>NW_026988435.1:25217500-35217500 GCF_030222135.1 Aotus nancymaae
AAAAAAAAAAAAAAAACCACAGGCTGAGGGAAGCAAAATAAAGAAGCTGATGGTGCCCAAGTTGATCAGTCCCAGCCAGGAGTCCTCAGCCAGGCCCCACTGCCTTAAGAACAGGGAATGGTGAGCCTTAACCAGGGAAGCACAGAAGCATCATTTCCCCAGGACCCATTTCAGAAAATGTTACTTTTAATTCTAAATATGTTTGTCCCATAGTATATATAAAATTCACATTTTATAGTGTACAACTTGATAAATTTTCACAAGCTAACTCACATAATCTAGTAACCAGTTTTACCTTGAATTGTAGGGTTTCTTTATTCATTCTGGCTATGAGATTTCTATTGGATATATGAAATGTGAAAACTGTTTCTCACTTTATAGTTTGAATTTTCACTGTCTTCATTATGTTTCTGATAAATCAATTAATTTTAATGTAGTTTAATTTGACACTTTTACAAGTTTTGGACCCTGCTTCAGAAATTATTGCCCATTCAGAGGTCAAAGTTATTCTATATTTCCCTCTCAAACCATTATCCTTCAAACCATGGTAATTTCATTATTAAAAGCACACATGGTATTTTTATTTTCTTAATATTAAGATCCGCAGTCTATCTAGATTTTATTTTTGTCTACAGTATGACGTGGGAGTAAAGATACTATTGCCTGCTCCAAGATTAAAACAAATTTTTCTTGAAACATTATTATTATTATTACATTTAGATCTGCAGTCCATCTAAATTTT
This sequence comes from Aotus nancymaae, assembly GCF_030222135.1. Taxonomy (NCBI): domain Eukaryota; kingdom Metazoa; phylum Chordata; class Mammalia; order Primates; family Aotidae; genus Aotus; species Aotus nancymaae. Next base: position 25,218,243 of record NW_026988435.1, read on the forward strand.
GTTTTTGTGCACAGTGTGAAGTAAGGGTGAAGATCCTCCCTTTTCATATGTCAATGTCTAATTTACATATATTGACAGCACAATTATTTTCTGACTTCTTTGAAGTACCACCATTGTCATAAATGAGATGACATTTCGTATTTTGAGGTATCCTTAGAATCTGTATTCTGTTTTATTTTTTTCTATTCTTTTGTCAGAATCATAATGTTTTAGTACAACTTTATAACTTTGTAGTAGAATCACAGTTGTTACTACAGTTTCCCTGGGTTTGTCTTTCTGTTGGAGATTACTTTGTCTTTTCATGACATGTTTTATAAATATATGAATTCATAATCTGTCAATGTCTGAGAAAAAAGCCTATAATATCTTGATGGTTTTGCCAATATAGAGATAAATTTGAGCAGAATTGACATCTTTACAACATTCAGTCTTCAGAATATATACATGATATTCACTTTGGCCATGGTTAACTTATTTCAATTGTATTTTATAGATTTTAATGTGATCCTACAAACCTTTGTTTGATATATTTTTAGGTATTTAATTATTTTATTGCTTTGTTAATGGTATTACATAATTTGAACTGTGCTGTTTTATTTGTGTTAGAAATATAATTGCTCTTTTTTTGTATCAACCTTGGATCAATATAAATTTACAAATTTACAATTTGTTAATTTAGTGCAATCATTTAAAAAATAACTTTAGAGTTTTTTTGTTGTCATGTTATAGATAAGAAATTGACAGTTTCTTTCTTTCCAATCCCATGTCCTTAAAATCCCCCCTTATTTATTTATTTATTTTTGCCTTATTGCAATGGTTAGTTTCTCTACCACAATATTAAAACAGAAACAGTGAATATGCTCATTTGCTTCCCCGTCTACAGAAAAACGTTTTCTATTTTTTTCTTTTGGGTCACTGAATGTACACTCCCTCTAGGTTTTCTGTAGTTATCTCTTCTCATTTTAAAAAGTTTACTTTTTCTCCTAATTTGCTAAAACACATTTCATGAAGGGGTGTTAAATTTTAGCCTAATGCTTCATTTTGGCTTCTATGTTATATTATTTTTTCTTGAATGTCCTTGACAGAATTTAGAATCATAGTTTTGTTAGCCACCAAAAAGTAGTTAGGAAAGGTTACCTTCATTATTCTATGTTTTGTACAAGATTGGGGTTGTTTCTTTCTTAAATGTTTGGAAGAATTCACTAGTTTTCACCATCTGCTTCTGGAGTTCTCTTGTGGAAACTTTTTAAAAATAACAAATTTAATTTCTTTGACAGATGCCTCACTACTGAGATTGTATATGTCATCTCTTAACTTTGGTAAGTTGTACTTGTAGAGTAATGTCCTCATTTTAACCATATTATCAAATTTCTTTGCTTAAAGTTGTTTGTAGTGTTCTTTTCTGTTTATATGTATAGAGATTGTATTTATGTCCCCATTTTATTTTTGTAATTCTATTTTCTTGTTCCTCCTGATCAACATCCAATATTTTTAAAATTAATCTTTAAAGTTTCAGCCATTGCTTTGGTTACATTTACTACTCTGTGGTATTTATTCATCCATTGCTTTTCTTATCTTTTTTATTCCTTTCTCCTTTCCATAGTTTTGGTTCTTGAGATGAAAAATTAAATTGTTGAGTTTTGTCCTTTGTTCTTTCTCATATATACATACTGGCTCTAGTTGTTTCTTTAAAGGATGCTCTAGCTGCATCCCACAATTTTTTATCTCAAAATTTAGTTAATCGTATATTTTTATGCTGATTTCTTATTTGATTCATGAATTGTTTAAAGTATATTCTCTAATTTCCAGGATGTTGATCTTTTTTCAGTTATAATTTCCTTGTAATTATAATTAATCCCATAATTAGAGAACATATTTAAAATCATTTTGGTATTTTAAATTTTGGTGAGGCTTTGTTATAGCTTATTGCATTGTGGATTCTTCTTAATCCCGTAATCAAAGAACATATTTTAACTCATTTCAGTATTTTAAGTTTTGGTGAGGCTTTTTATATAGCTTATTGCATGGTTGATTCTAATTAAGCTCAGATGTACACTTGAAAAAAAGATAAATTCTGTTTTTCTTGGGTGGAGTGATCTATGTTCTAAATATATCAATTAGTTCAAGTGTATTAACAGTGATGTTCAGATCTTTTTTTCTTTTGTCTTATTTTTGTGTGACTTTCTAACAACTATGTAGATACTCCGGATAACTAAAGTCAAAAATCCTTCCAGGTGGGCTTCAGGCAAGTGAATGTTTTAATATTGCCTCAGGTGATTCTAATTTTCAGCCAGCTTTGAGAAGCTTCAGTTGAGAGATTAATGTCTTGGTCATTGATGTAATCCTTAAATAGATGACAGTAATCCATTTAATGCACAAGTTTATACTAAACACACATCTCAGGATGTTCTGAAGAATAATCCATTGGCATATTATCTTTTCAGTAAGGCAGTTTTTCCAGTAAATTTAATAACGCAAAGGCATACTTCTTTCATAGAAAAACATTATTTTATCTCTAACATTACAACATTTCCTAAATATATCTGGTTAAAATAGTAAGGAAGCCTAATTCCATAGAATCTATCTTGAAAATTTCAACTGTTGGGAAAAAATTCATACACAGTATTCTTCTGTTGCTAATTATACAATAGATCACAAAAGAAATTTTTTATTGTGATTTATTTTTCTCCCTAAATATTCTCAGCTTATGTTTGGTAGTTGCAACTCATCAAAAAAAATTTTTAAAGGGAGAATACAAAAAAAATTTTTAAAGGGAGAATACAGGTTAGAGGCAAAATGAAATCCCCAAATTAGACATGTCTAACTGGTAGCCTAACCACAAAATTTGGCCCTCAGATATTTTTTGTTTGGCCTGTAGAATTTTTTTAAAACTTTCTCAATATTTTTACATTAAAAGATGTTGTATAAAAATGAAGATTTAATTTTTTGACATATTAGAAACATAATGGGACCAATACCATAATTTTATCAGCACCCCACTGCCTCCCATGTGGGAGCAAGCATTTGCATCCTAGAAGTTTTATCAACATACGGGGCTTGGTTGGCAGTGTGGGTAGATTATTTGCAAGCCCAGCCATAAATAAGTTCTATAATTTTAAGCATCCTAATTATCACCATTCATTCCACACTTTGTCAAGTGGAGTGTGTTTGGGGTGCTGATTGGGGGGAAGATGTAGATCAATCTATAGTAGAGATTGTCAGAGGCAACTGCAAATAATATGTGGAGAAATCTGCATCAGACTTGTTAAAACCATATGATTGGAGATACTTCTAACAAAGTTGTTAGTGGAATTTTAACTAGATATATGTTAAGTCTGAGGGGTTTTAATTAAAAAAAAATACAGATATTGACACAATCCCAGTAGGTGGAGACAAGGTGTTAGAAATAGGAGTAACAATACAAAATAGACCTGGAAGAAAAAACTGGGACCTAGTTATTGCCCTCTAAGAAATTTCCCTCCCTTCCCCAAGCCCCATGTCATTGAAGCAGAGTGGCAGTAAAGAATTTTCCACAACAAGCAACATATGTACGTATTATATGGGTGTCTTGAAGTAGCCAGGAAGTTCAATATTTAAAATCCAGGGTCAATGTCATGTAGCATTTAATGTTAATAGAATTAGTTAACCTGTTTGGAATGATGACTATCATAAAAGTGTGCCATTTCATGGAATCAGAAAATCTGTTTAAAGAGAACCTGTAGGGAAGCTGACTTGATTAAAAGACTCTGAGTTATGTGGAATCAGTTTATGACATCATTCTGCCTAAAAATATTGTTAGTATCAATATGGAAGATAGAAATACATCCTCAGGGAGAAAGGGGTTAAACTGCCCTGCAGCTGTGGCAAAATTGTTAATCACATTATTTTCCAAGATGAGAGATAAAATTTGTTTTGGATTCTAATGCTTCTTTAGATCGAGAGAAACACAGAGGACAACAGAATTTGATATACTTCAGAACTAAAAGAAAATCCATAACCTGATTCCTCTGAGCCAGTGTAGGTTCTAGAATATATGTTATCTGGAAAAAACAACAACAACCAGGAAGCAATATTTTGAATACCAACAACTCTCCCTTTCATTAAGAAAAGTGGATCCTATCAAGTCATAGTTTATATGTAAGACAGAAAAAGAAGCCCAGTTGAAAAGAATATGAAAACATTCTCAAAAACTAGACAAAAATATTGAAACATGGAAGAGGCTTTCTCTTTATGAACATTTGAAAAAATACTACAGTTAATCCTTGGATAACAGCACCAATGTAGCTTTAAAATTTGTTATAATACAGACTTTCTTCCACCTCGATTTTATATAATTTACTAACATACATAGATAGGAAAAGTCTTTATAATCTTCCATCACTGTGTTTACTCACCCAGATATTTCCTGGATGAACTATTGAAGGCCTCTACAGATGTCTGTATCTTATTCTTCACCTTCCTTGAAACAAGAAGCCATTCCCTGTAAAGAAATATTATGAAAAGTTACACAGATGGCCTTGAAACTTAAATATATAATCGGAATTTCTCTTTTCCTCACCGAGAAAAAGAAACAGTTCTGGTTGGAGGTGGGGATAGCTAGTTATCCATGACCCAATTTATAGCTCTATTTCTAGCCCATTAAATTCTATATAGGCAAAAGTTTAAAACTAGTCCAAAAAGGCAAATGACATACTTTTAAGCATTTAAGAGGAATTACCAACTTGTCTACTTTCTCATTGTAGGACAATTATTTTGGGGATGTCTTGTTGTAAAAACTTTAGTATTGAACAAATAATAAAAGCAATTATAAAATGAGTGAACATTCCCCTAACTTATTACTAAGAAAAATAATTTCCCATGATATAGCTTCATTTTCATATGAAAAACTTTTACTGACTTTTATAGGCCTTTTATATATGAACATTTCAGAGAGAAAATGTGGATCCTGGGGAAGTATGTCTTCAACAGTGCAAACAGTCTTTATTATAATATCTTCCTGGATTTTCTCATAGGTTAGACATCTTTTTGTTTTTAATTGATATTCTGTTTATATTATGTTACATAATTACTCTTTGATATGATGAAAATTTGATGGCTGTTCTCTTTATCAGGATGTCAGGATTTGTTGGTATATAACATTTTATTATACCTACTTAAAAAAATGGATACATGTCCATAGTCAACATGAAAATCATTTTATTAGGAATAAATGTATTCATTAAACCAATATTTATTGAAATCTTTTAATGAATCATAAACAACTCTAAAGAACTGGATGGTCTAGAAAAGTAACCAGACAAGAAATATAAAATGAAATATACACATGGTATAGTAGAGAAGAGATAATATTTGTTCACCTAGGCACGCTTCCCAAAGGGGATGTCTATCCTGAAATTTTAGAGTTGAGTGGAAATTAACACAGGAAAGATTTGGAGAGGTTGTTTGTGGTGATGAAGGCACAGAGGTGCAGGAGGATGGAATAGCTGTAGTGAATAACAAGTAGTCTGCTATGTATGGCTGGCACAGGGATCTGAGTGATGAATTGGTAAGATCTGAGTTAACTAGGTCATCTGAGACCAGCTCTCTAACAGCCAGGTGAAAAGTTTACAGGGAAGCTTTTTAAAGCTTTTGAAGAATTTTAAACAGAGAGTAACCACGTAAGATTGTATTTAAAAACGAATCCAACAGCTGTCTTGAGAATTAATGGATTGGAAGGGCTTGAGACAGTAGGCAAAGAGAAATAAGGCAGTGAAAAGGAGAGAAAGAGGAAGTGAGAAAGTTTATTACAGGGATAACAAGGACAATGGGAAGGATTTGGGTATGGAGAAGAGATAAAACTATATAAAATATTTATTGGGCAACAGACTGGGCTTAGTGGTGACTTCCTCTGCTGCACAGTATAAAGGTTGAAGAATGGGCTCTGGAGGAAAGATACAGATGGGTTTTGGGGATACAAACTGATGTTTCAGTATGACCCCTAAATGGACAATCAGTTGTGATATTCAAAACATTTGATAACAATACAACAAAGGCAATGCTTAATACTACGGATATTGGCAAATTCCCTACAGTAAAATGCTGGAGGCTTCCTGACTTGCCCAGCAGCAGGGAAGGAGAAAGGGTCTTAACTACCGTAAGGCTGGAAGGTCCATCACACCAGTGTGGGAGAATTGCCAGTCCAGACAGAAGGAACTTAAAGGGTGTTAGAGCAGCTTTAATTGGCTTGTTAGTGTAGTTCACACCTTCACAGCCATACCAGTATACCTTGATGAACATCAGCCATGGACATGTGCATCTGTGTATCAGGAGACCAACTGTGTTATACACTGAGTTTTGGAAGCCTTTTCCCTTTATGCCAGTTCTTTGTAAGAAGACACTTCCTGCTATTTCCATTTTATTATTCAATAATGCTTTTACTCAATTTCTTACAAGTTTATTCCCAAAGAACTGGAGATTCCCCTTTCTCCATGCTTGCACTAAATTGATTAAGTGGTTCTTTTTCATAATAGTATCAAAAACAGATTCAGAAATAAAACAAAGACAGGCATTGATATGGCATTTTAATGAAGATTCTTTTAATTTTCTATTTAGAATAATATTAAGTAATGACTAAATATTATATACATTGCTTGTTAATGTGTTCTTGATAATTCCTTTTTTATCATTTTCTTTTCTTTTTAGAAAATCAGAACTGGTATAACCTAACAACATGTTTCAGAATCACCAAGTACTATAAAGATTCTTAGATTGTATTCTTCTTGCAAGCTAACAAGTTAGCCTGTCACTATCTCATGGATGCTGGCAGAAGATATGTCACTCCTGGGTGAGACACGAATAGCTTTGTTAGTCACAACAATTCCAGTAGCTAGAACATCAGCATTTTCTTTAGCTAGTTTCTCAAGCTCCAATTCCCAGAGGGCAAGCCAAAGACAGTAGGTGAAGCTCGCACACGAAGTGAGTTGTGTTAACAGCAGAAAATCCCAGAGTTTGGGGAAGCTAATTCTTCTATAAAGGCAGTAAGCATGCCTTCACTTTGGTCCAGAGATAGACATTATTTTACTTTACTGGACAGTAAACAAATCTGCCCTTTGTGCTTGAGGGAGACATCATTTCTATCTTCCAAGGCTATTCATCATGCAAACACCATTGGAAGGAAACCAGAGTAACTTGTACGGAAATAAAAGAGATCATAGGGGGATTGTCTTCCAATATTATCTACACATTCCTTTACCATCCTGACTTCTGGAAGAGTTCTCTGTAAGTACACCTCTTCATTGACCACTTCAGTTAAACTGACAGTTAGTAACTGGGACCAAATCTGTTCAATTTGTCTCATTTAGCACTTAACTTATGCCACTGTCAACACCACTTCAAGCAGCAGAATGAGGCCTGCCTGCATATGTAAACCATCCCCCAGTATCCTAGTCTTAACTAGTTGAACAAATCCCATAAACCATCAAGGTCTACCTTGGAAAGCCATGTGACATTCTCCTTCTGTTTCCAAATTGATTATTCCATAGGGCTGGAGATCTTAATCTAGAACAACAGAATATACTAACAATAACAATCTCTACCTTTGCAGGCAAGAAGGAATTTTAGGGCATTTCTAAATCTAAAATAGGTCACTGAATTGAGGCTGAACTGAAAGTCTTCTAGGGACAAGTAATATTTCCTTCTACACTTGAAGTTTTCTTATGACCACATCTAAGAGCAAGACATCTTGTTTGCAGAAAGAACAAAGTTAACAACTGGCTTCTACTCAAGAAATACAGTCCAGTAGTTCACAGGGTTCCCAGTTTAGCTTGAATAACTCAGTTTAATTCCTGTTTGTGGAGAGCCTGCTGAGGACATTCAGTTCAATCTGTACGGTCTATGTTATCAGCAAGATGACATGCCTCCCCCCAGGGAATGACCGAGGAGCAGCTGTAAAAAAAAGGCATGAAGCAGAGACAGTACAGCTGTATTGACAAGTTGCTTAGAAGATTCTGAAGAAGGAGCCATTCTTTCTGGTTTCTATCGATTTCTCCATAAGATTAAGGCAAATAGTGATCAAATTGTGGACAGAGATGCCTGCTGGGCACAGGTAACCCAGCAGGTGGTTAAACTGAAACTTCTTGAAACAGTTCCAGAGAGAGGCCCCATAGTGATTCTTTCATAAGGAAGGTTCCAAAGGCAGATCTGAAAGATAAAGGCCGCCAATATTCCCCCTTCCCCTACACCTCTCTCAGGATCTGCTATACTTGTTATCTGATACATCATGTACCTGGTTGTTATTCTCCTTCTACTACCGCAAAGTCCGTGTGTCCCATTTCAGTAGACATAATTTTATCTATTTCTTATCAGAAGTTTTGTCTGGAAGGGTCAGGTGTACAAACTTTAGCAAGGAGAGTTTTACAGAATTTACAGAGATCGGTTGTGTTCTCTACACTGGCTCACATTGCCAACAGTAGTGTATTGAACCAGATGATCACATCTCTGTGATCTAGGACTGTGCCAGGATTACAGGAGAACACAGCCAACTGAGTCAGAATCAAGTCTAATTTCCCTCGGCTCCCTTTTGGGCAGGCTCAGTGTGTATTCCAATCAGGCTGGACTGGTGTTGCTTTTACAGGAAAGAAAACAAAGCATCAGATCCAGGAATGGTAATGGCAGAAACCTGAAATGCTTGTATATAACTTCTGACTTATTTGTCTTGATAATTACCAAGAAAGCAATTGAGAGTGGATTATTTCTTTCTGGTGATAGCCATATTCACTCACAAAACTGCCTTGTATGTGAACCAAAAAGAGGAAGGGATGGTAGCAAACGTTTAATGCCAATTTTTAATGAAGCCTTTCTAATGTTCAAAAAATACTAGATGACTGTGGATGAGAAGCATGGATGACCCATTGAATACCTTGACAATCATTTACTTTTTAGTAGGTTTTGTGATAAAAGGCCCACCATTGCCAAATTTCAAATGGTCCAGAAAATTGAAAATGTGACCCATATTAGTTTCAGGAGCTACAGCGATTTGCCCTGAGCCAGCAGTTGGACTAGAGCTGCAACACTCTAACCTAAAAATGTGCCACTGCTGCTAAGGCATGACTGACACTTCCTATGTATAAGGTTAAATGTCTGGTATATTCATTCTACCAAGAATGGCCCAGTGTAATACTATATGCCATGCAGTTTGTTATCTTGAGACAAAAGAAAATGGTCAACATTTCTGGGGACTCACAAATGTTGCATTTAGTGGTAGCCTCTGCACCAGAAACATAGAGCTTTCATTTTGTACCTAGTCTATGATGGTTAATGTCTTGTCATGCACATGGCTACAGGAAGCAATGATGAAAGTCCAGGTGGTTATTGATGGTCAGGTTGATTCCAATTGTTCTTATAAAAAATAGACCCTTATCAAGGACATCAAGATGACTTACTCAGATCAGCATTCATGATTTGTTTCCTGAGTTTGTAGTTTCAATGAGGGGTGACTTTAAAATGCTAGTCTGCAGTTTTCCAAACAGCAAATCCAACACTAGACTATAGGGATGGGCCTAACAGCCAGTGCTGGAGAAAGACATTATGTTTAGGAAAACGGACTGTAAATAACCTTGCACTATGTCCCAGAAGGAGACACTATCTCTATCTTCCAAGTCTGTTCCTACTACACACTTCATGAAACAATAGTGCAGAAGAAAGACAGTCAGATGTGTAGGGATTTCCCAGTGAGAAATAGTAGACAGAGGTTTAACTACTCTAAGGACATGATCTATAAACTGCTTCCTATGGTTGAAGTGCCCTAATTCTTTTTTTAAGCAAGATAACTGACAGTGATAACCACCAATTACAGCTTTTTATTCTCTAATTAGACCAATGGCAAGTGAGCCTTCTCCATTTTCTAACAGAATTTATTATAAGAACTGAGTATATACTTTTAAATACATATATAGCTGAAAGAAACATATTTTTTCAGAGTTTGCCATGTATTCATCCTCTCTGCTTGTTTTTAGTTGTATAAATTATCTTTTGCAAACCTAATGTTTGAGTTCTTGTAGTAATATTTGTTCAAGGTTATAGTTGAGCAAGCACAACTTATCCAGAAGAAGAAAGAATTGTCGCATGAGGATGACCAAAAGACTTTCTGGAGTGAAAGGAAAGGATTGTCCCTGGATATCCTAGGCATTCACACATGCTAATAGCAAGTGTTCTATATTTCAAAGTCATATTTTACATAATTAATGCTAACATGGTTATTGTGCAAGCATTCCTAGCTCCTGAGGTCTCTAATACTATGCGAGCATGGGTCTTCTAATTTCAAAGGTAATTAGATGCTGATAGTTATTATGGAAAGGATGAATAAATTCTCTCTTTCCAATGCATTCATAATTTCAGCTTCCATCATGAACTTCCCTATTTAGCATCTACATTAGTTTCCTAGGGTTGTCATAACAAAATACCACAGAAATTTATTTCCTCACAGTTTTGGGGGCTTTAAGTTGAGATCAAGCTATCATCAGATTTAGTTCCTTCTGAGGCCTATGCAAAAAAAAAAAAAAAAAAAAAAAAAAAAATTCTGGGTATAAAATTATTGTAGTCATAATTTTACCCCCAGGTCACAACATAACTCATTTTAGGAAAAAAGAAATCAAGTTTAAGACTGAAAACAAGGATACATTAATGGGGGTTGCCTATTTTTCTCCTTGATCTCCCTGACCATAATATTAGTGACAGGAATTCGGTCATGCTGTGGGAGGTTACAAGGTGCTTTGTTAAAAAAAAAAAACAAGTTTTTGTAGATATTTTAAATTTTAAAACACTGTGGTCCTTTTGAAGTCATTTTGCACTTAAATTATTCAATGTTGGCAGATAGTTTGAGTCATCTCATTAATGGTGGTATCTGTGGGTTGTTTTTGTCTCCTTTCATGTAAATTATAGCATATTATAATGATGGGTTAGGTCATGTAGGGTGTCTGGAGGCCAAAAACTTTGAAAGAAACAGGAATTTTTAGAAATGGAAAAGCTTCATCCTACATTTCACTCTGAAATATGAAAAAAAAATGAGATTGGCATCCTCAATTGTGATGAAAATAGATTCATTCAAAAAAATATCATTTTAGTTATGGCATGTATATTATCTAATTTTTTTCAAAATATGAAAAACTTCAACTTATTTCCTGTCATGACAGCTTGTGATTTTTAAAAATACATATTCTGACACTGATAAATTAGTCATTAACCAAATGATCATATAATTTTCGTTCATCACCTTTGCAAGTTAAGAAAGAAAACATATTGCATCCTAATACCTTTCACTAAAACGTTGCAGAAGTAGACAATTTAATAAGCTATAGTCCTCAGGAGACGTGAAAATAGAGTACTAAGAGTCAGCTTGAGAATGCACAATGAGGATTAGTCACATTGCTTATTCTGCCTCATACTCCTTAGCATCTAACTAAATCTGTACTATATTTGTCATTAACAGCAAAACAAGCTCACAGTAGAGAAAAGGAGAAAATCATTAAATAATAGGAAGAGATATGTGTTGGTCATCTAATACAACAGTTTGTAATGAGGGGAGCAGAAACTCAAGGGATCTACAGTATGATCCAGTGATTTGCTGAAAGAAAGTATTAGATATTCTAATCACTTGTGTTCTATCGATTCCATTTCCATCTTATTTTTCATATTTTAAATGTTTAGATTTGTTAGTACAAGTATTGCATGAATATGATTGCACATTATATAATTGCATAGGAATATAATTTATAAAGAAATATAAATATGTTATATGTGTATGCTGAATTACTTTTGTCCTTGAAAATGAGAAAACAAGTTTAGGAACTGAAGGGATAACATATTTCTCTTCTTTTAGGCAAATCATTGAGTTGTTCTTCATGTTGTGCCTGGAAAGGGAAAAGGCAGAAAAGATCACACTACTTATATGACTTAGAACTGAGTATTCAAAATGTATTAATGACAAAAATATTTTTAACAACCAGTGAGTTCAAAAGCCAGTTCTTAAAATAAATACTTAAATAGCTTCTCACAAAAGTCAGATTTCAAAATAGTACCTGGTATTCATTTTCTATTGCTGCTATAGCAAATGCCCACTAGTTTAGGGGCTTAAAAGGACCATATTTGTAAGTATTTGTAGAATTTGATCCTTCTGGAAGGTAGAAGTTTGAAATGCATCACCAGGGCTCTGTCCTCTGCAGGATTTAGGGAGACTTTGTATCCCTGCCCTTCCCAGTTTCCAGAGACCGTCTTTCTAGAGGTCTTCAAAGCTAGAAGCATAACATCTTCAAGTCTCATTCTCTGCTCCTTTGCTTCTGTAATGACACTGTCTTCTGACTTGAGAGGAAACCGCCTGGGTAATCTAGGTTAATCTCTCCATTTCATATTCTTTAACTTTATCACAACTGCAAAGTTCCTCTTGCGATATCAACTAACACTCACAGATTCTGGGGATTAAGACATGAACATCTCTGGAGACCACTATTCAGCCTTGTAAGTCATTTTTAGCTTTCTAAAATCTTCCTGATCAAAAATATTTTCATTTTGCTCTAATATCCACTCAAAAATCTGTCCTTACTCTCTTCTTTTGATTTATCTCTTCAACAGTCATTTAAAAATCAAGTTACTTTTCTACACTAAAAGTATAATCAAATTGTCAGTAATCAAAGTGTCAGCTTGAACATTTTCTCTTCTTTGAAAATCCCAAGAAGACTTTGTTTGAACAAAGCATTGTTAAGTGATGTAAAATGTACCGAAGCTTTTGTAGAAAATAAAGAAAGATTTACATTATACCTGCCCATTATGCAGAAAAAAAAAAAAAAAAAAAAAAAACCTAAACGTGTCAACCTAAAAGTGCATCAGAAATCTATGGCTTCCAGCATTGCTGTACCAGAGCTCTTCTTTCAACTCTTGCTTGGACACAGGAGCACTTTAAGAAAAGAGCAAAATGCCCATTTAAATTACAAATGGCCTGGCTCAGTATGTGATTACAAATCAAAAATAGATGGCAGCTGCTGTATGCTTCTTTCTTGGGTGATCATGAAAGACAGAGCTGGGAAAATTCTCCTAATGGGCAGAGTTTCAGGAGCAGCATCTTATCATGTACTTTATATGCAAAAAAGAGGGACCATAGTATTAGCAAGTCTGTGGCCTTATGGCCAGTGGGTAATGGCCTGGCTAGTTGCTCAGAGGCTTAGAAAGAAAAGGATTGGAAGATAAGAGACAAGGAATTTAGCGTTAGAGGCATGAAGATAGACACATGGGAGTGGACACAGTGTATGATAATCTTTTTATAACATATTAACAGATACCGAAAAACATTTTGTCTCAGGTGTTGAATTAAATAACCAACTAGACAAAATGACTGGTAGGTTGACATCCATCAGTCTTTGCCATTGACTACTTCAGAACTATCACAGTAGGCACACAAAAGAAGTGGTCACTCTAGCAGGCATGGAGAATATGCATGGGCCCAACAGAGTGAATTCTCACTTTTCATGGCTTATCTAGCTATTTACATTGCCAAACAGCCAACCTGATAGCCATAAGCACTAAGGCTGAACCCTCACCATGGTACTATTCCTCTAGGCCACCATCCAGACACCTGCTGGGACAGTAAACACCTTCGGCTCTTTTATAATGGGATAGCCAGCAGTCTAGTCTCATAGAAATAGAAAAAAACATTCTGGATATGTCTTTTCTTGCCCTAAGAGCCTCAATGAGCACCACTATTTTAGGGTTTACAGTGTTTAAGGTACTAGCTAGGATCCTGTCTAATATCACCTGAGATCAATGGACCCGCTTTTCAGGATACAAGTAGGCCCTGACCATGAGATCCACTGCTCAGATCACGTAATATCACCACCCAGGATCTTCTGGCCTGATACAGAACTGAAGCAATGGCAGACACATTTCTGAATCACCAATCTAGAAGCCATATTTTGTGGAGATGAAATGCTGATACGGTCTGGGGCTGTGTCCCCACCCAAATCTCAACTTGAATTAGGATAGTCCCTACATGTCACAGGAGCCGCCTGGTAGGAGGCAATTGAATCATGGGGGTGGTTTTTTGCCATGCTATTTTCATGATAGTGCATAAGTCTCATGAGATCTTATGTTTTTTTAAATGGAAGTTCCCCTGCACATGTTCTCTCTTGCCTACTGCCATGTAAGATGTGCCTTTCACCTTCTGCCATGAGTGTGAGGCCTCCCTGGCCATATGGTACTGTGAATCAATTAAACCTCTTTTTCTTTATTAATTACCCAGTCTTAGGTATGTTTTTATTAGCAGCATAAGAACAGACTAATACACATGCCATCCTCTAGGAGGTAGTATATACATTGCATCAAAGACCATGATGTGGTTCTGTGGCCAAAAGAAATAATACATGGTTTTGTGTTAGAAGGAATGGAAGCAGAGGTCATAATTCTAATGACCCACCATGGGATTTTTTACTTCCCATGTCAGCAACTCTGGACTCTTTAGAGTAGACTTCCAGGTTCCCAAAGGGGTTAGAAAAAGCAAGTTTGCAACTGAGCTAGAACTGCAGTTGTCCCCTGGGCACTTTGAGGTTTTTGTTCCCAGGACAAGCAGAGGAGAAGTGGAGTCACAATCTTGGCAGCTGTAATTGACACTTACGTTGAGAAAAAGGTAGAAGTGCTTACACAATGGAGCAGTGAACATTCGTGGCACCCAGATAATCTAGTTAAGTAGGTCTTGGTGATTCTTCACCCAGTTGTGACAGTTGCAAAAAGACAGATACAGCAGTCTGGCCTGAGAAGCTGTGAAGAAAAGGAGGTCAGACCCTCAGGGATGATGGTCTGTGTCTAATCATTAGGTGAGTCACCCATAAAGCCAGCAGAGGTAATAGCTGAAAATAAAGGTGAGAGAACATGAAAAGTGGAAGAAAGAGTCTGTAAGTATCACTTGGTCCCTGAGAATTAAGTACAGCACTGGGGCTATAGTTCACTTAAGTAATCCATCACTTTTAAGCTTCCCTTCTTAAAAAGAGTGCCATGAATTCATGGAGAAGCTGATTGCTGAAAGTATATGGAAAAGTGGATCCAAGAGGCACAGGGGGTGCATTGTGGTAGTCAGGGGGATAGTCCATCTAGCTGCCCCTTCAAGAAAGTGCTTGCTGCCAGGGTGCAGGGAATGCAGTCAATAGACATCTCCAACTATTACCTTTCTTGTGGTTTGTCTCAGCAGCAGAGAGATGCCTCTCTGAAGGTCACATATCAACCACGACTGTCCATATCCAGGGGAGGTGAGGATGTAAAGGCCTGAACATTTCATCTTGATAGGGAACAATACTGGCATGCGGTGTTTGCTCTGGAGTGCCAAGTGACGTTGCCCAGAACATTGTCAACCTTGCATTGTTTGTGCAATTGCTCAGTGGACAGAAAACTGAAGCAAATGCAAAGATATATGCCTAAAGGAGCAGTAAGGTGACTTTAGGCTGGATTCCTAAAGGTTTTCCATTTTCTGCATAGTCCCTGTAGAAGATTGATTACCCTTGAATTTTGTGGCACAGCCCTGGATATTTTCACAAAATCTCCCTCTTCCCCTACTCCCTCCCTTCCCAATCTTGGTAGAAGTAGATTTCTGCTAATTACAACCAAAAAATCTTAAGTTTACACAAGTGGTCTATTCTTTGCTTACTCATTTATGATTTTCTTTTATAAAGTCCACTTTTTATATGAAAAAATATACAAATATCTTTGGGCTTCTGCAGTAGATAACTTTCAGATATTCGCTTTTCTCATGCATTGCTGTGGCATCACTTTCT
Organism: Aotus nancymaae; assembly: GCF_030222135.1. Classification (NCBI taxonomy): domain Eukaryota; kingdom Metazoa; phylum Chordata; class Mammalia; order Primates; family Aotidae; genus Aotus; species Aotus nancymaae. Next base: position 25,234,028 of record NW_026988435.1, read on the forward strand.
TCACAGAAAATTGTATAGAAACTGTTCTGCCTTTGTTTTATTATATTAAATTATTTATTATAGATATAACAAGAAAAATATTTTATTCAAACCCATTATTTTCACCAACCAAGAATACATAAGAATATCCCCACTTGGGCACAATTTTTACATAATCACTTGTTAAATCCAGACTTGCCCGTATCTACACTTGACAAGTTTATCTTTAGAGTACAGTGTTCTGTCCTATTCTCATAAGACAACTGCATTCATAGAACACAGGTTTCCTGTATGCAGCCCCAAATAAGATTATTGCTTAGTTTTCTGATAATTTAAAATAAAGAGCAACATGATGTTGAGAATTCACTATTTCCAAGAAATTCTCATATCCCTCCTGCTGAAAATGCTTTTTATTTTTGGATAAAATTGCTTATAGGTTGCAATACTGTATACTTCTACACCATTTTCAGTCTTTCTGACTCTGCTGCATTGATTTCTTTGAACTGAAATCCCCAATGGCTATAAAACTATGAGCAAGAGTACAAAATCCTCCTCAGAATGTATCAACTGTACAACATAATGGTAACTATCTGGTTTTCCAGTTAGTAGAAACCTGGGTCTTTGGGTCAGACTTTAAATGAAATTTCTTTCTATCTTTGGTTGCTGACTCTGCTCCATTTCATAAGTAAAGTATTTGTAAGTGCATAATTACTTTTTCCAACCTAGTTCCATTGACCTTATAGTTTGTGGAAATATCTTCCAACTTCCAAATTATGATGTCAGTTTTCTCAGTGTTTCTACTCTGGTGTTTGGTGGTTTGTTTGAGCTGACTTCTGGTCTGAGGCTACCCCAGCTATTTTGAAGACACCAATTATTACAATAGCCTTTATATTTACTTCTTGGCTTGTGCCAATTATTCAGCTATTGTGTCTCTGCTTCAAACTCAGCTTTCCATATTCAGCTTTGTTATTCTAGGAACTCTAAAAATCATCATTTCCAATTAGCTAGCTGCTGCCTCTGAGTTTTGAGGAAACATGGATAAAATTTCGAAATGACATGTTGATTGTGAAAGAAGTCAGACTCCTTCAAAATATGCATACTACATGATTTCATTGATGTGACATGCTAAAATGGAGCAAAATAAATTTAAGATAATGGAAATCAGAAAACATTTTTGTGTATGGTGTATGTGGAGTGACTCTAAGAAAGAAGATGGATATTTTCTTAGATGACACTATCTCAATTGAGGTATGTACACAGATATGTACACTTGGAAAATTCATCAAATTGTATACTTAATATTTGTACATTTCACTGTGTTCAGATTTTAATTCAGTTTTAACAATGCCTGATAGACTTGAACCAGGGCCAAGAGAAAAAAAATGAATTACAGTTATAGAAGGTAAAAAAGCAAAAATTCAGAGTAATGGTTATCTTGTTTTCTTTTTATTTATTTTATTTTATTTATTTATTTTTTTGACGGGTCTCACTCTGTCACCTAGACTGAAGTACTGTGGCACAATATCGGCTCACTACAGCCTCCACCTTCCAGGTTCAAGCAATTCTCCCACCTCAGCCTCCCGAGTAGCTGGGATTACAGGCTTGCACCACCACCATGCCCAACTATTTTTTTTTTTTTTTTTTTTTTGCATTTTTAGTAGAGACGGAGTTTCACCATGTTGGCCAGGCTGATTTCCAACTCCTGATCTCGGATGATCCACCTGCCTTGGCCTCCCAAAGTGCTGGGATTACAGGCGTGAGCCACTGTGCCCAGTAGTAATGATTATCTTTTGAGAAGGCAGGTAATGATGTGAATGGAGTATTATAGAAACTTCTGGAATGCCAGCAATATTTGCATTCTTGATTTGGATGCTGGTTTTGTGGGTATTTTCAATTTGTGAAAATTAAATATATATGAAAATGACTTATAAAGATTTGTTTTCTAAAACCAATGATTCAGTATTCAAATACTTCTTGAAAGAATTATTGTAACTAAGGTAGTCATCCAAATAATACAGTCATCCACAAATTTTATTATTAATAGTAAAAGAAATAAAAAGAGCACATCAGGGGAGATGAGTGACAAACAAGAGGAAAATAAAAGGTAACTTTGTGAGAGGCAAAGTTTTGAATCTTAAGGAGTAATGGAGTCTGCTCAATGCTTCATGTGATACAAGCAATAAATTTCAGCTCTGCCCTCCTGGCTGACAGCTGTTTTCAAGATGAGAGAGAGAAATAAAAACGATTTTTTCTTGAAGAAAACAGATGGTTACTTAGGTGTGTAAATTTTGGCAACTGAAGATTACAAAAGCAAAGAAAAATGCTTTGTACACAGTCTTTTGTTTCATATTTTTATTGAAACTGTTAGCTGCATTGCCAACTGTCATTTTCAGTTGTCACTAATGTAACCAATGTAAAAATGAGAAGTAAATATTATGGTCACTAAAACTGCTGTTGTATTTGATGTGTATGTATATTGTCTGCTCGATAGATGTTTCTCTCTTGTTATATGTTTATTTTTCAATTTTACACATCTGTCTATACACATTGTCTTTCCATATATATTAGCAGACGCACCATTAAACTATTATTGGCATAACTATTAATGATTGCAAATCTGCTATAAAACCACAGCCAACCAATTTTTCTACACAAGGGAAATTCTTTTACTCCAGGTTAGTAACTGAGCTACACAGGTATATAGCTGTAAGCACTTACGTTATTACAGAGGTGTTTTAGCGATTTAGCAATATTCTTTGTGATCTTTACTGGAGAGGAACCAAAAATACTGAGGCTGTTATTCTATTGAAAATCTGTTAGCCTTACTCTCTAGATTTCTATCTAATTCCTTCCTCAGGAGCAGTCCTAAATTGTTCTCTAGTACAACAAGAGACTTAGGTGTAGGCCCTTGCCACACCAGATTCCTTTAATCCCCAAAAGACGAAAAATAAAGAAATCATCTCAGCCTCTCTCTTCAGTTCTTTCTATTAACATGGAAAATATTTCAGCAATAAGCCTACTTAAATGACATACCAGAGAGTTCACACTATTACAAAATTCTCAGTATCTGGGTCCCCTCCCTTTATGACAGGAGTAGTGACAGAAATACAGTCATTGAGAGTAGTGTTTAAAGTTCATCTTCTGATTGAGCCAGGGAGAGGACCACTTTCTCTGGAAAGTTTAGGAAATCTGGGAAAGAGTGCAAAAAATGTTAATGTAAGAGTAATATCCTTCAATCTAACCCACAGGCACATAGGATATCTTAATTTGAACAGAATGATCACATTCATTCTGTCTTTATTAAGCACGACCCATTGAAAGTTTCAATTGGCTTATATACCATTTATATACCAGGAGACACACTCTCCAAAAAGAAAAAAACAAGGAAAAAACACAACAAGAGAGGAGAGAGGAAAGAATCCAGTAAACTACAATAATGTTACCACCAAAGGAATTTGAAATGTAGCAAGAATAGCACAGCTACCATAGACACCTCAGTATTCATACAAACAATGCTCCCATCTTAATTTGGGCAACTTTATATTCTCCTATTCTTAAAAATAAAGGTTATTTTCAGAAAGTAATTTTCTGTTGCATTATCTTTAAATACTGAAGCATAATTGGGATATTTACCTATGATATATATAATATATTTCACATATACTTAGCTTTATGTATATACATACATTCACCTGTAAATAAATAAAAAATATATAATTTGAATTCAAACTTGAATTGGGAACACAATCTCATAAGCATGTACATAATTAAAGATATCTATATGCCTAAATACTTCTCTAGATACTTAAATATGTATTTCTTTTTAGCATTGTGATTAACTCTAGACAACTTCCAGAAAGAACAAAAGCTACATGTAGTATAAACATGTCACTTTCAGTGTAAAAGTTCGAGACTATATTAATTGAGGAATTGCATCAACTGTTCATTTTATTTTGAATGGAAATATCAACCATTATGTGAACATTTACATGAAAACAGTGTAACTTAATTTCTTTCTGAAACAGAATCTTTTTTATATTAGAGCATTAAATTTAAAATTTAATATCTATGTATACCTTAGTCACTTTTATAAGCTATATTAAACTTGCATGTCATGGAAATAGACATGAAAACCATGAAGAGCACCAAAAGCATTGGCAACAAAAGCCAAAATAGACAAATGGAATCTAATTAAACTTAAGAGCTTCTGCACAGCAAAAGAAACAATCATTAGAGTGAACTGGCATCCAATAGAATGGGAAAAAATTTTTGCAAGCTACCCATCTGACAAAGGGCTAATATCCAGAATCTACGAAGAACTAAAACAAATTTACAAGAACAATACAACCCTATTCAAAAAGTGGGCAAAGGATATGAACAGATACTTTTCAAAAGAAGATATTTATGTGGTCAACAAACATATGAAAAAATGCTCATCATCACTCATCATTAGAGAAACGCAAATCAAAACCACATTGAGATACCATCTCACACCAGTTAGAACGGTGATCATTAAGAAATCTGGAGACAACAGATGCTGGAGAGGATGTGGAGAAAAATGAACACTTCTCCACTGTTGGTGGAAGTGTAAATTAGTTTAACCATTGTGGAAGACAGTATGGCAATTCCTCAAGGATCTAGACATGAAATACTATTTAACCAAGCAATCCCATTACTGAGAATATACCCAAAAGGTTATAAATTGTTCTGTTATAAAGACACATGCACACATATGTTTATTGTGACACTGTTTACAAAAGCGAAGACCTGGAACCAACCCAAATGCCCATCAATGATAGACTGGATAAAGAATATGTGGCACATATACACTATGGAATACTATGCAGCCATAAAAAATGATGAGTTCATGTCCTTTACAGGGACATGGATGAATCTGGAAACTATCATTCTCAGCAAACTAATGCAAGAACAGAAAAACCAACACTGCATGTTTTCACTCATAGGTGAGTGTTGAATAATGAGAACACATGGACACAGGGAGGAGAACAACACACAGTGGGGTCTGTTGGGGAGTGGGGAGCTGGGGAGGGATAGCAGGAAGTGGGGAGATTGGGGAGGGTAACATTGGGAGAAATACTAATGTAGGGGAAGGGGGGTATGAGGCAGCAAACCACCATGGCAAGTACATACTTACATAACAATCCTGCAAGATCTGCACGTGTACCCCAGAAATTAAAGCATAATAAAAATATGTACATGTATATATATATATATATATATATATGTAAAAGAAAACCATGAAGAAAATGCAGAAAATAAATTATTGAATTTCTTTTTACTAAGAATGAAATATTAATAACTAATAATTGAAAACAGCCTTTAATCATTACTTAATATGTGCTATATGTTTTTCTAAGTAATTTGTATTTCATAATTAATTTAATCTTTACTACACACCTGGCAGGTACATGATTTTACAATTGAATAACAGGGCAGAGAGAAAAAAAAATTTTTTCTCAAGTTTACAGCTGATTTGTTGCCTAACAGGAATTTGAATCATGACATTGCTGCTAGCTTAAATCATGCTTAACTGTGTGGCATGTACTTTCTTTACTTCTCTTGTAACTGATTATGTCTCCCTAGATTTGTAATTTTAAATTTATATTAGATTTACTGTCTACATCTTTCAGTTAACATGTTACTACATTTTTTGAAAGTTTTAAAATTATGTTTAATCATATGTCACTTTCAAATTTGGGGAAATTAACTTGGAGTGTACATAAGTATGTAATATGATGAGAAACAACCTTGTGATTTAAAGGACTTCACTACTATGGATCACAATTGTTTTTTGTTGTTGTTCATCTTTGAGACAAATATATTAGAGGAAGTGGCAAATGCCCTACTATCTAAATCCTGAAACATTCAAAAGGAATGATTCAAACGCAAAAATTCAAAACCAATAATTTATTTAACATGATACGAGGAAATTTCCATCTTTGCTTTCTGCTTTCAATTCTTGGTGATAATGTTGATGAAGATGAAACTGATTTCTGACACTATCTGTGATTTTAGAGCTATTCCCCATCTAGATCTTGCTTTCAAAACATTTTGTAAATTATAAATATACAGGTACAATGCCCCGAAAATGTAAGTAAAATGTAAAGAGTTACATGATATGCATGCCCTCAAAATAACAACTTCAAATAAAATACCAAGATGAATCATAATTTAGCTATTCTTTCTGGAAACTGATTCCAAAAAGGAAATGTGAAGTTCTTAGACCCTTAATCTCACCCTATTGCACTCTGTGCTTGAAGTTTCAGTAAGTTTCAAGTGACACATGAGACTAGCTAGGAGACACTATTAAGTGATGTTCACATCTCAGTTCTTTATGAGGACTTTGTTCTTACGTTAGGTGTTATAAATGGTATTTCTTTCTTATTCTTCCTTCAGTGATGGCTCTAAATCCTTTGAAAGATCCTATACCAATCACTCTTGTCATACTTCGTGCTGAATAGCACTGTGATGTCCAGAAAAGAAGAAAGCAAATGTGTTTGTGGCACTGACCTAGAGGCACACGTCAAAATATATATGTAGAAAGCCACAAGACTTATTAAAGTCATTGACAATTTTTTGCCCTTGAAAATTTGCAATTAGCTACATGGGAATAAAAGTCATTCCTCAAACTCTTTTGACTCATTCTTCTATACTGATTTCTCTTTCTCTCTTTCTCCCTCAACGAGAAGGATAAAAATATCATAATTTAGATATGATACAACATTTACTTTGTAAGGAACGAGACTTATAACATTGACATTTCAAGTAAAGTCTGTGATTTCTTCAGGAAAAAAAGACAAATGCCATATAAGCACAGCCTGTCGCCAATCTTAATCTTTAGAAAACAAAGCATTAAATTCCACCAAAAAATGATTGATTACAATTTTCCTGTTGAGAGACATTAGTTTTATTTCTATTCATCTGTGTTCTATTTATCTAATTAATATTACAAATATTATTTTTAACGATGAATTGTTTCCTGTACACACATATACCCAGTTTTCTCTATTTTTGATTTTTTTTACCTCTTAAATATCTGAAAATAAGCTTAAGTTAGCATACTAAAATTATGCAACATTGTTTCAATTTATCTTGATAATTATCCATGACCAGTCAGCAAAATTTATCTATAAAATATTTGCCTGCCTTCAGGATCCTCATCAACAGTGTCCTATAGCAGTCTCTCATCAGCTTTCATTTGACTCCCTTAAAAAAATTTCCATCAAGCCTCAAGGTGATATGCCTAAAAGGATATGATGCCAACCCTGGTTTAAATGCCTAATGGTCTCCCTGGCACATATTATGATAGTTCATAAACAGAAAGGCTTAACTGAAGAAACTTTTCTTTTCTTTTTTTTTCCGCAATCTCAGCTCACTGCAACCTCTGCCTCCCAGGTTCCAGTGATTCTCCTGTCTCAGCCTCCCAAGTAGCTGGGATTATAGGTGCCTGCCACTACACCCAGCTAATTTTTACTTTTTTTGTATTTTTAGTAGAGACAGGGTTTCACTATGTTGACCAGGCCAGTCTTGAACACCTGACCTTGTGAACTGCCCCCCTTGGCCTCTGAAAGTGCTGGGATTACAAGTATGAGCCACTGTGCCCGGCCAGCTGAAGAAACTTTTTTCCACATGAATTTCCAGCCTACCCTGTTCCCTTCCCCATTATTATATAGCGTAAGCTTAGAAGCTATTCCTTTTAATATCCTTCTAGGCAATTCTGCTTCTAATATCATCACTATAACCCTTTAGCCATCCTTCCTCACTCTGACTTACTGAGCACAGTTAATCTGCTATTAGTGACAAAGTTTTCCATTCTTCCATCTCTTTGTGTCACCTAGTTTAACTCTCATAACTCTCAAACTTTCACTTTACACATTATTAGTAATTGGTTATCAATAAGAGTTAGGGTTAGCACATTAATAACCAAATAATTAGTTATTAATAATGTGTAAAGTGGAAGATTGAGAGTGGTGAGAGTTGCAGAGATCCCTCTGCAAACCATATTTATCCAGCCTTTTATGCTAATGTATTTGCCTACAACAAGAGTCAGTCCTCTGGCTGTGTGATTTTATTAGAACACAGTTACACTCATTCCCGCATACATTGTGAATGTCTACTTTTACACTACAATAGTAGAGTTGAAAAATGTAAAGGCCACCACATGGCCTTCAATACCTAAAATATTTGCTATTAGGCCAGTTGTAGAAAAAGTGCCAGACCCTGACCTACAATGTACTTTTATTCTTTCAACTATTTAATCTCTACTTACATCCAAGATTGAGATGCATTAGTTCTACAAGAAACACAAAAGAATATTCATACTGCCTATTGAAATTAGGTTACCATCACTTCTCTAAGCAAGCCTTTTTTTCCCGTACAGTGATACTATTTAGGCATACATTTATTCTGTTGAAATTCCCCGTTTATTTTTCTGTCTTTGCTAGACTCTGCTTTGTAAGAGACACTTTTTCTTTTTCTATCTGCATCACAAATACCTAGAGCATAGCAAGCAGATAATATTGTTTGCAGACCTGAAATGCCAGGAACAGCGCTGGCAAGTGAAGATCCCACCATTACTATCCGCCTAAAGTCAAAGGGATGACAAAGTGGTAGGAAAAATGTTGTGATTACTAATTCTTACAATACAGCATCATAATGGCATTAGTTGAGATAACAAGCAAAAAACAATGGAAATTAATATAGAGAAAAAAACTGATTGCCAGAAAGTAAGTCTTGCAGGAAAGTTTTTTACTAAGAGGAAAAAATAGATTTGCCATCCTAACCATGTGCTAAATGCATCTTGCTAGGATGATATCAATGGTCCAATTTCCTTATTTAACTAAAATCCTAAGAAAAAGAATAATATATCTATGTCTGCAAACTAGGAAATAGATGAATGTTAAAGTCTGTCACTTTCTGAAGTTCATGACTCTTCAGACTAGATGAGACCAAGTTGCCTGAAAATCTCTTTTCTCAAAGCAGTGATGTGGGATCTGAATGGTTATTAAACAGGCTCAAGTATGGAATGTACACATAGGAAATGGTTTGATTTATCTGCCCTAAAATGTACAGTTTTAAATTTTTCATTCCTGATGGGAGGCAAATTCCTTAATGATATCTTAGGGCAATATTATTACTTTTTTTTTTTTTTTTTTTGAGATGGAGTTTTACTTAACAGTGTCTTGTTGCCCAGGCTGAAGTGCAATGGCACAATCTCAGCCCACCGCAACCTGTGCCCCCCGAGTTCAAGTGATTCCCCTGCCTCAACCTCCCAAGTACCTCGGATTACAGGCATGTGCCATCAGGCCCAGCTAATTTTGTTTTTAGTAGAGATAGAGGCTGGAGTTTCTCCCTGTTGATCAGGCTGGTCTCAAACAACTGACCTCAGGTGATCCACCCACCTCGACCTCTCAGAGTGCTGGGATTACAGGCATGAGCCACCACATAAGGCCGACACCATTACTTTTCATTCACATTGATATTCTAAGGATTCTGCCCAGCGTGGATGAAAACACGAACCTCAACTCCCACTCAAATCCTGTCTCCTACCCTTCCCTCAGGAGGCTTGTACTTGGGATTGTGAAAGGGGTGAGGAAAGGTAACTGGGTTTTCACTAGGTTTTGAACTATAGATTGTTACAGTGGTGGATGATGGGTGGGGAGGGTATGATTTAGTTCTAGGACAAACTTTTCTCTGTTAACTTTCAGTATCCCATTCTCTTTTTTATATAACAGCATTTTATATAAATGCTATGTTAAATGCTATATTTTATATAAATGCTATGTTGCTCAGGGCTCAAGTGATACTCCAGCCTCAGCAGAGTACATTTTAGTGGCTCGTTTTCTAGTCTTAAGAGTTTCTGGGCCGGGCGCGGTGGCTCACGCCTATAATCTCAGCACTTTGGGAGGCCGAGGCGGGTGGATCACAACGTCAAGAATTCGAGACCATTCTGGTGAATGTGGTGAAACCCTGTGTCTACTAAAAATACAAAAATTAGCTGGGCATGGTGGCTTGCGCCTGTGGTCCCGGCTGCTCGGGAGGCTGAGGCAGGAGAATTGCTTGAACCCGGAAGGCAGAGGTTGCGGTGAGCCGAGATTGTGCCATTGCACTCCATCCTGGGTAACAAGAGCGAAACTCGGTCTCAAAAAAAAAAAAAAAAAAAAAAAAAAGAGTTTCTGATGTGATCATCTATTCTGTTCTGCTACTCTGTACATACACACACACACACACACACACACACACACACACTTCAAAATCAAGAGATTGCCCGCTTCTTTGGCTTGGGAAAGGGAAAATAAAACATCTCAGAAATCCCAAGCAACATAATTCTTCATTTACTTGTATTTAAAGGCTATATAGATGGAGATAGATGGGTGTGGACCTGAGGTGCTGGTTGTGGAATATCAGAACCAGCATGGCCATCTATTAATAAATTCTCAGAAACGTTTATGACTATAATTTATATAGTTTCATGGTCATGTCTTTGGAATATAAAGTGTTTAGTGTATCTTTTTTTGTTCTTGAAGTCTAGTTGAAAAAAGCAAAAGCAATTGGAAAGATCCATTTTAAAATTACATCTCATAAGTATTAAAAATTGAATTGTCAGAGAGGGAATGCTGATTGAGAAAGTCACGTGGATTGGAATAGTAAAATATACAGAGACACAAAAGGACATGGTATGAACAACCCTGAATGCTTAGAATTTTAGAATGTAAAAATCAAAAAGTAAAAAGAAGGTGAAGAGGAAAAGGTTTGTAGGAAACAGATGAGCAAGTGTCTTACATGCTCTATTTAAAGTTTCAAACATAGTCAAGAAATTTGCTTTTTATATTAAAGCATATTTTCATCTAGATATGAGGGAAATTTTTAGAAAAAATGTGTCTCACAATATTTTTGTAAAGCAATTGTACCAAAATTGAGTAGCTTTATCCAGTGGATCTAAAGAGCCTCATGGCTGGGCACAATAGATCACACTTGTAATCCAAACACTTTTGAAAGCCCAGGAGGGAGGATTTTTTGAGCTCAGTAGTTTGAAGCTAGCCTGGGCAACGTAAGGATACCCCTCCCCATCTCTACCACCCCCTTAAAAAAAATAGCCAGGCACGGTGGTGCATGTTTGTGGTCCCAGTTACTCAGGAAGCTCAGTGGGGGAGGATCACTTGAGCCAGGAGGCTGAGGCTGCCCTGAGCTGTGATTGTGCCATTGCACTCTAGCCTGGGCAATAGAGCAGATTGTCTCAAAAGATATCAATCAAAAATAAATATAAATAAAAGCTTCACAGGTATAAAGGGTAAAATTTATGTAAAACATATTTTTATTATTTTCACAATGTCTTAGTTTAAACAGGAAACATTCTCAAAATGATTTTATACACTTTAAATTTTAGCATTGGAATTTGAATAAAGATGTTGAAAATAGTTCAGTTTGCAGCTCTGTGGGGAAACTCCCAAGAACTAGATGGTTGGAACAAATATCAAATCAGAAAGATATTAAAGATGGCTGAACAAAAGCACACCATTAGGTGGAATATCTAGAAATCAGTTAATACCAAAAAAAAGTAAGTGTGCTGCATGTTCTGAAGCTATAAATTACCCTGAATTACTCACCTATCTAAAGAATATGATCTCTGTGAGTTTTTAAGTGGATATTAAAGGAAGTCTCATTATGCAAAGAGCAGATTTTTATAACTCTGAAAAGAATATGCCAAATAGTATAAAAATCTGGAAGCATGGTTGAATAACATTATCAGTTTCCAAAGATAAAATGGGAAATTCTAAGAATAAAAGTGTTGTCCATTTTTATGCTACATTCTCTAGCAAAAATAGCCAATGTTTCAAGTGATGACAATAAGTAGGGACTGAGAAGCATACATTTATTCTATAAGTAAATGATATGACATTGTCAAAACGAACAGTGCATATTTGATTAAAATGTACAAATACGAAAAACCACAAAGTGGAATATTTTTAAGACTCAAATACTGAAATTTGATTAAAAACAAACATAAAAAATGATTTTTCTTTTGTATTGATACATGTTCTCTGATGGGAAGTGTCTATGAAAATTGTTGAGTGTCTAAAAAGTTGTTTTTATTTATAATAAAATAAATATTGCATAAGCATAAATATTTTAAGTATTAAATTAAAAATTTTTATATGCTTCAATATTACATTCATAAAAGATGTTTAAAGAATCTATTGATAAGACAGTTAGTAGAGATACTTTTATATTTTACAATTTAAAAAAAAAGAACCAGGTAAAAATCAGTAATTTTAATGTGCAGATAAGATTTTGAAAAGAGTTGAATAAGTCTAAATATGTATGCCAATAAAACTGCCTACTCTACATAAATTTTATTTTTAGATGTTAATATAAACTTTATTTAACTCAGGAGAAAAACATATTTAGGCAAACACTACAAATTATGACACTTCATGCTCAAAAAAATCTAGATGGAAAGCTAGCCTTTAGAGAATTACACAATTAAAGCATAATTTTCTAGTGGCTTATATTTTAGTTGAGAGTAAGAACCTAATTTCTTAGTGGAAAAAAGCAAATGTAGACAGTCAAGGTAAAGTGTTTCAAGTGAAAGAACAAAGGAAAAGTCAAGCCTCACGGCCATTGTATCACTTGGAAGTCATGCTTTATGTCATAATCACTAGTGATGACACACATCTCATTTGATATCACTAAGTCCTCTGTACTTTGTGTGTATGATATGTGAATATCAATCATTTCTGATATTTGAGTTTTGAAAACAATCTTGCATATTAAGTTAATATAATCTCCAATCGTCAAAAATTGGAAAGCCCTCATTGTGCCCTGCAAACCTCTGCTAATCTTCAGGTATTCACTACACTAAATGTACTCTTATGGTAATTTCTATAAAACCATTTCATATATAAACTGCATATATAAATGAAAAGGATTTGCAATTGTGATAAAATATATCTCTAATTGCTTTAATTCTCCATTATTTTCCCAGTAGACTACTGAATTCCTGAATTTCCAATTCAATCTGTGCCCTAAATTTAACATGGTGTTATTTTCAAAGACTTACTCTCCACATAGATTCTCATGCTATTTAATTTTAGTGATGAGCAAATATAACTATCTTTATTGAATCATGTAGGATATTGAAATAAAATTCATTTACAACTTATCTATTATTTTTTGAGAATTATAATATGAATCACAGTACAAGATGTATGTGCAAGACACAAAGATCACAAAAGAAACAAAAAAGTAGAGTTTTAACTCACAGTTTCAGTCTTACAGGGAAGACAGACACATATCAGTTATTAAAATAACATGTGACAAGTGCAATAGCATAAAATCAGATATAATTATAAATCTACAATAAAAATACATTACTCAGATTTGGGAAATAAGAGGTGGTTTTCCAGGTAAGGTGATGATTAAGCTGGCCCTAAAAGAATGCATGAGGAGAAGTGTAGTGTGGGACTGAAGAGTTGTTTCAAGCTGGGAAAGATGTTTCAAGCTGAGAAAACCACAGGAACAGTCAAAAATAAGTATCTATAGTGGAAAATGTTCAGGAAATTAAAAGCAGAAACAGAAGCATAAATTCTGTAGTCAAAAGATTCAGATAATAAGGAAGAAGAGTGCAGTCATGAAGAGTCCTCTCAACTGAAGTGGTACTAGAAACTGAAGAATTGGAATACAGAGATATATTTGATGTGGGGAGTTAGGGAGGGCAAGGTGGTAAACATTACTCCAAGATTTGGACTTTGGTTGGAAGATCATAATGGAAAAAAAAAAAGAAAAAAAAAAAAACCACATAGGAACACAGAAAAAAAAAGTACTGCTTGCATAGTTTATCCATTAGAGTGGTAAGGCTGCAATCAATAGAAGACAATCTTGGCTATCTTAGGTAAAAAAGGAAATGTATCAGAAATAGTAGGCAGCCCCTAAGATGTTTTCCAATCATGTCTCTTTCTTGGATTTACAGCCTTGTATAATTCCCTTCCACTGATGGTGGGCTGAATTTATTGACTTACTTCTAAGGAATAGAATAAGCTGAAGTGATGGGATGGTACCTCACGGATTAGGTTAACAGGAATGCTGTGCTTTTAACCATGGATATTCTCTCTTTCACTCTTGGATCACCAACGCTTGTAAAAACCAGGTGCCATCCTGTAAGAAAACCTTGTAGAGAGGCCCTTGTAGAGATAGCCTGTTTGGAAACAAGCATTCTGAGGTCTGCCAACAGACACATGAGTGAACCCACCTGCCCCAGCTGAGGCTGGCAATGGCTGCAGCCCCACCAACAGCATAATTTCAGTCTCATTAGAAAACTTGAGCCAGAGGCACCCACCTAAACCACTCCCAAATCCCTGAGCTATGGATACTGTAAGAAACAATCAACATGGTCATGGTCACTTTGAGTTGTTTCATTTTGAGGTAATTTGCTTTACATCAACAAATAACTAACACAGGAAGATATTAGATGGGGCATAGTTCGAACAGTCACCATGAAAACAGGATAGCATCCAGAAAAGAAACTGAGGCAAAAAGAACTGCTCAGGCCGGGCGCAGTGGCTCACGCCTGTAATCTCAGCACTTTGGGAGGCCGAGGGGGGTGGATCACGGGGTCAAGAGATCGAGACCATCCTGGTCAACAAGGTGAAACCCCGTCTCTACTAAAAATACAAAAAAATAGCTGGGCATGGTGGTGCATGCCTGTAATCCCAGCTACTCAGGAGGCTGAGGCAGAAGAATTCCTTGAACCCAAGAGGCGGAGGTTGCAGTGAGCCGAGATAGCGCCACTGTACTCCAGCCTGGGTAAGGAGCGAAACTCCGTCTCAGAAGAAAAAAAAAGAACTGCTCAGCCATGCAAGAGGGATGACATCATTGAAATAAATGGACTTCAGGTTTTTGGTCCTTGTATTATAATATCCAAAATGATAGAGAGAGAATGCAATTGTCTGTTTCAGAAACATGCTCACCCTTAGACCACAATGTGGTAAATTAAAGCACCTGCAAAACCAGCCTTTTACATTCTCCAAAGACTCCTTTGGCATCTGCAGTGAGAGGGCAGAGCCCCTGGACTGATAAAAATGTTCTCAAATGAAAGAGAGAGAGATTTTTCCAAAATAAAACCAAGCAGCTGTCAAGAAAGACAAAGTGCTGTTGGATAGACACTACACAGTGAATGCCCACTGTCTGAGGAGGAAGTAATCTAAAGTAATCTAGTATTGGACATAGTAACATTTTTATGACATCTAGGTAAGGTTGTGGATGCACAGTTGAATATATGGGTCTCAGCTTAAATGAGAGAAGCCAGAACATACTTGAGCATCATCAACGCTTACCTGGCATTACAGTAAAGATACATTTATTTTTTCATTTGTGGAAAGCAGGTCAAATAAGAAGAGACCTTAACTGATGATGGGATGCTATGAAATACAAACATGCAAATAAATAGTTCAAAGAAACATCAACATTTTAAAGAAAAAGAGAAGCACATAGAGATGAATAAGAAATAACAGTGAATCTTAGGCATCAAAGTCAAGAGAGAAAAGAATTTCAAAGAAGTGACTGGTAGTATCAGTTGTACTAGAACGTTTCAGTAAAATATTGGATACAAAGTGGTCTTCACATTCGGATGTCAATGTTGATAGATAACCTTTCCTGAAAACATATCAGTCATATGAATATCAACATCAAAATTGTGTTCATAAAAGATGGTGGCTGCCCTTTGCACTCAGAATCAAGTTCCAAGTTCTAGGCTTAGTTTCGAAATTCTCACGTAATCTATCTACTCAATTTAGCACCTGTAAAGACTGCTTATATCCCTGGCAAGATTACATTTCACTTCAAAGACAGAGACTGTATCTTGCTTTTCTAACTACTGAAATATTTACCCTAATATGAAGAATATAGGAAGTTATCGATAAGTCAATTTTTGACAAAAAGTGTTTTCATTGCTCAGGCTATCTCTGTCTATTGTATATTATATATCATTCTCTCTATTTTTATAAAACCTAGGCTAATAAGCCAATTGATTACAGTTTAAATTGCAAGGCTGACAGTAAACAAAGTCTGTCTTTCTAGCTCACCCGCTCTCTCTCAAGCATGTGTGTGTGTCTGCATTTTGAGTTACAGAGTTCATATATCTTTACTCTTTTCCCTCTTGTCTACTAATTTCAAAGAAAGAAGACTACATACTGTTAGGCTGTTTCTAGTTATGCACCTTTGTTTGACCGTGTATCTTTTGTATTACAGAAAACCAATCAACAAGCAAAAATAAAAACAACCAGTTGTCACTGCGTGATTTATTTCCTAAACTAAACCACCATCAAACAGATAGCTACACTAATATAAACACAATTTTTAAACAAGCAAGATTGATGTGTTCAAAATTAAGCTTCAATATTGAAAAAAGAAAAAGAAGTAAGCCTGAAGAAATGTAATGTGTGCAATCTACACCATTTTTATTTTTAATGTAGGAGGTGTTATGTTTGAAGATTTACTGGTCTATTGTAACAGAGGAGCAAAGGGTTAGAGGAGTACTTGGGATCAACAGGCTTCCAGTTTTTCTTTACTTTTTAAGCCAATTTTCTAATCATCATACAAACTTGGGGAAAATATTTCATAAACCTAGTTTGAAAAGTAAACCACTTTTAGCATTTGTTTTAGTTACTTTGGTTATATATTTGGAAGATCTTTTCCCAGGTTAATAGAAATAGCGATTTGTTTCAATGTCTCCCAATGTTAATATTTCATAAGTCTTACATGCAATTTGTGACATGACTTATTTAAAGTTAGCAGGAGAGCAGCCATCGTCCTTTGCCAATTCCAGTTCGCATACTAAATGCAGGCATTCTCATGCGGTATAGCACCTGCATAAATTTGAAAAATTGAGAACCATGAAAATGGTATTTCAATAGCAGTTCAGTTCAGCAAAGGGACAAAATTAATCATGCAACATAACACCTTGAACAAGGTTAATGCCCCGTGGAAACCACATTTCCCTGAAAAATATTTTGTTGTCGTTGTTGATGATGATTTTAAATAAATACATACATAATCCTCCAATTGCACATTTTTTTCTCTCGTATCTAGATAGTGCTAAATTATAGGTCAATATCATAAAAAAGAAAGATAAAACTATAGCTACAGTAAAAGTAATGTCAAAGATGTGTGTAAAGAAATAACAGACACAGACAGCTAAACGGGAGAGAGCCAACAACTCGTTTTAAATAGTGAGTATATGACGGAATTTTATTTTACAGAAGGAATTAATGCTTGCTAATGTTTTTAATTTTGCTTTATCCATTCCCAAATTCAAAGATAATGACAATTCTGACAAGACAAAAAATTATAATATAGCTACATGAATTATATGGCTAATAGTCATTTTGTGCTCTTTCTTTTTAACCAGGGAAAACTGTCCCAATTTAGCACACACAAAAAGAGAGAGACACACAGACAGAGTGAGAGGGAGACAGAGAGACAGTGAGTGACACACACACACACACACACACACAGAGTAAAATAGTCTGTCCCTACTATCAAGTTAGAAATGATCAATTATTAGGAATTTGACAAGTGTGGAGACTTTGTCGAACTTGAAAATGTGTAACACATTTTAAAAGCTTGTCTGTAATAAATGTTTCTTGACCTGACCTCCCATACCGCACTTATCCGCTGCCCCTCCACCACTGCACACACAACATAGAATTGTTTTCCAAAAGGAATAAAAGCAAAGCAAATTACTAAAATATCCAGAAGATCCCAGTCTTTCTTAGCACTGAAAATAACAATATTGACAGAAAACTTTATAGGGAACTCTGGAAATAATTTTTGAACGTGGCAATAATTTTTAATTGCCCTGTAAAAATTTGTAAAGTTTCTATTTTGTTCGATTGAGATGGAAGGATTCATATGGTATAACTGGCCCCTATGTTTAAAATTGCACCTATATAAAATTATAAACTGCAAGGGAATTAATGTAATGCATTGTAATTTCTATTTTTAATATTAATTTTTAAGATGCAGGTTTAAAAATAAGCTTAAAGCAGCCGTTTTCCAAGGAAAAGTCAAAATTCTTTATGAGGCTATAGCAACTATAGCTGTCCCGGTAAATGATGGGAATGTCTTCCTCTTCAACTTGGTAACTACCAGAGAGATGACAAAAGAAGGTGGCAGGCTTGCTGCAAGCCTTGTGCTTGATTTGATTTAACAATCATTTAAACATTAATAGATATCACTGGAAATATTTTAGGAAATTATATTTGAACTGTGAATCTTTTAACTGTGCAAGAATGTATCTGTGATAGTGTATATATTTCACATACATATATATCTTATGTGTATATATGTGAATACGCAAATGTATACAGATACATTTGTGGAAGATATTGGAACTGCCTCAAGTGTGCACATACACACACATTCTCTCTGTCTCTCTCTCTCAGACACACACATATGCCTTTCTTCAACAGTTTAAATTTCCTATGGAATCTTGCTTAAGGGATTTTATGGCATAATTTTGGCAAATTAAAATGGCATACGATTTTCTTTAGTAACATTTTATTTGGATACTGTGAACTATGTAGTATGAGAAGATGACACATTTCTCACATTTAACTAATACACACGTCTAATCTTATTATCAGTGCATAATTGAATATCTATGGCATGTAATAGGTAAATGTATTATTGGTATTAATATAAAAGTGACCTGCACTCTTATTATATGTGTATATGTATAGCTTCTTATTATCCTGACAATATAAGAAAAATATAGCTTGTTAATATCCTGATGACATATAAGAAATACAAAATAAAAACTTAATATTATAGTTTGATAGATAGTAGAAAGACAATATTTTGCCTTGGACATACTAAGAGATGTGGAAGTCAATAGTACCATCTTTGTATCATTTATCTTTAACTATTTCTTCTGTCAGACACTGGTGATAGAAAGAATGATCAAGATATACTTCTTCCCTCAAAAAATCTAGATTCTTATTTTCATGTTTCCTATTTTCTGCCCTTCCCTCCCAAACATATTTTCCCTGCTTACCAACATTTCACCTTCTTTTCTGGCAACAGACACAAGCACATTCATACAGCAACATTGTAGGATTTCCTTAAAGTAATCTTGATTGTGTCAAGCATGTCAACGTCAAAACTTTTGTGGTAGTCTCTTTACATCCTAGGTAATCTAGGATTAGCTGTATTCAAAGAAAATTCATTTATAAGAATAAGAATAAGAGAATGCTTAGGAGTCAATGTGCTTTCTCTAATCAATAGTTCAAAAATGTACTTGTTTTAGAACTAGGCTTGTTCATTTATGCCTTTATTCACTTTAAAAATATTTATAATCTGATCTATATGTGCTGAACACTCTGCTATGAATTTAAAACTCAGAGGACCTACGAGTCTAAAGTAGAAACAATTAAGTGAGCAAGTGAAATATAAAGAAAAAATGGCTGCGGAAAATAATTTCAGACAGGGGAGAGTGTGCCAACTCTTTCTGCAGTGTTGCAAGAAAGCTTCTGTGAGGAGGTCATAATTGAGTTGATTATTTAAGTTTGAGTAGGATTTTACCAGATGGTACCTCACATTGGGGATGTGGGAGGGGAAGTCACTTCTGCCAGAAGAGAAATCATATGAAAACGTGTAGAAGAGAGAGAGAGGATAGCAATTTTAGAGACTTGAAGTATATAAGAAGAGACTTGTATGCTAACACTAAGATACTTAAATCCTAGACAATAGAAGGCATTTAAAACATAAAGTAGGAAAACGTCATCCTTAATTTTTGTCTTATATTTTAACTTTTAAGTGCTTGAGTGAACATTTAAATTTTGTGTTTTTAGTTATCATCCTCACACTTTATAGAAAATATATTTTGAGTCATATAAGATAGACATTCCTCTAGAGTGTTTTCATAATATACTGAATCTCATTTGTCCTTTAATTTGTCAGACTAAATTGTTATATCTTGCTTATAGCCTTATATATCTCATAATTCAATGATAAGAACCATATTTCTTAAACACTTAGAGGGCCCCTAGGATTTCCAATACAATAAAATTTTAACAGTTGTTTGGTGTATAAATGAATGAATAATCCACTCTTCCTCTCCCTGCTTCTGGGGAATACTTGCTCCTTATCCAATATATCTCAGTAAATGCCACCACAGTTTAGTCGATTCCTTGGGACATTTACCTGGAATTCTGTTTTTTACTCTTTTCCCCCACAACACACATTAATACAATAGAAAATCCTATTAGTTTATTTCTTCATATTATGTCATGAATTGAACAACTTTTCACATGCTCAACTATTGCCTGAACTATTAGATTTCTTGCTGACTGATGTCTTCAGGTTACACTTGACAGTTCCCATACAGCAGTGTTATCTTTTAAAATAAATATAAATGTGATCATATTGTTATGATCCTTGATATGGTTTTTTTGGTTGCACATCTGTCTATGATGTGGAAAACTGAAAAGAGCATCACTATCACTTAAACAATTAGAAGCCAGATACGCTACAAAATTAAAGCTTTCTTTGAACCCAAAACTGAATTTCTACTATTCCACATATAATATTCAACATTCAATAACAAAATAAGCAAGAATTAAATTACAAAAAAAGAAGAAAAAAAGGATTACTAATAGACAAAATAATCACTAGAAACAGACTCAGGAATGACCCCATGTTGGAATTCACAGAGACAATTTTATAATAACTATTATTAATATGGTGAACCACCAAGTGCAGCATGAAAAAATATATGAGGAATTTCAAAAGATACAGAAATGATACTTTTAAAGGTGAAATAGAGATGCTAGACAAAACACACACGCACACACACACACACACACACACAAGCACTACTGAGAATAGAATTACTTAACTGGAAGCCAAAGCAATATAAATTACGCAAACAAATACATGAGAAATATAGTATCTAAAATGAACAAACTGTGGGACAAAAACACACAATGTAAAATACACAGTATAATCTCCATGTAATTTGACAGAGAAGAGAAAGGATGGATAAGAAAAACAGGACACCAGACCTCCCCACAAAAAAGCGCATTCACAAACAAAAACATGAAGGTCTTTGAAAACTACTAATATAAAAGTAAATATAAAAATACTTGTTTTTCTTATGTTCAATGACTCTAAAATAGAGGTTCTCAAGCACGAAAAATCTGACCCCTCATGGTGCATTTGGCAATCTCTGTAAACACTTTTTATTTTTATGTTGGATAGTAGGGGGTGCTAGTAGAATCTAGTGGGTAGAGACAAGAGATGTTGATAAACTATATATAGTAGCATAACACAGGACAGCTCCCAACAACAATTACTTGATCCAAAATGTAAGTAATCCCAATACTGAGAAACCCTGTTAAAATATAGTTGATAGTTTAAAGGAAAATGATAGTGTATTTTGTGGCTTTATAACATAGTTAAAATTAAAATGTGTGAATATAATAGCACAAAACATGGGATAAATGAATTGGAAATAGAAATCTGTGGGGTTTTACAATAAAGGTAAGGTGACATAATATTACTTGAAGACAGCCTGTAATATTAAAGGTGATATTGTAAATCCAAAGGTAATCATTAACATTCTTTTTACAAAGATAATGTGTGGGTCCAAATAATAAAGGAATAGTGGAAATAATATTTAATAAAAAATAAGCAAATACAACAAATCCACAAGTGAGCAAAATTTTTTAAACAGAGGTCAGGTGATAGAAAAAACAGTTCAAATATAAAGAAATTAGTAAGATAGTGGATTTAAATCCAACCATGCCAAATATTGTATTAAATGTAAATGGTTGAAATACAACAATTTAAAAATATGGATGGTCAAAGCAGATAAGTAAAGCCACATTAAATACAAAGACATATATAAAAGTGCAAGGATGAAAAATAAATAAATACTATGCAAATACTAAACAAAAGAATGACTTGGAGCCAGATTTTTAACTGACAAGCTTGACATCAGAACAAGGAAAGTTATTAGCAATGAATAGTGACATTACATAAAATTAAAAAGGTTAATTTACAAATAAAAAACTTTAAACTTTATAAATGGATAGAATCGAAATTAGAAATAGAAATATATACAATTATTGTTGAAAATGTGAACACTCCACTCTTAGTAATTGATATACCAAATAAAGAGAGCATCAGTAAGAATATAGAAGACTTGAACAATGTTCTCAATCGACATCATTAATATTTATACCATACTCATTCTAAAACATCAGAGTATATATTATTTA
Organism: Aotus nancymaae; assembly: GCF_030222135.1. Taxonomy (NCBI): domain Eukaryota; kingdom Metazoa; phylum Chordata; class Mammalia; order Primates; family Aotidae; genus Aotus; species Aotus nancymaae. Next base: position 25,256,305 of record NW_026988435.1, read on the forward strand.
CCTGCATATATCATATTTAAGACAGATGGTTTTCTCAGCCAAACAAAACAAACCTTAAAAGTGTCAAAATAATTAAAATAATTGTCATTCTAACTTTAAAAGAATTAAACCAGAAATCAATAGCAGAAGTATGAAAAAATCCCCCCAAATTTAGAAACTGACCAATTTATTTTTAAATGGCAGATTTGTCAAAAATGAAGGCACCAGGGGAATTGATAAATACTATATCTGAATGAGAATAAAAGCAACATATCAAACAATATTAATTTAGTGTTTAGGGAAAATTTTATAGCATTAAAAGTTTACAATAGAAAAGAGGAAGGGTAACCTCTCAAATAAAGGTTTAAATGTTCACCCCCCCAAAAAAAAACTTTAAAAAGAAGAGAAAATTACACTAGAATAAAGTGGAAAGATACAAATAATAAAGAAAATAGATTAAATTAACTCTGTAAAAGAAAAATAATAGAGATTTTTTTTTTAATCTGGCTATTTGAAAAGATCATCAAAATTGATAATCCTCTAGACCAAAGGGGAAAAAAAAGAAAGAATACATAAATCATCAATACCAGGAAGGAAAGTGTGGCCATTACTATAGATCATAAAGACACATTAGAAGTGTAACAATAAACTATAAGAAAAAATTAATGCCCCCAAACTTGACAATTGAGGTGGAACAGCAAAGTTATTGAATGACACAAATTACCAAAGCTCTCTCAAGAAGAAATAGGTATGCTAAGTAGTCATAAGCCTATTACAGAAACTGAATTAATTATTTAAAAATTTTCTATAAAGAAAACTCTAGGCTCAGATGCTGGCCCAGCATTTTCCACCAAATTAAAAAAAAAAAAATTATTTTAAATTTTCCAAAAACTCTTCCAGAAAATACAAGGAAGGAAAATACATTCACCTCATTTAATGGAGCCGTAATTACCCTAATAAAAAAAACTACGACTATCTACCAAAAACATACAAATACAATTATACGTAATGATGAAAGACTAAATTCTTATATACAAAGATCAGAAATAATACAAAGATGATAGTTCTATATTCTTACACTTCTATTCAAAACTGTACTGTGGAAAACATTGATGAGAGAATTAAAGAATATCTAAATAAAACATATTTGTGGATTTGAAGATTCAATATTGTTAAGGTGGTAATTCTTGCACAACTTTTCTATCCATTGAATCCAAATACATAAAATTACAAAAAAAATTTTGGCTTTTGTTTTTAGAAAACAACAAATGAATTCTCAATTTTATCCAGAAAAAGAAAGGAATTAGAATGGGCAAAACAATGTCAAAAAGATAACAAATAAGAGTAATCTTTTCAAAGACTCTCTTTAAAAAATAAAGTGACAAGCCATTGACTGGAGTAAATTATTTGCAAAACAAATTTCAACTTGACCTCTAACCAAAATATGTAAGGTATTCTCAAAAGTCAATAATAAGACAAAAAGTGGTTCGATTAATAATGGGTAAAATATTTAAACAGATAATTGATTTCAGAAAAAGATATATGAATGGCAAATAAGTTTATTAAAAGAGGTTAACATTATTAACCTATATGGAATTACAATGAAATATCAATATGAATGCAAGTTTTGTCTTATGGTTTCCTCTAGAAATGTTAGCTTTAACTTTACCACTGAATTTTGTGATCCATTGTGAGTAAATTGATCAAAGACATGGGTCAAGTCAATGCTTTTTGGTTTTACATACTGATATCAAATTTTCTCAGAACAATCTGTTGAAAAGACTATTGTATTTCTATTTGAATTGCCCTTGCATCTTTGTTGAAAATCGATTGACTAAATATACCTGGTCTGTTTCTGGAATTTCTATTTATACCATTGTTTTAAGCTTCAATCTTTTGGTCAATACCACACTATTTTAAATATTGCAGCTTTACAATGTGTTAGAATCAATTATCATGACCCCTTTAACTTTATTATACTATTGGCTTTTATATTTTACTAATTTTTTCTCATATATTATAATATTAACATCCATAATGGCAAAGACAAATATTGTCTTTTTTTGTCTATTTTGTTCACTCCATTTTTTTTCTAGTCACTAGAATAATGGTAGGCATATGAAAGATGCTCAATGAATATTTGTTGAATGAACAACAACATATGAAAAGCCTTTCTTAATTAGAAGCACCATATGAATAAGATATTTATCATTGTAATTTTTTAAGAATATCAAGAATCTAAGGTTACTTAGACTTCTAAAGTTTTATACTGCATGTTTTTTGAGTTTGTTGTATGGACTGTTTTGGCAGTTGTATGACTGACACCTTTGGTGCCCTTCTCAGAATATTTATAAATCCTTACAATAAACTCTTAGGAAAAAACCCACAAATATGTTGAAATAAATATACAAAATAATTCATAAATTTTTATGTTACACTAATATGAATGTCTCACTCTTAGACACATTAATATGCTTTAGCAAGAAGCAGTCTAGTAATCATGATTGCAAATAGGGATTAATATAAAATTAAACTTGTATATACAATATCTCTAATGTGATAGGACAAGAAAAATATGTATGATTTTCGTTGGTAACAAAGTACACCAAATATCTCTGTGATCTGTTATTCTCAATTATAATTGAAATAAAAAAGACATCAAATATCAGTTGAAGACTGGAGAAAAAATTCAAATGTATAATTTTTTTTATTCTCCCATCTGAGGTTATGAACTCATGCAGGCATACCTGAAAGATATTGCAGATTCAGTGCCAGACCATCTCGGTAAAACAAATATATCTCTAAAGCAAGTCACACAAATCTTTTGGTTCCTGGTGCAAATAGAATCTGTGTATCAAATATACAGTAGTCTAATAAGTGTACAATGGCATATGTCTAAAAAAGTATATACTTTAATCTAAAATATTTCATTTGTAAAAAAGTGTTAATAATTATATGAGCCTTCAATGAGTCTGTTGTTGTTTTTGTTATTGATGACAATGGAGTGCCTCAACATAGACGGCTGCTGACTGATCAGGGTGATGGTTGCTGAATATAGTAGTGTCCGTTGCAATTTCTTAAAGTAGCACAGAAATGATGTTTATCAGATCAATTGACTCTTCCTTTCAGGAAAGATTTGTCTGTGGCACACAATGCCGTTTGATAGCATTTTATCCACGGAAGAATTTCTTTCAAAATTGGAATCAATCTTTGTAAATCCTACCGCTGCTTTATCAATCCTGCCTCTGTAATATCATCAATATTCTGTGATTTATGGAATATTCTTAATCCTTTGTTGTCATTTCGACAATGTTCACAGAGTCTTTACCAGGAATAGATTCTGTCTCAAACCACTTTCTTTGCTCATTCATAAGAAGCTCTTCCTCACGTGTTCAAGTTTTAGAATGAGATTGCAGCAATTCTTTCACATCTTTAGGCTACACTGTCAATTCTAGTTCTCTTGCTATTTCCATATCATCTACTGTTAATTCCTCTATTGAAGTTTGGAAGCGTCATCAAAGAGGGTTGTGACCAACTTCACCCAAACTCCTGTAAATATCGATATGAATCTATCACTAGTGAATATGATTCATTAATGAATCATTAAATCATATTCGATGAATCACAAATGTTCTTAATGGTGTCTAGAATGGTGAATATTTTCCGGGAGGTTTTCAATTTACTTTTTCACAATCTATCACAAGAATCATGATCTATGACTCCAAAGTCTTACAAAATAAGACTTGAACAGTGAAATTACTCCTTGGTCATGTGCTGCAGAATGGAGGTTTTGTTAGCAGGCATAATAACAATCTCAGCTAGACACAGTGGCTCATGCCTGTAATACCAACACTTTGGGAGGCCGAGGTGAGCGGATCAACTGAGGTTAAGAGTTGAAGACCAGCCTGACTAACATGGAGAAACCTTGTGTCTACTAAAAATATAAAATTAGCAGGGCACAGTGATGCATGCCTATAATCCCAGCTACTTGGGAGGCTGAGGCAGGAGAATCGCTTGAACCTGGGGGGGCAAAGTTTGCAGTGAGCCAAGATCATGACATTGCACTCCAGCCTGGGCAATAAGAGTGAAACTCCATCTCCAAAAAACAACAACAATATCAAAACAAACAAACAAATACAGAATTCCTTGTACATTTCCATCAGAGCTCTTGGGTGACCTGGCACATTGTCAATGAGCTGTATAATCTTGAAAAGAAACTTTTTTTCTGAACAGTATTTCAACTGTGGACTTAAAACATTCAGTAAAGCATGCTGTAAACAGATGGGCTGTCATTCAGCTTTTGTTTCATTTCTAGAACACAGGATATGTAAATTTAGCATAATTCTGAAGGTCCCTAGGATTACTGGAATGGTCAATGAGCATTAGCTTCAACTTAAAATCACCAGTTGCATTAATCCCTACCAAGAGAATCAGCCTATTCTTTGAAGTCAGGCATTGAGTTCTCTTCTGTAGCCATGAAAGTCTGAGATAGCATCTTCTTCTAAGAGAAGATAATTTTCATCTACATTGAAAATGTGTTGTTTAAAATAGACACTTTCATCAATTATCTTATTAAATATTTTTTATAACTTTCTACAATTTCCACATCGGCACTTGCTGCTTTACCTTGCCAATTTATGTTAGGTAGACAACTTATTTTCTTAAACCTCATTAATTTTTCTTTACTAGCTTCCAGCTTTTTTTCTGCTGCTTTCTCACCAATCTCAGCCTTCCTAAAATTGAAAAGCATCAGGGCCTTGCTCTGGATTAGGCTTTGGCTTAAAGGAATGTTGTGGTTAGTCTGATCTTTTATCCAGATCACTAAACTGTCACAGTATTAGCAATAAGGTTGTTTTGCTTTTTGATCATTTGCATGTTACGAAACAGCACGTTTAATTTTCTTCAAGTACTTTTCCTTTGCATTTACAAATTGGCTGTTTCACACAAGAGCCTTTCGGCCTATCTTGGCTTTTGACATGCCTTCCTCCCTAAGTTTTATTATCATTTCTAGCTTTTTATTTAAAGTGAGAGGTGTGTCCTTTCCTTTCATTTGAACACTTTGAGGCCATTGTATGCTTATAAATTGACCCAATTTTAATATTGTTGTATGTCTCAGGGAATAGAGCAGTTTGAAGAGAAAGAGAGAGATGAGAGATCAAACTGTCAGTAGAGCAGTCAGAACTCAGACGTTTATCAATTAAAGGCGTATTATGTGGCACAGTTTGTGGAGCCTCCTCTTGCCCCAATTTACAATAAAGCATCAAAGTCAACTGATCATAGTCCATCATAACAGGTGATTTTTATAATAAAAATGTTTGAAATATTATAAGAATTATCAAAATGTGGCACAGAGACATGAAAGTGAGCATACGATACAGGAAAAATGGCACCAATAGACTAGCTAAATACAGAGTTCCACAAAGCTTCAATTTGCAACAAAATACAAAAAAGAAAAAGTCCTACAATAACTTCATTAAAACAAGATATACTGGAATTCTATTCATAAAACTCTCTATTTTTAACACATAATAGAATGATATAGTTCATAAAGCTCTTGAATGACTTGAGATGCCAAATTAAGAATCCCTGTCTAATGAAAACACACATTTCTTGAAATGCTATTCATTTGCAAGAGTAGAATACATATATTATCTTTAAAAATTTAGCAGCAATGATCAGTATCATAGAGTATCTGACTCTATATATATATCTGCAAAAATTTTATGGAAGAATATAAGATAGTAGAAATAAAATTCATACAAATTTTCTTACTGTGAGTGAATCAGGGCAACTTCTCTTTCCTTACAAAATGGTGTTTGCGTTTAAAATAGTTATCTTGGGATCTGTAGCTATTTCACAGAAGAAAGATCTGAAACAGTCTAGTGCTTAGGTTTCCAGAGTTGGCTGCAAAACAGCTCTCTTGAAAGCTTCTGATAGAATCCAGAGATAAAGAGCCAAAGGTAACAGAGAGGTCTGCCAAAAGAGTCCATAGAATTGAAAGTATCTGCAGAGACGTGCCCCTAAGGTAATTGATAAAAACTAGAGGTATAGTCCACTGAGATAAGAAACTACCAAGCATAAGAGAATAAAACATTTCTGCTGGGAAATACTGAGCTAATCCATCAACTTTGTTTTTTAAGTCCCCTTCTATTTCACTTTTCTTCAATAAAGTCTTTATTTTGACATTGTAGAAAGGTTTTCACAAACAGTTAGTAATGGAAAAATAAAATAATCCTTAAATTTACTTTCTAAGACAACTTTACTTGCTACAAAAGAAGGTAGAAAGTCGACAATTTTTATTATATTTGTGTTAACTATAAGTAAGCAGAGTTTACAAAATCATGGTGGAGATTTATGTGGTTGGTTTTGCTAAATGGAACTCTGGCTTTTAGGGGAGAAAAAAGTAGAGGATACATTAGACAACCAAAATTTATTTCTAGACTAAGTGTGGTGGTTCACATCTATAATCCTAACACTTTGGAAGACTCAGGCGGGCAGATGGCTTGAGTCCAGGAGTTGAGACTATTATGTGCAACATGGCAAAATCTTGTCTCTACCCTACAAAACAATATAAAAAGTTAGCCAGGCATGGTGGTTTATGCCTTATAGTCCCATCTACTCAGGAGGCTGAGATGGGAGACTCACTTGAGCCTAAGAGCTTGAGGCTACAATGAGCCATGATCATGCCACTGCTCTCTAGCCTAGGTGACAGACTGTGACTTCATCTCAAAACCATAAAAATAAAACACAAAATTTATTTCTAACTCTCGCCCAAAAAATATGGCTTCACACAATAAAACTTATGTTTACTAAAAGTTTGTACATTAAAACTACTTTCTACTTAGATAGGATGGGTTATAGAATTCTGAGGGAAAGAATCAATATTTCTTGATCACTAATGTTTACCAGATACTTCACCTAGTGTAATCAAATGTACATAAAAACTATTAATTTAAGAATCATAGAAAAAGCACTTTAGATGTTTGCCCCTAATATTCTTGGATCATTGGTCACTACCTACCAAAAATAAAGACCTCGAACCATTACCCTGCTTAGGATTCCAGGAATCCCCAAAGTTAGAAATTTCTCATAAAAATACTACTGTTTGATGGCTATAGATCTCTGACCTAACGGTTCTTTATGCTATTGACTCTTTGGCTGCTTCTATTCTGTATTAATTCATCGGCAGCAATCTGCTACGTGAAGAGTGTTTCTGTTGTTTTAGCATCAGTGAACTATTCTTGATCTCTAACAACCTTAGAGAAAGTAGTCACTCTGCAGTCACAACTTTGAGCTCATCGCCATCTTTGCCTACTTCTGTATCCCTGGGTTTCATTTCTCTCTTCAGAACATAGGAAAATAGATTTCCCTTTACCATGCTTGACTAGTGTAGGAAAAGATTAGAAAGCAGAATTTCTTGACCACCTAGTGATACAGATTGTAAGGCCAGCTGCCTCGCTGAAGAGCCAAATGGACACACTTATCTCTCTGTGCTGGCTCCCCACACCTGCTCTTATCTGGTTTCTCCATGCAGGCTCCACACGCCCACTCCTGCATTCCTCACTCAACCCTTTCAAAATTTAAAAAGCCCGCGGAAGATTTGTCCAATGGCAGTTTAACATTAACCTCCCCAGCCAGTCAGCCTACCAATGAAACTGTCTGCTCTTTGTTTCCCTAACAATCAATCAAATCTCCTTACCAATGAAATTGTCTGCTCTTTGTTTCCCAATGACCAATCAACTACCTCCACTTCTTATAAAACCCCACGCCCTGAGAAGCCCATTGCGACTTCTCTGGCCCCTTCCTGGACCACAGAACCTCGCCCGGGAGCTGAATAAATTGGATTCTCATTTTTTCTCACTGGCCTCAGTTTCCTCATTTTAACTCGGCAATATACCTTACACAGATCTTACCACACAGTTACACAGGTCTTACAGATCTTACCATGAAATATTCTTTCCAGGATTCCTGAGATGAGAATGTCAACAGGTTCATGAACAACCTTAGACTGTATCTAGAATGGCTGCTCCATTCTAGAATATGGGCCCTTTGCTGAGTCTAGCTCCCTACCCCAGCATTCTTTCTCATTAATAGGCAATTTTTTCTCTAAGGCAGCTCATTTTCTTTTCCTGTAATTCATATTTTATGGCATTCTTTTCCCACCACCATTCTGTCAGATAGGTTTTTGTTTGTTTGTTTTGAGATGGAGTCTCACTCTGTCTCCAAGGCTGAGATTCAGTGGCATGATCTTGGCTCACTGCAACTTCTGCCTCCTGTATTCAAGCAATTCTCCTGCCTTGGCCTACAGAGTAGCTGGAATAACAGGCGTGCACCACCACACCTAGCTTATTTTTTTGTATATATAGTAGAGGTAGGGTTTCACGATGTTGGCCAGCCTGGTCTTGAACTCCTGACCTCAAGTGCTGGAATTATAGGCATGAGCCTCTGTGCTCGGCCATCAGATGGGTTTTGAGTCTCTTTTCCATATTTGATGAGGAAATGTGACTGTAAATCTGGGAGGGTTGGAGTTAGATACAAGCCTAAAAAATCTTACACATTTTATAATGAGTTTGTGCTTGCCCAGGAATATATTTGCTAATTCTTAGGAGGCAGACTAATCACAATAGCCAGCTTAACCTATTTATCTCAAACTCAAGGCAACCTGTTCCACAGTCCCTGACACACATCATTTCACCCAGTTCTTGCTATAACTCCGTGTTGTTCTTTATAATTGTTATCTTAATTTTAATAATTAAAGGTTGAAAGTTAAAATTAAAGGTTGAATTCAAATAAGAAATGGCAAAATTTGGGCAAATAAGTTAGATGTAAATCCCCAAATACAGATACCATCATTCAAAATGTCATCAGCATCATCATAACAACTGACTAAAAAGAATAACACAGTGCAATGTTTTTCTTTATAACCTTGGCACACGGACTAACACTATCAAATGAATTCAGACTGAGAATCTTTTTTCCCAAGCTAAAATCAACATAATTTTCCTTTTAATTTTGGAAACTCAGGAGACAATATGTCCTTCCTTATTCAACCTGGCTCTTTATCAAACTGTTTAAACTCTTTTCAATATTTTGTGGGAGGCAAGTGGTTATATTCATTGTCTTTGGAAACCACAATCAAACCATACCCAAATTCCACATCAACTACTGGCTAACTACATTATTTGAGATGAAGTATTTAACATCTTTACATTCACTATCTTTTTGTTTTTTTCTTTAAGACAGAGTCTCACTCTGTCACCCAGGCTGGAGTGCAGTGGTGCAATCTTGGCTCACTGCAACCTCTGCCTTTCTGGTTCAAACGATTCTCCTGCCTCAGCCTCCTGAGCAGCTGGGATTACAGGTGTGTGCCACTATGCCCAGCTAACTTTTGTATTTTTAGTAGAGATGTGGTTTCACCATGTTGGTCAGCCTGGTCTCAAACTCCTGGCCTCAAGTGATCCTCCTGCCTTGGCCTCCCAAAGTGCTGGGAATATAGACATGAACCACCATGCCCAGCCAAGTTAAATGATATTTATCATCCCATTACTGGGTATATACCCAGAGGAGTATAAATCATTTTATTATGAAGACACATGCACACATATGTTGAGGCACTATTTATAATAGCAAAGACATGGAACCAACCCAAATGTCCATCAGTGATAGACTAGATAAAGAAAATGTGGCATATATACACCATGGAATACTTGGCAGCCATAAAACGAATGAGATAGCAGGGACATGGATCAATCTGAAAACCATCAACCTCAGGAAAATAACACAAGAACAAAACACCACATGTTCTCACTCATAAGTAGGAGTTGAACAACGAGAATGCATGGACGTGGGGAGGAGAACAAAAGACACCTAGGCCTGTTGGGAGGTGGGGCGCGAGGGGAGGGAACTCAGAGGATGGGTCAATAGGTGCAGTAAACCAGAATAGCACACGTATACCTATGTAACAAACCTGCACATTCTGCACGTGTATTCCAGAACTTAAAATACATTTTTAAAAAGTGAAGTATAATAAGGTCAGTATTGGAAAAAGTTTCAGAAGGTGAAGGGTTAAAATCTTAAAGAAAGAAAGGGCAGATGACCAGAAATCTATAAAAAAGAGCAAAAAAGAAGGAGAAATGGGTAGTAAAATCTGATGAGAAATGTTTTAAAGCAGTAATGGGGAGGAGAGGGGGGAGGTTGAGGGGTTAGGTAGGTGGAATAATAAATTTGAAGAAATTAGCAAAGAATGTAATTGTTCACTGTCAGGTTCAGTTTTTCAAAACCTATAGATAAAAGCCATGATCTCAGGTGAAAGCCAAGTGTCACTGGAACAAAAAGATGACGGAAGATTTTTTGGCTAAAAATATTTCACTAATAGCAAATGATGCAATTTAAAAATACAATGGAAAAAATTTCAGAATTTTAGGTGAATGTCAACGGGGTCAGGTTAAGCAATTTAAAGATCCATATAGATAGGTGTTTCCAGGAAATGAAGCATAACAGAATTTCTTGGTGTCTTATGATACCTGGCAGACAAAAACAAAGGACATAATAAGATTTTTCTTCATGTCTTTTAAGGCTGATTGTCATAGTGACGTTGTAGGAAGAAGAAAGAGGCTTTTGCTGGAAACAGGAAAAATGTATTGGCTCCATCTAATCTTTATCATCTTCACCATCACAAGTGTTTAATAAGCCAAAAGCATGTACAGAGTTATAGGATTTACACTACGGTACCAACAAATTCAAACAATAAAATCTTAGAAAGCATTCAACCTTCCATGTAAGATAGCATTCCAGTTAACTAGCACATCTTACCAGACTTTATTTTCTATGTAGATGAAAGCCTAATAAAAGTCCCAATTAGCTTGACATACACTTCTGTGAAATAAGTAATGGGTATGTACATAATTAGATGTTAGACTAGAGAAATTACTGGAATTGTGTATATGATTCCATTGCTAAAGATTCGTTACAGAGATGAGGTTTTTGCCTTTATATTTTATCTAGCAGAAAGGTTGAGTAGGTAATTATTTTAAAAAATAGATCTATTCAACTAAAGAATTCGAATGAAAAGCTATTAAAGAAGATAGTGACGCAATTGGTTTCTGACCCAGTAAATGGAAACTTGAAGAAATAAAAAAATTATATCATTGAGTTTATCACATAACTTTCTTTCTTTTCCTGTAATTTAAAAGCTTCATTTTCCCAATATTTACTTGTAAAAAATACTCTCTACTGATTAAATCAATCTGACTGTTCCTCTACCTTTCAATTATTAGATGTTTTGACATAAGCATATCCATTGTATATTCCTCATGTTCAATTAAAAAGTCTACTCTAAAAATGAAAGGTTTTGAATTAAGGAACTTTTAAAAGATGAACACTGTATAGTAGTCTTGGAATAAAAGCATTGTATTATCTTAAAATTAATAGTTTAAAACATTCCCTATAAATAATATAAAAAGGAGTATGTTTTATTAATATGCAGAAATGAATCTCAATAAATCATTTCTAAAATTTAATAGTAAAAGAACAAAAAAACTGAATAGCAATCATTCTGGCTTTATAAATAACTGACATTTTCAAGTCATTTTCTATTTCCCTCTAACAATCAACTCATAGTGAGGTTCGGGTTGGTGATATGGAATCACCAGGCAACCTCTCTTATATTTTCAAGCCAGAAAATTAGGTCATTTAACGGGTAACCCTTGAGTTAATTTAATCTGTATGATCACAATATTTCACCTGATTTCTGTTTTTAATAAGTGTGTATTTGCCTGATTAGCTTATTTATCTAAAGAGAGAAGGTGTTAACCATCTTTAAGTAAAATACATAAAAATATGGGGCTACATTTAGAAATAGCTCAGGTGGGACATCTGAAATGTACAAGAAATTAAGGTTCATATCAAAAGAGTAAGTATACTAGGCATCTTCTGTGTGAGTTATTATAGAAGTCTGTGCTCTATGTTTGTAAATCAGATTCATTGCTAGATGTGAAAAAAATGGAAAAACATTTTGATATTTATACTCTTTAAATAGATTTTAGGGAGAATTTAAAGTTTACAGTGAAGATTTTATTTACTTAATTAACTAGATATGCTCCTTTGTGGTTAACAAATATATAATTTCTTCCTTCTCAGACAAGAGATATAAATCCATTAAACAAAAAACTGCTGAGGAAAAATTCCATTGCTGACTTCTTAAAGAGATTGAATGTCTTCAACATTAGACATGATTGACATGTGGGTAGGTTAATATTGTACTAATTTCCCATGGCTGAAATGCCATCAACTCAATAAAATCACACTTACAAGAACTGCTGAGTCATTTGTTGGTAATTCAATCACAATTTCAAAAGCAATTCCTTGATTTAGATGGGGAAATTGTTTAGAATTATGAAGTTTCTCTCCTGCATGTGCACTTCAGATTAAAGTGTAACTGTTTGAACTAAGAGAAATCTTTTGCCTCAAAACTGATGACATATCCATAAGGTTTGGGAATAAGCTCACAAAGTGAAGAGCTATTTGGAAAATTTTAAACAACTCTGGATCAGTTTGGAGCTTCTTAAACCTTTTAATCATTGATCATATAAAGATCACTGAAGTATATTTCTTATTTTTAAAAAATCCTCCATTTCTCACATACCAGATCATTAAATATCTTATAGTTCTCAGATTCTTAAATACTGTCATTCTTCAATCAAATTACTGGTAAGTACCTTTACTCTCATTGAATTAATAAAAACCTATCAGTGATTGATATGTCTTAAAACCATGTCGTTGCTAAAAAGGTCTACATTTTGAATAGTAAAAGCTATATATAACCTTGCATCCTACATAGTTGATTTTGAGTTCTACAACATGATACTGCAAACCAATTATGAATTGTAGCTACCATGCAATCTAAATTTATATCTTCTATATCCAACCTTATTCTTTATATACTATCAATTCAAATTTATTATGATGACCAAAATCAATCTGATGCAGGACTTTTTGCTCCTTAGTTTAGCTAATATCCAGGTTCTTGTCTCACGACCAGGAAAAATTAGGCATGCAAATAACTGAAAGGTGAGGAGAGAAGAATTTATTAAAAGAAACCTCTCTGCAGAAAACAGGGGGTCCTGTCAGCAGGCTCACACCTCACAGAGTGAATACCTGACCACCACACACAAATGGAAGAGGCCAGTCTCTTCCCTGTTGCATAATGTGCAAATTCCTGTGTATCTACCCTATTCTCCCAGTTCACAGGTGGGCCTTTAGTCTGAGCCATTCCATACTGATTTATTTTGCTTACTGTGCGTGTATTAAGGGATAGAACTTTTCACCATGGGCATTTTTAAGCAAGACCTTATACAGGTTTCCTTATCTTCCTCCTGCCTCTATCATTTTCCCCTCTAAAGAAGTACATCTAACTTCTGTTAGAATAAGGATAAGGATAAAGACTGATTTTAACTGCTACCTGCTTGAGAGGGGGCACTGTTTTTGGGAAAACAGCAGTCAGAGCTCCCTCAAAAGCCTATGCAAGTGTCCCCAGCAAAAGAGGCCATTGAGGTTTTGGTTGCATGAGCGTTTGGAGTTCGATGGCCTGAAGGCAAGAAGAGACAAACTGGGTTATTAAAAAATAACTATCAAAATAAAACAAGGGCTGAGTGTGTTGGCTCACACTTGTAATCCCAACACTTTAAGAGTCTGAGGTGGCAGATCGCTTGAGGTTAGGAGTTGGAGAACACCCTGGCCAACGTAGTGAAACCTCCTCTCTACTAAAAAAATACAAAAACTTAGCCAGCCATGATGGCACATACCTGTAATCCCAGCTACTCAGGAGGCTGAGGCAGGAGAATCGCAGAAACCTGGAAGGGTGAGGTTGCAGTGAGTTGAGATTGCACCACTACACTACAGCCCAGGAGATAGAGTGAGACTCCATTTCAAAAAAAATAAAAATGAAATAAGCAAGATCAGGGTAAAGACTGCTTGAAAATCTTGAGGACTTTTACTAGTTTGCACAGAAAAAGGGAGTCCAAAAGTCCACCTGGTAAAAAAAACTTTTGCCATTTGCCAGCAGATCAGGCTTCTGGGTTCCCTTCCACTGAGCCCAATCCTAAGTCAAACAGTTTAATGTCTGGGGAATTAACTTTTCCAAGTTTGGAGGATGCATCCAAGGCAAATGTCCCATAGTAGAGAGTTACAGTTACCTGTCTGTGAAGAGAGAACTGAGGAGGAGAAAGTAAAAAAGAAGGCTTTTTTTTTTTTCTCAACAGAGTCCCAGTGGCTCAGGCTGCATTTGAAAGTGGTACAGACTGAAGATGGGTGGCTACTCATCTAGAAAGAGGGGAGCAAGTCATCCCACGTTCCCTTCTCTTCCTAGTCAATACCCGGGGTATGTGAGGGAGAGAATGGGAGACATCCCTCTTTCTTCCTTCTGTCCTTACATCTCTGAGTCCCAGCAACTGCAACATGGGTTTCATCCATGGGTATCAAAGCAGCTTTTATCCACATTAACAGAAGAGCTTAGGAGTTGAGAATCTCTTCTCTTAACCACATATACCCCATCTCCTCTGCTGTCAGTAGCCTTTGACTTCCCTAGACCTTATTTATACCATGGATATTAGCATGAATTTTACCCATGAAACAAAAAACTTGGCTTAATTGTCAGGAATTAGTCAAACTCACCTGTGCTGTTCCTTTTAATTTCTGTTACCATCTGCCTCTGGATACCTCAGATCCATATTTCTTTCCTAGGGCTTTGATCTGAAGCTTGGAATTGAGTTTGAGACAAAAATGTGTCTTGGCGGTTTGCATGGACTCCTTATCATAAGCCAAATGCTGAGGTGAAGCTGTGGAATTGAGTCTTCCTCCAATAAGGGAGATAAAGGGCTGTCTTGTGACATGCCCAGATAGCTGGTGGCTATAGTTATGCTTGCTAAGATTCGACTGCATGGGGCTTTGCTTTCCTTAGTTCCCTTGGTCTTACTTTCCCAAAAAGAAAACCTCTTGGGTGATGGGCACCCTGTTTATTCCTATCATCTGACAGGATTTGCAGAATAATTGCTCAGAATTAAATATTGATCCAAATTTTTACATTACCCATCTCTTTCGTTCACCACTGGTTGGCTCACAGAAATAAGCAGGGTTAGTCTGAAGTGCAGGCAAAAACTTAAAAACAGCTAATGAGTCTAGAATTTAATGACAAATGTGTGACAAGTTTTGAAATACATTTTCTCTTTCTCTAGTCCTCATCTTTGTTAAAAACCAATCATGATAGGACAGAGCTGTTTGCAAAATAAACTTTAGTCTTATACTTGGCCTGATTATTTACATAAAGTGCAGTCAGAATAATTATTTCTACATAGGCTTTTAAAATTGGCTTCGACGGAACTGTGTTCCACAAGGAATCTCAGATAGGGCTTTCTAAAGCTGAGCCCAGCCATGGGTTTGTACCCTCAAATACTTGTGAATTGGGTAAATTCCACTCTTCTTGAGGTTCCAAGAACATGGGGTTCCTGGACCTGTTAGGAAATGACGATCTTTACCCCCTCCCCCGGCACTGGTTAGGAACCCTGAACAGGGACTGTGAAGACAAGGTATGAGGCCAGTTTTCCCAAGGGGGTTTATCTGCTCTGCAAGTTGGGCTTGACTCCTTAAAGGGAAGCATATCCTTCCAGTCAAAGCCTTGATAAAACGACCAGTTTCTCCAACTGTATCCTGTTGCAAAAGAAAATGGATTCTTATTGTACTGATGCAGACAACTATATTGCCATAAGTTAAGAATACTTACAACTAGTTTTCAAATTCTGAAGAAGCCAGGCAGAGAAAGAGAGAGAAACATGCTCCAAATTTTGTTCACAGGAGTATACCTTTCTCAATTATTAAAGGCTGTAAATAACTCAAAATAAATTTCCTTGTCTCTGAAAAACAAAACAAGGATCAACAGCGTTCCAAGCAAGTGTTGAAAAGATTACTTCAGTTTTATATTAGTTTCATCTGTTCAGTTAACTCTTGCTTTGCTTGATATTCATGAACATTTCAGCTCTTCATGAGTCCTGTATGTTTTCCCTTTATTTCAGAGTCACAATCTCCAAAGTTATCAAAAATCTGCATTTGAGACCATATGTCAAAATTCTATAGCTGATTATAAACCATCTTTTTTATTATATTTAAAAAATACATGAATTTTTTAATGTATTTTACTCACTATTTGTATTTTCCAAGACTTTACTAAACATAGTTTCTATGTTACAGAACAAAAACAGTCGATTTTTAGTTGCATTTTTTTAACCGAAATATATACAGGCTTGTAAAAAAATATGAGTTAGCATTTATTTCACCTCGATCAACTGATAAGAACATAGTAACTCTAATATTTTATGAATCAGAATATTTGAGAAACAATTGATCTTCCATGAGTAAGCAGAAATCTTTCAGGGATATTGAGTTCATCCACCAATGTGATTGGAATACAACTAATAAATCCTCATGGAAAACAAATGTGTTATATGCAGTCTCTGAAATATACTAAAAGTTGTAGAAGATACTGAGTTAGCATCAAAGTAGTCGCAATCTATTTGGAAAGCCAACATTTACTAACCTGGAACAAAAGTTTGAAGTAAAAAAGATTGCAAAATTTAGTACCTAAAGAGATAAAACATTGAAGGAAATAGTGATTGAATAGATTATTGCACCACATATACTCCCTTGTAGTAGACTTACGCATTCCCACCCACTATCGTACAACTTTTTCAGACATTCTGTGGGAAGAAATTATGCACTTATCTCATTGGTTTTTAGCTTTTTATCATGCAGTGTGCTTTGATCAATGGATTGTGAGTGAATGTGATATTTATGTCAGAACAGAATTTTAAATATGACTGCATGGTCTGACTCAGCCCTTCTCTTGTTTCTGTATTCTTCCAGGACAGAATACCATGTTTCAGATAGGGGCTGCTTCATTCAGTCCAAAAATGGGAAGACACGGGGGAACAGAGCTGAGCAGCACAGCTGCCAACTTGTCATCCTTATTGTACCGTGAGACATAAGTGTTGTTGTAAAATGCCGATATTTTCAGACTGTAGTAATTGCAGGACTCATACAGAAGTTAATACAAAAGTAAGCATGCTACCATAGCACATCTAAAATCAACAGATGTGACTGCCTTTGGGCTGACAGGTTGTATGAAAACCTTGAAGGAAGTTTAGACAAATGACAATCTATGTATTCAAGCCAAAATATTTGGTAATACTGTTTTGCCTATCACAAAATTAGGTAATGGATGTAATGAATCTGTGTCCCTAGCTTTGTTATTAGCTGTATTTGCTATGATACCACAGGAAAGAGACAAATTTGTAAAAAAGTTAAGCTGTGGGCAATCAGAGATGAAAGAGACAAGAAGAGAAGCCTCACAATTCAGGACTTGTACATTTGAAAGATGCAGGGAACTCCAATCAGTAAGAAGTAAACCTGAGAAAAGACATGAGCCACAAAAGCCAATGAAGATAAACTCTGGGACAAACATCAAATCAAGGCAGTAGTGGTGAGAGGTCATCGAGCTCCTTGCTAAGATTTCTCATTTACTTATGATCAAGGAAATGAGACCAAATATGTGGTCCCAAAGAAGCCTGTTAAGATCACCATACCTATCACAAAGTTTAGACAAGAGATATCGTATGTCTCAAAAGGAATAGTGGATGTGACTGTTGGCATAAGGAGCTGACTAAAATTAAATAGCTAAAAGCCAAAAAGGTTTTGCAAGGTATATATTTTCCAAAATGCTCTAGGCCTAGTCTAATAACTAGAAGGCAAACAATCCTTAGGCCTTCAATTTCCTAGTGGCAGAAAACAGGCAAAGTTGCTCATCTGGCGTGATTGACATATGCTCCATATACCTTTCTGATACGGCCAAGGAAGGTGAGGAAGAAGAGCCTCCCAGAGAGAAGAGAGACAAAGTTTTGAGAAACAAGGATGGGTAATCAACAGGCAGTGGTTGTAACTAGGGTCTAATCAGGAAACATTTCCTGCATTCGGAGATGGCAGTCTTTCAATTGTCACAGAGGGATTAATTGCAATGGAGCAGTGACTTTGAATATCATCTCCTCTTCCTCTAGTTGACTGAAAATGTTTATTTTTGTTTCCCTGTTTCACAATCAAATATTGGAAATAGAGAATATTCTTAGATTATTATTTCATGTTTCCAGATCCAAAAGAGCTGCATCTGGGCCCCATTGAGATAATGAGCTACAGGACTTGATTGAAAGAGCCATTTGCTTTATTCCTGGGGAAGTATTGAGTGTATTTTTCATGCAGGGAGAAATCAATTATGTTTAGTGAAGAGCACAGATTGGGGTAATTGGCATTATTATTTGAATATTGATTCCCTCTTCTTTAAGAGTATTATAAAATAGTATCTCACAGAAAGTAAAGTATACTTTACTATTGCAATTTCATTAAATTACTTGTTTGGGAATGAAATAAGAGTAGACCTGACATTTAACAGGACAGTTCAAGAAGGATCTTTGGGTGCAACTATGTAATATAGTTCAGGCATTTGCCTTAAGAGTAATACGTCCCAGGTAGTAGTCCGTCCTAGATTGCGTTCTGGAACTAGAAGATACATGGAGCCTATCAGTCCAGTCAAATCCAGTCTGATCAGTAGACCTCAGTTAACCCAGAGCTGACCTCTAACTCACCTTCAGTCAACACGTATATAAACACATAGAGTTTATTTATTATAACAAAAATGAATGTTTTCTTTTGCAATAAAGAAGAAATAATCAGAAAAAAATTGGTAGAACAGGTGAAACCTAAGCCATATTGTGAATAATCGGCATCTAAATAAGAAGAAAATGAAGAAAAAATATATTTGAAGCAAAAATAAGAGCAATTGCAAAGGCAAGGGATGGGTATAAAGTTGGCTTATTAGAGATAAAATACAGAAATAATTCTGATTAGAGAGCAGACTGCATGATGGAGAACAAAAAGAAATAGACTAAAACTCTAAGAAAGTTGGTAATCTTCACCATCTTAGGGCTTTATGAAATACACAGTAATATAGCATAGCCAACCTACAGTATATCCTTCTGTTTCTAGCTTCTGTAGTCTTACGACTTATTGTGTATATGGTGGGATGTGTTTTTCTCTTAGAGTGCTCTTAATAGTCACAGATAGGAACTAGAAAAAGAAGCATATTTGCACTGTTTTCACTCTCATATTGCAATTTGTTAGTACATATTTAAATCTCAATTTGTTAATGGAAAATATTTTAAACTTTCATTGACTCTGAGCTCATGTGCTTAGAAATTGCTGTCAATATCGATCTGAGCATTAAAAAAAAACAGTAAAGTGGCAGAAAGCAATATTACAGTTATCTCTAGTATTTAACCAGATTTTCAGACCTCAATTTAAGTATTTATTAGTTTGTGTAGCAGTAGTAGCAGTATCTTATTCAGTAAGAGAATAGCACTGTCAGCTACTGAGAAAGGCTATATTTGAACTATGTGACCTAAGACCTGTGGTCCAGAGGGGAGAGACATCAGTGACATTTCTTTCAGTCTTAATGTCACCAGAGCCAAAGTTTGGGGAATAAGAGTTTATTTCAAAATGACAGGTGAACATTGTAGCAAATTTTCCTTCTCCCTTTCTGAGAAATAACTTTCAGTACAGTTACTTTATTTAATAACTTCTAGATAGTAAGTAGCTTACAATAGAAGATTGTAGGTTTGTTTTTATTTAACTTGTAAATTCTCTATGTCTTTAGATCATTTAACTCTTCTAAAACACGCAAATTTATCTATTGCTACAAAGAGGAGTTTTAAGATGGACAGACACTAAAGTATATGACAATGTGGCTCATTTCAGTAATTCAGTGATTCATTGATCCAATTTACTTATTTTACTTTTTATCCCCAACTGAGTGGCATCAGTTTTCTAGATTAAGATGATACTTTACAGAAAAATTAGTTCTTCATATTTTCCTTTTCTGTCCAACTGTAAATCTGAGATTGGCTTAGCAAGCAACATTTGAAAACTAATCATGCTGCTTTAAGTCTCATATAGATATTTACATATATATGAACTAAAAAGTAATTTTTAGAGTATTTATCTAGGTATTGAATATTAAAAATATCACAATGGTTCAATTGACTTAGTAATACAATTTAGGGTTTTCATTCATAATAATACAATAGACAAAATGCATTTAGGTTTTCAGGAGCGCCCTCCAAATTCTTGTTCCTTACTCAAAAAGAGGTATTTCCAGAGAGCTAGCCATGCAACTCAGCAAGTTCCTTTCTGCATCTCTCTGATACCTACCTACTCACCTTACCATTTATCCTGGTCCTGTTCCCTGGAGGAAGCATGTGAGCTTCCAGTATTATGATTTCTATTTAGTGTTCGGATGCTTGTATATCTTTAAATTAAAACCTTATTAAAACACATATCGTATATTTTAGTACCAACAAAACTACCCTTGACCAAACTCTGTCAGGCTCCTGTAAGCCCTCTAAGCTTTAACCTTAGAATCAATGATTATTGAACTTGTATGGCTCAATTGTAGCAAGAATCTTGACTGGGTGTGTTGGCTCACTCCTGTAATCCCAACACTTTAGGAGGCCAAGGCAGAAAGAGTGCTTAAGCCCAAGAGTTAAATACAAGCCTGGGCAACAAAATGAGACCCTGCCTTTAAAACAACATAAAAAAGTAGCAGGGCATGGTGACACACAACCAGCAAGTAGTCTCAGCTACTTGTGAGGTTGAGGTGGGAGAATCCCTTGAGCCCAAGAGTTTAAGGCTGCAGTGGCACAAACTATGATTGTGCCACTCAATTCCAGTCTGGGTGTCAGAGAGAGACTCTATTTCAAAAAAAAAAAAATCTTGCTAGGTCAGCTTAGGAGACTTCACCAGCCTTGATACCTGATCACTTTCAATACACGATCAAAGTTCTCATACCCCACTACCTCCTGAGTGATATCTGATCATCTTGGCCCGCCTTCAGCAAAGAATTCAACCTAGTTGGTGGAGCCAGAGTCTCCCCTTTGGCATGATATTTCTGCTTAGAAATATTTGATCCACCAACCCTGACCCTCTTGGCTATGAATCCTCACTCTTTCTGTTGTATTCAGATTTGGGCCCAGTTCTAAACTGAGGTCTCTTTTCCCTATTGCAATAGCTCTGAGTAAATCTGACTTCACCACTTTGACTACTGTCCAGCTCCGATTTTCTTTAACATTACTTATCAAGTGCTATTTAGAACTTCCAGATATTTTACTTGCTTGTAGGATATATGCTATCCTCCATGTAATCTCACTAAAATAATTATTTAACGATATTTGTTAACGCAAAGTAAGGATGACTTTATTCGGGGCTATCATGATAACTGTAGGGACCACTGCAACAGAATCTTGCAAGTGGAGGATAAAGATTGGGTTCAACTTAGAATACAGCATGTGCAAGTGGGAATTTACAGCAAGGGACGGGGTGGGAGTCAGTAGATAAAAACTGACTGAGAAACTTAACAGAAGTTTTACTGAAGGCAGGCCAGGATGATAGGACATTACTTGGGAGATAGCGGAAGATGAGAAACCTGATCAGATATCAAGGATTAGTGTTCTTGCTAAACTGACTTAGCCAGGTTCTTTGCCAAAACTGTTTTTTACAGGTGGGTCTAACATGAGAGTGAGAGGTTTGGGTGAAGTTTGGCCAAGCAAAGAATTTTTATCAACCTCAAATGTCCTGTACAGCCTTGTCTTTGTATCTTTCTCTGGATGTATTCCATGCCACACATCGGCATCCAGGTCCCTTGGGTCTCCTTTTTGCTCCTCAAAATTTTCACCCACCGCAGAGCCTCCAACTGCTGAAACACTTCAGGTCCACCACACTTTGCCTTACTAATACTGCCTGAATCTTTATTTCTCAGAGCCTACATCACTTTTTCTATGAAACTTTTGCTCAAGTTCCAGACTAATTTAGATGATCCCATTATATACTCTCAGAAAAAAAGTTGTTGGCTCAGAAAATGATACCCCAAAATATGGTGCTTTGGCATGCTAAGTACCTTGAAATAACAAAAATTGAAAGCGTCTCCTGTCTCCCTCTCTCTCTGATTGTTTTGTTTTGTTCCCCAAAGAATTGGGTGGGGTTCTCTCTGACTCAGGAAACTTCTTTCTGAAAGAAATGCAATTTTTCTTTTTTTTTCTTTTTTCAATTTTTTTTGTTGCATTTTAGGTTTGGAGGTACATGTGAAGAACATGCAAGATTGTTGCATAAGTACACACATGGCAGTGTGATGTGCTGCCTTCCTCCCCATCACCTATATCTGAGAAATGCAATTTTTCTTATGACCCCTTCCTAGGTATCTCATCAAATCAGCAGAAAAAGGTTAACCAGTGGTGAAGAGAAGAAACTGAAAATTATACCATGACCAGATAGGTTTTTCCTCTATTTTTCTGAGGGTAGTTCCCAGAGATTACATGGAAGAATGTATTTGCATAATAAGATAACCTTGGTTCACAATGCAGTTCCTCCCCTCACATTCCTATAACTTGTCTGCAAGCTACTGTTTGTCATTTGACCCCATTCAGCAACCAAAGAGAAATCATTTACAAACCATTGTCTGGTCTTTCGGCCCATTCATTTGCAATACCCCCACTTTCCTCACCCCAATGAAAAGGTTATTTAAGTGTCATTTATCTGGTCCTTCTCTGAGTTTGCAACTTTTTTTATGGCTATCATGCTCATATATGTTAATAAATTTGTTATGCTTTTCTGTTGTTAACCTGACTTTTGTTAGAGGAGTGTTGGCTGTGACCCTTATGATGAACAGAAAAGGGATCATTCTCTTTCTGAGCTTAGAGAACATCTTTCTAATGTTTATATTTTAATCTTAATTTGTTAATCTTTGAAAATATAATAAAGAATAGCATAGTATGCTTGTTAATTTCTTATTTCTTTATATCTAGGAAGAATAGCAGGCATCATTAATTCATCTGGAAGTAGTTACCTAAGTTGAAGAAAAGGTTTCTGTCTGAAATGGAAAGGTTGCTAAATTTTAGAATTATAAAATCAAACATGACTCAGGAGAATGTCTAGCACATAGGCAAAGAACATGTGACTAACTCTGCCAAGTATTTTTGGAATTAAGTAAATGTCTTACTTCATTTAAGAGCGATATTTTCATTGAATGCAAACTCTGCTAGCCCACTTTAATTGCCTATCTTGGAATATATTTGGCAATTGCAATGTATAGGTCAAATAAACTTTCTAACCTGTTCTTGAGCAATTTCAGTAGGCTTCCTGCAATTTAAATGAGAGTATCAAATTAAAAAATTGCAATATCCTTTTTTTTCTAATTGGAACATAGTTTTTATTACCACTTTAAGTATTGCTATTTCATCTGTGATCTTGAAGTAGCTACTGCTTGATGACTCTGATAGAGGATAAAGGTCATGGCTAACTTTGTATTAGCATCTTGCTTTTGTCTGGTAACAGCAGGACGCCTGGCATGTTTAAAGAAAAGAAGAGATCTGTGGTATTTATTATGATTGAGAAACTGTACAATGCCTGGGTAGGGGGTTAATTAGGAATGAAGACGGCTTAACATCTTTCCAAAACCTCTCTTCTGGGAGGTCATTTTAGAGGAATGCAGGCTTAGGCATCTCTGATGTGTTTTATAAAACGCATATTCTTTTAGAAAATGAAGAACCAGTCAATAATCATAAGGCTCAGAACTAGAAAGGATTCATAATGAGTGAGAAATAATTTTGAAAGTATATTAAGAAATCTAGTAATTCCTGTCTGTTAAAACCTACAATTTGCATGTATTTTACTGTAGATATGATAAAATAATACTAATTTATGGAAGATATGTTGTACTTGATTGTTTCAGTCATTTTTCTCAGTTTGTACTAAATGAGAGATACTATTTTGTTTGTATTTATGATCAAATTGTGTTCAGAGTAATGAAAGATAATTATAAATTGTCTACCAGAGAGAGTCAGTTAATTTTATCCTATTCACATCACAAAATATGGACAAGGCATTGTTGTGACTACTAAAGAATGTTTATTCACCGACTGTCAAGTGAGTATGGGGTACGTTAACCACAAGAGAAAATTAAAATAAAATATAAATTGACACAAAAATACTCTCTACCCTATAGTAGCTGACAATCTACTAGAGGGTATATGATAGTTTCAAAAATTAATAAAAGATAGCAGTTGTTTATTTCCAGCAATAGAGGCTAAAAATACCATCAAAATAACCTGTGTATAAATCAAATTCAAATTTACTCTTTCTGCATTAGGGGCAACTACTACCTTGACCAGCTTAGTAGAGTCGCAAATGGGAGACATCAATGGCAGTATATTCAAAAGATTTGGAAAATCTCATTTAAGGGCAAACACAATTTAAGAGTAAGAGGCAAATTTTCCACGTTGAAAAGAAGGGAAGAGATTTCCCTCCCCTCCTTTTACTTTGAGGATTTTGTTTATTAAACATGTAATTTTAAGTAATTACTTCTCTCTTTGAAATGTATATAAATCATTTTGAAGACCAGAATGGCATTTTGTCTGCTTTGTGATCTAGGAATGTATTTCTAAAGGACTGGGAACCATCTCTCTGAAAGGTAAACATCAAGGGAGGAAGCACCACTTTCTCTTCTGCAGAAAGTTAGGAGAATATCTTTAGTGCGCAGCCCGTTCCAAGTTGCAAAACTACCTCTTGTCAGAAGGATATGAAAAGTTTGTTTCTTCTTTATCTAAAGGTAACCCCAATTATCAGGTAAAGTCAAGAAAAACTATGTGTGACAAATGATGCTGTCAAGTTCTCTGATTTCAAAACTAGTTAATGTTTATCTCGAAAAGTGGAACGGTCCCTGACTTACAACAGTTCAACTGACAGTTTTTTGACTTTGATATGTGTGTATTAATGGTGAATACTCATACAAACATTCTGTTTTTCATTTTCACTGTGGCATTTAATAAATTAAGTGAGATATTCAACACTTTATTATAAAGTTGACTTGGTTTTAAATGTTCTGTCCAAAGGTAGGTTAGACTAGGCTATGATTCGAGAGAGAGTCAGTCAGACATGAGCAGGACAGGAGAAAACCCCCCGAACTCCAAACGGGAATGTCTGGCAATCATCAGGTGATGGTCACGTGGCTGTTACATGACCTTTCTAAAATAATAATTGGTCACAGCTGGCACCAGGGAAAGGCAGTCTCCCAATAGATAGAAACACGTAAAGCTAGTAATCAGCTGCTTCCCGATGAAATCTCAGGAGCTAGGTGAGTGGGTTTAAACATTTGCACAAGAAGCAAAATGGCCACATTTAACTGGGATATGGCCTTCTTCTAGGAATACTTGATTAGTAAAGGAAGAATGCCTTAAGTAAGCATGTGCACCACTCCAGTAAACACACTGCACATGCAGTTCCTCCCAAGCGCTGGCAGGCTACTACGTATACAGATTGCCAATGTGTAAAACCCCAAGTCAAAGGCCAAGCTGTGCACTTGTCTCCAGTTATCCACTTGGCCCTCTTCCAAGTATGCTTTACTTCCGTTTATTCCTGCCCTAACATTTTAAATAAACTTTCACTCCTGCTCTGAAACTTGTCTCCATCTTTCACTCTGCCCCATACCCTTCAGTGGAATTCTTTCTTCTGAGGATGCAAGAATTGAGGTTGTGCAGACCCGTACAGATTCACCACTGCTAACAGGTTAGCTGTGTTAAGTGCATTTTTGAGTTTTAATATTTACAACTTATGATGAATTTATTGGAAAGTAACCACACTAGAAGTCAAGGAGTGTATGTGTATAATGATATGTGTGTTCCTGACTATATAAAAGGGTGAGATTTCTTTTTGTCTTTGCAATCTTTTAATGGATTGTCTGCAACGCACATCACATTCTGGCTTAATGCTTATTCAATAATGAAAGTTGTCTTTCCCTACTACCTTTGAAGGAAGGAATTCTACATTGAGAGATGATTTTGTTTTTAATTATATTTTCCCAGTACTTCCAATGCACAGGGCCTGTTTGGAACTGGGCAAAGATTGTTATATAATAGTTTAGAATTCATTAACACAATGAAAGAACAGCTTTAAGTAAATCTTGAACTATAAAGATCTGTTTATTCAGCTGATTTCCACATATATTGTTCTGAGAGAGGAGGTAAAGTAGACTCATCTATTGTTCAGATAAATGGACAGTCAGGAAGTTTTTAAGCAAACCGTAAAGTTATTACAGTGCTGGCTCAGAAAACAATACCCACAAGTATGACACTTTGACATGCTGAGCTAAAAAGGGTGTTTAAAGGCCTCTCTCTGACCTCCCCCCACCTCCCTGTCTCCAATCTTCTTTAGGAAAACAGTGAGATAAACCGTTCTTGGAATTTTCTTATCTAAGAAAACTTTCCAAAAGAAATGCTATTGTCTTAACATCACCTCTCCGGGGATCTCAACAAATAACTGGGAAAGATTACCCACAGGAGAAGAGGAGACTGGGAGTTTTCCCCATACTCAGACATATTTGTATCTATTCTTCTTAGAGCATCTCACTGTGAGATTACCTGGTAGGCTTTATCTGCATAATAAGAAAACCTTTGTTCCCAGTGAAGTTCAGCCCCTCACCTACCAGTCACCTCCTTCAGTGCTCAGAAAGATTTTGTCTCAGGTCATTGTTTTCATTGTTTTGGGGCTCATTCATTTCCCCTGAAAATCTTTTATGCCTACATGCCTCACCTATCTCCTCTTTCCCTATGAAGGAGGGTATATAAGCTTCTGGAACTCATTGGGTTATTGAATAATCATTCTTCTCTAATTTTCTCAGTCTCTGCATGTTATATAAATCTGTATTCCCTTTCTTTTATAAATCTGTTTGTTGTCAGTTCATTTTCAGTGAACCTTCAGAGGGCAAAGGAGAAGCTTCCCCTTGGCCCCTGCAACATCTTCATCTTCCTGTGTTAAAAGCTTTTGGACAATTAAATTCTTGTCAATTGCAAACAGTGGAGTAGCAAATTCATGTTAGTTTAGACAACTAACAGTGTCTGTGTGTAATGGTTTTAGTCCTCTTATATGAAATTGTCATTTGAATGATAGAAGCCAGATGCCGTTGGTGTTCAGGATAAAGAAACATTGTAAAATACAGCAAGAATCCCTTTTTTAGGAACCTGAAGCCCTCCAAGCATGGAAATAAAAGAAAATCCTGAGTTCCTCAAGGATAACTTCAGGTACCAAGCTAGCCCCAGAACTAAATAAATAGCTTGTTAAACAAGAAGGTAATAGTAGCTTACAACAATAGCCAAGGAAGTTAGAGTTCTGGAGATAATTTGCTTTCCTCATAGAAACTAAGGATAACAACTTAACGTATGTCCCGGAGTTGCCTTTCAGAAACTTGGACCTCCGCTGAGACCTTCACCAAAGCATGCATGGGCACAGATAAGGGCTAAGTGAAGATGAATTTTAACCATTGTCTTTTTTTCTAAATTTCTTCCTGAGGGGATTGGAGAAATCACTCCCCACCCCCAGCCAGTTAATATTTTTCTACTGACCCCAAATTTTTAAACAAAACTTCTCTTCCTTAACTAACTGCAAATCAGAAAATCTTAGACTCTATCTACCACCTGTAAGCCCCAACATCTCTGCTTCAAAATATCCCACCCTTTTAGGCCTAAACTAATGTGTAATCTCCATTTACTGATTTATGATTTTGCCTGTAGCTTCCGCTTTCCTGAAATTTATACCTGCCTTTAAAAACGCTTGCCTGCAAGCCATTGGGAAGGTTAGGATTTGAGCACTTTGCTGCCTAGTTCTCTTTGCTGGGTTCCTTGCAATAAATGCCTTTCCTTCTATTGCTGCAAACCTCCATGTAGATACCTCGTTTTACTGTGCTGAGCAAGTGGACTCCAATTATGTTCTATTAGCATAACAATTGTATTTCAGTTATGCTGTAAGAAGTACGTTCATAAATTATTGGAATGCATGACTGTTCTTGAAGACCAGAGAGAATTTCAATAGGAAGGAATGAGTAGAAAGGATGCCTTAGCTAGAAATGACTGTTTGGATGACAAATAAAGCTATATGGAATTGAAAGGAGGTAAATCTGAATATGCAACTCCATTAAAAGCAAACAAACAAAAAACACAGCCAGAAATGAGACCAGAAATAAGATAAGGGAGAGAACCTGAAGTTGATCTAAGAACATTGTCTTTACTTGGTAAAAATCAGGGGAAAATTAAATCAAATGCTGGCTCAGTAAAGACATCTCAGTTTAATAAAACCAGTAAATAAACCAGTTAGGATGTTCTTAAAAGCTGGATGTATTATTGTTGGTTTTAATTATTCAATATTAAAATATATCAATAGTAGGTGGTTCAAGGGTTGGATAATTCCGCTTCTCAGCAATTCAGGAATCTGGGTCAGCTTCATTCTCTTATTAACGGAACAGCCATCCTGTAGACCTGGCAGCCAATATTCAAAAAATTAAGTCAAATCCAACATTTAAAAATGTGGATCTCTGTCTGCTTATCTCTCTCTGCCTTTTTAAAAAATTATTGTTGTTGTTAACGAGAAAGGCAAATCTTTTCAGAAATCTTCAAGGACAGAGAACTTCAGGTCTTAAGAGGAACAGGATTAGGACACTAGCCTACGTCATTGTTGTAAGGAGAGGAGTATGAAAGAAAAGGAAAGGGCGAGGCGCGGTGGCTCACGCCTGTAATCTCAGCACTTTCAGAGCCCGGGTGGGCAAATCAACTGAGGTCTGGAGTTCAAGACCAGCCTTACCAACATGGAGAAACCCCATCTCTACTAAAAATACAAAAAATTAGCCAGGCTTGGTGGCACATGCCTATAATCCCAGCTACCTGGGAGGCTGAGGCAGGAGAATCACTTGAACCCGGGAGGAGGAGGTTGTGGAGAGCCGAGAGCGTGCTATTGCACTCCAGCCTGGGCAAGAAGAGCAAGACTCCATCTCAAGAAAAAAAGAAAAGTTAAAGAAAAAGGAATAAGAATGAGGAAAAAAAATTATTCTTTTCAGAAATCAAATTATATTCTACAAAGCTATAGTAATGTTAAAAAGTTTTATTTTACCTTTAGAAATGAGATTGAATTGGTACACAACTTAATGAGACAGTCATGATAAGACAGAAACGAATGATAGTGATTAAATAAAATATCAGAGAAGTTGTGATAACAGCTTAATTAGAAAACAATTAAGGTATGCTCTAATCTCATGTCTTATTATTGCACAGATTCCAGAGAGATTAGCATAATTAACTGAAAACCTTGAAGCCAAAAATAAATTTAAATGAATATATATTTAATATTGAGATCAGAATATATCTAATGATAAAAGTGAAATCATGAAGGAAAAGAGATCATAAAGAAAAAAATATGTATATGGTTTAATGACATGATAAAAAGATCTAAAAAAATGCTCCAAAAATATTTGCCATTCATTTGATGAGTAATTACATATTATTGCTAAAGTCAAAGAGCTTTACAGAATAATATGTTTTTAAAAACCCACATAAATTTCCCATAAAGGGGCAAAGAGAAGAGAAATGCAAATCAAAGCCACAGTGAGATACCATCTCACACCAGTCAGAATGGCCATTATTAGAAAGTCAAAAAATAACAGATGCTGGTGAGGTTGTGGAGAAAAAAGAATGATTTTACACTGTGGGTAGGAGTGTAAATTAGCTCAATCATTGTAGAAGACAGTGTGGTGATTCCTCAAATGCCTAGAGGCAGAAATACCACTCCATCCAACAATCCCATTACTGGGTATATACCCAAAGGAATATAAATCATTCTGTCATAAAGACACATGTACACATATGTTCATTGCAGCACTATTCACAATATTAAAGGCATAGAATCAAACTAAAAGCCTACCCATGATAGACTGGATAAAGAAAATGTGGCACATATATACCACAGAATACTACAAAGCCATAAGAGAATGAGATCATGTCATTTGCAGGAACATGGGTGGAGCTGGGGGCCATTACCCTTAGCACACTAATGCAGGAACTGAAAACCAAATACCACGTGTACTTACACATAAGTGGGAGCTAAATGGACACATGGGAGGAACGACATACACCGGGGCCTGTCAGAGTGTGGGGAGTGGGAGGAGGGAGAGGATCAGGAAGAATAGCTAATGGATGCTGGACATAATACTAGGTAATGAGATGACCTGTGCAGCAAACCTCCATGGCACATATCTACCCAAGTAACAAACCTGCACATCCTGTACCTGTACCCCTGAACAAAAAATGAAAGTTGGAGATTTAAAAAAAAAAACTAAAAGCAATAAAAAATATTCGTACCTCTTTTATTATTTTGACTTTTACAATAAATAGTACTGCAAATAAAAAAAAGTGTAAAGAAAAAATTATGAAAGAAAAACTATTGAAAACCAAGATTTGTAAATCTGAACATAATTATATTTTCTACCATATTGTAAAAGGAGAATAAAAATGAACATATAAAGGGTGTTAAGGATGTTGAAAATGGGTCCTTCATATTTAGCTTGTTGAAAACAATTACAACTACAACTGCAACATCAGCACTTGGGAGGCCAAGACAGGAGAAAAACTTGAGGCCAGGAGTTTGAGACCAGCCTGGGCAATATAGTGAGGCCTTGTCTCTAAGTGTGGTGGCACACACCTGTAGTCCCAGCTACTCAGGAGCTGAGGTAGGAGGATCACTTGAGCCCAGCGGTCTGAAGCTATAGTGTGCTATGACCATACCACTGCACTCCAGCCTGAGCAACAGAGAGACTGTCTCAAAAATCTAATTAAAAAAAAAAATGTGTTAAAAAGGTAACACTACTGTAACTAATTTCTGGAACATGTTTCAGTAACACATATTAAAATATTAAAATATGCTTTTGACTTATTTATACTGTGGTCAAAATACTACTCTGCATGCTTTGTAAATACTAACCTGTATAATTTTACAAGTCTATGACGTAGTTATTCTCATTTATCTTTTACAGATGAGAAAACTGGGGTACCGAGGGGTTAAGTAAATGAACTGAGGGTTCACAGTTGATATGTATTAGAGCCAGATTTCAACACCATGGTGTCTGTCTCAAGAGCTCACACACAGTTTGCCTCTCTATTTTTAATAATCTCACTTATAGAAATAATCAGAGGCTTTATAAAGATGTATGTAGAAGGTATTTGCATAAGGAATTTTTAATGTAGTTAAAACTTTGATATGAAGTAAGTATCCAAACACAGGAGAATTTTGTTTAAAATGTTTACATTCATTGTAATTGTCAGTGGTAATCCTATGCTTCAGGCTGGTGATTAATCCCACCACCACTTTCTATATCTTAATTAAATGACAAAATCCATGTTCTAAAAACATCTGATCTATTGTCTTTTTTAGCAAGAGTTTGGCAAATTCTTGGAAGTATCAGCAAAAGTATGAATCTCTGGACAGTGGAGGTAGGCTATAGGAAGAAGGAAGCGTTCAAACTGTATGATTGACTGGTAGACATCCTTTTCTCAATATTCATCCTTATCTCTTCTTGCCAGCTAAAAGATTTTATTGCAAAGATATATGTCTTTTTTCATCTTTCTTTTTTCTTTTTCTTTTTTTTTTAGACGGAGTCTCACTCTGTCACTACGCTGGAGTGCAGTGGCCCGATCTCGGCTCACTGCAACCTCTGCCTCCTGAGTTCAAGCCATTCTCCTGCCTCAGCTTCCTGAGTAGCTCAGACTACAGGCATGTGCCACCACACCTGGCTAATTTTTTGTGTTTTTAGTCGAGACAGGGTTTCACCATGTTGACAAGAATGGTCTCTATCTCTTGACGTCATGATCCACCCGCCTTGGCCTCCCAACGTACAGGCGTGAACCACATGACCCGCCACAAAGTTCTGTGTCTGCATTTTCCTCTATTCAGAAAAGATTTTGTCATTTCAAGTAGGGATCATAGATTCAGTCTGTTTCTCTGCCTGGTCTCTTTTACCCTAACCTCTCTTTAAGAGATAGACCACAAGACAGATAGACAATGAGAGAGAATGAGTGATAGACCAACAGAGAGAAGGAGAGCAGGAGAACATGGGGAAGAGAACAAGGCATTTTTTTCCTATGTGCTCTAATTTGGTCCCTCTGTTTTCTGGACTTTCTGTGTATGCTCTGC
Organism: Aotus nancymaae; assembly: GCF_030222135.1. NCBI lineage: Eukaryota > Metazoa > Chordata > Mammalia > Primates > Aotidae > Aotus > Aotus nancymaae. The sequence continues at coordinate 25,288,429 of NW_026988435.1, forward strand.
TGTCTAAAGTTTTGAAAGAAAACCTTACCATGCTCAGTTTAAGTTAAACATGTTTAATCTCTTAATGTATGCTAAGTAGTAGAACGGATAACCCCACAAGATTAACCAAAAGCTCCACTTTCTCTTGATGGCTCCTGGAATCCTATATATCCTGAATCATCTAAGACCTCAGGGTCCCCAACCCCCAGGCCATGGACCGCACAGCAGGAGGCGAGCTGCCTCAAGCCAGTATTACTGCCTGAGCTCTGACTCCTGTCAGATCAGCGGCAGCATTAGATTCTTATAGGAGTGCGAACCCTTTTGTGAACTGCACACGCAAGGTATCTAGCTTGTGCGCTCCTTATGAGCATCTATTAATAGTATCTGATGATCTGAGGTGGACAATTTTATCCTGAAACCATCCTTCCCCTCCCAATCTAAGCGACAACCTGAACAAATTTTATAAACAGATGGAAACACTGTATTTTGTAGAAGATGGAATTATAAAAGACACATTATCATAAATTGATCCCCTCACATGTGAAGAGCCTGAAAATATTAATAAGAAACTATAGCAGAAAACGTGAAAGAGAAAGAGAGAAAAAAAACACACACACAGAGAGAAGTAGTCATAGATACCAAAACAAAAAGAAAAACTCCTCTGTAATGATTAAAATGTCTTGGCAAAAATATAGAACTTGTCCCTTTCCTGGACCACTATCTTATACCCGGAGTACAACAGGTCCAAAGGAGTATAATAATTATTATGTTTGAAATGCAGATTAAGTTTAACGAAGGGGCATTTAATGGATGCAGAGAATTTTAAAATGTTGGATTCTCTACTAACTTGTTGGGTGATCTCATTTACAAAGAGAGAATTTGTGTTACTTTTGAAGAATTTAGAATGTCACAGAATTTAGAGTTGTAAGCTTGTTAGATTAGAATGATGATCATTGATATCAAGGTCTAAGAGCCTTCTGTTTGGGAGACTTCCAAGAAAACATTTACTACATACAGGGTTAAATTACAGAACAATATGAAGAAAATTCTAAGTTTTTGAAACATGAGAAAGAAAATTTTAAGCAAAACCTCAAAGCCGAAATTTGCATGCATTTGTCTTTGTTAACTATGTAGAATTCTTTTTTTTTTTTTTTTTGAGATAGAATTTTGCTCTCACCACCCAGGCTGGAGTGTGCAATGGTGTGATCTCGGCTCACTGTGACCTCTGCCTCCTGGGTTCAAGGGATTTTCCTGCCTCAGCCTCCTGAGTAGCTGGAATTACAGGTGCCTGCCACCATGCCTGGCTAATTTTTTGTGTTTTTAGTAAAGACTGGGTTTCACTATGTTTGTTAGGCTGATCTTGAACTCCTCACCTCAGGTGATCCACCCCTCTCAGCCTCCCAAAGTGCTGGGATTGTAGGCATGAGCCACCACACCTGGCCAACTACCTGGGATTCTAAATTGCGTTAAGAGTATCTCCTTGATCCCAGTAGGGAAATGCAAGATTTTGATTGCTATTTGTCAAGATGATACTTAATATTTATATTGCATGATCTTATTTTAAAAATAAATAGCATGATGTGTTACATTTGTAGGAGAAAACTTTATAAAATAGATAAGCCATATAAAATCTATATGATATAATATGGCTCTGCTTCCACCCAAATCTCACGTCCACAATTCCCACGTGTTGTGGGAAGAACCTGCTGGGAGGTAACTGAATCATGGGGGTGGGTCTTTCCCATGCTATTCTCATGGTAGTGAGTATGTCTTACATGATTTGATGGTTTTACAAAGAGGAGTTTCCCCACACAGGCTTTCTCATCTTGTCTGCTTCCATGTGAGATGTGCCCTTTCATCTTCCATCATGATTGCGAGGCCTCCCCAGCCATGTGGAGCTCTGGAACTATGTAAATTTAAGTCAAAATTTTAAAAGTTTTATTAAAAAATGCAAAAATTGTGGTTTTAAAATTAAATAATTAGAGGTAAATTTGTTTACTGTGCCAGATATGATGTATATACAACTTGTACTTGAAAAAATGAATTATGAAATTATAGACTACAAATGTGCAGCATTTTGGAGAATGCATTATTAGAGCTTTTCTCATCATCCCTAGGTAGAAAAGAGCCTTATCTTCAGGTGGTTAATAATCTACAACAAGACAAGCCTAGTAACAGAATAATCGCCTTTTGTAATACTTTGGAAACTTTCATTTTTAAAGATTTCAATGAATTCCAGTGCCCTTCAATTAAAAATAATTGAATTAATGCTATCCATCCCCAATGTGGAAATATGATGAGGAATTTATATACCACACAGATCTTTAGATGCAGATTTAAAAGCATAATATTCAGCTAGCAGAGAACTTCAATGTATTACTTTTTGATTGTGATATAGCCCTTTGTTCTTCTGAAGAACTTTTTCTTTTTTTTTTTTTTTGCAACTGTGTATCTGAATTATCTTTCAGATGATTGCCATATTGTCTGTGATTTCACTTATACTTAAACACTTTTCAAATATGTGTGTTTACATTGTGAACTCATTCTCCATATTTTTAAAATCTACATTTTTGCTTTCATATCTCTATTACTAGCTGTTTGAAGTTTGTCAACATGTGAATACAGAACTTTTTCCACAGAGGAATCCTTGAAGTCCTGGAAGTGTGAGTGTTGTGTGCTGCAAAGGTGAATCTACATGAATGTATTAAAGAGAAACTATAACATTGGTGCATTAGGAATTAAAGTTGGAAAGCCTCCAGTTCATGGATGGTAGTAAATCCCCCTAATTTCTTCTTGTATACATATCTTAAATGTTGAAAACAGGGATTAGGAGGGAATAGCTAAAACTATACAAAGAAAAAAAGATAAAATGTATGGATTTACTTTTAAATTATGATCAAAGAGTAATATTGTGAAAGACATTACTTGTATTTAAGCTTTAAAAAAAGAAAATAAAATTTGTGTATATTTCACATTTAATGAAATTTAATGTATATTCACATATAAACATGCATCTGGAAATGTTCTATTACTAAAATCTTATGTGTAGAAACAACTTCATTAACTGGTTTGGTTTGGCTCAGGAACCCAGTTGCAGAATAACAGAAACGCATAAATGAACAATTAGCTAAATCAATGACTTTTAAACATCTGTTTTAAAAAATAGGCTAGGGTAGTAATTCTTTTTATTTTTTATTTTTTTATTTTTTTGAGACAGAGTCTCACTCTGTTGCCAGGCTCCAGGCTGGAGTGCAGTGGCTCCAACCCTGCTCACTGCAACCTCCGCTTCCCTGGTTCAAGCAATTTTCCTACCTCAGCCTCCCAAGTAGCTGGGGCTACAGGCATGCGCCACCATGCCCAGCTAATTTTTGTATTTTTTGGTAGTAGAGACAGGATTTCACCACGTTGGCCAGGATGGTCTCAATCTCCTGACCTCATGACCTTCCCGCCTTGGCCTCCCAAAGTGCTAGGATTATAGGCTTGAGCCACCACGCCCAGTGGTAATTCTTATTTTTAAATAAAAATGCTTACTCACTTGGATGTCTGCCCTTCCTCTAGCACTTCTCTAAGACGGGTTTTGGCATATCAGTGAGATCCTTGCATAACCATAAACCCTGTGAGCTCTGCCTCCTCCTCGGTTTTCTGAGCAGTGAGTGGTGTGCTACTAAAGGATTGAAAACTGTCTCTCTGAAAAATACACTAACAAAAATCTGACTTTAGCATTCGCCGGTTTCCATGGTGTAAATACTCTTATGATCACTTCTAAACCTTCCAGTACTCAGTTGTTGAGAAGAGATGTACACAGCTGGCCTTGGGAAGCCAGCAGAAACCTGTGTCATACTTCACTGCTTCTGAGGCACAATCTGCTCCAAGAACACCTCTCCCATATCTGGCAATTTCTGGCAGTGGTCTAATGTGTGACCTGTTCTATCTAGGCTTGCTCAGGACTGCCAGGTTGGACCTTACCTTGTGCCCTGTCAAAGCTCTAGAATAGGAGTTAGAAACTTTTTGTTAAAGGTATAGAGAATAATTAATTTTACACTTGCTGGCAAATGGCTTCTGTTGCAAAAAAATTAACTCTGTCCTTGAAGCTCAAAGGCAGCTACATAAAATGATGGATGTGGCTGCATTCTGGTACATTTTTATTTATAAAAACAGGCCCTGCATCCCTTAACTGTCCCTTGTTTACCGACTCCTGAGTTTCTGCTACAGCCTTCAACCATCTCTGTACCACAAGCTATGACACCATGTCTTGTGTGCAGGACTACCATAAAAAGTTATCCCATCCCTGTATTCAGCTGCGCTGTATAGTCAAAACCACTCTGCTTTCTTCCTCAGCTCAAAGCATCAAACAGCAAACCAAGAAATGGGAGAAGAGAACTAAAAATTTTGTCAACTTACCTTCTGTCTGTTTTCTTGTATTCTCTCTTCTCTTGATCCATGCCAGAAAGAAAAGGCAGTACTATTTCTGCTATGTCATGTTATCCTTCTAGTAAAGAACAAAAATCACACAGTCCAGCTGGCATAGTCATCATGCCAGGGTGCAATTCTCTACTCCGAATCCTTCAAACTTGTTCTTCAGGAGCTTGAAATATCTTTTTGTCTAAACCTGAATTTCAAAATCACTGCCTTTCTAAAGGGATCAAATACTCCACCTCCTTGGAGATGATCTCCTCATGATTCAGCCTTCAATGGGAGATGATTGAAAATGGAAATTAAAATTCATTTTAATAATTCCTATTGTATATGCATATTAATATTAGAAAAATATTAAAATAAGAGTACTTATATTTTTCTAGTATAAATAACTTTTAAAAATTATACAAGTAATCACACAAATGACTTCAAATTATTTTGAATCAGGATAATTAAATTCTTAAAATGGTTAAAATTGAGAAGAGGAGCCTACATAAAATATTCTACAAGTTATTTCACATTATTTCCATGAGAATTGTGTGGAAATTTAGGTAGTAGACTAATTAGCAAATTAAAAAAAGAAAATATGGTTATAGCAAAATGAAATAGACTGTTATGCCAAGCTTGCCTGAGAGTCTTAGCTGCAGACCAGGGGGAATAGCTGTGTGATAGGGATGTTGCAGATACTCCAGTTTCCCTGAACCTAAACTCATCATCGCTCCTGCTTTGGTCTGAAAGAAAAAAAACATTCTTTCACAAGCATTAGAATGTGTGTTACATAAACCACTAGTTCTTTCTAATTCTTTTGCTTAGTCCAATCATTTAAAGTCTGAAGAGATTAGAAATATTCTATTTTATTTTGTACATTTAAATAGTAGTCAAATGTATTTCACTATTGTATGAAGCTTGATATTTACATGTGAATTGACTTTCATGGGATATCAAAGAATACAGATGTAGAAGATAATCTGTCAAATACACTTTTGAAGTATATTTTTCATGGAAAAATCTCTTGCATATGGCTTTGTCTATTTTATTTGAGGGTCATTATATTGTATCCATGTGGGACATATTCTAGAACATATTCTCCTTTCATATTATAAGAGATAGATAAGTATTAGATGCATCATTTATATCTGAACACGATTTTAAAAATTAAATTGCCCAGGCCTGAATAATTCTTTGGCAGTATCTCATTAGAAAAATCAGAACATGTCACATTGTAATTATTACCTTTATAAAACATCACTATACTTAGAAAAACTAAGTACATTATGGTGAAATAGCCATTAGCTTCACAGACAAGGAAAAACCTATACTAATAAAATATATGCATACAGATGATATTTCTAACTGAATATTTTTAAATCAACTTTAATAAAAGCAAGCTTGGATAAGTACTACTAATACTTTTATTTCAAAGAGTATTCTTCAACTGATGATATTTTTAAGTTTAGAGATACTGTGGCATTTTTTGAAATATTAATGTCAATGAGTATATGTCACAACTTATTAGCATCAAATTAATTGAAAGAAAAACATAAATAGAAATTTAAAAATTCAAAGATGTCTCCCAGCTCATCTATGCACATTTTCTCAGTTTATAATTGAGGCAACTCAGGTACCTATGTGCCCTGAACTCACAAATACTAACAAAAATAGACACAGCACATCAGTATAGATTGTTTACATGACGGTATTGGGGTACAGAAAAAAAAGAATATGAAAGGAGAGGTAAAATTATAGCTGGTAGCACTTATTTATTGTCACTGTTCAACGATAAAGGGTGGGGGCTGCAACTTAGCCCTTTATTTTCTTGGCATGCTTGATTTTGTGATTTTTATTTGTTTAAACTGAAAAGAAACTGCTTGCTCAGGGGAAACCAAGTTTGTTATTTGATTGTGTGTGTGCTTGCTCATTTGTTTGTTTTCCTGAGACTAATGCATGGGAGAAATATCTCCAGGGAGCACCTAATGATGTAGAGACATTTTTCCTCAAGAGCGTTCCTTCAGAACACTCAAGTGAGTGCTCATTACTATTTTATATAACTTTCCTTAGTGAAAGACAGTTTTCCAAGTGACCAAATCACTTCTCAGTATTCTAATTGTTTATTTTGATTGAAGAGTAAAATTGAAACTATCTTGAGAGGTAATTATTTGATCAAGTCCTGTATACACACAGCCTTGGGTCTAAGTTCCTGAGAGGAGATGGCTTGTGGGAAGTGACACTATAGAGAAGTTGACTTCTGGCCAGGCGCAGTGGCTCACGCCTATAATCCCAGCACTTTGGGAGGCTGAGGTGGGTGGATCACGAGGTCAAGAGATTGAGACCATCCTGGTCAACAAGGTGAAACCCCGTCTCTACTAAAAATACAAAAATTAGCTGGGCATGGTGGCACACACCTGTAGTCCCAGCTACTCAGGAGGCTGAAGCAGGAGAATTGCTTAAACCCAGGAGGCGGAGGTTGCCGTGAGCCAAGATCACACCATTGCACTCCAGCCTGGGTAACAAGAGCGAAACTCCATCTCAAAAAAAAAAAAAAAAAGAAGTTGACTTCTGGGGAGCAATATCATTTAGAAAATGGATTGTAGGTGTAGAGGGAAGAAAAACTCCAGAAGACAGATACAGAAGCACAAACATGAATTTAGAGGTTGACATCGGGAGAAATGTATGATGATCCCTCACCATATACCCAGGGATCTCTAGGGTCACTGGAAACAAAGTATTCCCTCCACTCCCACCCTTAATGGAGAGTTGATTTAAGCCAATTTTACCTAAATAGCAAAGGAAAAGGTGACAAGCAAGCAACCTGGAAAACTTGGAAATCTACAGCAAGTTGGTATATTGGTTACATAATGAGTTATCTTCTATGTTGTCAAAGTGAACAAGCCAGCTTAAAGCAACTCTCCACTTGTAAAACAAACGGAACACATATTTGCTACTCTTATAATATATTTTGATAATGTTGAAGGTTGAGCCATGAGGTTAGTCAAGCTTTTTAAATAATTCAGTCTGATACTTATGACATGTTTGTTTCATTAGCATTAATTTGCTTCTGCAATAAGACCTCCCTGAATATTATTTTGTTGCTACTATACATCATGAGGCACCTCTGTGGCAGGAAAGTGTGAGCATTTCAAGATTTTGGAAGAGCTAATAGTTCTCTAAACAAGAACACCATAGAGAACCTATGAGTTACAACTTTTGACCCAGCTTCATTTTGTCTTATTACTAACAACAGATACATACTTTTCAGCAGTCCACTCACTGTCCACAGTCTACTGTCTGCATTTATAGATCTAGTTACTCAATATACCACACTGACCCTGTGAAATGCCCCTTCTATTCCTTGGGATTCCTCCACTCTTCATATTTAAAGGCTGCTTCCAAACTCTCTTTGTCAGATAGTTATTTCTGATTATAGCTGTGCACTCATTCATTTATTAATACCACTTATTTTCTAATATGCTAATGCAGGAGTTGTCAACCCCTGGGCTCCCAACTGGTACCAGTCTGTGACCTGTTAGGAACTGGGCCACACAGCAAGAGGTGGGAGGCTGACAAGTGAGTGCTACAACCTGACCTCTGCCTCCTGTCAGATCAGCAGCGACATTAGATTCTTGTACGAACATGAACCCTATTTATTGCACATGTGAGGGATCTAGGTGGCACGTTCCTTATAAGAATCTAATGCCTGATGATCTGAGGTGGAACAGTTTCATCCTGAGACTATCTTCACCCACTCCTCCTGTCACACACACCATTCATGGAAAAATTGTCTTCCACAAAACCAATCAATGGTGCCAAAAAGGTTGGGAACAACTTCACTAATGGCACTCGTTAAACAAATATTTTCTAATATTTCTGACTTGTGTCATTGTTATTTTTCTCTGTATCTAAAAGTGTTGTGTTCCTTAACAGATTATGACTTCAGAAGCATTAAGGTCCTTGTATTAAATTCCTTTGCTTAGCACAGTATTCAACATATAATAGTAATGACGGAAGCTTGAGTTCATATTTTCCAATAAATTATATTGTATATAGTAAGGATGGGAAAAAGCTTTTGCAGAGTTACTGGTGATGGTTCGGTGATATGGAATTTAAATCAAATTTTTAGAAATTAAAAAAGTAAAATATGGATTGGCAGTTATGATACAGCATAGTTATATTTTAGAATTAACCATAAGCTATTTAATAATAAAAATGCATAAACATTCTCCAGGCATTTCATAGATGAAATGATAAATGTCTGGCCATGTTAATTAACAAAAAAGCTAATAAAATGCTGACAAACAAATGTTTATCAATTGGAATAGAGATTGGTATAAATACTGACAGTCACTTAACTGTGAAAAACTGCACAGTATTGAGCCTGGAATCTGGGACTGTTTGCAATGGAGCATCTACAAGATGTGTCAAAAGTGAATATAAATCACACTTTTTGTTTTGAAAAAAAGGATATGTTTTCTATATTTGCAGACTTTTTCTATGATGGCAAAAGGCTGTCAGAAGTATGGCAAGTAGCAAACTTATTTAAAAATGTCTTACTCAATATATAAGTAATACTACAACAATAAGTAAACAAGAAATATCTCTGAAAGAGACACGTGATGGAGAGAGCATTTTGAAATTAGAATTTGGAGTTTCTTTACTATATGAATTTTACTATTTCAAATGTTATGTGTATAAGGGTATCACATTAAAATTCTCATTTGTGAAGAGTAAGTACTTAAAAATCATATTTTACAGCCTGTCGAAACTTTTAACATTTGAAAAGTTTCAGTGTGTTTTTCGTTTATTTATGAAGGAAAGAATGATAGATGTGCAACATTAACATAGCTGATACAATAAGCTGTTAAGAATAACTTGTGAATATTTAAAAAGATAGAAATTTCATAAATTACAACTAAAGCCTTTGTTAAATTTTTAGCATTTTAGAGATCTGAACAAATAAAAATTGGTTTTTAAGAATTTGACATTTTATTTCACATATCCATTTTTGATAATGATGGCCTAACTTAACCCAGCTCCATTGTACTTTGAATTGGACAGAAATAGAATGTCTGAATTATGTGGTCTTGATTCAAAGATACTATTTCGTGAATTTAAGAATAAAGATGCAATGCCATAGTCATATAAGAGGAATTCTTTAAAAGTGTCTCAAATGATACTTGAGATGCCTCAAATGCTTACTTGACATCACAAATAATTCAGTCATTACATTTGTTCATGATTCTGTAGGTTTGGGGCCATGTTAAAACCATGAGACCATAAATAGTAAAATCGTAAAATCTTAACGAAAAAAAAAGTCAGAAAAAAGTACAACTGATCACTGATTGAATCTTCATATCGGCAAAATTGAGAGTTGAACAATATAAGATGGGCTAATTTAAATAATATCAACTGGTTAATTTCTAAATTAAAATATTTAAATAAATTTCAATAAAAAGTATCTTTTTAAATATGCTTTGGGCTACAAATAACAGAACACTCAAATCATGTCTTAATGATAAGGCTTATTCTCAGAACAAGAACTATTAATACAAGGTCAGGGTACAGTTTGCCTCTGTGGTGTACATGGTTCAGAGCAAATATTTTTGGCAGAGATCTTGTACATATGAAAAATTTGATTTGTTTAAATAAATAAGTCTTAAAATATCATGGTCCATGTGAGCTGTGGTGATTTATAGATGAATGTGTATACTAATAGAGAAGAGGTCCACAGGCATTTGTTTATTGTACCAACAATGCACTTGAAGATTCGTCATAATGTCCAGGCACTATTTCTTCCTATGCAGGTCCATAAACCATTTCATCATATATGGATCAATTATGCTGTTCCCAGCTATATTATTTTCTATTACTATATAACAAACTCTTGCAAACTTACCAGTTTAAAACAACATATATTTATATCTCTGTTTCCAAAGATCAGAATTCAAAACACATTATGACTACATTCTCTGCTGAAGCTGTGGCTGGGCTGAAAGTAAGATATTGGCTGAGACTATGGCTTTCATCTGGGGCTAAAAGTTCTAAGCTCACCGGATAATGGCAGAATTTATGTTCTTGCAGTTATAGGACTAAGCTCCCTGTTTTACTAAAATGTTGGGTATAGATGGCCCTACACCAGTAGAGGCCACTTGGAGTTTAGTACAGTAGGACTTCCATAGGCAGGTCACAGCATGGATGCCTGCTTTTTTCCAAGGCAACCAGGCACATCTCTCTGACCTCCTCTTCTGCACCCAGCCAAAGAAAGCATTCAACACAAAGAGCTCACAGGTTTATGTCAGGCCGACCAATAACAATCTCTCTTTTGCTATGCAGTGTAACATAATTGTAGGAATAATAATATCTCCTTGTGTTCACAGGTCCCACTGGCACTCAGAGGAGGGGATATTTTAAGGGGGAAAGTCCCTGGGGTTCATTTTACAATTCTGCCCACTACATTGTCTGACTTTATATCCACCATAATGAGAAAAAGATAGTGAAAAAATGTGACCACTCTGTAGAAGTGATTTGTATTAAAACTGTAGCATTCTTATTGGTTCTAAAGTTCCCTTAAAACATATTTTAAAATATTTGGCTTCATCATTTTGCATGAAGCTGCATCAAACATTGTGCTGCCCATGAGCACTGGCCTCTAGTGACTCCTTCAGAGGTTGCTGTTGTGCTTTGTTTGTGATAGCCACAAATAAAAGTCTCACTGAGATTGTGCAGAAACATGTGAATGATAGTGCGGTTTTAGATGATGTTAAATATAATATTCTGTATTTTATAGCAGTAAATCTCAATGGCACATTTGTCATCTGTATTTTCTCTTGAACTCTTTAGGTCACATTCTATTTCTAGAATTGTTCTTTCTCAGTGTTGGTCCCATATCTGTCACCCTCACACCACTACCAGTGGGGAGACTAGATAAAGAAGGAATGTATGATACTTATCTGTATCTGTTATGTGTTGGGGCTCCTTTGTGTTACAGCAGTGATCTCAAAAACTCAAGGACATAGGTGCAGCCACCCTTGGAGAACTGGTGGACATGTAGTCAGGAACCTGAAGCAGTAGTGATGTCATTGTCCAGATGCCAGCGGTGGTGGCCCACAGGGTAAGGGATGCCTACTGCTATTCCTTCGTTCTCTTGTGTCAGAGACTAGAGATACCATCCTGGTGAACACACACCTTTGCTCCCTGACTCATCACTCAAGCCTAAGGTCAACAGATGAAATTTCAGTAATCCGGAGCCCTGCACTCTTAAGAGCCACCTAAATGAGCAGTCAGCACTCTTCTGGAGTATCCCCATCACTTGTGATCATATGGAAAAATACAGCCTTGACTGATTGGCTCCCTGTGCCACCCCCTAGAACCCAGCTGCCCAAAGGACTTCATATCACCCCATACGGATGAGCCTGGAGCTCTTCTAGGCATCTGGTTGACTCCACTGAGGGGATTATGAGCATAACAGAGAGGGTCTAAAGGGGAGACAAGGACCTTGGACCCATGCAGATCCTTCTCAGTCATCACAGGGCTGTATGAAACAACTGTAGGTAATGGCAGGCCCCAGACATTGGAGGGGGCCTTAGAACATTTCAAGGAAGGGCAGGGGAATGCTGAGGCCAAGGCGAGAGCAAGACACATACCCTGATCCTGGATCTATGCGGTTTCTGGGCCCCCTTTCTTCCACTTAGACTCACCCACCTCTTCCCTGACTGATTTGCAGTTCATCCAGATTTCTTTCTGATGATCTGTGCACTTGTCTCATTCCTGACCCACAGAGAATATTCTGTCTGTTAACTTTCTACCACCAAAGTGGACCAACGAAATATTTTGCTGAACTCAGGCAGTCTTTCTGCATAACAGAAATAGTGTTACTACTTCCTTTTTCCCCCCTCTCGGCTGCATACACGTGTATGTAACCATGATATATTTTCCCCACAGTATTTCACAAGTGTTACTAGAATTTAAAAGTCTTGTTTTGTATATGATAGAGATTGACTGCATTAATGTGAAGTAGACAATAGTTTCCTCTCATTTTTCTTGCTCAAAAATATCTCAAGATAAAATTCCTTCTCTAGCTGGATTTTATAATGAGGTATGACTGTTAAATCTGATTTTATCATAGTCTACAAAATAAATCTTAAACCCACAGGGCTAGAAAATGTCATTCGTATTCTTCAGATCTATTATTTTGCCTTTAGTCATAATCTTACCCAAACCATCACCTGTAGTGTAGATAGGAGAATGTTTCACTTTTCTAAAGTCCTTCAGTTCTACAAACTTCTTTAGGAGCTTATTCACATATTTAACAATCTCTCCAGTCAAGAAATTCATTTTCCTATTTCTCCTTTTTTAACCTTGGTTATTTGCCCTTTAAAAATCTCTATAAAACTTTAGCTTAGCCATTTTTTTTTTTTTTTACTCTTTTAGTTGAACTACACATATATTGAACAGAATTAAGTGGAGGAAGGAACAACAATATCAATTTTAGATTCCTTGAGATTTGATTTGATAATACTAACCTGAATAAAAATGAAAAGATAAATCCAGCATATGGGATAAAATATTTAGAAAGTTTCTTCTCTCCTTTAATTATGCTTCTTTTGAATACAAAAAATCATATGAAATTGCTGCAATAATGTAACAGGAAGGTTGCATTGCAGTTTCAGACTACATAATTATTAAACTATGAAAAATTATAACATATCTAATGTAAGCTACAATATATAATTATTTTACTTGTTATGCAGCAAAAATGTTATATCTTCAACTTACATGTCTAAGTTCTATAATAATAATATTTTCCGATTTTCCCTTGATTAAAATGGACACAATCTATTCCAAATAAATAAGATTGAGTAAATATATGTTAGCTGTTTAGGTTTTCCTCATACTAAAGGTAAATGAATAGGAAGTTTCCATGTCCAATGGTCTCATTTCATAAAAAAAATAATAACTTGAGATGTCATGTGATTTGTGTACTGAAATTTATGTGCAATTTAAATCAGGCAAAAAAGTCTCATGCTTCTGTGCTGACACAGCAAATCCAATTATTTGTAAATATATTCACATAAATATACATTTATTTGTCATTTTCTGATATGTTATAAAAAAAAACAACTCCCTGGATTTCATGGAAAGAGCATGAAATTCTCAGTCCTCTTTGTTTCACAGCATTATTTGCTTGTATAAATATTTTATGACCATGTAATTCTTGTTTCATTCCTAGAAGAGCCAGTATGGGAGTGGAATATTTGGGTAAGTGGTAGGAAATTTAAAGTCACTAGGGTGAAAAGGCAGAGCTAGAAAGCAGCAATGGGCTGTGTGAGAAGGAGACCAGAGAGGGACGATGATCTGGAAAGTGGTAGATCTGCCCTGATCTACTCCTCACAATATTGCCCAGCACGCTGACATCTTGTGCACACTGAGGAAGATGGGAAATAAACACGACTTCCACAAACTTGGAGTTGTCAATTGCCAAATCACTAAGAATAATGATTAGCAATGTGGCATACTGATTATAGTGTTTCATGATATGGAAAAAAGAGTGTTTTTTTTTATGATAACTAAGTGCTGCAAGTAAATACTTTGTTACCGTTTCAACATTTCATTCTACTGGGTCCCTACTCCAAACTCTGCCATCACCACATGTGCACATATGGAAAATAAATAAAAATTAAAACAACAGAAATTTTAAGCTTATGAGAGGCTAGAATATCAGAAGAATACTCTCAATTTCCTGGAACAAGATATTTGCACAAACGGGATTTTCTATTTTTGCCATAGAAAGAATTTTACAGTTAGCTATGAGAAATGAACAATAAGTAGCCTAAAATAATATGTAACTGGAGAGCTGTGAGTCAGGTTTCCAGGAGCTGTGTATTCCTAGTCACATGGAACAGGTACTTTGTTAAGACTATATTGAACCAGACTCAATGTGCTTACCCTGTCATTATAGCACTGGACGAGGCTGAATTTTATTGTTATTGCTCTTGTGGTTTTTCGGTCTATACAATTTTCTTCTCTTCTCACTTTCCTGTGAAAGTTAAAAGAAGGTAGAAAGAACATAAACAGAAGCAGAGGGTATGATGAAAACTGTGTCTTAGCCCATCTGGGCTGCTATAACAAAATACCACAAACTGGGTGGCTTATAAACAACAAAAATTTATTTCTCACAGTTCCTAAGGCTGAGAAGTCCATAATCCGGACCCAGTAGGTTCAGTATCTGATGAAAGCCTGTTCCTGTTCATAGGTGACACCCTCTCTCTGTGTTCTCACATGATGGAAGGAGCCATTTTTTACAGAAGAAAGTAGTGGCTTAAGGAGATAAGCAACTTGACCATTTTTACACAGCTAAGACATAGTATAGTATGGAACCCATATCTCTATTACTTCAAAACTTTGGTTTACATGTCTTATAATCCAACTCTAGCTAGAGAGGCAGTTAAGATTTATTTACAAATAACATGTCACATGGAATAGAAAATGTGGGAAAACTGCTGTGAAAAAGAGGAAATTAAAAAAAAAAACAGACAAATGTAAAGAAACAAGTACGTTAATTGTTTCTAAGGTAAAAACACTGTAACGGGTTGACAGTTCCTATGGAAATGGGACAATCTCAGAGTGGAATCTTACTACTTTGAGACTCAGAGTATGTGAGGATGGTGCTTTCTTGCTTTTTTTCCCCACCCCCTCATGTACTCATAAGCATCAAAAGAGTTTGTTCCATATGGTCATTCAGGAATCCAGGCTTCTTCCATCTTGTGTGTGTGTTTTTTTTCCCTACTTGGACTCCTTTAATTATTTTTCTTCTAATCACTTAATTAGACATGAGAGTACGGATTGGGTGAGGGAGGCTTTTGTGATCTAGGCCTGCAAATGTCACACTTCATTCACAGTCCATTCCCCACACCTAATTTCATGTGAGGCTAAGGTAAGTAGATTAGCTGTGTGTCTGTTTCTACCACTATACTTATAATGTAAGATATCGTTTCTCGTCTAGGTCACTTCGACAGCTTCCTCACCATACTCCAATCCTCAAATCTTTCCTCTCTCCAGTACCCTTTTCAAAGGGTGTTAAGTTTTGGAAACTTTAACATTGGCCTGTGATCACTCTAGGTTCTCTCCCTTTTAATCTCATTTCTTACTACATTGCCCCTGCTTTCCAGAACTTACGACTCTGTGCCCTTCCTGCACATGCTCTTCTTCCACCACAAGTCCTCTATTTCATTGCTTAACTTCTACTAACACTCAAATCACATAAACTAATACTTAGCAAAATTAGGTTATTAATAGTAATAATATATTTATAGAGCATATACTATTATAATACATGCCAATGCTAAATATTTTACAAATATTAACTCATTCTATCCTCACAAGAACTCTATGGGCAGGTACTGCTATTCTCCACATTTGATGAATCAGTTACCTGAATATTAGTAAAACGAAAAAACTACCAAGGTCACTAGATTCATATGAGGCAGATCTAGATTCTTGAACACAGGAATTCTGGTTTCTGATTCCAAACTTGCAATAATTATGCTATATTGTCCAAAGGATGATTTTTTGGGGGCAGTCTTCCTAATACTCCAGTTCAGGACAGATTTCCATGCTATACATCCTTATGATGCTATGCACTTTTGCTTTGTAGCACTAAAGCAAGTCAAATTTTTACTTAGTTTTTTGATTATTTGCCTATTGACAATCTAACCACCTAAAGAGTAATTTTTATGGCATCTAAAACCATTAAACACTTTGGCTAACTGGTACTTTCCTGACACATTAGCACAGTGGCTGACACATAGTATATACACAATAAAATTATCTATAGCATAACAGTAAATCCATTTTCCCATGTTCAAGGTGGATATCATTTTACTGATTCTCAAATTTTAGAATTTTTAAAATTAAAATAACATGTCAGTCAATGAATAATATACAAGAATCACTTGTAAGTCCTGCCTCGCTAACCTTTAAAAATATGTCTGAGAATGTGTTGTTGTTAAGAACATAACTAATATATTATTATTTTATTTAATTTTTATAGTATGGATTGCCATAATTTGTTTTTCAATTTTTTTTTTATTTAGAGGGTGCTTGTGCAGGTTTGTTACATGAATATATTGTATAATGGTGACGTTCTAGTTTGCACTTCTAGGGTAACTCTGATCCTAATAGAGAACATTATACCCAATAGGAACTTTTTCAACCCTCATTTCCCTTTCTTTCTCCCTTTTTAAGAGTCCCCAGTGTCTATTATTCTCCTCTGTATGTCCATGTGCACCTATTATTCAGCGCCCACTTAGAAGTGAGAAGAAACACTATTTTATTTTCTGTTCAGAGTTATTTTACTTAGAATAACCGCCTCCAGCTCCAACTGTGTGGCTGCACAAGACATAATTTCAGTTGTTTTTATGACTGTATAGTGAGTATTCCACTATGTGTATATATACCACATATTTTTTATCCAGTCATCTGTTGATAGACAGGTTGATTTCAGGACTTTGCTATCATGAAAAGTGCTGCAATAAACATATGAGTGCAGGTGTCTTTTTGGTATAATGGTTTCCTTTTTGGTGGGACATGGGGGATACCTAGTAATAGAATTACTGAATTGAAGAATAATTCCATTTTTAGTTTTTGAGAAATTTCCATATTGTTTTTCATAGAGTTTGTACTAATTTACATTCCCACCAAGTGTGTGTATGTTTTCTCTCTTCTCTACATCTTCACCAACGCCTGTTGTTTTTTGACTTTTTAATAGTAGCCATTCTGATTGATGTGAAATAGTATCTCACTGTGGTTTTATTTGCATTTTGTGATGATTAGTGATGTTGATCATTTTTTCATATGTTTGTTAAACACTTTTATGTTTTCTTTTGAGAAATGTCTGCTCATGTCCTTTACCCTCTTTCTAATGGGGTTTGCTTTTATTTGTAGAGTTGTTTCAGTTCCTTGTGGATTCTTGATATTAGTATTTTGTTGGATGCAGAGGTAGCAAAAATTTGTGTGGCAGACACTTTAGTTAAATGGATTTTTCTAATATAATTTTCATAGGAAATTATGATATAGATACATTTTCTCATTAACCCTTTTTTCCTGATTAGAAAATATGGTTAGTTTGGGTAATTAAATTGTTTAAGTTCACGTAGACACTAAGGTAAGAGAGGAAACACAACCAGTATAGCCAAAATCAATGGGCTCTTTGCTGCCTATCAGCCTTTACTTGCAAAGATCTAGGAGAGAAGACTGGGGGCTCTTGGAACACTTAAGATACAAACAAAGATTTGTGAGTGAAGCTTTTGTGGGAGATAGAACCCACATCACCTAGAACCTAAGCACAATTTCCCCTTCACCCAAGCACACCCCGTTTCTTACCACTACTCCTAACCCTGTATGAGGAGCATCCCCACCTGGGAAGAGGCAGATATTGATACTTGTCAGAAGTAGGATAAGAACAGTTTCCCCTTCTACTGGGTTTTGGGGGACTTTTTTAAGCCTCTCACTAATCATGCTCATATACATTCAAGATCTGATCAAATCAAAGTGTAAACAGGAGATTTGTTTCCAGGCCAAGAAGAAAGCACAGGAAAAGCATAAAGATATTTCTCACCCCCTGAATAACATGTATGTTTTGAGTACTCTATTCCACTACTATCCGAGTAGAGAGACATCTCAGGGAAGACTAACAGCTCAAAGGCGCTGTCCACTCTGAATATACTGACCACACAGACATGCTTAGAACATAGACTGACAGTCAGACTTCTCTCAGGAAGACCAGCCTTTCCTGAAGCATCTCTCTAGATGCTTTCCTAAAGTTCTCTCCAGATATTCTGAATGTCCTGATTCTAATACATACACGTTGAAAACGTCATAAAATCCAGCACAGCCATCTCAGATTCATGAACATCTCTACATGATGGTGTGGATGGAGGAAACCCTTACCTAATCCTAATGGGTAACTTCTCCATGTTGAAAAAGTTAGCATCCCTACTTAGGAGAAGAATAGCATAGGATTACAAAGTTTGGTCCATTTACAAAGTCTCATACTACTTCATCAGTGGAAGTTTTGGGGTATTTACATTTTCGCTGTCCAAAAAAGCATAGAAACTGGCTATGATAAATTAGACTGACCAAATCATACTGATATGTACACACTGGATGTCTTGCACATATTTTCACATTTTGTGTGGATTCAGCTTCTACTCTAAAAAAAATAGGGTCTCTACTTTAGATTTTTATTTGACTTTTTTGTTTAATACCTCAATATTTAGCTCATCCTTTTATATGAATATTATTTTTTTCGTCTCTTTTTAATATAGATACAAATTTTGGCTCCTGACAGATATATATAGTTAACGTGCCCCATCAGAAGAGATATTTTAACATAATGCTTCAAGGATATTAATTTAGTGAAAACTCACAGGGTCTCACTTTTTCTTAGATTTTTAAATGACACATCTGACCTAAAAAAAAAAAAAGATTTTCTATATATAGAGTTTAAAACACATATAATTTTACAATAATGTCATTTCTAAATATATATCTAGAACACTTAGTCATCGTATGTACAGTTAATATAGCTCTCTCACATGGATCTTAGAAAGAACTGAAATTGTACAGATTTGCCTAATCTTAAAAATACTCACAGGGTAGCTTTGAGATACGTATAATATCTCAGCTCAAATTTTTACCAGTTCTAAATCTTTAATAGGATTCTTAAACCTACCTTCTTAAATATACACAATTATTGAGGATACATTTATCTAAAATAAGACAGTAGTTCCTTAAGGTTAAAAATATTTAAATGTGCAAAAATTAAGCCTCATTTGAGAACAAATTTGAAAAGTTTACAGTAAAAGTTCAAAACCACGTCCTCTCTCTGGTAATGTCTCTCAGAAGGTGAAAGAAATCCGAGAGGCTTTGACTAGATGATGTTCATTGCGTGTGAAAAATGGAAAAATAGGGAGTGTCATTGCCCCTGAAGAAACTCTACCATTTTTCCTGGTATTCAAAATCAAGAACCGAAGCTGCACAAATACAAATATAGTTTTCAGTTCATCAGAAGTAATGATTTTCTCTGAACTTTGCAATGGTGTTTTTGCCCACAAAAATGAGTCATGAAAAGTTTTATTTTATTTATTTATTTTTTTTTGAGACGGAGTTTCGCTCGTTACCCAGGCTGGAGTGCAATGGCGCGATCTCGGCTCACCGCAACCTCTGCCTCCTGGGTTCAGGCAATTCTCCTGCCTCAGCCTCCTGAGTAGCTGGGATTACAGGCACGCGCCACCATGCCCAGCTAATTTTTTGTATTAGTAGAGACGGGGTTTCACCATGTTGACCAGGATGGTCTCGATCTCTTGACCTCGTGATCCACCCGCCTCGGCCTCCCGAAAAGTTTTATTTTAAAAAGTTTAGAAAAAAAACGATAGTCGAAATAATCATAGGAAGTTACTTTGAGTTGGTGGGCAAAGGACCAACACATGTGTGAAGGAGTATTACTTTGAAACTGTATTTTCTCTTGATTACAAAGAGAGTTTATATATTACAGTATTATTACTACCCAACCTCTGATGTTCCTCAATCTTTTTCTAGCCAAATATTTCTCAAATGTATCTACTTATTTTATTCTTCTATTTTCTTGTTTACAATGTTCCTTCTGCCTGAAATACTACATCTCCTAAAAACCTCACTTTCCTTCTGACATTTTCTATTTAGTGTCTTGTCCTTCTTCTCTAGCCTTTTTAGGAACTTTTTAATTCTTATGAATAAAAAAATAGTTATACATATTTATGGAGTTATAGAGTACATGTGATATATTGTTACAAGCACACAATGTGTAATGATAAAATCAGGGTAATTGGGATATCTGTAATCTCAAGCATTTATCATTTCTTCGTGTTTGGAACGTTGCAATTCTATTCTTTTTACCATTTTTGCAATACACAATAAGTTGTTGTTAGCTATAGTCATTCTATTGTGCTACTGAACACCACACCTTATTTCTTCTGTCTTTTTGTACCCATTGACCAACCGCTCTTTACCCCCACTTTCCCATTACCTTTCCCAGCCTCTGGTAGCTGTCATTTTATTCTCTATGACCACGAGTTTGACTTTTTTTTTTTTTTTTTTGGCTTCCACATATGAGTGAGAACATGCAATGTTTGTCTTCCCGTGCCTGAATTATTTCACTTAACGTGTCTTCCAGTTCTATTAATGTTGCTACAAATGGCAGGATTTTCTTTTCTATGGCTGAATAATATTTCATTGTGGATGTGTACTGCATTTTCTTTACCCTTTTGTCTGTTGACAGACACTTCGGTTGATTCCATATCTTGGTTATTTGAATAGTGCTGCAATAAACATGGAAGTGCAGACATCTCTTTGATACGTTGATTTCCTTTTTTCTTGATATATACCCAGTTGTGAAATTGCTGGATCATATGGTAGTTCTGTTTTTAGTTTTTTTGAGGAACCTCCATGCTATTCACCATAGTGGCCATAATAATTTACATTTCCACCAATAGTCTATGAGGAGTTCCCTTTCCCACATCCTCACCAGCATTCATTATTGCCTGTCTTCTAGATAAAAGCCATTTCAAAAGGGATAAGTTGATATCACATTGCATTTTGTATTTGCATTTCTCAGATTGTTAGTAATATTGAGCATTTTTGCACATACCTGGCCTCTTGGAATGGCTTATGCTTACATTTTCTAAAAAGTCTCTTACTTATGATTTTACTTGTGAATCTTAACTCTCCATGTTGCATTTTGTATAATCTTTTACAATCTGAATTTCCAATTTAACTTTTTATTATTTATTTAAATATGTTGTTTAAGTTATTCTAGTCTTGGGAATATTTTACTTACCTTTATACTCCCACCCAATCCCCATTCCTATAACTCCAAACATACAGTGCATGTATTCAATATTTGGTAAATATTTGTTTCCATTTATAGACTAAATAACAGTTCCTTTTTATTGTCTCTTTTTCATGTGCTGTTTTCTTTTCCTTTCTCTTGTTCCATCACAGTAATTAATATTTTTAATATAAATGCCATATTTAAGGCATGCGAATAACATAGAGGCTCTAAGAAGCAAGAGTACTAATTATTAATGTGAAAGTTTCAGAAGCAGCGAAGTGACGGGAGTACATTCCCCTTATCAAACAGGGCTGAGATTACAACCAGCAGTTTCCAACTCATCTTGTTCAGATTTGCATTTTCATTACATGCCTGTGGAAATTTGGTAAGAATAAGTTACTGTTCGTTTCTTTCCCTTCATTAGCATGTTCACTCAATACAGTTATGCATACTTCTCTATTAAGCTTTGTATTTGAAACCAGTTGTCCCCTGAAGAATCTCAAGTGGACAGACATTCCCCAACAAATACTTTTTATGAAAAGATCAATGTTCTATTATGCTGTACAGAGAAGAAGGATCTTAGTGCATTCTGGTTTTTAACAAGCAGTGGGAAAATTACAAACTAAATCAATATGTCCAACAGAATGCCTGCTCATTTGCCACTGACTCAGGCTATTCCTGGAGATTCTTGTGCAGCTGTCTTTTTTCTACATTTTGTTTTCGGAACTGACACATGGAAACTTGAGGACTGAAATACTAAGACTTCAAAGCTCCCACTCTGTGTGGGCAACATCTTTCACTGGCAGCAGGGATGACACAAACACTTTCATCATTGGGCTGAATAATAAGCCTTCCTCCAGGGGATAACTCTGTGGGGAAAGCTCCCTGCACCCATTATGTCAGACTACAATTGAGCAACTTGAGGAATCCTGGTTCACTTGCACATATGATATTTGTATATTTTGCAGGCTTTTGTCCCAGTGATTACCATAAGGCTGTATTTTGAAAAAAAAATAGTCATTGAAATTTCTGTTCTGGGCATTTAAAAAATACTCTGAGTCCTAAAAAATGAAATTATTGTTTTAGTGCTAAAATATGACTCTTAATTTAGATTTTCCTACAGAGACTATTACAACCGCAGAAAAATCAAACCTATTTCCCAAGCCTTTGAAGACAAAATATTTAGTTTGTTTTTTCCTTTTCAAAAGCATCAGTTTGGTGAAGAACAGATATTTTTAATCCAAATACAACAGCAAAAAAGATGCACTACTTCTTATAAACATTTATGTTTGTATCACAAATGGCAATTAGAGTAATAAGAATTTTCAAGTTGTTATATTGTGTTCACATTTTTGTATTATACAAATATAGGCACTGCTTTTAAAGAACTACATTCAAATACATTATTAACAAATTTCTCAATAATGTAGCTTTCTATGGACATGGTAAATGCTTTCATTTAAACATTTTGCAGTCATTCTTCAACATTACAATCTTTTACATAAACCTAAGTCTCCAAGGCAATGGTTTCTGCTACCTTCTTGCCACATAAGCCAATTGCCTGCAAACTCATCATATCTTTGATTCAAGATTGAAAGTATAACCTTGAATTACAATACATAGTCAATCTCCCTGTAGCAGGTAAAGGCTTAGCCCTTTACACAAGTCTACCTTACAGATTTATTTACTTGATTTTTTTTTTAATCTGAAAGAAAATCAAAAACAGTTCTGGAAGTTCTTGTTTTCTGCAACAAATATAAGACTTTTCTAAGACTAGCAAGAGATGAGAAGAGTGCCTGTAATTCTAGTATCATATAAATATTTGATATACTAAGGCATTTCTATTTTAAAAAACCACAGAACCATTTCAACAATCTATCAAATTGGAAAACCTTATGGAAACAGTCACTATAGAAAAGTAATGCACAAAAGTGAAGAAGTCACTCACCACCTAGAATTAATGAATTAGTGTTTATGAATGGATACAATACAAAATACAAAATTTTAAAATAATAATTCATGTATTTTGGCTGTTGGATATGATTTAAATGTGACATAATTGGGAATGAATTGATGCAGAGAATGAGTTTTTGGTTGTAAACAGTGGCAACTATATATATATATATACACATATATATATATGTGTATATATATATATATATATTTCTTTTTTTTTTGAGAATGGTTTTTCTCCCTGGCTGGAGTACAGTGGCACAATCACAACTCACTGCAGCCTCGACCCTCCCTGGTAGTTGCCAAGGGTAAACTTCTCTTTCGCCTTTGGAAGTTTTGCTGAAAAATCAATTCACAAAGGCAGATTAATAGAAGAAAAGGCATTCAAATGTATTCATATGCCTGGGAGGGTGTGGGAGGGAATTACAGAGTGATTACTCCACCATGCAATAGGGAATATATGGTTATATAGCCTTCTTAGAGAGTAAGAGGTGGAGCAGTATTGGTAATTTTAGGGGGAGTAAATAATTTTCAGGGGAATTCAATGGGCTTAAACAACATACAGTGGTGTGAGATAAAGTCTGTTGAGCCCTAAGAGCAGAAAATGATTTGTAACAAAAGTCCATCCAGGTGTATTGACAGACTTAGGTCTTTCTTCCCTCCATATGATTTCAGTTAATGAAAGTTCAGGAAAGAGACCGAAGGTAATTTTTTCCTTATTTAGAAGTCCAAACTTTAGGCAGACAAGGGAACTTCAGAGAACAATTTGATCCTGTGATTTGTGAGACACAGAGAATTGAGAACCAGGAAGTGGGGTGTGGTCAGAGAGATCTTGAATGTTTTTCAGTTGAGAATGTCAAATACCTCTATTTTGGGGTGTTTTTTGAGCCTCAACACTAAAAATGGAACTTATTTGAAAATAGGATCTTTGCTTTCCTCTTCAGATATAATTAGTTAAGGATCTCAAGATGATATCATACTGGATTTAGGGTTATCCCTGAAGTCAAAAGTTACTTTCAACTACCAGAAGCCAGGAGAGAGAGAGGCTTGGAATAATTTCTCCCTCGGAGACTCCAGAAGGAACCAACCTTGCCAACAGTTTACCTTCAGAATTCTACCTTCTGAAATGTGAGAAAATGCACTTCCTCTTTCTTAAGTCATCTAGTTTGTGGTAATGTTTTGATGGAAGCCTTAGGAAACTAATACATCATGTAAGTAAAATGAATGCTAATAAAAACTATATTAGTCGGTTCTCATGCTGCTATAAAGAACTGCTCAAGGCTGGGTAATTTATAAAGAAAAGATGTTTAATTGATTCACAGTTCCACATTGCCAGGAGGCCTCAGGAAACTTACAGTCATGGCCAAAGGCATAAGAGAAACTGGCACCTTCTTCACAGGGTGGCAGGATGGAGTGAGGGTCAAGGGAAAGGGAAAGCCTCTTTTAAAGCCATTAGATCTCTTGAGAACTCACTATCACAAGAACAGCATGGGGGATTCCAGTAATTCTGATACAATTATCTCCACCTAGTCCTGCCTTTGAAATATAGGGATTATCAGAACTACCATTTAAGATAAGATTTGGATGGAGACACAGCCAAATCGTATCAAGAACAAATTAAAGAACCCAGATAAATATAAAGAAATAAATTTAAATATTACAAAAATAGAGCTGTCTGTAAGGAACATCAAAATCCATCATTCAGTAATGCAGTAATGTTTTATTTGTTTATTTTATATTTTTAAATATTCAACACTAGAATTATACTTCTTAATTAAGATTTTTAAGTGCAAAAATTATATGTTATTCCAAGCATAAACTGTGATGTTTGTTGATATGTTTTCATAGGTTCATAGAATTTTTGAGTAATAAGATATTTTGTAGTTATCTTCAACTCATAATTTTGGAGAAAGTTCTGTGACTTATTTTAAAATCACACATCTAGACAGTTATAGTACCTGATTATGAATTCTTACCCTCAATTTCCAGTCCCATAACCATACCATCAATTAAAATAAGCCTGAAAAATTATTAAAGTCTAGCTAGTAAGAAATAACTGTGGTTCTACTTCTGTTTATATACTAAGGAAGAGCATTTATTTTTTTACTTTGGGAAAAATAAGGTTCATTGGATATTTTTAAATTTCCATGTGTATTAGTCCATTCTCATGCTGCTAATAAAGACATACCTGAGACAGGGTAATTTATAAAGTAAAGAAATTTAAATGGAAACTTATACTCATGGAAAGCCTCAGGAAACGTATACTCATGGAAAGGCTCAGGAAACATATACTCATGGTGGAAGAGGAAACAAACACATCCTTCTTCACATGGCAACAGCAAGGAAAAGTGCAGGGCGAAGAGGGGTGGAGAGAAACCCCTTATAAAACCATCAGATTTTGTGAGAACTCACTATCACAAGAAAAAGATGGAAGTAACCACCCCCATGATTCAATTACCTCCCACTGGGTCCCTCCCACAACACATGGGGATTATGGGAACTACAATTCAAAGATAAGATTTGGGTGAGGACACAGCTCAATTATATCACAATGTTTTGTTGCTTTTTCTGTTTTTTTTTTTTTTTCCCTTTCTCCCTTTCCTTCTTTCTCTCTTCTATTTAAAAATATTTTCTTTTTTACTTCACAGGAAAAGCATTTTTCATATTTTTTTAGGACTGCTGAGATTATTACGTTAGTTTGCCTGCTCAATGGGCCCTTAATCAAAGAGATTTAGGGAGAATAAAGCAACAGCAGGAGATAGTAAAATTACAGGCACAACAACAGATTAGATGGCTACCAATGAGCATGGAGTCTGAACTACACTAGGTGTTTTGCAACCTGATAGACAGCAGTCCGAAGAGGCACAACATCTCAGTTCTAGAGACAAAATACTATGGGCATTACCATAGATTTCCATTCTCATTCTGCATAAGTCTGTTCTCATGCTGCTGATAAAGACATACCCGAGACTGGTAATTTATATATAAAAATAAAAAAGGTTCAATGCACTCACAGTTCCACATGGCTGGGGAGGCCTTACAATCATGGTGTAAAGGAGAAAGGCATGTCTTACATGGGATCAGGCAAGAGAGAATGAGAGCAAAGAGAAACAGGTTTCTACTTATAAAACCACCAGAACTCGTAAGACTTACTACCGTAAGAACCGTAAGAACAGTATGTAGGAACCCGCCCCCCTGAGTCAGTTATCTCTCCCTGGGTCCCTCCTACAACACATGGTAATTATGGGAGCTGCAGTTCAAGATGAGATTTGGGTGAGGACACAGGCAAACCATGTCACACTCAAATTGAAAACATGGATATATCAATTTTCTAGAGAATTGTTTATTGTAATGGCTATACAAAATACACTCCGCTAATCAAGTTTAAATAGGCCCAACCAAATGTGATTTTGCCCTCCTCCCTCAACCCTATCATTAAAGAAAAGGAAAGATATTGACGGTCTTGACTGGCATTAACTTTTATGTATTTTTATCTATGAGAGTAAGCATTCTTGTAGTAATTCTTTTTTGTTGTTATTTAGTTTTTATGTCACAATCACAAACTTAACTCTGCAATCCAGCTAGGCATAGAAGGGAACAAGGAAAACATGGAACCCAAAGGGAACTGCAGTGAGATTAAGATTATAGACTACTGTGAGCAAATGGGGGTGGAGGGGTGCTCTCCTGAGCTTCAGAAGGAAGGGTCTGGTGGTTAAGATTGACACAAGTAGGAGTCTTAAGTAAGACACAAGTCAAACTTATTGGAGTTTTCCACAGTCTGCAGTGGTGATATTCTTGCTAGTCTTGCCATTCCTGGACCCAAGGCCCTCCTTGTTCTTCTTTCATCTTGCCAAAGACCATGTTTGCCATTCAACCACTCACTCTTGGCAGTGCAGATGAAAAACTGGGAACCATTTGTGTTGGCTCCAGCATTTGCTATGGACAAGATGCCAGGACCTGTATGCTTCAGAATGAAGTTCTTGTCATCAAATTTCTTCCTGTAGCTGGACTAGCCAACAGGGCCTTTATGGTGTGTGAAGTCACCACCCTGACACATAAACAGACCCTGGAATAATTCTGTGAAAGCAGAAATCCTCATAACCAAATCCTTTCTCTCTGGTGCTCAAAGCAGGAAAGTTTTCTGCTGTCTTTGGAATCTTGTCTGCAAAAAGCTCGAAGGAGACCCAACCCAAGGGCTCGCCATTGACAGGGACGTCTAAGAATATCGCAGGGGTTGACTGTGGCTGATCGTACAGGGCTACTGGCAGCGGTAGCATCTGCAAAACCCTAGCAAATGTTTTAATTTGTCAGCAATAATTAAGTAAAGGTAAACTTGGCATCACTTCTGTTTTATAGGAGAAAACAGAAGCAAAGTTAGGGAGGTCATTTATTTTAATTTTTAAAAATGTTCAAGCCACCATATTTACGGATTGTTTTGCTGTTAATTCAATCTAAAATATACTTTGTAGGTTTTTTATTCACCATATTATACAGAAATTACATTGACTGCTGTTTCAAATTAATCACTAAGATTTTAGAAAACAGATTGTTATATAAACAATATTCACATTTAATATTTTAGATAAGCTTTGTTTTGTCTACAAGCTGATAAGTAGGAAAGTTATGATTAGAATATTGCAAAATATGGTCTTAAAATTCAAGTTGAGCTGTCCTTTGAATTCATCTCCACAATATCTGCATGCATTCATTAACTTCAGATGTAATTGGAAGGCACATAATTAATGCAATGGTTATGAATGTTTATCAAATTACCACCAATCATCACAGTTTCTTGATGATGCTCGGCAACACGGTGCATGGACATCAATAAAATTCTAATTATGAATTACTAATTGTGATGACTCCAGGCCTAAAAAAAAGCCTCACTGTTAAAATTAAATTAAGTTAGTTTTATTGACTTAATTATTGAAAGATGAGCTGTTTCAGGAAGTAAAATTTTCAGCTGACATTTTAAATGATTACTACTATTATAATGAATGTCAATTCTTCTGAAAGAGAGTACCACAAACAGAAAGATGCTGAGGATAATAGGTCACATGAATTAACACATGCTTGCTTATCAGATGCCATGAAGTGACAGAACTGTTGAAATATGTTCATTCATTTTTGTTTTAGCTGTTAATTTTAAAAACAAGAAACATGAAAGTATAGAAGCAATGACCTATCATGAATTTCTAGACAAACTTTTTTTAATGTAACCATACGTAAAATTTATAAAACCAACAACAAAGACTACCACCCATTTTCTACAGGTATTGTGTACGGCACTGTTAGGCTGAATCTGTGTCTCTCCAGGCTTGAAGTCCTTTACTCTCCAGTGATGAGGTGATCATTCTCTAGTAAGTCTTTTCATATTATAAACTCTATAAGAGCAGTCTTGTAATCAATTAAATTATGAATTTAAGAAACAATTCAAAATTAATTAATTTCAGAGATCACATTGAAACTTGCTTCAGAAACACAGGCAAATCCAAATTGTTTCCAACTTCAAAATATTACTTTTAGTTGGTAACACATGTTAATTGTTTAGGTATACCGAAATTAACATCTTAATTAAACTTTTTACATTCTTTCTAACAAGTGGAGTACATTTGCCATAGAAGGCATTATCTGTGTTAACAGATGCCTTCTGTCTGATGTTCACATACTCAGCTCTCTTCAGAGGTTATTTACTCATGTCATCTCCAGCTATGAAGCTTTGGGAAAAAATAAGAACAAAACAAACACCTAATAACTTCAGTACTGACCAGTCTTTATGGTTTTATTCTTGGCAGTTTTACCACTATCAAATTTAAATAACTGTTTTCTAGACCTTGTAAAATTGAAAAAAGCCTCCTAGTTTATATGAAAAATGCTAATGCCCTCCTTCCTCATCTAAATAGTTTTCACTTTGCAACAAAGCTACAGTATTTACTGCCTGTATGTGTTCTTAGTGGTGAAATCAGTTTGAGAATAAGAATGTTTTATCTTTCAGATTGAAGTAATCTACTCCTAAAGCTGAACCCATTAGAATTCCAGATCATAGTCTTGGTGATTTCTTAAAGCTTCATCGCAAATTTTCCAAGGCAACAATTTTGTCTATAGTAAATGTCAGCTGGTATCATCTTTAAAAGCATAAAATTCTTAAACTTCTCAAATATCATATGTCATTTAAAATCTACTTTACCCTATTTGCTAATTTGTTACTTCTCTCTTTTGTTGCATCATCTTGGGAGAGAAAGGGAAGTCAAATATCCCAAACACAATTGATATCATTATCCCCGACCCTGCTTTTTCTTTTCTCCTTTGTTCACAGAAGGCAATGGGTAAGCTCATGCATATGTCACAACTCCAAAGTAGCCAACCAATCATTGACTCTCGTGTTTCGCTCAACGTGTATCATTCCTTACCGGTCCTTGTGTTGCAAAGCTTCTGACTATTATTTCTGCTGATTTTTTCTTACAAAAGAGGCTATGATGGAATTTATGTGAAGGCTATTTTATGAAAATTTACCTTGGTGCAAGTGATATGAGCTATGAAATCCATCCCCTGGCCAGATATTCCATTCTGCCTTTGAAAACTCAAGGCTAATCCAAGAAAGACATGAAGACGTGAAATTGACACTTATTTCCAAGAGCTGTAATTGCTATGAGTTTGCAGAATATCTTAGGCCATTTGGAAAGATAGGGTTTTCTTGAAGCTTTCTTGAACCTGAAGAGCTTTTGGGATAGTACTTTACAAGGAGTCCTAGATATTCTTTATTTTAATCTAGACTAGCTTTGATGTTCTCTCTGAGAGTGGCTTAGGGTGAATGGCATTGACCAAGATGGCTTTAAAATTCCGCTTAGCTTGACTGAACTTTAGACAGGCTCCTTTCTGTCTCTAGGTAACTGACCTCCCTCTCACTCTGCACCAAATGGGCTAACCACAAAGGATCCTGATCTTTCTTCTCCCTATCCCTTACAGAATCCAAGTTGCCAAATCACAGAGGAAAACATTCCAAGCAAGAGGCCCTAATCACAAACTTAGTATATAACTTAATCTACTTGACATACCCCATTAATCAACCTCCCTGCAACATCCTTCATTACTTTTCCACTAACTCATTACAGCCCTTAAAAACCCTACCATTCTTCCTTAGAGCAGAGATAAGTTCAGACTTAGTTATTGCCTCTCTCCCCATTGCTATAGTCTTGAATAAAATATGATTGCCTGTTTAACACTGTCTGATAGAATTTTCTTTGACAACCATGAGCAAAGGCAAGGGTGTTACCATACGTGTTGCATGCAATGCTTGAACAAGGATGTACAATATGAGAATTTGAGTGAAACCTTGCCTGTGATCACTTCAACAAATATGAACAATGGTGACTTCTTTGGAATAATTTTAATTCACTTTAACAGATAATTGGAAGTTGTATTAATTGTTAGCATTAAAAGATAGAGACTGAGAAAAATACAATAAGGAATAATGGAAAAGAGCCAGAAAATAATAAATTTGCCAATTAATATAAATTATCTGTATTAAACTCTCAGAGAATTCTTTAAAAATGTTGAAATGGGAGCTACAACAATGGAGATACACATCAAATAGAATGTCCTGCTGTAACTTTTATTAACGGATCTCTGCAGTTTTGCTCTGCATTATGTTGTTGATAATAGGACACCTGTATTCTAATTATTTTTGAAGTTAGAGACATGTCTAATGTTTCCTTTCAACAAACCAGCATACTCTGCGTGGACATGTTCCCCCTGCCTTACTCTCTACAGTGTTTATAAAATAGGCTTACAACTGAGATTTATTTTTCTCTGTTTAAGTGAAAGACATATTGTATTCTGATATAATACTAATGAAGGCTTTGGCTCTATTCACTCTGCAAATTATGCCCCCAGGGTAGATGAGGAAGAGTCTTCAATCAATGTGTGCCTAGTTTTGCATTTGCTTATTTATTTTACTTTCAGTGGTGTCCATAACTCCTGGCACTATCAGAATATTAAATTATAATTTAGTCCAAAGTGCTATAAAAATAATTTTCTCTAAACTACAGTGCATCCTTTGATCTGCACATTACATTATTTTTACAAAATAATTCAATATGCTTCTCTTATGGTTATATTGAAAAACAATATGACTTTTTGAGTCTTTGGCAAGTCAATGTACATTTTCTAAAGAAATCTTAATATATTAATTCCAAATATAAGTATAATATCTTCCACAGAAACCCAGGAAGGAATTGGAATAAACTATTAATGAGAAAATGTCAAGGAAAGTACACACTAAAATATTCTAATAAATAAAATATAATCAAATTATCAAACTGGACAGTCTGACTCCAGAGCCCTTGCTCTTAATCATTTCATTCAGAAGATACATTAAGAAAATGGGTTTTCCTTCAAAAAACTCACAGATAGGTAGATAATAAAGATAATGCTTGGTAACAAGGAATGGTAGTAAGTGATTATGGGACGTTTACATTTGGTAAGCATTATACTAATTAACTAACAATACTAACATCAAGACTAATAATAGTTCTGGGAATAGTAAAAGCTAGCGTATGATTAGCACTAATCATGTTCTGGACCTTTTTCTAAATGCTTTCCCTAAAGTATTTTTACGAAATTTTTATTTAATACTTTTTAAAGGCTACATGAGATTTACAGATGAAAAAATGGAGAAAAGATATGTACTTTGTCCAAGGTCATTCGTAATCCAAGAAGGCATCTCCTAGATTTTTCATTTATCATTATTACTTTTTGACAGAATATCGATCTCAGATAGGGCAAAATTTTTACCACACTTCTGTTTCTTTTCCAAAAGTTCTTAATTTGGTGTACAACCACCCTTGTGTGTGTGTGTCTGAAATAATCTTTAAGAATTTCCTCTAGTAAGGAAAAACAAAAATTCACTTGCTGAATTCTATGAAAACACGCTATTGTAAAAAGTTTAAGGAGATTCTTCCTAACAATCTTCTCACATGAAAACACACACACACACACACACACAACATACACCACAACACAAACATACAGACATTTGGCATTCTTCTATCTTTGCATTTAACATAATAAATTGAGCTATTATTTTTATTTTTAAAAGCATTTTTAATATGTAGCACCTAACACAGTGGCACTAAATACATTTACTGGGCCAGGTGCAGTGTCTCATGCCTGTAATCTCAACACTTTGGGAGGCTGAGGTGGGTGGATCATGAAGTCAGGAGTTCGAGACTAGCCTGGCCAATATGGTGAAATCCCGTCTCTACTTAAAATACAAAAATTAGCTGGGTGTGATGGCATGTACCTGCAGTCCCAGCTACTCAGAAGGCTGAGGCAGAAGAATTACTTGAACCCAGGAGGCAGAGGTTGCAGTGAGCAGAGACTGCACCACTACACTCCAGCCTAGGTGACAGAGCAAGACTCTATCTCAAAAAAAACAAAAATACATTTTCTGGACTGAAAAATTGAACTGAAGTCTAGGCGTATTTCACTCAGACTAGAATATCATCAATGACCGAATGAATTTTGTGGTTGTGCCACTCACCACTTACATTTTTCTTTAAATGTTTTGGAATCCACTCTAAAAATATACAGATATCATATGCTACAGTAATTTATTCAGCAGATAAGTTTTTGATCCAACACATTTTTGTTTTAGTTTTAGTTTTAGTTGTTGTTGTCTTGTATAATTTTGGTAAAGGAGTTACCATGAGAATTTATTAGACATTTTTTCTTCTTTTCAGAATTGTTGCAAGCTAGGTTCTCTCATGCTGGCTTATGTGAGTTTTCTCATATTAGGAGAGATCCATAACAGATGTGTTTTGAATTGTATCTTCCCTACTAGCTAGAAATACTTTTGTACCTTAAAGGGGAGTAATAACGTTTCCTCTCACAGTATCTATTAAGTCTCTTTTGTGGATGTTACAGGTATTCCAAAGGTACACACTTTGATGCACCATATTAAGGCTAACCTCTCAGAAGCGGAGTTTTATTTTCAAGAAAGCACAGTTTGAAAAGGCAAAGAAATATACTTTCAGTCAAAATGGTTTGATAAAGAGCCGATGATTTTCCTTTTAGTGAAACAATCTGCAAATCTTAGAAAACCACATTCTGAATGTTGACTTGTTTTGTTACTATTTATCTCACTCTAATTAAACAGACTTTTAAGAATATTTATACTATCCTCTCTATCAGTTTAAACCAACCAGACCTCATTAGTTCCATATATCTAGAGAAATATCAAGCACTTATATGTACACACACACACACACACACACACACACATTTAACTTTTAGGTTCAGGGGTACATGTGAAGGTTTGTTACATAAGTAAATTCATGTCATGGGGGTTTGTTGTACAGGTTATTTCATCACACAGGAATTAAGCCCAGTACCCAATAGTTATATTTTCTGCTCCTCTCCCTCCTCCTACCCTCCACCCTCAAGTGCTTGAGGAGACTCCAGTGTCTGTGGCTTTATGTTCATACATTCTTATCATTTAGCTCCCACTTTTAAGTGAGAACAATGAGCAGGTGCATTTTATCAAAATTAAGATTAAAACATCTTGTTTTAAAGTATATGCAAATAGTTACTGGCATTAATTATGATTAGACCTAAACGGAATCGTTTTATAATTTTCTCTCTGTTTTAATTTGCATTGCCACTTCAAAAGTAATTGTTGTTCTCCATATCCTCCGCTCTGATAGCAAATTTTTTTCTCTTACACTAAAGAAGAGCACATAGAGAATACCCTGCATTACAAAATGTGTTACTCCATCTTAGGTTCTCAACACCATACCCTCTTGTCACCTTTGTAAAGTGAGAGAGCTGTTAACAGCAGTGGGCTAATAAATGCTGACTGAAATTAAACTTCAAGTACATTTCACAGCTCTTTGTGGTGACGAGTCTTTTTTTATTTGATGTGCTTGGAAACTGTCAGAGAGGCCAAAAAGGTAAAAGTTCATTATCT
Organism: Aotus nancymaae; assembly: GCF_030222135.1. NCBI lineage: Eukaryota > Metazoa > Chordata > Mammalia > Primates > Aotidae > Aotus > Aotus nancymaae. The sequence continues at coordinate 25,322,604 of NW_026988435.1, forward strand.
TTTGGATAAAAACTCCTTAATTATTAAACAAAATGAACAATATCTAGAAATTTATGGCAAGAAGGGAGAGAAAAAGAAAAAATTAAGAACTCTAAATAGTAGAATCTAATATGGGGTTTTAATTTGAAAGCAACAAATGACAGGCCAGCATTTTCAATTAGCAAATAATTTTATTGCAATAATTCTTCCCTTATAGTATTTGTTTTGGTTGTTCTTATTTGATTGGGAAACAGGAACCTAATAATTATATAAAAATTAAGAACACCTGAAAATATACACTCCTATTTCACAAGCAGATTTGAGAATTTTGTACATAAAGGATTTAAAAAATATATTACATAGTTGGGCCCTGTAGCTCATGCCTGTAATCCCAGCACTTTGGGTGGCTGAGGTGGGTGGATCACCTAAGGTCAGAAGTTTGAGACCAGCCTGACCAACATGGTGAAATCCCATCTCTATTAAAAATAAAAAAATTAGCCAGGCCTGGTGACAGGCCCCAGTAGTCTTAGCTACTCTGGAGGCTGAAGCAGGAGAATTGTTTGAAGCCAGGAGGTGGAGGTTGCAGTGAGCTGAGATTATGTCATTTCACTCCAGCCTGGCAATAAGAGAGAAACATAAGAGAGGAACTCCGTCTAAATATATATATATGCATAGAAGCTACTCTAACTTTTATAGCTTCTCATTGAATATTCTTCATATTTTTGTCCAAATTATGTCCCATTTAAAAACAAAATGTATTAAAATCCTTTGAGGTTGCCATATAGATTTATAATTTGAGTTTACACATGTTATAAAGTGATTATTTCGTTTATTTGTTTTGTTTGGTTTGATGGCCAGTCATGCAGAGTATTCTGTGTAGGAAATACCTCTTATAAATTGAGGCTTACTAGGAAATAATAGAATCTTAGCACAATAGGCTTGGAGTACATGTTTACTTTTCCATCAAGGTCAGTTTTCTCAAGGCCTTGCTAACAAGGGAGATTCAGCCTACAATTGCATAGACAGAAAGTTATCTGTCCTTTTTCGTGACATTTCATTATTCAATATTTGAACAGATAGAAATGCACATGGAATAAATATCAAAAAGCACAAGCAGGGCTATATCAACATGCTGGGGTCTCTTCATTGGTATCTCACAGCTTCTGGATTCCAGTATCATAGATAACTTTTATTATCAATTCCTCTCTATTTTTCCTGAGATATAGTACACTTTTACAAATATATGCATAAGTACTATAATATTTAATGCTTTTAAGTATCATAGCCTAGATATAAGATATTATCAGTATGTAGAAAGCTCTGTCATTTATTTTAAAGGGAGCATACTATTTCATTGAAAGAATTAATTTTAATGTGTTCATCAATTTTTTTTTTTTTTTTTTTTTGAGATGGAGCGTCTCTCTGTTGCCCAGGCTAGAGTCCAGTGGAGCGATGTCAGCTCACTGCAACCTCTGCCTGCCAGGTTCAAGTGATTCTCCTTCCTCAGCGTCCTGAGTAGCTGGGATTATAGGCACATGCCACCATGCCCTGCTAATTTTTTTTTTTGTATTTTTAATAGAGATGGGATTTTACCATGTTGGTCAGACTGTTCTGGAACTCCTGACCTCATGATCTGCAAACCTCTGCCTCCCAAAGTGCTGGGATTACACTCATGAGCCATCATGCCTGGCCCATCAATCTTTATAAATAAATATGTAAATATTTTTTCCCTCAGGAGGCTGAGTCAGGAGAAATACCTGAGCCCAGAAGTTTGAGACCAGCCTGGGCAACATAGAAAGACCCTGATTTATAAATAAAATTAAATAACATGAAATATTTTTGCCAAAGTTTTCCTTTTACAGACAACAGTGCAATAGATAATTGCAAGCTCTACATTATCTTGGGTACTACCAAAACCTGATAAAAGGACTAGGGTACAAATCATATATTTGGTAGTCATCCCAGAATACATGAAAGGGATTGAAGAAGAGACACAGGGAAATGAGAGAATCTAATAAAGAGTGCAGTTTCAGGACACTTACCACTGTGGGAAACTGGAGCTCAGTCTTGCTGCGGGACTCTGGCAGACAAGGTAGAACATGTCTAAGAGTTATTTCAACTCCACGACCAAGAAGCTAAGCATTTATCCAATGATTCCCCATCCAGTCCATCATTAATGAAAGGCTGCCTACAGAAGGTTTGCTCTCTAGTAGTTTAGGATTATGAGAGCATGCTCAGACCATATACAAATTATTATTAGTTTTTGTTTATGGTCTGAGCATGCTCTCATAGCCAGAAAAAAATCCTCAGACATGAAATGCAGACTCTCACATGAAGTAGCCTTCTTCTTGTGAAGATGTAGAGATAATATAAATAGGGTCATTGAAACTATCCTCTACATTATCCTTATTGATATCTCTTTTTACAGGGGTAGGTTGTGTCCACTTTTGGTTTTGCAAATGATCCTATGTACTCCCACCAGCGATGTGTGATTCTTTCCATTTATTTTCCAACCATAGAAATTTGATACATTTTTTGATATTTGTTAATCTAATAACTGAAACAAATATTCTTTTACTTTAATTTCAATTTTCAGTACTTTCATTAAGGTTGTGATCAAGCTATGTTTTTGTTTTTAAGTCTGGGTCACTTTGCTTTTCTATGAACTGTCCTGTTTCCATATGTGACAATTTTAAAAATAGGATGGTTGGTCTGTTCCTTACAATTTTTACAAGTTCCTCCCATATTGAATAAATAAAATACATATGATATAAGAGGAATTATAGTTAACTAGCTTCATTCAAGTGTTTTAGGTGTTTAAGACTACAGAAAAAGAGCATGAGTTTTCACAAACTGATTGGTAAACGGTTATTATTCAGCTCAGGGGAAAATTTTCAAATTTGTAATATAGAAAGTACTATCAGTTTACATTATCTCGAGCAATTTACATGATTCTAAAAATTATCTCATACTATTTTCCATGCCCTAATTTTTAGAATTTTGTTTTTTAATCGACACACAATAATTGTCCATATTTATGGGATACATAGTGGTATTTTCATACTATGTATATACACATAAGGATTAGATCAGAGTAATTACTACATCCATCATCTCAAACATTTATCATTTATTTGTGTTGGAAATATTTAATATCCTCCATCTAGCTATTTAAAACTATGCATCATTGTTAACTATAGTCATATGATGGTGCTATGAAAATTAGAACTTATTTCTCCTATCTAACTATAACAGATCTTTCCCTAATCCCATTTTTCCCTATCTTTCCAGACTCTAGCTTTATTTAGCTTCTACATGAGTGAGAACATGCAGTGTTCATTGTGTTCTTGGCTTCTGTATTTAACACAATGTTCTCCAGTTCCATTTCTGTTGTCTCAAATGATAGAATTTTGTTTTTATGGCTACATGGTCTGCAAATGCGTCATATAAACCACATATATTTCATCTGTTGTTGGATAGTTAGGTTGATTCCATATCTCACCTATTGTGAATAGTGCTGCAGTAAACACAGGTGCAGGAATCTCTTTGTTATACTGATTTCCTTTTCTTTGAACCAATGTTCAGTACTTTGGTAGTGGGCGAGATGATAGTTCTATTTGTAGCTGGCAGAGGAACCTCCATACTTTTCACCATAGTGGCTGTCTTTATTAGTTTATATTTCCAACCACAGTGTATAAGAGTTCCCTATTCGCCACATCCTCACTAGCATTTGTTATTTTTTTTCTTTTTAATAATATCAATCTTAATTGGGGTGGGTTTATAGCTCATTGTGGTTTTGATTTCCATGTCTCTGAAGACTAGTGAAGTTGAGCACTTTGTAATATATTTGTTGGCCATTCGTATGTCTTCTTTTGAGACATGTCTGTTCAGATCATTTACCTATTTTTTAATTGGATGTCTGCTTTGTTTGTATTTTCTTCTTTGAAGTGATTGAGTTCCTTGTATGTTCTGGATATTAAATTCTATCAGATTAATAGTCTGCAAATATTTTATCCCATTCTGTAAGTTGTCATTTCACTCTGTTGATTGTTTCTCATGCTTTACAGAAGCTTGTTAGTTTGATATACTTCCATTCGTTAAATTTTGCTTTTGTTGCCTGTGCTTTTGAGGTCTTATTCACAAAATATTTCCCCAGACTGATGTTTTGAAGCCCTAATTAATAATATCAGAAATATTTGACAATTTAATAGACTGCTTACTATTACAATAAAGTGATACAAAAGAATAAATATCATTGCGGAACAACTCAACACAACAGAAACAGGGAGAATAAAGAGAGGTTTGTGGCCTGCGAAAGCCTTAGAAGACACTGTGGAAACAGTAAGAATTCAAACACAACTTGAAATAAATAAGATTTAAATGGGAAAATAAAAGTATTTAGAGCACGTCTGTTTGAAGAATAGCGTAAGAAGAATCATGACTATAGGAATAAGTATGTTGTACTGGTGAGAAGATCAGTCAGGCATCTATTAAAAATATTGACGAATGATAATGAATTCTGAAGACCTTGAATATATTAATGCTTTGGGTAATGGAAGGTCATTGGAGATTCTTGTATTATGCAGGAGAAAGGTGTTTCAAAGGATGTTCTCCAAAACTAACCTGGGATATCAATGTAATTTGTATTGAAAAAAGGTGAAATAGGAAATAGGGACACCAGATAAAATAATGTATCATAAAATGTCCAGTTAAAAGACTTGTTAAAAAACCAGGTGTGGTAGTGCATGCCTGTAGTCCCAGCTACTTGGCAGGCTGAGGTGGGAGAATTGCTTGAAGTCCAGCCTGGGCAACGTAGTGAGACTCAACCTCTTGAAAAAATAATTTTAAAATAAATAATGTACTATATCACTTAATTTTACACTTAAAAATTGTAAAGATGGTAAATGTTATATGTGTATTTTACCTTAATTAAAAAATTGGCTGGGCGTGTGGCTCATGCCTGTAAACCCAGCACTTTGGGAGCCTGAAGAGGGTGGACCACCAGAGCTCAGGAGTTCAAGACCAACCAGGCCAACATCATGGCAAAACCCCCTCTCTACTAAAAATGCAAAAATTAACGGGATGTGGTAGCATATACCTGTAATCCCAGTTACTCAGGAGGCTAAGGAAGGAGAATAGCTTGAACCCAGGAGGTGGAGGTTGCAGTGAGCCAAGATGATGGAACTGTACTCCAGTCTGGGTGACAGAATGAGACTCCATCTCAGAACACACACACACACACACACACACACACACACACACACAATAAATAAATAAAAATACCTAAAGATAGTGAAAAGAAAAAAGAGTTGGTAAAGTTCAAGTAGATCCATGATATGCATATAAAACAATAAACTGGATGTCTTTTAAAATACACATTTAAGAATGATTAGAAAAGGTCACATCTTGAGATAATCATTGAATAATTATTATATTTAAACTTTCAGTCAAAAGCCCAAGGATTATTTTAAGAGTATAATTATAGAAAAGCACTAAATATGTATTTGTCAGCCCTCTTAATATTCCAATATCACATTGTAGGCATAAAACACTGTTGAAATTTAATACCCAAACTGAGATTTTAGTACCTTTATGCTGATTTGTTTATGCAGATAAAATATGTAAAACTTTATAATGCAGATTTTGAGAAGAATAGTTTTCTAATCTAATTTTGCCTCTACAACATTCAATCTGCATAGAATTTTGGAATGATTTCAGTAACCTCTTTCTCATTACAGATCAAAATATTCAGTCAACTAGAACATGAAAAGAAACTACTGTGCTCTTCCTCTAATGAGAGGAAGAACTTCAACCACTGTTTTGAACTGGATTAATGAACAGATCCCCTTTTTCTTATTGAAGTAGCTATGATTGACCCTAACTTTCCTTGCCCTAATAAGAAATCATGGAGATGTGATTTTCAGGACATCTCAATTTGCTGTCTCATTAATTCTCATTTTTATTTGATGGGTTCCTAGGCACTGGTGCCTCTGCTTCTGTTGCCAATACTACTCTCTCTTTGACTTGCTCTTGGTGTTGGACACTTGAAATTTCATACCACATGAGTGTTGATGAAAGCTCATGGAAATAAATCAATTCATCAGAACTGTTGTAATCAGATATTCAGCATCAATTTTCTCTTTGTGAAAAACTAGTGGATTTGGTAACAAAGTGGCTACGAAAGGCAATGGAATGAGATTTGCAGTTTATATTTCTTATTTAGCCCAGTGTTTTTTTTTAAAGTATGTGTCATTATTGAAAGACAGTGTTCAATTTAAAATTGTGTTTATCATAACTTCGAATATGTGTACTCAGAGGCAATGTTGTATTGATATTGTAATAATTTGTTTAGATGTTAACTTTATGTTTGAGAAAAATAGTAAGAATATTTATTTATTTATAGATAATAACACATTATCAACTTGAATAAATAAATATTAGAAAGCCACTAGAAATAATAAAAAATTGAACAGTTGTAGGGGATTTGTTTAATATCAAATAGGATCCAAGAACTTTGACACAATTCTTTTTGGTGTGGCTAAGATTGCTAGCTAACTTTCAAACCCATTTTTCTTCATTTTTGGTACACAGGCTATATTTTTCATCTTCTCTTATAGTCAAGAAGAGCAATATATTTAAGTTCTAGCCAATTAGTTCTGGCACTGGCAGCTTCCGTGTGGTGTAAGCCTTTCAACGCAGACTGCAAGAATTGAGGCTTGGAAGCCTCCACCTAGATTTCAGAGGATGTACAGAAAAGCCTGAATGTCCAGGGAGAATCCTGGAGAACATCAATTAGGGCAGTGCAGAGGGGAAATGTGTGGTTGGGGCTCCCACACAAAGTTGCCACTGAGGCACTCCCTAGTGGAGCTATGAGAAGGCTGCCACGGTCCTCTGGACTCCAGAATGATAGATTTACCCCCAGCTTGCACACTGCACCTGGAATAAAATGTAATGTGTCACACACCAAAAAGCTTCCCACAAACCATAATCCACCTCCACCACTACTTAGTGACCTTGGAAGCCAGGCTTTAAAGATGAGAGGGCCAAAAATACAGAGAGTGAACACAAGCCTGAATTTGCCACTTGAAGTCAATCTGCCTGTCAATGATGCTTATTAATTTTGAGCTCTCCATGAGTGAGAGTTTACATTGTTCTAAACTATTGGGATTTTGCAATTTATGTGTTAAAACAGCTAGTTTAACCTGAATTAAAATACTTGGAAGGAGTAATTAAAAAAGCTGTCTTAATATATTTAGGCTGCTTTAACAAAATATCTTAGATGGGGTAATTTGTCAATAATAGAAATGTATTTCTCTTGAGGCTGGGGTATCCAAGAACAAAGCCCTAGTAGATTTGGTGTCTGGTGAGGGCTTGATCCCTACTTCATAGATGACACCTCTTGCTTCATCCTCACATTATAGAAGCAATGAACAGCTCCTTGCTTTCTCTTTTATAAAGTTGTTAATCCCATTCATGAGAGCTTCACTCCTGTGAAGAGGCCTGCTCCTGCTCTGCCTTCTACCATGAGAAAAATCTCTCTGAGACACCCTCAGTCATGCTTCCTGTATAGCCTGTAGAACTGTGAGCCAATTAAACCTTTTTATTTTTTTATCAGGTACCCGGTCTAAAGACTTTCTTTACAGCAACATAAGAACAGACTAATACAGAAAATTGGTACCAAGAGTGAGGCATTACTATAAAGATACTTGAACCTCTTAAGACTATTACACTGGTGATTAAATTTTACATGAAATTTGAGGGGTACATTCAGACCATGGTAAGGCAGAAAAAATGGAGACAAACTTTAAGGGTTAGTAAAGTTACATTTTCCATCAACCTGGAAAATAGGTGATATGGTGTGAATTTGTGCCCCTGTCCAAATTTCATGTTGAATTGTAATCTCCAATGTTGGAAGTGAGGCCTGGTGGGAAGGGACTGGATCATGGGGCAACACAAGAACAGAAAATTGGTACCAAGAGTGGGGTGTTGCTCTAAAGATACTTGAAAATGTGGAAGCAGCTTTAGAATTTGGTAGCAGGCAGAGGTGGGAAGAGTGTGGAGGGCTTAGAAGAAGACAGGAAAATGAGGAAACACTTGGAAGTTCCTAGAGAATTGTTAAATTGTTGTGATGAAAATTCTGTGATATGGACAATGAAGGCCAGGCTGGGGAGGAGGTCTCATGTGAAAATGAGATAATTGTTGGGAACTGGAGAAAGGTCATTTTTGTTATGCATTAGCAAAGAACCTGGCAGCATTGTGCCCCTGCTCTGGGGATCTGATGAATGTCAAGCTGGCCCTGGACATTGAGATCGCCACCTACAGTTAGCTGCTGGAGGGTGAGGAGAGCTGGCTGGAGTCTGGGATGCAGAACTTGAGTATTCATATGAAGACCACCAGTGGCTATGCAGGTGGTCTGAGCTCGGCCTATCGGGCCTCACAAACCTCCACCTCAGCTGGAGCCTGAGCTCTAGATTTGGCTCTGGTGCAGGCTCTAGCTCCTTCAGCCGCACCAGCTCCACTAGGGCAGTGGTTGTGAGGAAGATTGAGACCCGTGATGGGAAACTGGTATCCAAGTCCTCTGAGGTCCCGCCCAAGTGAACAGCTGCAGCAACGCCTCCCAGCCTCCCCCGACTGCTACTGTTCCAGAGCCTGGGAGGGAGGCTGCTATCCAGGGGAGCACAGGGAATGGCAGACCCACTTGAGGCTCTGCCCTAGCCCTCTGCCCACCCTTGGGGGAATTTACTGCCTAGGGACCTCCCCTTGCCCATGCCTCCACTCCAGCTGCAAAGCAATTTAATTGCTTTTTTTCCATTTATTTTCTAAAACAAAACCTCAGCTAGCTCTGAAAAAAAAATGTGAAAAATGTGTGGCACCTCTGTCCCTCTCTTCCTCTTGCTCTGGCCACGTGAAGATACCTGCTCTGGCTTTGCTTTCTGGCATGAGTAAAATTTCCCTGAAACTTCCCAAACCATGATTCCTGTACAGCCTGCAGAAATGTGAGTCAATTAATCCCTTTTCTTATAAATTACCCACCCTCAGGCATTTCTTTATAGCAGTGCAAAAATGGAATAATGCAATAGGTAACTTTAAAATGAAAATTTAGTTAAATGTTAGAACTAAAGTGTTACTGAACGTGAGTTTAAGGAAATGGATTTATTGAATTCACTTTCTAGAGCAATGCTCTTCCTTACTTTTGAATGTGTTCTACTCTGGGTCAATATCTAAGAAGAAAGAGAAGACAGGAATAGCGGAAGGAAGAGAAGAAGGAAAGGAGAGAAAGGGAGGGGAAACAGAGTTAGCAAGAAAAAAGAGAGAAGGGAAAGAATGAATAAAAGAAGGAAGATTGTGAAATTAAGAAAAACCAGAACTTTGTATTTCTTTTCATTCTTCTAATCATGATTTATATGGGAAAATAAACTAATTAAATCTTCATTCTCAGATTGCTTATAGTAAATGTTTGACATTTTTCTTACTTTTTAAATATAAAATGTTAGTTTATAGTCTTCATGCCTCTATATATGAAATTGGAACTTGAGAGGTTCAGTTGAAGTGAGAAATAGTAAATTCTCTTCACTACATTAGGTAGGTAAATGCACAATTTCAGGTAAAGATGGCACAGTAAACAAACCTATTTATTCTCATATCCTTTTGGATCTTAAAGAAAAAGAGAGTTTAGGGATGTACTTATTTTAGAAAGATAATATCTTAAGGACAGTCAACATTAGAAAGAACAAGGCATAATCTTGAACTTTGAAAAGAGATGGAGGGTTAGTAAAGTCAGAGCATGCAAGATTCACGAGTATGCAATCAGTTCAGTCACTAGCATCCCACACATAAAGGTGCCCGGTAGTTGGCTTACTGGTCTGTTGTTTCTGTCTTAACATTCTTAATGATTTTTGAATAAGAGTGCCACATTCTCATTTTGCATTGTGGCCTGAAAATTATGAAATTGTAACTTACCATATAATTTGGCAAATCTAGGAAAATTGAATCATATATCAAAAGTGCAGACTGTGAGAAAAACACAGATAAACTTTGCATAACCCCAAGGGTTGAGGCATTTGAGTCAACAGAGACCCCAGGTTGGTGGTTGGTTGGTATAAGGTGATAAAAATGTGTAGAAAGTGTGTTAAAGAAGCCACCCGAACCCTGATTTCCCTCTTCCACTCAATGCAGAGAGCCACTTCCATAGATTGCCTCTTTCTAACACAGGGTATGATTGTGCTGTTATTTTCTGGAGAGTGAAAAATAAGGTTTGAAGACTGAGAAAACTAGCAAGTTAGTGGGTAGAAGGTAAAAGTATCATATTCCAAGTGCGTGTATGTCGGTTATCCATTTATTGCCTTCAGCTCTAAATTTACACTTCATCACCTATTCTGTGATACTTGGAGCTGAATCCTATACACATCTGTTCTTTGTAGTAGGCACAACATTAGACTTTAGCAATAGAGGCTGCTAGAGGTTACACTGGAGCTAAAAAGAGTTTTCTTGTTTGGTTCCGATGAGCTTCAATTTGATTTTCTTTTTCCCCATAGCCACAAGCAGCTCAGAAGGGAGACATCTAGTGATACTCACCCTCAATCAAATGTTAGCGGCATCACACGGTAGATGGCTTCTCAGGAAGTTTCAGTATCACCTCCTTATGTGAATTTCTAGTGAATCAACCACAGTGGTCCCTAATAATCATTTTTGCTGCTTCGCTCTCCTGCACATTTCTTGCTTGTCTAAGCCTCAGTATCCTCCCATCTCTACCCCGAATGGGTATTCTTGCTAGTTTTGCCAGTGGTTCCCTGCCCACCAGCCTCAACCACCTATACCCCACAGGTGTGTTTTCTATTTGCCCAGCAACTGTAAACTAGCTCTGGCCTAGGAAAACCCAGCTTCTCCAGTGATATTGGAACTCCAACCTTGATACGCAGGCCTCTTTTGTTCCTTTCTTGGGGACAAGATATATTATTTAGAAGTTTCCACCAAGGTGTATTCTTTAGAATTTACCACCACAATATATTCTTTAAAATTTTCTTTGCCTCTTTATACTTAACAATGTGATATAGCTAGTATTTTTTTATATACACATTCCCTGCTCAAATTACCCTGCGGTTTCTGTCTCCTAATTAGACCCTTATTGAAACAATAGGATTAAGTGGATGTTCTCTAAGATACTCACACATAATTCTACAGGATTCCCTAATTGGCAGCAGCCATAACTATTCTCTACAGATAGGAAATATCTGAAAGCTCTGCTGGGATATCTAATCAGCCCAGTGACACTGATAGCTAAGTTTCTCCAACTAAATAGTTGAACATTACCCTACAGTGAGGCACACAGGAGACAAATTACATCCACAAGCCCAGGGTTTAAACTCAGCTTTTCATTCTTCACTTTAAATATAAACAGACAACAAAGGATTACCAAACATCCTAGGAAAACTTCCACACACAAAAAAAGAACAAAACAAAGAGAAAACAATTTGAATGAAGTGAAAATTACGTAAAAAGGAGAAAAGTTAAAAGTAAACCGACATTAATACTATGAGAGATAATAATAGATTACAACCATGAAAAAAATGTTGCTAAGAGATCAAAGGACATTTTGGTAATTGAATCATAAAACCATAAAGCAAGAGTGAAATAATTAATAAATTAAATGAACAGATTGTAATATAAAGTTGACAAAATCTCCTTGAAAGAGAAAAAATCTTTAAATAACAAAAATAGGGGAGAAAAGATTTGATATCAGAAGTCTGCTCCAGGCAACCCAGTATTTAAGCATGTGCCATTTCAGAAAGAGAATAGAGAGGGGAGAATAATATACATAATATAATTAAAACAGATTGTCTCCATAATACAAGAGCATAATTTGATATGTCCTGCATAACATTTGAAAGCAGAACTACACCAAAGCACATGAAATTCCAGGACATTGTGGACAAAGAGAAAGAGAAAATGCCATAAGAGATGAGGGGAAGAATAGTCGTGTCCCAAAGATAAAGGAACATAATGCCCTCGGGCTCCTCAGTGGTGACACTGGAAGCTACAAGCAATGAGACAGCGCCTTCAAAATGTTGGATCAAATTTGCTTTCAATTTTAAATATTACTCCAAAACTAAACACTCAGGAAAAAAATAATTACTTGTTTATTTTACATTTCTAAATATTTTTCTCCCATTTGTTCTTTTAGATGGTTCTGGTGTATGTGGTCCAGTAAAACAAAGCAGCTAAAGAGGAAAGAGGAATCCTTGGGTATATGAACTAGACATTAAGTCCTCAGGACAGTTCTTAAAGGAAATCTCAAGATTTCCTCTGTGCAACAAACATGGAGAGCAACCAATTCAGAATCCATCAGCCCCAAGTGTTCCAAGAGACATCTTTAGAAAGATGAACCTGATGAAATATCTGATGGGTAGAAATGTTGTAAGAAGAGATTTAGGATCTTGTGCAGTGGAACATGTACATTACAAACTAAGCAAATCACCATCAGTAACAACACAAAAGACAACTATGAATTACAGAAATAATAGAAAAAGTTTAGAGAAAAATAAAATTATTTATAATTTACTTCATCACTAGTCATGAATAGTGTTTGCACTGTTTTCATAATATAAACGTTGGTCCAACTGTGACCAGGTTACAGAATGTTCTTCCAGGCTGTTGATCTCTCACTCACCCAAGAATGTGCGGGAGGACCCCATACGCTGCAGTGTGCTCGCAAGTAAATACTGAACCCCAAAGAGTTTTGCAGAAAGTGATTTATTTAGACAGAGAAAGAGGAAAAGGAGAAAGATAAAGATAGAGAGTAGCTTCCACAATGTTGTGGAGGGGGATCCAGATATGGAGTCCGAAGAGGAGGGGAAGAAGGGGACTTTTTTAACCTGGGAGAAATTTCTGCCCCCTTCAGGTCTTCTGGGCCTATGAAAGGAAATCCTTTAAACGTCCTCTGGAGTGATTGATCTTTGATTCTTTCCCTCACATGAAAGTTGAACAAAGACTTTCAAGGTCCTGGATGGAGAGGTGGGATGGGGTCGGAGGCTCTGCGAAGTTCTTACCTTTGAAACTACGCCCTCTTGTGGACCTGGGAAGAGAATACCTTCCCTCACAACCAAAATTACCATGTAACAGAATTAGTAAATTGGGAGCATTTAAGTAAATAATGGGTGAGGAAAACAAAACAAAACAAAAATATATATTCTTCTACGTCAAAAATCAATAATGGTTAAAACCTAAAAAATCAAAAGTTACCAACTCAATCACAACATTTATCAGGGAAGAGGTAAATTGAAAGACTGAGCTGATGGAGAAGGAATCATATAAGAGAAAGGGAAAGGAAAAAGAAGTGGAGGAACAGAAACCATTGTGGGTTTTTTCTTCTTTTTTTTTCTTTTTTTTTGAGACAGAATTTCACTCTCGTCACCCAGGCTGGAGTGCAGTGGCGCGATCTCAGCTCACTGCAACCTCCGCCTCCTAGGTTCAAGCTATTCTCCTGTCTCAGCCTCCTGAGTAGTTGGGATTACAGGCGTCCAACACCATGCCTGGCTACTTTTCATAGATTTAGTAGAGATGGGGTTTCACCATGTTGATCAGGGTGATTTTGAACTCCTGACTTCAAGTGATCCACCCACCTTGGCCTCCCAAAATGTTGTGATAACAGGCTGAGCCACGGCACCCAGCCACCACGGTTTTCATAAGAAGCCTTCAGGAGTTATTTCACTCTTTAAATTATGCATGCACTAATGTCATAAAAACACTTTAAAAATATTAATGTTGCTGTATTTGTGTGTTAAATTTAAAAAATGTTGTTTTAACCACCTCTTAGTTTGCTTCACATTTGTCATGCACTGTGTAGTAGTAGTTGGAAGAAATGAAACGTTGATTATGTTGACTAACTTGAAATATCATATGATATAAAATAATGAAAGAAAAAATATACATGTAGTATAGGAATATATTTGCCATTTACTGTAAACACATTTTTCTCTACTATTCAAAGATAGCTTGGCCATCATTTAGCCAGAATGTTAGGTTCCTTAAAATGTAATGACAGAAAAATGTATTTAGCTAATCTTCATAGAATATGTTCATCTTTACTAGAGTTTTACTTTTTGTAAAAAAAGCTTCATTTTATTATTAACATAATCTAATTTCATGATGAAAAAGGTGATGTTTTCAAGTAGTATGCTTTTCATTTTTATTTTTTTAATTTTTAATTTTTTTTTTTTTTTTTTGTTTTTTTGGAGATGGAACCTTGGTCTGTGGTTCAGGCTGGAGTGCAGTGGTACAATCTCGGCTCACTGCAACCTCCACCTCCCAGGTACAAGCGATTCTCCTGCCACAGCCTCCCAAGTAGCTGGGATTACAGGCACCTGCTACCATTCCTGGCTAACTTTTCTATTTTTAGTAGAGACAGGTTTTGCCATGTTAACCAGGCTGGTCTCGAACTCCTTACCTCAAGTGATCGACCCGCCTTGGCCTCCCAAAGTGCTAGGATTACGGGAGTGAGTCACCACTCCTGGCCAGGGTACGCTTTTGAATGCCCTTGTTTCAGTCAAATGTCGATGGTATTACATAAATTGGAGACACAAATTTTTTAAGAGCTGGATATAGTGTGTTTTCATGCCCATTAAATAGGTCAGTCATTAATAATTCTGTGGGAGATTAGTGGGTCTAGTGGGTATATCAGCATAGTGGCTATTTCAGCACACAATTTGTGAATCTCCTCAAACTACTGATTTGGAACTCACTTATAAATTGCCTCCTTATCTATGGCTGTTTGTGTTTTAAACTTGTTGTCTGGCCTATGAATTAGTAGTCTCTAGTTAAAAATACATACTTTTAATTTGTGCATATGTGGAGACAATGACTGCAGGTAGTAAGTTACCTTTAAAATTACAGACGTAAATGCTAAATTTGCTAGGATACTATTTATTATTGTATTTCTTCTGTTTCTTTCTTTTTTCTTTTTGAGATGGATCTCACTCTGTCACCAGGCTGGAGTGCAGTAGCGCGATCTTGGCTCACTGCAACCCCAGCCTTCAGGTTTAAGTGATTCTCCTGCCTCAGCCTCCCGAGTGGCTAGGATTACAGGAGTGTGCCACCACACCTGGATAATTTTTGTATTTTTAGTAAAGAAGGGATTTCACCATGTTGGCCATGATGGTCTCGATCTCTTGACCTTGTGATCCGCCCCGAGTTGGCCTCCCAAAGTGCTGGGATTACAAGCGTGAACCACTGAGCCCAGCCCCGTTTTTCTTTTAAAAACAAAACCTCTAGCAATGTGTTACTTCAAATTAAATTTGGTTGCAGACTAAAATAAGTTTACCAATTAAGTAATGTAAATAGTGTTTTTTTTTTTCCTGTTTAAGAGGAAAGAAAGGACAGTTTTATTGCTCTCTCTTTATCCAGTCACACTTTTTCTAGGAAATGGATTTCATGAAAAATACTTCTAGGAAAATAACAGGGGCTTGTTGCCAGTTGTCCCCTTTATAGCTCCTCCTAAATCCAACTTTTTTGGTCTTCTCCACAGCTATTTCTATTCTGTCCCATTTCTGGCTTCCAGATTTTAAATTAGTAAAACAAAAAATGATTTTAGCAATTTGGGTTTAGAAGCAATTTAATAAGCTGGCTTTATCTCCTTTGCATGGGACTTATTCAAGTAAACATTGGATTTTATATATATATATATATTATTTTTTTGGTCAGGAATCTTTAAGGAAGAGTTCCCACATTTGAAAGGAAACCAAATCACAGTAGCTCCAAAATTCCTTATAATTCCACATTATTATGGTTTTGAAGTCACCAACATTCTTAGAAATATTTCCATATATCAGATGAACCTAATGTGATGAGTTCAGGGTGGCCATAAAATCTGGAATTGATGAATATACACAAATGGTTATATTACAAAGTGTACACTACAACATAGCTACAATACAGGATAATATTATATGCTCTAGGTTTTCAGACTTTATACTACATCATTTCAATAATAATGAACTTTTAATTTTGTTCAATTAGTACTGTGCAGGATATAGAATAATTGAAAATTCTCAGCCATTATACTTAAGGCTCATTCTACATGAATTTTAGATAATTACGATTTTTAGCTAATTACAACTGTGATCATTGAATTTTGGACATCATTGTCCATGTAAAGCATTTTATAAAGAAATAATGGGTCCTAAGATCTTGAGAGCTGTTGGGCAAAAATCACTGCGGAAAATTCAATATTTAATCTCACTACAAGCAAAAGCTGGAGGTAGAGAATTCCACTGAAAGAACAGCAATATCTTAGAGGTTTGTCTAAACAGAGAATGAAACACGATTTTGATCCAAGTTGTGTACATGTAAATGTAACAAGGTCTTGCCAGTAACTAGAGACTGGGCAAAATAAATACACATAATAGGTGAGATTAAAGCTCATGTTTGCATTGAGATATGAGCATCTTGGGCCTGGAGAAGTTTCAGCAGGACTCGTAATGTTCTGACATCATACAAAGCCTGTGTTCACCTGTTAATCCTCCTGAATATGTCATGGCTTGGTTTTTTTTGTTTATTTGTGTTTTTATGGTGAAGGAAATACGTGAGTTGTTCCCTTTATCTTTCCCTTTTTAAAAAATCTAAACAATAGGTCTATCATTTGGTATTTAAACCCTCTCCGTTTTATTAGTCCACAATTTCTTTTTTGTTTGTTTTTTGTTTTTTGAGATGGAGTTTCACTCTTGTTGCCCAGGCTGGAGTGCAATGGCTCTCGGCTCACCTCAACCTCTGCCTCCCAGGTTCAAGCGATTCTCCTGCCTCAGGCTCCTGAGTAGCTGGGATTACAGACATGCACCACCATGACTGGCTAATTTTGTATATTTAATAGAGATGGGGTTTCTCCATGTTAGTCAGGCTGGTCTCAAACTCCCAACCTCAGGTGATGTGCCCCTGCCTCGGCCTCCCAAAGTGCTGGGATTGCAGGTGTGAGCCACTGCACCCGGCCTTCTTTTTTAATATTACAGATATTTTTGTTTTGCTGTAATGTTTCTTTCAGGGATATTTTCCCCATTTTGTTCATTTCTTACTCCTTCAACCCTCATATTGATGCTGACCATTCTCAAAGGTAAATCACCTGACATCGAAAACTTCTTGGCATCAGAGACAGCACTTCTAAAATCTATAAGAACAGCACTTTAAATCTTAGAGAATATTCCCCTTCTTTTTGCGTAACAGTAAATCTGGTTGATGTCAGTTTTGGGCTGC
Organism: Aotus nancymaae; assembly: GCF_030222135.1. NCBI lineage: Eukaryota > Metazoa > Chordata > Mammalia > Primates > Aotidae > Aotus > Aotus nancymaae. Next base: position 25,339,821 of record NW_026988435.1, read on the forward strand.
TAGTGTTGAAGTCACTTGAAAGACTGCATTCATTAAGTAGTTTTGTTGAGAACAGAGTTCTCTTAATGCATTTTCAAAATGGATAATTGCAACATACTCAAACAGCAGAAACTAAGTATTATTCTACAGAGAAAATAAACTACTTAGGAAGAACATGTAAAAATATTGGAGCAAAACTGGTTTAAAAATAAACAATGATGATGCATTTGAATTTTACAGTGGGTCTAGAATGAACTTTGAATATGGGAAACTCTATTGAATTTTCTAACCTTTAGTATTTTGACCAAAGAACTAAGAATTAGATCTGGTAATAGTTTCTTCCAATTCAAGAAGTCTAAAATTCTAAGAATGCTCTCAACTAATAAATCTCATGATGATATTGAGTCATTTTTGGAAGTGCTGAAAATTGTTAACTCTCCTTTCTTATAGATATGCATTATGTTTTATTAGAAATAAGAAGAAGTCAGAAAGACACAAACTTATCTGTAATTCAGCAGATTCTGAGTAACTTATGTGTATCTTCAAGTATCCATGGAAAAGTAACCCTCCAATAAATCATTAGCAAAGAAAAGAGACAAAAGGTATTTCAAGGTTATTTTTGTGACAATGTTGAATACTAGAGTCGAAAGAATGTTTGGCAGATTTATATTTTAGGTCCTTATTGACAAAAATATATTCAGTAATTTTGAAATCTCTTTTAGTTGAAAACAAAATGACAGTGGAATATTTAAGCCCTTAACTACTCGTATAAATGGTGCTTTAAAAATACCTGGTTGCAAAGATATATTTCAAATAAAAAGGATGCCAAATGTTGACTTTATTGAAATGGGGAATAACTGCTAATTTTGTTACAGTATTTATGATATTTATAGTCCAAAATATTTTCCGTGAATTTGGACTTTAAAACATTGAGAAGTCCCACTGGAAATTCACACTTGATAATTTGCACCCAAACTCCATAAATCTAAAGTTTCCACTAAAGCCACTGAGTTCATTTGTGTTGCTGCAAAGGAATATCCATACTGGGTAATTTCTAAAGAAGAAAGGTTTATTTGACTCACGGTCCTGCAGGTTGTACAAGAAGCATGGCGCTGACATCCGCATCTGGTGAGGGCATTGGACTTCTTCTACCCATGGTAAAGGGAAAGGGGAGCTGGTATGCAGAGATTATGTGGCAAGAGCAGAAGCAAGAGAGGGAAGGGAGGTGTCAGCATCTTTTTAACAATCAGTTCTCATGGGAACAAATAGAGCAATAACTCACTCATTACCACAAGTACAGCACCAAGCCATTCATTAGAAATTCACCCCCACGACCTATATACCTCCCCTCTGGTCCCACTTTTAACATTGGAAATCAGATTTCAACATGAGATTGGAGGTGACAAGTTTCCAAACTATATAACCAACCTTACTTATATTTGTTTAATTAGAGTTATATGTGTGCTTCTCTTTTAAAGTAGATTTGCTTAGTTAAACTGCAGATATTACCTCTGAGATACAAATGTTACTTCTGAGGTCTTAAGTCACTTGTTCAAGGTCATGCAACCAGCACATCATCAAAGCGAGGATGTAAGTCCAGGCATCTACCTGATGTCTATGCTCTTAATCACTTAGCTGTACTGTCTCTAATGCATGGATTTAAGAAATGGAAGTTCAGAGTTTTCAGCCTACATAAACATATCTCAGTATCAAAGTATAATTTGATAATGCATGATTTTATAAATTTAACTATACATCTGGTGAAAAATAACTCACTTTAGAGTAGAAAATCCAAATGCTCAGAGAATATGGGAGGCATTCCAAGGACAATTTAAAACAAAATTAAATACAGATCAAAGTAAATGTTACCTTTAAAGTAAAATTAAAAGTGAATCATCCCTCAAATGAAATGCAAAAATGAAGAAATAATTAGTGATATTCATAAGGTTCAGTCAGTGGTTCTCACTCTAGCTTAAGACTTTACTCACAAGTCTACAAATAGCGTTGGAAATGTGTCTCTTGGGGAAAAGGTAAAGCCAGGTTGTGATTTTTTTTTCTTCAATTTGGAATAAGGCAATGGATGAAGTATTAAAAATAAAAATATAAAAAATAGTAAATGATGACAGAATTTCTCAGAGCAGGCATTAGCATCAAGAACCTAGGATTCTGGATTATATTTTCAAAAAAGTAATAATGAAGAAAAGAAGAACGAGTAAGAGTTGATGAGATAAAGGGGAGCAAATTATAAACTGCTCATACTTAATGTGTGTATGTTCAATTAGTTAAAGCAATGTCTTTCATCCTGTGAAATTGTCATGACAGTGAATTGAGTAATCCTTCACAAAGAAAGAAAAGCCTCTCAATGACTATTTAATTTTTCTCTTGAAAAATGCAAAATCCTTCTGATGTACATTGTTATGGTTAAACCAATAAGTAAGAACAACAACTGAGAAAGGAATTATCAAATTTCCATTTGATGATTGCTTTTAAAAGTGTGTGTGAACTATCATATAATAGTTCATTGCTGTCATAGGTATCACTTTGTTTCTGTGATTATTTTAAGCATGTTAAATAAGGTCATCTCTTTACTTGCTAATTACCAGCAGTAGACATGACATAGTCATTAAAAAGTCAGCAAGGTTATGTATGAAATCTGACCTCTGTGGAATCCCAAGAGTATTTCCACCCTATTTTTTAAAGTTTGTTTAGCTTCTATTATATAAAAACTTTTTTTAAAAAAACTGTTTAATCATTTTTAAAATGACAAAGCATATATGTCATAAGACAGAATAATATATTTCTCACTTTTCCTTGATTTAAGAATAAAAGTATTTATGCAGCGTGAGTCAGCGGCATGCTGTAATATAGTAACGATCTGATTAGAGTGAAGTACAGGTGTTTTCATCTCTTAGGCTTGCTCTGTCTGGGCAAAGTGGACTTATATGGTTTTCACTCCTGTATTGTGGTCGCCATTATTGGCCATCATAATTTATAATATGAGCAATTATAATATTTATAATATGTTTGGTTTGTTTATATTATGTAACCTTCTTATAGGTTCATTTTGTCACTGCCTAGATACAGCTGATTTATCAAGACAGAGAAATTGCAATGGAGAATTTAATTCACATAGAGCCAGCTGAACAGGAGACCAGAATTTTACCATTACTCATGTCTGTCTCCCTCAAAATTTAGAAAGTGGAGATTTTAAGAATAATTTGGTTGGTATGGGGCCAGGGAATGATTGGGGAGTGCTAATTGATGGGGTTGGAAATAAAATCACAGGAAGTCAAAGTGGTCCTCTAGCACCAAATCAGTTGCTGGGTGGGGCCCCGAGACCACATGAGCCAGTTTAAAGTGTAGTATCTGAAAAATATCTCAAGCACCAATTCTAAGTTTTGCAATAGTGATGTTTCCCCTAGGAGCAATTGAGGAGGTTTTGAATTTTGTGGCCTCTAGATGCATGACTCCTAAACTATAATATCTACTCTTGTAGCTAATTTGTTAGTCCTACAAAGGCAGTCTGGTCCCCAGGCAAGAATGGGGGTTGTTTCAGGAAAGGGCTGTCACCATCTTTGTTTCAAAGTTAAACTATAGATGAAGTTCCTCCCAAAGTTAGTTCGGTATGCCCAGCAATGAACAAGGACGGCTTGGAGGTTAGAAGTAAGATGGAGTTGGTTAGGTCAGAGCTTTTTCACTGTCATAATTTTTCACTGTTATAATTTTTGCAAAGGCAATTTCATGACCATCTCTATTTTTGAAAGACAAAACATACATTTTTAAAAAGAGAACATTCTCAAAAATAACTTCTAGTTAGGATTTTTTTTAAGCAAAGATAATAAGAATCTACATACAGAGCTCAATCTTGTTTAAAATTAGGAACCCAATATTATAAATAGCATGTTTTATTAATAAATATATGCTCTTGATTAGGTAAGTCCCTACATCTCTAACTTATACAATAGCTTCCCAATTCTTCACATGAAAACTTTATTTTCATTCAAATGAAAAGAGAGCTTAATATAGTTTGGATCAACTTTTTCCCCAATCTTGGAAGCTCTGAGGCTACTGTATCATGAAGCATAGAATCATGCGCCCTTTATGTATTCCTCCAAGCAAATTACGGATATTTATTTTTTGAGAAGCCATTAGGGAAAGTGTTAATAATGATAAATTACTTAAAATTGTGATTTAAAGGCATACTACATATTATGGATAATAAGAGCTAACACATATCGATTCTTCCTGTGTGACAACTATTCTTCCAAATGCATTACATGCATAACTCATGTAATGCCCACAGCAACCCTGTGAGATAAAGTGTTAGTTCCTGTTGTTACTGTAACAGAGTACCATAATATTAATGGCCCAATATAACACAAATTGATTTTCTTATAGTTTTGGGAGGTCAGAAGTCGTAAAATGATTCTTATGGGGCTAAAATCAGGGTGTTGATAAGGATGCTTGCTTTCTGGAGGCTTCTCTAGAGAATCTGTGGCAGGCCTCTTTCAGTTTCCAGACGCTGCCAACATTCCTTGGCTTCTGGCCACATACCCAGCACTCCTCTGCTACTGTCACATTGCCTTCTCCTCTTCTGTAATGCAGTCTCCCTCTGTCTCCCTGTTATAAAAGGACACTGTTGTTGCAATAGGCCCATCCAGATAATCCAGTATAACTTCCCTATCTCAAGAACCTTAATTTAATCACATCTGGAAAGTCCCTTTTACCATGCAAGGTAACATTTACAGATTTTAAGGATTCTGATGTAGACATCTTTGGGGCACTATTATTCTGTCTATTGCAGATAATTATTATTCTCATTTTTTAAGTGAGAAAACTGAGGTTTGGAAAAAGATCAAATCAGTTGTTTAAGATTATACAACTAGTGAACAGTGGAGCCTGAAATCAAATACAGTGAGTCTTCTACCCTTGGCCACTATATCATTCTTCCTTTATGTTAGTTGGAGGGGAATAAAAGCACCAAATATAAAATCTTGGATTATCTAGTGTAGCCCTTATTTCCAGAAAAAAAGGGTCTATATCCTAATACTGAGCCCAGCCTGAAATGGACTCCCTAGGTGTGGATGACCTGCGACCCTCATTAGTGTGTGCATCAATAGTAATGTTAATCATGTCTGTGTCAGTTGTCCCAGGCTCCTTTGGTGATACAAACATCTCCCTGGCTCAGGTGTCCTTGATAATGTGCAGCAACGAGGGCCAACATCCTGTGAAACCTTTACTGCTGAGAATCTACTTTGTGTTCCTCTAATAGCAGAGCTTCCTGTTTCCTCTTCTCTGTGGGGGCCTTTTCAGCCTCCTGTGCGTGCCCAAATCACCTGGGGTACTTAGTATGAAAGTGACTGTCTGGACCCATAGCAGACCGACTCATTCAGAATATTCATAATCTCCCAATATGGGGCCCAGACAGGGGTGTTATAGCAAGGTTTTCATGTTTATTCTGATGCATACCAAATTTTGATTGTCACTCTAGGATTATGTCTTGATTCCTAATCTAAAGCAGCTGTTCACGATATTTTTCCCAGAGAACATTTGCCAACATTTTTTGGAGATAATTTTTGCTCTCTCAAATGGTAACATGCTATTGGGACCTAGTGAGTAGAGGCCAGGAATCTTTTTAAACATCGTTCGACACACTGAAAAGCCCCTGATAACAAATAGCTATCCTGGCCAAAGGGAACCTTCTTAAAGCATGTGAAGAGATGAGGAGATATCTTATTCTTTAAACTAAATCCAGTATTCTCTGTGTAAATGTGTTTCTTCACATCGATAACCATTTAGTTTTGAAGTCTGAAATGGAAAAAAGCAAGATAAAAATTGAGAAACTTTCTACATGTATGGGGCTAGGAGATAGTAAGCTTCCCATGCTAATGCTTTTTAAATGTTTTATTAAAAGTAACCCTGTAGTTTACTGTCATCCAAAATTGATTCTAGGAAATAATTGAGAAATCTTTGCTCCTTTAATTGTGGTTTGCTGCCACTGTATGAATGGTTTCAGGTCTCTGACATAATAAGCAACAGATTGAGAGTGAGCATTTACAAACTCGTATTGTTAGTCATTGCCAGAATACGCTAGTTTGACCCCAACAAGCTGCGTGTCCATGGACAGATTAATTAACCTCTACAATCTCAGTTCCCTTATCTACAAAATGAGTACCAACTCAGGAACTCAAATATCACACAGATTCTTGCACATGTAAATGAAAAAGGACAGTAATATATGTATGGAACCCTATCTGTTTTATTGGGAAGTCTTTATATATATGTATATTTTATTGCATTTTAGGTTTTGGGGTACATGTGAAGAACATGCAGGATTGTTGCATAGGTACATACATGGCAATGTGGTTTGCTGCCTCCATCCCCATCACCTATATCTGGCATTTCTCCCCACGTTATCCCTCCCCAACTCCCCACCCCGCACTGTCTCTCCCCTAGTTCTCCCCCACAGACCCCAGTGTGTGATGCTCCCCTCCCTGTGTCCATGTGTTATTGTTCAACACCCACCTATGAGTGAGAACATGCGGTGTTTGATTTTCTGTTCTTGTGTCAGTTTGCTGAGAATGATGGTTTCCAGGTTCATCCATATCCCTACAAAGGACACGAACTCATCATTTTTTATGGCTGCATAGTATTCCATGGTGTATATGTGCCTGATGTTTTTATTGAGAACTTACCATGCGCCTAGCACTGTGTTTAACAATGTATAAGGCCAGGCACTGTGGCTTATGCCTGTAATTCTAGAACTTTGGGAGGCCAAGGTGGGTGGATCACAAGGTTAGGAGTTTGAGACCAGCCTGGTCAACATGATGAAACCCTGTCTCTACAAAAAATACAAAAATGAGCTGGGCATGGTGGTGTGCACCTGTAATCCCAGCTACTGAGAGGGATGAGGCAAGAGAATGGCTTGAATCCAGGAGATGGAGGTTGCAGTGAGCGGAGATCATGCCACTGCACTCCAGACTGAATGACAGAGCAAGACTCCATCTCAAAAAAAAAAAAAAAGAATGCATAAACATTCCTCTTCCAGACTCATTTTTTAAAATAACAAACCTAAGTGAAAGACAGTATTTTTTAAATTAATTCTGAGAATTAATTTAAAATCCCTGTGCTGGGATTACAGGTGTGAGTCATGGCAGCTTATTTTCTTTTTTTAATTTTCTTTTAAATTGACAAGTAATAATTGTACATATTTGTGGGTACGTAGTGATGTTTTGATACGTAAAATGCATTGCTATTTATGTATTAGATCAGAGCAATTGGCATAGCCATAAAAATTATTTGCTTTCAGACAGAATCTTTCATGATGAAAAAGGTTTGAATAACTTTTGTTATTCAAAATATGTCCTAGGTGAATGTACATTAAATACCAACTTTCAGTTTTTTTGATGTTATAGTATTTATACTTCTGAAGTTATTCAAACTTAAATCTGCACTAAGACTTTTGGAACATGGACGTGACTGTTTCACCGTACTGGCCAGAGTAATCAACTGATAATCAAGTACTGCTCTTGATGGAAGTAGAGTAAAGAAAAGTAGTAGAATGTACTGACATGTATCCAAGCAACCTGGTCACTTAAGCTCACGATGGTTTCCTTCCTACCTGTGACTTTATTTTGACACTTGACTCTAAATAATTTTTTTAAAGCATAGCATTACCTGTTGTGTCTTTAACAGAAGTAATTATATAAGTGATTCTCATCTTTAATTATTTTAGGCTCACAGAAAACCCGGGTACCTGATATACCTAACATTTTGTTTATTTTAATTAGGCAGAAGTTGCAATTCATCTCTTGCGAAAATATGTCATAAGCAAAAGCTGTTAAAAATCTCTGTAACTCTGCACACCCTACTCTTGTTTGTAAAGGTAGACCATTAAAAGGCAATTTGCTACATGTGGGTTGAATTGGAAGGCACATAATATTTACAAATACGAGCAATTAAATTGAAAACCACTCATTTCTAACATTCAGCCATATGACATTCAATCTATAAATATAAAACTTAAACTGTATTTAAAGTGCAACCAAATTTTAGGGTGAAGGGGCAATTGCCCAGAATCCAATTTGAAAGCAAAATTTAGAAAAGTAAACGGGAAAACAGACTTGAGAAAAACTATTTCTTAAGAAAAATACTCTGCAATTTAAAGTAGAAAATACATTTGTAGTTTACAGTGTGGACCTCAGTGGATTTCAAATACTCTCAGCACAAACATAAACAGAAGTCATATCCTTATGTTTTAAACACCAGAGTGTGGAGAAGAAACTTCCATTTAAGAAATCACAAGAAATTCTTCAGTGCAACTTTCTTGGTATGGAATCGTCCCTTCAAAGTAAAAGACATGTTTATTTCTGCATGCTGGTTACAATTATTTAATAATTTTGATAAATTCAATAAGCAGTGTCTTAATAACTGACAAGGAAAAATAATTCTTATTGAAAAATTTTATCTCATCTCATCCTGAATCATACTGGTTGTTAGTTCCAAGTCTTAATGTTCACGCTTTTATTTTAATAGAAAATGATCCTCTTCTTTAAGATAGTGGCATGTATTATCAAAATTATTGTTGGTAAGATGAAAACCGAGAGATGTCGGGGGTGGAGTAAAGCATCTGCTTCCAAGAATGACTATTATCTTATTTACACAGTACTCTCCAAACATCACAATCTCCATGCAGCTCCTGATTGCTCTGTCTTTGCAGAGACATTCGTTTTACATGTTGAAATATCTGTTGTGTGTGTTTCTCTATCTCCTGTTTGCAATTAAAGGCCATCTCAACAGCATCTACTTCAGAAATATTACCTCTTCCACTTTCTCCCACATCAGACCTGTGAAAAGACTGTTACAGGAAATTTTGAAACACTCAGTATTTACCTGTATGATAATGGTAATTACACTGTGCTATAAGTAAATATTTATTTATAAACTATTATAAATAATTTTTAAAAGTATCAGAATTAAAATTAAATGCATTTTAAAATTAAAATAATCTTCTTGAAGATGAATATTGTTTACATTTATTAGAGTCATTAGCAGTCTATCATAATAGTTGATGCTTGGAAATTTAGGATTAATGATGACATTTTTATTTTTTGCCTTCAATATTGTTGCATTGTCCAGATATTTAATAATATGCAAATAGGTGTCCATGTAGATAGATGTGTCAATGTATATCTGTCTACATAGACACCAATTTGTACATGCATATATATATGCATAGGCATGTATAGCTACAGGCGTATATCAGTAAATGCATATCTATGTCTATTTGTGCCCATATAAAATTATGTATTAAGTAGGCTTTCTTCTGTGCTCAATATTTCTTTTTTGTTCATGTTAAATCAGGATATCTATAGCTAGAAGAATTGTGATGTTGCCAACACAAGGAAAAAATAAATATTTGAGGTGATAGAGATCTCAATTACCCTGCTTTGATCATTACACATTGTATACGTACATCAAAATATAACACATGTACCCCCAAAATATGTACAACTATGACATAGCAATGAAAGACCTTGAAGAAATTCAGAATACCTAGCTTATGCTTGATCTTTGAATGTACTTCACAAAAGAAATAAGTATGATTGGAACTCATTTTTAAAATATTAAATAAATTTTAGAAATGTACCATACTGCACATAAAAATTGAATGTTCACCTAGATGAGCACATGAATTATTATTTTTCTGCTAGTGAACAAATTTATTCAGTAGGATGAGATGTGTGGGAAATTGCCATTCACTATAAAATTAATGAAACAGAAAAAATTTCCCTTTACAATCTAATGCTTTTTTAACTTAACACAGACATTGAGATTCAAGTTTTTATTAAGTGCAGCTTGATCAAGTTTCAGCATGCATACATCACTGTTGTTCATCAATAATTGAAGAAGATTTTGTTTGCTACATTATTATCAGAGATTTTATGTGAACATGAAAACAGGGAGAATGAATGTGGGCTGAAATAATACCTCTAGAGGGTGCCAAGCTTTTCATTCTCATAACCACTTATTTTCAGATGCTTTGAGAAGGTTAAACGATTTTCAAAACTTCATTATAATTGGATTTCAGAAAGCCTAGCCTAGAAATAAAAAGTAAATCTTTTTTTTTTTAATTGCATTTGGGCTCTCTGGGGTACATGTGCACATCCTGCATCCTGCAGGATTGCTGCATAGGTACATACATGCCATGGTGGTTTGCTGTCTCCATCTCCACTCCCCCCGTCGCCTACATCAGGCATTTCTCCCGGTGTTATGCCTCCCCATCCTCCCCACCCGACCTTGCTGTCCCTCCCCTCCCCTCCTCTCCAACCCCCCCAACCCTGTGAGTATTTTTCCCCTCCCTGTGTCCAAGTGTTCTCATTATTCATCACCCGCCTATGAGTGAAAACGTGGTGTTTGGTTTTCTGTTCTTGTGTCAGTTTTCTGATAATGATGGTTTCTAGATTCATCCATGTCTCTATGAAGTTCAAGAACTCATCATTTTTTATGGTTGCATAGTATTCCATGGTGTATATGTGCCTTTTTTTTTTTTTTTTTTTTTTGGTCCAGTCTATCATTGATGGGCATTTGGGTTGGTTCCAGGTCATTGCTATTGTAAACAGTGTCGCAATGAACATACCTGTGCATGTGTCCTTATAATAGAACAATTTATAATCCTTTGGGTATATACTCAGTAATGGGATTGCTGGGTCAAATGGAATTTCTATTTCTAGATCCTTGAGGAATCACCACACTGTCTTCCATAAGGGTTGATCTAATTAATACTCCCATTAACAGTGCAAAAGTGTTCCTTTTTCTCCACATCCTCTCCATCATCTGTTGTCTCCAGATTTTTTAATGATCACCATTCTAACTGGAGTGAGATGGTATCTCAATGTGGTTTTGATTTGCATTTCTCTAATGACCAGTGATGATGAGCATTTTTTCATATGTTTGTTGTTCCTTTCCCTGTTTAGTACTTCCTTCAGTAGCTCTTCTAAGTCAGGTCTTATAGTGACAAAATCTCTCAGCAATTGCTTGTCCATAAAGGATTTTGTTTCTCCTTCACTTATGAAGCTTAGTTTGGCTGGATATGAAATTCTGGGTTAAAAGTTCTTTAAAGATGTTGAATATTGGCCCCCACTCCCTTCTAGCTTGTAGAGTTTCTGCTGAGAGATCTGCTGTGAGTCTGATGGTCTTTCCTTTGTGGGTGACTTGACCTTTCTCTCTAGCTACGCTTCGAATTTTTTCCTTCATTTCAACTCTGGTGAATCTGACAATTACGTGCTTTGAGGTTGCTCTTCTTGAGGAATATCTTTGTGGTGTTCTGTATATTTCCTGGATTTGAATGTTGGTCTGCCTTGTCAAGTTGGGAAAGTTATCTTGGATAATATCTTGAAGAGTATTTTCCAACTTGGATCCATTCTCCCGTCACATTCTGGTACGCTGATCAAGCCAAATCAATCAAGCAGAAGAAAGGATATCAGAGATTGAAGATCAAATCAATGAAATAAAATGAGAAGGCAAGATTAGAGAAAAAAGAGTGAAAAAAATGACCAAAGCCTCCAAGAACTATGGGATTATGTGAAAAGACCTAATCTATGCTTGTCATGTTTGGTTCAAAAATGAGCCTATGGTCCAATTCATGACAGTGGATTGTAAAGGTATTTGCTGGAGACTTTAGGAAAGTCTTTTTCTTCTTATTCTCCTCTGGACATTTTCTCCCTCTAGCCCTATGCGAAAATGTTAACAGGTGTTATCATTTTGTTACCACCTGAAGATGAAGTGGGCACTTGGAGAAAATAAGGAGAATAGAGCTAGAGGCGCTAAAACAAGTCAGTTCTCAATCTCAAAAATATTCCTGCACACATACATCTGCATGAAAAAGTTCCTTATGATTTAAGTTAGTTTGAGAAGGATTTTCTGTCAAAGCAAAAAGCATTGTAAATTGTTTGGATTTGCTTTGGATGGTTGCAAATACCTTTGCAATCCACTGTTATGGATTAGACCATAGGCTCATTTTTGAACCAAACATGACAAAGTGACCTTACATCCCAGTTTGCCTAAAAGTGTTGTTACCTGTTATTCTGTTACAGTTCAATAATACCTTCTTTCACTTTTAAAATTGTCCCAGTCTAAACAATAAATTCTATCACTATTCCACCTGACATCAATCTAGTCAAACTGAAATACAAGATGTGATCAGCCATTTTAGGGGCATGTGTGCAAGATGAAGGGATAAGAGCTGAAAGAAATCAAGGTTCTTTATGAAGGAGAAAAAAATTATGTCTATAACAAATTGGAAGTGTCATACATGGAATATTTTCCTGAATTTCCTCCCAAATTCACATGCTGAAGCCTGACCTCCAATGTGACTATATTTTGAAATAGGGCCTACGGGGATGTAATAAGGGTGAAGGGAGGTCATGAAGGTAAGATCTTAATCCAATAGGTCTGGTGTCTTTATAAGAAAAGAAAGAGAGTCTAAGTTTTTTCTTTCTCCATGTTTGCAGAGAAGAGGCCATGTAAGGACATAGTGAGAAGGCAGCTATCTGCAAGCCACAAAGAGAGGCCTCACCAGAAACCAACCCTGCAGGCACCTTGATCTTGGACTTCCAGACTCCAGACTGTAAGAAAATAAATTTCTGTTGGTTAAGACATCCAGTCTGTAGTACATTATTATGACAGCCCTATCAGACTACTACATAGAGTATACAGGCATTTATAGGCACTTACCTGACATGCTGGTGGTTTCAATTGTGAGTGCTTGGGAGAAACATGAGCTTTACATTTTTTTTTCTTTTCACTCCATCTGCCTCTGTGTTTAGAATTCTCTGTTTTTCTAATTATGGAGCTAACCTCTCAACTCCTTGAATGAAGAGACTGAATGCCACATGGTCCCCAGGCTTTTAAAATGCCATATGGTATGTGTATATTCTTGGATAATTGTGAACCACTTTAGACTTCCCCTATGCCCCACTTACGGGTTGAATGATGTGTGGTAACTTGGATGGGCTCAATATAAAATCTCTCTGGCTTATACAAGGGAAAAACAGAGAAAACAGAGAAGCTTTTAATAAAAGATGAAAGAATATTGAAGAGGGCTTAAAAGGGAAAGATTCAATCAGAATTATAGTAAAGATTCATGGTCCAAATTTGAAAGAGAGATGATTTTTAAACCTAACCCCAGCGTGGATCTTCCTCAGGTTTGTTCCAATGTACCTACTACTATTCGGTTTTTCCTCTCCTAATTGTAAAGGCTTTTTGATGAAAAACATCATTTTTCATATGCCATTTTTGTTCTTAAATAAACAGAGAACCTCAGTTTAAATTCCCTTAGAGCTATGTCAGATTTGCTCTCCATCAATTTTGTTATTAAGGCATATTTACCAAGATAGTGAGTACCTAATCTAGGCACTCATTTTAAATTTAATGTGCAAGTTCTGGAAAGCACAGGGCCGGTGGAGGTGGGAAGACATGCTTGGTGTACGTATTTCGGCTGGGCTGATACTGTCACCACCAAACGGTTAGGGCTGCAGTTCATTCATTTCTAAATATTCGTTTACATATCACTATTGAGGATGCAAAATAGCATTTTTTAAACATGTTCAGGGGAATCTGGGAGAGCAACATGTAAGAAAATGAGTATTTCTGCATTAAAACATGAATATTGACCCTAAGTATGCACAGTTCAAGTCAGCTTTTTCTTCTGAAAGAGCTCAGGTTGGGCAGAATTTGCAGCTGTTTGAGTTGCAGAAGAAGTTTTCATTTTCCTGAGAGTTTTGGATTTCAGAATTGGATAAAGGGTTATAGATCTACAATATCTTCACAACCCAGATTTATGGGGAAGAAACTGAGACAGAGAGTAAAGTACCATGCTCAGTGCCCCACAGCTGGTACCCGAGGAAGGCATGATTCAAATCCCTGCAGCGCAGATTCATTATGCCATCTCGGTGAGCTGCATAAAAAGTAAGAGAAAGTCTCTCTCTGATAGGGGGAGGAAGATGTCTTAGAGGAGGTGGCATCTGAGCTTTACTCTCTTTGATTTTTACAACGTTTTAATTACTCTATGCTTTTTCTTAACAAGTAAATTTAACAGGTTTAGTAAAAGCATGAAGGAAAAAAATTCAAAGGTGACCTTTGAATGAGGTTAACTGGCATAGTTAGAAATAGGACCTAAAAAGAAAAAGAAGCCAAATCTTGAAGTAATGCTTAGAGATTCAAACACTATTCTGAAGTAACAGGAAAATAACTGAATGATGAAATGATATGGTCATAGATGCAGGAGGTTAACGAGGTAACAATACATGGAGAGAGAGAATGGTAGTGATTAATTGAAATGCCCTTACAATGCATAACTTCCATAACTAAAGCAGAGTAACTACTACCCTCCATCCTGTTCCATAGGTCATTGCAAAATTCACATGAACTCTTGTTCTTATGTTTCTTTTAACAAAACAGATTTGTAATTTTATAATAAAACACAACCTACTGCATAGAGTCGAGGGTCCTATCTAAAGACATCACTCATTGAATAAGTATCATGCATTGAGGTAACTGAAAATGGAATGCTCCTCTAAGAGAAGAAGGGAGGAGAAAGTAATATAATTAAATAGAAAATATCCTTTCTCAATATACTGAAATAAATCAACATTGACTACAGAAAGGGAATCAACAAAATAAGATGTCAAAATCTATAATAAAATATCAAAAATGCGGAAGTAAATAAAAACATGTTAGCTGCAGATTACAAGTGACTGTTGCTTTTGTTATCAGTATATATGAGAATTAACTACAGTAGCACTCAAATAACACCAGGATAATTAAAGTTCTGCCAAGTTCCTTATTATGAAACTCATACTTTCATACTCAGCCATATACCTTGCCGCAAAGTTGAAATTTAGGGCACAGCTGAAGAATAAGAAATTTTACTTTCTAAATGATTACATTGGATAAAAATGTACAATCTCTACGTATGTAGGTGTGTGTATCTATGTGTGTGTGTGTGTGTATTTCTATATACATGTTTACATATAAATGTGAAATAATAATTATTTTTAAAAGTTTAGTCTGTTATTCAGTAGTTAACACTGTGTTTATGAGCTACTGATTCCTTTTTTTTTCACTTTTAATTTAACTTTGGGGCTACACGTGCAGGTTTGTGATATAGGTAAACTCGTGTCACAGAGGTTAGTTGTAGAGATTATTTCATCACCCAAGTACTAAGCCTAGTACCCAATACTTATTTTTTCTGTTCCTTGCCCTCCTCCCACCTTCCACCCTCAAGTAGTCCCTAGTGTCTATTGTTTCTTTCTTTGTGTCCTTGAGTTCTCATCATTTAGCTCCCATTTATAAGTGAGAACATGTGATATTTGGTTTTCCATTCCTGCATTAGTTTGCTAAGCATAATAGCCTCCAGCTCCATCCATGTTTCTTCAAAAGACATGATTTCATTGTTTTTTGTGGCTGCATAGCATTCCATAGTGTATATATAGCATGTTTTCTTTATCCAATCTGTCATTGATGGGCATCTAGGTTGATTCCATGTCTTTGCTATTGTGAATAGTGTTGCAGTGAACATTTACATGCATGTGTCTTTATGGCAGAATAATTTAAATTCTTCTGGGTATATACTC
The DNA here is from genome assembly GCF_030222135.1 of Aotus nancymaae. Classification (NCBI taxonomy): domain Eukaryota; kingdom Metazoa; phylum Chordata; class Mammalia; order Primates; family Aotidae; genus Aotus; species Aotus nancymaae. Next base: position 25,355,435 of record NW_026988435.1, read on the forward strand.
AGTAATGGGATTGTGGGTTGAATGGTAGTTTTGTTTTTAGCGATTTGAGGAATCGCCATATTGCTTTCCACAGTGGTTGAAGTAATTTGTCCTCTCACCAACAATAATTAAGTCTTCCCTTTTCTCTACAACCTCATCAACATCCGATATTTTTTGAGTTTTTAATAATAGCCATTTTAATTGGTGCAAGATGGTATCTTTATGTGGCTTTGAATTGCATTTCTCTAATAATAAGTGATACTGAGCCTTTTTTCATATCTTGTTGGCTGCATGTATGTCTTCTTTAGAAAGATGTCTGTCCATGTTCTTTGTGTACTTTTTAATGGCTTTTTTTTCTTGTAAATTTGTTTAAGTTTCTCGAAGATGCTGGATATTAGACTTTTGTCAGATTCATAATTTGCAATTTATTTTCTCCCATTCTGTAGGTTGTCTATTTACTCTGTTGATAGTTTCTTCAGCTGTGCAGAAGCTCTCGAGTTTAATTAGATCTCATTTGCCAAATTTTGCTTTTTTTCATTTTTTTTGTTTTTCACCAGAACATTATTTTCTGTTATCACTTTCCTTAAACATTACATTTAAATAAATTTATCATGCATGATTTATAGTCATGCTTTTACAAAGCTTTCTATTTACTTATTTCTTGTCTCACTTTTCTTTAAAGGGGATTTTTGAGTTTAAATATTTAATTGTAATTATTTTTTAATATTTTAAAAGTGAAGATCATCCACAAAGACTGACTACAGCAGACATTGGGTTAATCAACCATCAGTCATGCTTATGTGTAATTCATTCAAAGAAATTGTTGGTCCCAATTTTATCTTCATGTGTGTACTTTTTATTATTGTCCTTTGTTTCACTGTTCTTTTTTTTTAAGTAAAACAAGAAATGCACAGAAAATTAAAAATATAAACTTTAGTGGTAAAATTGATATGGGTAAAACAAGAAAAAGGAAGAACAGGCTGAGCAGGTTTTCCCAGACATCTTTACATTTATTGTATGTCCCAGCCTCTATAAAAGGGAGGTTGGAAAGAGCAAGAGATTTTTCTATGCAATATTCTTACAGAAACCATGTTTTGCAAAGTTAAGCTACTGATTATGTTGAAATTCAAGTGCTAACTAAATATAATTCCCAGATGAGCATATTTATGCATATCATCCATTATTAACTTCTGTACAATATTAAATATAAACCACTTCCAGGCAGCCTGGCATGAATTAAAAATATGAATGCTAACATACCATTGATTATTGTTCTACATGGTTACACTTTAATATGCATAGTAATGCAAAATAAATATGCTAAGAATTCTTCAGTAATAAACACGCCATTCCTCTGAAAATGCTAGGATATATGCTGTACAAAATTCATACACTATGTAAACTCTTAAATGAAAGAGTTTGTAAAATGATCTACTATTTCAAATATAGTTCTCCATCACATTATATTTCAAATTAATAGGTATTTTCTCTCTTTTTAATATTTTACAGATGTTGGAGTAATTATGAGATTTCTGTGATGCAGATCGCATACCATTGTTATTATTAATAATACTCTCTACTATAAATCACATCAATCACTGTGTGAGCATTTAGCACATGTAATCTCAAATTCTCATAAAGAAATACTGTTGGCTATACAGACTCAGTAATTTCAATCAGGATACTATTGTTTTAAACCCATCAATATGTAATCTGTTTTGCCACGTGCAAGAGAAACCAAAGAGTAATAAAGTAATTTTAGAGTCTTCTGACCTCAAAAAGGCTATCATCCAACTAAGGAGATAGATTACAAACAAACAAGATGTCTACCAATTCAAGGCTTCTCTCTCTATGATGACTGAAATATTTTCATAGTCTGCTACCTAATTTATTCTTAATTGTCAAAATAAAAGCAGTTTACTTGATCTGTAAGAGTGTGTGTGAATTCGTACACAAACTTAAAAAATAATTACATTTATTACTCTTATTAGAATCAATAGATGGAACTATATTAATCTAAAAGAAAAATGAGAATTTCATCAGATTCAATATCAAAATTAAGTTAGTCTTTCTTAGATAAAACAAGGCACAAGCATTCAGATTTTATAATTGGGGTTGTTAGGCTAAAGAATTACTATAGGGAAGGAATAATTTCTAAATACCACCACCTTCATTTCCAGTCAGAAAGCAATGACTATTTCCAAGCTACATTGGGCTGAATTTCCTGCTAAAAAATGTGATAATATAGAATTCTATGAAAGTTAATGTTCCAATGAGAGTTCCTAAAATGATGTTCTCAAAAAATAATATTGGTGCATTAAAATAAAGAATTACACAGTAAGTTCAAAGTTAAAACTCTCATAGCATTAGTGCAAAAATAGGCTATGATGTAGTTACTTAATTTTTTCCTTTTAAACACTTTTTAGAGTGTTGGAGATCCTTATAGAAATTGATCTATACAAAGATTAAGAATGTAGTGAGACTCATTTATTAGAAACATTCAGAGGTATTTCAAGAAAATACAATGAAAAATTTCAAAAATATTATTAAATCACCATTATTGATACAAGACAAACCTTTTCACTGTGATTCATTCTATAATAAGTTTCTTGATGAGAGTTTCATGCTATTATGGTACTCAGTGTGATTACACCTGATCCATCATATGTCAAATTACTTTTATGTCTCAGAAACCTCCCTCCCTCTCTTTCTCCTTCCCTTCCTCTTTCCCTTCCTTCCTTCTTTCCCTCCCTCTCTCCCTCCTTCCTTCCTTCCTTCTTTCCTTCCTTTCCCCTTCCTTCCTTCCTTCCTTCTTTCCTTTCTTTCTTTCATTATTTCTGATTTTATTTAGACTTAAGGCCTTATTAAGTTTTGTAAGGAATATTCTGTGCAGTATGGAAATGAGCCAACTGTGAAAAACACGTATCTTCCCACTACCCTTACTATACCACTACCAACATGTATGCACAACAGGTATAAGTTGATCCTGCTCTTGGATTATGTTTGAATCAAAAGAAAATGAATATAAATTAGTAAACAACTTGTATTAAATATATCGGTCTTGTTTATTATACAAGTATGTACAAGTGGGGTAGGCAGAGAACATGCTGTGGTGGAGCATAATAATCAGCAGCATTATGAGCTACATACGTATGATTCTACCTCTGTTGGAGGGCCCGTATTTAGGCTCCGTGCACTGACATGACTGTGTTCTGAATGACCCACACCCATTCTGAATGAATAATGTTCATTTTGATTGGATGATGCCTTGCTTTACAAGTTGTTATATATTTTGAAATATCGCCTCTCCTCTGCTAGGTGATATTGGGCAACCAGTTATCTCTCAACTTCAGTTTTTCAACTGTGAAATGACATTTGAACTGTAGAGTCTCCAAAGTCTCTTTCGGTCATCACAATCTATCATTTAGGGCTTACGTACAGTGAAGAGGAGTCACGATGCAGAATGAGGATGCCAGGGAGTAAAGTTTTCAGAATATTCTAACAAAACTAGTGGTTTTGGAAGGTACAATATCAAGTCTTTTTTTTTTTTAATGGAAGCTGTTTTATTGCATTTTTTTATTTACAACTTTTATTTCAAGTTCAGGGGTACATGCAGTTTTGTTACATAGCAAACGTGTGCCATGGTGATTAGTTGCACAGATCCTCCCATCACGTAGGTATTAAGCCCAGCATCCATTAGCTATTTTTCCCCCGACACAATATCAACACTTAAACTAGCAATTGGGGAGACAATGCAGGGTCTTACGGAGATTATCCTCTCAATTAGTTGACTTGGGCCTACATGGAGCTAAGAGTCTATTGGTTTTGTAAAACCAAGCCTAAATAATGTAAAAACTGATGTGAAATATCCTATTATTCTACAAGCTTGCCAAGCAAATTCTGCTTTCTTGAAACAGAGCTGCAGAGCTGGAAATTTCCAAAATAATGTCTACATTTTTGTTTGTACTAGTTTTGCTTAAACAAAAGGATGGAACTTTGACCCCAACTGGTTTAATTGATATGGTACATGTAAAAACATCTTAGTCATAATATAAATACACTAAGCAAACATTGCTAAGGTATTATTAGTTGCCATCGTATTGTTCAAAAAAGTTTTGAACAATATCATTCTTGGTTCATAGATACATGGTGTACCACATCTACTATATTGCACGCATTGAGTTACCTCTTGGGGACACAAATAAACTACTTGCACTCATTATCTTTTTCTCAGTTTCTGCTTCTGAGAAATCCCAACATAAATCAATATGAGTTCATGCATGCACATGCACACTCATACATACATGCACATGCTAATGTGTTGAGGGACAGTGTAGAACAGAAGGACATTATGGGCATCTAGAGCACAATGTACAAAAGCATGTAAGTGACAAACAGCGAGAGGTTGAGCTATTGGAAGATGTAGTATTTCACAGAAAAACAGAGAATACAACATATACAGGGAGTGCTAAGAGAACATTCTGTGTTGCATTTATGAGTAAGAACTTAAATAGACTTGTATAACTCATTAAAAGCATTACATAATTTCTTAGGAAGGGCATTGGGAACACATTGAGAAAGGGTTTTCCAACCAAAGGGACTAGCTTAAGTACAAATCCTATTGTCTAAAGAAGTTTTGTACATTATTTAAAAATAACAAAGAGCTCTAAATAGGCTGATGGGAAGATGTTAGATGAGCAATGTATGGATACCACAGTTATTATAATTGTTTAATATTCATTTTTTAAGGTTTATCAACACATATTTGTTACTGGGAGGCGGGGAAAACTAAACTTCTGCTCTTTTTTTCTCGTCTTCCAATTCTGCTATACCACTGCCATGGAATCCCCATCTAAGTCAATAGTGGCTCCATGCCTCCAGCTGCTGTAGATAAGAAACCTGAAGTCATCTTTGATGTCTCTCTTTTACACTCCATCTATCATTTCCCAGTGAATTATGTTCTTTCCACATTCAAAATATAGAAGAATTTAATTGTTTCTTGCCACTTGCACTGACTCAGCCTGTTCCAATCTCCAATATTCCTCTGTTTGTATACAAGGGAATGGTGGCTTGGACCAGTAACTTAGGAGGCTGAGGTCAATTGCTTGAGGCCAAGAGTTCAAGATCAGCCTGGGTAACATAGCAAGATCCAGACTTCATCTCTAAAAATTCAAAAATAAATTCTTTTTAACAAGTGCTACAGCTGCTACCCATGCCTTTCAGTCACTTGTCAACATAGTCACTGAGGTGAATCCTGAAGTCACAATAACATCACAGTAGACTTAATTTGTTTTTATTGGAGCAGAGCACTTTCTCCAATTTTGCTATTTTTTACACCCAACTTAAGTTTTCGTAAATGGTTAAATTTATTTTAAACACCTAGCATATTAGATATTAATTAAAAGTTGGGAGCGGTGGCTCACGCCTGTAATCCCAGCACTTTGGGAGACTGAGGCAGGTGGATCACTTGAGATCAGGAGTTCAAGACCAGACTAGCCAATGTGGTGAAACCCCATCTCTACTAAACATACAAAAACTAACTGAGTGTGGTGATGGGTGCCTGTAACCCCAGCTACTTGGGGGGCTGAGGCAGAAGAATAAATTGAACTCAGGAGGCGGAGTTTACAGTGAGCCAAGATCACGCAACTACACTCTAGCCTGAGCAAAAAGAGCGAAACTCCATCTCAAAAAATAAATAAATAAAAATAAACAAATAATAAATAAGTAAAAAAAAGTTAATGTGGTATGCTCCTGTGCTGAAAACCCATGAGTCATTCCCCACTTTACTCAGTATAAACCAAAATCATTACAATTACCTACAAGGCCCTCTGTTTCTTCATTCCTGCTATTCTCACTCCACTCCAGCAACATGGGCCTCCTTGCTTCTGTTTGAACAGACGTGTCCCAACGTTAAGGTGTTACAAGATGACCCCCATGATGGGGTCCATGATATTCTCTTGGCCAAGTCCTGATGATGTTCTCTTGGCTAAACCCTGACCGTTCTTCATGTTTTTATTTAAATATCATTTTTATATAAGTATTTCTGAGTAAGAATTAAATGACAGGAAATCAACACATTATTTTAAAAAAATTACTCTCAATATTATTCTCTTTTGGGGATCATTGTGTTGTAATTATGCTTTCATGCTCTTTTCTTAAAGATACGTATGGAGAACTTCATTCTTTTCTTCCTAAGTCTGCATGTTTTTCAATCGTTGATAGATTTTAAACTAATCATTGCCATTATTGGAAATAAGTATAGATCTGGACATAAAATGGCTTGGGAATGATTAAAATTATACTGATTCCCAGTTTTAAACAAAGCAGTATATCTTTTTTCTTTTTCCTTTAAAATCCACACATGATATTGTTGGATTAAAATAAATGTATTTTAATACCTTTTTAATTGAGGGATTTCTACTAATGTACAAACAGGTTTAGAATTTGGGGGGCTTAACCAGATATATGATGAGACATATGCATGTTAAGACCAACATTAAATTCTACTCAAGATTTATTTTTAATTTAACGAGCACACTGAAAACTCACCGTCTGTCCAACTAATCATTGTTTTTTATCATTTTATTTATGATTAAGTCATAAAACACTTAAAGTATATCAAGACTTGAATTTGGTTTGTTAATAGATTAATAGTCATTGATATAACCTAACACTGCACTTGAATTAATTTAATTCCAGTATCCATAAACTTGGCCTGTGTGATTTAATTTATAACCATTTTTCACTTGGTTAACTCAGTGCCCTCTCACTAATGCAGATCAATGGCAATGCATGGACATATTGCTTTCGTAAATTCATGTATTTTTTCAATGTAGTAACTGTTTGGTAATTTCTGTAAATGCTTTCCCCTTTCTTCAAATGCAATTAGAAAAATGTGGAATACAACTCCTTTATGTAAGCCTATCTTTGAGGGCAATATACAAGAAAGTAGGAAAATATCCTAACCCTACTCGGATGCTTCATGCTATTTCAATTCCTTTCATCACAGTCTTGCAGGATAATTGTTCATAACTCTCCACTGCATCCCCGAGATAGGCTCATGTCAATTTGTACCACCTAGTTTTCCATGCCTGTGGGTTAGCCACCATCTTCCAGACCTCACTGAGTTCCCATCAGACTCTGAAGTACAGTAACTCAGTAGTCTCTTGCTCTCTCTCACCTTTTTGTTGATGTGTTGCACACTCTCCCAGTGTAAAGATATACATGAACTTAGGTTTTCCCTAGAAACCAAGAAAGAACATCTCACTGCTCACACCAGCTAAACCACTGTGTAAGCAATTGCTTGTCTCCTAATTATAACTGTAAAAAATATTGGATACATCTGGTTTTAAATGTCTAGTCCAAATTCAGATATCTACTTAATTTTGAAAAATTACTATCACAGAGTTGGCACTTAAATTTTTTTGAACAATATTATGATACCATGAAGATATTCTTAAGCTGAGGTTTTCTTTTTCTTAAATGAAGCAGTAAGCAAAAATCTCAGTGAACCACGTAAAATGAATTAATTTTAGCATGGCCCTTTGAGTCTACTTTAAAATCCATTTATAAATGGGCTGCTAAGCTGATGGGAAAATAAGAAATGGCCTCCCAGGCATTTAGAAATAAAACCAAGAATATAACTCAGCAGCTTTGGTTGCAAAATAAGATGTAGTACCTCAAAATAATTTCAAAATTTTGTGTGAGAAAAAAATTGTTTAGGAGATTTTGAATGAAACCTGCAAAATTGGTCTTTGCAGTTGTTATGAACCCATATTTTGAGTTAACTTAAAGTAAGCATGCAGCAGATATACTTTTTTTTTTTTTTTTTTTTTTTGAGATGGAGTCTCACTCTGTTACCCAAGCTGAAGTACATTGATGTAATCTTGGCTCACTGCAACCTCTGCCTCCCAGGTTCAAGTGATTCTCCTGCCTCAGCCTCCCAAGTAGCTGGGATTACAGGTGTGCACCACCACACCTGGCTTTTTTTTGTATTTTTAGTAGAGACAGGTTTCACCATGTTGTCCAGGATGGTCTGGAACTCCTGACCTCATGATCTGCCTGCCTAGGATTCTCAAACTGCTGGGATTACAGGTGTGAGCCCCGCCAGCAGATATACTGTTACCTGGACTTTTTCTCCATAATCTTACTATTGTACCCTTAAATCTCTGAGTCTGACATTTCTGTAAGGAGAGAGTTCATGAATATCCTGCAGAAGCACAAATACAGAAGAAAGAGTGCTTACTTTCAACACAACATTAATAGACTCTTGACATTCTGTGTCCCATCCTCCAGGCACCCTCCATGCCTAATTTCTCTGCTCATAATGTCTTAATTCTAAAACAAAGCTGATACTTCCCCAATTCACTTTTCACTTTTTACTTAATTATCTACCCACAAAAATATGTTTGAACAACTAGATATAGCTACAAGAGCAGCACATACGCATGTACAGACACACACACAAGCCCCAACACCCTTGGGTAAAACAAACAACATTTAGAGAAACTATGTTATTCTCTTAGGTTTTAAAAGTAAAATAAAAATTTTTGTTGGTTTCATTTTTTTTTTTCCTGAGAGTTTCCTAAAGTGGTTAGCACATTATTCACATTTAGGAATCAAAATTATTTATGTTATTGGAATCATACTAAATGTTAGACATTGAAGATGCCTTAGTCAATGATGCAATACCAGATATAATATCCTATCAAATATTTCTCAGATAACTTAGTAGCAAGATAGTCTATTCAATTTTTATTTCTTTACTATTATTATTATTATTATTATTATTATTTAAGAGACCAGGTCTTGCTCAGTTGTCCAGGCTGGAGTGCAAAGGTGCAATCACAGCTCACTGGAGCCTTGACCTCCCTGGCTCAAGCGATCATCCCACCTCAGCCTCCTGAGTAGCTGATACTACAGGCACAAATTCACACCCGGCTGATTTTTGTTTTAATTTTTAGTAGAGATGAGGTCTTGCTTTGTTTCCCAGGCTGGTCTCTAACCCCTGAGCTCAAGCAGTCCTCCCATCTCAGCCTCCCAAAGTGCTGTGTTTACAAGCATGAGCCACTGCACTCAGTCTATTTTAATTTTCCATTTGCAGAACTCTTTTATTCCAAATAAAAAATTATTACTATTATTTTTAACCTACTCACACAGTAATATGTGTTCCCTAATAAAACATACAAAACAAGATTTTGTCTGAAAAGCATTTGTTCAAATATTTGAAATGTACTATTATTTATTATATTAACATTTTTTTTAAGTTGATACTCACAATTCAGTAAACTATTTTCACAAAATGTTTCCCTATGAGTTCAGCAAATTAGTGAACCCTTATACCATGTTTAATCCTTATTGTCAAAATGGTTTTTCCTCTCTGTACAGTATCTAGAACCATGTGCATTATTTTTTATTACTTATTTTCTCATTTCATATATTGAAGTAAGTTCCCTACAAAATGAAAATCATCTGCTGTCTTCATGATTGACCCCCTAGAATACACAATTCTTGGCACATAGTAGGTATTCAGGAAATAGCTGTGAAATGAAGGAATAAACAATCATATCCTGTAGCTCCAAATGTTCTTAGGTCACTGTGCACTTAATACAAAACTCTTATTTAATATGTAATACTGAGCCAGAAGAGGATAGTGAAGTATTTTTAAAGCACTTAGGTAGTTTGCAGCCAGGTTTATACTAAAATTCAAGCCAGTTAACTCATTCTAGTGCTTCTTGCCCTTCTTCTACACAGCCTCTCCCCTGATAACTGGAACCTGGATAAGCTCAGTTAAAACATGACGTTTATAGGCCAGGTGCGGTGGCTCACGCCTATAATCCCAGCACTTTGGGAGGCTGGGTGGGCAGATCACGAGGTCAGGAGCTCAAGACCAGCCTGACCAACATGGTGAAACCCCATCTCTACTAAAAATACAAGGATTAGGCAGGTGTGGTGGCACTCGTCTGTAATCCCAGCTACTTGAGAGGCTGAGTCAGGAGAACAGCTTGAACCAGGAACATGGAAGTTACAGTGAGCCAAGATTGTGCTACTACACTCCAATCTGGGTGACAGAGTGAGACTCCATCTCAAGAATAAATAAATAAATATAATTCCATATATCATTTCATGCAGCCTTAAATAATATCACTACTATGATTGCAATATTTTTGATATAGTCTTCCAAAATTTTGTCAGTTTTCTTTTAGCAATTTACGTCCTTGTTGCCACATGCTTGTGACTAGCAATCAGGCTACAATTTTTAACATCATTTGGAGTTTGTGCATTTTCACACTTCATTTATCCCCATTAAGATGATAGCTGTTAGTTCCAACCCATGTTTCCAGGGTATGAGATAATTCTAAATCTTGATTCTGACATCTACGATATTAAGTAGCAATTTCAGATTTGTGTTAACCACAAACTTGACTAAAATGCATCTTTGCTTAAGGATGCAAAACAAAGTCTCAAGGGCTAAATTAGACCCACAGAAGCATTTTCATTAACCAGTACAGACATTTTTAAAAATATCTATGAAGGTGTATTAATTTCCTGGGATTGTCATAACAAAATACCAAAAGCTGAGTGGCTTGAAATAACAGAAATTTATTTGCTCACAGTTTGGAGGCTAGAAGTCTGAAAACAAGGTACCAACAGGGCCATGATCAATCTGACTGCTCTTGGGGGGAATTCTTCCTTGCCCCTCCTAGCTTCTGCTGTTTATCTGCAACCCTTGCCTTTTCTTAGCTCATAGATATATGAGTCCACTTACATGGCCGTCATCTTCTCCCTGTGTGACTTCATGTCATTTTCTCTCTGTGTGTGTCATCTCGAGTCCCAGTTTTCCCTCTTTATAAGGATATTCCTTATATTGGATTAGTGCTTATTTTAATAATCTCATTTTAACATGACTATCTCTGTAAAGACTTAATTTCCAAATAAGATCACATTCTGAGATATTCAGCATTCAGATATAGTAGTTAAGAAAGACACTATTCAACTCAAAACCAAAAGCATTTGTATTAGTGATTTCTAATCAAAATGGCAGCTATAATACAATATTATATGTAATATGTCATATTTATCATATATTATCATGCATACATACCTGTTCTAAATGCATGATGCCCATATGTATGCACACATATATGACGTGTTTTTTTTTTGTGTGTGTGATAGTGCAAACTTGTAAACTTTCTAGTCTCCGTAAAATTCTTGCTTTGGCAAAAGCCATCAGTTGGTAATTTCAGGTAGTTAATCAGGACATAGTATCTTAACTGATCAACTTATGTCATTTATTTATTTATTTATTTTGAGATGAAGTCTCACTCTGTCACCAAGCTGGAGTGCAATGGCTTGATCTCAGCTCACTGTAACATCTGCTTCCTGGCTTCAAGCAATTCTGCCTCAGCCTCCAGAGTAGCTGGGACTACAGGCACGTGCCACCACACCCAGCTAATTTTTGTATTTTTAGTAGAGACGGGGTTTCATCTTGTTGGCCAGGGTGGTTTTGATCTCTTGCCCTTGTGATCCACCCACCTCGGTGTCCCAAAGTGCTGGGATTATGGGCATGAGCCACTGTGCCTGGCCTTGATCAACTAATTTTCGAACTTAGTCTGTATGACTTCATTTTATAATAATGATGTCAAAATCCTAGTGCTTCTTTTTAGTCTTGTAGCAGATGTTAAAGTGGAGCAAAAAGAGCGATCCATTATCATCACAATGCTGGAGCACTGATGTGACATGTCTAGTAATATTTGTATAGATCCAATAACATCCAACAGAAAACACAAGTCTGTTTGCATGACTCAACTTGAGAGAAAATAATTCATACATGAGTGTGACTGAATCCAGATATTTTCCAGTTAAAATAAGTCATTTCTCATTTTACTTATATATAGCTTAATATTTGAAAAAAGCAGAGACCATCAACTTGGATATGTGTCTCAGTTAAAAATATAGTAGAGAAACAGCATATTCATTTAAGACCTTTCTATTCCTCTTACCAATGGTGCACATGGGAAAACAGTGCAAAATGGAGCATCAAGTCCTAAATCTCTTAAGCAGAATAATATATTTGTCTAATAAATCTGTGAAAAGTATTTTAAATAACATTTGGGTTACCATGGGATTTACTGTGATAGGATAGAATATAATAATATATAGTGGAAGTCCTACTTGCTGGAAACTTAGTTTAAATTCCAAACATATTTACTTACCTCATAGTCTATTAAAATCAAAGTGCCAATCTGCGATCCTCCCTCCTGGCAGGTGGTTCTCTGTCACATTGTTCAACAGCAGCATCTACTGGCTGCAAAGTCTCCCTCTCATTTCTTCCGTTGCTTGGATTTCTACCGTTTGGTTTTTTTTAAACGTCATTCCAGGGAGTGGTTTTAAATAGGAATGTTGGATTACATTGGGAGAAAAAAGAGATGATCAAAAGGTCTCGAAAGCAGATTTCTTTAATAATTTAATTTTTATTAGGTACCTAGAGAAAAAAAATCTATCCACTCAAGATTTCCACCGTCTCATTGCTTGTGCAAAACATGGAAACCAGCTTGTGGATAGTTGTACATCAGAAAACCATTTATGACTGCCGTCTCAGAGTAGCTACTTTACTGAGAGATATGAAACAGCTGTATGTGGAAGGAACAACAGACTTTATAGAAATGATTACAAACAAAATACACTCTATCATGTGTATTTGTATTTAAAGGACATACTTTACCATTTAAAGGTGGTTATCACAACTAGTACAAGATTTGGGGGAATTACTCATAACTTTATTCTCTTTTCCATTATTTTCAGCATATTCACTTAGAGTTCCAAACATAAACTATACAAATTATCTAAAAACTTAATTGTTACCTTTTGATAGGGTACCTCTCAATGCAAAGAATGACTGCCCCCTGATTTGTATTCCTTGCCAATATTCTTATATAAAACCAATAGCTTTAAATTTTTTAATTTGGATATTCATCTTGTTTGATTCCAACATTTTGCTTCATCAATATTCTTCAATAATGAACATTTATTTCTTTGTAGTATTATTATTATACTTTAAGTTCTGGGGTACATGTGCAGATCGTGCAGGATTTTTACATAGGTATACACGTGCCGTGATGGTTTGTAGCATCCATCCTCCCGTCACCTACATTAGGTATTTCTCCCAATGTTAGCCCCCCCAATCCCCCCACCCCTGCTATCCCTCCCCTAGCACCCCCACTCCCCAACAGGGTCTGGAGTGTGATGTTCCCCTCCCTGTGTCCATGTGTTCTCATTGTTCAACACACACTTATGAGTGAAAACATGTGATGTTTGCTTTTCTGTTCTTGTGTCAGTTTGCTGAGAATGATGGTTTCCAGCTTCACCCATGTCCCTGCAAAGAACATGAACTCATCCATTTTTATGGCTGCATAGTATTCCATGGTGTATATGTGCCACATTTTCTTTATCCAGTCTATCCTTGGTGGGCACATAAGTTGGTTCCAAGTCTTTGCTATTGTAAACAGTGCCACAATGAACATACATGTGCATGTATCTTTATAATAGAATGATTTATAATCTTTTGGGTATATACCCAGTAATAGAATTGCTGGGCCAGACAATATTCCTATTTCTAGATGCTTGAGGAATCACCACACTGTCTTCCACAATGGTTGAAATAATGTATACTCCCACCAACAGTGCAAAAGCGTTCCTAGTTCTCCACATCCTCTACAGCATCTGTTGTCTCCTGATTTTTATGAACATTGATTTCTTTTAGGCAGGATGAAATGAACTTGGAGTATGACTTTAGCTTTAAGAATTTATGTTTAAGGAAAATATATTTAAGCATTTAATATTCTGGAGTTTCTTCCTACCGTAGAGTAATTTTCACACCACACGTATAAGGTTTTCATTTTCTACTTTTACCAAGTTATCATATAGTTACTTCTGATGGTTTTAAGAAAAAGTTACAGCAGTAGATTCATTATTTATTTTAATACTATGAATGTAGTTTACTGGAAACATTATTTAATTCACAAGTGTCACTGGTTTACTCATTTATGCATTTTAATGTAAAAAATATTTTTCAAAAATAGAGACATGGGTCTCACTTTGTTGCCCAAGCTGGTCTTAAATTCCTGGGCTCCAGTAATCCTCTTCCCTTGGCCTCTTAAAGTGCTGGGATTACAGCCATGAGCCACTGAGCCTGGCCAGAAAATTCTTACATACCAAGTTTTGGGTAAGGTACTGCCCTACTAGACTAAAACACTAATTCATGTAATCATCTAAAAACCCTAGAAGTCTCTGGGATAATTTGGATTAATTTTGCTTAGCAAATATTCCCTCCCTTCTTCACCCATTGTGAATGAGTATATGATCCCACTCAACTGAAACTGGGCTTGGATTTAAGACTTGCCTTGGCAAGTAAAACACATTGACCAGAGCAGAGATCTTCAATGTACTTGTATGTTTTAACATACTTCTTAGGCTCTTAAGATGTATCAGTCGTCCCTGTAGTTTGGGTTCCAGAAAAAACAAATAAAGACTTAATCCCAACCTCTAAGATCAGAGCCTAGCCACACAGAGCCTTCGAGCCAAACGCATCCCAGGTCAACTAAACCTTGTGTAGAATTTCACTAAATATAACTTGAATGGTGCTGCCTGGTCATTTGGCCTCAATCTTATAGTGAAACAGCAAACACCAAAAAAAGTTGTCATTCTTACCAATGTAATTGACTCTGGTTATCAAGAGAACAGTGAGTCATTGCGACATACAATACGGCCAGGAGAGAGTATTGTTGGAACTGAGGTGATTCTTTGGTAACCTTGGCATGTCTATATCTGGGAAAAATCATAAGCAGCTATAGTCTCTCAAGGGCTTGATAACCAAGTTCTCAATTCCTTGAGAATGAAAATCTGGATTGTTTTATGAGATGAGGAACCCAGGCCTGATCAAGTGTAGAGGAAGAATACATTGAGTATTATTGATAGCCTTAGTACCAATTGCAGCAGTGGTTACCATAGATTGGCCTGCTTCTCCCTTCTTTTTCCCCTTAGAAATTATGCCTTTCCACTCTCACAAAGAAGCATAGTCAGCACAGAGAGACTATGTTGTGAGACACAGTGGATATAAGGCGGGTTATAAGGGATGCCCAACACCCTACCATTAGTGCAGGATAGTCATTACAATTGATGAACCCATCTTAATATATTATTAGTTAATAACAAAGAAGTATTATTAGATATAATTATTAGTTATCAATGATTAATAATAATGTATCAATATTGGTTTATCAATTACAATAAATAAAGTTTATAGTTTATATTAGGGTTCAATCTTTGTGTTGTATAGTCCATGGATAATGATAAATGTATGCTGACATATATCCACCATTACAGTGTTACACAGAATAGTTTCACTGTCCTAAAAGTCTCCCTGACTGTTCAATTCTGTCCACTGAACTCTTGGCAACTACTGATCTTCTTCTTACGTCTTGTGCTTTTTCCAGAATGCCATATTGTTGGGCCCACTATTTCCTTATTTAATCTGCTGAGGTGGCTATCACAATGAGTTCGGGGACTCCAGTGGTGCCACCATTTATCTTGGGTTGTAGAGTTGGTCCATCATGGTGAGTCTTTGGAGGCTTTGTATGAGCAGTTGTAGAAAAATGGGAGAATCTTTTTTAATCTCCTGCCAGTAAGTTATTCATAGCTTATTAACTGGTTTTATTAGTCTTTAATATTTCAGCAGCAGTTGACAATCTGAGTAGCTTGTCTCCATGGGAACAGATATTGAATATATATATATGTGTGTGTATATATATATATATATTCATATATATATATAATACGTGTGTAAGTGTATCTACAAATCTAAAATTATAAGTAGAAAAAAATTATAATTAAGAGTCATAGTTAGGGAATAGGAATAAAATCCACTACATGTAAACCAAACAGGCTGTTAGGTTTGCTTTAAATAGTGATTTGAAATTTCTCCTTTTCATAAATATGTAAGTTAAATATTTTTATTGTAATATTTTTTCTAAAATATATGCTTCATCAATAGGAAAGCCTAGGGCTGTTCTCTAATATGCCCTGTAGCTTCCCAGCTGAATTGGCCATGGTCATTCTGCTACATGTAAAGTACTTTAATTTTTTAAGGGTTTTTTTTGTTGTTGTTGTGTTACTTTAATATGTAATTACTATTTTTATTGTTACTTTACTTTCACATTTGGAAAAGTATAAGCAATAAACTGTATACCTCTCTCTAGCTTTTTTTCATTAGTATTATAACCACAAGCAAATAAAACAGATATTTTTATCACAAAAGCATTTTGTAAATATGCAAGACCAAGAAGGCAACAACAAACACACTGTGCGGTTAGCACCATTTTCTCTAATCCACTAAAGGCAGTTATCCAAGAAGGGACTTGTTTATGCTACTCCTCTATTCCTAGGGTAGTTGCTAACTGATGACTTATGATAAAAAAATTAATTTTCTCTTGTAATACTGAAATCCCAAAAAGCAGAAGTTTTGTATCAATGTCTGACTTTCTGAAGTCATATATTTGGAATAACATGTAATATGTAATTTGAATTGAGTTACTCCAAACATTATCATCAATTATTTTCCAAGAAAAATTCATACATTGCATTTGATATTGCCTAATTTCTTAAATTGGTTGAGTTTAAAATAATAATTTCAAATATTATTTTCTAATAAACCTGTAAAATTAGCCACAAGTTATATGAACAATTTTATACACTATAATATTATTAGGGGAAAAAGTTTTGTCTGTATCATTTTGATTGCCTTTGGATAATAATTACATGTTAGAAAGCAATGTCTAAGATTAGCAAGGTGTAAGTTACTAATAATAAATTGTGATGTAATAATTTGAATAAAAATTTAAAGTATGAAAATTAGCCATTTTTGATACTATTTATACTTCACTTTGTGAATAAAATCCACATCCATCATATGCAGTACATTTACATACGATGTACCAATCCATGGAGAAATTCACTATCTCTTTATATTTATTACTAATTTTTCTGAAAACTAAACCACTTTCAGATTATAAATTTAATAGTCTACAAGTTTATACTGCTAAATACACTTAATATTTTCTTAGAAAAATTCTTAGAAATACAATTGTCATCCAAAATTTGATTGCATATTTAAATATTTAGTTCACATGGTGAAGAATCTTTCTATAAAATCTTTAGCAATTGATACACTTTCCAGAGGTCTAAAGAGCTCCTGATTCCTCCATAAATATACTGATATTTTCCATTATTATTCTTCAATTAGATTCCAAATTAAGAGATAAACATGTTTTACATTTGGTTAAATCATATTTTCTTTGATTAGAATTTATGCCCATATTATCTGTATATGATTATACTTGTCTATCTATGTGTCTGCATCTATCCATCTATCAGTCTTCATCTATCATCTATCTAGTCTTCATTGCAAAGTACATGATAATGTTTCCCATTCACTTGTTTCTTACAGCACCTTTTTTTACTACTGATTTAAATTAACTCCTGCATTAGTGAGTAAAGCTTTGTATGTCATAAATGTGTCTCTGTTTTTCTCAATTTTTATATACCTTTTAAGTTTGTTTACTTCTTGTTATTTAATGCTCAAAGTTAAAATATTTGTTTGGTTAAATCAATCAACCTTTTCTTTTATGATTTTTGTATTTGTTGGTAAAGATGGGTTTTAAAACAAGAGTTTTAATTTTTGATAAATTTTTATTGAGCACTTATCACAGTTTAGGAACACAGCAAGTCAACTAAGTCCTGGTCCAGCATGCGATTTCAAGCCAGTTGTGGAGATAGAAATATAAATGTTCATTCACACAACATTAAGAAATATTTTATCAACAGCAATCTACCAAGAAATGCAAATTGATACACTACAAATTGAGAACATATGTGCTGAGAATAAAGGAATGTTTTAATGAATGGATGGAACTTCTCAAGGGAGGGAAATTAGAGATAATAAAAATCCAATGCTTTCAAAATTTTTAAGACATCTTTTTTTCAGTGATTCTTCTATGCATCTATGAATTATTCTACTTCGCATATATTGGAAAAGTTGGATCTTGCTATACACATTTTTTACATTTCTTCTATGACAAGAGGAGTTGAAGTTGGTATGTTATAAATGCTTAAGCACAAATGCAATCTTCAGTATTATTTTTCTGGGAAATTGAAAGTGAGACAGGAATGGTTAGGAAATAAAATTAATTATGTTCTTTACTAGCCATGAATGCACTGTACGCCTACAAATCCAGCTTTGCCTTTCCACCCTGTTGCCACCTAGTACTTTTGAAGTTTCATTTCAGAGGTGAAGGTATAAGAAAAGAGAAAAATGTGGAAGTGGTGATAGTACTGTGAAGTTATCAAAGGAATAAAAACCACAAAATAAGGAAACAGAACTGCTTATTTCACTTTCAAATATATACATAATAATCTAGTTATTATTGGAAGTGTGATGCTTATTTTGAGTGGGAATAAAAGGACCTCAATTTTGGAGAAATATGTTAGTTAAATGTTCTCAATACCTTGCTTACAACTTGGTTTGGTTCTAATGCCTTAAAAAGACTCTCTGGGAGCTGTTTCTGCACATGCTCTCTCTCTCTTTCCTGTTGCCCTCAGCACTCATCACTGAGAAAAATGAAAAAGAAAGAGCGATGACATTATAACTGTGGTTTTCTTTATAGTTCCTGTGTCTGCTGTGTATTTGACCTTCTAATTTTCCTAGAGCTAAATTTTGAATGATCCAGTTCTAAAGCATAATTGTCACTCCTACTTGGAGTATCTCTCTTGAATACTTAACTTAAATATTACGCTAGTAAGCAAGACAAGCCACCCCAGGGAAACCTCAAGCGCATTCATGTTCCTTCCTTAAACCAAAGAAATTCAAGTCATGTTTCCCTTCCTTGGGAGTTAATCTAATTACTCCATACTAAGGTGCTTGCAAAGCAGACCTTTTCAAGATAAAAATTTATCCAGAACCCATAAAACTATTTTTTTAATATTTATACCCTTTCTTCTTTCTAGAAGTTCATGGTCCATAGTTTTTTATCCTCTTCCCCAAACTCACAATAAAAAAGTGAAAAAAGCCATTTGTAACTATGAAGTTTCTAATTCACTGAAGAACCAAGTCATTCATTTCAGCATTTCTCTTCTGTGATGACTAATGTACGCAATTCCATCATGACCTATAACCATTGGTCCCATGTCGAATTTTAGTCTTTTGTAAGATAGGATGCAAGAGTAAAATAATTCTCAGCTAAGGAAACAGAAGACTAATGTTCCAAGAAATAAATATAAACAAATAGAAAAATGATTTAATTTTTGATAGTAATATTAGTATAGGATCTGTGTATAAAGTTATAGAGTCAACTATACCGGAATTGCTATGTAGACAAATATATAGCCCTTAGAAAAAAATTAAATATTCTTGTTCTTGGCTCCTGCTGACTAAACACTGTTTGCCATTTTGGTCTTATTTCTGGTAACTAAACTCTTGATCATGGTCCATTTAATTTTACCTATTTTCTGTTCCTGAAAACTCTACACCTGCCCACCCGTTCCCTACACTGTGTTCTGCCTAGCACACTTTTTTGATTACCTTCAACTATTTAGTTCTTACCCTATTAGTCTGGTATTTCAGGATCAGTTTCTTGAGCCTTCCAATCTGGGTCGGTTCCCATTCCCATTGCACCCTCTGGTGGCCATTTCCATAACCATCTTAGTCAATTAAGCCAATTTTGGTTAATTCCGTAGTCTTACACTGGTGGCATGTTGGTTCAGGAAAAAGGCAACAGATGCGATTCTAACCAATAGAACCAGAAACAAATTCTACAGGAAGTCTCAAGTTTTCTAATTCACAAAATGGAGTCACAGGAAACTGTAGTATATCTTCTGTTTTCCAAAATGCATTATTATTGTCACTGTTGCTGTTGTTGTTGATGTTGTTTTATATTGTTTTGTTTTACATAGTTCTGCATCTGCTATTACCATAGTTATAACAGCTTGAGATTACAATTAACAAAGGATGGAAAATAGAGACATGAGAAGAAAGTCTGTTTCTGTTCACTTTGTGATGTCAACGAATCAGCCAGTGTCAGATGTCAATTTCAGCAGTCATTTCACATTTATTTTGTCCATCCAGAATCTGAATTGCCTTCCATGTTTGCAGAATCTTCTGCTTTTTGAAAAGCAGCCTGAAGTTCATTATGACATCTGAAATGCCTTATATTCACTTTCCTACCCCTCCTTGTGTCATTTCTCCATGGATTTCTTGCATTGCTGCATAGTCTGAGTACTCTGAGTAAAAGCATTTATGGCCAATCTTTGTATATGGAAACATTCCAAGACAGTAAAGTGGATTTTCTTTTTGGAATAGATTTTTTTACATCTCAGGATAACAAACATAGAAACCCCTTTCCCTTTTCACCCAAAGATATTTGTTTATATTTCAGATTAAACAGAAGTATAATTTCTGTCTCTCTTTTTCTCTTTGGAGGGGAGGATTGGCAAGACATCAGCGACCCTACCTAAAATAAGAGTTTCCTAATTTTGAGGACTTTTTTTCCTGTGGTGTATTCCACTGAATGTACACATAACATCTGGCTCTCATTGTGTTGCCCTGTGTGAACTGATGTACAGGGAGCCAACATAAGAGAGATAAATGGTCTTTGTCTCTGACTAAGGAGTCGTATGTATTATATTAGCCTGCTAAGGTTATATATTCAACACAGCAGCTACTGTCATAATACTTAACAGAATAGATTCAGCATGGCAGCATGGTCTGCGTTTTCTGTGGCAGGCTGACTGGTACTTTACAATACAGTAAAATCACAGATCTTTCACAGTCTTAGACTTCATATTTTATGGCCAGTGGATTGTCACATGACTTTGAATTCAACAATTGGCAACACTTGCCCTATGTTTTCAACTGGAAATATTGATATGAAAAACCAGGTACCATGCTGAAATTACAAACACATTGGTTGAATTTTCCAGCATCCATGGGCAGTTATGTCTTCAGTGCAATCTGCCCACACTGTGCCTATGGGCATTGTCAGCCCTGGGGATTCTAGTAAACATGAGTCAGCTCATGTCACTCCTAAGCTCTTCTCTACCATGAAAAGAATTTGTTATTCTCAATAATACGTACTGCAGTCTTGTTTACTTCATTGTATAGTTTCTATATTCCACACTGAAATGCAGTCTACATAAAGGAAGGGATTGTAAATCCCTCTGTCAATGCATGATAGACTCTCAAAAATATTTCTGAGGAAATAAATATCAGGAATTTGGAGAAAACCTTTACTGACCTTTAGCATTTTATTGAGAAAATTATCTATTGTGTGTATAGCTATTTTAGCATCTATAAATCAATTCTTCCCCTCAAATATCTAAAGAATAAGTAGAAATGTGAGTATACAGAATAAAATAGAATAATTTAGGGAGCATATGCAATTTTACTACTAAATTGACAGTATGGCTAGCAGTTGTATTAGCTATCTAGCTGCAAATAGATTATTCAAAAACTTAGTATCTTAAAACAGTAAACACTCGATTATCTTACACAGATTTTGTGGTTAAGGAATCCTGAAGTGACTTAGCACAGTTCTGACTCCAAATCTCTCATGTGGTTGTTGTCATGATTTGATTGCTGTCATTTGAAGGCTTGGCTGTGGCTAGAGGGTTTGTTTTCAGGGTAGGCTCACTACCAGAACTAACAAATTAATATGCCTGTCGGCAGGAGTACTCAGATTCTCATCACACTGACCTATCCATTGCAGTGTTGGAATGGACTTAATCATAGTAGCTGAGCTCCCCCAAAGGATGATCTGATAGAACAACACAATGCCAAAATGTCATCTATGACCTAGCCTTGGAGTCACATTCTGTAATTTCCACAGTGTCTTATAGGTTACACCAGTTAGTCTGATTCCACATTGGAGGGGACCTAACCAGGGCCTGACCACCACAAGGTGAGAATGGAGGGGGGTAATAGTGGAGGCTGCTTACCACTGCAATAATGCCAGTCTTGGAAGTCCCACCTCCTAGCATGGAAAGCGTAGATCTTACAGTCTCTGTAAAGCATGTTCATATTAATTGGCAAAGAGAATGACAAGGACAGGACAAATAATGAGACTAGTAGGTTTAGTTTTGCAATATTATGTGAGATTTTTGAATTTCTCCAGGCATTATTTATCTTTTATTTCTACTTAAAAAAGCTGTTATGATAATCAAACTGAACATGTGTTGAAAGACTTGACAACTAACACAGTCGTAGTATGCACATAGTATTAATTATTTTCATCATCAAGAATGTCTCTTATCCACACAACTCCCAGCAGAGATAATTTAATTGACGTGCAGATTGAATTAGCACTATATACAGGCCAAATTTTTTGGATGTTGACAAATTATGTGTATAATAAACTGACCGAAAACTCCAGACTTCCTCATATACAATAAGTGCTCATGTTACTTTTTTACTAATTCTAATCCCTGGCAGATGTTTTCATTAAAATAATCATAGTGAAAACTAATATGTGACCATTGATTAGGAGCAGCCATCTTGTATTTACATTTTGATCAATATCAGAATTATTACATAGACTCTCCTAAAGCATGTTGAAAAGAGAACTTAAGTGCATTGTATAATTTTTGGTATGTTCCAAAGATTTTTTTTCCCCTCAATTTCTATAAAGTTTCTGAAGAAAGAGTATCTGGGTAGAGAATCATTTGTTTTGGATAACCTTCTGTCTCACAATATTTATCTTCAAATTTGATCTCTTGTATAAACTGTTGCATGAGCTCAATTTTTCCTACTTGGTTACTTAGCCCTATTTTTCCTACTGTACCCAGGGCCAACTGAATCTATTACAAAAGCCCCTTAGTATTTTCTTCTGATGCTGTTGTCAAACTTCTTTAAACCTCCAATCATTAATAGCATTCTGAATTTTTAGTGAGACTATTGCTCTACATAGTTAATCAAAATTAAAAATTTCACCTAAACTTATGCTTAATAGACATATATTTATTTATTTAATTTCAACTTTTACTTTAGATACAGTGGATACATGTGCAGATTTATTACATGTGAATACTGCATGATACTGAGGTGTGGAGTATGGATCCCATCACCCAGATAACAAGCATGGTATCTGATATTTAGTTTTTAACCCACCCACCTCCAGTAGCCCACAGCATCTTTTGTTCCCATGTTCATGTGTATGGCTGCTCAAAGTTTAGCTGTCATTTATAAGCGAAAAAAATGTGTCACTTGATTTTCTGTTTCTGCCTTAATTTACTTATAATTATGGCCTCCAGTTCAATCCATTGTTGCCACAAAGAACATGATTTCATTCTTTTTTGCTGTTGCACAGTATTTCATGGTATATACGTACTACATTTTCTTTAGCCAATTTACCATTGATGGGCACCTGGGTTCATTGTATAGCTTTGCTATTGTGAATAATGCAGCAATTAACATATGAGTGTGTGTTTTTTTGGTAAAATTTTTTTGTTTTTTTTTTATTAAATAGACAGATGTAGATACAGATATAGCTATAGATACATAAAATCCACATAACGGGATTGCTGGATCAAATGGTAGCTTTGTTTAAAGTTTTTTGAGAGACCTCCGAACTGGTATCCACAGTGGTTGGACTAATTTAGATTCATATCAACAGTGTATAAGTGTTTCCTTTTCTCTGCAGCCTCTCCAGCATCTGATGTTTTCTAACTTTCTAATAATAACCATATGACTGATATGAGATGACATGTTATTATGGTTTTGATTTGCATTTCTTTAATGATTAGTGTTGCTGAATATTTTTTTAATGTGTTTGCTGGCCACTGGTATGTCTTCCTTTGAGAAGCATCTGTTCATGTCCTTTGCCTACTTTTTAATGGGGCTGTTTGTCTTTTGTTTGTTATTTGAGTTCCCTATAGATTCTGGATATTAGGGCTTTGCTGAATGCATAATTTGCAAATATCTTCTCCTATTCTGTAGGTTGCCTGTTTGTTCTGTTGATAGGCTCTTTTGCTGTGCAGAAGCTCTTCATTTAATTAGGTCCCACTTGTTTATTTTTGCTTTTGTTGCAATTGCTTTTGGTGACTTAGCCAAAAATTATTTGCCAAGGCTGATGTCAAAAAGAATATTTCCTAGGTTGTCGTCCAGGGTTTTTATAGCTTCTTTCTTTTTTTTTTTTTTTTTTTTTTTTTTTTTTTTGTCTTTTTTAAGTTGAAATCTTGCTCTTGTCACTCAGGCTACAGTGCAGTGGCATAATCACAGCTCACTGCAACCTTGGCATCCCGTGTTCAAAAGATTCTTCTGCCTCAGCCTCCTGAGTGGCTGGAATTACAGGCACCTGCCACCACACCAGGCCAATTTTTATATTTTTAGTAGAGACAGGGTTTCACCATGTTGGCCAGGCTGGTCTCAAACTCTTGACCTCAGGTGATCCCCCAGCCTCAGTCTCCCAGTGTTGGGATTACAGGCCTGAGCCACTGTGACTAGCCCGAGGTTTAATATATAAATCTTTAATCTATTTTGAGTTGATTGTTGTATATAGTGAAAAGTAGAGGTCCATCTTCAATCTGCATATGGCCAGCTGGTTATCCCAGCATCATTTATTGACTAGAGGAGTGCTTTTTCTATTGCCTTCTTTTGTCTGCCTTGTCAAAGATCAGATAGTTGTAGGTGTGTGGCTCTATTTCTAAGTTTTCTATTTTGTTCCATTTGTCTAACTTATCTGTTTTTGCACCAGATCTAAGTTGTTTTGGTTACTGTAACTTTATAGTATAGTTTGATGTTGGGTAGTGTGATGCTTCTAGCTT
Organism: Aotus nancymaae; assembly: GCF_030222135.1. Classification (NCBI taxonomy): domain Eukaryota; kingdom Metazoa; phylum Chordata; class Mammalia; order Primates; family Aotidae; genus Aotus; species Aotus nancymaae. The sequence continues at coordinate 25,380,281 of NW_026988435.1, forward strand.
TGTTTACAGAGGTATTCTCACTTATGTCTTAAGGTAATTAAGAGTAAATGTTCTAAAATATTGCATATATTTTAAAAATATTTGAAAGTATTTAATTGCTACTGTTAAAAGTACAGTGATGGTGTTTCTAATATTTAAAACATTAGCTGTCTTAAAATATAACATTATCTGAATATTTTGTTGTTTTTTCTCAATTTGAATGGATACCTTCACATGGACCAATTACCTATGTAAATTGCTAATTTTATATAGAAAATATTTGGGACTTAAACCTTTTATCTTTTTCAAGATCATATAGCTGAATTTAAAAATTTTACGTGATTCTAAATAAATTTGAAAGGAAAATTAAAAACTGAAATGTTTAAGCCTTTTAAAAAAATCACACTATATCTGATGTCTAATTCACTGTCTGTGACTATTAGGTATCTTCTGGCACTATAATATTCCAGGTTGTTACCTCCCACTGAAAATCTGTTCTCATATTATTCTTCCCAGATAGCAATGATATTTCATTTTTCAAAGTTCAATCTTGTTTTTTTCTCATAGTTATTTTTTAATAAAAGTTACTCATCTTATAAAACTACATAACAGTTTACCTCTATCCTTATAGTTAACATTTTATGTTGTCTGTCTCATAACTGATTAATTAAAATGTGATAAAATGCCCCCAGAATAAAACTATTCAAATATGTGACTTGAAGCAACAAGAAAGAGGACAAACGTTTCCATTTTCTTCAAAGCAAATTCAAGGTATGAACTTTATATGATTCTCTATGTATTCAATAAAACACTGCTCTATACAACTAATTAAACATGTTATACCACGACCTTTCTTTGTCGGATTAATCTATGTACTAAGAGATTTAATTGGATATTGGGTCAAGCATTGGACGATGTATAGAAAAACATGTTATTAAGCTACTATTACCCACACAAAGAAATTCAGGAAAACAAACAAATAAAGCCAGTTATTATCTAGAAACTTCAAGTTAAAAATGATGTTCTCAGTTTTAAACAATAGGTTTACTTTCAAAATTAGCTTGACTTTAAAGTTTTAGATATATTGGCATTATTGTAATTTTAATGTTGGTTATTTATTTTTAAAAAGCCAAGACCTATTATTTAAAGGGGTTAAATGTGTCTCATATGATATCCTTAGATTTCAGGCTCTGTTATTACATTTATGAAATATATCACAATTGTCTATTTCTATCTACTGAGCTAAATGTTCAGCTCTCAATGTTTATTTATTTAGTATCTTCTATGTTAAAAATGCAAAACAATGATTATCATTCAATTAAACTGTTCTATACTTTCTAGAGGCTGATTTCTAAGTAAATATGATTACTAGAGAATAGTAGTCATTCAAGGTTGGAGAGGATTATAAAATTTAAGGGAATTTCTTACTTATATATGAGGCTAATTTGATCAGGCATTTTTCATGGTCATATGGCTTATAATTAGAAGACAAGCTAAAATATACCTCAATCACACAACAAATTTACATTAAGTACCATGCAATATGTATATTTAATTGGTGGTACTCATGGGATATAATAATAAAATTAACTGTATTTCTGTCTTCCATCTTAAATCTCTAGGTCTGGATTCCCTATCCCCTCCACCTTTAAACAAACTTGAAAAGGTAGAAAGACTCCATGGCATTTCTGATCACAATTAAATAACAGAAAGTCCAACAGCCATTTAATAATAGAAGTACAGTTTCAATTCAGTAGTTAAAAACATGCAGTATATTAATCGGCACTGCAATGATCATTCAATGATTAGATTTCCTTTTTTAGCTAAATCCAGCTGTAATTGGTTGTCAGCTGCCTTAAGATAGAGGAGGCATCATGTTTTGGTGCTCATTCATTACTTGTTAATTTTTATTTATCTTCTATTTTAACCTCAGGGGAACGAAGAGATTGGTGAGTAGAGAGGTGAGGAAATGATAAAGAATTTAGTTCACTGGTGCTGTGTAAGATAGCTTTGCATTCTTCTCATTATTAAATGTTTAAAGCTTATTCTTTCACAGATGTTTTTATGAGTCCTTTGCTGAATTCTTCAATTATTAAGACATGGCCTCCACTTTTGCTTTAGCCAGCTGCTAAGGTTTGAGTGTGTCCCCCAGGTTTCATATGTTGAAAATTTGGTTCCTGATGTGGTCATTTTGGGAGGTTGGGTCTTTAAGAATTGATTAGGTCATTAAAAGGGATTAATTCCACTCTCTTGGGACTGAGTAATTTCTCACAGGAGTAAATGAGACCAGATTAGTTACCTTCTCCAGAGACCAGATTAGTTACCTTGAGAGAGGGTTATTATAAAGTAAGGTCACCCTTTGTGTTTTGTCCGTTTAATACATACCTACTTCATTCTTCCTGTTCTCTGCCATGTTACAGTGAATTATGAAAGCCCTGGTCAGAAGCTGCTGCCCCAGAGACCAGATTAGTTACCTTGAGAGAGGGTTATTATAAAGTAAGGTCACCCTTTGTGTTTTGTCCCTTTCATACATACCTACTTCATTCTTCCTGTTCTCTGCCATGTTACAGTGAATTATGAAAGCCCTGGTCAGAAGCTGCTGCCATGCTTTTGGATTTCCCAGCCTCCAGAACCATGAGTGAAAACAAACCTCTTTTTTTATAAGTAACTGATTGCAGGTATATTGTTATAGCAACAAAAACAGGAAAAGTCAGTAACCATTTTTATTCTTCAGTGTCTGCTCCATAAGAGTCCTACTATTGCTGTGATCCTACAACCATGGCAGACTATCTGTTGGGCTGACTTTCCTATGGTGGTTGCTACTGATTTCAGAAACCACACATCTTTGGTCCACTGTTTGAGAGTAGTGTAGTTGCTTTCAAGGTTTCAGGCCTTCTTTCTGATTCCATTGGTCACTACTTTCTGGAATTGTGAATTAGAACTTCATTTTCTGTGCTCTTCTAACTACATAAAGTACAATGTAAACTATAGGAATGAATGATCTAGTTAAAACCTTATGTGGTCTGAATATTTGTGTTCCTCAAAAGTTGTATGTTGAAACCTAATCACCAATGTGATGATGTTAAGAGGTGATTAGTTGATAGCTGTAGAGCCCTCATTAATGGGATTAGCATTCTTATAAAATGGGGCCAAGGGAACTCATTACTCTTTTTAGCTATATGAGGACACAGTTGGAAGGCATCATCTATAAATCAGAAAGCAGGCCCTCATCAGACACCAAACTTATTGGCACTTTGTTCTTGGGGTTCTTAGCTTCTAGAACTTTGAAAAATAATTTTCTGTTGTTTATAAGCTTCCAAGCTACGAAGTTTATAACATTTTGTTATAGCAGCATGAACCAGCCAAGATAACAGCTCTCCTCTGACTAAGCTGAAGGTTAGAAAAAGAAACCTATTACCTCCTCTCTACCTTTTTCCAGTGGCGAATAGGTAAAGACTCACAGCACTTCCTGAAAATGTGGTTCAAAACTCATTATTTTCTATCCATACCCTCAAATATTTTATATCATAGATATGGACAAGGGAATCATTTATCAGTCAACAGCTTTAAATTTTCATATAGATCAGCAAATCTTTTGAGATAAAACAAATTTTGTACTTTGATAGTTCAGCTAAGAGTTTTGAGTTTAGCTTTTTGTTATAGGTGATAGATATTAGACATTGTCATGGAGATGCAATTCTGAACACAAAGAATTATGGTCTCTGTGCTCATGGAGCTTAGTATCTATCTATTGAAGGGAAATTAGACATTATTTAAATAATAATAACAAAGTGTATAAATATGGTAAGTGCTTGGAAAGGAAAGTGAACTCTGTTGTGAGACATATTCTAAAGGTGGTTGGATGAGTAGAAGGATAAGTGGAGTCTTCTCTAGGTAAGGAAACATTTCTTTGAGATTTGAATGTTGAGTACAAATTAATTTCATAAAAGAAAATGTAGGGCTTAGGGAGAGTTATGAATAACATCTTAGGCAGAGGAAACTTCTCTGTAATGCTTCAGATTGTGACAGACAGGGAGAAAAGTTCTATGGGTCTTGATTGAAAGAGAAAGGGTTTCTTGTGGGAACAATGTGAGGACTGAGATTTTCACAGAGAGCAGAAAAATATACAGGGCACAACGGGCCATGTTAAATATTCCTTTTTTTTTAATCTTAAATGAAGTGCAAATCCAGCAAAGTCTTCTGAACTGAGGGTAGAAGTTGAGGATTAAATTAATATATCAAAAAGAGTGCACTAGTTGTAATTGGGAAAATAAAAATAGATTTTTTGGAGAGAAGCATGCAAAAGTTGATGAGAAAGGCAAAGAGGCAACTTAAACATTCTGTGTGAGATTTGTTTCAACTAGAGTGAGATAGCAAGATCTTGCAACTTTAGCATACAGCTTATAGCCTTACTTTCCCAGCTTTATTTTTTAGACTGTCTGGTTGCCTGGTTGCTAGAACAGATACATTTTTGACAAGGTTTAGAGGGGCACATTTTATAAAATGATAGGAGGCAAATGTAAATGTAGCCCACCAGTGAAAGTTTGCCTAATGGCTGATGCAGAAACTTCTACAGACTCTATACACTTCAGGTTCAAGTATCATCTATGGCGCTTTACTAAATTTGATACTGTTTAAATATTAAAGGAGATTTACATTAACCACTTAAAAACAAACTGAATGGGTGCGACCTTTATCTTCATGTTTTTATGACTAAATGCATGCATGACTTATAAGGCAATAGCATGCAAAGAACACCTCCTTGGTGCAAAACAGTGTATCTGCAGTGGTATTTTGGGCAGTTTCCACCACCCACTCTTAATCCTTGCAGAAAAGGGCTTTCATGACATAGAGGCTTTCTATTACTAAAAAATTATGTAATCTTTAACTAGTCCCCACCTCACAGTTTATACTCCAACTTTGGTAAGCTATTTTTGTTCTTGTGACCCACCAAGTGGTTTCACATTGGTAGAATTTTCCAAGTCCTTGGCCTAAAAAAATGTTGTGTCCCTCCCATTCTCTTGGATTTAAATTTCTTATTCGTTAGCATTTAGCTTAGATGTCTTCACAATCAGGAAGCCCCAATATCTCTTGTCATTACTCCAACTCCAACCTCAAGGCAGGTTTAAATATCCTCCTCTTGTCTTCCCTAAAGCCCATTAAGCCTTCATTCATTTCACTTGTCACGTGTAATTAGAGTTTTCTCTTTGAATATCTAATTTTCCTACTGCAAACTCTTAATTCACTTGTGCCTGCTTAGAACTTAGTACACTGTGTACATGATGGATATTCAGAAAATGTTTGTCGGAGTAAACTAAGCTGGTGTCCCATAAAATCTTTTCAGTGTTCACTATGAAAACACTTCTTTGAAAAATGTGTCTTGTTATGTGTATATTGGCTCTAATGGTTATGGCTGAGTGCAATCAATCATTCAGGACATGCACCTTGACTTTGACACTAATTAGATTGAATGAGTTAATAAGATTGTCATGGCCTATTTATGACAACAGTTGTGGAAATAAGTTATTACCCCTGTAGAGATATTTCAAATTCATCTTATATTTTCTCTAGTTTCTTCATCTTTAGATATGCCAAATAAGGCAATTGAGCATTCACTTTTTTTCAGAATGCATTTTAGGAGCAATTTTGAAGCGTGAAGTATTGAAATAATATGCATTTATCTTTTTCCTCTTATCTCAGAGCTCAAAATGTTAATTTATTATATTGAGTTTGTAGGAGCTAACACTATAGAAATGCATAAAAATTAAAAACATAAAACTTTTTGTAATAATTTGCTCTTTGGCAAACAAAGTTTAAATTATCTTTAAATCCTAAATATATATTTGGAACAACAAGCTTTATACTATTAATATTTTATGTCAGTATGCATTTGCAACTGATAAATTCTCTTCAAATATAATATTTCATTCAGAATAATATTTTTAGTATTTGCGAATCTTTGTGCTGTGCTAAGAACTAAGGCTACAAATAAAAATGTGATATAGTTTCTACTCTCCTGGATGTTTCATTCTAATTAGGGATATATGTAAGAATTAGGATGATGAGAATTATGAGCACCAAGTGCTTGTTAGGGTTAAGGACAGTGACACTGAGGATTTTCCTAAAATTTTTGAGATAAGGCAAATAACATTGTCTTTGGGTGACAAATAAATTCACAAAGAAACAATGGTCCAAAACCTGAATATATAAGCAGCAAGTTACTGAATGTAGACATCATATTTAAAGAAGTGGCTACTTAGAACAGAGGTTGGTCAGTGGAAAAAGGCGATCATAGAAGCTCACATAGATAGTTTTAATCAAAGAGCCACTTAGGGGAATGAGGATTTTAGTAAAATTGTTTTAGGTATTCTAGCTCAATGAGTGTTAATTATATCATTAAAAGTTGTACAAGAAGTTAAAGCCAAAAAATTTTAAGAAGACCACACACTTTGTAAAGATAGAAACCATTGTTTGTTTCACTATTGTTTCATGCTGACCAAGCAAAGTTTTATTTTATTTTATTTTTGGAGACATTGGAGACAGGATCTCTCTGTTGCCCAGACTAGTGTGTAATGAGGCAAGCACATTTCACTGTAAACTCTAGCTCCTGGGCTTAAGCGATTCTTCCACCTCAGCTTCCCAAGTAGCTAAGACTACATTCATGTGCCACCATGATCAGCTAATATTTGTATTTTTTCTTTTCCTTTCTTTCTTTCTTTCTTTTTTTTTTTTTTTTTTTGTACAGGCTGGGTATCACTATGTTACCCAGGCTGGGCATAAGTGATCCTCCCACCTCCTCAGCCTCCCGAAGCAATGGGGTTACAGGTATGAGCCATTGTGCCTGGCCTAACCAAGCAAACTTTATTTATTATGCGACTTCTAGGTCTCCTACAGAGCAAAAAGTAGCGCTGGTTAGGCCAAGATAAATATTCCTATTTCAATGGAAGTTACACATCTCTTTGTGTTGACAGATGATGTTCTGATGTGAGCTAGTTTAATATAAAGCTGCCATTAGAAATAGATAGGTCCAAAATGTTCTAAAGGAATCAAGTTGCAGTAACTGCAAACGCGAAGACTTTGGCAAATTTGACAACATAAAAGAGATCCTAAATGGCAGAGATTTAGGTAGAATTTGATAGAGAGTGCTTAGGTTCATTTCCTGGGTTAATGACTTATGCTCTGTGTCACCTTGAAAGATTTGCTTTCTTTTCCTCTGTTTCTTCATCCATGTAAGTGGGGGTATGTTATTTACCTTCTATCATTCTTGTCAAGTTATTCATCTATTTTAAAACAGAAAACTGTGCTTACAGAATTACAAACAGAGCAATATATTCTAAAGTCTAGTTATGACTTTTGAAAACTTGGAAGACTGAGCCTCCCTGTGCCTCAATCAGAAAGCTAGGGAATCAATAAGCCATTGTTGCAGCTGTTGTGTCCAGAAATACACCGTTGTCACTTCTGCCTATGGATCAGAGAGCAACTGCTTCAGTGTTTGGTTCTAGAACCACACCCTCTCTGTTGGACCATTAATTGTAAATTGACACAGTTTGGATCTGTGTTCCTGCCCAAATCTCATGCCCAGTTGTAATCCCCAATGTTTTAGGTGGGGCATGGTGGGAGGTGATCAGTTCAAGGGGTGGTTTCTCATGTTTTAACACCTTCTCCCTTGGTGGTATTGTGGTGATAGTGAGTTCTCCTGAGGTCTGATTGTTTAAAAATGTGTAGCACCTCCCTTCTCTCTATCTTTGTCCTCCTCCTACCATGTAAGACACCTGCTAGCATGTTGCCATCTGCTATGAGGAAAAGCTCCCTGAGGCCTCCTCAAAAGAGATGCTGGCATGCTTCCTGCACAGTCTGTACAACCATGAGCCAATTAAACCTTTTTTCTTTATGAATTACCCTGTTTCAGGTATTACTTTAGAGCAATGAAAGAACAGACTAATACACAAATGAGTGAGTCATGTAGCACAAAGTATTGGCATTCTCTCTTTCCTTAAATAGATTCAGATTCAGATATTGTGAAATTGCATCTGATTAGCAGATCCTTAGTAACACCCATAATCCCAGTCACAGGGGAGTCTAGGGAATGAAATTTAGCTTCCCAGACTTTGTAACACAGGAAGAGAGAAAAAGGTTTGCTACAGGTGTTTGGTACCCTAATCTACTATAGTATATGGTACCCTTCTATCTTCTTTTTTAATCTTTAAAATGTATATAGATTAGATAATCAAAGAGGTCTGCTAGCAGTGGATGCATGTAAAATGAATTTTTTAAAACACAAAAATAATCAAAAACTCCATCTGCAGTTACTAGGGTAGAGAAAAACTGTTAGGGATCCCCAGACAAAGAGAAAAGCGGGAATAAAATTGCTGAATCGCTATCTTGTAGTATATTTGTTTATTTCCAAGCTAGTTGTATTTGTATGGCTGGAGAGCAGAACTTGAGAATGAAGTGGTGAATTAAGTTTGGAACTGTGTAAATAAGCCAAGGCATAGCAAAGCCTGTAGCCATAGTAAGAATATAAATTTGATCCTGTAGTCATTAGGGAGCTACTAGAATTATTTGAAGTAGAGAATAACTAATTATATTTGCATTCATGAAATAACACTCCATGGCTGTAGGAAGCATGATTTGGGGTTAGAGGAGAGTTTCCCACACAGAAGGTAGCAGGACAAGGGGCAAGATTAGGTGAGTATTTACAAATCACTGAATTTAAAAAACTGATGAAAATATCAGTGAAAGGTATACAAGTGGTAATGAGGATAGGAGATTTTGTACATTAAGGGAGCTATAATTTTATAACAGTAAGTACTTCGATGGGGAGGGTATTGGAAGTTGATAATTTCAAGGCTATAAGAATTTTTCAACAGTGGAAACGTTCATACCTAGTGGGATGGCTTTGAGGGGAACAAGATGATTTGATTTCCTTATATTTAATATATTTACCTGCCTGAAGGTCTTTCATGAGAAGATACTTTACATACATTTGATTATATAGGCAACAACCAGTGGACAAGGGAAATAACTGAAGTGAACATAAGTATTTTTCATAAGCAGAAAATTATGCTATGAGTGTATGTAAGGTTTTACATATGAAGCTGTACAGAAGGAACAAACCAGGGGATGAAATCCTCCAGAAAACCTGCTATTCAGTCCAGAAAAATGGAGCATCCAAAAAGACTGAAAAGATGTGAGGGAAAGTGAAAGGAAAACACCCCTGCAGTAGCAGAGAACACTAAAGGTTACAGAAAAGTCAAAGAAAATAATGTTGGAAAATATTTACAGGGATAAACACTATGCTATTGCAAACATTGGCAAGAGTAGTTAGTACAAAATGACAAAGGGAGAAACCTGAATTCATGGTTGGAATTGTGGATGGAATGATTAACAAGGGAAAACACTAAAAATAAACAATTTTCCCAAAACGTTTGGCCCTAAAGCAAAAGAAATATTTGGTAATAGCGAGTTAAAGGTCTAGAATCATAGAAGCAAAAGTTCAAGGACTGAGTGTGTATGTGTGTGTGTGTGTATATGCATGTGTATGCATGTGTGTGTATATATGCATGTGTATGCATGTGTGTGTATGCATGTATGTGTGTATGCATATAGACGCATGTGTGTGTTTAATTGCTTTGTTGATTTCTTTATTATGATGGCAGATAATGCACATATTTACACAATAGAAACATAAATATTAAAGTCTATAGATTCATGGTTTGTCTTGTTGGGCTGGTGTTGCTTTTTCTAGGTTTGTGTTTGGGATAATCACAAAATAATCAGGAGGAGGAAAATTAGAATAGTTTAATTTCTCTTCTCTTCTTTTTTTTTTTTTTTTTTTTGAGACAGAGTTTTTCTTTTTTTTTTTTTAATTTTGAGACAGAGTTTTGCTCTTGTTGCCCAGGCTGGTGCACAATGGCTCCATCTCAGCTCACCACAGCCTCCGCCTCCCAGATTCAAGCGTTTCTCCTGCCTCAGCCTCCCTAGTAGCTGGGATTACAGGTATGTGCCACCACGCCCAGATAATTTTGTATTTTTAGTAGAGAAGGGGTTTCTCCATGTTGGTCAGGCTGGTCTTGAACTCCCAACTTCAGGTGATCAGCCCATCTCAAGCTCCCAAAGTGCTGGGATTACAGGTGTGAGTCACTGTGCCTGGCCATAACAGTTGATTTTCATTAGGGAATAGATTGAGTAAGACAAACCGTTAGATGGATTAAGGAATAAGTAAGAAAGAATGAGATGGTGCCTCCGTTTTTAACATTTTAGGGGCAGGGGCAGCAGCCAGTTAATACAGTAGAAATTGTGAAGTATTAAAAGTGAATATTAATACATCAGAAATAATAAAATTGCAATGTAAATCCCCTTTTGCCAAATTTTTCAGTATTTGGGGGTAAGATTTTATTCATATTTCAGAGGCATATTATAATGACATTACTCAAGGGATGGGCAAGCTTTTTCAAGTTATAGCAACATGATAATGGTAAAGAGATGGGAAAAGGGTGAAACTGAAGAAGCCATTTTCTCATTGAATCATCTCACCAAATTTCAGGTAGGTATGAACCACTTTAAACCATAAATGAGAAAATGGTGACTAGCATAGTTATTAAGGGGCATAGCCAGGATTAGAAAACAATGTTTTAAAAAATAAAATTAAAACATTCTCATTTTAACACACTTACCCCTGTAAGACAGAGAAAAATTACACTTAGAAATGGCATAATGGAGATGGTAACTGGTACAGAAAACTTAATCTCTTTTATGTTCTTAAAAAAGGTAAAATGAATCTTTACATATCTATCAAAATCCCCAAGTTTTACTTCAAAATGTTACTTTTCAGGAACAATGATTTATTGAAAGAGAGGAGTAATAACAAAGAGATTGAATAGAACCACTTTGAAGCTGTTTGTAATCTCCTCTGAGACAAAGACGTTGTTCAGAAAACATTCACAGAATAAAGAAATGTTTGCTTAAACACACATGATGCTTACTACACTGTGTTCTCCTGAAATGCAAACATTAATTCATTATTGTTTCAAGTATCTGTGTCTACTGGTTCTTTCTTTTATGGGAAAAGAAACTCAATTCAGTATTATAAACAAAGATAATTTAATCCAGGGGAACTGATTACAAATTAAAGAGCTAAGAAACTCAAGGAGGGAAGATGAGGTATCCCAGTAAGCAGCAGCAGAAACCTGAACTGGTTTTTTAGTGAAGACAAAAACAAGAGGAGCAGAGATTGCCAGCGCCTGGGGCCCAAGTCATCCAACAGAACCTGGAAGAACAGAGGTCCTATCCAGCAATAGCTAAAGCCACAGCCCTGGGAGTGCAGCCATTGTCCAGTGGAGAGATGCAGCCATGAAGGATGCACAGTTGTTAAAGAAGCCACCAAAGGAAGAGAGAGTGTTAAGGGCTGAATTGTGGTCCCTCAAAATTCGTATGTTGAAGTTCTAACACCCAGTATGTGTTAGAATGTGACTGTATTTGGAGATAGAGTCTTTCAGGAGGTAAATATGATAAAATGAGGTTATATGGGCAGGACCTAATCCAGTAGGACTGGTGTCTTTATAAGGAAAAATTAGCCAGTGCAGTGGCTCACACCTGTAATCCCAGCACTTTGGGAGGCTGAGGAGGGTGGATCACCTGAGGTTGGGAGTCCAAGACCAGCCTGATCAACATGGAGAAACCCCATCTCTACTGAAAATACAAAAAAATTAGCCAGGAGTGGTGGTGCATACCCGTAATCCCAGGTACTCAGGAGGCATAGTTTGAGGGGCCACCATCTGCAAGATGGCAGGAGAGGACTTGGAGGAAAATAATAATTATTACTATAATAAAAATAAAACCCACCTTGCTGACACTTTGATCTTGGACTTTTAGCCTCCAGATTTGTGAGAGAATAAATCTGTTATTAATAGGTATTTTGTTATGGCAGCCCTAGCAATATAACAAAAAGAAGCTAGAGCTATACCCTGGCTTCTGCTTTCCTCTAGCCTGACAGCCCCAGATCTTTGTCTCCCATTGGCAAACACAACAGTTGACGTGGACCCCGGAAAGTGTAGTCTACAGGAGGAGATCCCCTGTGTGAGATGAAGCAGAACAGCTAAAAGCACAGGGAAGGCAGACGTCATAACAACCTTACACACTGTGCTACCGTATTATGCCTGTTTTAAAAAGAAGCAACTGTGAGGCTCACATAGGTCAAGGTACTCACATGGAATCACAGATAGTTATGGCTCCAAAGTCCATGCCTTATCAATATCTATGCTGACTCTCAGGGTTAATAAGCTCCATGTTTGTTACAAGTTGATGAGGTTACACCTTTCGTTTGCTATCCCTTTCACCATTCTTGGTAAAAAATATTTAATTTGAGTAATCTCAGAATGCTAATGTAATATTCAGCATCAAAATGTGCGTGTGTGGTGTATAACATGTGAACTCTCTAGAATGTTTTGCCAAACTGATTCCACTGAGTAAAATATTTCCAAATGTTTAAAATGGTTAAAATTTTAAATATTATGTTTTTTTCTTTTTTTTTTCTTTTTTTAAATCAGTGAGTTGATTATCATGAGTTAATTTTTTTTTTTTTTTCAGATAGGGTCTCATTCTGTTTCCCAAGCTGGAGTGCAGAGGTGCCATAATGGCTCATTGATGGAGTCAAGTGATCCTCCCACCCCAGCCTCCCGAGTAGATGGAACTATAGTTGCACACAACCACATCCAGCTAATCCTCCCAACTTTGCCTCCCAAAGTCCTTGTTTCTAATCTTTTACTTTGTTAAGTGCTATGTAGTATGCATTTATTTTAATTGGGAGTGAGTGAGTGTGTGTGTGTGTGTGTGTGTGTATGTGTGCGCCCATGAGAATTTAGCAGCAGAATAAAACGAGACTATTAAAATCAGATGTCCTGTGGGATAAAAATTATATTGTTTAAATTGTGCTCAGGAGCATTTTATTATTACTTTCATTGGCTAATCAGATTACTGATCCTTTCACTTCTCTACACACATCTGGCTGAAATTAGTCATACTTAGTTTTGCCAAAATAATTGGTTAATTGGGAAGGAAACTCATAAACTGCTGAGGATTATCCAACTCTTTTTAAATATGATCCAAGATTATGAGTGACTGATAGACGGGGCATCAGTCTTTAGTGTTAAATCTACAATTTTGCCCATAACAGACCATCTGAACCTACTCTTCTACGATTTGTCATAATTCATCAGGGTCTCCTAATTCATGCTTGAGTGGCAGTTTTATTGCTAATAATTCCAATAATTTGGAATTCATACTTTAAAAGCATTAATGAGACATCTAATAAATGCACTGATTTCTTCCAGATAAAGTAAATACAAATTCTTATTGGGTAATATGTTGTGCCTATTAATGAAAATGTTTTCAAAGTACATGCTCTATCCAATGACATCATTCGTGCAGTCAGGCACTTTATAAATTGTTCAAAAGTACTTTATAAATAGTGTTTTTCAACAAATGAGTGGCCTACTGAATAAATAATTTTGATTACTTCATCAAGAATGTTTTTTTCTGGAGCATTTCTCTTCTACCAGCATATAATTTGTAGTATATCCTCACTATCTTACTTTCGTTTAAATCTTTAGACTCTGAGGAATTCTGATATCTCCATAATAACCTTGAGAGGAAAGCTCAAATGGTCTTTTATGTCTTAGGATCCTGAAGATGTATCACCTTTTTAATAGAATCTCTTGGTTGTTTTGCATAATTCATGTCTCACATAAGACTTTAACAAGGAAAAATGCATGGTTTATATGATGTTTTGCTGGTATTCTGCATATTGATTGTCTATTATATTTCATGCCCTGATTGCAATATTTTTCTGAAATAATTCACTTTTAAGTGGTAAGACTATAATACTAAGACTGACTCAGAATATATATATTAGTGGTTTTTGATATTTGTATACTCTAATCCTTTTTCATTTCAGATTTCAAAGGGATGAGGCAATACTTGATGCTATATGATTTATAAGATACTAAGAAAGATCCCTTTTAGATAGAGCTCCATGATCATCTTTCAGTGATACTAGAAAACAAATGATTTTTTTTTATTATTATTATACTTCAAGTTCTGGGGTACATGTGCAGATCATGCAGGACTGTTACATAGGTATACACATGCCTTGGTGGTTTGCTGCATCCATCTCCCGTCACCTACATTAGGTCTTTCTCCTAATGTTAACCCTCCCAATCTCCCCACCCACTACTATCCCGTTCCTGGCCCTCCAACACCCCAACAGGCCCTGGTGTGTGATGTTTCCCTCTCTGTGTCCATGTGTTCTCACTGTTCAACACCCACTTATGAGTGAGAACATGCAGTGTTTGGTTTTCTGTTCTTGTGTCAGTTTGCTGAGAATGATGATAACCAATGCTTTTATCAAATCTTACTTCAGACCCTCCCCAGAGAAACACTGGGGTCTGCCGGGGGGGTTTGCCGAGTGTTAGCAGGAGGGAGGGCATCAGGAAGAACAGTTAATAGATGCTAGGCTTAATACCTAGATGATGGGTTGATCTGTGCAGCAAACCTCCATGGTATATGTCTACCTATGTAATAAACCTACACATTGGCACATGTTCCCTGGAACTTAAAATAAATGTTGAAGAAAAAAATCATTTTTTAGCAAAACCTTTATAATGCTTATTATAAAGTATTGTTATTTCTCCCAAAATTGCAATTACAGTGCAATGCAAATATATATTCATGCAATAGATGTCAAGATAAAGAAATAATATTTTCATTGATATTTTAAGCATACCTCCCTCTTCATTTTCACTTTAGAGAGGGAAAAATCAAAACAAAGCAATCAACCTATAAACATAAGTAGAATGATTTTCAAAGTACTTGATTCTTTAAAAATGAACTTGAGGTTTTTTTATATGCTAATTTTACTAGTTGAATAATCTAAGCCTACCTGTATGTGGTTGAAACAACTATTTCTTATAACTCATTATCTATGTTTCCACTGATAAACAATGTGTAGAAGCAGTGTGAAATTCATAGACGACTCTCCTACTCTAACCTGCATTTCCCAGTGCAAATGTGTTTGCCTTTGAGTTTTCTGAAATTTGTTTCTGAATGAACTTATCTTGAATGACAGAAAATAGGGATATGTTAAATAAAGGCTAATCATAAGGAGACTCAAAAATAGAAAATATACCTATATTTATAAAAGATGTATATAATTCAACCTTCACTGAAAATATATCTAAGCACATTTCTAGGTCACACAATAGAATGGAATCCTTCCAAATGACCACTTAATTTATCCCTGAGTCTTCAAGAATAATTCTGTGATTGCTTCACCCTTTGAAGGTAAAGTCTATCATAAACATAAAAGATTCAGGAATCTGAGCAAGTAGGCAGTAAAAAAAAAATCAGTAAAAATGGTTATTCTTCAATTTTATGCAGCTGTTTGATTTTTTTCTTTTGTTCAAATGGTGGTATTGTTAAGTAGATACAGCCTGAGATGACATGATTGTATGAATATGTGTGTGAAGTAAACAGATATTCAGCTCTGAAGACAATGCTGCCTTTCTTACCGGATTTTGGCATAAAAAGAGAACATTTTGACCTAGTACCGTCTGCGATATGACAATGACAATGAAAGTAATGTTTGAGTTAACATACTAAGGCACAACTCCAGGCCACATCATTTTCAAAGTAACTCTTTCTAAATGTAGTATAAAGAATAAACATATCCATAGCATTGGGAAAGCTTGTTATTATATCAAAAAATAAAATCTCTACTTTATTTGTCTAATGTGCTTTGTCCAGATATATTTATAGGTAATTGCATAAAAATTCACTGAGCTCCTTTGGGAAATAGAAATAAAAATTCAACCTGAAAATCTGATGTATTTGTTTTAGAGTTGTTGCAAAGCAGTGGTTTTCAACTAAGGATTTTTTTTTTTTGTCCTCCAGGGGGACATTTTGCAATGCCTGGAAATATTTTTTTTTCACAACTGGGAAAGTGTTATTGTCATCTAGTGGGTAGCAACCTATGATGCTGGTCAAAATCCTCATATGTACAAAGGCCTCTCATAATTATTCAGCCAAAGATGTCAATCATGAGAAGGCTGAGAAGCCCTTTCAGAAAGAAATGTTTTGTGGAATGTGAAGATGTGTCTCCCCTTGAAAACTTTGTTGTCATTGTGCTCAGATGTCTTTATAATCTCTAATTCAAAACTGTACCTCTATCAAATCTCTATGGATCTGTGTTGAGAAAACAATTATATGGCTCTTTGCTCTGTGATAGAATTATGATTTATTGGTAAGATTTAAAAGTTATGAATTACTGCTGCCAGCCAAATGTAAAAAAAAATGTTTATTTGTAAATAGGCAACTGTTTATGATTGCATGGGTAGGGTGGGTATAATGTATGAGAGAGAAGAAAAAAGTAATCAAAACACTAAATTTGAGAAGTACATCTTAATATTTTGAAATGAACATCAATGATAGCAACCAAGCCCAGCAATAATGCCCTGTCTGGAAACACTGTGAAGCTAAAATAAGTCTATAGAGTCAGAATTTAATGTCATAAGCTTTGATGTTCTAAGAGATGAAAAGATTAAAATCTACTGGCTAGTATCAATAGGCTAGGGGATGTGGAGGGAAGAAATAGATCAATTAATTCTCACTATCAGTATTCTAACCACTGTCAATGGAGCATTCATGCAAATGATGCCAAAGGACATGCTTACAGGTCTGTATGAGGGTTTTCACCTTGATGGATAAGATGAGATAATGAAACAAGTGTCCATGTGTATGTTAGGTATTTTTTATGTTGTCCTTATGGGTTTTTTTCTTTTTAAAATAAAAAGAAAGCTCACATTAGTGCTTTTCATTTTTCAACATGTTTTAGATCTTTTTTAAATCAAAAAATAATATAAACGGTGACGTTGACCCAATTAGCAGAACGTTTTAAATTAAAGTTGTCTTTCTGAATAATACCACCTACTCTAGAATCAAAAATAATCCATCATTAAACCTTCTGAGTGTGTTGTAACTTCTTGTAAGTTAGCCTCCTTCTGCTGATAGGGCATCAAGGGGCAATTCATGCCCAATTCATGTATGACCTGTGCAGTCCCATGGGACTCTGTACTCAGTTTACTATTGTGTTGACATTGTCTTGAAAATCATTAATGATATTTGAACAAAGAGCCATGCATTTTTATTTTTCACTAGGCCCTATACATTTATATATCCAGTCCCATGTGTAATATTTGTGAGAAAGGACAGTGAAGAGCTGTCTTTCCTCTCATGAACAGACACTGGTGGAGAAGAACCTGAAAGGAAGGGTCTGAGTTCTGTCCGTAGCAGATGGGGGCCATTGTAGTTAGCACCACATCCATCCCATTAAAACAAGATTCTTTATAAGAAGCAATTAAAAAAAAATGAAACCATGTCTTTGCAGCAACATGGTTGGAGCTGAAGGCTGTTATTCTGAGTGAAATAACTCAGAAAGAGAAAACCAAATATCACATAGTCTCACTTATACTTGGGAGCTAAATAATAGAACACATGAACGTAAAGACAGAAAAAATAAATGCCTGGGGCTCCACAAGGTAAGAGACTGGGAGGGAGGTGAGGGTTGAAAATTACCCATTGGATACTGTACTTAATATTACCCATTGGATATTATATTCAATATTACACATTGGATACTCTATTTAATATTTGGGTGATGAATACACTAGATGCCCAATCTCCACCATTACATTACATACCTGTGATGGTTAATACAAAGCGTGAACTTGATGGAATTGAAGTATGAAAAGTATTGATCTTGGGTGGGTCTATGAGGGTGTTGCCAAAGGAGATTAACATCTGAGTCAGTGGGCTGGGAAAGGCAGACCCACCCTTAATCTGGGTGGGTACCATCTAATCAGCTGCCAATGAGGCTAGAACATAAAGCAAGAAGAAAAGTGTGAAAAGGCAAGACTGGCCTAGTTACCCAGCCTACATCTTTATCCCGTGCTGAATGCTTCCTGCCCTTGAACATCAGACTCCAAGTTCCTCAGTTTTGAGCCTGGAACTGGGTCTTCTTGCTCCTCAGCTTGTAGACAGCCTACTGGGACTTGTGATTATGTGAGTTAATACTTAATGAACTCTAATAAACTTTATATGTGTCTGTGTATATTTATATATAAAGGGGAGTTTATTAAATATATATTATATATTTTATTACATATAAGTATAAAATGTGTAATTACAAATTTATCACATGTTAAATATATATTATATATTTTATTACATATAAATATAAATTTATTACATATAAATTATATAGTATATTAAATTTATAATATATTATATATAATATATTTAAATAATATATAAAATTTTATTATATATTTAAATATATATTATATATTATATATTAATATAATATTCTATATTATTATAGTATTATATATTATATATTTATATAATATGTTATATAAGTATATATAATTCCCACCTGAAGTGAGAAACATGGTTGCCGTTTACTAAATAGTTCCAAACACCTTTTCAACACAAGATTAGAGAGTAGTTGAATTTTAAGTAGCACCTGTATGTCACCAGAAGATACATACATAGCTATAGGACGTATAATGAGAATGTTATAATTCTAGAAATAGGATTTGGCCTAGCCATTTCTTGCTTTTAACTTAGTGGAAATTTGTTTTTGTTGCATCCTGAAAATCTTCTAAGCAATGAAAATTATGTATCTACTAATTTTGATATGGTATTTGAACGCTTGCAGTTGGGTTTTTATTTAGAAGGGTAAATATGGCTATAGAAACAAAATAATTTATATCAGCATAAAGAAGTCTATATCTGAAGTATCAAATGGGTGGTAATAATGATGAATTCTAGAAGAGTTTAGAGATTTAGAAGCCAGAGTGACATTATTTCTTCCAGTCTACTTGCACTCCCACCCACAAACTTCGAAGACGTGTTTGAGTACTATGGAAAAAAAAAAAAAAAGGAATTTGAGACTGGGCACAGTGGCTCAGACCTGTAATCTTAGCACTTTAGGAGGCTGAAGCGGGCAGATCACCTGATTTCAGGAGGTTGAGACCAGCATGACCAAAATGGCGAAACTGTCTCTACTAAAAATACAAAATTAGCCAGTCATAGTGGTGGATGCCTGTAATCCCAGCTACTTGGGAGGTTGAGGTAGGAGAATCTCTTGAACCTGGGAGACAGAGGTTGCAGGGAGTGAAGATGGTGTCACTGCACTCCAGCTTGGCAACACAACGAGACTCTGTCTCAAAAAGAAAAGAAAAGAAAAGAAAGAAATAGAAAAGAAAAGAAAATGAGTATGGCGATAGTTATTAAAGTTCTGGTCAAAACAATATTTGTTTTTATTGAGGGTTGTATAAGGATGTGTTCGGGGCCATGGGGGTTTACATATATTTGTATGTGAAAGAAAGAGAGAGAGGAAGTAGATTAATATATTTGATACATGCCCAACAGAATCTAAGAAACAATGCTATGTCTAATAATTTCTATATACATTGTGGACATATTGATTATTTTCTATTGCCCATTCATTTATTCATTAATGGATTCATTCATTTATAATTTAGTTATCTGTTGTGTGTCAGATATGGTTTAGGCATACATTAATAATGGCAAAAAATGTACTGACAATTTTGGAATGTTCCATACGCCTTTTAGATTAAACTGCTGTGTAGCAGAAGTAGCATTTGATTACCATACCCAGAAAGAGTCAAATTCAGTTCAATTTATGACAGAAGAAATATTCAATATATGGCATTTATTTTGTCATTTTTATGCTTTCTAATTGGCTCATAAGACATGTTAATGCATTCTATATTTGTTATTATTGCAATTCCTAATTAGCTACTTTTACTGCCAGAAAAAGGCGAAAAACAATTTTTTCTAATGGAATCTACTTCACAGCAAGTTAGGTGTTTACATTGAAATGCAGCATCTGTTCATTTTCCTAAAAGAAAGTTGCAGATAAATTTTCCCTAGTTTCAGACATCCATGTAAATTTCTCTTGAGCAATATTTTGATTGTTATATTTTATACATTGTGCTTGCATTTTATGCATGTTGTATATTATATACATTATGATTCAGTAAATAAAGATAGATGTAAAAGCTCTTCTGAAAATAAAAATGCTGTCCACACAATATTTTGTTTCATAAAGGTCTATATATCACATTCTAGGATTTTTTATACCTTGAATCCTAAATGAACAACATACGGAAGAATCTATATGGGGGGCCAATGTTGGGGCTATTTTACAGACAAAACTGTGGTTTTCAACAAATGATATCCAGAACCCAGAAGTCACACCACGGTTCTCCAGGGCCTGGGTTGAAGAGAGAGCACTATTAGCTTACTTACAAAAGTTTCCCAACACTGTTGGAATAACTGTAAAATCATCTAAAAACAAATCTGTATCTTTTATATATAATTTGAAAATATTTCTGCTTGCTCTTTGTAATACAGACAAGGCACCAAGAATATTTGTTATATTTCTGCAAATAGTTGGTACAATAGTGATTCCACATAGTCCAATAATACTTTAGAGGTGCCATAGGGGCAACTCTAGAATTCCTGTGGAAAATGATATGGCTAGTTCTGCATGCTACATCTCCAGCTTTTAATTGGCTTAATCTGAATATTATAAGCACATACATACACGTACAGGCACACACAAATATCTAGTGTTTTAAGCAAAAATTAATATGAAAAGTAGTACAATGATTATAAAGGTTTGAATAAATATTACAATACAATTTCAAGAAAGTTTGGAAATAGGACGTTTTATGTATATTTTAAATGTCTTAATCAGAATCATTGGTGATGTAGTTGACTTTTTAGCTTATGCTATAATAAAGCTGCTGAGAATCTGAAAGCTGAGTTCTTCACAACATTTAGGATTATAACTTTGAGTAGATTTGTTAAAGATTAAGCAATTATGTGTGTGTGTAATTCTATGCACAAGTGCAAAAATAACAATCATGAATAATTTTTAAAAATAGCAAAAGTGAAAAAATTACTAATCAAAAATTAGTGTTGTAACCCAAACCATGCCAAAAAGAAAAGCCATCCCCTTGAAGTCTTTTATTTCTAAAGTTTAAAAGGGGAAAATAAGGGCCGGGAGTGTTGGCTTATGCCTGTAATCCCAGCACTTTAGGAGGCCCAGGTGGGCAGATCACCTGAAGTAGGGAGTTTGAGACCAGGCTGACTAACATGGAGAAGCCCCATCTCTATTAAAGGTACAAAATTAGCTGGGCATTGTGGCACATGTGTATAATCCCAGCTACTCAGGAGGCTGAGGCAGGAGAATCGCTTGAGCCCAGGAGGCTGAGTTTGCGGTGAGCTGAGATGTGCTATTGCACTTCAGTCTGGGCAACAAGAGCCTAACTCTGTCTCAAAAAAGCAAACAAACAAACAAAAAACATAAAATAAGGAAAGCATTTATTTCAAGAAGGTAAAATAATAATAAACTCCATAGTAGAAATGTACTTCTTAGAATGCACTTTTTTAATGCATAAATAATATAAAGTTGCAAACAGGAAAATTGAAGAATGACAGTTATCTACAAGTTATTGAACTCATCTGGTGTCTGCTTTTGAGTTCAGTACTCTGAATACCTTATTGTATTGAATCTTTTTAACAGTCCTGTAAAGCTGACACTTATTCCCATCTCACTGAGGAATGAAGAGATAAAGATATGATGGAAGTGCCCAAGGTCAAGGAGAGAGTAAATACTAGATGTGGGGTTTAGATAACTTCTGCCAGAGTACTTACTCTTTATAGATAAATTGTAATGTTTATACTATACAAATATAATGAAGACCCTATCAGGAGATCAATGAAATAAAACAGTTTCAGGATAAGTTTAAAACAAAAAGTGTTTCTGCTGCTCCCAGTCACTTTGTATATGCTTTATGTCTTCTGCACCTTTAGAGTTTAAAAATATTTAGGCACTACTGAAGAATCAAAGAGGAGAAAATTATGGAAAAAAAAAAGTCTGAGAGAGGGTTGAATATTAAGCAGTCGATTGTTACGAGGTCTTGTCTGCAAAGATTTGTAGACTTAGCATAGGTGTGTGTGTTATGAGAATGAGAAAATTAGAGGTAGTTGATTCCACTCTGCTCAGTGCAGCTTGGGAATGGAGCTTTTGCCCACATTGTCAATGGAGCAGATAGGGTGGAGAAAAGATTCTAAAAATACCACTGTCTAACTAAACCAATTGCAAGAGACTGTTGTACTTCTGAACATGGTACTTCTGGTATTCCCACCAGCTATTTCTGAGCCTTACTGAGAAGGCAAAATAATAACATAACCAGTAAAAAATATTACTGGTAAAAAATATAGTATCTAAGTTGAAAGGAAATTATATGATCCTGTGTTCTTTGAGATGTATGTAATTATCTAAAGTAATTTTATAACTGTTAATCATATATTTCAAAATGAGTAAGGAACCAGCAAACTGGTAGAAGAGGATATATAACAATTAGGATGAAAAAAATCAATTAAACACACACAATAAAAGAATTGAGCAAGAATGAGACTGAAAAAGTGGGACAAAGAAGAACACAAAATAAGATGGTTCAAATTATCCAACTAAATAAGAATACACAGTATATTACATGAAATAAAATTTCTTACTAACAGTCTAATACAATGAGGCTGAATAGAAAAACAAAATCCAGTTGCATGCTGTGTATAAAGATACACTGACAATATAAGAAAAGAGAAATATTGAAAGGTAAAGGATAAAAAGTGCATGCTAGAAAAATAACAAAGGAAAGCCTGTTTAGCTTCAGTAATATAACAAAAAATGATTTTTTTAAGTGGAAAATATTATTTAAAATAATACTGTCATTAAATTCACAGCAATGAGATAAAGATTCAAAATCTCTCTGCAAAGGATCACTTAGCTCCAAAATGCATGGGTAAAAATTTGATAGAAAATAGAAGCAAAAAAACAGATAACCTATTTTTTGTTCTTTTTCTTTGAGAGTAAGTGTCACTCTGTTGGCCAGGCTGGAGTGTAGTGGCGCTATCTCAGCCCACTGCAAACTCTGCCTCCCAGCCTCAAGCAAGTCTCTTGGCTTGGCCTCGCAAATAGCTGGCATTACAGACTTGCGCCACCATGCCCAGCTAATTTTTGTATTTTTAATAGAGATGGGGTTTTGCCATGTTGGCCAGGCTTGTCTTGAACTCCTGGCCTCAAGTGACTCACCCTCCTTGACCTCCCAAAGTGCTGGGATTAAAGACGTGAACCACCACACCCAGCCCTAACTTTACTTTTTAAAACATGTTTCTCTCTTATTAAGCAGATAAAAAAATAAAGACACATATAATAAAACCAACACAATAAAAAAGTAGAAATTATCTGGTGAATAAATGTAGAATACTACATCAAACAATTTGATAGTACATATTTTCTCCAGCACAATTACAATATTTATTTTTGAAAGCTATATGGTAATAGTTTTTAAAAAGAGACTTTAAAATAGATACAAAAATATATAAAGTACAATCACATTAAAAGAGGATCTAAGTCAATGGTTAGATACACCAAATTCCCAACTAAGAAATAAAAACTCAATTCAAATTTGTTAGAAATTACACTTAGCTCATCATAGCATATGATAAGTTAATTCTGATATCACATTATAGTATATGATAAAATTCTAAAATGTTTATAAAACAACTATAACAAAAGACAATGGATACACCAAGTACTTTTGAAGGGCTAGAAATAAAATAGTTGGCTTGCTTTAAAATATTTTGGTTTATTGTGGAAATAGAGGTCAGATTTTTTAGAGGACAATTAAAAACTCATATATATAATCTAGTGTTTAACTTTTTTTGCTTTTCCTTTTTCTTTCATTCTTTTTTTTTTTTTTTTTTTAATTTTCTTTGAGATAGCTCTCACTCTTTTACCAAGGCTGGTATGCAGAGGTGCAATTTCAGCTCACTGTAACAACCTCCACCTCCCAGGCCCAAGAGATCCTCTCACCTCAGCCTCCCTGAGTAGCTGGGACTACAGGCACATGCCACCACATCTGGCAAATTTTTTTTTTTTTAATGTAGAAATGAGGTCTTACCGTGT
Source organism: Aotus nancymaae (assembly GCF_030222135.1). NCBI lineage: Eukaryota > Metazoa > Chordata > Mammalia > Primates > Aotidae > Aotus > Aotus nancymaae. The sequence goes on from NW_026988435.1 coordinate 25,404,381, forward strand.
TGCCTTGGCTGATCTTGAACTCCTGGGCTCAAATGATCCTCCCACCTTAGCCTCTCAAAGTGCTAGGATTACAGGCATGAGCCACTGTGCCAGGCCTAGGGTTTAACTTTCTAATCAACACAAAAAACACAGAAGCTACAATAGAAAAAAAGCATATTTAGGTATGTAAAATTTAAAACTTTTGTAAGACAAAAGATATAACAATTACAGCCAGGATGTACAAATAAATAGAAACAATATTTGAAACTTAGGGATCAGATAAAAGGTTAGTATGTCTACTGTATAAAAAGCATGTGCAATTAAAACCAACCCGGCATATAAATGGGAAAATTATATGAAAAATCACAAATGGCAAAACCAAATGGCCAATTAATATATAATGTCAATGGTAGGTCAATCTTCTTGATGGTTAAGGAAATATAAATAAAATTCACAATAAAATATCAGTATGATTCCAGCTTACCACCAAAAAAGAGATAGTCCAATAACATTTACATTAGGCAGAGATGGTGAGGGGCTGAGCAATATTTGAAATAGCTGAAAAAAAAAGAGAGTTTAAAAATTATGTAAATGTATCATACAAATGATTTTGCATCAAATAACATAGCACTTGTATCCATAACAACTCCCTGGGACAAGAAAAAATAAAACCAGAGGGAATGGAAAAAAAAAAAAAAAAAAACTTTAACCTTCACCATTCTATGACAAACTCAATGAGATAAAAATAGATATAAAGACTTAATAGTGAATCAGATCTAATTAAGATATAGTGTATTATACTTATTGAAAATAGAGATTAGACATTCTTTCCACCTGTACATGAAACATTTTAAACAGTGATTATATATTTTTCTTTAAAAAAAATCAATACATTTTGGCCAGGCTCAGTGGCTCTCGCCTGTAATCCAAGCACTTTGAGAGGCTGAGGCAGGCAGATTATCTGAGATCAGGAGCTCAAAACCAGCCTGGCCAACATGGTGAACCCCCATCTCTGCTAAAAATACAAAAAAACTAGCTGGACGTGGTGGCAGACACCTGTGATACCAGTACTCGGGAGGCTGAGGTAGGAGAATCCCTTGAACCTGGAAGGCAGAGGTTGCAGTGAGCAGAGATCATGCCACTACACTCCAACCTGGGCAACAAGAATGGAACTCCATCTCAAAACAAAACAAAACAAAACAAAACAATACATTTTAAAAAGAAAAAAAATAGTTCATAAAGCATTCTCTAATCTCAGTGGAATAAAACTAGAGATTGTATTAGTCCATCCTTGCAGTGCTATACAGATATCCCTGAGATTGGGTAGTTTATTAAGAAAAGAGGTTTAATCAGCTCCCAGTTCTACAGGCTGTACAGGAAGCATGATGCTGGCATCTGCTCAGATTCTGAGGAGGCCTCCAGAAACTTACAGTCATGGCAGAAGGCACAGGGGAAGCAGGCTTGTCTTACATGGCTGAAGCAGGAGCAAGAGCGAGAAAGGGGCTTGGTGCCACGTACTTTTAAAGGACAACATCTCACAAGAACTCATTTACTATCACCAGAAAAGCACTAAGGGGACAAAGCACTCCCATGACCCAATCACCTTCCAGCAGGCCCCACCTCCAATACTGGGGATTTACTATTTAACATGAGATTTTGGTGGGGACACAGATCACAGATCCAAACCATATCAGACATGAATAACAAATAAGAAATTAAAAAGCCCTCCACACTTGAAAATTATTTGAAATTCTTTTTCAAATATCTTAGGTCAAAAGAAAATCAAAACTGCAATTTCATCTGGGATACAACTAAAGTAATTATCACAAAGACAATTGATATTTATAAAAGGTTATTTTAAATTAAAAATAAAAATTAACATATAATTCAAAAGCTTAGAAAAATATAAAATGAAGATGGAAAAAAGGAGAAATTAACAGATCAGCATCAAATTAGTGTTACATTTAGTATTTTAATATTAAAGCCAGTTATTTGAATAAAACACTAAAATAATTAAACAGCTATAATATTCAGAAATTAGAAAGAACATATAACAGAAATACACAATTATAAGGAGAAGTAAAAGAAGCTTAGCAAAAACTTTAATAAAAACTATGAAAATAAATAGATATCCTGAATAAAACAGGCAATTTTTATGAACATATATTTCTCTAAGAACTCCTAGTACAACAAAAATAATAACTAGTTAAATCATTCATTGAATAAAGAGATTTTTTTAATTCCACAAAACCCTTGAGGGGCAGATAGTATTAATAAGGAATTCACATTTTAAGAAACATACATTTCTACAGCTTTTTAAACTGTTTCAGAAAAGAAAAAGAAAGATTTATTTTTTTCATTTCTTTTGCTGAGGCTTGCATAGCATAGATGCCCACATTCTTCAAATTGTAAAAAAATAAAAATAAATAAACTAATCCAATTTATTAATATGTCAGAGAAATGTCAATTAACAAACATAAACCAGAAACATATTAAAACAGTAATGAAAAGGAACAACTTTTTTCTCTTCAGCAATGCAAAATAGTTCAATATTTGGCTAAGAAAATATACAAATTTACATATTTGTCTATCCAATTTTAATAAAATTTAACATCCATTCATAACAAAAGATTAATCACATATGAATAAATAGTTCTGTAATGAAACTAAATTATTAGAAAATATGTTAGTGTGTATGAACAGACAGGTAAACGAGAAAAAAATGGTACATCCAGAATGCATCTAAATAGCTATAGGAATTTAGTGTATGGTAAAGGTCAGGAAGTAGATTGTTATAAATCAAGGATAGTTTTCTGGAAAAACAAACAAACAAACTTGAATTCCCTATCCCTATCCCTATCACTTCAAATAGAGAAAAACTTTAAAGGTGGAAAATAGAGTTATAAAAGTGACAGAAGAAATAATGAGGATTGCTTCATAATCACATGGTGGATGAGACCTTCTTAACTGTAATCAAATTGTGCAAAGCTAAAATGACACGTTTGCCTACATGCAAATCAAATTGTTTTGGACCATACAAAAATCAAAATATTCTACATGAGAATGCAAGCCATCCAAAGCAAGGACAATTTGTAAAATGGTAAAATTATTTGTAACACATAACTGAGACAATTATATAATTTATAAAACCTCCTTCAAATTAAGAAAAAGAAAAAGCAACCCAACAGATGAAAATAGACAAAAGGGTAAATAGTTTACAGAAGTGCAGATACAATTGGATCTTAAACAAAGAAAACATATTCAACCTCCTAATAATAAAAAAATAAATGGAAGAAACTGGTATGATTTTCCACCTATCAGATAGGCAGAAACACCAGTGTTGGATATTACTATTTGACAGCATGTAGAAGATGCACTCTCATATACTGGTGATGGAATTGCAAAATGCTGCAAACACATTGAAGGTAAATTATCTTTATTCCTTTTGTTTCCACCTTTATTTTGGGTTCAGGGGGTACATGCACAGTTTCGTTACATGGGTAAATTGCATGTTGCTGAGACTTGGTATATGAATGATCCCGTCACCAAGGCAGTGAACCTAAGAGCCCATAAGTAGCATTCCAACTCATGCTCCCTCTCTTTAAACAGTCTGCAATGCCAGTTGTTCCCATATTTGTGCCCATGTGTATTCAATGTTTAGCTCCCAATTATAGGTGAGAACATGTGGTCTGGTATTTGGTTTCTGTTCCTGCATCAATTTACTTAGGATAAGGCCCTTCAACTGCATCCATTTTGCTGCAAAGAACATGATTTTATTATATTTTGTGGTTGCATAGTATCCCATGGCATAAATGTGTCACATTTTCTTTATCCAGCCTAACGTTGATGAGCATCTTGGTTGAATTCATGTCTTTGCTACTGTGAATAGCACTGCAATGAACATACACGTGCATGTGCCTTTTTGATAGAACAATTTGTTGTCCTTTGGCATACACCCAGTAGTGAGATTGCTGGGTCAAGTGGTAGTTGTTTTGAGTTCTTCAAGAAATCTTCACATTGCTTTCCACAGTAGCTAGACTAATTTACATTCCCACCAGCAGTGTATAAGTGTTTCCTTTTTTCTGCAGCCTTGCAAGCATCTGTTGTTTTTGATTTCTTGATAATAGCCATTGTGGAATAATTTTGATTTGCATTTCTCTAATGATTAGTGAGGATGAGCATCTTTTCATACATTTGTGGGCCACATGTACATATTCTTTTCAGAAGTGTTTGTTCATGTACTTTGCTCATTTTTCAATGGGGTTATTTGTGTTTTTTGCTTACTGATTTAAATTATTTATAGATTCTGGATATTAGATCTTTGTTGAATATTTTCTCTCATTTTGTAAGTTGTCCCTTGTTTGGTTAATAGTTTCTTTCATTGTGTAGAAGCTCTTTAGTTTAGTTAGGTCCCGCTTGTCAATTTTTGTTTTTGTTGTGATTGCTTATGGGAACTTAGTCATAAATTCTTTGCCAAGGCCAATTTTCAGAATGGTATTTCCTAGGTTTTCTTCTAGGGTTTTTATTGTTTTAGATCTTACATTTAAGTCTTTAATCCATTTTGATTTAATTTTTGTATATGATGAGAGTTAGGGGTGCAATTTCTGTCTTCTGCATATGGCTAGCCAGTTACTCCAGCACCATTTATTGAGTAGGAAGTCCTTTCCTCACTGTAATTATCAACCTAGAAGTAATGAATAAATTCCCAGAAACAGACAGCCTCCTAACATTGAACCAGAAAGAAATTACAGACCAATAACTTGCTCCAAAATGGAATCAATAATAAAAAGCCAGCCAGCCAAGCAAAAACAAACAAACAAATAAACAACAACAACAACAAAAACCTGGACCAGAGGATTCACAGCCAAATTCTACCAGGTATATAAAGAAAAGCTAGTACCAATCATACTGAAATTATCTGAAAAATCCAAGGAGTAGGGGTTCTTCCATAAAACATTCTATGAAGCCAGCTTCATTCTAATACCAAAGCATGGCAAAGACACAATTGAACAAAGAAAACTTCAAGCCAATATCCCTGCTAAAGATAAACACAAAAATTCTCAACAAAATTGAGGATCCAGTAGCACATCAAAATTTAATTAACCATGATCATTAGGCTTAATTATTGAGATGCAAAGTTGGTTCAATATATATATGCAAATCAATAAATGTTATTTACCAAATAAGAAGGATTAGCAACAAAAACCTCACTATCATCCCAATAAACACAGAGAAGGCCTTCAATAAAATTCAATATCCCTTCATATTAATAACCTTCAATAAATCAGACATTAAGGGAACATACCCCAAAATAATAAGAGCCATCTATCACAAACGCACATTCAACACTACACGAAACGGAGAAAAGCTGGAAGCACTCCCTTTGAGATCTGGAACAAAACAAAAATGCCCAGTTTCATCACTCCTATTCAACATACTATTGGAAGTCCTACCCAGAGCAATCAGGCAAGAGAAAGAAATAAAAGAAATTCAGTTAGTAAAAGAGGCAGCTGAACTATCTTTCTTTGCAGACAATGTGATTCTATACCTAGAAAACATCATAGACCCCACCATAAGGCTTGTAAAACTTGTAAACAACTTCAGCAAAGTTTCAAGATACAGAATCAATGTACACAAATCAGTAGCATTTCTATACACCAACAATATCTAAGCTTAGAGCCAAATCAAGAATACAATACCATTTGTAATAACCACGAAGAAAATGAAATGCCTAGGAATACAGCTACCCAAAGAGGTGAAAGATATCTGCAAGGGAAGCTACAAAATACTGTTGAAAGAAATCAGAGAAAACACAGACAAATGGAGAAACATTCCATGCTTATGGATAGAAAGAATCAATATCATTAAAATGGCTATACTGCCCAAAGCAATTTATAGACTCAATGTTATTCCTACCAAACTACCAATGTCATTTTTGAGAGAACTAGAAAAACCTATTCTAAAATACATATGGAACCAAAAAAGAGCCTACACCACCAAAGCAATGGAAGACACATATAGACCAATGGAACAGGATAGAGAACCCAGAAAAAAGTCACACACTTAAAATTGCTTGATCTTCAAGAAAAATCTTTAAAAACAACAAATACACTCTTTGATTCAGCAAAACCCATTGTGGAGTGTGTAGTTAAATTAAATTATATTTACAGTTTTGAAATTATACATGAGCTTATCGACAGAAGTAAAGGCAGAGTAGTAGGGATTTAGGGATAAGGTGCATATAACTCCAGAAAAGACAGGGAAATGATAAGAAAATCAGAAAAAATAAGCTCCAAAATATTGCTAAAGGAAATTGGAAGGATAATGACTATTGTGTATATGATGCTTCTTTGTATATAAAAATACAAATACATATATCTATGTACCTATCATCTATCTATTCATGAATGCCAATAAAATATCTCTGAAAAAAACCCATAAAAGAATAGATCTTTATTTACCTTTTAAATTTTAATGTGTCACCTCATTAAAATTAGGAAGAGGATAGAATACTTTTTCTATAATTTTTTTCCAGACTGATTGCAAATGAAATGTAATAGAGATGATTTCTCTTTCAATGACATTAAAGATTATTGCTTGATGGTAGTTGTGCATCCAATTCTGCCAAGAATATGTTTCTCATATTTCACATGCTTTATTCCTAGAATTAAATACTGAAATAGGAAAGCAGCAAGTGCAGATGTGGAATCAGAGATAGGGAGACCGAGTCACTTTGAGACATGTGAAGCTGAGGGTGAGCCTGCAGGCCTCTAGATCTTAGGGTTGACTCATCAAGCAGAGGAAGTGTGATTGTGTGATTCAATCCTAGTCACATGTCCTCTCCATCAACTTCAGTTCTCTATCCAATAATGGAGATTATACCATGTGCGTCCCCCCGCCAACCCCTCCCACACACACACACTCAAATCAATGTTGAGTTTGTAGATAGGCTGAGCTGTATCCCAATGAGTTATAGCAGTCGGATGCCCTGACGAGGCAGAGAAGAGCAGAAAAGGGCTGAATGTAAAAGTACAAGAATCCATGAGGCAGTGCAAATTGAAGCATAAGAAATTGGATAGTTGGAGAAACAATGTGAAACTCTTGATTAACTGACAGACAAGAATAATCAGGTGTAAAAGTCAAATTCCTAAGGAATGATTTTTTACTGACCAACAATTCATTTACCCATCTTTGAGCAAACAATTGGGTGCCAGATAATCTTTGTCTTGGCTATTTCATGGTAAAATATATATATATATGTTTTTTCTATCAAGTAGCAATAAAATATAATTACAAATATAACTATAATTATATGTATGTATATATATATATATGTGTGTGTGTATTATCTTTTTAAAGTCTCTTTTATGGCTTAGCATTGCATGACTTTTCAGAGTTGATCCTCCAATAGATTCCCCATTTTAACTACAAATTCTCTAAATTGATATTATTCTTTAGTACTTTAAAGAAAATCACTACATCTTCCTTATATCACATGACTTTTCCTTCAATACATGTGTTTTTCTCATCATTTATTTTTTATTTTGATATAATATATTGCTCTACATTAAGCAAATTAGTCAGGGGAAATGTGTTTGAAAGCTATGTTTTCTGCTTTCTATACTACATGAATTAATATAAAATATACCAAACTAAATGTAACATGTTACAAAAATTATATTTACTCTTCACCTGAGAAGTATTTTATAAACATGTGCATGCATGAGCCCAGTATTTTGTATAATACGAAGCAAATGTTAATTATGGAAAGGTAGACAGCTGTGAAAATATTTTTCTCTTATGATTGAGTTCTCTTCACATCACTGATTTATTTGTAGCATAAAGATAAAGAAGAATTCAAAATCCATATCAAATGAGAATCAACTGGATCTAGTTAAGGTGAAAAACAGAAAGCATTTAATAAATAAATTGTTTCAAGGACACACAAAAAAGCAGGAGAAAATTCTCATGAAATTTACTTCTCTTATTCATTTTATAAATTGAGTACCAACCTTTTTTGCGTAGATGCCATAATCTTAGAAAACAATGGTTTCATTTCAACATTTGGGCTTTTTCTGCATTTAAACTTAAATGTGTAAAACCTTTAGGGCTTTATATTCACAAAGATACTTCAACAGAGTATCTGCTGAATATATATATATATATATATATATAAAATATTATGTATAAATATATTTAACACAATAGCAGTTTTAATATACATGAAAATTTATCAATGGCAAGTAAGCTATTAACCACATGCACAGAATTTTAGCATGGGAGATTGGGAATGCCCATTGCTTAAATAAAATATAGCTAAGAGTATAAAGTAAATTATAAACAATTTTCTTTACCACATTGTAAGTTAAGCTTAATGGTGGAACAAATTTTAAATAGTCATTATCTTTAAGAACCTCAACAAAACAATAAATAGTACATAGTATACATTAAAATTTACATGTTATATATTTTGAACTATTTTCTGTAGTGAAAATATATGAACAAATCACTGGTATACTGTGATGTGTGCATGATCGTGAGTGTGTGTTTGTGTGTGTGGAAGCCTTCTCGTATATCCTTCATTAAATGTTAACAAATATTTTGTCTAATCTACATATTTTGACAAGATAGCATAACACAATATATATGTTATCTGTAATAGATAATTATAGTTTCAGTTTCTGAAATACAGGTTAAAACTACTATCTTGATGTAAATTTAAGTAGAAATTCCTTCAGATTGAGCTCTTGGAAAGCTTCCTTCTGTGGTTATAATCAATGAACATTCTCAAACTGGAGTGTACATAACTGAGATCTCTACATGTGTAATGAAATAACAACCAAATGTACATTTTGATTCTTTACACAAGTGTATATGCATTACCATAAGTATTACACTTTAATATCCATTGTGTGATTTTCAAGACTGACTTTTGAAGAGATGAAAAAATAAATTTCTCTAATAGAATGTTTATTCTGGAACAAGGTAAGAGTTACTGTTTTTTGCTTCTTTTTCACTCATATTCTGCAGCTTTTACCAAGTCACCCCTACTTTTCTCAAGCCTCTCGTTTTTTTGTGAGGTTCTCTTTATGAAAAGTAGTCCAGCCGTAGAAGGCTAGTAAAATGTCTAACGTGGCATTTGCAATGTCACGGGTTTTCTTTCTCTTCTGAAGAATCTAATGAAAGGGAAAGGTGTTCTTTAGCACAAACATTTCTAATCTATTTAATCATAATAATACAATGAATCACAGTGAAAAAGACACTTCTAATTCATCCATAGTTTTTGTTATAAATATATAATAACATTATAACTTCATGTGAACTTTAAAAATGCAGTGCTATACAATTTAGAAATAAACTTTAGTTTCTCAGTTTACTTAACAGTTCACTTTTTTTTGCTAAATATATCCTCTAAAATCTCTGTGATTCAGAGATGATGAGTATTATATTTCAGCTGGAAAGAATTTAAAACTATTTACGAAAGTCTCTTTAAATAAATTTAGTAAGTTCAATTGCCAAAATGAAGAAGGTTGCAAAATAAACAGCTTAAATGCTTATTCTATGAATAATTTTAGCTTTGTCTTCAAGGGCTATGTTTTAAACATCATTTTGTGGATACTCAGCAATCTGTTTTGATTTAGTCATTTAGGGGTGATTACCTCTTAATTCATCAAAGTAGAAATCCTGGTTGGTTCTAGAGTGCTTCATTTATGTAAAATTTGGTTAAGTCAAAAAGAGCTATTCTTGCAGCATGGTTACCATCAACCTTGTTAGGAGCATATGTTTAGGAAAATTATCTGTGTCATGGCTAAAATTTTTCCAAATAGTTATACCCATGTGAAATTATATACAGTGGTGTGTGTGGGGAAACAGGGAGATGTATCTGGATCATGGGGACCAACATATGAATATTAGCTACTTTAATGAATCTCCACAGATTTATCAGGTATATTTTAACAAGTTGAACTGACATTGTTACTATTTATAATATTATATGTTATATATATAATTATATATAACCAAATAAAATAAATTAATTATAAATGGAAAGAGAGAAAGGGAATGTATTCAAAAGATAATGTATATTAGGTGTAGAAGGAATCATTGAAATAGGAAATTTCCATTTGTCCACCATGTTAGTAATAATTAACTAAAACATCTATGGATACTATCACTAGTATACAAAAGTTGGATGAATATTGAAGTATTGGCATAGTTTTAAAGTACCTCCCTCCAGAATTCTTATCAATTATAAAAAGGGAAAGGGTAACATCACAGCAAATATAGCTAGCACACTAGTACAACTGAGTGATCAAAGTCAATATTCCCAGGAATGTGATAGATTGACATGCAATGATAAAACCAGAATTACTTTCGTGAGAGTCCTGCCAAAAATGCATAACATGAATCTCATTGTGAAAAAACATCAGATGAACTCAAATTGAAAAATATTTTACAGGCCTGGCGCGGTGGCTCACGCCTGTAATCCCAGCACTTTGGGAGGCCGAGGTGGGCGGATCACGAGATCAGGAGATTGAGATCATCCTGGCCAACATGGTCAAACACCATCTCTGCTAAAAATACAAAATCAGCCAGTCGTGGTGGCACGTGCCTGTAATCCCAGCTACTCGGGAGGCTGAGGCAGAAGAATTGCATGAACCAGGGAGTCAGAGGTTGCAGTGAGCTAAGATAGCGCCACTGTACTCCAGCCTGGCGACAGAGCGAGACTCCGTTTCAAAAAAAAAAAAAAAAAAAAAGCAAAGAAAAAGAAAAGTATTTTACAAAATATCTGGCCTGCATTCTTCAAAATTTAAGGTCATAAGAATCAAAGAAGCATTGAAGAATTATTTCAGAATAAGGAAAGCTAAAGAAACATGATGATCAATGCAAGGAATGATACAGGATTAGACTTTTAAAAAGATATTATTGGTACATTTAGCAAATTTGAATGGGATGTCTTGGCAAGGAGTTTTGTGGGACTACTTTTTACTGTGCTTGCAACTTCTCAGAAAGTTTGAAATTACATCAACCCACAAAAAACATTGAACTGATACTGCTACTAATATGTCAAGTGACTCCTAGCCTATTGGAGGATACACTAATAAAATAAAATTGTCATAAAAATTCAGGACTAAGAGTTATTTATTCTTCAATGCTTTGTTAGGCATACTTCTTTTCTTACATAAAATAAGTGTTCCAATTTCTTGACTGAAATACAGATATACTAACTGGAGAGAGTTAGAATTATTCTGTGATTAACCACAATGCTAACAATACAAAGGAAAATTTATTAAATCTGTTTCTTCCTGATTTTTAAAAATGAATTACTCATCTACATCACAATGTTCTCCAATCGTATGTCTATTGCACATGAAATATATTTGATTATTTTTTGTTTAAAATTATTAGATTCCACCATATAACTATCATGACATCTTCTAACATTTGATCGCATCACATTTGGAGCAGAATCTGAGTAAGATAATATGATTCATAGTATCATTGTTCTGATTATGATGTTTAGACAAGAGAGATTTCTAACACAAACTTAAAATCACCTCTTGTCACAAATATTACTATAATGGCAAAAACTGCAATTATTTTTGCACTAATCTAATATAAATGATCTTAATCACAAGCCCAGCAGTTTATTACTCATCAACTTTAAAATACTTGTGAAATTATAAATGATTGTAATTTCACTTCTTTATGGACTGTCTCAGGTATAGAGATACATAACAGTTTGAAAAGACTCAATGAAATTTAAATGTATTTATTGTACAATAAGCTTCACTCCATGAAATTTTACTCAGATCACAATGAAATGTATTTTATTCACCATTTCAGGAAAAGAAATCACCAGTACACCTTCTGAATGTTATGTTTATTCAAGTTCATTATGGTTGAAAAGAAAAGAGGTTTTCTTTGTAGTTGTATTTTTTCAATCTCAGTAAAACAAAATGAGATTATATTAGTTGTATGAAAACACCTGAGTTCAGGTATACAAATATTGTTTTCAAGATTAAGTGTAGGTGAAATGTTATTTAGAGAATATCATCTTGGGCACTCCACCAGAAACAGTGAAGAAAGAGATATGTAGCAATTTATTTTTAGAATCTTTTCTGCCCAATTCTTGTTAAAGCCTAAGATTAACATTTGGAGAAAGAAATCTCATAATCAGAAATTCTAGCTATCCCTGGTATTGTTTTTTATAAATTATAGTAAACACATGTGAGGTATTTATTCAGAGAATGTTTCAGGTATTGATAATGACAAATTTGGTGTACTTTTCTAAAAATTCAAATATAGTTGTAATAATGGACTTTTATGATAGACACAATGCTGTAATTTGATTGGACTGGTTCATTTTCCCTCCAGGCACATAAAAGTCTCCATTTCGTTAGTCCTCTATCAACTGGCTGGAGCCAGATGGCAAGTAGAATATGGGCATAAGTTATGTGGTGCGCTTCCAGTTTCTAGTTCCGGCACTATGATATCATTCTTCTAATACTTATTTTTTTAGCAGTAGGAGGCAAAAGACTTTGTGGAGGATGACAAGAGCCAAAGTGGTCCCAGAGCCAATAAATGGAAAGTATCTCCTTCCCTAATTCACCCCTTGAAGGATGAATGGAGAATGTCCTGGATGTCCTCGATGGAGGGAGATGTGCTGTAGAATGTCTGACCAAGAACATCCACATTGGACTTGGCATGAGTGAGAAATAAACGTTAATGATGTCACTCCATTGCGATTTGGGACTGTTACAGCAGCTCATGTCTATCTAAAGCAGCTTTCTACTTTAATCATGAAGTTATCTGGAAACAAATGGGGTGTGTTTGTACAAAGCACGGCATGTTGTATACATTTCCCATTAATTGTCAAGCATAGAGTAACTACACTTTCCCTCCCATTTTTGCAGGTTATTTTGTAGAAATGATACACATTAAAAACAAAAAAATTCTGATGTTGATTTATTTCTAAAAGGAATTTGAATCAACACAGATTTGGCCAATGTTTCTAACCATCTGTATCTACAGTAGCATGCAACCAATGCTCACTGATATCCATAAAGATAGCTCTAACAGCATAAAAGATGCTTAACCCTAGGACCAAGACATTGTCTGAGAACCAAATTATGAAAATAGTAGCTCTAATATACCAAATATTATCTTTAGACATTAATATCCACATATATATAAAGTTTTTTTTTGTTGTGCTTTAGGTTCTGGGGTACCTGTGCAGATTATGCAGGATTGTTTCGTAGGTACACACATGGCAAGGTGGTTTGCTGCCTCCATCCCCCCCATCACCTATATCTGGCTTTTCTCCCAATGTTATCTCTCCCCAACCTCCCCACCCCCTGCTGTCCCTCTCCTAGCCCCCACAAGAGACCCCAGTGTGTGACGCTCCCCTCCCTGTGTCCATGTGTTCTCACTGTTCAACACCCACCTATGAGTGAGAACATGAGGTGTTTGATTTTCTGTTCTTGTGTCAGTTTGCTGAGAATGATGGTTTCCAGATTCATCAATGTATCTACAAAGGACACAAATTCATCAGGTTTTTTTGGCTGCATAGTATTCCATGGGGTGTAGCGGCCACATTTTCCTTGTCCAGTCTATCATCAGTGGGCATTTGGGTTGGTTCCAGGTCTTTGCTATTGTAAACAGTGCCGCAATGAACATATGTGTGCATGTGCCTTTATAACAGAACTATGTAGAATCCTTTGGGTATATACCCAGTAATGGGATTGCTGGGTCAAATGGTATTTCTATTTCTAGATCATTGAGGAATTCACACTGTCTTACACAATGACTGAACTAATTTACACTCCCACTAACAGTGTAAAAGTGTTCCTATTTCTCCACGTCCTCTCCAGCATCTGTCATCTCCAGATTTTTTAATGATCCCCATTCTAACTGGGGTGAGATGATATCTCAATGTGGTTTTGATTTGCATTTCTCTAATGACCAGTGATGATGAGTATTTTTTCATATGTTTGTTGGCCTCATATATGTCTTTTTTTGAAATGTCTGTTCATATTCTTCACCCACTTTTGTATGGATTTTTTTTTTTTCTTATAAATCTGTTTTAGTTCTTTGTAGATTCTGGATATTAGCCCTTTGTCAGATGAGTAAATTGCAAAAAAATTTTCCCATTCTGGTGGTTGCCGGTTCACTCTAATGATTGTTTCTTTTGCTGTACAGAAACTCTGGAGTTTAATTAGGTCCCATTTGTCTATTTTGGCTTTTGTTGTCAATACTTTTGGTGTTTTAGTCATGAAGTCCTTGCCTATGCCTATGTCCTGAATAGTTTTGCCTAGGTTTTCTTATAGGGTTTTTATTTTTAACAAAGTTTAATCTGTAGAGGTTGGTGGTTGGCAACTTCCTCACACATTGACCCGTCAGAGAGCAATTTAAGGTCTTTTACCACATTCACACAATACATAACTAATATTTACACAGTGCTGGGCAATACAGAGAACATTTTCCATTGATCATCCAGTTTGCTCCTCACAGCCAACCTCAAAACTGAGAATTTCAATCAGTTCTATTTTACAGGTTAAGAAACAAAGCCAAGTGGTTGTTATTCTAAGACAGCCTTATAAAGAACAGCTTTACTGTATTCATCAGAGTAGCTTCAATTCTTAATCCAATGTCTGTTAAACAGTACACACCAGAAAGAAATTATCTGAAGAACTAAATGGGCAAAGAACTAAATAAACAAGAATTTCTTTCATGTCCTCTGATCCTACATCTATTCTGTGTGCCCATAACTCCCTGGTATGTTACTTGTGTATATTTCCTGGGGCTCCTATTGTCCTTCTTTTTGCATCTTCAATAAATGTGGACTCTATGCCCTATAAGATTCAATTTACTTTTCCTCCTTAATTGAGGAAACTGGAACTTAAATGCACTCTTGGAACTTGTTTTAAGTTTGTACTGGAGCAACCACAAACTGACTGATAAAGTATCCCAATGCTTAGCAAACCCCACTACTCAATGTCAACATTATGGATATATTCTAACAGTAAGAGACCAAAGTAAGAAAAGATAAAAACAGATGTCAGTTTCCACCTCCAAAAATTAATGTTCATACCTATCCAATCTCAAAATGCTACCTCAACCTGGCTAGGAGAAAGGGTTATCTCAGTAGGAACTTCAAGATTAAAAGAACACTGTATTGTCTGAGTTAATCAATAACTTTCTAAGGAGAAATGAAAGTTTCTCAGTCATTCAACTGATATCTAAGAAGAATTCCTCATCCCATTAATGTTTTAAGAATGGAATTTGAGATTTATAAGTAAAGGTTGTAATTTAATGCAGCTTTTTAATACATTTAACATTTAGTGGCTTCCTATGATAAGATTTAGGGGGGAAAAAGTAGAATGCATTATTTTTCCAGTTTCACTTATTTAGGGAAAAAGAAGAGAAGGATGCATCTTCAGGAACTGAGAACACCAAAATCATTGGCACTGCTATACATCTAGTATTTGCTATTGATTAATATTCTAATTACTATTAATTATTATTGTTAGACTGACATATGGGTAATTGTGTCTTTCAGATCAAATATTCAGTTTCTTTTGACACACCAAAGTGATTAACGTATGTTCGATTTAGTTTAAGTCTTGCTTTAGTTTTATATTGAAGTCTTTTTAAAATTTACAATTTATGAAATATCTGTAGCCCAATTCTCCTCCAGTTAATTCAGCAGTAGCTACTTATGGTGTCTTATTTTCCATGCGTTAAAGATAGATGGGGATCTACTCCCTATCTAAATGTTAAACTGCACCAGAATGTGATGTGTACAATTCAAATTAAAAGAAACTCCATTGTCAGTTTATGTGTGACTGGAAGATAAAGTAGAAAGAACTTAAAATTCATTTTTATTTTGAGAATTTTATAAGAGAGTGGCTAATTTAACTCTCAAGATAATATTGGTTCTCTTTCTCACCGTCTTCCTTGCCCAATTTTAGTTTAAGAAAGTGAAACTTGAAAACTTCATTATGTAAATAACTACTCAGAGTTTTGTCTGCCTGATTCCAAATCACTGGTTTATTTTTCTTTATTTAAGAAAATAAGGAGATCCATCTATTAGACCCCTCCACTTGGAGCTCCTTCGTACAAGATGACATAGAAGAAAATAATATAACCTGCTTTCAGAGGGTAACTCTTCTTAAATATAACTGATTAATTTTTCTCTTTTGAAGACCAAAAAAGGGATTGAATCAAGATTCAACAGAGAATTCTGATAACTATTTGCATTTTTTAGTTGTTCACTCTTTAATAGTATGCTTATATCTGTTATTATGGATGTAAAACACATAACTAAATTGTACTTAGATAAAAATTGTGATCTAAACTTCAACTAAACTTTGTCTCCCATCATCACTTTAAACAGTATTTGGTGAATATAATCTGACTTGCTCCTTCATGGAAACTGCTAGAGATTGATTGTTCTTTCTGCTCTCTTATAGGAAATAAACAAATATATTATTCTCATTGTCTCAACACATCTGATTTCAGTATATTAAATGTCCAATCCAAGATGTTAATCAATAGTATGAATCTTCCTTAATCTAAAATCTTCCTCCCTTTTAAGATAAGTACTTGATTGAATTTGAAAGACTATTGCATAAGACAAGAAAATTTAAGGGTCAGACTCTTGATTTCAACTGCTTGCATTCATTTTCCTTTTTGTCCACTCCCTCTCTCAAAATTAACTAGCTAGTGTATGTGTGGACCAGTGTTTGTTGAGTGGGAACAGCTGCAGGGAAGGGGTCAGGGAACATTTTATTTGATTGGGTGCCATTATGAATCTGCTGCACTCTCTCAGAATCTGGCAAACATTTCTTTTGAAATTTCTCAGGCTCCTCTCTCCAGCAGTTATCTCATTTTGAATGGAAACATCTCTGCGTCTTTACTAAAAGTGGATCCATACAACACTCCTTAGCCCTAGGCATCTGGTAGTCACCTGCAGCTTCTTTTTCTTATTATTGTTGTTATTACTATTATTATACTATAAGTTATCGGGCACATGTGCAGATCGTGCAGTATTTTTACATAGGTATACACATGCCATGGTAGTTTGCTGCATCCATCCCTCTGTCATCTACATTAGGTATTTCTCCTAATGTTATATCTAGGCAGCCTTATCGGACAGGAAAGGAGGCAACTGCTGGCCGGATTACTCCCTCCTACATGACATGTATCTGAATAATGAGAAAAATACACCTTTTGTCTCACCACTCTGGAATATCAGGGCAGTCCAGGGTACTAAGATTTTCTTGACCCTGCTATACGAGAAGCCTACAGACCAGAATGATCCCAAAAGCAGATACAGCCACTGAAGCTCTAGAGAATCCCACAGCCCTTTAACTGAAGGTGGGAGTAGCACTCCCTTCTCCTTCCTGGGAGATGAGATGGAAATAACAGTATTTCTTTCTGCAAAACAGCCTCCCAAAACCATTCAGCTTTTCTGATTTTTTAAATGTTAGTTGAAAGAGAAACAAATGCTTAAGAGTCATGCAATAAGTTTGGATGTGGTTTGTTGTTGTTGTTAACTATGCATATTGATTTGTCTATTTTGGACTCTCATAAAGGATATTGGCACCTCAATTGAAATTCAGACCACGAGACTTAAATTTAACCATTCTATTACAGGCATTTGGTAATTTTACCATTTGTCAAGATATCATAGCTAGCCATCAAAAACATGGATCATAAGTAGAAAAAGCAAGAAGCAAAGATATCTGAAGCCTGATTCATGCTAATGTGAAGGATAATAAGATATTAGATCTCAAGCCTATATGTAAATATTAAAGCAGGCAATATATAGGCCAGCCAAACCAATAACACTCTCAATGTATTTAATAGGAAGAAATATAATACAAAGAATTAGAAGCTTACATGGTATTTAGGAAGAGCTGGGGAATCCAAGTCCCGAGAAACACATAGTGTATTATCTCACCTGCTGGTAGAGCCAAAATGAACAGTTTGCTTATCTGGAAACAGAGAGCAACAACTTCCATCTAATGTCTATAGATGTCCTAGTACCTACCTACCTGGAGACCCACTAAACAATAATGGCTTTCCATTTTCTTTTTTATTTTTGAGACAGAGTCTTGCTCTGTCTCCCAGAGTGCAATGACACAATCTCAGCTCACCGCAACCTCTGCCTCCCAGGTTCAAGCAATTTTCCCACCTCAGCCTCCCAAGTAGCTGGGATTACAGGCGCCCACCACCATGCCCAGCTAATTTTTGTATTTTTGGTAGAGACGGGGTTTCACCATGTTGGTCAGGTGGGTCTCCAACTCTCAACCTCACGTGATTAACCCTCCTTGGGATCCCAAATTGCTGGGGTTACAGGTGTGAGCCACCATGCCCCACAGGAATAATGGCTTTCAATGTCTTTCATCACCAAAGCTTAACCTACAGCACAACTAAAAGGGATTATCCTGTGTTCCCCAGGGAAGAGTGTAGGAGGGAGTGAAAACAGTGCTGAATGAACAACAGACATTCCCACACAGAGATGAACATAACTTCAGTTGTTAAAACCTAGCAACGATAAAGTGGAAAAAAATTCTGAAAACTAAGTTTGGCAGTAAGAGTGAAAAGTTATAAGTCATCTCAGCAACATATGACCTGAAATAAACACATGAATTAACAAAAACTCTGTAAAAATACTGCCACACTGCGATACGAAAGAAAATAGGACTGAGTTAGTTTTAAGAAAGTGTATATATGTGCGGATAGATAGATACAACTATCTGAAGAATAATTACTGTTAATGCCAATCTATTTTCTTCCAAAACATGTGAACTGAATTAACCAATTATCATAGTACTTTTCAATTTTCTAGTAAAAATGACCTTCCATTAGAGAAAGCACATTATCAGATTTATCTTTTATGAATCTGAGGTATGATGAAGGGTGCATTGTAACAGACTTAAATTCATCTTTTAATTTTTTTGATGAAAATATTTGTTATTATTTATTCTGCTCAATATGTCGACTTTTAAATCTTCTTAATTCTTTTTTTTCCCTACTTTAAGTTCCGGGATGCATGTGCAGAATGTGCAGGTTTGTTACATAGGTATACACATGCCATGGTGGTTTGCTGCACCCATCAACTTGAGATCTACATTAGGTATTTCTCCTAATTCTATCCCTCCCCTTGCTCCCCAGCCCCCTGAAAGGCCCTGGTGTGTGATGTTCCCCTCCCTGTACCCATATGTTCTCATTGTTTAACTACCACTTATGGGAGAGAACACATGGTGTTTGGTTTTCTGTTCCTGTGCTAGTTAGCTGAGAATGATGGCTTCCATCTTCATCCATGTCCCTGGAAAGCACATGAACTCATGCTTTTTATGACTGCATAGTATTGCATGGTGCACATGTGCCACATTTTCTTTATCCAGTCTATCATTGATGGGCATTTGGGTTGGTTCTACGTCTTTGCTATTGTGAATAGTGCTGCAATAAACACATGTGTGAATGCCCTCTCTCACCACTCCCATTCAGCATAGTATTGGAAGTTCTGACCAGGGCAATCAGGCAAGAGAAAGAAAGAAAGTGTATTCAAATAGGAAGAGGGGAAGTCAAATTACCTCTGTTTGCAGATTATATGATTGTATATTTAGAAAACCCTGTCGTCTCATCCCCAAAAGCTGATAAGCAACTATGGCAAAGTCTCAGGATACAAAATCAACATGCAAAAATCTCAAGCATTCCTATACATCAATAATAGACAAACAGAGAGTGAAATCATGAGCAAACTTCCATTCACAATTGCTACAAAGAGAATAAAATACCTAGAAATACAACTTACAAGGAATATGAAGGACCTCTTCCAGGAGAACTACAAATCACTGCTCAAAGAAGTAAGAGAGGACACAAACAGATGGAAAAAACATTTCATGCTCACGGATAGGAATAATCAATATTGTGAAAATGTTCATACTCTCCAAAGTAATTTATAGATTCAATGTTATTCCCATCAAGTTGTCATTGACTTTCTTTGCAGAATTAGAAAAAAATCTACTTTAAATTTCATATGGAACCAAAAAAGGGCCTCTATAGCCAAGACAATACTAAGCAAAAGAACAAAGCTGGAGGCATCACACTATCTGACTTCAAATTATCCTAGAAGTCTACAGTAAACAAAACAGCATGGTACTGGTACCAAAACAGATATATAGACCAATGGAACAGAACAGAGGCCTCAGAAATAATTCCACGCATCTACAACCATCTGCCCTTTGACAAACCTGAAAAAAGCAAGCAATGGGGAAAGGACACTCTGTTTAATAAGTGGTGTTGGGAAAACTGGCTAGCCATAAGCAGAAAAATGAAACTGGACCTATTCCTTACACCTTATACAAAAATTAACTCCAGGTGTATTAAAGATTTAAACATAAGACCTCACACCATAAAAGCCCTAGAAGAAAACATAGGCAATACCATTCTGGACGTAACCATGAGCAAAGACTTCATGATTAAAACACCAAAAGCAATTGCAACAAAAGTCAAAATTGACAAATGGAATTTAGCCAAACTAAAGAGCTTCTACGCAGCAAAATAAACTATCATCAGAGTAAACAGACAACCTACAGAATGGGAGAAAATTTTTGCACTCTATCCATCTGACAAAGGGCTACTATCCAGAATCTACAAGGAACTTAATCAAATTTATTAGAAAGAAACAAATAAACCCATCAAAAAGTGGGTGAAGGATATGAACAGACACTTTTCAAAAGACATTTATGTGGCCAACAAACAAATGAAAAAAAAAAGCTCTTCATCACTGGTCATTAGAGAATGCAAATCAAAGCTATAATGAGTTATCATCTCATCCCAGTTAGAATGGGGATCATTAAACAGTCAGGAAACCACAGATGCTGGAGAAGATTGAAGAAATAAGAATGCTTTACACTGTTGGTGGGAGTGTAAATCAGTTAAACCATTGTGGAAGACAGTGTGGCGATTCCTTAAGAATCTAGAACAAGAAATACCATTTGACCCAGCAATCCCATTACTGCCTATATACCCAAAGGATTATAAATCATTCATTTAATTTTTAAAAAATTCTTTTATTTAAAATAGACTTTTGTTCTTATCGCCCAGGCTGGACTGCAATGGCACGATCTCAGCTCACTGCAACCTCTGACTCCCAAGTTCAAATGATTCTCCTGCCTTAGCCTCCCAAGTAGCTGGGATTATAGGCATGGGCCACCACACCTGGCTAATTTTGTACTTAGTAGAGACTGTTGGCCAGGCTGATCTTTAACTCCTGACCTCAGGTGATCCACCCACCTCAGCCTTCCAAAGTGCTGGGATTACAGGCGTGAGCCATTGTGCCAGGCCTCATTTAGTTTTTTTATACTCACCAAATACTTCAGCAAAGATCTCAAGTAAGTCAGAAAATATTTTAACAGAAAATGACATGAAAACTTGCTCCTGATAGCAGTGCTTGTGTGTGAGTTGCCTCTCTATTAATTGGCAACACATAGCAGATATTCTTTAAAGCATATCAAAATAATAGAATAGCAGAGACATCTAACAATTTAACACAGTGTACACTTCAGTAACTTTATCAAGAAGCCACTGATATATATCACAGTACATTCCAGAGTGTTTGTTTTACACACACACACACACACACACACACACACACACACACAGGATGAATGGCATTTAAGAAATGAGACATCCTGATTTTTAAAAGATACTATCTGGCAGGAGAATTCCTTGAGCTCGGTGGGCAGAGGTTGCAGTGAGCCAAGATCGTACCATTGCACTCCAGCCTGGGCAACTACAGGAAAACTCCATTTCAAAAATAATAATAATAATAATGATAATAAATAAAAGCTATTGCCCTAAAGGCAGAACATTTTATATTCTATTGTTCACAATATTAAACCCAGAAACTTGAATTTGGCAAGTGTAAAGCCAAGTGTAATATATTATTTATTGTTCTCTTCAGACTGGTGTAGGGACTTAGATTTCACCTAAAATTCTAATAGTACTATTTCTTCAAACAATGTAAAATGAGCTTTCATGTAAAAAAAAAAAAAAAAAAAAAATGTGTTTTTCTTGGGCTACTGCTATGCTTTAAAAAAAAATAAACAAGGAAATATATCTGTGAAAAAAAAAAAAAAACATTGATTCTGACAGATTTTAAGCATTTTTTCCAAGAGCTGTATTTTGTATCAGTGTGTATGCAGAATAACAAACATTATGAGAGTTTTAAAAATAACTATTATTTGAAGTTATGCTTTTTAACTGATGGCAATTTTAAAGTACAGTAAATAACAAAAAAACTTTTTAAGAACTGTATGTCCTTTTGTTTTATTCTCTCATTTTGCTAGTTTCCTCTGTTTGTTATTAGTTTCCATAAATCACTTCGAGCAGGTATTTTCATTTCTCTTTACAAAAGTAGTGGGATTTATCTCTGATTATGGTATTAGTCAGGTTTCTCCAGAGGAGCAGAAACACTTGAATTTATGTATACACTACCTAACTTACCACGAAGTTATGTCCTGTCAAATTCATCATAAATTGATAATATCATGTCAAAAATATATTTAACACACCTAAACTATGGAACATCATAGCTTAGCCTAGTCTACCTAAATGTGTTCAGACACTTAGTCTACAGTTGGGCAAAATCATGTCACATAAAGCCTATTGTACAATAAAGTGCTGAATATCTCATGTAATTTGTTGAAAACTGTACTAAAAGTGAAAAATAAAATGATTTTTATGGTGTGTTAGTCTATTCTCACACTGCTATAAAGAGCTACTTGAGACTGGGTAATTCATGAAGAAAAGAGGTTTAATTGATTCACAGTTCTCAGACTGTACATGAGGCATGGCTGGGAGGCCCCAGAAAACTTACAATCATGGTGGAAGGTGAGGGGAAGAAAGCAGGTCTTACCATGGCAGAGCAGGAGAGAGAGAGAGAGAAGAGGGAGGTGCTACACACATTTTTAAAAAAACAAATCTCATGAGAACTCACTCACTATCCTGAAAACAGCAAGGGAGAAATCTGGCCCCATGATCCAATCACCTCCCACCAGGCCCTCCTCCAACGCTGAAGATCGTAATTCAACCGGAGATTTGGGTGGGGACAGACAGCCAAACGATATCATATGGGTACTCCCAGTACGATTTCTACTGAAAGTAGATTGCTTTTGCATCATTAGAGAGTTGAAAATCGTTTAATTAAATATCCCATAAGTCCATCTTTTTTGTATATATGTATGAATTTATTATAAGGAATTGGCTCACATGGTTATGGAAGCTGAGGAATTCAGACTCAAAAAAGTTAAGGATATAACTGTCCTTGATCTTAAGGTATGAGAACCAGTAAAGCCAATGATGTAGTTTCAATCTGAGTCTGAGTGTGAAAGAAGAAGGCTATATCCAAGATCAAAGGCAGCCAGATGGACAGAAATAATTTTTATTATTCAGTCTTTTATTGTATTCAGGCCTTCAGTGGATTGTAAGAGGCTCACCTGTATTGGGAAAGGCAATGTGCCTAACTGGGTCTACTGATTCAAATATTAATCTCATCCAGAAACAGCCTCACAGAAACATCCAGACATTTAACCAAATATCTGGGCAACCTACAACCTAATCAAGTTGACACACAAACTTAAGTATCACAGTTACTCATATAAAAATACTTGTATTTGTCTGAGAGAACATTGAATATTAAAATTAAAGTTTTCAGGGGGAGCCTGTCAGCCTGACAGTTGATTAAGTGGTGTTTGTGAAGTCAAGTACCTTGTTCTCTTATGGTGGATAAATTGAGAACTAGCTTCATTTATTGTGAGATGAAGTACAATGTTACCACCCTGATACAGTTTAACTCTGCAGTTGTAATAGAATTCCAAAGGTTAAGTTCCCTGTGTTCTCCTCAGATCTAGGAGATGAAGGAATAAAAGCCTTAAATATAAGTATAAGGCTTATGCATACACTTTAAGTATAATTAAAGCATTAAGTATAAGGCTTTTATTAGAAGAAACTGTCTGAAGCATACATAGAATCCATAATAATTATTACCACCTGGAGACACATTGTTCAGTAAATATTTAGTGACTGCCTATTAGGTTCCAACCACAATTCTAGGATCTAGACATAGGACAGCCCAAAGTAGAAAATGGCTTTGAGGAGATGCGATTCTTGCCACACGTTTTCTGTAATGAAATAAGTTTAATTAAGATGCAAAATACCACAACCATCATCATGTTCTAATGAGCTGACAGTTGTACATAAGGCACCAAGGTCAAATAATATTTGACCAGTTACTATTTTTTACAATGTCAGGTTTTAAAATAATCCTAATTCAAACAGTCTTCACTTCTATATCAGGGGAATGGCAGTAAATCTTATGTCCTCTTAAATCCTTTGAACTGGATCACTATACTTTTGTCTACCACTTACAAGTTACTTAATTCTAAAGACCAAGTACCTTTCCTGTCACCAATACATCACACAAACCCTAGTGTTGGGAGTTCAGTATCCATCATCTCTCCATCTTGTGACTCAAACCTATTTAACAATACATGAGAAAGTTTGGCCCTGTGCTAAATCAACACTTCCTGACAGGGGAATAAATAAATTCTGGGTTTGGGAAGCTTTGTCAGCTTCTACATGACTTTAGCTGCAGAGGGGACTAGGAGAAATTTGTCAGCATTCTGTCTGACCTGACCCACTGAAATGTGACTATACTTCCTCAGCTTATCTGAGAGATGGGAACAATCATACCTGGAAAGGTTATATTTACAATCAGAAATTAAATTACCAACTATTGTATAGGATCTAAAAATGGAGAAATGGCATCTGTGGAATAGTGGGGTGAGTATGAAATGCAGAGTGGGTCAATGAAGGCTACAGGTGACGAGGCACTCTATGGTTACATTGAAGAAGTCACAGCAGGACCATTGCAGTTGTCAGGACTAAAATTAACCCCCGCTCCAGAATATTTAAGCAGTACAGAGAAGCTTCAAAACCAGCTCCTTCATTTCATAGGAAGACTTCCAACTAGCATAAATAAACATTTGCCTAAAGTGATTTTTAGGTTATGTATGCCAGTGATTGAAATGGAAAAAGAATTGACTGCAACTCTGTCGACAAACATTAAGGGGTAACGCACAGACAACTGCTTAGATTTTATAATTTATATTTCCAGTTACAGATAAAATATTGGTCATGGTTTTTGTTTAAGGTTCACATATACACATACAGGTACATTATACCTTTACATTCATATGTGTGAATTTAAATATTTAAAAAATAATGTTACTAGCACCCGTATCCCAGAATGTCAATCACTTGATGGATTTATAATCTAGTTAATTCAACATGAACAATAATAGTTGAATTTCAAAGATGATGGCATTGTTTTCATAGCAGATGACATTTTTGTTTTATTAAGCATCACAGATCAGACTGCTGTGAATGTGAACAACGTATCTGCAGTTACACATCAACAGTTATTTCAAATTTTTTTCAAATGTATTTCAGGACTCCTCCCTGGTTTCTTGATATCTATGAGGTTTTGCTTTGTTCTGTTCTGTTCTGTATTGTTTTTCTGGCCAGCTTACTTATCCAATTTCATGAAGACTTCCATATATTTACTTGTATTGACAAACAGAGATAAAATGTTTTAAATATCCACCAAAGGATGTTTTTACATATTGACAAAAATAGAGACTGGAGAAATAATGGCATACAGATCAATTTGTGGCTTAGATATCTTAAATGTTTCTTTTTACTGTTAAGCAGGCCGAGAATAAGAGAGCTATTTCAGAATTTTTGTTCAATAAAAGGGATCATGATCCAAATCAAACACGTTCTCATATTTTCAACAAAGCCACTTGGCTTTTAAAATGTAGACATTAAATACAATTATTTGTAATGTCTATTGGTGGTTATTTTTGATCTTGACACACATACGGACTCACATGTACCTGAGGGTCGAAATACTAGACTGTATTTTTAAAAGGAGCAGAGGCCTTAACTGTATTGTTCACACTTATTTTACAGACTGATGTATCAGCCAGGGAATGATTCACAGGCACAGTTCCTTTCTCAATGTTCCTCAGATTCTTCTTAAAGTCATGGTTGAAACCAGTGGGTTAGAGCAGTGCTTCCAGATTTTTAATGTGCATGCAAACCAGCCAAGTATGTTGATAAAATGCAGATTCGGATTTAGCAGGTACTGGTTGGCTCACCAAAGTAGGAATTTCTACAAAGTTCCTTGGTGATGCCAAAATCACTGTTCCATATACTGTGTGTTGTACAGTAGAGGTCAAAAGATATGGCAGCAATAATTGAAAGCTCAGCAAAATGCCACACTTTAAACCACAGCTATACTGTCCAATATTCTTTTTAACAATGTAATACAGAAACTTCAACATTTCCAATTGCAAATAGATGCATATTTTGGTTGTTTGTTTCTTCCAATGGAGATGTATGATGCATTGCCAAATTGGCCTTCAATTGGTTATGCTACCTACACTAACTTCCCCAAGATCCAGTTGTTAATAAATATGCATTCTGAATCAGTTATATGTCTACCTATAAATGCACAAATATTTTATAAAGCCCATTATACTAAATAAGCTGTAAGGTAAAATATAACAAAAATTAATTGATATATTAAGAGCACAGTCTTTTGGGTAACTGTTTGGGAGTATACTCCCTGAACAATTATTACATACAATTACTACATAAAACATTAAAAAAAAATCATTGCTAATCAAGATGTTGTCTATTATTTCTGTTTGTATTTTCCAAAATATATAACTGCTATACTTTTCTAAGTAAATTCTGAAACATTTTATGAATGAAGAAATCAGTAGGAATCACATCAAATCTAGAATTTTTTTCTTGCATTGATAGCTTTACAGTAAACATCTTCCAATTCCACCAAGGGTTTACTTTGATTTCATGTTGTGGGAATATCTATTTGGTATAATACAGGCAATAACAAATGTGGTAGTTTGCTCTTATCTATTTCTTAAGATATCTTTTGCCCTGTATGATGTTTTCCTAGGAGCAAGGCCAAGGTCCACATTTGTTGCATTTTGGCAATGTGTGCTTGGCATGTTCATTTTATTGCTTGGTTATGAAAAGATGTGTTCAGAAAAGTGGTGAAGTTTCATGCTATCTGTGCAGAATTCCTTCTTTGTTAGTTGTGTGTGCAAAGCCATCTGTTCTCTTTAGAGCAGCAGTGATGACTTGTGTAGAACAGTAAGCACTTGTCAGCGCCTGGAAGATGGTCCTCTGCATAAATCATTATCCTGTCTTTATGTTGCACAAGTAGTGAACCCTTTTTAGGCTGCATTTCTGGCTGAGGTTGGCATACACTGGGGGAAGAGTATCAGAGTCAAGGAGAGTTGCTTATTAAATTACTCATCTCACTTTTACAGAACAGCTGCTAAACCAAACTGGCTAAAATACCTTCCTTATCCACAGCATATGTTTGAATACAGATGCTCACTCTAAGCAATTCAAAGAGCTGAGGCCCTGGAGGTTGATAAATGTTCAGCTTTTAGATACAAAGCAGAGGTTAAACGAATATGTCAAGATGCTTAGCTTGCCCTGATACTTTTAGCTGAAGAATAAATGGTGACAAACTTCCAACTAGGCTATATTCTAATGCTACCATGTGAAAAACATAGCAAAAGTATTCCTCTATTGCTTTACTAATTAATGTATTAGCCCCATTTTATTGTATTATTTTTTAAAATGACAAAAACCCATTTAAATACTATTTGAATTAGGACAAATCATAGAGTGATATATCTATTCGTGCAATAAGATGTGCAAGTACATAAATACCTAATATAATTTTTTGTGGGGCTTACTGTATTAGAGGCAGATAGTTCAGTCCAAAGGGCTACTTGTTAAAGGCTAATGCATTAAATTATATAACTGTCACAAGCACGAGTTTAAGATATGGCAATTTTCCTTCCAGAACTTGAAATCAGACCACTAGCAAATTCTCATGGGTCACTGAATATCCATCAAATTACAGCAACTTTAGGTCATGCTTTATCGTGATAGTATTTGTATCAGTGACCTAGAGAAGAAAGGTTTTATAACTCATTACAAATCCCCAATCAATCAAGTGATGCTGATTTGAGGAAAGAAGCTTCATTTTTTGTTTATTTTCAGTCAATTCCTGAGTTAATTCCTTAGCTGATTTTAGCCACAAAATGAAGGATAAAGAAAACCTAGTTTTCACTTTGAACTGTTTTTTTCTACATAAATAATTGGCTCAATTAAAATCATTATTATTCTTAGCAAATTGAGGCAACATCGAAAATTATGCTGGCATAGGCTGTTAGAGTTAAAATTCCTTTTCCTGATAGTTCTTTATTAAATGTATTTGATGGAAGTTCCTTATTTTTAATAATTATGCATGCAGAAGTATTCAAGGCTACAGCAATTTCCTAGGCCATATATAAGCCTATGTAGTATTTAATACATTATTTGATTAGCTAGATACTTAATCATTCTTATCCATATTTACTGCTCAATCCACAATATCACTGCTAATTTAAACAAAATTCTGCATCTGATTTCTTTTACACATTCAGATTCAGTTCATTCTCAAAGTATTGAAATATTAAGAGAAAGGGGAAATAAAGTAAAGCTAAGGGAAAGTTAAAAATAATCAAAGACTGCATTATTCTTCAAAGGAATTCTTAAGTCATTCTTTTAAATATTGTGAGAAATTCTTTGGTGAAGAGTGGATTTATCATACGTGCAAGTTACTGATATTACAGAACATGTGGAAATGTGGCCTAATACTAGCAAGAAAGATCAACGTAGAAAATTAGAGTGACAATGGCCCATTCTTCTGTTAAAATATTGAAAACTGGATCACTTTCAAGAAATTGCAATATGAAACAAATTGTTGCAAATCAGGCATGAGATGTGAAGAGGCATCAAGTTTATTTGAACTTTTTAAATATAATATTCTGTGTAATATGGAAAATGTCACTTAAAAACATGAGGTGCTCAAATCATTCTTTTACTTTTCTTATTATTTAGGACTGTTGAGAGAATACCAGATATTTGCAAAGAATACGCTTTTGATTTAAAAAGATATGTACAAATGGGAAGAATTTTACCTACTCCTCCATTCTAAGTGTTATATAGACAGATATATTCTCAATGATTAAACGATGGAGTTGGCATCTCATTGCTTGTGCTATTCTTTTCTAGACTAGAGAAGTACCCTCATTGGCTATTGGCAATGTTTGTTTAGCCTGCTCTGAGAATCACTTTCATTTAACTCTTCTTTTAATTCCTGAAGGCTCTCTATAATTTATCTTCTGATGACTGAAATTTACTGTTTTATACAGTTACTTATTTTTCCCTTACTTTATACTTACCTATTATTTTGCAACATTTAAAAAAATACAAATACAAAATTATTTTTCTCATATTCTCCACAATACATTTTTTATAATTAAAAATATTAAATCTATGAACTATGTACACTATGCTTTCATGACAAGTATTATATGATTGTAAAAGTAACCTTTCTAAAATTTACTGTAATATTCTGTTTTTCAGATACACCATAGGTTCAGGTATCACTTCTCTGTTGGAGGGTTTTTTCTTTTACTTTCTTATTTTAGCATTTTTAAAATAGTACAATTATGAATGAACATTTAAGAGACTAAATTTTGATCTGCCTTTGCAAATGAAAGGATTCCTTTTAAATTAGTGTATTTTTTTCCACTTCATTGAATCTGTCATTTCAAGGATTATCAATTAAATTTAGACAAATTCAATGTCATTTTTGAAATCCCATCATCACTGACTTCTCAGAAGAATTGATTCCACTCAGTGAATTTGCCTTCTTGAGTCTTCCAACTCTTTCATTTTCAGTGGTTAATATTTGATCTAGGCATGCATACTTCCTTTAAGCAGATACAGAGGAGACAACTTCCTTTCAACACAAACTCTAGGGTCACTTTCTATGTTAAATGAAAGCAAACACTATGATTCTTATCATAATAAAACATTGCCTCAAATTTTTGTCATTATGGAACTTTATCTTTCCTAATAATTCACCTCCTGGTCTCTAAATGCTAGCATGTAGTGTCTTTTATTTAGTCTTATGAATATACATTCATGATTATCCTGACATGTTTTCTTTTCTCTTTATCTTCTTTGTCTTTCCTGGATAGTTTATTTTCTACTTTTTTGGGATTATTTTTTAGGTGACTATTATGGACATAAATGTGCATAAATCATAAATGTACAGCTTGATGAATGTGGCAGGCAGAATAAAAGATGTTCCCCAAGATCCCCACAACTATGTACCTTCCTTTGAGTGTAAGCAGGGCTTGTCAACTTGAAGAGATTCACTCCTGTGAATACATTATTTTAAATGACAAAGCTGATATTAAGGTCCAAAATTGGTTGAATATGAGTCCAAAGGAGATTATTTCAGGTGAAGTAACCTAATCAAATTAGCCTTTAAAGAGAGCCCAGACCTTTCCCGAAAGGAGAGCTTCGAGGTCAGGGAGATGTTCCTACTGCCCTAAAGATTCAAGGAACCAATGTTCCAAGGGCCTTTGGGAATTATGCGTGGCTTTTTGTTGCTGACAGCAACCTCCAACTGACCCTTAACAAGAAAGTGGAAACCCGAATGCTACATCTGCAAGGAACTGGGTGCTGGCAACATCCATGTGACCTGGGAAGAGGACCTTGAACTCCAGAAAGGAACACAGTCCAACCAACACCTTGACTGCAGCAAGACCTGGAAAAACGACCCTGAGAAGTGACTGAACTAAGCTGTGTCTGACCTGCTGGCCTAAGGAAACTGGATGATAAGAAATCTATGTTGGATCACACCACTAATGGGGTATTGTTACACAGCAGGAAAAGACAAATATAACACACATGTAACATACACTCAGATCAAACCACCTGAGAGTTTCAGTAATACAGGAGCCCTTCTCTTGCCCTTGTCTAGTTGCTACACCCCTTAGTCATATTAATAATCATCCTCCTTAATACCACAAAGGAATTTGGACTATTTTTGAACTTTATATAATTGCAATCTATGCTATATACTCTGGTCCCTGACTGTGCCAATGATCTCTTTTGTACTTACTATAGATCTATAGAAAAATCGCCTAAAACATTCAGATAACACAAAATTCTTGTAATTTTTAAAAATAAAATTGTGTGCACTTTGCATCTTTTGAAAGTTGAGGTTAAAGAATAGTAATATCTATATGAAAGCAGGTGAATCAAAGCATTTATTTCTTTCCTGTTACAAATAAAATACGGGTTCCCATGGAAAAATGATACAAAATATAATATAGCAAAAAAATTGAAAGTTGTATTGACTGTGAAACAATTAGATTTGCTTTCACAGGAGATTTATTATTTAATTTATTATATTTTATTTAACTAAAGGTGTTAAAATGAAGATATTAATCTAGAAAAGACCGTAAGGACTTTACAGAAGACGCACATTTTAGTAAAATATTTATATGTAAAGCCTCAATTTCTTTCAACATTAATAAATTACCATGTTTCAAAAAATTTATTTAGTTTTTCTCTGTAAGTATTGGCTCAAGTTTTTCATAATTTCTCTAAAATATAAGTATAAATTGTTAGTCAAAATGAGAATTAAAATTCATACCACTCCACTGACATGATCAAATACCATATTTGAATATGTAACATACCACTGAAATGGCCAAATATTGCATTTTATGAGACTAATAACTTACATTTAAAAAAAAACTTTAAAAATAACTATTATTTTAAAGGGGGTATTTTTACTAGAATATTATTACATATCCTGGTAAAGAGCTGCCTGACTTTTTTCATTATTTCTTACTACACCATACTTCCCCATGTGCACAATATAAAGAATAGCAGGTTAAATCTAACAGATGTCATCAGAAAAGCAAGAAAAAAAATCTGCTTTAACACTTTAGGTAAAACTATAAAGGTAACATGGGATTGTTATTCTCATGATAAAGACATTAGGACAGGCTACATATTAGCAAGAGAAATTATTTCCATCGTATAAATTTGTGACATAAACACTGTTTATAAGGTGTAGGAAATTCTGCATATATTTACTTACTTTTATCCCGAGGCCTCAGTTCACCAATTGTCTTAATTTTCAGCCTAGACAAATTATGCTGTTTGTTCTAAATTTCATTCAGTTTGTGGCAGGATATCTTGATACTCCCCAGAAAGACTGAAAAATAACAATTGTCCTTAACAGTACGATTTTAATTCCTTCTAATTCAATGAATCTCTGATTGGAATCTCAAGGTGGAATTTGCATCTAATTCTGGATGTTTGTCTTTTAAATAATATGGGATTTTTTTTATTGTGTTTGAGAAACAAAAACATAATCTGGGCCGAGTGTGTTAGCTTATGCCCATAATCTCAGCATTTTGGGAGGCCAAGGCAGGCAGATCACCTGAGATCAGGAGTTCGAGATCAGGAGTTCGAGATCAGGAGTTCAAGATCAGCCTGGCCAACATGGTGAAATCCATCTCTACTAAAAATACAAAATGTAGCTGGGCATGGTGGTGGGTGCCTGTAACCCCAGCTACTTGGGAGGCTGAGGCAGGAGAATTGCTTGAACCTGGACACTGAGGTTGCAGTAAGCCGAGATCACGCCATTGCACTCCAACCTGGATGACAACAGCAAAATTCCATCTCAAAAAAAAAAAAAAAAAAATCTGATTGCCTAACTTTTACCTTTTACAAACAAACAAACAAAAATGTAAGTTTGCATCTCTTGACGCAACAGGTCTCGCTGTGCTTAAGCCTTTAGAGACATCTGAATATATATACAAGGAAACTGTGCTTTATAATAGATGATTTTATTTTGATGTAACATAGAAATTCAGAGTAAAATATGGGAACTGGGGCTTCATTTCTCCAATCTAGGATTATCACCTATGTCTTTTCTGGGATAACTTATTTCATATAGAAATCATTTTAACAGAAGTGTCTTTCTGATGTTACTTCTGGAGAGACTTATCCAAAATGTGGGGTTCTTTTTTCAGTCAGTAACCTTACTTTCCTGAGTATTAAAGTTCATCACAATTCCAATCTCTCTCTCTCTCTTTCCTCTCTGTTCCTCTAATTTATCTCTTCTTGTTTTATTTTCCAGTGTAGTATAGTATAAAGCTTTCCATTTAAAGTTTACAGGCCCCAGAGAGACCTTGTTTGAATCCTCACTCTACAAATTATTAGTTAGTGTTCTAGAGAAAGATCTGACTTTCGTTTTCTCATCTGTGAAACCCAAACACAGGACACAACACACAAGATTGCTGTGAGGGAGGATATGTGCAATGCATTGTCCCTACATGATACCTATAAACAAGAACTGGTTAGTGAATAATAGATTCATCCTTAACTTCCTTGTCTTATATTTTAATCACAGAAAATGTGTTATACCTATGTTATATGTTGCCAAAATTGTAATGAAGTGCTGTAAAATATGGAAAGAGAGGATACTCAAAAATTTTAGACAAGTGTTTTGCAGTAAAGTTTTCATATTCAAAGACATAGAATCTAGTTATGTTCTATAATGAATGACACATTTTCCAATTAATTTGAGAAGACATCAGTTTAAGTCTCTAAATAGCAAGATATTATTTAATCCTTTACAACAGCATTTTGAAACTAAAGATCAGTTTGTTGCTAGAATATGTTTTCCCCATTTTTAAAAAGATTAGAATAGTAATTAAAAGAAGAATGAAAAGGATTTTGTTACCTTTATTCTATACTGTAGAGAGTGTGCAAAGAACTAAAATCATAGGGAAGAAGAAGTAAGAGGGGTTAATAGTTTCCAAAGTAATATTAGGGGTTATGCCTTCATAAAAGAAAAATTTTAAAAATGAGTATAAAGGTGTCAGATACTAAGCCCTAGAGAAAATAAATTTACTATCAAAATTTCCACCTATATTTTACGGATGATCAAACTGATGTTTAGCATTTACGTTGTTTGCACAAATTAATAATAGTAGGTAATAGCGGAGCCAGATCTATAACTCAGATTTCTTAACATGTTGTCTTTTTTTTCCTGCTCCATCATGACACTAGTAGCAAAAGCCACTAAACCAACCATTCATTGCCCTCAGTGCTAAAACAACAATCTAAGTTCAAGAAGTATAGACTGAAATGAAATAATATCAGTCATATCTCAAACTATGTTCCAAATAACAGCAGGTCCTATGAGAGGCTTAATGGAAAACTACAACAGTGGCTTTAGATTCTAAAATGTTTAGAAAACACAGGTATTCCTCTCCACTGTGTGCCTTTAGTGTGTTAAGGGAGCAGAGACATCCTGAGGTAAATAAAACCATTCAGATTGTTATAATTCCTTGATTATTATAATTAAAACATTTTTGTTTATGTTCATGCAAATATTGAATGAACAACCTAGACATTCATCTATTAAAAAATATGCTTTGAGTTATGCAGTTCTTTGTCAATTTCCCATGATTTGTGAGAACAAAACAGGCACTCAGATTAACCGACAGTTATCATTGCTCTGATCACTTCTGGGGAGTCATAAAGTATCATCTCCATGTAGATAGATTTATTCAGATACAAATAATATATACTTTACCTGATGGAAAAATATAATTGTCTGTGTATGCATTGTCCAATAAGTTAGTAGTCATGTGTGATTATTTAAATTTAAATTATTGAAAATTAACTAAAATGTAAAACTCAATCTCTCAGTTGCACAAATGATGTCTCAAGTGCTCAGTAGCTATATATGGCTAGTGGCTACTGTATTGAGCAGCATCAATTATAGAACACTTCTGTCACTGCAAAAAGTTCTATTACATAGTGCTGGTCTTGTTAGAAAAAAAGTACATCATTTCCATTCAGTAATCAAGTGGTAGATCCTAATATTCTAGCATAGAAACAGTTTTAAAATCTTTATCATTGAAATTTCTACTCGTTCATTAATAATATACATTGCGCATTGTGTTGGAGGAAAGGAAAAGTGGGCTATAGCTATGTTATGATATTTAAATCCCATAACCTCCATTCATCTTTGTCTGCTTGAAATAAAGTATGTGTTATACATCTGGATTACTAAAAAGTGTTCTAAAATTTATAGCTTTGTTAAAAGATGTCTAGAGAACTGGTTAGAACAATACTGTTATTTAATAAACACTTCTGTCTCTAATTTTTAAAATGAACAAAAATACCAGTAGATGTAATCCATCACATAAACAGAACCAATGGCAAACCTCATGATTATCTCAATAGATGCAGAAAAGGCTTTTGATAAAAATCAATTTCCATTCATTCTAAAAACTCTAAATAAATTAAGTATTGATGTAACATATCTTAAAATAATAAGATTTATTCATGACAAGCCATAGCCACTATCATACAGAATGGGCAAAACATGAAAGCATTCCCTTTGAAAACCAGCACAAGATCACTCCTATTTAACATAGTATTGGAAGTTCTGGTCAGGGAAAGCAGGCAAGAGAAAAAAATAAAGGGCATTCAAATAGGAAGAGAGGAAGTCAAATTGTCTCTCTTTGCAGATGACATGATTGTATACTTAGAAAACTCAATTGTCTCAGCCCCAAAACTGAGGCTATTGTTTAACATAGTATTGGAAGTTCTGGCCAGGGCAATAAATCAAGAGAAAGAAATAAAGGATATTCAAATAGGAAGACAGAGGAAGTCAGATTGTCTCTGTTTGCAGATGACATGACTGTATATTTAGAAAACCCAATCATCTCAGCCCCAAAGCTCCTTACTGATAAACAACTTCAACAAAGCCTCAGGATACAAAATCAATATGCAAAATCACAAGCATTCCTATATACCAATCATAGACAAGCAGGGAGCCAAATCATGAGTGAACTCTTATTCACAATAGCTACAAAGAAAATAAAACACATAGGAATACAAGGGATGTGAAGGATCTCTTCGAGGAGAACTATAAACCACTGCTCAAGGAAATAAGAAAGGACACAAAGACATGGAAAAACATTCCATGCTCATGGATAGTAAGAATCAATATTGTGAAAACAGCCATACGGCCCAAAATAATTTATAGATTCAATACTATTCCCATCAAGCTGCCATTGACTTTCTTCACGAAATTAAAAAAAAAAAAAAACTACTTTAAATTTCATATGGAACCAAAAAAGGGCCTCTATAGCCAAGACGATCCTCAGCAAAAAGAACAAAGCTGGAGGCATCATGCAACCTGACTTCAAACTATACTACAAGGCTGCAGTAAACAAAACATCATGGTACTGGTACCAAAACATATATATAGAACAATGAAATAGAACAGAGACCTCAGAAGACCTCAGATACAACATTCAGATCTACAACCATCTGATCTTCAACAAACCTGACAAAAGCAAGCAGTGGAAAAAGGAGTTCCTATTTGATAAATGGGGCTGGGAAAACTGGCTAGCCACACGTAGAAAACAGAAACTGGATCCTTCCTTACACCTTATAAAAAAATTAACTCAAGATGGATTAAAGACTTAAACATAAGACTTAAAACCATAAAAACCCTAGAAGAAAACGTAGGCAATACCATTCAAGACATAGGTGTGGGCAAAGACTTCATGACTAAAACACCAAAAGCAATCGCAACAGAAGCCAAAATTGACAAATGAGATCTAATCAAACTAAAGAGCTTCTGCACAGCAAAATAAACTATCATCAGAGTGAACAGGCAACCTACAGAATAGGAGAAAAGTTTTGCAAGCTACCCATCTGACAAAGGGCTAATATCCAGAATCTACAAAGAACTTAAACAAATTTACAAGAAAAAAACAACCACCTCAAAGAGTGGGCAAAGGATATGAACAGACACCTCTCAAAAGAAGACATTTATGTGGCTAACAAACATATGAAAAAAAAAGGTCATTATCACTGCTCATTAGAAAAATGCAAATCAAAACCACAATGAGATACCATCTCACACTATTTAAAATGGTGATTATTTAAAAGTCAGGAAACAACAGATGTTGGTAAGGTTGGGGAGAAACAGGAATGCTCTTACACTGTTGGTGGGAGTGTAAATTAGTTGAATCATTCTGGAAGACAGTGTGGCAATTCCTCAAGGATCTAGATCCAGAAATACCACTTGACCCAGCAATCTCATAACTGGGTATATATCAAAGTAATAAGAATTATTTATGACAAAGGATTATAATTCATTCTACTATAAAGACACATGTACACATATGTTCATTGCAGCACTATTTACAATAGCAAACAAACCCAAATGTCCATCAATGATAGACTGGATAAAGAAAATATGGCGCATATATACCATGGAATACTATGCAACCATAAAAAAGAATGAGCTCATGTCCTTTTCAGGGACATGGATGAAGCTGGAAGCCATCATTCTCAGCAAACTAACACAGGAACAGAAAACGAAACAACGTATATTCTCACTCATAAGTGGCAGTTAAACAATGAATGTCCATGGACACAGAGAGGGGAAGAACACATACTGGGGCCTTTGTGGGAGCAGGGACAAGGGGAGGGGGAGCATTAGGACACATACCTAATGCATACAGAGCTTAAAACCTAGACGATGAGTTGATAGGTGTAGCAAATCACCATGGCACATGTATACCTATGTAACAAACCTGCACGTTCTGCACATGTGTCCTAGAAATGCCCTTAAGATGTCATTAAAAAAAACAATGAAACTAATATTACATATATGACTTAAGGATCAAATATTAATTCCATAAAAGTTTTTTCTTCTATCTGATTTGCTACATTTTCATACTGTTTGCACATTAAGCTTATAGTTAGAAAAAAACAAAATAATTAGAACAATTTAAAAGGATTATGTATTATTCTTACTAAAATTGATTTCCTGACCTACCACATTGTTCTTTACTTATTAGATTTTTTTGTTAGTTTTAGCATTTTATCTAAACCTAGTGTCTGCTCCATTATCAAACTGCTTGATGTGACATTATATTTAGCTACCTAAAGACAAAGTCATAATTAGAAATTTTCTTTCCAAAATCCAAGACACTGAGGTTGTGCAGTAATTTCAATCTGGCTGCTCATTGCCACATTTATGAAGATTTCAGCACTATTTTTTATTAGTATGTCCTGGCCTGCTAATAGATAGGCAAAAATGTATACACACATATATATATATATATATATATATATATATATTTGAGATGATTACATGCTTTCACTTTTTCTGGTTTAGGTGAAAACATAAAGGACAATAGAGAAGCCGTAGCAATTATCCTGTTGTGTGTATGCACCCAAACACACACATAACATTTGTAAAATATATTTTTTCCTTTTTTACGTTTAATATGTTACAACCTTGGAGAATTTAACCTTTTCTTTTCCTGTCTTATAAGTGCCTAGATATCCTAGTGTTGTTACAATGAATAACATATAAGTCCCTAGTCTATTGGAATCGTTGTTCAACATGGTTTTAACAAATCCTTGAAAAATAGTGACCTTAATCGCTGGATGAATTGCTGACTTTAAACTCACAGTGTTTTCATAGGAACACTTGTTGGGTTTGTTGAGTGTTCTGCCTTTCACATCACTGGCATCTTAACTTTCTACAATTGGAAATAATGTGGGTAGTTGATGCATCGCCCTTGTCACCTCTATCCACACTGAGGTTTTTCTTCTCTTGTTATCATTTGTCTTCATTCTTCAAGACAGTTCTTTATCCAAGTAGCTGTCTTTCACTTCCCTCCATAACGGTTGACCTTGTAGATTTAGTTTTCTATCTGGTCATTTAGGAAACGATTTGTACTGTAGGAAAATTATGTCCCCAATTTTCTGTGACAACTGTATTATTTTATCAGCCAAAGCACTATCAGGTTTGTCAGATGTGCCTGTCTTCCTGTGATTCAGGCTGATTTTCTTTAAACAATTTATCACTCTCTGAATGATCTGTTTTCTCAGCTCTGATCAGCATTTCCTGTTATTTTTGGTGCACCTACATTCTGACAGAAAATAAAGCTTTCAATTTATGTTTTAGTGAAAATACTAGATTTTTCTCAAATAATGTATTTCTCATATCTCTTGAATTTGTTATTGGAATTACTCTATGTTATGTTGGCAAAGGGTTTCAGAGTTGATAGCACAGTTTCAAGTACTTATCTTATGGAGATTTACACTTTTTATATGGGTTACAAGACAGTAGTAGGGGAAGCCTTCAGTTTTGTTAAAAGATGATTTTCAAAAAAGTCAAAATAATTTTCAGGAAAAATATGTAAAATGACCCCATGTTAAAAATTTTATTTAACAAATTTAACGAAGGAATCACTCTTTTATTTTGGTTAACTTAAACACATTCGGTTCAAAAGAGTAAACAAAAAGTAGAAACATTCATAGATTGTTAATATTGAAATGAATATGTACCTAAAAGCACAGTTGAGTTTTCCACAAAGTGGAAGAGGAAATTTGAACCTCAGCCAGAATCAGCAGAATTTGCATGTTAATCAGCTACGTACAAATTAGTCATAAGAAAGCTCAAAGACAACAAGAGACTAGAATCAGACAACTCATAAGAGTGACCTGTAGGTTATTCAAAAAAGTTTTTTTTCTACATTTTTTATAAATCAAAATGTTGTTCTACAATTTTTATAAATTAAATAGCAATGTTTGATAATAATAGTAAATTTCAGCTACAGGCATGTAGGTATTAATCAAAACAACCACTAACATATAATGTACTAAATTTATCATAAGTTTTTAGGTCCATATAAGGTATAAAGCAGCCTGTAAGTTTTGTTTTATTTTTGTTAACAGAATTCAGGCAAACAGCGAGTCTAGAAAATGCTCAAGGAAAGAGCTTTACAAATCATATATTATGGCATCCTGATGTGTTCCAAATGGGCAGATAGGAGGGTCATGAGAAGTTGGTCCCCAGAGTCTACAGGACACTGTGGTAGAACCTGGGGGAAGCCAAAGATAACAGACTGGTCACCACTAATAACAAGCAATCTACTTTTGGAATCAGAGTGACTCAAAAGACACAAAATCTGAGATTGCATCCGACAGAGCTTGCAGGTCATGCACACGATAGGAGAACCCACAACGTGATGCTGTGTGCCGGTGGCTAAAACTTGCACAATTCCTGCATCTCTTCAGCAGCTAGTCGCATCACTTGACTCTACCCTTTATAAATAAGAGGCCTATGGAGCTGAGGGGAGATGTTGGGGCCCAGGTGCCTAGACAGTACAGTATGTAACTAAAGATACAGAGGGTAGGAGTTGGGGATAAAGGTGGGAAGATAAAAGCATTAAAATAAATGGTGACCTGAAGTCTGTGCCTTCATATATGTAATACTTCTCTGCATTTGAAGCTATTATATTTTAATTGATATACAGTTTAGCCTCATGATGAATTTCTTGTGATGACATATTCATTGTTCCTTGTTAATTGTAAAGTTCTGATTTGTAAAAGTTTGTTTAATGTGAAAATACTTCAAGTTACATATAACATTTAAATATGTCCTTGGTGTGGAAGAAAATGGAAAATGCTATTAATTATGTGAATATAATTACAAATATGTTACATGGTTCAAAAATATATATTGTCAATAGGAATTGTTAAGTCACTTCACTGATATTTGTATACTTCAGGTGACATTATTAAATCTGATTCTTGGATCAATGAGGGTCTGATACGTACCTTCATCTGTCATGAAAACCTTTTACTTTTATTAGTATATACCATGGAATTGTAGTGAAGAATATAGACAGAATCTTTCTTCTATAATTTATATCTGTGTGACCCTGGGCAAAGCATTTAATATTTATAAGACAGATTTCTCATATGTAAAATGAGAATTAAAATAATACCTGCTTTATAAATTTGTTATGACAATTGAATAAGTAATCCATGTAAAGCACAAAGTAAAGCTTGAAAAACTCTTTGCTCCATGAATTAGGTATTTCATTTACTTTCTCATTTTGTAAATCTCATCCGCTTCAGGGACAGGAAGGAGAAGATAGCATTTTAAGGACTCTTAGGAAAGGACACTGTTTAAACTCTCCTAATGGGTACCCCATTACACTTAGGTGAGTAGTTGATATAAAGATTGACAAAATTAAGGTTAAAAATGTTTGAACAGCTATTTGACAATAATGATATGTAGTGTGGTCACTATAAATAAAAAGATACTCTGTAATAAATAGTCAAAATGTTTATAATGAATAATAAAAAGTAACAGCGGCACTGATCAATTCTTATTGCTACCAAGTGTTTATGAAGAGGAAAATGACAAATTTCTGAAATACCTTAACTTCTAATATCTTTAGACTGAGATTTAAAAAGTTTTGGCTGGGGGGGTTTGGCTCATATCTGTAATCCCAGCACTTTGGGAAGATGAGGCAGGAGAATCTCTTGAATTCAGGAGTTCAAGTTTACAGTGAGCTGTGTTCATGCCACCACACTCCAGCTTGGAGGTATAATTGGTATACAAGGAAACAAACCTATCAATGTGCACAATTTAATGAGTTTGAACATATGCAAACACCCATGATATCATTACCACAGTCAGGGTAACAGACATGTACAACGCCTCCCAATGTTTCCTTGTATCTCTTTGCTTGGGTTTGTGTGTGTTAAGAACACTTAATATGAGATCTAATTTCTTAACAAATTACTACATGCACAATACCAAATTTAACTATAAGTGCTGTTTATACAGCAGATCTCTAAAATTCATTTAACCAGCATAACGGAGATTTTATACCCTTTGAATAATAACCCCTCATTTTTCCCACTTGCAAGACCCTGCAACTACTATGGTATTCTTTGATTCAATTAGCCTATTTTAAATGCCACATATAATAGAATCAAGCATTATTAAGTATTGGGGAGGTGAGGTTGCAGAGAAATTGGAACTCTGTAGAATGTTGGTGGTGGGAATGTAAAATAGTATAGCTGCTATGGAAAACACTAGGAAAATTCCTCAAAAAATCAAAATTAAAGTGAGTATATATTCCAGCAATTCCACTTTTAGGTATCTGAAAGAATTAAGATTTTGACTGAAAGAGATAATCTGGACTTTCACATTCATTTTAGAATTATTTACTATAGCTAAGATTTAGAAACAAAACAGCTGTCCATCGGCAGATCAGTGGATTAAAAAAAAAATGCGATATATGCATACAATGGAATATTATTCAGTTTTTAAAAAGGAGAAAATCCAGCCATTTGCTACAACATGGATGAACCTGGAGGACATTTGCTCAATAAACTGGGCTTGCAAAGCATACCTTTCTCCTGCCCAAATAACAATGAAACAGTGAAACCTCTAAATCATCTAAGGGAGTTCAATCAAACCCTCATCCTCCATTCTTTTTATAAGATGATGAAAAGGGATCTGATTAACGGTCAGACATAGAACATTGTTCAGAAAGACATTTGCTTTAGCATCTGCCTTTGACACACTGAAGGATCCCCAAACTCACTGTCAAAGAATAAAACAGAAAAGGAGGTTATACTGTGTTTCCTACTGTGACAACATCTTCCAAATAAAATGTTAAGCACTTGAATGTCATTATGGATTAATCTTTAATGACATTTCTGGGCAGTTTGATGACCTGCAATGAATCTGTAATAACATGACCTGGGAATCCCATAGGCATGGGACCTTTGAGACATACACAAGATTAATAACCAGAGATGGTCCTGGGGGGCCTATCAAAATACTCATTGCAGCAAATATTTGATACCCAATGTAATACTGCATTTTTAACAAATAATACCCAGTGTATTTTGTGTTTCCCATGAGCTCTGTGTCCACACTTTTAGAAAGCAGACTTTAATACCATGAATTAAACTAAGTCTCTATTTGCAATCCTATTATTCATTTGAAACTCACAGGGAAACTTTCTCACACAAGGGAGAAATACACTTTTGGATATCCTTTAATCTTGGTTGACTTTTATTAAAAATGTCTTCATGTCTGCCCTTTACAATTTTCATTATTCTATGCACTTTTTCTGAGTTTTCAAATTTGATTTTTTAATTATATATTTTATTGCACTTTAGGTTTTGGGGTACATGTGAAGAACATGCAGGATTGTTGCATAGGTACATACATGGCAATGTGGTTTGTTGCCTCCATCCCCATCACCTATATGTGGCATTTCTCCCCATGTTATCCCTACCTAACTCCCTACCCCCCAC
The DNA here is from genome assembly GCF_030222135.1 of Aotus nancymaae. NCBI lineage: Eukaryota > Metazoa > Chordata > Mammalia > Primates > Aotidae > Aotus > Aotus nancymaae. The sequence continues at coordinate 25,447,590 of NW_026988435.1, forward strand.
TGTCTCTCCCCTAGTTCCCCCCAACAGACCCCAGTGTGTGATGCTCCCCTCCCTGTGTCCATGTGTTCTCATTGTTCAACATCCGCCTATGAGTGAGAACATGTGGTGTTTGATTTTCTGTTCTTGTGTCAGTTTGCTGAGAAAGATGGTTATTTTAATGAATTTCAACCGTTCTTAAAATAGTCTTTTTACTTAACTGTTTTTGCTTTTATATTTGCTTATATGCTGCTGCTCTTTTGAATTTAGTCTATTTTCTAGGTGGAAGTCATAATTCATGGCCACATACTTGCTTCTTAATGAAATGTTTTCATTTTTACTTTATTTCTTGCAACCCACATGCTCTTTTCTCCTTTTAGCTTATTCACCTTATTATTTGCCATGTGGTTGTGATAAAGTTCAATTTCTTTACTTTCTTAACTTTGCTGGTAATTTACCGCTTAATTCAAACATATCTTGAGAGGTTGTGGTCTCATATACCTAAATTTGCTGTACACTTTTTCTTCTGGTAGCTGAGCAAGTTAAAAACAACTAAGATTTCCTTACTTTCGATGAGTCTGTGTCCTTTGTAGGGACATGGATGAATCTGGAAACCATCATTCTCAGCAAACTGACTCGAGAACAGAAAATCAAACACCATGTGTTCTCGTTCATGGGTGGGTGTTGAAAAATGAGAACAAAGGGACACAGGGAGGGGAGCATCACATACCGGGGTCTGTTGCAGGGGGAAGGGAGGGACAATGGGGCGTTTGGGGAGGTCAGAGAGGGATAACATGGGGAGAAATGCCAGATGTGTGAAGTGGGGTGATGGAGGCAGCAAACCACATTGCCATGTGTGTACCTATGCAACAATCCTGCATGATCTGCACATGTACCCCAGACCCTAAAGTACAATAAATAAATAAATAAATAAAACAATGTTATACATAAAAAAAAAGATTTCCTTATTTTCATGAGAAATAAACATTATTTAAGAAATGTGTATAATTATCACCATATTAATTTGCATACCAAAGAAGTGAGAGCTTTTGGTATGAGAACTATAATCATAAAAAGATACAGAAATATTATTGAAACCATACAAACTCCATTTTTCAGACTTTGAGATTAGAATGCTTCATTTGCATAGAGTTTTGTATGTAAAGATTGCTCTGTCAAACTCAGTTTTATCATTTTAAACTCTTTAGTTTTTTCATGTTTACATCACTCTTTTTGATGTTTTCTAAACTACTGACATACATACACACACATATATATATACACATAAATATCTATATAACTATAAATATTTGTCTGTAAGTTAACTCATTAGTTGTTGTGCTTTCATTACATTCTCGTATAAATGTGGATCTTGTTTCTATAACTCTGCATTTTTCAGACATGTAAAAGGCCCATTCATAACCAGCTTCAATCACTGGATTGTAGGATAAAACACCTCAAGAAAACACCAGTTTTATGAGATGTTCTGTTAAATGCCTACATCTGTGCCCATCATTTTAGGGTAGGAAAAATACTTCAGTAGGAAATAGATGATATTCAGTAGCTAGTATTGGAAGATTTTAGACTTACCTTTACTATTATCTACCTATTCCAAATATGTCTATGACAGAGAGGACCTGGGGATGAATATTTAATATGGTTTCAAATTCCCATCAAGGCCACTGAACAACTGACCTAGCTAAACTAACCAAAATACTGATGTTTTCTAATAATTGGTCTAGATTGTATTTGGTATACCTTCATTATCATTTTTTTAAGTTTAGCATTATATGTTTATGAATTTTTTCTTCTGAATTAGAATCGTTACATACTGAGATATGGAAAATATTTAAGAAATATTAGCTTTGTCTTTCTTGTTGGGGTAAGTGGAACAGAAAACAATTGAAGAAGGTTCTGATATTGGAAACTATTTTAGAAAGATAAAGTAAATGTGTATTTATATGTCTAAAACATAAAATGTGGTATAAAATTTTCTAGTATGTAGAAAACTTACAATAGTTACTGAAAATAGCTCCATTTGAAAAGTACAAATAAAGAGAAAAAAATATGCTAGATTAATTTCTTCAAATTGCAAATGTGAAGCTAAATTTATTTTAGAAAGAAATATTTTTATATTATTAATCACTTTGGATTCTCTATGTTGTGGCTATATTCTATCCCTTTTGCTAAACAAACTTTTACTGAATACTGCATTTTGGATTAACTGCTTATCAATGAAAACAATTGAAAAGGAATGTAATCTATTACATAGAGAGATGAATTAGCCATTTCCTGACACATCATTTTGTGTAGGCATTTTGGAATGCATAATGAATGTCACAGAAAATTAGAAGAGAGAACGAAAAACTACATTTAGTTTCTATATCATGACTTTACAGTGTTAATGCCTCAATTAATTCAGTGTTAATGACAATGAGAGTTTTTTTTGTTTTGTTTTGTTTTGTTTTTTTGGTGTGTTTCTCCCCGCTACATGTGAGAAACTGGCTAAACTCTTGCAAGGTTGGGAGCCAAGGGGATCTATTTTAAAATCAGGCCTTCTCCAGTTATCCAGGCATAAATAGTTCTAGGGTTTTCATTATAAAAGAAAACCCAGAAATTCAGGTTTTCATGGACTGCAGTGGCTTATGCAATCAGCAGTCACTAACCAAGCACGCTTCCCCTAACGTTTTGCTGCCCATGGCAACCACCTGTTCTGTCTTGATGATGGAGAGTACAGAAGCATGAAAGGGAAATGTCCCCACAGTCTGACCATGGGGAATTGGATATACAGGTCCCTTCGCTGAAGTTGAATGCCATATCTCTAAATCAATATGTAACAAATGCACCATTTGAATACCGGGAAGACACAGAAACAATTCTTCACTAGGAGTTTGTTACACATTTTGAAAAGTGGTTACAATGTACAAATACAATTTTCAATGAGGTTTTAAAAATAGGTTATTATAAAAATAATGTTCAAATTATGGTGACCCTTGATACAGGCAACTCACAGGCTTTGAAACTTTTTCTGTTTCTTTAAGTATGCACGCTGGTTAATATAAAAGAAGCCTAATTCATTTATAAAAATAAAAGACATGCTTTTTATTGTTGCTTTCTTGCATCCAAATTATGATAAATAAATATGACATTTTTCAGTATACTACAACCATTGTCAGTAATTTTCTCTATATATTGCATACTCACTCTATGCTTCAGACTTTTTCCAGCTAATATTTTAGAGGATGACAGTATTTCATTTTGGCTATATTTCCAACACTCATGGTGCATATTTATTCATCAAGTATTTAAATTAAACTAAGACATATGCTGCCAACAGAAACTAGTAATCCTTTCTGTCAAGTCTGTGACATGTTTTTGAGCATTTACTTAATATTTTTATGGATACAGTGTTAAACCCTAAACAAGTCATCATAAAATGCTTGTGAATTTAGACTGGATGTACTGGGAAATGTGCTTGGAGAAAGGAATGCTCAGATGCCAAACTGGCTGCTGAGCTAAAAGTGGCTGGGACCATACGTGCCGTTGCGGTTTGCTAAATCTCATACCACAGGGTAGGACTTTTCTGTCCTTCTCCAAGTGAGAAGACTAGAAAGGGAAACATTGTTGATACACTTTTAGTTTTGGTTTTGGTCTTTGTTTTTCACAATGAAAAATTCAGTATAATGAAAATAGAAGGTCCAGAATCCATGCAGGCCTGTTTCATGGGAAAGGCCGTGGGGATAGAGGCAAGAGTAGAACATGGCAAATGGGCTGTAGCTGCACATCTAAATAGCAACTTGTTAGGGTTTAAGGTAACACAAATGTGTGCTGCAGAGTATAAATGGATTTAATATCACAATAACTGACAAAAACATACTTCTTATGCCCTTACTACTAAGGCAAAATGTACACATGTAAGAGTGTTTTTAGGAGACGGTCATGTAAAACACATTTCTTACTGATCGGTAATATCTTCTTTAGTAATTCAATGAGCTCAGTACAATAGCCCCATCTATCTATCTGTCCATCTATCACCTAATCTGTCATCTATCTATCTAACTTTAATAAAAGTTCAATACAATGTGTTGGAGGGAAAATTTGTAAAGATAAATATTATTTCCAGTACAACTACAGTATTTATGTGTAAAAATTTAAAAATATATCTTATATTTATCAAGTGGCTATTATAAAATACAGTGTGCCAAATGTTTTATATAAACCATCCATTACATTGAGATAAGTTTCATGAGATACTTAACATTTTTAGAATTTACAAACAAGGACATTGAGAATAAAAGGGGCTTAAGAAATGTTATCAAAATCACATGATTAATTGGTAGTACCAGTATATCTGATGATTTCTTATTCTTTTTTTTTTTTTTTTTTTGAGACGGACTTTCGCTCTCGTTACCCAGGCTGGAGTGCAATGGCGCAATCTCGGCTCACCGCAACCTCCGCCTCCTGGGTTCAGGCAATTCTCCTACCTCAGCCTCCTGAGTAGCTGGGATTACAGGCACGCGCCACCGTGCCCAGCTAATTTTTTGTATTAGTAGAGACGGGGTTTCACCATGTCGACCAGGATGGTCTCGATCTCTTGACCTCGTGATCCACCCGCCTCGGCCTCCCAAAGTGCTGGGATTACAGGCTTGAGCCACCGCGCCCGGCCGATTTCTTATTCTTTACAAATTCTTACCCCCTCGTTTTTTTGAGGACACCATCCCACTTACTCTTAGCCTGATGAAATGTCAAAATACTTGTATATTGTATATTTTGTAAAAAAAAAAAAAAAAAAAAAAAAAAAAAAGGCTAATTTCTGAAAAATTTGCATGTAAATATTTTCCAAATGAATGATTCTAAGAAGAACGTTCACACTTTTATACATACTAGCCATCTTTTTAGTGAATGAACATTAAAAAAAATAACGTTATTGCTCCTTCCAGATGGACAAATATTTGTACACAGTAAGGAGGTGTGGGCCAGGTGCCGTAGCTCACGACTGCAATCCCAGCACTTTGGGAGGCAGAGGCGGGGAGGATCAGCCTGAGGTCGGGAGTTTGAGACCAGCCTGACCAACATGAAGAAACCCCATCTCTACCAAAAATACAAAATTAGCTGGGTGTGGTGGCGCGTGCCTGCAATCCCAGCTACTCAGGAGGCTGAGACAAGAGAATCGCTTGAACCCGGGAGGCGGAGGTTGTGGTGAGCCGAGATCGCGTCACTGCATTCCAGCCTGGGCAACAAAAGCGAAGACTCTATCTCAAAAAAATTAAAAGTAAAAAATAAAAAAATAGGTATGTCGGCCATTTTTGGCTGAAACTACACTGTCAGGCAGTTAATACCTTCACCCCTCCTTTTTCTATTTGGTAATTCTCCATTTAGTTTTTAAGATGTAGCCATTAGAGAAATTAAAGATTCTTTGAATTTTAGACATAAAGATTTAATTTGCTATTTAGCACAATTACGAATATCTATTTCTTTTCTTATAGAAGTTTGTTTGAGAAGACAAAGGAAAGAACTAGTGACTGAGAGGAAGGTGTTAGCAGAAAATCACCACATTATGCAGGAAAGAGGGTGCCGGTTAAGGAGGCTCTCGGTAATTAAGATGAACTTTATCAATGGACAGAAAGCATAGAAGGAAAAATAACAAAACTCGTCAGAGATATGCATTATAATTAGGAGAAAAAAGGACAAAATTCATTATTGAAAGATGTATTCCAAGAATTTTAAGTTCAAAAATCACTTGCAAATTTTTTAATGAGGATTTAGCAACAGTAATTAAAACTTATTCAGGAATTTGAAAGAATTATTTTCAAAAGAAATAGTGAGAGTCTCATATCTGGACTGGCTGTAAATAAATCAGTTATTTTTCTTCCACCACTATGAAACACATTATCCATTTGCTTTGACAGAATATACTAAAGAAGAAAACTTCAAAGACAAAATATGAAAAAAATGCCATTAAATATCTGTGGCAAATAGAACATCATTTTCTCGTGATTATATGAATTGGTTTTAGAATTATTTGAAAAACATGCAATCAATAGCACTTTTAAGAAGTTGCAAGAGAGAATGTAGTAGAAATTCCTTTTGTTGTTCAAAGGCTGATGCTCCAGATGTTTGAACTGTAACCAGTAAGCCCCACCAAACACAAGCTCTCCCTTTCTTTTGCCTGATGTGCTGGTTTCAAAGAGAGAACTTGTATCACTAAATCATGAGTATGGTGAAATGTTGGAATCTCTATTTTGTTAGTGCTGAAGCCTAAGTGAAAAAGTGGATTGTCTTAGCTGTAGATATTTTTCACATGTATTAATTTTAGGGAAAAAATAAAGTCTGGCTGGTAAAGAGAAAGAAATGGAAAAGGGGCTTAGAGAACTAGTTTATCATTTATAAAACAATAAAGTAAAATGATAAACTGTGAATACTGTAAACTAATATGTTCTTGCAATGGGGGAGGGAAATAGACCATGTGTTCCAAGTACACTGAAGTTCAGAAGTTAAAGGATTCACATTATCCCTCGTATTCATTTTCTCACTTAAGATTCCAAGTTGTTTTAGAAATTGCTCATGCCTTTGAATAAAAAGCATTAAAAGTAATTTAAGAAATTGAAGTGTTAAATAGTGAAAAATACGTTGCAGCGTATTTTTTTATACACTTCAATAAATCACTTATTTCTTCCATTCTTAGCTGTGTTGGGCTGACTCTGAATATTAAATCTACTTATGAATAGGGTGACTGATGATGTCACTTTAGCTCCTGAGAACAGGGTTAGGTAACTTGGGCTCCCTCTGGTGTTGGCCTCGTCCCTTTTTCAGTAGCTAAAATAAATAGAAAAAACAGATAACTTTTAAAAAATCAACTTCTGTAATAAAATCTATCATAAAATAGCAAAAATAACTTACATTTTAATACTACCTTTCATAATAAGTGAGCATGACTTTAAGTTAATCTGAAACATGGAAATGTGTATACTTATGATTGATATTTAATATCCAGAGACTGTTTTTTTTGGAAATAAGAACATTAGATAAATGTAATTTAGAAATATCCTTTAGTAATTTTGCCATAAACGTAAGTAAAATCCACAGAAACAGGATGTTTATTGCTAAAAAACAAAACAAAACAAAATAAAATATAAAACAAAAAATTAACTGCTTATATTGATATTTAATATTAAAATGAGCTAATTAGCATTGTATTGACTACATTTAATCAAAATACTAGCACAAAAAACACACCATGTTTAACCACCAATGCTTGTACCTTACAAATAAACAAAACTTTCACTTAAGCATAGAGATAATTTGAATAAATGCTAGATAAAATCACTAGTTTTACAAGGTTTATAAAACGTATTAAAGCCTGTTATGTGATTTAGAGAACTTACAGAAAAGATAACAGTTTATAAGGAAAACAGTCTATTTCTGGATATTTTACCTTGTGTATTTCATTAAACTCTATGGTCTGAATGTTATTTGAATTTACAAACAAGAAAATGTGTTTAAATTTAAATTTAATTTACATGACTTTGTTATATTTATGTTATAAAATTAGTTCTGAACATTTGAACAGCAATTTATACTCTAAGACTTAGGCATGGAAATACATTTTACTCAATATTTATTTTTATTATTTTTCATAGTGTCAAGTAGTAGAATATAAAGCTTCATTACTTTCATTGTTTCTATAGACCATACTACTATGCATTTAATATTCAATCAATATTTATTATTTATATTTTAAAAGTATACATTATTAGAAGTCTCTGCTTTGTGTATACTTATAGAACTACTTATATATATATGCACACATATATAAATATAAATTACATATAGCTATAAGCTTATTTAAATCACATATATTTATATAAATTACATTTATACAAATTATGTATATTTATATAGATAAATATATATTTATAATATATATTTAAAATATAGATAAATATATATTTATATGTATATTTATATAGATACATTATAAATATTTGTATAAATTATATATGATATATATATAAATAATACCAGCCACTGAAATTTACTTATATGTGATTATTATCCATGTAGTGCTATTTTAAAGTAAATAAAATTAGACAAAATATTTCACAGAAAAAGATTTAATTATTTAAAGACAAAGTATAATTCTCTAGAACTAATATAATTATCTTGTGAGAATTAGGCCATCATTAGTACACATATCCTCCAACTTGAAAGTAGAAAGTAAATTTATAGCATACAAAAAGTAAACACAGAGAAGATAATAATTAAAAGATGACAAATATTACATGATGAAGAAATCAGTAAATAATTTTGGAATATTTCATCCAGAAATAAGACATGCTAGCATAAGGGAAGTTTCTTAATGGTTTACTTATTTATTTATTCATTCATTCATTCATTCATCCATCCATCAGTTTTAAAAAATGTATTGAGTACCTATTGTGCAATACACATATTTTCTGTCGCTATGTGATTTTATAATGTTATATAATTCATTACATGCTGATGGAAAGGAGGAATGGAACATTCATTTTATTGCTCAAGAAAGAAAAACAACAAAAAGCAGAAACATGTGTAACACTAAAATATATTTGTTAGTATAGGTATTTAAGCAGTGCTTTAGTTCTGCCTGGTGTAGTTACATCTGGAAAGCTTAATTAGGCAGGAACTGTTACTGGGTTAAAACACATATGAAAACAAATTCAGGATCAGAACAGACATGGGAACAAATTCAGAATTTCGCAAGAATGGGAAGGTCACAGTTGGCAATTATGACACACATCCAACATCAGGAAGTTGGGTACCAGGTGTGCATTCTACCAAAAGCTAAGAAAGGGTGATGCTAGATCAGTAAGAACTGCAGGCTTCATAATACAGCTGTAGGCTACTTGTGGAGATTTTAATAATAAGACATAATCATTTTTTCACAGATATTAATAGATGTGGAGTTAGTTTGGGGGCAAGAAATCAGCCTTGCTGACAGAGTAGAAAAAAGAAAATGGTATTTATTTACTGAGACTGGAGCACAGATTAATGTAGAGAAAGCAGCAAGTCAACTTGGTTATCGACAATGCCCCTGTTTTACTATAAGCAGAAGCAGCTCATTATCTTCCTCTATATTTAGGAATAGAGACTGATCAGAAAGTTATACATCCAAAGTCAGAAGGGAAGGGAAGGGGGAAGGGTGTTGACAGATGTGGGGTACTAGATATACATTGCAAATTTCAGGTTTCTTATTAAGATACAACGGGGAGAATATTTCAATATATTAGTAGTTTATAAAATATTTTCACCTATTACTATCTGACTTGCCCTTTGCAAGTATTCAAACATTTTGTCCCCACTGAACTTTTAATTTGTAACTTCCTCCTTTTCTCAGTCCTGGTGGTAGATGTAATCTGAATGTCTTTCTGCAAAACTATAGTAAACTACCTAACTAGATTGATTGATAGACATACATACACATTTGATTAATCAGACGAGACATGCAATGTATTCATAGGTGTATGTACATGTATACTTATAAGTTAATACAGTCTATTAATATTTCATAATTATATAACATGATAATGGAAAACTTACTTCATTATCATATTAAAAAAGTAGAAAACTTTTGAAAAAAAAGTCAAACATACCCAAAAGTTCGAACGAATAGAAATAACCCACCATCCTCTAACCAAGGTTTGGAAAAATTTAAAATTAAAAAACAAACAACAACAACAAAAACAATAACAACAACACAAAAAGAAAACAAACTCTGAACTTGTGCTAATCCTTACAAAGTATGCCTGGTCAAGACAGGATTCTGAAGATTTATAGTTAATGTTATTATTATAGTTTGTTGTTGTTTTAAGAAACTCAGTTGGCAAAAACACATGGGATGTCTTTTCCTCCTTTGAGAATACAGTGTATTATCCCTGAAAAAAAATACAAGTTTTCCACAATAAGAAGTATTTACTTCTTAGGTTAACCATTGAGAAATTCATCACCAGATTTGTCTTTTGAGAGGAATAAACTAGAGTTTATTCTCTGTACAAATGACTCCAGCCACCATCTTTCTATCGGGATAGCAGCACATATTTGGCAAAGAGGAATTCTTTTTAGCATCAGGAGGAATTCTGAAATGCTCCACTTGACAGGGAGATTATACTGAGAGATTTGAAAAAAGAGTTTTGGAATGAAGTTGAGCCCAAATGGCAATGATACTTTAAAAAAAAAAAAAAAAACAAATAAAAAATAAAAAGCCTAGTTCTAAAACCTGTACCCTTTTATGATACAAAGAGCCATTCTGTTAGATGGTTAGTGCTGCAAACTCAAATTTCTATACATTGTTCTGCTAACTTGAAATCCATCTGACACTGCAGTAAACAACTTACGGTACCTGGACTCAAGTTTTGCATGTTTTTCAACAGCTGAGTTACATAGGGCATTAAGTTCTCAGGTAAGAAAAAGTAAGTCATCTTTCAGGGATTACAGATAAGATCATTTTGCCTTCATTCTGGGTTACCATGCTGAATCACCAAAGGTTATTTCAGCAAAGACAGGAAGGAGATCAAAGTAATATTACCCCCATCTCTAGAAGTAAGAGACAGATTTACAGAAATAGGTTTCTCTGACTGTTAGTAAACCACTATTTGGACAGAAAGCAAAAGATTGTACCATTCTTCAATCCTTTTAGATGTTGACATAAATATGGAACTCATTCTTTGTTTCCCTGAAAGAGCACATACTATAAAATTAAAAATACATTATTTTAGTTGTATTGTATTTAGTAGTTCTGTCTGCCATGAAAATAATGTCATGCATTTCTAGCTTACAGTTTATTTTGTACTTTTATCTAGTCTAAAACTGACTTCTTTTTATAAGAGACAAACACATTTCTAGGTGGAAGATTTCAGTATAAACATTAACATGACATTTTCTCTAAGTTAAGAAACTACCAAAATAGAGTAAGATAATGTGTGTTAAAATTCAAAACATCTTCAGATATTATTCAAGTGATACTATGTTCATTTAGAAGAGGACAAGCATAACTCCACCATATGGATAGAGTATGGGGACAAACATGTGAACATCATTATTATTCTAATTATTTCTTATTTCCAGGGTCATAAGACAAGGTCCAACATGTTGTAGCAAGCGAATGAGTGGTAAGCCATAAGGCATTTGTATTTCTTAGTAGATAAGCTCTCTTCTCTATGCAATCCTTAAAGTCAAACCATAAAATCAGGTACATTTGTTTGGTTTTACTTACTTATAATCTAGGACTCAGCCCAAATTATAGAGAAGCTTTATCATTCACAGCAAAAAGAAAAAGAAAAAAAAAAAAACATGAAGAATAGCTTTGAGGGTGTATGGTCACCAGGATTTTACAATTATAACATTTCATTTGCATTATCATTTTATTAAAAATAAGATCCACTGGACACAACACTATTATTATGTAGATCCAAGTACTATGCTCTGAATCCACCATTGAAAGAAAGAAGTATTGAAATTCTCGTTAACATATCTAATGCTACTGTCATTTTCATATTTCACATATGAGTGAATGGTGTGGAGGATCAAATAAATTTGAGCCTTGGGTGAGCAACAAAATCCCTACTAGAGAAAAATGCAGGAGATAAATTATTTTAAAAAGTGTTGAAAATAAGAAAGGGGAAAATACAGTGTATGAACATGATAACAAAATATCCAGTTTTCTAACAAGTAACTGAGTGGTAGCCACTGACCAATAATATCATTAAATTAATTTTCATCCTCGAGAGCAGTATTTGTTGGGCCTATCACCTATCTAAATAAATACAAACAGAAATAAGTTTATTTTTTCTTTTATTTTTAATTGACACATAATAATTTATAACTTAATTCTGTAATACTTTCTGAGATACGGAGTGATATTTCAATATATGTATACAATGTATAATGATCAAATTAGGGTAATTAGCATATTCATCACTTTAAACATTTATCATTTCTTTGTGCTGGGAATAATGAAAGAAATTCTCTTCTGGCTTTAGAATAATCTACAATACACAATAGATTATTGTTAACTATATTTACCCTGAAGGGCTATGAACATTAGAACTTATTTCTCCTATCTAGCTATACTATTGTATTCTCCCTATTGTCTCTCTCCTATCTATCCCAGCCTCTAAAACCACAATTTTATTCTCTAATGCTACAAGCTCAACTTTTTAAGCTCCCATATATGAGTGAGAAGATTAAATATTTCTCTTTCTGCCCTGACTTATTTTATTTAACATAATATCCTCTAGGATTATTCATACTGCCATAAATGGTAGGACTTCTTTATTATGGCTGAATAGTATTCTATCGTGTATAATACTTTCTTTATCCATTTGTCTGTTAATGAACACTTACATTAATTCTGTATCTTTGTTATTGTGAATAGTGAAGCCATATCTCTTCCATATACTAATTTTCTTTCTTTTGGACAAACATTTAGTAGTGGGATGGATAGATTATATGGTATATTACATTTTTAGTTTTTTGGAAAAATGCCATACCATTTTTCATAGTAACTGCAGTAACTGAAATTCCTGTCAACGTTGTATAAGAGTTCTCTTTTCTCTGCATCCTTGCCAGCATTTATTTCTTTTTGGCTTACTGTTAACAGCCATTTAACTGAAGGAAGATGACATCTCATTGTGGTTCTTCAGTTGCATCTCCCTGATGATTAGTGCTGTTAAGAATTTTTTTCATATACTTGTTTGCCATTTCTATACCTTTTTTGAGAAGTTTCTATTCAGATGTTTGCCCACTTTACAAGTCAAATTTGGGTTTTTTTTTTTTTATGTTGTTGAGTTGTTTGAGTTCTTTGCATATTGTGGCTATTAGTCTCTTGCCAAATATACATATTACAAATATTTCTCCCATTCTACAGACTGTCTTTTCATGGTGTTGATGGTTTCCTATGCTGTGCAGAGGCTTTTTAGTTTGATATAGTCCCATTTCTGTATTTCTGTTTTTGTTGCCTCTACTTTTGAAACCTTACTCATAAAATTTTTGTGTGCACTAACATCCTGAAGTGTTTCCCCTATGTTTTCTTCCAGTATTTTTGTAGTTTGGAATGTTACATTTAAGTCTTTAATTCATTACTCATTTAGTTTTTTTCATCCATTTAAAGAATCATTTAAGTCTTTAAGCCATTTTGACTTGATTTTGGTAAGGGTAGGGATTTAGTTTTATTCTTCTGCATATAAATATCTAGTTTTTTTCAGTACCATTTATTGAGAGGGTGTACTTTCCTCAATGCAGATTCTTGTTACCTTGGAAAATCAATTAGTATAAATATGTGGATTTATTTTTGAGTATTTTATTTATCTTTATCAGTCTACATGTCTAATTTTTTATACAAATGCCATGTTGTTTTTGTTACTATAGCTTTGTAGCATATTTTGAACTTAGCTACTGTGATCCCTCCAGCTTTTTTCTTTTATTGGTTATTCAGGGTCTTTTGTGGTTCTATACAAATTTTAGGAGTTTTTTTGTTTCTAAAAAATTGTCACTGGCATTTTTCCATTTCCTCTAGCTTTTCCAATTGTTAGAGTATACTTGTTGTTCGTAATAATCTCTAATTATCTTTTATATTCCTGTGGTATCAGTTGTAATGTCTTCTTCTTCATTTCTGATTTTATTTATTTGGGTCATCTCTCTTTTTTTCTTAGTCTGTATAATTGTTTGCTCATTTTGTTTATTATTATGTTATTTGTAGGGATTCAAGAGCCCCACATATTGGGTGCCAGCATGTAGGGATTCAAGAGCCCCACGTTGGGCACTGGAATGTAGGAAACCAGCCCCACACCCCACCCATGGGTACCCTGAGTTTGGTGCTGACAAAGGAATGAGAAAAAGACAGATTAAGAGTGCAAAGAGTGGGACCAGGAGGCCATCACTTATTACTCTGGAGGAGAAAGTGAGATATAGAATTATTGACTGGCAATTTTTTTGAACTTTGAATATATCAGCCTATTCTCTCCTGGATGATGAGGTTTCTGTTGAAAAATTTGCTATTAGTCTGATAGGATTTCCCTTATGTTTGATTTGATGATATTCTCTTGCTGTTTTTAGAATTCTCTCTTTGACTTTTACTTTTCAAAGCTTAAGTATAATGTGCCTTTTTGTTTGTTGTTGGTTTGTTTTTGTTTTGTTTTTGAGACAGAGTCTTGCTCTGTCACCCAGTCTGGAGTGCTGTGCACAATCTCAGCTTACTGCAACTTCTACCTTCCAAGTTCATGCTATTCTCATGCCTCAGGCTCCCAAGTAACAGGGATTGCAGGTTAATTGTGTGGGGTGTGTGTGCATGCGTGTGTGTGTGTGTGTGTATTTTTAGTAGAGACAGAGTGTAATCTCTGGTGGCCCTACTCTCAAAATGGTACCATGATGCAGCAGCCTGGGTCTTGGGGATTGAGAAAACCTAGATTGACCTTCCTGTATAGGAAAATGTAGTCATGTGGACTCCAGTCAGCTCGGTATACTAGACTCAGGGTCTATGAAGACTGAGGCGATCTCCTTTAGCCAGGATTGTAGGCATTTGTGATAGAAATGTAAACTGTTAGGGATCTCCAACTCACCTTTTTCTCTCAATGAGGTGTTGCTCTTGGCTCTGAGCCTATCTTAGCTGGCTGCCTCACTTTCCTCGTTACGCTGCCATTGTGAGTTTCTGTACCTCACAGGGTCTGTGCCACTTCTTTGCTGAGTTTTGTTGTTCTTTTTTACATTCTCTATTTCACCTGTGGTTATTTGGATCCTTCTTTGTGAAGGAGGCAAGTGCTAGGTGCCTCTAGTTAGCCATCTTGGTGGCACAGAGATTTCTGTTTATACCTGTGGCAGAGAAGTGTTTTTTGATTTGGGACAAGGTAGAATAGTGAAAAAGTCACCTCTCAATCTGTGCATGACTTTAGGCATGACACTTAGTGTCTGTGCTTCAATTTGAAGCCTCTGGGCTCGGATTTGTTCTCCTGAAAATTCTTGCATCTATGGAATCTTGTGATCCTAGGGCATGTTCTTTGGGTACTTTCATTGGTTACATGGTTTAAAAGGCCAGTATATGACACACGGATTGCCTAGAGAGCTTCATCTGCTTTGTGAACACCCATACCAACTTTTTCAGAGAACATTCCGAAACAGTATGGCATGTCATCCATGTTCTTTGCTCATTGATCTACACTTCATTTATTTCGGAATTCACTACTTTATTCTTTTCTATTAAAAACAGAAAATGCACTCAGGAGATATATGTAATTTCCCTGTAGGACAGAATGACTCAAATACAGCACATTTTTTTGTTAAGCTAGTATATTTTCAATGACTAGAAATGATAAATAATTTTACTACAGAACTGCATATTTTATTATTATTAAATTGATTTCTGAAGATTATTCTTCAACACTTAGTGAAATTTGAACTGTGTACCAGGTGCTGTCAGAACACAAAGTTAGTCACATGTCCTACACAGTAAGCATAATTACCATTCAAATTGCACAGGTAAAATCAACCACCACGAACACTGACAGCTTTCACAAACACAGTGATCATTACTGATCATGAATGAAGTTTGTAAGGTGATGGTATGTAGCAACACAGCTTCTGTCAGTTTATTATCTCACCAAATCTATTTATAACTGCTTTTAAAGAATATTAGAATGAAGCACAAATAATATATTTGGAGGATGTTTTCAAATCTTTTTTTTAGAATGTGAATAAGGTAAATAATATAGTTGGACACTGTAACATAAGTTCTTAGTGTCTTTTTAATTATGTTTGCAGTATTCACAGGGAAGTGTTCTGTTTAGATAATTACTCATTGGGTGAATATCAGCAATTTGGCTTATGAGCACTTCAGAAAATCACTCAAAATGTTGCAAGAAGAGAATTTCCTATGAACACCCTGACCAAAAAAAAATTCAGTTAAGTGCTTCTTTCATCCTGTTTCCAACAGACTATGTTAAAGCTTTCTAACTGTTCTCCTTTAAGTTGTTCATAAGAGCACCATTTTTGATAATGAGAAACAATATTTTAATGTGTTCAATATAATATATTATGCCATACACTTTTAGATATTATAAATGTTATGACTTAAGAGAAATTAAACATGTGCTAAATATATCCAAAATGCATAATAAAAATACACTATCATTAATACTTATTTAATAGTATACTGGTTATTATTATTATTTCTAAGCTGACATTCTTCTAAACTGTTTACATGCAAAAAATGATTTTTTTCTAAAATTATTACTTACGTCAGTTAGCACAACATAATTTAGGAATTCAATTTTTTACATAAAGCTATAAATGTTGCCATGAAAAGATAACAAAACATGTAAGGTGGGTATTTACCTTTGCTGAGAAAACTTACAAGCATGCTGTCTGTGTGTGTGTGTGTGTGGTGTGTGTGTGTGTGTGTGTGTGTATCAAAATTAATGTCTCTAAACTTCATGACTGTCAGAAATAAGCTAATATTGTGAACTTTTTAAAATTTTAAGCTATTGACCTAGAATTTTTCTTGATGATTTTTCTCATTTTGGCCTCTAAGTACATTGTATTAGTCTGTTCTCAGGCTGCTAATAAAGACATACCTGAGACTGGGAAATTTGAAAAGAAAAGAGGTTTAATTTACTCACAGTTTTGCATGGCTGGTGAGGTCTCAGGAAAATTACAATTATGGCAGAAGGGGAAGCAAACATATCTTTCCTCATGTGGTGACAGGAGAGAGAATGAGAGCAGCACAAAGGAGGAAGCACCTTATGAAACCATCAGATCTCCTTAGAACTCACGATCTCCAGAACAATATGTGGGAAACTGCCTCCATGACTCAACTACCTTCACCATGTCCCACCCTTGACACATGTAGATTATTACAATTCAAGTTGAGATTTTGGTGAGGACACAGCCAAAACATGTCATACATCAAAATTGTAATCTCTGAGACAAATTTTAAATTTTTTCTACTTTTTCATTTTTAAAAACATCTTTGTTTTCCTCTTAGGAAGTAGCTTATGATTGCATTACAGTTAAAAGAGATGTTTTGAACTGACTGAAAAAAATATTCAACGATGCCTGGGTCCAAATCACATCTCTGACATACAGTGGCATTGTGATTTTTATAAAATCTCTTCTACTAAATGGGGGTAGCAATGTTAATCATAATGTTGTGAAAAATAAATTGGATGATATGTTTAAAAGATTTAAATCAGTACCCAACACATGTAACCCATTCAAATTTACAAAATTGTTACTGAATGTGGAAGTCAGTAAGTTCTTTAGGTTTAGATATGACACATAGATTATATTATACTATGAAACATTAATATATTTAATAGATATTAAATTATCTATTAAATATATTATTTATATTTAATAATATATTATAATTTATTAAATAAATTATCTTCTGTAATTATCTTTTACCTATGTCCTTTTTTCTCATTTGTATTATAGCCATCATAATAAGAGTTTAGTCACTTTAATTACAGGCAATTCAAATTTAAATTTTACTTTCAGTAGGTATCTATTAAGCACTCATAATCAATAAAGTGATATTACGTATTATGAACCAAACCAAAACTAGGGTCTATTTCATAGAAATGATAGTATATTACTTTCTGAATTACCTAATAGCAGTAAACATATATCTTCCCTTTTCCCTTTCTTCAATATGCTTAAAGAGTTGGTTACAGCCAATTACCTGTTATTTATTGAGCATCTATCTGTTGACCAGACACCCTTAGAAAAAATTAAACTGGTTCTTTGAGATTTTTAGCCAAAAATTGTCAATCTGTGATTATTTGGCTTAATTTTACACTTTTAAATCAGTTTTTGGCATTTGTAGCAGTAGTCACTCTAGTAATTAGAGAAGAAAGTTGAATTAAGAAGATAGGAATCTATTAATATATATAATCATAGCATTAGGGTTACCAATAAATAAAGCTGTTCTTCTAAATTATTATAATAGTATTTAACTTTTAAAAAATGTCTTACAGGCAATATTCTCACACTTCATTTAGGACATAAATTATAGAATTATGTTATGCAGTGATTGGGAAGTTAATTTAGCTTTTTTTCATTTTTAAGCATTTTGTAGCAGAAAAATCATTACACCGGATGCAAGTTATAGTTTTTCTATTGAACCTCTTTGAAACTGAGCAGTTCATTTAATCTTTCTCTGTGTTAATTTTTTCATTTTTGAATTTGGAGTCAAATTTCTATGCGATATGCAAAATCTCTCATCCTGTACTTATGATCAATCAACAATAGAATACAAATGATAATGGTACAGAGAACAAAATTTTGACTTTACTACTGATACTTGATTCTTAGTGAAAGAAAACTTGTACATAAGGTAATTATAAAAAATATTAGGCCGGGCGCGGTGGCTCAAGCCTGTAATCCCAGCACTTTGGGAGGCCGAGGCGGGTGGATCACGAGGTCAAGAGATCGAGACCATCCTGGTCAACATGGTGAAACCCCGTCTCTACTAATACAAAAAATAAGCTGGGCATGGTGGCGCGTGCCTGTAGTCCCAGCTACTCAGGAGGCTGAGGCAGGAGAATTGCCTGAACCCAGGAGGCGGAGGTTGCGGTGAGCCGAGATCGCGCCATTGCACTCCAGCCTGGGTAACGAGCGAAACTCCGTCTCAAAAAAAAAAAAAAAAAAAAAAAATTATAACTTTTCATTTTAAAGTAAAAAAAGTCTTCCTACAAATCTAAATAATGTATTCATGTAAATGGAGTAAAGAGGAAAACATTGAATTGAACAAGACTTTGGCCTTGGTAATATCGAATAAGCCTAATTATACCTTACTTAGGAGTTACTGTGATACTTTTTGTTAAAGATACCACCCATAATTTGAAGAAGATGCACTTAAAGTTCAAATTTTCTGAGCATTGATTTTTCTTTCTTGTATGAACAATGAATTTTGAAGTTACATTTTATGACCACTCTTTAATGTTGCCGTTTGCTAATTTCAAGGTGCATTGGGTATAATTATTCTTTTCATAAGGGCAGCAGTAAAAAGTGTATTTGAGTAGCAGGCTTCACTGAAGTTGCCATATTCCTGGTTTCTCTCTACAGCTTTTTCTATATCTGCTCTGCAACCAGTATTAACTCTATTTTCTCAGTATCCTAAGATTTTTAAATACAACTGCTCTGTTTCAAGATAAGTTAAAAAACAGAGCCTCAAGTGTTTTAAGACAATGCTGCTTTAGCTCTGATAAATCAAATAACTATGTGATAAATCAAATAACACAAATAACTCTGTGATAAATCAAATAACTCTATGATTAATTTCAGAATAATCCTAGCCCTTCATTACAAGTCTGTAACATAAGTTAGGAGCACTGCTATGTTCACACTTCTAGGGTGCTAGTTGAAGGCAATTCATTAGTGGTACAATAGAAATAGCCATCAGAATAATGAAGGGAATCAGCCTTAAACTAACATGAGCTCCAGAGAGGGGGTAGTTAGCATGATAGTGGGTATGAGTCCTTGTCAACTATTAGAATACATGACTTCAAGTGGTAAGAAAGGGATAAGGTCAAAATCAAAGATGGGAAAGAAAGTATAAAACTTACCTGTAAATATGACATGCTGAAAGGCGATGAGTTACCAAGATACAAAGCCATTAATGGAGTAGAGAAATCAAGAAAGACAATGAGGTTTTAGATAAATCTGGAGAAATTCCATAGAGAGATCATAGGTTCCCATGAATACTTTCATTCTGGTTTACCCAGTGCTGTGGGTTGAACATTTGTGTCTCAACCAAAAGTTATATGTTAAAACCATATGACCAAAGTGATAATGTTAGAAGGTGGGGTCTTTGGGAGATGATGATGTCATGAGGGCACATCCCTAATGAATGGGATTATTGCTCTTATAAAGAGGTCCCAGAGAGCAGCCCTGTCCCTTTACCGAGAGAGGACACACCGAGTGAGTGTACAATTAGCAAGATAAGCATTTCTGGAAAATATGATTGTTTATTTTTAGAAATCAGTTAAGATTTTAGTAGTTTTTAAACTACAGTTAATTCTCTGGAGTTTCCTTTCCTCTCACTGCTCTAAAACCATGCAATTGACAAATATTTGTTTATAAGATTGAGAGACAGTATCAGGTAAGCAGGACTGAACATACTTGCCTTCTAACAGGTTGTTTAGGTTTATACCTAAGACATTTTATATAAATAATATAGGTCCACAAATAGAGGTACTCTACCCCAGGCATTTTTCCATTTGGGCACCCCCAGATGACACACTTTGAGAAAACAAACTGTCAAAACTTAAATTTCTACATTATTATTGTCTTTATTTAGGTCATGAGAGGTCATATCATAACCTGTATAGAGTCAGCTTTTGCTCTTAAAAGAGATTATATTATTCAAAATATTTCTGAGAAGGCTGAGTGCAGTGGCTTATGCCTGTAACCCCAGCACTTTGGGAGGCCAAGGCAGGTGGATCACTTGAGGACCAACCTGGCCAACATGCCTCTACAAAAAATACAAATTAGCTGGGCACGGTGGCATACACCTGTAGTCACAAATACTTCGAAGGCTGAGACAGGAGAATCACCTGAACCCGGAAGGCAGAGGTTGCAGTATGCCAAGATCATGCCCTTGCACTCCAGCCTGAACAACAGAGCAAGACTCCATCAGAAATATTTATATATATGTATATATGTATTTATACATATTTATATAGAATATGTATATACATGTATGTATAATATATATGAAATATGTATAAATATGTACATATATATAGTTCTGATGGAGTCTTGCTCTGTCATCCATTAAACATATACATATATACATATATGTATATATTTGTATAAATAAATAAATGTATATATGTTTATAAATATAATTATATACATTTATACATATAAATAAATGTATATATGTATATATTTAAAATATTTTTTCTTTATATGCATAGGAAATATATATATTTATAACATATGTGTATATATGTATGTATGTGTAAATATATATTTCTGAGAAGATTATGGGATGGGACAGACTTCGGTTTTGGAGAAGCAAATTATTCATTTTCTAGAGATTCAGGGAATTGTTCTTATACTGAGCCTAAGAAAGGACAGTTTAGAGTAGAGTCCCTTGATCTGATGTTTTGTACTGGATAGTTAACTGTTGCGGAGGGCTCCTGTGTGCATGAGCTATTTAGCAACACCCTTGGCCTCTTCCCACAGGATGTGAGGAGCACCTTCCTCCCAGTCATGGCAATACAACAAATTCTCTAAATATTGTCACATGTTTCAAGGGGCACAGAACCCAATCTTGAAGCTCTGGGTTAGAAAAACTCTTCTTTGGGAGGTAATTGGTGCCTAAAAAATTCATGGGACCAAGAAAAGGATCCATAAAGGGACACTTCATAATTATTTAAATATGAAGACCAGGCCAGGCACAGTGGCTCACACCTGTAATCCCACACTTTGCGAATCAAAGAAGTAGCCAATAGTCTTCAAGACAACGGGTAGGTATTCATTACTCAATACTGGGTTTCCCTCTAATAAGTTACTCTGTCTCTGTCGTTCTCAAACTTTCCATATGCTTTATTAAACGTCTTTGCTTGAGCCCTGAGGAGTTAAGGCAGGCAGATGTGTTCAGCCGTCAAGTGAAGCGATACATAAGGAAGATAGAGCCTGGGGAAGTCTATTATAAGTCTATTATAACTGCCAGAGAGTAGAGCAAAGATGGGGCTGGAATGAGAAACATCTTCCTGATCTTGTGTGTGGAACATGCCAACATTTCTCAGGCATCTTCAGATATTCCTACTAGCAAATGGATGGGGATACTTAGACTTTGTCTGTGTGGATGTAGTACAGAAAGTTGACGCTGGTGAGCTAGAATAATTGAGAAGTTTTAGCTACCCCAAATTATAGAGTTTTGTAACATTTTCTCCTAAAAAGTACAGTGGGAATTCCTGGATCCTAGAGCAGAAGAATAAGGTCCTTAAAATATAACATATTAATGTGTAGATGTCCTTCATTGCACCCTAAATTTGACAAATGTGAATTTGAAAATTTATCTACAGACTGACAATTGAAGATGATTAAAGGTAGATATTACAGAATGGAAACTTCTAGATTAACCAACAAAGTATAAAATAAAATATAGTAAGCAGTCAATGTTGATAGAAATGGAGTGTTTTCACATCTTCCAGATTACAGGGTAAATTATACAGTTTGGAAAACAATTTAGGCAATATGAGTTCAGCACCTACATATGGTCATATGTTTTTGCAAAACTATTTATTTTCTAGTAGTCTAAGAATGTAATCTGTAATATCCTTAGAGGTCTATGGATAGAGATATTCACACTGTGGTATTATTCATCATAATAATTAAAATTACAGATAAACTCTTACTGTCTTAGTGTAGGAAAATTATTAAGAATATTAAGTTCATTCTACACCAGCAAATTAATTCATTAAATTTGTATTTGTAAAAATTGATAGGCTGGGCGCAGTGGCTCAGGCCTATAATCCCAGCACTTTGGGAGGCCGAGGCGGCAGATCACCTGAGATTGGGAGTTCGACAATGGCCTGATCAACATGGAGAAACCCTGTCTCTCCTAAAAATACAAAATTAACTAGGCGTGGTGGCGCATGCCTGTAATCCCAGCTACTTGGGAGGCTGAGGCAGCAGAATGGCTTGAACCCAGGAGGCGGAGGTTGCAGTGAGCCAAGATCGCACCATTGCACTCCAGCATGGGCAACAAGAGTGAGAATCCATCTCAAAAAAAAAAATTAATGAAAATGTAAAATTTATTTACATTACAGAACAAAATATAAAGATGCCAAATAATATTATCTCATTATGTTAATAAAATATATGTTTACATGAAAGACGAGGAGAAAAAATACCAAAATGTTCAAGAGATAGCCTCTGTCTGGTTGGTAGGGTACAGGCTTTCTTATTTTTTTTTTTTAATAATTA
Source organism: Aotus nancymaae (assembly GCF_030222135.1). Classification (NCBI taxonomy): domain Eukaryota; kingdom Metazoa; phylum Chordata; class Mammalia; order Primates; family Aotidae; genus Aotus; species Aotus nancymaae. The sequence goes on from NW_026988435.1 coordinate 25,470,537, forward strand.
GCAGGCCAGAATTTGAGAAGAGTAAACATTAATTTGTCAATAAACAGGGGGAGCTATTTAGTTTTTCTATTCTCTCTCTCTTTTTTTTTAACATAGCCCAGCTATTTGTTTTAAAATTTCTTTCATAGGTGTTGAGTTTCTTAATTTTAGAAAAGCTGTGAAATGCAGTAACAGGTGTTGAGTACATAATTATTTAAATATGAAGACCAGGCCAGGCATGGTGGCTCAAACCTGTAATCCCACACTTTGGGAAGCCGAGACTGGTGTATCATAAGGTCAGGAGATAGATACCATCCTGGCTAACAAAGTGAAACCCCGTCTCTACTAAAAATACAAAAAAAAATTAGTTGGGTGTGGTGTCACGTGCTTGTAGTCCCAGCTACTGGGGAGGCTGAGGCAGGAGAATCGCTTGAATCTGGGAGGGGGAGGTTGCAGTGAGCCAAGATCGCACCATTGCACTCCAGCCTGGGCAACAGAGAGAGAGACTCCGTTTGAAAAAAAAGAAAAAAAATTGAAGACCAATCATAAAGAATGTTGGTAAGGGAAATGTGTTATTTTCTTAAAAATGACTTAGGATTATTTCATGTAGATGTAAAGTATAAAAATGTTTTTCTCTAAACATTAAAATTAAAAACAAATGTGTATCCAAATAATGTGTCTTGGTGGTTAATTAGGTAGAATATTAATTATTTCTGGTTATATAGAAAAGAATCTTATTGCTACCACTAGCTTGCCTATTACTAACAGAACTTCTTATCTAAGTTGAAAATTAATGGAAGCACATCTCCATTAAGGAAAAAAACCAAATGATTCTGTGCAATAAGAGATTTTTGAATGAAATTACTGATTTTATTGCCATGTAAAAATGCAATTGATTAATGTTATGTCTAAATCAATCAAACTTATGTTTGTATGGGATCAGTTGCCAGTGATGAAGGATTTATTGTTACCTGGTATGTAATAACTCCCCTTCACATAGAAGGATTTGTGCAGATGTCACCTGGGTCAATATTAACTATGAACAAAAATATGATTCCTGAGTGCTGTGATCAATAAATGTGCAACCTGAAATTGCATCATGATCCTTGTCACATCCAACAGGATCATTGCTGTCCGCTGCTTGATTCCTTTTCCCTATCTTACTTTGTCTTGAATATGTTCTTGAAATTGTATCAATCTCTGTTTTGTCAACGTGTTCTAGGTTTGTCAATTTTCCTGCTCTGTCCATCATTGTATTTCCTAGGGATGTCTTGGTGAAGAAAAATATAATATCCCCTTAGAGTTAAGAAAATATTATTCTGGGAAGTGGCAAATTATAGGCGGTTATTGCATAATTTCAGAGCGAAGTGAGCAGTTATTTGCCCAGAGGGAACATGAAGTAGCCATGAAGGAAAATGACCCCATGTATCTTGGAAGAAATTAAAAAGTAAGAATCTGTGACAATGAGGGTGCCTCAGTACCATAAATCTGTCTCTTCTGGTTCTTAATTTCAAATAGAACAGCTAGGAAAGTAAAACATTTTAAAAGAAAGGTGTTAAAATCTAAAGCTTGTCGTTAAAGTAGTTGCTGTTATATGCTCACAAATAGTCTGGTAAAGGGTCTAAAATGTTGTTGTGTCAAAAAATTTGAAATTATTTTCCAAGACACGATCATTAGAAAAAAGCCGCATTAATGGAGAGGGAAGGCAGTAGCAGGATCATCTATCCACAGAGGTTTTAGGCTATCTGTCTATATATACACTGGATATTTTTCTTCCTTTGTGGCAATAAGAAAAGTCAAAACAGGCAATTTTCTAGACAAGTAAATGAATAGTTATAATGGTTTGTGACATCTTAAAAATATAAATGATCACATGGAATGTCCTATTTCTTAATAGTATGATCTTAACACACTTGAATTCTGTCAACGGAGAGATTAAACAAAAATAACATCAGAAATACACAAGTAAAAATAATGTTTACATGCTGTCCACAGCACATCATTCATGCCCAGACTCTATGTGTACATTATAAACCTGCATGCCTTTAAAAATAATGTTTACATGCTATCCACAGCACATCATTCACACCCAGACTCTATGTGAACATTATAAACCTGCATGCCTTTTGCAAGAACAGATTGCAAAAGAAGCGGAATGTCTCTGAGAAGAAAATTTCCACATATAATGCACCTTATCGCTTTCTATCTCTCTGCTACTCCTTTATGTTCATCATATTGATTCTTTTAAATCAAATTTATCTGCTTTCAGTTAACCATGCATCCAGCCCTGTTGGTATTTCCTACTACTCAGCTTTTCATAGATTCCTAAGTTCTGTTCAACTGGCTCTTATTTTTATAAATGAAATAACTATCACCCCAACTATGCCTCTTAAACACTTCCTCGGGTAGATGAAAAAGTAGATAAATTGTCTTACATGCAAATTGCAAGCTACATAGATGAGGGAGGATGCATTTCTGAACCTTTTATATCCTACACTGTGCATGGCTTACTCATGTTCATACATTTGGTACATTCAATCAAAGTATTCAACGTCTACATAATAGAAAGCACTCCTTTCAAATGGTGGAGGGGAATAGTGAGAAGAGGCCATTTTTCTACATGGTGTCCTCACATGGTCAATCTATTAAGAAGAAGAACTGACTAAGGTGAATGTCAGGCTGCATATTACTTTATCACTGCAATGGGAAATAAATGTGCTTCTGATAGAGCCCTGGAGAGGTACTTTTGGCAAAGTAGCAGTTAAGACAGGTTTTTTTTTTTTCCCTAGTATATGACACTCTGTTATTGAGTCCTTATGGCAACATAAATTTACGCTAAAGATGGAGAAAACCCTTGAAAGCTTTCAAATTGTCTTAGTTCATTTTGTGCTGCTGTATCAGAATACTACAGACTGGGTAATTTTCAAACAATAGAAGTTTATTGGGCTCACAGTTCTGGAGCCTGGGAAGCCGAGGGTCAAGGGATTACATCTGGTGAGGTCCTTCTAGGGCCATGATTAGATAGTGGAAGGAATCACATAAACAACAGAGTGTGTTCAAGAGACTGAGAGATGGAACCCACAACCATAAGCCCTTTTATAATCAGCATAAATCCATTCATGAAGGTGTAATCCTCTAGATCTAAACACCTCCCATGAGGCCCTGCTCCCAACATTATTGCACTGGAATTTCAGTTTCCAACACATGCTTTTTGATAGACACATTCAAACTGTAACCCTCATGCGGGCCTATGATTCACAAACAGGCCTGTAGCCCCCGGGATGGAGAGAACCATCCTAACTTTTTCTGACTGTGCATGCCAGGACTTACATTGTGAGAGGCTGTGAATATCAAATTTGTTAGCATAACTCTCTCCCACCTTGTATTTTACACTCTGTGCTTTTTTCAAATTAGACTTCTTTCTGCTCTCCACACATGCTGTGTGGTTTCACACCCCCAGGCTTTGCTTAAGTTTTTCTCTGCCCTGCCCACGTCCCTACCTATCTAATTTCTCCGCTTTCCTCAAAACTTCACGAATCCTTTCTTAATCCTCTATTCAGAAATGATCCACTCTTCTTCTGCTACAACAGCAGTGCATTTTCACTTTTCTTGTGGCATTTTTTAAAAGCTGATTTATATGATTGAATTGTGTGCTTATGCCTGTTATCTTCAAAAAGTGACTATTAGCAAGTTGAGGGGCTGGATTAATAGCCGTGTCACCTTTCTTTGTATATTCTTCAATACCAAGGGTTTGTCCATTTATCTTTTCCATACACACAGATGCGCTCTCTCTCTCTCTTTTCCTCTGTCTCTCTCTTTTTCTCTCCCGTTTCCTCTGTCTCTCTCTCTCACACACACACACACACACACACACACACACACACACACACAGAGGAGTCTGGGCACAGTCTTATGATACAAACTTCTAATCAAAAATTTCATTCTTGTCCAATAGCTTATTGCTACCATCTTCCTAACCTCACTCTAAGAAGACTTACTATCTAAATTATCTTACAGGATACCAGTCACATTTTCCTCTGGCATGGTTTAACCCATTGCCTAAGACAAAAGTAATTTGACTTCTAATAACACAGAGGAGAATCCAGTTGTCAATATTTCCACCTGATTAACAAGTGTGCCTCTATGTGTGTGTGACAGGCACTTGGCCAATCCCAGTGTCAGGTTGAAAGATGGCAGATTGTGTGAAGATGCTATTTGACACAGGTAGTATTCTTTTAACTACCTTCTGTGATTGTGTGTGTGTGTGTCTTTGTCTGTGTGTGTGTGTGTGTTGCAATCATCCTTTGGTATCCACAGGGGGACTAGTTCCAATCCTCTCACTGATCCTTGGGTGCTCAAGTCTCTTATATAAAATAGTATAATATTTGCATATAATCTTGTCCTGCATATTACCTCATCTCTGGATTAGGTGTAATACATTGTATAATGCAAATGCTTTGTAAATAGTTACTTTGCTGTATTTTTACTTGCTATTTTAATTGTATCATTGTTTCATTTTTTAAAATTATTTTTCATCCATGGCTGGTAGACTCTGAGGATGTAGAGCTGTGGATATAGAAGGCCTACTGTGTAGCATTTTTCAATGCCCAAAAGACGTGAAGAATGGGAGTAAATAAAAGAATCACTGGCTTTCCACATCTATAAATGTGCTACTTCCACCCTTTCCTGCAAAGAGCTGACTATGAGCTTACTGAAGTGTGGTTAGTGCATTCTAGAGCCAGTAAAGGGTGTGAGAAGGGTACCTTGGCAAAATAACTTTCTAAATACATCGCTATAAGATCAAGAGGGAAGCAGAGGTTCTCGAGCTGTGAGGTGCTGAGAGGGCCATTGCTTATAGGAGTTTAGCGATGGTGCGAGTTGAGGGCCGCCTTTCCCCTCCTCTCTTCCCAATAACCCCATCCCAGGATTCAAAGTAGGTAAATCATCTGTATAAACCACTCTGCCCGGGGAGGGCAAATCGCAGACGGTATCTCCCTATGCATGTTAGCCTATGTCTACTCCGGCCCCCTACCCTCCCTGCGGGCAGTGACCATTTCAGCATGAAATCCTCAGGCAGGGGCCGGATTCTGAGCTCTGCAACATTTCTTATCTCCGCGCTCACCCCGGCTATTTATATGTCCTCGCTGATAAGGAAGGAGCTAGGTTCCTAGCACAGTCTGGGGCGAGGCAGTTGAGTTCTCTAAGGAGCCAGAGGGAAAGTGCAGATCAAAGGACCCATTGTCCGCTCCTGCAGGTTGCGGTGACCCCAGGCCAGATTGTCACGCACGCCTCCCCCACCCTCCAGGGCCGGTCATTCTGCCTTCTACAGCTCTTGCAGAAGATGTGACCTTAATCTCACATTTTCCTACACTTCCAGGAGAAATAACAGTACGCCCCAATCTCAGGGAGCAGAGAGTTAGTTCTGGGCGCTTGCCACGGCTGCCTCACTTCAATTGACACTCGCGCACACACGCGTGTACTTGGGTGTTGGGGGTGGGGCACCGATCTGGGGAGGGAACCGGCTCCCCACCCCAACTCATCTTTGCAGACCTCCCTCGGTGCACCCCTGGCCGGCATCTGGCCAGTGCAGCGCACTGGGACCTAGGGCAGAGCCAGAGGGGTGAGGCCAGGAGAGACTTCAGGCCTCTAAGGACACAGCTGGGGCTGAGTTGAACGCAGCTCCGCCCGCGGCTCGCCCCCTCCCCAATGCCTCTCCCTTAACCTGCCGCCCCCAACAGTAGTGGGTCGAGATGTGGAGGAAACACTCTGTACATGATTTTTCCGCCCACCCTCTAGCGCCCGAGGAGACGGACGGTGTAGACTCTAGGGGACGACTGCTTCCCCTCTGCCGCGGCGGGGTGGGGAGCGTGGGAAGGGGACGGCCGCGCAAGGTGCCAGCCGGCTCCAGGTTTGAGCGAGAGAGGGAGAGGGAGGTCCACGCAGAGACATAGAATCCCCCTCCTCCCTCGCCCTAAAGGGATAAGAGCTGCGGGACACACCGCCCGCCTCCAGAGCCCCCATTCCGTTGAGCCGGGACGTGCTAGGGGTGCAGGGCCGGGCGGCCGCCTGCAGTATCAGTATCACTATCAGCATCAGCATCTGCATCTGCATCAGCATCAGCTCAGCTGCCCCGAGGTGGCCGGCGGCTGTGAAGGAGCTCCAGGCTGCCCCCATCCCCACGCCCTTCTCGGCTCAGGGCGTCCACGAACGTGCGGATGGCCTGCGGGCGAGTGGCACCGTCGCGATCTCGGCCGCCCCTCTAGCTGGAGGCACCGGGGACCGAACCCGTGGCTTCCAGCTCGACTGCGGACGAATCCGAGGGCCGCGCGCCTCGCGGGAGAGCGGCTGCCGTGAGGCGCGGAGGGATACGCCTCGGCCGCACCTCCCGCGCCGCGCCCCCGCCCCCGCCGCCGCCGCCGCCCGCCCGCCCTCCCCGCCCGGCTCTACTGCCGCCGCGGCGGCCGCTGCTGCTGCTGCTTCTGCCGCCGCTGCCGCCGCTGCTGCCTGGATATAGTGCGGCAGGAGCGGAGCTTGCAGTCACTTTGCGAGGAGGAGCGCGCGGGCTGCGGGCGGCTGGGGCACCCCGGAAGCGGCGGCGGCGGCTCGAGCAGAGGCGGCCGGGGCAGCGAAGGGTTCTCTCTCCAGGGCTGGACTTAATAACTTTGAAACTGTCCACCGCTGTCACGTCCTGAACATGAGCCTCCTCCTCTCCTTCTACCTGCTCGGGTTGCTTGTCAGTAGCGGGCAAGGTAAGAGTGTGGTGCTTTATTGCATTTACTTTCCCTCCCCCTTCCACCCAGCCAAGAGAGGCAAAGCGGGGGGCGCAGGAAGAATTAAATGAAAGAACTAAAGTTACAGTTATTGTTGTTGTGGTAGTTAGGGTTATTTTCGTTCTTTCTCTAGCTGCCCCTAAAATTGTATCTGTTGTGTGTAGACCCCTAAATAAGAGAAGGTAAAATACAGAATTGGAGAGGGGGTATCAGTGAGCAGGATATCCAGGGAAACGGCTTCTTCTTTTTTTTTCTCTCTCTCTGTCTCTCTCTCTCTGAGATTTTGGCTTTCTCTTATTTTCATGATCAAAAATTGGATGAGTATGTTGGTGTGTGTTAACAGTGAAATATCTGAGGTTGCGGAAGGAAAGGGCACGATGGTGTTTTACAGAAGCAGCAAAAACTATCAGCGTTAAACTCATTTGCAGAATATCTGTTGTGTGCAAGACATTCGATTCTTGGAGACTTTTTTTTCACCCCTTTTCCAAAACCTTAATTTCTAACTATGAAATGAATGATGATGGCTTATTTCTGTTGGAAACTAAGAGAGAGGCGATGGATATTGTGTGTAAGAAAGCAAATGGATAAAACTAGGGATGTGTTGCAGTCATTCATTTTGACCCCCAACCCCTTATTAATACAGAAAGGTGGAATAATTTTATGACATTAGATTGTAATTACACCTGTAAAGGATTTTGGGGGTTGTGGAGAAGGTGGGAGCTTTTATCTCTTAAAAAAAAAAAAAAATGAATAGCCTGGTAGGATAACCTGAGAGGGAATTTGTGGAAGCTATCACTGTTTGTACAGAGATAGAGATGAATTGATCAGATTGTTTAGACTGTAAACATGCACATGAAATATATTTACAATAAATGGAAGCATTTTCAACTGTCCAGACAAGTTTGGACATTTAATTAGGGACAGAAAATGCTAAAACCTGCATTGGTGAAAGTCTTTAAAGAAAAAATAAAAAAGCTGTAATATTGAGATAGGTAATGATTGCAAAGAATGTTATGTTATTAGTGTAGCGTGACATTGGTTTTTTTCTAAAAAAAAGAAATAAATTACAAGACAAGTTAAAATATCCCCACAATATTCAATTCTAAGCATTTTTAGCCTCTTCTGTATTGCTCGTTTGGTCCAGCAGGGGGTGGTAGAACTCCATTTTAAGCCCGGAAGACGGTTGTTTCTGCTCTTCCACAGAGTCCTTCTATCATTCCTCAGCAGGGCTTGACATTTTGGATGTGAAGCCTTCCTTTCTCTGCCCTTCTCCTCCCCACAGCTATAGTGTTAGTGGCTGATGAAACACGATTGGATGCAGATTTAATGTTCAGAAATCAGTATGCAAATGTTGGGTATTGCTATAGTTCGTAATAAAGTGTCTTGATAAGATTCTGCTCATTTCCCACTCCTAACATAGAGTATGAAATATTTTGGTCTTAGCAAAATTGCAGCTATGTCCATCTGAAGCTAATATTAGCCCATTCCTTAATCTAGTGGTTCTTAAGCAAATATCACCATACACATATGTCCTGCAGATAGGCTGCTTTAATTTTCAGATAGCTGCTGATTGTGTTTAACTGTTCATTTACAGCATAAACAGGTATTTTTGAGTACTAGGAAACAATGCCTGAAAATTGCAGTTAAAATACAACTGCAATTAAGTAAGTGTAGATAGTGTGGAGCAGCATGGGGGCATACTAGGACGCAAGTTTATGCAGACTTATGATTACATTGTGAGTGGTTTGGAGAAGAAAAACGTCTCAGTTGTGGAGTCTGAATTTATCATTGCAGAGGCTAAGTGTGTTGGCATTTGGATACATAGGAAATCTAGAAATGTTTAGATATATAGGTTTAGCTAATATACAGAAACACAAAATTTGGATGTGTATATGTAACATAGATGTGAAATTGTGATTCAGCTAATTTATAAGTCAGAATACAAGATGGTTATGAAGAGGCACTCAGAGACAAGCATCTCTGAAGGGGAACACATATTCACTGTAATGAAACAGGGTGGAAGGAGACCATCATTGTAAGGATCGCTCTATCTAGTACAATTTCACAATGCATGATACTCAGAGAGGCATAGATGCATAACAGAGGGACCTAGCTTTTGTGAAAAAGAACATGTAGTACTTCTATGCATGTGTCCTGATGAAGTCAGAGATGCTTGGAGATAGAGACCCTCACCCTGGGGTCCAATTCCTCTATGCTAGTGTTTTGTTCTCGAATCAAGGATGTAGCAGCAAGTATCAGACCCACTATCAGTGTCACTCATAATTTTGTTTATTCTCTTGTAAAGAGGGCCGTGGAAAGCCACCAGTCAGTGATCCCTGGTCTTGCCTTAGAACTACTAAAATCCCAGCTTGCTGATTTATGTGTCCAACAATATACTTGCAGGGGATTTTATGAAGCATGATTGAAGCTATTGCTTTGGAAAGTGGTGTGCAGTTAGACTGGGGAAAGGCAACAATGATATATTCCCTTTTCAGGAGTCAAAACGTTTTGAACTACAGCAGTTGAATAGGAGAAAATGACATTAAGTGAGAAACTGACTAACAAGTGAATGTCAATACTATGATTAGATAACGAGGCCTAATAGTTACTTATAACTCCCAACACAACCTTATTGTTGTATAGTAGTAAGATGCTTTTTTTATTGTAGCAGAAATACTCCTTTAAAAGTCTCTCATTTCCACTGCAAGATTAATGTCTAATGAAGTGACATTAGAATGTTATTGTCAAGTCTCAATTTAATGGTCAATGGAAAGAAAATTCTGTAATTCTGTAACTTCTGCAATTATTTTTTCTTTGTGTTCGAAACTTGGTCACAGCCTTGGTAATCATAAATCTCCAGTGATAACTTCAGTTTCTGATTAACTGCATTTGCCATTTGGATCTTTGTTTATTCAAACTCCCAAACTGTAGTGTGTATGGGTTGCTTTCATGAGACCTTTTACATTTTTAAAATTACTTTCTTCTTCCTTTAAAAATTAAGCAAGTGTGATTAATAAGCATTTTTTTCCTGGATGTTCATATATATAAAATAGAAGCACTGTTATACTAAAACCTAAGGTAAGAATAAGGCTATTCATCTCTCCTGCAATTCAAGTTCAAACATACCTACTTAGAACACTTACCTAAGGCAAAATCGTGAGGAAAGGAGGGGTGAATTGCCCAGTTGATTAGTTAAACCAGTCATCTACTTACAGTTACTCTCTTTGGTGAAGGTCTAGTAAGTCATTGTACATTAGAGAAATGCACCTTCTAAAAATAGAGCACAGGTGTGTGAGTGTCTACTAGTTTGAAGATTACGGGAGAGATCTCCACAAACTCATCTTCTGTCTAGGCTGTTACATGGCTCCAGCCTCTCTCAGATCCTTTTTCTATCTGCTCTGCTCTCATTCTTTGATATCGGCCTCTTTGTACAAAGTTTCTATTAAATCAACTGGGTCTTCTTTTGCACTTGGGGAAGATAGGCTAATGTAAATTATTATTTTTATTGTCAAAGAGTAACCCAGAGGATTTCCCTCCCTGCTTCATATCAAAGGAGTTAAGCAGAGCATTTTCTCACTTTACATTTAATGCAGAATAGGAGCTCCGAGAGCCAGAAGGGAAGTTGGTGGGTCCCGGGAGTGTCAGATGAGTCTTTTCAATGACACAGGGAACTAATGTTCTCCCCGAGGTAATGTCCTTCTAGAGAAGCAATTAATGGAACAAAGGAACCTCATTCAGGACCAAAAGAAAGTTAGACTTCATATGATTTTCTAAATAAAATGGCCTTCTTTCAAAAAGAAAGCTAGTTAGTAATGAAACTGAGAAATGAGCTACAGAGATTGAAGCTAGTAACCAAGCTGAACATGTAATTTGTTTTTGCCTGTCCTTGTGTGGAATCAGTGCAGTAGTAACAGGATCGACAGTCTGAAGACTCTAGAACTGGTCCACCTGCTTTTTTTGTCTTTTAACATTTGGGAAATCATTGTAACTTATCTCAGAGTCATCTCTCACAGCAATTAATTTTTGAGAGCGTGAAGAAAAGTGCTCCATAACTGATAGAGTGAGTCTGAATTGCCTTCTTTCCCCCCAAAATGAAATTAATCCTCTGAGTGTTGGTGTATGCAAAATTAATTTAATAATTTTAATATTATCAAGGGACTGTCATTGTTTTTCAAATTTTATTGTCCTAAATTTTAAATGTAGTGTGCCCTTTATACAATCCCATTTAAACTGAGGAAAGGCCTATTTAAAAAATTATAAATACGTTTTAATTTTCCAAATTACGTGATAGGAGAATACTTTAAGATGTAACCAGTGCTTTTATGCTTTTATTAAATGTAATATTTCTGCACTTTATAGAGCCAAGCTATCTCTAATTGTTCAACGAATAAAAGTGCTTCTCTCTGATGCTCTTTTAAATATTTTAATAACTTTTAATAATTTACAGTTATAATAATAGTACTAATCCCAAATAGATCAACATATTTCCTGATTTCCTATATTCACTGTGCCACTAACAATTCATCAGTCATTATAAGACATTGTAGAAAGCTATGATGTAATGAAACGTCTTTAATTTAAATCAAGATGTTTGGATTTAAATATTGAAGAGAGGTAATGGGGAATTTTGAGAATATTTATAAGCATAGCTAGCAATCAAAACATTATAGTTTGAAGAATTTCAGGTCAATTGATCAAAGTTTTCTTGACTCCATTGGATTTATTAAAATTCACGGGGTTGAAGAAAATTCATTGGATTTGGAATCAGAAGACCTAGGCTACTAAGAGTCTCTCAACCTTGAAGAAGCAACTTACACCCTTAGAACCACTATTTGCTTATTTGAAAATTTGACATTAAAAAATCTGGCCAGTTGACCTTGATGCTCAGCCATGAGGAGCAATTGTGACAATAAATATTTATAGGCAGGCACTTTGCAAATGTCAACTCTACTATGCTAGGCTTTATTTATATTTTTTAATAATGTACATATAGATAAATTTGTGGTTTATAAACATTTAATTATATAATTTAAAAAGATAATCATAAGCTGCTCTGTGATTAGAAAAGAATATCAAAGGAACAGAGATTACTTATTAATGAGGTGACTCATTCATCATTTATTCATTTATCTAACATTTACAGAATACCTGATGTGTCCCAGACACCTCATTAGACAGCATTCCTAGGAGTGGTTGCATAAGTGTGTGAAGAACAACTCCAGGGGGCTCCACTTATTGTCCTAGCGATGGAACACATATTTATTTTTACCATTAGCCAGCAGATGGCAGTAAAAGTTTTGAGGAATGATTTGCCTTTTTTGTATCATGAATCCTTTCTATGGACCAACATCAGGCTGGTGTTAAACACCAAGAGGCTTAGTATTGGCACATAATTAAGATAAATGACTTACTAAAGATCAAACAGAAAAGTTAAAGAGTTAATTACTAGAGCTGCAGTCTCCAAACTCTTCAGTTCTCCTAACACCAAACTTGTTCATAGATTTTATTTAAATGAATCTAATATGTCTTCATCTCAAAGTAAGACATACTTAAATTTGGTGCCATTTTGTCAGTTAATCAAATAACAAGCACTTTTTGAGGCCTTAAAATGAGTATAATATCAGCACCTTCTAACAGTACAGACCACTTGTGCAAAGTGCTTTTTGTCACCTTATAACTTACAATTATCAATGAGTCAAGGGACTATTAGCTTTGTTTTATGGATGAAGAAACTGAGGTGCAGAAGAATTATCTGATTTGCCTGTATCACTTATTTTTGTAGTTATCTGGAATTAGGAGTAGATTTTTCAACTTCTAGTTGAATACCTATTTTTAATGCATTGTTGATTCATTTTTTAAAAATTTATTTGTGTGTGAAGAATTCAGTGTTGATAATTGCAAAAACAAATAATATAAATTTAAAAAGCCAAATAAACATGTGAGAGATAACATAAATTGTTCAACAAAATATTATAAAATGACAAAATATATTACATAATTAATTAAACATTAAGTAGTCTGAGTCCTTAGGAGTTTAGTGCCTAGAACAAGCCAAAAATGATTGTGTTTACTAACTGACAGGTTCTCTTGCCATAATCTTCTATTATCCTGTTATTAATATAATGATTATCCTTCCTTTGTATATGAAGGCCATAAGACATAGGGAGTTTAAATCACTGTCTAAAGTTTAACTGCTTGGAAATAAGGATTTGCATTTGGGACATATCCAAAGCCTAGCCTCTTGCCAGGACATCACGTTGCCATTCAATGAAATTGAAAGGGCTTCAACATAGTGAGAGTAAATGGAGAAAATTATTAATACAAGGAGGAAAAAAAAAATGAGTGAACAAATTGTAAGAAAGGAGGTACCTGTTGAGAGAACAGAAATAATCCAGTTTGATGAATCCAAGGATTCGTTAAGCAGTTTGGGCCCCTGCACTCAATTATGGAAATGTTGGTGGAAATGGAAGATAGAACAACCTTGAGGCCAAGCCGTTTTTGACGCTTGTTAGATCTTTGGGAGCCATTGTTTGGGCAGGAGAGTAGCATGATAAACTTTGGTTTGTTTTTAAGTCTACTGGCCATGTGTAGGATAGACCAGAAGAAAAGAAAAATGAGTGAGTGGACATGACATGTGTCTGTGGAAGACTTAATAGGATCTTAGGGACAAATACAAACTGAGAAGTCGGCATGAAGGTGCCACATGAAGTTTTAAGTCTATTTAACAGTAAAAAAAGGTTATATCTTAATAGAAATAGGAAAAATAAATAAAAAATACTCCCATTTTAAATAATTTTTAACTTGTTTGTTATTTTTTAAATTATATGTCGTTTGCTGTATTCATGGCACATCTAGATAAAAATGTCAATAAATTTGAAAATGGAAACTGTTGATCTTTTTATTGGCCAATTCTTCTGAATAATTTCTTTAGTTTTATTTGTTTATGTGTTTCTATCTTGTTTTTCCATCCCCATTTATACTTTAAATGTTGTATAGTATAGATCTGGAATTTTGGGTAAAATCTCAGAAGTATGTAGGTAAAATTCATTTCATTATATATTCTTCATTTAAATCATTTTCTCTGTTTTATTTGTAGTTTCTTTATCTTTTTAACACTGGCAAACCAAAACAAAATAAAAATAAGGAGAAACCAAAAAAAGAAAAACCCCTAAAAACTTACATGAAAAAAGATTTTTGGTATTGAATATATAAAGTTTAAACATTTTTTCTATTAATATCCAAAGAGGGAAAAAGGACTAATATTTTTGAGCACCTTCTCTATGCCAGAGAGCTGTATTGAACATTTTTACTCATTATCTCATTGAATCCTGATTAAATCACATTTGATAGATGACGTTCCTGGGATTGAGAGCGACTGATATGCCCGGAGATTTTAATTCCCTTTTTTAGGTTGGTATTCGCATTTATACCAAAGAATATTAAATACATTTAAGATATGATTCAGTTTTTTTTTTTGGCTATAGTGTTTGTTTCTTTAGTGCATCTTACTTTGTTACACCATTGATAAACAGGGAGATGATATGTTAGAATGCAGAAATTGTGTTGATCCCTGGGTTGGAAGTAGTGGCTCACATCTACAATCCCAGCATTTTGGGAGGCCAAGGCTGGCAGATCACTTGAGATTAGGAGTTTGAAACCAGCCTGGGCAACGTGGCAAATCCCCGTCTTTACCAAAAATTCAAAAATAGCTGGACATGGTGGCACATCCCTCAGTACCCCAGCTACTTGGAAGGCTGATGTTGGAGAATCACTTGAGCCTGGGAGGCAGAGGTGGCAGGGAGCAGAGATTCCACCACTGCACTCCAGCCTGGGTGACAAAGTGAGACTCCATCTCAAAAAAAAAAAGTTGTGTTGATCCATATATGATTTTCTCTGCTCATTAATTGCTCATTAATTTTTAAATGATCAAGAACCAGGCTTTCTCACAATTAAGGAAAAAGCCTTAGCAAGTTATGCAGACATTAAGGAAAAAAGTATGAAAAAATCAACTCAAAAGACTTCCTTTAGTACAAGTATTCATTTACTTAGTAGCTTTATGAACATCTTGATTTCCAGTGTAATAGGCATCGGGAGAAGTTGAAAGTGCAACTGAAGAAGCTGGGAAGTCAGTTTGCCTGGTGAAAAATAATGTTTGTTTTTTGTTTACTTTGTTGTCTTTATTTTTTAAAGGCTACACTGTGGATCATAGTTTGCAATTTAAAGTGAATACCCTTCAGGCATTGCATCCTGAGAGAGGGTGGGAAAGCAAGGTGCAAATACCAGCAGAGATTTAACTATGCTAGTGTTAGAATCAAATGCTTGTTCCTCAGTGCTGAAGAGAGGAACTAGGGCTCAGACAAGGAAATTTCTCAGCAAGGCAATTTACTTCTGTAGAAGGGTGCGTCTCACAAATGAACAATGGTGAGAACATACCTAAACAGGAGAGGGGAAGGGTTTCCTATCCCTGATGCAGGTAGCCCCTACTGCTGTGTTGTTCCCCTATTGGCTAGGGTTGAACTGCACAGTCTAAGCTAATGTCAACTGGCAATTTTAAAAGGAGCAGGGGTATGAGCCAGAGTGACAGAGTGAGCAGTTTGGCAGGAAGGACAGTTAAGGGACAGGTAACTAATGTTGACTCAGGTCAAACCAGGTGACCAGGATGAGTCAGGACTGATCAGGTGATCAGGCGTGACTCAGGTCAAAGCAGGTGACCAGGGGAACAATGTAAACTGCTGATTAGAACTGGTGGGAAAGTTGTTTACTGAAACTAGAGGCAAGAGGCCGAAGAGAACCAGAAAGTTAAACTTTCATATGGAGAACGGAGAATAATAGAGCCAAACATGCTGACATACTGATTCTTTGAAGAGAAACTTAGAGCTCACTATATTTAACACTAGTATTGTAATTAAGACTGTTATGGTTTTTGTTAGTGCTTGGTTACAGATTTCTGTAGGTTTTGAATGTTCTGCCTCCTAATCCTGTCTTTTCCCATAAAGTATAATATTTTTTACTGCACAAGTTTTCAGACACCAGAGATTTTCAGGGATGCAAATACAGTGCTATATCAAAAATGTGTGTCTCTACTTGTAAAATCAGCCAATGTATTATGACTAAAGCCCATATTATAGTATGAATAGGTCCCAATGTGAGAACATAAGCACACTTATAGTTTGTACTCAGTATTAATGAGAGGACTTGGGGATATTTTTAATGTTATTGTAACTTGTTCATTGCCAACAAGTTCTTTTGGTACCTCTGTTACCAGAAAGGGGTCCCAATCCAGAACGCAAGAGAGGGTCCTCGGAGCTCACACAGGAATTCAGGGCAAGTCCACAAAGTGAAAGAAAGTTTATTAGGAAAGTAAAGGAATAAAAGAATGGCTACTCCATAGGCAGAGCAGCCCTGAGGTCTGCTGGTTGCCCATTTATTGTTACTTCTTCATTATATGCTAAACCAGGGGTGGATTATTCATGAATTTTCTAGAAAAGGGGTGGACAATTCCTGGAACTGAAGGTTCTTCTCCTTTTTAGACAATATAAGGTAACTTCTGCATGTTGCCCTGACATCTGTAAATTGTTGTGGTGTTGGTGGGAGTGTCTTTTAGCATGTTAATGCATTATAACTAGTATATAGTGATCTGTGAGAGTGACCAGAGGCCACTATCATTGCCATCTTTGTTTCAGCAGGTTTTGGCCGGCTTCTTTACTGCATCCTGTTTTATCAGCAAGGTCTTTATGACCTGTATCTTGTGCCAACCTCCTATCTCATCCTGTGACTTAGAATGCCTAACCATCTGGGAATGCAGTCCAGTAGTTCTCAGCCTTATTTTACCCAGTCACTATTCAAGATGGAGTTGCTCTGATTCAGATGCCTCTGACATCTCTAATACTAGATTTTCTGATTATTTTTATGTCTGTTGTCTCACTTACTTGTTTTCTGATTATTATTCTCTACTACTCACTGCCTGAACAAAGAAGTTGAATTTCTGTGTTCTAGCAGTAACTTTGTAAGTATCATGCATGAGAGAAATGCTAAGAACAGATTATGTGAAGATTAATATATACAGTGAGGTATGTCCCATATATTTTGATCAGTGACATTTACATGCTTTTGATTTTAAAAAATTATTTACTTAGAGAAATCAGTTAAAACTTTCTGATACTTGCTGAAGTTAAGCATGTTTTTAATCATGTTCACTCTTTATCATACCATTTAGCAACAAAAATTGGCTTTATACTACTTCTTCTATAGATTACACACTAATTGTTACACCAGGTAAAACTTTTGAATCATCAAAAGGTAAGAGTTATACTATGACGTAATATTTTTAAATGTCTGTACTATGCATTGTGAGACATATTGACAAAACACTTGTAGTCAATTTAAATTTACCTAATGAAGTCACACTGTTATCCTGAAAGGTAAATAGTGTTTTTGATTTAGAATAGTATAATAAACTTCAAAAGGACAAAATTACTTGCCCAAAAAGAAAGTTTAAAAAATGGTAGGGCCAGACTTGATATAAATATTGTACTCTAGGTACATCATATTTTCCTATTACAATGTTTCTGATTTCACTTAAAGGTTTGTTTAACTCATATCCATGAAGCAGTTACCAAAAATTACTTATTGATATGAAACATATTTTATATCATTATCTTCTTCAGAGTTTACTTTGGGACTATGTTTATAAGACGCCATTAATTTTAATTAGCTATCTACCTTTTGTTTGAATTATTTGGGAGTGTTTGACTTAGAACTGTCAGTACTTTTGCCTTGTACTCATTTACACAGTCCTGTTCTCTCAGCCTCATCGCTCATTACTGTGCACATCAGTTCTTTCAACAAATATTAATTAATTGCTTATACCAGTCATTGTTAAAGGCTTTCCGGAGTCAATCAAAGATGAGATAATATACCTGAATTCTGCATTTTAAACTTGTGATACTCTACTGTGACCTTCCATGTGAACTCCATGGGAACAAGAATGCCTTTGCCTAATAGCTTCCCATTAAATACAATTTATTTGAATACAGAGAATAGAGAATGTGCTCTAAATTCATATGTGTATTCACAGAACATAGAAGCCCAGCAAATATATGCTGAATGCGTATTTAAGATATTACCTGGCAGGAGTGAACCAAATTGACTGGTTTTAAAAAGCTTATTACTTTTGCATTTGTATAATTATTTGTTTCATTGGAAATATATGTTGGACTCTGTGTTTATTTCACACATTTTGTTTATGTCACAGCCGTGCATATAGCAAATCTTCCATAAATATATGAACATCTATAAAATAATAAAGTCACAGTTTTTATTTAACTCAGGAGAATTAACAAAGATGAATCACCTTATCCCTGATCTTATGTTCTCACTGAAAATTAATTAGGCTTGGAATAGAGAAAACTCAGATCTTTGTAAGATATGTTATTTTGAAGCTTTATCTGAGGCATAGGATATGGTTATGTAGCTGGGGTCTCAAAACTTTTCAGGATATGTATTGAAATATATAAATAAATGAGGGAGATATAATATGTTGATAATGGTATAATTAACTAGATTAGATATGGTCAATAGTAAATGTCTGCTGTGTCGATAGAGCAAGTATTTAAAGTCCTCAAAATCAAGATAATCCCCCATGGTTAATTAAAAGTTGATTATTCATTCCATTCTTATTGGAAACCAATTCTGAACTGTATGTATAGTGAGAGAAGAAAAGTAAGAAAATACTTGTTTCATTTTAATTTTTAAGAGATACTTGCATGTTTTCTCTTTTTTAAAAAAATGAAATTTAATTTAACCTCAAAAATCCTCCTTTGTCTGATAGCTGTGTGTGTTTTATTATTTTTTTTTAATGACTTTTCTGGTGTTCTCTAGGTCTAACTTCAGTGATAAAAGCTTTTAAGTTTATTGGACAGAATGCATTTTCAGATACCCCAGAATACCTTTATCACCTATTTATCTGTGTGCCAACCATTAATCTATTAATGTTACCATTATTACATATGCTGCTTTCAACTTGAAGCATATTTTTAAATTAAAGAAATTACTAGTGCTTCTGTTTTTATCTATTTTTACTTTCATCTCCCTCCTCAAATTTTACATATAATCACTTTAATTGGTAATCTAGATGAGTTATTTTATTTCAAAGCCCTCTCACAAGTCCCATGCTAATGCATTTTACCTCTGTGTCGGTTGCAGGTGGTCTGCAATTTAAAACAAAATTCAACCTATGTTGTAAATGACATTCTGAGGTCCTCTGTGCTTTATAAAAACCTTCTCAACCACATCCAGAATGGATATGAAATGTTCAACTTCAGTGTACTCGGGTTATTAAAATAATACTTTTTAGTACAAAATTCTGAGCTATTATGCAGTACCCCAAGTTATTAATCTATTTTTGCTTTCAATCCCTGTATAATTTTTATTATAATGAAAAATTTTATTAAAAATAGCCTCCTTCTTACGTTGTACATTAATACAGCACATTGATGAACAATGACTTCTTTAACCAGGAAGTATCTCTTTCTTACTAGGAAAATCAAAGGATGAAGCTATTGACTATGGGAGGAAAGAGGACTTTCTTATTAGTCAAGTTTCACTTGACTTTTCCTACTCAGCTGCCTCTCTCTCCCATGCTTTTTACCTCATGTTGAGGTCTCTAAGTCTCAGGTGATGGACATGGGTGGGGATATGTGATGGGAGAAGATAAAGTTTTCTAAGTGTAAAGTGTCATTACTAATTAGGACTCCAAAACACATTCTAACCTCCAGGCAGGGAGCTGAGGTTGAATGATAAAGGGAAGTGAAGGTTGAATGATAAAGGGAAGTGAATACTCAAAGAATAATCACTGTTTTGTTTCAAGGAGGATAGTTCATCAGCTACAGGAGAATGGGAATGTGGGTGGTTGTGTTAGAAGGGTGAAGAACTTGAATAAAATCTCAAATAGTTACGTGCAACAGGGGAGAAAAATATACCCAGAATGTATAGAATGATTATAGACAACCTTGTTTCCTTAATGATCAGTGTCTAGTTTTAAGTATTTGGTGAATTAATTGAATGAAAGAAGGAAACCTGCCATTTACTCTGCAGGGTTGTTTTTTTTTTTTCCATAGGGATTACATCATTTAGAAGATCTGAACTATTATTTTAGAGATGAGGGAACTGATTTTCATAAAAGATATGTCACATCTAATAAGGAAAGAATCTGAAATTCAAATTCAGGAATATCTGATTCTGAAATTATACTCATTTAACTGACTAAAACATAGTCCCTTGAAGAAACGAGGAATTGCAGGAGAAAAAAAGGCAAGCACTATGTATAGTTCTAGCTTCAGGTTTTTATCATTTTTTCTGGTCAATTCTCCCCCCACCTCCCACCCAGCTCTATAGGACATGTATTTGCACTATACGGCATGGTTTTTTGACATACGTATGTATTGTGAAATTATTATATCAAGCTAATTATCTATCAACTTAAATAGTTATCTTTTTGTTGTTGCTGTTGTTAGAACATCTAAGATCTAATTGCTTAACAATTTGCAGGTATACAACACATTTTTAACTAAAGCCACCATGCCATGTAATACATCTTTGGAAGTTATTCAATAGAATGAAAAGACTACCTGTGGAATGGGAGAATATATTTGCAAACTATACCTCTGATAAGGGGTTAATATCCAAATATATATAAGTAGTTCAAATAACTCAGTATCAAGAAAACAAATAACTCAGTATCAAGAAAACAAATAACCCAATTTTTAAAAAATAGGCAAAACACCTGAGTAGATATCTTTTAAAAGCTGTTGGTCAACAGGTATATGGAAAAATGCTCAACATTGGTCTTCAGGAAAATGCAAATTAAAAACTATAGTAAGATATCACCTCACACTTGGTAAATTGTCTGTTACAAAAAAGACAAAATCTAATGTTGGTGAGGAGAGCAGAGAAGCCTAGCACATTGTCTTGGGGAATGTAAATTAGTATACACATTATGGTAAATAGTATGGAGGTTTATAAAAATGAAAAAAATGGAAATGTGGTATCATCAGTCATTACTTTTGAATTGTCAAATCCAGGTTAATGACTGCCAATTAGTAAATGAGTGACTTTTTTAGAGACTTCATAGATGAGTAGGCATGGAGAACTAGCAGGATTTAGAGATAATAGGGTGGGGTTTAGGGTGGTTGTAAGGCAAGGAAACTTGATTGTTTAGATTAGTGTAATTCAGAACTACATAACATTAATATTTAAATACGAACTGTGTCTTTAAAATGACTTTTCTTATTGTGAATCACTGTAACGATTAATAATTTAGTAAGCCATCAGTTGTGGATGACTTAATGAATATTATCATAGTGAAATTACATCAGTTTAGGATACTTTTAGGAGCAAAGAAGAGAACAACAAATTCAAAATGGCTTAAAAATGAAAATCTATTATAGCACATGAGAGGCCATATAGAGGTAGATTTTAATTTCATGTTTCTACTCATGGTTTTGGCTATTTTTGCTTGGCTTTGGAGAAAAAACTTGTCTTCAGCAACTCAAAGCATCACATACTTATGTACTTATCTGAAGTTAGGAAAGAAATATAGGTGCAGTTTATTTTATTGTGTTTCCCTTTATTGCATTTCACAGTTACTGCATTTTTTACAAGTTGAATGTCTGTGGCAACCCTATGTCAAGCAAATCCGTTGGCCTCATTTTTCTAATAGCACGTGCTCTCCTTGGGTCTCTGTGTCACATTTAGGTAACTCTGGCAATATTTCAAGCATTTTATTATTATTATGTCTTTATGATCATCCGTTATCTTGATCTTTGATGTTACACTTCTAATTATTTTAGGGTACCATAAAGCACACCCATATAATGACAAACTTAATCAACTTAATTTATAAAAGTTGTGTATTCTGACTGCTCCACTGACTGGCTGTCTCCTGGTATATTTCTCCTTCTCTTCAGAACCTCCTATTCCCTGAGATACAACAATATTGAAATTAGGCCAATTAATTAACCCTACAATGGCCCCTAAATATTCAAGTCAAAAGATGGGTGGTCACACGTCTCTCACTTAAAATCAAAAATTAGAAATAATTAAGTTTAGTGAGGAAGGAATGTTGAAAGCCAAAACAGGCCAAAAGCTAGGCCTCCTGTGACAGTTAACCAAATTATGAATGCAAAAAATATATATATTGAAGGAAATTTAAAATGCCATTCCAGGGAATGCAGGAATAAGAAAGCAAAACAACCTTATTGCTGATATGGAAAAAGTTTTACTGGGTTAGACAGAAGAGAAAACCAGCCACAATATTCTATTAAACCAAAGCCTAATCCAGAGAAAGGTCCTAATACTCCAGTTCTGTGAAGGCTGGATTGGAGAGGTGAGATGAGAGACGTGAGAAAGCCACAGAAAAAAAGTTGGAAGCTAGCATAAATTGGATCATAGGGACCAGGCGCCGTGGCTCACGCCTGTAATCTCAGCACTTTTGGAGGCTGAGCTGGGCAGGTCATTTGAGGTCAGGAGTTCGAGACCAGCCTGACCAGCATGGTGAAACCCCGTCTCTATTACAAAATTGGCTGTGCATGGTGGCACATACCTGTAATCCCAGCTATTTGGGAGACTGAGGCAGGAGAATCGCTTGAACCCAGTAACGGAGGTTGCAATGAGCTGAGTATGTGCTATTGTACTCTAGCCTGGGCAACAAGAGTGAAATTGCATTTCAAAAAAAGAAAAAAAGAAAGAAGAAATTGGTTCATGAGGTTTAAGGTAAGAAGCCATTTGAATAAAGTGTAAGGTGAAGCAGCAAGTGGTGATGGAGAAGCTGCAGCAAGTTATTCAGAAATTCTAACTAAGATTGTTGGTGATGGCAGGACTACACTAAACAACAGATTTTTAATATAGAAGAAGCAGCCTTCTATTGTCAGATGATACCATCTGGGAGTTTATAGCTAGAGAAGAGATGTCAATGCCTGGCTTCAAAGCTTCAAAAGACAAGCTGACTTTTTTCTTAGGGGATAATGCAGCTGGTGACTAAGTTGAAGCCAATGCCCATTTGCTATTTTTAGTCCTCGGGTCCTTAAGAATTATGCTAAATCTACTCTGACTGTGCTCTACAAATGAAACAAAAAGCCTGGATAACAGCACATTTGTAGAGACCTACCTCTCAAAAAAAAAAAAAAATTCCCATCAAAATATTACTGCTATTGACAATGCCTCTGCTCAGCTGAGAGCTCTAATGGAGATGTACAAAAAGATTAACACTGTTTTCATGCCTGCTAACATAACATTCATTCTGTATCTCAGGGATCAAGGAGTAATTTTGACTCTTGGTCTTATTCTTTAAGCAATGCATTTCATAAGGCTATAGCTGCCATCTGTAATGATTCCTCTAATGGATCTGGGCAAAGTCAGTTGAAAAGCTTCTGGAAAGGATTAACCATTCTAGATGCCATTAAGAACATTTGTGGTTCATGGGAGGAGGTCATATGTCAACATTAATAGGAGTTTGGAAGAAGTTTATTCCCCATCTCATGGATGACTGAGGGCAGTACTTCAGTGGAAGAAGTAACTGCAGATCTGATGAAAAGAGTGAGAGAACTAGATTAGAAGTGGAGCCTGAAGATGGGACTGAAATTCTGCCATCTCATGATAAAACTTGAATGGATGAGGGGTTATTTGTTTCTTATGGGTAAGCAAAGAAAGTGATTTCTTGAGATGGAATCTACTTCTGGTGAAGACATTGTGAACCTTATTCAAATGTAAATAAATTATTTAGAATATTGTATACATGTAGTTACTATAACAGTGTCAGAGTTTGAGAAGATTGACTTCATTTTGAAAAGCATTCTACTGTAGGTAAAATATGATCAAACAGTATTGCATGCTACAGAGAAATATGTTAGGAAAGGAAGAGCCAATTGAAAGCACCAGACATCATTGTTGTGTTATTTTGAGAAACTGCCATAGCCACTTCAACCTTCAGCAAACCCTTACCCTTATCAGGAAGCAGCCATTTACATGGAGGCAAGACCTTTTACCAGCTAAAGGATTAGGACTCACTGAAGGCTCATATGATGCTTAACTCTTTTATTTTAGCAATACAACATTTTTAAATTAATGTATGCACGTTGTTAGACATGGTTCTGTTGCACAGTTAATAGACTGTAGTATAGTATAAACATAACTTTTCCATGCTTTGGAAAGCCAAAAAAATGTGTTATTTAATTTATTGTGTGTTAGACTTCTCGCCGAGTTCAATGAGGAAACAGAGACCGGAGTGAGGAAATTAAAAGCCAATTTATTCGGCTCCCGGGCGAGGTTCTGTGGTCCGGGAAGGGGCCAGAGAAGTCGCGCTTCTCTTCTTGGGGCGTGGGGTTTTATAGGGAGTAGAGGTAGCTGACTGACTACGGGGAAAACAAAGACAAGGTAGTTCTATTGGATATTAAAAGACTGGGGACGGGCGAGGTGAACAAAGCGGGGGCATTTCCATTGGGTATAAAGGGAGTGAGCACTGACGAGGGGCTGGCCGAGAACGTACCGGGGGCTACTACAGGGCAGGTTCTTGGCGGGCTTTTTCAAAATACTGGCGGGTGCAGGGCTGAGATTGGAATGCGGAAATGGGAAAGGGGGAGTCTGCGTGGAGAGGGCAAATGCTGAGCAATGCGCTCAGAATGATGACGTAGTTTTTAGGCGCAGAGAGAAGGGGGGGCGTGTCCACTCGGCTCCCAAGGAGGCACCGGCCTTACATTGTGATATTTGCTTTATTGTGATGTTCTGGAACCAAACTGGCAGTATCTCCAAGGTGTGCCTGTATTTCTTTAATTGATTTTCTTTGGAGGAAAAATTCTCCTACCCTTTGTTGTCTAGCCAACTTCCCTCAATACTTACTACTTACAATCGTTTCATATGATCACTCCTAAATTAATTGCTGGTGAGGAGAATGACATTAACATGATTTCCATTGCTGAATCAACTCTTGTTTGCTGATGAGAAGATCTGCATTCCTTGAAGTACATGACTGGCCAATCAAATCAGGTGTCCATCTTGCAAGGAAGAATGTAGGAGTGAGAATATTGTATTCAAATGTACCTGCCACAGGAATGTTGAAAAGACTATTTTTTTTGTCAAGGAATGCAAACAATATCAAAGCTAACAGTAATAAAGTCCTTACAGTATACCATATTTATGTGCATTGTATGTGTGATCTCATATGATTCTCCAAACTTTTGAGATTAATTATCTTTTATAGATGACGTAGTGAAGAGATTTTAAAGAGTTTAGATGATTTCCCTGACTGTTCAGTGGCAAAATTAGGATTTGAACTCAGTCTGACTGGCAAAAAGAGTTCCCAGCCAAGTTGCTGTAAAAGAAAACGATTAGCATTGTGCATAGTTTTACTTTTGTTAAGTTTAAGGCTGATAAGGTAAACATATTAACTTGCTTTGTGAACAGGCTATGTTCTGGGCACTTTCCAAAAAAAAAAAAAAAAAAAAAAGGCTATTATGCTTGAGCTTATTTAAGACCTATATATGCATACAGATTATTATTATTTTTACAAACAAGGAAATTATGAGACAGAGTAATAAAGTAATTTGCCTCAGGTCACATAGCTATGAAGTGGCTAAGGTGGGGTTTGAACTCAGGCTGTCTTTGGCTTTGAAGACCTGAGTGCCTTCCACTACACAGTGCTTGGGGACTACAGTCAATTTATGGCAGGAGAAGTGTAATAGATTTGGGTGAATAAACCAAATTGCATATACTTGACTAGTCCTCCAGAAGCTTTAAAATAAAAGAAGATAAAATATTTCAAGGCAAATATTTTTATTGATTTTTTATTCTTTTCTAGAGTAGGTAGGAGAATAGCATTTTCAAGTCTAAGGAGGCTTAGAAACATATTACTTTTTGTTTTTGGAAGAGGAAGAGTTGGTTAAAAAATAGAAATGGAAACCAGGGTCCTCTGTAGAGGGAAATGTTATAACTGAAACCTAGGAGTGTTGATTTGAAATAGACTGATGAGGCAAGTTAAATATTGAAGCATGGGTGATTATGCAGACTCACTATTCAGGGTGCATGGCATGACCAAGTGGTAAGCTATACCTATTCCACACTTTTGGTTTCTTCAAGAAGCTTCACAGTGAATTAAAAGTTAGGGTAATACACAATCATGGATTGAAGCACTCGGTATATGAAACTACACATGCTCTGTAATCTCTCCTTTTTAGAATAGCAATTCTTCTTTTTCTTTGCCAGGTACTTGTACTAACACTGTTTTCTTGAAATAGCCAAATCTATAAAATTTTATGTAAAATACATTTTAAAAATTTATATAAAATACATATTTGTTTGTATATATCTGTGTATATGTGTGTGTATATGTATTTGTGTGTATGTATAGATACATATACACATATGCATTTGTGTGTATGTATCTATACATACACACATATACATATATTAAATATATATGCACACAGGAACTTTGGGAAGCCATTCTATGCTGTATCAAAATGTTTCAATGCTGTATCAAAATGTTTGCTATATTTGTTTCATTAGTTTCATTAGTACTAAAATTCATGAATATTTTGTTATTAGTACTTTGCTGATTTTTGCTTTTAAGAAGAAAATGTACTTCATTCTAAAACATCGACTCATTATTCACACTTCGTATAACTGAAGGCTAATTAGTCAGTGTTTAATTTCTCAAGACTACAAAACAATATCTGCCATCTCCTTGTTACACAAACTGAAGAGCTAAACACCTCTCCCCCACACTTTTTTTTTAAAGAAATTCCCAACACACAAGTATCCATAATTGATGATATTTTCCATCAAAACATAGTCAATGAATATAGATAAAACTGACATTTGAAATATGGGTGTTTTGGTTCCAGCTCAGGGACTGTTATTGAATTGCATGCACAGATTTGAATTCTACATTTCAGTTTCTCCAGTTTGTAATTAAAGAGATGAAGGCTGCTAAGTTTCTAATGGTATTATACTCTCTTTTACATTGGACTGCACAACTGAATTATAACACTTCTTGTTACAGTGCCCGGAACAAATTTAACATATTTGTAATATCACAATAAGTATTGGATCATAAAATTGTGGATGCGTATTCTCTTGTATTTCAGTGGTGGTTGATTGTCCTGTCCCTTTTGAGAATTACTAAATAGATAATTTGCTTCTATTTCTGTTGACAGAGAACAAATTTCATTTGTGTAAAGAGCTTTTATGAGGTATGTTGGCTCTGTTTTTCATATAAAGCATTTCCATATTATCAGGTACTCAGGACAACTAAGTGCACTTATTTGCAGCAAAATAAGAATGTTAAAATTAGGGAGTTTCTAGTAACTTTATTGCTGGCAGGTTCATAGTTTAATGGAAGTAAAAATATTTAAATGGGAGCTTTCCTTTTTTTATCTCTAGCATCGAATGGTTCCATTTTAAAACAATTCTTTGATTTACTTTTACTTCTTATAGATTAGTGACACCAGTCAAAATTGTTTCTGAGGTTTTCAGAATTCATGTCACGTGGCTGGTCATTGAAGCATTCTGGCTGAATGGTTGGATACTAAATGGATTCGTGCCAGCACATGGCAGTTCCAGGCATTGAGGTCAATGGCTGCTTAGTGCTGGGGTGAAACACTTTCCCATGCACAAGTTGCTGGTGGTTTCCTGTGAATAAATTTGTATCCTGTGGCCTAAATAATTTCTTCAGCAAATAATTCACTGTCTCTGATTTGTTCCCAATTCTGTTCCATGCTCAGTGGAGCCTTGCTCTGTACACCTAAATATTTAAATATTTTCCCTTCAGCTTCAAAGCAAACTTTTTGATAATTATATCCACAGAACTATTTTTATTTGTAGACATGCAAACACTTTGAACCTTCAAAACATTCTTCCATGCCATAGGTTGTATGATGATTAAACAGCATATAATTGAGATCTGGCAGATTTGCATACAAATCTTGCTCATCCACTTGCTGGATGTGAGGTCTTCTGCAAGTGATTCAGTTTTTTTTTTCTTTCTTTGTTTTTACCCATATAAAACTCCATTTTTATTTATTTATTCATTCATTCATTCATTCATTCATTTATGTATCTATTATTTTTGAGGTGGAGTTTCACTCTTGTCACCCAGGCTGAAGTACAATAGCGCAATCTTGGCTCACTGTAACCTCTACCTCCCAGTTTCAAGCGATTCTCTTACTTCAGCTGCTGGAGTAGCTGGGATTACAGGCATGCACCACCATGCGTGGATAATTATTTTTCTTTTTTTATTATACTTTAAGTTCTGGGGAACATACACAGATCGTGCAGGATTGTTACATAGGTATATACATGTCATGGTGGTTTGCTGCATCTATCCCCTGTCATCTGCATTAGGTGTTTCTCCTAATGTTAACTCTCCCCAATCTCCCCACTGTCTGCTACCCCTCCCCTAGCCCCCCACCCCCCAGGCCCCAGTGTGTGATGTTCCCCTCCCTGTGTCCATGTGTCCTCATTGTTCAACACCCACTTATCAGTGAAAACAGTGTTTAGTTTTCTGTTCTTGTGTTAGTTTTAATTTTTTCTTATTAAGAGAAGAATATTAAGAGTATTAATTTTTTCATCCATAGAATGAGGATAATAATATTAGTACCATTCACAAAATATCCTATTAATATTGGCTATTTTCCTTAATATTACAATAGAGCCAATTTATAATTACCTACTTTTTAATTATTTATTTACTAAGCCTCCTTTAATAATATTCAAAGAAAATTTGAATGTATGAAAAACAGTATTCTGGTAAAATATCAGAATGTTTATCTTGAGGTAGTTATTAGCTTTGGAAAGTTGCATTACCACTCTGCCATTGAATATATTCTGTTTAGTTTTCCCATACTTCACTGAGTGACAATGCCAGCTGGTAAGTTTGGCCTTTGTGGGCTTTATGGTGTCTTGAAACTTTCTGCTTCTCTATGTTGTTAGCTGGGTGCCATCATGGTGCAGGGCTTCATAGCTGAGTCAGAATGTGGAACTGAGGATAATTATTGTTTATCAACTGACCATCTGCATAAACCCTGAATCCAGTACAAAGTTCAGTTTCTTTCCTTTTTTTCTTTTACTTTCTTTTTTTCTTTTTTTTTTTTTTTCCTTAAATGTAGTCTTGCTCTGTTGCCCGGGCTTGAGTGCAGTGGCATGATCTCAGCTCACTGCAACCTCTGCCTCCTGGGTTCAAGTGCTTCTCCTGCCTCAGCTTCCCAAGTAGCCTGGATTACTGGCTCCCACCACCACACCTTGCTAATTTTTGTATTTTTAGTAGAGATGGGGTATCCCCTTGTTTGCTAGGCTGGTCTCTAACTCCTGACCTCAGGTGATTTGCCTGCCTCAGCCTCCCAAAGTGCTGGGATTATAGGCATGAGCCACCGTGCTCAACCAACCAAAGTTCATTTTTCCTCTCAGGGCTCTCCTCTACTCTCAAGGACTTTCCCTTTCTTCCCTCACTTTACTTAAACTGTTGTCTGGGCTCTTGTGGAATCTTATAAGCTCTATTGCTGTTATTTTTCTCCACTTCTCTTCATCCTTAACTCACTTGTAGATCTTGATTGTGCCTCCACTTTGGGCAGTGTCTGTGCTAGTGGTATTTCACAGCATGGTCACAGCACAGATGTTTCCACAATTCTAAATAAAGCTCCACTTCAGCTCTCAGTGACTCTGGCCATGCTCAGAGGCTAAGCAGGCTTTCCCTAGTAACCTGTCTGCTGAAATTCCACCCATAACCTGTGTTACTAGGTTTCCTGATTCAAGCTCTAGTGATACCCCCTTTAGTTCAGTAACAATATATTCTCTTCTAATACATTCATCCTATTAAAGGTATTATAGGAACACTTTTTAAGTATCTTCTACATTATATTAGTTGAAGTAAAGACAAAGGGGAGAGAGAAAACTTGGGCTCTCTGTGGCCAAGTAGACTTTCCTCTCTTTATACCCTCTGGTAGCCAGTCATTCTAGAGTACCATCCATGCTTGCAAAGACAAAGTCCATTTATCTCTCGGATCTTTCTGTGGTGGTGATAGTAAAGATTGTGGCAGTAGGGTTGGTAAGATGTGTTGGCCAGTTGTCTCCTGGGTCCCACAGAGAATTACAACACAAGAAAGGAAAAGATAGTATGCTAAGAGACACTTGATGGTCTTCTGCTTTCATCTTTCCCAGCAATTTATTGCATTCTTCTCTTTACGGAAATGGGAAACTATTCTTAAGTAGATGCATTCTTTTTCTATGGATCATTATTTTTTGTGAACTCTTTGTTATGGGCCATTTAGTTATTGATATTTAAAGGGATCCTTATTAAGAAAACATTCATCTCATTCAAGTGCATGGATTTTTACTTTAAAAGCCCAGCATTCAAGGCTGTCTATTCTGCCATGCTCTATTTTAAAGTGTGCTGTGAAAAGCAAAGTTGATGATGACTTTTTGGTTCTCAGCTTTTGCAGACCCCATCAAGCAATGAGTAGCTTAGTTCACTTCCATGGAAAGCCAGAAGAAACAAGCTTTAGAGAACTCATTTAGAGAGTGAGAAAGACTCAACATATAGACATGTAATAAAGAAATAGAAACGAACAATAGGAGAGAAAATTGAGTAAATGGTGATTGTTATGTTTATAAAAACAAGAAGGATTGATTTGATTCCCAACTTGCAATTCTAGAATAATTTTTTTAAAGGTAGCTTTTTTAATCTTTTACAAGCTGGTATTTTTTAATCTATTCGTTTACCTCAGTTTACCATATAAAACCAAGCTCAATGTGTTAGATACACTAAGTTCCTCTCCAAAGGTTCAGCTTGCTTAACTTCCTTATTCTTTGTTCTTAAGGTCAATTTCTTTGTACCTCCTTGTTCCTAGTTACCCACTTCGTAAACAACTGCTCCCACCAGTCCTAATCTGTGGCCCACATCTGTTCCTTATTTGGAAAAAAGTCCCCTTCATGCCTGGCTACCCACTCTGTAACTGTTCATCCCACATGGAAACTGCCCTTTCTGCCACTGTAACCCATATCCCTGCTCTATTTGAAATCGCCAGTCGGGATCAGTTTAGATTGTGCAGTCTGACCTCAGCCAATGGGGACAAGACACAGAAGCAGGGACTGACTATGTTAGGGATAAAAACACCTTTCCTCCTTTGTTTGGTGTGCTCTCCCAGCGGTCAGAAGTGTGAGCAGCACCCTGCTTCAGAAGTAAATTTGCCTTGCTGAGAAATCCTTGAGTACTCATTCTCTTTGCGATTCTGAGCTCTTATTCCCAACAAAGCCATACTTAATTTTTAAAAACTCTTCTTAGTCATTTTAAACCATATTTCTCCATCTCTTATGAACTACTAGTACAAAGATTAGTACTGCTTATTTGAACATGTAATCTCATACAATCCAGTGTTAGGATTTTTATTTTTTTTTATTTTTTATTTATTTATTTATTTATTTTTTTTTGAGACGGAGTTTCGCTCGTTACCCATGCTGGAGTGCAATGGCGCGATCTCGGCTCACTGCGACCTCCGCCTCCTGCGTTCAGGCAATTCTCCTGCCTCAGCCTCCTGAGTAGCTGGGATTACAGGCACGCGCCACCATGCCCAGCTAGTTTTTTGTATTAGTAGAGACGGGGTTTCACCATGTTGACCAGGATGGTCTCGATCTCTTGACCTCGTGATCCACCAGCCTCGGCCTCCCAAAGTGCTGGGATTACAGGCTTGAGCCACCGCGCCCGGCAGGATTTTTAAATTTTACTTATCTTGTCCTATAATTGAGTCTAAGCTTCTTACATTCTAAGCTTTCTACACCCAGAAGTTTTATGTCATGCACATAGTAGATGCTTCATAAATAGTTGTTGAAAAAATAAATGGATGATGCTCTGATATTGTTATTTATACTTATATTAAAGAAGAGATTTAAAACTTTAACACAAGAAATTTGAATATCTGGCCGTGATGGCTCTTATAAATGGCCATATACTGATAAATGTCATAGAATGTAGTTTTGTAGAGACTTTAAAGATAAACATACACTTTTAACTAATTAAAATAGTTTAGTTGAAAACAAAAATAAAATAAGTTGTATGCAAGCTTTTTAAAAAATACATACTTAAAAAATTAAACTCATTTTCTTCTTTATTTATATTAACTTAGTAGTTTACTTGAAACTTAATGAGGAATGTATACAACACTCTCCTTCTCAATACTTCTAGATTTCTAGAGAGGACAGCAAGTAAATGTAATAGTCCAAATCCTAGAAGACTGTCTGTGTATATACTTTAGTTATGCTTATGTCTTGCCTAACTCAATTATTTTAATTTTTACATGGCTTTAAATGCTTTATAATAGAATTGATTTCTGTTATAAAAATAGGAAATGGATTTTCAGATGGTACTACCAGTTAAATGTTATTTGAATTATTTTATTGCTAAAACTGTTATACTAGTTATCCTTACACCCATGTTAATTCTTTGTGAGCACCCTCTGTATCTAAAGAATAGAGTAAAACAATTTATTAAAACAATCGCAAATTATTTTAGCAAAATTTAAATAGTCCATTTGTGTTCATGTAATATTATACAGTAATAATTGAGTAATTTTTTAAATGTTTCACTTTGATGAAATGAATGTTAAAACTTTATAATCTCTTTTCAGTTTTAGGCATTTTAGTTTTAACATGAAAAGGTGAGGATGTTAAAAAGTGATTGTGAGAGGCATATCTTAAAATAATTAAATAACAGAAGCAGCAATAACAGAGGCATAGCATAGTAAAAGTTAGAGTAGAAGAAATCAGCCATTGTAAACATGTATTTGATTTTACATAAAATATTACTACATACTTAATTTACTTTAAAATAAGTTAACATTTATAGTCTGAAAATGTGAAAACATATATGTGGTCATACTCTGAAAGACATATATACAACAGTATGCTTTATACCTAATTAAGAACATGGGAAGTAAGAAAGATAACTGATACAAAAATCCAAACTGGCTGTTTTACTCCATTGAAAAAAAAAAAGTTACATTTAATTTTGAGTTGACTGAGAAAGGAATAAGATGGGATGTAGTATAATTCTTATTATGAAATAAGGTAACTGTACTAGTTATTAAGAAGGAACATTAAGGCCAGGCACTGTGGCTCATGCCTCAAATCCCAGCCTTTTGGGAGGCTGAGGCAGGCAGATCTCTTGAGGTCAGGAGTTCCAGACAAGCCTGGCCAACATGGTGAAACCCTGTCTCTACTGAAAGTACAAAAATTAGCTGGGTGTGGTGGTGGCCACCTGTAATTACAAGTACCTGGGAGGCTGAGGCAGGAGAATCACTTGAACCCAGGAGGCGGAGTTTTCAGTGAGCTGAGATTGCACCACTGCACTCCAGCCTGGGTGACAGAGTGAGACTCTGTTTAAAAAAAAAAGAAGGAATATTAAAATTAATTTATTGTGTGGTTTTTCAAGTTAGATAACTTTAAGCAGCTTAATATATGATGTCTCCCAAACTGGTTTTAGAAACGATCCAAAACCTTCTTAATAGTATTATTTTAAATTTTCAGTCTTGGAAAGATCCTAGGGCTTAGTGGATTGTATTTGTCTGTAATCTAATTTACTCATATATGCATACATGTATGCATATTATAAATATGGATAGATTTTTCATAAAGAAATGAGCATTATTGTTTAGCATTTGTTATTTAGTTTATTTGTTTTAGGTATGTCATTATATCCAATTTTTTACATTAGAGCAAAGAGTTAAAATGTAATTTAAAGTGGTGAATAATAAAACAATTTTCACAAATATATTTCTGAGGATTTTGGCTTTAATGTTATATGTTCATTTCTATTTGTCAAATACTAGCTTTGTGCAACTACTGAGCCCTGTGGGTTATAAAAAGATGTATAAACCCGGATCATTTTCTCAAGGGATTTACTACCTAGCATCAATAATAATACACTTGTTCCCAAAGCAATAATACAAAGAATATGTGATATTTCCATATAAGTGAGGAAATGGGATATCAGCGAGTGAATGCTGTTTGATTGTATGTATGTATATGAAATGCTGACCGTCTGATTGAAACAACACAGTGAATGTGAGTCTCTCACTCAGGAAGAACTATAAAATCAACCAGTTTTGTTCTGCTACCTACAGGATATCAGCTCCTTTATGATACCACTGTTTCTGGGAGCAGACACACACCTTGCTTTTGTGCATGCAGTTCTTCCCTGGAACAAAGGAGATGGTTAGGTTTTGTGTTCTCCAAGAAATCCTGGGAAAAAAAAGAACAGAGAAAATTGAAGTATTTATTTATAAAGCATGCAAACTATTTTAATACAACATCCAGATTTTACAAATAAAGAGAAAATATATCCCTTAAAGGCATAAGTGACTTCAGTTATCCATAGCCAGCCCAGAGAATGGTGTGGTCCTCAATCAACTTTCCAACTTAACTAGAGTAAAAAACCTTTAAAAAGTGTACATTAGGGGTTGGGCGTTGTGACTCATGCCTGTAATCCTAGCACTTTGGGAAGCTAAGGTGGGTGGGTCACCTTAGGTCAGGAGTTCGAAACCAGCCTGTCCAACATGGTGAAACCCTGTCTCTACTAAAAATACAAAAAAATTAGCCAGGCCTGGTGGTGCATGCCTGTAATCCCAGCTACCTGGGAGGCTGAGGCAGGAGAATCGGTGGAACTGGGGAGACAGAGGCTGCAGTGAGCTGAGATTGTGCCACTGCACTCCAGCCTGGGCCATAGAGGGTGACTTTCTCTCAAAAACAAAAAAAGAGTGAACATTAAGAACAAATTTTTTTTTCACTAAAAACTACTTTTAGATCAAAATTTTATGTGCTCTAAAAATTGTTTTAAATGTGCCACATTATTGTTTACATTCTTTCATCTAAATGCACACTATAGTCTTTTATTACAAAGGAAAAGGATTTAAAACTTAAGGACTAGAACTATTTTTATTTTATTTATTTATTTATTTGAGACAGAGTCTTGCTCTGTCACCCAGGCTGGAGTGCAATGGTGCAATCTCAGCTCGCTGCAACCTCTGCCTCCAGGTTCAAGTGATTGTCCTGCCTCAGCCTCCCCAGTAGCTGGGATTACAGGCACGTGCCACCATGCCCAGGCTAATTTTTGTATTTTTAGTATAGACAAGGTTTTGCCATGTTGGCCGGGCTGGTTTTGAACTCCTGACCTCGTGATCCACCTGCCTCGGCCTCCCAAAGTGCTAAGATTACAGGCATGAGCCACTGAGTCTGGTTTAGAACTATTTTTTAAATGATATTCCATCTATTCAGGAATGGCCATTTCTGTGAATGAGAGATGCCATTTCTAAGATAGAGAGTGTCCCACTGTTTCTTTACTATTTTATGATTAATTGGAGGAATTCAATTTCTATCATTTGAAATATGGAAATCACTGTTATTAAAGATAAGAGTCTTCACTGAATATGAACAAAATATATTAATTTTGCATGGAGTCAAACCAGTATGTTTTTTTATGTCCCAGTAATTTATTCTCTTATGTCCCAGGAATTTATTCTCTTATATCAATGTTCATTTTTTTCACAAAGAGGAGGCATTTAATAAGAAAAATAATGGAATTAACTAGTACTGCTTCCTGGGCGAAGGATATAGTATTGGTGAGATGGAGCTAATATACTGGGTATAACTACACACTGGAGCTATGAGCTGTTGTGTCTTTGAATGAGAGAGTGGACCCAGATTAACTGATTTGCAAGTATACCCACAAGTATATGAGAAGTCTTGGCCGAAAATTGTTTAGCAAATTGATAATGCCTTTGGACAATTGATGTGAAGAGAGAGTTACTGAGTTCAGGGAGGGTCAATATTTTTAATTGAATTATGAATGATAATAGGAGTCAGGTGGAGTCAGGTGTTCTATCTAACGTCATTTAAAAGGTTCCAGGCAAGAAATAAGTTTGATGAGTACTGAGCACTTGGGAAATATCAGCGTGACATGGATTTATTCTAGAGTGTGATGATGATGGTGAAGAGAGAAACTGACATGACCCTTGGAAGGAAGCAAGGGTCCGGCTCGCCATCTTCTAGCATTGTGTTAAACGTAAATAAAAGAAGACAATAACTAGGGTTTATTTGAGAAAAGGGAGAGGTTAGAAAAGAAGGTCTAAAAAGTGTTTTAAAGTTTGAATTTAGATGCCTAGAATGGAAAATCTTCCAAGTTAAGAATATTTGAGATTATCTCAATGAAAACTTATTTAAAAAATTGAAATTTAGTATCTTTCCTGGTTATCACATAGTTTTTCTATTCCTAAGAAATTCTCTTCGATATCATAACCTGTAGAAATGTTTCTATGCACTTCTGTGATGTTGGTTTTAATGAAGTTTGAGAAAATATCTATATTTTTATTTTCACAATTTTCTCAATCCTATATGAGGTTTTTAACCATGGCAATTTTTTCTTTACTTCTTCTTTTTTATTTATTTATATATATTTTTTTCCTTGAGACAGCGTCTCACTCTGTCACCCAGACTGGAGTGCAGTGGCACAATCTGGGCTCAACACAGCCTTCACCTCCCAGGCTCAAGTGCTTCTCCTGCCTCAGCCTTCTGAGTAGCTGAGATTACAGATGTGGGCCACTACAGCCTGGCTAATTTTTGTGTGTTTTTTTTGTAAAGACAGGATTTCACCATGTTGGCCAGGCTGGTCTTGAACTCCTGACCTCAAATGATCCACCTGCCTCAGCCTCCCAAACTACTGGGATTACAGGCATAAGCCACTGCACCTGGGCCCAATTTTTTATTTTCTGAGTTATAATTTTTTAATTGACTACATGAAATATTAACTTATTTAATTGACCCAGGTTATCTGGGGTATTTATTTATTTATATTTTCCATTGCTAGATAAGGTGAGCTCATTTATGTATTTATTAAATTTAAAACATCTTTGGAGAATCAACTGTTTACCATTCATTATGGTAATCATTGTGATAGAAATTTGATTCATAGAGATTAATAAAACACTGTCCTTTCCTGCCAAGAACTATAAGTTTCATTCAGAGAATCTAGTTATGTAGAGTGTTCCAATGCAATTTCTAATTATAACCAAATTCTCGTGTTTGGAAATAATTTGTAAACATGAAATAATACTAATACATCATTTCATCATATTATTTGACTAGTCTGCTTTCAATTTATAATATTTCTTCAATCATAAAATATTAGACGATAGCTTAATTTCAACCATTTTTTATCTCAAAGGAAGAACTGTGAATAAAAATACTTTTATGGGCTTAACACCTACAGGGAATTCACATTACAGGTGTTTAGCCTGGGTACATCATTTGAGCCTTCTACACTTCCTTTTAATTAGAGAGCCCATTATGTGTTTATATACATGCTTCTGTAGTTATTTCAGTAATTTGTAATATGTTAAATTGAGTTCTGAATATATAATCACCCTTTTTTCTGAATTATACTTGTTTCTTAAGTTTTAAGAGTGAATAGAGTCTTTGCTAAGAAGTCTCTTATGCTCATTGGATCGTTATTTTTACAATTTTGACATTTTCACATGTACCAAATTTGTTTTGCTTCTCATTAGCAATGATGCAAGACTCCCAATTCCAATCATCTTGTTATTGAACAAATAATGTTAAAATCATAATCCGATTCAAAACTTTATGTTGTGTGAAACATATTTACTTATAGGATTCTTTAATGAGGCTTGACCAGCTCTTTTGAGAGAAAACCAAACAGAATGATTCACATTTCATAAACAGAACTTCAGTCTAAATGAATTTGGGTCATATTTGAGGTCACTTTGTTGTTGTCGTAGTACTTAATCTTCTCAGCATCTCTTCGTTATTGCCAGCAAACTTTGGTGTGCAGCCTGCATATAATCAGGGACAGACAACTGCAGCATAGGCTACCTTAACTGAATTAAAATGAGACAGTGCAATGCAATATGCAGAATTGCAAGACAAAAATATTAAACCGACACACAAAATGCCCCAATAGTCTTTTATTTGTGCAATATGATTTGTCTACTATATTCTAATATTCTTATGTAGAAATTAGTGTTTTTATATGAAGAATCATAGACACCTGGTTGTATTTAACATTCTGCTGGGGTAGAGGGAAACAAAACAAGTGTATTTGGGATGTGTGTTTAAAACCATAATAAAATTTTTAAAATTATGTTAGCTACCATCGTAGTTATATGATCCTTTTTTTCATAAGTCTGAGTATATAAATTTACAGTTAGTATTACAATTCAGCACGGAAAAACTATTATAATCTTTGAGAGTATTTATTTGAATGCAAATAGAGCTGTTTTTAAACTATCTTGAAATGTGAACTTAGAACTACAATGAAATGAGTAAAATGTTTTAATTTATGTAACAAGATTATGTGATAATTCATAAACAAACTGACAATCTTTGTTTTAATAAAAATATATGAACTGTTCACCAACAAAGATTTGCTTTCACACAAATATTTACTATGATCTTTCTTTTTCTATTTGACTTCCTATATTGTCCCAAATTTTAATTGTTTTATTTTTCAGATGAAATCTGTGACTGTGGTCAAGGTGTACTCTGACTTAATCACAAGCATTTAATGCAATTCAGAGAACAATAGATTCTTTCTGATGTAAAATTCTTGGTTGTCATGTTGCTAGTGTGCTATTTGTGACCAGAATGGCAAGTAGTTTTAATCCATACATCCTTTTTTCTGTGCTGGGATGCCTGCCAAATCTATGTCTGTGATTAACTTTTGAGATTGTCAGTTGGAGACAATTTTAGGAGTTGGAGAACTTAGGACAGTGAATTTGTAGCTAATCCATACTTCACAATAGCATTACCTTTCCAAATTAGAAAACGAATAGTTATCTTCATAAACTAAACCTTTGCTGAGCATTACATTTATTGCTTTATTTTATTTATTTTCTTTGAGATGGAGTCTCACTCTGTTGCCAGGCTGGAGTGCAGGGGCATGATCTTGGCTCACTGCAACCTCCACCTCGCAGGTTCAAGCAATCCTCCTGCCTCCACCTCCCGAGTAGCTAGGACTGCAGGCACGTGCCACCATGCCCAGCTAATTTTTTTTTTGTATTTGTAGTAGAGATGGGGTTTCATCATGTTGGCCAGGATGGTCTCCGTCTCTTGACCTGGTGATCTGCCCATCATGGCCTTTCAAAGTGCTGGGATTACAGGGTGAGCCACTGCACTCAGCCACATTTATTGTTTTAACAATATTTTTCTTGTTTTTTGACAATTTTAAAACACTTTTGACAATTTTGACAATTTTTGACAATTTTAAAATATTTATTGTTTTAACAGCCCTATGATGTTCATGTAAATCTGCAATAAATATCATGTAAAATTGATTTAATTAAAATATGTTGAAATCACATTCCATACTTATTCATAATTATTCATGGTATTCAAATGTCTAAAAATTCCTGCTCTGTAGCTGGAGATGAAAGACAGCAACATTGAAAAGCACTTCTTATCTGGTTTCCTTTCCTATTTATTTGAACATTTACTATGCCAGAATACTGTTCTAAGCATTAGACATGTATTATTTCACTTGAGTCTAAACATAGTGTTTTAAGGAAATGCTGTTACTAACCTATTTTACAGATGATGGAAGTAATGCTCAGGAATTTTGTGACTTAGTTTAAAGACAAGGTAGTCTGATTTCAAAGGGCAAGTCCTTGACTACCAGGACATTAATTTTCTATTGCTATTATCCTAAGTTACCATGAACTTAGAGGCTTAAACCATACAAATTTTATCTTACTGTTCCATAGGTCGGAAGTTTGACTCCTTTTCTGTCTTCACATCTTCATCTGAATGATCTGCCTTTCTTTTCTTTTTTTAAATAAGGGCTCTTGGGATTATTTTGAATTCACTCAGATCATTCAAGATAATCTCCCCATCTCAAGATTCCTGTCTTAATCACTCCTGCAAAGTCTTTTTGCCATGTTAGAGTTAGGCAACATTCGCTTGTTCCAGGGATTTGGAAGTAGACATATTCAGGGAAGTCATTCTGCCCATC
This sequence comes from Aotus nancymaae, assembly GCF_030222135.1. Classification (NCBI taxonomy): domain Eukaryota; kingdom Metazoa; phylum Chordata; class Mammalia; order Primates; family Aotidae; genus Aotus; species Aotus nancymaae. The sequence goes on from NW_026988435.1 coordinate 25,510,344, forward strand.
ATGATTATTATACTGACTTTTGACAGTGCCTTTCCTTTTAAAGTGAGTAGTATTGAGGGAGATAAGTTGGAGAATGTGGTATGACTCTCCTCTGTGAAGAGCTCCAAAGGGATGATTCAGTATTAATTGATTAGTTAGATTAATAATAATACAATTTAAACAAAACAACTGACTTTGTTTAAAAGTTAGATAATACAGAAATAAAAAAATATAATGGACTCAAAAAGCTGCATAAATTATATGGCAAGGAATTTATTACCATAATTTTAACTGATAAATATTAATATAATTATAAATTTAAAATGAAAAAGATAATGATGAGGACTAAGGTGAATAGAGAAAGTTTTTCGTTTAAAATGTTTCATTTTCTGCAGAATGAGAAACACCTTACATTAAGAAATACTTTAGCACCATAGTACTTTATTCTTTTTGAAACATTTTCTAATCTGTGATTCCTTTTGATTTTTAAATAATCTTGGAGTTAATAGAACTGAGGCTTTTAAAACTGCTTTGTAAATAATTATCTCTTGTTGAGGTCTGGAAACTAACATAGATTATTAGTTTTACTGTTTATTTTCTTGTCATTTTAAATTTCAAGTTTGACATTTTATATTGAGTTATTTTATAACCTGCTCTAATATTTGTAGAGACTAGATGAGGTATTAATCCTAATAAATAAAATATAATAAATATATAAATCGATATATGAAGAACTTTAATAAATTCCTGAGGGTCACCCAACTAATTAGTAATAGAGCATGACCTGCTACTTGGTTCACTGGACATCAGTCTAAAGTGGTTGTTGTTGGGCCCAACCACCTCCCAAATCTAAGACAGAGATTAGTGAGCTATTGGCCTTTGATTTTATTACCTGCACAGGTTCGTTTGTGTCATATACTGATTGGCAATAAAGAGTTGTCTGTTGGTGTGATCTAGACCATCTTGGTTTGGTTTTGGAAAGGAAATTTATATCTTATAAAGCTATAAAGTAGGTCTCCCATATGCAAGTAGGCAGTGATGGGCATTGATTTGTCAAGCAAATTAAATAAATATTTAACGTTCTGTTATCAGCCTTTTCAAAATGAACTGAAAATACTTTACCTTAATATTTACTAAATAAATTTTGTCTCCCTCTGTCTCTCATCTCACACACTCTCTTATACACACACACACACACACACACACATACACACACCCTGTGCATGTGCAATATTTTTATTGGTCAAAGTACAAGTGAAATGTTTTATATTCTTTCTGTGACTCAGGCAGATTTTTGTTTTCTGTTTGTGTTTTTGTAACTCTCTTACAGAGATCTTAATATGGAACATGCTACATAGAGGAAATATTGAGGCAAATGTGGATTGATAGAGTTTATCATTGATTAGATATATTTTAATCTAATCAAAGATTATCAGGCACCGTTGTTATGCCATCTCAATGTAATAGTGAGCGTACAAATTTAAGAAAAAAATCTAGCTGTTCTTGAACCTTTAAAATTAATTATTTAGAAAAGCATTGGTTATATTCTGAATAATGCTATAAATAATATTTTCTTAGGAAATTATCTTTACCTGGTGGTAGCATGCAATAACCAGTCATTATGAAAATGGAAATAAATCTAAAGCAAACGCGTCTTTTATTTATTATTAAGTAAATTAAATTATAAGTTATGTTTTCCTTAGCCTGATATATAAAATGGCTATTTTAAAAATTTAAACTTCATCATGAGATTTCCCTTATAATGTAGTCTAATAAGTCTCCATGATTCTTTCCTCTAGAAACCACTGGCATTAGTCTGTAAATTACAGGGTGCCTATGCATTAGCACCAGCAAATGTTATTGTAATTGCCAGAAGCACCGTCAGCAAAGCAGTACTAATGTCTGCATTACATCAGTTTGAAAAGAAAAATATGTGTTGACTACAGCAAATCAAAATAAATCTTTTCATATTTCACATCTAAATTCTTCATTTGCCTTAGTTATAAAATATGAATTAGTTCTTAGTTTTTTTTAAGAATATAATTACAGTGCATTGTGAAACTATAAGGAATTGTTATTTTGAATACCAATTTACCCAAACAATAGAATAGTCAGAAACATAATGATTATCTTATTTGATAAGCTACACTAATGGTTATTGGTACCTAGGAACAAGCTCATCAGTGTGATTTTGTAATCTGAATACTTCGTTTTAATAAAATGTATTTAGAACATTATCTACATACTTTGGCAAAATGCTCTTCTGTTTTGTTTCTGGTAGCAAGTTTAATTCCTAACAGGCACATGGTTTCTAGGTTTTTTGTTTTGTTTTGTTTTGTTTTTAGATAGAGTCTCCCTCTATTTTCCAGGCTGGAGTGCAGTGGCACAAACTTGTCTCACAGCAACGTCCACCTCCTGGGTTCAAGCAATTCTCCTGCCTCAGCCTCCCTAGTAGCCCAGACTACAGGCATGAACCACCATGCCCGGCTAGTTTTTTTGTATTTTTATTAGAGACGGAGTTTTACCATATTGACCAGGCTGGTCTCCAACTTCTGACCTCATGATATGCCTGCCTCAGCCTCCCAGGCATGATATGCCACTCCTCAGCTCAGGCGTGAGCCACCATGCCTGGCCGGTTTTCTTTTTTTTTTTTTCTTGAGATGGAGTTTCACTCTTGTTGCCCAGGCTGGAATGCAGTGGCACGATCTTGGCTCACTGCAACCTCCGCCTCCTGGGTTCAAGTGATTCTCCTGCCTCAGCCATCAGCCTCCCCAGTAGCTGAGATTACAGGAGCATACCATCACACCCAGCTAAAGGCTGATACTGAGTTTTTGTAGTGATTTCCACGGAGGTTTACATCAAGGTGTCTTCCTGCAGTGTGTAGGTCTGCAAGAAGGGGACAGATTTAATTTCTAATGATTTTAAGGCAGAAAATTTGAAGAAAAATTTCAAGTAGAAAGTTATAGTCAGGTATTAGAAGAATCTTAAGTTTTAGAATTTAGTTGAGTTAATAAAAAACCCTAAAACAATGTATAGGGCTAGAATCTAATTACTAGTACATTTTAGATTTCTTCTGAAACATATTTTTTTTTCTCTCTTAGTCCCTCATCTACAAAACATGTTTATGGCAAGATTAATTTATTTTTGAAACAAGTTTAGTTTCATTAACTTGGCCTAATTATTTGCATAAAGTATAGCAGGAACAGTGATTTAGCATATAGGCTTTTTAAAAGTTACCTAGCTGGAACTTTTCATAAGGAATCTCAGATTGGACTTCTAAAAGTGTCTCTAGGTTAGGAAACCAGGAAGAGGATTTGGCGCACCCTCAGACTTGTCTGTAAACAACTGTATGAACTGGGTAAATTCCTCTCTTGTCAAGGTCCCCAAAATATCCAGAGGTTCTTTGACCTGTCAAAAAGTAGCTTTTTTTTTTTTTTTTTAACTTAGGCTCAGGGACTTTACAAGGGAATTGTGTAAACTAGGTACCAGGTTAATCTTTCCAAAGGACTCTTTATTGGCTCCGTAAATCAACCTCAGTCCTTCAAAGAAATCTGGATATATCTGAAAATAGGACATCCCAGTCAAAGCCTTAGTAAAATAACTAGTATTTCCAATTGTGTCTTGTTACAGAAGAAAACAGATTCTATTAAGCTTATGCAAATAACTATACTGCTATAAAATAAGAATATTCATGGATAGTTACTGAATTCTGGCTAAATCAGGTAGAGAGAAAGGTAAAAGTTTCCATTTTGCTCTCAAAAACGTATTTTACACAATTGCTATAAACTATAAATAGCTTAAAAGTAAAAAAAAAAAAAAAAAAGCCTAACTCCGGAAAACAAAACATAAAATTAATCAATGTTTTAAAAAAGCCATAAAAATCATTTCAGTCCTTCATTAATTTAGTGCTGTGTAATTAATTCTTGTTCTACTTGATGTGAAGTCTCATGATGTTAGGTTAGCAATTTTATGTGTCCAGTTTTTTATTTTTTTCCATTGGATTTCTTGAGATGCTTACCCAGTTTAATTATATGATCTCAAACTTGTCGGAAACTGTATTTAAAAGTATTTGATATAGTGTTTTCCATAAACCTGCTTGAAGGCACAATTTACGATTTGCAAAGAGCTTTTGGAAGGGAAAAAAAGCACTAGTATAAAGCAGTTCACTTTGTACAAGACTTAAAATAATCATGGTAAAAGACACAATTGACAAAAGCAACTTATTTTCAGTGGCCTATAGCAATTTAACATATCTGATTTGGAGTGCATATTAATGACATATCAATTCAAATATAACTCAAAGAAAATTAAACATATTTTTATTTGACAGTGAGTGCTTCCCACATAATTTAACATATGAAATAAGCCTGTTTATTCTCTTTCTTTTTGGAGCATCAAGGGCCCTCTATAGCACTCCAAAATTAGTTTGTAGTAAAAAGATTTAATTTCAAATTTGAAATTTGATTTTGGGAAGCCTGTCAAATATGTCATGAATTTAAAGCACTTGATCAAAATAAGATTACCGCTAACTGTGAAATAAGTCATTCACTTAGCCAAATTGATAACTAAAAGATTTCAAAAAGTAAAACCCCTTGCTCTTTGATAGATGAAAGTCTCAGTTTCTGAATAACTCAAGGACTTAATAAAGACATCACGAGGCACACAAAATCTGTTTCTCTTTCTCTCCCTCATTTACCTGTCCTTCAGTTTGCCCAAAAGTGAGCAAAAATATTTTCTTATCTCTTATGACACCAAAACTATAGAGAAGTTTTTTTTTTCCCTGAAACTTGGATAATTTTCTGTCTATAAAACAAATTGATAATACATTAACAAGAATAAAAGCATACATACATATTTATTAATATGCTTATGAGCACAAAAGTCATACAAAATATGAAAACTCAAAGAAGGACCAGATGATTGACACTAACATACTCTGTTCATTGGGGAGAGGGTAGATTAGGAGGTATAGGAATAAATGATTTTTAGGGGAAATGAATGAAGCCAAAGAACAATGGCCTGAGGACCAGCTTGGTGGCATGGTAGGTTATAGGACAGTCAAGGAGGCAAATTATGTGAATGTGAAGCAAAGCCTTGTTATGCAGATGATAATATTTCAGATAATTTCAAAGCTGCCCTCAGAAAGAATAGATGGTGGCCTGAAGTTGAGTTAATTTTTCCTAGTTCCAGACAAGAAAGGGCCCAACAGATAAATCTCGGCTGTTTATTTCACTAATATAGGTATTTCTCTACATAAGCAAGTCTCCTGCACAAAAAGGCAGCTTTTCAGGGCTATTCCTCTCTTTAGGCCCACTATATAGTAATATATGTCAAATAAGTATATTTTGGGCTAAAATACTTTTTTTTTTAGATGGTCTCACTCTGTCACTTGGGTTGGAGTGCAATGGCACACCCACAGCTCACTGAAGCCTGGACCTCCCAGGGTCAAAAGATCCTCCCACTTCAGTCTCCCTAGTAGCTCTTACTACAGGCATGTGCCACCATGCCTGGCAATTTTTTTGTGTTTTTTGTAGAGACAAGATTTCCCCATGTTGCTTAGGCTTGTTTTCTTATATTATTAATAGCAAGAGACTATAGCTGAGATCATGGTATCAAAAAAATATTCGTGTCTATCTTATATAAGGAATGATATTGGTTATAAAATGTAATTTTATACCCATAGTTTTCCAGTTATGTTGTATGTTGCTATTTTATCAAAAACTGCTAAGTAAGTTAACAGTTTTTAAGAAGACAAATGAATTTATGGATGCTGTTCAAACTCTTCAAATTAGAGAAATTAAATTATTTTTAATTATTCATTTAAAGTTGTTTCATTATGATATAATTCTTAATTATAAGAAATGCCAGGCATTTCTTTGTAGGCTCTATGTTAGGGTCTATGTTCAATAAGAAACTACAGATAAACACTAATATGCTAATATTCAGCCTAATCATGATTACCATAAACCAAAGTGTAAAAGTATACTGTGTACATATTATTGGAATTTGGATTTTGTCAGCTAAATATTCAAGTGTAAGAGTAGGATGGGTCTATAATGTTAGTTTGAGTGGACTATTCATTTTGACAGATCCTTTATATACCACATACTTGAAGCTGGAATTTTATATTTACGTGAGCAAAATTGGAACATACATAGAATAATGGTTTAAATTTCTGGTAGTATTGAAGCAGAAAGTTCTCTACCTCACAGACAGAATTCCCATTTTAAGGATACATTAATGTAGACAATCTCAACATTTTGTCTTATGACACGTGATTAAATTAATTATTCTGCTTTGCACATGACATTATGAAAAATGGGAAGAAAATATATTGGATATGATCCCTTCTCTTTTCTAGCCATAATCCATGGTTTACCTTGAGTTGCTTCTGTTCACAAATCTCTTGGGAATTTTTCTGCTGCTACTGTTAACTTACCAATTAGCATGATCCAAATCTAAATTCATTTAAATAACTGACAAAATTGCCATTTATTTCTACATAAGAGTGATAGAGATATATAGAAATATTATTTCAGCTGAAATTTTTGCATAAAAAAGAAAATGTGTACTAATTAGATATTTTAAAATGTTTTATTCTATGAAAGAAAAAAGCATATTTGTTGTTCAGAAAATGCAAATCCTGATTTTTTTACTGTCACTCCTTTATATGGTTTGGCTGTGTCCCCACTTAAATCTCTTCTTGAACTGCAATTCCCATAATCCCCATGTGTTATGGAAGACACCGGGTGTGAGGTAATTGAATCACAGAGGCGGTTACCCTCATGCTGTTCTTGTGATAGTGAGTAAGTTCTTACAAGATCGATGGTGTTATCAGGGGCTTTAATCCCCTTTTGCTTGGCACTTCTCCTTGCTGCTCCATGTGAAGAAGGATGCATTTGCTTTCCCTTCCACCAAGATTATAAGCTTTCTGAGGCCTCCCCAGCCCTGCGGAACTGTGAGTCAATTAAGCCACTTTTCTTTATAAATTACCAGTCTCAGGTATTTCTTCATAGCAGTGTGAGAACAGATCTATACACTCCTGAAATAGACTGATTCATTAAATCCCATTTGACTGTAGACCACAGGCATAATCAGTGGTTGTGATGCTCAGGTTTTAGATAACATGGCTCTGCATGAGGAATACTAAGGCCTCTAAAACATGGCAGAACCTCTGTCTTCTACAGAAAGACATTATTTTGATATATGTAATCTTAGAATTGTAGCCATTTGAATCACCTTTCCAACAATATCATTAAAGAATATATTTCTTGATCAGAGAAACTAAGACTTAAAACTGTAAGATTGGTTTATTCTATTAATAATCTCCATAAAGAAATATATTTCTTTCACTTGTTATTTATACTGTATGACATGCAGTTAGTTAAGAAAGTATATTTAACAGGTCCATTTTTATTAACTTATTTCTTCTCATTTTACGTTTGCACCTAACCTTCCACCAACCATACACCCTTCCAGCCTCTAGTACCTGTCATTCTATTCTCTACCTTCATGAGATCAAGTTTTTACTCTCTCACTTATGAGTGAAAGCATGTGTTATTCTTTTTAAAAGATTTGCAGTTCCCTCTGAAAAAGATATCCCTTATTAATCCACTATTGTGAAAGAATAAGTTCTAATGTTCAATAACAGAGTTGGGTGACTAATGTTAACAACAACGCATTGTATACTTCAAAACAGCTAGAAGAAAGAACAAACATGAAATGTTCCCAACACATAAAAATGATAAATACTCCTGACGATGAACGCCCCAAATGCCCTGAATGGATTATCGCACAGTCTATACATATAATACAATATCACATGTATATATGCAAATAAATATATGCAAATAAATATTTGTATCAATAAAAAAACATAACTTCAGGGTAAAAGGACTATATTCAAATGTGTGCATATTTTAAATTGATATTTAAATAATCATTTTGATTTTTCATGTGTGGAAACATTTCAAATTAAAATGAGAACATTTTTCCAGCAAACTCATAACTTTTTTGCCATAGACATATGCAAATCACTGAAGTTGCCAGAGGGTCACTTATGTGATTCTCTCTCAAGTGCAGCACTAAATGTTAGGATTGCTTGTTGATACCTAATCCTCAGTCAACATCATAAATCAGCACTTGTCAGATCAGGGAAGCATATTAACTAGAGTTATTATATTTCAAAACAGTTAGGAGTGTTTTTTATTCTGACAGCTTCCCAGAGAGGGGACTCTGTGATGAGTAGCTGAAGATATTTCATACCAGTGAGGAGGATACACATTGCCAGTTATTACTGTTAAGGGCAACCTTTGCTAGCACATCATAATTCTTTCTACAGTCTTCTATTTTAATTTCTGTCATACCACAACGTTATTTACTCCTCTTACTAGGCTAACAGCTGCCAGCCATGGAGATTTTTATAGAGTTGTAGAATTTCAGAAATAAGGAAAAAACTATAGAGGATATCTTACTGAATCTTTATTTTCCTTTTGAAGATACTGATGCCTTTTTATTATTCAAGAGTCATGAAGCTTTGGCCTAGAGAAGGTGTTTAACTCACTTTCTTACAATTACACAACTGACTCCTCATTGCCAGTTTGCATTTTAGTGTCCTACTCATTCCCTCTGACTGAATGCAGCATTACTTTGTGTGTCTATGTATAATTATTTAGCTATATGCATATATATATATATATCTCTTTTCCAATCTTACTGTACTATTTTGCATAAAAGTATTGAAACAATGAAAACATTCGCTATAGAATTGGTGCAATATTCTATAGTAAGTGCTCACAAAGATATAGGACCAACTTACATATTCATCAGTGGATGAATAGATAAAGAAAATGTGGTCTATGTACACAATGGAATAGGATGCAGTCTTAAAAAAATGGAATCTTGTCATTCAAAGCAACATGAATAAGCCTGGAGGATATTATTTTACATAAAATAAGCCAGGCACAGAAAGGCAAATATTGTATGTTCTCATTCATACATGGCAGAAAAGAAGTTTCTCTTAGAAGTAGAGAGTAGAACTCTGGTTACTAGAGGCTGGAAAATGTAGGTGGGAGGGGAATAGGGAGAGATTGGTTAATGGCTACAAAATTACATCTAGATAGGAGGAATAAGTTCTAGTGTTCTATAGTACTGTCGGTGACTCTAGTTAACAAGAATTTATTCGGTATCTTCAAATAGTAAGAAGAGAGGATTTTGAGTATTGCAAATACAAATCAATGACAAATGTTTGAGGTGATGGATATGCAAATAACCCTTATTTGATCACTACATGTTATATACATGTATCAAAATATTACTCCATAGCCCATAAATATGGACAATTATGTGCCATTGAAAAATAATTATAAGAAAGAAAAGACTATGAAAACAACAGCGAAACAGAAACACAAAGAAATAACTATCAATTGAAAATGGTTATTCTTGTAGATTCACATTTGCAAATGGACATATAAGAAACATGGAACCTATGATGAACAGAAAATAAGATCATTTCTCTATAAGAATATGACAAAATTAGTACAACCTAGCATAAGATAAGTCTTTTGAACGGTCTTGACAACAATAAAAAGCCACTTGGGGAAGCTGTGGTATGATCTCAACTGATTTTTTTCATTCATTAATTGTATAAGTAGCTGATTTTAAATAAAGCAAATATATAGGATGCTGGTGACAGAGAGAAGGCAGACAGACGATTCTCTTTAACTTGATAATAATTTTAAGAAGAGATGTTGTAAGAGCATTAAAAGCATAATTAGGTGAGGAGTCTTTAAACGATTACCTCGTTTAAGTGCTTCTCAGTTTCCTTATCTGGTTATTGTATGAAAGAGTACTGCCTGAACCTGGTGGGAACATTTTATTATGCAGTCTTTGAAGTAGCTAAAACATAGTGGTGGTGGTATAAGAATATGAATATTTTGAGTTTTTCACAAAGTAGATGCAGCAAATTGTAGATTTGTGAATTTGACTTTGGTTCAGGGAAAGTCTTCAGAATATATTATATAAAAAGAGAGAGGGAAAGGAAGAGAGAAGTGTATGTGTGTGTGTCTATCCAGAGCACTTGCCCTGGAAGAGAGCAGAGAGATGGTTATTTCGATCTTGGTTGACTTCGTTGTTAGTCATCAGACAAATAATTAGGGAAATTCTATATACCTGGTATATCAAGAATTTGAGACCAGCACTGAACCAGCTTACCTTGTGGCTAAGATGGAGAAATACGGACAGAATAATCAATTTGTAACAGGTTAAATGACGATGCCAGTTTTCATTAATTTTAAGTGCAGTAGAACCCCTCCTAACATATTTTCGTATTTCTTCTCAAACAATAACACATATACAAAGGCAGGGATTATACGATCTAAAAAGAATATGAAGTTTGGAAGCTGGGTCGGTCTGACTCTACATCATTAAATGGCTCTGTGGAATACATAGAAATATTTCTACTTGCTTTCTGGGGAAAGCATTTCAGATTTTGAGAAATTAATTTAACAGACATAAGACTAATTTTTCTAAATTTAAAGGTAAAAATATACAAAAATTTCAGGAATTTTTTTTTTTAGATATCTTAAATTCTTTGAGCTTTAATCTTGCCATCTCTAAATGAGGAATGTTGCCAACTGGAAAATGAGGTGTGAACTGCTCCCCTCAGGTCCTTCATTTCCCATAGCATCTGTTACACAGCATTGATGTTAGGCACCTGAAATGGGCTAGAAGTTCTAAAATCATGAAAAATTGCTTTGGCTAAGTGAATAGAATGCAAGCATTGTGTAAATCTGATTTTCTGCAAGAACTGTCCTTGATTAATAGATTTAAATAACAACATTATTTATTTACTTCAGACAACATACTACTGTACTTTATCTGTTTGAAAGCTTTATAAAAGGCAAGGGAAAGAAAAGAAAATGTGTGAAATCCAAATATGAACATCATCATTCAACTTTATTGTAACATGTACTGTCCATCTAACTTACTCAAGCATTTGTGTTTTCTGAATTATTAGACTAATGAAATGGAAGACATTCTTTTTAAAATGTCAAGTTTCAGCTAATTTACAAGTACAAATTATATCTGGTTAAACATTTACATATCAAGCCACTGTAAGATTTAGGGAAACTGCTTATTCATTTCCCTGCCCCATGCCCTCTATCAAGGTCTTTCTATTAAAGTTCATGCCATTATCAAAAACACAGTAATTGAGTTAATTGAGTTTATATAGGAAATTTAGCTCAGTGGCAAGAACTAGGGCTCAGGACTCAGTATAACTAATATGGAATTATAGTAACACATGGTAGAATCTAGGATGATTAATTTATTCATATGTAGAATAAGAATGATTATAATACCTCATGGGGTTATTTTGAGAATTAAATGAGGTAATATATATAAATTGGTAGCAGCATATCTGACACCTAATAAGTGGCTGTTGCTTTTATAATATCTTTTTTTTCTTTTTTCAACTGGCATTGAACTCACAAGGTAGCTTTTGTTTTAGAGACAAATTTATTTTTGAAGAAATAATATTGTATACAATGTTAATAACTTGCATTTTTGTTAGGTGATGTTATTAAATTATGTTTTCATTTAAAAATGAAAGTATATATGTGAATCTTTATAAAGATTAAAATAATTTAAAATGCAGATTATGGAATTTTAAACAGGCTTTACTGGAATACTTCAAGTATATATGAAAATTGGTGTTTATTCATTTTAGCTATGGAAATAATATTTTATTTGAAGACTTTGTGTGTGACAGAGAAAAAGCTTATTAATGAAAGCAGTTACTGCAAAACATACTAATAAATTTTACCTACCAAAATATGAATTTCAGTCAGTATATCCTAAGGGTATATTCCATAGCATCCATGATCTTTAAAGGTATTGTCTTATTGCAGGTTTGTGTTCAAAGTAGTTGATCTTCCTTTTCATGTCTGTGGAAGATCTTGAAGAGTAACAGAAGAGCAGGGTTTGTAAAGGTATATTTCATAGTTTTGAAGATCTTTAAAAGTATGGTTTTATGGCAGATTTGTCCTCAGAGCAGTTGATCTTACTTCTCAAGGCTGTGGAAGATCTTGAAATGCAACAGAAGGGCAGGGTTTTTAATAAATGGTTCTTCTTTGCTGCAATATTTGATATTTCAGTATTGCATTTAAGAATGGCAGCTATTGTTCATTATTATAATTAGGAATGCTAATGAAATCTGTATATTGTTTAAATAACTAGTCTGTTTTCATATTTAAAGTCTTTCTGCCCAATTAATATTTTTATATATTTTATAATCAAATACAAATAGTTTATTTTAAAATAATACAAATTAAAGAATTATGTTGTGTGAATGTGGGACCATACTATTGTTTTTTTAAAAATCCTGAAAAGATATGGCCAGATATGGCAGCTTATGTCTGTAATCCTAATATTTTGGGAGGCCTAGGTGGGAAGATTGCTTGAGCCCAGGAGCTTGGGACCAGCCTGGGCAACACAGGGAAATGCTGTCTCTACAAAAAATAAAAGAATTGGTTGAGCATGGTGGGGCACACCTGTGGTTCTGGTACTTAAGAGGCTGAAGTAGGAGAATCTCTTGAGCCCAGAGAGAGACCCTGTCTCAAAATCTACATGTTTGTATGTATGTGTGTATATACATACACACAGATACACAAATATATGTGTGTATATGAAAATACATATATGTGTATATATAAAAACACAGATACATAACAAAAATATGTGTGTGTGTGTGTATGTGTGTCCTGAAAGGGTGTTGTAAATGTGAAGGATAAAAGTCATCGTTTGATGTATTTCATAGTACATTTCTAGAATATACATATTTTGATACTTTAAAATGTTAACAGACATTAACAGAAGATATACAGAAACTTTAAAAGATTATCATAGTGGAGAAATTCAAGCTCATTCCAGTCCACTCCTGATGTCACTTCAGTCTGCTGTTAAAAGTGAAACACAGATAAGGCAGACAAGGGTAAAATAGAAATATCATAGGATTTTTTTTTCCAAGAAAGTTGATATGCAATTCTTGCCTCAGAATACATAGAAACTAGGCTGAGGATATGGAAGCTCATGCTTATAATTCCAGCAATTTGGGAGGCTGAGGTAGGAGGATTGCTTGGGCCCAGGAGTTTAAGATCAACTTGGGCAACATAGTGCGACCCCCATCTATACAACAAAATTAAAAAATATATATATGGGTACAACTGTGGTTTCACCTTGCTCCGAAAACTGAGGCAGGAGGGTCACTTGAGCCCAAGAGTCAAAGAATACAATGAGCTATGATCACACGACCTGCATTCCAGCCTGGGTGACAAAGCAAGACTCTGTCTCAGAAAACAAAAAAGAGAAACTAGATTGTTAGTGGAGTGCATGAAGCAATGCATATCTGATACACTGGCATTGAATACTAAAGTAGTTCTATTTAAATGGGAAATAATTATCTCAGCCTTCAGCTTCCTAAAATTTAACATGATAAAATATATCACATGATGTCAGCCACATTCCCTTCTTTCTTAGATATCTTCAGGTGTTGCTGTCTTTCAAGACTATTCTCTCTGACTTATTTGATATATCAGCTGTATAGCAAATTTATATCAGATATGTATCTTTACAACTGCAGGAGCCACACTGCCTGGATTCAAATTTTGGTAGCAGCATTTGCCAGGTTTCTGACTTTGAACAAATTACGGAAGTCCTCTGTGGCTCAGTTTTCTTTCCTAGTAAAGGCTTATGATCATAATGATTCTTAAATCCAAGGATGGGCATGCAGACTAAGTAAAGTGATATACATAAAGCACTCTGAAAAACTCTGGTCTCTACAGACATTACTTATGTTTTCTATATAGCAATGTCTGATGATACCAGTTTATACATCTGTATTCAGCAGGACATTGTGGACTTATTGGCAGCAAGGAAACTGTTGTTACTTTTTGTATTTCAAGTTTATCTCAGTGTCATGAAAATGGAAGGGGATTAGCATTTGGGTTGTTTTTAGATTTAATTTGAAAAAAGAGGATCCTGTAATTTCATAGGTATTCATTATATCTTAAATTTGTGACGTCAATGACCAGTACTAAATTTTGTTCAATATTCTATTGAATTATCTGTTCACAAATACAAGCATTTAAACATTTAAATGTTAAATTTCCCCTATATAACATTTTTTTCTTTTAAAACAGCTTTTCAAACATGTCCTTCTCAATCAGCACTTCCAACCCACACTTACTGTCATACTCCAAACTGTTATTTTACAGTTCTTCCTTTCTATTTTGGCTTCACCATTTTGGCATCATCTCTTGGTTCAGGTTTTCTTGCCAGCACCAAAAACTCCTATAACTTATTTCTCAGTTATGTGACTGCATTGATACTGCTGCAGTTCAGGGAACTGTTAATTTATTTTTATTTTTTTAGTTTAATAAGAGATAATGTCTGAAAGGACATAAGCTAAAGTAAAGAAACAAGAATCTAGTCCTGCTGCTTGACAAAATAGTATGAGAAAAAAGCAGAGAAGCACCAGACCAAACAATAACAGCAAAATATCTAAGAAAATTTGATAATTATTTTGTCAGAATGAAAGCTTTTTCTCTAAGTGATATTTTTAAGTTATTTTATTCTTCCTAGTTTATACATCTCCTTTATTGTATTAAATAAGAGTCTGCCTAAGTATCTATAGCTGCTTTATGAAAAAGCTTATATCCTTTTTTTAGAAAGGGGTTTGTGACATCACTTGATTTGTACAAGTTAGAGAAGCTATGCAATTAATAGTGAAATAGTTTTATTAAGTTTGCTTTAAATGATAAAGATTTACTTGAAAACACTGTAAGGAAGTTTCTGTTTTTACGGGGGTATTTAAGACAATGCTTGTAAGTGTTCCACGATTTCTTTGATATAGTTAAGTGAATTTTGGCTAAATACATTTTTTAAAAATAACAATTATTTGAAAATAGAAAAATATGCCAGAAAACAAAACTAGTTTTGCTAATGGGTTTCTATTTAGATTCTAAGTATTCATTAACCAGGAGGTGGCTAATGAGCAGATGCTTAATGAGCAACAGAAATGAATAGACAGGTTTTTTTGCTTGTTTATTTTAGACAGACTAAAGGTAGAGATATGTTCATGACACAAACAAAAAACCAAGAAAGTGTTCAACCTGGTGGGACTTAAGGAAAGATGTTCTAGTAATAGAATTGAATATGGTGTGGAAGCTTGCATTAACATTGTAGAAAAATATTTCTACAACTGTAGGGATAAATAAAACTGATACAAAAAGAGCACTAATAGTTAAACTTATTGAAACAAATGTAATCAACTCATATTCAATATATTATGCATTGTTTTTTATCTTTATAACTCATTAACTTGCTAATGGCCATTTTATTGCTTATTTTCAAGGTTAAGAAACTGTGTGGATTTTTATTCTGTTTGTTTTTTGAGAACTAAGCTCTGATTTTTCAATCTTGCCCAAATTCCTATTTAAGGGGCCTGGGGAGTCAAGCCCTACAAATCATAAATCCCCGTCACATGGATTTTATTTAACCCTGAATATCCTAACTTACTTTCTAATCTGACTGTGGCATGACAAGGAAAAAATCAAAATGTTTTGCCCCAAAGTATATTTCCTTGTCATCCCTTGAAATTGCCCTGCAATGTCTCTTGTGGGAAAGATTCTCATTTTGTAAAGAATCCCCGGTTCCCTTTGTTTTCCTGCCTTCCTTTCCAAACCCATGAGATAATGAACTAAAAGCAAGGCATCCTTTTAAGTCCGATAATAAGAAATATTTTACAACCTGCTCTCTCTGAAGTGTACATGCTAATTTTCAAAGAAGCAAGTCATTAGATGTTTGCCTTATTAAGACCTTTACTGGTCCATCTGTGCAAATATCTTCCTTTTATGGGCCCTGAAGCACTACATAATTTTAAAAATAACTTTTAATTTTACTCTACCTTGCTACAGTTTTCAACAAAGAAAAATTCACAACTTTTCTCCCAATTTTACCTCATGCCTGCTGATGAAATCAAACTGGTTCAGTTTTAACCACACTTCCTTATTCAATTATGGAAGACATTTTGGGATTACTGGAGTTGAATAAATCATAATTTATTCAATAGCTTATCCCTATAGTTGTGGAGGAAATAGTACAGTATTAGGTTTATATTTTATTTCCTTTATTTTTATATATAATTTATATACTGATACAATTAAACTCTACAGATTAAATACCCTATAATGATCAAATTCTAACATAATTTTTCACATCTATAAAACACCACTACATTAGGCTTCTAATTACATGTTTGATTCTTTTTAATGGATTCATAATTGATGTCATAGACCCTTCTGAATTGCCTAATAAAAAGAGCGTGAAAATTAGAATCAGCCACTATCATCACAGTGACTACTTTTTTTTTTTAAATGTTACTATAAGGAATTTAGAAGTCTTCCATTTCCTTTTAATATTGTTGTTAATATTACATGATCATGCATATAAATGGGTTTTTGAAAATATAAATAGTATGCAAGCAGAAATGTTATTATTGGGGTAGGAACATTTGAAGATTGCTTGATTCGTTTCCCTAGGTTATTAGCTACACAGTTATTATTCTACAGTATGCAACAGATCAAGTGGATGATCAAATGACTTCTGGAGTTGACTAACTGGACTTTACAAAATTTGGATGTTTTTTTCAATTCACATTGAGTACTGTAAAATGAAAAAAAAAAAAAGTTTTCCTTTTCAGAATCCATTTTAATCTGATGTTCTCCTCGATTTGCATTTCCCACATTCTCCTAATTTGTACCAGAGATAGAAAAGTGAAAGGATAAACTTCTTTAAGGATGCATTGCAGAAACTATCATTTTAGAACCCACGTAGTTCATTTATACCAAAACCTGATTTCAGTAGGAGTTAAGTCAGGGATTATGTGCCATTCACATGATTATTTCAGGGGATGGTTTATGAGTGCTAACAGAACTCTCGTATCTCAGGTGCCACCATTTTGGTCAACATAACAAAGGGACAATGATTCATACTGCCTTCTGTGTTCCTTGTTGACACAATTTGGTTCCTTCTTTCGTATTTCAACTTAGTGCTACCAACTGCATTTAGCCTTGTACTTCAATTTTAGATTTGTCCTGACAGAATGGAAGATGTTAGCATCAACCGCTGTTCTTTGTTCATCTTTGGATTTCCTACAAAACCCGTCATTGGGGGTCTAATATTGGAGATCTAACAAGGAACCTGAAAGATGTTTTAATATTAGAAGTGTTATCTTCTCAGTGCCTTAATCTCCCGAATGAAAAAGAGCACAGTGCCTATACACCTGTGTGATTGTAAGAATTAAATGCGTCAGTACTTGTCATACATAGGCACTAAAATTGTCAGCTATTTCGGTTATCATTAGTATTCTTTCTTGAGGTTGTTGGAAACATGATCACAATATTAAAATTAATTTGGCTGTGGAAATTGTTAAATATTTATTTGGGAACAGCATGATAAATTTACTTTCCTCTTATCAAGATACTTTAAAGATGTTATTCTTCAGACCAAAATATCTGAACCCAATGCCACTGTGATATGTGGTGCTAATACCCTTTCTATAAAAGAAGTGTTTGTCCCAGTTGAATGGAGAAATGGTCAAGAGCAATTTTCAATTTCTTCAAAAATTGCTTCAGCTCTAGATGATCCCATGTCCAAAATAATATTCTTTCCATGGTTTGTCCACAGCCAGTGAGGCAGAATATAAAAACCTGACTATCTCAGAAAAATTCTAAAGCATGCTTCAAGCTCTTGAATGCCCCATGAAGTTAGCCAAGGCTGTCAATGGGCCTCTGTTGCAGTTTGACTTCTCCTTCCCAATTCTGCATCTTTGCTTCCCCTTTTACTGTATTGATCCCAAGAACACTTCTTGCAAACATCCTTCAAGCTAAACTAGCTCAGAGTTTGTTTCCAGGAAACCCAGTTTGGGATATTCACATAGAGCTATAACTTTTCATGTAGTGGATGCTTAATTAAATGGATACCAAATTAAGCTGAAAAACTAAATATAAAACAAACTTCATTTTCAGAATGCAAATTATTTGCAACTCCAGTTTCTTAGGCTATGTTACGCTGGGGATAAAATTAGTCATAATAGGTGTTTAGACTTAGCATTGTAGCTTCTGAACCTAGCACAGTGTCTTGTGCCCTAATAGGCTCTTGGCAAATACTGTTGTGTGAAGAACAAGCTGACATTTCTGTAAATTTGGCGACATTTGCTAGTTTACAAATTCTGTTTTGCTTGTTTTCTTTTCTTTCGAAAGTACAACTTCTATTGCCCATTTCTTTTCCAAGTTTACTTTCTGGAGTGTCATACGATTGTAGGAACTTCTTCATCTCCATTATTTCAAGACAATTAATAACTTCCCTTTTTGTGGCTCTCTAGAGCTGATATTTCTGATGTAGTAATAACAGTGGTGCAGATAAGCGACTTCAAAAACCTTTCTCCACAGTTATTACAGTTGCTATCATGCTAAGTTCTCCAGTGAAGAACAGAATTCTTTTTTTTTAAGTCAACTTTTATTTTAGAATTAGAGAATATATGTGCAGGTTGTTAACAAAGGTATATTGCATGATGCTGAGGTTTGGTGTATGAATGAATTCATCACCCAGGTAGCACACATGGTGCAGAAATTTTTTTAAACATGATTTTAGTATGCTCTATCATGAGAACTCAAACTCATGATTTTTTTTTTTTTTAATGAAATTTCACTCTAATGCCCAGGCTGGTGTGCAGTGGGAAGATCTTGGCTCATTGCAACCTCCTGGGTTCAAGCCATTCTCCTGCCTCTGCCTCCCATGTAGCTGGGACTACTACAGGCACCCATCACCATGCCTAGCTACGTTTTGTGTTTAATAGAGACAGGGTTTCACCATGTAGAACAGGCTGGTCTGGAACTTCTGACCTCAGGTGATCCACTCACCTCAGCCTTCCAAAATGGATGCTCATTTCTTAAATGTTTTCCAGAGATTTTAGTCCATATTCTATTTCAGGTATGATTTATATATTTCTCTCTAGCATGTAGTAAAGATTCCATAAAGCCTAGGCTAGGAAAAAAAATTGAGGAATTTTCCACAATACTGAGCATTCAAAATCATCCCTTCCTTTAGACACAAACACTGGATTTCTTGGAATGAATTATTTCCCCAGAAGCATCTCATCCCTTGGGCAAATAGACCTCTGATGGCCTGTAATCCTACCAAGCAAACAAACGCTATAATGGACTAAATTTAGGCTCCATCTGGGGTTTCTACTATAGTTAGAAAATCAATTGTTTTGTAATACCCTATTTACTGTTTTTTTTTTTTCAAAATGAAAATGAAAGTAGATAATATTAGACCAGTCAGCACAAAATTTGTGGCCTCTTAAAAAATTTAGAGTAAGTAAAGTCTTCATAAACCTCACATACTCATTTCTAAGGGTTAATTTTGCTTTTGTATTTTGCTTTGCTTGCTCATTCTCTTTATATTTCTGACCACTTGCTTATGCTTTAAGAGCATGTATAAATTTATTTTACTTAGAACAGGCAAACTTTTTATGGAATAGTTGGCAAAAAGGAAAAAAACAATTAGTTGCTGGTATTTCATTGTGAAGATATTAAATAGTTATTATAATTCTATATAATTAAATGTTATGGTAATAGGTTCAAAGTAGCATTTAAAATTTGCTTCTGAGTAAATGTTTATATAATGATTGTACATTTAAATGTCAAAAGGATAAATGTTTTGCATTATAAAAATTTGTGGGGACATCAGAATATGGTTAATAGCTTTTTCTCACTCTTAGGTTTTCTCAATTTCCAATAATATTTTCATTGTATCCATCTTCTTCAGTGAATATGGCATATTATTCCTTACTTGTATACATTACAAAATTTTTTATTAACAACACTGATGAAACTAACCTGTGAAGCATGTGAACCAGTTACCATTTTAAACAGTTTAATTAATTTTCAATTCTTTTTTCTGTGATTCCCCTTTTTGTTTTTTGGAACTCTGAAGGTCAACTTTGTAGGCTACATGTTATTTAAAAAAATTGTTTTAAATTTTTGCCATTTATTTACAGATATCTTATAATATTATTTTCTACATATATGTGTATCCTCCTTTATATCATTTCTAATGCACTATAGTTTTTTTCCCTTGCATTTTTTCATTTTTTTGGCATGAATATATTTAAGAAATCAGTTTTGTTTGTTTTTATTTTCTCCTTTTCTGTCTGTCATTTTGTGATTTCTTATGCTAAATTCATCTTTTATCCATGTTAATTCCCCTTCTAAATTTTTCTTGATTTTGTTGTTCTTTTTCTACTTACTTATATGCATATACATATATATATATACATTCATATGTGGTATTTTTAATAATAAAACTTTTTTTTTTGAGACAGAGTCTCTGTCACCAGGCTAGAGTACAGTGGCGCAATCTCGACTCACTGCAACCTCTGCCTCTTGAGTTCAAGCAATTCTGCCTTAGCCTCCTGAGTAACTACAGGTGCATGCCACCACGCCCAGCTAATTATTGTATTTTTAGTAGAGACGGGGTTTCACCATGTTGGCCAGAATGGCCTTGATCTCTTGACCTTGTGATCCACACGCCTTGGCCTCCCAACGTGCTGGGATTACAGGTGTAAGCCACCGCACATAGCCAAGAATAAAACTTTTCCTATTGTGAACATTACTGTGAGTACTCATCTGTTCCCCTAGGTTTGGGTTTAAACTATTATTTTTTATTTTTTTAACTCTGTATCTTTATATAATTTGGTATCTGTTATGATTTCCATGTATATTAGAAGATGATCCTTAGAAACACCAATTATTTACTCCATACCAACATCCAGAATATCACTTGACATTTTCATTGGTTTGAATTCAGAATTAGAACTCTTATTTTCATAAAATAAACATTATAATCTATAAATCATGCCTACCCAGTCAACAGTCATTGCTGAAGCTTTTCATGACTTTATGATTGAATAATCTGAATTAGAAATTTTTTCAATAATGTTACATATTAGGAATCTAGCCATAAATACAAATTTATTGGTGAATACTGATTGTCATCATACAGTACAATATGTCAGGTATTCAAACAGATGGTTTATTTTTTTAAATATATTTGAACTCTTTTACTTCAGTTTGTAAATCTTACTGCTAATGTATTCCTGTGGTCTAACAGATTAATATAAAATGTTAAGGTTTTAACTATGATTTAGTATATGAAGATATACTCCTCACATACTCAACTACTAGCTCATGTTGATTAGAACAAAATTTAAAAGCATGGTTTATACACATAGACTGGATAATATCTATCAAGGTGTATTGCCAGAGTCATTACTTAAGTATAAACACAGCAGCATATGAAATCAATATCTGTGGTGATTTAAAACACAAGTAAATTGATTCCAAAGGTTGTGATACCAAACTCCATTTTAAATTGTTAGGAGAGAAATGAATTAAAAATTTGACATACCATACTTATTGCCAAAATTAATATAAGTCTCTCTGTTGAATTTAGATTTTGAATATTTGTCTCAAGGAGAACTATGAGTATAGGAAAACTGACAAAATGTGAACAGTGTACTACTTAAAACTAGCACTTAACTTTTTTAGATTCTTTTCTCTCAGCCCTGCAGAAGTAATCCAGGATACTGTCTCTGCCTCATAAATCTTTAAATACTTTCTTAGAATGAAGTTTTCTTATATGTAGAAATGAATCTGAAGAATCTCTTTAGTTTTGAGATCCACAGGAAAAGATGTATCTCAGACACACCGTTAAGGAAAATGAAACTTAAAAATATTAGCTACAGGAGAGAAATATAAACATGGTATTTCTTTCTGTAACATCTCTTAATTTTCAGACACACATTCTTATCTATTAAGTATTCATATATTTTTGAGAGTGCTGTGTAAATTGAGAAAGGAGATTAAAACAAAGAAGCTACTAAAGCAATCTAAATTATCTTCAAAACACTTAAAGAATGACTAAGTGATTATCTTGTGAAATCATTCAAATAATTTGTATGTGTCTGTGTGATTATGCCCCCTGGGCACCTTTAAAGGATGGTTTAAAAATAACATTATTATCTTTCTTGATCCAGCAGCATATTATCCAGTAAATAACAAACAGGAAACTACATTGACCATTCTTTACTAAAATAATGAGAATTTTAATTTATTAGTAGGAGACTTTTTAGGTATAGGGTAATGATAAGGGACATGAATAGCTTTGAGAGCAGAACTGCTTACCTATTTTCTTCTCAATCTAACTTCTTAATTCGTTTGAATTATAATGAACTCTAAGGAGGAAAAACAGCTTTTTAGTCATATGTAAAAACTAAAGCTTATCTCAGCACAAAGAGGAGATCACAGGAGAACTGATGTTCAAAGTTAGCAGTTAGGAGAAGGCTCAGGGACACCCCACTCAAGGTTTGGGATTAGACTAAGTATCTCATCACTTAGTAGCTGTTATTTACACTTTTGAAACCTTACTTTTCCCATTTGTAAAATCATAGTAATAATGGAGCCTAACTAATAGACTCGACGGGTGAAGTGAAAGAGGAAACACATAAACACAGTGCTGACACGATCCGTGTTTGGTAATTAGTACCTCTTGTCATCATTGTTATTACACTTACACATCCCTAAATATTATGGGACTAAAATCCATCAGGATGAATAGAAGATAAAATTAGTATACCTCTTCTTAATGTACCTCATTTTGCTAGCAATATCTTTGTAGTCAATAAACTATTTCCTCTCTAGGTAAAGAAATTCTGGCTTGAGCATTTTTTATTTGCACTGAATTAACTACTGTCTTTACACATAGTAACAAAATAATTGGAGAAAGAAAACTCGTCTCTTTATATATTAGAAATGCTATATATAGTACTGAAATGATGCATTTTAAGATCTAAACATGAAGTTAGGGCGTCGTATTTATTCATTAAACTTTCCAATAGATTTCCCTTTGATTAAAAGTGTGTACTCAATATACTTTTGAGGAAAAGTGACGGAAATACTGTAGAATTCCAATTGGAATTGACGGCAAATAGATTATGTTTGGCTCTCTTTTTTCCCCCAATAGTGTAATTTTAGTTTATGTTAGTAGAGTTATGTTGCCCATTCATCTGACTCAGTTATCAAGTTGCAAAAATTCTTTCAGAGAACACTAAAATAAATGGGTAATTAACAGTTTAGAGCAAGTGACAGAGATATGCCTGTGTGTGTGTGTGTGTGTGTGTGTGTGTGTGTGTGTGAGAGAGAGAGAGAGAGAGAGAGAGAGAAAGAAAGGAAAGAGAAAGAAAGAAGAAAGAAAGAAAAAGAAAGAAGAAAGAAAGAAAAAGAAAGAAAGAGAGAAAGAAAGAAAGTGTGTGTGTCTTTTTAATCACAAAGAAGATTACCATTCTTAAAGAAACAACAGAAGTGTGGCATGGCTCTCCAGAAGTCAAACTGATCTGAAAGGCAGGAAGAGTCAAAGTTCTTCCTTCATGGAACAGAAACATGAAACTGTTTCTACTCATAGAAAGTCTTGGTATAGTTTTGGTTTAAACATTTTAAAATTATGAATAAATGATAAATATAGATAGATAAATATGATGAGAGGGTCAGGGGAAGCCTGGAGATTTGAGGGTGCTCTTTCATAATTACAGCAAGAATCATGTAACAGTTAAGAAACTAAACTCTTGACTCTGCATAGTCTTCGCTTTCTCCCCGTTGATTTATCTGATATTATATAGCCTCTCTAATTATAGATTGAACTGAAATATTTTATTTTTGTTTTATTATAAAAATTCCTACTCTTCGTTACATGTTCTCTTAAAGTGTTTTATATATATATATATATATAGTGTTTATATATATATATAGTGTTTATATATATAGTGTTTTATATATATATATATGTATATTTCCCCCCAAAATATAAAGAGGCCAAACCACCGTAGTATTGAAAGATTGAAAGAAAGACCCAGGGTGTCTAAAACAAAATGTAAAGGCTCAGTTCTAAGAGGAATTAAAATGCTTCCTTTGTAAGCACTTTAAACTTCACCTTTAAACATTGATGAGAATATTATAAAGAATTAACAACAGTTGCATGGAGGGAGAAGAGTATTGAGAAGGAGGGTGATTGCAACAAATACAAAGGAACTATTGAGATGTAACGAAGAGATGCAATTATCTATGAATGGGTAAACCAGTTATATATTTTGCTTTCATAGCATGAGATCATTTTTAATTTGAATTGGTTTACCATGCAATGACACCTCTATTTTAAATATTTTATGCATGTAACCTTAGTATTTTCAAGGTTTCCAGTCTTCAGAAAGGTAACTCTTACTTTTATTGTGCATGTCGGAACACTTATAAATCGTCGCTGGAACAAAGTCCTTATGCACCCAACAAATCCTTCCTGATCGTTACTTGTTATCCCTCATATAATCTCTGCTCATAATTTTTCCCCATCACAACTGGTTTTGGGTCTTTCTCCATGCAATTGCCGTTTTTACATATTTAACAAAAGCATTTTTAAAGTTGTCATTTAAAAAAGACTTTTCTAAGGGGTGAGGATAATATAATGCAATTATGATATTGACTAGCTAAAACGGGATATCATTTACCTGTGCTCCTAAAAGCTTCAGGCCTCTCACTTTTCCTGTGAGTCCTTTAATAGCTATTTTTTCAAATTCTGACCTTCTCTCTGGGATATCCCTTGTGTTAACCTTACCTTCCCCATATGGAGATTCCAATACCTGTCCCTTTAGGCCTTAACCACCGGCAAGAGAGGAGCATGATATGATGATTTCTGCAAATAGTTTCCTGCTCCCCATCAAAATGACTTCTACATGATTGAAAATAATGCCTTGTACTTAATCAAGAGCCATCTGCTCCAGTGCTCACTAATGCCCAGGAACTCTGGGTGAACTGATTATATATACTGAACAAAGAATCATTCCTAAGTCACTTCAAAAACAAACAAACAAACAAACAAACTAGCTTCCACACTTAAAACCAAAGGGCAAAGAAATAAACAAGATATAAAATGTTAATAGTGTCCAGACAGAGAATTTCTGGCCTAGAAGTTACAGGATTGTAATGTTGGAGCAATCATTTTGATAATATGTTAGCTCAGATATGGAAATGTCTAACCCTATGGAGTTAGTATCATTATGATTAATTATGTGAAATATGCCATTCATATGTCTGAACTAATCTGATAATAAGGTGGGGATTGCATTTGTACAAACAGCAGTTTGCTTCAACTTTCAGTTGATTAAAGTTTGAAATATTGGGACTGATTTTCTGTGTGTGTGTGTGTGTGTATGTATGTGCATGTGTTTGTGTGTTTGTAGTATGACATTACTTCTTTGCATGCCTGAATTCCTAAACCTAGTTTCACATTTATATTTTGGGGTCACTTTGAATACATATCTACTTTATAATAAAGCAAATGATATTTTATTTTGTGAATATGCATTAAATATGTATTAATATGTGTTAAAGATTATCACCAAATATGTCTATACTCTCAAGAAAAAATAAAAAGAAGCATGTAGCTGTTGGCTACAGCCTCAGAAGTATGTTGCCTCAAGTATTGTATTTACCTTTGTAAACCTATGTAAAGTGTTTTGGAACACTTTTGTTTTGTCAGCCATGGATTCCGGTATTTGTGGAAGCTGACTTGCATTTAAATTCACACAGAGGCTGGGCACGGTGGCTCACACTTGTAATCCCAGCACTTTGGGAGGCCAAGGTGGGTGAATCACGAGGTTGAGAGTTTGAGACCAGCCTGGCCAATGTAGTGAAACCCCATCTCTACTAAAAATACAAAAAAAAAAAAAAAAATTAGCTAGACGTGGTGGCAGGTGCCTGTAATCATAGCTACTCAGGTGGCTGAGGCAGGAGAATTGCTTGAACCTGGGAGATGGAAGGTATAATGAGCCTAGATCCTGCCACTGCACTGCAGCATGGGTGACAGTGCAAGACTCCATCTCAATCAATCAGTCAATCAATCAATCAGTTCACATAGGATTTTTTTCTTTTATTCATTGTATTTTTACATTGACCCACTTAGTTATGTAGAAATATATGTTGTTTTACATGTATTTCCATGTGGAAAATCAAAGACTTTTCTCCTTCAGAACATTTTATTCTTCACTGCATTTTTACCTTTCCAGTCTTCGTTGTATTTCTCACTATTGCTTACTAATACAAATACCTCCAAATGAATTTATATTAGACTGTTTTCAACCTTTCTAATGCTTTCTTTAAAGGACTATCCATGATAATCAGTTTCCAATAGTTACTTAAAATATGGCATTTATAGCTGCATTTAATATCCCACATATTTCTTTGACAATGCAGATCTCTGTCTTGTTTAATATGAAATAGACATTTTTCTTTTAAAGCAACTTAAGTTAAATTGAACTTTTTTTATCTATCATGTCACATGTTTGACTCATTTTAAACGTAAGGTGAATACCTCCATCTTATATACTTTATATATGTCAATTTCTTTATTTTTTGATTCAGTGTACAGTATTTGAGATACAAGAGAAGTATGTGTAAAGCAGGGAGAGGGCCAGATCCAAGCCAGAAAAATAGCTTTCTACAATGTCATTTAATCCAGAAGATAATTTTAGAACCAAATTTTTAAGCTAAATGAGTCAGAGACTTGGGAACATTTAGAGAGGGTATTGGAAGAAAATAGTGCAGAGGAGATAGAGCATTTCAGAACTTCAGATAATGCAACTTTGGTTAGCTTAATCTAAATAAAATTAATATTTAACTCTAGACATTGTGGCTGCTGAGTTGAATATGTCAAGGCTGTTTTATAAATAGGAACAAAGAACTAAGTGGCCATACGATTCAGGGAACCTCTTAATATAAGAACCTTTTTATATTTAGAATATAATAGCTTCTTGTACATATTAATCTAGATTTATCTTTTACATGGCATTTCTCAAATAAGCCACATTTTATTGACAAGTTAAAAATGGTTTTGCACAGTATCCTCTTTGATTTTAGATGAACAGACATTCTCATTCTCTAAAATAGTGGCTCTCAATGAGGATGTTTTGTCCCGCAGAACACATTAGCCAATGTCTAGAGACATTTCTGGTTGCCAAACTGCATGTGGGTGTTGGGGTGCTAATAGTATGTAGTGGTTAGAGACCAAGGAAGCTGATAAATATCCTACGTATAAAGCACCCCCACCTTCAACAAAGTGCAAAATATTAACAGTGTAAGGACAGAGAAATTCTGGCCTAGAAGTTAAAGGGTTGTAATGTTGGAGCCATTATTTTGATACTATGTTAGCTCAGATATGGAAATGTCTAACTCTATGGAGTTAGTATCATTATGATTAATTATGTGAAATATGCCATTCATATGTCTGAACTAATCTGATAATAAGGTGGGGATTGCATCTGTACATGCTTAACATGTATTTATAAGTGGCTATATAGCTATACTTATAACAGTGTATTTACTCCACTGCTGCTAAATTTAATTGGATTTCCTATGCATAATGCTCAATTTGAAAAAGTAGTATTTGATGTATTTCAACTTACCACATCACTGAAAAGCAGGAAAATGATTATATCATATGTGAAAATAGTCACAATAATCAAATTATATTAACTTTAATTTTAGCTTTCAATGATATGTAAACAAACATATTATGTTTTAAATGTACCAGCATATCTGTGTATGTGCTCTGTGTATTTTTTAATCTAAATCTTCTAGATTCTGGTAGGTTTTGTTTTAGAAAAACTGTTATGTCTGAAGGAAAAAAAGGCTGTGGATATACGTTTAATTTTCTTTCCAGATATTTAAAATGTTGTCTTAAGCAGACAATTTTAGAAATCAAAACATTATCAGAAACAAGTTTCCAAGACATATGGGAGCATTAGTAATACTGAATGCTAATTAAAATTGTCTATTATAATGGGATATAAATCTATCACGCCCTATTAAGCAGGAGTAAAAAATGAAAAAATTGGGATACTGCAAGCTTTCCTTTTAATATGGCATAGTGGGGATGTGTGTAGTATAGACACATGCAGACATTTACCTACACATGTAATTTTATTTGAAGAGCACGTTTTTGACCTGTTTGTTGGCTTATTTTAATGTGACCTTAGAGCAGGTACAGTGGAAGAACTGGAAGATTTAAAATGCAAAAGTATTGATTTATGGTGAATGCCCTTGAATGCAGGGCAAGTCATCCAGGGCCCATGTAAAGAGATTATTCTTGGACAGTAGGCATGTAACTAAAAGTGCTAAGAAGAAAGAAAGAAGCTGAGGAAAGGTGGGCCTAAAAGGAAGTTGGTATATAAGGAAGATTTTCAGATGCCATCTTTTTTTCCTCTCTCTTTAAGGTATAAATTTGCTGAGTAGAAAAGGAGTAAAGATTGTATAAGGTGTGAAAAGATGTGACGTTTCAGAATAGCAGTTTATAGCAGTGAAAATGGTTGTGGGCATTAAGTGATAGTCTGAAGAGTTCAGCTGAATAGTACCTATCTACATCATCTGCAGATACTTTGATATTTCTATTCTAAACGAGTTAAAGACCTATATAAAGTATTTCCTTTCAAAGTGTTCTTGAACATAGAGTCTAACTGTCATTTAAAGTTATTGCTGGAGCTTGGCTTAATTACAAAGTGGATGCTGTAGACAATCATAGTAATAGATGCTGAACACTTTTCTATCATCAGGTGGTATGCTTTAGTTTGTTCCTGTTTTGATGATAATCAGATATAATTTAGATTTAGATGCATTTTCTACTATCAGTCTTGATAAACATTCATGATACATTTCTTATCTAAGTTTAAGATGATAGAACTTATCACATTAAAAGTATGAAGCCCTCTGGATTGCTAGCCTGATTGGAAATATTTAATCAATCCTTTCAGAGATGAGTTAAACAGAAGATACTGCTTATGTTTGAATCATTGAATCATGCTATATATACATATATGTGTATATATATGTATATATATACACATATCTTATGATGGAGTTTCGCTCTTGTTGCCTAGATTGGAGTGCAATAGTGCAATATCGGCTTACCACAACCTCCACCTCCCATGTTCAAGTGATTCTCCTGCCTCAGCCTCCCTAGTAGCTGGGATTACAGGCATATGCCATTACCTCCAGCTAATTTTGTATTTTTAGTAGAGATGGCATTTCTCCATGTTGGTCAGGCTGGTCTCAAACTCCCAACCTCAGATGATCCTCCTGCCTCGTCTTCCCAAAGTGCTGGGATTACAGGCATGAGCCAACATGCCTGACCCAATCTATTCTTTTGAATCTTTTCTTACTTAGGAAATAAGTACTATGACCAAATAATAGAAATCAAATCATTTGATGTTTTGCAATTGATTGAATGTTTTAAAGTATAAACTTGGCTTAACATGTAAATAGGTATTAACAGTATGCCTACTTACAATCCTTTATATGAGCTCATACTGTTATTTTACTTAGTTACGTTAATCTATTAAATATTCATCATGGGCTTGAAAAAATAATGTATTTATTTACAGTGTTGTAATTTTTCAATCACCATAACATCACAGGAATATTACTAGTATTTCAGTGTAATAATGGCTGTCAACACTTTGTGTTTTCTTTGTTAGAAAGCAGGCACAATAGAGAGGGCAGCATAGAACCGACTTTAAAACATGTAGATTGTCTAGAAACCTTTAGCCAAGGTACTCCATCTCTCCTTACTTAAATGATAAAATGAGATATCACTCCTATATTTCCTTAATATTTAGAAGTTGTGTAATGTAAAATTTAAATATTAATTTGGAAGGAGAGGGGCTTTACTTTACATGAGGAAAATATCTTGAAAAAGCGAGGGTTTTGTTTTTGTTTTTAAATATTGATATATTCTTAAGTACTACACACATAATAAGGTTAAGATACAGTTGAAGACTAGTGGTATATATTTAAAGGTAAAGTTGAAGACTAGTGGTATATATTTAAAATTACTTCCATCTGCAAAATGCTGACTTACAGAAATATCTCAAAGTATTTTTTGTTGTTTTTTATTTTGCTTTTCTTTTTCATCTAAGTATACAGACATCATCATCCCCATCCATAATGTTAAAAGCATAGAATTTCAGTTTTAATCACAGTAATACGAACATGAAAATCACATTTGACTAGTAAATCATAACTTACACTGACTTTCACAAATCCCAGTGAGTTATCCATTCAACAAATATTGGGCATCTATTTAGAGCCATGTGTTAGGCACTCAGGGAACAGCAAGCTTGACCTTTTGGACTTGCCCTCATATGGAGCTAACCCTACTGATCTAAATCTCAGACTTCTGGTCTCAAGGACTTTGAAACAGATTTCTGTTGTGTAAGCCACCCAGTTTGTGGTACTTTTTTAAAAAGACAAAAACATATTGCTTGGGCCTGGTGTGGCGGGTCACACCTGTAATCCCAGCACTTTGAGAGGCCGAGGTGGGCAGATCAGGAGGACAAGAGATCGAGACCATCCTGGACAACATGGTAAAACCAGGATTCTACTAAAAATATAAAAATTAGCTGGGAGTGGTGGCATGTCCCTGTAGTCCCAGCTACTCCAGAGGCTGAAGCAGGAGAATCACTTGAACCTTGGAGGCCGAGGTTGCAGTGAGCCAAGATCCTGCCACTGCTCTCCAGTCTGGCAGAGCAAGACTTCATCTCAGAAAAAAAATGTATTACTTGTTTTTAATTTTATACTGATGAAGAGGTCAGTTAAACCTTATATCTGTGATTGAAAATAATCTTATAATGTATCATTTTCTAAAAAAAAATTATTAAGTTTATCAGCATTTGAAAACATTGTGTCATATACAGAGAAAGGGGATCATAACTCATACACATATGAAGAAATTGAAATACTTAATTTTGGTTCTCAAAATATAAAGCATTTACATTCCAAGTATCTTTGCAGTGTTAGTGTTATGTTGTATCATAATGCAATTCATGCTGGATAAAAGGTCTTCTAAAAGAGAAAATGAGTATTAACACAAAACAAAAGATCTGAGTTTTCTGCTTAGTATAAAGTTCATCTGACCTTACCTTTTTAAATTTTTTTTTTTTTTAATTTTTTTACCTACTGCTAGCAAAACCAGTTCTGTAGTATAGGTAAATAGCCTTATTATCTCTTGGAATCAGTCCTAAATCTTACCCTGGTCCCTCAAATCATAGCACTATTTATCTTTACATTCTTTTTTTTTTGAGTCAGAGTCTCACTCTGTCACCTAGGCTGGTGTGCAGTGGCAACCTGGGCTCACTGCAACCTCTGCCTCCTGGGTTCAAGTGATTCTCCTGCCTCTCTTCTTCCCCAGTAGCTGGGATTACAGGCATGTGCCAATACCCCTGGCTATTTTTTTATATTTTTAGTAGAGACAATATTTCACCATGTTGGCCAGACTGGTCTCCAACTCCTGGCCTCAAGTGATCTCCCCGCCTCAGCCTCCCAAAGTGCTGGGATTACAGGCATGAGCCACTGTGCCTGGATATGTTACATTCTTAATGGCAAATGAAATGCACATTGGAACAATTAAAAATGAATATAGAAAGTGTCAAAAGAAAAAAATAAATGTTCTAGTTATTAAAATCTTTACCTTAACCTTATTATGTGTGTAGTAGTTTTGAAAGAAAAGAAAACAAGCAAAAATAAAGCAAAATAAGATAAAAATCAAAATTATTCAATAATTAAATATTTCATACACTAATATTAGTGCTTTTTAGATATCACTGATATCATACATTACAATTATAATTACTTGATTTGTTTTATGTTTATTAATAGCTTATTATTTATTAGGTATATTACTAAGCTCTGGGGTAAAATGTTAAAAAAATTTTATAATGTTTGTTACATCAATATTGTTTCTGTTCTGGCCATGGGCATGTGATTTTTGCATATATTATGATTTCTTGATAATAGCCAAGGAGAAAACAAAGTTAATTTGTTTTGATTTGGACATCCAGGAAGTTACTAATTGTCTCTGACCTGAGGGATACTAGGAGATTCTTGCCAGAGAATTAGTGGGATATAGATCTTGAGTAGAAGGAGCAGGGTATGTGAAGGCCCTGAGTTGTGAGCTTTTAGTGCGTGGTGGAAACAAAATTAGGTCAATGTGGCTACAGCACTGAATGTGGAGGCTATGAGGCTGGAGATACAGGTGGGGTCAAGGTTCCACCAGCCACTGAGGGGATGCTAAGAATTGTGACTTCAATCCAAGTACAAACCCCTCTAACTTTAGAGTATAATAAAAGGAGACTCAGTCTAGCTATCTTAAAGAACAATGTGAATCTTTATTCTGGTATTATTAAAAGGGGTTGGCCTAGAGCTACTATGGAATATGCTGGGCAGAAACATTCTTAAGTATCTTCGCTCCAAAGTTTCTCAATCACGGAACTCATTAAAAATTGTACTATATCCTAGTATTGATATCTTACTGATGTCCCCCTATTAAGGTGCTGTCATTGATTCTCTTTTCTCTACTGAAAGCATTCTGTCTTCCACCTGCAAGTGGTCACCAGCTAGGCTAGTCATTCTAAGAATTGCTGTGGGAACAAGGGTTCTCTTGACCCTCAGGGTTTATCACTCTCTGAGATGTGTCGTTTTGTTTAAATTGCTTTGACTTTTTCCCTAGAAATTCATGTGGACAGTTTCTGGTAACACTTGAATCTTGCTACAGAAAACAGAGAAATGTTAATCTCAAGGCCTTAGGAAATGGGTTTTAGCTTATTAAAACTGTTTAGTTGCGGAACTGCTACTAAATTTTTCAGTATATAAACCTAAATGTCAAAAAAGATAAGAACTTGATCAATGAGCTACATGATTACTCTGTGGTCACTTCTTGTCTAGGATTAATAGTCTCACTTCCAAGGCCTGGAGCAGTGGCTGACGCCTGTAATCCCAGCCCTTTGGGAGGCTGAGGCAGGTGGATCACCTGAGGTTAGGAGTTTGAGAGCAGCCTGGCTAACATGTCTCTACGAAAAATACAAAAGTTAGCTGGGCATGGTGGTGTATGCCTGGAATCCCAGCTATTCAGGAGACTGGCAGGAGAATCACTTAACCCAGGAGGCAGAGGTTGCGGTGAGCCGAGATCGCGCCACTGCACTCCATCCTGGGCAACAGAGTAAGACTCTGTCTCAGAGAAAAAAAATAGAGTCTATAGGAGTTAGAGACCAATAGTACTTCCTTTCCTTTAATTCCATTTAACAAAAAAATTGTACTGAAAACCCCAAGTCATATGGCTCTTTTTTTCCCTCGCTTGATTACATGAGTCTTAAGCATTACTGCTTTTACTTATATCTGCTCTGTGGATAATAAAAAGCTACCTAATACAATGACAAAGACAAAAACAACAAATACTTTAAACAGCTCACAGTCAAAGCATCATAAACTATAAGTTATGTGGCATTGCATGAATACTTTTTATTCTCCTCATTTTTGAATAGGTGAATCTTCTTTTCATTGTGTTTTTAATTGTGTAAGTATCTTGTATTAAAAATGATCGCTTGGAAAGTTATTCTATAATCAATATACCTCAAGGTTGCTAGAGTCCCAATTCATTGAAGATGGCTATTACAAGACAAATTCAATATTCATTATTTGAAATTTGTTGAGTTCTAATTATTTTCAAGGTCATGGAAGTGCTTCATTGTTTTGATGGGAGTGTGTACTATGACTAATATATTTATTCTTAGCCATTTATGAAAGGGGTTTATATGTAAGAGTTTTATGTCAATAAATTTGAGTAAATTAGACAAAGGAGTGTTATATTTCAATTCAAAGATAATTTTAATTCACTAACTCTTAGCTAGATTAATGGTCCTACTAAAAATTAATCACTCCCCAATGCACAGTATGTGTACCAAATGACCTCATTAAATAGGTATATGGAGAACAGATGCCTCTATGACCTGTCTCCAGATTTACTGAGCAGGGAGTGTCCTTGTTAAGTGTCCCTTTGATCAGTGAATGAATTTCAAATTAGAGACACAAGGACAATACTTTCTCTTGGGATATTCTATGTAATTTGGATATTTCTCTATTCAGTTTTCTCTTCAGTTTGATAGAATTTGAAATGTAAAAGAGATTCATCTTGTGCTGATGAATTTATCATTTTCTTACAAATCAATAGATGCTTGATTTTATGATCAGAGTTTGAATATAGTTTTTCATTAGCATACCCTTGCTTTGCCAGACAATGGAGATTGGTGTTTAAGTTAATTTTTGTATATTAGCACATTTAAAAATGACACCTGAATTGATTTGAATTATTCCATATATAGAATTTATAACTCTAAATGCGGTATTTTATAACATACACACACACACAGATATATATACCTTTAAGGCATTTAATTCAAACCATTAATTGTTTTACTATTGCTTCTGCTGTTGTTATTGATATTATGGGATACAGTTAGCTAAAAAATGATGTAACTGTGAAACCACTGTTTGATCTTTTGACATGCTACTGTTGATGCTTCTATGTGCAAGAAAGTTCAATATAGGTATAAAGTAAAATTGTAAAATTAATTTTCTAATGGTATATTTTAGGTTGTTGGCCTTTTTGTTGTTCTTTTACTTTAAAATCCGCAGGAAATTTAGAATGATTGTGGAACCAGATTTGCATTTGAAAAGTATTATAAATATATTCACATTTAAACCTATAGCAAATACAATTTGTTGACAAGTGTTTAATGTACCCAAAGCATTGTCAGGTGCTTTGAAGTCAGTTTTGTTAATATTTCTATGGAAATACTGAATTACTGTGTTATTGATAGGAAGTGATCATTTGATCTTAGCAATGGTGAGAACTACAGCATAACTGTAGCACGTGTTACTGATACTCATTCTACTGGGGATGTTACCTTCATGTTAGCTAAATGTTATATTGCAACTGAAAATCATTAAAAATATGTGCATCTATTTAAGTAGGTTTATGTAGATATAGAATATAAATATTAAGAAAGTGGCAGTATGCATAACAACTTTTTAAAATGATTGGTAATATACTTAAATTTATGTTTAAAAATACACATATCATTATAAAATTATATTTAAATGTGATAAAATTCATTACACAGTAAATGTAAAAACAAAACTTAATTGATAACATTATCTATCTTTAAAGCTGGCATAAAAGAAAATATATTAATTCAATTAAAAATGCATTACTGAAAAGTGCTCTTTTATAGAAAAAATAAACTTCATTAACAAGTATGAAGAGGGAAATTGTGTACCATGTTTGTTTATAAAACATGAGAACTATGTTAATGAATATTACAAGTATAAATTTTACAATATGCTACTTATGTATATATACAAAAAATGGAATTATTGATCTTAAAATATGGGATATCTCTTTTATATGAGAATAATATGAATTGTCATATGAATGAGCATTTTTGAACATTTCACTCAATTCTTTTCAGTATGTATTGAAAACTTTGGGAGAATTCACACTCTGATATTATACAATACATTCCATATTCTTTCTTGCATTGTTCTACTTCTCACAGACCCCCCCCTTCAACAAACACTCGTAAGATCTTTTTGTAAATCTAACATAATTATTCTACTTATATTAATTATATATAATTATTTTAAATTCCTATGAAGAAAGAAAAAAGTAGACTTGCATAAATTATTCTAAGAACATGAGAGAGATAAAGTGGCAGGGTCATATCTATTTCTCTTTTGATGAAAATAGAATCAGTATATACTTTGTTAGCATATATTTGTATAATCAAGGGAGTTATGGAATATAGCCCATTGACTTGTTTATATGGGTTATAATAGAGACAGATTATGTATATTGGGGCAGAGGAATTGGGTCAGGATACATTAAAGAAAAATAATTTCTTATCTTCAGGAAAGTGTTATATTTATAAAGCTTAGCTTCTTGATGAAAGAAATAACTTTCTAATTGAGGAACTTGGTTTTCATGTATGCAAGGTGTTCCTTTAACTTTTTGTGAAAGGCATACATAACCAAATAAAGACTATGTACTTCCAAAATAATAATTCTTTTTTTTTTTTTTTTGAGGCAGAGTCTTGCTCTGTTGCCCAGGCTGGAGCCCAGTGGCATGATCTCGCCTCCTAGGCTCAAGCAATTCTCCTGCCTCAGCCTCCAGGGTAGCTGGGATTACAGGCACCTGCTACTATGCCCAGCTAATTTGTTTTTAGTTGATATGGGGCTTCACCATGTTGGCCAGGCTGGTCTTGAATTCTTGACCTCAGGTGATCCATCTGCCTTGGCCTCCCAAAGTGATGGGATTGGGATTACAGGTTTGAGCCCCCACACAAAAGTGTCCTGTGATAGTCATGGTATTGCATTTTTTTTTTTTTTTTTTTTTTTTTTTTGAGAAGGAGAATCGCTCTGTCATCCAGGCTGGAGTGCAGTGGTGCCATGTTGGCTCACTACAACCTCCGCCTCACAGGTTGCTGGGATTACAGTCACGCACCACTGCATCCGACTAATTTTTGTATTTTTAGTAAAGACGGGGTGTCATCATGTTAGTCAGGCTGGTCTCAAACTCCTTACCTCGTGATCTGCGGGCCTCAGCCTCCAAAGTTCTAGGATTACAGGCCTGTGCAATGACCAATGACTTATTGTTATTACCCTCCTCTTTTGTATTATTATTTGGGTAATGGGTGCTACGAACTGTGTCCAAGTTGTTACTATTCCAGTTTGTGAAGTAACTATATATATCTAAACTTTTCACGCCACTCATCATTGCTTTTCTCACTACTAGTTCAACCTTGTAGCTCATAATAAAATATAAAAGTACTGTCACATATCCATGGCCAAATGCCGTCCTGGAATCACTCTGCTAAATTGATACTTTGTAATTTCCAAAGGGATGCAATTTAATGTGACTTTGAAAACTGATTTTATCAGATAATGTATGCTAGATAAATTACATATGATTAAAATACAGCTGTAATTATATTCACTATGAAGAATATTCAGAAACTCATGGAAACTCGGGAGAGTTTTCATACATTGTGTGCTATATCCCCATGTAAATATTTGACTGAAACCAGTTGAATTCACTAATTTTCTAAGAAGAAATATGGGTGCTCTATTAAATGTCCTTTATCAGTACTGATGTGTCTTTCATTGTGTATGTCAGTTCATTTTCTAGGAGTAGGGAGAATACAAGTTGTATCTGGGTAATATTTTTGTTTAACCTTGAAAATTATAGAAAGACCATTTATGTTTAAAATGTATTAGCTATCAACATCATCTCCTTCTTTAACTTGACTATTTTCCCAGAGTAGTAATTGCAAATCAAAAAGAGGTTTAATTCTCTTTCTTATAGCAAAGGAAATGTTTTCTTTTACAGCCTAGCCGTAGTATAGTAATACTTCTTTGCCACAGGTAAGTTCTAATACCTGTTGATGATTCTTCAATTGTGTGCCCACGGAAACAGGATTTGACCTACCCTTCTTTTAAAGATGTTTTGAAGAATTCCAGAAATAAGATATATCACACAAATTATGGGACTAGGTTAATACCGTGATGCCTGTACTTTCGAAGGCAGGGAAGTGATAAGTGGCAAAATGAGATATTTCCTAGGTGTAGAGGTGCAAAGCTAAAAAAGAAGGAAACCTAGCCTGAATTTTACATTTCTTGTTTCCAGCTCCTCTTGATGTCTACTTGGAAAATTTTCCAATCTCTAAGCATTCAACTGCAGTGACATATCCTCTGGGGACCTAATGTGACAGAGTTCATCACCCTTTTTTAATAGTGCCCTGTACTTTTCTTATCTTTCTATTGTTGCTTTTGAAATATATTTTCTTGAAATTACCTTCACATACACTGTGAACATGAGCAATTTAATGTGCATGTGTGCATGTGTATGCATGCATGCTAAATAAGTTCCTTGCATGCTAAAAAATGTTACGACCTACAAAATAAATAGTAATGTTATTGCCTGGTTCAAAAAATTTGGTGATAATAGATTTCACAGAGCTCAAAGATCAAGCTCTAGACATATTAATATGGAGGCCAAAATATCAAACAATAAAGCAAAATGAACAACCTTTTTGTAAAAGTACACGCACCTATGTAATCTATGTTATGTTATATGTATCATCTAATATGTAATTATGTTATCAATTTATGGCAAATCATGGCACAAACAGAAGATAGAAAATATAGTTAAATGGCAATACAAAAAGCCTTTCATTAACTGTCAAAATGCTATATAATTAGATGGATATATAAATATGACAGACAGAAACTAATGGAGGAGTAATCAGCATTGATAAAAGGGTGAAGAAAGGTCAGTAAATTGAAGAGAGGAAGAGGAGGGTGAAATGAGGGCAAAAAAGAAAAACATGGGTATTTATTTACAGTGAGTAACTGGAGGGTGAAAAGGGAAGCTGTACCACATTTAGATCTAAAATGTTGTGGTAATATCTGTGGTCTTCATGTTATAGGTAAAGAAGCCATTGACTTTTAAATAGGGAGATTGAGTGGTCAGTGTAGAGTTGCCAAGTGCGTAGAATGCAGCAATGTGTCTGATTAACTAAAGATGGCAAGAACTATGGGTATTCAAATAACCCTTCTCGCCTCTGTTGATGAATTGGTGATAAACTGTTGGTAAGTAGTGAGTCTAGCTGGGAATGGGCTATCTAATAATAAATATTGTGAGAGGACAATGGAAAGTAGTTAGGTGTTAAATTTGCAGAACACTTAGAAAATCTGAAATGCCTCTAATGAGCTTGGTAAATTGGAGGAGAACAGTATCATTAGTAGAAAAAGAAGGTAAACGGGAAATAAAGTTTTGAGAGTACATTTCTAAACTTAGTTAATTAAATTGATGGTTATTAGAAAGGAAATTTGAGCCAGCTGATTACAAATCCATAATCAAAGCTTCTGAGCAGTCACAAAGTGAGATAGAGGTTTCAGTGTTTTCATAAAAAACTGATATACGAATTCATGTGAGTAAATGAGATCTTCAAGAAAGAGAATGTAAAGGTTGAATAACATAAGACATGTTGTTCAACCTTAGGGAATAGGCATTTGAGAGGAAAGGAAGGAACATGAGGAATGAAGGGAACAAATGAGAAAGACGTGAGCACTATCAGTTTAGAGGAAACTAAGCAAATTGGTAAAAATTGGTGAATTTGATGGGTTTATTGATGACCCAAACTCTCAACCTGTTTGAAAATTTGAATTTTTCAAAATAAAATGTTCTGGGAGATGATAAAACAAATGTAGGTAAAGAAAGTCCGGAGTGCAGAACTCAATCTAAGAAAAACATTTAATTTTGTGTTTGAGAAGATAACACTTGATATTTAAGATTTTCACGTTTTAAATTGAAGTTGTGGACATTGCATTGAAAAAGGTTTATGCAGCTATAGGGTATGAAATTTCAAAATAGAAGTGTAAAAATGTATAGCCCTCAGTCATAATATTAACTTGCTTTTAATATTTTTTCTCTATTTTCTTCAAAAAGTTGAAGAAATTGACAAGGTATAATTATTCTAAGATGGAATGATTAAAATGGCATTTTAATCAGCAAATGTTTCAACACCTGTGGAAAAAAGGGAAAGGAAAAATGATTCAGTAAATGTTAGCTACGTAATAAAGGGTATACTACCCAATTAGTTGTCATATTTTTGAGGATAGCAAATATGACACATTAAAATGGAAATAGATTATCAGAAATTACATAAACCATGTTGGCTTCTTTCTTAGTAATATATTGTAAAGGAAACTGTGAGCATGTGCCTACTGGTTGCCTCTAAAATGTTTCTCTTACATCAAAAATTAGCTAAGATCTCATGGAGAAATGTAAGATCTTTTTTTAAGAATCAAATTTAAGAAGTACTTATAGAAAACTTACAAAATTTCAAAGGTTAAAATCAAACAATTATAATATAGAGGAATGGAAGGAAAAATGTTCAGTGACATTATGTGATATTGTAAAATATCATTTAAAAGTTTTGTAGAGGACCAGGTAAATAAATTAGACTTTTTGCTGGTAGGGAATGTTACCATTCACAAAGGGAAATGGATCTGAAAATGTTTCATTGAAACTTTCAAACATGGAATTCTGTTTGTATTACTAAAAGAATATAAACTCGTTGAGTGCCCATTTTATTAGTTGAGGTTGCCTGCAATTTATTGCTGTCCTATGTATTTTAGTATTCTGATTTCGATTTAATTTTAATATACATAAAAATATTTACAATTTTATAGATTTATTTATAACTTTTTTCTGAGGTAAAATAAGTGGATAAGTATATTCACGATCTTGTGTGACCATCCCACCGTTCATCTCCAGGACTTTTTTAGCTTCTCAAATTGAAACTTCATATCCATTAATCAATAACTATCAATTCCCTCCTACCTCCAATCCTTGAGAATCTCCAATGTACTTTATGTCTCTCTCAATTTGACTACTCTGTGTACTTCATATAAGTGGAATAATGCAGTATTTGTTTTTTTGTCATTGGATTATTTCACTTAGCATAATGACTTGAAGGTTTGCATCATGTATCAAAATTTACTTCCTTTTTAAGGCTGAATTATATTCCATCATATGTATATATCACATTTTGTTTGTCCATTCATTTATTGATGGACACATTTATAAATGCTCTTCCCCAAGACTTTCTTTTAAAATTCCATAAAATTTTTAGTTCTACCACTGTAAACACTGTAACTGTTAAGATTTTCTGGTAATTAAGTTTTATAGTTGATAGTATGCTATTATTAATCTGTGTCTAAAATAGAGTTGCAAATATTAGATACAGATCACAATATTTAATCAAGTATTTTTATTACTTGGAGATGGCCATTTGTTTATAAAGCCATAGTATGACTCTGAATTGTAAACTTCATTGACAATACATTGCATCATGTGTTACATCTAATGCGTTATTCCTCAATCATAACACACTCAGTGTGTCCTGAAAAATTTTGGGGAACAATTAACCTAGCCTTTCTCTAAGACCCTGCACATGCTATGTCATGTACGACAGAGGAGCCTTGTCTCTGATTTTCACTATACCTTGAGTGTACCCCAGATAGAGTAATTAAGTAATGAATATCTGGAGGTATGAAGCCCACCTCATACAACCACATTGTCCAATCCAGCTTTAGAAACAATCATTCAACAATTCCCTCACAACTGTGGCATAATAGAGTGGTCACCAACTGGGTGACTTTCCCCTAGCCTGTGCAGTGCAGGCATTTATAGGTCACATAACATGACCAGAAATTCTAATATATGCCTATTTCCATTCCTTATAACCACAATATATGTTAGGCAGGTTTGTCTTCCATATTTTACTGAAGAGGAACCTGAGACTCTGATTGAGGATTTAAGTGACTAGTAGAGGGCTGAATACTTTTTTTCAGAGCCAGGAAAAATATTAATGCCTAAGCTCTTTTTACAATACAATGCTCTTGGTAGTTTCTAATATTATATTGTTTTTATTATAAGTTTGTTTGCTTAACATTGGTTTGATATAATTACACATCCATAATTGTCATGAAATTGTCACTGTGAAAATCACATTTAATATCTTATCTCTTTAGAAAAATTTCCAAGTATGCTATATTTCTGTCCATCATATAGTACATAAAGTAATGTAATTAAATATCAATTTAGTTATATTAGAAAATGTGATGTATAACTATTTTGATAAATGTAAAATAAATTTGATTTGATAAAGTGAATTTTTATGATAAATGTGAAGTGTAAAGACACCATGAAGATTTACTCTCATATTCAGGATCAGGTGGAAAGAGATCTCCTCTGACGGAACCCTAAACCCCAGGTCAATGCACTAGACTCTTCTAGATGGATGAGGAACTGGATTTCATTAGGGGAGCCAGGTTTGGCAGGTGGAAAAGGTGAAAACCATGTCACTGTTTCACTTCTGCATTATCTAGAGTCATCCCTATGATTAGATGGGTCAAGCTAACACTTGCTCTTTCTTGCTTCCTCTGTCTTTTCTTCTTGTCTGTTCTGATTTTAATGAAATCAAATTAGAGAGATTTTTGTGACAGATTTGATGCAAGGAAACTATGAAAGGTCATGTCTCTGTTGATGGTGGTGATGGTTTTATGTGTGTATAGTAAATATGTGAAACTCAGTTCTCTTTCTCTCTCTTTTTTTTTTTTTTTTTTTTTTTTGTCAAGACAGTTTCCCTCTTGTTGCCCAGGCTGGAGTGCAATAGCACAATCTCAGCTTACTACAACCTCTGCCTCCTGGGTTCAAGCTATTCTCTTGCTTCAGCCTCCCAAGTACCTGGGATTACAGGCATGGACCACCACGCCCCGCTAATTTTTTGTATTTAGTAGAAATGGAGTGTGCTATAGCTGGCCTGGAGCCAGAACCTGAGCGACGCCATTTTATAAGACAAAGCTGTGTCTCCAAAAATGAGTTGTAATAACTGCCCCATTCTCCTTGCAATAACTGCTGACTTTGGTTTTTTCTTATCAGGATATGCGGCCCAAACTAATTTCATTTTGGCCCCTGTGAACTAAGATCTGTAAATTCCACCACCACCCAGACAGTGTGTAAACTAACATTTATCTTGATTTCTGTAAATCACTTAGGTAGCAATTAGAGTGACAATAAGCCCCCGAGCCCTCGGAATGTCCGGAGGCCCCCACCCCCGTCCCTGCCCAGGAGGTGATTTACAGAATCCACCAGCCCTCGGAATGTCTGAAGCCGCTTAATCTCCCTCCCTGTTCATCACCCCACTCCCCAGGTGGTTTTTCGGGTATAAAAACTCTTAGCACCCTCCCTTCGGGGCCGTGGGTTAGAGAGACGTGAGTCCTCCGTGGTCTCCGGTAATAAAGACCCTGCAATTTGGCATACTTTTGTCTTGGTGGATTATTTTAATCTGGCATCCCAATACAGCAGAGTTTTCCCATGTTGGTCAGGCTGTTCTTGAACTTCTGATCTCAGGTGATCCACCACCTAGGCCTTCCAAAGTGCTGGGATTACAGGTGTGAGCCACTGTGCCCAGCCTCAGTTCTCTTAAACAGTTGCTAACAGAACATCATTTTCTTACTTCAGTATCAGTATCCAGGAGAGATTCATTAAATACTGAGATAGATTCTGATAGATAACCAAGAACTCAATTGGTTCAGTATTATTGGTGGAAATAGTACCTAACAAGGTCCAGTTTACATGGGTAGGCTTTCTGCAGGATTACATGGGTAGGTTCAAAGTCTAGGAGCCACAGTTAATCCATAGTAGCCATCCTGGCAAAAAGTATCTGAAAGATAGATCTGATTCAAGGGCAGCTTCTGTTAATGGATGCATAATTGGTTTTGAATGTAGTGCCTTTGGATTTACCTGTGTTTGCTAAAACCTAAATGAAATTATAGGCTTACAGATAAGCCTGATTTTGCTGCAGGGTAGAGAGCTTTCCATGGGACTACATGGCATTTTCATCTATCTTCAGCAGGTTGTTCCAAGTAAATTTCTGCTTTGATGCTCCCCACCCTGTGTCCATGTGTTCTCATTGTTCAACACCGGCCTATGAGTGAGAATGGGGGGGCCAGGGGAGGGAAAGTGGAGGGTGGGTAGGGAGGTTAGGGAGGGATAACTTTTGGAGAAATGCCAGATATAGGTGACTGGAGGATGGAGGCAACAAACCACATTGCCATGTATGTACCTATGCAGCAATCCTGCATGATCTGCACATGTACACCAGAACCTAAAGTACAATTAAAAAAATGATTCTGCTTTGTTCCAGAAACATAATACCTGGTATAATTGCTTATGATTTAAATATATATTGACTTTCCTTCATTGGAGTATTTGGTATTTAAATCCAACTTGGACATTGTCTTACTCAATTAGGGCTGCTATACCAGAATACCACAGACCAGGCAGTTTAAACAACAGAAATTTATTTCCATAGTTCTTGAATCTGGAAGTCTGATTAGGGTGCCATGTAGGTCAGGTTCTTGGTGAAGGCCCTCTTTCTGACTGACAGTTGGTGACCTTGTTGTATACTCATGTGGGGAAGAGCAGAGTGAGTTTACAGTTTTGTAATTGGATGCTTTTTGCTTTCTCACGTCTTTGTATTAGAGTACTAATCCTATTCATAAGGACTCCACCTAATTACCTGCCAAAGGTTCCATCTCATAAGAGCATCACATAGGTGGTTGGGATTTCAACACATGATATGTTAACATATCAAACCTTAACATGTTAAGACACAAACATTCATTCTCTATCAAATATGATTCAATATGTCAATATAAAACAAAAGAAACAATTCTTTGAAAAATGAAATCCTCTCTAAAGATAAAGCAACATATGCTTAAAAAATAAAAATCTTTATGTTTAAGATGATGTATCTTAAATTCGAATATGATCGGCCAGGCTTGGTGGCTCGCGCCTGTAATCCCAGCACTTTGGGGGGCTGTGGCAGGTGGATCACCTG
The DNA here is from genome assembly GCF_030222135.1 of Aotus nancymaae. Classification (NCBI taxonomy): domain Eukaryota; kingdom Metazoa; phylum Chordata; class Mammalia; order Primates; family Aotidae; genus Aotus; species Aotus nancymaae. The sequence goes on from NW_026988435.1 coordinate 25,554,844, forward strand.
AGGTCAGGAGTTCAAGACCACAGTGTCCAAAATGGTGAAACACCATCTCTACTGAAAATACAAAAATTATCCAAGTGCGGTGGCACCCTCCTGGCACCCAGCTACTCGGGAGACTGAGGTAGGAGAATCGCTTGCGCCCAGGAGGCAGAGGTTGCAGTGAGCTGAGATCATGCCACTGCATTCCAGCCTGGATGACAGAGCAAGACTCCATCTCAAAAAAATAAAAATTAAAATTAAAAAATAAAGAATATGATAATAAAAATCAGCATTTTCAAAAGACATTCAATAAAACTATAATTTGTATTACAAGGGAAATGAACTGAAAACTTTCTTCTCTAGTACTTTTATGGGATTTGTTTACGCTGACTGTGCATTTAATGCAGCACATAATGAAACTTGTTCCCTTATAATTTACTAAAAAATAAACTTAAACAAAAAATGTGTTCTTCAGTTTCTGTTGTGAGCTTTTTGAATGCTTTGCTAAATAATTACTTTGGGCTTATAGTTGTAAAAATTTGTTAGAAAATTAGAGCCATTTTTTTTTTTTTACTATCTTCTTTTGTGCACATTTTGCTTTGTCTCGTTTTCTGTTTTAAAGATCTTTATAGTGCTGTCAGTTAAGTTTGAAACGTGCCGTTCCCTCTTCTTCCTTTGTTTTTTCTCTAATCATTATTTGTTTCAAAACTGGGTCAGTGTACTTTGATCTCATTTTCTTTACTTTCTAACAGTTATAGATTCCAAAATGAAGAATGCTCCTGATATTCAATTGTACATATGATTCACAAAGTTTAGTTTTTAGCATACTCACAACTAAGTGTATGAAGATAGAATATTGTACTGTTTTGTAATAATTTTTTATTTTTTGTGTTTTGTTTTTGTTTCTTAATGCCCAGTGAAAATAACGCTATTTGGCTCTAACTTTTCTTTTTATGTGAAGCAAAATGGGAAGAATCCAATAAGCCATTTATGTACATAGCTTCTTTCTCAGTTTTCATCTTTCATTGAGTCAGGAAGGGTAGTAGAATTGGACTGTCCTTTGCAGAATGAGTGTATTGACATAAAGTCTGAGGTGACTGCAACCTTAGCCCAGTTGTTGAGGCTCATTTCTTTCCATTTTCAGAGTTTGGCCATAAGAGAAAAAGAGGCAGTGTTTGGAGTAGAGAGGTCAGAAAAATGAGGTTTTGAATTACTTTTTGCCACATATATCATCTGCGATCTTCAGCAAGTTACTTGACTTAGCTTATTCTTAGATTTTTTCTTAAGGAAACTTTTTCTATTTTTCAAGAAAACTTTTTCACAAAATGTATTAGATGAGGTGCCTGTCATAGATTATTTATTCTGTAATTTGCAACTGCTATGGTGATTATTCAGTGTATATTACATGTGGCTTTGGAATTAACATTTTAATTCACCCCAGTATCTTCGCATTAAATGATTTAAGCCTAAAAGAGAAAATATTCTGCCTTCTATTGTAAGTTCATTTTAATGTTTATTGGTAGGATATATCCTTGATAAACTTTGAAGGATAATTGAAGGATTATGGAGAAAGAATCATCTATTGGTCATTGTACAAAAATAAAAAACAGTAGACCCCTTTTTCTCCATCTGTTTCTCGATTTCAGATGAATGAGGCCCATGATGTAACATTTTGTGAGTGAGAATGCCCATATGTAAAATAAAATTTATATGCTCTAAAAAGCAACTTAGGACCTTTGCTTTCACATTGGCAATGCAAATTTTATAAGCAAAAACTAAAGAGAAGTACAAAATAAATATTATGTTTCTCCTGGAAGAGTAAATAAAATAGTCTAGACAAATAGAAGCAGTAACTCAAAATGTTAAGATGAATTTGAAATGAACTTTCACTGACTCCATTAGAAACAGTTTCATGTGTATTTAAACTATTTTTTAAAATAGATTATTTATAGGTAAATATTTTATGTCACATAAGCATATTCATTTATTGGCACATTATTTTACACATTTACTCAATACTCTCTATTAGGGAAATAATTGATATGTAACTTTTACTGGCCAAGTCTTATCTAACCATTTAAAAATATTGGTGAGGTACATCAGTAAATATTGAAGGTTACTTTATTTATAGAATCTTACAATCAAATTTTGTTTCTATAGATGACAGGAATAGTAGCAAAATAATCTTAGTAAAATTTAAATCAATAAAATTCTGATTTATATTACACTGTGGATATAGCTTACTTATAAGTGAAAGATATTGTCTCACTTATAAGGAGAGTTTATTTGATTTTGTTTTATGCTAACCTGTAACAAAATAAAAGCATTTTGTATAATTATCTCTTGTTTATTCTCAGCCATTTCTATTAGGGAAAAATATAGTGTGTTTATGTATTTGAGTGCTCTGATATATGTGTGCTTTAATCATGTAAAAATTATAATTGTTAAATAGATAAAGTATTTAACTGTATCAATTATCTTGTCATCCTGCTTTGTGCAGATGTAGGCAAAGGGGAAGAAGATTATAATATTCACAAACAACTCTTTATTTTTTGGTGATTTTCCTTTGGCTGTAGAATGAAACAAAGCTTTATATTCATTCATATGTGTAAAAAATGCCATTTCTTGCAAATCAAAACCACAATGAGATACCACTTCGTGTCAGTCAAAATGCAAGAAACAACGTGCTGGCAAGGCTGTTGAGAAATGGGAACACTTTTACACTGTTAGTGGGAATGTAAATTAGTTCAACCATTGTGGAAGACAGTATGGTGATTCCTTAAGGATCCAGAAACAGAAATACCCTTTGACCCAGCAATCTCATTACTAGGTATATACCAAAAGGAATATAAATCAATATATTATAAAGATACATGCACATGTATGTTTATTGCAGCACTATTTACAATAACAAACACATGTAACCAACCCAAATGCCCATCAATGTTAGATTGAATAAAGACAATGTGGTACATATATACCATGGAATACTATGCAGCCAGAAAAAGGAGTGAGCTCATGTGTTTTGCAGGGATATGGATGAAGCTGGAAGCTACCATCGTCAGCAAACTAACACAGGAACAGAAAAACAAACACTGCATGTTCTCACTCATAAGTGGGAGTTGAATAATGAGAATAATGAGAACACATGGACACAGGGAGGGGAAGAACACACATCAGGGCCTGTCAGCTATGGGGAGAAAATAAAGGAGAGCATTAAGACAAATAGCTAATGCATGCAGGGCTTAAAACCCTGGGTTTTAGGGTTGATAGGTGCAACAAAACACCATGGCACACCTATACCTATCTAACAAACCTGCATGTTCTGCACATGTGTTCTGGAACTTAAAACAAACAAAAAAATTCTTTTGAATTCAGTTGCATAAGAACTTGTTGCTCTGAAACCTTGTTTCATCTTAGAGGTGATTTTTGCTTTTATCTTTATTAAGAGATCATTACATTCATTCAGTAAACTTTTAGTAAGACACCTCTGTGAGTGAGGAGCTATGACAGAATTGATGGAAATGTCAAAGATGAAAACACATTTCTGACCTCAGGAAATTTATATTCAGAGGGAAAAGACTGCATTAAAATTGTGCTAATAGGATTCCTTATAATAAAATATTTTAAAGGGGTAAACAAAATGTGACAGTATTGGTGAGAAAAATGAATACCATGTTTTCTGAATTCTGCGTTAGTAAAAATTCTTTTGCCCTGTTTCTTTAGTCACTGCATTTTTTTTCTTATTCAGGCCATCACCATGTCACTATTGTGTTATTGTTGTAATTTATTTCACCTCCCCTTTGTTTCTGCCCCTAACCACCTCCTCGCTCCTCCAGATTTTCACTGGAGTGTCTTCTTAAAAGACTCATCTTTTAAAAAATATTGATAACTCCCTATCCCTATGACATTAAGACCATGGTGCCAGCTTACCATAAGAATCATTTGAGTAATGTGGTTCACCATTTGAGTAATGCGGTACCTGTCACAGTTTTCAAATATTCAGTGCAATAACTGTTACCTACATGAAACATCTGTCTTCTAAATTTATCCATTTTCTGTTCCTTGTGCTTAAAACACCCTTCCTTTGCTGCTTCTGCCTGGAACAATCATGTTTTTATTTAAAGATGCTACTAATGAACAAAATAATGACTATAATTAACAATAAAGTAGATCTCAGGTTCAGTATTCTTATAAATGCAAATGAGATTCCCAAAACAAAATAAATGGAAAAGGGCAAAGGAATCTTATGGAGGTGATGGATATGTTTATTGCCTTAATGATAATGATGGTTTCATGGGTGTATGGATTTGCTCAGCCCCATCAAATTGTATACAGTAAACGTGCAGTATTTTTATGTAATGATTACACCACAATAAAGCTGTTATATAAACAGATAAAATGTCCAAAAAAAACCCTAAAGACATTAACATTTCACCTTTACCCCAATTAAAGACTTCCTAAGTCAGAATTGATAAGGTCATTAAAAAAAAGATTGATTAATACCCCTAACATTTATTACTCTTTAAATTATTATAGAATTATTCAGGTAAATTTCTGGTGTGACTATCTGTGAGTTCCTGGAACTCAAAGTGTTACTGGTGGCAGATTCATACCGTTTGCAGCAGCCTCAGTTCTTGCCTCTTCAGAAGAAAATGTTCAACCAATGGGTATAAGGCAGAAGGGGAGACTGAGGTAAGTTTTAGAGCAGGAATGAAAGTTTATTAAAATGCTTTAGAACAGGAACGAAATGAAGTAAATTACACTTAGAAGACGGCCAAGCAGACGACTTGAGAGATCAGCTACATGGTTTGACCTGTTGATATGGAGTTTTATATCATGGCATACTTCCAGGGTCTGCATAACTGCTCCCCTGATTCTTTTCTTGAGGCGGGGTGGGCTGTCCGCCTGCGCAGTGGCTTGCTGGCGCGTTGGAGGGGAGCATGTGCAGTGTGTTTACTAGCGTTGTACGCATGTTCACTTGAGGTGTTCTTCCCTTACCAGCTGAATGCTCCTAGGGGGTCATTTACCAGTTAAATTCTGCCATTTTGCCTCTTTTTTTTTTTTTTTTTTTTTAAAGAGAAAGAGAGAGAGAGAATAGGAAGGAGGAAAAAGGAAGAGAAAGAGAGAGAGAGAATGGGGAGGAGGGAGAAGGAAAAGAAAGAGGGAGAGAGAATGGGAGTATTGCTTTCTTGCCCAGGCTAGAATGCAATTTAGTAATGGGTATTGAAAACCTCTTTTATACTGATAATTATACTTAATGATGTAGTCAGGAAGGAATAAGAGAAGAAGATAACAAACAAACAGCCAACCAATATTTAATTTAAACCTATGAAATGCTATGCGATTACTGAGGAGTGATTTACTTCCAATTATATAGTCACCTTTGGAATAGGTGTGAGGTGGTAATGTATGTTTTGTGTATTTAAAGTGGAGAGTTCTATAAATGTTTATTAAGTTTACTTGTTCCGGGTCTGAGTTCAAATTCTGAATATCCTTGTTAATTTTCTATCTCGTTGATCTGTAGAATCGTTAGCTCTTCTTGTTGCATTGATCCTTTTGCCATTATGTAATGTCATTCCTCGCCTCTTTTGATCTTTGTTGCTTTAAAGTCTACTTTATCAGAGGCGAGAATTGCATCTCCTGCTTTTTGTTTATTAGTTTATTTTTACTCTGTTTGATTGGTAAATCTTCCTCCTTCTCTCTGAGTCTTTGTGTATTGTTGCATGTAAGATGGGCCCGGATGCAGCATACCGATGGGTTTTGGCTTTTTATCCAATTAAAATATATATAAGTTTAATACCGGCGTTTGATGCTAGCTGGCTGTTTTGCCCATTAGTTGATGTAAATTTTTTATTGTGTTAAAGTTCTTTGCTTTTTGATATATTTTTGGAAAGGCTGATATTGGTTGTTCGTTTATATGTATAGTGCTTCTTTCAGAAGCTCTTGTAAAGCAGGCCTGGTAGTGGTGAACTCTCTAAGTACTTGTTTGTTCGCAAAAGATTTAATTTTTCCTTCGCTCATAAAGCTTAGTTTGGCTGGATAGGAAATTCTGGGTTGAAAGTTATTTTCTTTAAGGATGTTAAATATTGGTCCCCACTCTTTTCTGGCTTGTAGGGTTTCTGCTGAGAGATCTGCTGTAAGTCTGATAGGTTTCCCTTTATGGGTAACCTGACCTTTCTCTCTGGCTGCCCTTAGTATTTTCTCCTTTATTTCAACCCTAATAAATCTGGCGATTATGTGCCTTGGGGTTGGTCTTCTTGAAGAATATCTTTGTGGTGTTCTCTGTATTACCTGGAGTTGAATATTACCCTGCCTTGCCAGGTTGGGAAAATTTTCCTGAATGATATCCTGAAGAGTATTTTCTAACTTGGATTCATTCTCTTCATCACATTCAGGTACACCTATCAAACGTAAATTAGGTCTTTTCACATAGTCTCATATTTCCTGGAGACTTTGCTCATTCCTTTTCATCCTTTTTTCTGCATTCTTGTCTTCTCGTTTCATTTCACTGAGCTGGTCCTCGACTTCTGATATCCTTTCTTCTGCTTGATCAATTTGACTGTTTAAACTTGTGCATACTTCGCGAAGTTCTCGTGTTGTGTTTTTCAGCTCCATCAATTCACTTATATTCCTCTCTAAATTGTCCATTCTCGTTAACATTTCGTCAAACCTTTTTTCAAGGTTCTTAGTTTCTTTACATTGGGTTAGAACAAGTTCTTTTAATTCACAGAAGTTTCTTATCACCCACGTTTTGAAACCTGCTTCTGTTATTGGAACACACGTGTAATCTATTAAGCCTTGTTCCGTTACTGATGAGGAATTGCAATCCCCTGTAGAGGGAGAGGCATTCTGATTTTGAGTATTCTCTACCTTTTTACGCTGGTTTCTTCCCTTCATTATATATTTGTCCGTCTGTCGTCTTTATAATTACCGACTTTCTAACTGGGTCTCTGACGTCCAACTTGTTGATTCCCTGCGCCGAAATCTGAGCAATCCACTGAGCCGGCCAAAACAGAGGCGTTAAGATTGATGGTGCTTTTCTGCCCGGGAATCTCCGGACTCTGCACCAAGAACTGGCGTGCTAAGGCACCAGCAAAACCGCCACGCCGGCCACAAGAGTCGCCCTGGTGACCCGTGGAGCTCCTCCACTGGGAATCTCCTGGTCCGTGAGCAACTAATATTCGTCTGAAAGTGTGGCGTCCTCTCGTTCTTTGCGCTTTCACTGGGAGGTACGTGCCCGAGCTGCTAATCATCAGCCATCTTGGATCTCTCCTTCTTTTTTGCCTCTTAATACATATGCTTGAGCTCACTCACCCAACTCCTGAGATTCTGTGAGAAACTGGTGAGTTTCAGGTGTTTTCTATCTATTGTGTATGTGCCTTTCCGTGACACCAGCTGTCACCAATTAATATTTTAGCGAGACAGTTAACCACCTGACCATCACGTGATGGTTGCCTGACATGCCTGGGGGGGGGTGTTTGTGTGTGTTTTGTGGGGAAACCATCTCCTTTCCTGCCTATTCCTGAGTACTTACCTCCTGTAACAAAAGGACAATGTATTATTAAGAATTCTCAGCTGGATTTCGTGGATTACGCCTGTAGTATCAGCACTTTGGGAGGCTGAGGTAGGCAGATTACCTGAGGTCAGGAATTCAAGGCCAGCCAGGCCAACATGGCAAAACCCCATCTCTACCAAATATACAAAAGTTAGCCGGTGTGATGGCGTGTGCCTGTAATCTCAGTTACTCGGAAGCCTGAGGCAGGAGAATCACTTAAAACCGGGAGGCGGAGGTTGCAGTGTGCTGAGATTGTGCCATTGCACTCCCGCCTGGGCAACAGAGTGAGACTCTGTCTCAAAAAAAAAAGAAATAAAAAATAAAAAAAATAAATCTCATTCTTTATACCTATCAGAGCTAAAAAAAACAAAAACAAAAACCTTCTTGATCTTATTGATTGCAGTAAGTATGGAAGTGCTGTATGCATTGAACAATTGCTCAGTAATTTCTAATTTAAAGAAAAGTTGCAGTTATTAGGACCATTACCATAGGTAGCATTTACCTTAAGTGTCCCATTTCACAGATTGAATTCTCTACCAGGATGATTAAATTTAGTTTTAAAAGTAGCTAGCTCAATAAAAATTAGGTTGCATTTAAATAAAGTGTTCTGTAAAAGTTACACTGATTATTACTACTATCTATGCTATTTTTCACCACTACTATTACATCATTATATTCTTGCTTCCAATATTTAAAATGTTTTATATTTGCCATGCATGTAGAGGGTACTTTAGAGATGACCTGAGTCTTTGATGCCAACTGAAGGTTTTACTGGGCCGATTTATTATGTTCATTTTTATGTCATGTGTTTGTTTGTATTTGAACTGCAGTTTTCTCCTCTCCTACTTTTTGTTCTAACTGTAGTGCCTACTTTAGATTTTCACAAGTTCACCATCTGTCTTACATATTTGAACTTTTGCACTTCTGTTTCCGCTCCCAGAAAAGCCCTTCCACTCTGCTGGACTCCTATATAACTTTCAGAATTGAGGTCAGATATCCAAACATCCTGTACTAAAGCTTCCTCATTTCTCTTTTTAGAAATCTGAGTTGGAGGTCTTCTTTTTGCTCCTTGAGCAGTCTTTACTTCCATCAAAGCATTTGTCAAAACAGAATGTCTCTGTAAATTTGGCTCTCTTGCTGGCTTATGCATTTTTGAGATCAGGAAGCTCTACTATAATTAGTATTAGTACTAGTAACAACAGCAAGAATAGCAGTAATAATGGCAGGACAGTAGTAGGAGTAACATTTATATTTCCAGTTTCTTAACATAGTACATGGAACCTGGTCTGTGCTTGATATTTGGAGAGATGAGTGAATGAATTAATGCATAAATTTGTATCTTTGGTACTTGGTGGTACTTCTTACTCCATTTCATTATTACTTTGGTGGTAATTATTTTCATTTAAAAGGAGAGAGTACTGGAGTTCAAATGGTTGAAACTAGTTTTTCACAGATATCCAAGCTGAACTTGGAATCTAGACCCCAGCTGAACTCTATAATTACAATCATCTTTTTTTTTTTTTTTTGAGACAGGGTCTTATTCTGGTTGCCTAGGCTGGAGTGCAGTGGTGTGATCTCAGCTCAGTGCAAACTTCACCTCCCCGTGACCCTCCCACCTTAACCTCCTGAGTAGCTGGGACTGCAGGTGCACACCACCACACCCAACTAATCTTTAGTGTTTTTTATAGTGATGAGATTTCACTATGTTGCTCAGGCTGGTCTGTAACTCCTGGCCTCAAGCAGTTTGCCCACCCCAGCATCCCAAATTGCTGGGATTACCGGTGCGAGCCAGCACCCTAGTCTCATCTTTTTTTAAAATCAATTTTTTGAGATAATTATGGATTCACAGAGAGCTGTGAGAAATTATGCCAAGACATTTTTTGTACACTTTGCCCAGTTTCTCCCAGTGACAGCATTTTGGAAAATTGTAATGTAATATCGTAACTAGGATACTGACATTGATAAATTATACCTATGTTATTTAAATTTCCCCCAACTGTATTTGTATTCATTTGTGTATATGTTGAGGAGGGTGGATGGTATCTTAGTCCATTAGGTATGCTGTAACAAAAACACCTTAAGTTTGGTGGCTTAAGCAACAGAAATTTATTTCTTGTAGTTCTGGAGGCTGGGAAAACCTAGATCAAAAAGCTAGCCAATTTGATGTCTGCTGAGAGCTCATTTCTTAGTTTGTAGAAGGCCGTTGTTTCCCTGTGTCCTTACATGGCAGAAGGAGCCAGGAGGCTCTCTGGACTCTTTTCAAAAAGGCGTGCTACCATCTCACGCCAGTTAGAATGGCGATCATTAAAAAATCTGGAGAAAACAGATGCTGGAGAGGATGTGGAGAAATAGGAACACTTTTACACTGTTGGTGGGAGTGTAAATTAGTTCAACCACTGTGGAAAACAGTGTGGCAATTCCTCAAGGACCTAGAAATAGAAATTCCATTTGACCCAGCAATCCCATTACTGGGTATATATCCAAAGGATTATAAATCGTTCTACTATAAGGACACATGCACACGAATGTTCATTGCAGCACAGTTTACAATAGCAAAGACCTGGAACCAGCCCAAATGCCCATCGATGATAGACTGGACAGGAAAAATGTGGCACATATACACCATGGAAGATTATGCAGCCATTAAAAACGAGAAGTTCACATCCTTCGTAGGGACATGGATGAACCTGGAAAACATCATTCTCAGCAAACTGACACAAGAACACAAAATCAAACACCACATGTTCTCACTCATAGGCGGGTGTTGAACAAGGAGAACACATGGACACAGGGAGGGGAGCACTATACACGGGGGTCTGTTGTCGGGGAGGGGGGATAGCGGGGGGGTGGGGAGTTGGGGAGGGATAGCATGGGGAGAAATGCCAGATATAGGTGAAGGGGAGGGAGGCAGCAAATCATACTGCCACGTATGCACCTATGCAACAACCTTGCATGTTTTTCACATGTACCCCAAAACCTAAAATGCAATTAAAAAAAAATAAAAATAAAAACAAAAAGGCGTGCTAATCTCATTCATGAGGGTTCTGCCTTCATGACTTAATAACCTGCAGAGGCCTCTCCTCCTAACACCGTTACCTTGGGGTTTAGGATTTCAACATGTGGATTTTGAGGGGACACAAATATTCATACTATAACTGATGACAAGTTCTAAATAATTTTGTCATCTGTTTAAATTCCTGTTAACCACCATTGTCAAGATACTGAGTAGTTCAACGTCTCAAGAATTTTTCATATATATATATTTTTTAATTTTCTTTATTTTCTTTTTTATTTTTTAAGAACCACACTGATTTCTCTCCTTCTTAATCCTCACTTCAGTTTCTAACTCCTGGCAACCACTCATCTGCCTACTATTTATAAACTTTTGTCATTTTAAAAATGTCATATAAGTAGAATCATACAGCAAGCATGATTTTTAAGTTCCTTCCAATTTGAAATTACTGTAATCAATAATGTATTCCATTATAATGATAACATTAGGAATTTACTTTCATTTTTACATGTCATACATATTGATTAAGAAGCTGTCATATTTGGACGCTTCCTCTTCATGCCAAGGAGGTAGGGAATGTTGTGTTTTCCCCTCAATTCTTTTGTTTCCCAGTTGTCTTGTAAGGCACTGATAATGGAATTAACATTCAATAAATATTTGTTTATATGGGTGAATAAATAATGTATAGGAGTTAAAATTATAGAACTTTATACTTAGGGCTCATAGTAAAAATAGTACCTTTTTGTATTTGAAAATCTTGCTCACATTAAATGAAATATGAATAAAATGCTTTAATACTGGGTTTCAGTAGTCACTGTGCTGGTGTGATTTTACAGGAACTAGATAAACCTATGCACCCTTTCTATTCCCACTTCTGCTCTACAGTTACGATTCTTACTCAGTGGGACAAGTTCTTTCATTAACATAGGATTATGAAAACCTGAAATTGAGTCTCTTTATTCAAAGTATGCTTGATTAGGTTAAAGCCTGTACAAAAATCTTGCTAAGTTGTTTTTGTCATTGTTATTGTAATTAACCATTAGGTGTGTCTAGTTAGGGTATTTTTTTTTTTTTTTAATTACAAGAAATGGAGAGTTTCTTAATTTAACTTCCTTCAAATGGAAGTTTCTTGAAAGGATGCATGTACTCAGGAACCTGGGTAGAAATAAAGAGCTTAGTGCCTGGCAACTTGCCGGACTGGGCACTCTCTTTGCTCTACCATCTCTGCCCTTTCTCTCATGAAACTTTGGCCCCTGCACATCTGCTTCTGTTATCTCTCCCCTGGCTGGATTCCTCAGCTTACGCTGGCCTCTTATATTTCAGTTGGAGCCATGTCCCTATCTCATGCTCATTTTGTTTGATTTCTCCCTTGTCCATCTGGGCTTATGAGCCAAAGGCTGCAGTTCAATCTCCGGATGGGCTGCTTTCTCATCAAATATTCCCCACCATTCTAGCTGTCATGGTTGGAGACATGGGGCCCTATGATGCAGAACACTTATGTGCACAGTCTGCTAGGGTGTAACTACAGCTTTCTAAAGGCGTGCAACTATATATTTAAAGGCACTTCAAACAATGAATAAAGGTTAGTTTCCAGTTGTTTATTGCTGTTTTCTCGAAAGTCAATATCACCTCATTGCTTTTAATCTGGGAGCAAATATTATTCAGCATATATTGTATATTAGAGAAAATCATAGGAGAAAATTAGTTCATTAAGTACTTTGCAGAAACTATATAAGACCTTTAGATTTAACTTAATGGGCTTAGATTTATTTAAAGGAAAATATTAAGGGATTTTAATATTTCAATTGCAGCATAACCTTGTTATAGGAATACATTGCAGGCTTTCTCATGTGACTGAAGTGTAACATGGGACACATTATTTACATGAGATAGAGTGTTCTTTGTAATCAATTAACACATTTCCTGTAAAACAGATAAAAAGAGAGGGAAAATAAGATGATGTGTCACATAGTATCACTGATGCTGAGACAGTAGGATGCTTTGCTATATGAAATATAAAAGAATCTCCAGACAGAAGAGGACTTTGATGACACAGAGGAAAAACAAAAGAAGGACAACTTAACTGAAGGGCATTTTATCCTTTGATTCAACAGCTCATTTGCAGACATGAGAGTCTATTCATAATCATTTACACATTTTGCATTTACATTTGTATTTGCCTGTGAGGGAATATATAATTGGCAGAATCACATGCATACAGAAGACATCCGTTCAAAATGTATGCTGTAACATACATGATCTGGGAAAGTTTATCTCATTTTCTTACACCATTTCATTTGTGTGAAACAAGGTCTGATATACATAGAGAGTTCACTTCAGGGTACTTTAGGGATCAGAACTATCAAGAGAAATGAACTATTTTTTTAGTGTAGCAAAATTTAACAACATCACAAACTGTAATTAGACTTTTTGAAGTATTTTAAAAAACAATGGTTTTGGGGTACTGAAATGTGAGTCTTAAATAAAATAGACAGTTAATTTAGCCAGAACATGTGTGGCAGGGCAAACTGTTGTATTTGTGTTAAAATTGCAGAGATTATGGTTTAACAAGTTTCAGTTTAAATGCAGGAGAGAGAGAGTGTGTGTGTGTTTGTGTGTGTGTGTGTGTGTGTGTGATTTTCTTCCTATTGTTAATTGTTACAGTTTTATTGAGTGTACTTATTATGCCTTGCTGGGATTTTTTCAAATTAAATTTTATTTTTTTTCCAAATGCAGAAATAACTTTTTTGATAATGATATTGATCATTTTGTAGACATATCTAACATTATAACATGTCTTCCCAGAGAAGTGACGAGAATGACATGAAAGTTTATATTATCTTTAAGATTATGTGTGTGTGTCCATGTGTGTGTGTGTGTTGTGTATTTTGCCTTAAGTCCTTTCATGGTAATCACTAGCATTAGAAAGGAAATGTCAACACAAGCATGGTGTCTCACATCTGTAATCCCAGCACTTTGGGAGGATGAGGTAGGTGGATCACCTGAGGTCAGGAGTTCCAGACCACCCTGGCCAACATAGTGAAACCCCGTCTCTACTAAAAATACAAAAAATTAGGTGGGCATGATGGCAGGTGCCTGTAATCCTAGCTACTAGGGAGGCTGAGGCAGGAGAATTGCTTGAACCCAGGAAGTGGAGGTTGCAGTGAGGCAAAATAGCGCCATTGCACTCCAGCCTATGCAACCAGAGTGAAACTCCGTCTCAAAAAAAAAAAAAAAAAAAAAAACAAGAAAGGAAAAGAAAGGAAATGTCAGTTTGTAAAAATAATCAAAGATAATTTCCACGTTCTGCCTAGGATTTATTTTGGTTATTTTCTGTTTGCCCCTTTGGATTTCATATACTCTCTTCTGTACTGTGGACTTGCTTCATGAAACTGATTTGTATTTTTGCCAATTGAGATTGGCCAATGATAAGCAGAGTCAAGACACTCAGGAGAACAAAAAGGTCTGAGTATTTATTCTTTTGACTCCCTCCTGGAGGTTGTGTCCTCATCTATTGTCATTGCTCCCCTCATCAGAGCCCAGTCCACACAACTCTTTCTCCTCCTGGGTTCTGATAAACTGTTCTCCTATTGGTCCTTTGGACTAAGGAGTTGCAACAGCTTTTCTAGTGCTATCTCTGGTCCCCAACCTCTCCCTTATGGTTCTTCGACAGCTTGCCCACAACTTTCTAATTAGTCCCTTTGTAAATAAGATGTTATCTTAATTTGAGTGTGCCATCTATTCCTTGTTGGGACCACAGGGAGATACAGCACTTTGGGTTACAGACAGGAATGGGCATGCAAGGAGAGAGGAAATGATGAGTTTATTGCATAAAGTACTAAGGATGCATCTCATTAAGATCCTGCTGTTGCAATTCAGGACGGTCTTCTATTTGGCTCTGGCTTTGGCCCTTGGAAAGCTGAAATAATGAAGATCTGCTGAACATAATCTCTGCCAAATCTGGTACTATGGATGATCAATTATTTTTTGATCACATAGGGAATCAAAGTAAGAGTCATATGTTAGGAGTAAGTCATGTCATTTACTTTACCCATACTATCTAAATTTCACCATCCAAATACACATGAGCTCTGCAAATTTATCTTGAAATAATATGTGTTCCTCATGTGTTTTATATATTGAAATTCTATAGAATGATGTGGAACTGTAATTGCATAGGGTTAGTATATGATGCTCTATTAAATAATAATAAAATGCTTTAAATTTGTGTAAAGAATTGGTATCTTTCAATTAAATATAAGCCACATTAACAATCAATCCAAATGTAAAGAAAATATGTTAACTCTATATCACTTTAGGAGGAGCATTATATCCTTTTTAAGCCAAACAGTTGTTAATAAAAATTTAAATAATGTAAACCAGATATTAGATTATGGCATAATTATAATTCATATATTAATAGAATTTTTTAATATACTACTATTCATGACAGAATTAAACATCTTCAATAATTATATTTAAATTATATATAATTACATGTATGGTTGTAGGTTTTTAAGAAAATGTACTGGGTTATAATTTATTATATCTTGTGAGAATTAATTAAAAACATATGTCAATCTTCTTTCCTCAAGTTTTCATATAAAGGAAAAGTTCAAACCACATATAACAACCTCCATGATCTATAATGTTGCATCCAGACAAATTTTGTATAGACTTGCATCCCAGATTTTGTGCCTATGATTTCTTTGTTCAGGATGAACTACGGGGTGTTGTTGACTTTGACGTTGAGTGTTTGACAAACTTAATTGAACCTTTTCAGTTGTAAGAAGAAATATTCTTAGGTAGTGTTTTCCAGGCTTCAGGGATCATAGGTTTAAAATTTGGTTATTTAGCTACATTATGTCAGTCTTTTTAGTTGTTTTTTGTTCTGTTTTCCATTTTTTTTTTTTTTTTTTTTTTTTTTTGACAGAGTCTCACTCTGTCATCCAGGCTGGAGTGTAGTGGCATGATCTTGGCTCACTGCAAAATCTGTCTCCTGGGTTCAAGTGATTCTCCTGCTTCAGCCTCCCACGTAGCTGGGACTATAGGCATGCACCACCACGCCCAGCTAATTTTTGTATTTTTAGTAGAGACAGGGTTTCACCATATTGGCCAAGATGGTCTTGGTCTCTTGACCTCGTGATCCGCCTGCCTCAGCCTCCCAAAATGCTGGAATTACAGGCATGAGCCACCGCACCCAGTCTCTGTTTTCCTTGTTAGCAAAAATTGACCATGTTATAACGTTCCACTCAATACAAAGATTAGTTCATAGAACTTATACTTTATAAGAAAATAGACTCTTTATTTGAAAACACAGTTAAAAATTACCCCAATAGAAATATTTGGGAACAATTGTTGGTAAATAAAACTACCTTTAAATTTTTTTTGTTATTGAAAAATTTCATCCAAAAGAATTTTGCTGTTCTCAAAGTTATGCTGTAATTTAAAGTATAAGTGATTATTTTGGCCCAGAACCTATGAGCGTTTTCTCTCCCTAATGTATCTATCCCATCTGCTGACTATTAATAGCAATCAAACCCACAATAAAAAATCAAATTTAAAAAAAAAACACTTTTTCCTGTTAGTTCCCTGAGCTCTCTCAATGGAAATATTGATGCAGCAAGGCTGAATATTTCTCTGAACATCTATTTCAAATTGAAACTCAATGCCTGTGCCAGAATGACTTTCTCTGGGATTTGAGCCTGTGTGTGCCTGATATCTAAAGCAACTGCTCTCTGCTTTCTCTTCTGTTTTCTCTACATTTATATGGTTCATTATTGTGCCACCTGCCCCTCCTTCCCATTGCATCCTGCATCCCCCATTACATTGAGATCTACCACAACTCTTTACTGAGTGCATTTAAGCTGTTTGGCCATGTGTTTCTGAAAGTCAGCTATCAATGTGTGAATGGTAAAACATGATAATATTATTTCTTCTGAGTTGATGCCTATAGAGCTTGTATGCATGGAACAGCAATTCCTGGTTTAAAAATGGCCACTCTATTTACTTATTTTATCCAAGAGACCGCATCATAAAAGCTGGGAATAAAAACTCAAAAGCCAATAAATATCAACACAGTCACACTAACCACACCAACAAATAGGAAGGAATGCAAGGACTGGGGAATGGAAATCACAACTACCCTGCAACGACTTTCTACTGAAAACGTGGACCTAGGGCCTGCAGCATGGGCAGCAACTGGAGGCTTGATGGAAATGCGGAATCTCAGGCTCCACCCCAGAATCACTGAATCAGAATCTGCTTTTCAGCATTTCCCAGGGATGTGTGTGCACATTAAAGGTTAAGAAGCACTACTTTTCTCATTTTTTTTTCCTTTGTGTTTTCTTATCTACTCATGTCAGATATGCTGAGTTTTAAAATATTAAAGATATGCAGATTTTAATGGAGAAGTTCTTAATTTTAAAAATTTACTGTCTAATTCAGCTTTTAAAAAATTTTCTGGGAACAGTAAAACATACTGAAAATGTCAATAGATCTAGGGGCCTATGAGTTTGCAAATTTTTTTTTTTTTTCTTGTGAGAGAAGTTTTGCTCTTGTTGCCCAGGCTGAAGTGCAGTGGTGCAGTCTGGCTCACGGAAACCTCTGCCTCCAGGGTTCAAGTGATTCTACTGCCTCAGTCTCCTGAGTAGTTGGGATTACAGGCATGCACCACCATGCCCAGCTAATGTTGAATTTTTAGTAGAGACGTGGTTTCTCCATGTTGGTCAGGCTGGTCTCAAACTCCCGACCTCAGGTGATCCACTTGCCTCAGCCTTTCAAAGTGCTGGGATTACCAGCGTGAGCCACTGTGACCAGCCACAAATTTTCTTTTAAAATCTGCAGTGTCAAAGAGTGAATATGAATATGGTGTTTTTCTTATTTTCTAGAAATAATGACATCTAAACCAAACTCTTGATGGTAAAAAAACAAGCATTGCCATCAGTAGATATGTCTTACTTCCTTTTCAAGAAATATTCCTAGCCTATCTTAGCTATAATGCTGCCTACCTCCACCACTCTGCCCCCACTGTGTATATCTATACAGCAGCTAGAGTGACTCATTTAAAACTTAAGTTGAAACTATCCATTTCTCCAGTGGTCTCTCTCTTAATCAGGAATAAAAGCCAGCAACTTACAAGCTTTTTGAGAGCACCTCATTTAGTTGTCCTTTTGGAAATTTATGTCCAGCCACCCCTGCAGCCTTGCAATTTATTCACCCCTCTAGGCAAACTCTGCCTCAGTATTCTCTCCTCAGTTATGTGCAAGGCTTGCTGTCTATCCCAATATTTTTCTCAAATGTCATTTTAATAATCAGGGCTTCCCTGATAAAAACTGTAAATCAATAGACCGCAACCCCACCCCCAAATTCTCCTTATTATTCCTTTTTCTCCAGAGCATTCTATACCATTAAATGTCTGTAAGTTATTTCATTGATTTGTTTACTCTATGTCTTTTGTCACCAGAACGTTAGTTATTTTAAAGAAGAGACCTTTGGCTTCTTGTTCTTATTGTATCCCAAATCTGGGTTCCATGCTTGGCACATACTTAATTGGTTCTCAATACTATGTGTTGCATGAATGAATGATAATCAAACTTAAAATTACATGATCACTGCTCACTGAGGTTTTTAATTAGTAGTACATAGTTGAAGGTGGTGTTTTTGTTAGTAATACATAGTTAAAGGTAATTTTATGATGTAATTATATACATATGACTTATTATTACAGTCTTTTTTTATTCTATAGCCTAGATACATAACCTATTTCTGGCTTATTTACTTTTCTGCCATATTAGAAATTTTTTATCTCTATTACTCATTTCCAAATGGGCCCATAACAAATCTTTTTTTTTTTAATTTATTTTTTAATTGGAAAACAATAATTGTCAATATTCATAAAGTACATAGTGATTTTTAATACATATGTGTTAGTCTGTTTTCACGATGCTGATAAGACATACCCAAGACTGGGCAATTTAAAAAAAAAGGTCTAATTGCACTTGCAGTTTTAAGCAGCTGGGGAGGCCTCAGAATCGTGGCGAAAGGCAAGGAGGAGAAAGTCCCGTCTTACATGGGTAAAGATAACATGGATCCATTACTGAGGATAATAAATATGATTCCAGGTTCTACTCAGTTATTAATCTAAGAAAGAGATTTGAAACTGTACATGACTTTCAAGTATACTAGTTAGCCTCATAGTTACCTGCCACCAAAATAGAGCACATTAGATATAATATCTTAAAATATACAATGTAATTTATCCCTGTAACTAAGTCTCAATATTAGAAAATAATGTTTTTTTTCTAATATATTTCTTTTACATTTTTTCTTTTTTTTATAAAATGCTATGATAATATGCACAGGGACATCTTAAAAGTTAATATTTATTTATATATTCTACATTAAGTAGGGGCTCGGTTTTAGATACCTCTGTTTTTAGTACTTAAAGGAGGGCCTGACAAAATTGGTGCTTAAGAAATATTTGAAAATAAATGAATGAATCAATGAGTGAATTTCTGTTAGAAATATTTATTTGTGTATGGAATGGGTAAACCTTGTACTGAATTCTCAGTGATACATGAAGAAATTGCCCGCGATCAGAAGGGTCTCTGTATTGAAATGAAATAGGTGAATAGTTAGAACTCTTGACTAAAAGTTACTTAAAATGCACTCTCGGTAGCATTGTTAAACAGTTTATGTGGTAGACACAAAACTTTAAAGGGAGGAAAACTCTGAAATATCATTAATCTAGTCTAATGATTTATGAAACTAAGTAATTTCTTATGATAATTTCATTTGGGTGAAATATAAATTTAAATATTAAAAATAATTTTGAATATTTATATTTATATAATACAAAGTATATGGCTACATTGTAAGAATTTACTAAATGAATATTATTAATTTTATCTTTCAGTTATAAATATGAATATTTGTTAGCATGAATAATTATTTTTTCCTTAACAATAGTGACTCATAGAAACTACCTGCTTTGATACTACCAGAAGCCAGACAAGCGAGTTACATTTTTCTGAATACTAATACAATGTCAACTG
Organism: Aotus nancymaae; assembly: GCF_030222135.1. Classification (NCBI taxonomy): domain Eukaryota; kingdom Metazoa; phylum Chordata; class Mammalia; order Primates; family Aotidae; genus Aotus; species Aotus nancymaae. Next base: position 25,574,447 of record NW_026988435.1, read on the forward strand.
AATATCAAATTAGTTGACAAAATATTTCTAAGTGGAAAACAAAATATGAGGACAAAGGAGTGAAATATACTGGAAAATCTAGGACAAGAACTTGAATGTCTTGATTCCTGTCTCAGACATATATATATGATACATAATTATATACTGTAGACATGTTTCAAAGACATTGAACTGAAACATAGCTCAATTAATATTTAATATAAATATATCTCATAAATATTTGGCTGTGAATGTCATTTATTAAGCAAACTTTTATTAATAATTATACAAAATATTAGAACAAAGCTAACATAGTAAATTTTCAAATGTTCTACATTATTTTTGCAACAATGAGTAGAATATCAGTAACCTGACATGACTTGTAGTCTTTTTATATTTTTTCATGACCGTCATAACTTTGTCAAACCCAAAGAGATCAGTAAATATAGGGATCAGAGGAAGATCAGGAAGACAATTTTTCATGTCCTGGAAAATTAATAAGAAGAATAAATTGTGTTAAGGTTTGAATAAGGTGATGCTTAAGAACAAGAATAGTATGTGAAGACAGGAGCGCAGACAGATTCTGCCAACTGTCTCCTGTAGTGGAGACTTCTTTTGTCTCTTCACACTTTTCTGCCTCCTGGAAATAGAATACCTCTTCTTTAGGGAACTGTCCCTTTATCTCCTCTCTTTAGGGATCCCAGGTACAGATGCCACTGGACACTGTCATCAATCCAAAAGTGGGCATGTGCTATTCACTCTCATCCTCAAACGTCTTGTATTCTAACAGTTATGCCTGTGAACAGGGAGTCCAGTCCGTTCATCCACTGTCCAAATAGATATCTTGGCATTATCCTTGACTTCACCTACTCAAAAAATTTCAGGCAGATTTGCTCTGTTAAGGAAAATGGTCTTTGGTTACCATTCACTTTTTTTCCATCTTTAAACTTGCATCACTGTCTAAGCCACCATGCTGTAACTGTCCACATCCATTCTAGAATTGCAGGTGTGATTATACCAGATTTTTGCTGCTTAAAAAAAAAGTGACTTCTTATTAGTCTTGAGGTGAAGATATAAGCATCTTAATGTAACAATAATTCCCCTGATGTTCTTTGTCTGCAGTGCCTCATTTCTATCTCCACCCCCAGCAGCATCTTTCTCGTTGTTACTGACATTGGACTCTAGGTTCCAAATTGCTGTCTTTTTTTCAGTCCTTTACTTTTTTCATTTGTGCTTCTTTGCCTAGAATGCTCACATTTTCCTTCTTTATGCATACATTTTATCTAAAGTGCAATTTTCCCAAGGAAACATTTTCCTCAAACAAATTTGTCTGAGTGGGTCAAATGCCTCTTTTCTAAAAATTCTTTATATTCTCATCAAATTGATAATTGCAAATTATATTTATTTTGTTTCCAGAGATGTATTCATGTTCCTGCTCCCCACTCCATGACAGGAGATCCAGTGTCTTGTTTTGCCCCAAATTTTATAATTAATCTTGATTATATATTTGATAAACTTGATGCTAGGGAATTTAAGTTGAATACCTGGCTATGTATGCTGAATATTAAAAAAAAAATCAGAACTTGAATATTAAAATTTGTTGATGAATGAACATAAAATTCAAATGTTTATTGTCAGTCTTAATATACACAAATATCCATTTGAAATGAAAGCAAAATCAAATTGTTTGAAAGACATGCAAGCAACAAAGAAAATACATCCTCAACTTGATAGTTTAAGACAGAGAAAAGATGGAAACAGTATGCCCTAAAACATCCTTCAGAAAAGGCGATATATGAACAGTTCATTTTTGAGCATTTTTGGTTACCTAAAAGCTAAAGAATATACTCAGACATTGAGTATAATGATAGTTTATCTGCTAGATAAACTATTATTTAGAATTGCATGTGTAATTCAATAAATTGACATTTTATTGGAGTAAAGCATTTAATGTGATTTTATGAATTTCAGTTATGTCAACATTTCTAAATATGTTCTTAGAATAAATGTATATAGTGTTTCATTTTGAACTGTAAATATCATGTATATTTACAGGGATAGCTTTCTGCAAGGATTTTAGATATGACATTATAGAAAGCCTTACATAACTGTAAGTGGGTCATGTTTAAAGACTTAATTCTCAAGAGGTAGATTACCTATGAAGATTTAAGAAAATTTGAATTAAACACTTCTAATTGAAAAAAATTCCATAGGGACATTAATCACGATCAGTGCATAATGAAGAATATTGGTACATATTAAAAGCATAATTGTTGACCTTTAAAAGAGTTTTAAGTTCCTCTGAACATTGGTATTCACTAAGCAGGAGTTAATTAATTAGCTTTCTCTATATAAATTAGTTAATAGTTGATTAGTCAAATATAATCAATATTCCCAGAAGTAGTACTGCTGTCTTACAATGTCTTCAAGAAAAGTAGAGTCAAGTCAGGTTATGACTTATGTTTTTAAATAGTAAATTATGTTTCAGTTCAAAAATAGAGTTCAGCTTAATTGTTAAGCAATATAAACCAGCAAATTGATTCCTTCAAAGCATAGGTGCTCCAGTTCAATCTTCATTTGAGGACATATTTTCAGTGCAAATCATGGGTTACATTAATCCAAGGAAAAAGTCATACACATACATACCAGCGACTGTTGATAATTAAACTGATGTGCTAGTGTAATTGATTAATTATTATGGTAAATGTATGTAAAGTTACATGTTGATCTATTATCTATCTGTCAACACATGTAATTTTGCCTTAAAAAAAAGAAAAGCAGAAAAAAAGAACCTCGAAGGATGCACACAAAGTACATGTTCCAAAAGCAAGTATGGTGGAAAAATAAGTAAATGAGGCCAAATCAGTTCTTTAAAGAAGTAAAGATGATAAGGAAATTTACAAATATTCTTATTTCTATAAGGAATGAAGATATTGAATACCTCAGAAAAAAATAATTAGAAGCAAGAGCATGTGAATATAATACAAACAATAAATCAGAAAATACTATTTAAGTATTGCCTATTTTAGAAAAAATGCATATTAACTTTCACTTTCATATTTCTCACTATTAGCTTTCCTGAAGTATCTTTAAGAGAGCTGTGTTTTATTTATCTTCCTTTATATTACTAATCTAGCCCAGTACATGATACAGTGGAACCATTAAGGGTTGGGTGTTGAATATTACTATATGTATCATTTTAAGTGAACTGAGAGTGAGAGATAAGAGAGAAGAAACTGATGAGTCAGATATGTATCAAAAGTAATAAGAACAGAACATCTACTTATGAAAAAAAGGAAAGTCCCCAATTATGTGATGGGAATGCCCATGGAGAGTCTTCATTTCCCCTCCCATTTTGTCTTTGTTTTTCAGAAAACCTCTTAACAATTATTGCTAAATATAATTAATACCTTTGATAATTAATGCCACATTCTTGTCAGCAAGGGTAACCTTGCTAGATTGTTCCAGTTTTCTTTTATTTTGGAATAGATAAGTTGTTGACTTTTAACTGTTATATATTTTAAAACATTTCCAAAGTGCTTTATTTGAATATGTGAATTTATTACATTTTCACTAGATCCACTTCAAGGATCTCTGAGAGTGCATACAGAGAGCCCTTACTTTGCACAGTAGCAGATTGTTAAAGAGTCAGTGCAAATTAAAACTGTGCAAGCAAATCAATTGAAAAATTATGACTTTCAACATCCTGGCTGTTGCTGATCCACCAAAGCTGTATTGTGCAAGAAAGTTTCTGCAGCTTTGTAGGTCCAGAAACACTGTTATATCAGAACACTCATTGTGTACCAGACCTTCTGAGATTGCTTTATTCTAACCAAAAGAGAAAGAAAGCAATTGATAAGCCAAATAAAAATTTTGAATTGACAACCACAAATATAACCAAGAATTGGACAAAAAGGCCATGGTTGGTTTATAGGACATGCTTTTCCAGATAGGAACCTTAGTTCTGTCTTCAGTTGATCCTTGAAGGGCTTGAACCAAGAGTAAAAATGTGAGCATATGTTCCTAATGAATAGCCCTCTTGAGAGGAAGTATGCTTAATACTTTAAATCCCGTATTCTAAGGTAATACATCCCAATGATAGCCACTAGCCCATATGTGAGCTCTCAAGCACTTGAAATGTGGCAAGTCAAAATTGAGATGTAACTGTTGGATTTCAAAGACTACTATGAAAAAAAAAAAACTAATATAAAAACTTTAATACTTTTTGTCTTGAACATTTGCTGGAATTGTGTTACGCAGATATATTGGTCTAAATAAAATATAATATTACAATTAACTTCATGTATATACTTTTTACTTTTAAAAATATGGCTAAAGGAAACCTAAAATTGCATATGTGGCCCACATCATCTTATCAGGCAGCATTGCTTTACAGCCATAATGCCTTGGTTCAAATACTGACTTCACAATTTATTTACCATACAATGGACCTGGTACTTAACCTCTTTGTTTCTATAAATTGATGATTTATAGTAATAATGATGTATTATCATTAATAATATAGAAATTAATTTAACTTAGTTAATAATAACTGTTAAGCACTTATATACATGTCTGATGTTTAGTTGAGCACTGTCAGTTATTATTGAGTGTTGACTAATACAGGAAATGCTCTAAACAAATTCTTTCTAATAAACTTTTTTTGTATATTTTGTTTTCTAATAACTAGCTTCATTTGCTCTTTCTAGACATATTACTATATAATTGGGTCAGATTATACTTTCTTTACATCAGCCAAATCAAAGCTTGTTTTCATAAGAATACACACAGGACTGTTTGTTGACAGTGTTGAAACACAGCCCACTTTCATCACCAACATGTCTAGACTTCATCATGAGCAAGTTTTTGCACAGTATTTTTGGTTTAATTCTCTACATGGCTACTCTTATCCATTGTGTATGCATATATGTTTAAAAGCATATGTTTTAATTGTTACTTTCATTATTAGAGGGTGGCTTTTTTGTGACCAAAGAAAGGAAGCTCTTTTCTTAGCCAACTAAGAAATGATTAAACTATTTGATTATCTAGTATCAAAAATAATGTAGAATTTACATTAAATATAATATTAAATTACAATATATAAATATTAAGTGTAATTTTATATATAAGAATTCAGGTTTAATACAAGTATGTGACTCTAAATTTTCTATTGCATTGCTAATCACAGGTGGTCTATAAATATAGGTTTATCAATTACACGTTTTAAATATTAGATATATTAAAAAATAAATTTTAGTATAGAAAATACTTTCTAAATATGGTTGCATTAACTAGACATCTGTTAATAGATTGCATGCATTTATGCTTTATGTTAGTACTTCTCTGTTAAACATCTTGAGAAATCAATTATTTTAGATATTTGTAATATTATTTTGCATTTTTTTGGTATAGTAATGAGCTGTGTATCAATATTTCTTTTTGGAGCTTTATTTAATGTGCATTCTTCATCCTACAACTAGAAAAAAATGATTCCAAATAACAGTTTCTCTGTAGACTATACTGTTTCTATATAGATACATTATACTCTAAGTCAGGGCTTACATTATAGTCATAACAATATATTGTTTCATATGTAGCCATACTAATGTTTCTCTATTGTCATTGAGAAGACAGATTTTCGCAGCTTTTATCTCATTATGTATTTTTTTCTGTTTGTAATACTTTTATCCTGAAGTTATTGCTGTCTCTTCTAAAAATACTCTTCTATCCTAATTCATTTTAGTTCTCATTACATGGTATTTAATTTACCTTTTAATACTGTGTGATGGATCCTCATCCAAAGCTTTTCTAAAGTCTAACTAGACTTTATGAATTAAATTTGAATTATTTTGGCAGTAATAACTTCAATGCATTGTAACAGGTTTGTTAAGCATGACCTCCCCTGCCTGAATTCATGCTGGCTATAATTAATCAAGTTATGCTTTACCAGGTGCACATTTGCCATGCTCTCTAAATATGTTTCCATGAGTATAATTCTGAAATGGATGTTAACCTTTGTCACTCTTGATTCATCTTCTATTGTTCATTTTATAGCACATTCTGCGGTTTAAGTATTCATTTAATGAACTAATAATGTTTCCTTTAGTAATGGGAGAATATATTATTAATTCCAGTTGAAGTTACCACTTATTATAACTGAAATTCCCCAAAAGATTTGATCCTAAGTATATTCTTAAACCCTAATTATTATAATAAAAAATAGGAGGAAATAATTATCATAAAATATAGTGTTTTTCAAGCATTCAAAGGCCCATGTACATTTTTTTTCAAATTTATTTTGATTTTTAATCATTTAATGAAAATGAAAGACACTTAAAGGACATTAAAAGTCAAAGGAAATGGCAGCTTCTGTAGTAACATTTATGCAAATGATAAGGTATCATAACCAATCACAGAAGGATCATACTTTGTCTTTAGATTCTGCATTGGAGTCTACAGATAATGGAGAATTATCACAATTGTAGCAAATCTTAAGATGTACTTAATTTTACTAGTTAAGAAAATCATTTAAGTTATTTATAATCTGCTAGATAATAGGCACTATGACATATGCATTTAAGATTTTGTATTGTTATATATGATGATTATTTAGCTTTGCGACAGAAACTGCTAAGAGCACAGAAAATAATATACCATTTTCTGGTGAAATTTAAATAAAATTCAAAATATTTTGTCTGTTGAAAATGATATTGTTATCCAGGTGCAAATGATGGAATAAAAAATGTGTAGCCTTAGAAATAAAAAAAAAAGTTCAAATATATTTCTGAGACTAAGTTTATTCAAATTGGAATTTGTACTAGTAATTTATTTCATTTTCATAATGATTTAATTAGATTTTGTATAATTAATGAATAATGATATTTACAACATGAATTATTTTTCCCATGACAATACTGAAATCTTGAGTGTTCTTTGATTTCCTCGCTATTTTCATAAGGGAATGAGTATTTTATTAATTGAATGCACAGTATTAGGCATTACTCAATACTTATTTTAGTAGACAAAATATTTTGTCTATTTCCCTAACACAAACATACATTACACAGATATTCATGTAGTAATAGTTATATTGTAATTTATGCTAATAAATACGTTTTTTACATTTATCAGAATTGTAACACTTTAAAATCTAAATTTGATAAAATAACAAGAACAAGACAATGTTAAATAAACCACTGTAGGTTACTTTATTATTATAGCAAAATGGAATGAAAAGATGGAATTTAGTTAGTTAAGTATCTCTTTCAGATAGGCACATCTTAGAATTTAATTTTACAAAATTGAAGGTACACACATATAGAATTTAATTTTACAGAATTGAAGATACACATGTATAGTTTTAAACTATTTTCATTAACTGTTATTGGATGAGTACATTTATGTCATTTTGATTTTTTGGTGCTTTGATGTTTCAGAAGTAAATCTTTGGAAAACTAACATTTATAAAGATGTGCATTGATATTATGCAAATCCAAATTTAACAATAAATAATGTCAAAATTTTAATAATTATATCACTGTATTTCTCTACCGTAAAAGCCTATTAGATCTATTTTTTGAATCTAATTTTCAAAATAGACTAGTTTTGTTATAGGATGCATTTTTGTGTGAATCTTTAAGAGAATCAATTTTATTATTCTTACTGACACCTGATATTATGTTAAAAATATCGAAATACATTTCAACAGGAACACAATTAATTCTTGAATTTGTTATGGTATGTCAGGTATTGGATTAAACACTTCATGCATATCATATTTGGTGTTCACATTGGCTCTATTAGGGAGGGATTTTTATCCCCATTTTACAGGCAAGTAAACTGAAGCTTAATGTATTAATCAAACTAATGTGAAATTAGTTTGATTTAATTCTGAAGCGGAAGTATTTTCCAAGATGTGCATGGAAATGTGAAGGCATGTGTTTTATAACTTTCTCTGAATTCTCATTAACTGTACTGGTGTAAGATGTAAAGATGGGCAAAAATGATGCACCTTTTTAAGTTCACATCATTATAGAAGCAATTTTTTTTTTTAAATTCAGTTTTATTCAGAGTCAAAGTGTCATGCAGGCCACAATTTTCAGCAAACAATTGCCAAAGACTGATAAAGGGAAAATTTTCTGCCTGAAATAGCAAGACATATGATGAGGTTAGGATGAGTTTTGGTGAAAGCAATTAAAGAAAGCTAAGAATCAAACGGGAAGACCAAGTCCAGGTGATGTTACCATTGATGGAGTCATTTATTCACTTGTGTGTCAATGGACCTCTGTTAATGAGCTACTATCGTTCAGACAATGTGTTAGATATAGACATTATCCACAGGTCCATAGTGGGTGAAAAAATGAAACACAGTGATTGTGTCAGTTAGTGAAAAAGAAAGGATCAATAATCAGTCTTAGAGCATAGCAAGGTAGATGCTGTGTCATGCCTTAAATGGTACTGGAGTTTCAACATTTTGCCTTTATTGATCATCAGTTTTGAGATCACCTGGCTCAGTCAAGCTGTGCTAAAGGTACAAAGTAATGAGATGGACTTTGTATTAGTTCATTCTCACACTGCTGTAAAAAACTGCCTAAGACTAGGTAATTTATAAGGAAGAGAGGTTTAATTGACTCAGAGTTTTGTGCGATTGGGGAAACCTTGGGAAACTTACAATCATGGCAGAAGGTGCTTCCTCACAGGGCAGCAAATAGAGAAGTGCTGAGCAAAGGGTGGGGGAAGCTCCTTGTAAAACTGTCAGATCTCATGAAAACTCACTATCATGAGAACAGCATGAGGGTAACAGACATCATAATTCAATTACTTCTCACCAGGTCTCTCCCATGACATGTGGGGATTGTGGGAGCTACATTTCAAGATGAGATTTGGGTGGGGACACAGCCAAACCTTCTATAAGGCTTTAAGAAAATAATGAAGGTTGTTAACTTTAGCTGGTTTTCAAGTGTCAACACCAGTACTGGCAATATTCCTCCTTTTCCCTTTTTCATATGAACCTAAAATTTATATTAGCTATACCAGTTCACCTAACCCGCCCTTCCTATTATGTCATCTTTACTTCTATACTACTGATTGTACCTTACCCATGACACTTGTGTTTATTGTCATTTTTTACTTTTTAAATTTTTCTTTCTGCTGATCAGCACAGATTAAGAATTTGAATCATGTGTTTGTTTATTATTGTATTTACTTCCAGCCTTCCTTCCTTCCTAACCCTTCTACCTTTCCAGCTGACCATGGTTTTGCTTCAGTAAAGTGCATACATAGTCAAATACAGCAAAGAACATGTCAAATTGTTAGTTTTCAAGTTGAAAATTGATTTTTTAAAAAATTCATGGCAGAAACCACAGTTTAAAAAATGTTTGAGTTATAAAGACCATCCTTTTTAGGAAGGTAAAGTTTATGCATTCGATATTTCACCAAAAAAAGAGAAGCCCCAAAGAAATGTATGCATGAGATTAAAGAGATGATATCAAGAGGGACCAAGGATTTACAAAATGCATTCACTGAAGACAAGAGACGGTAGAGGAGCTATCGGCATGTTAGCGGATGCCACCAAGGGTAGATGTCAGTGACCCCCCAAAAGCCAAGATAAGGCATATCTTTGTGGATGCTGGTATTGAAAGACAACCACCAGAAGAACAAGGTGGTTGCCTCCAAAAACACGATGCCATGTAGAAATGGGGAGAAAGGAGCATTATATTGTAAATATAATAGAATAGCTGAAAGTGACTGAGTTTACCTGTATTTCCCTATGTTACATTTCCTATTATAATGCAGAACAAAATCTTATAAAAGAGAATGACTTCAGTGGTAGAAAGTGGTTTTACATTTCTAACCCTTGAGTCTAGTTTTACTGAATATGGCCTTTGAGGGTGCTTGTCCTTTCATTGTGCTTAGACTTCCCTTTTTCCGCCTTTCTCTTTAGATGTCTAGCCTGTGACTTTTCCCAATAATTTTGCCCTTGTCCTCTTCCTTGCCCATGCAAGACGTGTACACACAGATACACAGCTGTTTTCTTGGGAGCTCACTTCTTTCAGGAAGCTCTGTGCCATTTCATCCGTCTTAATGTTACAAATAGATACACTTTCCTAGAATCCATTTTCTAGTGGCTTAGATTCTAATGAATTTGATCTGTTATATTGACTTATTGACTCTGCCTAAATGCTCCCAATAGTATTCCCCAAATGAAAGTTAAATAATATGGTATTTGATGACATACTGTGTATGTAATATATCATGTCTATTTTGTGAGACATTACAAAGACAAGAATAATATTTAATTCATGAGAGACATTTGTATTTACTCTTTATGCAGTGGTTTCACATATATTACCTATTTTTCACCTTAGATTTGTGCAAATAAATAGTGAATGGTATCTGTCAGTTTTCCTTAAGATATAATATGCAGAAGTAACATACCTGTAAGCCATAAACATAATAGAAAATATATGTTTATAAAACATGGAAAATATGTAAAAATATAGCAAACACATAATCATAGCTAAATGTAAAATATAAACTATATTACATTTCTTTCATGTTTTCTATCCTGTGATTTTGATAACTTATATCCTACTTTTTACTTTTGGAAGCATAACAGTACACACTACCTTCCATAGACTCATGCATACTCTCAGAATCCAGGTAGAATCAACATAAGGAACTGGTTTTCTACCCATGTATGAATTTCATCTTTACTACATACTGGTTGTTTGACTCTAGGTAACTCACTGAATGTGTTTATGACTGGTTCCTCATTGATAAAATAATGATGACAATATCTACTTTAAAGTGTTGTATGAATTAGGCAGCATGATAGGAAGTACCTAGTAAGTACTAAATAATTGTTAGTTGTTTATTATTCTATTATAGATGACCATTGTAACTTTAAATCTTTCATTTCAATTTAGAAAACATGGTACAGTGGTTGTACAGATGAAAACAGCTAGTTATCTGTGATTCCCTAGCTAATATTGATATACAATGGATTTAATTGTAATCATTTTTCAGAGAGGTCACCATAGTGTGTTCTCCAGAAGAACAGAAGTGGAGGGAAACAAACAATGCATTTAGGCCTATACACAAAAATATAAATGAAAAAAATAAATAAAATTAACTTAAAAGCATTTGTCTCTCAATCATGCTTTCATCTGTTGATTTTATAAAAGACTGCTACTTGAAATTGTAGCTTTGACAATTATAAATAGTGTTTGACAAGCATTTCTAGCTCTCACTGTTTTTGGATATGTGCTAACCTGTTTCTATTGGGCCTGGCATGTGACAAGCTTTGGCCAATGAAATGTAGGAGTAGCTTGTGTCACCTCTTGTCTGAAGCCCTTTGTGCAACAATGATGTTGTAGAAGCACTAGTTAAGGTGAAAGTCTAGCTTCCTCAGTGTCTGAGTGCCATGATGAGAGAGCCCCCTGCTGACCTTAACCAGAGATGAAGCAAGAGTAAAACATACAACTTGGTGTCAAAACACGACACGTCAGGATTGTAGGTTACTGCATCATAGCTTCAACAATCCTGACTGTTGCAATGCTTATTTAGATTGTGAATCATTGCAGATATTTGTATTCTATTTTACTTTTAAAATTGTAAAAAAATTATATTTTTTACCAGAAACACTATTTATCTGTATTTTTTGATTTAAAGGGCTGTGACAACTTGACAGTTTAATGTAATTTAATTTTTTAATTCCTCAGAATACAAGATTTCTTAGGTTATATTTAATATATGGTATAGATTTCATTAAGATTTTGGGCTCATACAGAATCTTTTAAACACACAAGTATATTTGGGGAAAGTGAATTGAACATTCAGTAAGATTTTTTGGCACTTAACTAATGACTCATGAATATAAATCAACAATTGCAGTCAAAAATCAGTGAAGTTCAGGAAAACTTTTCAGTACTTAACTCTGCAGAAACCACTGTGATAATTTTTTTTTTTTTTTTGAGTTGGGGGAAGGAAGGAAAATACTTGAAATGAGTTGTTAACATATGATTTTTTAAAAAGTAATGATATTCGTTTTATAAAAAATGCAGTGGAAAATATCATTAATGAAACAGTTTGTAAAAACCTCTCTGTGAATCAACCTACTTTTGGTTTAGAATTTATTCATTTATTTAGAAAGAATGAAAACAGAAAGACGGGCACCACTCTCTGTATGTTATTTTCCTGAAAGGTGCTAAGGCAAAATGAAAAAAAAAAAAAAGAAACCTCTTCTATAATTATGTAATATATCCTAATGTCTTATTATGCTTTATGGTTTTACAGTTCTATATAAAATCTATGATTAAGTCCCATCACCTAATGCGTGCATTCTTGTCTAGTCTTTTTATCAAAGGATTCATTCTTGTGAATCAACAAGGCATAGACCCAGACTAAGAGAGCTTTCATCGTTTTTAAGAAAGTGACGCTAGCTTACAGTCTCCTAGGAAACTCAAAAATTCAGCAGCTGTAGAAAGTCCAAGTTTTACAAAACAGCTATTATTGGGGGTGAAATCTCCCAAGGAGGGATTCCCTGCAATCTCACCTTATTTTTCAACATAGAATAAGAAATATTTTAATAGTATTTATGGTTAGACATTTGTTAATAAGCAGAAAAAAATTAGCAAATCCCAGATCTGGAAATTTTCATTTCTTGATCTGTGTGGAACTGCAATTAAACTCAGGAAACTTAACAAAAGGGTGATTATTTGAAGGGAATGGTCATCAAACCAACACTGGAAAAATACAAATCCAGAAAGCACACTCAGAATAATTTATTAGGCAGTATAATAGCATTTAATTAAGAGGAATATATGTGTGTACTAGAGAAATATGTATTCTAAAATATAAAGTGTAAAAATTAATAATACATGAAATAGCCTGATTATCTGCATGAAATTAAGAGCTTGAACTAAGTGAGCTGCAAAATTGTTATCAAGAGAAAAACAATTCCATAATGCTTCTGTACTTTTATATGTGTGTTGCATGGTCAGTTTGTTGGTTATGTTGTCTTTTGGATGCTAAGAGCAGTATAATGGAATATTGTTTTTACAAATATGTCTGTGCATTTTACACTATCATGCTACTATGAAAGGTAGGCATGAACTTTGCTGTCATGAGAAAATAGAGTTTCTGTAGTTAGGTGAAACTTGCCTAAAGTTAGTCATTTTATTTTTGGTGTGTTAATGACTCATTTATTGATACATCTTGAGGAGAAACATGCAGGGTTTAAGAATGGAAAATGAAATGTTAGTACCATTTATCGGACAACAAAAATTACAAGTGAGAAAATTGACTCAGGCTTGCCACTATGGAGTAGAAGAACAAAGGGGAGTGTCTTTGATATCCAGTGGCTGTAGGTCAAAAGTTGATGATTTTTCAGTATTATTTCGTTGTCTTTGGAGAAGTTAATTAAATTCCTTGAAACTCAGTTTCCATAAGTGAAAAATACATATGTTATTATTATCTCAAAATGGTTTTAAAAAGGTTCCAAATTTATAATGTTATCTTTTCAGTAAATGTTGTCTTCCCTTCTCCTCCTCCTCACCATAGAGATGTGAATTGTTTTCAAGTTGTAATTGGATATATACATGTATATATTAGTACATTTGTGAATTTGTATATATCTGTATGCCAAATGCAAAATACTTAGGATAGAAAAAATAAAAACAAAGAAATATTTGCACACATGTTAAAAAAAGGTTTTTTTCTCATAGAGATGCTAACATATCAATAACTTCTATTTTATACTTATTATCTGCCAAGCATGTGTTTTATGCATGGCAGTGAGCAATGTAGATATTCTTTGCTCTTCTGAAGCATATATTTTAGTAAAGAAGAGAGAATGAGAAAGTTAGTAAGTAAACAGAATTAGAGGGGTTAAATTTTTTTCAAGAAGGGTACAGGACTGAGAACTGAATAATACATTAGAATCAATCGTGGTATGAAATGGGGAAAATTATCGCAGGCAAAGAGAAAAGCTAATACAAAGTTTCTAAGGCAAGAATGAGCTTGGAATATGCAAGAAATAGAAATGGAAAGAAGGGCCTGGTGGATGGAGTATAGTTAGCAAGGTGTGGTTGCAAGCTACTAAGAGTCTTTAGTGATCTCTATCTTGGGTAGTCTGTACTTTCATTGTACCAGTATTGGTTTGTGTGATCAATACAATATGGTAGAAATGATGGTATGTTACTTCTGAGATGAAAGTTATAAAAGAAATGGTGGCCTCCCTCATTGTTGCTGTTTGTTTCTTTCTTTTGCATCACTTCCTCTGGGGGCAATCATGTTGGGAGCAGCATGTGGGGAGGTTCACAAGGAGAAAAACTAAAGTCTCCTGTCAACAACCATGTCTGTGAGCTTAGAGCAAATCCCCAGCCCCAAACAAATCTTCAGAGATTGGTACCCTAGCCAAGTGAAACTTCATTAACCATTCTGAGACAGAAATGCTTGGCTAAATTTCTCCCAGATTTCTGACCCTCAGAAAAAGAAGGGAGCAATAAATATTTATTATTGTAAACATTAATTTTTGAGGTAGCATTTATATAGAAATAGATAATGAATACAAAACAGAGTGGTTAGAAATGAAATGAAATGATGTAGGACTTCATAGATCATAGTAGTTGGATTTGAATGTTGTTTAAATTAATGGGTAGTAAACTGAAATTATGAAGCGTCCATGTAACATTATTTGACTTTGTTTTAAATAAAAATGAATCGATTATGGAATATACAGTGCTTTGAAGGGGCATAGAATGAATCAGGATGTCCAGCTAAAAGGAGTTGTCCAGGTATATATGAGACATTGATTAAACAGCCAAAATGGAAACAAGTAGAGAGTTCTGAGACACAATGGGAGATAGAACTGGCCATAAATACTACAGATGAGGGTATCCTTCATATACATGATTGTTACAATCAATGAGAAAAATACAAGGTAAATAAGTAATGAATTTACTAATGGTAGAAAATATGTTTTAAAGATGCTTTATCTCATTAGTATTGGCAAAAACATTAATAATAATGGCATATTTTTCATCCTGAGAAATTAAAAAGACTAATTAAACTCTTCATTGGCAAGACTGGAAAATTATTCACTTTCATTTATTGTAGATAAGACACTAAATTGATAAAGTGTCTTTAAAGCAAATCTGTGAAGTCTATATACGTTCTTTGAGTGAGTCCATTTTGAGGAATTTTTTCCCCAGGAAACATTTACAATAGTAATGAACGCTCATTGTTTATTGTAAGACCATTTATAATAGTGGATACTTGGAAGCATCTCATAGGCTCATCATGTTATATGTAATTAATTTTACTTATGGCATAATGTATAAAATGCAAGTTTCAAGATGCTATGTTTATCATTAATCTGTGTATGTAAGTGTAAAACTGTATATGTCAACGTTTTATTTCTTGATGTGTATGTGTATGTGTACGTGTGTATGTAAGAAGGCAATATTTACCAAAAGAAAGCACAGTAGCTTGAAGCCAGGAATTTGAGACCAGCCTAAGCAACAAAGCAAGACACAATCTCTACAAAAAAATTTTAAAAACTTAGTTGGGTGTGGTGGCATGCTTCTGAGTCCCAGCTGCTCAGGAGGCTGAACTGGGAGGATGACCTGAGCCCAGGTGTTCCAGGCTGCAGTGAGCTGTGTGTTTGCACCACTGCACTCCAGCCTGTGCAACAGAATGAGAGCCGTGTCTCAAAAGAAAAAAGAAAAGAAAAGAAAAAAGAAAAGAACAGCAAATATGATTATTTTGGGATGATAGATTTAAATATGACTTTTCTTGTTTAGATTTTTCCTTATTTAAAGATTATTTATGCCAACATTATTTTTAAATATAAAGATAATTCAAAACTGTGTACAAAAATGTAAAACATAAAAAAGCTAACTGAAGAAGATATTTTTAAAAACATTACCTATATTATTACTTTCTACTATAAGAAATATTACAAAAATAATTTTATTACATTTGTCATTTTCTCCATTCAAATATTTTCTTTATAGTAATAACTTTAGATCCTTTGTAGTCTTTATGCTTGCATTTTTAAGTCTTTAGAAAACATTACTTTTATCCATTGGTTAGAATAGAAGAAAAACTCATGAGAATGATGAGAAAAAGTAAATCTAGAGTGATCATTAATAAGAAAAAGCATCAGGACGTGTAGAAAAAAAGAACAAAGATAACTGCTACAGATTTAGTAGAGTTTTCAATTTCTCTGGTTTTCAAAGAAACCACAGGCTATTCACAAATGTTTAAAGATTGGTAACATGATACTTTTGTTCTGAGTCAATCTTTGAAAAACAATTTAGTTGTATATAAGTTATTCTCACATACGATTTTAGTTTATTCAAAGTATGAGGTAGTTTTGATGAGAAAAATCTTATCCATTGAAATACGGCTTTATGTTTGCTTTTTTAGAGTGAGACCAAAGATCAAATCTAAAATCAGTAAGAAATTTCTGCTTTACATATTTATTTGATACCAGTCCATCTTGTTTAGGGCTTATTGGAGGTCTTGAAAGATCTGGTAATAACAGCCATAGTAATAGTGTAGTACTTGTATAATAATTATTATTATTATTTGAGATGGAGTCTCACTTTGTCGCCCAGCCTGGAGTGCAGTGGTGCAATCTAGGCTCACTGCAACTGCCACCTCCGCCTCCCAGGTTCAAACAGTTCTCCCACCTCAGCCTCCTGAGCAGCTGGGATTATAGGCATGCACCACCATGCCCGGCTAATTTTTGTATTTTTAGTAGAGACAGGGTTTCACCATGTTGGCCAGGATGGTCTCGAACTCCTGGTCTCAAGTGATCCACCCACCTAGGCCTCCCAAAGTGCTGGGATTACAGGCATGAGCCACTGTGCCAGGACTACTTATGTAATTATTAATCCTGTTTACATTTTACATGTATTATTTTATTTTATTATTATCACAACATGGGGTAGCTTTGATTAATGGCTTTCACTTACAAGGTAAGACAGTTGAAGTTCAGCAAGATTACATGACCTGTCCAGCATTATAAATCTAATAAATGGTAGTACAAAGAAATAACACAAGAACCCACAATGAAATCATGTCTTCAAAAAGTATATCTGACTTTTTTTCATGCAAGGTTAATAGATATATTCACAGATTCCAAAATGTTTCATTTGGTTTCACTATTGAATAAAAACAGACATATTTTTTCTGAAAAGTGTCATTCCACCCCAGTTTCCAAGCCTATATTTTTCCCTCTGCATATTGACTATCTTAGTTGCCAAATTTCCGATTTAATTTTTGATTTAAATATAATTATCATCTTAATTATATTAAAAATAACATAAAAATTTTAACATTTTATTTACTGCATGTTAGCAGTTAAGGCAAGACTCTAATCCTAAAGGTGCTTACTAAGGTAACTCGGGACACAAAGTATCTTATAGAAAATGTTGGACGGTAAGATAGAGCAGCTGGTAATCAAATGCATTTATTATTGACTTGATTCTTAACTGTTTGACACTACCCAGTGGTTATAATATGAATTGACTTTGCTTCAACCACAGTGTCATTGCCAATGTTTAGCTGTATCTAGTGGAAGAAGTATTATATATTTTTCATCCTTTAGAAGCTTATTTATAAAATACCAGTTGGATATTATCTAGTTTTGTTCTACAGTTTATTAATATATATTTGAATGTTCTTGGTATACATTATAGGGAATTGAGTACCAACATTTCACATGATAAGCAGAAATATATTTCCTCTAAAGTAAAAGCAGCTGCAATACATATAAATATATATATAAACATGTAGCTTAATTCTTTAAGTCCTGTACTTTTTGTTTATAGTTTTTGTGTGTATTATGTCACTAAAGTCTTTATATCAGCAAAACCAAATTGTTCAATGCAACCATAACCAAATATTTGAAAATGTAATTTTTAAAATATATTTTATTGCATTTTAGGTTTTGGGGCACATGTGAAGAGCATGCAGGACTGTTGCATAGGGTACATACATGGCAATGTGGTTTGCCACCTTCTTCCCCATCACCTATGTCTGGCATTTGACTCATAAACACATTTTTTTTTTTTTGAAAAAACCCTTACTAAAATGTACTATGTGCCAGGGTTTAAGTCTCACCCAAGAATTCTGCAGGGTTAGGCCAGGCTTTCATACAACTGGATTTCATTTACAGTTTAATTTATCTTGTAAAAGTTGAAAAATAGCAATCTAGAATACATTTGGCCATCGATGGCACTTTCAATTTTGAAGCTACACTGAAGCTGTCACATTGCCATCCAAATTGCTGTCAAAAATGAGTACGCTAATTGAACAGCTCTGGCTATGAAATTAAGTGTTGTAATTTATCAAGCATAGATAAGAACTCTATATAAAACATGGATTTTAAGGTGAATTGAATTTATCAAATTGTAAGAGCAGGCTATAATTTGAAAATCCTACATTAGATTGATTTTTCTATTTCTAATTTGTTGTGAATAATAATGTTCAGAAGAAGAGAAGAGCTGTATTTTCTTGCTTTCCTTAGTTTAGGGTTTTTGGAGTAAGGACATTTTTTCCAGGATTCAAAATTCCTTACTAGCATAGCTTATGAATCTCCTCCATGCTTGTTGTATTGGAAGAACTATCCAGCATACAAAATACGAGAATTTCAGGAATTTTCAGTCAAACCCATAAGTCATAAGTATTTGTTTATAGGTCAGGTCATACATCTAAAAACTTATGTCATAAATCAGCCCCACTATTTGCTAACTCTCAGCCATCACCAATGGTTGTTCCATATGTAAGAATCTGTATTTTCACTGACTACAGTTATGGTAATGGTTTCTGGTTTTACACAACTATTTTTTCTTCTGATGTCTAAATAGTTGTGAAAATAGCATAATGTATCAGATATGTAAAAGTTATTTAGTTGCTACAGTCACTGCTACTGTGAAAAGATCAGTTACAATTTGTGCAGTGGTTGGAATATACTTTTAGATGTCATTGGGGAAAAATCTAAGCCGGTTGTGAGATGTGATTCCATTATTAAGATTAATAATATGAATGACCAGTTAAATATGTGTCTGCGCTGACTGGAAACTCTTGAAAAATGAAGTTCAAATATTTGAGTTGCATTATTTTATATGCACATCTTACATATTTTAAATATAAAAGTTAGCTAAATGCATGAACTAGCTTTCACAGGATCTGATTATCAACATCTCATGTACCCGATAAATATATACACCTACTGTGTATCCACCAAAATTAATAATTAAAAAGTAAACTTTTTGTCTTTGTATGGCAAATTATAATAGCTCTTCTTTCTAGAAGTATTTCTAATATTTTATTTCTTGTATTTTTCTTCATTTCATTCAATTATTAATTAAAATATGTAAATGTTCGTTAAAGTTCAGTGAGAATGCCATTTCCACTAATTTTTTCTTTCATTTTTTACATTACTGTAAGACTTTGACGATGTATTGAACTTCTAAAATATTTGTTAATCGTGCTCTCTCGTAAATGTATAGTTAAAATGTCGTTCAATTAGAATATTATTTTCTGTTTGTTAACTATTAACTGGTTGAGGATAGTAATAGTATCTAATTCCTCTCTCTTTTCTCTAGCTGTTAACACAATATTTGGCATGGGTTAACAACTCACTTAACACTTAAAGATAAGTACCTTTAACACAAAATGCCAGTCACATAATATATAAGGAGACCCAGGGTATATATTTTCTGTCTGTCATTCAAGCTAAGTGTTAAATACTGCAGGCTCATAATTATTCTTTAAATTTAAGTCTGTAATGTGTTTCGTCTTGCCTCAAAACCAGTGGCTGGAGTTGCCTCAAAAGCCATGTTGGAGGAGTTTCTTCAAGGGACTGCTCCAAACCATTCCATGATGGGGCCAGTTGGGATTACAAAGAAGGAAGCACTAAAGCCAGGGTGATGAATCCAAAACATTTGCAATATTAAGGGGAACTGACCTGCAGAGGGCTTCAGCGTCCTCATGACAGAAAAAAAATATGTTCTACCCACGTATGTCCTTAACCAGAATGTCACCCTATGGTGACATTTTGTATAAGAGTGTCAGGAATTTGGCTCAGGCCATTGCTAGATTCTACTTGTTTAGCAGCATGCTTGATATTTCAGGGCTTGGGACAACAAACTCAACAGCATCAGGTGGGCCTTGGAATACTCTGTGATACCTTCCAGGCCTCTGTCTGGGTTTCAGCCTGCAGGGGAAAACATGAAGCTGGCTGGGTCACTGAGCACTAAAGGCACTGTGACTTTCTCTGTTAGGACAAAGAAAGAAAATATGGGACACTGGTGATACATAATGATGATATAATTTCCTCTATGTTTAATAAACTCTAGGGCACAACAGATCAACACAACAAAATATTATGAGCAAAAAATAACTCATATAAGGCATTCCTTGGTAGTTTCTTGGATCTTTTCATAAGACTACCAGAGAATGCCTTATATGAGTAATTTTTTGAAAATATTGTATATTTTGATTTTATTAAAACAGTTATTTGGAGATTGCATCATTGTCTACTACAAAACTATCAGTAGACATTGTTCTTCATGAGAGGACAAAGGATATGTGACTGAATATTGATTCCACCACTATAGATGAAGCCAACTTAGTCCCTTAAACTAGTAGTTTTGGCTTGTAATTCAATTAAATCCAGATTATAACAGTGTCAGTGAGAAGAGCAAAATGGTGATGTAAGAGGAAAAATGGTTCCTGGACATAGTGTGTTTTTTAATAACAATAATTGAATAAAGGGATACATTAAAGTACTACTTACACAAAAAATCATAATGGAGATATTATAGGAAAAGCATATTTGTTATGTACTATTTTTGTTAACAAGGCAATAAAATTAATTCTCCATAGAGTACAGTTTCAGGCAAAAAGATTATTCTCCAAACAAAACAGTATGTTTACTTTTGCCTATAAAAAGGAAATAAAAACATCAATGTATTTTATTTTGTAGTCTATATTTCTAAGAAACTCAAATTCAATAATAAATCGCAGTAACCATATTGCAGCAAGTTTCGATTATTTTATATTAATTTTCTATCCATACATTACCTCTCTTTTCAAATGTGAGTCTGTATTGCGTAAAGGGATCAGTACTAGAGTTGTGCATTGAGGACTGAAAGCACAGAGATGTTATTTAATGCTTTAGGATTGGTTATGAGCCTGTAGGCATGGAAATGGGTTTGCAGAAGTGATAACCAGGCTAAGCTCTGGGACATCCACAAAGTGGAGGTCTGAAAGAAGAGGTTAATCTCACAAGAAGATTAAAGACTGAGATGGAGGACAACCAAGAGAGCAGGACTCCAGAAGCCATGTACAGACAGTGCAAGGAGAGAGATGCCCACTGTGGCACGTGCTACAGATTAAAGAAGATCTGATGCAGAGCAGGGATAATCCATTCACAGGAACAAGAAAAAACCACAGTAGATGGTTATTGAAGCAAGATGCTTGGTAGATTTGGTAGAAAGGGAAAGGTTAAAGTTCTCTTTTATTTATTTATTTTTTCCCCCAACAAAATTAGAGGCACATTTATTTTTTTGAATGTGAGGAGCCAGCAGGGGTTGTTTCAGACTTGAGGAAAGAGGAAGAAGACATGGAACATTCCACTCCACTAAAAGACCAGGAGCTCAAATGGACCAGGGAGAATTTCTGTTCTCTCATTGGTCTGTGAATTTTTCAGTATTATGTTCATTAGATATAAAGTTCCATAGATAGTTTCTGGCATAGTAGATTAATATTTATTGTGTACATTACTGAGACATTCACTTAACGAATCACATAATAATTGCATTACAGCCTGTGTTAACATGTTGAATATTGCACAGCTTTAAATGACTGTAGACATTGTCTTATTTTAATTATGATAATTCTTTCGTACATTTTGTTTTCCCTCTTTTCTGTTAAAAATACTGTATATTTAATATATAAAATAGCTTTTGCTTTCTTTTCCTTTTGAAAAAGGCATCATACTCTTAGTATGATTCATTGTGTTTTGTGTTTACCCAGCCCCATCCTCCCTTCCTTTCTCTCTACTTTTTTCTTTTTCTCTGAAACATATTTTGCTTTTTTTTTTTTGTTTACATTCTGCTCTTAATTCTGACTTTTGCATAGCAAAATATTTTTTCATCTCTCAACAACAGAGAAGCAGTTTGAAAAAAGTACCTTGTACCTTTTTTTCTAAAGACCTGTCCTATCCTTATCATTTTTTCCTCTTACTTACCTGTTTCTATTACAACTTCTATAAACAGTGTTGATTTTCTATTTGAAATAAAACTGAACCATATCTGGTGACTTGGATATACTTTAAATACACCTCAAAATGTTTCAGTTCCTTCTCGTACTTCAAAGGCTGCAGCCACTACTCTGGAAGTTATTTTTTGACATACTGATTGCTAGATGATATCAGTCCTGATAACTCCATTTAAGAAACCTATGAAGAGAAAACTTTTATCAGTCTGTTACCATCAGGCCTTATCACCTACAAGCAAGTGGTCAGGCTAAAAGAACAGTACAGATCATAAAGAATGCCCCATAGCAGATTATTATAGGAGATTGGTCAGTAAGATGAAACAAGTTGCACAGGATTCATCTTTGCACTCTCAAATCAGTGACATGTATTATAGTAAAAGCATATCTTTGAGGCCTCCTTAAACTTCTTGGCTTCGTAGGACCAGTAAGAATGAGATGTGTTCTTTTGCTCTCCTGAATGTAATGCTGAACATGGGCTGTGTGTATTGCTTTTCTACACTGCATTTTTTTTCCCCACAAAAGTTTGCCTTTTCCAGGTGTTAGCATAAGTTCTCTTTATATTAGGGATAATGCAGTTTTTAGAATTTAAGACATAAACCAGTGGTTCTCAAAGTGGCAATATCCACCAGATTCAGGGAGTATAGATTTCAGGGGTTCTGTGAGGTTAAAGACAGAGCAAAACAAAACTGTTTTTGTAATAATGCTAAGACAGTAGGTGAGATTTTTCAATCTGTTGACCTTTGCACTAGTAGTGCAAAAGCAATGGTAGACAAAACTGCTGCTCCTTACCAAGAATCCCAGTGGCACAAAATTGTTTTGGTAGTCACTTTATTCTTCACTATCTCACAGTCATCGGAGGGGAAAAGCCAATTTCATTTAAGAATGTCCGTCAAGGCAATACAATATACAAATGTTTTATATCTAAGCACTTGATGTACTATTCATTTCGACAAAATTGTAAATACATATTATACATTTTCTGTGGCAAACAAAGATATAATAATTATCTTGAGGAAGAAGCAAGTGCGGATTGTTTGAGTTGTGAGATAAACTAGTGGCTTTTTGTTTGTTTTACACACATGGCCTATTATTGTTATTGAAAAAAATATGACTGGCAAACTATGATTATTAAGATTGAGGTTTTTAGCAGATTTGGTTTTTCAAAAATGCACAAAGTGGGTTTGTCAATTCAAGAAAATATTAGGAATTTTTATCAGTTGTTGATGTTGAAAATTTGTATTTTAATCAGTTGATTCTAAATAGAACTATTCTATATTATAAATGTTTAATATGTATTTTTCTCAAGTTATTTAAGATGATAAGACTTCAATCAATGCCTCTTTTTTTCTCTAATTGGCCTCATGATAATTTAATACCAATTCTGGTTTTTACTATGGATATTTATCTTGTTAGATAGTTTTTATTTCTATTTGTATGACCTCAACTTCATACTAATTGCTTTATTCTGGGGTTAAGAAAGTCTGAAAGTTTCATATAATTCTCTGACTACCACTGAGTTATATGTAATCCGTTTTGCTGTAGCTTGTTTAGCCATCATTTCTCTCCCTTTTAGTCTGTAAATGTATAATGTGTTCTCAATAGTCTGTGAATACATTTGAACAAAGAAAAAACCCTGCCAATTTATTTTCTATAATATTTATTAGAAAAATCATAAACATTTTGAGTATGCTTTTAAACCTAACTCTCTAATACCTAGATATATTACACAACTTTTAGCAGAAAGGTGTGGCAAGTTTCTTATGAGTATCTCCAGGCACATGCAAAACCAAAAGCAAGATAAAATATTTGGTGTTTTATTTTTTAAAGTCCTTTGCTCTCTACCAAAATTCTATTCTTTAAACAGAAATGTGGGCTATTATAAGCAATGTTTTATTTTTGTATTGTCTATTTAAAAATATTTGTAAATTGCAATTCGTCTTGGATGAATGTGTTTCTAAAATTGTTTGGGAATACAAATGTAGTTATGTACTAATGGACCTCCTGGGATATACTCCTTAGTTTTCAAGGGTCAGTGTTAATGTTCTGCCACAGGAAAAGCTTAGTAACAAGAGTGGAGGTGTCATGTTTGCCAAAAGCTCTTCCTTAAGTCTAAAGAGCCATGGCAGAACATAGAGCTTAAGCTACTTTAATGATGCCAAGAGTGCTAAAAAAGTGGTTTCCCAATAGCTGTTGCAATGAACCACTGATCAGTATCTTTTTGAGGCCATGTGGGGAACAGAGTAACAGACCAAACACAGCTCAGGGCTTCCAAGAGCTTCTTCCCCTTTGACATGAATAATTCTGCCTTTTTTTTTTTAAAGCCTGATTCACTCATTTTGAATATTAATTTGTGTCTTTTTCTTTCTTTTTATTTTTTTTAGATGGAGTTTTGCTCTTGTGTGCCAGGCTGGAGTGCAGTTTTGTGATCTTGGCTCACTGTAACCTGTACCTCCTGGGTTCAAGTGATTCTCCTGCCTCAGACTCCCTAGTAGCTGGGATTACAGGCACCTGCCACCATGCCCAGCTAATTTTTGTATTTTTAGTAGAGACAGGGTTTCACCATGTTGGCCTGGTTGGTCTCGAACTCCTGACCTTAGATGATCCACCTGCCTCAGCCTCACAAAATTCTGGAATTATAGGTATGAGCCACTACACTGGGCCACATTAATTTCATTTGAAGATGCAATTTTCCTGAGTGAAAAAAATGAAGTCCCAGTTAATGAGTCCTCCAGGTCAATGTTATATTTGCTTGGGGATAAGTTTACTGCTATTACGTAGCATGAAAGAAATAATTTTTATTAGAGCTTTATCCAGACACTCCTTGTGGCATTACCCTTCACTGTCTGTCTCAGCCTGAATGTTCAGTAACCCCTAGATTCCTTTATTGTTTAATTACCACAAAATGGAGATTTAAGGTAAAAAATTTTACCAGAATTAAGTTAATGAAATGATTAAAATCTTCAAATTTACGCTTCATTTCTCTCTCCACTTAATTCTTCACCACTCTCTTGTTACTTAGAATATAAGGTCAATTCTGGTCCTACTGGCGAGGTCAGTGTTAGAAAACACAGCTTTCAAAGATTATTAAGTCCTATTACCAGCTCCTGTGAATAAGTTCCTGGACTGTTCCTGCATTAATTGTCTTTGTTTCTGGTTACAGTCTTTTAAGAAGAAAACATTCTCTAAAATAACTTCCTGAAAGCTATTTTATATACTTCTATACTCTGCCTTAATTGTCGTCTTTCTTCGAGTAACCATAATTATACAAACCTCCTTCTGAACAATTCTACATTCTTTTCCTGGGAACGTTTAATTATAATTTCAAAACAGTGGGGATATTGTGCATGTGTGTGTGTAGAGTTTGCAATATCTTGTATATAGAGAAATGAAATCAATTCAAATTGAATGCAAAATACTGAAATATGTTTTTGTAAATAACAAGAAGTTCATGGGTAGGGCTAGAGTTCAGGGCTTCAGGTCCACTTCTCTGAGATTGTGTGTGTTTGTGTTTCTTTCATGGGTAGGGTTTTTACTAAGTCAGCCTGTTTGCAAATAGATGTGCAGTTCTAGACATCATATTCAGGAAGAGAGAATGTATTTTCTTGCATTTATTAGTTTAGGATCAATTTATTATTTTTCAGATGCTCCCAGGAGATGTGTACTGGGTGAGAAGTGAATCACATGCCATGTGTGAAGGGATTATCATGATTGTTTCAATGAAAACACCATTGTGACCAGTGTAGTGTTGAAGGGAAAAATGCTTGATTACTGCACATTGCTAGATCCCATGAGAGATGATATGAATTAAATATAATGCAGAAAACCTGTTCTTAAATACTTTAGTTTATTGAAAGTTAAATATATATGTAACATATTAATAACTCTGATATACAACAACTAGATGGAGCTGATGAAGTGTCTTTTACCTTGATAGGACTGTCTGTTTAGTTTAAGGACTTACCAGTTAGGCGCACTATCTTTAGCACCTACTTGACCCATTTATTATAGTACGTACTCAATAAATATTCACCAGTGGACTTTACAAATACTTGAATAAATGAAGGAAACTCAAAAAGAATTAAAATTTTAATGTAGTAGTTTTTGGGAAAAAAATCCAGAAAATCACCAAAATTCTTGTCTTTTTAAATTTAAAATAATTATCTGATGAAAAAAGATTATGTATATTCAAGGTATACAATGTGATTTGATATGTATCACCATTGTGCTATATACATCTATATATAATGAGCATTGTAATCACATTAATATGTCCATCACCACCAATGCTGTAGATTGGATCCTTATTACTTATTAATCTCATGTTTGAAAGTTTATACCCTTTGGTCAACATTCCCTACCTCCCTCATGCTCACACTCTTCTACTCTCTGTTTCTGTGAGTTTGACTTTATAATATCCTACATATAAGTGAGATTATACACTATGTGGTATGTCCATTGTGGAAAAATTTACAGAGTTTCCTAAAGAAATGAAAATAAAGCTACAATCCAGGATTTCCATCTCCTGCTATATCCAAATGAAATGAAATAAATATCTTTAAAAGTTTCTACACCTCCTTGTTCATTGCAGCATTATGCACAATAGCTAAAATATAAAAACAGCTTGTATTGATCAACACATGTATAAGGAAATTGTAATATATATATATATATATATGTCATATATGTGATAATGCAATGAAGTGTAACATCCACAAAAAGGTAGGAAATCCTGCAATTTGCAATGATATGAATGAACCTGGAGAACATCATGCAAAGTAAAATAAGCCAATATTACTCTTTGACATTACAGGTTCTACTCTTTCACTATTTAACTCAGCCTGTTTAGTCTCACTGAGCATTATTGGACCTCGTCTTTTTCTTTAAAGCATGTATCTTTGTTTGCGATTCTGCACTTGCATGTATGTTTCCTTGACTAATGGTGGTCTCCCTTACTTGATTTCAAGTTCTATGAAGACAGAGGCTTCTTTCGTTTGATCACCAGTTTACACAAGGATATGGTTGAGTATTAGGATCTACGAAAAAGTTTATTTAATTCTGTATAGTGATTGAACCAAAAAATGGATTAAACTAAGTTGCCTGATATTTCTGACTTTTAAATACATTAATAGTGCTGGAAATGACTGTCTGTTTAGTTAGGAATACATTAATAGTGCTAGAAATGACTGTCTGTTTAGTTAGGAATAACTTTTCAAATCCTAATGGAAAATCTCTTGGTGAATGCTAAATTGGAGAAAATTTCCCAATATTTTCCTGTTAAATGTTCACTTGCTCAATTGCTTACCTAGACTCTCAACAACAAATACAGAATATGTTCTTCTAATTAAGTTATTTGGTAACCTTGATGCTCTTCAAAATGAGAATACATCACCTTCTTTTTCTTGCTCAATAACTTTTATTAAATATATAGATCACTTCATCAGCAAGAAACTAGGGATAGGCGTACAAGTCATTATTGTACATGTCTCACTATCTGTTCTAACAAATTATTTATTAAAAACAACACTAAGAAGCAAAGGGGGCAGGTTATGATTAAATCTCAAAATAAGCTTAAGAACAAGTGCTTTAGTAGTTCAGGAAGGAGAGAGGAGATCATTCTGTATTTCTGCAAGATGATGTGAAGTGCACTCTGAAGGCTTAGCCAGTTCAGAAAAGCTAAAAGGATTCAGACAAGCTAAAAGGAAGGAGTGAGGGACATTGTAGGTGGAAAGAAAGCAGTGAGAAAGAATGCTCTAAAGTCATTTGCTTTAAGAAAATTGAACTGATCAGCAACCATGTTAATTAGGGTAACTCTTAAACAAAGGGTATTGCTCTTTCTTTTTCCTTTCTTTCTTCTACTTCCTTTTCCTTACTTCTAATTTCACTTTTCTTCTACTCTTTTTCTGCTTCTGTCCTGTTCCTATCCTTCCCTTCCAATATTTCTCACCCACATGCATCCTCAACACACATATTCTTTTACTCTAGCAGATGTAGGATGTTTCATAGCTCCTTTGCTTGCCCCCGACACACACTTCTTAGTTTTCAATATAAAAATATAAACCTCCCTCTCCCCAGTGTTTTCAGATGACTGTTTTGGCAAGAAAAAAGGTACAAAATTATGTTTAAGATTAATGTTAATTTTATGTCCATTTCTAGCTTTTTGGACTAGTAAGCACAAATTTAAATGTATATATAGTTATTCTCATCACCCCCTCTTTTTGTCTTATGGTTTCTTTGGATGTTTGTCTGTTTTACATTTTATTTTGTTTTGATCATACTGTGAATTATTTTTCAAAAGTTCAACTGTAATTTTTCATTTAGGATATCATGATAATGCATTTGAAATTCATTCAGTGTCTAGATAATTGGGAATTTTCTTTTAGTTCTAATTCTCTTTTATATGTTCTCCTCAGCATAATGATTACTTCACAGTAATATTATAGTCCTTTCCTTACTTTAATTAATGTCACATCTCAATTCTAAGTGCTTGTTTTCAGCCCGAGGGTACTAATTTCATATCTTGTTTCTTAAATTAGCCAGCTATGAGCTCAGATTTCTGGTGGTTATGGTAGTCATACAGCTATTCCATTTCCCCATCAATAAGAATAAATTAGTGTTTTAATGAAGGATTTTTTGCTATTCTATAAGGTATTTGATTTTAAAAGAATTGTAGTATTGTTTCTTGGCCTTAAGTTGTATATGAAGCAATAATTGCTTTGCAGTTAATATATTTTTGTTATTGCTAGAATCATTCATAGTTTATAAAATGGCAGAAAAAGTATACAAGCTAACTATATGTGTCTTAAAATAACTTTTATATTATTACTATTATTCCTATTTAGTAAGCCAATTTAGAAAATAATGCAAATTTCTTAAGAGCTTTAAGAAGATTTGTTTATGAAGTCAGTTTTTTTCTTTGATACTATTATCTAGGAACAAAAGAAAAACAAATTATCTGGAGAGATCTTATTAACAGTACTTGTAAACTTTTAGGAAAAATAAATAATTCTAAATGAAGCTTATAAAACCAGAAATTAGTATGTTTATCTTTATTCCACTGAAAATTTTGAATCTTAAAACATTAATAGCTAAGTGTGAATGTTAAAATAAACTCTATTGCTTCTGTTCAAGCATAATATTTCTACTTTGTTTTCAATTTTTTAAAAATCCCGTTGTGACCTTAACCTGTATTGGTCCCTAAGCACTGATACTTCTCCATTTCCTCAGTGCTTGACTTGTGCAGTTAGTAGTGATGTTTACAGTAAAGCTCCGCCATTGTTTGATAATTGCTTTAATCTGCTGCTTACTCAGTTGAAAAGATTTCTCTGTTGTGTTTGTTCCTTGTATGCTTTGGAGAATGAGAAAGACTTTGCTTGGTTTTCTTAGGTAGAAGGATAATGCATTTTTCTAAATATATGAATATTTGTTGAAATTAACAGCTTCATTAATGATTTCCAAGGATAATGACGTCCCAACATTTTATTTAAAATAAGAAGTTGAAAACAAGATGATTCCACTTAACTGTTGCCAGTTAATGCATCATGACCAAAAAAAAAAAATCAAGTGATTTTCAATGAAGAAATTAATTTGGGGATAGAAAATGGACTTATTTAGTGGCATTGTATGTGTTATTAGTATATGTATGTGTTTATCTTTGTATGTGTTTCTTCCTGAGGACATAATATTAAACTGATGTGAGAAGCATGAGGTAGATTAAATAGGTGGCTGATAAAGCCTGAGTGTTTACAGGCGCTGGATGTTGCTTAGGCAGAACCCATGCAATAAACAAGGAGCCTGTCTGTTTTCCAGAATGGTGATAAGTCCAGTTTGGTCCAACACAGAGAGGAAAATTACTGCGGTATTTTTAAAGGCAATTAAAATTTTAAAAGAAATGGATGTCTGTTTGTACACTGCAAATGATTTACTGAGATCATCTTTGTTCTTTATACGCCTGTTGGATTTCTCAGTAGTGTACTACTTCTTGTGATCATTATTTATAGTATATTTTTTAATGTTGCAGATTTTCCTATCAAATATCTCAGAAGATTCTCTTTATAAAAGTGTGAAGGATTGCACTCTGACATGTTAATTTCAATAGCTTCTTATTAGTACAGTGAATAAATAGATTCTTCCTTCTATTTTTGTCCTTCACTTCTTTTTATCTTTAAGCTCTTCATTAAGAATTGTTCTTTAAAATGTACTGTAATCTCTTAGTGCATTAACTGATGTCAGGGAGGTACAGGATTAAATCAGTAGTCTTACTTGATATTTACTATTTGATATAATCTCCAAATAATGGAAGAAACTTTTGCATTATAGTTTTAGATTCATATGCCTATCATGGTAATTGGGTTTTAATTATGAAGGTGAAGCTGTAAGGGTTTATTGATTCTGCTATGTCTATTAATCAATTAATGTGTGGTTAGACATGATCAAGTATACAAAGTATTCATGATCCTTCTTTGAGATTCAGAATCCTTATTTAATGATAGAAAGATTCACTCTAGCCAGTTGAAGCAAAATGATATATCATGAATTATTGCTTGCTCACTAAAACATTTGGAGGTCTGATTGAAAAGGCTATATGTAGGCTGAACCTTTAGGAATTCCTGCAAGAATCATGCTATTCAAGTGGTCCATGGATGGATCTGCTCCCTGTGTTACGATTGGGTATATGACAAATCAGGAAGCTAATACCACGCTGAAGGCTCTAGATGTACATTTCTTCAGAAGCGATGAGACAGGGTAAAGTGAAAAGGACAATTAATTGAGCTGAATCCAAAAGAGTTATTCTCCCTGTTTGCAAGAACAACTGTGAAATGTGACAGTATGAGCTTTTGAATGAGCAGTGCATTCTGATGAGGATTTGGAATGCTGATTTTAGAGAAAACAAAAATCAATCAATATTATTAGTGGAGGTCTCGTAATATCTAAAAACTAAGAAGTTAGATATCAAAAGCAGCAAATACTGTTAGATTAGGAAAATAAACTAAAGTCAACCTTTTAACTGGAGGATTTTTTTTTCTTGATTGTCCATGCATAATTTGATAATTTAATATCTTAATATATGATGCTGTATTTCATTATTTTTTAATTTAACCTCTTAACATAATCTGGTAAGGTGATTACTTAGAATGGCACATGGTTAAATATGGAAAAAACATCCCAAGGACTCCATATACTCTATAAAGCCTGAGTTTTATGTAACACTCAATCCAGAGCCCCAGTTTAGTAACAGGAAGAAAATAGTTTTGAATATGTTTTCCCATGATGCATTGTCTCCTTATATTGGTTGTAAATTTCCACAATAATGCTGTACAAAATCTATCCCAATAGTTACTGACATAAAACAACTATTTATTATTTCTTAACAATTCTCTGGGTTGGTGGGGTGATTTCTTTTCATCTGTGTCCATATTGTCTAATCTGGGCTTTGTTTGCTCAGGCATCTGCAGTTAGTTGGTGGGTTGACTGGAAGCTAGCTGGGCCGTGGATGGACCTATTCAGTTATCTTTCCTGTGGCTTACATTTTTCACCAAGGTAGGCTTGTATTCTTATATCCAAGGCAGGAGTCAGAGTTTTTGGAAGCATGAGAAACCTGTTGTGTCCTAAGATCAGAACTGAGATATTGTGACTGTGACCTTGGCTGCATTCTAGTAGCCTAGGCAAGTTAAAGCCTAGACCAGAGTTAAGAGATAAATAAACTACAACTCCTGATGGGAGACTGGCAAAGCTGCAGTGCAAACTATCTACTGCAGTCTTATGTAGACTTGTAAGAAACAAATCCAGCAAGGTAATTGTCCTGAATGACTATTCCTCAGCTAACTTCTTCCTTATTGAAACAGCAACTTAATTGCAGGGAACTACATCTAATTACAGGCTGTGTGTATTCCTTGCTAATATAATTAAACAAATATAATTACATTTAAAAATAGTTAGTGAGCACATATGATTTGAAAATGTCACAGCTGGGCACAGTAGCTCATGTCTGTAATGCCAGCACTTTGGGAGCCCAAGGCCAGCAGAACATGAAGTCAGGAGATCAAGACCATCCCGGCTGACAAGGTGAAACCCTGTCTCTATTAAAAATACAAAAAATTAGCCGGACATGGTGGCCCACACCTGTAGTCCCAGCTACTCAGGAGATGAAGCAGGAGAACAGCTTGAACCGGGGAGGCAGAGGTTTGAGTGAGCCGAGATCACACCATGGCACTCCAGCTTGGCAACAGGGTGAGACTTTGTCTCAAAAAAACAACAGTAAATTAAGTCTACAATTGTCTTTCCATAATACCCCTTCAATGTTATCTACTTTTCCTCAGTCTAAATCCATGATGAGGGATTGTCACACACTGGTTACTGAGATCCACCTACAATGTTGTGAGAAGCTACCAATGTCTCGAAATATATTCCTCTTCTGCCTTATTTCTTTAGCAAATGTCTATGATGGGCATTGCAATTAATATATTCTGCTGTGGGAATTTGATGAACTAAATAAATTAGAAGAGGTACTGTAAACTAGGTATTTATATTAATAAACTAAACTTTTTTTTACAACGACCTTATGATTTAGGTGTTACTATTGTCCTCATTTTACTGATAATGGAGAGCAGGTACAGAAAAGTAGTGCACATTTGAATTCATTCTTGATTGCTTTCTAGTAACATGCAAGTAGATTATCTTTGACAAATGTAAGAGCCATTTCAAAAATTAATCAGCATGGTGGCAGACCAGGTAAGGCTGACCAAACTCTTGCTGTTTTTCACAACATTTCTTAATTATTTACAGTAAAATTATAATTCATTATTATATTTAGAATGTAACATTATGTACAAGTGTCTGTGGGTATTGCAATGATCAGACAACTTGAATTTTGCCTCCTTTACATAAAAAAGAATCATCAAGAACATTTTTTCATTACCTAAAACAGTTTAGGATTTTCAGTAGCTAGAGTAGACTTCTAAAATGGTACTGACATCAGCTTTCGAGGGCTATGTTTGCTAATTGAAGTAGTAACAATGGACGACAAGAGCTATTGTGGAGACATAGAATTGGGGTAAAAAACATACACTCAGGAAAGCTTTGAAACTTAAGCAAAACTCATTGTGTTAAATTTCTGAATCATGAATCAAACCTAAGAAGTCATTTAAAATTGAGTCATGCCATAGAAAGTTTAAGTATATTTTTTTTCTTCTCCTAGGCTCCTTTTCCTTAGGCTGTGATAGCACAGCTACGGTTACCTCAAATTCTTACCCTACTGCTATCACCATCCTAAAACAACTAAGAGTAAAACTTGCTTCTGCTTCTCTTATGAATAGTCTCAGTGAGACATGTATGTTACCATTTTTTACGAATGGCAGAATGTGTAAAACTAGAAGGCAGGGCTATACTGGAGCCTGATTGTATCACTTCGTGAAAACTCATAGTTACATATTCTGGAATTTTGTAAGCTGATTAAACATAGCCATTACTAAAAATTAAATTATATAAGCCACAAATATAAGCTGTATTAAGAGCAAAGGTAATAAAAGCTCAAAACGCATCAGAGTATTTTATTACATACACTATTATCTATATTCTTTAGTTTACTTATATCTATGGCACATGTCTGCCTATGGCAGAAATACTATATAACACCATATTACTCCACATCTTTTGAGTGCCACATTAGGTAATGTCACATTGATGGCTGCTGTGCCATTTTTGTGTGAGAACTATCATAAAACTTTTTCCAAATGAATCCTCATCATTTACTCATAAAGAATATTTCTTCAGCTATATCATACCCTTGATATGAGATTTCGTTCATCTAACTGCTTCTTGGAAACTCTTTTGAAATTTCAGCATGGGGAGATAATATTATATTTAAAAAAGATTGAGGGTTTCCAGGAAAAGTAGAAACTGCATATTCCTTTTTCAAACAACCTATTTTTCAAAAATTGTTACAATTGAATGAATTTAACAAAGCACAATAGTCTCTAACTTGAAACTGAATGAATTTCATTTTCTGTTCATTTTCAGATTTGATGGGAAGAAATGATGAAAATTAAGCAAATAATGTATTCCTTTTTTCACCAGTGTATATAATTTAACCCACAGGAATTATCTGCAAAACTTTTCCTTTAGTATTTACTCCATTTAAGCCAGAGAATTACTGACCCTGTATAAATTTTGTAATGTTTGTCTAAAATGAACATGAAAACCGGCTACATCCAATAATGTTTTCTAGTAAAGATGCTCTATTAGTCTCATTTCTCAAGTTTGTTCTTCTTAGAAACATAAAGAAAAAATTGCTTTTGACAGAGTTTAGTGAGGGATCATTTACAGGGTAGGAGCTATGCGAAGATGAGACCAGATTTGACTTCCATTTCCCATACAATCATGGAACATACAAAAAAAAAAATCGGAGAAAAAGTTTATTTGAATTAGTGTAAACTAGTGAAAACATTTTTGAAATTAGTATGGTCCACTTCTCAGATTGTATAACATGGTGAAATACATCCAAATAAATTTGTTTATTTGGTAAAGCTAAACATACCTCCATGCATATGCACAGATATATACATTCAGTTTAGATAGACAAAATATCTTCCAACTTTTTATGTATTTATTTATATTGTTGTCACTATAATATAATAACCATAGTATCAACATATTATTGAGCATTTTGAATACCAACCCAATTTCTATACCTATTTGTGCTTATGTGTATTCTAATTGTGTGTATAGATTATGGAAAATTGCGTATTTGATATATTTGTTGAAGCACACTTAATAAAACCTAATAATGAAAGTGAAATTTCAACAGAAGCTTCTGTGGAAAGAGGAGCTAATCTTATGCTTTTCTAAAAAGCAATGACCTCAAACACAGAAATGAATAATCAGATAAAATATCAGTGTATTTGTTAGCTGTAATTTGAAAAAAAAACAAAATTTTTCCCATGCACAATTATACTTTTGATGCTGTCATATATGTGCATTATGAAAAGTCATTGTCATTTTTTATAAGTTAAAAAAATGTTAATGCTAAGTACAAAAACTACACAGCAAATTGATACTTTACCTTCTAGGAAAAAAAGACAGAAATTACAAAAACTGTATCTAAATTTCACTCTCTCATGTACTTCTGTCATAAGAACTTTAAAAAATAATTGATACATATACATTTTACAATGTTATTTCATTATATTTTTCATTATTAAAAAATAAGAATCTGTCATAATATAAATATGTTAAATTTATAATATTTACATGACTGTTTTATTTGTAATTAATTTTTAAGATAATCCTAAAATACATTAAATCTAAAATGAACACTGTAATATATATTTAGAAACTAAATGATACGTTACCTTTCAGTTTTTCTCTGAAACAAAAAACTGAAATGGAACATTTGCAAATATAGTCAATAAATTATTGTTTATTTGTTTTATTTTGATACAGTCTCATTGTACTTATTTCTGCAGTACATTGATATTTTGATACATGCATAAAATGTGTAATGATCAAATCAGAGTAATTGGGATATCTGCCATCTCAAACATTATTTATTTCTTTGTTTTGGGAACATTTCAGATCTCTTCCAGCTATTTTGAAATCTACTATAAAATCTTTATAACTATAGTAGCCTTATTGTGCTATTGAATACTAGGACTTTTTAAAGTATTAAATGTATTAATATTTTTATACCCATTAACCAACCTTTCTTCATTCTGCCTCCCTTACCTTCTCAGATCCTGGTTATCACTATTCTACTCTCTACCTTTATAAAATCAGCATTTTTTAGATTCCACATGTGAGTAAGAACATGTGATATTTGTCTTTCTGTACTCGGCATATTTCACTGAACATAATGCCTTCTGGTTCCATTTATGTTGATGCAATTGACAGATTTCATTTCTTTTTAAGGTTGATATTTCATTATGTATATATATGTGTGTGTATGTGTGTGTATACACACTATATTTTCTATATTTATCTCTCCAAGTATATACATTTAAATTTAAGTGTATATTGAGCTTCCTTAAAGAACAAACAATAATATTAACTGGAAATCTAGCTGACACTGAGCTCATTGATGAGTCCTGCAGTTTGTGGTGGCCAGCATGTCACATTTGCCACTTCTTGTTAGTACCTACCACTTCCCTGTGGATTAAAAAAAAAAAAAAAAAGAATCATAAAAAGCAAGAACTGTATGCAGGAAAGGAGGTATTACATATTACATCTGAGGTGTGAACTTCAAAGAAGGTGCAAACAGACAGAAAATATAATGTAAGTAAGGTACTGTAGTTTATCTTGGGTTAGCTTATTTGTGGTGGGTGGTTGTTGGTCAAAGAAAAAATGCAGAGTGAATTAGATTTGTGAGGGAATTTTTTTTTTTATTCTTTTAAGCACAGAACCACTGGAATAAGATAAAGTCTCTTTACTTTGGTATTAAAATGGGCACATGCCTAGAATTCACAGGAAATTTGTCTAAGGGTTGTACATGTTACCTTGACTTCCAACTTAGCATCTGATAGGAGAACTTTATTGGCATACAAATAAGCAGAGAGGGTGACTGATATAATGAACTCTGCATTTTGCTTGTACTGAAAAGATTAAGATCTTTTCTTAGTTAAGAGTTAAGACAAATATCAAAGAAAAGCGAAAATTATAATTGATCATTTTATACTAGTATACCCTAAAGTTGGAATTTATAGATCCTGTAGAAACAGAGAAAAAGTATTGTCCAAAAGTGATTTATTGATCTGTGTAAGTCATTTGATTTGGTTCTGAGTGAAATACAAAATGTACAAATAAAATATGAAACATTTGGGCTTTATAAGGCAAGAAAAGAAAAATGAGTTGAAAAGCATATGCAAAGAGATTACAAAATGCTTTGACATAAGATAATAAAACATAAGATCAATGCTTAAATTAAATCTACCTATGAAATACCAAAAAATATAATTATTGCTACACAAAATCAGATCAGACTTGGATTAGAAACATTACAAGGCATCAGAAGAAAATCTTAGAGAGTTTAAAGACAATTTATTAGAAGATACTGTGGGAGACCAACGTAAAAATATTCAAAGAAAGAATAATGAGCAGATATGAGTTAAAACAATGGCAAACAAATTTGACAGCCAAATACAACAAATTATATTAAATTTTAAATTGTTTTATGAATGACATTAGTAGCCATTGATTTTTCAGGTAAACAACTTTTAAAACGTTTAAATTTACATGTGCATACTTGGCAAATTTATTGATCACATTAGTCTGTGTAATATGAACAATTTTAAGAGCCATTAAAAATAGACTGAAAACAATATGAGATACTGTACAGACTTATCTTTATCAAACATTTTCTTTTACTTTAAAAAATGTATTTAATTCACAAATAAAGATTGCTTATGTTCAAAGTGTTCGAACTTAATAATTTAATCATCATATGATTACCACAATCTACACATCCAAATGTCTTACTAAGTTAATTAAATCAAATAAAAGAAGGTTAAAGTAATGATTCAACTAATTTTTCTAGATTTTAAGTTGTTTGTAAATTCTGCTGGCAGTAGAATATTGTCTATTTCTACTACCAGCTGCTATATCACATGGGCTGCTATATCAAAAATACTGCAAACTGCATGGGTTATAAACAACAAAAATATATCTCCACTTGCCTGGAGAATAGAAAATTCATGATCAAGGCAACAGTAGATTCAGCATCTGGAGAGGGCTAGCTATTTGATTTTTAGATGGCATTCTCACTTTTTCTTCATGTTAGTTGGTGCTAGCTAGCTCACTGTCGCCTCTTCAGTAAGGGCACTAGTCTTGTTCTTGGAGGCTCTGCCTCATGGATAGAATCAAATCCGACAGTCCCACCTTTTAATACTATCATGTTGTGGATTAGGTTTCAATATACAAATTTTAGAGGAGTTCAAGCATTCAGTCCATAGCAATAGTTCAGCGTAAGAAGTGATCTTAAATATGGTAAATTCATTGTATGATGAATTTATTTATTTTCATAAGAATCTGCTTATGCAGCTTCTGGTGATACATAAGTTACAAAATGCAAGGTGAATTTTGAACTTAGAAAATATACCTATTGAATAAGAATAAATTTTTTTTTTGCCTGGGATATTACTTAAAGGAGCATTAATTTATTTAAATAAGAATACAGAACCAGTGTTCTGGGAAGAAAAATATATTGTACTAGATATGGACCTCTCTTCTTATTCTAAATCATGTTGTCAGTTAAACTTTAAATAAAGAAGAATGAGAAAAAAAGAAATATATAAAATAAAGGCCAGCTAGGAATATGGCCTAAATATATTTTGAATAATACAGTTTTGTGTGAAATGTCTTTTGAATAGTTTGTTACAGTTTTGTGCACTGTGGAATAGTGCTAACATTATAATTTGCCATCATCTAGCAGTTGGTAATGCAAGGCTTTATACACGTGGAAATCAGGCAAAGATTTTCCTGTTCATCTAGGAAAATAAACATTGTCAATATGATTTTATTAAATTCACTTAATAAAATATTTAGTAAAACATTTCTTTTTTTAAGGGATTTTTAGTCAATATTGGCAGTCTTCAAAAATGTTGAATAATATATAATGTTTTGTGCATCAATCTCTCCAACTTTTATTTGACTGTGTAACTTTGCTTCCAATAACATTTTCAGGAATGTAAAAGCCTAAGTATACTGTATCATAAAGAAGTATGTATAATTACAACTAATTCTTTTTTTTTTTTTTTTTTTTGAGAAGGAGTCTGGCTCTGTCATCCAGGCTGGAGTGTAGTGGCGCGTTCTTGGCTCACTGCAACCTCCGACTCCTTGGTTCAAGTTATTCTCCTGCCTCAGCCTCCTCAGTAGCTAGGATTACAGGCAGACACCACCACACCTAGCTATTTTTTTTGTATTTTTAGTAGAGACAGGGTTTCACCGTGTTGACTGGGGTGGTTTCCATCTCCTGACCTTGTGATCTGCCCACCTTGGCCTCCCAAAGTGCTGGGATTACAGGCCTGAGCCACCGCACCCAGCCAATTACAACTAATTATTATAGTTTATTGATAATCTGTTGGGAATAGTCAGTAGGGATGAATTACTATGTTTATATTAACTTAATTTGACATTTTAAAACATCATTGCCAAATGTTATCATTCATATCTGAGGAAATGCTTTAACTTTGCTTGCTTACGCTGTGCCTTATCTTTTGCCCTATGTAAATTACCAAATTGTTACGGTATTTTTAACCGTTTTTGTTTAAATTGTTAAATAAAAACTAGTTGAAAATATGTTTGTGGGTGAATATTTAAAACGGTAAAACAAAAATATAAGATGGTAATTTATTACCATTTTAGTTCATATTTATCTAAACTGGCCAAGCCAAAATAATGATACTTAGTTTTCCTGAATGTTTCAGGTATAAAGTGATCAAAGCTATTGACATTAAACTAAAACACAGAGTGGTATGTTTAAAATTCTTTTGTGAAATACCTTAATTTTTTTTGTTTGCTCTGTGATCCATATGTGCAAAAACTTAATTATGTGAGAATGAAAAGAAATAGACAATTCATTCATCAAATTTCATTTGAAATCCTCATCTAATTATGTCAAATTGTGTTATCCTTTGGATAAATGGTGGGGTTTGTGGTAGAGGCAGAGTTGTCACCATAAAATAACCATATCTACAACCAATATCAGATAAATAACTTTATTTCTAGGGTTTAATTTTATTTTTATTTTTATTCTTTTGAGATGGAGTTTTGCTCTTGTTGTTCATGCTGAAGTGCAATGTGGCTCAAAACATTATCCGCCTCCTGGATTCAAGCAATTCTCCTGCCTCAGTCTCCTGAGTAGCTGGGATTACAGGCCTGAGCCACCATGCCCTGCTAATTTTGTATTTTTAGTAGAGACTAGGTTTCTTGCTGGTCGGGCTGGTCTCGAACTCCTGACCTCAGGTCATCTGTCCACCTTGGCCTCCCAAAGTGCTGGGATTACAGGCCTGAGCCACTGTGCCCTGCCAGGGTGTACCTTATATATCCAAGTTAGTCTTTATACTTTAGTCTTAAAAATTATGTGTGTAGAAGAATACTGTATTCTGTTAAATATACATCAATTACTAAAATTCTATATATAGCTATATATTTGACACTACCTATATGACATTGCTGAATGAAAACTCTACACTTCTCAATTTTATGTGTATATTTTATTCAAAAGGTTTTTAACTTAAATTGTTTCTCAAAATGCACTGAACTTCTATTATGGCCAAGATACTGAGCAAGATTTTGTATACAGAACAGTGAATAATAGAAAGTATGTATTTGTATAAATCGCTAAGTGCCCTAGTTTCCTATTGATATTGTAACAAATTATCACAAAGTTAGCTTAAAACCATGCAGATGTATTATTTTGCAGTTCTGGAGATTAGAAACTAAAAATGAATCATACAGGGCTAAAATCTAGGTGTTGGCACCTGTTACTTCTGAAAGCTCTGAGGGGAAGAATTATTTTCCTAATCTTTTCCAAGTTCTAGAGGTTTCCCGCATGCATATGCTCATGGCCCCTTCTTCCATCTTCAAAGGCACCTGCTCAGCATCTTGAAATTCATCTCATTTTCTTCTCCCTCTTCCTTGCTCTCACTCTCTTACTCTCATTCTGGATTTTGCTTTCTCCGTCTCTTCAACTTCTGCTTCTGTGGTTACGTAGCCTTCTCTGACTCCCACCCTCTTTTCCTTATAAGAACCCTTGTGATTACATCAGTGCCCCCTGGATAATTCAGGATAATCTTTCCATCTCATCTCAAGACCCTTTATTAATCACATCTGAAAACTTATTTTTTTAAATAATTCAACATATTCACAGGTTCCTTGGATTATAAAGGGAGAACTTTGAGGGAAGAAGAATTGCTCTGTCTACCACTGTCACTTTATCTGCATTTTTATTACACCTTGTATTTAATTATGTATTTGTACATATTGAATGGGAGAAAAAGCATGTCAGTATTCTAATTTCAGATTTTAGCACAGTTTCTACACACATTAAAATAACTTACTACTAAATTCCATAAGCCTTACTAAAGACTTTAAAGTAATTTTCCTCATACTCTAAAATAAACACAGATCCTGGTTTTGTATTATCAACATAGATAAATCTCACGTTATTTTTTTGAACACACTTTTATCATGGAATATAAAACAAAGAGAGACAAGTATATAAGCTTAAACTTGCAGCATAATGAATATTTTTAAAAAGAGTAACCACATAACCACTGCACAATACAAGTGCGCTAGAGTCCTTTGCATGCCCCTTCCAGGGTAAAACCATTAGACATAAGCACTCTTCTATCTTCTGAGAATCATTTTCTTGATAACATTGATCACTTATGCATAGATCCTAAACAATATAATCATATCTGTTTTTATAATATAAATTCATTTTACCTATATTATGACAGTTATTTTCTTTCCTCAAAGTATATTTGTAAAATCCATCTATCTTTTTGTAAGTAACTTTGGATTATTTTAATTTTTGTACAACATTCCATTGCTTTGACTTATTATGCAATCATTTTAGTAACACTGTTACAGTATAAACAAATAATAAGATGAAATGATAATACTAACAATGAAGAAAACATTCAGAATTGATTAGAATATACTGTGGCAACATTCTCCAAACTCCTTGACTTGTCTCATTACACATGCCTCACTTATCTAATCAACAGGGAGTTTATGCTAACACTTGGAAGTGGTAGCCATGTCTGGGATATCGAGATGTTCTGTGGCAAAGGGAATGAGTAAATGGGCTGATTGTGCTCTGTCTTTTAAAGCTTCTGCCACGAACTGACAGAATTCACGTCCATTCCTAATTCATTAGCCTCAGTAAGTCAGATGCCCATATCTGATTTCAAGGATGCATGGGAGTATAATCAACTTTGTACCAAATGGGAAAATACCTGCAAATTTATGGCAAA
The DNA here is from genome assembly GCF_030222135.1 of Aotus nancymaae. Taxonomy (NCBI): domain Eukaryota; kingdom Metazoa; phylum Chordata; class Mammalia; order Primates; family Aotidae; genus Aotus; species Aotus nancymaae. The sequence goes on from NW_026988435.1 coordinate 25,616,692, forward strand.
TTGCACTAACCAGTTCAACAACTGTCATATTAATTATTCAGTTCAATCCACTGTCCTTTTTGCCCACTGACCCTCCATGGTGAAGTCAATCCAAAAAAGATCTCAGAATTATACTCAAAGTCCAAGATACCAGAATGCTGTGCAGTATTTTCATTTATTAGTGCATCATGCACAGTTGTTTCTACCTTGATCCTGATCTTCTCCTGATCTGGAAACTCATGAAATTAAAAACATATTAACCTTCTCACATCCACATCCCTTATTCAACCAACTTTCATTGGTGAAATAGGAAAAGGATAGCAATAGAGAAAAAAACTCCATCAGAAAGGGGAGAAGGTTGAGATCTTACTGGTACATTTTGATTCTCAATTAACACTGAATAGATGTTGTGGATATTTTAAAAATCTTAATGGTACAGTATATTTCTTGATTCTACCTCATTTCTGGTTCCTTTGATTTTTCTCCCTGGCCTTGGTCTCCATGGCTCTTATCTTCATGCTCTGGGTGGTACTTCCTCTTCTATTTGCTTCTCAATCTCATCTGAAGAAGACAGAGGAGACCAGCAGTGTAGGCCTTCATGGGTTCTGGGTGGTTTTATAGGATTGGTTTTTATCTATAGCATTTAGAAAGCCTAATGGTCCATTAAACTCTGAATATCTACAGGCTCTTTAGTCCTGAATAATGTTTTCTTTTATAATGTATACTAAACCTATCTGTTACTATTTTTATTAAAAACTTTTTAATGTGCTAGAAGAAAATGAAATATATTCTTTAGATTTACTATAGTTCTTTGTTTTTTAATCTTTCATTTCACTTCCTGTTGAATTATGGTTATATTGCATCTTTCCCCCTCCTCCCCGCGAGATATGGTCTTGCTCTGTTGCCCAGACTGGAATACCAGTCAGTGGTTCAGTGATCACAACTCACTGTAGCCTCAAGCTCATAGGCTGGAGAGATCCTCCCACCCCAGCCTCCTCAGTAGCTGGGACTACAGACATGTGCCACCATACCTGGTCTATTTTTTTCATTTTTTATTTTTTGTTCAGACACAGTCTCACTATGTTATCCAGGCTTGTTTCAAACTTCTGAACCCAAACAGTCCTCCCACTGCGGCCTGCTAAAATGCTGGGATTACAAGCATGAGCCACCATACCTGGCCACTTGTATTTCATTTTTGTGCTTTTTGTGAGAGAACCACAAGTTAAGTCCCTTTTATCCAGTGGCATATTGTTCAGAAGAAAGAATTCGGTAAGTGCCAAAGATATCATTTGTGGTTTTGCTCTGAAACAACTCGATACAGTTGCAGTTACTTAGCAGTGAATGTGACAGTTTTACCATTTATTCGATACTTGCTGCAAGTCTGAGTTCAGTTGTCCTTGTCACTCAAAGCTCTTCTCAGTTTTATATGCCAGTTGGCCTTGATAAGCGGTTGCATCTTCTAACCATGCCAGACCTTGCAATGCTTGTACCCTCAATATGTCTATTATTTATCTGTCCTAATTCACTATTTTCTGATCTGGTGTGTGTGTGTGTGTGTGTGTGTGTGTGTGTGAGAGAGAGAGAGAGAGAGAGAGAGAGAGAGACAGTTTGCCAAATTCAACTAATAGGATCCAACCTATGCTTTTTTCAACCTTTTCCACTGGGACGCCAAGATCATTAAGTACATACATTTTTCTTCCAAGTTATTACAGATGTCAGTTGTACCAAATAGTTCAGAACATGTATTCCATGGATTCCATGTTCCCAGCCCTTCCTAGGAGTTTCCTTGCCATACCCCCCACAGACCCTAAGTCAGTGTCCCATGCATTTAAAAAAATTGTTATGATATCATTTGACTTCTTGGTACCAATTTCTGGTGTGATGGACCATGTTATACTGCAGTTATAAACAATTTTGAAGCCTTAGTGACTTACCAAGAAATATTTATTTATTGCTCTTTTTATATATCCATCATGGATTATCTGGGGCCTTTCTCTTTCTTTAAATCTGGACCCAGACTACTTGAACAGACACTATCTACAACATTAGGGGTCACTCTGGTGAAGGAAAATAAAGGAAGTGGAGACTCCTCACTATTCTTTAACGTTTTCTTCTAATACAGTTCACTACCATTTGCATGGAAATAGCTAGAGAAAGTCATATAGCCATAACTAACTTAAAGGGTGAAGGGGAATATGATTCAGCCACGTATCCAGAAGGGAAAACAACCAGAAACTTGTGAACAACACTATAGAACACCACAAATGATAACAGCATTTAAAAGTCTCTCAGATGGATTTGTCTAAATATGGGATACTCACATGCTAAATTGTACTCTACTTATTCTGTCTCTTTACAGTTCTCTTTTCACAAAAGGAGACATGCAATGAAATCCTTCCTGTTGCAGGCACTATGCAAAGCAAAGGAAAAGTTAACTGTTCCTCAAAAGAGGAACAGTTAATAGAAAATAATTGATGTATTTTTTTGGTTTAAGGACCAAAAATGCTATAATTTTTAAGAATTGTTATTACTGCCAAGAATTAATAGTAGCGGGTGCCATATTATGACACTGAGTTGCTTGGTCTCTGAGATTCAGTTGTTGACTTTTTGGCTCAACTTTTGGTTAGTGATTTCACTTGAAGTTCTGTTAATTCTCTATTGTGTTTATGTTAAGATATTAGTGTCTGAGAGAGCCATTTACTGTGTCAGCATCTCCTACTAAATTTTACTTGTTTTTAAGATCCTCCAAACTCATATTTATAGAAATACTGTAGTTTACTATAATCATACTCATCTACTTTTTTGAGTATAGAATTTTCAGAGCTCACATAGAATGAAACATTTAGATTTGGAAGCAGGTCGAACCTGTCTACATCATGACAGGGTATTTCCATACTTTTGAGGTATGAGAACGATTTGGAAGCAGATCGAACCTGTCTACATCATGACAGGGTATTTCCATACTTTTGAGGTATGAGAACTGCTTAAGTGAGATTATACTCAAAGTTGTTCAGAGCCATGTTCCTTCATCATAATCTGTTGTAGCTGATTGTATATCAGGGTTTTCACAAAATATATAGCACCTAGAAGGATATGGCAAATTATCACCCTCATCAGATATTTCTTCCCAACCTTAAGTAGCTTACTTTTGTTTAACATTGCTTTTAAAAGTAGTAGCTGAAGGCACAGTATATTTTGTACTCTGTTTCCGTTTCTGAAATATTCCAGTAATAGTTAGGCTCTTCTATGTATTGCTTCTTTTCTAAGCATTTAGTTTACAATGTTAATAGAGCATCTTCAAGAGGTGCAAGTGATGTGTGCAATGCCATTTTAGTTCTTCATCTTCTTTTCCCCTCTGTATTACTTTTTGACTTAAAATATAACTATAATTATTGCCAGTATTCCTAAATTATTCTCAACTCCATAGTCATAGTCTTAAAAAACTACATTATTGCATAGATAACAACAGTACTGAAAAATACAAGTAATAAAGCTTTTTTTTTTTTTTTTTTCTCAACAGAGTCTCACTCTGTTTCCCCAGCTGGAGTGCAGTAGCAAGATCTTGGCACACTAAAACCTCCTGCTCCTGGGTTCAAGCGATTCTCATGCCTCAGGCACCCAAGTAGCTGGAATTATAGACATGTGCCACCACATTCAGCTAGTTTTTGTATTTTTAGTAGAAGTGGGTTTTGCCATATTGACCAGGCTGGTCAGGAACTTCTGGCCTCGAGTGATCCACCCACTTAAGAATCCCAAAGTGCTGAGATTATTGGTGGCCACCACGCCCAGCCACAATTAAGTTTCTTTGAACATATTATAAAATGTGTTTTAACACGTTACCTATATTGTCAAACATAAGAATTAGAAAAATACACTACTATCATTATGCTAAAATATGACTACTTATGTCAGACTATCATACAAAATTATATTACTTAAAAGAAATGATATCCAAATTAGAACTTTTTCAAGAAGTATGTATTTATATATTGTGGCATTTCACAATACATCATGCTTTAAAACAAGTTGGTACTTAAACATGTGCCTATAAAATATTCTAAATCAGGTGAGAGACTTCTGTAGTTTTCAATATGATTTATTTAAAATGTTGGCCAGGTGCAGTGGCTCACACCTGTAATCCCCGTACTTTGGGAGGCCGAGGTGGGCGGATCACCTGTGGTTGGGAGTTCGATACCAGACTGACCAACATGGAGAAACCTTGTGTCTACTAAAAATACAAAACTAACCGGGCTTGGTGACACATGCCTGTAATCCCAGCTACTCGGGAGGCTGAGGCAGGAGAATCGCTTGAACCCAGGTGGCGGAGGTTGGGGTGAGCCAAGATCGCACCATTGCACTCCAGCCTGGGCAACAAGAGCAAAACTCCATCTCAAAACAACAACAACAACAACAAAATGTTGAAAGGGTAAGAGTGAGGTTTTCTTTTCAGTTGTTTCCAAATTCAGAGGATATCCTTTGAAAGCAGTAGTCACTTTATTTTTTTTCTGTGTTGTGATTCTTCTTAGTGTTCTTTGTATGAATGACTCCTGTCCTTTCCCATAGTGAGTGTAGGATATTAGCATTAAAAGTGACACTATGGATTTGTGTTGGTGGACATGGGGAGAACATCTGTAACACTGTTTCATTTGACTCAGCTCACTCCAGATACCAGCTTTTTACCATCTCTTGTAGCATCTGTATCTGCAGAACAGAGCAACTCATGTCTTTTGTCCTATCTTTTGTCCTACTTTCAAGCTCGATCAGAGCATATCAAAAAGCAAGCTCTGGCTCATGCTAGTTCCTTATCTTGGGAACAGCTGCAGTTCACATTCCCTAAGTGTGAACAAGCACAGATGTCTTCATTGACTGTAAAGCTGAAATGTGGGAAAAAAATGTCCCTTACTAGTATACCCTAAGTTGGCCCAGACATTCCAATCTCTCCAGTTCATTCTGCAAACCACCATTGCAGTACTTTTTAAACCTTGATATGATAGTAAAAACAAGACGAAGTCAGGAGTTTCAGGGACAGATAGATGTATTTGACATGTCTTTTCTCCACCTCATTTTCATTATCTGTTAATTGAATATGATTACAATAGTCATAGTTCCTCAATCTTAAGCTACATCTCTATTTAGTATATTTATTTGGCTACTAATTGGTAGGAGTCAGTGATAACTGGAAGAGTTGTTAGTGAACTCTCCCTACTGTGAACTACATGAATATAAGGGTTGCATCATTTTTAACATTAGCCTTCTCAAATCCCTAGCAATATTACAAACAGGGAGTCACCCATATATACCACCATTATGTTCTAACAAGCAACTGATTTTAGCAGTGACATATTCACAATAAATAATTAGTGTATGCTGATTTGAAAATAGACAATACTTAAAACATAATTTTATAACTAAACATTCTGATACCAAAATAGATATTTTTTGCTTCAATATATGACTGACACTTTATTTGACATTGTGGAAGCCAACTTAGGTAAGGTAAAATAACCCTTTAATGTAGTCATTGAAGTAATTTTTTGTCATCCATTTTCATCATTTTGTTCATGCTATGGTATTTTAATAATAAATAATACTTATATAATGCAGTCAGATGAATGGTGGTCACCCCAGAAGATATGGGCACATCTGGATTCCCTAAAACTGTGAATCTTATCTTATTTTGAAAAAGGATCTCTGCTTATGTAATTGAATGTAAGATTTTGATATGAAGAGACAATCCTGGATTCTCTGGGTGGACTCTAAATTCAGACAAGTGTCTTTACAATAAAAAGGCAGAGGGGGATTTGAGATATACAGAAAAGAAGGAGGCAGTGGAACTACAGAGACTGAGTTGGAATGAGGCAACCACAAATCAAGGCTTGCCGAGGGCCACCAGAAACTGTAGGAGGCAAATAACAGACTCACCCCTAAAGCTTCAGAGGGAGTGTGCCCCTGCTAAAATTTGAACTTCCAGCCTGCAGAACTGTGAGAAAATACATTTTTGTTGTTTTAAGCCCTCACGTTTGTGGTAATTTAGTTTGAAATTTTCAGAAAATGCATACAGATGTGTTAATATCTCTAGTTCTTGGCATCTGTTTCTGAAGATTAAGCATGATTTTTCACAAATAACCTTGATGCATTTTGCTTTCTTTATAGAATGCAAGAAGGAAATTAATATGCAAACTATCCAGGAAAAACATCTAATTGCAACAGTCTATAGATATTTTATTTCGCTTTCTGTCCATTCACATATAATGTAGGATAAATATTAAGGTAGTTTTTAAATTCACAGTTTAAAAATTTTTACATTCTAAGGGAAAGATTAAATAGTTTGAAAATTTGTGTGCAGAAGTATATAAAATAAATATATAAAAATGGCTATGGATATGCATGTACACATATCTCTGTGAAAATATTTTAACTATCAGTATATCAATATTTAGTTGTATATCAGTATATCAATGTTTAGTTGTATCAGTATATCAATATTTTAACTCTCAGTATATCAGTATTTCACACATATTTAGTTGTATGTGTGAAGAATACTTAATACTATTATTTATTAAACTCAATTCCTTAATTATTAAAATTTGCTCCTTTAGTATAAATAAATCTAAAATATTCACAAGCTCATGTCTTACAAAGATTTCATTGTTGGAAATGTTCTGATAACATCTATAAGAAAACATTCATCATGAACAATTGTATAATTTGTTCACTAAAGATGATGATGTCTCCATGAATTTAGGATGTAAAATTGTCATGGTGGTTTCTAAGATTTATCTAGAGTTTCTGTTTCAAGAGTATTTTTTATGGCTAGAATAAGTTTTCAAGTTAATCTTTAAAAAGTAATTAAAGTAATATTAAGATCAATTTTTAAAATTATAATTGGTATAATGTTATTTCTTTGCATTAACTGTATATGCCATATAGTAATAAGTATAAAAAACAAGGCAACCTGAAAAATAAATGACACTGGAAATTTGAACACAGTTTTGTGGGATATAAAGACAAATAGTTGCATCCTCCTAGGCACTGAAGCTAAACATTTCTATTTTGGTAATGTTGGCTACCGCATCGGAAATGCACATCAGGGCCTCTGGCAAAGGAAACACTTCCTGTAAGCCATACCTTCAATAAATTATTCTTGGTGAAAATAAAACCATTAACAGAAACATAATAATCTTTTTCTTTTGGGCTTTAATAAATCTTCTTACTGATACTAACAAATGAAATTTATTATAATAAAATATGAAATCAAAATAAATCTTAAAAATCATTTGAGATTGTCATTTCTTGAGTCTAAGCCCCATTCAGCTTTCTCTTAGGATCACCAGGGTCCAGAATCTCGTACCCCAATTTATGGCTGTTATTTTACACAGAAGTGGTCATTAAGAGCTTATTCTTAGGTTTTCTTTTCTGTCACTTCTGTTCAGATCACCATAAAGAAAATCCTGGAAAACCACTTTATCTGTTTTTCAACAGTTTTAATATGTTACAATTCCTGAATCCACAGGCTAGTTTTCAAATACGAACACTAATAATATTTGAGGAGTCAAATTAATTCATTGATAAAAATCTCTGAACATTGCTATGAGGCCACAGTGTAGGGGTTACTCTGAGAAAACTTACAGTGTGCAGCAACAACAGATATAATGTAATTTCTTAAGTTAATCCTGATTTGACGTGCCACCCACTATGAGGTACTCTATATTTTAAAAATTGGCTATTTATCTATAGTTCAGGAGGCAAAGACTCTCCATTCAGCAAACAGTAGTTTCTTAGACAATAAATACCTTCCCAGCATTGTTCATTTTTGTAACCTTGACTTTTTTATCATGATAAAATTAGAAGACATATGTTTCATAGTTTCAACACTTAAAACACGTTTGTAAAAATGGTTTTCAAGTTTTTTTTTTGCTAGAAATTTTGTAATATTGCTACAGGTACTTGTAAACAAACTTGATATGATGTGACAACACACTTCTCCTTATTTCCTGTAGATTCTTCTTCTATCTGGAGACATGTATTTGTTGTCTGGTGTCTCCTTTAATGATGTTAGCAGCTATTGGTGATCTGTGCTAGGTCAATTAATCCACAGGCAGTTGGAAATAGTTCTGTTTTAATGCCACAATTCTTTTCTCATTTATTAGCAGACATCTTTATAAAAAATCTTCTTATCAGTGGTATGATTGCCAGTTATATCAGAAAGGCAGGATGTTTGATTTTTCCCATCAGTTACTATATTCTAAAATAAAGTTTTGCATTCCTCACATCTTCATTAGCAATTAGTAGTTTTTATAAACATAATTATTAACAGTTAGTTATGAGCATATTTGATGTATTTCAGTCCACTTAAGATAGTCTTATTCATGCTCAAATTTTCTCCTCCTTTACTCAGGAAGGCTCTTAAATTTAGCAAAATTCTTTTCACACTGCTCTGGCAGTCTTGTGGACAGCCTCCACACTGTCTAGCATGTCAAGGTGTCCCAGGCCTAGGTTGTATATCTTCTGCCCCTGAACACCATAAATTGGGTTCTAGGTATGATTATTAGTATTGAATTGATCTTTGTTTCCAGACATTTTAGAGAAAAGAGCCAGAAAAATAATAGATACATGAAAGATGAAAGATAGATATAGATAGATACATACATAGATGAAGGCAATAAATAGTAAAATAAATTGAGAGTTCATCTGAGTGTTTTAAGTCAAATTCAGGCTTTAAGGAATTTTGCATAATCCATCATATTACATCTTGATCTCCTTTCTTCTGGTTTCCAACATTGGGAATAATTAAAATAAAATTTGCTTTATTCCATGATGCACATAAAGCATTTCAGTTAGCAATAGCAAAAACAATTAATATGAATACTTATAAACGTTTGTAATTTTCTTGGTAGCTTTTCCTGTCCATAGAGTATTACCTTGCTGTAAAAATATAGTCAAATTACTATGACTGAAAGTCACTTGGATAGTTTATGTGTGTGCACATGTGTGTTTCTAATAACTTCAAATATATACTTAACTTCACTTTTAAAATTATTTGAATGTTTATTTTATTGTAATCATGTAATTTTTTTATGGTTTCTGGGTCAAAAATCAAGGTAAAGTGCATAGAATAAACTTGTATATTCACACACATCTATGTCGTGTACACTTTTCTTTTTTCCCTTATAGTACATGGATATAAAAAACCATAAGTAAATGTAAAGTACTTTTACTTATGTAGTAAAATACATAAAATAAAAGTACATAAAGTAAATTCCTCATTCATTCAGTTTTAGAGCTATGATTTTGTAGGTGTGGGATACTTTACTCAACTATATTTATGTAGACAGGAATTTTGGTTGTTACTAGATTTTGGGAGATCGCCCTCTATCTCATAGAATGTTGCAATAATCAGCCCTGGTCATACATCTTTGTAAAAATATTTTTGCCATTGTATATTTTTGTTATATTCTGAGAAGTGATTCTGCTGGGCCAAATGGTAATGATTAAGTTATTTTGTCACAGGTGCCGAGTTATCATTCCTCGTGATTTTAACATTTATTTGTCTCACTGGAAATGTATGAAGGTTCATATTTAGCCAGTTCCTGTTTAGCAATATATTGTTAGGCTTTTGGGTTTTTTCCATTGGAAGAAGTGAGAAAATGGTATTTTTGTTTCTTTATTATTTTCATTTCATTTTCAATGAAGTGTGTGTCAATTTATCTATTTTTATATGGTTATTGAAAATTTTGTCTATTTTTAGGTGCTCTTTATTAATCATATTAACTCTGATATTTCAGTTTTCATTATTTGTTTACCTTATTTGACTGTTTACTTGCAGTGCCTTTGCTATGTGAATTTTTAATGTAATCAAATTTCTCATTTGTGTAGCTAATTTCTCATTGTGTCTGGATTTTGAATTATAGTTTTAAAAGCTTTTTCTTCTCCCACTTGTAGAAAAGTTGACCAAATTTTCCTCTGTGTATAGTTTTATACTTCTACATTTCAATGTGGCCCTTTTGGAATTTACACTGATGCACACAATATGATGAATTCACCCAATTTTATCATTTATTGTTGTCTCTTTTTATTTAAATATTTTTTTCCTCACTGATCTACTATGCTATATTTCTATTTTGGCTCCTTGGTTTTTCCATCTATTCATGCACCAAAAACACATTATTTAAAATATGTTTGGTATCTTTGGGCCTTTTCTCCTTTTTGCTCATTTTTTTTTCTTTTTCTAAGAGGTTTTTTGTTTGTTTGTTTGTTTGTTTCTGGCTAGCAATTGTTTATATTTATTTGTTCTTTAAGATAACTTTCTACTGTATTCTTGCAATTCAGGGGAATCATGATTCTATTGGCATTGTTGTCTGTGCTTAAATTAGATAGTAGAAAACTCAGTATGTTGTTTCTCAATTTTTTAGGTCTACTTTCATACCTTTCTATGATCATTTTAAAAAGTTCCAAGTCAAATTGTGTATTATGTCCCAACATTACACAATTAAAAATCAACATTTTAAAATACCAAATAAATAAAAATGATAAAAGGCATTCAGAATAACTAAAAGATAGTATCCTTACCAAATTTGTTCAAGACTATACACTCCAAACCAAAATCATTGCTGAGAGAAAGCCAGTGAATTTCACATATATGGAGACACACATAGTGATCATTGATCAGAAGAATCAGCAGTGTTAAGGTCTCAATTTCCCAAAATTGATCTACACATTTCATTCAATCAAAATGTCTCTCTTTTTTTCTCAAAGTTAATATTTCCATTAATTAGACATCTTTGAATTCCTTTTTGTCATACAAGAGAAATCCTCCCCACTTTAAGTCAAACACCTCTGTTCCCAAATGTCCTACACGTCTTCCTTCATTTTTTTTCTTCTTTCTTCTTCTTACATTCATAGATTTAACTACAGACAAAGAAAGAAAGACTAGGAAATCGAGTTAATGCATCTTGTTTAATTAAATGCTTAAGAAATGGAATATAGGAAAATGTAGAGAAACACAGGCATAAAAGCATGTCAACATTAGTACAACTGACCTTTGAAATGTCAGGGGTCGCCCTGTAGTAAAAAGCTAATCAATATATGATGCTGAAAGAAATAATGATCATGAAGGATTTAAAAATATTATTGCCACTGATATGAATATTCTTCAAGCAATATTACTTTATACTAAAATAAATCCCCAGTAGATATTCAAGTTGCTATCCACTGCAGCTTGCTACATCACAGCCATTTTATTTTTAATTACTCCACCAAATTTTTCAGGGTTTCTTACCATTTAAAAATTAAAAAACCTGTGACAATAATGAAGCAACAACAGAATGAAGGGCTGTGAAGCCCATGCTAATATGAACTACAAATGATTTTTATAATGGAATCAATCAATATAACAAGAAAAACGAAAACAAAAATATTTTAAATTGTGCTTACTTATGACTATGTGTAATGTCTTTCATGATCTTGAGCATTACTTCCATGTTTTAAAATTGATTAGCTAATTTGAAATTGAGTATAAACAAAGAAAAACTTACTAAAATTTATGTGGTAAGCACAATGATGAAAACAGTCTTCATATCAATTCTGTTGTCCATCAAAGTATGGGATATGTCTTACAACAAATTAAATGTTGATCAAAAAATTACAGATAAATATGCATACTTTTAATATAATAATACCTTTAGTTTTTTGTTGTTCTGCAAAATTTTAATGCAATCTATAAATTGTATGCTACAAACAATAAAATGAAGCCAAAAAGAAGTAAAGAGGATTATTGCAAAAGGAAAATAGGGATAGTAAAATATAACCAACACAAGAGAATGTAAAAATTAAAGATATATTCAGAAGAGATTTAGAATATCCAGTATGCATTTCATAATTCAGGACACTGAGTACAAAAAAATAAATAAGATGATTATTTATAATCCATGGATTTAATAGTCTTGTAGGGAAGATAGGCAATGACTCAGGTAGAGTGTGATACATATAACAATACCACTGTACTTAAGGAGCTTGGTAAAATATTGAAGAGTGTGATTAAATTTGCCTGAGGGAAGAAGAAAGTCCAGTAAGCCTTCACAGAGGAGCTGGCATGTAGACAGCAAAAATGGCAATATTTTTAAATAGCAGTTCTGCCTGGAAACTTTTGCAATAGGAAAGCACATTTTCTGACAGTTTTCACAAGTAACAATGGCTAAAGTGAGAATATGAATTTAATAATTTCTATCACAATATGATGTAAAAACATTAAAAGGTAAGATTTTAGAGTATGTGATTACATAAAATACTTTATAATATTGGTTACTGAATAAAATGTTTTTAAATATTGTAGTTTGTACAAATATGTATACGTTAAGAAAATACACTATTTCCATTGGTATTATCACAGCCTTACTTTAGTTTATATCCAGGATTTTTTATTTGGTTTTGGTTTGTTTTATAAAGTGAATTATAAAATGTTATGAAGGGAAAATTGTCTTTCTGACATGAATTTTGATTTGATTCCCCTGATAATATGTTTAGGTCTTCTGCAGTGTACATAAATAATCTATAAGGACTGAAATTACTTGGGTGTATTAGCCAGCATCCTCCAGAGAAACAGAACCAACATATATGCAATTAATATATTTGTGTGTGTGTGTGTATGGGTGTTGTGTGTGTGTGATTATATAAAATAATTATAGGATATATATATGTGATTATATAAAATACTTATGTGTGTGTGTGTGTGTGGTTTTTTTTTAAATTCAGCATCATTTAATGTATTAACAAACAGCTTTAAAAAAATAAGAACTTCCCAGTTTTTTAAGAGCAATACATTTAAAACATTCACAAGATTTCATGTGAAAAACATACATAATTCATGCAATGGGTTTTAAATTTTCCTTGGACAAGACCAAAAACACAGTACTTAAATTGTATGTTTTAACAAAAGGAACATGAATTATCATTTTGACACAAAGGCAGGTTAAAAAAAATAAACCCAGTTTGGAACTTCTCCAGCACCAGTGGACTTTCTTAAATCTCGAACCCTGTCTCACTCTGGAATTCATACAGCTGCCTTCTTTCTACTCCAGCACATGACACTCCTTACCTCTGCAGTTCTTAGTCCCACCTGGCATTTCAACAAAACTGTAAATATTTAGAGGTGTGTCACTGAATGAGAATTACTTAAAAAAAAAAAAGACAATTTATTTGTTGAATTTTAAAAGAAGGGGCTAAAATCAGTTGAAATTTAGAGTAGAAGGAAAATTGTAGAGTATATCATTCATTTCATTCTGATTTGGCTTTTTTTTTTTGAGACAGGGTCTTGCTCTTTCCCACAGGCTGTAGTATACTCATGAGTCACCGAAGCCTCAAATTCCTGAACTCTATATATATATACACACACGCAAACATGCACATACACACACATAAATATTTTACATAATCACATTTATATCCTATTGATATATATTCATATATTTTATATATTATGTCCCGAGAAATAGAACCAATATATAATCAAAGAATCTATCTATACTCTATATAGATAATATATATGTTTTTGATGTGTGTGTACATATGTGCTAGTGTATATATATTATATATATATAAATTTATTAAATATATATCTGTTGATATGTTTGGAAATATCTTGTTTATATAGGACATTTAAATAATTTAGGATGATTTTTCATTCTCTAAATAATATATAGGGTAATATAGGATGAATCATATATAGGATATATTTAAGATGAAAAGCCAGTGCTGTGAGTCCAGTCTGAATCTGAAGACCTGAGAACCGGGAGCACTGAGCGTGGGATAAGATCTGTGTTCCAGCTCAGGCCTTCAGACAGAGAGAGTGCCAATCCTACCTGCCTCCCATTTTCTCCCATTCAGACTCTCAATGGATTGTAGGTTGCTCAGCCACATTGGGAAGGGCCATGTCCTTTATTTACTCAGCACACCAATTGAAATGCTAATCTTTTCTACAAACAACTATAGAAACATACTCAGAAACTATGATTGATCAGATATCTGGGCATCCTGTGTCCAGTCAAGTTAACACGTAAACTTAATCATCACAGAGAATCCCTGCTTAATTATTATGACCTTATAAATGAAGGCTTTCTCAAACTTTAATATTGTGGATCAAGCAGGGATATATATATATCATGGCTAAGCAAAAATTCAGATAATTAATATCTTCCACTGGAAGATACTTGACAGGTAGGGTCACCTCTCTTTGACTGCTCTGTCATCAGATAGCCTCTCTGGAAAAATGTATTTCTTCTTGTAAGAAGAAAAAGATATTGTTGAAATGAAGATTTTAAAATAAATTTGAAGTGTGCAAATATACAACATTCAACACCAAAAACCTTAAGAATAGACATCTTCATTTGTAATTTTCCTTTAGAATCTTTAAAACTGTAGAATAATCCTGGGCCTGAAGCTTTTTTTGAGAGAAGCCTTTTTTAGGAACTGCAATAAGAACTATTCATAAGTACTTAAGTTGTCATAGTTATTAATAGTTCTGAGAATTCCCCTAGATTTCCCACTATATTCAGTTGATATTCAAATCTTTACATAAAAGTTGACCTGAAATATAATTAGGAAATTAACAGAATTAGAAAATGATTATAACCTGGTAATTATTCTTTCATTAGAAAAAGTGTCAATCTCAAGCTATATATCTCAACCATATTTAATATAATTATTTATTTTTCTGGTAAGGCATGTATAAGACACACTTTTATTTCCAAAAGAATATCCAGGTCTTTCAGTGACAATTACTAACATCTCTTTCCAGATTTAATGCTTATAGGATCTTAGTTCAAATAAAATAATCTTATATATGTGGTTCTATTTCTGGACTATTATGTTCCATGAATCTATATTTCTATCATGATTCCAGCACTAAATTGTCTTAATATTTATAATTTTATATAAAACCTTGAAATAAGGTAATGCACACTTTTGTTCTTTTTAAAATAGAAATATTTTGTCTTCTTTTTCCATATAAATTTAGAATTTTCTGAAAAAAAAAAAGTCTGCAGGTAATTTCTGGGGAATTACATTGAATCTATAGGTCAATTTAGAGATAATTGATATCTTAGTAATAAAGATTTTTCCAATGGAAGGTCATGGAATATTTCTCAATTTATTTAGATATATTTTGACTTCAGGAACTTTTTCTACTTTTTAATTTTACTTTCCCTAAGTTCCAGGATACATTTGCAGAATGTGCAGGTTTGTTATGTAGGTATACATGTGCCATGGTGGTTTGCTGCACATATCAACCCATCATCTAGGTTTTAAGCCCCACATGCATTAGGTATTTGTCCTAATGCTCTCCCTCCCCTTACCCCCAAACCCCTACAGGCTCTGTGTGTGTTGTTCTCCTCCCTGTGTCCATGTGTCCCCATTTTTCAAATCCCACTTATAAGTGAGAAAATGTGTGGTTTTCTGTTCCTGTGTTAGTTTTCTGAGAATGATGGCTTCCAGCTTCATCCATGTTTCTGCAAAGGACATGATTTCATTCTTTTTTATGGCTGTATACTATTCCATGGTGTATATGTACCACATTTTCTTTATCTAGTCTATCCTTGAGGGCATTTGGGTTAGTTCCAAGTCTTCGCTATTGTACATCATGCTGCAACAAACATACTTGTGCATGTTTCTTTATAGTAGAATGATTTATAATCCTTTGGGTATATACTCAGTAATGGGATTGCTAGTTCAAATGGTGTTTCTGGTTCTTGATACTTGAGGAATCACCACGTCTTCCACAATGTTTGAACTAATTCACACTCCCACCAACAGTGTAAAAGCATTCCTATTTCTCCATAGCCTTCTATTCTTAAGTGTTCAGGTTTCTTATATATTATTTGAAATTTCTTTCTAAGTATTTTGTTTTTATTACTGTAAATGGTATTGCTTTTATAGCAAAGGCATTTTTCTTTGTGGATATAGAAATGCAATTAATTATTGCATACTGACCAGTACCTTGCAAATGTATTTACTTATTCTTATATATTTTTTAAAAAATATAAATTCTGTGATTTGATTACAAGTTATCTGTTAATTAGTTTTACTTCCTGCCAAGATTTGTAGTTTTTTCTTTGTTTTCTTGCCTAGTCTACTGCCTAGGGATTCCAGGAAAATTGTGAATAGAGGTGGTGAGAACAGATATCCTTGTCTTTTTCCTGATTTCAGGAAGAAAATATGCAAATTTTCACTTTCAAATACAAGGTTAAATGTAGATTTTTAAAAAGAGATTCTTGATAAGATTGGGGATTTTTTTATTTTTTTATTTTTTGAGATGGAGTTTTGCTCTTGTTGGTCAAGCTGGAGTGCAATGGTGCGATCTTGGCTCACTGCAGTCTTAGCCTCTCAGGTTCAAGGGATCTGAGTGGCTAGGATTACAGGCACACACCACCACGCCCAGCTAATTTTTTGTATTCTTAATAGAAATGAGGTTTCACCACGTTAGCCATGCTGGTCTCAAACTCCTGACCTTAGGTGATATGCCTGCCTTGGCCCAGTTTGCTTAAATATTTTCTTATTAATTGATGTTGAATTTTGTCAGATTTTGGAGGCATCTGTCTTTATGATATATAGTTTTTATATTTTATTTTATAAATGTGATAACTTCCATCGTTTGATTTCCATTTTTGGGATAAATCCAGCTTCATCATGATATATTCTGTGTTGTATATTGTTAGATTCATTTTTCTCATGTTTTCTTTTGGATTTCTATGTCTATATGAGTGACATTGTTATTGTTTTCTGGTAATATATTTTCCTGCATTTGTTATACAGATAATTATATTTTTATAAAATTAATTGGGAAATGTTCTCTATTTTATGACAAAGTTTATAGAAGTTTGATGTTACTTTTTCTTAAATGTTTGATAAAATTTATGGCCTGTGTCATCTTAGCCAACTTTCTTTGCAGGAAGATTTTTTAAATATGTATATATTTTAATACTGGTATGTTTCATTACTACTATTCTTGTGTCAGTTTTGTTGGGTTTTGTTTCTCAAGGAAACTAGAGTGATTTAATTTGTATCTTTATTTTTCAATGTTATTGGTTAAATCAATTTTTAAAAAAACTTGTGCATCTGATAATTTTGATATATTTTTATTATCTATTTTGAATGTGATTCCTTTTGTTTAGATAATTTAACCTAGAGAATTTAGTCATCTTACTCTTATTTAGACTTGTTTATATTCTAGAATGTTATGTATCTCAGATAATATTTGATGTGTATTTGAAAAGATTATCTATTTAGTAATTGTTTATTATAGTGTATTATTAATATTTATTAGGTAAAGTTTGGTAATAGCCTCATTCACATATTCTAAATTCTTACCTATTTTAGTCTTCCTGTTTTACTTTCTCTGAGTGGAATGGTATAGACTCTAACTATAATTGTTGATTGATTCCTTTTTATTCTGTCAAGATTTCCTTTCAGTTCTTCGGGTGTTTTGAAGCACTGTTAGTGGCATACACATATAGAATTTTTGTGTCTTTCTTGTGAAATGATTCTTATTATTTTTAAATGACCCACTTTATATATAATCATGTTGTAATAAACAAACTTAGGTCCTGACACTAATGGAGACTTCCTAGCCATCGTATGACTAGTGTTTGCATAATGTGTTATTTCCACGCTTATTTTTTAAAACCTGTTTCCATTCTTTTCTGGTTTGCATCATTTTTTATGTACTATCACCATTGTTCTTATTTGTTATTTTGTGCATTAAGTGATTTTTTTTCCTAGCTGCTCTCAATATTTTTATTGATTTTTAGAAATATTGTTATGGTATACCTCATTATACTTTATTTATATTTATCCTAATTAGAGCTTATTGAGTTTTTTAATTATAGGTTTTTATTGCTTCATAAAATGTGGAAGTTTTCCACTATATACTTCTTCATTTATTTTGTGTTCTCTCTTTTGGAACTCTAATTCCATGTATGTTGGACTGGCTGATGTTTTTTCACAGTCAATGACTGATGCTTTGCTCATTTATATTTTTCTCTCTTTGTTTCAGTTTGGACAATTTTAATGTCCTAAAGTTTACTTTTTTTTTCTCTCTTAAGCACAGCCAGTGAGCATTTAATTTAGATGTTGTACTTATAGCTTTAAGGTTCCATTTTATTTTTTTTTCCTATAGTTTCTATTTCTCTTTATCCTAATTTATATTTTCCTTCAAATCCTTGAATATGTGTGCTAATTCCATTTTATTTTTCCTTTATATATATTTTTATGGACATGTTTTCTCTTGCTTGTATTTTCAGTATTCTACTCTTTTTGTTACATGTTGGTCATTGTGATTATCATATTGAGTTTCTAGATGTTGGTATTTTCCTTTAAAGCAGGTTGTATTTCTTTGTGGCAACAATTGAAATATTTGAGGCTTAAGATGATCTGCTTAAGCCCTGTTTTAAATTATTTTAGGGTAGACTTCGTAGAGCCAGTACTCTAGAAGTAGCTTAGTTCTACTTCAAAGTCCTGGCCTTTTTGGGATCTCTACTGAATATTCCTGTTACTCAACAAATCACTCTACTCTGCCTTCAGGGAACTTGGAAATGTCTCAGCAATCTGAGTTCTTGTAGTGTTTGAGTTTACCACTCTCCACTAGTTGTTCTTTCCTTCTCTAAGATTAGGTAAGTATTCAACTACAGACTAAGTATTCAACTACTTATGCTGATTTCTGGAGCTCCTTCTGTCCCCAGTATAGCCTCCTCTCCTGTAATATGCTGACATAAACTTTAGCCATCTTAACTCCTGAAAACGTGCCTATGTATCTTCATAGCACATGGAAACCACTGTGCTCTGTTCCCCCTCAGTATTGTGTCTTCTGAATGTCTCCATGAAGAAATTCAGGGTGATTTATTTTTCCCCCTTCTCTCAGGAATTAATATTCTGTACTTCCTGTTTCCCAGATGCGACAGTTTTCAATATATATTTAGTTGTTTAGCTGAGAAGGAATCATCTGGAGTCAATTATACCATCATGGCCAGCAATGGAAAGGTCATTTTTTTTTTTTTTTCTGTAGTAATGTATTAGTAATTGGGCACCTTTACAAAGCTCTTTCCTTTTCTTCTGGAAGACAATTCTATTATCATTTTGTTTGACTCTTTCAGATCTTAGTTTAAATGTCATTTTCTTTTCATGAAGCTCTCTGGAATATGCATGTCCAGAAGTCTTCTTTATATGTTGTCAGTATTCTGTGCTTTCTCCGTAAGTGCACTTACTGTACTAGGCTATGCTTATTTGCCCATTGCCTTGTTTATATGCATAACTGAATTATGCACAAAATAAGTATATAGAAAAGTATAATATAAGAGAAAAATATGAAATATTGAGTACCAAACGTGCATATTTAAAGTTTGGAGAAGAAGGAACTTCATTTTAAGTAGTGAAGGAAAACGTGACTTTTATAGAACATGGCTTAATGTGAGCCTTTTGGAATAGGAGGGAGCCACATTGTAGTCATGGGTCGGGGGACCATGTGAACAATGGAATCGAATTTGCAATTTTGTAAACATAGAAATGAATGTTTGAATATAACTTGGGTCAATATATGAAGAATATTGAATGATGGAATCATGGTAGAAAATTACATTCAGTCAATTAAGGAATTTTGCAGCAGGAGATTGATAAGTTTAGATCATTCTGAAAGTATTTTAAAGGAAGAAGAGGCAGACTTAATTGGGCAGCTTTTAAAGTAGCTAGGTCAAAGTACAATAACCAAATAGAATGTGGGAGAGAGAGAAGGGGCATGTTCAAAGTGTACTCTTAATTTTTATTTTTCTTGGTTAAATATGTGGTTAAGTTTATAAATGAGATGGAGAATATGTGATAATTAAAAAGAAAAGGTTTAGGGAAGAGGTCATATCAATTTTAGCATGTAAATTTGGAAATGCCTACTACACATTCATGTATATTGTCTGTTTGGCACTTAAATTATGGGTTTCCAGGATGTATAGGAGATAGAATAATAAGTTAGATGACATCATAAAGAAACAATCAACCAAATCCATATGCAAGATTACATAGATAAAATGACTTATTTTATCTAGCATATCAATTACATAAGGAAAGAAATACTGTTACTGAATAAAAATTTTTATGAGCTATGGTACACAATGCAGTGTGTGAATATTCTTTAATCATAATATGCACAAACCAACTATAAATATATTTTGGAGGCATTTAAGGAAATAGAATATGGATGGCATAGTATATGACATTAAAGAAGTATTTTAACTTAATTGGTTGTGAGGATTTCATAGTGATTTCTTTAGAAAAGAGTTTTGTATTAGTTAAAGATGCATAATGAACTTATAGATAAAATGTTATGGTATCTCATATTTGCTTTAAAATACTGTAGCAAGAACAATAAAGGAAAGACACAACAAAATGACAACATTTTGATGATTATTCAAACATGAGTGTGATAGGTGCATAGAAATGCTTTGTGCTACACTTTTTTTCTTGTGTGTATGTTTGACATTTCTGTGACATTAAAAATGGAATATGCCCAGAAAACTCTCTGATACATGTATTGATATAAGCTAAATATATGTGTGTGTATCATTATGTGCATGTGTAGGATACTTTGAGTTACAATTTGCATTAAATGTCATTAGAATAGGATATAGAAATAGAAGGTCAAAAACAGACATCTTGGAGCCAGCAATAATCAAGATAGTTGGGAAAATGTTAGACGTAGAAGAAGCCATATCAACATCTGGAAAAGCAGTAGTGGCAGGGGTGGGCTTTTAGGTGTAATGAAAACTAAAATTATGAAGAAACGGATAATGCAAGATGCAGCTTTGTTTCGGTAAAATCAAAAAAGTGGCAACTGTTTCATTTTGGGGAGCAAAAAATGGGGATAAATTCAATATTGCAACCAAGATTTTGTACTTAGCTGACAGGAAGGATAAATGGCAATGCCATCAACCAAAATAAATAAAAGAGAAAGAAGTGTAGCTTTGGGAGGAACTATGATGAATATTGGTCTCATTGTAAGATACTATCCAAAATAAAAGGCACTTCAGAAAAATGTTTGCCGTGTGAGCCCTCACAAAGGTCAGTGGTGGCACCCCATTATCTCTTTGTGCACTCTTAAATTTTGAGGCTGCATACTTCCACTATTGAAATGTTTTGGTTTAAACATGATTTAAAAATGTATTCATGTAAATGTTCTCATTTTAATAGCAGCTCATTGCAATGTTAAAATTGTTTGTATGTGTGTCAAAGTCTTGTAGGTATTTCATTCTTTCTTTTTCCTTTTATTTAAACTTAATACATGACACTCTGGTTTTGTGTTAGTTACTTATGATTAGTCATTACATCACTATGACTAGCTTAGTGCAGTTTACCCTTTTTTATGTAAAATTTTCAACTCTTGGTTAAATAAATGACATTAATATTATAAAGTAATCTCGGAGTTAACATTGGCTTTAATATATTTCATGAGCTCTTTTTTCAAAATTATGTCTTTAAATTAATAACAATTTAATAGAAACTGTGGTTATAAACAGCATATGCACATTGGTTTCAGATAATTTAAACACATGTTGTGTAATTGCAGCACAATTTGATTTTATTATATTTTTACAAAATAAATGAGATACTGATTCTACTCTATACAACCATGGCAGCATGTTTTTCATAATAAGATTTTTCAAAATATCTTCATTGCCTGTGAAGATGCATAAAATACTAGCAAATACTTTGGGGACAAAAACAACTTAAAATAGTCTAAAATCAGTTAATCAGTAATTAATTTCATCTAGTATATGAAGCCACTATCAGAGCTCTTCATTTTCATCTGTATGGAAGGTTCGTCTTACTTTAGTTAAGTCTTCACTGGTGAATTTGTAGTAGTCGGTGCTCTCTGCTTCATGCCCTTGGCTCAGTATATAGAAAACATTCAGAGATAATCCCAATCCATATTCAGTCTCCACCAGTTCTCTAAGGCAGTCATATACAAGAATGTCAAAATAAAAGATGTAGCATGCTTGTTGTATAGTACTTCTGTCTCATTATAATGAATGAATCATTTTTTCTTCTGTTTAGAAATAGAAATAAGGTAAATTCTGCATTATTCATGTTTGAATTCCAAAGTAATAAATTTATTTTGGACACATTCAAACACTGTTGATTATACAGTAATATATTCAAGAAGAAGAACAATATTTTTCCATCAAATCATTCATAATAAATGTTTGCCCTACATATTTAGTCTGGCTATGCAGAGTATATAGGACAATACAAATGTAGTATATCTAGTCAGAAAAAAAGAATTGCTTGATAAGCCTGTGAAAGTTATGTTCGTCTTTTGTTTGTTTGTATATATAGAAAATCAAAATTTTAACTGTGAAAATCAAGTGTAAATAGATAGATGGTAGGGATAGATAGGTAGATAGATAGATGATAGGTAGATGATAGATAGAGAGATAGGTAGTGTTAGAGGTAGCTTTAGTTGTATACATCATATTCCTATGATGGTATTCTTAAGTGATGTTTTCTAGAAACAACAGAGAAAATGAGTTGAGAGCAACTGAACCTCATAAAGAAATTTCTTCCAGAAACCAGAATCATAATTGTATACAGAGCTGTGAACATAAGCATAAACGTAAAATTACAATTACATATGTACTGTATCTCCCAACAAAGACAATGTAGAAAATATGATCCAGGCTTGACTATAAAGATGGCATGTATTCTGATAAAGTCTTAATATAGTCTTATTCATTAAGTTGCACCTCTATTTTCTCCCACACTGAACTAATAGCTCTTCTTTGTACAAAATCCAAATTATTATTGGTAAAAATTTCCAAGTTTCTGCACCCACAGGTTTTCAGTTCATTGCAGAACAGCATCTGTATTCCTACAGACTTATTTCTTCACTTTTTTCTAATACTCTCTGTAAGATGCCTGCCACATGTTCCTTATCCCCAAGGGTGACTTCACTATTCATCTGTGTGACTTCACTATTCACTCATGCCTGTATCTTTCACTCAGCCGATACTTTACTTATTGTTGGATTAATAGAAAGAATTGTATCTTTCCCTGAATTTTGGCAGAAGAGCAATTCACTACTTGAACCCAAGCTAAAATAAACTTCCAGATTGGGTGTAAAAATGAACACTTTGTTATGTTCTATGCAATACCTTTGAACATATTTCCTTGGCTGCTGCACATGGGGTTACAGTCTTAACTATATTTGGCACACAATATTATAGATTACAGTAGTTCTATGCCTTAATGAAAATTCTGCTCTTCTACTTTTACAGATTATTTTGGAAGCAGATTAGTTGGTAGTTTTGAAGATCTCATTGTAGGGTTATATCAAAAAGCAATTACATATATAAGACTTTAGAAAGTAATCATGTATCATCATCTTTGTACATTGTCAAATAAATGAAGGGGAGGAATTAATTTAATTACATTCTATAATGTGTTCACTCCTGTAGAATCTCCGGAGTGAGATTTTCCTTTATATGGATTCATCCATGCAATTAAAAAAAATCATAAACTATGCAAAGAGCGGCTGCCTATACTTTCAGGTGCGAGATAGAAATATTTACTACACAGTTTCTACTTAAACCAGGACAGGTGAAGTTTGGAAGGACCCACTCTAGGCAAAATTGTTAAATCTTTAAAAAGTTTTGTTGTTATTGTTCTGGTTTTGTTTCTAGCCCAGTCAAACATCCTTTTTGGAAAGTTATTTCTCTAGTTTCAGAAATGTAGACCCTAAATATGCTTCTCATTCTTCCTAATATAAAATATGCTTGTATTTAATATCAGGGAGCCATTTAGGTGAAAGGTTCTGGACTCTGAAGTTAGCCTGGGCTTGAAACTCACTTCTGAAACTTACTAGCCATGTAATCTTTGGAAATTTAAATGTTTTTCCATATGCTTGCTTATTCTGAAATAGTTATTGAACTGTAGAAGATGTATGTATCAAATACTGGCAAAACTACCTTTTTGACTTAAGAATTAAATAAAATAATTAATTTAAAATAAATAACAGACTATATGGAATATAGAGTATACTGAATGTAATTTAGATGTTCTTCTCTTTTATGTTAATCTGATTAGTTACATTTTAAAATAGCACATTCACACTGTTTTACTTGAATACAGCTAAATGTGTGTACATATGGACCACACATAAAAATATGGCCCCATAAGATTATAATGGGTCTGAAATATTTATATCACTTAGTGACAAAGTAGCCATTTTAACACCTTAGCCCATTGAATTACTCACTTGTTTATGGTGATGCTGACATCAACAAACCTACTGGGCTGCCAGTCATTTAAAAATACAGCACATATGTTTACACATAGTACATAGACTTTGATGATAATAAATGATTCTACTCCTGGCTTATCTAGTTATTAAACTATACTTTTTACAGTAATTTTAGAGTGTATTCCTTCTACTTATAAAGGAGAAAACTTAATTGTAGAAGAACCTCAGACAAGTTCTTCAGGAAGTATTCCCAAAGAAGACATTGTTATCATAGGAGAGGATAGCTTCATGCATGTTGTTAGCCCTGAATACCCTTCAGTAGATGAGATGTGGAGGTGGAAGGCAATGATATTGTTGATACTGACTCTGAGTAGGCCTATGCTAATGGCTAATGTGTGTATGTGTCTTAGTTTTTAACAAAAAAAGCTTAAAAAAGTATAAAAAGTAAAATAAAACAATTGAAAGTAGATAAAATATATAAGGATATAGAGAAAAAATATATTTGTATAGATGTACAATGTGTTTGTATTTTAAGCTATTATTACAAAAAGAGTCAAAAATTTGAAAAAATGAAAAAGGCAGTATAGTAGTAAATTACAGTAAGCTATTATTGAATAAATAAATATAGAGTTTTGGTGCCCTCTCCTAGTGAAATCAAGATACTTTATTTTTCTGGCATATTGATGTGTTAACCAGCCCAGAAGCTTCACTAAGCTAGAGGTCCACAGTCTTTACTAGAGTTTTATTACATCGGTATGGGTGATTAAGTTACTGGCCACAGGACTGAACTCAGTCTTCAGCTTGGTTTCTTTTGTGGAGGTTTAGCTAGTTCAAAGTTCTAGTTTTCTAATCATGTCATTGGTCCTTCTTACATGACCAGGTCCCATCCTGAAGCTAGGGGCCCACCATGGTTCAGTTCATTTGAATAAAATATAAGATGTGACCCAAGAAGCTCATGAATGACACAGGCACTCTTGTTATTTGGGAAATTCAAAGATTTAGAGTCTCCTTCCCAGAAATCAGGGACAATGGACAAATTATTTATTACATACAAGCCACCATTTGTGTTACATTGGAATTCAAATTCACGTCTATGAGGATAAGAAGTAGGTTGTTGAGTACAGTTTAGATAATTTTAGAATAACTTATTTCACAACATATAACTATGTAAAATAGTTAAAAATATTTTATTTCACATTTGTTTCTTATTCACTCTGCATTATAGCTCTCAAAAATGATGAGGATTTTGACAGAAGGGATTCTCTAACTAGGATCTTGTCTCACTGAACCATTTGATAATATATTTAGAGATAGATACTTATTACTTTGTTCATATTCCCATATTTAGATTCACCTTATAGTACTTTAAGAAAACTTGATTTTGCCACATCCAGTTACAGAAACAAATTCAAGGAAGGATTTACTTCACACAAGTATTTATCTGTAACACACATGGAGTGTAATTAAATTTTCACAAAATAAATTTTAAGATATGATTTCAAAACCACTTTATAGAATGAATGACAACTCTACCTGCAAGTTAAGAAAAATATTTTTCCTATTAAATGCAAAAATAAAATGGGTCATGAGTTTGAAAAATATACATAAAACATAAAGATGGATGTTTGCTGATTCACCAGGTTGTAAATTTTCATGAGCAGTTGTGCTTAAAACTTTGTTTAAATACCAGTTTAGCAAATTACTAGAATAAAATATCACAATTTACATATGACTGTGGGCTGTTAAGAGAATGGAGTATATATAGATCAGCAGAAATTCTGTATGAAAAAGAAAGGTCCTCTCAAGTTCGTACACTTGGTCTCCACACATTTAGTGAAAAAGTCCAAAGTATGCTTTACTATATTCCAGTCTTACATTTGACTGCAGCCATGGAAAAGAAAAGGAAATTCTTGATCATTATCAAGAATGATTGGCATGTATCATGGGTTATACAAAAACCTGTCAGATTACCCAAAACCTTGGAAGCAATTAATCGTTATTTCTGAAAGTTGTCAACATCAGCACTGATCCGAAATATATCCGTTATTGGTGAAGAAACCAGATTGATGTTTAATCTGTCAAAAAATATCTTGAGTAGTAGTTTAAGTTTGCCACTTAGAAGAAATTTGGCAGTTCCTGTGAGGAGATTAAACTGCTTTTATGAATAGATAAAAAAAGGGAAGTCCCAACTGCTTACTCAGTCCTTGTGCTTAAAATAATGAAGAGACCAATTAGCATATTCTTTCATCCCTTTTTCTAAATAGTAATGTTGAAGCAAAAAGAGATGTTCATATAATCATGTATTTCTGTCCTTGGTGTACGCCATTGAATTAATGATGTCAGGAATACAGACTAAGGAAATAAATTCAGCAATTCCACCGAAGAAGCTTACGGTTCAGTAAAAATAAAAATAAATGCATTGCATTCAGTGTTGACAGCCAAAATAGAGGTCAGTGATTACCTGTAGGAGAGAGCAGGATTGAAGTACTTCAAAGGCAGTTTACTGAAAGAGGGGAGGCTCTAGAGGGATGTAGGAAGGTAGAAGAGAGATGAAAAGCTCCGGTGTTATCTAGAGCGCAGCTAGTCTGCATGACCTCCTTCTCTGCTATGCTGAATATTTTTTAATTCATCAGCACTCTTACCTCTTGTCAACATTTTGTTTGCTTTATTTTTCTTTGCTAAGGGTATTATTTGTTGTTAGATTGAAAACATTGATTTGGCACACTCTTTTTCTTTGCTATGCTTGCATTGCTTGATATAACATACGTGAATTAAGCATTAATGCGTTTAGGTCTTTTAAGAGTAGTTTTCTGTACAGTTGCCAACATTACGCGATAATAATAGTTTGTTGTTTGTTTGTATGTTTGTTTCTATTTGTTTACTGAGTGTCAGGAACTGTTCTCAGAATTTACATGTGTTATCTATGTAGTCATTACAAACACCATAAGGAGCAATCACTACCATCATATTTTTCAGATAAACAAATTGAAGTGAGAAAAATTTAAGTAAATATAAAAGTTTCGCATTTAGTAAGGTGGGACTGAAATACAATCCTATTTTTCTTCTCCCAGAGTCTTGTGTTCTAGCTGATAATTAGTACGGTGGGACCAGTTTGGCTTCTGATGGCCCCAGTTTTCTCCTGGCACAGTCTGTCTAGATTAGACTAATACAGTGAATGAAAACTAATAATGATTCTTGGAATCACTGCAAGGGGACTTGGAAGTCTCAACCAACACCCCAGGACACAGAAAAAAATCAATTTATATTTAGTAAGACTGGACAGCTGCCACCAGGTGGCACTAAATTCAATTAAAACTAGAAGACTGCAGTAGCATCCCTGATCATCCTTGGCTGGGCAAGCTCAGCCTTATTTTTACAGTTCTGTAGTATACAGAATTGAAATATTTGCACTCTTATTGTCTTGCTATGACAGAGTTTTCTGCATTTTGATTTGAAGTTTAAAAAAATCCTGAAAATAGTATATTATAATTTTCATGGATGATTACAAGTACTTTTTGGAAAAACTATAGAAGTTTGACCTTTTGAAACAGAATGTTAGATTTGCAAAAAAGTTGAAAAGCCATTAATTTTAAACATAAGGAATGACTGAATTACCTTTGCAGTATATTTGCAAAGAAGAATTGATATTGCCTGACCTTTCTAGTGAGGAACATAACCCCCAGAGACTAACCTGGATACCTTTGGTCAGACGACAGAAAGCAGTTATCAAATTGAGCCAAAATCTGTGTTTTCACAACTATTTTATTTTTCTACATAGTTCTAATTTTAGGAATATCATAAAATCAAATGCAGCAATTACAAATTAACTTTTCTTCAGATTTTTTTTAAACTACTATGATTTACTTATTGAAGAAATATTAATTGAGTGATTACCCTATGCCTGGTGTTAGGGAATGAATAGTGGATCAAAAAGATAAAAACGTTACCACTGTAGGGTTTACTTTTATGTGAAGAAAAGAGTTAACAGATAAATAAATATAGTGACTATCGATAGTGTTAGTTTGATACATACAACATGTAAAGGATTAAGATAACTATACAAAAAAATTATTGAATTTATATCATATACCAGGCACTATCTTAAATACTCTTCATGCACCATTGTATTTAATTCTCATAGTAACTTTGTTAGTTAGAGTTTTGTTTTGGTCCACAACAATCCTTGATTTTGGTAACTCACTACAAAAACTCAGAGGACTCAGAAAAGCTTTTGTATTTATGGATCCTGTTCATTTAGCGAAAATTTACAGATCAAAAGGGCAAAGGGAAATGGAAGATGGGACAAATAGAAGCCAGGCATACATTTCTGAGTGTCTCCTACCAGTCTAATGACACTAGGACACACTTAATTTTACCCCAAATGATGTGGGACAGCACATGCAAAGTGCTGTTCACTAGAATAGTTCCTCTGAGTTTTGGTGTCCATAGTTTATTGGAGTCCCTTATATAAGGATTCAGCATCCTCTAGACTGATCCAGCTACTCACTCCAGTCTCTTTCTAGAGCAAAAACAGATGTTCACCTTAAATCACATGGTTTATCCAACTGGTACTCTGGCCAAAGGCCTCAGGCACGCAAGTACTGGTGGTCAACATAAACACAGTGTGGCCAAGGCCTCAAGCATACATAACCACTCTTACCAGGGAGAATATTTTAAGGAGTAGGTTGTCTCCGAAAGGACAGCCAATTCTTTTTTTGGAATGTGCGGCGTTGGGTAACCAAGGCCTGCTTATTCTACCTGTCTGGCCAATGGCATACAGTCTCTTACAGTAAAACAATTACATTTTCCTGAACATTTAGATTTATTTTAATATTTATATTTTAATCATATTTTTATTTCATCGTGGAACAAATCAGTAAAAATTACAGATGTATTAGTCATGCCTTCCCAAATGAATTGGCTGGGCACATATATAAGATATTATTATAGACATAAGTCATTACAATTTATTATTTCTGGGTTATAAGTCAGTTGGGGTCAAGAGCAAGTCTTTCTGCCTTGGTCACAGGCTTGTGCTAAGATTGATAGAATTTAGTTTGAATATGCTATGAGACCTCTCATAAACTTTCCTGTCTAGTGTTGAGGCCATTCTCTAAGGGAATTTGGACCCACTCTGTGACGCCTATTGCTTTATTCCCTGAGAAGCCCATTGTCTTTTTCAGGGTTGCTTAATAGCTTTCCAGGTACCCAATACAAAATTCTACCAAGAACACTTCGACATTTAGGACATACAGCTTACTGTTTTGTACATTATAACCTGGAGCTCCGTTAAGCATTTGGTCATCAACACTTAAACAGTGATAAATTTCCCAGAAGTTGTAAATGATCATATTGTCTGATGGGCCAGTGAGGAGTAGTTTCTTTAAATATTTTTTTCAAATGATATCATTTGTAATAGATATAACCAGAAGAATAAGAATCAGGAGATTCTTGCTAGAATTGCTACAATACCACTCAGTCATTAAAAGTTATTTACTTTTAATATTACACATTACTAGAATCCCACTCAGTCATTAAAAGTTATTGCAGATCTTCATCACACTGTGTGACCACATTGTCATGCAGAATGATGACTTTAAGTTTACCAGATTTGTATCTGAATTTGCTAAGTTCAAATAAAACTGCTCTCTTCCTGCTACATGGATTTCCAAGCAGTAATTTATCCTTCAATATATTTTACCATAACCTGCTACCTACCCTTGTCTAAGTATTGCTTTAACTCCAAATGATACTATTAGTTTCGTTGTTTCATGTCTTTTTTCTTTCTTTTATGTGATTAACCTTTATAAATGGCTTTCTATATTTTTTTATTGGGTTTTGGGGGTAAGCTGCGAGTTACTAGTGGATGAGTGAGTGGGAGTTAAAATGAACATTCTTACATAGTTCACAGAGAGGACTGCCAATTTTATTTCTTTCTTTTACTCTCCCCTTAAAATCTATTGTGCTTTATAATCAGATTATTAAATTTTTCAGCCATGATTAGCTGTAGATTTTGAAGAAAAAAAATAATCCAATACATGTGTTTACTTCCATATAATGATTTAGTCTTTGGTTTTAGTTTGAATAGCATAAAAGAGATATTATATTTATAATGTATTTTTTTTAATTGTATAAGCTTGAACTTTAGGAAACAGAAAAAGAAGAGCATATTAATCTAAAGTAAACATAATAAAACGAATCAATGACATTGGAAACAGGAAATCGAGAGAGAAAAATCTATGTTTAATAATATTATTAGATAACATTAATAAGATTGGCAAGTTTCATTCCATCCAGGGTTCTTCAGAAAATAGAGAAAAGAAACAGATGATTGATATCAGAAATGAAAGTGGGGACATCACTACAGATCTTATGAACATTAAAATAATACAGGAATGCTATAAAAATTATCTGCTTATGAATTTGATAACCTCCACAAAATACACCAATTCCTTGAATGACACAATCTTTCAGAACTCATAAAAAAAGAAATAGATTATCTGAATAGACCCTTATTAAATAAATTGAATCCATATGTAATCCAAAATATAGAGTGTGAATCCCATATGAGTTCGTGGTGAATTATACCAAACATTTATGGAAGTAATTACACTAATTCTCCATAATCTCTTTCAAAGGGCAGAAGCAGAGGGAATATATCCTAACTAATTATATGTGGTCAGCATTACCCTAATACCAAACTAGATGAAGATATTATAAGAAAAAAACACTACAGTACAATATAGTTCATAAACATAGATGCACAAATCCTCAAAAAATTTAGCAAATAGAATTCAACAATATATAAAAAACATTTTTACTTCATAACCAAGTGGGACTTACTCCAGATCAGTAAGGTTGGTTCAATATTTGAAAATCAATAAATATAGTTCTTCATATCAGCAGGCTAAAGAAGGGAAAACACAGGATCCTATCAATAGATACAGAAAAAAAATCTAATAAAATCCGACATCCATATATGATAATAATTCTCCGCAAACAAGCAATAGAGGGTAACTTCATCAGTTTGATAAAGAATATCTACCAAAACCTACAGCTAACACCATACTTGGTGTCAAATAAGAGGCTTCCCCATTAAGATTGAGGAATAAGTTAAAGATACCCTTCTCATTAGTGCTTTTCGTCATTGTACTGGAAGTCTTTGCTATGCATTAAAAAATAGAAGAAACAAAAAGTAGTCATAAACAAAACTGTCTTTCTTCACAGAATACAGAGCTGTTTATGTAAAAATCCAAAGAATCAGCAACAGAAACAAAGATTTCTAGATCTAATAAGCAATCATAGCAATGTTGAAGAGTATAAGGTTAACGTGTGCCAATTACTTTCTTATATGCTAGCAATAACTAAATAAAATTTGAAATGAAAACACATTACCGTATTAATACCTTACAAAATGAAATCCTGGAGTATAAATCTATAAAAAATCTAAGAGTTATATGAAGACAACTACAAAACTGTGTTGAATGATATCAAAGAAGAACTAAATAAATTCAGACACATTCTTAGCTTATCCATTGGAAATATGAATATTTCAGGATGCCAGGTTTTTTCAGCTTGATCTGTAGATTCAACATGATCTCAATAAAATCTTAGCAAGTTATTTTGTAGATATTGAGAAACAGATTCTAAAGTTCATTTGGCAAGGCAAAGGACCCAGAGGGACCAACTTAATCTTGGAGCAGAAGAACAAAGTTGGAAAACTGCATTATTAGTCTTGAAGAGTTACTATATATCTACGGTACAGACATTGTGGTTTTGATGAAAGGATACACTAATAGATCAATGAAACAGAATAGAGATCCCAGAAATAGACCAACATCATTATAGTCAACTGATCTTGGACAAGAGAGCACAGGTAATATACTGAAACAAATACAGTTTTTGCAGCAAATGATATTGGAACAATTAGATACCCATTTGCAAAAACTGAATCTACACAAAGACCCTTAAATCCTTCACAAAAATTAATTTAAAATGGATTGAACATAGTCCTACAGGTAAAATGCAATTCTATAAAACTCATAGAAGATAACAGGAAATGATCTACATGACCTTATACATCATAATGACATTTTAGTTACACCAAAGGCACAATCTGTGAAAGAAATATACACATGGACACTTATAGTGGGTTTATTAATAATTGCCCAAACATGGAAGCAACCAAGATGTCCTTTAGACTAATGGGTAAATTGTAGTACATCCAGATAATGGATTATTATTCAGCACCAAAAAGAAATGAGCTGTCAAATAATGAAAAGCCATGGAGGAAACTTAAGTGCATATTACCAAGTGAAAGAAGCCAATCTGAAAAGACTGCCTACTATATGATTCCAAGTATATGAGACTCTGGAAAATGCAAAACTATGGAGACAGCAAAATGATCAGTGGTTTCCAGGGTTTGCAAGGGAAAGGATGAATAAGGGGAACACAGAGGCTATTTAGGGCAGTGGAATTACTCTGTTTGAGACTTCAGTGGTGGATAAACATGTCATTACATGTTTATCAAAATCCATGGGATATATATTATGAACGAACCTTAATGTAAGCCATAGACTTTGCATGATGTTGATGTATCAATGTAAGTTCATCAGTTGTAACAAATGCACCACTGTGGCATACGGTGTTCATAGAGGGGGAAGCCTGTGCTTAAGTTGGGACATGGGTATAGGGGAACTCTCTGTAGTTTCTAGTCAATTTTGCTGTGATCTTAAAACAGCTCTGAAAAAATAACATTTATTGATGCTAAAACCAATCTTATGAGTTGTCAACTTCTACTTTTCATTTGAAGGGTTTTAGAAGCACTTTTCAGCTTTAAGTTTTGATATTGTAATAGATTACACAGTCAATTAGACAAGGGTGTGGTAATACATTTATAATATGATACTTTCAGCCACTGTTGTGATTAATTGCCATGCATTAAACATTGGCTGAGAAATGACATTTGAAAATGATCATGAGATTATTACTATTTAAACAGGTTTTAAACTAGGGGGTGATAAGGACTTGTAGCATGTTTTCTTAAGGAACTATTCCAAATTACATATACCTGTACTTCAATGTTCAATAAAAGATGAATCATATAAAATTTAGAAAAAAATAAAAATTAATTAAGGATGGGCGCAGTGGCTCATGGCTGTAATCCAAACCCTTTGGGAGGCTTGAGGTGGGCAGATCCCAACCTGAGGTCAGGAGTTCCAGATCAGCCTGACCAACATGGAGAAACCCCATGTCTCCTAAAAATAC
This sequence comes from Aotus nancymaae, assembly GCF_030222135.1. Taxonomy (NCBI): domain Eukaryota; kingdom Metazoa; phylum Chordata; class Mammalia; order Primates; family Aotidae; genus Aotus; species Aotus nancymaae. The sequence goes on from NW_026988435.1 coordinate 25,650,206, forward strand.
AAAAAATAGCCATGTGTGGTGGTGCATGCCTGTAATCCCAGCTACTCCAGAGGCTGAGGCAGGAGTATCCCTTGAACCCTGGAGCTGGAGGCCGTGGTGAGCTGAGATCATGCCATTGCACTCCAGCCTGGGGAACAAGAGTGAAACTCCATCTTAAAAAAAAAAAAAAAAAAAAAAGCTAGTTAAAACTAACTGTAGTGAACACTCACCTTTGCCAGGTGCTGTTAGTAAGAGAATTTGCATGAATAATATTTAATCCTTCATTTATCCCTATTTGGTAGGGTATATTTCATCTTGTTCTGACATTGAAAAAAACTGTGAGGTCCTCAGAGGTAAATAAATTGCTCTAAGTCACACAGAAAATGTTGAAGTCAGGTATCAAATAGTATTGCTTCTGGAGTGTACCTTATAGCAATTTTCTCATACTAGTTTCTACTTTGCTTGTTGTTTTTCTTAATAATTCTTGGCTGCCACTGACTGGAACAGCAAGGGCACTGAGTTTTGAAGAAAATATTTGATGCTACCATTTTTCGAGGTCAGTAGGCATCTGACAAGATTGATGGGCAAAGATAAAACAATAAAAAATATTTTGGAGATCTTTTCTATAGCTAAAACATATTGGAGTACAGTTGATTGAATTGAAACACAGGATATATTATTGTACTCTGTACTGGAGAATGCTAATGGGGGTAGAATTGAAGGTCAGCATTAAATCAGAATAATCATTTGTTTTCCCTTGGTAGGTGTACAGTAAATGGAAGGAATTATGCTAATTAGTATAGTACTATAGCTTGTACATTATTTATATTTCCAGATTGCAAGAACTTTAGTCCCTTATGTTTTAAAAAGCCTAATCACTATAAGCAAAATAAATAAATTTTATGTCTTTTATTCCCAAATAATAAATAATATTTATTATTCCTTAATAAATCAGCATAACACACATACGTTGTGGCTTTTTCACATTTTGATTTTTTCTTTCTCACCAAATATAAATCATCTTTTTTTCTCTGTGTAGTGCACTATTGATACTGTTTTTTTAGCAAGTTTGCATTTGTTTCCAATTGTTTTCTGACAGAATAGTGACAAAATCATCAGTTTGATAAATTAAGAGGAAAAAATAACAGCTTTTCACAAACTGGAGACTCAGGCCAAAATTTTTCAAAAAGTTTTTAAATGCAGTAATACCACCTTTATTAAAGAATATTATAATTTTTGGTAATGTTTTATAAACCTTTAAACAATAATATGAACTTCCTTAGGCATGCATTTCATTTTGACCTAACATCATTTGAATCATGAGATTTTGGTAAATGTCTGTTTTTTCTAAACATTTGATTCTAGTCATGTGCCATCTGTAAGTCTGGAAAGTTCTTCTGTAAAATGACACCTTAAAATAATTCTTTCTTAGCATATACTTTACATGTAAATTGCATATTGCACAGTTTTTGTCATATGTAACTGTATAATCACTTGATTGCCATTTATAAAGTTTGGCATAATTATATGTGAGGAGCAATGCATTGGTTTAAAAGTATTTCAACATATAACTGGATAAAGTGTTTTCTCTCACTTACTAAATGACACTATCAATTTTATCTAGAGCTGCAGGCAATTCATTAATACTTTAGCAGATGAATGTATGACATTTAAAATATTTATCTAACTGAAAATTGGACACTTATAAACTGCATCAAACATGCTATTAGTTGAGATTTTTCTAAAAATTTACAGACGTTTGAAGTCTCTTTACGTATACATCTCAACTTAAATTATTTTCCAAATGCATATTTTATAAAGAACTACTAAAGAAATAAATTAAAAAATAAAATATATTTGTTTATTTCACTTTTCCTGTTTTATCCTTTATTGCTTTAAAAATTTACCTTGTAATATTATTTATGAGATTCAATAACTGAAGACTTGACTAATGGTTATAGTGTGAAATGTATCTTCACTTATTGCAAGGGAGTTTGAGAGTGCAGAGTACTGTAAATAATTAATGTAACATTATGCCTGAAGCATAAAGAATATTCAAATGTAGAAATGAATTATAAAAATTATGGGTTTTGTTATATTTAGTAACATACAAGAAAATTTAGCTACTGATATTAGAAAGATATCCCAGGGAAATATTTGTAGTCAGTTGCTAATTCCTTGGTATTCATTGGATAGGAAGTGGACAATGTTCAATGGAATTAAATGTGACAAATAATGTTATGAAGAGTTAGATATATAGTATTATACTTCACAATGCTTGCATTTCAGAGTAATAAAGACTTGCTTAGAGAAATATTAATAGACTTTTTTCCTTTCCATTTATAAGGTTGTCAATAGCAATAAGCCTTGTATTTAGTTAGAAGTGTACCACAGCAGTGAGGTCTGAAATAATGTATTTTCTGCACCTTCATTTAGTGAACATTGAAAGACACAGTAAAAAATGACCATAGGCATATTCTTAGGAAAGCATATTCATAGGCTAAATTGAGTTTATTTAATTGTTTCTTTAGATTTCCTTAGGGTAAGGCAGGAACATATCTCTAAAGGATATGCCATAAAACCTCTTTTGAGAGAGGCATAGACAGTTGGATGTAAATACACTGATATCCAGGTATATTACATCCTGAATCATCATACATCTTTGGAGTCATGACTAGCATGCTTACATAAATAAAAATGCCAGTCACTGTTCAAATTGTCCGCCATATATGTCATTTCTATCAGTGAGACTTCAGATAAAAATTGAGCCTAGAGCATAAAGATTATCTGCAACATAATTAGCATATCCACAGGCTTTAAGGATTGCAAGACCTAGGATTGGCATACAGGTTTGAAAATTAGAGGCTCAAACAAAACCTTTATTTAAAGATTTGGCCATCCATCTCTTTTCATGGAACATATTATGTGATAGGAGTGCTAGATTTAGCAAATAAAAACACAGGATGCCTAGTTAAACTTAAATTTCAGATAAGTGATGAATGCTTTCTTATTAATAGTATAAGTGTCTTTCATGCAATATTTGGAACATATTTTTGGGAAAAATATCAGTTTTTTTCTGAAAATCAAATTGAACTGGATGTCGTATATTTTCTCTAGCAAGCCTATAGTGTGACATCTTGGGGACAGACAAGGCTCAGCGTCATTTTTGCCACATGACTAGTGCTGTCTGAGGGATAATGAATTTCCAACAGACCATGTTTCTGGAAGACAATAAGTATAAATTTCATTTTTGAAATTGAATTATTTCAGGAAATATTTACTGAGTGCCTACTTGATATGAGAAATCCTGGTATGATGCCTACTTGATATGAGAAATGCCTGGTGCTTGGCAAGGAACAAATAAGATCACTGCCTTTAGGGAGAAAACAAGTTTAGCTAGGAGACAGGAAATTTTTAAAAAATAAACACCAACAATATAATTACAAATTATAAAGAAAATTGTTATGAGAAAAGAGAGCTATGGTTAAATAGAAAGGCCAAGGAAGAGTTAACTGAGAGGGCATATTTTGAGCTGAGGAGGTGAAGATAAAGAATATCTGAGATAGTCATGTCCAAAGCTAAGAAAAGAGCTTTCTAAGGAGTGGGAATCTACACATGATAATAGCCTAAATCAAGAAAGGACTTGACAGGGAATGTAATGGAAAATTATTTCTAGAACATAATGAAAAGTCAAATTATATAGATCCTTGCAAGTCATAGTAATAAAATTATTTTTTTATCAAATTAGAAAGAAATAAGATGACTTAAAACAGAAAAATAACATCATTTGATTTGTCTTTTTAGATGAGCCTGGTTAATAGAATAGATGGTAGAAGAGCAAGAATACAAACTGGGAAACAAGTCAAGATGAAAATGCAGTAATTCAGGGTCAGGGCTGGGGAAGGATGGTGATGGTAGACTTGAAAAACCAGGGTGGTAACATTAAAGAAAACAAGAAGTGGATTCACTTAAGGTTTGCTTTGGATTTAGTGAGGAGGGCATGTAGATACTGTTAGGGTTTAGTTGTTGGGTCTGATAGAAAATGAGAATGAAGACTGATTTTGTAATTTAGCCGAGAGTAGCTAATGCATTTATTAGAGAAGGAAGCCATGGATAGGAGAGATTTGTGAAGTAAAATTCAGTGTTAGTGATCGGTAGTGACAAGTGGATTTGTACCATGGTAGGTATCCACATTATTTCTGGATTGATTCCTAAAATGAGTAGTCCAACATTTCCATTTGATAGCCAAAACAACTAATTTTATGTGTTTAATCTTTTGTTTCTTTCCTTGTTCTCAGAAGACTAATTCTCTGCAGGAAATTTGGTTTAAAACAGAAATGTCTGTGTTAACTTTCTCTTTCAGAAACATCCAGTATGTATTCTAAGAAAGAGTATTAGATGTTCTGTGAGTTTTACCAGGAGTATAGAAAACAACAACAACAAAAGACAGAAAGAAAGAAGAAAAGAGCATTAGGGTAGCTGAGAAACCATTGTGACAAACTGAGTTCTTTCAATTAAGAGATAACACTTGTGAAATATGTGAAGCATTAGGCTATTTGTATTACTGTGTTACCATCTCTGAATCACTTGACTGGAACTCTTAGATCAAATCAATCATACATTATAGGTCTGTATTGGTAACACCAGTGCCATTTGCAATTGATTGGACCAAAAGTATCAACAGAATAATTCAGAAAAAAACATAAATACCAAGAAATGAGAGTGTCATTCCAACTATGTATATATAGTTGAAATATCCTCCTAATGGTGATGGATAGTGATAATTGAACTTCATTATTAACCATCTGTCTTTCACATATATTGCTAATTTGATGTTCTAATAAAATCTTGCCTAATATCAATCTAGTTTATATGAAATATTAACTGTAGAGTTTTTTTATGAAAATGTAAATGAATAGTTGACACATTTATTACCATGTAACATAGAATATTGAAACATGAACAAAATAAGAGTAAAAATATTTTGAAGGAGAAATTAATAACATTTTAAGATAGTTTTAAAGTTAGATTATTTTTAAATATTTCTTTTTAGAATTTTGCTTTCCATTAGGAATGTTCAAAGTTCTTTCCTAAATAAAGATATTATATATATTTCATTTTCCGTGTTGAATACAATCATGAAATTAAGCTAAACCAAAGTTTTGTTTAAATCAGCATGTATCTGTACTAGAGAATTGCTGTAGTAGTTACTTATGGCTTGGGATTATAGAACTGTTTGTTGATGGAATGATTTTTATAAAAACAAAAAAGAAAACAACAAAGTCTGGAAATTGGAATCTCCTAACAGACATATCTATTATAACCAAAAATTACACCTAAATATAAATGTCTAGCCTGTATTCAAAATCAGTGCCTATTTACTTAGAACACTTATAGTTACTTTTTCAGATCAGCCATACTTAATTTATTCTGTAGAGGCAATTTCATCCACATTTTAAAAAGTAAGAAAGAAAGAAACAGAATATATTGTAGGAACAACTGTGAAAGTTATCTCCCAGCAAACTTTTTATTCAAGAAATCCTTAGATACAGCAGAAACTTAAATGAAAATCATATGCAGATCCTATGTTTACTAATTTAGTGCTAGCAAATTATATCCTACAAATAAATCAGTGTTAAACCCTGTTTGTTATTTTCCTTTGTAATCACTATAATTATTTTATAAATATGTATTTGCTCAAAGATTTCACTCATCATGTATCTCTTGTCTCAAAATCCATATTTATTCATTATCTTTAAAAGTGCACTTACACTGTCTAGAAACATACTATTGCATGCTTCATTGAGTTTTCATAAACAATTTTAGAAATATTTATTAATTAGCATTACCAAGTGCGCCTGAAATGCTCACCATTTCACATGAACACATGAACAATAAATTATAAGTGAATTATAGTGTTGTTTTTTTTTTTTTTTTTTGAGACCGATTTTCGCTCTTGTGACCCAGGCTGGCGTGCAATGGCGCGATCTCGGCTCACCGCAACCTCCGCCTCCTGGGTTCAGGCAATTCTCCTGCCTCAGCCTCCTGAGTAGCTGGGATTACAGGCACGTGCCACTATGCCCAGCTAATTTTTTGTATTTTTAGTAGAGACAGGGTTTCACCATGTTGACCAGGATGGTCTCGATCTCTTGACCTCGTGATCCACCTGCCTCGGCCTCCCAAAGTGCTGGGACTACAGGCGTGAGCCACCGCGCCCGGCCTATAGTGTTGTTCTTATTTCATAGTCATCTATCAAAAATATCACATATGTTACATATATATTTAAAGTCAATGAAGTGAAAGGAAGCCATGTATTACACTAATTTTTAATGAAATCCTTATTTTATAAAAAGTAATGCAATGTTAACATGTATTCCTTTCCTTTTCATTTTCTCACCCATTCCTTTTCTCTCTCTCCTCTTTTATCCCTCCCTCTTTACCTCCTTTCCCTTCCCCTCTCCTCTTATCCCCTGCCCTCCCCACTTTTCACCCTTTCTTCCTTCGTTTCTTCCTTCCAATAATGGGCTGTACACTTTTCTCTCTATGAAATGAATTGTACTTCATCTTTCTTGTCATATTGACCATCACTGCTTTTGCCATGGGACAATATTAATGATAGATAAGTTTATAAAATAAAAAATAGAATATTTTCCTTCATAATCTCTATCATAAATTTTATAAAAACATTTTATATATTTATATATTTGATTTTAGATAGAATAGGAATTAAGGTCTGTTTTCATGTCATTGCATTGAAATTAATAATTTAAGTTGAAAATCAGTCATTTCATCTGATCAATTTAAGCACAAGCGTATTAACAATTTAGTTACCTAATAAAAACAATTCATTGCTTTTTTTTCTTGTGATGAGAAATGATTCACATATTTTTTTTAAATCAAAGCAACTAGTCTGGATGAATTAATTTATCTATATTTTTATTTCTAATAGAACAATGATAGGGCTGAATTTGGTTAGTACTCTTGATTTTTCTTTTGCTAACATAAGAAAGAAAGAGAATTTGAGACAGAGAAATGACTAGTTCAGCTAGTGGTAAATATAATCAATACTGCCTTCTTTTAATTTTAATCTAAACATTCACATTAAGTCACTTTATGATTGGTTCATATTTTCTTCCACAATTTAAAATTTTTACATAAATGGTTCATTCAGCAAAGCAAAACTTTAATTTTTGGATTGCTTTTCAGAGAAACAGACATTTTCTATGAAAAGAATTTAATACAAGAAAATACTTTACATTAAGTTTATGCTATGAGCCAGACACAGGTGGAAAGAGATGAATTAGACATATTTACTAACCTCATACTCGAAGTTCTCCAAATCTGTATTTTTAATGCATATTGGAATAAATAATCTACCTTTACCTATATTAAATTATATAAGCTGTTATTCTAGTCTGTATTATTTTACAGACGTTGAAATAATTTAAAATAAAAAATATTATAATTACATTTTTAAATAATATATTTTTTAATATTTATATATTTTCTAAAAAATTATTAACTACTCTCATTACCAATGAAATGGTTCTCTTATGCCTGTGCTTCAGTTTTGAAGAGACTACACATTTTGGCAGTTCATCAGTATCAGATATTTGCAGAGAGAGTACAGAGTGAAATTTTTTCACAAAGTTGGTGTCTACCTTACAAGTCCTAGAATTGGTGAGAGTAGATTCAGGGATGAAAGCTCATAATATTTAAATGTTGTTAGGCGAGAGGGGCTGACACACAAATTGTAATAGTTATCAGATCTTTCCAAGCTGCCTCTGAACTTTTATGCAATATTTTCACAAAATTAATGTTTGACATGAATTCTAATGAATGAATTTTAATGAATTTAAGACTAGGAGCCTTTATATGTTAACAGATTTAAAATTTAAGATTCATTCTAATGAATGAATGAATTTAAGATTATGAACCATTGTATTTTAAACAACATAATAATTACCAGCTTTATCCTGATTTTTTAATTCCCAACTGCTACTTAGAAAGGTCTACTAACTACAGTTGCTGATTGTATTATTAAATTAATATTTTCTGATAGTCTACTTGATATATTTCTTATACCATCTCTTTGAAAGCAGTACAAAATCATATAAACCCAAAACAAACTGAATTTTTTGTCTAGATTTCTTTTTTTTTCCTCCCCTCATATATTGCTTTGCCTTAAGAAATTTCTTGGCATGAAAACACTAATTAGAAATTCCAGTCAATTCTAAAGTGGCATTCTCCCCACATGCTATTGGTGTTAACTATAATTAATCCTAACAGCTGTTGTCTTCTTTTATGTGTGACATTTGTCAAGAAGCCATCCTCATAGTTTCAGCTGATTATTTAGTATCTTAACTGTTTTATTCAAACTAGAAAACATATTTACTACCTTATAGAAGGAAACAATTCTGGTTAATATATGTGTCATTTTCATGGGTAATAGACAGTTGTTTTAAGGTCAGTTTTTGCAAGTGCAGATGTAGGACATCATGGATTGACTCCAGTATAAACTACAGTGTCGGCCATATCCCTGGATGCAGCACAATGTATCCACAGAGGGAGTGCTCATCTGTTGTTCCAGTTTTCTATTGATGTGTAACAAAACAGAACTAAACTTCATAGCTTAACAGAAAAACAATTCATTATTTCTCATAATTCTGTTGGTTGATTAAAAATTCCCTTTCATTGTCAATAGAACACTGGACTGCCAGACAGTCCCAAATGGCCTTCCTGAAATGCCTGACTGTTGGTGCCACTGCCATCTGGGAGATCAGCTGGAGCTTTTGAGCAGGACTTCATTTGTCCTTCACATTGGCTTCTCCTCATCACTACTTGGACTTCCTCACAGAGTGATGGCTAACATCCAACATAGGATGTTCCAATGGGTGATGAAAGGCTGTGTAACTCTTAAGGCCCAGATCTCAAAGTTACACAGTGTTACAGTTTTCCAAAAAACAATTAAATAAAAAATTTGAATTTTATGGATACATAATAGTTGTACTTTTGCTGAGATACGTGTGATAAATGTATATTTAGATATTTTTCCATTTTTAATCAGATCTATTTGCTATTGAGTTGTTTGAGTTCCTTATATATTTTGGTTATGCATCCTTTGTCAGATGAAGAGTTTGCAAATATTTTCTCCCATTTTATAGATTGCATCATCACTTTGTTAATTGATATTCAATTTGTTGAAAGAGTTTGTGAGATGAGATTGTAGATAGGTAAATCTATTTTACTTCCTTTTAAGTACTAGTAAATATAATTTACTTATTCAACAAATGTTAATTGCTGTGTTGAAGAGTTTATAGATGTTGAAAGCTTAAAGATTAGTTTTTATCTATTCAAACATTCATTCACTTACTAGTTTTTGCCTTATTTCACAAGAGGTTAACATATTTATTGTGGTTTATGATAAAACACTCTAGGACAATACCATAAAATGAAGCAAGCCATCATCCTAGAAAGAAAGAATAGGGTTATATAAAGAAATGAATACACTGTATTAATGTCTCAAGCCCCAAACTATACCAATGCTGTGAGAAATTCAGGAACAAAAATCTTTTAGTATGAAATTATCATCTTGATATTTCTCAGCCGTATGTGGTATGTATGCACATGTGTTTTCAAAGAATGTTATATTATTCTGTGATCATGCAAAGTACATGAATGGGTCCTTTTCTTTTCTCATATCCTTCTTTATTGATGAGTATTTCATCTTCAGTGTTGTTGAAAACAAGCTATATTCTCAAACCCAATCAACTGATCAAATTATACATTTGCACATTAGAAGATGGCTTGCTTCCATTACATTTTTAAAAATGTAAGCACAGTTTTGTTTCCCTTCGCCTAGATATTTTTCATTTGTCTTGAGTTTCATTGAAATAAGAGAATATGCCAGTAGGAAGAAAAGGACTTTTGATTTGATTTCTAATTTTTTATCATCATTAATGGGACACAACACCTGTGTATATTTAATAGTTTCATCTATGTATCGGTAGTAGTTAAATGTGTCTCCTTATAGATATACCATTTCGCAGTCCATAAATCTCAGCATTTTATGCAACTGAAAACTGATTTAGTATGAAAAGTGGAATAAGCAATGTTAAGGCAGAATTATGTAGTTTACAGTAACTAATTTGTTCTTATGCTTACCCAATAACCAAAACCTTGTTGCATGCTTGTGGTGTGCATTGTAAAAAAATAAAACAAAGTCTTATTTCTCTTAAAATATGAATTGTTGCAGCGTGCCAATGACTGATGGCCACATATCCTTTGTAGGACAACTGCCCATCAGTTAGGCCCTTTTCTATCTTAGGGCCTTTAGCTTTCTCAAACTTCTACTGAAAAGCCTTTCTGCAGGCACTAGGCACTTTCAGAACTTGGCTTCTTCATTCCTTACTCAGTTCTTTTCTGAAATGTTTATTCTTTGTGACAGTTTCTATAGACCTTCAATGTTTCTTATCCTCTTCTTATGTTTTTTTTCCCCTGCATAATATTTATCACCATCGGACAGACTTTGTATTAATTTACCAGTCTGCTGTCTGTCTCCCTGTCCCGTTAGATGTAATCTCTGTTACCACAGGAAATAGTTTTTAGTTTAATATTGTTCACAGCCTGCCTTGGTGGCTCATGTCTATAATCCCAGTGCTTTGGGAAGCTGAGGTGGGATGATTGCTTGAGCCTAGGAGTTTGAGACCAGACTGGGCAACATGGTGAGACCTCATCTCTAAAAAAATACAAATAAAAATGTTGTTCATTATTGTATCCCCAGCACCTGGAATAGCTACTAAAACATAGTAGTCACTTAGTAATATTTTTGAACAAATGACTTGATCATTATTGAGGAAATGATAATTCAACATTAATACTAATGAAATATTTGGCAAATATGTTTTAACTGGTATTGATATCCCATGTTGATCCATGTAGAGCATTATTTAGTAACTTTATAACAATGTTAAATTCCCCAAGAGCAGTTGGAAATATATATGTTTCCACATAGACACATCTCATATAATGTAAGAGGAAAACATCTCTACCATGAATTATCCGAACAGTATAAAAATGTTTTAATAAATGGTTAAGGTTGAATGTGGTTACTCTTTTCACATAAAATCCAGAATATGTATTTTCTGATGAAAGGAATTCCTTCATTTTTACTCTGGTTTTAAGTGGCAGAGACAGTAGCTTCCACTTGGATATTCATCTCTATTATCCCAGCTATTAATGTGATTCATGGTACTGAATAACATCTATAAATTTTGTCATGTGTCTGTTTTATCATTTTCATTAGTGTTTTGATCTAGTTGAATTGGCTTTGCTAAAATTTATATTAGCTATCTTCACCAACCCAATTTTATTTTAGCTGTTCAATTTAGAATGTTACTTCACATGCAATTGCTATCATACCCCAGTGCACTAGAAAGGCAATATCTTTGTAAAATATACTTTGGTTATGATTTTGATAGAGATTAGCACTTGACAACTTGCCATGTTGGGCAGTATTTTTCCTACTAAGGTATATATATGCCTCATCCGAATAATTTTAGCCACTTATGCAAACTGTTCTATGGAGCATTTGCTCTTCTGTGAGATAAAATAAATAGTCCAGGAAAAGTAAGATAATTTAATAATCATTTTTAAAACCAAATTGTGAACATGTACTTTTGTAATGTTTGTATTGAGTAATGCAATACAGATGGTAAATCATTCATCCAGCAGTAACTATGCATACAATCTGTGATATGCTTGGTGCTAAAAATATGGTATGGGAATAAGTAGCAGTTTTTGAGAAGTTACTAAATCTTAGGCACAGTGCTAAGGATGTTATATAAATTACTTTATGGAGTCTGTACTACATCCTTATAAGACAGCCATTAATTTATTATTTCCATTTTACAGAAGAGGAAATTCAGGGACAGCAAGGTTAAAAAATTTTCCTGGGTCACATAACTAATACATTATGAAGTCAGAGTTAAAATGGTTTGTGGTTTGACTTCAGAAGTGAATCTCTTAATCTCAATGCTGTGATGCCTCCCACATAACTGTGAATAACAGAGCCACTGCAGATAGTGTCTATGAGACACAGAAACAAACAGATCTATCTTTACTGTGAAGTGAATTTTATGGCCATGTTAAGTAAGAGATACCATGGGGACATATTAGTGGGGGCAGCTAAATCAGCCTTGGGAGGTAAGGGCATGAGGAAATGTTAAGAGGAGAGACCTTTTTATGTTTTCACTGTCATGTTCTCCAACCTGGCCATGGCAGTACCTGGCAAGAGAATGTGCTAAACGGGTACTGTTGAATTGGTAAATTAATCAGGTGTGACATCTACGCAAAATCTTAAAATTTCAGTGTATGAAATTCCAAGAGATGTCTCTGAGAAATTTATATGATTGTATGAATTTCCATTTATGGAATTTATGTAGATGAGTCTGAGACTACTTGTTTTATGCCTTGTTATATTCTCACTGTACTGTATCTAAAAGAACACTTCAGTATTACTGACCAAGAAGACTAAGTGTCACTCCAATTTACTATAGTAAGACTAAATTTGAAAAATAACAAAATAATAAAAAAATTAAAATGAAAAGCAAAACCGACCAACTTCATGATCCCACATTTTTATTTTGATGATGTAGCAGTTGATACATTTAAAGAGATGGGATTGAGTGTTGACCACTACATTTTAATCAGTTTATGATTCTAATGAGAATTTACCAGAATGTTTATTATCTTAGGAATTAAAATGATAAAGGAGAAAAACTTTTGTTTTCTAATACTTATATATTAATAAAATATTACTTTGGAGGGATTTTACTATTTTTACATAATATTATTGTACAATTTTTGTTTGAATTATATACAATTATATACAATGCCTTGAAGACAGGTGATTTAGCTTATTGTGGTCATACTTCTGGTAAAATTAAAGTTAGGGAATTTGTGGAGGAAGGAATACAACCAGGGAATTCGTTTTGGTAAAGACATGGGAAATGCTAATGACTTCATCTGCCAAGGGAGTTCTTTAAAGTTGGAATTTGTAAAAGAATAAAAAGAAAAAAAAGGAAAAAGTAATCTTTTATGATATCTTCAAAGAGTACTGAACATTCTCTGTTTTAACTGTAGAATACATTTTGGCACTTTAAAGGCTGATAACATGATACAATGTTTCTCAAAATGAGCTGCTGCTTAGAATCATGGGGATTCTTTAAAATCTGATGCCTGGGCTCCCCCTATAGATTAAAATTTTATTGGTATAGGAGGCAGATCTGGGCATGAATATTTATTTTAAGCTCTCCAGGCAATTCTAATGCACAACCATTGTTAATAATAACTAATCCAGACCTCTATAGCAAATTAAAATCAGAATGGTTATTTATTGGAAAGAGTTAATATTCAAATAGCAGTGTCTCTGTGTCACATCCCAGTTTCTTGCCAGTTTTCCATTCTAGTAAATACCTAGAGTATTAATATTGAAAGAAATTGTTCCTTGTTCTCAGTGAACCTCTAATGAAATGAATCAACATTGAAAAACCCTAGGGTATTCCTAGGAAGAGAAAATGAATTGTTTTATTTTGGAAATTATTCACCAAATACTGTCATTTTAGCCCTTCTCCAACCTATTTTTAAAAATAAGTTTATGACTTGGAGCTGGAAGGATGGCTGTAAATACTCTACACTTACAGATGTGTTTATCTGAGGTGATAGAGGAGTCAGCACTAATTTAGTCAGTGTGGACAAAATGACACCATATTTTCAGTAGGATGAGAGTAATGTGCATATTCAAAATAAGGATACATTTCTCAGACATTTGATAGTACGTCAAAGCAAGTTAAAATGACAATTTAATGTTCGGCAGTTATGAAATAAAATCTAACATTTAACACACTCTTACAAAAACTGATGTTCGTTATTGTTTGTTTTTTTTTTTTTTAATTTATGGATGAAATTAGTAAGAGTGCCTGCCTAAAAATCATGTTCATCCAGATGCTGTAAATGTCATTTTTGTTCTGTACTTTGTTACTTTTGAGAGTAGCTGGAGATTAGCAAAGACTCATGCTGAAGGGTCTTCAAACGTAAGGCACATGGTTATGAGCTGTTTTCTTCAGATACTCAATTTCATCTTCAGCTAACTTGCTGGTAATGACCCATGTCTACATGATTTTTGAAATTGCAGTCTTCCTTTTAGAATTATTTCTACTTTCCTTATATAAAATTACCTTTTCTATTTTCTAGTTTTTATGGGAACACTAATTATCAATATTATTATTTGCTTTTCACTTTCAAAGTCTGCCATAGGATCACTTTGGGAAATGATTTAGTCACATCTCCCAAAGCTTGTGTTGTAATCTCACCATCTTTTCTACTCTTCCATATATTTGCGACAAAAATAAAGTATATTCATAGCAGCACTATTAAAATAGCCTCAAATTGGAAAGTATGTGAATGCCAATTGGTATTAAAATGATAAATATATTGTAGTATATTCACACATTGATTTACTATACACAGTGAGAATTAATGTCTAAAGGAATATGCATAAAAGTGGGTAATTTTCAATATATCATGTTGAAGAAAAGGAATAAGAAGAAAGTATAATATACAGTTTCATTAATAAAAAAAAATGAAGCCCAAATTAACAGTTTAGAAGACAGGATAGTGATAGTTGGCCAGTTCAAAGTGAGGAAGCAAGTAGCAGTGGTAATAACCTAAGAGATACTTCTGGAGCACTGATACAGTTCTCTTTCTTGACATAGATTCTGCTTATTTTCAGTTCGTAACAGTTCATAGAGAGGTAACTTTATAATGCATGCATATTTCTCCATACCTATTATACTTTAATAACATTATAAGAAAAATCCAAAAATTTTCAGAGTCCAAACTGCAACTCTAATCATACTAAATATAAGGATATCTCTTTTGTTTCTGTCATTTTCTTAAAAATAACTTAAAGGATACATAAAAGGTAGAATTTGTAATTCCTGCCAAGGGCTTGTTAAAACAAAGGGGAATTTTTAATTACTGTAAAAGGAGGATTGTTAAAATATCAATATTTTCCCAAGTCAAAAATCCACAGCTCTGTTTCATATTTCTACCAGTTGAACTAATGTTGGGTCAATGAGAGTTTTGTCACTTATGTGTTCTGGTAGGAGGCCTAGGATTTATTCTAAACCTGACATTAGCCTACTTTTCCCATCTAATAGGCTTTTTAAACTTTCAGATATATTTTATGAACATACTAAATGAAGTTTAGGCTAATTTCTAGGGAGATATATAGTTTTTAAAAGGTTAAAATGTGAGAAATAAGGTAGTTGATAAGAAAACTTTTTAGAATTTATTGTGAATTATAGAAAATAAGTTTTTTTAGGGGAGAAAAATACTAGTCCTTTATTTCCATTTTATTGTCTAGTAACTAATTTAGATAGGTTCAATGTTACATGATTAGTAGATTACAAAATTTAGTTAATGGAAATTAAGATTATCATAATTTAGAAATCATTAGTATGAGAAAATAAATTGATTTCTGATTTTTGGAAGGTAGTTTGATCACTGTCCTTTAAAAGGGTAATTCATACTAATTAGGGCAAGTAATAGAGTTTTTACTCATTTTTCATGCATTAAAGCATTGCCTGTTTTTTATTTGTGTATCTGGTCTTCCAAATTGCCTGAAGTAAGCCAGTCCTATGGCAACCATACTGAAGAGACATATGACAGTATCATAAATACATAGTAACATTTAAATGTAATTGTTGTCCAGGCGCAGGGGCTCATGCCTGTAATCCCAGCACTTTGGGAGGCCAAGGCAAGCAGATTGCCTGAGCTCAGGAGTTTGAGACCAGCTTGGGCAACATGGTGAAACCCCATCTCTACTAAAATACAAAAAATTAGTGTGCACCTGTAATCCCAGTTACTCGGGAGGCTGAGGCAGTAGAATCGCTTGAACCCAGGAGGCAGAGGATGCAGTGAGCTGAGAATGTACCACTGCACTCCAGCCTGGTTGACAGAAAAACACTCTATCTCAAAAAAAAAAATGTAATTGTTAAGATCAAATGACAATTGGTGAGATTCTTAAATATGACAGTGAAGAACGTAACCATATTGTGATTGAAAACTTATAATTTCAAGCTTATTCTTAGAAATTCAATTGTTCCTGTTGTCTCAATTATACAGTAGTTTCTGTACTATAATTTAACTCAATCTGTTTTCAGCTTTTAGGAATGCAATATTCCTAGGAAAGTGTGTGTGTGTGTGTGTATGTGTGTTTGTGAAAGAGAATTAGTAATTTAAATGACACTTTAAACATGAATATTAAATACTGTAAAACATGTACATTTAAAATGCACCTATTTATTTGAAATCTTTATGAGTGTTCTGATGATTATGTTTCAAGTCATTATGATGAAAGACAATTGAGCACAATCAGTTCTCATATTGCCTTTAATTCATCTCATTGTTTCATTCACACCTTTTCCGCTTATGTGCTTTGCAAGACCTTTCATTTTGTATTGGATATCTATTGTATAATAATGTAATCCGTTCTAGCTCTTATTCTTAAAAGTTGTCTCCAAAAACTGTAAAAAAACTACAACTTTAAGAAGAGTTGCAGACGTTCACTGTTTTAAATGTACTAGTAGCTTTTTTCACTAGTTTGCAAAAGAATGTGAATAATATTTGGTAAAAGATTGCTTCAGTATTAGCCCCATTATTCTGAAACAAATCAGGTTGAATAACTAGGTATGCTTGGAGAGGGAGGGAAATAGTTTATCATTAATTAACCTGAAAATGAGGAAGCATTACAATCTGACATGGTTAAATTTTAGAACATATAGTATATGTTTGTAGGGATATGTTGACATTTATTAAATATTTATAGAACTTTACAAATGATATACCTTTTAAGGACAGTTATGCAAACATTAATTTATGATATGGTTTTAAAAATTTTCAATTTGTCATGAGTTCACCATTTTTTCTTTATCCTTTTACTCCCAAATGTATTGTTTTTAGAGGAGCTTTATGGAATAGACAAAACAAATTATTGTTAATCCCATTATAAAGAGAAGTGAATTATGTTAAAGTTGTCAAAAATTAGTTTTCAAAGATTACAAGGGTAATAGTTGTTTGTGTGATAATTCAAATTTATCTATTTTATTTTTTTATCTCTTTTCTAAGGAACTTTTTTTTTTTTTTTTTTTTTTTTTGAGACGGAGTTTCGCTCTTGATACCCAGGCTGGAGTGCAATGGCGCGATCTCGGCTCACCGCAACCTCCGCCTCCTGGGTTCAGGCAATTCTCCTGCCTCAGCCTCCTGAGTAGCTGGGATTACAGGCACGCGCCACCGTGCCCAGCTAATTTTTTGTATTAGTAGAGACGGGGTTTCACCATGTTGACCAGGATGGTCTCGATCTCTTGACCTCGTGATACACCCGCCTCGGCCTCCCAAAGTGCTGGGATTACAGGCTTGAGCCACCGCGCCCGGCCTCTAAGGAACTTTAAATTTGTGCTCTCATTGGCCAGGAAATTATAAAATGTGATGGCTATTAAATAAATGTTTCAAGTTTACATTTGAAGTTAGTGCAAGTCAACAAAATAAGAGAAAACCTAAGATTTTATGTATTCTATGGCATCTATTAAATTCATAATTTTGGGTATCATTTCACTTTTATAAAATTTTGGGAAAATGGATAAACCATGTTAGCTAATACTGCTAATGGATAAGAAACAGCTTAATTATTGGCAATAATTAATTTAATCCTGTTTTCTATCTATGCAAAACAGTAATACATGTGAACCTCAAGAAATTATATCACTTGTTTAAAATAAATTTATATTTAGTAAAAGTTTAAAATATGAAAAGAATTATTTTGACATAATCATGATTTATATGAGTAGATTCTATACTTGTACTTTTCTACAATTTTTCTTCATATATAAAATATTTTCTACATGATGTTTAAGACTAGCTTTAGTTAGTATAACTTTGAAAATACATTTAAAAAAAAAACAGAAAAGTAAATTTCTGTGAAATTTCTGCCTAAAAACAAAAATACAACTCTAAATATAAAAATTTCTTGGTTGAGTCTCTGCCGGGTTTGGGTATAGGATGATGTTGGTCTCATAAAATGATTTGGAAGGATTCCCTCTTTTTGTATTGTTTGGAATAATTTCAGAAGGAGAAGGAGTGGTATCAGCTCCTCTTTGTATGGCTGGTAGAATTTGGCTGTGAATCCGTCTGGACCTGGACTTTTTTTGTTTGGTAGGCTTTGTAACCAAGTTGGTTACAAACCTGGTAAAGTTATAAACACTTCATTTTGACCCTGTAAAACATTCAGACCTAGTCAAATCAATGAATACCCTCCTTCTTTGCAGAACTTACTTGTATTAACACAGTGAGGATCACATGTGTCATACTCATTTAACTTATGATGAAATTGTCTAGAAGCACATTTTTATAATAAAGTTTGCAGTCTAGAAGTTCAGATACACTGTCTAACTGACCCTGCTGCCATAATTTCCCCTATAGATTTCTAGTCTCAAGACAATTTGATGTGTTATCTCACTAATGTGCTCATTCAGTAGTGAGTCAGGTTTAATGAATACCCAAGGCGTAACAATTATACAAACTCAGATGGTGTAATCCCCAGGAAGAAATAAAGTTTTAATAACTAGCACCACTTCTGTCATGATCTTCTCTTTGCATGGTTTATATCTTATCATAGTTCCATTTAATTCAAAATCATTTATTTAACTCTTTGTTTAAAATGACATCATTAAAAAAGAGAGTAAAAGATGCTTTCTCCTTTGAAATTCCTGCATGACACAGAGCCTACATATTATTGGAAGTAGAATGAAGTTTGATGAATGTAACTGACTGATTTTCTTTCAGTTGTTGTTGTTGGAGAGGTACAGTATAGAGGGTGGAGGCTAAATCTCATCAGGGAGATAAATGTTAAAAAGTATGTGGTGCAGCATGACCATGTGAACTAATAAGTTTAACTCTAAAATGATCTTGTCTTGTAAAATTAAATAGTGCTCTCTTTAATTGTAAGTACTCAAATTAGTAAGTATAATACATTCAGTTTATTTTTGTTTTTATTTTTTGAGACCGAGTTTTGCTTTTGTTGTCCTGCTGGAGTGCAGTGACTAGATCTCTGCTCACTGCAACCTCTGTCTCCCAGGTTCAAGCCATTCTTCTACCTCAGCCTCCTGAGTAGCTGGGGCTACAGGTGCACACCATCATGCCCAGCTAATTTTAGTATTTTTAATAGAAATTGGATTTCACCATGTTGGCCAGGCTGGTCTCGAACTGCTGACCTCAGGTGATTCAGTAGCCTCAATGTCCCAAAGTGCTGGGATCACAGGAGTGAGCCACCACACCTGGCTTCAGACTTTTTTAAAAAGAGGATACCTACAACGTTGTTTCCCTTTCCAAATTTTATTTTCATTTTTTTAATAAAAAAGAAACAAAGACCAAGGGCACATAATAAACATCTACAGAACTCTCCACCCTAAATCCACAGAATAATCACAGGATACACATGGCAAGATATGTGACTGGCTCTGTCCATTTAAAAAACAAAGGCATATAAAGACCTAGATATATTTAATGTGCCTTGAATGGTAGTTAACATATAAATTTTAAAAACCTTAAGAGTGCAGAACCTTTTCTTCAAATTCAATTTGATGTAAGGCCCCATTATATACAAAATATAAAAGCAAGACAGATTAAAAGGGGCAGGTGTCTTGGAAACCAGCCCAGAAACTTATGAGAACCCTCCAGGGATTCCAAGCATTCAGCAGAACACATGTGCATTTTAAATTATACAGTGTTAGAACCAATAAAACTTTAGCATTTATCTAGTCTCACTTTCTTATTGTACGAATGAGATACTAAAGTTCTTAAGGTTTGGGGGTTTGCCTTTAATCCCATAGAAAATAATCAGAAACTATACCTTTTGAAGCCACATTAGTGGTTTTAAACCATTCCATTCTTAATATTTTGTTCAGTTGGTTTCTATTTTAATAGAAAATATGTTGAAATTAAAGTTTTTAATATATAATAAAAATAAAACTGGGTCATTTCTTAAAGAATGCCTTTGAAGTTAATAATGACAAAATATTAAACTCTTTTGCTTCTAGATAAGATTTAAAAATTGTATAAATGAGGATTTCAAGGATTAATAAATCGATGCTAAAATTTCCAACTTGGCCAGAGGCGATGGCTCTTGCCTGTAACCCTAGCACTTTGGGAGGCCAAGATGGGAGGATCCCTGGAACGCAAAAGTTTGAGATCAGCCTGGGCATCATAGGGAGACCTTATCTCTATTTAAAAAATAATAGTAAGTAAATAAATAAAATAAATTCTAGACTCGATTGCAACAAGTTTTAGTAAGTATCATAATTCAAAGTTAAGCAAGATTCACATTTCCAAAAATTATCCTGAACCTGATAATTTTTGTATCACTCTTAATCCTCAACCACTATAAAGTGATGAATTTGTTGGATATGTTTATAGAAGGGTATTTTTGAAATGAATTTCCTTGGAGAACATTTTTGCTAATTTACTCCATTCTGATGCAAAGGCAAGGATGTGAGTTCATGCTCTTGTCTTTTCTGGTAAGCCTTTAACAAGTCTACATAGAAATCTCAGCATGTGTCTCTTAATGTCAGAGCAACACTGTCAAGTGGTGTCTGCCTAGTTTCTGAGTAGTCTGTGGGATGATACATGGCCAAGGTGGTTGTATTTGTATTGGTAATGGAAAAAAGGAGAGTAGCTGCTAAATTGCGATCATTCTTGATTTCTGCATTATATCCAAAGAAGAATGCATATGTGTTAACGTTGACCACATTCGGACTATGCAGAAGAGATACATTCACTGGGGAAGAAGGGACTCAATTTAGACTCTATGTGATGAGAACTGACCAGGCAAAAGTGGCAGAGAAACCATTGAACCCCTAGCTGTTAAAAAAGCTAATAAGTGGAAGTGTTAGTGCAAGTGAGGAAACATTTCCATAACCTACAGATTGTGTTCTCTGAACAAATGAGTTAGTTTTAAAGATCTCCCGGTTCCAAGAAGCAAGAGCTATCTTTTGGGCATTAACAATCAGTAAGATGTTAGTTCCTTTACCTCACTTATCTACCCACTGATCTTCAATGTCCAACTTTTTATCTGGGGGCAAGAGAAGAAATTTCCTCACTAAATAAGTTGAATGAGGCAATAGGATAAAAATGAATGTGCTCTTCTGATTAGACTCTGAGTCCTCCTCTTCAGTGTTCTGGTTATTTATTACCACTGCTGCTAACAATACATTTGGAAGGAGATTAAGTATGCTCTATTAGTGTGGATTAGGAATTTTCCCAGTTCTCTTCCACTGACATAATTCAGTCCATCTGTAGGTATATTTGTTTGAGACAGCCTAGTGCAGGAAGTTAGGTGAACAGACTCTAGAACAAGCCTGCCTGGGATCAAGGTTTAGCTCTACTATTTACTAACAGGGTGACTTTGGACAACTTATTCAACTTCTTGGTGCCTTAATTTTCTTATCTGTAAAATGAGTCTAAGAACAGCATGTACTTTAGGGCTTTTCTGAGGAACAAATGAGTTGTGGAATTCCTAGCATATGTGAAGTTCCACAAAATTATTGTTGCTAATACTGTTATAAATTACAGTTAGTTGGATATCTTGTTACTGACAGTGTTAGATCAAAGGTCATGTATATTTACATACAGTATTTATTAGATACTGTCAAGCTACCATCTAAAAGGTTTTACAAATAATTCTCTCTCTAGATATAATATAAGAAGCTAATTATAAATGGAGGCCATGTGAAGGAAACTGTCAGGAGGTCCTTTTAGCAATGAGTGATAGTTTATAGAGAGTGAACCACTTTGAAAGTTATTTGGGAGAAATATACAGAACAGGTGGACTGCATGACCTATTTGCCCTGTGAAAATTGGTATTTGAAATGACCTGATTCTCAACCTGAGAATTTTCAAAGTGACAAATTACGCTCATTTGGCTTGTAATGATGTTCTGATTATAGGCTATAAGACCAATGATGGATTTCCTTGACTTCTTTTTCTTAATGTTTTCAAATCCTGTTGTGACCTTTCCATATTCAAGTATGTAACAATGTTTTCAGAAACAACTAAAATTTTTATAATTATATAGCTAAATACATATTTCTTTTCTTAGTATGAACTGGTATGCTTTACTTGAAATCAATTATTCTATATGAACCTTAATTTTAATGTTATGCCTTTCATTTGAATATATACAAAACTGTGTGAGAAAAGCAGTTGTAAGAGTTACCCGATTTCTCTTGTCTTTGGTAGAATTTGTGAAACTCTGCAAATAAGAGATGTTTCAGATAGAGCTGTATGAAAGATATTGGCACTTATTTGTTTTGGCTTTTTTGTTTTCATTAATTTTAATTATCATCATTAAATTATTCTACATCCTTAGTATTTATTGAGTTTCTTCTGTGTAGCAGGAAGTAAAGCCAGACACTGAAAATACAAATGAGAACAAGAGAGATGAGGTCACTGTCCTTAAGATAATTGCAACCTCATGGGGGATCAACAATGTCACATTTTGACTTGTTGATATAGAGAAGAAGTGAGTTAGATCACCTAGGCAAAATAGAGAAGAGGACTGATATTTAAAACCTGTAGAAAGGAAAAGAAGTAAATAAGAGTGAGAAAGAAAAGCAATTTAGATGGGATGAAAATCAAGATCATGCTCTAAATCAAAGAGTAGAGGAGACCGTTTCCAAAAGAAGCTGGTGAATACAACGTTTAGAGTAGAGTAAATAGAGTAAATACATAGAATAAAGTCCACACATGACACCGATATGTGGGAGTAATTGAAATATTGATCAAGCCTGTTGGTTGCAGTGGTGGGTGCTGAAACCAAACTGAAGAGGAGTTAGAAGTAAATCAGAGAAGAGAAGAAGAGGCAATACAAATAAGCATACTTAGGAAAAGTTTGATTGAACAGGATGCAGAGAATTGGGATATTTGTTGTAGAGAAACGAGGAATAAAGTGAGAATTTAGGACACAGAAGATATTAAAACATGACAATGTAACAAAAAAATTCACATGGGGCTCAGTTGATGGTGAAGGTAAAAAATAAAAAACAAAACCCTGAGTGAATAAAGACATGGTTCTAGCATGGGAAGAGGTCATAATGAAATCGCAAGTTGAGGTCAGCCATACAGATCTAATAATTATTATAAATGAGAAGAGTCTTGGAAGGAAAAAGGTTCAACACCAGGTTCAAGATGTTATCTGTACATCCTAGTGTTGTGAGGCAAGGGAAGTAGAATAGTAGACTAGACAAAGGCACACAACTTTAAGAAAGATACAAGAATACTTTACACACTTGCCAATCATGGGCTATATCCTTTTTCAGATTAATTTTTCTATTTAAAATACTTAGTTTTGAATTAAATAGATATTGGCTCTAATCAAAAGCTCCTTTTATGAATTATTCAAGTTAACTATCCCCATCTCTCTGTTTATCCCAGTCCATTGTAACAAGAAACCTCTCTGTGTCTATCATGTCTAGCCAGTCTGCACCCATAATAAGCCCTCAGATTACAGTTGAATGATGAAAGGATTATTGGTATGCAACATTGGTATTTTATTATTCTATTTCATTCCTTAATATATGATAAAATAAATAATACATTTTCTATAAATTCTGACTAATTGTATAAATTGCAATTAGTGTATATTTTTTCATTTATATGTATTTTAATTTGCCATGTGGTTATTCATTTCTCTGATCATCAGAAAAGCATTTCAGGCTAGAGACACTTAGAAACATAAGGATATGAATGAAACAACAGTTATAATCAGAGATGTTGAGTTCTGATTATATCTTAGGACTTGACCTAAACCTTTTAACACCTATTAACTCATTTACTTTTATTTTATAAAGATATGAAAACTATGATAAATAGTTACACAGTTTAACTAGTTCAAGGTAGTTTAATTAGTAAAGGACAAACCCAATCTTATCCTTGTTACTCCATTGTACACTCAGGTGTTTCCATAGAGTCCAATAGCACTAATAAATCTTACTGGTAGCTATGGTATTGAATATGTACAAAATTAAATTGAGAAACACAAACTTGACAGATTTCAATATTTTATTTTATGTTTTTAAATTTTAAATAATTGACAAATACAGGCAGAATAAATAAATAAATTCAAGATGTACAGTGGGGGGTGATTTGGTATATGTATACATTGTCTAATAACTACTGCAAACAAATTAACAAACTTCCATCATTCTGGCCATGCAGTGGCTGATGCCTGTAATCCCAGCACTTTGGAAAGCCAAGATGGGTGGATCATGAGGTCAGGAGTTTTAGACCAGCCTGGCCACCATGGTGAAACCCCATCTCTACTAAAATACAAAAATTAGCTGGGCATGGTAGCAGGTGACTTTAATTCCAGCTACTCTGGAGGCTGAGGCAGGAGAATCCCTTTAACCTGGAAGGCGGAGGTTGCAGTGAGCCAAGATCACAACACTGCACTCCAGCCTGGGCAAAAGAGTGAGACTCTGTCTCAAAAAAAAAAAAAAGAAAAAGAAAAAAAAAAGAAAAGAAAATCCATCACCACTCATGCTGTATATAAGATTTCCTGAATTTTTCATCTTTTACCTGAAAGTTTGTACCCTTTGACCAACATTTCCCGATTTTCATCACCCTGAGCTTCTGGCAACCATCATTTTAGTCTCTGCTTCTATGAATTCAAATATTTTAGATCTGTGTATAAATTAGATCATGTAGTGTTGATCAATCTGTATGTCCAGTTTTATCTGTGAAATGAATTATAATGAAAGGAGTAGAGAGGATGTTACGAGTTTAAGATTAGAGAATAAGTGTTGCAGCAACCACTGGGGAAATATAGAAATGGAGAACAGGAAACAAACATCATTCATTTGTTCGTATTGCTATATTTTTGTAGGAAACAAGAGAACCTGAAAGAAATAAACATGCGTAAGTATGTGAAATTGGTAAAATGTAGGAAATGTAATCCTCAACTTAGCATCCTAAACAATGGAATTAAGGGAAACATCTGACTTTTAGAAGTATGCCATGTTTACACCTTTCAGTAAAACTGTTCTACAGTTAAAGCTTTGGGTATGTGTCTTATCATTACAGACCTATACAGAAGTACATGCGTAAGAAAATGAAATATTCAGTTAAAAACAGAGTTCAAAGGAAGAGTAGAATAATTAATAAATGTGCATTTTTCTTTTCAATATCACTATATATTTTGCTTCTATTATGACATGAAGCAATTCATCACAAGGGCATCAAACTCTACAAATTGACATTAATATAACACCATTAGCAAAAACTAGGTTTTTATGTGATAAATAAAAGCAAAATCTAGAATTTGAAAGACATTTTCTATTTTGTAGAAAATGATATGACTAAAAATTATTCTGATGTGCATTTGATCAACTGACTCCTGAACATGTATTTTGACAGCATGTGCAATACTACAGACATTATTTCTGTAGCTGTAATACACACTCCAAAGTGTAAAAATGAAATAAGTTAGTCAGACTCTGGTAATACTTTCTCAGTTTTATACATTCAAAAGTATGAAGCCTAGGAAGTAAGTCACAGAATGATGAAATAAAACCGTAAGATCTGCATTGATCTTGTGTACCTATATAATAGTGAGGCTGGAGAGGTAGTTTAAAACTGTGACAGGGCTGATTAACATCTGAGTTTAAATGATTAAAATAATCTGACTTCTTAAACTTTATTTTACATTATCAGTCAACTTAAGCTGGTTCAGAGTACGAAGTTTTTGTAGATCTATATGATTTAAATTCTAACCAAAATCCCTTTGGTGTGATTAAGGTCCCATGGCATGGTAGACACTGAGAAGTACCCACACTCAGTTCTCACTTTAAGAAAGAATTTGCTGATCCTTCTTCTGGAAGTTTTGTGAGACTAAACTGTCAGGACCTTTAAGGACTGCCTCAACTGCAGAGAGCTACCTCTCCTGGAGTCATGTCCTTCCTGGGGCAACTCACATCCAATAACTGAGTGAGGTTGGGGCAAAAAGAGCTGAGCATTTCTTCCCAACATTAGATAACTCTGGTGAGCCATTTCAGTTCCACAGATCCCTATGAGGACTGCTGAACCTGCTGGACCTTCATTTTGCATCACAGTTGAATTTTTCTTTCTTCCCAATCCTCCCTTCCTGCCTTCCTTTCCATAGGGGTTATTCTTGAGCACTAGAGGTTTCTTGGAGTCTGCTTCGTAAAAAATCCATATTGTGGCATAAGATGTACGGATCTCATAGCAAATGTATGGTAAAGGCCCTAGGGTGATAAGGTCAAATTCTAGAATTTGACCAAGTGAATAACTTGTGGAGTGAGTGTGTTAAAGTATCAAGTAGTGAGTGTGGTGGTGACATGGCAGTGGCCAGAAGCTGGAGAGCACAGACCTCTGAAAAATCAAGTGTAGGAGGTGAATTGGTTTGAATCTAGGTCTCCACTCAAATCTCATGCCCAGTCGTAATCCCCAGTGTTGGAGGTGGGGCCTGGTGGGAGGTGATTGGATCATGGGGGCAGTTTCTCATGAATGATTTAAAATAACCCCTCTGGTGCTAGTGAGTGAGTTCTTGTGAGATCTCCTTGTTTAAAAGTGTGTAGGACGTAGCACCTCCCCCTCATTCCTCCTGCTCTGGCCATGTGAGATACACCTGCTCCTGTGTTGCCTTCTTCCATGGATAAAAGCTCCCTGACATCTCTCCAGAAGCAGAAGCCACTTTGCTTCCTTTATAGCCAGTGGAACTGTGAGCCAGCTAAACCTTTTTTTTTGGAGACAGTCTTACTTTCTTATCCAGGCTGGAGTGCAGTGGTGCAGTCTCAGCTCACTGCAACTTCCTCCTCCCGGGTTCAATCGATTTTCCTGCTTCAGCCTCCTCAGTAGCTGGGAATGCAGATGCCCATTACCGTGCCTGGCTGACTTTGATATTTTTAGTAGAAATGAAGTTTCACTATGTTGGCCAGGCTGGTCTCGAACACCCGACCTCAAATAATCTGCCTGCCTTGGCCTCCACAAGTGCTGAGATTACAGGTGTGAGCCACCATGCTTAGATCTTCTTTTATTTATAAATTACCCAGTCTTGTGTATTTATTTATAGTAGTACAGAAACAGACAAATACTTGAGGCAAACGAAATGTATTTCATAACCAAAGAGAAGACCCTCTGTTAAATTTTGCAAGCATAAAGCTGTGTATGAAGAGATATAGAAATAAAACAATACTCCGAGATTTCAAATCTAAAATCCTAATTTACACATTGCATTATCTATCTAAAAGGGACTGTGCAAGGTCTAACACATATTATTTCTGTGTTTTCTCATATGAGGGATAAGCCTTGCAAATTCCTATTTCAACTCTGGCTAACGATTTGGGAATAGAGATGATTGGGATCATAAGAAACTCACAATAGACTGAGCCAGAGATTTTCTAGAAAACTACTGAGCGGGTTGGGAGGGAAGTTTTGAACATGGTTAACATGGAGCTAAAATATCATTTAGCCATTTCGAAGTGGACAGCATTGCAATTTTGGTGACAGAATACAGAGTTTGAATGTCGCCTTAAAGTCACTATGACTGGGGATATAACCAGTGGTCTCCACGCCTGTTTCCTCCTCTGTCAAATTACGTTCATGTTAAAACTTCCTACTTTACCTGGTTCATATCACTCTTATGGGGAATCATGTGAGTTAACATATATTAAAACCGTTTTTAGTGTAATTTTATATGTATTTATTCTTCAGAATTTTTTTAGCTGCTACCCATCTACCTAAACAGAATCTAGTTAATTTTTAAATATGTAAATTCTGCATATCTATATCTGTGTGTGTGTGTGTGTGTGTGTGTGTGTGTGTGTGTGTGTGTTCATTTGGTGGTCTGTCCTTTAAAAATTTTTAATACAGCTACCTGGAATCTATCTATTTGCATTTTAATGCAATTAAAGTAAGTGTAAGTTTCTTTTTTCCATTTACTTTGAGTAAGAATAACCATGTAGAATAAGTGGATGAAAATGTTCTTTCAAGTTAGCCAGAATGTATTTTACTGGAGAGAATACAATATAAAAAAATGTTGAATTATCACTTTCCTACCTTGAATAGAGAATGACTTTATAGAAAGATAAATTAAAATTCTTTACAAGTTGAATGGAAACCTGCTAGTTCACTTAATAAAATCAAGCATTGGCTATCCAAGGCTAGCAATGGAAAAAAATATTCTTTTATCATTCTGACTCTTGTCCTCAAGATTCACTTTCTTCTCAAGGTCTGTTGATAATAACTACTGGAGTAAGGCTGTGGGAACAGAAAAAACAGAAATCATGTGTTCTTTAAGACCACTACCTAATGAGACTATAAACTTTCCTGTTTCTCTCTATATTGTATATGGTATAACCTTCAAATCAACAGCATGGAACTTAGCACATAAAAAAGTACTTGATATAGGATTTCTTAATGAATATAAATGTCAGAGACCAGAATGGAGCATTAAAGAGAGTTTTTACCACTGTCTCAGAGATCAAATAAAAGGATGCAAACATGGAAAATTAACTTACCATTGTGTGTCTGGGTGGCAAATTCATGCTCAGTTAAGATCTCCTGTAGGTAGGGTTACCTTCTGTTCTGGTTGGCTGGAACAGTCCCATTTGTGATTTTCGTCCTAGGATAAAAAAAAAATTCTCTTTAAAGTCTTATATGTAATCCAGTTTGTATGCATTATATGATCACTCTACATTTTGATATCCCCATCTTCATTTATATTTTATGGAAATGCTGATTCCTCCTCTACTTCTAAGGAACATCTAATGTGTCCAGAATATTTTGTTTTTGGATTCAGGTTTTATTAATATTTTCATTGCAAAATGTTTCCAATTATAAAGCAATTTGGATAGCTCTGCATGAATAAACTTATCTGTCTTTTAGAAGGGCCAGAGATTTTGAAATGCCTTGTGGACAAACACACTTTCACAGTGCTACCAAAAAGTTATTACAGCAATCTCTAAAGTATTCCAAATTTGGACTTGTGTGGCTGAAACCTGGGTAGAGATGAAAAACCTCATGACTGAGCTTGGAGGAAAAGCACCTGGAGCTTAGCATCCAGGCCAAGGGAGCAAGACATGGAGGCAAACGGGATTCTTGCCCTTTCTTGTCTAAGGTCTCCCTCCAAATCTGACGACCTGTCTGAAGAGCATCTTCCTGTGAAAATGACTAACCTTGAGAGTAGTGATCTCATCCAGACTATAGACTTGATCAACTTTGGATGATTTTACTTCATGACCTCGGTAAAGAGCAAGAAAATAATAAAGGAAGATTAATATCTACATTAGAAGTATACATTACCACTGCATAGATTATTTCCAGTATATTAGGATAGGCCTATGTCAGTTTGTCGAAACTTCATTTATACAAGTTTTGCTGTCCTGTTCTATAATTGTCTGATATGCTTATACTTATGAATATGAGCTATTTATGTCGCATCTTGTGTCTTCTGTTTGACAAAATGGTTCACCATTAGAGCCTGGCCCTTTATTTATACACTGGCTTATACACTCTCATAAGTGGCCACTAAAGAGAGAATTCATATGCTCTTAATCATATTGCTGTGCATATTAACGCAAGGTAATTTTTACCACTCCATGAAGACTGCCACCAAATTGTCCGGGATTCCAAGAAAGAAAATGTCTATTTTTTTTTTTTTTCTAATTCACAAGGAGGCAACCTACAAGAGAAAGAAAAGAGAATAATAAACCAAGATAAAGTTAAGATTAGACTAACTCAGCTGACAGATAACTATCCCTAAGAAATCCAGGCTTGACCCCTAGTAACAATGCCATGAAAGAATAAATAGAAATGCACTTTGAAAAAATGACACTTACTTTGGAAAACAGTCAAATGGACTTGCATGGGTCACAACACTTACTTCATACCAGGAAACGCTGCGTGATGGTTCTCAGAAGTCGCATGACTCATGTAGTCCATCAACTCTCAGGAATGGGTTCTGAGAATTCCAAATAAGACAACCCCACGCCAGAAAAAAAAGCCCTGAAATCTTTATTGTATTTCATTAGCAGTTTTTCTAGCTGTTACTTTTCAAGGTTTAAGAAATAAAGAAGATAGAAACCAATAGGTGGCCAAATAAAACTGTCAAATGCAATTTGTAAAGTCTTAGAACTTTCTGGTCACTGTGAAACATAAAATCAGAGACATAGAAAATGCAGATTATATTTCTAATTTTTTTTTTGCAGTTTAACTTACCACAATGTTATCTTGTATTTTATAGGAAATCATATGACTACATTAGTGACAAAAATAAACACATGATTGTCTTAAAAAATAGTTCTAATGAATGTTTTTTTTCATTTATTTTTAAATGTCTACCCTCCCAACAGCGTGTTGATTCCATCTTTGAGAAATAAAATCAGTCTTCTTAATTGTGTGTGTGTGTTTGTGTGTTTGTGTGTGTGTGTGTTTCTTGTCTTATACTTTTCTAACCCTAGACCACATTTTCTCAGGTGTAATGATAATGTGTGTATAGATCTTTCTTCACCAACATTATCCTTCACAGTGCATATTAATGAGTGCATAATTGGAGAAAAATGTTTTATGGTTTTAATATATATTTTCACATTAAAAGCAGTTTGACAACAGAATACCTTAATGAAAGTGAAACTTAATGAGAGACTTTACTGATATTTTCTAATACTATATGTGCAGATAATTAAGCACATCTCTAAAGTGAAACAACTTTCCCATTTTCATCCCACTTCTTTACCATACATGTGCATTTTATTTTATGAGTTATTAGGAAATATGAGAAGTAAAACTATGAATATGAGTTTATTATCCAATTCAGATAAGTTTATCTTTGTGCTGATATGAAATAGTTTATGCCTAAAGCAACCCAATTCCCCAAGACCATGATTTTCAATTATGCTGCTCCCACTATATTTTCTTTTGTAAGGAATACTTTTTTTTTTTTTTTTTGGCGGAGTCTGGCTCCATGTCCAGGCTTGGGTGCAGTGGTGCGATTTCAGCTCACTGCAACCTCTGCCTCATGGGTTCAACCAATTCTCCTGCCTCAGTCTCCCGAGTAGCTGAGACTACAGGCACGTGCCACCACAGCCAGCTAATTTTTGTATTTTTAGTAGAGATGGGTTTTCACCATGTTGGCCAAAATGCTCTTGAACTCTTGACTTTGTGATCCCCCTACCTCGGCCTTCCAAAGTCTGGGATTACAGGACTGAACCACCACGACCTGTGTAAGGAATACTCTTAATGACACAGGTGCCACACCCTGTGACCAGTAAATGAATGCCAGGATTACAAAGCAGCAAGTTTACATCCTGCAAATTCCAGCTTCTGCAATCTGAATATGACATAACAACGAATGACTATGAAATTCTGACAAACTAAAGTACAATAGTGTTATCTTTGTGTAGTGAATTAGTGGAAAGAAAATTATTATCCAGAAGGAGAGAAGCTGGAAGACTCAGGCAGATTAAATATTCACTCGATGGATATCCATGATCCTTAAACTTGGGTATACAATGTAGTTCACCCCAGTTGTTGTTAATATACATTATTGTAATCTTCCACAGCATGTTTAATGAAATAGATCATGTAAAGCAGTGATTAATTCCTAGCTGCACATTTGAATCCTTTAAGGAGATGCACTCACTCCAGATTTTCTGTTTCCAGTATTCTAGGGCAGCAGGTCTCAGCTTACGGTCTCTGGAGTTACAGCTTCAGCATCACCAGGGGACTTGTTAGAAATACAAATTCTCAGATATTTCCCCAGATCTAAATCAGACAATATGGATGGGTCTCAAAAATGTGCTAGAAAAGACTTCTAGGTGATGTTACTGGAAGTAAGATCCTAAATTTGAGAATCAGTATCTAGGATGAGATCTATACATCAGTATTGCTTAAATGTTTCTTCCAAGTCTCATGGAATCTGGAGTTGAGAAACACAAATTTTGCAGGGCCGTCTTTAAAAGGAAAAGGAGTATAACATAGTGGTTTTAGAGAGTCCTGAGGAGCCAGGTTGGCTTTGGAACTGGAATAGCTGGGTTAATATTCATGCTCCTCCACTTACCGATTTGGTGACTCTGAATAAATTAATCTCTCTGTGCCTCAGTTTACCACCATCTAAATCTGGTGATAATAATTGTACACACTTCATAGTGTAGTTGTGATGATGAAATAGGCCAAGAAATGTAAAGCACATAAAATAGTGCCTGACAACAAATAAATGCTCAATAAATGTAAGCTACAAAATGTATCATTAAAATATTATAACACATGCTTTGAATATAAAGCAAATATCTATGCATTCTTTTCGTGCTTTAAAAAAGTAATTAATTTTGAATAGTTTGAACTTAAAACAATAAATTGGGTTAAATTCCCAAATTTTTAACCTGCACTAATGGAAACTCCTAAATGTTAATAAGCGGAGATTTCCATTTCACCAATATATATTTTTTAAATATTATCTTAATTTGGGATGGATGCATTTCTAAGATATACATTTCATCATATTTTTATCAGGATATATCAGGTATGGTTATTTGTGACTCTGATCATCACTATCAATAACCTTGTTTCTCTCCAATTTCAGAGGATAGTCTAATCATCAATTTTTAACCTGGAGTCCAAGAGCACAAACAATGTAATTGATTGTACTCTATGTCAATACAGTTGGTGTTTTTGGAACTCTTTTTTATTTTGTAGATTTAAATTACAATTCTGAGTCAGAATCACTAGACTCTCATATGAATTCTGGTACAAATATATTAAAAATTAAAACATTAAGAACTCCTGTGTAAGAGGAATTTGACTTTTAATATAATTGGCTCCTTTTACTTATGGCCTTTGCTTTGTATTGTTTTCTTGCCTCTCTTGTTAATTACTAGCTCGAGATCTGCTTATTATTTATTTATTCACACCTAGAAAATCTGAAAAACAAAACTCTATACTCTAAAATAAGAATATGCAGTTTTTGAAAGCCTATAAGAGTAAACCACAGAAACTTTCCACACATGGATTTAATGGCATTTGTTGTTGCCTGTACAAAGTTCCTTTGGAGTCTCATTTCATATGCACAGTAATGACCTCAGGGTAAGTGAATTTATAACTGCTTATATAATTGCCCAGTAGTCTGATTTTCTATGAGTTACAAATTTTGTATCATTTACTCCTGGATCATAGAGTCTATTGTAATAATTTCCTAATACATGCTATGTGCTTAATCAATAGTTTATGAGTGAAGAAATTACTAAATCTCTAGGTGATGCTGCTTTTCTGTAGACGTTCTATAATAGGCAATAGTATAAATAATTAAAATATCAGTATTTGAAACAGATAAAACTTAAGATTTTTCTCCTGATTACTTTTGAAAATGTGTAGGTGTTGAGATATTTTATGTTTTATCGTTGTGGTTCATATTGGTTGGTTTATAACTGTAGAGGCTTATTTAAAACTTAAGTTTATTAAGTATTCATTTTATATGAGTTATTCCTTTGAGCTATGCCAACATATAATCAGTTGACTTATAACTGTTAGGTTTTCTTTTATTTGTTTGTTTTCTCTTATTAATGAACAAATCATTTTGATATTGTGGCAGAATACTTACCACAGTTAACACTGAAAGTTATTCCCTCATTCAACAAATGTCTATTGAGTATCAACAAGTATCTTCTAACATTCCTATTTACTTTTACCTGGAGTTCCTGCATATACTCCATCTTCAATTTTGACATGGGTATATTTGCTGAGTCAGAGCTCTCATATAAATGATTCTAACTTTGTCTCCTTTGGTTCTCACAATTTTAGCATGTCACTCTTTGACGTCTACTGCTGCTGCCATTGTGGCATAGCAATTATTTATGGAGAGCTATGCCGTGTAATACAATTATAAATATTAATATTTATGATGCCCCAGATAGTTATTGCTGAAATTATTTATATGGTCATATTTTATTTTTGAGTTTTTCAGTAGCTTTCTTATGCAGGGCACTTGATATGAAACACATGCTATTTAACCTTGTACTGCATGATCTTTATAAATCAATTTGACAAAGGGATTTCTTTGGAAGAAAGATATTTGTTTTGTTCACTGTTTGTTGAACAAAAATAACATTTGAAAATGTTATTTTTCAAACTTGTGATGCTTTTGGAGGCTGAAGAGAAAGTCATATTGGAAATGGGTGTTGGATTCTAGCCAATATTCTGACAAGGTGTCATCTAACCTTGGCATTCAGATTAACATAGATCTCTTAGTTTCTGTCATGAATATTTACATATACTGAAGTTCAACTATCTGTTTTATTTGAAAGAACCTTTATCAGACTGGTGATACATCTACTCTCTATTATGTAGAAAATATTTTAGAAAAATTGGACTATTGCCAATTTATTCATAGCATTGCATACAGCCATCTGGCAAATATTTTTCTTAATTGCTTTTTGGTGTGGTATGCACAGCAAGGAGCTGCTGTAGCTCTCCTGACTACAGTTTCTACATAAACATAGAACTTACCCTTTTTAGTAGGTATTTCCACTTTCCATTCACTCTTTGCCTCCTTTGTTTAAGTTTGCACTCTCCTTTTTCTAAGCACACATACCATTAACTTTAATAACGGACAACTGAGATATTTAATGGAAATTTCTGCAAAATTATATATGCATATATATATATATGAAGGTGAACATTCATGTGTATATGTGTATGTATGACATGTACTCATAGGAAGGAGTCTAACTGTAAACCTTATTCATTTATTGTTCTCCTAATCTACCATTAATGATGCAGATATTATATTTCATCTGCTGACAAAAATTAAATATATTTTTTAATACCCAAACTGAACATTTGTTTATTTTCTGCATGCACCTGCAGACTTTTCATCAAACTTTTCTCATAAAACTGTATTTAGTTTTTACATTGGTGTTTGTCAACATGTCAGAATTAACTGCGGCACTTTAAAATTATATCTTAATTTATATTAGTGTGTGGACACTATTGCATACCAGTTGAATCAGAATCTGATGGAATATAGCCTTGACATGTAATTTCCTAAGTTTCTTAGAGCATTCTGATGAACATTAACTTTATTTTAAGACCTGTTTTATTGTGTACATCATGTGACTTATATCTTGTTTTAAGTTTAGATAATTTTAATAACTAGTGATGCATTATAAAGGTTATACTTTTTTTCATCCAAAATAGAAAGCAAGGAAATGCAATTAACACTATAAATTACCTGTATTTATATATTTGACCACTTAGAAGGACTATTCAGGATCTTTAAATTATTTTTCAGGAAAACTTTTAACTTTTAAGAAATGTTAGGTGTGATTTTCTTAGTCTATTCAACAGCTGTCACAAAATACCATAGGCTGAGGTAGGCTATACACAGCAGAGCTGTATTTCACACGGTTCTGGAAGCTAAAAAGTCCAAGATCAAGGTGTCAGCAGATTCGGTATCTGGTGAGGATCAGTCTCCTGTTTCACAAATGGCACCTTTTAGCAGGATACTCACATGGTAGAATGAACAAGGTAGCTCTCTGTGGCTTATAAGAGTTCTAACCCCATTCATGAAAGCTTTGCCCCCATAACTTAATCAGGTCCCAAAAATCCAACTCCTGAAACTACTAAATTGGTGATTAGTTGTCAATATATGACATTTAAGGGAACACAAACATTCAGATTGTAGCAGCACTCTTAGCAACTTATTCGAATTCATGTCTACTAAAAGAGTACTGTGCTTTTTATGACATCATAGGTGATTAGCAAATGTTAATTAAATAAATGAAGAATATTCAGAGTAGCATGTGGGCGATAGAATTATAGTTAACCTGGATTTTGTTGTTTCAAAAACAAAAAATTAAATAATTTGATATGAAAAATTTAATATCAAAGTTATAAATTCTTATTTTGTAACAATAAATTCACTATTACACCTTGTTGGATAGGTTTCTTACAACATAAAGTTGTGAAATTTCTAGGATAGGATTTTTACAACATAAGGTTATGAAAGCTCTTGAAAACTTCCGTTATAACTTAACTATTCAAACAGCATTCAAAAACCTATTTAAATTAGTTACATATGGAAGAATATAAAAGTGGATCTACCTAATTATAGTTGATTCACCTAATTTATTCTAAACTAAATTATACTCCACGATACTGCTATGACCTTGCAGAAAGACTCCTTAGGATGGTGAAATATCACAGTCTTACTGGGTTTAAACATTTAATGGCATCAGAAACACCACCCCCAGTAAATGAATGGAGCAAAACAAGCTTTAAGAACCTATGTCTAGAGAACTGATGTTCTTTTTATGGCTTTAGGTCACAGATGTTGTCATGTGCTTCCACAATGTAAAATTACATGTTTTATAACTTTTTCAATTTTGTCACAATTAGGAATGTTGGATATCTTAAATTTATACCTTAGTCCTTTGGTACATAAATTGGAGAAAATATAAATATTTTTGTAAGGCTTATTAAATGAAAGGATGAATGCACACATGTGTTCAACAGGAACCCAATGGAATAATATACAGTGCCTCTTTGTCTGGTATCTATAACATTTACAGTTAAATCAGACCATTATGGATATTAAATTATATGTTATTAAAATTATAAGCAAATTATTTGCACACGATGAAGAGATGGCCAATATCCTTTTCTTTATATAAGGTATTTATCAATGTCTCAACAACCCAAAACCACATCCATTAACATCTTACAGAATTTTCACATTTACTTTAGAAAATCAAAAATTAAACTGTAGACATTGTGATTATTATTGAATATTAAAATAAAATGGTGGTGCAGTACAAGGCACTTTATCAATTATGTAGTCATAATTATTTGCATGCATACAGCACATAACACAGGTTAATCAGAATATTGTTACTTTGAAACAAAATTTGTCCTATTAGTTGGGAAAAGCTTCAGCATATTTGATCTTTAATTTAAAGAGTGCGAAAGAATATGTACAATGGTAATTTTTGGCACTCAGGAAGAAGCAGAATGTTATCTATCTTGGATGTCTTTATTGGTCTAGATATCTGCACAATTTTCCTGTGATCTACCGCTAGGCAGGTGTTGAGAGATGGAACTTGAATAGCAAAATGGTAATTAAAGACATTGTGTTTTAATCTGTCATGCCAAGCAAGGACTCAAGACTATGAATGTAACACAAGAGAACAAAACAAGAGGGTAAACTATTCGAACTAAGGTATAAGGTGGGGCTTTCCCACAGAGAACTTAATACAGTCCTGACAATTGGGAATGGGACACAAAGTTATTGACAGCTTATACAAATCTCTGACTTGCAAGTGCAAACTTAGGCTATGGGTTATGTAGATTTATTCAGGTACCCATTCCAAATATCTCTTCCAGGATGACGTGTGGACTGGCCAACCAATAGGAGATTGAGAGTATGTGAGGACAGAAAACTAAAACTTTAAATATAAGAAGACACTCCCCTCCCCACATAGTAAAATATCATATAACTCATATGCATAAAAATTGGCTGACCACTAAATATTATAGTTGAATGTAAACTGCATATTATCAGGGGAATACAGGTGCTTTACTCTCTTCCTTTTCATATGCCTTGTCAAGAAGAATTAAAGAGAAGCTCTGAAACATTGAGTTAATTGTGCTTTTTAATGAGTTCCTTAAAACAGGTATGACTGTCATTCTTCCAACTTAAATAAGCAAAACTATGCATATGAATTATTAAATAATTCTATTTAATGCGTTATTAAATTTTTGTGTCTGTGAACTTGAGTAATCAAATTAATTGAAATGCTGTATTAGATCATAAGCTCCTTTGAAGTTAATTACATCAGTTGCCAGAAAGAATTTTCCAAGATATATTGAAAATATACCAAGCTATAAATATTTCCAAGGTATAAATTACAGCAAAAAATGTTTAAAGTATGGAATGTAACAATGGACCATGGTGTATGACCTTGAGTCAATTGACAATGAATAAAATATAACATATTAAAAGAATTTTTTAATTATTACTTCAAACCATTTAAATGTCTTTACACTAATAAAATGCAATCTGGACTAGGCAGCAGGGGAGGAGGAATTGATGTCTCTGTTGTAATATTAATACCAGTTAGAAGACTCTGTAATATTTAGAGCCCAAGTGAGCCGACATCTACTAAATGTCATAATTTTATTCCTTGTTTTCTGTTCGGATGACCTTGGATAAAAGACAGCATCTTTTTATTTTAACTTCTTTGTGGTAAAAT
The DNA here is from genome assembly GCF_030222135.1 of Aotus nancymaae. Classification (NCBI taxonomy): domain Eukaryota; kingdom Metazoa; phylum Chordata; class Mammalia; order Primates; family Aotidae; genus Aotus; species Aotus nancymaae. Next base: position 25,688,557 of record NW_026988435.1, read on the forward strand.
ATACATGATTATAAGTTTCTGCTCTTATTTAATGTGTTTATTTGATGATATCAGATTCTGATTCTGAAACCATGAAAGCTTGAGAACTACCTATGTGCAGGTTATTGTAGAGGAGACATTAAGAAAGAAAATCTTTGACATTTTCTTCCTATACCTGCTTAGCTTATAGGAAAAAATAACCATAGAAAAATAAGTGTCAATTTAATTCTTCAGACTTCCAGTATAATTTTTCTCATTGGTCCATTTTAACTCATGCTCAGTAGGTTTTTAGGTTCAACCTAAAATTATCTTCTTACATTTAGAATTTGTTTTCTTTTTATTTGTTCTATGTTCAATAATAGAAACCTGGTTTAGATTGGGCTATAAGATTTGTATCTTTAATAGGCAAGGGCTGAACAGGATCTTTTTTTAACCTGGACTGGCACACTGATGCCTCATCTATGTTTTGATTTAATGTAAAAATAATCCTGAATCTATGAAATATATTGATTTTGTACTTTAATGTGATTGCTTTATCGACACCTTGACATTTCCCTCTCTCAGCATCCTATTAAAAGATAACTTTGAGAACATGAAATGGTAATGGTCCCTAGGCTAGAGTCAGAAATGTATTGCCATTTCTAGTGTTGTTAATAGGTTTAGCTTGGGTTTTATTTATCTATTTATGAGATGGGTCTTGCTTTGTCACCCAGGCTGGAGTGCAGTGTGGCATGATCACTGCTCACTGCAGCCTCAAATTTCTGGACTCATGCAATCCTCCTGTCTCAGCTTCCCAGATAGCTAGGACTGTAGATGCACACCACAATGCCCAGTTAATTTTAATTTTTATTTTTTCATAAAGACTGGATCTTGTTATGTTTTCCAGGCTAGTCTCAAATTCCTTGGCCTCCCAAAGTGGTGGGATTACAGGTGTGAGCCACCATTCCTGGCCTAGCTGGGGTTTTAAAGTATAGTGAGACATCTGGTATGGGTGGCAGGTTGTCCTCATCAAATGAGGCAGGATGGGAAAAGAGCAGGGAGACTTGCAGCTAGTCATGGAAGTGGGTCCATCCACAAAGGTATAGGTTATTGTGGAAGTTGAATGTTATAAAATTTTATTCTTTTATAGTCTGCTTTCATGAAAGCACTGACTCTGCTCTGTGTTAAAAAATTAAAAGAATATATGTGTTCCACAGATAAGATAAAATATACAAGGGCTGAGTAGTGTCCCTTAGAGTACTGAGGAGAGGAAACAGTGGCTGACACTAGCCAATTCTTGCTAAGTTCCCCAGAAATGGTGCTTACCATGTTATCCCCAAACAAGGACAGCTGGCATTATAGAAAGATATTGGGACTAAAACATCCTGGAAAACCTCTCCAAAGCATGTAATTAGAATTTCTTAGCAACATCTAAGGATTAATATGGGGATGGAAGGGCTGGTTGACTTTCCATTATGTGACTTTCACACTCCCTATGAGTCTAGAGTTCATATCTCTGTAATGTGTCTTAGAGGAAGACATAGAAAATAAACAATTGCTGTTTATGCCATAAAATAATGGAAATGCATTGATAGATCAAACTTGAAAGTGTGATATGTTGTTTTCTCTTATTTCTAACCAAATACATATTACATTCAGACATTATATTAGAAAAATGGGTTAATTGGCCAGATAGTATCAGTTGCTAAATATTGCCTCTGTGGTACTTAGTGAACATAGGCAATAGATTGAAAAAACAAAACGTTAAAATGCAGTGTTTATTTACAAATGGAAATAATTCTAAACTACCTGATCTTTTGAGGTCCATAAACTGAAAATACTTTAATCACCTGAATTCTGCAAGCTGAGAAATTAATTTATTTAACTATTTTCAAAATAGTGCGATATTCAAGAGCACCAGGACACTCCATGACATATTTACTGTAAGAATTCTTCATGAAGTACAAGTCATTAAAAACTTGAGATTAAGAGACTTAAAAAACAATTTCTTCTCTGTTCAGAGTTATTTAAAGAGTACCACGATAGTGGGTTCTGATTCAGGAGGATAAGTTTACCTTTATTTTCACAACAGGCAGGGTCTCTTTGTTGACTGGAAATACAACAAAGCACTTTATCTTGTAGAAGGGCAACTAGAGACATATTATGGGACAGGTCAGCTGGACCGTTGCCCAGGGCTGTAATCTATAAGGAATGTCAAAATGTCATTAAAAGGCAATGAGGTGGAGAACGTCTTATTTACTAGAACTCCCCTAGAGGGAAACTATGTCTTGTAGTTCAAAGGGATACTTTGATAAATTACCAGTGGTGTGGGTTAAGGAAGAGGAGGGGGAGAGTTGGGAGGGTAGGAAATAGGAGAAACCACTAGACTGGATGTCAAGGTAGCTTCCATGTGGGAGAAGTACAGGAATTCACGAATACTCTCCCCAAACACATACACATACACTCACACACAAACACACACAGAGAAAAATGGGTTAGTATGATCAAGTGTTTTTACACATACAAACATGCACACACACACACACACGCACACACGCATACACACACACGGGTTAGTATTATCAAGTGTTTCCACCAGCAATTTATTTCATAAATTGCTAAATACATTCTAACAATCTTAAACTCTGTACTAACTAAACCTAAATCCTAACTACTATTTTAAAAAATATACCTTTATTTTGATTCAGTTCCAAGGTCAACACCATCCCCAAATTTGAACTTAGCACTTCTCGCCAAATACAAACTTAGCAGTTCTTGAGACATTTCATCTAAAATGCACAGATATTTATTGCTTTATAAAAGCATGTCTGGCTTCTAGCAAATTATTTTTATTAGGAGAAACAAAATACTGTGATATTTAGCAGGAATTGTGATATATCATTTATACACGCACTACACTTTATGTAATTCTTACCACGGCCATAGATGATTTACATATGCAAAGAATCAGGACTCTAGTCCAATTCAAATCTGTCTGACCCCAGAATCCTTAGCATTTTCAGTGTATTTCTGGAAATAGCCTTAATTAGGTACCATAAACCACAGTTGCACTTTTTACCACCTAATGTGTTAGTAAGGATTATTTTACTATTACTTTTAGTTACAGAAAATCACTAGGCTAAGTATACTGAAATATGGAATACATGCTGCAGGAAAAAAAGGCACACATTTTTTTAAAATAACAGCTTGGTCCAATATTAAAGTGCTGTTACTTTGCTCTGTGCTGTGGTTCTTTTCACGTGTCCCTTTCCTTGATTTCTCTCACTGAACGTTGTCTTCCTTTGTACCTTATCTACTATAGTAGAAGTAAACTGCCTACTGCAGCCTGTGAGTTTCTGGCCTGGCTTGTCTATATACTCTCAACAATAGGACCTTATCAAGTCCTGTAAACCCTGATTCCTAATTCTTTACCTCAACTACTGGCAAAGATTTGAAAAATCCAGATCTATTATACATTGGTGATGGAAGTCAAATAGTACAGCCACTTGTGAAATCTGTTTGGCAGTTTCTTATAAAACTAAATGTGTAATTACCCATATAACCCAACAATCTCATGCTTGGGCATCTATTCTAGAGAAATGATAGCATACATTCACACAAAATCTCTACATAATATCCATAGCAGCTTTATTTGTGATAGCTGAAAACTGGAATCAGCCCATATGTCCTTCAAGAGGCGAATTATTAAACAAATTTTAGAAAATACATATCACCAAATATTCGTAATAAAAAGTAATAAACTAAACATGCAACAATTTGGATGAATTTTCAGGAAATTTTGCTGAGTGAAAAAAGCCAATCCAAAAAAGTTGTATATTGTGTAATTCTACTTATCTAAATTATTTAAAATGGTAAAATTTATGAAATGAAGAATAGATTATTGGTTGTCAAAGTTTAATGACATCAGAGGCGCAAGTGAGAAGGAAATGAGTGTGAGTACAAAATGGCAAGAAGAGAGATCCTTGTGATGTAGGCAGTGTTTAGTATCATGCCGGTGACTGTGGTGAGAGACAGGCAAAGATGTACAGATGATACCGTATGTGAATCTACAATTATCTGTGCTTTTAAAAAGTAGATCACTAGTTGTTCCCCAAATGAGTGAATATATGAATGAATGAATATCTAGTTGCCTGTAAATCTAAAAGGAATTATGACTCATCTTCTTTTTCACTATTTAATTAATGACCTAAAATCACATTTAGATTTGCTAGATTCATTCATGCCGCTATAGCAAATAGAAATGTGAGCCTTTTTCTAATGGGAATGACATGGACAATATATTTAACTTCTAATGTCAGTACTATGTTGTAAGGTGGCAACTATTGATCATAGGTTAAGCTAGAGTTTATTTTAAAACTAAAGTCACATTTTTTGATTGATGATTCCCAATATTAAACAGATTTATGACTAACTTTATAATACTGTTATTGAAAATATGATATATAGTTCATGATCTCTTACCAATATACTAAGAAACTACATTGCCCAAATTCTGAGTAATTCATGCTTTATCAAGAATTTTCAAGATAAAAGCACTGGGTAGATGCTATTAGGAAAAATGCTTTTGAGATGTGACACATTACAGCGTTTTTATGCCTTTTATATCTAAAAAGAATCCTGTTCTTCTGTCTACGGTTCTCCAAAAATTCATGCCCATTTGAAAAATATTCTGTCAGTATTCAAGTTTTATATGAACTTGCCTGTCCATTAAGTTATAATGTTATATTAACATATAGATATAACATCAACTGAAAACATAAAATAATAAATTATACTCCAAATACTTATAAAGAAGTACATAATCTGCTCTTTGATATCTCTTATTAAATAAAACCTGCCTAATGTAACATATACATAGGATTTAGGGGTGATCAGAAGACATTCCAGACTTTCCAAACATAGATCTTTTGATCACCTCAGAACAATAGAATTGAATATTTGACAACTACATTTTGACAGTTGACACTAGTACACCTTTTTTTTCCTTGAAACATTTGTGATTCATTTGGGAGGACAGTATCTGAACGCCAACTTCTACTTTAAGCTCAATGTGGTAAGACATAACAGAACTAAATATTTATTTTCCTTGCTTCTGTGAATGAATTTCACTCATACAAAAGATGTGTAGGAAGCAAAGCTCATGATGTTGTGTGGGTGTATTTTGTGTTTCCCACTTATTTTTGTATGGGTTTCCAATTTTTGATAATTATAGTCTTTCCAAGTAAAGGATTTTATGAAAAATGTTTATAGATGGAGTTTGTTGAAATAAGCATGATAATTACCCAGTTTCTGCATTCTTAGTAATGTCAGGATTTCTAAATAGCCAGCTCTGTTGTTCTTTCCATGATATCTCATTTTGAAGAGGCACTTACTACATTTTGCAAAGCTTAGTGAAAACTTAATTTGAGTAGGGTCATATATGTAATATGAGTGTCAGGATAATTGGCCAATTAACTGCAATGCCTTAAGATTTGATTTCTTCTTACCAATCCATGTAATTATCTTTAACTCCATAGGAACGCCTAAGAGGTGTTTCCTGAGAAAATACAGGATGTGCTATCAGCATGAGGCATTATAAGGAAAAACTACTTACAATCAAGTTTTAGACACTCAAATATATTTGACATGTAATTTGGGCAGAGAAAGTCAGTAAATATCTAGTGTGTTTTGATTATGTGCTAGACACTGTTCTGGGCACCAGGGGGAATACACACACACACACACACACACACACACACACACACGTGTACATAAATGAAGGTGTTAAACTCTGATGTAATTAATTTTAGCTTGAAGTAATACTAAATGAAACTCTTGGCAAGTGGAGTGATATAATCCTGGAAATACACCGATTTTGGAAGTCTTTTGAATACATTTAGGAACATGAAATATTGAAGGTCAGAAGCTGGTGCTGAAGTTTTACTGATCATTTTATTTGTGATGATCAAAGTCTTAAAAAATTGTGATAATAGAAATATGCTGCAGTATTGGGAGCCAACCTAGATGCTCTATGACTAGTGAAATTATAAGAATAAAATTATCTGTATGTGCATGTGCTCATCATTATGCAAAGAGTAAAACATATTGCATCAAAACCTTTCAGAATGCAATGATTTTGGCAACGCTGTATGGAACACAGTCATAGAAATGTACTCATGTTAGAGCAGCAACATTGTTTAGGTACTTGAAGAATACATACAAAAGTCATTTTTAACATAGGAAGTTTACTAAACTAATAATTCTTAAATGTTGGTCTAATAAATAGAGTTTATACATGTTTAAAATCTCTTCATGGCATGTGTGTGCCTGTAATCCCAGCACTTTGGAGGCTGAGGTGGGCAGATCTGCTGAGGTCAGGTTTTCAAGACCAGCCTGGTCAACATGGTGAAACCTCACCCCTCCTAAACAAAACCAAAATTATCCAGAAATGGTGGTGTGGGCTTGTAATCCCAGCTACTCGGTAGGTTGAGGCAGAGAATCACTTGAACCCAGGAAGTGAAGATTGCAGTGAGCCAAGATTATGCCACTGCACTGCAGCCAAGGCAACAGAGTGAAGATTTTCTTTTTTTTAAATAGAGTAAACCTGTATATGTGTGTATGCATGTATGCCTGTGTGTATGAGTATATGTTGTGAGATGTTTGATGAAGATTCTTTTCATGAACAGAAAACAAACTAAATTGTTCAACTCCTTTTCCTGCCTCTTTCCACTTGGATGGGAAAACATACAAATAGGATGGTAAAAAGAGAGCTAAAAGTTATTATGAGCTGAATTTGAATGCTGATAAAACATTCTTTCATAACTAAAATAGCCACTGTTTAAGGAGCTTCAAGGGTAGCTAGACCTGTTCTTTCGAAGACCTGAGACTATTTATCAGGCTTTTGGGTCTCAGTTTTACTGTACTCAACACAATTTTGGACATGTAATTTGGGCAGAGATAGTCAATAAATAACTAGTGGCTTTTTACTATGTGCTAAGCACTATTCTGGGCACCAGAAAAATATCAGATAGTCCAAATCCCAGACCCTTAGTTATCTGGCACGAGGAGTCTAACATCTGGGAAAGAAAATTCAGCAAAAAACAGAAGAAGTAGAAAAATCACAGTGAATAAATGGAGTATGTGAGGGAAGGGTGGATTAAAAACTAGAGCAGATGTAGGGTACTGCTGTGTTTTGAGGGATCATAATTAATCACATTTTTCTTCCCCTGTGAGTTACAAACCAACTGAGAAATAGACATGGAGTTGGACAGATGGAGAACAAAACTTTAGCTTTATTACTGCTAAAACTGATGACCTAGATATGTGGCCACAATCTGGTGTTCTAATACTTGCTCTCTGAGATGAACTTCTCCATACAGAACTACAGCCTGTCCCAGTAGCATTACTGGAAGATTAGGGAACATAGCCAAATGCATTGTCCTGTCCTCAGCCAGGGGCTCAACCACCCATGCCCAGTTCCTTCCCTCTAATTTATCAGTCATATTTCATCAGTCCTCTCTTGGTTATAGTGAATAAGAGGGCTTCAAGGATAGATAGACATGTTCTTTCAATACATGACCTTGGTGAGGATTGGAATGAGGATTTCTTTCCTATGGAAATGTGAAGAGAGTTTGCTTCAGATTATTTTAGGTGCAAGTAGGAAGACCCTGGATAATAGGCCAGAGCTACATGAACCGAATTAAAAGAAAAAAACAAAACAAAACATAAGGTCTTTAGCAAGTGTCTCCTGGTTGGAGCAGGTAATTTGGAAACCTTGGTTGAAGTTTTAACTATTAACAGAGGGCAAGTGATTATCTTTGGCAATCATAAACTCCCTCCAAAAAAGAGTTTTTTTTAAACTTAGAAGGACTACCAGTGTAATGATGGAAAGTGTAGGGGGAGTGCATAGCACAGGGGACATACCAAGGGTGCCAGGGGATTTTTCCCTGGGTAGAAAATCCAGTTTTTGCTGTCATGATAGGTGAGACAAGCAGACAAGTAAAGAAGTAAACAATATATCTGCTAGTTTATGGCAAGCATAATGTGCCATGCCACCAGGTCATTGTGTTTGCTCAGTACAAGCAACACTTAGGGAAAAATCAATGCTTAGGGAAATTACGTATAGTGGTCTAAGTGTGTGCACGAACCCTAGGGCACAAAGTTTGAAAACAAGAGTGTGCAAGACAGCCCATCTGACCTAGCGACATAGAATAAAGATTCCTGTCTGAGTATGTTACTGGTACTTAATTAATATTTGGGTATACATTTTTATTTATCAAATTTACTTAATTATGTCTCTGTTGCAGAAGTGAAAGTTTATAAGGTGCTACAGAAATGAAAAAAGAAAAATATTTTCAAAAAACCAGCTCCTGGATTTATTGATTTTTTTGAAGGTTTTTTTGTGTCTCTATCCCCTTCAGTTCTGCTCTGATCTTAATTATTTCTTGTCTTTTGCTAGGCTTTGAGTTTTTTTTTATCTTGCTCCTCTAGCTCTTTCAATTTTGACGATAGGGTGTCAATTTTAGATCTTTTCTTGCTTCTCTTGTGGATATTTATTGCTATATATTTTCCTCTGGACACTGCTTTAAATGTGTCACAGATTCTGGTATGTTGTATCTTCGTTCTTGTTGGTTTCGAAGAACGTCTTATTTCTGCCTTCATTTCATTGTTTATCCAGTCAACATTCAAGAGCCAGTTGTTCAGTTTCCATGAAGCTGTGCGGTTCTGGGTTGGTTTCTGAATTCTGAGTTCTAACTTGATTGCACTGTGGTCTGAGAGACTGTTTGTTATGATTTCTGTTCTTTTGCATTTGCTGAGGAGTGATTTACTTCCAATTATGTGGTTAATTTTAGAGTAGGTGTGATGTAGTGCTGAGAAAAATGTATATTCTGTGGATTTGGGGTGGAGAGTTCTGTAAATGTCTATTAGGTTTGCTTGGTCCAGGTCTGCGTTCAAGTCCTGGATATTCTTGTTAATTTTCTGTCTTGTTGATCTGTCTAATATTGACAGTGGAGTGTTAAAGTCTCCCACTATTATTGTGTGGGAGTCTAAGTCTCTTTGTAAGAACTTGCTTTATGTATCTGGGTGCTCCTGTATTGGGTGCATATATATTTAGGATGGTTAGTTCTTCATGTTGCAAGATTATTTCTATATGTAGTAGGAAGAATTCTGAGTGATTTCTCAAGATTCTCATACTTTGGTTATTCAATCAAACTTGAACCTAGGTACTGCTAGGAAGGGACTCTCAAGGTAGAATTAATTAACTCATTAACTGATTTTAAACTAGGGAGATTATCCTGGATTAACCAGTTGGGTCCAGCATAGTCACATCAGTGTTTACAAGCAGCAGAAAAAGCTAATGTATCAGTCATATAAGTGTCTCAAAAAATAATGGCAGAGGAGAGATGATGTAGAAGGAGAGGGGAAGGAGGCAAAGTGAGAGAAAGATGCCACCACATCTGCCAGCATTGAAGATGGGGCTGAAAACCGGGAATGTAGGTGACTTTGGGAAGATGATAAGAACCACAGGCTGAAAGCTGGGAGGAAAATGGAAACCTCAGTCCCACAACCACATAGAACCAAGTTCTGTAAATAGCCATAGAGTCTCTAGAATGAAATGTAGCCTAGCAAGCACCTCGATTTTGGCCTTGTGCAGGGGTTAGCTAGCTATTCTATGTTGTGCCCATACTTCCGACTCACAGAAGCTGTGAAATAATAAATGGATGTTTTTTAAGCTACTGAGTGTGTGGTCATTTATCATGGTAATAGAGAACACATTGCACAAATGTGTTTAGGATATTCTATCAGGAAAGGCTTACTTGCACTTGTGAACATGGCCTATAAGCTGAACCAAGAGCTGTTCAAACAGTCCAGTGCATAGTAGAGTTAAGTTACCAGATTCCATCCAGCATATATTGAAATAGAAATGATAAGACAATTAGTTCTCGCTTTAGAGGTTTGCAATCAAGTATACTCTCAGAAAGCTCTCTTGGTGTTCAATACAGAGGGCTACAAACTAGATAGTGAATGTTTAAGTTAAAGGTTGTGGTAGGCAGAATAATGGTCCCAAAAATGTCCATGTGTCTGGAACTGGTGATTATGTTATGCTGTGTGTCGAGAAAGAATTAAAGTTTCAATTGAATTAGAATTGTTAATTGTCTGGTTATAAAAAGATTATTATATAAAAAAATTAGGTGGGTCCAGTGTAATCACAGGAGTCCTTACTATAGTTTGAACGAGATATGACCATGGAGAAAAGGGAGAGAGATGTGCAACTTTATTGGCTTTGAAGACAGGAAAGAGAGGCCTCTATAATCTGGAAAAGGCAAGGAAGTGAATTCTCCCCTAGAACCTTCAGAAAGGAACACAGTCCTGCTGGCACTTAAATTTTAACCAGGTAATCTAGGCATGGTGGCTCAAGCCTGTAATCCCAGCACTTTGGGAGACTGAGGTTGGTGGATCACCTGAGGTCAGGAATTCTAGACCAGCCTGGCCAACATTTTGAAACCCTGTTTCTACTAAAAATGCAAACTTAGCTGGGCATGGCAGTACTCACCTGTAATCCCAGCTACTTGGGAGACTGAGACAGGAGAATCACTTGAACCCAGGAGGCAGAGGTTGCGATGAGCTGAGATTGCACCTTTGCACTCCAGCGTGGGCGACAAGAGTGAAACTCTACCTCAAAAAAAAAAAATAAAATAAACAATAAATTAATTAATCAATTACGTTAATTAAATAAAAAATAAAAAATTTAACTCAGTAAGACCTGTGTCAGACTTCTGACATATGTCAAATACAAATTGCAGATTTGTGTTGTTTACCAAGCTTACCCAACCCATGACCCACGGGCCACATGCAGCCCAGGATGGCTTTGAATGCAGCCCAACACAAATTCATAAACTTTCTTAAAACATTATGAAAATATTTTCTTCGCAGTGTTTTGTAGCTCATCAGCTATTGTTTGTGTTAATGTATTTTATGTGTGGCCCAAGACAGTTCTTCCAATGTGGCCCAGGGAAGCCAAAAATTTGATGCCCCTGGACTTGAAAGCCCCCAAGATTGTGATAACTTGCTTCACCAGCAAACAGAAAACTAATACAAAGATAAATTGGCTTAAGTAGAACTTAAATTGTTTCCACTCAATTTAAAACACTTACTGTCATATGAAGATGTTTTAGTCAACTATGGACAGTGTATATGATGGTAATGTCATGAGAGTATAGTGGAATGAGAATTTCCTATCACCTAGTGACATTGTAGACTTTACAATATCATGGTTAAAACACATTATTCACGTGTTTTTGATGATGCTACTGTAAACAAACCTACTGTGCTGCCAGTTAAAAGCATAGCACATACATTTATGTATACTGAATAATACTTGAAAATGATGATAAATGTCTTTGTTATATGTTTATGTATTTACTACACTATACTTTTATCATCATTTTAGAGTGTACCTTTTCCACTTGTTAAAAAAACTAACTGTAAAACAGCCTGATGCTGGTCTTTCGAGAGGTATTTCAGAAGGCATTGTTACCATAGGAGATGAAAGCTCTGTGCTTGTTATTGACCCTGGAGACCTTCCAGTGGGACACGGTGTGGAGGTGGAAGACAGTGATGTTGATAATCCTGATCCTAGGCTAATGTGTGTGTTTGTGTCACAGTTTTTAACAAAAAAGATTAAACAGTTAAACCTAAAGAACTTTAAAAGTAGGAAAAACTTACTGAATAAGGTTGTGAAGAAAGAAAACATTTATTTACAGCTGTACAATGTGTTTGTGTTTCAAGCTATTATGAAAGTCAAAAAGTTTAGAAAACTCATAAAATAAAAAAGTTACAGTAAGCTAAAGTTAATTTATAATTTAAAAATATATAATATATCATTATATATTATATATTAATAAATTGGTTCAGTCTAAGTATACACTGTATATAAGGTCTATAGTAGTGTATAGTAATGTTCAAGGCCTTCACATGCACTCACCACCCATTTATTCAGTCACCCTCAGCAACTTCCAGTCCCGTAAGCTCTATTCATGCTGAATTTCATATATAGGTGTATCATTTTTAAAAATTTTTGTACTGTGTTTTATTGTACCTGTTCCATATTTAGATACATTTATATATACAAATATTTATCAATGTGTTATGATTGCCTGCAGAATTCAGTACCGTAATATGCTATAAAGGTTTGTAGTCTAGGGGATATAGGCTATACACTGTAGCCTGTGTTTGTAGTATGCTACAGCTTCTAGGTCTGTGTAAGAAAATTCTGTGACATCGCACAGTGATAAAATTACCTAAGGACACATTTTCAGAAAGTATCTCCATCATTAAGCAATTCAAGAGTGTATTTAATTCAGTCCCTTCAATGAACTGTTCCTCTTATTTCATCCCTTTCATGTCTTCTACTCTACCTCCTAAATTTATTTCCATTCAATAATTCTTCAAAATGATATTCCTAAGTATTTCATAATTTAATGTGCCCATAGATCACCTTCTTATGTTAGAATGTAAATTCTGATCCACACTGGGGTGGGGCCTTAGCTTCTGCATTTTTTTTAATAAGCTGCTGGTGCACAAAGCATACTTTGCTATACTGAGCCGATAAGATTATCATGGGTGGAATTAAAAGCATAACTTATTTTATTGTACCTTGCTAATATTACTCTTGACAGATATTTCATATTTTATATATTGAACTTTTGTGGCAACCCTGCCTTGAGTAAGTCTGTCAGTGACATTTCTTCCTATTCTCCAAGACATCATAATGTTGAAATTTGGTCAATTACCAACCCTACAATGGCCTCTAAGTGTTTAAGTGAAGGAAAGAGTTAAACAGGTCTCTCAATTTAAACCAAAAAATAGAAGTGATTCAACAAATTTTCCAGGAAGGCATGTGAAAAGCCAAGCTAGGCTGAAAGCTGTCCTCTTATTTCAAACAGTTAGCCAAGTTGTTAATGAAATGGAGAGTTTCTGGAGGAAATTAAGTGTTACTCCATTTAACACTTGAGTGAAAAGAAGGAAAAGCAGTTTTATTGCTAAGACCGAGAAAGTTTTATTAATCTAGTTAGAAGATCAAGCCAGTGGCAATATCCCCTTAAGCCAAAGCCTAATCCAGAGCAATACTCTAGTATTATTCAATTCTGCAAAGACTGTGGGAGCTAGAGAAGAAAAAGGTTTAAAACTAGCAGAGTTTGGCACATGAAAATTTAACAAAAGAAGACCATGAAATTTTTTAAAAAAGATGCCACCTTCATAAAAGTTTAAAGTGTAATTGGAAGTACTGATGGCAAAGCTGCCGCAAATTATGCAGAAGATCCTGATAACATCATTGATGAAGATGGCTACAGTAAACAATACATTCTCAGTGTAGGTGAAATAACCTTCTATTGGAAGGGGATGACATCTATGTGACTTTCATAGCTACAGAGAAGTCAACGTCTGGCTTCAAAGCTTCAAAGGACAGATATCTCTCTTGGTGAGGGGCAGGGGGTGGCTAATGCAGATGGTGACTAATTTGAAGCTAGTGATTATTTACCATTTTGAAAGTCTAATGCCTTTAAGAATTATGCTAAATCTCCTCTGACTGTTCAGATAAATGGATCAACAAAACCTGGATGATAGCACATAGCTTTAAAGCATGATGTACTTAATATTTTAAGCCTAAAGTTGAGACCTACTACATGAGGAAAAAAAATCCTTTCAAATATTGCTGATTATTTATTGACAGTGAACCTTGTCATCCAAGAGTTCTGATGCAGATGTACAAAGAGATAAATGTTGTTTTCATGCCTGCTAACACAACATCCATTCTACAGTTCACAGATCAAGCAGTAATCTCAACTTTCAAATCTTATTAATAAAGCAATAGATTTCATAAGGCTATAGCTTTTATAGATAGTGATTCCTCTGATGGTTCTGGGCAAAGTAAATTAAAAACTTTCTGGAAAGGATTCACATGCCATTAAGAATATTTGTAATTCATGGGAAAAGGTCAAAATGTCAACAGTAACAGGAGTTTGGATTAAGTTGATTCCAACCTTTGTGGATGACTTGAGAGGTTCCAAATATTAGTCAGAATGTAACTTCAGATGTGGTGGAAATAAAAATTGAGAACCAGAATAAAAGTGGAGCATGAAGATGTGACCAAATTGCTGCAATCTTAATGACAAAACTTTAAGGAACAAGGAGTTTCTTCCTATGGATGAGCAAAGGAAGTGGTTTCTTCAGATGGAATCTACTCCTGGTGAGGATGCTATGAACATTGTTGAAATGTGTTAAAGGGTTTAGAATATTACTTAAACTTAGTTGATAAAGCAGCAGCAGTTTTCAGAGGACTGACTGGCATTTTCAGTGAAGTCTGTGGATAAAATGCTATCAAAAAACATTGAATCCTATAGATAAATTTTTTGTGAAACAAAGAGTCAATGGATGCCCCAAATTTTATTGTTTTCTTATTTCAAGAAATTGGCACAACCACCTCAGTCTTCAGCAACCACGACTGATTAGTCAGCAGCCATGAGTGTCAAAGCAAAACCCTCCACCAGTAGGAAGAATATGACTTGTTGAGGTTTAATGATTGTTAGCATTTTATAGCAACAAAGTATGTTTTAATTAAAGTATTACATTCTTATTTTAGACAAAATGCTATCAGCATAACTTTTTAAGCATGGGGAAACCAGAAATTTGTGTGACTCACATTTTTGTGATATATACATTATTGCCAAGGTCTAGAACCTAACCAGCAATGTCTCTGACATATGCCTGTACCTTCAACCTGCCAACTGATTCTTACAGAAGTATCTCTGTATATGTTAATAAGTGGTTAATAAAATAATATATATTCTTTATATATAAAAATATATATTATATAATTTATAAATATTGATAATTTATATAAACATAAACTATATATTATTTATATAAATATAAACCATATATAATATATAATTTATATATAAGATTACATATGTAATTTTACTAACCACCTAAAATATGTATATAACTGTATGTCAAATATATGTGTGTTATATATATTAACAAAGACTCATTCTTGGAAAATTATTATATAAACTAGGGACTCTAAATTTCTAACTTCCATATTGAGGAAAAAGTAACTGACAACTTATGTAACATTATTAGGATTAGATATGCCTGTGATAATCTCCTAAACATCATTCCTCAAGGTACCCATAGTACTAGGAAAAAATGCTTGGGTACTTTCCTGTCTTGTTTACAAAACAAACGTCTCAATAATTAGTGGTTAGTCTCTAGGAAAATGTGCTGAGACATGAAAATTTATTCTGCATTATACCTTTTTAATTGATGAGTTCTCCAGTATCCAATGCGAATTACAAAACCAAATGAATTTGTCTGAAAGTCTGATTTAGTGCAAAGATCATCACTTCCATTTGAAAGTCAGAATTCAGTCTTTACACATTGTCATTATCCCCAAGGAGAGTTACAGTTAGATGGTGGTTTAAGAATTATATTTCTGATAATTCCAAGAGATAGTTTAAATAATCCAATGCACAACACTCAGTATATTTTCTTCATCACTCATCCTTCTTCCAGGTAATTCACATGATTTTGCTTCAGTACCAACCCAAGATTTTCATTGTTTTCCATCATCAAAAGGTTTTTTAGACAGCAGTATTTATGGTAGAACGATTTATATTCCTTTGGGTATGCACCCATCAATGAGATTGCTGAGTCGAATGGTAGTTCTGTTTTAAGATCTTTGAGAATTCTCCAAATTGTTCTCCACAGTGGTTGAACTAATTTACATTCCCATCAGCAGTGTATAAATGTTCCCTTTTCTCTGAAACCCTGCCAGAATCTCTACACTAAATCCCACTGACACACAGTTTAAACCATGTAACAAACATACAAATGCACCCCCTGAACCTAAAATAAAAGTTGGAAGAAAATTAATACATAAAAAGCAGGATTTAAGGAGTTTGATATTAGCCTGGCTAATATAGTGAAACCCCGTCTCCACTAAAAATACAAGAATTTAAGTCTGATTCCAGACCCTAAAGTAGAATCCATGGTGGTAGACCTAAAGCATTGTTTTGTTTGTTTGTTTGCTTGTTTGTTTTTTAAATCTCTCTGGATGATTCTGTTAGTCTGTCAGCTCAGGGTTGAGGTTCATTGGTCTGTAATGTCACTGCCTAATACAGTAACCACTAGCCAAATGTTAACATGGAACACTTGATGTTTTCAGAGTTTAAAATGAGATGTTCTATAAATGCAAGAGTGCACCAAACTTTGAAGGTTTATGTGAAAAATGAATGTGGAATATCTCATTTTTATTTTGATTATGTATCGAAATACTAATATTTGCATATACTTGGTTAAATAAAATATTTTAATTATTCTTATTTTTATTTTATTCATGTAGCTACCAGAAATTTTAAAATTATATGTGTGGCTCACACTTGTGGCTTGTCTAAGATTTCTCTTCAGTACTGGTCTAGAAAGGCACATACCTGTCTAATTTGTTAACTCACCTGGTACCTCTTTCTTCTGCTGTTATTCCACTTTTCCTTTACATATTTCAATGTGCTAGATGCTCAAGTCATCCTCCTGCTACTTTAGTGAATAGTTTTACATTGAGTGAAACAAATCACCTATCAAAGACATCTCCAGAGTATTCTCTATAGAAATTTTATTCTTCCTACTTCTGAAGTAATGTGTGAGCTCTGAAAATGATAAGATCATTATTTATGGTCATTAGAATTTCACAACATAAGTAAGCATGGTATACACCAGTACTCTTAAAAGAAATTGTTATAGGAGAAATCCTTCTTCCAAAAATAACAATTGAAGAAACAGATTTGTAAGTACTGATGAGGGAAAAGTGGAAACATATAACCTCCTTTATTTTGGAAAGTGTTCATAGCTTCGTGGACGTGAGAGGTATATGGCAATCTGTGATTATTGATACAGTAACTATATTTGTTTTTCCATTCTATTCTTCATCTGCCTTTTGACTTCTTCTACACATTTAATTTTATTCATATTTATAGAGAATGGAGGAATATAAAACTTTTAAAACTGTATTTTATCTAGTAAGCTGGACAAATTATTTTACCCTTTTTAGGGTATGCAGGAAGGAATTCCCCCCTGAGCCAGTTAACTTTCACTGTATGAGAAGATCTAAAGGAAAACATTATAAACACTTTAATTCTATTTTCATTCATTTTCTATACACTTTCTTTGGAACATGTTGTTTTATCGATCCACATGAACCCTGGCTTTTATCAGTAGTATCTATTATTGTTCATTACTTTTAATCTTTCTTTTAAAAAACAATAATTTTTATAATGAATCCATAAAATCTTGAAGTTTTATTTTTCATATTTCTACTCAAAATCAATATTATATACATTATGGGAGTATATATATATACACACACACATTAACATACTATACATACATATGTGCTGTATAGGACATATATGGCTAATAGGTATATGACTAATATATATGACTAATACACCCAATACACACACACACACACACACACAATTTATCATGGTTCTCCAGAGAAACAGAACCAATAGCATGTGTGTGTGTATACACACTTACATAGACACCCAAATATACACGTATACACCAATACATACACACAAACACATACACACATAGAGAGATTTTAAGGAATTTATATTAAGGATATATAGAGAAGAGAGAGAGAGAGAAAGAAATATAAATGTATAAATATAAATATATGTGCCAGGTCTCACAACCACATGAGTTAATTAATTTATATACATTAATATATAAGTATATATTCCATAGAAATATATAATATATAATTATATATTTATATTTATATATTTATTATTTTGTATATTAAATATATATTACATATAAAGGAATTAACTCATGTGGCTGTTAATATATATATTTTTATATGTATATATATATAAAGGAATGAACTCATGTGCCTGTAAGAGCTGGCAGTTCTGAAATCTGCAGGGTTGTCTGTCATGTTGGAACCTCAGACGGGATTTTTATGTTACAGTCTTGAAGGAGAAGTATTTCTTTTGTGAGAAATCTCAGTTTTGTTCTTAAGACATTCAATTGATTAGATAGTTCCCACTCACATTATTGATAGTAATTTCCTTTACTTAAAGTTGACTGCAAATGTTAGTAACATATGCAAATGACATATCTTCATAGCAACATTTAGACTTGCTTTTGATTAAACAATTGATATCATAGCCTAGCCAAGTGGATACATAAAATTTAAGCATATAATTATATTCACATATATATGAATGACTTGATTCAGTGTGAACAATTTATAATACAGTGACTATATTCTGAAGTGATTCAGAGCCTTACAAGATAAAGTGAGTAATCACTTTAATTTTCATGAAAATCTTATATATATATATATATATGGGTGTGTCTATACACACACACTCACGCACATATATATATATATATATATATATATATGTCTGTAGAGAGGGATCAAGTCTGTCAGAAGACACTGGAGTACAGAATCCATCCCTATAAGAGATGAATACATCATTCAATGCTCCCATTCTTTAAGCTGTGGAGCCTCTATGGTAATAAAATTAAAATCAATCATAATTTTATATATTTTATTAAACTTTGCAATAATATAATACTATTGGAAGTAAGCTTATTAATTAGAATGCAAAAAATTGTGTCATTTAGGATTTTTTACAAAATATGTCCAATTTGAAAGTGCAAATTTAATATACCTGTATAATTTTTGGTCAAATCTCATGTTTTTGGAACATATCGGTTAAGACACATAATAGAGACAAGTACTAATGGAGATGTTATTCTGAAATACTCTAGAGGTACAGAAGATAAGTATAATCCAAATGATAGATACCCTACTAGCTTAGGGGAAAGTACATAGTATGAATTGAGTTCATTTAGTTTAAAAGTTTTAAATTTTCATCACCTATCTCTTCATGGAAAGAAACATCATGATTACATTATGTAGTATACATTGTACTAGAGAATAACCATAACTGATTTTTGATACAGCCTTTCTATAATGAAATGTCAGTTAATTTTTATGTATTTGATCTCCTATCAGCATATTAACTGTATTTGGTTTCCAGCTTTGTATTGCTCCCCTCTGTACTTTGCTATTTCTATTCATTTTCATATATTTCTTCAGTATCACTCACATTTTAACCCTTTGCCTTTACTGAATTTAGATTTTGTAGCAGTGAGCAAGTTAATAAATACATCTGAACACATGTAATTTTATTTACTAAAACATTAAAGTTCCTTGTATCTTGGTAATGCCTACTAGAACACATCATAAAATTCTTTTCATTAATCCCAACTGCACAAAAACTAATTGAGTGACTATAGTGGAATGAAAATATAATGAACTAATTGGTATGCAAATCATTATCAAAATGAACCTGAAAGATTTGAAAATGAAATAGCTTCACAATATCTATTAAATGAAAACTTTATATTATATACAATTAGCCAGAATTCCATCTATTTTCTACATCCTCATGAAAAAAGGGGAAAACCGTTAGGTTTTTAAAATTATGAACACTCTAAATATTCCTTTCCTGTCCCTTTTGACTGAAATTTATTGACATTTAGTAATCAGGTTTTCTTTTCATTAATTAAGGTATGATGTCATTAAGCAGGAAAAATAAATCCCTGGTCAATGTGGATTTGAGTCCCTCTTCTGACTCTGAGGTCACAGGCAACTGGCTTACTCTTTCTCAGACTCTGAGAAAGCTAATCTTATAGATATGAGGAAAATAACATTTTCCACCTAGCTGTGATTCAAAACAATGTATAATTCTTTGCATATAATAAATATTCAGTAAGTGGAAGCTATGCTAATATATGTATAAATGACATAATTATATCATTGATGTTGCTTGAATACATAAATGCATAGAATACACTTTATGTCCTGGCATACAAAATTATCTATCATATAATCACCTCTGCTTAGGACTTTACATGTTATATTAATACCCATAAAACCTTTGATGAGGTAGGCATGAATATCTGCAATATTGATAAAGTAACTGATGTTCAAAAATGCCAAGCAACTCTAATCCCTTCAAGTGGAGGTCAGGATTCACACATGAGACTGTCTATGTCTGTTACTCTGCAGTGTGACATCTGCTTCTTCCAAACTACTGAAATTATTCATTTAAATTTTATCAGTGCCTGAAGAATCACCAAATCTAATCGTTTTGGTTTTGTTTTGTTTTAAATTGTCTGGGTGGGGTGGCTCACACCTGTAATCCCAGATATTCGGGAGGCTGAGGTGGGGAGGATCACTTGAGGCCAGGAATTCAAGACCAGAGTGAGAAATATAGTGAGACCCCATCTCTGAAAAATAAAAATGAATAAATAAATAAATCTTAAAAATTACCCAGGCATTATGGTGCATGTCTGTAGTTCCAGATACTTGGGAGGCTGAAGTGGGAGGATCACATGAGCCTAGGAGTTGGAGGCTGCAGTAAGCTATGATGGTGCCACTGTACCCCAGCTTCAGTGATAGAGTGAAACCCTGCCTCAAAAAATGAATTAAATTAAATATAAAATAAATAAATTAATTAATTAAATGAAAAATTGTATTTTATCTCAGGGAGGCATTGAATACTCTGAAAGCACTTTCCTTTCTCTTTTTTTTTTTTTTAACATTATGGTATTTGACATGCCCTTGAATTTTCTCCTCTTTCTCTGGAAGTTAGATGAGTTTGGTGTGATAATGCATGTTATGGTAAAATGAAAATGGATTATGGAAACAGACCCGTATTAGAATACTTAAGCAAGACACATACTTCTGAAACTTGTTTTCTCATTAATGGATAGTAATGATGCCTATCTTGCAGGGATATTATGAAGCCTAAGTGGATAACATTTGTAAAGCAACTGACAATTCACATCACAACATATCATATCACTTCAAAATCTGGTTACATCACATTACATACTTATTTTTGAGATTTTGGCCACAAGGTATATGGGTTTTCCAAAGTTCTGCCATGGAACCTTTATTTACCCTGTATATTTTATTTCTGTGGTAAATTTCATCCACACTCATGTTTATAAATGTTATTTATTATTAGGCTCTCCATAATTCTGCTTCTTATGATCTAGATACATTTTCCTCTTCCTCACTGCCTCCTTGACTGTTGCATTAGTCTCTGTTCTGTTTCCTCTATTTTATGTCTATTTTCTACCCTTTTTCAAAATATCCTCTTAATGTATATATTTTATCTTAACAAATGAGTCCAAAATTATCAGTGAATATTCATTGCCACCCAAAAGACTAAAAGTCATATATGTGACTTTTATATATGAATATATATGATCTTTATATATGAATATATATATTTTCAATTCATTTGAGAATATCTCTGCAACCTGTTTTCCTAATATATCATAACATGTACCTCTCCTGCAGAGAAGCAGAACTGTTTGTTATTTATCAAACATATTTTGCCCAAAAAAACAGTCTGCTGTTTCTGAAATTAAACTCATTCTTCAAAGACTAATTCAAACTTTACTCTATAACTAAAGTTGTTAAAGCTCCTCCTAAAGAGAGTGATGTCTTCCCTTATACGTGTTTACTGCTTAGATACTCTATTGATAGCTTGACTGGAGTATTATTCTCATTTTCCTTTTATTTTATGCAACACACATACATGCATAGTCATTTAGCACTCTTAGCCCCCATACTATTTATTAAACTGCCTTGATTAAATGTCATATTATGTTGAATCACCTTTATATAACTTCTTACATGATTTTTCATTCTATAAATATAAAATTTTATAGAATGAAACATTTCTAGAATCACAAAAATATCCATGCAGTAAAAACAGATTCAATAGCATTTAGTATTTTTAAGAAATTTACTTTTTTTCTGTTTTTTTCATCTGTGAGAACTATTATACATGATCAATAATATGCTTTAAAAATAATTACTATCTAGTTATATTCTCTATAATAAAGTATTTCTTTTCCAATGGTCACAAAGCTCATGATTTCAGGTTATATAAAGGAAATGGTGAATAAATTGCAAGGGAAATACTACCCTTCTTTCTTTCAAACTGAGTATTCATATTTCCATTCAGAAATAGCCAACATAGAGAGTGCCAGTATTTGATTTTTATGAGCCATGCAGTGTCCTTAACTGTTAGTGGGAGTGTAAATTAGTGCAACCATTATGGAAGACAGTGTGGTGATTCCTCAAGGATCTAGAAATAGAAATACCATTTGACCCAGCAATCCCATTACTGGGTATATACCCAAAGGGTTATAAATTGTTCTGTTGTAAAGACACATGCACACCTATGTTCATTGTGGCACTGTTTACAATAGCAAATATTTGGAACCAACCCAAATGCCCATCGAGGATAGATTGGATAAAGAAAATGTGGCACATATACACCATAGAATACTATGCAGCCATAAAAAAGGATGAGTTCATGTCCTTTGCAGGGATATATGTATCTGAAAACCAACATTCTCAGCAAGCTGACACAAGAACAGAAAAATCAAACACCACATGTTCTCACTCATAAGTGGGTGTTGAACAATGAGAACACATGGACACAGGGAGGGGAACATAACACACTGGAGTCTGTTGGGGGGTGGGGACCTAGGGGAGCGATAGCAGGGGTTGGGGAGATTTGGGAGAGATGACATTAGGAGAAATACCTAATGTAGGGGATGGAAGGATGGAGGCAGCAAAGCACCATGACATGTGAATACCTATGTAACAGTCCTGCAAGATCTGCACATGTACCCAAGAACTAAGAGTATAATAATAAAAAAAAGAATGTATAAAACAGGGAAACATAAAGTTTGAGTGAGTGCACCCTGCAATGTTATATGATATATTGCAGATTTTGTCAATACTGTATAAGCAGCCTTGCTTTGAAAGTTCTTTTCCGACTACAGTTTGATTGAGGCACAGGACTGAAAGAGAAAACAGTTATATTAATAAAATTCAGAAATCAATGCTTTATCTCAAAACACTGCCAAAATGCTTACGATATAAAGAGAGATAAAGTGACATGCCTAAGACGAATAAAACATCATATAAAACCAGAAAATAAAGCAGAAAAATTATTTGCAATCATCACCTTTCAGACACAATTGTAGAGACCTGAAATATAGTCCCTATGAAATTGAAAGCAATCACGGAACACGGTGCATGACAAGGTGGGGAGTGGGAGGCCCAGAGCTTTCTAGAACATTTATTATCATTGTAGAGCTCAGAAAGTACTTTTCTTATGAAGCCACTGATGTTCAGTTTTCA
Source organism: Aotus nancymaae (assembly GCF_030222135.1). Taxonomy (NCBI): domain Eukaryota; kingdom Metazoa; phylum Chordata; class Mammalia; order Primates; family Aotidae; genus Aotus; species Aotus nancymaae. The sequence continues at coordinate 25,711,835 of NW_026988435.1, forward strand.
ATCCAGCCATATAAATGTGCAGCAATTTGAGAGTCAGCACAGAATGTTAAAGACAAATTTTTCCCCCATGGGTGTTATCAAATACTGTGAAATCTTTAAGACTTGAAGGTTTTTCACATTTCCACGCTTCTGTGAGTAAGAAAGAAATTTCTCCAAGAAAGAAAAGCAATCTTGTTTGCAGGGAGAGGTAGCGAATGGCTTTCCATTCTGCATCAGATGTTACTGTATTTCCACTTTGCTTTAGATGTCTTTGTTTTACCCTAAATATACAGAATATTTAAAGATAATCTGAGTAGAATATAAACAAATATATAGATACTGTTCTTTTATCTACTGCTTATACTTTCAAATAGATGTCCTTCACCAAGGAATTGTTTTAAATAATTTTTTGTACAAAATACTTGTAGTCATTGCAGAAGCACATATAAATATACGTTAAATATGTTTTTGGAGGTAATATAAAACTTTACCTCTGAATTTCATACAATAGTCCTCATTTTATATTATGTGTTTTCATTTAATCCCAAATAAAATTAATATAAAGAGAATATTATCTATACAGTGGCAATACTTGGTAAAGCTTCATTTGTAATATAGCAGACAAAGACTGAACCTGAACAGATACCTTTATCTTGGGAAGCCTAAGGGAAAATTAATAGGTTTTCATGTTGTATGTAGAACTATTGTCCATAGCATTCCTCTTAGCAATTGTAAAACCATTAAAACCAATGGTGAAATAGAAAAGTTAGTTGCATATTACCTTAAAAATTATCAACTATAAAAGAAAAATAAGAACTCCATTTCATTATATGTTAGAATGGCATGTATGAAATATTAGCTCCTTTCTAAGTCATACAAAACAATTTAGAGTTTCTGGAGAGTACTTAGAAGTATCCAGCATAAAAGACATGGAATCAACCCAAATGCCTATCAACAATAGACTGAAGAAAATATGGTACATATATACCACAAAATACTATGCAGCCATAAAAAGGAATGAGATCATGTCCTTTGCAAGGGACGTGGATGACGATGGAAACCATTATCCTCAGCAAACTAACACAGGAACTGAAAACCGAGTACCACATGTTCTCACTTATAAGTGGGAGCTGAACAATGAGAACACATTGAAACAGGGTGGGGAACAACACACACTGGGGTTCATCAAGGGGTTGGGGAGAGACAGCATTAGGAAAGATAGTTAACACATACTGGGCTTAATACCTAGGTAATGGGTTGATAGGTGTAGCAAACCACCATGGTACATGTTTATCTGTGCAACAAACCTGCACATCCTGCACATGTACCCCAAATAAAAATAAATTAAAAAAAAAAAAAAACAGAAAAAACAATTACCCAACATATATTGTTTATTTTGAAGGTGATGAAATTTACGTATAAGGCAGTGTATAGAATTTCCCAAAGCTCACATCATGACTTAATGTCATAGTTATATCTCAGTGTGTTAGTTAATTAAAATGGTACTAAATAACTTATTACAGGGGTCAGAATATGTATGCATATTTTATCACTAGTACTAGATATAAACCCATGTATTTATTTAAATTTCAGTTTTATATTGTATTCTATTTGGTATCTCAATCTTTACTTATAAATTTCACCTAAAATTAAAGTAGCAAATTATGCAGCAAATTAAAATTAAATTGAATTTCCAGAAATCATAGCATGTAATAATATTCCAAAATTGATTTGAAATGAGGCCAACAGCCCAAAGAATTAATGAGCGTACTTATCTATTATCATACATAGTAATATCTAAACTGTTCTACCAAAAAGAAACCTGAATTTGTATATTTATCACAGCACTACTCAGAATAGCAAAGACATGGGATCCATCTAAGTAGATATTGATAGTGGTGGTAGATACACACTGTGGAATAGTAGGCCACCATAAAAAGAATGAAATCATATCCTTTGTGGCAACATGGATGCAGCTGGAGGTCATTTTCTTAAGCAAATTAATGCAGAAACAGAAACACAAATGCTGCATGTTCTCATAAGTAAGCTATAAACAATGAGAACACACAGACACAAAAATGGGAACAATAGAATAGACACAAAGGGTTTCGAAAGCGGGGAGGGAAGAAGGGAGGCAAAGAAACTACCTGTTGGGTGCTATGTGCACTGCTGGGACGACAGGATTGTTAGACACACAAACTTCAGTATCATACAAAATACCCATAAAACAAACCTGTACATATACCCTCACATTTAAAATTAAAATAAATAAATAAATAGTTTTGGATTTCACAATAGGCAACATAAAGGGAAACAGAAGCAAATGTCTGTGAGGTAGGTTAATATTCATTACCCAGATTTAATGTTGAGTAAACACAACTGAGAATAACACTTAGAAATCCATGATACAATTTTAACTTCAAAGAATAAAGGAGAAGATAGTTTGCTAATTTTAGCACAGGCAGTTTTGTTGGACTAAATGCCATAATGCCTATTATGTTTTTTTCAGAAATAAAAATATATAAATTACTACTGAACCTAAAAAGTAGCAAGAAAACCAAATGGCCTGATGAGGTCATTGTAGATTTGCCTAGAAATACCTGAAGATATCTGTATCTGTGATTGTTATTCACAATGGACAGCCTGCTTAAAATCAAGGCTATATATTAGTAATGAAGAATAATAAACAGTAGAGCTTTTGGAATGCTGTGCAAGTGTAGTTGAATCACTTTAGAAACAGAGCTCTTACAATTCACACACTGTCCTTTAACATTGGAAAGCTGATTAATAAACTTGACCACTTTAATAGATCAAAGGAGAAAAAAATATACATATGATTATCGAAGTTGATGGAAGAAGTAAAAGAATTTAAAACTCATTTATAATAAGAACAATTACCAAGTTGGGAATAATAAATAAGCTTACTCTGATAAAGTCTATAAACAGCCTATGGCAAATATAATTAATGTAGAAACTTACTTCACATTATCTTTAAAGTAAGGCATAAGACAACATTACTGCAAACAAGTTTCTATTGAACATAGAATTGAGGATAGTAGTAAGTGCCACAGTGAAATAGTTGTAAGTAAAGAAGGAATTGAAAAGGACTGAAAAAGAAAAATAATGATTTTATTGCAGATTGTGTAATTGATGACCGAAAATCAAGAGAATCTACAGGCAAACTATTAAGATCCATTAAAATGTTCACCTAGATCACTGAAACTCCATTTCATGTAAAGAAAAGGTAGTTCCTAGAAAAACATAAAAAAAGAATATTTAAGGTCAAACATAAAGATAGTTTTTATACAGGCTGTGGTTGTTTGCTGTGTAACAATCCTGAAAATATAGTTTTTATACAGGCTGTGGTTGTTTGCTGTGTAACAATCCTGCAGGATCTGCACATGTACCCCAGAACTGAAAGTATAATATAGAAGAAAAAAAAAAAGAGTGGTCATATAAAATGTATTGCTGTAATGAAATGATGGTCCTAAATATGAAAATCAATGTATTAATCTATATTAATAACTTAAGAAAAAATCCCCCCAAAAAAGATAGATTTTAGAGTAGTAAATGTAAGTCATTTAGAAATAAAGTTAAAAATAATGTACAAGTGCCTTACAGAGATATGGCAAATGTAATTGAAACCCAAAGAGCTAAATAATAAAAAGATGTTTATCGACAGAACGATGTAACATGATAATGAATGATTTAATAAAATAATAATAATAATCCAATGCAGTTCTGAACAGCATTTTGTAGTTTTTCATGGAATATGGGCTTCTGAATTGAAAATGAATTTGGAAATGTAAATGTCCATGAATAACAAAGATTACATTGGAGAATATGACAAAGTGGTTTATCTCTCTAGCAGATATTATATCTAAATAAAAACTGTATTAATTTGTTGTTGACATTTTAAATTGTGGAGAAATCATTCAGTTCATAATTCATAGAAAATTGGCTGTCTGAATGGAAAAAAACTGAGTTATATTCCTGTCTCATCCTACAAGTTAGAAAAATATCTTTCCAAATTAGAGAGCTTTTGTGAATAGTGCAATTTTGAAACTTAGAGAAATATAAGTGATCTTTTATGATTTTTAGGTAAGGGAAACGATAAATAATGCAACTATGACTTTTAATGAATTTGATTTCATAAAATTTAAAAATTCCTGTGAGATGAGAAAAATCATAAAAGCTCAGAGTAAAGGTGAATCACAGATAGAGAGCAGAAAATACAATCCATGCCACTATGAAGAGTTAGAAAGCTATGCATCAATAACAAGAGAAGAGTAATCTATTGGAAAATTGCTAAAGAAAGTCAACAGAGAATTTACAAAAAGAAAACTAATTGGCTAATTATGGTCTCACTAGTAATCAAACAAATGCTTGTTTTAACAAAGACACTGGTAAAAATATATAAGTCTAATAGCATCAAATCCTAGAGTAGGCTGTCAAATTAATACATGATTAATGGGAATAGAAAATCTTACAATTTATTAAACTTAGGAAATTAGAGTTTCACAATCATGATACATCTGCAATTTTCTGGCTAATACCTAGTCTGCAGAAACTCTTGAATGTATAATTTGTATTGTTTGTAATTGCAGTGCTTGTAATAATAGAAAAGTAAAACCAACCTAAGTATGTTTCTGTTAGAGAAGAGACAAACTATAATTTATTTCCACAATGAAATAGTATACACCATGATGAACAAAAATTTAAAAACATTGAGAGAATTACTCGAATATTAAATATTTCAAAATTATAATTTAAAAAGGAAACAGTTCATGTAAAACTTTAAAACACAGATATGTCATGTTGTGTGTGTTTATATTGCGTGTATGTAGCCTAAAGAAAATGCTGTTCACAGGAACCATCAATATTACTTTGGAGAAAGTGTTTATGACTGGGAACAAGAGAGGAGAAGTGATGGCAGTTGGTTATTAGCCATATCTGCTTCAACTTTTAACACTTTGTTTATTAGATAAAAATCCAGACTAAAATGGCAAAACGTTATATCATAATACTGGGTCATAATTTTTCTTACATTTTTATTTTGTATTTTTCTTTATGTTTGCATTTAATTCTTGTTTTTAAACATGAAATAATTTCTAAATTATATTTAAAATTATTTTGTGTAAACTTATGATTTAAGTTACATTTTTGTGTATTTCAAAATATATGTGTGTGTTCTTGTGAAATGGCTTTAGATTAATAATAATGATGGACATTTTCTTCTTCAGTTATTTTCTGTACCGTTTGTGGCCCACAAAACGCATTGAACTTGCTTGGAAGCCTTAATGTGGTATTTGAGGGGATTTTAATTCATCAAAATAATTTAAAAGTAATAAAATATACCTAAATGGATTATTAAATGCTTTTCACTTTAGTATCTTAGTAACCTATATTTGATTTGCTGCATTGCTTGCAGTAGAGCCTAATAAAAATACAGTTATAGACACATTTCTCATTTACATGCTGTTGACTTGGTTCATGTCAAAATTATATTCAAAATACATGGAAAATAACAAAATATAATAGTGTATTTAATAAGATATCACTTTTATTAACAACTTACATCTTAGGCATTATAGCAGTAATAAATGCTATCTCTTTAATATTTCTATTACTTTGTGTTTTAGACATTTGCAAATACTTTGCATATATACAGTCTTCATGAACTCTATGTCTCAGCTCTTACAGATGACTGACACATAGAGTCAGGAATGTCAAATAACTTGCCTAAGGTTGCATAGCCAGATATCTGGCATTTGCATTCTAATAGTTATCTTCAGGATAAGCACTTGCTTTTCTCATTATCTCATTCACTCTGCCTATAATTCCCTTTTGTTCATACCATATTATATGTGAATCTAGTCCCTAACTATTTCCATAAGTATTTGATGAATACTTTGTTGTGTTGTTTATTGTTCTTGGTCTGGTAATATGGAAGCGAAAAGGATTTTTCATGAACCAAAAGTATATTAGTCATTACAGACGTATTTACAAGCCAAGGTTTTTAAGCTTCTCTGAACTATAAATTGGCCCATGTTTTGGAGGTTACATTAAGCCTTGTATAAAATCAATAAAAAATACCATATAACATTATTACATATATGCACAAGAACTGTTCTAACAGATTTATTTATATTTATTTGAGAGAAACACACACAGATAAGAGGTAGTTACTATTATTCTCCTTTTAACAATGAGTAATCATAGGCACAGAAATTTTATGGACTTTGTCTAAATTTTCAGTTTTGAGGTGCCAGATTTGGATGGTTAGTTTCTATCAGTAGTCATGAAATGCCATTTGTTTGCAAAAAGGAAAATATATGTGTGTGTATATATATATAATTTTTAATTATTCTATTAATGTATTAAAAATTGAAAGAAGCAACCATTATTCTATATTTATCTCATCCAAATTCTTCTTATAAATAAAAAGAGATAATTTTCACTTTTTTTGAGATCATCATGATAGAAGATGATTTCAGATTTGCTTGATTTTAATGTCCTATTTAAAAACATAAAAATTGGCAACGCTGTCTATCCCCAAAATATTTATTTTGTTTCTATTATGTGATTTTACTGGACCATGTATTCCAAGCCTGAGGCCCAAAGATACTAAAACACTCTTTTTCAATCACAATGTGCTTTCATCCTGTAAGTACAAATATTATTCTGTGATGTTTCTTCTTTCCTCTCCATCCCCTCCCTTTCTCACTCTCATCTCACCACGATGAAAAATATCAAGTCTGTCTTATTCATCTTTGTAAATTGTTTTGCTGTCAGTAGGGTGCTTAGCCATAATCTATTTTTAAGAATTGTGTCAAAATTGAATCACGTTGCCCTCCAAAATGTTCTCAGGTGACGTTAGAACCAGAAAATGGGAAAATTAAACTTTCAAGAATGTTCTGTTTGAGAGTTTATAATTTAAGCACATAAATATTGCATAAAATATGCTTAGGTCTTCATTCATTAACACTACTTCTGGTAATAACTATGAAGTTCAGAACCACAGACTGAGTGTGCTTTTCTACCTTCTGCCTGTAGTTGTAGGTAAGTGGAATATTTTATTATAGAAAGAGATGTGAGAGACATGTAGACACAATTTGGGAAATTATAAAATATTTCTGAAGACCCTACTTAAATGTGTGCTGGATGTAAAATTTTGAAAATTTGAAAATTTTCAAAATTAAAAGGCAATTTCAGGTAAGATGAGTGATTGAGAATTAATTATTGCTAAAAACATAGACGTGATACATTGATTTGCACTAAGAAAATTTGAAAGTACAATGCCAAAAGTACCTAGTTGCCTAACTCTTGACGCTATAGAGCTGATTTAGTACATGAAGGAGCAGTCAATTTAGCAGAACTTTTCATAAAACAGAGATGTGCATGGAACATCCAAAATATTACCTAATAAATTGAACTTCTGTGGGATTTATATGGCAGTTATCCCTATTATAATTTAATGGGCAAAGTTCTGACAAAAAACTCACAGGAATATATGTATCATTATCACATACTTCCTGGGAAAATAGTATAAGATTTTCACTTTTAGAAAAAGAAACAGAATACAAAATGACATATACATGGCAAAAGTCTTGGCTTATTATAAGTATAATTTTATACTATAAAATTAATGCATATTATTATGGACAATTACTAATGACCGTATTAAATTATATTTCAAGGATAGCTTTAATAGTTTAATAATTGTTAAAAATTATTAATGGAGCAAAACATAGGAGGGTATATTTAATGTATTTTGCTTCTAAAACTTTGAAAATATTTCAATCAGAGTAAATATTGTATAAAATAATTCTATTTGACTTGAGGGGAACTTGTAATGAAATATTATTTATGGATTTTATGTAGGTCATACTGTTTTCACTCAGACATCTAACTTTTAATGTGTCATTTTCTCATCTATTGAGGTCTAAGATTTCTAAACAACTGATTCATATCTCTTTAAATGTAAAACCTTTTTTGTGTATATAATTACCACTTTACATAATTTTTCTTTTTTTTTTGTAGACCAATTGTTTTACATTCATTTTGTATGGTTTCTGCCTAAGTAAACAGCATATGCTCAACACAATGGCTTTTCTTGATGATATTTTACCATTACATGAACCAGTTTTCTTAATTGTAATAATATTATGCTTTCCTCAGTGGTGTCAGTTTTTTAGCTCCTAATTCAGAACCGCTTCTTTACATATTCATCTCACTCTTAAAGACAATTTTAAATCCTTTCTCCCCAGTTATTTTGCAGTAAGTGTGAACTCTGATGCTACTTGATTCATAGAGAGGATCAAAAGGAGCTTTCGGGTGGTTGAGGGTTCTAAATTCCTGTCACCCAAGTAATGCTGGAGTTACTTAAGTTTAAACCAGTTATGCATGTTTGCATTTTTATTATATTTAAATTATATGAATAAAATGTAAACAAATAATTTTTGAAGAACACATAAATGGCTACATATTCATATGTAAATTACCAGCGAAAAACAGATTACTGACTTGTGAAAATTAAGTATATTAACTTGTTACATTAACATTAATAGTCATTTCTAAAAGCACTGAATTAAATATTTTTCAGGTCTTAGAGGAATCAGTTAATAATCATTGTTGAGTTTCAGCTGTACAGTCCTGTTTGAATATTGCTTGAGTTGCCACTTGATGGCAGTCATGCCTTTGGCATCAGAAGGGCAGTTTGCTTCTGTTCTGGTAAATAGGATTTAGAATATTTAAAAATATAGTCAGTGATGTTAGTACAATTTAACTTGTTTTGGGAAAAATTATATCCATTAATAGGACTAATTTTTGCTAAATATGTAAACATATTTCATGCATGATTTTTAATTATGTGTAGACATTATTAAGGAAAAGTTTTCAAACTATTTTAGCTTTCAAAATTATTTTCTTGTGAAATTCCAAAATTGTTTTAGTTCTTCTATATGCCATCCTTTCTATCATTTTCATAAACTGTAGGGGCAACTCACCCTTGTGCTGCATTTGACCCAGACTTAGAAAAATTCGGAAGTCTTCTGACATACTTAATTACAAAATGGTTTCCAAATGTTGGTTCTTGAAGACCTGAAAATTTCCAGTCTTAAAATTCCTGGGATTTTGCAGAAAATTCCTACATTTCCACTTTTCCTTTAAGGTAGAAAGACTTAGTTGGTTTTTCTGAAATGTTATACTAATTATCCTATTCTCACTTTCAATTTTTTAAAAACGTTCTCAGTTAAGTTTGAGAGGTGGTTGTTGACTTTTTTTCTCTGACTTCCTTCTAGATTTTTTATTTTGTATTTGACAGAAGAAAGAAGATTGATAAAAATTGGCAAGTTCTTCTTTCTTTGCTTTGTTTTGCTTTTAGTTCTGTCTACCTCTCCAAGACGCATTCTTCACAATCAGAATGAGAGTTGACTTCTTTACCTTGGAAACATCCTACTGCTAGCTACATTAAAAAGATTTTCAATCATTCTTTTGTTTCCCATAAAGCTCCAACTTTTACATTTTTCTCAATTTATGTAATTTAAACTAGAGTTCCCTTACTGATGATCTTTCATAGAATATGATTTCATTTTTTTATTTTAGTAGTCAAAAAGACCTGTTTCTTAACTCCTTAGAATCCATGCCATTTTCTCTCCACAGATATTTTAATCTAATTAATTATTGAAATGATCAACTCATAAGATACTAGAAAATATATATTGTTTAGATAAAATGATCATAATAATTATTTATTGCTGTCTGGACAATTACATTGAATGCACTTAAATTTCAAAACTTGTTTTAAGGTACATTGTAAGGTACAAAATGATGTTTTGGCATCAGCCACTGTGGATACAAATAACATGTAAAACACAGTAAGTTTTATGTCAGCAACTACTAAAAATGCTGAAATTCAACAACATGTTTCCCTACAAAAGTGGTAATTTGGATCATAATACACTTTGTCTTTGCTATCTAAGAATATCAATAAAAATTTCCATTTTTTTGTTTGGTATTAGAGTAGAAGTAATAGAATGAAATCTGATGGTATTACCATATACTATTATCAATATAAATACCTAACTTTTGAAAGAAGTTATACTTATTTCATAGCATGTGATGGAGAGTTCATTTATCATTAAATGTATACAGTACTCTAAGAGCATAAAAATGTTCATAATTTTTACATTTTCAAGTGCTTAATTGTCATACACCCCAAATAAAAAGAAGTATTTAAAATACTCATAGAGATTTTCCTAATATTAGTCTAAAGGAAAATTATTAATACTGAATTGCCACTTAAGTGAAATGTGTGAGGGATATTTTTGCACTATTTTATCTGTCCATTTATTAACAATCTAAAATATACTAGAGCAGCACCTTGCCCTGGAAATACTCTAGTTAATGCAGGAGTAAAATGGACCACTTCACTCATAAACTTAAATTCTATACAAAAAGAAAAGTAATAAATAAATGGATAAATATGTGTGATGCTAGGAAGAATACAAGACACTATGTGATCACAATATAGATGCATCTTACTTAGCTTAAAGACAAGATCAGTAAGACTCCTTGTAAGAAAAGACATTAAATATGCACTTACATTTTATTTAAATGGCATTATACATAGAAAAGAATTTAAATTAACTTAGAATATGTATGAACTCTTAAGAGAGTGTTGAAATATGGAACAGTTTCTGTGTTAAAGTGCTCAGAGAAAAAATATGCTGATTCTCAATTTTATAATAACTTTATTTAGTGAAGACATTTCTCATTTGCACATTATCCGTGGTGTGAATCATACATGCAGTTGTTTTCTAGGCATTAATGACCTCTTAACCCAAGCCTTTCCTATGAGTTAATGAGTGTCTGGAATAAAGGGAGCTTTTAAGCAGAGTAGAGGACCCTTGATCCGTGTGATCATTACCTTACGAGAAATGCCTGACCAACAGGTCATTATGCTGTTACTGTGCTGAGAATTTAAATGAATGATGAATAAATTGTTCAGTAGATTCTTTTCCAATTCAAGTAGATATTTAGTAATAAGCAAATTGTAGTTAAGGGTATTTTAATTCCATCTTTTACTTTTATATTGCCTACTTTTATAATGGCATAATGTCTGCTATAGTATTTTCCAGTTTTAAAAGTGAAACACTGTAGTAAAATAGTTTTGAAGTTATTTCCACATATCCATCAGGAAAGTCAGAATAGGGCATGGAATTCAATTGTTCAAGCACCTTTTGTCTTACGTAATCTTATGGCAGGTACACAGTTTAAAACAAAAGAAAAGTGAGGAGAGATTTAACATGAATTTTAACATGCTTTAGTTATAAAGATATTTTTTAAAAGCTTCAGATCTTTGCTTTTTTTAAAGCAATTCAATTTTTTATAAGAACTTAATGAAATGTGTTATATTTTATATTACAGCTTTTGGCAAGGAAGAAGTACTTGGAATTGAATGTTACAAGAACTTTGCAGGAAAACTTAATAAATAGTTTTATTCATTTCTTCTCTGATTAAATAATATCAAATTTATTTGTTATATAGTATATATAAATTAACATGACCAACATTTGAAAAATTATGTAAGTAGGTAAACCTAATTCACTTCGTTATCTGTATTCATTATATTACATTGATAATTATAAAATTCTCTAGAAGTACCTAAAATTATAAACTGAAAATGCTGTACCTCAAGTGATCACTCTATCCTCAAATCAGGGCCCTTAGTATTGAATATAAGAGAAAATCGAAATAAAATTTTCAATTTTATTTATATGATGAACAGAATAATTTGACTCAGCTAACTGAAATGCATAGAGACTGTAGATGAAATTTAACACCTCAAATTCAGCAGAAAATTCACTCCTCTGCCTGTGCACTACTGTTTACTGCTACCCTGCATTCAGATCTCAGTTTATGGGTCCATGCCACTAAACACCCATCCTCAAGCCCTGACTTTATTGAAATAAATCAAGGCCCCTTGTTATATGTCTTCATGGAACCATCTATTGTCACTGTTATTTATTATTAGTAGTGTTAGTAATAATATAGTTATTACATTTCATAATTAATTATTTCCTTGTTTGGTATATCATAGGCATATAATGTGTACTTACCTAGTTAATGCTTCCATGAAGTCAAGCATCCATTACCAGTCTTAATACGTGGAATGACCAAGGATGTGAATACCCTGAATAATGTTCCTCTCTCTTGGTCTTGGTTTAGTGCTTGTCATTGCATCGCTGATGAAATTTTACCCTCTATGAAACTTCCTGACCATCAAATTAAAAAAATTAATTCACTTTCTATCTGGATACCCTAAAAAGATGTTATCTCTCTCTTTTAACATTGATCATAATCATAAATATAATACAGTAATTTCTGCTGAATTATAGTTTGGAGAACAAAAATTATGTGATTTATCCTTCTATTCTCCATGGCCAAGAATTCATTGATATCACAACCATTAATAAGTATTTTTAAGTCAGTTAAACGAAAGTTGTGTTCCTTCTTTAATTTGGTGATTTGTTTGTTTTAATTGTTTTACAACTATCAGTGTTTTCTTTGCAAATATGAAAGTAATTTTTTGTTATTTGTGCAGTTAGTGGTCCGCAAAATTGTATTTAATCAAATTTGTGCAATTTAAAACATAAAAGATAAGCTTCTTTTAAAATAATTTTCTTCTAATGAATAACAAATACATTTTCATTACCTAATAGTCTCCAAATATCCATTTGTAAATAAAGTGAGATAAACTCGGGTCTTTTTTATGATGCTTAGTATTTTAATAAACTTTTAGATTCTCATTAGACAACTTCATAGGTCTTCTTTCCCATGAGATGGAGTCTAGAGGAATCAGTAGATATGTAAAATCTAAAAAATGAAGGCTTAGCTACACCTTATAGGTAGTTACTAAACCTAGTGAGAAGTAAAATGAAAATGATGTTCCATGTTTTCACCACCAGTCCCTATAAAAATACTTTTACAGGTTTTAGTATCTAAAGAGTATGTACAACTATAATTATGAAGATGTGTATTTTGATAAATGAGAGAAAACTGTGTCCAAGATAATCTATGCTGTATGTTTATATTTACTCTTAATAATTTTACCTTCCTTTAGGAACATGGTAATTTCTTTATAACTATTAAAATATGAACACTGAACACAGAGTTCCAATAAAATAATTATTTTCATAAACTGTTGAAAGGCCATTGTTTCCTACTATTGTAGGCATTTTCAAAATGAAGGTTGGGGTTCTTTTAAATCCTGTGTCTATATTTATACAAATGCTAGTTGTGTTAGGTAATCTCAAGTATTTTTTTTCTTTCTCCCTTAAGAGAAAGGGAAACAAGGAGTCTCTGTCTCTGTCTCTCTTAAGCTTATACACACATACACAATGTGATGCCATCATCTTCAAAATGATATTATCATTATCACCAGTCTTCTGTTTCTTCTAGAAGTTGTGTTTGAGCTAAATGTATATATTTAGTGTTCTAAAATGGCTCTACTGAAGAAGCGTTAAAAGAAAGATTAAAACTAAAACTGATTTAAAAGGGACTATGTCAAATGCCCAACAGATTTATTTCAGTCATTCATGAATTGTCACTTATTCATTCCCAATGATGGTGGCATACATTCTTAAAAAGTAATGTGAAAATTATAACGTATTTTCTCAAAATTTTACAGGGTTTTAGCTACTAAATATTTGCATGCAAAAATATATTACATAATTTTACTAAAATGTTATAAAAAAAAGCAAAAAGCCACAATTTTGTACAAATTCTTTCTGAGAAAAAAAATTGATTCTTACATAAGATTGTTGGATATTCAGCCAAAGGGAAGGCTATTTCAGTTTTCTGCCTCTTTACCAGAGAGCATACATGGTGATGTGGAGATTATACTTAACCCAGACTCTCTTTTTTGGCTCCGTCATTAATTACTCACATTGTCTCTGGAGAAATCCCCTAACACCTTTGAATGACAACTTATTCTTCTGTGAAATTTGGAATTATATATTAGTTTATTATTTTTATTTTTGTATCTGCCACCTTATATTTTTCTCACATCAACCCCAGTGAGGTATTTGGTGAATCCCCTTATCACTTAAAATAAAACTGTGACCTGGTTAAGTAAAAATGATTTTTTTAGGATTTATAATGAATTTAGGCAAGTTAATTACCTTCTGTGTTTCAATTCTCATCTGAAAGTAATGGAGATAGTTATATATCTTACAGGATTTTGAGGATTAATTAATATTTATATAATGTTTAGAACCGTCTTTGAGACAAATGAATACTTTAATTATGGTTGTTGATGGTGATGTAAGAACATCATTATGGTTAGCATTTTGTTATAGTTAAAATTGCTTGGACTAGATACCTTATATGACTATATTATAGTGATTTGATGAAAGCAAAATATATATGGCATCTGAATGTATGTTGAAGACTATAACATTCTCCATTTGTAAAGTGTGATTTATAAATTTAGAATACAATAGTATATGATGCAAACACATTCAGTTAAAAACAAAAAGTCATTGAACATTTAAAATGTCAAGAAAAGAACAAAGACAACAAAAAGCAGTTTTTAAAAAATATATTATGCTTTTGGAAATGATTTCTACTCACTGATCTTAAAAGAAATGGCAAGTTCCTGATGGTTTGCCAATGACAAAATCCTTGTCTGAATTATTCTAAGTGATAAAAACATTATATAGTATTTTCACAGTTTTTATAGGCTGGATCTTTTTATGTTAAATTCTAAGTTCTCCTTTGAATTGTATAGCATATAAATTGTTACCTTCCATATTTCATAAATTATGGAATTAAATGCATATAATCTAATTAACTTGGACAAGCTCATTGAAACTATGTGATGGAGTGCAAGCTGTAGTCCAGATTTATTCAGTGCAAATCACATATGCTTTACCCTACTGCAGTAGGGCAGATGGTGAAGAGGGATCTAATGGCAAGCAGTCTAGGAAACCTTTCCAACTCCATTAATGTGAAGGAAGTGCCAGGTTGTAAACGGCTTATTCCAGGTAATTTAAATAACAGAAACCAAGGATTTCATTTGATTTTTTTTTTTTTTTTATTAATCACATAATCTGTAGTTTGGTACAAAAGGCTGCATACTTCTGAGCTCCATGTT
This sequence comes from Aotus nancymaae, assembly GCF_030222135.1. Classification (NCBI taxonomy): domain Eukaryota; kingdom Metazoa; phylum Chordata; class Mammalia; order Primates; family Aotidae; genus Aotus; species Aotus nancymaae. The sequence goes on from NW_026988435.1 coordinate 25,726,974, forward strand.
GACCAGTGAGTGTCTGCTTAGAGAATGTTTTGTTTGTGATCAACGAAATTTGATCCTGAGAGTTCAAAAACTGTCTTCATTATTCGGTTGCCTTCTACATGAATTCAAAGTACAAGTAGGAAGAAAAAAACATTGCTCATTGTAAAATTGGCTCTAGCTAGAAATCTATTTTGAGAGCTTGCAGACTAATAATCAAGTACAAATTTAGAAAATATTAAAATCAAAATAATAGATCTCAGAATAACACTGTGGAAAATAAATCATTCATTCAGTCAGCCATTACACTAAAATTATCAAATACCTATTAAATTTTTGGAATTATATTAAGTGGTGAAATGCAAATTTAATATATACAAGTACATACACAAATGTTTACCAGTTGTTTCTTTTTTTTTTTTTTTATTGCATTTTAGGTTTTGGGGTACATGTGAATAACATGCAAGGTTGTTGCATAGGTGCATTCATGGCGGTATGATTTGCTGCCTCCCTCCCCTTCACCTATATCTGGCATTTCTCCCCATGCTATCCCTCCCCAACTCCCCACCCCCCACTATCCCCCCTCCCCCCCAACAGACCCCCGTGTATAGTGCTCCCCTCCCTGTGTCCATGTGTTCTCCTTGTTCAACACCCACCTATGAGTGAGAACATGTACCAGTTGTTTCTTATTAAAAAAAAAAACTGCTCCCTATTGTCTTTATTTTTAATTTAACTTTTTTCTTTCCAAAATATTTTAATTGACAAATAACTGTATATATTTATGGGATACAGTGTGATGCTTTGATATATGTGTACATAGTAGAATTTTTAAATGAAGCTAATTAGCAAGTCTATCACCTAACATACTTTTTTTTGTAGTGAAAACATTTAAAATCTACATTTTAAAACAATTTTGAAATATGCAATGCATTATTATTTATCACAGTCATCTTTTTGCACAACAGATCAATAAACCTTATTACTCATTTCTAACTGAAACTTTTTTACCCTTCTATCAACATTTTTTTTCTCAACCACATGTGTTTCCATAACCCTGGTAATCTCCATTCTGTCCTCTACTTCTATGAGTTCAACTTCTTAAGATTCTATGTGTCAGTGGGATCCTACCATAGTAGTCTTTCTATGCCTGGCTTCTTAGCATAATAGACTCTAGCTTCATCCCTCTTGGTGCAAATGACAGAATTTCCTCCCTTTTTCAGCTGAATAGTATTCCATTGTGTATATATACCACATTGTCTTTATCCATCTGTCTGATGATGGACACTTAGATTGTTTCCATATCTTAACTATTGTGAATCATACTGCAACGAATGAATACCTTTTAGTCATAATAATATCTGTTTCTTTGTTATTCAGTCTTAATATTTACATAGGAGGAATGGCTTTTGGAATTGCTATGAAGGGAAAAACGTATATGGGAAGTGTTTCAAAGTAGAAATGACAATAGCAGGAGACAGTATTGAACAAAACATATAGGAAACAGTAATTATTCTCCGTGTATTTTGGACACTCTATTTGGAGAAACAAAACCAGATGAACTTTCAGCTAAGGTGTCATAAGTAATTAAATTGATACTTCAAACAAAGAATGTAGAGACAAAGCAGGGAATCTTAAAAGAGACACAGAAAACCCATAGGGCAAAATACTTCCAATGTTTTAAGAACCAAAGAAATAATATAATGTCAGTGCAGGCAGCAGTTGCATGAAACTCAGTATCCCAGAGGTTCAATATTTCTATTAATAAAGAGCAAAAGTCTTAGAACTATGGGAAGAAATAATTTAGAATGCATAGATATGTTCCAGGCCATCTGAGAATGAGAGTTACACCTTGAAAAAGTCATAAAATACTATCACATTTTTTAGTAGAGGAAATATTATAGCTCATAAAGTTTAGCAGAGGTTCAATTATTACTGATTGAAATGTGTTTGGTACTATATTACCCTTTTTCGGGTTTTGGGTTTTAAGAAGTACAGACATGCTTGAGCTAACCAGTTGAAGAAAATTTATTTTACAGTTAAGATATGTTGAGAAGGAAGCCTTCAAAGCTGTTTCCCGTATTGCAGTTGGCTGACTTGGCTTTGGTTATGACACCTAGTTCTGATACTTGTGCCCATGGTGGCATACCCAGCATCACATGACTATCTAGCTTAAGAAACACCTGAGACCATTCCTCTAAAAAGAAGTCTAGGCCACTCAAATGCTGCTTAGAAGTTGAACATGTTCCACAGCTTACAAATCTGTACTGCGTTCACTAGAACGGGTCCTAAAGCTCAAACACATCTGGGAGTCTTATGATGGGAAGAATAGAGGACGTTATGGGTCCTATTCAAGGAAAGTAAGATAGAGTGGATCTTTCACATATTGAGAATATGAGGAAGATAAAGAGCAATGAATGATTCCAGTTATAGTATACACATAAGGATCACCTGGAGAATGCTTTTTATTGTTTATATTTGTTCCCTTAAATTATGATTCAGTAGATCAGGGAACAAAACCCAAGGATGAGTAGATTTTAAGAGCTTCCAGTGTAATCTAATGTATAACTAGAGTTGATATCCATAGGTCTAGATTAGGAAATATGTTTGTTTGTCTGAGTAACTGTAATAATGATACAGGCTGATTTAGGTTGGTGATACGTCCTTGAACAAGGAACACAAGCTATTCTCTTTTGTTCATCTCCTAAAAGTTTTGACTAGCTAGTTCAAAAGAATAAAATACCTTTACTATAAAAGGAAACGTTTTATTGCACCCAAGAAGAAAAAAATAGAAGTAACAAAAATGCCAAACCCATAGTGATTGGAAATGTTTATTAAGTGTATATTTAGTATAAATTTGATGAAGTGAAGTCAAATACAGTACACAATTTATACACATTCAAATACACCCATCATAACTCTCAGGCACCTTGTTGCTTTTCCTTCTTAAAACAAGATGAAACTTTGTTGCAGATAATATGAAGTTTTCAGGCAAAAATTACCATTGATAATTTTGTTTTTAGTTGAATTTAGCATGTATTCTCTGTATTAAATGCCAAAATTATATATAAACCACAATTTAAAAACCAGGACATGCTGTATTGCAGCACTTCAAAGTGACATCCATTAACTTCATTGAATATCTATTTTCCCAACTACTTTCTTGAATTGAAACTATGACAAGTAATATGTCTCTTCTGTAACACACAAACCAGAAGAAGACCAAATTCTTCATAACCAGTATTCAAGGAGGTATCCCCCCTCCAAGGACTGATGTGAGGACTGAGTGTTGGGAGACATCTGGGATCACTCATTACATATTTCTTCATTTTACTTTTTGTTTTAGATGTAGTTTCGCTCTTGTTGCCCAGGCTGGAGTGTGATGGCACAATCTTGGCTCACCACAACCTCCACCTCCCAGATTCAAGCGATTTTCTTGCCTCAGCCTCCCAAGTAGCTGGGATTACAGGCATGTGCCACTATGCCTAGCTATTTTTTTGTATTTTTAGTAGAGACTGGGTTTCTCCTTGTTGGTCAGGCTGGTCTCAAACTCCCAACCTCAGGCGATCCACCCACCTCAGCCTCCCAAAGTGCTGGGATTACAAGCGTGAGCCACCACTTCTTGCCTCAGCCTCCCAAGTAGCTGGGATTACAGGCATGTGCCACTATGCCTAGCTATTTTTTTGTATTTTTAGTAGAGACTGGGTTTCTCCTTGTTGGTCAGGCTGGTCTCAAACTCCCAACCTCAGGCGATCCACCCACTTCAGCCTCCCAAAGTGCTGGGATTACAAGCGTGAGCCACCACATCCTGCCATTTCTTCATTTTTCTGTGTGCCAGTCGTACCATTCATCACCACTACATTTTACACACATGCATTCCTCCAAACTTTTGCTATTCTGTTTGCATGTGTACCTTTTTTTTTTCTTTACCACTCATTCTCCATTCATTCAGAGGTCAACTATTATCTCTTAGAGGTCAACTATCATCAGCTTCTCTGTATGCTACACTCACTATTTCCATGCTTCAGATAATTAATGAATAACTCCTTTGTAATTACACAAACTTCTGCTGTCTTACCACATTCTATGTTAATGTCTGAGTGATTGAACATATGTTTGACCCTTCTTTTGTTTTGTTATTTGATAAATGGGCATCACTTTTCCTTTTGGCATAAGCATAAGTTTACCCTGTTGTTGGATGTACATGGGAAATTGTTTTCTCACACAGACAGAAAAGTAATGTCATCCAGCTCCAGAGGCCAGATGTGCCCACTCAGGAAGATTGTCAGGAAGACACATGAAGATAATACGTGTCACAGTATCTCTTTTTTTTGCACCAAAATTACCAGAGATCGCCTCTTTAAACATGTGCCTAAATATTTCACTTCACTGATCCCCCAAATCATGTTGTAAACACCAATGTTCAGAAACTGTTTCATAATTTTATTTCTCAGATACTTTTTCATAAAACCCTCAGTTACATGATTTCTTTCTCTCTTTCTGCCTTGAGAGAGAGGAAGCTAAATGGATGGTAGATGGGAGAAAGGGAGATGGTCGAGAGAAAAAGTGACAGATGGTGAGTGAGAGAGATACAAGAAGGAAGTAGGTAGATAGGTTAGATATGGGTTGATAGATGTTAGATGTGGTTTTAAAATATGTCCATACATTTTGGATACCTGTCTTTTCAAGTTATAAAGCCTAATTTCCTCCACTTTGGTGTGGATTGTATTTAATGACATATTTCTGACAAATAATTATAGCTAAAATGACAGTGTACTACTTTGAAGACTAGTGATAAAAGGTACTGAGCCTTTCTCCTCCCTTGCTCTCTCTGGGATCCTTCAACTTTGGGGAAGTTATCTGCCATGCCCATGAAGTTATCAACCAGCCCATGAAGAGTCTCATAAGAACTGATGTTTCTTGCCACCAGTCATGTAAGTGAGTGATCTTGGAAGTGAACTGTCCAAATGATATCGTTACTAAAATCTCATAAAAGACCCTAGCCAAAACCACTCAGCTAAGCCACTTGTTCTTGATCTAGAGAAACTGTGAGATAAATATTTATTGTTTTAGATTATTATTTTGGGGGTGATTTGATATACAGCAATAGATAATATAGTGTATGAGAGATGATAGATGAAAAATCAGAGAGAAGTAGAAAAATTATAATATACAAGTAGATTTTCAAAGAGATATGTTATTACAGAAATATGTTTGACAATTCAAAACTGTATGTAACAATACAGTGATAGCTGTCATTTTATATAAATTAATTTTATCACAAATTTGAGGTTTGATAATAAAAAATTTCATATAAATCTGTTAAGCTTTTATTTTCTATTTCATCATTATGTACTTCCTAGATCTACTCAATAATCACATCGAATGAAAATACGCAAAATAAATCAAGGAAAAGTCAGTTTAATGTAGTTTTCTCACTCTCAATATTTGGTTCAAATTTTAAATTTAAATATGGATTCTTGAAACTTTTGAGGAAGCTGTCAATTATTACCTTTTTCTGTCTTCTGAAGTATAGTGGCTATAAACATATTATATAGATGGGAAAACTAAGGCAAGGTAGTTAGTGAGTGGCTAGTATGTGAATGATGGGCTAAGATGTGAATTATTGAATTTCCACTTTATTTTGAATAATATAGTTTAACCTACTAGGTGAACAGCTTTCCATTGCACTATATCTGTAGGTCTGTCTCATAGAGTTTAATATGTTTTTAAAAAGTTTTAATTAAATAGAGGGATTTTGGTTGTTTCTAGGATTGTTTCAAGGAAATCTATTAAAGAGAAAAGAAATACAAGATTTCTGAAATTAAAAGTTTAAGATCTGTTTTATTCTAGAATATCTGCATTTCACTAACTCTGCTTTGGGTGAATGAAAATCTATCTAGTTATTCCTAAAATTATTACCATGAAAGTGAAATATAGCTACTCTGTAATTTATGGTGAATTATTTTTGTACCATTAGGAGTTTGTGTTGAATGAAATGAGTCACCATGTAATTGCATTGTTTATCTTAACCAGTGTTTGCTTGATGTAGATTCATATTTCTATGTAATTACAGTATTACATGTTTAAAAGTATGAAAAATGTACATTTATTTCTACTCATACCTGCTTTATTTTGATTGTCCAGTACATAGTTTTTTATGATTTTATCATAATGGGAATCGATTAACATAGTAGGAATCAATTTGATTAATCTGGATGAAAGTTTTTTCTATTAATGTTCGTCACTGCCAGTTTTTTCTATTAATGCTCCTCACTTCCTTCTTTCCTCCTTTCATTCCTCCATTCCTTTCTCCTTCCCTTTTTTTCTTCTATCTCTTCAATTCTTTTAATGTATGAGTTTAAATTCAATTTAAATTTCTGTAATTGGGGATAAGGCATATACAGAGAATAAAATGAGAGGGAAGAGGCACTTGGGCATGTGTGTGTGATATCTTTGATTTTTTTCATTTCAATTAAATAGACAATAGTATTATATATGTATATGTATAAATAAGTAAACTCTACATGTATATGGAATTCTTCCCTGAATTCACAACAAAGTATTATTTCCATTTTATAGATATAAATTTTCAGGAACAAAAAGTCTATTTTTTTAGACCATGCAGTTATATAAAAGTAACCTGAATTATGATTTCCAAGCTACTTTTCTTTTCTTTCTATTCATTTGATGAATTAGGTGTTAATATTCTCTCACCGTTTAAATAATTTCATTTTGATTATCATTAAACAATTGAGTAACCTTACTTTTCTTCCTCTTTATAATCTTCCAATGTTCTTTTAAAAAAAATGTTCAGTGACTCACAGGAAAAATTGTGACATCTTAGTGCTTGCTCTTTTATGAAAGAAGTCCAGTAAGATTTATGAAATTCTTACTTCGGCAAAATGCTTTTGCCAAAGCATTTTGGGCATTTACTGATTGAACTTGCACTTTATCTTGAATAATAGCACTTAACCTACTTGGTGAACAGTTTTGAGGTACCTAGACAAATGTCCAAGTATCTGCTGAATGTTTGACTGCCTGGGTTATAAAAATACCCTGAAGGTCACATAATGCTAATTTTTGAGAAATCCTTTTTTTATCCCTTATCTAGCGTTATTTGCCAATTATAAGGTAAAAATAGTAATAAAATAATGATAACGATAAATAATTGCACCGTTAAACTAATGTTACCTAGAATCTAAATCAGAAATAAAGATTTTTTCCTCAATATCCATGATCCTTTCCTAATTTATATATTCCAGTCTTTTCACCTGGGATTCCATAAGAGAATTAAAATGTATGGAAAATGATTGGAGTATTTATTTTCACATTTTTCTCAAGCATGATTTTTAGCTAATACCAGTTTTGATGCACGTAAGAAAAGTTACTACATTGCATACAACACTATAGGGCACTGAAATTAATTTTCACATAGAACTGTAGTTCTGAACTGCTATAACCCCAAGACACTGAAACAATACCGCCTACTCCACTTTGTTCCTTACCGAACCAGGGTAATTAATTGGAGCTCGTCAATGGGAACTCCATTTTCAGATTTATTATAAACATCTTTTCATATTTCAGAAATTTGTATGTGTCTTGCAGCCACTGTGTACTTCAGTGAAGTCACATTTTCTTTGTTTCCTGACAAATTTTTGCTAAGATAATGACCTGACTTACAATAAATAGCTTCTTAGAATTGAGTACTTTCTTTAGAAGACAATCAGCACCCCCACAAATATTTATTTATTTATTTATTGCCTGTTCTTCAGGTCAATAGTAGAGTGTCCCTGCAAGAAACAAGAAATGTTCCACAGATGAAATAACAGTTGGTAAAATTGGATATGAATAAGATGTTTATAGTCAGGTTTTCTTCTATTAAATTATTTGAATCTATGAATTATTCTATGGTATTAGACTGCAGTATAATAAGACATCTCATTTAGCACATCCACATGTATTTAATTGTTTTAAGAGTAATGAATTAAGCATACCACCAAGTGTATCATGCCTCTCTATGGTCTGTCATTTGAATGATTTCAAGAACCACTGCCCTGAGGTCCTCTTTTTGCTGGTTGAAAATGTGCAGTAATAGGTTCAGACACTAATTTGTGCCTAAGTGATAGCTAATATATCTTCCTCCCAGGTAGTATTTAGCTTGATTAAAATGGACAGATCAACATAAGGCATTTCTAGTGGGAATTTCAAGCACCACTGAAAGCTAATTGGGCAAGACAAAGCTTATAAAAAAGAAAGTACACTTGGAGTTACCAAAATTCTAACTGGATGCTACAAAAAATTGCATTGGCATTAAATTTATTACAAGCACTTTGATCCTTCTCACTTCATGCTCTCTAGGGAGTTGCTTACTTTACCTACGAGTTAAATCCCGTTACTCGTTAGCAAATTGTAGAAAAGTTGCTGTTGACATGTCACATAATGCCACAATATGTGCTGTGCATTTACGAGGTTTGCATTTGAGGGACAGTATTTTGGAGAATATGTAAAAATATAATCAGGCTTTTCCTTTCTAACAATAACCAAACAAATTATAAATATATACAACACATGAATCATTAAGTCAAAGTCTTACACAGACTATGGAAGGTAACAATTATAAGTGATGAGACCAGGTGGAGACCCCTGCAAATCTGAGGGTGAATGATTTCTCAGAAGTCGTATGTTTTTCTTTTTTTAAATTAAAATTCATGTTTTTAAAAAACAATGTTGTGGGCCAAACAAAAAATTTCTGCTGGCCACACTATATCCACAGATTTCTATTTTGTAAACTCTGCTGGAAAATTTTAACTGCAAACTTACTTAATCATGTATATTAAATTTCATGCAAGGTAATGGAAATGGATGATTCTAGAATGTATAGAGTAACTATTTAATGAATTTCTTTCTGGTCTACTCTTGGAAAACAATTTTATCAGAATGATAAAGGATGATCTAGAATGTATAGGGTAACTAATGAATTTCTTTCTAGTCTACTCTTGAAAAACAGTTTTATCAGAGATTTTTCTCTGTAGCTATCCTCATATTACATGGTTGTAATTGCTTTTTGTTTATGAGATTATATCTCCTCCACTAGTGCAGAACCAGATGAAACTTGAGTTTAATCTGGCATGATTCTTTTTAACACCTGGCTTATCTATTCTCTCTCCTGGGGAAAGGATTAAATGTGTTATGATGTTTTTTTTCTTGTTGATTATAAATTATTAGAGAAAGCTAAGTGTTCTTTATTTAACATAAACTAGAATTGTTATTTTATTTTACTTTAAGTTCCAGAATACATGTGCAGAATGTGCAGGTTTGTTACATAGGTGTATATGTGCCATGGTGGTTTGCTGCACTTATCAACCCCTCATCTAGGTTTTAAGCCCCACATGCATTAGGTTTTTATCCTAATGCTCTCCCCTCCCCTTGGACCCCACCCTCTGTGTTGTTCCCCTCCCTGTGTCCTGGTGTATGTTGTTCTTTTCGCTGTGTCCATGTGTTCTCGTCTTTCAGCTCCCACTTATGAATGAGCACATTTGGTGTTTGGTTTTCTGTTCCTGTGTTAGTTTGCTGAGAATAATGGCTTCCAGCTTCATCCATGTCCCTACAAAGGACATAATCTCATTCTTTTTTATGGCTGCATAGTATTCCATGGTATATATGTGCCACTTTTTCTGTATCCAGTCTATCACTGATGGGCATTTGAGTTGGTTCCAAGTCTTTGGTATTGTGAATAGTGCTGCAGTAAACATACATGTGCCTTTGGGTATGTACCCAGTAATGGGATTGCAGGATCAAATGGTATTTCTGGTTCTAGATCCTTGAGGAATCGCCACACTGTCTTCTACAATAGTTTTATATCCTTTGCCCACTTTTTGACAAGGTTGTTTGTTTTTTTCTTGTAAATTTGTTTAAGTTTCTTATAGAATCTGGATATTAGACCTTTGTCAGATGGGTAGATTGCAAAAATTTTCTCCCATTCTCTAGGTTGCCTGTTCACTCTGATGCTAGTTTCTTATGCTGTGAAGAAGCTCTTCAGTTAAATTAGATCCCATTTGTCAATTTTGGCTTTTGTTGCAATTGGTTTTGATGTTTTAATCATGAAATATTTGCCCATTCCAATGTCCTAAATGGTATTGCCTAGGTTTTCTTCTAGGGTTTTTATGGTTTGGAGTTCAAAGGATATGAACAAACAGTTCTCAAAAGAAGACGTTTATGCAGCCAACAAGCATATAAGAAAAAGCTCAAAATCACTGGTGATTAGAGAAATGCAAATCAAAACCACAATGAGTTGCTATCTCATGCCAGTCAGAATGGTGATTATTAAAATATCAGGAAACGATAGATGCTGGTGAGGCTGTGGAGAAATAGCAACACTTTTACACTGTTGGTGGAAGTGTAAATTAGAATTATTCTTAACAAGGTAACTTTGTGTATCCCTGAATCAGACTTTCTTTGCTTTATAAGCTATCCAAATATGCCCTTAAAATATAGTCTTTATTATATAAAATTATATAATACAATATACAATATATATGTTCTCCTTTATTTTATAAAATATAATCAATTCATATAATATATGCAATATCATCTAATCACCTTCATTATATAAGAAATAATCTAATCAATCAGTTATGTATGCCAAAGCACAGGAGAGAAATGCAAGAAAATTTTTTCAAAATAAATCAAAATAAAACAAAAAAAGAGTGACATATGTAGAGTTGCTTGATGTTATAAACAATAATGCCTTTCTATATCAAGCAACTAAATAAATGAAGCTATTTCCATACTCATACACTCTTAGTGCATTTTTAAACACTTGAGAAATTACGCTGGATAAACCAGTAGCCAAAATAAAGTGAAAATGAATTCATCTCGTGACAAACCCCCAAAATGTTATTTTTCTTTATTTTCTCCATTTTTTTCTCCTTCCCTCATTCATTCCTTTCTGTTCTTTCAGGGACATTGTTATCCTACAAGTCTAGCCTTACATTTTATGTCTCACATATATATTGATGATTATCTCTTTTAATGACATCAGAAGTATTATCATAATCTGACTCCAGATTGCCAAATCTCCCAGCACTATTAACTACTAGAAAACTGGTCATTTTTCTCATTCCATGTGTTTTTTATTATACTCTTTCCATTTTCCCTTTTCTCTGATCTTGATTTCTCAATAATTAGAAGCCTACATCATTGGACTGCTTCTTCTAAAGTCCTTTTACAAGTTTCTGCCAGTATCATTGTTACCCTTCCTTTTACTGCTGTCACACTTTGCGTATGCACTATTCTCACATTCTTTCTTGAATATCAAAATGATGGGTATGTCTCATGTTACCCACTGAATTCATTAAGCAATTTAAAGTAAAGTAGGTTCATTTTGACAATTCTTAACAGTACATAGAACAATTCCTCCTTTACATGGTAGTTCCTCAGTAAGTATTACTTGTTATTATCTGAATGTTTGCCTTTTGGGATCACGTGTTGAAACTTTATCACCAGTAGTAGTAGACAATATTAGGAGGTGGGGCCTTTAGGAGGTGATTAGGTCATTACAATTCCATTATAAATGGAATTAGTGTCCTTTAAAAGAGACCCCAGGGAACTGCCTTGCCCCTTCCACAATGGAAGGACATCACTAGAAGGCTCCATCTGTGAACCAGAAAACAAACCCTCAGCAGAATCTGCAAGAATCTGTTAATACCTGGATCTTTGACTTGCCAGCCTTCGAAACAGTAAGAAATAAATATTTGTTGTCTATAAGCAACACAATTTTGGTGATTTGTTACAGCAGCCCAAACAGACTAAGAAACTATTTGAATGAACTAGTCTAAAATCAATCAAAATTTAGAAACAGTTTTGTTTCTATACTAGAAAATTGTTCAAACTTAAAATACTTACACTATGATATCATGGAAATTGCTTAAACACTGGAGTTCTAAGGCCCAGTAGGTAACTAGCCTAGATGTCGGACACAGAATTACTAGTGATTCATATGCTCAGGCTTTTGGCATCTGACCTCAGTGAAATATGCTTGATTTTATCCAAGTATACAGGAAATTTCAAAATGCAAAGGAATTATAAAATTTAACAGCTATGGACGATGCCCAATTTTAAGAATCAAAAAGAATAATATAATGATTTGTCAAACCAAAAACTTACACCAGAAAATAAAGCACCAAAACAAGGGTTCAATCTCAGGAGTCTGAAAATCAAGGCAGTAATTTATCTAGTTGCATTTGTTTTATTTATATTTTTGTCTCAACTTAGTATCAGACACAGCACTTAGCACATTTAGACTATTATTCCTTTTATTTCTTAGAAAGAACATATGACATAAGTGCTGCTCATCTGTCACTTGACACGTGAAGAATCTGAAACTGTGAAAAATCACAAAATTTGACTGAAGTTGCAAGCTATTAAGTGGCAATGCCAGGCTATCTTACTCAGGTCTGGTGTCGAAACTTGAGCTTTTAATTACTCGTAACTCTGGCTCAGAAATCTAGGTCAATTGCCTGTAATAAAAAATGTTCTTTATAGCTTGAATGTTAATCTGCTAGTTAAGTCATGTTTGGGGTGATGAGAAAATGGCATGTTGAACAATTGATACACTTTTCTTCTCAAGTTCCCTCTTCTTTCTTCTTCTGGAGCATTATTTTGAAAAGAGATGAACTTTAATATCTAGAGCATAACAAACATCTGGACCGTAATCTTACCATGCTAATGGCTGAAGTTGGCCCTATGATATTGTGCAGCTCATTTCACCGCTTCTTTTGCCCATTCTAGTTGTAAAGAGCTGTAATGTAACAGGATACTTCTAAAGCAGGAAAAAATATGTATTAAGTGTGTGTAGAGGTGTTAGAATAAGAGGATCACCTCAGTGATAGGGTTATAGGTCCTTCATTTGTAACAATGTTGTTTATGGTACATCTGTTGTGAAGAATGACAGATGTTACAGATGTTATTTCTAACAATATTTACCCACTGGGTGATAGTTAATGTGTGTGTGTGTGTGTGTGTGTGTGTGTGTGTGTGTGTGTGTACATATATATATGTATACATATAAAGTGTTTATATATTACTGGAAGTTATCAAGAATTTTTTGCATCAAAACAGGTTTGGTGCCAACCAATATCTTGGATAGAATAAATACCAAGCTATTAGAATAATATTGACAGTTTGGGAAGGGCACAGGTGAAGTGTCCGTATCTCATGGTCTTTTGAAGATTGGGATCATAGTAGCCCTTTATGTCTTGTAGAACTGTCCTTGGTCTTAGCACTGAATCAGAGTTATCCCCAAGTACACTGGAGGACACTGGAACAGGCCTTAGCTTATGAGTAGTTTACAGGCATCCATGTGAGATGTGCTCTACTTATTGAAGAGACTGAAATGTGCTCTCATGTTGCACTTTGTTAAGGACTTTACCTCCCAGATTCTGAGGCTGGATCAGAATTTAATAAAGCAGGGCTTCACCTTCTGTGATATTCTAAACTGTCTCTGTTTACTTCTGCATCTCTGAAACCATGGCCAAGAGTGAGTAATCTATTGCTGTCATTTTACTGTATCCTTCAGCTGACAGTGTTTCTGCTTCTGTGATGGGAGCCTTTTGGAAGGATTTGATTGTAAAAATCCTTCAAACTGTTCTGAAGAGTATTCTATGTTTTTTTTTCTTTATGTTCATAGCACTAACCACTTCCTAATATATGAACTACTTCGCCTAATAGATAATCTTTCTTCCCCTCCCAACTACTAGAATGTAAATTTCACAGTTGCAGTGTTTTCATTTTTTCGTTCTTGACAAAGGTGACCTAACTGCCTAGAATGGTAACTCGGCATGAGTAGGTTCCCCTAAATATTTGTTAAATAAACATGGGCCAACTTCGTTGACATAAGCTGAGATATGCATTATCTACTCCAGGCTGTGATGATTAGATCTAAAGAGTTTCAGGTAGCCAGAGTCCCTTGGCAATTGGCTCTTTCCTCATTCTGTCCTTGGTGAAGCTTGACTATGACCTCAACATAATCTCTGATTATGATCAACAACATAAAGAATTATGATAGTAAATGCCTCCTTAGAGTAGGCCCATGGCCCTGTCTAGGCCCATGTTTAAAGCCAGATTTCAATAATGTAGTGTATACTGGGTTAGGTAGATTAGAATGGAGACATAAATAATAATATTTCCAATTACTAGACTACTATAAATGCTACTGGGGATCAAGCTACTCCTGTTCATTGCCTGTAGAGGTTTATTATTTTAGCTGGATGGCATAAGGTTTGATGATGGACTGTTCATATCTTCTTGTATAAGCAGTGAACTATATTAAACACTATTAATTGTTGAAGTCTTCCACACTTGGATTCTGGGAAAGTCTCCCTAATTTGTTGATAACATAAAGCTCCACCTCTACAATTACATGCATTTTTTTAAGGAGTATCATGGATCCAAAGCCTGGGACCAGAGACTCACAGAAATCCAATTAAAAGAACATTTTACAGTATATTTTACATATATTATAGTTTGTAAGTATAGCTATTCAACTACTATTCTGCTAATGGACTTCTAACAGAAGGTGAGTCATTTCTGTGTGTTGGAACCTCCTGTGATCAGCATCCAGAGGAAGTTTCGTATACCCTGGAAGTCCAGTTTCATAAAACGTAAAGAGCAGTGACCTCAAATGGAGTGTACTCAGTAACTGTAGAATAGGAAGGGTTTTCTGATCTTTACAAAGATTGCCGGGGCATCTCTGATGAGATAATTGAGTTCCTCCTTTTGATTTTCTGTATTGAACCTGCAGCAATTCATCGTTTTAATCAAGCTACTAAAGTACAGTGGATCTCTGTAGTGATTCACGATGTCCAGTTCTAGGATGTATTGTTCTGGGCTTTCAGAATGTAGGCGGAGATGTTTGTATTATTTCAGTCTTTTTGATAAACAAATCATAAAGAAGAAACCACTTGTCTGATATTGCCATTAAACTGTAAACTCTTTGGCAGTAAAATAAAGAGATGGCTTGAACTGGAATACAACCAAATTTATCTGGAGGTTTGAACAAAGTCTGGTCATTGAAGTAATCACAGAATTGACAGTCAAGCACTCCTTTCCATCAGTTAAGTAAAGAATGAAGTAAATTGTTTACATGATTTTATCCCCCATTCTGAATGGAAGACAAAAGCTTCAGGAACCATTGAAGGCAGATAAAACGTCCTGTGGAGTCTTCTTGGTAATAAGTAGAGCATGTTGCTTTACCATCTGAGACAGTAAGAACCCAAACAATTTAACAATGCCTCCAAAGGTTTTGCTAGATTAGACAGTACAAAATTAAAAATCAGGATTATGAAAACTATGATGTACAAGAAAGACCATGCAATGTTGATTTTTATGTGATCGGTCCATTCACACATATATGGTGAAGAGAGGTGATCCACATGTGTAGACTTGCAATCACTGGGGAAACATTAGTTAAATGCATCACATTCTTGTTCTTTGTTTTAATTTCTGTTTAGTTTCCTAATTCCTTGAACTTTTGACTAAAGAGACCGATGAAGTTTAAAAGCACAAGTACAGGGCCGATTGACACACATTTAAATACCTTGAAAAATAACTTGGGTAGAAAATGTGGAACATTACCTGTGAGTCACAGAATGTGTAATTTTTTTGCTGTGAATTTTCTACTTTAAAGTATGGTATTTAATATGCACTAGTGATACTTTCTTCACATCTACTAAAGTACTAGGTTAAGTAATAAAATATTTAGGGGATTTTCAAGATGGCTGACTAGGAACATCAGATACCAGTTCTGCTCAGAACAAGGATCAAAGTTACTGATGAATGGACATTTTCCTAATGGAAAACTAAGGGAAAGAACCAGGAATTGTTAGAGTGCCCTTGGGAATTAGCTGGGATGAAGAAAACAAAAGCAGAGAGAGTCTGGTAGAGATTGACTCCTGAGGTAATCACAGCCACACAGAAAGGGTAAGTGAGAGAGCTTCTCTGTTTTGTTGACCCCTGCAACAACCTGCTAACTGTGAAACTGTTAGAGAGACCCTCCACCCCCAGGACCTAAGGAAACACTGTCAGTGGCAATATGGGAACTTGCTGGAGACAGAGAACCAGGTGGCCGGCTTGCTGCTGAGCCTGCACTCTCCTTTTACATGAACTGAGATGGCAGGCACCATACTAGTTGCACATCTGTGGTAGTTCACTGTCCTCCCCAGGGAACCTCCACCCTTGAGTCACTGCACCCTCAGTTTCCCCGCAAACATACCTACCCACACAACTCTCTCTGACTTTAGCAAGCAAAGTAGTTTGGTAGGTCCCTGGTGACCTGTAGGGCCCCTGAACATCTAAACCTAGGTTTGGGTTGCCCTTAAGGGAAAGAAAAGTGCAGCTCCATAAAGCTCATCTTGGGACAAAAGAAACATGGACTTGGCACCAATTGCTGAACAGGGAGGTACTGACAGCCAAGAACAGATGTGGAGAGAGGGTCAGTACTCCGCCTTGCCCGCTTCGTTGCTAAAGATGAAGCAGTAGTTCTCCCCAGTGAGGGTCATCATATTTGTACCTGGAGAAAGTGCTTTCCACGTTTTTTGTGGTGGCTCCACTCCTCCTGAAACTGAAGATGTACAGCTTGGACTTAGAAAAAGAGTGGGGCCCTACTTCCCCTCCCAACACAGCAAAAGAGGACAAACAAACCATAGAGTTGTCTACTGAGGGCTGAGAGAAGACAGTCTTTGCTGAGCCTATTTTGGTGGTAGCCACCAGAGAGGTATATTTATGGTCCACAGCCACACTGTAGCCAGGATCCAAAGCACAAAAAACATATGAACTGAAGGTCATAAGTCCTGCAGTACCAGCATGACGGGGAAGAGGATTGCATTTTTTCCTGCTCAGGGTGACGAGCTAGTGCACCCTCCTGCCCCTTCTCTGAAACCTCAGTACATCCCAAAACAATCTCCCTTTAAATTCCACCCCTAGTCAGGATGTATACTTCCACACTTAATCAACCTACTGGAGGACACAGTGGTTCTTACTTTTGAATGTCATTTACTGAACTGGAGCCTCAAATTCAACACTAAATAAAAAACCTGCTGCTAGAATGGCTTAGTGCTAGTTCACGTGATAGGATTACTGAGACCTCTGCACCCTCAGCCCAGCAAGACATAATTTGTTGGATCAAATGTACAGTGGATTAACCCCTGAAAGAACCCAGAAATGAATCCAAACAACCATACTCAATATAATCATGGTCATACCCTCAAGAAACAAAATATATATATTTTTAAATTGCATCCAAATGATAGCATTTCTAAAAATAAGAAGCAACACTCACACACAAACACACACAATTCAGGATATGAAAGAGAAGATAGCTATGTTTCAAAGAATAGAACTTCTGGAATATCACTAAAGAAATTTCAAAATAAGAGTGGAATCATGAGCAATAGAATAGACCAAGCAGAAGAAGCAATTTAAGAGATTGAGGATTAGTTTTTCAAATTAATCCAGTCAGACAAAAATAAAGAAAAATAGAATTAAAAGGAACAAAGCCTTCAAGAGATGTGGGATTATGTAAAACAACTGAACCCATGACTTACTGGCATTTCTGAGAGAGAAGAAAAAGCCAGCAACATGGAAAACATAATTGAGGGAATAATAATTCTGAAAAATTTTCCTAATCTTCCTAGAAAGATAGATACCCAGATATAAGAAATGCAGACAACCACCTGCAAGATACAGTATAAGATGACCATAACCAAGGTAAATAGTCATCAGACTATTCAAAGTCTATACACACACAAATAAAAACTTAAGATAGCAAAGGAAAAGATACAAATTACCTATGAAGGAAATCTCATCTGAGTAACAGCAGACTTTTCAGCAGAAATTTCAGAGGTCAGAAGAGATTGGGGGCTTATTTTTAGCCCTCTTGAAGAAAAAAAAAAAAAATGCCAGCCAAGACTTTTATTTTCTGCCAAACTAAGCTTTATAAATAAAGGGGAAATAAAGTCATTCCCAGACAAGCAAAGAGTAAGGAAATTTGTCACCACCAGACCACCACTACAAGAAATGCTCAAAGGAGTCATAAACAGTGAAATGAAAGTACAGTACTTCCTATAATAAAAGCATTTGTAAGTACAAAGTTCACAGATCCTGTAAATCCACTACACAACTGAGATGACAAAACAACTAGCTAACAGCACTATCACAGGAACAAAATTCCACGTACGAATATTAACCTTGAACTGAAATGGTCTGATTTTTCTATTTAAAAGACATAGATTGGCAAATTGGATTAAAAATACTTAACCACCATCTTTTGCCTTCAAGAGACCCATTTCATGCATATTGATGCCCACAGTTTCAAAAAATTGAAGAAAGTAATGTCACACAAATGGAAAACATAAAAAGAGTGAGGGATACTGTTTTTGTATCATACGTAACAGACTTTGCACCGGCAACAATAGAAAAAAAAAAAAAAGGAGAAAATTATATACTGATAAAGGTTTCAATTCAACAGGAAGATTTAACTGTCCTAGATGTATGCACACACAATATCAGTGCACACAAATTGAAAACAACAACAACAACAACAACAACAAAAGAACTACACCTAAGAAAAGAGATAGACAACAATACAGTAATAGTTGAGGACTTCAGCATCCCACTTACATTTCTAGGTCATCAAGGCAGATAATCAACAAGAAAATCTGGACATAAATTGGACTATTGACAAAATGCACAAAACATCCATCCAACAACTGGAAAATACTCTTTTTTCTCATCTGTACATGGGACATTTTCTAAAATTGAGCACATGCTTGGTAATAAAT
Organism: Aotus nancymaae; assembly: GCF_030222135.1. Classification (NCBI taxonomy): domain Eukaryota; kingdom Metazoa; phylum Chordata; class Mammalia; order Primates; family Aotidae; genus Aotus; species Aotus nancymaae. The sequence goes on from NW_026988435.1 coordinate 25,745,786, forward strand.
CCAGTCTCAATAAATTCAAAAGAATAAAAATTATATCAAGTATTTTGTCAGACAAAAGTGGAGTATAATTTGAATTAACTACCAAGAGAAACTCTCAAAACCACACAAGTACATGGATGTTAAATAACCTGCTCCTTATTGACCTACTCCTGAAAGACTTTTAGGTAATTAACAAAGTTAAGAAAAGAATCAAAATTTTTTTGAAACAAATGAAAACAGAGACACAAGATACCAAAATCTTTGAGATACAGCAAAAGCTGTGCTAAGATGAAAGCAATAATGCTAAATGCCAACATCAAAATGATAGAAAGGTTTCAAATTTACAACCTAACATTGCAACTTACAAAAGTACAAAAACAAGAACAAATCAAACCCAAAGCTAGCAGAAAAATGAAACAGCAAAGATCACAGAAGAAATAAATGAAACTGAGATTTAAAAATCATACAAAGGATTAATGAAAGAAGAAGTTAATTATTTGAAAGGATAAATAAGGTAATGGATAGCTAGCTGGATTAACTAAGAAAAAAGAAAAGATTCAAATAAGAACAGTCAGAAATGAGAAAGGTGACATTACAACTGATACCACACAAATAAAATACTCAAAGACCACTAACTACATCTCTATGCATACAAACTAGGAACCTTAGAGGAAATGTGTAGATTCCTGGAAACACACAGTCTTCCAAGAATGAACCAGGAAGAAATTGAAACTCTGAATAGAACAATAGCAAGTTACAAACTTGAATCAGTAATAAATAATCCACCAACCACAATAAGCCAAGGACCAGACAAATTCACAGCCACATTCTACCAGATGTACAAAGCAGAGCTAGTACTAATCTTATTGAATATATCTCTAAAATCAAGGAGAAGGTGTTTCTTCCTAACTCATTCTGTTAAACCAGTATTAACCTGATACCAAAATTTGGCAAGGATACACATACATACAAAAGAGAAAACTACAGGCCAATATTCCTGATCAACATAGATGCAAAAATATTCCACAAAACACTTGCAAACTGAATCTAGTAACACATCAAAAATATGATTCATCATGACCAAGTGAGTTTTATTCTTGGGATACAAGGATGACTCAATATATGCAAGTCAATGAATGTAATTCACCACATTAACAATTAAAAACATAAACTATATGATTATCTCATTGGATGTGTAAAAGGCATTTCATAAAATATACCTTCATGATAAAAACTCTCAATCAACTAAGCATCAAAGGAATACATCTCAAAATAAATAAGAGCTATAAATGACTAACCAATGGCTAACATCATACTGAATGAACAACAGTTGAGAGAATTTCCCTTAAGAACTATTTCAGGAACAGTATTTCCTCTTTCTCCACTCCTATTTAATAAAGTATTGGAAGTTGTAGCCGGAACAATCAGTCAAGAAAAAGAAATAGAACTCATGCAAATAGAAAAAGAGGAAGTCAAATATATTAGTCCATGTCACACTGCTGATAAAGACATACCCAAGACTGATCAATTTATAAAAGACAGAGGTTTAATGCACTTATAGTTCCACATGACTAAAGGCCTCACACTCCTGGCAGAAGGTGAAAGTCACATCTCACATGGTGGCAGAGAGAGAATAGAGCTTGTACAGGGAAACTCCTGTTTTTTTAAATCATCAGCTCTCATGAAACTCATTCACTATCACAAGAACAGCATGGGAAAGGCTTGCTCTCATGACTCAGTTACCTCCCAGTGAGTCCCTCCCACAACACCTGGGAATTCAAGATGAGATCTGTGTGGGGAACAGCCAAAATGTATGATCAAATTATCCCTGTTCTCTGACAATATGATCCTATACCTAGAAAACACTAATGATTCCTCCAGTGGACTCTCAGACCTGATCAATTACTTTAGTATAAAGTTTCAGAGTACAAAATTAATGTGCAAAAATCAGTTGCATTTCTATATAACAACAATGCTCAAGCAGATAATCAAATCAAGAACTCAATTTTACTTACAACTGCCACAAAAAAAAAAAATACCTTAGGAATACATTTAACCAAGGAGATGAAAGATCTCTACAAGGTGAACTAGAAAATGCTGATGAAAGAAATTGTAGATAATACAAACAAATAGAAAACATCCCATGCTCATGGATAGGTAAAATCAGTATTTAAAAAATAACTATACTGTCCAAAGTAATCAACAAAATTCCTGTAAAATTACCAAACACATTGTTCAAAGAAATGTTAAAATATACTAAAATTCATAATGGAACAAACAAGAGCCAAATAACCAAAGCAATCCTAAGCAAAAATAACAAAGCCAAAAGCATCACACTGCCTGACTTCACACTATACCACAAGAATATATAACCAAAACAGTGCAGAACTAGTTCGAAAATAGATACATAGATCAATGGAACCAAATAGACAATGCAGAAATAAAACCACACACCTGCACCCAATTAATCTTTGACAAAGTTGACAAAAATAAACAATTGGGAAAGGACACTTACTCAATAAATGGTGCTCAGTAAACTGACTAAACATATAAAGAAGAATTAAACTGAACCCCTAAATCTAACCATGTATAAAAATTAGCTCAAGATGGATTAAAGACTTAAATATAAAATTAAAAAATATAAAAATACTAGAAGAAAACCTGGAAATAACTCTTCAGAACATTGGCCTAGGCAAAGAATTTATGATGAAGGTCATAAAACAAATGCAACAAAAACAAAAATAGACAAATGGGATTTAAGTAAACTAAAGTACTCCTGCACAGCAAAATAAACCATCAACAAAGTCCACAGACAGCTTACAAAAATGGAAGAAAACACTTGCAAACTATGCCTCTGAGAAGGGATTAATGTCCAGAATCTATAGGGAAATTAAATCAACAAGAAATAAACAAATAACTCAATTAAAAACTGGGCAAAGGAAATAAACAAATACTCCTTAAAAGAAGACATACAAGTGGCCAAGAAAGATATGAATAAATGCTAAATATCAGTAATCATCAGAGAAATACAAATTAAAACCACAAGGCAATAACATTTGACACCAACCAGAATGGCTATTATTGGAAGGCCAAAAAGTAAGGGATATTGGTGAGACTGAGACAAAAAGGAAATGCTTAAACATCATCAGTGGGAGTGTAAATTAGTTCAACCACAATGGAAAACAGTCTGGAGATTTCTCAAAAAGCTAAAAATAGAACTAACATTTGACCTAGAAATCACTTTACTAAGTATCTACCCAAAGGAAAATAAATCACTTTTTCAAAATGACACCTGCACTTGTATGTTTATGATAGCACTATTCACAATAGAAAAGTTATGGAATCAACCTTAGCATCAGTCAACAGTGTATTACAGTATATACATACATATCACATTTTACTATGATCTTTGGCATAAGTGTGTGTGTGTGTATAAATATATATGCATATATTTGAATACTACACAGACATCAAAATAATGCAGTCATGTCCTTCACAGTAACATAGAGCTAGGGGCCATTATTTTATGTGAAATAACTCAGAAGCAGAAAAACAAATGCCACATATCTCACTTACAAGTGGGAGATAAACAATGGATACACATGGAAATATAGGTGAACACTCGGGACTCCAAAATGGGGAAAAAGGAGAGGGAGGGGATGTGTTGAATAATTCCTTACTGAGTACTAGTCTCTATGTTCACGATTTGGGTGATGGGCTCAGTAGAAGCCCAAACTTCAGCATTACTCAATTACCCATGTAACAAACCTACACAGAACCCCCAAATCTATAATAAAAAAATTAAAATATAAAAGATTTTTTATTATTCATACAACCAACTCTGTTGTATGAGATGTAATAATTGAATGAAAAATATTAATGAATAAGTGGGGGTGTTATTTTGGTTTTGAAGCCTATCATAGAACTCACTGATACAGTAATAGTCACCTTCTTTAGCATCAATTAGAATATATTCAAATATTTTTGCTTCCTTTATTATTAACCTGATATTTAAATAAAGGTTTTTGATTTTAAAAATCCTTTCAAAAATATGAGTAAAATAATTAACCTTCCCTTTCTGGGATCAGAGTGGGGAGTAGAGTTGCATCGTTTTATTTGGGAAATTTAGATTTCAACATACTGTGTTTTTATACATTCAACCAATGATATATTCCTTCATTACTTAAGAAGCATAATAGTTGTCTGCAATGTTCCAGCCTCTGAGAATGACTCTGAGGTTTAATAAATTCAATAAAACATTGTCTTTTCTCAGCAAAAATTGCATTCTAATTAGAGATATGGCCATATAAACAAATAATTGTGACCCAAATGAGCTGTGGAAGCACAAAGAGAGAGAACTATGCAATTCTGTTGCATAGATAAACTTGTGTCATGGGAGTTCCTTGTACATAATCTTTCATCACCTAGGTATTAAGCCTAGGTACCCATTAGTTATTTTTCCTGATTCTCTCCCTTCTCCCACTAAGGAGATACCTGATGTGTAAACAGCAGCTCACCAGGGGAAGCAGCTTGGAAAGGAGTTATACTTTCATATGAGCGAATTTGAAGCATACACCATATTTTAACATTTAATTATGTTTATTATCATACGAATTAGATGTAAATAAAGAACTTTTGACACTGTCACAATTTTTCTTAGCATTGATGAGAAACTTGGTGAGTCCAAGCATACTTATTACATTATAATAAGCTTTGTTTTATACACAATGTTCTTCAAATATTTACTAAGGCAATAGACTGTTTTCATTTTGCTTTATAAGAATAAAACTTTAAATTTTGCACTACATTTCCTATTCCTCATCAGGGTAATAGAGTATCTGAACATTTGAGTATCATTTGCATATAACTTCTACAGCTTGTTGTACAACCTTGCCAGAGCTGGAAATCTTAAGTATGTCAGTCAACATCATCAAATGCAGGAAAAATAATTTTGCTTAAATAAATTCAGTTTAAATTTGGATTGTGTAAAGATTTTCTCAGTTCATTTGGAAGGAAACAATTGTAGATTCAATTTTAATTGGCAATCTCCACTCAGTAGTGTACAAATAGGGAGCAATTTTCTTATGTGAAACAAAAATTACATACATTTGTCTTTGTGAGCTCCTCTAAAGTTAAGAGGAAGAGTTCCTATTGCAGCATTTAACATTTATTGATTATTTATTGTGTGTCAAACACTGATTTAAATTCTTTACACAAATTCTTAGAAATATAATAGATCTAGTATTATATTCACAATTTATGTAAGAAAGTACTAAAGACATAATGTTTGTTTCTTGCAGTTTATACAGTTAATTGTTGGTTTAATATACCTTCTTGAGATATTATCTGTGTATTGGGTGAGGAGGGAAAATGTCCTTTTATACAGCTGTGGCTACTGGTGGGACCCTTAGATACATGCTCATATTCTGCTCATTGGCTCAGCTGTACTATTGTTAGCTCTTGTGAATTTCTGACTCTTTGAACTGCTTATTTAGAGAAATTCCTGGTGAATATGTGGTTTACACTAATGACTTAGATCTGAGTCAAGGGCCTCCCTGATGCTGCCACAGCACCATCTAAGTTTCTATTGGTGCTAAGGATTTTTCAGAGTTCGGCTCCATGTTCTGTCCCACTCCTGGCTGCTCTGCACCTCAAGGTCAGTCACTTATGTCTCAGCAATGAATTTCTCACTGCAAGCCTAATGACTGAAGCTACATTTTGCTCCATGGAGTATATTTGGGTTTTTGGACATTGCACCTTCCCACACCACACATGAGCCAAGATTTACCCAACAACATGACAGTGATTCTCTTTTGGACTTACTGTGCCACAGTGTTTTACTTTGATGCAGGATCACCATCTTGGGAGTTGCTTCACACTGTTCTGTCTTTCAAACACATGCATTCACATTCACATGCACACACTCTCATATAGGCACACAAAATTGTGAGCTCCAATTCTTTTTATCAGCCTTCCTCTCAGTATGTGGAAAACCTGTAACTGTTATTTTAGCCCAAGCTGGGAAGCCTTTGTACACAAGAATATATCTGATATCCCCATAATTCTTATCTCTCTTCTGATTCACTCCGCTTCATGGAAGAAGGGGTGGACTGTTTGTTGCCTCTTCGAACCTGGAAGAATCCTCCAAGGTTAACTTTTTCTTCGTTCTGAGAAGTTACCAAATTTGCCTTTTCACTTAAATTCTTGAGCAGCATCAACAAAACAGCACCAAGTATTTTGGAGTTCAAAAGTTGATTCAGGCTAGGAATTACACTCTAAGTACAGGTGCACTTAAGTCTTACTATGGATCCTTCAGAAACAGATGAATCTGAACGCTGTCTTCGCGTGTAACCTGAGATGACTAGACTGGAGATCCTGGAGACACATTCAGGCTATAATTATCCAGATTCTGAGATGTCTGAAACACTTTCACTGAGAAAACGTAAAAGGTTTTCTGTATTTAGCCACTCCAATTTATTTGCAGTTTTAAAATTTATCTTTCTTTCCCTATCTCTATGAATACTTTGGAGTACATCCTTTGTAAACTGTGTTTTCTTTGCATAATACTTAGTATTGGTACTAAACATAAATATCACTGGCTATAATATAAAGAGTTCCTACAATTGATTGGAAGCCTGAGAAACAGAATTGCTGTTTAGTACTTAAACATTTAAATGGTTGATTTTATGAAAAGTGGGAAATTTTCAGCCTGGTGAAATATTTTTCGTATGGCTACATCACAGCAAACTTCTTTAGCAGTTCAAGCACATCTCCTCAGTGAGTCCATGCATGGCTTTTCAGTGAACCAATTAATTAATGAGTAAATTGTTGGATATAGCTTTGATTATAGATGTCGATTTATTTGAGTAATCACTGTTACCATGTGCTATCGTAAACCTACATATGCCTTGTAATAATCTTTCTAAATTGTTTATTTTAAAGAAGCATATGCCTTTAGAAATATTTCGGAATCTGTAATATAAAGTTCATGTTACAGTAATTTTATGGTTGGTACTGAGCAGAAGAAATTAGTATATTCTCACATTAAAGGTAATATTTTTCATTGTTCTCTCATTTTAATGCTTCTGATTCAAAACATTATTTTTCTAATGCGGAAGAAGATGCCTTCCTCTTTTTCTGCATTATTTTGTAGTAGCATTTGCAGTACCCTGATAGGTTTCACATTTTCTGACAATGTACATCAAAGTTTACTGTTAAGCAAACCTTCTGACTATTTATGTGACAGATATATTTGATTTCTGATTTGTCAGGTTTATAAACAAGTTTTATGCTGACCTTAATCAGGAGAGAATCTACCCACACTGGGGACGACAAAGCACTGATATAAACATCTTGAGACTTAGGTATTAGGCATAGTGCAAACACTCTCCCATCATTTAATTTATTAGTGCATAATATTAGTGGTGATAAAAAAAATCTTACACTATGTTCTATGTTGGCTTCATCAAGGCAGCTAATAACTTACATGTCTAAGTGTTGCCTGTTGAAATAAACTTAGATTGGATGTAGAATTTGGGATTAGCTTCCTCTTCAAGATATTTTAGTTTTAATTAAATATCACATTCAAAATAAGTGATGAGTGACCTGTTCCTGGTCTCATAATGTACTCAGGGCCTAACTAACACATAAGCACAGATTGCTTCACTCATCACTCGTACAACATTCCCCAGACTAACTGGCATTAAGATATATTTCCTACTTTTGTTTACATTAAATGATATAAGAAAAAAAGGATTTACTTTAAAACAAAACAGTGGTCATATTTCTTACTGGTTTTTAAACATTAAAGTAATGATTTTACTTTTACTAATAAACTAATTGCTGGGTATTTCTATGCAGTAATGTTTAATTATGTTTGGAGTTGTGACTTCTATATTTGCTTCTTAATTGTATTGCATGCTATTTAATTAATAGAATGCATTTTAGGAAAATAATTTCTTTCCATTTTCAAAACAAAAACATATTCAAGGTAGCATAAACTTCATTTCATAAACATTTTCTTTTTAGTATGATGTATTTCAATTTAAGTTTTTCATAAGCTTAGGTTTCTACATATTTAACATTTGGGAGATTTTCCAAACATGTTTAATATTTCTTTTTTCAGTTCTGTGGCTTGATGACTGATGAGCTTGTAATGATTATATAATACATTGCCTGACCATCATGGCCTTCCATAGTTCATCACATCTGCACTTTTTGACGCAGATATTCTCATTTTCTCTTTTAGTTCTTTTATTTAAACCTTATTTTCCCTTTTATTCACATGGCCTATTTTGGACATCAATTAATTTTTCAGTACTGATTATGTAGATGACGTTTTCGTAGCTTTTATGTGACATGTGTGTTTGAAATGAAATACACACACACTACTGAATAAAGCAAGTCCACCGAGAATGAAATAGATTTAAAATTGTTTTTTATTGGATTCAACTTTGAAACCCAACAACAATCTAAAAAGAATGTATTTAATTTTTGCTAAGGTGCCTATTTGTTTATGCACAAATATTTTAGTATGTATTTTCTTCTAGACCTGTGCTGGATTTATAGACTAAGATTAATAAGGCAAGACATTGTCACCATTTTCCAAGAATATATTATCCAGTGAAGAGACAAATGTGTGAATAAAATTTTGTATGTGTTAAGTGCTCCTAGAGAATACTACAGAAGCTAAAACAAGCAGCCTTATTCAATTTTAGATGAATTTTAACTTAAATAGCACTAAATTATTTTGTATAGGGTAATATCATGCCTCTAAATTTTCTTTATGTTTTCTGCATATTAAAAGTTATGTAATTCTTACCAAGCTATTTCTGTGCAATGTGTTATATGCTGTAAGAAAAAGTATACAGGATTTTAGAAGGCAATGAAAGGCTATTTGGCGTACTATTTGGAAGACAATGTGGGTATTTGGAGTACTCATGTATAACTGATTAGGTATATTCATAGTCGAGAAAAAGGAAAGGGTTTTAATAAATAAGGAACAAAAGGTAAGAATAAACAGAGTAATAAAAATGTGGGCCTTTAGCAAAATTTCCGGATAGTTTACTATTTTGTTTGTTTTACTTTGATTTGGTTGAAAATAATTTCTAATAAGGTCAGGTGATGTCCATATTGTTATAAAGCTTACATGGTCAAGTGTGAAGGAATTTGAGTTTTATTTATATACAATGGGAAGTGTATTTGTTCTAGAGATTGTAGACATATTAGACTGCCATAGTCCAACCCAATGCTGATCACATTTTAATGTGCACTGAAATCAACTTAAATTACAGATTGTGATTAGTCTGAAATGGCACCTGAGATTCTGTACTACAAAAAGGCTTCTAATTGAGGTCACTAGTATTGGACTGGCAACCACTTCCTGAGTAACAATGGTTAGCATCTGGAAATTAATTACTTAATAATTGGCCCTACACCAGATGCATTGAATCAGAATTTCCAGGGACGAGACCAAAACTGAATTGAAAAACTACACACATATACCAGGAAAAAACACACACACTTACATACACACATACACACACACAAATACATGAAAACTTCCTCAGGTATTTCTGATAAATTCAATACCTGACCTTACTCAGTTTTACAGAGTATTCACTGGACCAGCCTAGCAATGAGGATGCTAAAACTAAGAAAGAATGCAACAAGGAGGCATATTGAAGGGACATTTGAAAGAAGAATTAGTTGGATTTTTTGAGTAGTTATATTTGAGAAAAGGAGATATAATCATATAAGTTTCTCAATTATCTGGTAAATAGGCTCAATGGATAACAATTATATCACTGAAGATATGTAATAACGAATGACGTAAGACAGAGAATGTTCTTGAGTTTTAATATGCTGACATTGAGAAATGTAAATTTTTCAAAGCAATATGGTATTTAATATATTAGCAAATATGTCTCCAGACTCCAAAGTGATAATACGGACATGTATTCACACACACACGTGCACACACACACACACACACACACACACTAATTAAAATATAGAAAAGGGAATAAGGAGATGGTAACCATATAGAAGCTGAGTCTCAAGTGCTCAAGAAGGACCAAGCAAATGGCTGGATTCAAATCTGGTTTCACGTGTATTGGCTGAGGGACCAGAAGCAATGACACAATCCTTTGTCTCAGCCTTCTCATCTCTAAGATAGAAGTGAAAATAGTATATACTTGACATAAATGTTTGAGGAATAAATTAGTTATTATGGGTATGCATAGTAAATATTATATGTGTTTGTAGTACAGGAAGATAGAACACCAAGAGAAGAAAACAAAGAAGATATGGCTAAGAATCAAATATTTAAGGGAAACATGGTAGAAGAGATGCTAGGTACTAATATAAACTATAGTACATACTATTCTTACTAATATAAGAATAGTCAGGAAAGGGATCAAAGTATAAATATGTAGGTGTCGGGAAACAGGAGGGTTAAAGAACAAAGTAGTTGGCCTCTCATTTTCCATTAAGTCAAATAAAAATGAGAACTTGGATTTGAAAATTAGATTATGGTTGATCTTAAGGATACTAAGCTTATTCGTAGAATGGAGAGAACAGAATAAAAAATAAAGAATAGGTACTAGAAAGTTCGTTTTTTAAAAAAGTAATTTTTTTTTTTTTTGAGACGGAGTTTCGCTCTTGTTACCCAGGCTGGAGTGCAATGGCACGATCTCAGCTCACCGCAACCTCCGCCTCCTGGGTTCAGGCAATTCTCCTGCCTCAGCCTCCTGAGTAGCTGGGATTACAGGCACGCGCCACCATGCCCAGCTAATTTTTTGTATTTTTAGTAGAGATGGGGTTCACCATGTTGACCAGGATGGTCTTGATCTCTTGACCTCGTGATCCACCCGCCTCGGCCTCCCAAAGTGCTAGGATTACAGGCGTGAGCCACCGCGCCTGGACTTAAAAGAGTAATTTAATGACAAGTAGGATATTTTGCATTAATTTGAGAGAGGGTTAGGAAGAGAATTTTTAAATATTATTTGGTTATTTTGTTATATTTTCTCTTTTAGTTTTAAAATTTATTATTATTTCTTGTTTAGGATGAAAATGATCGAAGAGTGTGCATAGCTTGACAGGAAAAGGGCTATAGAAAAAGAAGCACAAGAAGTCTAATCAGTTAGTCCTAGAAGGATTCAGATGACCTAGTAGCACAGACATTTATTTTTCTAATTTAGGATTAGAAGATCAAAAAGGTTTGAGTACAGATATAAAGAGGTATGCAGGTAAGGAGGAACTATACTAAAATCTTTTTAACTTTGTTTTCTTGTTACAATTGGAAGAAACAATAAAAATAGTTTTAATAAAATATTCATAGTCATTAGATTTCCTAAAATGTTTGACATTAGAGAATTTCTCTAAGTGATGCAAAATAACTGATTTTTTTAACATTGTAGCAACTTTCAGAATTGAATAACCCACATAGGCTATTGTAATGCACTGTCATAAAAATCCTATTACAAGGAGAGAATAATTAAATAATGTAAATAATTCTCTTACAGTAGATAACATTTTAAGATGTTTCAATGAGAAAATCGTATTCATTTGGTATAATCAATAATTTATAAGAACATTTTAAGGAGTAATACTCTGAAAGTTTCAATAATTAATAAATATATTAATCTTTTAACTCTTTTAATGTGGAAACCTAGGAAAATAAACAAGTGCTTGTTGAAAATGTTGCAAGTCGTTGTCCAAGATTAATCAGTGTCTTAAGTCATCTCTGCATGTCTCATGAATTTTTAAGTGAATCAAATTGGCTTTGTGTCAGACGGTTGGAAGACTGGTTCAGTTGTCAGTTTTTAAATCTCAGTAGGAGAAAAACACATTTTAAATGCCACTGCAAAATGTTGTATTAAACAGCAAAGGGCTCTTGGTACCCTGATGGAACTTAGAAATGATAATGCATTCATTATATTTATATTACTATAATTTTAAAAATCTCTTGAATATCTGTTTGCTCTGGATACTTACTTGAATTATAAATATTGTTTTTATCTTTTATGATAATGATTATCTTTGATATAATGTGACTATGTTTAATTTTGAGAAATAATCTTCATTTAAAACGTAAAGTTGTGGCCTTATATTTTCCCTCCATTAGCTGATTATGAGAAATATCCAAAATTCTGTCTCCCTCTCTTTATCATAGGTAAACACTCACAGTGAAATTCTTTGTTGTATCAGTAACCCTTGTGTCAATCAAGGTAGAAAATCTTAACATCTTTGACTATTCTCCTTTATCACCAATGTTTTAATTGATCACAGATGTAACATACCTTGAATCTTTTGTTACATCTATTCTCTACCTTTTCATATTCTTTGCCACAGTCAACTCATATATTTATCATAACATATCCTCATGTTTTTATCTTCCTTCAATTTGTCAGTAATTTTACTTCGCAACCAATCTTTCTAAATGCCAATTTTATTAGGTAACTTTTTATTTATAAGTAATTAATGGACAGAAATTCAAGGCGGTTGATATTCTCCTGATTCTTTTTCAGACATTTTTCCAATATGTCAACAATATTCCAGATGAGATGAACCTCATCCATACTGATCTACTAATTTCCTAAATGTTCTTTGAACACTTTTGTCTTACCCAATGTGAAAAGCCCTTACTCTTTTCCATTTTTTATAACATTATCTATGCCATTTTTAAAATCTTTTTATATTTTATTGTCCTCTATAAAGCCTTCTTGATCATAAATTTTATAATGGCCAAAATTGATACACTCCATCTTATTTTATTTTACATAATTTTATGTAGCCCCAGAGTCCTCCCAAATACATCTTAAACCCCTTGAAATTAAAAAGTATTTCTTACTATTTTTGAGTATGATAGTATTTAGAAGGAGGATTTGCAAAATAAATATAGTTAATAATTACTTATAAGTATACTACATAGTTTTGAATTTACCTAACTCTACTTTTAAGATTGTTATTACATACAATTCTTTCGGAATTATTCACAAAAGACATATATTCGTCATGCATTTACTTCTGAGTCCTTGGGTTTATAACTTTTCCTTACTTTAAGAATTTGTGATAGTATTTATTGATAGCTATAAAATGTTTTATTTTGTCCAGTTTTCTGCAAACATAACTTTTTGACATTGAGAAACCATTTAGATTTCTTCTAACTGCTGTAGGTGATAAACTCATCACCTACATTATTTTGATTTGGGCCAAAAATCAGCCACTAAAACAATGATTAAGGCATGACCTTAAATTTTAGTTCTGTAGAATTTTACTAATATGCAGACGTTTTAATGTATATATGTAGTTCAATTAGAGCAAATCTGGTCTTTGGGAAATGTAGTAAACTAGAGATTGATGTTTTCTCTATATATTTGAAATATATATAGCAATGAAATAAATAATTGTGCCCATTCACCAAAATGTCTGTTAGTAATATGGCTTAATTAATATATGAATTTGTACTAAAGGAAAATTAACCAGATGTTCCAATATAAATTAATTTCATAGTCAATTTTATTTTATTAAAATGAATTCATGCTATTTTTCCAATAGATCAACAAATCAGTATCAACATTTTCAGAACTGTATATGAATTTTCAAATTCCGACATCTTTCAAATTCTGATTTTTTTTTAATTTTTTTTTAATTTTTATTGCATTTTAGGTTTTGGGGTACATGTGAAGAACATGCAAGATTGTTGCATAGGTGCATATGTGGCAGTGTGATTTGCTGCCTTCCTCCCCTTCACCTATATCTGGCATTTCTCCCCGTGCTCTCTCTCCCCAACTCCCCATCCCCCACTGTCCCTCTCCTATTTCCTCCCAACAGACCCCAGTGTGTAGTGCTCCCCTCCCTGTGTCCATGTGTTCTCATTGTTCAACACCCACCTATGAGTGAGAACATGCGGTGTTTGATTTTGTGTTCTTGTGTCAGTTGGCTGAGAATAATGGTTTCCAGGTTCATCCATGTCCCTACGAAGGACGCGAACTCATCATTTTTGATGGCTGCATAAAACCCTTCCTTACAAAAGCAAATTTACTCAGAAGGTCAGTGGTAGGCATTATGTAATAATTAGCACACATTTCTTAGCTGCTCTGATATCCTTAAATGAAGTCACTTTAAAATTATATGTTGTTAATACAGTTGGTGTTCTGTGCATAGCACAAAATAAGCTGTTGTTAAGTGTCAATTATTCTGCCATTTTTTCATGTATTATTAGTTTAGGAGAAATAAAATTTTGATGAATGAGCCCTCACTTATATTTACCTATCACACACTGTTTAGTAAAGTTAATGATATTTTATGTTTTCTTTGAAGATAGAAAGTAGGAAGCCATGAGGAGTTGTAAAAAAAAAAAAAAAAAAACAGATTAGAACAGACAAAACAGTTTGGGCAAATGATGCACAATGAGCAAGTGCATTGTGCACTGCTCACAATGACTCAAGTGACTCATTCCACTTAAGTGAGTCAGTTAGGGAGAGGAGAAAGAGTGAATCCTAGGTGATCATACCTGCAGAAGCATTGGAAATAAGAAATAGCCAATAAACTGGGAAAAGTAAGTTTTCTCCCAATTAAAATTTGTGTGGTAAGGGACAAATTAAATCTACTTTGAAGATTTTTGAGCAGAAGAGTGAAATTAAACATAGTTTTAGAAACATGTGCATGCAGTTTATACATTGAGAAGTACATTAGAAGGAAAAGAGATTAAAGAGGCAAAAGTGAGAAAAAGAAATATGCTGGCAGATGAAATATATTAGAATAAAATTAATGAGTGCATGTATCTAAAAATTAAAAATATGCATACAAATAGATTATATTGGTAATGCTTGGAAATTGATTGATGGTGACTAAAAATGGGATAGTGAACAGTGAGCAAATTTTGATGTTAGAAGAATGTGTTTGGTTTGCACATAGAAAATTTGAAATTAAAGTATGCTAATGTTAACTGCAGGTTGAAGATTGCAAGATTAGATTTAGAGAAAGTACAGTTTAAGGGGAAATAAGATCTAAAAGAAGAAAATAAAGGGAAGAAATAAAAGAAAAGACACATAATTATAATTATAATTTCCCTTATTTCACCGTGTGTTTTATAATGTCAGAGATAACTCTAGATTGAAGAAAGCCTCATTTATGAAATTATTGGGCAATCTGGGCTGATGATACGGTTCTTCTGAATGGTTTTTGTGATTGCTTTTGCCACTTAGCTGTCAGCCCTACTTGTGAGACTGCTTTTTTAGTTTTTCTTGGGTTGCGATTTTCCAAAGAACACATTTATAATTAAAATCCCAAACATGGGATATGGCAAACTTCTGGTTAATCTAATGAGAAATATTTTTTCCTTCCCTAGCTTGGGGGAGGCAGGTTTCCTTGTCGTGTCCCTTCACCATTGGGTTGGTTGATTTTATACCCTCCTTTGATGGTAAATCTCATTCCAGTTCAGAGTTATCTGGTGTTCTATAGCACCCTGTTGTTCTGGGCAAACATGGATCCTGTCTCTGTGTTTCACTGAAATAAGCATTTTAGTTACTATGATCAATAAATTCCCAGTGCAGTTTTGTACTCTGGTTTCAGATCTTCCTTTATTTATCTCTTATAGTTTTGTAACTTTACAAAAATCTCAACTACATATATTTGAATGCATGGAAGGTGAAACTGAGTTTGGGAAGTGGTCATGTTCTCTTTTCTACCATATTATTAGAAATATGTCAATTCATATTAAAACAACACTTTGCATATCTTCTAAAATTCTAGGTATTCAGGTATTTTATTTCTTTTTTTCTGGGTTATTAAGAATGATTTTTCTTTTTGAAGTTATACTTTAAGTTCTGGGATACATGTTCAGAACGTGCAGGTTTGTTATATAGGTAAACACGTGCCATGGTGGTTTGCTGCATCCATCACCCCGTCATCTACATTAGGTATTAAATTTTACAGAAAACTTATTTAAAATATCAGGCATCTCCTGTATTTTATTGTCCTGGATCCTTCACTTAATATATTGGTCTTGTGAAAATCAGTGCTTCTTCATCTTACTCTGTGCAGTGCTTTCTTTCCTGTGTATGCCTGCCTTCACAGACATTTTTCAGTAGGTGTCAAAATGTGGTTAATTTTGTGTGTGTGTGTGTGTGTGTGTGTGTAGTTGTTGTAATGATAGTAGAGAATTTAAACTGTTGGGCTAACTTAGTCATTGCCCAGTGTGGTTGTACATGTAAGACCTAATCTCTGAATAAGGAACAGATTGTCTGAGTGTGAATTTGTTCACTTACTTGACTAACAGAATTTCAAACTATCAGCTTAAATAAATGCTGTATTTAGTCTGATTATTAAATCCATAATAAATTAATATGTATAATGGTAGATCATGTTTTATAAAACTTTCATTTTTCTTTATAGGTAATAAAAATTGGGGGAAAATAATCAGCATTTGGACCATGTGGTTTAGACGTCATGCATTAAAATCTTAGATTTCATGTTTAAAAATCACCGTTAATTGTTTCTCAATTTTTTTTTCCAGCTCTTCTTCAAGTGACAATTTCACTTAGCAAAGTAGAGCTTAGTGTGGGTGAATCTAAATTCTTCACATGTACAGGTACGTATTTCTATAAATATCCTCTGGTAACTTGGTTTCTGTTAAAATATTAATAAAATACGTTAGGTAAATTTAGCTAGTTAAAAACTCAATGCTCTACATCTCGTCATATTGTTGGGTTTTTTGTTTGTTTGTTTGTTTTTTGAGATGGGATCTCACTCTGTCGCCCAAGCTGGAGGGCAGTGGTATGATGACCACTAACTGCAACCTCCTCCTTCTGGGTTCAAGTCATTCTGCTGTCTTGGCCTCCTGAGGAGCTGGGACTACAGGGGCACACCACCACACCTGGCTTATTTTTGCATTTTTTTTTTAAGTAGAGACAGGATTTCAGTATGTTGGTTGGGCTGGTCTCAAACACCTGACCTCAAGTAATCCACCCAACTTGGCCTCCCAAAGTGCTGGGATTACAGACGTGAGCCATTGTGCCTGGCCATCCTTGGGTTTATAATGCTTGGAAAGGTGTTAATAACTGTAACTTGCATATTAAATTATACGAATTTTATTTTTGTTAATTTAATTCAAATTGTTAATTTTGACTGCTGATCCAGATAATTTATTTTGAAAATAATTTATGTATGCATTATACCTGATAATAACTTAAATAATTTTAAATATTATTTCAGTATAAATAGTAAAATTAGGATAAATGTAAAGATTATAACTGAACTATTTTTGTAAATATGCAATGAATAAATTTGATATGGCATATTGCACTATAGTTATACTTGAATGAAAATATTAGGATAAAAAATTATTCTAATATTCTAGATAGTTTTTTAATCAGGAAACCTTTGGCCAGTTTTATGACAATTGAAAGAATCATATTCCATGATACTTATGGCATATTTTATGGGCCTCATTCAGTATAATAATACACATATGGTGTTCTTTCAGAAGACTGTTAAATATTTCAGCATCAAAGTTTAATTGAGCATATTATAGAACTGATAAATGAGTCCATTATTTATTTAGATTCAATATGTTCATTTATAGAAATACAAGTCTTCATACTCAAATATGATGTATCTAAAGAATGTAAAACCTTGGTGCTAAAATTGGTTATGAGACAATTTTAGAATTGTTTCTAGTCTTGATTACACTAAATCAATTTAAAACTGGATTGAAATAGACACTGGAAACATAAAATGCATTCTAAAAATTGTCTTGAGAATGACATGACTTGTTTAAATTAATATTCAAATTAATAAAAATAGAGGTATAGTTATAACATTTTATAAATTATATTCAGAGTATATATGTATAAAATATCATATTTTATTAGAACATAAATAGAGCCCTTGATTCTTTATACAATTTCCTTCTTAAAAGTGTGATTGATAGATATGTTAATACATGTATTTGTATATTGACACATGAAAAAATCAGAGAGTGGGGAAAGATTGATTCAGCGTCACATATTATGCCAGCAGAATTTGAAACAAGCATATAAGTCACTGTTTCTAAACCCCATCCATATTTTATTCATATCTTCATAAATTAAAACACACTGAATTGTTTTGTATAATGACAGAATAATAAAATTGTTTGAAAAATGAATTTTGAAAATAAAATGAAAGTGTAGTATTTTTTATGTATTTGTCTATCACTATGAAATATATTGTACAGACTAATTGCCTGTATATATTACATACTTCAAATTAAGACATATTTTAAAATGAATTAAGACCATTTAATTGGTGATGAGTTTTGCTCTTAATAAGAATGTAAACTGAGTAAGCATTTTTTTTCTTTTATATAAAGATGTATCACCTAGAGCTTTCCTGTAGTATTGGAAGTAGTCTTATTTATATTAAATATAGTAGTAAAACAAGATTCTAAAAATAAAGATATGGGAAAACCATGCAAGTCACTATGCTTGTATGTATTTTTCTACTATAATGCTGACTACCTAGATATACCTCTAAAATTTCCAGACAACTTATAAATATGGAATCTAAAATAAAATAAATATCTTAAATTTGAACTAAAAGGATGGTACATCCTCAAAGAGCTAAAGAAGTGTGTCATACAGAAAATTAATTGTTGTAACTACATTTTAGGAAAATAAAAAGTTCAATGCTATTTATAATAATCTATACAATAGTCCAGTCTTATCAATATGGAAAGTTTTGATAGAAATTATTATTTGTCAGAGATGCCTGAAAGAAAATAATTATAACTGATTTATGAAAATCCACAATAAAGTATAAATAAAAATAATATGTTCTTTCATATTAAAAATGAAAAGGTTCAAAATATTTATCAGAATATCCTATTTAACTTACTATATAAAATATTATTTTGTATTATTCAAATTTAAAGAGATGAACATTTAAATTATATTTTATAACTTCTACATAGAGGGAGGAATTAAATAAAACATATTCCTCCCTCTGCAAATACATTACTTTGTAGCAACTATGGTTTTATGGTTTGTTTAGAAAAAGCTGAAGATAACGTAACTAAGATCTATTTAAGATTCACTAAACTTTCTTTCATACTTTTACTCAAGCATGTCTAATTTGTTATAGAAAGACGGATAATTTGTTTCTAAAACCATTTCTTAGGAAAAATGAGAAGGAATAATTTTCTTCAAAGAGGTCCTGCAGATGTTAGTTGACTTATACGTTTCCCCACCGATACTTTTGAATTAATAGTGTATGCTGCTTCCATAAATGATATCTCAAGCAATTAGGTGAAATGCATCCTTTTGGTGACTAAAAGCAAACACAGAAATCTTAAGCTTTTCGAAAGAGGATAATAACCTAAATTCTGAATTGGAAAACTTAAGTAAATGTTTACCCTGTAATGATTTGCTTGTAATTACCTAGAAGTGTAAGTATCATTTCAATGCATTGTCAGTATCATATGATTAAATAGCAGTTTTAGATTAAAATAGTGAAACTACTCATTTCACTGGGGAAAAGAGATTAGGACATCATTATAAAAATGCTCATTGGCCTTATCTATTCAAGTTTAGCAACTAGGGAATTAATTCCAAATTTAGTATTATTATCAAAGGCCAAACTTTGTTTTGTGATAGATTTACATTTTTGTAAACTGGGCATTATCAAGGTATAAGTGTTATCTCCTGACCCTAGCAAAGGCAATTGAGCAAGTGAAATCATATTAGTAATTGTGGTTCTGTTCAGATATTATTTATAAGTGGGATTTATGTCTGGCCCAGTGGTCAAGGCAGTTTCAGTACTTAAATGTAATAATACATTGTTTACTAAGGGAAAATTTAAACAATCATAGCATAAATACTATGCAGGAAGTTTGCTATGAAATTTGCGGGTATTCCTTACTCAAGAGGGAATCCTCCACGTTGGATAAGCAAAGATGAACATTTACGCTGACATTTATGTTTACTTTAAGTTTTGTAAGATTCTCAGATTTCCAGTTTCTTACATACATTTTTTTCCTAGATTGTTAAAATTAGGGAGGGATAACATGAGGAGAAATGCCAGATAAGGTGACAAGGGTATGGAGGCAGCAAACTACATTGCCATGTATGTACCTATGCAACAATCTTGCATGTTCTGCACATGTAACCCAGAACCTAAAGTGCAATAACATACATACATATATATATATATATAACTATTAAATAGTAAATTCTAGTGTTCAACAAACATTTATAACATATTTTCAAACCTTTCTTTTCCATGGCTCCTTGCAGCAATTGGTGAACCTGAAAGTATAGATTGGTATAATCCTCAAGGAGAGAAGATAATTTCAACACAGAGGGTAGTGGTGCAAAAGGAAGGTGTTAGGTCACGGTTAACCATCTACAACGCAAATATAGAAGATGCAGGGATATATCGTTGTCAAGCAACAGATGCCAAAGGACAGACACAAGAAGCTACGGTAGTTTTGGAAATTTACCGTAAGTCGTGTATTTGTATGGTTTAGTGTATTAAATTTTATTTGCTTATAAATAATTTAAACAAAATAAAATATGTGTAATACTAAAACTTACCACTCATTAAGAAATATGTACATTGAAACTGAATACCAGTTTATTTATGTTTTACCAGAGTGCATCTTAGAATAGAATAGATATCAGGTAATAAGTGGTTATAAATATATATATGGCATTGTTTCTGTTTGTTAAACACTATTAATTAAAATGTTTTCATTTTTAAAGCCATTAAGAATTCGCTGGGTAAATAGAGAATAGTGGTTTATTTAATGGTATGATATTCATTCAATGGTTATTTTTCACTGTAAAATAAAAGGTCATGATTAGAACAAATGAAAATGCATGACAGCGCTGACCGTTTTAGAATGAGAATTTGGGGAAGGGTCAGTGAGCAGGAGTAGTCAGAGAGAAAGTTGAAACTAGTCTCATAGACTGTAATATCGAGCCAGGATTCTTTACAAGGAAGTGTTTTTATTAGCAAGGTTTTCCACATTTGCACTTCATTTTGTGTCCTCAGATGGATTTCTTTCTATGTTCCTTTCTCCTCCTCATATTTAGGAATCATTAACCTGTTTAGTAACTTTGAAATCTGTTGACTCCTATGTTTTAAAGCAAGCTATCCCAATTACTTTTGGGATCTGGAGCAAATCATGTAACCTCTCTGTCTTTAGTTTCCTCACATATAAAATGAGGATAATAATGGTACCTATGTCATATATGGAGTTTATTTGAGTGCTACCTTAAATAATATTGCAGAAAGTACTTAGCGTAACGCTTTACAATTTATATGTAGTTAGCATTTCTACCAATGATAAATTATATATACTTTTGGAATGCAAGCTCTTAAATCATCTCATATCTGTAGTTTTGTGTCTTGTTTATTATTTTAGAAATAGGATGTGAAAAACAGTCAGAACTTCCCCACAGTAGGGCTTCCTGTTTGATGACCAGAGCATTTTGTGGGCGCATTGTTGCTCTTATGTTTCCTGATTTGGAATTTTTTCCTCCTATTTGATTCTAAGTTTCTGGAGGAATGATACTTTCCTAATTCATGTAAAACACTGCAGTATCTATTTCATAATAGCAAATAATTAAATTGAAATGGCCATTTTATTGATGTAGTATTTGGAAATACTTTTTATTTTAAATGATGCAGAAGAAGAGCCCTGACATTTCATTTACAAAGGTAAAAAAAAAAAAAAAAAGAAATTGCAAGAAGAATGCATTACTTCTATGAGAATTTCTCATCAAGCATAAATATTAATGTTCATTCATTCATTCCAGACACTTATTGGGTGTATATCAAATATAATTCTGAGTCCCAGCCAGAGATAGACAATAAGCTGAAACAAATAGATAGATGCTAGATAAACATGCTATGGGATTCTATGGAAAATAAATTATGTGGGGTAGAGAGATAGGGAACCTTGAAATGGAAAGCAATATTGCAATTTTGTATAGGCATGTTGGATAAGAATCTGAATGAATTGGAAGGGGTGCAAGTGCCCTGTGGTGAGAATGAACCTGGAATGTTCAAGGAACCTCAAAGAACACAGTTTTCCTGGATCACAGTGACTAAGAAGAGAGAAACGAAATTTGGATTGAAGTTGTGGAGATGAACTCCAGTTTATATAGAACCTTTTATGGCATTGAAAGATCTTTGGATTTTATTCTCAGTGAGATAGAAAGGTATTAGGGAGAAGAATTTGGTTATCTAATTTAAGATTTTAAAGTATCTAGGTTTTCCTAATTATTTTATTATAGTATCAATAAAGTTTGGATTATGTTATTAGGAGAAATAAGCAATGATACTTTTGTGATTTGTGATTTCTTTTTGTTGATACAGAAAAACTCACTTTCAGAGAAGTGGTGTCTCCACAAGAATTCAAACAAGGAGAAGATGCGGAAGTGGTTTGCCGAGTTAGCAGTTCACCTGCGCCTGCTGTCAGCTGGTTGTATCATAATGAGGAAGTCACCACTATTTCCGACAGTTAGTATTTTGGTAACTCCCTAAGTTATATGTTCTAATACTATTGCAGTTTTAAAAAATCTGAATCTATGTGTCTAATTGTGGAAATTGGAATGTTTGACCCTAAATATTCAACAGCTATTTTGAGAAGCTTTAAGCTCTAGACTAGGATTTAGCAATGTAGGGATCTCAGGGCAAATTCATGCCTTTTTTCCATAAGTTGTAATCAGAACACAGTCATGCCCATTAGCCATATCCTGTCTGTGGCTGCTTTGGAGGCGGAGTTGAGAAGCTGTGGCAATTGGTTTAGCCTAAAGAAATACGATCCTTAATACCTGGAGATTTACAGAAAAGGTTTGCTGACCCTTGCTCTAGTGTCAAGGAAACATTAATGCATTATAAACAGTACTAGGGAGAAGTAAATCCTGCTTTATTCAAATTCTATATAATTTCTACATGATCCTATGAGATCACTATCTGTAAACTTAGTATTGATGTGAATTCTGTTTATTATTCTGAGGCTGTGCTGTCAAGGATATCTACATGTTCTAAACATTGTGGGAAGATTTATGTCGATAATAGAAAAGTACATTCATTCAAATTGTCTTCATGATTTTGATTTAGACTGAGCTAAAATTTTGGAATAATAGGACATCTGAAATTGAAAGTGTAATTTGCTTACGTTGTGCTCCTCTACCATGTGCATAGGGAGCATTTTCAATTTAGAATATTTTTCAATGCACCTGCATTGCAGAGAGGAACAAAATAATTGAATCTTTTAAAATATTTTCCATATTCGGTGATTCTGATTTGTGTCCAAGGGAATGAAGATTCTACAGCATAAAGGAGGGAGAGAAGATCGTATCTATTTTTGAATATGTGGGGAGAATGTATGATAATCATGTTCAATAATCATTTTATTTAATTTTGAAAGAATTTTTCTAAGCTTAGCATATTCAATGGTTGTCAGTTTCCATTATAAGACGTTAATGAGAAATAACACCTTATTTCCTCTCATTTTGTTTCAGCATAACTCTGTAGAGTGTATTAACAAGTCACATAAGTAAATGGTTTGATGGTTTGATGTATTTTTAGCTCTTTTCTTCTGAATGATAAAGAAAAAGCAGTTCTTTTGTAATGGTGAAATGGCAGTGTCTAAATATTTTCATATTGTCTGATCTTAAACTTCAAATGTAAGTTTATTGTAAATCTTTATTAATAGAATATTTTGAAGTAAAATTATATTTTTAAAAGACATGAAGAACATTAACCTCAAAGTGAAGACTGATAACAAAGGGTAGTGGTGATGGAGGAGCGTACAGCTCATACGTATTTCCCCAGCATCCCAGGTCTGAATGACGTAGAACAAAGGTTCCATTTTGGCTCTCCTCCTTTCCTTGGCCCTGAAGCATTGAACACCTTTTCTAACTGTTCTGTGCCTAAATCTGACTCTTTAGCTGTAAAAATATTAGATATTTCCTTAATTTAAAACAATGGCTTTGTGTCATAAATAAGACCTTAGGCATACAATCGTTTGTTTACATCTATGGGTGATTTGTTCCAGGACCTCCCACAGACACCAAAATAAACCAATGCCAACGTCTCTTATATAAAAAGGCATAGTATTTGCATATGACCCGTATACATTCTCCCATATCCTAAATTGTATCTGGATTCTTCATAATACCAAATACAATTTAAAGGTTAGATATATGGTTGCTATACAGTATTATTTGGGAAATAACGACAAGAAATAATCTGTACAACATGTTCAATAAAGATTAAGTTTTTTAAAAAATATTTTTCATAAGCAGTTGTTTGAATCCATGGATGTGGAATCCATGGATACAGGGAATCATATATACTTCATTTGTTAATTAAATTAATAAAATATTTGGCTAAGGCCAGGCATGATGGCTCATGCCTGTAATTGCAGCACTTTGGAAGGCCAAGGCGGGTGGATCACCTGAAGTCGGGAGTTTGAGACCAGCCTGACTAACACAGAGAAACCCCATCTCTACTAAAAATAGAAAATTAGCCAGGCACGGTGGTGTATGCCTGTAATCCCAGCTACTCAGGAGGCTGAGGCAGGAAAATCACTTGAACCTGGGAGGCGGAGGTTGTGGTGAGCTGAGATCATATCATTGTACTCCAGTGTGGGCAACAAGAGCTAGACTCGTCTCAAAAATATATATATATATATATATATATATATATATCTCAAAATATATATGTGGATATATATATATTATATATGTATATTTGGCTGTATGTTAGATTCTCAATAAATGACACATCCCTCTCATTCCTTCTCATTGAGTTGTTAAATCTTGGAATCAGTTTTGCTAAAGTTACATGCATTTAGGTTATATCTAGAACCAGAAAATCCAACGTAGAAGAAATGGGTATAGTTTAATATGAAACAGAACACTAAGTTGTGTGGGTGGAAAAGAAAAACAAAATAAATAAAATAGTATTTTTAACTATAGGATTTAAAGTATTCAAGTATATTATCAGGAAGGACACACTTTTCTAACCTTGTAATATTGTAGAAACTTACCACATAGCTCATTATTGAACAATTTGTACATTTATAATGTATTTATATGAAATAACATTATTCACTGCTTACACCTTATATAATCCCTTTATTAAAGCTAATTAAATAAGATTAAGATTACAGTCATGAAAGGCATATGTATGGGCATTTGGAATAATGCCATGGACCCAGATAGCTTTCTGTTGTCTTAATCTGATATAAAAGTAAAGTATGTATATTCCAGAGGAAACAATGGAGGCTTAGAAATGCTCATTTTATTAGCTATGCTTTTGATTGTAACTCTGTGGTAGATATTCAAAATCACATTTCCTGAAGATTAGAAGTGGAGATTTTCCATATTGCTCATAGAAAGAAGATTCATATGATAAAGTATTCAAACATTGTGAAAGTAAAGGTGACATTTTGCTTATAAAAGTTGAATATCCTGACTTTTAGTGTCATCCTGATTGAGGGATATGCTATTTGCTGATATCCATTCAACCTTAGCCAGTTTGGAAATTATCTCTTAAACTTTGTAAATGCTTTGGTCAACACCTAATTGATAAACTCCTTCTGCATTAAAAAACTGATTTAAATGACTGGGTATGGTGGCTCACACCTGGAATCCCAGCACTTTGGGAGGCTGAGGAGGGCAGATCATGACATCAAGAGATCAAGACCATCCTGGTTAACACGGTGAAACCCTATCTCTACTAAAAATACAAAAGTTAGCTGGACGTGGTGGCACCTGCCTGTAGTCCTAGCTGCTCAGGAGGCTGAGGCAGGAGACTTGCTTGAACCCAGGATGTGGAGGTTGCAGTGAGCCCAGATCACACCACGGCACTCCAGCCTGGCAACAGAGTGAGACTCCATCTCACAACAAACAAACAAAATAAGCAAACAAACAAAGAAACAAACTGATTAAAATTACCTTGTTCAATACAACTTTTATATAATCTACTTCTAGTATAAAAGATTAATTCAACAATTACTGAATACATAGTATCTGTCCTGTGGTGTATTGGATGTTTAAGATTCATGGTAAGCAAGATAAGTTTATTGCCTTCAAAATACCAGCAATCTAAAGGGAAAGATAAATAGGTAAATCAGTATGAGAACAAGATATATTGAGTCTATGACAAGGAAATTGTGGCAATAGAAGATGATAAAGAAAATAAATGTCAACTACTTATGGTAAGAGAAGGTGTCAAAGATGCCTGCTAAGAAGAAAAGTTTACTTTTAAATATACACCCATATTAGCCAGGCAAATGTTGGTGGGGAACTATCAGGAATAGGGAATACCATGTGCAATGGCCCAGAGGTGAAAGGCAGCAGGAAAGCATATTTCTGAAACTGGAATAAGTTTATTATTACTAGAACTTATTAATAAGTGCAACTTAAATACTTATACAAATGGGAAAATCTAACTAGGATTTTTAAATAAAGGGCTAATAAGAAAGGAAGCTGAAGAAGGAGGTCAAGCCAAGTCAACACAGCCTTGACATCTGCTACAAGTTTGCAGTTTATTCAAAGGGGGCAACATTGAAAGGATTTAATCATTGCAATGACATAAACTAATATGTACTTGAGAAGAATATATGTATTTCAGTAAAGAAAACAAATTAGGTGGGGAATTTTCAGGAAGAGGGAATACCATGTGCAATGGCCCAGAGGTAAATACAGCAGGAAAGCATATTTCTGAAACAGGAATAAGTTTATAATCACTAGAATTTATTAATAATTGCAACTTAAATATTTATACAAATGGGTAAATCTAACTAGGATTTGTAAATAAAGAACTAATAAGAAAGGAAGCTGAAGAAGGAGGTCAAGCCAAGTTAACACAGATTGACATCTGCTACAGAGTTTGTTTATTCGAAGGGGGCATCATTGAAGAGATTTAATCAATACAGTAACATAACCTAATACGCACTTGAGAAGAATATATGTCAGTGAAGAGAACAAATTAGATGGGAGTCAAGGCAAATCTCCTAAGAGTGAAAACCAGTTAGTTCAGGTCCTAAGGAAATATTACTAAGGGAAAAAGAGATTTAAATTAAATAATGATAAACAGAGAAGTGATAAGACATGCAGTCTGACTGGGTCTGCAGACTGAGGGAGATGAAGATGTCAAAGATGACTCATGGAATTTGCCTTCTGCAGATTTCCATCACTTATGGAATTTTTCTTGGGCAACTAGTTCCATGTAAAGGCATGTGAAGACAGAACTGGAGAATGCCAGATGATAAATTTCAGGTGGAGAGATTGAGCTAAATTTTAGACATACTGAGATCAAGGCACTTTAATTCCTCCTAAGTATGTACATCTAGTAGACTGTTAAAAATGCTATGGAACTCACAGAAATCATCTGATGTGAAGAAAAATGGTGAGTCCTTAAGATATAGATGGTGACTGAAGCCATGTGGATAAATGAGACAAATAATTGAGTGGGCACAGAATAAGAAAAGAAGAGGACTTAGAAATAACTAAGTTAAGGAAATAAAGCAGACACTTTATTGGGCATTATCTGATTACACTTATTTTCTTACTTTGATAGAAAATTGGATTTCTGTATAACTGAGAGAAATATAATCTAAAATAAAATTTCAAATAAAATAGTTCTTTGACACTGATTGAAGCTCTGCCTTCTTCGAATGTTTTCTGGAAACACCTATTAATGATGGGCTTTCTTTTTTAATAGTTTACTAACAATAATCCATGGGCCTCACAAACATGTTTGGAATCTGACATGCAATTTTCAGATCGTTTTCTGTATAGAAAATGTTTTATATACATAAACATATATAATAGTATGTATTTAGATTTAGCAAGTAATTAATGTTTTTATAAAGCTTTAAATTTTCACTTGGTAGAAATAATGTGAGGCCAACAAACATATGAAAAAATGCTCATCATAACTGGGCATTAGAGAAATGCAAATCAAAACCATGTTGAGATACCATCTCACACCAGTTAGAATGGTGATCATTAAAACATCCAGAGACAACAGATGCTGGAGAGGATGTAGAGAAATAGGAACACTTTTACACTATTGGTGGGAGTGTAAATTAGTTCAACCATTGTGGAAGAAAGTATGATGATTTCTCAAGGACCTAGAAATAGAAATTCCATTTGACCCAGCAATCCCATTACTGGGTATATATCCAAAGGATTATATATTGTTCTATTATAAAGACAAATGCACACGTATGTTCATTGTGGCACTGTTTACAATGGCAAAGACCTGGAACCAACCCAAATGCCCATCAATGATAGACTGGACAAGGAAAATGTGATACATATACACCACGGAATACTATGCAGCCATTAAAAATGATGAGTTTCTGTCCTTTGTAGGGACTTAGTTGAATCTGGATACCATCATTTTCAACAAACTGACAGAAGAACAGAAAATCAAACACTGCATATTCTCACTCATAGGCGGGTGTTGAATAATGAGTACACATGAACACAGGGAGGGGAGCATCACACACTGGGGTCTGTTGGGGTGGAATAGGGAAGGGACAGCAGCAGGTAGGGAGGTTGGGGAGGGATAACATGGGGAGAAATGCCAGATATAGGTGACAGGGGGATGGAGAAAAATATAAATAAATAAAATAAAGCAAAAAAAAAAAGAGAAAAACTAATAATGCATTAAAATAGCCATTGAAAATTCAAATATTTCAATGGAAGAAAATGCTGATGTGTTCTCATAACATATGTATTGTGATTCTAATTATTGCTTTTATATAAAGCATTTCCTTTCTGATTAAAATAATACTTCTCCTTACTATTCATATTTTTCCTAATTCAAATCAAATATAATCAGTAAAAAGTATTATAGATGAAGGATGATAGGTATTTTAGTAAGTTAGAAAATGCAGTAATGCAATAATCTAAGTATGATAGTGTTCCTTTTTATTTTAAATTTTATTTATAATTGCCTCTCATCCAAACTTCTGGCTG
The DNA here is from genome assembly GCF_030222135.1 of Aotus nancymaae. Classification (NCBI taxonomy): domain Eukaryota; kingdom Metazoa; phylum Chordata; class Mammalia; order Primates; family Aotidae; genus Aotus; species Aotus nancymaae. The sequence continues at coordinate 25,774,762 of NW_026988435.1, forward strand.
CACACTTAAGAAAGGATTTTTAATTGACTTTGAAACATTACGAAGTTTCAGAAGTTTTTAGTTATTGCAGGACTACTTATGAGTTAGCCTCTAAGACTTCTTGTGGATTGGTTTTCTTTTTTGTGTGTGTTTGGTTGATCATTTTATTTTTTTATTTTTTCCCTTTTTTAATTTTTTAAAATTTATTTTGGATTGGTTTTCTTTCACCTCAATCTTCTTTTGATGAGGGTATTTCATGTTTGTGCTTTAATTTACCAGGGGAAAGAATCTGAATAAATATTTTGTCTCTCTTCTTAGGTTCAACCTAAGGAAAAAGTAAACATTATGGAAAAGTTTACACCTTATGGGCTGAAAATCATGTGGCTCTAGCATTAGAATTACAATTTTCACTTTGAGGGAGCCTCTGAATCTGCGCATTTCCACTCCTGATTACTTATCTCTTCAACAAAAAGCAACCACAGGCTTGTCTGTTTAATGAATATCTATGTTCTGATGACTCTTCTATTTGTTATTTCTAGCCCAAACTTCTCCCCTTTCATTAAGGAACTTCTATAACAAATTAACCCCCAAATCTGAGTGGCCTACTACCGTAGTAGTTTGTAGCTCACTCAGGCAAATTCCAATTGTCAGTAGATGTAGAGGAAGGATTCTACTGTATCCCTTCCACAATCAGGCTGATGGGGACTCTACCTTTTTCATATGTGGCTTCAGTGGTTTTCCTAACCACATTATCAAGCCAAAAGATAGGGGAGAAAGCAGTAAACACTGGAACAGGCCCAAGGAATAAACAATAGACTGTAGATATCTTAGAGGCTGGGTACCTTAACATAATCACATTTCTACCTGATTAAAAGGCCAAAAGAGATAGATGCTGTCTCTTATTCATCAAAGTGTCTTATATATAGTATCCAACAAACAGATAATAGTCAATGAGATCTATGGATGTGTTAATTAAGGAGATTTAAGATACTGCTTGTACAAAGAGTTTCCAAATTGGACTATACATAAAAGCATTCTTTGAATGATAAGGAGAGAAAAGGTTTAGCATGGCAGCAAGATTGTGATGCTTATAAATCAGGCCAGACATGAAAAATGTCAGGCTGAGATGCTGCTTAGGCATCACAGCTTACTGTAGCAGATTACACAATCAGTTAATGCACACTGTATACCGGGTTATTTTTGGATATATGCATGTGCAAACACATGAAAAATGGAATCTTGGAATAAAATAACAAAATCTATTTATTCCTAATACAGATTATCTTGTTAGCCAGAAAAATCCCAATCCCTTACATAAATTTGAGGTATAATTATTTTTATATCCTTTATATTACTTGAATAATATTATATCATTTAGTTGCCTCCTCAGAAATGCAAACTGTTCAGTTTAATTATTGTGTGAAGAAGGATGTTCAATATATTTTCTAGCCCTTTTCAACCCATGTTGCCATATATTTGCAGTCAAAAATTTGCATATCTGTGATATCTAATCTCCCTGTATTGTTCCTTTGTGTATCATTTCTGCATCCAAAATACCAAGGAGGAATAAGAGCCTAACCATTTTATATGGATATAAAATCTTGAATGTATTTTTAATTTTTTTTAGACAAAAAAGGTGTAACAAAGCAGTGTAGAGTGGAAAAAATGAAGTCATGAAATTACATTTTACTTTCAAATTTGAATTTGTTTGCTGATGAAAAGCTTGATAGTGTCAGACAGTGCCATATTTTAACTTTTAAAAATTTAGAGCACTCTAGACTTTGCCTTCAATTACTGATATCATTTTCTCCCCTTTGATTACTTTCCAGATCGGTTCGCTATGTTAGCAAACAATTATCTGCAGATTCTCAACATCAATAAAAGTGATGAAGGTATATACAGATGTGAAGGAAGAGTGGAGGCCAGGGGAGAAATTGACTTCCGTGATATCATTGTTATTGTTAATGGTAAGCAGTAAATAATTTATATATTTTTTATGATTTCATTTTAGCAATTTTTTAATTAAATGGCAACCATGTAAACTCAAAATACAAGTCTTCTCTAATAAACCTCTTCTATACCAGGAAGAAATCTTTCCACCTTTATTATGGCATCTGTAACATTGTGTTATAGCCTCAAGGCAGGATCCATGACTTATTTTACATTGTCATTCTCATAACCCTTTTCATATAGACTATATGTGAGTAATTGTTTTTTGCTGGAATTGTAGTTGTTGAAAGAATATCAAACAGTACAGTATTATACTAAATGTTACTTTTAAATTACATGAATTACTTGTTGCTTAAATTTATGTATTTTACACTATTTACATTTTTCTCAAATTTAATAATTAAAATTTTAAGGTTATATTTACATGTATTTAATGGACATGAATGACGGATTTTATGAAATCATGATGAAATCTCTTCCTCTAAACTTGCTTCTCCTATGATAGTTCCTACCTGTGTTAATATGACATTCTGTGGAGCTGGAAAATACGTTTCAGTTGTCCTAGACGTCTGTTTTATTAGTCCATTTTCTCACTGCTATAAAGAATACCTGAGACTAATTTATAGAGAAAGGAGATTTAATTGGCTCAGAGTTCCAGATGACTGGGGAGGCGTCAGGACACTTACAGTCATGGCAGAAGGTGAAAGAGAAGCAACGGCACAACTTAGAGGGCAGCAGGGAGAGTGTGTGAGAAAGTGAGGAAATACCACACTCAAAACCATCAGCTCTCATGAGAACTCCCTCACTGTCACAGTAACAGCACAGAGGAAACCGCCTCTATGATCTAGTCACCTCCCACCAGGTCCCTCCCTGGATACCCGGGAATTATTAATACAATATGGGATGAGATTTTGTTTGAAGACACAGAACCAAACCCTATCATACAGTTTAATCTGTTATCAGACATATCCATTGTGTATTTTAACATCTCTCAAGCATACTCTATTTTCTCTATCATTTTGTTTTCCATGAGAGTGCTGATCTTTCTAATTTTTTTTCTTGAATTCATACAACTTGGTTTCTCTACACTTAATCCCACAATTCTACCTTTCTCTCCAGGAAGACATTCAACTGTAATAATTCTTCAGTGCTTCTCATTACCTTCAAGACAAAATCAAACAGCTTTCCATGGCATAGAAAACCCATTATGATGCGTCCCTTCCCTAACCACTCTGCCATTGGATATCAGTCATAGGGAAACCAGGTCCTTAGAGGACATCTAGCATTTTTCAATGGCCTTTTTAGGAGTACGGAGTCTGATATTTATTAAAGGGGCCATAGTCAGTGGAGGAGTTTCCCTTTGGTGCAGGAGGAACATTTCAGTGCATAACAGATAGGTTTAAATATGGAGGTGTCTGTATCTATACCTATATTTATATCTATATCCATATATAGCTCTTTTTTTCTCTTTATTATATACAATAAACAAGGGTAATATATAGAGGCTATTTAGTTTGTCGCTTATCACATTGTCTAGCATACTTTGTATCCAAAAAGATTTATGGTGACATATTTTAAGTGTATTTCATCATGAGCAGTCTTTGTGTTCAGTATGTACTTATGAAAAAGGGAATTATAATAAAAATTAATACATGTAAAATTCTTTAACATTGATAGGAAACAGTATATAAGTATTTCCTACTATTATTTATACATATAATTACACTAAAACAATAATTCAATTATGATATTAAAATGAAATTCATCCAGCAGGCATAGAAACCCTTTGTTATTCATTCTGCTATTGTAGTTTCTACTTTAATATTAGGTTGTTGCAAAATAATTGCAGTTTTTATCATTACTTTCAATGGCAAATACCAATATTGCTTTGGCACCAACCTAATACTTTCTTTGATACATTTATAGCATGTTATATTCTATTTCCTTTCTAGATTATCTGTGAGTGTTTATGTACATTCATTTTAAAGGAATGTATGAATTCAGGTATGAATATTCTTTTAAGGAACAAAGTGTGAATCTTCAAATCCATCATGGTCTGCATTTAAACTAGAATATTTAGGTCTATATTTCTATACATATTTCAGGATTTTTAAGGAGACAAATATAGGAATATGTTTTTATGGGCCATTCTGATCAATTATGCAAATAATTCCTGTTTTGTCTATGTAAGCTTGACCCTCCGAAAGGCAAATCCTTCTCCTCTGTGTCCAACTTTCCTCTAACAGAATCAACCATAGATTCTAATATGACCTTCTTTGCTTGAACTTAGATAATTAGTCGCATTTTTAGCTTTAGAATCACAAATTCTCATAGCTTAAAATTCCTGGAATCTCTTTTATTTAAAATAATAGTGTTCACAAAATCAGGTATCGATTGATTTCTTCTCTGGAGGATGCAGTTGGACACACCTGAGGGAAAGCATTGACTAATGCTGTCAGACACCTGTGCTTTTCTCTCACATTTTGCCTTGATTTAAGCCAGAAAAATCATTTTAATTCAGTCTTATTGACTCTCATCCAGCTTACTGGCTCCTTTTAAATCTTGAGTTTTTTTTTGAAAGTTTTTTCTATCCTGCCAATTCATACTCTTTTGTTTAAACAATTGTTTGAAAGATATCCTTACTGGCTTCCTCTGTAGTACCGGCAATAATAAATGTTAAGGATTATTACTGATTTTATTTTTTTTAACCTCCCTTTATGACTTTCTTAATGTATTTTTCAGTGCCTGGGTATTGCTTTTTGCAAATATTCTTCCCCTCCCTCAAGGAAGGTTACACATGAGTGCCTTTGATATGTGAAGCATGGTGCCTCCAATGGAAGGATTATGCATTTTCACCCAGTTGATCATGTGACTTGCATTTTCACCCAGTTGTCCATGTGACTTGCTCTACCCAGTAGCATAGAAGCAAACAAAATACACACCATGGCTGAAATCAAACTTCAAGAAAACATCACATATTTTCTTTTATTCTCTTGTTCTTTCCTTCTGCCATGAAAATAGCATGACCCAAATAGGGACTTCTTCATCTTGGGCACCTTGATGAACACAGGAGGAGCAGAGTCACAGATGATCTTCAGGTGCAGACAATGTAACATGTATATGAAATGAAGTATATTTTTAAGCAGAGATTTTAAAGATATTTGTTATTATACACACACAAAAACAGACAATTGCAAACCAATGCTTTTGTCTGTGTGTGTGTGTGTTTTTTTTTTTTTCTCTCTCTCTCTCTTTACACAATCAATTTAAGCACCATCTGACCGAAGTATACTTTTGAAATTACTTACCTGGGTGTCCCTTTCCACTTCCCCTGATAGTGATCATTTATGACAATTTTTTATCACCTTATTGAGATACTGGAAATTTAACTGAAGAGTTTTTACTGTCATTCCAAAATTGCCTTACATTTATTTTATATATTTATTCAACAGGTATATGCAAAGTGCTGGCTTTATATTTTTCACTATATTGTGCTTTGGCTACTAATAGGCCTAACACAGAATCATTTCCCTTAAGACACTTAGAGTTTACCTCAACAACTCAAAAGAATCAACTTTACTAAAGTCCTTTATTGTTTATGGAATAGCTGAATTCAAAAACATTTAAACAAATGCAGTTTTTGTAGATATTTACAGACTATTTTATGAGAAGAGACACTTAATGCAGCTGAAGACAGGAGAGTTCCTTGGTATTAAAGACAAACCTAATGAAGAAAAACTGTTATTTAGGAGAATAGGGCAAGAATAAATATGTTGCAGAAAGAGCAACACTTGTAAAACAAACAAGAGCATAAGGTGTGAAAAATCCAAGCACCTAACTGTGATTGAAATGTACTGTTTTTAACAGGAATACATATAATTACACTAAAAGAATAATTCAATTATGATATTAAAATGAAATTCATTACCCTAAGGAATTAGAGTAATGGTGTGTCGGTGGGTTTGGAGATTAGGTGGAGGTGCAGCTGAAAAGCAGGTAGCAGTAGATCATGGCGGACTATCAGTGCTTTATTAAAAACCCGATCTTCTATGAGACAAAGAGGAGCTGCCATTGAGAAGCAAGTAATCCAGAGAACAAGGGAGTTGACACAAGAATATTGGCAGGGAGATAAAGTGAGTTCATGGGAGAGATAATTGGGGCCTTTACTAAAGGACAAGGAAATGAAGAGGAAGGTCTACAATAAAACTAGATTTAAAGCAAAATCATCACGCTATACCTGTGTCCCAGAGGCAAGACGAATCAAGGGTAATTTTAAGACTTCTAGTGTGGGCTTTAGGGCTTCCAGTAATCAAATGCAAGCAGAAACACCAATACAGTGTGCACAAAACTAAGTGTGCTGAATTTAAAGATTATGAGGTTGCAAGAGACGTTATGGCGAATGATATTACTTAAGTAGCCTGGGTTAAATGAATATTACAAGGACTGGAAGCATAAAGGTAATATAAATATAAATATTCATAAAATGAATATTACAAGTACTGGAAGCACATATTTTTAAAAGGATGAAAGCTAAAAAAAAAGTTAAAGACCTGTTACATCAGGTTTTGGACTTAGCTATTAAATGGAACATCACAAAGTTGAGTTAATGAATATAAAATATTTTGGGGGGATATTATATAATAATAATTCTTAATATTATTAAGGAAAGTTTAATAATGTCCTTGATAATATTAAGGATTATTACCTTGAACATAAGAAGAATTTATTTTATATTGAGCCTGGAGGAAATGAGTTAAAAAATGAGTGAGGACATGCAGAAATTCACAGGTAGATTTGGTTAATAATTTGACAGAATTCCTGCTACATGACTTCAATATTCTGTTTTCAATTAGCTGATTTCCCTCACTGAACAAACATTGACATACTCTTGAAAGTCATAAAAAATTTATATGTGCTTATCTTAAACTTTTTATTGAATCTTCAGGTAAGCTCTCCAACCTGCCTAACACCTTTCTGTTCATAAACCTCCCAGTGAATGCTTTCCTTATATCGTCATACCTTGTTTCACTGTGACATACTATGTGAAATCTTTCAAAAGCTGATTAACAGAGTCATTGACTGAATTGACTGGACACCTTTTCTGTAAATTCATACTTTTAACTAGATAATTGTGCTATACATATAAACATTCCCACTTACACATCACGGATACACTCTTTCAAAAGAGGATCAATATTGTCTCTCTTACTTTAACCCACATATATCCTCCCACCATCTGATTCCTTTGCCTTAAATAATATGCTCCGTAACTACTTAAAAAAATGCTCATATAGATGAAAAACCTGGAAATAACTTTTAAATTTAAAATATAGTCAATAGTGTTCATTTATAAAATATTCTCCTAATGTATAATGATTTATTATTTTCTGAATATTTTGTAAATTTGTGAAGAGTGATTCACTAACTGCAGGTTAAAATTTGGGGTAATGGAAACAGGAACAATAGAGATTGTTTGAAAAACACCTAGTAATGCAATTTTAAAGCAATTGTTTCTTTAGTCTTTCTTTGAACATTAAAATCAAAAGTGAGTGATAATTGCCAGAGATACCTGGACAAATGAATGTCTGAATGTATACTACACTTTATCTCAGTAACCCCCCTAGACAGTGATTTTTGTATTCCTATTTCTTACAATTTCAGAAAATGAGGAAAAATACTTCTATTTTTATAATAAATGAAAACTTAGGTCAAAATTTCTCTTTAAGTTGTATGCAGTGTTTTATAATGTAAAGCATATACAAGTATGAAGAGTGAATTCATCTCTTGTAGATGAATATGTAATTGAATCAACCATGCAGACTTTTAAGACAGTTCTACACATGCAAATTATGAGGGAATTTGTAATTTGTAACAATGTTATATAACATACAATATATAATTTACCCCAAACAATAAATATTTACCCAAACCAGAATATTTTCTAATTTTGTTAGTATTGTATCCCTAATGATCATATTAAATTTCAAGAATAAGCAATCTAGGATTACAAGAAAAGAAACATGTATCTTTTTCTCCTTATCTCCTATATAACTATTATTGCAGAAATTTTCAGTTTATAGAAACTAGAGAAATGATAAATAGATGATAGATGAATAGATAATTGATAGATAGATAGATAGGTAGATAGATAGATAGATAGGTAGGTAGGTAGGTAGGTAGATAGATAGATAGATAGATAGATAGATAGATAGATAGATAGATAGATAGATCCTGCACAGATCTGGCACATCTTTCTTTGCTTTTCTCTTCTACGTCAGTAACTGATGTGAGTATTTTATATAGTCCATTACTTTTCCTTAAGTCTCTATTTCTCTTTTACCCGGATTTCCTAAGTACACTTAGTGGTATACTATCATATTTGAAAGTCTCTAGAAAAGCATGTATTCATTTTTCAACGTTGTACTTTTCATCCCTGATTAAAGATACAGCAGAATTTTCTCATTGTTTGAATCAAATTCCTGTTCTGAATTCATCTGTTTCAAGTATAACAGTCTTCTGCTTGTCAGTTAGGGATTGACCTTTATATTTTGTTCTCTAACATTTGTTTGATGAGTACAGAAGTGAATCCTACCATTTGTGAAACAACAACTTCCAGAAATCTATAGGGACCACAAGACACTGCAATAGCGCAATTTTTTATCATTTCATATGATCAGTAAAATAAAAGTCACCATCAAGATGCCATCTGACATTGTGGAGATGGATGGATGGCATTCAGGACAATTAATGTCTAAATAACTTCAGAGAGACATTCATGGGTCCTGTTCTTCAAAATGTGCTGCACTAAAAGATGACTTAGGAAACCATATCAGTATTTCATTTACATTGAAATTCATGTATGACCAGTATCACCACTATCTCTTGCCTTGTTTTTTGGCTTTTGTCGTATCCTATGGCTTTTAATAAAAGCATAGGTATTCAGAGAATGTCTGTTTCTAATGGTTAAAATAATTAAGAAGCAGAGAGAATTCAACTCACATTACATAAAAATTAAATAACCACTCAGTTATAAGTGAAACTAGTTCCATGTGCTACATCATCTTCTTAAGCATAATTTGTTTTTCTTTTTATGCAGATATGCTTAACTTCTCTAGGATGATTAGACAGAGATTGTGTGCTCTTTCATCCTAGAGAAGTTAAGCATATCTGCATAAAAAGAAAAATTCTCTGTCTCTGTCTCTCTATCTCTCTGTCTCTCTCTATCTCTCTGTTTATCCCTCTTTTCCTCCCTCCCTTTTTAGCCAGGCTGATTGCTGTTTGTCTTATAAAACATAGTCCAAGCATCATTTCTGGAACTAGAAAGCAATTCTAAATAGGATTTGCCTTATTGCAAGATTTCTCCCCATGAGATCTTACAGTACTAGGTCCACTCTGTAAACTTTTTCAAAGCTTAAGCATTTGAAAGGACTCAGGGGACTCCACAGAGTACAGTTGTTCCACAGTATCTATGGGAAGTTGGTTCTAGGACCAACATCCATGGGATACCAAACCCACAAGCGCTCAAATCCCTTCATGTCAAAAGGCACAGTATTTGCATATAGCCTACATACATTCTTCCCATATACTTTAAATCAGCTCTAGATTAGTTACAATACTTAATAAAATGTAAGTGCTGTGCAAATAGTGTTACACTCTATTTTTTAAAATTTGTATTCTTTTTATTGCTGTATTGGTATTTTAAATGATTTTTTTTCAAATGTTTTTGATCCCTGCTTCATTGAATCCTTAGATGCAAAACCTGTGAATACAGAGAGCTGGCTGTATATTCATGATTGCTCTATTCTAAAGAAAAGGATATGGTGCAGCAAGAGAAAAAGAATGTAAAGAGTCAGGCTTTTGAGAGGCAATCCCTTACACAAGATTTCCAAGGGTCCTATTTGCAAACAGGATGATGTGTATGTTCACCTTAAACCACCGAGATCTGAATGAGGCATCTCAAAGAGACTCTCAGGTGGAGGCCTTTAAGTAATAAAGCCAAACTTCACAAATTGTTTAGGTCAAGTGCAAATTATCAGTGCAGAAAATGACTTCGAAGGTTGCCAGGAAAACTTTCTGGTCCATCATAAATTCCAATGCCCTTATCTTGGCCGAAAGTCATCCACGTATCTTTGGAGATATGGATAGAAGTTTTCCAGCTGAGCCAGAAATCAACTCCATTTCAACAGTCTCTTTAACAATATACCTTTCACACTGACTTGAAATTATCCATTTATGTGTGCAGATTAGACCATTTTATAACTTTAAGCTACACCTTAGAGATTTGCATATAGGAGATGATCTATAACTTCTGGAAAGATTTCTTCAGTTTTTAATTATTTTGTTCAAGTGTGTGATTCTCTCAATTACAAAGATATTTTATTTCATAATTGTAACTACTTAGTGTTTTTTCTCTATTTCTTTAGGTTAAATAATCCAAGTTATTTTACTATTATCTTGAGGACATTTCCTACTTAAACCACCATCTAGTAATGTGCTTCTAGATATCTTGCACGTATTTTAACAGTTTGTCATGTACAATAAACTGCATAGATTTAAAAAGTCAACATATATTTATTAATGTATGTATATATCTGTAGATATGTGTGTTTGTGTGTCTGAAAAATAATCACCACAGGTAGTGAATATATCTTCTTTTGAGAAGTGTTTGTTCATGTCCTTTTCCCATTTTTTACAGTGGGGTTATTTGTTTTTTGCTTGCCGATCTGTTTAAGTTCCTTAGAGACTCTAGATATTAGATCTTTGTTGGCAGTATACTTTGTGAATATTTTCTTCCATTCTGTAATTTGTCTGTTTATTCTATTGATCACTTCCTTTGCTGTGCAAGAGCTCTTTGGTTTATTTGGGTCCCACTTGTCAATTTTTATTTTGTTGCAGTTGTTTCTGGGGCCTCAGCCAAAAATTATTTGCTAAATTGGATGTCTGCAAGGATATTTCTTATGTTTTCTTTTCGGATTTTTATAGTTTGAGGTCTTTTATTTAAATCTTCAATTCATCTTGATTTAATTTTTGTATATGATGAAAGGTAAGAGTCCAGTTTCAATTTCTGCATATGATTAGCCAGTTATCCCAGTACTATTTACTGAATAGGGAGTTCTTTCCCCATTGCTTGTTTTTGTTGGCCTTGTTGAAGATGAAGTGATTCTAGTTGTATGGCTTTCTTTCTGATTTTTCTATTCTGTTCCATTGATCTATGTTTTTGTTTTTTTTGTACCAGTACCACGTTGTTTTTGTTATGCTTATCATCACTAATTATCAGAGACATGCAAATCAAAACCATAATGAGACACTATCTCACACCAATAAGAATGGCTATTGTTAAAAAGTGAAAAAACCAACAGATGTTGAATACTGCAGAGAGAGGGGAATGTGTATAAATATTGTTGGAAATGTAAGTCAGTTCAGCCACTGTGAAAAGCAGTTCGGAAACTTCTTAAGAAACTTAAAACAGATATACTGTTCAACCTTGTGATCCCTTTACTGCGTATATACCCAAAGGAATATAGATCATTATATCAAAAAAACATATGGACTTGTGTGTTCACCACTGCACTATTCATAATAGTATACACATGGAATCAAGCTAGATTCCCATCAATATTGGGTTGGATAGATAAAATGTGGTACATATGCACCATGGAATACTATGCAGCCATAAAAAGAATGAAATCATGTCCTTTGCAGCAACATGGATGAAGCTGGGGACCATAATTTTAAGTGAACTAATTCAAGAACAGAAAACCAAATACCACATATTTTCACTTATAAGTCGGAGCTAATGCTTGAACACACGTGAACCTCTACACGGGAACCATAGACACTGCAGAAGAGTAGAGCAGGAAGGGAGAAAGGGAGGCATGGGCTGAAAAATGACATTTGGGTACTATGCTCACTGCTTGGGTGTAATTTACCCATGTAACATACCTGCACATGTACCCCTGTATCTAAAGTTGAAGAAAAAATAATATAAAGCTTTAAAAAAGAGTAAGAAATGGAAATGAAAACATAATAAACTTTATGAAATGCTAAAGAAGTAAGTATAGTGAATATATTCATTATCCATAATAATGATTTTCCATTTTTATTATCCATAATAAAAATTTTCTATAACCATATAACATATGTACTCTTTTAAGTGGATTCTTAAAAAATTATTTTGAGGTTCATTTATGTTATCCCATGCCACATAATATGTCATCCCTTTTTATTGCTATTAATATTCAATTTTAAGAACATTTCACAATTTTCTTACTCATTTACCAAAATGGGTTTTTGGAAGTTTCAGGTTTTGGCTTACAAATATATACACATTTATATATTAGTCTTGTTATGGACATATGTTTTTATTTCTCTTAGGTAAATACCTATGAGAGGTATGGCTAGATCACATGCTAAGTGTATGTTTAACACTTTTAAAAAATAAGTCCTGAAAGTTTCCAAAGTTATTTTACTATTTTATCTTCCCTAAAGCAGGGTATGGGTATTTCACTTGCTCCACATCCTCACCAAAACTTCGTGTGTTCAGTACTTTATGTTTAGACATCCTAATAAGTGTTTAGTGGTTTCACATTGTGGATTTAATTTGCATTTTCCTAATACCTCAGGATGTTGAACATCTTCTTATGTACAACTCAGCATTGATCATTTTTGGTAAATATCTTTTCAAATATTTAACTGATTTTTACCTGTGCTGTTTTCTTACTATTGAGTTTGCAGAATTCTTTATGTATTTTGAACAAAATTCCCTTATCAAATATGTGATTTTGAAATATTTTTATCCAATCTGTGGCTTGTCTTTCTATTTTTTTAACGACTCCCTTTTAGTGGATGAAAGATGTTGATGATGTCAACTTTTTTTATATGAATCGTGAATTTTATTTGAATTGTTTCAAATCTAAATGTGTTATGTAAAACAAATATATTAATACTAAGATTTTCCTCAATTATTCTTTCTAGAAATTTTGTTTTTGTTTTTAAGTTTAACTTTACAATAATTTTTTGATTAATTTCTTATGATATTGTGACAAATTGCCAAAGCGATTTGTTTTGTTTTTTGTATTTTTTGGGCATGTTAATGATCAATTTTTCAACATCGGCTAAAAAAACCATACTTTAGCAACATAATTACCTTTTCATTATTTAAAATATGTTTTAATATGTGTGTCTTAGGAGATCTGTTCTGTTCAGTTGATCTATTTATTTGTCCCTTTGCACAAACAAAAGCTATTATGGTAAGTCGGAATAATGCATTATAAGTCCTTCAACTTTGTTCTTCTTTTCAAAGTGTTTTAAAATAGAATAAAATAATCTAGGTTTAGTTCATTTCCATGTTAATTTTAGAATCCAGCTTTCCATTTTTACATATACATATGCACTAACACACACATACACACCCACTACCATAACTTTAATTATTAGAATTGTGTTGAAGCTGTAGATCACTTTTAAGAGAATCGTCTTCTTGACATTATTGATCCTTCTGTTCCAGAAACACAGAAAATACCTCTGTATATTTAGATCTTTAATTTCTCTCAGCAGTGTTCTTAAGTGCTTTTTATACAGCCCTACCACCTCTTTTGCCATATTTATCTCTAATTATTCCATATATTTTGATGCTATTGTAAACCACATTTTCTTTTAATTGTTAATTGTGACATGTTATATAAAGATAGATAACCAATTCTGAAATGTGACTAAATTCATTTATTATATTAGCTCATAATTAGCTTGTAGTTCCATAGAATTGTCTACACAAATAACAGTATCACTGTGAGCCTCTCGCAGTGGCTCAGGGCTGTAATCCCAGCACTTTGGGAGGCCAAGGCCGAGGCGGGTAGATCACCTGAGGTCAGGAGTTCCAGACCACCTGGCCAACATGGTGAAACCCCATCTCTACTAAAAATACAAAAATTAGTTGGGCCCTGTATGTCCTACTTCAACTTCATTTCACAACTTTTGATATATTTCATATATATAGGCATTCATTTTAAAATATTTTGTAATTTCCCTTTTGATTTATTATTTATCTCATGAAACATTTAAAAGTATGTCACTTAGCTTCAAATTTTATGTGGATTTTCCAGATATAGCGCTGTCATGAATTTCTAAATTGATTCTAATGCGATCAGAGAACATACTATGATTTAGATCATTTCAAGTATATTCCTGATGCACTTAAAAGAATGCGTATTTTGTTGACATTGGTTAATGTTTTGGTAATTATTACTTAGGTTAGGGTCCATTGATAATGTTAATCAAGTCTTCTGTATCTTTTTTCTCTACATGCTGTATCAGATATTGAGAAATAGCTGTTTAAATTCTAATCAAATTATGAATTTATCTATTTCTTCTCACAGTTCTATCAATTTCTTCTTCAAGTATTTTTAAGCTCTCTTATTAGATAAAAGTATGGAATCATGATGTCCTCCTGATGAATTGACTTCTTTCTCATTAGGAATTGATTCTGTTTTTCTCAGATAATATTTGCTCCAAAACTTGAGTGTTAGCAGTATAGCTAACCCAGCATTTTTTCCATTAAGGTTTACATGATGAATATTGTTTCTTTTCTTTTAATTTGAACATATTTTTAATTTTGTGAGTACACAGTGGGTATATATGTTTATGGTATACCTGAGATTTTCTGATACAAGGATGCCGTGTGAAAGAAGCACATTCACATGAAAATGGAGTATCTATCCCCTCAAGCATTTATCCTTTGAGTTACAGACATTCCAATTACACTCCTAAGAGATTTTAAAATGTACAATTGCATTATTATTAACTATAGTCACCCTGTTATGGTATCAAATTGTAAGTTTTATCAATTCTTTCTATTTTTGTACCCATTTACCCTCCCTACCTGCCCCTGGACACCCTACTACCTTTCCCAGCCTGTGGTAATCATTCTTGTACTCTGTGATCCATGAATTCAATTGCTTTGATTTTTAGATCCTACAAATAAGTGAGAACAGGCAATGTTTGCTTTTTCGTGCCAGATTTATTTCACTTAATATAATCATCTCAGGTTTACTAGTTTTATCCATGTTGTTGCAAATAAACATTTATTTATATTTAAAGTGTGTTTTTGTAGGATATATGCAGTTGTGTCCTTTTTTTAATCCATTCTGACATTTTCTACCTTTGAATTAGAGTGCTACACATTGAATATAATATTGATGTAATTATTCTTAAGGCTACCATCTTGCTATGTATTGTCTGTCTTATCCTTTCATAGTTTTATTTTTCTTCTGTTTCTGTCTTTTTTCATTTTGAATAATTCTAATGAATCTATTAATTTCCCATTTTGTCTCATTAATTACAATTGATTTTTATGTTAGTACATGGTTTTCAGTCTCTTTTCAAATGATGTTTCACTACTTCACATATAATGTAAAAATACTCCCTCTAGCCTTTGTGCTATTTTTATCAGATAGTTTTACATTAATTATAAAGCTCATATTAGTTTTCTATTTCTGCTCCAACAAATTACAACAAATTGTGTGGCTTAAAACAACATGAATTAATTATTAGGTCAGAAGTCCACATAGCCTCTGCTGGGATCTGCTCTGTATATTACAAGATCACAACCCAGGTGTCAGCAGGACTGTGATCTTTTCTGGAGGCTCTGGAGCAGAATCCTTCCTAATGTAATTCAGGTTGTTGGCAGAATTCAGCCTCTTTCTTCTCTTGGACTGAGGTCATATTTCCTTGCTAGAAGTCACCTGGAGGAGGCTGCCTTTACCTTTGAGCAACTCCTTTCTGATCCTTACGTGGGAGTCTCTAAAGCTCTGTGCCAGCAGCAGTATGTTAAATCCATCCCATACTTGGAATATTTCTGACATATCTCTCTTCTGCTGCATCTCTTCTGCCTTCATCTTCTTCTTACAGCTGAAGAGAAATCTCTGCTTTTAATATCAGATGAAAAGGGGATCATGTGATTGGTCTCAACTAGATAATTCATGATTATTTTTTCACTTAATGTCTGTAACCTTAAAAACACCTGCAGAGTTTTTTTTAATCATGAAATTTAATGTATTCATAGGTGGCCAAGTGTTAGAGCATTGACATCTTTGGAAAGAGGCATTATTCCTCTGCCAACAACTGTGCTGTGCATACACAGACACACACACACACGCTATGTATAGCTTCAATGTCCAATTAGCTCATATTAATAAATTACATTAAAATTAATATTAAAGTTATTAGAAAAATATTTTATGTTTATCTACACAGTTACCTTTTGCAAGGATCTTCAATACTTTGTGTAAATCCAGATTTCTATCTGGCACAAGTTCCCAGATGCTTGAATGACTTTCTTTAGCATTTCTTGTGGTGCACATCTCTTGTTGATGATTCAGTTCACTTATCGTATGTCAAAGAAAACCTTTGTTTTTATATATAAAATACATTTTTGCTGGATATAGAATTCTAAATTAGCAAGTTTTATTATTTCAGTACTATAAAAATGATGAACTAGTATTTTTTGCCTGAGTTTTTTAGATAGAAATTCCTTTGACATTTTGTTCCTCTGTACATAAAGGACCTCATCCAACCAGTCACCCCCAGATTCTTAGAGATTTTGCTTTATCACTTTTCTTAAGCAGTATGAATACATTATACCTTGGTGAAACTTTCTTCATGATACTTGTACCCAGAATTTGCAGATGACCTTTGTGATCATTTTTTATCAAATTTGGAAATGTTTTAGTCATGAGATGTTCACATATTGTTCTCTGTCCCACACTCCTTTACGTCTCCAGTTTCACATATATTAGGCGACTTGAATGTACCCAATTGATCTTGGTCTTGTTTTTCATTTTATGAATACTTTTCATAAAATAATCTCATCTCTCATTTTTTGATCATTTATTTCCTTTTTTTCTTTGTGTACTAATTTTTTAATATTCTCTCTTATTACATGTTCTAGCTCATTTTTCTTTGGCAATGTTTAATCCACTATTCATTGTATTTGCTGTGCTCTACATCTCATGCACTTTAGCTTTTAATATGTAGACAGTTGATTTTTAAAATACCTACCTCAGAACTTAAAATAAAAAAATAAAATAAAATACCTGTGACATCTCCAACATTATCAATCTTTCATCTAGATTTTTGATTGCATGGAATGCAGTTATAATAACTGCTTTAATGTTATTGTGTACTATCATCTGTGTTATTCCTGGGTTAGTTTTTGACTGATTATATTTTATTCTCATTTTGTCTTGTACTTCCTGTTTTTTTTTCATAATAATTTTAGCTTGGATGCTAGATGTTATAAATGTTACCTCTTTATGTGCTGATTTTCTTTAGTTCTTTTCAATGTTTTAGACCTTTGTCTGGAAATACAGATGAATCATGTGGAAACAGTTTAATCCTTTTAGTCTATGCGTTTAAGCTTTGTTAAGTTTGATCGGAATAGGTCTTGACTTACTTTTCCTCACCTCTGAGATAAGAATGTTTCTGAATTTCTTATCTGTCATGAATTAGAAGTTGGTTTTATCCTGGCTCATGAGAATATGAACTACGCTTTGCTCTGTTTGAGCTGGAAATTGTTCCTTCTAATTACTTTACATAGTTCTTTTCTCGGCCTCAGATGGTTTCCTCTCATGAGTGCACTCATCAGTACTCATCTGGTGACTCTGGAGTTAATCACTGCAACTCTCAGGAAATCCTCACCATGATGCTCAGTCCTGTCTGGCACTCTGCCCTGTGAACTATCACCGATATTCACTTCCCTGTACTACTAGCACTACACACAGGGAGACCTCCAGACTCCAACTGGGATCCATATTCCTGTGCTGCAACCTAGAAAATCTTTCTAGATAGGAAGCTGATGCACCGAGACTCACCTTATTTTCTCCCATATTTTAGGGTTTTCTGTTGACTGATGTCATTGACTGATTCACAAAGTTTTGGGCAAAAGAAGTTGTCTTATACAATGTGTCTGATATTTTTAGCTGTTTCAGATGCTAAGATAAATTGGGTACATGTTTCTGTATCTTGGTTAGAAGCTGATACTTTTAGATATATGTTTCAGTACAGCAAATAAAATTTCACAGTATTCTAAGGTTTTGAAAAATGTATCCTAGCAATGTATTTTGTATAACGTAATGTTGCTTACTAACACGGAAGACCTGACTCTAAATATTTCAATCTCTCTTTCTGTACTAAACGCACAGCAATTTCAGATATCTATGTCTGAATTTCACTTTCTGCTTACTTTATCCATACATTTTGTTCTATAGTTAAATGACTTTTGTTAATTACTTTAATTCTACCTCAGTTTTGACAGTGAATTATTAACAGCAGGATATTCCAATGCTGCTTAAAAATATGTAACGTTATAAACTGAAACATGGCCCATATTTTAGATGTCTCAGGAACATGAAGAATATACAAGCAGTGCAATCTGAAGTTCGTGACAAATAAAGACAAACAGTAGGAAGTGAAGGAATCTTCAGAATACTTGGCTAGATTAGAGCAATGATTTAAAGAAGGAAAGAGGAGTCTCATCAACTGAAGTAGGAACGGGCATTCCTTGAACCAGTCAAGAGTCCCTCAAATAGGCAGGCTTAAAAATATTTTTCTCGGCCGGGCGCGGTGGCTCATGCCTGTAATCCCAGCACTTTGGGAGGCCAAGGCAGGTGGATCATGAGGTCAAGAGATCGAGACCATCCTGGTCAACATGGTGAAATCCCATCTCTACTAAAAATACAAAAAATTAGCTGGGCATGGTGGCGCGTGCCTGTAATCCCAGCTACTCAGGAGGCTGAGGCAGCAGAATTGCCTGAACCCAGGAGGCGGAGGTTGCGGTGAGCTGAGATCGTGCCATTGCACTCCAGCCTGGGTAACAAGAGCAAAACTCCGTCTCCCAAAAAAAAAAAAAAAAAAAAAAATGTTTTTCTCAATGTGGTTTTGGCTTGCATTTCTCTAATGACCAGTGATGATGATCATTTCTTCATATGTTTGTTGGCTTCATATATATCTTCTTTGGAAAGTGTCTGTTCATATCCTTTGCCCAATCTTGGATGGGTTTTTTTGTTTTTTTCCTGTAAATCTGTTTTAGTTCATTGTAGATTCTGGATATTAGGCCTTTGTCAGATGGGTAGATTGCAAAATTTTTTTCCCATTCTGTTGGTTGCCGGTTCACTCTAATGATTGTTTCTTTTGCTGTGCAGAAGCTCTGAAGTTTAATTAGACGCCATTTGTCTATTTTGGCTTTTGTTGCCATTGCTTTTGGTGTTTTAGTCATGAAGTCCTTGCCTATGCCTATGTCCTGGATGGTTTTGCCTAGGTTTTCTTCTAGGGTTTTCATGGTGTTAGATCTTATGTTTAAGTCCTTAATCAGAAACTAACCTCTCCAGGAGAACAGGCTGTTTAAGAGCATCAGCTTATCGAATCTGATTGTAATTGTACAAAGCACAAGGATACATTTTTTTAAACTAACAATATGATTTTTAATATTTACATGTTTGTTTTTAAGTTTGTTTTAAGTTAACATACAGTAAAATTCACTTTTTAAAACTGTAGAATTCTGTGAATTTTAATGTATACATAGATTCATCTTGGCACTACCACAGTCAGTATACAGAATTATTCTTTCACCCTAAAACACTCTCTAATCCCCTTGTAGTCACTCTACCACTTCTTTCCCTGCCATTATAGTTTTATCTTTTCCACAGTGTTATATGAATGGAATCATCCATTCTACTTTGAGAAAGTCTGTGATACCTTTTCCAATGCCATATGCTCACTTTGTGTCTCTGTGTCATATATTGGTAATTCTTAAAATATTTAAAACTTTTCTATGTTGTTCTGAGATCTTTGATGTTAACCATTATAATTATTTGTGAGCCACAAACCATGCTCATGAAAGACGATGGACTTAAATGATGAATGTTCTATGTGTTTTGACTCTTCCACTAAGCCAGCTGCTTCCCCAACTCTCTCCCTATCCTCTAGCCTAGCTGTGACCCTGAGACACAACAATATGAAAATAGGACAAGTGATAACCCTACAATGGCCTCTAAGTGTTCAAATTAAAAGAAGAGTTGCATGTCTCACACTTTAAATCAAAGGGTAGAAATGATTAAGCTTATTGAGAAAGTCATATTGAAAGCATAGATAACCTGAAAGCTAGGCCTCTTACACAGAACAGTTAACCAAGTAATGAATGCAAAGGATAAGGTACTGAAAGAAATCAAAAGCACTACTCCAGTTAACACACAAGTGATAAAACAAAACAGGCTTATTGCAGATATGAAGAAAGCTTCAGTGGTCTGTCTAGAAAATCAAAACAGCCACAACATTTCCTTATGTCAAAGCCTAATTCAAAGCAAGGCCCTAACTCTCTTCAGTTCTACAAAGACTGAGAGAGGTGAGAAAGCTGCTGATAAACAATGAAGCTAGCAAAGTTGGTTCATGAAGTTTAAGAAAGGAAGCCATTTCCATAACATAAAAGGACAAGGTGAAACATCAGATGCTGATGGAAAAGGTGCAGCAAGTGATCCAGAAGATCTAGCTAGGTTCATTGATGAAGCTGGCTACACTAAACAACAGATTTTCAATGTAGATGAAACAGCCTTCTATGGAAAGATGTTATCTAGGATTTTCATTGTTAGGAGAGGTCAACACCTGGCTTCACAGGATGGGCTGACTCTCTTGTTAGGGACTAATGCAGCTGGTGACTTTTAAGTTGAAGCCAATGCTTATTTACCATTTAGAAAATCCCAGTGCCCTTAAGAATTATGCTAAATCTTTTCTGCCTGTTCTCTATAAATGGACCAGCAAAGCTTGGATCACAGCACATCTGTTTATAGCATGGTTTACCAAATATTTTAAGCCCACTGTTGAGACCTCTGCTCAGAAAATATTTCTTTGAAAATATTACAGTTCATTTACAATGCACTTGGTTACCCAAGAGCTCCACTGGAGATATATAGGGATATGAATATTATTTCATCCCTGGAAATCTAACATACATTCTGTAGCCTGTGGATAAAAGACAAATTTTAACTTTTATGTGTTCGTATTTAATAAATAGTATTCTTAAGTCTCTAGCTGACATAGGTATTCCTCTGATAGATCTGAGGAAAGTAAGGTGAAAAACTTCTGGAAAGGATTCACCATTCTAAATGCCATTAAGAACATCTGTGATTCATGGAATGAGGTCAAAATATCAATATTAACAGGAAATTTTCATAAGTCAATTCTAACCCTCATGGATGAATTGGAGGGGTTCAAGGCTTTAATGAAGGAATTCACTTCAGATGTGGTGGAAGTAGAAGGGAAACTAAAATTAAGAGTGTTATCTAGAATGATAAATCCTTCCCAGATTTTTTTTTTTTTTTTTTGGAAACAGGTACTGACTTCTTCTAACTAGATCCTCTAGATAACTGGCTAATTATGTGGAACATCTTTTCATGTGCTTATATTCCATTTGTGAATCCTCTTCAGTGAAATGTCCTTTCATGTTTTTGCCCACTTTGTAACTGTAATGTTTATTTTTTACGCTGTATTTTGAGTTTCTTTATAAATTCTATGAATGCTTATTTGCCGTACACACACCATCTTCGGTGAAGCGTCTGTTCAAATATTTTTGTACATTTTCTAAATGAATTATTTTTTCATTGTTGAATTTAATTATTTAAAATATAAATTTTGGTTACAAGTCATCACTCAGATACAGAATTTTCAAGTCTCTTCACCCCTCTCTGTGGCTTGTCTTTATATCCTCTTAATAGTGTCATTCAGAGAGTAAAATATTTTACTTTTGAAGAAGTCCAAATTTTTAATCTTTTTCTTTTTGGCCTTTTAGGATTGTTCTTTTGTCATTATATCTAAGAACTTTGTACTTACCCTAAGTAACAAAGATTTTTTTCTATGTTTTCTTC
The DNA here is from genome assembly GCF_030222135.1 of Aotus nancymaae. Taxonomy (NCBI): domain Eukaryota; kingdom Metazoa; phylum Chordata; class Mammalia; order Primates; family Aotidae; genus Aotus; species Aotus nancymaae. Next base: position 25,796,601 of record NW_026988435.1, read on the forward strand.
AAAAAAAATGTATACATTTTTGTTCCTCATTTAGGTCTATAATCCGTTTGGTACTTACATTTTTCTAAAACATGAGTTTTGTGTTCAGGCTCATGCATTTGCATATGAATATGTAACTGTTTAAAAGCCATTGTTCAAAGCCTATCACTTTTAGATTGAATTGCCTTTCTACTTGGTAATAAAAAGCAATTGGCTGTATTTTGTGAGTCTGTTTCTGCAACCTTCTGTTCCTTTGGTCTAGTGTGTATTTTTTGACCACTATCTTGCTGTCACAATTACCATAGCTTTATAGTAAGTCGCAGAGTTGAAACCTACTGCTCAGAAAAATATTTCTTTCAAAATATTACAGCACATTGACAATGCACTTAAAATCAGGTAATACCATTTATCCAATTTTCTTTTACAAAATGATTCTGGAAATTGTAATTTATTTGCCTTCCTTTTAAAGTTTTGCATCAATTTGCTACACAAAAATATCAAGCTAGGATTTTAATCAGAATTGTGAAGATGCATTATGCTAATTTTGAAAGAATCTGACTTATTTTCTATCTTGAGTCTACAAATATATAAACATGGTATGACTTCTTATTTATTAAAATCTTCTTTTGCTGCTTTTATCAGATCCTTGTAATTTTCAACATTCAGATATCCTACAGAAATTTTGCTTGATTGGCAGGCCCCTAAGTAGTATAGTTTTGGAGCTGGTATACATGGTTTTATTTTTTTAATTGTGTTTTCCAAATATATATTGCTAATATGCATATAAGATTTGATTTGGGGTGTTCTTAAATCCTTTGACTGTGTTACACTCATTAATTAGTTCTAGCAATATTTTTGTAGATTTCTCGAGCAATATTCCTCTAGCAATATTTTTGTAGATTCCTTTGTATATTGTATATAATAACCCATATCTAATTTCTGCAATTTGGAAAAGATTTATTTCTTGTCTGACTGTGTGTCTTAAATCTAGTTTTACTTGCCTAGTACTGTGTTGTTCTTCCCGAATGAGGTTTAATAGGATTCCTGAGAGGGGATTTCCTAGCTCACTCCCAATGTTACAGATAAAGAAGCCACTTCTTTACCTGTATATCAATGTTAGGTCTAAATTTTTTGGCAGATGTCTTTCATCATGATAAAGAAGTCTTCCTTTATTTGTAGTTTGCTCAGAGTTTTCATCATGAAAAGATGTGGAATTTTGTTGATTATTTTGTTTTAGCATCAACTCATTAAATGATGTTTTCTTTAAACTGTTAAGTTGGATAAATTAATTGAGTATTAATATGCTTAATATATTAATATAATTTAATTATATTCAATTAATATAGTTAATATAATTTAATTATATTCAATTCATTTATCTAACCTGTTTAAAGAAAAATTATTTAGTAATAATAGTTGATGCTATAAAGTTGAGAAGTTCCTGAAGTTCTGTTCATTTATTTAGTATAATTAAATTATATTTATACTCAATTAATCTATCTAACTTAACAATTTAAAGAAACTGTTTATTAATAACAGTATTGTGTCAGGCTTACATTCACAGGAAAAAGAAAAGAAAAATAACTTAGTGGTGATGTATTTTTATTTACAGCTAGATTTTATTTTCTATTATTTTTTAAAAAGTTACTATTTTTGTGAGATATCGGTATGCAGTTTTATTTTCTTGTACTATATATGAGTGGTTAAATTATCAGCATAATGCTGTGTTCATAAATTATTGAAAAACATTCCTTTCTCTTATGTTTTCTGAAAGAGATTGTATAGAAATGCTATTGTTTCTTCTTTAAATATTTTTTAACTTTAACAGATAAACTATCTGGGTATAAACATTTCCTTTCAGGAGATTTTTTATTTATCTTTAAATAAATTTATTTTGTTATATTTCTTTAATAATTACAGGATTGTTTTTCTTATGTATTTTATTTTGAGTAACTGTGGTTTCTGACTGGTTCATATTTTCAACATTGCTAAATATATGTGCATAAAATTTTCTGGGTTTTTAAAAATATTTTTATTGTCTGTAGAATCTGTGCTGATATCTCTTCTTTCAGTCTTGATATTGGCAATATGTGTCATCTCTCCTTTTTTCATCCTGAGTCTTGCTGGAGGTTTAATCATTGTATTGTTATTTAAAATAAACTTTAATTTTCTCTACTTCGTTCTCATTTCAATTTCATTATGGTCCTTTTCTTTTATATATATGTATATTTTTTTCCTTCCGCTTAATTTTGGCTTATTTTGCTCTCGTTTGTCGAGTTTATTAGGCTATTCCGAAGAGTGATTGTGAATTTGTTCCAATATTTTTTGTCAGTCAGATTTTGCTTCACATATTTTGAAGCACTTTTTCAAGTTGAATGCACATGTAGGATGATCATGTTTTCCTGCTTAACTGGCCCTTTTATTATTATGTAATGTTCTCTTTTACATCTTTTAATTTTATTTGTTCTGAAATCTAGGTTTTCTGATATTAACATAGCCATTGCAGCTTTGTTTTGATTAGCATTTGAATGGCATATTTTTTCCTATTCTTTTCCTGTTATCCTAGTTTTTATCATTACATTTCAAGTGATTTCTATAGACAGCATACAATTGGGTTATATTTTATTCATTATGCTAGTTTATGTATTTTTATATATAAAATTAAGCCATTTACAGTTCATTCAGATGTACCATTTTTTAAATGTTATTTTAGTTTGTTCTTTTTGTCTTTCATTCTTCTATTTTCCCTGCTCTAAATTCTTGATTATTGAATGTTATTTAGATTTTTTTTTTTTTTTTTTGGTATCTATTAAGTGTCTGGCTATATCTATTTACACAGTTTGTGGGGAGTGGGTGTTGCCCTTGTAATTCAATATGCCTATTTAACTTAGAATCAATATTTACCATTTCAATTGGAATGTAGAAAGTATAGCATCATATAGATCCCTATATCTTCTCTTCTTTATGTCATACTTGTCCTATGTATTATACCTCCATTCATGGAAAATTCCAGCAGAGTATTTATTTCTTTCAACCATTAAATTACTTTAAATAACTTACAAAGTGAATAGTGTAACATATTTCTCAGATAGTTGCTGTTTGTTACTAATTCTTTATTTCTAGAATTTGATGTTTCGTTTGATTTAATTTCTTTCTCTTTGAAGAAGTGCCTTGAGCAATTCTTTTACATCAGGTCTGCTGGCAGAAATTGTACTAATTCTTCTTTACCTTCATTTCTGAAGGGTATTTTGCTGAACATAGACCTTGCTTTGGCAATTCTGTTTTTTCAGAACTTTACAAATTTTGTTTCGTTTCCTTTTGGCCTTAATGATTTCTGGTAAGACATTCACAGTCGTGTGAATCATTGTTCTCCCATAACAATTACATATTTTGGTATTTGTATATTTTTGGCTTTTAGAAGTTGGATCGTAATGTGCCTGGACATGAACCGCTTTGGGTTTGTTATGTTTGGGATTAAAGTACAGCTGTTTTTGAATCCGTAGTTTGATGTTGTTGGCCTATTTGAGAAATTTTCAGATGTCAAATGCATTGATACATATACATATGTACATATACATCTACATATCTGTGTCCTGGTGCTCTTTCACTTTTCCTTCTTGCCTTTTTGACATTTTGGTATTGTCTAAGAAGTTCCTGAAGTCTGTTCATTTTTTTCTTTAATATTTTTCCTTTTGTTTTGAAAATTGGATAACTTCCATTTGTACTTCTTTATGTTCGATAACTCTTTCCTCTATAAATCCATTCAGCACGTCATGAAGATTTTGTTGTTGTTGACATAAGTAGAATGCTAATATTTACTTATTTGGGGTTTTAAAAATATATTGCATGTCTTTGGAGAGATTTTCTATATTTCCATTTATTTCACCTAATTATTTAGAACATGTTTTAAACAGTTGCTTTAAAATAGCTTTTAGATAATCCAACATGTGTCAAGATGCCAATGACATTTCCAATTGACATGATTTTCTTAGTTCTTAACAGGTGAAAAAGTAGATTATATTTAGGACTTTCAGTGTTACCTAATCAGACTCTGGGTCTTATTTCCGCATTATGGAAAATGTTCAGTTTTGTTGTTGTTGTTGTTGTATTCAATCATCTTGTTTAGATTCAGACAACAAATTTTGACCATCCTTATTGGTTTTATATTCAGACTCCATTTTCATTAACTTTCAGTGTTTTTCAGATCTGTCCTGTATGGGTACCAATGACCATAAACCATGACTATGGTACCAATGACCATAAAACCAAAACTGTGCAGAGGTTTACCTTTGAGTTAAATTCATAAAATCTTGGCACTGTTTAGATTCTGATTCAATAAGCATAGTTCAGGACAGAGCTCAAGATTTCATGAAGAACTTGCTGTGGATGCTTTCCTAAGGCCTCCCTACTCTATGATCTCTGACCTACTTTCCTATTCCTTGGGTCACCACTTTTTAGTCCTCTGGCTAAGAAGCTGGGATCTTATTTATCCCTCTCTGTCCTAACTATGCCCTCATTCTGGTTCAACTGATCAGATAAATGAGGAGGATAAAAGCAATGGGAGATTTTGCGCTTAGGAATACAGTTTATTTTAGCGAAGAACAATCATCTCTCAGAAAATTAGGTGTTTGCAGCTTTCCTCTGTTGACCTTGTCACTGCCAGATTTGCTTCCTGCTTCTTGAGTGTGAACAGGAAAGCTTCTCTTTCTTGGACCTTTCTTGGGAAGTATTGATGACAACTTCTGGGTTTTGTAATGCCTTCACTTCAGGCCATGGAATTCTGAAAAGAAAATTGTTATCTCACAGTTTTTCTGGTGATATTTTAAATTCTGTTATATTCTTAGTAGCAATATGCCTGCTACAATGTACTCTTAAGAGTCTTCAAATAGATTACATACATATTCTATCCAAGTATAATGGTCACAGTAAGTGGAGAGACAGGATGCTGCAAGGTTTCCCCAGTTAATCCAGAACTGGAATTCTGCTATTACTTTGAAACTCATTGACACGTACATGATCAGAGCCTTATTTAAACTGTAAGAAATTCATATATATATATATGCACACACATACACATATGTGTATTTGTATATGTATACACATGTGTGTATATATATATTTATACACATACACAAAAGTGATTTTCATCTGCTTACTTTTTTATTGATACTTAATTGATCACTTTAGTGTGACTTTGAACATTAAGTCCATACTTTAGGATTCTTACTGCCGTTTGAAAGCTGTGTATTTAAAACCATACTTTTCTTAGTTAATGGAATAAAATTAAAAGGCTTATGGTGAGAAAATGAAAGCACTTTCAATTCTTTCTTTCTGGCAGTTTATCAAAAGTGGAAATAATGTTGGTCTTGCAAAATTTGTTATTTTAAAAACATGCGATGGCAAGTTGCCAAAATTGAAGCACTAGATTATTTATTTCTTGTATTATTAAGATATTACAGTAAAATGACCAGTTTTTAATACCAAGATAACCCTTTCTCCCCAACATCTCCATCATCTTCCAATTTTATCTTTATTCGTGATGTATATATAAAACAAATATAGCCCTTGTATGTTGGTCCTTGGACAATTAGCACAGAAAACCGTCAATGCCAAATACAAAAATGTACACATCTGATTGTTTTAAATTAACCTGCATAAGCCTATTTTAAACATTTACAGTCAGCCTGCTTTGCAAACTGAATAGCTGCACCCAACTTCTACTAGCCATAGACAAACTCCAAGGGCCATACAAGACACCAAGCCCACAGCTGCCCTTCTACCTTCTGAGAGACATGAGAGACTCTGCTATACTGCTGAGTGACATCACCTGGACACATTCACCCCTCTCAGATTCTTCACTCTTCCAGGAGTTCCCTTCCCCTTCTCCCACTCTCTGAGTGGTGACCAGACTTGTTCGCTTTAAATGGTGTCCTGCTATCGGGAACTTCCCATGGCAAGCAACCTGTATGAGTACCACCTAAATCCAACTCATTGTGCATTAATGCCAGCTATCTTCATGCCTTTTTCCTTGATTGACGCTCAATTATAATTTCCAACAGACTATTTTCTGCAGAATTTTGCAAAAGTGAATATTACCAACTCTAAAAATACGTTCTGAAATCTTATACCTTTTGATTACTATTAAATATACACTATGACTTTAATTTTACATTTTTAAATAACTTTTATATGATTTTTTAAAGTTAATTAATTTTTTGAGACAGTCTTGCTCTGTTGCCCAGGCTGGAGTGCAGTGGCACAATCACCAGCTCACTACAGCCTTGACTTCCCAGGCTCAAGCTATCCTCCCATCTCAGCCTCTTAAATAGCTGGGACAATAGGCATAAACCATCATATTCAGCTAATTTTTTCTATTTTCTGTAGATACTTGGTCTCATTGTGTTTCTTAGGTTCATCTCAATCTCCTGGGCTCGGGCGATTATCCTACCTCAGCCACCCAGATTGCTGGGATTACAGGTACAAGACACCATGCTAGGCCTTGACTTCCTTTTAAATGCTAATTTGAATTACTAACTTGTATTCTAGTCCATTTTGTACCCCAGGTGGTCCCAAAACTTTTGTTTAATGTATAGGTTAACATGAAACAGGTGAATTCTCAGATCTGTTACTGCATTCATTCTTTCCTGATGTATATTAGTACCTAAAAAAGATTTTCGGGTAAAGAGATTATTGAACTTTTTCTCTATTAGCACAATCCAATAGCTGACTTTTTCAGAAGAAAATCCATCTGCACACAGGTACTTGATTGGAAAAGGGATGACCCTAAAGATCTTCTGAAAGACGTTGGACCTCAAGGTTTTTTGAAAACCTTGAGGGCCTTTGATGTAGAATATTTTTAACTGTAGAATGTACTCTGAAAGAGCATAAATAGGGCCATGTTTAATGGTGAAATTAGCTTTCAAGAATTAAAAGAACACTCACGTTGCATTTATTTATTTATATATTTATTGACTTGACAGATCCTCCATTTTAACTATGGCCTTTTACTTAATTATCATCTCATACTGCAAAGAGACTTCTTTTGACAAAAATAAAGTCACAGTAATGTTTTTCCTACCTTTAACAGTAATTTTTCACTTAGATTTTATTTAATAAGCACTTTATTTTGGTGGTAAAATATTGTAGACATCTAGCAATGAATTAGTTTTAGTAAATTGTATGAAAAATATTTATTAAAATTTTTATTTTTAATTTTTTTAATTTGTTCATTTATACTTCTCTGATTATAAATATAACCCATTGTTAGTATAGAACATTGCATAATGTTTACTGAGGACAATTTGAAATAGCTGATTTAATATTCTTAAACCAATATATTAAATATTCATTTACCTTTTACCTATGGATTTCAATTCTGGTTAATTAAATGTAGAATTGTTGTGTATACAAATGCTGTAAAAGATATATATATCTGGTTATATTTAAGCAGATGACTTACTACTTGCCCAATAGTGTAGCCACAGGGTTAGGAATATTGATCAGTTTGAATAAGAGTTAGGATTTCTTTATATATTGATATAAATATATCTCTTACATGTATTCTTACCTTGATAAAAGAAGAAGAGTACAGAAACAGGTGGATTTTTAAAAGGAAAAATAAAATGTTGAAATATGAATAAATATTTGCATAAATAAATGCAAGGGGTAGCCAGGTTCTGGGAGATACTCCTGAGGCGGGAGTGCTGCTTGAGCCCATAAGTGCAAGGCTGCAGTGAGCTGCTCTGATCACAACACTGCATGCCAGCTTGGGTGACAGAGGGAGACCCTGTATCAAAAAGAAAAGAAAGAAATGCCAGCACAGTCAGCCCTTCATAACCATGGTTCTACACTGGTGTTTTCAAACAACTTTGGATTGGAAATATTTTTAATAATAGCAATAAAAATAACAACACAACAGTGAAAACATACAGATAAAGAACAATGCAGTATAGCAACTATCTGAGGGAGTTCCTGGAATCAGTCCTCCTTGAATACCCGTTAACAACTGTAATTAATAAAAATAACTAACCAGGAAAATGGTAAGGTCAATAATTTTAATTGTCTCTTTTTAAATTTTTGATCTTGTACATATTATCTATGCAAAAAGCCAATTTAAAAGACCATACTAATCAGGATTCTTTGGCAACTAATTAGAAAATGCAGAAAAGCACAATTATGAAAATGCAACAAAGCATCAGTTAACAATATTTTCATTGTTTCTGTACTTGATGTCCAAGGAAGGAAATATTTATTTTATTAAACTGCTGATTCCTCTTGTATTATCTTTCATTAAGAATGTAATTTTAAATTTCATTTGAAACTATTTTTTAATATTTTTTTAAACCAACCTAATGAGCCAATTTGATCCTCACTCTCCTACAATCTGGTGGTACTAAATAAAGCGCTTACTGTGTTGTTCAGATAGGTTTGATTTTAAGTCAGTACTCAGTACATTATGGCAATTATGTCACTGCTTTATTGCATTCACAAATTAGGAACAACCATGTAGGAAATGCCCAAGATTTGCTATTAGTGAAATTTGCAGATAAATGCTCTATTTATTAGATTTTGTAACAAGATAGATATACCAAATCAGTTGACAGATAAGATTGGAGGCCACTCAGCTACATTATTGTGAAAAGAATTATATGTATGTATTTTGTTTATAGTAATCAGGAGATAACTATTTTTCCAAATGAAATTATAAACTTGATTATTGTTCTTTATGCCTATTATTTTACACTTTGCATTTGTTCAATTTTATATGCATTTTGAGTTCCAGAAAAGTATTCTCATGAAATAGCACTTTAAATTGATCATTCTCATAAATTCAAAATGGAGGATTATTAACCCAAAGCAATATTAAGGGAAATTGAGAGCTGTTAGATCGTATTACAGCATTTGCAGCAGTAAAAAAGAGCAAAACATACAATTTTTTTTAAAAAAAGAAAACAATACAGATGGTTTTCTTTGATGCCTGATATGACTATGTGAAAGTAACAATTTCATGATCACAATAATGATAAATGTATTATCCATAATTGAGATGTCTTATTGTATATTGAGAGGCTATATAATATTAAAATACTAATCATTCTTTACCTCATATTATAAGCAATTATTTGAAAAATTGTCAAATATGTATATTGTAAATGAGACTACTTGATTTGTTATCAATGGAAGGTTCTTAAAATTAACTGGAAACGTGTAATTTCTTATCATCCATGAGTTATACAAATCAGCTTTGCAAATGTGGTTTTCCAGGTTTTTCATGTTTCTCTCTTCATATAATAAAGTGCAACTGAAAGAAGTGTGTTAATGAAACTATGGTTAGACCCAAATAAGTAAGCTAATTTGCTTTTCATATAGACTGAGAATGTAAATAGAGAATGTTAGAACTATCAAATATTTTGGTGTTAATCTGCTCTATCTATTTCTTGGCCAGGAAGCAAGATCACTTCTGTGACTTTCTAATGGACACACAGCCCTTAAAGTAAAATCATTTTTCTGATGATTAGTGATATTGAACTTTTTTCATATGTTTGTTGATCGCCTGTATGTCTTCTTTTGAGAAATGTCTGTTCATGTCATTTTCCCATTTTTAATTGAATGATTTGTTTGCTTGTTTTTTCTTGTTGACTTGTTTAAGTTCCTTATTGTTTCTGAATATTTGACCTTTATCAGAGGCATAGATTGCAAACATTTTCTTTCATTCTTTAGGCTGTCTGTCTTTCTGTTGATAATTTATTTTACTGTGCAGAAGCTGTTTCACTTAATTAGGTCCCACTTGTCAATTTTTGTATTTGTTGCAATTGCTTTTGGGGACTTAGCCATAAATTATTTGCCAAAGCCGATATTGGGAAGGGTATGGTCTAAGTTTTCTTATATAATTTTTTTAGTTTAAGGCCCTACATTTAACACTTTAATCCATCTTGAGTTAATTTTTGTATATGGTGAAAGGTAGTGGTCCAGTTTACTTCTTTTGCATATGGCTCACCAGTTATCCTAGCACCACTTACTGAATAAGGAGTCAATATTTTTGTTAACTTTATCAAAGTTCAAATGGATATAGTTGTGCAGCTTTCATCCTCAGAAAGATGTAAATCAAAACCACAATGAGATACCATCTCACAGCAGTCAGAATGATTATTATTTAAAAAGTCAAAAAATAATATGCTGTCAAGACTTCAGAGAAAAGGGAATGCTTCTACACTGTTGGTGGAAATGTAAATTTGTTCAGCCATTGTGGAAAGTAATTTTGAGATTTCACAAAGAACTTAAAACAGAACTGGCATTTGACCCCAGCAATCCCATTACTGGGTATATGCCAAAAGGAAAATAAATTGTACCAGACATATGCACTTGTATGCCTATTGCAGTACTATTCACAACATCAAGGACGTGGAGTCAACCTAGGTACCCATGAATGGTGGAGTGGATTAATAAAATGCAGTACATATACACCATGGAATACTACACAGCAATAAAAAATGATGAAATCATGTCCTCTGCTGCAATGTGGATGCAGCTGTAGGCATTAATCCTAAGCAAATTAATGCATAGACAGAAAACCAAATACTGCATATTCTTACATTCAAGGTAAACATTGAATACCCATGGACATATATATGGGAGCAATAGACACTGGGGGACTCCTAGAAAGGAGGAAGAGGGAGGTGGGATGGTCTGAAAAACTACATATTGGTTACATGCTAACTACCTGGAAGACCGGACCACCTTTACCTCAAACCTCAGAATCACGCAATATACCCAGTTAACAAATCTGCCCATGTGCCCCCTGGATTAAAAAAAAAAAAAAAAAGAAGAAGAAAAGAAAAAAGTAAAAACAAGGAAAGAAAAATAAAGGGTTGTGAGTCTTAAGATTACTAGTCCTCTGCTAGATGAAAAATCTATGTGTGCATTTATTTGTTGCTTTATATTTAAAACAGAATTGGAATTGATTTACAAATGAGTGTACTTCCTGACTGTGGTTGAGTGGAGTGAGTTTTCCTTAGCTCAAATAAACTTGAAGGAATTAATAGGCGCTGGTTAATCTGAACTACACAAGTTGTGACATGAATAGGCATTTCATGGTTAGTATCATCTTCATCTTCTGAGAAATATCTGGGGGTTGAGGAAAGACTTTGAAGATTCAGAAAACATATGAAATTGCTGAATGCCTTTATTAATAAAAGGTAAATCATTGTATCAAATTAGTGGTAATTTTGTTGCCTAAGCAGTCAGTCAGGAGAATTATAACTTGAAGGTGAACGACTATGTCCATGTTAGTGGGAGTTAATAGAACTACTTCCCTATACATTCTCATGTTTTTTTCCAGATAAATAATACATAAAAATAGAAACTTTCCAGTAAGTGTTGACTACTCAATACCTATGGAATACAAATCCATTAAAGAATTCATTTCATTTTAATTCTCTAAGGGGTTAAAAAACCTCTACTGAATAAAAACAGTAATACTGCTCTTGCAACTAAATTTATAAATAATAATAGGCAAAGCATGCATTTTGTTTAAAATGCTATTTTCTGTAATTACAAGGGAAGAAAAACAGGGTACAGATAGTCAAATGACAATGCACTTAAAATTCACAGTTAATATCTGAAAAAGGTCTATACTTTGTAATACTAGTAATTATTATGTTACTTTAGAGACAACATATCAGATTATGTTTCTTGTATCTAAATCCATAAAGGCAGAAACTTGATTTATTGTGTTTAATTACTAAGTTACATGCCAGTTCTTTTCCTTACCATCAATGGAAGCAACGTGGCATCGATGCTGACCTGAATGGTGTTGTAGAGATGTTTGAGTATAATCACACTTTTAAATGCCTGTCTGGTATTGTTTTATGTAAAAATTATTAATATACTCAATTTTAGGAATGTTACTCTATGATATTCAGCTTAAAATTATGAAAGTGTGCAATGAGTCAGAATGTATGCTCTACTTTGAAATTTAGTTTCTATTGTGGATGCTGGTGATTTGTTTATTGCAAACAGTGCTTTTCAGTAACAGTTTCAACATGTTCCAAATATGCAGTATATACAGTTTTTCCAATGTAATTAGTTAGAAATTGGAGATGCTTAATTTTAAAATTGAACAGTTCATGAAAATCTATTTCCATACTCTGTATGCCTTATGCAGTTTCTCTTCATAACACATTCTATAGTTGCTTGAAGAAATTAAGTGTAATTAATCAGAAAGAACATTATGGTTTAACACCGAATTTGAAAGCCCTATTTTGAAGCAGTGATTGATTGCTTATGGCATTACATAGACCAATGAGAACCCAAACAGGAAATCCACTTATGCTCAAAGTAGATCTCCATATTGATGTAAGTGTAGTGGTGTTGTCTTTTTCTGAGACATAATTCCTAGAAGTGTATATGTTTGCTAAAATGTTTATTTTATTGTATATTTTAATTTAATAGATTTATAGTGAAATAGCTTTACAATGAATTGATATTTGGCACATCATCAAATTATCTGATTATGGCACATTAGAAAGCACATCAGTGATAAAGTTATTTTACTATGAAACCAAATCAGTTCCATTAATATAAATGGAGATGTGAAGGATAACGTTAGAAAGCTTAGTATTTTAAAAATAGTGAAAATTCTCTAAATGATGTTAGTGAAAATGTTTTCATCCCTATTTATTCTATATTCATCTCTCCTTCAGTGCCGCCAGCAATCTCAATGCCTCAGAAATCTTTTAATGCCACAGCTGAGAGAGGAGAAGAGATGGTGTTTTCATGCAGGGCCTCAGGCTCTCCGGAACCCACCATCTCCTGGTTCAGGTAGGTTATGCACCCACCTCCCTCTGGCTTGTGTCTGTTATCAGGCTCATGGAACAGCATTGGGATCTTAGTCATTTTGGTAAAAAGCAACCCATTGCATTTTAGTTTCATTAAAAAAAATTCTGGTGCTATTTTTGTGGGTTAAGGTCGTTAGATTAAACCACTGAAGAGCTCAACAGTGTGATCAGGCTCTAATATTCTGAGTCAAAGGCTGTACCCATTATACTTATTCTGTCTATAAAAACAAGCTTTTGGAAAAATGGGGTCGGGGCACCTGTGACATATTCAGACATTTTATTATCACTACAGTGTATCTTGAAACAGATATTCTAGTGTTATTGATACCACTTTTGTGTGTATACAATATCATATTTTATTAGAATATAATTGTGTAAATATCTGTATTATACACAAAATATTGCACTATACACAAAATATTGTATTATACAAAAGCTGATTTTATAGTGTTTTAATTGAATTACACATTAAATTCATGGAACTTTTTAAAATTACCTCATCAAATGAGTAAATTATGTATTCTAAATCTATAATTTGATAGTTTAGTTACTTTATTTTAGAAATTTAAAATATTCTTTGATTATCATTAAGATCAGGAATATTTTAAAATATTCCCTTCTTTTAGGTGTGTCTCTAAACTGCTAAATTGAAGACAATAAACTTTAAAACTGGACCATCTTGTAAATATGCATTAGTAATGCAGGTTACTGCAAAAGCATTAGGTACAGGTGTTTATAGAATCACTTCGTAAACCATATTGTGAAAAATAATTTTAAAAGATTAGCAAAATGTACATCAAATGTGCGAAAGTGTCCTTACTAAGGATTAGGTTATTTTTTAAAAAGTTCTTTGAAGGACAGTAATTGAAATCCCAAACTATTTTTTATTGTTTGCTGGAGCATTTACTGACATTATCTTAAACTTTCAACCCTTTGTTTATACTGCTTACACTACTTATCCTTTAAATATAGGATGTAGCAATAAATGAGATATTTCTTCAAATACTATGTATTTAGATGTTCTTTTCAGACACTAATTTTCTTGTGACAAACTGCTGGTATTTTGTAGTAGGATTATACGTTGAATATTAGCATATTCACCCCAGATAATCATCATCAAACTCAGAGACTGCTGGTTTACTAGTGTGGATCCTTAAAAGTCTGTATGAGACCTACATGTATCACAGATAGCCACACTTTTAAGCTATTGAATCATTCATTCCAATGAACAAATATTGTTCTACAATCTTTTTTCCTATGGTTTTGTGTTTCCAAAGAGATTTATTTTTTCTTATTTGAACAACATTTGTTTAACAGATAATGAAAGCAGAGCAGGAAAATAATATGAGTAGGAAATTGAACAACAAAAATGTCCTTGAGATACTCGTGTTCCACTTTGACATGTAGTGGGAAAAACATCCTAAACTTCTAGCCTATGCCAATCTTAAGTAATGTAATTGATGATTCCACAAACCAATAGTGGGAATAGTAGCTAGTAGGAAAGTGTAGCTGAGTAATACTGCTTTGCAATAATCTTCAGTCATTTTTTAAGGAATGCTATAAAATGTAAACTGTTCTGTGTAAAGGGGCCAGAAGACTTCCTGCGTTCAATAATGTGAAAGGAGCATACATCTTTATCCTGTGAATTCATATTTATGTGCACTTCGTCATTTCAGAGAGAAATACATGGAAGATGAGTGCTTGGTTGTTACAGTGTTTGAACATATGCCCTTGAAAAATATGACTACAGTTTTAAGAAGAAAAACTCCTTTACTTCTGAGTTAACTTGATCTCAGAGATTCCAATTTTGATGGTAATTTCAGTTTCCCCACCTATGTATGTTGATGTTAAGTTATTCAGATTCCTCATTTGCCCCATCTTTAGGATAATATTAGAACACTTACCATCAAGTCAGAATAGTAATTGTGAGACTGAATGCTTTTGCTTTGGTCTTATTTCGTTGTCTACACCACAACCCTTCCAAATAATAACTTATCAATTACTTCTCACCAGAATACCAAGATCTCCAGCAGATGGAAAGTGTTAGCTCGTTTAGTTTTTGAGAGAGATTTATTTTCTGCTGAGATTTTTACTATTAAAGTTTTTTATTTCTTCAAAATTGTTATATTTAATTGGAAATATTATTATACAGACTAGAATAAATCAGATTCAGAGGATAATATAATGAGTAATTTAAATCTATATTTTTCTTCTCCATATCTTCATGTGGTATTAGGTTTCATCCCTTGAATAGGATGAAATAATGATTTATTTAAAACCTAAATAATTGTTCTAGTCTCTAGACATAAAATATATACTGGGAGGATGAAAGTGTGTGGTTGTAACATTAACAAAGATAAAATTTGTATTAGAGGGAAATTCTGAACTTTTATCTGTACATGTAGACATGTCATGTTTGTGGAAAAGAAAAAAATTACTGCAAGTATCAGGAAATGTAGGGTAGCAGCCCTGAGAGAAATGTCCAGACTGTTTCATAGAGATAATATTTCCAGGCAAGCTGAGTGAAGTCAGTTGTACTAGTCAGCTTGGACTCCCAAAACAAAATACCACCCACTGTGTAGTTCACACAATAGGAATTTTCTTTCCCATAGTTCTGGAGGCTAGATGTTTAACATCAGGGTACCAGCAGAGTGGCCTTTCCTGTGTGTACAAACTCATGGAGAGAAATAGAATTCTAGTGCATCTTCCTCCTCTTTCAGAAACACCAATCCTGTGTTTGTTTGTTTATTTGATTTTAATAATTTCAATTTTTATCTTAGATTCAGGGGGTACATATGCAGGTTTAGCACATGCATAGAATTTATAGAAACAGAAAGTAGATAAAGGGTTGCCTGAGGCTGGATATGAGAATAGAGATTAGCTCTAAATGTGTATGAGAAATCTCTTATGGTGATGGTTCAACCCTCAATAGTTACTAAAACTTAAACCAATCAAACAAAAACCACCAGTTTTATGGGGTTAAGACCTCACTCTTATGCCCTGATTTCACCTAATGTCCTCCATGGAGGCCTTATTTTCAAATACAGTCATTCTGGGGGTTAGGACATCAACATATGAATTTGAGGGTTGAGGAAATGGAATTTAGTTCATAACATCAGTAAAGAAAATAACTACAGACCATTATAGGGGAATTATAAAACATGTTCACAGAGAATCAAAGACACTTAGTGACATGTAAATCAAAATAGGAGTAAAAACAGTGACTCCAAAGGTTCCTCCCTTCACTTTTGTACAAATGCTACTTCTATATTGAGAATGCCCTATGAATTTTCATTGTTAGCTCATTAATTTGGTAAATCTAATCTATTTTCAAATGTTAAAACAACTTTGCATTTCCATTTAAAACCCACTTAATCGTGATATACAGGCATGCCCTTCATAATGACCTCTATCAATGACACACCTCATAGATGATAGTGATTACATAAGATTATAATGGAGCTGAAAATGTCATATGGTCTATTGATATCGTAGCCATAATAAAATCGGAGTTCAACATATTACTCATGAGTTGGTGATTATGCTGGAGTAAATATGCACATAAAAGCATATACACGTAACTATGTATACTACATAAATCCTTGATAAATATATTACTGGTTTATATATTTACTATAGTATAATTTTAATCATTATTTTACTGTGTACTCATTCTACCTATAAAAGAGAAAAGTTAACTGTAAACCAGCCTTAGGCAGTGTCTTTAGGCAAAATTCCAGAGGAAAGCATTGTTATCCTAGGAGATGACAGATCCATGCCTGTCGTTGCTCCTGAAGACCTTGTAGTAGGATGAGATGTGGATGTGGAAGATACTGATATTGATGATCCTGACCCTGAGTCAGCCTAGGCTAACCTGGGTGTTTGTATCTTCATTTAGAAAATTAGTGACAAAAAATTAAAACCAGAAAAAATATATTCTTGTAAAATAAGCAACAAAGAAAATATTTTGTTATACAATCTGTTTATACCTTAAGCTGTTATTTAAAAAAGTCAGTATGTATATTCCACTATTATTGTGTGGAGAAATCCCTAATTTTAAGTAGATCAACTGCCTTGATAGTATTGCTGAAGTCTTCTAATTATTTTATAAGACTTGTTCTCCAACTTTATTTTTAAATGTGTGTATTTTTATATTCAGTTCTGTTTTGCTTCATATTTTTGAAGCTCTACTATTATGTATTTAAGAATTTATTCATGTAGATCAGTACCATAAAATTATTAAGGACTTTGTTTTAGGATGAAAACAAATGATACCATATAGAACTTTGTTTCAGTCTTTTTTCTATTTTTTATTTTGCTATGTCTTCAAGTTTACTCATCTTTTCCACTCTAATATCTAATGTTTTTAATCCCACTAAAGTATCTCTGATCATTTTATTTTTTTCACTGAGAGTTTCAAAGAGGTGTTTTGTATGTCCTCCATGCCACTCTTGCCATTCTCGTGTTTTGCTTCCTTGAACATATTGGAATCTATTTCTAATAGTTGTTTTAATAGGCATCTACTCACCTATCATCTGTATCATATCTATATTATGTAATTGATTGATTTTTCTCCTTTTTTTCTTTATTTTTTGGAGACAGGTTCTTGCTCTGCCACCCAGGCAGGAGTGCAATGGCACTCTCTGCAACCTCCAACTCTCGGGCTCCAGTGACCTTCCTGATTCAGCCTCCTCAGTAGCTGGGACTATAGACATGTGCCACCATGCCCAGTTGATTTTTTTATTACTATGTAGAGAAGTGGTTTCACTATGTTGCTAGGGTTGATCTTCAACTCCTGGTTTCATGCAGTCCTCCCACCTCAGCCTCCCAAAGTACTGGGGTTGCAGACATCAGCCACTGTGCCTGGAGATTTTTCTCCTTCCTATGGGTCATATTTTTATGTTTATTTACTATTCTGATTTTTTTTTTTTGATACAGTCTCATTCTGTCACCCAGGATGGAGTGCAGTGGTGTGATCATGGCCCATTGCAACCTCCACCTCCCCCATTCAAGCGATTCTTCTTCCTCAGCCTTCGAATAGCTGGGACTACAGGCATGTGCGACCATACAGCTAATTTTTGTATTTTTAGTAGAGATGGGGTTTTGCCATGTTGGCCAGGCTAGTCTCAAACTCCTGACCTCAGGTGATTGGCCTGCCTCGGCCTCCCAAAGTGCTGAGATTACAGGTGTGAACCACCACATTCAGCCATATCCTGGGAAGTTTTATTTGGGTTCCAGACATTCAGAATTTTGTGTTTTGGTTTGCTTAATATTTTTGTGTTATTTTACTTTGTTTTATAGATGCATTTACATGACTTGGAAAAAGTTTGATTTGAGGGAGAGCTTACCTTTAGGCTCTTTTAGGTGGATCCATACTACCTGCAGTCTAGAGTTACTCTGTCCCCATTACTGATGCAATATTCTTCTAAGGACATGACTTACGTCCTGTGTTTTAGGAGATCTTTTTATTCTGGATAGTCAAGATGCAGATTATTCCTGTTGCTGTATGAGCTTTTGAGATTACTGTACGTTCTAGTTTCTAATGGTTCTTTCCCTCATCTGGAAAGCCTTACTGTATAAACTCATTGATCAATACTTAGTTAAAGATTTGCTGGGAACTCCTGCAGGTATCTGCATGTAGCGCTGTTGCTTGTGCAGCTCTTTTCTCACATTTTCTGACCTGCACATTCTAGTCACTTTGACCTCCCCCAACTGCACACTGTCTTCCACCCCAGATACACTGCCTGACTCTGTTCGTGTTCTCCCTCCCACGGCTGCAGCCTGAAAACTCTCTTCAGGCAGTCAGTGATGGAGGTACTCACATGCCACGGTCATATGCTACCAGTGGGTTAATGTTTGAAAACTATTGTTTTATATGTATAGCCAGTACCTAAAAAGGGGGGTACTTAGAGGAGTGGTTTGAGTTTCACAGAAAGGGCTTAATACATGTATTTGAATCTCTTGGGAGTGTTTTTTTAGACATTCACATTTCACAGACATGGACTGTGAACAGCAATAGAAGTAATAGGTATTTATTGGGAGGAAGGAATAAGGTATTTATTGGGAAGGAATAATAAAGTATGAGTATATTCCCTTATTTTGATGCTTTAATTATAGTTTATATTGAGCATTTAAACTGAATATCATCTGTACACACCTATGTCCTCTAAATATCTTCAAGTTTTACACATCTACTTCAGAGGTGAAATCAAGGATTTTAATTTTCCCATGAACATTTCCAGAGTAGTACAACCATCTTCCTTATCATCTCTCCAACTATAACAGATCACCTCCCCCTCAAAAATGTTGTAAGTTCACTAATGGAATCTGCATTACCCTCTATGAATGCCAACCAGATTTTCGATCCCTCATGATAGGTGGCAACTATTTTACTATCCATCAAATATTTAGTACAACACTTTATATGAAGTAGGGAGATAACCCTCTTTATTAGAAAGAACACTGGAACTTAATTAACCTGCTACTTTTATTATTGTGTGAGCCTGTCTCTTTATTTGTAAATCGAGGGATGGAGATATACATATAGTGTAGTTCTATGATTTTGAATGAATACACAGAGGGAAAATGCACATCTATGGGCTAATTGTGAGTGCTGACACCTCTACTGTGCTATTGTTATTATTATTAGGAAATAAATGAATACTTTCATTGAAAATATTGAGAAATATATTGTATCCTTAATTGTGGTAAAAGCCCTATCATCTACATATTAAATTCTAGACAAAAGCTCAGAAATATCATTTTGATAACTGTTGTAAAGATTGGATTAGTAATAATATAAAAAATATATAAAAGATACTATATATGCATTTTTTATTATTTATTTTGATTTATTTCAGACAGAGTCTCACTCTGTGGCCCAGGCTGGAGAACAGTGCTGTGATCTCAGCTCACTGCAACCTCCGCCTCCAGGGTTCGAGTGATTCTCCTGCCTCAGCCTCCCACATAGCTGGGATTACAGGCACCTGCCACCATGCTGGGCTAATTTTTATATTTTTAGTAGAGATGAGGTTTCACCATGTTGGCCAGGGTGGTCTCTAAGTGATCCTTCCACCTCCGCCTCCCAAATAATGGGATTACAGGCATAAGCCACTATACCAGGCCCATTTGTTATTATTTGTTACTATTTTATGAATCCTAACTTTGCAATCTTTCACTCCTCTTAAGAAATGTTTGCGTACTTCGTGGTACATTTAGAAGTGTCATGAGAAACTGTAACAACAAATTCTATTGAGCATAAACATATAAAGATTATATTAGTATATGTGTTAGTGTTTTCTGGAACCAGAGTTAACCAGAAGGAACTGTTTAGTGTATCAGAGAAATGTTCAATTTTATTTTAGAAAATATTTTTAATAATATTTATAGAAATTTTTTAAAATGTAAACTTGTAGGGACATGCAAATCACTCTACCCCAATGAGCAAATTTCAAAACTTTTCATTAGTAGGTTTTAAAATCAATTCAGTCATCCAAAATACTATTATAAGAAAAATATAGGAGGAGAGGCAAAGAAGAAAAAAGAGAAAAAGAAGTGAATAAAGTGGAAGTGAGGAGAATACACAATATAAAATGATTCACAAATACTGAGGGAAATCATAGAAATATTTCAGATTTTAATATATTGAAAATATTTCTTACTGTAGGTTATAGTAAAAATGTTTGCAAGCCATTGTTTTAAATAACAACATAAACTAGAATTGAGCAGAATGAGATTTATTTTAGTAGGGAAAAAACCTTTAAAATATTGCAATTACTTGTGACTAAGAGGAAAAAAACTTATTTTCCTCATTAATAAATAAAATTATCATATTCAAAATAGTTTCTATAATTAATTGTGTTTTTGCATAATTCTCTCATCTTACTATTTTATTGGCAGTCCTTATATGCAATATACATTTATGATGTATTTACATTATATTTACTTTGAAGCTTTTTTGAAGATATATTCTATATAAATTGTTTTAAATGTTTCCCAGAAAGCTAGTAAATAAATATATATAAAAATATGTATTGTCTCACCGACATTTAATTGTGGTATGGAATTTAAAACGGCATACAAAATGCTTTTTGTCAATAATCAAAGTACAGACTGAACTGATATGCTTTTTTTTTTTTTGCCTGACCACTGTCAAGAAGTTCACATAGCTCAAATGTTATTATTGTGTCTAAAGTCAAAAAAATGTTCAACTATAATGTTAGTGTTTATTCATTAAGTTCCAAGGGTATTAAACATATACCTTTGATTGGAATATAGCCGTATCTGTCAATGATGATAGCCATGTAGTCATTAATGCCTATATATTAAAAAGTCAATTATAATCTCCTAAATTATAAAGTCAGATTTGTGAGGATGAACTTCTTTTTTCTTCTTTAGGAATGGCAAGCTCATTGAAGAAAATGAAAAGTACATATTGAAAGGGAGCAATACAGAACTCACTGTCAGGAACATAATCAATAGTGATGGTGGTCCTTATGTCTGCAGGGCCACAAATAAGGCAGGAGAAGATGAAAAGCAAGCGTTCCTCCAAGTCTTCGGTAAGTATTATAGCATAGTGTTGAAAACTATGGTGTCTAGTAGAAGATTGGAGTCCAATTCTACTCTAATCATATGGACTATTTAAACTTTCCATATAAAACCCGTTTTCTTTTCTCTATAGTATGTTCCTAAATTTCAGCTACCAGATAGAATTATTTTAAATCACAAAATTACACTTGCAAATTTTTGTAAGTCATTGATATGCTTATAACACAAGCAGGAAAAATTCATTTAAATTACACCTAGTGGAGTTTGTCATCTGTTTCTGTAAGGATGGGTCTTTGTAAGTCTCTGAATGACACATTAGGATCAGTTTTAACTACAATATATTTCAAAAGGGCACATTTTTAAGGCTACAATTTGAAAACATTGGCATGTAACTCTAGTTAAATATTCTTTCATTTATCTAAATAAAAATATAAGATAAATACCTTTCATTTTACGAAGAGCCATATTATCTTCTTTAGGTAACTTATAGAGTGTAGAAAGCTAGTACTTTACAAAAATATATTGATGTGGCTTCCATTATACTTCAAAGAAGAAAGATAGTGATGGCAGTGGGTGCTTCTAATTCAATTTATCCCTTTAAATAGTGTAATACTAAAATTCCATGCCCTATTAACATTTAATATGTTTTATCTAACTTTAAAAACATTGTTATTGAAATGCTTTCACAACAAAAAGAGTGAAAAGGAAGGAAGGAGGAATCTGTGAGAGTAAGAAGGAGCAGTGTTTGCAGGTGACAGGTGCAGAGGTACCCCTTACCAAGACCATGTGATGAATTTAATGCCTGCATGGACACACCCTCTGCGGATTGGCCCTGTAGACACTGCTGTGGAAGCATTTTCTGAACTAGAGAGATATTTATAAAGCTTATACTCTAGTGGAGAGACATGGAGAATAAACAACTATACCAAAATGTATTAAAATAAAAAAAATCAATTTTAAAAGTAAAGATAGAGAGTTAAACTGGCTAAATCAGGTAGCATTGGATAAAGAGAAGTCTTATTTTGGATAGCATGATGGTGCAAACATTATCCTTCATTCAGAAGGATAATGTTTAGGTGATGTTTACACAAAAATTTAATGATTAGAAGTAGACCAAGCTAAAAGCATAAGAACATTGTTCACTTGGAGGTAAGAGTAAATATACTTAAAACTTTTAGTAATTGTAGAAAGTCCCCAACCTGATCCAACAGTGTTGAAAATATTGTTTTCTTTAAAACCTACAAAATTAAATAAGTATGACTCAGTATAAAAATAAACTTATTAGAAATGGTATTATGTGAGATTATTCCAAAGGGGCGATGATCTTAATCTGACTCAATGCAACCATCTGAAACAGTAGTTACATCTTTTTTTTTTTTTTTTTTTTTTTTTGAGCTGGAGTCTTGCTCCTGTTGCCCAGGCTGGAGTGCAATGATTCCATCTTGACTCACCACAACATCCACTTCCTGGGTTCAAGTGATTCTCCTGCCTCAGCCTCCCAGGTAGCTGGTATTGCAGGCATGCGCCACCACTTCTGGCTAATTTTTTATTTTTAGTTGGATGGGATTTCTCCATTTTGGTCAGGCTGGTCTTGAACTCCTGACCTCAGGTGATCTGCCCCCCTTGACCTCCCAAAGTGCTGGGATTACAGGCGTGAGCCACCCAGTCATATCTTTTTTTTTTTTTTTTAAATCAGGATTGCAATGAAAAAGAAAATAAAGATTTTTTAAGTTTCTGGTATTTTCATCCTTTCAAGTAATGAAATTTTACATGTTACGTTATTGTTGTAATCACTTTTGTGTAGTAATATTGAACAAACTTCTGTTGCTCTTGACACAAAATTGTATGCATATTGTGGGAATATAAATAAATTATTAAAGTTAATGAAATAAACAGTGAATTGTTAAAAATTCTGTATAATCTGTTTCTGATACCAGGAATGTTATTTTCTGAATTTAAGAACAACTTACTCATGTTTCTTGGTTAAATGTATTAAAAGATGTAAAAAGTAACTCACACTGTAATAATATGTACTTGATTATATCCATTTTATATCTAAACAAGCAAAAATTTAGGAAATGCAGATAACTCAGATTTCAAAAAATAAAGCTCTCTGGAACTATTTAAGTTTAGAGTGGGACATATTTTAATATAAAGATAATTAAAATTAGTGGATGTAATGTTTTTCTTTTTATACAAGTCATAATTTAAAACATTGGTTATATTGCCTAATATATTATTAAGTAAACTGAAGTCAGAAGAAATCAATTAGAATCACATACATAAGTAACATGTAAATATATTTACTTAGCAAATGTTGCAGAATTTTATATAGTTCTACTTGCTACATTTTCAGCATATATTATCATTTACTTCTTTGGTGAAATTGTTAAAACTTAAGAGAGAATTAAACCAATTGTGTGTACATGTATGTGTATAAATATATTCATATGTGCACGTATATGATTTTGTGGCTTTAAGAGAGGAAAATAAGTAATGAGATGGCTTTTAAATTGGCAAAATTTTGAGACAAATTATAATTTTAATGTTGGTTTCTAAGCCACCTCAAGTTACTTTTTATTATGATAACAGATGAGCATTATTTCCTAATTTTTTTCCCTACACTATTCAACTGTCCTGGCATGTCTGTAAAGCAAAACAGACCACTGTAATTACTACAGAGCTAATAATAGCACACTAAAGTAGACTTAAATGCCCATCATGACTTTTGTCTGAGTAGTAATATTTTCCTCTAATATCTATTGAGTAATATATATATTCTTTACAGTACAGCCTCACATAATACAGCTTAAAAATGAAACTACATATGAGAATGGTCAAGTCACACTCATATGTGATGCAGAAGGGGAGCCTATTCCAGAAATCACTTGGAAAAGAGCTGTGGATGGCTTCACGTTCACTGAAGGCGATAAGGTAACAGCATCTCAGTATGTCACAGTTTCCATTACCACACAATTTCAGTATTTTCAATATCATTAAATCTTAAATTAATCTCCAATTTATCCAGTAACTTCTAGGAATCAAATAAATAGTTTAATTTTTTAAAAGGTAACTAACACAATGTTAGCCTAACAACTTCAGGGGTGGGAGAATGTCAGTGTGAAATATTTAAAGATGTTCTTTATTAAGTCACAAAAGTTTAGGCTACTGGTATTATTAGCATTGCTTAACTAGACTTTTGTTATACATTGAATCTATAAAATGTGTTATTGCAATTTTAACTCCTGCTGTGTAAGTATCTGGCCTTTGCAAATTCACTGACCATGAGAAAATTACTAGGACAAATAATATAGCCATTCTAAAAACAGGAATAAAGATTTATAAACCAGTACATTCGCCTTTAAACCTCAGCACTTTCAGTTTATTAAAGACATGATTGCATATTTAGAAAATACTGTGCTGAGTGATGAGTGTTGGAAGGGCTTTGCAAAAAAGATTTACTTCAAATTTAATGTGTTTTCTACTTAGACAGGTGTCAACAAACTACAGTTCAGAGGGCAAATTTGGCCTCCAGCCTGTTTTGTAAATAAAGTTTTATTGAAACTAAAGCAAAGTAATTTAAATTCAAAAAGTCTGGCTGTCATTCAACACTTTACCTTTTAGAACTGTCCTTCTGCAGTGTAGGTGTAGGCTCTGCTTTCATATAATTTACAGTCTAATGTAGAGAAGTGCAAACAAATTGCAGTATTGTGGTGACCTTTAACCAGAATGCATTCAAGTTACTTAGAAATCAATAAAACATTACTAAATGTTTCACTATACTTCATGGATTTTCATTATTATATTATTTTTCACACCTATTCATATAAACTTCAAATACAAACAGAGAAAGGAACAGACAGTGAAGTAATGATGAAATGATAATATTGGCAATTTCACATAAGTGAAGATTATAAAATTAGGTTATTACATTGCTGTTTTCTACTCTGTTAAAGAGAACCCTCCTTTAAATTTTTTTCATTATTAAGGTTATTTATGTAAAGAGTTTGATTTCTAAAGTATTCATACAACTCAATATAACTTTGATTTATTAACATTGACATGCTTCAGAGAGCTTCTCTGGGCACTGGGGGAGAGAAAACACAGCAATTGTGAGGCAGTGAATTCAGTCCTGACCTGTTAGAGCAGAAAGAAAAACAAGACCTAATTCAGCTGACACCCAATCACAGAGAGACCATTTAAACCAGCCCTAGCCAGAAAGAAATCACTGATCCCAGTGGTACACACTTGAGTGCCTGCAAACCTCATCACTGAGGACCAAAGTGCTCTGTGTCTCCCAGTAAACTTGAAAGGAAGTGTAGGACTGCAACCCTTAATGAGTCCCAGTGCTGAACTAAGACGAGAGACTGTGGGTGGGGAGGAATGTGACATACTGATACACCAGCTGGGGTGGCTAAAGGAGTGCTGGCATCACCCCTCCCCTAATCCCAGGTTGCCCAGCCTGTGGCTTCAAAGGAGACCTCTTTCTTCTGACTGAGGAGAGGAAAGAGTGGGGAGGACTGTCTTGAATCATGGATATCAGCTCAGTCACAGAAAGACAGGGTAACTATCAGAGTTGTGAAGACCCTATTCTGTGTCCCTGTCTATCAAACGATGTTTCTATAATAGACAAACTCTAGGCCAGATGAGAACACACTGCCTTTCATGAAAGGACCCAGTCCTGGCAGCATTCGTCGCTGGCTAACTAAAGAGCCCTTAGGTCCTGAATAATCCACAGTGATACCCAGCTACTACATCAAGGACTTTGATAAACCTCTGAGACTTGCTGGGTCCAAATAATAGCACAGCCACAAGCGGTAAAGCATGAAGTGGGCTCTTAGGGTCCCCCAATCCAGGACTTGACTCTTGGATGGCATTTCTGAACCTGCTGTGGGCCACTGTCCTGAACTGTGAGTGCAGGCCAGCCAGCATTCATCACAAACTGACTTAGGGGCCCCTCAGTCTAAGGGGAACATTGGTGTAGTCTAGCAGTATTCCTTGTGGTCTGGGGTGGTGGTGGCTACAGGGTGAGGCTCCTGCCTTTGGAAATGGGAAGGAAGACCGGGAAGAACTGAATCTTGTGGTCTGTGTGACAGCTCAGCCACAGCACCACAGAACACTATGTAGACTTTAAAGGTTTCTGACCTTTAGCCTCTGACTCCTGGACAGCAGGTCTGGACCCACCTGGGGCCTGGGGAACCTTGCTTTCCTGAGGGGAAGGATGCAGGCCTGACTGGTTTTGGCATGTGCTGATTGTAAAGCACCAGAACCTTGAGCGAGCATGGGCAGTAGTCAGGGATTGGTTACAACAGACCTTTGGTGAGACTCTGTACTGTGGTGGCTTGAGGTCTAATACAGCACAGTCATACTGCTGGTGGCCACAGGAATGCTTATGTCATTCCTCTCTCAGCTTTATGTGGCTCAGATAATAGAGTGAGACTGTTTGGGAGAAAGTAAGGGAAGAGAACAAGAGTCTCTGCCTGGTGATACAGATAATTTTCCCAGATCTTGTCCAAGATTATTAAGGCGGTACCTCTAGGAGTCTGCAAGAACCACAAATTACTGGGCTTGGGTCCCTCTAAAGCAAATACAGTTTAGATCACAACACCCAAGGCCTTCAAATATATGGAAAGCCTTCCCAAGAAGGAAGTATACAAATAAGCCCAAATAGTGAAGACTGCAATAAATAGCTAAGTCTTTAATACCCAGACACTGAAGAATATCTACTAGCGTTAACACCATCCAAGAAAACATGACCTCATCAAATGAACTAAATAAGACACCAGGGACTGATTGTGAAGAAACAGAAATATGTGACCGTTTAGAAAGAGAATTCAAAATAGCTGTATTGAGAAAACAAAAACAAAAACAAAAAAAAACAAAAAAAAAATTCAAGAAAACCCAGAATTGAAATTCAGGATTCTATAAGATAAATCTAACAGATTGAAATAATTACAAAGAATCAAACAAAAATTCTGGAGCTGAAAATTTCAGCAGGCATGTTGAAGAATGCATCAGTCTTTCAATAGCAGAGTTGATCAAGCAGAAGAAATAATGAGCTTAAAGACAAGCTATTTGAAGATACCCAGAGGAGAAAAAAGAATAAAAAGAAACGAAGCATGCCTACAGAATCTAGAAAATAGCCTCAAAATGAAAATCTAAGGGTTATTGTTCATAAAAAGGAAATAGAGAAAGATAGGGGTAGAATATTATATGCAAAGGAATAATAATAAGGAACTTCCTAAACCTAGAGAAAAATAACAATATTCAACCACAGGGAGGTTATAAACACCAAACAGATTTCCCTGAAGAAGATTATCTCAAGGCATTTAATACTCAAACTCCCAAAGTGCTGAGTCTGTTCTGCAGACTCTGAGCGGAGGATGAAAGGAATACTCAGACACAGGTATGCAGTGAGAGTGCTAGGGGACTGCCACAGAGTGAACAGTCTCAATGAGGGGGAGCTGCTTGCATTTAATCAGTACAGACAAAATGCTGAAAGCCGGGAGCCAACAGTCTGGGTAATTAACATTATTGTTCCCCCTTATAGGGAGCAATCTCCTGGGTAGATAATGAAAGGTCGGTTTATGGACAACATAAGTAAGCAACCCTTTTTAGATAAACTCCCCTGCATTTCCTTGCAACTACTTCTCACCCTCTGCCTCAGGGTAAGAGGGTGGCTGCCTTCAGCTTATTCTCCCCCAAAGCATTGCAGAGAGTTCTGACCTTTCAAAAGGCCTGCCTCTTTCCATATAGCTTCTTCATGCTTCATCTATAAAGACTAACATAGACTGAAAATGAAGGGATGGAAAAAGATATTCTATGCCAATTAAAAAAACAAACAAACAAAAAACAAAAAAAACAGGAGTCACCCCCCTACTTATGTTAAACAAAAGAGATTGCAAAACAAAATTTATAAGAAAAGACAAAGAAAGTAAATGTATAATGATAAATGGGTAAATTCAGTAAGAGGATATAACAATTTTAAATATATATGCACCCAACATGGGAGCACCCAGATACATAATGGAAATTTTATTAGGGCTGAAGAGAGAGGCCACAATTGCAATAATAGCTGGAGACTTCAACACCCAACTTTCCACATTGGACAAATGTTTCAGACAGAAAATCACCAAAGAAACTTCAGACTTAATCTGCACTATAGATCAAAAGGATCTAGTAGATATATATATAGAACATTTCATCTATTGGCTGCAGAATACACATTCTTTTCCGAGGCACATGGATCATTCTTAAGGGTATATTATATACTATGTTATAAAACAAGTCTTAAAATATTTTAAAAATTAATATCAAGCATCTTCTCTGACCACAATGCTATAAAACTAGGAATTAATAATGAGGAATTTTGGGAAGTACAAAGATACATGAAGAATGAAGAAATTCAGAAGGAAATTGAAGCTTCTGGAAACAAATGATGATGGAAGCACAAATACAATAATCTATGGCATAAAGCAAAAGCAATACTAACAGAGAAGTTTATAAAAGCTACATCAAAAAAAGAGGAAAAACTTCAAATAAACAATCTAATAATAAATCATAAAACATCGAAAAGCAAGAGCAAACCAAACCCAAAATTAGTGGAAGAAAATAGATAATGGAGAACAGAGCAGAAATAAATGAATTTGAATGAATAAAAAAATACAAAAGAACAATGAAATAAGTTTTTTATTAAGTTAAACAAAATGTACAAAGCTTTAACCAGACTAAGAAACAAAGAAGATACAAGTAAATACAGTTATAAATGAAAATGGAGACATTACAGCTGATACTGCAGAAATTCAAAGGATCATAAGTGGTTACAAAGGACAACTATATGATATTAAATTGGAAAATCTAGAAGAAGGTGACACATTTTTATACAAATACAACCATCCAAGATTGAACCAGGAAGAAATTCAAAACCTGAACAGACCAATAACAAGTAATAAAAAGCCTCCATAAAGAAAAGCCTGGAACCTGATGGCTTCACTACTGTATTCTACCAGACATTTAAAGAAGAGCTAATCCCAGTCCTACTCAAACTATTTCAAAAAAAAAGAGGAGGAAAGAATACTGCAAGCTCATTCTGCAAGGCCAATATTACTTTGATACCTAAAAGAAAGACATATCACAAAAAACAAAACTATAGGCCAATGTCTCTGATGAATATTGATGCAAAAATCCTCGAAAAAAAATTCTAGCAACCAAATTAATCATCAATATGTTAGACAAATCATCATGACCAAGTGAGTTTTATGGATTTATCCCTGGGTCAACACACACAATTCAATTAATGTGATACTTTATATAGGATAAAAAGCTTATGATCATTTAAATTAATGCTGAAATAGCATTTGATAAAATTTAACATGCCTCTATGATAAAAACTCTCAAAAACTGGGAATAAGAGGAATATGTCAACATAATGGAAGCCACATATGACAGACCTACAGCTAGTGTCACACTGAATGTAGAAAAACGGAAAGCATTTTGTCTAAGATCTGGAACATTACAAGGACACCCACTGTCACCACTGTTTTCAACTTAATATTTAAAGTACCAACTGTAACAATCAGACAAGAGAAAGATATAAATGGCATCCAAATTGTAAAGGAAGAAGTCAAATTATCCTTGTTTTTAGATGATATGGTCATATATATGAAAAAACCTAGAGATTTCACAAGAAAAGAATTAAAACTGATAAAGTCAGTAAAGTTGCAAGGTACAAAATCAACATACAAAAATCAGTAGCATTTTTATAGGTCAACAGTGAACAATGTGAAACATAATCCCATTTATAATAGACACACGTAAAATTAAATACCTAGGAATTAACTAAAGAAGTGAAAAGTATGCGTAATGAAAACTTTATAAACACAGATGAAAGAAATTGAAGAGGACACTAACAAATGGAAAAATATTCGATGTTCATGGATTGGAAGAATCAATATTGTTAAAATGTCCATTTGACCCAAAGCAATCTACAGATTCTATGCAATCCCTACCAAAATTTAATGACATTTTTAACAGAAATAGAAAAAAAATCTAAAATATATATGGAACCACAAAAGAGCAAAAACAAAACAAAACAAAAAAAACAAAACTGAACAAATCATATTACCTGGATTCAAATTACACTACAGAGCTATAGTAACCAAAACAGCATGATACTGGTGTACAGAGATATATAGACCCATGGAACAGAATAGAGAACCCAGAAACAAATTCACACAATTAAAAGTGAACTCATTTTCAACCAAAGTACCAAGAATATACACTGATGAATAGACAGTCTCTTCAATAAATAGTTCTGGAAAAACTGGATATCTATATGCAAAAGAATGAAACTGTACCCCTGTCTCTCACCAAATAAAAAATCCAATCAAAATGGATTGAATACTTAAATGTAAGACCTCAAACTATGAAACTACTGCAAGAAATCATTGGTAGAATTTTCCCAGACATTGGTCTGGGCAAAAATTTTTTAAGCAATACCCCACAAGCACAGGCAACCAAAGCAAACATAGACAAGTGGGATCACATCAAATTCCAAACCTTCTGCACATCAATGGTTACAATCAACAAAGTGATGAGACAATCCACAGAATGGGAGAAAATATTTGTCAACTACCCATCTAACAAGGTATTAACCAGATATATAAGGAGCTCAAACAATTCCACAGGAAAAATATACAATTATCAAATCAAAAAATGGGCAAAAGATTTGAATACACATTTCTCAAAAGAAGACATACAAATGGCAAACAGATATATGAAAAGGTGCTCAATGCAATGGATCATCAGAAAATGCAAATGAAACTACAATGAGATATCTTCCCACCTGAATTAAAATGACATGTATCCGAAAACTATGCAATAAGAAATGCTGACGAGGATGTAGAGAAAAGGGAACCTTTGTACACTTTGGGTGGGGAGGTAAATTCATAAAATAACAATGGAGAACAGTTTGGAGGTACTTCAAAAAAGCTAAAAATTGAGTTACCATATGAGCCAACAGTCCCACTGTGGGGTATATATCTAAAAGGAAGGAAATCAGTGTAACAAAGAGATACCTGCACTCCCATGTTTGTTGCTGCACTGTTACAATAGGTAAGATTTGGAAGCAACCTTATCAACAGATGAAATGGATAAAGAAATTATACCCAATGGAGTACTATTCAGCCCTAAAAAGAATGATATCCAGTCATTTACAACAGCATGGATGGAGCTGGAGATCATTGTGTTAAGTGAAATAAGCCAGGCATAGAAAGACAAACATCACATATTCTCACTTATATATGGGATCTAAATATCAAAATAATTTAACTCAAGGACATTGATAATAGAAGTTTGGCAACCAGATAATGGGAAGTGTAGTGGGTTTGGGGGTGGTACTGATGGTTTTGGGTAAAAGAAATAGAATGAATAAGACCTACTATCTGATAGCACAACAGGGGGACTACAGTTAATATTAACTTAATTTTACATTTTAAATAACTTAAAATATGTAATTGGATTATGACTCTAAGGATAAATGCTTGAGGGCATGAATACCCCATTTTCTTGAAGTGCTTTTTCCACATTGCATGCCTGTATCAAAATATCTTATATATCCCACAAATATATAAACCTACTGTGTACTCAAAAACTTAAAAATTAAAAAATATAAGATTTAAAAAGAATCTAGAATCTTAACGCTATTCTCACTGTAAAATAAATGATTAACTTAAGATAGTAAATAAATATTTTCAGAGTTCATCTTCAGTGATCATGGGTTAAAGTTTAAATAACTGTATGTGTTATTACTAACTACTCCGTGTTCCTAATTGTTTTTATTTTAATATTGGGCACAATTTTATACTACAATACAGCCCAGCTTCAAATAGTGATAGAATTAGGGGAAAAAATTTAGGTCTTTTAAAATAAATTTCTCATATTTTAGTGGTTTCTGATGCTAATAATCTTTCAATACTTTGAGGAAGATACTGAACAATTGACCTGTGCATGTGAATATGCCATAAACAACTTTACATAATGTGATAATATCCTTCAAAAACAACAACAGAATTCATAGTGGTTAAAAACAGAACTATTTTAAACTAATGACTATTCTTATCTGTAATCCAAAGCATCTTATGTACATGTAACATAATATGTATAATTTTAAAAACTGTTCAGGTCATTTTCATACATACATATAAGCATATCTATTTTCCTTAGAAATGTTTTGCAATATGGTTTCAAGATAATATTTGGTTCTCTATTTTATTGAGTTAGTTGTCATTAACTTGTAATTAGTAGTTTATGTTAAACTTCTAAGCAATTTATTTTAGTTATAACTCAAATAGTATTGGTGAAATTTCCATTAAAATATAATTGATGTACAGTAGTAGGGCTATCCAAATACGTATTAAATTGACACCTTAATCTTTTCGTAGCAATATAGCATCTTCTTAAGATGCATGTGTGTATACAAATTGGAAATTCTGACCTCTTTATTTAATTATTGTTTTCTTAATTGTAATATTTAAATGTGTATGATAAAGTTTAAGACCAAACCAAAGCTATTGTCACAGAATATGAAATAGCCATGAATTGAAATTTTGAATTGTCTTCTACATACTAAGCAATCTGTTGTTTTTATTGGAAACCTTTATTAAATTAAACCATGCTTTTTTTCAAAGCCTCAATCTGAGGTATATTCGAGATTCTATGTTCAAAGTGTTTTAACATAATTCTGTCACATGATAAACACCCACTAAATATTGCCACTTTATATAAACATCTCTCATTGTTTTGTTTGTTTGTTTTATTTTGTTTGAGACAGAGTCTCCTTCTGTTGCCCAGACTGGAGTGCAGTGGCGTGATCTTGACTCACTGCAACCTCCACCTCCCAGTTTCCAATGATTCTCCTGCCTCAGCCTCCCAAGTAATTGGAATTATAGGCACACACCATAATGCCAGCTAAATTTTTTATTATTAGTAAAGACAGGGTTTCACCATGTTGGCCAAGCAGGTCTTAAACACCTGAACTCAGGTGATCCTCCCGCCTCAGCCTCCCATAGTGCTGAGATTACAGGCTCTCATCTGTTTTCGAACCAAAATGGTTTTGTTTTTGTTGTTCGCTTGTTTTTTGAGACAGGGACTTGATCTGTCACACAGGCTGGAGTGCAGAGGTGCAAGCACAGCTCACTGAAGCTTCAACCTTCCAACCTCAAGCATCTTCCCACCTCAGTCTCCTGAATAGCGGGACTATAGGCACATGCCACCAGTTTTTATAGGTTTTTATTTTATTTTATTTGGTTGTTCCTGTTATTGTTTTGTACAGACAAGGTTTTGTCATGTTGCCCAGACTGGTCATGAACTCCTGGGCTCAAGGGATCCACCTGCCTCAGTCTCCCAGAAGGCTGAGATTACAGAAGAGAGCCACCTTGCCTGGCCCAAAATTTATTTAGATTATTTCTTATTATCATTCTTCTTGATCTATAAATGTTAGTATACATAGAAATGAAAGATATTGATGAATCATAATGGGAAGTGTCGCACAATCATAGCTTAATCCTGACTTCCTTGCTTTTGGTGTGTCATTGACCATGTTAGTTCTCATCTCTGATTTCAGTTTCTGCATGTATAAATCAGGATATAAGACCTACCTGAAAAAAGGTTCTGAAGATAAAATGAGATTACACATCACAATATCTCAGACATGAGCCAAACAAGGGGAAAGTGTTATTTATTATTATTATTATTATTATTTTGAGACAAGTCTCACTCTGTCACTCAGGCTGGAGTGCAGTGGCACGATCCTGGCTCATCACAACTACTGCCTCCCAGGTTCAAGCAATTTTCTTGCCTCAGCCTCCTGAGTAGCTGGGATTACAGGTGCCCACCACCATGCCTGGCTAACTTTTGTATGTTTAGTAGAGACAGAGTTTCACCATGTTGGCCAGGCTGGAAAGTGTTATTTTCTATTGTTCTTGGAATCATCCTATATTTATTCAGTATTATACATACTGTTATGTTGCGATTAAATTTTTCATAGAGAAAAATGAATATGTTAACTCTGTTTCAATGAATGCTGTAGCAAAAGGAACTAGATAAACATTTTCATGAGCATAGTCACATGTACTTTATGATGGAATACCTTCTAAAAACAACTGAATCTTCTACCCCTAGTTGTCAGAGACTGTGCTTCTTTATCGTAGGTATAAAGAAGATTATTCTAAAATAATCTCTAGAAACGTTAATTCAATAATTCATATATCATATATGATAATATGAATATTAATAATATATCAATAATTCAATATACCATATATCAATAATTCAATAATATCATATATTTACCACACTAAGTTCCAGACCTTGTGACGGTATATCACATTCCTCTTGGAAGGTGACAATGTCGGAAGTCTGCATTTGGCTTTCATCATAACCACCTTATATTTGCCTTCCATCTCCATCCATACAGGGGAGTGCAGATGAGGTCTCTAGCTTCCTATGCTAGATGAGGATAGATTCTCAGGCTGCTGTTAAGTGATGAAGGCTAGTCTCTACCTATGAGACACAAAAAATCAGAATAGAAATATAGATTTCTTACATCATCATCTTTTTCCTGCCTTTCTTGCACATCTATCTTGACTAACTCCAAATTTTCCTCTGTGGGAAATGAGTCAGTTTTTTCCTTCTTTGGGCCGTTGTACACCTTTCACATTTTATAGCAGTATATACTGATATGGAACAGATTCTTCAACATTCTAAGAAGCACCTAAATAGGGCATTAAGGCAGGCAAAAAAAGATTGTGTGGTGCTCCACAAAACAATGTTATTTAAGAATGCTTTGTTCTTCATCTATTTTTCAAAATATGTTTTTATATCATATGAAAAAACTGAGTTTTCAAAAACATTTGTCTAAAAATATTATGTTGCTTGTCAAATTTAGTATTAAATTGAAGTAAAAAGTTATACTAAGGAGTGATTTTTGCCTCTAGGATTATTACAAAATGATAAACACAACAGTAAGTAATTTTATGTATATGGTTAGAATGTTTTATATCATAAATATAAAGTGCTTATTATATTATCTTGCAGACGGCATCTCCCTTGTGTCATTTGTCATCTCTTAATATATAGAATCTATAATTATTTTATTCCTGTTATACTTGTCCTGCCTAGTAAATTATAGACCTATATCCACTAGAAATTAATCCCACTCTACATTGAGTAAGTATTTGAAATACACAGCAATACATTATGACTCTCTTAAGGCAGCATTTCTCAACTTCAGTCATTTGATAACCAGCTTCATCCCTTTTCTGTATTCATGTGCTGCCTGAACGGATATGTGTCCGCTTTCTTCTTTAAATTGAATTGTTTTTATTTATTCTTATCTTTACCCAAATGTTCAGTGAAATTAAAAGTATGATACATATGCCACTTATATTTTTAAATGCACATTAATATTAATACAAAGCATACAACAAAATTGTTTTTCAAAGTAACACCTAACCTCAGCTTATCCACCCAACCCCCAGTGGTTAACAGATCATATTTTGAGAATTCTGCTTTTGTGTCCAAACATATTTTGAATTAATGTGATACAAAATTTAGCTTTGAAATATAGAGTGAGACATGTTTAAAGATGTTTCAATTAGGACAGAGCCCATTTTCCATCTTCCTATTTGTGGGTCCATGTACTTTTCTCCAGTAAATGATATGCTTCGCTTCACTAATGGGTACTGAGTTTATTCACAAATCATTGTAACAGAAACTCATTTAATTCCGCGTCTTAGCACTAAATGATTCTTTTAAGATGATGCCAATAAACTGAATAAATAAGGCAGAGGGATTAGCTTTAAAGGCAATTTCTTCTTTTTTTTTCCTGCTAAAGTAAAATAATAAAATGCTGTCATTGGTTTGAATCTGGATATCCTGCATAATTTGTAATCAAAATAGTAGTATTTTCTGTTCTTTTACATTCATTGAGAAAATGTGA
Source organism: Aotus nancymaae (assembly GCF_030222135.1). NCBI lineage: Eukaryota > Metazoa > Chordata > Mammalia > Primates > Aotidae > Aotus > Aotus nancymaae. Next base: position 25,832,961 of record NW_026988435.1, read on the forward strand.
TTTTCTGTGTTAAATAAAATAGCTAAATGGATTCAACATTAACTTTTGTACTATGAGTCTAGTTTTACTTTCCATTCCTTCCAATAAATAGATACATTAAAACTGAAATTTAAGATTATTTTGTGACTGAGCATGGTGGCTCAAGCCTGTAATTCCAGTACTTTGGGAGGCTGAAGCAGGTGGATCACTTGAAGCCAGAAGTTCAAGCTCAGCCTGTCCAACACGGCAAAACCCCATCTCTACCAAAAATACAAAAAGTTAGCCAAGGCTGGTGGTGTGTGCCTGTAGTTCCAGCTAGCTGAGGGGTGGGGGGTGGTGGTGCTGAGGCAGGAGAATCACCTGAAGCCGGGAAGCAGAGGTTGCATTGAGTCAAGAGATCCTGCCTCTGCACTCCAGCCTGGGTGATAGAGTGAGACTGTGTCTCAAGGAAAGAGAGAAAGACAGAGAGAGAGAGGGAAGGAAGGGAGGGAGGGAGGGAGGGAGGGACAAAGAAAGGAAGGACCTGCCTCAGCCTCCCCAGTAGCTGGAATTACAGGTGCCTGCCAGCACACCTGGTAATTTTTGAATTTTGAGTAGAGATGGAGTTTCACCATGTTGGTCAGGCTAGTCTCGACCTCAGGTGATCCATCAGCCTGGGCCTTCCAAAGAGCTGGGATTACAGGTATGAGCCACCATGCCCTGCATTAATTTTAATTAAAAGCAGGAATTGTCACCTTAACAATTAGTTTTGCATCAATACACATAAATTGTAGTTTTACCAAAGTGGTCCTTGGTGTTTCCATAGTATGGAAAGAGTAAGTATTTTCCTCCGTGAATTTAGACACAATGATATGAATACATACTTAAAATCCATACTTAAAGTGCTTTTGCAGACTAAAATACCAGTTCTAAAAGGAATTTCTCTCAATAATAAAAATAGGCAGTTCCTTAAATACAACTACCTAAAAAAAAGTGCTTTAAAATTTATAACAATTTAAATATCTCACCATGTAAATATTTATTATAACACTGCTGCATTCATTATTATATTATTGTTTTATTCTCAATTATATTATTATTATATGCATATGAGTATTTTATTTCAATTATCATTTATGGTTCTGGGTTCCTGTTGTAGATTTAAGAAAACTTTGTATTTTAAAAATTATTTACTTAAGCCAGTTTTATTGAAAGGCAGAAAACAATGAACTTCTAACATCTCATTAAGCTCTCCACTGAAAATTTTTTTATGTATAAAACGTGAAGATCACATTAACTTTTTTTATTCTTAAGCAAATATAACTTTTTCAAAATAAATTTTATACAACATAAGCAGTGAATTAATCAGTTATAGGAATTTATGTAACTAACATATCCTTTATTACTAACCCCAATACACTTAACAACTATCAACAAATATTGAAGGCTTTATATTAACATGTACTAGTCTAGATACAAAGAGTGTAGCACTAAAAAATAAAAGTTTCACTGGGCACGGTGGCTCATGCCTGTAATCCCACACTTTGGGAGGCCCAGGTGGGCAGATCACCAGAGGTCCAGTGTTTGAGAGCAGCCTGATCAACATGGCGAAACCACGTCTCTACTGAAAACACAAAATTAGATGGGCGTGGTGGTGCATGCCTGTAATTCCAGCTGCTCGGGAGGCTGAGGCAGGAGAATCGCTTGATCCCTGAAGGCAGAGGTTGCGGTGAGCCGAGATGGCACCACTGTACTCCAGCCTGGGCGACAGAGCGAGACTCCATCTAAAAAAAATTAAATAAATAAAAAATAAGTTTCTTGCTTCATGGTACATACAATTTAAGAGGGGAGGTGAAATTAAACTATATTTAAAATTAGTAGTCATTTTATTATGAAATACAGTTTTGAAATATGAAATTTTCATATACAAAATACCAGTTTTGAATATACAAGTGGTCTTTCACATGGTCACAAATACAACTTTGGCATATTTCTCTACACTTACACAGACCCCGTTCAATATGTTTGCCTCACAGTCCTCTTTTTCAGTGTAGTTTGCAAACTATATCACAGAAATATCTCCTCATAATTTGTTTCAGGCTGACAAAAATTACTTAGACTTTGATTATAAAAAATGAAAAAAAATTGTATTCCTCATAAAAGTAATAAAAATAAAGTTGTAAAAAATGAATTTTTTTTTTTTTGCATTTAAAAACCGTGTAATGGTATAATTAATTGGAAGCACCTTTATATTATAGGGGGCAATTTAAGATTTTTAACTTCCTTTTCTGCCTCAAATAGAAATCACTAAAAAGTGACCAACAAATCCATAATTATTGATTTAAAATACGGAGTCTGTAGAGTTTCAAATATCTCCACTTTTTAAAAAGCTCTAGTGAGATGAAAACATAAAACATAAAAAATGGCATATTTATAGTATTGTCTTTAAGAATGAAGGACAGTATACATCTTTTTTTATACATCCTGTGAGTAGTTATACTTCTGGGCAAATTTTTTGCAACTTTATTTTTATTACTTTTATGAGAAATTTTATTTGTATCTTTTTACCAAACCCTGAAGGTGCATTCTGGGATGAAATTATAGACAATTCTTAGTGTTTGATTCTAAGACAAATAAAAAACCAAATAGTACAGAATAAAAAGCCAAGAACAAATGTCAAGGAGGGAAACCTAATATAAAAATAAAATAAATAAATAAACAATAAAAGATTTTAGCAAATAATTGAAGGCACAGTAATATGTTTGTTCAGATATTTTCTTCATATATACAGTAAAACTAGACACATTGCTTACTTACTATGGATGGTAGTACATCAACAGGGTTGACATTACAAAAATGCATAGAATTTCCAACAGAGATTATAGATAATAGAATGTATTATATTTGAAATGAATGTCCATTCCCTTGAATTTCTCTAGCACTATCTGAAAGATCTTCAGTGTCTAAAAGAAAATATTTTCATTTGACATGATGTTGCATTAGAGGAACTCAAATAACCTATATTTCCCTGTTATTCTGTCTTGTTTAAGATTTAGATCTGTGAGTTAATATTCAGCATAGTGGGACTAACTCACTTTTGTACGTAAGAATCACATAAGGAGCTGTATACAATTAAACCTGGCTGAGCCTTACTCCCTAAGATACAACTGAGCCTACCTTTTATATATTTTGATATACCAAACTTTCAGTGGAAATTGAAGAGCTTTATTTTGAAAATGCCCAGAAATGGTTCTTGTGTATATGCCCTGTAGAGATACTGTGTTTGAAATTACTGTATTTCTTCCATCACAGACACACACATGCATGCAACATACACAAATACACACATATACACATTCATAAATTATTTGTTGCTTAGAAAAATTATCATCTTGATATTAAATACAGCTACATATAGAATAAGTATGTAAAATAAATTGGTTCATATGACTCATAACTTTCTAATGATGATAGTTTTGGCATTCCAAGTTTATATAAAATAAAGTTTAATGAGCTAGTATTATGTGGTAGTTGTAACACTGATTTATCTGCCCTGTGATATCAGGTAATTTGTTACCTGCACAAGTCTACCATTTATAAATAAGTTTCCTTCAATCTGCAACGTTTCTTTATTCAGTCTTCGTAAGTTTCCTTCAATCTGCAACATTTCTTTATTTTGTAAGTCTTTCAATTGCCTCAGTAAATATTATAAATTTTAAGATAGTTTTTATTCCTGTAAGTTAGAGATTTACTAATTTTTCAGTTGATTTTCTAATAACACTGTATAGTGAGGGAATGTTTTTTCCATTTTCTTCATTTCGCTTTCCATATAAATCAATTAGTAAGGAAAGCCAAGGTTACTTTGGTAATGTCTTTAAATTGGAAAAAAAAAATATGTCAATTTCTGATTCTAGAGAAGAATGCTAATCAGCATACCACAAGTTCCTGGCACCTGTAGATTTTAACGCTGTGTGTGTGTATGTGTTTTTCTTTCTCCTTCTTTTCACACAAAGATAATGGCCTTTTCTGAAGGATTTTTTATTTGAATGACATTTTAAAGATCTACCTAATTTTTTTCATACTAGTGCTCGGAGAGCAATAATATAGGTCCCTGCTGGGCAGTAGGCAAAATGGATACTTCTGTTCCCCATCTGATGTAGGTGGTAGAATATAATTAGGCCTGTTAGAAATCTTCCTTGATGCTTCTGAGCTTGCTGAGAGGTGGGCTTTCAATCATTTACAACTTTCTGAAATCCTTTGCTGCACACAGCTTGAATAAAGATTTTCAGAAAAGTCTAGTCGTATGTTGAAAATGTAATTTTAAGAACTATTTTTGAAATAATTCTAGATAATATGTTTAAATTTAACATGTCTTTTATAAAACATCATTTAGTAGTGAACTATTATTTTGAAGTCTATAATAAGAATTTTCGCTTAAAAAACTGTCATCAGTTTTATAAGATGTTGTGATAGTAGTTTACAATTTTACGATAGTTGGGGAAAAAGTTATTTATATATTAAAAGGGATTTCAATAAGGCTTTGCAACAAAACATATATTATTTTCTTCTTATAACTACCATGTTCTGCATAAATCGTTCAGTTAGCATTTTCATCTGCTTATGAAGTAGTCTACAACTACATTTGAAGAAAATATAAATTCAAAAAGCTGTAAAAAATATAAAGATATCAGTGAATATTAGTAGACAACAAAAACAGTAACATTTCTAGTCATGTAATTTGAATTATGTATGTGGTATTCTAGTGAATAACGTTAAATATGTTTTAACAACAAGATGAAATAAATTTGAATGAATATATGTACAGCAATGCATTTTGGTTCAATTTTAAAAAATATATAGAAAAACTAAAGTTGAATTAATTACATATGTTATTATAGTATCTATGACATTCTAATAAAAATTACAGCAAAAGAATATATGTGGAGCTTAAGCATGCAACATAAACCAGTAGTTAATATTGCTTTCACAATAATTAATGAATAAAATTGAATCCATTACAACAAAAATTGCCTTAATACAGAAGTTGCAATGGATTCATTGCCCTTGACCCAGGGATTAACATAATAAATTTTAAAAAGCTATATTCAATGGATATATTCAGTTATAAAATTAACCACGTAATTAGTAGCTTGTGTTTAAGGGTGACAAATTCTTAGATAAGAATCATTCTTCACTCTGGTATTATATTCTCATGATCTGTCTCTTACAATAGCATCATTGCTTCTGTTTTGTGACTTACAGTTTTTGTCTGACTTTCTAAGTCTTTCATTCTCGGAAGTCAGATGATTTTTTGATAGAACAATAATGTATCTACTTATAAGAAAATGTATTTCATACTCTATCAAGTCAGTAGGAACAGTCAAATTCTAATATTCATAAATCCTACCATTTTATCCCTGGTCCATAGCGCTTACCTTGGTCACTCCTTTTAATCACCAACTTATATATTACTGTCTATTACCATAATCACTGCATTATGTATATGCCCAGTCTTTTGTTTTGTTTTTTTCATGTAATGAAACATTTCTGGCAAAATACAAGTCACAGTTTTGTTTACTTTTATCCCCTTTCTCCACATGCAGGAGCACAGCTGAACTTAGCTGAAGAAAATCTCACAGTCATTTTAAATGGTCTCTATTTAAAATTATGATCCAGAACATAACTGGAATTTCTTTCTGCTGCCTAGAACTTATCCTGCCTTTCCTTGTTCATTTTCTTGACCACTGTTTTAGATAACTACTTCATAAGTTTTATCTATTCTCAAATTTACAAGACTCCGCTATTCTCCAAAAGCTCAGCTGATGATTCACTTCCTCTTCTACTAATTAGTTGGAAACAGTTAAAAGAAAATCTTAATAAATCCTGACTACTACACCTGCACACAAACCGAGCAGAACCTATATGTTACCATGAATGAAATATCTGAGTTTTCATGTGGAAACTCAGATTTCATCCTCTCTAACATATTATGGATGTCAGTCCAGTAATTTATCTCTCTATATCCAGCATTTTTGTACTTATACCTCATTGATCATTACCATCAACATTTAAAGCCAAATGCCCATCAATGATAGACTGGATAAAGAAAATGTGGCACATATACACCATGGAATACTATACAGCCATAAAACAGAGAGAGTTCATGTCCTTTGCAGGGACATGGATGAAGCTGGAAACCATCATTCTCAGCAAACTAACACAAGAACAGAAAACCAAACACCATATGTTCTCACTCATAAGTGGGTATTGAACAATGAGAACACATGGACACAGGGAAGGGAACATAATACACTGGGGCCTGTTGGAGGTGGAGGGGCTAGGGAAGGGTTAGCAGGGGGTGAGGGAATTCGGGAGGGCTAACATTAGGAGAAACACCTAATGTAGATGATGGGGAAATGGATGCAGCAAACCACCATGGCATGTATATACCTGTGTAACAAACCCGCAAGTTCTGTACATGTATCCCAGAACTTAAACTGTAATTTAAAAATTTAAAAATGAAAATAATAGATCTTTAAAAAGCTATTTTTTTCTTGATACACATACACAGGCACATAAACATATACTCATCCTTCATACATGTGTGTGTATTTATGTATGTGCCTATTCCTCCAATTATCTCTTGAGCATACTCCAGTTAGATTTTTATCACTTCATTGATACTCTGGCAAGCTAACCAATAACCTTCACTTTAAGAAACCTAATGGTTGACCTAGTTAACCTCTTCTGTTTGTAAGATGTTATTTGGCTTCTAGTGAACTCTCGTTTTTTTCTCTTATTAAGCTGTTCACTTCCTTAGTCGCTTTTGATCATTCTTTGTATTCGAATTGACATCTATATAATCGGGCACCCTAGTCTGGTATTCATTATTGGACTTGTCTAATGATGTTGAGTCCTTGGTGATTTCATCTAGTCTTATGGCTTTAATGATCAACTGGATTCTGTATCTCCAAATTTCAACTGTGGACCTCTCTACAGAACTCCAGTCTTCTATGTCCAATGACTTACCAGACAGCTCCACTTGGATAGTAAATAAATCTTTCAAAGTTAAAATATCGAGTTCAATACTGTACTTTCTCCCCACCCTCCAGATTTCCTTCTCCTTCAGTCATCCCAATCTCATTAACTGGTGTATTTTTCCATTTAGGAAAGTGCTTGCCATCCTCTTTGGCTCTTATTTATTTTTATCCTGACCAGAAATACATTTTTTAACTGTTACTTTTGGTTCAGAGGTACAGGTTTGTTATATAGGTAAATTGCATATTATGGGGGTTTGAAGTACAGATTATAGAAATTCATATTTTTAGCAAATTTTGTTAGCCCTACTTTAATATACCCATAATGCAATTACGTTTCAACAACCAGCTGTTACTGCCTTGATCCAAGCCATCATCATGACTTGCCTGTGTTATTTCAATAACTTCTTCAGAGGTATTAATGCATCCACTCTTGTGCCTGTTATTCTTATTAAAATGATTAAATTGATTCACCAGAAACAAGCCAGATAATATCATTGTTTTCTTCAAAAGCCTTTAGTATTGTCATATCATTTGGATTTTCTGCTCTTACTTAATGGCTTTACATGATAGACCACTTTTCCAATTGCTGTTACCACCTGCTTTTCCTTATATTCTAATTTTCTTTTTCCTTTTCTTTTTCTTTTTTTTTTTTAACCTGAGACAGAGTCTTGCTCTTTCACCCAGGCTGAGTACAGTGAGTCAGTCAAACTCCTGGGTCAACCAATCCTCCCACCTCAGACTTCTGGGTAGCTGAGACTACAGGCACATTCTAACATGCCCAGTTTATCCTACTCTCAAGATCAATTAACTTTAGCTAAATGAAATTTCATGTTTCCTCCATCAATCCTAGGGCACTGCAAGCTTTTCAATGGTAATTTATCCATTTAGAAGACTGACTGCAAATTAAAGTCATAAATTCACCGAAAACTATTTCAAAACTTTAACATGCTTACTGCAGTTTCTAATTATTTTTTGTATTTTCTGAGAGAGCGCTTGAACTGTCAAACTGAAATCTATATCATAGACTATTTATTTATAACAGGTAATAACTATGAGTATGTTTAGGTTAATTGTTGGGTTCTTTAGATAAAAACTAAGGATAAAATTCAGTCCACTGTCATTCAACTTACAAAATGAAAAGTCAAGTTGGAGCTTAGGTACATAAAATGCTATAGTTGGTTTTCTATATGAATATTTGCATTCAATTCCAAAGTTCACCATACCCAGTAGAGTGACAAGAGCTTTGATAATACTGGGACCAAAATTTAAAACAAAACACAAATTTATATTGAATTTCTAGCAGTGTATTCATGGATAAACATTTGAATGAATAGATAAAATTTTTGATTGATTTGTGAATACTTTTTGTAAACTAGAATCTCTTTTGGGGCTAAATTATAGAAAAAGTGATAAATAATAATACATAAGTTTGAAAAAACAAGAGATTAAAGAGCAATGAAACTGCATGCTTTTTGTGTGTGTGTTATAGAGGAGAACATGTTGGAGATTTATGGTGACACCTCTTCCTCTTTTTAAGTTATTGGAAATATGGCTAGCTTTGTTTAGATCAGCATCATGAGATGGCACATTGCAGATATTACAACTAGGCAGAATATTTTTTAAATACCCATTCATAAAATTTGCCAAAATTTGCTCATAGTAAAAATACTTGAACATTTTTCATACCTGCATATCCCAACACAGTATTAGAAGCTGGATGAATGCTGTTTTTCATCATTTATATATCTTAGCAAAGATACATATAATTTCCCAGATCATTTCTGCTTCATGGGTCTCTAGCACTCCTGTCACCAGACTTACCTTTAATGAAAATATCCATAGTGTTTCATTAATCATATGATGATTGATATACATTACTGTAAAGATTCATCACAACCTGACACACAATTTTCTCTGATGTTTTTTATATAAAAGGTATCATATAGAAAATATATGATGCCTTGTATTCTTTTAATTTTTTTTACAAAATCCATACTGTATCAATGGTGTATGGTTGTAGCATTGTATATTTTATCCAACACTGGGAAGGTGTTTTATTAAGACTCCTGTTTTGCTTAAAAAGCATAACATTGTAGCAATATTTCCAACCCTGTTTCTCCTATACATTATTTTATCTTAGTAACTTCTGTTAGATCCTCAATGAAGTGTTTATTATCTATTAATTAAAGACTTGTAACAATTACAAAAAGCTTTATTTGTATATATAGTCTTTGTATAAATCACCTGTTCTTCATGGAGGGTTACTTTACACTAAAACACAAAAAGCAAAAGCAAAACCAAACAGAAGCAGCTCAATGGAGTTCACGTCTTTGTTGTCTAATTTTAGATTTTAGCCACTCATCTCTTAGAGAGAGGTTGTTTCTACGTGTCTATAACAAAAATAAATTGATCAAATTGTGGTTTTCAGATTTTGATTTTTTCAGTTTTGGTAAATATTTCCAATAAATATAGACATGTTTATTTAAAGATAAATCTGTTATCAATAATATGTGAGTTAGCAAGATGGTCTGAGGATAATTCAAAGCACACAATATGGACATATTTTACCCTTCTTAAACTTCTCACCCAATGTATAGTTATAAGGCATCATGACAAATAAAGTATATGAACCATTCAGTATGTCTCCATATTCAAAAATAAAATATTTGCTATAATAATATCAGCACTTACAGCAATAATTACACATATAGGTTATATAAGATTTCTTATACTTCTAATGACATAGATATGTTAACATGTATTTAGCATAATGTGATTGTTAAAAAAGAAAATATGTGTATGTAGCCTGTATATATACAAATATAGACATATGTGTGTATATGTGTATTGCCAGATACTTTCAGTTTTGTGGTATCAGTCCAATAAAAGCAATGCTTTAAATAGTGACATGTTCTATACATAAGAAATCTCATATTGGTGGAAAAAATGTGGTCACTAAACGGTACTGACATTATGATACTAGTGCCAATTTAAAATACTTTTTAGAACTTCCATAATAGATGAAGTGGGGCCTAATTTACACAATGAACTTAAAAATCTTCAGCAACAGCAAAACAAAATGTACAATCTGATGGGCAGCACTTTGATCCCTAAGAGAAGAGAAGCATATGATGTAAGCTCTATTATTGCTCAAGCCTACTATCTCGCAAGAGATTCCAGGCAGGAGCACAGGGATGAATCATTCAATTGTTTTCCCTGTTGAGGAGACAGTGTTCTGAGTTTGGGTAACAATGTGTCCTGGAATTCACACAGTGGGGTAGCAGAAAGGACAGAGTCCTGTAGAGAAGACGGAATTTCACAGAGAGAGAGAAAAATAGCTCTGGAGATCTTTAGTGCTTTCTGTTGGAGATTTCAGCTAATTATTGCTTAGTGCATGTATGTGTGGAAACAATGCAAGGCCATAGAAATAACTGTTGGAATCCTAGAAGTGTTACTTTGGTAGTGTGGCCAAAATAGCCTTAAACTAAAGGCTGCTCCCAACTCACCTAACAAAGCTTAAAAGCAAACCTGAAAGGAACAAAATTGTTTTCAAGTAACTTGGTGTCTCAGAGGAGAGACTGCACATACTTAAAGGAATAAAAAAAATACAGCACTCAAAATATATAAATTACAATGTCTAGCATAAAATAAAAAATCATGGCATATGCAAGGTGAAAAAAAATAACCTATAATAAGGAAAAACAGGAACAGTATTAATAGAAACATACCATTGATGACACAGATGATGGTAGTAACAGGAACACTACCCAATCCCTTATTTTATGTGCACTGCTTATGAATTTAGAAGACACAGAAAAGTACAAGCACAACAAGGAGAGATGTGTATGATATAAAATAGATCTCATAAATATTTTATATATTGAGAAAACAACATTATCAATATTGAAAAAGATTGGACAGGATTAGTAGCATAGTGGAGACTGCAGAAAAAGACTAGTGAAATCAAGACATAGCACCATAATCTATCCTAAGGTTAGGTGCTGTGATTTCTTTGGGGGAGTAGATACCCAGAAGTGGGATTGCTGTGTCAATGGGTATGTTTAGTTCTTTGAAAAATCTTTTTTTTTTTTTTGAGACAGATTTTCACTCTGTTGCCCAGGCTGGAGTGCAATGGCATGTTCTTGGCTCACTGCAACCTCCGCCTCCCAGGTTCAAGCAATTCTCCTGCCTCAGCCTCCTGAGTAGCTGAGATTACAGGCACGTGCCACCACACTTGGCTAATATTTGTACTTTTAGTAGAGACGGGGTTTCACCATGTTGGTTGGTCAGGCTGGTCTTGAACTCCTGACCTTGTGATCTGCCCGGCTCGGCCTCCCAAATTGCTGGGATGACAAGCATGAGCCCCTGTGCCAGGCAAAAAATATTTGTCCTTTTTCCTGCTTTAGGCAGGAAAAAGATGGATATATCCTTTGAGCTCCTCTGTGTCTTTTCCATGCTCTGAATATGGGGTGGACAAAGGCTCAGAATGGGACTTTTATTTATTCTGGTAGATAGAGCAAGAGGCATAGAGAAGTAAGTAATGTTTCTAAAATATTCTGAGTTTCTTCATAGTATATTTTTCCACAATAGAATATTTTATGGAGATTTATGTAAAAACATACTGAAGGACAAGTGCAATGACTATAGTTAACATTTGTTTAATAGGTACTATATGTCACGCATTGTTACAAGCTTATCATATGATACTGTACCATCTCCTGTGGGGTATTTTGCTTCTTGCTTAAAAAAAAAATCTCTCATTTGTCTATAATTTCTTTTTGTTAAAAAATGTGTTTATTATACTTAAGTTCCGGGGTACATGTGCATATCCTGCAGGTTTGTTACATAGGTATACACGTGCCATGGTGGTGGTTTGCTGCATCCATAGCCCCATCATCTATATTAGGTATGTCTCCTAATGCTATTCCTCCCTAATCCCTCCACCCCCTAGATTGCTATACTGCTTAGGCACTGGGCACTAATTACATCACTGATTATAACAATATTTATCATGTACCTAGCACTGAGCCTTCCTAATCTTATTTAATTCTCACCAGATGTGGATTAAAGCAACCAACACTAAATATATGTATTAGTCCACTTGTGCTGTCATAATTCTTCAAATTAAATGTCATCAACATCTCACTAGCTTTCAATACAAAAATCTGTGGTGTCTTTTGGGTATGCTATAGCAGCATGCTCTAGACCTGGGTTCTGATCTGTTCCACATACTCTCTTAATTTAGGAAACAGGCTGCAGCAAAATATCCCATCTGGGGTGTGATGCTGGAAAGTTTCCACGACAAAATATAAAATGTAATTTTAAAAGAAGACAAATACTAGAGAATAGTGTAATAAAATCCCATGTATGTGTCACCCAGCTTCAATAGTTATCAATACTTTGCCCTTCCAATTCTCATATTTTAAGTATCACACTTTATCTGTTTTCTAGTAGGGAATTTTGACTTTGTGTTCGATACCAAAACATTTTAAATTTTAGATTTTAAAAATAGTTGATCCATATGATGTAGGACTCCCTCAAAACTTGGAAACAATGCAGTCAATACTTAACTCGACTACTTGCATGACTTCAGAGCAGTATGGTTTAATAACATGGTATCGATGTTCACAGAGCGAATTCAATTGTGTGGCATACACTATCACCATATATCTGACCTTGTTATAATAAATTTTTAAAAGGAAGAGCTTCATAATATAATTTGGCTCATTCTTTCAGATCTCTGTTTGCAGTTCTCATAGTTTTGTGATATGAAAGTAAATTTTACCTCAAGATACACATTTTAGATCTGACTATTTTCTTGACTTCTTTATCTCTTGGTGATTTTTTTTTTATTTTTATAGATTTAGGAGGTACAACTAATGTTTTGCTACATCTATGTATTGCATGATGGTGAAATCTGGACTTTTATATTAACTATCATCTTGATAATGTACCTTGACATGGAGTCACGTGAAATGTTTTATTGTTTATTATAGCAATTGTCTCTTCCTTTAGTAGTTCTTTGTCCTAATTGTATTTTGTCTTTTACTAAATATATTACTTATTGGCCATGGAAAAATACTATGAATTATTTGCATGTAGTTCATGGTATCAAGAGAAAAGTCTAGCAGCAAAATACACAGTCAATTAAACATAGTATGGGAAAGTTGTTACTGTTTTACTTTGAGATGGACTATATATAGAATGCTTTTGGAAATCACAATGAAATAGATGGGTATATGAAATTCATATCTATTGCTTAGATCTGCATATCAATAGCTTTGTGCCAATTTATTATGTACTTTACAGATGCTAAACCCTTTACAAATATTCAGTCATTTAATCTGCATAGGTATCCTTTGAAATCTGTATTTTTACCATGCCCATTATGCAGAAGAGCAAACTGAGATACCATTAAGTAAAGTAGTTAATCTCAGGTCTTAGAGATTACCTCCTGGCACAGCCAGAATATAAGCCTATCAATTCTGGTTCTGCAGTTTATGGTCCGAACTATTCTATCACATTAAAGTAGGCAGGAAGCATGTGCAATAATATAAATACTCAGGTCACATTTTGAATATCAGCATTTTGACAACTGTCAGTTGGACCCACCTACTCTCATGTTTTACATTTAAAAATTAAAACCTCTGAAAGGTTTATTCTACTTAAAGCTTTTTTACTATAATATTTTAATTTTAAATATTCATTTTAAAGTATTAAATATGGAATATGGAATAGACTATATACGTGTATTAAAATGTGTGTACTTATAGTAAAACATAAATGTATAAAGCCATACTATAATTTTATGTAGATGTAACGATCAACTAATGTAGATAACATTTTATATTTAAGGAGTCTGTGACAGAATCCTAGAAATATTTCTTTTCTCTTTTCTTTCATCAACACTCTCCCATTTAGTAATTTACTAAAAACACTGTCAATTCCACCTTAACGTATTTCCGGAATCCACTCACTCCTTTCCATTTTCATGAACATTACCTTTCCAAGCATGTCATCAGTGTAATGTATTCCCAGTTGTTCTCCCTCCTCCATCATCTTAGTCTGTTCAGGCTACTATAACAAAGTACCATAAAGTGGCTTATAAACCTCAGAAAATTATTTCTCACAGTACTAGAGACTCGGAAGTCCAAAATCAAGGTGATCGCAAGATGGATTTGGTGTGTGCTGAGGGCTCATTTTCTCATCAATGCTATTTTCTTCTTATGTTCTTATACAGTGGAAGGAGCTAGCTGGCTTTCCATGGGCTCTTTTATAAGGCATTAATTTTAATAACGAAGGTTTTTCCCTCATAATCTAATCAACTCCCAAAGAAACAAGCTCCAAATATCGTCACAATGGGACTTAGGATTTCAACATATGAACTTTGAGGAGATACAGATATTCAGACCATAGCATCCTCTCTAATTTATTTTTCCCCCACAGCATAAGTGATATTTTAAAATCACAAGTGCATTCACCTTATTCCTCTGCCCAAAACCTATCCTGTGCTTTTCCAGCTGTTCATAAAACACTCAATAACCCTTCCTTATTTTTCCTTTTTTTTTTTTTTTTGAGACAGAGTTTTGCTCTTGTTGCCCAGGCTGGAGTGCAATGGCACGATCTCGGCTCACCACAACCTCTGCCTCCTGGGTTCAGACAATTCTCCTGCCTTAGCCTCCTGAGTAGCTGGGACTACAGGCACGCGCCACCACGCCCAGCTAATTTTTTGTATTTTTAGTAGAGACGGGGTTTCACCATGTTGACCAGGATGATCTCGATCTCTTGACCTCGTGATCCATCCACCTCAGCCTCCCAAAGTGCTGGGATTACAGGCGTGAGCCGCCGCGCCCGGCCCCCAATAACCCTTCTATTGGTATTTACTTTTTAACAGTGTTATTTACATGTACTTAACATAACAAAAAAATTCACCTGTTAAACTGTACAATTAAAAACTTTTATTCCTAGAGTTGTGTGACCATAAACACAGTAAATTTTGGATCATTTAATCACCACTTTTTGGTCATTACCCCCCAAATCTCATCACCCCACCTCCCATTCCCTTGCCTGACCTAGGCAAATATTACCATACTTTTTGTATCTACAGATTTGCCTATTTTGGAAATTTCAAAGAAATTGAATTATTCAATATTTGTGCTTTGTTACCAGCTTTTTCTTCTTACTGTAACATTTTCATGGTTCATCCATGTTGAAGCATATGTGAGTACTCTGTTTCTTTGGTTTTTTGCTAAATAATATTTCTTTGTATGTATATAACACTCTTATTTTTTTCAATCTATGCACCAGTGAGTAGGCATTTTGGTTGATTTCACTTTTTGGCATTATTAATAATGCTGTTACTAGCATTTATGTACAAAGTTTTATGTGGACATACATCTTCATTTCTCTTTGGAATGCAGTTGGAACTCTGTTTAACATTTGGAGGAACTATCAAACATTTTATCCAAAACACCTGCACCATTTTACATTCCCACTCACAGTGCATGAGGGTTCCAGTTTCTTCACATCCTAGCCAACAATTGTTACTGTCTGCCTTTTTCATCATAGCCCAGTGAATACAAAATGGTATCATGGTTTTGATTTAAATGTCCTTCATGGCTAATGATCTTTAGCATCTTCTCATGATCTTATAGGCCTTTCTTTTTGCTTTCGTACTTTTTATTGTAGTCTTGTTGATTTCTCTAGCTTTTTCATATCTTACCCCTTCCACTTCATATTTAATTTGATAGCTCCAGTGAGCTACATTAAACTCTTTGAACATGATATTTTTTCCCTTCAATTCAAGCCCACATAGTTCCCATTTCCTTCCTACTTTTCCTACTTTGTTCTTGGTAAGGGCTGATTTTGTAGGGGTACAACCTGTGCGACTGAACAGGTTCCACACTCTGAAGGACACCAAGTTTAGGCTAATATGCTACAGTAAGCATATTGTCATTATAATAGTTTTTGAATAGAAACCCCCACATTTTATTTTGCAGTTGGCCCCTAAAATTACATAGCCAGTGCAGTTCCTGACTTATCATTATGACGTGTCCTTCCATTTAGACATAAATACCTACAAGAAACTCTTCCTTGCCTTTGTCTACCAAATTAGGTTTCCTTTCTGAATGTCATCTATATCAGCATGCATTATACTTTGTCATTCTTTCCTCTGATCCCTATGACCTGAGAGACCAAGGGCTTTTCTTTTCTTTTCCATTTTTTGTATGTAAAAGTAAACATGCTAAATTACTCATTCCCATTAAAGAATCAAAAATAAATGTTTTGGGTCTACTTTTTGAAACCGAATATTTTACATGCCATCAAATGTTTACAACATCTTATTTGGTGTTTGAAATTCTCATTTTAAAAAGAATAAATTATTTTAAAAATAAAAATTACAGAAACCACTAATAAAATAAACACATTTAGTAGGTAAAAATGCCCACTTTTCAATATGATTGCATGTATTTTTCAATCCCCAGAACCCAGCAAAGTAGTCTGTTACATAGCTGTGGTACGTACATAGTTTAATCTCATAGTTGGTAATCAGGTGGCAAATCACATATCAAAAATAATCAAACATGAACTCCAGGGCAAGGCAACCTGGGCATTCAGCTGCTATTGCTCATAAGCTGTAGGATGTCGGTTAGTTATTGAATATTTCTGTGTCTTAATTTTCTCATCTTAAAATGGAAAAGATACTAGCCTCAACCTCATAATGGTATCATGGAGATTAAATAAGCTAGTAGATGTAAAGCTTTCTGAACGTTTTCTAACAAGTATAATTTATCATATAAATTGCCTTTTATAATTATTACATTCAATTCCTATTCGTTGAATAAATTTTTGTTTGTATAATCAAAGAAAAGAAAAAGGCACAGGGACCTAATAAGGAAACTACGTACGTGAAGAACTTTGATTGCATATATTTATCTTTTTGACATCATTTACATTGTAGGTGAAAGGGTAATTGTACAAGAGGTTAGCTCACGAAATTGAAATAAGAGGAAGATTAGAAAGCTGGGAGCAAACCCAGAGGAATTATCATTATTGCTAGTAGTAAATATAATAATCTTACAGGGAGGGAAAAGATTATTTCTGTTTAAATTTCTTTGTATGACTGTAGAAACTGGTGGATTTAATATAATATTAAAAACATTTTGAGACATTAGTTTGGATAAATTAATTCTAATAACCTTTGGAGAATGTTGGTATTTCTGTCTGCATATTTACGCATTGTCTTTACCTCCAAGTATCTGAAGTTGAGTTTACTTATTCAGTAGAGAAATAATGCCATCAGGAATGAGGCAAACAGAATATCTAATGCTGGGTGCATATTATTTTGCGTATCTGCATTTATCTTGGATTCTGCTTCTGGTGCCTATTTACCTGTCCATCATCAGAGTAACCACATGTCCTCACTCTTTTCTGTGCACATTCTTGTTTCTCAGTTTTTTCTTATGTCCTCTTAGGGCATCTCCCTGGAATTCTCTCCTCAACACTACCCTTCTTTCACTATTTACACCACTCTTTGGTTTGTCAGGAAACATACTGACCCCATCCTCCACTTACTCCTAGAAAGATAGTATAGTCTGTCTACATGGTACTTTTCACATTTATTTGTATTGTACTGTAAAATTAATATCTATCTTGTTTGTTGAACTTTAATGCCACTAAGAGTAGAAACTATTACAGTTTGCTCAACACTGCATCCCAGTGCCTGGCTGCTTATTGTAAAATAAATGCTCACGCACACACAAACACACACACACGCATACACACATGCACTGACACAAAATAATTGTTGAGTGGTTAAGTGACATGATCCATCAGTCTCCCAAAAGGCTAAAGGAGTTAATGATTCTAAAAATGTTTCATGACACAGTGGAAAGAAAAGAAAGTTATGGAATATGGACCACCTCAAATGTGCTATGAAGTATAACTGGATTCTGCATTTGGCAATTAATGTCTAGTCAGGTGAGGTCACAAAAAGTAACTTATAAACATGACACATTATATAATTTCAATTATGAGCATTAGGAGAAATACCTAATGTGGATGATGGGGTGATGGATGTAGCAAACCACTGTGGCAGGTGCATACCTGTGTAACAAACCTGCATGATCTGCATATGTATCCCAGAACTTAAAATAATAATGATAAAAACAAAATCAAAAAGGAAATTGTCAACAAAAACTTAAGTTGGAAATAAATTCAAGAAGTGTTTATCACATGGCTATTTGATTAAGGAACTTTTGAAAGGACAATAAATTAAAAATAATCATATTATAAAAATATTGAAATGCCATTTAAATAAGCGGTTCTTAAATGACCTTCTGAAAAGGCAAAGAACATAACATCAAATTAAATTTCAGAGAATCCGTTTTTGTAAAAGATGGAATAATAAGGTACAATCAGACACTTTACTTTCTAATCATCTTCCTTAATTCAGTGATAGAACTTGGAAATACTAGAGAGACAGCTAAAATGCCCATTAACTTGTCTCAGTCAGATATCAGATGTCTTAAATGAATCTTCAGTAGGTGTTGAATCAGACCCAAGTTATAAGTGAATTTTCTTTCAGATATTTGTAATGTTTTTCTGTAGCACAAGGATACCTGTCCTCTAGAATTTCAGAAACAAAAAAATGACCTTGGACTTTTAGTGCAAGTGTTTGACTCAAATGCACATTGTGCATCATTACAGAGCCAATGATGAATCTGAGAATGGTTTCTAATTTTCCTAGGAATCACACACTTGGCCACAGTATCTGTTTTTCCAGGGGAATTTATGTTATTAATTTCAGGGATATTGATAATAACTTTTAAATGCCAACATTTGTACCAAGAGCATGCTGATACTATATACACCAATAGTTTTTCACAAATGAAAACCATATTATGTATAACAGGTAAACAAGAGAACATTTTTATTTTCAAGTGAAGATCACGTAACTTTAAAATTTACTTTTCAATACTGTGAAATAATTAAATTTTTCTTATAAAAATGAAGAATTTGCTTTGTGTTATTAATAATGTATTTTATTGTTACATTCCAATAAGGGTAATTAAGTACAGGTTTTAAACTCATAGTAAATAATTGCTGAAGAAGTACATTTTCTTTACTCAACTACATGTAAATTTCACTATAACATAATTTGCTTTATAAAAATATTAGAATATAATATTTCTGTCCTAGAGATTTAAGTGACTTTTACATGAAGTACCATAAGTATTTTCTCACATTTGTTCAACTATAATATAACACTGTGGGATGAAATCTGAAGTTCCAATAAGACTTTAGTAAAAGCAACCTATTCCAAGAAAATTGTGTAGTTCAAATAAGTCAGTTATTTATTTAGGCAATCAGAGACAATTTTTAATATAATATGAAAATTTGTCAGTAATTCAAAGGATAGAAAGTAGAATGCTGCCATGTGAATACAGAGAGAAAAAAAGGGGAAATGTGTAAGCCAGGTCTGTGAAGAGTTATTATGCCAAGCACAGGATATTGTGGACAGTATTAGTAATTCAAAATAATTGGAATTGACAGTATCCAAATTGTAAAGTGTGCTTGGATGGAAAGGACCATGAGAGGTCCTTAAACATCAGGTTGAGTGATTGGGTTTTATTTGGTGGCATTGCAATGCTTTTATGATTACATAGCCAGGGTACATGAAACCTTCATGAAGTTATAGAATGTAAAACGTGTGCTTTTTTAAAAACCGTATTCTTAGCTATACAAGAAATACTTTCTACATCGGGAACAGTTTCATTTTTCTTTTTGCCAGAGAAACATAGGAACTAACATAATGTTTTATGTTTGGTCACCATTTTGCACACACAAGCATAAAAATCTTTCTTTTTCCTGAATTGATGTTAACAGAGCCCAGATGGCCGTATCGAAGTCAAAGGGCAGCATGGAAGCTCATCACTGCATATTAAAGATGTGAAGTTGTCAGATTCAGGGAGATATGACTGTGAAGCTGCAAGTAGAATTGGAGGGCACCAAAAGAGCATGTACCTTGATATTGAATGTAAGTTACTTTCCTTTTGTACTTTCATCAAAAGAATATTGTGTGCTTTGAAAAAGATGATTTTTATAGAAAAACCAAAATACATATGTAGTTCATGTTTCAGTATTAATGCATAGCTTTAGGAGAAATAAAGTAACCAGTCAGATATTGGAGACATCTAGTGGCTATTACAGGACATTTCACAGTGCTGTACATTTAATCATTTTGGTATTGCTTTTCCTGAAAATGGTGACTTTCTTTTTTTGCAACATTTAACTCAAAACACAGTATCAACTGAAAAAGATTATCAGTAATTGGTCAATATCACTATAGATTTTTTGTTTATTTATAATATTTATAACTATGTCTTAGTGTAGATATGTGGTGTTCACATTTCTTATTCAAATTGTTTTGTTAGGTTACTTTACATTTTCATAAACTGTAAATAGTATTTTAAATGCAGTGAAATATACTAACAGCATATCTTATCAAAATAGTGTTTATTGTCTGTCTGGGAAAAGAAAGGACCTTGACAAGGATAGTTTTTAAATAAATTTAAAAACGTACATAACTGTGTGAGATTGTGCGGGTGGCTAATGTAAGTCACGATTTCACAAAAACCCTTTGGTCATTGCATGGAATTTAAAAATAATTTGCTACACATGCTATTTAAAAAAGAAACTTAACATCTTTCTCAATAAATATTTATGAAGCACCAATGTTGGAGTCTCTCTGATGCTTGAAAGGGCATAGCTGTTCTTAGTGAAATGTATGAGATATTCTCATTGACAAACTATTTCTATTGGAGCATGTCTAGTACATTAATATTGATAGAATGCAATGGTAGCTGTGATACAAGATGCATTTTCTTATCGAGAATGGCTTTAGAAAGAAAATATTTTCTCAAGAATAGACATAAGTTATCCATATTACTTTACATTTTTATAGACTGTGCTTGTCAAGAAATTCATGGAAAGACCAATCAGAAACTTCTACAAGAGAAAAGGATTATGAAAGGTAGTCAATAATAGAAGGCAATATGATTTGGTCACAAATTACTGACTTCATTTGCTGATGTTACGCAGCTTCTAAGAAAGCCACTTTTTTTCTAGCATACTCCTAAAAAACAGATAAACAAAAGGCAATGATATTATCTAGAACACACAAAGGAGGAAGTGATGCCAATAACTCACTTAACCTCTTTCTCCTAATAATTTTTTCTACTTTTTTTCCATTATCAGTATATTTCTTTTTCAGACCAACAACTTCATTAACAAATTATAAACATGTAACAGACTTGCAGTACATTTGTTTATGTCTTAATTAAAATCTGTATATTTAAACCAAAATTTACTTTATGATTGTTTTTCATTTTTCAAAATGTGAATCTAAAGAAAGGAAAAATTAAAAATGCCAAGATCTGATTTATATGAGAACTGTCCAACCATTTTGAAGGGACAATTCTTAGATACTCCTGGCCTCTTCCACTGTCCTGCAAAAGTGCTAGGCAACATATTATCTTAATGAAACTATATTTAGCACTTTTATTCTTTGTGTTTCATTAATATTTTAAAACATTTGATATATCATAGGATTAGTACTACATCTCTGGTACTCAGAAAAGTGGAATTTATGAGAAAGGAGCATTGTTGATATTTTCAAAACACAGGAAGGCAGAGTGGCTCATATATGATATGCTAGTACTAGACTAATAGGACTAGCTAATATGCCAATTAACAGTGTGTTATGTGTCCCTGGATCCTCAATTTCCTTATTTATAAAATAAGAGGGTTGAAAGAAGAGACTCTTGGGACCTATTCATACTCAAGCATTTAAATACACTTGTATTCAAGCGCATCCACATTCAACAAAGATGCCCTAGGATTTCTGAATTATTCTCCATGCATGACAGCATGGGCATTTGTATGAAACAAATGAAAACCTAAACTAAGATTATAATTTATATATGTTTGTATTGTAAAACCGCATTGAAAATAAATAGCTGTTTTTTGTTTTATGGATAAAAATACTGCCCATGTAACATTGGCAGTGTTTTTATCTTCTATATGTAGCAATGTTGGTAAATAGAATGCTTTTTTTTTTTCTTTTTTGGAGACGGAGTCTTGCTTTGTTGGCAGGCTGGAGTGCAGTGGCACGTTCTCGGCTCACTGCAACTTCTGCCTCCCAGGTTCAAGCAATTCTCCTGACTCAGTTTCCTGAGTAGCTGGGACTACAGGTGCGTGCCACCATGCCCACCTAATTTAAAGTCGGGATTTCAACATGTTGGCCAGAATGATGTCGATCTCTTGACCTCGTGATCCGCCCGCCTCGGCCTCCCAAAGTGCTGAGATTACAGGTGTGAGCCACTGCGCCCAGCTGAAAATAGTTTTAAAAACGATGCAAAGTCCACCCTAAGTTTCAGATTTTGTTCTGTGTGATAATGGAAACAAGATGAATAAAACATAGCTCCTCCTTTATTAGAAGTCTACCATCAACAGGAGTTTAAATCAAACCACAGCATGTATTCAGATTTCAAAGTGATGATGAAGAAAATATCAAGATAATTGTAAACCCTGATATATAATTACATGAGATATTTAATTGGTTTTAGCTACGTAGAAAATAATGGAATAAACAAACATTTGTATATTGCAATCTGAATTATTTGCTCTTGTAATCTTTTAATAACATGAATTAATAACTTTAATACAAAAAAGTACATTAGATACTTTATTTTTCAAGGACTGATTTCTAACAAAGTACAAGTTGCTTTTGATCATGATGCAGTCCCTTTTTACAGGCTTATATATTGTTTTTATGTTTCTGTTTAATTATTCTGAGGTAAATGTGTAGACTAAAGCTCACCAGAAAATTATGTAGTTTATCTTATTTAAACAGGGGTGAAAGGACTTGTTTTGTAAAAAGATCTTTTGAGGATTCTTTGAGTATCCCCTGGGAGTATTATTGCCACTGTGTTGATGAGAGGGTAACTAGGTTAATATACTTTGAAAAAAAGTTGTTTAAAAAAAACTACTTTTTGTTTTCACTAAACTCTGATTATTTTTCTGCAAATCTTGTTAAAAATGATTTGAATGGCTCTTAAACACTTGATCTTTTTTCCTCTTTTTTTTCTAAATTAAAACATTTAAATTTATTCTACTTGAGTGAGAATAATTAGAAAAATAAATATAATCTCTTTTAAGACATCATTCAAATATATTGAAGTACAATAAAAGCCCATATATAATGTCAAATCTAATGAGTGTTGACCTATGTATACACCCCTAAATCTATCATACTCATCAGATAAACATTTAAATCACTCTCAAGAGTTTTCTCAAGTCACTTTAAAATCTATCCTTCCTTTTTACATGTATCCCTAGGTATCCATTTAGCTACTTTTGATCATTATAATTTAGTTTACATTTACATATAAAAATGTACATACAAGGAATCATGCAGTGTTTTTATTTTATTATCTTTGAAATATATTTATCTACTTTAATTTAGGTATAGTTGATCAAGCACTAGTTAATAGAAAGGATGTTTCTTTTTCTAGCTAAGAGTTTGACAAAATTGTTGATATTTTCAAAGTGTTAGCTTTCTGTTTTGTTAATTCATATTTTCTGTAATCTATCATTTTTCCAGTTTGATGATTTCTGCTTTATCTTAATTATTTTCTTTCTTTTATATATTTTGAATTCACCTTTTTGTTACACATTTTTATATGGAATCTTAGTATATGTATTTTAGATAATACTTATTTTCTAATAGAACCATATAACTCCAAATTTTCACTAAGCAGTGATTTAAATGAACCCTCACCCCGCAATATTGTAGTATGTTGCATTATTGTTGTGATTTAGCTACAAATATAGTTTTCCTTTTGATTTAATCTTTGGCTCAGAGTTATTTATAAGAATCTGTTTAACTTTCAGATATTTGGACTTTTTCTAGATATTTTGCTATTTTTGATCTCTAATTTAGTTCAGTTGTGCTCAGATAACACTGTATTTTAATTTTTATTTGTATTAAGATTTGATTTATATCCAATCATATGAACTATTTTGATGAATAGACAATTGTACATGAAAAGCATATGTATTCTGTAGTTGATTGTTGTGTTTTAATGTCAGTTAGGTCAAGATAAATTATAGTATTTGTATTAGGGTTTTATAGAGGGACAGAACTAACAGTATATATATATATGTATCTTATTATATATATGGGAGTTTATTAAGGAGTATTAACTCACACAATTACAAGGTGCCACAATAGGCCTTCTTCAAGCTGAGGAGTAAGAAAGCCAATCCAAATCCCATAGCTGAAGAACTTGGAGTCCAATGTTTGAGGACAGGAAGCATCTAGCATGGAAGAAAGATGTAGGCTGGAAGGCTAAGCCAGTCTAATCTTCCCACATTTTTCTGCCTGCTTTATATTCTGGCCATACTGGCAGCTGATTAGATGATGCCCTCCCAGATAAAGGGCGGGTCTACCTTTCCCAGGCCGCTGACTCAAATGTTAATTTCCTTTGGCAACACCCTCACCAACACATCCAAGATCAATACTTTGCATTCTTTCAATCCATCAGGTTGACACTCAATATTAACCATCACAGTATTATTTAAAACTTCTATCTTTACTGAATTTTTAATATAGCTGTTCTATCAGACTAAGGGGTATTAAAATCTTCTACCATGACTGTGAACTGTTTTCTCCCTCCTTCGTTGATCTTTGCATTATGTATTTTGAGGCTTACGATGAGGCACATCACATTTATACTTTGCATGTTGTATTACTTTCCTGTTGCTGCTGTAATCAATTACAAAAGACATAGTTGTATAATAAAAGAAATCTATTGTCTTAGCCATTTTGGAAGTCAGAGTTCTGAGATGATTCTTACTGAGCTAAAATCAAGTGTCGGTTGGGCTGTGTTCCCTTGTGGAAGCTCCAGAAAGATTCTGTTATCTTGCTTTTTTCAGCTTCTCAGAGGCTCTTTGGCTCATGGCTTCCTTCCATTCTCAGAGCCTGCAATGACAAATCTAGTCGTTCTCACATCATATCACTCTGATTGTTTTCTTCTTCACAAGTCTCTCTCTGTTTCAAACTTTCCTGCAATTAATAATTGTATCCACTTCGATAATTCAGGATAACCTTTTCATGTCAACATCTTTACCTTAGTCACAGCTAGTAACATGTTCCAAGTTTCTGAAGGTAAGGATGTCAGTATCTTTGGGAGATCATATATCCCTCCAGTTTGCGTCTTTATGAATTTCTTCTTTTATCTGAATAAAATACCTCTCTTTTTCTCTGCTGATCTCTCACTTGACATATCTCAGCTAATAATCTAATATATATTCTAGCCCTCTTATGCTTTTTGTTTGTATAACATTTTCCATTAATTTACTTTGAACCTATCTGCATCTTTATGTGAAATTAAAATGTGTCCTTTTAGGCAGCATATGATAGAATATTGCTTTCTCATTGACTGTAAATCTACTTTATAATTGGAGTGTTTAAGCAAGCAGTCAGCAATTAACAGGGCAGGGAATAAATATTTTACTTTTACCTGGGTTACATACAGTCTCTGACATATTTTTTTCTTTTGTATACCATGAAAAATGTAAAAGCAATCTTCAACTCTAAGCCACATGTGAAAAAAAGCCCTTGGGCAAGACAGTCCCCATAATTTGCCATCCAGTGGTATAGGCTATTAAATTTAATGCCAATGTTGATACTATTTCATCTAGGTCTACACTTTTTATTTGTCTTCTGTTTTGTCCCTATGTTTATTTCACATTCTGTACCCATATTGTCTGCCTTCTCTTGGATTGTTTGAAGTTTTAGTATTTTATTTTAATTTATTTGTTAGCAATATTTTTTGGTTTTAGTTTTGTTTCATTTTGTTTTTGTTTTAAGTGATTCTAAAGGAATTATAAAATACAAACCTATATTTTCAGAGTCTACTTAAAATACACTTGAGTAATATTTTGACACTTTACAGAAAATATGAAACATTGAAACCATATGGATTCCTTACACACCCTTTATCTAATTATCTTTTTTTATGTCATGCATTTCATCTAAAATCATTAAAAATTCCATTAGGAATTATGATAATTTTTCTTTTTTTTTTATTGCATTTTAGGTTTTGGGGTACATGTGAAAAACATGCAAGGTTGTTGCACAGGTGCATACGTGGCAGTGTGATTTGCTGCCTTCCTCCCCTTCACCTATATCTGGCATTTCTCCCCATGCTATCCCTCCCCAACTCCCCACCCCCCCGCTGTCCCCCCCCACACCCCCCCCCAACAGACCCCAGTGTATAGTGCTCCCCTCCCTGTGTCCATGTGTTCTCATTGTTCAAACACCCGCCTATGAGTGAGAACATGTGGAGTTTGATTTTGTGTTCTTGTGTCAGTTTGCTGAGAATGATGGTTTCCAGATTCATCCATGTCCCTACAAAGGACGCGAACTCATGGTTTTTGATGGCTGCATAATATTCCATGGTGTATATGTGCCACATTTTTCCTGTCCAGTCTATCATCGATGGGCATTTGGGTTGGTTCCAGGTCTTTGCTATTGTAAACTGTGCTGCAATGAACATTCGTGTGCATGTGTCCTTATAGTAGAACAATTTATAATCCTTTGGATATATACCCAGTAATGGGATTGCTGGGTCAAATGGAATTTCTATTTCTAGGTCCTTGAGGAATCGCCACACTGTTTTCCACAATGGTTGAACTAATTTACACTCCCACCAACAGTGTAAAAGTGTTCCTATTTCTCCACATCCTCTCCAGCATCTGTTGTCTCCACATTTTTTAATGATCACCATTCTAACTGGTGTGAGATGGTATCTCAATGTAGTTTTGATTTGCATTTTTCTAATGACCAGTGATGATGAGCATTTTTTCATCTGCTTGTTGGCCTCATGTGTGTCTTCTTTTGTAAAGTATCTGTTCATATCCTTCGCCCATTTTTGAATGGGCTTGTTTGTTTTTTTCTTCTTGTAAATCTGTTTTAGCTCATTGTAAATTCTGGATATCAGCCCTTTGTCAGATGGGTAGGCTGCAAAAATTTTTTCCCATTCTGTTGGTTGCCGATTCACTTTATTGACTGTTTCTTTCGCCATGCAGAAGCTGTGGAGTTTGATTAGGTCCCATTTGTCTATTTTGGCTTTTGTTGCCAATGCTTTTGGTGTTTTGGTCATAAAGTCCTTGCCTATGCCTATGTCCTGAATGGTTTTGCCTAGGTTTTCTTCTAGGATTTTTATGGTGTTACATCTTATGTTTAAGTCTTTAATCCATCTGGAGTCAATTTTAGTGTAAGGTGTCAGGAAGGGGTCAAGTTTCTGCTTTCTGCATATGGCTAGCCAGTTTTCCCAACACCACTTATTGAACAGGGATTCCTTTCCCCATTGCTTGTTTTTGTCAGGTTTGTCAAATATCGGGTGGTTATAGATATGTTGTGTCGCCTCCGACACCTCTGTTCTGTTCCATTGGTCTATATCTCTGTTTTGGTACCAGTACCATGCTGTTTTGATTACTGTAGCCTTGAGTATAGTTTGATGTCCAGTAGTGTGATGCCTCCCGCTTTGTTCTTTTTGCTTAGAATTGACTTGGCTAGGTGGGCTCTCTTTTGGTTCCATATGAAGTTTAAGGTGGTTTTTTCCAGTTCTGTGAAGAAGGTCATTGGTAGCTTGATGGGGATAGCATTGAATCTGTAAATTACTTTGGGCAGTATGGCCATTTTCACGATATTGATTCTTCCTAACCATGAACATGGAATGTTTCTCCATCTGTTTGTGTCCTCTCTTATTTCGTTGAGCAGTGGTTTGTAGTTCTCCTTGAAGAGGTCCTTTACGTTTCTTGTTAGTTGTATTCCTAGGTATTTTATTCTCTTTGTAGCAATTGTGAATGGCAGTTCGTTCTTGATTTGGCTCTCTTTAAGTCTGTTATTGGTGTATAGGAATGCTTGTGATTTTTGCACATTGATTTTGTATCCTGAGACTTTGCTGAAGTTGCTTATCAGTTTCAGGAGATTTTGGGCTGAGATGATGGGGTCTTCTAGATATACCATCATGTCGTCTGAAAATAGAGACAATTTGACTTCCCCCTTTCCTAATTAAATACCCTTTATTTCTTTTTCTTGCCTGATTGCTCTGGCTAGAACTTCCAGTACTATATTGAATAGGAGTGGTGAGAGAGGGCATCCTTGTCTGGTGCCAGATTTCAAAGGGAATGCTTCCAGTTTTTGCCCATTTAATATGATATTGGCTGTTGGTTTGTCATAAATGGCTTTTATTATTTTGAGATACGTTCCGTTGATACCTAGTTTATTGAGAGTTTTTAACATAAAGGGCTGTTGAATTTTGTCGAAGGCCTTCTCTGCATCAATTGAGATAATCATGTGGTTTTTGTCTTTGGTTCTGTTTATGTGGTGAATTACATTTATAGACTTGCGTATATTGAACCATCCTTGCATCCCTGGGATGAATCCTACTTGATCATGGTGGATAAGCTTTTTGATGTGCTGTTGCAATCGGCTTGCCAGTATTTTATTGAAGATTTTTGCATCTATGTTCATCATGGATATTGGCCTGTAGTTTTCTTTTCTTGTTGAGTCTCTGCCGGGTTTTGGTATTAGGATGATGTTGGTCTCATAAAATGATTTGGGAAGGATTCCCTCTTTTTGGATTATTTGGAATAGTTTCAGTAGGAATGGTGCCAGTTCCTCTTTGTATGTCTGGTAGAATTCGGCTGTGAAACCATCTGGACCTGGGCTTTTTTTGGGTGGTAGGCTCTTAATTGCTGCCTCGACTTCAGACCTTGTTATTGGTCTATTCAGGGTTTCGACTTCTTCCTGGTTTAGGCTGGGGAGGAGGCAACTGTCCAGGAAGTTATCCATTTCTTCCCGGTTTTCTAGTTTATGTGCATAGAGTTGTTTGTAATAATCTCTGATGATGGTTTGAATTTCTGTGGAATCTGTGGTGATATCCCCTTTATCATTTTTTATTGCATCTATTTGGTTATTCTCTCTTTTCTTATATGTCTTCATCTATATGTGATTTCTTTATTCTTCATTTTTGAAGATTCCAATTTTTTTTCAAATGAAGTTCTTCTCCATTTCTTGTAGAGCAGATTTTCTGGAGATAAATTTCATTAATTTTTCTTTCATCTGAAAATGTCCACTACACCTCTTCCTTCCTGTTTCTGAACGACTGTTTTTCCTTGCCCTTGAGAATTCTAGGTTGACCGTTCTTTAAACATGGGATTTCACTATCTTCTAGTCTCCTATGTTTTCAAAGACAAAGCCGTATAAGTTGACTCCTTGTTCTCTCATGTGCCATGTATCGTTTCCTCTAACTGCTTTAAAGCTATTTTCAAGAAGACAGTTTTTGTCTATATATATTAACATGTCATATTGCAATCAAATGACCATGATGTAAGCAGAAGTTGTCTAATAAGTATATTTTTGGCAGTTGAAGCCTGGTTTGCCATTAGATATTTTATTTAGCAACGAATTCATAATAGTAATAAACCTCTTAGTACCTTATATGAAAGATCACAAAAAGCTATAGCTGTAAATAAATATTTACCTAACAGTAAAGCTCAGAATACTTTTATTATGCATCACTGCCATCAAATAGTACAGAGACAACAAAATTACAAAGACATTACACAATGTTAAAAACACACACACACACACACACACACACACACACACTCCCCAGAACAGTCTTTTACCACGAACCAAGCACCTACAGGGTAATAGTGCTAAGAGAAAGTAGAAAAGATTCAAACCACTTATAATTTGATAGGAGGTGCATTTACTGTAATAGCACTAAACTTAAGGTGTTAGAAGATTAAGACTCTTTTTGCTCAAAACCTCTTTTGTGTTTCAGCTTAAGTAGATTTCTTGGCATTCCGCCAGTTCATTTTCAACATTTCAGAGGCATTACTTTACTAAGAAGCAGGAGTTAAACTACAGTTCCAGTTTCTAAAACAAAGGCGATAACCAGCATGTGATATACAGATTAATTCAGTAAGCATTGGTTACATAGTACAATTGATTACAATTAAAATATCATTAAGTTTTGTGACTAGGTAATCATTACATAGTAACTATTAATTAGACTTAATTATTTTATGTATAAATTTAATTTAATAGTTACATGCTAACAGTGCATGCTAAGAAATATTGGAAATTTTCATTTATGTTTTTTTCTATTTGAGCTTGCTTCACTTGCCTTTAATTCTCCTTAGGTATAATAGTGATTTGTAAATGCATTTTCTCCTATAGCATAAAAGAGGGAGTTAGCAGTATCAGATACATTCTAGGGTTATGGTTACATTAAGTAATCTCATGTCACAGAATCATGTTACTTCTTTGCATGCTGCCCATATAATTAATCAACGTGCTTTATTAAGTAATTGTTAACTCAGGTTATACATTTTCTCAGTATAACAGTGGTTTTACTAGCATGATTGGTTAGATGTATAGGACAAGGTAAATAAGATGTGAACATGATTTAAACATTTAAAGAAACTTATTTCAGTAATCACTTAGAAATTAGAAAAATTCCTTGGTCATAGCAGACACACATTTTATATCTGTGATTAAAATCTTGTCTTATGACCCTGACTTTTACACTCACCATAGTACATTTAAGCCAATGAAACTTTAAAGAAGATGGCTCATTTGCAGACACAAATTGGTTCTACTGCCTCCAACTATTTAGGTTTTATGTTCAGTATGGTAATTTCAAGGACAGCAACTGAGAAAAGTGTAAAGCATATCTCTTCATCCAGAAGATAAAAAGAACAGAATATTTAAAAAGAAAGGTGAAAAGTCTTTCATTGTTAAGCTGTAAATTTTTTACTCAAACTTTACATGAACCCCCTAGGAAAATGTGAAATACCACATTCTTCATGTGTATAGATACTATCAGTTATCCTTGTTTTATAACATTTTTGCCTCTCTGAAAGATGTTATTTGATTCAGATCAAATCTTGTAAAAATGTAATTCAGAAATAATGGTGATGAAAAATTTTAAGGAATTTTAGGAAAAACTCAGTCCTTGAGAAGATAAGCCTTGGAAGTGAACAAACAACAAAGAAATAAAAACAAAATAGATACGTTGTAACTGTATTTATCAGTGCCTCTTGCCATCTGTTTAACTCTGACAGCCAGAAATACTAAAGTCTACTTGAACCTTGCCCTCGCTTTCTGTCCTTCCTCTGGAATGAAGACCTTGCCCTGGGAATCCCCATTCTCACTAGGACAAAGAATATCTCAGTTCAAGCTGCTATAATAAAATAACATCAATAGGATGGGTTAAACAACAAACATTTATTTCTCTAAATCTGGGGGCTGAAATTTGGAGATCAGGATGCTAGCAGGATTAGGTGATTGGTAAGGGCCCTCTTTTTTGGTTATATACTGGCATGGCCTTTGCTTTGTGCACACACACACAAGCATACACACACATACACATACACAACTCTGGTGTCCCTTTCTTTTTTTGTAAAAGCACTAATCCCATCACAGGAATTTCACCCTCATGATCTCACAAACCTAATTGCCTCCAAAGGCTCTATCTCTAAATACCATTACTTTGAGGATTAGGAATTTAACATAGGAATTTAGGGAGGATACAAGCATTCAGTCCATAGCAGTGAGCTTTCTGGGTTTAGCAGAGAAGACACCTCACGGATAGGAGAAGTACAGAATTTCCACAGCGTGAGGGGACGGTAAGTCCTCTGACACAAGGTCTTAGTGTATCTTTCAGGATATACAAGGCAAAAAAAGTCAGTGAACTCAGTATAGGCTCAGTATGATGTGATCTCAGCCTCACACTGTTCATAGTATCAAGTTTCAATTTCCTAGTTTATAAAGAGAAAGAGACATACCTATGAATTAAGGCATACTGAGATTAGAGTTGTAATTAAATTTTTTCAATGTTATTAATCAGGCAAATAATACACACCAAGCACTTTTCTAGGATTTTAGTATGTAGAATTGAATAAAGCAAACAAACAAACCTGCCTTCCTTGACATTAGCAAGAGAAACCAATGATTTTAAAAAATGAGGTAGAAAAATACATTATGTGGGAAACAGTAAAAAAGTCTAAGGAGGAAAATAGTAAAACAGTGCAATGAGATACATCAGTCAGCTTGCCATAATAATTATGCATAATAAACCCCCCAGAACACAGTGTCATACAATAATTATCTCGTTGGAAACTACTGATCAAAGCCAGGTTTGAATAAGGAGCTCAGCTTCAAACAGCAATGCTTGACTCCATGCTATGGATCCAGTAACACATATAACCAGGCTGCAGAGGTGATAAGTACAGAGAGAATATCATTGTATGGTGATGGCAGAAGCACAAGAAAGTAAGCCCAACAACAAAGACGTATTTAAAGTGTTTGCTCACATCACATCCAAAAATGTCACATGGCGAGGCCAAACATCAGTTCATCGGGGTCATACACTAGCCTTCTAATGGGAGGTCTTTCGGAATGAAATTCTGCTGAACGATTTAATCCATATCAGACGTATATGCCTGTGGGTGGAATTTTAGATAGATAAAGAAAATATGGTAAGAGAGGGATCTGCTGCTAATGTAGGAAAAGGACATTACAGGCAGAGGGAGCAAGGGCAGGTTATTCAAGGAAGAGCAATTCTAGGAAATTCAAGAGACAGTGCAGAGGGTAATATTGCTGAAGCTGAATGAGCAAGGGTCAGCGAGGAGTGGAAGATGAGGACGTGAAGTTAACAAGTGGCCAGATGCAGTAGAGATGTGCCGTCCAGTCTGGCAGCAACTTGTTACATGTGGCTATGGAGCACTGGAAATGTTGCCAGTACAACTGAGCAACTGAAATTTTGATTTTATTTTACTTTAATTAAATTTCAAATGTGATGCTCAATTTAGTTATTGGAAAACTTTTAAGTAATTTTGGAAAAAATTGGGTATGTGAATCTATTTATTCAGTTGTACATTACATAAAATCTAAAGGCAGAAATTTCCCAATACAAATCTAGTGGCTTCAGATATGCTATAAGTGGAAAGTACACAACAGGTTTTGCAATCTTGGAACAAAAAATAAAGGATATAAAATATCTCTCTAACTAATTTTTTACTTATTTTTAATTTATATGGATATGTATTAGTTGTATGTATCTAAAGGGTACACATTACGTTCTGATGCAGGCATACAATGTGTAGTCATTAAATCTGGGTAAGTGGGATATCCATTACTTAAAACACTTATTATTTCTTTGTGTTGGGAACTCTAAGAGTCTGCTCTCACGCTGCTAATAAAGACATACCGAAGACTGGGTAATAAAAAGATGTAATCTACTCACAGTTCCACATGGCTCGGGGGGGCCTCACAATCATGGCTGAAGGCAAATGAAGAGCAAAGTCATATCTTACATGGTGGCAGGCAAGAGAGTGTGTGCGGGGGAACTCCTCTTTATAAAACCTTCAAATATTATGAGACTTATTCACTATCACAAGAGCAGCACTGGAAAGACCCACTCCTGTGATTCAATTACCTCCCATGACACATGGGAATTATAGTGGCTACAATTCAAGATGAGATTTGGCCAGGGACATAGCCAAACCATAGTAGGAACATTCTAAGTCTTACAGGTATTTTGACATATACGATAAGTTATTGTTAACTATAGTTGCCCTCTTGTGCTACCAAATACTACATCTTACTCCTCTTATCTAACTGTAATTTTGTACCCATTAACCAATCTCTTTTCATTCTTCCTTGCCCAGTATCCTTTCTAGCTTCTGGTAACCATCATTCTGTTCTTCCTCCATGAGATCAATTTTTTCAGCTCCCATGTATAAGTGAGAACATTGTCTTTTAGTGCCTGATTTATTTCACTTAGTGTCCTCTAGTTTCATCCATACTGCTGCAAAAGATAAGATTACAATCTATTTTATGGCTGAATAGCATTCTGTTGTGTACACAGCTCACATTTTCTTTATCCATTCATACATCAGTGAACACTTTGGTTGATTCCATGTCATGGCTATTATATTTTTATAATGACTACAGGTTGAAATTATACCACTTTAAATATACTGGCTTACATTATATTATTACAATTAATTTGACTTTTACTCTTTTTCTTTTTCAATATGGCTCTTAGAAAATTTAACATTGCATAGGTGGCTCCCATTGCATAGCTCTTAGACAGCACTAATATAGAGTTTTATAATATTAAGGAGGACTTTGAAAGGATGAGAGGCCACTGGAGAGTTTTGATCAGAGGTGCAAGCAATATTCTCAGATCATATTTTAAGAGAATAACCTTTACTACAGAACTGAGAATAGACTGAAAGGGGTACAAAGGTAGAAGCAGGGGAGAAAGACCAGTAGGGATACTACTGCAATACATCAAGTGAACTTCATAGTATTATTGTAATTTGACATCACTTTCATATAAATGTATATAACTATTACTGAACATCCTTTTAAAAAGGACAAATAACATATGCAGCATATATTAATTAGAATGGATTACATTAAAGAAAAAATGGAGTTTATTATGTTTTTATTCAAATTATTTCAGTAATTTATAAAACAACTCATTGACTCTATTTTAAGAAATGCATGCAATTGTAGAAATCAAGAAAAAATATTGATCACAGGGAAATATTACATTCTATATATAATGTAAATTGTGCTTTTTTGCTAAATGTATGGTCAAAAGGATAATGTGCTTAGTTTTAAAATAGTATTCACCTATCTGAAAATATGTACATCTACATTATTCTCTAAATGGTTTCCAACTTGCTTGGATAATCATCACATATTGATAAGAAAAACAAATAAATTCTTTGTAAGTTGCTTTAAAGTTATTCAAGAAGGAATGGTACTTCTGTATCTTCCTTTAAAAACCTTTGATTTTTTGTTACTCAGTTTAATGATGTTTAATCAAGTGTGGTAGTGTATGCCTGTAATCACACCTCCTCATGAGGCTGAGGCAGGAGGATCATTTGAACGCAGAAGTTCAAGACCAGCCTGAGCAATACAGCAAGACCCCATCTCAAGTAATAATATAATAATAAAAATAATAATAACATTTATTGTACAAAACTAGAAATAGACTGTTAGTACTTTTCAAACATGCAAATAATTGAAGATACTTAGAAATATTTCAATAAGTCTAGGGAACCAGAATCTACTTTTGTAGAATGGCTTAGAAAGCATGATAAAATAACGTATAGCTTAATGCACTTCTAAAACAATATGTGTCATAGATAGTATACAAATGAGCAGTAAGAGAAAAATACTCTTTGAAAGGTAACATCACAGTATTTTCAAGTAAAATCTAAGGGCAAGGTAATATTGAATCTGAATCTAATACAACACTAAAACATATAAGGATCAGATAGTATTTAATCTGAATCTAATGCGATATTAAAGCATATATGACTAATTCAAATTAGTGTATTTATTCCCAAAGATCCCTGCATTTCAGATTTACAGCTCAGCAACACTGAAATGTCTTTTCTCTGCTTTAGTATTGCGGACATGAAAAACATCCTGCCCCTGGAATGAAGATGAAGGCCTGATCAGAGCAAATCTCCTCTTTAAACAATAATTTCTAGTACTCTTGATATCTCAAAATTCTTCACATGCAACAGAATTTGAAACATTACTGGTTAGGTGCAAGTTATTTTTATGATTATCCTCTTTGTTTAAATCATCTTTGATGTTTATTGGGCTGCTAAAATTTTTTCTAAGATTATAAGAGCAATTATCAATGAGTTCAGTCTAATGCAAAAAAAAAATTTCTATTTTTCTTTAAACTTTGAAGTTCAGGGGTTCAAGTGCAGGTTTGTTACCTAGGTAAACCTGAGTCAGAGGGGTTTTTTTTTGTACAGATTATTTCATTACCCATGTATTAAGCCTAGTATCTATTAGTTTTTTTTTCCTTATCCTCCCACCCTCCACCCTTTGATAGGTTCCAGTGTGTGTTGCTCCCCTGTATGTGTCCACGTGTTCTCATCATTTAACTCCAATTTGTAAGTGAGAACATGTAATAATTGGTTTTCTGTTCCTGAGTTTGTTTGCTAAGGATAATGGCCGCCAGTTCCATCTATGTCCCCACAGAGGACATTATGTCACTCATTTTTATGGCTATATAGTATTCCATGGTGTACATTTACCACCTTTTCCTTATGCAGCCTATTATTGATGGACATTTAGGTTGAGCCCATGTCTTAGTCCATTTGTGCTGCAGTGAACATACAAATGCATGTGTCTTTATAATAGGATGATTTACATTCCTTTGGATATATACCCAGTAATGGGATGGCTGGGTTGAATGGTGTTTCTGTCTTTAGGTTTCTGAAGAATTGCTACATAGTCTTCCACAATGGTTGAACTAATATACACTACCACCAACAATGTAATGGTATTCCTTTATCTCCAACCTTGCCAATGTCTGTTGTTTTTTGACTTTTTATTACCAGTCATTCTCACTGATGTAAGATGGGTATCTCATTCTGGTTTCTATTTGCATTTCCCTAATGATCAGTGATGTTGAGCTTTTTATCATATTACTGTTGGACATATGTATGTCTTCTGTTGAGAAGTGTCTGTTCATGTCCTTTGCCCACTTTTTAATGTTTTTTTTTTTGTAAATTTGTTTGAGTTTCTTATGGATGTTAGACCCTTGTCAGATGCATAGTTTGCAAAATTTTCTTCCATTTTGTAAGTTCTCTGTTTACTCTGTTGATAGTTTACTTTGCTATGCAGAAGCTCTTTAAATAGATCCCATTTGTTTATTTTTGCTTTTGTTGTAATTGCTTTTGATGTGTCCATCATGAAATCTTTACCCATGCATATGTCCTGAGTGATATTATGTAGGTTACCTTCCAGGGTTTTTATACTTTTTGGATTTACATTTAAGTCTTTAATCCATCTTGGGTTAATTTTTGTATTAGTATAAGGAAGGCATCCACTTTCATCTTTTGTGTATGGCTAACCAGCTATCCCAGCACCGTTTCTTGAATAGGGAATCCTTTTCCCTTTGCTTGATTTGTCAAGGTTGTTGAAGATCAGAGAATTATAGACACGCAGTCTTATTTCTGGGTTCTCTATTCTGCTCCATTGGTCTGTGTAGCAGTACCATGCTGTTTTGGCTATTGTAGCCCTGTAGCTTTTCTGTGATTTTTTTTCAGGTAGTATAAAATGATTAATTTCTATGATGCAACTATTAGGACATCATCAATGCTAAAACAGTTGTCCTGTACAATTTTTTCTTACCTCACCAAAATTTTTCCTTATGACCACTTACTTTAATTATATTAAGAGATCTTTATTAACCTAATGAGTATTGCATATAAAATTTAAAGATCACATCTTAATAAATCAAAATTTTAATTTTATTTAGATATACACAGGTTTTGAAAGGCTAATTATGAAGAAAACAGGCTGTTATTTATAAAACAACTTGAATACTGACATTTCTATATCACTAATAATTCTTCCTTTGATAACTCTGGAAATTTTTATAAAAGAAGTTCATTTAAGCTTTGTTTTATAAATACCTACGTGAAATTATACTTAAAAATGATATAGCCATTCATGAAAAATTCAGTTGCATAACGTAACAAATAGAAGGCAAATTAGCCATCGGAAGTACGGCTACAAGATTTTTATTAGTATTTTATGTATGATTTGATGAAGGAAAGACATTCTGATAAGAAAAAGGAGAATAATATTAGAAAGATGAATAATTCACCTTACTTATCAAATTTTTCTTATGGTCAGTAAAGATTTTATCATGAATGACAGAGAGAAAGCCAGTGTGTGCTAAGAAGTCACATATAGGTATTCCTTAATTAAAAATATACTTACGAATCAAGGATCAAAAAATATTCTGAGATTTATGCATAACTTGGCTGTTCAAATTTAGAAGAAAAACTGCATATCCAGTGTTATGGTTAACTGGCAGTAAGCACACATCTAATTTAGTATTCCACATAGCCATTAGAATTCCCATGGTACATGGACTGAATCCAGTTAATTGCCATAGCTTTTTCTGCATATGACAGAACACAGAGAACTGGATCTATGAAATCATTAATTGAATTATCCTTTAAATGTGCCAAAGGGTATATTAGTTTTTACTCCCTTGATAGTTTCCCTCAGCATAAATCAAATGAGAAAATGTAAATGACTGAAAAAAAGAGTCAGAGTGTTTCAGATTGTTTTAAATGTGCAGTTAAATCTTAGCTAATTTAAGGGGCCAGCTTCTTTACAAAATAATAATAAGGGTCTAAGAAAGACAATGTACTACAATATATATATAACACTGGATTGAATTCCAAAATTCTGTGTCTTTGGCAATATCAAACAAATGTGGGTGTATTTTTCTTCTTCTTTTAAATGGAGTGATGACATCTGGAATACATACTTTCCCTGGTTTTCATTGATCCATTTTGCTATTATTGACTGCATATCTACTTATATTCAGGTGCTGTAGCAGAACTGTGAGGCAAGTAACATTGTTCTTGTTCTCATTGAAATTATAAATTAGTCTGGCCAGGTGTGGTGGCTCATGCCTGTAATCCCAGCACTTTGGAGGCCAAGGCAGGTGGATCACCTGAAGTCAGGAGTTTGAGACCAGTCTGGACAACATGGTGAAATCCCATCTCTACTAAGAATACAAAAAATTAGCTGGGCCTGGTGGTGTGTGCCTATAATCCCAGCTCTTGGGAGGCTGATGCAGGAGAATCACTTCAACCTGGGAAGCAGAGGTGGCAGTAAAATGAGAGTATGCCACTGCACTCCTGGCCCACAGACTGGGCAGCAGAGCAACACTCTGTCTCAAAGAAAAATAAAGAAAAAAGAATTTATGAATTAGGGAGATAGAGCATACATGGTGTATTAAAATGAAATATATCCAAAGTGATTAGGTTTTGACCATACTGCCAAAAGCACTCTACAAATTCAATGCAATTCTCATCAAAATAACACCATCATTATTCACAGAATTAGAAAAAAATAATTCCAAAATTCATATGGAACCAAAAAAGAGCCCTCATAGCCAAAGCAATACTAAACAGAAAGAACAAATCTGGAAGTATCACATTACTCAACTTCAAACTATACTATAAGGCTATAGTCAACAGCATAGCATTAAATAAGCCCCTGGAAGTGCAGGGAGACCTGGATTCAGAACCACGGCTGGGCAGCTGCAGCTGCACCAAGAAGTGCAGGGCTCCCACCCCACCTACTTAGTAGAAGGCAGGGCTTCTGTCTGTACATGGCTCCTGCAGGCTGTGTGGAGTGTACCGACCCAGCCACACCTCCCCAACTGTAGCTGGCATCTTCCCAGCGGTCACTCCAGATGGGCTGCTGCTGCCATCACAACCACTATGGAAAGGTTATTTCCTTAAATAACTAAAAGTAGATCTGCCATTTTATCCAACAATCCCACTACTGAGTATCTACCCAGAGAAAAGAAGTTACTATATAAAATAAACACTTCTGCATGCATGTTTATAACAGCACAATTAGAAATTGCAAAAATATGGAACCAACCCAAATGTCCATTAATTAATGAGTGGATAAAGAAAATGTAGTGTATGTGAATACTAGAGACCATTATTCTAAGTGAAGTAACTCTGAAATGGAAAAACAAACATTGAATGTTCTTACTGGTAAGTGGAAGCTAAGCTTTGAGGATGCAAAGGCATAAGAATGATACAATGGGCTTTGGGAATTGAGGGGAAAGGGTGAGAGTAGGGTGAGGGATAAAAGACTACACATTGGGTACAGTGTATACTGCTCAGGTGATGGATGTACCAAAATCCCACAAATCAACACTAAGTAACTTATGCTTGTAACCAAACACCACCTGTTTCCCCAAAACCTATTGAAATAAAAAATAAAAATTAAAAAAAAAGAAAAAAGTGATTAGACAGATTGAGACAGCTAGTACAAAGGGCTGAAAGCACAAAAGAGTTCAGGATGATTAAGGTTTGAGAAAAAGAGTTAATCTAAATGTGTACAGGGTCACAAATAGGCATAGACTAGTTTATGTAAAGCTTTGTAAAGAGTCATACAAGTTTGGATTTAAGGAGTGTGAATAGGTTCTTTAAAAGGTTTTAAGCAGGATAGTTACATTAGCTTTAAGTAGAAACTGGTAGGTCAGTAAGCCAGCAAGGGGCTTCTAAAACTGACCAGGTAATGACTATGAACTGGACTAGAGAGCTCATAGTAAATATTGAGAGAAGTGAATGGTATTTCTATATAGTGTGCTTTAGTGCTAAGAGAGCAATGGCAAAGCTTGTAAAATTGACACCCTATTACAACCAAATCTAAGTTCAGCTGCTCACCACTTGAAAGCCAAATATGAGAGACGAGAGTTGGGGGTCGTGGGGAAGCAGGTTTATTCTGAGAGTCAGCAAACCAAGAAAATGGTAGACTAGCATCCTAATGTATCATCTTAGGTCACTACAAATTTCAGCCTCTTTTTTGTCAAGGGCAGGGGGAAGAGGAGGGTCTTAGGACCAAGAGGTGGTGGGACCAAGGGTTGCAGACATCCAAGTGTCAGTAATGATCTAATGAGGTTGGAAACTTTTTTGCCCTTGGTCAGGTCACATTGCTCCTATAAATATTTAGTGAGAAATATAGTTAATTTTTACATAATTTTTCTTTAATTACAGAGTCAGTTTTCAAAATTATATGATTGGTGTCTTTGCATATTATGAGTGTTATAAAATTATTCTGGCCTATTTGTAAGAATGGATAAAGGCCCCTTAAACAAAAATGGTGTTAGTTATGACAGTTCTTTTGCTGTTTCACTGTTACACTATTACATCTAAAAATAACTTCCTATTTTTGTAGTTCTTAAAACATAATATTAATAACATTTGAAAATTGTTTGCCAAAGAGTATGATTATTGGAAAAGAGGAAGATATTTCACTCCAGTATGTGAATACATTGAAGAGTATATAGGATATAATCTAGAGTACAATCACAGTACTGTTTCACAAGGACAATGCCTATTATTATCAGTATGATTTTTAATAACTGTTTGTATTATAAGGTATTTC
Source organism: Aotus nancymaae (assembly GCF_030222135.1). Classification (NCBI taxonomy): domain Eukaryota; kingdom Metazoa; phylum Chordata; class Mammalia; order Primates; family Aotidae; genus Aotus; species Aotus nancymaae. Next base: position 25,874,085 of record NW_026988435.1, read on the forward strand.
CTAGAAATACCTTTTCAATTTGATTTAGAAAATGGATTATATATCATGAGTTTTATAATGAGTTGCCTGGTTCTAATATTCATGACCTAGTGGAAATTCAGGTCAAAGTCTTGTATATTTCGGTTCCCAGAGCCTGTGTTATGCTTTGTCATCAGCTTCATCCTGCTCAGGCACAGGCAGAATTCAGTAATGCAGGCCAGCACTCAGCAAGAAATAAGGCTTTACCTAGGTCACAGGTACCAACCACAAACAAACTAGGCTCAGAAAAAAAGATTTCAAAGCCAAAGAAGGAATTACAAAAGAAAGTGGAAAGCTTGCATTAAGCAAGTAATCAAGTCAAGAAATCTCGTACTGCAGGCGAATGCAGTGATCAGTACTGACTCCAAGTTCAGCTCTAAATCTCAGCAATAAGAATAAAAAAAGAGGCAAAGAGGGGACATTTATCAAAACAAGTATAACTTGGTACCAAGTCTGAAGACATGCTTAAACATTTCTTTGGTGTCTCCTGATATGGAATGGATTGGGCTGAAAATAAGCTTGTCCTGAATGAAACAATGAGGAAGATGACAAATTCAGATGCTGGTATACATCGCTGTTTCTTGTGATACTGATTATGTAAAATCAGAGATTCAGTGAAGGGCACGGATTTAAGAATAAGTTTGGGTCAGACTTCTGCCTGTACAGCTGCCATTTAACAGCTGTAATTTAAATAATTTATTTAAATAATTAAATCTAAATAATTTATTATTAGGGATCATTCATTGTGATAACAGCTAAAAGAATATAGTTCCTTGTTTTTAATGTCTATAGATACATACATCTTGTTTGCAGTGTTTCTTTTCTTAGAGTCTATACAGTAATACACAAATTTTATTAATTATATACTTATTAAGAAGATTGAGGAGTCTAAAGATAATACATTTATCTCCAAGGACGACTGCATTATTGACCCTCATGTAGTCTGTTTGAAAGATACTAACTTATTAAAATATTTACCAGATAACTTTTTTTTTTTTTGAGACAGAGTTTTGCTCTGTCACCAAGACTGGAGTGCAGTGGTGCAATCTCGGCTCACTGCAACTCGTCTCTCCCAGGTTCAAATGATTCTCATGCCTCAGCCTCCTGAGTAGCAGGGATTACAGGCACTTTACTGTACAAACCTATGCATATAAATGACTGCATGTGTATGTGGTAAACTATGCCGGAGTCTTTTATAAACTTGGAATAATTATTATTCCAAGTAGAATATGGAATTCTCAATAAAAGCAAAGGCCACCTTTTATATAGTCTAGTGCTACTTTATGTATCCTAAAAATGATATGTATGTATATTTTTAAAACTTTTCCCAGAGTCATGTTAAATGATTCTTAGAGGTTAAGGAAATTGGAAATAATTTATCTAGTTCAACTCCTAAATTCTTTTATAAAAAATTTTTAAAAGGCTAAACTGATAAACAGAAACTTAAGATCACATCTCTGCTACTTGGCAGAGTTGGCACTCAACTTCAATGGCAAGCCCAATGCTATTTCCAATACAACTTATCTCTTACAAGCACCAGCCACAATTTTTTTGTTTTCATCCAGTATTCTATGTGTGTATGAGTGTGTACATCTCCAGACCTTTTTTATTTAGTTGTATGTATTTTTGGGGCACAATGTGATGTTTTCATATATGTCTAACAGTGTGGAGTAATTAAATTCATCGCCTCACATGCTTGGCATTTTTTGAGATGAGAACATTTGAAATGTACTGTCTTAGCAATTTTGTAATGTGTGATACACTATTATTAACTATTGTCATCTTATTTTGCAGTACATCTCAAAAACTTATTTCTGTTGTCTAACTGAATCATTGTACCTTTTGGCCAACATCTTTCTATCCCTCTTACCACTACAACCTCTGCTAACCACCACGCTACTGTCTTTTTCTATGAATTTGACTGTATTAGATTCCACATGTATAAAGTAGATTATGCAATATTTGTGTTTCTGTGCCTGGCTTATTTCACTTAGGATAACATCCTTTAGATTCATTCATGTCATTACAAATGACGTAATTTCCTTGTATTTTAATTTTCATTTTGTGTATTTACCATGTGTTTCATATGTATTCATCTACTGATGGACACTTTAGTCCAATTTCAAATCTTTACTATTGTGAATAAGGCTGCAGTGAACTTAGGAGTGCAGATATCTCTTCTACATACTGATTGAATTTCCTTTGAACGTATACTCAAAGTAGGATAACTGGATAATATGGTAGTTCTGATTTTCAATTTTTTTGTGAAACTATACAGTTTTTATAATATATGTACTAATTGACATTCCCACCAAAAGTGTATAAGGGTTATCTTTTATCTGAATCCTTGACATTACTTACCCTAGCCATTGTAATGGATGTGGGTTTATATCTTCTTGTGGCTTTAATTCGCACCTTACTAATGATTAGTGATGTTGAACATTTTTTCAGATACCTGTTGGCCACTTATTTACTTTCTTTTGAAAAATGTCTAACTCAGATTCTTTCCCCATCTTAAAATCAAATTATATGGCCTTTTTTGCTATTGAAATTTCTCCAGATTCTTATTGTAAGACTTATGACAAGTTGTGAGAAGCACCATGCCTGGCACATTTTAAGTGCTCACAAAATAGTGATTTAAGTTAATGTTCTTCTGAAAAGCTTTCTCTTTCTAAGTTGCAGTTATATAACAACATATTTACTTACTTTTGCATCTGCCTCATTCCTAGAATGTTTCCTGTTGACATGAATCCCTTGCATTTAAACAGTGATTGGCATGAAATAAGCTCACAGTGATAATTTTGGACAGTGGCTGCCCTCCCAGAGCTACAGATAGAGAATCTTTAAGATTAAGGTTGAGACATCCATTTTTTCCCTCTATAAACTCACAATGTGCCAGTGAATATGCAGGGAAGAAAAACTTTTATACCCAAATGGTGGTATCTAACATCTGCTAAATGGCTTAGTAGTCATAGACATAAATTTTGCTATTATTTTGATTTATTAGTGTGCACTCAAATGGATCATTCTGATTTGGAGGATTTTAACATTCTATTTGGCAAGGCAACACATGATGGCACTTTATCATGAAGAGGTTAAACTCCTTCAACATCTTTTTGAAAGTGAAGGTGGAATAAATATACAAATAGATAAATATTAGTTCGAAATCAAAATAAATTGAACCAAAACATAAATAAAATATTAATTATTCACTATACTTTATGGAGTATGATTAATTCTAAACAAGTTATTGCAGAACTGAAATATGTGAAAATATAGAATATATGAGCCCTATCATTAAAATATTAGTTCAATTTAGAATTTTAAATAAAAATAAAGTCACTATTTAAGGGATCAGGCTTAATATATGATATACAGTACTGTTCAAATTTAAGATGAATTCTGTCCTCTTTATAATAAATTAATTAACATTGTTATTGGGCTTTCAAGTGTATTACTACATATGGAGTCTCTTAAAATTTTTAAAAATGGAAATAAAACCTCTTTCAATTTTAATTTCAAATAATTAGGTATCTCAACAAATAAAATAGATAACCTAATATTTTCCCAGATGTCAGGCATATGTATTTACTCTAGAGTGAATACATGTGTGTATACCATATATCAATATATATCAGTATATTGTATGTATATGTGCATGATATGGTTTGGCTGTGACCCCACCCAAATCTCATCTTGAATTGTAGCTCCCATAATGCCTACCTGTTTTGGGAGGGACCCAGTGGGAGATAATTGAATCATGGGACAGCTGCCCCATATTGTTTTCATGGTAGTGACTAAGTCTCAGGAGATCTGATGGTTTTATGAGGTGTTTCCCCTTTTGCTTGGCTCTCATTCTCTCTTGTCTGCAGCCAGGGAAGATGTGCCTTTCACCTTCTGCCACGATTGTGAGGCCTTCCCAGCCACATGGAACTGCAAGTCCATTAAACTTTCTTTTCTTTATAAATAACCCAGTTTCAAATGTCTTTTCAAATCAGCAATGTGAAAACGGACTAATACAGTGTATATTTGCGTGTGTGTGTGTGTGTGTGTGTGTGTGTAGTATGTATGCGTATGTAGAACATATCAATATATGTCAATATATCTCTATATATACAATATATGCCTTTAAATGTATATATGTATACATGAGAGTGAATATATATATATTCATGTGTGTGTGTACATATTTACTCATATAAACATATATTTATATACATATATACATATGTTTACACATGTTACAAAAGTATGCAACTTTACAAAAGTAAAGTAGACATAGTTATTTGAAATTAAAGCTGTAAGGGATTTTATTTGCATTTTAAAAAATTTAAAGAGACTCCACATGTAGCAAGGCATTTTACATTTTGTAAAGCCATACATATGGCTTTCCAAAAGCTTGCAACTTTCCTCGGACTGAAAAACATCAAAATTAGAATACACTGTTGAGGAAACTACAATATAACAAATATATTAGTATTATGTTTACTATTTTTAGAATATGAAAAATATTTTAGTGCCCTTTTTACTACTTTTGTTATTATTTATTTATGATATAATTAATAACAAAACTCGTTTACTTTTTATGTTCCAGAATATTCATTTATTTAGAGGTTGAATATTCTCAGTAGCAAAAATGTGAATATCAGGTCCAAATATGAAAATGGCATACTCAGAATGCCTATTACCGAGCACACGTTAGGATTAACAACGATGAAAGGCAGTGTAATGTATTTTAACCTCTTAGTGGTTCAACAGAGGCTTGGAAAGAGATAACAACCTAATTTCTTCATAAATGTCCTAAATGAAAGTTGATTATTGAACTCAACTTTGGCAAGGTCCCTGTGCATATTCCTGATGTAAAATTAAGTAGTAAAATTATTTTTAAAATAAAAATATAATTTAAAAAATGTTGTAAAAATCAAATATTATATTTGAAGACATTGGTAAATATGCTTATTTGGGTATTCTTTCTTGAGATGGAAAATGGCATCTTCCATTATTTTAGGCAAATGGGTTTTAATGCAAAAATTTACTTGTTATGATCCAGAGCAAAAGTTCTATGAATCAGTTTATTTGTAGTTTCTTAATCACAACTGTGCTAGAGAGTACAATTTTGATATTCACCTTTGAAATTCAAATTTTGTCTATAAACAATAGCCTTAACAAATTTTCTATACCAATTTAACAATATTTCTTATTAATTCAAAATGGAAAGCATTTTAACATTTCTAAACTATAGGGATTCTTCTTTGACTTTCTGATATTGAAGCAAGTGAATAACTTATCTGCCATTCACAATTTTAAATTAACATTAGCTTATTATTTTAAGTCTAATATTTCAATTATACAAAATTTACCAAAAATAACCCAGTGCTTATTACTGACACGTCTGTGTCAGATCTGTCTTTCTCATTCTTTCTTTAAGAAAGGGAATCAAGTTTTCTTTTTAAACACCTTCTTGGGGTTACTCTAATTTGTCAAACAGAAATTATTCCAAGACCTGTTAAAAATTATAAGGAAGACTGTAGTCATGAGTACTAACAGAATAGTGCTCAAGATGATTGCAATAGGGGACAGAAATTGAGCTCAATACCAAATACAAGGACAGGTAGGAATGTACAACCAATGAGTACAGTGAGAGAGGGCGGTGGATGAAAAGTTACTAAGAGGGACCTGGTAAACTTCAGAGGTAGTGACTTTCTTGATAACCTGACCTAACATCCTTGCTAATGGCAGGCCAAACACTTAGCCCACAATGGTGGTGAATGAGGAATTTTATCAGATAGCAAAAGTGATCATAAATCAAGGGTGTGGGAACTCTCATAAATAGATTTAGCAGTATTCTTTGTTAATGGCAAGCCAGGGACAGTGCCATGGTCAAGGCCTAGTTGAAAAGTGGGCTAAGAGGAACCTGCCTATAGTTTGATTAAAGAGGCACTGGAAGCTTTCAGAAAGGAAATCTCTTTCTCCACCTCTAGTGAATGACATACTTCCATCTTGTCGCTATTCAGATTTATCTGACTTTTTACTACTCCGCTCAGATAAAAATTAATTCTTCCAATAAAGTCATTTCTTTTCATTATAATTTGTAGAATACTATTTTAGTTTGGACTTTGGTAAGATCTGATGGACACGTAACTCTTTAAGAGATGCTTCCATTACTTTGTATTTCATGTAGTCAGGAATTAACTCCCCATGCATAGTATATTGGCACAAATCCTAGGCAAAATAACAAAAATGCAACTTCAAGGTCAAATGTTTTTATGCCTATGACCTAAGTTTTTTTTCTTTTACATATATGTGAAGGAATAATATAGCATGGGCAAAAGTATCTTTCCACTTCTGCTTATGCTGTATTCTTTTCTCCTCCTTGCCCTGTGGGCTTTTTTTTAACTACCAATATTTATTTCCTCTGTACATTTGAAGGCTTTTATGATGTAAAGGGTCTTCTTGATTTTGAAAATGACTATTTTTGATACACCAACATGAAATATGGCCATATTCTTCAGCCACTTCAAATGCCGCTATGAAAGAGTCACATCTGTCATACCATATTGGCCCAATACCAAGTTGTTAATTTCATTAACATGCTAATCTTGTACCAGTGAACATTGCTGCCTTGCTACTGTATTGATATTTACAAAGCATATCCTGTGTAGAATTTTAGTTTCTGTTTTATTGTAGACTGGCGTTATCAATATTTTCTTGCCTGACACCACAAATACATTTTTTTAATGTGGCTTTCAGTATAGTATGTATTGCCTGTAGCAAGTATTGCATTCAACATTGATAATTTCAGTAGAATTCACACTGAGATCATCAGGCAAGCAATTAGTGACAATTGCTTTCTCTTATGGAAAAGGCCAAATCTTACCCGCAGTTTATAGTTAAATTACACTATTATAATACACTATATACAGATGCCACATTTTGGACAGAGTGTTACTGTGAGTCAGCTATTAATGTTTCCATTAGCATGTATGCATTTCATACTGGGTTGAGTTTATTTGTAACTATATTTTCCTTAAACCTCACCATAATATCATATAATGCTAACTAAATTATATCTTACATATCTTGAGTTGTAAATAATTTTAAAGTTATAGATATAAACAGTTTATGACTTTGAATATCAAGAAATTTGGCTTCTCTTATAGTTATTCCTTTAATCAGTTGTGTGTTCTTAGATTCTTCATGTCCCTGGCTTTGAAAAAGGTTTTTTTTTTCTCTTTGTTTTTTGAAAATATATTTTTTTAATTTACTTGAACTGTTGAATTAAAATTTAGTTGATTATTTAATTTCCAGTCAATTCAATCTGCAGTTTTAAAAACACTGTATAAGCCATTAGGTAAATAATTATGACTGAGATTCATTCTAACCCCCAAATGGACATCACTTGGTAGAGAAATGATCAAATAGATACTTCCATTGCCTAATGATCATGATGAGAGAGAACATAGAATGCTGTGAGTGCACAATTTAGGACGTCTAATCCAGAACTGAAGACTGTGGAAAGGCTGTTTAGAAAGTGTGGAGCTTAGTTTTGAACTCAGCCAGTTGAAGAGAAGGGCAGGTATATGCCAAGCTGGTGGAAAGCCATAGGCAAATATGTCTGTGTAATATTTAGCACACATAAGTACAAAGATGTACCACCATTTATGGGATGTTAAGTTGTTTTTAGTTTTTGTTATTAAAATAATAATGCATTGAAGGTCCTTTATATAAACTTCTTTAATATTACTAATTATTTTCTCTAGATAGATACTTAAAGACTGGATTGCAGAATCAAGATTATAAAGCTGTTTTAAGGCTCCTTATCTTCCTGAAGAATTGTTTCAATTATATTCCCCTCAATAATAGATGATAGGATTCAGAGTACCAAAATGTTTCAAATATTGAAAATTATAAAATTTTATTTCTGGGTTTGACTGGACATATGCTGGATGTTGGTTAAAATAGCCCCATATTTATATCTGATCCATACAACTTATTGTGGGAATGAGCTTGACATCTCTTAATCCAGCTCCCTTATCCATAGAACAGGGATTATTCCTTCCTTACAAGGTTACTAAAAATATTAAATATAATAAAGTATATAAACTTGCCTTTATATAGAAATGATTCCATAAGACTTTCAGATTTGTATGTGAGATTGTCATTAAAAACATACATTAAAGCAAAATAGGACAAGGATTTTTAAATGATTACTTCTGCATTTGTACTACAGATAGTTCTTATGTTACATATCTGAAATATGTGTGTATATATATATAATTTATAGTTATAATAAAACTGGATATTGATTATTTTTAAGTAATTTTTGTAATAAAATGTTTAAAAGTTAAATGATGTAAATTGATAATTTTTGATGAGATATCAACTTTTAAGTAATGATGGTAACAACAATAATCAGTATAGAAAGGAGCAACATTTTAGCTACAGCTTACTTGAGAATTATGCTTTTATGTAAAAATAATTTTAAAATCCTCTCAAGTAATTATACAGACAGGAAATTGAGACTCAAAGAGGTTACAGTATTTGGCATTTGATCTAGATCATAGTCCCAGGGTGGAGCAAGAGTGAAAACAATGTTTTTATGTCTTCACATTTAGGTTTTTTCAATAAAATTATACATTGTTTTCTCTTAACTTTTGTGATAAAGATCTAGATAGAGACCTGAAAAAACTGATAGTGACTCCTAGAAATAAGAACTAATTACTTTTTAAAGTAATTATTGTTGATTAATTTATCACATCCGTGGTTTAATAAAAATTGGAAATGTAGATACTTTAGGGATGAAAATGTTTAGTTGTTTTGTTGCCATTCCAACTTAGATTTCACAGCAGAGTCTTCAAAATAATTTATAGAAAAAGTGAATACGACTTAAAAGAAATAAAGTGAGGCAAGAACCATTTATTTTATTAGATTTTATCCTATATGCTCACTTTAGTTTGTTCCAGAAATAGTTTCTACACTTGTAGATAGTCATTAACATATTCAATAGATTTTTTATCAGATTAGTAAGAGCAAATTTAACTCTGGTTGTCTTATATTTTAATAACTGGCAATTTATGAGTGTTTCTATGTTAATGCTATTAAAATTATGTGATAAATGGATTCAACTGACATATATTTTTGTGAGTTCTGATGCCCTGTATTAAATACATGAACTTAGAATTGTATGGCTTCTTTTTATACTCAAGTAAAAATTACTAATGCTCATACTACTTAAATGATTATTTAACATAAAGAAAATGTCTATAATTATTTTATTATATTGTATTACAGATGCCCCCAAGTTTATATCAAACCAAACAATTTATTACTCTTGGGAAGGAAATCCTATCAATATAAGTTGTGATGTGAAATCCAATCCACCAGCATCAATTCACTGGAAAAGAGAGAAATTAGTCTTACCTGCTAAAAACACGACCAATTTAAAGACATATAGCACAGGAAGAAAGATGATATTAGAGGTAAGTTCATATGTATACATCAATAAATTGTATTATTTTAGGAACCATCTCCTATTTCAGAATATATTGAAATATCTTCATATATATATGGAGAGAGAAATCGTAGTGTATATATTTTGTAATTATTTACTTAAAGGTCCATTGGATCATGGCTCATTAATGATGAGTGGATGAATGTCTATTCACTTATATAGAAATGTGGCTATATACCAAAGATGACTCTCATTTCTATGAATGCACTTTTGGGAATAAAAACAATTATATTAGGAAAAATCTAGGAAGAAAATTTGGTAATTTAATAGTTATTGAAAGCTAAAATTTTTCTTCAATGTTGATGCTTTCATTGATTCTGCAGGGTATAGTATTTTCTTTTCAGTTTGGCAGATATAAATGCTATCTGTTGGCTAGATTTTTACAATGCAAGTGTAAATTCCTAAAGAAATGAAATTTACTTGTTCATTTTCTTTTGTTTTATTACTACACATAAGATTTTGTTTAATTATTTTTATATTGGCAAGCAACTGACCTTTACGTACTGTTTGAATAAAATGCCTCTTATTTATTAATTGCAGATTGTGTGTGTGTACCAATTTCCAAAACATAAAAATCTATGAAAACGATCATCACCCTTTCCAAAGTATGATGCTGTTAGGAAAATTGGGAATCTTTTTTACACACCTTTGTTTGCTGAAAGGTTGCTATATTTTATTCACTAATTCAGTTTACATAAACTAAATGAAATGCATGTTTTAGAATAACACGTAATACCATACTGCATTAATCCTCATTCATGCCATTTAGACATAAAAAAAAAAATGTTTGAAAGAATGATTTAGCCATCACGTCCACAAACATTTGCATAGCTGAGTAGTTGGTAATTAAACCACTTTGTCTATATCTATTTTAATGTAATTACATTTCTTTGAAATTTTTTTAGAGGAACTAGCTATTTGTGACTTGACAGGGATGTCAATTTCATAAAAACTTGGGTAGTTTTACCCTAAATTTCATGTGTTTTACCTTAGATAGAAGCTCAGATTAGATTTAACTTACTTTGTGTAGTGTGTAGTCTCCTTGAATACCATAATAAATACCATAGACAGGACAGTTAAGATCAAAGAGATTGATGTTTTCAGTTCTGGAGGATGGAGATTCAATACCATAGTGCCTGCAGGGTTGCTTTCTGTATAGGACCCTTTCCTGAACTTGTATGTGGCCTCCTCACATGCCCTTTTTTCTGTGGGCACACAGAGTTCTGGGGTCTTCCTCTGGTTAAAGGATACCAGTTCTATTGGATTAGGGCCCACTCTTATTACCTCGTTCAACCTTAATGATTCTTTAAAGATCCTGTCTCCAAATTCATTCACACTGGAAGTCAGGTTTTCAATATATGAATGGACAGAGTGAGGAGGCAGGCGGTTCAGTCCATAATAGGTAGATTGAAGTTTATGAGTAAATGACAGACTAATGTGTAATTTCTGCTTTACTTAATCTTGACATGTTTTTGTTCCTCAGCCAACTCATAACTCCACATATTTAATGTGAAGGAACATTTTATACATACAACATAGTAATAGTTTATGTTATTTAAACTTCTCCTTAAAGATGTCGCTCTGCACTCCAAAATTTAAAAAAAAAAGCAATTTCTGTTTACTTGACACACAGCCAGGTGATCTACTGCCTAAACCACTAACTTGAACAGACATGTTTTTTGTATACTCTCCCAAATTAAATTTAAATTCTAAATGAAAAATATACGTGTGTGACTAACACAACTTGAAAACACAGCATAACAAAATAACAATAGCATAAAGAGAAAGCAACAATTAGCATTACTAATATTTATCTATTAGTATACAGATGCTTGAGACAGTTACTTTTCTTTAATAATTATTATAAAACTCACATTTGTGCTAATTCTTAAGAATATAAAATGAAATATAGAAAACATTGTTTACACTTAAAAAGTTGTCAGTAATAAATTTATTGAATTGAGTTTTAAAGTTTTTCTTTTTCTTTTAAGTATATATATTCAAGCATTTAAAATTATGGATTTCAAACTATAACCACATTTTAAATAAATTATTTAAGTTATTGCCAATAAATGCATATGTAAAGGTCAAGACCTTCAAAACTTAATTTTTTTAACTGACCACATCCTGAGGAAATTACACAACTTTTCAATATGTGTGCAAACGTTGAAAGAATAAATAGGTTTCTAATAGGTTTGTTGGAATAATATTGTATTTTGCATTGTCTGAGTCATCCCTGATGTCCTAAATAGGGATGCTGTCTGTGATATGAGATATCATGAGATATTCAAGACTATGTTTATTAGTTCACTATACTCTGTCCAAGCCTAGTATCATTAATTAATATGAATATTTTTAGCTGGATACAGATATACCTTGGAGATATTGCAGGTTTAGTTCCAAGAGCACCTCAATAAATTAAATATCACTTTAAAGCCAGTTACACAAATTTTTGGTTTTCCAGTACATAAAAAAAATTACGTTGGCACTGTAGTCTATTAAGTGTGCAAAAGAATGATGCATAAAAAATCTATGCACTTACCTGAAAAATACTTAATTACTAAAAAGTGCTGGGAATAATTTGAGCTTTAGGCAAGTAGTAACTTTTTTTTCTGGTGGAGAGTCTTGTCATGATGTTAATGGCTGCTTTCTGATCAGAATGTTGATTGCTGAAGGTTGGGTTTGCTGTGACAATTTATTAAAATAAGGCAACAGTGAAATACTTTGTTAATTAACACTTCCTTTCATGAAAGATCTCTGTGTAGCAGGTGATGCTGTAAGGCTAACAGCATGTGATGCTGTTAGCATTTACCTATAGCAGAACATCTTTCAAAAATGGAGTCAATCCTCTCAAACCCTGCCATTGCTTTGTAAATTAAGTTTATGTAGTATTCTAAATATTTGGTTATCATTTCAACATTTTTCAAGCATCTTCAGCAGGAGTAAATTCTACCACCATAAACCACTTTATTTGCTCTTCCATAAAGAGCAATTTCCCATCTGCTAGAGTTTTATCATCAGATTGCAGCAATTCATTCACTTCTTCAGGCTCCATTTCTAATTCTAGCTCTCTATTTCCACCATATCTGCAGTTACTTCCTTCACTGAAGTCTTGAACCCCTCAAACTTATCCATGAGGGTTGGAATCAACATCTTTCAAACTCTATTAATAGTTGATATTTTCACTTTCTCCCATGACTCACAAATATTCTTAATGGTGTCAGCATGATGAATTCTTTTCAGAAGATTTTTCAGTTGACTTTTCCCAGATCCATCAGAACAATCATAGTTTATAGCTGCTGTAACCTTAACAATACATGTTTCCTAAGTATTCAGACTTCAAAGTTGAAATTTCTCCTTGATTCACGGGCTTCAGAATGGATTTTGGGTCAGCCAGCATGAAAACAACATAGCTATCTTTGTATATCTCCATCAGAGTTCTTGGGTGACTGGGTACGTTGTCCATGAGCATGACTAGTTTGAAGGGAATCTTTTTTGTTTCTTCTCAGCACTATATCTCAACAGTGGGCCTAAAATATTCAATAAACTGTGCTGTAAACAGATGTCCTGTCAACCAGGCTTTGTTTTCCCATGGATAGAACACAGGCAGAGTTGATTTAGCATAATTTTTAAAGACTCTAGGGTTTTTTAATGATAAATGAACAATGGCTTGAACTTATGTTACTAGCTATATCAGCCCCTAACAAGAGATTCAACAGGTCCTTTGAAATTTGAAGCCTGCCCTTTACATCTCCTTTCTAGCTATGAAAGTCTAGATGGCATCTTCTTGCAATAGAAAACTGTTTCATCTATTTTAAATTCTATTTTTTAGTGTAGTCACTTTCATCAATGATCTTAGCTAGATCTGGATAACATGCTGAAGCTTCTACATCAGCACTTGCTGCTTCACCTTGTAATTTTATGTTATAAACATGGCATCTTCCCTTAAGCCTCCTGAACTAACCCCTGCTAGCGTCAAACTCTTGTTCTGCAGCTTCCTCACCTCTGTCAACCTTCACAGAACTGAGGACTGTTTTGTCTTTGTCTGGCTTAGACTTTGGCTTAAGGAGTATTGTGGCTGGCTTTGTCTTCTATCCAGACCAATCAAATATTTCTCCATAACATCAGTAAGACTTTTTTGCTTTCTTATCATTTGTGTGTCCACTAGCCTAGTACTTTTGATTTTTTTCAGGAACTGTCTCTTCACATTTACCACTTGATTGTTTGTTGCAGTAGGCTTCTGTTTTAGCCTGTCTTGCTTTTACCTTCCTCACTAAGCTTAATCACTTTTGGCTTTTGATTTAATGTAAGAGAGTGACTCTTTCTTTAATCCGAACACTTAGAGGCCATTGTAGGATTAAGATTTGGCCTAATTTTAATATTATTTGTCTTACAGAATATGGAAGCCTAAGAGTGGGGAGAGAGATGGGGGTATGGCCATTCAGGGGTGCCATCAGAACAAACACTTATCGTTGAAGTTCACTGTCTTAGGGGCACAGTTTGTGGTTACCCAAAACAGTTATAATAGTAACAACAAAAATTACTGATCACAGATCACCATATCAAATTTAATAATAATGCAAAGTTTGAAATACTGAGAGAATTACCAAAAAGTCACAGAGACAGGATGTGAGCACCTGCTCTTGAAAATATGGTGCTGATAGATTGCTTAATGCAGAATTGCCACAAACTTTCAATTTGCAAAAAAAAAAAAAAAAAAAAAGCACTATCTTTCAAGCATGATAAAGTAAAACACAATAAAACAGGTATGCCTGTATTTATGAAGAAACAGTTATATCAGTAGATGTTTCTAGTACTTTCTGGATTAATATTTTCAATGCTTTGCACATTTTAAACATTTAAATATTTTTACTTTATGATCTTTATAATATAGCCTTGTTATATTATCTTATATTTTCATAAAACTATATAACATTTTGTTGTGCTGCATTTAAGTGTAAAACCACTATTGGACTTTAATTTTATACTGCTTTCCTAGAATACATTAAATCAGCTTCAGGGTACATGATTAGGCCAGATTATATCCAGAGCTCTGTGTGTGTGTGTGTGTGTGTGTGTGTGTGTGTGTCTGTTGTTTAATCTATGCCATGAGTGGCGTTTTCTTTGTTTATTAAGCATACAGCATGGTAAAAGGATTGCTTATTTAAGATGGACTTTTATCTGTTGATAGCTGAACTCTCAGAAACAAAAACAACAAAAATGAATTGAGCTTTTAAGAAATTGTTCCAATGAAAATGGCTCTATTTAAATTATTAATCTTAAGGAGCTGTGCAATAGTTACATTTCTTTGTTGTGGCTTTCCTTTCTCGTTATTGTATTGATTCAGTAAACACATTCTTCTCTGTTGAATTTGCAAATAACATTTTCATATGCCTGTAGAATCAGATATTTTGTTAAATCTCTTTCTCATTAGAAAAATGATTTTAGAGTTAAATTAGCCTTGCTTATTAAAAGCTACACATGAGAAAAATGAATATTTGAATCACTTTGCAGTAATTATATAAGAACTGTTAAAAATTCTAAGTTTTAATCCTATGATCTGTCTCTAGATGGACAGCTGACTAGAAAATGAATGACACAGCTTTTCTGTACTCTTTCAGAATTATCATCTTCAATGGACCTCAAAATTGCACTCTTAGTTAATAGCCTCCCATTACCACAAAATCATTTTTCCCTCTTTTGGGATAGAGTTGAAATTAACAGCAACTCTTGTAAGCATATTCTCTCTTAATAATAGTTACTGAGATTGAAAATTATATCTATTACTAACATCAAATCTCTTATCTAAATTGATACTTCAGAATTTCTGTACATTAGAATTACAGGGTTCGTCTCAGTGTTCACCAATAGAATCCCCGAAGGTTAACTTAATTATGGATTTTAAATGTGTAAGGATAGAGGTCAGCTATTTTCTACCTAGAATGAAAAAGAATGATAGGAACTGAATAGAAATGGAGGAAGATACTGTTATTAGATAGCAAGAAAAGTGCCTGTCTACGAGGACTGTTGCCCAAGAACAACATTTTCTTGCACAATATGTTCCTGGAAAGATTTCATTAAGAATGCTCTTTTTGCTTGGGGTTCTTTTGGCTATATGGGCTCTTTTTTGGTTCCGTATGAAATTTAAAGTAGTTTTTTTTTTTCTAACTCTGCGAAGAAAGTCAATGATAGCTTGATGGGGATAGTATTGAATGTATAAATTACTTTGGGCATTATGGCCATTTTCATTATATTGATTCTTTCTATCCATAAGCATGGAATGCTTTTCCATTTGTTTGTGTCCTCTCTTATTGCCTTGATCAGTGGTTTGTAGTTCTCCTTGCAGAGGTCCTTCACATCCCTTGCAAGTTGTATTCCTAGGTATTTTATTCTCTTTGTAGCAATTGTGAGTGGGAGTTCACTCATGATTTGGCTCTCTTTGTCTATTATTGTTATATAGGAATGCTTGCGATTTTTGCACATTGATTTTGTATCTACTGTGACTTTGCTGATGTTGCTTATGAGCTTCAGGAGATTTTGGGCTGAGACAATGGAGTTTTCTAAATATACAATCATGTCATTTGCAAACAGAGACAATTTGACTTCCTCTCTTCCTACTTGAATACCCTTTATTTGTTTTTCTTCCCTGATTGCCCTGGCCAGAACTTCCAATACTATGTTGAATAGGAGTGGTGAGAGAGGGCAACCTTGTCTTGTGCCTGTTTTCAAAGGGAGTGCTTCCAGCTTTTGCCCATTCAGTTTGGTATTCGCTATGGGTTTGTCATAAATAGTACTTACTATTTTGAGATAAGTTTGTATTATATGTTCAATAAACTCAAAAAAGGGAGATAAATATAACATATTTGGAGTCTTTCTTGAACTTTAAATTAAACTGGTCTGAGGCCAAAACATAGAAAATGGTTAACAATGCTTTTATTACAGGCTTCCTGTTTTCAAGTTCAGACTTACATTGATTGCAAACTATATATATATATGTGTGTGTGTGTGTGTGTGTGTGTATGTGTCTGTGTGTGTATGTGTATATATATGTGAGTATATATATATGAATATATATTTCAAGCTGTGTACTATCTGAGCTTTACATATATGTAGATCTAATGGTTTTGCTATGTAAAAGATACATCAAAGTGGTGCCATTTCTTTATGTAATGAATTAATAGATAAATTCTGATTTGCCTAGCCCTATGGACATTATAGGTTCATGGATACATCATAAAAGAATTTATATTATTTAGTAATGCTTACTTAATAAAGAAAATTAAAAATATATGGTAAGGAGTTGTGGGGTAAGAAATTAAACGTGTGAAAGTAGTAGGCATACTAGTGTTTATATTAAAACTTCTGTGATGTTTTAGAATTGTAATTTGTTATTATAATTATTTCAGATTGCACCTACATCTGACAATGACTTTGGACGCTATAATTGCACAGCCACTAATCGTATAGGAACAAGATTTCAAGAATATATTCTTGCTTTGGCTGGTAAGTATAGCAAGCAAATGAAAATTTAAGTTGATAATGTAGTCTCACTTATATTTGGGAGCTAAAACAATGGATCTCTTGGAGGTATTAGGTAGACCTTGGTTACCAGAGGCTTGGAAGTGTGTTGGGAAGGAGGGTATAAAGAGAGGTTACTCGAGGAGCACAAAGCTACAGTTGATTACAAAGAATAAAATATACCGTTCAGTAGTACATTAGGGCTATAACAGTTAACAATAAGTTATTGAATATTTCAAAATAGAAGAATAGATTTGGAATGTTTCCAATGAAAAGAAATGACAAATATGTGAACGTACAGACATGCCAGTTACTCAGATTTGATCATTGCATGTTGTAAGCTTATATCAGATTGTCACTTGTCCCCATAAATATGTACAACAATTTTGCATTTGTAAAATTATTTTCAAAACCTTGAATTTCAGCATGTCTATAACAAATATATGAACTTCTAAAAAATAGTGGGTGTCATGTTATTTTAAATGTTAGAAGAGAATATCTTTTACATTTTTATAAGTGACAATACACATTTTTTTTTTTGGAGACGGAGTTTCGCTCTTGTTACCCAGGCTGGAGTGCAATGGCGTGATCTTGGCTCACTGCAACCTCCGCCTCCTGGGTTCAGGCAATTCTCCTGCCTCAGCCTCCTGAGTAGCTGGGATTACAGGCACGCGCCACCATGCCCAGCTAATTTTTTGTATTTTTAGTAGAGACGGGGTTTCACCATGTTGACCAGGATGGTCTCGATCTCTTGACCTCGTGATCCACACGCTTCGGCCTCCCAAAGTGCTGGGATTACAGGCGTGAGCCACCGCGCCCGGCTCACAGATTATTTTTTTAAAGAATGAACCACATTTAAAACTTGAAACCATTGTATCTGCTGTATAGAGAGCACTTAGAATGTATTTGCTCATCAGGATTGACTTTAAACACTGATTCTAATCCCTCCGATGTTAAAAGTTAGATATTTGTGAAAGAAATTGGAAATGTATGTTTTAACCAAGGACAGGTGTGAACGTGTGTGCACACACACATGCACACAGCAGAAAATCTAGAAATAAACTATTTCAATTTCAAAAAAAAATCAAATCGTATTTCAAGACAGAATCCTGTCAAAAAATTTAAAAATCAAAACACCCTGAGAGAAAATGAACTATAATTGATTTATTTTAAATGTTTAGACTTGAAAGTACAAATAGCTGTCTTACTTCTGAAGGAAAATAGAATGTTACATAAATTTGTTGAAAATATTTTATATCGTATATATATATAATATATATAAACTAGAATATTTGAAAATATTTTATATTGTATATATACAATATTACCTCTATAGCCTAAAGATATGGAAATAATAACATATAGAGTAAAAAAATTCATACAAACCAGAAATCCAGATATTATTTATTTACTTATTTATAAAATTTGCCATTACGTTTTGTAAGACTGATTAGGAATCCTAAAATACATTTTAAAAAATAGTTCATATAGCTCACATAGAAAAATGTGATTTACAGTCTTCTAAGACTTGGTAAAGTAATATCAGAAAATTAGTGTAGTATTATATTTTAACAGACTATAAAGCTTCTGTGAAGAAATTTTAAAACCTTTTCAGGTAGAAAATTTATCTGTAACTTTAATTTTATATTAAGTTCAGAAAGATGTTCATTTTTACTGCTATATAGGTATATTCTAAATATTAATGCCATTAATCATAAAGGCCACAAAGGGAAATTTTTAAGCTAATAATGTCAAATTATTGTGTAACTTAGGGAACCTATTATTCTCCAATTCAAGTTTTACTGAATTGATAGAGAAGGAAGAAAAGAGATTACACTGAAGGAATTGACAAAATAAGGCAGGGAGAGAAAAAAAAATCAAGATAAGAGTGAGTTTAGAAATATGAAGACACTGATTTACAAGCAAACTGAATTATAAGAAAAGAAGTATGCTAAGTCTCACCAAAATGCATTGATAATAAATTGAAGAATCAACTGTAGTAGTAAGAAGCATTCAGTACTCCAATTAATTCTAAGCCGTAGGAAATTATGGAACCTTTCTTTAATATATATTTTTATAAATAATTAGATATATGACCAATATACATATATTAATATTTATCCAATATTATATATTGCCTTTTTATAAATGATGTGTTTTCTATCACAATTTTAGGGGGGCATATTAATATTCAGTATTTAAAATATTATGTTGATTAGGATTAAATAATTCCATGAAATTCACTGGTAATATTTAATGTGCATGTACCTTCATCTTCACAATACTTACTACAATATTGTTCATTGACAAATATATTTAATTCCTATCCTTCTAATGAATATATTAAATTAGTGAGGTCTCTTCTGTCCAATCTTAACAAAAATTATTTTTTTTTTCATTTAAGCTCAGTTTGAAAATATTGGAAAGCTTTTTAATGCTTTCCTGAAATTCTCCTAATATTCCAAATTTTATACAATTTCAGGCTAAGAATTTGTTTTAGAAAAAGCTGGATTCAATTGAGATTGTAATGAAGATATAAAAATGATTCAGACACTCAGCCTTAGATGGGAAACATACATTTAAACATCACCATTTATAAATATGATTTATTTCATGAGACTCTTATTTAATACTAATATTTGGTAGAAAACTTACTCTGTCCTGCAGAATCCAAACACTGAAAGTGTACTGGGATTTTAAATAAGATATAAGAGAAATATTATATAAAAAATACATAAATATTTTCAAATATATGCAGATATCACATATCAATATTTCATTGGCCTTTTGGCATATGGTATTTTACAGTGTAACAGAATACCTTACTTCCTAAGGGAATAAATTAAAAGCCAAAAGTTAGTGTGAAATTTTGATACACATTTAGTAGTATTATAGGAAAAGTTTACTTTTTCAGCATTCAAAATCTTTTTTTTCCTTTTTTCCTCCCATTTGTCCTCCCTTCTTTCTTCTTTCCTTACATTTTGCCTTTTTAATGATTAAGCTCTACATCAGAACAAGGTAGGCACCTGTGTGGGAGTAAGGTGTAGTGCAGAAGCCCGGCACGGGGGTGTCAAAGCCTGAGCAGAGTGAATGGAGTGGAGGGAGTGTTGGGTGTCTTACATGGGTCCAATGTTGAGTGTTGGGATCCAGGCAGGGTAAAAGGAGCGCACACGTGCCAAGACAGAAACAGCAACCCAAGGAGGCTGTTAGAGGCCATTCACTTAAGGGACATAACTCAAAAAGAGAAATTCAAATAGCCATGTTCTCATTTGTAAGCAAGAGCTAAACAATGTGTACACATGTGGAAAAATAGACACTGGAGACTCCAAAAGGTGGGCGGCTTAGAGAGAAACGAAAGTTGAAATGTTACTTGTTGGGTTACAATGTTCAATATTCTGGAGATGGATACACTAAAAATACAGACTTTACCAGTTCATAATATGTGCTTGTAACAAAACCCCCTAAATCCATAAAAATAAAATAAAAATAAAACAATTTTTAAGTGGAAATAAAATAAGTATATGTGTTTGGTTTAAGTCAGTTAACACAAAGCAAGGCCTTTCCATTAAACCCTGACTTCCTGTTTATGAGCAAGAGTTGATGTAGTCTTCTTTTACCTATTTCCTCTGTCTTTAGAGAATTGGGAAAGAAGTAATCTTTCCATGTTGTTATAGAAATATAAATTATTTCACATATGTGCTTGATAATTTTGTTTTCTTAACTTTTAATCAAAATGTTAACTAGAAATATTAGAGAGAGAGATACATATATATTTTATGAATTCACCATAAGTTGGTTTTTAAAATGTACCTCCTAGATGATGATCCTGCTTTCTAGTAGGAAACATTCTGTGTTTGGATTGAACTACATATCATGGATCAAATTAAAGTTGCATAGCACACAAGGCTAAATAAAAGATTGATATAGTTTTATTTTTCCCTTATGATTTTCTACTTCCAAAAGATGATTATCTGACAAAACATTCTGTATATTTGTATGCATATTGATTATTTCTTTTCTTGAAAGATCATTACCTACATTTTAAATATTATCAAGTGATTCCATTTATATATTTTTAATTTCTTAATTCATTTCATCATTGTGATATTTAAGTTTTGACTGTTAAACTTTTTACATTAAAACTTAATCCCAATAAAATAACCCCACTTTTGCTTTATGAATTGATGTATCTTTCTGATAAAGTCACCTTCTCCTGGGGAATTTTGTGGGAGGGACTTGGCTATAAGCTGTCATCAGGGAGTATGTGCTGTCCCTGGGGAATGAGAGCCTCAGCCCTCTTAGAGTTTCTGTGAAGTCATAACAGTACTGTGACAACCAACTGAGTTAATTCATTCATATACCTAGCACTTGGCAAGTACTCAACAAGTATTAGGTGAGTATTATTATGGCCAAACTACAGTTCATATTGGTCACTTTTGTTTTGGATAGAAGTCAGTATCTTGATGCCTCTTTAGTTATTATATGTAAATCTAGACATCATGGACCAAGGCTTAGTGAAATGAGAAAATGTCCTTACTTATTCTAAACATTACATATCTATTAAATAATATAAATTTCACTTTATTTTCACCATTGTTTTCCATTTAGGAGCTTGTTCTACCAATTTTTTACACAAACCGCTATTAAGGGAGATCTCTGATACTGGGTTTCACAATTGATTTTTTAACCTCAGTTCAGGATTCTATACTTACCCCTACTAAATCTCATCTTGTCAGTTTTGACTCATTTTTTAACCTTCTGAAACCCTGTCAAATTCAGTATTTTAGCTCTTTTTTTCAGGATTGATTTAAGGCACGAGTACAGTATCATGAAGCACTCATCTGTAGTTTCACCCGTCAGGATAAGCCTGTATAAGTCATCCTTGAGAACAGAGATCTTCTAACAGGTTAAACTGGATCAACTGAACAGAATTCTAAAGATATGGAATTATGGCCGATCTACTGGACTGTGTACCTGTATTATATCTTAGCCAAACTTTTGCTCCGTAACACTTGAAAGCATGTTAAAATTAGTTCATTTGATATCACGCTGTCTTCACCTAAATATAATGCTAGGTAAAGTCTGGAAAAGTCTACATCTTGATTTTTTTTTTCAGAACTAATTAATCAAACAGTGATATTCTGAAACTATTCGAAACATATTATTGATTTTCTCATTCTCATATTACTATGAAAAAAAGGGAAATCAGGATAACTTGACATTATTTTTAGAAAATCCAGGCTTAAATCAATTCCTAATCATTTTTTAATTCACTCACTCAAAAAATACAGTGAATTTCTAGTAGGTGCCAGACACCTTTTTCTATCGTGGGAATCTGAAGATAAATAATATATGGCATCTGGTCTTTTACCTAAGTTAGAGTTCAAAAGATAAGGTTGCGATAGAAGTGTAAATCAAAGCTTTGAGGGAAAAAAATGAATTCTGATTAGAGTTTGTGGAAAAGGTGTCAAATGAGTTCTTCAACAGGTGTCCACCTTTGAATTGAGTGTGAAAGAGTGAGTAGACACAGGTCCAGAGAAGAAGAAAGGGAAAGACTCAAATAATCATCAGGGTAGCACTTGTACAAAGGCACTGTGCTCTGAAAGGAGGGAGACTGTTAATGAGGAAGGCATTTGATGGAAGACTGGAAGGGTCTATTGTGTTAGGAGACCAGTGATAGGTAATGAGAATAGAGAGGTAGAGAAAAATTAAATTACAGATCTTAAAAACATTCATCCTGTTTACATTCTGTCTGGTATACAATGAGGGAAATTTGGAGATTTTTAGTCATAAAGCAACTTGATTCACTTATCTTAGAAAATTATCTTGGTGGTGTTCTAGAGACAGATTTCACCATAGCGTAAAATGTGACACAACTGCCAATTTCCAAATTTCTCCAAATATCTAAAATATATAAGTTTAAAATCAAACATTTTAATGTTCACTATTCAAAACTTTTTTCTGGCTCATAATAGTTTTAAATTGAATGTTTGAAGGGTTCATTGTGTTATATTTGATTTGCTTATGAGCCGCTGTTGAAATGCCCAGTACTAAAACACAAGTGAATCTAAGTGTCCATGACTTGTGAGAAGGTTGAAGACATACTCATGTTTGGAAGAAATAATTTCCATTGACACCTTGGGAGTGAATTAACACTTCTATGGAGAATATTAGAGGTAGAAATTGAAAAATCAAGGTCAGATCTCCGGACTACTTCAGTTTAATCCATAGACTTAAAAACATAAGAACAAAAAAAAAATTATTCAGGGAGATAGTGAATCTACTTTGAAGGATAAATGTAAATATAATTGGTCAAATACTGTGAAAAAATCTAAATAATAATTTGGATTTGACAGTTGGAAAACACTAGGTGAGAAGTGAAATGAGAAGGAATTCACAGCATTTCAGATGTGTTGCAGGTTTTCTATAATACTAGATTAAGCTCGCAATTTTTCTTGCTCTGTTCTGGATGCTATAGCAAAATATATTAGACTCCGTAATGTATTAACAACATAGACCTATTACTCTCAGTTCTAGAGGCTGGGAAATTCAAGATCGAGGCACCATCATATTTGGTTTTCGGTGGGGGGTCCAATAACCAAATTGTTTTGTTATAGATGGTGCCTTCTGTGTGTCTTTACTTGGTGAAAGGGGCAAACATTTCATTCAGTCTCTTTTATAAGGGCACTAATTTTATTCATGGGAGTGAACGCCTCATGACTTAATCACATCCCAAAAGACCACTACCTCTTAATAATATATTTAATATATAAAATTTGGAGGGAAACCAACATTCAAACCACAGCACAATTGAAAAAAAAATGTTTATAAAACCTTATAGATTTAAGGTAGCCACTCAAAAACAGAAGTAGATAGAACCTATCGTCTCAGCATAGAGTCCCTGAGGTTCAAGCAATTATGGTGACACTGCAGGTAACAGTGTTACTGGATCTAGGAAATTGAATTACTTATGTTCCAATTCTTTTAGTATTTGAGACTTTTACCAGACAGAGATTGATGAAGAAATCAAGCAGAAAATGATATGTTAGAGAAAAAATGATTATAAAATCACTGGAAAGGCAGAGAAAAGACAAGACCAGAGACAGCCACCAATATTCCACCTTCAGTGTCACAAAATACCGTAAGCATGGTCTGCATGCCAAGTCTGCAGTGACTAACTAGAAGGCACGAAGCCCTGCTGCCAAGTTACTCCTCCGCTGATAATCACAGCCACACCACCCCAGAAACTGGATGAATAGACTGGAGTGGAGAGTTGGATTGCTAACCTCATTTATATCTGCAGAGCCTGTTGACCGTGTGCACCTCCTGAGAAAAGTGGGACTGACATTCACACCTCTCTGTCATTCTAAACTACATACATATGGCTTTCATTCTAAGTTCACTACGTGAAACTTAGAACCAGAGCAACAATTTCTTATGATAAACAGGAGTATGTGAAATGATAGAATTTGATTCTGTGTGTTAATAGAAAATATCTAGGCAAGGGTTTTAAACACTATTCTGGAATAATATTCATGCTAGCACTTCCTTTTAAAGAGAATTTACAAAAATCAAACTCTTCAGATTCCTGGGACTAAGTTTAGCAACACCTCAGCCTCATATGTGGAAAAAGAGCACAGTTCATGTCTATGAACCATGCATGCTAGGAGACCAAATTTTCAGAAATAAATATGTTGGGTCTGAAATTAGTAATAACAGATTGAAACACAGTAACAAGGAACAAAAGTAGAGTATGTTTCCTGAGAAGACAGTGGGATTGAAAAAGAAATGTTACTTAAGGGATCTTTATAATTCACAGTAATAAGACTGAGAAGAAAGACTAAATTTCCAAAGAAGAAGAAAAGGGAAGGAAAGCGCTATCTGATAAAGAAAACATTGGAGAAGACAAAAGGAAAAGTCATGTCATTTAGAGATAGAAGGTTTAGTCTTGGAAAATGAGAAGATAGGCTTCCATTATCAGTTAATCAAGAGGTGATAGCTTTTCAAGATACTGATTACATTGCAGCATTACTCACAAGATAGCCATGATATAAAGATGTACCGCATGATGTCACTTATATGTGGAATTCTAAAACATTGAAACTCATAGAAACAGAGAGCAGAACAGTGATTGCCAGGGGCTAGAGAGTGGGAAAAACGGTAAGAGGTTGGACAAACAGTAAAAAGTTTCAGTTAAGCAAGATGAATAACTTCTGGGCGTTCGATATGCTGAAGTTCATTCAGTGACTCCAGAGTCTGTACCTATCTGACTCCTAGATCATGCCACCAGTTCCTTGCCATTACACACATCAAAAAATTTCTGAGCTGAACTTCGATGTTGTATCCATTGCCTAACATTTGACTAAAATATCGACACAAGTCAATGGATACAAAAGTATGTAATAGAAGGAGGATGGTGATCAGGGAGGGGTAGCAAAATTACAATGACTGACAATCACTAACAGTTTTAATATATTCTAGAGTCTAGGTGCTCAACATTACTTAATATTTCCAACAACATTAGCAGTGATACTATTCTAATATCCATTTGAGAGAGAAAACTACTGCAATGTGAAAAGATTAAGTGACTTGTACAAGGCTTTCTTTGACCAAACTGGCAAGGCCAGGGCTTGAATCCATAAACTGTCATGACGTATCCAGTCTCATAATCCAACACTAGTAGAGGTGAAGAGAAAGGGGGATTAAACAAATGTTTGCACAATTGCTCTTCTATTCATTCATTCATTAAGTGGTGAGTGATATTCATCAATTTTGGCAATAAAAGATGCTAGGAAATAGTTTAGAAAAACGTGGTAACAATGAAGGGATAACAGTGTGTGAAACTGAACTTCCAGGGGCCTCAGTTGAAATACTGAGCTGTGTCTGAAAGTCTTTTAAAATAGACCCGGATCTTTGCATTAGATAATCCAGGATCCTGAGTATGAGACTGAAAAAAACTGAGACTAATGTTGTAAAGAAAATGAAGCTCCTGAATACCATTCCCAGGGAAGTGATGTGATCACAGTGGTTCTTTACGAAGATTGATTTTGCATTTCGGTACCATGTGCATTGATGTTTTTGTTGGACTCTAATAGAAAAGGAAGCCAAGAGCCACTAATGGCATTACAGGCACAGTAAGATAGGGCCAGGGCAGGGGAAGTAACAGAGGAAATGGGAAGGAAGAAATAGATACAAGGATTATAAAGCAGGAATTATTAAAATAGTGTTCTCACTTATTGTGATGTTGATAGATAGGAATCAAGTGTGAAGGCAATTACAGAATGATCAGAAATTGAGAAAAAGAATTAGAGATGTTGATTCTAGGCACATCTGACACTATTCACTCGGACATGTTCTCACCCACCAAAGCAGCTGTGATTGCAGCTAATTTTTGTGTTTTTGTATAAACAGTGGTTCACCATGTTGACCAGGCTGGTCTCAAACTCCTGACCTCAAGTAATGTTTGTATATTGTTTTTGATTACTGAAATACTTAATTCATCAAATATTTTCTGAGAACTTATTATATTCCAGTCACTTTGCTCAGTGTCACATGTATCTATGTGTATGCATATATAAATAGATATGTGTGAATGTGTGTTTGCAAAATGTTTTGTCTCTTTCCTCAGGAAACGTATAATTTAGTAGTCAGTTGACAGTTGGACGTATAAAACCAGAATGTAAAACAATATTTAGAAAGAGAATTAAAGTCATAGGCATGCTTTTGCTTTGAGCAAAATAATAGAAATAAGAGGCCAGAGGAAATATTATAAATAAAATGCTAGAGTAAGTGTCAGCAGATCTGAAATTGGACTATACAGCTAGAAGAGGCTAGTCACTGGCCTATGTTTTGATGATGGTGTCTTTGTGCTGAAACAAAAAAGGCTCTTCTTTCTCTACAGGTGCACCATGACAGGGTAGACAGCTTGGTGAATGGTGCAACCTCTGCAGTCAGAGTAAAAACAATCATGTTTATGCCATATATTCAAAGATGGGATCCCAAGACAATAATATCTCCCTCTCATCTCCCAGAGTATACTACCTTCACTTTTGACACATATCCCCAAACTGGAGTGTAACTCCTCTGACATCCACCTTAAACCCATTGGACTTTAGAGAGTCAGCCACTCAGCACAGATTGAAGAATTTATGGTTTTTTAAAAGGGTCTATGTGCGTTTGTTTGCCTTTCTCCTGTACTTTGGACAAAACCTACAAATAAATTTTGGATCAAACCTGCAGCTGAAGAGACATGCAGATTAACCTGGAGATTAAGGAAACATGAAAATTATAAGAATATTTGAAAACTTAAAAACATTATTTAGATATCTTAAAATTTATATTTTCAGATATGATTTTAGTAGTTCTAAGACTTTTGTATGCATCAATATTCTACATGTGTTTCTGAACCTTAGAGTTGTAACATAATGTAATTCATGCACTCTCTAAATAATTTACAGTTATTAATTAGAGTTGAAATATACTCTGTGGCATTTATTTACAGTATTCACATATAAAAGGCCATAAAGCTGTCCTCCTGGCTCTTGCTCAGTACCATTTATAAGGCATATTATTACGTGACCTACAGTGACCTTTTTTAATTCTAGCAAATAAAGTACATTTGAATTTTACTGCCATTTGGGATTTTTTTTTTTTTTTTTGTATTTATTTATTTTTGAGATAGAGTCTAGCTCTGTTGCCCAGGCTGGAGTGCAGTGGTGTGATCTCTACTCACTGCAACCTCTGCCTCCAGGGTTCAAGTGATTCTCCTGCCTCACCAACCAAAGCAGCTGTGATTAACAGCTAATTTTTGTGTTTTTGCATAAACAGGGGTTCACCATGTTGACCAGGCTGGTCTCAAACTCCTGACCTCAAGTAACTAGCCACCTCAGCCTCCCAGAGTGCTGGGATTCCAGGATTCCAGGTGTAAGCCACCATACCCAACCCCAATTTAAGATTTTGTATAAATGCTTAATTGATATACCAATTGAAATTCACATGTACTGCATATTTGTCAGTCAAGTTATTTATGTATAATTAGCCCATTCTCATACTGCTATGAAAAAATATCTGAGGCTGGATAATTTATAAAGGACAGAAATTTAATTGACTCATAGTTCTGCAATCCTGGGAGGCCTCAGGAAACTCACAATTATGGCAAAAGGCAAAGGAGAAGCAGTCACCTTCTTCAGAGGGAGGCAGGCCAGAGTGAGTGCCAGCAGGGGAAATGGCAGACATTTATAAAACCATCAGATCTAGTGAGAGTCATTCATTATCACTAGCATAGCATGGGGAAGCTGCCCCCATGATTCAATTACCTCCATCTCATTCCACCCTTGTCACACGGAGAATATAAGGATGAAAATTCAAGGTTAGATTTTGGTGGGGATGTGGAGCCAAACCATATCATATTTTTTTCTCTCTGAAAAAATTTATACTCATTTTTAACTTTTTTTCCAAAGTTTAAGATTATTTCCAATGTGGCATGGACAAAAGAGGAAGAGATTGATAGAGAAATTAATGATAATGTGTCTCTAAATTTTGATGTTCCTGGAGTAGAGTTTTCAGTTATATCCTCATTGGGATTTTTTTTCCTAATGCTGCCTGCTTGAAATAATGTAAGTAATGGATAGAATAAAATAACAGACACAAGAAGGATTTTATAGCTATTTTGAAAACATAAAATAGTATTTCAATATCTCAACTAAACTTTTAATTTAATTGGATAATATATAAATGAAATTAGACCAAATATTTTACAGTCTTATTTAGTACATAATACTGACATTTTTCTTGAAACTTAGCTACAATTTAGTAACATAATTGTGGTGAATGCAAAGACTATACATTTCGTATTTTCACAAGACATCATTATTTATGGTGATGGTTGAATAATTGATTTATGTATTCTAATATTTTAACTACCCTCTTTATCTCTGTTTTTTTCCCTCTCAAACACACATGAAATTGTTTTCCTGCACCTCAATAAAATGTTTATGTTGTATAGAAATAGCAGAAGTAACATATTCCCTCAATAATTGAAATGTGGTTTTCGTTTTGCTGTCTACTTTCTGTGGTAATAAAAATTGACTTGTGTGTACTTTCTTGTAATTTCAAGAGAACTTTCAGGTGTTTATGTAAGTTCTGTAACTCAAACATATTAAGTGATACACGTAGCAATTTTCCTTAGTTCCTAGTTCTCGTAACACCGTATCCTTAATAATGGCCATTCCCATTCCCTTGGTTATGTTTTCTTTATAATTGTTTGTCCATAGATGTGCCATCCAGTCCCTATGGAGTGAAGATCATAGAGCTGTCACAGACCACAGCCAAGGTTTCTTTCAACAAACCGGACTCCCATGGAGGTGTGCCTATTCATCACTATCAAGTGGATGTCAAAGAAGTGGCGTCAGAAATCTGGAAAATAGTACGTTCTCATGGAGTTCAAAGTGAGTCAATAATTTCAAAATGGGTTGATTAATTCAAACTGATCTTCAATATACCTGTATGATTAACTTTTTCGATTTCCTCCAGCATTTTCTTTTCTTTTAATAAAGTGGTATTGGGATGATATTTCCTGCGCCCTATTCTTCTTGATAATAATTCTAATACAGAGTGAGTAGTTTCCATCTTCAGTAAAAATGAAAGAGCTTAGTAGAATCAGCAGAGTTCAATTCTGAGGAAAAAAGTTATTTTAAAAAAATTCTTTGATGGAAAGGCAATTGCTCACAAACTGGATATGATGGATGGATTTTATGAAATGTGTGTTCATGTTTCATTTATTAATATTTCTCTCAAAAGTAGGTGTGAAAATGAAACTGCAAAGTGTAGGTGCCTTGTATACTCATGAAGCCATCTACAAAAATCTATATGATTTTATATATTATTTATGTTTACTTTTTGCATTTTTATATTTTTATTCACTTTTACATTTCTATTAAAAAATTAAATTAATTCACAGAGTTTCTTTTTACTTATGTAAAATATCATCATCTTGTGAAAATGTAGTTTGTTTTCTCATTAGGAAGAGAAAAAACTAAAGCAGGAAATAATATGAAATTACCAATCTTAGACTCTGTTGTTTAAGACACAGAACCATATTGAGTGTCCCAAAAGTGTAGCATAAAATGGTTAGGAAATTAATGCTCCTTTGGTCTGTTCTATAAAGAACCTACCTTGACCCTAACACATATGTAGGGTTCAGTAAAAAGCAAGAGCCTTCCTGAGAAGGGAACAGGGAGGGAACCAATCCTAGTGAACATAGAGAGAAAGCACATGAAATCATCCTGGTCTCATCTGTGTTGACACCTACTGTTTTAGTTTTCACTGAGAGTAATATGGGTTTTGGATAGAAGTATCAGAAACATTAATCAGTCATTTATCATGTGCCATACACTTCAAATAATGTCCTCAAACTGATGAGTTCATATTATTTCGTTGGTGAAATACTTGGATTATATTATCTCTGCAGGTTATGTGGTTCAGGAGAGATTTTTAAAGTCAGTGTCCAAAAATCAATGAGTAAGTGGGACCAAGGACTATAATTTTTAAAAAATTTTATTAACCTGGATGCTGGGATATTGTGCTACTTAATTTTGTTTTGTTTTGTTGTATTAAAAGTGAGAAAAAGAAAAGGAGGATGCTAGGTGAAAAACAGAAAGAGAAAATACATTATTTCTTAAACTGTATAAAACTCAGTGTTTGTACTCAAGGCAACCATGCAGAAAATTAATATTAAGTCTGAATTTTATAGAAATTGAACACAGCACAAAAGTGCTGCCCCACCCTAGCCCTGCCAAACCCGGGAAAAGGTTAATAGACTTTCTCCGGACTTCTTACAAAGCTGCAGCATCATGGAGAATTTATAGTGACCTTGATCCGGCCAAGTTGATCAAGGTAAAAATCCTGACATTGTACCTTACATATCCATCTGTCAGAGGCAGATTACTACGCTTGTAAAACTGAAACATAATAACAAAGCACATTCGTTACTTTAAAATGAGAAATACTGTCACAGAAATTAGAACATTCAGAGTCTATATAAGTACATATTTTACCTGTTGGCATATTATTTAGGACACAAAATGAGAGTCAGAAACTTGTTTGATGAATCTAGAATATGAGCTAGGGAAGTTGCGTGAATATAATTTTTTTTTTTTTTTTTTTTTGAAGCGTAGAATTTTTTTTTCCTGTGTCCCAAGCTAGAGTGCAGTGGTGCAATCTCGGCTCACTTCAACCTCCACCTCCTGTATTCAAGCGATTCTCCAGCCTCAGCCTCCTGAGTAGCAGGCACCCGCCACCATGCCTGGCAAATTTTTGTATTTTTAGTAGAGACAGGGTTTCACCATAATGGCCAGGCTGGTCTGGAACTCCTGATCTTGCGATCCATCAGCCTTGGCTTCCCAAAGTGCTGGGATTACAGACGTGAGCAACCATGCCTGGCCTGAATAGAATGTTTAATAGCCTCAGACTGGGACAGTTTAAAGCTTGCCAATGAGAATAAAATACTCTAAAGTCTTGTGACTACAGATTTGTCACAGTGATTTGAGGAAAATGACTGCATTAGTACTTTTTTCTGTTTCCATTGTTAACTCATCTTCCGTAGGTATGTGAATGAGTACCTTAAAATCAAGTTGCCATCATGTAGTCAAACCATTGTATGATCTCAACTCAGTGTAGTATAGACATGAATTTTAAATTTTACTACTACTTTAAGCCCTTCTTTTTTATTCTCCCTTTCAGTTATTTAATAATATATTTGGCAGACACTGTAGATCTATTTTCATCTTCAAGTAATAGAAAAAAGCAGTTCAGCATTGGTGGTATAGTGGTGAGCATAGCTGCCTTCCAGAATAAACAGTCAGTCCTGCACAGTTTAAAACTTATAATAATTTTTAATTTCACATTCATTGTCTCTGACCTCCATGAACGATAGACCTCAACCTGGGGAGCTTAATCGTGACATGAAATACATCTTCTCTTGGGAAGGTGAAAGAGATCAAATACCTCTTATGGTTCTGGTGCTGTAGAACTCATTGGGCTGTCACTGCCACCTGCCCTCTGTGGGATGGGCATCTAAATACCTGCCCCTTGGGGATGTGTGACTGGAGTGCAAGCACACTAGAAGGCTTTTAGGAGGCAGAATATTCTTCATGGGATGCTGTTTAGCTTGAGCTCTTTAGACATTTCCTCGCCCTTTACTTCAGCAGGATTTCTTTTAAGTGTGAATGTCACCCACTAACTTTATGCAATATACACTAGACCAAGAGAGATGTTCCACTTTCTCACTTAGCTAAGATGTAAGAAACTGCATTACTTCACAGCTGATCTCTTTCTCGAGTTTTCCTTTTCCCCATTTCAAAGAGACATAGTAGATGAATCCTCTATAAAAACAGAAGTCCAAATTGAGATGCAAATATCAGATCTCTCTTCTCATCTCTTGTGCTAAAAAATTCAGTGGGTTCTGTTAACCTCTTGGGCTTACCTTCACTTAGTGGAAGGAGAAACATCACTACACTTTCTTCTGGGTGGAAGACTTACTACTTTCATCAGCGTTTTTTTTTTTTTTTCTCTGTTTAGTTTTATGCTTACATTTTGGGGAGTGGGAAGGTCAGGGTGCATGGGAGTTGGCTCTCAAGGCTGGTGTTGCAGACCTAATTTAGCCTCGTCTTCTTTAACCTTGCAGGAGGTGCCTGACCTCTTTTCAAATGTTTACTATTTGATGTATTTTTTCTTCTCTCTATGAATTATCTCAGTTGAAAATTCTAGCACTGCAGAAACATGCCCCCTCAGTCTCCATATAGTTTCTTATCACTGTGCTGGTGCCTATGTAATGTGATTTATTTATTGCTGCGTTTATACTTTATATCTCAAATGATGATGTGATCTCATTTATATATAAAACAATGTTTGGGGAAAATGAAGTTTTTAAGGATTTCTTAGTGTAGACTCCATATTTGTATAGCAGGAATGAATATAAATACATGACTAAAAGAACAACATAAATGCAATGGGTAGCCAGGGAAAGAAGCTGAGTAACTGCATTAGGACCACTCCTAACATTGTAAGATATGTGTGTCTGGCACTTATTCTTTCTTTAGGAAAGAGATGTACTATTTTGTAAAGATATTCATAAGAATAACAAATGATTTTTGCATATAGATACATGAAATGTGTTATAAATAAGCATACTTATATGTACTATAAATTGGCAGCAATGATTTGATTATTGAAACATGTAGCATAGCTTTGACATAAACAGTCTATTTTAATCAAACATATTTCCATTGTGTTCCTGTGATTTCAGTGAGTCACTATATCCTGTAAAGTAACATTTCAGTCTTACTCATATTTTCCCATCTGACCGACTTAGGTCCTTTTAACACTGCCCAGAATTATTCTTTTAACCACCTATAGCATGCTTTCACAATCACTCCTGGAATTGCTCTAACAGGAAAATTCCCTCTTCCCCCAGAATGAATGACTGCCGAGTGACACCATTGTGTGTATGTGTGTGTGTGTATTTTTTTTTCTTTTCCTGAGATGGAGTCTCCCTCTGTTGCCAGGCTAGAGTGCAATAGCACAGTCTCCACTCACTGCAACCTCCCACTCCTGGGTTCAAGCAATTCTCCTGCCTCAACCTCCTGAGTAGCTGGGATTACAGGCACACACCACCAAGCCCAGCTAATTTTTGTATTTTTAGTAGAGACGGGTTTTCACCATGTTGGCCAGACTGGTCTTGATCTCTTGACCTCATGATCTGCCCGCCTTGGACTCTGACATTGCTGGGATTACGGCACCCAGCACCTGGCCAGAAGCAACTTTCAAACAGAAACTAAGGTTCTGTAGAACTCATTGGGCTGTCGCTGTCACCTGCCCTCTGTGGGATGGGCATTTGAGTACCTGCCCTTTGGGGATGTGTGACTGGAGTGCAAACACACTGGAAGGCTTTTAGGAGGCAGAATATTCTTCATGGGATGCTGTTTAGCTTGAGCCCTTTAGACACTTCCTCGCCCTTTACTTCAGCAGGATTTCTTTTATTACCACTGTGCCTGGCCAGAAGCAACTTTCAAACAGAAACTAAGGTTCAAAGTGTTTATGAGAGATTAACACATTTTTGGAAAGGGTGAAGATAAAGCAGAATTCAGCAAATGGAATGAGCTACAGTTCAGGCTCCAGTGGCATGCCGGGAGTTGTCTTTGTTGTTTGTTTTTTTTTAAGGTACACAATTCTGCACTGCATATAACATTACCTCAATCAAGAAACCAGGAGACTTCACTGTAATTCTTCCACTGGGCCATGCCGGAAATTTCACACATTTTTTCCAACCTCTATTGTATTGAGAAGCATCAGGCTCACCACATCAATCACATGAGCAATTTATATGATGTGAACAATTCAGTGTTTATGAATTTTCAAAGAAGTATTTATCTAATCCCCCACCAGAACTCTGTGTGTGTGTGTGTGTGTGTGTGTGTGTGTGTGTGTGTGTTTCTAGCACACCCTTTTGTTTCCTTTCAAGGATATTAAGGGTCCTGATTTTATGTGAGGATCCCCACTTCATCTACTGATTTTGAATCCTTTTTTTAACCCACTGAAGCCATTCAGAACTAATCTTCTACATCAAAGACCCATGCAAAACCTCTGAGAATCTGAATACCAGGGATGTATTCAACAAAACTGCCACAGTTTATGGAAAAAACAATTACATGGCTGTTCCTCTAACTTCTGGTCTCTCCATACAATTCATTTTTGATGTTTCAGAGTTTGCCTTCCTTTTCTGTGAGATAATCAGTGGATTGGAAAATATTTTTGAAAATGATATGCCATAATTTCTAGGTATACTTTGAAGGCTTGTTTTTCTGGCTATCTAGGAGAACGTATTGTTGAAAATCAGAATGCATATTTAAAACACACACACACACCAACACACACATATTTGAATACTAAGGAAAAGCTTGTTTGTGCCTTTGTTTTATAAATCATAGGTTGTGTTAATCATATATCTTAAAGTTTAAGAGATCTATGTAAGCACTATTATACTCTGTATTTGAAGCATTTGTTAGAAGACAGATTTAGGTTTATCTCTGAAAATGTAGATACATGTGGTCTCAAAATTTCAGCTATCTTTTCCCTCTGAGCAGCTTTATTTATTTATTCTAATTTATGGGAGTTTAGTTAATGTTTAGTTACTTTTCCTTCTTAGTAAATATATATGACTTTTGATATACATATTGATGTGTCTACTTATAATTGCAGATATCACCACTCAGGAATAAATATCAGCTCTTGTTGGATTGCAGTGCTATTTAGGAGGAATATTTTAACTTAAAAATTCTCCTGTTAGTAGATTCTAATCTTAAATAAATCATTAACAGATTCTTACTTATTTCAACTTCTCACTGTGCACCTGGTCCTAGATTTAAGGTACAAGGGAATCCAGGTCTGTTATTATTTTCTTTTTCAAGGTTTAGCTGAAGCCATACTAATTATCCCAACCAATGATGTGACATGAAACTAATTTTCAAATTGTAAGAAATTGTGAATAAATCAAATATCAACAACTCGAACTATTCGGATATAGAATGTCTGTGAGTCTGACTCTTCGTTTTGAGTGAGACACAGGTATCACAGGTGTAGCAAGACTTTTTGGTTAGAGAAGCTACAGGACGTATTCACTGACAATCCATATAACATTTTATGGGTTCCATACAAACCATATAACATTTTAAGTGTTCCTCACTGGGCACTTAATGAAGAGAAAATACTAACCTTACAAACAGCTACACTTTGTTTCAGCTTTCTTAATAAAAATGGCAATATCAATATCTTAAAATATTAGGCCAGGCATGGTGGCTCACGCTTGTGATACCAGCATTTTGGGAAGCTACAGAAGGAGGATTGTTTGAAGCTGGGAGTTCAAGGTCAGTCTGGACAACAATGCAAGACCCCATCTCTCTCTAAAAAAGTATTTTTTAGTAGTTGGGTATGAAGGAATGGGCCAGTAGTCTCAGCTACTCAGGAGGCTGAGGCAGAAGAAGCACTTGAGCCAAAGAGTTTAAGGCTGCAGAGAACCAGGACCGTGTCACTGCACTCCAACCTGGACAGCACAGCAAGATACTGTCTTTAAAAGCATTAAAAATAAAAATAAATAAGTACCTTTAAATGGAGCATCAAACAATTCTCTCAAATAAGGTAATCTGTTTTAATTTTGTTTGGGGAAATATTTAGCCAACTAGAATCACAGAGAGAAGTCCTTTCAGTCCCAGTCAAAAGTATTGTGTTGCACTTTGTAAGACCTGAGATTATAGTAGAATGTCTCTCTCTTCCTGAAAATAAGAGAGATATTTTTTTCTTTGAAAATAATAGCATTTTCTAAAGAAAACTTTCATTGGAAACTATTAGTTCCTAAGTTTTTTGGTTTATTGGAAACTGTTAATTTTATTGGAAACTATTAGTTCTTATCATTTTCAGAAATTGAAATGTGAACTGACTATAATTAGGAAATGCCTACACAGTTGTATTTTTTTAATATTTTTCAATGCATAGTTCCACTAAACTTTCAATGTGTCTTTGCAGGTTATACTTGCAATATAATATTTAGTTTGTAAACACTGTAATTAAGATTATGTACATGCTGTATTATTGTGTATAATTCCAAACTTTTTTCAGGTTTTTTCCTTCGACAGAGTTTCACTATTGTTCTGGAGTTCTGCATTGAACACCAGATTAGCCCAGGCTGGAGTGCAGTGGTGCGATCTTGACTCACTGCAATCTCTGCCTCTCGGGTTCAAATGATTCTCCTGCCTCAGCCTCCCTAGTAGCTGGGATTACAGGCATGTGCCACCACGCCGGGCTAATTTTAGTTTCCTCCATGTTGGTCAGGCTGATCTTAAACTCCTGACCTCAAGTGATCCACCCGCCTTGTCCTCCCAAAGTGCTGAAATTGCAGGCATGAGCCACCGTGCCTAGCCTTCAGGTTTTAATTTTAGCAGAAGTTTACATTTTAATAAAAGTCTGGTGGAAAAAAGAATACTTATGGTAGAGGAAATTATTTTCAGTTTGGTAGAAAAGTAGTGCTTTATTGTTATCAATATACTTTTTTTTCTGAAAGGATTTTGAAGTATACATTTTGATTTAAAAGATGCACCTGTTCTTGATGGGTCAGCAAAACTAATTTTGAATAAAGGCCTGAATTAAAATATAGTAAACTTTAGTAGATCCAATACTGAAATCTTAGGTGCAAATACTCAAAGTACCAGCAGTAAATGTAGCCAGCATTCAAAAACAAATTATTCCTATTTCTTTAAATGATGTATGTTGAAAAGTTTTTAAAATACCTATGGTACACATTGTCAAAGAAAACTACTCTTGCATCCTAATAAACAGCTGAGGTTGTATAAAATGTATTCATTTATTCAAATGTAGAACACGTGTATGTTCATTCATATACTGAGTCATTGGTTCAATTAGTGAAAAATAAGAGGCAGCTAATGAAACTTCCCAAATTTCCTAAAACAGACGAGCTGACTCATGGAATATGTATAACTCCTACTAGCCTAGTTGTGCGGCAGTGATGTTCCGCTTTAGTCACAGCTAAGGTTATGGAAGAATTTCTCTTAATATATCTGGCTCAACATACTTCAGTTAACTGCTGATGTAGAGATTCATGCTTACATATTCTAACAGTTTGAAGTTTTAAATAACATACCATTAAAATAACTTAAAATTTAAAATTTACTTAAAAATAATTTTATTTTTATAGCTGAGTTCAAAGATGGTACAAAAAGTACTCAGACTCCCTTCACCCAGCCTCCCTTAATGATAACATACCATCGTACACTCATCGAAACCAATGAATTATCATGGGTACATTAGTCATAAAGAAGCTACAGAGTTTATTATGAAATATCATTTTTAACAGCTTTCCTTTATTTTTTAACAGCTTTCCTCTATTTCCTCTAGTTTTCTCCCATTGAAAATAAAAATAGACTGGGCATAGTGGCTCATGCCTGTAAACCCAGCACTTAGGGAGGCCAAAGTGGGCAGATTGCTTGAACTCAGGAGTTCAGGATCTACCTGGGCAACAAACACAGGGAAACCTCACATTGACAAAAAGTACTAAAATTAACTGGATGTGGTGGCATGCGCCTGTGGTCCCAGCTACTCTGGAGGCTGAGGTGGGAGGATCCCTGAACCCAGGAGGCAGAGGTTGCAGTGAGCTGAGATTGCAGCACTGCACTCCAGCCTGGGAAACAAGGGAGACTCTATCAAAAATAAAAAATAAAAAATAAAGATTTCAGAAATTCTATTCAGCAAGTGAAATGTATATGTACTAACCAAGGTTGCTAAACATTTTAGATTAATTTTACTTTTTGGGTTTTTTAAGACCATTTTTAGGTAGAAATATAGGTCAAGTTAACAATCAAACTCATTTGATTGACTCATTTAAATGACTTGAATTAGCAGGGTTTCAAATAATAATTCATTAAATTCTTCCTAACCTATAGTCCTCCAAATCAAAAGTTTCAAATATACTTTTCTCTCTCACTCATCATACCTTACTCTCAATTTGTAGATTTTTAAATTCTAAAAGTGTTTCTGCTTCAGTAGTATTTAATATTTACATCACCTTCAGGTAAACTTAGCGCAGGTTTCATGACAAACCCTTACATGTTTCATGTCTCCATAACTAAAAGGCAATTATGATTTCATGAAGCATAGACTACCAAAAACAGTATCTTTTTTAAGTGACATCCTAGTGGATCTCCATTTGTCATGAGATCGCAAATGTTTCAGTTCTGGCACAAAGTGATTGCTCATACCATCACTTCAAAATGGTGATTATCTTTATTTATTTTGGTTATATTAAACAAAACATACATTTTTAAAAACCTGATTACTAAATATTCTCCAACAAACATATACTTAATATATACTATTAGTGATGCATGCTTTTTAATATTTGGACTATTTTAGTGAATGAAACAAAAAAAATATTTCCCCTTAAGGAGCTTACGTTCTAAAAGATGGATTGAGATAATTTTTATGCCCTATTTCATAGGTTTAAAAGAGTAATGTGGGGAAGGCAAGAAAAGAGGGATTGAAAATATTGAAATGGTTGGGAGACTTTAGCAATTTTAAGTAAGGATTTGAGGATAGGTCTTATTGGAAAAATGATTTTTCAGCAGAGACTAGGAAAGATGAACATGGTATCCTGAAGAAAAGCCTCCCAGGCAGAGTAAGCTGCTAACAAAAGTCCCCTCAGGCTGGAGTGGGCTTGTTTGACTAAGGAACAAAGAGGTCAGCATGGTAGCATTAGAGAGAAAAAATCAGATTGAGTAAGGAGATGCAATCAGAAATGTGACGTTAGGCAAAGGGATACTTTATATAATGAATATGACCTGGCAGTACTGACTGAGGAATTGTTAGAAATGCAGACTCTTGTATCCTTTCTCAAATCTATGAAACCAAGACTTCATTTTAACAAGATGACCAGATATTTACAAACACGTTAAAATTCCAGAAGCCCTGATATAAGACATTGTAAGATCACACAAGACTTCAGTTCTTTGTCTGATTTTCACAGGACATCCATTGGGGTGTGAAAAGTATAAAGACCTGAAATATTTTAGGATCACTCTAGCTACTGTGTTGAGAGAAGTGTGCAATAAGGCAGAACAGTTCAGAGGCAATGGTGGTCTTCTAAATCAAAGATGTGGCCGGGTGCGGTGGCTCAGGACTGTAATCCCAGCACTTTGGGAGGCTGAGGTGGGCGGATCAGGAGGTCAGCAGTTCGAGATCAGCCTGGCCAAAATGGTGAATATACAAAAGTTGTATTTTCTACCAAAAATACAGAAGTTAGCCAGGAGTGGTGGTGTATGCCTGTAATTCCAGCTACTCAGGAGGCTGAGGCAGAAGAATTGCTTGAACCCGAGAGGCGGAGGTGGCAGTGAGCTGAGATTGTGCACTGCACTCCAGGCTGGGTGACAGTGAGACTCCGTCTCAAAAAAAAAAAGAGAGGAAGATGCACAGCACTCGAACCAGATGGTGACAGTTGAGGAGGGATGGGAAAAGGTTGTCAAATTCTTGATGTATTGTAAAGGTAGTTTTCAGAGAATTTCCTTAGATGGGTAAGAACACGGAGGATAGGGCATAGGGTGGAAATAAACAAAATAAAGCAGTTGAAGCTGATTCTGACATTTTATACCTAAAATCTCAACTAAAAGTTTGCAAAGATGGGAAAAACTAGGTGCATCTTGTTCAGTGAGTGTTAATCAGCCTTGTGAATTAAGACTTAAATTGCTGTCTTTAATCCAATTAGAAATACCATGAAGGCAGTAGAAGATGGCTAAAGAGAGGTCTAGACTGTAGATATAAATTTAAAAGTCATTTGCATTTAGATGTTTAAAATCATGATACTATCGAATCAACAGAGGGATAAATGCAGGAAGGGAATAGAAAAGACCCATAAACTGAGTCATTATCTGGTTTACTTATATTTTAGTATATATTTTCTTAAAGATGTTTGCTGTATCATAATAAGTTAGCTAAAGTGTGACTTTTCTAAATTTATGGGGAATTTTCTACATTGCATTATGGGGCTACTAAAAATAATAAAAGAAATTATTGATATTAGTCTATGTTATCTGAAATATTTTTAGGGGGAGATTTACCTCAAAAGATATTCCATATGACATGATCCTTTCTCTTTCTTCTTCCCTCCCTGCTCCC
This sequence comes from Aotus nancymaae, assembly GCF_030222135.1. Taxonomy (NCBI): domain Eukaryota; kingdom Metazoa; phylum Chordata; class Mammalia; order Primates; family Aotidae; genus Aotus; species Aotus nancymaae. The sequence goes on from NW_026988435.1 coordinate 25,914,862, forward strand.
ACAAACACTGGATTACTTTTAACTATACAACATTTTTCTTTTCTTCTCTTCCCTACTGTGCTTGCTTTCTGTGTTGTGGAAAAATATATTACTATATGTTTTTATGTATATTAGCAGACATCTTTTATAAATAATGAGTCAATGATTCATTTGGTCCATTGACATGAATCACTGATAATTATTCCATTTTTCAAATGCCGTATCATACCAGAGCTTCTTTAGGTAACAATTCTGATGAGATGGGTCTAAACTTCTCCTTTTAAGTAATCAATGAGAACTACCTTTTCTCATTATAGTAGAGGTGGTTGTTCTCTAGAAAGACCTATAGATTTCCTAGAAGCTCAAAGTCATTGTAAAATAATTTCCAGTTGTGCTTCACGGTGTTTATCCTGCAGTGTTTCTTTGAAACTAAGTTGTTTACAATTGCCTGGATGTAACTAGATTTCACTCTATCATACCACTCAATTTCACTTTTAAAGAAAAACTTGAAAATAATCAGTATTTGTACAGGTTATCAAAGAGAATGCTTCCAGTTTTTGCCCATTCAATGCCATATTGGCTGTGGGTTTTGTCATAAATATCTCTTATTACTTTGAGATACGTTCCATAAATACCTAGTTTATTGAGAGTTTTTATTTTTATATTTTAATATGAAAGGATGTTGAATTTTATCAAAGGCCTTTTCTGCATCTATTGAGATAATCGTGGTTTTTGTCATTGGTTATGTTTATGTGATGGATTACACTTACTGATTTGCATATGTTGAACCAGCCTTGCATCCCAGAGACAAAGCTGACTTGATCGTGGTGGGTAAGTTTTTTGATTTATTGTTGGATTTGGATTGCCAGTATTTTATTGAGGATTTTCGCATTGATGTTCATCAGGGATATTGGCCTGAAATTTTCTTTTTCTGTTGTGTCTCTGCCAGGTTTTGGTATCAGGATGATTCTGGCTTCATAAAATGAGTTAGGGTGGAGTCCCTCCATTTCAATTGTTTGGAATAGTTTCAGAAAAAATGGTAACAGCTCCTCTTTGTAACTCTGGTAGAATTCAGCTGTGAATCCATCTGGTCCTGGGCTTTCTTTGGTTGGTAGGCTATAAATTACTGCCTCAATTTTAGAACTTGTTATTGGTCTATTCAGGGATTTGACTTTTTCCTGTTTTAGTCTTGGGAGGGTGTATGTGTACAGGAATTTATCCATTTCTTCTAGATTTTCTAGTTTCTCTGCATAGCGGTGTTTATAGTATTCCCTGATGGTAGTTTGAATTTCTGTTTGCTTAGTGGTAATATTCCCTTTATCTTTTTTTATTGTGTCTATTTGATTCTTCTCTCTTTTCTTCTTTATTAGACCAGTTAGGGATCTATCTATTTCGTTAATTTTTTTAAAAAACCAGCTCCTCGACTCATTGATTGATTTTTTTTTTTTTGGTAGGGTTTTTCATGTCTCTATCTCCTTCAATTATTCTCTGATCTTAGTTATTTCTTGTCTTCTACTAGCTTTTGGATTAGTTTGCTCTTGCTTCTCTAGCTCTTTTAATTGTGATGTTAGGGTGTCTATTTGAGATCTTTCTAGCTTTCTGATGTGAACATTTAGTGCTGTAAATTTCCCTCTGAACACTGCTTTAGCTGTGCCCCAGAGATTCTGGAACATCATTTCTTTATTATCATTGGTTTCAAATAACTTCTTGATATCTGCCTTAATTTCATTATTTACCCAAGAGTCATTTGGGAGCAGGTTGTTCAATTTCCATGTAATTATGTAGTTTTGAGTGAGTTTCTTAATCCTGGGTTCTAATTTATTTGCACTGTTGTATGAGAGACTGTTTGTTATGATTTCAGTTCTTTTGCATTTACTGAAGAGTGTTTTACTTCCAACTATGTGGTCGACCTCAGAATAAAAGCCATGTGGCTCTAAGAAGAATGTATATTATGTTGATTTGGGGTAAAGAGTTCTGTAGATTTCTATTAGTTTCACTTCATCCAGAGCTGAGTTCAAGTCCTGAATATTCTTGTTAATTTTCTGTTTCATTGATTTGCCTAATATTGACTATGGGATGTTAAAGTCTCCTACTTTTGTTGTATGGGAGTCTAACTCTTTGTAGCTCTCTAAGAACTTGTATTATGAATGTAGGTGTTCCTGTATTGGATGTATATTTATTTAGGATAGTTAGCCCTTCTTGTTGAATTGATCTCTTTGCTATTATGTAATGCCTTTCTTTGTCTTGTTTGATCTTTATTGGTTTAATGTCTGTTTTATCAGAGTCTAGGACTGTAACCCCTGCCTTTTTTATGCTTTCCATTTGCTTGGTGAACTTTCCTTCATCCCTTTATTTTGAGCTATGTGTGTCTTTGCAAGTGAGATGAGTCTCCAGAATACAGTACACCCATGGGTCTTGACTCTTTATCCAATTTGCCAGTCTTTGTCTTTTAGTTGGGGCATTTAGATTTACATTTAAGGTTAGTATTGTTATGTGTGAATTTGATCTTGTCATCCTGATGCTATCTGGCTATTTTGCAAAGTAGTTGATGCAGTTTCTTCACAATGTCATTGGTCTTTATATTTTGGTGTGTTTTTGCAGTGTCTGGTACCAATATTTCCTTTCTATATTTATTGCTTTCTTTAGGAGCTCTTGCAGGGCAGTCCTGGTGATGACAAAATTCCTCAGCATTTGTTTTTCTGGAAAGAATTTTATTTCTTCTTCACTTATGATGCTTAGTTTGGTTGGATATGAAATTCTGGGGTGAAAATTATTTTCTTTAAGAATGTTGAATATTGTCCCCCACTCTCTTCTGACTTTTAGGGTTTCTGCTGAGAGGTCCACTGTTAGTCTGATGGGCTTCCCTTTGTAGGTGACCTGGCCTTTCTCTCTGACTACCCTTAACATTATTTTTCTTTTATTTCAACCTTGGAGCATCTGGTGATTATGTGTCTTGGGGTTGACATGCTCATGGAGCATCTTAGTAGTGTTCTCTGTGTTTTCCTGAATTTGCATGTTGGCCTATGTTGCTGAGTTGGAAAGTTCCCCTAGATAATATCCTGAAGTGTGTTTTCCTCTTGTTTCCATTCTGCCCATCTTCTTCGGATACTCCAGTCAATAAGTCCAGTCTTTTTATGTAGCCCCATATTTCTTCACTCACTACTCCTAGTCCACATAGTATTGAAAGTTCTAGGCTGGGCAATCAGGCAAAAGAAAGAAATAAAGGGTATTCAAATAAGAAGAGAGGAAGTCAAATTGTCTCTGTTTGCAGATGACATGATTCTATATTTGGAAAATCCTGTCATCTCAGCCTCAGTACCCATTAAGCTGGTAAGAAATTTCAGCAAATTCTGAGGATAAAAAATTAATGTGCGAAAATCACAAGCATTCTTTTTACCAACAGCAGACAAACAGAGAGCCAAATCATGAATGAATTCCCATTCACAATTGCTACAAAGAGAATACAATACATAGGAATACAGCTAACAAGAGAATGTGAAGGACCTCTTCAAGGAGAAGTACAAATCACTGCTCAAGGAAACAAGAGAGGACACAAACAAATGGAAAACATTCCATCCTCATGGACAGGAAGAATCAATACTGTGAAAATGGCCATACTGCCCAAAGTATGCTATTCCCATCAAACTATCGTTGACATTCTTCAGATTAGAAAGAACTACTTTAAATATAATTGGAAATCAAATAAAACTCCATATAGCCAAGAAAATACTAAGCAAAAAGAACAAAGCTGGAGGAATCATGCTACCTGACTTCAAACTATACTACAAGGCTACAGTAACCAAAACAGCATGGTACTGGTACCAAAACAGACATATAGAGCAATGAGTAGAACAGAGACCTCAAAAATAAAACCGCATGTCTACAACCATTTGATTTTTTGCCAACCTGAGAAAAACAAGCAATGAGGGAAGGATCTTCTTTTCAATAAGTGGTGTTGGAAAAACTGGCTAGCAATATGCAGAAAACTGAAAATGAACCCCTTTCTTACACCTTATACAAAAATTAACTCAAGATGGTTTGAAGACTTAAATGTAAAACCCATAACCATAAAAACTATAGAAGAAAACCTATGCAATTCAATTCAAGATATAGGCATGGGTAAAGACTTCATGATGAAAATACCAAAAGCAATGGCAACAAAAGTCAAAATTGATAAATGGGATCTAATTAAACTAAAGAGCTTCTACACAGCAAAAGAAACTATCATCAGAGTTAACAGGCAACCTACAGAGTGGGAGAAAATGTTTGCAATCTACCCATCAGACAAAGGTCTAATATCTAGAATTTACAGGAACTTAAATTTACATAAAAAAATCAAAAAGTGGGAAAAAATATATACAGACACTGCACAAAGGAAGACATTTACATGGACAAGAAACATGAACAAAACCTTAAAATCCTGATTATTAGAAAAATCCAAATCAAAACCACAATGAGATACCATCTCACACCAGTCAGAATGGTGATTAAAAGTCAAGAAATGATAGATGCTAGTGAGGCTGTGGAGAAATAAGAATGCTTTTACACTGTTGGTGGGAATGTAAATTAGTTCAACCATTGTGGTTGGTGGGAATGTAAATTAGTTCAACCATTGTGGAAGACAGTATGGTGATTCCTCAAGGATCTAGAACCAGAAATACAAGTTGACTCAGCAATCCCATTACGGCGCATATCCCCAAAGGAATATAATTCTACTATAAAGACACATGCACACATATGTTTATTGTAGCACTATTTACATTAGCAAAGTCATGGAACCAACTCAAATGCCATCAATTTTAGATTGGATAAAGTAAGTGCGGTACATATACATCATGGAATACTATGCAGCCATAATAAAGGAATGTGATCATGGCCTTTGCAGGGACATGTATGAAGCTTGAAGCCATCATCCTCAGCAAACACGGGAACAGAAAACCAAACACTGCATTTACTCATAAATGGGAATTGAATAATGAGACACAGGGAGGAGAACAACACACACCAGGGCCTGTTAGGTTTGGGGGACGAGTAGAGGGAACTTAGAGAAATGGTCTATAGGTGCTGCAAACCACCACTGCATATATATATATATCTGTGTAACCAACCTACACGTGTATCCTGGGAATTGAAGTTAAATAAATAAATAAATAAATATATAAAATAATCAATATGTGGCCTTAGCTTTTAACTACTACAGATTTTAAAATCTTAATGAGTTACAGTGTTTTAAAAAATTTTTCCACTAGAATATTTTCTATGATTATGCTACTTCCAACATAAATGCCCAAAGAAAAAAGACTATCATTTCTAAATGACTATATTTCCTATGGTAAAGGAAAAATTGACTATAAAATTCATCTGACTATGTTAAGAGAAATTGCAATAAACTTATGAATTGCAAAATAGGAAGAAAAGTAATCCACACTAATTCCATATTTTCAGTGAAAGAAAATTCGTTCTGATTTGCATGTTGTGGAAAAGTTTCTGTATGTTAAAATTCAAACAAGAGTATCTTGGACTGTGTTCATTGTGCCCATAAAGATATCCAAAGCTAAATTAGGATGTTGTATGTAATTACGTTCTTAATGAATTTAAACCATGTAGATCAAAGTATACAGGAACTAAGCTAAGAGAAAAATTGAACAAAATAACAGTTTTAAGTAAAATTACTTGTTTTCTAGAAACCGCCTCACATATCTTAAGATGAAGACACAAATTCATACATAATTCTGTGCTCAGTCTGGTCTCTGCTGTATGATAAGGAGAACTTCTATGCAAATACTTTTTAAATTTTTCAATAAAGTTAATGGGCTTTTCTGTGCATGCATAATTTTATAAATCAAACAAATAAATAGTACAAGGAAATGATATTAATTTATGTAAGAAAAATGTTTGTGAGTAGTGAGAAAGCAAATATGAATATTTCATGAGTGTTTTATAGGAATTTAATCCACAGGAGGAGAATGAAAATTTTCATAATTCTCAGAAACTTAAAAAAAAAAAAATAGAACTCATCTCACTGCTCAAACATACACTCTTCTGGCAAATTTAAAATTCAGTGTAAATATGATCTTTGCTAGGATGTAGCTTTTAAGTCCCTAATCCCAGTGAAGAATTCTTGTGGGCTATCATGCATATTTTGATAGTGAATTTTACTGACAGCACATTTTAGACTATATTTAAATACAATAACTGCAAAAAATGTTAAAATTATGCCAACATATACTACTGTATTAAACATTATTTGACTCTTGGATTATTAAAATTACTTACTACGAACGTTAAGTATTTTCTCTATTATAGTATATAAATGTACTCAAAGGTTAAGGAGGAGTATGGAGCCATTTCACTATTCACTGGATAGCTTAAGATGCTTATATCAGGAAGATTCTAATGTTCTCTCTCAGTAGTATAATGCCATCCTATAGGGAGTGATGGAGTGATGAACACCACAGACTGGCATGATCAGACATGATCTCCAAGGCTAGTACTATCCTGGTTCTCATTGCTTTTACTTTACGTGTAGTTCACGGAGATAATATTATTAATTTTTCTTATTGTTGTCATCTTGTGTTCTTTCTTTTTCTGTATATCAATGTCTGTTCATCGTTCTTTTAATGTTTTAAACTAATTTACTGCTTTGATTTTTTAAACTAATGCACTGCCTTGATTTGCCTTTTTACAAAACCTCTATTGCACATAACAGTGCTACTTAAAGATGTACATATTCCAGGGTATTTGAAAGATCAATCATTAGGATCCATGAAGATAAACCAGAAAATATTTTCAATTTATCTAATCAAATCATATATATTCCAGTTCAAATTATCACATTTAATAAATGATTGACAATATTATGTATATATACTGTTGTAAATATATATATATGTATGTAGTGTGGATATATATATGCTATTTTAACATATGCCTTGTGTGTGTGTGTGTGTGTGTGTGTGTGTGTACTTCATGTATCTTAATATATTAGCCTCTTTTTATAAATTAGGAGACAGAATTTTGCTCTCTTACCCAGGCTGGGGTACAGTGGCACAATTATAGTCACTGAATTCTCCAAAACCTGGGCTCAAGTGAACCTCCCACCTCACTCTCCTGAGTAGCTGGGACTATACCTGGCTAATTTAAAGTTTTTCTTAGAGAGGAGGTCTTTCTGTGTTGCTCAGGCTGGTCTCAAATTCCTGGCCTCAAGTGGTCCTCTTGCTTCAGCCTCCAAAAGCACGTGGATTATAGGCATGAACTACTGTGCCCTGCCTTAGGCTTTCTTTTCAGCCATACCTCATGTATTTCCCCTACATAAATACTTGGCACTTTCATGGCTGTCCACTTATGTCCATCGTGCATTTTACTTACTTTCTTACAGCAGTCATATATATATATATATGATGGAGAGGAGGAATAACACAAATTATATATGTGTGTGTGGAGATTATATATATATATCCTGAAAGGCCCAATATAATCCAAGTGTCTATATGAGAATTGATGAGATTCATTTTTAGTGGAAATAGTTTTCTCTTCCTTTTCACTCTATAGTAACTATTGCTCATACTACTGGTATTTTGCCAGCTGCTCATTTGTTAAGCAATATATCAGTCATGCCTCTCTGACTTGAATGCACACTGGAGGGCCTGTTTATGGTTCGTGTGGCTCATTGAGTCTTCCATATCATCTGAGATGAATTAATGAATGAATGGATTACAAAATTACTAAGTTTGCTTACACTTAAATAAAATTAAATTGTTACCATTTCCAAACATATAAATTATCACCATGTCCAGGTCAAATCAAATTACACCACCTAAGCAAATTCATTGTTTTATTCTTTTTGGAATTTGCAGAAAGAGGATCGACAAGCTTTTCTGGGAACTAATGTTGTATAGTTAGCTGTTCTTCAACACTAATTCTAATGAATATGAGTAACCCTTCATTCTACTTACCAAGATTTTAAAAAATTCTATTCTAGTATTTTCTTTTATTCTAAATCCAGACATAAGTAGATATTTTAGTAAAATGGATATAGTGGTTTCTCTTTCTCTAAAGCACAATCTTAATTGTTCCTACTTCTTTCTCCCATCCTTTAAATTAAAAGCAGCATTTAACCACTGTGTAACATATGCTACTTCTACTGGGTTATCTAACATTCAAGAAAAAAGAGAATTACCTTTGGTGACAGGATAAGCCTGTGCAGTTCTGGTAACCTGGGAATGTCAACAGGAAAATAAGATAGATCTCACATCACGAGAAAATAGTGTATTTCATGAAGCTGCTTCAACTTGGAAACGTCACTAGAGGTCTTCATCTGCACAGTTTACTGTGGCACAGAAACACATAGCAAAAAACATAGGTGTAAGTCTCAAGCCCCATGATTTTCTGTCCATGTTATTGTGGTCTTTTTCCTCATCTATTGGTTGGGCCACTCATACTACATTCTTTATCTTCAACTCTCTTTCTTGACAAATGATTCTCACTTAATTCTACAAATATTTGTCCTGCCTACTCTATTTCTTGAGGCTCAGATTCTAAATTAAGAAATGCTCCTTTTCCTTCATTTTAGGATATAGTTCATTAGTGACTTTATCTCTTCTGTTACATAATTTCAGGAGATTATCTCCTCTGATTTATAAATGTGAACTGAGCACATACACACACGTGTATGTATACATATACACAAGTATAATATATATACTCACATATATACATATATGTATATGTATATACATACATATTCTAACACAAATGACTTCCTACTTGATCTTTTAATTGAAATGATATATGTCCATTCATTTAATTTAACAAAAATTGGAAAGCATCTACTATGTTTAGGGAGATTTTGGAATTTTGAAGTGCTAGAGATTCCATAGTGAAGAAAGTAATACAATGATTGTCTTCATGGCATTTACATTCTAGTGGGTGAAGATAGGTTTATAGATGCACTGATAGATAAAATATCAATGTATATAGATTAATATATAGTGTTTAATATGTCAAAATTTATAATTTTGAAACATTTAATGATTTAAAGTATGAAGAAAAATGAAGCAGAGCAAGATTCTGTGTAAATGGGTTGGGAATGGGGACTAATTTTATAAAAAGGAGTCAGCAGGAATCTGTGAGGATGTGATGATGTTTAAGCGGAGCCCTGAATGAAGTGAGGGAATCATCACATAAGTAACTAGGGAAGCCTAGCCTCGGCAGAGGTCAGTATGAAGGGTGTCCTGGCAGGAATGGCATGATCAGAGAGAGGAATTAAATGAAGTAAGAGTAGACAAATAGCCAAGCTGATGTTCCATTGGGTCTTACAGACTATGGAGAAGACTTTGTATTTTATTCTTAATGTCATGGGATGTTATTGAAAGTCTCATAAGTAGTTCTAGAAAGAAATATAAGTGAGGTCATTTTTAAGTACTGACATTGTTAAAAGGAGTCATTTTGAATAGGAAAGATCCTTTCTTAAATTCTCCTTTACCACATGAAGCAAAATTCTGGAATTGTAATAGTAAAAGTTACCTCCTGTCATATGTTTAGTAAAGATGAAGAATCCTTAGTGCATTATGTCACTCTATATATGTTTTCCTTCTTTTTCTGGATTAAACAAATTATTCTGTGATATTTTTGAAATTTTTATCTTTACTCGTTCTCAAAATACTGAAATTTGTTTTTCCCCTCTATTATTCTTGAATTATAAGAATATAAGGTGATGCTTAACGTTAGTGTTTTTTTTTTGTTGTTGTTGTTTGTTTATTTCTTTGGTATGGTGTTTTTATTCTTGAAACATAGAGGTTTACAATGACAATAATTTATCATCCTATGAATGGTCTTTTGAATTATTAAATGAAGGTATGATGAAGTTAACTAGGATATCTAGTTACACAGTGTGGAAATTAATCGATCTAACATTGTAGAAATTTGACCACCTACCCTTTTCTAAATATATATAGACATACACAGAAAAACTGTACTCTTCCTGTACTAATTACAAAACTATAGAGTGATGTGATTTTTTTTTCATGCATTAAACAACGAAAGCCTACAGTGTGCCAAGGCACTGTTCAAGGAAGTGAGAATATAATAACAAAAAAATTCTTTCCTAATTTATGTTAAATTATGTATATGTAATGTGTATGTTTGTGTATATCATTGGAATTTTATTTTATTCTGCCAACTGATCTAATTAGATAAATTCAGTCAGTATATTTGAATCCCACATTACAACAGCTATTTTTTCCATTTGCTTTTATTACTGTTTGTGGTGAGTTTGATATATAATTTCAAGGTGTTACCATCGCTACTTTATGTATCTGTATAGCTCGTAAATATGAACCCATATCATGCAGCTCATATATGACTGTGTTCAAAACAATATCTATTAGACTTTAAAACTATTTTTAATAACTTTCCTGAATTTGTCAATTTCAGCAGGTATTAATCTCATTAATGCTAAACTTTGTGATCCTAGGTTAAAAACCCTATTCAAGATAACTTCAGACCTTTTGGTATACATATAGGTCTGGCTAAATATAAGTGTTAGCTTTCTCAAGAATCTAAATGCTGGCAGGCTTAAAAAAAAATCAGGGCTTTCAGGAGAAAACACTTGCTCTGTGTTTTGTAGCAGATATGAAGTATTCAAATTTCTTAATAAATAGAAAAAGAAACATATAACAGAAACAGGTTGCACTTATCTTTCTCATTAGGCAGGTGGTTAGTACCAATATTTGCATTTTCATAGCCTTAGTATACATTTTCCTTCTCTAGATACAAGGGGAAATTATCACAAATTTGCCTAAGGATAGCAATTAGAGTTACTAATTTATTATTCTTTGCATTTTATTAAGCTTTACCAAATACAAATGAATTTCATAAGGGAAGATTATACATGTTTTTACATCTGACATTATAAATTTCTACACCTACTAAGATCACATGGTTCCTTTCCCAAATTCCAACATAATCTTCCACTCAGAGTCCTATTAAAAGGAAACCTATTGCAAAAAATATTGTTTTAATTTGTACTATCTCATGACTCAATACAGCTTGCATATGCCAAATTAAAAGTCACTGGAATAATATCATTTCATTATTTTTACATTTTTACCTACAATTATTTGTATTTACTGAAACTTTAATTTAGAGATATTCATTCTTTGAGTTCTGAAATTCAAGGTTCAGTTGACTTTTTTTTCCTTTGTAATTCAGGAGGAGATCCAATTGAATAATTCAAATGAACTTCTTCAGTTTTTATGACATGCTCATAAGAAAATGAACTATTCATAGATACTTTTATTCATAGAATTACTGTCCTCATAATTTAAATTCTCCAGAAAATGTATTTTAAAGTGCTTTGTATCAATGTATAATTCCTCAAAATAGCATTAGAAAAATATAATGCAATATTTTAGTAAAAAATTTAAATTATAATTTAGGAATACATTTATTGTAACATGTTTAATAATGTAAAAGTTGTGACAAACCATTCATATCAATTCATTTAAAATATTTAAGTAAATAATATGAAAATGAAACAAATTTGTATAAAGCAACTACAAAGGACAGAAAGAAACAAACATGTTTCCAAATACCTTGAAAGATTAGTAGGTTTTTATGGCTTGAATGTCATTGAAAATAACAAGCAATTTATTAGAATTAATGGAGATACCCGGGTTAACTATAAAGAAGAATGACTTAGCAAAGACAAATTTTATATATTATTATGAGTTTATCCCAAATATAATATTAAAACTGCCTTAAAAATAAGAGAGAAAAGTTAAAAATAAGAAACAAAATACTTAATGTTGCATTTGGTGCCTTGATCTCAAATCTTGTTCACATTCTAACAAGGCCTCTGGGCTTTGTGTGTGATTTGGTATGTTCCATAGTAGAGAATACAAATGATATAGCAAGAACAGTTCATTCTTCATTATTAGGAAATTTGACTGGGAATCTTGAATGGCATATATGAAATAAATCGATTGATTTCATAGTTTAAGAAATGACAGCATATGCTGGCCAGAGTGTATAATAGTAACAAGTGACTGGTACATGCATCTTTCCTACAAAAGGCCTAAGAATCAAATCTCTAATTAACCAGAGAATCCAACTGACTTTATTCTGAATGTCTCATCTTTTTATTTTTAGTGTGATTATAATGTGCTCCTGTGAACTATAAGGAAAATGTTGAATTGTATCAATGTTATAGTGGTAGCAATTCATGAAGATAATCAGCATGGATTTACATTTTTTAGTCTACTGAGAACTCAGAAACACATAATTAAGTAAAATATTCTGAGAAAGACATTGTGTCCTCTAATAGTTTAAATTAAATTTTAAAATGACCTTACACCATATGCAAAATCAAGTCAAAATAGATTAAAGACTTAAAGGCAAAACCTGAACCCTTAAATCTACTAGAAGAAAATCTCTATAGAATAACCGCTTGTGTACCCTCAAAATGTATATGTTGAAACCTAGTTCTTAATGTGATGATATTGGAGGTGAGACTTTGAGAGGTATTAGATCATAAGGGCAAAATGCTCATGAGTAGGGATTGGTGTCCTTCTAAAAGATATTCCAGAGAATGGCCTCATTTCTACACCTGTGAGAGGATGAAATGAGACAATGTCTACAAACCAAAAAAAGGCCCTCATCAGATATCAAATCTGTTTTCACCTAAACTTGGACTTCTCAAGCTTCAGAACTGTGAGAAATAAATTTCTGTTGTTTATAAGCCACTCAGTCTAAGATATTGTGTTATAATTATCTAAATGTAATAAGTCAGAAATTGATAATGAAAAGGAGAATTGCTGCTCTAACAAATACCTGAAAATTCAGAATAGGGTTTGGAATTGGGTAATGGGTAGAAGCTGTAAAAGTTTTGCAGGACATGCTAGAAAGTGTTGGCATTGCCTCAAATATACTATTGAGGGAAATTCTTGTGAGGGTCCACCAAGGAAAGAAAAGAGTTATGGAGAAAGTCTCAATATTCTTTGTGAATACTTAAGTAACCCTGAACTTCTGTTCATACAAATTAACTTCTGTTGATACAAATTTAACAGTAAAGGACATTCTGATGAGGTCTCAGACAAAAATTATAACATACATTGGACAAGAGAGGAAAGACCGTCATTGTTAAAAGGTGGCAAGAACTTGGTGAACTATGTTAGTATCCTACTGTTTCTTGTAAGGTAGAACTCCTGTGTGATGAAATCAGATATTTGACTGGAAATTTCTTTTTTTTTTTTAATTTACATTAGTTTCTGGGGTTCATGTGCAGATCTTGCAGATTGTTGCATAGGTATTCACATGCCATGGTAGTTTGCTGCCTCCATTCCCTCTTCACCTACATTAGGTATTTTTCCTGTTACCCCTCCCCAATCTTTCCACATCCTGCTATCCCTCCCCTAGCCCCCTAGCCCCCAAAAGACCCCAGTGTGTGATGTTCCCCTTCCTGTGTCCATGTGTTTTCATTGTTCAACACCCACTTATGAGTGAGAACATGCAGTGTTTGGTTTTCTGTTCTTTGTCAGTTTGCTGAGAATGATGGTTTCCAGATTCATCCATGTCCCTACAAAGAACATGAAGTCATCATATTTTATGGCTGCATAGTATTCCATGGTGTATAGATGCAACATTTTCTTTATCCAGTCTATCATCGATGGGCATTTGGGTTGGTTCCAAATCTTTGCTATTGTAAACAGTGCCACAATGAACATACATGTGTATGTGTCTTTATAATAGGTAGATTTATAATCCTTTAGGTATATACCCAGCAGTGAGATTGCTGGGTCAAATGGCATTTCTATTTCTGGATCCTTGAGGAATTGCCACACTGTCTTCCACAATAGTTGAACTAATTTACACTCCTACCAACAGTGTAAAAGCATTCCTATTTCTCTATATCCTCTCCAGCATCTGTTGTTTCTAGATTTTTTTGATGATCGCCATTCTAACTGGTGTGAGATGGTATCTCAATGTGGTTTTGATTTGTATTTCTCTAAAGATCAGTGATGATGAGCATTTTTCATATGTTTGTTGGCCTCATAAATGTCTTCTTTTGAAAAGTGTCTGTTCATATCTTTCACCCACTTTTTGATGAGGTTGTTAGTTTGTTTCTTGTATATGTGTTTTAGTTCTTTATAGATTCTGGATATTAGTCCTTTGTCAGATGGGTAACTTGCAGAAACAAAGTGTTGAAGAAGCAGCTTGATTTTTCCTGACTGCTTATATTAAAGGGCTAGAGAAATAAATGATTTAAAGGTAGAATTATTAATCAAAACAGAGCCAGAACTTAAAGATTTGGAAAATTATTACTCTATCCATTTTGTAACAAATGAGAAAAACTGTTTGGGAAAGAACACTGAGGGTTTGGTCATGAGAACATTTGATGTAGACATTAATTAGCATGGATCAGCCATTGTAGTCCAAGCTAGGATTTATTTTTCCAGACAATGGAGAAATGTCCATGAAGCAAATTTGAAGATAATTAGAGCTGCCACTCCTGTCATAGGATCAGAGTTCAATTGTCTAGGGGATAGGAAGTATCAAAGGAAGGTTCAAAGGTTCCTACAAGATCTCCTAGTGCCATCTCACATCATGGGCTCTGCTCCTGTTACTCCAACATTAAGCTTCTCATCGTCCCAGGTATGGCCCCATTGGGCCCTGATCTGGTGTAGAACATTGTGGGTGCCCCTTTAGAGAACATAGGCAGCAAATTTTGGTTGTATTGCTGTGGAACCATCTCCACCAGACCATAGAGGGCCCAGGCCCTGGAAGCATGGCTGCCTCCACATGGATTTCAGAGGAAGGATCTCTTAGCAGGGCTACAGGCTCAGGTCCCTAGCTCTGGAGAGCCACTGGTCCCAGGCAGAGAACAGCTATAGAAGTAGGGCTCAGGCACTAAGCACACTTGGTGGTAGGGCTGCTCAAAGCAATGGGAGTAGAGCCTTCTTAGCCTTGGAATTGATGTCTTTATTAGGTAGACCCCAGAGAGCTGCTTTGCCCTTTCTGCAATTTGGGAACAAAGAGAGATAGGTATAAACCAGGAAGCAGGCCCTCACAAGACACTGAACTTGCCAGCTCCTTTATATTGGACTTAGAACCTCCAGAACTATGAGAAATACAATTCTGTTGTTTATAAGCCTCCTAGTCTATAGTATTCTCTTTTAGCAGCCAGAATGGACTAAGACAGAAATACAGGGAAAAGTTTCTTGGCATTGGTCTGCATAATGGCTATTTCACATATGACACCCAAAGCACAGGCAACAAAAGCAAAAATGAACAAGTGGGACTGCATCAAGATGAAAAGCTTCCACACATAAAAGGAAACCATTAACAGAGTGAAAGGGAACCTATTAAATAGAAGAACATATTTGTCAGGCATTTACCTGATAAGGAGTTAATCTTCAAAAATATATGAAATATTCATAAAACTCAATAGCAAAAAAACAAATAACCCAATTAAAAGACAAACAAAGGACCAGAATAGTTATTTCCCAAAAAGAGACTTACAAGTGGTCAATAGGTATATGAAAGGGTGCTCAATATCACTAATCATCAGAGAAATGAAATCAAACAACATTGAGTTATCAACTCACACCTGTTGGGATGGCTGTTTTTCAAAGAGAGAAAAGTTAAGTGTTGGCAAGGATGTAGAGAAAAGGGAACACTCGTACACTGTTATATTATGGAAAACAGTAAGAAATTTCTTCACTCAGCTATCTCATTTCTGGGTATATATTCTCAAGTGAAATGTGTATGGTCATAGTCTTTGTAGCATTATTCACAAGAGCCAAGATATGGAAAAAACCTTAATGCCTATCTGTGAATGAATGGAGAAAGAAAATATGGCAAATGTGTGTGTGTATATGTATATACATATACATGAATATGGATAAAGAAACTATGGCATGTGTGTGGCATATGTGTGTGTGTATATGTACACACACATATATGTATATACACACATATACATACATATACACACATGTGTATATACATGTGTGTATGCATGTATATATGTATATACATATGTGTGTATATGTATATATATAAGCACACGCCATATATGTGTATATACATATATGTGTGTATATGTATATACACACACATATGCCACATGCATGCCACACACATTCCATATGCCACATACATATATGTATATACACATAGATATAATGCGCATATACCTATATGTATATACATATATGTGTGTATATGCCTATATATACACACACACATATGCCACACACATGCCATAGTTTATCCATTTATTCTTTATCCATTCATTTTATTTACACACATATAAATATTTTATACACATATACATATGTTCATATACATATTTTTATACATGTATATATGTATATAGAAATATTGTTTATATATTATTTATCCATGTGTATACATTGATATAAATTATTTATAGACACACATATGTATATAGAAATATTATTCAGCCTTTTTAAAAAAACAGTGAGATTATTGCATGATCTCACTTATATGTAGAATTTCAAAGAAGTATACTCATAGGAGTAGTGAGTAAAATGGTGGTTGCCAGAACTGAGAGATAGGGAAATGGAGAAATTTTGGTCAAGGGATAAAAAATTCCACTTATGCAAGATGAATGCATTCTAGAGATATAATGTACAAGGTGACTATAATTAATAATGGCATATTAACGATACATATTGATGTGTGCCGAGTTAACAAGAAATGTAACTATAGTTAACAATACATATTGAAATGTACTAAGAGGCTACATATTAGCTGTACACATACAAATACATACTGAAAAACTGATAAACATGAGAGTTGATAGATATGTTTAATTAGCTTGATTTTGTGGTGATTATTTCAGAATATATGTATATTTTAAAACATCAAGTTAGGTCTCTTAAATATAAACTATTTTATTGGTAAATTAGCTCTCAATAAAGCTGGGAGAAAAGCATGTACAATACTATCATTTTTTCTTAGTTTATCATTTTTATTTATATTTGTATTTAATATTTTATTGGGAGATAAACATTTTCCTTATAATTCATGTTTATGAGGATTTTCATTTACAAAGTGCTTTCTATATACTCTAGTTTTATATTAATAGGTTAATATAGAGCTATGGGTTATGCAAAGCTTTGACTTAAGATAGAATCATATTCAAATCCAAACTCTGCTGCTTAGTGGCTAGTTCATCTTTCTGAGCCTCCCTTTACTTGTCTAGGAAATGGAGAATGTAACCAAACTCTGTTAGTTAAGTAATAAATGAAATAGCATCAGACAGGACTTTAATAGTAGATTTTTCCCTAAAATAAACTTTAACTTGGAAAACTAAAATTTGATTTCAATGTTCAGCAGCAAGAGTAGAGTGCATTTGTAATAAAGGGTAACTACTATAGATTTAACAAGTGCGTCTTTAAAAGTAGTGATTCGTTTGGCATAATTTTTAAAAATGCAAATTCAGGAACTACTGAATTATTATTTTACATTTAAAATATGTAGGCTAGATGAGGGCTGAGGACATTATTTATAGTATATGATATGTGTCCTCACAAGATCCTTGTAATAAAAAGATTTTCACAGTATAATAGCTCAATACAATAATGAGGGCATGAGCAATAACTGAGAAAAATTATATAAAGATGTTATTAGGAGGTAAATAGATAAAATGAAGGTTAGAGTTTCTGTAGGCACAGAGGAGAGAGGAGCATTTAATTGCAAAATCTTAACTTATCCCAGTTGACCTGCCAAAAAAAATTTAAAAGTTTGTGGCAGAAAAATTTGGCAGTGTGAATATTTTGGGAAGTTAGCAATTTTGTGAGTGAAATGCAATTTTCTGATTATTTGCTATCAAGATATTTTATGAATATTTTGTTAAAAAACTATGGATTTAGAATATAGAAGAAAATGTTTAGTAGTTATATATTTACAATATTTTACATACTGAATGGACCTTGAAAAAACATCAATTAAATTTTTCTTGAATAAATAATTTTGCATATAGTAAGAAGTATTATATTTGAAATGAAAAATAGTATGAATTGTTTATGACATATATTTTGTTCAATGAAACTGTTATGTTTTTAAATTAATGTTTTTATATAAGGGAAAGTTTTTCTATTTCAATAGGCCATCTGATTTTGAGGGTAATACATACTTCCTGTATAAAGTCTCACAGCAATTAAACCCCAATTACAAAATTGTTTATTTTTATGTGTAACATACTAAGCTATAACATAAGCAGTACAATAAATAATGAAAATTTATATGTGCTGAACTGTGATCTTAAAATAATGCCATCAACATATTATTTTTGTTTGTTTGTTTCTTTAAGATGGAATCTCATTCTGTCACCCAGGCTGGAGTGCTTGTGGCACAATCTTGGTTCACTGCAACCTCCACCTCCCAGGTTGAAGCAGTTCTCTGCCTCAGCCTCCCAAGTAGCTGGGATTACAGGTGCCTGCCAAGGCACCCAGCTAATGTTTTGATATTTTTAGTAAAGACAGGATTTCACCATCTTGGCCAGGCTAGTCTTGAACTCTCGACCTCATGATCCACCCTCCTTGGCCTCCCATAGTGCTGGGATTACTGGCGTGAGCCACCACGCCTGGCCAACGTATGGTTTTGATAAAAATCCTAGACAAATAACACATCATTATTAGATTAATTTTTCTTTCCACAGTTCATCAAAATATATATCCATATAAATGTTCTATTACCAAGAATCTATCCATGAAAGTTATTTATATCAAAACGTATATGCATATGGGTTATATTATGATTCCTAAAATATTTAAAGTACTGTTAAAAAAAACTAAGATTATGTTATTAATATTATGCAAGTAATGGGAACTTCAAATGCAACATAATTTGTGCAAAAATGCAAATGTAAATTTTAGAAGTAAATGAAAACATAATGGAACTAAGATGATTACATACATAAGCTTCTTAAGAAAATTTAAAGACAATTCCATTACTAATGGAATTATCTCTGAAGTCATTTTTATGTGTGTAGCTATCATCAAGGTATTAAAATATTCTATTCTGTGTTTAGAAACAGTAAAAATTTATTTTATTTTGCCTGTTGCTAACTCCTGCAGAAGTACTTAAGATAATTCTCTCAAAAACAGACCTGCTTTGGCTTCTTTTAATTGTTTACAGAGAAAAAGCTGTCTTAAGACAGAAACTTGAGGAACTACACTGTGTTTTCAGATCTATCTGAGATTAACACCAAGTGTTATTTTGAATGATCAGTTCTACCCTAGCTGAGCTTTGTTCTCACTGCTCTCTGAATTGTTGCACAGTACTTGACAACTTAAACAGTTCCATTTGGGTTAGGTGATAAAGCAGTTGGGAGACTGTGTTTACGTACGTTTAATAGGACAAAAACCCCATGGAGAGGTCCAGGGATTGAGAAAGGAAACAGAACATGAATAAATTTAATCTTACTTTAGAATTTGGTCAGCTTAATCAGTTACCAAATGTATATTTAGTTGATGTTGTTCTTACAAGTGTTGTAATTATTCTATATCCTCTGCTTCCCTTGACAGCCAACAGGAAGGAATTTATAATACATTAAAGGAACAAATAATTATTTTGTGTCGCTCCCATTAATGAAGTCTGGTTCTATAATAAAAGGAAAATAAACTTTCAAATTCAAATTTTTCTCTCTACTGTGATCGTTTCCAAACTTACAGAAAATGTGAAAAGGTTTTTCTGTCGTTTGCCAGTTAAATGTTGTTGTTTTAATGTATCTTGACTTTTTTGTCCTTTTTGCCTTTATAGACAGGTGGTAAAGAGTTATTTCTAAAACTCAGTTATATATAAATAATTTAGAAATATTAAATTAGTGAGGGAAACCAGATTCTATAGAGAACTCATTTTTGTTGCCATGTCAAAGAAAAATTCATGATTGTTTATAACTTTTGGAAGAACTGTGTTAAGATGTGTAAATCATGCTGACTAAACATAGCTATAAAGTACTTTAATTTATACATTTGTTCTTAAAAGCTTTTGCTAGTTTGTAATAGAGATCTGCTTTCTCCTAATTCTGGAGTTTGAATTTCTAATAAATTATAAGTCAATAACCCATCCCACACTTCAGTTTAAGGTGCTGTTGTTCTATTTGTTTATGCAGATTTAGGGAAAGAAAGTCTTACATTAACTAACATTATAATTTGAGGTAGAAATCTTATTATCGAGTACATAGCCTTTCATTTTTCAAGTGGCAGTTTTCTTTCAGTCCCTACCTTGGGTGTTCAGAAACCCTATGTTTGGTAAAATGCCAGTAAATTACAGATGATTTCATGTATATATCCTCTCATTTAAGAAAGGCAAGTCAAATTACAGATCCAGACTTTGCCTCCTCCAAATCTTTTTCCCTCTCTCACTTTAATGTAGTCTGAATGTTTGGAGTTCCTTCTGTTTCACACAATAATCTTCACACTCACACAGTGTTAATAAGCCTCATAATAAGTATTATTGTATCAAAACCTGTATTCAGAACTCAAAACAAACTGATTTCTTGTATATAAGCTTTGTAAAACTTACATCAATGGGTATATTTTATGCCTCCTCCCTATAATTTTAAAGGTTGTCTATAGAACCTCTCTTTGGCGTTTCACTTTGAATGTTTTAGCCCAGCACTGTAATAGATGTTTAGCCATCTCTATGCCCTCTTTACTCCTTTCCTCTGCCAACTGTTCTGATGTGAAACTCAGTCAGTACATGGGTAAGCCTTGACCCTGAGAATGGAAAAATGTGAGGACACAGAGAAATTCCATTCTGAGTTGATACAGTGTAACTAAGGAAATATTTACCCTTGGCAGATGTAGTGGGGCATGCAAAGCTCCTCATAGCTCCTCTAAGATGTTAGAGGAAGGGGATGACTGACAATCCAAGCCAGAAAGAGCTTTTGCCTGAAATACGCAGATAATTCAAGTATGATCCACACTTGCTTTATTTGCCGGGGTGGTGGGTATTGTCTTTACGGTTTAACCTAAGTAATAATCTCAATTTTTCTCTCATTAGATACTGGCACTTTGGTAGCTCTATTGTATCGATTTTTAACCTACAAAGATGAAACCATATATAGCATAATGATTTCTACACTTCTGGTTTATGTAGGATTTTGTTTGCAATTGAAAGTGTGTATTTAAATTATTTTGCTTCCTCTTCGCATTGTATTAAGAAGTACAATTGAATATAAGCCTTACCAGATGCCATCGCCAGTGCAGCCAAGTCACAGACTACTGAATGCTCTTAAAATGATGGCTGCAGCTGCACCTTGATATCACAGAAATATGGAAAGTCATATCATATATCAAAGTTGACTGTTTTATAAAAGGGTATTTATTCCTCAAGACTTATTCCAAAACATGTTAGGCCTTTGGACAGTCATTGTGATCTTATGGAGCAGCCTCTGTTCTATTGCACTCTTCTTTACCCTAATGAAGCATGACTAGAGATAGCATGGGGTCATGTGAGTCTAGTTCACCTTTGCTCTTCCTTTTAAAAATATTTATTATCTGATTAAATTGATAAAATACTGTGATTTTTAAACTCTTGTGAAAGGAGTTTAAAACCAGCCTGAGCAACATAGTGAGACCCCATCTCTATTACAGATAAACAAAATGCTAAATAAATGTCTTGATTGTGAACATAAAAGAAAAGGTTGGAGCAAAAGGAAGTATCAAAACAAATTCTTTATGCCGACTTTAAACAAAGGCATTTCATCTTAAAGACAGGAAAATTCCAACTTATTAGCATTTTAGCAACCTTGGTTAAATTTCCCCTTCTCATTCCATAATCTATATAAACAACTCTATCTGTGCACTCAGCTTCTCTTCAGTCTAACTAAATTCTTTTCTAGGCCTGAAATTATATACTCATTAACTACCAACTCTCAAGTGGGTTTCTGTTTCCTGAAAAGCTTGCAGGTCATTACCCTGTCAGAAATCACTGGATTCAAGCCTTGGCTTTCCGATTTATACTTACAGCTTCTAATTGGTTGGATTTCTATGCCAATCAGTCTGTTCCAAATTGGCTTCCCTTAAGTCTGAAATCATGTATTATAATCTGAGGCTTCAACAAGGCAGTACACTCTAAAGAACAAGTTCAGTTTTCTTACAAGGTTGAGAAATTGAGAAATATGTGTTTAAATTTTGCTGATTGGAAATTTAACTTTCTTGTTGATTTTAAACATCTGTTCAGGATTAAATAATGTCTAGTTGACATGTGTGTTTTGGCCATTAATATTTATCTGGTATTAAGTAATTTTCGATTTTTTTACTTTTAATTTTGGACAAAAAAAAACTCTACAGTGCATTCAACAATGTATTTTTTTTCTTTTCTAGAATGCGAAACGTAATTCAATACAGATTAAATGATTACAATACAAAATGCTAGGCCAGGCATAGTGGCTCACTCTTGTAATCCCAGGACTTTAGGAGGCTGAGGTGGGCAGTTTGCTTGAGCCCAGCAGTTCAACACCAGCCTGGGCAACATAGTGAGATCATCTCTATAGAAAACAAGCAAAATGCTAAATTAATACCATGACAATAAATATTGAGGAAAAGAATGGAACAAAAAGAAGTATCACAATAAATTCCTTAAATATCCTCATATAATACAGAGAAAATGTTATCTAGTAAATTGTAATGGAATTATTAGAAATAACATTAATAAATTATATTACAATATTATTGCAGGTATATCATTTCCAGTCATGGTTTATGTAAACTATAGTTCTGCAAAGATGATCCTAATTACCTATAAGTTAATCTTTTATATCGCCTAATATTAATTGATTATGTTACTTGGAGTTATTGCATAAACCAGACCTAACTTCCTTTTGATTTACATCAAGACATGGCTATTTCCACTAGCCAAGTTTCTGCTTTGTTTAGCAAAAGCAGTTAAAGAAAGTGGCAAGAATAAAATTCTGGTAACTCCATCAGATGAATTTGTGAAGATGTACTATTTTGAAATCTGTAATGGCATTCGAGATTATCAAGGGTCAAATAACAAGGGTTGGCATGACCCAGATATTTCTAATAACCTTTATGTCCCTATGCCTTTTCACATTCTTCTTCTTCTTTAGTGTCTTACTGAATCCAGGTCTGGCAGAGTATGTACATGAGAAGAAACTCAGAGTGAAATACAAGTTAGGAGAATGCTTCAAGCTAGAGTTAAAACAATTTTATTTGATTTGAAATTGTAGAATAAACTATTTTTGTTGTAGTTTCAACTTTGTCACACTTGTTTGACATGACTGAATCACCTTACATTGGAAGCCAATCTACATATTAAATTCCATGTTTCTATTAAATACTGTAGAAATAACCTATCTAGAGTACTTCTACTTGAGACACATACAGAATATATGTATTGTAACAATATTAACATCATTCTTGTTTTTTGGACATTAACAAGAATTAACTTTCTACATTGTGAATTATCACAAATGAAATGGGTAATTTCCTTTGAAAGTGCATAGGTTGGAAAGCTGAAATAGAAGTGAAGAAGAGAACTATTCAAAAATCATTTTCTTCTTAAACGAGTTATCTATATTATAGGTATTTCATAGAAAGCTTTCAGTGAAATTATTCACTCAGAATTGTAATAGAATTATTCACTCAGAATTATTCACTCAGATTTGTTTTTCTTATAAAAATGCATCAAATGTAGGTATATATATATATTTTTTTTCTTTTTTCTTCTAGCAATGGTTATTTTGAGCAACCTGGAACCAAATACAACTTATGAAATCAGGGTTGCAGCTGTAAATGGAAAGGGGCAAGGAGACTACAGTAAAATAGAAATTTTCCAAACATTACCAGTTCGTAAGTAATCATCTCTATTTTTTTATTATCTTTCGCCATTCTCTTCACTGGCAAATTTAATAGATTTTAAAATGTAGGGAGATGTTTCAACACTTTTGGGACATGAATTATATCTTTGGTGAAGTGGTTTCTGAAGACAGTGACATCTCAGATTTATTAATATAAAAATAACTTGGCTTTAAAGCAAGGCAAAAAAAGTGCACTAGAATACAGACAGTAAAAATTGTTCCTGGGAAATTGTCCTCATTGCAAAAATGTCCTTCTTACTTACAGTCTAATTAATTGGATTGTAGTGTTCAGACTATATTCTGGGAGAGAAAAGGAAAATGTCTATGTAACATGTCCAATATTTTGTTCTTTTGTTGAGGTATGACTATTGACCTTATTCCACAAATTATGTGGCTCTGTCAAAAAAAGAATCTTTAGGTTAATTCATTACCGCAGTGACTGAAGATGAATAACGATTGTAGCCTTGTTCTGGTAACTATCATGTTTTGAGGGATTGTAAGTCAATTGAGTTTACATGAAGTGAAGATTAAATTTTAGAAGACCTAACATTTCCTTTATGTTGAATAAATTACTTTAAAATGTGAGAAAACTTAATAAATATGACTGAACCAATGTTGTTATGAATCTCTGCATAAAACTGCCTGTTATGTATATATGTTAGGATAGGGAAAATGGCTGCAATAAATTATTTTACTCTAGCTTGTGACCAGTCACTCTCCGTTGGTTGTCAAAAAATCTGTCAGATGAGTTTCTTTTCTCCATGCCCAATGCTGGTGTCTTTGTTAGCCCCCTGTAATTTTTTCACCAAGATGACTCTAAGTATGTCTTGATTTATAATCCTACCTTCATTCTAGTCTTCCTCTACCCCAGTTTCCAATCACCTCATATTAGAAGCCAATTTACATATTAAATTCCGTGATTCTATTAAATACTATGGAAATAATCTATCTAGAGTACTTCTACTTGAGACACATACAGAATATAGGTATTATGTACCCGCGCCTGCCCTTAAATTATTCTTGAGTGACTATGGAAATTCAAATGGAGATCTATCCCTTCTGGGCTTAAAATTCTCAACCATAGCACTCGTCTTCTTCCCAGATTCCATCAAGTCCAGCTTTTGCCTGCTTGCTGTTTTTCACATTTCCTTTACCAACTGCAGCAGAGTTCACTGCTTTGCAAGGTGAAACTGTGGTTTACTGATTTTTTTGTTGTTATCCTTTTCCCCCAGAACTGTTCATTCTGTGTTAATTCCTCTGTTTTTGATTCCTACAGAGCCCCATAATCATGGCCATGACTCTTGATCTCCCTTCTAACTTCATTTCCTCCTACATTTAGGCACTCGAAACTTCCTTCACTAGTTTATAAAACACCTCTCTAAGCGTTTCAACCATAAGTCAACACTCTCTTACTCTTTCTTTTTCTCTCTCCCTTTTAAATTATAAAACTTTTTTTTCTCCTTTTTGAGACAGAGTCTTGCTCTGTCTCCCAGGCTGAAGTGCAGTGGTGTGATCTCCCCTCACTGCAACTTCTGCCTCCTAGGTTCAAGTGATTCTCCTGCCTTGGCCTCTCCAGTAGCTGGGATTACAGGCAGGAGCCACTGCACCTGACCTTAAATTATAACACTTCTATTCTCTTAGTATACTGTCCTTGACTTGCCAGTCTTTACCTTACACGAAGCAGTTTGAAGGTAACTTGAGATTAATATAATAACTATTCATTTTAGCTTCTTCTCAGGATTGTTTCCAAGTTCAAATAAGGTCTTATATGCAAAGTAATTAATATGCCAAAGCTATATATGATTAATTATTGATTGTTGTTGATACTTTTACATAAGCATTATTTTATAATTGTGGTTAGAAAAACAGTAGTTTTATTTCTCTTTGATCGAATCTACATTTGTTCTTAGCTACTTTTTCAAAGTATCACTTGTAATAGATCACAGATTTGATATATGATAAAGGTTAAGTATATGCATAAGCATTTTAAATATATTTGTAAATTATTTGCTACTGAAAATATATTTCTGCTTCATAATTGTCTCAAAATGCTAATATCAAAATAATATAGTCATAATACCATTACTTAATAAATTTATGCTTCATATCATGCATATTCTAAGTTCCAGTTAGAAATAATACTAAACCATCTAAGCTATAACATTCACTCCGTAATTTTTTAATTACCTCATAATCACTTATTAAATAGTTATGAAAAATCTTGTATTGATTTAAACAGTACTTTTAACTTACTCACCAAGATATATTTTGTTGCATATAGATCATGTAATAATATCTGCATGCTAATTTAGTTAAGTTTAATGCATAATGACTATACAAACTCTCTATCCACTGTGTCTGTATATCTGTACAATATGGGGCTACTTTATTACCTATTGACATGCCAACACACCCTGTTGTCATATTTCTTTAATGACTTGACTTTCCTGAAACAAACTACTCACTTATTTAAGGTTGTAAGCATCGTATTAGAAATAAAGATAACCAGCCAAACACGTCTTACACCTGTAATCCCAGCATTTTGGAAGGCTGAGGCAGGCAGGTCACTTGAACTAAGAAGTTCAAGACCAGCCTGGCAACATAGTAAAACCCTGTCTGTACAAAAAATTTTTAAAAAAATCAGCTAGATGTGGTAGCATACACTTGCAGCTACTTGAGAGGCTGAGGTGGGAAGATCACCTGAGTCTGGGGAGTTCAAGGCTGCAGTGAGCCAAGATCACACCATAGAACTCCAGCCTGGGCAACAGAGTGAGACCCTGTCTCACAAAAAGAATAAATAAAGAAAAGAAATATGGAAAAAAGAAATGAAAATAACCTGCTGAGAAGAAAAACAGGTTCTTCAGGTTTAGAGATATGAAATCCTTTCAGTCAACTGCCTTTATTTTTCTTGGAAAAGAAAAACTATGAGTCTATAGCGTTTACAGTTTTTTTGGAAGATGCAAACTAAAGCTTCTGGAGAGATCCTTAGTTTTACCATATTATTATCTATATGCATATGCATATCCATGTCTATATCCATACCCATAGAGAATTGGGCGAAACAGAAGCAGACACATGTCAGTGGATGCCCAAGCACATCACATCAGTGACACATGGCAGGGCCCTCACATCTGCATCACCAGGCAGTGGTGGTATCCCTTCACATACAAAATTCTTGTACTTTGGCATATCCCTGTTCTATTCAAAACAATATAAGATTCATTGTTATATGGCTATCTCTATGTTGAAGAATAATATAAAAGGCAAGTATACTAATGAACCTAGAAGAAAATAAAATATTGAAACACAGGTCTATAAAATTGGATACTGCAAACTTTATTCAAATTTGCATCTAGGAAAGAAAATGCTTATTAAAGCAGAAAACTATCAATAAAGATAATGACTTGCAGTTAGTCATCTGCTTTAATATCAATCTGTGTGGAATATATATATATAATAAATATATATATATTTATTATATATAATAAATAATAAATTTATTATATATTATATATAATAAATGCTTACAAAACATTTACAAACTAAAGTTACATTAAGAAAATAAAAA
This sequence comes from Aotus nancymaae, assembly GCF_030222135.1. NCBI lineage: Eukaryota > Metazoa > Chordata > Mammalia > Primates > Aotidae > Aotus > Aotus nancymaae. The sequence goes on from NW_026988435.1 coordinate 25,942,266, forward strand.
GGATTTTATATGATTGATAATAAGAGAAATAAAGTTTTACATTTGTGCAAGGCTGCACTTTTTTCAGAGCATTTGCATGTCAGTGAAAATAGTATATTTGGTCCTGAGGCTACAGTTTTAACATGACACTTCTAGATTTATGAATGTTGCTGCTTCTTGGATAGGGAAAATGAGGATCAGAAATTATATCACAAAAGAGCAATATCAAATGGGAAATCCAGGATAATACCATATATGTTGATTACATTACTGTTCTTTGTATTAAAATACAGTTTTTCTAGGTATCTGAAATGTGTGCCATTGAAGGAATGTTGTGTTGCATATCTAGGTGAACCAAGTCCTCCATCCATACATGGACAGCCAAGCAGTGGGAAGAGCTTTAAACTCAGCATCACCAAACAGGACGATGGAGGGGCCCCTATTTTGGAATACATTGTGAAATACAGAAGTGTAAGTACATTGTTTATTATCATATCATACTAGGTCTTTTCAAATTAAATTGAGTTGCATTGAATTTATATACAGATCAGGAGAGAATGCACATTTTGTATTTGTGATAATGCTAATTTTCCTTCCATTCATAACATTCATCATTGTGATTTTTTTCATTTGTTTTTTTTTTTGTAAAATCTAAGCATGGATCATCAAAATATTCTCATGGTTTTCATCTTGTGATTTTTAGGTGTGAAATGGGACTAGTAAACATTTCAGAAATCAGACATTATTTCCCTTGTCTTGCTGACAAGTTTCTCATTCCACTTGATATTAGTAACTTCAGGCTAAGCCCCCCTGTCAATCATATGTTAGGAAGGATTATTAGAAAAATCACACCTCAAAATAATCAAATACTTAGACTTATGTATTCAGAACATTTATCAAAGAATGGCCACAGTGAACTTGAGAAAGAGGGAATCATTTTCTTCAAGTTTAATTAGCACTAGCTAGTAAGGAAGTTTGGACAGCTAAAAGCTGCACAGGGATTTTTGACAGCGGTTGGGGGTAAGCAATGTTCACTAGCTGCAGAGTGATAAACTGGCACTATGGATACTGCCTTTTTGCCTTCAGTAAAGATGATTTCAAAGGCCACTGAAAATAATTTCTTCAAAATTTTTTTTCATAAGGACGTTGCAGTTTTGGTGTCTACTGTAAAATATGTTAAAAAAGAAACACGATTTTATAAGATTCATACAACATGAATTTTATGCTGTGTTGACTGAATGCATATCAGTTCTATCCAAATTAATTATATTTTAGCAGTTAGTGTTTAAAATAATTACTCCTTAGTAGTATGTGGTTTAATTTTCAATATTTTTCACAAATCCCCAATTTTCTAAATAAATCCCCAATTTTCTAAATTATAATATTGCTGCTTCTAAATTCAAATATCTACTCTCTGAGGGATAATAAAAAAGAAAATTTGATTTTGATTGGCATAGTTTAATAAGTAATTTTAGATATCTATCTTTTTTTAAATTTAAGATTAATATTCCTTTCAGAGGACAACTTTTTGTCCCAGTTTTCATACTCAAGTGAGATCTCTTGGCCACTCTCATTTGCCCATTTGTAAACTCAGTGGAAAAGAGATAATTTTTTCTAGGGACATAGGCTTGGCCAGAATTCATGAGCTGGGCTGGTAGAACAGGCTCTCCATGCAGATTGTTGCTCATAATTGTAGGATGAAAAATTTATGGTACAAAGTACTGGGTGATAGTAACAGCTTATAAGGAATCATAATAAAGTTCCACAGTGGATCTAAAATGCAATGACTAGCTGTGAAACTATTTTTGTATATTTTATTTGTACTGTATTGCCAGTAGTGGTCTCAGTCATTGATGAAAACAAAAATATTCCTTGAGTAACACTGCATCTATTTAGAGCAAATTAGAGTTACAAAATGGAGATAATGACATTTTTGACAGCCATATGTTTATATATATGTACATATATATATATACACACACACATAGTTTAAAACATAAATTATTATTTTAAAAATCTGACTTCAAATTCATTTTCATTTTTTAAAGTGTGGATTAGAATTAATCTTTTTTGAAAATTTATGTTTGAAAAGCAGATGGATACAAATAAGCAAGATTTTAAGCATAATGAGATTAGTAAGATTTAAGACTCAAGTTCATATAATGGCACTCAATAAATTTTACCTTTGTACATAGTTGGTAAGGTGTACTTGATACGGCTTAGTCTTAAGGTTTAAATAAGAGCAAGTTCTGTCTTCAGTAAACTTATACCTTCCATTTTCTCACCCTGCTCTTTCTCCTCCCCACCTCATGGTAAAAGTGCCTAGTTTCTTCCCATTTACCCAATGTCTGTGCTTACCACTCCAATAAAAGTATGTCCTTCTCTTTCCCCTCATTTCTAATTTCCAACCCTTTCTAACTCCGGAAGTACAAGAGGATCTGTTTTTCATAACACAGTGGAAGTGATTGACTGTATGAATTCATACATAACTAAAATTGTCTGATAATTAATCAATTACTAAGTTATCTGTCTTAGAGCTACTATCATTTTAACAGGGGACATTGTTTTAATAGTAGAAATTTAAGCACCTATGCCAAATTTTATAAAAGTAATGACACACTCTAATCCTTTGTATTACAAGATAGGCATTGCTCAATCTTGGAGAGTCTGTGTTTTGTAATTAATCCAATATAAAGTGATATTGTTTCATATTTTTTCCCGGCAAACTGAAACTTAGGGAATTTGAGTGACTTGGTGGGGAGAGGGAACAGACATCAGAATGTACTCTGTAACAGTCTAAGTATGGTTTGCAGCAGCACTGGATGAAAAGCAACCCCTCAACCACTGTCTCATCTCACCTCAACTGCCCAGACCCTATGCCTTCAGATAAACCATCCTGGCAGAGTTTCTCTTGATCATATCACTTGGTAGTATGCCTTCTGCTTGCATACATTAACATTCTCTATATATCTCTGTTTTGTTGTTGTCTCTTCTCTTCTCTGCCTCCTCCATCTAGTCAACATAATACTCTGAAGATACAATTGGAGATAGCATGATTGAATAAAAAGTGAAATAATTACTTCAAAAAAGTTCTTGATCATCTGCTCTCTTTCTATGATTCAAACTACTTCATCCATTAGTTTCTCAAACTACAAGAATTCCGCAGTGGAGTAAAGTGCAAGTAAACAACTTGAAAAATGATTTAAACATATTCAATGTGTTTTTAATTTAAAAAGAAGAAAAAGTTAATAGAGGAATCTGTAAAATAAGGAACATCTCTAAGATTTTCACTTCTTGATTTATTCTTTGGCCACTTCTTCCAACTCCACTGTGCACAGGGCTATATGTTCTGAGAACAATGTAATTCAGACCATATATTCCTTATATGACTTGATTTCTAGCAGACATGGAATCTAAGCAAGGGTTTCGCTGGGAAAGGACAAGAATAGCTATATCCTATTATAGAGAGTGTAAAACTTCCTGTAGATTAGGAACCAGGAAGCGCCATTATTCTATGTCAACTCGTAATACAGCACATGGCTTTGTTCACTCACCCATTACGAAGACAGAATTTATTAGAAGAGAACTAGAGCAATAAAAGCAGAATTAAATATCTCTGTGGACTCTTCATGAAAATTAATGTCTCTAACAATAAATCAGTAAGTTTAAACTGTGTGTTTGGAAAATAAAGACAAGCATATTAATCTCATGAAATGTTTGGAAAAAATCGTGAAGTTATTTTTACATCTACTTTGTACTTGTAAGTGTCAATCTAATTTCATGTAATTTAGTAAATAGATTTTTACATGATTCCATGAGATTTTCACAATTTTATTTCTAATTTGATGATAGCTATGGGATCATAACTTATCACTTAGTGTTGGCATATTAAATACGTTTTCTTGGCTAAAATAATTGGTAGCTTAAAATCAATTGTGAGGAGGTACTATAGGGACTAGCGTTTGCAACTCTTAATTGAACTTCTTAAGCAATTTGGAGTCCAGGAGGTTGTTCACTATCTCTATGGCCATAGAAAAAGAAAAGTAATTTTGAAAAGGGTATTAAAATAATAAATAAGTAAAATCAAGATTTGGTTGTTAAGAAAACTTATTTTCCAGTTAATAATGTTTGTGTGGATACCTGGGAATTTATTTAAAGTCAGTATAGTTTAAGTTTGAAGTATTTTTAAACAATGAATAGTTATGGACATTAAAGAGTAGCAAGCTTTTTGGTAATTTTTCTTTGCTGTGAGTTAAGAGGGTGAGTTTATTCTTCTTTCTATAGATAGACCATATGTAGTCTGAAGAAACAAATACAGCAATAAACTGATAAATAAATTAGCTCATTTTATGCAATTATAGATAGTATTATAAATAGAATAATTAACATGATCAATGAGAAACACAAGAAAAAAATGCATTGCCAGTGTTTATAGATATGAGAACAGAGAAGGTAATGAATAGGAAAAATTAGATTTATTTTATCTTAAGTACTATGTGGGTGGTGGAGACTAAAAACAGATTATATAGGGCCTAATTAAAAAAAAAAATTACCAAGCATTAGCATGTAGAACAAAGAAATAGAATCAGTCATGATCATGGAAAAAAGAGATTTAAATTTAGAACTCTGCTAAAATCTTTGAACCTATAGATCTTCCAAATGTGTGTATACACACACACACACACACACACACACATATAATTTCATATACAACTCTGTGTTTTAAATTTAAGATTAATATCCTTTTCAGAAGACAACTTTTTGTCCCAGCGTTCATGCTAACAATGATGAGCAGCTGTTTGTGTCTTTTGGATACTCTGATACGGAGACTTTCATGACTCTACCCAGGACAGCTATGAAGGATTCACTGGTCTCTCATTAATCTGACAGTGCCGTGCTATTCAAGCCAGGTCTCTTGCCCATTCTCATTTGCCTATTTGTGAACTCTTCTTGAATTCTGTAAACTGTTTCTCTATGTGTATATATACACACTCATACACACATACGTACACATATATTAATATATGCTTATTTGTGTGCATGTGTGTGTATATATATATATGGAATCCAGGAACCGGGAACTGCTTTATATACATACAAAATCTTATATCATACAACATGGGAGTCAGAAGAATCCAAACTTCATCTTGCTTATATGAGCTCACCTTCTCTATTGTCCTCTCATTTTATAATTATTCAGTTTATATTTAAAATGATGTTGGTGATACATCTCTTGATCCTCAAAAAGAATCAGTGAGCTGTTTCTTGTTATGAATAAAAGCATCAAGGAGCCCCTGAAAATAAGAAAACAGTGACCCTTACACCTTAGCTCTAATCTCCTCCCTGTACGGATGGTAGCCAGTATTTCCCTAAATGCTGAGAGTATGACTTCAGAATCACTATTAAGAAGTGCCCTGAATTGCCATATGGCCCTTCTATCTATTTTCTGACAGAAAATAAAAAATAGAAAAAAAGATTACATAAGAGAAGCTATACCAAAGGCAAATGACCATTTTTTTTTTCAGTAGCCACCCTTCTACATTTAATTGGCTTATTAATAATAGCCCTATTCAACTTATCTCATTAAGATATCTAGGGGAACATTTTGCAACTAGATTATCTTAAATTGTTCCCTAGGCATTTAAACTTTGTAAATTAGACACTCTACAGATGCATACTTGAGATTTTGATGCCAGGGGAGTATTTGGTAACACCCACTTTAATTTTTTTTTTCCTATTCCCTAGGAATAGCAATTAGAGGATTAAAATGCCTCCTTGTCTAATGTTGAAAGGAAAATGAAACTGATTTATATTGGGAAAATATTAGAACTCCCTGTGCTTCCTTATACTATCAGCTCAAATACTTAAAATGATGGAGGGCCTTTAATTTATCATATTAAGGACTTCAACAATTAAAAGTTAAATGATTGCTAATTCGCAAGAGACTGTCTTGTGTTTGTACAGAAGTTTCACCTTAAATGCCTAATTTCCAAAAATGATGTTTTTGAAGGATTACCTGAAGGACATGACACCTATCTATCCCTCTAAAGAATACAGTTTTGGCTGGGGTAATTCAGATCTCAGATCTCTTATTTTCTGGCTCTTTTACCCCACTCTTCACTCAGATACAAAGCAAAACTGAATTTCAAGTATTTCCACAAAAATATTTACTCACATCAACCACTTCATAGTTACATAGAAAGTACTGAATAACAGGGATAATGGCGAGGCCACAGGGACACGCAGCTCTCTGCTGCCTCACGGAGCAGTTGTCTTCATATCACCCTTCAGTGTCCATGCCATACACCCCTTCATTCCCATATGTGTGTGTATATACACAATTTATAACTTATAAAAATACATGCTATATGTATATAGGTTCATATTCATTACTTTTGGGTTGACTTTTTAAAGCATTTTTGTTATATATGTATCTATATATGTATATATACACAATTTTAAAAAATTTATTTAAAACAACTATAGTGTTCACTTTTACATCTCCCAGTGGTTATGCATCTGAGGCTTAAAATCATTGTGTATATTCTTGGATTTAAAGCTCTGTAAAAATCTGACACTTTCTTGTCATAAACTCAGTTAGGACAAATGAAAAGAAAAATGGTGCTCAAGTGTATTATTTCCAGTAAGGGTGATCTCACCTCCCCACTGGTGACCTGCCTAGCCCTGGACTTTATTAGGAATTATATGCGTCCATTGCACTTTCTCATTTTTCAAAGACCTCATGTCTTTCTTCTGTGCTGGTTTGTAGACTCCAAATAAGGATATTGCACATGTCTTGTTCACTATTATGTTTATGCCTGTAGAAAATCCTCACTAACCAATTAACTGAATAAATAATTGATGAATGAGTGCGTGAAGACAGAGGGTGTTGTGATAGCTGGGGCTTTTTTTTTTTTTTTTTGAGATGGAGTCTGGCTCTGTTACTCAGACTGGAGTGCAGTGATGTGATCTGGGTTCACTGCAACCTCCGCCTCCTGGGTTCAAGCAGTGCTCCTGACTCAGCCTCCCGAGTAGCTGGGACACAGGTGCATGCCACCATGCCCAGCTATTCTTTTGTATTTTTAGTAGAGCTAGAGTTTCACCATGTTAACTAGGATGGTCTCGATCTCCTGACCTCATGATTGCCTGCCTCAGCCTCCCAGAGTGCTGGAATTACAAACGTGAGCCACCAAGCCTGGCTAGCTGTGGCTTTTTAGCACAGCTGCCCTAAACATTTTAAAATTGCAACTACATTTGTTTCTTAAACTTACTGTTCATTTATTAACTTAGAAAAGTTACAACCTCTCTTTTCAGTTTTTCCATGGCTCGTATACTTCATAGGACCTTAAGTAGTACTGGTTACAGCCATTTTATAAAAAACAGATACTCATAAGTTTCAAAAATCAAGGCAAGTGTGTCTTGTTTATATTGATAACTTTTAGTGCTTATTCACTTAAAGCCAGGGCTTCCTTCATTAGAGGTTCTAGTATCTTCAGTTTTTCATGAAATAGCAGAACAGGCCAACCTTATCTGTTTCTTCGTAATGGAAGTTCTACATCACCAAAAAGTTCATTTCCTTTGTAATAAAAGTTCTATGTCACCAAAAAAAAAAAAAATAACTAGAAAAAGGGAATAATAGTATGGTATCAAAATCATATCTTCTTGCCTCCTTCCGAAGGACACTCCCTCCATGTTTGAGTACTGTCAATTTAACGCAATCATGAATTTAACTTTTACAATTTTATTTTAGAGAACAAATACTTAATTGCCACCAAAAATAGAGAAAACTTCTTATTTTTTACAGTCAAAGAAGCAGTGTAAAATTTTGGCTCAACATAGAGTAATATACGGCTGAGCTATGAGGTTAAAAGACATGTCTACATCTGTTGTTATAGACAGGCTGTAGTTTATTTATAGTTACACCCTGGGAAAGTGAGATTTGCTGTTGCAGTGATAGATTATTAGATACATGATTCCAGAGAAAATATTTCATTTCCATACAGTTTTTATGGAAACACTTACAACCTAAAATAGCTGTTATATCTTTTGTGTGGTTATGAACTGTAAGGCCCTGGAATACACAACTTACTCAGTTTTCCTCATTGCTTTCTCATAAAGCTGACAGCAGCAGCTGCTATCATCACTTCTGTTATAAAGAGAAAGGTTAAGGAAGTTCCCTGTGTTTAAATTGTTAATGTATGGCAAAGCCCAATAATCCCATTGGTTTAGATAATTTAATTTATAAAATCATATCAATTTATATTTTATTAGTAACTGTAGTTCTAATGGTAATTTTTTCAAATAAAGGAAAATTGAAATGTCATATGGTCATAATTTCTACTTTGGAAAAAGAATGAGATAGTATTTAAGTGTAGAATGTTTGAGAATAGGATAGAATTATTTTATTTTCTTATGCTAATGATCTATTTAAAACAGTAATTTTCTTTGTATGTTATTTTCTTATGAAACATCATAATAGTAAAAGATGGCTGTGATAATATAAACCTATCACTCATATCCAAACTTTATTTCAAGACACTTGATCATTTTTCCCTCCAACAAACTCTAACAATGGTCCCTGGTGAGTCTTTTAATGACTATATTTTTTTCTGTATATTATGTTTCATTTTTCCTGTACACATAATGATTAATAATCAACAAATGGCCAAAAACCAAACTGGTATATGTGAAAAAAAATCTTAATGGAGGTGAATTATCAACCACTGAATAAAGGATTAATTACAAAACCACTTTTGTCTAATATAAACCACATTATATTTTATATAGAAAAATGTTGGAAATAATGCTGACTTCATTGGCATAGCAACTTCACGTATTACTGGGCCTATGAAAATTGTTCCAATTTCCAGTATAAATATATTGTTCCAATTTCAATATAAATTATTTTTTAAAGGTACAACTTGAGGGTATGGATATTTACAAAATGCATTTTTATTGGTTTCACAGAAAGATAAGGAAGACCAATGGCTAGAGAAAAAAGTGCAGGGAAATAAGGACCACATCATTTTGGAGCATCTCCAGTGGACCATGGGGTATGAAGTTCAGATTACAGCTGCCAATAGATTGGGATATTCTGAACCTACAGTTTATGAATTCAGCATGCCACCAAAGCCCAACATTATTAAAGGTAAGCCAAACTATATTCTTTCTTAGACTCAACATAAATATGATACCATCTTTTAACAACTCTTACGAATTTTTCTCATTAATAATGAAAACAAACTGAAATGTAAATTCCATGTTATAATTATGATTGCGACATATCATACACAAAGTTTCTCATCGCTCTTGCCATAGGGTATTGCTTAATTTGTAAATATGTTTTGACCCCGTTAATAGTTGGAGTGGTGGGGCGAGAATGAACAGGAGAATATAGAGAGTAAGAGTGACTGATGATAATCAATGTGAAGAGTGTCTGTTGAGACCATACAAAAGCTTTGCTAAGAAGACAATTTCTTTGCCAGTCATGTGGAGACTGATGCTCCGTTCTTGTTTGATTTGGACGAAGGTAACGATGAGCCAACCTATGACTGACCAAGCAAGTTGACTTTGGAAACATAAAATTGGTCACAAAGAAAGGCAGAAACAACCACAAATATAATTCCGTAAAGACGTATACCTAGAGTTTTAAGGAGGCTGATAAAATGGAAGAACACTGTAAATGAGCTTTTGCAACACACTGGTAGATTCTACAGTTGATAGGTAACAGTGCTTACATCGTTCCAGCTTAGTCTGTTAGTAATAATATCAAAGGTCACAACGGGGATGTCAAACTTTTATTCAGATAAATGCTCTAGAGGTAAAGATGCAAAAATTTATTCTGACTCAAAATAATATTTAACTCTATTAATGAGTTGCCACATTGGTCATATTTCTACATTTTGTTTTCCTCAGTTATTACTTTTAATATTTTAATTTTATGCAGACATGTACAGATATTTATGTATATATAGTATATTCTTTATATGTACATATATTGAGAAAAGAGCAGCATATTAATCCAGGAAACCAAAATTTATTTGTCTCACTATGTTAGAGTATAGTATTGATATATAATATTTTTGAAACTGAAAAAGCAATAAAACTAGCTAGTTCAGTCATGTTATTTAACCCTCTTGTAATTCAAATTGATGTTAATTTCATATATTATGATTTTGTTATATCATACATCAGTTGTTTAGTAATTGAAATCAGTTTTATATGATTAATCTTTCAATTAAAAAGTAATTACTATTGGTTATGTTTTATAAGTAATTGATATTAGTGCTTTGTATTGCTAATATTAATAGGTTCTACCAAATTATAATTTAATATTACAAAGTAAAAGGCCTTTGGAAATAACATGGATATCTTATATTTTAGTGACCTTCTTTAGTATTTTTAAAGCACTTCTTCATTAGTTATCTCTTTTTTTTTTTTTACTAAGTCTGACCTGGATAATGAAGTATTCTCATTTTACAAATATGGTTTTAAGAGGTTTAATGATATGCCTTGAGGTTACAGATACTTCTAGTTGTATGACAAATCTGATGCCCTTACAAGATAACACACCTAAATAAGAATGACTGAGTGTACTTTACCCCTCTATGTTTGAAACAACAGAAAGTACTTCTGAAGTTGGAATGTATATGTATGTAGTAATTATATTACATGAAAATATCAGAAACATGCTGTACATATTCCCATACTGAGCCAGAGCCTCCTCCAAAGTAATATTGCAACAGTATACTACAATTAATATTGCAACAGTATACTACAATCTCCCAAATTTTTAACTTAGTGTATATATTTGGAAAAATAATGAATTATTTTAACTTAATTCATTTAATGTAATATATGATCAAATATAATATATGAAGTAGAACAGAAAAACTTTAATACATAGATAAAACATAAAATGGGAAAAATAGATTTTACAAAGTTGTACTCCCAATAACTCTGCTATCTTTATAAGAAATCGTTGATGCTAAAAACAAACAACACATATAGACAAAGGTTGAAAAATTAAAAGGTCATAAAAACAGATGTGAAGGCACCAAGGTAACCAAGACATGCAGTGATTCATTTACTCTCTCTCTCTCTCTTTATATATATAGAGAGAGAGTAAATGAATCACATATATAAATGAAATGCATATGTATTTATTATTTATTATATATATAATATATATATTTCATTTATATATGTGAATATATATATTTCATTTCAAATATACACTTTTTTTCATTTCATATACACACACACACACACACACACACACACACATGCACATATTTCAATTTGAGAAACTTGTGTCCTGAGAGCTTATTGGCAAGACCTGGAAAGAAAGTGGAGAGAATTCTGGTTTGTATTCCCAGATTCATTCCTGTCACATAACTTGTCAAAATAACTGTTTCCTCATCTCTAAAGTGAGTTTCCTCTGGCTCTGCAATGTTAAGATATATTCATTTATTAATTCCATAATTATTTATTGGAGTACTTTTTTATGACAAATACTAGAATGAGTACAAAGAATTTATCTGTGAAAAGTACAGAAATGACCCCGGTCCCCCAAAATCTTCACAATCTAGTAGGGAAAACAGATATTCAACGTGAGTTAGGATAACTAAGGAATAACTGCGACTAAGAGAGATTTTTCTTAGAAAGTGATTTTCCAAAGGAAACGTGCAGGAATGAACTTTCCAAGGAAAATGTGTTACATGGAAGGGATCCCTGAGACAAGAAAGAGCATGATCTGCTCTAGGAACTGGAAAAGGCATGGCTGGAAGAGAACCTGGAAGAGTGTGACTGAAAATAAGTCAGAGAGGGAATGCAAACCAGATAGTTCAAGGGCTTCTAAAAACATAATGGTAAAACATATTCTAAAAGAAATAGATAATTGTAAGCAGAAAAATTGTATGAAGAGATAGGTATTATAAACAGATTATGCTTATATGGGTAAGAGCAACTAATGAATGAACAGCAGTAGAAAAAATAAAAAAACAAAAAGTATCCAGACACATTATAAGTTTAGACTAACCCTGCCTTTGCAATAGATGAATTTCAGTCAATAGTGATTTTTAGGTTTCTTGCTTGGGCAAATTAGGGCATTGCAGATGTCATTTCTGAAGGTGAAGAATTTTGTAGGAGAAGCAAGATTTAAAAGAATGTGAATCAATCATCAGATCCATTTTGTATTTGTGAAATTTGAAGTATTAAATTGTTGGTTAGATATGTGGGTCTAGAAATGAGAAGATAACCATGGCTTGGAAACATACACCATGATGCTGTCAGTGTTAACAACACTGACAGTGAATGAGGATAAACCCATCTCAGCAATGCCTAAAATCTCTGAAGAGGGATTGATGTCTGTAGTACTCTTTGATGTTTGCTAGTACATAGAAGGATGACTGGCACAGCATTGATTTCCGAAGAATATTTCTTGAATTACTGAAGAATAGAATGGGGTTAAAAACTGAGCCCCAAGGAACTATAATGTTATATGGGAAGAAGAAACCAGACCACTCCACCCCCCACCATGAGACTAAGACTCCACAGACTTACTGGAAAACATGAGCATAGTATCTTAGAAATGAAAAGAGGGTCATATTTCAAGAAGGATAGATGTAAAGTGTCAAATGTTGCTGAAAGGTCAATGGAACTGAACAAGAATAGTTGTGAAGTATCCCTATCACATGCAGCTTTGCTGAAGTGATTGGAAGAGAAAGTAGGTACAAATGGGCAGAGAATTGTATGTGAGGTTAGGGAGTTTAGACTTCATATTTATTTAATGCTTTCAGAAAGTGTTTCTATGAAGATGAGTAGAGGGGGTAAAAGCCAATGTTCAAAGGTCTTTTATGCTGAAAAATGCTAGGTGAAACAAATCAAATAGTCATGAAGAAATCACACATACAGACACATAGACAAAGCCATCTGAGAAGATAAGAGATGGCATTCATCCCTCCAAATGGCGCAGGTGATACAAAGCCAACACAACTTATCAAAAAAGGGAGGAATTGAAATTTTTTTTATTTGTAAAAATGTCACAAAATCAGCCATGCGCAGTGACTCACACCTGAATCCCAGCACTTTTGGAAGCTGAGGCAAATGGATCATGAGGTCAGGAGTTGGAGACCAGCCTGGCCAACATAGTGAAACCCTGTCTCTACTAAAAATACAAAATTTAGCCAGGTGTCTTGGTGGGCACCTGTAATCCCAGCTACTCAGGTAGACTGAGACAGGAGAATTGCTTGAACCTGGAGGCAGAGGTTGCAGTGAGCTGAAATTGCGCCACTGCACTCCAGCCTGGGTAACAAGAGCGAAACTCCATCTCAAAAAAAAAAAAAAAAAAAAATTATAAATCATGTTTAATTTGCTGTGACTGAATCCACTGATTGCTGATGCCTCATGGAAAGCCATATCAGAAACGTGCCATAAGCTAAGAATTGTTTGATTTAGATCTCGTTTTTGTGAGATTTTAAAGGCTGTGATCATAGGGAATTTGAGAACCTTTCAAATATTATAGCGTTAAGATGATATATTTGCAATATATGAAACAAAACTTTATACAATTTTATAACATTTCATGTTTTTCATTTTAATATAAAATATAAATTCAAACATATTAGAAATAAATTATCTGTAATAAACTGGCAAATCTTAAGTCTTTTCATTTAAGTTAGAGAACATATAGACTTTAAAGTATAATGTGGTTTTAATTTACTTTTGTATTTCATGCATTGCAGACTCTCCAGATACATTTTCTGGAATTTTGAATTTAAAAACCCATTACTTATGTGCATTAGGTATATTTAACTTTTTGTAAACAATAGGCTAACTCTATAGCATATTTATTTGTTGGACTAAAGCACTGTATTTTCTTTTTTCATCAATCTACTCCCCTAACATTCATATAAAATATTACATTGATGATAATAGTTTTTCTTGTAAGTATCCTAATGGGTATTACATTTCTTCATAGTTCATAATTATTATTTTTAAAATAATTTTGTGATTATTAATATTTTTCATTTTTTAAATTCTTATTAAGGATCTGCTTATTTTGAAAGATATGTGTTTTGATTTATATAAAAATAGAGTTTCCATAATCAATTATGTTCCTTTTTGGAATATTCATGCAGCATAATTCCACCTTATTTTATTTTTTAAGTAAGAAGAATATTGGGAAACTATAGCAGATTGATATAAAATGATTATGAAACTATGGATTTCAAGGCTGATAGCATGGCATTTATTGATTTGTTGTATAATTTTAATCACTAAAAATACTACTAAATTGCTGGACTGGATATAATCTAATGTTTAAAAAAATCCTTGGAAATAAACTTAATTTGAAAATCATTTTCACCACTTTTTTGGGCTGTCACATATTTGATAACATTTGTATTTAACCAAAAAAGACCGTAGTATCTTTCAGTGATTGATCTCTTTTTTCCTGAATACATGTCTAATATTAACATTGACCATCAATATAATTTGATGACAATAATTCTGTTCACACATTTTTTATATTCAATGATAAAATAATTCTGCCCTCTGGGAACATGTAATGCATGTGCATACAATGCATACAAAATAGTTGTTTAGATTTAACAAGCTAAAAAAAATAAATAACATAAATCACCACAAAAATATATTGCTAAAATATTTTAGTTACTTTCTATGTTCACGGGCTTTTAAATTGTACTTCCAATTAACTCTACAGTAAAATTATTTTGATGACCTCCACTCTAGTTTCAAGCAACACTAATATATCCTTCATCTCTAGATAATTCAACATGAGCAGAAAACAACATTTGAGCACATGGCGAATATGAAAACATTATTTTAGGATTAAATTTATGGTTGTTTTAGAATATAAGTTGAAAAATTATAACACGATGGTGAAATGGAAGTCCAATTATCTGGGAAAATTTCATCTTAACTCTCTGGAATTTTCAGTCTAACATAAATATTGATACTATACCTGCAACAGTATTTCTTTAGTTTAGCATGTAATGAAAAAGTAATGCTAAAAGTTATTTTCATAATCTTTGGTTCCTAAAGTTCTTTTAAAAGAGATTCAGTGACATATGTCTAGAGTTTCCCCATGGTAAATTGGTTCTAGCTTCTATGCTTATTGTAAATTTTCATTATGTGAATATACAATTTTCACTTATATTTGTTGGTAGCTTGTTTAATATGCCCTAAACATTTATAGTAGAAAGTATTACCATTAAACATTGTAGGATTTATTGAGCTCATATTAAAAGTAGCACTGTGAGTTTACCAGTAGCACAGTGAAATGACTAGTGACTTTTCCCTTGTAATTTATATTTTCAATTTATAAATGAAAGATATTTACATATAAGGGATCAATGAGAGAGTTAATATCTGAGTAATGCAAAATAAACATCAGTATTGACCTTTGTCTGTTTTTAATATGTGACAAATATAAAGAAATGTTTTATACAAGATTTTAGCCATTCTTTCGTTGTATCAAAGTATCTTTTGTAGGTTTGCATTGTTAATGACTGTGTAAATCGTGCATTAATTATTTTCTCTTTTTTTCTTTCCTACTGTCACGTTTTTTCTCTCTTTATTTTCTCGTTTGTAACTCCACTCTTTACTTTCTTAATTATTTCATTCTTATTCTATTTTCAAAAACAATTTTCATCATGCAGATAAATGCTGTGAAGCGAATAAAGGCGAAAATGGAAGCCAGTCACGGCAGCTGAATGCTGCTGGGTTTTCTTTCATTATAGCCATAAGTTTGTCTTGCGTGTTTTAATGTCATGTTGTATCATATATTTCCTTTTACGCCGTGAAAATTAAAAAATTAGTAATAACAAGGCTAATCTAAAATTATAATAAAATATTTCTAAGGTCCAATTAATTATGCATGTATCTTCACCCATGAAAGAGTAATCTTTGTCCCCTTCTCCAAATTGTCAACCTTTTAAGTGGATAATTTGTCAGAAAATCAATGAAGGAAATGCAATTGGGATTGTTATTTTCAGCTATCAGGTCACAGCATAACATACTTTATTCTAAAGTTTCCATCAGTTCCGAAAGTTGACCTTGTTAAATATCATGTCAGTTGCACTTGAAACTTAAGCATTTGCTGCATCCAATTTTTCACTTGATTATTTTGCAAATAATTAAATATCCATGGCCATACTTGTAAAAATCATAATTATATTATGTAGAATTGTTGATCACTTCTATTGTTTTTTTATTTTTACTTTTAAGTGTAAGTTTCCAACTTTATGAAAATTTGTAATATTTTAATGTGTTTACCACTTACATAAGACATAAGCATTATATTTTACCAGATGTGTATCCCAATTGTGCTTCTTATTTTCCCTTTGTTGAACTAAAATGTCTTAAGGAATAAATGTGAAACAGTTTCCTATTTAAAATTTGAACACTGATTAATTTTTTTCATTATGTGAAAATATCTCTGCAATTTCCCCAGAATAAATAATAAATTAAATTTTAATATGTCTAAAAAGTTATACACAATTCACAGGATTTAGATTACGTTTTGAGCTGACCTCAAGTCCTATTGTTCTAACATAAGTAGCTATTTATTACATTTTTCTGGACATCTAAGAGTCAGCATCTTTGCAAGCATTAGAGAGAGAGAATAAAGTATTTTAGTCACTCCTTTCAAGAAGTTGAGCTCGAGGTGGGAAGAAATTGAGATTGGAACTAGATTCCTAATTTCAAAGGAATTTTGATATAAAAGTTACAAGTATTTTTGGTTTTTGCAAATTTTCATTATGTGAATATGCAATTTTCACTTTCGTAGTTTTTACTTAAGTAATTTTAAAACAAGTAAAGAGTGTTTGCGTTTTTCACTTGCAACCACATCTTAACAAGTGACTTTTACTACTTACTTATTTAGGACAATAGGAAACAACCAGATTTACATCTATGCATAAAAGAGACCATAACTTACTTGGTAACTCAAATGATTGGATTCTGGACTTTGTGATTTATTCATCAAAAGCAATTATTTTGTTTAACAGAAATATTTTTTCTGTCTCTTTTTAAAGAGATACCTACAGAATCTTTTCATATGAGGTCTAGGGCTAGGACCTCCTTTCATGATATTCTTTTAACTTATCTTTCCAAACTCTTAGCTGTCCACTGCTAGCCTTTCTTGTAAGTTACTAATAGACCCGTAGACTTCAGAAGCAACCCATCAACGGATAAAGCACACTTCTGCTTTCCTCTTTTCTCCCCTGCTGAGATAAATAATGTATCAACTCACACAGTATGAAAATATAATCAATTTATAGGGAAAGTTTTCAAATCACCGTGGCCAATATTCCATTTATTAAATAACTAATTATCATTGCATATTAAATTCCTTGATATTTGAGACCGAAGAATTTATGTTATTAATTTGTAGAGCGTACAGAAAAAGATTGCTAGTAACACTTTCAGAAACTGTTTTACACATTCATTATAACCTTACTTTATCTTTCCAATAAATTGGAGACATTTCTATGAGAATTCATATAAAAATTATCTTGACTTAGGAATGACAAAATATTTTTTGGAGATCATGGAATACTTCTTTAGTAAGTCAGTGCAAAGTTTATCTATTTTGAAGTTTTACACATCATAACTCAAGGTCACTAAGTGATATAAAGAACATTCAAAGTGAGGTATACATTGAAACAAGACAAACCAATTTGGCATTTCCAAAAGAACTTAATATTAAAATTATGTTAACAGAGTTATATACATTTGAATAGTTGTTTGTTAGATTTGTAAACATCTAAGTATGGATCTAATTTTTAGTCCTTAACTTGATATGCAATCTGTCATTTGGCCAAATGTTTACTCTTAGATAGCACCTATTTTACAACTCTGAGATATGCATAAATTCTGTTAAAACTATTCTCAGATAATCCCAGCTACTCGGGAGGCTGAGGCAGGAGAATTGCTTGAACCCAGGAGGCGGAGGTTGCGGTGAGCTGAGATCGCGCCATTGCATTCCAGCCTGGGTAACAAGAGCAAAACTCCGTCTCAGAAAAAAAAAAAAAAAAAAAATCTATTCTCAGAGATATTAAAATAATAGGCTTTGCGCTTTGCCTTATTTCCATAAGAAATTGAAAAGTACAAAACTAAAAAATAAAGCTATTGTAGTCTAACAAATAAAACCTTGGACATTTTAAATCCTAGCATTTTAAAAAGTCTTAATAATATGTGTTGCTGAGTTATCTTTTTTATTATCTGAACTTTACTATTGTTATATGCAGCCATAAAAACCTAACAGCTTACTTTTTTATTTTAAAAATGATTTTGTTGCTTTTTTGGTCTTACTAGTGTGGCATCTGTCTGCACCTCTAAGTAAATGTGATTACTGGTAACCAATACATAAAAATTTAAACTTATTTTAAGTATCTTCCTAGCATCATCCAGTGATTTTTTTTTTCATACAATGGAGTTTTACATAAAATTTTATCTCTGAAGATGTATAAATTTGAACTTTTCTGTTAAGGTGAGTGTAAGATTATTTATTATATATAATCAGAAATATATGTCTATGTCTAATGGTGTGTGTATTGTATCGCTCAATGTAAAAACATTTCAAAAGTTTGTTTTGACCATATTATACCAATTATGAAGATAAATTGATTTATTATGCATGATTACCATTATCTGCATGTGGAAAATCAGAATTTTTAAAATACAGATCTGGATATCTCCTTCTTTGTCCTCCCAATCTCTTCTAGTCCATCTTCTTTCCTCCATTTTACAGTCAATGTTACTGGCCTCTACCCCAATCAAAACTATAATTACTAATCAGTTCACTATAAGGCCCACAAGTACCATGTTTCAGATATGCTAACAGAGTATGCCTAGGAGGCAGCAGTAAATTCTATCCTATAAAATGTATTCTTACATGGAAAAATCTTAGCTAAGTTGCCATTTTTGATCATTTCTTTCCTAATACTATAGGTCATTAGTACTACGTTTCATTTTATAAACTCTATACTTGTATTATTTCCAGAAGCATTATGCATGCAAGTGCACATATATACCTTCATTACTGGTGTAAATGAACAAGATTGAAATTAAAATATGTAAACCTTTTAAATATGCATATATATTGAAAGGATTAGATTGATGTTTAGTATATATGCAATTTTACTAATATATAGTAAATACATATAAAGACAAATAATTTTTTTGCAAAAAATTGACTTTTTAAAATTCCAGTTCCTTTTAAATTAATAAAGTTACAAGTATGCTTCGTCCTTCATATATTACAATAATATACAATTTGAGCCAATTGGAAAACCACTATAATTTAATTCTAATATATTTTCTGTAAGAATACTCATTAAATTAAAGCTAAAACCAGAAAAATTCCAAAGTAGTTTCAACCATCTACAATTAAATTTATGATTAGTGACACATTAAATGAAATACATTATACAAGAAAGAATTAAACCATGTACTTTTGAATCTGAGAGATATTCTTAGACAAAAATAATTTTAAATATTAATATGGTATACATATTGACAATGAAAAAATAAAACAAAATTACAAATTATTTTAGTAAATCACGATGGATATTGATATTATCAATACAAAAATAAAATATATTTGAGTCTAGCTTTCAAGAATAGTAGCTAGTATTATGCATGATAATATTTTGAGTTTATAGTAACTAATTAAGAAATATCCCTAGTCATATAAAATTTTCTTTAAATGTTTAAATTTGATATTAATATGATATGAGCAACATTAAGAGCTTGAAATGATCAATTCTGTTACTTTAAACTAAATATTATCACATATATTTTTTGGCCCTTTTATATTATGATTTTCCTTAGTGAATAAAGATAAACTATAATAATGATTGTACTTAAATAAGTACATTTATGTGTTTTATTATGATTCATCTGTGTAAGAGATAATGTAACATCCTTTAAATGATCTTTTAATAAGTCCTATTTAATTACATTTCACTTTTTTATTTTAATTTTTATTTATTTATTTTCTTGAGACAGAGTCTTGCTCTGTCCCCGAAGCTGGAGTTCTGTGGAATGATCTCAGCTCACTGGCACCTCCGCCTCCCGTATTCAATCAATTCTCATGCCTCAGCCTGCCTAGTAGCTGGATTACTGGTTTTCCAGGTGTGCAGCCACGATACCTGGCTAATTTTTGTATTTTTATTAGAGATGAGGTTTCACCATGTTGCCCAGGCTGGTCTCAAACTTCTGAACTCAATTTATCCTCCTGCCTCATCTTCCCAAAGTGCTGGGATTACAGGCATGAACCGCTATACCCAGCCTCATGTTTTCACTTTTTCAAATGTATTTTCTTTCACCTTTTCTTACTTTCTAATTCTGTCTTTTTAATTTTCTTCCTCTTTCTTTCTCTATCTCTGACTCTTCCTCTTTTCTCTACATTTCACTCTTTTGTTCTCTCTCTCTCCCACTCTCTCTCTCTTTCTCTCTTATGTTTTCTTTCTAAATTTTGGCCATGAATAAATAGAATATATATATTTTCTATTATGTTTCTGGTCATTGTTTGTAAATTTTAAAATCCTAACATTAGTGGTATAGAAATATGTCATAAAAGCTTCAGCAAATCTAATACATTGGATAGACAGCTAAAATCTGCATATTTCAAATGAGCGAATATACAAATATTCTACAAATTGTCTTTAAAGTGATTAAAATTTGTGTTGAAATTGGTGACAAAACATTTCCAGATTAATGTCAAATTGTATTGTTTAATTATTAATACTTGATCATTAAACATAATATTCAGAATGTATTTCCACAGTAAATTTTGGGACTTAGCTAAAGAAAAAAATTCAACACTTATTAACTTGTTCTCTTACCAATTACCATTTTAATTGAAATATTATTCTAACATTAATATGGTTTGTCTTTTAAATCAAAGTTGTAGTATTCCTTCTATGTGTTATATTTAAAAACTTGGTCAAGATTATATAGGTATATAAGCATAATCTCAATTTTTATCTAAGGAAAGCATTCACTCAATTTAAATCTAATTTTATTTCTTGAAAATTAGACAAAGATGATAGTTTAATATCCATGCGTTGTTTTTCCAAAACCTTTAGTTTTATTTTCTAAAATTAAGGTCTCAACAAAGATGTCTTGTAATAATTCAACATCCTCCCTGGCTATTAACTGATTTCCAAGCCTAAACTGTCAGTAAATGTTGCAAGTAGCCTGGAATAGTTCATAACATTTGTATTAGCTAATATTCTGTAAAACAGAAAAAAAAAATCCAAGAAATGTAAAAAATAAGTATGTTTAAGAATTCTGTTAGTATATCTGAGACGGTCTTAAGTGCATTTCATGTCCTTTGTTGGTGGACTATTATTTGATCTACTTTTTAGGGATACTTCCATTTAAGTAAAATTAAAGTTTAAGTGTGGACTAATCTAATATTGGTTGTATTCAATTCAGATATATTGAAAGTTTTAAAACTATCTATGAGTAAGTTAAATTTATTCTTTAACATTTTATTTTAGTTAGTAAAAATAGTTGCACTGTAAAGAATGCATAATAATGAGATATAACTCCATTTTATAAAATTGAGTTTCTTTTTATTCTTTGTATGTACTGAATAGGGGCTATAATATAACTCTAGCTAATCTTATTTTTTCCTAAAAGTAAGCATTTAAAACTACTGTTTTACATACTGTACACAATTTGTAAACCTCTTTCAAGAATATTTTTCTCTCACATTTTCATTGATGTTATGTATAACGCTTCTGTTTTAAAGTATTTCTGATCATTTTAATTACATTTGTTTTCATCATAACTTATTTTCTTGAAAAAAAGTATGTTGTAAGTGTATTGTCCTCAGTATCATCTTATTTAAAACCCTCAACATAATACCCAGCACTGTGTGTAACCCTATGCATGTGTTTCATAGTATATTAAATGTCATTTTATTTTCTGTACCTCTGTGTCTCCATTGTTGTAATAAAGAAAACTGAGGAAAAGCTTTGTTACATGTGTTTTCTTTATTACTGGTACAACCTTTTTTGTCCTTGTTGAGTGTTGTCATATCTAACTTGATCAAATTTAATACAAACATTTATTTACTTAGGAACAGGTAATAAACTTTTACTCATTAAGTTATTCAATTTTTGGATAACCCATACATCATCAGCAGATTCATAATAATTGTTTTGTTGTAAAAATAATTTTGTAACAATATCAAATATTAGTACTTCCACTGTAAACTTGTTCTAGTGTCTTCATAAAAACATCAATCTCTAATGGGAGGCCAAAATAATAATATATTTCAATAAAATACATGAGCATGGTTAATAATTTTAGTAATGTAAAGATTGTTAAGTGGTCTCCATTGTTAGCAAAAGTCCATAAAGCAGACATAAACAATCAAAGTGATTTTTCTCCAATTTCCTTGGCTCATCCACTATGGTCATTTATTTTCTTTTGGGTACCAAAAGAATAAAGTTTCAGAAAATGATTAACATCTTATGCTTATCTACTGCAAAGATATGAGACAAAAATAATAAGAGTTGAAATTTTGGAATAACAATATAAGTAATATAAAAATTATTTAATTAGTTTTTATACTGTAAAATAACTCTTGGCATAGATATAAACAGAAAACTCATATTTTTCTCTTAGAGTCAAATGTGAAATAATGCCAAAATTCAAAAGAGAAAATGTTCATTTTCAGGATTTGGATTGTTTTGGAGCATACTTAATTTCTCTTATTCCATGACATTCCAGTCCAAAATGTACACTTTAATAAAACATTTAAATTTAAATGCTTGTGTATATTCCAAAATAAAAATTTTAATACAACATTTATAAGTTATATACATTGTAATATTTATACTTCTTTTAAATGATACAATGGTTATAGTAGTTTGAAGCATTACACCAGAACATTTAAGCTGTTTCTTTTTATTGTTTTCATTCTTATTTCTTCCTGAAGCCCCATTTGAGATGATATCAAATGGAGAGTATCCTAGAATTCTTAGGAATTTTTATGATTACTGTCATAGTATATATATATATGACTTTATTAATTTTTTTCCTGTCCCATGATTTTGGGCCACTGTGAAGAAACTAAGGAGACTTGAGGAAATATGAAGCTATTGTAACCAATCTCTATTATTTTATTATATCAACAAACTGAGGATCAGAAAAACCAAATAGTCATTGACATAGTCAAGCAACTTTGACTCTCAGTTTTCTTCCTAACTTTGTAATATTACACTAAATCAAAGTTGGTATAAGTAAATTTCTGGCCTATAAGTTGTATGGTCGGATGTCTCAGACCTAGTTCCTTGGCTGTTTTTTTGATTGGCCTGTGGGGAACAACAACCAAAAGTCCCGATGTTTCAGAGGAAAGGCCATGTATGTACCAACCACAGTTTCTTCCATTAATCACAGTGTTTCTATTAGTCAGTTTTATCTTTCTCATTCAAACTTTTACATATAGGTGCTTCCCCATGACCAAGGTAAATAAGCACACACGAAGTTTACGGTTTAAAATGAATATCAAGTTAAATTTTAATCACTCTCTTGTTTTTTAAACTTATTTTGAAAACACCCTATTAAATTAACTTGTTTGCATTGTTGGTAGACATAGGTAATTTTCTATTAATATAGGATGATATTTTTATTTACTGTCTACTAAAAGTAAGAGACATTTTCATCTCAATATGCATCCTTTTCATTTTAAGAATTCAAAATAAATAGTTTCAACACTTATAATTTGCATAGCACCTGTATGTTTCTTTCTCTTCTGATTTCTTATTTAAAATTGCAAAGAGAAACAAAATGTTAAAAACGAGTGTTCAAGATAGAGGACTTTTTATTTTTTCTGTTTAAATGTGGTTAAATTGAAAATAAATTCTCTTCAAATTGGCATTTCTGTTTTCAAGAATCCATGAACACACACCTAAATTTTGCTATTTGTTGTAGTATATAATTTCACAAAAGCTGAATTGGATATACTTGTTGTATGTAATGCGAAATACAAACTACCTATGGCTCTTGAAAAACATTCTGCTTCTTAGTTCATGTTCGTAGAAAACATTACAATTTGTATGGAATTTTCATATAGTAGCCTGTGACTCATGGTTCTGTCAGATGGCTCAGTCATGAAAGAAAGTTTAAGTGAAGAGGGGAAAGTATTTTTTTAAAGCAAGACATGGTATGGTTCACTGCTGAGTTCCATCACATAAAATCAGGAGGCTAGGGATAGCAGGGTATGGGAGGATTGGGGAGGGATAACATTGGGAGAAATACCTAAGGTAGATGACAGGGGAGATGGATGCAGCAAACCACTAAGGTACGTGTATACCTATGTAACAAAACTGCACTTTCTACACATGTACCCCAGAACATAAAGTATTAAAAAAAAATTAAAGCACCTGTATGTGTTACTCCTCACTTAATATGTGGAGATTTTTTAGTTGTTAAAGGACATAAAAGTAAAAGTTGTTTTTATAGACATCTTCAATCTAGGCATAGTAGCCATTTCAATACTGTTAATAGAGATATAACCATTGCATGTTTTCTCTTTTAAATAGACTTTAGTTGTTTGAACACTTTTAGATTTACACCAAGATTGAATGAAAACTAAGGAGGGCTCCCAAATACTGTCTATTCCAGTCAAGCACAGCCTTCCTGATTATCAATATCTAATACCCAAGCGGTACCTTTGTTACTGTTGATGAACCCACAGTGGCACATGGTAATCACCCAAAGTTCATAGTTTACATTAGGGTGCATATTTGGTGTTGTATGTTGTATGGATTTGAACACATTAATAATGACATGTGTCCACCATTTTGGTACTGTACAACGTAATTTCACTGTCCTAAAAATCCTCTGTGTTTCACCTATTCTTCCCTCCCTTCCTCACCAGTTCCTGGTAATCACTGACCTTTCTACTATTTCCATAGGTTTACCATTTCCAGAATGTCACCTGGTTGCAATTTTACATTACGTAGCTTTTGCAAATTGACTTCTTTTTTTTTTTTTTTTGAGATGGAGTTTCGCTCTTGTTACCCAGGCTGGAGTGCAATGGCGCGATCTCGGCTCACCGCAACCTCCGCCTCCTGGGTTCAGGCAATTCTCCTGCCTCAGCCTCCTGAGTAGCTGGGATTACAGGCACACACCACCATGCCCAGCTAATTTTTTTTGTATTTTTAGTAGAGATGGGGTTTCACCATGTTGACCAGGATGGTCTCGATCTCTTGACCTCGTGATCCACCCGCCTAGGCCTCCCAAAGTGCTGGGATTACAGGCGTGAGCCACCGCGCCCAGCGCAAATTGACTTGTTTTAATTAGTAATATGCATTTAAGGTGTCTACGTGTCCTTTTAGAGTTTGATAGCTGATAGCATAAAGTGCACTAATTCAGATGCATTGTATAATAATAGACATGTGACCCTGCATGTTTAAACTATGTAGTTTTAATAATATAGAATTGTTGTTTTCTGTATAACTCTAAGCAGAAATTGAAATATCTGAGATACAATGCAGTATTTCAAACTGAAAAACTTTAAAAATCCTAATATATTATCATAGATTCCAAGAAAAATAATAACACATATCTTCTACATATTTGCTCACATTTTTCATTTATTCTGTCACGTTTAGAAAACTTAGAATTTTTATAAATAGGAATTTTATATTGAAATTATGTCCTTTGCAGCAACATAGGTAGAGCTGGAGGCCATAATCCTAAGCCAGTTAATTCAGGAACAGAAAACAAAATATCACATATTCTCACTTATAAGTGAGAGCTAAGCATTGAGCACACATGGATATAAATATGGAAACAACAGGCACTGTGGACTACTGGAGGTTAGGGTGTGAGTTAAAAAAAAATTACCAATCAGTCAGGTTATCAAGGAGCATATCACTATCAAGGTGATATGCTCTCCAAACCTCAGCATCATGCATATTCACATGTAAGAAATCGTACATGTATCCCCTGCATCAAAAATAAAAGTTGATTGCGACATTTATTTCCCATTCTGTTGGTTGCCGTTCACCCTAATGATCGTTTCTTTTGCTGTGCAGAAACTCTTAAATTTAATTAGATCCCATTTGTGTATTTTGGCTTTTGTTGCCATTGCTTTTGGTGTTTTAGTTGTGAAGTCCTTGCCTATGCCCATGTCTTGAATGGTTCTGCCTAGGTTTTCTTCTAGGATTTTTATGGTGTTAGATTTTATGTTTAAATCTTTAATCCATCTGGAGCTAATTTTAGTGTAGGGTGTAAGGAAGAGGTCCAGTTTCAACTTTCAACAGATGGCTAACCAGTTTTCCCGACACCATTTATTAAACAGGGAATCCTTTCCCCATTGCTTGTTTTTGTCAGGTTTGTTGAAGATCAGATGGTTATAGATGTGTGATGTTTCTTCTGAGGCCTCTGTTCTGTTCCATTGGTCTATATCTGTTTTGGTACCAGTACCATGCTGTTTTGGTTACAGTAGCCTTGTAGTATAGTTTGAAGTCAGGTAGCTTGATGCCTCCAGCTTTGTTCTTTTTGCTTAGGATTGCCTTGGCCATGCAGGCTCTTTTTTGGTTCCATCTGAAGTTTAAAGTGTTTTTTTTTTTTCCAGTTCTGTGAAGAAAATCAATGGTAGCTTGACAGGGATAGTGTTGCACGCAGAAGGGAGCATCACACACTGGGGTCTGCTGGGGCAGGGCTAAAGGAGGGACAGCTGGGGGTGCAGAGGTTGGGAAGGGATAACATGGGGAGAAATACCAGATATAGGTGACAGGGGGAATTGGAGACAGCAAACCACCTTGCCATGTAAGTACCTATGCAACAATCCTGCATGATCTACACATGTACCCCAGAAACTAAAGTACAATTAAAAAATAAAATAAAATAAAAGTTGAAATTCTAAAAGGTAGACCAGTTTACAATTATAAATGCCATTCCAATAATCTACTTCTTAACAGTTCCCCCATTTTTAACGAAATATTCTCAAATAGCTACTTTTTCTTGCCCTGAATCAGATATTAAGAAAAATCAAAAGTATACATTTTTACTGTTCCTAATCCCTGGTAAACTTCCTAGGATTTTGAGGTGATTTTTTCTTAAGTGAAGTGGAATTATTATAAAGATTTAAAAAATAATAATAATAGTTAACATTTATAGAGCAATTAAAGTGGACACTATTCTAAGTTCTTTCCATTTTAACTCATTTCACCTCCCCAGTTATTCTTTGGGTTTTTATTTTTATTTTACAGATGAGGAAACTGTAACTGACAATATTAAAGTAGCTTCACAAGTTACACATCTAGAAAGGGCTGCAATTTGGATTTAAAACTAGGCCATATGCTCACTCTGCTAAATTTGAATCTCTAGTCTAAGAGAACAATCTTTTGTTTTTATATATACTTCAAGTTCTGGGGTACATGTGCAGAATGTGCAGGTTTGTTACCTACAGAAAATTTTGGATTGCTGTTGAGTTTATTTACAAAACAATTATTTATACGTGTAACAGAACATTTTGACAAAACATTCAAAATGATTAAAGAATAGAGACTCAGTATTGAAGAATAAGTGACAGAAAATGCACACATCTACCCCTTGAAGAATGAATGTTCTGTGAAAAGAAATGTTGGTAGTAAGTAATAAAATATCTACATCAAGACTGTTCGACAAAGTACACATAAAATGGTACATCAAAAAGACCTTATTAAAAGGTACCAAAAACAGCCTGAGGCTATAAAACATATATAAATAAACATTAGCTATTTTTTTTATATTTAACTAATGTTGAAAAATTATTAGCTAAATTTACTCAGCATTTTTAAATCTACAGTTTCAAATTTTCCAAATAATATGTGGATGCTGTAAATAGTTTTGTAAGGGACCAAAAATCTGGAAAATTATGTAAAATGATTTTACACAATCTCTATCAGTGTATTAATCTCCAAAATAAACTTTTATAATTTATTTCTAGATACATAAAGAGTTCCAATGAACTCAGTATATGTCTACGTCAAAATAGAGCAAGTAACTTTTGTGTGATTCTACAAAATAAAATTCCCTGTTGGAGGGAATTTTATACACAGTATCTATAAGCTGGTGTAATTTCATAGAATTAAGTGCTGTATGCCTGATTATAATTGAATTTTGATTTTTAATGTTTTATGCATTATTATTTTTAATATTCCAAGATTCCTTTTATAGAATTTAATCTCTTAAAAAGCACTCTGTGCAGTTTTCTTTTCAGTGATAAAAATGCTCTTTTCACAGCCATCACAGACATTACTAGCATTGCATACTTTTCCTCTTCAAATTATTCATTGAAAAATGCAGGAGATTGCATGTTGTACCCATACAGTTCTAATTAAATTATTTCTCTAAGCAGTTTTATATCTGATGACTGTAAACTTGAGTGAACTTAAAAATGTTGTTAATAAATGCATTTTGTTAGGGAGCTGAAAGATGTAAATGGCCTTTTATAATCTCATGAATACTATGAGTTGTCCAGAGGAAGTCAAGACATGGCAGAGCAAAAGATTAGAACACAAAAGATGTACAGTCATTATTTTGGGGGAGGTGATCTTAATCCACTTTGTAACAATCTTTTAAAAGTTATAATTTTATTTTTTATTACAATGAAGATGAATTGATCTAAAATACTAGACAAAATAATAATATAATAAATATATATTAATGATCACAAACATGTAATAGTGTACTAGGGAGCAAATTGAATTACGAAAGAAGAGAAGGCCTCCCAAAACCCAATATCTCCTTATCTCAAAACTGAGCAAAAGCCAAAGTCACATTTGAGTGACAATAAGAGCATTATTAAGTTATATGAATTTCTTCCATCTTCACATCAGTTTTAAAAAGATCAAGAAAGATTTTAAAGTGGCAATTAGGAATACGGCAATGACCAAAAACAAAATTTACTATAAAAGAAGTGAACACATAAAGAGGAATAATAGTAAAATTAAAAAAAAAAAAGTTTATTCTGGTCACAGTAAAATTCGTATTAAAAAGTGGAAGAACGGAAAGGATCTGAAGTCTTAAACCTTAATAAAAATAACTTATTGAACACATGGGGAGGGGAGGAGAGGGGCAGCAGGGGGCGGAGAGGATGGGGAGAGATAACACCAGGAGAAATGCCTGATGATGTGCACATGTACCCCAGAGCCCAAAGTACAAAAAAAAAAAAAAAAGAAAAAGAAAAAAAAAGTTTGTACTTGCTAAAATCCAGGAAGATTTTAGATAAAAGTGGAGAAGTTCTAGTTTTAAAAATAAGTTACTATAAACAATAAGTAACAGGAAGCTACTCTAAAATGAATGTTTTTAGAATATTAGATTTAACAAATGAAATAATAACCTATGTGTAAAACGATATGGAATCCCCAAAGCACTCTCTTGCTTGATCTTAAAAGACTATTTTTATTAAGATAACTGGATATCTGTATCACCATTTTACCAATGATAAAACTGAGAATGAAACTGCAATATTATTTAGATATTTCCAATTGTATTGTGTAGGCCACAAAATGGGTGAAAAATATAATTCACTATGAAGATTTAAAATGTTAGAATTTCCAAGTGAATATATATTAATGCATCTTTTTATATTTATGTTTTATAATGTGCATAACCTATTTCAATGTATAAGTATATCATAAAATATTAACCTGTTTATAATTTAAAATAAAAACACCTATCTTGGGAGTGTATACTCCACTCTTCTCTAGATATATATGGAAAACAATTTAAAAAGTTTTCCAGAAGGAAGGAAGAATAAAAAATCCAATTATGGTTGCTGTTGAATGTACTATTTGGATTTATTTTTAATTTTGAATGGATGTCAAATGATATTTTTAATCATCTTTGCTATTGAAATTTTCAATGATTTTTCTCTCTTTATTTTTCTAATTGATACAGTTAAAGGAATATTGCCTAGACATTGGAATCCTCAGAAGTTCAAACACTTGTTTCAAGTAGGGAGTTTTAATGTGAATTAAAATTGAATAAATCTATCCATTCAGGGATGCACACTAGGTAGCAAAAATGCAAGGGTCCCCACCCCCAACCCCGTCGTGACACAGAAGACAAACCTGTTTAGAGAAATGGAAATGATGTTAAATTCTGCTCGGATTGCTAATATCAGTGGTTCCATACAAAAGTCAGTGAAATTTATAACTTGGGTGCATCAAAATTTTCATTTTCTTTTTTTTCTACATATAATCACAATACCTGCAAATGTGATCTGAAAGTCATATTGTTTCAAATATATAAAGATAAATATGGCCAGGTGCAGTGACTCATGCCTGTAATCCCAACACTTTTGGGAGGCCAAGATGGGCAGATCACCTGAGGTCAGGAGTTGGAAACCAGCCTGACCAGCATGGAAAAACCCCATCTCTACTAAAAGACAAAAATTAGCCGGGCGTGGTGGTGCATGCCTGTAATCTCAGCTACTCTGGAGGCTGACGCAGGAGAATCACTTGAACTCGGGAGGCAGAGGTTGTGGTGAGCTGAGATCACGCCATTGCACTCCAGCCTGGGCAACAATAACAAAACATTATCTAAATAAATAAATAAATAAATATTTTTGAATATTTTTTTCTTAACACCCACAGATATATAAAGATAACATTTACACATGTATTTCTAGTTATCTGCATAGCCATTTTGAATTGAATTTAGTGAAACTTTTGACTATACCTGTGCCTCTCAAAGAAGATATTTATGGGGTGTGTTTTATAACAGATAATTTCTAAAAATATTTTTAAAACTCTATAGAACAGTTATTTGTTCTCTTAATGTTCCATCAATGTATCAAATTTATTTAATTGTAGGATTAACTCTACACTCTTTAAATGATTCAAACTCTGAGGAAATTTTGAAGAGTATGTTTTAAAATATTCTGAACTTAATTTAATTTCATAAGATTCCACAAATGTATTGTTGAATTCATTTCTATTCACCTTTATCTACCAAGCAAACTAAAACATCCCCCATGATTGTATATCACCAGGTAGAATTTCAATAAGTTGCCGCTGATTTATAAGTCTCTTTATTTTCTCCTCACATCTATGTATGTATTTGCTATAGACTTATGCCAAAATTTTCCATGTATCATTTGATGTTCAAGAGTGTGTTATCTTTGGAAAACTTAGACCAAAATCTTCTGTATGTCATTTGATGTTAGGGAGTGTGTTATGCTAGGAATGATGAAGTAAGAACAAATAATTAAGAGTCAATGTAGACTTCCCTCCAATGTGGGAAGATATTACCAGCACCAGTCAGAGTTTTTTAGTCTTCTCCTTGCCTTTCATATGCTTAACTTATTTGCCAACTGCATCCAACAATATCTCTTATGAAAATAGCTACCAGTATTCTAGAAACAGCAACCCATCACCATTTTAGGACCCTTTGACTTTTTTCTCCATGTCTTTATTGATGCGTTCCACATTCTGAAATTAATTTTCAATCTACCTGGAGATTATACATAACATATAAAATGATTAATTAAAACACTGAACTATTAAGGAGTCAAAACCATGGCTAGTTTTATGAATCTAATAGTTCATTGGTTTTTGAAAAGCTAATATTATCAAATATAATACAGTTAATGGAAAAATTATTTAATATTTGAGTTCAGATTTGATGTGGACAACAGAAACATGAAAAGACACATACAGTAGTCCCTGCTTTAGCCAGAGATACATTCCAGAACTCCCAGTGGATGCCTGAAACCTCTGATAGCACTTCACCCTACATACACAGGATTTTCCTCTACATACATACCTATGATAAACTTTAATTTATAAATTAGGCACAGTAAGTTAACAATATCTGTTATTAAAATAGAACGATTACAACAATTGGCAGCATTGCTAATCTTGTATGTAGGGGCCGCTACCAGAATCTAATCATGCTGGTACCCTGACCTCAAACTCTAAACCGTCATTACTGTTAGGAAATAAATCTGTCATTTAAGCCAATAAATGAAGATGTTTTACATATATAATTTTTCAGAGAGCTTTTTCTAAAGATGAAAATGAAGCAAATCATGACACTAGTTTTATGCTAAAAAGATCACAGAATGAAATATTTATCATTTAAAAGCTAACTAGCCAAACCTGAATTATTTTTTAAAAAAGTTACTGTACCCTCAAGAGAATAATTTTTACTTAATAAGAGATAGTTTTCCACCTTAGATCACTGCTGAAAAGATGTGTTTACAGAATAGTTTAAAGTTTAACATTAGACAATTTTTAATCAAAATATCATTTCTCCAGAATTTTATGATATTAAAATAATAATTATAAGCAATACTTGTTAAATGTTTACTTTGTACTGGTTAATAAGTGACAGAGGTTAAGTACATTACCACGTTCACAACAATCTTCTCAACAAACCTGTGACCTTTTGTGATTGTTACTTTTTTTTATAACTGTCACCATTTTAATAAAGAAGCACTTCAGTCTTAGAGATATTAGATGGCTTACCCCCACAACTAATGATGGTAAGTGATGAAAGCAGGCTTTTCTTACTCCTGATGCAGTGTTTTTAAGAACAAAGCAAGACTCTTCAAACTTAGGAAAGGTAAATGGGAATTTGCATAATAAAACAAATATATTGTCATTGATCTTTAGGATTTACTTCCCACAACTATGTCTGCATGTGACAAGAACCTAAATGAGGTAGTAGAAGAGTGATCAAACCAATAGGATCATCAAGTGAATGTGTACACTGGGGGTATACCATAATTATATTCATATTTTTTCTAATTGTTTCCTGAGCTTTAGTTGTTGAATAGTGTACAGCATGTCTAAAATGAATACATATGAATATTGAAAAAATATTGGATTTTTATATAATCACATATATTTAATAGGTAAGTTGACTTCACTGTATTGTAATAATGGACTTGGAAGTGAGTCATTTATATTTGAAAATGGATAATGTAAAAAAAATGTACCATTTTTTTAACTGCAAACAAAAATCCTAGTTTGCTTGATATGCTATTTTTTTGTAGCATGAGGCACTAGTTCTTTTTTAAATCATGCGTAGAGATGCACCTTTGAAAAATTGAGAACTAATCTCCGGAATCTTATTCTACATTTGTTTATTGAGATTTTGCAAAATAAAAATATATATATTAAATGCCCATAGCTGAAAAATACGATTCTTTCTCTAGTAATTCTTTCCTCAAGTGGGCTCATGTGCTAAGATAAAAGTTCTGTCAAAACCAAAATTTTTCCTGAATATTAGCTAAGTAATTTTCCTAAACTATCACTATCTAAGTAGCATGTTAAAATTTGGTATAGGAAGGAGATATTGAAATTGACATGAATACATTATTTTTCTTCCACACTGCCATGTGTTTATTACTATTTTAACTTCATGGTAACAAAATAATTTCAATAAAAATTACACTGTCTTGGACATGAGCATTTTAAATTTGTTAATTCAGTGCTTAAGTAATTCTCATTTGCATATCATGGTGACATTGTAGAAGTATATTTGCAAATGTGAACCACAGAGTTGCCAGGGTCAAGTACCAGGTCACTGTGTCACAAACTGAATGATTTTTTTCAAAACTGAGCTGCTTGCTTTTGGAATGTTAAGAAATAAAAATAAGCCTATTTTTTGAAAAAAATAAAATAATGACCTGACACTCATCCTACAGAACTAGTATTCAGACAAGTCCGACATATTCAAAGTAGAGCTGCTAGTGTTTGATTTTGTATGTTAGCAGTTATACTGATTTCCTTGGATCACTGTTTTTCTAGTCAATGTTAAAATATTAAACCGACGTTTAAAAATATGACAAGAAAATTTGTTACATATATTTTTTTTTCAGGAGTGGTTTTCTCACAATCCAAATTTACATCTATACCTATATCTGTCAATTGAGTTTCACATCAGTTACATATTGAGCATGCTGTTATTATGCTGAGTAGTAAATGCATTTTATCATTAAAAAGACTAAAATGTTTTGCAAGCTAAACCTTAACACACCTGTTAAGAATCATTTGAATAGCTATAAAGTTATATTTCTTTCTTTTCTTCTAGATAATACATTATTACCAGTTTAATTTATTCCTTTTCATTGTCCTTATTTTCTTATCCATATTGTTATAGCTGTGGAGTCTGTCCTCAAATTCTACTACAAACACGTAACACTTGATCCATCTTCATGACTACTTGCTCCACTTGCCATTTCAATTTTATCAGTCGGAATACTTCATCATCTTACCATTCACCTCATTATCTCTTTTTTTTTTTTTTTTTTTTTTGAGACAGAGCCTCACTCTGTCACCCACGCTGGAGTGCAATGGCCCGATTTCGGCTTACTTCAACCTTTTCCTCCCCTTTTCAAGCAATTCTCTTGCTTCAGCCTCCTGAGTAGCTGTGATTACAGGTGTCTGCTACTATGTCAGGCTAATTTTTTGTATTTTTAGTAGAGACAGGGTTTCACCATGTTAGTCAGGCTGGTCTCGAACTCCTGATCTCACGTGATCCACCTGACTCAGCTTCCCAAAGTGCTGGGATTACAGGTGTGAGCTACTGAGTCCAGCCCACCTCTTTCATGGTTACTTTCTGTATGTCTTTTGGGATTTACTACAACCACATGCCAAAGAAAAGTGGTTTCCATC
Source organism: Aotus nancymaae (assembly GCF_030222135.1). NCBI lineage: Eukaryota > Metazoa > Chordata > Mammalia > Primates > Aotidae > Aotus > Aotus nancymaae. Next base: position 25,976,915 of record NW_026988435.1, read on the forward strand.
TTCTCCTACCTTCTCATGCTAGGACCTAACAAAGAGTCATAAATACCATAGCTATAAAAAGTTGCCTCTAATCTCACGCATTGGTTAAAATATTAACTGGAGAACTACAGGTGATCCATTTCTTCCAAATGATGATTCCTAAAATATTCACAGAAAGTTATACTTAAATACATTCTCTGTTAAAGCAAGGTGCTCAGAACCATCCATTTGTAAATTCAAGTTTTAAAATTTACATAATCTCATATAGAAGATCTATTTAACACTTTTTACAGAAGTTTTGACTATTCTTTTAACATTGTGATGATCTATTAAAGGGTGTCATTTTCTGATAAAGTATATTTAGGGATATTATAATATTCATTACTGTCTCCACTGGAATCAACAAGTATTTTTTTTAAAGATACTTAAACTTACTTTTTTAATAAAAAAAAGAAGTTTGAAAAAGATAGTCACATAATTAACATATCAATTGCTTAAAATATTGTTTGAAAACCAGGGAATAGGTGTCAACAATCATGAAATTAAATTCTGCCAGTTAACATCACATTATTCTCTCTTAAATTAAATTGATAAGATTTATGTTGAAAATAATCATCTAATATTTTCTAATTTTTTTTTTTAAGACACCCTTTTTAATGGTCTTGGGCTTGGAGCAGTCATTGGCCTGGGAGTTGCTGCGCTTCTGCTAATTCTTGTGGTAACAGACGTCAGCTGCTTCTTTATTCGGCAATGTGGGTTGCTGATGTGCATCACTAGGAGAATGTGCGGAAAGAAAAGTGGCTCCAGTGGCAAAAGTAAAGAACTCGAAGAAGGAAAAGCTGCATACCTGTGAGTATCAGTCATCTACATCATGTCATATTTAACAAGTGCCACAGACAAGCTTGAGTGCTTTACTTGAGAGCTTTGTTTTTTCGAAGTAGGGTAAAGAGTTTGATTATGCAACATTGGACACCGCACTGCCTGCTCTCTGACTTTAAAACTATATATCTTTAAGTATAACATAGAACAAAGTGACTCTGACAACAGCTTATTCAAAATTAAACCTCAAAATGGGATCTTCACTGAAAAGAATTAATGCCATGATTTACAGATGATAAACATATAGATGGATGGATATTTGTACAAATGTATTCCATTTTGATTTATTCCACTGGTTTTATTTATATTAAAAAAAGAAAGCCTTCAAAAATAATCAGAGCTAAAACTCAGTTGAACTGAGTTAAAAACAACAAAATCATGGCAACTTCTACAAATATAAGGCTTCATTAGTTTTGTATAGAAAATATTATATGTGCTATAAAATACATTATCACAGATTCCAAATTTACTACTCTAAAATTTGATCAAAAGTTGATTACGTGTTAGAATTTGGAACTCTCTGTGTAGTTCCATTTAGTAGAGCACAATAAAATTTTCAAGAAAATATGTAGATCAATTTTTTGAAAATTATTTTGTTCCGTAAAAGGGAAATTAAGAGGTTTTAACATTTCCATTTTATTTTGTTTGTCTTTAGATAGATATGGATCTAATCTCAAAAGTAGAATGTGATCCATGCAAAAAATTCAGCAAGCACAATAAATCATATGCAAACATATGCACACAAGTTTATGTGTTATGTATGTTTTTGTATACATACACTTGTGTCGCATTAAACACAGCAATAAAAACTAAGTCTTAAGAGTTCAGGACATATCGTTTATTATTTTTTTAAATTTAAAGTCTTTCTACTGCATATCTTTTCTAACACATACAAGAATTGAAAGACTTTTTCCAACACAATCATATACCAACATTTGGGTTCTACAATTAACATTTTGTGATATTCTCTTTGTAATATGTTTATCCATATTTTAATCATTATATTTTCTTGAATTTCAAAAAATCAGAACATAACCCCCACAAAATTCAACTTGTATATCATTACACAGAGTCTAAATTGTGTTTATCTTTATTTAAGTAAAGCCACAGAAGAAAATGCACAAAATGTTTCAGTTGAAGAGTTTTGACAAATGTTTTTAAATGTGTAACACAAAACCGTATCACACTCTGGAAGTTCTCTCGTTTCCTTATCCAGTCAGTCCACATTAACCTCCCCACCCAGGTTACTGCTATTCCCGATTTTTCACCACAGATAGCTTTTGCTTATTTTGGAAATTCATATAAATGGATTCCTATACCATGTCTACCCTTCTGCATCTGACAGCTTCAAAAATGTTTTATTAGGACCATTCATGTTTTGTATTTCAAGGACTGATTCTTTTTTATTGTTGAATATTTTTTATTCTTTTTCTATGTATATATTGAAGCATGGAAGGTCTCATACTGTTTTATAGACTAATTTGTCTTTGCTTTATCATATAGTTTTGTTCTGTTGTGTCATTTACACCTTAAATGTTAAATATAATACTTTCATTTGAAAAGATTTTACTTTTAAAATATGTGCCAAAATAGATATCAGTTTTTACATATTTCTACATTTTTGCTAATTGTTAAATTTTACTCTCATGAAAGTATAATATTCAAAAAGGCTTAGATATTATCAGTGTACAGTTTAATAAATATTGACAAGCTGAGTATGCCCATGTTCAATGCTTAAATCAAGGAAAAGAACTCTATTATTTAGGTCTCCTTTCTTGTCCCTACTCAATCTCATGCTAGGCAATATTCTGACTTCATAGCACTATAGATTAGCTTTTCCTGTTTTGTGCTTTATATAAATGAGTTTCTACTTGTTGCACATGGGATATTTTGATACAGGCATGCAATATGTAATGATCAAATCAGGGTAATTGTGATATGTATCAGTTTAAACCTTTATCAGTTCTTTGTGCTAGGAACACATTCCAATTCTACTCTTTTACTTATTTTTAAATATAAATAAATTATTTTTGGCTATTTTCAATCTATTATGACACTGAATACTGAATCCTATTCATTCTAACTGTATTTTTATACCAATTAAGTGTTCCTACTTAATCCCCCATTCCCACTTCCCTATTATCTTTACTAACCTCTGGTAACAATTAATTTTTTCCCTTTCTCCATCAGTTTAAGTTGTTGTCGTAGCTCCCACATATGAATGAAAACACACAACTATTTTTTCTGCAACAGACTTATTTCACTTAACATAATTTTCTCCAGTTCCATCAATATTTCAACGAATGACAATATTTTATTTATTTTTGTAGCCAAATGATTTTCCATTGTGTATATACCACATTTTCATCCATTCATCCACTGATGGACACTTAGATCCATGTCATAGCTATTCTGAATAGTGCTGCAATAAACATGGGAGTGCAAATATCTCTTAAATATATTGACTTTTAAAATTATTTTGGATACATACCAAGCAGAGGAATCACTGGATCATATGGTAGTTTCTATTTTTAGTCTTTTGAGGAATCTTCATGCTGTCCTCCATAGCGGCTGTATTAATTTACTTTCCCACTAATCCACAAGTGTATAATGGTTTTCATTTCTTCACATCTTCATCTGTATTCCTTATTGCCTGTCTTTTGGCTAAAAGCCATTTTAACTGGGATGAGATGATATCTCATTATAGTTTTGATCTGCATTTCTTTGATGATGTTGGGCATTTTTTGTATACCTGTTGTCTATTTGTATGCTGTCTTTTGAGAGATATGCCTATTCAGATTTCTTGCTTATTTTTAATTGGATTATTTGTTTTGATTTGTTTCCTGTTGTTTGAATTGCTCTTAAATCCTGGTTATTAATTCCTTGTCAGATGGGTAGTTCATAAACATGTCCTCCTATTCTGTGTGTTGTCTCTTCACTTTGTTGTTTCCTTTAGTGTTCAGGAGTTTTTTAGCTTGATGTGATCCCATTTGTCTGTGTTTGCTTTGTTTGCTTGTGCTTATAGGGTATTACTCAAGAAATTTGTGCCCCCATCAATGATCTGAGGCGTCTTCCTCATCTTTTCTTATGGTACTTTCATGGATTTGGTCTTCAATTTAAGTCAACATTCTGTTTTGATTAGATCATTGTATATGGCAAGAGATAGGGGTCTACTTTCATTCTTCTACATATGGATGTCCAGTTTTCTCAGTACCATGTAAGGACAAGACTGCCCTTTCACCAATGTGTGTTCTTGGCAGCTGTGTTAAAAATAAATCTACTGTAAATACATGGGTTTATGTCTGTGTTCTCTACTCTGTTTCACTTGGTCTGTGTGTCTGTTTTAGTGCCAGCATCATGCTGTTTTGTTTATTATAACTCTGTAGTATAATTTGAAGTTAGGTAATATGATTTATCCACTTTTGTTCTGTTGAGTCAGGATGGTTTTGGCTCTTCTGGGTCTTTTGTGTTTTCCATATACATTTTACGATTTTTTTTTCTATTTCTGTGAAGAATGTCATGGTATTTTGATAAGAATTGCATTGAATCTGTAGATTACTTTGAGTAGTATGGACATTTTAACAATACTTATTCTTCTAATCTACAAACAAAATAGCTTTTCATTTTTGTATCATTTCAAGTTTTTCATCAATGTTTTATCATTTTCATTCTAGAGATCTTTCTTTTACTTCTTTGCTTAAGTTCATTCCTAGGTATTTCTTTTTTGTTTCTTTGTTTTATATTTGTATTATTTCATTGTTATATTCTTACTTTATATTATACTTTACGTTCTGGAGTTCATGTGCAGAATGTGCAGGTTTGTTATATAGTTATACACATGCCATAGTGATTTGCTCCATCCATCACCCCATCATCTACATTAGGTATTTCTCCTAATGCTATCCCTCCCCTAGGCCTCCACCTCTGACAGTCCCCAGTGTATGATATTCCCCTGCCTGTGTCCATGTGCTCTCATTCTTCAACTCCCACTTATGAGGGAGAACATGTGGTGTTTAGTTTCCTGTTCTTGTATTGGTTTGCTGAGAATTATGGTTTCCAGCTTCATCTATGTCCCTGCAAAGGACATCAACTCATCCTTTCTTATGGCTGCATAGTATTCCATGGTATATAGGTGCCACATTTCTTTATCCATTCTATCATTGATGGGTATCTGGGTTGGTTCCAAGTCTTTGCTATTGTGAAGAATGCTGCAGTATACTTACATGTGCATGTGTCTTTATAACGGAATGGTTTGTAATCCTTTGGGTATATACCCAGTAATGGAATTGCTGGGTCAAATGGTATTTCTATTTCTAGATCCTTGAGGAATCACCACACACTCTTACACAATGGTTGAACTAATTTACACTCCCACCAACAGTGTAAAAGCATTCCTATTTCCCCACATCCTCTCCTTTTTAGTGATCGCCATTCTAACTGGCATCAGATGGTATCTTATTGTGGTTTTGATTTGCATTTCTCTAATGACCAGTGATGATGAGCTTTTTTTCATGTGCTTTTGGCTGCACAAATGTCTCCTTTTGAGAAGTGCCTGTTAATATCCTTCATTCACTTTTTGATTTTTTTTCCTTATAAATGTGTTTAAGTTCTTTGTAGATTCTGGATACTAGCCCTTTGTCAGATGGAGATATTACAAAAATTTTCTCCCATTCTGTAGGATGCCTGTTCACTCTGATGATAGTTTCTTTTGCTATGCAGAAGCTCTTTAGTTTAATTAGATCCCATTTGTCAATTTTGGCTTTTGTTGCCATTGCTTTTGGTGTTTTAGACATGAAGACTTTGCCAAGGCCTATTTCCTGAATGATATTGACTATGTTTTCTTCTAGGGCTTTTATGGTTTTAGGTCTTACATTTAAGTATTTAATTCATTTTGATTTCAGCTTTTATAAATAGTGTTACTTTCTTGGATTCTTTTTCAGATTGTTTGCTGTCGACTTGTAGAAATGTTACTGATTATTATATGTTAATTTTGTATGCTGAAACATTACTAAATTTATTTGTTGGTTCTAATACTTTCTTTTTGGAGTCTTTAGAATTTTCTAAAAATAAGATATAATTATAAGAAGGATTATTTGACTCTTTCCTTTCCACTTTGGATGTGTTTTATTTCTTTATCTGTCTTAATTGCTCTGGCTAGGACTCCCAGTACTATATTAATACCAGTGGTGAAAGTAGACATCCTTGTCTCAATCCAGATCTTAGAGGAAAGGCTTTCCATTTTTGCCTGTTCAGTATGATACTAGCTATGGGTATGTCATATATAGTTCTTATTGTGTTGAAGTGTCTATATTACTTCTATATCCAGTTTTTTAAAGTGTTATGAATTGATGTATTTTATCCAGCATTTTCGGCATAAATTGAAATGATTCTATTTTACTTTTCTTACATTTTGTTGATATGATGTCTCACATTTATTTATTTACATGTGTTAAATCATCCTTGCATCCCTGGGATAAATTTTCCTTGATTGAAATGAATGATATTTTCAATGTGGTGTTGGGTTCAGTTTGCTCATACTTTGCTGAGGATTTTTGCATCTATGTTCATCAGAGATATTGGCCTGTAGTCCTGTAGTTTTCCTTTTTACTTGTGTGTTTGTCTGCTTTTCATGTTAAGGTGATACTGACTTGGTAGAATGAGTTTTTGAGTTTTCCCACCTCCTCAATATTATTGAATAGTTTGAGTAGAATTGATATTCGTTCCTCTTTGATGTTTAGTAGAATTCGTAAGTCAACCCATTCAAGTCCTGAACTTTTCTTTAATTAATATTTATTACTGCTTCTATCTCATTACTTATATTGGTTTATTGTGGTTTTGGATTTCTTTACGGTTCCACCTTGGTAGGCTGTATGTGTCTGGGAATTTATCTAGTTTTCCACTTTGCATACAGTTTCTCATAATAGTCTCTAATGACTTTTTTTTTTTCTTTATTGAGATTAAGTCTTGCTCTGTCGGCTGGCTAGAGGGCAGTGATATGATCTCAGCTAAATGCCACCTTCACCTCCTTGGCTGAGGTGATCCTCCTGCCTCTCACCCTCCCAAGTAGCTGGGACTATGCCCAGCTAATCTTTGTATTTTTGTTGAGATGGGTTTTCACCATATTGCCCGGACTGGTCTTGAATCCCTGACCTCAAGTAATCTGCCCACCTTGGCCTCCCAAAGTGACCTCCCAGGGCCTCCCAAGCATGAGCCACCATGATCGGCCATGATTTTTGAATTTCTGTGATATCACTTTTAACGTCTCCTTTCTCATCTGTAATTTTATTTATTTAACTCATCTGTCTTTTAGTCTGGCTAAACATTTATCTTTTTCTTTTTATTGCATTTTAAGATTTATCATTTTTATTGTCTTGTTAAAAAAATCACTTTTTCTTATCTTTAGGGTTTCTAAGTGTAAATTTCATTTATTTCTGCCTCATCTTTATTATTTATTTTCTACTACTTTTGGGTTGAATTTGCTTTGGCACTTCCAGTTCTTTAAGATGCATTGTTCAGGTTGTTTTAAGTGTTTCTGCTATTTTTGTTAGGTGTTTATTGCTGTAAATGTCCCACTTAGTACAACTTTTGGAGTATCCTATAGGTTTTGGTATTTTGTGTTTCCATTATCATTTGTTTCAAGAAATTTTTAATTTTCCTTCTTAATTTCTTCACTGACTTAATGGTCATTCAGGAGCATATTTTTAATTTCCATATGTTTGTATAGTTTCCACAGTTCTTCTTATTTCTTTTTAGTTTATTGTTTTCCATTGTCAAAAGACTTTGGGAGGTCGAGGTGGGTGGATCACCTGAGGCCAGGAGTTCAAGACCAGCCTGACCAACTTCGCTAAACCGAAATACAAAAATTAGCTTGGTGTTGTGGCATGCGCCTATAATCCCGGCTACTTGGGAGGCTGAGGCAGGAGAATTGCTTGGACCTAAAAGGCAGCGGTTGTAGTGAACCATGATGGTGTCACTGCACTCCAGCCTGGGCTACAGAGCAAGACTCCATCTCAAGAAAAAAATAAAAATAAAATAAAACTTTATTTCATTTTAAGGGAGTACCATTTTAAGCCTATTTTTAAGTAGTTGTGAAAAGATTCCGAGAACCAGTAGCAAAATAAATGAACTTGAATCCCAGTACACTTGGACAAGTTATTCTGACTTCTGTGAACATTAGTTTCTTTATCCATAAAGGAATATTTGCATTTCTGCTCCACATATTGTGTGACTTAAGAAATTAATGCAATATATACAAAATTACCATTATAATGCCTGGCATTTAATAATAATTATGTGTTAGGGTTAGAAATTTGGGAGAATCAATTCTCCAAAGCTAGATTGTTTTTACATCTCCAAGCCTATTTCAATTTTACTAGATTGTTTGTCTATGACCATTTGTTATGTATATTCTGTAAGGGATATTTTAACTTCATGAGGTGGCAATTAGATAACATGTTTCAGTTCAAAAATTAGATTTAATTGTTCTCAAACACAATGCAAACTGCATATTTGTTGGATATGGAATAAACTAAAGAACCAACATCAGTTAGTCTCTACTGCACACTAAACAAGATACAAATAAGAGATGTGGTAAATACGGTGGAATCAATTCATTTCCAATATCTTTGGTTTTCTTCATCATTACCTTTTATGCCTCCTAATAATTTTCTGTACTTTTAGTCTTCCTAGCTAAACAAATAGACCACAAAACTTAGTTTTAGTTGTTTTATTTAAATAGTCACATGATAAAGCACATTGAATAAATATTATATATACTAACATCATTACATACACTATATATGTTATGTTATATATAAAGATATAGATCTAGATATATATTAAATTTTATATGTCTTCTCTTTTGCTCATCCACTGAGCAAATATTTATGGAATAAATGCAAGGTTATAAGCACTTTTATAGAACCTGGGAACAAATTAGTAAGCAAAGCAAACAATAATTTTGTTCACATGGAGTTCAAGTTATTGTGCAAGAAGGCAATTAATAAATGTTAACTAAAACTGAAATGTCCAGTTGTGATAAGCACTAAACAAATGAAAGGCAGGATGTTAAGTTGTTATTTGATACTGTGTCAAAAACACCACTTGGGGAGGTGACATTAAGCTTAAGGGTGGGTAAGAAGAAGCAAGTAATGTAACAATCAAGGGAAAGAACATTCTAGGCAGGTGTAAAACAATTAATATAAAGATTCTAACATGGGAATAAACTTGGTATGTTCAGACAAATGAACCTTAGTGGTGAGAGGCAGGGAGAGATAAACTGGTATAAATATAAGACTGGAAAATTATCTAGGGACCAAAGTATTATTCCATCTTCTTGCCTCAAAGAAAAGAGCCTGAATTTTATTTGAAATAGAAAACTACTAGAAGAGTTTTAAGAAGATGACTTTTGCTATTGCATAAGGAAGGAATTATTGGGCCTGGTAGGTTCAAAGGAATGATTTAGAATCAGGGAGACCAGGTAAGAGGAGCTTCAAGTACACCAGATGAAAACTGTTGAATATTTGTTGTTGTTGTTGTTGTTGTTGTTGTTGTTTTCTTTTGTCCCAAGGCAGTGGTATTACACTTACATGAATGAGTGGATGTATTACAGATAGAGTTGAGGTAATGTCAAGTATCCGTTGATTGATTTTATTTTGGGGTTAGGGAAAGAAAGAAATCAAAATGTACCTTCATGTCTTTGCTTAATTAACTCTGCAAACAACCAGGTCCATGCAGTTGTGCTGTTAATTTTTATATAACTCTACTATTTGTTAATTTGTCCACTAACACCTCTGTTTTTAAATCCTGCTGAGTTTAATTAACCTTAAGGAATTGAGAAAATAAAAAATATGGCTAATTCCATGCTTATTATTGATCACCCCATTTTAATATAAATTTCTTCTACCTTGGGAAAAGAGCTTTCAACTCTTCAAAAATGTATTGTTCAAGTTTGCAAAAGATATAAAATCTTAATGAGAAATAGGTTATAACTGATTTGACTGTTCAGATTTATACTAGCTTCTAAACATGATCCCAAGCATTCTGAGACTAACTCTTTAATGTTTTCAAAACTTATGACTATGATGATTTACTAGAACCACATTAATTACACCTGAAGCATTTTTGTTTTAAGAACACCTCGCAGCAGAGAAAAGATAAATTAAAATCAACATCGTAAAGGATAGTATTAGTGTAAAGTTATATTTTAATTTAATTCTTATAAATTTAAATTAACATATAGCTTGCATTCTCAGAGTTTTTATTATCAAACAATACATTTTATATCAAATTATCTTTTTACTGTTATTTACTTAAGCGAAATTTGCTAAGCATTAATATTAAAAATATTTATTGATCTATACAACAAGAGACAGTTCTAACTTCTGTGAATATAACTTGTAAAAAAGCAGACTCACTTCTTTCTATCAGGAAACTTTTATTCTGGCAGGAAACACATTCTAATTTTAAAAAATCAAATGACAAATAAATAATTTCTTATAAATACTATATAAAAGTAAATAATTTACCAACTCATATTTATCTAATCAAGTTGTGAAAGAACTAAAGCATAAAAAGGAGTAGGAATTAACCAGCTGACCTGTGTATGTGGTCAGGGGTGTGGAAAATGGTTCTTCAGGCAGAGGGAATGGACTGCGTAAAAGGCTTTGTTATAAGAGAAAGTATGGCCGGGCGCGGTGGCTCAAGCCTGTAATCCCAGCACTTTGGGAGGCCGAGGCGGGTGGATCACGAGGTCAAGAGATCGAGACCATCCTGGTCAACACGGTGAAACCCCGTCTCTACTAATACAAAAAAAATTAGCTGGGCATGGTGGCGCGTGCCTGTAATCCCAGCTACTCGGGAGGCTGAGGCAGGAGAATTGCCTGAACCCAGGAGGCGGAGATTGCGGTGAGTGGAGATCGCGCCATTGCACTCCAGCCTGGGTAACAAGATTGCGAAACTCAGTCTCAAAAAAAAAAAAAAAAAAAGAGAAAGAGAAAGTATGACATGACTCAAAAACTGAAGAAATATGTATGAAATATCAACTGTATTTTCTGGATAACATTGACAAAACAAACCAGAACAATACTCCCATTTTTCAGCCCAGCATGCAAGGAGATTAAAAGTTGCTGCTCTCTCCTGATAAACTGAAAGCTAAACAAACTGAAATCAACAATTCTCTTAGATTCATAAGAAAAATGTGGTTGTAGTGCAAACTATGTCCCGAAAATTGAAGAGACAGAGAAGCAGATACAGAAAAATCACAACTTATCAGAGCAGAAACCTATAAGCAGAAACATCTATAAGAACCAGTTCTGGAATAGGAAAAAAAAAAAAAAAATGTTATTCATGAATTGGTTGAGGCTCCACGTGGACCAGTCAGTGAATTGAAAACTCCAGGACGACTTAGTCACTGGAGGTCCTATGCATCTGAAGATTTTACTTTCAGGAGCTTAACCAAGTTCTTACAATGAGTATTAGAGAAATATCTTATGTTTCTGAAATTGGAAGTGGGTGGTAACTACATTAAAAATATACCAGAGCATTCTGTTCTTAACAAGGTCTACACTCAGAAGAAACTCTTTAATCAGAGCCTAACTTGGGGTTTTTATCAGAGTCTACCTGACTTGGAGAATGGAATTACCCAACACCACTCTGCTCTAGGTTTCCCTCTGGAAATCCCCAAAACCAGCCCACTCTAGTCATTCTGTCCCACCAAGGTTGTGGGAGGATGTGAGATATGATTTTGAAGTTTACAGCCAGAATCACAGACTCACTAAAGGACTGAGACCTAATCATGGGGTGAAAAACTCTTCTTCTGCCCCACATATTACCACCATGTTACTAAAGGCCTATTGACAGCATTTACCTTTACCCAGTATGTTCTGTCCAGCTATCAAGAGAAAAAATTACAAGGAATACTAAAAAGCAAAAAAACACAGTTTGAAGAGACAGGCAGCATTAGAACCAGATTTGGATATGATGATGATGTTAGAATTATCAGACTAGGAATATAAGATAACTATGATTAATATGCTAAGAACTCTAACAGGTAGACAATAGGCAATAACAGATGTGCCATGTATACAAGTAGAGAGACGGAGAGTCTAAAAAAGAGGAATGTCCTTGATGGGCTAATTAGTAGAATAGAAACAGCTGAAGAAAGAATCTCTAAGACTGAAGAAATCTCAGCAGAAACTACCAAAATGGAAAGGCAAAGAGGAAAAAATAAAGACCCAAGCCAACAAATAAAGAAACAAAAAGAACACAACATCAAGAACCATGGAATAAATATAAAAGTTATAATATATGCACATTGGTAATATTTAAAAAAGAAGACAGGGAGAAGTAAACAGAGGAAATATTTGAAGCAATAATGACTGAGAATTTTACCAAATAATGTCAGGCACCATACCATAGATCCAGGAAATTCAAATATGCAAATTCAAACATGTTAAGAAAAAGCCCACATAAGTACATCATATTCAAACTGCAGAAAATTAATGTGTATATATTCATATATAAGAATAGGCATGAATATGTTATTCATATTCATGTATGAATGAATGGTATATTTATGTAATTTATATATGCATATTCATATATATGAGTAAAAATATATTTATATTTTATATGTGAATATGAATATACATGAATGAATAATGTATTTATAAATACAAATATATATGAATAATATATTTATATATGAATATGAAGATATATGAATGAATACTATATTTATATATTAATATGAATATATTTGAATGAATAATATATTTATATATTTCTTATATATATAAATTTACATATGTGCTTCATATAATATATATAGAGAATACTGAAAGAAGCCAGAGAGCCAGAAGTAAAAACACCCTTAATGATGGAGCAAAAATAAGTTTTACACCAGAATTTTCTGCAGAAGCCATAAAAACAACAATTTAGTTAAGTGAAATATTTTTAGTGTTGAGAGAGAAAACCCTGCTAGTGTAGAATTCTGTCTCTGTGAAATTATCCTTCAAATGTGCAGCAGAAAGAACATCCTTTCTCAGACAAACAAAAAATAGAAAGAATGTTTTGCCAATAGGCCTGACTTGCAAGAAATATTTTGAACAAATTCTTTTTTTTTTTTTGAGACAGAGTTTCACTCTGTTGCCTGGTCTGAAGTGTAGTGGCATGATCTCGGCTCACTGTTACCTCCCCTTCTGAGATTCAAGTGTATCTCCTGTGTAAGACTTCTGAGTAGCTGGGATTGCAGGCATTCGCCACCATGCCCAGCTAATTTTTGTATTTTTAGTAGAGACAGGGTTTCCCCATGGTGACCAGACTGATCTCAAACTCCTGACCTCCACCCACCTCAGCCTCTCCAAGTGTTGAGATTACAGACGTGAGCCACTGCAGCTGGCCCTGAACAAGTTCTTCAGAGTAGAAAATGCTATAAACTAGAAACTCAGATTTCCAGATCATTTGATCATTTTTAAATTGAACTTGTTTTTTGTTTTGTTGTTTTTGTTTGTTATTGTTTTGCTATTGAACTGAGTTTCTTAATATATCCTGGTTATTGTCTCTTCACTTTACTGATCGTTTCCATTGCTATTCAGAACCTTTTAAGTTTGATGTGATCCCATCTGTCCATTGTTTGTTTTGATTGCCTGTGCTCATGGGTTCTTAATCAAGAAATCTTTGCCCAGACCAATATCCTGAAGAATTTCACCATATTATTCTTCTAGTAGTTTCATGGGTTCAGATCTTAGATTTAAGTCTTTAATCAATTTAGATTTGATTTTTATGTATGTTTAAAGATGAAGGTCTAGTTTTATGCTTCTGCATACAGATATCTATCTAGTTTACCCAGCATAGTTTATTGAAGAGACTGTCTTTCCCTAATATATTTTTAAAGAAAGAAAGTGCATCACAAAAAGAATAAGTGATGGTAAATTAAAAAATTTTACTTTTCTTATTCTTAGTCATAAGAAAATAATAATGGAAACAATATATTTTATTATATATATATGTATATATACCATGTATAAGGTAAATGAATGGTAACAATGATAGATGAGAGGAAAAACTTAAAAATAACTTATTATAAGGAACTCCTGCTACCCATGAAACAGTACAGTTTTATTTGAAAGATGACTTCATTCAGTTCATTGTAAATGTATATTGAAAATTCTTGAACAACAAATAAACAAGTTAAAGAAGTATAACTGATATACTAAGGAAAGAAAATTGAATCATATAAAATACTTGATCTAAACTGCCAAAGACAGAAAAATAGTGAAAGACAAAAACTGAAATAAAGAATTGGGCAATAAATAAAATAGTTACAAATACAATAGATGTTTATCCATTGTATCAATAATTATCTTGAAATTGCTGTTATCTAAATAGATCCATTGAAAGGCAGAGACTGTCAGAGTAGATTTAAAAGAAACAAGACCCAACCAGATATTGTTCACATACACACACACAAAAAAACACACACACACACAATAAGTATAATGGCACACATAAATTAAAAATAAATGGATACAAAAAGGCATGCTATGCTAACACGAATCAAATGAAAGCAAGAGTAGAAATATTGATGCCTGATGCAGTCAACATCAGAGCAAGAAAAGTTATCAGCTTTCTAAAGGGATATTACCTAATTATAATGTGGTCATTTCTCAAGTAAAATATAGCTATCTTTAACATGTATATATTTAACAATAAAGCATACAAAAATGTGAGGCAAAAATTAATACAACTTAATGAGAAATATGTATCCACTTTTATACCTGGAGACTTTAACGCTGCTCTATAAGAAACTGACAAATTCAGCAAGCAGAAAAAAAAATGAAATAGTTTAAAAAAGTAAGAAAAAATGAAAAAATTTTGATAAAAAAAATAAAATCAGTAAGGACATTGTTCAACCAAACAACATCAATCAACTCTATATGTCATCTGTAGACTACTTCATCCAGTAACAGCAGAATACATACACTTCCCAAGCTTGCCTAGAATACGCATCAAGATAGATCACACACTAGGTTATATGACATACCTTAAAGCATTTTAAAAATAGGAATCTACAATGTCGGCTCTCAAACCACAATGGAATTATACTGCAAATCAATAAAAGAAAGCTAGAAAATACTTCAAATGCTTGAAGATTAAACAATGTACATTTACATAGCATATAGGTCCAAGAAAAATATCTCAAAAGAAATTTTTAAATATTTTAAACTAAATGAAAATGAAAGCACAACAAATCAAAATTTTGGGAATGAAGTGAAAGCAATGTTAAGAGGGAGATTTTCATGAATATGTATATTAGAAAATAAGACAGATTTAAATGAATTATCTAAATTTCTCTACCTCAGGAAACTAAGAATAAAAGAGCAGATTAAGTTCAAAGTAAGGAGAAGAAAACAAATAATAAACATTGTACAAGAAGTAAATAAATTTTAAAACAAAATCAATAGAATTAAAATGGAAAGCTGGTTCTTTTAAAAAAATCAACAAAATTGCTAAGTCTATACCTAAGCTAACTAAGAAAAATTAAAAAAGATGGATAAAGAGAGAGAGGAAGAACACAAGAATATCAGAAATAAGGAATAATTACTACAGACAGCATGGTCATTCAAAGGATAATAAAGTAATACCATGAGCAACTTTATGCCAATAATTTGATAACCAAAGTGAAATGGAGAAATTCCTTGAAAGGCACAATCAGCTAAATGTCACAAAGGAAGAAACAATCTAAACAGATCTGTATATCTATCAAACAAATTGAATTAATGATTAATAGTCTCCCCAAAGAAAGCACCAAGCCCAGACAGTTTCACTGGTGAATTCTACCAAATGTTTAAACGTTAAATTATATCAGTATCTATATTCTGTTTCAAAAGATAGAAATAGAGAGAATACTTTCTAACTTACTCTGTACAGCCAGCATTACTTAAATGCCCAAACTAGACAAAGATATGACAAGAAAACTACAGGCCAATATCTTTCTAACCTTAGATGCAAACACCATTAACAAAATATTAGCAAGTCAAATCCAACAATTTATAAAGAAATTATGTATCACACCCAAGTGGGATTTATCCCAGGTATGCAAGTCTGATTCAACATTAAAAAAACCAATGTAAATCCAACACATCAAGATAATATAGAAAAATCATAAAATCATATTAATAGATGCATAAAATCATTTCACAAAATTTGATACCCATTCATAATGAAAGCTTTTAATAAGTATGAGGGGGAACATTTCTTAACTTAATAAAGGATATTAAAATTAACTACAGCTTACATTATTCTTTACATCTTAGTAAGTAACAGAAGCAGCCCCAACTAAGATTAGGAACAAGTCAAAAATATCCTCTCTCACTAATCCTTTTCAGCATTGTACTGGAAGAACTAACTAAAGCAATAAGACAAGGCAAAGAAATAAAAGACATATCGATTGGGAAGGAAGAATTAACTCTCTTTGTTTGCAGATGACATGTTAGTCTATGTAAAAGGTCTGAAAAAGCTAACAAGTATAATCAATGATTATAGCAAGGTTGCAGGATAAAAGATTAATATACAAAAATCAATTAATATGCAAATATAAAAAATATACCTGCAATGAACAAGTGAAATTTGAAGTTAGAAACAAAATTATTCCTGTCATTAGCAACCTACAAAATTAAATAATCAGGTATATATCTAACAAAATATGTACAAGATCTTTATGAAGAAAACTATGAAACTGATGATAAAAAATAAGAATAAAATAAATGGAGAAATATTTCATGTTCATGGATAGAAAGACTCAATATGGACAAGATGTCAGCTCTTCCCAACTTGATCCAGAGAATCAATGTAATCTCAACAAAATCACAAGTTATTATGTGAATATGACAAATGGATTCTGAAGTTTATTACATAGAGAGGCAAAAAGACCCACAATAACCACAGTAATATTGAAAGTATAAATTTTTAGGATGGCACTATCTAACTTCAATACTTCCTATAAGCTACAGTAAACAAGATAATGTGATACTGGCAAAGAATAAACAAAAAAATTAATGGAACCATGTAAAAACCCCAGAAATAGGCCCACATAAATATACTCAAGTGAACTGACATTTCACAAAGTAGTTAAGGCAGTGCTATGTTGAAAAGTTGTTATTTTCAACAAATGATACTGAACTGTAATCCATAAGAAAAAAAATGTACCTAGATGCAGATATTATGCCCTTCATAAAAATTAACTCAAAATGTAATATTGACCTAAATGTAAATCAAAAAATTATAAAACTGCTAGAAGAAAACATGGCAGATAATCTAGGTAGCCTTGGTTTTGGTGATGACTTTTTGGATTCAATACTGAAAGCACAATCTGTGAAAGAATTAAGCTTGACTTTTATAAAATTAAAAATTTATGCTCTGCAAAAGATACTGTCAAGAGAATGAAAAGACAAGTCACAGAATGGGATAAAATATTTGCAAAAGACATATCTGATAAAGGACTATTATATGAAATTTACAAATAATTCTTAAACTCTATAGAATAAAAACAACAGCTCAATTGGAAAGTGGGCCAAAAAACCTAATACATTCCTAATTAGAGAAGATATACAAATAGCAAATAAGCCTATGAAAAGATATTTCAAATCCTATGAACCAGGGAAATGAAAATTAGAATGAGCTACTGTACCACTGCAAGACTATTAAAATGGTCAACATCCAAAACGCTGACAGCACAATTGCTGGATGTGAAGCAACAGAACATCTCATTCATTGCTGACGGAAATGCAGTGATGCAACCACTTTGGAAGACAATTTAGCAGCTTCTCAAATAAATAAACATGCTCTTACTTTAAAATGTATCATTTGAGCTCCTTAGTATTTACCCAAAGAAGTTGAAAATGTATGTCTACACCGAAACCTGCACACTGATTCTTACAGAAGCTTGTTTCATAGCTGCCAAATCTTAGAAGCCATTAAGATATCCTTCAGTAGAGGAGTGAATAAACTGTGGTAACCCCACCAATGGGATATTATTCAGCCCTAAAAAGGAAAGAGCTATCAAGCCACGAAGAGACATAGGGGAAAGTTTTTATTATTACTAAATGAAATAAGCCACTTTACTAGATTATTACTAAATGAAATAAGCCACTTTAAAAAGACTACCTACATTATAATTCCAACTATATGACAAATATAGTTTTGCTTTGGCAAAAGCAAAACTTTGAAGACAGTATAAAGATTAGTGTTTGCACATGTTGGAAAGAAGGGAGGAATAAGTAGGTGGAGCATAGAAGATTTGTAGGGCAGTAAAACTATTGTGTATGATAAAATAATTGTGGGAAAATGTCATTACAAATGTTTTCAAATACATAGAATGTACAACCCCAAGAGTGAACCTTAATATAAAGTACAAATTTGGGGTAATGATGTGTCAGTGTGGGTTCATTGGTTGTAACAAATGTGCCACTGTGGTGGGAGACAGCTAATGAGGAGGCTTTGCATGGGTGGGAGCAGGGAATACATAGGAAATCTCTGTGTCTTCCTCTCAATTTTGCTATGAAATTCAAACTGGTCTAAAGGAAGTCTATACAACTGAATTTTAAAAATTGTTCTTTGCAGTTTATACTTGCTGGGCTTCACAGCAGATTGTTTTCCTTATGTTAAAAGAATTATAATGTATAGAGTTAATAATTTGTAATAATGAATACGTGAAGCAGGGAAAGTCCAAAGACTAAAATAAAAAGAAAAACGTTAATAAACCAAGTTTACCTTCTAGTGGACATACTCACATATGTGCCTAGAAATATTTATCACTATTCCATTACAACTCATTTATCACCTGAAAGAGTGGCTACTGTACTAAATTACACTAATCTAAATAAGAAAGAAACAAAAAGAATCATGGATGTTGGGGGAAAGTGAATATACAGAATAAAATCGATAAGAAATAGAATTATATAATTTCTAATATTCCAGAAAAAGAGTTATATGCTTCAGCAAGTTATAAACCCTGGGAAAAAATGGCACACAGATTACAAAAAAATGAGTGAAATTTTGCTGTTGTCTAATTGGCATATTTGAATCATTTTCATCTCTTCTATAATATATAAAATGAAAATATCATGGTTGATTGGTAAAAATGCAAGATGAACGAGGTCTTGGATGTTCAGCCCTAATCTCCCTTTTATTCATTCCCTCTTACAAAAGTATCACAACGGTAGGGTCCAACGGTTATTGTGAATGAAATATTATGTAAATAACTGCTCCTCAATTTTAGCTATATACATGGGCCCAAACTTGAATCACAAGCACTTAATCAGAAAATCTGAGAAAACAAAGAGAATTTGAAGTCACATGATGATATCTCCTGTCCAATGAGGTATAAGGAATGTGATATTTTCAATATTAACTTTGTTTTGGGATGTGTTTTATTTGGATTATTTTTGCATTTCCTTCCATTCCATTTAAGTTAAAAATCTTTGCAAGTAAATTATTCTACATAGTAGACTTAAACTTTTTATTAATTGTACATTCTGAAATAAAACATCGAATACATCAATATTTAAAAAACCTTAGAGCCATATTTGTATTTTAAGGTAACCACAGCATACCCTTTTACTCTTCCCTTTTCTAAACTAATCATTCTCAATGCTGTCTTCATGATTTATTAATTGCATGAAATCCTTACATTCCGGCAGGGTGTGCTTATTAATTAATCAATAATACTACGTCTCATGATATACCAGATGACATCTGATAGGGGCAGAGTGCATGGACATTTATTGTCTCTAATGTGGAAACTGTCTCTCTCTCTCTCTTTGTTAATATTAATAAAACATGACATAGTATTAGTGTTTAAGTAACTGAATATTTTAGTTACAAAAGCAGTACCAACATATATAATTTATATTTAATTTAATAAGGTCACCTTTCATGGTAGACTGGATGACATTTGACAGGGGCAGAGTGCATTTAGACCTTTACAGTTTTAATGGGAAATTTCTCTCTCTCTGTTAATAAAACATAACATCTATTAGTGTTTCTGTAAGTAACCAAATATTTTAGTTTCAAAAGTAGTATATATACATGTAATTTTATATTTAATTTAATACAATTATATATAATTTTATTTAAAAACGCAAAAATCAAAGAAAAATATAAAAGGTAGAAATCAAGGTCTTTAATCAATACTGATCCTATTTGCTGCCTTATACATAAACATTAACATTATTATTTATTTCCTTTTCAATAATTTTCCATGTGGTCTATAGTTTGTAAAGAAATAATATACTAGGATACAACACAGAGAGAGATATTTCTATGTACATACATATATATGTATATAAATTTTAGCAAATTTATGTCATCTAGAAATGCAGCTTCAATAATGTTCCATTTCAGCACATAAATCTCTTCCTCATTCTTTTTATAAAAGAGTAGTATTCCATAGTGTTAGATATAATAATGTATTTATCTACTCCTTTACTGTTACAATTTAGAAGAAACTTTCAGCATTTTTATAATAGACTGTTATGTTTTGAACATCTATATACATAAATTTTGTAAATATACAGTAAGATACTAGATGTAGAATGGAAGGCCAAAACTGAAAAATGCTGGCAAATTGCCCACAGAAGTCTATTCAATTCACAGCTGCAATAAAAGCAGAGAATGCATATGTCCCTACAGCTTCTGTTATATTAAATATCACCAGTTCATTACTGCCAATCTGATAAGTAAGAGTTTTTATTTTGATGTTATTTAAGATTTGCATTTGTCTGTTTAGGTTGAGTCTGTGTTTGTTTTTTTTTCTTTCTTTCTTTTTTTTTTTTGGTTACTTTGCTTTAATTATCTTTTCATGTTCTTTACACATTTTCATAGAATTATTTAACCTTTTTTCTTACTTGTCACTTATATAATGTGTCCTAAATAATTTGATTTTGTATTCCTTCCAAATATTTTTCTGTATGATGCTATAGATTACATGAAAGTTTATATTTTTGTCTGCAAGTTGGTGAATTTTATAAATTTTTTTCAAGGTCAACATTTTCATTTTTTAAAAAATTTCTTAAAGTTGCAAGTTTTAGTAATTTATTTCCTAATTTGAATTCTCCATGCATTCCTGGATAGTGATGGCAGGTAACACTGAGTGCTGCAAATACATCAGCTTTTATAAGTAACCTACAGGAATTAGTTTGGTACTATTACCATCTTCATTTTGTTAACTAAGCAACGAGGGATGGAGAGCTTTATGCAATGAATCAGTGGGAGAGCCAGCTAATTTGGTTCTGGGACATCTCCTTCTAAACATTATGCTATGCTTGTTATTATTTTCTATTTAATAATCAGTTATAAAATATGACAGGAATTTATATAATCTTAACCAGTCTGTACATTGTCAAACTTATTCACATTACGTTTTGTGACAATTTTGACCAACTATTGCTTCATTTACTCTTTATAATTCTACAGAAAATATTAGTAAAATTCTGATATTACTTAATATAACTTACCATGGATGGGGGATTAGACATGTAAATTATGTGTATTTCAAATATAGTCAAGTAAGGTTAAGTAAAACATTCACTTAATAATACTTATGGTATTTATTGTAATAAAAAAGTTAAAAAATAACCTAAATGTTTGTCAGTTGGCCACTGGTTAAATGTGTGGTGATCATACATACAGCAGCATAGTATGCAGCATGATAAAATAAGAGGCAACTCTAAATGTCCTTTTATAGATTATAACTAATAAGCAGTGTTAATTCAAAAGGCACTATTATATACAATTAGTATATTACCATTTGTGTAAAAATAACTACATGCATTTTCATTCACATGTGCTGGTATCTGTATAGAATGTCTCTGGAAAAAAGTTAATGTAACAAAATCTAAAATTAAAACAATCACTGAAAACAACAATAAAAATTGCAGAGGCTACGAATCATTTTCTCTTGGCAATCTTTAATTTCCTTTCAGCAATATTTATTTCATTCTTTTCAATTTAAAGATATTTGTTTGCCTATTTATTTTTAGCAAGGAAAACAATAAAATCAAAATTTATTGCTTATCTCCGCTTTGTGCTTTTTTCACACGTATTTGTAAAAATTGTTAATACAAGAAAACGTTTGAATCATTTTCTTGCTAAGAATCATCAATAGCCACATTTTCACTAATAATATCATCTTGTATGTCATCACAAACATGGTATCATGCAATTTTTTTAAAGTAATCAATTGAAGAATAAGAAAAACTAACACACAGACTAACAAACAACATTAAGATCCAATGGTGATGGGCTCTTCATCCATCTTTACTAATTCTATAGATCTTACTTACTTGGTGACACCTGATCAGAGAATGTTGCTAAATGTATCTAAATCACTGTCTCTTACTGACATTTGATATTCAGAACTAAAAATTTCTTTATTCACTTCTAGATTTTCTTCTATTTTTATCAACACTATTCTTCAAATTATGATGCATGTGTATGTAAGGTTCCTACATACTCATAAGAGCAACAATATGTAACTGATCTGATCAAAAGTATTTTATATCTTTAGTATTAATGTCTGTATAAGTCTCAACATTTGTAGAGTCTGTTCAGTCTTTGGCCCATTGTAGATTTGTTGTTTGCAGGCTTTTGTTTTTGTAATCCTAGTTTACATGCTTTTTAAGAACAAATTTTAATGTCCTATATCCACCATTATGATAAGAAATAATGTGTTTATACATTTGTCATTTTCAGAATGTCATACAGTTGGAACCATAAAGTATTTAGTCATTTCAGACTGTCTTAATTCCCTTAGTAAATATATTTAAAGTTCTTCTATAGTAGGTAGTTTATTCGTTTTTTATTATGAGTAATTTCCAATTTTACTGATGGACCACAGCTTATTTATCTATTACCTACTATCCAATCACCTATTAAAAGA
Organism: Aotus nancymaae; assembly: GCF_030222135.1. Lineage (NCBI taxonomy): Eukaryota > Metazoa > Chordata > Mammalia > Primates > Aotidae > Aotus > Aotus nancymaae. The sequence goes on from NW_026988435.1 coordinate 25,999,713, forward strand.
CAAGTTGGTTACAATTTTGGCAATTTATAAATAATGTTGCTGTGAAAATTCGTGTAAAGACTGTTGCATGGATACAAACTGAAGTCCGCAACCTCTCCTTAGTAATTTTGTTTTGTTTTGTTTCTGCACCTATTTGAAATCTTTATTTGGAGTACCTTTTTCCCAAGTCTCTATCCCACTTCATTCCTTGTCATCACCAAATAACTTCCTTATCTCTTTGTGTTGTTGTTGTTCAGTTTTGAGACGTGAAACTTTGTAGTAAGTTTTCTGTTTTTCATCAATTATAAAAAATTACATTCACTGTCACATATATTTGAAGTTTCATAAAGATGATATTGGAATATGAAGTTATAATTGAGGAAGTATGCATGTATGTTACAAAGAATATTTTGATTTAAACTATTTTCTTGGAAAATGTGAATATGTTAGAAGTCAATAATCATGTTACAAGTAAGATCTTTTATACAAATTGATAGACATATTTAAAAGAAAACATAACACATACAAATTTTATCTTCTAAATTTTCAAATAAAAGCAACATTTCTGAAGTATTTCAAATGTTTTAAAATTTTAAAATATGTTTCCAATTTTTAATTATTTTAAAAATGTTTTAAAATATTTTGATATTTTAAAATGTGGCTAGTGAGGGGAAAGAAAGCTACTTAATGCTATACATTTTATTAATAAAATATTTTCATTTTTTCCAAATAGAAAGTGTACAATAGAATTTAAAATGTATACCAATTTTGCAAAATAATTGATACTGTTTTGATCAGAAAAAGATATCTAGACAGGATGGAATTTCTTTCTTTCTTTTTCTGAGTGATAATGTATGGTGAGGTAAATTTAAATGCATTTCTCAGTGGTTTTCTTAAATTAACCAAGTTGGGATTACTTGGAGGAAGGTAAAATTGGGTGATTTTAAATTGTATTTGTTCCATAATGCATCATTTTTATATTACACAGGTGAGATTTTTTCTTTATGTTTCTAGGAAAGATGGATCAAAAGAACCAATAGTGGAGATGAGAACAGAGGATGAAAGAATTACTAATCATGAAGATGGGAGCCCAGTAAATGAGCCAAATGAAACCACACCACTAACAGAACCTGAGTATGTAGCTTGGAATGCTTACTTATATTCAAATGGGTATTGGCACAATGATAACACATTATTATTGTTTATATTATGTATTTAAATATTAATTATTTGTAAAAGAATTGTGCTTTTACTTTTTCAATGTAAGTACATGTGAATATCTAAAATACATTTTCTGTTGAGACTTTTTCACAAAAATTTTGTATGAATGTGAAAGTCTGTTAAACCATATATCTATAATTTAATGCAAAAGTATAAAAAAAAAGTATCTTACAGCATTGAGATTTTCAACAATAGTCTTTCTTTATAAGATTGTGTTGTTTTCGCTTTCAAAATAAAATAGTTATATTTACTGAAATAAAGATATTTCAGGAAATTTGTCATCACTTTGAATATAAATGTCAGTGAAATATATGCAAGGCAATTTTTAAAAGAAATAATATTTGTACAGAGGAGAAAACAACATTGAATTGTTAATCATTGTAATGTCTATGCAGTAAATGATGCTTCGTCTCCATTCTTGATGTTATTTATTTTTGCATCTCTAATAGCTCTATTAAAACTGTAGTATATAACAAAACCTGAAAAGATGAATATATGCCTAGATGTATGCGCAGGACAATTAGAATAATTCAAAGTAAAGGCATTATTACCAAGTAGTAATAGTAGTATTCTATTGGATGTATGTGATAATAAGAAAACCATGGTGATCACTCACTTCTTTACTATGCGGCAAAATAACTTTTTATTACTTTTCAGAACAAATATTAATTTTTATACCATCTAATATTTTCTTGCAGAGTAAACTGATTTAGGTTTCTCATCCTAAATCAAAGACAAAATGTTGTCACAGGTGAAGAAAATGATTTTCTTTTCACAAATTCCCTCTATCTGCCCACAAGGGATTGAAATAATTAATATTTACACAAATACAGAGTTCTACTCTATAAAAAATTTTTAATATAAATCCTCAAGCCAATTTTAGTGATTGCATTTAGAGATCATTACAATCTAAATTCAAATTAACTGTATTAGATGTGGGTTCTGTATTATCCCCTTTAGAAACAAGAGGTATACATGAAAACTAGTTATGAATATGCTCTTGGTGTGGGCTATATTTTGGGAAAAAAAGGTAATTTAATAACTACTCTATGTCTCAGTTATAGAAAATAAACACCAATACAAAATAATATGATTAACAGTAATTTTAAAAAATTTTACCTAAACATAAGTGGCAAGAAATTCTGTACACAGAAACAAACTATCAATTTGGTGAAAATGCTGTTTCATTAAAAACTTAATATATAGTTCATGAGTGGGAGATATATTAAGGATTATGCTAACTTCCTATCAGAACTCTGACCTTCTCTACATTTTGATGCTAGAAGTGACACATTGCTTTTATAATCTTTTATTGTCAATATATTTAGTACCTGTGAATGGTAAAAAGGAGTAACTGAGCCTGTACTATTTATAACATATGTAAAATAGCTGTTCTCATTGGTACGATGTTACTTCATTCCCAGGAATGGATATTACTAGTTTTGCCTATAAATTACTTTGACTGCTTAGTTCTGCTAGCTTTGATATGCAGAATGTTTTACCCATCTCATTCAAAAATATAAAATAAATCCCAAAGGAACTAGTGTAGTAAGTTTCACTCCATCATAAAATAGTAAGGTTAAAGTCACAGAGATGGATTCGAATACTATTTCTAAGTTAATTTTTTTGATGTGGAAAAAGTATGTTATTAAGGGAGAAAAATTCACCTCCAAATATGTACTCAATGGTAAACAATTGAATTTGCAAGTTTTTGGAAAATCTAGAAAGCATAATTAATTGACATCAAAGTAAGGTTTGTGAGGTTGTCTTGATATTAAGAAATAAAGTTGTCATTGCTTCATAAGTTACAATTGCAAGCAACCAAAAACTGTGTTACAAAGTGATATAAAAGTGACAAGAAAAAAATAATAATGAAAAGAGACAAAGGAAAACATATACAGTAAATATTAAAAAGTGAGCAAGTCCTAAAATATGTTCATTTGCATTAAGTTTAAGGAATATTGTTAATTCTTGTTAATTCACTCAGTTTCTGAATTTTATTTTTTTTATTTTAATTTTTTTGAGACGGAGTCTTGCTCTGTTGCGAGGCTGAAGTGCAGTGACATGACATCAGCTCACTGCAAACTCCACCTCCAGGATCAAGTGATTTAAGGCTAATTTTTGTATATTTAATGGACACCAGGTTTCACTGTGTTGGTCAGGCTGGTCTTGAACTCCTGACCTCAAGTTATCCACCTGCCTCAGCCTCCAAAAGTGCTAGGATTACAAGCATGAGCCACCCTGCCCATACTGTTTTCTAAATTTTGTGTAACAGAATATGACAACAATTATTAATTGTTTTCACTAGAGAAAATTTAGTACTAATAAATCACATAATTGACATTTAAAAATGTTTTGGCATTTTACCTTCCAAAGCATGTAATTATATTTTTGATATCAACAACCAGTTACCAAATCTAAGCCACCCTTTAGTGAACAATTTAGTGCATCTAAATCTATAAATATATTATTTCATTCATCTTTCTCTTTCTGCATTATGTTTTTAACAGGCCAATGTAATTGTTTTTATTTTCTTTTAGATCAATTTTTAATCTATTTTATATTATTTTAATAAATTTAATTTTTCCTTTCTAATTATTGTAGCATATTATTATCATAATATTGAAGCATAGTTTCTCTACAAAACAGTAACTTAAATGTTAAGGTATATCTCTTTAAATACCTCAGAAAATGAAGCTTATTATTTTTTATCTTCCAGAAAATTGCCTTTAAAGGAAGAAAATGGGAAAGAAGTTCTAAATCCAGAAACTATAGAAATTAAAGTTTCTAATGACATCATTCAATCAAAAGAAGATGACAGCAAAGCATAACAATGTTACAGGGGCTTGAACAACACTACAAAGAGCATTTGGATTGCAGTGACCTATGACCAAAACTATTCCATTGACCTTAATTTCTTGGGAAACTTCTAGCTTGGAATAGCTTGTACACATATACATATGATCAAATACTCCTGCCCATGGTCCACTCCTTTTGTTATTGTTGTGGTTGTTGCTGTTGTTGTTAATTTTGTTAAGAATTTCAGTATCGAGACCTGACTGGCACCAACACTTGGTTATTCAATTTGATTCTATGCCTGAAGTACTGGAGTATATTATATGGCTAATGTGCTCTATTTCTTAAGAACTATATTTAATACAACCAACAAATATATTTTAACCTCTCTAACAAATAGTGGTCAAGGAAAAAAGAAAACAAAACAACAACGTTGTGAGCTACATGTGTAAGAATGCCCTGCATGTGTATAAGTCCTATTCTGGGCAAATAGATTTTTAAAGTGGCTTTCAACTTCAAGATGAAGGCACTTAATGATGGTTACTCATTTTATCAGGGGAATTTCAGGGAAACTAGGCTTGAAAAAGCCAGTTATCTTTAGCAGATATTAAGAGTGGAAAACTTTGGAGAACTCATTTCAAGTTATGGTTTAGTGCATTTTGAACATTGATTTTTGATAGACTAAAGTGCCAGATCAAAATTGTTACCCATTTGAAAGAATATTAGTTGTATATAAAATTAGATTAGAAAGACTTTCTAAATCTCTATCTCTTTATATATGTCCTATTCATTCACAATGGATTACACAAAAAATAAATGTATTGCGAGTGAAATAATATTGATTTCTGCCCTCAGCTTCAAATAAAGTAATTTGAAATGGGAACAATATCAATATGGTGTCTTGATATATTTATAAATATGTAATTGTCATTTATTTTTTAAATAATTTATCAAAAAACAAGTCTTTAGTGTTCAAATACTTCAAATCATACCCTCAGATATATTTTTAGCCCATGGTTTTATATAGTCTTTAAGAACTAATTTTCCCACTGTTATTGGTCCATCATTAAATGTAATTGGCTAATGGAAATTACAATTTTAAGATTGACAAAATTAAGAAGAAATTATTTAACTTTTTAATGTGCCATAAAAGTATAAATGATAAACAATTAAATACCACTATGTATTCTATTCTGGATGTTCTAGCTAGAAGTTCTTTTAAGATTTTGATAAACAATTTTGGTTGAAGACATTCCTTAAATATTCAACACAAACTTTCTAATATCTTTTGTCAGGATTATACCAGAATAAAATACTTATTAACTTCCAAGCTATGCAAGCTCCAAGAGGTAAGAGTGAAATATGATTTAACTTATATGTAAGGTTTTTAAAAGTGTTTATGATTATAAGCATTTGGGAGCAGGTTTATTAACCTTGAGAGCCAAAGGTTTCTTTAGGCCCTGTAACATTCAGAACCTTTGGTGTTTCAGGTGATATTATAGCTCAAATAGTGACAGGATAGGGAATGGGTTCCAAGGGAATATTGGAGCAATATTTAGCATTGCAGAAACCTGCTTTGGGCTTGTCTCTCTGTAAAGATAATCTGATGATTACTAAATGTAAAATTAAGGCAACTCATGAATATTTTTATTTATGAAGTGCTTGCAACTGTCAACCAAGGAGAGATAACTAAGTAATTTTATATAATTCCTCACTTTTCTGGCTACAGCAGGGCAGACTATGACCACCTACATTTGAAGGCACCAAATCATCACAGTATCTTTGCCATAAATTGCAGGGTTATAATGCTAGAATCTCTCCTTGCATTCCAGTTTGGCAGATTCTGAAGAAAATAGCAGAATTTTTGTGCCTACCTAAGAATTTGAGTAGTGTCTAAACAAACAAACCAGTTAGGTCATTTTAACTAACTTGATTATCCAACTAGTCTTTGACAGATTTGACTCTTGCTGTTTAGTTTATGTTTGTCTGATCATCCAGTTTGCTTTATTTTGCTGTGTTTATTTTGTTGTTCGTTTTGTTTAGTACCAATGTACTAAAACTAGGTCAAAATACTTGAATTAGTTTGTTTGTGCAAAGTGTACAAGCTTAGTAAAGTGTCCACAAAGCAATAGCCATGAATGCTAATTATTTCTGAATATGGCCACATGGTTTTAGACTAATGATGGTAAAAGAATTAGGATGACTGAGAAAGTCAATTCGCATGTTTACTATTGTTATATTTGTGCTTTACTTCAAGAGTGCAGAAATCATAATAAATAACAAACTATTTTTGTGTTTTCTCAATTTGACATTTGTTTCTCTCATTTATTTGGATTTTCCTTGTAAAGAAATTGACATACATTTCATATATATATATATGTATGTATGTGTATATATATATATATGATGTTAAATTTCCTGCCATTCATGTAGAGTAATGATCTGAAATTAACAGATAATCTGAAGCTAATTATAGTCAGACTATTTCAAGTGCACTGTTTCAGTTGCCCGAGTGGTCCTTACCTCTTGTCCTTGAAATCCATGCCATGCTGAAGCAAGGCAATACTGTGATAAACTATTTTTTTTAATATTTCAATGGAATGCTCCAAATTATTTATAAAAGTTTCAAAATAAAAAATGGCTTGTAGTAAATTGTAAAATATGAGTAGAACTGAAATAACCTGTTTCATTCTTATTCTAGATTAAACATATACATATAACCGTATAAATGTTATTTTTATTGTCTGAGAGTACTCAAGTATTAGTATAAAATGTCAAAAAGATTGACTGAATATAAATACTGTTAAATAATTTGAACCCTATGATATTTTAAACCAAGAGGCAAAGATATCACTGAAAACTTGGTATTTCTTGATAGATTAGGTGCAATTAGGCAGTGACAATCTATATTCAACAACATATAAGACAAAAGAGTAATATCAGAATTTTAACATGTATTTTGTTTTCAAAACTGGCACAAATTAGTGTGTCAACATATTTTACAATGATGTCAAATGAATTTAATTAAAAATTGTATTTTTAAAGATTTATTTATTATTTTTGTGGGGTAGGACATTGCCATTCTATTGATACTAATGTCTAACATTAATGTAATGTTTCTTAAGTTGTCTTTTATTTTTAATATTAATACATATAAAAGCATTTTTCAAAGGCTGTTTGATCCAGCAAACTTCATATGGATCTTAGTCTTTGAATTAAATATTTATTTAAACAGATTTTATTAACCAAATTATTTATTTGTGTGCCAACGATTAATTGTAACTTTGTGATCATACCTTTGTTTTATGGTTCTTCTTTTAAATAATTAAGATGTATTGTGCCTTTTAATTAGCATGACATTCTGCTTTATTAACATAAAAAAAACGACAATTAACATCATTATAGTATATTTTGCTTAGATCTGAGATACTCAGATGATGCTCTCTTATTTACAGTCAGTAAATAAGTTTAATTCAAACTATTTTAACTTGAATATAAAATCGAAATATAATAAACTACACTGTATAATTTACTTACTTATGTCAAAACAATTCTTTTTATACACACACATGAAATATCCTAATTTGTTCTGTATTGCTTTTCTAAACAATAAATACATTCCAGATACTGTGGAAATTAAATTTTGCCAGTTGTTAAGATAAGGACAACAGAAAACTTTTGAAAATCAATCAAATTACTATGGTGTTTCCTGGGTCATCATTATTTCCATGTGTATGTATTTTATTTAGAATAATAAATCAACCTTTATTTTTGGTGATAAGATTGTCACTGATGAAAATATGTAAAGCTCAAGAGGTAGAAATAATATTTTTCATTAGTTAATTTAGGAAATATTGGAATAGCGTATTATAATTATTTATGAGGTTCACAATATTCTTTTTCACAGAAAATAAGGTAAACACTGAGTTAAATCCCCCTTTCAGTTTTTTAATAATCATACCCATACTCATAATCATTTAATGTGCTTATTCAACAAACTTTCTGAGTATGTGGAAATATTTTTAACAATAAGTTGGTTAGCATTATTTATCTTTAGAAAGAAAATATTTGCATCTGTTTATTAACCCTTTGAAGCATTAATACTTAGTCACATTGAAATTGCATATGGATGTATCAATATGGGTGAAATTAAATTGTGGATGGTTATAGATATGAAATACTTCAATCTTAAAAGGTAAATTTTCAAAAAATTATTTTATTCATGGACTTAACAATGTCTTAATATGAAACAACTATATGTGCAAATGAGAAATTTATAAAAAGACCTCACATACAGTAGTTGTTGAACAAACATAATTTTCTTCCAGCTCCCCACCTTTCCCCTTTTAAAAATTAAATTTATCCATGTCGATGCAGCTATTTAACATTATATAAGAATGCTAATAGATGAATTATTTCTTCTCATATAAAAGCAAAGAATTTTATATTATATATAATGGTAAATATTTATTTGATAACACACTTAATATTCTTAGAAAAATAATTTGTTACTCGCTTTAGTACTTTACCTATAACATAAATATATTATTTGATATTACCTCTTTAAATTTTCATTTTATACACTTTTTGAGATTCTGGCCACACAACATTCAGAATTATTGCCCATGTAAATTTAAATATTGTGACTTATTTTTTTTCTTTTCTGAAATGAAAACATGTATCTTTGGTGTCTGCTTTTAGCCTCCCATGGAAGACAGTAAGCAAAACAATCACTGTTGGAGAATTTCAATCACAAACTGACATAGGAGAATAGAGAAACAAAGAAATGAACAGATCTAGAAAGGCAAACTGAATTGCTACATTTGGAATAGCTAAGGACCTGACTTTGAGAAGTGCTAGACCAGGAACGACTAGGAACATTGCTTAGATGAAAATTAAGGCCCATTACACTGATGCAAAGGAGAAAAGAGTGAAACACAGAAGAGAAAGTTAACAGAGATAGAATCCATGATTCAATTTTGCAAATACTTTTTTTAGAGAACAACATGCATACTATAAAACAAATGATACTATCAAGAACAAACCTATTTGTTCCAACTCTTAAAGAAATATTCATGGTTTAGCATTTGCCTCTAAACCCTGTTAGAAATATGTGAAATTAGAAATAAAGGGTTTAAAAAAAAAATAAAAAAACGTTTTTGGTATGTGAACTCTATACTGTGCTTAGTATGTACTAAAGCATACTATCTTTTATTTTCTTTAATTTATATATTTCATTCAAATTCTATATTCCTAAGTTAGCTACCACAACTTTTTTTGTTGTTTCAATATGGTATGTCCCTATGAAATGCTGTATATATATGTCTAAACTGTAAAAATTATACTGCAAATGTTGAAGTTTTGTATTTATGAGAGACATTGAAAGTATGGCTTATAGTATATCAAACTTGTCACACTTCACCATTTGTATATTAATAGTAAAGATACTTTTACTTTAATAAAGTGTTGCATTTTATGTTTATTTTGAATAACATTTCTGCAGTGAGCAAGATTATGGTTTTTCAAATACTTTTGTTTTTAAGACATTTCCAAACATATATCTAGATATTCTAAAGAAGGGAATGCTTTCTGCCATATTGTCTCACAATGAATTACAATTGGCTTCTACCCTGAGCAGATCTCAGATAAATAAATGAATAAACAGTTGGTTTACAGCAGTACTTGTCAAAATGTGACCCCCTAGAGCGGCATTACCTGAGAATTTGTTCAACATGTAAATTTCTAGGTCTCACCAGAGACTCCATAAATCAGAAGGTTCTAGGAGAGGACCAAGGTAATTTGTGTTTCAATAAAGATTTCTGGTTTTTCTGATGCTCACCAAAATTTGAGATACAATGGATTGGAGACACATTTTTTTTTTCATTTACTAAATTGTATTGATCAATTTGTAAATACTAGGCAACCAACTAAATATAGCCAGAAATGCTTTAATGCAATATATGCATTCCCCAACAATATCATATTCTGCAAAATAATGCACTTAATAATAAAAATGCTTGAAGGAAAAATAAGTTTGGAATAAACCAGTCAAAATACAGGCAACTGTGGAACCAGAGCATTGACACAAGTAAGAACAAACAACCATTCTATATAAAAAAAAGGATAAACATTATTTAAAACGTATTGAATGATAGTTTAGTATTAATTTATGTTTCAAAGCTAATCATTTCACACATGATTTTACAAGTTGTCTTCATTGTTTTAAACTAGTATAAATGTGACTCATTCTTAAAAATTAAAACTCTGAGGGCCAACTTTTCACAAGGGGGCAATTTTCAATGTCAACTTTGCAAATAAGTTCAAAATACATGCACATATAGAATAAAAATAACATCAAACCCTTTGAAAAGTGAAGAAAAAGACATATATTGTGCTTGGTATTTCAGTATTCTATATTTATTTTAAAGACAATCAAAATAAAATACAAACTATGCCACATTAAAGAGGCCAAAATTCAATCTCTGATGTATTTTGGAAATTGTTTATGTAACCCTGATAATAAAGAATTTCTTCTACTTTTTTTCCAATCCAAGCCATTGCCTAAGTATAAATTCTCTTTATTGTACAATAAATAATGAACATACTTTTCCTAAGTAGTTATTCAATAAATAATGAACATATTTCTTCTAAGACTCATGCCATATATGTCCTCAGCATTTTAAATTTCTCTTTTAAAATGAGTTTTTTAATACACAAAATGTTTTCAAAATACAAATATTACTTTATATTTTATGTGAGGTGTCATATATGTACTTGCCTTTGGCATAAGTTTGCTCTTTAATAGAATGCATACCTTTGTGTATTTTAACTTTTTTGTATAACTTAATATCTTCCATAAATAGCATTTTGCATTTTATTTTTTGGTTGACTGGTCACTGTAATAATATAAACTTTATTACACTTTAATTTAGTCTTTAATTTAGATTTTTATTAATATATGCCCTCTAAAATCAGATATGTCTAGTATTTAGATGCCTTCATATTTGGAAAACAAGGTTAACTTGATTATGTTAGTTCATATCAACCTTTTCAATTCCACCTCCAATTTTCACACTTCCTACTTCCCTCATCTTTTGTTCGTCTTCCTCAATCATGACCAGTGTCTGAAACTAGCTTGAGAAGTTTGAGATATATATAAAGAAAAGGGTATTTACCCAAATCAGTCCAAAACATTTGTATTTCATCACATCTGAAAATTAAGCAATTACAAATTATCTTGGAAGGGTCATTTTTGAAAATAGAGTTTTGGAATGAAGTTGCGATTTTCTTTGTATTTGGAAGCATTGACTGAAGAGAAGGCAATGAGCATCTCATTTGTAAGCAAGGACACAGACTGAATCCACACAGGGTATGCGACACATACCCAGGTGTTTCAATGCTGTTTGAGGAAACTTTATGACTAGGTTTGACTATGTGAAGGCCCCTACTAAATATAAGGGAAATACTCTTCAAAAAGCATAAATAAAATTTTTGCTAATTCAGAAACCAAGAGATCCACACATTTACTCGGCAGAAAAAATGATGAGAAAAGAATTTCCCACATATTTGCAACTGGGGTGCAAAAAGGGTAGGACTGGGATCCTTGAATTAATATTAAGAAATAGATGAGAGCCCAGATATTGGAATTAAAATAAACCTATGTCCACACTCCAATTGTATCACCTATTACTAGCTCTAAATGTGATAAATTTAGATAAAAATTTACGCTTTTATTTCCTCAACTACAAAATTGTTACCCTAAAGTGGATAATATTAATCTTCAAGAGATGATTTAAGGATTTATTGAGATAGTGTTTATGAAATTCTTCATATAATGTCTACCACACAAAAATATCAATAAATAGTAGCCGTGAATATCTTTATATCCACCATACTTCAACACTGATTCTCCGAGTAAGTTGTGTTAGACAGTTACCAATTACTGAATAACAAATTGAAATGTAGTAGTGATTTAAAACATTAGCAATATATATTTTTATGATTTTCTGTGTTGATTTGAATGAATTTGGCAATTGTTCCAATATCAAGTGCTCCCCAAGCCTCTATATGCATCATACTTGTGATGTTCACTCAGTCACATTAAATTATATGGGTAAGCATATAGGCAATGTGTTTGCGTAGAGGGTGTAAACAAGGCCATAATGCATTGAGCACAATTAATGTTACAATGTAGCTCAATATTCCTTATGTCTCCTAATGTTTCACATCTTTTCCACATGCTAAACTCACTCAAATCCTTCCTGAAACTTCGAATGCATATTATTGTATTAACAAGGTAAGATTTGAATTTTAGAATTTATACAACTAAATTAATCCCAAGTGATCATAGCATCTCAGGGATTGCACCTGGATACATTTCTTCAAAGCAGAGTTCTGTCCACTAAAAATATAATGTAACTCCTTCCAGAAAACTCTACAGATATAATTATAAGGCAGGAGTGGGATATAACAATAGGCGCTACCTTACAAATAATAGGGAGGGAACTGGGGACATTTGACAGTTAAATGTCTGCAGAAATTTTGAGATCCAGCCAGAAAAAAATCTTACTAGTTCCACCTTCTACTGCCCCCCACCTTCAGCATAGGGAATTTTCCTTAATTAGGATTTGATTCTATTCCAAAGGTAAGATAAATATATCTATTGTTCTTCGTAGTTGTTAGGCTCATTCTTTGAGATATACTTACTTTTTTGTAGGAAAGAGTATGTGATAATAGATGGGTACATTTCTTGGCTTGTTTCATGGCCAGATATATTTACTTCCTGGAAATCTACTTTCATTTAAACTGTTTTAAGTCCCATTAATTTCAAGCTGATACAACTTTTTAAAAACAGTGTTTATATATATATATATACACACACACACACACGCACATATACGAATGTTTATATGTATACATAAACATTTATATGTATATAACTTATACATATATATAAAATTTAGTCTACTACATTAGACAAGAACCACACTTTGGAATGTTTTCAAGATAACTCCCTCTCTATGCAGGGCTGCAAAGGTGGATCTTATTGAATGATTCCCTTAAAATTTTTAAAACCTCATTTATCCAGTTATAAAGGTCTATAAGACACTTTCTTATATTTCCATGTGATCTAACAAAAGACACCCTTGTTTTAATTTTTTTATCCCAAAACAATGTTTTACTGACGATACCCACTTTGATCTTTGCCTCTATGACATTTGTTACTTTTGAGAAATTTTTGACAGCCGAAAAAGTGTGGGAAAGAGAGAACAAGTCTTTTCTAAGAAATAATCCTCCAAATGCTGCTTGAAAATTGAGCACATATTGCTTTAGCACATATGTCTCTTGCAACACTTTATCATGCTTGAAAAGAAAAAAATGACAATTAGCACTTTCAATATGCTGCCTTGAAATCTCCTTAGTCACATTCACAAACTCACTAGGTACATTTTCTGTTTTCCAATTTATCATAGGCAACAATTTTCCTAAATATTCCGCAAACGTGGTTATCTTTGTCTCCAGTTCATGATAGCAATTTTCTCACTCCTCTAGCAGACTTCACTAACAGTCTCCTTTCCTACATTTAGGCCTTTATCTCCCACACAATCACAAAGCTGATAACAGAAGTTTTATCTTTTTGTTATAATAAGATCCCACTTGCAGTTACCGGGTATGGTTTCACTTTTTATGTCTCTGTGTTAGTTTCCTCTTGTTACTGTAAGAAATTACAGTGAAGTTAGTAGCTTTAAAAAGACCACAAATGTATTATTTTACAGTTCTAGAGGTCACACTCTGATATGCACTTCACTGGAACAAAATCAAAATGTCAGCAGTGTTATATACTTGAAAGGCTTCTAGGGTCTGCCTACATTCTTTGACTCATGATCCTTTTCCGTCTTCAAGGCCAGGCCAGCAATTGCATTACTCTGACCTCTGCTTTCATCAACACAGCTTCTCTGATTCAAACTCTGATTCCTTATTTTCCTTTAAGGAGCTTTGTGATCATATTGGGTCTACCTTGACAGTCCAACATAATCTCCTCGTCTCATGGTCCTTAGTCACATCTACAAAGTCTTTTTATTCCATGTAAGATGATATATTTGCAACTTTCAGGAAATAGGACATCCTTTGGGGGACCATTATTTTTCCCTCCACAGTCTATGTAACAAACTACTGCAAAATATAATGACTAAGACAACCGCATTTTATTTTATCTAATAATGTTTTGAATTGACTTGGGTTGATGTTATGTTTTTTCCCCCTACCTTCCTGGTGTGTTGAAGTCAGTCACTGTATTCGTTGAGGTTCTCCAAAGGAAACCCCAACTAATACTCACCCATTGGTTGCCCATGGGTGAGTATTAAGCTTTTACTAAGACCCAGTTTTGAGCCAAAAGCTGTTTCTTGATAGAAGAATAGCAATCTTCAGATAAGGGCAGGGTCTTACTCTAAAATCTTAACAGTTCATGCTGTGACTCTCTTATAGAGTCCTGAAAACGTCTCCAAACAGTATCCCATCTGCTGCTGACATTTCAAGTACCATTGGATCTGCTGGATCATATGGCCCAACTGGCTAAACAGCGTGCCCTGAGCCTGGACCCGTCCTTCTCTTATTCTAAGCCCCACATCCCACACAAAACTAGCAGTTTTTGGGGCCACTATGTCAATGGGCTGAAGTCAACATACCAAAATGTGGAATGTGTTGCATTAAAAATCTAAGGAAGCCCACTAGATATTGTGCCTCTTTATTTGTTGTGGTAGAGACCAGATGCAACAGCTCATTGATCACTTTAAAAAGATATACCTTAACAATACTCCTTCCATTGAACCTCCACATATTTGTTAGATACAGAATTCTAAATTTTAGTAACATTTATTTCTCATTTTTTAACATGTAAAATTCTTATCAATAGAAATTGTGGCTACTTCTTTCTCACTAGATCCAATTAGTAAAATGTCATCAATGTAATGGGGCTGTGTGATGTCTTGCAGAAAGAAAAGAGGATGAAGATCCCTGCAAGCCAAATTATGACATAGAGCTGGAGAGTTTATATATCCTCAGGTAAGAAAGTGAAGGTAAATTTCTGGCTTTGCTAGCTGAAAATAAAATACTTCTGGTTGATAGATAGCACTAGAGAAAAAGGCATTTGCTATGTTAATAACTGCGTATCAGATATCAAGGGATGTATTAATTTGTCCAAGCAGTGTAATAAAAACAAAAACTCCAATGGCACCTGCAATTTGAGCTACCACCTGGTTAAGCTTACGATAGTCTGCTGTCATTCTTAAAGATTTAGGGGTCTTCTGCAAAAGCCAAATAGGTGAGTTGAAAGATAATGTGGGAATTACTCCCCCTGCAACCTTTAAATCCTTCATGGTGACAAAAACTCTGCAATTCTCTCAGGAATGTGGCATTGCTTGTAACTTACTGTTTTCCTAGGTAGTGATAGTTATAACGGCTTCCACTTGGTCTTTCCCACCATAATAGCCCTAACTTTAAGAATAGACAAAATGCAAGCCTGGGAGTTTGACTTGTGCTGTACTTCAACCAATCCCAGGATGAGATTTCAAGTTGGGTATTCAGCAATTTCAGCCCTGTGACTAAGATTCTCCTTCTGGATATGCGTTAAATCTCTTAAGTTGTTTATATGATGCTTGAGCTGAGAACTCAAATGTCTAAGCTCATCTTTTATTCCCCTATTTTGTCCAATGACATTAAAAGAATTAACCCATGTCATCATATTTGTTAGTTTTCCAAAAATGTTTGAAGGTGTCATATTGAGTCATCTATCTCCTTGCATTTGGTTGATTAGCAGTATATATTATACAGTTTTCATATCTCTATAAAAAGTTAAGTACATAGACTATAAGAGCTTTACATTACTGGAAATAAAGACATTTGTATCTTTAAACCTAACTAGATTAGAAAGCCTATTCTGGAAACCCCACTATATGCACACGTATGTTTATTGCGGCACTGTTCACAATAGCAAAGACTCGGAACCAACCCAAATGCCCATCAAAGATAGACCGGATAAGGAAAATGTGGCACATATACACCATGGAATACTATGCAGCCATAAAAAAGTATGAGTTCATGTCCTTTGCAGGGACATGGATGAAGCTGGAAACCATCATTCTCAGCAAACTGACACAAGAACAGAAAACCAAACACCGCATGTTCTCACTCATAAGTGGGTGTTGAATAATGACAACACATGAACACAGAGAGAGGAGCATCACACACTGGGGCCTGTTGCAGGGTAGGGGGCCTGGGAAGAGATAGCAGAGGGTGGGGGTATTGAGGAGGGCTGACATTAGGAAAAATACCTGATATGACAGGATGCAGCAAACCACCATGGCATGTGTATACCTATGTAACAAACCTGCCCTCTCTGCACAAGTACCCAGAACTTAAAGTATAATAAAAATAAATAAATAAATAAAAAATAAAAAAGAACTTTTCTTGATACCAAATTTTGTGTTAGTCTGGCTTCCTAGATAAACATTGATTTGCTTTAGTTCCTTTTGGATTCTCAACATTAGAACTTTGTCAAATGTATACTTTGCAAATATTTTCTCCCATACTGTATGTTGTTGGTTAATTCTGCTGATAGTTTCTTTTGCTATGCAGAAGTTCTTTAGTTTAGTTACGTCCCATTTTCTTCTTTTTTTTTTTAAAGAAAGAAAAAAAAGAATGAAGAAAAGGAAGAAAAAAGAAGAGAGAAAGAGAGAGAGAATGGGAGCATTGCTTTCTTGCCCAGGCTAGAATGCAGTTTAGTAATGGGTATTGAAAACCTCTTTTATACCAATAATTATACTTAATGATGTAGACAAGAAGGAATAAGGGAAGAAAATAACAAACAAGCAGCCAACCAATATTTCATTTAAACCTATGAAATGCTATGCGATTACTGAGGAGTGATTTACTTCCAATTATGTAGTCACTTTTGGAATAGGTGTGAGGTGGTAATGTATGTTTTGTGTATTTGAAGTGGAGAGTTCCATAAATGTTTATTAAGTTTACTTGTTCTGGGTCTGAGTTCAAGTCCTGGGTGTCCTTGTTAATTTTCTGTCTCGTTGATCTATAGAATCGTTAGCTCTTCCTGTTACATTGATCCTTTTGCCATTATGTAATGTCCGTCTTTGCCTCTTTTGATCTTTGTTGCTTTAAAGTCTACTTTATCAGAGGCAAGAATTGCATCTCCTGCTTTTTGTTTATTTGTTTATTTTTACTCTCTGTTTGGTTGGCAAATCTTCCTCCTTCTCTTTGTTTTGAGTCTTTGTGTATCGTTGTATGTGAGATGGGTCTGGATGCAGCATACCAATGGGTTTTGGCTTTTTATCCAATTAGAATATATATAAGTTTAATACTGGCATTTGATGCTAGCTGGCTGTTTTGCCCATTAGTTAGTGTAAATTTTTCATTGTGTTAATGCTTTTTGCTTTTTGATATATTTTTGGAAAGGCTGATATTGGTTGTTTCTTTATATGTATAGTGCTTCTTTCAGAAGCACTTGTAAAGCAGGCCTGGTGGTGGTGAAGTCTCTAAGTACTTGTTTGTTCGCGAAAGATTTAATTTTTCCTTCGCTTATAAAGCTTAGTTTGGCTGGATATGAAATTCTGGGTTGAAAGTTCTTTTCTTTAAGGATGTTAAATATTGGTCCCCACTCTTTTCTGGCTTGTAGGGTTTCTGCTGAGAGATCTGTTGTAAGTCTGATAGGTTTCCCTTTATGGGTAACCTGACCTTTCTCTCTGGCTGCCCTTAGTATTTTCTCCTTCATTTCAACCCTAATAAATCTGGCGATTATGTATCTTGGGGTTGGTCTTCTTGAAGAATATCTTTGTGGTGTTCTCTGTATTACCTGGAGTTGAATATTACCCTGCCTTGCTAGGTTGGGAAAGTTTTCCTGAATGATATCCTGAAGAGTATTTTCTAACTTGGATTCATTCTCTTCGTCACATTCAGGTACACCTATCAAACGTAAATTAGGTCTTTTCACATAGTCCCATATTTCCTGGAGACTTTGCTCATTCCTTTTTATCCTTTTTTCTCCAATCTTGTCTTCTCGTTTCATTTCACTGAGCTGGTCCTCAACTTCTGATATCCTTTCTTCTGCTTGATCAATTCGACTGTTTAAACTTGTGCATACTTCGCGAAGTTCCCGTGTTGTGTTTTTCAGCTCCATCAATTCACTTATATTACTCTCTAAATTGTCCATTCTTGTTAACATTTTGTCAAACCTGTTTTCAAGATTCTTAGTTTCTTTGCATTGGGTTAGAACAGGTTCTTTTAATTCACAGAAGTTTCTTATTACCCACCTTTTGAAACCTGCTTCTGTTAATGGAACACACTCATTCTCCATTAAGCCTTGTTCTGTTACTGATGAGGAATTGCGATCCCCTGTAGAAGGAGAGGCATTCTGATTTTGAGTACTCTCTGTCTTTTTAGGCTGGTTTCTTCCCTCCATTATATATTTATCCCTCTGTCGTCTTTGTAATTACCATCTTTCTAACTAGGTCTCTGAGTGGACGTCCAACTTGTTGATTCCCAGCGCCGAAATATGAGCAATTCACTGCGCTGGCCAAAACAGCAGTGTTAAGATTGATGGTGCTTTTCTGCCCGGGAATCTCCGGACTCTGCACCAAGAACTGCCACGCTAAGGTGCCAGTAAAACCGCTGCGCTGGCCACAAGAGTCGCCCTGGCGACCCGTCGGGCTCCGCTGCTGGGAATCTCTTTGTCCGTGAGCAACAAATATTCATCTGAAAGTGTGGTGTCCTCTAGTTCTCTATGCTTTCACTGGGAGCTATGAGCCTGAGCTGCTAGTGATCAGCCATCTTGGATCTCTCTCCTATGTCCCATTTTCTGTTTTTCTTGCGATTGCTTTTGGGGACTTCATCATGAAATCTTTTCCAAGGCCAAAACCCAGAATGATATTTCTTAGGTTTTCTTTTAGGGTTTTCTAGTTTTGGGTCTTTGGAATAAGTCTTTATTCCATCTCAAATTGATTTTTTTTTTCTCTGCCTGTTTTTTCTTTTAGGACACCTCAAGCCAGTGAGTAGAGTTGATTTTGTGTATGGTGTATGTTTTGTGTGTGGTACATATTTTGTGTATGGTCCAGTTTCAATCTTCTGTGTATGGCTGGCCAGTCATGCTAGCACCACTTACTGAGTAGGAAGTCCTTCTATCAATACTTGTTGCTTGTTGATTTTGTCAAAAGTCAGATAGTTGTAGATATGGGGCTTTATTTCTGGGTTTTCTGACAAAAAAAAGACCTAACTATCCTAAATATATATCCACCCAGCACTGGGGCACCTGGATTCATAAAGCAAGTTCTTAGAGATCTATGAAGAGACTTAGATAACCACACGATAATACTGGGAGGCTTCAACAAACCAATGACAGAAAGGTCATCA
The DNA here is from genome assembly GCF_030222135.1 of Aotus nancymaae. NCBI lineage: Eukaryota > Metazoa > Chordata > Mammalia > Primates > Aotidae > Aotus > Aotus nancymaae. The sequence goes on from NW_026988435.1 coordinate 26,019,126, forward strand.
AGACAGAAAACCAACAAAGATATTTGGGATCTAAAATCAACACTTGACCAACCTGACCTAATAGACTGACAAAATACTCTATGCACCCTCAACAAAATATACATTCTTCCTCTCTGCACACAGCCAGCATTGTAAGATCTACCATTCACTTGGCCATAAAACAATTATCAACAAATCCCAAAAAAACTAAACTCATACCAATCACACTCTCAGACCACAGCAATAATAATAGAAACCAATACCAAGAAGATCTCTTAAACTCATACAATTACATAGAAATTTAATAACTGGATCCTGAATGATATTTGGATAAAGAATGAAATTAAGGCAAAAATAAGAAAAAAATGTAACTAATAAAACAAAGACATAATGTAACTAAATCTCTGGGAGACAGCTAAAGTAACAGTAAAAGGAAAGTTTATAGTACTAAATGCCTATATCAAGAAATAAAAAGACTGCAAATTAACAACCTAACATCATACTTAGAGGTACTAGAAAAACAAGAGCAAACCAATCCCAAAGCTAGAAGAAGATAACCAAAATTTGAGCTAAATTAAAACTGAAAACCAAAAATCCCTTCAAAAGATTAATGAAACCAAAAGTTTGTTTTTTGAAAAAATGTTGACGTTGGAGAATTTAATGATTACCTGTCTTGTGGGTTGTTGTCTTGTATAGAGTCTTGCAGAGTTTCTCCAAATTTCCTAAATTTGCATATCAACTTCTATAGCAGTATTGTGGAAATTTTCATAGACAATATCCTCACATACTTTTTTAAAGTTGTTTGCTTTCTGTCTCTCTCTTTCAGAAATGCCAATGAGTCACAGGTTTGGCCTCTTTCTACAGTCCCATATTTCTTGAAATTCACTCATCATTCAAATTCTTTCTTTCTTATGTTTTTTGCTTTCATTGAACTGAAGGAGCAGTCATTCTGCTCTGAGATTCTTTATCTTGGTCGATTCGGTTATTAATGCTTCCAGTAGTGTTCTGAAATATCAGTCAACATAAAAGAAAAAATCTTAAAGGCAGCTAAAAAGAAGGGCAAGTCATGTATAAAGGGAATCTAATGAGGCTAACAGCCACCTTTTGCCAGAAACCTTACAAGCCAGAAGAGATTATGGGCTTGTTTTCAGCATCCTTAAAGAAAATAAATTCCTGCCAAGAATTTTGCATCCAGACAAATGAAGCTCTATAAGGTAAGGAGAAATGAAATCATATTCCAAAAAAGAAATACTAAGAAAATCCATCACCACCAGAACTGCCTTACCAGAAGTCCTTCAGGGAGTGGTAAATATGTAAACAAAAGACTATTTGTAAGGTCTGTTCTCGCCAAGGACGAAACGAAGAAACTGAGGCCAGCACGAAAATAATCCAATGCAAGGGGTTTTATTCAGGCTCCCGGACGACGTTCTGCAGCCCAACAGGAGGGGCCAGAGAAGTCGGGCAGACTCCTCTCAGGCACGGGGGTTTTATAGGGAGTGGAGGCGTCCGATTGGCTGTGGCCAAGGTGAGTGGGACAAAATGGAGGGGAGTGGGACCCGGATGAAACAAAATGGAGGGGAGTGGGACCCGGATGGTGGGGAGTGGGACCCAGATAGAACAAAATAGTAGGCAGGGAGTGGAGCCTGGATGGGACAAAATGGTATCAGGTAAGTCCTGATGGAGCTTTTTTTCCCGGGCTCCCGGCGGGGGGGAGGAGGCGTGTCTGAGCTCCCGGCAAGGGAAGGAGGCGTGTCCGAACTCCCCGTGAGGGGAGGAGGCGTGTCCGAACGCCCCGAGAGGGGAGGAGGCGTGTCCGAACGCCCCGCGAGGGGAGAGGGCGTGTCTGAACTCTCAGCGACGCAGCCAACCTTACACTATTAATTCACAGTTCAAAAGCACACTTAAGTACATAGTCTACTGAAACTATACAGCTACTATACTATCTAGTGTACATAATAACAAGCTAAGAACACCATGACAGGGTCAAATCCTCACATATTAATATTAACCTTGAATGGAAATAGGAAAAATGCCCCATCTAAAAGGCACACAGTGGCAAGTTGAATAAAGCAGCAAGACCCAACTTTCTGCTGTCTTCAAGCAGCAGTCTGGAGTTCAGTGTCACGACCTTGGTTCACTGCAACCTTTGCCTTCTAAGTTCAAGTGATTCTCCTGACTCAGTCTCCTGAGTAGGGATTACAGGGGCACACCACAACACTAGCTTTTTTTTTTCAAATTTTTAGTAGAGATGGGGTTTCACCATGTTGTACAAACTGGTCTCAATCTCCTGACTTCAAGTGATTCACGTGCCTTGGCTTCCCAAAGTGCTTCAATTACAAGCATGATCCACCATGCCCAGCTAAGCCATTCACTGTTAATCCACTTTGACATCTTACCTACTAACTGCTATTTTATTGAAAATACTCTTCTAGATGATCAGTTAAAATATTTAATTTATATTATTTAGATAAATGTCATGATCTACAAGCAGTGAAAATACAAATTTTGAAACTAATTGTAGAAATAAAAGTGACTCCATCTTGGATGCTAATTTCCATGTTGACTTCTGATTTGTCCTAGTCCCGTGACTACCTCCTGGTTTCTACTTTATTTACTGTCCTTAGTGTAAAAATAAGGCAAGCTTAATGTTATCACAAAAATTATAGGTTAGAGACATGTAGCATTCTTACCTATTCTAGAGGGTTGCCTTTAATAGTATTGCTCAGACCACATACACCTTTATGCTATATTGCCCTTGGTACTAGGGAGCATCAGTGTGGAGAGCTACCTGTCTTGCTGCCACTGAAGACCATGTTTTGCTACCTGTAAGTTCTCAAATAAACTATCGTTTAGAGACAAACTAAATATGTCTGTCTTGTTCTTTGGTTTCTAGACTCCTTTGGCATTTGAGGTCACTTTATATATAGAGCCTCACATGGAACGTCATTCAAAATTGATTGTACAAACTTTACTTTTCAAAAGTATTAATGAAATACAGTGAAAATAACAAGTAGACATTGAAAGAACACAAAAATTATTAGGATATCAAAGAAAAATTGAGTTAATTTTTTAAAAATATTTAAAAAATCATGAGCTTCTACACAGCAAAAGGAACAGTTTATTGTGGCATAGGCCAGAAATAAGTTACAGAGAAATCAAAGCATCATTATTACAACTACCTTGTCATAAACTGAGATAATTAAAGTAGAAAATTTTGATATTGTTTTCAAAATGAAGTGGAATATTTATTTTGCATTTTGGAAAAAATTTTAAGGTAGCTTTGCTCAAAAAATAAACCTTAATTAAAATAAATGAGTGGTACCTTAAAATCATACGTAAATATAATAGTTTCAGAAAGTTTCAGTCATAGTTTAAAACTCAATGGCCTTATGGGAATTACAATTCAAGGTGAGATTTGGATGGGGACAGAGAGCCTAACATTATAAGGTAGTAACATGGAAAAGAAAAAAGGCCAACATGTTCTGCATCAAAGAGATGTAATCTTTATACACAAATATGGCCATTATTTTTTGCATTTAGTTGCTATTGTATGTTTGAGCTTGTCTGTAGGAAAGCAAAGTAAAATCATATTCTTGCTAAGAGTGTAAGTAGACTGGGCACTGCGGCTCACACCTGTGATCCTACCACATTGGGAGGCAGAGGTGGGAGGATTGCTTGAGCGCAAACGTTTGACGCCAAATTGGGTAATATGGAGGAGCCTTGTAACTAAGAGCAGCTAGGTAATTGCCTGGCTCTAGTGTCCAGATAGCAGCCCCGAGAAGCTGGAGCTCCTTGCTTTTATTCTGTGCAGGCACAATGCCAAAAGCCTGGAACAAACACAATCTGTAGGTAATTAACATTTATTGTTCCCCTTTCAGGGAACCTCCTGTGCAGGATGTTCAAAGGTCAGTTCCTGGACAACTTGGAACAAACAAACCTGATCAAGATAACTTTCCCCTTCACTCCTTTGCACATATTATTCGCCCTCTGCCTCACTGTGAGAACTGCTGCCTTCAGCTATTCTCCCCCAAAGCTATTCAGAGCCTTCCCACATTTCAGAAGCCCTCCTCTTTCCCTGTAGTTTCTCCCACCACTCTGACTGATCTCCCACAGTGTTCTTAGAAATCCAGGACAACACAAATTAAAAACAAAGGAAGCAAAGCATTAACATTTCAAGTAGAATATTACCTGCCTGTTGTCCTTTGCCTCACTAATGTGTAGCTCTTTTACAGGAGTAGTAAATACTATACAATTATTATATTTGATGGGCACATTATTAAATTGATTAGCTCCTTAAAATAATGGAAATGGATTAAAATTAATTGTTTTATAGGATAAATCATCATGACAATAATTAAGACATCTCAGATGAGGTTATATTATTTTCTGAATAGCTAGGATCAAGAAAAACAAGTGAAATGCAAAACCTGCCCTTTTCTTTCAAATCCAACACATTGACATAACAGTTTCAATGAAACAACAATATCCATTGCATTAATGCTGCTAGTTCAAGTGTTTTGGCATGGTAATTTTGTTTGTACTAAGTCTTTTTCATTTGTTTGTTTTATATGTAGATAAGAAACCCTAAACATTAAAGTTATTATTCTGTGACTGCTATGGTGTGAATGTGACCCCTAAAATTCATAATGTTGGAATCATGATCCCCAGTGCAGTGGTGTTGTGAGATGGAATATAATGGGAGTTGCTTGAGTGGTGGGAGAGCTGTCCTTATGAATAGATTCATGCCATCATCTGGGAAGTGGGTTCCTTATTGTGGGAGTGCATTCCTTATTAAAGGACAAGTTCTGCCCCTCCTCACTCTGTCTTTGCCCTCTCCCTTCTGCCATGAAACGATGCTGCCAGAAGGTGCTTGCCAGATGCCAGCTTCTAGATCTAGGACTTCCCAGTGCAGAAGTATGAGAAAATAAATTTCTGACCTTTATACGTTGCCTAGTTTCAGGTTCAGGTATTCTATTATACCAGCACAAAATGGATTAAGACAGTCACTGGGCCAGGTGCAGTGGCTCACGTCAGTAGTCCCAACACTTTGGGAGGCCAAGGAGGGCAGATCACAAGGTCAGGAGATCGAGACCAGGCTTGCCAACATGGTGAAACCCTGTCTCTACTAAAAATACAAAATTAGCTTGGCATACTGACAAGTGCCTGTAACCCCAGTTGCTCAGGAGGCTGAGGCAGGAGAATCACTTGAACCAAGGAGTCGGAGGTTGCAGGAAGCCAACATAGCACCACTGCACTCCAGCCTAGCAACAGAATGAGACGTTATTATATTGTATAAGAATAGTACCTTGGTAATTTTTAATATCGTTATATACAGAAAATGTTAAATAGTTATGCAATCAATAGTTAAAGCAACTACTCATCAACATAATTGGTTTTTAGCCCACTGAAAACTATACAAAGGATCTGATCCCTATAATAATCTTGAAATCATTTCAAATTGATTTAATCATTGAAGAGTTGTAGTAAAACACAAAAATAAATAAAACTTATGCTATGTAAAATGAACAACGCTTCTTCTTGACCAGCTCAGTGTATTGGGAAACCAGAACGAAATAAATTAAATAAAGGCATGAAATGGCTACTGTGAGAATAGAAGAAAGTGACTGGGGCACTGAAACTGAAAGAAACTGCACAGAAATTAAGTTATGAGCCAGAACATAAAGAATTGAAGCAAGTGTTTGATACAGACAAGGAAGAAAGTACATTTAGGCCAAAAGAATCATCACAGTTAAGGTCAGGAGAGGGTTTGAGGTATTGAAAATGAGAATAGGGATTCTCGCATGAACTGAACATATGGAGACTGGGACGGTGGGTAGAGAAGAGTCTAGGACAGTTTTAACAGCCTTATATGCATCAGGATGTGTTGTGTGCGACCAGTCATGTAGACCACTTTGAAAGAGTAGCGAAATCGACAGGCTGAACAAAGAAGGCTGTCCTTGGCACAGAGCTGAAACATTTCCAAATGAGCTCTCTGCTGGCAACAGAGATCATACACTTGGTTTGCCATTGAGCATCCCTGCAGGATAATTATTATGGAAACCGTTAGTATGGTCATTTAGTTCCTCAATGGAATCAAAGCCTATCACTGGGTTTGATATCACTATGGCTGTGTGACAGCAAGGAGATAAAAAGTGTGAGAATAGATCAGGTATTTGATTTTATTCGTGAACTAATAATCTACAAGCAATATCCATTTGAATATATGTAACTGAAGCCAGATACAGCTAATGAATAAAATGTCATTTAGTTGTTTTAGAATTGCAAATCTGGAAAGGCTAAACATTTAACCAGCATAATTATATTTTAAATGTTTCCATTTTGATATAATTTATGTCATTGAGGCAAAACTTTTTATGGTTTATAATACAAGTATATTCTTTCTTAACCCCATTCCCATCTTAGGATGTCCTTTATTTAGTGTAAAATTTTAAATAGGGAAAACTTAATGACTCATTCATTGCCATAATCATTTATGGCCATTGTAATATAGGTCACTCATAGCTTCTGCTATTATCAGAACACTAAAGACCCTGCTGGGGCCTCTCATTGTTACTTGCTTGACATCCACTTAATATTTACCATTGGGAATGTCACAGATAGCCCACTTTTCTTCTGATCCTAGTAATGAGAAATAATCCTTATGTTCATGGGTCCTTCTGAGGTACTCTATCTGTAAGTAAATAGCTTATGGAAACAGAGAAATTATATTTGAAGAGGCATTACCGATTGACCACCTACACACACACACACACACACACACACACACACACACACACACACACACACAGAACCCTGCAGTTAAATTGAATCCAGATTCTTCAAACTTTAATCCACCAGGGAAGACATGAATAAAGATAATGAGAATAAATAAATATGAAATCACTTTGTAATAGTTGCATCACGTAGGAATATTAGTATCTTAAATAGTATTTGTATCCTAAATGTTCCTAAGTGTCGCAACTAATAACAAAACAAAATCACCTTACTCCAACTGGTTTAAGATAGGGAATTTGCTATCCTCTATCACTGAAGATTCCAAAGGAAGGGATTGCTAGGGATTTCTTCAGGTACAACTTGTTTTAAGAGTTCAGGCTGGGTGCATTGGCTTACGCCTATAATCCCAGAATTTTGGGAGGCTGAGGCAGGACGGTTGCTTGAAGAAAGGAGTTTCATACCAGCCAGAGCAATGTAGCAAGGACCTGTCTCAAAAAGAAAAAAAGACTTGAACAATGTCATTAAATTTTGTTTCTCTATCACTTGGCTCTGTGTCTCTAGATTATTTCATTTTTACACATGAAACTCCATATGGTTGCAATATACCCAACTTATGAGATTAAATCTACATTTTGTAGGAAAGTGGTTTTACCCTGACAATTTCTCTTAAAATGCCAGTTCATTTCTTTGAGTCAGATTGTATATTATGCCCATCCCTGAACATACAGCAGGGCTGCGGGGGTTGTGAAAACTGATTGTTTCATCTCTGGGTAATACAGTGATTATAGGCTGAAAAATGAGAAAATGGAGAAAAGACTCATACTTATGTGAGGTAACTAAAGCACCAATTCACCACAATAATAAATACAGTGAAAAAGAAATTCCTGATGTTATTGTCATCATTAGTGGATAGTCTGATCATCAGTTAGTTAAAGCTAATATCTTTAAAAATCATAAAACCATATATATTTAAATTTAAATCCTATAAAGGTATATATTTTACACAAGTGTTTTGATATAGAACTTTTAGGGAATGGTGTATAAGGCAATGCTTAGAGAATGGTGTACGAGATTGCCTTTCTTTCCCGAAACACATTCACAGTATATATTCTATAATTTCCATTTCTATTCTTTAAAGTAAATATTTAAAGACACTTGCAAAATAAACTGACTCCACAATTGTTGTTTTTGACAATTTTCCCTCTAATTTTGTACCTGTGTCTTCCACAGTGTTAACATTGATTTTTTAATTACTCATAGAGTATGGTGTTACAGGTTGTCCTGTTATCTTAAAACACACATGAAGTATATATTCTTGGATTTCTTTGTTTTTATTTTTAAATTTTGTAGCTACTTAGTAGGTGTATATATTTATGGGTACATGAGATGTTGTGCTACAGGTATGCAATGTGTGATAACCACATAATGGAGAAGGGGGTATCCATCCCCTTAAGCATTTATCCTTTGTGTTACAAACAACCCAGTTATACCCTTTTAATTATTTTAAAATGTACAATTAGGTTATTATTCATTATAGTCACCAAATAAGCCAGGCACAGAAAGACAAACATCGTATGTTTTCACTTACATGTGAGATATAAAAATAAAATCCCTTGAACTCATGGGTTTCTATTTTTGTTGCCATTGAAGTACAGTGAGAAACTTCCAGTCCAGACAAAATGATCTAGAACTGTTTCTCTCTGTTCTTCCCGCCTCTTCCCCACTAAGCAGTATACTATGAACCCTGGAAATAAGCCAGCAGACAACCAAAGAACTACACTGAAATGTGATTAGAAGGTGACTGGGTTAAAGAGGCAAGACTGGAGAAACAACACAGTGACATGTGTATGTGCACGCACACACATGGAACACACACATACACGCACACACACAAGGCCACCCAGACACACAGTTTACCAACCTAAGCCTAACAAGAGAGGGCAGCCCACATAGGTTCATTCCTCCCCTGAGTAAATCCAAAGGTCCTTCAGACAACATCTGAAGTAAGGAATCAATTAGAAGCCCTCCTCCCCAAAATAGACAGATGTAAGGGAAGCATTGTCCTTTCCCAGCAAATGTGAGACTATTTTCCAGTAAACGTCTTTGTCTATGTAGGACTGACACTACCCTTTATTTCCCAGAGAAAGCTTGCCAGATAGTGGTAGTGGGGAAGGGGTAGCCTATAGCGTTCAAATCTGGGGAAGCGCCTTTTACCTCTTCAAGCAACACTAGCAGGAGAAAGTCAAATGCCAGCTGCAACCAATAAGTCAGGTAGACTGCTATGATATGTATGCTGTATATCCACATAGATTATATGTTGAAACCTAGTTCCCAATGTGATGGTGTTAGAGGGTAGGCTCTAAATACCTATTACTTCCCATTTGGAATTAGTGCTCTTTTGAAATAGGCAGAGAGCTCCCTGCCCCTTTCACCATGTCAGGATACAGAAACCATGGCAGTCTATGAGTCAGGAAGAGGACCCTCACCAGACAAGGAATTTGTCATCTCCTTGATCTTGGACTTTGGAGCTTTTAAAATTGTGAGAGATAGTTCGTGTGTGTGTGTGTGTGTGTGTGTGCTTGATGAGCCATTCAGTCTATGGTATTTTTCTTAGAGCAGCCCAAAAAGACTAACACCAAAACTGCAAATGTTCTGAAAATTCTACTGACAGCCTGTAAAATAGGCCATGACCTATGGGCTAAACTTAAATAAGGTGACCGCATGCTGAAATAGTAAATAAAAATGAAAATAGTTAAGTAGAGCTAGAGTTTCCTATCTATGAAGAAATAAAACTTCCCTGCATTTCTCAGAATTTCCGTTAAGTCATAGTTTCCTGAGACTCTTTACACACCATGAAAATTAGATCTGCAGCCATTTGTCTAATTGTTTTAATCCAAAAGGATAGTGCAATTTCTTCCATCTGCTTAAAGGGTTCAAAGGATCCTAGCACCAACTCATTCCTAGATTAAATCACTAAGGAGCTAGGAAGATTGGGGTTATCTTCTTCAGTATTTACATTCTAAGGAATAATGAGGCCCTGGACCTTGGAGAGAGCTCCAGGTTATAACATCTGTTATTTGAAAGCTATGTGGTGCTCATCAAAATTTTTGTATGTCAAAATTTTGTGTATGTCAAATCTCTGAATTAAGGAGATGCTTTCAGTGGAGTAGAGATATCAGTTTTTCCCCATTATAAGCATATACATTTATCTTTTATCTATGACAGGTGTGCCCACTCATGTAGGAAAACCTCCTATTAGCTTTCAGCTTGCCCCCTGCAAGGGGTAAAATAAAGCCCCTTAGAAGAACTTACTGCTTATTATTTACTGTAAGGTTTTTAGTTGGAAATTTAACACCTGATATGGTTTGGCTGTGTCCCCACCCAAATCTCATCTTGAATTTTCATGTATTGTGGGAGTCAATTGAACTATGAGGGCAGAGTCAATTGAACTATGAGGGGGGAGTCAATTGAACTATGAGGGCAGGCCTTTGCCCTGCTGTTCTCATGATAGTGAATAAGGCCCTTGACATCTGATGGTTTTATAAAGAGGAGATCCCCTGCACAAGCTCTCTCTTTCCCTGCTGCCATCCATGTAAGACATGACTTGCTCCTCCCTGCCTTCTGCCACGATTGTGAAGCTTTCCCAGCCATGTGGAAATGTAAGTCCATTAAACTTCTTTCTTTTGCAAATTGCCCAGTCTTGGGTATATCTTTATTAGCAGAGTCAATAAATTGGTGCCAGTAGAGTGGTGTGTAGCTGAAAAGATACCCAAAATGTGAAAGCAACTTTGGAAGTAGGTTACAGGCAGAGGTTGGCTAGAACAGTTTGGAGGGCTCAGAATAAGACAGGAAAATGTGGGAAATATGGAACTTCCTAGAGACTTGTTGAAAGGCTTTGACCAAAATGCTGATAATAATATCGACAATGAAATCCAGGGTGAGGTGGTCTCAGATGGAGATGAGGAGCTTGTTGTGAACTGGAGCAAAGGTGACTCATTATATTGTAGCAAAGAGACTAGCAGCATTTTGCTCCTGCCCTAAAAATTTGTAGAACTTTGAACTTGAGAGAGATGATTTAGGCTTTCTGGCAGAATAAATTTCTAAGCAGCAAAGCATTCCAGAGGTAACTTGGGTACTAGTAAAGGCATTCAGTTTTCAAAGGGAAACCGTGCATAGAAGTTCAGAAAATCTGCAGCTGGACAATGCGATAGAAAAGAAAATCCCGTTTTCTGAGGACAAATTCAAGTTGGCTGCAGAAATTTGCATAAATAACCAAGAGCCAAATGTTAATCCCCAAGACAATGGGCAAAATGTCTCCAGGGCATATGATTGCATATTACAAACTTCTTTTTTGAGATAGGATCTCACTCTGTCCCCCAGGTTGGAGTGCAGTGGCACGATCTCAGCTGACTGCAATCTCTGCCTCCCAGGTTCAAGCAATTCTCTTGCGTCAGCCTCCCAAGTAGCTGGGACTACAGGTGCCTGCAACCATGCCCAGCTAATTTGTCTGTTTTCAGTAGAGACAAGGTTTCACCACGTTGGCCAGGCTGGTCTCAAACTTCTGACCTCATCCTTCCCAAAGTGTTGGGATTAGAGGCATGCAACACCACACCCAGTTGCAAATTACAAACTTTGATTAATCCCCTTACCATGTTAAATTTCTTACAGCTACTCATTGCACCTATCATTTTCAGAGAATGCAACATGAGGTTCTTTGAGTTACTGCCTTTTATTCAATGAGTTGATCAATCAGTCAGTAGATACTTCCACTTGTTTCTGTATTTTGACTGTACTTTTCTCTGTATTTAGATCCATCAGATTGGGAATGCTTACTGTCAATCTGAAAAGGTGTGAGTGTAATGGAAAGACCACAGTAAAAGCAGAACGTTATAAGGCATTACTTACCCTCAATGGCAATTCATTAGCTATCTGATATTTTAATGGCAAATAACTGAACACTCTTAAATCTAAGTTTTTAACTTTAAAGTGTATTACTGTTACATATTTCCATCATTTAGTTTTCCCCCAGTCTATTTTTTCCTTATAGAGGAAAAATTACACTTCAAAAAAATCCCTTTTTTAAAATTTCAACATTTATTCTATTAGAATGTGGATTTTATTAACTATTTTTTCCCAAGCCCATGTAACATAGTGTTTTAAAATAGCCTCAGGGTAAATGTTATGGTTTCAAAGGCTTTAGTTTAGTTTCATTTTTATTTTACCCTCAGCCTGCTGTAAGCCATATTTCTTATAGTTAAAAATCTATTCCTTTAAAGTTAATTGGCACTGACTCATAATATAATTTATACTTACTTTTGCTGTTTTAGTTTATACCAACTATGCCCTAAAGAATATTAGGATAATTCAAAGCTACAAAACAAACATCTGAGGAAATATTGAATAGACAGAATAAATAAAAATATTTTATAGGGTATTTGAGAATAAATCAAGAGTCAGTTAAAAAATGAAAAGAGGCTATTCCAAAATGTGTACATTGAGATAAGAAGAGTCCTTTTATAATAGAAGAAACCTGCTGAATTTTTATGGGATTGCAGATTTGCTACAGAAAAAGTGACTCCTTGACCTCCTCTACACTGTAGGCCAGACATGGTCCCAGGATATATGTCACTACAGGTTTATGTGACCAGTAAGAGAGGTTACCAAGATGTAGGTGGGTCAGTGAGATTGATCTGCCTGTGGGCAGGGGATATGTTTTCTGTAAGAATTTTTTAAAATTACAATAAAAAAGCCAAATTCAATTTATTTTGCATTTTTATTGTCATTCTTTCAGTGTCAGTGATAAGACAAGGCAATGTCAATGATAGGACAAGGCAGACTGCTCCCATGTCCTCTCTCCCTTGGTGTGCCACTAACTGCTGGGTCTGTCCCACAGACCCTGGTCAAGCAATTGCTGAAAGGAGTACTCAGACACAGGTATGCAGTGTAAGAGTAGCTAGGGGACTACCTGGTTCTGGTGGCCAAAGCTTGCTTTTATTCAGTACAGACTTAATGCCAAAAGCCTGGAGTGAACACAATCAGTGGGTAATTAACATTATTGTTCCCCTTTCAGGGAACTTCATTCGTGCAGATGATCCAAGGTCAGTTCTTGGTCAATCAAATAAATAAGACTCTCTAAGATAAATTCTCCTACATTCCCTTGTACCTACTCCTTGCCCTCTGCCTCAGGGTTAGAGACCAGATGCCTTTAGCTATTCTCCCCCAAAGCTTTGCGGATATAGCTTCTCCTGTCACTCTGACCAATCTCCTACAACTAATCCTGTGTCAGGAATGAAGCCTGTCATGGGTGATACCAGTGGTGCATTTGACCATAGGACAACGTGGAATCCAGTGGCCACTGTGATTCTCCTTTCCACTCTCATGATTATGAACTGAGGTGGAAAGAGCTCATGCTAATTCTCCAGATAGTACTTAAATGAATTTCATAAAAGTGTAATTTTTCTTGGTAAGAATGGGTAAGCATAGAGCCTGAAGCAAAACTGGAACATTGAAAAATTTATTTCAGAGCATTTAAGATATCAATTCCTTAAAGAGTATTTAATTTGTTACTAAGAGACATAGAGAGTTGGGCTAAAGAGAAAAAAAAATACTTGAGTCTTTGCTGAAATAAGTTCTTAAGGTGTTGCAATGTAACAAATGTATTTATGCTTCAATTGGCTTTGATTTTGGCTCACAATGTTTCATATTCTCAGCTTATTTTAACCTCTTCCAGGTATTCACTTTATTTTTCCACTTTTCTTTTACACAACAGACACAAAGTCACAAACAATTTAGGAGCAAGAATAGAAAATATTTTTTGAGATTTTACTTTACAATAAAAAAGAGCTATTTTTGCTTCACATCTTTCTCTTCTACATGCAGTGAAATACATTGATTGCAAGGGGCAAAGAAGTGGGATATGTGCACTTTTGAGTGTGTATGCAGGAACAATAATAATGAATATTAATATTAATTTAGCAGTTTTATTACTTGACAGGCTGTATAAATTCTAACATTTCCCAGTACAATTGCATATAATAAAGGGATAGTTAAATTTATACAGCTATACATACATCTATAAATGATCATCATTTATATATATCTTTTTTTTTCAGAAGGGCAACTATATTTTTTAAGAGATAACCCATGACTTTTCTTTCTTATTATTTTTATAAGCAATTATAGTCCTTTCTAAAAAAATATATCATGACTCGAAAGAATTTCAGAAGGTACCTGCTTCGAAATGTACTTAATACTGGAGTCACTGTCAATAACAAGAATACACAGAGGTAAAGATGGAATCAGTCCCTCATAATATTCTGTACTATCTCTGTCCAGTAGAAATCTGTGACGTTAGTAATGTGCCCTGTGCTGTCTAATACAGTAGCTACTAGCCACATGTGACCATGAAGCACTTGTAATGTGGATAAGTAACTAGCAACTCTACTTGTAATATTTTAATTTTAATTGACTTAAATTTAAATTGTCACAGGAAACTACTTGTTACCATATTGGCCAATGCATGGTCCAATGTGGCCAATGCATGGTCCAATGTATGTGATGGTCCAATTAAATCGACTCTGTATGATGTTTATTCTCCTGGTTTTTAATAACACCAGGAAATGGTACTGTTTTCCTTTTTATATTTTAACCAAGATACGCTGTACAATTACCCAGCACATCTTGAAATTACAGTGGGTTAACAAATTTTGATTTCTCTCCAAGTCCAGTGACATTTGGTGGATGTGCTCAATAGGCATTTATGATTCAAAGTGTTTTTCTCCATTTGGCCTATTATGAAAAAATAACATAAACTTGGTAGAATACAAACAATAGATATTCATTACACGCAGCTCTGAAGGCTAAGTCCAAGATTAGGTGCCAACACATTCAGTGTCTGGCAAGGATCTCTTTTTTGGTTCAGATATGGATGGTACCTTCTCACTATGTCCTCATGGTGCAAGGGGTGAGGAATCTCTCTGGGGTCTCTTTTATAAGGACACTAATCCCATTCAAGAGGACTTCCCTCTCATGAACTAATCACTTACAAAATTTCCACCACTTAATACCATCCCCTTGGGGTTTAGGATTTCAACATGTGATGCAAACATTCATCTGTAGCATAAGGTAGAGGCCACTTCTATCTCGCAGCTCTGCTAAGTCATCTCATTGTCACAGTGGCTCCAGCAACAATGAAAAAGAAGTTGTGGAGAACTACCATGGCTCATGACACTTCACCAGAAGTGACACACGTGACTTCCCTTCACTGCCCACTAGTCAGGACAGTCACAAGGCATGCAGAAACCTCCAAGAAGGCTGGACAGTCTTCCTAGGGCCGAAGAAGCATAGAGACAGCTATGCAGTGAGCACAAGTAATCATTATTACTCCATATGTTAACTTTGGGATCATGGACACATCAGCAAGACTCTCCAGGTTTCAGTTGCTTTATCCCCTGACAACAGGCATATTAAAACTGATTACATAAAAGTACTCAGGGATCACAGAAGTTTCATAGTGCAGAATCTTCCTCATGGTAAATACTCAATAAATGTTACTTCTATTATTTTTAGATTGTCATTTATTTCCAACGCCATTTTCTCCTTTGGCATAAGTTTAAATGCATACTCCCTAATATTATTTACTTTTAATTTCATTTAGTGCTATATTTGCATTTTTTTCTTAAAGATTACCTAGGGGAAAAATTAAAGAATATATAAAATATGATAAATCTCTTACAATATCTTTAGATACAAAGCATTTATTACCTAATCATGATTTGCACATTTGGTTACTGAATTAAGGGAGAAATTCAAATTATTAAAATTTAAAAATATATTGGCAGGGCATAATGGCTTCCACCTGTAATCCCAGCACTTTGGAAGGCTAAAGCAAGAGGATTGCTTGAGCTCAGGAGTTCAAGACCAGCCTAGGCAACATAGTGAGACTTTGTGTCTACTAAAAATAAAAATTAAAAAATATATATATCCAGGAGTAGTGGTGCATACCCACAGTCTCAGCTACTTGGGAAGTTGAAGTGGGAGGAGTCCTGAGCTCAGAAGATTGAAGCTGCAATAAGCCATGATCACAACCCTGTACTCCAGCATGGGCCACAGAGCAAGACTCTGTCATAATAATATAATAAAACAAAGTTCAATCTAGAAGTAAAATAATTTTCTCTTCTTACTTTATTTTGATAATAAAAATTCTGTAAATCTAAAATGCCCTGAAAAGCAAAATCATAAAATGTTTTCAGCGATGGTGTGGGCAATTTTGTGAGGTGGAATTAAATGAGAATTCACCATGTAAAATGAATATGTGCATAAATATTAGAATCAAAAGATGTTTCTGTAACTAGAAGGCAAGTTCCAGCTACTCCCAGGGAAATCTAAATCATGCATTCTTATTTTAGGGGATATGTGACCTTTACATTTGCAGTTTTTAAGAAATGTCTTTTCATGATTTTCATAGTAAAATACCATGTGTTTTAAAAATTTAATTGTGTGTAATCAGTTTCAAACTAGTATTTGTATCCTGCTTGATTAATGTCTTTCATTTTAATCATAGTCCAACCCAAACTGGTTACATTTCTTTACATGAATATGCTAGAAAGACAAAAGCAGAGACAGTCATCTTAGGTCATGATTAAGACTGATTGACAAAAGTTATGTTTCATTAAGGTACAGTACAAGCTGAGAAGAGTTTTAATCCCACATTTGAGTGCAGAAGCAGATTGTGGAGTTCCCCTGACACTCTTTTCTTCATTTACAATTATTCTCATGCCTACTGTCCACTTTTACACACACACACACACACACACACACACACACACACACCCCGGTACAAACTCCACTCTGAATTTTTTTTCTTTTTATATTTCTCGGATGCAGTTCTTAGTATACAGCCAGCTGCAATCCTGGCTTGTGCATGGATATGTCCCAAAAGTGCCTGTCATTTTCACATGATTTTGGCCACCATTCTTCCATTCATAAATAGTTTGAGCCCAAGAAAGTATAAAGAATAAGCAAAGTCTAATCCAAGAATATCACCTATCAATTAGTGTATTCCATCTTTAGCAATCTCCTTTACAATAAGCTGCTATCTATCCATAGTTGTCCTACCTCAAATGTAATAGTTTTTGCCATGTCCAAACATAAGAAAAAAATAATAAACCTCAGTAATTTTACATGTAGCTCTGGTCATCTAATGTGGGTTTCACAATGGCTTCATCAAACTTTTATATCATTTTGAATATAAATATTCCCTTTTGAAGCAATATTTTTCAACATATAATTAGAAATCAGAATTTCATTCAACTTCCTCAATGCAGATTTAATACCAAGAACTTAATTTAGGTTAGTTAGTTAGTAAATTGAGCCTCCTATTTGTCACACAACGCATATGGCTATGTGTACATGAGTTTCATTTACTTTTCAGCCCTATGTAATCACCTTGTTACTCTAAACTTTATCTCTGAAGCACTGAGCATAAGAGACAGTCATTAACCAGAATTAGCTTGTTTCTCAAGTTCTTATAAAATTAATTATCCCCATAATTTTCCTGTTACTACTTCTAAAACTTATTAAGATATGTCTGTGTGTTTACATCAAAATTACTATCGAATGTGAAGTTATATGCAACCCAAGGAGTCTCTAATTTGTTTTTTTTTTTAGGTAGGGCATTTTCAAATGAAATTGTGTTCTCTACACCTTAATTTTATGTTGACAAAATCAGAAAACAATAAGCAAATATACAACAGATGGACAATGCTTTGATATTATCCAATGAGACACTTCAGCAAACTATGTTTTCAAATCAGTCTGTTCTAACATAAGTTTTGAGTCAAAATTAGTCACTTAGATTTAATCAAGATGGTTATAGGCAGTGCATTTTCCTTCAGCAACTGTCAAGGTACTTTACTTGAATAAAGTGACAATGGAAACCTAGACTCTTCAAAGTCAGAAGTGTCAACTTTAGAATGGAAGATAAACCATTATTCCTAGAGTGTGTGACTATTAGGGTAATATTTTTCTATTCAATTTTAGCCCAATTTTAACACCTCTCTCATATCATATCATATCATAGTGATATATTTATGAAGCATAAATTGAAATATGAAATACTTAAATTCATATAACACAAAGGATGCATCAAAGTATAATTTTCATAACATGTATATTTTGAGCTATATATATTTTATAATTTTTATAAAACATGTATATGTATGTGTATATATATATATGGAGAGAGAGAGAGATGTATACGTGTGTGTGTGTGTATATATATACACATATGGAGAGAGAGAGAGAGAGAGAGAGAGAGAAAGAGAGAGAGAGAGAGAGACAAGAGACAAAATCTCTCCCTTGTCACCCAGGCTGGAGTATAAAGGCATGATCTTGGGTCACTGCAAACTCTGCCTTCCAGGTTCAAGTGATTCTTCTCCCTCAGCCCTCCGAGTAACTGGGATTACTGGTGTCTACCACCACACCCAGCTAATTTTTGTATTTTTAGTAGAGATGAGGTTTCACCATGTTGGCCAGGCTGGTCTCAGACTCCTGACCTCAGATAATCCATCCACCATGGTGTCCCAAAGTACTGGGATCACAGATGTGGAAGCACCCTGCCCTGCCAAGATTGATAAGTTATATATATCACTCTGAGTACAGAGATCTGCTTACTCTCCTTTTCAAGGTCTCATTAAAAGTCAGGATTTCTAAAGTTCAATGAAGATGACCCCCCCCCCCAAAAAAAAAAAACAAAAACTAAACTAACAATAACAGTCTGGAAATAAGGTCAGGTTTGGAGGCTTGTGCCTGTAATCCCAGCACTTCAGGATACCCAAGCAGGAGAATCACTTGAGTCCAGTAGCGAACTTGAAAGAACAGACTGGAGAATACTGGGAGATGCCATCTCTATGAAAAATAAATATTGCAGGTAGTGGTGGTGGACACCTGGGGTTCCAGTTACTTGGGAAGCTGATGGGGGAAGATCACTAGAGTCAGGGAAGTGGAGGTGGCAATAAACTGTGATTATGCTACTGTAAACCAATCTGGGCAACAAGAGTAGAACTTGTCTCAAAATAAAATAAGAGATATGTGTCAGGCAAAGCTTGTTTGCAAGAAAAAAACATTATATTTGCACTCCAATTTAAGGAAAAATAATTTACTACAGAGAATTTGGTCAAGGCAAAGATTGTTAGAAAGTCTGAAATAGCAGCCTTTAGGTTGGCTTCAAGTAATGACTCCCCAGACTGTAATTAATCCAGCATAATAACTGTTGCCTGTTGACCCCAGGAACACAATTCCTTGCTACAATCTAAGGATTAAGAGACCACCATCAGAACTGTGGTCTTCAGAGCAAGAACATCTATGTTACAATTCTCACCAGCAAAATGAATTTCACGATTACTCGGCCTGTCTTTCCCCATTCAAGTCACTTTTGAATATAATTTGTAGAACCCAAATTGCAAGTGAACTTAGGAAATTTAGGCTTTAGTTTGTTTTGTTTTCAACTTTCCAGGCTCTGCAGTAGAGGGAGGCATAGTAAAAGAGTATTGGCTTACACGACCACTGAGTTAATTTTCCATGTCTGTCACAGGCTGCTGAAAGTGGTATTTAGAGCATTTCAGTAAGATGGATATTAACAAGGACCAGATTGACTGATCAAAGGCAGCACAGCACAGCACAATACACCAAAGACAGAGTAATTCTTTCCTAAGGAGAAACAGAAAACATAAACTGAAGAGTGCCCATGTAAAGTGGGAAACTTAATTGTAAATGTGTATGCTTTTGACTGCTCCACTGACCAGCTTATCCCCTCATCTATTTCCCTCTCCAAGTATTTCTATTTTCTATTCCCTGAGACTCAATATTTAAATTAAGCCAGTTAATAACTCCACAATAGCCTCTAAATGTTTAAGTGAAAGGAATAATCGCATGTCTCTCACTTTAAATCAAAAGCTAGAAATAACTAAGCCTAGTGAGGTGAGCATGTTGAAAGCCGAGATGAGGTGAAAGGTAGGCTTTTTTTTTTTTTTTTTTTTTTTTTTTTTTGCCAATAGTCAAGTTGTGAATGCAAAGCAAAAGTTCCTGAGGTAAATTAAGTGTGCTGCTCCAGTGAACACATAAGTAATAAGAAAGCGAAACAGCCTTATTGCTGGTAGAGAGAAAGTTTCGTGGTCTAGACAGAAGATTAAAATAGGCTCTCAGCATTCCCTTAGCTAAAAAGGTGATGAAGCTGCAAGCAAAAAGTCTGAAGCTTATTAAAGTTAGTTCAGTAGGTTTAATCGAGGAAGCCATCTCTATAACCTAAAAGTGCAAGGTGAGACAGCAATGCTGAAGTAGAAGCTGCAGCAAAGTTGTCCAGAAGATCTAGCTAAGATAATTGATAAAGGTGGCTACACTAATCAACAGATATTCAAAGTAGATCAAACAGCTTTCTGATTAGAAGATGACATCTAGGACTTCCATTGCTAGAAGAGAGAAGTCAATGCCTGGCTTTGAAGCTCTTACTATGCTTTAGCAAAGAGGCTGGTGGCTTTCTTCCCCTGTCCTAGAGATCTGTGGAACTTTGAACTTGAGAGAGATGCTTTAGGGAATCCGGCAGAAGAAACTTTTAAGCAACAAAGCATTTAAGAGGTGACAGAGAATAAAAGTTTGGAAAATTTGCAGCTGGACTATGCAGTAGAAAAGAAAAACTCATTTTCTAAAATCTGCTGCAGATATTGCATAATTAACGAGGAGCCGAATGCTAGTCACCAAGACAATAAAAAAAAATATATATGTCCAGGGCATGTCAGAGACCTTCCAGGAAGCTCCTTCCATCACAGGCCCAGAGTTCTGGGAGGGAAAAATAGTTTCCTTTCTGGGCCAGGCCCAGAGCTCCCAGCTCTGTGCAGCCTCAAGACATGGTGCCCTGCATCCCAGCTGGTTCAGCTCCAGTCATGGTTAAAAGAGGCAAAAGTACAGCTCGGAGCATTACTTTAGAGGATGCAAGACCCAAAGCCTTGGCAGCTTCCACGTGATGTTGAGCCTGTGGGTGCACAGAAGTCAAGAATTGAGGTTTGAAAACCCACCTGTATTTCACAGGCTATATGGAAATGCCTGGATGACAAGCAGAAGGTTTCTGCAGGGGTGGAGCCCTCATGGAGAACCTCTGCTAGAGCAGTGCAGAAAGAAAATGTGGGGTTGGAACCCACATAGTTTCCCCACCGGGGCACTACCTACTAGAGCTGTGAGAAGAGGGCCATTGTCCTCCAGACCGCAGAATGCTATAGCCACTGACAGCTTGCACCTTGTTCCATTGTATCTAGAAGTAACTAACTTGCTTTTGATTTTACAGGCTCATAGTGGGAAAGGCCTTTCCTTGTTTCAGATGAGACTTTGAACTTAGAACTTTGGGTTAACGCTGGGATGAGCTAAGCGTCTGGGAGACTGTTGAGAAGGCATAATTGTATTTGATACGTGAAATGGACATGAGATTTGGGAGGGACCAAGGGAGAAATTACATGGTTTGGCTGTGTCCCCACCCAAATCACATCTTGAATTAGAAATAAATTTAACAAAACAAGCTCGAGACTTTTACACTGAAAATTACAAATAAACGTTGAAAGAAATTAAAGAAGATCTAATTAAATGGAAACATACTCCAAGTTTTGAATCAGAAAGCAATATTTTTAAGGTGGCGATATTACCAAAATCAAATGATCCATATGAAAACTGTGTATTTGTTACACGGTAAATTGATCCTAAAAATCATGTGGATATGCAAGTGTTATCAAATAAATTTTGTTCCCCAAAATTTATATTTTAAAGTCCAAACCACTAATATCTCAGAATTTGACAATATTTAAGGTTAGGGTCTTTAAAGAGGCATGAAGTTTAAATGAGGTCATGTTGGTGGATCTACGATTCTGGAGTCTGGAGGATGGTGGCCCTCTTCTCACAGCTCCACTAGGCAGTGCCCCAGTAGGGACTCTGAGTGTGGGCTCTGACCCATTTCCCTCTGCACTCCCTAGCAGAGGCTCTCCATGAGAACCCCACCACTGTAGCAAACTTCTTCCTGGATATACAGGCATTTCCGTACATCCTCTGAAATCTAGGGGAAGGTTCCCAAATCCTAATTCTTAACCTCTGTGACCTCCCAGGCTCAACACCACATAGAAGATGCCAAGGCTTGGGACTTGCACCCTCTGAAGCCATGGCCTGAACTATACCTTGGCCCATTTTAGTCATGGCTGAGATGACTGGGACACTGGGAACCAAGTCCCTAGACAGCACATAGTATGGGGACCCTAGGCCTGGTCCAGAAAACTAGATTTTCCTCCTTAGCCTTTGAGCCTGTGATAGGAGGGGCTGCTGTGAAGACCTCTGAAATGCTCTGGAGACATTTTTCCCATTGTCTAAGAAATTAGCTTGTTACTTATGCAAATTTTTGCAGCTAGCTTGAATTTCTCCTCAGAAAATGGGATTTTTCTTTTCTATCTCATTGTCAGGCTGCAATTTTTTGGAACTTTTATGCTCTGTTTCCCTTATAAAACTGAATACGTTTACCAGTACCCAAGTCACCTCTTGAATGCATTGTTGCTTAGAAACTTCTGCTAATTACCCTAAATCATCTCTCTCAAGTTCAAAGTTCTGCAAATCTCTAGGGCAGGGGCAAAATGCTGTCAGTCTATTGCTAAAACAAGAGTCACCTTTGCTCCAGTTCCCAAATAGTTCCTCATATCCATCTGAGACCACCTCATCCTGAATTTCATTGTCAATATTATTATCAGCATTTTGGTCAAAGCTACTTAACAGTCTCTAGGAAGTTCCAAACTTTCCACATTTTCTGTCTTCTTCTGAGCCCTCCAAACTGTTCCAACCACTCCCTGTTACCCAGTTTAAAAGTCTCTTCCACATTTCCTGGTATATTTTCAGCAACACCCTACTCTATTGGTACCAATTTACTTTATTAGTCCATTTTCACCCTGCAGATAAAGACATACCTGATACTGGGAAATTTATTAAAAAAAAAAGAGGTTTAATGGACATATTGGGACTTACTGTTCCACGTGGCTGGGGAAAGCCTCACAATCATTGTGGAAGGCAAGAACAAGGAAGTCATGTTTTACATGAATGACAGCAGGAAAAAAAGAGAGCTTGTGCAGAGAAACTCTCATTTTTAAAACCATTGGATTTCATGAGACTGGTTCACTATTCAGGAAAACAATGCAGAAAAGACCCACCCATGTAATTCAATCACCTCCCACTGGAAAGATTCCTCCAATGACATGTGGTAATTGTGGAAGCTACAGCTGAAGATGAGATTTGGATGGGGGCACAGCCAAACCGTTATCAGCCATAAAAGACCATGAGAGACTGTATCTCTCCTCTTGTTCCCCCCTTTCCATTTTTCCTTGATTTATGCTTTCTGTCTCTCAGATTTCTTATACTGGGGAAAGCAATTTCTCACACAGTGAGATGTTCTATGGAGAGGCCCACAAGGCAAGGAACTGATAATTTCAGACAACAGCTTTGAGAGTGAACTTAGAAGAGGATTGTTGTCCAGTCAACCCCAGGGACAAATGCAGCCTTGGTTGATGCTTTCTTTACAGCCTTGGAAAGACCTTGAACAGGAGACGTCCAGCAAAGTCACATTCAGATTCCTGATAATCAGGAACTGTGTGATCATAGGTATTTGTTTTCTTAACTTCACTAAATTTTATGGTAATTTATTATGTGGCAATAGATAATTAATACTTTTAATAAAGATATTATAAAAGACTAAGGATAATGACCTATAGATTTGTACATTTATATATCCATGGAGGAAAGAATGATGAGTTATTTTTTACTCCCCCAAATCAATAGGCATTTATGTCACAGATTCTGACATTTTAAATCTTTTAAATCTTTACTTACAAATACTCTAATGATTTTCTCCCTTGTTGTAAATCTCTTCTGTTTATTCTTCTCAACAAATATTCCAAGACTCCTTCTTCTCACACATATCCAAAACATTTTTTAATATAAGTTTTACAATATTTAATTTATCAGATTTGTTTTTGAAATATATATTTAATATTGTCACCTTTTTTAAATATACACTTAAAATATCTTTAAAAATTCATATGTACTTGACTTTGTATATTTATATTCCTCATGTTTTCAAATTGTACACTTCAATCACTTTAAATATGTATATACATAAATATATATATTTGCCAATTCCTTTATATCTGTGTATTTGCCAGTAAAAGAGCCTTCTTATTCTATGGATATCAAAATAACAAGGCAGTAGGTGATTGCTAGTTTTGTGGACTTTATTTATATATAAAATAAAGACAGCTATGTGTTAAGATGTGGTATGTTTAGAATTTCAATTTCTTCATGTTTCAATCTTGGGAGATTGTGTATTTCCAAGAATTCATCATTACTTGTAGGTTTGTGTGCAAAGAGGTGTTCACAACAGTATCTGATGATTTTTCTGTATTTTTGTGAGGTCAGTTGTAGTGATACTTTTATCATTTCTGATTTTGCTTATGTTAATCTTCTCCCTGTTTTGTTTTCTTAACCTAGATTATGGTGTATCAGTCTTTTTTATTCTTTCAAAAAAACAATTTTTGTTTTCACTGAATGTTTGTGTGGATTTTCACATCTCAATTTTGTTCAGGTCAGCTCTGATTTTGGTTTTTCCTTTTCTTCTGCTAGCCTTGGGGTTTGTTTGCTCTCGTATTTTTTTGTTCCCTTGGGTGTGATGTTAGACTGTTAATTTGAGACCTTTTAACTTTTTGATATAGACATGCAGTGCTATAAGCTTTTCTTGTATCACTGCTTTAAATGTGTAACAAGGATTCTGATATGTTGTATCTCTGATTTTATTAATTTCAAATCATTTAACTGTATGCTTTGGGAGATCTTCTTGGTATTGATTGCTATTTTCATTTAAATGTGATTAAAGAATACCAAGAATATGATTGGTATAATTCTGATTTTTTTGGAACTTTTGAGATGTGCTTTGATAATCTAACACTGTCTGTGGGTGTTGAAATCTCCCACTATTATCATGTGGTTGTCTAAATCTGTTTGTAGATCTCTAAGAACTTGTTTTATGAATGTGGGTTCTCCAATGTTGGGTGTGTATATATTTAGGATAGTTAGGTCTTCTTATTGAGTTGAAACCTTTATCATTATGTAATACCTTTCTTTTTCATTTTTGATTGTTGTTGGTTTAAAGTCTGTTTATCTTATATTAGAATATCAACTCCTGCTGTATTTGGTTTTCAATTTCCTCCTTATTTGTTTCTTTATCCCTTTACTTTGAGCCTATGAGTGTCATTGCATGTGAGATAGATCTCTTGAAGACAGCATACAGTTGAGTATTGCTTTTATATTAAACTTGCCACTCTGTGTCTTTTAGGTGGAGGATTTAACCCATTCACATTCAAGGTTAGTATTGAAATGTGAGGATTTGATCCTACTATGTTGTTATCTGGTTGTTATGTATACTTGATTTTTTTAGTTTCTTTATAGTGTTAGTGGGCTGTGTCCTTAACTGTGTTTATGTTGTGGCAGGTAATAACCTTCCATTTCCATGTTTACCATTCCCTCAGGCACCTCTTATAAGGCAGGTCTTATGACAATGAATTCCCCTAGCATTTGCTTGTCTGAAACTATTTTATTTCTCCTTCACTTGTGAATCTTCTTTTGGCTAGACAAGAAATTCTTGGTTGGGGTTTCTTTTCTTTTCTTTTTTTTTTATTTTGAAACAGAATCTCACTTTATTACCTAGGCTGGAGTGCAGCAGCACCAATCTTGGCTCACTGCAACTTTCATTTCCCAGGTTCAATTGATTCTTCTGTTTCAGCCTCCTGAGTACCTGGTATTACAGGTATGTGCCACCATGCATGGCTAGTTTTTGTATTTTTAGTAGAGATGGGGTTTCACCACGTGGGTCAAGCTGATCTCCAACTCCTGGCCTCAAGTGATCTGGTCACCTTGGCCTCCAAAATGCTGGGATTACCAGTGTAAGCCAATGCTCCTGCAAAGAATTTATTTTCTTTAAGGATGTTGAACATGTGTCCCCAGTCTTTCCTTCCCTGTAGGGTTTCTGCTAAAATGTCCACTGTTAGCCTGATTAATTTCCCTTAGCAAGTAATCTACTCCCCTCTAACTGCCTTTAACATTTTTTTTTTCAGGTGGCCTTGAAAAATCTGGGGATGGTAATCTCACATAGCATATGCAAGGGTGCTCTGAATTTCTTGAATTTTCATGTTAACCTTTCTAGAAACACTGGGAAAATTTTCATGAACAAATCCTCAAATATGTTTTCCAAGTTGCTTACTCGCTCTGCATCTCTTCCAGGAATGTCAATGTATCTTAGGTTTTGTTTCCTTGAATAATTCCATATTTTTCAGAGGTTGTGTTTTTTTTTTAATTCTATTTTTTTTTTTTTATTTTTGTTTACCTGTATTTATTGAAAGGTGTTGTCTTCAAGCTCTGAGATTCTTTCGTCAGGGTAGTCTATTCTGTTATTAATGGTTCTAATTGCGTTTTTAAATTCTTATAGTAAGTTTTTTGATTCTGGAAGTTCATTTGTTTCTTTCTTGAAAGTACTAAGTTGCATTTCAAATTTTAAATTATCTTATCCTTTTCATTGTTAGGATTTCAACCTACTCAGTATCTCATGAGCCTCTCTGCCATCCATATTCTGATTCTGTGTCTGTCATTTTAGCCAGCAATGAGTTCAAAAATTGAAACAGTAATAAAAAACTCTACAAACAAAAAAGCTCAAATCAGATGGATTCAGTGCTAAATTCTACCAGATGTACAAAAAGGAGCTGGTACCCATCCAACTGAAATTATTCCAAAAAATCAAGGAGAAGGGACTCTCTCCAGATTCTGTCTACAAAGGGAACATTATTCTGATACCAAAACTTGGCAGAAACATGATGAAAAAGAAAACTTTAGGTAGGTCAATATCCCTGATTTACGTAAACACAAAAATATTCAACAAAATACTGGCAAACCAGTACAGCAACACATCAAAAAATTAATTAACTACAATGAAGTAGGCTTAATTCCTGGAATGCAAGGCAGGTTCAACACACAAATCAATAAATGTGATTCACCACATAAACCAAATTAAAAACAAAAACCACATGGTCATCTTAAGAGATGCAGAGAATGCTTTTGAAAAAATTTAACATATACTCATGCAAAAATCCTCAACAAATTAGTCACCAAAAGAACATATCTCAAAATTATAAGAGTCATCTATGACACATACTAATATAATACTGAATGAGAAAAAGCTGGAAATATTCCCTCTAACAACTGGAACAAGACAAGGATGCCCACTCTCACCACTACTATTCAACATAGTGCTAGCAGCCCTAGTCAGAGCAATCAAGCAAAAGAAAGACATAAATGGCATTCAAATAAAAAAAGGAAGTTTGCTGATGATATGATTCTATTCCTGGAAAACCCACTCTGCCAAAAGCCTCCTAGAAGTGATAAACAACTTCATTAAAGGCTTGGGATACAAGATCAATGTATACAAATTAGTTGCATTTCCATAACAATGCCCTGGATGAGAGTCAAATTAAGAATGAAATCTCATTTACAGTAGCCACAAAAACAACACAAAACCTAGGAATGCATCTAAACACAGAGGTGAAAGATAGTTACAATGAGAATTACAATGCACTGCTGCAATAGTTGAGCCATGATACAAACAAATGGAAAAGTATTATTTGCTTGTGAATAAGAAAAGTCAGTATTATTAAAATGGCCAGACTGCCCAAAGCAAGTTATTGCTTGTCACTTCTAGCAAACTAATTTAAGTTTCAACTTTAAAAAATCTATTAGAACTAGGAAAAAACTATTCTAAAATTTATATGGATCCAAAGGTATGCTTGAATAGCCAAAGCAATCCTGAGGAAAAAGAACAAAGCTAAAGTCATCACTGAAATTATGCCATAAGGTGACTGCAACCAAAGTAGCATGATATTGAAACAAAAACAGACACATAGATCAATAAAGTTGGATAGAAGACCCAGAAGTCCATGTAGTTGTGTGGTTTTGAGTGATCTTCTTAATCTTGAGTTCTAATTTGATTGCGCTGTGGTCTGATAGACTGTTCATTATGATTTCTGTTCTTTTGCATTTGCTGAGAAGTGATTTACTTCCAATTATGTGGTCAATTATAGAATAAGTGTGATGTGGTGCCAAGAAGAATGTACATTCTGTGGATTTGGGGTGGAGAGTTCTCTAGATGTATATTAGGTCTGCTTGTTCCAGATCTGCGTTCACATCCTGGATATTCTTGTTCATTTTCTGTCTCGTTGATTTGTTTAATATAGACAGTGGAGTCTTAAAGTCTCCCACTATTATTAAGTAGGAATGTAAATCTCTTTGTAGGTCGTTAAGAACCTGCTTTATGTATCTGGGTGCTCCTATATTGGTGCATATATATCTAGGATGGTTAACTCTTCTTGTTGCATTGATCCTTTTACCATTATGTAATGCCCTTCTTTAACTCTTTTGGTCTTTGTTGTTTTGAAGTCCATTTTATCAGAAACTAGGAATGCAACCTCTGCTTTTTTTTCTTTCCATTTGCTTGGTTAATCTTCTTCCATACCTTTATTTTGAGTGTATGTGTTTCTTTGCATGTGAGATGGGTCTCCTGAATACAGCACACCAATGAGTCTTGTCACTGTGCCATTGTTTACAATAGCAAGGACCTGGAACCAACCCAAATGCCCATCAATGATAGACTGGACAAAGAAAATGTGACACATATACACCATAGAATACTATGCAGTCATAAAAAAGGATGAGTTCACGTCTTTTATAGGGACATGGATGAATCTGGAAACCATCATTCTCAGCAAACTGACACAAGAATGAAAAATCAAACACCGCATGTTCTCACTCATAGGTGGGTGTTGAACAATGAAAACACATGGACACAGGGAAGGAAGCATCATACACTGGGGTCTGTTGGGGGGACTAGGGGAGGGACAGCAGGGGGTGGGGAGGTTGGGGAGAGATAAATAACATGGGGAGAAATGCCAGATATAGGTGATGGGGGGATGGAGGCAGCAAACCACCTTACCATGTATGAACCTATGCAACAATCCTGCATGATCTTCACAGGTAACCCAGAACCTAAATAAATAAATAAATAAATAAATAAATAAATAAATAAAAGACTCGGAAATCCACCCACACATATACAACCACTTGATCTTTGACAAAGCTGACAATAACAACCACTGGAGATAGGAAGCCCTATTCAATAAATGGATCTGGTATCACTGGCTAGCCATACATGGAAAGTTGAAACTGGATGCCTTATTTTCACAATAAACAAAAATTAACTCAAGATGTAGTAAATATTTAAGTGTAAGATCTAAAATTATAAAAACCCTAGAATAAATCCTAAGAAATACCATGATGGACATTGGTCTTTGCAAATGATTTATGACTAAGTCCTCAAAAGCAATTCCAACAAAACCAAAGATTGACAACTGGGACCTAATTAAAACAAAGAGCTTCTGAACTACAAAAGAAAGTGTAAGTAGAAGAAACAGAGAACCCACAGAATGAAAGATATTCACAAACTATGCATCCAACAAAGGTTTAATATCCAGAATCTATAAGAAACTAAAACAATTCAACAAGCAAAATTCAACAAGCACACACACAAAAGTGTGCAGAACACTTGAACAGATACTTCTCAAAAGAGGATATACATGTAGCCAATAAATATATGAAAAATTCTTCAACATTACTAATTACTAGAGAAATACAGCACACCAATGGGTCTTGTCATTGTGGCAAATCCAAATCAAAATTTGATACCATCTCACACTAGTCAAGATAGCTATTTCATGTACCTCGGAACCTAAAGTACCATAAAATAAAAAGAAAGAAAATTATAAAAAAATATTTATACATTGTTGGTGGAAATGTAAATTAGTTCAGGCACTGTGGAAAGCAGTATGGACTTTTCTCAAAGAACTTAAAACAGAACTACCATTTGACCCAGCAATCCCATTACTGAGTATGTACCCAATGAAAATAAATTATTCTACCATAAAGACACATGCACTAGTATGTTCATCACAGTACTATTCACAATAGTAGAGACATAGAATCAACCTAGACACAAAGCAGAGACATAGAATCAATGGTGGACTGTATAAGGAAAACGTAGTAACTATACACCATGAAACACTATACAATCATAAAGAAGAATGAAATCATGTTCTTTGCAGGAACATGGATTCAGTCAGAGGCCATTATCCTAAGAAAAGAAGCACAAGAATAGCAGACCAAATACCACACGTTCTCACTTGTAAGCAGGAGTCAAACATTGAGTACACATAGTCACCAAGATAGGACAATTCACACTGGAGACTGCTTGATGAGAGAGGTGGGATCAGAGTGTGGGTTGAAACACTGTCAGGAGCTATGTTCACTACCTGCAGGATGGGATCATTTGTACACCAAACCTCAGTGACATGCAATTTACCCATGTGACAAACCTGCACAGGTATCTGTGAACCTAAAAAAAAGTCAAAAATAGAAAAAAAAATGTGTGACATAGTCTATTGCCTTTGGTTATTTAATGCTTGTATTGTTTCTTCCAATCTACATGTTGTTCTTTTTTGCTTTTTTGTTTTTTAGTTATTGGTAAAATCATAAATAGTTAATCCTTGAGCAATATAGGTTTGAACTGTTCTAATCCACTTACAAGAGGAGCTTCTTCAGCCTCTGCCACCTTTGAAACAGCAAAAGCAACCCCTCCTGTTCTTGCTCCTCCTTAGTCTACTGAACATGAAGACACGAGGATGACGATCTTGAAGTTTATCCACTTCTACTTAATGAATTGTAAATATATTTTCTCTTCCTTATCATTTCCTTAATAACATTCTATTTTCTCCTAGCTTTCTTTATTGTAAGAATACAGTACTTAATACATTCAAGGTAGAAAATATGCATTAATTGACTATAGGAGTTACCAGTGGGGCTTCTGGTCATATACGTGTATATATATGTATAGAGAGATAGAAAGAGAGTAAGTAATGTGTGTGTGTGTGTGTGTGTATATATAATATATATAATATGTATATATGTATACTCTCTGAACAGTTGCCTTTTGGGGAGAATTTCACAGTATTTTTTTTTAAGTTACAGAAGTTGTATTACAGTGGAAACATCAGTTGCATTGATGCTTCACTGTTTCAAGAAATTGGCTGCTTTTCCCTTCCTCATCATATAGGAC
This sequence comes from Aotus nancymaae, assembly GCF_030222135.1. Classification (NCBI taxonomy): domain Eukaryota; kingdom Metazoa; phylum Chordata; class Mammalia; order Primates; family Aotidae; genus Aotus; species Aotus nancymaae. The sequence continues at coordinate 26,050,111 of NW_026988435.1, forward strand.
AGAATGCTCATAGTTCATGCATTGATTAATTCCTTTATTTCACTGTTCATATATCCAAGGCATTCATTGACTTTTAGTGAATAACAAACACTCTGTTAACTAAAAGCCAAGGAGTCATTTTTTGAAGAGAATGCCCCCAGTACAGGAGATGGACAGGGCAACATTTAAGCTTGTTTCTGCTAAGCATCAATGAGGGTTGAGAATAAAGCCATTTCTAACAAGTAAATGGTTTAGCCTTAAACAGGATCTAAGTAAGCTGTGAAAGTTTGCTTTTCAATATAATCCAGAATTTGGCTTTGCCCTTCTATAAATGCCATATCTTCAACAGATACAAATATGCAAAAAGTTTATGTTTAATTTGTATACAAAATAAGATTCTCCATTTATTTTTTATTTGCCATGGAGGATCATTGTTAGCTTTCTTAATTAGTGAGTTGATTCTATTATTTAATTACGTTGGAAAAATAAAGCTGTTTTATTGTTTTCATTTGTTTCAGTTGTGTTAGCCTCAATTTACATTTAAACATTTAAATACCTTTTTAATGATTTCACACATGTCACATTCTATTTTCTATTTTCTGACTCCAACTAAACTTTTTTGTAGATATTCATACATTCAAGTGATTTATGCTAATTACGCTTCTTGTTTAAGGTTTTCCTTTTCACAGAGATATACGTCACTTTCTTTTCTTTTCTTTTCTTTTCTTTTTTTTTGAGACAGAGTTTCACTCTCGTAACCCAGGCTGGAGTGCAATGGCGCGATCTCGGCTCACCACAACCTCCGTCACCTGGGTTCAAGCAATTCTCCTGCCTCAGCCTCCCCAGTAGCTGGGACTATAGGCGTGCGCCACCATGCCCAGCTAATTTTTTTTTTTTTTTTTTTTTTGTATTTTTAGTAGAGATGGGGTTTCACCATGTTGACCAGGATGGTCTCGATCTCTTGACCTCGTGATCCACCCGTCTCGGCCTCCCAAAGTGCTGGGATTATAGGCGTGAGCCACCGCGCCTGGCCCGTCACTTTCTTAAGTTGTGATCAGTTCTTCAGTATTTAATTAGCCCCAGATCTTTCTGAGCCCCAAAATAAAAGTATTCTGAAAATAATGTATTAGATTGAAATATGCTCTATCACTTTACACAAGTTTAATTAAAGTAGAGAATTCTAGATAAGTTTTTGTCAAAACAAATTTATAAATACATTGACATTTGGATCCACAGAGAAATGTATTATTCACTGGAATCCTTGATTCCTGGATTCTATTGTTGTTTTGTTTAGTTTTAAAATTAGCCTACTTACTTTTAAAACCAAGTTTGTTGTAATACATTGGTGTAATGTTATACTAAAATGTTCATGAATCTCTAGGACATTTTAACTATGTAATTTTCATAATCATCATATTTTCCATTATACCTCTAACAATATCTTCTCTAGTTGATAAATATAAATGATCACTGGGATAATTTGGAATAAATAATCATAAAACTATAACTTTATATTTTTGGGATACTAAAACAAATTTTATGCATATTTGCTTTAGTTAAAAATTATTTTCCTGGTTCAAAAATTATACAGTACAATCTCTGATGCTTTGCATACAAAAGCATTGATTGACTGCTGTAGATCAGTGTAAGAATCAGTTTTACTCGTTCGTCAAACACAAATTCCTAAATTACAACGTGTCAACATTGTGGAAAGCATTCTAATTAAGTTCTGTTAGAAATTACAATGTCAAATTGTGTCTTTGTTAAGATTATATGATTAGACACAAGTTTTATCCTGAATTGTATGAAACAAATAATAGGCAGTAAATAAAGTCATACTGAACTTTCATTTTAATAGCAATTTATAATATGATAAGTAACTTTTAAGAGATGTGAATAATAAATCTAATTTTTGTTGTCATCTGAAATTTTCAATGAAATGTAATTTGGAACGTTTTGATTTGATAAATTAGCTTTTGATATATATAAGTAATGTAAGACCTACATATGTGTTTTCATTTTCATCTAGATCTTTCAATTTATAGGAAATTAGCAACAAACACTTCTCCAATCTCTTCTCTAATTTCTGTCGTCTTCACTGCTATATTACTCTGCAATCATCCTATCTTAGACTTGTATATCATTTATATTCTTGATAATATCTATTCACATCTACTATTGTATTTTTAAATAAATGAAAAGCTCCCAAGTGCCATAATATCTCCTTTTTCCCCTAGGATTTTCCAGGGTTTATACATTTCCTTTTAGAACACATTCCCCAACTGTATTCATATTAATGGTGATAATTTTAAACTCTTATTTCAGAAAGAAGTCAAAATGTCTTAGAATGTTAAATAAGACCCTTCACAATTAGCTTAAACTTAACTTTACTAACATAAATTAATTCATGCCCATCCTAATTTTCTCATCACCTCTTTCTTGCTAATTTTAATCTCTGTATTGTGTTTTGCAAAATCATGAATTCTAGGGTAGGTAAAAAGTTAAATTTCGAGGAAGAGCTTGGGTAGACTATGAAAGCCTTAACGATGATAAACTAAAAGCAATCACTCTAGATGAATTTGGATCAGTAAAGGGATATACAAGGAAAGTCAATATGTTGCATAGGAATAAATTAAGAAACCAAACAGAAAAGAACAGTGCTGGTCGTGTGGGAATTTGGAGATGGTACAAGGAGCATTACAAGATATAGATCAGCAGATCTTCACTTTGTCTGTAAGTAATTACAAATAAACAGTAGCAGCAATACCATCAATTACAACAACAACAAGGAAAACTAGACTAAATTTTATAATTTAAGTCCAGAGGTAAAACAAAAGTAAAGTCATTTGTTTATTAATGTCATAAAAATTATGTTCATCCATCTACCCATTCATAAGGGAGCAATAATCTATGTGTGGCTTCCTTTCTATTCACAAAATAGGTGATCTTTGCAACTACAATTGTGTCTTTCATTGTCTCTACTTAATAGGCAAGTTTCCAAAGTTGTTACCTTCAGCTACATGTGTTCAATTTAGGTCATGTGCCTGCTCTTAAATTAATAAGAGTCACCATTAAAATATCATGCATTAATTGGCTTAGAACAAACAATACAATTCTGCAGATAAAAATAGAGATCCTGAGTCACATATGATATGGGATTAGTAAATAGAAAAAATATGGTTTCCTTTAAGAAGGAAAAAAAAGAAATAATTATTCCAATACAGTAAATATATGCCCAATATAAATAATAAATACATGAAATGAACAAGTAATACATGGCTAACAAATAATAAATAATTATTTTAAATTTACAAGAAGAAAATTAGTGAAAAAGAATGTTCAGAAGGTTCAGGTCAAACTATATGGATCACATTATATTTTGGGAGATTTCCTGTATTGTTTGTAAACAAATGGTGCAATAAAACTGAAATGTGATCACCTTTGGCGTAAAATCAACTTGGGCCAGTTTACTACTTGACATTTACAATCTGTACAGCTTCTATTGAGTAAGTCATTCTTTAAATTTCAGTTTCCTTCACCATAAAACCTTAATTTTCTCTAAATAGTATAGCTGTGAAGATGAAATAAAAGGATTTATAAAATACATGAAACTCAGAATCATCCTTGTCCTTAGCAAGCATTGTCAGAGAATGCCTTTCTCTTTTCTAATTTATTGGCAAACTTCAAGACACAGGCAAAGATCACTTATTTGTTTATTTAGTAAATAGTTTGAAAAAAAGCCACCCTTTTACCTTTTTCTGTAGCCACAGCCCTTTGCGACACATCCTTGCAGCTCTTCCAAACAAAAGATAGAGTCAATTTTCCCACCCCTTGACTCTGAGCAGGGCCTGTAATTTGCTTTGACTAATATGATGTTGTGAGCATGATATAATGCCAGTCTATGTCAAGATTTCAAGTCCTTTCACATTTCTCTTAGCCCCCTGTGCCTACATGTAAACAAGTTTGGCCCAACATGCAGAAGGATGTTGATTGCATGGATTGGAATTGAGTCAGCTCAGTTTCTCAGCTGTAGTCCCAGATGCGCTAAGCCAATGAGAATCACCATATCTGACCATAGACACATGAGCAAGGCCAGTTGGTAGTTGTTCTGCAATTGTGAACACTAACTAAATGCCTGTTATTTTTAATCATTAAATTCTGATGATGAGTTTCCCAGCAATAACTAGTCCACAAGTACTAAATCCTAAGGCAGATTTAATCTATGCTGTTCTACCAACAACACATTGCACTCCTTCATTTCGCATTGTCCACATTATTTTAACTTAATATTGTCTTTCTTTCTCAGTGGATCACATATCCAATAAAGACAGGGGCCCTTTCTTGCTCATCTTTATAACCTTATAACCAGGTTGAATGCCTGAGACATAATAGATATATGATAAATGCTATTCACTGGTGAATTCAATCAAAGTTCTCTGGCTATTTGTAAAATGTTGGCACAATTTAAGGATCCTCTTGTTTCCTGAGCTCATCCAGATAATCCAGTGATGACTTACTTTATATTTTCTCATTGCTGCAGAGGCTTGAAACATCCTGAGAGATTCAGTGACATTTGCTATTCAAACACTTTTGTTCCAATTAATAGTGGTGCTTCTCAAGGGGGAATGCAGCACAAATGACTAGTCTCAGAGACATTCCCTCGTTGGGATAACTGAAGAGGAAAATCAAAAGATACCATAGTTTTAATGAAAACAGTCTGCATAACTCTCAGTAGAAGTGGAAAACTGGGAATTATATTGTGAAATAGAGCGTGTCAGATAGAACGTGACCATTGCTCTCAGCTACTATTCTTGGAATAAATCAACAGCACAATCAATGAATTGACCTAGTTATCTTTTAACAAACTTGTAAAGATTCCATTATTTTACAGTGTTATTCTTTTAAAAATCAAAATGTATGCATTCTTCCTTTAAGTGTCCTACCTGTTAGCCATAAAGGAACAATGATTTAAATAGATTGATGCAAAAGTAATTGAGATTATCATTACATTTAATGGCAAAAAATGCAATTACTTTTGCACCAATGTAATACATTAAACTCATTACCATCCTATAGAAATTTATCTCATTCACACAGACATGTTATCCTAACAAATTTGTGAAGCACTTTAACAGTATAAAATATCACTTTTGTTTTAATAATGTCAACCATCTAAGAAGGCAGTTTAAGGAAGTATTGCCAACTGCATTTAATATTAGAGTCAGCAGAATCATAAATAATTGGTGTTTGGAATTTTACAAAGTAGTAAAGAATCAAAATTGGAAAAAAACCTCTTACTTCAAAAGTGTCCTTTTCTGAGAAAAATAAATTTGATTTTACTTAAATAAAGAAAGAAATCTTTATGTTACCTCCTCCTTTCTTTTTTCTTCTATCATTGGGCATCTGGTTACTTATTTAACTCAGAGTTTTAGTTCAGCATATCAAGGAGAGTCATGGAAACCTCTGACCATAATTTCTAATGGTAGCAGCTATGTGTGCAGTAAGAAAGACATTACCCATGACTTAAAAAAAAGCTTTAAGGTGAGGATCATGAAGAGTATACAGTTCATGGTTTCTCAAGTGAGTAAAGTCTAAAGGGGTTTGCAGCCTGAAATGAATCTGGAATTCCCGGGAACTACATGAGATTTTACCAACTAATTGTTAGATATTTGTGTTAGAGAATAATCATTCTTCAACTTCATAGCATAACATCACTCATTCATCAATTAAACTCATCAAAATTTTCACCCACCAATATTTTAATTTATGAAGTGTCTGCTATCTTCCAAGTGTCATGCTAAGTTCGGGCTATCTGATGGTAACAAAACCATTGTACCTGGCCCACTTTTGTGGGAGATATAGATATTTAGCAAATATACACACAATTATAAATTTTGAAATTGTAGTAAATGTTACTGAGAAAAAAAAACAAAAAATGAACAACTTAGATTTCCTGTAAGGAAACAAACAGGAAAAGGAGGGAATGGAAAGGTATTTGAACAGAGTTGAATGGCAAGCATACCAAGACAATTAAAGAAAAAAGCCTGAGAAGGGTGAAATCATGGAGCCTTGAAGAGCTGCTGGATGTTGTTAGTGTATCCAAGACTTCCAAGAGGCAAATTTGGGAATAGTGGGAGAAACCAGGTCTTACCGAATCTTGAAGATCAAACTCAGATCAGTTTTATTCTAAGAGCATTGAAAATCATGTAGACAGATTGTAAGCTGAGGAATGACATGTTTTAAGAAGATTACCGTAGATGCTATGCAGAGACATTGAAAGAATGGAAATGAGGAAACAAGGTTGCAAAGTTATTGTTAATACTATAAGCAAAAGAGTTTGTTGACTCAAGCTACTGTGGAACCATGAAGATGAACTATACACAGTGTTAAATTATTTTGGGGTAGAATGACACAAGGTGAGTGGCTGCATATGGAAGTTGAGAAAAAATATTTATATCAAGCATGACTTACAAGTTTCTACATTGTATATAAAGGATATCTTGACCTGGTATGGTGGCTCATGCCTGTAATCCTAGCACTTTGGGAGGCTGAGGCAGGTGAATCACTTGAGGTCAGGGGTTCGAGACCAGCCTGGCCAACATGGTGAAATCCTGTCTCTACTAAAAATAATAATAATAAAAAGTTAGCTGGGCATGGTGGCACATTCCTGTAATCCCAGCTACTCAGGAGGCTGAGGCAGGAGAATTGCTTGAACCCAAAAGGTGGAGGTTACAGTGAGCTGAGAATCCAGCCTGGGTGACAGAGTGAGACTCCATCTCAAAAAAAAAAACATATATATATATATATATATATAATGTATATATGTATGTATGTATGTGTGTGTGTATATATATATATATAATTTACTTTGAATACTTCCTGAATTCCTAGGAAATTTGTTACAGATGAATGTAGCAATAATTCAAGTCAGGATACATGCTAAAACATGGATGAACAATAAAGACAGCATGCTAAGTGAAATAAGTCGCTCACAAAATAGCAGTTGGATGATTCCACTTATATAAGGCATCTAGAGTCAGTAGAATGGTGGCAGTCAGTGGCTGTGGCAGCAGGGAATTAGTAGTTAATGTTTAATGGGTACAGTGTTTTAGTTGCGGAACATAAAAAAAGTTCTGGAGACGGATAGTTTTGATAATTGCGCAAAAATGTAAATGTACCTATACCACTGAACTTTACATTTAAAAATCATTTCAGTGATAAATTTTGTGTCATAGATATTTTACCACAATAAAAAAAAATGGAGAAAAATGTTGAACTCAGAGCAGACTATGAAATTTACCTGGATGAATTCATAAAAGCTAGCATACATATTTAAGAATACAGTCTATATCAATTTAATGTATAACTTTAGTGTGTGTGAACGAAAATATAATATAAGAAATTTTGTGCTCGCTATGGCTGCATTTTGAATTTTATCTGGAAATGCTTTGAGAATGTTTTGCATGCTCGGTGTGTCAGGTTTTAGGCATTTTTTTGTCCTTGTTAAGATCTGGTACTCCACTTTCCCTCATTTTAAATAACTTTCACTTGACTTTCATTTCCATACCAATAAGTTCATTCTAGCAATAAAATTTTATTGTCACTCTTTCCAAGTTTTTATTTTCACCTTTTTATGAATACCATCAGGAGACAAGAAAGAACTTTACCCTTATATACCAATGTGCCACTCAAGTTTATTTTCTAAAGTTAATAAAAAGTTTTGGAGAATTTATTTTCCCTTATGATTATCCAAATGTGTCAATTCCCATAACATATAGGTGTTCTAAAAATTCAGTACCACAGAAGACCACATTCAAGCTACTATAATATTTTAGTTATTGGACTGAGTGGATCTTAGTCTTTTTAAATGAAAAAAGGATTCCACCCCCTCTAACCCCTACCCTGGATCAATATCTTGCACATAATAGATGCAGAAAAATACTTTTCTGATGTGGTAGATATGTGCCATCTGCCCATCAGCGGGTAGTAGAGGTGTCTGGTGTTAGGAACAGCAGTAAAGTTAAAGTTTCCAACTCAGAAGTAGCATCTCTGTGGGGGTCATGGTAATTGCAGAACAGTCAAGGTCCTTGAATTTTGTGCTAGGAGGTGGCAAGGATAACTTCAACAGTGTTACTATTAAAACAGTTTTTTTTCTTTTGGCCATTCTTTCACATTTTTTTCCTAGAATCAGAGCCTTAATTCTGTGTTTCTAGGTCTCATAATGACTCTGTGCCCTATCTAATGCACTTTTAATTAACTATGTCTTGGTTTCAACCAGTAAAAATTGATTCTGTTCTTTAGAACAAACAACTTGACTGATAAAATTGATAGAAACCTTCATTCATTCATTCATCCAGTAGTTTATCGATTGTAAATGGCATTTATTACTCTATCATTCATCCAGTCACTTAGACAAACATTTATTTAGTGTCTACTTTTTCCCAAGGTCTGACTTGGGTAAAGAGTAGGAAAAGATCAAAATATATAACTCTGCTACAAAAATATTTAAAGCTACTCAAGGGTTCTGCTATGTAAATGGACAATCACAGTAATAGTGTGGTGAGCATTACAAGTAAATACTCAGAGGGCAATATGTGAAAATACAAGAGGGACAACTTTGCCAGGCTTGAGTGATCTAAGAAGACTTCTCAGAGACAACATTGTTTCCCAAAGTATGATTTATAGATCATTTGCATTAAAGTCACCTGCTGGGGTTTAAACAAGTCAAATTGGCTATCTTATTTATATCTACTGAACCAAAATATTTGACCTCTTACCCAGGAATCCATATGTGAAACAAACAGTCTAGAAATACAAGTAAATTGGGAAAGTGAAGGAAGAGGATCTGGAAGATGCTTTTTCAAAGTCCTAGAAGTAAGAGAGAACAGTTGAATTTTTAGCATCCCAAGAACAAAGGAGCAAGAGGGGCAAATACAGTAGCTTGAAGCATGTCTGGCTTAGTGCATTTTTGACATGTACGTGAGGTGTCAAAATTTAGAGTCAGAGAAATGTGGATTTGCATCTTCCACTCAGTGCACTGACGGGGGCTTCAGTTTTACTTGCTATAGCTTTTCCATCCTGACAAAAAGAAGATGGACAGCAACTCACAGGGAGATGGTGAGGATTAAATTTACTCAATTGTATAGACACTCACTTTCAATAGAGGTTAGTTTCATCATTTTCATATATTTTTTGCCAAAAAGAGTTGTTTGTTTGCTTGGTTATATATTAGGCCAAAGGAGTGTTTATGGTAATTCACTTTATGCAGTGTACAGAGAGCAGCTGTGCAGATGGAAACTTAATAAATGGCTTTTAACAATAGTCATGATAGTGGTTTCTACCTTCTTAAGTCCCGTTTAATATTATTGAGTTTGCCTTACATTCTGCTAGAGAAACATAGCCCTTTCAAAAGCATATGGGAATGCATTTGTTGATTATATGAATATTGGCACTGATTCTGCTTGCAAAGATAGCGAATGAAAGATATATTTGGCCAAATGTCAAACAAAATATTTTGAAATGTATTGGGAATATCTTAACAGATGTTGCCCAATGTTTAATATTGTTTTTGGTAAGTGTAGTTTAATACTGTATTTGGTGAAACTAATATTGGAATAATATTTTCATTCAGAGCTAAACTACAACTTTATAAGAATGTAAAAACTGTATCCCCCCTCTGAGTATGACTCTTTCATTATTGATTTGAGTAAAAGAGAGAGGACTAGAACAATTATGCTTGAAATCACTCTTCAATGAGTGTTTCTGTTTTTTTGGTATTTCACGCTGCTTTTGTTTTCTTGATTTCCCATGAAATCAGATATTATTTTCTAATTATGGCAGCACAATAACAGCTGAGCTACAGCAAGCTTGTCTTGTTACAGGGTTTTGTAAACAAGGTATTGATGATTTCAGCAGATGTCCCTGATTTGATATCTTTTATTTCTTTCCAAGCAGGGGATGATCAAACTATAGACACAGATTTGCTATACCAGGAATAATGTGCTAATCCCATGGTCAGCAACTCCAAGATTTTTAGCTATTACTCCTGAAAACCTTATCTGCTCAGCAACCACACTAGCCATCTGTTTCCCTAAAATGATTTTCATTTCTTTGAACGTTTGTTACTTAATACTAATATACTTCAATGTTTTATGGTATTTACTGCTCTATATAGCAACTGTACTTGTTCACTAACATTTGTTATCTGTTTTACATCATGATCATATATGTCTTCTTACTGTCTGTTTTTTTTTTTTTTTTTTTTTTTTTTTTTGTAGTGGCGGTGGAGAATTACTGCTTTTATTATCCATGATCCACAGACTATATATTCTTCACCATGTTGTGCAAAGCCTCCTACAATTTGATGTTAACAGGCCTTTTTACAGGTTGAATATCCCTTCTATAAAACATTGGGGGGTTCAGAAGCGTTTCATATTTCATATGTTTTTAAATATTAGAATATTTTCAAATACATAATGAGATATTTTCAGGATGGGAGCAAAGTCTAAACAGGAAATTCATTTTCATTTCATATTCACTTTATAACATAGCCTAAGGGTAATTTTGTATAATGTAGTTTTTTTGAGACAGAGTCTCACTCTGTTCCCCAGGCAGGAGTTCAGTGGCACAATATTGGCTCAGTGCAACCTCTTCCTCCCAGGTTCAACTGATTCTCCTGGATCAGCCTCTAGAGTAGCTGGTATTAGAGGCACATACCAACATGCCCAGTGAATTTTTTTCTATTTTCAGTAGAGATGGGGTTTCACCATGTTGGCGAGGCTGGTCTCAAACTCCTTGCCTCAAGAGATCCACCCACCTTGGCCTCCCAAAATGCTGGAATTACAGGTATGGGCCACTATGCCCAGTATCATACAATATTTTTAATACTTTTTGACATGAAACAAAGTTTTGACTGCATTTTGGCTGTGACCCATCACATGAAGACAGGTATAGAGTTTTCCATGTGTGGCTTCATATTGGTGCCAAAAAGATTTCAGATTCTGGAAGATTTCGGATTTCAAATTTCTGAATTAGGAGTGCTCAAACTGTAACATATTATATCCCTTACAAATCTCTCATTGCATCTGAAGTAGGTTCCTTCTAAGGATGCCTGTAGTTTTCCCATCTTTATGCCTTTGCTTACTCTGTTTCTCCCCTATGCACTTTTTTCTCATGTTCTACAAGTTTCAACTTTAAAACAATTATAAATGGCATTTTCTGTCCATGAACATTTAGAAGAGTTCTCTCTTGCTATAACAAAGAAACAGTAGTGGACAATGTTGTCTATGTTTTCCTGTGTGTATGTGGAAGTTTCATTGGGAATACACTCACACATATATTATATGGAATTATACTATGTAAATCCTCACTTTTACAAATTCTGCAGAATTTGGTCTTACGTAGTTGAATAAATTTATATTTCTACCCAGCAGTCATGATAGTTCCCATGGCTCAATATTCAATGTTCAGTAATGCTAGATTGTAATTTTTGCTCAATTTTTAAACATCTAAATTTCTAAAACAATTCAAAAAAAGGTAGTACCATGTATGAGAGTTTATTTTATGTGACGGTTTGGTTGCCACAAGGGATATCCAAATAACTGATTAAATATTATTTCTGGGTGTGTCTGTGAGGTTGTTTTCAGGAGAGATTAGTATTTGAGTTGGTAGACTGAGTAAACAAGTGGTCTTCAACAATGCAGGTGGGCATCATCCGATCCTTGAAGACCTGGATGGAACAAAAAAATGGAGGGAGGTTGAATTTGCTCTTTGCTTGGCTCCTTGAGCTGCATTAATCTTCTCCTGTTCTTGGTACTCCTGGTTCTCAGGTCTTCAGACTTGGACTAGAATCTGCGCCATTAGCACTCCAGCTCCCAGGCCTTCAGATAATGGGACATTTCAGCCTACTTAATCACTTGAGGCAATACCTTACCGTAAATATCTTCATATATATTCTACCTGGTTCTGTTTTTCTCTGCATAAACCTGATTAACACACTCATGACCTCATTGTAGTTTAATTGCGATTCCCGGAATACCAGTGACATTTTCTAAATATAGAAAAATGGATAAATTGTATTTATACAACAGAATAAAACAGTGTAATTAAGACAAAGAAACTACACCTATGTTATCAACATGAGTGAATCTTAAATAATACAATTTTTATGAAATAACACGTGTAGAATATTTATCATCTCCTACTACGTATATAGTAAGATACCATTTAGACAAAATCTAATGATAAACTAATTAAGCTTACGTTGGTTTATTGATGCATTTTAAATAGTGCCAGGGCTCAGAAACTCATATCCTAAAATATGGCACTTAAAGGATAAACTAAAGAAGAAGCCTCATGGTCTCTCTGACCTTTCCCTCATCTTGTCTTTCAATCTTCTGTCTCTCCAAAGCACAGATGAAGCTATTCTCTGAAGTCTCATTATCTGTCTAAAATCTGGACACACCAAAGAAGAAAACAATTACTTCTGGTCCCTTCCCTGGATCTTCATTCACAGGAAAAAAGAATAAAGTCTGTCAACACACCTGGACAAACTTTTGTCATCGTATATCCTCCAAGCCTACAGAATTCCCCTAAAAACCATTTACTACTCCCCCTAAAATTATTGACACTTCCCAAATCCCTTTCCTCTAAGAAGAAGAGCACATAAGCCCTGTCCCCCATTGGTTTGGGGTTAATCACTCTATGATTTTCCATCCATGAATATTAATGAGTATTTGCATGCCATTTCACCTATTAATCCACATTTTGTCAATTTTCTTTTTTTTTTTTTAATTGCATTTTAGGTTTTGGGGTACACGTGAAAAACATGCAAGATTCTTGCATAGGTGCATACGTGGCAGTGTGATTTGCTGCCTTCCTCCCCTTCACCTATGTGTGGCATTTCTCCCCATGCGATCTCTCCCCAACTCCCCACCCCGCGCTGTCCCCCCGCTCCCCCCAACAGACCCCAGTGTATAGTGCTCCCCTCCCTGTGCCCATGTGTTCCCATTGTTCAACACCTGTCTATGAGTGAGAACATGCGATGTTTGATTTTGTGTTCTTGTGTCAGTTTGCTGAGAATGATGGTTTCCAGGTTCATCCATGTCCCTACAAAGGACGCGAACTCATCGTTTTTGATGGCCATTTTGTCAATTTTCAATGAGCTTTTAAAGGTTTCCCTTCACTTTTTTTTTTTTTTTTTTTTTTTGAGACGGAGTTTCACTCTTGTTACCCAGGCTGGAGTGCAATGGCGCGATCTCGGCTCACTGCAACCTCCGCCTCCTAGGTTCAAGCAATTCTCCTGCCTCAGCCTCCTGAGTAGCTGGGATTACAGGCATGCACCACCATGCCCAGTTAATTTTTTGTATTTTTAGTAGAGACGGGATTTCACCGTGTTGACCAGGATGGTCTCGATCTCTTGACCTCGTGATCCACCCGCTTCGGCTTCCCAAAGTGCTGGGATTACAGGCGTGAGCCACCGCGCCCGGCCTCCGTTCACTTTTACAATCGCAAAGGTGATTACTTCTGGGAACAGTGTATGGAGACTGTCACTGTGTAGAGATACACAAGACTGTATTTGATTCTGGAATAGTTTATATTACAGATGGATTCAGAAGTGTTTTATTGTGCTTAACAGTTTTCTAGCTTAGAAATACTTTAATGATTTAAAAAAATGGATTGAATATAGATAATTCTATTTTACTCTCTAGTCTTTATTTGTTTTCTTACATGAAATTTTTTTTTAAAAAGTGAACTGTGCCTAACTCCATTTCACTGTTACATTCCTAGTCTAAGCTACCACAGTCATTTGTCACTATTACTGCAATTGGATGCTAAATGGTCTGCCTCTTTCTATCCCGCCCTTGAATGGTCTATTTTATTTTGATAATTACCAACACTTCTTCAAATATTTAAGCCATTTCTTATCACTTTTCTGCTCTAAAATGTAAAGTCAACTCCTATTTCAATCAGAGCAACAAATAAACTTCATACAATGGCCGTAAGACCTCCAGTTAATAATCTGTCTTTAACTTCTACTAATCTACTGATCCCAAATGCAGGAGAATATCTTAAAACTCTAGTTCTGGATATCCATTTTGCTTGGAATACTTTTTCCAAAGACGTGTATTTAGCTAATTCTCTCATCTCCTTCAGATTTTTTCTCATATCTGACTTTCTCACAGGGTGAGAAAGCCACTTAATTTAGTGCTATCACTGGTACCCCAATGACACCACCATGCTGCTGATCTTCCCTCATTACACTCTACTTTTTCCATTTTCAGTAGCTTTTCCATTTAAATGTGCCAATAATGTAATTATTTGTTAGGTGTACTGCGTATTGTGTGTCTTCTACTAGGACATATGCTCCCTAAGGCAAGGAATCCTTATTTGGCTCAGCAATGATATCAAGTAGCTGGACTATGTGGCACTCAATAAATATTTGTGGAATGAATACATAACTGAGAAAAGAGAAAGTTTTCATATTTTACCTCATATTCATTCTGGGAAATTTCTCATGGAGAACAAAAGTGGGCAGAGTAGATGGCATTAAATACAGTCATGCATCAATTAATGACAGGGTACATTTTGATAAACACATTGTTAGATGATTTCATCATTGTGCAAAGATCACAGAGTGTCCTTACTTAAGCTTAGACAGTATAGTCTACTACGTGCCTAGGCCATATGGTTTATCCTATTGCTTGGAGTTGACAAACGTTTACATTATAGCATGTGATTATACTGAATATTGGAGGCAATTGTAGCAGTGGTAAGTGCTTGTGAATTGAAATAGCTAAACATAGCAAAAATACAGCAACAAAGATAGTATAAACATTTTTTAACTGGTATACATGCATAGGGCATTTATCATAACTGGAGCTTTCAGAGCTGGAAATTGCTCTGGTAAGTCATTGAGTGAATGGTGAGTGGATGTGAAGGTCTAGGACATTACCATACACTACTATAAACCTTATAAACCCTGCACACTTAGGCTACACTAAATTTCAAAAGAATAAAGCAATTGCACTAGGATGTCATGATAGCTACATAGTCACAGGGTGATATAATTTTTTCAGTTTCATTATAATCTCATGGGGCCACATAGTATATATGGTCTGGGGTGGAGGGTAAGGTCCTTAGGTGTCCCATGACTATATTCTCTCTCTCTCTGTGAATATGTGTACTTCTATGGCTTCATATAGCTAAATTTGCCCAAAGTCATGTGTGCGTAATGGTGTAAATCCACTGAGGATTTTCTAGGCACTGTACTAAAGATGTAAGGTATAAGGATTCTGAAATTGCATAAAGTAACTCCCTGCTCTAGGGAAGCACATAGTTATTTTATTCTTACTTCTTATTTACATGTCTTTATCTAAAGTAGGCCGTATGATGCTGCCTCATTTCAAGATCAAAAAGTACAATCCCACCACATTGCAGAAAGACAACCAGAAATATTTGTAACAGCAATAATGACAACCTAATTGGTCAAATATAATTCCAGGTATTCTTTTTTTCTTCATAGCCTTCTTGAACATTTCTTCAATAAATAGCATAGAAAGGAAAAAGGTTGAGTTACAAGTGTCTCATATTATCTCACTTTGAACATTTAATAAACTTGTTCACCATTCAGAACTTAACCCTTATTTTTAGCATCAAGGCCCATCAAAAACATCGAAGCACTGAGTACTATGATAATTACTTTTTGACATGATTATAGGTAGGAGAACATCTGTCTCAGTGGTTTCCATTTCTGACATCCTTTTGCGATTACATGGAGCACTTATTAAACAAAGGCCTTCCCTATCACATTAGAAGATTAAGATTAAGTAGATCTAAGGTGATTATCATAAACGTATTAAAAAAGCATCCCATCTAACAGGGTTCTGATATAGCTATGTGGGAACTATGGCTTGTATGAAAAAAGGCATTTGTAAAATGCTTCTGTGGTGAATGACAGCAACTGTTCACAGGACACATTCTGCCCTTCAAGACAACAGCCTGTCTTGAGTTCAAGCTGCTGCCTGTGAATTCACTGATAAAGTTTGGATATTTGTCTCCTCCAAATCTCATGTTGAAATGTAATCAGCAATATTGGAGGTGGAGCCTGGTTGGAGGTATTGGATTATGGTGGTGGATCCCTAATGAATGGCTTAGCACTGTCCACTTGGTAATGAGTGAGTCTTAGCTCAGTTAGTTCCTGCAGGATCTGGTTGTTTAAGAGTCTGGGACATCCCACCTCCCACCTCCTTGCTCCTGTTCTCAGGATGTCATGTGCTGGCTCCCTGTAGCGTTCTGCCATGATCCTAAGCTTCCTGAGGTGCCACCAGAAGCATATGCCAGCACCATGCTTCCTGTAAGCATGAACCATAAGCCAATTAAACCTATTTTTAAATAAATTTCCCAACCTCAGGTATTTATTTATAATGACACGAGAATGGATTAATACATTTGCTCTGTTTCTGCAGCAGGCCTCTAAAGCTCAGTTGCTTAACATCCATCTTCGATAGATTCTATTGCCCAATTCTCAGTATTCTTTTAGGCTCATTACTTCCAGCTGCTTCTTGTGCTATTAAAGAAAGTAAGTTTTCATGTTGATTTAGCTTAAAGTATGTCGGCTCGAGATTATGGATAAGTAGAAAATAAAAAATTGACATAATAAAAATAAAAACATAAGACATTTTATTTTTACTATACTTTAAGTTCTGGGGTACATGTGAAGATCATGCAGTATTGTTACATATGTATACACGTGCCATGGTGGTTTGCTGCATCTATGACCCTGTCATCTACGTTAGGTATTTCTCCTAACGTTATCCCTCCCCAATCCCCCCACCCCCTTCTATCCCTCCCCTAGCCGCCCCGCCGACAGAAAGTTGTTTGAAAAAATCAAAGTCGTTTTTTTTCTGGTCTTGATTGCTGATCTATACCCTAAAGAAATAATGTGGAACCTTTTCAAAATTTTACGCTAAATTTTTTTTTAATTAATTAATGTATTTTTTAATTGCATTTTAGGTTTTGGGGTACATGTGAAGAACGTGCAAGATTGTTGCATAGGTGCATACGTGGCAGTGTGATTTGCTGCCTTCCTCCCTTTCACCTATATCAGGCATTTCTCCCCATGCTATCTCTCCCCAACTCCCCACCCCCCGCTGTCCCTCCCCTATATTCACAGCGAAGAGATTCACAAGCCTCCAATACCACATCCCACTTTCTACAGTAAAACTGGAAAGAATCACACATGCTTAACAACAGGTATCTCTTCTTTCATCGCTGTCCCTTTAAGAAGATATATTTTAGTTTGCATCTGTCTCACATTAGTGACCCATGTCACATCCTAACCCACTGTCATACAAGATAGTAGTAAAATTTCTAGAGTGCCAAATTCCAGCGCAATGTTTAGTGTTTTACATCCTAGAAACCATGAAAGTACTACAGTGAATATGAATGAGTCTTTTTGAAAATTAAAATACAGAAAAAGGAAAAAGATATTTGCAAAAGTAATAAATTTCTGTAGTTACATTTTAAATGTGATTTCCTCACTATTTCTCACTTTTATCTTCTGTAGAATAAGCAAAACATAAGTAAAACCAAATTTCCAGATCACCGAGTTGTTTTCTGAAGGATTGGATGTGGACTGTAACCTTAAACACATTTCCTGAGTTCCACTGCCTTTGTTTCCACATTTCACCAGCAATCACATTCTGTTCCAGAAGCTAAGTAGATTCAGGCTTGGGAGACAAACCTGAGTAAAGGAAAAGAAAGTTACTGAAGAGAGATGAGTCAGAGCCGATTCATAGATCCATCAGTCAATTACAGTTCGAATCAGACAGTAGACTCCTTAATTTTATAAACAGTATTGGACTGTGATTAAGATGGATATTCTGATTTTTAGAAATTTACATCTAGTTGGTGTTTCTAACAGAAAGTGACTCAAACATGCACATGTGATGTACACTTGTGCAATAATGTTAGGAAACCTAAAAAGAGTATTAATAATAAAGTTTTAATATCACATTTGACATTTATTAAAACTTTTTTTGAGAGAAATGTTATGGTTTGAAATGGAAAAGAAAATGAGAAGGTAGATTATGATAAAAAGGGTTATTCCTTGATTTTCCTCTGAAGAGATGATGAAAACAAAGACCGAATGGTCATGGCCCACGGTAATTAACTGCACAGCAGAAATCATCATTTATACTTGCTCCCAAGGCTGTTCTGTAGGTTAAACCCATCTTTTTAAAAAAATATTTTCTTTAACAAATTGTTCTTAATCATTTTGCCACAATCGTGGAATGATTAATTTTTCTGTTTAAGTGGAAAAACTATGAGCACTATTACCTAACTACATTTTAAAACTTATCCACTTTTATGAATCAGGGAAGTGAACGCCTGGTTCTTCCTTGAATTAATATTATAGTTACACATTTGAAAAAAAAAAAAAACTTTCACAGTTGCCAGTTTCATTACTGAAAATCAATGTGTTTTCATTCTTTTTATTGTATAGGGATAGTTTATCTGTAAAATGAAAAGAGTATTTTTTTGTTGTTGTTCAGATGAAAAGAGTAATTTTTTGTCCTTACAGAGACCTTAGTGTTTTTCTATTTTGGTCAAAACTGGACTAGATGCTGTCAACTAGAACAAAATTACTTTTGAATGACTGACAACTTTTGCAGACACAGCTGTAGTGTATTAAGATAGTAGAATTGATTACTTAATTCCCATATTTTGTTCCCATTACAATTATAAATATATTTGGAGAAAGATAATTCTTGTAAATGTTATTATGCTTTTGTCCTTGATTTAATCAGAATTTGCTTTATTTTGGAGCACAAATGCTCCACTTACTAGAGCCAGCAATTATGTAGCATTACGTAAATCAAACTACTTCTCCTTATAAAGTTGCAGAGCCCTCTAACATTAGTGTGATTAAAAGTTGTCAGAGGGCTCATGGAAATGCAAAATCCTAGGTCCCACCTTTAGAATTCCCTCAACAGTAGGCTGCAGAAGAAACTGGGCATCTGCACGTTGAACAAATGCTCCAAGCTGAGGGTTTTGGGAATTACATTTAGAGAAAAAGTTTTTGAAACCCAGAGATCTGTAATGATCACTTGAAAGCTCTGTCAGCATTTTCCAGGCCCAATATATCTGTTACTGGAAGTTTTTGAATAATTTCAATTGAAATTTTATATTACTTGGTACATCCAGACGCAAAGATTGAATATCATAGATTTGTCAAAAACTAATTTTTAAGTAGTATGTACGTAAATACAACATTTAAACACACATTTTAAAAATGAGACCATTAAAATAGAAGAGTCTTTTTCATATGTTCAATGACTGTGTTCTTACTCCAAATTTTTGTACAATATACAACTTGACTTTCAGAACACGATCAATACTTGTTTTCCGCTTGGAAGTATTTTAATAAAAAATACAATCCCAGTGTGTAAACTTGGGAGTGAATCTATATAAGGGTCATATTGTGAAATATTTATTTAGATAGTAAAATCTCATTATTTCTTTATTTCTAAATGTAGGGGTTGGTTTTGATGAAATAGGGCGATTTATTCTTCATTTTTTATTTATGTTCTAATTTTCAGTGCTCACAGTCCCATCACAAGTGGTCACATAAGCCAGTATGATCTCCTTCCTCTCTGCTCGAAGAGATATAATGACAGAAGGGAGGAAACAAAATAGCAGAAATGTCATGTTTTAAAAATCTATCAGCTACAGTCACTTGCTCCCCTAATTTCCATTCTCTTCTCCTCTCTACTCCCACTTCCTCCAACTCCCTAGTTTAATAGTAAATATTTGCTCTTTTGCACCTCAGCATCACCGTGAAAAGAGCATGAACTAACCTACTAGTTCCGGGAGAAAGATGAGGGACTTGGAAACCGCTTTGTCCCATCCACTGCAGCTAGGATCTGTCCCGCCTTTTAACTTCCTGCAGAGCTTCAGTGAGAAGCAGAGATTAGCCAAGGGCCACTGAGCACCCAGTCAACTCACAGATGTGTGAATGATGATACAGAATTGGTGCTTTAAACCCCTCAGTTTTATGATAGTTATATGGGAATAGCTAATACAAATAGGTGGTGCAGACACCGGATGCAGAGCTGATAGAGAGGATGTCACTGGGAGAAACAGAGAAAGAGTGTGGTTGTCTCCCAATATCTACAGTTTCACTTTCTGGCGTTTCAGTTACCTACACTTAACCATGGCTGTCTTAAAATTTTACATAAAAAATTCCCAAAGTAAACTATTTGCAAGTTTTAGAAGGCATGCCATTCTGAGTATCATAGCTAAAGCTCATGATATTTTACTTTGTCTTTCTCAGAAGTGGTTTCAGGTATCCATGGGGGTTCTCAGTATTTATCCCCTGTGGATAAGGGAGGATTACTATAATCAGAAAAGCAGAGATTCCGGGTAACTGTTAGCTTAAGTAATTATGGAAATAAAAAGTTAGAACATAAACAATCCCAGTTCCAAAAACCTTTATCCAAAATTCTTAGGACTATATGTATTTGAACTTCTTATAGAAAGTTTTGGACTCTATAAAATTATTAACATGCATACACACTGTATTTTTTAGCATTCATCAGCAGATCATGGGACAATGCCTCAATACATCATTCTGAAGAAAAATAAGTGAATATTCACATAAAGTACAATGAACAGAGACTATAAAATTCATGTCAGCTCAAGACAGGTTTGGCTTCTAAATGAGTTATGAAAACTATTTTAGATTA
Source organism: Aotus nancymaae (assembly GCF_030222135.1). Lineage (NCBI taxonomy): Eukaryota > Metazoa > Chordata > Mammalia > Primates > Aotidae > Aotus > Aotus nancymaae. The sequence goes on from NW_026988435.1 coordinate 26,070,837, forward strand.
TAGTGCTTTCTGAATTTCAGAACTACAGGTGAAGAACCTGTAATGTCAACCATGCAGAAAATTATAAGTATAAAAATAGGATTACCAAAAATAGGAGAACCATTGGCTTGGATGTTAAGGCAAATATTTTGTTGGAGTAGTTAAGGTTAAAAAAAACCCTCAAATCTATGAAGTAGATATGTTCAGTGAAAACTTCAATCTCTTAAATAAATAATTAAGGAAGATTATACAAATATCTGTCTCTGATAGGCAGTTGTCCTAAGGAATTACCCCTTGCCTTCAGTTCCTGTTATTGTTATTATCATTATTTTAAAAAAATTAGATAGAAAATAAAATTACTAATTTACCTCTGCACATAATAAGAAAGGTGTGTTGAGCCTGCCAGGAGTGTAATGTAGAGTAGTAGGGTGATGTGAGGACTAGTTTGAGCAATCCTGCTCCCAACACAATTGTGTGGCTGTTGTCTCTGTGTGTCTTTTCAGTGTGTGTTTTAAAGTAGTCTCTAGCTCATGAAAGACACAAAAATGTTACTATTTCCATAAAGGTAACTAGAACTGGCAGAAAATATAAAATTTTGTGGAAACTGGAGGCTCATAATGAAGACTCTTATTCCAGCCCAATTCAAATATATCTGATAAATAAATAGTATGCTACAGGCTTACCGCACACCTTCTCTAGTTATTTGTATGCCAATGATAAGAATGGTTCAGAATGAGTTACTAGGCTTATATTTCATGGTTTCTAGAGTCATATTGTCAAAATTCTATACATTTAATTCTAATCTTATTATAAAACACATTATCATTATTAGTATTATTATTACTAATATTAGGATCTTAACATTAAAATTCTATAAAATTACTTTGGAATGGTATTAAATTGGATAGGATATTATCTTAGAAATGTTAAACTGTAATAAATAGTGATTTTCTAGTAAATAAATGCATGTGGAAAATTATGCCCCATTTGATGTTATTCATTTATTTGTTTAATGACTATGAATTTGTTGACTAGATGATGAATGAACAATATGTTTTTTTTGAAGGAAAAAACAGAGTTATTGAAAATGAAAGTGCACTCCACAATGTGGGAGTGAGCCTGAGCACAGGGGCTCAAAGACCCTGTTACAGAGTTTTCGTGATTTTAAATATCCACTACATGGGATAAGCCCTATGTAAATGCAGACAATGAAGTAAAGTTACAAAGTCATTTACTGGGTGTATGTCTATGGAGAGGATATTTCCTGTCATAGCTGAAGTATGAATGAGCCTTATGTTCCCTGCCTCCACATCCTGTTTTACTGCCTTATCTCCTCATTGAGAGGTGTGATCCCCATAAATATTTATGGGAGCCAGAAGGACCGATGGTCTGTTTTCTGTAACTGCTTCATGCTGGCTCCGGGTGTAGTCCCTACCTATTGGGATCATGAAACTCTCACCTTGCTCCAAATGGTAGAGGCAGGGTAGCGTCCTGATGGCCAGTGGTGGTGTCTTCACCTGAAACTGGCTGGCACCTTTCTTGCATGATCATCTGAAGCTTGATGGTCTCCTTGTGCCGGCATGCCAGGTTTCTGGGTTCTCTCTCCCTGGGTTCTCCTAGGGTCGCTAAGTGGCACCAGCGACCCCGCTCTTCCACGTGGGTGACTCTCCAAAATATGCTAACAGTGGAGGGTGTCCAGGTTCTTGGCATCTTAAACAAAGAATCGGACAAAAAGCATCAGCAAAGCAAGGAAGGGACAAAAGGATTTATTGAAAATGAAAGAACACTCCCCAGAGTGGGAGTGGGACTGAGCATAGGGGCTTAAAGGCCAAACAATATGTTTTTAATCACGTACCCAGAGTGCATATCTCTCAAATGAAAGTGTTTCCTTTGTTATTTAAGGAAGCCACATGGATTTGAATGTTACTGTGTTTGTATTTTTAATTTGCAGTATTGTTCTTCTATTGTTAATATAAATTGAAATGAATGGTCATATCAAATTTTTATGGATTAAGAAATTTTTCATAGAAGCCAATGGAAAAATTTTAGTTCATATTTTCTGTTTGCTAAGTTTGTTTTTATCAAGGTAGTATGGACCCTTAAAAGTCTATTATATTTCCATGCTTGCTTGGCCTAAATGTAATGTTTTACAAAAACGTATTTCTACATACAACATTTTATAAAAAACTGTGTCTTTGAGGTTTGACTATTTTAGAATACAAAATAATTGTGATATGAGGTATAATGCTAATACTAAGACATTCAAAACTATATTTTATATTAAAATGTTAATATTGTATATTATCTCTTATAGGGTTAGTCTTCCATATTATCATTTTCCCCAATGATATTAATAAATGAAAAGGCTCTCTAGTGTGTCTTTTTTCTAAAAGCTTGAGAATATCACTGAGATGATTTAAAATACAAAGTACTTTAATCATTTAGCTATCCTGTATTAAGAATGTCATTATTTCAGAGGTGGATATATTCTAGGAGTCTGTTGAAAATGAATCTAGTTTAGAAGAACATGGAACATAATAATACTTTTCACCATGTTGTAAAAGAGTAAGAAAAGATTTGATGTTTGTAGGAAATCAGTTATATGAAAAATTAATCATTCAAGATATAAAGAACAGAATAAAAATGCTAATTTTTGAAATTCAAAGATAGACTTCAGAATAGAATAGAAAGGTTGCAATTATAAACAAAAGAAATATAAACTCTTTAAGCCTTATCTAGCTTGGGAGCTTGCCAAGAGTACAAAACAGGAATTAGGAAAAAATAAATTAATTGTTGACATCTACAGATAACATAATCTTTTAAAAAGAAATTGAAAAGTGTATCTTAAAAAGAAAAAGTTTATTTTTTAATATGAGTTTTGATTTCAGATGGATATGTTCTTTAAAGATGTAAAATTAACTTTTGCCTGAGAGCAGAACTTACCTAAGAGATAGAAAAACTAGATTTTGTATTTTATTATATTGTATATGACTATAACTAACCAGCTGAAACTCATAAAGTTCCATTCAATTTTAATAAGTGACCCAGAATGCCAGTCTCTTAGTGGATAGAAACAGAGGCACTTTCCTGATCAGTGAACAAAGAGAACAGCAGAGAACTAATCTTCACCTCAACTCCTGCTTCTGAGGCAAAAGTAGCTCTAATGCTGTTCCCATTTTAACAACTCCTTGGAGAGCCACCACAGTTCTTTTGAAGTGGTCTAAATTCTTTCCTTTGAAGAATGCTTACCTTTGGAACCACTTTTATGTGGATCAGGGCCTGTGAAGGATAGGTCAAGAAAGCTCTCACCTGTGACTTATTTGTGCTGCTAAACTGTAATTATTAAAAAGATAAAAGCATGATTGTCATATGAATATAGAATTAACATGTGTTAAGCATTTGAATTCATTAATTAATGTAGGAACTAGTAAGAAGTTAAAAAGAGTTCGAAGAAGAAGTTTAAGAACATTATATAGTGTATGTGTGTGTGTACACACACAAAATCAAAGAAATCTGAAATGAATTTGCTAATAGATAAAAAATATTTTGTAGTTTATAGGGAAATGAAATGCAATAGCAGGGTCATACTTTTTACAGAGCAGAAATCTATTTTATCTTCCCTAGAAAAAAATTTGCTTGTGTTGCTATGAATAAGAATTTCAGTTTTCATCAATTTTTACAATTCAACCTCTATCCCTACAGGGTCTTAAAATACCCTAATCAATATCAAAAAAAAAAAATCAAAAGTGAAATGATACACATAAAATGATAACCCTTCAAGGTCCACTAGATACTGTCTTGAACCTCAGTGAAAGAAAACCCAGTAAGCTTGTTTGCCCATTTACATGTCTTGAAAAATTTATCCCAAGAGCCTTTGGTTGTTGTGTCTAAGGCTGAAGTTTTCTTGATCTAAAAATTCCAGTTGGGCTAATTCATGTTTATTTTATTTTATTTTGTTAGTTCCTCAAGCCCATTTGTTAACAAATTGTGACATTATTCTAGAGTTTCTCTCCAAGTACATTTCAAAAATCAGGAAATCAGTTGTTCAGAAAATTGGTTTAAAAGTTTACTTTTATCTCAAATAGTTACAAAATAAGTAAAAACATAAGCCTATCCTTTGGCTTAAATTTAAATGGCAATTTAATTTTAAGAAAGATAAACTTCCAAAAAATTATAAAAGTTTTAGTAGTAATCTTACATGGTACTACACATTCTGAAATTTAGAACTAGAATTTGGAAAATGCAAATTTACCAATCTCCAGTCTCAACACTTCAATGGAATCAGAATTGCTTGAATAAGTCAAAATGACACAGGTATCCCATCATAATACACACAAAACAGTGGCTAGAATGAATAAAAGTAAAACTATGCACTTAAAACACTTGTTATTGTCATTGAGACAAAGTCTCACTCTGTTGCCCAGGCTGGATTGCACTGGCGCTATCATAGCTCAATGTAGCCTTCACCTCCTGGGTTTAAGTGATCCTCCCATCTCAGCATCCCAAGTAGCTGGGACCACAGGCATCCACCACCACACCTGGCTAATTTTTAAATTTTTTGTAGAGATGGGGTCTCCTTATGTTGGCCAGGCTTATCTTGAATACCTGGGCTCAAGCCATCTGCCCACTTCAGCCTCCCAAAGTGCTGAGATAACAGGGGTGAGCACCCAGCCTAATTCAGCATTTTTGACAGCATACCTTGCTTGGCACAAGTTGCATTTTGATGAATATTTGGCAAAATAAGGACACGAGGGCTCTGAGGGGATACAAAACTGTGGAAGTGAATATCCTTCACTCCTGGCATTCATAAATAACAGTTGCTTTATGGAAATGATAGAAAGTTATTTTCAACCCTATGTCCCCTGAATTGGAAGCATAAAGATTCTTAGAGATACAAAGTATGTATGTACCATGAAAAATAGGCAAATTACATCAAGAGTGTCAAAATGAAGGTAACAGAATGGTGTAAGGAGCAGCAAGTGGTTCAGCTGTATAAATAGAAAGTGGAGGCGAAAGCGGAAAAAAAAAATACAATGAACATCACTTTCAAAGAAAAGGTAATGGATCAGTAGAACAAATAGAATAATTACCATCTCAAAACGAAGTCTAGTTTACATCAGTCTATGTTTGAGACCTTTCATAACCTCTGTAATGTCTGAGAATTCTTTATTAAATTTCCAAGTTCATATGTTATGCGCAGTCTATTTAGCTGTAGTGATGCACAATAAAATCCTTTGCTTCTAGAAAAAAATAGACATGAATATGTTTGAACCCTGTTTTCAGTGGTCCTTTAGTTGGATAAGAAACATGGTAGGGCACTGGGTAGAGGAGTATTGAGAGTTCTAGAGAGGAGGGGGAGAGGAAAGGGGATGGGGAAGGGGAGAGGAAAGGGCACGAAGAGAGGAGGAGAGAGAGTCAGCAACCTGGGCTTGAAACAAAAGCTGGAATTTAAGAACAGAAACACCACAGCAGTTCTATGTGGCATAGATAAGTTATGTGCATCATTCCTAAGATTATAATCTCAGGCAAGTCTGATGAGGGAAATGAGTAACAGTGTCTAAACGAGCCTTTTGGGTCATGGGTTTAAGTTATAAGAATCATAAAATTGTTCACAATATTACAAAATTGTGCTACTGACAAGTTTATGGTTTCAAGCCCCAGTTGAATAAATCTTATTTTTTAATCTTTTTCTTCTATTGTGTCCTAACTTCTGTGAGGTGATTTCAATTCATTTGAAAGTACGTACAAACTTGCTTCACTCCTGCTCTCACACAGCAGATAAACTCAGGGACTAACTCAATAGGAAATAAAAACACACTCAAAGTTTAGTCAAAACATTTCTGGTAGTTCTCATGAAAGCAAGCAAAGGATATGGTCAAGGAAATAATCATTTGTGATATAATCTTCTTGGTCTTCCTAGGTCCATAACAAATTATGGAAGCAGAAATATTGGTTGTAGATAGTTTAAAATAAGTTCTGGTTGCTTACATCTATTCAAATTTAAGGACTACAAATCCCCCAAATCTCTGTTCAATTTTAGCTAAAAGTCAGCTCTCTGGTTTAGACCAGAATCTCCCTCACAGGCAACTGAAATAATGGGTTACCTTTGACTTGGAATAAAAGGTAGTTCAGGATGGGGCAAGACATTATTAGACCAAACCTAATAAATAAAAACTTAAATTAAATAACATTGGTTTATCATATTTATTTTTCACTTCTCAATATAAATGTGAATAAACGTATCTTAATATAAAATAACATTTTTATTTTTAGTATCTGAAAACTGTAATAAATCATCTATCTCATAAGAGGCAAACTCTCTGTGGTCAGGGTGGATAGGTTTCTTGTGTTTGCAACCTGTGCAATCGCAAGGGCCTCATGCTTAGAAGAACCCTGTGCATGGTTTTATGCTTTGTTATCACCATCTTAAAATTGTTGCTAACTTTTGAACAAGGGGTTCCTATATTTTTATTTGGTACTGCCTGTGGATACTGGTTTAGAATGAATCAAAAGGTTTTGGTTGCTAAAAGAGGCAAATACAAACCACTTAGGTAAAGTGAATATATCTCCAATTTTCTGAATTAGCAATTTGCAGACTATGTCCTAGAAAATTGTATTGCAGACTTTTGTTTTAGCAGAACTGCACCAACTTTTTATTTTCTTCTGGTGAAATATTATGCAGAAGCCCAAGCTTTATAACCATTAAAAGTGAAGCTGATGTGGTTCAAGTGCGGGTTGGGAGGAGAGAAAGATCCACTGTTTTCTGGACATAGAGTTGAGGAGGGTGGTTGGGGACAGTGAGGTAATAAAGAACCTTAATAGGAGACAAAATACAGTGTGAAAATCACAATCATGATCAATAAAGGGTACTGGGATAATTGTAGGAAAGTGTAGGCTTATTAATATTCAGAACCAAAACACTTTATCTAAAGGACTAAAGAACCACCTGAATTGAACAAGGCCTAGAAATGATACTATTCTTGGGTGCTTGATATAAAAAGATACAGAAAAGCCTTTTCAGAGGCTAACAATATAGTTCAGTGGTAGAAATGTAAACCTCAGGTAACTTTTATCTTTCCATCTGAATATACAGTAGAACAGACTATAAAGTACACAATTATATGATATACAGACTCCAAAACATTGTTATGGTAGTTTTGAATTTCTTGAAGAAATATGACATATATCTGAATATCGGTTTTCAGACTATTGTTCTGACCTTTTGCACAGCTGTTTAAAATTTGTTTATTACAGTTGGTTGTATAATACAGATCTGTTTCCTTTTATTGGAATTAGAAATAGCTTGGACACAATGCCATTAACAGGAGATTAGCAGACTATTACATCAAGAACAGACTTAGAATATTGGTAAACATTGCTCAGAATCCAAATTGAGCTGTAGACTCACTATCTTATTATGTAAGTGCAAAGCATGAATTTTATGTGCTGAAGCCATGTCAAGCACTATTAAACTGACAAGGGTATAAAGAAGAAACAATACAGACCTCTTGGAAACTCTCATTATCATCAGGAGATTAGAGGTGTGTGGCTTCAAGGCTTCAACAGAGAGAGATGAGGAATTCTTGAATGCTGTCAGCAATCAATATTCTAAATGTACATGTTTTTTAGGAAAACACAAAACAGTGATTCTTTTTTTAATATGCTCATCAGCTTGGTTATCAAAGTCATATTTCAACATTGCCTGTGCTCATTAAGTTTGTACTTGAATATAAATGCTTGAATATGCATTTTTATGTGGAAAAAAATCTTGAAATGAATCTAAAGTGCATTCAAGGACACATTTTGCATTTGATAATTTACCAACTAAAGATATGACATTTTGATGAGCCCTCAAATCTGTTTCTCAGGAGACCCATTACCCTTTAAAAGTGGTGATGTGTCCTAATGCCTCAGTCATACCTGAGATTATTGGCTGGGTTTCTTGAGTGAAAGAAATGATAACAATTACACATTTCCCTAAAAGTTAACTTCAGTAACTTTGATGGCCCTGACATTTTTGTCTGAGGGAGCAATTACTGACCTGCTAAATGCTGCCTTCCATTAAAAAAAAAAAAAAATTGAAAATTGTGTCCTATAGAAGTATTTAGAAAAATACTATTGTGACAGGTAAGTTTCTCATCTTGCTCTGAGACATATTGGACCTTATTTTATCCTTTGAAAGTAAGCTATCTATTCATTCCAGTGTTACTCCAGCAATATAGTCTAATGTTCAATGTTTACTTTCCTTATTTTATTTTTAAATTTTATTCTATTTTATTTATTTATTTATTTTGAGACAGAATTTCACTGTCACCCAGGTTGGAGTGCAGTGGTGCGATCCCTTCTCACTACAACCTCTGTATCTCAGGTTCAAGTGATTTTCCTACCTCAACTTCCTGAATAGCTGGGATTACATGTGTTTACCACCATGCCTGGCTAACTTTTGTATTCTTAGTAGAGATAGGGTTTCAGCATGTTGGCCAGGCTATTCTCGAACTCCTGACCTCTAGTTATCCACCCACCTCGGCCTCCCAGAGTGCTAGGATTGAGCCACTGTGCCTGGCCTAGTTTTCTTATTTTAAATAAATAAATATTTGGAATAAAGAATAAGTGTCCTACTGAAGGATAAAATGATCCAGTAGCAAAGGCTTGAATGCCAGAAAAGTAAACAACCTAAAAAGGCTATCTCTAGACATATTTAAAGTCAGATTCAAAGCCAGAGTGAAGGTCACCCAGAGTCAGCGTTTGGTATCAGAGCAAATGTTTGTTTAGGTGCGGTAGACTTCAATCTCTCTTTCATATTGCAATTGTTTTGAATAGAGTCTTCCTTGTCTGTTTATATCTGTCCAGTACAGTTTGTATTGGATAATTGGTAACTAAGTGTTGCTTGCCATGTTAAAAAGGAGGACTTGTGTATGCTGCCATGGGGAAGTGCTGGCAAAGGGTGATAGGTTAACGTTGCTGGCAGTGAGATTTAACCACTTGTTAGTTTGGTTCACTATGCATGCATCACACATATCACTAATTGCAGCCCTGGCAGGAACAAAAATACGATTGAATTTCTACCAAAATATCTCTGGTTTATTTTCAAGCAACTACTAACAACATTTATTTATTAAAAAGTATAAAATCCAGGATAAATGTTGGTGAAAAGGTATAAATCAGAAGTGCCCCAGGAAAAATAAAAAACAAAAAACAAAATATCTATCTAGAGTAGAAAAGAAATTGTGGGGATGAGTAATTGTCCTTTTTCTCCTAAATCTTGTAGTGTGGTCCACTGGCATGGAACTCAATTATCATCAAGAACATGATAGAAAAGATCACTAAAATCAACAACCATATTATCCTAAATCAGCTACCAGTTAGTTCTACAAATTTAGCGCATTTTTTTTGTGTGTTGGAGTGTATGGGATTGATGATAAGGCATAGAGGTCAAAGGGGCTACCTTTGATATACATTAGTTTTTCTCTAGAACATCATAACAAAAACATGTTTTCATTTCTCTTTAGTGGTTTCTAGCTTTGTGTCCATGTTGGAAAAGAGAATAGAAGAGAAAAAAGGAGAAGACAGCTACCATTTTTATAGTTCATTCTCAGCTTTCATTGGAAAGTTTACTGGCAAGTCAAGAGCATAAAAATACAAAATGAAAAAATGACAGTGAGTAAAACAGGCTTTAGAGAATAATTAAATATGGCCTATCTGTTCAACAATAATTAAAGGCATCTTTATAAAATGCAGAGTTTTTACTTCATAGATCAAAGAAAGGTAATGGAACGTTTCCATTCAATCTGTTGGTACAGAGAAGTCATGCATCATTATGAGCTACGTGAAGCTCTTCCTTCTTTAAGTTACTTTCTATCAAATATCTGGCTGATTATTAACATTTTAAAACGTCAGTTTCATATCATCAGTGATAATAAGCTGTAGTCTTATTCCTAAGTATTTGCAAATACATTACATATAAAACTGCAGGAATTGGTTTAGTGGCATTTTGCAGGTAATTTTATCCCACTCCTGGAACACAGCTCTAACAGTGTTTTGAGCTACTCCTACTAGGCAAGACAGTAGTTTCCCAAATTGCCAGGAAGCTCTGAGCAGGAGTCGGTTTTATATGCCTGTATGTGTATGGAGGAAAGGGAAAAGCCTTGATATACGCACACTTTGAGGAATCTTAAACTCTGAATCCTGCCAGCCTACAACTGGGTTCAAATTATGCATCAACCTTTTACTAGCTTCATGACTTCAGACAAGTTAAAAAGTTACTTAACAATAAGAATTCTTCATTTATTGCAGGCAATAATGCAAAATGGTATGGCCACTTTGGAAGACAGCTTAGCACCTCCTTACAAAACTAAACTTACTCTTACCACACAATCCAGCAATCACACTCTTTGATATTCACCTAAATCAATTAAAAACTTAGGGCCACAGAGAAAATCTGCACAGAGGTGTTTATAGCAGTTTCTCTTAATTGCCAACAATTTGAAACAACCAAGATGTCCTTCAGTAGGTGAATGGATAAATTCACTGTGGTACATTTATAAATTGGGATATGACTCAATGCTGAAAAGAAATGAGCTATTAAGCTATGAAAAGACAAAGAGGAAACTTAAATGCATATTACTAAGTGAAAAAAGCCAATCTGAAAAAGCTCTATACTGTATGATTCCAACTATATGATGCTCTAGAAAAGGCTAAATTATGAAGACAATAAAAATATTGTTACCGGGGGTTATAGGGAAGGAAAGGATCGAAAATGCAGAACACAGACAATGTTTAGGGCAGTGACACTATATTCTGTATGATGGATACTGCAATGGTGGACACATGCCATTACACATTTGTCCAAACCCATACAATGTGCAGCACCAAGCAAGAATGAACCTTCATGTAAATGATGGGTATTGGGTGATAGTAGCATGTTAATTTAAGTTCATCAGTTGCAGGAAATACACCCCTGTGGTGGGAAATGTTGATAGTGGAGGAAGATGTGGCTGTTTCGAGGCAGGGGATATACGGGAACTTTCTATACTTTCTACTCAATTTTGCTGTGAACTTGAAACTTTTCTAAAAATAAAGTTTATGAATTTCAAAACAAAGTGACTTAACCTATGTAAACTTTAGTTTCATGAAATCTAAACTGTAGGTAATAATGGTATCTATTTTAAATGTAGTTTTAAGGCCAAATGAGTTTGAAGACATCCTTTGTACAGCAGTGCAATCACTTTACTCACATATTAGCAGTTATTAGAAAGAGGTTATAATTGAGATTTACAGTTATTAAAGCCTTTTTCATTTCTATGATCTTGATTGCCACCAAACACCCATGATTAATCTGTGAGGTAGACAAAATGGAAGCCCTTAGCCCCTCTTTATCTTTGGAAGCAAAGTGTCAGCATTCAAATGAATTATGTAGGATCACAAGTCGGAATTGGAAATAGGTCTTGTAATTCCTAGAGCAAAGATTCTTCCATTATGTACATTTGTCTAAAGACCCTCTTAGGCTCTTAAAATTGTAGGCAACACTCACCTTGCACATTATCCTGTTAGGAGATACCCATTAATATTAAAGCCATACAAGGCAAAAAATAAGTATATTGAAGAACCCAAAGAACTTCTGTGTACCTAGTTTCTATCTCTGGATGTTCACTGTATTATATATTTATATTAATATATGTAAAACTCAAAACACAGAAGAACACAATTCATTAGTCCTCAAACTGGTGACATCTTCATGCCATGAATCTCTGGAAAAATACCCACTGTATGCCCCTGAGAGAATAAGAGTTCAAAAAGGCAAATGACATCTTGATATTATCATAAAGTTAGGCCAAAATAGGACAAATTAACCACGGTAGTTTTGACCTCTTGGATGATACGGCAGGAACTTGGAACACCCAGAGATCCCAATACAACACTTTGAGAATGACTGCAATATATTATACGCCATGAGACCACCTTTATACAGGTTGCCTTCCATCATGTCTTTCTAATCTGCTACGTAACAGTCTCCCTGCTCTTTTGCAGTAGCTTTTTCAGATTCTCCTAGTCATTTTTTAGCTTGATCATTAATTTCACACTGGACAGATTCTGAGTCCCTGTCCTCTTCAGGTCCATTGATACTTTTCCTGCAGGCATGTCCTCCTTCCGAACTAAATGGGATGAAAACAGGCCGTAGAATGTCAGAGCTTTCTTCTTATAACAAACTCTCAGCTCAGTTCATGCATACCAGAGCCTGGGCTGAGAAGCAGCAGCTCAGTTCTCAGCTGGAGGCAGAGCCAGAGATTCTTGAACTGTGAGCTGGCTTCAGAAGCCACAGCAGTGGCCCAGGCCAAGCTGGAGAATGAGGTGTGGCTGCTTTGGATGTGACCAAGTGAATGTAGGCCACAGAGAAAGGTGCCCGGCAAGGCAAGGTCTGAGCCAGATAAGAATGATCCAGATGACTCATGAATAATCAGCAATGTGGAGAAGTGGTGGTTGGCTCCCTAATGCAGTTTATAGAATGTAATTTCCTTTGTTTTTAGAATGTCATGAATGTCAATGAAATGCCCTTTCATTTCACATTTAAGCTATAAAATGTCACCACTATTTCCCGTTTATTACATGATGTGTTTCTTTAAAATATTTGGTTTTACAAATATCATGCTCTATTGTTGCGTAAGGTCAGAATTATTTTCCGCCTGTTTATATGCAGCTTTACCAACTAAATCAATTTTTGGTTTTTAGGAGAATGGAACCACAGTTAATAGGTTAGACATTGTTGTACATAACATTTCTTCAAAACAGATCCTTACACTGAGTTATGTCATGTTTATTAAAACATCTCATCATAGGCTTTCATGCACAAGATGGAATAAGATATGCTGACTGATTACTAGACATCCTTACCTATAATTCTGCATTATCAACAAATGTTTATTGAACCCTTCATTGGCACAGATAACTGGACTGGTTACTGTACATAAAAAGTAAGTATAAAACGTAGCCTTCCATAAAGACTGATGATCTAGATGAGAAAACACATAAGCATTCATAAACATATATGAGCAAGCACAATGCATCCACAGTAATATAAGCTAAATGTTAAATATGAGGTAATATAAACCAGAATTATAGACACGTAGAGGGGGGATCTATGATGGAAGTTTGTCTTTTGTCAGCTCAGTTTTCCTTTCATAATGCACTTCATCATTCCTCAGACCATTGTGATAAAATAAAAGCAAAATGAACCTGAAAGTCCAGTAGGGTGTTTACATGACTCCTGTTCAGTTAATTAGCATATTCTTCCCTTCATAACACCGCCATAAACAGAGAAAAATCTGCTTTTGAATTTACCAGAACAAAGTGGAAAGAACTATTTCTATGTGGGTTATAGGCTGGTAGGATGAAATCATGAAAATTCTCCTGGTCATCTTTATCTCTCAGTTAGAAAAGCCTTCTGAAAACAAAGCCAAGACTGAAAAAAGCAGGATTAAGAGATACAGACGGAAAGATTCCTGGATCCAGCAATATCAGGAGTCTCTTCCACTCCCGGTCTTTTCCAAGGATGTGAGCTGATAAAGCCTTTTTGTTTGTAAGCTGTTTTAATTGGGTTTATAGCACCAGTAATTAGAAGTCCTAGTTCACACAGGGACAATGATCTCTTGAGGACTGCCATGTCAAAAACATCTCCTAAGAATGTTTTGAGCAAAGCCCTGAGTGCTGTTTAAGATTGTTAAAAGGAAATCTTTAGATAAATTACATGTAACAGAGTGTACGTGAACAAATAATTGTTCACAAATCAAGCAGCACTCAGTACCCAAAGACTTCATAGCGCTCCACACTGCAATGTAAGCAGGCAGCACTTATCAGCAGAAAATGGAAGTGAGGTCCAGAAAGAACTTGATTGGTTAGAGCTCCATGTTTGCCTTGTTTGAACATGGTATGATCACTTAGCCATCCATGACTGACTGAAGCTTAGCTGCTGTGATTGGCCAAGACAGCTGCTTTTTTTTTTTTTTTTTTTTTTTTAATGGACTGCTAAGCTAGACTTTCAGTTTGGTTAGTACCATTAGCTTGCAGCTTATTATATAGGGACTCAAAATATGAAGGTATCCTTGGGCCAAATTTAGTTTAATATAAAAAGAGTCAATTAGGAGGGAAATGATAAAAAATAATTTTTATGACAGGGCAAACACGGAGAAAAAAAATCCAAGTGGGTAATTTAAAGCTCAATTTGATGTAATATAGGCTTCATGTCTGGATGCAGTTGTAAAATTTTACAAAAGAGAAAGGATTCAAGTTTACAGAGGAGACAGTGTACAGATTGCTGTAGGGAACACTCATATTTAAGTAATGGAATACAGAACCAAAAGCAATGAAAATAGTCTGAAAAGAAGGAGCTGCATAACAGATAGTGAAAAAGATGATCTCTCTATCTACTTATCTACCTTACCTATCATCTATCTATCCATCTATTATGAGAATATAAGTTTTTTGTCCTGTGACTGGCCCTATGAGTGTTACCATGAAACACTGTATTAGTCAGTTCTCACATTACTATAAAGAAATACCTGAAACTGGGGAATTTATAAATGAAAGAGGTTTATTGACTTACAGTTCAGCATGGCTGGGAAGGCCTCAGGAAATTTAACACTCATGACAGAAGGTGAAGGGGAAGCAAGGAACCTTTTAAACAAAGTGGAAGGGAGGAGAATAAACACAGGAGAAATTACCAAACACTTACAAAACCATCACATCTCCTGAGAACTCAATGACTATCATGAGAATAGTAATGGGGAAACCACACCCATGATTCAACTACCTCCACCTGGTTTCTCCCTTGACAGGAGGGCATTGTGGGGATTAAAATTCAAAATGAGATTTTGGGTAGGGATACACTAAACAACATCATTTCACCCTAGTCCCTCCCAAATGTCATATCCTCACATTTTAAAACACAACCATGCCTTTCCAACAGTCCCACAAAGTCTTAAGTCATTCCAGCATTAACTCAAAAGTCCAAGTTCAAAGTTTCATCTGAGACAAGGCAAGTCCTTTCTGCCTATGAGGCTGCAAAATGAAAAGCAAGTTAGTTACTTTCTAGATACACTGGGGATATAAGCATTGGGCAAATACAACTGATCCAAATGGAAGAAATTCGGAATCCAATGGGGCAGTCAAATCTTAAAGTCTGAAATGATCTACTTTGACTCCATGCCTCACATCCAGATCATGCTGATACAAGAGGTGGGTTCCCATAGCCTTGGGAAGCTCTGCCTCTGTGGCTTTGCAGAGTACAGCTCTCTTCTTGGCAGTTTCCATGGGCTGGTATTGAGTGTCTGTGGCTTCTCCAGTTACACAGTATAAGCTGTTGACAGATCTAACATTCTAGGTTCTGAAGGACGGTGGCCCTCTTCTCACAGTTTCACAAGGCAGTGCCCCAGTGGGGACTCTGTGTGGGGGCTCTGACCCCACATGCCCCTTCTGCACTGCCCTAGCAGTGGCTCTCTATGAGAGGTCCACCTCTGCAGGAAACTTGTGCCTTGACATCCATGCATTTTCTTACATCCTCTGAAATCTAGAAGGAGATTCCCAAACCTCAGTTCTTCACTTCTGTGCACCTGAAGGCCCAACACCATGTGTAAGCTGCCAAGTAATGGGACTTTCACCCTCTGAAGCAAAGCCTGAGCTGTACATTGGCCCCTTTTAGCCATGGCTTGGACACAGGACACAAAGTTCCGAGACTGCACAAAGCTCAAGGCCCTGGGTCCACCCCACAAAATCAATTTTTCCTCCAGGCCTCTGGGCATGTGATGGGAGGGGCTACCGTGAAGACCTCTGACATGAAGACATTTTCCCCATTGTCTTGGTGATTAACATTCGGCTCCTGGTTACTTATACAAATTTCTGCAGCAGGCTTGAATTTTTCCTTAGAAAATGAGGAAGGCTTATGTGAAACTAGCTTTCTTCTGCCTGATCCATTTTTGCTTCTCTCCACCAACACTTTCAGTAGTAGAGAAAACTATTTTCAAGTCTTTCAGCTCTTATTTCATGTATTAGCTCTATGTTTTCAAATATAAAAACTTCCTTTTTAAGTTTTCAATTTCAGACATCTATATTCTTGTTAAATTAGTTGGCAATATTAACCATCTACTTTCCTGTTACCTCAAATAGAATCTTGATTTTTGGTCAAATTATGAGTTAGTATTTGCTTGAGCTATGTAGATATTTACACTGTGGTAATATTTTCATCAATGAGTTATGCAGAACTAAAAAGAAAGGAAGCTGTAATTGTGATTTATTTTTTAATTAAATAGGTTTTGCCCATCTTCTGCATCAAAACTGTTAAATACTTTTTGGATATATTGTTTTCCATATGCTCAAATGTTATCATATAATCTTCAATTTCAATTTTTCTCCTTGACCTTTCTGGAGCCACCTTCCCCAATTTTGTTTTCATTCTCAACTTCAAGCTGCCAGTCTTCATTTCTGTTTTCAAGTTACCTGGCACTCTATGTGCTGAACCTTCCTGGTGTTTGATGGGGTTAGTTTGCTCATAGATGATTTCTTCTCTTACTCTGCTGTGCCAGTTAATGGATCTCTGTTAGATTTTCAAAAAAAAACAAAAAACAAGAAACAAAGTTTTGAAATCTCATTAGGGTTTGTACAGCTGACCCTAAAGCAACATGGCTTGAATCACACAACGTCAGTTATATAATGATTTTTTACAAAATAAGTTTCACTACATGTGACTGCCTCTCCTGCTTCCACTTCCATCTTCTCCACCTCTTCCTGCTCTGCCACCCTTGAGACGGCAAACCCAACCTGTTCTTTCTCCTATTCCTAAGTCTACTTACTCAATGTGAGGACAATGAAGAGGATGAAGAATTCTATAACAATCGCTTCCACATCATGAATAGCAAATGTGTTTTCTGTTCCTTATTATTTTCATAATAACATTTTGTGTTCTCTGGCTTACTTCATTGTAAGAATATAGTATATTATAAATTTAACATACAAAATGTGTTAATTACTATTTATCTTATAGGTAAATCTTCTAGTCAACCATAGGCTATTAGTAGTTAACTTGCCAGGAGTCAAATGTTTTATGAGGAATTTCGACCACACAGGGCATCCACACCCCTACCCTTCACATTGTTAAAGAGTCAGCTGTACTTATTAATTTACACTTTTGTTTAACTTCTTTTCTTTATATTAATTTTGAATAGGAGACAAGATGATTGCATGTGGTCCACCTACCTAGGTTGTCTGGAAATTTTTGCTATTCACTTTAATTTCTGTATTTCCTGTCATAGCATATCTGAATTTCATATTTCATATTCCCTTTGGATTTTTTGGTTGATATAACTTTTTAATTTAGTTTAATTTAATGTTTTCTTTTTTTTTTTGAGACAGAATTTCGCTCTTGTTCTCCAGGTTGGAGTGCAATGGCACCATCTAGGCTCATGGCAACCTCTGCCTTTCCACCTTCCAGGTTCAAGAAATTCTGTTGCCTCAGCCTCCTGAGTAGCTGGGATTACAGGCATGTGCCATCATGCCCAGCTAATTTTGTATTTTTAGTAGCGATGGGACTTCTCCATATTGGTTAGGCTGGTCTCGAAATCCCAACCTCAGGTGATCTGTCTGCATTGGCCTTCCAAAGTGTTGGGATTATAGGCATGAGCCACTGTGCCCAGCTTTTAATCTTATTTTTAATTGACATATAATATTGTACATATTTATTGAGTACATAGTAACATTTCATTCTTATGACATATAGTGATCTGATCAGTGAAATTAGCACATTCATAATCTCAAATATTTACCATTTATTTGTGTTGAGAAGATTCAATATCCCCCTCCTAACTCTTTGAAACTATATATTATTGTTAACTATTGTTACCCTATAGCACTATACAACACTAAAATTTATTCCTCCTATCTAGCTGTGATTTGTATCCTTTAACAAATCTCTTCCTATCCTCCTACCCTCCCCAGTCCGGTATCCTCTGTATTACTTTTTATTTCTGTGAGACAACTTCTTTTAGCTTCCACATGTGAGTGGGAACATTGCAGTGTTTAACTTTCTGTTCTTGGATAATTTAACTTAACACAATGTCCTCCAGTTGATTCATGTTGCCACAATTGACAAGATTTGATTCTTTCTTATGACTGTTCAGTAGTATTCCATTGTGGAGACACCATGGTTGATTTCATACCTTGACTATCATTAATAGTGCTGTAATAAACATATAGGTGAAGATGTCTCTTTGATGTATTGATTTTCTTTTATTTAGATAAATGCACAGTAGTGGAATTGCTGCATCATATGGTAGTCCTATTTGTAGTTTTTTGGAGAACTTTCATACTGTTCTCCATAGTGACTAGACTACTGTACATTCCCACCAACAGCATAGACAAGTTGTTTTTCCTCCACATATTAACCAGCATTTATTTTTATTTTTTTGTCTTTCTGATAATAGCCATCCTAACTGGAGTGAGATGATATCTCGTAGTGGTTTTGATTTGTATTTCAGACATAATGAGTGAGTTTGTGCATTTTAAAATATATTTAGTGGAAATTTGTGTGTCTTCTTTTGAAAAACGTCTGTTCAAATCACATGCCAATTTTTATTGGGAATCCTTTTTTTTTTTGCTATTGAAATGTTTTAGGTCCTCATATATTCTGGATATTAATCTTCTGTTGGATGAATAGTTTGCTAATATTTTCTTTCATCACATAGCTTTTCTTTACACTCTGTTGATTGTTTCCTTTTTGTACAGAAGCTTTTTAGATTAACATAATGACATTTATATGTATATTTTGTTGTCTGTGCTTTTGAGATATGATTCATAAAATGTTTTCTCAGACTAGTATCCTGAAGTATTTCCTTTATGTTTTCCTCTAGTAGGTTTATACTTCTGGGTCTTATATTGAACTCTTTGATCTATTTGGGGTTGATTTTCATATAGGGGAAAAGATGAAAGGTCCAGATACATTTTTTTTTTTGCATTTGAATTTCCAGTTTTTTAGTACCATTTATTAAAGAAATTGTTCTTTCTCCAATAACTGTTCTTGGCACCTATGTGGACAATCAGTTGGAAGTTGATAGATGGATTAATTTCCAGGTTTTCTAGTCTGTTTAATTGGTCCATATGTCTGTTTTCATGCTGGTATCATGCTGGTTTGGTTACTACAGCTTTGTGGTATATTCTAAGTCAGGTAGCGTGATGCCTCTAGCTTTGTTCTTTTTGTTCAGGAATTTTTATGAGTATATAATGTATTTGATCATTTCACACAATTTTTAAAATTTAATTTTACAAAAGTTAAGATTTTGTTCTGTTTCTGTGGAGTATATTGATAGGGCTTGCATTGAATACTTAGGTTTCTTTATGTATTATTATTATTTTAACAATATTAATTCTTCCAATCTAGGAGCATGAGATGTCTTTCCATTTGTTTGCATCCTCTTCAGTTTCTTTCATCAGTGTCTTGTTGCTTTCATTGTAGAGAAATTTTGCCTCTATAAATTTAATCTTGGCATTATAACTTACTTGTAGGTCTTTTAAATGACATTGCCTTCTCAGTTTTTTCCATCTACTCTGCTGCTTATGTTTAGAAACACTAGTATTTATCAATATGTAACATTTTATCAATATACAATATTTGTATATTGATGTTGTGTACTACAACTTTACTGATTTTGTTTATCTGAAGAGTTTTTGGTAGCATCTGTAGATTTTTCTATGTATAAAGTCATGTTGTCTTTAAGAGAGACAATTTGACTTCCTTCTGTCTAATTTTGATGCCCTTTCTTTCCTTTTCTTGCCTAATTGCTCTGTGTAGGTCTTCTAGTACCATGCTGAATAAGACTGGTGAGAGTAGGCATCCTTCTCTTATTCTGGTTCTGAGAAGAAAAGCTTTTGGATTTTCCTCACTCAGTAAGATGTTACCTGCGGGTTGGTCACATATGGCCTTTACTATGTTGAGCAGCTTTTCCTTTGCATGTAATTATTAAGAATTTTAAAATGAAGAGATGTTGAATGTTATCTAATACTTTTCTCCATTTATTGATATAATAATGTTTTTTTCTTAATTCTGTTGATGTGATGTATCACATTTATTCATTTCTGTATGCTGAATCATCATTTTATTCCCGAAATAAATGCCACTTGACCCTTTTTTTAAATGTATATTGGATTTAGTTTGCCAGTATTTTGTTGAGGATTTTCGAATATATGTTTTTTAGGGATATTGGCCTGTAGTTTTGTGTGTTGTGTCGTTATCTGGTTTTGATATCAGAGTTATGCTCTCCTTATATATAGAAAGACATAGGAAGAATTTCCTCCTCTTCCATTATTTGAAAAAGTTTGAGAAGAATTTGTAGTAATTCTTTATTAGAGGTTTTGTAGAATTTAGCAGTGAAGCCATTTAGTTCTGAACTTTGTTGGGAGAATTTTTATTAGTGATAATCTTTGAATCTATTTTAAATCTTCTTTTTTTTAAGTCATTTTTTGGTGTTGAGTATTGTTTCCAAACAAACTCATTTTTACTCCTTCAAATAATCCTTTACATTTGCAAGAGTCCTTGAATTTTGTGAAATTTTTTAAAAAATGTACAAAGAACTCAGAAATGATTTTTTGGTACTTAAGCTGCTTCTCACAGATTTTGGAAATATCCCTGACTTGTTTTATAGTGGCATATAAGAATATATAAATCACTTCAAAACTGATTTTAGAATATTGCCTATGCTTTAAGAAGCTTCTGGAAATCAGTGGCCTACAAATAAACACAGGTGTCTTGTTAAATTAATGAACATTTTTCTTGGGAAACACCCACTTAGAAGACTGTGACATATTGTAACTTTGGTTGTTGGAAATTTATAATAGGAAAACTTTAGGAATAATAGTTTTAAAATCATTTTGTATTTGCCCTGGTGCTCCAACTTCACCAAATAAATCCATTGTCAATCATTTAGAGATGGCAGCCCAAATTCAATAAAATACATATTGATTTTATGCATAGACAAACCCTAGTCTGGGAATGCAAGTTTCAGATTAAACTTTCCATACTTTCTGTGTACATTTTCTCTTAAATGATATTTATCCCTCACAATTAAAAAAAATCAAAACAGAAAAACCTTCATGACCAATTTATCTATGAAAAAATGATTATAGATGTGTTGCTTATTTTTAGTTGTTAACTATGGTCTTGCATGTCTCTGTTTAATGATAGAACTCTAATTAATTTACTCTTAACCAGTATGCATCTTATGTTTCATTTTATATTTTGAGATCTTTCAAGAGATTTTGACAATAACATAAATTCTATCTACCCATGTCCATTGGAGCTCTATCACAGACTGGCAACATAAAAGGAGAGGCAGTAGATCCTCATTTTCTGCAGATTCATTATTTGCAAATTTATCAATTTGCTAAAATTATTTGCAGCCCTCAAATTGATATTTCCAGAGTTTTGAAGATCATTCACAGACATCCTCTGAACAGCAAAAACTTGAGCCATCTGAATTACACATTTTCAGCTAAGGTCAAATATACCACTCTCTCACTGAAAATATTTTTGTAATTGTATTTTGTGCATTTTTTTGTGCATGCTTTCTTCATTTTTGTGCTTTTTGTTACTGGAGTAAATAATGTGTGATATAACTTTCCTTTAGGCATGTGTTGTAGTGCTGTTGGTCTTGCAGTTAATGTTAATGAATTAGCATGATGTATCATATAAGATCCCTCTTATAACACAAGGTGATGTAAAAGTGTGATGAAAATATTATGAGCAGAGTCTTGCAGTAACCTAACCATATTTTCATTAGGAGCAATGATTCTGTATTTGCTATACTGGTGTTCACAGTATAAAACTAGGAATAATAAGAAGAGACTGTATTTACATATTATCTCTATGGATGCCTATTCTAATTTGCAAATCTTGTGGTAGAGCTATTGTGTTTGTTTTGTTTTGTTTTGTTTTGTTTGAGATAGGATCTTACTTTGTCACCTAGTTTGGAGTGCAGTGGCACAATCTCGGCTCACTGTAGTCTCAACTTACTGGACTTAAGTGTTCCCTCTGCCTTCCCGATCCCCCAAGTAGCTGGGACTACAGGTGTGCACCACCATGCTTGGCTAATTTTTGTAGTTTTCGTAGAGATGGGATCTCACTGTGTTTCCCAGGCTGGTCTTGAACTTCTGAGCTCAAGTCATCTGCCCTCCTCAGCCTCCTCAAGTACTAGATTATAGGCATGAGCCATTGCAGTGCTAGATTACAGGCATGAGCCATTGCACATTATGTTTTTTTTTTAACTACCATTTCAAATCAAAGTCGGATTAATGAGTCACTCTCATCTAATTTTTATTGTTGTTCTAAGATAAATAATAACTAAGTTGATTGTCTTACTTTTATTTATATTTGTTCACTTTTATGAACCATAAAAAGAGCCAAGGTTTATGTTAAAATGAATCTGTGTTTTGCTCTTTTTTACAGAATTGTGTACATAATATTAAAATCATCTTATTAAATTACTTAAAAACTTTTTCCTGTTTTATTGATGACTATAATTTTAGCAATATCTGAACCCCTAAATCTCAAATAATATGTTGTTTACATGCTTCAGTGAGGATTTCTGAATTACTTGGCTGGTAAAATAAATTGAAACATTTCTGTCTTTTTCTTGAAAATTTCTGTCATCTTTCTTTTAAGTGCTGTAGGAAGGAATATTGACCTTTGCTTTTAAAATATATTGTCAACCAACTATAATCCTTTACAAAAAAAGTGTATTTCACTATCATAATTCATATGCAATAATAAGTGATAATTTCAGTTAAAATAAAGCAAGCTGTAACTGAATATTTCAAATTATTATGCCAAGCTCTGATTTTATTTTATTTTTTCACTAAGAATTACAGCTTCAGGAAAATATTCTATGGACAAATATATGGATAATAAGTTAGTGATTTAGATAGTTATTTGGATTTTTTAACGTTTAACTCTATGTATTTGTATATATTCAAATCAGAGTCTCTTTTTTGTTGTTGTTTAATGTTAATGCAAATGACTTTTGCCAACTATAGGCCCTTGGGAACTATCATTGTAGGTCCATTATCAATAATTAAGATAAGACTGACTTTTTCTTGCCTTTCATATTTCTATTTTGGTTGCAAAAACGATTCTCCTCCTATAAAAAAAAATCTTTGCACTTGCTGAAGCAGAACAATTACTTTATTTCCACTTCAGAGAAATTTCTTTTTGGAGGTTGCAGCACCTGCTATGCATACATTATGTAAAGAACATACCAATAATTTAGAATGAAAGTTTGAATATAAATGTCAGACATTACTGAAGCCTGTTTCATAATGTGCTTATGCATCAGTTTCATTGTTTTACTATTTTATTGCTATAGAAGCAGGCAGATATATAAGTGTGTGTGTGTGTACATATATATGTATATATATGTGTGTGTTTGTATATTGTGTATATGTATGTGTGTAATTAATAGACAAGTATAACAACTAGTAGTTAACAAATAAATAACATCAATTATTTACCTGTGTTAACATCACCTGGCCACAATTTTACCTAAATGATGGCAAGATTTTTTCAATCTTTGGCTTTCTGGCACATTCTATTTGCCTTGGAATATTTGCATTTATTCATCAATGCCTGCAAACTCAGTTACATATTGTAAGGGCATGCAGATGTACTCCATGAACTTCAACTAGTAAATAATTGGGAATAGAAAGGAAAAAGTAAAGAAATTGAAATTTGACCTACTGCCCAAAGCTTGTCAATTGCTTGATTTATTTCAGTTTTAATCTTTGGGTCCTAAGGAACTTATCCATCCTAACCATTTGATATGGTTTGGCTGTGCCCTCATCAAAATCTTAAATTGAATTGTATCTCTCAGAATTCTCACAAGTTGTTAGAGGGACCTGGGGGAGGTAAATCAATCGGGGTTGGGTGGGGAGGCAGTCTTTCCCATGCTATTCTTGTAATAGTGAATAAGTCTCATGAGATCCAATGAGTTTAACAGAGGTTTGGATCTGGGGAACAGGTAGAGGTTGAAACAGTTTGGAGGGCTCATAAGGAAAAGTTTGGAACCTCCTAGAGACTTGTTGAATGGCTTTGGCCAAAATGCTGACTGCCATATGAACAATAAAGTCCATGCTGAGGTGGTCTTAGATGGAGATGAGGAACATGTTAGGAACTGGAACAAAGGTGACTCTAGTTATGTTTTAAAAAAGAGACTGGTCACATTTTGCCCTGCACCAGAGATTTGTGGAACTTTAAACTTGAGAGAGATGATTTAAGGTATCTAGTGGAAGAAATTTCTCAGCAGCAAAGCATTCAGGAGGTAACTCGGGTGCTGTTAAAGGCATTCAGCTCTAAAAAGGAAAAAGAGCGTAAAAGTTCAGAAAATTTGCAGCCTGACAACACAGTAGAAAAGAAAAATCCCATTTTTTGAGTGGAATTTCATGCCAACTAAAGAAATTTGCCTAAGTAAATAGAAGCTAAATGTTAATTCCCAAGAAAATGGGAAAAATGCCTCCAGGCCATGTCAGAGATATTCATGACAGCCCACAGGCCACTTTTTCCTCCTGGGCCTCCAGGCCTGTGATGGGAGGCCCAGGAGGAAAAAGTGGTTTTGTGGGCCAGGCCCAGGTTCCTTGTGCTGTGTGCAGCCTAGGGACTTCATGCCCTGTGTACCAGCCGATCTAGTGGTGGCTGAAAGGGGCCCATGTAGTGCTTAAGCTGTGGCTTCAGAGGGTGGAAGCCCCAAGCCTTGGCAGCTTCCACATAGTGTTAAGCCTGTAGGTGCATAGAAATCAAAAATTGAGGTTGGGGAACCTCCACCTACATTTCAGAAGTTGTCTGGAAACACCTGGATAGCCAGGCAAGAGTTTGCTGCAAGGCAGGGTGCTCATGGAGAACCTCTCTTAGGGCAGTGTGGAAGGGAAATGTGGGGTTGAAGCCTCCAAACAAAGTCCCTATTGGGGCACTGCCTAGTGGATCTGTGAGAAGAGGGCCACTGTCTTTCAGTCTCCAGAATGTTAGATCCACCACCAGCTTGCACTGTGCACCTGGAAAAGCCACAGACACTCAACACCAGCCCGAGAAAGCAGCCAGTGGGGAGATGGTACCCTGCAAAAGCCAATAGGGAGATGGTACACTGTAAAGTGACAGGGGTGGAGCTGCTCCAAACCATAGAACCCACCCTCAACTATCAGTTTGACCTGGATGTGAGCCCTGGAGTCAAAGGAGATCTTTTTGGAACTTTAAAATTTGACTGCCCCACTGCATTTCAGACTTGCATGGACCATGTAACCCCTTTGTTTTGGCCAATTTTTCCCATTGGAATGGCTGCATTTACCCAATACCTGTACCCCCATTGTATCTATGAAGTGACTAACTTGCTTTTGATTTTACAGGCTCGTAGATGGAAGGGACTTGCTTCATCTCGGATGGGAATTTGGACTGTGGACTTTTGGGTTAATGCCAAAATGAGTTAAGACTTTGTGGGACTGTTGGGGAAGGCATGATTGGTTTTAAAATGTTAGGACATGAGATTTGGAAGGACCAGGGGTGGAATTATACGGTGTGGCTGCATCCCCACTACAATCTTAACTTGAATTGTGTCTCCCAGAATTGCCATGTGCTGTGGGAGGGACCCGGGGGGAAGGTATTTAAATCATGGTGCCTGCCTTTACTGTGCTACGCTTATGATAATGAATAAGTTTCACGAGATCTGATGAGTTTATCAGGGGTTTCCGCTTTTGCTTCTTTCTTACTTTTCACTTGCTGTCATCATGTAAGAAGTGCTTTCGGTTTCTCTCCATGATTCTGAGGCCTCCCCAGCCATGTGGAATTTTAAGTTCAATTAAAACTCTTTTTGTTCCCATTTTCAGGTATGTCTTTATTGGCAGCATAAAAACTAATACACCAGCTCTATATAATTGGCACTTATGTAGGCCTTGTTCTTTCTTATCTTCTTTATCTCATCATTTTTCAGAATCAACAACTTGAGAAGGTATATGTACTTACTGTTATTTTTTCCCAATCTGTTTCAGTCTAGATTACTTTGTCATCTCTCTGCAGAATGCACTGTCACAATTGTTAGTTAACATTGGAGATCAGCTCCCAGATTTGATCATCATTAAAGTCCTTCTTGAAATAATATTTTCACTTTGCTTTTCTGTTAGCACATTCTCCTGGTTTCCCTACTGTTTCCTGAACTTCTCTCATACT
Source organism: Aotus nancymaae (assembly GCF_030222135.1). Classification (NCBI taxonomy): domain Eukaryota; kingdom Metazoa; phylum Chordata; class Mammalia; order Primates; family Aotidae; genus Aotus; species Aotus nancymaae. Next base: position 26,097,052 of record NW_026988435.1, read on the forward strand.
GTCTTATCCATCTCTACCTAGACATCAAATATTCATGTTGCCTGAAGCTTGAAAATTTAGTATGGCTAAATTTGCAATATTTTCAGAGTGAATTTTCTGTATTAACTGCTTCCTTTCTTCCTTGATTCTTATGACTCCCAGCACTGACTTATTTTTGAACATCCACACTTATTTTTTCAAATTTTTATTTCATCCGCTTTTTTCAACAACTCCACATTTTTTCCAGAGGCACTTGAATTAAACCTATCCAAAAGTGAGTCCATGAAACTTTATCAACAGTGTTTCACAGCCAATGTTATCAATGATAAAGTTCAGAAAAACTACAGTTCTCCTGGAGTCCTCTTCCTTGCTCTATTTAATTCATTATGAAGCCCTATTTATTTTACTCATTAAATATCATTAGAATATGTTCATTGTTTTCTGTATGTTTCAGTCTCTCCTGGTTCATGTTAGTATCACTTCCTGCCTAGACTACTGCAGTGGTTTACTAACTGCTTTCTCTAAATTCACTTTTGCTTCCTTCTTTCAAATGAATTTTCCACCTACATATGTAGTGGATATTATAAAATGTGATGCCAAAGATACTAGACAGTCAATTAAGTATGTAAAATTTAATGTTGTTGTCAGATCTATGCTAGAAAGATATCTGGCAGCAGTGAAGCATTTGAGTGAAAGAAAGATTCTCAGTTTATGGGAATTGAGCTGATGTTAAGAGGCTGAGTTTAGTAAATGGTATCAAGAATGAAAAGGAGAGTTATCTACATGGTTAATCTTCTGTATTGTGTTTGGTGGTGGTGATAAGTGAGATGCCAGGCTATGTGGCCAAGTACAAAAAGCAGTAGCTGTCCTTTGCTAAAAAATTATTCATGATATTCCTGATTAGATTTAATGCATTGCTCTTTACAGCTCTCCAAGGAAACTATAACACTGTCTTTGTCATCCATTAGCCATTATATATTTATGTGGGCACATGTGTACACATGAATGCACACATGAAGGTATATAAACCTATACCTCAGTTTATGACAGTATAACAGCGTAACTTCTTTTTCTTGATCTTCCTCGGTGATCTATTGCTTTCTAGGAATATAGTGCATCTGGAAAACATATTTCACAGACCAGTCAGCCAATAATTTCTGAGTACAACAAATATCATTTTCTTTGACTATAAACTTTTATACCTAACAAAAGTTTATTAATTTCTTTATGATAATAGCTGAAGTTATAGACTATATGTCAGAATTTGTGAGTTTAATATTTTCTGGGCTTAAAAATTGCCAAGTAAGTCACCTTTAGTGAGTTATTTGGCCTAAATTAGCACCCTGAATAGCTTCATCTGTTAAAAAAAAAAAAGTGTTCAAATATCTAACAATAATGAAAGAAAAGAGAACAGTTCTGTATCTTAGTAACTCAGTTAAGCACAGACTGAAAATCACACACATTTTGATCCTCTGTTATTTTTCTTTTTATGTAGTTGCCATTTGTAATATCTGAAACTTGTCAAAGTCTATATGAATATGTTCTAAATATGTACTATCCATTAACAAGGTCAGTAATAAATTTAAGCTATTTAATTTATATATTCAATTTACTGGCATTTGTCTTTGAAAAACAAATTTGTCTAAAAAATTCCTTTGTATTTCATTGGAATTTAATAAAAACTTTTTATTTTAGTAATTATTTTGAATATTCTTGAGATAAATTTAAGAAAAATAATAAATACATTTTTTTTATTTAGCCTGTGTAGTTCCTCTAGATTTTTTTGCTCCAGACCTTTTTTCTATATTGTACCTATTGAAGAGAGATATATGTAATCTACAGTAATAATATGGGAAAATATTCTTATCTATATGGATGTATGTAAGTAGAGTGTAATTATTTTAAAAAATAATATTCTAGTCTACCCAGGTACAAATGTATTGAGCATAATATTTATGTGGTTTATGTTTTTCTTAAACATACAGGAAAATTGTTGTACCAAAAGGGAATGGTAACCAAATTTGACTTTCAGTTGTATAAACAATTTTATATCACTGTTAGTAGAATGACATTTGTTCAGTTTAAATGGATTGTGCCTGGATTCTCCAAGAGAAAGAACCAATAGAAATAATGGAGGCAGCAAACCACCTTGTCATGTATGTACCTATGCAACAATCCTGCATGATCTGCACATGTACCCCAAAACCTAAAGTAAAATTTAAAAAAAGAAAAAAAGAAATATATATATATACACACATATATACTAGAATATATATAGAATGTATAATCAATAGAAATATATATATATACATATATACATACGTGTGTGTGTGTATGTGTGTGTGTATACAGAGAGAGAGAAAGTGTTATTATAAGAAATTGGTTCACATGATGATGGAGGCTGAGAATTCCCAAGATCTGTAGTTGTTGAGCTGGAGGCTTAGGAGAGCCAATGATAGCATTCCAGTTCAAGCCCAAAGGTCTAAGAACCAGGAGAGCTGATGGTGTAAGTTCCAGTCTAGTCTGAATCCAAAGGCAAGAAAAACTGATGTCTAAGCTCCAAGACAGGCAGAGAGAGAGACAATGATCTTACTCTACCTTTGTGTTCTATTCAGGCCTGCAAAAGATTGGATAATACCCAATTGTACTGGGAGGTCCATCTGTTTTAGTCAGTCTACACATGAACATGCTCATCTTTGCTGGAAATATCCTCAGAGAAACGCTCAGAAATAATGGTTAATAAGTTATATGCTCATCCTGTGACAGGGTCAAACTGACACATAACGGTAATCAGCACAGATGAGTACATTTTTTTTAATGTCACTGTCTCAGAAATTGACAAACATCAAGACAGAAAATCATAATGATTAAGAGCACACCCCATGGTGGCAGACTCCTTGGATTTGAATCTCAACCACTCCACTTGCATAGTAGCTTGCTGATCACAGAAAATTCCATTATCCATTCAAAATGTTAACATCTTTATCTCTAAGAGATTATTAGAACTGTCACAGAGCTAATGTGAGTTTCAGTGACATAACCCATGGAATTAAAAAAAAAAATAGGCAGCCTATTATGAAAGTGAAAAAAATTTAACCCTTTAAACATTTTGCTGAATGATATAATGGAAATAAGTATATTGAGCCAATGGGATTCTACTTTACAATAGGAAGTGAGAAATTCAGTTTTACAATTTTCATTTATAGTAGTTATATGGAAGTTTACTAGTCATCAAATTTCCCTAGGCAAATCGAAGTCACCAAAATCAACATTTAATCAGACTGTTTAATTTATTTAAGTTTGTATAAATTATAGATACCAGATACCTTTTGAAGCAGATATCTACCATTTCTGTTGTAAGTTTTAATAGTTTCATGGAGTTTAATACTTCATTTAATAACATGGATATTGGCATTTTAGGATGAAGATCTTTCATCATATTTGTAAATATTTTCAATGAGATCAAAGCACAGTAATTATGTAATATCCATAATTATCTGCTTTATAAATACATTAACGATGTTTGGTTTAACAGTCAAAAGTCATATCCTTTTCTCCTCAAACCAATTTCACTCAACTCTCCCAATTTAATTATTATTATAATGTGATATGTATTTAAAAAGAAATATTTTGTTGATATAATTTTTTATTTGAGGTCCTAAGCATCTTTAAATTAAAAAATCAGGAGTAAGTTATTCTCTCTTTTTTAATTACTTTATTGTCTTTCTGACTAATGTTAAAAAGTAATAACCTCTATTAGGTGGGATAGTAGTAGAGATATAAGAGGAAGAGTACAAATGAGAATATGTGCATCATATTTGAATCTACATGCAGAGTGGGAATGTGAAAAATGAAATGTGAAAGTCCTTCTTGGTCCTTCTCTTGGAAGATAAACATTATGAACTATTTTGTGTATTCTTCCAGGAAAAGGTTATATATATACCAGCAAACACACTCACATACTGTTCTGTACTTTTTTTTTTAACTTAGTACTACAGGATATCTCTTATTAATGCATATAGATCTATTTCATTGTTTTAACTGCTGCATAGTATTCCATAATGTGCTGATGCTATAACCAGTCTTCCCTTTGGTGGCCATTTAGGTTGTTTGCATTGTTATTCCAAGCAATGGTGTTTTACAGTTATCGCTTTCTTGCATCAGGCTTTTCTGGTAATTATTAGTCCCTAACTGTTACAGATTATGTAAACTTATATATTTTCATAAAAAACTTTATGTTACAGATTATGTAAACTTATATATTTTCATAAAAAACTTTAACACATTAAAGTGATTTTTGAAAATATAGCTCTTTATGAGAATGTAATTTCTATTAATGATTTATTGTTAGAATGGGACAGAGTTTACTATACATTCTATTCTTATTATTTTTTAGGTCACTGACATGGTTTGGCTGTGCATCCACCCAAATCTAATGTTGAATTGTAACTCCCACAATTCCCATGTGTCATGGGAGGAACCCAGTAGGAGGTGATTGAATTATGGGGGCAGGTCTTTCCTGCCCTGTTCTCATGATAATGAATGAGTCTTATGAGAACTGATGGTTTTAAAATGGGAGCTTCCCTGCACAAGCTCTCTTCTCTAGTCTGCTGCCCTGTCAGATGGGCCTTTCACCTTCTGCCGTAATTGTGAGATATCTTAAGCCACATGAAACTGTAAGTCTAATAAACCTCTTTATTTTGTAAATTGCACCGTTTTGGGTTTGTCTTTATCAGCAGCATGAAAATGAGCTAACACAGTAAATTGATATCAGTAGGATGGGGTGCTGCTCTAAAGATAACTGAAATTGTGTAAGCGACTTTGGAGTTGGGTAACAGGCAGAGGTTGGAACAGTTTGGAGGGCTCAGAAAAAGAAAGGAAACTGTAGGAAAGTTTGGAACCTCCTAGAGACTTGTTGAATGGATTTAACCAAAATGCTGATAGAGATATGGGCAATAAAGTCCAGGCTGAGGTGGTCTCAGATGAAAATAAGGAACTTATTGGGAACTGGAGCAAAGGTGACCCTTGTTATGTTGTAGCAAAGAGATTGGCAGCATTTTACCCCTGCCCTAGAGACTTGTGGAACTTTCAACTTGAGAGAGATGATTTAGTCTATCTGAGGGAAGAAATTTCTAAGCAGCAAAGCATTGAAGATGTGACTTGGGTGCTGTTAAAGCTATTGATTTTTAAAAGGGAAGCAGGGCATAAATTTCAGAAAATATGTGGCCAATGTGTTAGAAAAGAAAAATCCATTTTTTGAGTAGAAATTCAAGCCAGCTGCAGAAATGTGCATAAGTAACTGGGAGCCAAATATTAATCCTTAAGACAATGGAGAAAATGTCTCCAAAGCATTTCATAGGTCTTCATGGCAGCACCTCCCATCACCTACCTAGAGGCCTAGGAGGAAAAGTGGTTTTGTGGGTTGGGCCCAGGGTTCCTGTGCTGTGTGCAACCTAAGGACTTGGTGTCCTACATCTCAGCTACTCTAGCTATGGCTGAAAGGGGCACTTATAGAGCTTGGGCTGTGGTTTCAGAGGGTTCAATCCCCAAGCCTTGGCAGCTTCCATATGGTGTTGAAGCTGCTGGTACACAGAAGTGAAGAATTGGGATTTGGGAATCTCCACCTAGATTTCAAAGGATGTATGGAAATGTCTGGATGCCCAAGAAGAAGTTTTGCTGCAGGGACAGGGCTCCCATGGAGAACCTCTGCTATACCAGTGTGGAAGAGAAATGTGGGATCAGAGCTCCCACACAGAGTCCCTACTAGGGCGTTGCCTAGTGGAGCTGTGAGAAGAGGGACACAATCCTACAGACCCCACAATGGTAGATTCACTGACAGCTTGCACCAGGTACCTGGAAAAGCCACAGAAACTCAACATCAGCTCATGAAAGCATCTAGGAGGGAGGCTGTACCCTGCAAAGCCATAGAGGTGGAGCTGCTCAAGACCATGGGAACCTATCTCTTGCATTGGCATGACCCAGATGTGAGACATTGAGTCAAAAAAGATTATTTTGGAGTTTTAAGATTTGACTGCCCTGCTGGATTTCAGATTTGCATGTGGTGATAGCCCCTTTGTTTTGTCCCATTTCTCCTATTTGGAATGGCTGTATTTACCCAGTGCCTATACCCTCATTGTACATAGGTGGTAACTAACTTGCTTCTGATTTTACAGGCTCATAGGCAGAAGGGACTTGCCTTGTATCAGTTGAGACCTTGGACTGTGGACTTTTGAGTTAATGCTGAAATGAGTTAAGATTAAGTTAACAGTTAAGTTAACCGTTGGGAAAGCATGATTGGTTTTTGAAGTATGAGGACATGAGATTTAGAAGAGGCCAGTGGCTGAATGATATGGTTTGGCTGTGCCCCCAAGAAAATCTCATCTTGAATTGTAATTCCCACATGTCATGGGAGGAACCCAGTGGGAGGTGACTGAATTATGGGGGAGGGGATTTCCTGCACTGTTCTCTTGATAGTGAATGAGTCTCACCAGATCTGATCATTTTAAAAGTTGGAGTTTCTCTGCACAAGCTCTCTTTTCTCGTCTGCCACCATGTGAGATGTCCCTTTCACCTTCCACCATGATTTTGAGGTTTCCTTAGTCATGAGAACTGTAAGTCTAATAAACCTTTTTCTTTTGTAAATTGTCCAGTCTCGGGTATGTCTTTAACAGCAGTATGAAAACGAACTAATAAACTCATCTTTATAGACGTAGGTATTGAAATAACTTTTCCACATAGATAAATAGATGAGGATACTTGCGCTATTCTAGCAATGTCATTGAATTCTTTCAACTCTTTTCAGGTGTTTGTAAATGTCTCATTCTAATTCTTCAGCAAATAATATTTTTAAGTGGCCTATCGACAAACAATCCAAGTAGGTAACTTCTTCAGGTTCATTGAAACTGATAGTTGGAACCATTTGATTTTGAAATGTATTTATTTTCTATCCTGTCATTAAAATTCTTTTTTTCAAAATCATTAGAAATGTTTTGATTGGTCTCACTAGTGATGCTTAGGATCTTTGTAATTTTCTGAGGCAATCGCCTTGTGAGTTTAGCAGTGGGCGACAGATATTTTACTTTGAAAAGCAGGGAGAGGTTTATTATAATATGGCAGAACATTAGGACCTGAAGCTCCATCAAAGCCTCTTAGGAAATACTTAATGTCAAAGATGAAATTCTTAAATTAGAAATTAACTTTCTTAAATTATCTGTGCTCACAGCCTTCAATGTCTCCAGATACTTCACTGAGCACCCAAGTCCAAGTGGTAGACTAGTGATCTAAGCAGCAACAATACCTTGGTTGGGTAAACAACTTTACAAAGCATCTGTTGGTTGGGCATTCCAGATTTCTATTTCTAGGCTCTTTCCTAAATAAAAGCTCTAGGGACTGACTAGGAAAACTAAAGAAAAAAAAAAGTCTTTAAAAACAGGTGATATATAATACTTTGTAAATCTAATCTAAAATTCATTAGGGTCGTTCTCTACTAAGGTTGGATATTCTCTTGGGGCATAGTCTCTTTTGTGTACGGAACAGTTTCTTATTTTAATTTCCTACATAATTTAAATCTTGATGAATTGATTTCATTAGCACATTAAATCTGCATAGTGCTTACATTGCCCATCTCTCTTAACACAAACTAAAGTAAAAAAAAAATATATCCTCTGTTGTTGTTTGAGATTTCATTTGGGTAGATTGGGCTCTGACTGATTGCCTGCTCTTCATTACCTCATCACAAGTTGCATTGATTAAGATTAAAGCAGTTACACTTACATCTTTTCAACATCTTATTTAAAGCTTATTTCAAACTTTCGTTCAGTTTAGAAACTGTGTATTATATGTACTGGGAAATAGTTTCCAAAAATTCTTTCAGCCTACAATGTTTTCACAAGCTCTTAAGTTTCACCTTTCCCAGTCTAATGCCTTTCAATCTAAAGCAATTTGTAATACCTTCAAGTGATAGTTGCAGGAGCTGATAAAAGCAAAGATCCATGGTCCATCACCTAAAGACAGGGGCAGTTTTCCTGTCCCATGACCTGCCCTGCCTCCGTAGATAGATTAGATCTGTATTCAAATGGGTGGTTATCAAGAGTGACAAATAGGAATTATAATATCACAGATCCAAAACCTCTCATAAAAATAAAACTCATAGTCGCTTGTGGATTTGAGGAACCAGATTATGACACTTTGTATATATATCGTGTTTTAAATATCTGAAGTGTATAAATATAAGGAGGTTGGGATTTTTATTATTGTAATTGAAAAGGAAAAACTTTAAGCAACCATATTATACTTATCTTAAATTCATAGTATATGTATCATAAAATTCAAATAATTTTATCATATTATAAAGAAAACACTCATATCAGTGATTATTTGAACAGTGAATTTTTCAATTTTTCTGTGAATTGTTGAATAACTAGTAATAAATAGGGTTTACCCGCCATTTATTATCTACTGAGCTCTGGGTAAGATTCTTGCCTACATTATACCATGAATAATTAAAAGTCCATAAGGCATGCATTTTAATTGGCATTTGACAGAAGCATAAACAGATAAATCGAGGATTGACACCACTGACCCACATGACCATAAGATCTGTGTTCAAAACACCTACCTCTCTGAAAGTAAGAAATTGTTTATTCTCTTTAGACTGATTAATATCCTAAAGAAACATAACCGGAAAGAGGGGCAAATAAAATGGCAGACGTAATTAAAATGGACACGGTCGTATTTTTGTTACCATATTTTTTAGTGGTAGTAATAGTTTTTTCCAACTTGGTTTCCAATATCAGGTCATAAGAGGTCTGGGGAACACATTTTTTCATTACAAATACAATGTGTTGTGATTCAATATGATGTTATATTTGTCAAAGTTTAAATCAGCCCCGATGAAAAGAAAAACAAAAATGCATTATTCTTTAAAAAGTAACAACAGAGATTGAATGATTGTATTTATTCTTTGAAAACACCAACCACCCACCTCCACCAAAGATGTATTGATTTGAAGCAGGGCTTTGTGATACTTTTCCTGAAGGTTCATTCTTTTCAGTGAGTAAGGAATTTGGGAAGTGTCTCTTATATTCAAGAAGCTATAATCTTACCTAGGTGGGATGAAATTGATGGTTCAGTAGAATTATGATAGCTTCAACATTAGATTTTTATATGGACATGAGAGGAGCTCTAATTATAAGAAAGAGGTTATTTTTACAAGATTTGACATAAATGCCTTAGTTTGTTTTTCTTTACTATAACAGAATACCACAGACTGGGTAATTTATAAAGAAAATAATTTATTTTTTAAAGTTCCAGAGACTGAGAAGTCCAAGAACATGGCATCTGCATCTGGTGAGGGAATGGTGCAAGGTATTACATGAAAAGAAGGCAAGGGCATAAGTGTAGAAGTGGCAAAATATGAAGAATGTCTTTGCTTTATAACAACCTACTCTTGAAGTAACTAATCCAGCACTGTGACAGCAACATTAATCTCTTTTAATGACCTAATCAACTCTTAAAAATCCTGCCTCCCAATATCATCACACAAGGAACCAAATTTCCAACACATAAATTCTAGGGGACACAACCAAATCACAGCATGTAGTTTCTGTGTTTGATAATAAGAAAAGTCAAACAGATACAGACACAGTGGAAATTCATTAACTCTGAATATAAAATCAGAAAAACATAAGACAGAAGCCATTCCTCATCAAAATCACTTATCCTCATTTGGTTCTTCAATTAGGACAGTCAATCACTATTTGATGAATATCATGTATGTAGAAATAGAAGCAAAGCCTCTCTCTTCTTAAATGTATAATTTTAAAAAGACACTATTTACAAAAACAATTTTTTTAGTACACAGCTATTATTTTGTTCTTTGAAATCATTGAAACAAAATCTGTGTAATAATATTGTATATAAATAATGAGATAAGAGTTTCTAGTAAAAGATACCTAGTTTTTCCTTCCCAAAGCACCTTGCTCTTAGTTTGTTATCTCATTCCAGAGATGATCTGATAATAAAATATTAACAACTGTTTCATTGTGAAATTCTTATGTCAAAGATCAGGTTATGTGCAAATTTATTTCAGGGACACAATCACAGTACATACTGCCAATGTCTAGGATAACATTGTATTTACATGTAATTCAAAACCACATACTCAGTAAGACCTGTAATTGATTTTTGAATGAATCATTATCCCATTTGCTTTATTGGTAACTGAAAATTGCCATTTATCAAATGAAGATTTAGTAGAAAAGGAACATAAATTAAAATGAAAAGTTACCCCCATTGTCCAAGATATATTTAATCTATATTTTAAGTCCACCTTTAACAAGTGGGTTCAGAGATGCTTAATAAGTTTTATGAAAAGCTAGTATTGGGGCTAGCAGAGGGATAGTAGGGGATGGGAGACTGGGAAAGGCTAGCATTAGGAGAAATATCTAATGTAGATGACGGGGGATGGATGCAGCAAACCACCATGGCACGTGTATAACTATGTAACAAACCTGCACTTTCTGCACCTGTACCCCAGAACTTAAAGTATATAAAAAAATCTAGTATTGATGTAACCAGTAGTCACATTCGTGTTTAACTTCAGAACTTATTCTCCTCCATGATATTATAATTTAATATCTTATTAATCCATCTCTGATAGAGAAATATGCTCAATAGTTTTACTATGCAACCATCATACAAAATCTAAATTCATGCATGCATTGTAAAAGAACCATGAATATGCTAAGATATTATTGAAAAGGAAATAAGTTATTTTAATTCAGAATGTTACATTAATGCAGTATTCCATTATGTCCCCTCTCAGCCTTTCTTCTTTTGTACATCTATATATCTTTTCTGAACTTTGAATATCTTTTGAACTTGAAAGGTGTTTCACGCATAAGTGAGATGGATGGTTCTGTGAAAAGTTAAAAATTAGGGTGATTATTAATTTTGGCTCAAATCCTCACACTGCATTACTAGGAGAAATCTGAACCAATAACATAGTTCTTATAAAGTGGAAGGTCAACAAGAGCAACAAATTGATAATGTACATGTTCAATCACTAAACCTAAATCTTGACAGAATAATAACTTAGATTCTACATTTCAAAAATGACATGGCATACTAAGTATAATTCTAGGCTTATTCCAGATGCCTGGATCTCAATAATTTAATGGCAGTGTTAGTAATTAGAACTAAAATTAGTAATATGCTGTCTTTTCATTATACTTACACTGGGCAAATTATTTACATCACTTGTCTTCAATTATGTAGGTTCCTTCTTAGGGCAGAGTGGTTTTTTAGAAGCTGCCTCTAGGAATAGGATAAACCAAAAGATAAATTTGGTTTGGAAATTCTCTGTTGTAGAATCATACTGGCCATCACAAAATATAAAATATTATTGTAACAAATATTTGGTGTTAAGATAAAAAATAATTTTTGTGATATCAACACCCTTAATAATTAAAAACTACTTGTTTTATATGCCATTGTCATCTGGAATTTGTAGGAATCTGAAGATTAAACATATTTTAAATAGCTGTAAAACAAACAGTCCTTCAGGGATGTTCTTCAACTCTTGAAGTCAGAAGTTGATTTTTCAAACAGTGGTGTTAATAAATTAAACATGACCTAAAACAGAGGAGAACAATGATACAAAGATAAACTATCCTTTCTGCTCTACCAATTTTTCTATGAGTCATTCAAAATAAGAAGAAATGGTTGCTACAAAATTACAGATCATAACAAGCAAGAAAGAAATTCTGTGAGTTTAATACTTGCATGAAATTTTATTTCTCCAGAATTTTAAAACTTGATGTACTGAAATCTTCACATAATTTAGATTAACATTAATATGAATACTTCATTGAAAATATATAAATATAAGTGAATTATTAAGTATTTACTAATTGTCTAAGAAAGTTAGGAGTCTTTTTAGTAATAACATTTAAGTACAGGGTTTTCTTTCATTTTTACATATTTATACAATTACTATGTTTGTCTAATTCATGTAATAGCTGATGTAGTAAGCACATTTGCATTGAAAAAAGAACTGGGATTGAGAAAAGATACTGGAACACTCAGAAAGTGTTTTATTTTCTTTTTTTTTTTGGTCAAGATGACTATAAAAATAAGATGAGATTATATAGAATTTGTGAAAGTATAATCTTTTCTAGGCAGTTAAAACTATACACAAAATTTCTGCTCTCCACACTGCACACTTATTTTCAATTTCCAATAGTGCTGAAATTTAAATCTTGCTAATATTTTTCCTTACCGATTTCTATAATAATAACGTTTTGTATAAAGAATCTTAATAAATCCATAAATAATTTCATCAATTTTCTAAGAAATTTATGTATTAGGGTTTTCTAGAGGGACAGAACTAATAGGTTAGCTGTATATATAAAGTGGAGTTTATTGAGGAGTATTTACTCACACGATGACAGAGTAAGGTCCCACCCTAGGCTGTCTGCAATCTCAGCAGCAAGGAAACCAGTACAAATCCCAAAGCTGAAGAACTTGGATTCCAATATTCAAAGGCAGGAAACATCCAGCACGGAGGAAAGATGTTGGTCAGAAGACTAAATCAGTGTAGCCTTTCCACATTCTTCTGCCTGGTTTTGTTCTGGCCCTGCTGGCAGCTGATTAGATGGTGCCCACCCAGATAGAGAGTGGGTCTGCCTTTCCCAGTGCACTGACTCAAATGTTAATCTCCATTGGCAACACCTTCACAGACACATCCAGGAATAAGACTTTGCAACCTCCAAGCCAATCAAGTTGACACTCAATGTTAACCATCACCAGCTAGGATAAATTTGAAGCCACCCTCCTGTGTATGTATGTCTGTGGGAAAGTATTAGTCTGACTATAGCTTACTGGATAGCATCCAAAAATGTGTTAGTATAATAAAATGGAGATTGTAGTAATAGCCATTGATTCCAAGGTTCAAGTATTTTATTTTGACAGTGAATGTGTGGTGTAAACAAGAATCCATCACGAAAGCAATGTGATAGGAATATTAGTGTTTAAGGAATTAGAAGACTGTGAATGGTAAATAATTAATGTCCTATTGCCAAGTTCAGTTTAGCTTATTGATTAATTTTGAGGTATATCAGTCTACATCCTTGTTTTGTTGGGTTAAGCAATTTGTACATAACCACACTATGTAAGTATTGAATACAATACATGGGCACCTTTTACATACTATTCCAATAGCCTATATAGGTTTTTATTGACAAGAAATTTAGAGAAGCACAATGTATGGATATTGATAGATGTGGTGTCCACCTTGGGATTAATGATAACCAGAACTAGGATTTAAGATTTGTAAACTATATATACTCCACCCTTAAACAACACAAATTTGAACTTCACAGATCCATTTTTATGCAAAATTTATTCCACATTTGCCAACCCAAGACAGCAAGATCAACCCATACTTTTCTTTCTTCTCTTCAGCCTACTCAATGTGAAGATGATGAGGATGAAGACCTTTATGAAGATCTACTTCCACTTAGTGAAATAAATTTTTCTTTCTTATCCTTTTTCTAATAACATTTTCTTTTCTCCAGCTTCCATTGTTGTAAGAATATGACATATAATATATTTAACACGCAAAACATAGGTTAATCAACTGTGTATGTTATTAGTAGAACTTCTTGACAATAGTGAGCTATTGGTAGTTTAGCTTTGGGAGAGTTAAAGTTATACATACATTTTTCACTGTAGGAGGTCAGCACTCCTAACTTCCATGTTGTTCCAGGGTCAACTGTACTCATATAGTCAATCAATCAACTGAGAAAAGAGATAAAAAAATTTAAAAAATTGACAAAATGTAACTAATTGCTGAAGTGGGATCATGAGCACATGGACATTTATCTACTATGAATTATGCTATTCTTTCCATTTTTATATATGTCACAAAATTGCCAGAATGTAGGCTAACTTACAAAAGATTATATTAAGAATTATTTTAGAGAACCAATAAAGACTAAAAAAATTATCCATGTATTATTTCTTTGATTATAATAATAATATTCCGTTTCAGATAAGCACCAAAAAAAGGTAAAACAAAGAAACTAATGTGTGGAGATAGTAAATGTTATTTTACATTTTATACTACTCTGAGTAGTATAGAATAGTTTAGTATGGGAGACTCTAAGGAAAAAGATAATTAAATGGGCCTTAAAGAATGTATTTTATTTAAAAAATGTGAACAAGATGAACAAATAAAATATAAAAATAAAAGTTTTAGAATTTAGGATATGCTTGTGAGTCAATCAAAGTGTCTAATACCTACTAAAATACTGAGAGAGGAAAAAAGCTTGGCATCTGTAACCTAAATTATACATTCACACTTTTTCCATCGTTTCCTATATATCTGACCTCTTCTCTATTTTTAGCCTCTCATTTTGCCTCACATTCAAATTTTAGCATTTCAGGGCTGCATGGGACCTGATTGTCAAAGTCACTGCTTTGCTATTTCCAAGCTTGTCAACAAGGTCCATTTAGGATTTCAAGAATGTTATGAAGACAGCTTATTGTTGGCTCTGCCTTTTGTGAATTCCCACAGATATGAAAACACAGGCTCTTTCCCAGCCATTTTGATATCAGATACTTAAAGAAGGGGGTTTATGGATCATTTGTGAATTTTTTTTTCATAATTATTTTTTGGTATTTTATTTATCGAAATTAAAGTGTATATGTTTTCATTATCTGCGTTTTTGTTGCTATCTTTTTTATTTTATAATATGAGAGGGGCAATTTCTCCATGTTTACATGTCAATATTTAATATTTGTTAAAAAGTGGTTTGTAAATATCAATTTCTTAGTAGTGAAACTAGCTTGAAATAGAAGATGATGATCAATTTTAAATGATTTTCTTATATCAATAATTAAAGCTTATCCTGAAACTGGTAACTATCTTCACATAGTAAGATGATCCGAGTAATAAATTCTATGGACTTTAAAATGTAAGCAAGGGAAGCAGGATGTAAGACAGATTAATCATAAAGGTTGTTAAATAAAAGGGGCAAGTAGGCATACTCTTCAACAGGACTCTGATTAGGGCACATTGTAAAAGAGGCAGCAGAAATACTAAACACCCCATCTTCCAGCATAGCTCCTTTCATTTGGTTTGAACATTAGAACCCTTTAAAAATGTCAACAAGCTAAATAATGGAGAAAGCAGAAGAGGCTATTACAAAATATGTACATATATAATTTTTTCTCTGCAGACAAGATGAAAGAAGCTTTTGTACTGAGTGATTTCCAAGTTTGCGAAGCCATATTGAGGCTCTGGGCAAACGTCGTCTTATTTTATTTTAATTAAATACTTGGGAATAAGTAAACTATAGCTATAAAATCACCATATGGAATACAGATTGTAAACCACATGGGATATTTTTAAATAAATCAATGGAATTAAGAGAGGGCAAAAGAATGTCAACTGATTGCCTAGAAAAATGAAGCCATAGTTTGAATATGGTGAGGAATGGGAAATTCTCTTTGGTACAGTCAATAATTCTGCTGGTAAAATCCCAGGGAAGTTAACGTTGACATGAAAGAAGGTACCATGTATGGCAACAGTGAGGAGTGAGGCCCAGATCATAGGAATCAATGGAAAATTTATAAATAGAGAATTGATATCTTTTATTTCTGACCTCAGCCTTCCAAAAGAAAAGAAGCTCCCTCAGTAAAACAGCTAGATCTCTATTCATTTCTCGAACCTGCCACCAAAACAGCACTGACAAACATATCTCTAATTTAATTTTAAAAAATAAGTTGGCAACAAAATGTATGCATATATTAAGAGGTGATTTAAAATGAAAACTAGAAAGAATGAAGAGGAGATAAAGTACCTTAGTGTTATTAGAAAAAATTGAGAAACAAAGAGAAAGCTTAATTACATCCTGAGAAAGATTGAAGGAAATAAAGCATCCATGAAACAAAGTGGGAACTGTTTAACATGAAGCAAGGAACAACAGCAATAAAGGCCACTTTGACTTCACTAAAATGAACAATGATAGAAAGATGGGAGAGAAAGACAAGAAAATCTGGTTTCAGAAACAAAAGCAGAACAAAAAAGAGATGGGAAATAGGCAATAAAAGAGAAGAAACATAGGCATAAAATAAGGAGCCTCAATGCCAGACATAAAAGGGTTCCTAAAACAGATACAGAAAATAGAGGAGGGAAAAATAGAGGAGGGAAGAATTGATAGAGATTTTTTTCACTGCTTAATAAGAACTTATGCCTTGAATTGAAATAGCCTATTAATTATTTAAAACAATTATTGGAACAACAACAAAAAGAACTATTCATTATAACATTGTGAAGTTTTCAACTACTTAAGACCAAATAAAGAGATAATGGTATTCAGAGAGTAAACCAAAGACCTATACATAGTGATGATAATCAAATTGTTATCAGATATCCAATCAGCAACATCAGAGGCTAAAAAAGGGCAAATCATCTAAAGATCCCTGGATAAAGAACTATTCATCTTAATTTCCATATTCCTTCAAGTAATAAATCCAGTGTGATCATAGAAAAGAAATTAATAGGTGAAAATTAAACATTTTATGAAGAAAATGGAAATTATTAATACAGAATAAACAGAAAAGTAGAGGAGGGAGGTCCCTGGGTGTGTCAATTTGAACTCAGTGTTGAGATAAAGTGTCTCATTAAAAGTGAGGCATGGATGGAAATGGTATATAGCTAGGGGCCCTGAAAATATTAAGGATAGGTTGAAGGTATGTGTGAGGTATAAATAACAGAGATGCAACTTAAACTTGGTGACAGCAACATTCTCCATGAGTGGCAGAGACATAACATTGAATTTAAAATATAATGAGTAAAATCCTTGCTCATCCTCTGCTCAACTTTGAGAAATATTCATAGCCATAGGCATGTGAGTATTTTCTGTTGGTATGAATTCGCTCTCGTTACCCAGGCTGGAGTGCAATGGCGCGATCTCGGCTCATCGCAACCTCCGCCTCCCGGGTTCAGGCAATTCTCCTGCCTCAGCCTCCTGAGTAGCTGGGATTACAGGCACGCGCCACCATGCCCAGCTAATTTTTTGCATTAGTAGAGACGGGGTTTCACCATGTTGACCAGGATGGTCTCTATCTCTTGACCTAGTGATCCACCCACCTCGGCCTCCCAAAGTGCTGGGATTACAGGCTTGAGCCACCGCGCCCGGCGGTATGAATGTTTTTAAACTGATTTCATTGACACAGTCTAGAAAACATCACCGTGGTTTTAATACAGAATATAAATCTTACCAAACTTGATGGGAAAAAATGAGAGCACAACCAGCTGAGTATGAGAGCTGTAGTTCGGGGAAGACTGTCAAGGAGAAGGATAGAAACATGAATGTCTCCTTTTTAGAAAAAGAGAATTCAAGAGGTACTATTTTCTGCAGAGTGGATAATATTAGGCTTTAGGCCAGGGAAAGCCAATGGCGTAATTGGATACATAGATATGAACACAGAGAAGGACTATATATAGAAGATCAACTGAGGCACATAGAGACAGCAAGGTTAGAAACATCCAACATATTTTGAGGGTTTTTTTTTTTTTTGGTCAAATTATTTAATATGTTTTCCTGGTTAAGATGTTAAGCAATGTTGGGCATAAATCATTAATCACTCTTTTATGGTCACTCTATTTATAAAACAACAAGTTTCAAGAAGAATAAGTGACGTGCCAAGTTGATGCAGCTGAAAAGAGATATGGCTTACATTTGAATTATTTCCACCACCTACAAAGCCATCCACACTAAATCCACCGTGCCACACTCCTTTCACCACGGGTCACATCTTTAGCAGAAAGTGCTGGGACAGAAATCAGCAACTTCTGGTTCCAAAACTGGTTCACTTGCTGCCTTACAGTTCACATTCTGAATCGAGTGCTGTTGTGTTGTTGACAGTAAAAGCAGAAAAGGACGATCAGGCTTAATTTTATTTTAAATGAGTTCTTTCTTGGTATCAAGACTCTGGAGTGTAGCAGGACAAAAAATATGTCACTGCTGTTAGAATTATATGAGATCACAGAAGTCAAAGCTGACCATTAATTCAGTAAAAATTTGGCCCATGTAATGAAATTTCCAAGCTTTAGGACAGTATAGAAGTGAGACTGATCCAGAGGAATAAAATGAGACAATATTTTCTTTTAAGAGTATATGTGGCATTAACATGGATTTGTGAAATAAACATTATACCTTTGTATTAATATGAAGTCTTGTATAAATAAATACATCTTTTGTATTAACTTCTGTAGTTAACCTTATATATTTGTGAAAATTTATTGCAATGATTTTCATAAATATTTCTGCTTTACTACTTTAAATGATCTTTTAAAGGTATATTTTTAAAAACATTGTTTATTATTTTCACATTATAAAATAACAAAATAAAAAAATGGATTGTTCATTTTGTGGTACCTCGTACTCTGTAAGTTGTACCTAAACTCCAGAGAGCTGATTTACACCTAAATATCAAAATTTTATTTTATTTCACCAACAGATTTATTATATTGATATTTTTAATGGAAGTTGTAGCCAAAAGAGTTCATATGTTCATATTTATAGCTGTTTTGTTTCAAGTACTTTTAAATCTTTATAAGTTCAGTTCCTGAACACCACTGGTCTTGCTGGTAATACATTGAGAGAATTTTCCCTGCAAAGAGCAGATATACAGTTTTTTTTTTCACAATTTATTTGCAGCATATCTATATTCACATAAGGGTTTACTGAGATAAAGTAGCAAAATATGGGCATTTTTATTATACTAAAACAGTACAGTGTAATATCTAAAATGGTCACTTTAAATGTGTGCTTTGCTTTGCTTTTGTTTGTATAGTAACAAAAATCAGAAGAAAAAAGGTAAAAATTGTGATCACCTAACATTTGACCTATAAAATTTTAATTGTATGTATATTTCTGAATAAGAGAAATAGATTTTATATTAAAACAAAGCTACATGGAGATTTATAGTGTTACATAAGTAAGACTGAATTTGAGGTAGACACTGTTGTTATTATTGCATGTTAACTAATCTTGAACCTTATTTGAATAGGAAGGCCTGAGAAAATATTATGGTATGAAAACAAATCAACTCAAGACATTTGAAATAGGATTTTAGGTTTAGTTTATTGATCAGAGGACTGGTAAGAGAATTATGGAAAAAATTCCTTGATCAATATTTTTGGAATGGTGAAAACTTGAGAGAGAGTTTTGGTTAATTAATAACTTTATTTGGGACATTTAAATTTGAAATTCCTATTGGATAGCCACATGACAACGTTTGGGTTGTTCAGGCACCCAGTCAGGGAGTTTGCAAAGAACTAATTTTTCTCTACATTGCAAGGTGGAGATAGGAAGGTATTTTAATCAGCGTTGTGGTTAATAATTTTCAGGGAGAAACTCTTTTTTCAAACAATTCAGGCACAAGAGGGAATTCCAAGATGAAATTCTGGATTCTACATGTGCTCATCTATCTTATAATTTTCATTACCAACACCAAGTATATACATTTTTTTAAATGATGAAGATGAAAATATTTCAATTATCTAGTGTAAGGATGAATTAATCACTACATCATCATGCAGAAAAACTGATTTAATCATTAAAAACAAAACACAAACAAACTATATCATTTATTTCATGCCAGAAAACTTAGAAAGCAACAAGAACAAGAAAAAGGCAGATATTATAAAAGTGAAGCTAAGTACTTTGACTATATATTGACTATATATTTAATGTAAAACCTCCGTATAATGGAATATACTATAAAACATGGTGAACAGTTAGCGACAGTATTTCTAAAATAATTGTAATATACATGAAATCTAAAGATTTAAAAAGAAAATATTTAAAGACCTCTTATAATCATTGAAAGACAGACTTTCTAGTATGTTTATTACTACACTATTCACACTAGCAAAGACATGGAATCAACCTATGTGCCCATCCATGGTGGATTGCAAAAAGGAAGTGTGTTGCATATATGCCATGGAATTCTCTGTAGCCATAGAATAGATCAATTGGAAGCCATTATCTTAAGTGAATTAACACAGGAAGAGAAAACCAAATATTGCATTTTTTCACATGTAAGTGAGAGCTAACCACTGAGCACACATGGACATAAGTTTGGGAACAGTAGACACTGTGGACTACTATGATGGGGGTGATAAGAAAGAAAGGAGGGAATGGTTGAAAAACTGTCTATTGGGTATTATGCTTACTACTTAGGTGATGGGATCCATACCCAAACTTCAGCATCATTTAATGTATCCATATAACAAACTTGCACATGCAGCCGTGTATCTAAAATAAAAGTTGAAATAAGAAAAAATGAACCACTGTTATGCCAGAAAACATAAAAGAAAAACGCATCAGGAATAGTATATTCAAATGTTTGATCTAATTAGAGATCCAAGGAATTCAAATGAAATAGCAATGAAATAAAATAATAAAACAAATGCCTCCTGTTTGTTTCAAAAATAGATGTTCCCTTAAAGTCATGGTTAAAGTTTGAATTCATACTTTTCATCATAAAATTCAAATTTTATGATGAGAAATTAGCTGAAAAATGCTAACACTGCACTGAATCAGCCAATTGGAGCAATCTTAAGAAAGCCTTGGCTACTAGCATGATAATTACAATATTGCATGAAATGAAAAAAATTAGAAGCAGTTAACATCCAGTAGAAAGTGATTGATTAAGTAATCTGTTAAGTGGAATACTTATAAACCATTAAAATTACATTACAGATATAGTGAGCATCTGTTGTGGCTGCTGGAATCACATCAATTCTACTATTTCTCTACTTACACTAATTAGACTTTGTGATCTACCATCCTTGCCACATGCAAAATTCACAGGCAGAATCCTGAAGAATCCTGAGTCCTGATAGGGAGTGTCAAGGTGCACACCCCTCTCTTGTATCTTGAATGGAGCAGCATAGTCACTTTTAACAGCGAGAGCTGCTGAATCCCAGTAGAGACCTGGAATCAACTGTTTCTTGGTTAGTTATATTCTTGGAGCTAACCCAGTTTCTATTTTAAATATGAAAATAGTATTTTTAGCTTCTCTGTAAGTTCTATGAGCCAGTCTATATGCATAAGATTATATACTTGTTTAAAGTATCCTACTTTGGTTTATATTGCTTGCCACTAGAGAACTGAAAACAAATTTAGATGTATTTACTGAGAAAAGGTAGTTACCAAATTTTGCTGACTATGACCATATTAGTCTGGTCATAATATCTCATGCTGATATTAAGACACACCTGAGACTGGGTAATTTATAAAGGAAAGAGGTTTAATTGACTCCCCTTCCACATGGCTAGGGAGACCTCACAATCATGGTGGAAGGTGAATGAGAAGCAAAGTCATGTCTTACCTGGTGGCAGGGAAGAGAGCTTGTGCAGGGGAACTCCCATTTATAAAACCATCAGATCTCATAAGATTTATTCACTACCATGAGAACAGCAGAGGAAAGACCTGCCCTATAATATGATTAACTCCCACTGGGTCCCTCCCGTGTGGGAATTATGGGAGCTACAATTCAAGATGAAATTTGGGTGGGGACACAGCCAAACTATATCAGTAATTAAAAAATGAAAGCCTTAAAGGGCATATTTGGTATTATGTTATTATAATTTTGTTTTCTTTTCATTGTGTTGGCTTGCTCTCCAACATGAACAATCATAACTTTTATTAATATTTATAAACAATACAAATAATAGCAATATGTGTTTGCTGTGTTTAGCCTGGAAAAATCTTGAATGTTCAATGACTGAATTTGAATACCTACTTATCTCTGCAAATTTCAATTAAAATGCCTTAGTTATATGAATAATACCTACTTTCATTTATGGAGAAATGCAAATTAAAATAGTAAGACACCATATTTCACATAATAGATTGAGAAAAAGATAAAGTTCGAAACCTGAAGTTGGTGAAGGTGTAATAAAATCCAGAATCATATTGGTGCTGGTATTGCAAGTTAGGGAAAACTCATAACATGGTAATTTCATAGGAGCTACTGAAATTTTTCAAATGGAAATAACAGGTGATTCAACAAGTTACCATCTTCATTTATATTCACATATATACATATTATGCACAAGGATGTCTGTAGATAAATTGTTTATAATTTAGAAAGATGAATACAGCTACATGTTCATTTACAGGAGCTCATAAAATAAAAAAAAACTTACCTATGCAACAATCTTGCATGTTCTTCACATGTAAAGCAAAATCCAAAATGCAGTTAAAAAATGAAATAAAAATAAATAAAAATTAAAAAAATAAAAATAAATTATACTTTCCTTCAATGGAATATTATGCATTGTTGACTAGGATGAGGTGTTATATTAAATATATATTATGATTGTTGGATTCATAATAACATGGGTATACAATTATTTTTGCTAAATAATATATTGGTAGGTTGATAAGTTGTTGAATCAATGATAGTAATGTGATAGCTCTAGTACAAATAATATAAATAGCAACATATAATACAGACATCTTACCATGTACTGAGATAGGTACTAAGCCTTTTATATATATTTCTGCATTTACATCTTTTGACAACCTGCTGAGAATATTATCATTGACTTTTATATAACAAACAAGAAATGGAGGCTAGAGAGTATGGTTCAGTCTGTGTTGCATCAAACAGACCTCCCTGCTATGTAGGGCTGGTTGGCTCAGCTGTTTGGAAGTGCTGTTAGCAAACAGACATTCATAGGTTGGAAGGCACATGGGGATTGGCTTAGAGCTGCAGAAAACCAATCGGCCCAAGGTCACTTCTCTCCCCATGGCAACCCTTATCCAAAGTCTGAATGATGCCAGATTATAAAGATGTGGACAATATTTCCATACTGTTTTTTAATCTACATTTTAAATAGGTCCACTCAAACATCTGGATAGCAAGACTGCCTGCTTCTTCAGTGGAAATAAGTTTCCTTTTCTGGGTAAAGGAAGGGTACCCCATTATCAGTGTTCTCTCTTCCATAATAGTTGAAGAGAACGGCTCACTTAGATATTTTCGAGAGCAACCAAAATGGCCTCAGGTTGTGGCTGGCTCCACAGTCTCTGCCAGGAATGCTGTCCTTACTACTAATCCCAGCTCTTACTGTTGGGGGAAGCAGCAAAGGAGAAAGGACTTACAGAGTGCCTACATAAATTGGTTATGATTAACATATAAACTGGGAACAACAAACCATGACAAACTGTGGGAGGCCTCTGCGGAGACAAACTTCTCCATGCCTCATGTTCCGGTGCAGGATGACCCAGGCTCTGTTACCATAAACATTGTGCTCAAGAACGTAAAACCCCTTTGTAGCACTAAGACATAACCAGACTTGTAGGCTCCTCGTAAGGCCCACATTCCACCAGCTACACATAGATAATAGGCTAAAGATAACCACATGTTCTTGTTTCGTGAAACTCCCAAACTGCCACTGTGATCAATCTTTAGAATCATACACCAGTTCCAGCTCACTCATTCAGGTCTGGCTCACTGATTCACTCCACCATCACATCACCCTCTCCCCACCACCACTCCACTGCCTACCCTATAGATCAAAGTGATTGTAACCAATAAATACCTTGGAAGATAAGAGCTTGAGGCCTCTGCAGCCTCCAGTTTATTCACCGGCCCCTGGTCTCACCATGTGCATTCTTAACTTGTCTTTTTCTCATTCTTTTGTTGCCACTAAACTTGGGGTACCCATGGGTGGGGTGTGGGGGCTGGCTCCCTACCTGTTGCTATTTCCCCACTTGTCACTGCTGAACTCCTCTTATCTCTATTTTATTCTGTGCCATTTTCTAGGAATAAACAGGAATTGTGTGGATTTTACAAAAGGTAACACTGTTATTTAATCTTTATGTTGAGGATTTAGATATAGCTGGAGCTTGATTATGAGCTGCATGCACAGCAACTGAAATATTATGTATAAATTACTTTCAAATAAAATGATATATGATATGATTATCATAATTTTTGTTTATCAATGAATATTTTCCTTATAAATTGGAACTATATTTATTTTTATAATAAGAATCATTATATATATATATATATATATTTTTTTTTTTTTTGAGATAGAGTCACTTGGATACCCAGGCTGGAGTACAATGGCATGGTCTTGACTCACTGTAACCTCTGCCTCTTGGGTTCAACTGATTTTCCCACCTGAGCCTCCAGAGTAGCTGGGTCTACGGGCCTGCACCACCACATCCACCTAATTTTTGTATTTTTAATAAAATTGGGGTTTTACTATATTGGCCAGACTGGTCTGGAACTCCTGACTGCATGATCTTCCCACCTCAGTCTCCCAAAATGCTGGGATTACATGCGTGAGCCACCGCACCCAGCCTATATTGTTAATCTTAAGATTGAAAGATTAAATGGTATATTTTAATATTATGGCAAAACTGAGGAAATATTTTAAAAATTCATTTGAAACAAACTGTGTACTGCATAAAACAAATTATCAGGATGTTCTAAGATATTACTAGAAAATGTTTAAGTACTTTATAAACTAAAGCATGCATGGGTATAATAGGTATCCACTGCTGCACATTGCATTACCACACACTCAGAAGGTTAGAAGAAATATCTTAATATCTCATAGTTTGTGGGTCAGAATTCCAGGAATAACATGGCTTGGTCTTCTGCTGTCTCACAAGGCAGTATTCAATGTATTAGCAAGGTTGCATTTCTGTCTGAAGCTTGGGTTCCCCTTCCAAACTCATGTGATTATTAGTAGAATTTCCTTCTTGCTACTGTAGGAATATGGCCTCACTTTTCTTACTGGCTGTCATCAGGGAGATGCTTTTAGTTCCCAGACGCCACTCAGAATTTTTTGCCATGTAACGTTTTCTCAGGTTCTCTTACAGACCTCTGACAACATGACAGATTATATCTTTAAGACTAGCAAGGGTCTTTCTGGCTCTACTCTGTTAATATGGGGTCTTACAAAACATAAGAATCACAGGAATGACTATCCCATCACTTTTGTCATACTCTGTTGGCAAAAGCAAGTCAGAGGTTTCACTCAAACTCATGAAGAAGAAAACTTTTCAAGGATCAGGACTCATGGGGGTCACCGTGTATATGCCCACCCCAACAGGTTACCTTATAAGCCTTTGTTTTGACATCTTTTTAGCCTTGATTTTAAGAAAACCAAAATGGAGTGAGACTAACAGAGACCCATTTATTCATATTAGATCCAGTCTTATGATTTTGCCAAGCCTATCACAATGAGCAAATTAAATATGTTCACATCATATGAATATGTCATTGTGGAAACAGGCATGTGGAATGCAATTTGATACAAAGTTGTATGTTTAGAGAGTGATCAAAAGTGTGAACTAAATTAATCACATAAAATAATATTGACATAATCCTCCCTAAGGCAAAAAATGTATTAAATTTTTCAGCAAATACTTGATCTGAGTGTGTCGTAAATAAATGTCCTTCCTTCAAAAAAAAGAAATTTTAAGGTATTTTTGGAAGTAGTTTAAAAAAGTTAAGAGTCAATCAATCTAAATTCAGGCTAGAGGGAGATTTTGGTTAAAATAATACAGGATATTCATATCCATTCTATATTTATATTTCCTTGAGCTAGAAATCAATTGAGCCAAAATCATCATGTTTATTTATGTAGAAAGGATATGACATAAAGGCAAATTTCTAACCTCATTTCACTTTTCGAAGAGTAAGCATAAAATACACAAATAGAACATAAATTTGAAAAAGTTAATATTTAATATGAAGCATAACAATTTTTGAAGTAGGTATTATGCCTCAAGGACGTTTTGTATAAGATAAAACCTAATGACTGTTGAGATCCACCTGAAGAATATGACAGAGGATAGGTTAAGGTATCCTCAAATGAAAATGAGGGTGTTATGCATTAATTTTAGTGCCTATAATTCCTCTAATCAAAGTTGTCTCTGAAGGCTTTAGCAAAAAACAAAACAACTTGACTTTTTTCTCCTCTTTACTTTATCGTAACTTATAAATGGAAAAATACTAATAGTACTTGCTTACAGAGTTTACTTTTATGTTTTAATTTTGTTTGGATTATATAGTTCAAATTCATCAATCAGACCTATTAATGGTCCTGATTTGTAATTTTTCCTAAATTTTATCCTAGTAGGTAAACATGTAAATTGTCTTAAATGGATGTCCTTGTCATTTACATGCTAAGGATGCATTTAGAGATAGATATCAAGTAATCGCCATATGCTTCTTTGAATACAGGTTAGCACAAAGGTTTTTATAGAAAATGTAAAGAATGATATGATCACCAAGGGGAATGCTTACAGTGTGTATAGCTATTAATAGAAATAGTTGCTTTTATGATATTATGTTTTTCATTACAAAAGATGATTCTTTGATGACTAGTCAAATGTAAATGACTAAAAAATCATGTTTAAGGTAAACTACAAGTGTTTAGTGACCAATAGATGAAAAGACAAATATGTTTAAATTACATTGTTTAAATATTTCACATTTCTTAATATTGAATACTGATTTTCTTTTAGAGAAAGTAAAAATCAATTCATAAATGTCTGAATGGGTATTCAGTGTAATGTGAAGAGGTGTAATGTGCATCTTTGCTTAATTGCAATGCTGTTGTATATGGAAATATTGTTTGATACACTTATAAATAGTGAGTTTTAATAAATTCCCCACCCATAATGGCTGATAAAATGTGTGCAAATGAGGCCGGACATGGTGGTTCATGCCTCTAATCTCAGCATTTTGGGAGGCTGAAGTGGATGGAACATCTGAGGTCAGGAGTTCAAGACTAGCCTGGTCAACATAGTGAAACCCCATCTCTCCTAATAATATAAAAATTAGCTGGGCTAATAAAAAACAAACAAACAAAACAAACAGCAACAACAACAAAAACAAGACTGGACTTCTACAAGAAAACAAAGATATGCAGTAAAAGTTTTAGTTAGGTTCCAGGCATCGACATAATTACACAAAAATGCTTGAAGAAACAGAAGTTCAATAGACAAATGATGATTGTGAAGCTGGGGCAAGAATTACATGATTAGTTGAGAAAGAAATGATTTGCACAGGAATTAGAAGGATTTTAAAAGTTATTTCCAAGATAAAATGTCAAAAGCCTCTTATACATTTAGTATAGATTCTGTTTCACTTAGGGCAGTGGATATAAGGTGATCAAATATCTCCATTAACACAGGAATACGGGCTTTCCCAAGAATGGTAAAAGTAAGATCATCCATTGTGAAAACACGACAAGCTGGTCAGCCTAGCAGTGGTTCTTACCATTTACCAAATTATCTGGGGAATTTTTTTTTTTAACTAGATGAATTGAAAACATGCCCAAGCTCCTACAAATAGATTAGATTTGAACTGGTCTGAGGTCAAGCCAGACATTGTATTTTTTGTTTGTGTATTGGTTTTCTATTGCCACCATAACAGATTTCCAGAAACGTAGTGGTTTAAACACAAATGCATTATTTCATTGTTCTGTAGTTCAGACATCTAGGTGCAATGTAGCTTGGCTGGTTTCTCTGGTTAGTCTCAAAGGGCCGAAAGCTAGGTGTCAGGAAGTGTGATCCTAGAGGCACTGGGGATGAATCCATTTCCTTACTCACTCAGGTTGCTGGTGGAATTCAATTCCTTGAAGTGGGTAATGGAGTGAGAACCTTGTGTCTTTGGCTAACTGTATGCTACAGACTGCTCCCAAATCCTAGAGTCCACCCACATTCCCTAGGTGGTGACTGCTTACTCCCTCTTCAAAACTCACAATGCCAGGTTGAACCCTTTTCATGCATCCAGTCTCCATGATCTGCCCCCTAGCTTCTTCTCTCCTGCTCTTTCCTCTACATCGCTCTGATACTTTTCCATCCTCTTCTGCTTGTTTAAGGCCATGTAATTATCTTATGCCCACCTGGATAACGTAAATCTATCTCCTTATTTTAAGGTGAGCTGATTAGTAACTTATTTTCACCTGAAGGTTTTTTACAGCAGTACCTATATTAGTGTTTGAATAACCAAAAGATGGGAATTTTGGAAAACATCCTCAGAATTCTGCCTACTCCAGTTTGTTCTATTATAGGTTGTCTGAGTAATTCTAACCTGGCAGCCAGGTTTGAAAAGCATTTTTAGGAATGCATCCTTACAAAATGCTACCTGATCACACCTACTTCCATATCTCTACAAGCACCAGATAATCTCAATATAGGAAGAAACAAATACTCTCTTTAGAACTTTCAACTTCACTATGACATATAAAAAACTTAGAAGTTAAAATACTTTCCTATTGCTACTATAAGAAATTTCCACAAACATAGTGCCTTAAAACAGTGAAAATTTATTATCTTACATCTCTGGAGTCAGAAGTTCAAAACAAGTCTCAGGAAGCTAAAAACAAGTGTCAACTGGATAAATTCCTTCTTCAGGCTTTGAAGGGAAGAATCAATTTTCTTACCCTTTTACCTTCTAGTGGCTGCCTATGTTATTAGGCTTGTGGACACTTCCTCACATCACTTTAGCCTGTCACTTCCATCATCACACCTACTACAGACTCTGAACTCCTGCTTCCCTCTTCTAAGGTCCTCTTTGATTGCATCATACCCACCATGAGTAACTTAATACAATCTCTGAGTCTCAATATTCTTAATCAGATATTAAAAGAGCCTTTGCCATATAACATAACATTCAGAGTTTCCAGGAATTAGGACATGGACATCTTTGAGGGGTTATTTTTAAGCCTATGACAGAAATGATCATGCTCTTCTTTACAAAAAAGAGCAACTAGATGAATTTTAAGACACAAATATATTAGATCCCTCAGATAAATGCAGTTCTAGAGCAGAATGCTATGCCAAAATCTGAAGACACAGGTGCATCCATGGAGTCACAGATAAGATCAGCTTACTGAAGCAAAAGCCATGGAGCCATAAACTGATAGAAATACTTCAATGCTAACTTTTATAAATTGATGGAAACTGAGTGTGGTTCACTACTAGAAATTCCCAGAGGCCACGGTTTTAACCGTTTGTGGGCTTTGTCTTAGTAACATCAACAAATTCGCACTGAGAAGATCTAAGAAAGATGCCTTTGTGACTCTGGTAGGTGAGGGAAATTAATCGTGAAACATGCCTAGAGCCTTCTCTATAATAAAAGTCTATTTTCGACAGAAAAAGACTTCTCCAGTATCCTTAAAAAACTTACCCATTTCTATTCAACAGAATAATTTATCTTAATCTCTAGTTTTTACCATTCTTTTAACTTCAGTCCTGCATTTTCTACTGCCTTCAGGACTTTTCCACTTGACTACGTTTCCATCATCTGACTCCATTTAACTGACACTATTTAAACTAAACTCATCTATGCCAAAAACGTAATTCTCTGGACTTCATTATTATACCAAAATTTGACAGACGTTTTAAAAATCTTATGCATACATTTCTTGTCACCCTATTAACATTGTAAATGTCCTGAGGAAAAGGATCTCATAAGATACTTCTCAATATTGTCCTTCTCTTCTGCTAAGCACAATGCAGTACATGAGGTATTCAGCAAAAGGGAGAAAAAGCAAAAAATGAGAGAGCTGTAAGTCATTTTAATTACTATATAAAATTAGGTTCGGCGTGACATTTAAAATTACAATTTAATTTGATTCAGTGGTCATGAGCTAGTTTCATCAGAGGTGCTCAAGAAACCCTGGGGGTACTTATAATTAATGATTATTATACCCTGACCCCTAGGCAGGCTGTTCTTAGGTTTTGGTTATCATGAAGTGAACCCTGGAGGTGATATTAGGGGAAAGAGAATAAGTGAAGACGGAAAGGTAGGGGCTTCTTTTTAATTTTTTTGCTTCCTCTCACTGGAATAGTCTACTGACAAGAGGCAATTACATTTTCAAGGATATTTGAGACAGGAAGCCCATTTTAAATATAGAAGAGAAAGTAGAGTGCTAGAAGAGTTAGATAAATTAAGTTTAAGTTAGATAAATTAGTTTGCTAAACTTAATTTATCTTTAATTTAACTTATACTTGCAACCCCAAGAATAAGTTCTGAAAGGAAGTCCTTGTAAGCCATTTGGTTTTCTTTTATAGAATCACTTAGTTGGTTGCCACAGAGATGACACAAGCAATGACAGTCTTCTCTTCCTCTAAGCTTGAAAATGCTTCTGTAAGAATGGGCACCAGCAAATTCCACCCCTCAAAAGAGAGATATAATAGAAAGAGAGCAATGTTGTCAAACACTAGGACTTCCAATCTATGTTCCAGCAGTAAAAAGGGAATCAGTAAAACAAATGTAACTTTTTTCTTCCTATAATTATAGATAAACATGAGAAGTCATATATTATTAGGTCAAGGATAAGTCAAAAATGATGCAGCATTCATTTTCATTCAGTTTAATTCAACAAATATTTAGTAGAAGTCGTGGTAGATATTCTACCAATATTGTAGATACACAAAGGGAATTAAGACATAACCTGTTCCCTCAAGAATATGCATTTATTTGTAGTTAGAAGCCTTGATGCTATATGGAAATTCTATATATTTTTATTCCATTCCTCTTTCTACTTTCTTGGGTCATTTCACACTTTTCCCATTCTTATTAAACTTCTCAAAAATCATTCTGACAAGATAACGCTTAAGTTCCTCAGGACAGAAAATATGTAACGAAATGAATATGTGAATGAAATAAAATAATTTCAGTATTTCTGTGTAATGAAAAAAATCACAGAAACAAAGGTATCTGGTTTTGACTTAATTGTTTTGGCAAATAGCTCTTTTTCTGATGGCTTATTTGGTTTTAGAGAAATACTGCCATAATTCTGGCTGCTTTTTTACACTAACCATCACAGTAGATAGGTAAATGAAGACACCTTTCTTGTGTAATTTCAGAAGGTAATGTACTTTAATGTAACCCTATTTTTTAACACTTTGATTTTAGAACAGCGCTTTAGTGTTGGTAAGGCATAATTATATACATGCATTAATAATTACACACATGTACAGGTATTATATATAGTGGACATTTAATATAATATAAACAAAAATAAAATTATAAGCAAATGAACAATATTAAAATGTATTATTAACAAAACTAATGCTGTAGGTAAAACTAACTAAAATCAAAATATTTACTAGATCTACTTACTCCTATAATTTGCTTTGCTGGTTAAAACCCAGCTATAAAAATTTTGATCAAAGATTTTTATTTTGTAAAAGATCTGAGACAGCATAAACGTTAATCAAATTTCTTTATTTTATGTGCAGATTAATTTGAGTAATTTGAAAAATTATTAATGTTCCTTAATTACTCTCAACACCTTACAGTATTTCCTGTAGGCACTGTTGGTGATACTGAATTTAAATTACATTTAACAAAATAGCTTTTAAAGTAAAAATTATGATTTGGAGTTTACCAACTAAATCTTGTTAGCTTTCACTGTCTGTATTGAGATGAGCAGCAATTCTTGTCTTCCTCCTTTTTCCTCTTTAATTAACAGGAACTTAGTTGTATAATAGCTGTAAAATCAGTTCAGGTCTTGCCTGACACTCCTGATTGCAATGGTGTACAGTTTACTCTATTATATTAGTCAGTTTTCATGCTGCTGATTAAAGACATACCTGAGACTGGGTAATTTATAAAGAAAAAGAAGTTTAATGGACTCACAGTTCCATGTGGCTGGGGAGGCATCACAATCACGGTGGAAGGCAAAAGACACGTCTTACACGGAAGCAGCCAAAAAAGAATGAGAGCCAAGTGAAAGGGGAAACCCCTTATAGAAACATTAGATCTCATGAGACTTATTCACTACCAGGAGAACGGTATGAGAGAAACTGCCCCACGATCCAGTTATCTACCACTGGTTCCCTCTCACAATGCATGGGAATTATGGAAGCTGCAATTCAAGATGAAATTTGGGTGGAGACACAAGCAAACTATATCATCTATCAAAGCATTATTTTTTCCCTGACAAGCTGATCTAGAAGTGCAGCTTATGATCAGCTTTGGTGACCGTGACCAGTGAGGTGGTTAAAGAAATCTACAGATTTTGTGGATTTGTGCCTTCACAGACAACCAGAATCTATTTCTCTTTTCATGATGAATTAACTAACAAAGCTTTATCCAAAATTTTGAATTTCTTGTTAAATGTATTGTGATTAAAGAACAGAGGTTACAATCAATCATTCAGTCACACAATCTCTTCATCAGTCATTAAGGCACATATCTGGTATTCAGTTATTCAGTGTGGTATAACAAACTACCTGGAACTTAATGGCTTGAAATATTCACCGTTTCATTATGATTGTCCATTCTCTGCATCAATAGTTAGGATTTGGCAAAGAGAAAATGGTTTGCTTCTAATGGAAAGACTCCAATGGCTGGGAATAACTTGAGAATATAAAGGCTTATTTTAAAATTTATTTTCTTTAAATTATTTTTATTCCCTATATTTAAAGTGTACCCAATGATGTTTTTATATACACATGAATTTGGAGTCATGTTTTAAGATCATGATCTGGATCTGGTGAGGGATAGGTGACAATAGAAAAATGCTGCTAGAGATGGCTCCTTTAACAGACCAGAAGAAGAGTTACTACTTAGCTAGCATATTTAATCTACATAGACTATAACTAGGAAATAGTCATATTCTAGGTTGAGATACAAGCAATGGGATGTGTAAGAGAAAGATAATGAAGATGCAGATAAATTCTCCATTTTCAGTGTTATTTGATTCTACATAGCATATTGGTAAAGACTACAACTATTTATTTTATTATTTATGATAGCATCATTGTAACACATTTTTAACCCAAATACATAAGTTATTGTAGCAGTTTGTTTAATAACTCCTTTTATTCTGAAGCTTCCCAGGCAAATGCTAAGTGAACATAAAATGAATGTACATTATCTACACATTTAGTATGGAAAATAAAATGAATGAATGAATGGATAAATAAAGGTGAGTTTTTAAAACATAAATGATTTAATACTTTCAAAAAACCATTTTCATTATGAATAGTTCAAAGGTAATTTTTAATTCCTTATTTCCCTTAAAATAATTCAAGATAATTATTATAAAATTATTCGACAAATTGCTCACTCTAGAATTAACATGAATGTCATATTCCCTTCTCTACCTTGGAAACAGTCAAAATCTACCACATAATTATTAGGCAATATTTTGGAAAAAAGCTTAAAGACACTAATTAAAGAGTTTGCTTTTCACTTTAAAAGGTCATTACCAAGTAATGTGCTGGTGTCACTTTTAGAAAATGAAAGTTATGAACAATAAAAATCAATTCAAGTCCATTTTTTATCTAGGAATATTAAATGTTTTATTATTACACTTAGTTGTAACTTTACTTTATCTGGCTCCATATTACTGATGGCAGGGATTTTTGAAAAAAAGTAAGGATGACATTACTCATGGGTTGCTCATCAGAGATATTGATTATGCTCAAATATTTCCTATAAAAGCAGGATTTAAGTTTATGAACACAAATGAGGGAGCTTGGTTTACCACACTCAACCATTACTTGAAAGTATATATATTATACATATATATACACATATACGTAAATTTTTGTTGTTGTTCCGGTTTTTTAAGTCAATTTAAATAGTCAAATATGGTTTGTTTCTGCTAAAATATCAAAACGACTTAATCCTCTGTATTATTATGATAATTCATTCAGTAATTCAAAATTTGTCAAGCACCTCTTAGGTACTTGGAATAAACCACTAAACACAACAAATGTTTCTTTCCTACTTTCGTAGAACAACAAACACAAAATAAGTAAATTATATGATATGTTTATATGTAATAAATATTATGAACAATAGAAAAATTAGATGAAATAGAGATGGGGGAGGCAAGGACGTGTATCATGGCTTATAATTATAAAGATATTGATTCAGATCAATATCTCCTCATTGGGAAGATGGCATTTGAGCAACAACTAGAAGGAAGATAAACACTAAATTGTGAGGATATTTGCAAGTTCATAAAGCAGAAGTGTGCCTTCCCTGTTTGAGAAACCTCTGAGATGTTGGTAAGCCTGAAATGCGATACTCAAGGAAAAGGTACTGAGAGAAGAGAGGTTGGTGCAGTTTGTAGATTTATGTAGGGACCTGTGCGCTACTGTGAGGAATTTGCTTATGCTCTGACTGAATTATGGAGCCAGTATTAGGTTTTGACATGATCTAACAGAGTCACTCTAACTACCGGGTTAAGTGTAGGTTTGTAAGAGTGGAGTTAGGGAAATTAATTAGGAGGCCATTGAAGAAATACAAAAGAGATGACGGCGTCGAGGACCGGCATGTAGGTAGTGGAGGTGGTGAGCAGTAGCCATTTTCTGCATATTTGCAAGGTAAATGCCGCAGACATTCCTGGGAGATTGGAAAAGAGAAGAGATATGCGAAAAAGGAGAGTCCAGAAAGAGGCTTGCTTGGGCCTAACTGATTGGAAGGGCAGTGTCGCCATCAGCTGGTTGTATAGAAGACTGCAGTGGAGCAGATGTGGTAGGGAGAGCAAGGCTTCTGTTTTAAGTAAGCATGAAAACTCACCATATACGTGAAAGTTTTTGTTCATTCAAAAATTGTTTTGTTTGTTTTGCTAAAGCTAACACTGAATTTTTTGAGGGAGATTGTGGGGCACATTGTGATGTAACAAAGGTTAACTGATATAAATACCAACCAGGTTAGTTATTTAGTTAACTTCTTTGATAATTATAATCTAGATGATTACAACATCTCCATTTCATTGAAAAAAACAAAACTTATTTTTTTATTTATTTTTTTTTTGAGACGGAGTCTCACTCTGTTGCCCAGGCTGGAGTGCAATGGCATGATCTTGGCTCACTGAAACCTCCACCTCCCGGGTTCAAGTGATTCTCTTGCCTAAGCCTCCAGAGTAGCTGGGATTACAGGCACCCATCACCCTGAGCAGCTAATTTTTTTGTATTTTTAGTAGAGAATGGTTTTCACCATGTTGGCTAGGCGGTTCTTGAACTCCTGACTCAGTCGATCCCCTCACCTAGGCCTCCCAAAGTGCTGGAAGTACAGGTGTGAGCCACCTCACCCAGCCAAGATGTAACTTT
The DNA here is from genome assembly GCF_030222135.1 of Aotus nancymaae. NCBI lineage: Eukaryota > Metazoa > Chordata > Mammalia > Primates > Aotidae > Aotus > Aotus nancymaae. The sequence continues at coordinate 26,132,169 of NW_026988435.1, forward strand.
TGAGATGGGTAAGACCTGGCTTTGAATCTGGACCTTGACACTTTGCTGTTGTTTGACTCTTATCTCTTAATTTTGCTGCACTTCAGTTGAGCCCTAAGAAAAAAATGGGGACAAAACCTTGTACTTTTTGTAAATGAAATAAACTCTATAAATAAAATATACTCATCATAAACTACATGCTCAACAAAACTTATTTTCAGTAATTACATGTCATTATTTAGACATTGTAATTTACTCATTCTATTCCTTATATTTATATTATTCTTATTTTTAATATTTCACTGTCAAAACTTTGGAGCTTACAATTTACATTCTCAGTTATCATTAATTACATCTTTGGGCATTTTACTAACATTTCATGGAATTCAAATCAGCATTACAATTCCTTGAAAAAAAAGTGATTTCCTTGCTACATTCCTTGTATATTAACCCATAGCTGATCTTTCTTTCCTGGCAGAATTGTGGGGAAATTGGCCTTTGAAGGCATTCATGACAGCATCTGTAAAAGATTTACAGCACTTAATCTGTCAGGGATTTGTCCTTAGCATTAAAGAGCGGTAGAATATCTTTAGACCACAGTTCTCATGCTTAGTTACATTCAAAATATCTTGTAAAATTAGTTTCAATGTCAGCATACTAATGCCTATGTCAGCTTTTTAAAAAGAGTGGCAATGATATACAGCCACCTAAACTTTGACTGGAGACTATAAAATAGATGGAGTGGTCAAATTTAGTCCTAAGTAACCTTTTATTCAATGACAGTAATTACTTATTTGAACCTTTAATTCATTTAAATTTGCTTGAACTTTCAAGTGACTACCCACATATTTTCCATTTTGACAGATAAAATTAAATGACTAATATGTAGAACAACCTACCTAATGCTTGGTGTGATTGACAGTTAAAAAAAAATCATAAAGCGCCTTTTCCTCTGCCAGATTTGAAAAACTAAATCTTTAATAAGATCAATTTATATTTATTACTTTTTTCACTATTTTTACAGAAACATTCTCCAAAATATAAATTAATGATCCATGAATGAGATTCCAGAGATTTGGGAAAACATGAAAATATCTTGTATATATACACTTTTCTTGTGAGAATTCCAAACTTTTCATGATTTTTCAAGTTTGTGTGTGTGTGTGTGTGTGTGTGTGTGAGACCTGGTGATTATAATCGCAGCTTTAATGACATTTTAAACATTTGTGAATCGAATAACAAGTGATTTTACCAAAAATACATTACAAATATATTGCTCTACTGAAATAATCAGATAGAAATATTCTTCTTAATTTTTCCTGCCACATATTTTTCTATAACTCACTTGCATCGGTTACAATGCATGGATATATTTATTGACATAAAGTGGATGTATTTGTTGAATAAAATCCTTTAAAATGGTTTGCTTTACGTGGTCTTCTAAAAAAACTAATGTTTTAGTTTCACATTTGTATTTTCATCATTTCTGATAGACCAGATGACAAATCAGCCATTTATTGGTTGACCAAGCAGAATTTTGGAATACTGACTTTGTGCTTGGACACATTCTCTGGATCTGTGGTAGTGCAGCCACACTTTCCCCCACAGCTAACACTCAGAAAGTCGATGGAATTGCACTGTTTTTGAGAGCTTTCAGTCAGGTTGCTATGGGAGTGATTATAAGGAGTAAAACTTCCTAGGCTTCCACTGAACTACTTGAAAAGACTCTCTACCAACTCTCTTGCCATCTCTTTGTTACTATAGCTTAAAGGCTAGCTCTAAACTAACCTGAAAAATTTTGCTTTAGCTATAGAACCACAACATTCTTTCTAAGGTTATCAGTTCGAACTCCTATAACTTGGAACCAGTGGTCATCCAGATGCAGAATAGATGACTCGTGGCAAATTTGTTTAAAAAATAAATTGAAGCAGGTATGATGGTATCTGCAATTAGCCTGTAATGTCTGTTTTTGTAGTTATTATTGGCTGTCTTTTTTTTTTTTTTTTTTTACTAATTCTAATTACAGGTTGTTCTCAGATTTTATCAGTAAAGCTTGGGCAATTTATCATAAATGATGATTATTGAGATCCACTATCACTTTCTAATCCAATAGATTTTAGATGCAGCCCAGGGATATGCGTATTTTATGCTCTTCCACTAACGATTCTGCCTCTGGTTTTCTGAAGATCCTGGTTTGAGAAAATTGTTTGAGAATTTAAGTTGGATCTCTCAACTAAGAGATTGTGTCTTTTCCCTAACCTTCATAAATTGCCGTCAGGAGATATATCCAATAAATATTGTACAATCATGGGGAAAACTTAAGGCATTCTTTTAGATATGAGGATTCTTGTTTTTGTATGTAAACTTTTATGCTGTTTATGTCACCATCCTCCCTACTCCTATTTTTTTCTCATGGATATTCAGGTTTATTATTATTTAGAATCAGAGATGGTACAACTGGAAGAGACATTTATAATGATGTAAATAAATGTCTCAGTTACATATAAGAAACTTGAGCCTAGAAAAAATATGACTTTTATTTAAAAAGTAATGACTTTTATAAGGTCATTTACCTAAAAGTTATATATAGTAATACTAGTTCTATTTGTAAAGCTAGATTTACTGGCACGTATTTTAGTGCTAATTTTTACAAGATATTTTTTAGAATGTCATCATTTACTGATGATTTCTGAGATTTTAGTGCTATTAGAACTTTACTCAATGATAAAATTTAATTTTACTTTTAATTACGAAGTAATACATGCTTGTTGTAAAAGTACAAATATTCCAAATATTCCACAATACAGAGAAAATAAAAAGTAAGTGATGTTTCCTAGTTTTCCAATGTTTGTGTTCAGAGATAAAGTATGTTTTCCACGCTTTTTTTTTTTTTTTTTTTTGAGTCAGAGTCTTGCTCTGTGGCCCAGGCTGGAGTGCAGTGGCATGATCTCAGCTCACTGCAACCTCAGCCTCCAAGGTTCAAGAGATTCTCTCATTCCTCAGCCTCCCACGTACCTGGAATTACAGGCCTGCACCAACACACCCATCTATATTTTGTATTATTAATAGAGATGGGGTTTCACTATGTTGGCAAGGCTGATCTCCAGCTCGACCTCAAGTGATCTGCCCACCTCAGTCTCTCAGTGTGCTGGGATTACAGGCATGAGTAACCATGTCTGACCTATTTTCCACACTTCTTAATGGAAACAAGGTTATATATCTGTGTATCTGTATATACATACAGCAAAAACCTATTAGATATATAGAACTGTTAAGTGTTAGATTTACCAATGCATAATACAACATGATCCCTGATTTCATACTATTGAAAAACATATATTTTTAAAATAAGATAATATTGGATTCTAATACAGATTCTTTCCATTTCTAGTTGGGTGTAACTTTAAGTTATATAAGCAGTTAAAGTGTTTCTGCAAAGCTCATGTTATAAAGTTGCAAGCCTTGGACTTAATCACACATTTTATTGATAAATCCAATCCCAGGATGTATTTATCTGTGACTTGTTTACCCTCAGGACATACGCTATGTCCTAAGAAAATGAGAATTATGAACAACCAAGGTGAGTTTATTTATCTCCAAGAAATAAAATGTGCTTCATAGCAAATTAAAAAAAAAAAATTATTGTAGATGCACACTAGTTTTACACATTTATGGGAAACGTGATATTTTGATACAAGCACACAATGTGTAATGGTCAAATCAGGATATTCATTGTATCTATCACTTAAAACGTTTATCCTTTTTTTTGTGTTAGGAACTTTCAAACACCACCCTTCTTTTTTTCTTTTCTTTTTATTTCAATAGTTTTTGGGATACAGATGGTTTTTGGTTACATGATAAGTTCTTTACTGATGATTTGTGAGATTTTAGTGCACCCATCACCCAAGCAGTATGCACTGTACCCTATATGTAGTCTTTTACCTACCCCCTGCCAGCCTTTCCCCCAAGTCCCCAAAGTCCATTATTCATTCTTCCCCCTAAGTCCCCAAAGTCCATTATTCATTCTTAAGCCTTTGTGTTTTGTTAGACAATAACCTAAGATTATCACATAGGTATTTTTCAGTTTTATTAGAAACTTTTCAGAAACATCACTTTTAATGGCTACAGAATACTATATACAAAAAGGTTGTCATTTCCCAGTTTTTTACTGAGGAGCTGGGATTTGTGACATGTAGATGGGCTGGGGCAGGGTGGGGAAGACATCGGGGCAGGGTGGGGAGACATCGGGGCAGGGTGGGGAGACATCGGGGCAGGCTGGCTGGCACTGCAGTTTATCACATCTTGTTGTTTCTTCCATGTTTCTTTTTAACTCTCCTGGATGTTGCTCTTCTACATCCACCTGTGGTGTCTCGGAATCGTTCCAGGGATTTGCGGGGACGTTTAGCGGGTAGGGGCCCCACGTCTCTCTCCCACCTCCATTCCTGGGGAGGGACCAGTTGAAGACTGTGGCTGCCAGCTGTGGGTAGGGAACAGCTGCTTGCTGCAAGAGTTGTAGCATCCTTGGGCTGGGTGTCCTCCCACTCCATTGGTGTTTCGGTGGAGTCACAGCTGGGAACTGGGCCAGGGAGCACTGCTGGAGCTGGGTTGTTGGGGCCTCTTGGGATGGAACCGGGCCCCAATTCCTGGAAGAGAGAGTGCACAGAAGAAAAGAATGACAGAAAGATGGGGTCTGGAGGACTGATGAGGCAATGCCCCAGTCAGCAGTTTATTTCATGCACAGGGTCTCATTATATACTTTTCAGCCCACAATGGCTGACGTCAAATCATTACAACAAAGGGGAATAGAACATTGCAAGCCTGGGGATCAAGATAAAACTAGTACATAAAGATTGATCCAAAAAACCATAAAACAAACAGATGACCTTTTCTACTTACAGGAATAAGATAACATTTTACAACTGTCAAAGCAAGCGATAAATCTTGAGGACAACAATTTCAAATGGCATGCGAATAATCGCAAGCTTCAGTGAATACCTGGTAAACAAAGTGATAAAACTAGCCCAGTACAAAAACTTCAAGAAACACAATGCCTAATAAAACCACACAGCCTTCACCCAGCCATAATATTAGGTCAGTGAACCAGAAATAGACTTTTGCAATATCAAACTCCTTTCAGTTCCTTCTTTCCCTCAGCTCGACTGCTTCCAGGGAGGGAGAAATGTGTCTGGGCTCAAACTCCATTATGGCGGAGACACTTAGGGGGTCTCTGCGCTGGAGTGATCTCCACACTGGGTCAGGCTTCCCAAAGGGAAGGACGCCTCCTGCATGGCTGTGTGCACTGGGCACTCCATGGCCCTTGGAGTGGAAACTCACAGGCACCTGGGCCTTGTCAGTCCTGTTCATTTCTGTCAGGCTCCTGCTATGGACATTTCCCTTTAAGGCCCTGGGACTGCAGTCAACGGAAGCAAGGTTTCCCTGAGTCTCCAGGGGCCTCGAGATAGATGCTGCTCCCCCACTGCTACAGGGGCCCCCTTTCTCCTCCTCCTGCCCCTGGGTCTCTACCTCATCATCCAGCTCCATCGGTTCGTCTGGCTCTTCCTCCGCCCTCAGCTCTGTCTTTGGGACTCCGTCTTTTACAGCAGGGATCCCCACGGTGCTTCTGCTGTCTGAAAAGTTGTGTGGAGACAGCATGGGTGTATTCCTCGTGGGGTGCCTCCAGACAAGAGGAGGAGGGTCCCGTCGTTCTTCGCTTGAGGTTATGATGTTGCAACTGACCGAAATACAGAGCTGAAGGCCCGGCTCATTGGTCAAAAAAAATTGATGAAAGTGTAGCACTCCCCGGGGAGGTGCACGCGCAGGAACTGCAGGGTGATCCTGGCCGGCTGAAGAGTCTGCATACAGAGGAGGTGACCCTTGTGAGGCCGGCGCATGTGCAGGAACTGCAGCGTGATCCTGGCCAGTTGAAGTGTCTGCATACAGAGGAGGTGACCCTTGTGAGGCCGGCACACGTGCAGCAACTGCAGGGTGATCCTGGCCAGTTGAAGTGTCTGCATACAGAGGAGGTGCCCCTTGCAGTTGCCACTGCTGCTGGGGCCTGCGTTGGAACCACGAAAGAAATTTACTCAAAATATTTCCCATGTTTGGGAAGTTGTGCACAGACCAATACAATGGTCAGAAATGGAGAGGGTAGTCCTGAGTCACCCACTAGTCTATGTCCGGGTGGGGCACTGGGCAGCTGGGCTCTTATGACATGACAATGGGGCTGGTGACAGAGCAGGGTGTGGGGCAGTGCACAGGAGCCCAGCAAGGGCACCTACAAGTGGAGTCAAAGGGCACAGGGTGAGGCTCCCCACCCATCCAGCAAAGAGGGGTGCTGGGGGTGGGTCTTGTCTTAGCCTTCATTCCTGTCTTATTATGCTTTGCTGATGAAACAAAATACCACAGACTGAGTGGCTTAAAAAGCAGAAGCTACTTTCTCGCAGTTTGGAAGGCTGGGAAGTACAAGAGCTAGTTTCTAGCTGTTCCCATTTCTGATGAGGACTGTTTCCCAGGCTTACATGACACACCACCTCATTGTGTCCTCCCATGGCCTTTTCCTGGTGTGCCTGTATGTGGAGGATGGGAGGCAGCTCCCTCTTCTTCTGTTTAATCTGATTAGAACCCCACATGTACCTAATTTAACCCCAATTACCTATTATCTCCAAGTATGGTCACATTGGGGGTTGCGCCTCAACATTTACATTTTGGGAAATACACTCAGTCCACAGCAAAGTTCCATGAACTCATAAATTGAAAAAGTGCATTTTTATTTTTCACTCATCTTTGAGCAAAAATTAGCATTCTGTTCAACTATGTATGTTGCCAACAAACCAGAGCATGGTCAGCAGTACCCATGACTGTGTCACTGTGAGAAATAGGATATTGGTCTTGATATCTTATAGAATTGTTCATGCTTGTCACTATTTCAGATTTATACCATTCAGAAAGTCCCACTGGAGGCACATAGAGCGGCGTACATATTATCATATTGCCAATTTAATTTTTATATTTTGTTATATTATTACTTTTAAATGTGCTTTATTTTATTGAGTCATTTTAAAGCATTATTCTGGAAAAGGACCCACGGGCCTCACCGGACATCCAGAGATGCCAGAGCTGATGACAGCCTAGGTCTCTCACCAGCAGGTAACTTTTGTTTGTGATGATAACGTCCAACCTCATTCTGTAAGGAAACCTGCATATTTAGGTGGTTGGACGTTGGCTTTTTTGCCATTGGTTAAAGTAATCAGAATAACCCATGGAAATCTTACAAGGGAAGGCTGGAAAGTTGAGGTGACATTTAAACCGTGAGGTCCCATTGATAAGAAAAGAGTTTAGTGACCAATTGCTCTGAACAAAGGCTTACTGGACATTATGCTTGCTTGGACAAAATGGTACTTAGACCAAGGACAGCTTAGTCATAGTAAAGAGCTCTGGAATTGGGTTAAGGAGTTTTGATGCCTTGAAAATGAGGGGAAGATGGTCAGTCTGCAGCTGGAATTATTACCAATCTTCCTATCCTCATAGAATTACACTTTATGGAATTTTTTTCTGACATAAATGGAAACTTATTCTAAAATAGAAAAGTGATTATTTTTTGAATTGCAATTCATAGGTCAAACCCTTTTCCCTTTTGAGTAGGCGCTTCTCAAAAAAGATACACAAGTGATAAGCAAGCACATGAAAAGGACCCAACATCATCGGTCATTAGGAAAATACAAATTAAAAGCAAATTGAAATACCACTGCACCGATTAAAATTAATAAAATTAAAATGACTGATATTTCCTAATGTTGACAAAAAACCAATCCACGGGAGTTGTGGTTGGAAACGCAAATGGTACATCTACTTTGGAAAATTGTCAGCTTCTTATAAAGTTCAAGTTATATGCCTCCCCTATAACCCAGGAATTCATTCCTTTGTATTTACATAAGAGACATGGAAGCATATCTAAAGAATTGCAAAATAATGTTGAAAGCAGCTTTATTTATAATAGCCTAAATATAGAATAAATTCAAATGTCCATCAAGAAGGAAATGTGAATGAATGAATTGTAGTCCCTCCATACAATGGAATGCTCTTCAGCAATGAAAATGTGTGAACTAGATACAAGCCACAGCATGGATGTGTTTCACAGGCATTAAGATGAGTGAAAGAAGGAAACACACTGCAGAGTGAATACTGTGTGATTCCACTTACATGAATTCAAAACATGCCAAAGTTGGCTGGGCATGATGGCTTACACCTGTAATCCCAGCACTTTGAGAGGCCAAAGCAGGTGGAGACAGCTCCCTCTTCCAGGAGTTCAAGACCAGCCTGACCAACATGCTGAAACCCCATCTCTACTAAAAATACAATAATCAGCTGGGTATGGGGGTGCATACCTGTAATTGCAAGCTACTCGTGAGGCTGAGGCATGAGAATCGCTTGAACCCAGGAAGAGGAAGTTGCAGCAAACCAAGATGGCACCCCTGTACTCCATCCAGCCTGGGTAACAGAGACTCTGTCTCAAAAAAAAAAAAAAAAAAAAAAATGCAAAAGTCATCTATGGTGGAAAATACCAGGACAGTGGTAACCTCAGATGGTGCAGGGGTGGGTTACTGACTAGAAAGAGCACAGTGGAGCCTCCACTTGCCAGGAGGGGCCTTTATTGCTGGGGCTACTGTTGGTGCTGGTGGGAATAACCCTGGCTTGGGATCACTCTCTGTTCCACACAAGCTGAGCTTTGCTAGCACCAGATTCCAGCCTCAGGGGTAGAAGGACACCACCAATAGGCCCCACCAGCCCAGGGATTCTAGGAGGGAGGGGAGGTGAGTAGGAAGGAAGGTGCATCTGTGATTTGCTCATGGGCAAGCTGCTGGCTGAGTTTCCCAGAGTGGAGACTTCAGGTTTGGGGGGTGGGCCTGGGCATCTCCTCTAAGCCCACACAAGGAGCACAGTGGGTCTCCACCAGCTGAGCTCTTCCCTGGGAGAGGCTCAGGGACAACCAGAGAGGCCCATGTCCAGGACCTTGAGGGTCCTCTTTCACTTTCCATCCCTGACCCCAAAGTTCAAGACTGTTCCCTCTCAAAGGCGGCCCTGTGAGGGGTGTGGTGGGCAGTCGGAGTCACTCATAGACCAGAGCCCACCCACCTCTGACCCCTTCCCAATTCCTAGGAACCCTCTGGTCCCACTGAGAGAATACCTGTAGTTATCTTGCCACACGATACAGACCAGTGTTCCTCCACTTTTTTTTCCCCATTATTTCTCTCTTAAGGAGCCTTTTAGACATTTGTCATCTATTTACTCCTTTCCAAAGAGAAATTGTAATACCCCAGATAAACTGTATATCAGTGCATGTCCCCTCTATCCCCAGATAAACTGTGTATCTCTTCATGTACCCTTTACCCCCAGATAAACTGTGTATCTGTTCATGTACCCTCTATCTGTGCTTTACACATAAACAGAGCTAACAATTTTTGTCTTATCCTCCCCACAGATCAATTTGTGCCCCTGTGATATTATCTATACTTAAAGGAGAGTTGCATTTTCTTACAATTTCTATCTTTCTTTTAGAATATATTAGTTACCCATATTTTAGTGTCTTTTGCTCATGAGTGCTCTTGGTTATAATAAATGCATGCACTTATTTATAATAAATGCATGCACTATAACCCAGGGGACCAGGCCAGCCAAGACATGGTCACTGGGTGCCAGCCAGCACCTGGGCCAGGCACCAGGTGGGAAGGGCTCTGGCAGATCAGCCCCGCATGCCCCACAGCCCCACAGTGGGGCCCATCCAGGGTCACACACATGCCTCCAGGAGCAGGACGTCCCTGGGGCTAGAGTCCAGATGGATGGGTGGGGAGCCTCACCCTGTGCCCTTTGACTCCACTTGTAGGTGCCCTTGCTGGGCTCCTGTGCACTGCCCCACACCCTGCTCTGTCACCAGCCCCATTGTCATGTCATAAGAGCCCAGCTGCCCAGTGCCCCACCCGGACATAGACTAGTGGGTGACTCAGGACTACCCTCTCCATTTCTGACCATTGTATTGGTCTGTGCACAACTTCCCAAACATGGGAAATATTTTGAGTAAATTTCTTTCGTGGTTCCAACGCAGGCCCCAGCAGCAGTGGCAACTGCAAGGGGCACCTCCTCTGTATGCAGACACTTCAACTGGCCAGGATCACCCTGCAGTTGCTGCACGTGTGCCGGCCTCACAAGGGTCACCTCCTCTGTATGCAGACACTTCAACTGGCCAGGATCACGCTGCAGTTCCTGCACATGCGCCGGCCTCACAAGGGTCACCTCCTCTGTATGCAGACTCTTCAGTCGGCCAGGATCACCCTGCAGTTCCTGCGCGTGCACCTCCCCGGGGAGTGCTACACTTTCATCAATTTTTTTTGACCCCTGAGCCGGGCCTTCAGCTCTGTATTTCGGTCAGTTGCAACATCATAACCTCAAGCGAAGAACGACGGGACCCTCCTCCTCTTGTCTGGAGGCACCCCACGAGGAATACACCCATGCTGTCTCCACACAACTTTTCAGACAGCAGAAGCACCGTGGGGATCCCTGCTGTAAAAGACGGAGTCCCAAAGACAGAGCTGAGGGTGGAGGAAGAGCCAGACGAACCGATGGAGCTGGATGATGAGGTAGAGACCCAGGGGCAGGAGGAGGAGAAAGGGGGCCCCTGTAGCAGTGGGGGAGCAGCATCTATCTCGAGGCCCCTGGAGACTCAGGGAAACCTTGCTTCCGTTGACTGCAGTCCCAGGGCCTTAAAGGGAAATGTCCATAGCAGGAGCCTGACAGAAATGAACAGGACTGACAAGGCCCAGGTGCCTGTGAGTTTCCACTCCAAGGGCCATGGAGTGCCCAGTGCACACAGCCATGCAGGAGGCGTCCTTCCCTTTGGGAAGCCTGACCCAGTGTGGAGATCACTCCAGCGCAGAGACCCCCTAAGTGTCTCCGCCATAATGGAGTTTGAGCCCAGACACATTTCTCCCTCCCTGGAAGCAGTCGAGCTGAGGGAAAGAAGGAACTGAAAGGAGTTTGATATTGCAAAAGTCTATTTCTGGTTCACTGACCTAATATTATGGCTGGGTGAAGGCTGTGTGGTTTTATTAGGCATTGTGTTTCTTGAAGTTTTTGTACTGGGCTAGTTTTATCACTTTGTTTACCAGGTATTCACTGAAGCTTGCGATTATTCGCATGCCATTTGAAATTGTTGTCCTCAAGATTTATCGCTTGCTTTGACAGTTGTAAAATGTTATCTTATTCCTGTAAGTAGAAAAGGTCATCTGTTTGTTTTATGGTTTTTTGGATCAATCTTTATGTACTAGTTTTATCTTGATCCCCAGGCTTGCAATGTTCTATTCCCCTTTGTTGTAATGATTTGACGTCAGCCATTGTGGGCTGAAAAGTATATAATGAGACCCTGTGCATGAAATAAACTGCTGACTGGGGCATTGCCTCATCAGTCCTCCAGACCCCATCTTTCTGTCATTCTTTTCTTCTGTGCACTCTCTCTTCCAGGAATTGGGGCCCGGTTCCATCCCAAGAGGCCCCAACAACCCAGCTCCAGCAGTGCTCCCTGGCCCAGTTCCCAGCTGTGACTCCACCGAAACACCAATGGAGTGGGAGGACACCCAGCCCAAGGATGCTACAACTCTTGCAGCAAGCAGCTGTTCCCTACCCACAGCTGGCAGCCACAGTCTTCAACTGGTCCCTCCCCAGGAATGGAGGTGGGAGAGAGACGTGGGGCCCCTACCCGCTAAACGTCCCCGCAAATCCCTGGAACGATTCCGAGACACCACAGGTGGATGTAGAAGAGCAACATCCAGGAGAGTTAAAAAGAAACATGGAAGAAACAACAAGATGTGATAAACTGCAGTGCCAGCCAGCCTGCCCCGATGTCTCCCCACCCTGCCCCGATGTCTCCCCACCCTGCCCCGATGTCTCCCCACCCTGCCCCGATGTCTTCCCCACCGTGCCCCAGCCCATCTACATGTCACAAATCCCAGCTCCTCAGTAAAAAACTGGGAAATGACAACCTTTTTGTATATAGTATTCTGTAGCCATTAAAAGTGATGTTTCTGAAAAGTTTCTAATAAAACTGAAAAATACCTATGTGATAATCTTAGGTTATTGTCTAACTTAATTAAAATATTTTAAAAAGCAGGACAAAAATTCAACATTTTGTATGATTGTACCTACAATAAAACATGTCTCACATTGACTCTAGGAGAACCAAAACACCACTGTGCCCTCCAGTCAAGAAAGAGGCTTATGGAGGTCATGTCATCAGTGGAGTTTTAGCTTGGGTTCATTGCATAGTGGGCTCTGTGGGTCTCTCAGCCCATGCTATGGTTATTTCTCTAAATCTAAAATGTATAATTGGAATAGATGTAATTACCAACTAGGAGATTTCCTACATTGATTTTCTGACCAGTATAATGAGGGCTGCTATGGTGAGAAAAGCCAACTGGAAGCCATTGCAACTTCCTATACCTGGGAAAACAGTCAATTAAAAGCAATGCCACATTTCTGGAAGTATTGCAAAGATTAACACCAACATCAGTGACTTTAAGTGCAAATACATCTCTCTTCAACTGTCCTTTTTGGCCTGTGAGGAAGTCAAATGGATATTGGAGAATGACAATGAATTATTACAAGCTTAAACAGGTGGCTAAAACAATTCTAGCTGCTGTGCCAAGTGGGTTCATTGCTTGAACAAATCAGCGTATCTCCTGGTACCTGACATGCACCTATCTGGCAAATGCATTTTTCCTTATACCTGCCAATAAGGACTACCGGAAGTAGTTTGCTTTCAACTGGCCAAGCCAGAAATACAGCTTCATTGCTCTACCTCAGGAGTATACCAACTGTCCAGCCCCGTGTCACAGGATATTTTGCAGGATCTTAAATGCTTTCCCTCCCATAAGCTAGCACACTCGCCATTGCATTGATGATGTTACACTGACTGGACCTGGACAGTGAGAAGGAGAAAGTTCTCTAGATTACTGGTAAAACATTTGTGTGCTTATGGTGGGAAGGTGGGAAATAAATCTGACCCAAATTCAGGGGCCTTTTTCTCTGGTGAAATATTGCCATGAGGAAATTTCTAGGGGTCCAGAGGTAGAGGGGATGTTAGATACCTCTTTTAAAATGAAGAGTAAGCTGTTCAATCTGTCCCTTCCTAGAAAGGAAAAAGCAGCACAGCACTTAGTGGCCTCTTTGGATTTTGGAAGGAACATATTCCTCATTCTGGTGTGTTACTCTAGCTTATTCACACAGCGACCTGAAAAGTAGCTGGTTTGGAGTGTGGCCAAGAATGAGAGAAGGCTCTGCAGCGGTTCTAGGCAGCTGCACAAGTTGCTCTATCACTTGGGCTTTATGTTCCAGCAGATTCAATGGTACTTGAAGTGTTGGTGTCAGGTGTTAGAGACAAGCTGCCTCTGAAAACCAGCTGCATGTAAGCCAACCCCTTCTCCCACTCTGATTGCTCTGCAGCTGCATTCTTGAACCCCTACCTACAAGCCACAACAAGGCTTCCAGATGTGCTGCAATTAAGCAAAGCCTGATTACAGCCATCCAGGCAGCTCCAGGGAGGACAGGGAAAACATACATTGGTTATCCATACTTGTAAATTCCTGTTTGACACATATCTGTAAAAAACTCCTGGTTTCTCGCTTTTTTAAAAAACTGCCACCACAAAAGTCACAGGATAATGTATTGTAGGTCTGATCTAAGTTAACAAACTATCTCTGTGCCTGTTACCAGCGGATAGATTACCTCAGTCCTAAAAGCCCCTCATGTCCCTCTCACCTCTATAAACCCCTGGTTCTGTGAGCTCAGGGCTGCCTCCTCTGATTGTTACGGAGCAGCCCGCAGGTTAAGAAAACTTGCTTGCCTGACTTTGGGTCTATTCTCCTTTCTCTTGGCTACCCTTATACTCATGAAAGCTCCTGACACCGCAAGGCCACCAAGGGTGGGGCCAGATCACTTCTGTTTGGAATCATATAATCCCCACACCTCCTGATTAGAAACCACACATGCCACAGGCTACATTGCGCCATGAATTCCGCGCTCCTTTCTCAGATCCTGTCTTTTACATCAGCTAAATTCCACTCTCCATTCCCAAAACAAGATTCTCAAGGGTGAGTGCCGATGACGGGTGGACTCCACCTGCCTGAGCTCAGTAGTTCAGGGGTTGGGCGGGTGGTGTCTGTGAAGCAGCAGATCATGCCAGAGTCCAGCCCAAAAATCTCCAGGGACTCCCTCCTGCCTTGGGAATGCAGCCCCAGTCCAGAACTGGTGGGGAAGTGCTGGGGCCTCACAGACCACTGCTAGTTCCCGGATCACCGCCCCGGTTTCTGTGACAGATTCCTCCCAGACCTCGCTATACCCCCTTAGTGTTTCCTGAGACTTCCAAAAGCACGTCTGGATCCAGCGCCTGCTGTTGGAAATGCAGGGTTTTGGAAGGCAGGGTGGCGTAACAGGAGGCGGCCCCTGCTGGACAGGAGTGGGTGCGCACCTGCCCAGAGCTGACACTCAGGCTTGGGTAGTGGGAACCTTCTGAGAACACGTTACTCCTTTCCACTGGCATGTCTGCCCTTTCCTTAACAAGTTTGGAGCGCTTTTTGAGTATTATGGGTAGTAGTAACCCTCTATCTGTAAAATGCATTGAGAATATTTTTTCCAGGTCTATTTCACTTTGTAACTTTCTGGAATCTATTTGCCAGAAAGTCTTTTTAAAAAATACATCAAATATGTATATTTTCTTTAAAAATATTTAGGATTTTCTGGCTTGCTTTAAAAGGTTTCTAAACTTCTAGGTTATTTTAAAAACATTCTGCCAAATTTCCATTCTAGATATTTATTATTCTATCTTTTTTACAGTGAAAAGCTTTAATTTATTTATTATTGAACTACGTAGTGAGTAGAATTTTAGCATTATTTGATTCTAGGCAAATAACCAATTGTGTCAAGATCACTTATTAAATAAACATTTTCCCCATTAAATCGAAATAATACCTTTTGTTTTCCATTACATTTCTGTAGACATTGTAATTTACTTCTATACTCTCTAAGCTGTTCCTAACTTAATTGTATTGATTATAGAGCCTTTATAATGTTTTATTTATTCTTCTACTGAAATTGTAAGATATGAAACTTAATCTTCTTAGTGCCATTCAGATGCTAACTGGAGCTCTATTCAATTTATATAACCTGGGCTGGGCACAGTGGCTGACGCCCTAATCCCAGCTACTTAGGAGGCTGAGGCAGGAGAATGGCTTGAACCTGGGAGGCAGAAGTTGCAGTGGGCTGAGATTGTGCTATTGCACTGTAACCTGGTAGACATAGAAAGAGTCTGTCTCAAAAAAATACAAAAAAAAATTTATATAATTTGGGGAAGAAATGAAACATGCAGTCCTATCTTGTCATCAGAGACAGCAATCTCCTTCCATTTGTTCATCTACTATTTTATGCCCTTCAATTCCAACAATGTCCCTGAATATTCCAATGATGTCACTTTGGAATTACTTTTGTAATTGGAAGGCAGGGCCCGGGTCCCAGGACAAGATTCTCCTCTCTCCAAATGGTTTAGATGTTTAAATATTTAGTATTGAATAATTCAAAAAATAATACACTCTATGCTTGATATTTTCTTGTAAATGTCATAGGACTGTAGCACTGCATCATTTAAGATGGAGTTTGGGGGGTTTGTTTATCAGTAAGTTTTATTATCATAAAAGTTTAAATGCTAATTTGGAAAAGAAAACAACACAGGTTCAAATAGAAACAACACCTAGCTCATAATAATTTTACTATTCAAAAAAGGAACATTTAGAAGCCATTTTTATAGATAATTAATTTACTAAAGTAACTTTCCTGAATTGACCAAAACTTACACCTTATATGTAATCATGTATGATTGCATGTATGTACCAACATTTAAAAAATAATCACGACTCCTTTCTCTCAAAAAGTATACAATTCATTCTACTTTCTATTGCTCTTTCTCCCTCTCTACTTATCTGTGCATAGAGGTCACAGTGAATGTGTTCTTAACTGAATCTGAATCTGAGCTCTATTTATATGCTCTACATAAGTTCCCTGACCCTCTGGACCCAAGTTCTGACTAGTCACAAAGCACTGGGATAATACAATCTACCATGATTTTTTAGAAATATGTGACTATGAGAAACAGAATGTTTTGTCAAATATGACATCAAAATCCATACAAAACTGAGGTCTTTAAGACAATGCTACTGTGTAATCAACATTTAGACTTTAAGACCTTGATCTTTTTTCAAGATGTCAGAAACTTTACTTCTGCATTTGACACTTCATCAGGAGACAAAGGTTACTGATAAAAAGTCCTGGCATGTAGCAATTCTGCCTGTGCATGAACTGTGCTCACAGAGCAATGCGGAGATAGAGAATCTCGTGTGAAGAATGGAAAGGAGCAAGCAGAATCTTCAAGCAGTTGTTTTGACGCAGTTGAGGGTGAAGTTATTTTAAGCAGCAAAAGGAAAGTTCTTTGGGGATTCATGGTGACAGCCTCAGTCAGCCCTGTTCTGTGTCTGGATTAGGGGATGGTATATAATTGCAAGTGTCAGGCGAGACTGGTATTCAACAGCCAAAGGCTGAAATTTTCTACCTAAGCAACTTCCCAAACCTATGAGACAGAGTTTACTATTCAAGTCAAAGCTCAGGTATAAACAGCAGACAACGATCAGAAGTCTTAACAGATTAGCACTGCCCAGTGTGGTGTTCACTTTGAAAATGAAAATCATCACTATCAGCATATACGCCCATCTACTTGTCTACAAATTTTCAAATCTGGTTTACTAACACAGAAAGGAATGGAATGTCAGGTGTCTCTGGGTTTACCACAACACAGCATGGACCTCTTATTTTCCATCTTTGGATGTAAGTCTTCACAGGTTAGAGAATCAAAAGTATTATTAAAATTACATAGTAATGATGAATAGGGTCCTTGGCTTATTAAAAAAGAAAATCACACCATTCCAGACAACTGGCTAGAGCTTGGTAAAAGAAAAAGGAATATAAATGTGAACTTACCTAATTCCCACATAAATAAAAGTAAACTTGAATATCTACAGGGTCTGTGTTATAAAACAGAAAGGAATCAATTCTACTGGCTAAGCTCCCTCAGAAAACCAATTGTCTTCCTTCTATTTCTTTCTTGCTTGGCTGCCATGACTGCACTGCTACATAGAATGAGAGAACTAGATAATTATGTATAGGCTGCATGATCAAATAGAAAAAGTGGGGTTGCATTTTCATTGTCCAAGAAGTAGCCTATTGTTCTACATACTTCTTTGCATGGCTGTGTTAAAAATTTTCCAACAAGTATTTACTTCTATGCATTGCTGAAGAACACAGGGAATGTATTTGAGGCCAATTCAATTTTTAATTCATTTACAAAGGAATTCTAAATAAATTATTGTTCCGAGATTCTTGCATTTTCTTAGGAAAATCTCTTTCCTAAGAAGAAATAAAACTAGAAAGAACATTTCAACTTCATTTATAACAGCTTCTCACATCCTTCCCCTTTGGCATCATCAGTGTAAACGCATCTTATTCTATTTCAGTTTTCATTGGCATGGAAAAGGACTAGCAGTTCTTTTCTGGCAGCCAGCAAAACAGAAAACACAGCAAGTCAGTTATTAAAATTTAAAGCACTCTTTTTTATTCTTGGCAATTGTAACTATGACTCACAGTTCAGGAGAGTGGTGAAAATGTAAGTGTGGCTTAAAATCGTAAAGTTGCTTGCTTAAGACTAACAATTTCATGATCTTGAGCTGGTTCCAAAAAATAAATATAGAGGAAGTTCATTTTCTATTCTAAACTATTTTCTAATCTTTGATGAAACTTTTAGGTGTAATCCTAAAAATACACAACGTAGGACTTGTTTCTGATTTAAAAAAAGAAGAGTGGAAAGAAAGAACATTACAAAAATGACTTTATTTAGAGGGAAACTGTTGTAAAGTAGAGCCTGCCTGCTATTTTGAGATCTAATACAATTTCCTAGATTTTATATTATAAGCATCAACTTGAGGAGAAACAAAGAGAAAATTCAGTGCCAAATCTGCCCATTGAAAAACACATATCCTCTCAAGAATGATGATCTATAATTAAAGCCAATCATTTCAGAAAGATTAGAAATGGCAAACAGCAGCCCAGAGGGATAGTGTAGTGATTTGCACCCACCATTTTGATGGCGATACACTGTAATTAGACTCAATTCAAGAGCAGGTTTGGGGATAATGAGGATGATGAGGATGGTGACTCAGAACACTCAACAACACAGTTTGAGTAAAGATGATAAAAAAAATTATGAAAGCCAATGAGATACTCAAATTAGTTTGAAATAATAACTGAAACAATTATTTATTATAATCTTCTCTCTAAACTTATTTTCATTTTATTGTACCTGCCTTGGCAAACTTTAATGTTAGATTAAACCCAACTAATTTTCTTCATGCTCAGTGTTCATACCTGGCTAATGACTACAGCTAGATGGCTTTATATATGGAGAGTTTACCAAATAAACACCTTTGTAGACATTCAACAGTGCTTTATTTATCTTACTATATTCCTCTTAACTACTCTAGCACCCTGCAAAATAACATATTCAATGTTAATCTAATTATTTATAGATGCATAGCC
This sequence comes from Aotus nancymaae, assembly GCF_030222135.1. Classification (NCBI taxonomy): domain Eukaryota; kingdom Metazoa; phylum Chordata; class Mammalia; order Primates; family Aotidae; genus Aotus; species Aotus nancymaae. The sequence continues at coordinate 26,150,826 of NW_026988435.1, forward strand.
AATCTCCCTCAAATCTTAGTGGTTTAGATTAATAATTTATATAAATTAATATATATAATATATTATATTTGTTATTAATTATTATATTATTAATGACTTATATATGCATATTATATATTATTATATATTATACATATATATTATATATATATAAATATAATATATATAATATATATTAATTACATCGTTATTATTAATATATATAATATATTATATTATAATATATAATATAAATATACATATATTTATATATAATATATTATATTATTATATTATTATTTTATATAATATATTATATTATATAAAATATATTATATAAAAAATAATATTATTTTATATAATATATTATATTATATAAAATATAATTATATAAAAAATAATATTATTTTATATAATATAATATATAAAGTAATAATAACATAATGTATTTTACTGGTGAAAGTAATAAAATGTATTTTACTGATGAAAGCAGTCACTGTAAGTAGTGAGATTCAGGAAGGCTGAAAAATATAATATATTATATTATATAAATTATAATATATTTATCTCATAGTTCTATGGATTGCCTTTGTTCAGCTTAGTAGTTATCTCTTTTCCTTGCATATTGATGTTGTCTGGGGATAGAGTCATCTGAATTCTTAATTGAATTGCTTAATTGAAGCCACATGAGTTGGCTTCAATGTGTTTTCTTACTCACATGTTTGGTATTTTGTTGCTCCTCTTTAGCTCTCTTTGTATGGCATCTGATCTCTGGTATCACTCCTCATGGCTTTGGCTTCTTGTAACATGAGAGTCTCAGGACAACCACACTTCTGATATGGTTCTGTCTTCCAAAAAAGGAGAATCAAAGCTGAGTTTCCCATTACAGGCTATACGTGGGATTAGCAGAGTCATTTTGGCTGTATTTTACTGGTGAAAGCAGTCAGTGTAAGTAGTGAGATTCAGGAAGGCTGAAAAATAGACTTCAATTCTTAATTGGAAAGTGGTAAAGTCACAGAGCTGAAGAGCATGTGAAATGGGAAATACTGTTTAGTGCCTCTTTGAAAAATACACCTGCTATCCATTCACAATTATTTTAAATTTCTCAATGTCATCCCTACTTTCTTCCTCATCAGCACACCATTAGCCTTATAAATGCTGTCACTTCTTACTTTACAGTGAACATTGAAGTCATAAGGTGGATACCAACTCAAATTTTCACTGACAACTTTGTAAGGGTTTCAGCATCTGCACTCACCTCTTTCTTTTTCTCTCCCATCATCAATGGAGGATATATGCTTTTAAGAAAGACTCGACTCTCCATATCTTCTGTAAATTTCATCCCTATATTCTTTTCTGTCACCTTGCCCTGTTGCTTAACTCCTTCTCTCCAAGATCCTTGACTTCCAAATTTCTACTATTTAGTTATATGTTTACAAAACATGACTCAGTTTTCTCCAATCATTAAAACAAACAGGCAGACATTCAACAAAATAAAGCAGAAGTTTCTTGCTCTTCAATGTACGCACTCAGTATCCATGAGGACATAATCTTACTTGTTTCCTGGATTTTACTGTAAAAATTTTCAAAGATTTGTCACCATTGACTTTTCCCATATATTCTAAAGGAGCTTGTTCCAGTGTCAAAAAAAAGTAACTGGTTTCTTTGGTGTTTATCATATTAGAAATCTTAAGCTGCCTTTGACAAAATAGACCATTTATTGTGGCTTAAAATACACTGAAGTATTGCTCTTTCTGATTCAATATCTTACAATGGTTTATAGAAAGATAGCACTTTCTGAATTTAGTTAAATTTGCCCCAAGGCCTAGAGAAGAATCGGCAGGCAGAATCGATGACCTTTTCGTCCAATGTAAAGGGCTCAGTTAGGTCAGGTTCATTGTGTCTGCTTTCCTTATCCTTTAAGGTGATTTCTCTCCCAGGAATTTCCTCAGTCTCTTAGAATTCTTTTGGTTCATCCCCACGAATGCATTAGAGAACACTGAATCACAGTTAAGGTTAAGCTTGCACCAGCAATATACTGGGTGAACTAAAAAAATACACATATGTCATTCATGAAAACATAGTGGTCAGTGGAATCAACATAGTCAAGTTAATAAATACTAAAAAAATTCATCTCCTTAAAATGTAAAATTGTCACTATTTAAAAAACGTCTTTGGCCAAGTAAAGGACAGTAAAAGATAAAATCAAATGTCTTAAGGCTTCAATTGGAAATAAAAAATTAAAAATGCATCAATAACCTGATTATTTTTTCATGAATTGTTTAAAATTTAGCTACAGGAACAAATTCATGAGCCTTTAAAAATTCTATAATTACATTTATAATGGGTAAAAACCTCAAAAGTGTATTAAATTATCTTTTTCTTATATAATTAGACAACTGTGACATACAGAATTGTTCAGACCTCAATCAACTCTTTGATTTAATGCTTCACTGCAATTCTAGCAGGTGGAAGTAGAAATCAAAAATAAAATTTGGTACATTTTGTGCTCTGAAATAGACTGTAATTATAAGTTCTTTTTATAAAATTTATTAAATAAGAGGAAAAAAACAAAAACAGAAGCTCTGTTGGCTGGCTATTCAGAAATATCAGAAAAAGCAAGAATTTAGAATCCTGATTAGGATTCAGAATTCTCAATAAATTAAGCTCTTTGTTGAATGATGTTAGAAGGATGAGAAGGTTTATGAGACCCCTATTTACAGAAGATGCTAACATTTGGCTCATTATTACATTCAAGAAGCAGCGGTGATATATAATCATTCTAAAATGTTTTTTTTTTTTTGTAATACTATATCTCTAAGGTACTGCACATATATATCATTAACATGTAACGAATAAAAAATTAATAACATTTAATTCTATATTTGCATTATCATTAATTAGTAAATTTAGATAATTATTTGTGTGAACCATACATTTCTTATTGTATGTTTTTGTAGTTATATGTGAATATAGACACAGGACCTTGAGAAAATCAATCAACAGAATAAAAATCAAATAACTAGAAAATTGAGACTTTTGAGAAATTGAGAAAAATTTTTTTTTTTAAATTGTACTTTAGGTTCTGGGGTACATGTGCAGGTTATGCAGGATTGTTGCATAGGTACATACATGGCAAGGTGGTTTGCTGCCTCCATTCCCCCGATCACCTATATCTGACATTTCTCCCCATGTTTCTCTCCCCAACCTCCCTGCACCCCACTGTCCCTCTCTTAGCACCCCCAACAGACCCCAGTGTGCAATGCCCCCCTCCCTATGTCCATGTGTTGTCATTGTTCAAAACCCACCTATGAGTGAGAACATGAGGTGTTTGATTTTCTGTTCTTGTGTCAGTTGGCTGAGAATGATGGTTTCTAGATTTATCCATGTCCTTACAAAGGACACGAACTCATCCTTTTTTATGGCTGTATAGTATCCCATGGTGTATATGTGCCACATTTTCCTTGTCTAGTCTCTCATTGATGGGCATTTGGGTTGGTTCCAAGTCTTTGCTATTGTAAACAGAGCCTCAATGAGCATACGTGTGCATGTGTCTTTATAATACAATGATTTATAATCCTTTAGGTATATAACCAGTAATGGGATTGCTGGGTCAAATGGAATTTCTATTTCCAGATCCTTAAGGAATGGCCACACTGTCTTTCACAATGGTTGAACTAATTTACACTCCCACCAACAGTGTAAAACTGTTTCTATTTCTTCACATCCTCTCCAGCATCTGTTGTCTCCAGATTTTATAATGATCGCCATTCAAACTGATGTGAGGTGGTATCTGAATATGGTTTTGATTTGTATTTCTCTAATGACCAGTGATGATGAGCATTTTTTCATATGTTTGTTGGCCTCATATACGTCTTCTTTTGAAAAGTGTCTATCCGTATCCTTCACGAACTTTTGAATTGGGATTTTTTTTTCTAGTAAATCTGCTTTAGTTCTTTGTAGATTCTGAGTATTAGCCCTTTGTCAGATGGGTAGATTGAAAAAATTTTTTCACATTCTGTTGGTTGCCACTTCACTCTAATGATTGTTTCTTTTGCTGTGCATAACTCTGGAGCTTAATTACAAAATTGAGAAGTTTTATGACAAGAAAATTTAGGAAATGAGGAAGACAATGATGCAAAATATTGGAAATATTACTTTATGTACCTGTTTTTGTCTTTTCACATAACTTACAGCAACTGTCTTTGGGAATATAATCATAATAAGTGTCTATAAAATTTAATTCATATATCAGATTATAGTGCAAGTACTAAGAGTATCTATATGGTTTTGAAAATTCTAAAGATTTTAAAACAGTGTGAATATATTAAAGATTTTTTCCTAATACTATTTTAACTGTGTGTGTATATATAACATGGTATACTTACATACTATAGTATACTATGTTTTATATACACTCACAGTATATGCAGTATGGTATATAGTATATACTATGCTTTATATATTATGTGAAAAGTATAGTATATACTATACCCTATATACAAAGTACATAATACACTATATATACTGTATATACTATGTATACTCATGGTATATACTATATTCTATATACTCTATATACAAAGTATATATACTATACTCTATACTGATAGTATATACTCTATATTACTGTATATGGTATACATTATACTCTAGTGATTTTGTACCCATTTTTGTGTTTTTATATAACTTACAGCTACTTTCTATGGGAAAATAATCATAACAAATGTCTATAAAATTTAAGGCATGTATCAGATTATACTGCAAATGCTATGAGTATCTATATAGTTTTGAATATCCTAACAGAGTATCATATATATATATACACTATATATTATAGTGTATACTATATACTATATATTATACTCTATATAAAATAGTATATATGTACAATATAGTATATACTATATACTATATACTCATACTATATACAATACTCTATACTCATAGTATATACTATCTGTATATACTCCATGTAGATAGCATATAGTATATATAGATAGTATAAAGTATACATTATAGTAGTGAATATTTCATCAATTATTTAGTTGCTGCTGTATAAGAATGTTAGGATGAATGCTACAGTCCTTCCCTTTCTTTCTCAGTTTACAGAGGCATTGGTTACTTCGTATTCACCAAATGTGTATAAGGAGTTTTTATTAAGCTAAAAAATTTTTCATTAGTAATTTTAACCAATTTTTCAGTAATGTGAAGTGATGAAGTATACAACTATCATATACTATAGTATATGCTATACTATATACTATTTATTCCCATCATTAATGAGGTCATATAATATAGTATATAGTATAGTACACTATACTATGTATATATATATACACACTAAACTATACTACATAAACACACATACTGTACAAATTATACTATACACCATCATATGCTATACTCTATATACACCTATAGTTACAGTATATAGTATAGTATGCTATAGTATATAGTACAGTATTATATACACACACATAGTTGTGGCATTTAGTATAGTATACTATACTATAGTATATATCGCACATTAAAATATTAGGAAAAGTTTTTTTTTTTTTTTTTTGAGATGGAGTCTTGCTCTGTTGCCAGACTGGAGTGCAGTGACGTAGTCTCGGCTCACGCAACCTCCACCTCCTGGACTCAAGCGATTCTTCTGCCTCAGCCTCCCAAGTAGCTGGGACCACAGGCATGCGCCACCACGCCCAGCTAATTTTTGTATTTTTAGTAGAGACGGGATTTCACCATGGCCAGGATGGTCTCGATCTCTTGACCTCGTGATCCGCACGCCTCAGCCTCCCAAAGTACTGGGATTACAGGCGTGAGCCACCGCGCCCGGCCCAGGAAAAAATTTTAATATACACACATATATATACACACATTTACATATATAAATATGAATATAATGTTATTTAGTTTTTATTTATATCTAAATTTGTGCTGTGGCTATCTTTCATGTCATGTTTTTGTGAGAAAATATTTGAAGAATCAGTACTATGGTGAACTGTTTGAACTCTCTGGTAACATTTTTTGTAAAAGAGAACAAAAAAATATAGAGATCATAAAAACCAGCTAGGAAAGAACTGATTTGGAAAGGGAATAAAGACAGGCAACATAAAATTTAACCAACCTAATTCGTATTTAAGTTATTTTTCAGCTAGTTATGCAGCAGATAGAAAAGCATAGGCTATAGGAATTTGTTACAAATGACTTTTTAAAGAGCATTAGTTAGACATATTATTCAAACTGAAATGGAATGTGAAATCCATAATGTTAAGTCTTTAAGCGAAGAAAGACAAACTTGGTAAGTTAGTATACTTTTTGTGTCTGATAGTTAAGTCTAATAGTAAAGGCTTTACAGTTAAACCATTCTGGGTCTAAATTTCAGTTTGTCAAGTTTTATTTTGTGATAGCGGACAAGCTGCTGAATCTTTGTTTCTGAGTTTTAGGTTTTTTAATCTATAGGAGAGGCTTAGCAATAGCACTCAGTTCATGAAGGTGTTAGGAACATTACATAGCAAATGGCAATAAAGCAGTTATTCTAATGTCTGACATAGGAAACAGTCCAAATAAATTAACATAGCTTTAATCAATTAGCTACTTCATGTATTCCAAAATTACATGATTCAAATTTACTTTCATATAGTAATTACTTAGCTTGTCTCTCTTCAGCTTTGGTTAATTACTATCTTTGTGTTAATTTCTTCCATTTTCTTGATCCTTTTTCTCTCTGTTGCCCTTCTTATATCCACAGGCAAGGCTATGACATGGTTACTATTGACTAAGTTATGCCCCTGCCCAAATTCATACCTTGAAGTCCTAACCCCTAGCCCACCTCAGAAGGTGACTGTGATTGGAGATAGGGCCTTAATGAGGTATGTAATGTTGGAAGAGGTCATCTGATTGGGCCCTAATCCAATGTGACCTGTGGTTTTGTAAGAAGAGGCAGAAGCACTACAGATGCTTGTCATAGAGAGGTCACATGAGGACACAGCGAGAAGGTGACCATCTTCTGCAGGGCAAGGAGAGAAGCCTGAGGAAAGAATAACCTTGATGACACCTTGATCTTGGACTTCCACTCGTAATCACACAGAACTGCACCATTTCCATACTGAAAACTTTAACATTTTTATCTATTTATTATCTCATCCCTTCCCCTTTATCATATGATCATGTTTAGTGCATCTGATATTTTCCTTCTTCTGACCATGTATTCTTCAAAAATTTTCCAAGTATTAGAGATTTTCATTCTACTCTTAGTCTTAATTTTTTTTCCTATTCTATCTACATTGAACCACGTCAGTTGTCCTATCTAGAGTACCCTTGATTTTTCCCTTATCTTTAATGAGACCAAACATAAAACTTGATATGTTTGGATGAACCCTTATTAAGATACCACTGCATCACTGCTAACAGTTGCAAAGGAAAGTTGTAAATATAGATGATTGTCTACTTAAAATTCCTGTCTCTCAGAATTAGGTAATTCCTTATTGTTAATTTTTACTCATTTAAATTATTTTCCTTAATACATAATCTAATGTGTCCTTTTCTATTTTTGTTAAGCTCCCAAATAAGAGTTGAATTATTTCCTTCCTTCCCTCTCTTCTTCCCTCCTTCCCTTCCTTCCCTTCCTTCCTTTCCTTCCCTTCCTTCCCTTCCTTCCTTCCTTCTTCTATTTTTTTTTCTCTTTCTCTCTCTCTTTTTGTTGACAGTGTTTTGCTTGGAAATCGGGGCTAGGATGCAGTGGCATGATCGTAGTTCACTGCAGCCTCAACCTGCTGTGCTCAAGTGATCCTCCCACCTTAGCCTCCAGAGTAGCTGGGTACACAGGCACAACCACGTCTAGCTGATTTTTGTGTTTTTGTAGAGATGGAGTTTTGCCATGTTGTCCAGGCTGGGTTCAAAGTCCTGAGCTCAAATGATCTGCCTGCCTCTACTTCCCAAAGTACTGGGATTACAGGTATGAGCTACAGCACCTGGCTGAGTTTGTCTTCTGAATAGCTTCCTCAACACATTGCATGAGACAACAGCTTGTCTATTTAAATGTATATAAGTACACACATGCACATACACACAACAGTTATGAATTTTGTCACAGAGCTCAGAGAATTTCTGTAAACTTTACATTATGCCCACCGTATTTATTTTGGTTTCTCAATATTGTATTTTATTACCTTCTACACTTCCCAATTTCTCTTTATGTCATCTTTGTAGAGTGATTGCTCTATTAGAATGTATCTGTGGGTTTGAATGTTAGCTTTTCTACACAACCATTTATCTTATTCTTCCATCTATGCCACAAGCAGCCAAGAACATGTCCTTCTCAACTTGTGTACCCAGGCCAGATACATGAAGCAACACACTCTGGTTCTCTGGGCCCAGTGGAAGAGGCTGACTTCTCTCTACTGGGGAGATCAGTTACTTCACGTCCTCATTTCATCCTCTCACCTTCAAAAGCTGGCCTGGGTTGCTAATTCATTAAAAAATGTAAAACCTATGTTTAGTACAAACTTCAGAACTTCCTTTATGCATGGAACTTTCCTTCATCTTCCTTCACCTTCTCTTTATTCTGTTCTACCTTTGAGTGAAAAGTTGACTATCACTTTCACCAGAGCTAATTCCTCCATTTGTATCCTCTGTTCAATCTATTCTATCTCTAGGGAATTTATTCCATTATTTTCTTATTCTGCCTTGCTTCTCAAAACTTTCTCCATGGAATGCTTTTAACTACAAAATGCTTATGATTTTCTAGCCTTCAAACCCCTTTTCTTTTGTTATCACTCTAATATAACATCTTCTCTCTTTCATTATAATTGACATCAAATTTCTGTGCCTCTCTAACTCTTCACTACTTTTTCATCTCACTACTCTTTTAACATCACAACAATCACTTCACAATGGCAACTTTCATAGTATTTCCATAATCCCCTTCCTTCTCAACTAGTCAGTACTGTTTTATAAAAGATTGTACTTTTCCACCTCTCAATTCGATACGAGACACTATGTAGTCTCTTATATAGGATTGTAAATGTCTAATGTCTGATGTAGGAAAGAGTCCAAATAAACTGTTAATATAGCTTCAATCAATTAGCTCCCTCATCTATTCCAGTTATATGATACAAATTTACTTTCACAGAGTAATTACTTAGCTTGCCTCTCTTCACCTTTGGTTAATTACTATCTTTATGTTTATTTCTTCCATTTTCTTTATCCTTTTTCTCTCTGTTCCCCTTCTTGTACCTACAGGCAAGGCTGCAACATGCCTGTATATCCTATATAAGAGACACTATATAGTTTCTTATATAGGATTGAAAAATTTTGCAGAATGGCTAATGGGAGTCACATTCTAAAAATTGCTTCTTGGGAAATAAGTAAGCTAAGGAAAGAGAGAATTGAAGCCCATTGACTTTAATAAAAGATGAAGATTCAGAATTTAAAATGAGGATGGTTGTAAGATAGTACATGTCTCACCTGAGTCATTTGGCCCTATGCAATGATTTCATAGAAATTATTAAAAGATAGCTAGGTCTTAAGAATATAAGAACAACAACAACAAAAAAGAAAGCTGTTACATTGATAACTCTATGAAACACTGAAGCATAAATAAGAATACATTGGTTCTGCAATAGCAAAGGAACAAAGAGTGACTGGAAATCTTCCTATTTCACAAACTATTAAAACATGTGTTCATTCTGCGTATAGCTTATAATACAACTAATGTGTCAGAGTCCATTATTTTGTAATGTAAAGTATGAGTGTGTCCACACACATTTTTGGATTTTTTTTTCTGGGGACAATTATTCAAATAAAAAATACTTTTATCTTTAGACGCAGCATTGACACCTAAGAATCTCTACAAAATAAATAAAAGTGAAATCATGTAAAGGTATATGTACAATTATGTTAATTTCAGCATATTTTTATGTAGCAAAATTATAAATACAGATCTGGTCATCAATTTTAAAAAATGGACAAAACGTGGTATGCACACTAGGGAAATAAATGCCATTAAAATGTACATAGCCGTTAAAAATAATAAATATCCATTATTCTAGTTTAGGAGAGTTCTCCAAGTCATTTTTAAGTTAAAAAAGTACAGTGTATTAAATAAAAGGAAGGATGCTTACTATGTGTGATGGTTAATTTTTCATATCAGCTTGACTGAGTCACAGGGTTCCCAGACATTTGGCCAATAGTTATTGTGAGTATGTCTGTGTGGGTGTTTCTGGATAAGAATAGCAACTGAATTGCTAGACCGAGAAAAACAGCCTGCCCTTCCTGATGTAAGTGAGGCCTCCCTAATGTGGGTGGTCCTCATCTAGTCTGTTGATGGCCTGAAGGGAACAAAAATGCTGACCATCCCATTAGCAGGAAGGAACTCTGGCTGCCTGCTTTGAGCTGGGACTTTGGTTCTTTCCTGCATTTAGACTTGAGCTGAAATTCCAGCTTTCTCTGGGTCTTGAGCCTGCCAGCATTGGGACCTTAACTAAGCTGTGGGCTCTTCTGGGTCTCCAGCTTGCCAACTTCTCTTTGTGGGACTTACGAGTCTTTGTATATGTATATCTTATTGGTTCTGTTTCTCTGGAGGACCCTGACTTTCTACCAGTTTATTTTAGTAAATATTGAGTTATTCCAATTATTTTTACTTTTCAAATAGAGCATTTTTATTAATATTGTAAGCAGTAAAAACATTCAACTGGAATTTCTTTTTCTTTACATATTCATATATGAAATGCAGAAAAAGATGACATTTTCTTATACAACTGGAACTATTATGAATTTTTTTTTCTTTCTGCTACATAAATTTAAGATATTTTTCAAAGCACATCATTTTCAGCAAGAAAAGATTCTCAAATTTAGTAATGTTTAAAATCTTCCCGGCCGGGCGCGGTGGCTCAAGCCTGTAATCCCAGCACTTTGGGAGGCCGAGGCGGGTGGATCACGAGGTCAAGAGATCGAGACCATCCTGGTCAACATGGTGAAACCCCGTCTCTACTAATACAAAAAATTAGCTGGGCACGGTGGCGCGTGTCTGTAATCCCAGCTACTCAGGAAGCTGAGGCAGGAGAATTGCCTGAACCCAGGAGGCGGAGGTTGCGGTGAGCCGAGATCGCGCCATTGCACTCCAGCCTGGGTATCAAGAGCGAAACTCCGTCTCAAAAAAAAAAAAAAAAAAAAAAAAAAAAAAATCTTCCCTAATATTCCTTAAGTCCTTGGGAAGAAAAGAAAAAACATTATCGAAGATAAGTATTAGCACAAATTTTAAATCTATGTTTGTCTGCATTTCTCTCAAGGTAATTGCATTTATGTTATAACATGTTTAAGACACTCTCATATTTATTGCAGCACTACTCACAATGGAAAAACGTGAAATCAACCCACGAGTCCATCAATGGATGATTAGATTTAGAAATGTGATGTATATATACACAATGGCAAAAACAGGAATGAACTTAGGGAACATTAAGTGTAATAAGCCAGGCACGAAAGGACAAATGCTGCATGATCTCACTCATATGTAGATTTTTTTAAAAAAATTGATCCCGTAGAAGGAAGGAATAGAATAGTGGCTATCAGAGACTGGAGAGACTAAGGGGAGATGTTGGTCCATTGGGATAAAAGTACTGTTGGATAAGAGGAATAGTTCTAATGTTCTATTGCACAATAGGGTGACTATGGTTAACACTCATATGTTGTACATTTCAAAAGAGCTAAAAGAGAGGATTCTGAATGTTCTCACCAAATAGAAACAAGAAACAAGAGGAGATAGATATGCTAATTACCCTGATTTGACCATTATACTATATATATGTATATGTAAAATATCACAATATATCATAAATATGTACAGTTATAAATCAATTAAAAACACTGACACTTCAAAAATGTTTGAAAAAGTATTTATTCAGTTCTCAAACAGATGTGGGAGTTATGTCCAATATCTTTAAACATGTCTTGGCTTTAAATATGTTTACCAATTATCACTTCTTATTTTTTCTCAGATTTTTCAAGTTTCTTCCTTTTCAATCTAACCTTTTGCCTTTTCTTTTGACACTGGTCTTTGAAAAGTTAGTATGAGAATAACAAGAGCATTTTTATATAAAAACTGCCAACTTCATTTTGTAGTCTAGAAGTTATGTATCACATATTTAAAAGTGCTTGGAAACAGCTGATGCATCTGTTTTTTTTCAAGACGATGCTAAAAGTCCCATCTAATTTAATGGTTGGAACAGTTCTTTACAAGTTATGTTGTGAAAATATTCATTAACATTGATGGAGAGTACTACTCAAACAGCAAAAATGTGTCTGCAAAAGCTCGTTAAGATTCAGAGGCACAAATAATGTAAGAATGCAAAATCTTTAGTAAAATTCAGTTGCAGGGGTTCTATCAGATGTCCATTTCAAATGGAATTTGTCTTGGTTTTAAATACAAAGGTTTTCACATTGAAAGTGACATTTGCAAAATGGTCCTTAATTTGCATGGGTTACATAGCTAATATGAAATTGAGATCATCTTACTTTGTTCATAAGTGTAGCAAAGCATGTTATTTAAAATTATTTTTCACTAAGCTTTTTTATTGGGCTATAAGAATAATATTTCACACTTCATATGTCTCTGATAAATTTGTGATAAACTGAAGTCTCCATGTAATTCCTTCAGCTAAAGGAGTATTTTCAGATTTTGAAATATCTTTTTAAGTACAGTTATACAATCTATATTTAAGAAAATTATTTTTAATTTTGTTTTAATGTTTGAATGTCTACTACTCATTTACTGAATACATGTAAATATTTTTAAATCAAAAAAGTTGATATAATAACTAATACTATTACAAAGACTAAATCATGTGTTTTATTACTCCTGGAGAAAATTATATTTTACTGCCATGTATAAAAATCTTGTAATGAATTAAAATTTGTTCCTTTATAAAGTACTTACATGTACGTTGAACAGAAAAATAACTTATGGTCTAAGTTCTTTATGCCATATTGAAGTCAATTTTCTTTTTAATTATAGATAAGGGAAATAGGTCAAGAAAAGCTTAATACTTAAAGCAGAAACTATAATTATCCAATATTGCTAAATAATTAAGAATTCAACTAGATTGTTATATTGTAAGGGAACTTACATTTTTAAAATAGTTGTAGTTGAACACTCTGGCTGTAGTTTATAATATTATTAAACCCAAGGTTTCCAATAATAATTTGATAATTAAAAGCTTTTCTCCCCTATTTTCGCAGAAAATTATGAAGAATGTCTTTGCAATATTGAATCAGGTATGACTTTATGATGGAAAGTCTTACTCTTCAGGAAATAAATTATTCTTTAATAAACACAAAAGATAAAATTATGGCTTGGAATATAAACGAAATCTACTATAAAGACACACGTGCATGTATGTTCATTGTGGCACTGTTTAAAATAGCAGAGACTTGGAACCAACTGAAATGCCCATCATAGATAGACTAGATAAAGAAAATGTGACATATATACACCATGGAATACTACGCAGCCATAAAAAAGGATGAGTTCATGTCCTTTGCAGGGACATGGATGAAGCTGGAAACCATCATTCTCAGCAAACTGACACAAGAACATAAAACCAAACACCATGTTAGTCACAAGTGGGTGTTGAACAATAAGAACATGTGGACACGGGGAGGGGAACAACACACACCAGAGCCTGTTCTGGGGTAGGGGTCTAGGGGAGGATTATCTGGGGGTGGGTGAATTGGGGAGGGATAACATTAGGAGAAATATCTAATGTAGATGATGAGAGGATGGATGCAGCAAACCACCATGGCATATGTATACTTATGTAACAGTCCTGCACAATCTGCACATGTACCCCAGAACTTGAAATATAATAAAAAAAAAAAAAAAAGAAAAAAAATCACTGTCAACAAATTTGTATTTTGGAGAAAGTAAAACCATTATTCAGTTAGCACATTTTCATTTCTAATTTATTTTAAACTTTCAGTTTTTTTTTCTAAGATTCTTAAGTTTTTTCATTTAAACCTCTTTAAATGCAAGTAACTCAAACATTAGTCAAGGAAGTGACCTTATGGTGAATTTGTATTTTCCAAAGTTTGCAGTTTGATGTATAGTTTTATGTAAACATAAATTAATGCATACTTAAAAATTTTTGAAGTAATAAAATTTCTCTTTGAACCCAAAAGATAGTAGGTGATTAAAGTATGCCATCTTGTTAGTTCTCCTAAAGGTAACACTCGTTTCTGTCCACTAAGTCCCTACAGCATGAGGTAATATGAAGAATGGAAAGAAAAACTACCACTAAGAACCCCTGTATGAGATTTCCTTAATGTGCCCCCAAATTACATTATTTGGTACTACTTTGATGGCATTCTTTTCTGAAAATGTGCAATTCTTATAGTATTACATGAATATTTTAAAAATATGATATGTTTAATATCAGCTGAAGATGGTGTCTCAAAATGACAACACACACACAAGTACAAAGAATTGTGTCTATCTTAGATTAAAAAAAAATCTATAACAACAATAATGATGACAAGTCTCCCTCTCTATTCCTCCAAGAAGTGAATAAGAAAGGAGGAATGTGTTTGAAAGTCATACTCCCTTACAAACTGACAATAACCTAATAAATTATTCTCTGATTTTATTTTTTCTGATTCCAACGTCTGCACTTGGTCTCCCATCCCATTACCCAGATTTTAAAACTTTAGAGTTCTTAGTGCAGTCCTTGTAAATAATAAATTTTGTCTTAGTATGTCCCAGCTGCCCTAACAAATACCACCGACTGCCACACTGTGTGGTCTAAACATCAGATTATTTTTTCACAGTTATGGAGAATGGAAAGTCTAAGACCAAAGTGCCAAACAATTTTATTCCTGATGGGGACTTTCTATCTGGCTTGCAGATTGTCATATTCTCCTTGTGTCTTTACATGGAAGCAAAAAAACCCAAAACGAAAACAAAAACAAAAACAGAACACCTCTCCTGCTGTTTCATCTTATAAAGACACTAATTCCATTGCTTCAGAAGCCACCTGTATAGTCTGTTCTCATGCTGCCAATAAAGACATACCTGAGACTGGGTAATTTATACAGGAAAGAGATTAAATGGACTCATAGTTTCACATGGCTAGGGAGGCCTCAGAATTATGGCAGAAGACGAAGGAAGAGCAAGGGATGTCTTACACGGTGTCAGGCATGAGGGCGTTTGCAGGGGAACTCCCCTTTATAAAATCATCAGATCTGGTTAGACTTTTTCACTACTGGGAGAACAGCACGGCAAAAACCCACCCCAATGATTCAGTGGCCTCCCGCAACATCCCTCCTAAGACATGTGAGGATTATTACAGTTCAAGGTGAGTCTTGGGTGGAGACACAGAGCTGAGCCATATCATCACCCTTTCGACCTTATTTTAAATCAATTACTTCCGTACTCCAAATCCAGCCACAGTGCATTTTAGGGCTTTCACATGTGAACTTTGGGAGGCAGAGGAGAGACACATACACACAATTCCTAAAAAATATCAATTTCAGTATCAATGTAAGAATTTAAAAAATAGATTTCCACAATAATATTTTCAATTACTTAGATTTCCATTAATTTTCTCTATAGTTTATATTGCCATCATTTAGAAAACTGGAACATAGATTATCCTTTTTTATATTAAAGTTTCCAACTTCAAGTTTGTGTACAATTTGTACACTCTCATTGATGTGATGATATTTTAATATAACTCTACTAAGGGCACTAATGTCACTCATATTTTTCCCATTTTTAATATACTAATGCATTAATAATCTTGCAATTTATTTACAGCTGGTAATAATAGAAGACATTATTAAAATACAGCCAAAAGAACCCAAAACCTAATGATCTGAGTGATAAAATGGATGTATAGAGAACAGTAATCTAACCATCTGTGTTAGTCTGATTGGACTGCCATAACAAAATACCATGGACTGGATAGCTTATAAACAGAAATTGTTTTCTCACATTTCTTTAGGCCAGAAGTTGAAGATCAAGTTTCCATCAAGGTTGATTTCTTGTGATGAATCTCTTCTTGGCTTTCAAACATTTACCTTCTCACTGTGTCTCCACATGGGCTTTTCTCTGTACCTTGAAGAGAGAGAGAGAGAGAGCCCTTAAAAAAAAAAAAAAACACTAGTCCTATCAGATTAGGACCTCATAACCTCATCTAATGTTAGTTATGTCCTTATAAACCATATCTCCTAATACAGTCATATTATAGTTTAAGGTTTCAACATATGAATTGGAGGGAGACTCAATTCAGTAACAATATCATCCATTTTTAAATCACTAGAGAATATATTTGAGTCTCAACATTGCTTTTTTAGTATCTCCCACCTTATCTGAATTCATTTTTCCAAAACTTGTAATTTATAATATTATTTCAACACATATTTAAGTATATATTATGTGCTAGCCTTTGTATAGAAGTGTTAAAAATTATGGACTTATATTTTCCTAGTACTTTTTATGTACTTCCAATGCCTAAATAAATTGGATGCTGCTAGAAGCAAATTTTAGTTGTTTCTTTCTCAGTTTTTTTTTTAGATGAATTTTTGCTCCCAGGCGGGAGTACAATGACATGATCTTGGCTCACTGCAACCTCTGCCTCCTGGGTTCAAGCAATTCTCCTGCCTCCCATTTTTTCTCAGTTTTAAATGGTTTTGTTATTTTGTTTCCTGACAAGAGTTGTGTAGCTTATTTTGGACACTCCAGCATGAGAAAAGTAGCTTCATAAAATAAAAATTAAAATAATTAAAACTGTGTAATTAGAAAAATTAAATAAAATTTTTGAAAGTCAATTTGCTACACCTATAATGGTTAATATGTGATACAGTATCAGTGAGATTCCCTATGGACATTGAAACATTAATTGATGATAAATGATTCAGAGATTGACTTTATTGCCTTCTTGCAGCTCCAATGTAGATTATGGTAATTATTATTAAAAATAATTTCCTGTTTGACATTTTATACTGACACTAATCTTTTATTGGTCCATTTGAGAACTCTTTCTTAAATTATGCTGCTACTGCCTACTTAGCACAATAATTAATGGAGCATCTAATAATTATGATAGTGAAATATGAACCTTATTTTTAAAATTTGAAGTGATGGAAATGATTAAAAACCGTAATCTTACTTTAGATAGCAAGCTGACTAATAGATATCACAGTCGTTATAAAAATGCTTCTCTTATTGACTCCCTAATATGCTTCCTTGCAGGTTCCATGCCATTATTTTCAACATTTTCCTCCTGATATGGTTTGGCTGTGTCCCCACCCAAATCTCAACTGAATTGTATTTCCCAGAATTCCCTTGTGTTGTGGAAGGGATCTCGGGGGAGGTAATTGAATCATGGGTGTCAGTCTTTCCTGTTCTATTCTTATGACAGTGAATAAGTCTCATGAGCTCTGATCAGTTTATCAGGGGATTCAGCTTTTGCTTCTTCCTCATTTTCTCTTGCAACCACCATGTAAGAAATGCCTTTTGCCCTCTGCAACGATTCTGAGGGCCCCCAGCCATGTGGAATTGTAAATTCAATTAAAATTCTTTTTCACCCCAGTCTTGAGTGTGTCTTAGTAGTGTGAAAATGGACTAATAAAAGTAAACTGGTACCAGTAGTGTGGGGTGTTGCTGAAAAGATACCCAACAATGTGTAAACGACTTTGGAACTGGGTAACAGGCAGAGATTGGAACAGTTTGAAGGGATCAGAAGAAGACAGAAAAGTGTGAGAAAGTTTGGAATTTCCTGGAGAATTGATGAATGGCTTTGCCCAAAATGCTGACATCAATATGGACAATAAAATCTAGGCTGAGGTGGTCTTAGATAGAGATGAGGTACTTGTTGGGAACTAGAGCAAAGGTGACTCTTTTTACATTGTAGCAAAGAGATTGGTATCAATTTGCCCCTGTCTTAGAGATTTTTGGAACTTTTAACATAGACAGATGATTTAAGGCATCTGGTAGAAGAAACTTCTGAGCAGCAAAGCATTCAAGATGTGACTTAGGTGCTGTTAAAGCATTCAGTTTTATAAAGGAAGCAGATCATAAAAGTCTGGGAAATTTGCAGCCTAACTGTGATAGAAAAGAAAAACCCATTTTCTGGGGAGAAATTCAAGCCAGCTGCAGACATTTGCATAAGTAGCAAGGAGCCTAATGTTAATCCCCAAGACCATGGGGAAAATATCTTCAGTCCATATAGAGACCTTCATGGCAGCCCCTCTTATCACAGGACTGGAAGTCCAGGAGGAAAAAGTGGGTTTGTGGACCAGGCCCAGTGTCCCCGTGCTGTGTGCAATCTAGGGACTTAGTACCCTGTGTCTCAGCTACTCCAGCCATGGCTGAATGGGGCCAATATAGAGCTCAGGCTGTGGCTTCAGAGGGTGGAAGCCCCAGGCCTTGACAGCTTCCATGTGGTGTTGAGCATGTGGGTGAACAGAAGAATTGAGATTTGGCAACCTCCACCTAGACTTTAGGAGACGTATGCAAACACTTGGATGCCCAGGCAAAAGTTTGCTGCAAGGGCAGGGGCCTCATGGAGAACCTCTGCTAGGGCAATGCAGAAGGAAAATGTGGGGTCAGAGCCACCACACAGAGTCCCTACTGGGGCACTGGCTAGTGCAGCTATGAGAAGAGGGCCATTGTCCTCCAGACCCTAGAATGGTAGATCCACTGACAGTTTGCACAGTGCACCTGGAAAAGCCACAGACACTCAATATGCCAGCCCTGGAAAGCAGCAGGAGGGAGACTGTATCTTGTAACACCACAGGGGCAAAGCTGCCCAAGACCATGGAATCCACCTTTTGCATCAAGGAGACCTGGATGTGAGACATGACGTCAAAGGAGATCATCTTAGAGCTAAAAATTTGACTGCCCTGTTGGATTTCAGACTTGCATGGGCCCTGTAATCCTTTTGTTTTGGACAATTTCTCCCATTTGGAATGGCTGCATTTATGCAATATGTGTACCCCCGTTGTATCTAGGAAGTAACTAGCTTGCTTTTGATTTTACAGGCTCATAGGTGAAAGGAACTTGCCTTGTCTCAGATGATTTGGACTGTGAAGTTTTGGGTTAATGCTGAAATGATAAGACTTTAGGGGACTGTTGGAAAGGCATGATTGGTTTTGAAATGTCAGGACATGAGATTTGGAGTGGCCAGGGCAGAATGATACAGTTTGGTTGTGTCTCCACTGAAACCTCAACTTGAATTGTATCTCCTAGAATTCCCATGTGTTGTGAAAGGGATGCAATGGGAGGTAATTGAATCATAGGGCCCGTCTTTCTGGTGTTATTCTTATGATAGTGAGTAAGCCTCATGAGATCTGATAGGTATATCAGGGGTTTCTACTTTTGCTTCTTCCTCATTTTCTCTTGTCACCTCCATGTAAGAAGTTCCTTTGTCTCCCACCATGATTTTGAGGCCTCCCCAGCAATGTGGAAATAAAAATCCAATTAAAACTCTTTTTCACCCCAGTCTTGGGTATGTCTTTATTAGCAGTGTGAAAATGGACTAACACACTTCCATTCCTTATTTTGAACAGATAAATATTTCTGCCACCTGTTTGAAGTTCTCCAGCTTAAAATGTTTTAGATCCTACCCTGTATTTCCTAATAAACCTTCCCTTTTCCTAGTTTACCCTTGATCTCTCAGGAAGATGGGGATCTCTGCTCTCATTCACTCATGTCTCAAGGAAGACAATCTACTCAGCATCTTCTTCTTTACTTCTATGCTTTAATTTCTATTAAATTAATAGAAATTCATTAATTTAATTTGTATCCATATTCCTGCCATATAGTTTTTTTCCTTAATCATATCCCTGCAAGGAAAAAAAATATTATTTCAGTTTTCTCAGGATTGAAAAGAAAGTAATAATGTGTTTCCAGCCACAACCACCAGCATTCCTTGGAGAAATCCTTGAATCCAAATCTGAGGAAAAATATGAAGATAAGTATGTAACACCTTTTTCCCAGAAAGCAAGGAACTTTTCATAGTATGATTGGAATATATTCAAAGGTCCAGAATCTGATTAAAAGGTGCTCCCATAGGTTACATTTAGGACAAACAATGAAATTTTTAAAAAATCAATAAATTTAGAAAAAGATTTATAGTAACAGATTATAAAAATTTGAATGCAAAATTTTTCATGTGATGTGATGATGTTTAACAAAAGAAGGAGGAGTGTAAGGAGAAAGTATTTCTGAACAATAAAACGTAACATACATTGATTGAAAAGATCACTTTCTTTGTCACTACTGATGCTATAATTATCAATGGACCTAAAGAACTGAATAAAATGCTATTGGAGAACATGATATTTATAGGATATTTTACAGCATCTCAAAGTATCACCTAGCTAACTACTTATTCATTGTAAAGAGAAATAAAATGCCTTTGCAATGGAGAATTTCGATGAACACTACCTTAACACAGTAGATAAACTTAGCACAGAAATAATGGTACGCACTAACTCTATGTGTCTACACTGTGATGCAATGAAAATATGCCACCACTTGGGAAATGTTTTTGGCAACAAAGTTTAAACTATTTGTGATTATGAAGAAATATCACACATATCCAGATTGTGTGTCATCCCACATTGGGACTGATTATACAAATAGACAATGGCAGGAGTATATATAAAAATAAACTTTGCCCACAGTCTGCAGTAAACAGCCAATGAAGCCAACCCACTACTCACCTCCAAGTCAGACACATCATAGCCACACCATTCTCTCTAGCAACCAGTCTAGGAAGCCAAAAAAACAATTGGCCAAGATGTGATTAAAAACTGAGAGTTTCTCTAATTTCCATCCCCACTTTCAACTTAGGACTAATTAGAGCAAGCTAAATATACACCTGTAACAAATCACTTAGGATGTCTTGCTTCTACTTACCCCATCTACAGCTTTCCTAATGTAACAGTTCACCACTTCCCTGTCTATCTTTGACTCTATAACAAAATACAAGTAATGAGGGCTCCCTTGTGCATCAAACTCTGAATGAATAGACTTTACCGGTTCTCATTTTGGTCTTTTTTATTTATTTCTGCATATAATACATCTGGCCTTCCTAGACTTTTCAAAAAATCCATATTTTAAAAACAAATTAGGAGGTGTGTTTTATACTAGATAAAAATAAGTATTCTTGGAGCAAAGTGTGCAAATTACTTTTAAATATTACAATGTATGTGTGTGTGTATGTGTTATTGTGTTTATGATTAGATGGAAGGAGATTCATCAAATGTGGTAAAAAGTATAAAATGTGATTATTAATATTAGGTAGGTGTTCATTGTATATTCTTTTATCTTTCTTATAGGTTTTTGATTTTTACAAATAAAGACAAAGAGGGAAGGAAAATACTGTGAAGAGATGATAAATCATGGTTATATCTATAATATAATCCTAAAGCTAACTTCTTTTTACTAATGTACCAAAGAAAACTGGAATTTATGTTCATGAGCAAGGTCGTAGTACTCTTATTTATTCAGATCATGTTTTGATTTTAGCTGAGGTGTGATCCTCTGCATGAGCTAAAGACAGGCCATTAGATTTTAATGTAAATTGTCATTATGTACACACAGTAAACAGTCTACATATTTCTAGGAGGTCAAGTGACCAATATCATAAACATTTTGAAATATAAGTGTTTATTTACTTAAGGATAAGCACCTTTAATAAACAAGGATGACTATAAATTATTAAACAGTCTACATATTTCTAGGAGGTCAAGTGACCAATATCATAAACATTTTGAAATATAAGTGTGTTTATTTACTTAAGGATAAGCACTTTTAATAAACAAGGATGACTATAAATTAGTAAAATTAAAAACGTGAACCTACATTTGTGTATTTAGTAATAGTTGCTCCTTGTTTATTTATAATATCTCAGGGAATGGTTAAAATGCCCAAGAAAATGCTTATTTAATTTCTTTTAATATGATATAATACTAATTTACAGTTTTTGCTGCTTTATAATTTACACATTATTTACAGGTAGCACTATGTGATCTGTACTTGATACATACTACCCATAAAAAAGGAATTTAGTATTCTAGTTATTGCTCAAAATATAAAATTATTACTTAACCCATAAGATCAATGTGTATACAAAAACAAAATTTAAACCAACAAAAATTTTACATCAAAACAGTTGGAGTAAACATATTATAAAATAATATTAATTAGTTTTACCTAATGATATTAGTTGGTTTAATAATATTACCAAGTTTTAAAGTTACTTCATTTTAGTTGCTTTACCATCCAGCTATTTCATTACTCTGGTAGTCCATACATTTACTTGGAAAAGATTAATTCAATATAAGGTGAGATTAATACATAGGTGGTAGTATTAGAAATCCTGAAAGACCTGAAAAAGTGTAAATAACATTGAGGAAAACCACAGAAATTGTCTGGCAAATAAGCAGCCAAAGAGTAAACTAATAGGAGGCCATGGGAAATCAAAAGACTAAGAACCTTAAAATGTGTCTTCTACTGTATTAAGTATTTTTCAAAAGATAATTAAGTTGATCAAAATCTAAAAACACTTATTAGGAGCTGACATTCAATCTACATAGTGTAGGGGATATTAACAGAAGTTAGAGGTGAGACAGAGGAGAGTTTGAATTTTAATTTCACCCCTAACAGCTGTGTATATTAGAAAATGTTACTTTCCTGAGCTCCATTTGCCTTGTCAGTAAAATGGGGTTATGGGTGTTAAATGCCCTAATATATGTAAAGTGGTTAACATCGTGCTTAAAGAAATTGTTAGTTATTTAAGTAATAATGATGAAAATATTATTATTATGGTCAACCTTTAAATATTTATTATGCCCCAGCACTGTTAAAAGATCTTTAAATATATTAACTCATTTACTCTTCATAATATAACTACCAAGTCAATACTGTAATTATCTTGATTTGATAGTTAAAAACAGAAATGGGGGTCCAGAATAGCTAAGTAAGTTGGCCAAGAGAGTATTAAAGGCAGAATCATGTTCACTTTGGTCTGTTGGTTTCAGTACCCATGCTCTTAATCATGACTTGTGTTTCTTGTTGACTGAATCCTGTGGTGGCCCATCTCACTTATAATAAGAAGAGAACTGCTGTCCTCTGGAAAATATGAACTAAAATTATGGAATTCTGCTTGGTACATGCTGAATATGTGGGTTGATCATAGATGCAATTCACATGAACGCAGGCCATGGGACACTGTGGACTGGGCTGGCTAGAGAAAGCTTGCAACAAGAGTGGGAACTCATATGCTTGGGATTAGGAGTAAGAGTCATAAAGTAGGGGTGAGGGAAAGGATACGGGGTGGGGAGGGCAGAGGCATTCCATTTGGGCACTACAGAAAAGAGATGCCAAGGTAGGAATATAAAAGCAATTATTTAGAGGTCAGTCTTGGAGGAGATAGTGATTTTTATGCTTAGGAATAGTGGAAAATAAGTTTGGAAATGTAATTGGGGTGTAGATTTGGAAAAGTTCGAAAGTACACATTTGATATGATATTGTAGGAAATGGAGAACGGTTGAAAGGATTAATGGCAAACAAACATGAATTTAGAAAAATTAATCAGATGGATTTTATTTATGCTTTTTGAGAAGGTCTACAGGGAGAGTGTGATGCTTGGCAATCATTAAAGTGGTCATTACAACAATCTAAATGTGGTGCTGGAAACAGACATTTAAGAGCAATACAGATGCTTTAGAAGGGAGTATTCATAGTTCATGAGAAGCTACTGAAATTTGTGTCAAGATAAAGTGAGTTTTTAAAAATAGTTTCTGGAATTAAACTAAATGAATGGAAGAATATGAGCCCTACTGAAGAAATGGTATTCTCTCTTGCTATTAGGAAAATCTGGCTGATATTACAGTAGAAATATGCATCAGTTGAAGAAAGAAAAGACTAATGCTCATGATAAGAACAGCATTCTGTGGTTTTGTATGTTTATCACCAGATCTTCTGAAAATTATTTTGAGTTTTCATTTCTTTCTTCTCTTTTTCCCTACATCTCTTTCTTCCACTTTCCTTCCCTTCCCTCCTTTCTTTAATTTCCACTTTTCCTTCTCCTCTCCCTTTCTCCCTTCCTCACTATATTTAATTTGTGTTTTTTAAAATAAATGTTTATTAAGCATTTATTCTGAGACTGTTTTATTTCTCTTTTCTCTCAGGGTCAGTAACAAGCCTTGTGAATTGTTTCAACACTGAGATTAAAAATTTGAGCTTTGGATTGTGAAGTCAGCCTGTTCAGTCTGATAAACTACCACTTCATTTACATAGATAATGAAAATATCAACTCTCTTATTAAGATAAATTAGAAATGAACGTATGAATTATTGGGTGAAATAAATAAATCTGCATAATAAAAAAAATCTATGGACCAAAATTTATTACAATCATATATCAACAATAAAGCATGTGTGCATGAATGGGTGCATGTGCGTGTGGGTTTATCTTGTGAGTGTGTGGATACACAAAACCAATTATTGTCTTTTGAATCAATTCTCCCTGACAGTGGAGATTAAGGCTTGATGACATTTTGAACCTATTTCAGCCATTTTTTTTTTTTTTTTTTTTTGCAAACATTTTCCTGTTTTATTTACCAAGGATCTTGGTCCCAAATATTTCGATCGGCTCTCAGAAGGCTGTGGCCAAGGGTCAGCCAGCAGGCCTCTGGGCAAAGTGGGGGTCGCGTGGATGGGTCCTAGCCAGGGGGTAGGCAGGAATGCACCAGGCTCACATGTGCCTCTAGGGGGTGGCCAGGCCCAGGACTGCGACGCTGGAAGCGCTGACCTGCAGCTGTGGAAATGCTGGTCAGCCGAGGAGCGCCCGCGCCTAGCCACCATGCTTTCCAGCAAGCCGGCAGTCACATACAAGCGAAGTGGGCAGAGCCTGGGCTGCAGCATTTATTACATGTGCTTTGGCGAAAATAAATAATTCTTCCCATGGACTTTTCAGCAGGACATGAAAAACGGAGAGGGAAGAGCAGCTGCAGAGTTCTCGGAGGAAGGTGGGAGGCGCGCAGGCAGCACGGGGCTGTGGCTCATTTTTCCGGACCCCCTTTATTGTTTATTTGCTTATTTAAATATTTTGTTTTATTGTATTTTATTTAACACAGGGTCTTGCTCTGTTGCCCAGGCTGGAATGCAGTGGCGCAATCTTGGGTCACTGCAACCTAAAAGGCCGGGGACTCAAGGGATTCTCCTGCGTCATTCTCTTCAGTAGCTGAGACAAGAGGCATGCACCACCACGCCCGCTAATTATTTTTATTTTTATTTATTTATTTTTTAAGTAGAGACGAGGTTTCCTCATGCTGGCCAGGCTGGACTCTAGTGATCCTTCTGCCTCAAGCCTCCCAAAGTGCTGGGATTACAGTCCTAAGCCACCGCGCCCGGCCCGGCTCCCCTTTTAGAAATGAAGCATTTGGGCATTAGGGAACATCAATGAATATTAAGTTGGAACTTAATTTAGCTTATGGAGTATGGTCACAATTAGCTGTTTTCAAACTCTTAATATATATATTTTAAGGCTGAATTAAAAGTGTATTTAGAGAAGGAACTATTTTAAAGTTATTGCTGCTATAGAATCCTTAAAAAAAATTATAAATTACCAATACAAAAGGTACATTATATTTTTCTTTCATCTCTGTTTCTTTTCAGTAACTTCTGTAATTTTTAATAAAGTCTTGCCTCTCCATCTGTATATAATTTCTAACATCTTTTTCTTTATCCCATTTCATCCTCAGAATAACTCTGTGTGATAGGAAATAAATTATCTTCACTTTATCTTTACCTTTCCTTTACTAATCAGCCTATATGCAGGGAGCAGAGCATGTTAGAGCAACATTTCTTCATTGAATAGCTTATAATGTAGTCATTCATTCAATAATCAGTCAAGAGATCTCTGTCTTATTTTTGCATAATTGATATAATTTTAAAAGATTGGCTGTCCTCAATATCGTTCTTTTAGAGCCCAACAGGCTACTTATTCATCTACCGGAATTCAGTGTGTCAGGTAATGCAATCATTTAACTGTGGATAGTACATCTGTGCCTACTAGAGATAATGCCATTGAAAAGCTCCTCCTTAGAAGCACTGAAGACAAGAATGCACCCTAAGGTACTTTGGGGAAAAAAGAGAGTATTATGAAGTCCAAAATTTCTAACTTTCTTAAATAATGTCCCACATCTTCGTAAATCTTGGTTATAACTTTGCACTGAGGTCTTCACTGAAACAATTTAGATGTTCTAGCTGTGTACTAAGGTCACCACTGAACCAACTGAGCTGTGCTCACAATTGCCTGCTGGTGGTAAGCCGTCAGTGGTATGAGCAAATATTTTTATGTGCTAGATGACCTTATTTGAACAGTGCATTTTTAATCTCATAGATGGGTCTCCATAGCGTAACTACTTTGAAAACCTCTGTATCAGTTTTCTAATGCTGCTGTTATAAATTACCACAGACTCACTGGCAGAAAACAATACAAATGTGTTATCTTACATTTCAGGAGTTAGAAGTCCGACATGGGCCTCACTGGGCTAAAATTAACATGTCAGTACCAACTGCATTATATTCTGGAGACTCTGGGGGACAATCTATTTTCTTGCTTTTTCTGGTTTCTAGAAACCTGCACATTCCTTGGCTCATGGCCACCTTCCATCAACTTCAAAATCATCATCTTCAAAAGCCTTTGCATTTGTTGACTCTTCCTATGATTACAAATGGGAAAGGATTCCTACTTTTAAACTGTGTGTCTGTGTGTGTTTGTGTGTGTGTGATTAGATCAGAATTGAGATAATTTCCACATCTCAAGGGACTTTGCTTATTTTTTAACAGAACCTTTTATTCTCTATAGGGTAATATATTAATATCAAGATCTGGTGATTAGAATGGGAACATCTTTTAAAAAGGGATTGCATTACTCTGTGTACAGCTTCTTCTTCTGCTCTGAGTATTTTGATAGGAACTGTATCTCTCACTAGCAGTGATTCTTCCCCTTTCATTTTACATAGATATTATACCAAGAATTTCCCAACCTGTAAGACAGTGAAATACATTCTTAAAAGCAATTTATGTTATAATGACTCCTTAAGTCATCTAAATATCCATTGAAAGCAAGATTGAGCTTTGTATAATTAACATAGATATATAAGGATTATTGGTTAAAAGTAAAATTTTGTTCACTTTCTTTCTCTTCTAACACACATTTTATATACATGACATTCACTGCCAAAAGCAATTTTCTAAAAATCTTAAAGGTTAATCTTGTTTGAGATTCACAATAATGGGATTAGGACATTCTTTACATATCCTATTGGATTGACTATTTTTAGGACAAAGTAGATATTAACCCATCATCAATTAAAACTTATCACTGTATGAGTTAGGGTAATCCAGAGAACCAATAGCTCTATCAATTTATCATCTATCTAACCGTCTATCTAGAAATATATTTTAACAATTGACTCTAGCAATGTGGGGGCTAGTAAATTTGAAATTTGCAGCCAGCAATCTTGAAATTCAGGTAAAGGGTATTACCATCTTAAATCTAAAATAGTCTGCAAATGAATCAAGAAGTTGGAAACTCAGGCAAGGTTTCTATGCTGCGATCTGGAGAAGGAATTACTTCTTCTTTGAGATTCTTCCATCTTGTCTTTTTATGCATTCATTAAATTAAATGAGGCCCACTCTTTCTTTGGAGGGTAATCTGCTTTTCCTTTAATTCCTCTGACTGGAAAGTTTAGTAACACACACAAATACTTTCACAGAAACATCTAGATGGATGTATGATGAAACTACTGGGCATCATGGCCTAATGAAGTTGGCAGATAGAATTAGCCATTACATTTTCAGAAATTATTATGAAATTAAAGCTTCCTCTGAAGAACTCATTATTTTTGGGAAAGCCTTTTAAAATCAAATACTGTCTTACAAGCTATTGATTCAATATAATTATCTATTGAGTGCTTACTGCCCTGTGTGTGTATGTGTGTGTGTGTGTGTGCACTAAAGGTATCTCTTTTTACTGTGTGCTAGGTGCTACATTTAGTTATATAAATATGAATGACATACCATCCCTGACATCAAGACAATTGTTGTTAATTATAAAGGTAAATGTATATTAAAAATCACAGCACAACATTCTTGGTGTTAAGAGGACTGGAAGTGTAGTGGCAGGCAAGAGTGCAGCATGAATAGAGTGCAACTGACACACCCCTGGGGAGTCATATATGAAGCAACTGAAGAAACTGGCAAATGAACAAAATAGGAAATGGTGACATAGACAGACCATAGATCAAAAAGCGTCACATTCTATTGCTAGTTTATATAACCGAGTATTTTGATATATCATGAAAGCAGGGCAAGATATTTGGATGGTAAGTGGAGTTGTATTGTGAAGAGCCTTGGGTGTCAGACCACATTTTGTCTTACAGGAATGAGAGGACAGTAAGGCAGTGGCTGTTAATCAGTGCAAGACACAGATTTGACTTTGCACTCCTAGAAAAGGCCATTTCCATTGCAAAAACAGACTCAGTCCTTGCTCTTTGTCTGTCTTTGTGCTGCTATAACAAAATATCTGACACTGGGTAAGAGATAATGTAAGTATGTAAATAAGTAGATATATAAATGTTATAAATTTATTTTTTGGAGTTCTGAAGGCTGCAAAGTCTAAGAGCAAGTCAGCCTTGTGTCTGGTGAGGGCTGCTCTCAGCTTTCCAAGATAGTACCTTGCTGTTGTGACCCCTGAAAAGGACAGACACAGTGTCCTCACATGGCAAAGGTGGAAGGGCAATTAAAAAACTCAAAAACCCCAAAACAACAACAACAACAACAACAACAACAAAACAGTGCTTTTTGAAGTCTCTTTTATATAGGCCTTAATCCCATTCATGAGAGTCTCAAGCTATGACTTAAACACTTCCCAAAAGTCCCATCTCTTAATACCATCCCAAAGGGAATTAAGTTTCAACACATTCAGTTTGGAGAATACATTCAAACCCTAGCACTCCTCCCACACAGTGTATAAAAACAGAGAACATGAAGATTCGTATTCAGCAATTCCAACTATTAAGGATTGAGTCTAATTTTTAATTATTATTGTAATTTTTTAGTAATTTTCAAAGACACATCTGATTTATACTATTGCTAAGAATGACAACATTTAGGACTGTAAATCATGAAAGAAGAATAACTACTTTTCTTTGTCTACTCTCATGCTAATTCTAATGGATCCAGGGCACAAAATATAGAAATGAAATAATTTCCTCATTAAAAATGTCTCCATAAAATGTTAAATGCATATTAAAGATGAGTTTTCTTTTTTTAATTGTGGCTAGCTTCATAAGGTTCAGCTTTACTGAAGTGTTCTACTTTGGCTGCAGGCATATTAATGGATGAGTGTATGAATTTCTATGCTTCCTAA
The DNA here is from genome assembly GCF_030222135.1 of Aotus nancymaae. Lineage (NCBI taxonomy): Eukaryota > Metazoa > Chordata > Mammalia > Primates > Aotidae > Aotus > Aotus nancymaae. Next base: position 26,180,257 of record NW_026988435.1, read on the forward strand.
CAAATTATCACACACTTAGTGCCTTAAAACAACACACATTTGGTATTTCAGTTTCTGTGTGTCAGAAACCCAAATATGGCTTAATTGGATTTCACCATGTCAGGGCCTCACCATGCTGAAATCCAGGCATTGGTCATAGCTTCAGTCTCATCAGAGGCTCTCCTGGGTTCAGAGTCACCTTCAAGCTCTCTGGTTGTTGGCAGGATCAATCTTCCTGGATCTATAGGACTGGGATATCTGTTTCCTTGACACCCACAGCCTGTAGGCCTCTCTTGGCTTCTATATGTGCCTGAAGTTTGTTTGTATGTTTGTTTTTTCCACATGAGCAGCTTTATAGGTCCTCTCACAAATGGAAGCTTACTTTTAAATCCAGCAAGGGTGAAAGTTTCAGTCTGCTAAAATGAAGTCTTACATAATGTAACCAAGGGAACCATGGGATAGGTGTTTAATCACCTTTGCCATAATATATAACCTAATCTCAGGAGTGACATGACATTACTGTTGCCATTTTTGCCATATATTAATGGTCACAGTTGCCACCTCCAGCCAAAAGGCAGGGGTGACAAGGAGAGCACACAGACATGTGATATATCATGGGGTGAGAATTACTCGGAATCCTCCTGGAGAGGTCTGCCATAATCAAACCTAAAAAATGGTCATGTTGGTGATGTTGAAATTCTTTGGAATCTCCACTCTTAAAGCATTCTGGATCAATACCTAAAAATTATTTCTAGAATGCACTAATTGAGAAATGTTTTAAAAAATATCCAAACAATACATTCATCAAACTGCTTGGAAAAACAATGATTATACAACATTTTATTAAAAAGAAGCTTAACAAGGATTAGTCATAAGAGGGAATTCCAACACCAATCAACATAGATTATTCTTGTCCTTTCATAGTCATATTTAAGTTATTTTATTTTGAACTAGATATCTTCCTCAATATATGTACAGCTTGGTTGTCTTGGTTTTACATATATATGTATTCGTATTTATGTGCATGTGTGCTATTTTTACATATATATATTTCAATACCTGAAAGCACTGAGATGGGAACTTTACCGTTATGGTGAATAGATATTTCTGTGCTGAATTTTTGACTATCACAAATGTACATTAAACATATGCAAATCCAAAACAAGCTGTATAATGATCCTAAACATTGCTTTTTTGCTACATTAAGTTTAATGGCTCAATCTCAAGCTCTCTGTAGGAGGGCAAGTATTTCCACCTCTCTAAGGCTTTGCAGAAAAGAAAATGTTGGTAGAATCGCCACATTCATATGCATACCTGCCAGCAAAGGGTGCATACATGTGCTATATTCGCTATAACATAATGTGTCACTTCACAGTAAGAAAAAGTCTACAGAAGAAGATGACCAAAGCCCTGTCAGGTTTCAAGACAGATATTAGTTATGACTAGAATTAGACGATCCTGGAGCTTATCAGTGAAACTTATGCATCAGTAGAAATGCTGTTTTTCTAAAGTTAACTATTAGATCTGTAAGACTATAACCAACAAGCTAAAGCTATTCATGTTCTCCTGTAGAGATGCATCTTTTATGCTGTATTTATAATTATTATGCTGTGAGTCAGGATTTCCATCCCACATCCATCACCCAATTGTGTAAATCCTGATTTGGGACAGAATTCCAGTATTTATATGAAACATTCATGTGGATCATTTCTCTGTTGTTATAATTTTTATCCAATGGCTCTGTTTTATTCCACTTAGAGAAGCCTACTTAATTTTTCAAAAAACAAAAAATACATGGCGATTTGTGCATGATTTTGTCAGAAAGTGATTTATTGTTAGGGCTTTGTATTTTTGCTGTTATATATGTACTCTCTCAGTAGATGCCTACACAAAATGAATACTCCTAACTTACCCAGGTCACTGTGTCTTGGTAAGCGTCTCCCATACTGTTTCTCTTACTCTTCTGTGTCCATCTTCATATATGAACTAAGATAACCCTCTAATATGCTTAAAGTCTTTAAAGTGGAGTATGTACCTGAATCAAATAGAATATTTGCAAAATTGTCACTCATATTTTGAGTTTCTACTTTAGTGTCTTAGTGCTTTCTTGATATGGGAAAATTCCTGTTCTCCATTCACAAGTATGCACTAAGTAAGAGTTATTATGTCTGGTTCCTGATTAAGTACTAATCTTGGAATATTATCCTATAATAGGTCAGAGCACATATATCTCCTGATAATATATTGAATATGATAGATTAAATAATTGATTAACTAAATACTAAAGCAAATTGCTGCACGTATTATTTATTTTTTCACAGTATAGAAAGTGCCTGGCTCAGTGTTTGAAAATTGTCTGACTTTTTCTCATGTATAGTGTGCTTTCATGGTACTGTATAAGACCTGACATGATCTCTGTTTACAATAATCACCTAGTGCCATAAAGACCATAATAAAGAATATAACCAATTGGTTTCTTTATGCTGTAATTTATTAGTGCGTATTGCCTTAGTGCAGAATTACCTTGTATTACCCATAGTGCTTAGAGCATAAATCAGACATGTTCCTTGAAGGAAAAGAGGTACAATGCAATGTAATAAAAAAGTACATATTGAAAATGCAAGTTTTGTTACGTTGTTTTGGATATGTTAACCTTTGTCCCTGCTCTCCATATGCATCTGTAGCAAAAACTGCCTATTCCTGCTTCATCCCACCACTGAATAGCTATTGCTCCATCTGCCTCAGTGATTAAACTTCATACTGTGTGAACTAGCCTTCCCCTCTACGATCACACCAAAGCATTCAATTCACATGTTCTTACAGTCTACAGAAGAGGCTTAGAATGATGATAATACCTAAATGCCTCTTGTTTTATAAAAATTTGAACTCAGGATGCATAAAGACCTTGCCTTTTAGTAGCATAGATATTTCTGGAAGGTCATCAGTTTAATTAGAATAGAGAAGCTACTATCAGTCATGTTTCTCTGAAGTTGGAAAAGCACATTACTCCCTTTTATTATCTGAGTTGCATTACGTATGTTGAGGACTGTTATAAGTAATTTGGTTAGTTGGCCTGGAACTCTGCTAAGCAAGAGAATCTTAGCAGGTATAGTTATTTGAGTAAACAGGGCTGCAAGTAATTCTTAATAATGTAGAATATAGATTTCCTTTGGCATAAAGGTAAAATGCCAAAATATTTCATGACTGATGATTATTATTACACTGTGCATGATTTATACCAGAAATAAACTGAACCTCTTCCAGCACGCCGTTTCATATCAGCCATAAATGAAGAAACAAATGAGGAAATTATTATTTGTCACGTGATTAAGCAGTCAGTCAAATCCATTCTCTCTAACAAGTGATTGATTGCTTTAGAATGGAAGCCAGAAATTATAAGGGTAAAATGATATACTTTGGAGTGAGGGGTATGTAATCAAAGTTTTTGTGGAATATTGCATTTTTCAATGATGATCGCAGCAGTATGTCCATTCCATATGTTCTTTCTACAGTGCAACCTATGATAGGGTCTTTGCCCTCTCCCTTTGAAACTCAATGGCTTTCTGTGACTGCTTCAACATATTACATAAAAATGCCATCATTATCCACTATGATATTTTGAGATGCTTACTGTAGAAGAAGAGCCAATATGCTGTGAGAATGTTCAAACAGGCAAAGCAGGGAGACTCCATGGAAAGGATGTATGCATGAATTTTGCCTGACAGTATAGCTGAGATTCTAACTGATAGCTAGTACCAAATTACCACCTATGTGAGTCAACCATTTTGTTAGGTCTCCAGTTCTGAGATTAATGACTTCAAATAAACCTCTTGAATCAAGTGCAAGCTCCCTACTAAACCTTTCATAGGCCCTGCTCAAGCAATAGATACAGAAACAAAATAATTGTTGTTCTTTCAGGTCAGTGCCTTTTGTGATTTTTTTTTTAGCATGCAGCAATGAATAATGCAATCAGCAACTAATGTCCTATCCTTCATCTTTTAAAATTTCTTTTTATAAATGGGATTTACTCTTCTGATGCCATTTCAGTAACATATTGTAGTTAATTGATATCAGTGGTGGTTATATGATTCACAAGGATTAGAGAAAATAAAAAAGAATAGAACTGTGACTGAACCAGGAAATAAATGAACACAGCTTGGAATTGCAGACTCTGAAATTAGTAAGCACCTTGAAAGAAGTTTTGTATCCTCACCTGTATATTTAATAATAGGTCATATCTCTGATTACACTGTTATGAGTATGAATATGATGATGGTATTTACATATAATAGTTAGATCACATATAAAACCCAACATTTTTAAAAGTGATATTTCATCGGATAAATAATAACATGCATTATAGAGGATGATATATTTTGGACTAGTTCTTATCTCATTATTCCTTATGAAGAATGTATATTTTGACATACATTCATTTTTGTGATATATATTTATATCTCTTGTTTCCTAGGAAGCCTCTTTGTGTATACCATGTGGCTATATATCCAGTGTAAGCAATGAACACAACAAATCCAGAAACTTCTTTGTGACGTGTTTAGATACCGAAACATGCATCATATCAAGATTAGTAGGATTCTTCACAGTATCTTTCTCAAAACTAAAAAAAAGATATGATTTTCAGTTATGCAAAAGTATTGGGACTAGAGAAGGACATATTGAGTTTTTTGCATATCAAGGCTATGAGGCAATTGATGACAAAAGAGAAAGAAACTGAGCAAATTGAGGAATATGAAGAGAGCTTCAGAATGTAAATGGGTCATATAGAGCAAAGGAGAAAAAAAAAGATGTAAATTTTTGTTTTTAAGCTTGCCACAGTGAGTTGAACCCAGAACTAGCTATAGAGCTCATCTCCATAAGGACTGGCTGTCTCTGGATCACATCTTTAAATACCTATGAGAGCTACCCCTAGCTTATTGTACCATACATACCATCTGCTTGCTGATAACATTATCTGTCACCCATTGCCTACAATTTTTTTTTTGCAATAAAAATTGCTAAAGAGAAACAAGAGTATACTATAGCGAATAGGTTCACAAAGGGCACTAGATCAACGAACAGATGAATTTCATTAGAATAATGCCCTTGAAATGAGTCTTTAAATGTTAACAGTTGTCCAATGGTGAAAGAAGACATTCAAGGGGGAAAAAAAGAAAAGATAAAATTATGAAACATTTGTTTTCAGAGGTCATAATTATTTAAGAACAGCTAAAGCCCGAAGTCCTAAAAAGAACACAGCACAAGATGACATTGGTGATAGAAGCAGAAACCTTATGATGGAGATATACATATATCCCTTTCTACTAAGGTTGGATTTGATTTTTAAGGTAATACAAAGTCAAAAAAGACTTTCCACAGGGCATGAGAAAATTGGATTTGCATTTTAGGAATATTTCAAGAGAGAATGATGAAATATTATCACCAAGTATATATATCATATGTACTCTAACCTAATCCTAATCCTAACTGGAACCCTAACCCTAACCTAGTTCTTAATAGGTACTTGGTAGAGATCTGACACAAAAATATTAAGACCTTATAATCACCTAGATCTGATTATTAGTTAGATATGAAGAGTGAAGGTAATAGAGTCTGAAAAGCTTCAAATGAATGACTTGCCAGGTAATAGAGCAAAGGACCAGATTGGGAGGGGTTGTATGAAAAATAATAAACTCAACTTAGCCCACCTTACACTCAGTCACATTGCTCTTCTTACTTAATTTCTCAGACCAAAACCTTGGGCACATTCTTGCTTTTTCTTTCTCTTTTACAACAACTCTAAAGAATATCAGGTATGATTACCTTCCAAGTCTAGGATACATCTTATCACCTTCACCTTCACCAATGCATCTTAGTCTTCAAACTGTCATCAATAGCAAACTGATAAAGTTACGTGTGTGTTAATGTTCTTCCCTTTACCATGAAATCAGTATTGGTGAAGCTTGTTGAATGAGAAAAATACTAGTGGAAGATGATGTCAGAAAGACAAGATTGAGCATGACTTGGCTTTGCAGGCTCTGGTAAATCATTTGGAATTTACTTTATGTTTCAAAAGAAGCTACAGAAGTCCTTTCACTGGCCAAACAAAGCATCTGATGAGGGTTTTCAACAAAGGCTGCTACCTGGAGAACTGAATGTAGGGTGGCAAGAATAAAAATAGCTAGAAATCTCTTTCTGTAATATAAACATGAGGCTGGTACTTCTTTCTCCTTTGCCAAATCAAATTCGTTCCAGTCTCGATACTATCCTTGTTTATTTCTTTAACCTAGATGGTTAGGAAAATCCTTTCCTTAGATTTTCCTATCTTGCCAATAAGATGTAGGACATATCAAGATCAACGAGTTCTTTCAGCATCCATCCAAAGTAGCTTTTCCTCTTGTCATACATTGGCCGATATTTTTGCTTTGGATTTTCAAAGCACAGAGCACTCTCTGGAGTTAAATTATTTACTTATTTGTTTCTATTCCATATTTTCCCATTAGGATATAAGGCATCCAAGGATAGAAAATATATTTTTCTTATTGACATCATATTCCTAATGTTCAGCATAGTACTTAGAGTGAAATATGTATTCAACACATATTTGTGATTAGATTAGCAAATGAAAATACGATAAGATATAATTTAAAATTTGGGAGAGACTTGCTTAGAGATAAAAATTGAAGGAGATTGTCTAAGATGAAGATATTGCTTTAGACTTGAAGATGAGGGGAAATTTCTAACACTCATTTATGGATTGACGGTAAATTAAATTATCTTTTAAAACATATCAGAAAGTAAATAATAATCTTTAATAAAGAAGGGAAATTGAAGGAAACAATTCTCCATTGAGTATTAGGCTCTCTGTTATGTACTTAATATATTTAAACTCATATAAACCTCTAGGAAATGATGTTTTTCAAGAAATCATTTATTTAAACAAATTATTTATGTTTTAAGCATCTAGAATTATATTTGTTAAAATTCATGTACTTTTAGAACAATGAAAAAAATCACATGTAAAATACACAGCATTCACTGCACTTAATTTTAACAAATATTTTTCATTTTTAGCCTTAATAATAGAAACATTATTTGCATTTGGAAAAATATTTCTTAGATATATTGGTCACTAAACAATGAAGTCACATGTCACGGTGGTTTTATGTTTACCTGTCTTGCAAAAACACTAGATTTGACTAACAATAAAAATTTCCACTGTTAAAATGCCTGCAGAAACACTGTTCACATTAAATTATAACCAGGTTCTCATGCTCACATTGTCAGGCCATCAATAAAACAATTCCAAGTTTATAGCACAGAGGTACGTTGTACCCAGTGTTGTTATTGTGACATATTGTGCTACCTTGTGCTGTATCATATTGTAATTCAAACATTAACTTATGTGACTACTACTCTTTATGTAGAAAATACAGTGTTCTCATTTGTTCCAAAAACTGCAATATGCATATTTCAAACTACAAAATATATCTATTTTCACAGTAGTATCAACTATTTATTGGGATTCTTCATAATATACTAGTAAACATTTTAAATTAAATTCTGAAAATAAATGAATACATAGAGAGAGAGCTGCAAGTTACTGAGATTTTTGGGACATGTGAATGTTATCTCAGTAAAGCACTGTCTGTGCAATATTCTTTCTGTTCTTTTCCACTTTTATTCCTCAGAATTGATTTTTTTCAAACTAAAAAATTTGGATTAAATTTTTGTCAAACTTTAAAAAACACTTCTTATAGACAAATTGTTAGACAAAATAAGGGACAATAAAAAGCAGTGGGAAGTATGAGTGATTTTTTGGAGTCAAAATTATCATTTCTCTACGCTAGGATTGAAGATGTATACATATCATCATCAGCATTCACACGCGTGCACACACACACACACACACACACACACGCAAATGCAATTTGTACCTTAAAATATTATACAAAATAAAATTGGTGCCTAGGAAAAGATGCAGAGTTCAAATATAAATACATCCCCATTACTATTTCAAATATAAATTCTCAGAGGATTACAGTGTTGGGAAAATGTGAAATCAGCAGGTGAGCTGTTGAACTTCCAGCTCATTATTAAATAAAACCAGTGTTTTTTTTTTTTTTTTTTTTTTTTTGAGATGGAGTTTCGCTCTAGTTACCCAGGCTGGAGTGCAATGGCGCGATCTCGGCTCACCGCAACCTCCGCCTCCTGGGTTCAGGCAATTCTCCTGCCTCAGCCTCCTGAGTAGCTGGGATTACAGGCGCCTGCCACCATGCCCAGCTAATTTTTTGTATTAATAGAGATGGGGTTTCACCATGTTGACCAGGATGGTCTCGATCTCTTGACCTCGTGATCCACCCACCTCGGCCTCCCAAAGTGCGGGGATTACAGGCTTGAGCCACCGCGCCCGGCCTGTTTTTATTTGTTTTACATTTTGATCATCAATAATTCCCTTTGAACCAGGGGTTGTAGAGCTTAATAATATTGAGAAAATCCAAACTATCTGTGGAATTCAACATCAACATAACTGAAAAAAGATAATGTGGTATACATCCAAATGACAAAATGATAAAATCTAATTAATCAATATTGTATTATCTTTTAGCATAAATTAACAATCTTGAGTAAGTTTGTTAATATATATTTCAAATGATACATTAAGATTTAACAAATAATTACAATTTTTAGGAAGGGCTATGAGAAATTTAAATCTATTTTTTGTAATTCACTAATATTTTTAATTTAAAAACCTTTAGTCTCTCTACTAATACTTCCATTTTAAGAAGGAGATGGACACTCATAGAAGTAAAATAATATACCTAATGTCACACAGTTAATTAATTGTTGGAAAGATTTTAAGCAGCTTATAAATGCTTCATAGCTGATTCTTTTTAACTGCCTTACACTGCCGTCAAATTTCATGAAAAATCTCGAAAATTTGTGTTAAAGCTTTTAATTCAGTTAAATGGATACTTTCATTTTCTCTAAAGTTCCTTCAACTTTAGAGAGACCAAAGTAATTACATAAGTGAAATATCTGCAAGAGTAAACAATAAAGAATAGAAAATGCTTCAATAAATGCACATTTTACTAGAGTATTTACCATGTCTTTAATTTACGTTTATGGAACATGAAAATACATGGGAAAGACTTGGAGACCTTTCATAAGAGGGCAAATATAAAAGTAAAGAAAAATATAATATGTAAAGAAAGAGTAGAATTGATAATATCTTGCCTGAAAGGCCTAGACAGATTTAATAACTATCCCAAAACATATAAAAGGTTATGCTTATTAGAACAGTTCCAGGCATTTTACAGGGGAAGCAACAGAATATAACAACTGTATGGCCTTAAAGAATGAGGAAAAATATCCCCTGCCTCTCCCCTGTAACCATATCATTAGATTTAATTTTTTATTGTTTCTAGAGTTATTCATAGAACAATAACAATATTGGAAAGGATATACAGAAAAACAGTACTACAGATAAGAAAACATATATTATGGTTGCAATTTTGTAACTGTGTGACTTTGTATAAGACATTTTATTGGTCTGAATTTCACATACCTCATTTGAAAAGGGATGAGGTTGAATTATAGTAATTTCTTTTGATCTTTTTTAGTCACGGACATTTTGAAAATTTGGTTAAAGTTATATCTCCTCTCTTTATAAAAATGATTCGCACTAGGCATTTTATTTTTAATTTCAGGAATACATTAACACCCTGTAGCTCATTCATGAGTGTTTCCTGGAGTTTCCTGCTATATAAATAATTTCAGATTCAGAGTCTACAATTGCATACAATTCTAAAATTTCCTGGTCTGTGTGTTATCGCTACTTGGATGTTGAGATATATTTTTGCTAGTATCTCTTTTTTTGTAATAATAATGCAATCAAAATTTCCTCTTACATAATGAAGCATTGATCAATTTTCTAATAATTTCACTCGAATAAGAGTGAAGAAATTCAGTTTACTTTTTCATTGACTTCTTAAGTGTCTGGCACAGACTTCAACATAAAACAACAAATACTAATACACTTCAAAAACTCTGTTGCTCGAACATGCATAATAGTTTATCTTGATTAAAAGACTTACTGTAATTTTAAGATTTATAGGTAATTTTAATCATTTTCTCTATTTTTTTCTGTATCTCTTTTAAAATAAGAGCACTGAATAAAAATGTCTTCCATCAACTGTAAGTTTTATGGTAAATTGAAATTAAAATTTAAAAATTCCTCCCAGATACATATTTAATCAATGTAGTTCTGGATCTTATTTATTCAGTTTAACCCCTCATTAAAAAAAAAAGTTAACTCTCCTATTTTCAATGAAACTATTTTATTATATACTTATTCCATAACCAGATTATTATATTCTTTTAGTTCTACTTATCCTTCTTTTGTTTCCTGATTTGAAGTATTCCCAGGGCTCTGTTTTTGAGCATTGTTTCTTTTGTCCTTTTCCTTTCCCTTAGATATTTTATTCATTCCCATTTTTGTTGCAACATTTTACATTTATTTTCTCAGCCTTGTTTTTACACTTTAGCTCTAGAACTAAGAACTCAGTAAACTGCCAAAATAAATAATCAACTATCTCTGTGACTTAACGCAGCAAATGTATGTGTTTTGCCCTTCCTAAGTCCAATATGGATTTCCTAAACATGCAACTATCTTAGAGGGCACTTTTGGAAGAACTGAGATACAGGGTATAGGTAGTCCATCAAGTGACACTACCCAAGGACTTTCCTAATTCTTGGTCCTTCAGTCTTCCTGAGTTCAGTTCAGACTACCTTTTGTTTTCTTTTCTGTTGAAATAATCTTGAATTAAATCTTCCTTATCCTTCTAACTATATCCATTTTAATTTACCTTGACACTACCTAGGGATTTTTCTAATTCTTTGCCCTTCAGACTTCCTGAGTATGTATTCTGCTCCTCTCTCTGCAGAAGTAGTCTTTTCTTATTCTTTTTACCTTTCCAGAAGTAGATTGGTTCTTGAGTAATTGTATGAACTTAAGTTCTCCCACCTTGTTTGCCTTCTCTCCTGTGGCCCTTGTCATTGTAAGACTCTGAACAATTGCTTCATTAACTTTAACTTCATAATTTTTTAATTTTGGATTAGGTGTACTTCCTGGCCTGCTGCTTCCACAGGTGATAGATTAGGTGTTTGGATTCGGCTTCCTTATGGTACAACCTTACTTTCCTTTCCCATGTTTGTAGATACACTTGTTGCAAATATTCTTCTACTTAGCACATTTTTTTTATTGTTTTGTCCTATTTTCTTTAGATTCGTGAGTCGTTACTTAATATTTTCCTGAACTAGAATGAGAAATGTGAAAATCAACTATCAGAGATGCTGAAACATAAAAAGTAATAAGCTGAGGCTATTTGTGAGCTATTACTTCACTGAGTTGGATTCTTCTTGTTTTATTCCCACTGAGTATTTCAGTGAATTTCTGAACTGAAGAACAAACTAATTCATAATTCATATGAACTAATGAATAAACTCATTCATAATTCAGAACCTAATAAACTAATTCAAAATTCCCATGATACATTGCAACAAGAACTCCCTCCATCTTTTAACTATTTGTGTTAACACATTTACTACAGGTTTTCAATTTCCAGACAAGCCTACTTTTCAAGTTGCAATTTCTGAATGCAAGCAGAATAAGATATATTGATGCGGGGAAAAAAGAGGGAGGGAGGAATCAAGAAAGACTGCACAAAATATTATATCCTCCCTACAAAATAAGTATCTCTGTTGTAGAAGAAAAAGTATACAATTTTAAGGTAGATTTTGGGTCTTTGAGACAAGTACCAAAAAGTAAAATTCATGTTTTTTATTCAGTCCTGCTGATGGTCAGCTTCTCTCAGAAAACATAATGATGTAATGTGCCAATCCAGATCCATTGATAAAGGTGAACACTTTCATGATTATATTTTGTTATGAAAAATTGAATGATTTTGCACAGAGAGAGAATGTTATAATAAACTTCCAAATATACATCATACAAATTAAAAAATGATCAACATTCTTCTAAACTTGTTTGTTATCTTTGTAATATCTTCTTTGTTTCCTCACATGTGTTTTCTTTTGGTGACAAAATGTTTCAAAAAATATCTCAGACTTTATAGCCCTTCACATTTTCATATGTAAATGTAATGCCATCATCACACATAGCTAAAAATGTATAATAATTCCTTAATATCCAATCTATACAGAAAACTTTTGATAAAATTTAAGATTTTTCAGAGGTTGGTGCAAGGTGATTTAAATCAAAATGTTTAGAGTTCTAATAAGGGCAATGTCATGTCTGGTTTATTTGTTATCTCATTGTATTTTTTATTTGCATTTCTGTTGCATGATCAGTAATGTTAAGCACCTTTTCATATGCTCATTTACCACTTGGATGTCTTCTCTTGAGAAATATCTATGCAAATCTTTTGCCCATCTTTCAATCAGATTCTTAGACTTTTTCCTACTGAGTTGTTTCAATTGCTTATATATTCTGGTTATTAATAGTTTGTCAGATAGATAGTTTGAAAATATTTTCCCCAACTTCTGTGGGTTATCTCTTCACTTTGTTGATTGTGTTTTTGCTTTGTAGAAACTTTTTAACTTGCTATGATTACATTTGTCCATATTTGCTTTGGTTGCCTGTGCTTGTGGGTGTTACTCAAATATTCTTGCAGACCAATGTGCTTGAGAGCTTTCCCCATGTTTTCTTGTAGTAATTTCATAGTTTGAGGACTTAGATTCAATTCTCTAATCCATTTTGATTTAATTTTTGTAAATGGTGAGAGACAGAGACCTAGTTTCATTCTTCTGCATATGAATTTCCAAGTTTTCCTCTTTTATTGAAGACACTGTCTTCTCCAGTGTATGTTCTTGACACTTCATTGAAAATGAGTTCACTGTATGTGGGTCAATTAGTTTCTGGTTCTCCATTCTGTTCCATTTGTGTGTGTGTGTGTGTGTGTGTGTGTGTGTGTGTGTGTGTCTTTATGCCAGTACCATGTTGTTTTGTTACTGTAACTCCGTAGTATAATCTGAAGTGAGGTAATGTGATTTGTCTATTTTTCTGGCTTAGGATAGCTTTGGTTATTCTAGGTCTTTTGTGGTTTCATATAAATTTTAGTATTTTTTTTTCTATTTTGTGAATAATGTCACTGGCACTTTTACATGGATTGCACTGAATCTGTAGATTACTTTTTGTAATATAGACATTTTAATAACAGTGATTATTTCAATTCATGAACATGAAATATCTTTCCATATTTCTGTGTCCTCCTCAATTTTTCATCAGTGTTTTATAGTTTTCATTACATAGATATTTCACTTCTTTGTTAATTCCTAGGTATTGATTTTTATATGTGGCTATTGTAAATGGGATTATATTTTATTTCTTTTTTACATTGTTCACTGTTGGTATATAGAAATGCTTCTGATTTTTTATGTTGATTTTGTATCTTGCAATTTTACTGAACCTGTTTATCAGTTTGAATAGCTTTTTAGTGGAGTCTTTTGGTTTCTCCAAATATAAGATCATATTATTTGCAAACAAGGACAATTTGACTTTTTTCATTTTAATTTGGATGCTCTTTCTTTCTTTCTCATGTCTGATTCCTCTAGCTAGGGCTTCCAGTACTATGCTGAAAAACAGTGGTGAAAGTGTGCATTCTTATCAGATCTTAGAGGAAAGGCTTTTGCTTTTTCCCCATTCAGTATGACACTATTCTATATGACAGCTGTGGGTCTGACATACATGACTTTTATTATGATCAGTTATGTTCCTTTTATACTCAGCTTTTTGAGGGTTTCGATAATGAAGAGATGTTGAATTTATCAAATGCTTTTTCAGCATCAACTGAAATGATCATATGGGTGTTTTTCTTCATTCTGTTGATATGATGTATCACACTGATTGATTTGTGTATTTTTGAACCATCCTTGCATGCCAGTGATTAATCCCACATGGTCATGATAAATGACTTTTTAAATTTATTATTGAATTTGATTGGCTTATATTTTGTTAAGGAATTTTGTATCTCTATTTATCAGGGATATTTGCATGAGGTTTCCTTCCTTTCTTTTTTTATGTATACCTTTGTCTGGTTTTGGTACCAGGGTAATATTTGCCTCATACAATGAGTTTGGAAGTCTACCCAAGGTCTGCTGTTACCGCTCCCTGGTATCACCTATGTTCCCTCAAAGCTCTGGGTCTCTACAAACAGCATTGTAGCCATCCAGACCTATGTCCTTTCCTTCAGGGCAGTGAATTCCTCCAGTCCCTGGGAAGGTCCAGAGGTTCAGTTAGGAAGCCAGAGACTAGAGTCAAAAATCTTAGAATTCCTCCTTGAGTTTTATGCGCTGTGGCTGAGTTTGCACTCAAACCACAAGACATAGTCCTTCCCACTTTTCCCTCCCCTTTCCAAAGGCAAGATGTTGCACCCTATGGCTACTAACACATAATGCCCATAGGGAGTCCTGCCACACTACCTCCAATGTATCCGTAAGACCCTAAGGCTGTTCAGTCAGCTTGTGGTGAATTCTACCTGGTCTGAGACTTACCCTTCATGGGAGTGGGGTATTCTCTAGCCCAGGGAAGATCTAGAAATGCCATCCAAGAGCCATCTACTGGAACTGGGGGCCCCAGGAACCTCCTTGGTGCTCTACCCCTCTTTGGCTAAGCTGGTGCCTAAGGTGCAAGACAAAGTCCCCTATACTTTTTCCTCTGCTTTTCTCAAGCAGAAGCAGTCTCACCCTGTAGCTACCACTGCTGGGAATGTGCTGAGTTTCGAGTCCAGCAAGCCCCAGCATCTCATCAGTGGCACTCAATGTAGTACCTGGGTATTGCTGCTGGTTATTCTGTGCCCAAGGGCTCTTCAGTTAGCAGATGATGAATCTTGTCAGAAGTGAGTCATTCCCTTTAACATAAGGGGTTCCCTTCTGACCCAGTGTTTGTCTAGAAATGTCTGAGAGCTAGTGCCTTGGAAGAGGCTTCATAACTTTAATTGGTTCCCTATCCTGTTGTAGCTGGACTGTAATCCAAGAGGTAAGACAAAGTTCTCCCCACTATATTGCCTCCTCTCCTCAATCAAAATGAAGGACTCTCTTTTGGAGCCACAAGCTGTGCAGCCTGGGTTAGAGGAAGGGTGATGTCAGCACTGCCTTAACTATCCTGGCTGGTGTCTCAGTAGGTTGCATGCCACCCTAGTCCATTATCTCTAGGCCCAGCTCAGTGCTAGGACATGACTTGCCTAGGTGTTGCAATTCTTGTGGCCTAGACTCCCTCTCAAGTTTATTTGGAGCCACAGACCACTTTAGCCTGTGGAAATTCTGACCTCTGGAATCAGTCATTCTCCTCTGGCTAGGACTGCTTTAAACGCACCCTCTGTGGACAGGCATTAACTGAGTTCAATCTAGTTTTTTTTTCTTCTATAAACAAAGGCAGCATGGAGTTCAGTGCCTCAAAATTGCTGGCTTTCCCTCTCCCTACGGCATAGAAACACTCTGAAGAAAACTTCTGCTGCTAGTGAGTGGGGAAAGGATGGTATCAGTGATTCGAGACTGTTTTCTCTACCTCTTCAGTGCCTCTTTCTGTGATACAAAGTAAAAGCCAGGTATTGTGATGCTCACCTGATTTTTGGTTATGACTAAGGTGTTTTTTGTGTGTAGGTAGTTATTAAATTAGTGTCCTTGCAGGGGATGATAGGTGGAGCCTTGTATTCTGCCATCTTGCTTCATTCTCAACCTATCTCCCCATTTATAGTTATTACGGTCTCCATTTTTTTGGAAACAGAAGTAACAGGAAACAACAGATGTTAACAGGAAACAATGGAATTTTCCTGATGAGACAATTTGGTCTTAGAACTGTTTTAGAAACCAAGTAAAGTGCAAAGTTTCACTAGGGTCCTCAAATAAAAATGATGTAAACCCACAGATGACAGTTTAATGAGTCTAGGCAGGAGGATAGGGCTATATAATATCAAGATAAATGGTGTTGAATCTCATGGATAGATTCGGTTACTGACTCTACAGATCAATAATGGCAATCATGATGATGATTTACTGTTAGGAAGACATATTTTGGTGGTATCTAGGGCTTGTCTGACAATGCATATTCAAAAGACAGATTGAATGCCCTGGAATGTTAACCTTGTCACTGATGATTTTAGCATTTTCTTGAGATGCTTTAAAAAAGACTTTTTTTCCCCATTTAAAATTATTGGGCTGAATAAACATATTTAGTTATATCAATTCTAGCTGAAAAAATTTAATGTGTTTGAAAATATGACACTAAGGTTAAATTGCATTTTGTTCAAAAGATCTAATATTAATTTTTTATTGTTTTAAATAAAAACTAACTGTAGCTTGAAAATAAACTGGTTTCACCTTAATTTAGTATACTACAAAGAGTAAAAGTGATATTGAAGGATATTCATATAGTAAAATTGCAAAATGATATATTGCATTATATTGAGGGAAAGCATCAGGATTCTGCAAAGTTGTACACCATTGAATCTTGTAGGAAAACAGTCATTGACATCTTTACTATATGAACAAATGCATTTTATTTTTTTTTGGAGATGGGTAAAAATGTAATTAATCAAAATTCAGTTTCAACACGAGAAAGCTTCTCCTCTTTTTTCTAAATAACAAGCAAAAGGATTGTCACAACTTTACTCCCTCAAGTTGTCAATTTTTTTACGTATTTATTTTTGTATTTTGCTAAATTTTGCACATTATTATTGTTATGTTCTGTAAAATAGTATTGTAAATAACAGTTTAAATAATTTGAAGAGCAAAATTCCTTTTATTTGACATTAAAATTATTTTTTCCTGTGTCTATTGCTCTACTCACGGAGTGATACAGAGATGTGACCCAACATGCCTCTTAGGGAGGAGGTGTGCTTTTTACTGGAATATACTAGCAAGCAAAAGTGAGTAGCTTAGTTTGAGTCCTGGAACTTCTTTCTACCAGGAAGTCATTTCATTTATTTGTGCCATTGTTTTCTTATCAGCAAAATATGAATTGAGCTACCTACTTGAAAGTATTTCCATGACAAACAAGTGAACTGAGCCAATATAAGCAAGGGAAACAATGCAAATCTCCAATACCATTTCGGTAATGGGTATTAACTATCAAATGAAATACAAAATAGTTACAGCACATCCTGAATTTAATTTGATGCGATTGAAATAATCTTTTTCATCCTAATGAAATACTCAATGATTTATGATAATATATTCTTTAATTTGTGTTTTATGTCTTTGACATGCCAACAATTGTACTTTCTTGACAAAAACCTTTACTACTTTATATATCACCAATATCTAACAACCTCCCCATAATTTTCATTTCATCCAATGCACTCTACCACCACATCAGTGTAAGGACCCAGGTTTAGAGTCAGTGTACCTCCTCTTATTCCGTTGTTTATGCCATTCCATGACCCCACAAACATATGTTATCCTACATAGCATTTTCTTTTTCAACTCCTCTTTGACATTTTGAGGGTTTTTTTTCTCTTGCTTACTAGGTTTAACGCTATAGTCAGTCACAATAGTCATCGTCTTGCTTACATTCTCAGATCTTCTTTCTCTCTTGGTTTCAAATATTTATTTTAAAACACTTGATTAGTTTAACCTCCCTGACTATTCTGTACCTGTACTACATATAGCTGAATGTGACTAAACAGTAGTTTGTAAGCAGATATTTTTAATACCTCTTTTCTCATCTTCTTTTGTTATCTTTTTAAATATTCCCAAGATACCTATTGCTTTCAACATATTACATTATTTACCTCCTGTATCTACTATTTACTAGAATGCATATCCTTACAAGGGCTAGGATCTTTTTTTTTTCTTCCCCACTGACACATCTCAAGTTGCTGATAAATTAAATACTCAAATACATTTGTTGGATGAATGTACGCCACATGTTGCTTAATATGTATGTCCTTATCTTTTTTTTTTTTTTTTTTTTTTTGAGACGGAGTTTAGCTCTTATTACCCAGGCTGGAGTGCAATGGCGCGATCTCGGCTCACCGCAACCTCCGCCTCCTGGGTTCAGGCAATTCTCCTGCCTCAGCCTCCTGAGTAGCTGGGATTACAGGCACGCGCCACCATGCCCAGCTAATTTTTTGTATTAGTAGAGACGGGGTTTCACCGTGTTGACCAGGATGGTCTCGATCTCTTGACCTCGTGATCCACCCGCCTCGGCCTCCCAAAGTGCTGAGATTACAGGCTTGAGCCACCATGCCCGGCCTGTCCTTATCTTTAGATTGTCCATTTGATTTAGAGTTTCCAGAAGATTGTTTAATGTTGCATCAACTGACAATGGAAAGAATACATTAATTTTTCTGTGCAAAGGGTTATATGTGTATGTGTTACAGATAAAATGTTGATTTATTTTTCTTTCTCATTCCCGTTCTCTATTCTAGGTGAGTATCTATAATGCTAGTGAAAACTCTAACAAAATAATTATAATGTGCTCCAGACTGGTCCTCTCCTTTTCGCTTTCTCCCTGCTTCTGAAACACATCCTTTTCCAGGAATGCATGCTTTCTGAGGTAGACGAAAGAAGAGTTGTTCAAGGTATATCAGGGTGAAATTTTAGTTTACTGAATTGCAGTTTCTACCTTTTCCTTATAAAACACTTCTCAATTAAATGCTTAGCTTCCAGTGTAAATAAATCTGATATAATTGCTGCAATCTAATACATTTCTAAGTGTCACTATATCATATTTATTCTTTTCTTTTTTTAATTCTTTTGAGACAGAATCTCACTCTGTCGCGCAGGCTGGAATGCATTGGTGCTATCTCAGCTCACTGCAACCTCCACCTCCTGGGTACAAGTGATTTTCCCACCTCAGCCTCCTCAGTGGCTGGGACAACAGGAGTGGACAACTTTGCCCATCTATTTTTTTTTTTTTTTTTTTGTATTTTTAGTACAGACTGGATTTTGCTGTATTGGCCAGGATGGTCTTGAATTCCTCCAAAAGTGCTGGGATTAAAGGTATGAGCCACACAGCATGTGGCTATACGCCACTATATCATTATCTTACTTTAAAAAAAGTTGATTTGGGGGACTCACAAAATCCTTGGTTATTCACATAGTAAGGGTGCAATTTTGCTTCTATTTCTTACTTTATGGATAAGGAAACCGAGGCCTTGAAAAATTAGGAAATTTGCATGAGGTCATAAATATAAAGCACTTTTTACTTTGAAATCGTTCTTGAGACTTTTCTTTCTAGAAGCATAATATAAACATTACACACATGCAGGGAATTGTACCTTCATTTCTTTATGGGAAAGAAAAAAATTACAACAGAGACTATTTCTCATTAAGATAGCCTTGATTCTGTGACATTTTAACTGTACTATCTTTCTTGTATTTAATGGATGGATTATGTAATTACATTACTCTGTAGATTCTATTAGAATAGGTAGACATTTGAATTTGGGAAATCAATCTGGCTGGTTAATTAGAAGAAGTTAGTTGAAATAGCCTGAGGAAATGAAAAATAGGATTTCTTTTATGTTAAGTCACAGGTTACAAAATTATGTCTACATTGTTAAGATTTTCATTTAAAAATTATTTTATTCAGATTGTGATACACATTATGACATTTTACACCCTATAGAATGTCATAGTTTTCTTCTTTGTTACCTGATACAGTAATTCTCCTCCTTTAATATAGTTATTAAAATGGTCGCGGTTCCATAGTGCCTTCATATGCACTTCTTTATTCTAATACCCCTTCACTTGAGATTGGAAACTAAATGAACTTCTCCTTTTAGATATTTTTTTTTCACCTGAATATGTACATCATATGGTAATGGAGCAGCTCACTGTGTCTGTTGGCTCTGTGACCACAGCTGTGATTATTCATCTTAATTTGCTTATAAAAGATGCTGATTATTGGTAAGGAATTCACTTATAAAATGGAAACCAAAGCAAACAGAAGCACAGTTTTGTTGACATGTTTTAAAATACACAAATAATTCTAATTGAAACATTAATTAAAATAATACATCATGTCCTTTAAAAACTTGGATGTTCCAGATTTATTTGAGATGCTCTTCAGTCCTTGGAAAAATATTTATAACTCTATCAAATGTGGTTACTTATTATATCAAAGAAAGGAGCATGGTCAATAAAACTTAAGCTCAGCAATGTGTGTGACACACAAACAATGTCAGATGTAGAAGAGTCCATATTTAAAAATAAATATAACTACTTTGGAATATACAAGGAAAAGCTCTATGCTTTAATAAAAAGATATCATCTAATGAGAATGAACTACATATTATATTAATAGCTCATTTTCTTATCAAACCATCTATGTTAGGAAAATGAGACTTTAATTTTTTGACAATATTATGACATGGTTGAAGTCTGTAACCAGGAAGTCTGAATCTAGAGCCCATTTCTTCATTGCTTGTGCTACTTGCCTTTAGTCTAGAAGCTTTATTGACGCTAATTAATATTGCAAAACTCAATATATGCATTTTCATGATTGCTACGAGGTCTGTTTTTCTCAGTCTTTTGTCTGAGTTTTGAACATGTTTAAGACAATTTCAGAAATGAAATGATGTTTAACGTGAATGGCTCAGGGTATTTTTGAATGTACATATTGATTCCTAACTGACATTAAAAAATAATTGTATTGGGAATATCTTGTGATTAGTGGCATATTGAACAATATCTGGATTATTTTTTACCAGGCAAGCATAAAATACTTAGAATTGAATAAACTGAAATGAAAAAAAAAATTCTGAATGTATGATGCTTAAAAGTTTATTGTTGTGTAGAAATTTTGTAAAAATGCATTTTTAAATATTAACCATTTAGTAATCTTCATAGATTAATTGACCTAATGCTTTAAGAAAGTGAATAGTTGTGGCCGGGCGTGGTGGCTCACGCCTGTAATCCCAGCACTTTGGGAGGCCGAGGCGGGTGGATCACGAGGTCAAGAGATCGAGACCATACTGGTCAACATGGTGAAACCCCGTCTCTACTAAAAATACAGAAAATTAGCTGGGCACAGTGGTGCGTGCCTGTAATCCCAGCTACTCATGAGGCTGAGGCAGGAGAATTGCCTAAACCCAGGAGGCGGAGATTGCGGTGAGCCGAGATCGCGCCATTGCACTCCAGCCTGGGTAACAAGAGCGAAACTCCGTCTCAAAAAAAAAAAAAAAAAAAAAAAAGAAAGTGAATAGTTGTTTAACTACTTCAAAGGTTACTTCAGACAAAGGCTTGTTCAGAATAAGTTTATGAATTAGATCTCTTTCTAAAATATAAAGTCCTGGGAAGAAAGCCAAGGTCAGGGTCTTGAAGCTAACCAAGTGGGCTAATAATAAGAACTCTCATATTAGCCAAACTGAATTATTCAGATGTAACCAATAGTGTCTAAAATTTCCAAATTTCTTGGAACAACTTCAATCTGATATTATGCTCTAATGTCTGGCTAATTTCTGGAAGGATTCATGACATATCCGTACTCTTTGGTTACTGCATTCTTGACAAGTGAATAGCATTTCTGTTAGGACAAGAGATTGGTCTATCCTGAAGGAGAGGATAGAAGTGGATTATTGCTACCACATAAAAACAAGATGAAATAGATGTGTAATTTTCAGTAGGTTGGTTGTATTATATAAACCCATTTAAGCACTTGTTCTTGTGTACATCTTAAATGTATTTATTTTTAAGGCACATAAGAATCAAATGCCTTCTTCCTAATCTTTGTGATTCTCATGAAGTAGTTATGAGATGTGAATCAGGATACATTCTTAGCAAATACTCAGGTGATTCTGTTGCAGATGGGTCACACATTGTACTTTTAGAAATACTGAGAGTAGCTGTGTTTTCCAATACACATAGCTATAGTTTTCAGAAAGACTTGGTGGTGAGGGACATTTATTTAGATTGGGCAATGTGTTAAGGGATAAGCCTGCCCTAACATTTGGAGTGCCTGAATTGGTTAACAATATTCTATCAGGGAAAGTTCCTTTACTTGACATTTATTTTCACCTTTGATATGTACATACACATTAAAAGTAAGAATGGTGCTTTGAATCCAATTAGTGTTCATCTGCAAAGATTTAGATGATAAGAAGAGAGTATACCTTGACCTTGGACTAGAGAAGGAAAGGGAATGTTATCGAAAAAAATGAAAGGGTTATACAAGGAAACTTAATCCTAAGCAGGGCTTTACCCATGGGACTAAGCTTGGAAGAGAATAACCAAAACTGAGACCGAGAGGAAATTGAAATTTGTTGCAGATTGTGCCCAGGATAATGGCATGGTTCTAAAGCTTTTGCTTTCACAAGCATCACTAGAAGACCAGATTAGAAACTGCTATTGGGTCTCTGTAAAGCGAGAGGATCTTAGAAAATTTCATAGAATTTCTGCACAACCCAGCATGGCTCCATAAAAAGTTGTGTAAAGCAAAGTAAGACAGGGTGAGCAGAAAACTGAGTAATATCTCATTGAATTTTACATGCTTCATTCCCTTCTTTATTATTTCAAAAAATATTTATTAAATCGCTACTCTTTATAAAAAACTGCTCTAGGTGCTGGGTAGATAAGAGTGAAGTAAATAGGTAAGATCATGCTCTCTAAGAGCTTATAACACGGTGGTGAGAATGCAGAAAGAAAAACAAAATCAGAAGGTCACAAATGCTAAGCAAATAATTTACAATAGGATGATACGTTAAAAAGTGCCAAGAGGTATCTCTGTTTGGGATGGTAATGGAATGACTGTGATGTGATTGTTAGTTTCTGCTAATAACCCCCTAAAGTTTCTGAATTGAAGTAACAACCGTCGGTTTATCCCTGAACTCCTTGGAATGTCTGCCTGATTTTTCTGCTCTGAGATTTTCCATGTGTCTTCAATCAGCAATAAACTTGGTTGGAGTATGGGTGACATTGGTTAAGTGTCGGTCACATATTTGGAGATCAGCAGGCTATTTGCCAAAAGATGTCAGGGCCATATCCCTCTCATCATCCAATAGGCTATCTTGATCTTGCTTACACAAGGGTGGAATGGTTCTAACATCCACCAATGAAAGAGAGTTGCAATAAGTAATTGGTAACCTCTGCTTGGGTAACATTTGTTATTGTCTCACTGGCTAAAGCAAGTCACATGGACAAGGCCAGAATCAGTATGGAAGGGTACTACCAAAGAGTATGTAAAGGCCGGGCACCGTGGTGCACTTTGGGAGGCCAAGGCAGGCAGATCATGAGGTCAAGAGATCGAAACCATCCTGGACAACATGGTGAAACCCCATTTCTACTAAAAATACATAAATTAGTTGGGTTTGGTGGCACGCACCTGTAGTCCCAGCTACTACTCGGGAGGCTGAGGCAGGAGAATCGCTTGAACCTGGGAGGTGGAGGTTGTAGTGAGTGGAGATCCTGCCACTGTACTCCAGCCTGGTGACAGAGTGAGATTACGTCTTAAAAAAAAAAAAAAAAAAAAAAAGAGGCCGGGCGCGGTGGCTCACGCCTGTAATCCCAGCACTTTGGGAGGCCGAGGCGGATGGATCACGAGGTCAAGAGATCGAGACCATCCTGGTCAACATGGTGAAACCCCGTCTCTACTAAAAATACAAAAAATTAGCTGGGCATGGTGGCGCGTGCCTGTAATCCCAGCTACTCAGGAGGCTGAGGCAGGAAGAATTGCCTGAACCCAAGAGGCGGAGGTTGCGGTGAGCCGAGATCGCGCCATTGCACTCCAGCCTGGGTAACAAGAGCGAAACTCCGTCTCAAAAAAAAAAAAAAAAAAAAAAAGAGAGTATGTAAAAGTAGGGGAAAAATTAATGGGTTTTTTTATTTTTTTTTAACAATCTATTTCTAATGTCATCTACCCTAAGACCTAAAGGAAAAAAATAAGAGAAAGATTTTCAAAAATCAGAATAGATTGCTCCAAACAGAGATAATAGATTGTGCATTTCCCATGCAGAAAGTGAGAAAAAATATCCAGAGGCCTGAACATCCTGAGAGAAGCAAGGAAAATAGTAGAAGAGGTTAGATAATTAGGCAAGTATCAGATGATAGAGGACTTTTTTTTTTTTTTTTTTAGGAAAAGTAAGTAGTTTGAATGTGTTCTAAGTGTAATTTTTTGGAAAATCATAAATAGGGGAGCTTATAACTCCAGATCTCTGTGGCATACAAACGTAAAATTTTATTTCTTCCTCAATTACTTGTCAGCTGAAGATCGAGTATAATTATGCCACCTGTCTTCTTTAGTTTTGAAAGCAGGCTACAGAAGTACTTCCCTCTGAGACAAGACATTCTCATGGAAAAGGAGAAAAGAAAAAGAAAATACATTTGTGGAAGCAAATGATGGCTTTAAAACTTCTAATTAGATAATTTAAGCATGGCATACATCATGTCTGATCACCCTCCACTGATTAGAGCACGTCTTGATAACCACAATGTTTTAGGAGGGCCATGATCTTCTTACAAGAAAGGTCAGTGAATAATTGGAGACAATATTATCTTCTGTATCAAAAACACCCACAACATCATTGAATTTGAAGCTGTATAAACAAGTGAATAAATAAATAAACAAGATGAATGGAGATGGAAAATAGAGGAAAATCCAGAAAAAGACTTAAGAGCGTTTGTACATTTATAGGCAGAGTGGTGGAGGAGGAGTTAGCAAAGATGACTGAGGGATAAAAGCCAGTATAGTAGGAAGAAAACCAAAAAGTATCTGCCATGGCGAAAATGAAAATGTTTCCAGAAAAAAAAAAAAAAAAAAAGATTAACCATGTATGTAGAATGAACCTGAGAGATAAAATAAGATAAAAGATATGAAACAATTAGATTTGTCAGTATTTCGCAACAATGTATTTGAAATGGCAACAAATAAGTTTATCGTATAGTATTCTTTTTTCCACCAGCAAATCCAGTATGTTGTACAGGGTGAGGAGAATGATCTCAAAGAAGAAGAGGGTTAATTAGGGAGTCGATGTTAGGTAAAAACCACCCAGAGAATAAATGATGCTGGTGATAGTAGCACATGTTATTGAATATATGATTTAGGCTGTGGGTAAAGTGAGAATTCAGGGGATAAAACATCATAGGAAATAATGAAATTTAAGGAGTGGGAAGGGATTCAGTTTCTTATATAAACTTAAAGCCCCAGTATTAAGCAGGCAGCCCGCATGGAGTTTGATATTAACCAGAATAGTGACAACAGTTGAAGTGAGAAAATCTTTAATTTGGATCTCTAAGTTCCTGGTGAATGAAGAGGTAGGACCACAAGGTTGGCAACTAGAGGTGGTGTGTAGTGTGTGCACATGTGTGTTTATGAATAATCATGCCATTATTCTATATCACAGAATATTTACATATTAACTATATGAGGTACCTTGGCGATTATAACTGGTTTATGTGTTTCATTTGTTAAGAAATATTGAAGGTGCAATTCAGATTGCTGGAAATATTTATAATGGCAATCCCTCCACATCTTAAAGTTATAAGATAAACTTTCCCAATTAATTAAGTGATGTGCAGCAAAATTTTACACTGCTTTTTAATGGCAATTTGCATCATAAACGAAAGACTAGGAAATGTTAATTGGTTCAAGAATGATTTTTCTGGGCCGGGCGCGGTGGCTCAAGCCTGTAATCCCAGCACTTTGGGAGGCCGAGGCGGGTGGATCACGAGGTCAAGAGATCGAGACCATCCTGGTCAACATGGTGAAACCCCGTCTCTACTAATACAAAAAAAAAACTAGCTGGGCATGGTGGCGCGTGCCTGTAATCCCAGCTACTCAGGAGGCTGAGGCAGGAGAATTGCCTGAACCCAGGAGGCGGAGGTTGCAGTGAGCCGAGATCGCGCCATTGCACTCCAGCCTGG
Source organism: Aotus nancymaae (assembly GCF_030222135.1). Taxonomy (NCBI): domain Eukaryota; kingdom Metazoa; phylum Chordata; class Mammalia; order Primates; family Aotidae; genus Aotus; species Aotus nancymaae. The sequence goes on from NW_026988435.1 coordinate 26,206,114, forward strand.
GTAACGAGCGAAACTCCGTCTCAAAAAACAAACAAACAAACAAACAAAAAGAATGATTTTTCTAAGTAACTGCACTTATTTCCATTGTGGAGTGAAGCTCCAAAACTGAACTCAAGCTCTCTATATGCAGTTATGGCCTAGGTGAGCTTGTTGGAATGCATGCTTCTAATTACACTGAATAATCAATGAAAAAACAGGAAACTTCAAAGGCTAATGAATAGAATGCTGTATGGTATTTAAGGTTTTAAAAAAAGGACTATCTTTTCATTTATTTTCTTTGCGCTTTTTGCAAAACGAATTCCCACATTTCACCTGCATGAACTCTAACTGGGGCATATGATTTCTCTCTCGATCATATAGGCTCATTTCATTAATAAACCTGTTACTCACAGATTTATAAATTTCCATTTTTCAGCAACCACTTATCACTGTTTATTTTTTAAATAACTTCTATGTGTTACAAATTGCTTTCATGCTTCATCAAGACTGAAATCCTAAATAAAATAATGCTTTATGGTCTTTCATGTTAGAACACTTCATTGTCATTGATCATATCCTCTACCCTAATCTAATTTACTACTCCATCTAATCTAATCTACTACTAATCTAACATTAAAAACAACAGAAAAGTAAGAATTATCAGTTTTCATTTGCACTTAAAAGTCTCCTTGGATTAACTATAATATTTGCTCTATTTTTAAAAAGTGCTTGCTAAAAAATATAGTTCAGAAAATTGTGGTTTTAATAATTTATTAAACAAATCTATCCTATCAGCTAGATAGAAAAAATAAGTTCTATTGCTCTATACCATTTCAGGATGACTATATTTAACAATAATATACTATATACTTTTAAAATAACTAGGAGGAGGAGAATGAATATCCCTAACACAAATAAATGATAAATGTTTAAGATAAGAGAATTACCCTCATCTGCTATTGTATATTGAAACATCACTAGTACCACAGGAATATGTACAATTATTATTTGCCAATAAAATAAAATAAAACAAACAAAAACTAACACATGCTTAAACTTAAAAAAAATTCAAAACACACTCTTCAAAGATAATAGTTCATTCAAATTTTTTCAGAAAATACTTTTATTGATATCAAAACAATAACTTTAGGGGAATTTGCTGGAGTTCAGGCTATTTACTGAATATATGTGCTTTCTTAACCAATCTGAGTTTTAAAATCTGCACATGTGGATGATAGCAGGAAACAATAAAATATTTTCGTGCATAATACAGAAAAAACTAAATCCACAGAATACTTGGTAAATAGCCTTGTTAATATAAAGATTTAGGGAAAAAACAGTGGAAACAATCTTTTTAAAAAAGAATATTTATACTAGATTACAAGTATCATGTGAAAACCCAGAAGCTGAATCACCAGGCTTTAAGCTGTGATTTTAGGAGATTTGGTTTTCCAGCATTCTCCTGGTTCCTCATGCTGACCAAGTCTGGCACCCTGGGCCCTGCTTATGTACCCATTATGACTATATTTCCACTCCCTCTCTCTACCTTTCTCAAACTGGTCGTTTATTTAAAATGAACTTATCGAGTGCCTAAGACAGTCAGTTGTGCTAAGCACAGTGTTAGGATTTGCTAACTCCTGTGAGGCATCATTTCTTTGAGAACGTGTTTTCTTCAATTGCTTGGACATGGGCAGCTTCTCCTCCCCTTACAGTAGGAAATCATGGAAAAGAAGACTCTAATCTTCCTGCGATGATAGATAACCACAGAGCACCGGACTTGAGAACTCAGAATTTGAAAATAGAAAACTCTGCGATTGAATCCTGATGAAGCTGTGTAATGTGTCAGTTCAGCTACACTGAAATACGTTTTTTATTATTTCCTTTTCGGTATGTTTCTGGCTAAATGGATCACAGAAAAGACTGTTGGGAGAAATTCAGAAGGTGAAAGTGAAGCAGCAGCCATTCTGTAGCTCTCACACTTTGTTACTCATTGGCTAACTTCTTTCCTTAGTTTGAGTCAGTGGCCAAGCCTGCAAAGACTCCACCTTCCTTTTGTTCCTCTTTTAGCTTCATAAACTCCTATATCAGGTGTGTGTTAGGTATGGCATATGCAACACCCATACCACTGAGATTCACAGGCAGTAACAACTGACTTAGCATTTAGCCTGCCCTCGTGTGCTAAAGCTTGTGCTTTTGGGTTCCATTTAACTGCTTGCTCTCACCCACCTGACATCTATCCCTTCTTCTCTGCTGCCTGTGTCCTATGTACTTCAATGTCCAACATCAAATATAGAAACAAGAGATTTACAGATAATACTTAACCAGTTAGCATATGGTCAAGCCTCTGAAAATACTGTTTGAGGTCAAATCTCTATTAATTTATCCATTTCTGGTTCTCTGACTGAACACTGAGTGATATGCTTGATATCACCAATGACCACCCAGGTAATTTGGGAGTAATAAGTGATTTATCTTCATTAAATCTCAGTTTTATTTACTACAAAATGGGAGTTTTGTGTGAAATAAAAATTAACGTATGTGTTGCACTTAGCAAGAGATCAAACATTTTATAAACATTCAATCAATAATAACAATTATCATCACTCTATCCTAACAACCATCATGTTTTCTTCTCTTTTTGCTATTGGACTAAATACAAACAAAATAATACAACAGGAAAAAAAACAGCCAACAAATATACAAAGAAAATACTACTATTCCCCAATGACAACTTAATCTTATTGTTATAACTATTATTTTCCTTCCAAGAGCCTCCAAAACAAAAAAACTAAAAAACCTGTTAGAGTCAGTGTTTATCTCAAGCTCACTACACATTAACAAATTCTTCCCAATAATCAATATGGGAAGCTTGCTTCTATAGAAAACATTTGAATCATTTAAACAGCATTGGTTTTTGCCTAAGTGATTCTTGTTGTAAGAACATTCCCTGCATCAGTTTGAAAATAGGAACATCTAGAAAATCTACTAGATTACATTTAATGTTTTTTAGTGTTTCTTAGTTTTCAAGTCAAGTAACGAAGCTCATTTTAAAGTTTTTAACATGGGATAAAGTTAAGTTGGCTCCAGAAATCAATTAATTATATGGGAAAAGATAGGAAAATTAAAAATTGTAAAAATGAAAGATTATTTTATGTTACTATATATATAAAATACCATACTTAGGAATATCAGACCTGTGCAAGTGAGAAAATCATTACTTGCTGAAAATAGTCAGTTAAATGTCCATATCTTTCTGTGGCTCTCATTTATTAGATATAAAATGGTGTATTTATTAAAATATCCTTGAAAGCATCATAATATTATAAAAACATTATAATAAAAGTGATGTATCCTGGACATAATTCAATAAAAATTATAGATTTATTATAATCTCTATATTATATGTATACAATAACATATATACAGAGAGAGAAAGAGCTACAGAGACAAGAAATAAGAACACTCAAATATAGCTGATAGAAATATAAATTTGTATAGCTTTTAAAAAGTTAAGAAAGAAAATGTTTTAGTATATATTAAAACAAATGTGTATTTACATGTGAATTCAGCAATTTCATTTTTTGGAGTAAAGACAAAGACTTATCTCCAACAATATGAAAATGTACATGCAACAGGTTATTCATTGTTTTTTGAAAGCAAGATATTGGGTGAAGATGTATTCACAAACATAAGAGATTTATTGAATAAACTATGACAATTATACACTAAAGTCTGTATTTCTTATTTAGAAAAACTGAGGGAAATCTGTTTTACCAAAAGTGGAGAAGCAGTCATACAATGTTTGGTGGAAAAAAACCTGATAGAGTGTCTATAGTGTGCTATCATTTGTGTAAAAAAAGAGGAGTAATAGGAAATATACATATTTTTTTTTTACAAAACAAAACCTAGGAATGATAAATCTAAAACTAATGATAGTGCCCATATTAGTGGGTTGAATAGCATCCCCCAAAATTCATCTCCACTATATACCTCTGAATGTCATCTTATTTGAAAATAAGGTCTTTGTGGATATAGTCAGGTTAAGATGATCATATTGGACTACAGGAGGCCCTAAGTTCTTATTTTTGATATAACTTTTTATAGTAGTAGTAGAATCATAGAGGCTCTGTTTTGTTCATTTGTTTTTGTTTGTTTGTTTTTAAGGAAAAGACTTAGAGACACAGACACACAGAGGGAAGAAAGCCATGGAAAGACAAAGGTGAAGATTCGAGTTGTACTTCCACAAGCCCAAGAATGCAGATAACACCAGGAGTTAGAAGAAACGAGCAAGGATTCTTCCCTGGATTGATTGTTCAAAGGGAGCATGGCCCTGCTGACACTCTAATTTCAGACTTCTAGGCTGCAGAACTATGAAAGAATGAATTCCTTTGTTTTTAGCCACTCTGCTTCTGTTGTTTTCTTATGGAAGCCCTGGGAAACTAATCTATCTATTTATACATGGAAATGGAAATGAGAGAAAAGGTGTTAAAGAGTGAGCTTCTCAGACCCCCTACCCCTTTTTGGTATTGTTTTGACTTTTGGACTCATTTTAATATTTACCGTAGTTAACAAAATAAAATGAAGAACATTGAGGGAAAAAAGTCTTTAAAATGAAATACAAACAAACGAACCTAAAAATATTTCCATTCAACCTAATGGAAAAATGCAACCAAACTTAAGGGTGGAACAAAGAATGAATCCAGATAACTAGCAAACATGTTGTCACAGTATTTTGACTATTATACCTTCAGTGTAAAGACAAAAAAGACTTTCTAAAAGGTTGTGAAATCTAGTTAGCAAGATTTTTGTATTGGCATAGATGGGTAATTTCAGAACTGCTTTCAATGTAATCTAAACTGACAAATGAGATTATATATTGTGAACAATGGTAGCAAGGTATTTCACTGTCGGAAAAGGGAGTAAGCATATGAAAAGGGGTGGGGGAATAGAACAGATATTCTAGTATAAATTGAAATTGGGAGTATCAGCTTATGAGATAGACATATGCATACATGTATAGATGTATGTACGCATATATAGATCTGCATATATTATAGACACATATCCATGTATTATCTATTCTAGTGCTCTAGATATCACTTCTCAGAGACAGTTGGAGATGTTTAAGACTTTTTCCATACACTGTATGGCCAGTTTCATTTGGGTCTCAAAGGGCAACATTCGTTAGTTGCTATTTACTAAATTTTCCAGGGCATATTTACATAAATTTTTACTTGCTTTGAAACAACTTTTTTGATGTTATGTTTTAAAACTTATGATAATAAATATTTGCAGAGATAATGATTATAAAACATTTAAAAGGTTGATATAATATCATACAAATTGACAGAAAATCATATTCCATGAAAACATTATAGCTAATTAGAGGACAAGGTTTCTTAGATGTCTACTCTCAAAAAGTAATTCATTTTATCCTGCATTTTGATTGGTGCTAATAAAATGTATTGAACAGAGTTCTTAAAGCATGCTATAACTAATAGAATTTTTTTTTAATTTCTGGTGTTTTTATTTTCCAAAGTAAAATTTATTTAAAATTATATCAAAAATTAAGTTTTGTCAGACTATATCCACTTTGGCAAAATAAACTTTTTTTTTGTTTATGATCATTTTGTCTTTCACTATGAGTCAAATTATTAAGGTGAGTTTTCTTTTCAATTTATTGCAATTATCCTAGTAGACAGCACAGGATGCTGTTGAAGTCTTAGTTTTGAGGGTTAATATTAAATCACCTTTCTTATATTTCTCTTCCTCTTTAGATCAATAATGCAAAAGGTCTAATGTTATGTCAAAGGACTTGCATTCATCAAACTGGAAATAACTTGTGGCTGTTCATTAGGATTATCCTCTCCTCCTTTTTAAAATATATTACTGAGGGATTTTTATTCAATCAATGAATAATAGAATATTTTATGAACCAAGTTAGAAAATAGACTGTGAGAAATGTATAGATAATTGGTAAACAGAACAAAACAGAATAAGTCCACAATTATAAAACATAAATTCCTTCCTTGCTAGATTAAAAATTATATAAAAATAATATTATTCATAACATATATACTGTAGATTTGGAGGCTCTTATTTATCACCATTTGCCATATATAAGATTTGGGTTTAATAGAAATTTAGTAATTTGAAATTAACTTTTAGTCATTTTTAAAATTTTACATTTACTTTTTATTTGCTATTTGGGTGATAGTGTAGTACTTACAGTCTGAAGATGTTTTTTGAAACCTGTATTGAAACATTTAAAAAATATCTAGTGGAGTTTCTTTATATCATCCTTCATATTTATTTTTGTCAATATGCTAACTTCTCATGAATGCTTTGCCTTGTGCTATAATCATCCAAAAATTACCCTAATGTTTCCTTAAAAAGTACTCTTTTAAAGAATCTGCTACATTAATAACTTCATATAACATTTAATATGTAATTAAACAACATATTATGGATTTACTGAGGTAATTGAGTTAGGAGACGTTCATTGAAGTAACTATATTTCATTCAGTTATAGCTGGGATGTTGTAAAAGCAAGAAATAGAGACTTATAATCACTTAAAGTCATATAAACTGCATAATTTCTTTAACTTAAAATGTTATGTGACTTGAAAATATGCATACTAAAAGAGGCTTTTACGTCATTAATTATTAATAAAAAGCATTTTAAAAATAATTAAATACTATGACATGCTTATTGAAATGGCTAATATTAAAAGATGCTGACTATCTGAAGTATTGTGGAGAATAGAGAGAATTGAGTGGAACTGGAACTCTGATACTCTGACATGTATGTAAAATGACACAACCACTTTGGAAAAACAGTTCAATAACTTATGGTGTTTTGTCCGCTAAGCATATGTCAGCCATATGGTATAGCCATTCTACTCCTAGATATTTACCCAAAATTTAAGCTGGACTTTGCTTTCACTATCATTATCTGGCATCTTCCTCACTCAGTCGTTTTATTTCAAAGAAGTTCATAGATAAGCAGTAAAATCAAATATTTAGATTTGGTAGCAGCAAAGAGGTGAGTACGATTAACATTTTGACCTACGTAAATGACATGTTTGTTATAGCCTATCTAGAATATTTGCCTCTCATGATAATTATTTAAAATATATCACTAGGGTTGGCATTGCTAAATTAGGCATTGTAACTTCCATTATATTTTAACCAAGTAACAAAATTATAAGCCAATTTAAAAAACTATTGCCATCTACAGTAGTATACAAAATCAACATTTTGTTTTAAATTGTTTAGTAAAATTTTATAATACAGTCAATTAGTTGGCATGACAATAATTTTTAAATACCTGATATTTTCAAAGAAGATTGTAATTTTCATAGTTCGTTGTGGTTTAAATACACTTTTATATATCTTTCCAGTTGAAATAATTACACTCCAGGGCCAGGCATGGTAGCTCATGCCTGTAATCCCAGCAGTTTGGGAGACTGAGATGGGTGGATCACTTAAGGCCAGCATTTTTTCTTCCATGCTGGATGCTTCCTGCCTGATATGGTTTTGCTGTGTCCCCACTCAAATCCTATCTTGAATTGTAGCTCCCATAATCCCCTTGTGTTGTGGTAGGGACCCAGTGGAAGATAATTGAATCATGGGGGCAGTTTCCCCTATACTTTTCCTGTGGTAGTGAATAAGTCTCACAAGATCTAATGGTTTTATAAGGGGAAATTCCTTTTCCTTGGCTGTCACTCTTGTCTGCTGCCATGTGAGATGTGCCTTTCACCTTCCACCATGATTGTGAGGTCTCCTCAGTCATAAGGAACTGTAAGTCCATTAAACCTCTTTCTTTTGTAAATTTCCCAGTCTGGGATATGTCTTTATCAATACTGTGAAAATGGACAAATACATCAGTTCTTCAGCATTTGGACTCTTGGACTTACACCAGTGGTTTGCCAGGGGCTCTCAGGCCTTTGGCCACAGACTGAAGGCTGCATTGCCAGCTTCCCTGCTTCTGAAGTTTTGAGATTTGGACTGATCCACCACTGACCCCTTTGCACCTCAACTTGCAGATGGCCTAATATGGAGTTTACCTTTTGAACGTGTGAGTCAATCTTCTTTAATAAACTCACTTTCATTTATACATCTATCATATTCATTCTGTCCCTCTGGAGAGCCCTGACTAATACACTCTTTAAGCTGTAGTATTTTCAATGGAGTCAACACCTACCCTCAGTATAAAATAGACCTACTCATTCTAAACTATGTCTACACAACACTCAAAATTCGAGGCTTAACCTTATAGGTAGCATTTTCCCCCAAATTCTTAAGGCCCTCTCTGAGTCTAAACAAACAAAATACTATTTTTCTTCTAAAATTATGTAGGTACATGACTTTCTTCAAGGTAGTCCAGATTTTCTAGTGTAATCAATTAGTTGGCACTACAATAATTACTAAATATCTGATATTTCCAAAGAGAATTTTGTTTTTTAAAGTTCTTTGTGGTTTAAATACATTTTCATATACTTTATTTTCTAGTTGGAATAATTTTAGTTTAGGATACAGTAGGAAATGGGTTTCAAAAATATTTTATATAAAAAATAAGCAAAAATCATGCTATATCCAATCTTATTCTTACTCTGGGAACACCTTACAGTTTTGTGGCCTTTTTTCTATTAAGTTACAACCTAGATAAGGGTTAAAAACCCTTAAGTCTGACTGCTTGTGCTCTTGCTCCTTCTCTCTCTGTACAAACAGTTAATTTCATAGGGGCTACCACTTTTCCATATTCTCCCCTTTCCAAGGTACATTTACTCTTCCTACTTTCATAGGATAGACAGAAGTTCTTGTTTAGACATGGCTAATGAGCTACAGAATAACCTGAATTATAAAGAGTATTTTCTATATATTAATTTAATATTTGCACAATATTATTTTTATATTAATTAACTTATGTATTTATTCAGTTAAAAAGGATATGTTGAGTATCTTAGCACTAACACAAAATTCCAGGCTATAAAGGTAAACAGTAAATCGGATAGGTATGTTTTTAGTGAGATTAGAGTAAGGCAGGAAAGACAAGTAAGTGAATAGAAACTTGCAAAAAAAAAGTGTTACAAAGATTTTGAAAAAGGAGAAATCTTCAGTGGGGTACAACCGAGTATAGATAGCTCACCTCCAGTCCAGGGATGAAAGGGGAGACACCTGGCAAATGGCCAGAAGAGTTTTGACTTCATGTGACGTTAACAGGGACTGGCTTCATATTGGATGAAGGTAAATGATGCTAATTCAGGAAAACTAGTCTGATGGTAGAAGGTAAGTGCATTGGAGAGGAGTGTGACAAGGATAAATGATACCGTCAGAGCCCCAAATTGTCAATGTTGAAATGAATTGCAAAGAGAACTTTTGGGAGGAAATATTATCTATAAGGTTAAAAAATAATACTTACTGAAACTGCCATTTATGGCCAGGGTGAAATGTCATGATAAAATGTAATCCAATAAGATACTGAGAAGTATTAAATAATTATGGAAGAAATGGAAAGCAATCTTTCTGCTGTTCTACATCAATCAGGTTTCTATAATTGTGTCTAGTTTTAGATGCTGACCTTATTTAAGAAAGGGTAAAAAAGAGATGGTCGGGAAAGAGAAACAAAGATAATTAACCTTCTGGCAAATAGCGGTATTAAATGAATTAGATTTGTTTAGCTTAGAGAAAGGAAGGACAAGGGTAATCTGATTACAGAAATGAGTCATACATAGAGTAATTAGGAGGGAAATGCAGTTTTCTATGTCCACAGAGGACTAAACAAGAGGAAATTGACTTTAATAAAGCAGTAATTGTATTTCTAGATATAGATATATATTTTTTTTTACAGAAACACTTTTCAAACGCTACTACTAATCAGCTAATGCTCTATAGCTTACCACGTTTGTGTAGGTTGCCACAGGACTGGCTCTTGAGTCTCCATTAGCATCTGTCTGTGCTGACTGCTTACTCATGTGGTTAGGGATTTAAGACTAGATGTGCTCATGGATCTGTGATTTAAACACATTTGCAACAGTTTCTTAATTTGATTTCATAGATTTGCTCTGACAAGTAATTGAAAACACTGTAAGTCTGCTTTTTAAGTCAATAGCCTCCCCCTAAAGTGTGATTTAAGCTTTGGGGATAAAAGAAAAGAGATCTACAAGTTGCTTTGTTCGTTTTTATCTTACTACAAAAAAATGAAAATCAACTCCTTATAAATATACTATTAATCAAGAGATTTTAAAATATATTTTTAAGTAATTTTATAACTCATTTTAGGATTTTTACCTGTTTTAGTTATGTGGAAAAATTTGAAGTTACTACAAAATTTAAATGGACATTTCTAAGTGACTCTAGAAAGTTCAAGATGACTGAGTTTATCCTTTTTTACATATATATATATATATATATATATATATATATATATATATATATAGAAACTTCAGGTGAATTGAAACTTTCTATACCTTCTTTCTATAAACTTCTTTAAGTCGACTGTCCACAACTATGTTTGTAATCGTGGGTTAATGGAAGGACCTTAAACTCTACCTACAAGAGAGAGGAATGTCAATGTGTTTGAGAACATAAATTGAATCCATCACAGTACTATACATACATATATTTATGAAAAATTTTACACTGTGCTAAAAAAACCCTATTTCTTATGTGCCCCTTTAATCTTTAAATCTATAAAGGTCCAGTGCTTTGAACAAGTCATATGTGTCCAGGAATAACAATCAAAAAGTTTATAGTAGCAAAAACGGCGGAGAAGGTTGAGCTTTGAGTGTGATGTGTTGTAAACTGTGGAGGAAGATTGCATAGTACATAGCAGAGGAAGATCAGAAGGTGGGATAACAACTTTGGAAGGCAACAGGTCGCTAACAAATTTGCTTGGCTTGCTTGTTTGCTTCTTCTTATTATTTGCTATAATAAACAAGGATGCTAGAATCACATGTGTTTAAGAACTGTAAGTTAGGTAGTCTCAGTGGTAAGCTGATGTGAGCCCAAAATTAGGAGTTACCCTGACATTTTAATGGAGAAGTTGAGAGATATTATCATCTTATCTACATGGGTTGGCAATGTATTGCAGATGACAAAGAAAAATGGGTTAATGGAGACAGATGTTTTGGAGGTATAACTCCTGTCTTCATTGACTTACTAGATGTGGGAGGTGCCATGTTCTAATATTGAAATCATGGCCTTATCGTTTCCTTAAGAAGTTTTGTCTAAGGGCCAAATGCTTACAACCTTGTAAATTATAATTACTCTTGATTATTAGATAGTTCCAGCATTTTAACAGAAATTCAATTTGTATCTTAAGGTATTAAAAATGTTCACCCTACGTACATGTTGGTTCAATTGTTGAACTTCCTTTGAACATGATAAATAACACTGCCTGGACTGCTTTGTATTTGGGTTTGCCATGAGTTAGCTTACTTTATTATCTGCACTGGAAATTGAGGATGATTATATTAAGAGCTCTTAATCTTTTCATTATCTCACATTTATTTGAATACCCTACTTGACTACCTCATCTTTAATTGAAATATCAGTTGAGCCTGGGCATTGAAAACAGGGCTATTGTGTATTTTTCTATTTAAAACATTCTTTTGAGATTGGCAGTTTTTTATTTCTTTATTTTACATTTTTTTCTTTTACTTTTTAGTTGCTGTATCTAAAGAAGAAAAACATAGTAGATTTAATAAAATTCCACAATTGCTCAATAGATCATATTTTCCCTAAAGTTTTCTTTCCTAGAATCTCCAACACCAAAATCATGCTCTTGAAATAAAATGTAAGAAAGTATTTTCCAACTGAAAAATTGAAAACCTAAATTAAATATTATATGTTTTAGCATGATATTAGTATTTTACTAATATTTCTGAAAAGTTTAGTATTTATAAACTACAATATAAGCCCTGCTTTATTCTTGTCATTTAAAAAATATATTTGAAAATTTAAGAATTTTATTTTTCTCATTCAAAAATAACAGTACATATGTTAACTCTAACTGGGAAATGTCAAGAATTAATCTTTGGTGAATATGGTGTAAAATGTGACAGCATGATTTATTACTCTTGTGGCTATTTCTTAGGATTTTTCAATATATTACTAAGCTTTAAATAATAAAGTCAATTAATTATAAATACTGCACTTTAAGTTGACTACAAAACTTAGCTAAGTTTCTTATAAAATTTATATTTTAAAACTATAAATATGAATAAACGTGCAAATACTTTAAAATATGCAATACTATTTAATTGTAATTATATATAGAATACATTCCAACAATAATATTTTAATATCTTAGAGACACAACTGCATTATTCTAAAAATACTTCCATTTTTCATTAATCAGGAGCAATATCATACATATTGATGAAAGCATTTGTACATAAAGTATTCACTATTTAATAATGTATAGTGTAAATTATGTACTGTTTTTATGTTAAATATACCAATTTAACCATTATATAAAAAGAAGCTTTTAGAGTTGAAAATCAGTAACAGTTCATTTATTTTTAAATGTGATTTAACAGAGACCTGAAAACATTGTTTTTATTTTTGTTATTTTGTTCTTCACATCATATTTGAGGGCCTTATTTGCATATTAATGCAATATAAAATTAATCTAATTTTACCACATGTTGTATGAAAAACTAGATAAAACATTCTCCCAATTTTTCTTTTTAAAATGGTCTTTTGGCATTAATTCAATCATTTTATGTTTCTGCATGGTACTGGTCTGTGTAATGGATTTTAAATATTTATCAAATTAATCAATTGCTTGAATAAACAAATTCCATTAGTGGCTTGAGATTTATGTGAATACCATATGTAGATTATGAGCCTTTCATTGTCAAATCATTTTACTCATGAACCTCTATTTCTAAAATTTGTGAGCACATACTCCAAATATATGTAAAATTTGCTAATAGTTTATATACTTACACTACTTATACTGCTATACTGATATGTATGTATGTTGCAAAAATCTAAAGAGAAATTGAAATTAAAAAATAAAATGATGAACAAACAATAATGCTACATGATTTGACTTTTTATTTTATATCATTCATTATTTTCACAAAATATTCACAATAAAATAAATTTTGATACTTATTACTCTCCATGAAACCATAACTGATGCTTAGTGCTTAGTTCTTAACAATTTCTCTAAAGATGATGCGTACTGTTATTAACGAGCATCTCAAGGCATAACACACTCTCATGAGCATCAAATATGTTTCCAATTAGTTTCACATTATTTCCATTTTTTTGTTGTCATCCCTTGAAATTTTCTTATATGGTATTTGTTTTATCCTGCAGTTCTTGACAAAGTTATTATGCTCTAACTAAGAAACTAAATGCTCCTTCATTGCTTGTTTGCTTGTGTTTGCTTGTGACCAATATTGTCAACTAATGGTTCTTTGCAGGGATATTTTTCAGCTGTTTGTTCATGTTAGAAAACTTACTTTTGTTAAAATAAAATAATACTATCTAGAAATTCACTAAACCTGAAACAGGAATGCTGCATGCACGATAACTTGTTAAGGGAAAACGAAAGCAAGATTGTCACTTGTTTTTCTTTAGGGTATATTTTAAACACTGTGGACACGAAAAAATTGCAGAAATTCTGTTGGGGAGATAGTCTAACAAGTGCTACATCTTTATGTAGCAAACATCTAATATATTTGTTGAAATTGTATAATATTCAGAGAATTTAAATAGCAGATGATTTTTTAAATTATAGTATCTTTATTAAAGTATTATATGACACAGAACAATATGCTGAAGAAGAGTATTAATAAGTACTTCAAAACATTTTTAATTGTTTGCCTCAGAAAAAATATTTTCAAGTTCATTCTCTTCCAACATGCTTAACTGTTCCTACTATTTATTTAATTCACATCAGAGTAACTTGGGCACTTTCTATCATGTGGTCAACTTGCTGAATCTATTGAAACTTCAGATGCCTCAGCTGTAAAATAGAGATAACAGTGCAGTTCCCAGGGCTGTGATGGAAAGTGAAGGAGGGAATGCATGAAGTGTTCTGAGCACTGTACCTTTGCCATTGTAAGCACTTGATCAATGGCAGTTGCTGTTTTTATACTTACTACATTTTTGTAACTTATTCCCTTTTCAAAGTTACAAAATATGTAATATCCTGATACTGTAACTCGTTTTTAATGATCAAAACACATGCCTGTGTATAAAATATTCCTCAGTGATTTACAACTATTTTCCTGTCTCTTGGACAGGTAATTTGATATCATACTCTAGAATTGTTTTTAAATGCTTGCTCTAGTGTATTTCATATATATAGTTGTTTTTTTTTTCTCCTCTTTATACTGCAAATGCATTTTCTCTCTATTTTTTTTTTTTTTTTTTGAGACGGAGTTTTGCTCTTGTTACCCAGGCTGGAGTGCAATGGCGCGATCTCGGCTCACCGCAACCTCCGCCTCCTGGGCATTTTCTCTCTATTTTTTTTTCTCTCTCTCTAAAATTAACTTCAGGCCTCCTTTTCTTTCCTTTGGGTAGAAACAAATAAGATAAAAGTAAGTTATGGAACAAAGTTCTAGTGGCTTGAGATATCGGCGGGAGCGGCCGGGTGGCGGGAGGAACCGTTACGGGAACTGAAGCTGCCGATTAAGGCTGATCAAGATGACAACCTCCCAAAAGCACCGAGACTTCGTGGCAGAGCCCATGGGGGAAAAGCCAGTGGGGAGCCTGGCCGGGACTGGTGAAGTCCTGGGCAAGAAGCTGGAAGAAAGGGGCTGTGACAAAGCCTATGTTGTCCCTGGCCAGTTTTTGGTGCTAAAGAAAGATGAATACCTTTTCCGGGAATGGCTGAAGTCCCGGGACTGCTTTGGATGCCTGCGAGAGTGGTGAGACGCCTTCTTGTGGTGCTCTCTGGGAAGCTCTCAATCCCCAGCCCTCGTCCAGAGTTTGAAACCGAGCAGGACTCCTCCCCTGTCCGCTACAAAGGAAAAGATTGCTATTGTCTACCCACCTCCGACATACTCCAGGGTTTTGGGAGTTTCCTTCCCTAACCGTTTCAACGTTTTTTGGATTCTCGCTCTTGGCATGCCTCCGTCTTCCTTTTTCCGTTGCCAGTTCCCTGGTGACAGTTACTGGCTTTCCTCAACGGATTCCTGGCCCTATCCCTCACCCCCACCCTCACTTTCAGTCCGTTTGTTACCGTTTGGCTCCTTTTTTGGCAGAACAGTCACTGTCGTTGTAAAGTTTTTTAGATCAATAAAGTCAGTGGCTTTCAAATAAAAAAAAAATGTGGCCGGGCGCGGTGGCTCACGCCTGTAATCCCAGCACTTTGGGAGGCCGAGGCGGGCGGATCACGAGGTCAAGAGATCGAGACCATCCCGGTCAACATGGTGAAACCCCGTCTCTACTAAAAATACAAAAAATTAGCTGGGCACGGTGGCGCGTGCCTGTAATCCCAGCTACTCAGGAGGCTGAGGCAGGAGAATTGCCTGAACCCAGGAGGCGGAGGTTGCGGTGAGCCGAGATCGCGCCATTGCACTCCAGCCTGGGTAACAAAAGCGAAACTCCGCCTCAAAAAAAAAAAAAAAAAAAAAAAAGGGTAAAAGTAAGTTCCTAAATGATGCATGTTGTCCCTGTATGTACTACAAATTATAAAGAATATTATAAATATGGAGACCAAAAAAAGGGAAAATGAGATGGTGAAAATAAGTTCTAACATATCAAAAATTCAATAAATATAAATATGAATATATTTCCTAGGTAATAAAAAAGTTGAAAGTTTCGATTTTTCTGTTGGGTTTTCTCAGAAGCAGACCATGAGAAAGGATTTGAGTACATGTAGTTTATTTGGTGTTTACATGAACACAAGTAGGAAAGTGTGAAATGAGAAAGAAGCCAATACAAATATGCATTTAATTGCTCTTTTAGATGTCAGGTTAATTCTAAATGAAACGTTCAGGAAACTATGCAAAACATACTTAGCAGAATTTACTCCTAGAGAGCTGAGGGGGCTGGAGTACACAGACAACAGACATCCACTTTGCAAAGTCAGTCACTGAGGATTTTTTTGAAGTTAGGTTTGGAGAGGTGGGTATTTCATTCCCAGTATCCAGCAAAGAAACTTTCAGTTTTCATTGATATATTATAGTGGAAGTTCAATGTCTTCAGATGCTGAAATTGCTACATTAGCTATCGTGTGTGTGTGTGTGTGTGTGTGTGTGTGTGTATCTAAAAGGGTGTAGTTATATGTCATTCACAGTAGAGGCAAACAACACACCCGGAAGATAATGCAACCAAAATTTAAAAATAAAGATGGAATATATACAGGAAAAAATTTACCAAGCAGCTAAAATAACTAACTAGCAAGCAAAGCAAACAAAATACTAGTAATAAAGAGTATTAACATATATGGAACTGAGAATTCAATATGCCAGATTTTAAAAACATTCCAAATTTAATGGATCTAATACTATACTTTCAAAATATGTAAAGAAAGACAAAAATGCAAGGAGTTGTTGGAAAATCCACCATCTTATTGGGTAGTTTTAGCATACCTTATACAGTAATTGATAAAAAAAGTAGACAAACTTAGTGAAGCTACAGAAAAAGTGAAGACATTATAAGTAAAATTCAGCTAATAAATAACCACTATAACTGTATAGATGCCAATATGTATTATATTTATATATTACTAGATTTATATACATATACCTATCTGCCTATGTCTCAATTTAAAATTTTCATTCTCAAAAAAATTAAATTAAATTATTACATTAAAAAACAGATAAAATGGATTCAAGGGTAAGAATATTGCCATTTTGGGGGAGTCTAATTGTTATGAAAAAAATGTAAACACTGACAATGGATATACAATATAAAACAACAAAGAATAAAAATTAACAGAGCAAGTCTTTGCAGCATTAAATTATTAAAATTAGAATTAACAGAAACTATTTCATACACTTTTTAATAGTGGATAAAACTTCTGAATCAATGAAAACTCATATGATATTTGAACCCAGGTTATCATATCTGAGACTAATCCCAAACAGTTACAGTTGATGTCAACTGAAATTACAGGCAAAAATATTATGGAACATTGGCCTGGAGTACGGTGGATCTGATTCAATCTGGCAACTACCAGGATTTTATCAGCAGAATTGTCTCTTGATCTGGAAAAGAAAACATATTCTCATTTTATTCATTAGCATCTCTGGAATGGTTTCATCAGCATGATTATGCAAACCTGGTCTGGATCCAAATGATAGAATGCACAGGCCTGTGTTTCAAGAAATAGATGGTCTCAGATTTTGCCAGTGTTGTAGGCTAAGAATTTTGATACTAAAGCCATGTCTTTATTAAGATATATATTATTTTTGGAGAAAATTTTTATTCTAGGGTAACAAGAAGATGTTTCTAAGGATATTAAATTTCATCATTGATATAATATTAAAAGAGGAGTACTTATATATCCATGAAATGAATTTACACAGGATTTTATCAGAGCATACAATCAGAATAATTAAGATACTATCTGTAAATTAGGATTTGAGACACAAAATCCTAAGGATTTTGAGATACAAAATAGTTTGAAGTACAAAATGAGTGAGAAGCAGAATGGAAATGAAAGTAAATGAAGCAACATATAAAGCAAGTAATTTGTATTGGTAAAAATATCAATGGATTTTACTATCATTACTCAGTTAAAAAAATTTTAATGTATTTTTAACAAAATCAAAGTAAAATTTACAATGAACAGAAGCAAAAACAAAACTCTCATGTTATACTGGAAAGGTCATCCTTGCATTTAGAAATGAACAATTTTCAATTTTCTCTACATGGATTAAAGAAAAAAATGTAATTATATTTTTAAAATTATTGGTGGTAGAAATTATGTGATTTCTCAATATGTTAGAGAAAATAATATAATTATTTTATATTTATTATATACTTGGTGATATAATTTATTAGTTTGTTACATATCATTGACATAACATAATTCTGTAGACAATATTATTTAGAAATTTCCTTGTCAATTTCTGTTTAATTACCATATAATCATGGAGCTCATTCATGTACAGTTAAGAGTGATTATCAATTTTAAAACTTACCAAATATATGTAAAAAAATTTGTGAATATACAATTTGAAACAAAACAAAGAAATATTTTACTCTACAGTTGTATATAATTTGGTGTAAAATTACCTTTTGAGCGAAAGATATTTTTTCTCACCATATTAATTTCACAAAGTACTAGTAATCATATGGAAATCAATTTTTTTTTTCTTCTTTTAGAGACAGGCTCTCACTCTGTTGCCCAGGCTGGAGTGCAGTGGTACAGTCATGGTTCACTGCAGCCTCTACCTTTTAAGCCTAAGTAATCCTCTCACCTCAACCTACAGAGTAGCTGGAAACACAGGTGTGTTCCACTACTCCTGGCTAATTTTTTATTTTTATTCTTTGTAGAAATGGAGTCTCACTATGTTGCCCAGGCTGGTCTTGAACTTGTGCTCTCAAGCAATCCTCTCCCCTCAGCTTCCCAAAGTGCTGGGATTACAGGTATGAGTTACTGCCACTAGGGAATTTTATTTATCTTAGTTACAAAGTTAGCTAAATACATACACAATACACATTAAAGTTATATAAGAAGTAATTTAACTTTATCCAGTAGATATGAGAGGCCATCTTCCATGTTGGGGTAATAAAAATGAACCACCATTTTCCTTAGAAGTGACTGCCTGAGGTAAATTTTATTGTGTGGTTATATTTGGATAAAGTTTATTTACTGTACTGTATATCAGAGCTCATTGAATAATGGACCATCTCTATTGGTAAGATGCTTTCACTTGTGAGAAACAAGTCCCAAAATCAAAGTGACATAAACATTAAAATATATATTGTATAATAGTAACTTTGAGTTAAGCAGTTCAGTGGCTCATAGTGTCTTTTCAAGTTATGCTCTAACATCCTGGAAGTATTGGTAACTTCCCTCATGTTCACAGGATGATTACAGCAGTTCCAGACATCACATCACATACCAATAGCCAAGTCAGTAAAGCGATCATGATCTCTGTTTCTTATTTTCTTCTTCTCACCACTACTGACTTGCCTTCATATCTCACTGCCTAGCATTCTGTCATGTGCCAATCACAGGAATTTATTCCTGAGCCAACCATGATGGTATCACTCTGGCACCACTATGGGACCATTATGAGTTGCTTCTCCACTCAAGATTTACAAAATCACATTGACTCTGAATGTTGATAGTGAATTCACAAGGATACTTGTGAAATAGCCTAGTTTTTAGGCTATCGACATAGAAAAAGGAATGTTGGATTGCTCTAGAGACTGTCAACTTGGAGTATATGCTATCCTAGCATAAACGGGAGAAAAAAAAAGTAAAAAAAAAATTTAACAATGGTGTAACCTGATATGCAGATTTTGCTTCAGCGAATCACAGTATATATGAAAACTGTATAGTAGACAGAATCATGCAGCCACAAGATCCAAACCTGGATGACTTTTCCTTTCTCATGACCTACTCAAAAATCTGCCTACCCTTGGTGTAAACCTGTACACAATGTTCTAATAGTTGATCTCTGATACTCTTTCTTACCCATTGTTAATGAGTCCTTACTAATGGTTTCCAAGACAGAGAAGCTAATAATAGAATCACCATTGTGACATACTTTTTATGGCTTTCATAAGGAAAAAGTAAACAATTGCATAGAATTATGGAATTCAGTTACTTATTCTTTGCATTGCTAGCAAGATTATTAGATACAAAGGTATCTAATAAGTGGTCATGAGACTAATCCTAGCTGGTTCTAATAATTTCAAATATGACAGGCTTTCTTCAAGTAGAATTCTTAGAAATTATTTCCTCAAATTAAAAATGTAGCTGTACATTCTGGCAAGGAACACATATTCTGGCAAAGTGAGCCTATTCACTGTTAGAACCAGAGTCCTACACACTGCAGGAATGTGTAGATGCACATCTTAGGATCTTCAATTGCTTAGTATTCTTCACATTGGGTAAGACTGGTAACTTAATCATGTTTGCCAATTAAAATTGGAAAACTGCTCAGGGTGAGGGGAGGTTAGAGACAAGCCTGCCTTCACAGGTTTCTGGAGCCATAAGAGACAGGACTTGTATGGCATAAAACCCTAAGCCTAGAATTTAATTTGCAGTGATCAATTGTGGTTAATCCCCATAGAAGCTAAGCAGATGCACTTTCAAGCTCTGCCTGTAGGAAAGCAAAACATCTGTCATTATTTTGTTATAAGGTAAGAGTGTTGAGGGCTCGAGACAGAGCAGAGAACATTTAATTGAAGACAATACACTTCAGAATTAAAATTATGTCTAGTGACAATATTTGGATATTTTTATTCACAATTAAGCTGATTTGAAGCAATTACTCAAGATGCCTGCTAAGACTCCTTTAATAAATGTTATGTTAACAGAATTTTGGATTTACAGAAAGACTGCCAGGTGAGTCAAAAGGGTTCCCATGTACTCAGCTCCCAGTCTCCACTGTCATTAACATTGTGCATTAATAAGATCATTTTTCACAATTAATCAAATATTATTAATTTTCTTATTAGCTACAGTCAATAGTATGTTCACATGTTTATCATTTTTAATCTCTTGCTCTTTCTTCTGTTCTAGTATCCCATTTGCCATACTACATTTAATGACCTATTTCCTTAGGCACCTCTGGAACATGAGTGTGTCTCAGACTTGTTTTTGATATTCTTGACAGTTTTGAGGAGTATTGCTCAGATACTTTGTAAATTCTCCATCAATTTAGATCCATCTGGTGTTTTTCTTATGATTAGATTAGGATTTTTGAAAAAAAAAATCACAAAGTTAAAGTGCTATATTTCACATCATATCATGAACATGACATCATTTTTTATGCTATCCTTGATCACCTGGCTGAGGGAGTGATTGTAAAAGCACTTTCTCTTCCTCTTTTTTATACCATACCATTTAGAGGTAAGTCACTATGCACAGCCCACTCTTTTAAGTCATTCAAGTTAATTATATTAGCAAAGACACCAACAGCTGGATATGCAGAGCATTTGATTGTACAATTAATAAGCAACCCTCAGGATACCAAACCTGCATTCACCCCCAAGGAAGATATTCTCCAATATTCTCTTACTCTGACCAGGGAAAATTACTATACAACGAAAGTTTCCCAAGGGCACAGCCAAAATTCAGTCAGGACAATGAACAGGGGAATTACTTCTGAGGTGCAGAGTCCTGGCCAGTGACATTTGTTAAATACTTTGAATAAGGCCTACTGTTTCCTCTTCCTCCTTTTTTCAAATGAGATTTATTGTTGGTATTCTATCCCTAACTCAGTGTTTTTTGACATGAGGAGTGTCAACTTGTCTTGTAGCTATCTAAACTAAATGTTCATATTGGAATTTGCTGTATGTTATCCGTTGTATATTAATGTTTAATTACATTGTAATTTTGTTTTAATTTGTTTATTTTTTGCTGGAGATGGGAAGAGTTTGTATCATTTGTGAGGAGCGAATGCATGGATATTTGGCCACAGAAATAAATGCAAAAATAAAGGCCATTGTCACCATGTTCTTTCGTAGTAACCGAACTTTTCTTCTGGACACAGTATTGTGGAGGAAAAAAACTCACATTCCCTTACTCCTAAAGAATTAGGTGTGTTCATGGAACTAAATTATCTTCAAAATGAGATGTACACTGGTGGGAGTGTAAATTATTACAGCCACATAAAAAACAGTAGAGAAATTTCTCAAAGAAATGAAAATAGAACTACCATGTGATCCAACAATCCTCCTCGTGGTTATACATCCAAAAGAAATGACATCAGTATGTTGAAGAGATGTCTACATTCTCATGTCTTTTATCACATATTCACAGTAGCCAAGATATGAAAGCAAAGTGTTCATCAATGGATGAAATAATTTAGAAAATGTGGTGCATATTCACAATGGAATAGTATTCAGCCTTAAAAAAGAAAGGAAATCCTGTCATTCGCAAGAATGAAGATGAATCTGAGGACACTATGTTAAGTGAAATAAGCCAGGCACAGAAAGAACAATCTTGCATGGTCTCACTTACATTTGAAAGATTAAAAAGTTGAACTCATGGAAGCAGAGTTAGAAGAGTGATTGGGAGAGGCTGAGGTTGGGGTGGGTTATGGGTATGTTCCTAAAAGAATACAAAATTCCCATTAAATAGGAAGAATAAGTTTAAGAGATCTATTGTAAAACATGCTTACTCTAGTTAGTAATAATATATTGCATCTTGAAGATGACTAAGGGAGAATTTGTGTTCTCACCACAAAAAAATAAGTATATGAGATAATGTGTGTGTTAATTAGATTAATTTAGCAATTCTGCAATGTATACATTTTCAAAACATAATGTACTACATGATAAATATTTTCAAATAAATAAAGAGTTAACACATACAACAAGAGTTAAAGAATCAGCATGATTATTCTAATCAAAATTACATCGGTGAAAGAAGATGGACCTGACCCAAGCCTTGCTATATAATTAATTGGTTCATATTATATATATATATATATATATATATATATATATATATATAAAAATCCTAATACTTAGCAAAAATATTCCCAATCCTACAAATACAATATTTCCTGTACCCCACCTATGCACCAGAACCAGAAAGATCTAATTTAGTTGGTTCAGAGTCCCTGTTCATTGGTGACACTGGTACATAACATAAACAAGATGATTAGCTACATGGCTATATCTGCTTCATTCTACTTCACTAGGTGAGAACTCTATAACCCCAGCCAAAACAGCCATCACAACTTTTTTTTTTTTAATCTCCTTTCAAAGTAGGAAACCAGGCTCACATCTTGATTTCAAAAAATCAGGAATGCACTCCATTTCAGGGAAGACTTTAATACCTATTACTCCAAAAGATACATCATTTTCTTCCTTCTCTACTTGTTTTCTGACTGTGAAACTAGCAGGCCTGAGTATTTAAACCTGTTTATTACTGTGTATTTATATTCTTTTTGGTCCTAGAAGACATGTGTTGTAAGCTTAGAATTTTTTAATTATCATTATGCACTTAGCATAAGGCAGAAAGGTGGTGGATCTCAAATAATAACCCTGGATTCATTGTTTAGTGACTGATATATTTGTTCCCTGTTAGAAATATTTGTATGTATATAGAGACATAAATAAATGAATATATTGGTTTACTAATGGAGAGAAAATACTTAAGAAGTAAAATGTGTATTGCTTTGTTTTCTTTTATAGATAGGTGAAGCATTTACTCTTGGCAACTCTGCTACTTAATCTTGTGCATTAGATGATACATGAGACATAGCTCCTATAATGAGTAAGTTGTTAATTACAGAGATGTATAGATTAAAGAGAATATATTGTATTTGGCAATGTAATAACTATAATAAATATTTAAAGTAATGCACTACATATTTTAATTGTGCCAGAGATTTTTTACAGTGCTGAAGCAATTATATGTAGGTAACTCCAATTAGGTCATCTGGGTCATCACCTTGACATGCAGGGTATTCTCTACAGTATATTGTTAGAACATTTTTCAGTTGTAAATGATATAAGCTTTAGTTCCTCATAAATGACTTCATAGCCAATGTAAAGCTCCTTTTTTTTAATAGTGCTCAAGATGAGACAAGTAATATTTTAGAAATATGCAGATTGTAGTTCTGTCTTTCATTATAAGAAGGGGTGAATACACAAAAATAAAGTTGCACAGATCAGCAAAATACTTTATGGCTATCAGCAGACAATCAGATTTGGAAGTATGTCTTAAGATTAGTCTTAAGATCATCTTACATAGCTAGGGAAGAGAAAGCTTTCTCTCTACTCTCTGATGGTTTGACAATTGATTCAGCAAAATAAACTGACAATGGTGAACTCAAAAGCATCTGAAACAGGTTTCAATTTAGAAACTTTATTTTGCCAAAGTTAAGGACACACAGGTGACACAGCCTCATGTGGTCCTGAGGACATATGACCCAAGGTGGTTGGGGTACAGCTTACTTTTATACTTTTCAGGTAGATATAATACATCAATCAATATTTGTAAGATATTTATTGGTTTGATCCAGAAAGGTGGGACAACTCAAAGAGGGGGCATCCAGGTTATAGATAGATTTAGAAATGTTCTGAAAGGCAATTTGTTGAGTTAAGTTATTCTCTAAAGACATGGAATCAATAGAAAGGAATGTCTGGGTAATGATGATAAAGGGTTCTGGAGACCAAAGTTTTATCATGCAGATGAAGCCTCCAGGCTTCAGAGAGCATAGACTGTAAATTTTTCTTATCAGGTTTAACTTCTGTGGTGACATTAATGCTAGTTGACTTTTCCTGAATTACACAAAGAAGGTGGGTATAATAAGGCGTGTCGAAGCCCCCTTCCCATCATGGCTTGAACTGGATTCAGGTCAACTTTGGAAGGTCTTCGGACAAGAGGAGGGTTCCATTCAGATGGTTGAAGGGCCATTGAATTTTATGTTTGGTTTACACAGTAGACAGATTAACAGGAGAAAAATCCATGCATGAGAGTTCCACAAAGTGTGAGACTCAAAGAAAGGTCAGAGGATTGAAGTTTATACAGCATCTTTAGCTATAGAATGGAATAGGGTCCCAGCACTTTGGGAGGCCGAGGCAGGTAGATCACGAGATCAAGAGATCGAGACCATCTTGGCCATGATGAAACCCCGTCTCTACTAAAAACACAAAAAAATTAGCCGGGCATGGTGGCACGTGCCTGTGGTGCCAGCTACTCAGGAGGTTGAGGCAGAAGAATCGCTGGAACCCAGCAGGTGGAGGTTGCAGTGAGCTGAGATTGTGCCCTGCACTCCAGCCTGGCGACAGAGCAAGACTCCTGCTCAAAAAAAAAAAAAAAAAAGAATGAAATAGGGGCCTGGAGCTTCTGTGGGTGTTGATGGTGACATGCAGGACAAACAAAGGTTGCCTTTTTATGCAGATAGAATGTCTCTCAGGTAATAAATTGTCTCATAGGAACCCATCAGAAGAATAGATGCTAGTCTGTGAAAAAGTGTGCCTGCATGTGGTATCTCCTGTGAGTTAATCTTCTCTGGTTAGTGAGATTCTTGGTGAGGAAGCTCATGAAAATTGAGTTCCCTTTTGAAAGATCAGTCTTCAGGTAGGTAAAGAAAGTTCAGAGAGAGTTCCTCACCATGCTTTGGGAGAGCAATAAAGAAGGGCAAGAAAATATCAGCAAGAACTTGGTTATCATTTAGTTAAAGCATTATACTTTGGGATATCACTTTTTTGAGCCCCAACACAATTTCTCACATTTGAGAAAGAAAAATGAAATTCTAAGCCCCTCAACTGACTGAACAATTCCCCGATGGCCAAGGGGACCCCAGAGAAACTTTAGAAGCTGAGTTTCCTGCCATGGTAGGATAGGACTTCAGACATTTCTCATACCCTCTCCCTAACTGCCATTAGAGGGTCTTCCCTAAGGGATAAACCAAAATCAGTCCTTTCAAAACACTCCACCCTGGTAATGTTCATTACTAGCTTATCTTTCCAAGTGCGGAATAAAGACAAGATGAGATTCATCATTCCTTCACCCCTCTCTGAGATGTCTGCTTTCACTGCTCCCTTTTTCTTGAAACATTCAACTTATCTTGTAAAATGTAGACTTAATGAGCATTAACTAAAGTCGCACCAGTATGTAACCATATACCTCACATCCCTTTCTAAGGAAAAATGTATAAATTCCAAACCTCCTGGGATCATTTTGGAAATAAGCAGCCACCAATATGTCTGTGACTCCCATTTTTCCCGGATACATCCTCAAGCAGGCTCAATGAGCCTCCATTGATTGAGACACCTTCCTGAGTTACTCATTTTGATGTCACATCATTCATAAAACATCTCCAATATGTGGTAATCCAGTTTGAGCATCCACACTTTCAAATCAAATGATACCACAATAGGGAACAAACTGATCCATTGGGGTGGGGAGGGGATAATTATTAGAAAGCTTTTCCAAACTGTGACTTATGAGTTTTCTCATCACAGCTATGCCAGACACCCGCCAAATCATTATACAAAATGGCATGTCTTCAAATATGTACCCAAAATTATTGCTAAGTGTCTCTTCTCCTAACAAGTGTCATTCATGCTCCCCAACAATTTCTTAAATACTATGACTTTACTTGTCCTCATTATTCTGTGTGTACTTCTAGAAGAGAGCCAGTGTGGTGGATTATCATTTTTTAAAATGTATTTCATCAAGAACTTAAGACAATATTTCAGATGAAAATAATTAGCACAGAAAATAGTGTGCTATTATCTCCTTTGCCTTATACACTGTGATTTATTAAACTCAACCATGAGTTTTCCAAACATTTTCTCATTTGGAACATTTAGGATTTTATGACTTACTTTTTTCTAGGTACCCATGACTCAGCTAGCTGATGCTGAGTTTTGCAATCTTGGACATGATCAATATGAAGCGCTAGCTAGTCTGGATCTAGACTTAACTTCCTCCTCTTAAATATTCAGTCTATATATTTTTTATCATTATTTGGCTTCTCATCATTTCTCACAGATGTTTGACATAAGTTTAATTAACTCCTTTTGAAGTTTGTTCGTTGCCCTGAGGTGTAATTTGTCTGAGCCATGAGTCAAGCTCATTTAGTTGCTCTCTTACAATTTTTCTCCATATATTTGATTAATTGTGCTAATCATTTTTTCTTCTTACCAATTGGTTTCAATTTCATATTCAAATTACAGAGAAAATAGAAGAAAAGTCACAATTAAAGGCTTTTCTTATATTTCAATTTGTTTTTTGACTATATCTATGGTCTCTCCATTCATTTTTTCCTCCAGATATAGCCAATATAACCTGTTTCTCTCCTCTGCACTTTTATAAGTACTAATTATATTATAAATGTCAAGTCTCTGTATTGCATAGGATTCTCCATATCATAAGGATAGGAGGCAGAGAAATTTTAGGCAGAAAATGGTGGGTATGGCCCTGCCTTCCATCCTATACCTATAAAAACCAGCAGAGAGGAAAGCAGTTGGATGTGGATGCCTATGGCTCGATATCAGAGAGAAGTGGCCTGACTCTAGAAAGCCAGCTTGATGGCATAACTTTGGAGAAGAATCTGGCCAGAGATGGTCAGACTTCAGCGGGAGATTATCTTCCTGCCCTGTCCCCTTTTCAGCTCCTCTTCCCATTGAAAGCCACTTTCATCAGTAACAAAATCACCTGCATTTACCCTCCTTCAATTCATGCGACCTAATTTCCCTTGGACTCTGGATAAGAGCTCGAGAGACACAAGTATGGATACAAAAGGCAGAGGATCCACTGAACTGTTAACATTTAAGCTGTACACGGATGGCAGATCAAAAAAAGCACCGTAACACTCCCGCTGGGGCTTCAGGAGTTGCAGGCACAACTCCTAGATGCAGGCCCTGCACGGAGTTTTTTCCTGTCATCGTCCAAAAGCGCTTGCCCTGACTCCTTCACCGACTCACCTGTGCACCCTCTTGCACAAGAAGTGGAGTGCAGCAGGTGGGAGTGAATGGAGTTCGCCCCTGCTGGTGCTGAAGCAGCTGGCTGCTTCCAGCGTTTGTGCAATCCAGTTCCCATGAGGAGTTGAAAGCTACAGGCTTGGTAAATGAGACGCCCCTGTTGCCAGTCCTGCCAAAGGGTCAGAGACGTATCCTTTTTCACATAGGCTATGTATATTATGTACATATATATTATATATATTTACATAGTCATGTACTACATAATGACATTTTTGCCAATGACATATTACATGTATGATGAGAGTTATATAATATTATTATGGAACTGCCCTATATAGGTCTCTCTGTTTATCTTTTTATAACATAATTTTACCATATCTTTTCTATGTTTAGATATACAGACACCATTATGTTGTAGCTAACAGTATTCAGTACAGTAACAAGCTGTATAGGTTTGTAGCCTAAAAGCAAAAGCTATACCGTATACCCTGGATGTGCAGTAGACTATACTATCTATATCTGTACATATACCAGATTCGTGTAAGTACACTCTGTGATGTTCAAACCATGACAAAATCACCTAAGGACACACTTTTCAGAACACGTCCCTATTGTTAAGTGACACATGACTATAGACATACACATACACATATATGGGGGGAGGGATAGAGGAGTGGGGTGGGGGGGGATAGAGGAGTGGGGGGGAGAGAGAGTTATTATGGGAATTTATTTCTTAGGAGAGAAATAATTAGTTCAAACGATTTTGGAGGCTGACAAGTCCCAAGATCTCCAGGGTGAGTTGATAAACTGAGGTCCAAGGAAAGCCAATGACGTAACTTTCAACCTGAAGGCCAGCACCCTCAAAAATCTAATATCCAATATTTCAGTGGGGTCTGTGGTGGGAAAAACACTGATGTTCCAGTTTGAAGGCAGGCAGAATAATTTTCTTCTCATTTAAGGGAGAGTTTTTGTTTGTTTCTTTTGGCCGTCTTAGCTTACAGCCATGATTTTAGTACATGGTAAAATGAATATCCCTCTATTTTTCCTGAGCTTAGTTGGACAGCATTAGCATCAATTTCATCATTAATTATGATATTAGATGTATATTTTGCATACATTCATGTATTAGTTGTTTGTTGCTCCTGTAACAAATTACTGCCCACTTATTCACTTAAAACAGTACAAACGTATTATCTTACAGTTGTGAAGAACAAAAGTTCTAAAAGACTCTCATTGCATTAAGAAACAAGATGTCATCAGTACTCAAAGTTCCCATGCCCTCCTGAGGCACATCACCTTCCAGGAACTGAATGCAGGATATGTTCTGCTGTCTAGAAACTCCTCAAACCCAGTCCTTTTTTCAGTTTTCTATGGAGGCTTCATTACATAGGCATAATTGATAAGTCATTGACCATTGGTGATCAACTCTATCTTCAACACCACTTTTCTCCCCAAAGGTTGAGTGTAGGGCTGAAAGTTCCAACCCTCTAGTAATGCCTAGTTTTTTCTGGTGACTGTCTCTCATCCTGAATTGGTCTAAGGGCCCCCAGCCACCAATCAACCCATTGGCATACAAAAAGAGAAACTTGGATGATCAAATATATATTTCACAAAATCACAGTTGGTTAACATGGTCAATTTCATGATTTTGAATGTAAAACAACTTTGCTTTTCCAAGACAATAATCATGGTAAAATATTCTTTTCATATATTTTTGGATTCTATTTGCTAAACTTTAAACATTTCTTTGCATCTATAGTCATATAATATACTGAACTATAACTTTCATTTTTACAATATGTTAGAATAATGTGGTTCTCATAGAAAGAGTTCTCCTTCCATTCTATTCAATTTTCTGAATTTTTGTAGAATTGCCACTATTTATTCTTCAAATATTTGGTATAATTCTCCAGTTAAATATTTAGGAATAAAGAGGATTCTTTGTGAGAAAGATTTTAACTAAAATTTTACTGTTTTTAATAGATATGAGACATCTAGCTCACCTATTTCTACTTCAATAAAATTTGGTCTTGTCATTCCAGGAAATTGAAATATTGAACTCAAGTTGTTAAATTTATTTGAGTGAAGTTCTTCCTAAAGTCAACAAAAATAAATTTTCTAAAGGGGAATAATGTTTATTGGGAAATAGGGCATTTCAATGGGAACATACATGCCATATTAAATTACGTGTGCTTAGAAACATAAGGGACAGCCCCTCCCACATTCTCTCGTGGAAGCCTGTCTTCTCCTCCTAAACTCCATCTCTCTCTATTCCCTAACACTCTCATGGAAGCTGCTTTCCTCTCCTGGATTCCATCTTTCTGGATTCTCTCACTCAGTGTGAGAGTTAGCTGTTTCGTTCTCTCTCCTTCTCCTGTTTCTCTGTCTCTTTAAATAAATCACTTTCTATGAAAAAGAAAGAAAGAAAGAAAGAAAGAAAGAAAGAAACATAAAGGACAAAAGCTTTTAAAGGGAACATGAAGATTACATAATTGTTTTGACATCATTATCCTTGGTTGCAAAGATCATTAACAAGGGTAATGTCAGTACTAGGATGGACAGGCAATTGCTGTACAGAAGTCTTTAAAGAATTATTTTTTGTGTAAGTTTGTGATGG
This sequence comes from Aotus nancymaae, assembly GCF_030222135.1. Classification (NCBI taxonomy): domain Eukaryota; kingdom Metazoa; phylum Chordata; class Mammalia; order Primates; family Aotidae; genus Aotus; species Aotus nancymaae. Next base: position 26,236,256 of record NW_026988435.1, read on the forward strand.
CCTTTGTGTAAGGCTGCAGTTTTTGCACTATTTTGATATAGTTTCCAACATCAGGCACACAGAATGAGAACTTTGACACTCATCCCAGGCTCTATTTGTCAGGGTTTCTTTTCCCTTCCTTCCTCCCTTTCTTCTTCTTCTTTTTTCTAAATTTTATTTCCATGGGTGAACAGTTGGTGTTTGGTTGCATAAGTAATCTTCTTCAATTAATTGAGACGTGATTTATGGTGATTTGTGAAATTTTGGTGTATTCATTGACTGACCAGTATACTCTGTGCTCAGTTTGTAGTCTATTTTCCCCCTACTTCCCACCCTTGCATCTTGATTCTGACAATTTTCACAATATTCCCTAATTGTGTAATCATCTAGAGTTTTGTTAACTTTCTGATGTTTTAAATTGATTATTTGTGACTCTTCTCCTTCTTATTGGTAAGACTGGCTAGAGATTTATCAATTTTATTGATTTTCTCATAGGACTAGTTTTGTTTTTATAGATGTTTTTACATTCTTGTAATTTTTATTTCATTAGTATCCATTCTGACTATCATTATTTCTTCTTATTGCTTTAGTTTGGGTTATATTTACAGTTCTTATTCTATTGTTTTGTGATCAATGCTAAGGGCATTGTTCTTAGATGCTTTTTCTTTAATGTCATGACTTTCCTCCTTAGTATTGCTTTAGCAGCATCACACAAATTCCAATGTGTTGTCCTTTTGTTCCATTGTGTTCAAAATATTTTCTATTTTCACTTTTGATTTATTTGACACATGTATTATTTAGAAGTGTGTTCTTTCTTTCCATATGATGGGGAGAATTTTTGTAGATCTCTCTGTGATTTGCTTCTACCTTAGACCTTTGGTTACTTCCAAGGATTGCAATCTTCTTCAATTACTTAATTTATGGTCCAACTTGGTAAATGTTTCATGCATACATAAGAAGAATATACATGTTGCTGTTGTGGATTGGAGTGTTTTATAATTGTTAATTAGGTTAAGATGATTGATAGCGTCCTGTGAATATTCTATATCCTCATTGATTTTTATCTCTTTGTTCTTTCAATTGTCAAATGAGAATTAAAATTTCTAACTATAATTATAAATTTTATTGTGTGTTAGTTTTAATTTCATGTAATTTAAAGCTATGTTCTCCTAATAAATTGGCATTATTAACATTACAAATTTATCTTCTTTATACTCAGTAATAGCTTTTGCTCTGAATAACATTTTTTATATTAGTCATTTCATCTTAATTTTGACTAGCATTTGTACGATTTATTTTCTTAAACTCTTCTATTTGTGGTTTTAAACTAATAGTTTTTAATTTTTTTTGCAAGCTGCATATGATTAGAGCTTTCTTTTAAATGCAATCTGAAAATCACTGCCTTTTAATTGAAGTATTTAAGCCATTAAATATAATGTGTTATTGGTATAGTCAGACTTATGTTTTGCATTATTCTATTTAGATTTGATGTGCTTCATCTTTTCTGTCTCATTTTTTCCTCTTTTCTGCCATTTTTTAGATTATTACTATTACTATAAATCCATTTTTTCCTCCTCTATAATTTATGTAGTTATATCTCTTTGTTTTGTCATTTTTATGGTTACTTTAACTTGTCTCAGTCCAGATGAAAGAGATATTATATCACTCAATATAGTTCATAAGATCATGGAGTGAGTCCCCACATAACGTCATCAATAGATTCTCAAAAACTGACTTCATATGAAACAACATGCAGAAAGTGGTTGAATAATGTCATTTCATTCAATGTAGTTTTATTACAATGTTGATGAGGAAAAAGTTGATTTCCTTATATATAGTTTATCTTAAAGTCACACTTTTCAAGAACATATCAGTGAGATTAGGTGAGGACTTACTATACTTTCCTTTCTTCCTTCCTGGTGTTTTTGAAAATGTTGTTATACATTTGACATATACAGTTGCTCCTTGAAAAATCCAGAGGTTAGGAATGTCAACCCCTGTGCAGTTAAAAATCTGCATATAACATTTGATTTCCTAAAAACTTAACTGGTAATACCTGTTGACAGGAAGCCTGACCAATAACATAAACAGTCGATTACCACATATTATATATGTTATATGTTATGGTACTCTTACAATAAAGTAAGCTAGAGAAAGAAAAATATATAAAGAAAATGAGAAGAAAAAGAAAATACATTTACTATGTATTAAGTAGAAGTGGATCATCCTAAAGATCTTCATTCTTTTTGTCTTCAATTTGAAGGCTAAGGAGGAGGAAAAAGAGTAGGAATTGTTCTTACTGTTTCAGGAGTGTAACAGGCAGAACAAAACCTGTGTATAAACGGATCTATGTAGTTTAAACCTGTGTTGTTCAAGGAGCAACTGAATGTGTGCATATGTATGCGTGTGTATTATATATATAAGCATGTGTGTGAAACATATGTATTTGACATATATGTGCTATAAACTTCACAGTATTTTATTTTAATCTGTCAATTATCTTTTGAGGAGATTTGATTAAGACATGCAACTCATTTATTTATCGCTATAATTACAATTTCTGGTGCTTGATATTCCTTAAGGATAATCCCATATTTCCATCTGGCATTCTATTTCTTCTGCTTGACACTTACACTTGTTTTAACATTTCTTGTAGTGTGTGTCTGCTAATAATAAGTTATTCCAGCTTTTGTATATGAAAAAATATATTTATTTCTTTTTCATTTTTAACAAAATTTTATTTTGAAACACTCAAGTATTGCCAGAGAGTGAATATATATTTCCTTATGAGCCCTTTGCTATGTTTCTTCCAAATCATCTTCTAAGACTAGAAAGAATATAAACACAAAGCAGTGTGTTTAAATATGCAAGTTCGCTAATTTCAAAGTCAGAAAACAAGCAGAGAAAGAAAGAAATGAGGACTCTGAGAGTAATAGGAATGAAAAGTTTGACCTCCAATGTGAGATCTTGCTGACTTCTTGAAATTAAGATCTGAGATAGTTTTTCTGTTCTGAGCAAAGACTGCAAAAAGGCAATGATGGATCATATATAAACTTGATGCTTAATGAGGTGGAATGAAGCAGATACAGCCATGTAGGCAAAATGTTTGGATATATTATACAACTGAAATTCAAATCTAATGCATCTTACTCTCATTTAATATTTCCTATTTCTTAGTTTCTGTTTTATTTTCTCATGTTATTAGGTATCTACGTGACATTCTACATAATTTTAGCTTAGTCTTGCAGTTCACTAATTTTAAGTTAAGCCTCATTTAATGAACTCTTTAACAAATTCATTGTTTTTAATACAAAATATGTAAATGTATGTATATGTTAATATATGCACATACACATAAATATACAAACAATTTTTTTTTTCTTTTTTTTTTTGATGGAGTCTGGTCCTGTCACCAGGCTAGAGTGCAGTTGTGAGATTTTGGTTCGCTGCAACCTCCACCTACCGGTTTAAGTTATTCTTCTACCTCAGCCTCCTGAGTAATCACCGTGCCTGGCCTGTTTTTTTTTTTTTTTTTTTTTTTTAAGTTTTAGTTATTAAGCTACTATTGTGTATGTATGATTAATTATATATTTTTGTGATCTAATTTTTTACATAGAAAAGGCCCAACTTTGTAATAATTATAAATTTAGAATGACCTTTTGTTGTACAAGTCAGACTCAAGATAATTGGATTAGTTATTTTCCTTATAAAATTATCTAAGATGAATTATTTTGTTAAGATGACTTTATTTTTGGTTTGTAATTCTATGTTTTATTTATTGACATTGTCTAGATCTTCTGACCTCATGATCCACCCACCTCGGCCTCCCAAAGTGCTGGGATTAGAGGCGTGAGCCACAGAGCCTGGCCAATAGCATTGAATTTTAACATATTCAATTAATCCTGCAGCTGGGCTCTTTGTTAGGCAGTTTTAGACAAAGATTCTCTATTTTATCTCATATTTCATATTTCATTGCTGAAGCTGGATGTTTTACAAACTATTGACAAACTCCTGAGGGCCGGTTTTAAAATAAAGGTGCTGAATGTATGTTTCAAACTACCGTATTTTTCTGTTGCATAATAAATAAATTATTAGTAAAATTAAATAATATTTAGTAATATTACATTTGTGGTTCAAGCCATGAATGTTGAAAGTATGAAACATGATAATGTTATTTGTTATTTTCCTTGAGCTTTGAAATGGACTTGAATAATTAAATAATGATAATATAAGAAAAAGATTGTACAACATTTTAATTCCAACAATATCTAGTGTAATTATAAAATACTGGAAGGTGTTTTAACATCAGAGTTTGTTGAGGTTGTCTGGCTAAGATGTTGCAGACCTCCGCATTCTTCTCACCCAGCATCCTTCTCCAAAGGCTGATCCCACTGGCCTGATAGATTTATTATTTCAAAGAGCTATCCAAAACATTTTGCAAGTCCACATTCTCCTCCCATAATCCATTAATAAGGAAATACTAATTAAAATATCTGCAGTTTATGTAAGCTCTTAACTTACTAGAATGCTGTCACTCTGTCCTTCGCCAGGTCAATGACAGAAAAATGTAGCCAACAAAGCCTAGTTAAGACTTGTTTATATCTCTCTCCCCTTGCCTACTCCCTCACCCTTCAAAGCTACTCTTTCTACTGAGTTTTGTAGACTGGCAATACCAACTAACCAAAAACAGAAACTTGGATATTATTCCTGTCACTTCTTTCCCCTTCCTGCCCATTATTTGGGAACATTGCATGTAATAGCTACTCAATTAACATCTATTTAAACTGTAAATAAATACAGCACTGATTTCATATAATATCATCTCGGTACCTGGATTTTCCACTTGATGACACTGTGAAATAATTTGAGATTATGAGATTATAATCCATAATGGTTACTGTTTTACATCTGCCATCCCATTTGGTTGATATTAATTATGGATTATTTCAGAATATGATGTAACCAGTGTTAGTTAAATGGTGACATCATCACCTAAATTATATACTGTTATATTCACTCAACCTGTTAACCTAAAATAATATGTCAGTTTTTTCCATGAATAATTTGAGCAATTTAACATATTCTGTATGAAGAATAGGCAGGAATGAGTCATTTCATTTCTGTCACTGATTTTTATGTGTTCTATCAAATTGTGGAGAAGACTTTCAAGTGCAAGGAACAAAAATAAGACTGTTTATAGCATGATTGGATCTTTATGTGGGAAATATCAAGTTGTACTGAGAGCTCTTTCTGTGATTTTTTTTTTTTTTTTGAGACAGCGTCTCATTCTGTTGCCCAGGCTGGAGTGCAGTGGCACGATCTTGGATCACTGCAAACTCTGCCTCCCGGGTTCAAGTGATTTCCTGCCTCAGCCTATGGAGTAGCTGGGACTACAGATGTGAGCCACCATCCCCAGCTAATTTTTGTATTTTTAGTAGAGACAGGGTTTCACCATATTGGTCAGGCTGGTCTTGAACTCCTAACCTCATGATCCCCCACCTGGGCCTCCCAAAGTGCTGGAATTACAGGCCTGAGCCACCGCGTCTGGCCTCTGTGATGCTCTTACTCCTCTAGTACTGCCGCAAGGCTGACCCCTGGCATCCCTCCACATCGCTGCTTACAGGTTGCATCATCCGAGACCATTTTCCACGTTCATTGCTTTCTACAACACACCTTCTCCATGTACCATTATTTTGTGTTCCTATCTTGATTTCTTTTAACTGCATTTGTTATTTTAAATTGAAAGAAAATCTCTTTTATTTAACTTATTCTTTTTTGGTCTCACCACCAGAATTTAAACTACATAAAGACATGGACTACTCCATCTTTGGTAACTATGCTAATTCCCTGACAGGGTCATACCTATCTACATGATGAGTGAAAGTTATTAAAGTTTCTTAAATCTTTTCTGCAAAGCTATGTCTAAAATATAAATGAAAGACAAGATGTCTTTTAGAACAATTATTCTTAAAGAACAATTGCATTGAACAAGGTAATGAAGAAATAAATAAGTTAATAAAAAAAAGCTTGGATGTTAAGATTTATGATAGAATAATGTATTGGACAAATGGGAAACAAAACTATACATGTTCTTTTCAACTCATATTTTCAGTAAGTCGATCAGATTTTTGTTTGAATTTCTATTTACAAACAGAAGGCTTAATATACTCATATTATATGAATTTCCATGTTGTCAAATTCTGATTAAGATTGTGTGGAAGGTTTGAACCAAGTTAAGGACGTTAACAGTTGCTTGGTAGTGAAGGCTAACATGATAGAGAATGTGTTCAAAGAGAGGAATCCTGATAAAACCAGTGGGTTACTCCTAAACCCCTACCTTGAAGATTTGTTAAAATGCAGAAAGAGATCTTGAAGCTATAGAGATCTAAATTTTGTTTGGTTATAGGAAATCTGATGGTGACCTAGACATTATTTTTATTTTATATTTTTAGTAGTGTTTCAGGGCTTTGGATATCTTCAAGATGTAGGAGTTGTGAGGTATTTAAGAAAAAGTTCTAAATATTTTTTGTAATATTAAATATAATATCAATTTCATACAGAATACTTACTTATTGGGATCATAGATACTGCAGAGGAAGGAACTGCTGTCATAGTATATAATTACTATATGATTATTATAAAATATAACTTACTTATTGGGATCATAGATACTGCAGAGAAAGGAACTGCTGTCATAGTATATAATTACTATATGATTATTATAAAATTTATTTATTTAAAGGTGTACTTTTGTTGCAAAATTTGAAAATTTAACTATAAAATTTGCATGTATTTTTGTTATAAAAAGAGATGCTATTGCTTTGTTTTAAATTGTATATCTCGCTAGATATTTACTGTGACTTTTACAGCTTGAATTGAAAGTATACCTTTTTATCTAAAGAAAAATCACATGACTAACTTTAATAAAAACTGCTTTATGAGAATAAATTAACATGTGTATAAGATACCTATTCTAAAAATATTTTAAAGATAATAAAATTGAAAATACTTTTTAAAATATTTATTTTTATTTGGGGAAGAAATATAAAAAACTATATATATATAATTCAGAGTCAAATTACTCAAGTTTAGATTTGGCTTTGCTACCTACTTGCTGTTTGAATTTGTTCAACTAATTTACTCCTTCTATGACAAATGGAGAACCTCCACAAAGGGCTTACTTGAATATAAAAGAAGACAGTGAAATAAAACTTCCCAAAGAGCACTTAGTATAGTGCTTATCATAGAGTAATCATTCAACAAAGGTGTCCATGACTCTTAAATCATTCTTCCGTTTGAGTACCATTTGGGACCTTCAGTAAATTCCACTAGATTCTACAAAGTCCATCACTCTGAAGTGGATTGCTCACATTCTTTTTTCATTTTTAACAAGTTTTTAAAATTGACAAATAGCAATTATATATATTAATGACATACAACATGATGTTTCTATATATATACACAAATGCACACACATATATTTATATATGTATATATTCTACATATATGTATATATATATGTACACGCACACACACACACATACACAACATACACATACATTGTGGACTAGCTAAACCAAGCTATTTAATAGATCTATTATGTCACATAAGTTTTTGTAGCAAGATCACTTAAAATCTACTCTATTAACTTTCAAGTATAAAATATGTTATTAACTATAGTCACCATGATGTACAATAGATGCCTTGAACTTATTCCTCATGTTTAACTGAAACTTTGTATCTTTTGACCAGTATCTTCCCAACCATCCACCTCCAGCCTTTGTGAGCCACCATTTTACTCTCTGTTTCTGTGAATTCAACTCCTTTCAGATTGCGCATGTAAGTGAGTTCATGTGGTATTTGTCATCTGTTCCTGGCTCATTTCACTAATACAATATCTTCCAGGTTCATCCACGTTTTCACAAAGGAAAAAAATTTATTCCCTTATAAAATAGAATAGAATTTAATTGCATGTGTGTGTGTATCTCACATTTTGTAAACTGATTCATTCAGTGATGGACACTTAAGTTGACACCATCTCTTGGCTATTGAGAATAATGCTTCAATGAACACGGGAGTACAGAGATCTCTGTGACATACCGATTTCATTTCCTTTGGATGTATCACCAGAAATGTGATTTCTGAAACATATATAGTTCTATTTTTAATATTTTGAAGAACTTCTATAGTATTTTTCATAGTGAGCGTACTAGTTTACATTCTCACATTATACAAAGATTATCTTTTCTATACCTCCTTGTCAACACATTTTTTATGATAGCCATTGTAACAGGTGTCAAGAGATATCTCATTGTAGTTTTAATTGCCATTTCCTTAATGATTAGTGATGTTGAGTCCTTCGCCCACTTTTTTATTTTTTAGTTTTTATTTTAGAGACATATTCTTGATGTATCACCCACATTGGATGGTGTCATAGTAGCCCACTGCAACCTTGAACTCCTGGGCTCAAGCAATCCTCCTGCTTCAACCTCCTCAGTAGCTAAGACTACAGCATACCATCATACCCAGCTTTTTAAAGATTATTTTTTGTGTGGACAGGGTCTTCCTATGTTGCCCAGGTTGGTCTCAAACTCCTGACCTTAATCAATCCTCCCGTCTCAGCCTTCCAAAGTTCCAGGATGACAGTTCCGGGATGACAGGCATAAGCTACCAAGCCCAGCTCTTTGCCCATTTTTAAACGTGTCTATTTGTTTGCTCAATTTTGAGATGTTTGAATTCCTTATATATATTTTAGATAGTTGCCCCTAATCAGATGTATGATTTGAAAATACGTATTACCATTCCTTAGGTTTTTCTCTTCACTCCGTTGATTGTTTTCTTGGTTTCGTTGCCTTGCTTTTGAGGATTTATGCATAAAATCATTGCCCAGCACAAGGTCATGGAGCTTTTCATCTAAATTTTCTCCTAGTAGTGTTACAGTTTTGGTTTACATTTAAGTCTTTGATCTATTTTGAATTGATTCTCATATACGGTTTGAGATGAGGGTCTAATTTCAATTCTCTTCAGGTGAATATCCTATTTTTCCAGCACCATTTACTAAAGAGACTGTCTTTTCTCCATTGTGTGTTCTTGGCATCTTTGTCAAAATTCAAGTGGCCTAAATGTGCAGATTTATTTCTATGCTGTGTATGCCTGTGTGTGTGTGTGTGTGTGTGTGTATGTGTATATGTGTGTGTACCTGTGTCTCTGTGTGTATTTGTATCTGTGTGTGTGTACCTGTGTCTCTGTGTGTGTGTGTGTGTGTGTGTGTGTATTTAAGGGGAGTGAAGGTTGGCATCTCCTACTATTCGATCTTGGTGTTGTTACACCTCTTTCTGTTCAAAATGTATGTATATCATTTGATTCTAATGCAATCAGACTTTCATTCCAAAAGAAAGTCTGACCTTCTCAATGTTATTGTGTGCTTGAGAAAGAGTTATCAGTTTGCTTGTTGACTGCTATTTTTTGAGCCCCTAATCATTCAAAGTGGTTTCTGTGTCAATTAATTTAATCTACAAACAAACTCATAAATATTATTATGTATATTTTACTTTAGAGTAAAGCAAGTCTTAAAAGAGTTAACACCTTACCAAGTATTATCAACTATGGGGAGGAGAGCCAAGATACTAAACAAGGGATTTCTGACTTGAAAACACATCCTTTTAATCATCTCCTTATGAAAATGCTGGTTGTCTAAATCAGACCCTAATGTCCGAAACTACAAATGAGGTCTTGCTATCCAAGAGGTGATAGATATTAATGGAGACAACAAACTTCAATAATTCAGAATATGTGTAAAGTCCAGCCTACCTTGTATTTCTTTTCATAACAAAACTGTTAAGATTTATGATCTATTAGCTTCTATCTTCTCTATTCTTCAAAAATACTCCATTGTTATGATGTTTTCCACACATTATGTACCCTAGCTCTCCTGATGACAAAGTACTGTCTCATATTGCTTTGCTCTGACCACAGAGATTTCTGGCCCATAAAAAGTGCTTAGTAAATATTGCTAATTGTTTATATGATTCTTCATCTGGCACCTTGCAATTATTTTCATTATTTCATTTTCAAAATATCCTGTCAATAACTGAATTAGTTTTTATGTCTCTGTTCCTGACACTATTTCCATTGTGTCAGGAATTAAAAATTTTAATAGAAATGGAATCCTTTATTACTGTGAATCCAACATCAGGGAACTTTCAGACTGATAGTGTTGAAATTGAGTGCTCTCCTTAAGGCAGGCTGATGTAATTATTATGCTCATGAGTCATTGTTGCACCATTATTGTTTTCTGTTTCCTGTGGACACCCCAGGAGAATTTCAGTTGTCTCTGGGGTAAGTTGACCTAAAGGGTAGAAATCCTCGGTATTTTTTTTTTGAGATCAAAATAGTAAACTGTTTGAAAACAATGTTTTGTTATTCATAATTCTATTTTTTCACACACATACTCATAACACAGTGTGTGTAACTGTCATTAACACTCTAAAACAGTGATATAATAAAGAGTTTAACAAATAGTAAGATCTCAAGACATTTGAAGCATGTGGTTTAACTTTATTGATTCACTGGAATAGCAGCCGCTACCGCACTCAAATTACAGATCCAGTGAAACTAATGGCCTATCCATGAAAAGTTTAAACCCTCTCCCTTAGTGATTTAAAAAACAAAAACTGCTTACAGAATATGTAATATTCTATTTTAGTACCTTATATTATAAACACATAAAATAGGATTTTTCTTTCAGAAACAACTTATAGAATAGTGAAAAGTAATTAGGTAATACAACTAATTTATCCTAGCTGCCAAACTGTCCTTTAGCCTATGTAGTAATACAATTTGGGATTAAATGCAGGTCTTCAAGATGTAGTGCTAAATATTTTAGGACCATACCAGCTGATCACAAGCTCAAATGCATACAGTGGGAAATCTTAATTGATATATGATAACTTTAAAGTGGATGCATTCTTCAGTTTTAATGACAAAAACAAAATAACCTATTGAATACAATCTTTTCTTTTTTGGACACTCTAGAATTTACATGGCAACATACTTTGTAACTTTGCTTGACATATCCAGTAAATCTGAAGAGAATGAATGAATGGACACATTCGTGTGTGTATGTATGTGTGTGTATATGTTAAAAATGTAGATAAATCAACTACTCTTAAGAATACCAAAGTATGGGAACAGAACACTATATTACAATTTAATAAAATCTTTATCACATAATAATACATACCAACTTAAACTTGTGCTAGATTGTAATTTTTTGTTCATCAAATTACTAACAAATATGTCATTTCGTAAACGACCTAATGTATGTATCTTCATTTAAAATAAACAAAATGTTTTTAAAGGAATAGTTGTTCAAAGCACAAAATTCATTTGAAATGCAAAATCAAACAAATAGACTTCTTATTTCTGTGGATAAATTCACTGCTTACCAGAATTCAATCAATTGAATACATTTATCTTACAAAAGAAATGCTCCAGTAAACAGTAAATAGCTCATTTTAGCATTGTAAAGGTTACAAAAGTCACCATGCGGTGCTACAGAGAAACATTTAATATAGTGAAAAAGAAAAACAGAAATCATCTTTACCAACAATTATTACAATTTTCATTCCAATGTTGGAGAGGCTTTTTGAAATAACTTTTTCTTTAATAGGATAAATGCTTATCCCTGCTGAGGTTAGGCAGTGCACTGGAGTGTTACATAAAGAAAATCTATTGGCCTTTTAGTTGTGGAAATGGCGTCTATATTCCAGAGAAATGCAGCTGTAAAATACTAAAAGTAAATTGAACTAAAGGAATTTCTTCCCACAACCCATGTCAAACAAGTAAGAGGCATATTTAATTGCTATTTGAATCATTTATAACTGACTATTGTCATGACGTAATGTATCCTTTGCAATTGCAGCCAGCTTTTTTCATTAGGTTTTCAGACTTAATTTCAGAAAATGAATTTATATTTAAAGCACAGAGCACCTGGTCTATGACTAAGCATTGCATCAATACAAACAATTGGACTGTCTGATGAGAGGAACATGCTTCTGGATTTAGTTGGCATTTTGTGACTATGGCTGCTAATTGCTAAATAGCTTGGCTGGTTTGACACGCTGACAATTCTCCATGTATTAAACTCTCTTTTTAGCTCTGTAGATTTTGCTCTGTATTGAGTGTGAGCTTTCAAAGTTTTTCCAAAGCCCAAATAACGGAAATTTTTAGTAATTTAGAATAGTTTCAGAAACAAAATGTGAATTTTCAAAGTTGTTTCAAAGCCCAAACAAAATAGAAATTTACAGAGCAGTTTAGAATAGTTTTAGGAACAATAGTGTCTAAGGTTCGGGCTGTAAACTAATTGGTTCATATCTTTGTAAGGATACTTCAGAGGCCAACAATTAGGATCAGAAATTCAAAGTAAAAATATCTTTAGAAAGTCTTAAAAATAACACAGGAGTATTGTTTTTAAATCGTTATATTAATGGTATATGTGATTTGTTTATCAACTTCCATGTTTATATTTTAACATAGGTAATATAGTCTTCCCAAGAAAAAATATACTTATTTTTACATAAATATGTTGATTAAAGGAATTACACAATTATGTTTCTAAAACATTTTCTTATCTATAATCTCATTTAATATTTACAACAGCAAAAAGTAAATATTATTATTAGTATTCTATTTCTAGTTTAGGCACAGAAAAAAAATATTTTAGATGTTCTCCTGAACTATTCCTTTATTTATTTCCCTTGTTTTCTAAGTTTAGTTTGAGAGTCCATAGCATCTACATCTCTGGGAAGCTTGTAAGAAATGCAGAATACTGGGCTCTATCAAAGAACTACTGCATAAGAATCTGAATTTTTAATAAGACCCCTAACTGATTCATATGGACATTAAAGTTTGAATAGCAGTGATGTAAATTACATAAAGGTAAACTTTTTATGCTTTGAAAATAAATATTGGCCTCTGATATTGAACCTTCATCCTATACACAATGGCACAGACCTCATTCACAACATGTAAATATCCATTTTTTTTTTTCCTGGACATAAAAGTGGGTCACATTTCTATACTATGATTAGCATATCAGGAAACACATTAACAATTAGTATACCCTGAACTACATAATCTGGAAGAGAATATAAAACCATGTCAAATTACATGTAAAACAGGGATAATAAATTAAGTGCTTTAAAAGAGAATTTTTTTTTTTTTTTGAAAGAAAGAGAAAGAGAAAGGGGGAGAGAGAACAGGAGTCTTGCTGTATTGCCCAGGCTGGAATGCAATCTAAAAACAGGTATTAAAAACCTAAAAGAGAAAAAATTAAGGTCTACTACATGTTAAGCCAGCTTGCCATGTATTGATTACTGATTTGCTATTTTTACTATGTGAATGAGTTTGGTAAGACAGAATGTTCACACACCAGGTTAAGCAAAACAACTTTATTACTCACAGGTAGGCAGCAAGGGGCAATGGAAGCCTGAGATTTATGGCAAGCTGATCACACAAGGCTCAGGAGAACTTCCCAGGGTAGATGGACTCTTGTCTACATGTGCTCCATGTTGCACCACAGCTAAGAGACCCCAAAAGCAAGCAACTGTGGTTTTACACCCAGGGGTCACTGAATTCACTGGGCTAAAGTGTTTAGGAGTATCCTGTTCTAAGGACAGAAGAGAGCCCAGGCTGTTCCAAATAGTTCCTCATTATATCAGGATGTTGCATTCCGAGAACACTCGACATTATTCTGAGAAGTACAAGCAAGAAAGGAGGGGAAAGAGCTCAGCTGGTTAAGGCCATCTGGAAACCTGTCCTGCATGAAGATACAAAAACAAACAAACAAACGAGAGAGCAAGAGAGAGAGACAGAGAAAGAGAAATAGAATCAGCTGAATTGAAAAGAAATGTTAAGAGAGCTTAATTTGAATTTGAAATTGAAGATGAATACAGGAAGGGACCAGTTTCAATTTTCTGCATATGGCTAGTCAGTCACCCAGGCACCATTTCTTCAACAGGAAGTTTTCTCTGAATTGCTTGCTCTTGTCAGCTTTGTTGCAGATCACATGGTTGTAGGTGTGCAACCTTATTTCCAGGCTCTCTATTATGTTCCATTTTTCTATGTGTCTGTTTATGCACTAGTACCATGCTGTTTTTGTTACTGTAGCCCTGTAGTATAATTTGAAGTCTGATAACATTAAGTTTCAGAAGAAAAGCTCAATACCACTGATCATTAGAGAAATGCAAATGAAAACCACAATGAGATATCTCACACCAGTCACAATGGCTATTATTAAAAATAACAGATACTGGCGAGGTTACAGAGAAAATGGAATGCTTATATGCCGTTGATGAGAGTGTACATAAGTTCAAGCATAGTGGAAAGCAGTGTGGCAATTAATCAAAGGGCTAAAAATGGAACTACCATTCAACCCAGCAATCCCATTACTGTGTAAATACCCAAAGGAATATAAATCATTTTTCTATAAAGACACACACATGCATATGTTCATTGCAGCACTATTCAAAATAGCAAAGCTGTGGAATCAATCTAAATGCCATCAATGCTGATTAGATAAAGAAAATATGTGAAATAGCACCATGGTCTACTTCATAACCATAAGAAAGAATGAGATCATGTTCTATGCAGGAACATAAATGGAGCTGGAGGTCATTATCCTTAGCAAATTGATGTAGAAACAGAAAAATTAAAAAATGAATATTGTCACTTATAAGTGGGAGCTAAATGATGAGAACACATGGATACAAAGAGGGAACAACAGCCACAGGGGCCAACTAGAGGACAGAGAGTGGGAGGATGGAGAAGATCAGGAAAAATAGCTATTGGGTACTGGACTTCATGCTCAAGTGATGAAATACTCTGTAAAACAAACCCCCATGACATGCCTTTACAAATCTGCATATGTATTCTTGAATCTAAAATAAAAGTAAAAAAAAAAACACGAAGTTTCTACAAATAAAACAATTTTTAAACCTAGATGGAGCTGGAGGCCATTATCCATTGCAGACTAATGCCAGAACAACAACAACAAAAAAAGCCAATATCCCATATTCTCACTTATAAGAGGGAGTTACATGGTGAGAACACATGGATACATAGAGGGAAACAAAAATGAGGGTGCCTACTACAAGGCGGAGGGTGGGAGGAGGGAGAGGATCAGGAAAATAACTAATGGGTACTGACTTTACACTTGGCTGATGAAATAATCTGTACAACAAATCCCCATGACAACAGTTCACCTATGTAACAAATTTGTACTTGTACATCTGAACTTAGAAGTTAAAACAATTATGTAAACCACTGTTCCTCTTGGTCAAATTCAATTTCTAGCTTATAAAATTAATTCAATATATTTTTGGCCTATCTTAGTGAATTTGAATATGCAGCCTCTATATCATTATGGGCAAGGTGTACATTTCAAGGGAAAGGAATGTTGGTGTGCCACACTGAGCTGCATAATCGATGTGGCTTAACAATGTGTTAAACTAGGTGTGGATTTTAAAGAAAGGTGTGGTTTCTAGATGACAGGCATATTTATCACTTTAGTATTACTTCAGTTTCTGTTCCAATTGTCTTACGTTGATAGGAGCAAACATGAAATCCATGTTAGCAACCATAGCATCAATCACAGTTACCAGCTGAGAAAGCATAACATCCTAAAGTTCCTTGATTTTATATTCCCATCATGCTGGACTACTGTGGTGTGAAATGCATGCTGATCTATTAAGGAGCAATAAAAAGCAACATGATTAACTGGTGATTTATATCCTTTGAGATTGACAGCATAGAGAGAATAGTGACAAATGGTGGATCTAGTTGGATTGAGAAAGATTATACTAAAAATAGAAAGCCTGATTACTTATCTTGTGTAATTCATCATTCTTACCTTCATCAGTTATCTCCCCTTCTTCCTGCACAGTAACCAGTGATGCTAACTCCCACCCTCATTCTCAAAAAAGTACATACTTGACTTACATGACTTTTACTATTAAGGAAAATCTAGGTTTTACTGTTCAGGAACATATGAAAGTCCCCAAATTTTACTCTGCAAGTGATGATATTATAATAATATTAAAATTCTATGGAGAAATTTAAAAAGTCCAACTCATATTGCAAGTATACTTGCCTTAACCATTCAAAAGGCCAGTCAAATATAACTAGGAGCTGATATATCAATACTTCATCTGATCCAGGTGAAAAAATTATCTATGATAAAATATGTGCAAAAATATTTAATAACCACTAGCAGAAACGTTTCACTACCTGGCCAACAGATATTTATGTATTATTTTCTGGCAGAAATATATTTTGTGTTTATGCTCCACCATCTCAATAAGTAGTCACCCATCTCCAGCTACAGGTTTAATACTTACCAACTTGAAGCCATGATTTTGACACCATTCTCATTTCCTGTAATGGATTTAGGCATTGTCTTATGAAACAATTCTATCCAATTAGATGAAAAGGCTTGTTTCCCAGGGAACTTTGCAAAATATTCCTATCATCTTTAAAAAACTTATTCACAATTGCTGGCCCATTTCACGTCTAGGTGTGTTGGCTGGTGCTAATGCAGGCTTCCTGTGACCTTGGAAAGCACTAACCTGTGAATAAGCCAACCTGCTAAGAGTAACAGCATAAATTTTCAAAGGCACATTGATCATTTATAACATAATTTAGCTGCTAAATGAACAATCTTGGACTCTTCTATCTTAGCCCTCCTGCAGGATGATTTACTTCTTTTCAAATCCAGACCAGTTGAGTTCTCTGTTACTTGCAACTAAATGTATGCTGATAAAAATATGAAAGCAAATATTATAAATTCTGATTGATGCATATCCTGGCCATGCCTAGTGTTATTAGAAATGTCTTATTATGTTTTTAGAAACACTTAAATATAAAATAAATATTTTATCTATTTTCTATTAAGGAGGATGTAGAATGATCTGGAGAGTAATCCCCAGAATGTTATAAAACTGTAATCAAGCTGGGCATGGTGGCTCACACCTGTAAGCCCAGCACTTTGGGAAGCCGAGGTGGGTGGATCACCTGAAGTCAGGAGTTTAAGAACATGGCAAAAACCTGTCTTTACTAAAAATACAAAATTAGCTGGGTGTGGTGGTGCACACCTGTAATCCCAGCTCCTCCAGTGGCTGAGGCAAATGAATAGCTTAGAACCCGGGAAGAGGAGGTTGCAGTGAGTGGAGATCATGACACTGCACTGCAGCCTGGGCAACAGAGGGAGACTCTGGCTCAAAAAAAAAAAAAAATGTGATCATTTCAGTGCTAATTACTTGACGTTAAAAATTCAGAGTTTTGGACGCCATACTAGACTGACTGCGTCAGCATATTTAGAAGTGGTGACTAAACATTTTAAATTAAAGTAAAACAAAATGAATACTCTTTTGGTTGGTAAACTTTTTTAGTATTTCAAAATTTGGGAACCTTTTCATCTTCATCATTAGGTAAAAATTCATTAGTATAATATTGTCATGAAGGCTATTCCAAATACTTCAAAATCTTATTTTAAAACTAAGTAATTTTGCAATAATTAGCACTCTTCAGTCTCAAAGATATTTATCTCATATACTAAAACTCATGAACATAATTATCAACATCAGCAATTTCTAAAAATTTGTTAAACTTACTTTTAATTATCTGAATCAATTCAGCATATTCTCTTCAAAAATTCCAAACAAATTGATTTTTACTATTTTTATAATAAATAAATGGTATTCAAATTTTAAGATGGTGTTTAAATTGTCAGAAATGAGGGCAATAATACAAACTCTCAAAGGATATAGAATTTCATAAGCACAAATGAATCTATTTTAATTATGGTTAGTTTGGGGAGGCTTCAGATGATTTCACTTGTGTTGTTATCTCTGTTGTCCTCATGACCTAATAACAGAAAACCTTCACTGTGAAAGAAGAAAGGAAGGAAGGAAAGAAAGAAAAAAGAGAGAGAAAGAAAGAAGAAAAAAGAACAAAAAGGTAGGAAAGAGAGAAAGAAAGGAAAGAAAAGAAAGAAAACTTCTGACCAAAGGAGCATGCTTTCTGACTGGGAATTAGATTCCACCACAGAACTGCCTCACATGCTTGCTGGTCATCAGAATCCACAGGGATGTGGTACAGAAAATAACTCCCTATCCTCCATATAAACCTAAGAATGTATGTGCATTCCTCAGAGATGCAACTGCAGAGTGAGTTGGAGCATTTACAATTCGTAACATGCCATTGTTCATACTGATGATCAAACCAGTTTAACTGTTGAAGAATGAGATCACCACAATCATTATGAAAGATGCAAATAAATAGAAAATTAGAATGGCAGTAATACTCTTTCAAAAGGTTCCATGGTAATATGATTTGTTGTTATACAGCAATTCCTAGATCACATTTTGTGATGTTTTCATGAACTAGTTCTAAAAAGAATTTAATATGCAAATGTGCCAGCAGAACTGAGAATACAGCACATACCTAGTGCTTAATTTTAAATATGTATGAAACATAATGTCTTCATGTTTAATTCTATTATAATTTTCGGAGAGTATATTTGCACATTCAGTTTTTATATTTCTACTTTTTATTATTAACCTATAGATATGAGAGCAATCTCCTGAAGAATAACTTTCAAGGCTTCTTCCTTGACAAAGATAAAGTTGTTATTATAGGGCATGACTAAAGTAATCTCCTTTCTGTTGATTCACTAGCACACAATGTGATTTTCTCTTAAAATTTTTATCAAGATTATTTATGCACAATATGGGCTTAACAACCCATAGTGAAATGTGAAAATGCAAAAGGGCATTTTACCGTAAACATATAAAGGTGCTAAACTGATTTCAAGGTACATCAATAATTTATTTAAGGCAATCTTCAAAAAGTTAGGATACTAGTTTTGTTTTTATTGTTCTGCAGAAATGGTTGTCTAAAATTCATTTTTAAAGAATAACATTGTAGGAGTTTTAATGGAAATATACAAGTGGATTATTTATTTTTAATTAGTGCACTTAGGATTAGTCTTTCTCTTTATATATACCTGGTACATGTTTCCTGAGTAAACTTAGATTATTTATACTCTGGTATATGTTGCCACTAGGGGCATAAGAATATTCTTGATAACTTAATTATATTATTAATAATTATAATATAAATGGTCATTAAC
The DNA here is from genome assembly GCF_030222135.1 of Aotus nancymaae. Lineage (NCBI taxonomy): Eukaryota > Metazoa > Chordata > Mammalia > Primates > Aotidae > Aotus > Aotus nancymaae. Next base: position 26,255,424 of record NW_026988435.1, read on the forward strand.
TTTGGTACCTAACACTAGGTTAATGATGTTCAGATATTCCTTTTATAGTTCCAGTTCAAAGTCTATATTATAAGAAAAGAGATTTAGCATAAACAAGGTCATTAAAAAAAATTTAGTGTTTCTTGATGATGAAATTGAGATTAAATCACACTATTTACACATCAAAAGCCTGATTAACATAAAATGCCTATAACAATTACACAGCCCAGGCACACAGATCAACTCATAAATCAACATAGACTACTATTATCAGAATCACTAACATTTTTGGAGTTGTGAATTTATCACTGATTTACTTTTTTAAAAAAATTCAACTATGACAACCAAAAACCTTAAATGTCTAATTTACAAAGCAGTTGAACATAGTCACTAGAAATTAAGAGCAAATGCATCAGATTTCTCAGTCTACCATAAATACATTTTTCTTCCTTTTATATATGTACTATTTAGGGTCAGTAATGGAGTCTTCTCAATTCCAAGTCCCTTCCCTGACATCAAAACTTCCTTCCTATTCAGAATATCAATGACAATTTTATATTCCTCCTCTATTTAACATCTGTCACACTGTAGCTAGTGCTGACCTGTTTTTTTTCTAAGCTGTAGTAAATGTTGTTTGTACTTTTACTTTGCCAGAGAATTTACACTTGCACTATTATTACCAACTACTCCAGAAATAAAATTGAGAACCTGCTATGAGTCAGAGATTTTAGGTCATTTCTCATCCTCTAGCTAAATACTGCTTTAGCCTAGGGATGGGGAAATGGGGTAGTGGATATTATCAGCTTCTAAACTCTAACTTAGATATTTTCATCCCCAAAAACATATACACACAAATACTTACCAGTGGTCCTATATCTCCATGGTTGGGTCTAAGGAAATTTGATTTGAGAAATTCCTCATGACCCACGGCAGGCATAGGTGAGAACTGGCATTAGCTTGGTGGGTGATTAGAGCTGGTTCTTTCTCCTGCATACACTTTTATGGTTTTCTCAGATGTCCCGTCTCCTGAACTTTCAACAGATAGCCTCTTGATAAGAAAGCTGTTTTTGTTTTCTCACAGGAAACTCTTTACGATCTCTTTCTATAAAGATTCTGATACAGTCAGTTTGCACAGCAAACTCATAGAGCTCTTCTCAACTTCCAAACCATGTCCCATCACCTCCTGATTCTTACTCACTTTTGCTGAGGTGATGGGATAAGGGTACTAGTACTGGTTTTTAGCATTTATTTGCAGGTCCTATATCGGTTCATTCCTTAGGCAACACTGGGCATTTGCTCACTGCCAGGCAGTATTCTGACCACTGAAAATGAACAAAAGAAAAAAACAATCTGCCTTCATTGGGCTTAAACACATTTCAAAAAGAGTTAAATATATAATGAGTTACATGATGATAATTGCTAAGGAAGAAAAATAAGTAAAAAAGGCAATATGAGGTGTATATGTGTGGGTAGATGGAGGTGAAATTTTAAACAGGGTTTCCAGAGCAAGTCTCCCTGAGAGAGTGAATTTGACTGGAGATCTTAAAGAGGAGATAGTCTTGGTCATATAAGGGATAATATTTCCAGACAAAGTGATCAACCTGTTCAATGGGCCATGAAGCAAGGGCATGCCTGGATGTCTAAGAAGCATGCAGAATCCACAGTCAATAGAGTAGAATGAAATGGGTTAAGAAGGTAAAGAAAGATAAAGTGTGGAGGACCAAAGTGCCATATGCCACTCGTAGGCCTTGCGGGTTCTAAGGACTCTTGGATTTTTATCATAATGAGATAGGAGATCACTGGAGAGTTTTGAGGATTTGTTATGCCTTATTTTGGTCACTATGATTGTTGTGCTGAGACTACTGTGAAAAGGGCAAGGGCAGGAATATGGAGATCAGTTACTAGATTCCTGCACTTACCTGGTAAGAGGTAATGTGACTTGTACTAGGATGGTGGCAATGGAGATTTTGAGAAGTTGTCAAGTTTGGTATGTATCTAGAAGGTACAGTCAGTCTGATTCACTGGAAACTAGATGTGGGTGAGAAAGAGAAGAGTCAAGGTAAACAGACTTTGTGATTTTAGCAAATAGAATAATGGGGCAACATCTCAGGAGCTGAGATGTTAAGACTGCAGGAGCAGGCTTAAGAGGAGGAAGGGTGGGATCATAAGAATTTTTAGATATGGATTATGTTCGCATCTACAGGGGTCAGGTAAGATGTTAAGTACATGAATCTGGAAGTCGGTAGATAATTCATCATCTCAAATATTTTCCACCAAATATTTGATTTCCAGTCTCTGGGTTACAACAAAAATATAGAGCAGTCATTGTAAATATTCTAATCTAATGCCTTGTACCATGTACATCGTCTCATTTGATTCAAAACTAAATTCCATGGCTGTTATTTTCCCAAAGTAACAAATTAGGAAAAGGAGACTAAAATTTTATAGTTGTTTTGTCATTTTAGATTATAGATAAAGTCACTTACTATATGTTTCTGAGAGCATTAATGGTCAAAATCAAGGTTCTATTTAGAGCAACTCATGCCATTTTAAATGTCAAAAAATCTTTTATATCGTAAGGACACATGCACACGAATGTTCATTGTGGCACTGTTTACAATAGCAAAGACTTGGAACCAACCCAAATGCCCATCGATGATAGACTGGACAGGGAAAATGTGGCACATATACACCAGGGAATACTATGCAGCCACAAAAAAAACGATGAGTTTGTGTCCTTTGTAGGGACATGGATGAATCTGGAAACCATCATTCTCAGCAAACTGACATAAGAACAGAAAATCAAATATCGCATGTTCTCACTCATAGGCGGGTGTTGAACAATGAGAATAAATGGACACAGGGAGGGGAGCATCACACACTGAGGTCTGTTGGGGGCAACTAGGGGAGGGACAACAGGGGGTGGGGAGTTGGGGAGGGATAACATGGGGAGAAATGTCAGATATAGGTGATGGGGAGGAGGCAGCAAACCACATTGCCAGGTATGTAGCTATGCAACAATCCTGCATGTTCTTCACATGTACCCCAAAACCTAAAATGCAACAAAATATATATATACACACACACATATATATATTTTATTTATACACACACACACACACACACACATATATATGTATATATATAATCTTTTGAAGAGAAAAATTTATGTTCTAGCTTTTCTCTTAAATTAGATACCTTTTCTTTATCTGGATCCCAAGTGCCTCTACGTTTGTAAGTTGTATGATGTACATTTGCCTGTGTTTTCAACTTTTCCAGACTTCATGGCCACCCTGTTCACACAAACACAAAAGCTCAAAGTCAGACAACTCTTATCTTGATTCCTCAGAATCATCTGCAAAGAACTTCTTCAGTGGAGGATGCTTTGGCTTCTCCAGGGTGCTTAGGGGCTTCTAGATTTTGGAAGACACTCTGTCATTCAGGGGACGAATTTCATGGGAAGGGCAGAGGAACACTGAGGTCAGGACACACCATACCCTCTGGAGAAGTAGACACAGGTTTGAGGTCTTAGGACAAGTGGCATAAGTACATCAGAGTACAAACACAGCGAAGTGCTAGCCCCATCAATCATTTTGGAATTAATTTATTTAACAAGGACTTATTGAATGCCTTCCAAGAAATAAGACTTGTTCTAAGCTAGCAGTTTTTAAAATTGTCCAGGGAACCCAGGAGTGCCTAAGATACTTTCAGGGGGTTCATGAGATCAAGACTATTCCATGGTAATGTTAAGAAGCCATTTGCCTTTTTTGCTAAGAAATTTCATTTTGATATGCACCATGACACTGCCATAACAGCTTCTTTCAAATGTCACAGATCTTTTAATTATTTTTTTCCTTTGGGAGCTATAGTTTTAAATTTATTTTATATACTATAAGACATATACTGAAGAAAATCTTCCCTACTTTAAATTCTATATTAATAATTAATAAGCTTTGGGTTCCACAAAAACAACTTTGAAAATGTAGATTATATATATGTACTACATGCTTCCTGATGAAGAAAATGTTTATTCTGCAGCTGGGCTTTGTAGGACTAGCTTGGACCAAAATGTTCGTTTCTCCCTCTTTCCAGGACCCAGGATGAAGGAGTGGCTGCTATATTGAGCAAAGGACTGTCCTAACTAAGGGCAGAATCTGGAAGGGGAGAAGGAAGAGGGAAACGTTCTAACCATACAGTGCATTTAAAGTTCCACTTTGAATGTGGTTTATGATGTGTCTGTCTACATTCAATTGAGAGAATAAAATCAATTTCATATTTATCTCTTTGTCTAAAATGCAAATGAATAAGTTAAAAAGCAATTATATTTCAATCACACATACTCCATTTATACTGAATGAGTCAGCTGAGGTTTACATTCATTCAATGTTCTTCATCAGTTGCTTTTGTCATTTTAATGATATGACCCTGTATTCATGTCCCACCAGATAGCACTTTTTCTAGATGTGTCAATCTTTGGCACATTGTCGGCTGAGGAATAATGTCATGTATCCATAGTTGCCAAGAGTTTTTTCACAAACGGAAAGGGCCACAGAATCCCAAAAAGCAAATAAACTGTTGAAGTTTATAACATAAAGTAACTTAAACAAAAATTGGATATGACCTTCTCACAGAAGGAATCTCTTGATATTTTTATATAGTGATGTACAATAGTTTCTTACCCTTCTGAGAGCAAATTCTAAAAACTTTTCATCTCTGAGATAAAGAAAAAGCCAAAACATGCCAGGGAATAAAGTCATGTTTTTAAAGTCAGCACATTTACATTGTTTTTAAGGTACTATTGTGAGAGGAAAAAGTCTTTGGAACAAGAAGCAGAACTTAATTTTTTTGGATGTGCAGGAAGCGAATTATTTCTGTTTCAAAGTTATATCAGGAAGGATAAGCTGAGAATACTTTGTTTTGCTCTATCATTTAGGCATAACTAGATATACTCAAAAATTAGGTGGAGATATATTTTGAGAGGGTAAAGAAAATTGTACTTGGTGAATAATTAGTATAATCTAATTATGTATTACTTCATTTCAAAATTATTTAAGAAGTATGTTATATCATCAAAGTCTCCATCTAAAATACATTTAATCAGTGGCTGTCCAGCCTCTCCAACCCTAAGTTCAGATAACAGTAGGTTTTATCTGAGATCCAGGAGACATATTCTGGATATGTGTATGTACACATAGACATGCATACATTAATGTATGTGCATATTCAAAGATGCTCACATACGTGTCATACATATGTGACATGCATATGGATACGTCATATATACTTATATGCCTGAAACAAACATGTCATATATACTTACATGCATAAAAAAAGGAAATTGTAAATACTATGTTTTACTCCGTTATTTCTGTTACGTTTAATTTTTTTCTTTTTTTTTTTCTTTTTTTTCTTTTTTTTTTTTTTGAGACAGAGTTTTGCTCTTGTTACCCAGGCTAGAGTGCAATGGCGCGATCTCGGCTCACTGCAACCTCCGCCTCCTGGGTTCAGGCAATTCTCCTGCCTCAGCCTCCTGAGTAGCTGGCATTACAGGCACGCGCCACCGTGCCCAGCTAATTTTTTGTATTTTTAGTAGAGATGGGGTTTCACCATGTTGACCAGGATGGTCTCGATCTCATGACCTCGTGATCCACCCGCCTCGGCCTCCCAAAGTGCTGGGATTACAGGCGTGATGTTTAATTTTTTAAAATTACATAGTAAATGTATTTTATGACTCATCAATTCACAAAGCACTGTTTAAAACCATTTGTTTCACATTTTGGTTATAAATAAAGACACACAAAAAACTGCTTTAGAGAGAGTACAAATGTATTAATTAATATTTGATATCTTAGGAAGGGCCAGAGGATTGAGAATCAGTTTTGAAGTTTACACAACCAGAACTTGATGGAAACTTTTATGGGATCTCTCACTGCTGTTGCTGGGCACAACAGTTGTTTGTATCACAGACACTAACACTATATGTTGCCTTTGAAATTTCAGCCCCTGCTGACACTGAAGATGCATAGATGAGCATCATTTCTTGATATCTCAAGTTTATGAGTAAAAGAATCAAGCAATATTTCTAACTGTTGGGGCTTGTATTAGTCGGCTTCAGCTTCCAAAACAACATACCACACACTGAAAAACTTATATAACAGATATTTATTTTTTCACGATTTTAGGAGGTGAAAGTAAAAAATTCAGGTGCCTGCAAGGCTAGTGTCTAATGAGGTCTCTCTTCCAGGCTTGCAGGCAGCCACTTTCTCTTGGTGTCCTCAAATGGCCTTTCTTCTATGTGTATATTGAGTGAGGAAGAGAGTTCTGGTGACTCTTCTTCTTATAAAGTCACTCGTCCTATGGAATGAAAGCCCCACCCTTATGAACTTATTTAACCTTAATTAACTCCTTAAGGGGCATGCAAACATCCAAACACAGTCACATTGGCGGTTAGGGCTTTGGCATATGAATCTTGTAGGGACACAATTCAGTGTATAACAAGGTTCATGCCACGTGTCTGAATATTGCCTGATGAAAGCCTCAGAAGATGATTTTCTGTTGAGTTTCTACCCAGGTGAGGGACATACTGTCAACATGGTAAATTTTGCAAACATGAGAAACTTGTATAAACCTTTGGAACACCAAAAACTGTGATAAGTGACATCTGCACTGTAAAACAAAAAACAAAGACAATCTTCATATTTATGAATTTTCACAGTATAAGATTTCCTAATTCAGAAATCTACAACAATAAGAAAACCACAAATTAGTTGTAAAATATAATACAGCACACAATATTGATTTGACTAGAAGATTTAATCTTTTGTACATTGTTACATATTTTCCATACGTATTTTCAGTAATTCACTCTAGTTAATGCTTTATTTAACCAATGTGAGAGAGTCTAATTTGATGTGTGATAAAGACAATATATTTCCCTAATGACATGTATATGTCACCCTAAATTACATAAGACAGCTGCCAAATCAATAACAATTCATTTAATTTGACAAATGCATAACAAATGAAAACAATTGTACACTTGAAAATTATGTTTACATTTTTCCTTTTTATAAATAACAACTTAAATTCTCTAAGACATTTGTTTAACACTGATAGTTTTAAGGCAAATTACTTTTACAGATAACACGGTGATTTTATCTTTGTATTTTTTGTGTATCCTTTTCAACTTCTTCCATCACTATTTGGAATTTTTATTGTAGAGATCATTCACTTCTTTTGTTAATTCCTAGATATTTTATTTTATTTGCAGTATTTGTAAATATGATTACTTTCCTGATTACTTTTCAGAATGTTCACTATTGATATAAAGAAATGCTACTGATTTTTGTGGGTTGATTGTGTTTCTGAAAACCATGCTGAATATATTTATCAGTCCTAATAGATTTTTTTTTTTGGTGGAATCTTTAGGTTTTTCCAATATAGAATCATATAATCTTCAAACAAGAACAATTTGACTTCAATATAAACTACAAATGTATTTTTTGCTAATTTTATTTTATAGGTTAAAATTCAGAGATCATATTGAAGATATTATTTACCAAGTTCTCCAAAAAAAAAAAAAAAAACAGTAAAAGTAAACTAACCATTAGATATTAGACCAAAAATCAAAAACCCTAAACACAATGCATTAGTTAATATAACCCATACAAAATTTTACTGGATCAACTGCTGAAATTCTCTCTCTTTCATACACACACATACACACACACACACACACACACACACAATTTGTTTTGATTTGATTTCATATATTTGTTTGATTTTATTAAGCCTTGAAAACTTCTGTTGATCCTGAATAGGGAACTAATGTACTAGTCAGACTGATAAAATAATTTCAATGTGAGCAGATTGAGAGAGAAGGATAGAAAAGGCATGCTTCATTTTCAGTATAATATTAGTCTTATGTTACGTTAGAAAGTGCTCATTCCTTAACAATAACTCGCATGCATTATTTGTGACCCCTTCCTCCTCACTGTCATCCCCTTTTCACCCAAGCCCTTACTTCAGTCTCCAATTTCAGTAACTGTCACACTGGCCAAAGTACAGCTGTTTGGTAATACTTTAATTTACTTATCAACCATTGTGATTCTCATTGTCCAAATTAAATTGGTAGCTCAAAGTATTTTTCCAACGAAGAAAAGATTTTTAGTGCATTGGCTACTTTCTCTTGTTACAGCCTTGATTCTGTTGACAGTACACAACTTCTGATAGATTGTTTCATGCCACATGTGATTTTAGCTTCTTAGGTCAGTTCAGTTCATGGAACATCATTAAGCATTTACTGTAGTGTCAAGAGTGGTGCTAAGTGTAGGGGAAATAGGGACAAATCGGACATCATCTTAGCCTTTAAGGAACTATTAATTTGATTGGGAGGAAGAAAGAAAATTACAAATCAATGTAAATGCTAGTTAATAGTGCTGATGATTTCACTATTACTTCTACTCTAGGCTGCTCCAGCCCCACCTTTACTGTTACACAGTCTACAGGGAGTCATTGTGGACAACCTGGACTACAGACTCGCTATGTGCTTGTGAATACACGTCCTTGCTTCTGGTCTCTCCAACAGATCATCGGCGTAACATCTTGTCCTCAGTCTTATAAATCCCATACAATTATTTATAGCATGCCTAAAAGTAGAAATCATTAGGCTATAAATGGCAAAGTGGACTTTACTTACTTGTATATACTACTTTTATCAAGTGGCTTTTTTATATAATAAATCAACAAAATCATCTGGCTCCTATCAAATAGAAAAATACATGAGAAGAATTATATTTTTACATAAATAGTACAGAAATTCAAAATGTTTCTGTAAAATTTTAAACTGCCATATTCTTTATTGACATTGATTAAAGAGTCACACTTCTCAGCGTATATGTTTCTTCTAAATATTTGTCTCACCTTTAGAATAAAAAGAAAAGTCATAAAATACAAGTGACAGACTTTACACTTCAATTCCTTTTCTGAAGCACATACCATCCTTAAATTTTTTGAGCAGAGTACTAGCATCAGCTAAATTCTTCATTATCTGTAATTTACACTCAAGTCACAAACTTGTATTCAAGTCAGGATTTTTTTTTTCAGTTCTTTGCCCTGATTAAGTCTATTATACTATCTACACAATAATTTTTTGCTTATGAATTTTTATGAAAGCAACTTGATAACATATTATAACTGAGTCTATATGCACACAGTGAATTGGAGAATTGTCCCTTTCACAGACACAACACAAATTGAATAATAGTGCCACTTAAGATACCTGCCTATTTGAGGTCAATGGGCTTTTGCCTTGAATTACAAATAATTTTTCAATACTCTATTTGGCATGTATAGGCATGGTCTTAAACTGCCCTATCATATCTGGTTTCAAAATGTCAGTGCTTTTAGGTACTTAATAATTAAATATGGATGATAAAACATTCCCTGGCATTACTGTGGTACATCAGACAGTAAAATTCACAATAAGACAATAAAAATTAAGGTGACAGTCAGTGGCCAGATGGCTTTTCTTATGTTCTAAAATACACATGAAGGATTTTATTAATTTAACCACCATATGGGATGGAGTTGAAATTAGTATCTATGGGCAGTTAAATCCAGATATAACCTGCATGTAACAGTGTGTACTATTCCAACTTTTGCTGTTTTTTCCTCTGTTGACACTGCATGGAATCATTTTAGTTCTTCTTTTCCATGTGCATGCGGGAATAGAATACCTACCTTCCGTCAGTTTTATATTGTTAAAGGTACTTGAAATTGAAATGAGAAAATATTTATGTATACATCCAGAAAGTGGTAATTGATTCTTATACAAATTCTAGATCATTGCCTCATCAAATCTATTAAGGTACATACTTTCAACTATTAACATTAATTTTATTTTTTCTTTACTGGCTCCTGAAATATTTAATATCAAATATAATGTTCAAATTTTAAAAAGTAAAATATCAATTTTTAAAATACCTGTACATCCACAGAAGAAAATTAGATGTGGTTTTTGAAATAACATTCTGCTCTTGGATAAGTCAGTCAACCTTCTTCAAGTATAATCTAATTTATCACCTGTTACATTAAGGTGATGCAGCTCTAGCTGACATTGGAACAGTAATTGGCTCACTATGACCCTTGGGCCAAATCCAGTTCAGAGCATGTTTATGTACTGCTCTCATGCTAGTTTTTTGAAAACATTTTAAAAGGTTGTGAAAAAAATAAATGAGCAAACAAATAATTAATAAGAATATGCAACAGAAACCAGATGCTACTAAGGTATTTACTATATGGCCCTTGATAGAAGTATGTCAGCCTTTGTACTAGATAACAAATGTTTATCCAGAATTGGATATGTGGGTTTCAACACAGACAGTGGAAGGCAAAAAATTCACAAATGTAAAAAATAAACACTAAAAATCACCCTACCTAAATACGGCAGAGGTTTTGACTGCGTAATACTAAAAGATGAAAGTTTAATTGCGGAATACATAGAAGCAGAGACAATGTTAATAAGAGCCAAGTACTACGAATCCCAATACAATAGATTTTTGGAAAACTCAAATTAATTGTCAATGCTAAGCTATTTAATAAGCCTATTTTTTCATAATACTAGAAAAATAATTACATTTCTTTCTGAATGTAATAGTGAACAATTTTGTAGTGACTTTGTATTTTATAAACTATATTAATCTATAGCTTCTCATTTGATATTTGAAACATTAAATGTGTTTTGTTTATAAGATTTAAATAAAATTACATAGGTACTTAGTGATAAAATGAGATTTTCTTTTCCCAAGCCCATGCTCTTTCTCAACATAGGGTTGCTTCTCATCAGGTGAAAAAAAATACATGGATAAATGAAACAATAATTCATTGTTAATTATGAATATAGTTGTGTCTATTTTTGAAAAAGGAGAAACTACAAAATTACTAAATATATTTTATAAGAGGTAAAAGAGTTTCCACTGCATGTAGACATGACTGGAATGAATCATACATCAACCTCAAATAAACAAGTTGGTTGCAAATTTAAATAAATAATCGAATTCATTGTATTTTAAATTTAGCATGTTTTTCGGTTAATGCAAATAAAAGCTGAAAGAAATAAAGTAAAAATTCATAACCACTAAGTTTTTAAGTAACTGTCCCTTTTTGAAGCAGTTTAAAACATCTTTAGTAAAACTGTATTCTATACAATTCTACTCAGGGATAGAACAGTTCAAAATCAAGATGATTGTGAAAGTACAAAGTTGAGATATTTGCAAAGCCCTTCTAACACTTCATAAAACCAAAAAATGCAGTATTACAATACTGGTGGTGTAATAGACACATTTTTCCTTCACATTTACATTGTTTTTCTAAACATCTTCCTTCATACAAATAAAATATAAATGTATTATTTAATGCAGAATCATAAATACCAGATATTCTAGTAAAGTAAAAGATAAAAGATTGTATTTCCTTGTTGATATTCATTAACAATGTAAAGTAAAAGTTACAGTATTTCTAAGTCATGTAGACATCGTTTTTACCACGACCATTAGTGTTGGTTTGTAAAACTATAGCTTTATTACTCTACTAAAATCTTTTATACAGTATTATATAATATGAAACACTCCAGTTTTCCCTGTGGTATATAATCTTTCACACTTTTAGGTTTTTATAACCTCACTGACTAAAACACTCTCAAAGTTACTGACTTTTTTAATATAAAATTTTAGGTCTCAATAGCAAATACATATCATAAAATAACCAGGCTTTTAAACAGGCTATTATAGATAACAATGTATTGCATCAATTTCAAACCACAATTCTCAAAACTTAACTTAAGGTAAGGTCTATGGCTTGAACTTGCAAATAAGGAGATCAGATCTCTGAAAAGTTTGTTTTTTATCTGTGGTCTGATGGTATGAATCACAAATTTCCTACTCAGGAAATTTATGATTTTATATTTCAAGTTTATATTATAAGAAAAAATTCAAAAATTATATTTTCCAAGCCTCTAATTGTCTGTGTGGTCCAACCTTTATGCTGTATTTGCCACATCATAAATACCTCACATATTACAACCTGAGAGAAGCTTTTAAGTATTAATTTTGAAAACCAAACCAGAAAGTGCAAGTCAATTCCTAACCCAGTTCAAGTGTGCCTATTAATTTCTGTGACTTATTTGAACCATAAAGACCTTTTCACTTGAACATAGTGGAATAATTACCATAACTTCGCTACCACAAAATTCAGTGGAGAATAAAATTAAAACATGATTCTATCTCTGTAACAAGAGAAGGTCAACTCTGTTTTTTGTTTTTATTTAGGGTTTTGGGGGTGGGGGATGGACTGTTCAGTCTTTTTGAGCATAACAGCTCTGCCAGTGTACATGGCATTGGCTTAATTTTTTCTTACTTATAAAGAGAAAGTTATGGCTTAAATAATTAGATTATATTCCTAAAGGATTTAACTACTTGGGGAAAACATAAAGCAGAATAAATGTGTTTAATTATAATTTGGTCATGCCTAGACTATCATGCCCTGCTTATATTTTTTATTTATTATAACTTTAACTTCCAATATTTATAGCAAAAAATAAACACAACAAAAATTCCAAATTATTCCATCACATAAAATGATGCATTGCTTTGGAGAATTTAGCAACGTAGCAACTTAGAAAGATGAGCATGTATTTAAAGAGATGGTACATTCAATAATATTAAGTCCACTTTTTCACAGAATTTCATGAAAGATACAACAGAAGTTTCTGTCCCCACAGCTTTCAATGTGTTTCTTCTCTAGAGCAGAATGGACTTGGTTATAACATTCACAGGTAAATCAATCCCTCCAGCATCTGGACATCTTAGAATGTTGGTCCTTTCCAGTTCATAGCCCTGAGACTGCCTACTCTAGTATTAAGAAAAGTGCATTCAAAGTACAGCCCTTCCATTTTCCCACAATCTAATCCCATGCACAATTAGTTCATCAACCTGAGCTTCAGTTTGCTCATTTATAAAATGGGTTTGAAAATGTCATACTCGAAGGGTTGTTGTATGATTATATGACATAATTCATGTGAACTATTTAGGGTGGCACCTGTTACAGAGTATAAACTTAAAACATAAATGTTTTCTATTATTCATTTCTTGTTATTTACTAGTTTATGTCCGCTTATCCCCGGATGTGTGAAAATTAAACTAATCCCAAGCATGCTAATTTTAAAGCGATGTTGAATCACCCACACTAGAGCTTTTGTAACTGAAATTCTGAGGCTTTGTTCTTGCTGTCACTTCCTTTTTTTTTTCCCCTTTGAAACTCTCGATGTTATAGAATGACACTTTTAAGGTTGAGATAAACTTCATTCTTTAGTCAAGCTCACTTTGGATACATACATATCTCCCATTACAATATATTCTAAAATACTCTAATTAACTGTCTCCCAACTCCCCTCTCCTGGTTTTCTACCATCAATCACCATTATAGAGTGCAAATGTGTACATAGAGTACCCTTGTGGGTATGCCTTTCTAAATCAAACAAATAAGTTGGTTGATTTATACAACGTTATAAACTAAATTGATAATTTTCTTTAGACACAGTGAAATAAAGGTTGAAAATATTACCTTAGTCTTAGCCTAGTGTGCAATATATCATGGGAATTCAATTACATTTAATTTGATTAAATGAATGTCATTATTCTGTAACTTAGATATAAAATCTTCCCTTTAGATGTTTTGTCTTAAAAATGTTTAATTTCTTTTTAAAATATTTTACTTGTTTTTGCATTTTCTTTTTTGAATTATGTATTTCCTTTGGACTTACATGTGATTTTGCCAAATACTGTTTTTCATAATTGTACTCTATTAAATACAATCAAAAATACTATTAAATAGTATAAACTTCTTTTTTGGTTCAAATGTAATAAAATGCTGTCCTTGTGTATACTCTGGGCCTTGGCGACATTTTCAAAGAAAACGCTAAACAACAAAATATGTGACTTAAATTTTCATCATTTGAAAAAATATTTTTTATTAAAAGTAGTAAAAGTTCTTCTACCCTGGTAAGTATATTCCAGAGATTTTCAGCCTAGTAAATTCTAAGAAAGTAAAAATACATGTACAAAAATGCCAATTACTATAGTTCAATAATACAAAGATAATAGCTTTCATTAAATGAATATTCATAAAATTGTGGTAATATTATGCAGCATTTACAATTTTATCTTAGACTACTGTGACATATAAAGAATGTTTACAAGTTTAAACAAAACAGTGCAAACTGTAAAATTATACGTTCTCTCTGATTAAAAGTGCTCAAGTTATATTGTTAATAAATGTTCAGAAACTTATTTTCCAAATTAATAAAAGAGTGCTGATTTTCACATGTGGAGTGATTGTGCTCCTGACACTACCAACACTGATTATCTGCAAAAGGGGAACCCAGCTTACTCTACATTACAATAAGAGTGGGAAGGGAGGATTCCCAGTCCCTCCTGCAAATAGAATAAGGCATGCAAATTTCTTTGGAAGCGATCAGCTGAAAAGAAACCTGCCCAAAGTGTGTGTATCTTCATGTTACATTTATAAGACCTTATTATTAATTTTTTGAGATTTATTGATGTTTTTCCACCAAGGAGTTTAAAGCATGTCCACGAGGTAACAAAAAATTAGAGATATTATAATTGTCTTATCTAAATAATACTCATGGTAATGTTGTTTAAACAGTATGGTAGTGAATAAATCTAAATTAGATAAAGGAGATGTTGGAAGCAATAAGCCCTCATTAGTAAAGATGCTGGTTATCAATGGGTTATTTTTAAAGAAGCTAATTTCTTAGCTCTGGTACATGATTTAAAATTATTGCAGACATGTACAAGTTCTTCAGGGGAAGAACACTGGGATTTTGTAAAATCATCCCTTTTTTTAAAGCAGAGCTCATAAAATAATAATATGATAGCTAACCTTTCTTAAATCCTTACTTTTCCTATTCACCAGCTAAGTACTTTAAGTTGCACAAAATCTTACTGCAATCAGTAATATTTTTATCTCTATTTTACTTAGGTAGAATCTGAGGCTGAAAGAGAAGAAATAACTTGCCCAATGTGAAACAGTTTCAGAAAACCAGATTTTCTTTGTAAGAGGGCAGTCTCTCTAGTAAAACATTGTGCTTACTTGTTATTGTTTATAAACGTATCTACCTAATCAACAAGGGTGTGTGGAATTAGAGTCTTATAAATATGTAAAAATGTATTTAGATCAAGATACAGGAACTCATAAAGGTATATAATATCTGTCCCAACTTTTCTAAGAAAAATCCTGACATCAAAATAGAAGACCATTGATACCACATAATATTTTTTAAAGATATTCTTCATGAACATACTTTTTATATTAACAAGTCTTGGGCCATGTGTAACACCTTTCCATAAGCGGAAGAATAAAATTAGGATGTCTCAACTTTTGTCATCATGTTGTTTCCATTTATTCCTGAATAATATCCAAATTTGTAAAATGGAGAGAGTTTTACAGATGTCAGATAAAACATTAACAAAAAAGGCGTAGCATGAATAGGGTTACTGTACAGTGGAATGGGTCATCAATAGTTATAAATTATAATGTTATATTATTAGTATGCTCATTTTACTGATAAAGAAAACAAACAACTTTTCATGCTACTACAGCTAATAAATAGAAACACTGTTACTTAAATCAATGCATGTTTGATTTTAAGCCTGTTCTTTACCTAGTCATGAAGTAAAAGAAAATATCCCTAAAGGTTCACAGAAAGAAGTATCAGCAGTTGTCCGTCAATTCAATGGAAATCATTGAGCAATAGCATCAGTCATGAGAGACTAAAAGGATTTGGGGAATGAATAACACAATTATTTAATTTTATGGTTAGATGGTAGTGGATTTAGGTGACAACTTTAGCCAATGCGTTACTGGCCTATTATGGGCAAGGTTTTGGATAGACCAAGAGAGATGGTTTTGTAATTCTGGTTTTTGATGCAGTGAGAACCTGTACCGCACAGAACAGAGCTACCTGTAAGGATTTAGGAAACTTCATGCATTTATGTATAAATTATAATGGAATCCACAAAAGAGATAACATCTTCAAGACAGAAAGAAAAAAATGAACTCAAGAATATCCAGTTTTACACATACATGCTTTCTCTCTCAAGGAAAATATAATATCTTGTTAAGCTGTAAGGTTTGTTCAGATAAGCTCTAATATATTGCTTTTTGTACCAGGATGCAAAGATCTTTTTATGTTCTTAAGATAAAGAAATCTAAGGACTCACAGCTTATTTTAATATATCATTTTTTAATAGAATTTTCTACCCTCAAATATTAGAGATCTTCATAGAGCCGATGATCCAGAATGCTGTTCTATGAAAATCAACTTTTACACCACATTCTTTAAATGTGTGATTATCATCCAATTTTTATTGTAATGCACATGATTAAAATTCATTTTCAAAGAATAACCTTATGAACCAAGTGAAAGTACACTCTTTCCTTGTTTTGACAAAGTATTTATAAATAGAATGTAACCATCTTAAAATATCATAGTTTCTAATTCCACGTAGTACATAGAAATGAGTCATCAAGAATTTCACCCAGTGTTGTATAAACAATGAAGGAGTAAATTTAAATGTAAAATTTCTGAAATTAAAAGCAAGCCAAGGAACTTTTTGGTTCAATGTCTCTGTATTTCTTCAAGCTTACATTCATCAACTTTCTAGTAAAACCTGAAGAAACGTGGGTGAAATTTGCATTCTGTCTGTTGCTGTTTAATTGGTGACCAGGAATGAAACAAATGACTAAGTGTCTCTCTTTTTGAGTATTTGGGAAATAGAGAAATTGAACAGACAAATGCCTCAACTTATCTCTGAACACATCAATAGGACACACACATGAATTCCATTGTATTCAGCATGTGTTACTTTGTGTTTTGCATTTATACAGCTAATATTTTAATATAATACTAACCAAGAAAATTAGCATTTCATGAACACCGTGACAGATATTATTTCAAGTATTCTAAATATATTGATTGATTTAAACATAACCTTATTATTCCTGTTTTGAAGAAAAGAAACCTGTAACATGGAAAACTTAAGTAAAATGTCTAAAGTTGAACAGATAATATGTGGGAAAATTGAAATTCAAACCTAGCACAATGATGATTCTGGAACACACACACACACATATATACACAGTGAGAATTTTATACACACATATATATAATGTAACTGTGTGTTTTGCATATGTATCTCAACATATGTTTTTTGTTTACTATTGTTTACTTTGTTTTTTGTAACTGTATGGTGTGTGTGTGTGTGTGTACATTTCTTTGTTATGGGAGACTGTCACATAAGATAGATCTCTTCAGAGAAACAGAACCAGTAAGTGTGTGTGTGTGTGTGTGTGTGTTCGCGTGTGTATAAAATCTTTCTCTATATAGGAATTGATTTACACAGTTGTAGGACAGGCATGTCCAAAGTTTGTAGAATATATCAGCCAGCTGAAAACTCAAGCTGCTGCTGCAGACTTGAGAATTTATTCTTCCTCAAAGAAACCACAGTTTTGTTCTTCAGGCCTTACAAATGATCTAATGAAATTCACCAAGATTATAAAAAATAATTTCTTTCAGTTAAAGTCAACCAATTATAAACGTTTACTAAATCTACAGAATACCTTTACAGTAGCAGCCAAATTAGTGTTTGATTGATTATCTGGGTACTATAGGCTAGACAAACTAACACATAAAATTAATGTAATATAATTGGCAATAATACAAATAAAGGAGAATACAAAGATTTGGAAACTGCAGATATAGAGCAGAGGTAGAGTATAATACTGCAAGACTCGGGCATTAAGTGGATAACTCTTTCATAAGTCACATCAGAATTTTGTTTTGACTAGGATTTTGAGTTCCATTTTAATCAAGTTTCAGAGGATTTCTGAGTTAACACGTTACAAATGAAGAACATAGCAAAAAACAGTTCAGAGACCAATATTTTCAGGAAACAGCTAACGTTAGCATTAACTGACACTCAAATGATGCCACAGGCGTTAGTGATAATGAAAATATCCAAACATACTCCTTCATTTTCTTTGTGATGAAATCCCACCAAACTGTAATTATCTGAAAAAGAAGAAACCTTGGAATGAAGGGAAAACAGTAAGGACAAGATGACACAAATCAAGATAAAGAAGGTAAGAAATCCAAACAGAGGAGAAAACACTAACCAAAAGGTGGGAAGATAGGAGCAAAGTAGTAAACGATGAGTCAATAATGAAGAAAACAGAGGAAAATAAAGTTAAATGCCTCTGTTAACAAATAGAGATACATAAAAATGACAGACGTTTTTGAAGAAGAAATGATCACCATAAACCTTAGTACATTACTTGAAGTAGCAAATCAGCTAAAATGTTTAGAATTGAATTTGTATGTTAGAGAGGGAAGTAAGGATTCTGCAATTACCTTATTAACTTGATCAATACCCATAACCAGACAATTTAGCACCACCTTCACCTTCAATTCACTTTAGTACTTATAATCACCTATTGATTGTCAGCTAATCAAATAATTACAATCGCTTCATTTTTCTCTCCATTAAGTAACCATAATATTAGTGCCAACTCTGACTTATTTAAGATGGGTAAAAGCTGTATTAATAAATTTTATTAGGTAGAGTATGATCACTTTGAAAATTTAGATGATCTTTGATGATTTAAATAGAATTATGACTAAGTGTTAATATAATCAATGCAATGTTCAGAATAGCCTTACTGTATCAAAGTCTGCTCACATTGAGACATTTCTGTAGAAATGAATAAAATAAAACTGTTGATCAATCTCAATTATTAGCAATAACCATTAAAAGATTGTAAATTAGCAAACATGCTATCCCATTTAAAGAGGGTGCAGTGTAGAATATACACTGTTGGTTGAAATGTGAATTAGTAGAGTATAAGTGTATAAGCAGGTATTTGTGTGTGAGCATTCCCTTTTCTCTGCATCCTCACCTGCATCAGTTATTTTTTGTCTTTTTAATAATAGGTATTCTGACTTGGTTAAGATGACATATCACAGTGGTTTTGAATTTCACTTACCTGATGATTAGTGATGTCGAAGATTTTTCCATATACCTGTTGGTCATTTACACATCTTTTATTTTTCTTTTTACTGTTAAGTTATTTGAGTCCCTTGTATATTCTGGATATTAGGCCTTTGTTGGATGAATAGTTCGAAGATATTTTATTCCAATTATCAGGTTGTCTCATCACTCTGTTGTTTGCTTCCTTTATTAAGCAGAAGCTTTTCAGTTTAATATAGTTCCGCTTGTCCTTTTCTGTTTTTGTTGTTTATGCTTTTCTAATCATAGCTGTAAAATCTTTGCCCAGAGCAATGTCCAAAAGTGTTTCTTCTGTAATTGTTTTAGTGGTTTTAGAATTTTGGATCTGGTTTTTAAGTCTTTGATTACATCTGGAGTTGAATTTTGTACATGGGGAGAGACAGTGTTTTAGATTCATTTTTCTGTATATAGATATCCAGGGTATTTTTTAGCACCAATTATTCAAGAGACTGTCCTTTCATTAAGTTCTTGGTACCTTTATCAAAAATTAGTACCTTTATCAAAAATTAGTTCACTATAAGTAGGTGAATTTATTTATGGGTTTTCTATTATGTGCTCTTAATGTGTCTATTTTTATGTCAATATCATGTTGTTTTTGTTACTGTGGCATTACAATGTATTTTGAAGTCAGGTAATGTAATATCTCCAGCTTTGTTCTTTTTGTTCAGGAATGCTCTTGCTATTTGTAAGTCTTTTGTAGCTAAATAAATAATTTAGAATTTTTTTTTTCTATTTCTTTGAAAAATGACATTGATATTTTTTAAAAATTGCATGAATTTGTAGATTGCTTTGGGTAGTATGACCATTTTAATTATTTTAGTTTAATTTTTTGATATAATTCAATTTTTTCACTTAAGAATTTCATTTAATCATTTTAATTTAATTAATTTATGTATTAATTCTTTTGATAAATGATCAGCATGGTACCTTTTCCATTTTTTTGCCTCATTTTCACTTTCTTTCATCATGTTTTGTACTTTTTCTCATAGAAGTCTTTCATCTCCATGGTTAAGTTTTTCCTTAGCATTTTAATTTTTTTATAGCCATTGTAAAAGTGATTGCCTTGTTTACTTTTTCTTAACTAGTTAATGATTAATATACAGAAATGCTACTGATTTTTGTATGTTGATTTTTATCCAAACGTTTGCTGAATGTATTTATCAGTTCTAAGCATTCTTGCGGAGTCTTTAGATTTTTCTAGATATAAGATCATGTCATCTGCAAACAGAGACAATTTGACTTCTCTTTTCTAATTTAGATGCTTTTAGTTTTTCTCTTCCTGATTCCTCTGGGTAACACTTACAATACCGTTTGAAATAGGAGTTGTGAAAATGAGATTTCATCTTGTTCCATTTCTTAGCAGAAAGGATCTCAGCTTTTCCCTATTCAGTAAGATGTCAGCTGTAGGTTTTTTTTCTACATGGCCTTTACTATGTAAGGTATATTCCTTCCATATCTAGTTTTTTTGAAAGTTTTTATCAGGAAGGGATGGTGAAATTTATAAAATGCTTTTTCTTCATCTATTAAAATGATCATGTGTTTTTCCCTTTATTCTGTTATATATGTGTTAAATTTATTGATATATGTATGTTAAACCATCCTTGAACCCTTGGGATAAATCTCAGTTGATCAGTGTGTATTATCTATTTGATGTGTTGTCGTATTCATTTCATTGGTATTTTGTTGACGATTTTTGCTTCTACATTCATCAGACATATTAGTCTGCCATTTTTCTTGTGGTGGTGGTTGTATCCTTGTCTGGTTTTGGTATCATGGTAATGCTGACCTTGTAGAATGAGTTAGGGAGCATTCTCTCTTTTCAACTTTTGGAAATAATTTGAGAAGCACTGGTTTTTTGTTTTTTTTTTGTTTTTTTTTTCCTGTAAATTTGGCAGAGTTTAGCAGTGAAACCATCTTGTCCTGAGAACTTATTTGTTGGAAGGTATTTTTATTACTAATTCAATCTTATTGCTCTTTGTAGATTTGTTCAAATATCTATTTCATCTCAACCCAATCTTTGTAGGTTATACTTGTCCAAAAATGCATCTACTTTCTCACTTTCTTAGAATTTCCTATTTATTAGTGTATAGTTGTTCTTATAGTCTCTGGTGGTCTTTTGTATTTCTATGATATCAGTTTTAATGTCTTCTTTTTCATATCTAATTTTGTTTATTTAGGTTTTCTGTCTTTTTATGTTAGTCTAGTTAGTAGTTTATCAGTTTTGTTTAACTTTTCAGAAACCAACTTTTAATTTCATCAAATCTTTGTATTGTTTTGTTTCTATTTTGCCACAGGGTGGCAAGACAAAGTGAGGGAAACTGACAGACGCTGATAAATCCATCAGATACTGTGTGAACTCACTCATTATCATGAGAACAGCGTGGGGGAAACTGTCCATATAACTCAACAACTTTCCATCAGGTTCCAGGAAGAAGCTTATTGTTTTGTGCTGTTTATCTTGCAATTCCTTGAGCATCTTTAATATAGTTATTTTGAATTAATTTCTGGGATTTTCTAAATTTCTTTTTGTTGTTGTTGTTGGAATCTGTTGCTTTAGAACTGTGGTGTTCTTTTTGAGGTATCATTGGTGAACACTTTGGGTAGAACAATTTGGCTTTGATTCTGGATTTATGCGGTAGTGTATTTTCCCAACATTTTATTTGTCTCTAAGCAGTGTCAATGGTGTCTGTGATTTTCTCAGTGGCTTAGGTGTGATTATTAGTAGAGGATGTGCTGAAGTTTTTTGGGAAGCAAGGACACCCTGTGGGCCAGTCCTCAGACCCCCATTTTGTCAGTGGCAGGCTGACCATGACTTTCCTTGGGTCCAGGCCCTGTATGCTGGCATTGATGTGTGTGGGCTAAGGCAGGCTGATTCTTGGGCCTCCAGGTGTTACGTAGGTGTTGGCTGTGTCACTGTGGGCTGAGTGGCAGTAGGAGTAGTAGGACCACCCTTTTTCTCCCAAGCAGCCCAGGCTGATATTGGCATTGCTGCAACAGGCTTGGTTGGCCAGTCCCCAAGCCTGCAGGCAATGTGTATGTGAATGCCAGCTCTGGTGGCAGCAGCTGGTTTGGTGGGCCCCTCCTTAGGCCTGCAGGAGAAGTGCTAAGGTGCCAACATGTCAGATTGGACTGGGTGATCCTCACTCCCTTGGATGGTGTGCTCAGGCACTGTGTTGAAAGATGAAGAGACAGGACAGGTGAGCCTCTCCTCAGGCTCTCAGATGTGCATGTAAGTGCTGGCTTTGGTTGGCAGGTTTGGAGAGATCCTCAGGCCCCAAATGGAATCCCTGGGTGAGGCTGGCAGCAATTTCACTACTTCCCTGCTTCTTGGGAGGGCAGAGTTGCTCTCAGTGACAGTAGTCATAGGCAGGCAGCTGAGGAGTACAGCCTTCAGCCACAGGTAGCAGCTGCAGTAGCCAGTTCTCAGCATGCATTTGCAAATGTGTTGCCGCAACACTGCTGGGGCAGTGTTGAGTCAGTGCTGAGTCAGTGCCAATGGCTTATGCGTCAGCCCTGGCAGCAGCAGCCAGAAGCAGTGGCAGCTGTGGACACCCAGCTCAATGGGGCTCCAGGGATGTGAAGATACTGAGGCTGTAGGCCCTGTTACAGAATGCAGTGTGAAGTGGTCTGCGCTCTTGAAAAGGCAGCTTGCTATAGCTGTTTAGAACTCCAGTGGGTTTAGGACCCCGTTTGTGCTCCCTCTTTGGAGAAATATTGTTACGCAGTTTCCAGACAGCTCCTTATGTTACCTTCAGAGGATCAAGGGGCTCTGCTGTGGCTAAGATTGCAGGAGTATGCAACGGGTCTTGGACTGCTATGGGTCTCTCACTTACGCTTTCCCTACATTGGAAATATTCTCTGGACTCCTAGCCAATCCTGGCCTACCAAGCAGGCTGTCTCATTTCCCCTTCCTTCTTTGCCTCAGGTGTTTTCTCTTACTTGTCTTTAAATTCCAGTGTTCTCTCAAAGATAATCTATTCAAAGTGTGATTTACATAGTCTCTATTTGGTTCTGTTTTATGAAGGTGGTGAGTACCAGATGCCTCTAGTCTGCCATCCTGAAGCCCCTCTCTCTTACAGTTATTAATGTTTGCCTTTTTTTATAGATACTTAGAGTTTGTTTCTCCCTCCTTTGTTTTTGCATATTTACTTTGCTCCTTTTCTACCCTTTCCAAGCTGGTTATATATTAATTTTGATTTTTTTATATTAATTAAATTTTCCCTTAAATTAGCTTCATCTACTATGTTTTACATGGTGTATTTTGATGATAGATTTATTTATTTATTTATCATGGTTAAAAAGAGTATCATGAGATCTGCCCTCTTAAAAAATATTTAATTGTACATACAGTGTTTTATAGCAGATGTCTAGATGTTTTCTATCTTGTATGGCCAAAATTTTAAACTCATTGAACACCCACTCTCATTGCTCTCTGCTTGCAGTCCCTGGAAACCAGCATTCTTTTTTCTGCCTCTACAAAGCTGACTACTACTGAGTTATACTTCGTACAACTTAAGCCATGCAGTATCTGTTCTTTTCCTGCCTTATTTCATTAGAATAATGCACTCAAAGTTCACCTAATAATGTTTCATTGCTCGTATTGGTTGTCTATGTATTGTATACATGTACCATGTTTTGTTTAACCACCCATATGCTGATAGACATATAAGGATTTTTTTTTCCTATTTTGGCCATTGTGAGTAATAATAAACATGAGAGGGCAAATATCTATTCAAGATTCTGCTTTTAATTCTTTTGGATAAATACTCAGAAGTGGGATTCCTGGATCATATGGTGGTATTATGTTGAAATTTTAAGAAATGTCTATACTGTTTTTGGAAAGTGAAATTTTGCACATTCCGTTGGAACCCTTATGCACAAACAGTGCATAAGGGTTCCAATTTCTCACATTCTCACCAACACTTGCTGTTTTATTCTTTTGATAATACATCATCCTAACTGTGTGTGAGACAGTTCTCTTGATGACCTTGGACTGACCTTGTTCTGTTGCCTTTCTTTCTATAATTATCAAGAATTACAATAGAATGTGCTAGAAATGCAGCCCTGAGATAGGAATGGACTTGCTAGAACCGGATGTCCTTCAATGATTTAGCACAGCATGTCATGTTTCTCCAAGGTAATATAATTCGGTCCAGGCTGCTGTCCAGAGCCCCTCAGTTGTGGTGCCAGTGGAGCACACATAATTGGAACTTCGTCTGCCCTGGGCAGCTTCCCTGAGCTTACAGGACTGATTCCCAGTGAATCTTAGGCTTCCATTGTCTGTTAGTATCTCTAAGTAATAAATCCACTTCATGTAACTTGTTGCATATAAGTGCAACACATTCTGTCTCATTAGACTCAGACAAATTCATAACCAGTGCCTAATGAACCTCCTTCACAGCATGAGGTGAAACTGCAGTCTTCCTTTGCATTTCCCTGATGATTACTTATGTTGAGCATCTTTTACATACCTGTTGGCCATCTGTATGTCTTCTTCGGAGAAATGTCTTTTCAAGTACTTTTTAATCATGCTATTATTTTTTATTGAGTTATAGGGGTTTCTTATGTATTTTAAATATTAACATTTTAAATAAGTGGTTTGAAAATGTTTTTTTCCATTTCATAGGGTGCTATTTCATTCTTTTAATGGCTTAATGCTAGCTCTAAAGACTGTTCAATTTCCAGTATAAATTTTTATTCAAAACATATTTTGAATTATGATTTTTAAAAGTCTTTAACTTATTTGCTATAAGAATATTTTTGTAAATTTTTAATTTTAATTGAATTTATTACAGACTAATTATAGTGATTATTTGAAATTTATTTAGGTTTATTTCATGGCTTTGCACACATGTTCACCAGAGAAGAATATTTATGGTATGTTTGTATATTCTACAAAGGTCCAACCAAAATAATTGTGTTATGCACATATTTCATTTCTTACTTTTTGCTGGATCTATCAATTTCTGAAAGAGTTGAGTTAAAATATCTGCACATAATGTGGAATGTATTGATTTTCCCTTGTAGTTATTTGATTTGACTTTATATAATTATAGCACATTGGTTGCATTTGTAACCTTGATTCTTCACCTCTTCCCTAATCCATATGCTTTGTTGAACCTTACAATGCTTTCCCATTTGACCTAATCTTTGTCTTTAGCAAAAACATGACATGAACTTGAACAATGCTTGATCAATTGTACTTGTTTATTGCCATCTGCTGATCACAATAAGTTCATGCCCTGGCTTGTCTTTTGCAGATATCCAGCCAAGATGATTCAAACTAGCTGGCAGCTAGCTAATGACCAGTTATATGAGTGAAACTATGCGAGCCAGCAAAACTAGATTGTCAATCCAAGCCTAGACAGTTGACCTACAGACTTATGAGCAAATATGTCCTTTAATACCTCCGACATTGTGTGTGCTCTATATGTGTATGTGTTGGCATGTGTGTCATTTAAATATTCTATTGCAAAAGAGAAATTATACAACATTTTAAGTTTTTGTACATAAACACATTCTATTATATAATTGAGAGTTAACGATATTTTATTATGAAGTGACTCTCTTCAAGACAAATAATATCAGTTTCTTCCCTCCTTTCTTTTAGATTGGTTTTTACTTACTACAAGTGTTTTACTCCTTTATATTTAACTTTTCTTCATTTCTGTGTTTGTGTGACTTCTTCATACAATGTAATAGATTGGCTTCCATAATCAATAGAAATGTTTATGATTATGCTGCCTTACTTGTGCTACTTGTAAGATGAAGAAAACAGCAAATACACAGAGAGTAAAACAGAGGTTGGAAACCTGTTACTTGCAATTTAATTTTATATTTTATTCTCAAGGATTCACAAAATATCAAAACACTTTTAATGTATTTCTCGTTTGATAAGTATAATGGTTAATTTTAGGAGTCAACTTCACTGGATTAAGGAATACACTCATAGCTAGTAAGCGTTATTTCTGAATAGGCACATGAGTGTGTTTTTCTGAAAGGATTGACATTTGCACTGACAGATAAGTAAGAAAGATCTACCCTCAATGTGGGCAGGGAGCATGCAATTATTTGAGGGCCCAGGTAGAAAAAAACAGGCAAAGTGAATATGCTTTCTCTTCTGGAGCTGTGACACACTTCTCTTGTTCTCTGGCATTGGAACTCCAGATCTGGTCTTTGAATTCTGGAGTTTGCACCAGTGGCCCTCTAGTTTCATAAGCTTTTGACCTGGTACTGAAACTACACCATCAGCATCCCTGGTTCTGAGGTGTTTGGACTTGAACTGAGCCACACTACCAATTTTTCAGGGTCTCCAGCTTGCAGAGGACCTATCATGAGAATCATCAGTTTCCATAATCATATGAGCCAATTTTCCTAATAAAAATCCCTTTTCTGTCCCCTATCTATCATCTATCTATCTATCTATCTATCTATCTATCTATCTATCTATCTATCTAATTGGTTCTGTCTGTTTCAAGAACCATAATAAAATATGTTAACAATACAATAGGTTAACACCAGAGTCTCCATAGGGTCTAATGTTCTAGCTTCAGGACTGAATATATATAAAGGAATTTCAGCAAAATAAATACCTTGCCGATGAGTGGTTCAGGCTCTAGGAAGTTATCTTGTGAACCTCTTACATATATATATATATATATTGCAATGGAATTTTCTGGATACTCACATTATACTAAAAGTCTGCCTTGCCCCATGACCTTTTGTTAGGAGAAACATATAACAAAACCATATTACATCCAACCACCGCCCAAAGTGTGTTTAATCCTCATCATATCAATGATATTATCTGATACTGCAGAACTTTGAAATGCACATATATATCACCACTACTGTGTGGTAGCTTTAACCTAGAGGGAAAGAGTAGTTAAGCTACAGCATTCATAAGTAGGACTAGAAGGAATGTGAAGTAAGTGAGGGAACAGAATGAGGGTAAAAGTCTTAGAAAACATGAAAAAAATTAAATAAACTGTTTTAACTAGATAAATCTTTAATGCTATATATGTTTATAAATTGACCAGGTGTGGTGGCTCACGCATGTAATTCCAGCACTTTGGGAGGTTGAGACGGGCAGATCACGAGGTCAGGAGATCGAGATCATCCTGGCCAACATAGTGAAATCTCGACTCTACATAAATACAAACATTAGCTGGATGTGGAGCTGTAGTGCCGGCTACTCACGAGGCTGAGGCAGGAGAATCGCTTGAGCCAGGAAGTGTAGGTTGTGGTGAGCTGAGATTGCACCACTGCACTCCAGCCTGGTGACACAGTGAAACTCCGTCCCACAAAAGAAAAAAAAAATCAAAATTAATAGAAAATCCATGATGAAAAATGTCTTAGTGCATTTTGTGTTGCTATAGCAAAATGTCTGAGATGGGATAATTTATAAAGAAAAAAAAAGTTTATTTGGCTCATAATTCTGGAGGCTGGGGAGTTCCAGAAGCATAGTGTCAGCATTTACTAGGCTTCTGGTGAGGTCCTTATGCTGAGTCATAAGATAAGCAAAAGGGGAAGCAAGCATGTACCAAAGAGGCAAACCATGATGGGTAACCTCTCTCAATGTTAATCTGGTCTCTCAGTAACTGACTCAGCTCCCTGAGAATAGAACTCACTCCTGTGAGACTACATCAATTCTTTCATTAGGGTGAAACACTCATGACCCAAATGCGTCTTCAGGATCTCACTCTCTCTCCACAGCATGACATTGGCTTTTTTCAACATGAGTTTTGACAGGGACAAACACATCCAAGCTATAGCAAACAGCATATCAAAATTTTTAAATTTTAAATAAAAAAGGTTTGAAAATGCTGCGAGCTCCCAGAATTCTCACTTTTCCTGCCTGAATATCAAGACTCCTTGATTGTTACCTATAGGAGAATTTTTGGAGAGGACATTAGGTTGTTCTTGTTTACAAAATAAGACTTGATGTTCTGATATATTAAAGATATGAAGTCTGATGTTGACAAATATCTGGAAGAGAGGATAACTGTATTTATTTTTTTAAAAAAACTTATTTTAAATACCCTTGACCCTGGAATGCATTCCCACACAGGCTTAGCTTAATTTTCAGCCAGGCACGATGGCTCACTCCTATAATCCTAGCACTTTTGGGAGGCCAATGTAGGTGGATTGCCTGAGCTGAAGAGTTCAAGACCAGCCTGGGTAACATGCTGAAAACCTGTATCTACTAAAATGCAAATAATTAGACAGGCATGGACTATAGTCTCAGCTACTTGGGAAGCTGAGGAACAAGAATCTCCTGAACCTGGAGGCAGAGGTTGCAGTGACCCAAGATAGAGTCTCTACACTCCAGCCTGGGGCAACAGAGCAAGACTCCGTCTCCAAAAATAAAAATTAAACTAAAGAAAATAAATAATAAATAAGTTTTCTTTTTATTTACATTCTGAAGATCCTCTTTTTAGTTTGACTAGCAAGTTTAGTCTCCTTGTTGTTCTGCGATTTCTGATCTTTAACTTTTAAAGTTCATTAACTTTGGAATTCCTTGTGCTCTAGGGATCCTTCTTTTATTGCGAAACTGGCCTCAGCAAATACTTTACTGTTTTTTTTTTAACCAATCTGTAATTCATTTCAAAATGTCATTAAAAAATATGTTATCTGACAACTTAATTCTCCTTTTAAAAGTTGTTTCAGCTGCATGCATTGGTGTACCGTTTGTAGTCCCAACTACTTGGGAGGCTCGGGCAGGATTTTTGCAGCAAAAATACATAGACTAAAAAGATTTGCTTAATAATTTTGATTCACCATACTGTTGTTAAATGATAAACACTTTCTCTATTCCTTTAATTAGAAAAATTATTGGCTGGGCACAGTGGTGCACACCTGTAGTCTCATCACTTTGGGAGGCCAAGGTATATATTGCTTGAGCCCTGGAGTTTGAGACTAGCCTGGGCAACATGGCAAAACCTCATCTCTACAAAAAAAAAAAAAAATATATATATATATATATATATATATGTGTGTGTGTGTGTGTGTGTGTGTGTGTGTGTGTGTGTATAAATGGCCAGGCATGGTAGTGTGTACCTGCAGTCCCAGCTACTCAAGAATCTAAGTTTGGAAGACAGATCCCTTCAGCCCAGGAGGTGGAGGTTCTACACTCTAGCCTGGGTGTCAGAGCCAGACCCTTTCTCAAAAATAAATAAATAAATAAGTAAACAAACAAATAAAAAAGAAAATATCTTGCTACTAATTTTTTTTCTATTGAAAATTTCTCTACCTTTTTCAAAACTTATACACAATAACTGATACTATTTAACAATAGGCTAAATATGGTAAACAATGAAAATAAACTAAAAAGTCTGCTGATATTACATGTTACATACACAAATAAAAAAAAAAATGACCTCTTACATAAAATGATATATGAAATCTATGGTACATGAACTCTGTCCCTTTTCATTTATCAAAGTCTAATTGTTCTCTAGGTACAAATGGATAACTCTGCTTCTTCCCCAGGGCATAGATATGTAAGCAGAGAACTACCTAAAAACAAATGAAAAGTAAATGGATATATTCAAGTGAAAAAGTTTAGCAAGTGCATCTTATTTATGGCACCAATTATTTTATGAACTTGTTGCTTTGTATTTAATACAAAAGTGACAAACGAGAACCCTAGTCCATTTCTGTATAGACCTTGTCTATGTATATAAATCATATTGGGAATTTGAGAGATTCATGAGAATAGTACAGGTCACAAGTGCTATTTTACCTTGGCAAATAAAAGATACAAAAACAATTTTATCATCATGTGACTGTTTTTCTTAATTTACAAATAGGGATATGAAGCCAATTTATGACATTCTGTTTCATGTACTTTCAGAAATTTTATGTAAGTTAATATTTACACACACACTCACACACACACAGAATTTGATATCTGTATGAAAATACAGAGCCTCAGAAAACATGATTGCACAAAGTCATGTGACAAAAATACACTGCTGAAATTTAAGCGCATTTCTGCTATATAACAAAACATTTATCTTATCATATTATATCATTAAAATGGAAATTTTGCACTAGATTATAGTACATCAAATTATAAAGGGTGAGGCTTTCAAAATAAAATATACTTGATGAAGTATAAAAATCATTATTATGACATTCTCTTAACACATTTTAATATTCGGGCATTATTATACAATTTAAAAAAATGCTATACTAAAGCTTACAAGTTTATATTTTTCACAATATCTTTTTTAATTAATTATTCTTAATGTATAATTTATTTATAGTATGTTGATTAACAGCCTAGCTCCCTGTCATAAAGAAGTCGAATTGTTGTGTGTTAGAGTTCGTTTTTACAAATAATATTTTTATTTGTGTCCAAAATGTTTTGTATTTAACAGTGTATTTTAAATTTTTGGTTGTCATAGATACAAACTGATTTGAAAATATGAAATATTTCAAAAATAGGGTCCTAGTAAACTAAGAGAATGTGGGGTTCTATATATAATAATCAGATTAATTTTAAATTTGTAAAAAATTAACAATATGAGATATTGTTTACATATATAATATAGAGGAGGAGCAAGAAAGAACATAATATATCAATTAATTGTTTATATATAGTAAAATAATATGTGAAAAAAATAGCATGTTAAATCTTAGTCACCTTATTCTTAATACATAAGTTCATTTCCTCAAGTACATTTAAAATAAAACCAGTTTTCTAGTCTAGAATTCCTCATTCTGCTGCTTTGCCTCATCTCTTACTGTCCCATCTCCCCATTTTTAAAGTGAACTTTAACTCCAACATGTATTTTCTCTACAAAGCACTTAGAGTTTCCTGAATGACACTTCTTGTTTTCATAGAAAGGTCAATTTTTCCATTAGCTGGTATATTTGCAAATTGGGAAACTTATCACTCACAGCCACTGGTAGATTATACAACTGGTGGCGTATATATGCAGAGGGACCATAATTGTCTGGAAAATTTTGTATTTGATAACTTAGTAAATATCAATGTGCCATTTTGAGAAATGTAGGAATTTAGTTGTACTTCCTGTCAATTTCGTGTATCAATATAATTACAACTCCAAAACAACAGGTACTTATCCATAACTTTCACTTGCACTCCTTGCACAGAAGTTCAAGTTCACACTTATTCTACCTTTTAATTTATGTTTTTATGTTTATTTATATCATTTTAACTGTAGTTAAAGGTATTAGTTACTCAGTACAAGTTTTGAAAAAGGTTGAGAAATTTTAAATACATTTTTTTGCAGGATTTTTTCCAATGAAAGAAACGGTCCTGTGTTCTATGGGGGCACTGTTACTTTTAATGAACTCAGGGCCTGTAAAGGTTTTAATAGAAAGATAAATAAGAAGCAGAGAAAGTGAAAATTGAGTGCCCTGCCTATAAGAGAAAACCACAGTTTCTTGGCAAAGAACCACAAAGTCAAGGGAAGGAAGAAGGGGTGAGTGGCTGTAGACCTCTTTAGTTGTTATTATTTTTTCTGTGAGATGTAGTATTTAGGGTACCTATCCCTCTAGGTTCTGCCTGCTACAGCAGGCGGTTCTTTCAAATAAACATTTGGTTCATGCACAACTCTTTTTCCCTAATCAGTTTCCTTCTCTAGTTTCTCTTTGGCACACTGTTTTTATCAAGAGCACCAATGAGAAGCCAATATGTGATCTGAATTCTTAACCAGATAGCAAAACAAATGTAGTTCTTCCGAGCTTTCTAATATGTAGTGGGGCTATGCTTTTTAAAAATACCACTTTCTTTTCAGTCAATACTTGGGGACAACCTACTATACTTTCCAGCATGATTGGTATAACTCTCTGCTGTTAGAGAGAAATAACCCCTAGATACCTTTTCCATTTCAGTGGAGATAACGATGCACTGAAATAGCTCTCAGGTGTACCTGAAACCATGACATTGCAAGGGAGTTTATATTTTAAAGCAAAGAAGTTACATTCCATTAGATGTTAGTGTCTAATAAATATGCAGTGCATTTAGAGACTTCCTAGAAAGACAGAGAGTTGGTACACATTTTGCAAATTGTTTGACAGACATTAAAAGTAACATAAATCACAATAAAATAGACACAAAAACTTCATCTACAGTAAAACTAGACAAGTTCCCGTCATCATCCCACACATTCTGAAATGGCAACCTGATTCAATGAAATTTAGATGAAGCTGAAAAATGAGACAACCAGCTAATACTCCATTTTCTGGCAAGTGAGAGTAGTGCAATTGTAGGACTACATACAGTTTTTTTTTTTTAAACAGTAATATTTCTTATCCTGAAGGTGTAAGAGCTGAAGCCCTGGATGGAATATAGAGAGCAAAATGAGCAAACTATTTAGAGATCAGACTTTTAAGTCGGCCTGGAGTAGAATTCTATCATTGAAAGCAGTACTTCTCAGATTTTAATGTGCATAAGAATTACTAAGAAGCCTGTTAAAAACAAATTACTGGATCCGGCTTCCAGAATTTCTGATTTGGTAAATCAGTGGTGGTTGAGAATTTGTCTTTAAACAGTTCCCAAGTGATACAGGAGCTGCAGGTCTGAGACTACACTTTGGAGGATAAATGACTTTTTAAAATGTTTTTAGTCTGGGTGTAGTACCTCAGCCTGTAATCCCAGCATTGCGGAAGCCGAGATGGGTGGATTGCCAGAGCTCAGGAGTTCGCGACCAGCCTGGGCAAGACAGTGAAACCCTGTCTCTACTAAAAAAAATACAAAAAATTATCCTGGTGTGGCAGTAGTCCCAGCTACTCTGGAGGCTGAGTCAAGAGAATTGCTTGAACCTGGGAGGCAGAGGTTGTAGTGAGCTGAGATCATGCCACTACACTCCAGCCTGGGTGACAGAGCGAGACTCTGTCTCAAAAAATAAATAAATAAATAAATAATTTTAAAAACAAATAAATAATTTTTTTTTTTAAGAATGTATCTTTGACATGACTTTCCAAAGAGAAAGCAAATGGTTTGTTGACCTGGAAACAAGCTGCCTCTAATAGGTGTGGAATATGGTTAGGGGAAAGACTTGGGAATGGCATAGCAGAAAACGTTACATTGTTTTCTCAAACCAAAATCTGGTATCATGCTGTGATGGCTTTGTGCTGTGTCACCTTGACTATGCTACAGTTCCTTTCCAACTTCAGCTTCCTATTCAGCTTCCACATAGGATGGGCTATTTAAAAAAATGTGTGTTGACACAATCATTCTATAATTTAACCTAAATATTTTCAAATATAATCAATTAAATTATTAGATTATAAATTATAAGGGCATGAAAGTCCACAAAAAAATCTTAATTATTTATCCAAAACTATACAGTAAACTTTTATGCTTTTAGAGGAGTAGTCAGTGTAGGGAAGGAATCACTGAACTGAAACTAGTCCTATAGATAGTTTTTTGGATAAACATAGAAATGGACTCTTCTGGTTTTAAAGCTTGAAACTTAACATTTGTTTTATCTGAGTGCCTTCTGCAGAAAAGGAAACCTAGCCCTCTCAAAAAGTATCAAAGAATCGAAACTTACCAGATCATCACATCCAGGCAATGACATGCCAGGTCCCTCATTCATCATGATTGCTTCCTTAGGCCTCCCTAGTTCCTGTTCTCTTACACATAGTTACATTTCTCCCCTCATATATAAACCCCTAATTTTAGTTGGTCAGGAAAATGAATTTGAGACTGATATCCCATCTCCTTGGGTGCACACCATTAAAATCTTCTTTCTTGGCCATAATCCATAATTATTGTCTCATAGATTGGCTTTCTATGATGGGCTTGGTGTGAGCAGGAGGACCTAGATTGAACCCCTGTGTTTTGGTAACAAAAGGAAGAAGAAAAAAGAAAACAGAAAAAAAAAAATTATAATTTTCTCTTACATTCTGCTAGGTAGAATATAAAGAACATAAAAGTGGGTTTATTGTTTTAAAAAAACTTACTTTGAAGACTAAAAGAGTTAAAGCCTAATAATTTTAAGCCAATAAATAAGCCTTGTGCAATTAGTGTTGGATACCAATAAAGAATTAATTTTGAAGAATCTGGGGATGAAGTTTTAAGGGTATTGAAGCCCAATATCTTTATGATATTGCAATAATCTAACCCTGATCAACTGAGATCATTAAAGGAAATAAAGTGAGACAAAAGAAAATGAAACTTTATAACACTGGAGAAGAAAGTTGTAATCAAATTTTACGTTGTTTTTACAAAAAAAAAAAAACGGGAAGTCAAAGATGAGTTGTCATCAAGTATGTAATTTGGAAGTAAATACATTTCAGAATTACTAATTTATGAAAGTCTTTAAGAATTCTTATTTTATGAAAGGGGCAGAGCAAATAAAATTGTCTTTAGTTAACACAATGCTTAACTCTTTTTCCTTGACATTGGTATCTTCTTTAAAATTAAAAAGCGGCCGGGCGCGGTGGCTCACGACTATAATCCCAGCACTTTGGGAGGCTGAGGCGGGTGGATCACGAGGTCAAGAGATCGAGACCATCCTGGTCAACATGGTGAAACCCCGTCTCTACTAAAAATGCAAAAATTAGCTGGGCGTGGTGGCGCGTGCCTGTAATCCCAGCTACTCAGGAGGCTGAGGCAGGAGAATTGCCTTAACCCAGGAGGTGGAGGTTGCAGTGAGCCGAGATCGTGCCCTTGCACTCCAGCCTGGGTAACAAGAGCGAAACTCGGTCTCAAAAATAAATAAATAAATAAAAATAAAATAAAATAAAATAAAATAAAATAAAAAGGAAGTCACAGGGAGATTTTTTAAATATATCAGTTCAGTAAGGTGTTATAAACTTTTTCTGAGGGGCCTCAGCTAATTCAGCTAATGCCCTTTCTTACCACTTTCCTTTTTTCTCTTTGTCCGAAGGGTTCCTTCTGCTTTCCACTGACATTGCATATTAGTAATTTACTTAGACTAAGTGAGAAAATTGAAGACTTAGGTTGCATCTGCAAAACAAAATTTAATCTGAGATGAATTTGTTATTTATCCTCTGGCACACACACACAAACATACATACATATACAGATTTATTGATCTAAATGGCCTGAAGTAAAAAGAAAAATACCACATTTAGTTTCTATTAGGAGCCATCACTTAAGTGATCACATTACATTAGAATTAGAGAAGACATGGTATAAAATCTTTGGGTAGGTTAACAACAAGAAAATACATTGATGGTTGGGACAAAGTGCAGGTTATAGAAAGTGAAGCTAGAATAAAGAATAAGATGGGGCGGGGTGCAGTGGCTCACTCCAATAATCCCAGCACATTGGGAGGCCAAGGCAGGAGGATTGCTTAAGGCCAGGAGTTCAAGACCACCCCTGGAAACAGTGAATATCTACCAACACGAAAAATAAATTAAGAAATTAGCCAGGTATGGGGGTGCTATGTGCCTGTATACCCAGCTATTCAGGAAGCTGGGTTGAAAGATGCCTTGAGCCCAGCAGTTTGGGGTTACAGTGAACTATGACTGTGAAACAGGGGAGTTCCCTGACCCCCCTCACCAGACTTGTGATAGAAGTGTGGCTGGTCTCTTTGGTCACAGCTGCTGCTCCAACCCCTTATAGGATGGGGAGCACATAGACAGACAGGTGTAGTAACCAGAGTGAACACTCCTGGGCTCCAGCTCCACAGAACCTGTGACTCCTAGAGCCTAAATGGGCGTGTGTTACAGCAACTCCTTTAGTCACTGACAGCTTAAGTGTTCAGTGGACTCTCTGCCATTTTGCAAGGGCAAAGGGCCAGTGTGACAACTTTCTATATCCTGAGTTGACCAGCATTCCAGAAGAATTGGGTCACATGTACTTGAAGGATGGAGAATGAAAGGGTTTTATAGAGTGACAACGGTGGCTGTCACTGGGATGGATGGGAACTGGGAAGGGTAAAGAATGGGAAGATAATCTTTCCCTGGACTTTGGCCATCCAGCAGCCAATTCTCCAACTGTCCCCAGCTGAACTCCTGACACTCCTTCTCTTCCCTCCTTCTCTGCCTGTCTTCTGCTCTTCTGTTCATCTGCTTGTCTCCTCTTGTCTCCTGGAGCTGGGGATTTGGGATTTATACGGGTCAGGATAGGGGGCATGGAGGGCCAGAAGGCAACGTTTGGGCAAGAAAACAGGAATGCCTTTTCTCATTTAGGTCAATGGATTTTCAGGGATGGGGGTGGAACTTCTGAGGGGGAACTGCCCTTTTTACCCAGTATTTCCCTGTCTCCTGTTCATATCAATTGCACCACTGCACTCCAGAGTGAGACCATGTCTTAAAAAAAAAAAAATGAAAGAAAAGAAAAGAAAAAGATTGACTATGAATCTATATACTTTAAATTTTTTTTAGAATATAAATACCAAATAGAATACTGTACAGGTTGAAGCTACAAACATTTGCAAAGAAGAGGTTTATTGCTGTTGATTTAGATATACGTACAGATACGTACACCAATTACGTAATCTTAGAAGATGCTTCATGTTTCACTAATTCTATCATTTTGGCAATGATTTCTGATACATTACAATAATTAAAAAAATGAACAGAAGGATTAAATCTGTGATCTTTAACTTTTTTTCGGACAATATATGCAGCTGATGTGGCTGTCTGTTATTCCTTTGCCCCAAAACTCATTGGTGAAGGAAACAGCCATAAGGGAGTATTTGTTTTCACATTTGTAACTATTTGTTTACAATTTTTAAATCTTTATCTATCACATTGCAAGAATTCTTTCTCTCAGACTAGTAAGGTGAGGAGGAGCTGGGTCTAGGAAATGCTTCCAGAACAGAAGAAGGAAAGGCAGATTGTTTCAATATATATTTTAGTCAACTGAAAGCCAAATGATTTATGGCCCTTCATATTCTCATCTGCAGCTCTTCTCAAGTTGTATCTGAACTCTATGAGCTTCTCTGACAACCTAAATTGCCTTGAGAACAAAGACTATTTAAAACAAAATCACACGAAGACTGATTTGACACAGGCATGTGAATATGAAAGGGATATCAATAGAAATTGGTGGCTGTACTGAGAAATTAGGTCTCAGATTCAAAATAACAGAAGTCATTGAGAAGAGCCTCATTTGACAGAAACTTTGTCAGAATCATAACTATACTAAACGTGTCCACACCTGCATAAGGACTGGATAAATCTTCAGTGTGGGTATAGCTATTTATTTTTTTTTTTCTGCATTGGGAATTTAAGTGAAGCCTTTGCTAAAACGCTATTAATCATGGCACTCAAAATGCTGTTATCCGAGTTATATATTTGGTTGAAGAGGTTGTTTGTTGTAATCAAATCAGCATTACTGAATAAAAGTATGGAGTTTCTCCTTAAAACAACAACAACAACAAATGCTTGAATAGAAAAGCAAAAGAGGACATTGTAGTGTTCCTCCTCCAGGAATGGGACATCCCAGTGATACTCATACTAAAACAACGTTATTGCTTCAACCTGTGCATTAAGTATAGTTGGAACATCCCAAACCCTGACAGATACTCACCATAAATCCAAATACAGTGACATCTCAAACCCTAACAGATATTCACCATAAATCCAAATAACAGATATTAGCCATAAACCCTTCTCACTTCCCCTTTGTACAATTCATCTGGTGATCAAAGATTGAAATATGTTTTAACAGTTCACTTACAATATAGACTTAAGAAGTGTAAAATATCTCTCACACATGCACACACCACACACACACATCACATGACAAAGATTCTTTGCTTGACCAAACTTTAGACAGTCTTCTGAACCTTCTTCTAGGTCCATCTATGTTGTTCCTTATAAATACAATTTTAGTAAGAATCTAGCTGAGTAGGTTTAGCAAAAACCCCCAACCTTGAGAACTGGTCACCCTCAACATCTGATTCGGTTCCTTATCTCCTACTCCCAGATGATGTCTGCCTTTGTCAAGAATCCAGATAGGTCTGTTTAGTGAGAACACCTTGTTACCTCTGATGTTTTCTCTTAGTAATTCCGTATCCACTCACCTTCACACTACTCCTTGGCTGTAAAGCCTCACTGACACTGGAGGCAAGACCAGTCTGTCTCCTCACAGCAAAACACCATTGGAGCAGCACCTATACCTATCACAGTGGCCCTGAATAAAGTCTTTCTTACATGCTTTAACAAATATCATTGGATACTTCTTTGTTCAACACACACAACTCTCATAATAAATATACATTAGCCTAGACTCACCCAAGTTGGAAAAGTAGTGGGTATATTCTATGTTTTTTGTTTAAAGTTAAATTTTTTCTAGCCTAATAAATAAACTACTATTTAGAACACATTTTATGGAGAGAATAACACATATGAAAGGAACTTACTTGCCCAGAGTTTTCTTTTATTTTTCTTCTTTTTATTTTAGACAGCACTGCACATATTATGGAGATTGTCAATATTTAAGTAGCCAACCGATCTCGATCACTGATCTTTTGTATGAAAGTCTCCACATCACCATGTGGGCTATAAGTATATTTCAAGATGAAATTGGCACAATGGTGGCCTTTGATGTCCTCTCTAAACAAGTATGCATTTGGCACCAACCGTGAATCAGACACTCTTCTAGACATTATGCCTAATGAATTTCATGGATAGGATCCTTCCCTTTAAATCTCCATCTAATTGTAGAATTGGGAGCACAAAAAACAAATAATGATAAACACTTCAGTATGTAAGGCAAAAGACACATTTCTGACCACTCTAGAATGTGTCAATATAAGTGTTTCCAAAGAGGAAAGCTTTTAAAATCTTCCTGACAAAAAAGAAATATGTCTAATCTGATTTCTGCTTCTTTTCAACCCTGTGGTTTTCATTTAGTGTTTTAGCTTTGTTTTCTCCCCAGTAAAATGGAGATAAGGATGCCTGTACTTTCTGCCTGCCACACGGAATTGTTGTAAATATCAAGTATTTTTGTTGTAAATATCAAGTATTTTTGTTGTAAATATCAAGTATTACTGTTGTTGCTATTAGTAGTGGTAGTTGTAGTAGTGGATGTATCACTAATGTAAATTGGGGCAAGATATATTTTAAATAACTCCAAGCCTTTTAACAAGTTAATCCACTTCTTAATCAACAGATAGATCAGTGAAGAAGAAATGGGCCAAAGGATAAGAGAGAGAGAAGTGTAAGGAAAATAAAAGAGATATCAAAGACTGAACAGGCAAGTTCTGAATGCAATGCCAGATCAGGAGCCTGGAGAGGTTGCAACATTTTCCTGTGCTATTCCATTTTCACTACAACTAACTTTTTTTCCAGTTCGTCTCATTAAGATATTATCAGTAAAAATAATTTTCACTGGGTTTTTATAATGCGTGCAGTGTGCATGGGAAGGATTAAGAGAGTTTTCTTTAAGTGGATAAGTGTATAGAAAAGCCAGATATCGCAGAGTACAGCATTTATAAACCTCTCATCATATGGGGAGGGCATACACCCTGGAAGCCAGAAACAATTACATTTGACCCTGATAACTGAATGGGTTCTGTGCACCCAAACCTTACTCTTTCAAACAAAGTAACAAAAACGTGCTTCAGAGAAGATAAATGACTCTCCAGAGAGGGGCAAAAGACACACTCCTCCGTAAGCTTTAAAATGTTAGTTATAAGAGGGAGAGATTCTTATCCCTGTAATTCCCCCAGGAGGAAAGGCACAGGGAGTAGAGAAGACTGGCACGACGTGAGTTCAAGGAACAGTTTCATTTCAGTGAGCATCTGCTGACAGATAGTAAATCCAGTGGTAACTGTCATACACTGTGGGTGCCTCTTTCTAGTCATCATTGTGAGAGCACCTTATACTTCTTGGCATCATTGCCCTTGTTCGATTTGAGCATGATGAGAGTTTAAAATGTGTAAGAGAAACAAAAAGAAAAAAAAATGGGCTGTACAGAAAAAGAAAAGCTCTTTTTATCAAAACTATATTATTTTTATGCATATCTCACCCTTACGATTTTATATTTTCACAATGTTGCATAGCATATTTTATAAATACTCTGAAATTTCTTAGTCTGGATTTAGATGGAGATGCTATATGTGTACTGTTATTTTCAAAAGGAAGAATGGAAGAGCTTAAGCAGCAGTGGAGACAATAATGATGTGGCTTTGGCTGCCAAGGACTTGATGGACAAGTATTGCTTAGAGACAAATGTAATTGCTTGTTTCAACCTGCATGTATAAAAGGAGGTCATAGATGGTTTAGATTTACAGTTAGATTGAGGCTATTTCTGAAGAGCAAAATGACTGTCAAATACATTTATCGTGTTTGTTTCTTAAACAGAATTTTGAATTTCATAAAACATGCATTTAATATAATGAGTTATATTGAAGCAATAGATTATGTTAAATATAGTGCATTGTTGATACGAATGATTTAATTTCAAGCATAAATATTTACTGTCAGGACAGTTACAAAGTAATCTAACTATACAATAAGAGCAATGAGACTTGATACTGGATTATGTAATTTCCTATAACCAGGAATTGCCCCAAGTTTATTTACCAGGAGTCCTCTTGGATCTCATCAAAAGGCATCCTTCCAATATGTACAATATTATTACACAGTTATGCTCTGTCAAGGACTATTCTAACTGCAATTTGACCCTGAGACACCTCTGAGGAAATCTCTCTATCTCAATTCCAGCATAACATAATTTTCCCCTTCTGGTAAAAGTAGTTCAAGTTTATTGATTCTAGCAATTGAAATATGTGGCTTCAAAAAATTTGGGATAACAAAGGGTCGTCAAGGTCACAACGTGTTTTATCAGTGGAAATTGCAGGTATGCTACAGGGATTTGCTGTCAGGGTTAATTTTTCTCACCGAATAGCCACATAGAATTATTTAAATATTTTACTTTGTCATAACCATGCTGCACAGAATCATTCAGAACTCACAACTGGCTCTATTTTGGGACCTTTTCCAAAGCTCAAATACCATCACCGATAAATAACACTTGTTAACTAATCACACACTGTCAGGTCATGTGTCTGAACAATTTGCAGTGTAATTTTCTCACATTAGTCAAATTAAAATGTGGAAATGCATATACTTTTCTAGTCAGTTAACTTCATGAGAGGTGATATGTTAAAATTAATTATCTGCCATGTCATATTATTCTAAATTTTGATGAGTTTCTCATTTGACCCAAAGATTTGCAAACATTGTGTAAATATAGGTGACGGACTAATTTATTCCATGCATTTTCATATATATTAAATGGAAAGTAATGTCTTCCACACCTTATACAAATTTGGTTGCATATTAGTTGTGGTGATTTGAGGTGGGTCAGGTATAAAGATAACTAGGTCCAAGTAATACAGACACAACCCAGGGATTACTGGGTACATGGCCTAGAAGAGTAGTGGCGGAATGGACACAGTCTCCCAAACTCTGATTGCTCTACAGCCCAGGCTGGATAGAGATGCTCTGTGTGCACCACAGAGATGCTTGCCTCAGCCAACAACCTGGACATGCAAAGAAAAAGCTACTCCATATATAATCCCTGCCAACCCACCAGGTTTCCATGTCTTCAGGTTAGCCTAAGAGGGATGAGAACACTTAGTTTCTGTAAGCGGCAAGAAATACATCAAAGAAACAGTCTTCCATGCCAGGAATGCTGACATCAAATAACTTTCTGTCCCTCTGCAGACTATGATGAGTCAGCTTTGAGCAAGACAATAGGAAGGGGAAAGGAAGTGAACCTCCAGGCCACTCAGATTGGTTTCTCATCAGCCCACCCCTTGGTGCTTGGGGTATCATTAAAGATTAACATCACAATTAGTTTTGTTTGCTGTTACATCTTAATGGGTTCCACAGTACCTGTCTTGAGAGTAGTGTAGTTTTCTAAGTGTAGTCTGTATGCCTGATAACCAGGAACACCATTTGAACCACATCAAGGAAGCTCCAAAAAACTGAATTAGATGCGAAAGGATTTATTCCACTTTCTGAAGAATTTACCTTATTTTTCATCACCAAGATTGCTTTTTATAAAATATTTGGAGAAAAGAGATAATTATTTACTCTCGACCCACTCCCCTTTCATTTCCCAGGGTTGGGCATGTATATGCCCACAGGAACTTAAGTCTGTCATGACACCTGAGAACGAGGCAGTTGATTGATCAGTTTTCTGAAGTAATAGTTTCTTCTCGTGTTGTGGTTGTCATCCTAAGTGACCTCTGGGGGCAGATGAGGGTGGTCTGAAAACCAGCGAAACTCAAGTTTATGTTTGCTCCAGGTACCCTTATTATGAGCATGTGATCTGTCTATCCATCTCCTTAGAGCAAAACACCTACTGGACAAAACTTCTATCCATTTTCAGACATTTCAGGTGACATATACACACACACAACACAGAACTAATTTATTCTGAAAAGAAATGAACTATGCAATCCCTTCTCAAATAAGGAAGAGAAGGACTCTGTTTGGAAAAGGAGTGGAGTATGGTGGGAGCTCAGCTAAGTCGGAGGAAGCCACACTGCCAGATGCTGGAGTAGCTGATGAAGACAGCTGGCCAAAATGAGTCACAGTCAAGTGTCCCATCACTTACTGCCATAATACAAGCAAGAGGCTAACCTGGAGAAATCACCATTTCCCCTGTCCTTTGTTTTCCCCAGGAAGAGCACCAGAAGAAGGTCAGGAGGAAAAGTTCAAGTGTGGGAATTATATCACTTTAAGTGTGGACTGTTGAACTCTCGACACATAATGACTCCACGATTCTATTCAAACTCTGCACTAAGAGATGACCAAACTCTGGAATGGCTTCTATAATAGCAGCATAAGGCTGTGTTCCTAAGATGACCACAGCCCTCCCCCTACTCTACATCCTTCTCTTACCCCTTACGATGTCTGCCTGAGAAAGCTC
The DNA here is from genome assembly GCF_030222135.1 of Aotus nancymaae. Lineage (NCBI taxonomy): Eukaryota > Metazoa > Chordata > Mammalia > Primates > Aotidae > Aotus > Aotus nancymaae. Next base: position 26,298,393 of record NW_026988435.1, read on the forward strand.
AATGTTGCCAAATGAATTTACTCTTTGTTCTATCAAAAACCTGCTGATAAGCAGGTAGGCTGTGGAAAACCCTTTTGGAGCAGTTACTTCAAAGGATTGTGCTCCATTCAGGCAGCTATAGCAAATACCATCCACTATGTGGCTTTTAAGCAACAGAAATTTATTTCTCACCATGCTGGAGGCTGGAAGTCAGTGATCAGAGTGCCTGCATAATCATGTTCTGTTGAAAGCCCTCTTCCAGGTTGCAGGCTGCTGTCTTTTCACTGTATTCTCAAACTGTGAAAGGAATAAGGAGGTTTTCAGGTGGTCATTTTATGAGGGTTGTAATCCCATTTATGAGGACTCTACCCTCACAACCTCGTAACCTTCAAAGGCCCCACTTCCTAACACCATCTTAGTGGGAATGAGGTCTCAACAAATAAATTTTAGAAGTACACAAATATTCACTCTGTAGGCAACTTGCAATTATTCATCATTTCTTTATCTTTTGTGATGGACGTGAAGCTACCACTCTAAACTGTTTCCTCAAGGACACCAGAGCCATCTCTGAAATGCAAACATTCAGGGAGACAACTTGCTCTTTGTCCCAGTTTCTCTGAGAGGACAGGGACTAACTCCTGTGGGCCCTTGCTTGGTTGTCACCCGTCATTATCCCTAGGTGATGAGGTATCTCAGTAGAATTATCTCCAAAAAAACAAAATTGAAAACCAAACGTGGGACCAGGGTGAGTAAAACACAGATTACCTTGTGATTCAAGTGTCTTCGGGGGGAGTAACTGAAACACACTACTAGCGCCTCATGGTACTAGATAAAGTTTGCTGGGGAAAGCTTACAAGCAACGTTGTAGCACAGTGTTTGCTTTCTCTTATTATTCTGCAGCCTTGTGTTGGGCATAGTTGTTCTTGATGTAGTTTCACTAAGATCCCAACTGATAGAGTTTAGCTCTGTGTCACTCTGCAGACTAATCAGTCTCTAATTGCAATCTCATCTCTAATGTGTGGAGGAAGGGAGGTGATTGAATCATAGGGTTGCTTTCCTCCATGCTGTTGCATGATAGTGAGTGAGTTACAATGAGATCTGATGGTTTTGTAAGTGTGTGGAAGTTCCTCCTTCACTCCCTTCTCTTGCCTGCTGCTGTGTAAGACAAGCCTGCTTCCCCTTCTGCCATGATTGTAAGTTTCCTGAATCCTCCTCAGCCATGAGGAACTGTGACTCAATTAAACCTCTTTTCTTTACAAATTACTCAGTCTCAGGTATGTCTTTATAGCAGTGTGGAAATGGACTAATTCACCAGCTGAAATGAGTATGCTTGGACCAGCAGGAGTGAGAATACCTCAATAAAGAGAGCAGGCTCTGTTTCCACGCTATGTTGCTATCTATAGTATAAGCCAAGAGGTCCTAGGTAACACCTATTTTTTCCAAGAAATCAGAAAATACATCAAGGAATTCCTAGGCTCAGGAGTGTATCTAGGAATACGCATAGTGAGTATCATGTCTATTCACAGAGGGCCTGGAGAGCAGCTTTGCATGGCAGGAACACACAGATCAGTCAGAGGTGTTATCTGTCTGCAGAACAGTTAGTCTAGTGGAGCCATGTTTCTGCTCAGCTTCCATCCTGGCAAGGAAATCACGTTCTGGGGCTATTACAATTGTATATGACTATATTTCTTCCACATTTTTTACAATACCCAGGAAAAAAGTTTGAGGTTTAAAAAATGATACATGTTGTTTGAGTTTTGATTTTAGGAGATTAAAAAGAAGTTTCATACTGTACTTGACCTCAGTTTGTGTTTATGTAAAAAACAGGGCTCTACCCATATTTCTTTTATTTATTCATTTATTTATACACTTTTTATTTACCAGTTCAAGGTCTTCTGCTATGTGCGACTTTACTTTGATGTTGGGGATAAATATGAATAAAACAAACTTGTAGACACTGAGAAATTTAGAATAATGTGGGACTCAGTACACAAGGAGGTAAGAACCACAAACTATATAGGGAAAAATATGCATAAATCAGACAAATAATTTCAACATTTTATTACAGTAGAAATGCCTAGAGAATGAAGTTGAAAACCATGAAAGAGAGAGGGATGGACCTGCTTGAGGGAGGAGGGGGTGTCAATAAAGTCTTAAAAAGAAAATGTGACCCTTGGGAAAAAAAATAAAGCAAGCAAGCACTTCACGAACGGATGTGTTTGAAGGTGAAATTTTAGGCTGAGGAACAGAATGAATAAAGACTTGGAATTAAGAGAAAAACATGTTGATGAGTTTAAAGTACTTCATAGAAGGCCTGGAGCACAGAGTGTGCAGAGAAGAGAGAGTCAGAGATGAGTTTAATGGATACACATGGCCTCCATCCTGCCTCGATAAAATATTTATCTTTGAATTTTATGTCACGGTCAGTCACTGGTAGATTTGATGCAAAGAGAGACCAAAATAGGATTGTATTTAGAAAGAACACATGGGCAAAATATGGAGGATATTTAAAGGAAAGTGAAATTAGGATTTGAGAGGCCAAAAAGGAGATGACTCTACGAAACCAAGTAGGTGGCTCTTCCTTTGAATAGCTTTCCGTTTTTATCACATAATTTTTTACCTGTTTGTAATTTTACATCTAGTCACAGGCAAATTCGACTGTAATAAACAGAACCAAAGAGCCAGAGTTTGGCAGCGAGATTAAGAAACATAAAAAACTGACACAAACAAGCAAACATATAGACATATAAATAAACGGAAAGGTCAGAGTTAAAAATAAAATATGCAAAGTGGCTTGGAGTTTTAAAAATTCAAAGGAAAATTCAGCCAATGAAAAGAAATTAGAGCCAAAAGGATAATGAGCAAATACTCTGAAGCTAAAGAACTCACCCTACATAAAACATTACACACTCACCGTATTTATAACCTTCTCATCCTTTTATTACAGCAAACATTCAAATGAAACCATTAAAATCACTGCCACAGTTTGATTGCAAGACCTTATCAAATAATGGATTTGGCACTATTTATCTTCAAAGACTCAACATTCCTTCTAAAGCCCCAAGGCCTCGAATCTCCTCTGAAGCTATAGATCATCTTCACAGATAAGACTTTGATCTGATGACCATCTTTTTGAGGAAACTTTCCTTTAACCAGTGTGTGTCCTAATTAAAACAGAGGTATCTGCTGCTATATAAAAAAAAAATCAAGCCATTTCTTTTAAGTAAGATTTCATCTGAAATATCTTCACGGTCAGTGGAACCTCAGATATCCAGGTGCATTATACCTGCACACTAATGTTTTGGCTCCCCCTGGAGGATATTAGGATGTCACAGAATTTACTTAGTGGCAGAGTCAAACCTAGTTTCTCACAAGCAATATAAAGTTGAAAAGATGAAAGATGAAAGGAAACAACAAGAAAAATTAGGGGCTTCTGATTATATGATAGAATACCTGGCAGTGAACTTGACATCCCACAGTAAACAACTTTAAAGCTAGACAGGACATTTGAGTCTAATGTTATTAATTCAAAGGAAAGAGGCAACAGAACACTGATCACTGACGGAAGGGAAAATTGGAAGGCAAACCTCAAAATCACCCTGGCTCCTTGTCTGGTGAAAATATCCTTAAAAGTGGCAGAGAAATATGCAGTCTTATCAGGACCTGGTGGTGCTACTGGACCCAAGAAGCAAAAATCAGAGTTCAGACCAGCAATCTTGGATCCATACGGCAGGACACTGGAAAGGAGGGAATGTCAAACAGATGGTGAGGAGGAGGCAGAAATCTTTATGAGGGCTTCCTGTGATAAGCGGCTTGACTAAGTATGTGCAGAGCAAAAGGGCATGAGGCTTGCAGTGAAACAGTTTCAGCCAAATTGAGAACAAAGAAACAGAAATAAGAGAAGTCAAACAGTGCTAGGGGGACATCGGAGGTCTAGCTCAGGTAAAAGGGAGAGAGATTTTTAAGCATCCCTCAATCTCAGGGCATTAAGTCAGAGAGGATGGAAATTCTTTGTGTTTAGAGTACAAACAATGCTGAAATAATACGTATTAAAATCAGAGACACCATTAGGTTAGAAGTAAAATGATGTATTACACAAATAATAAGCATACAAGCCCAGCGACTGTCTTATTATTATACAAAATAGACTTACAAAAAAGAATGAGTAAAGAAATAAAGACATATCAGAATAATAATAAAGGAACAATTATTATTATTCCATAATAAAAATAAAGGAACAATTAGAAAGACACAATTTTCTAAATATGTTTACCTGTAAACATAGAACTTGAAAAATACATGAAACGAAACTAACAGATTTAAGAAATAGATAAATTCTTAAATTTGAAAACTTAACATTCTACTTTCAGTAATTAATCGAATACATAGACAAAATATAGCATGCATATAAGAGATCGTAACAATGCTATCAACCTACTTGACCTAATGAAGGTTTACGGAAAGATATGTCAAACAATTACAACTGTACAGACATTACAAATATACATAGAAAATTAAACATACTTTGGTCCATAAAACAAGGTTCCATACTTTCAAAATATAAAAAAGTACACTGTGTTTAGCCTGATTCAAACTGAAAAATCAGTAAAACAAGAAACAGACAATTCCCAAATATTTAAAATTATATGACACATTTCTAAGCAACCCATAGGTCAAAGCAAACATCCCCAAACTATTTTTAAAATATTGTAAAATATAAGAAAAACTCAACATATTTAAAAGTTGTTCTTAGAAGCAAGGTTATAGATCTAAATGCCTATAGTTTAAAAAGAATAAATTTTGAAAACAATTATAGTAGCTCCTACCGCAACGACCTGGAACCAATCCAAATGCCCATCTATGATAGACTGGACAAGGAAAGTGTGGCACATATATACCATGGAATACTATGCAGCCATAAAAAATGATGAGTTTGTGTCCTTTATAAAGACATGGATGAATCTGGAAACCATCATTTTCAGCAAACTGACATAAGAACAGAAAATCAAACACTGCATGTTCTCACTCATAGGCGGGTGTTGAGCAATAAGAACACATGGACACAGGGAGGGGAGCATCACACACTGAGGTCTGTTGGGGGTAACTAGGGGAGGGACAGCAGGGGTTGGGGAGGTCAGGGAGGGATAACATGGGGAGAAATGCCAGATGTAGGTGAGGGGGGATGGAGGCAGCAAACCACATTGCCATGTGTATACCTATGCAACAATCCTGCATGATCTGCACATGTACTCCAGATCCTAAAGTACAGTAAAATAAATAAATAAAAATTGAAAAAAAAAACAAATTAAGTTTAAAATAATGGACGGAAAAAATAAAAATAAAAATAGAAGTCAATTAAATCAAAAACAAGAATAACAAAAACAAAAATAAAGCAAAATAAGGTAGTTCTGTCAAAGATTTAATAAAGATGATATACAGCAATATTCATAAAGAAATTTTTAAAGAGAAAATTATCAAAATAAGAAATAAAAATAAGGATATCACTATTGATCATTCAGATGTTAAAAGGATAAAGGAGAACTTTGTGATAACTTTGATTACTTGGATGAAATGGATATATTTCTTGAAAAACTCAACTCTACAAAGTTAATTAAAGAAGAACTATAGAATCTAAATTGACATATATCTATTAAGAATATTGAATTAATGATCAAAACCATCTCAAATACATCCATATATATTCCAAGCAGAGAATGTTTCAAGAAGTACTTCTTTATAACATTTAACACTTGGAGTGCAGTGTAGAAAACTTACTTCTCTTTAGTTTCCTGTACTTTTACTATTTTTAAATAACATCTTTCATATAGCATAGTGTTATATTTTCTGTTTTAATAATAAGTTATACAACTCATGAGGAGAATAATGCACTGAGTTCAATAGTGTCTCTCAGAAACCAAAAACCACAGAATGTGATCATATTTGGAAATTTAGCCTTTGCTGATATAATTAATTTTAAGTAATGATGAGGTCATGTTGGATTAGCATGGGCTCTAATGCGATAATTGATCATTTTCTAAAGAAGAGAAAGCAGAAACACAGAGGGACAGACACAGGGAGAGTGCCATGAGGCTACAGAGGTGGAGACTGGAATGACACCTACATGCCAAGGAATCCCAAGGTTTGCCAGCAACCACTAGAAGAGGCAAGGAAGTGAGAACATAGCACCGCTGACATTAATTTAGAGCTTCTAATCTCCTCTCTGTGAGAGAATATGTTTATGTTGTTTTAAGCCATGCATTCTATGGTATTTTATTACAGCAGCCCTAACAAACAAATACAAAGTTTTGTACAGGTAAGTATGATGTGGCTGTTAGAAATACCTAAAAATGCGGAAGTGGCTTTGGAATTGAAAAATAGAGGATACAAAAGTTTTGAGTTGCCTGACAGAGAAAGCCTAGATTCCCTTGAAGGAACTGTTGGCAGAAATATAGATGTTAAAAGTGATCTAGTAAAGACTCCAAAAGAAATGGGTGTGGCTACAGAGAATGTTCTTGCATCACAGAGAATGCATCTATTGTCATGAACAGATTGTTGGTAGAAATTTGAATGTCAAAGGTGCTTCTGGCGATGCATTAGAAAGCAATGAGGAATGTGTTATCGGATATTGCAGGAATCCACGCTAAAAAGTGGCAGGAAATGTGGCTAAATTATGTACTGTTGTTAGTAGAAAATAGAACTTGTAAGTGATGAACTTAGATATTTAGGTGAGATTTCCTAGCAAAGTGTGGAAGGTACAACATGGTTTCTCCTTGCTGTTTATAGTAAAATGTGAGAAGAAACAGATATGTTGAAGAAGGAACAGCCAAGCAAAAGGGAGCAAGCATTTGGTGATTTGAAAAATTCCCTACTTTTGCAGATAGCATGCTCCAGAGCCAGGACCCAAGGACAACCATTTGTTAAAAAGGCTAGTCATGGGACTTACGTTGCCAAGCACTATATTAACCTCTCCCAGTTGAACTGGCATCAGTTCAGAAATATTGAATCCCACCAGTCCAAGTCCTTGATGTGCTCTTCATTTTCCTTCCAATGTTTTTCCTCTTCATTTTTCAGATTGTGTAAACTCTAATGATCTGTCCTCTAGTTCAATTATTCTATTCCCTGTTATCTCCACTGTACGATTGAGCCCTTCCATCAAATTTTATTTCACTATTATATATTTTTTATTTCTGTAGCTTCCATTTGCTCTTTTTATATTGTCTACTTTTTTGTTGTCTGTTTTTTTCTAATTAGTTTCAAGAGAATGTCTAATTGTTGAAGCTTTTTTAATTACTGCTGCTTTAAAATACTAGACAGATCATTCTAATACTTGATTAATTTCGACATTGGTTTCATGTGAATATTGTTCCCCCTTCAAGTTGTTATTTCATGACTCTTGAGATGATCGGTGATTTTGTTGTTTTGTTTTGTTTTATGTCTTGAACATTTTGATAACATTTGGAAACTCGGGGGGGTTCTAGTTAATATTTTATTGTAATAGGTATTCACTCTGTTCAGGTTTACCAGACAGGTTCTGGTCTAAATTGTTCAGCTGTGCATCCGGTGACCATGTAATTTTTGGTGGTCACTATTGGTGGTGCTTGAGAGAAAAGAAGGTGTTTACCAGGCTGAGCCATGGTGGGAAAGTGAGCCTGGGAGAATGAAAAATCTTTCCTAAGCAGAACCACTTACGTGAGCAGATTTCCTTTGTGGGTGCCTACTGGCAATAGTATCTCTAGGTGAGGAGGAAAGATTTAGGCCCATAGGGACAAAAATAGTCCTTTTGTACTCAATTCCCTGTGGTGGGACCCCTTGCCTGCAGGGGACAGAGAGTTCTGCCCTGGCCTGGTGCTTGATTTGGTGAGATCTCGCTTGCTAATGACACTAGACACCTGGCGTATCTGTCATAAGAAGAGGAGTCTCAGGTCCTGTGCGGAAAGGTAGTACTTTTCCATTTGATTTTTGTCAGCAGGATTTTGATCAGTTCCTCTTACCAGTGCTGCTAGGTTCAACTGATACTGTTGGCAGGACTCCTGCTTGATCTAGGTGATTGGTGAGCCAATCTGATTATATTTTCTTGCTAACTTGGAGGTTCGCAAACATCAGACCTGAGATACATTTTTGTGTTGGCTAAGGCTTCACAAGACATCCAATACCATGCTATTCCTCCTAGCCTGTAGTCTATAGCCATTCACTTCTTCTGTTCACAGTTCTCCATTTGTTATCTATTGCATTATTTCCAGGGTGTATTACTACTTGGCAGGGATGAGCAGAGAGAAATGAGTCTATGCCATCTTTTCTAAACCATAGTTTTATATTTATATTTTTACAACAGTTTAAAAGGAAACAATACCAACATTTCACAAAGGTTTTCCAATAACAGAAGAGAAGTAAATGCTTCTTAACTTATTTTTACAAAGGCAGCATGATCATAATAAAAAACAAAGAAATTTTAAAAATAAAATTAAAAAATCCTTTAAACACAGTGGAGAAATCCTGAACAAAATACTAGCAAAGCAAACTGAAAAACATATGAAAAATTTAACAAATTCTCACTAAGAAAGTTTTATTTCAGGAATTCAATTTTCAGCATTCTAAAATCAACCACTGTATTTAATATATTAGTAGAATTGAAAAAGAAAATATAGCATTGTTTCAGTGAATACAGAAAAAGGAAACATCACAAAGACACATATACAGTATTGAAGATGAAAAGGATATAATGGGAACTATTTAAACAGTCATCTTACATGCAGGTGGTTATTGTTATTAAAAATAGAATTATTGCCTTTTTATGGAGATGTTTAAATATTTATATATGAGAATTAATAAAACCTAGAATTCTGTTATCCAGATGCTGTTATCTAGGAGATTTGTAGTACTGACATCATATTCTTTTAATTTCACTTTTATTTGTAAAATCTGTATAACAAGTGTTTTACTCATTAAAATATTTTTAAATAATTAATACAAAGTCTGCGCAATGTTCTTAGTACAGAAAAAGCACTTGTTCAATAGTTAATGTTGTTATTTGTTTCCATTCTTAATGTCAAATTTATGACAGGTGATTAGTTACATTTATAAAATAAATACAGGCATAAATAATTAAATGAACAAGTAATATAATTTAATTTTAACACTATTATTCTTTTAAAATTATTCAATATAGTTTTAAAAACTTCAGAAAGTTTTTAACTCAATGAAAATTTTGCAGAGATAATAACTATGTACTGAAACCAGGCATTGTGCTATGTGCTGGGGATAAAGAAGCATTTCCTTCCTTATCTTAAAAAAAAACTTAATTGTCTAGTAGTGAAAAGTAATAGTAAAGCAGAAAATATTAATAGCAAGTGGTAAATGATGTGATAGAGTAGGGACATGTAAACTAGTCTGAGGTTCTTAAAATCACTTCTTGAAAGTGCTCTGAAAGGTGAAATCTGATGGCAGGCAAGAAGGCTTCTCCAAGCATTGACATTCTCCTGAGTCTCTGCATGTGAAAATGCTTTGAAGCAAAAGAAGGAATAAAAAATGCAAAGAATTGAATAGTACTTAGTTATTGATCGTGCATCTATGGCAACGAAGGAGCAGCAAGGTATTTCCAAACAGGTCAAGGACAAGGAATTAAATTGCTAAAGTTGCCAATGATCTAATCACTCCAAAGCATTAGAAGCATTAGAGAAATATGGGCCAAAACATGAACAAAGAATTCATGAATTATAAAATCTGTTCATTATTGAAGAAATGAATAGCAAACTACTGATCTGGGAGTTTCGAGAATCTGAATATTCAGTCGGCTCTCGAACAACACAGGTTTGAATTACGTAGATCCTCTTATATGTGTACTTTTTCCCACTTCTGCCACCCCTGATAATGCAAAGACCAACATCTCCTCTTTATCTGCTCCTCAGCCTACTCAATGTGAAGATGATGAGGCTGAAGACCTTTATGATAACCACTTCCACTTAATAAATAGAAAATGTTGTCTATTTCTTATGATTTTCTTAATAAAATTTTCTTTTTAGCTTACTTTATCATAAAAACACAGTATATAATATATACAACATACAAAAGATGTTTTAATTGATACTTTATATTATTGCTAAGGCTTCCAGTCAATAGTAGGCTATTAGTAGTTAAGTTTTCAAAGTTACACATGGATTTTCCACTGTGTGGGGGTTTGGATTCAGTGCTCCTAACCTCTGCATTATTCAAGGATCAGTTTTATATATAATATATGAAATTTCAAATTATAAAGACATGATATTTGATAATGCTAAGTGTTAGCAAAGGTACAATGAAACAGTCACTTTTTCACAGTACTGAAAATGGTGTAAATTAGTGCAAACCTTATCTTGTACAATTTGAATATATCCATGAAAATTCAAAATACACCTAGACGTTAATTCAAGTTCTACTGAATATTCCATATTATGCAGTATTATGTTATTATTATAATAGAAATATTATATTTATGATATTATAGAAATATAGAGTTATATGCATATAAAGATCACATATAAATAAGTCACAAGAGATAATTAGGTAAATAATTACTATATACAATGTTTTAAAGGTGGAATATTATATTATCAACCAGAATAAGTAACATAAAATTGCATATTCCCATGTGGAAAGATTGTGAAGATACACGATTAGCTGGAAAAAAAGTACATGTGTAAATATACAAATGCCATATATATACATGTATATATTATATGCTTGTTTTCATGTGGTTACACACACATACTGTTGAGTATATTTCTCTGTATATATAATCAAATAAAAATACAAAACGAATTTTTAAGACTGGCCACTTCTCAAGGAGTAAATCTGATATCTTTGTGGTAAACAGAAAACTTATTTTTACTTTAAAGTATACTTTTTCACTATGTTTATGCTTTAGTCTTTTTAAGATAAATGATTTTAACAATGAAAAAGAAGCTGAAGAAATTAGGAAATGCAAGTATACTTCTGAATAGATCTGTTAAAATTGATTATGACTTTCTATCTGAAATTTTATTTGACCTGATTAGAGTTGTTTCTTGGAAGAACATTTAAGAATTTGATTACATTCAGGCTACTCCCTGGAATTAATGTTCAGCAAAAGAATTCATAATATTTTGAGTCAAACATTATATAAGAAAATGAATATAATCATGTCTCTGACAGTTTATTGGGCCTCAGGATTATTTACTTACTCCTTAGTGATCTTGGAAAATCATGTTAATTGTATGGTTTTCATATTGCTTGTATGTGAAATAGGAACAATAATCCAAGGTACTCTAAAATGTTACAAGTTTATCGTATAAACTACTGAATTTTAAAACCACTTTAAAAAACTGACTGCATAGTTCAACTGAGCAGAGAAAGCAAAATTGATATCTGGAACTCTTTATAATAGTTTTTTGAGCTATCACACTTGGCACAATTGATAATATTGATACCAATATTATCTATAGGATATAGGAATCCAAATGCATTTTTGTTGTAAGTTTATTATGTAGTTAGAATTTAAAAAACCTTTGAACAATTTCAATTCTATGCAAAGTTGTACTAATTTTTATAATGAAGTCAAAGGATGTGCTATAAAATTAGTTTATGTAATGCTAATTAAATAAATCATATTAGTTGTGAAAATTACACCATTAATATTTGCGTTCAACTATAGAAAAAAATTTATTTTATGTGCAAGGGAACCATGCCTCCCACTAAATCACCCTACCTTCTTTCCTCCATACTTCAATTTGGAACTCTGGTCCAGAGCACTCCTGAAGCCATAGATCTTTACTGCAGAACTGATTTTGAATGTCCCTTGGACACAAGCTTATCCAGGCAGAGGTGACAAATTACTGCTACATGGGCACATGTAAACATTAAGGAGGAAGAAACCAACATTTTTGGATGGGAGGTCAACAGAAAAGCACAAAAGTATGGCTGATTTGTCATTCTTTAAGAGAGTCATCAAAGGAATGTTATATAAATATTGCATTATTTGTCTAAAAGGATTCAAGAAAAAATAATGCCTTATTGTTAAATTCACAAACAGTACTAACTAGACAAGAGAATGTCAGACAATATTCCAGGCACCTTCCCTATGTTTTTTCTTATTTTGTTTTATAGAAAGACCAGAAACATAAATAAAAATAGATGATAATATAATCTCTTATTGAGAATATCATAAGACATTTGCAGCTATTTTGAAATGCCTGCCTTTGCAATGTAATTCTACAAAAGTCTACAAGCTTCAACAAGGTTGTTATGACTTTGTTTTGAGCCCTGGACTTGCTGACCTGAAACAGAACAAAGATGTAGAAATGACATTCACACCTCTTAATTGGTATCATTAAGAGAATTTTTTTTTCATGCCAGAGGACAAGTGATAGACCTCCTTGAGATTACTATGCTCTTGGGAAAACTGAAACTGTCTTCTAATGAGAACACAATGCTTGTAGCTCTTAAAAAGGTACCAGTTAGCGTTTGCACTACGGAATTCTTTAAAATAGATGTTTTTCTCTGAAAGGATTCTAAGTAATTCTGGTGACCCAGAAGGGGAAAAGAAAGAGCTGTGAGAAATGTTAAAATGGTTCATGCCATTTGAAGAGATAATAGAATTTTTAAGAGAGAGAGAGAGAGAGAGAGTGTGTGTGTGTGTGTGTGTGTGTGTGTGTGTGATCTGTGCATGGGAACTGGAGAGAAGTTTAATGGAAATCTTGCTATTTACTGTAATGCATGTCACAGTGGAAACTGACATCTACAGCAAACGTCATGAAATTAGTAAGACGGTAAATGTCAGGAATCTAAAGTTTATATTTTTAGTAAGAGTAATTCTTCAATAATACATTCATGTAAAAATGGATTTATTATATCTGTAAGTATCTTAACAAGGTATTTAAAGGGATTTAATAAACCTGTTTAGTAGCTATTTGATTGTATCTGTGTGTGTGCATGTGCACACATGTATGTATTTAAAACATAGAGTGAACCTCCTTACCCTTCAACAAGCAGTTATGTTGTTTCAGAGGTAAGTGTAGCAGCATTATACAAAGGGTTTGCCACCATTGTACTCTGTATGTAACTGAGGTTCCTCAGCTGGCTTTTGTTCTTGCACTATACCACCACAGTGCCAATTCAGCATAATAAAAGATATGTCCCATTTTAAGGATCAGTGGAACTCTGCAGAATTAAAACCCTCTGATTCATATTGATTTTCCTCTTCTAAAGTCTCAGTAACAAAGGGCACACTAAGGGCTTTCTCTGGATTTAATTTTCTTCATCTGCAAAATGAAACAACTTTAGGTACATGTTTGCTCAAGTCTCCTTTACCCTAGCCATCTATAATTACCACTAGTCTAGAGTTTAGAATAGAGTACCTAAAGTAAAATCAAATACTTACTTAATATATACCTTATTATCTCCTCTGCATCTGTAAAGGTACATAAATAATAAGAATTTTCCCTAAGTTTTCAATTCAAAAAATTTGATTTTTAGGAAGACAGAAAAGAAATAATCCTACTAAAGTCAAAGCATTAACCAAGTTAAACTCTTAGCAGGAATTGAACTAGAACCACTCTTAAATGGCAATATTACACTCTTTTTTGCCTTCCCAGAAGCCTGTGTTATTCATACATTGCCCTGAATTTGAACTTTCAAGCCCTGAGCTAGCCCTGGTATGTCTACTGCTAAAGAGAGACTTGGAGAAAACTTGTATTGGGGAGGAACTATTGTCATCATCATCATGACATTTCAAATGTACAGAAGTCCTCCTAAAATGTTTTATTTGACATTGGCTTTGTCATTGTATCAGAGAATTAAATAAAAACCTATAATCAGCCCAATCAATTCTGGTTTAGAATAAATGCATAGTGTCTAAAAAATTATGAACCTATTAAAATTAAACCCCAAATTCAGAATCAAAATATGGTTTTATTCTTTCAGTTGTAATTTGTTTTTAGGAAACAGAGTCAGACTCTGTCACCCAGGATGGAGGAAAGTGGTATGATCAAAGCTCACTGCAGCCTCAAACTCCTGGGCCCAAGTGATCTTCTTTTCTCAGCCTCCCAAGTAGCTAGACTACAGGTGCTCATCACAATGCCAGATTATTTTTTATTTTTATTTTTTGCGAAGGCAGAGTCTCAATATATTGTTCAGGCTAGTCTTGAACTCCTGGGTTCAAGTGATTTGCCCACCCCAGCCTCCGAAAGCATAAATTGTTTGTAATACAGTGAACCTACTATTAGATGCATTGTGTACTAGAATAAGATCTTGCATAGATGCATAAGACATTCATCTCTGCCTCAGCCGTTTTCTAGACCCTTTCAAGAGAATGACACATAAATCAATCATTAGAATACAAAAGTGCTACTCTTGAAACCTGCTTAGATGTTTATGGAAGCAAAAAGACAGCACATAGTCCTGCCTAGAAAGAAAACTGAAGAAAGTGTCACTGTATGAGAATATTTTGATCTCACAGTTTTGAAGGAAGGAAAAGCATGTATTGGGTGAATAAATAGTGGAAGATGATTCCAGGCATAATCTTGTCAAGGAATTCTATGCAGAATGGCTTCCCAGAGTGATGTGAATAATTGATGGGAAATTAGTGTGGAAGACCTTACGAAGGTCCTCAAATATCACTTACGGAGGTTTGGACTTTATCCTCCAAGGACAGGAGTGAATAAAGAATTTCAAGGAGTAAAGTGACATAGTTACATGTGGGTTTTGTAAGTAGTCTGTAAACTATATGAATGAAGGCAAGACTGTTAGCAAGGATGCAATTTCAGTAGTCTAATGCATGATGAGAACTAAGCCAAAATAGTGGCAGTGCGAATAAAGAAAATGTGACAAAATTGAGAAAAAAATCTATTTTGGAGGTTTAATCAACTGGGTAACTGAATAATGAATTTCATTAATTTGAAGATGAAAATATTCTAGAAAAACTTCAGATTTTTGATTTAGATAAGTCATTATATCTGGATTTATATTAACTACATGTGTTTCCTATTGAAAGCCTATAATAAATCATTCTCTTTTTCATTTTACAAATTAACAATCCACTGTGATAATGACCCAGGAATCAGAAAGTTGGAAATCAAATCTTGTTTTTATTAGTAGAGTAGTCTCACCATATCTGTAGGAAGACATTTCAAGACCACTAGTGGTTGTCTGAAACTGCAGGTAGTACCCAATCCTGTATGTACTGCTTTCTCCTGTACATATCTACTCATGATAATATTAAATGTATAAATTAAGCATTGTAAGGAATTAACAACATAACTAATAATTAAAATGCAACAATTACAACAATATGCTATAATAAAAGTTATGTGCATGTGGTATCTCACAATATTTTCTCATACTGTGTTCATGTATTTTTGGACTATGGTTGATCACATGTAACTGAAACCATAGAAAGCAAAACTGCACATAAGGAAGGACAATTATAATTCAAATTCAAATTTAAATATGGGGCAAATGAATTTGCTGACTAGTATCTCCTTGACTTAAACTGATCACCCACAAATCTTGTCACAGGTCCAGTTGGGCAAGAAAGAGCTTCCTCTGCCTTCTCTCAAGCAAGTGCCTTACTGCACAGCAAAATAATGAGAAGAACACTCCTCTATGGGCAAGCATGATTCTAAAAGAAAAAAGTTCAATATTTGTTAAAATGTGCAAATGCTTAGAGACATAATCCTTAATCTAAATTTTATTTCCTGCTATAATAGACACTTTGCTCTAAGGCTATTTTGGGACCCACAAAGGAATACACAAGAAAATACAAGGATAGGAGAGACAGAATTTTTATTAAGTATCCTGAACTTGGAGGAAGGTAGACAGCAGAGGTCTCCTAACATATTAGAATGAAAGTGACCAGGGAAACTTCTGGATCTTGGGATGGTTCACACAAAGATTTTACCCCTATATGTGAGGAGTGACCTGAAGTGTTTGCTCAATGAGGTCTGACCATTAGCTCCAATACAGGATGGAAGTCCACTATCTTCAATTGATTTTGAGTAATTCTGAAATTATTGTCTCTATATCCCAATAAATGAATATGCAAATATCTAATTTTTACATTTAATTGAACATACTTATAAATCGTATTAACATAGTGCTCCACAATGTATTCATTTTAATATTGTAGTTGACCATATTTGACATTAAATTTAATCTTAAATTTCTCCATACTCTTGGAGAAATTATCTTGGCACTAGGAAAAAAATTTAGAAGAAAATATATTCTTATAACTTTGGATATATCACCATATTCAAATGCTCTGTAGATGGGTTATGTTTAATTCTGAGGAAGATTATTTTGATGAGTAGAAAATGTCCAAATGAACTTTTCAGTATTCTAATTTTTCTGTAATTATTTTAAATCAAGAAAATAGATATTCTATTTACTGAAGAAAAGTTTTAATAAAAACCTATTACATGTTGTGGCGTAGATTAAAGTAGATAAGATTAAAATAAATTTCTTCCCTTAATAGCCAAAACTAATAGTTCTGCTTCTCGTGTTAGTGATCCTTCATTTAATGTGGAAGAAATATGAAGATACTTAAAAATTTAAAATGTTTTCTGAATTATAATTTGGGAGATGTGACAAAAAGTTGCATCCAGCAATGCATACAGTAAACATTCTAAAAATGTTTTTAAAAATGTAACCTTTACACTCTTTGACATTTAACAGGTCCTAAAACTGGTTGAATATCCTGTTCTCCACCTTCTACATCACAGCCCTGTTAAGTTGTGTTTTTTTGTTTTCATTTTTGGTTTTGATGTGTTTATGAATAGGAGAATGAATATTCAAGATGAAGTTTATAACTTGAGCAATTATGTTTCCTAGACTCTATTTCTGATTTTTCCAGTGTATATTAAATCTTCCAACTACTGGGTCAAATATCCTAAGCTTTCTCAAAGAGGTTGTTAAACTATAACAACAAAAGTAAACAACAACAAAACTGAGCTATCTTGGATGTCAAAGGCATATGACATTTTTTTTTTTATCAAAGTGGAAGAAAATTGTGCCTTTAAATTGTTATAATACTAAACATTGCTATTGGTAAAAGTTTGAGCTTTTGCAAATAGGAGAAAACATTTTTATATACACTAGGTTTAGGATATCCTACCCCAAAACATGATACGTGAGCATATTGGATATTTTAAGCTGAATGAATTTGAGAAATGGCAGGTGCAGGAAGAATTTTCCTGCTTTGCACTGAAGCAGGTCATAAGAGCCTCATGTGAGAAATGTCCTCTTTACACCAGTTGAAAGAAGTGATCTTACCTATGAAGTTAGAAGGATACCAAGAAATCTGAACAAATAGGTATCGCTAAGTTTGCACTAGTTTACTACACTTAGCTCATACCCTGTTGTCTTACAATGTTTTCCCATGAATCCACTTTTTATCAAACTTGGTATAACAGCACTCAGGTTTGATAGTTCCTTTTGATCTTCATTTCCTTATCAAAGCCCCCATATCATGTAAAATTTGTATTAAACACATTTTCACGATTGTCTATTGTTAATATGTGTTTGTTTTGTTACGGGGGCTTCAGCTGAGAACCTAGAAGGATAGAAATAAAATATATTTCCTCCTCTCTGATATTTTCCAAATTTTGCTCTAATCATTTTTTTCTTGACTGAAGATTGTAAATTGGTGACAAAAAGAATAGGCTTGGGAGTATACACAGCCATGCATCACTTAATGATGGGATGGGTTCTGTGAAATAAGGGGTTCTGGTGATTTTGTCATTGTGCAATCATCATAGAATGTACTTACACAACCTAGATAGTGTAGTTTACTATATACCTAGGTTATAAGGAGTACCCTATTGCTCCTGGGCTACAAACCTCAACTACATGTTATTGTACTGAATATTGTAGGCAATTGTAACACAATGGTAAGTATTTGTACATCTAAGTATAGAAAAGTTACAATAAAAATTCCGTATTATACTGTCATATGCCATCCATTGTTGAACTGAAACATTATCTTTACATGGTACATGATTGCATGTATTTCCCAAAATAGTTATACTATATGTTATAAGAAATTCTCATTAACACTATTTGTAAAATGTAAATTTGATGAAAATATTTCCTGAGAATATATAATGTGACAGGCATGGCTCTAGGTATTTGAGACTTACCACTGAAAAGAAAACAAAAATCCCTACCTTGAGGAACTCTTGAAGCTGAGAGTCCATAGGCATACATATAAGCATGTGGCACACAGAGGGATGAAAAGAGTGATAAGGAAAAGGGTGGGGAGGTAACGTAAGAAGTTCTTTGGCCCTTGAAAGCATGGTTGGCATGTACTATGTGGTGGTGGTGGTGGTGATGGGTGTGTGTGTGTGTGTGTGTGTGTATGTTAGGGAGAGATGGTAGAGCTCATTGAATGTGTAAGATTTGAATCAAGATCTGAACAAAATTAGAAATTAAATTTTTGGAGGCAGAGCAGTTGAAACAAAGCTCTTATGTAGAGAAAGTGACTATCCTATCTGAGGAATAGCAGGAAGGTCACTGTGACCAAAATCGAGTGTTCAAGGGCAGAATTATAACAGGTAACGTCAAGCAGGTAACAGGGTGGGCTCTTGTAGAGAACTGACAATCACAATGAGGAGAGGACTATGGCTATTTACTGTGAGTGAAATAAGCATTTACAAACTTTTGAAGCGGTTTACATTTTAAAAAATGTAAATTCATTCTAACTGCTATAATGGAGCATAGATTTTAGGAGGACCTGGGTAAATAATGGAAGATAAGTTAGGAAACTACTTCAGATGCTAGGTAAAAGAGTACGGTGGCTTGAGGATATGGGTCATCAAAGATAGAAATGGTCAGATACTAAGAGCTGGGCCTGCATCATTTTCTAATGCAGAAATTCCTTAACTTCATATAGAAGCAGCTTTAAAGCATGAAACAGGATGCCAAAATAATTAAAGTAATACACTCAAATATTTGTTAAGTAACAAATTGCTATTATTTAACTAGTGTCCCTATATTATATTTTTATTTAAAATACTAAGTAAAAATTCCTTTTAAGTAAATATAAAAATCTATATATGTAAAGCTAAAATTTTAAAAATTATATTGATTATATCAACATTGAACCATAATATAAACAAAATAATTATTCATCATCCATTTCCATATATTGTAATCAGTTTTTAGCTGTATTTTTCTATAACACTATGTCTCCTGTATTTTGTAAAGCATGTTTTTTAAAAATTTGTATATTTTTAATTTTATTTTCCTATAATTACCTGTAATCTGGTTTAAATCATTATTCTTATCTTTAATAATTTTATCTTTAGTCCTAACATTCTGCATTTTTATCATTAGTACATTTAAAATCATTGCATGTAATTGATTCTACTCTCTATGACATACAAAATTTCATTGAAAAATAATTCTGAAGAGACTTTGAGACACCTGATAAACTCAGAGAAAATTCTGCCAGAGGTTATTGCCTGTTCTACTTTTTTCATGTTACAATATTAATATTTCAGTCAAAATATTGTTATATGTGCTATCTTGCATTTACTCATAGTATCAATTTTCAAGAAAGTTTTTCAAGTAAAAGCTTATCAAATAATCTCTATTATTTGAGAACATTACAAAAAGGTATTAAAAATTATTGTCAATTTTATTTTATCCCAAACAGTACACGAATTAATCCAGATTAAGAAATAGAAACTGAAGACAAAGAGATTCTTGTCACAGACCAATATATTATCTTTTAGTTTGTTTTCATAGTTTCAGGTTTCTTGTTGCAATCTCTTTTCTTAGTGGCTGAATTATTCTAACAGTTTGAAAGTGGAAATTTGGTGACATTGCACTTAGTGGACAGTTTGTTTAAAAATGTACAACTAATTTAGAAAAATAAAATGAAATTTAAATTAAATAACTCATTTGCAATAATGCTCAAAACCATTAATGGGACATTTGGGTTGATTTTAAAGTAATTCTTCAGATTTTCTAACGTCTGCTTTTTAATGAACATCAGAGAAAGAAAGCTATTTGCAATGCTGAAGACTATTTTGCATTTAACATCAGCATTATCAAAAAATTGTAGCTCAGTACTATGTATCTCAATTTTTTTAAATTACATATACTTTGACAAGCACAGCTTTCATTTTGATTGGCAAAATATTGATGCTTGCTTGGGCATAACATAAATTAGATGTCCATCATCCTCAATTTTAAGTTCATTTTTCTTGCACTGATTGATTTTCCTTCCCTTCCTTCCTTCTTCCTTCCTTCCTTCCTTCCTTCCTTTTTTTTTTTTCTGGAGTTTCACTCTTGTTACACGGGCTGGGGTGCAGAGGCATGATCTTGGCTCACTGCAACCTTCACCTCCTAGATTTGAGCGATTCTCCTGCCTCAGCTTCCCAAGTAGCTGGGATTACAGGCATGCACTACCACCCTAGCTAATTTTTGTATTTTTAGTAGAGACAGGATTTCACCATGTTAGACTGGTCTCAGACTCCTGACTTCAGGCGCTACACCCGCCTCAGCTTCCCAAAGTATTGAGATTACAGGTGTGAGCCACTGCACTAGGCCTCTTGCACTGATTTCTTAATCTAGTATATGTATTATTAATTCAAGAACTAATAATTTTAACTTCAATCCTGAAATTGTAAAATTGTTTACAGTTTACAATAACATTCAATATAATATCAGATGGTTCATCTTTGATAGAATAAATTATAAAGTTGTACTTTTACTCAATTGAATTTAAAAGTGTCAATCTAGTACTGGAGTTTACTTAATTGATTTTCTATTTGAAGCACCTTATAACGCTGAAGAAATCTTCATTTCACAGTTTGTAAGTTCTCCTGCTGAGGAAACTACCATAGTAAGAGGTATTGCTTCATTTCTTCATGTGCAAGAGGATATTAGAATTTAAAAATGATAAAATTAATTTAGATCTGTAATTTGATCTAAATGAAAATTCTTGCTTCACAGGATGATCTGCAAAATTATCTCCAGAGCTAGAATTTATTTTTAATTGTCACTTTTGGGCACAAGCTTTTTAAAAACACTGGCTTTAAAGTAGAAACTGCAGATAGACTTATAATTATTTTTCTGCTTTTGTGTGGTTAATAGTATCTGTGTAGCACCCAAGTTGGATGATAAACATGAATGAAGATATTATGCAGGTTAAATGTTTAATATTGACTTTGTTAAGAAACAAATTTAAGTTTCCACCCTGCATGTACCTTAACTTTTTTTTTTTTTTTTTTTTTTTTTTTTTTAAGATAGTGTCTTGCTCTGTCACCAGGCTGCAGTGCAGTGGCCCTATCTTGGCTCAGTGCAATCTCCGCCTTCCAAGTTCAAGTGATTCTCCTGCCTCAGCCTCCCAAGTAGCTGGGATTATAGGTGCACGCCACCACACTCAGCTAACTTTTGTATTTTTATTAAAGACACAGTTTCACCATGCTGGGCAGGATGGTCTTGATCTCCTGATGTGGTGATCAGCCCACCTTGGCCTCCCAAAGTGCTAGGATTACAGGCTTGAGCCACCGTGTCCAGCCTACGTTAACTTTCTGGAGAGCTAATTGCTGCCTAAGAATTTTCTTTTAAAACAAATTTTAGAAGCATTCCAAACAATAAAATAGTGAACGTTTAGAATATATAATAACTGAAAAAACAATAGTGTTTGGACTATTCTCTTTGCATTCCACAGGAATGCAAATGTTTTATGTACATATTTTCTGCACATATTTTCTGCTTACTTAATATACATTTTTTTCTCCCTGGCCTTCATCAGGTGACAACCTGAAGTTTTGCATAGCAGTAGCTAAACCACAGCAGATTGGCTTGGACAAGTGGCTAGAAAGGGTATCCTAGTAGCGTGATTTGAGCCCTACAACCAGAGCTTGGACGTCTTTTGCCATTTGTGAGTGAGAGCTGCTTGTTTTTCCAGTGAGCATCATGCATAGTATGCTTGAAAGAGAAGTGTGCATTACTTTAAATTTGGAAAACTTTGAAAAAAGAGAGAGAGATTGTCACTATACAAATTTTAGAAATGATACACATTCAATTGATAAATCTGTTCATTGCACATATATCTCAATCACTAATAAAGAAGATCTGGAAGAACTTGTAGTTCAACAAAACTCAGCATAACTAATTTTAACACAATTATTAGGAGGTTTACTTCATGAAAAATGAAAAATCTTATTCAGTAGCTAAATTGAAAAAGACGTTAGACAAACCTAGCATGTTCCAGTCAAAACAGTTTGCATGGTCACACTAGGAATGAAAGAAAAAAAAAGTCAAATTATTACTCTCTCTATTTAAAATAAAATAATAAAAAAAACAACAACACTGAAGTCAATGGGCTCTAAGAATAAAGCTAGACCATAATTCTGTCAAAAAGCCTTTCTTGATTAACTCACTTGAGAAATAAACAATACTGAAGCCAAGTAGCTTAACATCTGTGAGGCAAAGATAGAGATGAAGATGCTGGATGTCCTCTGGCCCAGAACATTGAACACTTTGTGGAGTTATAAAATAGATTTTCATGATTTCTTACACAATGGGAGAAAAAAACAAAAACAAAAGACCCAGAACAAAGAATCTGATAGGAAGCAGATGTCCTGAGAAACATCCACAAGGCAGATGGCAGCAATGTGTGAATAACAAACAGACCTATGGGATAGAAACAGCAAGACAAACATCATGTGGAAAAATTTACTGAACTATTTCACATTTTCTTAAAAAAAAGTCATGACTTGTGATTACCTACGTAGCATACAGATATAATAACCTGTAAGGGAGGAAGAGAGAGAGAGAGAGAAAGAGAAACCTATTGAAGGAATACAGATACAAAATTCTATATTAGATGCTGTATGGATCAGTATACACATGACCGGCTTTAGAATTTGATCTATGATCTATCTAAAGATGAGGTGGAATTTCTATATGTGTAATTCAATGTTATAAAAATTTATATTGACAAATATGTTTTATTAAGACGAATATTTCCTTTCACTTATTAACAAAATTTATTGTTTATAAATATTCGCTATGGCCTGTGCCTTTACAATATAACCTCCTTTCCCCACCCTGCCCACAAATGTATAGTGTCTCAGTATCTTCTGAATTTCATTTTTAAAATTTTCTATCTTGAAAAGTGAGATTTAGAATGAGGAATATATTTTTTTACTTAAAAGTTGAGAAAGGCATCCACTAAAATAGCTTGAAAAAAGTCCACCTGCTTGAAAGAATAAGCCAAATCTATGCAAATATTAAAAATTGATTAGATCATGAATAGCTGGGCAATAGAACTTGGTGAGTAGACAAGGAAGAATGTTTAGAATAGCTGATTCACCATTTATCCTTACACATAGCATTCATGGAACATTTTATTTGCCTTGACACAAATATATTTGCCTTTTAAATTGTTTTACCAGTGTTTATGTAGACACATCAGAAATTTTATAATTATTTAATAATCATAAATCCCCTTTTAAATTTTAAAATCTTTTATATATTTCCATTATAACACCATTGCAATTATTTAATGTTTCAACTTTATCCAAAATGCCAATAACTTCACTGTATAAAACTATAAAAGAGCATGATATCCACATCAGAAATGGAACGCTGGCATTTTGTATTAAAATGTCACCACACAAGTTGTATAAATACTAAATTGCTCAGGACGAAGATTAAATCTTCATTGTATTGTGGCAAGTGGCAATGAACTGATCATTCATCTGTACTTGCTTTCTTCAAGTGTTAGGATTGATGATCACAGAAAATATGATGTGCTAATTTTCAAGCTAATCGCCTAAAACTTACAATTCATTGAACAGAAAATATGTGACTTTTTTTTGCGATGCTTCTTTAGCTATCTTCATTATCTTAATTTTAAAGAAAGCATATTAAAAGGTCAGGATGATTACATGGTTCTAGGCATTGTATAACTTGTTAGAAACCCTAATTTGCTAACATAGAATTAATTTTGTGCTCTATTTACAGATAAAAGCTTCTAGCATAAATTTATATTTTCAACAGCTTTTAAAATTTGCCTATTGCTTGAATAGTTTACAGGACTGGTCTGCATTTTATTATATAATAATAAAATATTTAACAGTATGTCTCAATTAAGTCATATAACATTCTAATAAGATATTCTGAGAAGTAGCACCCCTATTATTTTGAAAATATTTTTATATGAGAATATTTCAGCTAAATATAAATTTTATTTACTTAATGATTAATATTAAAGAATAAACAGGTCTCATAACAGTAATTTCTGTAGAACAGGATTTATCTTCCTTTCAAAGGCCCAAGAATTATTTAGAAGCTTAGACAAAATTGAACCTCGTTCTTATAAAGTTGGCTAGGTACCTTCTTTACAATTTTTAAAAATTAAGAGTTTTAAATATATTGCAAACAAGGACTAACAGCTCCATGAGCATAAGGACAGTGCTGGACGTCAGTTATTCCTTTTCATTTTATTGTATTAGTATAAACTTCGTTTGGCTTTGACTAATGGCGACTTAATAGTGACTTAAATAAAATTAAAGATTATCTCTGACATAAGCAGAGTGCAGGTATGGCATTACGTCCATGTATGTCAGTATCTCTGGTTCCTGTTTTCTTTCTGATGTCGCATCCACTGAATGTAGCTTCCACCTCATGATGCAATACATTTGTTCTTACTGAAGCTGTAATTTCAGCATTCCAACTAACCGAGAGAGGACAAACGTATGCCTTCTGTCTTTTTCAGATACTTCACAGCATTTATATTAAGTGATTTATATTAAGTGGTAATAATTACACTATTACCATTGATGTCTCCCAGATCACAAATAAGTCCACAGCCACACAACTAGATTTCAGAAAGGCTGGGAAACATAATCTTTATTTTGGTACTGAAGTGTGAAACAAAAATCAAAAGTTTTACTATATTGGAAATATTGAAAACATGAGTCATTAAAAATGAAGTCATTCTTAAACAATTTCAAATGCCTAAAATAATTATATTAATAGAAATGTGTATACAGATATTAAACTCATACATTGAATAGACCAGATTTGGTTTAATTTATATTCTTAATATCTTTTGTAATCTTTTTCTTATATGATTTGAATCGAATAAGAAAAACAATTTTCACATGAATTTAATGTTTAACTGAACTCTTAGTCTATTTTCCCTCAATTTATTTTTATCTTGAAGTTTTTTTTATAAAATTAAATCATTAATACTTCAGAATAGGGTCATCTTTACTCATAAAATGTTTCAACTACTACAGTGTGGTGATTCAGGTAACAAGCTAGGTGCTGTGGCTCATGCCTGCAATCCCAGCACTTTGGGAGGCCAAAATGGGAGGATTGCTTGAGGCCAGCATTTCAAGACAAGCCTTGACAATATAGCAAAATCCTGTCACTACAAATTTGTTTCATAAAAATTAGCTAGGAGTGGTGGCAAGCACCCGTGGTGCCATCTACTCAGAAGGCTGAGTGAGGAGGATCACTTGAGCACAGAAGTTTGAGGCTGCAGTGGACTATTCTCATGCTACTGCACTCCAAACCTGAGCTAGAGAAGAGAGACTCTGTTGCTAAACAAGTAGACACACTAAAACTCTGGTTAATGTAATTGAATTTCTTAGAATAGTACTGTGGCAGACAAATCCTAAGGAAGCCCCATTATCCAGCCTTCTGATACTGAAGTTTTTACATAATCTTCTTTCCTTGAGTGTGGAACCTGCGAGTGGATTCCAACCAGAAGACAGCAAAGTTAATAGTAGGCATATAATTATGTGTAGGTTATTATCTGATTACCCTAGTTACTTTATAGACAACTGCAATCCCCTTTCTACACCAAGACTCTCTTTCCCTTGTTAAATTTGAGGAAGTAAAAGGGAATGTTGGGAAGGCCTACAGGGCAAGGAGATGAGGATGGCTTTTTGCCGCCAGCTAGCAACAAACTGCCAAGACCTCAGTTTAATTTTTATAAATTATCCATTCTAAGATATTTCGTTATAGCAGCAGAAACAGACTATAACAACCCAGGAATCAAGGGGCCTGCTGATGAAATAAATATTGCAGTCTGAATGACTGTTGAACCAGGGTTTATGATACCCAAATGCAGGAGAGGATGCATGTCTCAGCTCCAGATGGAGAGCACATTTTCATTTCTTCCACCTTTTTGTTCTGCCTGGGCCCTCAGTGGATTGGGTGATACCTCCCTACATTGGTGATAGTGGTCTTCTTTATTTAGTCTGCTGACTCAAATGTTAGTCTCTTCTAAAAACATCCTCATGGACATACCCAGAAATCATGTTTTATCAACTCTCTGAGTATCTTTCAACCCAGTGAGGTTGATACATAAAAACTATCACATGCAGTAAATAAATAATCCAGTAGAGAGGAAATAACCTTCAGAGAAGTTGTGGGCAAATTGCTATATTGTCCTTGAATAGGTGAAAGCAGATGGGTTCTAAATGTATGAGTGAAGAGATGGCTTGGAGTAGAAATAAACCTACAATTCATGAACCATAACATGAAGAAAGGTCAGATTATATAAGCAGACTATGCTAGCTGCATTGAGAGGCAGGTTGTAGCTTGGAAACTTCTGATTCTGAAGTAAAATTAGAATCATAACTGAAGATGGAGAGAGAGAAGGAGAGATTATAAGAGAGAGGAGGGGGTATGAAATTATCATTTGGAGAGGAAATTGGCTAAGTAATATGATAGCCAAGCAAGATTAAAGACACACTTCAGATTATCAATCATGAATTGAAAGTGCCAAAAGTCAGTATGTCTGTGTTTTTACTCTAACTGTATACAGCTCTGTGGATATAATGGGTATTAGGGAAGGGGATTATATTTAATCTTATTTGAAATCACTCTAGGTAAGTACAATAGTAGGAAATTGAAACAAAGAAATTGTTAGTTTATATAATAATAATTGACCATAGAATTTAAGCTGGAGAAGAAGTTGTTGAATATATGACAGGGATAAAGGACTGTGAAAAGGTGGTGACATCAGTGGAAGATAGGTCCAAATGATTGTTAGAGTGTGAGCGTTAGTAAGTAGACGCTGGAAAAATAAGAAGTATTGGTCTGTGAGAGGGTTGTACAAAATTGAAGTAATGGAGATGTTTCAATTGTTGGTGATAGCATGTTTTTTGTAGGGTCGTTTAAATGGAAGTTTGGGTTACAGTGGGAAAAATACTTACTAAAAGAATGCAGCTTCAAGGCCAAAGAGTTGCAAAGACCCTCTAAGTGGCTATTTACATTGCTGAGAATTGTGTCAAAGTATTTTTAGGAAAGAGTGAGAGTGAGGCAAGAACTAAAACCCTAGGGAAATGAAGAAAGACGTGAAGGTCCGTAAGTGTTTGTAACACTGAGTAATTGTGCATGCCTTAAAAAAAAGTTTACTCAAAGTGTGACTTTCAATGGATTTTGCTAGAAATGTAAATGCTTAGCGCTCAGCAATCTCTCTTTTAAAATGCCTTCCAGATGATTTTGACATATTCTACAATTGAACACAACTGACTATAATAATATAATATAATGGCATGAGATCTAAAACTGGGGATTTTAGGTACAATGAGGAAGAATGGTGTGGAAGTTACAAGTAAAAGCAAAGTTGAATCTATCCTACTTCTGGGTCTGGTGGATGAAGAGATGGGACATAGCTCATTTATCATATTTTGGTTATTAGCTTACTAACCACTCACTATATACTAGAAAATATAATAGCGTTACAAAGATGATACAATTTAATCAAATAACTACTCTCTTTGGTAGTACTATTGCAATCTCCATTT
The DNA here is from genome assembly GCF_030222135.1 of Aotus nancymaae. Lineage (NCBI taxonomy): Eukaryota > Metazoa > Chordata > Mammalia > Primates > Aotidae > Aotus > Aotus nancymaae. The sequence continues at coordinate 26,326,163 of NW_026988435.1, forward strand.
TACAAAGTAGGAAACTGACATGAAATTATGTTAAATGACATGCTCAAGGTCACATAACTGATACATTTTATTTCTTCCTCACTTTCATATATTTTATAATCTAATCAAATATTTATTTTACCAATCCTCTGCCTTAGGTTGTAGTAACTCTCATATATTTTACTACCATTTCAGACCTACACTGACTGGTTTGTATGTTCCTCATGAAGTCAAGTGGTCAATGTTAGAGAAACCCTGATTCATCCTGTCTGATACTTTGGAAGACACTCTAGAATAGTAGAATTGAAAGGGCTCTTCTAACTCGCCTGATCTAACTTTTCTCATTTATCTAAGGCTATGAAAGTTAGTACTTGACAGACTAAATGTCAGCAGCAGAGTTTTATGAAAATCTCTGACCCCCATTAAAATTATTTTTTATTATACACCCCACTTCTTCAGTTGAAGGATATTTAGACTAGACATTCATGCTATGATTTATTTCTTCTTGCTCAGATTTGCTCTTAATCAATGACTAAAAATATAATTTCCCAGAAATCTGCCACCCCCAAATTCCTTCCTACACACAGGTGCCAGAGTCATCCATCCAAAATGTGCAACTGATCATATTACTTCTATGATTAAAAGTCCTTTAGAATCTCCTATTGCTTACAGATGTGTGGAGTTTTTTTCTTTTAGTTTTAACAGAAGAAAGTGACAGAGAGTGCTATGTAATCTTGGAAACCAAGCTATCTCTCTCTCTCTCTTTCTCCCTTCTTCCCTCTCGTTTTCTCTCTCCTTCCTCACTTCCTTCTCTTCCCTTCCCTTTCTTCCCTTCCCTTCCCTCCCCTCCCATCCCCTCCCCTCCCCTTCCCTTCTCTCCTCTTCCCTCCCCTTCCCTTCCCATTGAGTCCAAGGAGCACTAATCCAAAAACTGTATAGGTTTGAAAGTTGTAGTAACCCTCATATATTTTACTACTACCTCGTATATTTTATTTTTCCTCCTTCTTTCCCTCCTTCCCTCCCTTCCTTCTCTCCCTCCCTTCCTTCTTCCCTCCCTCCTTTCCTTCTTGCCGTCCTCCCTTCCTTTCTTCCTCCTTTCCCCCTTTCTTTGTCTTTCTCTCTTTCTATTTCTCTCCTTTTCTTCTCTTTTCTTTCCTCTCAGCCAGATTTCACTTTCCAGCTTGTCTTGCAATTAGAAATGGCTGACTGCAACTTAACCATGGAAAGCCAAATGAATCAAGTGTGTCCCTTCCAGTCCATGCTTGTTAAGGAAGAAGATTTGTCATTTTTATCCACTCTCTCTACTTTTGTTAGCTTGAAATCCTCACCTAGATGACCCTGGAAACAGTTTTGAAGGCTGTAGTTCCTGAGTGACTCGGTAGAGCAGAGCACTTTCCCATCCCTTACTCTTGTGGGCATTAATCAGAAAAACCATTTTTGATACTTAAGTGAATGAAAAATAAACATAATATTTGAACCTATGGATATCTCAATGTTTACATTTTATGGCCACTTGTGCTACTTTAACTTACATTGTGCCCTAATTTATGGCTCCATGATGTTCTATGCACGTTACGCATTTTGTATTCAAACTACCTGTTTATGAGTCTGTTTCAGCCATTAGACTGTGAGATCTTGATTAAAGGAGTATGTCTAGATTTGTTTGTAAGTATCCACTGATCAATACGGCATAATTGTGGCACAATATCTAAGGCTGAACCTACATGCTAAAGTGTTTTGCCTGCTTATATCAAATGGATCAGTGAAAACAGACTGTATATTTTAAAATTTTTTTGACTTTGAAATGGAAATTCCTTATACATCTATGAAGAAAATAACTTCTAAAAAATTATGTAAAGCTTTTGAAAGTATTACTAGACTATAACTGCCTATTTGGAAAACACCATTGCTTTAAAAAACTATTGGAAATTATATGTTTTATTTTGTTGTCTTAAAGGAAGCCTAGGATGATATGGAAGTTTATACTTATATTTTTAAGTAGCAATTATGTTATCCACTTCTCTTGGTTTCATTTGGTGGTTAAAAGTACATCTACGGAGATGAATTAACCTACCTAGCAATTAGTGTACTGTAAGATTTCATTTGCTAAATGGGTGAGCAATCACACGGACAAACATTTTACACTGGAGAAATGATTTACTTACAGAAATCAATAGCTATGTCTTTTTTGCCTCCAAGTGGTTTATGGAATATAACCTCAACAAATTGTAGAAATATATTCCTCACAGGGCATTGTGCCTTTCTTTAACAAAAGCAATACACAGCTTTTGTTAAAACAGGTGTTAGCAAAAAAAAAAAAAAAAAAAAAAAAACCAAAAAACAGGTTTTGTTGAATTATATTTATATAGAAATTTTAAGTATAATAAATTTGAGAATTACTAAGAGGAAATAGAAATGAATCTTTTTATAATTTGTTGATATCCTGCATTTTATTAGTTTGACATTATCGAAAATCGTAACTTTAACAATAGTAACTATCTTTAATGTAATAGATTGAGACATTTATTGCTATCTAATAGAATGCAGGAACCAGACTCCAGATAGTCTGATTTCCATCATAGTGATCCCAGTACTAGTAGTTTTCAGTGGATATAATACTGCCAATAGGGAATAACTTGCACATGTGTGATATTTTTCTAGTTGTCCCAAGATTGGAGAATACTACTGTCCTCTCTTGCACTGGGGATAGGAAAGATAGAAGGCTGCCAGAACAGGCCTGCTTTTCATTCTACTCATGTTCAGATGGTGACTAGACATGCAGATAAATGAAATGCATATGTATATTTATCTCTTTGAGTATATTTAAAATAAGTATCAACGTAAACTATTTTTTGAAGTTTCAAGTTTTAAAGAATTTTCTTCAAATTAAAATTTATTTTAAATCAAGGGATGACTCCAAATTTCATTAAGAATGTTTTACTATCATGGAAACTCTTATCCTAAATAGCAATATGCCACCTTTTTTATATAATTTTTCTTTATATTACAGCATTTTGCTGATTTTTCAAATGTGTGCTTAGATAAGTTTAATATATATATAGTTTTAATTCAGGATAGTAGGGGAAACATATTTATATTTAAATAAGGGTTTTCTATCTGTGTGGTAAAATCTATACACTGAAAATACTATATGATGATGTGCTACTAAGCATCTCTTCCCAACTGCACCTTTAGTGACATTCCATAGTAGCTTGAAATTGGATATGGTGGTTGTATTTATACTATGGGATTTGCAGATGTATAAATCATTGCTCAACCTACTCTATCTTTGAGCAATCACCAGCACACCACTCTCAGAAACCTAGTCTTGTCCATTTATAGATAACCAGGTTCGATAAATCCTGTATATTGTGCTAGTCATTAACTAGCAGTAAATATCATTATCTGTAAGTTAAAGTAGGTAATGACTATAATATCATACAAAACATTCTTGTTATTAAATATACAAAACTGATTTCTTGTTTATGTATTTTCCACATTTAGACAGTATACGGAAGTCCAAATGTTTCACTTACTTATTGGGTGTATTTTACAACAAATTTTTCCAGGAATATTTAAGACACAACATTGCATAAAATTAAACTTCAATAGAAGAATTACAGATTTTTTCTGCCCGTATGCCATTGTGAGAAAGTGATAATGACATGCATTTTGAAAATTATCATGCTAAAATGATCCTGTCCAGGCTATATGGTCTATAATTTTAGGTATCTAAGTAATCAATACTTCACATGCTAGACTAGTTCCACATTTCTTTATGAGAAAAAAATAAAAGGCTTACTCTGTCTGAAGGCACTTCTTCATTCAAACCCATACAGCTTTTGCATTAGCTGTCTTTGGACTCAATTCTGAGTGAGATGTTTCCCATCACTCATACATTATGGTCTCACTCTGTGGCTAAGAGTACCTTCCCTCCAGGCTCTCATTAGAGAATGCTATTAAAAGCTGTCTTCTATCTAGCTTCTTAAAAGCATTAATAAAAATGTAGATATGTTGTTAACAGATAAATTTTTGAAGTAGTATATCCTTTTATCTAAAGGGAATTATATATATTTTTCACACCAAAAAGCAATTTCCTAAAATAATATGATCCAAAAGAGTATTATAGTTGATATGATTGGCTGTGTCTCCACCCAAGTCTCATATTGAATTGTAGCTTCCATAATTCCCATGCACAGGGGGAGGGACATGATGGGAGGTAATTAAATCATGGGGGCAGGATTTTTTTCCATGCTGTTCTTGAAATAGTGAATGAGTCTCATGAGAGCTGGTGGTCTCTACACAATCTCTCTTACCTGCCACCATGCAAGACATGACTTTGCTCTTCATTTGCCTTCTGCCATGATTGTAAAGCCTCCCCAGCCATGTGGAACTGTTAGTCAATTAAACCTCTTTCCTTTATAAATTACCCAATCTTAGGTATGTCTTCATTAGCAGTGTGAGCACAGACTAATAAAATAGTATATTTTTATGTCATCAAAAATCATATGAAAAAATAATGTAAAATGTATTCCTGAACTTGCACACCAACAGTTTTTACAACATTACTCAATATACTCCTCATTGTAAACATATGAGATTCAATGTGGTAATATTATTTGAGATATTTGTAATATGTTCATTACTTGCTTTCCTTAAAGTATCTGTATTTCTTTCTTTTTACTGAGTATAAAATGATTGTTTTATTTTCTCTTTGGCTTTTAGAAAGCTAAGATACAACTGGCTAGCTATGTGCAGAAAACAGAAACTGAACCCCTTCCTGACACCTGACACTAAAATTAACTCCAGATGGATTAAAGACTTAAACATAAGACCTAACACCATAAAAAACCCTAGAAGTAAACCTAGGCAAAAACCATTCAGGACATAGGCATAGGCAAGGACTTCATTATTAAAACACCCAAAGCATTGGCAACAAAAGGCAAAATAAACAAATGGGGTCTAATTAAACTAAAGAGCTTCTGTACAGCAGAAGAAACAATCGTAAGAGTGAACTGGCAACCAACAGAAAGGGAAAAAAAATTTGCAACCTACCCATCTGACACAGGGCTAATATCCAGAATCAACAAAGAACTAAAACAGATTTACAAGAAAAAAACAAACCCATTCAAAAGAGGGTGAAGGACATGAACAGACACTTTTCCAAAGAAGACCTACATGAGGCCAACAAACATATGAAAAAATGCTCATCATCACTGGTCATTAGAGAAATGCAAATCAAAACCACATTCAGATACCATCTCATGCCAGTTAGAATGGTGATCACTAAAAAATCTGGAAACAACAGACGCTGGAAAGGATGTGGAGAAATAGGAACAATTTTCACTGTTGGTGGGAGTGTAAATTAGTTCAACCATTGTGCAAGACAGTGTGGCAATTCCTCAAGGACCTAGAAATAGAAATTCCATTTGACCCAGCAATCCCATTACTGAGTATATATTCAAAAGATTATAAATGGTTCTATTATTAAGACACATGCACACTTATGTTCATTGCAGCACTGTTTACAATAGCAAATACCTGGAACCAACCCAAATGCCCATTGATGATAGACTGGACAAGGAAAATGTGGCACATACACACCATAGAATATTATGCAGCCATAAAAAAGGATGAGTTCATGTCTTTTGTAGAGTCATGGATGAATCTGGAAACCATCATTCTTAGCAAACTGACACAAGAATGAAAAATCAAACACCACATCTTCTCACTCAGAGGTGGGTGTTGAACTATGAGAACACATGGACACAGGGAGGGGAGGAGCATCACACACTGGGGTCTGTTGAGGGGACTAGGGGAGGGACAGTGGGGGATAGGGAGGTTGAGGAGGGATAACATGGGGAGAAATGCCAGATATAGGTGATGGGGGATGGAGGCAGCAAACCACATTGCCATGTATGTACCTATGCAACAATCCTGAATGATCTGCACATGTACTCCAGAACCTAATGTACAATAAAATATATATTAAAAAAGAAAGAAAGCTAAGATTCAAACTGAACATTAACTGAATCAATTATGTAATCTTTATTCTCATAATTGTGTATTTCCCTAATCTTCAACTTCATATATATACATATATATAATATATATGTATATAATATATATTATATATGTATATAATATATATTATATATTATATATTTTATATAACATATTCATATATATGGTATTTTTATATATGATATAAAATTTATATTTATATATGTGATATATGATATATAAATGTATAATATATATAAAATTATACAATATAATTTTATATATTAATAAACATATAAATTTATATAACAGATTATATATTATATATAATATATATATCTTTGCACTGATGTTTTATTTCTATTCATAACCCTTTTTCCTCCTCTTTTGCAGTTACTACTCTTGATTTTAGTGTACAAAAATCATGTGCAATGAGACAGTCTAAAAATAGGTAAAGTATGCCTACAAATGTATAAAGCTTTATTTTCATACTCCTACATTTTATACCAAAATGAAGTAAAAAAATTAAGGAAAAGGCAAATTTAATGACGGTTTTAGTATTAATTTTAGCTCTCCATTGTTAGATCTCACTATATCTCGCTGGATCAGAATATCATAGAGATGGATAAAAAGTGGTAGTATAATTAACAATAGCCTCTCTTTTCACCTTGCCAAATGACATTGAAAGAAAAAAATGAGTACATGTACACAAAATAGTTACTATGTAAATATATATATATGTATATATATGATTTCATGATTAGAAATAGAGCTCTCTGAAGTACATTTCACAGGTTAAGAAGACATATAAAATGCTTTTCATTCTTGACTAAACAATAAACTTACATGAGAATAATAAATTGTCCTTGACAATTGTGCAAATGCATTCTGAATTCATGCTACAAACTTTAAGAAGTGACTGGTCTTTTCTATCCTTTTTTCTATCATCTAAGATACCCTTTGGGACTATTCACTTAGGTGTTTTCCAGCTGGACAGTTAATGTTGTTGCTGTTATTCTTTGATTTAGCAGAAGCAAGACTTTATTTATGGCCCTAACTATTGCTACTCTAGAGTAGGGTAGTTGTACTGTGATATATTAGGGCAGTTTGTCATTTCTATATAAAAATATTCCTTTTATGTGATAACACCTTGGTCGAGATACTGGGCTTCAGCCACAAAAGGAAAATGAGAAGCAGCAATTAAAGTTGCTGAGGTGAAGAAAGAATGCAGTCTATGCTATATTAATAGTAAATCAGTGTAACACAAGGTAGTGTAACAAATGCATCTGATAATGTAATTTCTTTTCAAAAGACAGTTTAAAAAGATTAATGATTCACCAACATTCATCTTACGGTCAACACTGAAGAATTTGATTTGTTTTCCCTATTCTCTTTATTCTGATAGTCTTTATTCTGTATTTCTCTTTATAAAAATGACACATTAATACTATTTCTACCTTAGATAACTCATCATCTCAATTCTATTATTTTTATATGACTAGGGTTACAGAACAGCTGCTACTTGGCTGAGTGTTGTCAGGCTCATAAAGTGATATTTTCTTTTGGAGGAACACTATTTGTAAATCCACTCAACACTCCTGAAAATCTTTATTTGGTGTTAGTAGATTGCTGCCCTGATGGTGCCATGTTTACAAAGGAAGTTTCTAATTGATGTGACGTTTTCTTCAACAAAGATTTAATAACTTTTGCTGTATTGGTAAATTACTGGATTTATTTTACCACTTACATAGTAAAAGCTTTGATTTAGAAAATGCCTGTTTGTTATATTGTGGTACAGAGGACAGGGAACTTATTGAGCCTCTCTAGATCTATAAAATACACAATGTTTAATTTTAAAGAAGCTTCCATTATTTTCATGTTGCCACAATTACACTTTGGCAGTTTGATGAGGCCACTGGAAGTCATAACTTATTTATTTCAAAGAACAACAACTGCTTTAGCCAGAGAGTACACTTTTTCCAGTAACAGATTTAAAATACATCTATTAAATTAACAAATATTAAATTGTATTGGCATATCATCCTGAACAAAAACAAAATAAGTATTAGAAATGTTGTTGAAAAATAAAATGCTATTAATTTTATTCAATCATTACACATATATTAAGCACCTTCTACAAGTCAGATACTATTCTGAGCATTGAGAAAACACTTGATATTCAAAATAATATCGATATTTTTATAGCTAGTTTGTGTTTGTTGTGTGAGACAAATGAAACAAAAAGGAAATTGTGTATAATGTGTCAGGTAGTGAAAAGTGTTCCAAACTAAATGAGATAAGGACCTAAACAGTGACAATTTTGATGGGTAAGAAAAAAATTCTAGTTTAAACAATATAGTAAGAGAGGATCCCTCTGAACGTGAAATTTAAGCAGAAAATTGAAAGAGGTTGAGAAATAAAACAAATACCAGACAGCAAAATATTCTCTGTAAAGAGAATAGCATGTGCAAAAACAAAGTAGGAGTGAGTTTAGAGGGTTGTCACGATGGCTGAGGCATAGTGGAAAAGTGAGGGGGCGTTATGACTCAGGTTCAAATACAAGTGTGTTGCGAAGTTGTTGAAGGTACGCTTCTAAATTTTTCTTAAAAATGTCACTAATGTGTAAAATATTTCAGACGAAATATGTTTCAGGGTGTAAGCTATATGTGTCAGCTCATTAAATTGTTAATATGACATTTAAAAAGTCATCAAAACACATTTAATGCCCTTGACAAATGGTACTTAGAAGCTTTTTTAATGTGACATCTGAGTTGAGCATAAAAGTCATAACACTCTAAAATGCACAAAAAAGATGGGCAGTGTTTTAAAACATCGTATGTTCTCCCTCATATGTGGGAGCTAAGCTATGAGGATGCAAAGGCATAAGAATGATACGTTGGAATTTGGAGACTCAGGGAAAGCCTGTAGGGTCGCGAGGAATAAAAGGCTACACATTAGATACAATATACACTTCTTGGGTGCTGGCTAAACCAAAATTTCCAAAATGACCAGTAAAGAACTTAATTCATGTAAACATATACCACCTGTTCCCCAAAATCCTATTGAAATGAAAAAAAATTCAAAAATAAAAATAAAAATTTCAACTTTTATTTTAGATACAGGGAGTACATGTTTGTTACCCCCACTTTTTAACTGATATATCAGAGTTGTACATATTTATGGGGTGCAAGTGATATTTTCATGTGCTATAGAATGTTTAAGGATCAAATTAGGGTAAATGGGATATGTATCACCTTAAAAATTTATCTTTTCTTTATTTTGGGACCATTAAAATTTGTCTTCCTGCTTTCTTGATATATACTGTATATTTTTAGTAAATAAAATTTTCTTAATATGCCATTATCTATTGGAACTTATTGCTCATATTTAACTGTATTGTTGTACCCATCAGCCAAATTCACTAATTCTCAACCTATCCCCTTCCCTTTCAAGCCTCTGGTTATCACCATTCTACTCTCTGCCTCTATGAGGTCCATTTTATTAGCTCCCAGATAGGAGTGAAAACATGCAATATTTGTTGTCTGTGCTTATTTAACCTAACATAATCACCTTCAGTTTCACCCATGCTTCTGCAAATGACAGGAATTTTTTATTTTTACAGCCAAACAGTTTTCTATTTTGCATATATATCACATTTTCTTTACACATTCATTTGCTATTGGACACCTCGATTAATATCAAACTACGGTTATTGTGGATAGAGCTGCATCTGTCTTTTCCAAAAGCTGTTTTCCTTTATTTTGGATACACATCCAAAAGTGAGATTGTTTAATAATTGGCAGTTGTATTTTTAGTATTTTCAGGATACTCTATATTGTTTTCCAATGTGGCTATACTAATTTACATTCCCACCAACACAGTATAAGGGTACCTCTTCCTCCACATCCTTTCTAGCAATTTTTTTTTTTGTCTTTTTTGATAATAGTTAACCTAAATGGATGAGTTAATATCTCACTGTCGATTGGATTTGCATTTCCCTGGTGATTGGTGATGCTGATCATTTTTTTTTTCCATATGATGTTGATTATTTGCATGTCTTCTTTTAGGAAGAGTCTATTCAGTTCCTTTACTCATTTTAAAAAATTGATTACTTCAGGCTTTTCTTTTTTGGCTATTGAATTGTTTGAGTACCTTGTATATTCTGGTTACTAATTCCTTGTCAGATGCATAGTACACAAATACTTTCTATCATTCTGTAAATTATCCCTGTACCATGTTGTTCTCTTTGCTGCGTAGAAGCTTTTTAGCGTGATATAACATTATATGTCTAATTTTGCTTTTGTTGTCTGTGCTTTTGGGTTCTTGCTCAAGCATCTTTGCTCAGATCAATGTCTTGCAGCATTTCTCCATTGTTTTCATCTATAGTTTTACAGTTTCGGGTCTTACATTTAAGTCTTTAATACATTCTGAGGTGATTTTTGCATATGGTGAAAGACGAGGATCTATTTTCTTCCTTCTCTATATGAATAACCAGTTTTCCCAGCATCACTATTTCTATTGTGAATAATGCTGCAATGAGTACTGCAGGCATGTGTCTTTATGGTAGAACAATGTGTATTCCTTTGATTGCTGGCTCAAATTGTAATTCTGTTTTATTTGAGGAATTGCCACACTGCTTTACACAATAGCTGAACCAATTTACATTCCCTCCAGCACTGTGTAAGCATTTTCTTTTCTCCACAATCTCACCAGCATCTGTTATTTTTTGACTTTTTAGTAAAAGCCCTTCTGACTGGTGTGAGATGGTTTCTCATTGTGGTTTTAATTTGCATTTCTCTAATGATTAGTGATGTTGACGATTGTTTTCATATGCTTGTTGGCCACGTGTGTGTCTTCTTTTGAAAAGTGTCTAGTCATGTCCTTTGCCCACTTTTTTAATGGCATTATTTTTCACTTATATATTTACTTAAGTTCCTTATAATTTCTGGATATTAGACATTTATCATGTGCATAGTTTGAAAATATTTTCTCCTGTTTTATAAATTACCTGTTTACTGTGTTGATAGTTTCTGTTGCTGTGTGAAAGCCATTTCGTTTAATTAGGTCCCATTGCCAATTTTTGTTTTGGTTGTCATCGCTTTTTGTGTCTTTGTCATAAAATCTTTTCCTGCACCTATGTCCTGAATGGTATTGCCTCAGTTGTCTTCCAATGTTTTTGGAGTTTGGGGTTTCACATTTAAGGCTAATCTATTCTGAGGTAGTTTTTCTATATGGTGCAAGGAAGGGGTCTAGTTTCAATCTTCTGTATATGGCTAGCCACTTATTCCAGCACCATTTATTAAATAGAAAGTTATTTCCCCATTGCTTATTTTTATCAATGTTGTCTAAGATCAGATAGTTGCAGGTGTGTGGCATTACTTCTGGGTTCTCTATTTTGTTTAATTTGTCTATGCGTCAATTTTTATATCAGTTCTAGTCTATGCTGTTTCGGTTACTGTAGCCTTGTGGTATAGTTTGAAGTTGAGTAACGTGATTCCTCCAGCTTTGCTCTTTTGCTTATGATTGTGTTGGATATTCGGGATGTTTTTTGGTTTCATATGAATTTTAGAATAGTTTTTTTTTCTAATTATATGAAGAATGTCAGTTGTAGTTTGATAAGAACAGCATTGAATCTGTAGACTTCTTTGGGCAGTATGGCCATTTTAACAATATTGAGTCTTTCCATTAATGAATATGGAATGTTTTTCCATTTGTTTGTGTCATCTCTATTTTCTTTTAGCAGTGTTTTGTACTTCTCAATGAAGAGGTCTTTCACCTCCTTGGTTAGCTGTATTTCTACATATTCTTTTGGGGTCTATTGTGAATGGGATTATGTTCCTGATTTGATACTGATGTTGTATGTTTTTTGGCATATAGGAATACTACTAATCTTCGTACATTGATTTTGCATCAGGAAACTTTGCTAATGTTGTTTACCATATCAAGGAGCTCCTGGGCAGAGATTTTGGAGTTTTCTAGGTACAGAATCCTATCGTTTGTAGACAAGGATAGTTTGACTTCTTCTCTTCCTATTTGGATGTCTTTTATTTTTTTCCCTTGCCTGATTGTTCTTGCTAGGACTTGCAGTACTATGTGGTGAAAGCAGGCATCCTTGTGTTGTTTCAGTCTTCAAGGGGAATGCTTCCAGCTTTTGCCTGTTTAGCATAATGACTGTGGGGTTTTCATAGATTGCTATTGTTCTATTTTTATTTTTGTTTTTGCAACAGAGACTCACACTGTCACCCAGGCTGGAGTGCAGTGGCACAATCTCGGCTCACTGCAACCTCCACCTCCCAGGTTCAAGCAATTCTCCTGCCTCTGCCTCCTGAGTAGCTGGGACTACAGGTACCTGCCAACATGCCTGACTAAGTTTTGTATTTTTAGTAAAGATGGGATTTCACTATGTTGGCCAGGCTGGTCTTGAACTCCTGATCTTGTGATCCCCTACCCTGTCCTTCCAAGGTGCTGGCATTACAGGCATAAGCCACCAGGCCCAGCTGCTCCTGTTATTTTCAAGAATATTTTGAAGTATATTCTTTCAAAGCCTAGTTTGTTGAGGATTTTTAACATGAAGTGTCAAATTTTATCAAAAGCCTTTTCTGCATCTATTTTTGTTTTTGGTTCTGTTTATGTGGTGAATTACATTTATTGATTTACATATGTTGAACCAACCTTGCATCCCAGGGATAAAGACTACCAGTAACAATTTTCTAAAAGACATTAGAGGAACATTTATTGTACAAGAGTTTCTTGAAATAATCCTTTGCAAGTGATAAATGCTAGTTTCAAAAATAGATTCAAATCTGGAAATTAAATGAGTGATCATGATTTTCTATTGAGGCAGCAATAACAGATACCGAGTTTCTTTGCTTGTATGTTAAAAAGTAATGTGTCATGTCAACATCTGTCATCCCTCAGAGCGCTATAGTGTATGAGTAATCACGATGGATCATTTTGGAGCATGGCACCTTGCTTGTTACCCTGGCATAGTTTCTCTTTGGAATATTATTCTAACTCTTCTCTGATAGCTAAGTGTGGACACCTGGTTTCTACCACTGTGGAATTCTATCATCCTCACTGAAATGTGGAACCAAGACCACAACAAGTTTTTTTGTTTTGTTTTGTTTTTGATTTTTTGTTTTGTTTTGCTTTTTTGAGACTGAGTCTCCCTCTGTTGCCCAGGCTGGAGTGCAGTGGTGTGATCTCATCTCACTGCAACCTCCACCTTCCGGGTTCAAGAGATTCTCCTGCCTTAGCCTCCTGAATAGCTGGGACTACAGGTGTGTGCACCATGCCCAGCTAATTTTTTATTTTTACTTTTTAGTAGAGATGGGGTTTCACCATGTTAGCCAGGATGGTCTCTATCTCCTGACCTTGTGATCAGCCTGCCTCAGCCTCTCAAAGTGCTGGGATTACAGGAACAAGCCACCGCACTTGGCCAACCACAGCAAGTTTTTCTACAGTCCCTACTAACCATAATGATGTCAGTTCCCTCTCCACTAGTGCAATATTTATTGCTTTTGTGTAAGCATGTATTCAGGGCCATACTGAAGAACATAGATGATGAGCTTTATGGTTTTTGTAAAAAATCTATTCTTTGAAGTTTTTTTTTTTTCTGAGTTTTCTTACACCTCCACCCAAACTCTCACAAGTCTGAAATTTATATAATTTCATTTACAAAAGGCCACTTATTGTTTCTAGGCATCATTTTACTGTCCTAAAGTATATTAGGATTAGTTCCAGGTGTTAACTGTCTGATGTTAAAACTTGACTCACAAGAAAGTAATTAAACATCCATAAACTCAATTTTATTCAGGCACAGACTTCATTTCCTTCCAGTCCAACAATTTCTTTTTCTTTTTTATCTTTTTTTGAGATAGAGTCTCACTCTGTCACCAGGCTGGAGTGCAGTGGCGCAATCTCAGTTCACTGCAACCTCTGCTTCCTGGGTTCAAGCTATTCTGCCTCAGTGTCCTTAGTACCTGGGACTACAGGCATGCACCATCACATCTGGCTAATTTTTTTTGTACTTTTTTTTTATCAGAGACAGCTTTCTCCACATTGGCCAGAATGGTCTCGATCTCCTGACCTCGTGATCTGCCTGCCTTGGCCTCCCAAAGTGCTGTGATTACAGGCGTGAGCCACCACACCCGGCCCCAGTCCAACAATTTTAAGACTGATCCTCAAAAATATTTCTCGTTTCTGCTGGTACATACTTGTCAGATCCTGTAACATTTTCGTGTGAGTAAGCTACTTACAGCAGGGAACATATTTTTCTTTGTGCTTGCTGAGATCTAAACCCAGCTACTTTTCAGAGGACAATAGTTAGTACAGGGGTGAATCCAGAATATGGAAGCTATACTTTGTTAAAGATATTCAACAGGGAAGTGTGTCTAAGGGCCTCCAGGCAAGAGGAGGCTTCTTTCAGCAGTGAGGTCTGTGTTGCTTGTGCCAGCCCAGAGAGTTTAAGGAAATCTGTAGATTCAAACGATTCACCGACACAGTCATCCAAGTCTCTCCCTCATTCCCTACCAGATCCTTGTTTCATTTTAGAAGATCTGTCAAATCTCTATTTTTTTTTTTAATGTTTCTTTATCATCATGGTTAAATCTGCAGCCTGATTTGTAGTACTCTGTTCTATGGCTGCCAAAGTCGAGTATCTCATTAAACTCTGCCACAGAGGCCTTTTGGCTTCCATGATATGCCTCGAGTTGCCATTTGGCCCACAGAAGCCTTTTTATTTAAAGCTTCCAAGGCACACAGAAGCCAGTCAACCACTAAATCTTCGTAATTACTATTTCCTACATTCTATTCAAGTGCTAAAATTAGAGTATTACACAATCATTCCCTTTCTACTTGTGCCTCATCCCAGCCCTTCAAAATTATCATATCAGGCTCATTACGCAATGGCATGCCCTGGGTTAATAGCACCCTACTTTCCCTCAGCAATAAGATTTGTTACCAGCTAACAGGTGAATATCGCATACTGAGGGCCTCTGGGGCCACTCTGCTGCAATTGACATTGTTTAGTAACTTCCGCAAAACAGAAAGCATCAATTATTTCTGTAGAATCTTTGTTCCAACAAGTGACTTCTTGAAATAGAAGTCTAAAGGTTATTTGGTGAGAGAAGGGTGTGTGATAGCCTTGAGAACTTAACATTTTGTTGTCTTTCAAACATATCTCTTTTTCTTTCCTCTTTCTCTCAACTGTTATTAACCTGTTTACTATCCCTAATTGCATAATCATACAGTCATCTTATTTGCATTATTTTTCCTTTTGTATATGATTCATAGCTCATTCATACAAATCATACATATTTTTCAGAATAAATGCCATATTCTGGAGAAGAGGGTTTATGAACTAATTTCTCACTAATATATAGTAAAATTATAGATCATGATTCATGTAACAAAACACAATTACAGTAAGTAACAATTATGTATATACTTACTCTTTATCCATGAAATTCCTGATTCAGATTCATCAATGTATTGTATGTAAGCTCAACATACTTAAATACTTACATAACATATCCTTGTATACTTATATTTCAGGTTGTAATGAATGAAAGTATATCTCTTTTTAAATATTTGTATGTTGCTTACTTTTTAATAAAATGTGAAGATCCACAATGGTTTTCTACTTTTTGTTTTGAGACCGAGTCTCATTTTATCACCCAGGATGGAATGCAATGGCATAATCTCAACTCACTGCAACCTCCACCTCCCAGGTTCAAGTAATTCTCCAGCCTCAGCCTCCCAGGTAGCTGGGACTACAGGTGTGTGCTAACACTCCCAGCTAATTTTTGTATTTTTAGTAGAGATGGGATTTCACTGGGTTGGCCAGGCTGACTACTCAAGTGATCCACCTGCCTCGGCCTCCCAAAGTACTGGGATTACAGGTGTGAGTCATCGCCCCGGCCTAGCTTCCTACTTTTTATAACTTTAATACAAAATAGCTGTATTCCATTATCTATGAATATTTCGAATAATTAAGGATATATTTCTGTTTTTTTTAAACTCACTTTTACTCTACAACAAGAAAAGTGTACCACATCAAGAAATTTTCATTTATCAATAGCAAATACCATGAATACTTATAAGAAACATTGAATTAAATGATATATAACTTGCCAAAATTCATCACTCACATGTTTTGGAATATCACATAAATACGAATCCATTAAGGTTACTACCGTGTTGGTATTCTACAATTCATAATCTATAAGAAAGCATATTTTTACAATTAAATACATATATTATGTTTTGAAATATATATTTATAAATATCTAAACTGAAAATAATGTGTAATAGATTTTCCTAAAATTGTTCTGATATCTAATGCATCTAGATGCATACCAAATTAAATTAACAAATAAATCTAACTTAAGCATGAGCTATTACATCAGTTGTGAAAATCCAAATCTTTTAGAAAGGAAATTAGGCAGTGTTATAGAAGCCTCTTTTCTCAGCTTTATGTTTCCAGTTCATGTTTAATTTAGCACGTACTAATTAGAGGTGAAATTATGGGTGTTCCATTCTCTTGGAATAACATCAGAGTCAATCCAGTCCCTAGGATCTGAGTCCTTACAAATACAATGTCTGCAGTCACGCTTGATCAGAAGAGACCATTCAGCTTGCCCTTGTCTGATCTGGCATTTTTGTAGAGGACACTTTCTCTCATAGACTCTGCTCTATTTGTTAAAAGTATAGTGAGGGAGTGTATGATGTCTCAAAGGTCATCAGATATCATTAGAGGTTCCAACAAGTTATAATTAACTTTGTGTTTAAAGAAGAGAATAACAGGGTCACCAATAACACATTCTGGGAAGGCAGCCAGGGCACTACCATGGGAGTCATGATGCCTAAAGGTAAATTGAGTAGGCAGGACTTGCAATGTATGCTGATCAGAAGTGAGACAGCGATTAACGTGGCAAGGGAGAAAGGAATTTCTAATAAGGTGAGCAGATGTCTTGGAAAGACTGGAACATTAGCCTTCAGTTTAATGGTTACAGCACGTATGCTTTCAAATAGACAAGACCCTCTTCTAGAATCAGCCCTTCATATATGCCAAGAACTAGTTTAAGCCCAAGGGTCAATAAGCTGTGTTCCCTCTGCTCCACATGAAATTTAAAGGATAGTAAGAGTTAAAGACTGTTAAAAATAAAAGTCTTATTGTTTAGTCTAGTCTTTTTTTAAGTTTTAGGGGCTAAATCTTTAAACAGTCTCCCCCAAGGAGAGGATATTCTATTTCATTTAAACCTTAAATAGAAACAAATTATATTTTAGAAGAGAATGACTTTTATTTTTGCAAAATTCTACCCAGATAATTTGAGTTCTCTTTACCCATTTTTTCTTTCCACAGGACGACTCTGGGCAGTAGCTCAACAAGCATTATTTTCATCTTTTCCAAGGAGGCAGAACAGAGCCAGTTGTCACTACTTGAAAAACACAGACAGGTTAATGTTTGTACAACCTTACATTTTTTTCTTCTTATTTTTGTACTGTTTGCATAGTTGTTTTCTTTCTCTCTATTTCCCTAGCATACCTTTAATCTGATCTCTGTGCTTGGGTTTTTGGCTATTGCTTTATTCTCTCCTGATCTCTCAGTGTCTAAGCTGGTATATTATTGTCGTGTAGGATAGGATAGGCTCTTTGTAATGCATGCATTCCTTTTCTTCATTTTAACAAGATGACCACACTGGATAGCAATATTTAAAGGCAAAAAAAAAAAAAAAAGAAAAAAAAAAGAAAAGAAAACTTCTGGATTTGAGAATAATTGTCATGAATATTTTGTGCATTGTCATTGAAAAAAATCTATTTACTCGGAAGGTCAAAAATTCAAGGATTTATTATTAAATCTATTTACTCAGAATGTCAAAAATTCAAGGATAGTTTTGCACAGTTCTGCACTAGAGGTAAGATCTCTTCTCTAATCTGAAGTTTTTATGCTATCCCCAAATGGTAGCAAACTCATCTGGAATATTCCTGTTTCATCTTTAAAACATTTTTTAAATAGAAAGTCTCAAATATATGCAAAAGTAGAAAAAAATTTCCATGAACCCCAATGTACCTACCAGGCAAGCATTGATAATTCTCAGGACAAGGTTAATCTTGTTTCCTCTCAACCACATCCCCTCCTCTTCGATGGTACTATTTTGAAATTCCTGATATTAAATCAGACGTTCCATAAACATTTTGACATTTTCAATATCGACAACAAATGCTATTTAACCACAGATTAACATTCTAGTTCTTACTATTTTATAATATAATTAATTTTAGTTACCTACAAATACAAAAGAAAGACCTCCTCCTAAATTAATAACAAATATGTCATATAAAATAGCCATGTTATGCACTTGTTGAATGACAGACTTGTCCATAAAAGTCAGTCACTATCATTTAATGCTCAGTTCTTTCTGTGCCTGAACTTTTACATACCTTCTGATGCTCACAGCAGGACACACTATGTAATTCATATCAACATTTGGGGCATCATTCAACTAAGACAGGAATTTTAACATTTTATAGCAAACTATCTCCTATTTTGACTGAACACAGAATCTGTAATTCAAATGGCAGGAAAATGAATAGAGTTCACAGCCAAGTTTACATAAAGTAATTGTAGAAAACTCAAACTCACCCTATCAAAAAGTCAATGTTATTGTGAATTTTTCCTCCCTCTGGAGAACTATAATATCATTGTGTTGATTCTACTTATGACAAATTGCTCACATGAATTTTCATTAGAGGGTTCAAATTTGTTTTACTTTCTGGAACATTAGCTTGAAATCAGGATTAAAAAGATATGAAGATTTTTATATGCAAATATAAAACAATTATGAAAAAACAAAATAAACGATGTCTTGAGAAAATGCTAATAGAAACATAATAAAGAAAAAGCCCATAATAGATACAGTAGTGTGACTGAGACATGTCCTACATTCTTGTTTTCTCATATAATAGTTAGAAATTATCAGAAAACAAAAAACATCACCGTTTTTTTTTTTTGTGAAGTAGTACAATCAGCTCTTTCTGGAACAGTACATAATACTAATGACACAAAGACAAACATAAATATAAGATTACATTTTACATTGATTGTTTTACTATTGATCATGTTGAATATATAATTTCTAGATTATTTTTTAAATATGTTAAAATCCTTAAAGGAAAAAAAAACTCATAGAATTTCTTCTTATTCAGTTCTGGCTATTTATACTGTAGTTTCGGGGTTTTCTAACCTTCCCTGAAGTTACTGTACCCTGAAGAGTTCACAAAATGCAGAAAAAACGTAAACCATGGCAGAGGATCCTGGCATGAGGAATGCAAAACACACTCAGGGAGTTAACTCAGCAGCTCTCTCACTGGAAGAAGTCAATTACCAACAAATTTCATATGTTTTTCCTTACGTACTATTCTTAGTGAGGTTAAAGACTACTTTTTAATAGTGATATTTTCTACTAAGGAGTGAATAATTGGGTTTTCACACAAGTCTCTCTTAAACAAAATAACTTAGCTTTCAGAAGGCACTATAATTTTCCTTTCCCTTTGTCTTGTTTTATTTTCATTAAATGTGTTGGAGCAGAAAATGCAAAAGGCTAATAATAAAAGAAATGAGAGAAAGGCTCAATATTACAGAGATGTGTAATTTTGACAGTTAATTGCAAAGTAGTATCATAAATTGGATCTACCTGCTCAAAAAAAACTAGAGAGAGAAAAGAAAACAACACAACAACAACAAAGGTATAAATGACAATACTGAATAACTGAAGACGTTTGGATATAGGCTTTAAATTAGATAAGAATTTTGAAATAGCTCTAACTTTGTATGATGATTTTGTTGTGGTTATGTAGGAGAGTTTATTTTCTTCTTTTTGAGAAACACTATAAAGTACTTAGGTTTAAAGTGTAATAATGTCTACAACTTATACTGAAATACTAAGCCATAAAATAAAGAATGTATATGCAAAGGAGAGACATATATACGTAGCAGATAGATGCAAATAACCTTGCAAATTTTCTATAAATTTGTAGTTCTTAAAATATAGAAAAAATTAAAATAGGTTTTGTTTGGCAACAACAAATTAATGAATACTAATTAAGATAAATGAAATTGTTTAATGCCATACATTCATTCCATTTAATACCACACATGAAAAAGTATGAGAAACATATTGCAGCCTAAAAAGACACACACATACATACATACACACAAAGAAATAAACCTCACAAAAAATAAAGCTGATCAAGAAAAGCTATGCACTATTTAGCACTGACTATATAGGATCGCATACATTTCTAAAATATACACAACTGTTGTGTTAGGACATGTCAATGTACTAGTAACTTTAAGATATAAAGATTGGTAGAAGTAAATAAAATGCCTACCTATTTATGAAAACTAAAGAATATTACTTTAGCCTCAAAACTAGTTATGTTGTGAGTAAAAGCCAGTAATAGGGATTTTAATTAAGAAAATCAGCAGGGAATTTGCAGAAATGACTAAAATAAGGAATATATAAAATAAACTTAAACCATGAACTTAGTATTGGTGAGCATATGAGCAAAATATTAGATAATTCTCAAATGAATTTTAGGAAGGCAGAGGCTTAAATTTGGAGATAATGCTGTGTTAGTCCATTCTCACACTGCTGCAAAGAACTACCTGAGTCTGGGTAATTTATAAAGGAGAAGAGTGTAATTGACTCATTTTTCCTCAGGCTGTACAGGTAGCACGGCTGGGAGGCCTCAGGAATCGTACAATCATGATGGAAGGTGAAGGATGTGCAAACAAACCTTCACATGTGGCAGAAGAGAGAGGGAGCAATGCAGGAAGTGCTACAAACTTTTAGACAACCAGATCTAGTGAGAACTCACTATCATAAGGACACCAAGGGGAAAATCTGCCCCCATGATCCAGTCACCTCCCAACGGGTTCTTCTTCCAACACTGAAGATCATAATAACTCAACATGAGACTTGGGTGGGGACACAGAGCCAAATGATATCAGATGCCTTGAAGAATAAATAGAAGAAATAGAATCCGTAGAGCTACACCACTAACATTTGCATCACACATACACATCTTCGTCCCCAGTATTGTCTTCCAATATGCCTCAGCCTTCAACTCTTTAAATGTCATAAAATGTTTGCTAGGAAGTCTCTGTTTTTCAACACAGGTGTATTAGTTCATTTTCACACTGCTGATGAAGACATACTGGAGCCTGGGAGAAAAAGAGGTTTAATTGGACTTGCAGTTCCACATGGCTGGGGAGGCCTCAGAATCATGGCAGGAGGCAAAAGGCACTTCCTGTATGGTGGCAGCAAGAAAAAATGAGGAAGAAGCAAAAGTGGAAACCACTGATAAACCCATCAGATCTCATGAGACTTACTATCACTAGAATAGTGAGGGAAAGACAGGCCCTCACGATTCAGTTACCTCCTGCTGGGACACTCCTACAACATGTGGGAACTCTGAAAGAAACAATTCAAGTTGAAATTTGGGTGAGGACATAACTAAACCGTATCAACATGGTAATTACTTCATTGCTCTTTAAATGTCTGCCAATGCTCTTTTAAGGAGTACTTAAAGGGATTAGGTGGGGAAAGAGAAGAGAATGTTTATGAATGCTTTAACATGATTTATCAACATGAAATGCTAACAAACCGTGCAATTGTCTAGGCTCTTGTGGCATTTTATTCAATTTAACGCAAGTTAGAAAAAAGTTGTATTACCATTACAAAAATGGTGACCATATTCTGAGAAAATTAACTAAAGGTTAAATGCCAAGATAGAATTGCAATGTCTATCTACTCCATATATATACTTCTATGAGAAGTAGGAGTTTTTAGCATTATCAGTTTACAAAAGAGTGCTTATGTTTAATATTACTTGGGAATTTTCATTGATTAAACACTTCCCTACACATTTGATGAAGAACATAGGGAATTTCTATTACTTAGGTGTCTTTCATTTGTTCTGTTCTATAAGCTTATTCCTACTAGGGAGATTAGCTTTGCATGGTTTGATTCACTTTCATAGTGGGAGCTATAAATCCATCAAAACATATAAAAGAGACTGATGGGCTCTTAATTAAAGCATGAATTCATGATAGAGACACATTTCTCAGGGCAATTGTTTATGGGGCAACAGAATAAGCAATGCTTATATGTTAAAATCTATTAAGAGGTTGTAACATTTATTTTAAAGGCATAAAATGAAGATATAAGGAATACATATGTAGTTACTATATTAACTATAGCAAACTGGTAGTAAAGACATGACATTTAGCACAAATAGTGGAACATTTAAACAAGTATTAAGAATGGCTTGTGTGTATCTATGCAACAATCCTGCATGATCTGCACATGTACCCCAGAACCTAAAGTACAATTAAAAAAAGAAAGAAAAAAGAAGAAACAGAGGAAAAAAAAGAATGACTTTGTGTTAAAAAGTTGGTGCAAAAATGATCCAAAATGATAAATGGAGGAGTATTCCTACTGATAGTAGACTGATGTTGACTTAGGGAATGTCTTGATCAATGAAGCTCTATTTTGAATAACAAAATACTTATTTGTTTTAAACAGAGATGAGATAGGCAATCCATGGCAATATTTTAACTTCTTGCTTTACCATTATTTTCACCATATATATTCTCAAAAAGACTCTGCCCTGAAATCTAGTATAATAATGAACAAAATAATAATAATAAATGAAAAAGAAGAAAACTCAGTCTTGTGAAACTATAAGTTAATTGTAACATCATTTAACCAAGATTAAATACCACATCATAGACGTGTGGTTAATGAAAACTGCAGTATGTGAGGTGTTAATACAGATCCAGAAGAAAAGGAAAAAATATCCACAGATACAGGTTTCTTTAAAAAATCTGGTTTATACGCCTTCAATTTATTGGTAATGGCTATAATCAAACCCCTCTATAGCCCCTACAAAAATAAAAATTTTAAAAAAGAGAGAAAAAAGTATAGTTAAAATGAGCATCAAAGAAAATTATTCAACTTACCATTATTAAATATTTAGAAAAGAATATTCTGGAACCCTAACCATTTCCCAGCTCTAAAGCCACACTGACGTTTTTTGGTATTTGTTGATTCAGCAAGCCTAGATCTAAGTACCAATTTTTGTATTAATCCACTCAGCCTGCTAAAATAAAATGCCATAAACTAGGTGGCTTATAAACAACTGAAATTTATTTTTCTCAGTTCTGGAGCCTGGAAAGCCCAAAATTAGGGTGCAGGCAGATTTGGTATCTGGTAAGGCCTGTTTCCCAGTTCAAAGAAAACCATCTCCTCATCCTGTCCTCAGAAGGTAGAAAGGACACAAGGCTCCCAAAGGAGATCCCTAGGGCCTCTTATTTAAGGGCACTAATCTCATTCATGCCAGCCCTGCCATCATGACTTAACTCCACATGTCACCACTTCCAAATACTGTCAACTTGGGGATTAGATTTCAACAACCACTTTTGGGAGGGGGACATAAACATACATGCTATAGGAAGCATCAAAATGTAATTTCCCTAAATTATACATTTCTTAAAATTATTAGGATGCACAAGAATATGCACAACTGAAATAATTGAAAGGAAAATTTTCAGCGTATTTTCAGATATTCTGGTATGCTATTATTTTATTTACAATGTTCTTTTTATTATACCATATTTCTATTTGTTAATGAAGTACTATGTAATTTGAAAAAAGTATTCAAACATACATGTACATTTTAGTGTTCTATATTGGTAATGTTCTCTATTATTTTTACTTATTTGCTTATTTATTGAGAAAAGGTCTCACTCTGTCACACAGACTGGAAGTGCAGTGATGTGATGTCTGCTCACCACAACCTCTGCCTCTCAGTCTCAATCAATCCTCCCACCTCAGTCTCCTGACTAGCTGAGATCATAGGTTCACAACCACCATACTTGACTATTTTTTGTAGAGATGAGGTTTCACCATGTTGCCCAGGCTGGTCTTGAACTCCTGGACTCAAGCAATCCGGCTGCCTTACCCTCTCAAAGTGATGGGATTACAAGCATGAGCCACTATACTTAGCCTGTTTTCTATTTATTTTAAAGAAAAATGCATTGACTACCTTTTTAAATGATACAATGTGTTCCTATGTAAATTCAAAAAAATAATAATTAAAAAAATAATAAAAAATAATAAAAAAGTGAATTTATACAGAAACACAAAGCACATTTTCTATTTTCTGTTTTTCATTCTTTTTTTGCCATCACGTAAAAATAAAGCAGGTTGATTATTTTCATTTTTCATTAATTAAAACATAAGGTAATTGAGTAATCTCAAAAAAATCAGTTAGGGTCAGTGTTGAATAAATATAAGTAATGTGAAATTCAATAGAAAGTAGTCTGAATTTCAGATACCAATTTAAATTAGTTACCTGCTTATTTATTTTTCTGATGTGTGATAATTTATAAGGTCTTCTGTTAATTAAAGGGCATAATACAATATATGAAAATTTTTTCTACACTTTATTGTGCTCTAACCTATAAAGGCAAGACATATTGAAGCTAATTGTATACTGTATGTCTAAGAAAGATCATGTAGATTATTTGAGAGAAATGCATATGTTCAAAATGCCTTAAAAATGAAGGTACATTTGTTAAGTTCGACTCATTTTTTTTTAAAGACTGGAAATTGTATATATTAAAGAAGACCAATTAAATTCATTAGTGGCAAAATCACTGATTTTATTTCTGTAAGTCTGACAAATAGAGCTTGTTGCGAAGTGAAATGCTACAGTTACATTATGGAGATAGATAAGTGAATCCTTTGCATATCTTTTTATTTCTAAAATTGAACTTGAAAAAAATTTCTATTTTTATACTCTCAATATAAGGCATGGCCCAGAATATTTTACAATTCAGAAAGATAATTAATTTGTGAAATATAATATTCTGTTCTAGGTCATACTAACAGTTCTTGTGGTAAATCAATCACAAGTTAGTGCAATTGGTTCATGTTTTTTTTTTTTTTTTTGAGACGGAGTTTTGCGCGTTACCCAGGCTGGAGTGCAATGGCGCGATCTCGGCTCACCGCAACCTCCGCCTCCTGGGTTCAGGCAATTCTCCTGCCTCAGCCTCCTGAGTAGCTGGGATTACAGGCACGCGCCACCATGCCCAGCTAATTTTTTGTATTAGTAGAGACGGGTTTCACCATGTTGACCAGGATGGTCTCGATCTCTTGACCTCGTGATCCACCCGCCTCAGCCTCCCAAAGTGCTGGGATTACAGGCTTGAGCCACCGCGCCCGGCCTCATGTTTGTTTTGAATGTGCTGTTAGTATTACTTAGCATTGAGTTTGTTTGTATGCATGTGGTCTGTTTGTGTATGTATGTTGGGGAGGATTGGACCCCTCTCCAAAGAAGAAAATTATCATAATTCTTGATTCAAAATAACTTCTCCTCAGTCTATGCATAATTTGCTTTTTTTTCCCCTTATTTTAGTAACATAATGAGAGCCTATTTTTCCCCCACCCACAAACACACAAAGACACATGCAAGCTAAGGCATCAGGGCCTTAGGAATGGAGTGGACAGGTTGTATATTCCCATTTTATCCATTTTATTTCTTGCTTCTTCACATAAAACTATTATCTACAAGACAATACTAATAATTATCTTTACTTTATTCTTTTGAAAATATAATTTATAGCATTAATATTAAGTACATTTTTCTTGTTTAAATTATTTTAGCTTTCTAAACAAGAGATGATTTTATACACACGTTATGATGAAATTAAAACATTATTTTGCTATATTTATCTTAAATAACATAGAGTATGGCAAGAATATGCCATACTTTAAACATACTGTAGTTTAGACATCTATAGTCCTCTTATGAGTATCTGTGTTTTTTTCACTGTTTACCAATTCTGAACACCTTTCTTAGGCATTTTTATAACTGTTTCTTATTAATGAGAACTGATTTCTTCTGGAGATATGTTTAAGATTTCTTTAGAGATATGCTGAATCATGTTTTATGTGATATTCGTATTTTATACGTTATTGCTGATTTGTTTCTATAATCAATATGTAAAATAGGTGGACACATGATAATAAAATAGAGTGATCATATCATTTATTGCCTAAATTAATATAGTTCTGTGAGTGAAGGCTCTGTTTTTAAATGTTTTAGCCAAACAAATACAAACCTAGAATATTTTTAAATCAAAGTAACGACAACCATAAAACCCACCCACAACAAAACAAGCAAACAACAAAACTGGGTCTATAGCTAAGTTAATTTTATAATTGTCTTTACCACATTTAGATAATGTACTTGAATATAAGCTTTCATAGGATGTAAATGTTTTCTAAAATGTAGAATGATAATTCAAATTTCATTGGAGGAAATTGACATTGTTATACAAAAGACACCAGATCATTTATTCATTGATAGAAATTAAGTATTAGTTTGACTATTTTTTTTTTTCTTTTTGAGACAGTGTCTTGCATTGTCATCCAGGCTGGAGTGCAGTGGCATGACCTCAGCTCACTACAACCTCTGCCTTTCGGGTTGAAGCAATTCTGCCTCAGCCTCCTGAGTAGCTGGAATTACAGGCACCCACCACCACACCTGGCTAATTTTTTATATTTTTAGTAGAGATGAGGTTTCATCATGTTGGTCAGGCTGGTCTCAAACTCCTGATCTCAGGTGATCCACCTGCCTTGGTCTCCCAAAGTGCTGGGATTACAGGTGTGAGCCACTGCACTCAGCCTACTTTGACCATTTTTTAACTCATTCATTCTTGCAATTTTTTTCTTTAAAAGAAGATTCCAAAACAGTATTTTTAATATAGGAAAACTGTATGAAAATAGAAATAAAAAAATATTATTATTCATGGCTATTGGTAGATTTCAGTATAATCAAAGGAACAAAATCTTTGATTCTCTTTAATCATTATTAAATTCTTATAGGGTTAAATTCTTATCTGAATTGAAATGTTAATGTCATTTTTAATAACAAGAGTGTTCATGCAGTTATCTTTTGTACTTTCTTCTAGAGATCATAAAGAATTCTTAGCTTTTAATTCTTAGTGTTGGATTTTCAGAAGCATGTCCTTGGGGGAAAGACATTTGTATTAATCTACAGCCTCTGTCACAAGTAATTTAATGGTGATGTCAGTGTACTTACAGTTATTCTTGGCCAAATAATTACAACAACAAAATTTCACTATGATTGAACTATACAGGAAAGGCAATAAAATTATTAATTAGGGCTACAAAGAGAAAAATACAGTACTTCATAGTTTTTACAAATGTGAAAATATGCTTTTGTATGTAAGGTATTAAAAGTCTATGGAAAGAATAGGCAGACAGCTACTTGCAAGGTTAATGTGAATTCCATCATAATGCTCTACTTTCTTCAAATGCCCTTGTTCTATCAACCTGATTTAGTCCCTGTCTATCTCTGTGTATCATTAACTTATCTATATAGCTTTTATAATTATCAAAATAAGAGGCAGTATGCGAAGTATTTAAATCTAAAAAAGCAAATTGGTCAATCTCTGAATCCAATTCCTACCTTCACCACTTTCATACAATGTGAGTTGAGCTAGTCACATGAACTCTCTATGACTCACTTTCTATGTATTACTATAATTTCAAAGGTGATTAAACTAATTCTTACCCCACATGGTTTGGGAGTATAATATAAATTATTTTATATAAATACATAAGTGTAATAGTAAATTTGGCTATATATGGATAACTGGGAAATAGTATTCATAATGTGTCACATTTTGTTTTAAGCATATTCAATGATTTATTTAATATTCACAATTGCACAGGCATTTAAGAGGAATAAAGAAGGTAAATAAGGTTTGTAAAATCATGCAACTGGGTAGATCTAAGTTTCAAACACTGAGTCGGCCTTCAAAGCCAGTACTTTTAAACATTGCTCTACCAAGAACTATAATAAAATAAGTTCTGATGTCAATTTCCACATCTTACTCATTAAACTAATCACAGTAATATTAAATAATTAACTTTGTACTCTTTAGCCAAGTTGGTTTATATCATAGCTAAGTTGGTTTATATCAAGAATGTCAATATGTTTGGTAGGGCAGAAATATTTTCTGAAATCTGGTTGCCATTTTTATGGTGTTATGCAAATTTGTTTACTTTTTATTTTTATTTATTTATTATTTGTTGATACATAATAATTTTACCTATTCATGAGGTATCTTTTATTTATTTATTTGTTATTTATTTTTATTAATACATAATAATTGTACATATTCATGGGGTACATGTGATGTTTTAATACATGCAATGTGTGATAATCAAATCAGGATATTTTCGATATCCATCACGTCAAACATTTATTTTTTTTATGTTGGGAATGTTTGAAATCCTCTAGCTATTTTGAAATATACAATACATTTTTGTTAACTATAGTCACACTAGTGTACTGTTAAACACTAGAATATATTCTTTCCAGCTAACTCTGTGTTTGTACCCATTAACCAAACTGCTCTGTCGTCAGACTGGAGTGCAGTGGAGCAATCTCGAGTCACTGCAACCTCCACCTCCCAGATTCAAGTGATTCCTCTGCCTCAGCCTCCCAAGTACCTGGGACTACAGGCATAAGCCACAACTCCTGGCTAGTTTTTTGTGTTTTAATAAAGACGGGTT
The DNA here is from genome assembly GCF_030222135.1 of Aotus nancymaae. Classification (NCBI taxonomy): domain Eukaryota; kingdom Metazoa; phylum Chordata; class Mammalia; order Primates; family Aotidae; genus Aotus; species Aotus nancymaae. The sequence goes on from NW_026988435.1 coordinate 26,354,824, forward strand.
TTTCACCATGTTGGCCAGGATGGTCTCAATCTCCTGACCTTGAGATCCATCTGCCTGGGCCTCCCAAAGAGCTGGGATGTCTTTTTTTTTCACTTTTTTCGCACTAAAAAATTATTGATACATAATAATTGTACATATTCATGGGGTACATGTGATGTTTTAATACATGAAATATATAATGATCAAATCAGGATATTTTGGATATCCATCACATCAAAAAAATATTTTTTTAAGTTGGGAATATTTGAAATCTAGCTATGTTGAGATATACAATGCATTTTTGTTAACTAGTCACCCTACTGTGCTATTAAACACTAGAACATATTCTTTCTAGCTAACTATATGTTTGTACCCATTAACCAAACTCTTTTCATCTCCCCCGACAACCAACCTTCCCAGCCTCTAGTAACTATCATTCTACTCTATAGCTCCATGAGATTAACTTTTTAATCTCCCATATATGAGTGAGAACATGAGATGATATTTGTCTTTCTGGCTTACTTCACCTAACAGTAACCTCTAGTTTTATCCATGTTCCTACAAATGACAGGATTTTATTTTTACCTATGGCCAGATAGTATTCCATCATGTGTATATACCATATTTTCTTTATCTATTTGTCCACTGATGGACACTTAGATTGATGCCATATATTTGTTGCTGTGAATAGTGCTGCAATGAATATGGGGGTGCAGGTATCTCTCCGATACCCTGATAACCCTTTCTTTGAATAAATACCCCATAGAGGACTGCTCGATCATATAGTAATAGATCTATTTTCACTTTTTTGAGAAACCTCCATACTATTTTTACGATGACTATACTAGGTTACATTCCCACTAATAATTTATAAGTATTCACTTTTAACTACATTCTCACTAATATTTGTTATTTTTGGAATTTTTGATAATAGCTATTCTAACCAGAATGAGATAAAATATTACTGTGGTTTTCTTTTCATTTTTCTGATCACTAGTCACATTAATTTTTTTTTCACTTGCTTTTTGGACAGTTGTATGTCTTCTTTTGAGAAATGACTGTTCATGTCCTTTGCACACATTTTAATGGGAATTTTTTTTTGATGTTGAATTGTTTGACTTTCTTATATATTTGAATATTAATTTCTTTGCAAATATTTGCTTCCATTCTGTATTTGAGTTTGTTCCTTTACTTTGCAGATTGTTTTCTTTGTTGTATCAATATTTAGTATAATATAATCCCTGTTGTCTATTTTTGGTTTTGTTGACTGTGTTTTTGAAGTCTTAGCCATAAAATCTTTCTCCAGACCAATGTCCTGAAGCATTTGCTTCGTGTGTACTTTGAATACCTTTATAGTTTTGCATGTTATTTTCAAGTCTTTAATCCATTTGGAGTTAATTTTTTTTTTTTTTTTTTTTTTTTTTTTTTTTTTTTGAGACGGAGTTTCGCTCTTGATACTCAGGCTGGAGCGCAATGGCGCGATCTCGGCTCACTGCAATCTCCGCCTCCTGGGTTCAGGCAATTCTCCTGCCTCAGCCTCCTGAGTAGCTGGGATTACAGGCACGCGCCACCGTGCCCAGCTAATTTTTTGTATTAGTAGAGACGGGGTTTCACCATGTTGACCAAGATGGTCTCGATCTCTTGACCTCGTGATCCACCCGCCTCGGCCTCCCAAAGTGCTGGGATTACAGGCTTGAGCCACCGCGCCCGGCCTGGAGTTAATTTTTTTATATGTAATAGGAGATAGGGATCTAGATTTATCCTGCATATGGATATTCAGTTTTCTCAGCAACATTTATTGAAGATGGTATACTGTCCCTGGTGTATTTTCTTGGTGCCTTTGTCAAAAATCAGTTGGATGTAAATACGTAGATTTATTTCCGGGTTTGTATTCTGTGTCAATGGTATATATGTCTATTTTTATGCCTACACTATGCTGCTTTGGCTACTGTTGTATTTGTAATATACTTTGGAGTTAGGTTGTGTGATGCCTCAATCTTTGTTCATTTTGCTCAATATTGCTTTGATTCTTTGAGGTCTCCATGGTTTTAATTTTAAATTCTAAGATTGTTTTTTCTATTTGTATGAAGAATATTATTGGTATTTTGATAGGGATTACAGTGACTTTGTAGATCTGTTTGGGAAGTATGGTCATTTTAGCAATATTAATGCTTACCACCCATAAATACGGGATGCATTTTCCTTTGTTTGTATCTTTTAATTTCTTTTATCAGTGTTTTTTAGTTTTCACTAAGGAGATATTTCACTTTCTTGGTTAAATTTATACCTAAATATTTTACTTTATTTTGTGGTAGCATTTGTGAGTGGAATTGTTTTTTATTTCTTTTTCAGCTAGTTCATTATTGGTGTATAGAAACACTATTTACTTTTGAAAGTTGATTTGGTATCCTACAAGGTTGTTTAAATTGTTCATCACTACTAAGAGTTTTTAGTGGAGTCTTTAAGTGCTTCTATATATAAGATCATGTCAGCTGCAAAGAGGGAAAATTTTGTTTCCTCTTGTCCAGTTTGGATGCCTTTTAGTTTTTTCCCAGGCCTAACTGCTCTGCGTAGTCCTTCAGTACTATGTTGAGGAGGAGTGGTGAAAGTGGGCATCTTTGTCTTGTTCTTGTTCTTAATTGAGAAAAGGCTTTCAATTTTTCTCCATTCAATGTGATAATAGCCGTGGGTTTGTCATATATGGCCTTCATTGAGTTGAAGTAAGTTTCTTTTGTACCTAGAGTTTTCATCATGAATGGGTGTTGAATTTTATCTAGTGATTTTTCTACATCTATTGAGAAGATCATTAGGTTTTTGTCCTTCATTACATTTATGTGATTTAACACATTTATTAATTTGCCTATGTTGAACTATGTTTGCATCTTTGAGACAAATCCCACCTCATCATGTTTTATTATCTTTTCGATTTGTTGTTGGATTTGGTTTGTTCATATTTAGTCAAGGATTTTTAAAAATCTGCTTTCACTGGGGATATTTGCCTGTAGTTTTCTTTCTTTGTGAGTCTATTCTTGTCTGGTTTTGGCATCAGGGTAATGCTGGCCTCACAGAATGACTTAAAAAGAATAGCCTCCTTGAAAGGAGAACACTTTTTGGGGGAATGTAAAGTAGTATAACCCCTATGGAGAACAATATGAAAGTTCCGCAAAAAACTAAAAATAGGACTACCATATGATCCAGCAGTCCCACTGCTAGGTATATACGCAAAGGAAAGGAAGTCTGTTTATCAAAGAGATATCTGTGCTCCCATGTTTATTGCAGTACTATTCAAAACAACAGCCAAGATTTGGAATCAACCTAAGAATTTATCAACAGATGAATGAAGAAAGAAAATGTTGTACATATGCACAATGGAGTACTATTCAGCAATAACGAAGACTGATATGCTGTCATTTGCAAGAAAATAGATGGAACTGCAGGACATAATGTTAAGTGAAATAGGCCAGGCACAGAAAGACAAACTCTGCATGTTCTCACATAGTTGTGGGAGCTAAAAATAAAATAGTTGACCTTATGGAGATAGAGAGCAGAATGATGGTTACTCAGGAAAGATACTTTAAAAAGACAAAGAGGGAAATTATATAATGGTAAAAGGCCTTAACAGGAAAATATCACAATTTTATATATATATATATATATATATATATATGTGTGTGTGTATGTGTGTCTATATATATATGTGTGTGTATATATATGTGTGTGTGTATATATATATATAAAACACTGGAGCTACAAATCACTGCTGAAAGGTATCATTGATGACAAAGACAAATGCAAACACATCCCATGCTCATTGATGGGTGGAACTGATATTGCAAAAATGACCATACTGCTGAAAGAAATCTACAAATTCAATGAAATTCCCGTCAAAATATCACCATCATTTTCCCAGAACTAGAACATGCTATCCTAATGTTCATATGGAATAAAAAAAAGAGCCCACAGAGCCAAAGCAAGATGGCTCTTGCTTTGTTCAAAATTTGTTCAAAAAGAACAAATTTCAAGGCACCACATTACTTGACTTCAAACTATGCTATAAGGCCATAGTCACCAAAACAGCATGGTACTGGCATAAAAATAGGCACATAGACCAATGGAACAGAATAGAGAACCCAGAAAGAAACTCAAGTACTTACAGCCAACTGATCTTTGGCAAAGTAAACAAAACATAAGGTGGAGAAAGGACACCCGATTCAACAAATGGTGCTGAGATAATTGGCAGGCCACATGTAGGAGAATGAAACTGGATCATTTATCACCTTACACTGAAATCAATTGAAGATGGATGAGGGACTTAAATCTAAGATCTGAAACTCTAAAAATACTAGATGATAACATCAGAAAAACCCTTCAAGACATTGGCTTAGGCAAAAATTTCATGACCAAAAACCTAACATCAAATATGACAAAAAGATAAATTGGTGGGCCTTAAACTAAAGTTCTTCTGCACAGCAAAAGGAATAGTCATCAGAGTAAACAGGCAACCCATAAAGTGGGAGAAAATCTTCACAGTCTATACATCTGACAAAAAACTAATATCCAGAATCTATAAGAAACTCAAACAAATTAGCAAGAAAAAAAAAATCTCATCAAAAAGTTGATTCTGGACATGAGTAGACAGTTCTCAAAAGAAGATATACAAATGGCCGACAAACATGAAATGATTCTCAACGCCACTAATTATTAGGGAAATGTAAAATAACTCTTAATTTTCTATGAAAAGTTTTACTTTGTTTTATTTGGATTCTCTGTTCCTTTGAAAATCTCTTATGTTTGTTGGTATTTCAATTTTGTATAAATAATTACATATTTTTACAAAGAAATAACTAATATGCATTTTTTATGTTTTTCAGTTAATGCTATATATTTAAATATGTTAAGATTTTATATTTCAAATATTAGTTATTATCAATAACAAGTGTTCAGATTGATAAAATGTAACAACTGTGAAAATATTTTATTATGTTTAATCTCCTCTGTGTAATTTGTGCAACCTTAGAATTATTTGTAAAGGCAAAATTGAAAAGTGAAGAATCTCAGAATCCTGTTTTTGCAAGTTCTAAATATAGTTTTTAAAGTATTATTTTTTATCATTTGGACTTATACTAAGTTGGGAACTAAAATAACCTTAGGATATAAGTAGCACTGGCAATATTCCTTTTTTAGTAGCATTGAACTGTGTTTTTCTCTTCGCATCTGGTTCATTAGTTATTCTTTTCACAACTCTGACAATTGCACTTACAGAACTTCAAAGGATCTTCTGTGATCACCTAATCAAACACTCAGAAAAAGTTCCTTGTAACTCTTCTATGATGTGAGCCTCTTTCTTAACGGAGAAAAATGTATTAGCTAATTCTGTTTTTAAAGGCATTTACTGCTAGAGTACTTTTCTTCCATAGTCAATTTTCCTCTACTATTCTGTAATAATACACTTTCCACATTTCAGTTCACTATTAGAACTGGAAAACAGCTGAGAAAGATTATGCTACCACTTAGTAATTCCATATGTATGAGGAAAAAGCTATAACAATATCCAGATCTTTCTCTTTTGAATACTAACTAGTACTAGTATTTTTCCTGGTAGAACCCTTTTAAACTTTATTACTCACTAGTGACATGTTCCAAAGCCTATTTGGAAATTGTAGTAATAAAATATACTAGACCTTTGAGAAATTTTTTGAAAAGTTTTTGTTGTTGTTTTAATTATATATGTTATATATAAATGCCAAAAGATGCATGTATATATATATATATATAGACATATATATGCATTTTAAGTGAAATGATAAAGTGAATTAATGAAATATATGCATGCATTTTTTTTGGCAGTTCACTTAAAGAAAATAAAAGCCAGGCCTTAGCACAATGGAAGCAACATAGCAAATGAAAGCTACAAACCACACTCCTTAAGTCTGTAGTATCTCCCAGAATGAAATTAAAGGTTAGAAATAAGGTTTGACATTAGCAACACCTCTGCTGGTCTTAATTAGAGGAAAATGTTTCCTCTAGGCCTTGAGAATATATTGTGATTAAATTTAAAATGTATTTTTCCATATTGGCCCTAAAAACAGTGCTCAGGTTAGGGTGGCCTGCTCGATATGTTGCTGTATCTCACTGCGACTGACCCTACATACCTCATGCTGTGTGGCTGCCCGATTCTTTTTCCCAAAACTCCTCAGCTATCTCAGCTAGAACTGATCTCTGCCTTAGCTAGACTCAGAATGTTTACCTGATACTTTCCTTGTATTATGCTACTTGAGATCTTGATCTTAACTGACCAAAAATCTGGCAGAAGACAATAATAGACGTGGAAAGATACAAAATAACTGCATGTAAAAAATAAATCTGTTCAAAATGAATCAGAAATACCATAAGATAAGCAAATAGGCAACTAAATGCCAGGGCTCAGGAGACCTGTCATGCAATCCATCTTCATTATCAACAACAATTTCACCAGAATTAGAAAGCCATCTCACTGACATTTTATTTCCCCTTAAGGTTATTTCTTCATATATAAGGATTTATTGGTACCTTGGAATACACGGGTACTTGTCTTACCAAGCTTATTACCCTGACTAATCTCAGTAGCACTAATCTGCCGCCACTCAGACATCAGTCTGAATTCATGTATTGAAGGGTCAAGGGTCATACAAATACCAGATATAAAGGTAAAGCAAGGGTGTCAATGATTACATAAATGAGTTAGATAAAAAGTTACATGTCAGTGAAAAGGGAACTTGAAATTGTGAAACCTCATTTCTTACAAAACTATGCATTCTCCTGAGTTCTCATCAGAATCAGTCGGTAAAAATTAGTAAGTTTAAATAGAGTCTGCAACAGATAACTTACCCTGAAAAGCAACGTATGGGATTTAAGGACAATAATTCATGTTAAACTTTCATCTCTGATAATATATCTTATTTTGTATCCTAGATTTTCCAGAATTATATGAAATAATTCTTGGATCTAGATTTTCACCAAAAATAAAATATTGTCTATGGTTTTAAGGCTAGTTTGTCCATAAACATCTACGTGTGTGTGTGTGTGTGTGTGTGTGTGTGTGTGTGTATAGGATATGGTTGCTTTTATAGATTAATATAGAAATATAAAGGTAGATTTCTAGACAATTAAAAACTGATGAATAAATGACAATGCATATAAGATCCCTAATAATAAATGCAACTATATGATTATTAACAACATGGTCTCATAACAAAGGGAATAGACAATCTTTTCTAATATTCATCCTATTTGCATAGGAGAATCAAGAAATCCAACAAAAAAAAAATTAGAAGGAGGACTTAAAATGTCTATTTATGGTTAGGTTATAGAAGATCATAGAAAATCATTCATAGAAACATTAAAAAATCATAGAATTTTAAAAAGTTATTTTTGTTTAAAATTTTTATAAGAAGCTGTGGACACAAAGAAATGCAATCATGGGAGAAGCCCTTCATAAGTGAACAAGAGACAGGAGACACGTTCATACCTAGGACTAACTGCTAAGGTTGAAAAAAATAGCATATGGGAAAATAGCCATTTTTTAAATCAACAATGAGCTCACATGTTAGATTTAAATCTGAAAGAACATCAAACACAAAGTTATTTATCTTGTACAAGTAAATCTCTTTCATGAGAACTTTCTGCGTACGTCGAGGTTGAGGTTAGGAATAAAAACTGGAAAGGGATCTTGTTTTCTTATAGGTTAGCATAAGCAGAGATTCACAATCCTGATAACTCATGGGATCATAGTCTCTCAATCTTAGCATTTTGTAGTCAACTGTTCTATCATATGCCCTACAGTCTAACAACCTTAATGGTTAGAATTCTCACATTCTCAGTGTGACAGCCTCAAATCTTGTGGATTCCAAACTGACCAAAATAGCAACTCACAGATATTAAAAAATACACAAAATCAATTTATGATAAATAAAAATATTAAATAAATTAGGGATGAATGTAAAAATAATGCATGCTCAAGAAAAAAGTCGTGAACACTAATTTTTTATTTAAGAATTTTTTTAAATAAACAAATATTAAATTAAAAAATTCAGATGTAAAGCTGCAATAATTTTTTTCCCACCAAATCCATGTAAGACAGACTAAGGAAAGCTATTCAGGTAAAGGAAAAGTTATACCAGATGGTACGGGATAAAATGAATACCAGACAGTATAAAAGTGTGAGAATACCTAAATGTTCATTTTATCATGCATCTATCTACCTTTACTTTATTTAAAAATTATTGATAGTTTAAAGCAAGATAAAAACAATGTTATTTTCTTTTTAACATGTAGAATTAGAATATATGATAGTAGAAGCATAAAAAGCAAGCAGTACACTCACTTGTTTATGAGGTAGTATAATGTTATTTGAGAGTATATATTGATTTGTTAAAGGTGAGTATTTTATTCTCAAGAGAATCTACAGGATTTTAATCCAGATGAAAATGTCCTATTCAGGAAAAAAGAAAGCCACAAAGGATATTTACAAACAAGAAAGAGAAGCATACACCAGGACTTAAGGCAGCAAGGGATAGGCTAACTCTAATGTTTTGTGCAAATGCAGCTGGGTTTGTAATTAGGAATGCCCTTATCTATAAAGCTTCTATCATCAAACATTTAATGCAATTTAATTCCAGCTGCCAGTCTTTTGGTTATACAACAAGGACTTGAATTGACCCCTTAGATGCATTGTCCCTGAAGCCAGGAAGTACCTGGTCAGTAAGGGGCTGACTTTTAAAGTTTTTTTGATAGTTGAAAATGTTCTTGGCCACCTAGAACTTCATAAGTTCAACAGTGAAGACGTTAGCATAGTCTACATGCCCACAACACACTGTCTCTAATTCAGCCTCTATATTAGAGGGTCATAAGGAACTTTAAGGCTCATTACACATGGTACTCTATGGAAAGAATTGCCAATGCTATGGAAGAGAAGTCTGATAGAATATTATGAAAGTCTGGAAACATTATCTCACTGAAAATGCCATTGTCACAGAAAAAGCTATGAAAGCCATCAAGCCAGAAACAATACATTCCTTCTTGTGAAAACTGTGTCCAGAGAGCCAATCAAGGAAATTATAAAATTGTGGATATACTAAAAAAGGTATGAGGTGAAGGGTTTCAAAATATTGATCTTGGAGAAATTCAAGAACTGATAAACACCACACCAGAGGAATTAACAAAACATGACTTGATATAGGTGAATGGTTCCAAACCAGTGCCTCAAGATGAAGAAGAACACGTAGAAAAAGCATTGCCAAAAAGCAGCTTGATTTTAGACAATCTGAGAGAAAGAGTCAAATTATGCAAGATTTCATTTGACTTCTTTTATGGCATAGGCCATTCTATGATACAGGTGCTGAAACTAAAAAAGATAAAAATAAAAAATAATGGCAGTATTTGGGCCATATTGAAAAAAATTAGAGAAATGAAAAGTAACTGAGATAGAAATTGCAATGCATTTCTGTAAAGTTACACTGAGTGTGCCTGCTTCTTCTGCCTTTGCTTTCACCTTCGTCACCGCTGACACAACAGGACCAGCCCCTCCTTTTCTTCCTCCTTCTCAGCCTACTTAACAGGAAGGTGACAAAAGTAAAGACTTTTACAATGATTCATTTCCATTTATATATTTATGTTTCTTGTAATTTTCTTAATAACATTTTCTTTTCCGTAGCTCACTGTTTTGTAAAATTACAGTGTATAATACATAGAGCTTATGAAATGTGTTAATTGACTGTTTATCTGTAAGGCTTCTGGTCAACAGTAGGCTATTTGTGGTTAAGTTTTTAGGGAGGCAAAAGTTATACAAGGATTTTCAATAGTGCAGAGCATCAGTGCCCATAACCTCCACGTTGTTCCAGAGCCAATTGTGCTTGCAAAGTCTCTATACATTTTTCATTGTTTCAAGGAATACTAAGAAAAGCAATAGGAAGACACAATGGAATAAAGCAGGAAAGTGGAAACATGAGAAGTTTGTTGGGTGAAGAATGCAGAAGGGCCACTTCAGCCAAAGGTAAACAAGTGTGGAAAAGTATGATAATAAAATAAATTATGTAACAAGCAGATGGTGAGTAGTTTACCAGGACCATATCTTGGTAATGATGAGGTGTTGGGTAAAGCACAAAATGAAAACTGAGAACTTGGTTCCGATCAAATTGTGATAAAGCTTTTCTGCCATGCTAAGTTATTTGCAATTCAATCTAAGAACAATAGTAAATTAAAGGAGGTAGGTAACTATTATTGTGGCATATTTGGGGTTTATTTATAGGATGACTCCAGTAGGGATGTGTGGGGCAGGTGTGACAGATAATAAGGTCTGTGAGTACAGGTGAATGAAATGTAATACTGATTGTTAACAGGATTGCATAACATTCTGATCTGGGATGGTGAAAAGTGTACTTAGTACAGAAGAGTTAGAGATGAAAGTGCGCATTTAGAAGAAAATCTACAGCAATTCAAGACTGCACAAAGAAATAATGAAAATAAATAAAATCAATGATGTCTACAAGGCCTTCAGTTTGAAGGTAATGGATTATACCATAGATGTGTCACTGAATTTAAGATAAGAGCAAGATCCATGCAGGAGACATGAAGATTTTAGTTCAGGCCATATTTGATTTGTGTTACATGTGACATGTTAATGTAGTGATATCTGATGTTTTAATATATCTGTTTGGATATTAGAAGGCCTAAAAATTTAGGTATAATCAGCAGAGTTGTACAACTATATTGGGAAACATAATGACTAAGATCATAGAAAAACTGACATTTTCCAGCAAAGAGAGGAGAAAATGTTAGAAAATGTTTTCAAATAATTCAATCACAGTATAACTTTAAGCAAATCGATCATGATATCTTAATAAGTCAAGGGGTAAAAGGGTAGAGAAGCCAAGAATTGCAAACAACACTCATTCTCACTATGCCTTCATTTAGATTAGCATTCTAAATGTTTTCAGTCATGAATATACTTAAGTGCAATATCTAAGCACAGGTAATCAAGAGATAATTATTTTTCCATTCAATATATCCATAAATGAAATATTCATGCATATTTTAGATAAAAATTACTTGAAAAGCCTTGGGAATATTTTTCTGCTCTCTCTTTTGTAATTAAATATGCAAAATGTGTTTCTCTTGGTCTCTAGGATTCTTTACTCTTTGCCATTTTGTGACATTTTGAAAATAGTATACCAAATAGAAAAGGCATGATCTGCCCTTTAGAAAACAATGGCACAAAATGCTTATATTTTCAGGGCTGAACAAATGACTTGAAATGGACACAATCTGTTCTAACAGAAACCAATATATCATAAGTCACAAAACACTAATCTATTTGGTTTTGAAATGGTTCATTTTTTTACTGTTTAAAATAAATGCTATTTTCCCCTAGACATGGTAACTTTTAGATGCAAAATTCTTATGTTAGCTGCCCATTACCTAGAGCTAACCTCTCTCTGTTTCAAAGAATCAGAGCACATGACAAGTCTCTCCAATAGAAAATAAATATTAACTAACATTTTCCTTTATTATTTAAAGGAAATTAATAAGCTAATGCTCATCCAGAAAACACAGAAGTTCACAAAAGGCTTATTTGAGTTTAGAGTAACAACTGGCTTTATTTTAACATTATTTCTCATCTATGTAGCGCAGCTCTGATGTAAGTCTTCCATTGGCTTACAAACTGCAATGTAACTGGTTGTCTTATTAGGGTAAGATGTGACAATGTAGGTAAAACACTCAGCTATACAAGTTATTTTTATTATTGTCTCAGCTTCCACATTTTGGAAAGCAGTCAGGTTTCCAAATTACAGTGATATTTGACGTAGTCCCTTACCTTCTCAACTATAATGTTGAGACCATAATCCAATATATTTTGTGATGTTATTATAACAATAAATTGTAGTTTTAGATACAAAACTACTTAGAATTTATTACATTCTTAACACACACTATATATATATTTTTTCATTTCCAAGTCCCTTGAAGTTATTTTGCATGTATCTAGGTTCTAGAGACAATGAAACTTAGTATTTGTGAAACACCTAATTATTTAATTTAAAATTGTCCTTTAACCATACATGGTTATTTAAACCATATTTTACTGTTCTAATTAAGGGCAGGTTTATGTAGAATTCATATACTGGTTTCTCACTTCCTGAGGAAAAACTTATAATTCATACGTTATTAGCTTTTTGTCTCTCTTTGAGAGTATCTTGACTGCACAAACAGCTGTGACCTCTTCCTATAGTGTAAATACCTGGCATGTAATTCCTGTATAATTGTGTTTTCTTTATGTTACATTTGTAACATGCTTGAATACGCTTTTTCCCTCAGTTACGTAATTTGAATTATATATAAAACTCTTTCCTAAACATATTCCAGAATTGAAGACTGAGCTATATCTCCAACTTTTCACAATTATGAAGTTTTATATTGTTTAATTGGACTTTAAGTGAAATGTTATCAATCCATACTTCATAAATTTCTTCATTATTTCTATGTTAGCCATTCCTGAATAAATATGCTAATATTTTAATTGATTTCACTAAACTGGCATTAGTAATTGATTAACATTGTACAGGATTTTTTCCATTTACCCAATGTCTTCAGGTGAATGAGTAAAAACTCAAAAACAGTTACTAAATATACTATATTCCACATAGTATGATAGACTAATTTAACTATCAATTTTATTATACAGGTCAGTTGGTAAAGCATTATTGTCCTACCTAATTGATGGATCTTGGGATAATAAATAGTTGGGATATTTGGATAATAATTTATAAATAAGTGAAAAATTCAAGATATATTATCATAACTCAATTAATTTTCAAAAGTAATACTGCAAGAAGTAATATTCTAATTTTAGAATATTGCATTCTACTGATTTTTAAAAGCATACATTTTGTGAAAGAAGTGTTCAGTGTTCACTTCTAAATGGAAATCTACTAATTGAAAATGCTATGTGAGCACTACCACTGAATGTTTTTCACAGTACAAACCAAGTAGCTTATTATGATTAACATTCTTAATTTATGTTTAATCAAGAAGACATGATCTGTGATTGCAATTGTTCACTTGAATCCAGAAAAGGGTTGAGATATATGATTTGGTAAAAGCTTACTTAAAACAAATTATAAAAAGCAACACTTATCTTATCAGAGAATATATACGTATTTATTATCAGAAAGAAAACACATCTCCCTCAGCCCACAACCACTCTCAGGATTGTTACATAAGCTTGGCTATTTCTTAATATTTCGGATGAACGCATATCTCTTTGCATTGGTTTTTAGACATAAGAATGCAACTGACTTAAATCTTCATTGCTTTCCTCCTACCCCATCCCCAAGTTTGATTTACACAATATGTACTTGTTTGTGAATTTTCAGTAATGACCTGTTCTAGGAAGGGTAAATATACTAGCAATTATTCTAATACAATTATATTCCCTCCACTCTGTAAATTATGTTTTTATATTCATTAATAGTTATATTTTGCTCTATATCAATAGCTGTTTTCTGAGTATTGGTTATCATTTATATAAATTTATTTAATTAAGGTTAATTTGCATTATCATGATTACATATATATGTATATATATAAAATTCACTACATAGCAAAATTTGAATGTATGCTACTCAACCTCTAGGATAAGCAACATGCTGTGTATTGTCTCGAAAATAATAAAAATCAGTTATTCCAGCATACTTATATACTTATATAAGAACATATGTTTATTTGCTTTTCTTGACATTTTCCCAAGTGCAGTTCTGAAATGAGAAATATTTTTAATTACTTGAAATATATGCTGTCAATAATAATGAGGAATGTGGTAATCTGTGTAATTTACTAAACTGTTGCTCATCCCATTTGTTAGGAAAGCATTTCTATTGAAATAACAAACACCAAAGTCAAAGCAGTAGAGAATTTGTCAGCAAAAACCCTTACATTGGGTATTTCTCTTAGTGCCTTGAAATATTTGACCATTCTCAACTTTTTCCCTTTGTACATATATTCCAATTCAGATTATAGTTACAAAAACTAATAGGGGTTAATTCTGTTAGAATGTAGCCGCCATGGGTGCTCTACTTCATCTCTTTTGTTTTGTGTTGTGTTCTCACGTAGATGTTGCTTAGGTACAAGAATGAGGTAAATAAAAAGGGGGTGGGTACATAAAAGGGAGCCAACCATATCTAAACCAATTAGTTTTTATCCTAGCATTTCCATAATTGATTAAAACCATTTGCACAGCACAGAGTTTTGCAAATGGTTTTAAAATTTTGAGAAGCAAACTGGACAATATCAGTTTGAATTTGACCATAGTTAAAAGGCAGAAAAAAATTGCAACTAATTGAGTGATGGATTTCCCATTTTTCTGGAAAACATAAACTGACAAATACAAACTACTTGTTTCATAGTGCTGCCACAGTTTTTCAATGAATGTATATATTAATACAAGTTTTCAAAAAATTTGCCCAATATTTAAAACTAAATAAACTCTAGAGTTAAAGAGGTTAAAATGTGCCTCCAATTCCATCTAAGAATGCTATCACTGGTCATAGGAAAGCAATGCGTACATGCTACATGTCATATCTTTGAACAACTTTTACACAAATGTGTCCTTTGTCATCAAGTTGATCATGCCAATGGGAATTCTAAGGAAGTTAGATAAGGATTCGATAGTTTAAAAAATGTCTTTTCCAAGATGGCTAGATTATATAAAACACAATAAAAAACCCACCAAACAATACAAAACAACAAGCGAACAAACAAACAAATGAAGCAAGAAAAATCGACTGTTCTGTTAATTACAGTATTCTGTTAACTAGCTTCTCTAGTCTTCATGTGCAATTCCTGACTCATCATCTACCTGATGCTATTTGTGGGCTAAGTGAATTCTCAGTCTGCTTTCAATCCATAACAAAATATGTACAGATATTTTTAATAAATAGTTGGAATTGTGGGGTTTTTTTTCAATATAATGGAGTGATTTTATGGCTATAGAATCCAATAATTTTAAAAACTGGAGTCTGGGTTTTTATATTTATAGATTTTTCATTTTATTTTTTTTTTTTAGTTTCTCATTTTTATTAAATTGTACTCAAGTAATAGCCTATGTGGTATTGAGAATTAAGGATGTTTGCTCTCCACTACAGATAATTTGAGAAGCAATGGTTTAGCCAGTGTTTCCAATAACTGTTAACTGAAAGACTAGATCACGACCTCAAACTTAACAGGACTCCAACCTATCAGCAGATAGGAGAAGCGTCTAGAAAACATTACAGGACTGCTGGTTTAATTTATTGATTCATCCTTTCAGTTTCTTCATTTCATTTGCAGATAGGCTTTGTATTTGGCTCACCTTTAATGAGATCTTCTCACTATCTATTAGGCATGTATGTATGAGGATATTCTTTAAATAAATTTATATTTATAGGTTTCAAATATGTTTTTTCTTGGTCCTTGTAGTAGTCCATTTACATGCTGCTGATAAAGACATACCTGAGACTTGGAAGAAAAAGAGGTTTAATTGAACTTACAATTCTGCGTAGCTGGGGAGACCTCAGAATCATGGCAGGAGGAAAAAGACACTTCTTACATGGCAGCAGCAAGAGAAAATGAGGAGAAGCAGAAGTGGAAACCCCTGATAAACCTATCAGATCCTGTGAGACATATGTACTATTGTGAAAATAGGATAGAAAATACCAGCCTCCATTATTCAATTACCTACTCCTGGGTCCCTCTCACAACAGGTAGGAATTCTGGGAGTTACAGTTCAAGTTAAGATATCAGTGAGGACACAGCCAAACTGTATCACTCCGCCCTTGGCTCCTCCAAATCTCATGTCTTCACATTTCAAAACCAATTATACCTTTCCAACAGTCCCCCAAAGTCTCAACTCATTTTAGCATTAACCCAAAAGTCCAAAATCCAAAATTTCATCTGAGACAAGGCAAGTCCCTTCTGCCTATGAGCCAGTAAAATAAAAAGCAAGCTAGTTTATTTTAGATACAATGGAGGTACCGATATTGAGTAAATACAGCCATTTCAAATGGGAAAAGGTGGCCAAAACAAAGGTGTTACAGGACGCGTGCAAGTCTGAAATCCAACGGGCAGTCAAATTTTAAAGCTCCAAAATGATCTTTGACTCCAGATCTCACATCCAAGTCATGCTGATGCAAGAGGTGGGTTCCCATGGTCTTGGGCAACTCCACCCCTGGGCTTTGCAGGGTACAGCCTCCACCCTGGCTGCTTTCACGGGCTGGTGTTGTCTGTGGTTTTCCAGGCACACAATGCAAGCTGTTGGTGGATCTACCATTCTGGGATCTGGAGGATGGTGGCCCTCTTCTCATAGCTCTACTAGGCAGTACCCCAGCAAGGACTCTGTGTGGGGGTCTCAGATCACACATTTTGCTTCCACACTGCCCTAGTGGAGGTTCTCCATGAGAGCTCTGCCCCTGTAGCAAACTTATGCCTGGGCATCCAGGCATTTCCATACATCTGAAATCTAGAGGAGGTTCCCAAACTTCAAGTATTGACTTTTGTGTAACTGCGGGCTCAACACCACGTGCAAGGTGCCAAGGCTTGGGGCTTCTACCCTCTGAAGCCACAGCCCAAACTCTGTGTTGACCCCTTGCAGTTATGGCTGGAGCAGTGGGGACACAGAGCACAAAGTCCCAAGGCTGCATACAGCATGGGGATCCTGGGTCCAGCCCATGAAATCACTTTTTCCTTCTAGTACCTCTGGGCTTGTGATGGGAGGGGCTGCCATGAAGGTCTCTGACATGGCCTGATGACATTTTCTCCATGGTCTTGGAGACTAACATTAGGCTCCTTGCTACTTATGCAAATATCTGCAGTCAGCTTTTCTTTCCCTAAAATGGGTTTTTCTTTTCTATAACACAGTGAGGCTGCAAATTTTCCAAATTTTTATGCTCTGCTTCCCTTACAAAACTGAATACCTTTAACAGCACACAAATCATCTCTTGAATGCTTTGCTTCTCTAAAATTTTTTCTGCCAAATACACTAAATCATCTATCTCAAGTTCAAAGTTTCACAAAGGTCTAGGGCGGGAGCAAAATGCCACCAGTCTCTTTGCTCAAATATAACAAGAGTCACCTTTGCTTTAGTTTCCAACAAATTCCTCATCTCCATATGAGGCCAGCTCAACCTGAATTTTATTGTCCATATCACTATCAGCATTTTGGGCAAAGCCGTTCAACAAGTCTCTAGGTGGTTCCAAACTTTCCCACATTTTCCTGTCTTCTTCTGAGCCCTTCAAACTATCCCCATCTCTGCCTCTTACTCAGTTCCAAAGTTGCTTCCACATTTTCAGTTATCTTTTCAGCAACACCCCACTCTACTGGTATCAATTTATTGAATTAGTCTGTTTTTATGCTGCTGACAAAGACATACCTGAGACTGCGAAGAAAAAGAGGTTTAATTGGACTTACTGTTCCACATGGCTTGGGGGCCTCAGAATCATGGTGGGAAGTGAAAGGCACTTCTTGCATGGTAGTGGCAAGAGAAAAATAAGTAAGAAGCAAAAGCAGAAACCCCTGATAAACTCACTAGAAATCCTGGGATTTATTCACTCTCAGAAGAATAGCACAGGAAAGACTGGCCCTCATGATTCTATTGTAACTCCCTGAGTCCCTCCCACAACCTGATAATTCTGGGAGAGACAATGAAAGTTGAGATTTGGGTGGGGACACAGCCAAATCATATCTGTCTTCCACCTATTTTGTGAGAATAGTTGATACACAAGTGACATTATATAATCTATTTATTATAATATTGCAGATTTAACACCACTGATATTGATCCTATTCTTATTATAATTCCACCATTAGTTGCAGTTTCTTTGCTCACATACTAATTAGAACAATGTGTGCTTTCTTCAGTACCTATCAATGGATTACAGAATGCTTCCAACACATGTCATTACTAGGGTCTTCTTGGTGAAATACTAACTCAGAAATTACTTGTTTTTTTAAAAAATGTGGATAATAAAAATGTACTCTAACATTTAAGTTTTGTATTGTATTATATTCTAATGCTCTACCACTTAAAATAAAATTAAATAAATTAATTAATAAATAAAGTGCTGGGATTACAGGCATGAGCCACCACATCTGGCCACTATTTATTTTTTATGTAACTTTTATGTAATATAAGTTGCTTTTATGCTTCACCCCATAAAGCAAATCTTAAGTAAAATAATATGTGATTTTCAGAGACCAAGGCTGGTGGATCACCTGAGCTCAGGAGTTCAAGAGCAACCTGGGCAACATGGTGAGATCTCATCTCCACAAAAAATAGAAAAATTAGGCATGGTGGCACACGACTGCAGTCCTAGCTACTTGGTGGGCTGAGGCATAAGGAAAAATTGTTTGAACCCAGGAAGTAGAAGTTGCAGTGAGCTGAGATTGTGCCACTGAATGCCGGCCTGGGAGAGGGAGTGAGACTCTGTCTCAAAATTAAAAAAAAAATAAAAATTAAATAATAACAATAATGATTACAACTTTAACAGTGTACCTATTTTGTTCCTATTTTATTTTAAATCACACATTCAATACTTGAAAATAAAAAACAATATTTTTTTACACTTGCCCACATCTTTTTTGATGTAAGTATCCTTAAAAATAAGAGATTTTTTCTAATTAACAGATTTGTTTTTTGTATGTCATCAACAATAGACAATTTTTACATGTTTTTAAAATTGAAAATAAGGAATATTCTAAATTTGTTGATCTATTGTCATTATTTGCTGAGTTATATGGTAGCAATGAAAAAATAATTAAAAAGTACGGGAATAATAGTAGCTGCAGAATTCCATCAAACTGACAAAATTTTTGAAAGTACAATTTTGGGAAACTATAAATTAGTAAAGTAAATTCCTATATATGTTATGTATTAGGAATCCAGCCAAAATCACATTTTCTACTTTTCTTCTTCTAGGAAGAACCTCCTGCTCCAGGAAAGCAGTAGACGCAGAATTGTTGCAAGTTAAAGGGGAAGTGAGGAAATCGCCCCCTTTTATTTTCTCTAAAACTGTGACACTTCTCTGAAGTTTTGACTTACATATTTTTCTATCTTTTAAGCATCATGATTATATTATAAAGTTTATATTTTGTATCGAACACTAAGTCACAGTAGAAAATTTACATTAAACAACGTTTAGACTAACTGCTTTTTTAACCCTGTATTTATTTGCCCAGAGAACACTCGCTGGGAGCACTTTCGGCTTCAGCGTTTAGGTCCAGATAACTTTGTCACAATATCTGGCTTTTATTATTATTTTGGGATCACTCTAGTTTATCGACTTTGGAAACAAAAGACATCATTCTATTTATAGCATTCTGTTCTTAGTAGTGGTATTTCCATTTACAAAATACAGAAATTCTCAATTGCTGAAAAAGTCAAATCCTAGAAAACGTAACTCCTTCGCGTGATGTTAACATCTTTCTAGAACAGCTGTTCCTGGAAGATTCATTTGATGAATCTGATTTTTCCAAAATAGATGATTCTCATGATTCAGATGATTCTGATGTTAGTTCTGATTATCAAGAACTGCAAGAACAGTTTCTATATTCTACGTTCACATTGAAAATCAGTTAGATTTGCTTCATCCTCAAAGAGCATGTTTATGTAAAATTAAATAAGTGATGGCAGTGAGCTGCACTTTTTTTTTTTCTAAACAGGAAAAGGGTTAAATCTCATATAATTTAAGTTTATTGGTAGTATCAACAGTACTGAATGTAGCAATTGTAATCATAGGATGGTGGCACTAATTATAAAAACATTTTGGTAATAACATAAGGATTATTGAGTGCTTACTCTGTGATTAGAATCGTGCTAAGCTCTTTGAATTTATAATCACTTATTAGTCAATAGCTGAGAGGCATTATTATCTAAGTGAGACCCATAATATATTTTATGAGATATATTTAGAATGAAGATATTGACGGTTTGGTTAAAGCTGGGTGCTAAGAATACTTTGAGAAACAGAAACGTCAGGCAGGTAATGAGTGATAAAGCTAATTCGAATGCAGATCTCATGATCATAGGTCAATGCGCTTAACTGTTCAGCACCTTTTCATTGGTTCTAATAAACGGTAGTATGGGCAGTAGCTAAGATTCTTAATTCTGGGGTCAGAATTTCTTGCTTCAAATTTTGTTTCTACCACAGCTTTGTATTCACTAGGCTGATGTTGGATAATTTACTTAACTGATCTATACCTTTGTTTTCCTATATGTAAATTGGAGAGAATAATAGGAACTCCTTACTAAGATAGGTGTAAAGATGGCATGTATTTATAGATACTATGTATTTGAAAGGTTTCAAAGAGTGCCTTGCAGGTAGTAAGCATTGAGTGTTTGCTATCATTTCTTAAGGCCAAATTCCCTATGGGGAAGGTTGAAAACTTTATAGTTTATATGATTCTTTGACACATTTTTAAGCAGTTAGTTTTATTAGTTACATAATTATAATTATTTAGACATAGCTAACTAATATAATAAGACATGATATTTTCATTTTATCCTGGCAGAAATAATAATTATACAATCATTTCTTTTAATGCCATCATCAAATTAAGATGGAATGCAAGTATAAATTTTTTAAATGCTTTGTCTAGATATTTATAACATGTTTTTCTAACCAGATATTGATGTGAGATTTTATAAGCATATATATTACTTAGTATAGGTGACTCTAAAAAGAGCAGTCATCAGTAGTTTTCAAATTATCAGTTGTCATTGTGCAAAGTAAGGTAACCAGAAGAAAGAAGAGATGACATAGACATCCTCTACAGGCAACAGAACT
The DNA here is from genome assembly GCF_030222135.1 of Aotus nancymaae. Classification (NCBI taxonomy): domain Eukaryota; kingdom Metazoa; phylum Chordata; class Mammalia; order Primates; family Aotidae; genus Aotus; species Aotus nancymaae. Next base: position 26,375,652 of record NW_026988435.1, read on the forward strand.
GGCAGGTTTACTATGAGTTTTACAACCCAAAGCGAGTATATTTCTAAAATCTTACATATGGCTTTACACATGAGTAAGAGAAAATATGATGTTATAATGTGGTAGCAGCTTTGCATTCCTGTCCAAAGTAAACATTTTAAAATGTATTGGGTAGATGTGCTCCATGGGGAATGGAATTCATAATTTTCTTTAGCAATCAACCACTAAACCTGAGATTCTATTATTAGAACAGAGAGAATCTACTGCAAATTTTTAGATATTTTCAGTAAAATCTATTTATGATATGAGGCATTTATAGAAATGATTTAGCCATTGATATGAGCTGAAAAATTTATATGTTGAAGTTCTAACACCTTCAGAAAATGACCATATTTTGAATTAGGGTCTGCACAGGTAATAAAGTTAAAACAAGGCCTTTATAATGGGCCCTAATCCAATATCACTGATGTTCTTGTAAAAGGAGGAAGTTTGGACAGATGTACAGAGGGAGGACAGTGTGAAGACAGCTACCTATAAGCCAAGGAATGAGGTGAGGTTGGACAAAACTTTTCCTCCTGGTCCTCAGCAGGAACCAACCCTGAAAATACCTTGGTGTGTCTTTCCATGTGTGCTCCTATCAGAAAATATCTGAGACTAGATAATTTATAAACAACATAAATTCATTTATCACAGCTGTGGAGGCTGAAACTGTAAGATCATGGAACTGGCAGTGTCGGTACCTGGTGAGGGCCTGATCTTTGCTCCAAGATGGCACCTTGCTATTGCATCCTTTGGAGGAGAGAAATGCTGTGTCCTCATATGGCAGAAGGAACAAAAGTGGTGAACCTACTTTCTCAAGCTCTTTTGTAAGGGCATTACTCTTACCCATTAGGGCTCTACTCTCATGGCTTAATCACCTTCTAAATGCCCCACTTCTGAAATTTCAACATATAAATTGTTGGGGGAAACATTCAGATTACAGAATTTCACTTCTAGACCCTCAAATTCATGTCCTACTCACATGCAAAAAAACATATGTTTTATCCCAGTAGCCCACAAAATCTTAACTTGTTACAACATCAACTCAAACCTCTTACATCCAGCATCTCTAAATCAGATATAGATGAGACACAAGGTAAAAAATCATTCTCACACCTGCAATCCCAGCACTTTGCGAGGCCAAGGTGGGCAGATCACATGAGGTCAGTAGCTCGAGACCATCCTAGCTAACATGGTGAAACCCTGTCTTTACTAAAAACACAAAAAAATGAGCTGGACATAGTGGTGGTTGCCTTTAATCCCAGCTACTCAAGATGCTGAGGCAGAAGAATTGCTTGAACCTGGGAGGCAGAGGTTGTAGTGAGCTGAGATCAGGCCACTGCACTCCAGCCTGGGATACAGAGTTAGACTCCATCTCAAAAAAAGAAAAAAAAAAAAAAATCATTCTGGATACAGAGTTAGACTCCATCTCAAAAAAAAAAAAAAAAAAAATCATTCTGAAGCAAAGTGAGACAGGCACAGGACACATAGCTCCATTTTAAAGGGAAAAACAGGAAAGAAGGAGAGGTAATTGGTCAGAATTAAGTAGGCGACAACAAGGTAAACAGTATTAAACCTTGATGCGTGAGAATGATTTTCTTTGACTCCAGGTCCCACCTTCCAAACACACTGGGGTGGGGCTGGGTCCACAAGGTTCCAGAAGACCCCACCCTATGGCTTTGCCTGGTGACACACATGATGCATCTTTCATGGGCTGGTGCCCAGTACATGTAACTCTCTTGGGCTAGAAGTGCATGTTGGTGACCCTATAGTTCTGGGGTCTTGGGGATGGCACTGCTCCTGGAGCTCCACTACACATAGCTCTTGTGTGGCTTCTCTGCAGTGTCTCTGACTTGAAGGCTCTGCTGGGCATTGCCCTTTCAGGGACTCTACAGTGGCCATGAACCCAAGGCTCCAATGGGTATCGCATTAGAGGAGACTTTTGTGACAGCCCTACCCTGTGGCAGTTCTCCGCCTGGGTCCAGAGACTCTTCAAGGCACTCTTTGAAGTCTAGATGTAGATAGCCATATCTGCATAGTTTGTGTACTCCATATGGCTATAAAGGTAGCACCACTTGGAAGCTGCCAAGGTTTACCACCTTTCCTTTTCAGAGTAATAGCCTGAGCTGCATTTTGGCCTGCTTACACTACTCCGGGGGTGGCCAAAGAACATGGCACAGGAATGCATGAAGCAAATACTTGACATGGCCCTATGTAATGAGCACTGAGGTACCATAAGCTCCCTAGGGCTCTGTCTTGAAACTGTTCTGCCCTCAAGGCCCTGTCACCCTTGTCCTATGATGGAAGTGGCAACATTAAGACATCTAAAATGCCTTCAGTCTCATTCTTTCACTGTCTTGATAAATATAACCTGGCTTCCTTCTATCCATACTAATCTTACTATCAAGAGTAATTTGGCCACACTGTTGGTATTCTCTTATGAACATGCCCGTTTTCTTTTTACAAACTGGTCAGGCTGAGAATTTTCTAAATCTTTACATTCTACCTCCCTTTAGATTATACATTTCATCTTTAATTTGTTTCTCTCTTTTAGTATTTTACTATACGCAATAAAGAGAAGCCAAGGACCCTGATCACTCTGTTCAGGTATTTCTTCTACCAACTATCCTAATTAATTGCTTGCAAGTTCTGCCTTCCACAAAGTTTTAGGGTGTGGACACAATTCAGTCAAGTTATTTGCCATCTTATAGTAAAGAACAGCCTTTATTCACTTTCTAATACCTCGTTTCTCATTTATTTCTAAGACTTCATCAGAATTTCCTTTGCTGTTCACATTTCTGCCAATATTCTGATCACAACCGCTTAGGTAATCTTGAGGATGATTGAGACTGTCTAGAATTCTATTCTTCTAAGCACACAATAAAACAACACTTAACACTTCATTTATGGCACTCTAGGCTTTTTCTAGCACTCACCTTCAAATTCTTCAAACCTCTACCTATTAACCAGTTCCAAAATTGCTTTCATATTCGTAAAGTCAACATCCCACATCTGGTTCCAATTTATGTCTTAGTACATTTGTGTGAGTATAACGAACACCCTATATTGAGTGACCTATAAATAAATACTGAAATTGGAATGACTATTGTGGGCTCAAAGCTGGAAATGTGGGATATGGCTTTCTGTCTAATTTCTATTTTTTTTTTAAATGTATGATATCTAAGGGTACCATTGAAGATGCCAATAGTACCTGTTTTCCTGCAAATATTATTATCTTGGACAGTTCCAAGCTGAGTTTTCCCAGGGCATTTTATTCTTACAGGAATGGCCCAGATGCAAGATATTGTGAATAAACGAGTGTAAAGTGCATTTTATTCCCTTAAATAATTCATCAAATTGAGATAATAAATAAATAATCAAATAAATTATACTACATCATTATAAATGCAGTAATATCTAGACAGTGTTATAGTATCACAAAGATAGGTAGAGGGTGAGAAATTCAAGCACAGAAGTGACAAGTTATTGGCTACTTTTGGTTTTGAAGCCAATGGGCCATTTGCTGTAATTAAAGTAGAGGTGTGTAAGAACTGCTTTTTCTTTGTCTGGCTTCCTGGGGAGAACTTTTGCCTTTGTTCCATTTTATTTTGGACTCTTCAGAGAAGTCGTTATCTCCAAACCCACCAATTGGGTGGTGCTAAAAGAAACATTACATTCTTCTTTTATGCATGATACAAATCTCTATTGTACAGTATGAGTTTTTATAACCTTGGATATGAGTGACTGATTAATTAGATATCACAAATTACATACTTTAAGCTGCTGTTGGTTTGAATGGCTAACAAAAGGAAACTACACCATGCACGTCAGAAAGATCAGAATAATTCAAATCTCCATCATTAACCCTGTCATTCTTCTTTATTCCTTCGGCCATTGTAAGTCGACCTGCAGCAAAAATAAAGTAAGGTTAGGGCTAGAGGTGATAGAGGTTGGTTTGCATATTGAAGAGAAATAAAGAAAGGGATGTTTTTATTTTTTCCATTTTGACCTTGGTAATTTGGATTTTCTTGTAATAATGAAATGGTTATTACTGAAGTTATTTAATAAAATTTGCTAGTGCATGTCTGACCCTTGAGTTTCTCATTGAAACAAAAGTTTTAAGATCTTTCTAGTTTACATAAGATTTCTCAAGATTGCAAGTATGAAATTATCAAGGGAAATGCATTTCTATTTCTGAATGCAACTGAAAACTCAGGTAGATATAGGTCTGAAACTTACATGGTACCTAACATACAATTAATTTTGTAAATCACTGACTCATGAATAATATGAAAATTGTAATTACAAGATAAAAATATCAGATACAATATTCCATATATATATTTATATCAGCTAGTATCAGTTACTAAGATATCTTATATTTGGAAACATTGGCTTTAGTAAGGAAATATTTGTGTGTGCAGTTATAAACAAATATTTATATTTATATGCATTTTGATATATGTATATGCATTTTGATATTACATATTATTATTTTTTGTTCAGGGAAAAGAAAAAGGTCTTTGTCATTTATTTATTTTAAAAATGGAAGTTTTTGCATAATCTTACATTAGTACATTGAATATGTAGGTGTACATTCTTGCAATATATTCACTATATTTTAGAATAACGTCTATAGGGCTCGTAAAACACAGCTATGGTAAAGTAGATCAAAATTATTTCATAAAAAAATCTATTGTGTACTTGAATGTAACATTTATTAAGAAAATTAGAACTCTTTCTTATAATCCAGGTCAATGCTGAGCTTACTTTGGAACTATGAAGTGAAACGTTAATTTACTTAAATTATTTACGTGAAAGCATAAAATATTTTAAGTATTGGTTTGGTAAACTATTCAAAGAATTGATGCCAAAAGGTAATATTTACTGTACTTATAAGATAATTGATCATTTTCTTTCATCACTTTGTCCACTAAACTTAGGACCAACCAACCAGCTTCATTATGCTCCTTGGTTCTCTACATATGGTCAAAGGTATTATGTATAGCGTCACTAACCTTCTTGCCTCTTACCAATGGTGAATTGGGAGTGTCAAATTTATTTTGCACAACTCTCTAAACAGTTCATACCAAGGACTATCAGTGTTGTCTATACTATTAGAAGTAGACTTCTGAGCATTTTTGGGTCTAATCATATTAATCAGCCAACTCCAGAAACCCCCAAACCAATGAAAGAACACCATCCTTAATATCTTAATATTCTGTTCCTCTAGAACCACTCCTGGTACCCAAATCTGTATTAATCAAGGTTCTCTAGAGAGATAGAACTAATACTGTGTGTGTATGTGTGTGTGTGTGTGTGTGTGTATAACTGTAAATATACTAATACTGTGTGTGTGTATATATATATATGTGAGAGTTTATTAAGTATTAACTTACACAATCACAAGATCCCACAATAGACTGTCTGTAAGCTGAGGAGCATGCAGAGTTAGACTGAGTCCCAAAACTGAAGAACTTGGAGTCCGATGTTCGAGAGAAGGAAGTATCCAGCACAGGAGAAAAATGTAGGTTAGGAGGCTATGCCAGTCTCTCCTTTTCACATTTTTCTGCCTCCTTTATATTCACTGGCAGCTGATTAGGTTGTGCCAACCAGGTGAAGGGTGGCTTTGCCCTCCCCAAATCACTGACTCAAATGTTAAATCTCTTTTGGCAACACCCTCACAGACACATCCAGAATTAATGCTTTCTATCCTTCAATCCAGTCAAGTTGACACTCAGTATTAACCACATCACATATATATTTTGGAAGCTAATAATTTTCCCAAAGGTATCACTTTCTTTTATTTAAATTTCTATTTTTTTAAGTAAAATAACAACATTAACAACAATAAGGATAACACAAAAACTATAATATATTAAGATACTCTGGAATAAATACAAAGTAGACAGATAGTAAGCACAAAATTAGTTTATTTTGTGACAGGCTAGGTTTTTCTTAAGACTAAGAAGTAGGCATAACCTACTTCGTATCTATCCTATGAAGCTCTTTTTTTGTCTTTATTTGTATTTTCATATTTATAGCTTAGTCAATTGTTTCATGATCTGGCATGTGTGTGTGTGTGTGTGTGTGTGTGTGTGTGTGTGTGTGTAACTTTAGAAGTCTGTTATGTCATTGTATAAATTAATTAATAAATAATCATTACAATCTTTACTCGTAGTGAGTATAACTTTGGAATTTTCAGAATATGCTTTTACAATATATATCTCACAAAATGATAAAATGTCAGAGAAAAATTAGAAACAAAATACATGAAAATTCCTGAGAGTACGCACTACTTTAGGGAACCTAAGAAGCATTGTTTCCCTGAATTCAAAACAAAATGATGTCTCTAATGTAGGATAATATGATAGAAAGAGCAGTGGGCTGAATGCAAATGATAACATTTAGTATTCTCTGTGGTAGGAAAAGGGATTAGGGAATATTTCGTTCATCTTACAATTTTTTTAATCTCATTATCTGTACAATAAAAGATTTGAACAAGATCTTCTCTAGGGTCTATTCTAATCACATACTTTTGTAATTTTAATAGAAAACAATTTTAAAATAAATCAAAGTTTGTTTCTAATGAATGTTATTTCAAGTTTCATTGAATAGTTTAAATGAACAATATTGCATTGGAAGGATCCCAGAAGACTTTAATAACAAAAAAAGGTTGAGGAAAACACCATTATAAGAGAGTAGAACCTTTTTTTCTGCTCATTTATTACTAAAAATCTTTCATTCCTATTTCCCATTTGATCTGATTTTATACAGGTCATTATAAATATCTATTTGCTTCATTGTTTTAATTTCCCTAGTATTATAAAAAGGTAACAAAAAAGTCAATAAATTGGGCAGTTCTATAATATGTATTTTGATAATTCTGACTAACTGCATGCATAATTGTTTCTGACAATAAATATTGGTTGGTTGAAATGATAAGAATTCCAACAATTAATCTAGAAAGTATTTGATCTGATTTAACTTAGAGATATAGCTTCTTTGCAAGTTGTTACAATTCATGGGGCAGTTTCTGGGTAAAAGATTGTTAAAAGGAAAACAGGCGAAATCTGTAGTGTTAAATAATTTTGTGGATGAAAATATAAACTAAAAGTCCCAGAAAATGTGAGTAAAACTCAACCCTAAATCATATACGTTTTATATGCGTGTGTGTGCACGTATACACAGCCATGCTCTAAATCTCTGTCGTAAATTAAGAACACGCGTTTCTTTTGAATGCATCCATTGTTTCTTTGTGCTTAAATAGTGAAACACAGATGGCAGCTGTTTTAATTTATCCCTTATCATCAACACCAGATAGATTTGGACTTTTCTTTGCTTATGAGAAAACACTACATCATTCTCATTATTTCTACAAATTCCATGAGGTTTATGTTTTCATGTACACTTTAGACCTCAATATTTTACTCTCCAAAATCCTAGATAGTTATTGATATTATCATATGGCTGTGACCCAGACATTGTACTTCTTGGGTTTTTTAAATACAGACGTGTAACTGAGATCATTTCTTTGATTTCCCCTGAAAACAGGAACACAATAATCAAGAAAGAGAAAAGAAAGAAGAAAGAACAAAAGAAAGAACGAGAAATAAACCAAAGAAAGAGGCCAATTAAATTGGGGTTTTATACTTCATAATAGAAATGAAAAGATCTTCAAAGAGAACAAAATTTCAAGAAATGTGAAATATCTGTGATATTAACTTACTTGCAAGCAATTTAGCTTGCCACACTGTTAATTGCATGCTGGTAGAAGACAAAATTTCTTTGGTTCAGTGAAACAAACTTTATTACTCATGGCACAGAACACAGTATGAGATTCATGTTTGTTTAGATTCTACTTACTTGCCCCACAAATCTCTCTGGGTGATGTGAAGGAGCAGGGTATTCCACTGGATGGTACACATAGTGGCTTTAAGCCCCAGTTGAGAAAGTTCAAGCTTAAGAAAGACCAATTGCTAGGAAATCAGCTCAACCTTTGCAACCAATGAAAACTTTTTCTTAACCTAGACCACAGTCAGATCAGTCCTCTGCTCTGGAATCAGACAGTAGCTCTGTTTTCCAAGGCATTTCATTACACAAGTCATCTCAAAAAGATAGTCCAGAACAAAAGTTGTCAATGAGCCTACTCAAAAAAAAAAAAAAAAAAAAGAAAAAGAAAAAAGAAATGAGAGAGAACTATGACCAATAGTTTCCTGATTGTCTCGTTTAACGTTAGTTTTATAAAATGGTCTGGGGTTCATGTTCTCTGTCCCTTATTCCTTGCTTTTTCTTTCATATTCTGCTTTATTCTATTCTCCAAGAGGCTTTTATTTCTAATGCTAAGAAGATCAACTAATCTTGCTTTTAGTGGCTTGTATTAAATAATATTCTGAAAAACTTATATTCTGCTCCACAGAATAAATTACTATTTTTAATTAAAATGATTGTACTGTCTTAGGGTGGAATTAAATTCCTAGGTAACAGGAAACTATTTTTCCATACTACTTCAATAATTATTTGCCAAAGCTAGATATCACATATTTTGTATTTATTCGTTTCATTTCAAGGAATGACAAATACATCTATAGATATAATTATGTTAAGGTTATGCAGCACAAATAATTTCATATGTAAATTAATGTCACAGGCTTTCAGATACAGAAAAAGAAATAAATATTGCTAGTTTATAAACCCAAGATTTAAGCTAGTTTTTACTTTTCTAAAATTATTTACCAGTACTGGTAGGTTAAATAAATTAAAAAAAAAAATGGATGGGTTTGTACATTAGCCTGGGTGTTTCAAACATAGAGAGAACAGGTCAAAGTTGACCAAATTATAAAGAAGAACTCCCTGAGCAATTAGAGTAACTGGCGTGAGGAAGTAGACATGTATAAAAGAATATTAAAAAGAGAAAAAAACCTTAAAAATATATAAGTAAAATATAAATGGAACTTAACAATTCAAATCAAATGTAAGCTTGAAAATCTTTTTTTTTTTTTTTTTTTTTTTTTTTTGAGACGGAGTTTCTCTCTCGTTACCCAGGCTGGAGTGCAATGGCGCGATCTCGGCTCACCGCAACCTCCGCCTCCTGGGTTCAGGCCATTCTCCTGCCTCAGCCTCCTGAGTAGCTGGGATTACAGGCACGCGCCACCATGCCCAGCTAATTTTTTGTATTTTTAGTAGAGACGGGGTTTCACCATGTTGACCAGGATGGTCTTGATCTCTTGACCTCGTGATCCACCCACCTCGGCCTCCCAAAGTGCTGGGATTACAAGCTTGAGCCACCGCGCCCAGCCTGAAAATCTTAATTGAAACAGTATGACACAATGTGACAAAGCAAATTTTTAATGAAAGTGGTATAATATATAAACACAAAAATATGTATATTTGTGTTTATATACAAATAAGTCATATGTGTTTACAAATAAATAATTTGTATTTATAAACAAATCTTATATATTTACATTATATGACACATATATACATATACAGAAAGAGGGAGAGTTTCTGAATTGGGTAGCTGCACTATAAGGAAATAATTATGAAGAGAAAAATAAGAAAGAAAAGAAATAAATACATTATTTTGCTCTTTGTAATTTCAAATATTTAGTAATTATTTTGAGATAATCAGTAAAACAGAACCATTTTAGTAATAATATAAATATTTTCGTTCTCTTTTGATACAATGTCTGGCACATCCCTACATTTCACATATTTAAATCATTTAAGGATATAAATATATTTTAAGTCTAATTATATAATAAAGATCTTAATCACCTTTAAGTAATTTACTATTTCTTTCATTCATGTAAAGGATTCAGTAACATGAATGCTGGAAAACCCTTTTAATACAAATTATAGGGAGTAGTCATGGGTATAATGGCTACATTCCAATGCTTCTGAATGGCACTTTATTTAAGATAAATATTATCTGTAAACTACTAAAAACCATAGGAGAATATACTGGCAAATCACAATTTCTGTACTCATAACTTGGTCATGTTAATGACAAGCTCTATGATCCTGGGCCAGATTGTTCCTCAGTTTCTTTGTACACCTTTATAGTGAGTCTATTGGTGAACATGATGCCTATGTTATATTTGGGTTTCTAAATTCTACGTTAATAACAGAATCCTGCTCTCTAAAGCAAACCTTGCTTAACAATCCATTTTAATCCTGTCTTCACGTGGAGTGTTCACTTCTGCAACATCAAGAGAAAGTCTCCCATTCCTAACTCTTGATTGAATGGATGACTCAAATTTAGCCAATAAAACAAAGCAGACAGGGTTGCTATGTTTCGCATGAAAAACATCTGAACATGTTAGGGTTATCGTCAACAGTTCATTTTGATAATTTTTTAAAAGAAAAATATAAGCAAAGAAATGACAGAGAAGTGGATGATTTACAAAGATGAATTAACCATGGAATCACAGAAAAGAGATAAACTAAAATAGCTAAATATACAATTATTCTGGGTTTCCTGGGAACTTTAACAATGTTGTTTTCAGATCTACTTTATTTCATTTTCTTCTTCATCTGTTTTTAGTCACGTTTTACATTTTGTAGATACTTTCTGAGGTATCTAAAAGATTCTCAAGATTGGGGAATTTAAATCTATCTCTGCAAGACGTGAAGTCCTTGCTAAATTTAAAAAAAAAAAAAAATTCAACCAAATATACATTTGAAGATATAATACTACATAATGCAAATTTGAGGCAACGCTATTTGCGAACAATGTGATACAAACAGACAAAAGAGACATTTTAATTCATAATGGCAACAAGACAGTTTTAAGACATAAGGGAAGTTAATAAATGACCTACTAATATCAAGTAGTATTTTCCTTAGATTTAAGAGATTTATCAAATATTCAGCTAATATACACAATTCCAAAGCTATTGCTGAAGAAACTAAGATAATGGAGAATTGAATGTTATTACTGAAAGATTCAGTATCTGCAATTTTATTCAGCTTCACTTCCTCTAATAGACTTGAATGTCTAAAATCTACTCCCCTACTTTGAATCAAAGAGCTTAAGAAATTTTAAATACAAGAAAACTGTCCATCAAAACTGCAGTTTTTGAATGAAAAAGTTTTACACTAAAATCAATGTTGAAAATTTTACTTAAGACTTTGAAAAGTAAGTGAATTTGCAATCACATAGCAATACTAACAAGATAATTAAAGAAAAAAATGAATGCCAATTGAGTTTTAAGAATCACCAAAAATTAAGATCAAAAGAAACTTCCAGAGACAGTTTTATTTCATATTATGTATCTTATAAGGGAAAGAATTTTGGCTTACAACTTTTTTTTCCATTCTTAGAAGCTAGAACTTTAAAGAACATAATTAGTAATTAATGATGACATTTTCTTGAAAAGTACAATAAAAATAATATTAGCCTCTTTCCCAAAATTTGACCCTTGGTCAAATTGGGATATAGAACTTTTTGTTTTATTTCTTGAAAAATATGTATTGAAGCCTTCTAACTGAGAAAATATATTTATTATATTTTACTTTCTAAAATATTTTTCTCAAATAATTTTCTCTTATTATTAAGTTCCCACTTATAAATGAGAACATGTGGTATTCAGTTTTCTGTTCCCGTGTTAGTTTGCTAACTACAATGACCTCTAGCTCCATGCATGTTCCTGCAAAGAACATTAGCTCACTCTTTTTTTATGGCTGCATAATATTCTGTAATGTGTATCTACCACATTTTCTTTATCCAGTTTATCATTGATGGGCATGTAGGTTGATTCCATATCTTTACTATTGTGAACAGTGGTGCAGTGAACATTTATTTGAATGTGTCTTTATAATAGAATAATTTATATTCCCCTTCAGGTATGTACCCAATAATGGGATTGCTGGGTCAAGGCGTATTTCTGTCTTTTACACATGGACACATAGAAGGAAATGACACTGAGGCCTTTTAGAGGGTGAAGGGTGGGAGGAATAAGAGGATCAGGAAAAATAACTAATGGGTACTAGACTTTATACCTGGGTGATGAAATAATCTGTACAACAAATCCCCATGACACATGTTTACCTGTGTAACAAACCTGCACTTGTACCTCTGAACTTAAAAGTCAAAAAATAAAATAACTATAAAAAAAAAATAGTAAATTTCTCATATTTTCCTTATGCAGTTTAAAATAAGGTCTTTCACTTAAAGATGGTAAATTTAACTTATGTTCTCCTTAATACTTTCTGAATTCCCAACAACGAAAAAGACAATGAAAAGATCTAAAAAGGAGGAAAGCATACCATTTACAAGAACGAGGGAGACAGTAGAAAAATGACGGATTTTTTTTTTTTCTTGAAAGTTGAAAAGCAAATAAATTAGTGATAACTGAGTAAGCAGAGATAAATTTAAACAGGAAGCTCAGATGTCATCTCTGTGCCTTGCAAAATCTAGGATAAGCTCAGGTTCTTATGACACCAACTGCCCTCAAAGTTGCTGCAAGGTTTGATAAAGGAGAATGGTTTGAAAGATACAAATAAGCTTCTAGACAATTACCCACTATAGGTAATACGTACTTAAGGAAATCCGGCACAGCCGAGGTGGGACTGCCAAATGGAAAATAGAAAGATTAAAAGAGAATGCGTTACTTGAATGATGCAGCCCTTGTTCCAACCCTATTCTCCTACTTTAAATCTAGCATACAAACATTCAAGCTTTTGCCATCTAGTAAGATGAATGACAGTTGTTTAAATGAAGAAAATAATAAGACCAAAGAAAGGCATCTTGTTAATGGCATTTGTTTGTCCTCAAGGGAACACTCAATAATGCCACACCCTAAATTGAAGACCCTTTGATTAGCCTTCCTATACAAAGGCATAGTAGCCTCTTTCCCTGTCTTACTCATCAACGTGACATGCCAGTTAAGATAGCTAAAAGTTAGAGAAAGTTATATATTACAAAAAATAAAAATAAAATCAAACTAAATGACAAATGAATTGCAGCAGGTAGTCCAAACAAGAAGCAGAAAATACTTTTTAAAACTAAATATTTCTATAGGGATAAAAGAAGATAAAACACCTATATATCTAAAATAGTATTCCATTAAAAACAAACAAAACAAAACCAAAATAGTTGATTTAGGTGAAAAGGTAAATATGATATATGTAGTATTTCAAAAGTAGATATCTGAAATGGTATTTTTTTCTTCCTAAAATAGACATTACTGCATTCCTCCATAAGTCAATACAATCTAACAGTTATATGTAGAAGAAGCAGGACATACCTAAAGCTTAATACATTCTAGGGAAGAAATTCACCCACTGTTCTCTTTTAAATTACCCAGCACATATCAGATGTTTAGTTTGCTTAGGACTGATTTCTTTAAGAAATAGCATAATTATGCTTGCTTAGGTGTACAATTCCAATAAAAAATTCAAATACTCAAAGTCAGTAGAACCTAAATCAAAAGAAGAAATATTAATTTCCTTTTAAAATATTTTAGTGCTTAAAATGTTACAATACTTTAGGTTTATAATCTGAAAAATATATATAAGTATATGTTTATAGTAGTATATATACATATTTAATCACATAGTTCTAAAGCAGATAGTCTAAACTCAGAATAGTAATTATATTTTAGAATAGGTCTAAATTTTAGTATAGTACATATTCCTTTGAAATTTGTTTCTAAAAATTTTTAGCATAATATGTAGTTTTCTGAAATTAAATTTTGGAACCATTAGTTTTGGTTTTATTAAGAATAAGCTAGAATGCCATGAACTCAAAAATGGAAAACATCAAATTAAATAACAATCACAATAATACTACGGGATTTAAAAATTTACAAAAGATCAAACTGAGCAAATGAATTAGATATTTAAGTAGTTTTATTTGGTTGGAGTTATGAAAAATTACATAAAAAAACAAGTACAAATAGATTTATTTTGCTAAAGAAAATAATGGGAACTCTGAGTTGTTTATTTAAATTTTGCACTCAAACATAATGAAAGTTATAGCATAAACTAACTGAAAAGTCTCTTAACTTCAACATACTAACGTTGTGATGTTTCAAGTTAGTAAGGAATTTTAGCCATATTAACAAACAACAAAGCCAGTTGACATTTATGCAAGCAGCTCCTTTCTCTTTCTAGTAACAACTTAAAGTTGTCTTTTTGGAAAACACCATACAATTTAATTATTATTGAACAGTCAGAGGATTAGTTAGTAGAGAATATAAATCAGCAGTTTTATTAGAGCACGAAATTAAATACCTCATATAGAAGATGAAATCCTCACGAGTTTAAAGATGGTGCTATTGACATATCAGTTCATTCTAATATAAGTGATTAGTAGTTGCGTTTATATAAATGGTTGGAAGGGTCTGGTGGTATTAAGTGCACACACCAAAAAATTATATTAAAATTTTTAAATGTCCTAAGCTTATATTCATTTAACAGCTCAATTACATATTATCATTCACATAAAACACCCAGGGTGAATTTCCATAACTGAGGGAAATGAGGAATTGAGATGATTATCCCAATAATTTAGACTCAAAGTCACACTTGGGGTTCCAAAGAACTAGAAAGCAGGAAAAATTTATACTTTGAATCAAAGAAGTAATGTTCTATGATAGTTTCCTAACTAATATAACAAAAACTCTTTTGGCTCTTACGGTTTCTTTTTTTTTTTTTTTTTTAGAAACCTGAGGAGGGGAAAAGAGAAAAATAATCTTAGGGGCAGGCAGGACCAGGGGATGGGCAACTAAAAAGTGTCCTGTGTATGCCCTTTATTCCTATGCTGAACTGAAAACTGTGTTATCCTTTCTATCAAAAATAGTCTAATAATATGTGGCTCAGCAAGACATCAGGTTTTCTACAAAAGATCTACAACATAAATTCTAGTAAATTAAGAAAAAAACTCTAAGATCTCCATGTTGAAATTCACATAGAGTGTCTGGCAAACCATTAGGGAAACATTAGGGAAAGTTATAAATTAGTCTCAAACCTTTTGGAAAGCTGAAAGCTTTTACTGGGACAGGCTAAAAGCAACGGGTTCCATTACATTAGCATAGGAAAGCGATAGAGATGATAAGAGACTTTCCCAGTTAGGTCTGTTTACTCCACATCCCTTTGTCTCTACTCTGTTTACTCATGTAAACTTTTTGCTGAATGTCCCTCTCACGGGGAAATCAAAGGGGAATTACCTGTTAGTAGTGTTTACTCTGGGCCCCGGAACTCAAAACTTTTACCATTCGTAAAACCACTCTTTTAACCGTGTTAATTTTCCACAAGCATGCTGACTTAGAACCTCTGTTATGAAATCTTTATTGAGTAAATGTGAGGATTGGACAGGGGTTCTTGGTCCATTGGCAGCAGTTTTCCTTGGAAAGCAGCCAATGATCATCCCTAGCCCACTCGAATCACTGAACCAGGTATGAGAGTGCATTCATTCATCCATCACTGAGTCCGGGTCTGCAGGACAGACCTCTGCAGGTGGTGATCAATGTTTCATCTCTACATTGGAAGAGAATAAATCTGGCATAGAAGTTTTGGTATCTCAACGCAGTTCTTATGAGATGATAACACATTTCAGGTTGCATACTTGAAAGTAACTTTTTTTTTTTTGCAGTCTTCCTTAATATTATAGTCTTGGCATTCATAAGCAGGACACTTTGCTACTTCCAAATTGTGGAGGTGGGGAACAGAAGAGAGAGATGGAAAAGAAGAAATTTAAAACTGAGGCATTTTACATATTTAAATAATTTGCTGCTAAGACAATCTAAAACTTTTGTATTATTTGAATAGATTTTCAATAATTGATATATAAAAATGAGCTCACAGCTCCTCAGCTTGACTGACATATTTGAGTATATTGTTTCAAAACACCTAATGAAATTATTATTTTTCAGTAGTGGATAAGTTTTTTAAGACTTCTTTTTCTTGACTTTTGTCTAAATATTTCAGATAAGATTCTCAAATAACAAGAATCACTGAAACTTCAGAGGTAACAATTAAAGAAGCCAATTAAAACTAGCCTCCAGGCCGGGCGCGGTGGCTCACGCCTGTAATCCCAGCACTTTGGGAGGCCGAGGCGGGTGGATCGCGAGGTCAAGAGATCGAGACCATCCTGGTCAACATGGTGAAACCCCGTCTCTACTAAAAATACGAAAAATTAGCTGGGCATGGTGGCGCGTGCCTGTAATCCCAGCTACTCAGGAGGCTGAGGCAGGAAGAATTGCCTGAACCCAGGAGGCGGAGGTTGCGGTGAGCCGAGATCGCGCCATTGCACTCCAGCCTGGGTAACAAGAGTGAAACTCCGTCTCAAAAAAAAAAAAAAAAAAAAAAAACTAGCCTCCATAGACATGTTAAGGGCATTAAGTACCAATCTATGTCTTCATAGGACACAAAATAGACAAAGAAAAGTGACTTTGATGTAGGCTTTGATTGCTAAATCTCAAGTTTTAGAGAAAGAACCTGGTTACTTGTTATGAACTGAATGTTTGTAACCCGCCTCCACAAACACTCCCTTACAAAGTTCATATGTTGAAATTGAAACCCCTGAATAATGGTGTTTAAAGGTGAGGCCTCTGAGGGGTAGTTAGGCCACAAGGGTGAAGCCCTTATGAATGGGATTAGTGCCTTAATAAGAAGCCATAGTGCTATCTCTAGCTCTTTCTGTTGAGTGAAAATGCAATGCAAACTAATAGTCAGCAGGGCATGGTGGCTAACACGTGTAATCCCAGCAATTTGGGTTGCCAAGGCTGGCGAATCATATGAGATCAGGAGTTCGAGACCAGCCTGGCCAATATGGAGAAATGCCCATCTCTGCTAAAAATACTAAAAAATTAGTCAGGTGCAGTGGCTGGTGCCTGTAATCCCAGCTACTGTACTGGGGAGGCTAAGGCAGGAGACTCACCTGAACCTTGGAGGTGGAGGTTGCAGTGAATGGAGATCACACCACTGCACTCCAGCCTGGGTGACAGAATGAGACTCTGTCTCAAAAGAAAAAGAAAAGAAAAAAAACAGTAGTCTGCAAACTTGAAAAAGCTCCTTACAGAATCTGTTTAGGATGGTACTCATCTCTATCCTCCAAGACTGCAAGAAATAAGTTTCTATTGCTGATAAGCCACCCAGCCTATAGTATATTTTTATCATTGTAGCATTTTAACAAAATCACATACCTTATTTGCATTATTTTAAATACTTTTCTCAAATATTTAAGACAATTATTTGCCTAACTTTGCATTAGACTGGGTGGACAATCTGTTATTCTATTCATATATTATATGAACAATGTATAGCCTTTCATCTTTATATAAAATTTAACACAAATTCAAGCTTGTTTTATTTATTTTCCTTATTTATGGCTAATAGTTTCAGACATTAAGAAATATCATTGATCAGTATTGAACATCAGAAATGTTGAAATGAGTAAGTTTCACAAATCCTAGTTGAAAGCAATCTAGAAAACTAAACATGCTTTGTACAACACTATTTCTCCATTTTAATTGTCTCAACTTTCTGGATGAGTCTGCTATTGCCAAGCAATTCAAATGTTCATAATATAACATGAAAAATGTTAAATGGCTCACTGCACTCTCATTTAAATGCAGCAGGATATTTTTCATGATTTTGTTTATTCCTTTATTATGAAGACTAGTAAAACAAAATAAAAATCAAACCATTATAGAGGTTTCAAATAAACCAAAGTTCATTATCATAAAATGATAGAATAAACATTTTAGTCACCAAAAATTCACTTAAGAAATGTCTTCTATGGTTTTTATGGTTTTAGGTCTTACGTTTAAATCTTTAATCCACTTTGAGTTAATTTTTGTATAAGGTAAGAAATTACCTTATACATAAGGTAAGGAAGGAATCCAGTTTCAGTTTTCTGCATATGGCTAGGCTTTTCCCCAACATCATTTACTGAATATGGACTCCTTTTCCTATTGCTTGTTTTTGTCATGTTTATCAAAGATCAAATGGTTATAGATGTGTGATGTTATTTCTGAGGCCTCTATTCACTTCCACATAGGCATAGGCAAAGACTTCATGACTAAAACACCAAAAGCAATTGCAACAAAAGCCAAAATTGACAACTGGGATCTGACTAAACTAAAGAGCTTCTGTGCCACAAAATAATCCATCATCAGAATGAACATGCAACCTACAGAATGGGAGAAAATTTGTGTAATCTGTCCATCTCACAATGGGCTAATATCCAGAATCTACAAGGAACTTAAACAAATTTACAAGATGAAAGCAACATCATCAGAAAGTGAGCAAAGGATATAAACAGACACTTCTCAAAAGAAGACATTTATGCAGTCAAGAAACATATAAAAAAGGTCATCATCACTGGTCATTACAGAAATGCAAATTGAAACCACAATGAGATACCATTTCACACCAGTTAGAATGGTGATCATTAAAAAGTCAGGGAACAACAGATGCTGGAGAGGATGTGGAGAAACACGAATACTTTTACACTGTTGGTGGGAGTGTAAATTATACAAAATTTAGCCCAAACTGTGGAAGACAGTGTGGAGATTCCTCAAGGATATAGAACTAGAAATACCATTACTGTGACCCAGCAATCCCATTACTGGCTATATACCCAAAGGATAATAAATCATTCCACTACAGAGATGCATGAACACATATGTTTATTGCAGCACTATTCACAATAGCAAACACTTGGAATCGAACAAAAATGGCCATCAATGATAGACTGGATAAAGAAAATTTGGCACATATCCATGGAATACTATGCAGCCATAAAAATGAATGAGTTCATGTCCTTTGCAGGGGCATCGATGAAGCTGGAAACCATCATTCTCAGCAAACCAACACAGGAACAGAAAACCAAACACTGCATGTTCTCACTCATAAGTGGGAGGTGAACAATGAGAACATATGGGCACAAGGAGGTGAATATCATACACCAGGGTCTGTTGGGGGGTGGGGAGAAAGGGGAGGGATAGCATTAGGAGAAATACTTAATGTAGTTGGTGGTTGATGGGTGCAGCAAACCACCTAGGCACACGTATACCTATGTAACAAACCTGCACATACTGCACATGTATCCCAGAACTTAAAAGTACAATAAAATTTTAAAAAGTAATGATAATCTAATTTGTGGAATTGCTGAAAAATTAACTTCTAAATTGTAAGAACAATTTGGTTTACAATGTCCTAGATCACAGTATGTTCTACCAATACGAAAGTATTTACTGAAAACATTGAATAACACATATATCTGAAAATGGTAGATCTTTTCATGTAGTGTACAGATTGAGTCATTGTCAACTTAGTTTTCTTTTCCCAAGCAAAGTAAAAATTTATTGCTGGAAGAAATGAAAAACATGGAGCCACAACCCTTTCTGTGTCTCACATTGGATACTCAATATATTTTCACACAGAAGAGCAAACATCATAATCAAATTAAGTGATTGCCTAAGACATTTCTCCCAAATATTTACAGATACTTTTAAATGTAGTTTTTAAATAATGGTAAAAGGTTAAAGTGAAGACATCATTCAAAGACAGGAACAACAATGTAATCAATTAGGCGAGGGTAGGTATATGTAAAGCAAGTGAAGGTTGGGGATGAATCAGGGGAAAACACACCAAACAGGAAGACAAGTTCTCAAGCAAGTCTGAGGATTTAACTTGCAGCTTGGCTTTCAGGCCTTAAATTGTCTTTGGCTTAGAGGTGGGGTTTCACCAGAGACCCTCCACTATCTGCTGAGGCAATTGGCTGCCTCCTGCCACTCTCACATTGATGAAATGCATTAGGAAAATATGAAAAGAAACAATAACAAATGTATAACTAACTATATGTAAAAAAGAAAATGTAATAATAAAAACTGTTAAGGTCAATTTTACACATATTCAGCATTAACTGGTATAAAATAGGATGATCTAGTGCCATTTTTACTGCTTTCCCAATTAGGGAAGAATAAACACACTTGGGAACATAAATATTTAAAAGTAGGTATAACATACATAGTCAAAGACCAGACTTTTGTTTCACAATCATATTGGCAAGAAAATTAAACAAAAACAAACAAACAAAAAAAGAAAATTAAAAACCACAGCAGAAAAGAAAATGGGGGTGAATTATCACTTCAAGACTATTTAAAAGCACTTTATCACAGTAACATTTTCTCCTATATACCTACTGAAAAATATAATAAATTATACTGAAATCACCTAAGATATCAAATTGGTTAAACTTAACATTTAAATTGTATTTCTATAACCCAGCAATTTTATATTTTATGTGAATAAGTGATAATGGAGGGGGGGGAGCATTTTCAATTACTAATGTATTTACACTTTTCCAGGTAAGTGTCAATGCTGACTTTTGGTGCTAAACACATCACATACAGATTCACAGTAATGAATGTAGCCAGCGTGTTAATATTTCCTTCTCAAGCGATATATTTTTGTGAGCTGTGTTAGAAGTGAATGTTGTGTTTTGTTAAATAAGGAAATTTGCATTTTTAGCTTATTTATTTCTAAAATGTGTTCTTGGCTTATCTTTAGAAACTCAAAGTAACTAAGGCTTGAATGCTACCTGAATGATGGGGTCATTCATATACCAAACCTGGGCAACACAAAATTTGCCCATGTATTCAACCAGAACATGTACACTTTAAACCTAAGATGAAAGCTAAAAGAAAGGAAACAAAATAAAATTAAAATTAAATAATGAAACAAACAAAAATAGTGCTTGATGGAATCATCTCGGTATGAGAACTCTAGAACATGAGTAAAGAATACTGCCTTGTTGCAACAAGTTGCTTATTGGAAATCTGATTCCTTTTGTTCTTTATGGTGGATGCTTTATGATGGGTACTCTGGAAACAGAAAATAATACAGAATGTGGGTCTTAAAGTATTTATCAGGATCCACACCTGTGAAAAGAATGGAAAGAAAAAGAATTGACAGAGGGAGAATCTAAGCTATGACAGATGTGCAGACAATTTAGCAAAGAGCATGGCTTGAGAATTGTCCTCCATAAGGCCAAACTGGCTGGACTTTTTCTTCTCCACCTAGATCAGCCCCTGAGAAGGTTAAGAGCTTGAACAAGTGAGCTGTCTGCAACTCTAGAAGATCCTGAAGTGTCTGATGACCGGGTCAACTCCCCACATTTTCCCTTGCAAGAGAAAAAGCACCCGACCACCATGTCTATCACAGCATAACCCATAGACAGATCATCTCTAATGCCACATGGACATTGAACAGGTGAATCCACTGTGAAACTGATGGACCACTCTTCCTGAGAGACACTTAGAATAAGGAAATTAGTGAAACTTTGCGTATCTGCTATAGTGGCCTTCACCCTGATTCGTATGGTGCTTGAGCCTCCCTGGTCACTATGTACCCAAAGGAAGGTAAGGAAAGCAAAACCCATCTGTGCACACATGTGCCAGCAAAGTGATGTGGGTATTTGCTGTGGACTCACGCGAAGCTGTTGTGTGGGGAGGGAGTGGGCAGGCTGGTGTGTGGCCATGATAGCTGTGCTTCTGGATCTCTTCCCCACTATCATGCAAAGTCTGCCAGCACAGAAGCTCTGATGCAGGCCCCCGGATATCTGAGGCTTCCCTGCAAGCAGGCGCTGCCAGGTTATGGCCCTGGGAGAGGACAGCAAACCAAGGGGTGCGCATGTTGGGCCAAACTTGTCTGATGGGCAAGACCACCCTGAGGAGTTCAGGTCCAAATGTTTCCATAGAATTAAAGTCTCCTAAGTGGGATCACGTCAAGTCTAGGGGGATGATGGTCCCTGGCCATGCTTCACTACAATTGTTCTTGCGCCAAACTTTCTGGTTTCCACATTAGCTGACTTGCTGCCTCTACCACTTCTCTAAACAGATCTTCCTGCCAACCTGAGTGTCCACGGTTGTTGAGTGGCCTCCTGCAGCTGGGATTCCAGAGGTCCGTGGTTAGAGCATGTTGCTCCTTGCAAGTTCAACTCACCCATTCCCTGAGAGTCACCGGGGGACAGGAACAAGTCCCAGCCCTGGTGTATGGTAGCCCTGTGCAAGGTTCCTCCCGTTTCAGCCCAGTTTATTTCCGTGTCTTCACTCGACCACTCCTGATGCCTTCCGCCTGACAATGTGTAAGGAGTGCACCAGTAACCTCAGTCCCTTGCTGGCAGCATTTCTACCTGGCCGTGTCTTGTCAGTCATTTTGCCCCAAGCTAAGAGTGTTAAGCAGAGAAAGAAAACAGGAGTAGAAAATAAATCTCATGAGAATTGAAATAAAACATATGACTGTAATTTTTCAAACTATTGTTTAAAAATCCAAAGGCATGTGTAACTTATAGAATTCTTATAATTAAATGTCAACTTTGATATTGGCTATAGATACAAGTTTAACTTGATATAAAAATCAAGTTTATTTCTATATGGCGGCAATAGTATTTGGAAAGTAAAATTTTAGAAGAAAGATACCATTTATAAATGTATCAAAGGATTAGAATTGAACCCAATGAGATGGATATCTACAGAGAAAACTATACATTATATGAATTCCATAAATAAAGTAGTATAGTTTATCAGTTGAAGACATTGCAAATAGAGCAACTGTTTTGAACAGAATCGTGGATTCAATACAATCACACCAAATGCAAGCAGTACTTACTGTGAACATTGACCAACACATTCTAAAATTTGCAAAAAATGAGAAATGGTCAGAAAAACATCTTAAAATAACAAAATGGGCCAGGCGCGGTGGCTCACGCCTGTAATCCCAGCACTTTGGGAGGCCGAGGTGGGTGGATCACGAGGTGAAGAGATCGAAACCATCCTGGTCAACATGGTGAAACCCCGTCTCTACTAAAAATACAAAAAAAAATAGCTGGGTACGGTGGCGGGTGCCTGTAATCCCAGTTACTCAGGAGGCTGAGATAGGAGAATTGCCTGAACCCAGGAGGAGGAGGTTGCGGTGAGCCGAGATTGCACCATTGCACTCCAGCCTGGGTAACAAGAGCGAAACTCTGTCTCGAAAAAAAAAAAAAAGAACAAAATGGAGAATCTATTCTACTAGAAAGCATGACTTATTATATACTACACTAAATATAGAAATGTGATATTAGCACAATGGCAAATTTAAAAATGGAACAGAATAGAATCTCTAGAAACAGACAGTTATAATTGGAACTAATTTATAGCAAAGCAGAACAATGAGTACAGGGCCATTTTAAAAATAAAGAACTGTGGGTCAGTAGGGTAATGGCAGCCATACCTCCCCTTAGTTATCAGGGTTAATTACTCTTGACAACATGCTGGCTCTTTTTATTACCTGTTCATCTTTGGCAAGGCAGTACATAACAGTATTTATGGATCCCAGTTATATCCCTATTGCCATATCTCCTTTTCTGTAAAGTGACTCTTTTGTTTTAAAAATGGTATTGATAGATCACTAGATCACATTTCAAACATTCAGTAAATCCTTGGATATTCATGCTTACAATGCCTTGCACAGAAGAAAGAAAGATTCATGTTGTAATAATGAGAAATCAACTTTCCTTCCAGATTCAGAGTGTTGCATGTACCAGATGTTTATGAAGTAGCTGGAAATTCTCCTTGAAAAATTATGCCATGTCAAAGGCCTCTTGTTCCTTAGATATGTGGTATTCTGCAGCAGCATTAACTAGATTAGCTTTTGTGGGTGGGAGGTTATGCCGTTAAGCCATGGACATTCTCTATCTCGGATACTGTGTCCACTCCATATATGTAATTTGTGCCTGCTATGGTGTAGCCAATGACAGAACCTGGATAATAGAAACTTGCCAAATCATTGCTTCTGTGTGGCTTTTTAGGGACTGATTCTTCTATGAGGAATCCTCTCTGGTAAACTTAAAATGCAACACAAATATTTACACAATTCATTCCAACTCACATAGATACACCCACATGTTTCTTCCACAGACATCTTTTCATGTTTTGACTAATCATCTGTGCTATTTCTCATTACCGATAGGTTAATTCATTCTTACCTTAGGATACTTCTGTTTCTGCATAAGTTGAATAATCAGGCATGCTGCTTGACACTACTTTTTGGGGAGATTACCCCAGATAATAGATATGCAGCAGAGATACAGGAGGTTCATTGGAGAGTCGTCATAACAATAACTCTCAGAGAGTGAAGGAAGCAGAACTGGAAGATCAGAAATGTTGAACTAAGATGCAGTCACAAAGACAACTACAGAAATACTTGGAATTGGCATGAAACCTTAGAATTTCCCAGAATGAGAAAACGGCCTGGAATTTTTAATTCCAGATAGATAACTAAATGAGATGCAGACTGCCCCCAAGAGGGGCCATGAAATGAAAGCAAACTTCTTGTGTAGACTGCATTTTTCTGTGAACTATTAGCACTAAACAGTTCTAGTACCTGGGAAAAGACTGCCTTTATGCTGGAGGAAGAATATGAGCAGTACAACAGAGCATCCACTTTGGGAAGAACATTGGTGTACATGGAGATAATGTGAAAGGTCACCACATAAGTGGGAAGAGTTTTGAAGACTGCTGACTTTTTGAAATATTCTTTCTTAATAATTTAATCAAGAAATGAATGTAAAAGCACTTTGGACATTATAAGCATCACACCAGTATAAAGGAGCTATTATTATTAAAAGAAAACCTTCAAGGCAATATCTGTCTTTATTTAGCTGATGTACTACTGAAAAGAAATTATTGTCAGCAGGCATATGAGTCAGTTAAATAATTTGAAGCTTAGCTATAGTGGCTAATAAAAATGCAAGAAAGAGCAAGTATCATCTTTGCCTGCTTAAACTTGTCAATCCACTTTAAAGATTTTTATGAAACTAGGTATAACTAAACTTTTTAGGTTCACGATGAAACGTGACAGCAATCAGGAAAGATTCTTTTTTTCAAATTTTAGGGCATCTTTTATTACTATGGTACATTGTTACAATCAATAAACTAAACTAGATTGATGCATTATGAATGGAAATCTCTTCTTTATTAAGATTGCTTAGTTTTTACTCACTGCCATTTTTATGTTTCAGAATATCATTCAGAACACCATATTACATTTGATCGTCATGTTTCTTAACCTCCTTTTGGCCATGACACTTTCTCAGACTTGTTTTTTTATGACCTTGACAGTTTTGAGCACTACTGGTCAATTATTTTAAAGAATGTTCCTCAATGAGAAATTTTCTGATTTTTTTTTTATCATAATTGTCCTTGGAGTTATGTGTTTTCAGCAGGAAAATGGCAGAGGCAAAGTGTCATTGTCAAAGTATCATATCAAGAGTACATGTCATTAACATAACTTATCACTGTTCAATGTTTATAATTAACCATCTAACTGAGGTGTTGACAATCAAGTATAATGATATTTGGCAATGTTTTCTGAACTTTAAACGTACTTACATATAACCATATGACCTTATTTGGCATAACACTTAACTTTTGAAAGTCTTAGATATTCGTCAGTTAAATGGGAATAAAGATGCCTGCCTCCCAAGGTTTTATATAATATACAACATAAATAATAAATTTATAACCACTTGATATCAATAAAACTTACCAAAAATGTAGCATATTACATTCACTAATAGACATTATTGAGTAGTTGGTGGGTAAAATTCACCTTTGTATTAGCTTTGAGTAATTATGCAAACAAAACAGACATGTCGTCGAACTTAAAAATTTTATATTTAAAGGGAAAGATAGAGTATGCATATAAATCACAATAGAATAAGCAAAGGAAGAAAACGTAACTCTGTTTATGAATTTTTCTCTAAAACTATAAATCAAGAAGCATGTGATATATTAGAAAGTAATGTAAAGTACCTCATTTAATCTGCTCGCACACCCTGTGAAAAAGGAGAGTTGTTTTTTTTTTTTTTTTAATTTAATTTTTCAGGAGAAAAAAACAGAAGTCTTGAGAAAAAATGTTTTAGCTTCGGGGAAAATATATCTAAAATCATGACAAATTTTAATGTGTTTTTCCAATTTCAATCTGACATTGAAAAGTCTTTCTTATTAGATGATCACCATCAGGTGAACTTTCAATTTATTTTCTCAAAACATTTGGAGGAAAGATATGGTTGAAAAGCAAAATGTTTTCAAAGGTCATGAAAAGGGGAATGCTGACAAAAGATAACAGGACATCCTCCTAGGCAGTGCCTTACATGATAATTTAATTTCTTAAAACATTCAGATGAAAAAGAGATCTTTTACTTTGGTTTTTTTGCCTGCAGAGACTAGTAAGCCAAGCTCTTCCAGTAAACAACGAAGCATGAAAAACAATTTAACATATTAGAACCTACTGTTTAGTCCTATGTTTTGGCAACTTATTTTTCTATTAACTTACGAGCCCTTTAAATCTAGCTACTTCAGCACTGAAGCTTATGCACAGCTAGTGTTATAAATACTCAGTTTTTGTGGAAAATTTGAATACCTGACTGAAATTATAAGCTATTTTAAGTATAAGTAAATAGATGAAGAGACAAACAAATAGGCTGAAACAAAAGAACAGAAAGATAATTAACTGTAATAGATAATTTGTATCTATTATGTTAAAGCACATGATTCTTTAAAAAGTTGATTGGCATTAAGAGAGATATAATTTATATTAAAAATCTTACTTTCTGTTTACTAGATAATATAATATTTCTAAAAGTTAATTTCATACACGTATAATTTGTAAATGTATTGATTTATGTTCTCCTTTATGCATGATAATCTACAATGGATAAAAAGATGATATCACATTTGAACATTACATCTGAATTTCTGCCCTTTCCAAGGTATGGATATAACTTGTCTCTTTGATATGGAATGGAGAGACTCATATGTAGGCATTTTTAGCTAACAAAGTAATTCCTAAATTTAACTGCTGTTACATCAGAGAATATTTCAATTTCTGAAAAAGTCTGAACACATTGACTGGCTATCATCTCCCTTATTTTTTTGTTAAACTAGTCTATGTGCTGAAGTACAAGAAAAGAGCAAAGTGATGAGAGAAAAATCAGTTTTCAGCTGGTTTCCTCTCTACTTTTTTGTATTTTACATTATTCCTTTTATTTTTATATTATACAACATAATTACTTTGAGGGATGTATATACAGAAAATATATTTCTGGGAAAAGATAATATCCATAATTGTGTATCCATTAATAATAGATTTAAAGACAGATAGAACAATAATGAATATACTTCGGTTTACCCATTGGATATCAGTAGAGTAGAAGAGTCAGAAAATAGTATTATAGTAAGGAGAAACATTGGTACTATTTTTCAAGGATTTGAAGTGATACATAAATATGGTTTCTAGTACATAAGATAGTGGTCCAAGCCATTCTGTTTTGTAGATGCATCTAGTTGAAACCCAATTTGTTTTGTTTTCTATTTTATCAACTGTAATGTTTACAGCACATATATTTAATATGATTAAAGTATGGTTGACTTTAAATTTACCAGTGTGCTGTTTGTTTTTCATTCTTACCCAGGAGGAACCCAGTATGCATTTCTGTAGCTCTTTTCTTGTCTGTTTCTTTCCACATCTATGCCTTGTAATTTCCTGTAGTCTCAGCCTCCCTAAACTCTGATATCTTTTTTTCTCCTACTGGAAATCTGCTAGACTCAATTTAGGTTTTCTTCCCAAGCCAATATTCTGGAAGATGTCTCCAAGCAGAAATATTGGGCAGCTGTGTTGACAAACCTGTGTTGACAAATATTTGGAATATAAAACCTTACTGGTTGGTATGTAAAATATAACACTTTGGGCAACTGTTTATTTATTTTTCTGAAAGTTACATACTTAGTGTATAATGTTGTCCTTCCATTCCAAAAAAAAAGACTGCATATTTACACACAAAAACTTACTTTCACATATTTATAGGATTTTTACTTTTCATTAATTTCAAACTGAAACCAACCCATATGCCCATCCACATGTATATGGATGAATCCAACTTATTATATTTGTACAGTATAATTCTACTTAGCAATACAAAGAAACAAAATACTGGTAAATACACAACATGAATAAATCTAGGGCATTTTGCTATGTGCATGTAGGCAAACACAAAGCAACATATATAGCAGATATTAAATTTAGTAAAATTTAATAAAATGCAAGCAAATCATGAGTGGTTACATAGGTCCAAACTCAGTAGGAGGAATCAACTAGCAAGAGGCACAAGGAATCTTTAGGTGGTTATGACAACGTTCCGTACCCTAATTATGTCCTTGACTTTATGGATATATACATCTGTCACAACTCCTCAAAATGTGTGCTTTACACGGATGAAATTTGTTAAATTGTATTTAATAAAACAAAGTGTGAGGAATAAAACACCCAGATCAAGTTAAAGTATTATTTAACCCATTGCTTCAATCTAGAAGTGACTTTTTATAGAATAATGTTAACATGTTATGAGACCTTTTATAATAGGACTTTTGCATATCACAGAGACATTATTTTATCTTTCACCAGCATAATGCAATCATAAGAGTGAGGGAAATTATGTACTTATTTCTTTAAAAGCTTCTTCAAAGTCATCTTACAATATTAACAGCAAAAATCAAACATATACTATAAATGTAATCATTAATAAATGTCAAACAGAAAAATTGAGGTTTGACAGCAATTTATTCTTAAATAGTTCAAGGCAAAAATGTTATTTGTACTGTCATTTTTTTCTGTACACTTGAAATTATTTACATATTTTAAAATGAGAACTATAAAGAGAATATATAATCAATCATATTAGAAATGAAAATCATGTTAATTTGTATATTATACCATTACCACTGAGATTTTTGTTTTGTGAACACATAAAGCAAAATACTGCCATTATGTTTGTCAGAAAAAATGTAGATACTGCATATAAGACGAGAGAAATGCTTTTTTTATGGAAACCAAAAAATAAACCACAATTATTTTAAAACAATAGTCTAAATAACACTGAACTATCATTCTAACTATTAATATTATTCTAAAGTTGTAATTTACGAAAGATGAAAAACTTGTGCAATTTCTTTAGGAGTTTGAAAAACATTTACTGTTTTATTTCAGTTGCCTTTATTATTTGGTCTCTTCTAATTTAAATAGTCAGTTCTTACACAAAAACTACTAACTCTTGTTTTTTCTCTTCCCATATGCTGTACAACATATCTCATAGAAAGTCTCCTTAATAGACATTAGAGATAGATATGATTCTGCTACATGATAAATACTACTTGTTGAAAAAATTCATTGAATATTTATTTACAATTTTCTTTATTCTTTTTTATATTATTATTATACTTTAAGTTGTGGAGTACATGTGCGAAATGTGCCGGTTTGTTACATAGGTATACATGTGCCATGGTGGTTTGCTGCATCCATCACCCCATTATCTACATTAAGTATTTCTCCTAATGCTATCCCTCCCCTAGCCCCCAACCCCTCTACAGGCCACAGTGTGTGATGTTCTTCTCTTTGTGACCATGTGTTCTCATTGTTCAACATCAACTTATGAGTGAGAACAGGCAGTATTTGGTTTTCTGTTCTTGTAACAGTTTGCTGAGAATGACAGTTTGCAGTTTCATCCATGTCCCTGCAACAGACGTGAACTCATCCTTTTTTATGGCTGCATAGTATTCCATGGTTTATATGTGCAACATTTTCGTTATCCAGTCTATCATTAATGGGCATTTGGGTTGGTTCCAAGTCTTTGCTATTGTAAACAGTGCCTAAATGGACATACATGTGCATGTATAATTATAATAGAATGATTTGTAATCCTTTGGGTATATACCCAGTAATAGGATTGCTGGGTCAAATGGTATTTCTGGTTCTAGATCCTTGAGGAATTGCCACACTGTCTTCTACAATGGTTGAACCAATTTACACTCTCACCAACGGTGTAAAAGTGTTCCTATTTCTCCTCATCCTCTCCAGCTTCTATTGTTTCCGGACATTTTAATGATCGCCATTCTAACTGGCATCATATAGTATCTCATTGCGGTTTTGATTTGCATTTCTCTAACGGCCAGCGATGATGAGCTTTTTTTCGTAAGTTTGTAGGCTGCATAAACGTCTTCTTTTGAGAAGTGTGTGTTCATATCCTTTGTCCACTTTTTGATGGGGTTGTTTTTTCTTGTAAATTTGTTTAAGTTCTTCGTAGATTCTGGATATTAGCATTTTCAAGCGTATCTTTTTCGTAAATGTTTTCTTCTGACTTTTTCTCATACCTTAAAAACCTATTGTATATCTCTATCTATGCACATACACGCATATATATGTGTGTGTCTGTGTGTGTATGCACAGTAAAATTACTGACTTGTTAGGAACTACATATTTATGTCCTCCCAAAACTCATATGTTGAAGTCTAATCCCCAATGCTATGGTGTTTACAGTCGAGGCCTTTGGGATATGATTAAGATTATATGAGGTCATGAAGATGGTGCCGTCATAAATAAGATTTGTGCATTTATAAGAGTCATGAGGCCGGGCGTGGTGGCTCACGCCTATAATCCCAGCACTTTGGGAGGCCGAGGCTGGTGGATCACGAGGTCAAGAGATCGAGACCATCCTGGTCAACAAGATGAAACCCCATCACTACTAAAAATACAGAAATTAGCTGGACATGGTGGCACGTGCCTGTAGTCGCATCTACTTGGGAGGCTGAGGCAGGAGAATTGCTTGAACCCAGGAGGCAGAGGTTGCAGAGAGCCGAGATCACACCATTGCACTCCAGCCTGGGTAACAAGAGCGAAACTCCGTCTCAAACAAACAAACAAAAATAAAAATAAAAAAATAAGAGTCATGAGAGAGCTTGTTTCCCCTCTTTATTCTTTGCCATGTGAAGATACAGTGAGAAGTCTGCATCCTGCTGACTTCTGACTGGTGGAAGAGAGCACTCACCAAAACCTGGCCATCCCCTGATTTTTTATTTTGAAGATCCAGAAATGTGATACATATATTTATGATTTTATAAGCCATACATTCTATGGTACTTTATTATAGCAGCTTGAACTTACACAAAAACATGTCTTTAACTAAAAGACTTCATTGTTAAGCAGGAGACTTGTGGAATGTAAATATTGTTTTATTGGCTTGTCAAATGTGAATAATAACTAATTTGAAAGCTTGTGGTGAGTAGAAAAACAACATATGCAAAATTGAGTCAATAAACTGTAATTTTCAATATTTAGGTTACTACAAATGGAGAGGAAAAAATTCTAACTTACTTTACACTTCAATTCTCTTTTAATTATAGTATTAATTAGAGGATCATTGTAGCTATACCCCAAGCTGGGTAAAGGTAATACAAACTCGCAATTTTGGAATTGATTCAACCAATAAGCTAAAGCAGTGGAGACAGAAGGCTAAAAAGCCAACTCTGTGGTTGGACTGGCACTCTCTGTTCTGCAGTTTCCTCCAACTGTCCCATGTTTCTTTCTCCATTTATATATTTTTATAATAGTGTGAATCAACGTAATCACTCCATTTAAATAAAAACATCTTTTTCAAGCACCATCAATTTTTGACATAATTATTAAAGTATACATGTGAAAGGAAAGTGAAAACATTATTACATAATGAAAAGATAATTGAATATTAAAATATTCTGCAGTCATACAGTTAAAGAATAGAGATTTTATAAGTCAGAGAAGAAAAATTCCTCCACCAGATTTCTTAATTCATCCTAAGTTTCATTGATTTAAGTTTGTTGATAACTAAATCTCAATTTACTTAAAATTTACTTCGAAATTTAAGAGACAGTAACACTTGCAGTTTTTAGCAATTCATGTTCTTATTAACTAAAAAATTAGTTGTTTTAGGCAGGGTGCGGTGGCTCACACCTGTAATCCCAGCACTTTAGGAGGCCAAGGTGGGCAGATCACTTGAGGTCAGGAGTTTGAAGCTATCCTGGCCAACATGGCAAAACCCCCTCTCTACTAAAAACACAAAAGTTAGCCAGGCAGGTGGTGGGAGCCTGTAATCCCAGCTACTAGGGAGGCTGAGGCAGAAAAATTGCTTGAACTGGGGAGGCAGAAGTTGCAGTGAGCTGAGATCACACAATTGCACTCCAGCCTGGGCAACAGAACAAGACTGTCTCACACACACACAAAAAAAAAAAAAAAAAAAAAAAAAATCAGAAAAGAAAAAGCAATTAGTTATTTTATATTTAAAAAAGGAAACAAAGAAATAAGGATAAATGAGAAAGTGGCTTTAACAATGAGAAAGTGGTCAACAAGATTTTTAAAGATTTAAGACATTCATTGAATCTATGATTTTCCAATTTAATACATGTTTTAAGTGGTTATTAATTATAACATAGCATATTTGAGGATTGTGACATAAAAAATATTTTACTGTAACAAAATGAAATTTAGCTCTTAAAAACAATACCGAAAATTATCTCCTTGACACTTAAAAACCAAGATTCTGGATATGCAGCTGATTAGGTTTAATGTAAAATGCATTAGTGTACGTAGTGCTGAGCATTTCAGAATGCTTTTATCAAGAGGTCCAAACAAATGCAGTGGGTCATAATGTCAAATCAGTGGAATTATTCATGAACCAACTCATCCTCTGACTTACTGACACTTACCAAACTGTTGGCCTTAAGCCCTAGTAAACCTATCTTAGAAATTATAGGTTTACAAAGGAAGATAGATAGATAGACAGATAGATAGATAGACACACACATATATAGCAGAGAAATATATATATATATAGAGAGAGAGAGAGAGAGAGAGAAATCAAACATACTTTTTACATATATATGTGAAATAAATATATTTCTATTTTACATGTATATATATTCTTTCTACATAAATGTATATTTAATGAACTTACAATTCTTGATTACATAGAGAGCAAAAATATAATATTTATTGAGTATTTATATTTACTGCCCTTCTTATCTTTGAGTACATCTCAAATTTTCTTATATTCTTAGTTGCATATGAATTAATTGCTGGAAGTGTTCATTTTTGAAGTTGATCAAAGATGGAGGTAACTCAATTTCATTCTTATTTTTGACCACTGACTCTTTTAGGATGCCTCTCTGTCTTTTTCTCCTAACCCAAATACAATATTTAGTTAATTTCCTTGCCTAAGGCCTCATTCTAAATAAACATATGAATACACTTACAAAGAAAAAATAAAATATGTGTTATAACTGCAAAGTGATTCTTGATTTGCTATGACAATAAAAAAATAAATTTCCTTTTAACATCAAGTCATTAATTATGTATCAATCTGATGCCAAGATACAGATTTCAGACAAAAATCTAGTTTTTCAATAGATTCAACTATAACTGACTAATTAGGGAATAAAGGACAGGGTAATGAAATATATCACTATAAATTGCAAGCAACTCTAGGGCTCCTAAATATGGTTATGGATTATGCTTAATTTGTAAGTAGTTTTTTAAAAAAGGAATGTTGGTTATTGCTGCAATGATAGCATCAAATGTTTGGCACAACTCATGACAGAATGTCTTTTTTATGAACAAATTAGAAGAGATTAAATAACAACCACCAAACAAAAAAATAAAACCCACAGGTTACTGAATCACTCTGTTTGCATACAATTTTAGGCCAAAAATAAAAATGACTCTCTTCTATTAGATAAACATCAAATTAGTAAATAGTTTATTTTCTATATTAGTAACAAAAAGATTATGCCCATGAAATTATTACCATCATCAAAGCTGTAAACATACCAATTATCTTTCATACCTATTAATATTATTAATATTTTCCTTTGTGTGTAGAATGACCACTTAAAACAAGAAAACTTAATTTTCTTTTACTATGAAGAAGCTTTGTAGCTTGACCCAATTACACTTGTTTAATTTTCTTTTCTTGCCAGTGATTTTGGAGTCATACTTCTCTTAGCAAATTGTAAGTATACTATACAGTATTGTTAGGTACAGGTTCTATGCTCTGTAATAAATCTCTAGAAAACATGTGTCTTGTGTAACTGAAAGATTTTAAACATTGACAATCACCTTCGCAATTCTGTCTCCCACTTCCTCTGGCAACAGTATTCTATTCTGCTTCTATAAATTTGATTATGTTAGATTCAACCAATAAGTGAGATCATACAGCATTTGTCTGAATTTGACATAGATATATATATATATAGTCATTTAACACATTTTTTTCCAATCATGCTTCTAGGAATTAGAAGCATGCATAATTGATTAAAACAGATTAAAATGTTCAAAATGTTTTCCCTTTAGGATATTGCATTCCAATATATATACTTAAAGGTATAAACACATTTTAAAAATCTGCAACTAATCATTCTAATTATAGCATTCTTCCCTGCAAAAAGAAAAATAGTGAAGTGGTTTTGTTTAGTTTGGTTTATTTTATTTGAATGCTTCTAAAAGCATTAACTTTTCTGTCCTATGTTATTGTAAAGAACAGAAAATAGATCAAATAAAGTATATCAACAATATGAAGTATTTGCATGCCAAGCCAACAAAAAACATTTATATTACAACACATTATTATTATTTTTTCTTTTTTTAAATTTTTTTTTAAATTGCATTTTAGATTTTGGGGTACATGTGAAGAACATGCAAGATTGTTGCATAGGTACACATGTGGCAGTGTGATTTGCTGCCTTCCTCCCCTTCACCTATATCTGGCATTTCTTCCCATGCTATCTCTCCCCAACTCCCCACCCCGCACTGTCCCTCCCCTATTTCCCCCCAACAGACCCCAGTGTGTAGTGCTCCCCTCCCTGTGTCCATGTGTTCTCATTGTTCATCACCCGTACAACACATTATTATTTTAAGGCATATCTCTCATGCAAATATAATTATAACAAATTTTAATTTCACATATTATGTTTCTAGAAAATTGGAAATAACTATACCATGCTATTTTAAATAATGAAATACTCTCTACATAATGATCAGAAAATTAAAAATCTCAAATATTTTAACTAAAAATATGTATTTCCCCTAAAGGTTAAATACCTTTCAAAATTCTTTTACTAATATTGTTTAACTTATCCTACAGCCATGAGATGTTAAAAGTAGACATTTAAGAATACCTTCAGACAAATGAAAATGGAAATAAAACATACCAAAAGTTAATGAATATATCAAATGCAGCTCTAAAAGGGAAGTTTATAGTAATAAATACTTGCAATAAGGAAATAAATGCAAAGATTTCAAATAAATTACCTCAATGTACACCTCATGGAATTAGAAAAAGAAAAAGACAAACTAAGCTCAGAGTTAACAGAATGAAAAACGTAATAGAAATCAGACAAGAAAATAACTGAAACAGAGACTTAAAAGAATAGAAAAGATCAATGAATGATCTTTTCATTTAAAATCAACTGAGAGTTAATTTTCCAGAAAGACAAAGTTAATAAACAATTAGCTAGACAAAGAAAAAAGTGAGAGGATTCAAATAAATAAAATAAAAATGAAAGAGGAGACATTAAAACTGATATCACAGAAATACAAAGGATCTACAGAAATACAAATTCTGTTTGAATGACTGTTACTAACACCAGTAGCCCAAGAAGTTAATTACCTAGAAGAGAGAAATAAATTTCTAGAAACATACAACATACTAAGACCAAACGATGAAAAAATAGAAATCTGAAAACACTTATACTGATTAAGGATAGTAAATTCATAATAAAAAATCTCCTGGTCCAGTAGTGGTGGCTCACGTCTGTAATCCCAGCATTCTGGGAGGCAGAGACCAGAGGATCACAAGGTCAGGAGTTCAAGACAAGCCTGGCCAATATGATGAAACCTCATCTCTACTAAAAGTACAAAAATTAGTTGCGTGTTGTGGCACACACCTGTAATCCCAGCTACTTGGGAGGCTGAGGCAGAAGAATCACTTGAACAAGGGAGGAAGAGGTTGCAGTGAGCTGAAATTGGGCCATTGCATTCCACCCTGAGCAACAGAGCAAGATTCTGTTACACTGGGGTAATTGTAGTTAGAAGGAATAAATTCTCGTGTTCAGTAGCACAGTAGGGTGACTATAGTTAACAATAATTTATTGTGTTTTATTTATTTATTTTTCTTTAACTTTTAAGTTCAGGGGTACACATGGAGGGTGTGCAGTTTTGCTACATAAGTAAATGTGTGCCATGGTGGTTTGCTGCACGGATGAAAATAGCTGGGGCAAGAAATTTGAAATGTTTCCAACAAAAAACAAAGATAAATGTTTGAGGTGATGAATTTGCTAAATACCCTGAATTGATCATTACACACTGTATACATATATTAAATTATCACATATACTACATAAATATGTATAATTCTTATGTATTCATCAAACATGAAAAAAGATATATTGTCACAAAACATATTAAAAATGGGCTTTATTTGCCCCAATATAAATGTATTAGTTTAAATGTGAATAACAGAAAAAAAAAAAGCAAACTTGCAACCTAAATCTGCTTTTGAAACATTTCATGCTAAACTCTAACAGAATTTTAATGCCTTCATATAGATAAGGAAAAAGAAAAGAAATCTATGCTTGGGAAATTGAGAGATGGATTATTAATTCAAAATGAAAACAAAAACAAATCTGCTTAGATGATGAAGCAAAAGATGCTATGGAATTGTTGGGATAATGTGTAATCGTTCTAATTTTAGTTAGACTGTTCCTGATACCAGTTCAATTGGACCTAAAACCCATCTCACATCTCTCTATCCTTCCTATCAGTACACTACAGGCAACTTACCTCAGAAATACCAGACATTTTAACAAATACCAGACATTTAATTTTAGTTGCTGATTACTGAAAACCGTTCTAGAAAACTGTGTATCATTCAACTTTTAGGACTAGCTTATTATAGCACAGGAATTAACCACAAAATATTGGTGAAGTTTTGCAAAAATAAACTGCAAGGTATAGCACTACATGCATAAAATATTTTAAATTTTCATGCCATTTAAAGGCCAAGAAGGAGCTGAAAGTCACCTTTTGTTACGAATATTCCACAATGTGGCAAAAGCCATGAATCAAGACAGGAGCAAAAATTCAGCTAAATGTTAGAAAGAAGAGTTTCTTCTACCTCTTTTTGGGTCATTATCTTTACTTTCATGATATAATGCATGAAATAAGCTCCATCAGGATAAGAAGAACTGCTGACTCCCTGCTAAAATTCGAGTACCTGGTACAGTTTCTCACTTATTTTCCTCTGAATTCTCTGGCAGATAATTCTTTCATGTTGAGACTTTCTTCTATATGTCACATCTGAATATTGGAATTCCTTCTGAGTCTTCTTTTCTCTTTCCCATTAGTAATTAATACATTTCCATGCCTTTAAATTCTATGTAAACACTGGATATTTACATATTTACATTTGGGCATCTTACAGCTATCTTAAGTTTGCACTCTCAAATCAAACTCTCAAATCGGCTACTCTGCCTAGACCCCAAAAAGTGAAACCACATTCCCCCTATTACAGATCAAATAGCATCTTTATGTATCTTGTTAATTTTATTCCTGATTCCTTACAACTGTTGTATATGTCATCTATAGATATCCTTAAAACATTAACTGGGTTACTCCACTGTGGTGAATACAAACCATTAAACTTTCCATTGACTTCAAATAAACTCCAACCTCCTCACTATGATCTAGAAGCTATGTTAGATCTGAGCCCTTTGTACCTTTCCAAATATGTATTGCTCCACTGTCCTTCGGTCTCATGACATTTTAAAGCCAGCAGCCTTCTTTTACTTTCTAAAACACACTGAGAGCTATCCTGGTCAGAGTTTTTTACCTGTGCCTTTTCTTTTGCCTGGAATAATTTCCACAGGTCTTCACCATGCTGATTTGTTCACCCTTCAGGTTCACAGTTAAATATTACCATGTCAGAGAAATTTCCTTTCAAATTGCCGCAATTCAAAAGTCACCATTATATTTTACCTTTGTAATCTATGTGAGTGTTTAAGGAACTTACTACAATTTATTGTCTGCCTTCGTGACTATAAGCTCCATGAGGATGAGTAGTACTGCTGACTCCCTAGTAACGTGCCAGTAACTAGCACAGTTTCTCACATATCGTTATGGACATAACAAATGTCTGAAAAATTCTCATAGTTGTTGTGGACATTTGTTAATTTTTAACTTTTGTTAAACATTATCCAAACCCAAATCTTTAATAATATATTCACTTCTTATTTCTTTCCTTTCTCTTCTTTTTTCCTCCCTCCCTCCTTCTCTCCCTCCCTCCTTCTCCCTTCTTTCCCTCCTTCCTTCCTTCCTCCCTCCCTCCCTCCCTTCCTCCTTCTCTGCCTCCCTTTCTCTCTCCCTTTCTTTTCCTCTTTTCCTTTCTTTCTCTTTCTCTTTCTTTCAAAACTATCTCTGTTCTATTAGATAATGTTTCAAGGGACTGTTAATCTGATGATCATTACTCCTGTTACCAAGGGGTAGACACACAACAGAAGTTAGAGTAATCAAACTCTCCCTTGCTGGCATTTATATCTTCAGCAAAATGAAAAACAGAAAATAAATGTATTCACTTTCCTTGGTAACATTCTTATGAAATTGCTTAGTACTTCCTCCTTCATAGGTTACTGTGATTACCCTGGTGTCTCTTCACATCTTAGTGGTTTTATCCTTTGAATTTTTTGATTATTGCAGTGCACCACATTTACCTTCCTTTGTGGATTTTATTAACCAGATCAGTTGAGATGATTTTTACTTATAACAGAAAATCCAATGAAAGTGCCTTTCCGTGAAAGAAACATTTATTGTCTCACTTTAAATACTGTTCTGAGATAATGAAGCTCCGGATTTAGTTTAGTGGCTCATTGCTACCAAAGAAGACCAAAGTATTTTCTATCTTTCTCTTCTACCATCCTCATGTTATTTAGCTCTCCTTGATATCACAAGATATAAGTAGCAACAGCAGATATTATATCTTCATGCACAAAATTGCAAAAATGAAATATAAAATAAAATTTTTTTAAATCAAGGAAATCTTTCTTCAAATTCCCATGACTACAATAATTGAATTTCTCTCACATTGTATTGGCCAATATTGGGTCACCCATTCTCTCTGTCTTAGTATGTTTTATGATGCTAACAGAATGCCACAGATTGGATGATTATAATGAAAATAAAATTATTTCTCACAGTTCTAGAGGCTGGCACATCCAAGAGCATGGCTGCAGCATTTGGAGAGGGCCTGCAGGATGCATCATAGCATGGCAGAGGAACAAGCAAGCCAAGCTCCTCCTTTTTATTAGAAACCCATTCCTGTGATAATTAACCCCCTCTATCAATAACAGCATTAACCCATTTACAAGGGTAGAGCCCTCCTGACCTAATCACTGGTTAAAGGTTCTACTTTTTAATATAGTTACAATGGCAATTCAATTTCAACATGAACATTGGAATGGACATTCAAACCATAGCAATTTCCATGTCAGTTAATTCATGAGGAAATAACTAATTTGATTTACTTAAAATAACCAAACTATAGTTCAACAGACTTGTTCATTAGCCTTAAGAAAGAATGTGAAGAGATGAAAAATAAACTTTTTGAAAACAAATCTTCCCATAGATTTTAAAACACAGATCCTTTCAAAGGTTTTATAACTCAATCAACATAAATGGAAAGTCTCAGTTTACCGAGGGTAAAATCATTGAATGGTAGTACATAATATTGAAATACCATGGATAAACCAGGTGATATAATTACTAGTTCCAATTTTTAAATCAAATACATGACGTTTGATGAGTTACTTAATCCTTTGGTTGTTTCAGTGTTCTGATTTGGAAAATAAGATGGCACTAGAAATTTTGTCAGTAACCTTTCACTTATAACATTCTCTAAATATAGAGCTTGATCTCTGTACTAAACCAGATACTCATCCTTGTATTGGTTCATTCATGATTTTTAAATTGATCTTCTTGTTGTTCTGTCTTGGCTCTCAATATTAAATTTAATTAAAAATTTTAAATCCTTGTGTCCCTTCAGAGCCATAGATTACATGGTGACTTATTCCAGGTCATTCTTTTTATAATTGAAAAAAAAAAAAAACTATATATAGGAAAAAGAGCCAAGTAGATAAAAGGGCTTTATCAACACACAGCTACTGTAAAATTAGTGTTTAGAAAGCAGAAAATCTAAAAACTACTGCTATGCTAAACCTAGAGAAGATTTCTTTATTCTGAAAGGCAAAATATGTTGCTCTTACTTATTCCCTACTTAAAGAGAAAAGAAGTTTTTTTGCAACCTTGGAAGATGAATCAATAGGAAAAAAAAAAGCATGTTATTTATTTACAAGGATACTTCTCCACGAATTGCCTTTCAGGAAGCTTTCTATAATTATTCAAATAGACTTCATTTTCTGTATGTCTCATGACTGATTTGAAGTCTTGCTACAGATCTTTGAAATTAAAGATTGAGGTTTACCCCTAATTTGATTAATACAATCATGTTACATAGTTTTAACTATGTTGCACAATTTTTTGAGTTAGGACATGAATTGTTAAATAGCAATTAAATAAAATAGTTAAAATTATTTGGTATTTTTCATAATTAATGATTTTTGCTTTGCTTTATCTTAATATAAAAGCTTTTCAAAATTGTGTTCAAATTTGTTGTAAGGTTCAATTCTTAATCCAAATAATCACCCTCAAGGTTTTGATTAGTAAATTTAAAAATATATCAAAACAAAGTAACTAACTATACTTCCATAGGTTTACAATTAATTAAGAAAGAAAACTGAAAATAGGATTTCAAAAAGTAACTGCTGGTTGAGCAATCATCTTGAGCAGAGAAGAGGATAAAGAAAAGACACCAAGGAACGTTTTGGGGATGCTTGTCATTATTAGATGTGGCGAGCTACACAAACTGATTATATGCATGCAATTGGGGTTTCAATGAAAAACAGAAGATTTGACAGGTTAATTTATAAAAATCACTAATAGTTTTAACTTCATCAACATTCATGGCTTAAACATCACAACAGCCTTATGAGTTAATGTTGCTCCGAGGGATAAGGTTGCCTGTCCAGTGAATAAATGATGAAACAAAACTTTGCACCAATTTTGCCTGAATCTCATGCCTACTCAACCTTTAACTGATCCACTAAACTGTTTCATGGGAACATTAAGAAGGCAAAAGAGTAGATTTATTGAAAGAGGAAGGCATTTTTGAAAAATATTTGTGTAGTACTGCATTATCAACTCTCTTGGGCTTCCATGTCACCCCTTGAGTTTAACTTGTCATAGTTACCCAAGAAAGATTCAAGTTGTCATAATTATGTTGGAGAAGTAAAGAATCCTATTGTAGAATGGGTGAAATGTGATGTCCTAAAAGTCAACCAAAGAGTGCATTTATTTAAAAAGTTATTAACAATTGACATAGACAAAGATTGAACTAGATGATCACTGAAAATGACTGTTGGTTGAGTAATCAGAAGATCATTGGTTAGTTTCAACATAGTTTTTTGAGATAGTATTAGTGGAGCCATAAATCTAACTTAAAGTTTTACGAAATAATTAAAGAGAAAATCTAAAAAAAGCAGAAAACCTACTTTAAATGAAAGTATTTATGTCAATTAAATGTTTGAATTATTAGTGTTTGCCAAAGAAAGAAGAATTACAAATCGAATAACATAAGATACACAAGAGATCAAATAGGGTTAAGAAGGACATAGGAATAGTGTGTAGGTATAAGGATATTCTTGAAGGGTATGGATGATACAATTCCACTGTGAATGTAGAAGAAAATATAACTGATAGAAATTTTAAAAAAAAGAGAAGAAAAACAATTGAAAAAAATTCTATA
Source organism: Aotus nancymaae (assembly GCF_030222135.1). Lineage (NCBI taxonomy): Eukaryota > Metazoa > Chordata > Mammalia > Primates > Aotidae > Aotus > Aotus nancymaae. The sequence goes on from NW_026988435.1 coordinate 26,417,440, forward strand.
AGATGAAATCACAGGATTCACAGTAAAATTGTTGTACAGTCATTAGTCACTTGAGGTAGAAAGGAGTGTGAGTGTATTTTGAACAGTACAGAGGCCTGAAATAGTCATGTGGAGCAGTCAAGAGCCAACAAATTAAAGAAAAGCACTTTTAAGCAGTTTTAGCAATCAGCTCAATATATGGACTTATCAACTTCTCAAAAAATAATGCTAGATTTCTCTTCATTTCATTTTAAACTGTTGAAATTTGCCTCTATAAAATTGTAGAGAAAAAATGAATATACAATGTTCCTAAGACTCAGATGGGCAGTCCCCTCTAGAGAGCTTAATACAAAGATATTTCTAGATGGCAAATGAAGCTTTTGTTCCATTTATCCTGCTGATTGAAAAATGAATACATTAGTGCTGGTTTTAAAGGCAGTCATTTTTATCCCAATATATTTCACCTGCTTTGATTCACATTGAACCCTCTATATGAACCAAAAGCTCCAGTCAACATGAACTACTTGAGATGGCCTAAAATGCTCCGTATTAGCAAACATTTGTTCCTGCCATTCACGTCATCTAAAAGCATCTTCCTACAAAATACACCCATGAAACAGTAATTAATCTTTCAAGAACTACCTTAGACAAGCCTCTTTTATTGAAGCTGTGATTGATTTACTTACCAGATATAATTTCCCTTTTGTATATTTACTTCACTTTTTCTTCATTTATGGTAATTGTCATTCTAAACCCTGAAGTTTAGTGACACATGGCTCTCTCTCTGTTCCTCTCCACCTCCTAACCTATTCTATGTTGCTAAATACACGACCAATGAAATATCTTGATCACCTCTGAATCCTAAATAATTTCTGAAATAGCGTCTCTACATAACGAAACAGTCTTCTAACTGAGCTAACACTAATTTGTTTCTCATTTATACTCTGTCCCTCAAACTTTTTATTCTGCTTACTCATTAGATGTCTTAATGAATATGTTAAACATGAGAAAATATGCTGTTCTGTGGTCATAATACCTTTTTTCCAAATGCTAATAAAATTTGTTTAAATGCTCTTATCAACTTTTTAATGGGTCTCCCATAAGTTTTTAATTTAGTTAACCAAGTTTTAATTCAAATTAAAAGTATTTTACATATATTTTCTGAACTACGTTGTATTTAACAAATGTTAAAATAAAACTGTTGAAAATAGTTTATGCATGGAAAGCTTAGCATGTTTATAATAACTTCCCAGATGTTTTTTAAAGATTAAAAAGGTTGCTACATAACATGAAAAAAAATTATCATCTAAAATCTAATGATGATGGAGCAAGATTCGAAATCAATAATCTGCAGCCTCCCATGACAACAATGTCATATTTTTAGTTACCTCTTAAGGCTACCCAAAAAGTATTTAACGAACTTCTCAAAATCAAATACATAACTGTATTTGGGTGTTTGTTTTTTAAAGAATAAAGAGGTAAACATCAGAATGTGATTTTTACACATTTCTATAATTTCTTAACAAAAATTTTCACTAATATTTTTTAAAGTTATGAACACCTAAGAATTTTTTTTCTGGTTTGGAACATCATATTATAAAGGTGTTCATATATTCAAAGTTAGAATTGTGCTATCATGTGATACTTTTTTACTATTTTTAAAAAAGAAATACTGTCAATTATATGTGGCTATGGCAATATTTTATTCTGTTTTCTGACAGTCTTTTTTCCATAACTCTCCCTTGGTTCGTTTGTATAGAAAGAAAAGAAAATATTAGAACATCTTTGAGGCAAATTATATTCATAATAATTTTAGATGTTTGCTTCTAAAGAGCCTAAAATATTTGAAAGAGTATGCCATGTTTTATGAAAAAGCTTTATTTTTATTACTGAATCTCCCTTTATTTTATTTCTAGGTGTCTGTAAAACTTTTAATTTATACTTTGTTGTTTATTAGTAGGTTACGTTATCAGCAATGCTCAGATCTTAATGTTGGCAGTATCCTTCTTTAGCACTGACAGTAAGACATGAAGAATTGCTTGATCAACCTGAACGGCAGGCATGCTTTTCACATGTTCCCTGTGGTCTTTCTGGTCAAAGAAAAGACAACTTGTAAATCAAGAGTAGGAATTAAATACATACTTAGTTATGTAGTGAGGTTCCACTGAAAAGTAAAAGAGAACTCACTAGTTTTTTATCATTGTGGCCTGGGTGGAAAAGAATTAGTTGAAACAAAAGACTTACATTTATGTTTCATTTGTCTATTTTTGTCCATTAAAGTTTACTTTTATTATTCAGACAGACCTAAAACACAGAGGGATTTTAGTGAGGAGAAAAATGAAGTAAAACAGTGCTCCATAAATATCAAAATGAAATTAAATGGTGTCTTATTATAACACACAAGGTAACAGTAGAGGATGTACTTTCCATTATTTAATTAAATAGTTAAATGTTTAACAACATCTGGAAGTTTTATATTTTCTAAAAGGTCTAGTAAAGTTGGTAATCAAGGATCCACTAAATTGATTCTAGTTTTTTATAACCTCTTCCATTTTGGGGACTTCTTGTCGCACACATATCTATTGTACAGTCTTAGAAAGTAATAGGCTTATACTCAGACATTTTTGATGGATTATTTCCTTTATAATAATGACAGAGCAGTACTTTCTCATATCAGTATTTGTGGAATCATCAGGTCATTAATTTATTCATTCATTTCTTTGATAAATGCTTACTTTAGAACAGGCACTAGGATAAGCCTTAGGAAGTGTGCAGAGATGAACAAAGCCTGTGAAGTAATCAGGGTTCTTTTTACTGTATCAATATTTACTTCACTAGAAGTAAGAAAGGGGGTTTGAGAATGGAGAGAGAACAGGGTTCAAGTCAAATATTTTTCACTGAGTGACTCTGAGGGACCCTCTGGCGATCTTTGCTATTTGATTTGTAACTTGTTTAAATTCTACTGAAAACTTAAAATTCAGTAAATGCAGTTCCTGAAGTATACAGCAATCATTTTGAAACGTGTAGTCTCTTCCTATTATGTACAGTTATTACAAGACATTGTTTTATATTAGCATTTTGTTACAAGTGTCTTTATCAGTTATAGTGACTATAATTACCAATCCTAAAGTCAGATGGACAATGATTGTATATTGCATTATCTATATTACTAAAATAGAATTTGACCTCCTCTCCATTGGGCCTATGAAAAAGTAAATGTTAACCATTTGGGGTTCCTCATCACAACACAGCTTTGTGAAATGTTACTAAGTTCCTATCAATTGTCAAAGCTTCAAAATGCTTCAAAATATCTACTACTTCTGCAGGTAAATTCAGGCATGGGCTGAGAGGATTTAAGGTAAATTATCAATAGTATTTGTTTCATAAAAGTGTGGGTTGAATGAAAAAAATTCTATATTAGCTGTATGGATTATATAAATGTACTCAACATTAATAGCTTTATATATGGTAAAATGGTCACAAATAAGGTTAACATTTACTGATTTTTCAATAAAAATATGTAAATATTTCCATTACAATTAATAATTACTTTTTAAAAATAGTTTATCCCTTTATATAAAATGATTAGGAAGATTTAATCCTCCTTAACATCAAAGTGAGTAATATCTGAACAACCTTATAATGCTATACTTGCTAAAACATCATTGGCATTTGATTGAATATAGATCCTTTCATACTGAATTTTTATTATATGTTTACCACATTAATTACTAACTGATATTTAACAGTGATAATAGTCTACAAAAGCACAAGTAAATGGGTATATTGGCTTAAACGTATTTCTTAAATATAATGAAGCATATTCAATATTTTAAAAATAATTATACAGCAAGGAGATATGAACCATTTTTCATAATTGACATTTTACTGAATTTGTTATTAATTTGAAAACTTTTTTGATAATGTCGTAAATATATTCTCCATGGTTAAACATTTATATGTAAATACATACACATTTATAGTTTCAGAAGTGTTCACAGATAATAAAAATACCTAATGTAGGTGATGGGGGATGGATGCAGCAAACCACCATGGCATGTGTATACCTATATAACAATCTTGCAAGAGCCGCAAATGTATTCCAGAACTTAAAGTATAACTTAAAAAAAGAGAGAGAGAGAGTGAGAGAGAGATACTTTTGTTAGGAAAAATAAAAGGTAAAGTAGAAAGTTGTTTTAAAAAATTAGAAAATTAATTTTCTGTATTTTTTTATGTTCCAGTCAGTTATTATGCAAAATGAAAATGCAACAATGTTGTTCTCCTAAAGTTGAAAGTACACATTTGAAAGTATGCACTCTTTTGTATGTACAATATATTGATTATCAAAACAATGATAAATTTGTTGCTCATGGATAAGCAATTGCTTTCACCAAACTGGAAATCTGAAATAGCATGTGGCTCCACTAAATAATTCTAATGTACTCATTCCTGGTATACTGAAACAGCAAATAATAATAATAATAATAATAATAAATAAAAAAAAATAAAAACCCAAAAACCAAAAAAACAGCAAACAAACACCAAAACACAAAGGTTTCAACTTTTTGGTAGAAAAAATATTTTTTACATCTAGGTTTTATTTGTAATTCAGTTACAGATAATACAAAATGGATGATTTTCACCTCCCAGCCAAGGCTAAACATACAGTAGTAAAGACTGATTTTATCTGAAAACAAATTAGAAGGGACCTCATCAAAATCATCCTTGCTTTTTTTTTTTTTAATCCCTGAGCTGGTAATTACTCTTTAATCAAGTTGACAATACTAGAGGCTGTAATGAAGATGAAAGTGACACATTTTTAAATTTTTAATGTTACTTTTTTCTTTTAATTTTATAATTAGGTTTTATCTTTGAAAGTGATAAATTTGCTTTGTATCTCAGGAGCTAATAAAGACTCTAGGAAAAAATGTTATCATGATTTATATACATTTTCTAGGAGTTTACATGAGAGAATAATATTCATATTAAATATAAAAATAAAATTTAATATCAAAGTGATATATATGTACATTTCAAATAACAAAAGAAAAAATTAAATAAGGGTTAGTTAAATATGAAGTACGTTTATAGCTTCTTTTAATTATTCTCTCTTTCATTGAACAAGCACTAAGCACCTATTATGTTTTATGTATCTTTATTTGTAAGTTATACCTATAATAGTAATGAGACAAAGTCACACCTCTTTTATAAGTCTGACATTCTGTTGAACTGAGACAAATATTAAACAAACAAGTAGGTCTTAATACTGACAGAAAATTAAAATAGAGTGAGGTGATAGACTCATGGTGGATACTTGCTTCTTTTTTTTTTTCCTTTTTTTTTTTTTTTGAGACACAGTCTTGCTCTGACGCCAGGCTGGAGTGCAGTGGTGCGATCTCTGCTCACTGCAACCTCTGCCTCCCAGGTTCAAGTGATTCTCCTACCTCAGCTTTCCGAGTAGCTTGGATTACAGGCACACACCACCACACGCAGCTATTTTTTGTGTTTTTAGTAGAGACAGGGTTTCACCATGTTGGCCAGGATGGTCTAGATCTCTTGACATTGTGATCTGCCCACCTTGGCCTCCCAAAGTGCTGGGATTACAGATTTGGCCACAGCTCCCAGCCCCATGGTGGATACTTTTAATTAGCAATTGAAAAAGCTGTCATGAACATCTTAAGGGTAAGAAGAAAAGATGCAGTGGAAGGCTATGCATTCTGCAGATTTAAAACAACTAATTACATTTTAAAGAGATTTGATGAATATGAAAATAACGTATATATGGTTATATGAACATAAACATTCATGTAGTTGTTATTGACAGGTTTCTATATTCCTTAGAATATCCCATATTTTTATGGGTAAAATTTTTGTTTTTTTCCATAATTAGTTCAAGATGCCCCATAGGCAGACAAGTAGGCAGGTAATAGAAACAAGTTATGACTAAATTTATTGCTTTAGGAGTAGCAGGGCTAGTCTATTCTGTATAATCAGCATAGAACACATAACTTAAAAAGATCTCTGAATTATTTTTAAAAAGTAAATTATGTGAAGAACCAGACACATATATGCTAAAAAAATGATAGTATAAATATAATAATTAACATTATATATATGTTAATAAACCAGTCTTTATATTTGTGAACATTGAAATTGCCTTTGCAAAAATTATAAGAATGACAAAATTATGACAGCAAAAGGGATCTGATGAAACCAATCCCCATGTTGCCTTTAACCTTCAAGGTGCCCTTTGACATTCCTGACTGTGGACCAAGTTAACTTTGGGAGAAATCTGGTTTATAATTTAAATTATAACAGCCCTTCCCTCATGAATAATCTACCCCTTGTTTAGCATATAATCAAGAAATAACTGTATAATCAGTTGATCAGCCCATGCCACTGCTCTGCCTATGAAGTAGCCTTTCTTTTGTTTCTTTACTTTCTTAATAAACTTGCTTTCACATTACATTATGGACTTGCTCTGATTTCTTTCTTTCTTGCACAAGGTTCAAGAAACCTCTCCTGAGTTCTGGATAGGGACCCCTTTCTAGTAACACTCATTGCTCACTGTATGCTAATTATAATACATTAACAGACATTCCCACCAGCACCATGACAGTTTACAAATGACATAGCAATGGTTGGAAGTTACCCTATGTAGTATAAAGAGATGAGCCTTCAGTTCCAGGAAATCTCTGCCCCTTCCCCAGAAGACTCATGAGCAATTCACCCTTTGTTTAGCATATAATCAAGAAATAACTCTGCCTGTGGAGTAGTCATACTTTTGTTTCTTTACTTCTCTAATAAATTTGTTTTACTTTACTCTATGGACTTGCACTGATGTCTTTCTTGCGTGAGGTCCAAGAACCCTCTCTTGGGATCTGGATCAGGAGACAGTCAATTATAAAGGATCCCCACCGAACCTCTGACTGGCCTGTGCACTAGTAGGAATGCACACTGGGGTGCAGGCTGGCCCCTCATCTTCCTGGGTGGAAGCTAAGATTCAATCTGTGAGGCGGGAAACCTGTGCTAGCAGAACTCTCACTCTGCTGAGAGTCCCTGTTTCCCTTTCATTTTTCCTTTTTGCCCAATACATTTCATTTTTCTCAACCTTCAAATTGCCAGCAAGCCTAATTTTTCAAGGTCATATGACAAGGATTCTGTCTTTAGCTGAACTAAGAAAAAGTCCTACAGCATCTTGACCCGTTTCTGCTAACACTGTCAGCTTGGCTTTTAATATGTGAAACTTGTTTTAAATTTCAAAGTGGGGACTCAAGGAAATTAAAATATTTTACCTCAACATACATTCTCTGACGTATTTTTAAATGGTTTACATTTGGCCACCAGACAGAAATAGCCTTAAGTGGGGGAAGTCTTCATCTGTACAGAATCTCGATTAAAGCAGCCATGCCACCTCCACTTTCTATACCTTTCTCCAATCCAAGAGCAATTGAGAGTCTGGCACTTTAAAAAGTCTGAAAAGAAACCCTGACCATCTATTTCTAAGGAAGTTTTTATCTACGTAAGAAAGCTGACTAACAAGGCCGTAACAAAGTTGCTAGCCAAGATTCTTTTCCCCTTTCCAAAACATGTTTTATCAGAACCTAAGCCTGTATTCTTTCTTTAACCTCAAAACGGTATAAGTTTCTGTAACTCAGTGGGAAGTTGGGTCTTCATTCTGAAGGCTCCCATGTATGCATGTTGAATATATTTGTATGCTTTTTCTCCTACTAAAATTAAATAATAAACAAATAAATCAATAAAATAAAAGAAAAATAATCTGTTCAAATAAGGTTTTTTAAAATGAGGAAAAATGGGAAATATATCAAATAGTACCAATTCTTTTTTTTTTTTTTTGAGATGGAGTTTCTCTCTTGTTACCCAGGCTGGAGTGCAATGGCGCGATCTCGGTTCACCGCAAACTCCGCCTCCTGGGTTCAGGCAATTCTCCTGCCTCAGCCTCCTGAGTATCTGGGATTACAGGCACGCGCCACCGTGCCCAGATAATTTTTTGTATTTTTAGTAGAGACGGGGTTTCACCATGTTGACCAGGATGGTCTCAGTACCAATTTTTAAAATACTAAGATGACAATCTTAAACTAACCATATCATAAACAGTATAACTATCTCATTTAAAAGGCAGATTGTCAGATAGAATAAAAACTACAAAATCAAACTACATGTTGCTACAATAAAAGGGCTTGAAATATAAAGAAATAAATGTTTTATAATGAATAAAGAAAAACTACATCTTATAACAAAAAGCATAAACTAATTAAACATGAAATAATTATATAAAAAAACTGTCATCTCAAATTCAAATTTAACTAGATGTTCTGTTTTTATTATTTTTATAATCTAGGACCACAAATTTTAAGCATCTAAGCTTTTCTACAATGATAAAGAGGAAAAAAAATGGAACTCCACATGTATGATTTGATAACACTCACCAACCATTTATTAAAATGTCACATTGTAACTGGGGGTGGGGGATGCAGGGGCATCCTGAAGAAGCTTGGAGGTTCTTGGCCTCTCTTACCCCAAAGAATGGGTAAAGGGGCCCTGGAGGCACGGTGAGTTTGCCATTCTAATAAATATTGGGAACAAGGAGTTTTGCAGACAGCGATTTATTAGGTAGAGAGAGAGAAAGAGAGAGAAGGAGAGACAGCTCTGACGCTGCCGTGGGAGGGGATCCAGAGAAGGAGTTGGAGGGAGCAGTGGGATTTTAAGACTTGAGTTATTTCCTCCCCATTCATGTTCCCATCCAATGAGAGGAGTTCTTTCAAACTTCCTCTGGAGTGACTGGTCTTTGACTCTGATACCAGATTGGCTGCTTAGTCTACAACAGATTCCCGCTCCTCCCAGAGCTTTCCGTGGGCTTTCCTGTTCACCTGGGGGTTACTGAGGGTCTGTGTTAAAGAAAAACTTCTCTTCCCTGGAGCCACAAGGGGGCGGGTTTTCAAAGGCAGGAGTTTCACAGCTGCACACCCTCCATCCAGGAACCAGAGGGGTTTCAAATGTAAAGTTCTTTCTCTAGGTTTCCCGATGGGGCGTGTTTTCAAAGGCAGGAGCTTCCCAGCTGCACACTCTCCATCCAGGAAACAGAGGGGTTTCAAATGTAAAATTCTCTATGTAGGTTTCCCAAGGGGAGTGGTTTCAAAGGCAGGAGTTTTCCAGCTGCACACCCTCCATCCGCAACCAGAGGGGTTTCAAATGTAAAGTTCTTTGTCTAGGTTTCCCGAGGGGGCGTGTTTCAAAAGGCAGGAGTTTCCCAGCTGCACACCCTCCATCCAGGAACCAGAGGGGTTTCAAATGTAAAGTTCTCTATCTAGGTTTCCCAAGGGGCGTGGTTTCAAAGGCCGGAGTTTCCAAGAGCTACACCCTCTATCCGGAACCAGAGGAGTTCCAAATGTAAAGTTCTTTGTCTAGGTTTCCCAAGGGGGCGTGGTTTCAAAGGCAGGAGTTTCCCAGCTCCACACCTTCATTCCGGGAACCAGAGGAGTTTCAAATGTAAAGTTTTTTGTCTAGGTTTCCAGCCACCGCCTGGGCCCGGAGGCTGCTTTTGGTTTGAAAGGCTGGGCGTGGCTTGCATAGGTGACTTCCACGTCAGCCATCCCAGCCCAAACTGGCTGCCTGCACAGCCCCATGCAGGCCCCGCCGAGCTATGCTCTTCGCCAGCCCGGCCTTGCCTTGGGGGCTGTGCATGGCCCCACCCAGGCCCCACTGCCTGGGTTCCCAGATGGAGGGTGTGGAGCAGGGAAACTAATGCCTTTGAAACAACGCCCCTCGCGGACCTGGAAAGAGAACTTTTTCTTTGACACAATCCTGCAACATCATTGGTTAATAAGGTTTTCAGGAAAAAAGCAAGCCAGTAAGGTAGTTTTGAAACTTAATTTTCAGGTTATTTACAATTAAAGTTAGTGTACAAATAAAGACACCAATACATATCAATTTCTTTTGAATTTCAGTCACTTTGTCATTCTGAATAAGCTGTGGGCTTGGTAATACACGTTAAGTAAAACTAAGAAATTCATAAACAAATGCTCTTCTAAACATAGATAGATAGTGCTATAAAATTGCTAGCAGATTAGCCAGCGGTCCCAGCAAGTTAGCGAGATTTCCAATAGTGTGACTTTTGCTTGGCATTAAGATAAAGATACGTTCAAATTGCTATGAAAACCAAGAAGAGGCCGGGCGCGGTGGCTCACGCCTATAATCCCAGCACTTTGGGAGGCCGAGGCGGGTGGATCACGAGGTCAAGAGATGGAGACCATCCTGGTCAGCATGGAGAAACCTGTCTCTACTAAAAATACAAGAATTAGCTGGGCATGGTGGCACGTGCCTGTAATCCCAGCTACTTCGGAGGCTGAGGAAGGAGAATTGCTTGAACCCAGGAGGCCGAGGTTGCGGTGAGCCGAGGTTGTGCCACTGCACTCCAACCGGGATAACAAGAGCGAAACTCCGTCTCAAAAAAAAAAACAGAAGAAGGGTGATGATCTCAAATTGAGAAAAGCAATAATAGATTTCCGGATTGAGTGACATGTACAGTGAATTCTAAAGAATAAAAGCCACGTAGAAAATTTTAAAAGACGAAAAGTGCACTTTAGAGAGCAGGAAAGGCTTGGGCCAGAAACTAGATGTAAAATAAAGCAGATTTTGTGGGTCTAAGGCATGGGAAATTGCTCAATGTAAGTGTAAGGTCTGTTTTCGCCGAAGGCGAAACGGAGAAACTGAGGCCAGCACGAAAATAATCCAATGCAAGGGAATTTATTCAGGCTCCCGGACGACGTTCTGCGGTCCGGACAGGAAGGGCCGGAAAAGTCGCCCGGACTCCTCTCAGGCACGGGGTTTTATAGGGAGTGGAGGCATCCGATTGGCTGTGGCCAAGGTGGGTGGGACAAAATGGAGGGGAGTGGGACCCGGATGGAAGGGAGTGGGGCCTGGATGGTATCAGGTAAGTCCTGATGGGGCTTTTTCCCCCGAGCTCCCGGCGTGGGGAGGAGGTGTGTCTGAGCTCCCGGCAAGGGAAGGAGGTGTGTCCGAACTCTCCACGACGCGGCCAACCTTACAGTAAGGTGAACACAATCTGATAAATGAGGTTACAGCATTCACTGACCTGATCATGAAGCTTTTTATGTGCCATGGTTCATTTTATGTCTTCTCTTTATTTGTGTTTTTTCTGTTTTGAACTTCATTTAATCTTCTCAGATTTTAAAGGCGCCAGTGGAGAAAAGTATGGGTGTATCACTCCAAATACGTTGTTCCTCCTCTTCCACTTGCTCATTGTGCAATCCAGACAGTCATTAACCTGTACAAGGTTCTGATAGGTTACGTGTTAAGTGAACACATTTATATATATACACTTGCCAACAATACAGAAAAATAGTTAATTGAAGTATGAGAAAGCACTCTACAGAAAGCAAAATGATGCATAGGCTTAAATGAGTGTTAATATTTCTGCTAATTTTTTAAATTAAATAATTACATATTTTTGACAAACCAGAAACATCAATTGGAATAAATGAGACAAAAAGCAAGGAACAAGTTTTCAAATCTTTTAAAATGGTATGTCATATAGTATTTGTGTTTCCTAAAATTTTTATAAAAGTTAAAGAGTATTTTAGGATAGCTTATGTTATTTTACATTGCCTGTTGTCAAGGTAATCGGTTCCTTGGGATTTCTGGTAGAAAGGATCTCTCCAAATCACAGTCAGACTCTCCATAGGTGTAAGTCATATAACCACTGGTATTGATTAACATTTAAATAGTTACTGTTTAATGTTAAATTGTGTGGCTTTTGCATGGCAGTAAAGATATGCTCAAATTGCTGTAAAAAGCCAGAATAAGGGTGATAATCCCAAACTGGGAAAGGCAATAATATATTTCCAGATTGAGTGACATACAAGGTGAGTTTAAAGAATAAGAGTCATATAGAAAATCTGAACAGAAGAAAAGTCATGAGAGGATTTTTAAATGGTTTAATTTTGTGTATAGGAAAATAAATAGATTTAGGTTCATATGATAAAGACATGACTATGATCATATAATAAGTATCTTTTAATACAAAGCTATCTTTAATGCAAATAGACAGAATACAAAAGAAAGCTTGAAAAAGTAATGTTGTGATAGATGATAGTCACAAATTGTATATAACTTGATTTATTCTAAATTCAGGAAACCCAGTAATAAATTACCAAGAAAGATAATTCCTGGCAATTATTTGGCAGGAATATTTGGAATCATAGACCTATATTTTTCTCCACTGACACCTTTAAAATTTGAGGAAATTGGCTGGGTACAGTGGAGAACACCTGTAATCTCAGCACACTGGGAGGCCAAGGTGAGCAGATCACAAGGTCAAGAGATTGAGACCATCCTGGCCAACATGGTAAAACTTCATCTCTACTAACAATCTGAAAATTAGCTGGGCATGGTGGTGTGCACATGTAGTCCCAGCTACTCAAGAGGCTGAGGGAGGAGAATTAGTTGAACCCAGGAGGTGGAGATTGCAGTGAGCTGAGATCATGCAGTCCAGCCTGGGCAACAAGAGTGAGACTCTGTTTCAAAAAGAAAAAGAAAGAAAGAAAGAGAAAGAAAGAAAAAGAAAGAAAAAGAGAGAGAGGGAGGGAGGGAAGGAGAAAAAAAGAAAGAGAAAGAATGAAAGAAAGAAAGATAAAAAAGAACAAAGGAAAGAGAAAAAAGAAAAGAAAGAAGGATAGAAGGAAGGAAGGATGAAAGGAAGGAAGGAAGGAGAAAGAAAGAAAGGAGAAAGAAAGGAAGGAAGGAAGGAAGGAAAGTGAGTACTATGGCACAGAAAAGGCTTTATGATCTGGTCAGTGAATGATGCAAACTAATTTGTCACAATCAATTCCACTTTTATAATGAACTATTCACTACTCCTTTAGACCCACAAAATCTGCTTGATTTTACATCTAGTTTTTGACGCAAGTCCTTCCTGCTCTCTGATACGCACTTTTCCTTTGTTGAACAATAAATACACTTGGAAATTTGTGCTTTCAATAACCAGATGTATTTCAAAGTTTTAGAAGAAATCTGTTTTTGGGTGGAAATTAGTAGGTAAACAACCACCTTCTCAAGGCAGTTTTAAAATAGTTTTTAAATTAATTGCAAACAAGTAAAAGGTATGTTCTTGTTAAAAGGTGGGATCTGCTTCCTGACGACTTTAATCTGGGAGGGCTTACGTGTGCCCTGATCAACAGAGTATAACAGAATGAGTGTTTTGTGATTTCTGAGGTAAATCATTCCACTTCCATCTGCTTTTCTTTAGTCTTTGAACTTCAGAGTCCTGATCCCTTACATAATTAGCATGACTACCATGAGGTCACTATACTGTGTTTAAGCACAGTCCCATTGGACTTTTCAAATTCACCATTTGTGTAATAATATGGAAAATATATTAATGTGTAAATATTTGTAAATTATCAGTAAACATGTTTCCCACAAGAATAATTAACCATCATGAAAATGAACAATGCTTTTACTGCAAGAAAAAAAATTAAAAATTACAGGTGGTCCTTTCATCCTTATATGGAAGCCTACAAAGAGGTAGAAAAGAAAACATGAGACTGGCTTTATGTATAAATTTTACTGAAAGCTTTGAACAGCATATTTTTTGCCAATGTATATTAATTTTGTAAAAATTGATACAGCTCATTATGGATATTTTGAACAGAGTCCATGGTTTTGAGATCAAACTAAAGTCACATTGACAAGATAAAACTAACATGAGTAGTCATAAGTCTAAAAAGATGACTTCCTATCAGTTAATTGAAGAATAAATTCCATTTTAGTCTAATTTATATCTTGGACACTTTTATTGGCTACTTAAGTAAAATGAAAGACATTTTAATAATTGTAATGTGGAGAATGTTTTACAAACTGTTAATTTTTCCTGGCTCAAATAATATAAATGAATAAATAATCTCAACTCTAGTTCTAACAAATTCTCATTGGCATGATTTTGAGTAAGTTTATCATCAATGAACTTATCATTAGTGTCTCATTGATGTCTTAGAGAAAGCACATGCCATGGAAAATCCCCTGAGATTTTACAGTGAACATCTTTGCCTTTTAATTTTAACCATCTATTGCTTTATCTGAGCCTTAGTTCCACATCAGTGCTGATAAAATAATTGGGTTACAGTAAATTATCTTGAAAACTCTTTTCCAAATTAGTAAAATTATTCTAAGAATGGCTTCACCTTTGATCTATTTTGATCTGAACCATTTTTTGGAGAATATCCTATTCTATCTATTTTTCTGATGATCACTAAACTAAAAGTACACATTTTCTTTTTGATATTCTGCCTTTCCATATTATAAATTATATTATGTAATTTGAATATTTTATATTCAGGACAATATCTAAACAATATAAATGAGCCAGCACTAAGAATGTAACCCCCGAAAGGGTTCGTCTTGCCCACTGCTTAGATAAAGCCAATTTATCAAAACAGGGGAATTGCAATAGAGAAAGAGTTTAATATGTGTAGAGCCAGCTAAATGGAAAACCAGAGTTTTATTATTACTCAGTTAACCTCTCTGAAAATTTGGAGGCTACAGTTTTTCAAGAGTACTTTGGTGGGCAGGGGGCTAGGATATGGGGGTTGCTGATTGGTTGGGGATGCAATGACAGGAGTGTGAAAAATGGTCCTGATTTGCTGAGCCAGCCTCTGGATACAGGCCACAGAGGAGTCGCTGGTCCAGGTGGGGCCATCGGGTGACCAGAAATGCAAAAGCCTAAAAGGACATCTCAAATGGACAATCTTAGATTCTACAATAGTGATGTTATTTACAGGAGTAATTGGAGAATTTACAAATTTTGTGACCTCCATAATAATAGCTGCTAATCATTTAACTATATCTACATCTTAGCAGAATTCAGGACCCTCTCATCTTTCTAACCTGGTGGTCTTTTATTAGTTTCACAAAAATGGTTTAGTTTTGGAAAGGATTATTATCATCTAAACTATAAACTAAATTTCTCTTAAAGTTAGCTTGACCCACACACAGAAATGACCAAGGGCAGTTTGGAGGTTAAGGCAAGTTGGACTTGGTTAGAATACACATGTTTCACTGTCATAATTTCCTCACTGTTATAATTTTTCCAAACGTAGTTTCAATAAGACTGTACAAATCAATGTTTTATGATCAAAATGTTCAGCCACTTTAAACACATGGACATACGTCAGTGGCTTTCAGCTTTTTCTCCATTTTAACTGAGCCAAAACAATTTTCTTATCAGGGTAGCAAAATGGCTAGAGCATTTGTTATGCTGTATGGTTTAAAAAATAATATGTTGGTTTCTTACTTAGAATAAGGTATTATAAATGAAATTTTTGTCTTATTTTCCAAAAAATTAAATAATTCTCTTCATTTGAGATTACAAAAAATCAATGTATTTTTAAAAGCACTTAATAGATATCATTATTATTAATGGGGATAAGGTTCACAACACCCCATGGAAAGCTGATTTACTCATATTCATGTGCTTACTAATAAATATATAAGCATTCAGTATGTGGCATTCTTCAAGAGAAGTAAAGAAATGCAGGCAAAAAAATAATTTAAGAAGATGGCTTAAGATTTTTAATGGCCTACATATTTTCCCTGGCTAACATTTCTGAATTTAGGTTTTTAATGAATAAAATAATTTTAAATGAAAATAGGACCCATGCCTCAATGTAGCTACTACATGATTCTTTAGTTGTAAAGCCCATTTCCACAGTCATCTTTGAATATTTACCTTCGCCATATTTCACATTAATTAAAGGACTTACAAGCATGTAAAATCTTGCTATTTTAATTCCTTCAACATGATCACTTGTCAAGGCTGGATATTTTTATATTCAAAATTTTCAATTTTCATTCATAGGAATGGGGTAATAGATTACACTTAATAATAAAGGGCAGCTGCTTAGAGTTTTCTTTATGTAGAGTAGCTGAAGAAGATCACCAGTTATAACCTGAATATCCCAGTGGGCTGCCACTAGCCCATTCCTGACCTGTTTGATTACAAACCAGAAAGGGCACCTGTATGAGCAGGAGTAACTTGCTGGGAGCCATAGCTTGATGTGTATAGTGTGGGCTGAATTTCTGTCCTGAATGACCCCTTATTTGGGTCCTTTCTCTATAAATAACTTTGAAACCTATAAAATATTTCTTGGAATAATAATAGCTCTGCAATTTTCACAGAATAGGTTCAGAGGCCAGCTCTGCTATTTACCTACTTGGTACCTTAGCCTCTGCACCTCTGAAGTTCTGTAAAATATTATAGAGTTTCAGAATTGCAATAAAACTCAATGGTAATTTATAAGATAGATTCTAACTGGATGACTGAATATAAAGTTGTGTACATACATTAGGATTCATTAATGGTATAGATTATTATTATAACAGTTGTATGACTATAATATCAAATTGAGGAAATTACAACTTATTCTGTAAACTAAATAAATTTAAAATTAATTAAATAATAAACCTTTCCATCTGAAAGATATTAGAAGTTAGAATAATAACAATTAGAATCAGCTAGGAATTGAGAGCTAAGGTACAGGTGATATTGTATGTCTTTATTAAGAAAAAACTGTTAATTACCAATCAACTAAATGTTTAATTATGTTTACTTATATTCTAAGAAAGCAAAAGCAAAATTGTACCTAAAATCTTGTAAAGACAAAATTTTTAAAAACACTATTTTTAAGAGAGTGCTGCAACTAGTTTGATTTTTTATGTTTCTCCTTCATATCACTAGAATAGTAGAACTGCTAACCTATCCCGAACACTTTACTCATACTCCACCCTGACGTAAGCTACAGTTTTTAATAATTCAGTAATTAAGTCATGGAAACTTGCATTTAAAATGCCAAAAAGCCAAGGAGGCTATATTCCTTATATGTGATGGCATATCATCAAAGATGACTAAGAATGACCTTAAAATGTTTACTCATGGCAAAGAGATGAAGATGTTAGGTTGAAATCTCCAAGCACTGGTTTCCTTGGTCATCGTATTAGTGTTATACCCGAAAATGCAGTTCTTCATTCATGCAAGATGCATCGTTTTACCAGGATTTCACCAGTCAAATAGAGTATATCTTATTTCCTCTTTCCTAATATGCATTTTTTATTCTCAATTTCACACTTCTTATATGGTGGCTTACCTTATAATCACTGCTTACCTTTTGCTGAGATTTTCTCCAAAAGCTTTTATAAACCTACTGGTACAGTTTAAAATCCAGGAAGTAATGTGCTGTTTGTCTCCTCCTTCTCCTCCCAAAACTCTATTTTCAATGTGAATGTTTATGCAAAGGGAATCCAGCATGGATGCATTACTCAGTGTACTCATGTAACAAACTTGCACTTGTATTCCCTGTATATAAAAGAAAAGTTGGAATTATTTTTCAAAAATTAGCGAAGGGTATTCTGGAAAACGGAGAGTAAAGGATATATAAGTATTGATTGGGGGAAGTTATGCAAATTTATGCTTGTACATGTAATCACAGCATATAAAGGAAACCACACATAATAGGCTCTGCTATGCATTTATTTGTCACATCAAATCTGGAAAGGCATGAACCTACAGAGATGTCAGTGTCTCTTAAAGACATGACACTTTGGTCATTATGTCAAAGGCCAATTCATGTACTGTTACTTGAGGTGGCTTTCTTTCCATTATATTTACCTTAAACAGAGCAGTTAACTGGGGGAAAAGTGTCCATACCCAGCATAAAGCAGGTAACAGGTTTTCCAGAGACATTAGTGAGCAGGTGAGACCCGATTTTGTTTCTAATTTTGGTTTGCCACCATTCATCACATGCTTATTATCTACTAAGAGCTTTATACTCAAGTCTTCCTAACAAAATTACAAAGTAGATGTTATTTTTCACATTCTACAAATGATTACCTGAGGCTCAGAGAAAGGAAGTAACTTGCTCACAACTGTAAAAACAGAAATAAACAAATTGATCAATATAATAAAAGAACCATAAAATGATAAAGAAATAAAAATTGTGTAAGATATTTAGCATTTCAGGTAACTGGGGAAATCATAGACTTTATAGACTTATTTTAGTAGAAATTCTAATACAACTATAGAAACTAAATTTTCCATACAGAAAATAAATTACATTGATTTTCCTTAAAGAAAATAAACGAAATTGGTTTTCCTGCCTCATAGTGTACACAATTGATTTTTAAAGTGTGGTGTCTAGTCCAGAGTGTCAATGCAAACTAGGCACATGTTAGAATATATTATCTTGGGCCCAATATCAGAATGGCTGAATCACAAACTCTGACAGTTGGGCCAGCAATGCATGTTATAATGAACCATCCTTGTGATCCAGGTGCACAAATGGATGTGAGAACAACCTTTGTAACCACAAGTCCAACACTTGTAAATCAAACAATTAGAAGCAAAAAACAGATACCTAAATATTTTCAAAGGGTATATTAGGTATTTTTCTGATGTTGGGATCTGAGTAAATTTCTTAAACAAGAGTTTCTTAACACAAATTCTGTTAACCATAAAATAAAAGAATAACAAAGTTTACCACATGGAAACTAAGAATTCATTTTATGAAAAGAGAGTAAAACAAGACTAAACTTTGAAAAGATTTTCCATATTTTACAAAAAGTTAATGTTTAGCGTATATAAGGAACTTCTATAAATCAATATGAAAAGCACAAGCAAGGCAAGAGAAAAATGGAGAAAAGATACAGCAGCAAAAAAAAAAAAAGAAAAACAAAACATGTTAAGTAAACATAAGAACAGATGCTCAACCTCATTAGTAATCAGGAATATGTAAATGAAGCCACAATGTGATACTATTTCACACCTACTTGATTGAAAACATCTAAGAAATATAATAATACCAACTTATTACTTGAATTTAAAGAGCCTCATACATACTCTGTAGAAGTGCTATGCAAAATCTCTTTTGAAAACAATTTTAACATTGGTATCCCCTTGTTCTAATAACAAGCAATTAATTGCATATGAAATTTAAAGTAGTTTTTTCTAATTCTTTGAAGAATGTCAATGGTAGTTTGACAGAAATAGCATTGAATTTATAAATGACTTTGGGCATTATGGCCATTTTCACGATATTGATTATCACTCTCCATAAGGATAGACAGTTTTTCCATTTGTTTGTGTCCTCTCTTATTTCCTTGAGTAGTGGTTTGTAGTTCTCCTTAAAGAGGTCCTTCACATCTCTTGTTAGCTGTATTCCTAGGTATTTTAGTGTCTTTGTAGCAATTGTGAATGAGAGTTCATTCATGATTTGGCTTTCTGCTTGTTTATTGTTGTTGTAAAAGAATGCTTGTGATTTTTACCATTGATTTTGTGTCCTGAGAGTTTCTGAAGTTGCTTGTCAGTTTAAGGAGGTTTTAGGCTGAGATGATGGGGTTTTCTGAATATAAAATCATGATGTCTGTGAACAGAGACAATTTGACTTACTCTCTTTCTATGTGAATACTCTTTATTTCTTTCTCTTGTCTTATTGCCCTGGCCAGAACTTCCAATACTGTGTTGAATAGGAGTAGTGAGAGAGGTCATCCTTGTCTTGTACCAGTTTTCAAAGGGAATGCTTCCAGCTTTTGCCCATTCAATATAATATTAGCTATGGGCTTGTCACAAATAGCTCTTATTATTTTGATATATGTTCCATCAATACCTAGTTTATTGAGAGTTTTTAACATGAAGGGATGTTGAGTTTTATCAAAGACCTTTTCTGCTCTATTGAGATAATAGTGGAGTTTTTGTCTGTGGTTCTGTTTATGTGATGGAGTATGTTTATTGATTAGCATATGATGAACCAGCCTTGCATCCCAGGGATGAAGCCTACTTGATCCTGGTGAGTAGGTTTTTTTGAAGTGCTGCTGGGTTAGATTTGCCAATGCTTTATTGAGGATTTTTGCATCGATGTTCATCAGGGATACTGGCCCGAAGTTTTATTTGTGTGTGTGTGTATCTGCCAGATTTTGGTAACAGGATGATGCTGGCTTAATAAAATGAATTAGGGAGGAATCAATCCTTTTCAATTGTTTGGAATAGTTTCAGAAGAAATGGCACCAGCTCCTCTTTGTAACCCTGGTAGAATTTGGCTATGAATCTGTCTGGTCTGGGGCTTTTTTTGATTGGTGGGCTATTAATTACTGCCTCAATTTCAGAACTAGTCATTGGTCTATTCAGGGATTCAACTTCCTCCTAGTTTAGTCTTGGAAGTGTTTATAATATTCTCTGATGATAGTTTGTACTTCTGTGGGGTTAGAAATTTTTTTTTATCATTTTTTATTGTGTCTATTTTATTCTTCTGTCTTTTCTTCTTTATTGGTCTAGCTAGTAGTCTATCTATTTGGTTATTATTATTATTATTATTTTCAAAAAACCAGATCCTTGAGTAAATGAATTTTTTGAGGGTTTTTCATGTCTCTATCTCCTTCAACTTTGCTCTAATCTTGATTATTTCTTGCCTTCTGCTACCTTTTGGACTAGTTTGCTCTTGCCTCTCTAGCTCTTTTAATTGTGATGTTAGGGTGTCTATATGAGATCTTTCTGGCTTTCTGATGTGGATATTTAGTGCTATAAATTTCCAATTAACACTGTTTTAGCTGTGTCCCAGAGATTCTGTTATGTTGTCTCTTTGTTCTCATTGGTTTCAAATAACTTCTTGATTTCCGCCTTAATTTCATTATTTACTCAGTAGTCATTCGGGAGCAGGTTGTTCAATTTCAACGTAATTGTGTGATTTTGAGTGAGTGCCTTAATCCTGAGTTCTAATTAGATTGCACTGTGGTCTGAGAGACTGCTATGATTTCATTTCTTTTTCATTTGCAGGAGTGTTTTACTTCTAATTATGTGGACAGTTTTAGATTCATTGCCATGTGGCTCTGAGAAGAATTTATATTCTGTTGATTTGGGGTGGAGAGTTCTGTACATTTTGGGGTGGAGAGTTCTGTAGATGTCTGTAGAGCTGAGTTCAAGACCTGAATATCCTTGTTAATTTTCTGACTTGTTGATCTAACATTGACCGTGGGGTGTTCAAATCTCTCATTATTATTGTGTGGGAGTCAAAGTCTCTTTGCATATCTCTAAGAACTTGTTTAATAAATCTGGGTGCTCCTGCGTTGGGGGAATATATATTTAGAACAGTTAGCTCTTCTTGTTGAATTGTTCCCTTTACCATTATGTAACGCCCTTCTTTGTCTTTTTTGATCTTTGTTGATTTAAAGTCTGTTTTGACAGAAACTAGAAATGAAACCCTCCTTTTTTTTTTCTTTTTTGGCTTTTCTTTTGCTTGGTAAATTTTCCTCTGTCCCTTTATTCTGAGCCTATGTGTCTCTTTGCACGTGAGATGGGTCTCCTGAATACAGCACACCAATGGTCTTGACTTTTATCCAATTTGCCAGTCTGTGTCTTTTAATGGGGCATTTAGCCCATTTACATTTAAGGTTAGTATTGTTATATGTGAATTTCATCCTGTCATCATGATGCTATCTGGTTATTTTGCAAACTAGTTGGTGCAGTTACTTCATAGTGTCATTGGTCTTTATATTTTGGTATGGTTTTGCAGTGGCTGGTACTGGTTTTTCCTTTCCACATTTAGTTCTTCTTTCAGGAGCTCTTCCAAGGCAGGCCTGGTGATAACAAAATCCCTCAGGATTTTCTTGTCTGAAAATAATTTTCTTTCTCCCTTGCTGATGAAGCTTAGTTTGGCTGGATATGCAATTCTAATTATTTCCTTTAAGAATGTTGAATATTGGCCCCCAATCTCTTCTGGCTTATACAGTTTTTACTGTGAGGTCCACTGTTAGTTTGATGGGCTTTTCCTTTGTAAGCAACCTGACTTTTCTCTCTGGCTGCCCTTAACAATTTTTCTTCTTTTCGACCTGGGAGAATCTAATGATAACATGTCTTGGGGATGATCTTCTCACATAGTATCTTACTGGTGTTCTCTGTATTTCTTGAATTTGCATGTTGGCCTGTCTTGCTAGGTTGGGGAGGTTCTCCTGGATAATATCCTGAAGTATGTTTCCCAGCTTGTTTCCATTCTCTCCATCTCTTTCAGGTACTCAAATCAATCATAGGTTCAGTCTTTTTATGAAGTCCCATATTCCTTGGAAGCTTTGTTTATTCCTTTTTGTTTTTTCTCTAATCTTGTCTGCATGTTGTATGTCAGTAAGGTGTTCTTCAAACTCTGACATGTTTTATTCCTCTTGGTCGAATCAGCTATTGATACTTTTGTATGCTTCATGAAGTTGTCATGCTGTGTTTTTCAGCTCCATCAAGTCATTTATGTTCCACTCTAAACTGGTTATTCTAGGTAGCAACTCCTCTAGCCTTTTATTAAAGTTCTTAGCTTCATTGCATTGGGTTAGCACATGCTCCTTTAGCTCAGGGTAATTTTTTATTACCCATTTTGTGAAGCCTACTTCTGTCCATTCATTCATCTCATCCTCTGTCCAATTGTGAGACCTTGCTGGAGAGATGTTGTAATCATTTGGAGAAGAGGTACTCTCGCCTTTTGGGTTTTCAGCATTTTTTTTGTTGATTCTTATCTTCGTGAGTTTGTCTAGTTTTGAGGCTGCTGACTCTTTGATGGGGTTTTTGTGGGGGCTTTTTTCTTGTTGTTGATGATATTGTTGTTGCTTTCTGTCTGTTTTTCTTTCAATGGTCATGTCTCTCTTCGGTAGGACTTTTGCAGTTTGCTGGGGGTTTACTCCAGGCTCCATTCATCTGGTTTGCTCCCACTCCTGGAGATGTTACTCAAGGAGGCTGGAGAACAGCAAAGATGAGTGCCTGCTCCTTCTTTAGGGATCTCTGACCTCCAGGGGCACCAACCTGAGGCCAGTAGGATCACTCCTGTGTAGAGTATCTGACAACCCCTGTCGAAGGGTCTCACCTAATTGGGTGACACAGGGAACAGGACATGTTTAACAAAGCACTTTGTCTTGGGTGTGTGCTTTACTGGGGAGAAACCCACTCATCTAGGCTGCCTAGATTCCTCAGAACTACCAGGAGGAAAGGCTAAGTCTGCTGGTCCACAGAGTCTATGGCCACCCATCCCATAGGGAATCAGGTCCAGGGAGTTCTGGTTTCTGTCCCTGAACCTCTGGCTGGAGTTGCAGAAGTTCCTGCATGGAAGCTCCACCCAATGAGAAAGAATGAGTCAGAATCAGGCCTGAAGAGGCACTCTGGCTGCAGTCTTCCTCAGCTGATGTGTTGGGCTGTAGGGGACACATCTTGGGACCAAGCCATCCAGCCTCCCTGGCTCCAGCAGAGGAATAACACAGCCTGGAACTGTAGAGATGAATGCCGTCCTTCCCCTGCCCAGGGAGCTTAGTGTGTTAGAAAGTTGTGAGTCCCAGTGCTGACTGCTCTCCCTTCCCCAATAAGCTCCAATGGCTTAGAGAGCAGGCAGCTGCAACTGTGGTGCTGGTCACCTCCCCACGGGAGTTTGCTAAAATGTGACCATTTTAAAGAAACTTTTCACACATACACACTCAAGAGCAAACTTTCACCCATGCAATGTTTGATGTATGAGCATAGAAAAGTCACCTGTATAACAAATGTTTCCACCCATGGAGTAGCTCTACCAGCACACCTGAAATATGATCTAAAAAAGTGATATATAAATACATAGTTATTATGTTAGGTGAATTAGCACTCATAGGAAGCATATATACTACATATTAAAGTAAATGAAATAAATGTCATCGAGCAAGTAACATCAAAAACATTGGCTGAATGATTTCAATATGTCTGGTTGAAGTTTGTTCTCTTTGTGTTCGTTTTAACCCATAAATTTCAGAACAAACTTGCCTATTACTGACTTTTTTTCACATACAATGACAGAAGTAAAAATATTTATTTTATCTTAAAAATCTGGTCCCACAAAAAGGTCAACACTTTTTTCAGTTCATGATCTTGACCCTTGAAAAAAGAAATCTTTCAACTGACAGGTAAGTTGATAAAAGGAATTTCAGAGGTGCGTTCAGATTTCTTACAAGCCAGTAATCCAAGCAACCCTGGACTTCTAGTTCACTGAGCTCCTCCGGCTAGTCATTCACAGTTCCTGAAGGAGAAAAGAAAGAAGTTGTTTGCAGATAAGTCACTTTAGAAACCACCAGAGAGAAACCCAAGTCTGCCAGGAGCTGCGTTGTGAATTGGTGAGACCAGGGGGCCACGAGCTGACAGGAGTGCTGGCTCCCACAGCTCCATGCTGACAGCTTCCACCTTCCTGACCCAACACCATTCCAGCCGGCTTCCAGCACCCGCCTTGGCGCTGTGTTGCCTAACTGGCCTAGAATACATGAAAACCAGACAACTGGCCAGAGATGAACACTGCTGCCTGAAGCTCAGGGCAGCCGCTGGCAGTGAGGGATGCCTTCAGAGACACCGCTGGAGCACACTGAGGGAGCAGTTCTTTTTGCAAAGATGAGTTAGTGAGGATCAGCACATTAGCAAAGCAAAACATTTAAACATTTTTAAAAGCTGCTTAATCCTTCCAATTTCCCTCCTGGTTGTAAGCTCAAGCTGTAGCCTCTAAACCTGCTAAAAATCAGGAAGGAACCCCTCCTCTTGAGGGCAGATGGACTGAAGTGGCTACAGCCAGTGTGGGTAAAGAAAGCCCCCCACTGAACAGTGATCACATGACACCTGCAGACCCTAGAAGGGCTGATCTGAATCCAGGCAGCAAACTCAACACATTATTTCGCTTTGGGAGCTTGTGTTTAATACGCGTCATTGTGATAGAAGAAGTCTCAGAGTCTCTCTCATGTCAAGAGGACAGACGGGGACAGGGATCCTGGAGCTTTTCTTCTCCTGTGTACTGGTTGCATACTTGAATCCCAGGAAACAGTGTGACACGATGCCAATTTACTGCCAAACATGCCCAGTTTGTCAACAGAGCCAGGCAAGGAGAGAGGAGAGATTCATGCTCCAAATACAGGCCAGCTGAGGAAAGCTTCGCCCTCCTTCCTTTGGCCCAGACGAGGGAGCTCCTTCCCAGAAGTCACATGAGGAAAAATTGTGCTCAGGTCAGAACTGGACCCAGTCTGGTTGGGTCTGGCTGGAAGTTGATCCTGTAGATTTGGTAAAGTCTCCCCAGATGTCAGCGGTGGCAGGCTTGGGCTGTGGCCAGGGTACAGAAGCACCTCCTGAAGTGGGAGCAACTGCTGGCTGGACGAGGGATCCCCCCACCGACAACTGCTCCCCAGGGGGAGGGATGAGGGTGGAGGTTTTGCCCCCTGGGGGAGGGGGAAGCAAGCTCAACCCTCCTGTGCTGGCACGCCGGGCTCGGGGATTCCCGGCTGCTCCTTCCGTCTTCCTCATGTTTGCAATGTTGAGCTTGATGGCCTGGTCCTCCTTGAAGCCCAGGTCCAATTTGGGGCTTTGGTCTGGGTTCTGGGCTTGTTTTGCAAATTCACACTGCTGTTTCACCCACTTGAAATGATCCTGCAATGCAATATTGAAGTCAAATGCATCACCTCGGTCCCCAAGGCCAATTCCAATAAACGCCCATTGCCCGTTTCCATCTTCAGTGCGGATCACGAAGTACCTGCTGGAATCCGTAACGCTCTCCACAGCCGTGCGAGGAAACTGATCCACTGGGGCCCGAGCAAAGAGCTCCCCTGAGGTCCTGTCCTCCAGCTTGACGTAGGCCATCTGCCCTTTGCAGTGATCCTCAGCTGGCCACTCCATGATGGCTGGTCAAGCTGCCACAGCGGCCCTGCAGCCACGGTTGGTAGCCCGCGGAGGAATGCGGTAGACGTGGGCGTCAGGCTTGGCACACAGCACCGACTCGTACCCGCTCTCCTCCATCGCGACGCCTGGAGCCCACCCGCCTATTACTGATTTTATGGGCATTGTAAGCTGGTTATTTAAGGACATTAAAAATACTCTTTAACAGTATCCCCTCTTTATTTTTTACTGTGAAGCTGTGCTAATTTCAGAGAAGTTAACATTACCAAGGAAAAAATTATTTTAATTAATATGACATAAACATTATATGTAGGTAAGTTACATATCTATATGTGTGTTTATGTACTGTTTTTATGTACATACAGATATGTATGTGTATATATATATGTTTATGTATATATATAATGCTAACTCTAGCCTTATAAACCCTTTTAAATTAAATTTCAAATAAAAATCATAAGGTATAGGTGATGTAACCTTACATTTTAATTCAGAAAAAAAAGTCATAAAATGGAGAGAAATCTCTAAAAGAGAAGAAATATCAAGAAGGACTCAATTGCTAAAGTAGGTCAAGGGCAATTAAATTGCCCCCTTAGTATGGCTGCTAATAATTCGATTATTTCTGTAAATTATATTTTTACAAAGTTCCTTTGAAAATATTGTTCTTTTGTTTTGATAAGCTTTTAAGACTTATTTACACACGTCTTATTGCCTGTTGGCCGTTTTCTTTCATTATAAAAGTCATTTTGTTGGGATCTTGATTTAATTATAGACTCTATTCATTAGGGCAACTGACCAACTGAAGAATCCCTGCTGCTTTATTCAATAGAAGTAGCTCCTGGAGTTTTGTGTTTAATTCACTCCATTTTCCCTGGTTCATAAAGCATGAAAACTTTTATTTTATTCAGTATTTTTCTTGGATCTCTGATTGAATCAGTTTCCAAGGAATAAGACATGTATGTGAGTTATATCTCCTTTATAAATTTTCTTTCTTGCAAGGAATTACTTTTTAATTGCCAATATGGGGATTGGCTAGGCTAAGTACTAATGTATTGTGAAAGTGTATTTTATTAAATGGCCTTAAATCTTTATGTTTATTGTTATAGAAATCCATAAGAAAAGAATATTGCAAAAGATTTTTAAAATTTTCAAAATATGTGTATTTGTAAAGTTAATTTAATTTAATTATTGTCAGTAAAATAATCTTGACACCTAAAGGACTTTTTAATAAACATGTTGACAGAGTTGTTTCTTCTGCTTTGCAGCCTGTCTTCTGCATCATATTGATTCCAAGGTCCTTAGGTGTGGGAATTTGTTTTGGACAATATTGGATAGAAGGCCCTTGAGGAGTATAATAGGGGTGTGTGGTGGGGGAAATTAGTATTTCAGTATTTCACAATGGGGTTTAACCTATGGACTTTAAAGGGGAACAAAGAAGTTGCATCTTGGTGTTCACTAATAGCTAACCGAAATTTACTGTATCTTAGTATATGCAAACAATACAAAGTAGTATTAGAGTGCCTGTCACCAAAGAAAATTTTGTATATTTTTATATCACATTACCTTGCTGCAGATATATTGAAATATGTTGACTGGAGAATAATTGTCTGAGTGATCTTACACCAACTCATTTCTCCCCATTTTCTCACTTACACTTCTCAAAAATGATTGTAGAATGTGTTATGAATGCAGTGTCCTAAGATAAGAAAGAACTATCTGGAACAGCCTGGTCTCTTTCCTGGTCCTTCCCTAGAAACAGAATGTCCTGGCGGGGCGCAGTGGTTCATGCCTATAATCCCGGCACTTTGGGAGGCCAAGGCAGGTGGATCATGAGGTCAAGAGATCGAGACCATCCTGGTCAACAAGGTGAAACCCCATCTCTACTAAAAATACAAAAAATCAGCTGGACACGGTGGTGCGTGCCTGTAATCCCAGCTGCTCAGGAGGCTGAGGCAAGAGAATTGCTCGAACCCAGGAGGCGGAGGTTGCGGTGAGCCAATATCGCGCCATTGCACTCCAGCCTGGGTAACAAGAGTGAAACTCCGTCTCAAATAAAAAAAAAAAAAAAGAAAAGAAACAGAATGTCCCTCAATGCTTTAACCCAGTGATCCATGGAACTCTGGGGTTATAAAATCAAGGATGTGCTGGTTTCCAGGACCTCTCGGCTGTGGTCCAATTAGGGTAAGCACAGGTAATACTCTATCCATGCTGGGCAGCTTTCCTGAGCCATGACAGGCTGGCTTACAAGCAGTACTAGGCTTCTGTTGTCTTTTTATGCCTATTTGTAAATATTAAATCTACTTCATATAACTCATTATGTATAAGTGTTCTATCTCATCAGACTCAAGCAAATTGGGATCCAGTGCAGAGTAAACCTGCTTCACATGCACAATCAAAACTACTGGTATATTTTGCTACTTATTAGTCCTGCCTTAAGACTTCATCATGTGATGTATCAATATTATCACATACATAACTGAATTTTATAGTCTCTATAGTTTGACCAATATGTTTCAAAATAATTAAATTTATTCCTGATTCTAAATATTTTATTTTACAAATGTATAAAAATCATAGTGAGCACACAGGCAATAAAGACAAAAATAGGCCAATGAGACCTCATCAAACTTAAAAGTTTTTGTTTGTCAAGGGATATCATGAACAGAGTAAAAAGAGACCCCATGAAATCGGAGAAGATATTTGCAAACCATATAACTGATAAGAGGTTAATATCTAGCATATATAAAGAACTCCTACAATTCAAGAACAAAAGTTCAAGTAGTCCAATTCAAAGTGGGTAAAACTTGAATAAGCATTTCTCCAAAGATGATACGCAAAGTCCAGCAAACATGAAAAGATGCTCTGTATCACTAATCATCAGAGAAATACACTTCACTGTGAGATATCACCTCACATCCATTAGTGTAGAAACTATCAAAAACAAACAAAACCAGAAAGTAACAAGTGTGTTAACAGGGATATGGACAAGTTGAAAATCTTGTGCATTGTTGGTTGGATTGTAAAATGGTGCAACCTTTATGGAGAAGAATATTGACTTCTTCAAAAAATTAAAAATACAAATACCATATGATACTCAACAATCACACTTCTGGGTATTTATCTGAAACAGTTAAAGTGAGGTTCACCAGGAGATATTTGTATGTACCTGTTCATAGCAACACTACTTACAGTGTAGATATAGAAAGCATAAGCATAATAGTTGTTACCAGAGGTTGGGAAGAGGGAGAAAAAGGCTTTATTGTTTAATCCATACAGAGTTCAATTCTGCATGAAGAAACATTCTGGAGATCTTAACACTACTAAACTGTACACTTAAAAGTGGAAAATCGTATGCTATGTATGTTTTACTTCTGTAAAAATCATATACTGAGAATGAGTCTATAAGCTTCACTGGATTTTCCAGGTCTTTGGTGTGAAAATGGTTACAAATCCCTACACTAGAACAATATTGGACGAGCCTGATTTGCCCCTTCATACTGATTCTCTCAGAACAAGTTTATTAATTTTTAATCTTCTGAGATGAATCATCATGTACTTCCTTGGTTTAGGAAAATGTCTCTGCACAGCCCAGAATTTTGAAAGGAAAATAAAATAATAAATAATGTTCCTCGCCAACAGTTACCTGAATTTAGTTGAGACTGCCATGTATACACATTTGAAAAATATTTGGGAATAATCACAAAGAATCCCCTCTCTCTTCTTCCTCACAAATTACCTATAACTCCTAGGATTTTCTTCATAATTTCCAGAGGTACATAAACATCATAAAAATCTAGTTAACTAACATTTGAAGTAAAAGAAGACCTTATCCTGTAGACAATAAATGCAAGATCTGGAGATAAATGATCTGATTATGTTGTTAGAATTGAATTTTTGTCACTGAGTTTTGACTAAACCAAGACTTAAAATATTTCTGTACCCTGTAAATCACGTTGACTAGTGATTCTTTCTTGCTTCTGAAAAAGGCACAAATTGAGAGGGAAATTTATAAGTTCCATCTCAGATACAAGCAATAACTTGCCATATAGGGGAGATTGATGGTAATTATCTTCATATCCCTATAGTACTATTATTAATGATAATGGTGACTCAAATTGGATGCTATTTGTATATGAGTAAGTGGTTGTAAAAACAGAAATTTCAACCTGATGAATTCACATGTAATATTTACACTTCCAGAACTTCCCAAAAGGATGGAAGTGGCAATTGCAGAGAATTTATTCAATTGGATTTGGCCTTTGGATTTTATGTTTGAGAGCTTATTTTATATAGAAGTGCTCATTAAAAGAAAAAGTTAACAGAATCATATACTGGATACGTTTTTTGAAAAATAATGTATAAGCATAAATTGTCTGTTGCCTATTGTTTTATTAAAGCCATTCTAGTGTTTGAAAAGTGATGTTTTCTTGTTTTCATGTGCATTTTCATAGTGGATAGTGGTCTTGACATTTTTTAATATAATTTTTAGCCATACATAAGTCTCCTCTGAAGAAAGATCTATTCAAATCCACTATAAATTTTGATTTATTTTCTTAGTGATTGATCTGGGAACAACAATACAAACCTTGAACTATAACATTCAATTTAAGAACAATAGTAGCTTTAATTATTTAAACTATAGAGAATTTGCTTCCATATAGCTCCATTTCATCTTCCTCACCTTTTGGCTATGATTGTCATGCACAGGTATGTCTCTGAGATATTGAGGCTTTGACTGAAGACCACTGCCATAAAGCTCATATAACAATAAAGTATGTTACACCAATTTATTTGTTTCTTAAAGTATATAAAAGTTATTTTTACATTATAATGTATTCTATTAACTATGCTAGGATTATGTCTAAACCAAACAATGTATATGCCTTAATTGAAAAATATTTTATTGCTAAAAGCATCTCTTAATCTGTGCAGCCACATGAAGTAAGCACATGCTGTTGGAAAATGGTTTTGATAGACTTGCTCTACACAAGTTTGCCATAAACTTTCAGCTTGTGAAAAAAATAAAACATAGTAACTTTAAAACACAACAAAACAAGGCACAACAGGAGTTATGCCTGTGCATTACATCTATATATGTCATAAACTTATTTGTAAATTAATTTTTTATACAATTTTATTACTTATAAAGAACTTAAAGTATATGAACTTTTATATATTTATATTTTTAATATAAATATAAAAAACATTTTTAAAATATTTATATTTAAATATATAAATATATATTTTAAAATATTTATATTTTTGGTGGTCTCTCTGTATTTGCATGTACTTGTATTATTACCTGGTGATATTTCATTTCAGCCTAAAGCTCTTGCTTTAATATTTCTGGTAAGCAGCTCTGCCAGTGATAAATTATTTCATTTTTTCTTATCTGAAAATGTCTTTATTCAACATCTCTGGACTCAATTATATGATTTTTCTCCTCTCAGCTTTATTGATGAATAAAAATTGTATATATTTACCATACAGGTATTCTAAATCCATTGCTGTCAGTTCAATAATGTTCACAATATCTTCCCCAAGAGCTGATTTCACCTTAAGAAATCATTTTCTTGGAAATCCATGTTTGGATCCCCTTCCACAAACACCCTTGTGCTCATGAAAGGTGTTTTTCTCTATCCTGAATTTCCCCTCTGGAGTCCCCTTCCACGAACACTCCCTTTGTGTAAGCCTGTCTTCCTGTCCTAAAGTCCATCTCTCTCTATTCTCTTCCACTCCGTGTGGAATCTACTTTCCTCTTCTGGATTCCATGTTTCTGGATTCTCTATGTATACCCTTTTCTCATTTTTAATCATGGTATTTGTATTTTTTGCTATTGAGTTTATTATATATTTTGGAAATTAAACTCCTATCAGATGTTTTCCATTAATGAAGCTATTGATTTTACAGTGGGTCTGTTCTAGTTAGAGTACCATGCTACAGAGCTGGGTAGAAAATAGGAGTTCGTCCAAGTAATAACAAGTCAGACTGCTCCTACTCCTACTCAATGTTCTGTCATTTATAATAAATAATACTTCCCAATTTGTTGAATACCTTTGGTTGATTTTAATAGCCCTGAAATGATTCCTAAAATGACATTTTAAAATAAGTTTTTATTGAACCTAGATTATAAATAGTGATGAATATTTATGGTAGATTTCGTAAGAAATATGTGAAAGATTCTCTAAGAAATAAATAAAATTTATTTCCCATATGAAACAAAGTATGTTAATATCATAACCACAAAGGTATACATGGATAGTGCTATTGTCAATAGTGCCACCATTTACAATACAGTCATAAGCACTTAGTGTAGTAGGATTTGCTGTTTATTCTACCATTGGTGATTGTATTCTCCACTGAAGTATTTGAACAAAGGTGGGATTAATCCCTGGTTTCTACTTTTGATGTATCACTTCTCAGAGGCAAAATGTTTTACTTGTATTACAGAGATATGGAAGGCTAACTTGAAGAGTTAAGAAACAAAAGTGGAAACCTTTCCTCTAACCAAGCTCAAGGTTATTTGATAGTGGCACATGTTAGAGAAAGAAATGAGCTCACTAAAAAAATGCCAATCTATTTTCAAAAACATAAAGCATGAGTTATTTTAGTGATGCTTATTGTGCAAAAATGCTTAGTAACATGAATACTTAGTAGTACATTCTTTCCAATGTATTGTGCTATTAAATGTAACAGATTAGAATCAAAATTTCTACATATCATTAAAAAGCAGCTGTTGTATTTATTTTCTGACACCAAATTCTTCTCATAAATATATAACATTTATTTAAAATCTGGCATACTTATTCAGAAACAGTTCGTTGCATCATTAATTTTTCATGCTATAACCTGAATGTTATCAGATTTTTCATCATTACTGTTGTGAATGTTATGTTTAGAAAAGTCATGTCAAAAAATAGTTTATAAATGTATATGGTCCCTGAAGATTATAAGAAGTATATTGTGACCAAATTGTTAACATTTTAAGGATCTTTGTTGTTACCTACCATCAATTTCGAGTAACAATAAAATAATAAATAAAATTAGAAGAAATAAGTTAATGATTTATGGCTACAACAAAAGATTCAGTTTTAGAAGGGAAGACAAGTGCAATTAGCTGCTGGACATCGGACTGTGTTAATAAATTATTTTTAACAGGTGGGAATTTCCCAGTGATCAAGAATGGTTCCCACATAGAGTAGCCCACAAAAGGAAAGCACAACTCATTAAAATATTAGTAACGTAACAAGAGGTATATGTAATCATGAGAATATTAAAAATGTGAAACAACAGCATTTTTACATGTATCTCAGTATTTGAATCCAAGATAAGCCTAATCATGAATTATTGTAAAATATGTTTAAGTAATAGAAATATGAGTATTAAAAATTGAGATAATGTCAGAAATTGGCAAATAACCTGATCATATAGAGATGCATAAACCAGGGTAAGTCTGAGAGATATTTAGAAAGCAGTCCACAGTCCAATCTAATTTCTACTTTTTGGAGACTCATTTTGTCAACTCTCTGGGCATTGACAGAAAAGGGGGAAAGTAGAATTCAGGAGAGCAGATAGAAGACAACTGGAATAGACAAGAGGCAATCTTGCTTAAATTTAGGATTACAGGTGGAGAAAAATGGGTTGGATTTATGACATTGAATATAGAACTTTTTGATAGGTCAAATACTCATAGGTTATATCACAGTATTAGAAAAAGAAAGGTGTCATGACTGAATCATAGGTTTTTGCTTTTAGCCACAGGGTCAACAGATGGTATCAGTTGCTGAAACAACAAATTCCAAAGAACAAGACAGATTGGGGAGAGAAGAGTCTAAGCCAACTGTTATTGACATGTTAACTTTGAGATGCTTCTTGGCATCTAAACTGAAATTCTGAAGATTTTTAAAGATATTTAACCTGAGTTCATGGAAGAGGTATGTGCACCCTCAGTTTTATATTTAAAGACATGAAGAGTTATGGGGTTATATCAAGAGTGAATGTGTTTACAGAAGAGCAAAGAGCAAAGGACTGAGTCTTGTGTCTCATTCTTTAATCACCCACCAATTGGTTAAAAAATGAGAAGTCACCAAAGGAGAGTGGGGAAGACATTTAAGGGATACTTCATTGACCTTCCCTCAAGGAACACATGTTTATAAAGACAGATACGTGCTTTCATTACTATAACAGTAGAAGCTTTGGTAAGTGTATCAGTTGCTGCATATATAAATGAAGTCCTACTACATTTCAGATAAGAAATATGGCCAGGCAAGATGGCTCATGCCTTTAATCTCAAATGTCTGGGAAGCCAAGTGGAAAGACTGCTTGAGACCAGAAGTTCAAGACAAACCTGGGTACATAAGAAGACCCTGCCTCTATTTAAAAAATTAAAAATTGGCTGAGCATGGTGGTGCATGCCTATAGTTCTAGCTACTCTGGAGGCTGATGTGAGAGGATTGTTGGGGCCCAGGAGTTTGATGCTGTCGTAAGCCAGGATTACACTACTATACTCCAGCCTGCTCAACAAAGGCAGACCTTGTCTCTGAAACAACAACAAAAAGAAAAAAAAAAAAAAGAAAGATAACTTTTAGCCAGGGACAATTTAGACTTTTCTTTGAAATTTCTGCTCTACCCCTTCTCTTCTTTCAAATAATCTGTTCTATCAAGAGTTTCAAATAAATGAACAATGTGTCAATGAATGCACTACTCTCCCTCATAATCTCCTTTCTTCATTCAGTGCTGACTGGTGCAGTGTAAACTTACACACAGTCAAGCCAGTCATTGACTAGACAGTGTTCTATGGCTGTGCATGGAAAGAAACTGAGATTTATCCCAGTCAACTGAATCAATGAGTAAAACAGAATGATGAAGAAAAGTGCAATACAGTTGATTTATGTTAATTTTAGATGTTGCTGTCATAATATATGGTCTCTTCCTGTTGTTTTCAGGAGTACCCTGTTTCCTACCCTTTCTCTGTCTGGCCTTTCACCTATTTCTGTAACTCTATGACATCTGTCTGCCTCTCTATGTCTCTGTTCTTGTTGTTGTTGTTAGATAATTTGTTGTTCTATGCCCCTTATATCAAAATGAATCCGGTCATGAACAGGGAACAAAGCAAGTCTTATTAAAGAGAAAACAATTGAGCTGGGACATAAGGATTGAATACAATTTTAACTTGCAAATATCTGGACATATACATGACTTCAACTTGTCTCATGATGACAATTTGAATTTACACAATTTTTTAAACTCTGGCAGATTAGATAATTGTTTAAGTCAGATGGTTATATCCTAGCTTAAACACCTAGGTGAAAATAAACCCTCCTTTTCAGTCGAGTGAATTACACTTAAAATGTCAGAATATATTTTGCTCCTAATCAAGTGTTTCAATCATTACCACTCATCACACTTGCCACTATGAAAATCATCTCATCTCTTTACTTGCATAAGTTCCTTATACACAAATCGATTTTTGTTTCATTCATTAAAAAGTTACTTTCACTCATTCTCTGCCAAGAATAGTTTGCATTATAACACTTGTTGATGTATCCTTATTTCTGCAAATATTATATGCACGTAATTCTCTTTCAGACACTCGACCCTGATGCTTTCTTGGTGGGGGCTTCCTCTCTATCCTCTGTGATTTTCATTAAAAGTAGTTATAATATTAACTGTCTTCTTATTCCCCTGTGCCACTTCCAGATAATTGATCCATGATTCTCTTTCCTTATTAATATTTAAACTTCATATCTTGTGTATCTCACCCTTTTTAATTATCCTAGTCATCTACTGTCTTGTATGACCCTGCCAAGGTATATATATAAGGATGTGTAAGCTTTTTCTTTACACAGACCTTGGAAATCACCTTTAGTGATGTTAACAACTGTATTAAGGATTCTTTTGAGTCATGGTTTTAAGATTCTTCAAACTTCTTAAGAGGACAGAATTTTATCTTCCTTCTAGATCATCATGATCTTGACTATTACATGGCAAATTATCCTCTTTTTTCTACAATGTGAATACTGTCTGTCATCTCCCTTATTCCAACTCCCACCTACACACTAAACTGCTTTTGTTTCAACATGATTCACTAATTGATCATATTATCTAACTTTGCCAATGATTTTAGGACATGTATTCATTGCCTTTTTCCACCCAAGTTCCATAGTCATTAAAATATAAGTGTAAAGTAAAAGAGTACTAAAAAAAAAAAAAAAAAAAAAAAAAAAAACTCTACAGAGAAGAATTGTCCTAATATAACCAAACCTATGCCTTTTCAATGCGGAGAGCCCAGTCCCAAAGAAGTGCCTGAAGCTTGTTTTGGCTTTCATTCTTATGGTAAGAATACCTCAAAGAAGATGAAAAAGATCCTCAAAGCACCAAATCCAAGGAAAGAATTTCATAAAGTTGCAAGATATTGTATCCTCTATACACAATACATCAAAATACACACATGAAATGCAGATAGTGGACTGAACAACAGGATTTTTTGTTTTATTTAATTTAAACTCAAATAGCCACAGTAGCTAGCAGTTGCATTAGACAGAAATGCTCTAGAGGAGAATCGCTTGGACCTGGGAGGCAGAGGTTGCAGTGAGCAACATATATATATATATATATATATTTAAAAGTACCTGATACAGGCACAAAACGAAGTGTCTCTTTGGTATTCTACTTTTTTAAAATTAATCACAGTTCAAAATCTAGCACCTGGTTAGATTTATTAGAGTAACAAAATATCTTATTTTAAATTGACCAAATTAGCTCAGAGCCTCTTTTCCAATCTTTTCACTGATTGATTGCTTAAATCTAATTACGGAGCTATGCCTTCACTTGGCATGACCATATAAAAGCTCATTCTGAACCCCTTAACAAATATATTAAATATATAATGATCATAAAATATTATCCCTTTCCTGTTACCTCATCTTTTGCATGGCAGATCAGGAGGTAGAAATAAATAATATAATGAGATTGGAGTCCTCATTAAGTAAAGGTACAGTTCAGTTTATTCAATTTTCATATGAGTTCATACCAACTCGTGAAAATGAGAACAACCGAATCTTACTTTTATTGTTTTTGCATACAGCAAATCTGTTCATCAATAGAAGGAGCTCCTGATTTTAAAAATGTTCTATGTAATTAGCAGGCATTTAATCATACTCATACATAAAATATGAGTAAGGAATTGAATAAACACAGAAGTTAGGTGTGGTGCGTTGAGGTCCCACTTGTCAGCTATCACAGAGAAAGCCTGTGATATTTCACAATAAATGTGCATGTAGTGTTTTATGTTTTGGGGGCCAGGAATCCTTGGTCATTACAGGGGTCTGCTGCTTGCTGTGTTCCATGCCCGTAATCCCAGCATTTTGGAATGTCAAGGCAAGAGAATCACTTGAGCCCAGGAGTGAGACCAGCCAAGGGCAACATAATGAGATCTCATCTCTATG
This sequence comes from Aotus nancymaae, assembly GCF_030222135.1. NCBI lineage: Eukaryota > Metazoa > Chordata > Mammalia > Primates > Aotidae > Aotus > Aotus nancymaae. Next base: position 26,454,589 of record NW_026988435.1, read on the forward strand.
AAAAAATTCATAAATACTTTGTTTGGTGTGCTGATGAACACCTGCAGTCCCAGCTACTAAAGAGGCTGAGATAGGAGGATTGCTTGACTCCTGGAGATTCATGCTGCAGTGAGGTGTGATCATACCACTGCACTTAAGCCTGGGTGACACAGCAAGACTCTGTCTCAAAAACTAAAATAGTTTTTGATTCAAGACAGTTTGCCCTGTCCGACTTGAAGACCCTGACCCAGAGATGAAGGAACGAATGCATTCAGACACAGATATCCATTGAAAGAGTGAGCTTAGGAGTCTGGGCAAATCACAGACACCGAGGAGGGTGCTGTAAAGAGTCAGCAGCCATGGCCCTCACTAGCTGGTGCTGTGGGCATTTATTCAGCATAGATTTAATGACAAAGGCTTTGAGTCAACTCACTTGTGGATGATTAACATGGTCGTCCCCCCGCCCCCACGACAAAGAAAGCAGTCTTACAGATGATTAAAGGCCGTGTTCTGACATCTAAGTAAACTAACTTATCTAAATCAGTTTCTTTACATCCCCTAGTTATCTAACTTAAGCTTTCATGCACCGCGTAAGAGAATCTGGCTGCTTTCAGCCAGATCCTATTCTGAGGCTTTTGCAAGACCCTCTGGCCTTCCAAGAAGGTTTGCGTCCATTTTACAATTTTTCTCACCACCCTGACTGAACTCCTACAACACTTTTAAATGATTTTGATAGTTGCATAGACATATGAATTATAATTATACATATATAGAAAGATTGATACACATATAGAGATATGCAGATTAAATAATGTTAATGTATTATTTTTCTATTGCTTTTCTATTGTCTGTAACAAATTACTGTGAGAGCTATGGTTTTTCTCCAGCCCATCGTGGCTATTGGGCATGGCTTTTGCATGCAGTGAACACGCCCAGATGCCCGAGCTGGGAGGGGACAGGGCATGGACGTGTCATGTGCCCTGACTGCCTGTGGCTGTGGGGGTGAAGGTGAGAACTGCACCTCCAAGAAAAACAGAAACCACCTCATCTGATTTGCACTTTTGATGGCTGAGCTAAATGCTCATTCTATTTAATATTATAGCCATAACCTGTGGCAAAACGATCGGCATTATAAAGGAAAAATAAGAACCATTTCAAACCATGAGAGAAGAAAAGACATCAAAGGAAGTCTGGGGTTCTTGGTCAATGGAGTTCAGTCTTGGGTCCTTCTAGCAAAAGATGCCTTCAGTTGCCCCAGGACTTTACACTCTGGTCCAATGTGGTGGTTAGACCTCTCTATAGGAAAACAGAGCAGGAAGGAGAGAGGTGGTAGAGTCTTGGAAAAGGGGCAGATCCGACAGCTTTGCATTTCAGCTCACCCCTCTGATGGAGCCCCCAGCTGAAATGGCCACGCCCAATGGTCATGACGGGCAGGAGAAAAACCACAGCTGCCCTTGGGAGCCTGCACAGTTGGCTGGCTGGCGTTTGCTGCCTGCTGCACCAGTGGAACTCTACCTCCTCTGGCCAAGGAATTCAGCCCTGTCTGAACTGGGGGAACCATACAATGATTAAAGAGACACGTTTGCACTGAGCAAAGGGTTCTTCCCCCAGGACCTTCCCCTTTTGTTCCTTAAACTGTTTTCTGGTTTTTTTTCCTTTTCTAAGTGAGGTTTCCCTCCCCAACACTCTGCTTCTGATAGGGAAGTTAATGGAGGAGCGACCCCTGCTGGCTGATAACTGCAAATTTAGCCGGGTTCATTTGAGGTAGTTTAAACAGATACATGCAGCCACTCGAAATACTTTTCAGTCCCAAACTTGATTACAAGCTTCAGGATGAGGCCCTAGAAAGGAAAACCAGATCTGAGGGATCCAAAGCCAGGCAACAGGCACGAGGTAAATGGGCAGGATCAATTCCTGCTGACCAAAGCTCCCACCCCACGGAAGGAGGCCATGCTTCATGGCATCAATGAAACCTAGGGAACTCAAAGGTTGTCAAGAGCAGGGAAAGATGGAGGCATAGGTGAGGGCAGATAATTCCTGCTCCCTACGCCTTCCCTGCTTTATGGGTGTGTGCTGCATTGGTACCCATGGGAAGCACCTGCTGTGGTCTCTGGGACACAGGGATAAAAAGATGGAAGAGAAAGGGAGGACACACCTCTCTCCATAACATCCCGAATTTTTGCTGAAAGAAGGAAGGTAAGTGAGGAAAGAATGCAGGGAAGTGAGGGACGTCTCTATTCCCTATCTTTCAGAATGAGAAATCACTTCACCACCCCCAGCTTGCACTCTTCTGCAATGCGTCCTGAACCACTGGGACTGCTTTAACCCTCAAAATCTGGAGGAAAAAATGCCACATAGTCCTCTGCACAAAGGTTTGGCCAAATTATGATTTACAGCAGAAACTGACTTGGCCTCAGGAAGGAACCATTTATTTTGAAACTATCCCGCAATTGGACCTATTCTGTAAACATGAGGACTAGTGGTCTGAGGCCGCATATGTGCAGGTTTTCTATATCTTGCAGGGCAATCTCGACCTTTGCCGACAGTGTGGGATTGATCCAGCCCTCCTATTCGCCCTCTTTGGAGAGGCTGTCAGGGACAATCTAAAGGAACTAAAGAAAGAAACCCCAGAGGTTCCCCCAGCAGAGGAGCCAACTCCCTCCAACCCTGTTCCTTCAGGTCTTCCCCAACTTCCCTATCCAGCTTCAGCCACTCACATTTCCCATCCTGGAAATCCTCACCCTAGACAAGCCTCAGTCTTACTCTTGTCTCTCCAACAAGTACCTTGTGAATTTGGTCCCAGTAAGCTCCAGACCCCTTCTCTCTACAGGACTTAAAGCAAATTAAGGGGGATATTGACAAGTTTTTAGATGACCCTGATAGATATATAGAGGCTTTCCAGAATTTCACCCAATGATTTGAACTCTCTTGGGGAGATGTTATGTTACTTGTGAATCAGACCCTGATGGATACTGAGAAACAAGCCATTTTGTCAGTTACAAAGAAATTTGGGGAAGAGCTTTGTATAACATGTAACATCAGGGAAGGGGGCGAACATTATCTAGCTGGCAGAGCAGCAGTACCATCGAATGACCCTGGATGGAATCCCAATGATGAGATGAAAGCCCGCTAGAGGAGACACTTTCAGGTATATATAATGGGGGCCTTACCTAAGATTAGGATCAAGCCTCTCAATTTACTAAGCTATCCATGATCAGTCAGGGATTTGATGAAAATCCCACTACCTTCTTGGAAAGGCTAAGAGAGGGCTTTGTAAAGCACACCTCTCTGTCTCCTGATTCAGTTGAGGAACAACTAGTACTAAAGAATAAGTTTATTGCTCAGGCAGCCCCTGATATCAGGAGGAAGCTGAGGAAACAGGCCCTGGGAACAGATAGTACTTTAGCAAAACTTCTGGAAGTGGTCACCTCTATCTTTTATAACAGTCCACTAGAATAGATTCTTGAATATATTATACCTGAGTAAAGGCCCAGGAAATGGAAGGAGCCACTTCTGTCAACCCAGAAGAGCACCCAAAGTACCAACGTGAAGAGATTGGAGATCTCAAGCTAAAAATCATGAAAGATAAATGCTAATAATTAACCTTCCATGGATATCCTCTATATTTCTTGGCTATGCTTGCTGTTCTTACATTTGTTCTGTTCTATACCAGAGGCCACAATAATGTTTTCAGAATAATTAGTATATTTCTTTTTTTTTTTTTTTTTCCGAGATGGAGTTTCGCTCTTGTTACCCAGGCTGGAGTGAAATGGCACGATCTCGGCTCACCGCAACCTCTGCCTCCTGGGTTCAGGCAATTCTCCTATCTCAGCCTCCTGAGTAGCTGGGATTACAGGCATGCGCCACCATGCCCAGCTAATTTTTTGTATTTTTAGTAGAGACGGGGTTTCACCATGTTGACCAGGATGGTCTTGATCTGTTGACCTCATGATCCACCCGCCTCGGCCTCCCAAAGTGCTGGGATTACAGGCGTGAGCCACCGCGCCTGGCCTAATTAGTATATTTTACTTCATATTTCTGTAATCATTGGCACTAACTTTTTTCCTTTTCCAATGCACATGTTTAACCCATGCATACGTAACTTTATAAAACTTGCTTTTTTTCTCTCTCACCAAGAGGCTATCGAACTCCAAACTGTCAGGCAACCAGAGCCTCCGACAATGGTTCCCTTTCACCAGGAACCCTTAGATTTACTCTGGAAGGAATCTGACAGCCGTTTTAACCCAAACAATGTACCCTGTCAGCAGGAACTAGCTAAGACCCATCATTGTCCATACTCTTTTTTTTTTTGAGATGGAGTCTTGCTCTGTAGCCTAGGCTGGAGTGCGGTGGCACGATCTCGGCTCACTGCAACCTCCTCCTCCCGGTCCAGGTTCAAGCAATTCTTCTACCTCAGCCTCCCAAGTAGTTGGGATTATGGAAAGAACCACCATTTGTAGTTTTTAGTAGAGACAGGGTTTCACCACGTTGGCCAGTCTGGTCTTGAACTCGTGACCTGGTCATCCTCCCACCCAGGCCTCCCAAAGTACTGGGATTACAAGTGTGAGCCACCTTGCCAGGCCTCATAGTGAGTGGGACAGGGAAGTTCTGGGTAGAAAAGGGCAGGGTCTCTGGCAAGGGCGCCGCCCTCAGACCTGTGCCTGTGGACCTAAGTGAAAACAGGCACTCTTCTTTTCATGTCTGATTGTTGCATTTTCCAAGACCACTCTGGCCTGCCAAGCCCCCCATCCTGTGCCCATGTAAACCCAAGATTTTAGCAGACACACACTAGTGGCTGCACATCTAGAGAAGCAGAGGAGCACAGCAGCAGGGAATGGCAGAGAGTGGCAGAAAGTGGCAGACAGTGGCAGAGGAAGGAGGGAAGAGGTGACTGAATGTTGAGAGGAGTTCATCCAAGAATGACTGAACTCCAGGGAAAGATTATCTCCCCCGACTCCACTTTCTCACTCCAGATCCCCATCCCCCTGAGAGCCACCTCCACTACTCAATATAAGTCTCCACATTCATCACCTTTCAAACAGTTCATGTGATTTGATTTGTCCAGGACGCTGGACAAAAATCCCAGGGGATAGGTGGTTAATACATGGTCCCAGGCGGAAAGGCTTGTAACACACATCCACTTGATCTCTGGCACCTATCCATCTGTCCATCTGTATGCTCCTCCTTCCCTCAGGGGTTTGAGCTTCAGGGCAACCTAACAGGTGAGCCACATCCCTGTTACAGGTCCTGTGAGGGGAATCAGGGAACTCTACAGTTTCACTATGCATATTTTAAATTAAATAGCTCGGCTATTGAACTAATTAAATTAAATGACACATGTTTTGGTTCCTATTTATTAGTGTTAAATTTTAACTGTATAATCTCAAGGACAATTTGTTCATTTTTTAAATACGTTGATTATGAAGATGCTGAATGAGCTGATTTATTTTCAATGTTAATTAATAATATGAGAGATCAATGTCAATGTATCTACTGATGCTCTCAGTCATTTTTGGAGGACAAATCTAACCCCTAAAATTTAATAGGTAGATATTTTAATTACAAAAATTCCAAGTTACTATCTAAATAATAGATATACAGCAACTGGAATCTTTTGTTATATTAGAAGCAATTGCAGTTTACGATATCTTACTAAAGAAAAATAACCTATTGCTAGGATTGAAGTTGCAAAAATGTAATATATAGTTATCTCTAGTTAATGATCACTAATGTTGTAAATAGTATTTATATTAAAATGTAAGCCATGATTTTTAAATTTAAGAAAAGAAACTATATTACTGGTACATTAGGGTTCTCTAGAGGGACAGAACTAATAAGATATACGTACATGTGAAAGAGAATTTATGAAGAATTGACTCACACGATCACAGAGTGAAGTCCTCTGATAGGTCATCTGCAAACTAAGGAGCAAGAAAGCCAGTGGTGGATCAGTCCAAGTCCCAAAACCTCGAAAGTGGGGAAGCCAACAGTGCAGCCTTCAGTCTGTGGCCAGAGGTGCAAGAGTTTCTGTCAAAGCATGAGTGTAAGGCAGAGTCCAAAAGCTGAAGAACTTGGAGTCTGATGTTTGAAGGCAGGAACTATCCAACATGAGAGAAAGTTGAAGTCCAGAAGACTCAACAAGCCTCTGCTTCCATCTTCTCCTGCCTGCGTCTTTCTAGCAGCACTGGCAGCTGATTAGATGGTGCCCACCCAGATTGAAGGTAGGTCTGCCCTTCACAGACTTAAATGTTAATCTCCTTTGGCAGCACCCTCACAGACAAACCGAGGAACAATACTTTGGATCCTTCAATTCGATCAAGTTGATGCTCAATATTAACCATCACAACTGGGTTGATGTAATATATAGAAGATTTGATCATTTAGGCTGCGAATGGAATTTGTGCTATGTCAGAAACTGATCAATTAATTGGGAAAAGAAATAACACATTTTACAAAAAAAATTTTTAAATAATAGATAATCAAATAAATTATATCCAAATCTTGTTTTTCTTAGAATAATAAAAAATATGGCATTCTTGGTATAAGTTTCATATTTATGAAACATGGAGGTAGAGTAATTTAGTAATTCAATTTCTTTTACTTTCAATATCCTTACTCCAAACTGCATATGGTTATATTTATAGAGTAATCATTAAAAATTAAAACAATTTGAAACTCTTATAAATAAATATTTAATATATTATTTATAATATGACATGACATATTAAATGTAAATTTTAAAATTTATCAATAATTATATAAATAAAATTATGATTCACCTCTACATAGTACAGGACACCTTAGAAAGTTTTTCACTGAATTAAAAATATATATATATTTAGGCATATTATTATTCAATGCTAAATTCATATTTCATGGGTTGCCTTATAGTGAGCAATCATTGTCTAAGTGCATAATCAGGTTTTCTCAATCATGAACAGCATTGGTAATGTATACAACTTAACACTGACTGACAATTCCCTAAAGCAAAGATTGACTAACTATGGCTAATGTAAGCCAGATGATGCTTGCTACCTGGTTTTGTAAATAAAGTTTTATTGAAACTCAACCATGCCCACTTATATGCCTATAGTCTAAGATGCCTTTCACACTACAATGGTGAAATTGTAGTAGTTGCAACAGACCATATTGCCTGCAAAGCCCATTATATAAAATAGTTGTCAACTCCTTTGAGAATAATGAAGAACTAAGCAAACACAGAAAACAGTAACATTGAACAATAACAAGCAAAATGCCAGAGTGAGCAAGTATAACAAATAGAAATTGAGAAATAAATAATAATGTACATTTTATAAGAAGGATTTTTCTGAATTGAGTAAATTAAGTAGATTTCACCTGTAGGTTTACATAAATAAAAATTAAATTAATGTGTATGTATGCAACATCAATTTAATAAATAGTCTGGGTCTGTGAGCTTTTGCCCATTGTCCATGAAGCATAACAAGTTTAGAGTAAAGTAGTTGCAGAACTATCCATGAGTCTTCATGATAAACACAATGACCAACACAAAAGTGGTTGGACATTGGCAATGGACACATCGAATTTAGACAAATGAGCTCTAAATCTAAACAACTGACATACTATCTCTAAAATCATTGAATTATTTAAAACAGCGTAAGCCCCAAAAACTTTATAACTGTAAATATCAAGAAAGGTTCCTGGCAATAGTTGTGGGGTCTGTAGGGTTTTTAATTACTTTTCATCAATGGTAGCTGAAGCTCAACAAGCAAAGTCTTCTGTTGCTGAGCAGAAGCAACAGTTTTTGTTGTTTTAATGAATCCCATTCTTTTATATTATAGATCCCTTGGCAACAATTTGATTTAGGAGTTGAACAGGGCCTAGCCTTGAAGGTTCAACATCCACACTATTGGCATCCTTTCTTGAGGAGGAAGAAATCTGAAGCTAATACAATCTGATAAAATCTACTGTGAGTTCATTTTGTAATCTATTTGCATTATTTTAATTATATGTGTATTATTTTATGATTTTTATTATATCCACAAAAATTATATATGCATAAATTATAGTTATATATAATGAATTATATATGCATAAATTATATATACATAAATTATGATTTATTGTTACATTTTAATTATATTATTTATTTTTTCCATATTGAGACTCTAATAATGAAAGATATCCTGTATAGTTATTCTTATTAAAAGGCCACATTAGTTTGGGTTTCTAAATTTTTTATTAACCATCAATTCTGTTTGTGAAGTCCAAACTATGAATAGCAAAGCATAGATCAGTAGAGAAAAGAGAAAATGGTTCATCTTTTTCCACAGTCCAGTAGATATTGTGGCCCAGAGAAAAGCAGTGATTATTCTTTAAAAACTTAGTGGTCCTATTAGATGAGATGATAATACTTATTTCATGATTTTTGAATAGTTTTGTGACCACCTATAATACATGAGAAAAAAGAAAATCACAAGGAAAATAATAGGTTAAAACCTGGAAAATTATTTGCTTTTTACTGAAATTGACATATCATTTTTATGCAAATGTGTCTTCCCTCTTTCTATTCTGTGAGCTATTTCTCTAACAAAAAGATTTTTAGACTAATAGCTGTATCTGCCACTTGCTAAATCTGTTTTCTAAATTACAAATTCAGCTTTCACTGCGGGTGTACTGCCAGCCACTTCTTTCACAAAAGATCTTTGTGCTAATTGTTTTATCTGCTGCTTGCTAAATCTGTTTGCTAAATTATACCTTTCATTGAAATAACACCAAAACCTACTCAGGAAGCAATTAGTAGGTATTGACATTTTTCTGAAAAAAAAAGCAGAGCTTATATACTTTAGATTGTGTAGGAAGGCCTGAAAGATAGATATACAAATAATGTATCAGTCAAGGGATTACAAGACTTTTAGAAGGACATAATGTTACTTCACTAATGCATTTTCCAAGAGTTTACCAAAAGTAGGTCTTGATACTCATTTGCCTAAAGCCATGTAAATGTGGTATGAGACTTTTTATGTGTTATTATCAAAAATAAATTTTTAAAATATGTGTTTTGAATCTTAAATAATTGTTTGCTAAGGTTTTAAGTTTTTATAGATTTTCTTCTCTAAATCTTAATTAAAACTTGCTGACTATACTATAATTTTGCCTCAGAAACAGACATATAAAGCACTATCCTTCTAATGGTTAAAAAAGACATAAAATGAACTAAAAGAAAAATGAGCCTTTTATAACATTATTATATATTATCATGTTGAATTTTAAATTCATAAACTGATATCAATTTTCTCTCTTTAAAATTAATATGTATAAAATTATTCATTCTTAATTGGTTTAAAATCTCAGGAAAACATATTTGTTAATACCATCACCTGTGTGTATTAGCCCCCAGAATATGATATAAGTAAACCTCTCTGAGCCCAATAGAGATTATAGTTTCAATTTAATCTACTCTCCACCTACTACTGTAATTAATGGCCATAACTGGAAATATAGCCATTGGTAAATATGTACTAGGAAAAGAAGGCTGTGTCTACTGATTATATTGTAATTAATCACTGTGGTGAGAAGTTACAATAATGTCATATGCAAATCTCCAGAGATGATCTTCAGCTAAATAATATGATATATAGCTCCAAGGATGTTAAATAATGTAATGTATAAATGATCTATTTCTATCAGGAGTTATCACAAAAGCCAATAATGGAGAGTATTTTAAAATCAAGAGCTGACATGGCAATTAGAAGTTATGTAAGATGAGCCCAGAAAAAAGACCCTTGCATTTGGTGTAGAAATAATGCAAAAGCAGTTTTTATACAGTTACAGGGATGAAAGGACTTCAGGAAAGAATCTGAGACAAGTGATAAAGTGGAAATACTATTTCCCCCACCATGAATGGAAAGACAGAAATGGAGGGCAGCCAGAGTGCAGTGTATTTGCAACTTTGTTTGCTATTTCCTTTGAGAACAACTGGAACATATTCATATGCTGATGGGAATTTTCCAGTGAAAATTGGCCATTGGTGATTAATGAGTATACATGCTGAAGTCAAGTTCTTGCAAATGGCAGAGTGTGGAAAACAAAAAATAATATAATGAATGGATTGTCCTTATATAAGAACAAAAACACCATAGTAAACACATCATTTGGTAAAAATATAAAACACACATATCATCACTACAAAAGTCTAGGTTGATGACTTGAAGTGTGATAATGAACAAGATTCTGTTTGACAGCTCTTATTTTCTCATTAAAGTAAGAGCCCTTCGGAAAAATGTATGTGTAGGATTACTGTCATATTTAAAATGCATTTTACATAAAAAGTACACATTTTACACTAGTTCTTCATATGATCAGAATTTTACAAATAGGAAAATATTTAACAAAGTAATTTTTAAATTTTTTTAGTCCATGAAACGATTTCTTGCAAGCTCTGAAACAGAGATAATATGCTCCACTAAGAAAGGAGTTATTTGCTCTCCTATTAATGTGGAAAAGAGATATCCAGGGCTTCTGTAGGTTTCTTATTTTCCTTTAAAGTGGAAACAGATATATAGAATTTTTTCCTTAGTCCTCTTACTAGTGACTTCTATCATGCCTTTGGTTACAGAGACAGATAATTAAGATGTATAGCAGACACTTTGCTTAAACACAGGTTGGTTGTAGGCATAAATAATCTATAATATTTTTATATATCCTAAACCAGCAAGCATAGTCATATATTCATAAAAGTGAAGCAGCTAAGTAAACATGTGCAACAATATTTTCAACTAAAATATCATTCAACAGGATCATTTTGGGGTAATTATCAGAAATTGACACAAGGGAAGTATTCTTTTAATCGGAGAGTTTTGATTAATGTAATCACACTCTCACTAGGCCTATGAATATCATGTCTCCATTGGTGTTCCAATTTGAAACAACAGGTTCCTTTTATTATTGAATATTATGGCTGAATATTCACTCCTGAAAAGCAATATGACAGAAATAATAAAGTTGATTATCAAAAAAGGAAAGTGAACATTCATTGACATATATTTACCTGGCAAAATAATAGTCATCCCTAGCCAGGGATGGAGAAAGACACTGCTTAATTAAATATACTGTTTTTGGTTCTGAGTCTGTTGAATGCCAGTTGTTTTTAATCCCATTTGTAGATATATCACACATTAGGAGCATAAATACATTCTTTAAAATAATTTTATATATCAATATTTATGCATTGTTACTATTTAATAGATTATCACCTTTATTTCCCTTTCTATTCTCAACTATGGTTATGTTGTTTTCATGTTATGTTATTAACTACTCACATGGCTGATTAAAAGAAACTGATTGAAATACAGATTTAAAGCTATACAACTCACTTATTTGTAATCTAGAAAACATAAATGTATGCTCTCCAGAAAACACGATAGTTTATTGACACAAGGAAATTCCAGTGGGATCTTGAAAATGTATGCAAATGTAAAATCCAAGGCACATCAAAACCCAGGTGTTGAAATGCTGTGATTCGTGGTGTTCTACCTCATGGCCACTGGATGAATTTTGATGTGGAGAAGATAATGACCAAAGTTGAGTGGACATGTAGAAAGCGTTAATTTGAATTTGAGGTGATGCAAGGAACCAGGAGACAAAAAAGGAAGAATTTACCTTCCAGAATTTCTAGACAGCCACAACACTTACCAAGAAATCACATGATTGATTTTGTCCAGATCCATTTAGCACAGTGAAGGGTAGTGTCCCCAGCACCAGCAATAATGGTGCAGTACCCAGAAGTGGCTTCTCACTCATTATTCACAAATACTCTGGTTCCCTGTCAATGGCTTCTAATTCAAACATCCTTATAGGTCTATTATAAAAAATATGTTTATTCCAATCCAAAGAATGAGAATATTTCTTTATGAATTCTAAGCGCCAACTATCCAGCAATTACGCCAGAGGCCACAGAACTTTTGTAGTTTGGGTATTCTCATCAAACTTGTAAGCAGTGACAAAGCCAACAGACTTCTCATCACTGGATGGTTAATACTGAGTGTCAACTTGATTGGATTGAAGGATGCAAAGTATTATTCCTGGGTGTGTCTGTGAGGGTCTTGCCAAAGTAGATTAAATTTGAGTCAGTGGACTGGGAAAGGAAACACTCCCTCAATCTGGGTGGGCACAATCTAATCAACTGTCAGTGCAGCCAGGATAAAAGCAGGCAGAAGAACATGAAAAGGTTAGACTGGCTTCGACTCCAAGCCTACATCTGTCTCCTGTGCTGGATGCTTCCTCCCTCAAAGTTCTTTTTCCTCCCTCAAAGTTCACATTCCAAGTTCTTCAGCTTTGGGACTCAGACTGGCTTCCATGCTTCTCAACTTGCAGATGGCCCATTGTGGGACCTCATCCTGTGATCCTGTGAGTTAATACTCCTTAATAAACTCCCTTTATATACACATTTATCCTAATAATTCTGTACCTCTAGAGAACTCTAATACAATCACCTTCATCATTTTCTCATTTCTGGAGTTTAGCTTCTTTTATATCAAAACATGGAAGTTCAAATCTCTGTATCACTGAAGATATTAAGGAAGATAAAACCATTCTGCTGCAGTAGTTAGGTCATTGCCTTCACCATCAGATTGACAATCTACCCTGCAGTCCTGAGGTGTGAGAGAGAGGGAGTAAGGAATACCATTTAGGAAGGACTTCAGGAAAAGTAAACTGGCACAACAGCAGTTTAAAATAAACAGCTCCTGTCTAGATTTAGCTACACTTACTAGAGCTGGGAAGAAATGCTGTGAGTTCTTGGAAGACTTAACAAATTCAGCTCCTCCTTCATCAAGGAACAACTTGCTTTCTGTAGCATGTTTATTCCTAATATGAAGCTATGACTAAGTTCTAAAGTCCACCAATATCTTTTTTTTACATAAATATCTCTACTTTGGAAAGTGGGACTAGGTATATTTGGGCAGCTTCAAATTTATTTTTGTTTCTGGAAGCATCTTTGTCCTTCTCATATTCCTCTGCATGAAAACGAAGTTCTCAGACAGGATGAAAAGAAAGCAGGCAAGTCAGCACTGGCTTTCTCCACTTATGGGCCCAATGAATCTTTCAGGAACAGAACATGCTTGCTTAGCAGGTATTTGAGAAATAGAGTAATGCTTTCAGGGGCTATCCTTCAGGCATAGAGATACCATCAAGCTTATCCAGTAGGTTTACAGGAACAATTAACTTACGTTTATTAACTAAACCAAACACTTCTTTACTAGTTGCTGATTATCACAGTACATTGTAGGAAAACTGAAGTTATGTTACCCACTCTAAACTTGCTAGAAAATGACAGCTAGGCATTGAAGGAAGCTCCATTATTTACCCAGGAAGACAACATGAATTTGCAGGTTCACAAAAAGGCATTTGCCCTAATTTCATCATTCTACATAGTATACATATATGATAATATCACATGTACTCCAATGTAACCTAAAGTTACGTGCAACCATAATATTTTAATAAAAAATACAAACTGTCAAAATACCCATAAATATATGCAAGACTATTAACTACATTATTATTTCTTAAACTATCAGTGGTAAAGCATTATGTTTGCATTAGAAATTTTGTTTTTATTTGCATTCTGTTATGACTAAATACTATTTTTGTAAATATTTTCTAGTAAAATACTAGAAAAAATAGAATTACTAAAGTTAAAACACAAAGCCATATAAAAAAGACATTTATGCTGGGAATATCCAATCATTGTTAATGTGCATACATATACAGATACACACACACACACACACACACACACACACACACACGTATTTCAAATAAGCCTTTAATATGCTCATATAATTCTATTGTTTATTTTCTTTTTTAACTCAAGAGGCATATTTATTTGACTTAGTATTTCAATGCTATATGATTAATGAAGAGAAGAGATAGTGGGTTGCCATATATCCTAGCCTGTCCTGGAAAGTAGTCATTTATGACTATTTTCCTGGCATAATTATTATAATGCCAATTTTCACTCTCAGGAGAGTCACAGTTTAGATGATAAATATTCATGGTTCATTGATGTTAAGGTGATGCAATCTTCTGAAATGTAACATGGGAGAGGTGGATGAGTTGGAGTTGACCAGATTCTAGGACTGTATTTTTAAGAGTGTTACACTGACCATGGATATAGGACACATTCATAGAGAAGTGGGATTTAATCGAACTAAAAAAACCTTTTGCACAGAGAAAAAAAGAGTAAAATTGCAATGCATGAAATGGGAGAAAATATTTGCAAACCATATATCCAAACCATATATTATGTCAGGGGTTAATACCCAAAGTATTATATATATATATATATATATATATATGTAGCAGTATATATATATATTATACTTTGGGTATATATATATATGCTACAGTATATATATGTGTGTGTATATATAATATAAATATAAATTGCTACATCTCAATAGCAAAACAAAAACAAAACAATAAATAACCCAATTAGAAATTGGCCAAGGAATTTGAATAGACAATTTTGCAAAGAAGAAATACAAATGGCCAACAGATATAAGAAAAGATGCTAAACATCACTAATCATCGGGAAAATGAAAATCAAAACCACAACAACATACGCCTCACACCTATTAGGTTACTTTTTTGTGTGTTACTACAAAAAAGAACAAAAAACAGATTAAGTGTTGGTGAGGATGTGGAGAAATTGGAACCCTTATATACTGTTGATGGGAATACAAAATGGTGCAGCCACTAAGAAAACAATGTAAGGTCCTTCAAAAAACTAAAAATGGAACAGCCATACAATCCAGCTGTCCCACTTCTGGATATATATCCAAAATAATTGAAACCAATGTTTCACAGAGTTACCCACATTCTCATATTCCTTGAACATTATTCACAATAGTCAAGATAAAGAAAAACACCCTGAACATTCATCAATGGATGCATATAAATAAAATGTGGTAGACATGATGGAGTATCACTCAACTTTAACAAAGAAGGAAATTCTGCCCTATATGACAGCATGGGTGAACCTGGAGGACATTATCTTAAGTTAAATAAGCCAGTTACAAAAGGACAAATACTGCATGACTCCAGTTATATGAGGAATCTGAAACAGTTAAACTGATAAAAACAGAATAAAATTATGGTGATCAAGGGCTTGTGGGAGGGAAAAATGGTAAGTTGCTGTTCAACAGGTATAAAGATTCAGTTCTACGAGATGTGTAAGTTTAAAAGATTTGTTGTACAATATTGTGCCTATGTTAATAATACTGTTAAACTGAAAAAAATTGTTGGCCAAAAACCCTGGCTCAGGCCTGTAATCCCAGTACTTTGGGTGGCCAAGGCAGGTGGATCACCTGAGGTCAGGAGTTTGAGACCAGCCTGACCAGCATGGATAAACTCCATCTCTACTAAAAATACAAAATTAGCTGGGCATGGTGGCACAAGCCTGTAATCCCAGCCACTTGGGAGGCTAAGGCAGGAGAATTGCTTGAACCTGAGGGGTGTGGGTTGCAGTGAGCCAAGATCGCACCATTATTGCAATCCAGCCTGGACAGCAAGAGCAAAACTCCATCTAAAAGAAAAAAAAATGTTGGGGGTACATCTCATGTTAAGTGTTCTTACCACAATAACAAAAAAAAAATTAGCTGTAAAGATGGTTAAGCCCGGAGTGAAGAAACACTCAACAATCATGTCTAGAAGCATTTAATGAGCTACAGAGTGTCAGAGAGGTACGTGGAGGTAGAGAAGATGACGTGGATTAAATTTTTTTTTCTTAATTTGATAATGGAATGATGGTCATGAAATAACACTACTGAGAAAGTAAGACAACAAATCTACCTTGCAGTCCTGAAGTGTAAGAGACAGGGAGTAAGGAATACCACTTCGGAGGACTTCAGGAAAAATAAACTGGAACACCAGCAGTTTAAAATAACAGCTTAAGGCCAGGCACGGTGGCTCACACCTGTAATCCCAGCACTTTCAGAGGCCGAGGCGGGGAGAATCACCTGAGGTCAGGAGTTTGAGACCAGCATGATGATAAGACTGAAACCCTGTCTCTACTAAAAATATACAAAAATTAGCTGGGCCTGGTGGCAGGTGCCTGTAATCCCAGGTACTCAGGAGGCTGAGGCATAAGAATAGCTTGAACCTGGCAGGTAGAGGTTGGAGGGAGCAGAGATCACGCCACTGCATTCCAGCCTGGGAAACAGAGCGAGATGGTATCTCAAAAATAAATAAATAAAATAACAGCTTAAGATATTACTGTATTTCCTGGATAAGAAACACCAGTTGCAAAGACTACAGCAATAGAATTCCTGCTGTGGGGAGATGGAGATTAAATGAAGGAACAACTAGAAATGGGACAAGATAATAAGTGAAAATGCCAATACAGTGGTGCATAGATCTGGATCTCTGCATGTGTGCTTCATTCTTTGTATTGTACTTTAAGAAGTCACTAATAGTATTCAAGTTGTAAGAATATTAATCATTTTAGCAAAAGAGTCTTGCAGTTTTAAAAAAGTATCAGGATTTGTAAACAACAAAGAAACACAAAGGGTGGTGGTTTAATCCAGTTGGTATGTATAAGAAGTTTAGAAAAGTTGAATTAATAATTGGGTAGTATGGAACACTGTGATAACATAATTTATACACATATAAGAGAAAATCAGATGAAAATCAGATATAATGGAGCTATGACAGGACTGAATATGTGTAAACAAAGTTGTCTATGGTAACAAACTCTATGTATATTAAAATAATATGATTTTGAACAAAATGAACAGATAGGGACCTGGAAACTTCCTTTGAGGGGAGCGCTAGCAGGAATCTAGAGGAATCTGAAATAAGAACAAAACAGAAAATTCATTTATTATTATTACTTTTATATATTTGAATGACTTTGTAGAACTACATATTTGTGTATGGTAACACCAGAGAAACTGAGAAGTTTCTTTGAAGTTTTCTGGTAATACCATGAACTTAATAAATCATGTAGTGACATGCATTTCTATTTTGACCTATTTCTTACTAGTTAATACTATTCCTTGCAGAATGTTGTGTAATGGTTTAGAAAGAAACAGTGTTTTTGTGGCTCTTGCTAGTTGAGCTTGGATTCAAGTGTTCAAGTCATCCAACCTCTTACTCTCTCTTTCCCTTGCATTGTCTATGAAAGATATATGATTATTTCTTCTGACGCCTAATTGCAGATCTATCCATATAATGCAGTGTTAACGGATTCAGGTAGCTTTCCATCTCAACATGTTAGTATCACCTCAGGGAGTAGGAGAATATGGAGTTCTTTTTGATGATACATGTGTGATAAATTGATATTGTTCTGGTAATGGCACACTGTAGCTGTGAACTCTGTCCATATTACCTTCTTCCATCAAGAATGGATAACACTATTCACAGATGAAAGTGAAGGGATCAAAGTCATGATGTATTTGGACCCAGTAGTCTCTTGAAAAAGGCAGAATAGAGGTCAGAACACTTATTTCAATGGACCAAAGTCTACATTTTTGGAGTGCTGCTATAAGTCAGATGTCACATCAGTAACTGTCCTGAAAGAAGTGTGGAAATGTGTAACAGCTGTGAAAAGGGATATTAGTATCAAAGGAAATGTTTAGAAACATATGCCTGAGATACTGTTGTAGTTAGAAAAGTTGCTGAAGTAAAATTAAAGTAACTACCTAAGTGAGCACAATTCTGAAAAACAGGGATCTCTATTGTTATATAATAAATTAAGGGAAATCACCAAATGGGAACTAGAAGGTAGGAAATGTTATCAATACATGCGAATATTCTAAATAGAAATAAAAATCAATGATCATACTTTAACAAACCAATTAAGGTAAGCCTCAAGGAAAAAAATAGCATAGGTTTAAATTTTTAAAGGCAAACTTTTGACAAAACTCCCTATATAGACGGTTATATATATTTTTAAAAAGTCACAATGTATTACTACATCGACAGCCAAATCACACATATTTTAACATGTAAATAAATACATTACCCATTTCAACAGTGATATACAAAAGAAAGAACTCATTAGCCATTTGTTTCCTAGAAGAGATGAACATGTTAAAATGATATCATTCTGTATTTGCAAGTTGGCCTGTAGAAATACATTGAAGATTTTTTGAAAAGAAGATTGAATTAATTCAAATAACTCATTTTAATTTAAATGAGACTAATATAAATCAATCATTATAAAACATTGAAATTTCGCTGCTAACCATGCTCATAATTCAACTTGTATTTAGTTTAGAAGAAATAATAGACAAATGTATGGCATTTAAAAAAAAAAAACAGAGTTTAATGTATCATAGAATGCACAAAAATATATTTCTTTCACACTCATTATATGACTAAACAAAATCTATACAGAATATTTCTTTAGTTCTTTATTTTATTTTAGTGCAATTTTCATATTTGTTTCACTGATTACTGAATTTACCCAAGGATAAGGTTTTTGAAGTTTTGGTAACAAGAAAATTACATCTCACCCCCTTCACTGTACTTGTATTCATTTTTTCACAGTTGACATTGGTGTAAAAAGTTACAATGTTGCAAGCCAGGCATAGCGGTGCGTGCCTGTAGACCCAGCTACTCTGGAGTCTGAGACAGGAGACTTGAGCTCAGGAATTTGGAGCTGCTATGACTGTGCCTGTAAATAGCCACTGCACTCCAACGTGGACAGTATTGCAAGAATCTGTCAAATAAACAAAGAAACAACTCCTTCAAAATACTTTACAATATCATAATTTCTCCAAATTTTACATAAGACTTAGAGCCACATTAAGTTAAAGGTAGCAAACAGTTATATCATAACTCATTTTCCTGGAGCTTTGGGACTTTATCCTTTTGTCACTGCAAGAATTTTAATTTATAAGTCATTTTTGAATAATATTGTATATTTGCTTATTGATTTTTAAAATGCAAGCTACTTATAGCCATAACTATTCTTCCTGTATTAGAAATGAACTGGGGCCTGTTGGGGGGTGGGGGGCTAAGGGAGGGAGAGCAGGGGGTGGGGGGATTGGGGAAGAATAACATTAGGAGAAATACCTAATGTAGGTGACAGGGGGATGGATGCAGCAAACCACTATGGCGTGTGTAACAATCCTGCACATGTACCCCAGAACTTAAAACATAATTAAAAAAAAATGAAATGAACCATCTGGTGACCACTGGATGTGACAAATGAGGAAAACTTCAAAAGTAACTAATAAGTAATAGATCAACGTAATAATAATAAACCTTCTTCATTCTCAAATTCCAGTGTAAATATTTACAAACACAGACCAAACATAAATGTTAAACTATGTCTATGCATATGTAAATTTGGATAAACAATAGTAAAAAGTATTGATAAACGATCATATATCCAGAAATTAGAGGTGTTTCTACATCTTGATTAAACTAACAGTGGATACTGTTGACTCTTTCAAAAATAATGGTTTTAAAATAAGGAGTCTAAACTTCCAGTTTTTGACAATGGACTGAGCAAATGGTTCAAAATATAAGTAATAATGATTACCTACAAAAAGAAATATTTTAAAAATGTATAGAATAGAGGTGACATCAGTGGTCTGGAGTTGGATAAATTTTTGGAAAACAGGAGAAATACTGCATTCCATGATCAATGAACTCATGGTGAGAGGGCGTCATTTTAGAACCTGTAAAGGGGAAGAATCTATGTTGCAACAGGAGAATAAGGGTTGTAGAAATCAAGGTAATTGACTTCCAGGCTGTTACGAATTTTGTGTTATCCTAGGTTGAGATTGGAAAATTATTTTATAAGAACTATTAAGCTATCTAACTTAGATTGGCATATTTCTTCTGGAAAGTCAGTACCCAAGCTGTATTCACCCCATTATGACACGTATTTGTTTGTGACCCAGTTTACATCCTTAAAAGAATCATTATAACATTCTTTAGGCACGTGTACCAGCAGAAAATGAACCACATGAAGGGGGACGAATGAGCAGAGGAATGGAGTGATAGCCAGTACCTTCAGCCTTCACTGTCCACGGGCATTGGCTCCAGCAACCTGCAGATCCCAAAATCCATGGATGCTCAAGTCTCTTATATAAAATGTTGTGGTTACATATAACCTATGCACATCATTCTGTATAGTTGAAATCATGTCTAGATTACCTATAATCAATACAATGTAAGTGCTATGTAAATAGCTGTTATACTTAATTTTGTATTTGTATTTTTATTGTTATATTGTTATGTTTATTGTTTTTTTTTTCAAATATGATCTCTCAGGAGTTGGCAGAATCTGTAAATTCAGAAGCAGTGAGTACAGAGAGCTGATTATACTTCCCTGAATCAATAGATTTTTTCAAATATAAATAAATATAGACCTAAATGTTGCAAGACATGTTAAGAAAATAAGAAGCAAAGTAGAGAAAAGAGAAGAAGAAGAAATAAAAAAAGATTTAAAAATATTCATCTATAATTCAACATTAAGGAGGTAATACTTACTTTTCAAAGTAAATATGTAAGATTTTTGTTGATACAAAACCGATTCAAATATATCAAGAGCAGACCTCTTTTCAGCAAGTATGGATTCTAGAAGTTACTACATGATCCTCTCAAAGTTCTGAAGAATATGCATTTACAAATATAAGACAAAAATAAATAAAGAAAATTGATCTAGTACATTTACTTCCTAAAAAAGTATGTAATCCAGGAAATCAAAGAAGAAATGTAAGATAGAAGCCATGAGAAGAATTAAAAAAAAAAATCAGAAGATGAAAAAGAGGAAGAAGAGAAGAAGAAAAAGAGAGCGAGAAAGAACAAAAGAAAGGAGAAAGAGAAAGAAAGAAAGAAAGAAAGAGAAAGAAAGAAAGAAAGAAAGAAGGAAGGAAGGAAGGAAGGAAAGAAAGAAGAGAAAGAAAGATCCAGTATTTCTATCATGCAAAAGGTCACTGCGGTAGTTAACCTAATTTAGATCTTTCAGCAAACAGTATGATTCAGAAGCTGTATAGCAAAGCTGTAAATATTTATTGTGTAATAATTATAAGGAGATAAGAATTAAAAGTCTGATATGTGAGGATAGAGGAGAAAGACCATAAAAAGAACTCAAAATACTAACCTATATTGGCGAAATAATGACGACTCACAACAAAGAGGCATTCACTCTCCAATTCCACGTTGTGTTCTTCTCTTCAAATCTATAAAACTACTTGTTTTGGCCATGAATATTATTTAAACAGTTATTTATATGCTTTAATTGTTATGATATTATTGTATTTTTCAAAATAAATCAACAGATCATACATGACTTAAAGTTGCAAAACTGTTAATATAAAACAATGTATAATTAATTTATCTGTGAGATAATTTGGTCAGACTGATTAGATGTGAAAATGGTGTGGGACAAAGTTCCTTAGTGTGTATGATGAGCACCCAACATAAAAGACCTAATATTGTTGAACTAAGATATACAGCATTAAAGATATTATTTACAAGTATTAAAATTGTCACTAGCAGATACAAAAACCTTTGACATCAGGGATAAAAAATCTAAAGCTTACATTTGAAAGAAATCAATAAATGCAATGAAAAGATATTTATCATTGTGCTCTTTATAAGTATTCATCTGATATATTAACCATAAAAAATCAAACGTGTTCCTCTGTGGAAGGAATAAGCGTAACGAAATAAACAGTGAAAACAGATTTTTTGGACCTCGTTTAAAACAGTTTATATATTTTACTTTTATTATTAAAATATAGGAAAAATTAAGATGTTAATGTGTATATAAAAATCTATTCAGGCCACTGTGTAGAAAATAGAAATGAGAAACGTAAAACGAAGACTACTGAGAATGGGAGAGAAATTGGAGAATTTTTAAAAATTCACATATACTAATTGTACGTTTTTCTGAGGTATATGTGATATTTTGATACAGGTATACAATGTGTAACGATAAAATCAGAGTAATTGGGATATTCATTAACTTAAACTTTTTTTTATAGTGTTGGGAATATTCCAAATCTCCTCTAACAAAAAGCAGAAATATTGCTTTCTGTTTATTACATATATTTTTCATACCTTCAAAAATATTTATTAAATAAAATTCCAAATATGGCATTAAATTAGATTTAAACATTCAGACTCATCCAAGCAATTATAGTAAGATAAAAACATTAAAAATTGGATAATTAAAAGTACTAATTATTTTAATAAATACAAAAAGTACGGCAAACAATTTTGTACTATTTTCACCCTGGTCTAGAATTTTATACCCGCCTCATATCTTATTATCTTTTTTCTTAATGTTGTTTTAGTTATTCAAAGAGCTCACATAAGTTTATCAGGATTCTTTTTTAATTGAATAAACATCTAAAGTGAGAAGAACTTCCGAAAGTTTAATGCTTTATCTAGAAACGTAATTTCTGGCCGGGTGCGGTGGCTCATGCCTGTAATCCCAGCACTTTGAGAGGCTGAGGTGGGCGGATCACGACGTCAAGAGATCGAGACCATCCTGGCCAACATGGTGAAACCCTGTCTCTACTAAAAATACAAAAATTAGCTGGGTGTGGTGGCACGCGCCTGTGGTCCCAGCTACTCGGGAAGCTGAGTCGGAAGAATTGCTTGAACCCAGGAAGCGGAGGTTGCGGTGAGCCGAGATTGCGCCACTGCACTCCAGCCTGGCAACAGAGCAAGACCCCGTCACGAAAGAAAAAAAAAGAAAAAAGAAAGGTAATTTCTATCTCCTTGAAAAATGTTCATGTATTTAATTATGAAATTTGTAAAATGTTCAGAAATATACTAAAAATAATGCAGCATTCAATCATGTAATAATTATGAAGATTTCAGGAAATATTAATATTAGGTTATATTTTCTCTTATCTATTATGTTACAGCCACCATCTTGTATTTCTTGAGTACTTATTCATACCTAATTTTAAACTTTTATACAAATTTAAAGATTTATATAAATAAAAATTTATAAAATCTATTTTGCTGTACACATCATTTTGTAACTTACTTTTTTTTTGGCTCATGATGGTTTTCAAAGATTTACCTATTTTTATTTAGTAAGAGCTAGTTCCCTTCTTTGGCTTAATTCTGTATTATGCAACGTTCTATGAATATACCACAATTTATTACTTCTTCTCCCAGAATAACTTTGGATTGCTTCTCTTGTTTTGCTGTTTTCAAGTTTCCATACTACCCTTACTCTATGCATGTCTTTGAGCCTGTGGTAGACAATGGGAATTAAAATATTGCGACAAATATCAAGTTGCTTTTCTAAGTTGCTGCAATAATTTACATTTCCACCGTCCATAAGAGTGCAAACTTACAAATATGCTACACGAAGGTAATATCAGATCGGTATGAGATGAAATTCCTTTGTTGTATTTCACATTATCTAATTTGCAGTGATGTACAAATTTGGGTATGATTAGTAACTTAGGTTTTGCCTTAGGAATTTCTAGTTTAAAATGTACTTGTCCAACATTGTGTTTTATTTTTACTGAGTTCTTTGAATGCATATTTATAGGACTTAACATAATGATGATATTAATAGCTATTGAAATATTTATGGTGAAAACATTGCTATTTCCAGTTTATCTTTTAACTAGTTTGTAACTTCATTATAATATTCTTTTAATATTTTCATATATTGAGAATTTTTCTTACATGATCACATTGGATTAGAAATACAATATCCTGTTATTAAAAATATATTTCATCTCAAAACTTTTGCTTTTCATGTTTAACTTTAAACTATGTGGAATTGATGTCCAGTGTGATTTTTTTGCAACAACCTTGTCATACATATTTGGTAGTTATCCTATCATTATTCTGTTTTTCCAGCTAATGTGTAGTGCAATGTGTATTATGCACATTTGTGCTCATATGTTTAGGCTTCCTATTCTGATCTTTTTGTCTATCAAAAAAATGTTTCAGCAAATATATTTATGTGAGCCAGGCACGGTGGTTCATGCCTGTAATTCCAGCAATTTGGGAAGCTGAGGTGGGCAGATCAATTGAGGTCAGGAGTTCAAGAACAGCCTGGCCAGCATGTTGAAATCCCGTCTCTACTAAAAATACAAAAAATTAGACAAGTGTGTTGGTAGGTACCTGTAATCCAAGCTACTCATGAGGCTGAGGCAGGAAACTCACTGGAATCCAGGAGGCAGAGGTTGCAGTGAGCTGAGATTGTGCCACTGCACTCCAGCCTGGGCGACAGAGTGAGACTCTGTCTCAAATTTAAAAAAATAAAATAAAAGTTTAAACTTTTTATAATTTTAATTTAACTTTAAAATAATTTCATTTACATGTATGTTTTAGTGTTTCAAAGTTTAGAAGTTAATTTTAAATCATAAGTTTTTATTGACAACCAAATATTTGAATAATGATACAGTTTCTATTTATTACTTTGAGCCTTCTTTTGAGGCTTAGTATACATGCAACATTTGAAGTAGGCTGCATAAGCTTATGGAAAATTGATATATTTCTATTAGTGAATGATTTGATTTATATTTATCATTTGTTAATATTTTACAACTTATCTATATCTTTATTGCTTTGTGCTTTGATGTAACTTGGATGTATGTCCCCAACAAAATCTCATGTTGAATTTTAATCTCTAATTTGAATGTGGGGCCTGGTGGGAGCTGACTGGATCATGGGGATGGATGTCCTCTTTTGGTGCTTTTCTGCTGATAGATTTTTCTCAAGATCTGATTGTTTAAAAGTGTGTGGCACCTCCACACTCTCTCTCTTCCTTCTGATCCTGGGCATGTGAAGTGCCAGCTCCTCCTTTACCTTCCACCATGATTGTAAATGTCCCGAGACCTCCTATGCTTCCTCTGCTTCCAGACTGCATCATGCTTCCTATGCAGTCTATGGAACCATGAGTGAATTAAATCTCTTTTCTTTATAAATTACCCAGTCTAAGGTATTACTTTATAGCAGGGTAAGATTGAACTAATACAGAAAATGGGTACCAAGGAATGGAGCATTGCTACAAAGATACCTGAAAATGTGGAAGCAGCTTTGGAACTGGGTAACAGGCAGAGGTCGGAACAATGTGGAGCACTCAGAAAAACATAAGAAGATGAGGGAAAGTTTGGAACTTCCTAGAAACTTGTTAATTGTTGTGAATGAAATGCTCATATAGTGATATAGACAATGAAGGCCAGGCCAAGGAGGTCTCAGATGAAGATGTGGAACATATTGAGAAATGGAGTAAAGGTCACTTTTGCTATGCATTAGCCAAGAGGTTGGAGGCATTTTACCCCTGCCCTTCCAATTTGTGAAAATTTGAACTTAAGAGTTATGATTTAAGGTCTCTGGCAGAATAAATTTCTAAGCAACAGATAGTTCAAGATGTGGCCTCACTGCTTCTAACTGACTATACTCCTACAAGTGAGCAAAGAAATGACCTGAAACTAGAGTATATTTTTATAAGGGAAGCAGAGCCTAAAAGCTTGAAACATTTGCAGCTTGGTCATATGTTAGAAAAGGAAATCCCATTTTCTGAGGAAATAATTCAAACAGGCTGCAGAAATTTGCATAAAGAAGGAAAGTGCTGATAGCAATGGGGAAAAAACATTGACGGCATCTCCGAGACCTTTGTGGCAGCTCCTCCCATCTCAGGCATGGAGGACTCTGAAGGCAAATGTTTTCCTATGCCAGAGCCAGGCCCAGGGCTCTGTTGCCCTGTGCAGCACTGGTACACTTTTCCCTGCATCCTGGTCAATCCAACACCAACCCTGGCTAAAAGGAACCCAGGTTCAGCTTGAGCTGCTGCTTTAGAGGGTGAAAGCTATAAGCCTTTGTGACTTTGACGTAATGTTAAGCCTGCATAGTATATGGAGTGCAAAAGTTGAGGTCTGGAAACTTCTTACTAGATTTCAAAGCATGTAAGGAAAGCCTGGATGTCCGGGCAGAAGCCTACTGCTAGGGCAGAGTCCTCATGAAGAACCTTTACTAGGGCAGTGCAGAGCAGAAATGTGAGGTTGGAGCCCCCCTCCTCCCCCCACAGTATCCCCATTGGAGCACTGCCTACTGGAGCTGTGAGAAGAGGGTTACCATCCTCAAGATCCACCAATAGCTTGTACCATGTGCCTGGAAAAGCCACAGACACTCAGTGTGAGTCCATGAGAGCAACCATGATGTCTAAACCTGCAAAACCACAGGATAGAGCTGTCCAAGGCCTTCAGAACCCACCCCTTGCACCCAAGTACACCCATGTGTGCCCTGCATGTGAGACATAGAGTCAAAGGAAATTATTTTGGAACTTAAAGATTTAATGACTACACTGCAGTCAGTTTCAAACTTGCACAGGCCCTATAGCCCCCTTCTTTTGGCTGATTTTTCCCTTTTGGAAAGACAGTATTTACCTAATGTCTATACCCCTCATTGTATCTTGGGAGTAACTTACCTGTTTTTTATTTTACAGTCTTATAGGTGGAAGGAACTTGCCTTGTTTCAGATGAGACTTGGGACTTTGGACATCTGAGTTAATGCTGGATTAAGACTTTGAGGGACTGGTGGGAAGGCAAGATTGTATTTTGAAATATAAGAAGGTCATGAGATTTAGGAGGGGGAAGGGAAAGATTAATACGGTTTGGATTTATGTCCCTGCCTAAATCTCATGTTGAATTGTCATCCTAATGTTGGAGGTGGGACCTGGTAGGAAGACATTGGATCTTGGGGGTGAATTTCCCCCTTTGGTGCTATAATTGTGATAGAGTTCTCGCAAGATTTGCCTGCTTGTAAAATTGTTTGGTATCTTCCCCACTCTCTCTTCCTTCTACTCCTTCCTTCTTGTGCTTCCCTTTTGCCTTCCAACATGGTTGTAAGTTTCCTAAGGTCTACCCAGAAGCCAAGCAGGTGCTGCTATGCTTCTTGTACAACCTGTAGAACCATGTGCCACTTAAACCTCTTTTCTTTATAAATCACCCAGTCTCAGGTAGTTCTTTATAGCAATGCAAGAATGGACAGAAACATGCTTACTTAGCCTATCACTTTCAGAGAGAATTAGGCTAACCTGTCTCACCACAGTTTAGGACTTATCAGTCTGTTTTTAAATAGTTTTTCATTTATTTTCTTTATTTTGGGGCATTATTGCTTAATTAATAACGTACAAAGTGTCGAATACAGTCCTTTTGTATTTCTCATTTGTTCTTTAATTGATAACCTACTAGCAATTATAATGGTTTCATTTTGGTAATGTTGAGAGAAATATTGACTTAAAAATAGAATCTATTGTAAATTTGTTATAAATGTCCCAGTGTTTGCTGGCCAGGCAGTCTTTCTGTTCACAGCTTTGATGTCTGCGGGGATCCTTTTCACCACCTCCACCACCACTACCTTCCTCTTTGTCCGATTTTTTTCTGAGTCTTCACAAAATCACTCTTAAATGTTCAATTCACAGCAATACATTACAGGTTAAACTCCCATCAGGTCAACATTCACATCAAAATACACCTCATTTCTTGATACCAGTTTCTATCTTAATCTATTTGTGCTACTCTACCAAAATTATCAATAATAATTTTATTGATAAAATTGGTAAGTTATCAATAATAGATTTTTTTTCTCCCATTTCTGGAAAGTTCAAGATTAATACCAAGCATTTGATGTCTGATGAGGACCTTCTTGATGCATCCTTACATGCCAGAAGGCCAAACTGACTTCCTCAAGCCTTTTAAGGATACAAAATCTCATTCATGAAGGCAGAACCTTCATGACTTAACCATCTTTCAGAAGGCCTCAACTTTCAATACTGCCACCATGAAAATTAAGTTCAATATTAACTTCAGAAGAGATGACATTATTCGCACCATAGCTTTCATGACTGGAGCACAGAGTTGGAAGATAGGGCTATGACCACAGGCTCTGCCAGAGCAGAGTTCTGGAGTAAAAACACCAAACCCAGAGAAAACTTTCTCTGATTGGAAAAAAAAAGGGAAGTGATGCTTACTGCTGCATTTTGCAAGCATGCACAAGTAAAACATCTAGGGACAACTTTCAAGTTTGCAGGAAATTATCATTTTTAAGGAAAGTTTCATTTTGTCATCTTAAAAAGAGAAAATTAAAGCTCCTATGTTAATTCAAACAATACAAACTAACAGGCAGAAAAAGAACCCAGATGTGAGAAGGAATGCAAATCACCATACTAAAAAGCTGAGAATTACTCAGCAGGATCCAAAAATAATTAGGAACTGAGTGAACATATTGGTAAAATATTAAAAGTACTTTGAAAACTTTTAAGTGACATTTCATTTAGAAAATAATTTCCTCTTGGACAGTATGATGAGACTTTTTTGAAAACAGATTACCAGTAGGGTTTGACAGCTGTTACAACATTTATTTATTTATTTTTTCTTTTTTAAATAAAACAGAAGTAAAAACTGAGGTTTCTGGAAAAGCGAGTCCTAATAAATAGAAGTATTTCATTGTCTTGGGGTAGTGTCTACACTGGAATTCAAGGACAGGAAAACCAGAAATATGTGACACAAACATGTTTCTTTATTCAAATTCTGGACCAAATAAAGCAAATAAACAAACCAAATAAACAAAAATAAACAAAACCAAAAAAACAAATAAACAAAAACAAAGCAAAGCAAGCAAACAAACAAACAAAAAACTTCAAAATATGGGTTCTTCTGTGCAGAGTTCAAGAAATTTGCTGCTGCTTCCAATTTAACAGAAATATAGCTTTTTTAAAAAAAGACTCTTTTATTTGATGAAGCATTAAAATGAACAATAATTCTTATCTAGTTGTATGAACAACTACAAAGATTTCAGCTATCCTAAAACCTTCCAATTTTAGTGAAAGAGTGATCTTTCAAATTTGGTTAGTAGATTAAAAATTAGAGTGATATTATAACTTGAACTAATATTTTTAAAACGTGTTAACATGTATTTATTAATGAAGATTTAAAACTATAAGGTGTTTCTTTTTCTTTTTTAAAAAATTTTTAAGAGAGGCAAAAATTCAAAAAATGATCAGGTAAGAAATCAAAGGAAAAAAATCAACTGGGTAGAGCAGAACTATGTGTCCTAAGCTGGGGGAATACAAAAATAACACGAAGCATAGGCTGGTAAAAATAGTCTACAAACAGACATTGGAAAACATAAGAAAACTCATGACTGGGCCCAACAGAAAACAGACAATGAAATGGCAATGGCATCAACTGGTATAAAAAAAGCTTTGATGCTCTTCTGATGTTGAAGTTAAAAAAATTTGAATACAGTATAGCCCATGCATGTTTAACTTTCCTCCCTCCCAATTCCACTCTGGTTCCTCCACACTTTTAAATCTCCAAATTGTCCAGTCTCCAAAAATACTTACCAGATCAATTTTTCTTTATCTCTTCTCAGGATGCCTTTGTTGATATTGCCAGGAAAGCTATATAGAGTGACCTCACACTTCCCTTCTAAATAATGTTGCTTCTCGTGTCCTCCTGAAGCTTCTACAAATAACATGTTGCCAGAGGCACTCTGTGCTAAATCTGACCTGCTAAGGTGTGGAGAATCTACTTTGGTGGCAATTTGTCTAGTTAGTGAAAGGAGTGGTGGCCTTAAATTTCAAATATATCTGTGTGAACACTGTTTCTGTTTCTGTTTGTAAAAGTTTACTATCTGAGACATAAAAAGCGATTCTTATGGGATAGTTGGTGGATCAATCAACAAACTGTCATAACGCCCAAATACACACACCTGGTGTGTCAACATTTTGACGGGTGCTTAGGCTTCTTGTTGCCAAGTAAGCCTTTCTCATTTCCCATGCATCCTTATATCCCTGTGTTCTGTAATCAGCTTGTTGACACAAGACTAGTGCATCTTTCCAAACTTTCATTACATTAGGCTGTCTTTGAAACTGCCTAATAGCCATTTGTTTTTAAAACCTATGCTAACACAGAAAAAAAAAAAAAAACTCATTCTTTTAGGTTACTGAACCCAAAATCTTTGGTTACAATGCCTGGATTATGATTAATAGTGAATATAATTCAACTGGATTTAATAGCCAGAAATAGCTAGGAAGGAAATGTCTTTTTTTTTTTTTTTGCTTGCTGTAAGGCCTGATAAGATAGCATTGCAGCACAAATCAGTATGAATATTCTGAAGCTGCTTATATATACAAAACTTAATTAGTGGACTGCCAAACCACAGTGATAAGGGAGAGTAGGGTTTTATCCTTATGCCCTTCGCTGGAGTTGTTGGAGTTTTTGCAGGGAAGCCCTACCCAGTGAAGAAGGGTGGGTCAGGGTCAGGCCTGAGGAGGGACTCTGGTTGCAGTCTGCCATAGCCAGTATGTTGGGCTGTGGGGGACACCTCTTGGTCCTAAGCCGTTCAGCCTCCCCGGCTTCAGCAAGGGAAAAGCATCGCCTGGAGCTATAGAGATAGCTGCCACTCTTGCCCTGCCCAGGGAGCTTAGCATATTAAGTGCTAACTGCTGCTCCTCCCCCAAGGGGCCAAATGGTTTAGACAGCAGGCTTCTGCAGCTGTGGAGCTGGTCACTCCTCCCCCCAGGAACTCTGCAGATTCTAGCTGAGATGTTCTTGAGAATCTGCTTGCCTCCAGGGTTGGGACCCTAGGCCCCGCTGGTGTGGGTTCACGAGTGGGATCTTCCCATCTGTGGGTTGCATGGTTCCGTGGTAAAAGCGCAGTTTCCGGGGCTGGGTAACATGTTCACTCCACCTCCCTTGGCTGAGGGGTAGGGGTTCCCCTCCCTCCCCCGGGTTCCCCTCCGCCGTGTGGATCTCAGGTGGACTGCCAAACCACAGTGATCTTCCTTCCTCTCTGTGGATTGTGCCAGTCACCTAGTCAGTTCTGATGACATAACCTAGATACGTTGGTTGCCGGTGCGGGATTCAAATGCTATCATCGTTCTTTTTTATGGGAACCTCTGATCGCCACTGTTTCTAGTTTGCCGTCTTGCCTGTTATGTAAATTTCCTACGATAGAAAAAAAAAAAAAGAAAATATGTGCATGTATTTAATTTGTCTTTTATAATAACCCATGCAATTATCTTCAACATTGCTCTTTATTTCCTCAAGCAAATTCAAGTTACTATCTGACATCACTTTCTTTAAACTTATAAAACTTCCTTTTGAACTGTAGGTACTTTGGCCTAGCAAAAATGGATTACCCTGGTCTTTGTTTATCTAGAAATTTGAGGTTGAGTGATTTTTCTTTGTTCTATTAGCAATTTCAATATATTTTCTACCTATCTTTTCACATTAGTCAAGTCAGATGAGACATCAACTACTAATTTTTTTTTGTAATTTTCAAACATTTGTGTAGGTTCCCTCTTGCCTTTTTCAAGGTTTTCTCTTTAAATAGTTGGACTATGATGTGTTTAACTATTGATCTCTGGGGGTACATTCTCCTAACAATTTGTTGAGCTGAATAGATGTATAAATTAATTTAATCTTATTTGGACAATTTTTGGTCATTATTTACTCAGTTTTGTTTTATTTTTTTCTCCTCTTGTTTGGAGACTCCTATAATGTGTGGATTGGTACACTTGTATTATGTTGTGTTGTGGTAACATAAAAACCTCTGAATTTGTGCTCCTTATTCTTTATTTTTGTTTTTGTTCTTTACAAAGGATAATATTAATTGCACTAATTTTTTCTGGTTTTTGGCTCTTTAACCAGCATAAATCTGCTTTTGAAACTCACTAATGAATTATCCACTTCATTTAGAATATACTTAACTCGAGCATTATATGTTTTATTAATATTCTCCATTGGATGAGTCATTGTCATTATATTTATCTTCATTATTTAAACATGTATCTTTTATTCTTCAAAGGTATTTATTTTAGCTACTTTGTAGACTGTATCTTGTGGCATTGTTTGAGACTCTCAAAGATAATCACTATTTATTTACTTTTCTGTTGAGTATGATCAACAGTTGCTGGTTTATTTAAAAGTTTTGTAATTTTTGCATTAAAAAAAGTTAGGTAATATATTATGAATATTATATTTTAGGTATTCTGAATTCTGATTTCCATCTATACATGTGACTGTTACTAATATTTTATGTATTCACTTGTTAGCTTGTTTAGAGACTTTTTCTTTTTTGGGGGTTGGGGGCGAAGTCTTGCTGTATCACCCAGGCTGGAGTGCAGTGGCACAATCTTGGCTCACTGCAACCTCTGCCTTCCAGGTTCAAGAAATTCTCCTGCCTTAGCCTTCGGTGTAGCTGGGATTACAGGTACCTGCCACCACGCCCGGCTAATTTTTGTATTTTTTTAGTAGAGACGAGGGTTTACCGTCTTGGCGAGGCTGGTCTGGAACTCCTGACCTCGTGATCAGCTTGCCTCGGCCTCCCAAAGTGCTGGAATTACAGGCGTAAACCACCTCCCTCGGCCATTGTTTAGATACTTTTTCAGGTGAATTCTGTTAGGGTCTGTTTCCTTGCATTATGCAACCACTAAGGTCTCTGCTCAGCTTTCTTAAATATTACTTTCATTTATATTATAAATTGCTAGGTGCTGCCACTAATTTAGTAAAGCTTAGAGTTCAGCCAGTGATCAGAGGTTGTGACTGAATCCTGTGGTCCAAGAGGCCCCAACCTTTTGCCAATACAAGTATATTGCATGTATTGCATGGTAAGTTCGTTCAAGACTTAGACAATTTATGAGATTGTGCCATCATTTTTTCCGTCTTTCACACTTACTAGATCTTATGTTCAATAAAGGATAAACTACTCACTAAGTTTCTGTCTTATCTCTCTTTTGATACAAACACAGAGGTGTCCAACAAAGGATAGAACTATATCATGGCTTTCTTGTCTGTTTAGTTGCCTACACTCCCTGTTAAGTTTTTGGCAGATCTGCTGAACTTTTGCTTTTCCCAACCAGTATTGAGATCTTAGGTTACCTGCAAAGTTGGCCTTCTATAATTATTTCCATGGGAATCACTATTTTTGTTTACGGTATTTCTCAGCATGGGATTTTCCGTGCTCCACCTTCCACTTAACCTACTCTAGATGGAAGGCTGCCATCCCTCTTTTCCTGATCTGTTCTACATAGGTATAAACCATGGATCAGGGGATGGGTGGACATATAAGCAGCCAAAGGTGAAAATACCTCAGATTCCTAGTGGTTTTACAGAAGCTGAATAGATAATTTTGAGCAAACATATTTCAGTGTTATGTATGCCTTTGGTCTTTTTCTGAAAGGTCGAATGATAGTTTTTGAGTAGCTTACTTAGTTTAATTATCATTTTGGGGGGGAAAAAAAAGATGTACATTAACCTCAAATTTGCCATACTATACTTTTGTTGGATAAATTTTTATTATGCTGTATTTTTCTTTTACATTCTCTAGAAATATCAAATGTATCTTCATTTTCAAGAGTACCTATATTTCCATCACCTTCACAGCTCTTGGTGTCTGTCTAAAATTTATTGATGTATTCTGAGAAAATAGAAAATAAATTACAATTTAGCTATTTAAATTAACCAGCTATTTCTGACAAACTATTAAAAATAGTGTCTGAAGATATATTATCCTTGGCAACTCATATTTTTATCTAGAAAATTTATATCTAAATAACTTCAGGAAACAGGAGATAGTTTGAAAATGAGAAGCACTGACCCAAAGCAATATATATTTGTCATAAAATGCCAGTGAGTGATTTTGTTGACAATTCTAGTATCATAATTTTAGAATGTACTTGAGAGATGATAAAAAGTCTTTGTGCAATTATTCTTATATAATAAATGATGTAATGAACAACACAAACTACTATCATAACAGAAAATTCAATTAAATAAATGTTTTCCAAAATGACTTGTTGACTTAACTTAACCACGATAAATTTGGATTTTCTTAATGTTGTAAGAGTTCTGACACAAATCAACGTATGCAAATTGAGTTAACTCAGAATAATTAATAAAAGGGGATTAAGATAATGACAGACTGCAGGGAAACTACAAGGGACAGTTCAGTAAGTCAGCAGTAGGCCTAAATATTAAGGTGGGAGGTAAGTTACCTAAACTAGATAAAGATACCTGCATGGTGAAAGCCTTCTGTTCAGAATTCTGAATTTTCATGGAGATAACCAAAAACATGAATATGGAAAAAAAGAAGAGAACTTACATAAAAGTCTCAATTTCCTATGAAATCATGTTACATATTATGTATATATGTTTTGAATACAACATGTTAATACATGTAACCTTATATATCATTCAGGAGGAAAAGTGAAATGAATTTTAATTAATAAATTTTATTTTCTTGAAACAGTTTCAGGTTCACAGCAAAATTGAGTACAGAGGGTCTCATATTCACCCTGTCCCCACAAATACACAACCTGCCCTACTATCAACATCCTATATCACCACAGTATGTGTATATATATATATCTATATCACAATCAAGACATCTATGTTGGTATATTATTTTTACATACAGTTTATAGTTTATATTAGGATTAACTCTTAGTTTTGTACATTCTATTAATTTTTACAAATGTATATTGACATTTCTATCATTGTTTTATTACACAGAATAATTTCTCTTCCCTAAAAATCCTATTCTCTTCCTATTTATCCCTTCCTTTACACTAACCCCTGGTAACCATTAGTTTTTTAATGTCTTCAGAGTTTTGCCTTTTTCAGAATGCTGTATAATTGGAGTCATATAATATGTAGCCTTTTAGATTGATTCCATTCACTTAATTGAATGCATTAAAATTTTCTCCATGTCATCTGATACCTTGACAGCTCATTTCTTTTGGCACTGAATAATACTCCATTCCCTGGAGGTACCAGAATTTCTTTATCTATTCACCTGCTGAAGGACATCGTGATTGCTTCCAAGTTTTGGCAATTATGAATAAAGCTGCTATCAACAGTCATATGCAGATTTTGTGTAGAGATAAGTTTTCAATTCATTTTCGTAAATACCAAGGAGCATGATTGGTGGATCATATGGTTAGAACATGTTTAGTTTTATAAGATACTTTTAAAATGTCTTCAGAGGTAGCCGTATCATTTTGTATTCCCACCTTCAATAATTGAGAGTTCGTGTTGCTTCACATCCTCATCAGTACTTAGTGTTTTCAGTGTTTTGGATTTGGTCATTCTAATAGTTGTGTAGTGGTATCTTGTTTATTTCTTTTAAATTTGAAATTCCCTAATACCATATTATGTTAAGCATAGTTTAATATGTTTACATATGATCTGCATATCTTGTTTGGTGAGGTGACTGTTCAGATTTTTTTGCTCATTTATTAATTAGGCTGTTCATTTATTATTTTTTTTTATTGTTAAGAGTCGTTTTGTATATTTTGAATAGCAGTCCTTTAACAGACGTGTCTTTTTCAAATATTTTTCCCAGTTTGTTGCTTGTCTTATTCTCTTGAGAAATGCATTAAAATTTAAAACATCTGCAGCTCTATTTCTCAAAATAGTAATCTATTCTAGCTATTAACTTTATTTTTCATTTCTATTCTCCAATAGCCAGTGTCCAACTCATTATTATTTTTACCTATGACTAGCTCCGTAGAGAAGATCCGTAGAGAAAAGTATTTTGAAAAAATCAAGGAGAGCTCTTTTTGTTTTGTTCTGTTTTTAATGCCTGGATTCTTAACAGAAATAAAAGAACAATGTTCAATACAAATGCTTCCTGATGATCTTTTGTAATAATTTTAGAAATTCCTTTAAAATAACGCATGTTAAAGAAAAAAATCATATTTTAATACTCACTGATGATCCTAATGTTCCTTTTTTTGGCTTCAAAATTATAAATGTAAATGGCAAGAATAGTTTCTGAAAATGACAAATGGATGTTTTACAGGTCATAATACATATAGTATTGTTGGAAGCATGAAGATATTTATTCATAAGCAAATACGTGCAAGAATAATTTTTGTGACATTTAACCACCTTTGTGTTCAATAAACCATAGCAATTGCTCTATCACAAGATTTAATAACTATAGCACAAGCTAAAGGTTCTGTATGGTTAATTAACCACTAAATGAATAACAGCATTTTTAAAAAATTTCAAGCCTTTCTGAGGTAACAAAATGTACACAGTAACCAGCCCTCCCCCAATTTTCTTAATAAAACATTTTGTCTAAATTTGTACAAGCAAACATAAAATGTAAACCTAGGTAAAATTTTGCATTGTGAGCTATCTGTTATTATATTGTTTCCATTTTGCAATAATCATACTGTTAAATTCTAGGAAATATGAGTTGTTATTTATTTTCTAAAAATATTTATGTTTCTTAGTTACTTTTGTGTTTTATCAAAATAGCTTCACATGGTTATTATGTTAACTGTAAATAGTAAGATGTGATCAAAAAGTTTGATTACAATACAAATGTAAAATGTGATACAGGTCTGGTTTAACTCAACATTTTAATGTATGTGTTATTTGTTATAGAAATAAAAGTAAAAGCTAATGGGGATAGCATTACATAGACTTAGTAGGATGAGATAAATGATATGGACTACTTAAACTGTAGCCTATATCAATGTTGTACATTAAATGATATATAACTTATATGCCACTGAGGGAGATTGGATGTTTGTAATCTCTGAGTGTTGAAATGATATCAACAAAATGTTGGAAGTGGGCCTAGTGGGAGACGTTTGTGTCATGAGGGCAGATCTCTCATGAGTGGCTTGGTGCCTATCATTGTAATGAATTCACATGATATCTGGTTGTTAAAAAGTCTGGAGACCTCCCTCTTTTCTCTCTTGCTTCCCCTCTCACCATAAATCATGCTCGCTCTCCTTCATAATCTGTCATGAGTAGAAGCTTCCTGAGGACTCACCAGAAGCTGAAGAGATGCTTGTGCCATAGTTGTACAGCTTGCAGAATCTTGAGCCAAACAAACCCATTTTCTATATGAATTACCCAGTTGTAGGTATTCCTTTATAGTAACACAAAATCGACTAACACAGCTACTATATGTGATGGTTGTTTATCAATCTGCAATTCACTGACCTATTGACAGTATCTGCAAACCATGAGATTTTTCTTCTTTCTCCTTTTCACCATTTAGTTTCCAGAAGACCGTACTCTCTTGCTTAACCTTAATATTTACAGCTCGTGTTATTGCCTTGCATTAGTCTCTTTACTCCTCTTTCTCTCTGTGAATCCCAATAGTCAAGTACCTCATCAGTAATTCCATATACAATGACTCCCTAAATGATCTCATTTTCTCTTGCTACTTTATAAAGCATCTGCATGCTGATTTCCTTGAAAGGTAATTCTCTATGAATATCTTCACCTTTAGTCATAGTTTCAGCTTTCTGAGAAAAGAGTATTGGCAAATTTGGTTTAAAGATGATAATTCAGTAGCAAACATGCTATCTATGTGTGATGGGTGGAATAATACCAAAAATGTCAGTTTGCTAATCTTAGTAATTTATAAATATTTTGTATTACAAAACCAAAGGAAAATTAAAATGGGATTGACATTGCTCATCAGATGATGTCAAAATACAGATATTATCCTGTACTATTTGAGTAGGCTCAATATAATCTTTAGGGTTTGTAACTGTTGAAACGGTTTGAATTTGTGTCCCACCCAAATCTCATGTTGAATTGTAATCCCCAGTGTTACAGGAGGGGTATGGTGGAAAGCACCCGGATCTTGGGGGAGCATTTCCTCTTTGACTCTCAGTAGGATTCTCTAGAGTAATGAGTGGTCTATTCTCTAATCCTGAAACCTTACATTTTCTGTCAGGACATGTAAATTTGGGAGGAAGCCAGCAGGTAGGAGAGGAGAGCCTAACACCTTTTTCCAGAAGATCCCAGTGGAAATACATATATTTTTTAATATAACAAGAATGTCAGATGCTGATAGCCCAAACTTGTATAGCAACCTCATGATGCTCTCAAGGTTCTAGGCGTCGTCTGTTTTCCATTCACAATTCTAAGCATGTGGCTCGCTCCTTTCAGTTAGTTGTTCTGTACCTAGCATCATTCTAAAATTCCAGAGAAAGATGGACATTTCTACGCCAACGAGTTTTGCCTTTTTTATTAGAAATGCATTAGCTTTTTTGTTTTTTTCACAAATCCCCACTCAAAACACATATACCTTCTTACATGTTATGGAAGAAAACCGTGTCACATGGTTATTGCTACTTGGAAGG
Organism: Aotus nancymaae; assembly: GCF_030222135.1. NCBI lineage: Eukaryota > Metazoa > Chordata > Mammalia > Primates > Aotidae > Aotus > Aotus nancymaae. The sequence continues at coordinate 26,492,678 of NW_026988435.1, forward strand.
AGACATAAGATGAGGTCTTACTCATCTGTTTTTTAAATCTAGAAATCAAAGCACATTTTGATAATTTAGTAAGGAAATAAAAGAGGAAATGGGTAAGATGTAGAAGACAAGGAGTACTTACCCCACACTGTGATAGGTAGTCTAGTTGTCATTTTTAATATTTTTACTTGCCTAGTTTAATACAGAAAATTTCTATTTTTTGAGTAATTTTAGACTACAATTTATTACTGCCTCATTGGAACATCCTATTGTATAGATTCACAATCATTTATCAGTAATTTATATAAAAATTTTAGGAAATTTTTCAAACCCAATTTGTTCAAAGTTGACAATAATTCTATTCTTCACCCCATTCTCTTGCCACTGCCTGTGGCAACCTCATTTTGAAATTCCACATGAATTTAATTGCACCACTCTCTAACCAACTCTTGGAACAAGAACCTTGGGAAGAAATTTGGACCATGATTTTCTTTTAATCCCTACCAAGCCAACAGAATATTTATTATTTTTACAAAGAAAACATTTGCTGATTCAATTGTTTATGTTCATTTCATTCTGGCAATGGTTTTAAAATCTTTTAGTGGGATGAAGGCAACGAACATTTTTCTCACTGGTTGCTCATATCCTATATCCTTTTCTCTCTATTCTGTATGAATATTACTTTCAGAGTTGTTTTTCTAGATGATTTCGTGTCTTTCCACTATTCATGTTACCACAGAGGCTACCGTTGTTCAACTTTATAATAATGTCTTATATTCTTAGCAGGAAGAATAAGGCCCATCTTATTTTTGTTCCAGCTTACATTTTTAGTCTTATCTTTGGTCATATGTCAAGGACTGAATTTTGTACCCACTAAATCCATATGTTGAAGCCCTAATATCCATGTGACAATGTTTGGAGATACGGCCTTTATGGAGGTACCTAAATTCAAATTGGGTAATAGGGCAAGGCTTTAATTCATTAGGACTAATATCCTTATAAGAAGAGAAAGAGAGATCTGAAGTGTGCAAATGGAGTAAAGGAAAGGTCATGTGAAGACACCTTGAGAAGTTAACTGTCTTTGAGTCAGGAAGGAAAAACAAACGCCAATCTTGCCTGCATCTTAATCTTGGATTTCCAGCTCCAGAACTATGATAACATAATTTCTATTGTATAAGCCACCCAGTCTGTGTTATTCTGTTATGATAGTATGAGCAGATAAATTCATCATTTTTCTTTCATCCACCATCATATTGTGCATACTATACTTTCCACGTTAGCTGTGTGGTACCTGCTACTCTTTCCAACACATGTTCCGAGGTTTTGGAACTCTGTTTTTCCAGCACAGTGATCCTTTTTAGCTGGTATTTCATAAAGGTCACTTTTCCTTTAAGCCTTCTGTAGAACCTGTTCAGTACTCTTGAAAGCATTTTGTAATCTGTTCTATCAGTCATTTCTGTAGGTGTTTGTATTTCACATAAAACTAGGATTTACTTAGTCAAAGCAGATGAGAGTCAAATTGCCTTCACTTTTGTTTCAAAAGTCCCTAAGTATATGGCCCTGAAAAAATAGATGCTCCATAAAATGTCAATTGGCATAAAATGCTAACAAAAGTACATATAATGAGTTATCAGAGTTCAGAGGACAGATACTACCAGTTATCAGTGATCAAGAATGTAGCATCATTTTTGGCTTTATGATATTTAACATATTTTAATAGCTAAAATACATCCAATTTAAGCAAGGTATGGGCAAAGGATTATGAAACTATGGTGTAAGTCCATAGAGGAAAAAAATACCCATATTTGCAAGATTGAAAATGAATGAAAAATTATACTTTTTCTTTGTCTCTTTCTCACACTTGCTTTCACTCACACAGATCAGGTTACTCAACTTAGCTCTAGTAGCCAATATGCTAATATGATCGGGAATGTATTTAGGGTAAAGGAAGCCTAAGTCTTGAATGAAAAAATTAAAAATAAGTATATATCTAATATTGAATTAACAAGAGATGTATATTACTTAACTTTATTTTATTGCAAAAGCATTTCTTTGCATAGACTATATGAGCTCTGCATAAAGTTTAGGAGAAAGCAAAATTATTTATTTGGTAAACCACATATTTCACTATGTAAGATGCTTTTCACAGAATATTCTTCTTATACTGTGCTTCTTACATTATCAGAAATATTTTGAATATGGAATACCATTTCTGCAAAAATTTGTGGTTTAAGAAGAATGTTGGGTAGAAACAGTCAAGGTCATGTGTGTGACCTCAATCTTTTATTTTACTTTACTTTTCTGTGTCATGATGGTTAATAGGTATAGAAATGAATAGTATGATTACTTTTAATAATGAAATCAAGGCAGTTTGAAAAGAATATGGAAATGCATGACATTTCGTGACAGACATTTTGTCTATAGGCCTTTATTCTTTCCTTTTTTAGTGAGTGTATTACATTATTTGCATATTTAGTGTAAAGATAATAGGTTTTCTCTATGGTGAAACTTTTTGATAATTTATTCATAATTGAATTGAGCTCTTAGTTGGTATCTTGTGTGTATGTAAGTTTGTATAGTTTAGCATCCTTGTATTATATTGCATGGGTTACTGCTTCAAAAAATTATGCACCAAGGAGATAAATGTCAAGCTCAAGAAGTTCAAATTCTTAATTAAATCACCTGTCTTTTTTCTCAGACACAGTGCATAGCAAATGGTCCTTTCAATTTTAACCAACACTGAGTTACTCTCTTCAATTTACTAGCTTTTTTTCTTTGCTGCAAAATCACTTATCTGATTATCTCTTCTTAGTCTTAAAAAATAGTTAACAAAAATGTATTCCTTAATACATTTATTTTTGGAGTGTGTGATTACTGTCAGTTGTGTGATATTTTCAGTTTTTTCAGGGAAGTGTATATTAACAATCATTGTACTCTTAAGTTGAATAAAACATTGTCTTTTAGAAATGATTAGGAAATGGTAAAATGAATGTGAATTGATGGATACCAATGATTTTAACAAGCCATTCAGAAATGACTCCATGTGATTTACGTAAGCTTTAACTCTTCAGTTTTAATGTGAGCTCAACTGAATGACCAAATATATTGCAGTAATTCATATATTGCAATCCCCTGGGATTCTAGAATTTAAAAAATATAAGGTTGTTTTCTTAGTGCTAGAAGGTTAAACCTTTTAGAGAATGTACAATAACTTTTTAAATAAAAGCAGTGATGACTACATCAAACCTACTTAGGAGTAAGCTGTTCCTATAGTCGAGTAAATTAAAATACATTTATAAATTTATAAGTTTTATCCAGTACATGAAACAGGTAATGAATACATTAAGTATGTAGTCTCTCTATATAGTTGTCCCTTGATATTCATAGAAGATTGCTTCCAAGATCCCCCTTGGATACCAAAATCCACAAATGTTCAAGTCCTTTATATAAAATGATAATATTTGCATATAACCTATGCAGATCCTCCCATATACTTTAAATAATCTCTGGACTACTTATAACACTTAATAATATACAAATTTGATGTAAATAGTTGTTACTTTGTATTGTTTAGGAAAAAAAAGTCTATACATTTTCAGTACAGATGCAATCACCCATCTTTTTTTTTCCCTGAATATTTTCTATCCATGTATTTTATGGTTAATCCATGGATTCATGGAACCCAGGGAGGGCTAACTGTATTGGCTTCCCTGTAACCTTTGAGAAACTGCTTCTCCTTTACTCCATATAATTCGGGTGAAGCCACGAGTCTGACGATCCTGACATTCATGTCGTAAAGATGCATATAAGACCCACGTTGGTCTATTTGTGTCAGTTCCATCTCCTTGGGTACCGTGATTGTATGGGGATAGGGGTTTGTAAGTGACTCAGGCAAAGCCAGAATTCTTTCACTGATTAAGAGTGCTAAAGATGTTGTCTGACTGAAGCTACAAATGGCAGTTTAATAAATTAGAACAAATTGCTTAAGAAGTTAGTATAGAATAAATCAGAGCTTGTTGAGAGAGAAGTATGAGGGTGTGAGAATATGTGTGCAGTTATGTATGTGCATGTGCATATAGACTTGCATGAGTTTGGCTGAGGACTGTAAAAGTACAGTCCTCATGAACAGAGATATAAAGTCCTGAGAAGGCCTCAGTGACTAGGAGGTGTCATTTAAGTTTGCAGTAGGTGCACATGGAAGGCAAATCAATGATTTATGTATTTTTTTTCTATAAGGTTTAAACAGATAATGAAGAACTTTTGCAAAATGTCACTTGAAACTCAAGATAAAATAGAAACTTACAGATGCTTCTCAAGACAATGAGAGCAATGAAATAGTTTCTCCTTAAATCTCAAATAGTGTTTATTAAATATAAAAATAGAACAGTCAAAGGTCCGAACATTGTGAGATCTTCTTTTCAGAAACTTGTTTTTTCTCTCTACATACACAAGCTTTACTTACTACGCAGGAAACTATGGAATTGTTTTCCCTTGGAAGTAAAGAAGTTAAACAGTTTTTACCTCAGAAATAACTTGTATTAGTAGTGGCCTTCTACTATGTATTACGTTTTACACTCATTTATGTCTTTATGTGGAAATTAGGATTTTAGCATCTAAAATATACAATGTTCTTGTCTAGGCACCACAGGGCTAGAGTTTCTGACATGTTTGACAAAGCTTTTGCCGTCATCGAAGGTACATTCTATTAATACTATAATAATAGATATAATAAGCAATATTATGATACATAATAAAGGTAACCTTATAATTATATTCCTATTCATCTTAATTTTCATTTTGGTACCTACTTTATATAGGTTATATAAACATACATCATGTATTGTTATGAACGAGTAGCTTTGTAGCTTTGGTTAATGTTGGGTGATTTTAATATGGTAAGTATGGAAGTATTTTTTTAAAGTAGTAACTGCTAGGCAAATACGTTAGCTGCTACTATATTTTAAAAACACAGTAAAACCAAAATACACTGTCATTATTCAATTAAACTGAATGACCAGGTGCTTGCTTACCCTCCCATTTAATTGGGTACTTGATTTTTCCACCTGAAAGATTTTTCTTCAAGTGTGCTGCCAGGTACCCAATGTGTTTTCAACTTATATTCAGTTCTTGGTTATCTCCTGGGATTACTCCATTATACATTACCTGTAACAAACCTTGCTTTTCAGAACTTACTGACACTGCTATCTTCTACACTTCTAATTAAGTTATTTCCTGACATTCAGGCTGTTTCTCCAACTAGTAAATTCTGTTTTAAAAGTCAAACTAGTTTCTGACTGCATTTATACATTGTAAATTTCAGCCAACCATCATAGTTGAATACATTTTTCAATTTAAATATTCAAAATTTTCAATGCATTAGAGAATTCTTTCTTCTATCCAGGAAAGTAAATCCAATAAATCAAAATGTTTAATGGCCATATTCAAGTCTAATTCATTACAAATCAGAAATATGGCAGTGACTGCGAGACATAAGATCATAAAGGTTGTAGAGTTTTTCCTATATTTGAAGAATGTGAGTGGATTGCAAGGGTACAGGTATCAGTTCTTTGCTTCTTCTCTCAAAGCATCTTTTCCACCAATAAACTGATTTTTAAAATTAAATTTTAAAGAAAAGAAACATTTTTCCTAATTATGTATGGCATTTTAATGCAAATAATTCTAAAAATGAGTAATTCTGAGATCAGTAAATATCTAGGCAAATTCTAAGCCTTTGTATATGGCACTCTTGACAGGGAAGTAAGATACACATTCTCTCTCTCTGTTTTCATTAACCCGCTTTCAAGGGTCAAGTCCTGTGGGTACTTTGCATCATTATTTTAGGTTTTTCACATATGTGTAACTTAAGGAGAATTCAATAATTTTGGCATGAATAAAATATGAGTAGTGAACCCGTATATCCAGTCTAAATAGTTAAAAATTCAACATAAACTATTTTGAGTAATATTGAAGACTGGCTAAAAATGTCTTTGGTAGACTTTGAATGTGTCTATTAGTATCTATCTATCTACTAGTATCAATTAGTATCATTTATCTACCTATCTTTCTATGATGTAACTATCTATGTATTTTTATATCCCTGTATTATAAGTATATAAGAGCTTACTAAAAGGATCTAAGCAACACAATTAGAGATATTTCTAGCCAAACAGAAATAAATACATCACAGAAACGGATTTTGTATTCCCCCCCACCTTTTTTTTTTGAGATGGAATTTCACTCTGTCGCCAAGGCTGGAGTTAGTGACAGAACCCCAGCTCACTGCAATCTTTGCCTCCCAGGGTCCAGTGATTCTCCTGCCTCAGCTTCTGGAGTAGCTGAGTTTACAGGTTCCTGCCACCACATCTAGTTAATTTTTTGTATTTTTAGTAGATACTGGGCTTTACCGTGTTGGCCAGGCTGGTCTTGAACTTCTGAACTCACCTGCCTCAGCCTCTGAAAGTGCTGGGATTGCAAGCATGAACCACCACTGGTTTTGTATATCATGGATAAAAATTACATTTCAATAACTTAGCCATGTCATTCAACCTTCCTATACTACAGTTTCCTCTTCCAAAAGCAGGGCAAATAGCTACCTAACAGAATTATTTCAAATACTGTATATGAAATACACAATGGTGTTACTTTGTTTTCTGTTGCTCTCTGTGTATATGTCCTGATTAGTTCTGTTTCCCTAATCCTTCAAAGTTACCATCAAAGCATAAATAAATTTATAGCAAGATAGTGTTTTTACCTATAAGACAAAAGTTTCATTGCCCTTTCTGTTTTATTAATGTATTGATTCATCTAAGACATAATTTGGAAACATACGTATATGCCAAACACTGTTATAGGTATTAGAAAAAAGTGATTTTAAATAAGGAAAACAAGCTTTTTTTTTTTTTTTTCCTAACAGAGCTTACTGACTAGAGGAGAATATGGATAATAAATATACCATAAAATAAATTTAATTACAGCGGTAAGTAAATAAATTTAATTACAGCGGTAAGTAATTAAATAAATTTAATTACTCTAAATAAATCAAAGCATAGTAATGAGATAGAGAATCATGAAGGTCTATTTTATATGGTACTTAGAAGAGGTATTTTTAAACAATTCCTATTTGAACAGAGACCTGAATAAATGAAGAGGCAGTTATTTGAATGTTTGGAGAATAATTACATAGGAAGAAAAAATGTTGAGAAAACCAAAAGAGCATTGATGTGGTTGTATTACATCAGTTTGGTATGATTATAGAAATAAAGTTTAATAGAGGAACTTGATAGAAAATGAAGCTGAAGAAACACATATAGATTGAGTCCTCAAAGGCCTCATGTGAATCATGGTAAGAATTTTAAATTGTATTTAATATTTGAGGTGTTAGAGTATTGAGACAGAATGACAAATATATAAATTGTTTTAAGAATTTTCACTGCTATGTGGAGAATGTAGAGAAAGAAGAGTAGAATCATGAAAATCAGTTTGAAGGCTTTGTCACAAAATATATTCAATTTGCTTCCTGTTGGATGAGGAAATTCACACATTATTCCACAAAATAAGTCATTTCACTATCATCATCTGATAATAATATTTTCATAAAAAATAGAAAAATATGTTCTCTCTCCACACTTACTGACTTACCTTTGTTTGGAAAAAAATACAGCATAAAAGTCATTGGGGACAGTGTTACAAAATGAATAATTATGGATAAAAGATTCAAGAATTATGGACATCTTTCAATCCCAAAAGATAAAGCCTTTGCTAAGTTGATGGCACTACTGGCTATTACCCTTTGCTCTTTCCTGTGTGTGTACACTTTCACACATAACTTTACAGTGTGGTCTATAATGGGAAAGACTTTCTGCACTGCCCCTTGATTCTGAGCTCAGTCACTTGATTAACTTTTTTTTTTTTGCATAAATATAAGGGTATACGTGCAGTTTAGTTACCTGGATATATTGCACAGTGGTGAAGCCTGGGCTTTTAGTGTAACTATCACCCAAATAATGTACTTAGTATCCAACAAGTAATTTTTCCTCCCTCACATCTCTCCAACCCCCTCAACATTCTGAGTCTCCAATGTCTATTATTCCACGTTATGACCATGTGTACATATTATTGAACTCCCACTTAGAAATGAGAACATACGGTATTTGGCTTTGTGTTTCTGAGTTGTTTCTCTAAGATAGTAGTCACCAATTCCATCCATGTAACTAGAAAAGATATTACTTTATGATTTTTATGGGTAAATCATGTTTCATCCATGTTGCTGCAAAATATATGGTTTTAATATTTTTATGGGTAAATAGTATTTCATTGTGTATATGTGTCACATTCACTTTGAAATGTTAGCAAGTGTGATATCAAGACAAGGAAGAAAATTTGAGAATTTTAGGTACTACACTTTCCCTCTGCTATTAACATGAGGAGGACATGCCTAGGCTAGTCCAATGTAAAGTATTAGAAATATATGGGCCAGAGTCATTAGGTATTAGATGTCTTAGCCAAAACTATCAGAGATTAACACAAACCTAACCAATATCCAACAAGCAGATCCTCATAGCCAACTTCTAGCTTATATCAGCTAAAGCACTCAAATTCCTCAGATAATACTAATGTCAATCAGGTTGTGTGATTGTAATGCAACATAATTGTCACAATATGTAACTGATGCAATAGTGCAGAGATGTGAGTAAAATAAATTTATATAAAAATCTTTTCTGGAAGGATATTAATCCATTATGAGGCTTGAGTCTTAGCATTTGGAGGTTTTTGGTTATTAAAAATATCTTAACCACATAGGTTTATGGATTAAATTAACAAAGAGGATTACTTTCCTCTTTCCCATGTAGAACCCTAGAGAAAGTCAGTTTCACAAAATGGAAGGGATCTAAGTGATGCAAAGGTGTCAGGAAATTGTAGGACAGAAAACTGCAAGTTTCTTAACATCTCTCATTCTACACACACCCTGCACTTCCCCCTCCATGACTGTCACTACCCTTCTGTTTGGTCCTTACAGCACCTGAGATGGGATTCTGTAATTATTGTGAGCCCCACTTGAAATCGACACCCCACACAAAAAAAATACATGAGAGATACATATACCAGATACAGTGTTGATGCAGTAAGTTACCTGAAGGTCTTAGAAGTTCACATGGGGCTGAGAACAGAATGTAATCTTCAAAAGGTGATACTGTGCCAGCAGGGGAAGATACATTGGGTACTTCACCAGAAGACGCAGTAAGGATTGAGACAAAGCACAGAGAAAAAATTCGTAAACTAGAGTGGATAAAGGAAGCATTTAAAAATTCTTCCTTGGATAAAGGAAGCATTTAAAAATTCTGGAATACTAAGTATTTACAACTTAGTAGACATAATCTAGAATTTGTTTATTTGACATGTATTTCCTATTACCTAGTATGTGCCAAATATTGATCTATACTCTGGGGATGCATCAAATAATTTTAAAAAGAGACAAAAGGAGAAACTGAGTAAACCTGTGAGTTACTGAAATAAATCAGAAGTGATTGTTAATTTACATGAATTTCACTAGATCTGATGCTTTTTTTCTGGATACTGAGTGTGAATGGTAAATTATAAGAAAGTTAAATAATTAAGGAGAAAAATAGTTTATTTCTACATATTTGGGTTAATGCCGTAAAACTGAAACCAACGCCAAGAATAAATGATAGATTTCATCCCTTTAATGATATCTATTTTCATAATGATGAATATTTTTATATTAGTATGTCTATGAAGATGTTTGGATTCTAGAGTAACTAAGAAAAACAGCATGAATTTTCAGAATAAGAGAACATTACCTAATAGCAAAACATATCATTTGATATAACTATCTTTATTTATTTATTTTCTTTGCTGTAATGGAAAAACAAAAATTAGCAACTCAATTAAACAAAGTACTGGATATTTGTTTCTTTCTTGCTACCTGTGAATGATCATCTGAAAGGTCAAAAGTGGTAATTATATGAAAAATAATATGACATAACTTCACAAATATTTAAAATGCGTTAAAGTCCATTAAAATTATGTTTTGGCTCCTGAAAGTACAAAATGTCTTTGCTAGAAATACTTGTATTTTGGACCTGGCAGAGCTACGATTCTTTCACATTTTAAGTAAGAACAATGTAAAACGTGGCTGCAGCTATCTCAGAGGAACCCTCAATCAATTGTTTTACTGCTTTTCCTAACTCCCATTTATGTAACTGTAACAGATATTGCCAGTAGATTAACTCCAAGAAAATATTACAAACCATTAAACAATAAGGGTTTCTGACCTATTGTTTTCTTCCAGTAAAGGGAATATAAGAATTGAGAAAAAAATGAATGAATCAAATAGCCAGATTCATTCCAAACAGAGCATTAAAAAAAAATCACAAGAAGTTAGAACATAAAGTGATATCTCTAGCAGCTCAGATCAACAAATATATAAACTTTTCATACAGTAACCTAAACAGTAGATTGAGTCAGGTTCACCATAACTAGATAATCTAGGACTTGTTTATTTGACATGTATTTACTGATCACCTTGTATGTGCTAAGTATTGGTCTAGACTCTGGGGATGCAGCAAATAATTTTTAACGAGAGAAAATTTTACTCTTTTGGATGTGACAAGATAGTATTTTTTTCCTTCATTTTTTTCCTTTTCTTCATTTATTCAACAAATATGTAATGAAGGCCATTGATGGGGTGATAGGATGATGGTTCCTAAATCTTCTTTGATGAATACACAGGTTGGCTTTCTGCCCTCATAATGATGGAAGCATAGTGCATTTGTATGCCTTTAGAGTTGTAAAAAATAAGTGACTTGATTTTCTAAAAATATTATCTAAACTTGGAATTCAGAATTGCAAAATATGAGAAGTAAAGTTAATTAATGAATTTAAAGTCTTTAATTGTGAAAGTAGCATGGGTGTTGCTAAGTGGAAATTTTATTAGTCTCCACTCTTTAGCAACCGTTTGATTCATCCAACATTTTAACATCTGTTTTAAACTAATGAACTCTATTGAATCAATTACTGACTATTGGTGCAAAAATAATTGTGGGTTTTGCCACTACTTTTAATGACAAAGCCAATAAAATACAATATGATTTGTATTTAAATGACACATTAAGATTTTTGTTTTTAAAATTGTAAGAGGCGTATTTATAGTCAACAAAGTTCAAATTCCTGCTTTGTGGACAGTGAAGGTATTTCAATATGATGCAATATGATGTTTTATTTAAAGTTATAAGGAGCACATTTGTAGTTAACATAGTTTTAATCCCTGCTTTGTGAACAGTGAAGGTATTTCTGTTGATGAGATCTCTCTGGCTCAATTATCTACTTAATTACATCCAGCTGGGCAGACACAACTGCTAAGGCACAAGGAAACCCATTTAGTAAGTGAACCCTGACCCATTTAGAAGAAGCGCTTCTTGGTTCCCATTTTCCCCAACCTGTGCATGAATAGTTGACCAGCTTTTATGTACAGTCTTTAAAATTCTTGCAGCTATCATCATTTCACAAATTGCTCTCTTCCTGACAACAGACTCATTCAGTTTTCTGAAATTTTGAAGAGACTCTTCACTGGGATATAAATGGTAGTTGTCAGAGAAAAAAAAAAGCTTTGCTTTTTCATCAATCAGACTCAATAGAAAATGAAGTCTACTGTAAAATTGTGCTTCTGTCATTCAAGGTCAAGAAACAGTTAAGTAACATCACTCAAGGATTCTGAAGCTAGTCTTCCCTATCCTTGTTTCAGAATCAATGAGATTGCTTCTTCCTTTTAGTGCCCTTTACCTAGAGGGAGTAAAACAACTTTATAAGAGGGAAATTTTATTACATGATAGAAGAAAATATCTTTATTTATCACATAATAGAAGAAAAAACCTTCTTATGCCAGACTGTTTCTATTCCTAACATGGTCTTCAGGTTCATTTCCTTCATAGGCAAGTGATTTTACTCTACTTTCTTCCATTCTGCTCTGTATTACGGAACACTGACTTTTATTTTCTATATAGATTATTGTATCCTCTGGCATCTTATTGAATGCAGCTGTGGGAGGGAAAATTAGGGCATTAGCAGAAGAAGTGATGGAAGTTGGGTATTCAGTGCTGGCTACATTTAAGATGGGCAAGAGGTAGACTGGATTTCTCCATGGAAGCCACAGTGCCTCGGGGCACATCTCTGTGTCCCCATACAAATCTTATGCATAAGAAGTGTATGTCACTTCCCCCCTTCACTCTCTCTCCTGCCACCATGTGAAGACATATTTGTTTCCCCTTCACCCTTCTGCCATGGTTGTAAGTTTCCTGAAGCCTCTCCAGCCATTACTCCTGTACAGCCTGTGTAACTGTGAATCAGTTAAACTTCTTTCTTTATAAATGATCCAGTCTTAGGTAGTTCTTTATAGTAGTATGAGAACAGACTAATACACCTTTCTACATTTTTTCTTCTTTGGCTGTTTCCAGCCTAGAAATATTAACTGTTCAGATAGCTCTGCAGTCTCAAATAGGAAAAGTCCTTCTCAGCCAGAACTTGTGAAAAGAAAATTATAGTGAAAGATAACCTCCCCAAGGCACCCACCAATATTTATTTATATTATTTATTTATTTAGATAATTATTCTAACAGTGTGAGATAACGTCTCATTGTGAACTGGATTTTTATTTCCCTAGTTATCAGTGATTTGGATCAATATTTATATAACTGGTGGCCATATGTGTATCTTATTTGGAGAAATGCCAATTTAAGTCTTTGGCCCACTATTTAAGTGGATTTGGTGGTGACTTAAGTGGATTTGGTGGTTTTTCTTTGCTTTTATTATGTTATATTTTTGAGTTATAGGAGTCCCTTATGTATTTTGGATAATAACCTCTTATAAGATAAATGTTAGGCAATTACTTTTTCTCATTTTATAATTTTTTTTCCCATTTATTGATTATTTCATTTGTCATGCAGAATATTTTTAATTTGTATTATACCTCCAGTCTATTTTTGCTTTTCTTGCTTATGATTTTACTCTTATAGCCAAAAATTCCTTGCTAAGACCAAGGTCTGGAAGCTTTTCCCTATGTATTCTTCTAGGATGTTTGCAGTTCAGGTCTTAAGTTTAAGTCTTTAATCCACTTTGACTTGTCTTTTAGGTAATACATAAATAAATGACCACTTTCATTCTTTTCCATGTTGCTATCCACTTTTTCAAATGCTATGTGTTGAAATATTATTATTTTTCTCTTGTGCATTTATGGCATCGTTTTCAAAGGTCAGTTGACTGTACACGCTTGGATTTATTTCTAGCCTCTTCACTCTGTCCCATTAGTCAATATGTCTGTATGCTAGTATCATAGTGTTTTATTTGCTGCAACTTTGAAGTATGCTTTGAAATTTAAAAAGTGCTTGCTTTCATTTTGTTCTTTATCAAGATTGTTTTCTCTATTCAGCATTTGTATGTATCCATATTAATTTAAAGCCTCTTTATTCTACGTTTTTTAAGATAAAGATTTTGACAGGAACTGCATTGAACCTGTAAATCATTTTGGGTAGTATGAACATTTTTTAAAATGTAATTCTTTCAATCCATGAACATGGGATTTTAAAAAATTATTTGTGTATCCTACAATTTCTTTTATCAGTACATTATAGATTTCCAATTTCAGCTTTTTTATGCCTTGGTCCAATATATTTCTGTGTATTTTATTTTTTGATGCTATGATGATGGAATTATCTTTTAAATTTCCTTTAAACATAGTTTGTTGTTAGTGTGTAGAAACAAAATTGATTTTGTATGTTGATTTCTACCCTGTAAGTTTACTGACCATGTTTATTAAATTGATAAGTTTTTTTTGGTGAAATCTTGAGAATTTTCTACATACAATATTATGTCATCTGTAAGCAGAGTTAATTTCACTTATTTCTTCTCAAATTGAGATGTGCTTTGTTTTTTTTTTTTTTTTTCTTGTCTAATAGCATTAGCTTGGACTTTTCATAGCATGTTAAACAGAATTGCAAGAGTAGACATTCTTGTTTCTGATTTTAGAGAAAAATCTTTCAGGGTTTCCTCTTTGAGTATAATACTAGCCAGAAGCTTTTCAAGGTGGCCTTTAATATTTTGAAGTAATTTCTTTCTATATGTTTGCTGGAATTTTTTTAAATCATAAAAGGGGGTTAAATTTTGTCAGTGTTTTTCATTCTGCATCTTTAAAAATGACCATGTGATTTTTAGCATTCATTCTGTTAATGTAATGTATCACATTAATATTTATATGTTAACTCATCCATGCATCTTGGGAATAAATTCTACTTGGTTATGCTGTATGATCCTTTAAGTGTGCTTTTTCTGGAATTTCGTTAGCTGGCATTTTGATGAATTTTACATCTATACTGACAAGGTGCTTTGGCCTACATTTTCTGGTAGTGTCTTTTTCTGGCTTTGGTATCAGAGTAATATTGGCCACATAGAATGAGTTTAGAGAAGTTCTTTTCTCTTTAATACTTTGGAAGAGTTTGAAAGAATGCTGCTCATTAATTTTTTTTTAAGTAGTTGATAGAATTCACCATTGAAGTAATCTAGTCCTAAAGTGACCTGGCTTTTCTTTGTTGGGAGGTTTTTGATTAGTAATTCAATATTCTTAATAGGAACAAGTCTCTTCAAATTTTTTTATTTCTTCATGATTCAGTGTTGGTAGGTTGCATCTTCCATGGAATTTAGCTGTTTCTTCTAGAAATGGTGTAACCCTATCATTGTTGACATATTCTTAGTAGTTTCTTATAATCATTTTTATATCTGTGGCAGTGACTGTAGTGCCGCTTTCATTTATATTTCTATTTATTCAAATCTTCTCTCTTTTTTCTTGGTATAGCTAAAGATTTGCCAATTTTGCTTGTCTTTAAAAAGACAGAACAATTTGTTAACATTTTTTATTTTTTTTTTTCTGTTCTTTTTTATATTTCTGCCCTGATCTTTAGATTTTTTTTCTTCTGCTAATTTGAGGTTCGTTTTCTCTTCCTTTTTTAGTTTCTTGGGGTATGAAGTTGGACAGTTTATTTGAAAGCTTCTTTTTTAATGTAGGTACTTATCACTGTAAACTTTTCTGTTAGTACTCCTTTGGTCCATCTTATAAATATTGGTATGTTGTATTTTAATTATTGTTTCTGCAAGACATTATATTAGATTATGTTCAATGTTTTCTAATGTTGATATTGATAAGACATTTTCTAATTTTTAAAAATGTCATATTTAAACGATTGGTTATAAATGTGTTGTATAGTTTTCACATATTTGTCAATTGTTCAGTTATTCTTCTACTATTGATTTCTAATTTTATTCCACTGTGGTCATAAAAGATGTTTGGTGTGATCAGTCTTCTCAAATTTGTTAAGTCTTGCTTTGAGAACTAACATATGATCTATACTGGAGAACATTCCGTGTGTGCTTAAAAATAATCTTCATTCTTCTGTTGTTCTGTAAAATGTCTCCATGTGTCTGTAAGTTTAATTTTCTCTCTAGTATTGTTCAAATCCTTGCTTTTCTCATTAAATTTCAGTCCAGATTTTTTATACATTTTGAAAAGGAAGCAATGAACTCTTTTACTTTTATTGTGTTGCTGTCTACTTCTCACTTCAGTTCTGTCAATGTTTGTATCACATAATTAGGTATTCTGATGTTGGGTAGATATTATTTAAGAATTTTTTACTTTTCAGGTGAAGTCACTCTTTAACCATTACATAATATTTTTCTTTATTTCTTATGATATTTGTTGACTTAATGTCTGTTTTGTCTAATATAAATATGGTCACCCTGTTCTCTTTTGATTACCATTTACTTGGACTTTTTTTTTTTTTTTCATTTCTTCACTTTTAGCCTATGACTGTCCTTAAGTCTATACTGAACTCCTTATAAACAGCATATATTTGCTTCTTGTTTTTTCTTTTGTTGTTGTTGTAGTTGTGTGCTTTTAAAATGCATTTAACTATGCTATGCCTTTTGGTTGAGAAGTTTAATACATTTACATGTGAAGTAAATATTGATAGAAAAGTGCTTTCTGTTGCTGTTAAACTGTTAATTATATTCTGTCTGTCCTGCACTTCTTCTGCCCCCTCCTTCTCTTGCTACCTTTCTTTGTTTTCAGTTAATTTTCTGCAACAATGCAATTCGATTCCTTTCTCATTTTCTTTTGTGTCTCTTTCGAAAAATTTTTTTTAATGATTATCACAGATTTACACAAAACATTGTATAGTTATGACAGCATATTTAAGCAGATAATAACAACTTCAATGGCATAAAAACCTTTATACTTTTATACCTCCTGCTCTAGATTTTATTTTATTTATGTCACATTTTGCATATTTTAATGTTTTCTCTCCTAACTTTTTTTATTTTTATTCATTTATATACATTAATCATTTAATTTGCATAGTAGGATTAGAAGTGATTCACATACTACCTTTATAGTATGATAACATTTTGCACTGTCTACGTGTTTTCCTTTATCAACTTGTTTATGCTTTCATGTGCTTTTATGTTGCTGCTTAGCATCCTTTTGTTTCACCCTGAACAACTCTTTTTTTCCTTTGTGTGGGTCATGTTTTCTTATTACTTCCTTTTTATTTATTCCTTGTTTGGTATCTACAGATTATAAGAAAAAAGGCCTCCTCTCCTAGTCCTCAGAGTGTGGCCTCATATAGGAGAAGGCATTCATCATTAGCCTAGCCAGAGATTGCTGGGGTCTTTAAGACCTCTCTGTGTATGCATCCTCTCTGGACTTGTGCATGTACCTCCAAGTTACTTTCTGCTTTTATTTTTTTTAGAAATGTATATTTCTTGCTCTCTCTGGCATCCATCAACTGTTCCATGGGCCTTCTGGAGTAGCAGCATGCAGAAACTCATTTTTCTGTTATCAGTGCCCCCCAGGCATCTACACTATGTCAGAATCCATCTATGCTGTGAGACAGGTGAGACTGAATTTATTCCCTCAGGCAACTACCAAAAAAGTTTTAAATTTGACAAATGTGTTAATCATATCTTTCTCTCCTTAGAGATAAGCCAGTCACTGGGAGTCTTCTTGATTATGTTATGCTGAGTTGGGAGTAGGCTTCCGGTTGGTGAGTGTGTACTAGCCTAAACTTTTGCCCTGTTCTTAGCAGTGTTCAGATGTCTAGAGTATGCTAGGTCCTACCAGTGTTCTGAGATAGTTGAAACAGAAGCCAGTCCTTGGTGCAGCTGCCTTAAAAGTTGGAATGTTGTATGCAAGGTCTAGTGCTTTTCTTCCCCAAGGATAAGCTGGGAAGTGAGGTTTCTTCCCAATTATGTGGCACTGTGCTGAGGGACAGCCTATAGGAGATAAGTGCATACTTCAAGCTGTTGCTCTTTTCAGTGTTCCCCAGTCATGCAGAGTATACTTGATCTCATTAGCACTTGGAGACAGGCAAAAGAGAAGCAAGTTCCTTGGTCAACCCTGCAAATTTTGGAATGTTAGTTACGTCATCCAAGAAGAAACTGCATCTTTCCCTCTCCAAGAAAAAACTGGAATATGGAGGTTTCTGCAAGCTAGATCTGCACAGAACCAGAGAAGGGGGCTATTAATGAATATGTCTTATTAAAAATCACCATCTTTGTTCTCAGCAGCCCCCAACCACCTGAAATCATCTGCTGTCAGTATCACTTGGTCAGTCTCCAGAAAGTCAGAACACTGGACATATGCTCCAGTTTTTTTTTTTATTCCCAGGGAGAAACTTTGATCCAGGGTTTTACTCCACATGGTGATGTTGTGAGATGGGGAAAGATAATGGTTTGAAGGCACTTCACATTTTCCTACCAGCTCCTATGAGGCTGGTTTTGTGCACTGCAGTCCAGTAGCTTCTCAACTGGTTCCTGGATTTCTCATAGGGAATAGTTTTTCCTTGTATTGTTGAACTAATGTGCCATCTGGGAAAGTATGACTTTATATTTTGCCTTCTTGCTAACAGGTTTCTGCAAACGTATCTTTAAGGCCTGTTTGCTCTTCACAAAATTTTGGTAATTTTTGATATATTTTAATTTACAAGTGATGCATTTTATGACTTATCTCTTTTTAATAAAAAGGATAAAAGTAAGTAAATAAATGATTATGATAAAAATAATTATTCTGGGATTATTATAATGTGTTATCTTACTCATATTTATCTTCAAATATTAGCTGAGAGGACTAAGAAATGGATGATTAGTCCAACTGTAATACAAAGGGACTAAAAAGAAAGTGAAGATGGTAGAAAGAGGTACCAGTGAGGGTAGAATTGAGATGAAGTACCTTGAGTGCAGTGGTGTTGGTGAACACACATTTTGTTTGTTTATTTTTCTTATTCCCATAAAATCCAGCTAGTTCAGTTTTTTTCATTATATATATGTATATATACACACATATATATATACATATATATAATTGCGTTTTAGGTTTTGGGGTACATGTGAAGAACATGCAAGATTTTTGCATAGGTACATACATGGCAATATGGTTTGCTACCTTCCTCCCCATCACCTCCATCTGTGCTTTAGTATCTGGATCAGATAGTATTTTTAAGATTCACATTATTTTAATGGTAATTTATGCATGAAAAGACTAAATGTTCTATACCTCATATATGATAAAATGTATACTTAACATAAATACATTTACTAAAAATATGTAATATGACAAAATTTATAAAAGAAAAATCTGTATTTATATTTGAAAGTGATTAAAGTATTCAAGTGATTAAACTCACTTAGGGATTTTGTGGATTAACCAGGGAGTACAAACGTAAACTTTCTTTATATTACTATATTTCAGTATAGGTACATATAAGCGTGGTCTATTTATTTTTACTTTTTAGAAAATGCTTATTTTTTAGAAATGTTCATTATTTATCTGAGAATTTTTAAAAAATGTTCTGGAATGCACATAGGTATCAGAAAGCACTGGCTTCTCATGCTTTAGTTATCAGACTTTCTAAGGGGAAATCATTTTTCTATCGTTAAGTCCTTATGCTTATCCATTTTAGTTCACCTTTTTGTTAAAGTTTCTTGGGTTAAACAAAACAGAAATTAATGTTTTATCTAATGCCATTCTCTGAGTTACATTACAGTAATATGCACACAATAAATTAGTTTACTTACCAAGACATGAAAACTGCTTTTCAGCTAGAAATACAAATGTTCTCCTTGATTGAGTTTTAATGAAGATAGATACATCTGCAAATGTATACAGAGAAAGAGAGAACACGGAGTGCAAGTAAATGCATTTATGAGCCAGCAGGACACGCAGGCTTTCTTTTGTCTGATATTGCTGTTATCCATGAATTTAGATGTAAGTGAAGCACTAGTCTTACAGAGCAGCTTCTCCTACACTACATTTCTCTTCTTTCCAGCCTGGTGTTAAGCTTTCAAACCAAGCCCTCTTTTACAGATTATCTGATCTAACGATACCAGCCTTTTCTCAGCAGTGAATATAAATGATACATTCTGTGAAATTGCCTTGTTTTCTACAGTGTAATATTTACCACCCATATTCACTTTCTCTTTTTTACTTAACCAAATATAGCTTTTGGTCTTTACAGACTATAAACATCCATCCCCCTGACCCTGAATGGATAGGCTTAAATTCAGTTTCTTCAACCTAGCAACTTTGCCAGCTCTTCTGTACATTTAAATTTGAATCCACGCTTTGAGATTATTCCACAAGCCTGAAAATCAAATAAAAATAGTCCTTCTTCTATAAAGTACTATTTTCTTATACATACCTAAACACATACACCCATACTTATGCATGCATATATTCCACCAAACTATATCATTTTAGGGTTATCTTTGTTTAGCACAAAATCTGTCCTAAAATATGACTCCAAAATTATTAATATCTTTTAAAAGATGAATAAAATAAGACAATTTCATATTTAGGACTGTAATTCTTTTCCTTGACAATCTAATTTCTTCCCCACAATTCACCAAGGCTGTAAACTTTAAGTGAAGTAGAAAGATAAGACAATCATATTACAAATTATTGAAAAGGTTAATGTAGGAAAGCACCTTTCCCAGGATATATGAGATACTAAGATTTTGATATTCTATATTAGTGAAGAGATTACATTGAAAAAGGTAAATGGTACAACAGAAAGTCTATTTTTAAATAGAAAGTTGAGGATTCTGTATGATAATCTTTCTTTTGGTCTAAAATCTTAAATAATATTTTTATAATAATTAAAACAATTTCTTTAAGCACAGCTAGAATTTATGTAGGTATACATGTTTATAAGTTAAATATATATATTTATTTCACACTTTAATGTGTCTATCTAGACTCACTATAATATACGTATAATATATTGTCAATATAATATTCTTCATATTAAAATAAGATTTTTAATATTTTGGGGGTTATGTTCTATATGATAGAATCCTAACTGGTTTTATTATTAAGAGTTCAAAGAGCTTTATAGCAGTGACAGTCCTTCCTGGATATTTGTGTTGAAATTTGATCTCACTTATGTTTCTCCTTAACCACATTCTCTTGCCTTAAGATCCAGATTATTACAGCAGAGGTTAGTCAATGCTTTCAAGACTTCTGAAGACTTAATGAATGTGGCAATCTGAAGACAGGAACTTGTCTAATTGATTATTTCTCAAGAAGACAGTAAATGCAATTTGAGGCCAAACTTTTAAGGCAAGTTGCAACCGAGGTTTATATTCATTCATTCAGAAGCATTACTTTAACATCCACTCTCTGCTGGGGCATTTTCTCCAGACAAGTAATTCTCAAAGTGTGAACCATGTTACAATATAGGGGTCCCAAAGATTTTTTAAAAAATATAATAATATTATAATGATATCTACTGTTTTCACTTTCCATATCTAGAGAGTATAAAGTCTTCCAGTGAAGTCTTCCAGAAGCTATGTGATATATTATATTACAGAAGATTGTATATAAAAACAGATATGAGAATCTAGCTGCCTTCTAGTAAGTCAGACATTAAAGAGATGCCCAAAATATATATATTTCTCAATAAACATTTTTGTTTGGGAAAGTGTAATCTTTTAAATAAGTTATTTTTGCTATCCTATGTAATTATAGTTAAAATTAACAACTAGAATAAAATAGCTAAGTTTAAATATTTGTAAGTTTGAATTCCTAATACCACAAATTTTGACATCTATACACAAAAATGACATGGATTTATTATATATTCAAGGATATAATGGGGTCCTGACACCAAGAGATTTGTGAGCTGCTGTTTTAGGTTCTAGAATCTTAATCAGTTTTCTTCTCCTGTTCTCATGAGTCCATTATGGAAGTAGTATAGACTACATTCAAATGTGGTCCTTAACTGTCTTACCATTATTTCCTATTTTAAGCTTTGAGAAAAACTTATTTTCAACTCTCAAGCAGTTCATACCAGATCCTGGAATAAAGAGAACATCTGTGAAAAATCCCAATTAGTGTTGTTTTGTCCTAGTTCTCTTATTTCCAGTTTTTCCTTAGAGATACAAACCAAAGACCCCTGATTATAGAGTAAAAATTTTTCTTCTCCTCTTTCACTTGACTACTAAGTGATCACACTGTGTAAAAAGGTAGCTCCGCCTTTGCACAGTGGAAGTATTACAGCTGATGAGCTTTATCTGAAGCACAAGTATTGCAAATTCAAAACTTTTCCCAATACCTCACATTGACGACTTGAAATATGGTCGACATTGGCAATTTTTGACAGTCTCTACAGAGAATGAGCCGTTTTTGTTTAAAGAAACAAAAACAAACAAAAAACTTAGCTCCATCTAAGGGAGTTTATATCTAACTTTGTGTTGAATGTACAGTCCCTTAATTTTACAGCCCTCCTCCATTTAGCTTGCCCAGCTGAGTAATTAACAATGGTGCAATAGGCAGTACTAAGACCCTTAAAAGTCAAATTACAAGTCTTCAGACCCTTACAAGTCTAAGACCCTTACAAGTCTAATTCTTTTGTGGTATTTTGTTTCATGTTTACTGCCCCATAAGACAATGACGAACACGGTGAAAACCCATCTCTACTAAAAATACAAAAAATTAGCCAGGTATGGAGGCACACACCTGTAGTCCCAACTACTCAGGAGGCTGAGACAGGAGAATTGATTGGACCCGGGAGGCGGAGGTTGCAGTGAGCTGAGATCACGCCACTACACTCCAGCCCGGGCAACAGAGAAAGACTCTGTCTCAAAGAAAAAAAAAAAAGTAGGGTAGTCTGATTTAATGGATGTGAGCATAAATCTATTTCAGGCTTTATTTATATTTAAGTGTCTTCTTCATAAAACATAATCAGGTTATGAAAAGTACAGCCTTATCATATTTTAAAATATTTAAGAAGGATTTTAAAAGTTGTCTAATTCATCAAGTTTTTTTGAAATATGTTTTAAATTCTCAAAATAAGCACCGACTTAACTATGAGTGCTAGTCATTATTGATCAGTTATTTCTTCCACCTTGAAAATTTTACTCGAAGTTTGAAAATAGACTAAGTCGTTCCACAACTTACTTAACCTCCCTTATATTTATTATAATAGACAATAGTCTATTTGTGCTCTTTCAGAGGTTTTGATGAAGGCATTTAAGGCTATGAACTTTCCTCGTAACATCATCTGTGCTGTATTCCATAGGTTTTGATAGGTTGTGTCCCTATTATTGTTTAGTTCAAATATTTTTTAAATTTTTATGTTGATTTCATTTTTGACACAATGATCATTAAGAAGCAGGTTAGTTAATTTCCATGTATAATATTTGCATGATTTTGAGGATTTCTTTTGGAGTTGATTTCACATTTTATTCCACTGTGGTTCAAGAGAGTATGTGATAAAATTTCAATTTTCTTAAATTTATTGCAACTTGTTTCATGATCTATCATATGGTCTGTCTTGGAGAATGTTCCATGTGCTGATAAATAGAATGTATATTCTGCAGTTGTTGGGTAGAATACTCTGTAAGTATCTGTTAAGTCCATTTGTTCTAAATTATAGTTTAAATTTATTGTTTCTTTGTTGGCTTTCCATCTGGATGACCTGTCAGTAGAGTACTGAGGTCCCCCATTATTACTGTGGTGTGTCTATCTCATTTCTTAGGTCCAGTAGTAATTGTTTTATAAATTTTGGAGCTCCAGTGTTAGGTGTATATATATTTAGGACTGTAATATTTTCCTATTGGATAAGTCCTTTTATAATTATAGAATAATCCTCTTTATCTTTTTTAACTGCTGTTTCTTTAAACTTTGTTTTTTTTTTCTGATCTAAGAATAGTTACTCCTGCTCTCTTTTGTTGTCATTTGCATGGAATATCTCTTTCCACTTATTTGCCTTAAGTTTATTTGAGTGCTTGTGTTAGGTGAGTCTCTTGGAGATAGCAGATACATGGTTGGTGAATTCTTATCCATTCTGCCATTCTGTGTCTTTTATATGGAGCATTTATGCTATATACATTCAACATTAGTATTGAGATGTGAGATACTGTTCTATTCATCATGTTATTTGTTGCTTGAGTACCTTTTTTATATTGTGGTTTTGTTTTATAGAATCTGTGAGATTTACACTTTAAAGATGTTCTATTTTGGTATATTTTGAGGATTTGTTTTAAGATTTAGAGGTCCTTTTAGTAGTTCTTGTAGTTCTGGCTTGGTAGTGGTGAATTTTCTGTGTTTATTTGTCTGAAAAAGACTGTATTCCTCCTCCGTTTGTGAAGCTGAGTTTCACTAGACACGAAATTATTGGGTGCTAATCATTCTGTTTAAGGATAAGAAGATGGGGCCCCAATTCCTTCTAGCTTGTAGCATTTCTGCTGAGAAATCTGCTGTTAGTCTGATAGGTTTTTCTTTATAGATTACCATTTTCAAATTGTCTTCCAAAATGTTTGTACCATTCTACATTCCCACCAGCCATGAATCAGAGTTCACGTTATCAACTTTTGCTGTTTTAAGTGCTTCAGATTTTATTATTCTGATATATGTGTAGGGGTATCTTATTGTTTTAATTTGCAATTCCCTAATGATAGATGATGAAGATTTTTTAAATACTAATTTGCCATCTCTATCAACCTTCTTTGGAGAGATTTCTGTTCAGGTCTCTTGGCCATTTTTGAATTGGGTAGTTCATTTTCTTGTGATTGCTTTAAGAGTTCTTTGTATATTTTGCATAACAATTCTTTCTCAGATACATATGTTTGCAATATAATATGATTTTTAGATTTAATAAAATTTTATATTTGGGTGAATCAAAAAGCAGGGTTTGAAAACTTTAAAACTTAATTTTTTCCATTCATCTATTTCCATTTAATTGAGTCTTATTTGAAAATGCCTGTTGACCTGGATCTTAAGAAACTTCCTGAAAACATCTTGGAAGCATTGGAGCCAGTAAATTATGTAGTAGCTTTCTCAACAGCTCACCTTAGCATCATGGTGAAAGAAGCTGCCATTAGCTATTTTAAAAAATGACATGAACTTATTAATTCTACCTCCACCAAACTATAAAGCTCTGGGAGTCATTCATTTTATTAGTTTACTATCTTAAAAATAAGAGTTAATTTTTACCTATGTGTAGTGTGAATGTTGCCGCTTTCTCAATACTCATTATTTTTAAGGATGTCAAACAATTTCTGAGTACAGGTGGCCAATTTATGACATTGAAAATAGGCATTTGAAGACTACTCTGGCTAATTGCAATTGTCTCCTATTAGCTATCCTCAGTCACATGGATGTGATGTAATTGGCTAAAGTACACTTGTAGAAAATTATGTA
Source organism: Aotus nancymaae (assembly GCF_030222135.1). NCBI lineage: Eukaryota > Metazoa > Chordata > Mammalia > Primates > Aotidae > Aotus > Aotus nancymaae. Next base: position 26,517,414 of record NW_026988435.1, read on the forward strand.
TGACAGCAGTGGATATTGTTACTTTTATAGAATAACACACTATTCAAAACATCAATACATTCTAATTTTTTGCATCATTGTATTTGGAAAATTTGAATGAAAGACATCACTCAGTGTTACCCATCTTTAAAAATATTATGATCTGTAATTAGTCATATATTGATACTTCATTCCTTTAGTTAGATATATGCATTTTTGCCTATTTACTCCAAGAATTCAAGAGTGAAAGAAGAATGGCATTTGGTTAGAAAGTTTTATTTTTGCACTATTATTTTCGATGTTTAGAATGGTTTTACAACTGCATTTTGTTCTTTCGAGCTCTCACTTCTTTAGACATCATTCTTGTTATCCTATGTTGTACCATGAAACACAGACAGCCTTCTGTTGGAAAAATATAATAGGAAACAAAATGTTTTCTCAACCTGGAAAACCTCTTAACCAAGGTAGTAGGAACAAAAAAAGCAGTTTTGTCATTAAGTAAACATCATGCCAGAATGTAATAAGCAACACAGACAATCCACTAAGAGATTGCAAAGACAGAGAAATCTTACATTTTATAAACCCAAGTGGATAGACCCCATTACATACATTTTCTCAAGATAAGCAGTAACTAGTCCTCAAATAAGATGACTAACTAGCATCTTTTATTAGACATTCTAAATTTATATGGAAATTGGGGTAACCATCTATGTTAGCACAATCGAGCAATCACAGCTAACAATAATTTATTGTATATTTCATAACTTCTAAGAGAGGATTTGGGATGTTTCCCCCAGAAAAGATAAATGTTTAAAATGATAGATATCCCAGTTACCCTGATTTGATCATTACACATTTTATGCTTCTACCAAAATATCATATGAACTTTATAAATATATACAAATCTTACGTATCTATAATTTTTCTAAAAAAGACTTCTTAATCTCAAATAGATTAAATAGATAAATTAAGAAATAGGCAAAAATGGCATATGTGTTTCAGAGCAAAACAATAGTTTTGAAAATAAATAAAAACACAAATATAACAGACATTGGATTAGATCTCTAAAGGAGGTCGTATGTTTGAATTGAAGAATTATTCCTTTACCTTTACTTGTTTCTTTCTCTGCCCTTCTTATTGTAATCTCAGTTGCCACAATTACATCCACAACCCAGATCTCTGTGAAGGCATGTTGATGAAGGCACAAAGTCATTAAGTTTTGAGCAGATGTTTCTTATTTGACACAGCACCAGTGTTGGCAACGCTAGTCACTGTCACAGTGACACAGGCTTGTCCAAGGGCACTGCTAGAAATGGAGAAAAATTAATGACATAACATTTGCAGAGAACTTACTATATTTACTGTGTATCAGTCACTGTGATCAATACTTTGCCAGCATCTCCTAACAACAGCTCTGAGATACAGGTTCTATCAGTAATTTACCATTACTGTATTGATTAAAAAAATGGGGCTTATTCAAGATCATAGTGATCATAAACGTTAGATTCAGGATATGGGTCCAATTTGCATGTAGGCAAATTTCACAGGTGTTATACTTGCCTAGTCTCCCCATCACTGTATGCAGGTATGTCTAGAAATTTGATGAAGCCACCATTGCCTCTGCTGACACTTCCTATTAGCTGCTCTCCTCTGAGGGACAGCTCACCTCAATCATGCAAATTTCAATAGATTAAAACCTTAACACCTTCCTAATCTAATAACCTTGGTTATAGGCCATTAATAAAACATCTCCTTTGGTTTGACTTTTATTTTCAGTGTTTGTCCTTAAAACTTAGGCATAATAAAATAATCTAAACTGGCAGGTCACAGCCATCATGTTCTCTTCAAAATATCTTCACTATATATTCCTGTTTCCTAGAACACTCCTGAGTTCTCCCTGAAAAGAGACTAAAGAACACAATCATCCCCAGATATCCCTGAATCCTAAAATGAACTTAAGATGTGTCTAAGAATGTTCCACAAGAATTCCTAAAGTAGACGCCTAAGAAATTTTGTATTACAATATTTAATATAGTATTTATGCTACATTGTGTATAAATTGCTACTTGTTGGGAAATTTTGACTTATTGGCTTATTATCTTCATTTTTAGTTTCTTAGGTCATAGGAAAATAAATTGTCTAATTCTCAGTGTCCAATATTTGATGAGACTCTAAAGAGGAATTAAAAATGTTTGTTACTATCATTCTGAAACTTAGATACACGTTTTAGCTTTTCAGATACAACTGCGAAAGCTACACTACACATTGCTGTTTTGAAAAGTTTGAGTAAAGTAAAATCATGAAAATGTAAATAGTTTAAACTAATATGCTAATTTTTCTGTTTGGTAAACTTGTAGCAGAACTCTGCTTCTGCACATAATATACTTTTAGAAACCATGTATTATTTCTCAAGGTTATTGTATATTATCATATTATAAACTATGCTGTGTTTCTGTGGCACCACTGCATTTGTACAACTCTTTGCATGTGCTGAGCTTGGATAGAAAGTATTGAAAATAGAGCAAAAAGGATTTTTATTTAAGTCTGGAGGAAAGATTATATAAAATGTATATTTACTTTGATAAGTAAGAGTATATGTTAAATCTCACCTGAGGTATTGTAAATATCTCAGATTTTGAGAAATGCCTTGGTGATGATTGTCCTTTTTGGGGTTATGAGAATTGACTTCATTTCTTTGAGTAAATGTGGGTTGTTTCCCTGAAGGTATGGACCCCCTAAAAGACAGTCTTTTGTGGAATATGAAAATTTATTACCTAAAATCCTACTGTGGGAGGGAGATCACAAGCTGGAGAGAGGAAAAAAAAACCTTCTTCCTCCTTCTGGTGTGCAGTTAGTTTGGGCCACGTTCTAAGGGAAATCCAGAAAGATCTGAGATTCTCAATGATGGTGGCATGAGGGGCCGGTGAGTTCGCCTCTGCCAAGTGGAGAAATACTAAAAGCCTGCCAAGAGGTGACCTAAAAATGGACTTGTGATGTGTTTTAGACTATGCAGTACTAGAAAGTTATTTTTCACTGTAATTTCTTTCAGCTAAAGGAAAGTCTTGAATACTGCCTTATTAAATGAAGCAATTTCAATATTTGTGAAAGCAATTCGTGATTTTTTTGCCTATACTTGGAGCGAAGTATAAATGTATGTAAGAGTGCAATATTCACCCTAGCACTCTTTAGACATTGCAAACTATCTGTCTCACAAGGGCCAGAGACAAGAAGCAGTGAAAAGAAGAATAAGAACTCTCAACTAATGGACCCATAAGACTTGTTTTGAGTATGTTTGAGTATGCATGAATTGGAACACTTGTGCACTCCAGAACCAGTAAAACTAAGGGAAACTAATTTCCTTAGGTAAAAATAGAGTGGGTGCAGTAGAACCATGAATACAGAATTTGTAACATATACATCTAAATTTCAATTTAGCAAAGAATGCCAAGAAGAAAATTACATGCAATCACTTTTTGTAGTAATTTTCCTCTATCTTCCCTGTACTTAAAAAGCTAATATGATGAAGTGGCTAAATAGATCTAGTATGAAGAGATGCTAAAGAATGGGATTATAGTAATTTATTATTCAATCATCTATAAGATAGTTTTACCTATATGTAAAATGAATTAGGTAACAGAATTATGTGGGAAAAAATAACATTAGTCTAGTGGCTGAGAATGAAGAAATATCTACAGGGAAATTCTACAAGCAAGCAGAAATGATGAGATTACATGAAATGAGATTTAAGGGGAATAGTTCACTTTCATTGGCTTTTTCCGTGAAGCAACTGAAGATATTAGAAAGTAAAAAACAAGATTACCAAAAGATAAGGAATGGGAAATTTAAAAAAAGAACATTATCAAGTTTGAATGAAATTCAACACCTATTTAGATGAGTGACCAGAGAACTCAGTTTTAAGAATCAAGCAAGTCTTGAATGTATCTCTAGTAGATACAACATGATGCTGTTCTTTTTTCATTCAAAACTATTCTTTTATGAATTTTTTTCTTTCCAATTCCATGTTATTTGTTTGAGACAGTCAGCAAGGACACCGCACCCTTAACCCAACCCCAATACACATATAGTAACAGGAGAGGCATATTTGCCATGTTTTCCATAATGACCATAATGTACCAATAGGACATTTTTGCTTGAGAATGAACATTTTTAGAAAAGATATGTGGAATTTTAGATGGCTTTTTGTAAGTGACATGATCAATGAATGTGTTTTCAAACAGGTTTTGATGAGCTCTTATACTTATATATTATTAGTTATATATTTGCAATATATATACAGTCATCTGCCACATAAAAACATTTCAGTCAACAATGGTCCTTGTATACAGTAGTGGCTTTATAAGATTATAATACTCTATTTTTACTGTGCATTCTCTATGTTTATATATGTTTAGATATACAAACACTTATCATTGCATTACAGCTGCCTATAGTATTCAATAGAATCACATGCCATACAGATTTGTAAACCAGAATAAAAAGAACTATAACACATAGCTTGGATTGCTGTAGACTGTACCATCTAAGTTAGTGTATTTGCACAATGATAAAAATCATCTAATGACACACTTTGCAGAGTGTATTCCATTCTTAAGTGACACGTGACTGTACATATATTCTTTTTAATGGTTATTAATTTCTTAATTTGGACCCATGAAAAACTATTATTTTCTTCTAATAACTGCTCACTCTTTTACTAGATCTTCGTAAAAGCTGGTTCTACTTTCCAAAGTCAGATAACCTTATCTAATAAAGGATATAATATAAATGGTGCCAGAAATGCAGAAGGAAAAATTTAAGAATGTTAACTCTTTAATGAAGTTCTTGTGAGTAATGTTCTATCAGCAATATGCTACCATATAGATACTCACAATATAATAGGTTAAGATCAAACATGAGATGACATTTAAGTGCATTCAACTGATTACACACACACACACACACACACACACACACACACAGACACACAGACACACAGTATGGATTCATGAAAATAATTGTCTTACTTTATTATAAGAATGAGACTATGGCCATGTGGCAAAGTGAGAATTGAAAAGGAATTTATCCAGTGGAGACATTTGCTGTAATATCAACATTTGGATAAATTGGCAAAGATTTATATAGTCTTCTGCTGTCAACTTGCTTATGCTAGATGACTCTTTCCTAGGTAGCATAACTCATCTAAACACATTCAGATTAATAAGATTTGTAGTTGAATTTAACAAAATGCATTTGAACATATTTTCTGTTGAAATGTTAATTTATACAGTAAAATATTTATTTACAATTTGGAAGAATTGCAGGTAGGAAATAATATTATGAATGTATGGATCATTACTCTCTTCAATTTCTCATCCATATATATTATTTTTTGAAATTTAGAGGGCAGATCTTTTTAAAAAAATATTATGTTTTTGGAATCTTCCCATGTTTATCTCCTCTCCAATTATTTTAAGAGCTAATGTCATTATTAAAGTAGACATTTTGAAGCTCCTCTTCCAAGTCTCTTTCAGGCATTTACTAATTTTGTGACACATTTTTGTTAGAAAGCAACTGAAAATTGGATCACAGTGAGTTACTAAAAGAAATTATGTGTGTGTGCATATATATATATACACACACACATATATGTGTGTATGCATATATATATACACACACACACACATATATATGTGTGTATGCACACACACATGAAATGTTTTTACATTTCAGTACAAGGAATAACATTTAAATACCTATGCACTGTCTTCTTTAATATAACATTGCATTTTAAAAAAGAAAGAAAATATTAGATCCAATTTTTATCATACTACATCTGAAAACACGGAACATTAAGTAATGTCATCTATATTGCTTTCCTATTACTGCTGTTAACAAATGACTATGAACTTAATAAAACAACAAACATTTATTATCTTATAGTTCTAGAAGACAAATCTGAATTGTATCTATGTGTTCAAATTAAGGTGTTTTTCAGAACTGCATTTTCTTTGGAGACTCCAGAGAAGATTCAATTTCCTTGCATTTTTCAGCTTCTAAAATCTACCTGCATTCTTTGTTCTGTGACATCTTTCTTCATCTTCAAAGCACATCACTCATAAAGCCACTCTTTTTCTTTGTATCACCTCTCGTCTTTGCCACTCTGATAGTTTCGTCTACCTTTATCAAGAATCCCTTTGCTTATATTGGGCCCGTCAGGACAATCCAGATTAAAATCCTTATTCAAGGTCTTTAATATAATGACAGGCACAGAGTTCCTTTTACTAAGTACGGTAATGCAGTCTCATGCTACATGGTTTAAGATCAACCTTTGGGAAGCATTTTTCAGCCAACTATACTGCTTCTAAACTTAGAAAAAACACAAGTTTTAAATGGCCAAGAAGTAAAACAGAATTACAACCATAATCTCAGTGTTAGGATGCTGTCTCCCAGTCCCATTTAAATAACCTTGTTCTTAAAGCTATGTAACAGACAAAATTATTCAGAAAGTAACGTCATTAAGTGCAAAGTAAGTTGTTGGAGAGGTCAACAACATGACCGTCGTAGGTACTTTAACAACAGCAACAAAGAAGAAAAAAATAGTTTGAGCTAATAGTTGAACACATTTTGGAATTTGAACAGGAACTTAACAATAATAAATTAAGCAAGTTTACCAATACTGCTAAAAGAATGAATTAAAAAAAAAAAGATTGGGTTGATAATTGGTAAAATACAGAAAAAATAAATTTAAAATGTAAGAAATATTTTAAAATGTTTACTCAAAATATCCTGATTTTTAAAGAAATAAGTCAGTGGGTTTTATTTGCTTTCAATTCTAAGACATATATTAAGTTATAATTACAAAAGACATGATTATACATACATTTCAAATATGAAATGCAGTGTTGTTAACGGTAGTCACGTTGTTGTACATTAGATCTCATAATTATGTTTATGTGGAAATCTGGAAAAGTGTAGACATAGAAATTAGTGGTTACCATGGGTTTGGAGAAGAAGACAGGGGCCTTGAATGGTGAAGCATAGGGGATTGCTTAGGGCAGTGAAACTATTCTATATTAAACCAAAATGATGGATACATGGCACTATAACTTTATTAATACAGAACTTTGCAGCACAAACAATGCATTAGAATAATTTAGGAGTTTGAAGTATCTCTGGATGGAATATAGACAATGATATAAAAATTTAAAAGTATTAAAAAGTGTTACTACTAGTGGAGGGAAAGAGGAAATGAGAAGATGTTGGTCAAAGGGTAAAAAAATACATTTATGAAAGATGAATTTCAAGAAACTTACCTATACACACCACCCTTAAATATGCGGACCATAATACTCAACCCCTTAAGTGTGTCCTGATTTCTTTCAAAGAGAACTGTAGGAAAGTGGAGCTTCAAGAAAATAAACACACAGTGAAGAAACCTGACCAACACTATCTCGGCCAAGTGATCAAGGTTAACATCATCAGTGATGTCGCCCTGATAACATGCAGCCTTATTATGGTGTAATCAGAATGGCATTTTACCTGTGTGGTTTTCCACCCAAGATCTCCTCATCTCAATTTAGTAGTGAGAAAAATATCAGAGACACCCTAATTAATGAAGTCTACAAAATATTTAACCAGTATTTGTCAAAACTCTCAAGTCATATAAAACAAGGAAAGAATGAGAAATTGCCAGTCTAGAAATGTCTAAGGAAACATAATGACTAAATGTAATTTGATATCCTTGAAAGAATATCAGGCAGAAAAAGACCATTAGGTAAAAACTGAGGAAATTTAAGAAAAGCATGTACTTTGGTTCATTACAATGTATCAGCATAGTAAATGTATCATGCTAACACAAAATGTTAATAAGAGGAGAAACTGGAATGGGGTATACAAGACCTCACTGAGTTAGCTTTGCAAGAGTTTCTGTAAATGTAAAACTGTTGTAGAACACAAATGAATTAAGGTAAATCAGTTACCCTGGAAAACTCGATAGACTTCTTCGTCATCAATTTTTTCACTGAGAAATATCTCGTTCAGGAAATTCAGTTATGTAATAATAAATGATGACTTTGTTGTGGTAAAATATATGAAACATAAAATTTATCATTTTAATTATGTTCAAGAGTAGAGTTTTGTAGCATTACTTAACACTCACATTGTTGTGCAACTGTCATCAATATCCATCTCCAGAACATGTTTATCTTTCCAATTGAAATTCTATTCTCATTAAACAAAAAATGTCTCATTTCTCCATCCCTGGAAGTTCTTTATAAATTTGACTGCTGTAGATTGCTTATATAAATGAAATAATAATATTTGTCATTTCATGTCTGACTTATTAGTTAACACAATTTCTTCAAGGTTCATTCATGTTGTGACATAGAAGAATTTTCTTTGTTTTAAAGGCAGAATAATATTTCATTTTATGTTTGTACCAGATTTTGTTTCTGTTTATCTTTCAACCAACATTATGCTTGTTTCTACCTCGTGGCTAGTGTGAATAATGCTGCTATGAATATTTCTGTACAAATATCTCTTTGATTTCCTGCTTTCAATCCTTTTGAGTATATACCCAGAAGAGGAATTGCTGGATTATACAACAATCCTGTGTTTACATTCTTGAAGAATCATCATAAACTAATAAGTTATTATTAATAAGAATTAGACCACCTGAGAAACATACACTATAACATGAAAAGAGATTAAAAGAAAGATAACTTACTTAAAAAAATACTCTTCAGAAAAATGATGTTCTGGCAATAGAGAATTGTAACTAAATATTATAGAAGAAATTTAGAAGGAAGAATAAATCACTTTAATAAAGGAAAGTTATCAAGTAGACATACAAGAAAACAGAGTAGATAGGGCACAAGAAAGATGAAAATAAAATATAAGTTTACAAGTTGAAAGCTAGCATCTTATATAGAAAATAATTGATCCATAATTATAAAAACAGAAACAAATCTTACTACATTTTATGGGATGTTGGAAATAATGAAAAAATATTTGAACCTCTTCTTTTGGAAAACAAATCTATGTAATTTCTAAGTAGCATAATAACAACGTGTCAGAAGTTTCTGGAAAAGTTTTAGTACATAAATATCTAGAATTGATATCAATTATGTTTTTTAACTTCCACAAGCCCTCATTTTGATAGTAAGACCAATGTTCATCCAAGTAATTGAAAAAAAAATCAGATTGGCTTTGGATTTCTCTAGAGCCATTTGCTGTACCAGTAGACTGTGAAGATCTTAGACAGTTTCATGAAGACTTCTCCAAAATATAAAATTTGCAACTTTGCTACTCTGATGAATATGCTGCCAAAATAATAACCTAGGATATGTGCATTGATATAATTTCCTCCTGAACAAATATACAGCCAAAAGTCCCTCAAACAGAAAATGAATGCTAAATAATCCTACTTGAATCTCTATATACTCTTTAAATTTAAATTTAATGGAAACAAAACATAATTATACAAACTGAAAATTGAGAATGTGTGTTTAATATTTCCTCTGTTTGTAATGTATATAATATGTTGCTAAGAAATAGGGAAATGGTCTCATTCCTCTTACTACCTAACCGTATTTGGTATAATTTATCAGTAGTTAAAAATAGTTAATATGAAATAACAGTGGAAATATTATCTCTTGTCATAATAAGATGAAAGAAAATACAATGTACCACTTTTCTCATTCATTACACTTAATATTTGACAAGTTTCTTTGCAAGAAGATAGCAAGTCTACTAAAACCTGAAAGGTCTTGTGTAGTATAAAAGATGTCATTCAATTTTCTTATATTTTTTCTCAAATTTGAAACAGCAAATATGATGAACATTTTAATTAGAGGTAAGAATTTTAACAGACTTTGAGCCCAGCCCTACAAATAATAACGGTAAGGACATTGTTATTACTGACATCACAGGGTTTTGATTTGTATGGTATAAGCCTATATATAATATTGTTAAATTATACATGGAAAATAATAAACACCATGTTAACATTAGCTGTTATTATTATATGAGCCATAATCAATGAATACTTATCAGAGTTCTTCAGTGGCTGGCAAAGTTCTATGCACTATATACCAGTGACCAAACCAAAGAGTCTTCCCATCATGAAATTTTTCTCTTAGGATATGTTGTGGAAAGGGAATACAGGCAATAAATTTTTTTATAACTGTACTATCATATTTAGGATGTGATAAATGCAAAGAAAAGCAAATTAAAATTGAACAGGATATATCTAGATCTCAATAAAATATTTTTCCTTTCTTCTGATACAATAATTATTAAAACATAGAAAAAGTTATAATGATATATTGCAATAATTTAAAATACAGAACAAGTCATAAGGGGTTCACTGGATATGGTTGAGCATGGTTCCACTTTTAATTAATCAGAGTAAACCTCACTGAGCAAATAAACACTATAAGCTGTACACAAATAGAGCAATCGAAAGTTGGTGGGGTTAATGAACTAGAAGTAGCACGTTTATTTTGGAATATTCAATTTTGTGGTGGTATGCAAACCAAACAAAACAACTGCAGCCTGTGTTCTGTTTAGGTGCTACTGGGTTTGCCCTCTACTTTAAAACAGAAAATAACTCAGGGTGACTGCGTTCTAAATTTAGTCTACTAGCTTTCACAACACAATATTTGTTTTGTCAGTGCTACACACAAGATTTTTTAAGTTAATATAAATATGGTTGAAATCTATACTAGCTCATCCTTGAGCTACTGCACAGCCTCCTAACAAGTTGCCTCCCATTGTCTTGTTTCTCTCTTTCCATCTTTCTTGCCCAGATAAACTCTTTTTAGATGAAATAAATGAATCCTTTACTTTCTTGATCACAAGTAGCCACTCTGCAGTCTACTAAATCAAATCTAAACAGGTAAATCTCTACCATCCTCTCTTTTTCCCCAACTACACTTTCAAGTGGCACATCATTTCCTTTACATCACTTATACTGTTGCATTATTCACCCTTTCCTCACTTCTGTTACTGTGCCTGGAACATTCATTAACTGCATACATTTCCACTGAAATAATACCCCATCTTTCAGTCTTATACAGCCAATTCTTGTGATTTTTACCAAGAAAAATACAGCCTTCTGAAGTCCTGCATTTCTTTTTTGGAACACTTATTATAATAACTTTGGTTGTCATATAATTCCTCTTATTGTTTTATGTTCCTTGTGAATTTGAAAATTTTTTTTGCAAATGAAACATACATAGTTTTGTTTACTGCTCAGAACCAATCTCAAATAGATAAGATACTGAAGAAAAAACTGTGAGATTATGAGAGTTGACAGTATGAGAGCATGAGAGTTCTTGTATCCATCACCTTGTGCTCCCAATTAAACAGATAAATTAAATAGATGAAATTATTATTTTATGAAGATACTTTATTTTTACATGGACCAACGTGCATGATAAAAGTACCTCTGATGTATGCTGTTAACAAAGGAAAGGGGGAAAAATAGAGTGGATATTAGTACATAAGCAATTACTGCCTTTTATAACTGAAAGAATTCATGTAGCCTAGTAGAAAAAAGAAAGAAAGAAAAAAGAGAAAGAGAGAGAGAATAAGCATGCAAAAGGTCAAGTACAAGAGCAAGAGGATATCCAATATCAAATTCAACCTAAATAAAACTAGTAGACTCAATACCAATATAAGAATAATTTACATTCTATAAATTATGTGAAAATATCAATTATTTAATAAAAATTAACTCATGATTGTTCAAGTTTGAATTACTATTTTTAAATGTTAATTTTAATAAAGTCCAGGTTACAAACTATTTTTCTTATGTATCAAGTCTTTAGTGTTGTTTCTAAAAACTCATCACTATACCCAAGATCGTTTAGGGTTTTTTCTGCATTATCTTCTAGAAGTTTTGTAATTTTGCTTTTTTGTTAGGTGTGTAGTCCAGTTTTATGTAACTTTTTTGAGCGGTGTAAGATCTCTATCTGGATTTATATTTTTGTATGTAGATGTCCAATTGTTCCAGCAACACTTGTTGAAAAGATTATCATTGCTTCATTGTATTGCCTTTGCTCTTTTCACAAACACAAGTGGACTATATTTATATGGATATATTTCTGAGCTCTCTGTTCTGATCCATTGATCTACTTTTTTTTATTATTTGCCAATGGCACCCTACTGATATCTTGACAATATTACCTTTCTATCCATAAACATGGATAATTTAGTTAATTGAATTTTTTAATCTGAATCTTGTAGTTTTCTCCATATAGATCCTGTACAAATTTGATTAGATTTATACCTAATATTTCATTTTGGGGGTTGCTAATATAAATATCATTATGTTTTTATTTTAATTTCCACACCTTTGTTGCTGGTAATTATTGTATTTTAAGTTGTATTAAGGATGTAATTGATATTAGACATTTATAAATCAGATATATTTTCAATTTCATACAAATTTCCATTCTTTACATGTTTTTCAGAGCATTTAGTACAAGTAATCTACTAAAGATAGAAACAGTAGCAGTAATATTAACAATTAAAGTGAATAAAATTAAAGTAGAATAAGGAAAAATAAAATACTTGACCCATAGTGAATAACAAAGTTATAGAATTAGTTCTCAAAATTCTTCTCACAAAGAAAAGCCTAGTCCCAGATGACTTCATCAAGAAAGGAAAATGTTAACAACTGAAATGTAATCTCTAATTATCCTTCAGTGTGGACCACATAAGATTGTACTAGTTATAGACTAATGTTCTTGGTGAGATTATTTACTGAATGCTATTCAAAGGATGTAGTTGTCAAACATCTTGTCTGTGCTGTCGAAATGGATTCTTATCTATAAAAATCCAGCAAAAGAAATGAAGCTAGTCTGACACTTCAAAGAGCGTTACACGCCTAGCAAAGTGTGAAAGTAAAAGAATGCAGAAGTGAAAGTTTCTTTCTAAGTTGAGGTGGTTCCCATTCAGCACTGATTACTGTAAAAAAGCACAATCTTATGCAGTGTGATTAAAGATATCACTATTTATGCCTGGGAGCCACAAAAGCCTCACTATATTCTTTCTTCAAGCTAATGCATCTTGCTTCTCAGCATGATTTATAGTTTCTCGTGGCTGAGGCTATCAAGCAGAGCTAAGTGATTAATTTGGTGATGACATATATACCAAAGATTTATATTAAACTAAAAAGGAATTGTTTGAGCCAAATTTTTACTGATAAGTTAAATAAAGAGGAAATACCCCACAAATTAAAATGATGCCAGTATAACTGTTATAATAAAACCTAATAGAGGCACAATAGTAATTGAAAACTTGAGACAAATTTCCCTGATGTTCATAAATAAAAATATTTTAGCAAATCAAGTCAATATAAGAGTGTGTGTTTGTGAAAATACAAACAAAAAAGTTAGATTTATTACAAGAATGTGAGGTTGATTTAATATTAGAAATATGGACTAATTTACCACATTATTTCTGCAAAGAGAAAAATTTGATCATCTCAATTGACATGGAAATAATAAATATGAAAGTTTTAAGCTATGTTAATGGTAGTATAATTGATTTGGATGATCTGCTGAAGAAAAAACAGAAAGATCGAACAATATTTTAAACAATATTTAAAAAATCAAAGTGAAGAATAATCTAGAAAAATTCAGAAAACAACAGAGAGCAGGTGACTCTGAATTGTTTCCTCCATGATGTATTTGATGATCTGGTGTAGAGACCTGAGAGTTTGAACTTAGATGTAATGAACTAATTCAGAGATACTAAAACAGGAACTGAAATTCAGTGCCAGCCGTACTTGGAAACCCTGGCTAATCATCTCTCCTCTGTGCTAGACCCACATGAACTAAACCTCTTTAAATAATTTTATTCTTATAAATGTAATTACAGAGCTCCACATGCAGGAAACCTGAGGAGCTGAATGAATTGAAGTTGGATTCCAGTGATCGCCAGCCATTCAGTTTCTGATGAAATCCAACAGCTCCAGGTGTGAACACAACAGCACTAGAAATAATAGTGTTGACTTTTTCTCAGCATGTCCTCTAGAACACCTGGAAACAATGACCCTTGATTCTAGACTGTTAACATCCACAGCATCTAGTTGGAGAAAAGGAAAATCTGTGGAATAAGATAATGATATCTTCGGTATCAAATTACTTAACATAAGTAATTATTCTAGTACAACATGCTGAGAATAATCTAAGACAAACAGGCAAATAAAAAGATAATGTAAGTCATAATGAGTAGAACAAGTTGAAGACAGAAATATATCATCAAAAATGTAGTTAAGAAATTAACAGATGCTCTCTGTAAAATATATTCTTGTAGTTTTTCAGCCATTGCTTGGAAAACGTAAACTTTTCTTTTTTCAATCTCCACATTTGTTTTGGAGATAATTTTTTTCTCCGAACCAAGCATTGGGATAATCAACCAATTTAAGAAGCCTACCAGAGCTCAAATTTTATGAATAAAAATAAATGATATCCAAACAATTTATAATAACACTGTAGAAAATCAAAGACAGATACATTATTTGAAAGTCAGTGTTAGGGTCGCAGGAAAGCTAGATCAGCTCCAGTGAGGTAATATTCTGATGACTGAGGTTTCATTAGAAGCAGAAAAAAAAAAAAAAAGCCTTAAGTCAGTTAGTTCCAAGAATGGAAAGGCAGTAACTTGTACTCAAAGAAAAGTTTACCAATTTACAGTAAAGCTGTCTCTTTAAGTATTTAAGTTTGGCCTAGAGGTTTTTCTGTACATTGTGAAATATAAAAAGTGGAAGTATAAATCAAATGTACCCAAGTGTTTGAACTGTGTTCAAATAAGGCACACACTGAGCTTTAACCAATCCAGTTGTTTCTATAACTCACTTCCGATTTCTGTACTCACTTCTCTTTCTTTGTGTAGATGTTTTCTACCACATGGCCTTGCCTGAGTTTCTCTGAATCTGCTGATTCTGGAGGTTGAGCGATTCACAAATCATTCATTGGTTAACTAAACTCCTTTAAATTTAATTCGGCTGAAGTTTTTCCTTAAACATCACCATCTAGTAATAAAAAAAATTTCTTTCAAGAATTAGAACTTATAAAGATATTTATAGATGAACAAACAAATTACAATCACTACCAAAAGATAAATAGTGCAAGAAATGTCAAATCTGTTACGCTAATAAAAGTAAAGTAATACCAGCTAGGGGCTTGAATTACAACAAGTTATGAAGATTATATAAATACATGAGCCGGTTTGAAAATCAAGTAGGTTAATAGAAATGTAGGTTAATCTAAATGTAGGTTAATAGCATCCTTCTGATGAAGAGTGAGAAAAGATGTTCCATCCAGGTATGTCCCTAATGGGCTAGCTGGGTTATATGAGGGTTTAAGAAATTTGGCTCAGGGTCTGGGATAATTTCTATGTGTTTAGCAACGTGTTCAATTTCTCAGTGCTTCAAGCAAGAACCTCAAAACCTTTATTAGTGTCTGGGAATATTCAAGACCCCAGCTTGGGTTCAAGTCTGCAGGGTGAAATATGCAGCTGTTCAGATTAAACAGTGGTCAGGGCACTCGTTTCTTGGTCAGATTTTACAATAAAACTTAAATAATACAAAATAACATAATAGGTCAAATTGAGAATTCAAATTCATTTTCTTTCATGTAATGATATAGCAATACTCTTATTATTTTGTAACAATAAATTAATATATTTTAATACCATTATGCAGCATTATTTTGGCACCAAAATTGTGATGTTGAAGGAATAAGTCTAATATCCCATGTCATAATGTAAATACACATATACACCATATGTAAATTCATATATAATGTACATTAAACTCATAGTATATATAATATTATATTTAACATAATGCACATATAATTAACATTATATACAATTAAATTATTTTGCTTAGATAAATTTATCTGATGAGGAATATATGATCCATGCATTCATCCATTATTCCAAATTGATTATTATTATTTTTAAAATCACTTATTGGGCATTTAGACAGGAGAAAGTAATTAAAGGAAATGAAGTTCTGCTTTGGTGTTATGGTAATTTATAAATTCTAAAAGAAAATTTTTCTTGAAAATATTCAACATGCCGAACCAAAATGCAACACATAATCTATTAAATATATTGCTAGTATAATCTTACAAAAATAAATTTTCCAAGACAAAAACAAGGAGAGAACAAAATGAAGGTCATATGCACGAGCTAAAACTGCTCATTACCAGAAGGGGATTGACAATACTAGAGTTTACAGCGGCCTAAAGTGTAAGAAACAAAATTGTGTTTTCATATGTTAAGAGAAACTAAAGACAAATTATGTAGAGGGCAGTGCAGGTGGCTTAAAGTGATACACTCACAGTAAAATGATAGGAAATATGCTTGTCTTAGTCTTAGCTCAAAGCTGAAAACTGTCTCCCATAAGAATTCGTAATGTTAACTAGATTTATGGACACTTGCTTAGGACTCACACTGCTTACTGAATGGGGACAATCTCAAACCAATTACTTAACTTAAAGTGATTTCCAGTAGGAAGCATCCTGGAAGTACCTGGAAGCAGCAAATTACAAATTAAGTCCAAACAAATGTAAGTTCAACATTTAAAAATGGTTAAATATAAAAATAAGCAAAGATAAATGAGTAATTTCATAAAGAAATTAGACCTCTCAGAAATTCAGATTTGGTATTTATCAAACATAATACAAAATAACTATTATTAATGGCTATGAATGTCAAAATACAGAATTGAAAATATAGCCATAAATATTATACTGTAAAAC
Source organism: Aotus nancymaae (assembly GCF_030222135.1). Taxonomy (NCBI): domain Eukaryota; kingdom Metazoa; phylum Chordata; class Mammalia; order Primates; family Aotidae; genus Aotus; species Aotus nancymaae. The sequence goes on from NW_026988435.1 coordinate 26,534,171, forward strand.
ATTGTTAGGAAAAAAGAAATCTGCCTGGCTGCCTATTATGATACTTCAAAAACATAAGATAGGTAGATAGATAATAGTGATAGATAGAATGATAGATATAGAAGGATATAAGATAGATAGACACAGTGATATGAGAGAGAAAAATTAAAATCTCAATAGCTTAAACTACAGAGTAGCCAAGAAATAATTAATACAGAAGGAAAAATAAATAGTTAATAACTACAGAAATTAAGATATAATAGTTTCTATCAGTAGTAGATTTCAACGTACTACCCAAAATCTAGCATGGAAATGAGAGAAAATAGACTGATGAAAAACAGGACAAAATAAGAGGCATAGAGGACACAATGAAACTGCTTGCATAACATACACCAAATGACAGTCAGAAAATAGAAAACAGGAGAAACAGTGAAGATTTAATACTGAAAGAAGAAAACAGACTGGAGAAAAAGGTAAATCTTGTGTTTTCAAAGATTCTCAATGAAGTTTAAAAATAATAAATTAAATAAAACTTGCTCCGAGAAACATCAAAATTAAATTTGGGGGGTTGGCATAAAAAGAGAGAAAAGAAAGATGACTTACCATTTTAAAAATTAAAGAGTACAAAAATGATTCTACATATATTACTTATGGATATCAATGTATCTCTATCAATAGGTAGGTATAGTGCTTTGGCTTCACACTAACCCAGTGAGGGACTAAATGTTATTTTCCCAGTTACCAATAAGTAAATTTACACCAAAAGAGTTTCTAAAATGTATCCTTAGTTGTGTTCATTACTTTCCCAGCTGAGCTTTGAACTCATGCACTGAAATCTGAGGGCAAAAACTTGCATTGAAAGGCTGTTCTATTGCCACTACTCTATAGAGCTCACCCCTCATGAACTTTTGCCACCCCTTTTAGCTCATCCCTCTCTATTGCCACCCCTCTCTATAACTCAACCCTCATGAACTTTTCTGTAGGACAGGTAACAAGCTAGCTAGGTAAACTACTTACATTCCTTTGTATTTGCACCCTAATCTCTCTGGCTCCCGCAAAGAGACTCTGGCTGCCTTTAGCGAAGAACTATAGAAAAAAACCCTTAGGACTTCCAAAAGGTTTAAGACTATATTCTATAACTTTTTCTATTATTTTTCCCTTAATATTTTTGCCACCGCCCTGAGTGAATTCACACAGAGTAATACTCCGTCTCAAAAAAAAATCTAATAAAATTAGACAAAACAAAACAAAAAATCATTTAAAAATGCCAAATTTTCAATATCTGAAAATGTCTAAAAATATAATAATTATTAAATTATTAAATTTAGTAATTCCAAAAATATTATTTTTCAGTGATAGTCTATTACATAGATAAAAAACAGATTACAAAATTACAAAATGGCAACCCTATTACAATGCTATATGTAACCCTATTACAATACAAAATCCTGTTATGTGTGTATTTGTGGCTCCATGTGGCATCTGAACCAAATATCCTTGTATATTACCTGTCTGCCCTTAAGAAAAAATTCAGAAGGATAAACCCTAAATGATAGTTATGTCATGTATGTGCGGTTTCAAGTATATTTAGGAATTGTGCTAGTTAAGAAATGCTTCGGAGAAGGAACAAAAGGCAAACAGATGTATAACTTGCCCAAAGATACAGCATAAGTTATTACTATGAAGCCAGAATTAAAAGCCAGCTTTTGTTGATGTTCCAAACCATAACTATTCACAATTAGGTTTAGCAATAACAGGAAGAAAAATAACTATAAAAATTGCCTGTAACATAAGCATATGAAATAATTAATATCACAAAAATTCCTAAAATAAGACAGAGCGTTTTATTATTTCAGAATAGTGGCATCAACTTGAAGCACTTTAATATTTCAGAATAGTGGCAACCACTAACAAAATATATAAAAAATAAATTTGAAAAAAGCAAACCAAAAACAAAATTGTCTTGAGATTTATAGTTACCAACTTTTACAATTATTCTTCATCAGCTATTCACTGTATTTGTGAGGCAAACTTTCTAGTATGCCATATGTATATTGGCCAGAAGAATAGTGATTAAGATTTAGAAAAGAATTTAACAATATTTATGCTAATCTCTAAACAGTGTAATTGGAAAAGATTTGCTTAATTGTAAGACTTATGGACGTAAAACATCCATCTGTGCAATGATATTTGTAGTTTTTGAAGTAAATTACATACTTTCCAACTATAACCACCAACAGTCAGGTAAGTAAGAAGACATACTAAAAGGCAATTTTAAAAATAAATTCATAGAAATATTTATATGAAAAAATTATGACCTATATCAGATGCCATATTAACATTTTAAAGATCTAAATTCATAATTATACTAATAAAATAGGAGATGTAAAATCAATTTATCTAAATACTATAGTATTTTCACAGAAGACAAAATCAATTTATGCCTCTTGTGAAAATACTATAGTCATTAACATAATAGCTTATTTTAGCAACACTTTTATTACCAAAATAAGTGCATTGAATATCCTCTGATTTTTAAATTCCCAAAATCAATTAAATTATTTAGTGGTTACTTACATTAAAAAGTGACTTAGAGAAAAAAAAATGATTTCAAGTCCTCAAAGGGAAATGTGTAATAGTAGAAATGTGTTTCTGTGTTCATAATAAATTCTGTGTATTTAAACCTCCTGAAAACATTACATCACATTATGGAATTTATACTATAAATGAGTCGGAATTATTTTCCAAAGTGAAGAATTATTTCATCATGAATATCAAAATATGTACCTCATTTATTAATTTGTATTTTATTATTTCAGATTTCTCAATATCCTGGGCATACTTCTTTGAAAGATTATTGCCTTATTAACATGATTCCCTGATCCGAAACACAAATTTGTGTGTATTGCCAGTTGCACTAGCAGATGTTTATGTTCTAACAATTTATTGTAATGCTGTCTTGAAATCCGAAATTCTTTTCTGGGATTTTTAAACAATGACAAAATGTCATGACCAGCTAATTTAAATGGTGATGCTTACTACATAGTTTTACTACGTAGTTACTATGTCAACATGAGCCCATTGGCATTAGATCCATGCTGACTCTCTCCATTGAGGTAGAAATCTCAATAATAGTCCATAATTAAAGAGAAATGTTATTGGTCTTGTGAAAGTTTGAGTATTTACGACAGAGAAAAGGAAGGAAGAAGGGAAGGAAGGAAGGAAGGAAGGAAGGAAGGCAGGCAGGCAGGCGAGGGAGGGAAAATTTCAAACTCTAATTCTTCAGCTTATACCGACTTCAATTAATCATACTGATATAATCTGAATTCATCCCCCTAGGTTCATGTGCTGGTAACTTAATCATCAAAGCATCAGTGTTAGCGGATGGGGGATAATGAGATGTGCTTAGGTTATGAGGGTTCTAATCTTCAGCATGGATTCATGTTGCTATGAACAGGGTTGGCGAGAGTGCATTCTCTCTCTTCTGCTTTTCTGTCATGTAGGGACTCAGTACTTGTCCTCTTTTGTCCTTCGCCTTCTGCCATGTGAGGACACAGTAAGAAGGCCCACAACAGATGCTGGTGTCTTGATCTTGCCAGCCTCCAGAACTATGAGAGAATAAATCTTAATAAATTACCCAGTATTTAATATTCTGTTATGGCAGCACAAACAGACTAAGGAACCTGGCAAGTGAAGATAGTTGACAAATTATCTGGTTCAAGCCTCTAATTTTGCAATTGAGGACATTGATAGGAGGTATAGAAAGTACCTAAGATCATTCAGCCAGATAGTAAAAAATGTTTTAGAACTTCAGTACTGTACTCTCCACTGTACCCCATCAATATAAACTAAATTGTCTTCTTTCAAAATGTATAAGCTGAAATCATAACCCCTAATATGGCTATATTTCGAGAGTCTTTAAGAGATAAAGTTAAATGAGATTTGAAGCATGGGCCCTAATTAAATGTGACTGATGTCTTTATAAGAAGGGATAGAGACATCAGGGATTTTGAGCACAGAAAAAAAATGTTATGTGAGGACACAGTGAGAAAAGAGTCATCAGCAAGCTAGGGAGAGAGGCCTCAGGAGAAACCAAATTACATCTGAATCTTGGATTTAGAGTCCCCAAAACTTTCAGAAGTCCTTTTTGTTCGTTTGTTTTAAAACATCCTATCTGTGATATTTTATTACTGCATACCTAATGATATATTTGTTTATTTACTGGATATGACTTATTTCTTGACTTCGTCTGTTTCATCACTCTGGTATTCATCTGACCTGACACCACACTTCTCTCAGGAAACCATCTTTGTGTAAATTCTGTTCTGTGTCTTTTGATACTGAATCTGTACTCAGTTGATTTTAGTATATCATGTAATATAGGTCTGTTGGATTGTGGAATAGGGCTCTACCATAATCCACAGACAATACGTTCTTTCTGGAAACAGCTCTTGGTTTGTTACCAGGTTTCAGTAGAGCCTGAATGCTTTACAATGGCCCCCAAGTTACCATGTGACCTGAACTGTCCATCATGAACTGGGTATCTCACTCACCAAATGATAAAGTAGACATACACAGCAGTACTCTGTTGTAAAATTGAATGATATATATGTGATTGAGTCTGTGGAAAATTAGCCAGAAGGTCTTGGGCCAATCTAGTTCTTCCTATATTCTTGCTTTTAGTTCTTAAGAAAATATATAGAATGTATTGAGAATGCAGTGTCCTGAGATAGGAAGGAACTGCCAAAAACATCCTGGGCCTTGTTTTTGTTCCTTCTGGAAATGAAACATGTTGAGTTAGGGAGGAACTGTCCAAGACAGCACAGTCTGTGTTCCTGTCTTGGCTGGAAAGTAGGATGGCCTTCTAAGCTTTTCCCAGTGATCCACATGATCCCTGGAGTTTACAACCCAGGGTGACTGCCTGTCAGGGTCCTTCAGCTGTAGTACAAGGGTCTCATGTGCAGCAAAGACTCCATCTGCCCCAGGCAGCTTTCTTACTCACAATGGACCCTAGATTTCTTTTGTCCCTTGCTACCAATCTATATACAATAAATTTTTCTGTCTCATTGGACTTTGACAATTTAGCCAGTGGACAGTGAACCTGCTCCAGAGGGCTCTAACAGACCCTGAAGATACAAGTCAGATGGAAAAGGTGGCCAATTGCCCATTGTCCCCATTCCTGCTAAACTGCCTTCTCTTTCTAACCTATATCTATGGACTCATGGGGGACTCTCTAAAATCAGTTAACAGACAAAGAGAATACTCAGGCCTTGTTTATGGATTGTGCTGCATGATATGTAAGCACTATCTGAAAGTGTACAGCTGCAGCAGCCACAGTCCCTTTCTGGGACAGCTTTATAGGACATTGATGAAGAGAAATCCTCTTGGTGTAATAAGTAGTACATTAAGTTGTACACCTGGTTGTGCAGGTTGCTTTGAAGACGAAATGACCAATGTACGATTACATACCAATTTATGGGCTATACCAGTTGTTGGCCTGGATAGTCAAGGACTTGGCAGGAAAAGGATCGGAAATCTTGGGACAAAAAAATGTGGGAATGAGGTATATGGACAGACTTTTCTGAATGGGGAAGATATTTATGTCCCATGTGAATTTTCACCAGTTAACTCAAGAGGAAAATTTTAATAATCAAGTAGTAAGAATGATATATTCTGGAGATTCCACTCAACCTCTTTTCTACCACCCTGTCATCACACCATGGGCCCATGAAAAAAGTGGCCACAGTGGCAAGGGTATAAGTTATGTATGAGCTTACTCAGTACCATGCACTTCCCCTCAAGGAAGGCATGGTAATTCTAAGAGATACCTTAAGACTTCCACCCACCAATGGCAACTATCGACCCCTCTCAGTTCCCAGTCTATCAGCAGCAAAAACCAATACTGAACACCTAATATGGCATCTTTCCATGGGATGGTCAGCCAGCTGCTTGATGGCAGGTCAAATATACAGAACAACTCTCAACATGGAAGAGACGGTGTTTTGCTTTTAATGGAGTAGATTGTTGATATGGATTTGTCCTCTCTACAAACTATGCTTCTGCCAAAATTACCTTTCATGGACTTACAGAATACCTTATCCACCATCATGGTATTCTACACATCATTGCTTCCAATTAAGGAACTCACTACACAGCCAAAGAAGTGTAGAAATGGGCTTGTGCTCATGAAGTTCACTGGCTTTACCATGTGACCGACCATCCTTAAGCAGTTGGCTTCATTAGATTGTGACATGGCTTTTTGAAGACTAAGTGACAGTGTTCATTAGGTGCTAACTGGGACACTTGCAAGGATGAGATAAGATTCTGCAGAGGAGCGTATATGCTCTGAATCAGCATCTGGTGAAACAGGAAAAATGGTGCTATTTCACTGATAGCCAGGATTCAACAGTTTAGGAATCAAGAGGTGGAAATGATAGTGACCCTACTCTCCATTTCTCCCATTAACCCACTAGCAAAGTGTTTGCATTTTGCTAGTTGTGACTTTATGCTCTGCTAGCCTACGGTTCTTATTCTAGAGGAAAAAATGCCTCCACCAAGAGACACAACAATGAATGATTCCATTGAACTGGAAGTTAAATGGCAAACAGGTTACTTTGGGCTCTTCATGCCTCGGAGCCAACAGGACATGGAGGGTGTTTCAGTATTGGGTGGAATAACTGATTTAAACTACCAAAGGAAAATTGTACTACTACTCCACGGTGAAGGAAAGGAAGAGGAAATAGAAGGAAAACAAAGGAAAACAGGAGCTATCTTATTAACAGGTGTCTCTTAGTATGACCATGCTGTTTTAAGGTCAGTGATAAACTGTGACAACCCAATCCATACAGGACTAAAAATGGCCCAGACTCTTTAGGAATGAAGATTTGTGTCATCCAGCCAGATCATGAATCATTACCAGCTGACCTGCTTAATGAAGAAAAAAGAGAGTACAGAATAAATAGTGGAAGAAGGTAGTTATAAAATAACAGTTATGACACATGACCAGTTATAGAAAAATTGAAATTGTTATATTTCTTCTCTCTCTCTCTCTCTCTCTCTCTCTCTCTCTCTGAGAGACACAAGGCACTTGCCTTGTCTCAGATGAGACTTTGGACTTGGACTTTTGAGTTAATGCTGCAATTAATTAAGGGTTTGGGGGACTGTTGGAATGGCATGATTGTATTCTGAAATGTGAGGACATGAAATTTTAGAGGGGCCATGGACAAAATGATATGATTTGGCTGTATCCACACGCAAATCTCATCTTGAATTATAGTTCCCATAATCCCCATGTGTCCCAGGAAGGAACAAGTGGAGATAATTAAATCACAAGAATGTATCCCCCATTTGTTCTTTTGATAGCAAGTTGTCGCTAGATCTGTTGGCTCTGTAAGGGGCTTCCTCCTTCCTATGCTGGGCACTCATTTGTCTTCTTCCTGCTGCCATGTGATGTAGGATGTGGTTGCTTCCCCTTTTATCATGATTCTAAGTTTCTGAAGCCTCCCCAGCCATGCAGAACTTTGAGTCAATTAAACCTCTCTCTGCCGGGCACGGTGGCTCACGCCTGTAATCCCAGCACTTTGGGAGGCCGAGGCGGGTGGATCACGAGGTCAAGAGATCGAGACCATCCTGGTCAACATGGTGAAACCCCGTCTCTACTAAAAATACAAAAAATTAGCTGGGCATGGTGGCGCGTGCCTGTAATCCCAGCTACTCAGGAGGCTGAGGCAGGAGAGTTGCCTGAACCCAGGAGGCGGAGGTTGCGGTGAGCCGAGATCGCGCCATTGCACTCCAGCCTGGGTAACAAGAGCGAAACTCCGTCTCAAAAAAACAAAAACAAACAACAAAAAAACTCTCTCCTTTATAAATTATCCCATCTTGAGTGTGTCTTTTTTAGCAGCATGAGAGCAAACTTGTACACATTACTAATACACTATCAATTCAAATTCATGGCTCTTGCAACATCAACTATGAAGTAGATTAGAACTTCGTAGTTCTAGTGAAAGAACTGTGAAAGTCTAAGCAACACTTTTTTACAGAAAAGTAAAGAAAACTTACATGAGACATTAGTTTGCAATCAGGGAAAAAATACCAAACACATTAATTTCAAAATTTAATTCCAGATTAATATTTTGATAAGAACAGTAATTTTATTGTTTATACATTTCTCTATATAAATATACAAGAGAAGTCACAATTTCTTCTAGCAAATAAGAATCATAACCAAAAACTATTGATGTTGCTGGAGTCCTACGTAAATCAGAATCTTGCAAAAGGTAAAATTACACAAATTAGGTACATGTTAGTAAGCCCTTGATAATGACAAAGGATTTTGGAGTTTTGGCCTGAATATAGTAAGGTACTAGTTGCAGATGATATAAATAAAGTGATATAATTACATTTAGAAACTTTTGGAAGCCATGTGAAGGATTTAATAGATGAAAACAGACTAATGTCCAGAAGAGATAAGTCTCTCCTGTTGTTGTCCAGGGTCAAAGTACCCCAGGGCTAGTACTAAGGTGACAAAGGTAGGAATTTTTTTTAGGCATTGAGTTTTTTTTTTTTTTTTTAGTTATTAAAGAAATGGGATCAAAGAAACTTTGTGACCAATTTGATGATGAACATAAGTAAGAAGAAAGAACAAATGATAATCCTCAGGTTCCTGTCACGAACCATTTGGTGAAGTTACTTGCAAATTAAAGGAGAGCAAGAGAAAAAGCACAAAAATCTTTTATCACAAAAGGTAAGAATCCACACTTTACAGCATGCTTCAAATTCTATTGTGTGTTGTTGAATTTGTTATTTGAGAAAAAAATGACAAGAATGTGTACTACCATTCACAACAAGGTAAGCATAAATAACATCATACATGTTTATAGAATTAAATTTCAACATATTTTCTGATAAAAACTTGATATTATGTATTAGTGAGTTTTAGAGTGTTTCAGAATAAAAATTATGGAATATATCTCTAATTACCAAGCACTGAATTCAATGCATGCCCAATAAAACAGATATTACTGTTGTTTCAGAAGTGTCTCGTGAATTTCATTTAACTGTGAAGATACCTTCCAATTGTCAATATTCATAAAAATAGTGGCTTCTCCAGATTTGCTCTTTCAATATCATAATAAAATGGAAACAAAAAGGAAAATGCAGATTTTGAGCAAAAAGAGAATGATAATTAAAGTCTCCAGGGGTTTAAACTATAATGCATGAGAATCACAAAATGGATTTTGACTATCTGCTCAGAACTGGCTTAAGAATCCATCTATTAAAATATTGTCAGGAGATTACTCTGTCAGAGCTGGAGAAGAATAAAAGGTATGAGCAAACAAAATTACAGCTTTGCAATTTCAGAGTAATTTAAATCTGATATATTTCTTTTAAAATTTTTTCCACAAATGTGTTTTCAAGCTGAAAATTATTCTAAATGATATGGTTTCTTTTAATAGTGACCTTGAAATTATATTACCCAAATCGGTTACATCTATTGCTTTTAAAATTTACTGCATGATCGAATTTAAATCAGACATTCCCATGTGGATATATCTGTTTTTTCTATAGTTAAAAAAATTAGATTATAATTAGTTTTATGCCTTGTTTCTATCTTCAGCATACATTTTAACTTTTTCTTCGTCTGGTGTGTACAATTAGATAATGTATACTGAACAGCATCAACTGTAAAATATTCAAGAAGATGAATTGCTTCATATAAATTAGAGATGGTAAAGCTTGATTAGTTCACTTTAAGTTAATGCATATTGAGAGTCCCTCTGTAATTCCATAAAAAATAATACCTGCAGTTATACATTAGAAATAAATTATCCTAAAAAATGAACAGCATAGAAAGTAGTATGCCACTCCTGCATTATCATGAAATAATGTTTTTATAACTTGCCAATATGGATTTTATACAGTCATTTAAGGCCAAATTAAGACCTAATTTTTAAGCTAAATATTTAGACTGTATTTAGATTCTCAACTTAGTATTAATTTTTTTTTTTTTTTTTTTTTTTTTTTGAGACAGAGTCTCACTCAGTCACCAGGTGCCAAGCTGGAGTGCAGTGGCACAACCTCGGCTCACTGCAACCTCCGCCTCTCGGGTTCAAGCAATTCTTTTGTCTCAGCCTCCAGAGTAGCTGGGATTACAGGCACGTGCCACCACGTCCGGCTAATTTTTTTGTATTTTTAGTAGAGACAGGGTTTCATCATGTTGGTCAGGATGGTCTCGATCTCTCAACCTCGCGATCCACCCGCCTCAGCCTCCCAAAGTGCTGGAATTACAGGCGTGAGCCACCGTGCCCAGCCTTAGTATTAATTTTTAATGAAAACACATTTTATTAAATAAAACAATCTATAAAAATTACTTAAAATTATAAAATGTTTTATATACATGTTGTTGTCAGGTAGTGATAGGGAAAAACAGAGGCCAAATATTAATTAAAAAGTATCCATTATTTTTTAGCATTGAAATCAATGTTTTTTATCTTGTGTCTTATCACATAATACACTATTCTATTTCGATTAGTGAAATTTTGTATTTTAAATATGATTATTTGTATAGATTGGTAGCATATATAAATGACTAAATTTCAAGCAAGATTATGCCATTAACTGTTAGATTATGTTTTACTTCTGGATTTTTTCATCTGCTCACTTAAAATAAGACTTTTATGGGGAAACGAGAATGGTTATGTACATAAAGCTCAAATATTTGCAGTACACATTTCAAAAGTCAGTTCTGAATCCAGAGTATTTTACTGGTTATAAATACCATCCATGTTGTCATTTTTGTTGTTGTATATATAAAATTATTAGCAATAATCTAGAACAAAATACAATGTAGAGTTAGGAAAATATAATCCAACAACTTGATATGCAGACATCTGGAAGTTAGACTCTTCTACTAAATACATCTTATAATCTTGTGGTAGAGAAGAAGTAGTTTCACCTCCTTATAATGCTGGTTCATAGTTTCTGCTGTTCAAATACTGGAGCACTGGATAAAGACGCTCCTGCATGAATCAATAATTACTTTGTTGTTATTGTTGCTTGTTTTTGTTTTTTAATCTAAAAATTTCAATCATTGTATATAGCTGACCACTTAATCTAAAGTCTACATTTATGACTTGTGTTTAGAAAGACGATGTGAATAATGATTTTCTAAAAAATAGCAAGGTGAGAAAAATTTTAAGTCCATAGAAAGTATTGGAAACATCTTTTCTTTCTTTCTATTCTAAGGCTAAATATTTATTACCAAGAAAAAAGAACAGGGAATAAGAAATCTGGTATGGTATAAACCAAAGTAACAATCCATGGGAGAAAATCAAGACCAACGTAAATGACTTCCTCCTTCCAATGTTCGTGAATAAAATGTCATTGACTTCCTATCAACGTTGGTTCTATCTGGCTAGTGTCCGGGGACAAAGATCATCATTATTACTACTTATGCTTGTATAGTGTAAGGAAGATAAATGAATAAAGTTATCTTTTTCTTGTGAAATGATGAAGTATTATGAACAATATGCATGAATAAATTAACAAAAACATACAACAAAAAAATACATGAAACGAATGGAAATCAAAAAAAAAAGTATGAAATCAAAATAGGTAGAGCAGTATTTGAGGCAAGAGCTTAAAAACTATGGAACTAGACATAATTTTGAAAACTAGAATATTCTTAGGAAATTAAAAGTATTGAGATTAAAGGTAATAGAGAATTAAGAGACTTAGATCTATAAAGAATGTAAATGGGTTTACATAGAATGTAAATCAATATACTTTATTTATTTTGTTTAGCCTGTGAGTACATGGAGAGTTTTCAAATGTTAACTGGAGTCAATGTCAGTGGTAATGAAATATAATAAAGTAGAGTTAAGTGGTTGCCTGACCCCTCCTGCAGATAATCATTATGAAATACAAATAAAATAAAACTAATATCTACAAGTATTATTAAATGTCTTCAAATTAGACAAAAGACAAAGGAGAATATCTTTTGAAAAATTGCAATCAAATAGCCTGTTTTTGGCTTTCTTACCTCATATTTTCTGAAAATTCTAATCAGAGTAGCCAAAAATCACAGTCTTACAGAGAATATTATTCCTGAATAAAAACAACAGAAAATGTAAGGGAAAAGTTCTGAAAATAGTAGATCTTCAGTAGACATGGTACATAAAATCCAAATATAAACTCTGCTGAGATGCATAACTGACCACTGAAGTACATACACTGGAAATTACGGGGACCCACGGCAAAAACATATCAGGCAGGGAACAAACACAAAATTGCCACTGTCAGACAGAGGGATGCCAGGTAATATTTGTAATTATTTGTTGTTGTTTAAACTGAATGCATTCTTCAGTGAGTGCTTGACTCATGGGATTGAAAGCAGAGTCCTTGCTCAGTTGACATACCAGAGGACAAAACCTGATACAGGAAGAGCAGATGGAAATTTAACGTGTAGTCTCCAGAAGCAAGAAAATTACAGAGAAAGTGCTCTGTAATATCTGAGCACGAACTTCATCCAAATCCTTAACAAACATTCAAATTACACATAAACAGAGGGGACTGCCAAGGATTTAGGCTTGAAAAATATATTTGCCTCTATAAGCTGTAAGAGCAATAACAATAAAAAGTGTTCAGAAGAACAGAATGAAAGACAGACTTGCAGTGAAATATTATTTACAATGGTTGAAAACTATTTTAACCAAAAAGCACTAGAAAAGCATAGAGCTGGAATATATGACCCATATTCAGGAAAACAATCTGGTCAGTGGAAGTTATGTCTGAATAGAACCAGATACTGCATTTTACAGAAGAAAATACTACAAAGTAATTATTATAAACATGTTCAAAAAACTAAAAAAATATATTTTCAAGGAGATAAAGGCAAAACAGTCTTCGGGGTTACAGATATTTTATATGAATAGAGAAAAATAAACTGTAAATATTAGAAACACTCTCATTGAAAGGTACATTATTAAAACTGAAAAATGTATTGTGTCATCTCAGTTGTGGTTTAGAGATGGCAGACAAAAGAATCTGGAAACTGTAGGTTAGATTAATGAATATTCCTCCATCCAAAAGATGGAAAAAAACAACTGATAAAAAGTGAACATGGGCTTAACAGACCTTTGTGATAATATAGGAAAATAAAACAGAAACAAAAATTAATTAAAATCTTAAAAGAAGAGGTATGCAAAGGGCAGATAAAAACCAAACAAATATTTGAAGAAATATTATCTTAAATTTGTTGAAAGATATTATCTTGTTTTTTTTTTAATATTTATTTTTGTAAAACATTATCTTTTAGATTTTGGTAGTTAACAACTTCCAAGTGGAATAAACATGAAAGAGACCACTCCCAGTCCCACATAAAAATGATATTTGTAGTGTAGACAAGGGAAAGGATACATGGCTCTGCAGAAGAAAAATAAAAAACAAAGATTATTAAATGACTTTTCAACAGTACCAATAGAGGTAGGATGCCATTAGAAGAAAAAAGCCAAAATATTGGGAGGAAAAGCAAGCTGTAACCAATAATTCTGTATCCAATGAAACTGTCCATAAAAAGAAAATGTAGAAATGTTCAGATACGCTAAGATATATTGTATTGGGCACATCTGGCCTACAAGAAGTGATAACTTCTTTAGGCTGAAGCGAAATGACAGTGACTTCTTGAATCTACAGAAATGAAAAAATGAAGAGCAAATGAGTAGCAAATATGTGGGTAACTGTTGGGTCCGACTGGCAGACTCAACAGAGGGACCGATGAAAAACGTACACTGACACAGGCTTACCAGTGAGTGCAGCCAAGGGACCTCTACATCTAGTAAGAGGTGGCGGAATCATGGGGGCAGTTACTCTCATGCTGTTCTCATGACACTGAGTTTTCAGGAGAACTTTTAAAGGGGCTTTTTCACCCCTTAATTCAGCATTTCTCCTTGCTGCCGCCATGTGAAGAGGACGTTTGCTTCCCCTTCTGCTATGATCGCAAGTTTCCCAAGGCCTCTCAAGTCCTGCAGAACTGAGAGAATTAAACCTTTTTCATTTATAAATTACCCAGTCCCAGGTATGTCTTTATTAACAGCATGAAGACATATTAATATGGAAAGATATCTCATGCCCGAAGCCTGGAAGACCCAAATTTGTTAAGATGTTCTATTTTCCCACATACATACAAAGATTTAATATAATCTCAATAAAAATTCCAGCAAAAGATTTGAGACTTGGCAAGATGATTCTGAAATTTTTAGCTAAATTGCAAATGACTTAAAATAGCAAGAATGTTTTTAAAGTAAAGTCTTATAATACTACGAACAAGTAGAACTTAATTAGTAATTTCCAGATGGTTAAAACCTTAAAGTAATACAATATTGAGTTAATCGATAATTTACTTTTTGATAACATGACAAGAATTTTATATGTGCTTCCAGTCTCATTTAATACATTTTACTACAGAATATGGATGTATAAGTAACTTTAGGTTATATTAATGTGTATGTGTTTTTATTTATGCATTAAATAAACATTTTAGTATCTAATAATTAGTATTTCTTATTTATTGTTTTTTACAAGCATACAATGTACACGATTTGGGTCATAGTTACCCAAAAAGCCTAGACTTTATCACTACACAGTATATCCATGTACAAACTGTACACATACCCCTTAAATTTATACAAATAAAAAAGAAAAATAATGAAAAAATTATGTTTCCTGAAGTATGAAATGTCATCATTGTTCGAGAACATGAAAGAAGACATTAAAATATATTTTGTTAGTTAATGGATAGAATAAGTTCTAGAATTCCATGGTACAATAGGGAAGTGTATTCTAAATCAAACCATAGATAACCTGACAGTACAGCAATTTGCCTAAAGATTGGGATTCCCATGCATCAACAGCCCTTAAGGGTTGCCTAGAGTTTCTCCACTGGCTGTCTCATTTACTGCAGTAAGTTCAGTAATCCAATTGCTAGTAACCCAAATATAATTTAAAGTATAGGAGAGTTTCTGGTGGTCTTTGGTTTTTTATATTAATCAACCAAATTTTAAAGCTTAACTCAGCAATCAACAGGAATAACATTGATATATAAACCAACATTTACTAGTTACATTTTTATTAAAAAGGAAGCCACAGTGGTTGAATTTGACTTTCACTTTATGCTTAGATTTTACACAATGATATGCTTTGAGGGAAGAAGGATATACTTGTAATCAGTCCTAAGGCTTTTCAAAAAGACTATCTTTTCTTTGTTCTTCCCTTAAGGTAAACCATTTCCATTGTCATAGCACTGGCAAATAATTATTTTATTGCTGAAAAACTCTGACTCACAGAAAATATTACAAGTATTTCTTTTTTTTTTTTAATAACCATTGTAGTGTAAGCTTTCAGAAATTGCTCATATGAAACCTGTCATTTAGGGGGAAAATAAAATTTTCTGAAAAAGCAATTTGAAAAATTTAATTATTCCTATGTTCATAAAAATGCACAGTAGTGATGAACAATAAAAAATAACCATTCTTTCTTAAGATATCACATAGTCACAAATTATATTTTTGCATTTAAGAATAGATTATCTTCATTTTTCCCTAGCGAATTGGGATATATAGTGTGTATGTGTGCCTTGAAGGTGCAAGTTTGCCTTTTTATTCACTTTTGGCTAAAATTTTAAATCTGACAAATTTTAATTTGACCAATTATCACAAACTGTCAAGTAGTCTTGTTTAGTAAATATGTACATTGGATTATTTTAATATGAACATGTTTAAAGTAGCCTGAGCAGTTTTAACATTATAGGTCTTTAGGGTTCTGGAAACCCATCTTGCAATCAAGATTACAGAAACTCTCTATTTTATTAACTTATGTAAATCTGTTATAAACATCTTTTCTTAATCATGATATTATGACTGTCTCACTCATTTACCAAATGGGTGTAATATGAATCTGCACTCATTTGAAGGCATGCAAGTAATGCTAAAATCAAAGAGAATGTATGTAATTACAAAGTTCATTCAGTGGAAAATAATCTAATGATTCATTATGACAACCAGAGCTACATGTAACAAGTTAATAATACCTTGTAATACATAATTTGAAGGAAAATACATCTTTTTATTATTTAATGTTATTTAAATAGATCGAATAGAAAATTATACCACATAAAAAATAAATGAACTTCTAAAAATTCTATAATTCTTTGACATTTTAAAGAGACTTTTTTGCTCCAGAAATATTTAACATAGATTTTGATATTTAAAATTAGAAGTCACCACTCAACTTATTTTATAAAAAATTCTTGTGCTTTGTTATAACAAAAATGTTTCTTACAAATTACATTTATAAGTTTAATTTTTGTATATCAAATGAAACACTATATTTACATACATAATTGGCTCCTTATCTAAGACCTTGACTTGATAAAATGATTAAAACAATTTTCTTACCCAGAACTTGACTGCTATTAAAACTCTCTTTATTCAAACAACATACATGGATTGATAAACAACCAATTAATATACCTTTTGACAGTTAATTAAAAAATAAAAACTTCACATGAACATAAGTCAAACATTACCTGCACAATTACCATACATTTTATTTTCTACATGGCAGGAAAGATTCATTTTTAAGTATTTTCTGGAGCATTGTAGAGAAATACTGTATCTTTTTTCAAAAGGGTTCCTTGGAGAGATAAATTTGACAAACATAATAATCTGTTGTATATGTGGAAAACATCTTCACCATTGTTTTACTTTTTTAAGTGGACTTAAACCATTAATTAACATTTCTTTGACTTATTATGCATATTACTAGTAATAAAATATCTAAACCATGACGCATATTAAATATGCATATGAATAGTAATAAAATGTCTAAACCATGATGTTATTTTGAAGCTAAATACATTAAATAAAGTATGTATAGTACTATTAACTAGCTATAAATAACAAGAAGTCCTACAAACAAACACAGGCTTATGCTATTGGGCTTTGTTCTCTTTCTCTTTGCTTTGTTCTCTTTCTATGTTCAATTGCATACTCATGAAAGTTACCTCATAACTGTAAAATGACTACAGCTCTACATGTTTTGGAAAAGACAAAAGGAAGAATATAAGACCAAGAGAGCCTGAAACAGGAAGGGAAATGCTGTCTCTGGAAATCATTTATACTCTTTCTTGACCAGAACCATGCACGTAGCCAACCATTATCTGTGATGGAGTCAAGCAGATAAATAGTTTTATATGAGACCATTGTTCTTCCAAAATAAAATTTAAAAAGGGGGAAAAAGAGAATGAACATATAGAAGACATTCAGTATGGTGTTGTCACAATGGTAGTACTTAGTGCTATTAGTACTTAAGGTATATAGTAAGGCCTAAATGGATGCTAGTTGTTACAATCTAGTTGAATGAATACTGGTTTTACAACTAGTTGAAAGAGCTCTAGTGCCTGAATCATTTTAAAGAGGGGACTTATTTGATACTCAAAATCAATGTTCCAAGATTTTCTCAGAAGACACTGGAAAATTTACATCTCTTCTTCTTATGATTGTTTACAAAGATTTTAACTGGGAATGAGTAAACTGTAATTTTCACATACAGGCTGAATAAATAGAACTCTGATACATTTTGAAGGACTTCATAAGATCCATGGTTAGAAAAATCTATAACTTGACTGACTGCAATTGTTACCCTCAGTTAATCATCCTTTAAGTTGCAATTTTTTTTTTTACAACTTAAAATTCCTACAAATCAAGTGCTATTTTGTACTGTGAAATAGAAGTGTTTCTAGATAAACTCATTATAAACAAGAAAATAAAAAAATACTGCAAATATATGTACTGTTAGCATGTGCATCTTTCTAGCTTGACAATTTTGCTTGTTTAATTTAGTAAGCAAATGACATACATATTTTTTTCTGTTATTTATTTCCATCAAATAAAATCTGACAGAGAAACCATGATCACATACCAAAGCTGCTAATTATGAGCTGGGTTACCTTGGATCTTATCTATGGAAGGATCGCTTTCTATAGAATCTTATCTATAAAATGTAAATAAATTAAAGGAGAGCATAGGTGTATTATATGTGGATATGCATACTAAAAAATGTATACTGTTTGAACATATTCAGATAATTGTTTTTAAACTGAGCTATTGTGTTTAGAATTTACTTTAATTGGGCCTTTCTCTTTATAAGTGGACAGGAATATTAAAAATGTCCATTCAGGTAAAATAAACACATGTACTGTAATAGCATATGTATGTGTAGAGTATGAGGATGTAGCTGTTAGGCCACCCAATTAAGATATAGAGTGGAACAAAAGATAGGAAGAGCTTCATGAGGATTCTAGTTTTGTCAGGCTAAAGAAAACACCAAGTAACAAGTAACACTGTGGATCCATCTATTGATTAACTTGCAGAGGTGGTGCTGAGACACTGGCACATTGCTCAAACTTATCCTAGGACTATGTTAATTATTTTTATTGCTCAGTTCAGCGTTGTTTGTGTGTATCTGCGTCAGCATGTGTGTGAGTGTGTGGGTGGATGGAAACTACAATGAAAAGAATGAATAGTTCTATTATTATTACTTTGGTTAATTGAAAACTGAGACAAGTAGAAATGATTAGCTCTTCTTCCATCCAATTTTTCTGTTAACTTGTTTTACAAAGTTATCTACCAACCATAAATAAAATACTTGGTGATTGTTAAAATGTTCTTATCTTCCCCAAGGAATGTTGAATATTGACTTAAGCTTTTTTCATGTTCCTATATGCCTAAGATACACATAATTTGATTGTTTTAATTTTTAAATGCAGAAAATACAATGATAAGAAAAGAGGGATTGATTTTAACACTGAAATACAGATATTTTCTGTTATATGAGAATGGAGTAGATATAAAAAAGCAATACATTATCAACAATAAATCATTCTTTCATATCCGAGTGGAAAAAACTTGATAAGAATATTAAAGAATAATATATTCTTTTGGTTGACTTTGTTGTGAAACTCCTTATGGCTCCTAATTTTAGATAGCACATTTTATTGTGTCACTGAAAGCAATTACCCTAAAAATATTATAAATCCTAAAATAATAGATTCTATAATAGACACTGAATATCTATTCCAACATTCCCATTTTACATATGAACAAATAAATACAGAACATTTTAAGAAACAGCCGTGAGTAAAGTAAATGTCTTCTGTGGTCTTTTCTAATTTATTCCAAGAAAGTCTCTCAAACATAATGTATAACCTTCTAAATCGCCTTTAAAAAATTTGTCATTACTGTAAATTGGATATTGTGTAAATAAACGTTTTTAAGAAAATGAAAATCTAGAAGGATACACTTATGATATTTTAAGTTTAATATTTAATAGTATTCAGGTTATATAATGAAGATAAAGTTTTACTTTCCCCAATTTTTTCTCAGATTAAAATTATTCTCCCATGTAAGTTTTTAGTTTCCCCCATTAAAAATAATATATTTTATTAAAGTTATTTAATAAAAATATATTAGCTTCAAATTATCACTCCTCTGAACTCCATCACTTCTTCTTTCCCATTCACATTGTACTGCACCAAAATTTAGTACCTTGAAACAACATTGGTCAAATTCACAATTCTATGGTTTGACAGTTTGGCTGCTGGTCTTCGCTAGACTCACGTGTACTAGTGGGAAGCTGCTGGTCAGCCAAAAAACTCACCTTCTGGCTTTTGGATGAAATGACAAGGATTACCAAAACAATGATATCTTCCCACTTAAAATTATTCTAGATTTCTTCATATGGTGGTGACCAGGCATGTTTTAAGAACACCAAGAAATGGAACAGGCCCCAATACAAAAGCATTTCCAAGTATCTGCTTATGCCATGTTTACTATTTCTCATTGCTCAAATACTATGAGAGGTACAACCCCATATGCCACATGTAAGAGTAAAACCCACATAGCAGAGACTGGAGAGCATGAATAAATGTAAGGTCATTACTGAAACAATCTAGTACACCATGGCTCCAGCACTAATAATTTACCTGCTTCCCACAAGTAAATTGCATATACTCTCACAAAACACCAAAATTCTCATATAATCTAAGCATCGGGCTTTAAGTCCTGGTTTTTGTGATGTACTCTGATACCGGATATCGATAAGGCATTATATTAAAAAACATGTTATCTTCACTATACAAACACAACTTCTGATGGTGACACAGAATAGAAGAACCACAGAAAATGGTACCATTTTAAAAGGAGAAAAATGATAACCGCATGCATTTCTTGATCCATAGTAATCCTGAAACAAAATTGGGCAAATAGGTCATATTTTCCTATTTCAGGGAAAAGCATGCATCCTGATGAACTCATATTGTTTTTCCAGTGAGTGACTTCCCACATTTCCTTCATGTTCCCTGGCTCTACCCCCGAGATATCCTTTATTTTTTTCATCCTTCTTAGCTATTTCTGGAGAGGTCAATGGAAAATATTTTCTTACAGAAATTTTCTTAACCTACTTTCTTCTTATAAAGAAGTGAAATCAGAGAATTTCTGAAGTTTGAAGAGTCTCAGTGCCTTTTAATAAAGACTGCCAACCTGTTTCTGGGCATAACTCCAATAAATACTTGGTGAGTTATCTATGAGTCTGATTTCTAACAATTTTAATTCAAAAGACACACCAAAAATTATTTTTGGATAATTGCCTCTCAATTTATTAATGGATACATTCGGAATTTAGTTAGCAGAGGGGCATATCTTTAAAATGCCTAGAGAATTTTGTCTAATTGAGAGTAACTAAGAAGTACTGATTTTTTTCTTTCAGAAGTCTTAACAAAGGATCTCACAGTTAAGCCATTGACCTAACATACTCCATTAAGTTGCAATTTGTCTTTGAATCTTTTAAGTAACAATTTCAGGACTGTATATAAGGAGATTGAGCATCTGCAAATTTTGGTATTTGTGGAAGAGTCTTAGAACCAACCCAGTACAGGTAACAAGAGAAAATTGTAAGTCATGGAAGGATGTACAACAAATGTAGTGTCTTGAAACAATCACCTTTTGTTTGGCTCATCGTCCTTTCTGTGTGGCAATTTGGGATGGATATGACTGGTTTGATCTTCTCTTGAGTAGGTTCATTTATGTGTATGCATTCTGTGGCCAGATGCAGTTAGTTAGTTGGGTATGATTCTGGTGATTGTTAGCTGCCAATTAGGAGCAAGCACACTATATTTCCATAACAATTTTACAGGATTTTTCTCATGGAAGCGATGTCAGTGATCCTAAAAACAGCAAGAAAAAGATGGAACCCCAAAGACCTAAACCTTTTTCTCCAGGCTTGGGTTTTGCTATGACAGCTATTTCACCACTGGACCAAGTCAGTATATTGCAAGCCTTATCAGTGTGGGTGTGACCAGCCAAGAATGTGGATCCATGGATGTATTAACAAACTACAATACATTACTGCAACGCATATCAAACTGACTCCCATTTGATAATCATTCTTTTTACCTCACAAAAAACAAAAACAAAAACAAAACTTGTAGTAGAGATGAGAATTTCTGCAAATAACCATTATCTTGTCTATTTAACCTCAGATATTGTATTTTATCATTTGAAAAATAATTAATGATAGGAAAGTTGAAAACAAAATGGCAGTAGTCAAACTGGTTTCTATGGCTCTAGGATACAGCCCATTCCACTTTCTTTAGTTCCAGGAATGGCACCACCAACAGTCACATTGCCTCAAATATGGGACAATGCAGCTAATACCAAAGACCTATTCAAAAGCCATAGTCACAAAGTTAAAGTAAATGGAGCTTTCTATATTCAGTTCTTGTTTCCTTACACTTTTGCTCATATATCTTAATGAATGTTCTATCAATTTTGCAGTGATTTTCTTCCTTAATGTTCATAGCTTAATAAACTCTGCCTACTGATTTAAAACCTAATCAATATTCACCAAGTGTTTGCTAATTATTTAAATAAGAGCATACATAATTTTGGGGAGAAGTAAATCTGATGACAATTTGATGGAAATGTAGTTTATTATTGCTTTAGGACTGAGGATTTCATTCTGTTTGTGGCCCATTTGTGGGAATAGTTAATACGTGTTTTATTTTAAAATGGCTAGGATTAGTCAAAAAAAAAAAAAAAAAACTCTGATAAGAGGGATAACAACACAATTTTGTGGATGTGACTTTTTGTTTACTTATAATCTTTATAGTGAATATAGGTTCAGAAATTAAACAGAGAGTTACTACTACAATGGCAAGAGTTTCTTTGACTGTTGCAATCTATGAAATGGTATCTCTCTATACTTTCTCAAATAGCCCAATATTTGAGTATTACTCATAGAAATAAATCTATCCTAAAATTCTCTTAACCATTTAAAGGAAAACTTGCAAATTCTTTAAATATCTGCTTAAAAATCTTCTACTCCATGATGGGAGCAATAAATCAGAAGATAAAAATCTATAAGGTTAAGTGTTTTACAATAACTGACTTATTCAAATTTATTCCAGAAGTATACATTTCTTCACCAGCAAATATTTTTTTCCAAAGGATTAGATAAAATTATAGTGTTAATTCAAAATAAACTACTTTTATATTAAGTGGGTGATTAACTTAAATGAATAAAATAATACCGTATCTGGAACATTGAGATAGTTACATTCCTTTTTTATTTTTTCTCATAGCCAGATCAACTTTCCAGAAGGCATGCTTTGGACTTGCAAGCAACTGAAAAGTACACATACAGATAACAAATTAAAAGAAAACAAAGCATAAACTTTAGCTTTATGCTTTATATCATGTTAGGAGGACATGATATAACTCTCATCAATCATTTTAAAAATTGTAACAACTGGAAGAGCTGTCAACTGATCAAATTTCTGAGATCTCTTAAATTACATAGGGAACATAGTTAATTTTAATAGTTTGAGCATGTTTGACAGCAGTGGAATTCCATCCACTTAGTTCTTGGAAATAATACCATAATCCATGAAAATAAATTGCCTGTAAAAGGAGCTGGCATCTTATGTAAGTGTTGAGAAGGAAGAAGGAAAAGGGGAAAGAAGTTGTTACAAAAAAAATGCCTTATTCACTTATGTAGCTATTGAGATCCTCTACTTCAAAACATAAATGGATAAAAGAAAAAATAAGAATTTTTCTATTCACAGAATAAACTAATGTGCAGAATTCTCTTACATCTCTATTGTGAAGTGGGCCATTAGAGACCTTCTAATGTCTAATAAAAATAATACCAAAGCACAGGAGGAGATTATCTTTGCAACTTAACAAATCCATGCAAGAATAAGAAAAAATACTTGGGACACTTAACACAAAGTATACATCATTACATTTAGTCAATCATTATCATCATCATGACCTTCATGCACCTTCCATATATATTTTTATGTCTACCTGGTTTCCTCATTTTGATTTTTGTAACTGATAGAGTCATTTAAAAAAAAACCTGATATAGTCATTTAAAAAAATCAATTATTCAATTGATTCAGTGTTTGACTGAACTCACTGATTGTTTCAGGAAATGTTATGTAAATACTCCCTGCACAAATGCTGCTGCTTTGGCTTATGGTCTCAGAGACTCCCATGCATATTTAAGTGGTCAAAAGAAGCATGCAGTAAATCTTTGATTCCTAGCAGTGGCAGCTGCTGTTGCTGCTGCTTCTTGAATATACTTAGTATGTCAGCCATTTTTTTCTGTTATGTTTCTTTCCTAATTCTGTGATATTTCTTCCTTATGTGTGTCTGTCTCATATGTTAGGATTTTGCTTTTATTGTCATCACTATGTCGATATAGCATTTTGAAAAAAGTATTATTTTTATTCAGTATAATTGACATATTTTGACTTTGAAGTTTAGAATGACTATTTAATAATTTATTTAATTTAATGTATTTTTTGTGACATGTTTATATAGTTATAGTACCTCTCATAAAATTCCTGGCTACGATAAATTTTAGGCATTTAAACTTTATCATAAAAATAATATGGAACCCATCTGACCCTAAAAGGAGTGACATAGGCAACACTACATTACACAGGCAACATAATCATATTCACAGCTAATTTTAACAGTTTGAGCATCTTTGAGTGAAAAGAGAAGTCATCCTTACTTGTGAAAGAAATATTGTAAACATCACACTAAGTTCACGGTATTCTTTATGAAAGGAGACGCTGTATGGGAATCAATGAAAGAGTCAAATATAAAATTTAATTCAATGAAAAGGAACAGAAACAGTACATCCTCATACAGTACAGAGGACATAAAAATAACATCTGTAGGTAATGTTGATAATTAAACAAACTTTAGAAGTATATTCTTGACTGTCATTAGTTTTAGGTTCAATCAGGTCCCAGTTAATATGCAAGTTATACTGAAAGATATATCAACCATATAACGCTATTATTTTGATGCTTATTGTTACTATAAATGCCCTCTTTTTTATTCAGAAACCACACTACAATTTTGGAACTAGAGTTCAGACTTAGGTTGTTCCATATCACCTCTAATATTCAAAAGAATTTTGTAGTGTATTAAATCATTGAATTCATGGTAAATGATAGATAGATAGATATTTAAATCATATATATATGGTTTAAAAACTCTAACAAGAATTATATACAAAAAGATAAAAAATGTAAAGGGCATATATATATATATATATTTAAAGGATATATATGAAATAAAAAAAGAAAGCACAGTAAGAAATGATCTCTCCCCTGTCAGCCATTTAAAAAATTGTATATGCTTTAAATATCTATATGCCCTTTGTATCTTATCTTTTTGTATATAATTCTTGTTAGAGTTTTCAGCAAATAAAAATTTCTCAATAAATGCTACTGAACATTTGTTCTTCATTACCTCACACTACCTGCAATAATAGGATTATTATCATGAATATAATTAAATTATTATTAGTCCATTATAAGTAGGCTTTTTGTTGTTGTTGTTGTTGTTGTTGTTTTTGGAGACAGAGTCTTGCTCTGTCGCCCAGGCTGGAGTGCAATGGCACAATTTCAGCTCATTGCAACCTCCACCTCCCAGGTTCAAGAAATTCTCCTGACTCAGACTCTTGAGTAGCTGGGATTACAGGTGTGTGCCACCATGCCAGGCTAATTTTTGCATTTTTAGTAGATACCGGGTTTCACCATGTTGGTCAAGCTGGTCTTGAACTCCTGACCTCAGGTAATCCATCAGCCTTGGCCTCCCAAAGTGCTGGGATTACAGGCATGAGCCACAAGATCCTGCCAGCTTTCTTTGATATAATTTAATTAATGCAATCTAAAGTGCAGAGGAAAATTGACCAGCTAGTGTAGAATTTAAAATAACAGACTATGCAAAAGTGTAGAGGTGTATCTGAAGCTACTTTTGAAAGAGCTTCTTTATCTTTCTCACCAGTGAAATGCTTTAACTGCCCTTTCCATGGCGTATTTTAATCTAATCAATTCAGCTGTGCAATTCTTGGGAACAAGTATGTTAGTACATACTTGTACATAGTACAGCAGGTGCTATGACTTGTTATTCTCTCCTAATTAAATAAAATAAATGAATAATTAAACAGAAAATACAATTGTTTAATTGCAGAAGCAACGGAATCATGAAGGTAGATTCATTATCTATTTCTGTATAAAAATTTTTAAAGGTTACATTGCCTTGGTTATTTTTTGAGAAAACTTAACCTTACATACTAGAATATTTGATTTCTTATTTGAAGAAGAGAGAATATGTGCATTTGGGATTATTTATTCATTTAACAATTTTTTTCAGTGCTTGCCATTCAGGTCCAGTGTAAGCCCCCACAGATTCAGAAACTAGTAAAATATAAAAGATCTTTGGCATCTTGGTTCTTAAGGGTGAGTGATTATATGGTGTGACTGTGTCTCCACCCAAATCTCATCTTGAATTGTAGCTCCCATTATTCCCATATGTTGCAGGAGAGACCTGGTGGGAGATAATTGAATCATGTGGGCGGTTCCCCCATACTGTTCTAGTTGTAATGAATAGGTCTCATGAGATCTGATGGTTTTATAAGGGGAAACTATTTTTGCTTGATTCTTATTTTCTCTCTGGTCTGTGGCATGTAAGACATGCCTTCTGCCTTCCACCATGATTGTGAGGCCTCCTCAGCCATGTGGAACTGTGAGTCCATTAAACCTCTTTTTCTTTATAAATTACCCAGTCTCAAGTACGTCTTTATCAGCAACAATAAGATGAGAATGAAAGCAGTGAAAGTCCAATATTGCACCAGAAATGGTTTTTATTCTATATATTAACAAATTCTAGCAAGATTTTGTAACGTACTATGCTTACATAATTTATATGTAAATATAAGATGTATTGTCTCTTACCAAAGAAATATATAACTAAAACATAAATTATTTTCAAAATAAACTTTTAGGTTTAATTTTAATAAAGAATGAAAGTATGATTATTGTATACTATATAATTTTGTCTTAAAAATAAATTAGTTATACATTTTGATCATTTAAAATTCGAGTCAACAGGTATTTTAAAGCATATCCAAAATATCAATGCCAAAGGCTTATTATATGACAAACATCACTTAACAAACATATAAAAGATCCAATTGGTTAAATTAATAATTTAAAGGAAGTTCTTTATTATTCAGTCTCTAGATAGATTGATTGTATATAGCAAGCTGCAATAAAATACTGTAAGAAACTGATTAACATTCTTCAGACAAAGCCTATACTACATATGATCATATTGAATGACTTTTAGCTCTAGGGAAAAAAATTGTAAATAAACAAAATTGAATTTAAAACTAACTGCTTTTTGACAAAACTTGTGATATGAAAGAAGCTATTATTCTTTTAGTCATCAAATGTTACAGTTGTTAATATATTTTGATTATGAAAGCTTAGAACACGGCTTGTCATATGACTGTATTCTTCAATATATTTTAATAACTTCAATATACTGCAAAATCTAAAACTCTATTCTTTATATTTTGACTAGTGAAGAAGAAAGACATAAGTTTTATTTATGAGTATATATTCAATCCAATAATGTCATATGTTAATATCTGGTATGTAAATAATTTACTTTCTTAATAATAATTCTATTCTTTGGGCTTCGTTCCTATAGATTCAACTTTTTAGGCATAAATCACTATTTATATTCAACAAGATTTATAAACTTGTTAAATCACAGATGGATATAACCATAAACATGCTATTTGACTGTTTTTTTTTTTTGCCTCTTAATAAGTGCAGAATACTAAATTATTTGCCAGGTATCCTTAAGTTTAGATCTGTAAGCTTAATAAGAAATTATTTACCTTTAGAAGCTGTGATTCATAGAAAGATATTTAAGTAACACAATCATTAGCACTAATACAACTAATTTCTTAACGTCAGTTAACACTTGCATGATACAACTTTTTTAAAGAACAAAGTGAATATCGTCAATTATTTTCTTGCATCAATCAAATTACATTTCTTTATTTGTATGTGTCTTATTTGAATAAATAATATGGAGCCTTGGGCCAAACCAATAGCACAATTATAGTTTACACAGAAACCCAATGTGTATCCTGTTATATAGTACACACCTTTTTCTCTGGTAGTAACTGCTAAAATCTGAAAACTAATCCTTTAGTTTTCTGCCAT
The DNA here is from genome assembly GCF_030222135.1 of Aotus nancymaae. Lineage (NCBI taxonomy): Eukaryota > Metazoa > Chordata > Mammalia > Primates > Aotidae > Aotus > Aotus nancymaae. The sequence goes on from NW_026988435.1 coordinate 26,561,805, forward strand.
TCTCTGTGGGTAGTCAGATGGAAATACCACAAAATGGCTCCATCATAGGGCAGTGAATATTATATATTTGATCTTAAAAATAAAATAGGAAATCAAATCACAATAATGAGTATTAACACAGGAAAGCTAAAACTGAAGCTTTGGGAAAACTGATTAATGAAAGTACCTCTGGCAATACCATTCCATAAAATATTAAGATTTCCTGGACTGAAAAATCCCCAAATATCTTGGTTTAAAAAACACTGAAGAGTTTGGATTTAATGTGTACTCACATACTTAGTGTCTAAGCATCCAGCCCTCTCCCCATACTTAGTTTTCATAGTTGCTAATAGCCAGTTCTATATAGTCTGTAGGCAGAAACTTGGAATAAAATAGTTAGGATTCTATCAAGTTCAACAGAAATTATTAAAGAAAATAGGAATCCTTCAGTGAAATACAACTCCTCAATGCATTATAATGAAGCTTACTGCTAGCAAGCCAAAATAATGAGAGTAGAGTGTTCTGTTAACAACTTAGAGACTAAATTTTAATACAAACCAAATTTAAGCATCAGCACACATCTTTGGAAACCTACTACCATAAAAGATAGTGACTAAAATAAACAAATAGAAAAAAAAAATTTGAAGTGAAGAAGATTCCATTAAGACTAAGAGACTTTCATAGGTGAATTATTCATATCAAAGAAACATAAGAAAAATTATAATCAATTGAAAATAAAACAAAAACAGTAACAGGGCACTAAAGCATGGACAGATTGAAAGAATAATAAGAGATTCTTTACATTATAATGATGGGAGCCGGCCACTTTTTAGCCACTTATCACAGATAAATTCAAATTTATATTCACGCAAAAATATTTATACCAGTATTCATAGCAGTTCCATTTGTAATAGCCAAACACTGGAACAACCCAAATGTCTTTCATGGGTAAGTGGTGAAACAAACCGTGGCACATCCTTGCCTTGGAATAAAACTCATCAACAAGAAAGGAGCAATCTATTAACGCATGTAACAACCTGGATAAACTCAAGAGAATTATGCTGACCAAAAATGCATCATAAAATGTTATATATCATATGACTCAATTTGTATCATGTTCTTGAAATAACAAAGAGATGGAGGCAGATTAGTGGCTGGCAGGGATTAAGGATTGAAGGGGAGGAGCTGGATGTGATTATAAAGTGATAGCACAAAGAAACTGTGTGGTGATGAACAATTTGGTATCTTGATGGTGATGGTGGTTATACAGTCCTACACATGTGATAAAGTTGCATGAATGTATACATACACACTGCTTATAAAACCAGTGAATTAGAATAAACTCTGTGGATTATGCATACATTAGTTTATTGGTTTTGCTGGTGCACTACACTTATGCAAGATGTTACCACTGAGAGAAGCCAAGTGAAGGGTATATGAAACCCCTGCATATATATTTTTTGAAATTTTCAATGAATTGATTTGTATTTCAAAATAAAATGTTATAAATATGGTAGACTAAATTTTTTAAAATGCAATTTTTTCAAATGGTAACAAAGTATGGTTTCCAGGAAAAGCATAACAGACATGGATGATAGGAATAAATAAGAACCAGCCCAAGATGTTCAATAACTAAATAACAACTAATTCTACTGACAGAACAAAGAACAAGGAGAAAAAGATTATTCTGAGTCACAGCTGGCACAATAGTTTACATTATCTAATCAAAAACTACTCTTCATTGCTATCCAAAATGAATTTTGAATATAATACATAGCACATACTTACAAATGGCTTACTGTGAGTGAAGGTCAGCAGATGACAACCTGAGAGCCATATCTGGACAACCCTCTTTTTCGGGAAGTCTGCAAGCATGTTTTAACACACCAAAGATATTCAAAAGAGAAAATGTGTAATAGTTTATTTTATAGAAGCAAAAATATTTTATTAAACATGTATTAATTTATTAAAGGTAAAGTACAGAGAGCTAGCATATTCTTTTTGGTCAAATATGTTTTTTCTTAGCATCTATAATATGTAAAAACAGAATCACAAATAGTAACTACACACATTGATATTTTACCAGATGACAGTTTTACTTGTGTCACACATTAAAAATGGAAATAGGCTGGATGCAGTCATCATGCCTATATTCCCAGCACTTTGGGAGGCTTGAGTTCTGGAGTTTGAGACCATCCTGGGCTGGTTTGATGAGTTTGACCCCATCTCTACAAAAAATAAAAGTTAAAAAAAAAAAAAAAGCCAGATGTGTTGGTACATGCCTGTGGTTTCAGCAACTTGGGAGGCTGAGGTGAGAGGACTGCTTGAGTTCAGGAGATTGAGGTTTCAGTGAGCAAAAAATGCTACACTACACAACAGCCTGGGTGACAGAGCAAGAATGTCTCAAAGAAGAAAAGATAAATAAATGTGAATAAAATGAAAAATTAAAAATGGAAATAAATATTTATAACAACAGCATGTGCAAGAAGATGCTATTTTTCATAGAATTATTTCACAAGTCAAATTTTCCAAAACCAGATGTCAAAACAGACTTTGAGATACAAACATTTTACTAGGGATCAACACTTATTAAAGGAGGTGGGTGGAAGCCAGATTGAGCAAAAGAAGTGCAAATACAATGAAATCCAAATTATTGTTGGCTAATCCAGCATCATGGTTGCAAAGAAAATTTGGTATGAAATAAAAAATTCATAGTCATTCCAAGTTCTAAATATTTTTTGAGTATATTTTTTAAGTCTCAAGGAGAAATACAACTTATACCCCAAAAAATAATATTTAGTATGAGAAAAATATTTTAAATATTTACTAAATCTTTGACAGAATTCACTAATAGAATTCGTTTAGAAAAATCTTTTCACCTCAATTACATAGAGTAAGTATTATGCACACAAAGAATTTTGGACAGCTAAACAAAGCACACTGTAATTGCAACAAACTCTTCTGATTATAAATCTTCCAATATTTTACTCTTCCAAAATCAAAGGAAAATGAGCCTGCATATTTTACTTAAATGTGTAATAATTACTACTAAAATTATACTATATTTACACTGTCATAGTTTTCATTGATCATACTTTAATAAGTCTGAGGAGAGTATTCAGTGAAGCATCTTGTTAACTTGATGTAAAGATCATGTATTCATTAATATTTTGCCACAATAATCTCAAATTTCCTGCATGCAATATTAAGAAGGTTCCATTCAATACCCAAAATTGGGAGTAAAACCAGCCTTTCTATAATTTTGTATTTAACTTTTAGATGAAATATCATACCAATATTTCACTTAACCCTACAGTTTGCTTAAATACTTCAATATTTTGTTTTGAAACATGAATATACTTTCTCTGCAATTATAAAACGTTCATTTTAAAATAGATAACATTGTTGCTTTCTTATCTTACGGATTTATGCTATTTTCTTCTGTTCTTTTATTTGGTATATATATATTTTTTCCAAATGTACATAAGCATATTTCTAAAAGACAAATGCCTCAACAAGTTTTGTTACAAAAAAGTCTCTTCCTTTTTTCACTTTACCCATTTCTCTCTTCCCAGAGACATGGGCTTTGAACTTGTTCAGTATCAACATTTTTCTAAGCTATTTTGCATTGTAAGAAAGAAAATATAATTTCTTTTTTCCTCTCAGATTTTCTTAGTTGAGATATTCTCCTGAAAATTAAAGTAAGACTAACAAGAGAAAAAACAGCAGAGGTTTGTTAACAGGTGCTATGCTCATCATGCAGGAGGGGCCTCAGTTCAAAAATATTTCTCTCTCTCAAGGCAGTGGCTTGGGGACCCGGTTTAAGTAGTATTTTTGAGCCATAAAGTCTGTGTAGTGACAAGACAAAGTAAAGTGCATCTTCAGGTTTCCAAAATGTGAGAAAATGTTGGAAGGTAAATTTCTGGGAAAAGTGGTCTTTTCCTAGACCTGCTGGTGCTGCTGTCTCTGAGCTGATAAGCAAGCATTATAAAGAGGGAAAAGGCAGAGAGGAGTGCAAAAGAGCTTTGTCTTTGTAAATTGCTGTCCTGCCATCAGGAATTCAGAGCAAGGAGTAGAGTGTAGCCTTCTTTAGCTCAACACTCCCTGGTATTCCAGACAGAACTATTTTGATTTCCTTCAGCATTAAATAATGTGTCAATTTCAAATACATGTCAAAATCCTTTTTAGCGCTAATCTGGGGTGGTAGTGGATGGTTTTCAATAATATGACTTTCCCCCTGCTATCACTGTGTCTGAATTCAACTGCAAAAAGGGTAATTGAAAATTGAGCCTCTAAAGGAAGGATTTGTCTATCTACACCATAAGCCTAATTCTGGGAAAAATTTGCCTTTTTAATGTTTCCAGTTGTCTATTTTATTCTGGGTGCTGTTGTTTGCACTTTCTTCAATAAAACTTCAAGAGGTAATAAGTCTGTAAGGACATTTCAAAACATTTATTGTCTAACATAACCTCAAGGCTGTATTCTTACCTACGGCATCAGTGAAATTGTTACTTTTGCTTTCTGGAATATCTAGTTTTGAATGACCAGGAATTTTAATGATGGCTAGATATTTGGGTTTTGGATTGCCTCCAACAGATTGAAAATTTGTTGACAATTTTTGATGAATTGACCTACAGAGGTCACAAACCTGTATTGCTTCCAAAGCATCCTTCAATCCATGAATTACTCTGAATGCATATCTGCTGTCAGTATAAAAGTTAGTCATGTTGTTCTTTGCCAATTGGCAATATAAAGTTAGAGTAATCAATTCTGCCAACTGAGCCAATTTTATATCTGGAAGAGGATTATCCTCTATAACCTCAGTTAGTGATACTATGGCATAACTAGCCTGACATTTTTCAGATTTCACTTTTCAAATTACAATAATCAGTGAGTCCAATTATACTGGCATTATCCATGGGCATCTCTTATAGGTCTTGACTATCTTTCAGAAAGAGTGATGCAATCATGTGACATCTCATCATTAGGAAAGAGCAAGAAATTTGTTGGGTTAAGATTGTTACAGCAAAATATTAACATTAGGTGAGGACCAAAGAAGAGCTTCATAGGAAGCAAGTCTATTAACAGAGTAATGTTGGGTGTGATATGAGTTCAGTAGAGTTTCCAAAGAGGGAGAACAAATGGTAAAAGGGGATTCCCTATTTCTTCAATAGCTTTAAAAGGCAAAGTGATAGCAGAGACTTGCTCTTAAGCACAGTAGCATCCCTGTAACCAGAGCGTCAAGTTGCTGGCTGTAATATCTAACAGGTCTATTTTGTTCCCCATGTTTCTGATTTAGGGTTCCTCAGGTATTTCCTTGGTCTTCATAAATGAACACAGAAAAGTGAAAGTTACGGTAGAGATGCCCTAAAGCAGAGAAAGTTGAAAGACTTTCCTTGATAAATTGTACGGCTTTTAGTGTCTCTGAAGTCCAGACAAGAGGATCAGGCTGATTCACTTTCAAGAGAATATGTAAAGGCTGAACTATTAGAAAAAAATAGGTATCCAGTCCCAACAGTATCCAGCCAATCCCAGAAATCCTTACTTCTTTTTTGAAGGTTTAGAGAAGGGTTGAATTCCTTTAATCCTTTAGTAACTAGTTGTTAGAAATCAAGTGTCTCAGGTATTTTACTTGCATCTTGTGAAATTGGAGTTTCTCTTTAGAAATTTTATGTCCCTTAAATGACAATTGTTTTAATATATGCATGCTGTCATTCTTAGAGGTTTGCATATTCAGGGAATAAAGAAGGACATCATCTGCACACTAGATGAGCATAGATTCTCTCTAATACAGGGGTCCCTAATCCCTTGGTCACAAACTGATAATGGTCCATGGCCTGTTAGCAACTGTGCCACACAGCAGGAGGTGAGTGGTAGACAAGCAAGTATTGTCACCTGAGCTCCACCTCCTGTCGGATTAGTGCTCACATTTGATTCTCATAGGAGCACAAACCCTACTGTGAACTGTGCATGTGAGGGATCTAGGTTGTGTGTGAGGTATTTTTCTAAGCTTGCCATTTTCAACCATTCAGTGGCCCTGTCTTTTGATACCAGCATGTGAACTAATTGATAAAGGTCAGAATATCTGGATTCCTAGATCCTGAAAATTATATATATATATAAAAAACACTGTGGGATCTTGGAGCAGGTCTCGGAAGTCTTTTATACTATTTTTAAGTTCAGTCGTTGTCCAAGGGGTATGCATAATAGGAGGCTCACATCCTTCTGCAGGTTTTACCTTGAAAGGGGTGGCAAAAATAGGAGTTTCAGAAAGAATGTCAGAGATGTAGAAAATTTTCTATGGTGGTCAGCGGGGTAGAAGGGAAGGTAAGTAAAGACAGAGAAGTTTAGATAAATGAAGATATAAAGGTTCAGGCATGGGAGGAGAAGGAGCAGTGGAAGGGAGAAGGCCTCCAAAGTCCTTTTTAATTCAAAAAGAGTTTCAGATAACTTTTTCCTTACCTCCTGAACGGAGGCATTTTTTTCAATCTTTTTAGAAGCTTCTACCTGCCATTAGCAGTGAGTCTCTCATTCAATTTTTCTGGTTCTAAAATCAGTTTTTTCAGTTGTACACGCAAATAATTTTTAAGCATTTCAAAAGATCCTCATGTCAGCCATTGCAGCTTATCATCAACCTGGGCCATGGGTGTCCATTTTACTAGATATTTACAAAAGGACACTCTTTAATTGTTATACATAAAACCAAATGGGGTTTTTAAAGCAGACCTGCCCTTAAAAACATGCTCATATTTTGAAGCTTGATTTTTCCATAATTTAAGAACTTTTGGAAAGCATCCAAGGCTGCTTTGGGTCAAAGTATGCTGCTTATGAGTATCACTCCTCAAAGTGTCATCTAAGCATCATGAATTATTATCTTGGGTGCCTGAGAATTTCTGGCTACTTTGCAGTGATGATGGTGACAGAGTGCTCAGAGTGCCAGGTGACCAACCCTTATGTGCACTTTCTGGCTGAGCTGAAAGTCCCTCCACGTTTTCCTTTTTTGGGGGAAGCCCTATGAAGCTGCTACACATCACAGACAAATGCTCAGGCACCTCTGCAAAGTCTCTAGTCTCCTAGAGCACCCAAATGGGTCAGAGGAAGCAATTGTCTCTTCCCTTTTGAATATAAAATGAGCCTCATAAAATACAGGGGCAGATCTAATAGGTATTGGTTACAGTAAGAGATAAAGCAGGTCCCGATAAGCATGACTTCAAAAAAAAATGTTCAGTCAGAGAAAATCCATCAGTGTTCATTGTTTAACCAATAATCCAAACTTCTGGCCAAAGGCAAAGGTAGAAATCGCTGCTTTTTTGTTTTTGTTTTGTTCCTGAGACCCAAATATATAGAGATGGAAACCTCCATTTCAGAAAGCACGGGTTGGAATAGACAGATAAAGAAAAGTCTAGACATCACCAAAGAGTAGGGAGGTCAGAATCCAGAAGGACTCATTCCTTACACTGAACAATGCTATCAGAGCCAGAACACAAGGACTCTTCTAGCTGACCAGGCTTCAGGTTCAGGAAGCCTGTCACATGGTAGAATGGATTGCATTGAACCCTGCTTGCAGTGTTAGAAATATTGACCTAATAATGAAATTGAGTAGCAAAATAAAATTTTAGAATTTACTTGAGCCAAAGTGAGGACAGCTCTCTATGAAACTCTTCCAGGTTACCTCATGTATTAGTCTGGCCTCACTCCGCTAAAAAGACCTACCCACAACTGGGTAATTTATAAAGGAAAGCGATGTAATGGATTCACAGTTCCACATGGCTAGGGAGGCTTCAAAATCATGGCAGAAGGCAAAGGAGAAGCAAAGACATATCTTACATGATGGCAGGCAAGAGATCATATGTAGGAGAACATTCATTTATAAAACCATGAGATCTCATAAGACTTATTCACTACCATGAGAACAGTATGGGAGAATAGTTCCCATGATTCAATTATCTCCACCTGGCCTCACCCTTGAGATTTGGGTGAGGACACAGCCAAACCATATCAACTTGTGAGCTGAATTGTTCAGCTTTTGTTACAAGCAGGTTTTTAAAGAAAAGAATGGGGAAAAGAAGTGGACTGAAATAAGGTTGTTTGTCAGAAATTCTCATTGGTTTACAGAAATAACATTAATTAGTGATTGGCTATACATTGTTGAACTATAGGCTATGAATTACGGTGACCAGCATACAGCATTGTTAGATAAATTTATAGCTACTTGTGGCATCACTTTAGAGCCCACATAGCAGCCAGCTTCAAGAGATGATTACTTAGCTCAAGGCAAGGGAGTGAAACATGGCTGTTGTCTGATTCCAGTGCCTGTCTGGATCTGATAATTTAAAGGCTCCTATTCCTTAGATAAGCTTCCTTTCTTCCTCATATTGGAGCATGTTGCCTTTTAATAACTTAATTCCCAGTAGCATTACAGAATGGAGCAGCTGAGAACAATCTGAGAAATAATCTACAACAGGTTTTCTTCATGTAGATGAGAAAGAAACCTCAAAGAATACAAATATTTACTTATTAAAGATCGTGTTGTTAGCTAATATTAGACTTGTAAGAAACTATTCTTTTCTGATATCAATTTTGGTGATTTCTTAGTTAAACAATCTGACTACTGCTGCATAAAACCTCTTCTTCTTTTACTTCTTTGTATTACATATTTATCTTTCCTGTCACTTCTCTAGTTTACATTCAAAGAAGACTTTGACAAGTAAAGATACAATACACTTTCTTTGACTTCTGATGACTCCTGATGACTCCTCCAATAAATGTACACATCAGTCTATCTCATCTAATAAGTAAATCATTTTGGGGTATAATTACAGAACAGAAAATGCTGCTTTAAATGATGACTAGGATGGAAATAACTAATCTTTATAATTAAACTGAAATCTTTTCAAACAGTTCAGTCCCTTAGACTAAGGCTTCCCACTGCTAAAAAGTAAATTACTTTGGAGACATTTTGGGGATCTGAAGTCTTTTCTCAGATTCATAGGGACACGCAGAGTTCTCTAGCACATGGCCCCAGGGAGAATTTTATTTCTGAACAGATGCTAATGTTTCATGCAATTTAGCAGTGGATATGGTAATGAAACAATTTTATTTAACTGTAGACTAGAAGGGAGACACAACCTGCATGATTTGATAATGTTCAAATGGAAACTGCCTTAAGGAGACAGAAGTTGACACATATCTAGCATTGTTTAAAATTTACAAAGTACTTAAAATGTCTTTTTGTCAATAAAAGTGTTCTTTACTTTTATCTGTGTTTGGAATGAAGTTTTTATCATTCTAACCATATTGTAATTGGTGTGGCAAAAACAAGAGGTATGGTTTTATTGGCCTTCTGTGTGTATTAAATGATTTTTTTTTCTGTAGGAAAATGTCTGATGAGAAAAATATATATTTTAAAATAATAAGATATCATAACTAAAGAATTGGAAAGTATCGAATGAAATAGCCTTTTCATTTCTATGAAATTATCTATAAACTGGTTCAAAAATGTATCTTAATGAATTTGTGGTTTTCAGTTACTGATGCTCAGACTTCTTGTATCAGAAAATCATGCATAATAAAATGTCCTCCAAAGTTGCATTGTTTTCTCTTCCTAGAACTGGCTAGATTAAAATATCCAGAAAACACTGGTGTCGTCTTCAGCAATTTTCAATTATCAACATATCGTGACTACAGACTGTCTGTAAGAAGACTAAGCTGATTTTTAAAAAGAATTTTACATTGTCTTAGTTGACACCAACTAATAAACCACATACATTTATAACCTGGTCTCCATTGGTATATATTCATGTTCTGTCAATTATTTAAATTTCTACGTGTTTGCTAGGGTTGGTGGTGTCTATTCTTTTTCCTCTACCATAAGAATAATAAGAGGATCTTAAAAGTCCCTGAATGTACAAATTTGATTGTGTTATAATAAGGAGAACCAGGAACAAATTGCTCTTTTAATATATCAGCTGGGAAAAACACAGATGAGACTCTCTAACAGGCAATTATGAAAAGTTTAAAGAAGGAATATAATTGACCTGAGTGGCCAGGGATACAGCAAACTAAGAGAGATGTTACCATCCATAGGACAGAAGAGTCAAAGGGTAAAATATGGTTTAATACAGAGAGAAGCCAGGAGCCTGGGTTTTGGAAAATTACCCAACAATAGCTTTAGGCTTTGGTAGAGAAATGACCACTGGCCACCTTCATCACTCTATCTCTGTTATCCCATCTCCTATGAGTACCACCTGGCCAATGGCAGAATATGCCACCCCAAAATATGTCATTTTGGCATAAAAATTAGCTTGCGCTAAAGACACTTGAAAAATAACAAATGTGAGAACGCTGATGTGTTATTTTTTTCATGAAGCAGGAAACGAAACTGTCAAGTGAAAGGTACCTTCTTGTGTCCAGTAGGAAACACACACACACACACACACACACACACGCACACACACACATACTTGCATGCATGAACCATCTTAACAGAAACGGAGTTGAGGCACAGGGAAATCTGTGCAAATAAGTCTTATTAACCCAACCTTTATTTTTGTAGTCACTTCTCGACATCTAACTGTCCTGGTCCAAGCCCCTTTGTCTTGTAGCATTTTCATAATTTACTACTCTGTCTAACTTAGTGTATAACTGTTTGGCTCTAACACTTCTTTGTGTCTTAATTTTCCTGTGTGAGATCCAATGTACATTTAAAAATATGTGTGCTTTTGTTTTGCTAATATATCTTATGTCAATTTAATTCTCAGTTGCCCACCAGAGACTCCAAGAGTATAAGGGTAAAATTTGCCTCCCCTAAACTCCCATCAGCTAAAACTGGTGAAGTAAAGAGGAAAAAAATCCCTGTTGATTCCGTTCATAAGTTCAACCTCCTGGGATATAATCAGGATAGTGAGGCATGAAGACTACATCTTGTAGAGAAGATAAACATAGTCCACATGGGTCTTGTGGCCCAGGCTGGAGTACAGTGGTGCAATCTTGGCTCACTGCAACCTCCAGCTCCTGGGTTCAAGCGATTCTCCTGCCTCAGCCTCCCCAGTAGCTGGGACTTCAGCCGCCCACCACCACACCTGGCTAATTTTTGTATATTTTTAGTAGAGACGGAGTTTCACCCTGTTGGCCAGGCTGATCTAGAACTTCTGACCTCAGGTGATCTACCCATCTCAGCCTCCCAAAGTGCTGAGATTACAGGCATGAGCAACCATGCCCAGCCTTTTCTTCTTTTTTTAATTTACTCTATATTCTAAACATACAATTTGGAAATCTGAGATAAATAACTGGTGCTGCTTTTTTTCTCTGGGGATCCAGCCTGAACACAGAGACTACGTGATTTCTATTATTTGCTATGTTGGTCTCTAAGCCTCGTTGACTTATGCCAGTACTACCTATGACAGCTTGGCTGAGTTTTTTACTTGTAAAGTAGAGGTGCCAGTTTGATTTTGCTAACATATGTCTTCCCACATGGTTCTATCATAACAGAGGTAATGTTTTCACCTTAATATTGACTCCTTATTTCAAATCTCAGCCTCTTCAGGCTTTGAGGAGAAAACAGATGATTTGTGTTGAAATGACCCCAGGGAACTCTAAACACATGGATGAAACTCAGTGCCGTACTTCATTGCCATGATTACTTACTCTTCTTAGTAGAGTTGTAACCTATTTTCTACACTCCTTGGAGGCATAAAAAAATGTTTTGATTTATGATTGAAGTGGAGTTAGTCATAGAGATATGAAAATCAGTACTCTCCCCTTACAGGAAGAAAGATTACTATAATCAATCCTCAAAAGATTACTGTGTCTCAAAATATGGTTGTCTTATAACCATCAACAGAGAAAAGCAAAGAGCAGAAAATACCATGAACCAATTTCTAAAATATTTAAGAAAAGTTTTTTATAAACTTTCAGGAATACTTTAAAAAGCTTTGGGATCAGGTAATGTTTACTAGAAAAGCAAACAAAGGTGAATGTATTCATAATTTGCCTCACAGAATAATTTTTCTATCCAGTAAGAAAGATTTTTCATCGAGCCCAATATTTTCTTATCACATGGAAAATAAACTTTAAGTTATATTCATTTATCATAGTAATATTTAATATTGGGTATATATATTTCTACATTTTTGTCATTTATTGAGGTTTAAGTGATATAGAATACAATGCACTTTTGTACAGGCCAGTTATTTTATCAATGGCATGTGCCCATATAGCCATGAACACAAAACATGCAGTTCATTTTGTGAATGTAGAAGGAAACATATGCTTTATTAAATTTAATGATGAATTACAAACCATCCAAGAAAATAAGTACCAGTGAGGAGGAAAGAGAAAATGGGAAGTTAATTCAAATCAAAATGAAAGCTAAAATACATTGAACCAGCTGAGTCTTTGCTGTCCATAAAGTTTATATTTAATTTTTTTATGGTAGTCTATATTTAAGAAGTTCATTGTTTTCTGTATTCTATTTTTAACTTAGTTTCAAGAAGAGCATTAATAGTTTATATGATTAGTCTGAGTATTCTAATCATTCTTTTTTTTTTTTTTTTTTTTTTTTTGAGACGGAGTTTCACTCTTGTTACCCAGGCTGGAGTGCAATGGCACGATCTCGGCTCACCGCAACCTCCGCCTCCTGGGTTCAGGCAATTCTCCTGCCTCAGCCTCCTGAATAGCTGGGATTACGGGCACGCGCCACCATGCCCAGCTAATTTTTTGTATTAGTAGAGACGGGGTTTCACCATGTTGACCAGGATGGTTTCGATCTCTTGACCTCGTGATCCACCCACCTCGGTCTCCCAAAGTGCTGGGATTACAGACTTGAGTCACCGTCTAATCATTCTTATATTACATTTTTCCAGAATTTATATTATATATTTCATACTAGGTAAAAACTACATTTTTTTTAATGAATAGTAAATATTTTCAGTATATTGTGGGATTTTTCTCTAATGTCAGATTACTAGGAAATTAACAGTTGAAAGATAATCACTGTTATAGACTGTTAAAATGAAATAGCTAACTTTGTTCTCTTATAGCAATAGTTAGGATACAATAATTTTGCAAATTCACTGTTTATATACCTTGTTTTACAATTAGTTAATCATCAAGGACTCAAATTTACATGACATTTTCATGGATGTCAGATCTATTTATTTAATCATGGTAAAACTCATAGAAAGAAATTACATAGAGGAAATCTGCTCTCATTTAAAGAAGATATATTGGATTATTCCATTGTATTGTACTACTGATACTATATTCTATTTAGCATCCTGCATAAATTACAGTGCAGAATAGCTCTTGCAAATATTGCCTACAATAGATTCTGTTATTAAGGTAAACTCATAATTGAAAAATAATTCATTAAAAAATGCATGCTATTGTACTTGTAAATATCCTGTATGAAATAATTATGAAATTATGAGTCATGGTTGCAACTAATCAATTATCTAAAAATCAAAATATTTCTAAATCAATCATATTAATTATTTGCCATCTTTAGATATGACCAATTAGTAAAAAAAGAAAGAAATGATGGTAAAATGTGTTATTTTAAAAATATTAAAATTTAGCAAGAAAGCAAAAAATAATCAGATTTGAATGGGTTTAATAGATCTGTGTAGTCAACACAGAGGGAAACATCCAGGATGTCACTGTGCTTCATAAATCCATTTGGAAACTGTTCAAGACAGTACAAAGTTTGACAAATGATAGCTGCTAATATTATTCAATGTAGGATTTTCTGATTGCTGGACCTTGGCTGAAGATCACATTTGTAAGTGAATTAGCATAACATGAAATTAACAGAAGCAAAATAATTGGGGATACTATATGAGATATCTTAATTTTAATGATCTATAGACACTTTGCCCTTTGAATTAGATGTGAAGTGGCATGTATCCTACTCTCGTGATACCAGTAGATAATAGGATTTTTCACAAAAATCTAACGTTTTCATTTTCAAGAGTGACACAAGCCAGTCTCTGTCTTCATCACTAATTCTAAGACCCTAAGATCTTTTGCCACCGATAAGGGAGTCCTGGAAGTCAGTAACAGGTGTGCAGGCCATGTGAGTACACTAGTGCTTCTCTTACTACAAGACACACAGTTGACCCCCCTGGCGCATCCCTTGTGCCGGGCTTGCACTAGGACCAGCCTCCCATGAATGAATGCAGTGGAGATCTTGAAACAGACCATTTCCTAGGAGACTAGACTACTTTGAAAATGGGCTTTGGCTCAAAGAATCTCTAAATTTGAAGACACTTCCTTAAAATGAAAGACAGTCTAACATAGTTTGTTTTTCTCACTTTCGTGGAGTCAGAATCGCATTGTGAGATCTAAGGTCTCCTTTCTACTTCCTCTCACAGCAGTGTTCCCTCTCATAAATTCCTTGAACATTTACTCCTTTCCTGGCATCTGCTTTTCTGAGGATGTAGCCTAATAGTGTAGAATTATTATTTATTTTATTTTATTTATTTATTTTTAAGATGGAGTTTTGCTTTGTTTCCAGTATGTAGTGCCGTGGCGCGATCTCGGTTCACTGCAACCTCCGACTCTCAGTTTCACGAGATTCTCCTCCCTCAGCCTCCTGAGTAGCTAATTTTTGTGTTTTTAGTTGAGACAGGGTTTCAACATGTTGACCAGAATGGTTTCTGTCTCTTGACCTCGTGATCCGCCCACCTTGGCCTCCCAAAGTGCTGGGATTACAAGCATGAGCCATCGTGTCCTACTCAGAATTACTTTTTTGTTTTTAAAGAAGATATAAAATTTTGACGCAACTTCAATAAAAAGAAAATATTCTCCTGAAAATTCTACTTTTGTGATATTGCACAATTGAATTTCTTTTTCTTCACAAACCTATAGACCTTGAGGGTTTATAACATGGTATCAATAATATGAGTTCAAACTTTGCTTGGAGTTACTGTATTAAAATGCATTGGGCCACACACATATAGATACATACACATACACACACACATACACACCGCAAGTTCTACCAGCAAGTGAACTGAGAATACTAATAAAATACTACGTTATAGATACATAATATAAATTGGAACTTTATAGTAAAAATGAGAAAGACCTTACAGATTATATGGAACAACTGTCTCACTTCACATCTGGCAAAATGAAGAACCAGAGAACTGAAAAGATTTACTTGAGTAAAACAGCTTGGAAATTGCAAGTAAATAAAAATACATGCTATAAATATATTTTATAATATATATAAGTATATATATATAGAAAGAGAAAGGTTTATATATAAACCTTTCTTATTAAAAATGTCTAAGGCACTACAATAGTTAGTTACTTACATGAAAATTATTACAATTAAACCTCAAAGCATCCCCCTAAGTCTTTATCTCCATAAAGACATCTATATCATTACATCCGCTTAACTATCTGGCAAATGTTTCTCAAAGTTATTTAAGTAACTTGCCTTAGGTCCACATTAGGAAATGCCAGATTGACATTAATTCACATTTCATAAGCTAAATCTTAAATGAAGTTTTATTTGATGGTCTAGAGTTCACTTTAAGAGCCTCATTTTGACATTTTAAAAAAAGTTCTTTGAAATTCTCCTGTAAAGTATGTTACCGTTTTCTGTCCATTTATTTCACTGCTACTATCAGTTTTCATTTAAATATATGTAAAAATTTTAATAAAATAAATATTACATTCCTCCTTTGCAGAACTTGTTTATGATATCCTGTATGTCAACAGCATGTTTATTTGGCAGCAACCTTCTTTGGCTTGTTTAGGTGAAATCATGCTGAAAATGATTATAAAATAATGTTCTATGTATCTTATATTCTTGGGAACTCTTTAAATCTGCAGCTAACACATAAATACTCTAGATATTCCTTTGCATGAATAAAGTTTCATTTGTGTTATAAAATTTCCATTTTGAAAAAGTATTCATGTGGCCCACAGCATTACTAGGACTTTGTAACACAAAACTTACTGCTTTAATACTGTGTAGGCAAACATGCCTCTACTTAGCAATCACAACTTGCTGTGATTGTAATAGCTTTTCATATATTGAATACTCCATCTTTAAACCAAATCATTTCTATTTTCTTCTTGCTATATTTGGCAGACAGACATGAGACAACAACTGTGACCAGAAATGTTGTTTATAATTACATGGATTCTTAGTCCACAATTTAGTATTTCCTAAACCCTATTGTCTGAGGTGCTAGTTGGCTGATCTTAAAATTATAAACAGGAAAACTAAAACTCTTTAAAGTGTGAATATCACTGTCAACAAGAGAAAAGTTGTTTATTCACACTATTGATTCTCAATTTTAAGACCTGTTTGTCACTCATTAAATGTTATAGGATTAGACTAGGTATAGTACAGAAAGGTCCTTCAAGACTTCAATAGATCTGCAAAGACATTGACGTAATGTGTTGTTAAGGGTAGGAACAAAATAGAACTCTACAGCAGAAAATTTCATGCAGCCTTTTATTAAGTGGCAAGGGTATTGCAAGAAAGCTGTGTGTGTGTGTGTGTGTGTGTGTGTGTGTGCTAGACAAAGCTTCCAGAATAGACTTAAAATGCATCTTGCCAGCCAGGTGAGGTGGCTCACACCTGTAATCTCAGCACTTTGGAAGGTTGAGGTGTGCAGATCATGAGGTCAAGAGATGGAGACCATCCTGATCAACATGGTGAAACACGTCTCTACTAAAAATACAAAAATTAGCTGGGCTTGGTGGCGCACACCTGTAGTCCCAGCTACTTGGAAGGCTGAGGCAGGAGAATCTCTTGAACCCAGGAGGTGGAAGTTGCAGTGAGCTGAAATCACGTCCCTGCACTCCAGCTTGGTGACAGAGCAAGACTCCGTCATAAATAAATAAATAAATAAAATGAAGCTTGTCTTTTTGTGAGGTCTTTGACAAAGAGGGAAGCACCTTTCCAAAAACCTCACTCTGCCTTACTCCTGTCCAATTCTATTTCTTTAGAGTCTATCAGTGTTCACATCTTATAATTATTTAGACCCGCAGGAACATGCTACTTCTTAAAACTTTGTACCATATAAATCCTGTATCATTCATGGTTTGTTCTTACCTTAAAGTGATTTTCACAGTCATATATACAAGCCAATTTTAAATAATATGACATAGAGTAACAAAATGAACAAAAAAGCATTATGCTAAGCTCTTTATACACACTGCCATATTTCTTCTTTATGACATATTTATAAGGTAGCTACTTTGACCCCATGTCACAAGCTGAGAAACTGAGACTGTGAGATTGTGAACACTAAGTAGATTTCACTGTGATTACATCTTACCACAGTGATAGAGTGATAGACCTAGCACGAAACTGAGAAAATGTAACATAGGGGGCCTCATAATTTTCTTCATTCTTACCTTGATATAAAATAAGAAACAGGTTCAGAATTACAAAATCTTTTCTTCTACGAGTTAGTCTGTACTTCCACTCATTGAAAATATTTCAAGACTTCTTCACTGTTGAATATCGATAATGCCATGCTCACATTGATATATTCAATTTTCTCTATTTCCATTTCCTCTTTAGAAGCTCTTTTGTCCACAAAGCTGGTTATTTCTATGAAATACTACAGAGGTGGTCTCTTGTTTTCATATATGTTATCACTCAGCTCTGTTACATCACTGTGTATTTTCTTTCTGCTTCAAGCTTCTTGAAGTTTCAATGCCTGCAAAACCACATGCTAAAGAGAATAATAGCCAATGTTCACACTACAGGTGTCATTTATCAATATTCCCATTCTTTAACTATTGATACATTTCTCAATTATGTTCAGAATTTGCTAAATCTCTTCTCTTTAACTTGAATCTTCATTGATTTGTTCATAACTTAGTGACACTAACTCCTCCATATTTTTAAGGAATTGTTAATGTACACAGTAATACCCCACTGGTAAAAAGAAATAATAGGTTGTATGATGGTATGATCAAAATCTGTCTATATATACCTGCACACATACACACATACACCAACCAAAAATATTCTCAGAATCAATCATAATTTAATGGGAATGACTTGCATTTCAGCATTATGTGTGTGTGTGTGTGTGTGTGTGTGTGTGTGTGTGTCTGTATTTGTTTTGAGAGAGGGTTTTGCTTTGTCATGTATGCTGGGTTGTGGTGGTGAGATAATAGTCCACTGCAGCCTTAAACTCCTGGTCCAAAAAATTCTCTCACTGAGTAGCTAGGACTGCAGGTGCCCACCACCATGCCCAACTAATATTTGATTTTTATTTTTGTAGAGACATAGTTTCATTATGTTGCCCAGGCTGGTCCCAAACTGTTGGCTTCAAGCAATCCTTTCTTCTCAGCCCTAACAAAGTGCTGGGACAACAGGCATGAGCCACCACACCTGGCAAATATTTTCAATATCACAGAAGCATTTTTTACTCTCACAGAGCCTCAGCTTTATACCATAACTCTATTTTAAATGAGAATATCTGCTTTACATTTCAATAGATAAAAGGTACAGTAAGTGATTGCATAAAGAAAAAAGTTATTAAAGGTTAATTCAACTTTTTACATCTTAAAAACAGGATAGATCTTATAGCTTTAATAGCAAAATTAAGCATTGTCTCCATCTTTCTCTTTAGATAAAAAAATGAATTTTGGCAATGCTGATCTTCAGGAAATAATGTGTCTCTACTTTTCTCTGCTATGAAAACTAAGGAAACATAGACATATTAGAATCAAGTGTTAAGTAGAATTGCAAATTCTTCGGTCTTTAATATGTATTTGTATTTCCTCCCATCACAGACATATTTCCAAAGACAAAGGAAGTCTTCATGTAATAGGAAATTTAACTCTAGTACTCTTAAAATTTTATTGACTTTTGTCTTCAGATATTAGAGAAAAATACAAAAACCAATTTTGTTGATTTGGTTTTGTAGCCTCTCTTAGGTAGAACTAAATAACAGATTATGCTTATCTCTAGCAATATCTAGTTTAACTTTTCTAATCTTTCTCTTATTTGTTTTTAGTTGGCAAATAAAAATTGTGCATATTTATATTATACACAATGATGTTTTCATATTTGTATGCATTGAGCAATGGCTAAATGAAGTTATTTAATATATGCATTAACTCATCTACCTAATCTTTCAATTAAAATATCTCCAAGAAGAGAAAATGCACAAAATAATTAAGGAAAACTTTCTTGCATTTAATGAAATGCAAAAATTAATGAATTGCACTTAATGACATGTGAAATTAATGAATAAAATTCAAGCCAGAAGTAGCCTATCATCCTGAACCAATATTGGCAAGGGCAGACCAATCAGTCCCATTTCTTTAGTGAATTTCAGTTTCTCAAACTGTGTTACTGCTACACAAAGTGGATAGATATTGGAGGAATCAATAAATATGCTATTGTGTTTTTAGTAAAACTCGAAACACACAAGAATTTATGAATTAGGATATTAATTCTCCAACTCTTAGAAAACAGATAGATATGAACATTTGCTGTCTGAACATCAGAAAGACGATGTGCCATTTAAAATTAGCTCTAAACAGTCTTCCACCCTTGGCTTGCATAATTATCACGAATCTTAGTTTTGTTGGTGGTGGTGATCTAACGTCATGAAAATCATCAGAGAGCATATTTGCCATACCTCTTCTCTTAACCCTGTGGCAAAAGTCTACTGACCTTGTCTTAAGAGCAGATGCAATCAAATTAGTGCAATAGTGCCAGCTTGGTTTTACAGTATCTCAAATGTGATGGTTCCTTACATTGTACAATCTGCATTGCTCAGTGGCACAGCATTGTCATAAGTAAACTTAAGTCCAGTGCAATTCAATTACAATCTTCTTCACCAATTTTTTCTCAAGTTTGGAGAACTTCTTCTATTTTCAAGATTTACTGTAAATCTACAATTAATCAAGTTGGTTTGACATTGACTAAATATAAACATATAGATCAGTAGAACAGAACAAGAATACTACACCTTTGATAACATACAGGGTCAATTGATTTAAAATAATGATTCCAAAGAAATCTAACAGGGAAAAATGAAGTCAACAAAGGATACTGGATCAGCTGGCTATCCATAAGAAACAATGCCAACATCAGATTTTACCTCATACTATGGTGAAACATTGATGAAAAATGGATCATTGACCTAAATAAAAACTAAAACTATAAAAGATTTAGATGAAGTCGGAGAAAATATTTTCTACCTTGGGGCAGTTTAAGATGTTTTACAAGATAAAATACACAAACTGTGAATATAAAACAAATGATAAAATAAACTTCATCAAAATTAAGGATTTGCTTTTTTTCTTTTCTTTTTGTCATTTGTGTAAATTTAGAGGGTTAAATTGTAATTTTGTTACATAGATATATAATATTTCATAGTTGTGAAGTTTAGGCTTTCAGCATATCCATCAGCTGACTCCTCATTTTTTAAAAAAGAGGCAAGACATAGACTGATAAAAAAATATAGTGGGAATTTTCATATCAGACAGGTGTTCTGTATCCAGACTATTTTAGAAATACAATTTACTGACAGATGAACAGAAACAACAAAACTAAATATCACATGATATTAAAAAAGACAAGTGACTTGTAAATATTTCACCAAAATAGATATGTAAAAAGCAAATAACCACATTAAAATATACTTAACATCATGAGTCTTTAGAAAAATGCAAATAAAATCCACAATGTGGCAGCGTAAAACATCTGTTAGAATGGCTAGTGTTAAAAAAATAAACATTCTAAGTGTTGTCCAGTTTGTGCAGCCACTTAAATTCTCACAAACTTCTGGAAGGAATATGAAATGTATACCTACTTCTAAGAAAAAACTTGACACTTTTAAAAATGATAATCATTCACCTGTATGGACCTGTCACTCCATTTCTATTACTCATCCTCCAAAAAAATTAAAACATATATATTCACACAAAGCCTGTACACAAAGACTCATAGTAGCTTCATACAATAGCTCCCAAACAGAGACAAATTAAATACAACAGGTGAATGGGTAAATTGTGGTATATTCGTACAATGAATAATCACTCAACAATAAAATAGAAGTAATTTTGATACATGAATCAATACAGATAAATATGAAAATCCTTACTCTGCATCAAAAAATCCAGGCAAAAATGCATATACAATATATTCCCTTTGTATAAGTTTTGTCTTTTTTTAAAAATTATACTTTAAGTTCTGGGGTACATGTGTAGAACGTGCAGGTTTGTTACATAGATATACACGTGCCATGGTGGTTTACTACATCCTTCACCCAGTTATCTACATTAGATATTTCTCCTAATGTTATTCTTCCCCTACCCACCCCCCCACCACCCCCTGACAGGCCCTGGTGTGTGATGATCCTCTCCCTGTGCCCACGTGTTCTTGGTGTTCAACACATACTTATGAGTGAGAGCATGCAGTGATTGGTTTTCTATTCTTGTGTCAGTTTGCTGAGAATGATGGTTTCCAGCTTTATCCATGTCCATACAAAGGACATGAACTCACCCTTTTTTATGACTGCATAGTATTTCATGGTGTATATGTGCCACATCTTTTTTATCCAGTCTATATTTGGTGGGCATTTGGGTTGGTTCCAAGTCTTCACTATTGTGAACAGTGCCACAGTCTTTATAATTGAATGATGCATAATCCTTTGGGTATATACCCAGTACTGGGATTGCTGGGTCAAATGGTATTTCTAGTTCTAGATCCTTGAGGAATCGCCACACTGTCTTCCACAGTGGTTGAACTAATTTACATTCTCACCAACAGTGTAAAAGCATTCCTATTTCTCCACATCCTCTCCAGTATCTGTTGTCTCCTGATTTTTTAATGATTGCCATTCTAACTGGTGTGAGATGGTATCTCAATGTGGTTTTATTTGCCTTTCTCTAATGACCAGTGATGAAAATATAGTGCTTTAACAACTGTAGAGAATTTCTATATTGTTTATTTATTTTGTCCTTAAAGTTTCTTTATTCCACAATATACAAGAAGCTCAGAAAGTTAGACAAATCTAACAAGCTATGGTTCAGGGAATGACAGGAAAGATACCAATATCCCCAAATTCATAAAAGTCGTTGACTGAGAAGTTCATGGAAGTCGGCAGGGAGTTTAAAACCACAAAGCCCTACATACAGTTGTCCTCACTAGATCAGATGTGTTTCACCTAGGGAGAAAATCCTTTTACTTACATCATTAGAGGCATTTATGATATGTTTAGTATTACAAAAATGATTTAAGAAACAAACAACGACATCAGAAAATTTAGGAAGTTTGGCAAATGCCTGCAACTGAGGTTTTGCGATCTTCCAGGATTAAGGATGGAGAATCTTCTCTTAGTTTAATGTGGTCACTTTGGCCCGAGTACTGGACTAAAAATTCTCATCACAGTCATTCTGTAAATATTAGCTTTGTCAAAGAGTTCAAATGTGTGATTTCCAGACTCTTAAATGTTATTTCACAATCTTTGTCCTTTCAAGTGATTCATCAAAAATTATGCAACAGAAAGAATGAGAAAACAAGACACTAACAGAGAGACTGCAACACCACCAATGGCACATTAATACACAGCTTCAACAGCTCAACTCACTACCCCCAATGGCCCTGTTTATTACACAGGGAGAGGACTGAGGAGAGAGACCACCTGAATCTGCATAACTTTGCTATTTGCACTAGTATAGTTTTGTCTAGAAAGTCAAGACAGAAGAATAAATAATTTCACGTTGCTTTAGAAAATCCTTGGAACCAATTTTTCTGAGTAAATAGTTTTCTCATTTAGGCATATGTTGTCTTAGCAGTCAAGAGTTTACTTACCAAACAAAGAGCTTACCTACAAGGAAAATTATTTGCTCATTAAAACTGGCTTTCAGTATGTGTTGAGTTTCTCCTCACTTTGTTAAATACTGTATTTTTAAAAGAAAAGCTAAATTATTCAAATTTATATACACATACACATATGGCAATGTATAGGCTATATATGTTGTCCAAAAAATGTCAATCAAACCTATTTCCTCCCTTGTACCTTCATTTCTAACAGATAAAAATCCCAGGATACTAAAAGGTTTTCTTTTTTATTAATCTCAGATTGTAGAATATACATAGGGACAAAAAAAAAAAAAAGAATATACATAGTGTCATTTTAATTTTTAAAACACAGTCTCCAAAAAATGCTAATGTTCACTCAATATGCTAATTTTACTTTAGTCCTTGATCCAAGGTGAAATATCTCACTCACTTTACTCACAGAAGCATGACGCTCTCACTTGCATTGAGTGAAGAGAATATGGCATTTCTTTCCCCTTTCTTGCTCACCATTTTTCTTACTCACGGTTTCATGCTCTGCCAGAGTTTAAAGATGGTTGTAGGGGTGTGTATTAGCCTGTTCTTACATTGCTATAAAGAAATACCTGAGACTGGGTAATTTATAAAGGAGAAAGTTTTAATTGGCTCACGATTCTGTAGGCTTTACATGAAGCACGGTACTGGCTTCTGCTAGATTGCTAGATGGGCCTCAGGCAGCTTACAGTCAAGGAGGAAGACAAACGGGAAGCAGGCATGTCACATGAAGAAAGGAAGAGCAAGTGGGGGGGGGCGGGGTTGGAGGAGGTGCCATACACTTTAAATCACCAGATCCTGTGTGAACTCAGAGAGAAAGGTTACTTATCACCAAGGGGATAGCCCAAGACATTCATGAGAGATTTGCACCCATGATCCAAACATCTCCCACCACGCCCTAACTCCAACATTGGGGATTACAAGTCAGCATGAGATCTGGGCAGGGACAAACATTCAAACTAGGTCAGGGTGGGAAGAGAAAAGCACAGAACCAAGTTCTGATTTCTCCTCCATTCTCTCTAGTGGACATTTTCATGGATACTTCAGAGGCTACTCTTGAAGTAGTGCCTCTTCTTCATCTGCTTCTTCCTGATCCTCCTCAGTGATTGATCTTAAAATCTTATTCACATAGACTCTCCTTTGCTTTATAGTCTTGCCATGCTACCCTAGTAGATAGTCTAAAGCAAGATTCCTATTAAAATGACCTTGGTCATAAATAGCTAGATTGAGTTCCAGAACTAACCCCTGGGTTTTATGCTTCTGTTGCTATTTACAGTTGTTAGAAGGAAATACAGTCAAGTCAGCAATACTTGTCAAGTCAGCAAGAAGATTTCTCATCCCCAACCCTATTCTTTTTCTTCTCTCTTCTCTATCCACCATCCTGTCAAAGACATTTTGGATAATGAAATCATTCATAGTTAAGCACATGACTGCATGATACCTTGTTCCAATTTCCCTAGGGATCTCCTGGAAAGCCCCCTCATCACGCTTGAGATTAGAATTTATCTCCATCCTTCTTTAATGAGTGACAGTTGATATGGGGTTTGCAGGAAACTCCAGAGTATAAAAATAACTTTTTTCCATAGATATATCTTCAGAAGCCCAAAGTTTAAAGCCCCTTCTTGATCCTTTTATGTCTCAATGCAAGTAAGGATTTTCAAAAGTTTTAGGAAAAAAACAAAAATACTTAACGATTTCCTTGGAAATTTGCATTTTGGCCTATCACTCAACTCCCTTTTGAATATGTTATTTATTTCATCTCAGACATCAATAGGATATTTCCAAATTAACATCATGTCACAAATGTTTCAAAATTATATGTCAGAGATGGGATGATGGGGAGGGAAAGGAACTCAGTTTCTTTTGTTAATAATGATAATAAGTAGAAAATGTCTTTCATATTCATTATCATATTTATTGGAATAAAATAGAATTCTGAAAGAAAAGAGGAATCCTGTTTATTACTGCATTGTAGAACTATGGAAGGACCTTATAATTTCAAAATAGATTTTTTATTTTTAATTAATTTATAGTAATTACACAGTGCACTCTTAATCAGAAAGAAAAACTCATGGCTTTTTTTTAATAGTAAATATACTTGGAAGTAAGAAGAGAAAAATTCTGAATCAACAATTTCAGCCTCTTCCTTTGTTTATTCCATTTTCCTCTGGGTTATCACCTCAATTCTCACAAATCCTGCCAACCAAAGATTGTGGTGTATGCATGTGTCATAAGAGCAATTGCTACAATATTAATACTGTCTCTTTTGAAGCATACTGACCCAAATCTAAGTTTGAAATGTACATTTTGGTGTCACATTCCATACTCTTTCATTCTATCACTAAAGTTTTAATGTCCTCAGATGTTAGCAGCCAGTTTTTCTTTTTTCTTTTTCTTTTTAACCTCATTTTCACTTTTTTAGAGTCGAAATATGCCTAACTACATTTACTAAGGTTGGCATTTTAAAATGCCATCAAATCGTCACAGTGTAAAGGCTCTTTCACAGTTGAAGAAAACCCACACACAGGGTAGATTTGTTTTTGACCCATTAGTAAGCTTAGATATGTCACAAAACACAGGATCACTTCAAGGCAGCATGCTTCTAGTTAAGATGCATTGATGCATTTGCAGTGACAGGGAAATGCCAGGTTTCTGATATATTTTACATACACACACACACACACACACACACACACACACACATATTTGTAGGCAGACAACTTCAGGGATATTGTTTTTATAAAATAAAATGTTAGCATTATTTTAGTATCACATTGATATGTCTGTGATTGAAAAACACCTTGAAATACTGAATGATTAAACACCTGCTAATTTCTCATCAGAACTCCTTGAGAAAGAAGCGGGGATAAGTATAATTTAGATGACACAACGTTGAGTTATCAGTATGAGAGCAGCTTGCAAACTTATGACATTGGCTTGAATTTGGCTGATTAAAAAATTGGAAAAATACTATAATTTTCCTATTGTACCATGTTTTCCTCTCAAACAGAATAATGTTTCTTCTGCATCTTGAACCAGACTTCTGAACTCATTTCAAGTGACTGCACCATTATTCAGATATTAAAACATGTGTTACTAAATCTACCAGTTAGTAGGGTTTCTTCATATAGCTATAATTTTTTAATATACAAACATGTATTTATTATGCTTCTTTACTAGATTATCATTTCTGAGATATTCAAATCTGTATCACATTCATTTTTTCCACCATACTTTGTATTGAATAATTATTTTCAAAATGTCATTTGTGTTAATTACATGTAAATTCCTTGGTTCTCGAATGACTTATTTTCAGCACGTGTAGAGACAGATAATCCTGTGTAAACTAGCATTCTGCATGCAGCTTTGGATTCTTTCATTGTCAACTTTGAAAATCAAGATCTTGAGAGCAATGCTTAAATTTATTGGAGAAATTTATTTTTGAGAACAATTGAAATTTGGTTATTTTTTACACTCCGATTTTATGACTATAAATATAAGATTTTCGGCTGTGTAAATAAAGTTGATGTTGACAATTTATTTTTAATAAGAATATGTGAATATATAATTATCTAAAACTCGAGTTAGGAAATTTATTTTATAAAGGACCAGGCAGTTAATACTTTAGGCTTTGTTACCATACTCCCTAGTGTATCTATTCAGCTCTGCCATTTTAGCATAAACAAATCCATAGACAATAGGTAAATGAGTATGACGATTTTCAATAAAACTTTACTTCCACAACATGTAGATTGCTAAACTTGGTCATGGGCTATAGTTATGACTCTTAATTGAAAACATGGTTATGTAAACAGACAAGCTATATTATTCAGTGAGTTTCTGATACTAATTTTTATAATTTTTATCGCATTCTTAAATTGGTGAAAATCCTTTATTGAAAGCAAGGATTATTGTCTGGTCTGTTTTGAATCCCTCTTTTGGTGTCTATTCTAATTATTTCAACCTCATTTTTATGATTATATAAGTTTCCACATTGAAAGGTATCATTCCGTTTCATCTTTAAAAAGTTTTTGAACGTTTGTTTGTTTGAGCTTCTCTCAAGTACAGCGATTAAATAGCGGTAGTGTATCTAGGGAGATGGCATCCTCACAATAGTCTCTACAGTGTTCTTTTTAATGACTTACTTCGCTGGAAAGTCTGTATCCATGGTCATGTGACTTTCATTCTCTCTAAGTACCACTTTCTCTGAATCCTTTTTCTATGAAGTGATACAGTTAGTTAACAATTAAACAGAAAGGAAAAAAGTGAGTGGTATAGAAGAAAGGACAGGGAAAGGAAAAGTGAAAAGAAATGAGGGAAGGAAGGTCAAAGGAATGTAATTTTGTTTTTGGAGAAAAGATTGGCTTCTTAAATGAAAGCAGGGTTGAAAATATTCACTATATTTGACATTATTGTTTTGATCAGAGGTCACATAAAATCCAAAATATGCTCAGGATTAACACATTAAATGCTCACCTGCTGTGCTTAATTACGTTATTTTCCCAGTTATCGACCGCCTTCCCTGTAAGAAAATTACGCCTTTCCATTAAATCCCACATTCCCTGCATGGACTGCTGATGGCATAAATTCTCTCCTTCTCTTTGACATCATGTTGGCCCTGGTGATTTTCTTTGGCCAAAGAAAGGTGAGCACTCCAAAAGAAATGGTAAAATTCTTTTTCTAGCCCTGGCATTGCTTTATCCACTCTGCCACAAATAACAGCATGACATGACATAGTTTGGAGTTCTTCCTTCAGTTTAGATTCCTGCTCACAGAGCACAATGAGCAGGGCAGACAACGCCGAACTGCAGTTGCAAAGTAGCGTGGGTGAGAAAGATATCATTGGTTGTGAGCCAATGAAATTTTGAGGTCGTTACTACAGAATAGCATTGTAAGAGTTTAAAAGTACAAAAATTGTATAAGAACTGGATGCTAAAGTAATTAAAATCTAATGTAAGTGATATTGGCTTCAGAAAAAGGCACAGATAGCAAGAAAATTGTTACTAGAAATTAGACATAGAGAATCATTTTGTTCATAAGCACAAGCATCTAGTAATCTGTTGTGATGAATTGAAAGTCATAAATTACACCAATTGAGCCTTTGGTTTATTAATGAAGTTTAGGAATGCCCTGCTGCATACCTGCTTAGTGTCTATAGGCTAGATTTACTAAGTACCTAAAAGAGAGCTAACTTTCAAAAAGATTTGGTTGCTGTACAAGCAAGAATAAAGGAGAAAAGAGGTATTCTATAAATTTTAAATGTTTCAATGATAAGATTTTTTTTTAATCTACAACCAAATAAATTTAACAATGTAAAACAAAGACAAATAACTGCCAAGTCTTAAAGGTTAGGCAAACATTAGGACACTTTTTTGTTAGATAAAAATGGCTCAAGGGAAAGAATGACCATTATCAAAAAGACAAAAGATAAAAATTTTGGTGACCGAATGGAGAAATTAAAAGTTGCTCATACCATTGGTGGTAATGCAAAATGGTACAACCATGATGAAGAACAATATGGTGTCCCTCAAAAAATTAAAAAGGGCTTATTTAAAGTAAGATTTGCTACCTCTTCTCCTATTTCTCTAATGTATGATTAAGCTACCTTGTACTCTGCATATTACAAGACCCTTCGCTTC
Organism: Aotus nancymaae; assembly: GCF_030222135.1. Classification (NCBI taxonomy): domain Eukaryota; kingdom Metazoa; phylum Chordata; class Mammalia; order Primates; family Aotidae; genus Aotus; species Aotus nancymaae. The sequence goes on from NW_026988435.1 coordinate 26,590,257, forward strand.
ATCTAAGCAACTTAAGATGCTTGCTAGCCACAAAGCAATTTTTGGAGAGAAGCCTTGAATCAAAATAATATATAAAAGTAAATCGACTTTAACTTTGAATTGAAAGGAAACTGTGATGTGATGTCTGAATGTGTATGGAACATTTCATTTCCTTCTTGGCCACGTATTTTCAGTAAAAAACAAAGTCATATAAAGTAATGAGTTTTAACAACATGGTGGACAAAAAAGGACAGTGACTCTACTTTTACCAAATGAATTCTCAATGTTATTTTGAAACGTGGTCCTCTTACAACTTACCTTTTACTTCTCTCAACAGGGAATGTATTGTATTAGCAGTTCTCAGTTAACCACAGAGAATACTGATTTAGTCTTGATTCCATTTGCTCCAAGGGATATTCTCAGCAATTCTTAATTTATAATAATATAGGAAGTAGCCATTGACTAAAAAGAAAATAGAAGTAAATAAAAATAGCTGCATAACAGTATAGGAATAGGTATTCTTTCATGACTTTTCACTTTTAAAGTTAAACCCTTCCTTTCTTAAAATCTTTGATTCTCAAACCAAGGAAAGGGTATCATGAGATTTGCTTTTTCTCTCTCCATCTCCTTCTATATTCACAGTATTTAGAGAAAGATAAATATCACTAAAAGTCAGTTATGGAATCATGATTCCATGTCTCCTAGTTACATTTATTTCCTATACTTCTATAGCAAGCTTCAGAGTAGATAGTATATAATGAATGTAAACTACTTAGAAAAAAAGTAGTTTTTACACCACAATCAAAATAAAGATAAGAACTTCTGCTTCACTGAGCTCCACAGTCACTCTAGGCCACAAGGTCTAGGCCTTGTGTTTACCACATGAAACAGGACAATTATTTTATATGATATGAAGTTTCCCTCATACAATAATACTATAAATTAATGAGTTATAATTTTTTTCTGGACCTGTCTTCTGTAGAGTACATTTATCATAAAATGGGATATAATTAGCAGAATGGTTTGCAAAGGCAATCTCTGAATATATAGCTCAAGTGTTAGCAATTTTGCAGGTGCATCTATTTGATCAACAAGATTTGAGACCAGCTTGTTTCAGGAATGCACATATCTCTAATGATCAGTGATGTTGAGCGTTTATATATACATATATATGTACAAAAATATATGTGCATCTATATATGTATATGTATATGTAAAAATATATACGTACATACGTATCTATTTATATATACATATATATGTACATACATGTATTTTTACATATACATACATCTACATACATATATATTTTTATATGTACATATATATGAACATATATGCACGTGCATATGTGTATTGTATGTACATATATGTATGCACATATATGTGTGTGCACATGTATATGCATGTACATACACGTGCATGCACACATAAGCGTATATGTACACGTATGCACATATACATACATGCATATATGCATGTACATATGTACATATGCACAGCTACACGAATATGTGCATATGTACATGCATACATGCATACGTTCATGTGTGTACATCCACATACATGCAAACACGTACCTGCATGCACACGCACATGCATGCAAACATACACGTATGCACGCAAACATACATGCACATATGTACATATGCACACATACATACATGCACACATGCTTATATGCACAAATGCATGTATCTGCATATACGTACATATGTATATATGTATGTGCACATGTGTACATGTACATGTGGAAATGCATGCACATGTACATGCATGCACAGATGTATGCACATGTGCATGCACATACATGCAAGTACATATATGTATGTTCTTATATGCACATGCACGTGTATACATGCGCATGCATGTACATACATATATATGTATATGTTCATATGCGCACATGCACATATGCTAATGTAAGCACATGCATGCGCATATATATGCACATGCATGTACACACATACTTGTATGTACGTATCTGTGCACACACAAATATGTACAGACACATACATGCACATATATGCATGAACACATATATGTACATATATGCACATACACATATATGTACATATATGCACATACACACATGTGCCTACATGCACATAACCTACATGTCTGTGTGCATCTACATATATGCACATATATGTACCCACACATATGCACGCATATATGTATACATATGCACATACATATATAGATGCATGTATGTATGCACATACATACACATATATGCACACATATTAGCATATATGCACATGTATATACATGCTGACACGTGTACATACGCATATATGTACATGCATATACATACACATACATGCACATACACATATCGGCATGCATGTGCATGTGTATGTGGGCATAGGAACATCCACATACATGCACATATGAACATGTACATGCATGCATACATGCACATGTATGCACATATATGTATTCACGTGTATTCGTGTGCTTATAGGTGCATGCATGCATGTGCATGCATGTATGTGCACACATATATCTACATGCATGCATGCATGCATGTAAATGCACGCTCAGGTATGTGCATGTTCATATACATGTAAGTATGCATGTATTTGTGTACATGCACACATATGTGCGCATATTTACAGGTGTGCATATGTGTGTGTGCATAGGTGCATGTTTACATGTACACATACACATATGCACATATGTACATGCATGTGCATGTGGGCATGCATGTACAAATGTACATACTTGTACGTTTGCATGCATGTACATATATGCATATGCGTATGTGTAATACATGTACACATGCATACATGCATTTATCTGTACATATGTACATATATGCATGCATGTATGTGCCCAGATATGCATGCACGTGTACATATGTGTACACAAACGTACATATATGTATTGTGTGCATATATGTACATGCATGTATGTGTGCATATATATGTATATGACTATGTACATACATATATATGTACACACATATATGTACATATTCTTATATGTGTGTTGGCTGAATGTCTTCTCTGGATAATTGTCTGTTTCTGTATTTTGTCTACTTTTTAGTGGGTTTTGTTTTTTCTTGTAATTTTTTTTAAGTTCCATGTAAATTTTGGATATTAGACCTTTCTCAGATGGACGGATTGCAAAAATCTTCTCCCACTCTGTAGGTTTTCTGTTGTCTCTGATGATAGTTTCTTTTGCTGTGCTGAAGCTCTTTAAGCTCGTTTAGTTAGATCCCATTTTTCAATTTTTGCTATGTTCGTTGCTACTTTCATTGAACTTTTGAGATTATTTTATCAAAAGCTATGAGGATGCAGTGGCATAAAAATGATACAATGGGCTTTGGGAACTCAGAGGAAAAGGTGTGAGGGGAGTGAGGGATAGAGGGCTACAAATTGGGTTCAGTGTATATTGCTCGGGTGATGGGTGCACCAAAATCGCACAAATCACCATTAAGAACTTAGTCATGTAACCAAATACCACCTGTTCCTCAAAAACCTATGGAAATAAAAAAAAAAAATTAAAAACAAATAAATAAGCATAGAGAAAGCAGTCAAATATGCATTTGTCTCTGAGTGGTAGGAGGGATGGTTTCTAGTCTTGTTTTTGTCTTGTACCTGTGAAGATAAGCAGTGAATTTACATTGTCGGTGAAATTGAACAGAACTCTGTTTTGGTGTAAAGATTTTGGGGCTCACAAGGAATTTTCTTGGGAGTGATTTGTGAGAGAGGTTTGGCCTTCTATCTTGGCAGCTGTTTAAGAACTAAAGGATGGCAGTCTTTGTGAGACTCAGTCCCCAAGCTTAACAAAGAGCTTCCCCGAGATCTTCATGCTGTGAAACTACAATGGGAAAGCAACAGCCTGTAACCCAGAAGAAGACCCTCACAAGAAGTTGCCCATAGTGACACTCTGATCTTAGACTTGCAACTTCCAGAATGGTGAGAAGTTTCTGTTGATTATGTCCCACACCATTTATGGTGCTTTGTTAGGGCAGGCCAAAGAAAGAAAGACCAAGAGTGATTTCAGTCTTGTCAAGTTACATAGAGTCTTTTGATATTATGCAACTCTCCAAAACTAAGGAAAGATGTTCATACTTTTTGAAAAATCTTCTGGACTAATTTTAACTATTTTATATGACTTTGCTTTATTTGTAATAGCCACATCTCTTCTTATTTTCTGGATGTACTTTTATTTGTGCTATATTTTCTTGCTGTCTTTGCCCATACGATCCTTCTCTATCTCACATTAATTCACAGAATTAGAATCTATCAGGCCTAGGTGGGAGAGCCATGTCATTAGTCTTTTCTCTAAACTACTTAATCCAATTCAAATAATTTCCTGAGGCCCTTATTTTAAATTGCACTTTTACTCTGATTTAAGTTCAGAGATTTAAAAAAATGGATATGCCAACCACACAATTGTTTTGTTATTTACAAGGAGACTGAGAATAAATTGGTTTTTGTCATTCAAAGCTTATGTCAAGTTTACTTGTTAATGTTTGGAGGTGCGAGTCGGTGCCTCTTACACTAATACAACTCACTAAAATCATGTTCCACCTTTACTCCTGTCATGCATATCTATCATATATGCAGACTGGCCTTTTTTTCCCCTAAATACCTTTCTTCTTTGTAAGTTTTTTTTTTTAATAATACTTTATCAAACATAGCCAACACATATCTGCATGTTTTAAATAACTTGAGCCAATTTATCAAATTTCTCTATTGTATAATAGAATATGATATAACTTCTGCAGAAATTATAATAAATTTCACTTAAATACTTCTGGCTTCTGTCCTTTCATTCCATAGTCACTTGCATTTTTAATTCTTTGCAAAACAACATAAAGAAATTTCTAGTACTGATTCTTTTGGGGTCTTTTAATTTATTCTTTCAGTTTTAAAATCAACTACACATGTATTTTGTCTCCATGAAGTTCTTACTATATAGTAAATATTAGACTTGGCCCTTGAACTCATGAAGTTTAGGGAGACACATTTAAATAAATGCAAAAGTACTATTAATATTAGAGCTCTAAAACAATGAATATGTTTTTTAAAAGAATTTATAATACAGTATTATTAAATCAGAGAGTAAGAGTTTCAGGTAGAAGTAATTCACTTATAAAGGGCAAATGAATTACACTTTTTCACTTAGGTAGGGTAAAATCAAGCCCCAAAAATTGTATTCTTATGACTTAATTAACAGGGTTAAAAGTGTCATGTGTTATACATGAACCATATTCAGGTGGCATCAAAGGTTTCAGTTGAATCAGTTTTACCTATTTCTATTTTTAAAATTTTTACAATTGTTTTGAGAGCATGCACTTGCCTTCTTGTCATTCATTTACGTTTGATAACCTGTTTTAATTTAAAATCTAATTAATGTAGTAAATGTTGCTGACATATTGAAGTTATGCTGATTAAATGTATTTCTGAGAAGAAAAAACGTTCATCAGGTGCTTTTGTCTTGACTTTATCAAATAAAAATTGTAAAGTTAATTACTTAATGTTTGAATATATCTTCTTATGTATATATAACTTTAGATAATCAGCTATTTACATCTTAAAATAGTTAATATTAGAAGACATGAGCTTAATAAACTATTTTAATGTTTATAACAAATATTTCTCAAATACGACCACCTGCACATATATAATGTTGAGTCAATTATATGTATTGCTATGAAACACTGCTAAGTAGAAAGAGATGTTTAGTTGATGAAATTTTGTATTAATACTGTCAACAGAAACAGTAGAAAAATAAGGCAGAAGGAATACATTGAGTTTTAGAATTGAAGATACAGAAATACACCTAAATGCACATATATATATAATTATATGTGTAATTCTATAAGTAGTCTATATATTTTATGTAATTATAAATTTATAATTATTTATATTTGTCTGTTTTGTTCTGCTTTTTTTTTTCCTCTGAGACAGGGTCTAACTCTATCACCCAGGGTGGAGTGGAGTGGCCTGATAATTACAAATGACTGCAGTCTGGTTCTCAGGGACTCAAGTGATCCTGCCATATCAGCCCCTTGAGTCACCAAGACTACAGGCACATACCACCATGCCAGGCTATTTTTTAATTAATTTTGTAGAGATAGAATTTCATTATGTTGTCCAGACTGGTCTTGAACTCCTGGGCTCAAGTGATTCTACCATATAGGAGTGAGCCACTGTACCTGGCCCATATTTGCATTTTAAAGATTTCAGCAATTTAGCCTTTGGGAAGGAGAAGCCTTGTAAAGCTTCTTGCAAAATAGCAATTAACTGATATTAAAGCAAATACTATGTCTGCTCTTTTGTAGCTGTTGAAAGCAATTGTAAGATCAAAGACTGTATTTTAAAACCTGAAATTATGTATAATATACAGTGTAGCTTTTTAAAAAATACAAAACATTTGGAGGCTACAAAAGTTAAAAAGAAAGACAATTAAGAACTTGAAACATCATAAAATAAACGTAATTAAGTAAACATGAAGTTATAATTTCTTAGTATTATACAGATACTTGTCAGGCATCCAGAATAATATTTTAATTTTCTAAAAGGTAATGCAAATATTTCAAATAATTTAAAATCTATTGAAGTTATCTACAAAAGGGATGAAATCAGTACTTTCCTAGTAGTCATTATATGTCTTCCCAAATTTCAAATGTTAAATATCTGTTCCTCAAAAATATGTTTCCTGCTTTTTCATTCAAAAATTTCTTTAAAGTTTTAAATTTATGTGCACTTTCTTATTGCCATTCTTTAACCTGTTTTCTGTTTTATATTTCATTTCCTAAATTCCATAATCTACTCACTTTAGACTTCTCTAATATGCTTTTTCAATCTATTCTTTTTGTACTTTTAAAATAAGAATCAACTTTGTCATTTTTTTTTTTGTCTTTTTATGAACCTATGTAGTGCTGTCATTCTAACAAATGGGACAAATTTTGAAGGTCAAGCAAGAAAAAAATGAGATGTTGATATGGTTTGGCTTTATGGCCGCCAAATCCCACCTTGAAACGCAATCCCTGTAATTCCTGCCTGTCAAGGGCAGGAGCAGCTGGAGGTAATTGAAACCCGGGGTCAGTTTCCCCATGCTGTTCTTGTGATAATGATTGAGTCTCACAAGATCTGATGGGTTTTTAAGCATCTGGCATTTCCTCTGCTTTCATTTATTCTCTCTTTCTGCCCTGTGCAGAGGTTCCTTCTGCCAGGATGGTAACTTTCCTTAGGCTTCCAGAGCCATGCAGAACTGTGAGTCAATTAAACCTCTTTTCTTTATATAAGTTACCAAGTCTCAGGTATTCTCTTATAGCAATGTGAGAACAGACTAGTACAATAAATTGGTACCATAGACAGAGGGGTGTTGCTATAAAGATACTTGAAAATGTGGAAGCAATTTTGGAATTGAATAACCAGCAGAGATTGGAACAGTTTGGAAGACTCAAAACAAGACAGAAAGACAAGGGAAAGTTTGGAACTTCCTAGAGATACATTGAATGGCTTTGACCAAAATGCCGATAGTGATATAAACAATGAAGGGTCCAGGCTGAGGTGGTCTCAGATGGAGATGAGAAACTTGTTGGGAACTAGAATAAGGGTCATTGTTGCTGTGCATTCGCAAAAAGACTGGTGGCATTTTTGCCCCTTCCCTAGAGATACATGGAAATTTGACCTTGAGACAGGTGATTTAGTCTATCTCGAGTAAGAAATTTCTAAGCAGGAGAGCATTCAAGATGTGACCAGACTATGAGGTAGAAAGGAAAAACCCATTTTATCGAGAGAAATTTGAGCCAGATGCAGAAATTTGAATAAGTGATGAGGAGCCAAATGCTAATCACCAAGACAATAGGAAAAGTGTTTCCAGGGCATGTCAGAGACCTTTGCAGCACCCCCTCACATCACAGGCCTGGAGGAGTAGCAAGGAAAAAGTGGTTTTCCTGGGCCAGGTCCAGGGCCTTGCTGCTTTGTGCAGTCTCAGGTCTTGCCCTGTGTCCCAGCCATGGCTAGATAGTGCTAACATATAGTTAATTCCATTACTTCAGAGGGTGCAGCCCCAAGCCTTCACATCTCACATGTCATGTTAGGACTGTGGGTACATAGAAGTCAAGAACTGAAGTTTGGAAACCTCCACCTAGATTTCAGATGATGTATGGAAATGCCTGGAGGTCCAGGCAGTAGATTACTACAGAAGTGGAGTCCTCATGTATAACCTCTGTTAGGATAGTGTGAAATAAATATGTGGAGTTAGAGCCCCCACACAGAATCCTCACTGGGGCACTACCTAGTGGTGCTGTGAGAAGAGGGCTACTGTCCTCCAGACCCCAAACGGTAGATCTACCTACAGCTTGCACTGTGCACCTGGAAAAGCTGTACACATTCAATGCCAGCCTGGGAAAGCAGCTGGATAGGGGCTGGACCCTGCAAAACCACAGAGGCAGAGCTGCCCAAGGCCATGGGAGCCCACCTCTTGCATTAGCATGACCTGGATGTGTGACATGGAGTCAAAGGAGATCATTTTTGGAACTTGAAGGTTTAATAACTGCCCTACTATAATTTAGACTTGTATGGGACCTGTATCCCCTTTATTTTAGCTGATTTCTCTCATTTGGAACAGCTGTATTTACCCAATACCTGTGCCCCCACTGTATCTAGGAAGTAACTATTAATAACTTGTTTTTGATTTTACAGGCTCATAGGAGGAAAGGAATTAGACTTGGATGTTGACTTAATGCTGGAATGAGTTGAGAATTTTGGGGACTATTGAAAGGGCATGGTTGTGTTTTGAAATGTGAGGGCATGTGTTTTAGGAGGGGCCAAGTGCCATATAATATGGCTGGTCTCTGTGTCCCCACCCAAATCTCACCTTGAATTGTAATCCCCATAATCCCCATGGGTCAAGGGTGGGACCAGATGGAGATGATTGAATCACAGGTGCAGTTTCCCCAAAGCTGTTCTCATAATAATGATTGAGTCTCATGAGATCTGATGGTTTTATAAGTATCTGGCACTTCTCCTGGTTGCACTCATTCTCTCTCCTGCTGCCCTGTGAAGAGGTGCCTTCTGCCATGATTGTAAGTTTCCTAAGGCCTTCCTAGACATGAGGAACTGTGAGGAAATCAAACTCCTTTCCTTTATAAATTATCGTCTCTGGTACTTTTTATAGCAATGGAAGAATGGACTAATACAGATGTCAAGAAAAAGAAATGATAATAATATGTATATATATATGTAAAAATGTATAGTCTTTCTCTCCTATGTTTATGGGCTAGTGCAAGTGTGTTTTAGTAAGTTACATTTATTTTAAACTCCTCAAATCTAGCCAAGCATGAGAGAGCACTCCCACTTACTTAGGAGGCTGAGGTGAGAGGGAAACTTGAGTCTAACAGTTTTAGTTCAGCCTAGGTGATACAGGAAAATTTTATCTAAAAAAAAAAAAATTACTCAAATCTAAATTGGAGAGTTAAATGCTCATACATTTTTATTAAAGAAAATTAAATATGTCAAAGCAATTCTTAATTTCCAAATAAAATGTTACCTGTTGTTAACTGTTGCCAGTGTTGGAAAAATGTACTAACTGGTCTATTATCTTTGAACAACAGGATGGTGACTATCTCATGTGATGAGTGAAACAAAACTAAATAAAAGTAACACATATTCAAGCTAAGGTTACTTAACTTTTAAAATAAATATATTTTTAGACCACATTTTCATTCACTTCATTGAACTTCTTTTATTTATTTATTTATTTATTTATTTATTATTGCATTTTAGGTTTTGGGCACATGTGAAGAACATGCAAGATTGTTGCATAGGTGCACACGTGGCAGTGTGATTTGCTGCCTTCCTCCCCTTCACCTATATGTGGCATTTCTCCCCATGCTATCCCTCCCCAACATCCCACCCCCCGGTGTCCCTCTTCTATTTCCCCCAACAGACCCCAGTGTGTAGTGCTCCCCTCCCTGTGTCCATGTGTTCCCATTGTTCAACACTCGCCTATGAGTGAGAACCATTGCACCTCTTTTTTAGACATGTTTGCCTTTTTTGGTGAATTTAATGAATATATATTTTTAATTACATTTTTAAAATAATTACTATAACTTTTTCTATATTGAAATATCAGTTATGCCCTCCCCACCCAAGAAAATAAAAATATTTTCTCTCTTCTCTCTCTCTCCTTCCTGTATTGTGGATCTTAGGATAAAATCACTTTCTGTCATACTCAATAAATCTAGAGCCATTAGAGCTGGAAGGGGGAAGGTTTATGCTGGCACGTTAGAGAGAAAGACTATTGTAAGAACTTTCTAAAATAATCACAAAAGAAATTATCTCTTGGCCAGGCGCGGTGGCTCACGCCTATAATCCCAGCACTTTGGGAGGTTGAGATGGGTGGATCATGAGGTCAAGAGATCAAGACCATCCTGGTCAACATGGTGAAACCCTGTCTCTATTAAAAATACAAAAATTAGCTGGGTATGGTGGCATGTGCCTGTAATCCCAGCTACTCAGGAGGCTGAGGCAGGAGAATTGCCTGAACCCAGGAGGCAGAGGTTGCGGTGAACCGAGATTGCACCATTGCACTCCAGCCTGGGTAACAAGAGTGAAACTCCGTTCCACACCCCCTAAAAAAGAAATTATCTCTTTAGGACTATAGACATTTAGATAAGATGCTCTTGAAAGAACACCTGTCCAGTATGGCAACTCCATCAAAGAAATGATGCTCTGACTCTGGGCCCCCAAAATCAAGAAACTCTGCAAGCAAGCAACTTACATACACTTCTCCTTTTGCTAATAAAAATTTCCTTTTACCCTCTCTCTCCCCTTTAATTGATATGTAGAATGTTGTAACTGTGCATCACAGATTATAATTCTCTTTTCTAATTTCTGTTAAATTTTAAACTCAATATATTTGAAGATGTTTATTTCTCTGATTTTTGTTGTTGACTAATCTGACGTCAGAAGTGGCCCTGAGCTAGATGACCTTCGGAAGAGCTTGTCAACTCTTGGAACTGGCTAATGTACAATTGAGTCATTTGTGGTGTCTACGTTCTATTGGTTGCCCTTTTCTGTCCAGGTAACTCCTCTCAGGTTGAGCTTCCTCCCTTTGGTAATAGCTCCTTGTTAACTTTACTGGTGACCTGATTTCGTTAAGGCACCTCCATAAAGGCTCTTATATACCTTCTGCAACTATAAAAGGTTTTTTTTTTTTTTTTTCCTCTTCTGGCAAGTTCTTTCTGGAACAAAGAAATTTTGTCTTTCTAATCTTAGCAAGTACTCTCCTGGAAGATGCTGAGTTGCCCTGTTTTAAAGATGTTCCATATTTTAAAGAATGACACTAAAGAATGATATGTTAAGTTTCACTCTTTAAATATGAGTAAGTATTGTGCAGGCTACAATTAGCCTCCTTAGAAATTGTGAAGGCAGCTCTTTTGCCTTTAGCACTTCAGCCCAGCAGATGGAATGATTTGCCTTCACTGAAAGCTGTCTTGTTGCTAAGGGGAAAATTTTCATGTTTATAGAGACAGTAGGTATGCTTTTGGAGTTCCTTATAATCGTGGAATGTTGTGGAAATGAGGAGATTTTCTCACTCACAATGGACGAAATAAAGAATGGGCCACATATATAAGAATTACTAGATGCAACACAGCTACTTGCTGCTCTAGCGATTATCAAACCCTCTGATCATTTAAAACTAAACTCTATAGAATCAAGAGGAATTCACCTTGCTGATAGCCCAGCAGAGAACGTGGCGTTTAAGGTTCTATTTGTGAATCAAATCTCTGTCATAATCTGTCCAGAAAAATTTCTCAAAGATGACCTTAAAATACTTACTAAAATTGCACAAAATTGGGCGACAGAGGCCAAGAAATTTGGAAAAATGATGACTACTGGTTTAATGACAGAGGAATTTTGCTTTGGGCCAGATAGAAAGCCTGTTCTCTCAGACTCCATGACATTTTTGCTGTTAACTACTGGACATGATTTAAATCACTGGGCTGTAGAAAAGGTTATCACTTTTATAAATAATATTGGTGGTGTAACATTAACAAAACTGCCAAAAGGGCCTGTCTGGTCTGCCCCACCTGTCCTAATTAAACCTTGGGAAGTAAATGCAAACCATCCTTGGCCATTTTAACCTTTCGAATGAGCCATTCATTATTTGGCACATAAATCGTTTCCAGCTATCTATGAGTTATACATGAGTATGAGTATAATTCAGTCATAATCTGGATGTTCTTCCATTGACTTGAAGCATTCCGCTGAAGACAGGCCACATACGCCTCAGCAGTGGCTAAAGTCCTATTAACAAAAATAATCCCTACCTGTGGCATGACCTCAAACTCCACAGCAAGTGACAAATTTATTTTATTGGATAAGATATAAAATAAGTGTGTACTAATTGGCCAGCATTATAGCGCTTTGATTAGGCTTTTCACTCTCAGTCCTTTGGACTTGTTGAATGTGTTAATAGTATTTTTAAGACTTAATTGGAAACGTTTACAGAAATCTTATAGTTATCACGATCAAACACTCTACCTACAAGGCTTCAAACTTAAGGGGAACTCTCTTTGAATTCCATAATTTTTCACCTTTCCAGTAATTACTGGATGCCCCAGGCATTTGATCTCACCTTGTTTTGACCCCAAATAAAAGATGAAATGTTTCAATATTGTAAAGGTATAATCAAGGCTATGAATAAAAATTACACTCTGATAGATCAATATTTTTGCAGTGCATTCCTGAGAGATGAAGACTTAAAACACTATAACCAGCTGGGCCGTGTGGCTCAGGCCTGTAAGCCCAGCAATTTGGGAGGCGAAGGCAGGTGGATCACTTGAGGGCCAGGAGTTGGAGACCAGCTTGGCTAACATGGAGGAACTCAGTCTCTACTAAAAATATAAAAATTAGCCAGGCATGGTGGTGCACATCTATAATCCCAGCTACTTGGGTGGCTGAGGCAGGAGAAACATTTGAACCCAGGAAGGGGAAGTTGTAGTGAGCAGAAATTGTGCCACTGCACTCAGCCCAGGTGACAGAGTGAGACTTCCTCTCAAAAAACAAACAAACAAATGAAAACCATCATAACCTGCAACCAGGATATTTTGTCTGTTGAAAAAGACATTATGCTTTATTAACCAATCATGTGCAAGTAAACTTACAGAAATTGATTCCTGGATATATATATCTCATCAAAGAAGATATTGGCTCCTGAGTGGAATTGCACCCCTGTTGTCAAATAAAACATAAGGATTTCTAGGATTTAAAGCAGATGACATCTTAGTGGTTAGTTTCTCCAAAGATGTTCAGGTCAGGGCTATATACAACTCTTTCACTGATAATTTTTACTTTATTTTTTTCCTCTTTATCCTGGAAAGACAATACCCTCGTCTGCATTTCCAAGTTCATCACTATGGGAGGTGGATCAAGTAGAGAATCTTACTAATTGTTATCAAGACCCTAATCTGTCTCTGATTTTAATGACTTCTTAGTTTTACCTGTAATGAATTTCACTGACATCCCAAATCCAACCACATATACAAATGGTATCATTGGACCCTCTTATAGGGTTAAGCTTTCTCATTTATCTTCAACTCCTGTTTCCTGCCTCACATTCCTAAATCAGCAACCTCCCACTTGGGTCCCAGAAATATGCAATGAATCATCCCTCTTAAACCATTCAGTAGCATTTCCTAACATGTGCAGAAAAAAAATTATTAGGATGGTTTAATGAGGCAGGGTAATTAACAACTTGCAGTAGCACAACTCATCTTTGGGTTGACTGCATACCATACAGAAAAATCACAGACAGAAAAAATGTCTGTGCTCCTATTGGCTGTATCTAATTTTGTGGGTGAGGCACCTCTGCATGGACCTCCAAATGTTTTGACATCTAGATAACAGGAAGTCAATATGGGATTGGATATTTGATCTCTCTGTTGTCAACACATAATAGATCTGAAACTGATCACTGAGTAATCATTGGGCTGCTCCACTCAGGTTATATCACAGAACCAGGTGAAATTCCCCCTCATGACTCCCTAGTGATCACAATCATTTCCATGCTTTCATCTGAAAAGTCTTTCCCTGGAGTGAAATTTGGACTAATGAATTAATGATTCAAAATCTCTCCATCAACCTTAGTAACCTTGCAGACTTCACTGCAGAGGCTATCACTGCACAGTAGCACTCATTAGTTTCCCTTGCCAGAGTAATTTTAGATAACAGAATGGCTCTTGATTATCTATTAGCTGAACAAGGAGACGTCTGTGCTATTGCTAATAAATACCACATGCTGTACTTGGATACACTCCTCTGGAGAAGAGATGCAGTTACACAACATAAGAGAAGAAGCCACGTAGCTACAACAAATCTCAGCCAATCCCACATGCTCATTTGATTAGCTCAGTTGATTGTCATTAGGCCTGGGCTCATGAATTAAAATCAGGCAAATTGGAGTTGTCATATCATTGTATTATTGGTCTTTTAACTTTGTATTTTTCTTTTTAAAATGTGTGCCTGCTGGCAGGGTACAGTGGCCCATGCCTGTAATCCCAGTATTTTGGGTAGCTGAAGAAGGTGGATCACCTGAAGTCAGGAGTTTGAGACCAGCCTGGCCAACATGGTGAAACCCTATCTCTACTAAAAAAGAAACAAAATACAAAAATTATCTGGATGTTGTGGTGGGCGCCTATAATCTCAGCTACTTGGGAGGCTGAGGCAGGAGAATCACCTGAACCTGGGAAGTGAAGGTTGCAGTGAGCCAAGATCATGCCATTGCACTCCAGCCTGGATAACAAGAGCAAAACTCTGTCTCAAAAAAAGAAAAAAGTGTGCCTACTGTCTATCAAACTTTCACAGAAATACAACTCCTAACAATGATGGTGACACAGCATCTTAAAATGATAGCCAATACCTATGGAACAAACAAAATTAAACAGTAATGAAATTCGGACAGACTTATCCCTGAGAGCTCCTTCTTCTGGCCTCCTCATGGTTCGAATACGGCATACAAGTGTCTTGTCACTAACTTCCAACTGTTGATCACCTCCCCAAATCACGACCAATTGTCTTGAACAGATATATCCTGGCACTGAAAACGCTCAAGACTTGACCACAGGCTGATTGACAAGCATTTGGGGAAAAACCTTGATAAAAAAGGGAAATACGAAAGTTGCAGATACGAGCACGAAATCACTTTCTGTCAGACCCAAGCCTACTACAGCTAGAAGAACACAAAGAAAAGATTGTCTCAAGAACTTTCTAAAATAAACCCACAATAAATTATTTTCAGGACAAGGGGATTATTTTCCTAAAAACTGCAGCAATTCATATAATATGCTCTCAAAAGGACACCCACCTAGTAATGACATCTCCACCAATGAACTTTGACTAACCACATTTTCCAGTCTCCATAAATCAATAAACTTTGTTCCTGAGGAGCTTATGTGAACCCCTTTGCCAAAAAATGTTGTCTTTTACCTTTCCCTTTAAAGATGGTTGCAATAGCTGTTCATCTTGGGTCATAATCTTCTTTTCTGATTTCTGAATAAATTCAACATATTTGCAAGTATTTTTCCCTCATTTTTTGAGGGGCTTGATACTCCCATGTTCTCCCCCAAGATTTCCTCATTTTCAACTTTAACTTTGATTAATGATTTAATGAGAAAATACTTAAAAATGAAGAATATCAGATACATGGGCTCATAGACATTTTACTCAATGTGTATTTATGTTCAGGTTCTAGGTTGAAGCCTGTTTTCTGCTGACAATTTGTGTTATCCTACAGACTAGATATTACCAGGATTTATTCAACAGAAAATCTTATCTGCATTTTCTGGCCCTCTGAAAAGATACCCAGGTACAACAGTGATAAGTGCTCTCATGTACAAAGTTATGGATGCCTTCATACATATGGTAAAAATTCTTCCATTGTGTGTAGAGCTTTCATAGGTTGTTTAATCCAAAACACTGCATGGGTCATCTTCTTGAAACCAAGATTTTCTCCCTTGAGGTGGCTTAGAATATCTGTGCTATGAAAGGTATTAGAAAATTTCTATGTAATGGGAGAGTCATGCTCATAGGAAATGTGGCATCTTTATGCTGAAAATTGAATTTATATTCTCTCCATCTAGTAAACTCCATAAAACGTGATGATGCATATGATAGGAAACAAAACTACCTAATGTTAAAATTGGCCAATATTATCTTTTTAGATTATTCTTAATTAAAATACTTCTCAGTGAATGGCTGCATTAGCCTTTATCAACTCTGTTTAGACTTATACACCAAATAAAGTCCATGTAGTCATGACGGAATGAAGAATGGTAAGAGAGATGTAAGGTAATGAGAAAATGAAGACTAGGTGAATCCATAGATTTAAACTCAATTTCATATAATTTTTTAAAAATATATATATTTTATTGTGTTTTAGGTTTTGGGGTACATGTGAAGAACATGCAAGATTGTTGCATAGGTACATACATGGCAATGTGGTTTGCTGCCTCCCTCCTCATCACCTATGTCTGGCATTTCTCCCCATGTTATCCCTCCCCAACTCCCCACCCCCCACTGTCCCACCCCTAGTTACCCCCACAGGCCCCAGTATGTGATGTTCCCCTCCCTGTGTCCCTGTGTTCTCATTGTTCAACACCTGCCTATAAGTGAGAACATGTGGTGTTTGATTTTCTGTTCTTCTGTCAGTTTTCTGAAAATGATGGTTTCCAGGTTCATACATGTCCATATAAGAACTTTTAGAAAGTGAACATTTAAAAGAAAGTGTGAAGCAGTACAGGACTCAAAAAAAAGTGTGAAGTAGTGCAAGAGTCACTAAATTACTAAATTATGTATCTCCCAGTATATGGATATACCTATTTATTTATATATGCCTAATTCAGTAGTATACCTCTATATTTAGTAGAATTTCAGGAAACAATGAAAACCAAATTTCGTGACTGAATGAATAACTCAGTACATTTAACATTTTAGTTAAAGCGTTTCCGTAGTTTTCATTTTGGCACTACTTTAAAAAGTTTTAAATACGTTTTTATAGTTTCTCATAATTACATTTAAAAATATTAAGATAATTACATTAAAAAATTTATGTAACACTGTCAACTTAACTTAGGCATTCATCTTGTTTTGACTAGACTTTTAGAATATTTTTAAATTAGACTTCCTATCTCTCACATAGCCTCCCTTAATATAGTCATCCCTCTCACTGTGGATGAATCATTATTAAAGGCAAATCCCTTCATGGCATTTTCATTGTACATGCTTCACTGCCTCCCCATTACTTTCAAGTTGAAATAGGAAAAACTTAGCATGGCATACTACTGTGATGTGAATGCTCCCCAAATTTCATATGTTGAAACTTAATTGCCAATGCATCATTAGAAAGAGTGCAATTTTTAGTAGGTAATTACGTAATGAGGGAAGAACACTTGTAAATGAGATAAGGTCTTTATAAAGAGGATTCACACAGCATTTGGCCCTTTTTGCTCTTCTGGTCTTCTGTCAAAGGTGAACACCTTGAGAAATTCATCTCTGAGAGACAAGCCTTCACTGAACCTGCTCGTGCCTTCATCTTGCACTTCCTAGCTTCCAGAACTGTGCCAAAAGAAATTGTTTCTTATAAATCACTCAGTCTCAGGTGTTTTGCTCTAGTAGAACAAATGGACTACGACACATACCAACCCTTTCATGACCTCACTTCTGCTTTCACATTCTTTTACTAATATATATATTCAGTTCCACTAATCATGCTTCTATAATGAACATTTTCTAAAAGTGCAATGCAATTCAGCATTCTATGATACACATAGATTTCTCAGTTCAATATTTTTGACGAAATTGTCTATTTCTCAAGACTTAGTTTTAAATGTTTAAACTGGAATCATGTTGTAAAAGCAATTGTAAACAGTGTTCTTACAAGAAATTTACAACTAATGGACTATGAACTATGTATCTAAAGAATAGATATGCTATTTTTTTTAGACTAGAGAGTGTTTAAAATATGTCATATTTTAATTAGCAATAGGTAAAAGATAATTGTAGGCTTTTTCTTGAAAAATAGAAAATCTGGGTACACTGAATATACTTTGTGTGTGTGTTTAACTTATATGTCATAAACTTACTCTTTATACACGTGTGCAGTTCTATGAACTGTGATAAACATGCATCAAGTCATATAACTACAACTATAATCAAGATAGAGAAAATTCCATCACTCCCTAAAAAAACTTTATGCTTTTGTTCAGTTGTTAAATGCTTTCTTTGCTTGTAACCATTGGCAGCCAGTGATCTATTGTCTCTTCCAGTAGTTTTCTCTGTTGAAAAACTACCTGTACATGGAAACATATTTTATTTAGCTTCCGAAGTCTTTGAAATAGCTTTATACATTTAAGATTCGTTCATGTTCTTGCATGTTCAAGACTTTGACTCATTTTTGTTGAGTAATATTCCATTTGTATGAATAGGACCCTTTTTAAAAATTATTCAGTAATGAAATACATTTGAGATTTTTTCTGCTTTGGGGATTGTAAACAAATGTCTTATAAACATTCACATAGAAATAATTTGTATGAATCTAAGTCTTCATTTCTTTTTGGAAAATATCTAAAGTGAGGATGGTAGGGCATTAAGTAAGTGCATGCTTTCTTTTGCTTTAATATGTTCAGGTTGCTTTAACAAAAATTCCCTAAACTAGACAGCTTATAAACAGCAGAGACTTCTTTGTCACAGTTCTGGTGGCTGGAAAGTCCTAGATCAAGGTGCCAACAGGTTAGTAATTTAAAAAGACCTGTTGTGCTTCATTTTACTGTCTAGTTTACAGAAAAACTAGATGATACTTCTTTAACCTTTTGCCAGTATGTTTACATACAGAATTTCTTTTATAATTAATATTTTGAAACTCACTTAGAACTTTAAAACAAAAATTATAAAACTTACTTTCATAAATTCCCTTCTATAACATTTTTTATGACTTTTACTGACAAAGCCAGACATGCCTTAACTTTCTTTGTTTTAGAACCTTCCTTACTAAAGGTGCATTTTTATAGGTATTTTACAGTCTTGATTAGTTTTCCCCTGCTTTTCCAGGATGACATATAGGTGAAATTATGTAACACGTAGACTTTTTAGGTTAGGATCCTTCACTGAGTAATATGCACTTGAGATTCTTCCATGTCTTATCATGGGTTAATAGCTCACATTTTTAATGCAGAATAATGCTCCATCTTCTGTGTGTACCACAATTTATTTATCCATTAATCTACGGAAGACCCTCTTAGTGACTTGCATGTTTTGGCTATTGACAATGAAGTTTCTCTAAAACATTCATGTACAAATTGTGTGTGGATATAAATTTTCAATTCATTTTGATAAATGCCAAGAAATGAGATTGTCAAATCCTTTAAGATGACGTTCAGTTTCACTGCCATTCAAACTGCTTCTAATATTTTTGAATTTCTCTCTAGAACTGTATGGGAATTAGGTGCTCCACATCATGACCAGCATTTGTCTTTGTACAGCATTTTGGAATTTGGCCATTTGAATTGATATGCTTGTGATACCTCACTGCTGTTTTCATCAATCTAATGGCATATGATGCTGAGTCTCTTTTCACATGCTTGTTTTCTATTTGTACATCTTTGATGAGGCTTCTGACGAAGTGTTTTGTTAATTTTTCAGTTAGGTTGCTTATTTACTATTACTGAATTTTTAAAGCTATTAGCGTATTTTGGGTAACAGTTCTTTATCACATGTGTCTTTTGAAAAGACAGTCAGTCTATGGGTTGTCCTCTCATTCTCTTGACACTGTGTTTTGAAGAGCAGATGTTTTCAATTTCAATGCAGTTTAGCTTAACAATTTCTGTTATGGATTATTCCTTTGGTATGGCATTTTAAAAGCCATCACTATAACCAAAGTCATCTAGATGTTCTTCTATACTATCTTCTAGTATGTTAGTTTTCATAAGAAGCTGCCAACGGCTTTCATAGCTGCTATCTTATATAGGAGTTCAAGTTGACCCGCATTCTTACCAGGACTTGAAATTGTCTTTTCTTCTTTTAAATTAGTTTCAATAGGTGTATATTCATATCATATTAATGATTTGTGTTATCCTATCGACTAATGATGTTAAAGTTTTCTGCTCATCAGGGTCTCTGTCTTTTGGTTCCTCTGGTCAGGAGCACAGGTCCACTTTTGCTAGGACAGTTGCTCCTGTGGTTTCCATAGTTCTTTCCATGGCTAGGGCTGGTCTCAGGAGAGCATCAGGAGAGAGGAAAGAGAAATCAAACAGACACCAGGAAATGGGTTTTCCTTCACACTCTCTGGCACATGCAGGCCTCTTTTCCATTCTTCTAATGGAAATTGGGATTTTCTCCTGGAATTTACATGCTCACTTCTGTGATTTGTTTGATGTTGGAGGCAAACAGGAAGATGCAAATGAGAAACTCATTGCTAAGCATTGTTATTTAACTTTCAAATTTGAGCTCCATTCCACTTGCTATTGTTTATTTTTCAGTCCCCAAGAATTTGTATTCAGTGGGAGATGTTGGGTTGTAGCCATTTACCCATTTACCCATATGATTGTAGTCATGACCCTATTTAAGCCAGAACCAGAAATCTGGACCTGATGTTTTGAATGGCACTATCTGACTTCTTTATAAAAGGTGTAATTTCAGAGATCCCTCCAATTACACAATTCATACGAACCTGTTTCATGTATTATGCATGATTCTTTTTGTCTCCTACATACAATTGTGATAATCTCTTAAGAATAGGGTTACAGGTAGTTAGACTGGAATGAGTAGGGCAGGAGAGGGCTCTCCCCACAATCCACCAGGAAAGTCAGGCAATCATCAGGTGATGGTACAGACGTTATCACATTGCCTCTCTAAAAATGATAATTTGGCAGCTGACCCCAGGGAGAGTTCATCTCCAGATGGTGCACAACTGTCACACTAAAGTGTTAATTGAATGGAGGTGCCAGGGAAAGGCAACTGCCCAAAAAATAAAAACACTTGAAATTGGTAATTGATTTCCAATAAAATCTCAGGTACTGAGGGAGTGAGACTGGGCATGTGCGTTAAGAGACAAAATGGCAGACTATGACCTTCTGGGGGCATTCCACTGGAAAAGGAAAGGAAGCCCCAGATGAGCATGTGTGCAACTTCCTAAACACAGGACACGTGCTCACTTCTCAGGCATAAAGAGGGCACTGCACATATGGACAGTCCACCCTAAGGGAAGAATCATGGGAAAGGCGTGCAAGGCACTGGAAATGGGCCGGCATCTAAAGTCCTAGGATCAGGGTTAAATGATGCACTAGTCCTTCAAGCCAATCGTTGGGTCTCTTTCAAATGTCAAGAGATCCCCGGCAGACGTGCCGATCTCACGGACCCCAACAGTGCTTTACCTTTTTCCCGCTCAAAATCTTTGTAATAAACTTCTATTCCTTCTCTGAAACTTGCATTGGTCTCTTTTTCTGCCTTAGGCCCCTCAGTCAATTTTTCTTCTGAGCAGGTAAGAATTGAGGTTTCTACAGATCTGTACAGATTTGCCAATGGTAAATAGGATATCCCTTACCTTACTAGGGGAGGAGGAGGAGCAAAGCTGATTGGAAGTTGGGGAAATATCTTATAATCTATTTTTAGTTAAGTTCTAAAGCAGAACTAGAAGTTATTAATGCATTTTGTTGGTGAGAGTTCGAGGAGATAGAATGACAGTCCACACAAGGATATCAGGGAAATGATAACATCTGAGTCATAGAGATTCCCCTCTGGCAGTTTCCACCATCTTTCCTGCTGGAGAAATATAAATTATATGTAGTATTGAATTAGAATGTCATGTGCATCATGAACAACCTGTTAAGATATTGCAAAGACATAATATCTCAACCTTTTATATAGCCAAATAGTTACAACCCATTGCATACATGTCTTTAAGATAAACAATAGCTAGTCATCAAGTAAGAGAACTTGACAGCATCATTTGTTACACACAGATCATCCTAGGTTCACCTGATAATTGCAGTGGTTGTCTGTGTTGACTCATTGGATTTATCCAAAGAAAATAGTTTAATATTTTTATGGGAGAAGGTAGTCTTGCAACTCAGAGCACAGAATCTGCTGAAGTTAGGCACACTGCTTCCTACAGAAACTGGGGCTCTTCATGATTACATTTCAAAGACATGGTTCCTATACAAGTCCTAGAGAAAGATATCCCTGTGTCTTCAAGCTGGCTAGAGTATTAGCTAGCTTTTAAACAGTTTTACATACATTTTAGGAAGATAAGAAAATAATTTACAATTACTTACTTTATAATTACTTAGAATTAAAATTACTTAGAGCAAACACTCTAACCAAAAGGGAGGTGTAGACAGAGTCTCTTCCATTATTTTTAACAGGGAGAATTAAAGCACATTTGAAAATTTGCCTTTACATCCTCCACAGTCATTTTGCAACATCCATCTCAAGTAATCCTGCTCAGAACTTAAATATTATCAAATCATTTATCTACATTCCACTTGAAAGTAAAAGCCAAACTGTTAGCAATGAACTTTAATTGTTGTCCTCTACTCCTGGGATCACATTTATTCACATATTTACTGGATTCATCACTACAGTTTATTTTCTGCTTCAATTAATTTGATAATATTAGGAAAATATGAAAAAATATCACTGCATAAACAAAAAAAATTTTTACTCTCTGACAGAAAGAATCATGTTGATAATCACTTACAGTTTATTGGGTCAAATGTTAAATATTGATTTATGGTGACATAGCTAAAGCTTTCATTGATTTTCTTTATGATTTTGTTGCTTACAACTATGCATGTGAAAGTAATTACATCTACCAAAAAAAAACTTGTATTCATAAATAAAGTTATTTCTAATAGAAAAAGTAAAAACCATACTCCCATCAAAAGTATATAAGCATTGACTACTGGATGGGTGGAGGGTGGGAGGAGGGAGATGATCAAGAAAATTAACTTTTGGGTACTAGACCTAATAACTAAGTGAAGAAATAATCTGTACAACAAACCTCCATGATGCAAGTTTACCTATGTAACAAACCTACACATTTACCATTAAACTTAAAGGTTAAAATCAAAAAAAGAGAGAAAACCTAATATTTTTCATTAAGACTGTACCAGTACCAATCATCATCTTCCTCCATCAGATTTGAAAGAAGATATTCAGATTTTTTTGTCATTTTCAGAAAATGTAAGAGACATTTAATTTTGTTGGAGATCTGGTAAACACTTTATTAGCATAGTGATTTCAAGATATAGATTGCTGGAAATAGAGTCTAGAATATAAAGCTTGTGTATTTAATCAAAATGGAAAATGGTCACAAATATCTTCATCCTCAGTGAACTTGCCTCTTTGCAATGCTATTTTCCTACTACGCTGCACACCAAGATGTAGAAAGTACATCTTCACCTTGTGGAATCAGGGCTAGTCTTGTGATTTGTGGTGATGGACAGAACGCAGTGGAAGTACAGTGTAGGAATTCTGATCCTAGTCCTGAAGAGGATAGAAAGTTTCCACTCTCAATTTCTTCACACTTTGCTTTGAGGTTGCTCTGTGAAAAATCTTGATTAATTCTATTGGAGAATTAGAAATCACATAAAGCAGAGCTATTGAATCTAAGTTCCTCCAGAACTACCAACAAACATGAGACATGTAAGCCCATTTTAGACCATTCAGCAACAGTAGAGTCACAAGAAGACTAGGGTCTCCCAGGTGACCTCAGGCAAAACCTGAGGCAAAACTGAACATCTAAGCCTATTCCAAATTGCTAACATGCAGGATTATGAACAGCAAATAAATTGGTTATTTAATGACACAGAGATTTGTTGTAGTTTATTTTAAAGGAAAGGATAACTGGTAAATCTCTAAGACCTCTAATTTCTGAAATAAAATTAAATCTGTTCTGGAGACCTTGATATAATCTCTTTGAAAAACAGCTAATAATAAAAATAGAAAGTAATATTTATTGGTAAGCAATGTGCTAAATATTTTACATTTATTACCTCCAATAATTCTCAAAGTAATAAAATTAGTATTTTTCTTATCTCTACATTGTGAATACTGAAACTTTGAGAGATATTTAAAATGTTGCCCAATGTCCTACAACTGGAAATATATACAAAGTTACAAACCAAGATCTAACTTTTAAGATAATTTTCATAGGTATTATGCAATATTGCATCTTTCTTTCTATTGTCTCATAATTTCCCAATATATTGCATATAACAAGGAGTGAAAATGTTGCAACAGAGTAACAGTTAAAGTTAAGATGAAAGACAAACCAAATAACAATGGTATTAAATTTGATAATTCTTTGTATTTTTTAAATCTCAAACAGAGAGTGAAAATGCATTTCTAATGGAGGTTTCAATAACTGTCTCTAGGAAAGGTATTTTGTTTTATATGATCCACATAATACATCACTACATGAAGAGCAACTGCTAATATTCAGTTGGTAACAAAAGAAGGATAGAGTAATGGGACCATCCTCAGAAATGGAAGATTATATAAAAAATGAGCTATAGACATTGAAATTCATCAAGAAGTTCTTACAAATATAAATTAAAAATTGTATAAGAGCAACCATCACTTTAGAAGTAGAGAGTACAGACATTATGACAATTTCTCAAAGAGATAAAAACAGAACTATCATTTGGCCAACCAATCATATTACTGGATATATACCCAGATAAATATAAATCATTCTGCCATAAAGACACATGCATATGAATGTTCACTGCAGCACTATTTACAATAGTAAAGACATGGAATCAACCTAAATGTCCAGTAATGACAGAATGAATAAAGAAAGTGTGATAAATATACACCATGGAATACTACACAGCCATAAAAAAGAATGAGATCATGTCTTTTATGGGAATATGGATGGAACTAGAGGCCATTATACTTAGCAAGCTAACACAGGAATGGAAAACCAAATACCACATGTTTCTACTTATAAATGGGAGCTAAATGATGAGAACTCATGAACTCCAAGAAGAGAATAACAGAAACTGGGGCTCACTTGAGGGTGGAGGATGGGAGGTGGGAAGAAGCAGAAAACATAATGATTGGGTACTTCACTTGGTATCTGGGTGACTAAGTAATGTACAACAAAGATCCATGACATGAGTTTACCTATATAACAAACCTGCACATGTACACTTGAGCCAAAAATAAAAGTTAAAAATAAATAAATAAAAATATAAATGTAAACCAATATTTTTAACATATTGGTACAAGTGAAAATGAATAGAAGATCAAACATACCCTATTACCATTTTTCAGATAAATGTTATGTAGATATTGAAAAGTACATAAAACATGGCATATCTCCTTTATTTCTTCAATGATTACCATAGAATAATGTTTTACAAACATGCATACTGAGAAAAAAATAAAATATTGTCCATCTAGAATAGGATTTGGGCTTTTTGAACGTTTCTCTTTCCACAATCAAACGACGAATCTATTAAACAGAATATTCAAAGACTTACTAAGAAAAATATGTGATCTATAAATTAATAACTTTAGTATATGACATTTTAAGTTCACCTTTGAATGATCCTCTTAATATTCCAAAATAGCACACAATTATGGATAAAATATAACCTCTATCTATGTGTCTCCCGTTTCTGTTTCTCTGGCCCCATTTCTTTATATAAATACATATATATATATATATATATATGCACATACACACACACCTGCATATATATTATGTATAAAGAGATATATGTATCTCTATATACATATATAACTATTACAAGTGTAATTTATTTCATTTTCGTATACTATAAACAAGCATATGTCAAGTATTTAGAAATACTTTAAAATATAAATAATAATAAAAACTCTAAATACAAAAATGTACAAAACAATCTAAAGATAACAAATAGAAAGATGAATTATGCTCTTGGATTGAAAAGCATCATCGTTAAGATAACCCTTTTCCCCCAATTTTTCTATTGATTAGATATGTTCTCATAAAAGTTCCAGTCAATCTTTCTTTTCTATATATAAACAGAAAAATTACATCTTGAATTTAAATGAAAATGTAGTGAAAGCAGAATAGCTCAAGCAATTGGAAAATATAAATAAATTGAAACAAGCTAATCAGATAACAAATGACACAATAAATAAAATTGTTAAAATAAAAAGGACTGATATATCAAATAAGTATCTATACTTGATAAGTACAGAACAAGAAGTCTCTTGTATTCTTGATTGCAGTGTCAAAAACCACAAATTATTTGGAAGGGAGTTTGATAGTTATTCACAAATGAAACATGTGCCCGCCCAATTGCTCAGTAATTCTACTTCTAGGAACTTTAGTTTTGCTATTCTCAAGAAAAAGACTTGGAAAAGAAGACCTAGGATAGTCTTTTATAATTTTTTGAAAGAAAACAAATCTGAAAATTAACGAAATGTCTAAGTAGTAGAATAAATAAAATATTTATTTTAACATATCTGAACATATCAGGTTTGCCTTATTATGTTATCAAAATTTTAAATGACGCATTAGTATATGACACATTTAGCTGGAAAAACAGGTTTTTAGGTCAGGCTCTCAGGTAAGAATTTTGGTTTCTTGCATAGTGCAATATTAGAATTATTTTGAGTTATTTTTAGTGCTACCCTGAGGTATTATTTTACTACTCAGAACACAGCAATCTAAAGAGGTTACTCAATGCTATGCTGATTTTTTTCTACTTTCAAAATGTTGAATATTAACTCTAGGTCACTGACTTCCTTATTGAACCTTTCATTTTCATTTCCATTGAAAAATAGGATAAGAAATGTTAACATGCAATTTTTATCTAAAGTGTTTTTTCCACATACATATGATATCTTTTAAAGTAGAATATTATAAGGTCCAGCAATATATAAACTAATTATATGTACATGATTAAGTCATTTGTACTTTTCATAATTAAAAAAATATTAAAAATAAATCAAAAGCAAATATTTCATATAAATACACATGACACTTTGAATTCCTAAACTATGAAAGTAATAATCATAAAGATTAACCTATATACAGTTATTTGCTTATCCAAGTGGATTAAGAGAATGCACAAATAAAATGTCATGTCCTCTATACTTCAAACTAGTTTCTTCTGTGTGTCTACTGTTTGTTTAGTTCTGCAACAGAAATAGTGTTCTCAATAGAGTGTTTTGCAAAATATTCTAACGTAATTGCTAGATTTCTATAATAATTTGTCAATTGTAGCAATTTATCTTTCAGTATGTGCTCATTTTGGATGTAATTTCTTGAGAAGATAATGATGAAAAGAAATAATTAAATGTGAGAAATAACACATGCATATAAATAAGCAAATGGAAGAATAGTTACAGAAAATGTCTTAATTCAACTTGAGAATAAATTAAATAATAACCTTGGGAAAGGACAAAGATTCTGTGAGATAATAAATACACATTTTTAAGCTGCTAAATGTCTGAGAAATTTGTTACAGAGAAATAGATAATTTATACATTGCAAATTAGCAAATGCTAGAAATACATAAGGATTAATTTACGTATACCAAATTTAGATGCTTTTCTAAGTTTACTCATAATACATTTTACAGGTACTGTATTTAAACAAAAATAGTAATCCCAACACTTTGAGAGGCCGAGGAGGGTGGATCACGAGGTCAAGAGATCGAGACCATACTGGCCAACATGGTGAAACCCCGTCTCTACCAAAAAAATATAAAAATTAGCTGGGCATGGTGGCGTGTGACTGTAGTCCCAGCTACTCAGGAGGCTGAGGCAGGAGAATTGCTTGAACCCGGGAGGCCAAGATCGCGCCACTGCACTCCAGACTGGTGCCTGGTGACAGAGCAAGACTGTCTCAAAAAAAAAAAAAGAAAAAAAAAGCAACAACAACAACAAAAAACTCAAAAATAATGTCTAAAATTTTCATGAATATTTTAAATTTTATTTACACATTATCCACAATATTGCTTTCATTAATTTTGGAACAAGTTTAGGTAGAGTTATCTTTTAAAATTTTAGTCTACATTTTATTTTTACTTCTTTTTATATTTTACTTGAGAATCCTCTTATCTTTTACTTAATTCAAATTCCATCTAGCTTATTTGTGTTCTTAAAGATCTATCTTTGATATAACTTCTATTTTGTTGTTGTCCCCAATAAAGGTTGTATTTGTTTCAAATTACAGTCAACATTGTAAGATGTAAATTTCAGTAATTGTGTGTGTGTTTCTTTGTATAAACTTGTAAGAATATTATTACAACGTATATGTTCTTTTATGTTTGCTGCTTCACAACTCTTCTCTAAAATCAATGTTTCATAGTTTATCATAAAAATATTTTTCTCATCCAAATTATGTCTGTTGCCTTAAATAACCTGATGTTATACTGTCAAACTGTGAGAGGTCACTTATTAATTAGATATGGTAACAAATTTCTGTAAGAAAGATAATGCATATATGAATGGGATATGAGTTGCAACGCATATGAGTGCTAATTGCTCTAAGCAAGAAGAAGAACCTGAAGAATAATCTAAAAAGATAAAAGGATGTACATTATAGGGTTTCTTAAGGAAACAATAAAATTTGCAGAAATAAGAGAGCATGAGATTTGGCACTACCAAATAAAATTCAGGCTTGACTGTAGTAATAGTTTAAAAATAGACATGTAAATCATTATTTTCTTTATAAATTCTACTTGGATATAAATAAAAGTATCTTATTAAAAAGAAGAGTCATTCTTAGCAATCCTAATTCCATTCAGCAAAGACTTGATCAAGGAGTCCTTTCCACAAATAAAGAGATAGATATCAACATTTCATTGGTTTTAAAATATACAAACTAATACAAAAGAATCACTAGACATTTGAGTAAACCCATCATTTAAAAAGATAGGCAAGATTAAAAAAATAAAACAAAGACACAAAAGGAAAGTGTGGCAGTGGAGAAATGGTATCAAAGAAAATATTAAAATAACTTTTAAGTAGACAGAATAATGACCATAGTTTACCCTTAGGTGTAATAATATTTCTGTATTCTCAACTATCATTAGACTTTTCCAGTATTTTTTATTTAGCTAGGTTGGAGAATAAGATGTGCTATTCATATGTTCTTAAATTCATGATGGCTTTAATTAACTACATTTTTCTTTAATATTTATATCCAGATTCTTATGTGAAATTGATGTACCATTTTATGTCTTAGTGTTATCCTTTGTTGTTTTCATGTTATAAACATTATTCTTATGGAATCATTTTTGTTAGTGTCTATAAAATTTCCTTCCTTCCTTTCTTCCTTCCTTCCTTCCTTCCCTCCCTCATTCTCTCTTTCTTATTTTCCTTTTTCTTCATTCCTTACTGCCTTCCTTTCTCTTTAATTTTCCATTGTTTCTTGTCTTTCTTATTGTTTCCTATAGTATAGAAATTAGCATAAATATAAATAATTAGCTTATTAAGTTTTAGCAGAATCTATGCAGAAAGTATTGTGTCACTTTCCTTTTGTTACAGGTAAATATTTGGCGACATTTATATTTTGTCTAAGGTTTTTAGTCAATCATTTTTTTAAAATCACTTTTCCTAATGGTGAGCTAATTTATGGACTCTCGAAATCTTTTTTATTTTCAGATAGTGCCTGCTATTATACTTGCAATCATTTTTTAAGTAAACAATTATCAATCTAAGGCTTGTCTTCTAGAGTCAATTCTAGATGTCAGCTTACAAAAGAGAATTGAAGACCTTTTTCATACCATCAAAAACTGAAAGTATTTCTATCCATCAAATCTGCCTTACAAAGAAGTATTAAGAAGTTCTTCCATAAGAGAGAACAAAATGCCAGACAAAAACATATCTGCACAACAAACAGTGAGTAATGGATGTGGTATAAATGAGTGTGATCATAAAATAAAACAGTTTTTGTATTCTTTAACTGGTATAAAAGGTAACTGACTAAGGAAAAAAATAGTACAAGTATTGTAACTCTACATCATAAATAATTTATTCTTTCTTTTTAGAGACAGAATCTCGCTCTGTCACCCAGAATGGAGTGCAATGGTGCAATCTGTGCTCCCTGAAACCTCTGTCTTCCAGGTTTGAGGATGCTCCTGACTTAGCCTCCTGAGTAGCTGGAATTACAGGCATGTGCCGCCATGCTCGGCTAATTTTTTGTATTTTTACTAGAGACAGGGTTTCATCATTTTGTCCAGGCTGCTCTCAAACCCCTGATCTCAACTTATCCTCTCCGCTAAGCCCTCCAAAGTGCTAGTATTACAAGCGTGAGCACCGTACCTGGTCCACATAATGCTTAAAATATATGATTGACAATTACAGAAAAAAATGGGTGGAAGAAAATGATTGGGACAACGTTTTCAGGTCCTTATTCTGAAATTAATGGAGAATAAAATTATCAGAAGGTAGATACTGAATAACTATAGATGTATATTTTAAATGCTAGAGGAAACTGCTAAACTATTTTTTAAATATTAATAATAAGAAAATGGAGATAAGATGAAATAAAATGTATTCAGCTAAGCAAAAATAAGGAAAAAAAATATTCACTGATCACATGAAAACAACAAAAAGCAGATAGGAAGATGCAAGATTTTAATCTTACATTATAGCAAAAGTATATCACATAAAAATAGGTTAACCACATAAATAAAAAATAAATGTTATAAGAGAAAGTAATCCAAAGCTCAATTATATAACAAGAAATTCATTTTTAAAATAATATAGTTTAAATATATGTTTTACATATATACACATATCTTAATATTTTATTGAATATACAATAGATGTTCTAATATTATAATGGGATTGAATCAGATGTAAACTACAGGTATCAGAAATCAAAGACAAGTATCTGTAAAGTTCTTAAATATTTGAAAATTCAACAATAGCCTTTTCTTGTAAGATATGGGTCAACAAGAAATTAAGGAAAATAGAGAAACACTTTAATTTTTATGAAAATGCAAGACAACTTTTCCAAATATTTTAGATACTAAAGTTGAGATAGAATAGAAATTCATAGCTTGGTCAGTTAGCATTATTTTTGATATTGTCTTTATATAGCATAAATAAGAAAATTTAAATCAGTCATGTGAACTTCTACCTTAAGACAGTTTTAAGAAGAATTGCATATAGACCTATGCAATCTAAAAAAGCCAAATGGTAGAAATAAGGTCAGAAATAAATGAAAATAAAACATAAAATTATAAAAATCAAAAATAAATAATTCAAAAGAATCAATACAGTTAGTTCATAAGCCTCCAGCAAGACACATGCACACATAGAAGAAAAAGATAAAGGAGGAGTAAGAGTAGGAAAAAGAGGAGGGAGCAAAAATAAAGAAAGGAAAACAAGAAAAATACACATTTCCAATATCATGAATACAAGACGAGATATCCCTATAGACCTTATTGAAATACTTTCAGGAAAGTTATGCTTAGAAGTTCTACAACTTAGAAAAAATGGACAAATTCCTTGAACCTAAAAACTAAAAAAAAAAAACTCTTTCCAAAAGAAATACCAGGCATAATCAATCCGATGTTTACTAGAGGAATTTTCATGTCAAATCATCAAACAA
Organism: Aotus nancymaae; assembly: GCF_030222135.1. Taxonomy (NCBI): domain Eukaryota; kingdom Metazoa; phylum Chordata; class Mammalia; order Primates; family Aotidae; genus Aotus; species Aotus nancymaae. The sequence continues at coordinate 26,621,832 of NW_026988435.1, forward strand.
AGAATACTCCAGGCCCCGTTCACTTTACTAGCAAAAACACTTGCTGCCGTGGCTACATAACTGAAAGAGAAGGCAGAGGTATGTTTGCTGAATGTTTTCTTTACTGGTTTTTATAGGATGTGAGTAGAATGCGAGTGGAAATTGAATGTACATGCTCAATCTATACAACCATTTGGCTTGAGAATAATTTGATAATGATGCTAAAATAAATCTTGAATATAAAATTTCTTATAAATGAGTCTTCTTAAAATTTTTTTCAACAGACTTTACATATAAAGCTTTGATTACATAAAAGAATGATACATTTTTTAAATGCCCAAGTTAATCAAACAGTAAAATAGGAGCATAATAATTATTTTTGCAAGCCATTCTTATTCAACAATTATGTATATGATTAATTGTATTACTCTCTCATAGGTAGAGTACATGAATCATAGATATTACATTGATAGATGATAAATATTAATAAATACATAAATACAAATTTAGTTATATTGACACAGATATGTATGATCGTACACTAGTATTTTATGGTCTAAATATACTCAATAAAAGGATAACTGGCCTAATTTACTTGAATACATCAGGTTTCTCAAGTTTCATGTTGGCATTTGAAACAGATTTTTAGAGAAACAAAGCGTATTATTTTCTGGAGCCCATGAAACATAGGCTATACACTATATGTAATGGTTACTTTTAACATCTCAGTTTATTGTTGCTTATTTATGAAGGATATTTTGATATCTTTGAATATTTATTGTTAAATATACATGTTTGTAATGTAATACAAAACTATAATCTTAGAAAAATGTAAAAATTATACAAACAAAGAGAGCCTGGGAGTATCTGAAGTCCCTACGTATTCCTCTTAGCACTTACTCTTTTTTTGCTCTAGAAGACTACTGGGGTAACTAACATTTCATAATTGTTCTATCAAAACACGTACCAGAGTGTTTGTATTGCTTTATAATTTATTTGTACATCCTACTAGGATAAGTTCCTTAAAAATACAAACCATACTCAATATATCAGCAATTTATCCATAGGGCTTAAAGAACCATTTAGCAAAAGTAGAGGCTTTGTCACTTATTAAATAACTGCTATGGAAGAAATGAATGAATGCATTCATACATAAATAAGTCATTAAAATTATGTGCCAGAATGCTAAGCTTGAGAATACCCTGGATCAGAACAGAAACACACGTTTTTGGGTGACTTGTGGAAGGAAATGAATGCTAACTTGTGAAATTCCAAATGCAGAAGTTGTCTTAGAAAATCCTTGGAATTATACAGTTGAAGGAATAGAAGAATGAGAAATATACGTGGTCTAAAGACAGACAAATAGAGGAGGAATGATTATAGACACGTTATCAATAATGTGTGATTTAGTCCCATCTTTTGGCTCAACTCCTTGTGAGTCAAAGCTCAATCCCGGGAAAGTTGAGCAGCATTTAAATTCCTAAATTCTGTTTATAAAATAAGTCCTCTGTGAAACAGAAATAATTTTGAAATAATGAACAGAAATATTGAAATAATGCTTTACTTCATGACCATCGCAACTAAATGCATCATAAAATGTCAGGAGCTAGGTTTGACTTACTTGAGCAGAATCTTTTCAATGTATTGACCCAGAGGGGCAATGTTAAATGCAGAGTCAGCACAGCGCCAGCTTCCACAAGGAGCAGCTCTGGTGCTTTCAATAGCTGTAGTGCAATTAATGCCTTTTAAAATTTTATCTGTTTGCCTGCCTGTCTTTCTGTCTCTCTCCCTTTTTCTCTCCTTTTCTCTCTCTCACACACACACACTCTAGAGACATTTGTAGTATAAACTTATATACAACTCGTTCTACATACGTGGTTTCTATTTCCATTCAATCGTGGATGGAAAATATTCAGAAAAACACAATAAAGATAATAACACACAATGAAAACAATACAAATAGAAAATAAAGCATAATAACTATTTGCAAAGCATTTACATTGTATTAGACATTATAAGTAATCTAGAGAGGACTTAAAACATATGGGAAAAATGTGTGGAAAACCTAAGTAGACAATGTGTGGAAGGACACACATAACACATTTCCATTTGAAAAGCTCTGTGTAGAGTGTCACCTACTGTTAAACAAATGAACGTTTAATTTTCAACTTTTTTTTTTTGTTTTTTAGATGTCATGTAATACCAAGTTACACAATTAGAAAAGGTAAATTATGTACAAAATTAGACTTAGTATTGCAAGTAGTTAAATGGCCTTTTTAAACTCAACAAATATACACCTAATGCTAAGTACTATCTTTACTTCGAGAAAGAAAAAAACATTGATTTCTCTTTTTCATAAAGTCCATCAGTCTAACATAAATAAGTGTGTTTTATTAAACTTTCCCCTGCCTTTTCCAGATCTTGTTCCACAGCAGGTGCCAAAACAATATTTTTGAATCTTCTGATTATTTGTAGTTTTTTTTTTTTAACTCAAAAAGTTGATATTGAGAGAGAAGTGGAGCAAGATGACTAATGGAACTCTTCAGCAATTGTCACCCCAACAGGAACACAGAATTGGACAACTATTCACACAACAAAGAAACTCCAGAGGAATCAAAAATCAGGTGAACAATCACAGTCCCCGGTTTCAACATCACAGCAAAGAAAGACGAGCTGAAGAGGGTAGAAAAGTCGGTTTGAATCGCCCACACTATGCTTCCACCATCTCCTGGCAGCAGCTGTGTGGCATGGAGAGAGTGACTCTGAGTGCCTGAGGGATTTTGCGACTTTGCATTGGAACTAAGTGCTGCCTGTTACATGAGAAAGGAACATGGGGCAGTTCAGCCAGTGCCCACAGAGGGAGCATTTACAAAGGCCCTAGCTAGAGGGGAATCATCCATCTCATTAGTGGAACTTGAATTCATTCCAGAAAGCCCCACCACCACAAGCAAGGGCATTCTGCAGTTGTGATAAACCTGAAAGGCAGTCTAGGACACAGGAACTGCAATTCCTAGGCAAGTGCTAGTGCTGTTCTGGGCTCAGAGCCAGTGGACTTGAGGTGCACATGACCTAGTGAGACACGAGCTAGGACAGCTTTTGTCTTGCAAGTTGGATACCAGCTCAGCCACAGTAGCCTATAGTATCAAGTTGATTCCTAAGGTCCCCAACTCCAGGCCCTGGAACCCAGATGACATTTCTGAATCCCCCTTGGTCTGAGTGGGGATGAGGGTGGGCACACATGTGCTCTCTACCCTGAAGGGAGGGACATAAGCCTGGCTGCATTTGCCACTGGTTGACTGAAGAGCCCTTGAGACTTGCATGAACGTTGGTAGTAGCCAGAAAGTGATTGCCAGGAACCTTGGTTGAGACCCAATGTTGTGCTGGCTTCAGATTTGTTACAGTGCAGTCCTAGTGTAGTGGCCACAAGGGACTCGTGCCACTCCTCCTAGAGGCAGGCAGTACAGAATGCAAAGAGAGACTCCATTTATTAGGGAGAAAGTAGGGGAAAAGAACAAGAATTTCTTCCTGGTAATCCTGGGAATTCTCTGGGATCTTTCACAAGAACACCCAGGCAATTCCTCCATGAGTCTGCAAGAATCACGTTTTTACTGGGCTTTGGGGATTCCCTGGAGCAGAAACGGCTACAGTGACCAAAGACTCAGGTCACAAAAATCAATTCCTTTTGAATACTTAGAAAGCCTTCTCAAGAAGGATGGGGATAGTGATAAATGAGTCCACACTGAGAAGATTACAATAACTTTTCAATGGCCAGACATCAAAGCACATCCACAAACATCAAGACCATTGAGGAAAACATGATCTCACCAAATGAAATAAATAAGGCACCAGTGACCATATCCCAGAGTGACTGATACATTACCTTTCAGAAAGAATTCAAAATACTTGTTCTGAAGAAACTCAAAGAAATTCAAGATCAGAGAAGAAATTCAGAATCCTATCTGATAAATTTGAAATTCCTAGGCAAGTGCTAGTGCTGTTTTTGGCTCAAATCTGAAGCCAACACAACACTGGGTCTCACCCAAGGCTCCTGGCAATCACTGCCTGGCTACTGCCAACATTCATGCAAGTCTCAAGGGCTCTTCAATCAACCAGTGGTAATTTAAAAGAATCAAGCAGAAATTCTGGAGCTGAAAAATTCAAAGAACACATTGAAGAATGTATCAGTCTCTCAACAGCAGAACTGATAAGGAGAGGAAAGAATTAGTGAGTTTGAATACAGGCTATTTGAAAATATAGTCAGTGGAGACAAAATTAAAAATGAATAATAAAGAACAAAGTACATCTAAAAGATCTGGAAAATTTCCTTGAAAGAGCAAATTTAGGAGTAATTGACTTAAAAAAGGAAGTAGAGAGAAAGAGATCAGGGTAGAAAATTTATTCAAAGGAATAATAACAGAGAACTTTCCAAACCTAGAGAAATATATCTATATTCAAGTACAAGAGGGTTATAGAAAACCAAGCAAATTTAACTCAAATAAGACGACTTCAAGACATTTATTAATCAAACTCCCAAAGATCAAGAATAAAGAAAGAATTCTAAAAGGAGCAAGATAAAAGAAATAACATACAAAGGGAGTCTAATGTATCTGACAGCAGGTTTCTCATTGGAAATCTTACAGTTCAGGAGAGAGAGACACGATGTATGTAAAGTGTTGAAGAAAAAGAAAAGAAGACTTTTATCCTACAGTAATGTATCCAGCAAAAATACCCTTAATACATGAAGGAGAAATGAAGACTTCCCTAAAAAATAAAAGCTGAGGAATTTTATCCACACTAGACCTGTCCTACAAGAAATTGTACAGGGAATTATTTAAACTAGAAGAAAAAGACATTAATGAGCAATAATAAATCATCTGAAGGCACAAAACTCACTGGTAATAGAAAGTACACAGACAGACAGAGAATATTATACTCTTTTTCTTAATTTAATTTTAAGATCTGGGATACATGTGCAGGATGTGCAATTTTGTTACATATGTAGATGTGTGCCACGGTGGTTTGCTGCACCTATCAACCCATCACCTAGGTATTAAGCCCCACATGCATTAGCTATTTATTCTGATGCTCTCCCTTCCCCCACCCCAAAAGACAGGCATCATTGTGAGTTGTTCCTCTCCCTGTATCTATGTGTTCTCATGGTTTAGCTCCCACTTATTACCGAGAACTTGCAGTGTTTGGTTCTCTGTTCCTGCGTTAGTTTGTTGAGGATAATGGCTTCCAGCTTCATCTACACTCCTTCAAATGACATGATCTTCTTCCTTTTTATGGCTGCATAGTATTTGATGGTATAGATATACAGAATATTATAACTCTGTAATTATGATGTGTAAATAACTCCTATCTTTAGAGAAAGATTAAAAGATAAACATATAAAAAATAATTACTACAACAACTTTTCAAGACATAGAGATTTATGTCTATTTGTGTGTGATTATAGAGAGTATAACAACAAGGTTGTTCCAGATGCCAAAGATGTATGATTACAGAGCGTATAATCACACATAAATAGAAACAACACAAAGTTAAAAGAACAGAGGGTGATAAACCAGAAACAAAACCATACCTCTACAGTTAACTCATTTACAACAAAGGTGCCAAAAACATACATTGGGGAAGGACCGCCTTTTCAGTAAATGGAAAACTAAATATTCCTACGCAGAAATGTGAAATTAGATTCCTATCTACAAAAACCAAATACAAATGAATTAATGACTTATATCTAATATCTCAAATTATAAAAATTCTAAAAGATAACATTGAAAAATCTCTCCAGGACATTGTTTTGGACAAAGATTTCTTGAGCAATATCCAAGAGCACAGACAACCAAAATACAGATGGACACACAGGATCATATGAAGTCAAAATACTTCTACATAGCAAACAATTGACAATGTGAAAAAACAACCAATAGAATGGGACAAATTTATCCTACAAGTATTAGTATGCAGAATAAATAAAGTACTCAAACAAGTTAATGGAAAAAAATCTAATAATCCAATTAAAAATAGGTGGAATATTTGAATAGATATTTCTCAAAAGAAAATGTACAAATGACAAATAGGTATGTGAAAAGATGTTCAACATCATTGATTAACACATAAATGCAAATAAAAACCAAAATGAGATATCTTCTCAAACCAATTTAAATGGCTTTTATCCAAAAGACAGGCAATAACAAATACTGGCCTGGATGTAGAGAAAAAGGAACCCTTGTAAACTGTTGGTGAGAATGTAAGTCAGTGCAGCCTCTGTGGAGAACAGTATGGAGGCTCTCCAAAGACTAAAAAGAAAACTGCCTTATAATCCAGTAATACCACTGCCAGGTATTTCCAAAAGAAAGAACATCAGGATATTGAAGAGATAGCTTCACTTTCATGTTTATTGCAGGATTATTCAAATAGCCAAGATTTGGAAGCAACCTAAGTGTCAATTAACAGATGAATGGATAAAGAAAACGGGGTACTCCAAAGAAATGGAGTACTCTTTAGCCATAAAAATTAATGACATCCTGTCACTCGCAACAACATGGATGAAACTGGAGGACACTATGTGAGGTGGAATAAACCAAGACAGAAAACAAACTTCATGTGTACTCAACTATTTGGGGTAGCTAAAAATTAAAACAATTGAACTCATGCAGATAGAGAGTAGATGGAAGTTACTAGAGGCTGGCAAAGGTAGTGGGACGTGGGGGAATGGGGATGATAAATGGCTAGAAAAATATAAAAATGTTTTGCTTGTATCAAAAAATTTCACATACCCCGTATGCATATAGGTGTGTACATACTGTGTACCTATGAAAATTAAAATTGTAAAAAAAAGGACAATAACAAGAGTTGGGAGAATGTGGAGATGTATTTCCATATTGCTGGTGGAATGAAAAAATGGGGAAGGTGAAAGTGGAAAACAGCCATTAAATAATGAGAGGAAGATGAAATATAAGAAGCTTGATGAAGGATAACCCAATGGAGCAAAGTGACTAATTGGTTGTCTGGAATGCAGTCAAAATGAGAAAAATTATAATCCTCTATGGATCAAATTATCCCCCCGTAACTTAGGAGAACTTGCTTTAGGTAGTTAACTTTCCTGGATTTTAGTTTTTCCAGCTGTACAATGGGGATTTATGCCTCACAGAATTTCAAAACGTCTAAATGAGAGACTTATGTAAAGCCTACTGGATGACATGTGATTTGAGGATGTGGGTACTGATATCCCTGACATAGATAGGAGGGAACTTAAGACCCAGAAAGAAAACAAACAAAATCCAAATATATTAATATCAATTAATGTATGTTGAAATCATCCAGTATTTTCCTATGTAAAATAGTATGAACATTTACAAAAATACCATGAAGAATCTGACTCTAAAATTCTTGGACAAATATAATAATAAATTATTTTGATGATGTGTTGACTACGTATTTTTCTCCTGATTGACCAAGGCATTTTTCAATACGATGGTTTTGTTTATAAACACATTTTATTATCAACCTTATAATACATATAATATATGTATTTCTGCATTTCATTGTCATAGAAGACTAACAGTGACATTATTAGTCTTTATTTTCAAGATTATAAACATGAAGGGTATATATGTAGTTTTAGTTACACGTTTTATATCTGTTAATTATAGATGAAAGAATTTGGGTTAATATCTGCCTGACGCCAAAACTTGCATCTTAAAAATTAATTCATATTCCATTGACGACATTTTGAGGTAGCATGTTTCTATTCAATATGACCTACTATCATGATTTGTATGTATTTATTCTGTTGTTCCAGATGCCAAAAATGCAATACTATTCCTCTAAGTCAAATGGAAAGTAAATGATAATCACTAGTCTTACTCTTTTTTCCCCTGGCATAAACCCCTTGATACAGAAGGTCTCAATAATTGGCATTCTGTCTTTGCCAGATATGGTAATTGATATGTAGTATATGAACGATTTATTTTAGATGAAGACTTGACTGGTATATAAATGTGTTTCTTTCCTACAATAACAACATTCTGGCACTAACATTCTATTGCTAAGAACGAGACTTCACATTGGGATATAGAGTAAGTATGATTAGGAGAGAGTGGGAAAGCCAAAAGTGCTGGAGCATAGCCTAAGGAGAAACTGTTCCCACCAAAGTTAAACATTAACTATACACTTAGCATACATTATTTATTGCCTAGACAGGTTTTCCCAACCTCACCCCTGTTAATATCTTGGTCCAAACAATTCTTCACTACAATGCTCTTCTGTATATCATAGGATGCTTAACAACATCCCTGGCCACTACAAAGTACATATGAGTAGCACTCCTCCTTCTCAGGTACAATCAAAATGTGACAATCAAAAGTGTTTCAAAATATTGCTGGATAGTCTCAGGGTGCAAAATCACTCCTGTTTAAGGACATCTGGACTTGGGACATAACTAATGGGAAAACATTTTCACTAATTGTAAATTTTATTTTGGAAAAAAGAAACTATGAACTTCTATTATGATGTAATATAGTAACAGTTCTCAGAGAGGTGGTAGGAAAGTCTCAGAATTACCAAAAAAATAGGTAATTTGGGTATAATTTTCTATAATTCCAGAAATTTTGCTGGTTAATCCTACAGTTTCCAAAATGTGTCCTAGGAGTTCACAGCAAACTCACAGGGACACTAGGGAGCCTAAACACTAGTTTAGGCTTTAGTGAAATATAAACCCAGTGAGATTTTTTTTTGGTCTCTGCGTGTTCTAATATTGTTTATAACTACTTTTTTTTTTTTTTTTTTTTTTTTTGAGATGGAGTTTCGCTCTTGTTGTCCAGGCTTGAGTGCAATGGAGCAATCTCGACTCACCGCAACCTCCGCCTCCCAGGCTCAAGCGATTCTCCTGATTCAGCCACCCGAGTAGCTGGGATTATAGGCATGTGCTACCATGCCTGGCTAATTTTGTATTTTTAGTAGAGATGGGATTCTTCTCTATGTTTGTCAGGCTGGTCTAGAACTCCCGACCTCAGGTGATCTGCCTGCCTTGGCCTCCCAAAGTGCTGGGATTAGAGGCATGAGCCATCATGCCCAGGCTTATAACTACTTCTTAAGTGGAACTATTAGTTATTTATTCTAGCCTGTATGACCAATTTAAAAAATTACTGAGAAACTAAGAGTGTTATAAAGCATGATAATTTTATATCTCTGGTTTTGTAAATTTAATGTATGGTAGAAGAGCTTAAAAGTAATACATAATTTAATTGTTGTAAATTTTTGATAGGATTATCAGGATTTTGTAACAAGAAATGTTTACTTCAAACCCCAGAACCATCTTATTAGATAATAAGTTTAGACCACTTTATTTTTATTTATTTTTTGTAACAGAGTCTTGCATGGTTGCCTGGCTGGTGTTCAATGCCATGATTTTGGCTCACTGCAACCTCTGCCTCCTGGGCTAACAAGTCTGCCTTGGGCTTCTGAGTAGCTGGGAATACAGGCACACACCACCACACCCAGCTAATTTTCTGTATTTTTAGTAGAGAGGGAGTTTCACTATGTTGGCCAGACTAAAGTTTAGACCACTTTCTACAGAGGAAAAGCAATAATTATTCTCTCTCTCTCTCTCTCTCTCTCTCTCTCTCTCTCTCTCTCTCTCTCTGTGTCTGTGTGTATGTGTGTGTGTGATTTTATTTTATTTTTTAAAGAATAGATCATTGTAAAATTGGGATGATGTAGTCAAATCAGTGTGGTTAGATTTTTCTGAGAGCCATTCTAGCTACACTAATTATAACCACAGATGTTGGTTATTGATAGAAGAGAAGTCCAGGTGGCCCATGGAGTAGTAAGTAGAGTCATGAAACATAACTTAAAGATATACACATCTAGTAGGAAAAAACTTAAGAGAAAATAATTTTCCTTACTTTGATAATTTTAATAGAAATTATTACAAAGAATGTTAAATTATAAATGAAATACATCATAGCTATAAAATTAATTATATTTTAGTGCTAATAATCAGAATTTTCCTAGTTGGTTAGATGCATTTCATATTAATCTAATATTATTTCAACATTGCTTTAAATAGATTTTCACTTTCTTTAATTTTTTCCTTATTTTAACAGATTAATATTTTAACTTTTTATAGTGGACTAATGATACCTCAGGCTTATAATGTAATAACTTAGAAAAATACGGTTTTCTATTATAAGCTAAAAATGAACCAGGGTCAGCAATCCATTTTCTTGATTCCACTAAATCCTAAGTGTATCGGGGTTAAGAGTACAAGGTGGCAATTGCAAAACTAATGATTCATTAAGTATTTAGTCCAGTTTTTGGAAACATATTTACTACACATCTTTCTAGCATTACGTGTCTCACTTTTTTTATAGTTATTTTGAATTACAAATGTTTATGTGTCAAAACCAAGCTTTTTTCTTTAAAACTATGCAAATACATACATTTGTATTTATACTATGGACTGCATTGCCTCCTCTTCTGAAAGACCAATGGTATCAGACGTTTAAATAGAAAACCTAAACAGCATAATTAGGTAGAATAATCTTCTTCATATGATTCTTCTACAAAATCGCTCATGAATGATCTGGAAATGTTATTTTCTGAAGTAAATGTTGGCTCCAGTGCACAGCTCCACTGGATTTCCATTGACACCCTTTCTCTGCGTGATTCTAAAAGATGGATAGTTTAAATATGATCTTATAGAGGGTTCGTTTTCTTCAACTTCCAAATATGATGATTGCATGTGGAATTATTCTATTCTCACTTTTAAAGAAAACTCAATAAATAAATAAAAAAAATAAAGCTTTTAGCTCTGGAGGGAAGGCCATCAATCCTCCAACATGAAATAATAAAGAATAAGTAATTTTTATCATTTATGTAACATTCCTGTTAATATTAATATCTCACCTTTAATTGGTTCCTCTGGACATTCAATCAACTCAACATATTCAATTTTACTGAGAGCACAACTGTGAAAATACTGAAAAGTTTCAAAAAGTATAACCATTAAAAGTGCAGACAGGAAATTATGGTCATTAATTCTCAGTTCAGCTTCAGCTACTTTTGAAAGTATTTTGACATTCTGTAAATATATTAAAAAACCATGGACAGAAAAATTGTATGTTAAGTTAAACTGTATTATTATTGTTGTTTAGAAAATCATTCATTTTTGACAGGGAATAGTTTAAAAAGAAACCTGCTGATATGCTTTAGGACACTTGGAAGTATATGTATGCAGTATTATTTACCTGGGTTTTGGGGAACATAGTTATCCAATACTTTTATCTTCAGTTTTTAAAAAATATCATGCCCTTTTAAAGTTCAGAACAAAATATTTTATTGTCACCTTTAATGTTTGATTAAATGTATTGTACATTCAGAATACCATTTTTTGTGAAACGTTCTCGATTAGAATTAATACCAGAAGTTCAATTAGTATGTCAACACAATTATACTAATATTATTAGATAACATAAGTAAACAATATTCTCTACAGTATTCTACAATATTATCTGACTCCATTATGTAAGTTTTTATAAAATATATGTTTTAGCCTCATATATTGGCAACTTAGATTACCCTAGGTGATGGCTAATATTGTCAACTTGATTGTAGTATGCAAAGTACTATTCCTGAGTGTGTCTGTGATGGTGTTGCCAAAGGAGATTACCATTTGAGTCAGTGGACTGGAAGAGGCAGACCCAACCTCAGTCTGGTGGGGAGCCATCTAATCAGCTGCCAGCACAGCTAGGATAAAAACAGGCAGAAGAACATGGAAGCATTAGACTGGCTGAGTCTTCCAGCCTCCATCTTTCCCCCATGTTGGATACTTCCTGCCCTCAAACATTGGACTCCAGGTTCTTCACCTTTGGAATCCTAGACTTACACCAGTGGTTTACCAGGGGCTCTCAGGCCTTTGGCCACAGTCAGAAGGCTGCACCAACTTCCCTACTTTTGAGGTTTTGGGACTCAGACTGACTTCCTTGCTCCTCAGCTTGCAGATGGCCTGTTATGGGACTTCACCTGGTGATTGTGAGAGTCAATACTCTTTAATAAAAACCCTTTCATATATAAATATATCCTATTAAACCTGTCCCTCTAGAGAACCCTGACTAATACAGATATTGGTGCCAGTAGAGTTGGGTACTGCTATAAGGATACCCAAAAATGTGGAAGCAGCTTTGAAACTAGGTAACAGGCGGAGGTTGAAACAATTTGGAGAGCTCAGAAGAAGACAGGAAAATATGGGAAAGTGTGGAACTTCCTAGAGATTTATTGAATGTCTTTGAGCAAAATACTGATAGTGATATGGACAAGAAAATTGAGGCGAAGGTGGTCTCAGATGTAGATGAGAAACTTCTTGGGAACTGGAGCAAAGATCACACTTGTTACTCTTAGCAAAGAAACTGGCAGCATTTTGTCCCTGCCCTAGAGATCTGTGGAACTTTGGATTTAAGAGTGATGATCTGGACTTGAAATTTATGTTTTTTGAAGCTACAATAAAATAATATTTTGTCTGCTTAATATTCTAGCCTACTAATACACCATGAGTATTGCATGGTCAGAAATTAGCCAGAAGTGGTGGCATGTACCTGTAATCCCATCATGTCAGCCTCCTAATTATTTGGAATTACAAGCACACACCCACACAGCTGGCTATTTTTAAATTTCTAATTTATTTTATTTATTTATTTTTCTGTAGAGACAGGGTATCACTATGTTACCCAAGCTGATCTACGTCACATTTCTTCTTCCAGAATATTTCATATCCTCTAGTAAGCAATCTTCCCACTTTTTGTTTAAATAAAATTATCTATTTCCTACATTTAAAAACTAAAGTATCTTAATTGAGAACAGAATTCTTACAGAATGGGAGAAAGTATTTGCAATTATATATATATATATATATATTTGTATAAAATATTTATATAAAATATTATATATATAATATGAGACCTGTATTTAGAATGTATTTTAAATTTTCACACATCAATAGGAAGTCATAAAACCTCATCAAAATCAGGGAAATATAAATATAAACCATAGCCAGCAGTTGAATGGAAACTTTATCATATGAAATATATAGAGGACAAATAATCATTAAAAAAAAAAACTCTAATTTTCAGAAGTAAAAAGAAAACTCAATTTCTAATTCAATAGAATTGCACTTTAAAATACTAAAGAAGAAATAACAATATATCACTACACACCCCATAGAAATGGTAAAAGGGTAAAACGGTGGTCTTCACCAACTGCTGGTGAGGACATGGAACCGTGAAAACATTCATATGTTTTGTGTATGATTGCATAAATACTTTGGATAGCAATTTTACAGTTACATAGATATTTAACCATCAACTGGCCATTATAGTCCAAATCACTAAATCACCTGGCCATTACATTCCTATGCATTTACTGAAGAGAAAGAAATATATATGTTCATTCAAAACTTCTGGTTCATTGCTGTGTTTGCTGTGTTATTTGTAAAAGCTAAAACCTGGAAGCAATCTATTTTTTATTTTATTTTTTTATTTTATCATTTCAGTGTAATACTACTTAGCAAAAAAATAAATAAATAAAAACAACAGAATGGACCAATAATAAAGACAATGAAGATAAATCTCAAAATAATTATATTGGTTTTTATTAAAAAGCTATAAGAAAAGCACATCCAGCACTTTCATTATATAAAATTCTGGAAAATACGATCGAATCTATAGTGACAGAAAGCAGACCAGTGTTTGCCTTCTCATTGCAATGTATATGTTTACTACCAATCAACATGTGTCAAAACTCATCAATCTGTTTTTAAATAATATGTATATAGTATTGCAAAAATGAAAAAAAAATACAAATTCAAGGCAATAAAATATCTATTAGTCTTTGTTAAAAACAGGAAGCTTTAAAAAATGTAAGTAGAAAAAAGTAGCATTGCTAAATAATATTGATTTTAAAAGTCACAAAGCCCATATGGTTTTTTGTACTTACGAAGTAATTGTTAAGATTGTGTCATAATGGCTAAAGCATAGACACATGGATAACAGAAATACAATATATTGAATAAAGTAACATACTCATAATGAATTGATATCAAAAAAGGTGAAGACAATTCAATTAAAAAAATAGATTTAGAAAAAATTGTTATAAAATAATTTTGTAGCCATAAGTAAAATCATTTCAACATGTACCTTACAACCAAATAAAATATTAACTGAAATGTATCATAGATACAGTTACACACACAATAAAAACTATAAATCATCTGAATGAAAAAGTGGGAGAAAATCTTTTTCAACTTCAGTTTGGCAACTTTTTAAAATATAGAACACAAAATCCACAAAACATAAAAGATAAAATCAATAATTTGGACTTCATAAAAGTGAAAATCTTAAGAACTTTACTAAAAAAAGACGAGTCAAATGATAGAAAAAGATGTGTTGATAACATATACCTGAAAAGTTATTATATACATATATAATCAATAATAATCGTAGCAATTTAAACAAACGAGTAAAGTTATGAAAAAATAATTGAACAGACACAACAAAAGAAGATATATGAGTGGTAAATACATACATAAGAAAGAGGCTCATCCTTTTCATTCCTTAAGGAAATGCAAATTAAAACCAAACTGAGATATCTCAACATACCTGAAAGAATGGCTAAAGTATTTTATATATATTTTTAAAGAAAGTGTCAGTTGATGGTTAGTAGGCAAATGGTAACAAATTTTATACACTGTCAGTGCAGGCGCAAAATGGTACAGTCGTTTGTCAAGGTAGACGTGGGTGGTTTCTTAAGATTAAATATACATTTATCATATGACCTATTGTCTTCCTTCCTAGGCAATTACTCAGGGAAAAGAAAACTTGATTCTATACTGTCACCTTCATGTGAATGTTTATAGTAAGTTTATTAATAATCAATACAAACAATTAGACTTACTGTTCTCCAATTAGTGAATAAACACACTACAGTATGGTGAAATTAAGACAAGGAGCCACTGAGACATGCAACTCCACACGATGAATCCCATGCATTTTGCTATGTAAAAACAACAAGACTCAAAATCTTACATATATTTTCATTTAAGATACATAGCATTCTGGAACAGCCAAACAAGATGAATAATTTCCAGAAATTAAGATAGCAAGAGAGGACTGCTTAACAAGAGAAATAATTTTTTATGATCGATGGAAATGATATGTGATAGAAACATGCTATATTCCTCTTGGTAACCAAACTACTGCAATTTTTTTCTCTTTATAATTTATAGAACTATACACCAAAATTTGTATTTTATTATATATAAAATTTCTCCCCCAAACTGACTTAGGAATAGCTAACAAGACTGGTCAGATGGTCAGGAGTAAGAGAGAGAGAGAGAGAGAGAGAGAGAGAGAGAGAGAGAGAGAGAGAGAGAGAGACAGGCACAGAGGTTGACACAGTGAGACAGAGACATGTTTTGCCCTCTGTAGAAAATCTTCAACTATGAGATGTAAAGGATGATTACCAACACCTTCCTAAAATATGTGTATAATTAATCTTTTATAAGTGTATATCTTGTTTTATTTTGCATTTCCTTAAAGGGTAATTATGATAAGCTACTTTTCATATGATTATTTCTCATCTGAATACCTACTTTGATGAAGTATCTTTTAGAAATTTCTCATATTTTGGTGAAGCTGTTTTCTTAAAAGGATAGGAAAATATAAGATAAATTGAATATACTATATACAAAAATTTGTCAGATTTTTTTGTGTGAATATTTTCTTCCAACCTAGGGGTTGCCTTTTCATTTTCAGAATGGTGAGAGAGCAAACTCCTGTTGTTTGACGCCATCAAGATGGTGTTAATTTGTTACAGTCATTCTGGAAACTACTAAAACAGCTGAAAGAGCTGCAAAAAATTAACTCTTTTTGAGGAAGATTACAAAGAGAAGTCCAAAGTAAAAAGCAAAGGATGAATAAGCACAACTTCTAGATGAATTGTTGAAAATCCTCACAGTAGAGATCTATTTACCTTTTGCCTATCCTGAATAAGTCATTTGTGGTTTTCAGCAATAGTAGTAACATCAACACAAATACAAGTCACACCAAAAATGTAAAAAGAACAACACAATCTGATGAGACAAGATAAAAATCAGAAACAGACTCAGACATGACACAGGTTCGTGAAATATCAGGCAGGAATTTTAGAATAATTAAGATTCAAATGTTAATAGTTGTAATGGATAAAGTAGACAATTAAAAAAACCAGATGGGTAGTATAAATAGAGAAATTTCAATACTAAGAAAGAAATAAAAGAAAGTACTAAAAATAAAAAGCAATGTTATAGATCTGAATAATGTCCTTAATGGATTCATCAGCAGTTAATACAGTCAAGAATACATTTAGTAATTGGGACACAATCAAGAAAACAATTAGTGGTCTTGATAATAGAAACTTCATAGGCTGGGTGTGGTGGTTCACCACGTAGCCACATTTACTGAGGATCCTGAGGTGAGAGGATCACTTGAGCCCAGGAGTCAGAGGTTGCACTGAGCCAGGATTGCATCTTGGCCCTCCAGCCTGGGTGACGAATGAAGATTCTATGTCATAAAAAAAAAAAAAAAAGAAAAAAGAAAAGAAGAAAGAGAGGAAAGAATAAAAGAACAAAGAAAAAAGAAAGAAAGAGAAAGAGAAAGAAACAAAGAAAAGAGGGAGGGAAGAAAGAGGGAGTGTGGGGGAGGGGAAGAAAGAAAGGAAAAAAGAAAGTGAGAAAAGAAACTTCATAAACTGAAATTCAAAAAGAAGAAAGAAAACAAAACTTTAAAGAAAGATGAAACCATTTCAAATGGTGTAAAATGCATGCTGATATAGAAGCCAGAAGGGAAAAATTTACCTATAAAGGAATGAGAATAAAAATTGCTATGGACTTCATGTCAGAAACCATACAAGCTAAAGGAGAGTGGATTGGAATACATAAAATCTTGAAAGAAAAATACACCAACTAGAATTCTATATGCAGAGAATTTAATCTTCAAGAATTTAATTTAATCTTCTTTTAGAATTCATTTCCCACACAACTACTTTTCTTTAAAAGAAAGGGGAAAATATTGATCA
This sequence comes from Aotus nancymaae, assembly GCF_030222135.1. Taxonomy (NCBI): domain Eukaryota; kingdom Metazoa; phylum Chordata; class Mammalia; order Primates; family Aotidae; genus Aotus; species Aotus nancymaae. Next base: position 26,638,923 of record NW_026988435.1, read on the forward strand.
GAAACATGTATCTACATGAAAAAAGGAAGAATTTTGGAGAAGAAATACATTTAAAAAATTATTTAATTTGTCATATTCTTCAGTTAGCTAAGAAACAATTTTACTTAAAGTAATAGTAATAATTATTAGTTGATTATACTGCATAGAATAGTTAAATGAATGAAAGCAATATAGGTGATGAGAGAGAGAGTTTGGGATTCTGTTGTAAGGTTTTTGTACTACACATTAAGTAAAATAAAAACAGAAAATGAAATTCAATCCCGATAAGAGAGAAAAAAACACTCTGGCAGCAACAACAACAATAACAAATGGTTACACAATGGCCAATATTAATTCAAATATAAATATACCATTTGAAATGGGAATAATCTATATACCAATAAAAGAGAGAGATTGTCACAGTGAATAAGAACTAACCGTATTTTTTTTGTAAGAAACCCACTTTACATTTAAAGAATCAGAAATGTTAACAGTAAAGAGATAAAGAGATACTGTGTTAACACTAACAAAATGAAAGATGGTTTAACTCCATTAATTTCACATGACCCAAACTTCTGCACAAGGAAAGTTTATTAGGTATAAAGAAGTCCCAAGAAAATGATAAGAAGTTAATTCTCTAAGAGGCCATAACAATCCTAAATTTGTTTTTGCTAACAGACTGCCAAAATATGGGGCAAATCGAGTAGAACTGAAAGTAGAAATATAAATATCCACTAGAATAGGTGGAGATATTAATATTCCCTATCAATAATTGTTAGAGCAAGAATGCTGAAAATCAATAAGGGTATAATTGACCTAAATAGTATTGTCAATCAAGTTGATCTAACTGACATGTGTCTAGAAGTCTATCAAATAGCAGCAGAATACATATTTTCAAGATTTCTTGCACTATCACCAGGATAGGCCTCCCCTGAGGCAAAAAGAAATGCCAACCACTTAAAACAATAGGAGTTATATAAAATATACTGATTATAAATATGAAAATACAACTTATCTGAATTCATGAAATGCAGCAAATTGGTGCTTGGAGAAAAATTTGTATTACCAAATGGAGATATTTGAAAAGAATAAATTTCTAAAATAAATAACCAAAGCTTCCTCCTTAAAAAACTAGAAAAAAAAATGTTAAATATAAAGTAAGCAGAAATAAAAAACAGAATCATTAAAATTGAAAACAAGAGAAAAACATAACCAAAAGGTTGTTCTTTTATTTTAAAAATACTAATATTTTGAGCAAGATTGACAGAGAAAAAAGATGAAACATTATGAATATCACAAATGAAAGAGGAGGCATCACTGCTGATGTCAATAAAATACTAAAAGAATAATATGATAATTTTATGCTTACAAATTTGATATTTTAACTGAAATGGATTAATTCCTTGAAAGGCACAGGTTACCAGCATTCAAACAATGAAAATTAGATAACCCAACTAGACATACATCTACTCAAGAAATAGAATTATTCAATATCCTTCCAAAAAATTAATCGGGTCCTGATGTTTTCAGTGGTGAATTTCCTCAAACACCGAAGAAAGGAGTGAAAACAATTCTTCACAGTCTCTTCCAGAAGAAGGAACACTTTGTCTATGAGGGCAACATTAGCCCAAAATCAAGACTAGATAAAGATAGTAGGAAAATATCCAAATCAGTACCTGGAAAATTAGGTAAATTGATGGTGAATGATGGGGACAAATTTCCTCTTTCTTTAAAGGGAAAGTAACAGATAACATAGTTGCAAAACTTTCAACAAAATATTAGCTAATTGAATCCAGCAATGTATAAAAATTACAAATGAACACCAAGTTTGTAGGGCTGGTTAAACTTTTATTATTAACCAACATAGTATTTCACTACATCAGTTGTCTAAGGAAGAACTTTGTATTGCCATAAAGGTATTGAACAAGATGTTTTCCCCCTAAAATCAGGGACAAGGCAAGGACATCCTCTCTAAACACACAACTTCAACATCATGTGAGAAATTGTAGCTAGTGAAATTAGCATATCAAAAGTAAATTTAAAAAGTATAGTTTAAAAAAGTAATGAATCATTCCACTATAAAGACACATGCACATGTATGTTTATTGCAGGACTATTTATAATACAAAATACTTGGAACCAACCCAACTTCCCATCAATGATAGACTGGATAAAGAAAATGTGGCACATATACACTATGGAATACTATGCAGCTGTTAAAAAGAGCAAGACTATGTCCTTTGCAGCAACATGGATGGAGCTGTAAGCCATCATTCTCAGCAAACTAATACAGAAGCAGAAAACCAAACACTGCATAGTCTCACTCATAAATGGGAGTTGAACAATGAGAACATGTGTACACAGGGAGGGAAGCAACAAACACCAGGGCCTGTTGGGGGTGGGGGTTGAGGAGGATAGAGCATTAGGACAAATACCTAATGCATGTGGAGATTAAAACCTAGCTGATGAGTTGATGGGTCCAGCAAACCACTGTGGCACATGTATACCTATGTAACAAACCTGCACATTCTGCATATGTATCCCAGAAATTAAAGTGAAAGAAAAATGAAAAAAAAGTTGTCTCTATTTGCAGTAACATCATTGTCTAAGTAGAAAATCACAAGGAATCAGTTAAAAACTACAGAAATTATAGATGAGCATAGTAGATGCATAACACATCATTAGCATGTAAAAATCAGTTGCTTTCCTATACATCAGAAATAAACTATTGGAATTTGAAATTGAAGGGAAAAATCAGTACCATTTTCAAAAACACACAGCAAAAATGAAATAATTAGGTACACATATAACACATAGAGAACCTATAGGCAGAAATTTGTCAAACACAAAAGGAAAAAAATATCTAAACAAATGGAAAGATACTCTGTATTTGTAGATTGGGAGACTTAACTATTGACAAGATGTCAGTTCTTCCCATCCAATCTGTGTTGACTGCAATGTCAGTCAAAATACTAGTAAGAGATTTTGTGAATATTGAAAATTGATTCTAAATTTATATGAGATATTAAAGACTTGTAATATCCAACACATGCTGAAGAAGGAAACCAAACTTGGAGGACTCACTGTACCAAATTTCAATATTTTAATGCAATTATAATCAATATAGCATCATATTGACTAAAGAATAGGCACATAGATTAACAGACTAGATCAAGGAGAATATCAGTAGAGGCTCATTTACAGTCAACAGATCTTTGACAAAAGAGTAAAGGCAATTTAGTGAAGAAGAATGGTCTTTAAACAAATTGAAACAATTGAATATTTATATGCCAAAAATGAACCTACATATAAATATTACACATTTTACAAAAATTAACTCAAAATGGTTCAAAGGCCAAAGTGTAAAATATAAAATTATAAAATTTTATGGGTAAACATAAAATATATATGATCTTTAGTTTGGAAATGAGTTTTATTTACAACATCAATAGCATGATCTGTCAAAGAACAATTTTTGATTTTCTAACTAAAAAAATTGTTCACTGCAAAAGGCTTCTATGAAAATAAAGAAAATGAATGAACAAACTGACAGAAAATATTGACAGATGCTGATCTGAAAAAATACTTGCACATAAAATATTTTTAAAAATTAAACTCAACAATAAGAAAAAAATAATGTTTAAAATGGGCAAAAGTCAGAACAAACACATCATTGAAATATATGGATTTAAAATAATTAAATGAGAAGATGCTTAGGACATTATAAATTAAAACTACAGCAAAATACCACTGCATATCTATCAGAATCACTAAAATCCAAAGACGGACAATACCAAATGCTGAAAATTATAGATCAAACAGGAACTCTAATTTATTTGGAGGAAATGAAAAATGATACAGTCACACTGGAACACAACAGTGTCCTACAGTCCAATAATTAGGCTCCTTGATATTTACTCAACTGAATTAATTGAATATTTAGTTTCACAAGAAACCTAGACACAGGATTTTTGTCAACTTATTCATATTTGCCAAAAAACGGAGGCCACCAAGATATCCATCAATATGTGAATGGATAACAAATTGTAGTACATCCATATAATGGAATTTGATTAAGTGATAAGAAGAGATATGTTATCAAATCGTAAAAAGACATGACAAAACTTAACTCCACATTGCTAAGTGAGAGATGCCAGTCTAAAAAAGCCTCACAGTGCATGATTTCAATTACATGAATTTCAGGAAAAGACAAAACCATTGAGTCAGTAAACCCATCAGTGATTCCATCACAATCAGGAGGAAGATGAATAGTCAAAGCATAGGAGATTTTCTAGAGCAGAAAAACTATTCAATATGACATTATAATGAATTTCATGAGAGCAAGCATTTGTCAAAACCTATAGAACTTTACGGTTTAAAGACTAACTTTAATGAAGACACATTTTAAAAAAATTTATTTAAATGTTGAGAATTTTAAGATGGAATGATGAATATGACAGAATAATCTAAATGTATTACAAATAAATGAAATAACCTCACTAAAAGGGTAGGACAATAAAGTGATGATGTAACCAACTTTGGAAATGAATGAACTATGTAATACTAAAGGGACCTAGAAGAGTTGAATAGTGCTGTTTTCCACCAGAGCATTTGTAAACTATTTTGAAACCACGGATACATATATACTGAAATTGAAAAATTATGTAAATTGATGGGGAATGATGGGGACAAATTTCATCACTGTTGAAATGGGAAGTCACAGAAAACATATTAAAGAGATTAAAATAAATCATATGTTAATGGCATAGAGTTGAATACATCAGCATAAAGTCATTTTAGCTTAATATAAATACAGATGGTCCCTACCTAAAAATATTTATAGATATGTATATACATCTCTCCCACAGAAATGAGCATAGCCAGCATGCATATCTTCATTTCTAATACCATTGTCTAACGAAAAGAATCAGGAATAATTGGAACAACTGCTGAATCTAGGACTGGGGAAGTAAATATATAAGACAAGATAGCAAGTGTTTGTAGTGTCGGAAAGTGACAAAAAGTTAAAAAAAAAAACCCTCACAATGATGGAGTATGTCAAAAAGACCCCAGGGATAAATAAACAATTCCCAATGACAAAATATGGAATAATCATAACGAGAAAATATGTAACATTGTACTGAGTTATAACCCAAATGATAGAATAATTTCCGTGAGTCCATACTAAAATATGTGAAGATGAAATAAGCAAATAAATGGAAGAGAGTGGTCAAATCATTTGAATAGACACATTCCAAATAATTAATGTAGATACTCTGCTCTTATCCAGGTGGAACATGACTCGTCACTCCTTAAGTGTGGGCTGCACATAATGCCTTCTCTGTAGGGAAAGAGGAACGGAGCAACTTAACATTGGAGAAATCTGCCAAACACTATCTTAACCAGGAGATTGAAGTCAACATGACAAATGATACATAATAATTATAGTGCATATGCTTGATATGATGTGATAAGAATGACACTTTGCCTCTCCCCACAAAGATATTATTTCAGTCTAATCATCGGAAGAAAAAAAGTCAACTAAATGTTAATTGAAGGCTATTCTGCAAAATACCTGACCAGTACTCCTTGAAACTTGTAATATCATGCAAATCAAGGAAAGTCTCAGAAACTGTCACAGCTGAGAGGAACCTAAGAAGACTTCATATAGCTAAATGTAATGTCATATCCTGGATGGAATCCTGAAACAACAAAAACAAAAGGACATTAGGAAAAAACAGGAAAACCGCAGTAAAATATATTCTGTAATGAAAATATATCAATCTTGGTTCATTAATTGCAACAAATATACTATTGTAATATAAGAAATGAATAGGGGTAAATCTGGGTAGATTACACAGAAACTCCCTATACCATGTTCTCAATAATTCTGTAGATCCAAAATTGTTCTAAAATAAAATGTAGTTTTAGCAAATAATTTTACTATTTTTATTAGGAGTAAAATTATGTGAATTAATATGCAAATAGGTTAGATTATTGTCAGTAACTTAACCTCATTTCAGCATTTAATATCAAGCAAATGTTGTTTCTTCCCAGACTCCTTTAACCTTGGATTGTGGATTTATTTCTTTGTTTCTGTTGCTTATTAAACAGTCTTGACCTCTCTTTACTGAATCTAATATATCCACCAAATGCTGTTATTCAGTTGTTAATCTTAGCCATCAATTTCTGTAAGAGTTAGAGAATACTCTAAGTGAAAATAGATTTAATAAGGATAGACAGTGATTCACAGTGCTCCAGAGATACCATTAAGATAACAAATAATGAATGTCTTTTTGAATAGATAAAAATGAAATTACTAAAAAATAAAAAATCTACATTAGTTTTGGCTTTGAACAGTTATAACAATTTATTTTAATCAATTTTCTTGCACGTTTATTCTAAATGATAAATACAACAATTGGTAATTTCATATGATTATTAATGAAAACATCATTAACCTTTAATACAGAAGGGTAAGGCATTTTTTTAGGTGTGCATATATAAATTTTTGAAAAAATTCTATAGATACATACATAAATCAACAAAAAGATTGGGAGAGTGGATATAGTAAAAGTTGATAAGAGACACAAGTCATTTATTATGGGGCTGATTGTATTGTCTATATTGAAAGAAACTCAAAATACTTGAACTTCCTTTTGAGTTTACCTCTTTTTGAGCCTACTGCATGTATAGTCATGAATGTGTGAATAATCTCACTAATCCTCCTAAGGAAACTATAAAATTTAAAATAAAGCTAAAATGATCAACTGTAAATAGATGAAAGCAAGTAGAAACAAACAGGACAAACGAGGCAGCATTTTAGGAAAGTTCGTGAACAGTACAGTCTTAGCAGGGCGATACTGATTAGGTATTAGTGGACTGTGTGGCAATGAACATTCCCACAGTCATGCACACACACACACACACTTACACACACAGAATTGAGGCAGGAAAATAGGGTCTGGAGGTAGGGAACATAACACTGATTTACACGTCAGCTTTGAGAGGAAATATCTTCTCAACAGGGCATACACCAAGTCAATGGCTTTGTAGGCTTACTTCATCCCCTCCATTTACGTTGGGCATACTCAAAGTAACCAATGGAATCCTCTAGGGAGTATTCAAACTCCACAAAATTCTATAATAGGGCCTTTCAGCTTCTATGCTCGGGCCTGCTCCCACACTTTGGAGAGTATTTTCCTTTCAACAGATTCCTTTGTCCCTTCCTCGCTTTGTACATTTTGTCCAATTCTTTGTTCAAGACACCAAGAACCTAGACAGTCCCCATCTTTAACATATTTTGGTGGACCAGCTCAGAGGAAGACGTAAGCCCCAAATTTGTAATTTATTCTTCTCTTTTCTCCTTTTCCTTTCTGCTTCATACAAGGGAATCTCTTTCTCTTTTCCTTCCCAACCCAGGACCCTTAGTAGGCAGCTTCTAAACTTGAAAGCAACTGCAGGTTTCTGGCCGTGGCCAGTGAAACTAAGGGGTTTCCATGTGGAGAAGACTGACCACCATGGCTCTGTTCACTTAAGAAACCTGGTTCTTTTTTTTTTTTTTTTTTTTCTTGTTTTGTTGTTGTTTTTCCTCTTTCTTTTTCAGTCTTTCTGCAGCTGTTTCCTAGTGAGTCTTGGAAATTGAGGGCAATTGGCTGAGGTTACTCCCCAGTGCTACTTGAAGGCCCAGAAATAAATGGAAATAATTGCCCTGCCCCAAAGGGGGAAAAACTTTTTTTTTTTAATCTTTTCTGTGTATGGTCCCTGATCCCTACACGGGGCACAGCTTGAAGTAGACTCACACATGTTTCAGCGGACTTAAACCTTCATTTCTTATCTTAAATTCTTCCCTTACTGCACTAAACTGGCTAAGGAACAAAACGGCCCACTCAGCGTCCAGTTCTCATTACAGTTCATGGGCATTCTTATAAAGCTCATAGTATGCTCTGGAGGAGGAAAGTTGCATGTGGCACCCACCTAAGGTCAGAGCCATCTGGCACTTTAAGACTGGACCCTGCAGGAGGATGTTCCATGGGTCCTGTGGACCCCAACCACTTCAAAGAGAACGCTCTTGGGCAGAGGATCTGAGGTCTAGTATTAACCCCCCTAGAATTTTCTCTCACAATTGCAATGCTGCTTGGCCCCATCATTGTTTGGAATCTAGAGTTTACTGTTTAATATTAAAATCAAACTGTCTTCCAGGCATGGTGGCTCACGCCTGTAATCCTAGCACTTTGGGAGACTGAGGCGGATAGATTACCTGAGGTCAGGAGTTTGAGACCAGACTGACCAACATGGAGAAACCCCATCTCTACTAAAAATATAAAACTTAGGCGTGGTGGCAGATGTCTGTAATTCCAGCTACTCGGGAGAATGAGGCAGGAGAATGAGGCAGGAGAATCTCTGGAACCCAGGAGGCAGAGGTTGTGGTGAGCCAAGATTGTGCCATTGCACTCCAGCCAGGGAGACAAGACCGAAAAACTCCCCTTCAAATAACAGTAATAATAATAATAGGAGCTTAAATCAAATATTTTGTCAGACAAGTGAAAAACGTGATACCTTTTATTTAGTTCGTGGGACTTGAGTAATCGTTGGGAAATAAAGATGGTTTAAAAGATTATTGGCAAAATACAATGTCTTCAAAATGAAAACATGTGGTCTAAGTTATGTTCAAGTATTAGATTTGCTAAATGCTTTAAGGTCACAAACTGCTTCTTTGGCTTTTGAAAATTGTTTAACTTGCCTGATTTCCAGCTGGGTAAGACCTGGGGACATGTGGAGTTGGCCATGCCCTAGCTATACTGGAAACAGTCACACCTTTTCAGAATATAACTTACCAGGTTTCACATTAAAGTTAAAATTGCTAAGACTCACCATTGTAGTATGCAATCGAGACTGCCAGAAACAGTTTATATTTAAGGTGTGTAAAAACAGTAGAATGTGGTGTTTTATTTGCTTAAAGATTATAAAGGTTTTTCGCTTCTTTAAAATCTCAGAGTCATCATTTTGGCAAAATAACTAATTATGGTAATCTGGAATTCCAAGATCAACCTTCAGTTTTAAAATTGTGTTTCCTAATGCCTGGTTTTCTGGATGCATCAGAGGGCCCCTGAAAACATCCAGAAAAGAGGTAAACGGATTATATGACATGTTTAGGTATATAGTATTGCCAAAATAATGTTCAATCTTCTTTAGGTTTTATTTTTGTGAATAATACTAGTATATATCAAAATTGTATGGGTTTTCTAAAATTCTAATGTCTAAGTGTATGCTACCAATCACAATGAACAGTTATTATGTTAAGTCATTGTAAACCACAGAAAGAAAAAAACAAACAAACAAATGTCTTTGTATAAAACTACTAATTCAAGTAGAACAAAATTAATTAAATACCAAGAAAATACTTTGTTAGATTTTCATGTTAAACCAGTTGATACTGAAGTTGTTTAAAATAATTTATAACCAACACTTGGTCCCATATTTTTGGGAAGACAATTAAATCAATGCATGTTTTCTGGTTGTATAAAAGCTTTCCTACACAAGAGAGCTGATGTTATAGCAGTAGATTATTATGCTACAGTATATTTTCACCAGCTAAAGAAAGCCTTTTATGGTTTGAATATTCTGGAAACAACAACAAAATTCGGGACTTTGAACTTTGGATTCATAATCTCATGACTCAGAAGAGTCCCTCGATGCTATTGAAGCTGTGCACCCATTGGAACCCTAAAGGTAAAACTAACCATGGAAATTTGTCCCAAGAGGAGGATAGCACCCTTGATGTGAACAGCTTTCCCCAGGTTCACAGAATAAGACTTCTGCTATCATGAACTCTTATCTTTGAATATTTTTTCTTGCTTATGCCTCTACAAACAATAGACTTTGGGTAGGTGCAGCCATGAGGAGGGGGAATTCTTTAGCTAGACATGTTCTACAGATTGAAACTATCTCACAGCTTCAGTGGCTGCCCCCTTTTCAATACTCCTGGATGAAAATGTGTTTTGGAATGTGACTGGTTTTCAGTTTCAGATATTTCTCATAACCCCAAGTTATCTTCACTTTTCAATTTCCTCTGTCAAATTAATATAGGTCGGGTATTATTATAATGGTTCACTTTCCTTTTAAACATTGTTAATTCAGGAACTGATTTTGAGAACATGGGGACTTTAAAAATGAACAGTTTCGACTTAAATGTATTGCTAATATTATGACTGCAGCTCATAAAAAGGAGAAGAGAGCAGCTATAATACATGGTAGTGATCATTTTATTATTTAAACCATCCTCTTTTGAGCGTAATACAGAGCTGTGTACTTTCTAAAGTATACTTGCTGAAAAATTATTACAGAAGAATAACAAAATTTGTGGTTTTGAACTTCACTCCTGTCTTTTCACAATGTCAAAATGATGCATATTTACCTAGAAATGGTCAGGTGGAGAACATGCACCTGTATAAATTATATTCCTGTGGGGAAGGGATTACTGATCTTACCTAAGAGTTTATGTCAGGATTTACTGTTTTCCATTGACAGTATGGGATGAGAGAACGGAACTTAGTGTTGTGTTTATTTGCATTCCAGTCACTGAAATAATAATAGCTATATGGCATCTAGAAAGTGTGCTTTAAAGTAAGGGCATTCTCTCAAAACTTAATAGTTTCCACTATAAAAACTAAAGATGGTTCTTCTTAGATTCACTGTTTCGGAGAACTATTATTAGTTGAGTCAAAACTTTAAATAGCTTTTGTTGTAAAATAAACAATTGGTATATGGCATTCCAGGAGAGGGATGGTCTGAGAATGGTTTATTGTGACAGTGCAATCACTTTCAGGTATTAAATTTCAGGATGAAAACTATAAATCATTCTCTTTGCCAGAGTGAAGTTTGACTTATTTCTGTGGCCAACATGGCTTATGGACACCAAGGACAAACGAGTCAGAATAACTTAATGGAAAAGACCTTCAGCAATAACTACATAGTTTTCATCTTTTGTATGAACAAAAGTTTTAAATCTTCTCTACTATCAATTCTTTAGTGATATATTGGCTATGCTTATTTTTCTGTTCCATGATATATATTATTTTATCATATATATTGATATATAAACTGATTAAAGTCAGGGATATGTACCAAGATAATAATTGGTTATAAAAAATACATGTTCAGTTATTATCATTGAAACATGTTAAATAATAATGGTAGTTGTCACTTGTATTTAATAAGGGACATACTCATAATCATATGGCAATGATACATTTTTGTTTGCTGTTATAGATGAAAATTATAGTTTGAACTTTCATATTTTATAACACCAATGATAAAAATAGGCATATGATTCATATTAGAATTGAATAAAATATTTATTCAATGACATTTTTAATGATATTTCAGGAAGTATTTCTCATATTTTAATGTATACATGAACCACATGGTATCCCATTAAAAAAGCAAATTTTTGTTCAGTTTTTAGAAGATGCTAAGATCTTTTTCATTTCAGACTTCTTTGTGATATCATTACCGCCATTCTGCTGATCTCAGTTATGACTCATGCTGACTTCAAAATTAACACCACAGCTAAACTATATGAGCTCCTTTTACAGCAGTATTTTTCCTCTGGGAAATGGTAACTTCTTTTGCCATTGTCTTCATTATTTTCAGTTCTTTTCTTCTGTACAAGGATCTGACAATACCTCCTCAGCTTACTTGCTTGAAAGCAGAAGCAGTGGCAAAAATTATTAGTGAAAATCAGGAGACTTAAAAACCACATTTAATCTCTTTACTCTCTCTCTCCTCTCTCTCTCTCTCCCTCCCTCCCTCCCTCTCTCTGTCTCTCTTTTATTTTTATTTTTTTGGAAAATACTGAACTATCAACATCTACTGCCATTCAGAACATTATTCAATCATGTAATGATACCCAAAAGATTTATTCAAAACCTAAGGGTGAATGGATAAATATGCTCAATTTGGGGGCTCTCAATAGACAATTCAGGAATGCTGATGATTGTGCTGTTTCTCAGTTTGGTGCTATGAAAGGAGGTAAAACATACTGTTTAAAATTGTATATATCCATATACATATTACATATATATATATAAACATTACATGTATATATATTTTATAATTTTATAAAAATAGATATATTAATTATAATTCTTATATGCAATATAAATATAAATTTTATGTAATCCTTTTTTTCTTGAATTAAAGGTTATATAATAATAGCTATCACCTGCAGTTCTCACAGCAGTAGAATTCCAGATCAGCAGTTGCAAAATCAACAACAGCAGCTGTAACCTGGTTTTCCGAGGAGTTGAAATCAATTTTCGCAGGTAATTTAAAGTTTGTACAAATATACAGACTGTGTTCTCCAGGGTTTAACATTTGTATAATAGTCATAAAGATAATAGTATAATACAAGTTACTCTTACTAAATTTTAATACACAGTATCTTCTGTGTCATGGTCTTAAAATATATTATTTAAGCTTAATTACATTTACAAAAACAAATGGAGAAAAATGTCAAACTTGGAATTTAAAGAGGTACAGACTTACCAAAATAAAGTACATTTCTTCAACAAAATGTTATTATATTTTTCTAAAAAGTAATTTAAGACTTTCCGTTCTTCATAAATCAGTGACCCATCAATAGTATATTTTTTACTGTGAGTTAATTTCAATAATATATTTGTATACAATTGAAGTAAGATTTATCTTGATCTTTTAAGTTTTTATATATAATCCAGAAAACTGAGATATCTTTCAGTGTTGTAAACATTTCTCATTTTTATTATTTTTTTTTTACTTTTAATTTTTATGGCAACAACAGTTTTACATATTTATGCTGTAGATGTGCCATTTTGATTCAATCATACAAAGTGTAATAATAAAATCTAGATAATTGGAATATTCATTATATAAACTGTTTATAATTTATATGTGTTGCGGACATTCCAAATCTCTTCTTCTAGTTACTTTTAAGTTTACTACACATTATTATTAGCTATAGTCACCCTATTGTGCTACTGAACACTAGATCTTATTCTTTCTATCTAATGTATTTTTGTATCTGTTAAACCATCCCCTTTTTATACCCCTTGCCACCAAACCCACTACCCTTCCCAGACTCTGGTAACTGGCATTCTACGCTCTATTTTTATGACATGATTTTTCTTTAGTTCCCACATATAAATGAGAACATGCAACATTTATCTTTCTGTGCCTCTCTTATTTCACTGAAATTAATATCCTCCATTCCACCCATGTTGTTATAATTATCATGATTTTTTTCTTTTATGTGACTGAATAATAATCCATTGTTTACATATATGTGTGTGTGTGTGTGTGTATATATATATAACCTTTTCTTTATTCATTCATTAATTGATACAAAGTTTGATTTCATGTCTTGGCTATTGCAAATAGTGGTGAAATAAATATGGGTGTGCCAATCTCTCTCTCTCTGATAGATGTATCCCTTTATTTTGGAAAAATACCCAGTAGTTAGATTGCTGGATTATATCTTAATTCTGTTTTTAGTTTTTTGAGGAACTTCCTTACTGTTTTCCATAGTGAATATACTAATTTACATCCCACCAATAATGTATGAATATTCCTCCTTCTCCATCTCTTTACCACCATTTATTTTCTGTCTTTTTGTCTTTTTTTAATCCCATTTGTCCATTTTGGTTTTCATTGCCTGTGTTTTTGAGGTCTTATTCAAGAAATTTTTGCCCAGACTAATGTACTAAAATATTTTCCCTATGTTTTCTTCTAGTAGTTTCAGATCTTACATTTAAGTCATTAATACATTTTGATTTGTTCATTCATATGGTGAGAGATAGTGTACTAATTTCATTCTTCTGCCTATGGTTATCTAGTTTTTTAAGCACCATTTGTTGAAAAGACTGTCCTTGCCATAGTGTAGGTTTTTGGCATTTTTGTCAAAAATGAATTAACTGTAAATGTGTGGATTGATTTGTGGGTTATCTATTATGTTCTATGTATCTGTTTTTATGCCAGTGCATGCTTATCTTAATACTATAGCTTTGTAGTATAATTTGAAATCAGATAATGTACTTCTTCCAGCTTTGTTCTCTTTGTTCAGAATTTTAGGTATTCCAGGTCGTTTGTGATTCAACATACATTTAAAAAATTTTTTTCTATTTCTGGGAACAATGTCATTAGTACTTTGACATGGACTGTATTCAATCTGTAGGAAACTTTAGGTAGTATACACATCTTAATGATATTGATTTTTCTAATTCATGATTATGAAGCATCTTTCCATTTTTGCATCTTCAATTTACTTTAATGCTTTATGGTATTTTTATTAACAAATAAAAATTGTGTATGTTTATAATGTACAGCATGATATTTTGAAATAAGTATATATTGTAGAATGGCTAAATCAAGCTGACATATGTATTCCCTCACATATATATCTTTCTGTGTGTGTATGGTGAGAACACATAAAACTCTTTTCAAATATACAATACATGATTTATATATGGGTGGACTATCATTGTACATTGGTTTAGAACTTGATTTGTTATAAGTGACAAAAGTGGATGGCAGTACACTTCCTTTGCTGTGGAAGAGGGAACTTAGGGAACTTAGTGAGTGCACAGTCAGTAGGGACTTTTTAATTTAGCAATGTTTCTTGCAGTACATTTATAGCTCACATATAGAAAACTTTCTCAATTTTTCATAAGCAAACTATAAATATTTTGAAATTATGATAAAGTGGAGTTTTCAAAGCAATACAAATAGAAAGTTGGGCGTGGTAGCTTATGTCTGTAATCCCAGCACTTTGGCAGGCCGAGATGGGCAGATCACCAGAAGTCAGGTGTTCAAGAACAGTGTGACCAACATGGTGAAACCCCTTCTCTACTAAAAATACAAAACTTAGCTGGGTGCAGTAGCACAATTATGTAATCTGAGCTACTCCAGATGCTGAGGTAGGAGAATTATTGAACCTGGAACACAGAGGTTGAAGTGAGTTGAGATTGCACCACTGCACTTCACCCTGGTGCCAGAGTGAGCCTCAGCCTCAAAAACATATATAAAAATAAAATAAAATAAAAATAGAAGTCAGATTTTTTTGACAATATCATAGCAAAACATATGTAAAGAAACTAATATTTTATTCATTCAAGCTACCATAACTAATGCAAATAATTGAAAACTTACAAACATGAGCAAATATCTTAAAGAATCCATACCTGAAACATGTTTATTGTCTCTCTTCCATCTTAGTTTAAGTACATGATTACCAAAAACTTTTTCTCCTCATCTTTAATTTTAGTAATTTAATTTAGTTGTTATTATAATCAATTAATAAAAGGTATCAAAGTGAATTTCAACTTATGAAATTGTATTTGACTCATAAAGTACATTTTTCAAAATGTGTATAATTTAGTTATTAGGTAATTCTAGAACTAATTGATCTAGAGCTGTTTGAAATAAATCACTATAGCTTCTCCATTGTGTGCCATTAGTGCTCACATAAATTATAAGCACTTTATATGTATCTGTTGAATCAATGAGTGGATGAATCAATATATTATTGTCCATGAATAAATTGAAGCTTGCTATATGTTTGTTTTACCTAGCAGGGACCTTTTAGTCTTAAGTAAATATTTATTATGTTACTAAATATGAATTTCTTTTTAGTTTCAAATTTGCAATAATTTTCATGATTTTTTAAATACTAGCTTAGAGAATGTAAAATTTTCATTTTTCCTCCATGCAAATGTGCTCTTTTAAACTTAAGATTAAAAAAAATAAATAACTGGATATCTAAGATTCTGGTGTAATTGAGTAAATCTATTCTATACTAATTTGTAAAAACTGTTTTTGATATTATCAATTGTTTCTAAAACTTTTGATGTTTATTATGGGTACATGTGATGTTTTGATATGGACATACAATGTATAATATCATTATATCAGGGTAATTGGGGTATCCCTCACCTCAAGCCTTTATATTTCTTTGCTTTTGTTTCATTTTACTTATCACTTTGAGTTTAATCACTAAACAATTTTGTCAGTAACATTGAATTAGGCAAAATTATCTATGATGGTGATATGGTTGCTCCCATAATTATCATGTGTCATGAGAGGGACCTGGTGGGAAGTAATTGAATCATGGAGGGGTGTATGTGTGTGTGTGTGCACACTGTTCTTGTGATAGTGGATAAGTCTCACAAGATCTGATGGTTTTACAAAGTGGATGCACATAAAATAAATGTAAGACATCCCTTTGTTCTTCCTTCATATTCTGCTATGATTGTGAGGCCTTCTCAGGAATATGGAACTGTAAGTCCATTAAATCTCTTTCCTTCATAAATTACTCAGTCATGGGTATGTCTTTATTACCAGTATGAGAACAGACTAATAGAGATGGGTATTTTTTTATAAATAAAATATAATTTGAAAGTCAGATAGCTTCTATAATCTTTGTCAAAAAATTTACACTGGAGTATCTCATGAGTTGACCTTTACTTATAAGAATATAGGTAGGTACATTGGGCTGGGCATAGTGGCACACACCTGTAATCCCAGCACTTTGGCAGGTCAAGCAGGTGGATCACTTGAGGTCAAGAGTTTGAGACCAGCCTGACTAACATGGTGAAACCTATCACTACTAAACAGAAAAAAAAAAATTAGCCAAGTGTGGTGGTGCATGCCTGTAATCCCAGCTACTCGGGAGGCTGAGGCAAGAGAATTGCTTGAATCCGGGAGGCAGAGGTTGCAATAAGCTGATATCGTGCCATTGCACTCCAGCCTGGGCAACAAGAGCAAAACACCATCTCTCTATCTCTTCTCTCTCTCTCTCTTTCTCTCTCTCTCTCTCTCTACATATATATATATGTATATACACACATAAGTGTATATATATAAAAATACGTATATATATAAAGGTACACACATATATATATAAAGGTACATATATATATTAAGGTATACACACACAGACACACATATATATGTGTGTGTGTGTGTATATATATATGTGTATATATATATAGAGAGAGAGAGAGAGAGAGAGGTCAAGAGTTCCAGACCAGCCTAACACACACACACAGACACACACACATATATGTATTACAAGAAGTTTAGAAATTCAGATTGACTTTAACCATTAAATTTGTTTTTATGACAAGTCATCAAAGTTGACATCATCAACCAAAAACATGATAGAATATTTTAAGTGTACAATTAGTTGTCTTCTATGTTAGGAGAGGTTAGTCCCTTTCCTGAATATAAAGACAGTACACATAGTATTCACAGTGCAAAAAGTTTTAAGACTCTCATATCTTTGTTTTAAAACTTATCTGCCATTCACTAGTCTTCACATAACATTTCTCTCTACTTCTTTGCTACAGGCATTTATTGCATTCCATTTAGTAGTTTATTGTCCCAGTATTGAAGATATTATGCTGTTACCAGACCAGGAATTAGAAATCTGTTATATGTTAAAAAATCAGGATAATTTGATTTGGCAGATTCAAGTTCAGAATGTCTATTGTACAAGATAGCCATTATAAATCTGTTATATGTAAAAAAATCAGGATAATTTGATTTGGCAGATTCAGGAAGTTCAGAATGGCTGTTGTACAAGATGTTAAATAAATTGTCAACTGAGAAAAAAATATAAGAAGCAAAAGTGTAATGCTCTGATTCTTCTATTTAAAATACTGGGTTTAAAGTTAATTTTATTTTCATTTATAAACTTTGAAAATATATTTATCTATATTAGCTTTTGTGGGTACATAGTATGTGTATATATTTATGGAGTACCTGAGGTGTTTTGGTACAGATATGGAATATGTAATGATTACATCATAGAGAATGAGGTATCCATTCTTTCAAGCATTTATTCTTTGTGTTACAAACAATACAATTATACTCTTGTGCTTATTTTAAAATATATAATTAAAGTATTATTGACTATAGTCACCTTGTTGTGCTATCAAATAGTAGGTCTTATTTATTCTTTCTATGTTTTTTGTACTCATTATCCATCTCTGCCATTCCCTCAACCACCCCCTTCCCCACAAAACTACCCTTCCTAGCCTCTGGTAACTGTCTCTCTACTCTGTATCTCCATGAGTTCAATCATTTTAATGTTTGTATACCACAAATAAGTGAGAACATGTGATATTTATCTTTCTGTGCCCGGTTTATAAAAATGTATTGACATATATATAGAAAAGCCCTTTACAAAATCAGTAATTCCTAAAATTTTGCTCAAGTCAATTCAATTTTCTTAAGTGGATATTTTCTAATTAGTATCTTCCCTGTGACTTAAAATTTATTTTCAAACTAATATATATTTTTACAGTTATTTACCAGAGAGAAACTCAAATTTTCTATACCTCTAAATCAGTTAGTTTGTGAACTCTTATCTCCTTAAAGTGATATATCCTATAACGAGGGAATAAAAGAGAAATCACTTGTAAGTACCTTTGCAGTGTCCAAAGGAATAATTGAAATAAGAATGATTAGTAGACTGTTAATTTCATGAAGATATGAATGTATGAAAAGATTATGTATGATTAGTTAAATGTGTGTTAAATGCTTCTGTGAATGAAGGATAGTGCAGCTGAAAACTGAAACTAAAAACTATTCATTTTTTCTGCAAAATTATGTTTCACAACTACAAAAAAAGCTTTTAAACAACACATTCTGAAATTATTTCATATATATTAGGTTTGGAATTTCAATACAGCATAACAGTTTCATTATTTTTCTTGCTACCTCTGTGAGAAACAGTTCATGTTAAAAAAATGAAACCAAAATGTATACCAAATCGGAATTGAACTTACCTTTTTATAAACCTTTAATTAAATTTTAGAAAAAGTTAACTTTTTCTATGCAATTTATGTCCATAAAAATGGTATCACAGGATAATTGTATAGTTTCATGTTCTCAACCATACTAAACAGAAGAAAATATAGAAGGCATGCAACACAGGTGTAAATTAAATCTATTTTTATGTTTTAGAGCCTAGCAATTTTCTTAATGCTATTTAACCATAGCCTATGTGTAAACTGTACTAATATTTTAGAGGGTGAAAAAAATCAGCTTCAGGTGCTAGTCTAGAATTTATGCTGGTAATAGAAATTATTTTCTGCATTATTGAGCAGTAATTATCTTGCTTCACATATTGCCACAACAAAGTTTTACTTTCATGTGAAATGGCTTCTAGCTACCATGAGAGCTAGAAGTATGCAAAACTGCATGGTATATTGCATTTGTTACAAAAGCTGATCACTTCATTAATCTAGAATTAGGTAATTCTATATAGATAGTCTCTGTGCTGGAAATATGAAGATACAGATATATTTGTAAATCTATGGAACCGTGAGGAAAGCATGTCAAATTGTTTTGAATCTTCTTCTAAAAATTTCAATAATCAGTGAAATTACATTTTAACTTGGTTGATTATTGTTAGTGCCTGCATGGTATTTATAATTTTCAACTTAATTTTTAAATTATATCATATTTAATTCACTGAAAATAAAATATATTAAGTAATATTATTAAATATTTGATACTTTTTACTAGAATGTATCTTGATTATTTATAAACATTGCTTGACACAAACTGAGATATATGTATTATTTTATATCCATAAACAAACATATTTGTCCCTTTTTCCCCTCTCTCCCTTTCTTTCTCTTTCTCTCACTTTTTTCTCCCTATATATGTAAGATATTTTTACAAGTTGAACATGAGTCAAAGAAATGGAAAAATCAAAAATTGCTTTTAGTTGACTTACTTGAGTAACTGTGTAGATGACTTAAAAGATTTATTAAAATTTAGGAGAAAAATAGTTTAGAAGAGACCTGGGTTCATTTTTAGCTATGTTAAAACATTGAAGTATCATTATAACACCATTTCCTCATTTTTTTAAATTGGATTGTCTGGTTTTTGTTGTTGTTGAGTTAAAGGAGTTTGTTATACATTCTAGATTTTAACTCCTTTATAAATGCATGGTTTGCCAATGTTTTCTCCCATTCTATAGGCTGCCTTTTCACTCTGTTCATTGTGTCCTTTGATGCATAGAAGTTTACAATTTTGATACAGTCTAGTTTTACTTCTCCTGTCTAAGTTTTTGGAGTTATAGTAAATACATTATTGCTAAATGAAATGCCGTAAGACTTTTTTCCTATATTTTATTCTAAGAGTTTTATAGTTTTAGGTTTTATGCTTAGGTCTTTAAACAGTTTTTAGTTATTTTTTTAATAGTGTGAAGTAAGAGTTCAGCCTTATTTTTTTTTGCATGTGGTTATCAGTATTCCTAACAATTGTTGAGGAGACTTACATTTCCCCATTGAATAGGCTTGGCACTGCTATCTAAAATCATTTGAACATATACACAAAGGTGGTTTACTTGCCATATAAATATCATTTTAAAAATTTATGTTCCAAAGGTATACTGATAATTTACAGAAATTAAATGAACTTTATGTTACACATGTACACAGCAGATAAGTGAAATTCACTACAAGATTTTTAATATGTACCACATACATTCTGCATAGAAAGACATTTGTGCTTATTCCTTTTTGCATTTTGTTTTGTTAAATTGCACTGACTATGACTTCCAATAAAATGTTACTAGAATTGGTAAGAGCAGACACCTTTGCTACATGCTCAACTTACAGGAATGGTTTGAAATTTTAAACTTAAATATAATGATGGATATATGTTTTCAACTTTTATTCAGATAATGATCTTTCTGTTCTTGGTTTGCTGAGGTTTTTTAAATCATAAATAGATTTCATAGCTGACTTTTTTTGTACTCTCCTATTGAGGTAATTATATTATTTTTCTCCAAGTTTTCCTTAATGTGCTCAATTATACTGTCTTTTTGATTAATAAACCAATTTCGAGCTAATGGAATAAAATGGATATAGTCATGGTGTATTATCCTCTGTATATTACAGAAACAGAGTTGGTAATATTTGACCAAAGACTGTTGCATCAATGCTCACAGAAGTTACTCAATTTATGATCATTTGTTCCAGCAACCTGAATGTACTAAGACACTGAGTTTAAGTAAAGCAATAATAGAATATATATATATATATATATATATATAATATTCACACAGAACATATGTTCTCTGTTGTATATCTTTTTCATTTATATACTTTATAACCCTTTGTAAATGTAAAAAACAATCTCAGTTCTTAGGCTATACAAAATCAGGTTGCATACTGAATGTTCTTTACATACTATAGTTTGCCAACCCTTTACAATTAACAGTAATTTTAATCCACATTTCTAGTTCCCTCAATTTAGCTCAAAAAAGAAAGGCCAGTAGCCTCCTCATCATAAATACATATATATATATATATATATATATATATATATATATATATATATAATGTATACGTATTTATGATGAGGAGGCTACTGGCCTTTCTTTTACATCTGGGGTATTTTATTAAAATATCCTGGGGTATTTTAATATCCCCTGTTATTAAAATATCCCCTGAAGAAGCTACTGGCCTTTCTTTTACATGCATACATACATATATGTATGTATTTTATATTATTTTACATATATAAATACACATATGTGTATCTATTTTTATACATGTAAATACATGCATACATATATATATATTTATATGTGTTTATATATAGTGTATATATCCTCACTATAAATATATATAATATGTAATATAATATTATATATGTATTATATATTCATTAAAATAAATGTATGTATTTACATGTGTGTGTATATATACAGAGTGTATAGTCTCATTTTATATATATATATATATATTTATAATAAGGAGCATACTGGTCTTTCTTTGTTGAACTAAACTGAGGTAACTAAAAGTGTGGATTAAAATTACTGTTAATTGTATAGGTTTGGCAAACTATAGTCTGCAATGTACATTCAGCCTATAACCTGATTTTGTATAGCTTAAGAATGGAGAATGGTCTTTACATTTACAAAGAGTTATAAAATATAAAAACAAAAAGAAAGATAAATGCGCAACAGAGAACACGTGTTCTGTAAATCTTAAAGTATTTATTCCTTAACTGTTTGCAAAAAGAGCTTCCCAACTCATCTCACAGGAAATAATAAAAATAATATATTATTGTTTCCACATAAAATTAGAAAAAAAATCTAAAGATTTAATGGGCCACAATTTTGATTTTATAGTAGGCATAATATTGAGATTTATTTTAATATTTTGTTTTATTTAAGGTCTGGGATACATGTTTAGGAATGGCTGATTAGAGTTAGATTTTTGCCAATAAATAATGACAGTAAGTTATCCAGAACATTTTGTGCTCTATTTATTAGTATATATAGGCTGGGCATGGTGGCTCACGCCTGTAATCTCAGCCTGTAATCCCAGCACTTTGGGAGGCTGAGGCCGGCAAATCACCTGAGGTCAGGAGTTCGAGAGCAGCTGGCCAACATGGTGAAATCCCGACTCTACTAAAAATACAAAAATTACTTGGGCATGATGGTAGTTTCCATCCCAGCTACTCGGGAGACTGAAGCAGGAGAACTGCTTGAAAGTGAGAGGTGGAGGTTGCAGTGAGTGGAGAGCCCACCATTCCACTCCAGCCTGGGCGACAAGAGTGAAACTATTTTCTCAAAAAAAAAAAAAGTATATTCAGTAGTATGTCTCTCTCTCTCTCACACACACACACACACACACACAGAGACAGAGAAAGAG
Source organism: Aotus nancymaae (assembly GCF_030222135.1). NCBI lineage: Eukaryota > Metazoa > Chordata > Mammalia > Primates > Aotidae > Aotus > Aotus nancymaae. Next base: position 26,661,620 of record NW_026988435.1, read on the forward strand.
ACAGAGGCAGAGACAGAGAGAGTAAATCAATGGGATATTGTGTTATATAAAGAAAGTTTAAAAAGGAATTAGGCATCAGGGATTTTTCTCTTGGAATGCTGCTTCCAAACCATAAGCAAGGTCAGAGTAGCCTACTAGAGCAGCAAAAAGAAATGTACAGCCCATTGGCCAAATCTGGCTTGTTATCTGTCTTAGCTTCTTAGTGAGTTTAAGCTTCAGTAACAAACTACCAGAGTGGGTGGCTTCAAGAACAAACATTTCTCACAGCTCCGTAGGCTAGGCAGTCCACGATCGAGGTGCTAGCAGATTCTGTGTTTGGTGAAGACCCACTTCCTGGTGCACAGATGATTGTTGCATGCTGTCCTCACATAGCAGAAGGATAAGGAAGCTCTCTAGAGTATTTTCTTATAAAACAAACTCCTGAACTCCACCCACAGGACCTAATCACCTCCCAAATTTTCCACCTCCTAATACCACTACATTGTGAGTTATGACAGCAACATATAAATTTTGAGGAAACATGTTAAGTCTGGAATTTTCTGATTTTATACATTTTCATTGAAACATAGCCACAGTCAATTTGTTTATACATTTTCTATGGCTGTTTTCGCATTATCATGGGAGGATTGAGAATTGTATTTCTGACCCTGTAGCCCACAAATCTTAAAATATTTACCGTCTGGCTCTTCGTGGAAAAAAATGCTGAACCCTGTATTAGACAATGAAAGTCACATGGAAGAAAACCAAGGCATACCTGCTAACCGGGAGCACCAACTGCTAAAGATGTGAATAAAACTACCTTGAACCTTTCATCCCAGCCTAACTCCTAGAGTATCTGGTGTATTAGTCAGAGTTCTTTTAGAGGGGCAGAACTAATAACATATATATGAAAAAAGTTTGTAAGTATTAACTCACAGGATCACAAAGTCCTACAATAGGCTGTCTGCAAGCCGAGGAGCAAGGCGAGCCAGTACAATTTCCAGAACTGAAGAACTTGGAATCCAGTGTTAGAGGGCAGGAAGCATCCAGCACAGGAGAAAGATGTAGGCTGGGAAGCTAAGCCCATCTTTCCTTTTCACATTTTTCCGCCTTCTTTATATTCTCTGACAGCTGATTCAGTTGTGCCCACCATATTAAGGGTGGATGTGCCTTCCCCAGCCCACTGACTCAGATGTAATCCCTTTTGGAAATACCCTCAAAGACATACCTAAGATTAATACTTTGTATCCTTCAATCCCATAAAGTTGACACTCAGTATTAACCACCACACCTGGGAACAATCAGGTTGACACTCAGTATTAACCGCCATACCTCGCACCAGCTAAAACCAGGAGAGAATCACTCAGCTAACTCACAGAATCATGCGAAGTAATAAACCACTGTTGCTCTAAGTCACTGAGGTATTGAGTTGATTTTCACACAATGGAAGACTAAAACTGATAGCAAAGTTGGGATGCTGCTGTAAGAATAAAATGTGTGGCACTGGCTTTGGGATTATGTGGCAGATGGAGATTGAAAGGACACAGACAAGACAGTAGGTAGAGGCTGGCAGTGGACTGAGAAAATTATTATTCAGGGTTAGATGAAAAGCATACCTGCTTTGTATTGGCAGAAATTTGGAAAAAAATATTCCTTCAGTAACTTGGAAAAATGGAAAAATTTATTAAATTGCTTGTGAATCTGGCTGAGGGCTGTCCTGGCAGAATGAATGAAGTGTCGGCTGCCACCATCTCAGTTGCAAACAGTACCTTTTGGGTTGAAAAATAAAATTGTTTCTTCTCCCCAGTCTCTCAATAAGGGAGGCGGGGTGGGGGGGGGGCGTGGGGAAAGATGTCCAAAGGAAGAAGTGGGTCTTTATGCAATGATTTAATTAAAGATGATACTTTAAGACCTGTTTTTAAGACCCTATAAAGAATTTTGGTATTGCCTGGTATACCCACTCAGCTAAGTTAAAGGACTTCTAGGAATCTTAAAATTTCTGTACTAAGTAGCCTACCACATGTCCCAAGGTCAGCGGCGGTTCAACAACCAGCTGTGAGTGGTGAGTACAGGCATCCTTATTTGTAGCATGCACATCGTGTAACTACTCCCAACTCACTAAGCGCTCACTAAACACCTTAACGTTGAACAGTTGCGTCTTACCAGCTAGTAGCAGCTGGGTCCTGAATTTCACTGTAAATTAGACACACAGGATTCTTGGTGCTAGAAACCATTTCTTTTTTGTGAGTATGTTGCATAAACTGTCTCACACTCTCAACTTCATTCTTTCTGAAATTGCAATGTTCTGTGGAAATAGAGGCACGAACTGAGAGTGACAAAAAGGAATATCAGAGAAGCTGTGATCTTTGAGAAATCGGAAGCCTCTGCAGAATAGCTTTATAGAAAAGACAAAGTTTTGAGAAAAGGACAATTATTTCCATGAGAAAAAGAGGATCTCTGAGAGTAAAAGCAGCAGGGACATGCCTACAGGAAGTTTACATGGGACAAAATGCCTTATTAGTTCTTGGTTTTTGTCTTTCCAGATTTGGCGTACAAGGGAGAGAAAGAACGTGGAAGGCACTGTACAAGAGTGGACACTGACACAGAGCGTTGCCGACTGAATGTTTATGTCTCCTCTCAAGCCCTATGATGAAATCACCACCATTAAGGTAGTAGGAGGGGGAGCTGGGTCCTTTGGGAGGTGATTAGGTCGTAAGAGTGTAGCGCTTGTGAATGGGATGAGTGCCTGTATAAGAAACATGAGCGTGCTGGACGCGGTGGCTCACACCCTGTAATCTCAGCACTTTGGGAGGCCAAGGCGGGCAGATCACGAGGTCAGAAGATTGAGACCATCCTGACCAACATGGTGAAAGCTGTCTCTACTAAAACACAAAAATTAGCTGGGCGTGGTGGCGGGAGCCTGTAGTCCCAGCAACTCGGGAGGCTGCGGCAGGGGAATCGTTTAAACTCTGAAGGCAAAGGTTGCAGTGAGCCAAGATCGCACAACTGCATTCCAGCCTGGCGACAGAGTAAGACTCCATCTCAAAAAGTAAAACAAAACAAAACAAAACAAAACAAAAACAAGATCTCATGCACTCTCTCTTTCTCTGTCTCTCTGTTTTTGTCCATGTGAGAATACAATGAGAAGAAATCCATCTGTAAGTCAGGGAATGGGCCCTCATCAGACATCAGATCTGTGTGCATCTTGATCAAGAATTTCCCAGCCTCCAAAACTGCAAGAAATAAATGTTTGTTGTTTAAGCCACCCAGTTTGTGGAAAGCTGTCAAAGCAACTCAAGCTATTTAAGATGTAAACGACCAAAATGTTTAAATTCTTTGAGAAATAAAGCAGGAGGGCAGTTTGTAAATGTAACTGTGGCTGGCTAATTGATCCTTATATTTCTTTCTTTTTTTTTTTTTAAGGTGTTATGTTTTCTATTAATTTATTTAAGTAGAAGAAATAAATTATAATTTAAAAATTGGTCATTAAGGATTTAAGATTATTAAAAAAAGATAAAGTTTCCAATTTGTGGTTTAATGGCCTTAGTTAGAATTTAAAATAGAGAGGCAATAAAGAGGCATAGAAAAATATACACACTCCCTTGCATGTGCAATTCACAATAGGGTTTGTGCTCCTGCGAGAATCCAATGCCAGGACTACAGGAGGCAGAGTTCAGGCAGTAATGTTTGATGGCCCCTCACCTCCTGCTGAGCAGCCAGGTTGCTAACAAGTCAAAAATCAGGAATGGTCTATGACCCAGGCACTGAGGACCCTTCGTCATGAGGTTATTGAAATAACCTCATTCCAATTATTGTTATAAATGGAATTTCTCAGCATGGCTATATTAGCATGGAAAGAATTCAGAGATTACAATCGTTGGCATTTTAAAATGGGTACTAAATAATGTCAACAATTACAATTAATTTTAAGTATTCTAATTGCTTATGTTTTTAAATTTGGAAAGGAATATAGCCTGACCAAAAACAAATTAATTAAGATTTTCGCCACAAAATATGTTTCCTGTTTGTGTTAAAATATGTCATTAAAACAACTAGGATTTACATGCCTATTGAGCTGATAAATTCCATCACTGACTCATTTTTCCCGATGGCGTATTTTTATTGCTGTTATTCTGACACCGATAATTACTTGCATTATTATAATCACAAGCTTTTTTCCCTCAGCTCTCTTGTGCCAAACTTTCTATTCTTCACAGGGCAACCAACAAGAAAATGCTAAGCGGAGTCTAGTTTTAATGGCAACTTCAGTCTTGCTTTACAGAATTTTTACTCTACATAAATTGATAATGCTAACATAGCTTTTGGGTTCTAATGCAGTTTCAAATCTCTGAATACTATTATTTTGACCGCAGAAATAACTCTTGGAGTACTACTGAAAAAAAGCCTGCTTAAAATGATAATATTTGTTATGAGAAAATAGATAAAAGCTTGAAACGTGTTTCTGAGCTGTCTACCACAAAGGCATATACTTGTAAAAGTTTAATCCAGCCTATGAAACTGCTAAGATTACACTTTTCAAAATAAGTCTGTTGTTTTATCACCTGTAATAAATATATTAATTTGGTGAGCTTGTTAAAACTAATACTTCCAAAAATAACCTACAAGTTTAAGACAGGGATATAAATTTTGATTTTATCTCAAAATTTATTAAATGAAAATTTTCTCAGTGTATACTTGTTTGATATTATTCTAGTGCTGGATGAAATTACATAAAACCTTACCTATGTTTCAGAAATTTTATTGAATAATACATGAATGTTAGTGTAAAACTTACCACAATATTTGACGTAGTTATTATTAACCTTACTTTTACAGATAAAGAAACTGGAGCCGAAACAATAAGTGATTTGCTAATTAATAACACAAATTTATTAAATGGTAGAACTTGAATTTAAAATTATCTCTTGAAGTATACAGTATTTTGTTGTCTTTTTCACCTAAATATTATTTATTACCTATATTTATTTAGTGATGTTTAACCGCGTTTCTTAGGCTCTCCCAATAAGTTGAAAAACAAAACATAATTTTTATTCTCCTACAACTGATGTTGGATTGGGAACTAATAACTGACAAGTAGAAAAATAAACAAGTTACTATATTAGATTAAAAGTTTTCTATAAATGAGAATACAAGGAACATTTTCTACATAGTGGTTTTTGAGCTGGTTCTTGAATGATAAGATTTAATAGACAATGAGAGTTACAGAAGAAAAAAACATACGCAGTTGGATTCCCAAGAAGCACCAAAATAAAGGATGTGACGAAAGTAATATATTAAGTTGATAATAGCTTAAGTTTTCAAAAATTTGTAAAAAATGCCAATCTACAAAATTAAGCAATCCAATGATCTCCATTAAATATAAAAATCATGAATTTATAAATAGATTATTTTCACAGCAAACACATAAAATATACAATTTTAGAGCAATATTATCACTGGCACACTGCTTTGGAAACATATTTATATTTTTCATAAATGTATACATTCATATCATAATTATATAAATTATATATAGGTATATTTATCTATACCTATATATACATAAATCACTAAGACGATGTAAATAATAAGACTACCATGTGAGACTTATATTGTATATTTAATCAAAATATAGAACATAATAGGGTATTTGCAAGGGTGAGGATAATGAAGGTAAAGTCTCCAAAGCTGAGTGTAGGGCTTAGAAATATAATAAAAATGCCAATTACTATACAGTTCTACCAAGCCTAGCATATTTAAGAATGATGCGGTTTCTCATGAAATAATATTGTAATATTACATACAACAATATAAATAACTAGAAAAGACCTATAATTTGGTAAGTGAACAAAATATCCTCTTAAACAAATAATTAGTCAAAAAATTCTAACTGAAAAGTTAAAATATTTTAACTAAATAATAAAAAAGAAATACATATGCATGAACATTGATATAAGGCTGCTAAAAGAAGTTATATAATTATAGAGGCAAATATTACTTAAAAAAGGTTTTAACTTATTGAACTAAGGTCCATACCAAGAAGTTAGGAAAATTTGTAAAAGAGAAAAAGTAATAAAGATAAAAACAAAAATTAATGAAATAATATACTAGAAAAAATAAACAATTAAATTTTTGCTTTTAAAAAGATGACAGTGGTACATACCAAGAAAAAATAATAGAGACAAAGATCCCGACTATCATAATTTTGATTCAACACTAAATGGAAGATCCCAGACAGTGTAGTAATGCAAAAGGAAGAAATAATATGAAATAAAAGAAAGAAAGAAAGAAAGAAAGCTCAGATTTTTAAAGAGGACATAGAACATAAAAAATGTAGAACATTCAAAAGGATTTATCAGTAAATTTAGGGATGTAAAACTGAGTTTAGAAACCTTTCAGGATACAAGATCAACATAAAAAAATTCTACTAAATTTTTATAAATAACTTGGCAATGTAAGTAGATTTTTTTTTTAATTTCAGGAAAACATATCAAAAATTAGAAAAAGACTCAACAAAATGTGAAAGGCACATATAACAAAATTATGAAACTGAGGACAATTAGAAAATAGAAAAAATAGCTAGTTAACAAGAAAGACATCATATATACAGATGGAAGTACTCAGCATTAGAATAAGGCTCATTGTACCCAAGTTAATCTAAGAGTTAATTCATTTTTAATCAAAACTCTAAAAGCATATATGTGAAGAAAAGAAGTAAGAATGGTGAAAATACTTTTAAAGAAGAGAAAATATAATATTTACTAGTCCAAATATCAGGAATTATTATAAATCTGAAGTAATTACCATACCACAAATTAAGATAGGGTAAATGAAATAAATCACTAAATAGAGCAGAAGACGAACTACTTTTTAAAAATAGGTACTGAGTTATTTACTCTTTATATATAGAAATAAATAAAACTTGACACCTATTTTCTGTCTGCACAAAATTCTATTCTAGATGAATTGTATGCTTAAATCCAAATCTAAGTTGCATGTCTAAATTGTATAGTACAATAAATTAAATATGCTTTTTCCCTGTAGATAGTTTTTTAAACCAATAGGCATGAAAGCACTAATCAAAAATGTAGTGATTAATGAACTAAACTATATGAATATCAAAAACATCATGAAAAACCCAAGAAGATAGTAAAAACCATTCTTTTTGACTACACATTAGCAACTTATATAATTAAAATATTATCAATACAATATACAGATACACAATTATATATGTAAAATAAGTGAAAATTAGCATGAGGTCTTAGCTACATTTAAAAAGAAAATATTCTAAAGCCTAATATGGAAAGGGCCTCACCATCACTACTTATCAGGAAATCAAACTTTAAAAAATGCTATGGACCTACAATTATGAATAAAATTCAAAAGATTGAAAAAATAAGTAACTTATGGTAATGTGAATCAATAGATTTTTTTGATGGAACAGTAAATCAAATTACTATAGCTACTTTGTAAAAATCTCTAAAAAGTTTACGATTATCTACTAAAATTGAATAAATATATATTCATAAACATATGCTCATCTGCACCATGAGCTATGTATTAGAAAGTTCTATGTAACTTAATTATTTCAGCTAAAACCTGGAAACCACAAAATATTTGGGGATGACACATGTGAAAGTAAATTAGATATATTTAAGTATCAATTTAAAAATTAATTTAAAAACACAGTGGACCAAGTTCCCATTAAAATAATTTAGTTTTTAAAAAGTAAATTGGAATAAATTACACAATGGAATGATATTTAGCAATAAATAATAATGAAGTGCTCCAAACTGTTTACAAATATACATCTTGCCAATATAATTTAATCAAAGAGGTCAGGCACAAAGAAGCACAAGCTTTCAGCTTTCTAGTTTCTTTGAGGTAACATTTACCAGCATGCAAAAGCAAACTCTAATTTTGGGTATAAATACATAGATTAAAATTCGATTTTGAATTCAGAGGATACATACATTTTAAAAAAAGTAACTATTTACCATAGGAGGTAAATAGTTACTTCAGAAAAAAAAAAAAAAAAGCTATATGCTGATTATATAGATTAGGTTGAAAGAGGAGTTAGAATAAAATGATTCAGATTTTTTTGATTCCTGATTATTTTGTTTCTTTTTCCATGTGGTAATTATGCATATTTAATTGATAATGAATACATTGTTACACTTCAATATTTTATGCTCTTTATTGTTTATTTAAATGTGGAAAAGCATATCTATACTTAAGACACATAGAGAGCATGAATAGAAGTTAAAAACTAGAGACGCTGAGTATGAAAAATACATTGAAAGAAATATATTGTTAAAAAAGAGAAAAGTAGTTATTTATCAGGTAGGGATATGTGAGTAACATTATTTTTTCTTTTTTGAAATTATGAGAAATGTTACAACTTAGGATATGTAATAATAGTTAACATGTAATATGTAAGAGCTCTTATAAATTGGTATTCTGAGAATGATTAGTTGTAAGCATAAACAGCAGAACTAGAAAGTTTATAAATTTATAGAAGATAGAAAACCATAGGGAAATATTAGACATAAGTACAGAAAACAATTTTAAATTGAAATGTCAAATGTATTTTGTATGTATACTTGGGACTGTGTATTTTAAAAAGAAACAAGCATTGTGATACGCAGTTAATTACAGTAAAACACTGTCCAATATTCCAGAACACTGCTGGTAAAAGTTAGCTAAAACATTAAAAAATGCTTTTGTTTAAATACAGAAACTCCCCTTCTAAGAATTTTTATAAAAGAGAGTACTATTATAATCATACTAGTTTATTTGCTTTTTATTACAACATTTAATAAATTATGAATTAGAAAATAACCAAAGTTGCTATCTATGAGAAATTAAGTTGTATTTATGGATATATGACAAGGCAGCTTATGTAGTTGTTATTAAAGCAGTTTTCATGAACACATGTTCAGTATTGCCTTAATATTTTTCAGTGGGAATGGGAAATACCAAATTCACTTTCTCTTTATTTATCTATAGTTTCACATATGTTCATGAATACTTAAAAATAATAAATGATAATTGAAAATAATCATGTACTGCTTTAACTGAGGACAAGCAGTTTTGCATTCTTCTTTTTAACTCCATGATTTATAGGATTATTAATCCATTAATTGTTCACTAATTAAATATTTATCAAACACCTAGTATGTTCAAGGTAAATTTTGTTCCAAAAACTTTTAACAGGCAACCAGTCTAATAGGTTAGAGAGAAAGAAAAATATTTATAAAATAATGCATACTTTAATTAATAATTCATTCCTTCATGCCAAAAAGATTTTCTGAATTACTACAAAATGCATCACATGTATGTTGCTAGAAAGCAATGGATTCAATAAAGTGGAAGCAAACAGAGAAAATGCTAAAAGTGGTGAGCATACAGCAAGAGGAATGAATTAGAAGTCTAAGGATGTCTATGGCTTTTGTGAGGTCTTAAGCTAATATAATTAAGAGGGAGGACTATTTAAGATAAACTATCAAATTATGTTCATATGTAAATAGTTATTTCAAGTAGAGAAAAAACATACAATAATTTAAAAGTTTAAAATGTTGACATATACTACAAATATCATGAAATTTTTAACCTTATTACACTCTTTATAAGGATTAACTTACCAGTTACTACTGTGTGATATGTTTTTCCTTTCATCTAGCTGTGTTTTCTTTGAATGACTCATCATGACATTTCTCTACAGTGAAAAGTGAAAGATATTTTTGTATTTTAATTATCACAACTCTTATTTTGGATTCAGAGGGTTCAACTGCAGGTTCGTTACACGGATATATTATGTGATGCTGATATTTGGGGACCGAATGATCCTATCACCCAGGTAGTGAGCATGGTGCTCAGTAGATAACTTTTCAACACTCATCTCTTTCTCTCTCCCCAGTTAGTAGTGCCCAGCATCTATTGTTCCCATCTTTCTGTTCATGTACTTATCGTTTAGCTCCTGCTTATAAGGAGGAACATGTGGTATTTGCTTGCCTGTTCCTGCATTAATTTCCTTAAGTAAATACCACATGTTCTTGGTTATAAGCAGGAGCTAAACACTGAGTCGAGGATGGCCTCCAGTTGCATCTATGTTGCTGCAAAGGACATGATTTTGCTCTTTTTTTATGGCTGTGTAGTATTCCATGATGTATCTGTATCCATATTTTCATTATCTTTTTTTTTTTTATTTTGAGATGGAGTTTCACTCTTGTTGCCCTGGATGGAGTGCAATGGTGTGATCTCAGCTCACTGCAACCTCCACCTCCTGGGTTCAAGTGATTCTCCTGCCTCAGCCTTCAAAGTATCTAGGATTATGGGCATGTACCACCATACCTGGCTATTTCTTTTGTACTTTTAGTAGCAATGGGGTTTCACTATGTTGGTCAGGCTGATCTCAAACTCCTGACCTCAGATAATCCACCCACCTCAGCCTCCCAAAGTGTTGGGATTACAGGCATGAGCCACCATGCCCAGCTTCACATTTTCATGATCTAATCCACCATTGATGGGCACCTAGGTTAATTCCATATCCTTGTTATTGTGAATAGCACTATGATGAAAGTAGAAGTGCAAGTGTCTTTTTGGTAGAATAATTTATTTTTATTTGGGTATGGAGCCAGGAATTGCTGGGCCTAATGGTAGTTCCATGTTCACACCTTTGAGAAACCTTCAAACTGCTTTCCACAGTGTCTGAACTAATTCATATGTCCACCAACTGTGTATGTGTTCCTTTTTCTCCACATATTCATAATAATTATAACATTATTTAACCTTTAAAATTGTCTTATGTTAAAAGTATTATTCTAATATCATTTGTATTTTTGTATCTGCAAAAAAGTATGACATGAAAGGTTAATTAACCTGCTCCTAACAATCCTTAAGTGGTGGAGTACAAATTTTAATTCAGGCATTTGCTTCATTATCTGCACTCTTAAGCACTGCACTGAACTCTCATCACTACAAGGTACTGTATTAAGATTATAAGAAAATAAATCATGATCTCACCAGATCTTATCATTTCCCATCTTATTGACTGCTAAATCTCACAGGGGCTGCTTCTTTGGAAATTTGTCTTCTACTGAATGGAGCTGCCGCTCCAGTAGGTAATTCCCAGTAACCATCTGTTGCCCTCAGTCAACGGCTGCCTGATGTAGGGTTAAGAAAGTCTGATTCAGGAACTCAACAGGGATAACCTCCAAGTAACGTTTATGCTCCTAGTAGCTTCTCTGTCGATACAGCCAAGGCTAGGTTTTACCTGAGACCAGATCCCTGCTTGGCTGTCTCCCACTTCCCATTTTTTCTTCACATTCTCTCTTATATGTGTTTTCCGAGGAGCACACCTCCAAAAAACTGCATGCACTTGAATCCTTCAATTAGTCTCTGCTTTTATGGAACCTGATCCAAAACATTTTTCATTCTTATTCCACGTCTTTAAAAGCAAATACTACCTAGAAAGTTGACATTTGTGAAAATAAATGAATTTAACTGCAGATATTTTCATATGTATAAATTTATGTATTTATAAATTTCTATATTTCCTTCTTACAATCAGAAAACAAATTGTGAAAAACAGAAAATAAAGTCTCTTTTCTGATCATGTTGGGTTTTCATCTACTAACTAGTATTTATTGAATCTTCTTAATCATTTTATATCTACTCCTTTAATCATCAGAACCTTATATTGTTATAATCCTTGTAATTAATTATTAGATATCATTACTATAATTAAGACAAAGGAGCTGGAAGATCTATATTAATTAACTTATCATCTGTGTGACAATGGGCGAGTAGTGGATTAGGAACTCAATGATTATGTTAACCGGGCATGGTTGTGTGCACCTTTAGTCCCAGCTACTCAGGAGGAAGAGGGGGAGGATCGCTGGAGCCTGGAAGGAGAAGGCTGCAGTGAGCCGAGATCACACCACTGCACTCCAGCCTGGATGATCCAGTGAGACCCTATCTTTAAAAAGAAGAAAGTCAAAGATTATGTTTTAAATGTTGTAACATACTAGCTCTGATCAACAAATTGATCACTTTGCTCTGTTCCTCCTTGAAAAGAATATCTACAAAAGAAAATATCAATTTGATAAGTTCCTTTAAGGCTATTAAACCACTGCATCAAATTACACATTCTTAGGAATAATTATTTCCTCATAGGACTAACTAATCACCTTTATTGATTATTGAACTGAATACTCAATTTAAATAGTTGATAAGTATATCTTGGAAGAACAATAATGAAGCCCAGGTTTAATGGGAAAGATGCCAAACTAAATTAGGGCCAGATTTGGAAACTGACATATACACAGAATACACACATGGGTGATTTCCAAATTGACATTTCGCTATTCTCTTATGCTTAATTTCTCAGTATTAATAATTTAAAAATGCAAATTTAATGTAAGAGTTTTACATTTTTGCATGCCTACAGGATTGCTTTATAAAAATAACTCCCCAAATAAAAAAACTTATATCTGAGACCACTGATTTGGGCAATGGATAAGAAGGCCTTGAGGACTTAGTGACAGGTAGTAAGTCTGGCTTAGCAACTAAAAATAAAGTGTAAGGACTTCTAAAAACATAAAATGCTTTATCAAATACTGTTGACTAAAGAAAAACAATAAGCTCTTAAAGAACTAAAGTTGGTTTTATTCGAAACTCTTATTGAGGACTATAGACTGAGTCCTACAGTCTGGAACTATTACCAGAAAAGGGTCAAGGGTCGCAATTCACATCCCAAGAGAGGATTCATGGATCTCATGCAAGAAAGAATTCAAGGTGAATCCATAAATGTAAGTGAAAGCAAGTTTATTAAGAAAGTTGAGAAACAAAATAATGTCTACTCCATAGACAAAGCAGCCCTGAGAGCTGCTGGTTGCCCATTTTTGTGGTTATTTCCTGATTATATGCTAAACAAGGGATGGATTACTCCTGCCTTCTTCTTTTAGACCCTATAGGCTAACTTCCTGATGTTGCCATGGCATTTGTAAACTCTCATGGCGCTGGTGGGAGTGTAATAGTGAGGACCCCCAGAGGATAGTCTCATTGCTGTCTTGGTTTTGGCGGGTGTAGGCCAGCTTCTTTACTGCAACCTGTTTTATTAGCAGTATCCCTATGATCGTATTCAAGATGGAGTTGCTCTGGGTCAAATGCCTCTGACAGAACCAGTCCATTAGAAAGGTTGTTTTGGACTACTCCTAGGCTGTAGGCCTCAGGAATAATTCTCAGGAAGACTTCCAAATAAACTAGCTTTATTTCATTGTTTTATTTTGTTTTTGTGGGCCATGTTTTATTTGTCTTTTTTCCTCAAACAAGATAATCATCAAAGATAGAGACTATTCAATATAATAAAATAGACAAAACAAATTATAAGAGACTGTGATACCACATGCCACGTTTATCCTTATTTTATTCATGCTTGCCTTGGGGTGGGGAACAGACCATTCCGTAGAAACATACAGTAAAATCAAAATGTCTTATCATGTACAACTTTTCAACTACAATAATGATGTACTTCAATTATTTCCATGCACACAATTTTAACCTTAGTTGTTTTTTTTTTTAATAAACACAAGACTTCTAGGTGTATTTTATAATAAAGTAATTCCTAGTTTTTCTTTCTTTTTTTTGGAGATGGAGTTTCACTCTTATTGCCCAAGATGGAGTGCAATGGCACAATCTCAGCTCACTGCAACCTCCACCCCATAGGTGCAACATCCCCCTCCCAGGTTTAAGTGATTCTCCTGCCTCAGCCTCCTCAGTTGCTGGGATTACAGGCATGTGCCACCACGCCTGGTTAATTTTTTGTATTTTTAGTAGAAACGGGGTTTCATCATGCTAGTCAGGCTGGTCTCGAACTCCCAACCTCCTTTAATCATCCACCCACCTTGGCCTCCCAAAGTGCTGGGATTATAGACGTGAGACACTATGCCCGGCCAGTAATTCCTAATTTTTCTTTGTAGATAGATCAAGCACCTACATAATACAAATTCCTGTGCACAGTGAGAATTTATTTAAAATAAACGCTTAAATAAATTAAGTACATAAACGTGCTTAAGATAAGCTGACATTATATATTCAGTCAGATAGGCAACAAACCATAGTGCCAGATGGAAAAAGTGTATTTGCAAATAAATTTTAAAAACTAAGTTACTTTTTATAATTAGAAACAGAAAATATACTGATTTGCTAAAATAAATAAGATGTCATGTATCAACACTTCACTGTAAATAATGCATAATGAGAAAATTTATAAACAGTAAAAGTCTTATTAAGGATAGCTTACTACAACAAATGCTGGCTAAATGTGCTTATTTGAAGCACTGTGAGCAGTATATATTTTGCAGTATTCTTTTGTTATCTTCAGCCAGATAACACATGTGTACCAAATTCAGCATACATTTTCAGTTGCTGCTAGTGTCATAAGTTTTAAGAAATGTATACAGTGTAAAAAACTCAAAAATATTCACGAATAAAAATGTTTTAGAAGAACATAGATATTTTCAGGCAATTATGTAGTATCTCACTGTGTAAATTTTAAGACAAGATTTCTTTCCTGTAAAACAGATCACTGTTCCATGAGAGAATGTTTTTACTTGTCTTAGTGCATTTCTTTTGTCTCTTCCTGAGTTGCATTATTTTGCTCTATTCTTTATTTTTGTGTGCAAACGACATGCCAGTTAAAATGAGAACTATCTCACATGTAGAAAAAAAAAAGTCTGGATTTTAAAAACCAAGAGCTAATGAAATCCTTATTAAATTCCACCATCTTATTCAAGTAAAAAACGACTTAAGCACTAGTGATAAAGACAAAACACATTTCATGAAGAATGTAAAGATAACTGTCTGCTGAGTGTTTTAGTTCACATGTTTTAAAATGCTGCTGCAGTTTTTATGAGGAAAAGGAGGAGAATATTTCATAGCAAAAGGTGGTAATGTGGCCTGTGCTGACCCAAGGGGACCATGAAACTGTAGGATGCCTGTGGACTCTAGGTTCTTGTTAAAGAGCAATTTCTCACCGTTGTTCAGAAATCCTTCATTTCTTCTCTCCCCAAGCTTCCCACCCTCTACTAGCTAAGTTTCTATTATTTCAGTGTCTTTCTTCCTGTTACATAACTTGTCTAAGTAACTAGTGCAAATGTTTTTCTTCTCAACTCATTCATGTTATCTTATCTCACAACAAAACTGATTTGTGATAAAACAGTTCTCCTCACTACTCACAAACTGGCTGTCTCAAGAAGACAGGTACAAGACTTCCCATTCAGCCAGATTTGCCGTTTCGTTTTTTGATTTTTCTCAGCTTACTGTCTTTGATATCAAACTTTTCGATTCTAGTTGGGACACTGACCTATTTGAGTCATTTAATTTCTCAACAACACCAGTAGGCTCGTGTTGTGAACTAAGTAGAGTAGTTCCTGCAATAAGGGAATTAAAATTAAACCCCTGATTCATTTCCCTATGTTTTTCAACCAGTTATTGCGAGGCTTCCTCTAGCACTATCTGGGCTTTAGTCAATCCGTTCCTTTTACATTTTCACTTGCCGTTTTTATCAGATTATTCTCTGCTTTATTCTTTCCAATTGGAAAGATGTATAGTAACTTTGGGTTCATAGTAATGATTAACTGCACTTGCTTTTCAAACTAAGTTATCTAAATATGATGATGACCTGGCTTTGTAGCTACAAATGTGGCTACCCCCCAAATCACTATGTGTTTTCACGATAATCTGGGTACTTCCAAAAAGGCTCAGTAGAGTTATTAGATCCTCCAGATATTTTATACTTTTCTCAATGTCCATCCAAATATTTGCGGGGATCAACGTGTACTTCTTCTTCATCAGCAACGTCAGACGGAGCTCTTGGGTCAAGTGGAACTTCATCAATATCAAAGTTGTTATGTTCAGGCCAATCGTGTTCTGAAAACTAACAATCATACCTTTCCCAGTTATAAATGTGACTGTGAGTTTCATCCATAAGCAAAATATCATAAAGTTTATCTACAATATGAAAAAGATTACTTGAAATTGGCTTATCCATTGGAAAATAATATATGCTCATGTAATGATGGGAGAGTGCTTCTTCTGCTGTTAATCCATCTGTGGGGATAAATGTCAAAATTTGTTCCAGGAAATCCAGTGCTTTTCAACTAATTCCCTGAAGCAGCTGAGTTAAAGGTTTGTGTGTTTCAGTCATGCCATTTCTAATATAAACTGGAATTACACCGAGAAGTTCCTGACGATCTTCCTTATGCATAACAGAAATAGATTCTAAAATCAGCTGCATCTGTTCAAGTTAATGTGCACCTGCAAAAAGGGTGTTACCAGTCAGCATTTCAGCAAAGATGTGCCCTGCAGCCCACAATGGCTTTATTATAACTGTTAGGAGAAAGTAAAAGATGTGGCGATCTGTACCATTTAGTTACCAATCCCTCAGAAAGATGACCCTTATGAGAATAATGAGGATCTATGACCTGTGCAAGACCAAAGTCCCCTGTCTTCAGCACCATGACTTAAGTGTTAATGAAAACATGAGCTAGTTGGAGATATCTGTGCAACACATTTGCAGAGTGATATACCTAAGCCACCATAGCAGCTGATACATGAAAAGCCCGGCAAGCTCTTCCAGTAAAGGGCCCTGCTTCAGCACATTAGCCAAGTCTGTCTCCATGTCATCCTGAAAAATGTAAATATTGTTAAGTTTGGTAAGAGAGCTCACATCGTTTGTTAATTGACTTCCACTGGTACCAGGAATTTCAAACACTTTCACAGTGTTATGATGTCAAATCTTCTAATAATTTTGATTTCATGTACAGCACGTTTGACACTCTGGGGATCAGTAAGGACAATTTTCTTGATGGATACTCTTTTGTCACAGCCATTGCTACAGCAGAAATAAACAAGCTATTGCCTCCACAACCCGATAGTTTTAAGTCCATCTAGCCAGAGCCCAGATCAAAACCATGAATGTTCATGAGACTTTCAATTTTTTCTTCCGGTTTGAAACCTTGCTATTGAGTTTTCCTTTTGAATTGTGGAACTTGTGTAAACAAGGAAGAAAACTGACATCAAAAGGAAAGATATTTTAAACAGAAAGGGGAAAAATAATTCTGCTTCCACAGCAAGATGGTTTCTTGATGTTCATTGCATATTCCAAACAGGCTTGTTCAGTTCCTCTTAGATATAAAGCTCAAAAAACTCTACTCATATTGAGAATTTTAAAGATTGTGGTACTCATAGTTCAAGAAAGGGGCAGCAACTCTGCAGATATTTAAAGAAAACTCTCAAGAAGCTCAAATAGAATGAAATGATATATTATGCACTCAGAGTTACTGTGCTAAACGACTTAACATTTAACAAAAATATGAATAAATATGCACACAACACAACAGGCTTCTATGAACATTCTCCTCACAGTGCAAACACATTCAATGTTGGACTGGCCCTGAGCAGCATTGTTCTAAGGTGCTGGTGAGCACCATTTCCATTTTGCTTCTTTTCTTCCTTTGTTGCTATATATTTCATCAGAGAGCCCTGGCGGCTGTTGGTTAACAGATGTCTTTTGTTAGTTATCAGGTGGCCCCGGCTCACCACAATCACCACCAATGCTACTGTCCATTTTACTCTGACACGATGGAATTTCTACTCATTGAGAGAGTGTGGCCCACAGACAGCCCCCAGTGTGGGCCACAGACAGCCCCCAGTGTGGCCCCCAGAGCCCCCAGTGTGGGCCACAGACAGCCCCCAGTGTGGCCCACAGACAGCCCCCAGTGTGGCCCACAGACAGTCCCCAGTGTGGCCCACAGACAGCCCCCAGTGTGAACTTACATCTCCAGCTCTACTGGCAGCAGCAGCTGCTTTGCCACAGTTGCTGTCATGCCAAACTCTATTTCTTTAAACGCTTGACTTTTTTCCTTCCGTTAACTACATTTATTTGAAAAGGAAGTGAAAACAGTGAAGTATTAAAATACAGTGAGGAATGTAATTCTCAAATGCCTCCCGCAAACCAGCAGCTTCAACATTACCAAGGAACTCGGTAATTTGAAGTTTTGCACCCCATTCCAGACCATGGAACATGAATCTGAGGAAGAGGCCCTGAAATCTGCCATAGGGAGTCTTTCAAATGATTGGAATCTTTCAAATGATTCCAATCTGCTCAAAGGTTTGAAAACCATTGACATATGGAGTAAAATGGAGATGTTTATGAACCGAGCTCAGGTGACTTAGCAAATTTTGCAGGTTAAAAAGGCTGTTTGTTGTTTCTCTAGTTGATTCATTGTTTATTTTAATTAATTATTATTATTATTATTATTTTAGATGGAGTCTCATTCTGTCACCTAGACTGTGTAGTGCAGTTGGCTCACTTTCAACCTCTGACTTCTGGATTCAAGTGATTCTCCTGCCTCAGCCTCCTGAGTAGCTGGGAGTACAGGGGTGTGCCTCCATGCCCTGCTAATTTTTGTATTTTTAGTAGACAGCGTTTCATCATTTTGTCCAAGCTGGTCTCTACCTCTTGATTCCAACTTATCCTCCCCCAGCGGACTTCCAAAGTGATGGGATTACAGGTGTGAGCCACTGCCACCCACCCACCTCATATTTAAAATGAAAATATATGAAAACAATAGAACAAATAATGGATGGGAGAAAATGAAAATAAAATGTTTTCAGGTCCTTATTCTGAAATTAATGGAGTATAAAACTATCAGAATGTAGATACTCAATAACTAAGGATGTATAGTTTAAATTAGCCTGCCACTACGCCTGGCTAATTTTTTTTGTTTTTATTTTTCATATTTACTAGAGACAGGGTAAATTGTTTTTCAGATCATACATTTTACCAACTTCCATTTGCCTCAACTGAAGTTCAGATTATAAGCAGCAACCAAATTTCCAAGTTGATTTTTACAATCTAAGTTAAAATGATCCTTGGTAATATAGAAGTGAGAATTATTATTTGCCTCTTACAAAATCCATATCAGGTAATGGTTACACAAACCACCAAATTTTCAAAAGCTTGTATTATTACTTATTGTGATATTGTGATTGGTTCCTTTTTTTTTTTCCAAATGTCCCACATTTCCCAAAATTATAAAATTCTGGTAATTTATTTCTTTGATAGTTCTCACAGTGATCATCTCCTCTACAATACCACTGCTTCACGAGATCCACTTCCCCATTATTTATTGGCTGGTGTCCTCTCATAGACGGCTTATTCTTTTCCCATCAATTTATCTCACTGATCAGCTGACAAAAGATCCTTATCAAATACATAACTCCTGATGTTTATGTTTTTTAATCTTTATCATCACTTGCAATGATATTCTTCTCAATATGTATCTTAAAGTCATTATTGCCTTATAATAATTGTTGTTTGTGTGGCCTCTGCCATAATTAACAACTTTTGTTCTGTGTATCACAGACAACATACAGAATGTCATGAAGAAGTCTTGGAAATAGGATTATTTGAGATCTTTCACTAATACCTTCAATATTACATATTCTGTGTCTACACGAAATTTCTACTCAGAAGCAAGAAAAGCTCATATTTTTACACAATATTCAAGAATGAAGAATCCACACTGCTTACTTCTAGCTATCACTCTGAAGCCAACTTCAACCACCTGATATAAACAGCTATCTATTTCTTAGGTCAAAATATTTTTCCATGACTCCTAAAAATGCTTCTTTATGAGTTTAGGACCAAACCCAGCATATAATTTTAGGCTATGTTACGAATGTTTATGTGGAAGAGATGAAAACCCACCGTAAAACTTAACTCAGAAGTAGAATATATTCAAAATCAAAGAGTTAGAAGGCTATGGCTATGTTCTAAGTAAGAGGTAATATGGTTAGGGTTATAACAGTAGAAAGTGAAAGTATTTGCACTATAGATGTATGTATAAGCTTTAGCCAAACAATTTGATAACACTGGATTTAGGATGAGAGCATACAAAATAACTCAGTGCTGACTAAGGATTTTGCCTGAACAACACATAAAGTAGGGAAACACTGGGGGAACGACCTGTTTTTTTTTTTTGGAAAGTGAAAATCAAGAATTTAGTATTGGTTATTTTAATGTACAGGTGGTAGTTAGTATTACAAGAGCCTATTTTAAATAGCAGGTTGAAATGTGAGCATCAACAGCTAGAGGCATGATATGGGGGATATATATTTAGCTACTACATTAACCCCCAAATCTCTTTGTCTTAACAGAATAGTTCTTAAACCATGGTTCAGTAAATGTTGTGTGATTCACTAAATGACACTGTGACAAGTCTCCTATCATTTTGTGATTCCATCATCTCAAGCACGATACCTCTATATAGACATTACAGAAAGCAATAGAGAACATAGAATACCATATATGAGTATTTATACCTAGTACCGAATAACTCTATATACTTCTTCGTACATAACAGAAACCAGAACTGTCACCTCATGCTTAACTAAATTCAGAGGAAAGTTGAGAAATGTTTTTAGCCTATCTGTTCATGAAGAAAAAAATGGGACCAGTAAATCCTCAGCAATCTGTGACAATCTGTGTAATGAATGAGCAAGCTAAGAAGGATCTCTTTATAAGATTAATTTTACTGTGTTTAGAGATTTTTTTTTTAACTCTGCAGGGGAGGAGTTTCTTTTGACACAGGTAAGCTTCTGGGCAGAGATATCTTGTGCCATAGAACATAATGAAACAAGACTTAGCCATACTATACGAGGTATTCGAAAGGGAATTTGGGAAAGATATCTTGTATTCTAAGGAAAGGATATTTGGACAGGAAAATCTTGTGCTGCAAGAGGTCTTCAGACAGGGACATTTTGTTGTAAATGGTTGTGTTACCTTAACTGAATCAATTGTGTCAAATGTTGCTTACAGGCTGAGAAAGATGGCTTCTGAGAAATTACCATTGGATTCAACATTTAGAAGTTAATCACTACTTGAGACGACTGTCTGGGCAGAAAAGATAGAGTAAATATTACAGTTGTAAAAATGAGCAGAGAAATGAGTGAATAGTTATAGGACTTATAGGGTCATGGTAGGGATTTTTTTCTTTTTTTGTTTTGTTCATGTATGCTTGTACATACAAGGCTGATTCAGGAAAGATGCAGTAGTTAATTATGAAGAAGTAAATGGGAAGAAATCCATATATAATGAGATTAGATTATCAAATGTGTTCAATCCAGTGCACAAGAAGACCTGGCCTTGGACAGGACAACAGATGGTAGGTACCTCAGTACATCACTCATTTAGGGGACTTAGTGACTCCGGTAGCTTCATGTATTTTATTTTGATTACTAACCCCCTACAAGCAAAATATTAGGGGACTAGAGGGCATGTACTGGAAAGTCATGAGTGTAGACTGAAGTGCAGGAAGCTTGGATGTCAATGAAGATGTCGTTATTGGCAATGTTCTAGGGTTTCACCATGGAATTTGGCTGAGTAAATGAGAAGAAAGTTATTTGGAGGTGAATTCAAGGATTTAAAGATGCATAATCTATGTGACAGTATCAAATGTAGCTTTATTTACTTCTAGAGTTTTTAGGATAAATTTCTCTGCAGAAGACTCCTGTCTCATACAAATAGATCAAAGTGATAAACTGAACCCTAAAGCATAAAAATCACTGTAGATATTGCAAACCCTTGCTTAATGACTTAAAATAAATTGCTTCTGCTTTTCTGACTGACAATAAAAATGGAGAATTAAAATTTAGCTAAATTAAAGTTAAAATTTAACTGGTTATGTTTGACATAGTAATTATTTCTGTCAATTTTTCTTTGGTAATTAGTACATTATAATTAAATGCAAAAATTAATTCATTACTTTTGTTCTCAATGCATGAACATTTACCAATATCAAAGGCAAAAAGAGGGCGTTAAGAACTTTCTAAGTTGAAACTTTGAAGCTGAATAGAATTAAGGAACAATGGCATATACGTATGTAATTCAAAAACAAAATTTAATATAACACAAAATTTGCTTTTTTTGTTGAATACTAACTTGAACCTAAGGTCATATTTTATTAAAGTATTTTTTATTTTGTTTCAATTTTGAAAATTCAAATTTGCAGGTGTTAATTTATTTAAAAACAGCAACATTTTTTTCATACTTTAAACTTGTTTGATAAGGTACATGCCAGTGTTAAATTAACAGCAATTTATGAACTAATATATATAATTATTAAAATAACAAAAGCCAATTTTAAAATATGACATAGATATTTTTAACTGTACTTCAAAATATCATAGATTGGAGGGAGAGGCAAAGGGAAGACAGGGAAGAGAAAAAGAGGAAAAAAGAGATTAAGCAAAAATCTAAAAATAAATATTCTAGTTCCAAGAAAAATGATGTAACGGTGCAATATGCATTTAAAATTAAAGGTACAAAAGCTTGGTTCACAGTGTTCCTACTATTCTTCTTTTTGGAGCTATTCCAAATGTCATTATTAAAGTGACTATTTACATATAGTGTCATAACATGGTAAGCTTAAAGGCTAAAGTTGGTACTGGAAAGAGCTTCATTAAAAAGGCTATATTTTAAAAATAAGAAAGTCTTTTTACAAGTAATGTTAAATGGGAAATTAAGGCAATGACCCAAATAATTAAAGTAAAACAAACCCTATGCCTCTGAGGGAAAAATAGAAGTTTGAGGCTTAAATCATCACAAATTACTGTCTACATTCATCAAATTAATGGGGCAATTACTCAGTATGCACTTTAAATAGGTTACGTATCTTCAAATTGAAGTCATTTCTATTTGGAAACACTGATTTACTGACTTTGCTTTTTTCTTTTCCTCAAAGTGTCAGTGATTGATTTCATTTAATAAAGTGAACTAATTCTAATATTGACAGGAGATAAATGGTTTAGTTGCTCTATACTGTCTAGTTGTGTTTATTTTATCTTGAAACCCATATATTTTGAGAGTCAAATGCTAAACTTGTAGCAAATGTAGAAATCACATAATAAAATTTGATCCATTCAAGTTTTCTTCAGTATGAAAATTAGAAGCTTATGACCATTAAAACGCTACGTACCTATTATTTCCTGACAATCTTTGAAAAGTTTTTAAAATGCCATCAGAGCCCACCATCTTACGCTTTTCATAAACATCAACATCAAGGCACACTGACAATTGATGAACAGCAGCAACATGTACACCTCTCCGCTTCAATAGTTTATCTGTTTCTTTTCTTTCCTTCCTTTTCTCTTCGTTGCTTTTTTTCTTCCCTTTCTTTTCCGCTTTGTACCTCCCTCCCTCTCTCCTTCCCTCCCTCCCTTCTTTTCCTCCCTTCCTCCCTTCCTTCCTCCCTTCCTCTTTTCTTTCTTCCTTTTTCCTCCCTCTCTCCCTCCTATTTTTTCCTTCTTTGTTTTTTTCTCTCATCCTCTTTCATTCTTTCTTTGCCAAAAGCAAATGATGAAAAATAGGAAATAGCAATGAAAATAAGGAAAAATTGCTTAAAACAGTATAAATTCAGTTACACTACTATTTTTCAGAAAGAAAATTCATATTTTAAATAAAATGGAAATGGTATGTGTTCTTACCACAAAACGGATAATCTTAGGAGGTAATATATATTAAATAGTTTGTTTTGGCCATTCTACAAATATATATGTATCAATGCATCATTACCCACCATAAATATCTACAATTTTTAACTTGCCAATTTAAAAAAAAAGATGGATATTTTAAAGCCAAAATTTAAAACAAATTAAAAAAAGAATTCTACAAAGGCAAAACTATTGTAGAAGAAGGAAAGAAATCAAATTTATTTATCTACTCAATTGATAAATGCCATTGGAATTGGGTCCAGTTTTGTGGTTCTGGAATTGAAGTTTCTAAGGGTTTATGTGTCTGTGTCTTTTGATGGGCACATGCATTGCATTGACATCGGCTGTGTGTTCATTGATGCAAAACCATGGGTCACAGGTTGTGGGACAATTTTTAAATTTTTTTATAATAATTTAAAATTTTACCATGAATGTATGAGAGTTCAGTTATTCCATATCCACATTCAGTTTTTCCATCTTTATATCTAAACTGAGAATATTCTTTCTTTTGAATTTTAACCAATGGTGTACTTGTTTTATGGTATATCACCTTGGTTTGAATTTGCATCTTGCTAAAAAATAATTACATTGAAAACAAGCTTATTTATTTATTGGACCTTGAAATAGTATTCGTTTCATGTATATGAATTCCTTCCTTTCCTACTTTCATTTTGATCTTTGTCTTTTTTAAGAACATTAGGGTTTTTTTTTTACAGATTTTTATACAGAATCAGATATGAGTGTTACAAAACAATGCATGATTTTTTCAGAAAGAGGCAATAGTACTTAGGGCGGCTTCCTTTATTCACTCTCTTAGGTGGGTCTTTAGCAAACAAAAGTTCTTAATTTTAATTTAATCACTTGTATATCTTTTATATCTAATACTGTTAAACTTCTATCTTAAAAAAATCTTTACCTCATGTTACTGAAACTTAAAAAGATATTATTTTATCTTTATTTTTACAAGCTTTATTGTCTCACATTACCAGTTTGGATTCACCAAGCTTTCTTGCATAACATTTGACACCACAGCTACCTCTATTTACTGAAATTCTTTGTGTCTCATCTAGAATATTAGTAGGTTACATGTAGGCATATATTTGAAGAGCAAAAAGCTGTCACACTTCCAGAATAAGTTTCATTAGGGATTTTCCTCCTTGTAATGTTATCTTCCATATTTAGCTGCTGCGGCTAAATATAAATCAAGTCTTAATTTCGTCATCCCATTTCTTTTTTCTCCTGTACCTAAAATTTCTACCTTTTCTGAATTTTTCTATATCACGTAGACATATGTGGATGTTCTTTATAATGAAATATGCATTCCTGCAAAACATCCCTCTTCTTTAACATTCCGCTACAGCTATTTATCAATTTCCCATTTCTTTCACTCATAACTCTTAAAAGAATTGTGCATATTCTCTCCAGTTAATCACCTACCTTCTTTTCACAACCCACTCCATTCCAGACCATTTCACTCCAACTGCTCTTATCAGGGTCACTAGTGACCTTCGTATTGCTGAATTATAATGACTGCTTTAATGTCTGTCAGTATCTATTAGTTTCTCAGCATCATTTGATGTAGTTGTCCATTTCTGCTGTACCAAAATATTCTTCTTTTAGATTATATGTCACACTGATATTATTTATCTTATTAAGAAATTTCTTTATTCATTCAGTGGATCATTGTAAAGAGTAAAAAACTGGCCGGGCGCAGTGGCTCACGCCTGTAATCCCAGCACTTTGGGAGGCCGAGGCGGGTGGATCACGATGTCAAGAGATCGAGACCATCCCGGTCAACATGGTGAAACCCCGTCTCTACTAAAAATACAAAAAAATTAGCTGGACACGGTGGCGCGTGCCCGTAATCCCAGCTACTCAGGAGGCTGAGGCAGGAGAATTGCCTGAACCCAGGAGGTGGAGGTTGCGGTGAGCCGAGATCGCGCCATTGCACTCCAGCCTGGGTAACAAGAGCGAAACTCCGTCTCAAAAAAAAAAAAAAAAAAAGAGTGAAAAACTGAGGGAGATATCCTAAGAGGCAGTTACTGTAACCCACAAGAGTTATTTCTGGACACAGGTGCTAGAGAAGGATAAAGAAACATACACACACACACACAAACACACACACCACATACACACACATACACATATAAATCAGAAGAGATTTTTTGGTTAGAATTAATACAGCTATAAGGTACTATGAGCTAGTGAATGAAACGGAATAATGTCTCAAACTGGCTTAATTTTTAGCTATGACAATTGACTGAATGTGAGTGCCAGTAACTAAACTGGACATTTGGGAAAGGAGAAGATTTAGAAACAGTTTAAAGTTTCTCACTTAAGTACATCAAGTAGGGAATAGGATGTATAACTTTTGTGGCATTTGAGATATAATTTTGAGAGTCCTCATAACATAATGTGAATCAGAACAAAGAACCTATGGAAATAATGTATAAAGTAAAGAAAGAGAAACCAGGACTGAGCCCTCACTTCTTCCAATGTTTATAAATAAAGTCACAATGTGGAAATGACAGAGGACATTAAAAAGGCTAGCAAGAAAATGAATAATTTTGGTATTCTTGTAAACAAATAGAATATGTAAAATATATGAGCTGTCTTCTATATCAAACATTATTAGGAAATAGAACATTATTGTATCAGAAAGGAGGTCACTGGGATTTGTCAACATGGAAATTATTGGTGATCAAAAAATAATAACCTTTAGGACAAGAAAAAGATGCAAATTCAAAGTGGAGTGGTTTGAGAAGAGAATAGTAGATTACAAAGATAAGAACAGTTAAAACAATTATTTTAAGAAGCTTGAGGATGAACCAGGAAAATGTGTTCCATTAATTATCTGGCACTTTCAAAAATTAAGACACAATGAGAAACAGTTTTGGAATAATACAAATCTAAGGAAAAATTCAATTTATCTTTGAAGTAGAATATCAAAGATAGATTAAAGAATGGAGACCTTAAAATTACATCTCCCAGTACAAGGAAAGGGAGAAAGACTTTGTAGGTCTTTGTTTCTTTGTGTGGACCAGAGATTGACTTAAAGCTGGAAAGGCATTCTTCGGCTCTGTTTTTCTGTGACGTGTACTATGTAACCCTTTAGAATAGCTGTTTGCCATTAGATAAAGTAGCCTTTAGAATCAATTTACTCCTAACTCTCTCCTGATTCACCTCATAGGATTTTGGCCGTAACTGATTCACAAAATTCTGGAATTAAATAGAAACAATGATGCTGACAAGGAAATATCTCTATAAAGTTGAGTATATTTTCTCTGATACTCTATGATTTTAACTGTCCCAATCCAAATCCCAGCAATAAGCCATACTCCTAGAAAAGAATAACGTCAGCTGCTAATTGCCTTTGCGTTACAGGAAGAGGAGGAGGGGAATAAGAGGAGGAAAATGTACCCGACCAACACATGAGTTAATGATCAGGATAATTTTTGTTTATAATTAAAGTTTCATTTATTTATTTCTTTTCTATCTTATCATTCTATATCAAAAATGGGTCACCATCTATGATACTCTGCCTTGACAAAGTATTCTGTCTGAGGTGACTCTTTCAATAAGGTTACATTCTGAATGCATGTGGTATGCACTGACATTTTCATGAGCCTCTTGTTCTGAGCCAATGATTTGTCCAGGAACCAGGCTCCCATCTCATGGGCTACATTTGCTCATATATATATTGTTTTTAATGCAGTTTTAATAGCCCACACATGCGTTTGATATATCTACTTTTACAGCATGAGAGTCTCTTTAGCTATCAGATATAGTTAAGATTTTTCTTTTCAATGGCATACCTGAATCTGTATTTTAGGTGTTGGCTTGGGATAGGTGAAGGCCAACCTATATTCTGTGGCTAATCTTGCCTGCAAAACAAAAAGACTTTTCAAAACTTTCTTACCTTTCATAACTTTCTTTTCATAAATATTGCCTACATAACAAACAAATCTTTTATATAATGATTTTCCCATGTGATTTCCCAGCATAGCCAGGCTTTACATACTGTTTTAAAAATTCTTTCCACATTTTTATTTTGGCTAAATCAAAATGAGGGACTGCATAAGGTTACAATTCAGATTTGAAGAATCTAATGTTGAATCTATCTGCATTGATTACTGACATGAGTAATGATTTTCTCTCTTTCATTGTTACAAACATTAACAAAATCTCATATTGCATGGCAAGACTTTCATATTTTAAAATCATATACCAAGAGGTTTTTAATTTTTTTAGCAATAAGAAAAATCCCCTTCTTATTCAGGGAAGGAAATAAATGCTCCCTCTGGCTTAGGAATGAGCTAATTACTTGTCATCATTCTAAACAAATAGATATGATCATTTAAATGGTGTTTTAAACGTTGGCAAAGAACATTAGCATTCAAAGTAAAAACATGGCACTTTAAAATTCTCACCAGAGCTGATCAGTTAACAAAAGTGGGTCATTAGAAAATAACTAGCTAGGCATTTCATTAATGCACAAATAACCCAAAATAATTTTCATAGTTTCACACTTGCCTAATATGCATGTAGACAATTGCATTCAAACGTGACTTCTTTTTCCCGTGTTACTATCTTAATTATAAATTGTATTTTAATGTATTTATATAAAAACACTGGGGAAATAGAAAATGTAAGAGGCAGAAAACAAATTCAGAGCTGGTCATTTGATTATAACTTCGGGGTCACTAGCTCTATTTATATTTCAGGTCTTTTCTACTTTGACATTAGAGCAGATCTCTTACTCCTTTGAATACACTCTTCTTTTGGCGGCAATGCCTTTACCTCTCTTCATTTTCTTCCTGTCTCTCCAACAGTTCTTTCTCTGTAGTATCCTGTCTGCCTTCACAGCTGCACAGTCTTGGGAATTGAGAATCATTCCAGATGCCTCTATTTTCTACATATCCCATATCCAATTATATTAGTCATGGTGCTCTAGCGAAACTGAACAAATAGTGTGTGTGAATGTATATATAATATATATGTGTCATTGACAGAGGTTAGCATTGTTTTCTTTACTCATTCTACTCATTCTACCAATGTAAATGCTTATCTTTTCTGGAAACACCATCACAAACACACTCAGAAATAATGATTTACCAGCTCTCTGAGTATTCCTTAGCCCAGTCAAGTTGGCACATTAACCATCATACCAATAAACACAAATTTTTGTATATTTCATTTCATTATAATCTAAAATTTCACCCACTATTTTTTTTATTTCACAAGTTAATGCAAATAACCAGAATCATTTTTCTGGACTATGATAATTGCAGTTATTACTGGTTTCCTTAAATGAACCCTGCATCTCCTAGCCACACATTATGAATATTTATTGAGTAAAAATGTATTCTTATCATTCATGTGCTTTTTATACTAAAAGGGCTTCCAACCACTTTAAATGAATAATTTCCAAAATAATCTATTACTTGGCTATGGTTTTATATAATGATTTTCCTGTGTAACTTCCCAGCATGTTTTCTTGAAAGAAAGTATGGATTGCAATGCCTAGCCAGGCTTTACATATTGTTTTAAAAAGTCTTTCCCTATTTATATTAAGGCTAAATCTAATTTGTCATTTAAATATTTGCTCAAATGTTACTTCATAAATAAATCATTTAATGAACACCAAAATTGATTAAGTAGCCAGAGTAGAGGGTCTCATAGTGTGATGGTTAATAATGAATATTAACTCGATTGGATTGAAGGATGCAAAGTATTGTTCCTGGGTGTGTCTGTGAGGGCATTGCCAAAGGAGATTAACATTTGAGTCAGTGGACTGGGAGAGGCAGACCTACACCTAATCTGGCTGGGCACCATCTAATCAGCTGCCAAAATGGCTAGAATAAAGCAGGCAGAAGAACATGGAAGGACTAGACTGGCTGAGTCTTCCGACCTTCATGTTTTCTCCTGTGCTGGATGCTTCCTACCTTCGAACATGAGATTCCAAGTTCTTCAGTTTTTGGACTCTTGGCATTACATCAGTCATTTCCCAGGGGCTCTCAGGCTTTCTGCCACAGTCTGAAGGCTGCACTGTTGGTTTCCTGACTTTTGAGGTTTTGGGACTTGGACTGGCTTCCTTGCTCTTCAGTTTGCAGATGGCCTATTGTGAGACTTCATCTTGTGATCATGTGAGTCAATACTCTTTAATAAACTCCCTTTTATAGATACATCTATCCTATTTGTCCTATCCCTCTAGAAAACCTTGACTAATACACATAGAATGCTGCATTTTACATTTTCTAAAACATAGAACGCACTCCACAACCTATTTGAATGTCACCACACTAAAGTATAAGCTCTAGGACAGAAGGGATGCTATATTTTGTACACTAGTGCGTTTCAAACATCTTACTAATGCATACTACATAGAAGAGGACTACATGATGAATTAGTACACTTTATCATATAATTCACTTGATTTTGGAAGATGCATAAAATTCAATTGATGTTAATCCTCCTGATGAATTAATAACTGTCCTTTTTGGTAAGATACATTTTGTCTAAACAAAAATTAGGTCCATGATACCAATTACTATACATTCAATCTGATAAATGAATTCTTCCCCTTTTGCCAGTAGACTATAAATTTACTCCCTGGGGACATTGAACCAGATAGACTCTGAAGCAGTTACAAGACACAGCTGAAACTAACAGTACTCTAATCATGGAAATAATTGCAAACTCTATCTTCAGAACAGAGGTGAGAATTTCTCCCTAGACACTTTCTGAAACAACCTGTGAGAGCAGTGGTAGCCAGGCTTAAAATTCCACACAGAGACAAAAGAGTTTCTCCCTAGTAACATTTATCAATAGTTTATGAAAAAAAAAAAAAAAAAAAAAAAAAAAAACAACTTGCAGATACTTTCTTTGTTGGTATCTTTTACATAAGGGTCTGGGAAGATTATTTTCCAATAAAATAAAAGTTAAGAAGCTCCTCTGTTCTACACAGAGCTTTCATTTCAGCTTAAAAAATATCCTACTCTTAAATATGAAAAGATAACCAAGACTTAGTAGACAGTAGCAGAAAACGTCTAACATGAAACGCTGATATGAAAGCATACAGACACATAAAAGAAATCCAAGGAAAGAGATCATTCAGGAAGCAGAAAAAAGGGAAATGTAAATATAAATAAATAAACAATATTTATATCCTAGAAGAAAGAATAATAGAGTATCCATACAAACACCAAAAGACTCTACAAAGGAAGAGTAAGAAAGATTTCAACAGGACTTCCTCCAAGAAATAGAAAAAGTTGCTAAACTAGCTGAAAGTACTGAGAGAAAAGTGACATTTCTGGTGGAAAGTTAAAATATGTTTTACCACAAATCCATGGAAAACCAAGGAAACAGAAAAATATCTATTAGTTATTCTTGGGAAAACATAAATTTTACAGGTAAGAGAATAAAGTCATGATAAAATAAATTTGCATCTATAAGTAATAATGATCTAGTCTATAACGTTAACATCTAACACTGAAGAAGCACAAACTTAAGATACAATTATAAGAGTGTGCACACTCATGTGAAGACAGATATGGGAGGCAATTGTATTTTTCCTTAGTTTCACTTAAAACAAGGAGAAGCCAATATACATATATATACACATACATGTATATAAATACACACACATACACACATACATATATATATTTTTTCTTTTTTTGAGACAGAGTCTCATTCTGTCACCAGACTGGAGTGCAGTAGCATGATCTCCACTCACTGCAACCTCTGCCTCCCGGGTTTAAGCGACTCTCTTTCCCTCAGACTCCTGAGTAGCTGAGATTATGGGTGTGTGCCACCATGCCCAGCTAATTTTTGTATTTTTAGTAGAGATGGGTTTCAGCATGTTGGCCAGGATGGTCTCCATCTCTTGACCTCGTGATCTACCCATCTCGGTCTCCTAAAGTGCTGAGATTGCAGGCATGAGCCACTGTGCCTGGCCATATATATATATATATTTAAGAAACAGACAAACACAAGAAGAAAGTAGTCACAGCTTGTAAAGCTTTTGCCTCTGTGAAATTGAAATTAGAGTAATGAGAGATGTGGGAGGGTGCCATTGTTTTTCAGCATCTGTTGGGTAGAACACTAATTGTTTAAAATATGAATATCTGTCTCTCTAATACAAATGTTGCAACCAAAAAAAATTACATATGCCCAGGTATTCTATAAAGCTTTGTGCACAGAAGCATATCCTGAAATGTTTCATTCTAATGCTGACAAAATACATGATTAATTAGATGGGGAATTTAATTCTGCTTGAATATATGGATTGGCTCTTTTGAGTATTTACTTTTCTGAAATTACTTCTTAAAAATTAACAATATATGTGTTTGCTAGGTTTCTATTGTAAAAACTGGTAACGTAGTAAATATATATACTTCTGTTACAGATTTTTACAATAGTAACCAATAAAAATATGTTTTACTTATGGTAAAAACTGGTTTTTACCATAAGAAAAATACATTTTTACAGATACATACATTTATAAAGTGCAATGTTGTGAATTAAGTTGTATTTCTGTTGATGCAAATGTTATTAAACATAATTGTATTTAACTCTAATGGTAATGTGGTACTATGGAATAATGCTTTTTTTTTTTAGTATAAACCAAGACACTTTAAACAAGTTATTCCTTATTTTTATATAAACTCTCTTAGATGCATCAATATGCATTAAAGAAGTTTTACTCACTATTTTTGTGAATGTAATACATTAGCTTTTATTATAATTTTTGTAAGTTATTAGTAATTACTACTTTTACTTTATGTATCTTTCATTTATAAACTTGTCATATTTAAATGAAGTATTACACATTAAAATATTATTACACACATCAATATAATCAATGTGGCCACTTACCTTAATATGAGACATCTTTCCATTTATTAGATGCCTAAATGAGTCAGTATAATGATGCTTTTGAAGAATTAATATAATGAAAAACTTCATTAGTTTATAGACTGAGTGACAAGAAATTTACAGAAGTTATTCTATATTTGCTAACCATTTCTGTAGAAGCAGACATAAATTTATATAAAATAAATTTATGGAGTTTGGGTGCAATTTTTTTAAATGTGTATTTTGCATAGTGGTCAACTCATGACTTTTAGGGTATCCATCACCCAAATAATGTACATTATTATACCCATTAAATAATTTATCTTCATCCACCTTCTCACCCTTTTGAGTCTCCATTATCTATTATTCCACTTTCTCTGATCATGTGTACACAGCTTTTAGTACCCATTAATGAATGAAAACGTGATTGTTTACGTTCTGTGTCTGGCAGGTTTCAATTTAAGTAATGACCTCTAGTTTTATCCGTGTTGCTACAAAAGATGTTCTTTTATCCTCTTATTTGTTTATTATATTTTGGGGAACAGAGTCTCACTCTAACACCTGAACTAGAGGGCAGTGACATGACCATAGATCACTGTAGCCTCAGACTCCTGGGCTCAAGTGATCCTCCTGCCTCAGCCTTGGGAGTAGCTTGGACTATAGGTGTCAGGTGCCATCATGTCCGGATAATATTTTAGACATTTTATAGTGACAGGGTTTTGCTATATTGCCCAGGTTGGTCTTGAAATTTGGACCCCAAGTGATCTTCCTGCCTAGGCTTCCCAAACTGCTGTGCTTATAGGCATGGGACACTTGCTCCAGGCCATTTTGTGTTTTTTTATGGCTGAATAGTAATTTAATTTATAAATATGTCACATTTTCTTTATAAAATCATCAATTAATGGATACTTTGTTTCATTCCTATTGTGAAAAGGAATAAGAAAAAATTGTGAATAATGCTGTGAATCATGCTGTGAGATAAGCATTCAAGTGTAGGCATATTTTTGATATATTGTTTTTTTCCCTTTGGGTAGATACTCAGTAGTAGGCTTCTGGATTGAATTTTAGTTACATTTTTAGTTCATTGAGAAATGTCTCTATTGTTTCCCATAGAGGTTATACCAATTTACATTCCCACCAAAAGTGTATAAGCATTCCTTTTCTCCACATTCTTGCCAACATCTGCTGTTATTTCTTTTCTTTTTAATAATAGTCATTCTCACTGGGATAAAATGATATCTCATTATGGTTTTAATTTGCAGTTCTTTGATGATTAATGATGTTGAATCTTTTTTCATATATCAATTGACTACAGGTTTATTTTATAGATTAAAAATTGTCTATTTTTATACCAGTACCATGCTGTTTTGTTGCCTATAGCTTTAAAATGTAATTTGAAATAAGATGCCTCCAGCATTATTCTTTTTCCTTTGGATTGCTTTGAGTGTTCAGCACTTTATTGGTTCCATGTAATATTTTGGATTGTTTTATTCTATTTCTTTGAAAAATGAAGTTAGCAATTTAATAAGAATTGCACTGAATCCAGATTTCTTTGGGCCATATAGTCATTTTCATGATATTAATTTTTCCAACACAAGAGCATGGTATGCTTTTCTATTTGTTTGTGGCATCTACAATTTCTTTCATCATTGTTTTGTAGCTTTTGTTGTAGCAATCTTTTACCTCCTTGGTTAAATATATTCCTAGGTATTTTATTTTTTTTTTTTTTTTTTTTTTTTTTTTTTTTTTTTTTTTTTTTTTTTTAAGCTGAAGAACAAATTTTATTTTTCATTTCCTCCAAACACTAAAATAGCACATGGCATAATTCAGCACACAATATAAACTGGTATATGCAGTCAGTAATCCCCAAAATGGTTAAGTCTCACTTTGGGAGTCCTTAAAAACTTATGCCCTTAAATTATCTTTATTAAAGTTATCAGCAGACAACAAAAGGAGTCACCTGAATAATCTGAGGGTACAAGATACTGCAATTCCTAGAATCTGGGAAACTTTTTAGAAGGGAAGTAACTTGATTTGCTTCTCTATAATGGAGCTACCTTTTTCTCAAGCTCTTTTTCTTTGAAGGTAACACTGCTAGAGTTCCGAGTTTGAGAAGGGACTCCTCTAAAAGTAAGCTTAATATTGCAACTTTCACCACAGGGCCTCTGTCTAAATCGCATTTCACGGGGAAGGAAAGGGGTGTGAGAAGGGAAATCGAATTCTGCTGCAGACGAAAACCATTCTACAAAATGCAGAAATGGTAACAGCTTACCACGAATTCAGCAAGGCTTAACGCCATGCCAAGTACGGTGGTGTAAACTTCACGAATATCAACTTCCATCGGGTGATCACACAAGCCGAAGGGACACACAGGACTTGGGACAGTAGCCCTTTAGAATGAGTGTTGAAGACAGAATTTCATGGTAAATCTGTATGTTCTAATCTGATATTTATACAGGCTATGATCGTCTCCTGAAATGTTTCCCAATTCTTTATGTCTTTGAAAGCACAATTTAACACATGCTAAAAAAGTTTCTTCCGTATCAACCAGCTTTGAATTTCAACTCAATTTACTTGAAGTCTGCCGAGTCGTAAAAAACCACAGCAGGAACTGAAGGGCTGCGCAGTTTGCATCCAGACTTGATGCAAAAGAAATCAATCTAAGACAACTCTTAAAATGAACCTATTTTTATTGTTCTGCTTGGACCTTGGACCTTAACTATGGCATAATGAATTTGCTAATTCAAAAGGCTGCAGAGGCAGTAACCCCAGTGTCATCTGGAGACCATCTGAGGTGCTTTCAAGCATTTTCTTGAATTCTATTGTTTGCTTTGAAAACATGGGCTTTAAACGGTCAAGGAAAACTCGTTCTGTCTCATCATTCAGGAGCACTTCTAGACACACGTGCAGCACTGCAGACAGGATGGAGTGCAGGCAAGAGGGTTCCAACTCAGAGCCCAGACCCTCGGGAAAAGCACTTGGTGGGTCATCCTGACAACTTCCCATTTCCAGCAGTTTTTGATGGTGTGGCAGTCCTGACACCCAAGGTTCTCCTTTGGGGCACTGTCCTCTGTGGCTGCTGGTGGCCTCGGGCCCTCCTCCCAGCCAGTCCCACCTCAGAGCTTCAACACCACTGCAGGACACCCCAGCAAAACACTCTGTTGGAGCAGAGAACAAACCCATGGCTGCGCTCGGAGCGGCTACTGAGGCTAGATTTCTTCTTATTGATTCTTTCACATGTGGAAGCACTGGGTCACCACTGTGAAGCCAGAGGCCAGCCCTGTTAGGATCCTTTCTCATTTCCAGTGATAATGGAGCACTCTGTGAATTTCTGTCAGCCGCAGGCTTATTGATCCAGGAGGGTGCAGCTGCAGGCCAGGGGTCCTCCTTCAGCATTCTTTTCTTAAGGCTGTGTAATAGTTTGTCCAAATCACCTCCTCCGGCCCGCTGCACTGGTGCCAGGCAGGTGCCAAGGGGCCTTCTTCTGTCCCTCATGCTTCGTGTTCTTGGATAGGATGGGCCTGAGGTCACGCCTTTGTCAGTCCAGGAGGGCCTTCAATGGATCTCAATATGAACCTGCAGGCGGACGTTGAGCATCATGGAAGCCACGATGTAGAGGTAGGGGAAGTTGATGCGCAGCCGCCAGGCCAGGTCGAAGAAGATGAGCAGCGTGCGAGTCAGCCCCTTGCAGAAGACCCCATAGGAGCGGGCGGCGGCCGAGCGCGAGAGCCGGACAGCCAGGCCCGACAGAGCCGCCGCCATATAGAGACCGGCGCTCCCACAGCCCGCCCGCCCGCCTACCCGCCCTCTCCGCTCCGCGTCGCCCCAGCCGCTGGCCCTCGCCTGGCGCGCTCAGGGAGCGAGGGAGGCGGCGGCTAGGCCGGCAGGCGGGCGGGCGGGCCGCGGGGGAGCGGAGTCCTAGCGTCACGCTAGAAGAAGCGCCTCCGCGAGCCGCCGCCTGGTACCCGGCCGCCAGGTATTTTATTTTAAAAGCTATGTAAAAATGTTAAAATATTTGACCAAGGAGACAAAAGATCTATTTTATCTTTCTGGAGATTAAAATAGTTTTTTTTTTTAGACAATTCAATCCAACCTCCATCTCCTGATTTCAAGCAATTCTCCTGCCTCAGCCTCCCATGTAGTTGGGACTACAGGATCATGCTACTGTGCCCGGCTAATTTTTTGCATTTTTAGTAGACATTGGGTTTCACCATGTTGGCCAGGCTGGTCTTGAACACCTGACCTCAGGTTATCTGCCCGTCTTGGCCTACCAAAATGCTAGGATTACTGGCATGAGCCACCACACTCACCCAAAAGGTTGTTTTTAATCTCTTGAATTGCTTTCTTGATTTTGTTCTGAACTAGATTGTTATTGGTGTATTGAAATGCTGCTGATTTTTCTGTATACTAATTTTGTATTCTACTACTTTGCTAAATTCATTTAACAAATCTAAGAGTTTTTTTCTGGTGAGATCTTTAGGTTTATCTAAATATAAGGTTATATCATCAGTAAGCTAGGATAATTTGACTTCTTCTTTTCCAATTTGGATGTTTTTATTTCTTTCTTCTGCCTGATGACTCTGGCTAGGACTTTCAGCATTATGTTAAATAACAGGGCGAAATTGGTCATCCTTGTCTTGTTCTAGTTCTTAGAGAAAATTAAATTTTTTATCCAATATAATGCTGACTGTGAGTTCCCCAGTGGGAACATGAACCACTGAAAAACACTCACCTTCTCCCATACTAGGGAGACATTCCTGGTTCCTAGCTGGCTTCAGGCATACAGGCTATCTGTTTTCCTTATCCTTCCTAGATTTTGGTGTACATTTTCATTTTTCTATTGGTCTTTCATGTCGCCTCTTGGAAAATGTATTCAAAGCATGATTGACCTGGGTGCGGGGTTTACGCCTGCAATCCAGCACTTTGGGAGGTCAAGGTGGGTGAATCAGGAGATCAGGAGTTTGAGACCATCCTGGCTAACATGGTGAAACCTGGCTGTACTAAAAATACAAAAAATTAGCCGGGCATGGTGGCGGACTCCTGTAGTACCAGCTACTCAGGAAACTAAGGCAGGAGGATAGTTTTACCATGAGAGGCAGAGGTTGCAGTGAGCTGAAGTCACACCACTGCATTCTAGCTTGGGTGACAGAGTGAGAGTCCATCTCAAAAAAAACAAACAAACAAAAACATAATTGCATGCACATTATTTTAGTTCTTCTAAGTGGATCAAGTATACTTGAAATGCTTCTAGTCAGCCATTAAAGCACAAAAAAAAGCAATTTTTTTAAAGTTACTAATTTACATATTATATCTACTTGTTTTTCAGATTATTTATTTCCTCAAAGGCAGCTAAGTATATTGCTATTATTTTGTGTCTATTAATGTCTTTATTATTTTTCAATTTAATGTTCAAAAGATCTATTTTTCTCTTGTAGGAATTGTGTATTATTTACAACACGCATTTAGTTAGATTAAGCTATTGAACACACACATCTATCAATCCCTGAAAAGTGATAAAGTGATAGTAAGGAGGTCTAATAGAAATAGAGTATCAAAGACAATAAATCAATTAAAGAGTTTGAAGAGCAACTGAATGTACTATGACATGAAAAAACCACCAAGCATAACTAGAAGACCAGGAAATTCAGTATCTGATTATTTATGATATTCAAAGACATAACAAAGAAAATAATATAAAGGCTGTTATCAAAGAATGGGCTGGGTGCTGTGGCTCAGGCCTGTAATCTCAGCACTTCGGGAGGCTGAGGCAATTGGATCACAAGGTCAGGAGTTTGACACTAGCCTGGCCAAGATGGTGAAACTCTGTCTACTCAAAATACAAAAATTTCCTGGGCGGAGTGACACACGCCTGTAATTCCAGCTACTTGGGAGGCTGAGACAGGAGAATTGCTTGAACCAGAGAGGCAGAGGTTGCAGTGAGCCGAGATTGCACCATTGCACTCCAGCTCTGGGCAATAGAGCAAGACTTCATCTTGGGGTGAGGGGGTGAGGGAAGTAATGGTATGGTATGGAGTATAATGAAGAGTGTTAGAATTTAAAAAAAAAATGATAAGTAGACAAGTAAAGATATTCAGGTGCAAACTTGTTTTTGGAAATCAACAGACAAAAATATGAGAAAAAATCTTGCACAAAACAATTTATAAACAAACAGTGTAGAAAAAGAAAAAGAGATTGAGTAGTGTAATAGAGTCTGGAATACTGAGTCTATATCTTGGAATATATTTGATTACAAAAGCCAAATGGAAATAAACTGAATAATCACTAGGGTAAGATCTGACCAGATGCTAAAGACATTTACTAAGAAAATCAAACTATTGCCCTTCTTCATATTTTAAGGATGCGTTAAAATAAGTATGTATATGTACAAGATTAAAGGGTCCAGATAAAATTAGCACACTACTGTCAGGTAAGTGCTGGAAGGGAGAATCCAGTTAAAGTAAGACAAAGAACAATGTCTTCATACAATTTCTACAATAATATAAATATATGCCAGAGTTTTTGTGATTTTCCTGACTTAGTACTTCTCAAAATGAAGTTGGACAAGCTACTTTGTATAATAAACCATACCATTATATCATTTGGTCATTTCAACTATCTTATAATCTATCTATATCAGAGTATGGTGGCAGTTACGAAATGGAAAATAAGCAGGATCCTTTTGCATTGTTTCTCTGTATGGTTTGCTCTGATATTGAAATTACTCATCTGTTGTGTTGTTTGCATTGTTCTTTCTGCTGTTGCCCTCCTCTGGAGTACCGAGCAAATTGGTGAGTGGCAGGGTACTCATGTACCAGAAAACAAACAAGCAAAAAAGAGAGCTTTTAGTGTGTTTCTCAAGATTGGTCCCTGGTGCCTTAAGTAGTTGGTCTGGTGAAGTCATATTTTCCTGGATGGTGCTGATCCTTGTGGATGTTTGTCAGTGTCTGGGCTTTGAAGAGTTATGTATTTATTGTTGTCTTTTCAGCATGGGTTTGTTTGTACCCGTACTTCTTGGAAAGTCTTTCCAGGTACTTGAAGGAACTTGGGTGTTGTGATACACATTTTGGTCACTACAGCCATAGTGGCATTTAGAGGCACTGCAAGCTATGGAGATTTGTTTTTCTCTCCTATTTTCTCCCAAACAAAAGGCATCTCTGTATGTGTGTGTGTGTGCTTAGCTTCCTGGAGTTTGGGGAGGGGGTGATAAAAGCACCTCTGTGGTCACCACCACTAGGACTGTGCTGCATCATATTTAAACCCAGCACAGCACTAATTCTTGTCCAAGTCCTGAAGCAACCATTGCCTGGTTATTGCTGATTTTCCCTCAAATCCCAATGGTTCTATAATCGACAGTTTGCAAAGCCAGCCAGGTTTGTGTCCTTCCCATCAGATTAGTGAGTTTTCCCTGGCTCCAGGCAATTACAGAGATACCATCCAGGAGTCAGAAGCTAGAACTGGAAACTGTTGTAACCTATCTGGTGCTTTATTTTGCTGGGGCTGAGGTGACACCCAAGCCACAAGACAAAGTTCCTTCCACTTTTCCATCCCCTTTACACCAGCAGAAGAGTGTCTCCCCATGACTACCACCATCCAGGGTCCATGGTGACTACTGCCTAGCTACTGCTAATGTTCATTCAAGGACCAATGGCTTTTCAGTCTACTTGTGGTGAATTATGCCAGGACTGGAACTCTCCCTTCAGTGCAGTGGGCAATCTTTTGGCCCTAGGCAAGTCCAGAAATGCTTGAACAAAGGCCTGGAATTCAGGACCTCAAGAGGCCATTGCTGCTCTGGTCCACTGTGGCTAAGCTGGTAGCTAAGCTGTAAAACAAGGTACCTTTTCTCTTCCCTCTCATTTTCTCATCAGAAGGCATCCTTCCCCTTAACTATTACAGCTGGAAATGCACTGTGTTACATTTGAAGCCAGCACATCTTGGAGTCTCATCCAGGGACTACAGTGAGTACTTCCTGGCTGCCACTGTTAACTATTCAGGATCCAAGAGACCTTTAAATAGCAGGTGAGGAATCCTTCCAGGACTGAGTCTTTCCTTTCAATGCAGTAGGTTCTCTTCTGTACCATAGTGTGTCTAGAAATGTTATCCAGAAGATAGTGCCTGAAATGAAGGCCTCAGGAGTCTCCCTATTGCCCTGTCTTAGTATGGTTGAGTTGGCAACCAAGTTTCAAACAAAGTCCTATTTACTCTTCCCTCTCCTCTCCATAAATAGGAGGAAGTCTTTCTCAGAGCTATAAGCTGTACTGCCTGGGGCTGGGGGAGAAATGGCACAAACACTCCTTTGGCCACTCTGTCTGATTTTAACTAGTTTAAACGCACCCCAATTCCACTAGATCTGAACCTAACACAGCACCAAGACTTGCACAATAATCGCAATCCTTGCAGCCTAGATTGACTTTCAAGTTTATTTAGAACCCCAGAGCCATTCAGCTCATAGTGGTGAGGCTTGTTGGTACTCAGGTTCCACCACTGAGATAGGTGATTACCCTCTGGCTAAGGCTAGTGTACATGCTCTCTCTGTGGGCATCACCTGAGTTCTTCCCATTGTTGGTTTATTCTGTGACAGGGCAGCACTGAGTTCCAATGCAAAGTTTCACAATCACTGCTCTCTCCCTTCCCAAAGCAAACAGATTCTTTCTTTGCACCATCTGATCATTGCCTGGGAATGAGGGAAGGTGGCATCTACAAGTCAAGGCTGTGTTTTCTACCCCGTTTAGTGCTTCTTTCCTTGCTATGATTTTAAAGACACGTACTGTGATTGCTTGTCTGATTTTTGGTACTCATGAAGGTGCTTTTTTGCTGGATAATTGTTCAATTTGGTGTTCCTGTAGGGACAATGATCAGTGGTTTCTTCTATTTGGCTGTCTTGCTCTGCTTCCTCTGTATAATTTTTAATAATGATCTAAATATATGTTGGCTGATAAGGGTAGAAAGTTGGAGTAGATGTTGGTCAGCGTCAGAAAATGCTAAGCACTATGACAAATGACAAAAAAATCCTCCAATTAATAGAATTTCTTTTTCAGAAAAGAGCTGAGACAATGTGTTGCAAGTACACTGATGCTATGTCATCAGATCAAAAGGAAATGGTAATGCAGGAAAACCTGAATCTACAAAAAACAAAAGGGAGTTTCAAAATGGTAATGAGGTGGCTTAATTAAAACATTTATTTTTAATAATAAATTTATTTAATTGGCAATTGATTTTGAGAGCAAAAATAATTACCATGCATTGTACAATGTATAGCTTAGATAGAAGTGAAGTAACTTGCCATGATTGCTCAAAGAACAGGAAGGGCAGAAATAGAAAATTACGTTATTTACGTTACTCATATCACCGTGCAATATTCTATCAAATTAGAGTCCATAAGGCAAAGATTTATATTACAAATACTAGGGCAAACATAAAAATAAAATGCAAATCAAAATAGAAAGATTTATAATTTATAAGGCCATCATGAAAATTAAATGAACTATTAAACTATGAATTTGTTATAAAAAAGCAACCAAAGTGGATAAAATAAACAAAAAGCAGAATGACCATATGAAAACATATAATTTAACAGACAAACTCAACCATACTTATAATTAAATTAATTTAAATATTCTGCACAGCCAGACCAAACAGCATATTTAACATATGCTATGTTAAATAAACTTCTGTTTCAAACATAAAGGCATAGTAGTTTAAAAAACACACATAAAAAAATAGAATCAGTTCTGTGCAACAACTATTCATGATATGGCTTAGATCTGTGTCGCCACCAAATCTCCTGTGGAATTGTCATCCTCGGTATTGGATGTGTGTCCTCGTAGAAGGCGATTGTATCATGGTGGTGGGTCCTTCATGGCTAGATGCTGGCCTCATAATGGTGAGTGTGTTCACATGAGATCTGTTTGTTTTAGTGTGTGACACCTCACACCCTAATCATCCCACCCACATTCTCCCTTGCTCCTGCTTTTGTCATTTGACATGCAAGCTCTGACTTGGATTCCTGCCGTGATTGTAAGCTTCCAGAGGCCTCCCTAGAAGTAGATGCTGGCAGTATGCTTCCTGTACAGCCTGCAGAACCATGAGCCAGTTATACTCCTTTTCTGACCAGTTACTCAGTTTTAGGTATTTATTTATAGCAGTGCAAGAACAGACTAATATAATTCACAAGAAATATGCATAAATTAAAATAATATTAGACAACCTGGAAAATGGAATATGATCAGAAGTAAAGAGAGGTGAGACAATGATCAGGTATAAATTTACGAGAGAAATTAATGATCCCAAAATAGTATGTACCTAGTAACGGACTTTAAATTATAAAATGTGTAATTAATTTTTAAAAAGAGAAAAATCTGCAGCCATTATTATTATTAATTTGATTCTTTTTCAAAATTGTGGAAGATGTTAGAAACAATACAGTAGTGACATTGACTATTTGAACAATTCTGAAAGTTCATTTGCCAAGTTTATTTGTGTAATGTCACAATGAGACAATGATGAAAGGAACCACTCATCAAGAAAATTGAACAGTTTTAGAAAAGTATGTTCCTAACTTAAAAACTTCATTATGTAAGCCAAATAAAATATCGACAGAATTGAAGAACAAATTAAACCAAGTCCCAATTGTCTGAGAGGGACATAACAATCATAATTATCTTTATACCTAATAACAAACTTCAAACTACATGATAAAAAAGTACAGAACAGTGATAAGGAAAAAAAAAAAGATTCTCTACTAAAGTTAGAGAATTTAGTATTCCTTTCTCAATAATTGATACAATAAGTACACAGAAAGAATGTAAAACTATCAGTACTTTTTATAACATAGCATTTTACATTTATATTAGAAAATAAAGGCACGTATCTATAAGTTAAGCTTTTACTTTTAAAAGAAACAATACTCTAAATAAAAATAAAATAAAATAAAATCATACACCAAGGGGTATACAATAAGAATTAGTAAAATATGGAAGATGGGTTATCACTCTAACTACCAAAAACACTAAAAAGATAATAGTATAATATGATGCTACATTTTGTGGTCAAATATTCTGTAAACATTTTCCTAACCCCATTTATGATGTCTTATTTATTCTTTTGAATGCACCTGAAAAGATATGTAACTTGAGGTTGCTAGCTGTGACATTACACAAATAAACT
Source organism: Aotus nancymaae (assembly GCF_030222135.1). NCBI lineage: Eukaryota > Metazoa > Chordata > Mammalia > Primates > Aotidae > Aotus > Aotus nancymaae. The sequence continues at coordinate 26,705,183 of NW_026988435.1, forward strand.
TGGCAAATGAACTTTCAGAATTGTTCAAATAGTCAATGTCACTACTGTATTGTTTCTAACATCTTCCACAATTTTGAAAAAGAATCAAATTAATAATAATAATGGCTGCAGATTTTTCTCTTTTTAAAAATTAATTGCACATTTTATAATTTAAAGTCCGTTACTAGGTACATACTATTTTGGGATCATTAATTTCTCTCGTAAATTTATACCTGATCATTATGAGAGTGTTCTCTTTATTTTGGTAATACTCTTAGTCTAACATTAAGTTAAATATATTTGGTTTTATATTATATAACATTTTGTATTCTTTTATTTTCAGCTTGTCTGATATTTTATATAAAAGGTGTACTTTTTGAAAATATTAAATTTGGGCTTGCTTTGTTTTCCATTATGACTGTCTGCATTTTAAGTATTTTGTTTTTCTGCTGTTTGCATTTCTGCTATTTTTGTATTTGCGTTTCTGCTACTATTGGTATTACTGAGTTTAAGCTTACCATCTTGCTATTTTCCTTCTCTTTTTTCCCCCCATGCTGTTTTCTATATTTTCTCTGTTTTTTCACTTTTTCTGTCTTCTCTTCAGGTTGAGTAATAAGATTTCAAATATTGCCTTCTATTCTTTTCGTTTGTCTTCATACATGTGTGTATGTTTTGTGGGTCTGTGTATATAGTTTTTTTTTTGAGAAACGAAATCATGATCTCTTAATTGTTTATATTCTCTGTAGAAACAATGTTTTATCAGTTCACATAAAATGAAAACCTTTTCTACAGTACATTTTTATTTCTCCTACCCATGGAAGATCATGTATTCTTAATTTAGTTTGTTCCATATTTTTACATATCTTTTTTGACAAACTTTATTTTGTCACAGCTGCTGCTATCTTTTCACAGGTAATCTTTATCCACTGTAGCCTTTACAGCAAAATCTGTAAAGTGAATATTTTTCTACCTTTAATCTCACAGTCTTCTTATCCAATCTTAATCTTTTTAACACATGTATCCCATGTCACATTTCTGCTAGTGTTTTCATTTCTTCCCCATTATCTACTGGATGACACAGAATCCCTTACAATGACATGTAAAAAGCTTTGTATTTTCTAATCTGATTTTTAGAATTTACCTTTCAGCAATACAGATCTATCTTCCAGCAACACATGGCCCCTTGTTATTTTCTAAACATGACACATTTTGTCACATAATTTTGCTTTTGCCAATAGTATATTTTCAGCTAAAATACCTCAACACTCCATTTTAGATTTTTTGGACTCAACATATTTTTACATTTCCCCGTTTAGAAATTATCACATTGTGTCATTCCTTTATGCTTAAGTTATTGTTTTGCAAATAGACCATAAATCCTAGAAATTTGTCCATAACTTTAGAGAAGATTTCAATAAATATTTGTAATAAATATATGATTTCAGAAAAGATATCCAACCAATTTCATGGGTTAAGAAAATGTTTTTGAATAAGACCAAAACTAGATCAGTAGTTACCTCAGCATGGTGGCCATGTAGGGATGGGAAGTGACTGCCAGTAGGTAGGAATTTCTTTTATGGGTAACAAAAGTATTCTAAAATCGACTGTGGTGAGTTACACAACTCTATTAACATACTAAAACCCATTAACTAGAGACTTTAAATTGTGAATATGTTATGTGAATTATATCTCAGAATAAAATCTGTTTTAAAAGAGTTAAATAAAGGGGGATAAATGGGTCCAGAGTGCTAAAAGAGACTGTACAATCTAGCTATTTTCAAGTTTGTTATTTTTTGAAATTATTTATGAACTTGAACTCAATTTATTTTCATTTTAAACCCAATTTAAAATGTGCTTCTTTCTGATGACTTACATAGCTTTTGATCCACACATAAATTCTAATACATAAAAATAGTTGCTATACAATTTCTATTTCTTTTCTCCTTTGAAGAAGACAGGTAGAAAAAAATATTTTTTGTTGTTGTATTCCCCACCCCACCCCCCACCCTGGAAAACAGTGATATTATTATTCTTTCATACCACTTTATTTGAAAATCAGTATTTCAGTAGATATATTGAAATGTTTGACTATTTATAAATTCACATATAATCTAACACAAACTAAATATATTGCCCATGTTCCAGTACAACTCTTTTTTTTTGTATAAAATGCATTTAAAAATCTTTTGAATAATATTAACTTATAATGAAATGTTATTAATATTGGTCTTCCTTAGAGAGAAAATTGGGATGTTAATCAGATACAGAAAGTTAATACTGTCTGTAAATATAAAACACAATATTTTCATTAGCCTTTCACTGCATTTCAATTATTATTTTGATTGCCTTCTCTAGCACTTTATTTTTCATTCTGAAACTACTTAGCTAAAGCTGAACACTAACATATATTTTTGTCTTTTCTTTCTGGGTTTTCTTCAGATCATTTTCAGAGATTCAGTCTAGATTATGGACAAGAAAAGATGCACATGTTATGATTAGACAGACTAGGATTAAGTTCCACTTTCATCATAAATTTAGGAAAATAGATATGAAATTTTGTGTAATTTTTTTCTGCATCTCTGACTGTCAACATTTACATCTGTATAAAATTGATGATAACATTTCTTTTCAGGGTGGCTAGAAATCATTTAAAAAATGAAAGATAAAATACCTCACACAATGGCTGACACTCCCAAGATGTAACCGTATATGATGATGATGATTATATGTGTAATATGTAATAATATTGCTGGACACTGAAAATCAAATGGGCTTAGCCTGTTGAATAAAATCTTTAATAGTGAAAAACCCTGTTCATATGCCCCAATGAAGGCTGTATCTTAATCAATTTTAGATTTAGGTATATTCACACAATCCTATGGATGCATTGCGACCTCAAAATTATTCTGTTCTGTCTTTATAAAACAAATACCATATCGGGACTGATCCTATTCTAAAAGTTCACCTTTACGTATATTTTTTTCGACCTATGTAATTTTCTTGTTTAGATTATGTAATACCTGGTAGGGTTTCTCCAATAATGTTTATGTGGCTTAAAATCATTGTACCTAACTCCTTATTCCCACTGAGCATTTGTCTGAGATTTACATAGCACATAATACCTTTCAAAAAGATGTAATTAAAAACAATCTAAATTAGTTTAATTACATGGAGATAACTGCAATGTGATGAAACTTCAAATTATGCTGTGTTGTGATGTCATTCTGAGTTATCATCCTATATCCTCCTTGTTTGCTACATTTCTATGTCTGTTTTCTTTCCAAGGGGGCTGTACATCCTCTAGGTCAGACATCAAAAAGATTATTTCTATAACTGCGTTAGCACCATAATGTTTTAATAAAGAAAGTAAGAAATTAGTTGTGAATTTATAGTTAGGACCTGATAATATTCAAGTAGTTGGTATATTCTCAAGCAAATTTTTGGAGATCTTTCTTACAATTTTTTATGATGCATGAAAAGGGTATGATTTAAGGCTAAAAGTTGTCTTTCTAGAATTCTGATTTCACAATTTATTAAAAATGTAATCGTTTTAATATTATACTAACATTATGTTCATGTACCTATCAGTCATATTATGATTTTCTGTCATTCATGAAAAAAAGGAAAATGTATGATTCTGATAAAGTGGCGTTTGTTACATTTGGCATCTGTTAATCATGTTTTTAAGTCTTTGTAAGAAAATCTAATGCCATAATATAGGAATATCACAATCAAAGAAATATATTCTCATTTTGAATTTTATTGTCATATACAGTGTCAAAAACTTTGAATTCAATAAATGAAACGTACATTATCTAAATAGTATTAAGTTATAAATACCTATCAGTCATATTTCTAAAGTAAATTACGAAGCAACTCTCCCTGATGTTTTAACAGTTAATTAAAAAGTAATTATAAAGAAAAGACAAGGTATTTGAGTGCATTAATACCACATAGACATTAATGTTGACTGTTTTATAGCTACAATTACTATGTACATTCTTACCTTTTATATTTTCAAATGCAACATAAACTGATGAACAAAAGGTTTTAGGATGTACTGACTAGAAATGTAACAACATTTAAAGTTCAAATTTCCTATTAACTTTCCAATTTCAGTTCCAAAAGTTGCTGCTTCTTTCATTTCCCCTGATCACTGCTGAATTAGGTCTGAACTTTCACTCCCCTTTAAATGTCAGATTTTAAAATTTTTATTGTGCACCATGTAAAATGAAAGCATTGTTGCCTGGCAAGCTTAACCTAGAAGATAGTCTGTTAAGGAAAAGAGATGTTAATTCGTTTAAAAGAAATACTCTCGCTGGAGACAATATAGAATATTCCTTAGATATGTCAACATTTTGAAATATTCTAGATGATATTTTTAAAAGGAGAAAGTTATTTCTATTTTTTAAAAATGAAATTACATTATTTTGAAAACTATTTGTGTTGAGAAAATTCTAGCTGTTTTTCTACAAATGAATTTTAGAATTAGGGTTAAAAATGTTTTAATTTGATGAGTGATTTTAAAAATAGGTAGGTTTTGACTTTTACTTATGTTTCTGTACATGTTTCTTTATTATTTTTATTATTTTTTTAAATTATACTTTAGGTTCTGGGGCACATGTGCAGATCATGCAGGATTGTTGCACAGGTATACACAAGGCAATGTGGTTTGCTGCCTCTATCCCCCCATCACCTACATCTGGCATTTCTCCCCATGTTATCTCTCCCCAACTTCCCTAACCCCCTGCTGTCCCTCCCTTGCCCCCCCAGCAAACCCCAGTGTGTGATGCTCCCCTTCCTGTGTCCATGTGTTCGCACTGTTCAACACCTGCCTGTAAGTGAGAACATGCAGTATTTGATTTTCTATTCTTGTGTCAGTTTGCTGAGAATGATGTTTTCCAGATTCATCCACAAAGGACATGAACTCATCCCTTTTTATGGCTGCATGGTATATATGTGCCACATTTTCCTTGTTCAGTCTATCATCGATGGGCATTTGGGTTGGTTCCAGGTCTTTGCTATTGTAAACAGTGCCACTATGAACATACGTGTGCATGTGTCTTTATGATAAAATGATTTATAATCCTTTAGGTATATACCCAGTAATGGGATGGCTGGGTCAAATGGAATTTCTGTTTCTAGGTCCTTGAGGAAGCGCTAAACTGTCATCCACAATGGTTGAACTAATTTACACTCTCACCAACAGTGTAAAAGTGTTCCTATTTCTCCACATCCTCTCCAGCATCTGTTGTCTCCAGATTTTTTAATGATCGCCATTCTAACTGGTGTGAGGTGGTATCTCAATGTGGTTTTGAAATGCATTTCTCTAATAATCAGTGATGATGAGCATTTTTTCATGTTTCTTGGCCTATGTATATGTCTTCTTTTGAAAAGTGTCTGTTCCTATCCTTCTCCCACTTTTGAATGTTTTTTTTTTCTCGTAAATCTGTTTTAGTTCTTTGTAGATTCTAGATATCAGCCCTTTACCAGATGTGTAGATTGCAAAATTTTTTTCCCATTCTGTTTGTTGCCAGTTCACTCCAATGATTGCTTCTTTTGCTGTACAGAAGCTCTGGAGTTTAATTAGATCTCATTTGTCTATTTTGGCTTTTGTTGCCAATGCTTTTGGTGTTTTAGTCATGAAGTTCTTGCCTATGCCATGTCAATGTTTTAATTTGATGAGTGATTTTAAAAATAGGTAGGTTTTGACTTTTACATGTTTCTTTATACATGTACCTAAAATTTATAAACATATATTTTGATATAGCATTACCACAATAAATACCAATATGAGTAACATAATCACAATATTGTTTGTTGCACTTGCATTCATCAATGTTTTGTGAAAAGAAATAAAAACTCAGTCAAATATTAGGATAATTTTTTAAAAACTTCTATTAAAGCAAGGTGGATGACAATTAATATAAAAGATTATGATTACCTAGATTCAATGATACAATATTTTCAAACTTAGACATTTATAAAAGTGTAAGCTAAATAGTCAGTCTTATAGCTTATATGTGACCTTTATGTGATTCCTGCTAAAGTTTAACCACTCCAAAATTGTTTCTAAAACGATTTCACACCACGATACTTATAGATTTTTTTGTTTTTTATTTGCAAACATAAATAATAAACATTACTTTCATCATTTCACAATAATTATTTTTTATGACTTACATAAATATAGAAGAGTTTCCTGTATGAATATCATTGTTTATCAGTACTTCGTAAACATTTGTAATGGCAGTAGGCCCCCTTAAACAATTTCATGAAATTCTGGATCTTATCTGCAGATAAAATTAAACTATATTTTACATTTTAGTTTGTTTTGGAAATTCCTTAAATAATTGCTAAGATTTATTGTATAACAATGTTCTGAATGTATTCAATCATTCTTATAATAGATCATAAATACTAAAGAAAATAATGTTCATTAGCATTTTGTATTATATGGTCTTCACTGTTAAAAAAATTGATGAATATGAAGTATTATATATAGAATTCCGGTTTTAGTGATATTTTATGAAAGCAAAGAGAAAAGATGAGATACTATGTTAGCTATTAGTATAGCTTGGATACTTGTCTCCCCAAATCTCATGTCTAAGTATAATCCTCAATGTTAAGGTGGAGCCTGGTGGGGTGTTTGGTTTATGGAGGCACATCTCTCATGGCTTGGTGCTGTCCTCAAAACAGTAAGTGAGTTCTCATGAGATCTAGGTTTTTTTTTTTTTTACTTTTTTCTTGTTTTTGTTTTGAGATGGTGTCTGTCTCTGTCACCCAGGCTAGAGTGCAATGGTGCAATCTTTGCTCACTGCAACCTCTGCCTCCTGGGTTCAAGTGATTCTCCTGCCTCAGCCTCCCAAGTAGTTGGATTAGATGCACCCACCATGCCCAGCTAATTTTTGTATTTTTAGTAGAGATAGGTTTTCACCAGGTTGGCCAGACTGGTCTCGAACTCCTGACCTCAAGTGATTCTTCCACCTCAGCCTCCCAAATTGCTGTGATTACAGGTGTGAGCCACCATGCCCAGCAGAGATATGGATTTTTAAATGTGTAGAGAACCTCCCCTTGTACTCTCTCTCTTGTTCCCACTCTTGCCATGTGGTATGTAAGCTCCCTATGCACCTTCTGCTATGATTGTAAGCTTGCTGAAGACTCCTTAAAAGCCAAGCAGATGGCAGCACCATGCCTCCTGTAAAACCTGCAGAATCATAAGCCAATGAAACCTCTTTTTAAAAATATAAATTACTAAGTCTCATGTACACCTTTACATCAACCTGAGAAATGCCTAACACAGAAAATTGGTACTGAAGAGTGGGGCATTGCCAAAAAGGTACCTAATAGTATGGAAGCAGCTTTGGAATTGAGTAACAGGCAGAGGTTGTGTATTAGTCCATTGTCACACTGCTATTAAAAAACTAATGGAGACTGGATATTTTATGAAGAAAAGAGGGTTAGTTGATTTATGGTTCCAAAGGAGGAACAGGAAGCATGGCTAGGGAGGCCTTGGGAAACATATAATCATGGCAGATGGTGAAAGGAAGCAAACACCTTCTTCACATTGCAGAGTGAGAGAGAGAGAGAGCAAAGGGGAGTGTTCCACACTTTTAAACAACTGGATCTCATGAGAACTTTATCACAAGAACAGCAAGGGGGGAGTCTACTGAATGATTCATTCGGTTTTCACTAGCCCCTCCTCCAACACATGGAGATTAAAACTTAATATGAGATTTGGGTGGGGACACAGGGCCAAGCCAGTCGGGTTGGGAGGTTCAGAAGACAGAAGATGAGGCAGAGTTTAGAACTACTTAGATAATGATTAAACGGTTGTGACAAAAATGCTGTTGTTAATATGAACAGTAAAAGTGATGCTGATGTGTTCGCAGATGGAAATTGGAGATGAGGTCATACTTGTTATGCCTTAGCATAGAACTTGGCTGTATTATGCTAAACTAGTGAACTTAAGAGTGATTACCTAGTGTGTCTAGAGGAAGAAATTTGTAAGCAAATCATTCAAGATGTGACCTAGCTGCTTCAAACACCCTAAGATTAGATGTGGGAGCAAATAAATGATTTAATGTGTGAAGTTATATTTGAAGGGGAACCAGAGCATAAGAGTTTGAGAAATTTGCAGGCTTATGATGTGGTAGAGAACAAAAATTTATGGTTAGGAGAGAAATTCACATGAGCTGTAGTGTAATCACTTTAGAGATCTGAATAACTAAAATGGATCCAAGTAATCATAGTCAAGATAATAGGAAAAATCTTAAAGACATTTCAGAGATTTTTGAGGCTGCTGCTCCAATCACAGGCCCACAGGCCTAAGAGGAAATAATAATTTCAGGGCCCAGGCCCAGAGTGCCACTGAGCCCTGTGCAGTCATGGGACACTGTTCCCCATGTTCAGGCCACTCTGGCTCCAGGCTTTGCTCAAAGGGGCAAAGTACATACAGCTTGTGCTGCTGCTCTAAAGGGCATAAGCTATAGGCCTTGTTGGTTTACGTGTGATGTTAATCCTGTAGGTGCCCAGAGTGCAAGAGTGAAGAAGACTTGGAACTCCCACCTAGATTACTCAGGATTTACAGAAAAGCCTGAGTGCCCAGGCAGAAGCCTGCTGCAGGATTGGAGCCCTCATAGAAAGCATTTACTAAAGCAAAGCCAAGGAAAATGTGGAGTTGGAGAACCCACACCATGCTCCCACTGGGATACTGCCTAGTGGAGCTGTGCAAAGGGGACCATCATTCTCCAGACCCCAGAATTGTAGATCTACTGACAGCTTACACCCTGTGCCTGGAAAGACCACAGGCACTCAACTGCAACCTTTGAGAACAGCCACAGGGCCTGCATTTTACAGAGACACAGAGATGGAGCTTCCCAAGGCATTGGGAGCTCTCCCCTGTAGCAGTGTGTCCTGGATGTGGTACATAAAGTCAAAGGAGATTATTTTGGAGCATTAAGATTTAATGACTATCCTGTTGGCTTTCAGACTTGTGTGGGGCCTGTAGCCCTTTTCTTTTGCTTCATTTCTCCCTTTTGTAATGGAGACATTTACCCAATGCCTGTATCCCCATTTTACCTTGGAAGTAAATAACTCATTTTTATTTTACAGGCTTGTAGGTCAAAGGACTTGTTCTTGTCATACATAGATAGATAGATAGATAGATAGATAGATAGATAGATAGATAAGTATATATACATATATGACATAAAGGAAAGTCTGAAAACCACATCTTCTTAAAAACAAAATAAAATAAGGCATCCAGTCTTTTGTAAAGAAAAGATAAATTATTATGTAAATTATATTTTTAGCCATTGTGTGTGTGTGTGTGTGTGTGTGTGTTGTTGTTGTTGTTGAAACAAATTCTCTCTCTGTTGCCCAGGCTGGCATTCAGTGGCACGATCTCAGCTCACTGCAATCTCTGCCTCCCAGGTTCAAGGGATTCTCCTGCCTCAGCCTCTCAAGTAGGTGGAACTACAGGCATGTGCCACCATGCCTGGCTAATTTTTTTATTTTTAGTAGAGACAGGGTTTCACCATGTTGGCCAGGCTGGTCTCAAACTGACCTCAGGAGATCCACTTCCCTAGGCCTCCCAAAGTGCTGAAATTACAGGTGTGAGCCACCACACCCAGTCAGTTTTGAGCCATTTTGTTGAAGGTGAATCAAGTTGCCCAGTAAAGCAGGTTATGTGATGGATTCATTAGCATATATTCCAAGCTCTTGTGACATGTCTTCTAAAGGGTGACAGTTAACAGAAAGTGTGTTAGGGAAAGATAGTAATGCTGCTGAACTTAGAAATATGAAAGTGCGTTTTAAATGCCATTGTAGCTAGGGTGTTGGATGTGATTTACTTATATTAATTATTATATTATTATATTAATGCGGATGTTGAATTCATCTGAAGGTAGTTCAGGAGAAAAGGACAGAAGGCTGTCTTGTGGACTGTAACAGGGCAGTTCATTTAGAGATTGTAGCTGAATCAGAGGGTTCCTATTTTAAACAGCAGCTACCTGCTCACAGCAAAAGGAGCAGCAAATATGCTTTGGAGAGTTATTGGTGAAACTCATTTCAAGTCTCTATGCTCATCCATCCTACTGATTCTTTTAGTGATTTAATACTCAATACAAAACCACTCTGGTTCACCTAGCTGTGGTGTATCCTATGCGCTGCGCTAAACCCTGCTCAATGTACTCATCAAAAGTGTTTTTTAATTGCTGTTAATATCTGTTGTTTTTGCTGTTATACATTTTAAAAATGCATCACATAGGATCCTGTTGTATTTTCATCTCATCCTCACTTTTATCCTTTGTGGCTGCTTCTCCAGCAGTTGTGTTCTGTAACCCACTCAAACTGTGTATTCAGTCCCTGCCACCAACCTGTCTATCAGGATACATAAATGACTTGTTTGACAAACATGCATTTTCAATTTTCTAACCGAAGTGTTTGATTTAGACAATGCATAAACCCTAAATGATCATCAATTATTCACAAGGATTATTATATAAATACTGAATGCCTTTTTTGTACCACAGTACAGAAAATACCTATTTATAGAAAAGAGACCAGGGGAGTAAATGATGCAGAAACAAAATGAGAATAAATTAACACAAAATACAGTGCCTTAGCGGGGTGAGGTCCACAGCTCATTATTTTTCCATTCTGTGGTTCACATAAATCTAAAAAATACTTAAATTGGGTTCAGATACTAAGTTTTTCTAAAACAAATGAGTTACTAATGTATCAATAATGACACTGCCTAACACTTTTAATTTGCAATTAATTTCTGTATGTAGCAGGACCACAATTTAGATGCAAGTTATTCCTTATCTTTCATCTCAAATATTTTAAGTGTTAAGTGAAAATTTTAAGACAAAAATTATATCTTTTAATTCCTTATCTCTATCTAATGACCAAAGGTAGTAGTGTCAATAACTTTTTAATTACATTACCTTTCTGTCCTACAGAGGTGCATCATTTCATGTTTTGCAAATGATAAAATAAGCAAATTTCACTAAGAAAATTTGTTTCATGCATTTAAAGGACCATGAGAATTTCCACTTTAACCTCTTTTTTTTTTTTTTTATTGTACTTTAAGTTCTGGGATACATGTGCACATCTTGTAGAATTGTTGCATAGGTATACACATGCCATGATGGTTTGCTGCCTCCATACCCTTGTCAACTACATCAGGCATTTCTCTAATGTTATCCCTCCCCAACCTCCCCACTCCCTGTTGTCCCTCCTTTAGCCCCCCACCACCCAACAAACCTCAGTGTGTGATGTTCCCCTCCCTGTGCCCATGTGTTCTCATTGTTCAGTATCCACTTATGAGTGAGAACAAGTGGTATTTGGTTTTCTGTTCTTGTGTCAGTTTGCTGAGAATGATGGTTTCCAGATTCATCCATATCCCTTAAAAGGACATGAACTCATCCTTTTTTATGGCTGCATAGTATTCCATGGTGTACTATGTGCCACATTTTCCTTATCCAGTCTATCATTGATGGGCATTTGGGTTGGTTTCAGGTCTTTGCTATTGTAAACAGTGCCACAATGAACATATGTGTGCATGTGTCTTTATAACAGAACAATTTATAATCATTTGGGTATAAGTAATTAGAAATATCTTCAGTATCTCTTCACTTATATTTTATAATTCCAAAACGTATTTGTTTTATTTGCAAATATTTCTATCCCAAACATTTATTTTAAGCTCCTCTGCTTAAATTCAACTAGACTTTTAAAAATAGCAGCATTTTATATAAATCACTCACCATCAAACATCATTGTGAGTTTTCAATGACAGCTTAGATTGATCAAAACAGATAATAACACTGGAGACTAAAAGACTGCTCTTTGAGTATTTGATGAGCATGATGCTGAATACACCATACACATCCTACACATATACATATAAGATAAAGTATGAGAAAAAATAAGTACAAGTTATAAAGGAAGAAAGCAGATATTAAAATAATGTAATTCATTATTATAATTCATAATGACATTTCAGAATTTTAGAACTGATCTTTATATTAGATGAAGCTTGTATTTTGCATAATACTTACAAATTTGGGACCAGCATGTCTCAGCTTAAATTTCTAATCTAGTGTAGTTTTGCCATTATCTACATTTCTGTCATGGACAACAGCAGAGAATATTAAATATCAAATTTGCCAAAGTAATTTGTAATGATGATTAAGACTGTAAACATAATCTCAGTGTAAATCTATTTTAAAGGTCTAAAATATTACATACGATGTCTCACTCTGCTCTGCCATCTCTATAGATAAAAATGACTTCTACATTTGTAGAAGTTTCTTTCCAGATACCTGTGGATAAATTTTATCCAATGACGATTTGTTTGCCATTTTCAGCTATCAGGTTATTCAGAACATCCAGAGTGTCTTCACTTCTAATTGGAAAGAATAAGATGCATAATCATTCAGAGCCTCTAAAAGTTTTAAGTACATCGTGTGCTAGTATTAGGTAGATAGGAAAATTAGCAATTGATTTCCTGTATCAGAGTTTTACGAAATTGGATTCTCCCTATTAGTGATTTCCTTTGGAAGTAAGCAAAATTTATGCTTAATATAGAGGTCAGTACTCTTGGATATTTTAGGGTTTTTTTTTTTTTTTCTTTTCAGAAGACTGAAAAGGAAACCTTTTTGTTTTCTTTTTAAGACAGAGTCCTGCTCTGTCACCCAGGTTGGAGTGCAGTGGCGCGATCATAGCTCACTGCAACCTTTGCCTCCCAGCTTCAAGAAATTCTCCTTCCTCAGCCTCCTGAGTAGCTGAGATTACAGGAGCCCACCTCCTGGTTAATGTTTTGTACTTTTAGTAGATATGGGATTTCACCATGTTGGACGTGCTGGTCCCAAATTTTGATCTCGGGTGATACACCTGCATGGGCCTCCCAAAGTGCCGGGATTACAAGCCAGAGCCACCATACCCAGCTGGTATCCTTCTTTTAAAGAGGCAGGTTACTCTGTATCATTTGAACAAACCCAATTTCATATAATCTCAGAAGGGTAACCATGTACATTTTCTCAAAGGGATATATGTATGTCTATGAATTTATTCCTATAATAATAGAGGTGGCAATGTTTTTTCTGCAAAAGCTTAATGTACCTACTTGTGTATATATCAAGTATAGCATGTAATGTCTACCAAATTTTGGTAAGTTTATGAGATCACAAACTTTTGGAAGACAACTTTATTTTATTTTATTTGTATTTTCCACTGTTGTATTCTTTCCAGAACAGTTCATGGCACAAATTAGATAGGCATCCAAAATATCTTTGTTGAAATGACAGTTTAATGTACTAGTTCTTTATCTGTTTCAACTAGTCTAATATATATTCAGTGGTTTGTATATAAAATAAACACCTATTGCAACATCATGGCATATTTTGCACACCAAGATGTGAACACCAAGCTATTCACTTATGTACAGAAATGTTCCTTGCTGCTCTGTTTACACAGGAGAAAAAAAATCATGATATTCAAGGAGTTATCTAATGTGCTGTACATACTTTGCAATACAAATTAAGTACATTGTTTTCACTAAAAATGCAACCTCAAGCAAAAACCATAACAGAGCATTTACATTATTGAATCCTTGCTATTAACAAATAAAACATGTATTCATTTGCTAAAGCTGTAAGATACTACCTCTGATATATTATTATGATGAATTTAAGTAAAAAGTGGACTATATATAGAGATACATATACACATATGTACAGTCTCAATAATACTAATTGGAATTCCAAATGTATCTGCCCATAAATATAAATATGAAAATAAATATATTGTTATTACATATTAACTAAATTTACCCAGTTATATCATTAAAATCTATCTTTTTAATGGGAAAAAAAATTAAAGACAGTAGTTTTTGGGAAAGAGGCTGTATCTCAAAAATACTCACTGCAGGAAAAAAAAAAAAATGAAGTTAATCTAAATGTCCAGGCATGCTATGCAATTTAACATTATGACACCTTAAAAATGATGGATAGAAGCTTATGTAGTATAAAGGAGCTGTGATAGTTAATTTAGTTTTGGCAGCCTGGTTGGGCTATGATGCTCAGATATTGGATCAAGCATCATTCTGGATGATTCCATGAAGTTGTTTCTTTGATGAGACTATCACTTACATCAGTGCACTTTGAGTAAAGCAGATTGCCCTTCATAATGTGAGTGGGTTTTATCCAAACAATTGAAAATCTTAATAGAACAAAGACTGACCTTTTCCAAATGAAAACAAATTCAGTCAGCTGACTGCTTTTGAACACAACTGCAACTCTTCCCTGAGTCTCTGCCCTGCTTAATTTTGGTCTTAACCAAGCTTTCACAATTACATGAGCCAATTCTTTGAAATAAATATGCAACTGTATACACATTATTTGGTTCTTTTTCTCTAGAGCACCCTTTGGATAAGTAATACAGGGACTTAAGATTAAACTGGTTACGTGTATACAAGACTGCTAGAGGACTATAGCTAAGTTGTGTTCCAACACAGAAATCAACATTCTAAATCACCTTAGCATCTGCTAACATCTGAGCTGATGTCATTGCCAGCTTTCTCATTATCATATCAGAGTGTTGGTGGAATGTGACTAAATATATTGTGTTTAAAAAAATATTGAATTCATGTAAAATATGTGGTTAAATACATAGAAGTTTTTGAAATTCAAACAAAATTATAAAGAAAATCACACTAATAAGCATTGCTAATTACTAAATGTGATTTTGTTGCAAATATGGGTTTAGGCCTCTTCAATTAACTAATAGTAACAATTCATCATTAATAAGCATGGTAATATCTAACATGTATTGAAGGTTAGTTATGTAATAGACCTTAAGCTATGCATTTAACATTCATTTAAAAAATAATGAAAAGCACTCTCTGAGGCAAATCCTATTAGTAATATACATATGAGGTAACCACAAGTGACTGGACTAGAAAGCAAGTTCAGGTCTGCCTCATTACAGAGACTCAGAGCCAGAAACCTCAACCCCTTGGCTAATAGTCTGTACTAAGTTGTTCACATCAGTAGTTCTATAATGGTCGTTCAGCATCACCACTTTGTTTAAATCGTCAGTTCACAATTATATATTTGGAAATGTTAGACTACCATTTTCATTTTCAATGTTGTCAAAATAGTTATGTGTCAAATTTACTATCATTTACGTCCCTCAAACCTTGCCATATTGTAGCATGTGATACAAGAGCTTTGTATTTTCAAGGCTTTCAAAATTCAGCTCATTCTTACATATATGTAATGATCTGAGCACATAATAGATAAATGACAGGTAGATATATTTTAATGTAAATCTGATATTTTATTTTGGGTGAGATATAATCTAGCATTGTTTTGCTAAACAAATTTCAGTAATGATTGAGTGGAAAAATAATACTGCAAGAGGCTAAGCCACATAGTCTTTGGAGTCAGAATGTTTAAGGAAAATTTCTTAGCCCCTCAAATTTTTATAGCTGTGTGAACAAGCTCAAGTCACTTAACTCTTGGGGTTTCAGTTTCTCTATGTGTAAAAGTAAGATGGCAAAATGTCTACCTCAAAAAGTTTGTGTGGAGTTCACACGTGTTTATATTTTTAAAGCTTTTAGAACAGTGTCTAGAGTATCATAAACTTGGTTTAAACATTTGGTAGTAATACTTTCATTTTAAGTAATAGTTGTATTATTTAAATATATAATTAAATTGCATTCTATATTCTGTAGTTTAAATTGTGATCAATTTACATTTTCAAGCAATATTTTGCTCAATATGATTTCTGGCTATTTTGTCAACGTTGTAAACTTCATCTTACCACTTGGCTGCATTCAGTTTTCTATACTTGCTTACTCATCCTTTTAAGCCAACCTCAATTGCAAGCAGAGACTCAGCCATCCATTATGTTAGCTCTGTTATTCAGGATCAGTTGATAATGGATTTCTGATGTAGATGGAAGTTTTTGTGTAACTGCAATATCACTTTGATAGATGAGGTCACAATAGTTTTAACCGATGTTCTTTCAAGTCTCAGGAACTCAGGAACGCTTGCTTACATGGTATATCTGAAGTATTTCTGTTTTTTTTTTTTTTTTTTTTTTTTAGATGGAGTCTTGCTCTGTTACCAGGCTGTAGTGCTTTAGCATGATCTCGGCTCACTGCAACCTTCGCTTTCCAGATTCAAGCAATTCCCCTGCCTCAGCCTCCCAAGTAGCTGGGTCAAAGGCATGCACCACCACGCCCTGCTAATTTTTTTGCAGTTTAGCAGAGACGGGGTATCACCATGTTGGCCAGGATGGACTCTATCTCCCGATCTCATGATTCACCCACCTCAGCCTTCCAAAGTGCTGGGATTACAGGGGTGAGCCACCACGCCCGGCCCAGCTGAAGCATTTCAAAAGCAATGCATGATACCTGTAGCCTAAATTACTCTACGCAGACACACATTATTTAAAAAAAGAAAAAAAAAATGTTTCAAGGCTTTTACCAAGCTTTACAAATTGATCAAAGCAAAATTTTTTTTATTAAATATAATTTTTTTAATGAATAGTTTGAAAAGGGTAGGCAGTCTCAGTACAATAAAGTGCTGTCTTTGAAGTAATTTCCATTCATTTGAACTCGAATTTAAAGGTATTAAACCCAGCCTCTTTTTCATAACAAACATCTGCTGATTCATTTATATTGCTATATTTTCTGGGTAAAAGGTACTAAAAGCAAAGCAGTTAAAGAAATAAAATTTTATTTAAAAATATATTTATTTTTATTTGTTCCTACTAAACCATTGCTATTACTATAGTAATACTAAGGTACAAATGTAATTCTGTTTAGAAGCTTGAGGTATTAAGGCCAGGCGCGGTGGCTCATGCCTATAATCCCAGCACTTTGGGAGGCCAAGGCGGGTGGATCACCATGTCAAGAGATCGAGACCATCCTGGTCAACATGGTGAAACCCTGTCTCTACTAAAAATACAAAAATTAGCTGGGCATGGTAGTGCACGCCTGTAGTCCCAGCTACTCGGGAGGCTGAGGCAGAATTGCTTGAACCTAGGAGGCGGAGGTTGCAGTGAGCCGAGATCCTGCCATTGCACTCCAGCCTGGGTAACAAAAGCGAAACTCTGTCTCAAAAAAAAAAAAAAAAGAAGAAGTTTGAGGTACTAAAGATTCACTTTAAGAACATATTTTCAGAAAAAAAATGTCAAACATGTCTTATCTTTAGTTGTTAAGTAAAATTTTGATTTTAGACAAATTTGAACATAGTATTAAAAAAATGTACACTGATACCCATGTCTGTCATGCATGAGAAACAATACCTGTACTTTTCTAATACAACATGCATTATTTTTTATTCTACTTAGTTAACTTTTCTATTTCATATATGTGCACACATATATATCCATTATACATTCACAGTAATTGTACATATTTTGTACATGTAATATTTTGATACATGTGTACTATGTATAATGATCAAATTGGGGTAATGGGAATATCCATCACGTCACACGTTTATTTCCTAGTTTTGGTGACATTTTCAAATCTTCCCATCTAGCTTTTTTGAAATATACAATAAATTACTGTTAACTGTATTTACACTGCTGTGCTATCCAACACTGGAACATATTCCTTCTACTTAACTGTATTTTTGTATCATTTAACTAACTTCTCCTTATCTTCCCCTTCCTCCTACCCTTTCCAGCCTCTGGCATCTACTAGTTTTCTCCCTGTCTCCATGAGATTACCTTTCTTAGCTCCCCCATATAAGTGAGAATATGTAATATAAAAGTGAAAGCTGCAACTTACTAAATTGCCTTTATGGCCCACTAACAGTTTATGACCCACATTATGAAAAACATTACTCCATGCAGTCCTCTAAAACTGAATATACCAATGCAAAGCAACGTTGACTCACAATCATTGGTAAATGGGTGTGGTAGTTGCTAAATATTACATATCATTCACTAAATGGTAAACACCTTTTTAAGCACTCTTCGTATATATCTTCTCATAATGAATTTTTTTCTTTCTTTCTTTTTTTTTTTTTTGAGACGGAGTTTTGGTTTTGTTACCCAGGCTGGAGTGCAATGGTGCAACCTCGGCTCACTGCAACCTCCTCCTCCTGGGTTCGGGCAATTCTCCTGCCTCAGCCTCCTGAGTCGCTGGGGTTACTGGCACGTGCCACCATGCCCAGCTAATTTTTTGTATTTTTAGTAGAGACGGGGTTTCACTATGTTGACCAGGATGATCTCGATCTCTTGACCTCGTGATCCACCCGCCTCGGCCTCCCAAAGTGCTGGGATTGCAGGCTTGAGCCACCGCGCCTGGCCAATAAATTTTATAAGCTTGGAGAGCTAGGCTTCAGACTCTGAGATTTTAATAGTATTTCATAAAGAAAAGTGCTTTAAGATTATGGATCAAGTAGACCCAGAACACCTTGTTTTAAATTGACAGATAAAATTGTACATACTTCTTGTATACAACATGGTGTTTGGAATGGTTACATCTAGCTAATTTAAAAAATACATTATCTCATCTATTTTTCATTTTTTATGGTGAGAATACTTAACATCCACTTCCTTTTTATTATTTAAAAATACAATTCGCCATGCTGTACAACTGATGTCTTGAATGTATTTCTCTTTAACTGTAGCTACATATTTGGCCATTATTCCCCCATCCTTCCCCTCCCCTGACTATCTCAGCTTCTGTTAACCTCCTTTCTATTTTGTACTTACGTCTGTCTCTGAGTGTTTAAATAGTGCATTTCCATATTCAGGGCCATTCCTTTATTGCTACTTTTCAGAGATGCTTACTAATTTTTTTCCGTTTTTTCAAACGTTACATATAGTTGACATAGAAAACCATATATTTCAAAAGAGAGAAGAAACAAAAATATTTACTAGTATGTCTGGTTTTAGCTTTAATATCAATGAGCACAGACTGTTATAATTGAGAACTAACAGTTCTTTAGGGAGTGATTGTATTTTATTTAGAACATGGGTGAACATAAAAATTATAGTTTTATAAGGTAATAATTTGCATAAATGGTTTAAAGAAGGCATGGAAGATCGATTTCATGGGCATTTACCTGGCAACCAGATGTCATGTATGTGTATCTAAAATGCCTAAAATTATGGTCACATTGAATTATGTGAGTAGTCTTTCATCACACAAATAGATGTTATTAAAAGATTAAAGAAAGTTGTGTTTCCAGAATCAGCACTGCAGTTACATTTTTTGCTTCAACAAGAAATTATTATTTTTGAATAGAATGGGGAAATGTTTTTGTTCTTTGTTATTAATTTTAAAATACAAGTACATACATAGAATATTCATACATGTTTTCACTTAGTATGTTCTTTAGAGATCCTAGGGTGGTCATTGAAAGAGAGGCATTTCTCCATCATTCCACTATATATTTCCAGGCATCCTGAGGACCACCTCTCTCATCTTATCTCAATTCTTTAAGACATATTTATTAATACTACTACCAAGTGTATCTGGAAGATCCTCTAGATAATCTCTTTTGCTAATATCATTCCAGAAAGGGGTGAGTGGTAAAAAGAAGCTCCAGACCATTAAACAAGAAAATAACTTTCAGAAGGTAACAGACATCTTGTATTCCAAATGTTCTGAATACCATCTCTGAATATAACTAGATCTTTTTTCTCTTTCTCTTCTTACCCTCTCATCTCACTCCTGGCCAGGGTTTCCATAAGATTATACTGAAACATTCTCCAGCAAAGAAATATAAAATTATGTTTGTATTCTGTTTTAAACTTACAGATACCATCTCACTTGATCTTGAAAATAGTCTTATCCCTGAGGAGTTGTTATCTACATTTTATAAGGACAGTGGAGTATTCTTAGATTGATGCTCAAATTTGTTTTTTGTATTATTTATTTTTATTCATTTGTTTACTTATTTATTTGAGATGGAGTCTAGCTCTGTCACCCAGGCTGGAGTGCAGTGGCATGATTTTGGCTCACTACAACCTCTGCCTCCCAGGTTTAAGTAATTCTCCTGCCTCAGCCTTCTGAGTAGCTGGGATCACAGGCACCCACCACTGTGCCCGGGTAATTTTTGTAATTTTAGTAGAGACGGGTTTCGCCATCTTGGCCAGGCTGGTCTCAGACTCCTGACCTTGTGATCCACCCACCTCGGCCTCCCAATGCTCTGGGATTACCTGTGTGGACCACAACACCTGGCCTGTTGTACTATTTATTTTTCTATAGAACCGAGAAACTTTGTGTGATCTAGCTTTCCTGAAAAGCAGTATAGTCTACAAACACAACTGAAGAAGTGGGAAACTAATCAATTATACTTGTAGCAGAAATTAGCAGCTATATATGGCAGAATCAGTGCACTAACTGGCTAAGATGAAAGCCCAAGGTTCCTCTCTGTTAAGAAAATAGTCCATAAGATTTTCCTACGTAGGATATCATTAACATTTGTTAAATGTTAAATGTTGGTGGTAATAAGTAACCTGTAATAAGTATTATCGATGTCTCATATTACATAAAAACATATGTTTTCCTGTTTTGGTTTATATTTTAGAGTTAATAACTAAAAAGCATGTTATATAATTAATATATGTTTCATAAGTTAAATTCAGCCTTAACTAGAAACTTTACTATGGCTCGTACTATTTATGACAATACTTTCTAAGAAACAAATGTGAGACAATAAAATGAAAACATCAAAACTTTGTGATTGTTTTAGCTGGGTGTGGTGGCTCATGCTTGTAATCCCAGCACTCTGCGACGCAGAGGCAGGTGGATCCCCTAAGGTCAGGAGTTTTGAGACCAACCTGGCCAACATGGTGAAACCCCATCTCTACAAAAAATAAAAAAAAAAAATTATCTGGGGGTGTTGGTTCATGCCTATAATCCCACCTACATGAGAGGCTGAGGCAGGAGAATCGCTTGAACCCAGGAGGTAGAGGCTTCAGTGAACAGAGATCATACCATTTCACTCCAGCCTGGGTGACAGAGTGAGACTCAGTCTCAAAAACAAAACAAAACACAAACTCAACAAAAGCAAAAAGTCCTTTGTGATAGTTCAGCTCCAGCACTTAATACAGGGCAACGTAAGAACTTACTTTCTACTTTAAAGTAAATTGCCTTAATATATCTAAAAATTACATAATTGGTAAGAAAAAATCATAGAGAAAGGTAGCTCTAATGCATGTTGTTAAATGTCCCTTCATAAAAATCACATGTCAAAATTTTGTTAGAGGAATCTATATTTTTTCTCGTATCAATAAATTCACATTAATTTATCAGGCTCTTACTACTTGAGTGTTATGTGATATAAGTGAAATTATGTTATGCTAAACCATACAAAATTGATATACTACACAATTTATTGGTATTAATATTATCTTAACAGTTACATTCCCTTCATACTAGTTGAATGAAAAATGTTTAGACAAAATTATAAATTGTCTAAAACTGTGAACTATAAAAGTATAAACTGAAAACCATACATTAAGCAAAGCTTAGTAGATATAAACTGAATTCTTACAATATGTCTTTTCTATCCTCAAATGATCTCAGTGCACTTGGATTAGGTCAACATTGCTTTATGTCACTCTGCACAAGGTCAAATTTTTTCTCATTAGTCATAAAACAACTAATTCATTTTGTGTGCATTTATTTATATTTTGTGTTATAAATAAAGGTTATCCTAGGAAACTTTATGTTTCTCCATGCCTTTCTTTTAATATTGAGTATCTTCTAATTAATATCTCTTATGAGCAAAGTGAAAGGAATTTAAAAAAACTCCAGTAAGAGCAAACATAAACCATCTATATATAACATTCATTATATATTACTTGGATAGAAACTATATTATGTATTGTAATTAAATATTTTTGTAGATTTAATAAGGTGAGTCCAGTAAAGCCTATAACGCTACCTACAGAATGAGAAAAAATATTTGCCAATCATATATCTGATAAAGGATCAATATACAGGGAACTCCTAAAACTCAGCAACAAAATACCAAACAACCAAATTAAGAAATGGGCAAAGGCCTTAAATATTTCTCCAGAAAATATATATACAAATGGCCAATAGCACATACAAAGATGTTTACATCACAAATCGTTAGGCAAATGCAAATGGAAACTACAATGAGCTATCACCTCACACCTATTAGCATGTTTACTATCAAAAATCGAGAAAACAGCAAGTGTTGTTTTCTCGATTTTTGATAAGGGCATGGAATAATTAAAACCCTTCTGCATTGTTGGTGGGAATGTAAAATAATACAGCCACTGCAAAACAGTGCAGAGTGGCCATATTATGCACAGTATGGCAGATCCTCAAAAAATTAAAAATAAAATTTTCATATGATCCAGCAGTTCAAGTTTTGGTAAATACACACAAAAACATGAAAGTGGCATCTTAAAGAGATAGTTGCACACCTATGTCCATAGCAGCAGCAGCAGCATAAGTAGCTAAACCATGGACACAACCCAAATGTCCATCAACAGATAAATGGATGAGAAAAATGTGGGCTGTGTGTATGTGTGTGTGTGTATGGGGTACAAATACATAAATTAGAATATTATTCAGCCTCAAAAAGGAAAGAAGTTTCAACATAGATGAACCTTGAGGACATTTTGCTAATTGAAATAAGCCATTCATGAAAAGACAAATACTGTATTATTTCACCTTTGTGAGTTACTGAGAGTAGTCAAAATCAAAGAGACAGACAGTAGAATGGTTCCCCAGAGATGGGGGAGAAAATAATGGGGAGTTATTGTTTAATGAGTAGGAAGTTTCAGCTTTAAAATATAGAAATAGTTCTGGGCCAGGCGTGGTGGCTCACACCTGTAATCCCAGGACTTTGGGAGGCAGAGGTGGGTGGATCACCTGAGGTCAGGAGTTCAAGACCAGCCTGGCTAACATGGCAAAACTGTCTCTACTAAAAAATACAAAAAAAAAAAAACAAATAGCTGATAAATTATCCAGCGGGTGGCACACGTCTGTAATCCCAGCTACTCTGGAGGCTGAGGCAAGACAATCACTTGAACCCGGGAGGCAGAGGTTACAGTGAGCCAAGATCATGCCACTGTACTCCAGCTTGGGTGACAGAGTGAGACTCAGTCTCAAAAAACAACAACAACAACAACAACAACAACAAAAAGCATGTAATAACACTGGATGGTACACTTAAAAATAGGCATGGTAAATTTCATCTTATTACAATAAACACCAACTTCACAGCTGGGGCAATAGGGTGAAACCTCTCGCTACCAAAAACAAACAAAAATTACCAGACATGTTGGTATGCTCCTGGGGTCTTAGCTACTTGGGTCGCTGAGGTGGGAAGAGGTAGAGGCAACAGTTAAGCTCTGATCATGCAACTACAATCCAATCTGGGCAACAGGGTGAGACCCCATCTCTCACACACACACACACACACACACACACACACACATGCACACATACAAAACAAACCTTTGGAAAAGATACAGACATTTAAATGTCTCCCCATTTTTTCTCACATGCACAAATAAAAAAATGAATGTAATTTATATAAAAAGAAGAATGTAATAGATTATAGTTCAGTGATACAATCTAGATGAAATATAAGACTCACCATCTATTCTTGTTCATTCGGTTTTACCAATGCACGCAATACAGGGTGTCAGCAATAATTATTTAAATAAGTGAATTGTATTTGTGCCATTGAATTATTAGATCACTAAAAGGGATCATGACTGTACTGTGGCTAACGGTCAATTATAGCACTAGGGTGGTTGCAGTGCATTTATGTCATGCTGTAACAGGCAATCAGAAAGGTCGCCCTTGATGAGGAATGGTGCAGAGAGAGATTAATAATGACATTTCAAATGGGCTTGATTCAAATAGCTCCCATTTCTAAGTTCAATGTTCTTTTGAGTTTGCACAAGCAAGCTAGGAAAATAAGCAGAATTTGTAATAATGCAAATATAAGTCTTAATAGCTCTTGTTTCATTGTATGCATTTTATTGTATTTCACAGCAAAGTGTATATCTCAGATTTAATGAATGAAGACAAAATTAGCTCTATATATACTAAATAAATTTACATTATTTCAGAAATATTGGAATTTTTTAAAGTAGAAAGCAAAAAATAATAAATTAAATCATGAATAGAAAATATAATCATCTCCCAAATACAACTTTAATTAAAATAATATACATAAATATATATTATAGCATGACGTTTAAATTAGAATGTATAAGATTATTGTGTGTGGATATGTATATGCATGTGTGTGTATATATATGTATGTATGTATTTACAAAGAGAGTAGACAAAAGGAATTTATTTTGTGAATAAGATATATTTTTATTTAATTATATTCAAATTTGAATAATATTTAATACATTTTATCTGCTGATGTTGCTTTAAAATATTTCATTTAAGGATTCCTGAGCAAGATGGCCAAATAGGAATAGCTCCAGTCTGCAGCTCCCAGCGAGACCAATGCAGAAGGTGGGCGATTTCTGCATTTCCAACTGAGGTACCCAGTTCATCTCACTGGGACTGGTTAGACAGTAGGTCCAGTCCATGAAGGGTGAGCAGAAACAGGGTGGGGCATTGAATCACCTGGGAAGCACAAGGGGTCAGGGAACTACCTCCCCTAGCCAAGGGAAGCCATGAGGGACTGTGCCGTGAAGGACAGTGCTATCCCACCCAGATACTATGCTTTTCCCATGGTCTTTGCAACCCACAGACCAGGGGATTCCCTCAGGCGCCTACACCACCGGGGCCCTGGGTTTCAAGTATAAAAACTGGGCAGCCTTTTGGGCAAACACGAACTTAGCTGCAGGAGATTTTTTTGTACCCCAGTGGTACCTGGAATGCTGGTGAGATAGAACCATTCACTCCCCTGGAAAGGGGGCTGAAACCAGGAGCCACATGGTCTTGCTCAGTGAATTACACCCCTACGGAGCCCAACAAGCTAACATCCACTGGTTTGAAATTCTCACTGCCAGCACAGCAGTCTGAAGTGAACCTGGGATGCTCAAATTTTGTGGGGGGAGGGGTGTCCACCATTACTGAGGCTTGAGTAGGCAGTTTTCCCCTTACAATGGAAACAATGCCTCTGGGAAATTTGAATGGAGTGTGGAACCCACAGAACTGCAGCAAAGCCTGCGTAGCCAAACTGCCTCTCTAGAGTCCTCCTCTCTGGGCAGAGCATCTCTGAAAGAAAGGAAGCAGCCCCAGTCATGGGATTATAGATAAAACTTCCATCTTCCTGGCACAGAGCACCTGGGGGAACAGGCAGTAACTTCAGCAGACTTAAACATTCCTGCCTGCTGGCTTAAGAGAGCAGCAGATCTCCCAGCAAAGCACTCAAGCTCTGCTAAGGAACAGACTGCCTCCCCACATGGGTCCCTGACCCCTGAGCCTCCTGACAGGAAGACACCTCACAGCAGGGTTCAACAAACTCCTCATAGAGGAGAGCTCCAGCTGGCATCTTGGAGGTGCCTTTCTGGGATGCAGCTTCCAGGGAAAGGAGCAGGCAGCAATTTTTGCTATTCTGTAGCCTCCACTGGTGATACCCAGGCAAACAGGGTTTGGAGTGGAGCTTCAGTGAACTCCAGCAGACCTGAGAAAGAGGGGCTTGACTGTTAGAAGGAAAACTAACAAACAGAAAGCAATAGCTTCATCAACAAAAAGAACGACCACGCAAAAACCCCATCCAAAGGTCAACAATATCAAAGACCAAAGGTAGATAAATCTATGAAGATGAGGAAAAACCAGCACAAAAAGCCTTAAACTTTCAAGAGCCAGAATGCCTTCCCTCCTCCAAAAGATCACAACTCACCAGCAAGGGAACAAAACTGGACAGAGAATGAGTTTGACGAATGGGCAGAAATAGGCTTCAGAAGGTGTGTAATAACAAACTCCTCCAACCTAAAGGAGCATGTTCTAACCCAATGCAAGGAAGCTAAGGACCTTGACACAAGGTTATAGGAACTGCTGACTAAAATAACCAGTTTAGAGTAGAACATAAATGACCTGATGGAGATAAAAAAAAAAAAAAAAAAAACAGCACGAGAATTTTGTGAAGCATACACGAGAACTTTGTGAAGCATACACAAGTATTAATAGCTGAATCGAATAAGTTAAACAAAGGAGATTGAAAATCAACTTAATGAAATAAATGTGAAGACAAGATTACAGAAAAAAAAAATGAAAAGAAACAGACAACACTTCCAAGAAACATGGGACTATGTAAAAAGACCACACCTACGTTTGATTGGTGTACCTGAAAGTGATGAGGAGAATGGAACCAAGTTGAAAACACATTTCAGGATATTATCCAGGAGAAATTCTCCAACCTAGCAAGATAGGCCAACATTCAAATTCAGAAAATTAAAGAAAACCACATATATACTACTTGAGAAGAGCAACCCCAAGACACATAATTGTCAGATTCACCAAGGTTGAAATGAAGGAAAAAATTTTAAGGGCAGCCAGAGAGCAAGGTTGAATTACCCATAAAGGAAAGCCCATCAGACTAACAGCAGATCTCTCTGCAAAAATCCTACATGCCAGAAGAGAGTGAGGGACAATATTCAACGTTGTTAAGGAAAAGAATTTTCATTTCAAAATTTCATATCCAGCCAAAGTAAGTTTCAAAAGTGAAGGAGAAATAAAATCTTTTATATACAAGTAAATGCTGAGGGATTTTTTCACCACCAGGCCTACCTTACAAGAGCTCCTGAAAGAAGCACTATATATGAAAAGAAAAAACTGTTACAGGCCACTACAAAAACATACCAAAATGTAAAGACAGTTGACACTATGAAGAAACTGCATTAACTAATGGGCAAATTAACCAGCTAGCATCATAATGACAGAAGCAAATGGACACACAACAATATTAACTTAAATATAAACAGGCTAAATGTCCCAATTAAAAGACACAGACTGGTAAATTGGATAAAGACTCTAAACTCATCAGTGTGTTGTATTCAGGAGACCCATCTCACCTGCAAAGACACATATATGCTCAAAATAAAGGAATGGAGGAAAATTCACTAAACAAATGGAAAGGTAAAAAAGCAGGGGTTGCAATCCTAGTCTCTGATAAAACAGATTTTCAACCAATAAAGATAAAAAAGAAGGACATTACATAATATTAAAGAGATTAATCAACAACAAGAGCTAACTATCCTAAATATATATGCACCCAATATAGGAGCACCCAGATTCATAAAACAAGTTCTTAGAGTCCTAATAGTGGGAGATGTTTACATTCCACTTTCAATATTAGACAGATCAACAACACAGAAAATTAACAAGGATATTCAGGACTTGAACTCAGCTCTGGACCAAGTGGATCTAATAGACATCTACAGAACTCTTCTCCCCAAATCAACAGAATATACATTCTTCTCAGCACCATATCCCACTTATTCTAAAATTGACCACATAATTGGATGTGAAAACACTCCTCAGCAAATGCAAAAGAATGAAAATCATAATAGTCTCTCAGACCACAGTGCAATCAAATTAGAATTCATGATAAAGAAACTCACTCAAAACCACACATGGAAATTGAACAAGCTGCTCCTGAATGACTACCAGGTAAATAACAAAATTAAGACAGAAATAAATAAGTTCTGCAAAACCAGTGAGAACAAAGGCACAACATACCAAAATCTCTGGGAAACAGCTAAAGCAGTGTTTAGATGAAAATTTATAGCACTAAATGCCCACATGAGAAACCAGGAAAGATCTAAACTTGATAGCCTATTATCACAATTAAAATAACTATAGAAGCAAGAGCAAACAAATTTAAAAGCTAGTAGAAAGCAAGAAATAACTAAGATCAGAGTAGAACTGTAGATGATAGAGCCACAGAAAACACTTCAAAACATCAATGAATCCAGGAGTCAGTTTTTTGAAAAGATTAACAAAATAGATAGACCACTAGCCACACTAATAAAGAAGAAAAGAGAGAAAAATCACATAGACACAATAAAAAATGATAAAGGGGATATCACCACTGACTCTACAGAAATACAAACTACCCTTCAGAGGATCCTATAAACACCTCTAAGCAAATAAACTAGAAAATCTAGAAGAAATGGATAAATTCTTGAACACATACACCCTCCCAAGAATAAATCAGGATGAAATTTCCTTCTGAAACTATTCCAAACAATAAAAAAGAGGGACTTCTCCCTAACTCATTTTATGAGGCCAGCACTACCCTTAGAGCAAAACCTGGAAGAGACACACACAAAAAAATTTCAAGTCAATATCCCTGATGAACATAGATGCAAA
The DNA here is from genome assembly GCF_030222135.1 of Aotus nancymaae. Classification (NCBI taxonomy): domain Eukaryota; kingdom Metazoa; phylum Chordata; class Mammalia; order Primates; family Aotidae; genus Aotus; species Aotus nancymaae. The sequence continues at coordinate 26,733,477 of NW_026988435.1, forward strand.
AGTTCTCAGTAAAATACTGGCAAACTGAATCCAGCAGCACATTAAAAAGCTTATCTGACACAATCAAGTAGGCTTGATCCCTGGGATGCAAGTCTGTTTCAACATATGCAAATTAATAAATGTAATCCATCACATAAACAGAAGCAATGACAAAAATCACGTGATTATTTCAATAGATGTAGAAAGGCCTTCAATAAAATTCAACACCTACTCAAGCTAAAAACACTCAATAACCTAGGTGCTAATGGAACATATCTCAAAATAATAAGAGCTATTTATGACAGACCCACAGCCAATATACTGAATGGGCAAAAGCTGGAAGCATTCCCTTTGTAAACCAGCACAAGACAAGGATGGCCTCTCTCACCACTCCTATTCAACATAGTACTGGAAGCTCTGGCCCCCAAAATCAGGCAAGAGAAGGAAATAAAAAGTATTCAGATAAAAAGAGAGGAAGTCAAATTGTCTCTGTTTGCAGATCACATGACTGTAGATTTAGAAAACCCTATCATTTCAGCCCAAAAACTCCTTGAGCTGAAAAGCAACTTCAGAAATGTTTCAAGATACAAAATCAATGTGCAAAATCACAAGCATTTCTATACACCAATAATAGACAGCCAAATTATGAGTGAACTCCCATTCACAATTGTACAAAGAGAATAAAATTCCTGGGAATACTACTTACAAGGGATGTGATGGATCTCTTCAAGGAGAACTACAAATCACCACTCAAGAAAATAAGAGCGGATACAAACAAATGGAAAAAAAATCATGCTCACGGGTAGGAAGAATCAATATCATGAAAATGGCCATACTGCCCAAAGTAATTTGGAGATTCAGTGCTATCCACATCAAGCTACCTTTGACTTTCTTCATAGTATTAGAAGAAACACAGTTTAAATTTCATATGGAACCAAAAAAGAGCACACATAGCCAAGACAATCCTAAGCAAAAAGAACAATGCTGAAGGCATCATGCTACCTGACTTCAAACTATACTACAAGTCTACAGTAACCAAAACAGTATGGTACTGGTATCAAAACAAAGATATAGACCGATGGAACAGAACAGAGGCCTCAAAAATGACACCACAAATCTACAACCATCTGATCTTTGACAGTTCTTACAAAAACAGGCAGTGGGGAAAGGATTCCCTATTTAATCAATGGTGTTGGGAAAACTGGATAGTCATATGCAGAAAGTTGAAACTGGACGCCTTCCTTACACCTTATACAAAAATTAACACAAGACAGATTAAAGACTTAAACATATGACTTAAAACAATAAAAACCTTAGAAGTAAACCTAGACAATACCAATCAGGATACAGTAATGAGCAAAGACTTCATGACTAAAACACCAAAAGCAAATATAACAAAAGCCAAAACTGGCAAAGAGGCTCTAATTAAACTAAAGAGCTTATGTACAGCAAAAGAAACTATCATCAGAGTGAACAGGCAACCTACAGAATGGGATAATACTTTTACAAACTATCCATCGAACAAAAGGCTAATATCCAGAATCTACAAGGAACTTAAATTTACAAGAATAAAAAATATCCCATCAAAAAGTGTGCAAAGGATATGAACAGACACTTCTCAAAATACATTTATATGGACAACATACATATGAAAGAAAGGTCATAATCACTGATCATTAGAGAAATGCAAATCAAAACCACAATGAGACATGCCAGTTAGAATGTCAATCACTAGAAAAGAAGAAAAAAAAAAAAAAAAAAAAAAAAACAGAAAACAACAGATAATGAAGGGGATGTGGAGAAATAAGAATGCTTTTACACTGTTGGTGGGATTGCCCAAATTTGTTCAATCATTATGGAAGACAGTGTGGTGACTCCTTAAGGGTCTAGAACTAGAAATACCATTTGACCCAGCAATTCCATTTGTAGATATATACTCAAAGAATTATAAATCATTCTACTATAAAGACACATACACACATATGTTTAGTGCAGCACTATTCACAATAGCAAAGACTTGGAACAAACCCAAATGCCCATCAATGATAGACTGGATAAAGAAAATATGCCATATATACACCATGGAATACTATGTAGCCATAAAAAATGATGATTTCATGTACTTTGCAGATGGATGAAGCCAGAAGCCATCATTCTCAGCAAACTAACACAGGAACATAAAACCAAACACCAAATGTTCTCACTCATAAGTGGGAGTTGAACAAGGAGACGTAAGTGGGAGTTGAAAGATGGGAACATACCATTCACAGGAAAGGGAACATCACACAATGGAGACTGTTGGGGAGTGGGGTAATAGTGGAGGGATAGCATTAGGAGAAATGATGGGTTTCTCCAAACCACCATGGCACACATATACCTATGTAACATACCTGTAAGTTCTGCACATGCAACCCAGAACTTAAAGTATAATAATAAAAAAAAAAAAAAAATTAGGCTGGGCACTGTGGCTCACACCTGTAATCCCAGCTCTTTGAGAGGCTGAGGTGGGCAAATCACGAGGTCAGGAGAATAAGACCATCCTGGCCAACATGGTGAAACCCCGTCTCAACTAAAGTACAAAAATTAGCTGGTAGCACATGCCTGTAGTCCCACCTACTCTGGAGGCTGAGGCAGGAGAATCACTTGAACCCGGGAGGCGGAGGTGGCAGCCAGCCAATATCACACCACTGCACTCCAGCCTGGTGAAAGAGCCAGACTCCACCTCAAAATACACACACACACACACACACACACACACGCACACACGTATAATTTAAAATTTTATTTCATATTGGTAAGCATTTAATACTTTAAACAAGGAGTTAACAGGCAACTTTTAAGTATATTTTTGTTTATAAAAAAATTTAAATCACTATAAATTACCAAAAACAGTTTATTTTCAAAAAAGAAAAGTAATTTAGAAACACTAATTTTACTTTAAAATACTTTTATTTTATATATATATATATATATGTTTTTTTTTTTTTTTTGAGACAAGGTCTTACTCTTTCCCTGAGACTGTAGTGTGTGGAGTGCAGTGGTGCGATCTCGGATCACCACAACCTCTACCTCCCAGGCTCAAACAATTCTCTTGCCTCCTGGGATTACAGGCAGGTACCACTACGCCCAGCTAATATTTATATTTCCTGTAGAGACAGGGTGTTATCATGTTGGCCAGGCTGGTCTCAAACTCCAGACCTCAAATGATCCTCCCACCTTGGGATCCCAAAGTGCTGGGATTACAGGCATGAGCCACTGTGCCCAGCCAATAAATTTTATTTCATGACAAAATAAAATATCCTAAAACGCATAGTAAAATCAAAAAAATTGATTAACGAATTAATTATTGTTTTGTTTTGTTTTGAGATAAGGTCTGGCTTTGTCACCCAGGCTGGGTGCAGTGGTGCAATCTTGGCTCACTGCAATTTCTACCCCTCCAGGCTCAAGTTATTCACCCACTTCAGCCTCCCAAGTAGTTGAGACCACAGGCACTTGCCACCACGCTTTTTTTTTGTTTGTTTATTTTTGTAGTTTTGGCAGAGATGGGGTTTCACTATGTTGCCCAGGCTGGTCTCCAACTCCTGAGCTCAAATGGGACACCATCCTCAGTCTGCCAAAGCACTGGAATCACAGACATGAGACACTGGGTCCAGCCCAGGTTTATTATTTAATAAGAAACTTTCTTGCATCAAATTCTATGTTCATTGTTTTAATTGATTAGTACATTACTCTTTGTGGTTTAAATTATAATTTTGTTTGATCATACACACTACCTTTCCAATTGTTTTGCAATGTAGCAGTAATTTAAAATAAAGTTAATCTGCTTCTTTAAAATTTCAACTAAATTGCAGTTGTTCCTTCTAATTATAGAACTTAACATTGCCAATTTACAATATTCACAGGAAATTTGAAGGAGAATTAAATGTAGTATTGTGTAATATATGATAAATTTGTTTTGTACCAAAATTATTCTTGTTTAAATAGCATATTAAATAAAATATGCTGGGCTTCAGTCTGAATAATTGTAACGAGGTACCCTTGGGCAGTACCGCCTTAGCTACCCAGGGATGCTTTTTGCTCATATGCCATGAGCTATTGCTTTCTCCACCCATAAACTTAGTACTCTAGAGATTGAACCATGAGATTATCTGCTTTATCATGCAAGGGGTTGTGGGGGACAAAAGTATGAACTATTCATTAATATTAATATATTCTTCTATTTTGTGATACTGTTGTTATTCACCCACCGCATAGTTGGCCAAATGAAAAAAGAGAAACATTAATCATACTGGATGTGGTCTGATGAAAAAAATTTCAACCAGGTTGTATGCATGAGAATTAAATTCACTGATTCTCTTCTGTTCACTCCTCCTGAGCAGAGGAATAGTAGTGATGGTAAAGTCTTCAATTCTGTGCATACTCCAGAAACAATTTAATAAATGAGCCCCATTAGCAAATGACTGTGTAAACAAAGGAAGGTGTTAGTCAATTATATATCTTCATCAAAAATAAAATGTGGTAGAAAATATATTACTTTTTGATATTTGTTTTGGATATGAGAAATTGTGTGCTTTTTATTAAATGCCTAAATAGAAAATGCCAATGAATTTGGAGCCTGGAACGAAAAGAACATATTTCTAACCTTTGCCAAAAATTACCCTATCTTTTGTGAGGAAGTGTAACAAACCTCAGATTTTAGTGTACTCGAAAGAAAACAAATAAATAATTTTCCTTTCATTCAAGTTACATAGAATTTATTTTATTTGTCAAATGTATATGGATTTTTGACATTTAGAGTAAACATTTAACCAATTAATTCAAAATAATAAATTTCACCAAGAGCTTCATATCTAGAATACAGTAGTAAATATTCTGTTAGACACTTAATCATTATTCATTTTTATGTAAGATTTATTTTGTAACTTACACATTTTAATGTAAATTCTGCAATAGAAATATTGGTATTTTTTCTGCCATTTAAAATTATTCAATCCATTAAACTCCTGCAAAATCTATACATGTTAGTATTGTAGTATCTAAGACAATAGATAGATGACTAATGCATAAAGGGTGACTTGGGCATGAGGATTTAAAAATCTTCCCATGTGGTTCTAATTTGCCACTAAAGTTGAAAGAAAATGCTCTACAAAAATACAGAAATCTCTCTGAAGAATGCAGAATACACAGTGACCGATTTTTGTCTTTAGAATCACTTTTCTAATTATTTTTGCATTCAGAGAGATTGTGAGTTTAATACAAATACAAATTCATACCAAATTAGTGTCCATCTTTCTCCATTTTACTAAACAAATATATTACTGTGAGCTAAGGACATATTTGGAGCGAATGGAGTGGTCAGTGGTGAATGAAGTTAGTCTGTAAATAATTATTGAACTATACTAAAGCAACTTTTTCAATGGAGAAATAGAGTTTGTCTTGACTAAGAGAAACTGAGGAGCAGGATGTTAAAGAAGGCATGCTGACATATATAACAACTCGGTAGTTTCAGTAACAGTTTGTCAAGTTGTCAGATCTCCCCACTACTGCAGTTCACAACTAAAGGTTCCTGACTCTCCAAGAAGATTGTATTTCTGTGCACAGGATATGTCATTGTGTGATGTCTGCCAATTTTACAATTTCAGGAAAATAAACGAGTGTGTGTACAATAAAACAAAATAACTCATTTTTTTCTGTTTCTCAAACTAAGTGCCACTCTTGATTTAATATATGTATGAATGGACAAATAGTCATATTTTAAATATTGTGCTATGAGCTCCTGTTAACAAGAATCTGCTAGACTTCAAACAGAATATATAACCAAATGACCCTCTTATCACCCAAGGAGGCTTAGTTCAAACTATTTTTTAAGATAAGTATATCAATACAATTGTTTTATGTTACTTTCCTCAATGTGCTATGGCAAATTTCACAAAAATGTAGTTATAGGTTCCAACACTTACATAATTCAACTTGCCATTCTTTATTTCCCAGAACAAGGACTGTAATTTCCATATGTGGCTTAAATACAGCAAAATAAGTAGGAATCTCAGAAAAACCACTACTTGGCTGGGTGCGGTGGCTCACGCCTGTAATCCTAGCACTTTGGGAGGCCAAGGCGGGTGGATCACAAGGTCAGGAGTTTGAGACCAGTCTGGCCAAGATGGTGAAACCTCATCTCTGCTAAAAATGCACACACAAAAAATTAGCCTGGTGTGGTGGCATGCGCCTGTAGTCCCAGCTACTCAAGAGGATGAGGCAGAAGAGTCACCTGAACCCAGGAGGTGAAGGTTTCAGTGAGCCTAGATTGTGCTATTGCACTTCAGTGCGAGCAACAGAGTAAGACTCATTCTTAAAAAAAAACAAAAAAGAAAAAACACTATTTATAGTTTTTTTCTTTTTTCTTCTTAAAAAAATAGTAAATTGTCTTTTATAGTGTAGAATTTGCGTAATGTTCCAGAGACTTTTCCTGTTTATTTTAATCAATGTTCATTTTAAAGTTGCCACTCATAATTTTTTCATATTTTAATATTAATTATAAGATGTATATGCTAATTATGAGGAAACAGTACAAAATTTACCTGTTTCTGAAACACACCTTTCTTCCTACAAGTACATGAAAGCATATTGCCTTTAGTTCTCTGCTTTCTATTCACTGGGAATTTGTACATTTCTGTGCATAGTGTTACATTTATAAACAAATAAATATAACTATGATTTTGTTGTAGGTAATTCTATTTTGTGTGAACTTCTTAATTGCTGATTAATACTCCAAGAGTACATTGTTGTTTTCTGATATTCATTACAATCTAATCTGAGAAGAGTGCTGTTTGCATCTCTGTCTATAGAACATCCAGTCTTGGTATGAGAGTACGTTATCCTTACCACTGTCTTCTTTTTGCTCTCATTTTCCTTCAGGCTACTAAGATTATTTTCTATTCTCTGAGTTAGACTTATATGTTCGATTTCTTGATGGTATTTATTACATAAAGATTTTCAAGAGTGAGAATATTTCAGACAGAAAGGACAAGAATGGTAAGTCTCTGGTTATAAATCTATAAATTTTACAGCTGACTATATGGGAAGGGATATTTAGAGGTCTGCTCCAGAAATAATCTCTTCAATGCTGGATCTATAAATAATTGTAAAGATGGTGACACCATTACTTGAGAAAGGAAAACGTCAAAAATGACATATTTGTGAGGAAAGAACACATGTTCTTTCTGAAAATGACTAGACATTTAGTCTAACCCCTTACTTTATAAGAAGCAAGCTGATATATACAAAGATGTTTTTGTGCTTTGCTGTAGAAGAGAAGGTTATAAAATCTCTATTCCATGACTATTGCATCATTGTACAGGAACTCTGTTTATATCAAATGTACTTTCTATAGGAATATTTACTTTGAAACATTTCTGTCTCATTCTGAATGCTGAAATTTGGTTATTTTTTAAATTCGTTGTGACATGAATACTCAATTTGAACTCTCATATTAGTTGTTATGTTACATTAAATTATTCATATCTTGAATAAGGAATATAAAACATAGAAATTGATATTTTTAGTAGACTATAATTAGAGAAGATTTTTAATTTAATTTTAAAACTAAATTGCTTTTAGAACACACTTATACATTTTCTTCAAATTGAAAGTTTTTTTAAAAAAAATCTTTAAAACTCTTTTATTTATGCAATCTTTTTAAATTAAGATAACTCTAGGTTAAACAGAAGAAGCAGATGTGCTATTTACGAGTTTAATATTTAGAACACCAGTAGTATCTTAACTGATTTATATGACAACCATACCAATGCCCAAAATTAGTTATGTTTCGTTTGAAATCTGTATTTTGTATGATAATACCTATAATTGCTTATCTGAGATTATCACAAATTTTCCAACCCTGATAATAGATATGCCTGAAATTTCTGAGCTTTGTAAAGCAAAATAAATATGTGTAGTATTGTAACAAATTACTAACATGTTTCCTATGGTTTGAATGCTTTTTCCCCTCCAAGATTCATGTGTTAGAAACAATCTCCATACAACAGTATTTGGGCATAATGAAAGGTTCTTAGATCATGAGGGCAACACCCTCATAAATGGATTAATGCCATTATAAAAAGGGTGAATGAGTGGGTTCTTTTTCTTTTCTGCCCTTCTGTGAGGCATGTGTTCCTTCCCACTAAAAGACAAACCATTCAAGGCATCTTGAAAGCAGAGAGGCTAAACCCTCGCCTGCCAGAGCCTTGATCTTAAACACATGAATCATGGAGGAGAAAAAGCATTCAAAAAAGTATTGTCTCTACAAAACATACTAATTAAAACAAAACAAAACAAAATAAAACAAAACAAAAACATTAGCCAGATATGATGACCCATGCCTGTAGTCCTATGACAAGAGACTTAAAAAGTGAAGAAGACAAATGTTTTCCTTAATTTTATACGTGCACACACACGCACATACACGTACATATATATTTTATTAGACTATAAGACTTAAGACTTTTTATAAATTATAATAACTTCTCATTTTTTGCTTTTTGTATAAAACCTAATTTTTTTTTTTTTTTTTTGAGACGGAGTTTCGCTCTTGTTACCCAGGTTGGAATGCAATAGCACGATATCGGCTCACCGCAACCTCCGCCTCCTGGGTTCAGGCAATTCTCCTGCCTCAGCCTCCTGAGTAGCTGGGATTACAGGCACGCGCCACCATGCCCAGCTAATTTTTTGTATTTTTAGTAGAGACGGAGTTTCACCACGTTGACCAGGATGGTCTCGATCTCTTGACCTCGTGATCCACCCGCCTCGGCCTCCCAAAGTGCTGGGATTACAGGCTTGAGCCACCGCGCCCGGCCCCATAAAACCTAATTTAATATTTATAGTTAATTTGCTTTTTATGGTTGTTAGTGTTTGCTACTATTGCAGTCTTTCCTCATTATCAATTCACATTTCTCTTCTTTCTTCCTGTTGTTATGAATTATCCATTTAACTTTTTTTTTGTTTATGAGTAAAAATATCTCAAATACTGTTAGATAATGAGTTTGAAGAAGACAAGGAAAATTGCAGCCTTCGCCACCTCAAGTTCTCTCTGGAAAATGAGGCTTCCTTTGTCTGGAGAAAGAATGTGGGAACTGAGTAGTTCCCATGTTTCAGGAATGACCTAGGAATTTCACAGCTGAATGTTTTGAACGTATTGTGACTTTGAGAATTGTTATACAGCCTTCCTGTCTGTCCTTCTGCCTGTTTCTCTTTCTATGTGTATATATACATATGCATTTTTTCTGTTGAAGCCTTGGCTTTCTCAAAACAGTCTCTTAATCAGCAGATGTTATTTTTTCTTGATCCTCCAGAAAATCACCAAGCAAAATGCCTTGAGCATCCCCAAAACTGTTGCCATGACCTTTGCCCTTGGGCAGTACAGTTTACTTTATTTGGACCATATCCATCTCTTGGTAGCAATTGTTTTGTTTTGAGTGTGTGTTGTCTTCAAGATCACACTAGTGTAGTTATGTTTCCTCTTCTGTTACTATTATTTGACTAGTGCTTTAGTATCTTTACCCAGTTATTAAAACTTCCATGAATAGCTTTGCTTTTGTCTGCAGCTGATCCGGGCATAATGGTGTTGGCACCCATTGAGGAGAAGGTTTGCTCAAATTCCATTTTTTAGTCAGAACCGTGTAAGCTGAACCAATAGAAATGTCTTTGGTACTGGTTGTTGTTTCTGCTATTAATCACTGGTCATCTTCAATTAAGGCATGAAAAGATTAATTTTTCCTCACAAATTGATGTGGATCTTCTGCTGCTGCAAGCTTCATATTCAACGTTATCTCATCCCTTCTTAAAATGAGTTACCATTTGTAAACTGATGATCTCTTTCTGGTATTGTCCCCATAAAATTTTCATTTAGCATCAATGATTTTGTCATTCTTCCATCCAGCTTTCCTCATATATTTGATGTTCGTTATTGCTTCAATTTTAGTAGAACTGATCTTGCTCTGGTATGGGTTCTTTTTAAATTTATGTCTTACTCTTCTTAATTTAACAAACTAGATCCCATTCAGACTTGTTATATCAATGTAGTATGAATTTATTTTGGCAAAAGTAGTTTGAAAACTATACGTACTTTATTTGTAATATGTATTCTCCATAAACTCTTTGAAAACTCTTTCTGTGTTTGGGGGATGTGTGTATATAAAAATATATTTTTTGCATATACTATATACTACACTATAATATATAATATTATCTTATATACAATAATGTTATAATTTAGTCTAAAACATTTAATATATATTATGTAATATATTTCATATATATTGTATCTTAAAATTAGCTTGTATTTTATATTATATATTGATATATTATGATATGTAATATATACAATAATACATAATATGACATATAATTATACAATGTTATATAACATATTTATATTATTATATTACATAATATAATTGGATATTTTTAATAATATATTATGTTGTAATATAATATTATGTAATATAATATAAATATATTTATACTTATCAATTATAAAATTACTTATAGCAATATAATGTTATGTAGTATACAATAATATTTTATAATATATAATATTTTATAATATATATCATTTAACATATAATATATTAGTATAATTTATTATTATATCATTATATATTATATATAATAAAATATAGTTATATCATATATTGTATATCTACTTTAAATATAAATGGTTGTATTTTGAAATATATTATATATTTAAATACATTTTTATATAATAAATTTTTTATATATAGCATATTTATATATTACATTGAATATTATATATAATTAATACATAATTCATTTTAAAATATGTTTATATATAATATATTCTTACATATCATGTATAGTACATATCTATTTATTGATCTAGATATATCTGTAATTATCCAACTTACATAAGATTTATATTTCCTATATCTGTGAAATTTTGTAAAAATAACAAAATACAAATGCATTTAATTGGTAGATCCATTATTAGTTATTAAACAACTACAGCAATTTGAGACAACTTGTTAATTTCTGTCCCTCAGTTTTTCTGTCTGTGCAGGCATAAGAAAACCCAATTCCTAGGATTATATTGTGGAATTGTGAGTCAAACTTGTACACGGTTTCTGGCACAATAACCACTCTTCCCATTGCCTTTTCACTATTTCCCTTGTTTTTATTGTATTATTGCCCCCAAACTCCCTTGATGTCTTCAGTCCACATAGCAGCCAGTGTGGTTATTCTGAAATTTTATCAGATTTTGTCTCTTCCCTTACAAACCCCACTCAGAAGAAAGGTGCAAGTTTTTACAAGGTCCAACAAGGCTTTAGGCCACCTAGACCTTGTTTACACTGTAACCCATCAGCCACTCCTTTTCCCATGTTATGTCCTCCAGCCACAGTATTCTCTAGCTACTATTCAAAACATGTCTTTCCTTAGATTCCCATGCTCATTGTTCACTTAATCTAATACTATTTTTCCTACATATCTTGTACCAATGGCCTTTGCATACTGAGACCTTTCTTTAAATCTCACCTTCAAAAGTAGAGAATGATCTGGATGTTTCAATTTAAAATGTTATCTTCTAGATTCTTTAGGCTGTCTACTTTTTGAACAGCAATAGTCCCTTTTATCATAGGATATAATTCACTTTTATGTTATATTTAGTTTTTTTTTTTGTCCTTTTCTATCCTCCAGAATATAAATACCATGAGGCAAAAATATATTGGGTTCTTTTGTTCACTGGTTTACCTAATGATCCTAGAGTAGATTCATGATCATAGTAGCACTCAATATAGATTTGCTGAAGGAGTGAATGAATGAATGAATGTTACTGTGGCTTAAGAGTAAGAAAAGCAGTTTTCATCAGTGTCAGAAGAAACTTCTTTATCCTTGTTGTTTTTATTGACATCAACTACATGAAAATAAATTTTATTGCCAGAATGATATTAAACATAAAGACATATGATTTCATGACAGAAAAATAACTGCCTCAATGTAAAGAAGAATGTTGTGCTTATTAAGTTGCAATAAATTCTATTTAGAATAACTGGAAATAATTATTTATGTATATTATGCTATTCTTGTATGACTCATATAGAACCATGACAAGAGTTTTAAATATTTTCTAATAATCATTTTAGGTTAAACAATAATACATTCAAAAATATACAAGCTCCAGAATCACATTTTTTTATCAATTTTATATTTATAAAATATTCTTGACAGAGACAAAATGATAACATGAAAGAAGCCTTTATCCAGAGGAAAAAAAAATTATTCATTTTTTTGTGCCAAACTTGAAATACTACCATTTCAAATTTGTTTTCTAATGATAACATTTTTAGGGGAGCACTACACACGGGGTCTGTTAGGGGGAAATAGGGGAAGGAGAGCGGCAGGTTAGGAGAGATAGCATGGGGAGAAATGCCAGATATAGGTGAAGGGGAGGAAGGCAGCAAATCACATTGCCACGTATGCACCTATGCAACAATCTTGCACGTTCTTCACATGTACCCCCAAACCTAAAATGCAATTAAAAAAAAAAAAAGACTTGAGCAGAAACATGAATGCAGGGTCAGAGAATTAAGTCTCGTTTTATTTGCAGAATTTAGATTAGAATTCTAGATCAAAAGATAAAGTATCCTTTGAGTAATTGATTTATAATGTTTTAGTTTTATAACAACATGAAGCATTAAGAACAGAAAATAGTTGAGAACACTAGTCTTATTACAAATAATCTTTAGGAATTTTAATTGTCCTTTAACTCTGATGACTCTTTCACAAAGTATTAAATTTCACTGAGCTCTACTCTGAAATCCTTCATCTCTTGTTTCATAAATATATGTTTTATTTCTTATAAAACATATTCATCATTTTTTGAAGTTTGATATTTATAAAATAAATTCTATAAAGCTAAATGATTCCTATTTCATTGAAATTATAAGGTGGGATAAGTTCATAGTTTTTTCCAGTGTCTGTTTACCCTCTCACTTTTAGTTTAATGATAATGTTTCCTGACCTCACCATATTACTTTGTTTCTCCTGGGAAGGGAAAGTTTCTGTGGTCTCGATAGGTACTAATAAGGGGCTTAATTACCAGTGCAACCTGGAATAACTTAATTCCATTCAAATGAACATTGATTGGCATCAACATTATAATTAGGACATTTCTCAGAACAGCCTCAACCTTAAATATTTCTTTTGTTTATCTGCCCTGCATTTAACCTTCTCATAACATTAGACAAATCAACATATAAAATAGTAAGTACTTATTTCCATAAAGGTAGACATGTTCATAATCTTTATGTGATGGCAAAATGCAAATTATAAAGAAGAAAATCCAAAATAGTTATGTAATTTTCTTAAAGGGACTCGACCAAGATCTAATTTGTCTGAATTAGGTGATCAACAACTAATCGCCACCTTCATGTAAGCCAGCAGATGTTTACAATAGCAGCAATGTTTTTTCAACATGACAATGATGATAGCAGCTATAGATCTGCCAATCAAGTTCAAATCATCATACCACAAAAGTAAATGTGTCAATTGTGTCTTCACTTCATGGTTCAATATTGGGGCATAGAGAGAAGAATAGAGCAAGTTAAAAGGTAAAAAAAAATATATGCTACTAGGAAATATAAAAATATAAGAAATATTAATACAGTTATTATATCTTGGCAACATCTAAGGCACATTTGTACCCCTGACATTTTTTTCTGAGGGAAATTTGTTGCTATATTCTGGAACAAACCTAACATTCTCCCAATTATCTTTTATTAATATGAATTGTAAACGTTATTATGCTATGTTGATAAATATTTTCATCCCTCCTTCTTCCTATTTAATAGTATTTTATAACTTACTACTTTGTGTTTCGTGGAACATCTGACTAGTTTAAGCCAATTAATTTTAAGAGGCAATAGCGTAAGTCACTACCATGCCAGATGAGCATGTTGTTATAAAACTAAAACATTATAAATCAGTTACGCAAAGGATACTTGATCTTTTGATCTAGAATTCACCATGCCCAGGTATTTTTTGCTTTTTTTTTTTTTAGTAGAGATGGAGTTTCACCATGTTGGCCAGGCTTGTCTGGGACTTCTGACCTGAAGTAATCTGCCCACCTCAGCCTCCTAAAGCGCTGGGAATACAGGAGTGAGCCACCGTGCCCAGCCAATGTGACAATTTTATCATCTCTATTCTAGTGAAATCAGACATAGGGAGTCCAAAAATAACTCTAGATTTTATTTTTTTTTGTTTATACATTCTGTCAAACGTGCTGGATAGGGGTATGATTAAGAATTATCACATTGTTTTTTCAGTTTTTTTATTATAGAAAAGGATATTTCAACAGTCATATAACAATTACGGATCTCCTTTTTCATTATCTTTCTCTATATCTCTGTAACATAACAAATAATGTTATTTTCCCAATCACAACTACAGGAGATTTCTATAAATTGTTTAACAAAGTCTTTCATTACAAAATTCTGCCCTTCATTAAAGATAAGCGTTTATGGAGGGGTTTTCTCTGTATCTTTCCCTTTTAAACCTTAAATCATTAAAACAGATCCAGTTTTTGTGCTAGATGATGTTATTAAACAGAAATATAGCCAGAAAAGACCAGAGACTAGTCAAAGAGGCTTTGAACAATATTCTCAAAGTTTTTCTTTAAAGTGGTCCTTGTTTCTGCATCTCAAGCACTAAGACAGCACATGAGCAAAATGCATTAGCATTTTGATTCTATAAACTCAAGTCAACAATTAAAATATTTAGTTATTAGATCAGAGGTGATCATGTCATACTATATTCTAAAGTAGTATATTTTCACTGAGATTGATGGTGTAGATTTTACTTTGACTCAGGTATACATATGTATGTTTGTGTGTGTGTGTGTGAGAGAGAGAGAGAGGAAAGGAAGAGCAGAAGAGCAAATGAGGAGAAGGAAACTTTTGTTTACATAAGTAGTGATATGAATTTCACTCAGTGACACTATTATTCTTTCTGTATCTCTCTTTGGCTGAGGATTTTAGTACCCTTAAACCTTCATACTGTATCCGGCATAGTGAAATACTATTAATTTAGCATTTTTTAAACATACTATCTCCCTTAGATCACTTTACATATACTATTTTTCAATTGATTCTATAAATTCAGGTCAACAATTATCATCTTTAGCTAGTGTAATTTTATTTCTTCTGATAACATTTATATTTTTTCTAGGTTAATGGACCACTGTAACTTAATATTAAAGATTATGTGTTGTTTTTTGAAATAAAAACAAACAAGGGGTTTACCTTATCTACTTTCTTCACTAAATCTTAAACTGACTTATTATAACATCTGAATTTAAACAATTTGTCAACTCACATGGCATCTGTGAAAAGATTGACAATATCGGTAGTGACAGGTTCTGAGGAATCCATATAATATTCTAATAGCCATGTAAGACAGAAGTCTGGTGAGCAGGTGGTAAGATGAAACTGTTAAATGTGCATCATCTGGGAGAAGGAAAATCAAGAAAACAAATTATAGTTTTGAAACAGAAATAAAACAAAGCCATCACGTGTGTCTCTTCTCAAAGGCCAAAACTATTCTTTTATTGCGTAATAGAAAAAAATGTATTATGCTCAACATTAAGGATCATGTTGTTAAATAATTTCAGTTGTATTCAATGTAAAATAAATTAATAGAAACTAATTAATTTTTCTATTAAAATACATTGATACAAAAGATAATTGCATATGGTCATTAGTTTTAGACGTGGACAGTTGTAGCTTTTACAATTCATTTATCCAAAAACTGAAGATAGTCAATTTTCTATTTTATTTTAACTCAATGGAACAATTATTAAAACAATGTTGGCATCAATTATCTGTGTAACCCAGATAAGCCATATAACAGCATTGTCATTATGGGTTTAAAACCAAGTCACTGGCATTTTTCATATGATAATTTTGCACACAATAATAGTAATTATCATCAAGCCTAATGCTGAAGTTTGTTTAGGGTAAATCTAGCTGAGGAATAAGTAATTTCAACTTTCTGTAACACAGTTCCTTCAAATAAGGGTACTAATAATATTTACTTTATAAGGGTTTTTGCAAGTATTACATGAAAATGTATACAAAGAGCATAGTAGAGTGACAAAAAGTAAGATTTAAAATATTGGTTAAACTTTTTAATTATGTTGATGAACTGAATCATGTATTTTAAGTTGTTCCAGGATTCTAGATTAACTGCTATTTTGCATCTATTTTTGTGTATTCATATACATTTTAGATTTACTTAATACTTACACATGAATTTTCACACAATATAAATATTATTATTTTTACTTTAAATAATCTGAATTAATTAACATCTGGTATTGATATTACACATGTCCTTGAACGAATGTGTTCTAATGCAGTATTTAGTTATCATTTAATCTTACATCTTAGTGCAAAAGATCTATACCAGTATTTAAAAATATATATATAGTAGTAATCAGGGTTAAAAAAAAAAAGCAGAAATCATAAACAGTGGCAAATTAGCCAAAAAAGCTATTTGGAGAAGCAATAATTTCATTAGAAGGTGGTAGTCACAATTTTTATCTTTTTTCATATATAGTATATGTATATATAGTATTTATATAATTATATATGTAGTATTTTTCATATATGACAATTTTTATTTATGACAAATATGATTATTTGACTTCTTAAGCATTAACTAATTCTTTATTTTTAGAATAGGCTTTTATTTTATCCAATAAGTTTCATAATTTTTTACCCTTCAAAGTGTCTGTGAGCCTAATCTTTCATGATTGGAATGTTGCCAATCCTTATTTTGTTTTTCAGAGTCAAGGAAACAAAAGCCAAAATAGACAAATGGGATCTAATTAAACTTCGGAGCTTCTGCACAGCAAAAGAAACAATCATTAGAGTGAACTGGCAACCAACAGAATGGGAAAGAATTTTCACAAGCTACCCATCTGACAAACGGCTAATATCCAGAATCTACAAAGAACTAAAGCAGATTTACAAGAAACAAACAAACAACCACATCAAAAAGTGGGTGAAGGAGATGAACAGACATTTTTCAAAAGAAGACATTTATGTGACCAACAAACATATGAAAAAATGCTCATCATCACTGGTCACTAGAGAAATGCAAATCAAAACCACATTAAGATACCATCTCATGCCAGTTAGAATGGTGATCATTAAAAAATCTGGAGACAACAGATCCTGGAGAGGATATGGAGAAATAGGAATGCTTTTACACTGTTGTCTATCAAAGATAGACTGCATAAAGAAAATGTGGCACATATACACTATGGAATACTATGCAGCCATAAAAAAGATGAGTTCATGTCCTTTGCAGGGACATGGATGAAGCTGGAAACCATCATCTTCAGCAAACTGACACAAGAACAGATAACCAAGCACCGCATGTTCTCACTCATAGGTGGGTGTTGAACAATGAGAACATATGGACACAGGGAGGGGAACATCACACAGTGGGTTCTGTTGGGGGATGGTGGGCTAGGGGAGGGATAGTTTTGGGTGGGAAGCTTGAGGAGGGATAACATTGGGAGAAATGCCTGATGCAGGTGACAGGGGGATGGAGGCAGCAAACCACCATGGCATGTGTATACCTATGCAACAATCCTACAAGTTCTGCACATGTACCCTAAAAAATAAAATAAAATAAAAAAACTGGGACAAACTCAACAAAAACAAGCAATGAGGAAAGGATTTCCTATTTAATAAATGGCATTAGGAAAACTGGCTAGCCATATGCAGAAAGCTGAAACTGGATTCCTTCCTTAACACTTTATACAAAAATTAACATTGAAGAGTTAAACATAAGACCTAGAAACATAGAAACCCTAGAAGAAAACCTAGGCAATACAATTCAGTACATAGGCATGGGTAAAGACTTTATGACTAAAACTCCAAAAGCAATGATAACAAAAGCCAAAATTGATAAATGGATCTAATTAAACTAAACAGCTTCCACACAGCAAAAGAAACTATCATCAGAGTGAGCAGGCAAACTTCAGAATGGTAGAAAATTTGCAATCTATCCATCTGACAAAGGGCTAAGATCCAGAATCTACAAAGGACTTAAACAAATTTTCCAGAAAAAAACAAATAACCCCATCAGATGCTTCTGAAAAGAAGACATTTATGCAGCCGACAAACATATGTAAAAGAACTCATCTTAACTGGTCATTAGAGAAATGCAAATCAAAATCACAATGAGATAGCATCTCATGCCAGTTAGAATGGTGATCATTAAAAAGTTAGGGAACAACCAATACTGTAGAGGTTGTGAAGAAACAACAGATACTGTAGAGGTTGTGGAATGCTTTTACACTGTTGATGGGAGTGTAAATTAGTTCAACCATTGTGGAAGACAGTGTGGAGATTCCTCAAGAATCTAGAAATAAAAATACCATTTGACCCTGCAATCCCATTACTTGCTATATACCCAAAGGATTATAAAACATTCTACTCTAAAGACACATGCACACGTATGTTTATTGAAGCCCTGTTCACAATAGCAAAGACTTGGAACCAACCCAAATGCCCATCAAAGATAGACTGGATAAAGAAAATGTGGCACATATTCACCATTCTTAGCAAAGTAACACAAGAATAGAAAACCAAACACTGCATGTTCTCATTCATAATTGTGAGTGGAACAATGAGGACACATAGACATAAGGAGAGGAACATCACACACTGGGGCCTGTTCGTGGGGGCAGGTGAGGGATAATATTAGGAGAAGTACCTAATGTAGATGACGAATTGATGGGTGCTGCAAACTACTATGGCACGTGTATACCTACGTAACAAACCTGCACATTCTGCACATGTAACCTAGAACTTAATGTATGATTTTAAAAAATTAAGGAATTTATAAAGATAAAAAAGAGTGAAATACACTGTCACATATTACGCTATCTAAAATAACAACTTTAAACAAAGTAACTATTTTAAGTATGCCAGCAAATATCTGTACAGATAATAGATTCTACAGAGAACCTATTGCTTGAAACACTCTTAAATTTTAGTCGTTCTCCAAATACTGTAGTTAATAAGAACTTTAATTCATTCCCATGGAGGAATCAAATAGATACATGAACAAAATGAACAATATAAGACTACAATTGCTGTATCATCAACTCCAGCTGATTAGTGCACTCCTTTCCTATGCTAATTGAAGCTAACATAGGCCCCAAAGTATTTTAGCTACTGTCTAAATAGTAACCTTAAGTAATTTTTTAAAAAAGAAACCTGAAGCTAGAAGACACCAAGTTTTACTAAAATACTTAAGAATGTCTGAAAGCCTCATAAAAGAAAATATGTGTTCAAGGATTAACCAAATAGAAAAAATTACTCTCTATTGGGTATTAGCTCCAGTCAACGTGTAGTATCGTTGATTTAAACAAAGGCAAAGAAAAACTTATTTTAATGCCTAAAAATTCTTCTCTGAATATCATTGAATATTAAATCACAGAATGTTAGACTGGGAATTACATGTGAAAGAATATAATCTTACTTAATTCTAACTCTTAGCAAGGATCTAAATTATTTCTCTCAGTTTACAGAAATCGAATTATAACCTATATTTCCTAACTCCAAGTTAGTGCTCTTCTAAAAACAATTGAGTAAATGGTTTTATCTTTTCACTTCTGCTTGAGTTAAACTCACTTATACATTATATGATTGACATATGTGAAATACATATAATAAATCTATATTTCTTTAAAGACAACATTCTGCTTTACCTATTCCATTCTTAGAGAACACTGAAAAACTTCAGTGAAGAATGACTTTCCTTTTAGCTTTTAAAACATTTAAATTTAGAGAATGCATTCACTATTGTATTCCCATACAAACGGCATAATCTTTCTCATCTCTGTTTTATTCCTCATTGCCCAAATGTAATTGACTAAACTAAAATTAGTATAGCAAATTTTTCTTCAGTTTGTTGAAGTTGCAAACATTGATTCCTGAACTAACAGCATTTTAAAAAATAATAAAGATATAGATAAAGATCAGCATCATTAGACTGTGGAGCACAGTTGCCTGAAAATTCATGGAAAAAAAATAAATTGAAAGTGGTTATTACAACTATCTTCACTACACTTCCTTGAAAATACACATATCTATTTCAAACTTGGATACAAACCATTACTTTGCTATTAAACAATTTTAGTCTAAATATCTATAGTTTAACGCAATTATTGCCTCATTATACAGGATGTTGATCTTATATAGTGTAGAGTTCAACTGGTTTTCCATTGTAAAAATTAAACATACATTACAACTTCAAAAGACAAAGTACACTGTATTAAAAGGAATTAAATCTTTGAAAAAATGAAAGCTGATTTGACAACGCTGTCTACTAAAATAATCAGTAACTGAGATAACTAGTCTCATGCTTTTTGAAAAGCATGAGTCATTTCAAAAAGAATAAAGTATTACTCAAACACTTTAAAATATTGATAACTGTTATAATTACCAATGAATTATTTGAAGTATATATTGTTGCTAAGATAAAATTCTTGTTAATTTATTTGAGACACTAATTCATAAGTATGCTGAACAAAAACATAAATATTATAATATGGTTTGGATGTTTGCTGCAGCTGAAGTGCAGGCCCTTTGAGCATTAAGGCCTGATATTTGAGTAAGTGGTTGTCGGACAGCCATGAGCCTCCTTTAGAGGCCAGAATTCCAGCTATATCATGTGAAGTCCATACAGTTAGATCTTTCCCCTGCTCTAGTTTAACAGCTTCTGATGCCAATATAGCCACCGCGGTTATGACCCGCAAGCAGTGTGGCTAGCCTTTTGCTACTGCATCAATTTTCTTACTTAGGTATGCCACCACTTGTGGCATGGTCCCCCAAGTCTGGATGAGAACCTCCAGTGCCACTCCTGACTTTTCCATAACATATAGGGAGAAGTAATTTCCTATAGGAAGGCTTAGAGCTGGAACCTGCAGTAGTACCTGCTTAGGGTCTGAAAGGCGGACTCAGCTATACGGTCCCATTGTATTAGATGGATGTTAGCTTTCTGAGCTTCCTTAATCAGAGTGTATAGGGGTTTGGCTATTTGACCATATTTGGGAATCCACAATCGGCAGAAACCAGTTATTTCTAAGAATCCCACAACTGTTTTAAGGTGTTTGAACAGGGGAAGGCAAGTATGGGTTGGAGACATTCTCCATCAAGGCCCTGAGTGCCCTTAGACAAGATAAGCCCTAGGTATTTAACCTGTGGCCTACAAAGTTGGGCTTTTGGTTTGGAAACCTTATATCCACAGGTGGCGAGAAAATTTAGGAGGTCCTGGGTGGCCTACTGACACTGGGTTTCTGCGTTAGCTGTTAAAAGTAAGTTATGCACATATTGAAGAACCAGGGTATCTGGATGTGAAAAATGACTAAGGTCTTGAGACCTAGAGCCTGGCCAAACAGGTGGGGGCTATCTCAAAAGCCATGGGGTAAAACATCCAGGTGAACTGAGAATTCTGGTCTAAAGGGTCTTCAAAGGTGAACAGAAACTGGGAGTCAGGATATAATGGAACACAGAAAAAGGCATCCTTGAGGTCCAGGACTGTAAACCATTGTGCCTCTCCTGGTATTTGAGAGAGCAAGGGGTATGGGTTAGGTACAGCTGGGTATAAAGGGATCACAGTTTCATTAATAAGCCTGAGATCTTGCACTAGCCTCCATTGTCCATTAGGTTTTTGTACTTCTAAAATTGGAATATAACAAAGGCTGTTACAGGATCTCACTAGACCCTGAGATTTTAAGTCTGTTACAATATCCTGTAGCCCCTTTTTGGCTTCTGGTCTTAAGGGGTAATTTCTTTGTTAAGGAAAATAGGTGGAATCCTTTAGTCTTATTAGAATTGGGCAGGCATTTTTTTCTCACCCAAATTGTCCCACCATTACCCAAATCTCTACATTAATCCCTTCTTCAAATAATGGGCAGCAGAGAGGGATTTCTGCAGGGCCCCTTCTATGACCCAATTCAGCAGGAAGTAGTTAAAGAGTGATTTATTTTTGCATGTGATTTATATATACATGCAAAATTTATATATGCATGCAATTAAAACTCAGATAAATAAATTTGACATAGAACATATTTAGTAGTAACAAAGGAAATTAAATACTGTGTTTTAAGTAATGCAAGTAGGAGATGATAACCATAAAATACTGATAGGAATTAAAATGAATGCTTTTCTTGACCAGAAGAATGGATATAGGAAATTTCATTTGAAAATAATGATGATGTTCATCTAGTTTAAACAAAAAATGAAATACCAGGTTCACTGAAGCCTCCTTCTGCTTGCAGAAATTAAAATAGAGTTAGAATCCATAAGCAGTATATCTGTTGTTCCCTTTCTAATACTTCTTAAAGCCACAAATAATTTTAATGACGTGTTTTTTTCTGTCCTTTTTTCTTTTTTTTGTTGTTAGTATATACTCAGATACTTCAATAAGTATAACATAGAAAAGAGCCATTAGTAATAAACAAAGGGATTTAAATTTGAGAAATGACAGTTAACATTTCTGTATTCAGTTTTAATCTTTCACTAATCAGAATGCATTAAATCATCAGAATTGTGCTGATTTACATAAATTTTCAGGTTCAGTTGTAGCACTTCATCGATGGAGTCAAGATGCATATCTAGAAAATCTGTTAACATATATGTGACCTTATTAATACAGAAAATGTAAATTAGAAATATTATTATAACTAGAAATTACTGTAAATCAGATATTTGGTTTTCTCTATAAAAAAATCATTAACAGTACAGGCTTAATGGAATTTGTGAAGAAACTTTGCAACTTTGGTGATTATTAACACTGAATACATTAAAACCTATATGGGAAATATTGGGTCTTTTTGCACACATAATCAATGAACTGCATCAGATAAATTTATATTCAGTCGTAGACAAAAGTGCTGTGTAAGAATCATTATAAATTAATTAGTACTTAACATTTAATTGAAATGAGCACAATGAAACAAAATATGTTTTCAGAAAATAAGCTTATAAGCAATGAACAATTTTGTTTGCTTTTCGCTCTCCATTTCATTCCCCAAACACTTTTTAAAATTAGGTCTACAAGCAAAAACAAAACTAACTGTCACTCTTTTGTTTTTTCAACTTAACCTCACCAATACCAACTGCACAATTTTTATTACTGTAGTGAAAATTTAATGTATGAAAATTATGTGATCAAAAAGTAAACTCAATGAATGACAAGCGCTAAGATTCAATCTTCCACTCTTTACACTTTTATCATTTAAGCCTTTTCATTGACTCTTGGTTTCCCTGAGTACCATTTCTCCTCATTCAGCATATCTACAAATGCTCCTTTTAAGATTTCTGAACCAATGTTGGCAGATACAGTAGAGGAGACTCTTCCATAGATGCTTAACTAATACAGTTTGTTAATGGACTCTTGTTTGTTTGTCACTTCTTTCTAAAACAATAGAAAAATTTCATCAATTAGCAACATATTCACCCTCTATTCCATAGAAGTTTCAATGATCTATAATAATAAAGGTCAAATAAATTTAATTCATAATAATAGGCATAATGGACTCTAGATTTCCAGTATTGTAGAATTCTCTAGTTCAACATTGTTACCCTTAGGTTCTAACAAAGGTTTGTCTATACCAAGCTGAAACTTTTCTGCTTAGATCAAACCATAGCAAATTCAGAGCCTTTAGGACTACAAGGCTTTGGCATGGTATAGTTCCACTTTACTAAGCAGTGTTTATTTATATTAGTGGTATAGATTTATGCTTGAATAAGTCCTGTTCAATCTGACTCTAGCTTCAATGATGGGAGTATAAGTTGGAAGTCATCACCACGAAACATGAGAATATAAGGAAAACACAAGAAATCAAGAGAGGCAGATTTCAGTGCGGATGTGGAAACAAACAATATGAATCCTGTGCCAACGTTGCTTAGGTTTTCAGGGCCTTCAGTTTTCCATCTTAGCAATAAACATATGTTCTTGAGTATCTCTAATATTCGTTTAAAGGAAAATCATACATTCCATTTTGGTAGTGACTTTAAGACTCATTTTTTATTATGACACATAGTGGTGTTTATCCACAATAGTGATAACTGCCATCCTGTTGACATTTTCCAATTTGAAAACCAACAGCTCTATTGATAGAAGTATATGGAGGCATATAAACTAGAGTATTTTTACATTTTAAAAATATTTATTTTAGGATTGCTAATTCATTTTGACTTTTAATATTTATAATATTCATATCCAACATTTTCAAGACTGGTTTAAACACATGTACATGTTCAGCATTTTACCATTCATACAATCAAGTGGTGTATTTTGCATAGCGATCCATCTTACTTTTATTTCTTGTTGGGTTACAAACAAAGTCACATTCTGCAAACAGCAATGTGATCATTGAAACAGATTTTAGCTTCTTAATTGTAGCTCATGCTTTCACTGTCATCTGAAATTGAGACTAACAGGCTTCCTTACAAAGAGATCTGTGTATTGATTTTGCAAAGGTTGAACAGAAGAAGCTTTACTCTTTTGGTAACTGTAACAAGCACTACCTGCCTATATTGATTACTTACTCTCAATGTTATAGTAAATTGCTATTATGAAAACATAATGATGCTGAACATTTGTGCTCAGATGATACGGTAATGTTTAAACACTGTGTGCCCTGTTCTTTGTAGATTTACTAATAACCTCTTTAATCATTTCTGTTCAAAATACCATGGATGCTAAAGCAGAAACTAGCCTAATGGCACAGATAATATACGAAGCATAACATTCAATAACTTCAAAAGAAATAGCATCAATTAACTTTCCATCCTTTAGACAGTATGTCAAGTTTTTACTAATAGTATTTATAATAAACCTGAAATAAATTTAAAGAAACTTTAATTCTATTTCTATTCTTTTCTTCTTAAGCCAGTATTGGCCAGTGTAACAGTTTATATTTTCTGACATGAATTATATACTTAAAAATATATTTAATGAAAACACACAAAAATTTCAAAAATAAGCACATTTTAATTTAAAGGCTTATAGAGTCATATGTGTTGGAATAAGATTTCACCTGAAGAAAAGCTCAATGTGGGGAATTCATGAAGATCATCATGAAAGACATTGTATTTCATTATAAAAAATATATTAAAATAATTACCTTTAAAAACACCAATAATTCATCTATTATATAGATTGAATTAGTTTAAATGAAAATAATTATTTGGGATAAAATTATCATCCTATTATCATATCATTCTTATAGATAGGAACTGCTACTTAAATGGATTTGAATAAAACTATAAAGACTATTTAATAAGAAAAATCTCTAAAAGCACTACAAGTAAATGTGAAAGATAAAAAAGTTATATACATATGATAACAGTTACAGTTCTGGTGTCGTGGCTCACATCTTTAATCCCAGCATTTTAGGAAGCTGAGGTTGGTGGATCATCTGAGGTCAGGAATTTGAGTCCAGCCTGGCCAACATGGCAAAACCCTATCTCTACTAAAAATAAAAATAAAAAAATAATAGCTGGGCGTGGTGGCAGACGCCTATAATCCCAGTTACTTGGGAGGCTGAGGCAGGAGAATTGCTTCAACCTGAGAGACAGAGATTGCAGTGAGCTGAGATTGCACCACTGCACTCTAGCTTGGGCAACACAGTGAGACTCTGTCTCAAAAAAAACAAAAAGTACAATTCTTAGAAAATATATTATGCAGTACTGCAATACAATATAAACACCAGCTCATTTATCCTAAGAGTATTAACCAGCAAATTTATGTAATATTTTGTTTTGTTGCTCTTTGTTAATTTTATTTTCATTTTCCTTGATCTTACTTTCTATTGATTTCATCCATTTAGAACCAAAATAATGACTGTAATCTCATTATCATCATTTCTGTGGAACCGAAAATAACCAGGTCTAATTATATCAACCTGGTACCAAGAAAACAACCACTTTTGAATTGGAGTTTTTGTAATCAGTTGTGTAGTCAATATTTCAAAACATTTGTTAATTATCTAATATAGTTCATGTGCTAGAAAATTGGCTGTCTATATGATGATAATAATGACATCCATTACATTTGTTTGAAGAGAACATAAACTCAGGAACAGTAATATAAAATAATATAAGATCATCAATATAAAAGAATCTATTAGGGATTCATTGAAATTGCCTGCAAAATTCAGACAAGGCTACTAAGATGAGGATTATTTAACCTGATCCTCAGTATGCTTTTTCACTGATTAATAATTTGATTTGCTAAATTTTGTTTGATTTGTCCAAAGTCATTAAGTTTAAACCAATGTTTTTGTGCAAAAACTTCATAAATCATCATTAAAAAGAGTTTAACATATATAACTTTACTTAATGTATTTTATAAGATGTTTGACATATTCAAAAATTAGTGTTGTTATTAAATTTTAATATAACACATAAAATTGTGTGTAAATATTGAACCCTTAAAAGCTTTCTTAACAATATTCATTATTTTTTTAACTTTTTAATTTATTATATTCATCTTGAGTTTTTCTTTCTCTGAGTTTACATAATACTCAGCATTGTATTTACTAAAATGAAATCAATTAAGTTTGTAAGTTTTTCAATAGCATACACTATTTCTAACTAAATGTATGAGAAAATGTAAATATTATCTTATTGAATTTAAATGACATTTTTCAAAAGAGGGCATACAAATGGCCAAAAAGCATACAAAAAATGCTCAACATTATTAATCTTCAGAGAAATGCAAATTAAAACCACAATACAATACCATTTTACACTAAGTGGAGTGGTCATTATTAAAAAGTCAAAAATTGGCCGAGCATGGTGGCTCACGCTTGTAATCCTAACACTTTGGGAGCCGAGGTGAGTGGATCACCTGAGGTGGGGAGTTCGTGACTAGCCTGACCAACATGGAGAAACCCCATCTTTACTAAAAATACAGAATTAGCTGGATGTAGTGGCACGTGCCTGTAATCCCAGATACTCGGGAGGCTGAGGCAGGAGAATTGCTTGAATTTGGGAGGCAGAGGTTGTGGTGAGCCAAGATACCGCCATTGCATTCCAGCAAGGGCAAAAAGTTAAAAACTCCATCACAAAAGAAAAGAAAAAAAAATGTCAGAAATTAACAGATGTTGGCCAGGATATAGGGAAAATGTAACACATAAACTATTGGTGAGAATATAAATTAGTAAACCCTCTATGGAAAACAGTATGGAGATTTCTCAAGAACTAAACATTGGACAACCATTTCAATCCAGCAATCCCACTATTAGGTATTGACCCAATAGAAAATAAATCATTATATTAGAAAATATACTGCACTTGTATATTTACTGCAGCATTACTCACAATAGCAAAGATATGGAATCAACCCAGGTCTCCATCAACAAATGATAGGTTGAAACAAATGAAAAGGTAATGAAACACTACTCAGTCTTAAAAAAGAATAAAATCACTTCTTTGTAGCAACATGGATGGAACTAGATGCTATTATCTTAAGTGAACTCAGAAACAGAAAGTCAAATACTGTATGTTCTCACTGACCAGTGGGAGCTAAGTAATCTATATACAGAAACACAATGAGTGTAGTAACAGACATTGGAGACTTGGAAAGGTGGGATGGTGAGAGGGTAATGAGACATTAGAAATTACTTAATGGGTGCAATGTACATTATTTGGGTGATAGCTCCACTAAAAGCCTAGACTTCACCACTACATGATGTCCATGTAACAAAACTGCACTTGCAACCCAGAAATCTATTTTTCAAAAGTCAATACATTTAATTTTTATAGCAGTTTTAGGTTCACAGTATAACTGAATAAAAACATTAGAGATACTATAGACTCCCTGCCCCACCCACATAAGGCCTCCCACACTATTCATTGATTTTCTCATACTGTTTTATAGTATATTTTATTCCTTAGATATTACTCTTTGAAAACTAGATTTTTACTTAATGATTTAAGAGAAAAGGAACAGGTTGATATTAGGAGATGTATTAAGAGGAGAGAAAAAATTTATATGACAAATGACATTCACATTTTCATACTTTTCTACTTCATTTTCTCATTTTATATAAAGTAGAATTAAAATAAAACTGCAAACATAATGTTAAAATTGAGATGTTTATGAGAAATTATTTAAACTTTTATTCTCTAAGGAGAATCAGAAAAAAAACATTGGCTGAAGATATCTACAAATGTTGCTAGAAAGAATTGAGAAGCATGTCTGAGTCATACTCAACATATAGTAGCTTGAATATTGAGAGCTGTTAAAGTTTTCTCCAATTTTAGAACAGATCTTTTATCTGTATTTTATTTACTCTGCATCCTTTCTCTTCCTTTAGAAGAGAAAATAAATAAAATAAAAGAAAGATAG
This sequence comes from Aotus nancymaae, assembly GCF_030222135.1. Lineage (NCBI taxonomy): Eukaryota > Metazoa > Chordata > Mammalia > Primates > Aotidae > Aotus > Aotus nancymaae. Next base: position 26,761,911 of record NW_026988435.1, read on the forward strand.
ATAAAAGGTCTGTTTTAGTAAATAAAAGAAAGATAGTAAATAAAAGAAAGATTAGATAAAAGCAGTACTTTTCTATGTGCCAACTGAAGGTTATCCCAGTTTCAAGTATGTTTCTATATGATCTTCTAGTTTCTGATATAACTGCCTGTTTATTAGGTATAGTTGATTGTAGAAAGGAATGTCTTTTCCTGGAAACCATTAAACTAAAGCCAGGATTGCTTGTTTTCCTCTGCTGGAATTTCTGATATGTCAGTTAAGAAAGCTGGTTGGAAGTAAGAGAGAATGGAGCCAACATGCAGAGAAAAGCAGGTAGATGAGAAAAAGAAACAAACTGTTGAAATTGGAGTCCCTGGTTCTAAATGATCTTGCACTCATTGGCTTTTCTGATCTTCAAGAGCTTTGGTCATCCAATACTTCACAAATACTGTGAGCACATAATCACTGGCTCTTAGAGTCTAAGGCAGGGCCAGAAAATATTTCCTTTGCAATAAAAAGGTATGACAAATTTATTCCCAAAATAATGTTATTAAGAGTAAAATACAAAATAAGGAAGAAACATATTTTCCATTTCTTTCCTATTCTGAATTTTATAATAGCTAGTACTCTGTAGTGTTCAATAAAGTTCATTTTCATGTCATCCAAACTCTATTGATTCAGTTCAGCTTCCTGAATTTGCACTGAAATTTGCTCACCCTAAAAGAATGCTAATCAAGTAATTCTATGACATCTATATAACCTTGCAGTAAAAGGCACACCAGTGTAAAGGTGGGTGAATTACAGTCTATTTGATGCTTGATTTACTCTACAGCTGTCTCCAGCAATGAAATATAGCAGCCAGGAACTAAAGCTTGGGTGATTTTCTAACAGATTAGGAGTTATTTGGTGAAGAGGGTAGCTCCCTGGGGAAACACTAAGAATGAACTCGATTATTTAAAAATTCTTAAAAAAAAAAAAAATCTGGTCTATATTTGGGTTTCTTTTTTTTTTTTTTTTTCGGTTGGATAAGTTATGAAATTTATTTATATTTCACCTTTTAAAAGCCAGAACATAACAAATCTCACTTTCTGGAAAGTCATCTTATTAGAAATACAAGAAGTACACTTAATACAAGGAAGTAAGTTTCTTGGTGCCACCAGTGAGGTGAACGTACACTCACATGGGCTCCCTCAAATGAAAGTTTTGTCAGATTTCCCTCCAGACTTCTGAGATGATCTAAATTCAGGGAGGGCTGAGTGAACTTTTTCCAGAAATTACAGTGAGCAAGCTGACCTTAACTTCTGGGTTCTCCCAAGAAATACTAATGAAAGAACTATTTTTTCCAGCAGGCCCCATCTTTGCTGGCTTCTTGGCATCTGTAGCTCTTCACTGGCAGGCACGGAGCCCCACAGCAGCAGTTACAAGCCCAAGGCCACTTGTAGCCTCATTAGAGACGTATGACATCAGAGAACCAACATAAACCCATGTGTCTTTTGGTCAATCGGAGCTTCTGCTCCTACAGTTTAGGCTGACAGCTCTTGGTCTTATATTGATATTTGTGAAATATGAACTCCAAGCTTCTTGAGCTGTTACTAAAGCAAGTTTCCAGCAACAGCTTTTCATCATGCAACGTGCTGTGCCTCATGAACAATGTCTCGTCAGAACAGACCACGGGTGGTACTGGGTTTCCTATAGCTCCTCTCTGCATCTACTACAAACCAGGTTTTCAAACACATTTTACATGTTGAAACCAGTGTCATAAGGAAAACATTTGCGATAGAAAAACAATACTCAGTTTAACCTAAGTTACCAAGCAGAAGGTAAAAGAACTAGGATCCGCTGAGTCCCCAAACCTCTTTCTTCTAATTCATCTGAGGACTCCTTTTTGTGCTTCTAGAACAAGGATGTAGGCAGGCTCCCAAATGTAGAGGTAAACATGACTGGGTTGTTTAAAACTACTTCATTAATTTGTAAATCAGAACCAAAAAGCTCTGGCCCTCCCACTTCTTAGCTGACCCTCCTCCCCACTTATGGATAAATAGACTTTAATTTCTCTAACCTAGAAACACTTCCACCAAAAATATCTGGTTATACCTTATCCTAAAAAGGCACCATGCAGGCATTTAAGACTGAACCAGTGACCTCTAAGGATGTGTAGTAACAGGAAGACATCTCTGTTCAAAACTTCCAGCATCAGATGGTGCAAAACCCCAAGAGGACTAGTGACATGTACCCTGGGATGGAACCCAGCTTCTGGCAACCCCACAACCCAGCGGGAGCTTCAGCTCTGGTCAGGTGCATCGCTGCCAGAGTCCACACACCTCGGGGACAAGGAAAGGAGACACTTGCTTCATTGTGCTATTCATGACCCAGAAAAGGCCCTGGCTGGCTTGGGAGACCCAAGAGACGAACACGGGACGGGAGGAATGAGTGGGAAACAAGAGGTGGAGAAGCTCGATTCTCTGCCGCAGGAGGAGGCAGAAGTTCCTGGAAGTAGCCAAGAACCAATATGAACTTGACCACGTGGCAAACAAGGTGAACAGTAGAGGAAGACAGCTTTGGCAAGAGCCCAAAGGGAAAAGGATGGCTGACCTGGGGACCCATTTCTCCTGTCAGAAGTCACCCTGTCCCAGTGTCATTGCTCATTTTCAGGTCTGTTGAACAGTTAAAGTATAGGAATCATAGGTTTCACGTTTAATACGTTATGGAAGCCCTGAGACAGACAGCAAGCACAGACTCTGCCCACTGGTCGAAGATGGTGCGCTGCAACACCGGATTCATCATGTCCTCTTCATCAACATCGTAATCCACAAAAGAGTCCTAGGAAAACCGGTGCCGGCGCTGGATGTGCTCTCTGAAGTTGGCGCTGCGGTAGTTGGGGTCTCCCTAGAGGGTCGAGGCACATATCAGACAAACCACAGATTTGGTATCCACGCTATGGAATAATTTGCAGTGCTCCACAAGTCCTTCCTGATCAAAGTTCTTCTCAGGACAGTAAGGACAAGGAAAGGTGTAACGGTTTGGAATATTCCTTGGCTGAAGAGACGCATCCTTAGTGGTGGCCTTCACATCTTCCATGATGTAATTCTAGTATTTAGAACAAGTAGCCACGTGGGCCTGGATCTTGGATAGGAAGAAATTCTTACGGCAGCCATGGCAAGAAGTCTCTGTGCTCTTGATCGGCCGCTGGGGCTCCACGGCTCGGACGCCAGGGTCCAGAGCGCTGCGACACACGCCACAGACAGGCTGCTTCTGCTTCAGACGTTCCTGCAGGCATGCAGAGCAAAAGACGTGTCCGCAGGCCACCCGTACCGGCTTCTCGTACACCTCTAAGCACACGGGACACGTGAAGCGGCCAAGGGGGTCAGCCTCCACCGCCGGCCCCGCCAGCTGCGCAGTACTCTCCCGGTCCTGCTGTTGCGCCGCCACCTTGCTGCTCACAAATAGGATCTTTAAGAAGTGATTAGGTCATAAGTGTTCTGTGCACTCACTTTCTCTTCTGTCATTTTATGATGCAGTGAGAAAGTCCTCACCATATGTGGCCACCGAATATTAAACTTTCAGCCTCCAGAACCAGGAACCAAATAAACTTCTATTGTTTATAACTTAGCAAGTTGGTGATATTCTGCTAGAGCAGCAGAAAATTAAATAAGACAACAAGCAAGTGAAGAATTCAATCCTTTGTCCATGAAAATTTTTAAATGTGGAAAATAAATGTTTCTTACAAAGAAGTAATGCATACATAGAGTGAAATACTCTGTATAGGGTGATACTTCTGTTCTTTTTTGCTTCAAAACCTAGAGTGCTATACTTCATAGAAACAACTTTTGTTTTACATTTTTGTTCTAATTTGTTTTCTTCTCTAGTTTAACAGAAAAATCAATAGTGTCAAGGAAAAGATGAGAAGAAAATAAGCTAATCAACATTTAGAAAGTGACAAGTAGGTAATTGAACCCCTGATATCTTACTGGAACACCAATAAAGAAGGAATTATCACAAATTGCATCTCTATCTCATACAGCTGCACAGCCAGGTAATTTTTTATCAAAGTGGTAAGTATTTTATTAACTAGAATGCCACCACATATTTTCTCTTTTAAGGTTAAAAATGGCATCCAATTTGCAGGCAATTATTAAATGAATAATTAATTCATTTTTTAAAAATTTCAATAAACTTTCTGTTTAAAAAGTATACTTCAAATTTTTTGGTGATCTAGTTCATTCCTATATTCATGTCATAGAATTGGGGAAAATCTGTTTTCACGTCCAAATAGCAACAGAAAATTTATTCACATTAAACCCAGCAATCCCATTACTAGGTATATACCCAAAGGATTATAAATCTTTCTATTATAAAGACACACGCACACATATGTTCATTGTGGCATTATTTACAATAGCGAAGACTTGGAACCAACCCAAATGCCCATCAAGAATAGAATGGATAAAGAAAATGCAACACATATACACCATGGAATACTATGCAGCCATGAAAAAGGGATGAGTTTGTGTCCTTTGCAGGGACATGGATGAATCTGGAAACCATCATTCTCAGCAAACATGATACAAGAAGAGAAAATCAAACTCCACATGTTCTCACTCATAAGTGGGTATTGAACAATGAGAACACATGGACACAAGGAGGAGAACATCACACACTAGGGGGTTGGGGGCTAAGGGAGTGATAGCAGGGGGTGGTGAGTTTGGAGAAGGATAACATTAGGAGAAATACCTAATGTAGGTGACAGGGGGATGGAGGCAGCAAATCACCATGGCATGGTATACCTATGTAACTATCCTGCAAGATCTGCACATGTACCCCAGAACTTGAAGTATAATAATAATAAAAAAATCAAAGTGAACTATGCATTTCTCAATGAAATTATTTAAATGTAAACATGGTAAAATACACTTGACTACCATTTATTTACTTTATATTATTTTTATTAAGGAATAAGTGTATCCATTTAATAACTACTGTACTCCTCAAGAAGCCTTTTAAACTTTTATCACAGTAAATGTAACATTCTTTTTCTCCTTTGAAAATCTGAATAATAGCCCTAACCTCAAAATAAGGTATAAAGCATTGATTCTTTGCTTTTGCTTATAAACATTTATAGGACTTCTGTGATCAAAACCTAACTAATCTCATAAATTTACAACAAATCAAAGAGCCAATCTCATGTCATGTAGCATATGTCAAATATTAAAGAGGTTGTCAGATCAATTCTTCAAGAGAGTTTAAAATGTACCAGTATTTAAGTACTATTGTAGGAGAGGCAAGGGAAAATAGAACTGAACCTCCTGCCAGGAAAGAAGATTTATTTTTTTCTTAGTACTGAATATATTCTCAGTATTATTGATATTTCATATATTTTAGACTGTGAAAAATGTATGTAGTGTTCCACATAAGAAAAAAATAATAGAATAAACAAAACTGGTTGTCTTAATTGGTGCTACATCTCTAGGTTAGTAAAAAATTTTTAGAATATGGATAAGAATAGAAATAGCTACTGGAATGGCCCATTAGTGATTTTTAAAAAATATTTGTATTAGCTTAATTTTTAATTTGATTTTTTATTGTAATTTGATTTTTAAAAATTTGTAAACAATTCCAACAATTTTAAATTTAGTTACCTGAAAAATGATTAATGTAAATAGCTAAATGCTAAAAAATAATTATTTAAAAGGTTTTTTAAAAGCATACACAACATTGAAAGAAAGTATAATAAATCTTTAAATTCCAAATATGAAATGTCAACATATATTTAAAGTGGCTGCCAAAGCCGGGAGCTACTATAAGGCAAGTACCAGTCACTGTATCATAATGGGATGAGTTTTCACGGTTGCACTGGTAGGAAGAGATTGGGCATAAGGCCGAATTATTAAAAACAAAAGGTCCATGCCAACAAAACCCTCAATGGAAGATGATCTACCAGGTGAAACAAAAATAAAGGAAAATCTTACATCCAAAAGGAGAGAAAGTGACACTTGCCACTAGTTTATGAGTGACTGACAAGGTTTTCTTTGGGAATCCTTAAAGAGTAATGGGCATCCGTGTGAGTTCGAGGTCAACGTTCACACCAAGTGACACGAACAAAGAATCTCAATATGGTAAATTTCGTTTCAAGTGCCCTATATTTCCCATAATCATATTCAGAGAATGACTTAAAACTCTCCCTGTGGGAATAAATATTAAAACAGAGTGGTTACAATTTCCAGAAAAAGTTCAAATAAGCATGTTTTAAACAAACAAAAATTATAATGTAAAAAAAAAAAAAACTCTGGTTTTTCAGCACTAAGTCAACAAATACTATTTGAGTACTTGATACTAGGTACTGTTCTAGATTCTAGGTATGCTATAGTAAGCAACAAAGAAAATATAATCCCTGCACACATGGAATGTGGATTCTAGTGGAGAAGATAAACAGGAAATTCAATCTATAATTGCATAGTATTATATGTTTAAAGATAATAGCTTTTGTGTTAGTCAGGGTTCTCCAGAGAAACAGAAACAAGAGAGTATATATAATAAGAATCAGCTCAAGTGATTATGGAGCACGAGCAGTTCTAAAGTATGTTCTCTTCAAGCTGGAGAACCAGAAAACCTGGAGATGTCATTCAGTTTGAGTCCATGGGATGGGGAACCAGGGGAGCCAATGCTGTAACTCAAACTGAGGGCAGGAGAAGATGGATGTCTCAGCTCAAGAATGGAGAGCAAATTTGTTCTTACTGTAGACAATTCGTTGTACTGATCGCTCAACAGATTAAATGATGCCTACCCAAATTAATGAGGGCATATCTTCTTTTTCAGTTTCCTGATTAAAATGCTAATCTCTTCCAGAAACACCTTCACAGCCACACCCAGAAAAGAATGGTTTACAAGCTTCTGGATATCCCTTAACCCAGTCAAATTCATGTAGAAAAGTAAGCATCACAAGTCCGTCCTGTGTCAAATTGGCACCCACATGTATTTCATTATGCTATATTTAACCTTCAAATAAAGACAATAGCAAAGTCATAATTTCACCTAATATGTTACAACTTTCCTTTGAACAACCAAAAACACACTGACACTACTCTTTTTTGCAGAAAAAGAAACAAAAATTTTAAGTATGTTTACACTTCAATAGTGGAGTATTGCTGTACATGCCCATCTATATGGTTTGGTGGATGAGGTAACACCCAGAAATCATGTTTTATCAGTTTTCTGGGTATTTCTTAACTCAGCACGTTGACATATAAAGTTAACCATTCTAGCTTCTATGGAAAATTATGAGTGGGTTAAATGCAATGTATGGAGCTAGAGGGAAACACAATGAATAAAAAGCAATAGAAACAAACAAACTGATAGTTCTTCAATGACTTCTGCTAGTGAGAATATCAAATAGCAAAATTAAACAGCAAATTAAACAGACAAGACCAAAAACAAAATGAGAGGAAGAGAGAGGGAGGGAGGCGGAGAGAGAGAGAGCGAGAGAGAGAGAGAGAGAGAGAAATGTGAAAAAAATAGATTTCACCACATATTAACAACAGAGGAAAAGGACTATGGAATACTGAATTAAAAGATGCTTTAAAATTTGCTCTTCATATAAACTAATCAAGTGGATGATTCGAGATAACATATGAAAGAGAAGTAATATTATATGTGTGTTTGTGTGTGTATATAGGTGTGTGTGTGTATACATACACACATACTATTTGAGAATTTTCTAGGACTGAAGAAATCCATGATGTAGAAAGCACAATATCTATTCATCAGCACAAACAGAAGTATCTTAGTAACTAGGTAAATAATAGTATCACTAGAGAGTAATTTATGAAGCAAGATCTGTTGAATTGTCTTCAAAAAAATGATAACAAGGTTGACAAGCAATTTCTCAAGAATGAAAAAAGAAGCCAAAAGTCAATTAGAAAATGTCTTTCAGATGTTGAAAGAAAATGTGCATCCAGTAGAACTGTGTATTTATTGTAGAACAAATAATTTAAAAGATTCCATAGAATATGTTTTACTCTATAGAAAACGATTTAGTTATCAGAAAAAAAAATCATGGCTTGTCTGAGGTTACCATGAAAGTTTCTGTTTTCAGTTTCAGTAAGAGTTTCCCAATGCATGTTCTGCAGTTAGTGAAGGCAGGATACACTTTGAAAGTCGCTTCCAGACATTCATTAACCAGTGAACATGTGGACAGGAACATAAATCTGACATTTCCAGAATGGCACTGCCAGGTCCAGGTGTTCTGGGTCATTACATACAATGTTGCTACTGCACAGTTCCAACTAATAATTGCAGTTGATTAAAATTAGGGCTTTCTATTGTTTTTTGGCTTTATTAAGTGTTACATTTATTATACTACAGTAACCAATTTAATTAAAAATTTTGAATTAGGGCAAAACAGAAACATTTTCAGAAGAAAAAATACAAAAAAGTTATTTAGAACTATAAGATGTTCACTAAAAGTCAGTGAATAAATTTCAAAATGAAAAAAAAGTTTCTCAAAATGAATATGTAAGATTCAATATAGAACGTTTAACAAAGGAAGAAGCTAGCCTCTAAATAAATGAAGACATTAGTTGTAACATATAAAACACACGAAAAAAAATTCTAAATTATGATGATACTCAACAGGACCAGATTAAGTTACCGGGCAATGCAAGCCAATAAACTGTGTCCAAGGGGAGGTGGGGTGGGTGAGAAAGTCCTTTATTTTCCTTGTGTTGTTTGGAAGGAGAGTAAATATATTTGTTAAATGTGCAGTAGGTTAAGCATACATGTTAAATTGTTAAATGTGTCACTAAAGAATACAAATGGACTTTAGGATTACAAATTTAAAAAATGGAACCAATTTAGCAGAAGGCAGAATAATAAAAAGCACACATTTAAGTGGTAGAAATGTATACACATATAAGCAATCACAATCAACATAATTGGACTAAATGTATTTTTATAATAAAGATTGAAATTGAACAGAAAATATTACACTTCATTCTTCTTTAGAAGAGACCTTCTAAAGCAGATCTACAGATACAGGTAAAAATAAAGAGAAGGAAAGCAAAAGTGAGGAAGAAAAAGGGCAAACTTTAAAAACATTTAAGCTAGGTAGGAAAACCAAACAAAATATGCTCTAACCATAAAGCAGTAGTAAAAATAAAAATTAAAAAATGACAGCTTGGGAGGCCGAGGCGGGTGGATCATGAGGTCAAGAGATCGAGACCATCCTGGTCAACATGGTGAAACCCCGTCTCTACTAAAAATACAAAAAATTAGCTGGGCATGGTGGCGCGTGCCTGTAATCCCAGCTACTCAGGAGGCTGAGGCAGGAGAATTGCCTGAACCCAGGAGGCGGAGGTTGCGGTGAGCCGAGATCGCGCCATTGCACTCCAGCCTGGGTAACAAGAGCGAAACTCCGTCTCAAAAAAAAAAAAAAAAAAAAAAAAAATGACAGCAAACTCTAAGATTGAGAAGTAAAAAAAAATAGAATTTTTTTTCAAAAAGATAATTTGAAAATAATGAATGGGGAAAAACTTGCAAGAAAGTTAAAAAAGGGGAGACAGCAGTAAATACATGAGTCAAAGTGAGAATCGGAGGTAGAGGGTTAGGGGTTGACTTGCCATAAATAGTTTCAGTAGAGAATCACAAGACCACAAGGAAGCATTGGGAACAATGTCACACTCATATATTTTAATGTTAATTGTCATAAAACATACACTAATTTCTCATAGTAACTTTGGCAAACAAAAAACGCAACTTGTATATAAAAGTTAGAAACATTCAGTCAGTGATTTAGTTTACATACCCAGCTTTCAAGGTTATAAATGTTAATTCCTCCATTCAAGAAGGAAACTGTTTTTTTGGGTTTTTTTTTTGTTTTTTTTTTTTGAGACGGAGTCTTGCTTTGTTACCCAGGCTGGAGTGAAGTGGTGTGATCTTGGCTCACTGCAACCTCCACCTCCCAGATTCAGGTGATTTTCCTGCCTCAGCCTCCAGAGCAGTTGGGATTACAGGTGCCTACCACCATGCCTACCTATTTTATTTTTTGGTATTTTTAGTGGAGTTGGGGTTTCACCATGATGGCCAGCCTGCTTTTGAACTCCTGACTTCAGGTGATCTGCATGCCTCAGCCTTCCAAAGTGCTAGGATTACAGGCGTGAGTCACCACACCCGGCCAAGAAAGAAACTATTCTAACCTAAACTTGTCCCAATTATTTTTAGAAAGGATAAAATTAATTTTCTCCTTTTTAATTTAATTTTAATTCTCCTGTTTAATTTAATTTTAATTTTATTTAAATTTATTTTATTTTATGCTAATTTTATTTTATGATTAAAATATGTAGCAAAAATCTATAAAAGTATCATGGTTACTGTTCAAGCATAAAAGACATTTATTTTGACTTAAGAAAAGTTTTGAAACATAGTTATTATTCTATTTAAGATTGTACTGAAAATCTTGGAACATACATTTATACATTTAGTTATGGAACAGAATAAAATTACAAATTATTACAAGACAAAATCAGTATTTTATAATATTTATAAACAGTTTAAAAGGTAGATCAGATATAAAAAATTCCATTGTTTAACTTGGTGATTTTTTAAAAATATTAGTCATTCATTTGAAAGTCATAAATTCCAATAACATTTCTACTTGACAGTATAAGTGATTTTAACACTCCAATTTCTTAGCTGTGATAGTTTTAAAATTTACTGATGCAAATTTAAAATGAATTCAGAAAATAGGTTTTCTTATGAAGAGTCAACATTTTTATCTGAAAGTATTAATCTATGCAGCAATTACAATCATGGAAAATAAATTTTAAAACTTAGTAGCATTTTATGACAATTTATAAGAACCTCAGTTTTTTACAAAAAGTCAAAGTAGGTATTTAGCCAGAGGAGATTATATATATGGTTGGGTGTGGGTGTGAAGTACATATTGAGACATTCAAACATGCATCTCTTAAAATTACTATGCTTAAAATTGACAGACAAATTATATAATATTGACCTCCATTATAATATTCAAATAATATTCATGATTATTCCAATTTGAATATTGTGCTTTCTTATGAAACATTATTAGCAAGTATGATTCCATACACAATGCTATGTATTCAAGGTTTTGTTTTGTTTTGGAGAAAAGGTTTCACTCTGTTGCCCAGGTTGGAGTGTTGTGACACAATCACAGCTTACTGCAGCCTAGACCTGCCCAGGCTCAGGTGATCCTGCCACCTCAGCCTCCTGAGAAGCTTGGACTACAAGCATATGCCACCATGCCCAGCTAATTATTGTATTTTCTGTAGAGACAGGGTTCCGCCATGTTGTCCAAGCTGATCTCTAACACCTGGCCTCATGTAATACCGCTGCCTCTGCCTCCCAAAATGCTGGGATTATAGGCATGAGCCACCTTGCCCAGCCAGCATTATCCAAGATTTCATAAGTTAATTATTACTCATTTGTATTACTTATTCTTCATGCCATATTTTACATCATTTAAAAACATTTATCATTTTACTAACAATTTACTAACAATTGTTACCAGAGTATGTTATTTTACATTTTTTCATTCTCTTAATCACATCATTCTTTTCTGTCACTTTCTCTAGATCTTCCTAATCAAGAAATATGGCAGCATATTGCTCCAAACAACTAAGTTCAAATGCACAGACCTTCTGAGTAAAGTCAATCTGATTTTTTTCTTTGAGGAAAGTTATGTTGGAATCCATTTAAGACGAAGACTTTAAAAGGTACATGGTAACTGCATTAAGTATGTGTCTGTATCTTATCTTTTCAATTTCCCTCTTTGCTCCAGAAGTTTAAAGCAATTAATTTTGAACATTAAAATGTATTCATGTTTGAAAAATCTTAATATGTTTAAACTGATAATGATTCTTATTTATCCTAGTTCCACATCTAAAAGGTCACTCCACAACTTTAATTTTCTGTGAAGTTTATATTCTACCAGATGTTTACGTTAATTTTAAAAGAACCTTTGACGATTTTTTTTTATAATTAGGTCCAACATCAATAAGCATTTTGACAGGATATCAAAGTAATTTTTATTCACTTTACCAACTCCAGAAACATTAAAAAAGAAGCCAGCTAAAAGGCGAAAATGAGCACAAATGTTAACCTATTTCTACAATCTAATATAAAATGTGAAACAACGGGATAATTTAAAAGATACTGGAAATAATGGGGAGGGCCGGTATCATTTTGTGTTGGATAATCAAACAAATATTAACACAATGTTTTCAAAGCTCTTTTTAAAATATTTTAAAATTTTTAAAAATGTGTGTGGGTATGGCGGGGAACGGTGGCTCACGGCTGTAATCCCAGTACTTTGGGCGGATCACAAGGTCAAGAGATGGAGACATCCAGGCCAACGTGGTGAAACCTCATATCTACTAAAACTACAAAAGTTAGCTGGGCGTGGTGGCACATGCCAGTAATCCCAGCTACTCGGGAGGCTGAGGCAGGAGAATTGCTTCAACCCGGGAGGCGGAGGTTGTGGTGAGCTGAGATTGCGCCACTGCATTCCAGCCTCGGCAAAAAAGCAAGATTCTATCTCAAAAAAAAAGTGGGGGTACATAGCAAGTGTCTCGATTTATGGAGTGCATGAGATGTTTTGTTACAGGCATGCAATGTGAAATAAGGATATCATGGAGTCCTACTGTAACCTGATGGATTTTTCCTGCCCACTGCACAGACAAAATCAATCTGATGAGATAATGGCATTGAATTAAAGACAGTTTAGTTGATGCAAGGCTGGCAACAACATGCAAGAGATGGAGTTTTTACTTAAATTAATCTCACTGAAGGCTTGGAGGTTAGGGGTTTTTCAAACATAGTTTAGTCAGCAGTGGGAGAAAGTATGAGGAGTGCCGATATGTCAGGTTGGAGATGAAATCATAGTGAGTCTGAGATGTTCTCATGCACTAAGTCAGTTCCTCGGTGGAGGCCACAGGACAAGTTGACAAGTTTAGGTTGGTCCATTGGATCATCAGAAATTCAAAAATCTAAGAAGACATCTCAAAAGGCCAAGCCTCAGCTCTACAATAGTAATGTCATCTGCAAGAGTATTATGGAAGTTGCAAATCTTGTGATGGCCAGTTCATGGCTGGTTAATTATTTAGCTACACCTACATCTTAGCAGAATTCATGTCCTTCTTATTCTTCTAACTTGGTGACCTTTCCTTGGTTTTCCAAGAGCAGTTTAGTTCTTGGGAATGGCTATTATCATTCAAACTATATAATAAATTTCTCCCAAAGATTGCTTGGCCCATGCCCAGGAATAAGCAAAGATAACCAGTCTATGAGACTACAAGCAAGATGGAGTCAGCCATGTCAGAATTCTCCTATTGTCATAATTTTGCAAAGGCATTTTTTTCAATACCTTTTAATAAATTGACGAGTTGTATATTTTTGGTAAATTTTTCAGTTTTCTAGTTATAAAAATATATGAACAACGCATTAAGTACTCTGTGACACAGTTAAATAAAGTAAAAATACTAATATTTATTAAGTGTCTATTTTTCTCTTAACTAGGTTGCTTATCTGAAACAAGGGAACTGCCTTTGCAAAATTATAATTGAGACAGTGAAAAAAACCTAACTTAACTGACTCTATCTTGCTCCCAACTTCCAAGCTGTCCTTGTTCATTCATGGGCATAGGCTGAACTAACTTTAGGTATAGGGTAAACTTACTAGTTTATAGTTTAAACAAAGATGGTAACAACCCTTTCCCAAGCAGACCTCCTTCTTGTCTGGGGACTAGATTGCCTTTGTAGATCTAACAGTAGCCACAAGATTAGAAATTATGGTTTAGGACTCATGCAGTTGGAGACTACAACATTCTGACCCTCTCTAAACTGCTCCTAATATCACTGCTTGAGATGTTTTGCAGACCCTGCACTTGAAGGATCAGCTGGCAACACGCAGATCAATAAACTGGCTCATCTGATCTTGTGGCTCCCACCCAGGAACTGACTCTGCACAAGAAGATAGCTTCAACTTCTCATTATTTCATTCTTGACCAATCAGCACTCCTGGCTCAATGGCTTCTCCCCACCCATCAAGTTACCCTTAGAGACTCTGCTTCCTGAATGCTTGGGGAGACTGATTTGAGTAATAATAAAACTGTGTCTTCCCATACGGCTGGCTCTGCATCAATTACTGTTTCTCTATTGCAATTCCTCTATATTGATTTATTGGTTCTGTCTAGCCTGCAGGCAAGGTGAAACCCTTGGGCAGTTACAACAACATGTTTTACAGATCACTATGATGCAGGATTTTTTGCTCCTCAGTTCAGCTAAATCCATGTCTTGTCTCATGACCAGGAATAATTAGGCACGCTGACACATTGAAGAGTGAAGAGGGTGGAATATATTAAGTGAAAGGAAATCTCTCGACAAAGAGAGAGATCCTACACTCAGGTTACTTCCTCACAAAATTGAATGCTGGGCCACAACACATTAGTCGAAGAGGCAAGGCTCTTCCCACACATAAAGTGTGAATTCCTGGTGGCTACACCCCATTCACCCAGTGCATGTGGGGAATGCCCAAACAAGCCCCCTGGGCAGGTTCCCCTATCTGCAAAACTCACCTGGTGTAAGGATTTGGAGGAAGGGTTGGAAATTCTTCCGGGACTTTTCCCTATTTGCCTAGCCATTTGGCTGTCTTCTGCCTCTATCAGCTATTCACTACATAAAAGTAGTTCTTTGCAAATATTTTCGTGCTTATCACAAAGCTTCTGTAAATGACACTGTTAAACATCTCAGTTAATGGGTTCTGTGAAAAGTTTTATTTAAATAAGCAAGGAGACAAAAATGCTGCTTCTTCAATCTAGAATCCTTATTCCAATCAGAAAAACAAAAATCAACATGTATTAAATTGGTTCTACAAAGGATATGCTAACCGCAACAGAGGTCAATGTATATAGAAAATGTTAGATGGAAACCAAAACTTGAACATTGTTTTTGATTGAAAAGGGCTCATTAGTTTTGAGTTTGTCAGCATAATAACCTAAATATGTCCACAAAATAAGAGTCATTATCTTTGAACTATATATAGATCTGAAAATGAGTATCAGTACAACAGATTTCCCCTCTTTACTTTTTTCATTGCTGCCCTACCCATGAAGAGAGACCAAGTTCCTTTTAACCTGTGCCAAGGATTAGGAGAAACAGTAAATCATTAGTTTTTTTTTTTAATATACATCCAGGAATTTAAAAATTGCATGCAAATTTAGCACAATGTTCTGCAGCAGTAATTTAACTAGCATTAGAAGGTTGAAGACATTGTATATGAAAGTTCATTCAATTTAATTCATTATTTTTAGCTAGAAATTTATCCTGTGCAATTCAGTTTTTTCCTTTCTTTTTTCAGGTGTAGGTACACACTGGAAAAAGATATTTAATTATTAATTTAGAAGAGAAAAAGGTGTGCTGAGGGTGAGCTAACAGAGATGGGAGAAAGGAGAGTAAATATATCAGTTCTACAGCTTAAATAAGAATTGAACTGGCCTCAACCCACAGCAGCTTAATTTCCATAGAGGAAAAAAGTAAAATTAGAATAAAAGAAAGAAATAAATAAAACACACACCTCTCAAAATATAAAATCAATAATTATTTCAAGTGTTCATGGAAAAGAGATAAGTGTAGATCTCAGGTAGTCTCATTAGGCACAGTTTTGACGAACTATAAACATGTTGAAATATTGCAGACAAGCCTATGTGATTATATTACACTAAAATAAAATGTCAAAAATATAACCATATATAAAGAGTGTTACAAAAAATAACAATTACATGATAGTTTTGAAAACGATATTAATCCTTCATGGATCTAATACATTTAAGAATATCTATATTAAACATGCACACACACTATCTATAATTAAAACATTACATAATAATCCTACTGGGAGATAGCTAAAGCTCAACACAGAGTAAGAGTAACAGTATTAAATACTTTGGTTAATTAATTTATTATTATTATTATTATTATTTGAGACCGAGTCTTGCTCTTTTGCCAGGCTGGAGTGCAGTGGCATGATCTCGGCTCACTGCAATCTCTGCCTCCTAGGTTCAAGCGATTCTCCTGCCTCAGCCTCCTGAGTAGCTGGGACTACAGGCGTGCACCACCATGCCTGGCTAATTTTTTGTATTTTAGTAGAGACAGGGTTTCAGTATGTTGGCCAGGATGGTCTCAATCTTTTCACCTCATGATCCACCCACCAAGGCCTCCCAAAGTGCTGGGATTACTGGCATGAACCACCTCGCCTGTCCTTACTTATGTTAATTTCATTTAAAAAGATAAACTCATAAATTTCAAGGTTTAGCAATGAAAAACAGCAAAGACAATTACAATCTTAGAAAGCATAGGGGACTTAAAGCATAGGGAGGCAATTGGGTAGAAAATAGCAAATGAAAAGCAACAATGTGATAGAAATCATATAAAAATTGAAATGCAGTTATCTGATAATCAAATTAAAATATTAGCTAACAGCCAACACATACATAAAAAATGTAACACTTAAAATAAGAGATGGTTATTAGGAGATCACATCACATACAAATAATTAAATAATCAAAAGATTCCTTTGGCCAATGCTATTAATAAACTTAAGGATCCGAATTAAATGAATAAAATTATAGAAAAATAGAAAATAGGAAACTTGGTAGTTTTAAAGTGACAGGTCATAACATTAAATAAATTTATTGTAATCACAATGCAACTTAATCTGAAGCAGAAAAGGTTTTTAATATTTCATCTTTTTAATAACCTTGATGCAATTTAAATATTCAATTTCGATTTATTATTTAAAGTTTATTGTTCCATGCAAAAATGTGAGTGATATCTTACCCTATATTTTTTCAGAAACTGATTGCTATGAACTGAATTGTGCCCCTCCCTCAAATTTGTATGTTGGAGTCCTAATTTGTAATGTGACTCTATTTGGCCATAGAACCTTTAAAGAGACAATTAAGGTTAAATGAAGTCATAAAGTTGGGGCTTTACTTCAATATGACTAGTGTCCTTCTAGGGAGAGGGAGAAACACTAGAAATGTGACACATGAGAATACGGAAAGAAGGTGGCCATCTGTAGGCCAAGCAGAGAGGCCTCAGGGTAAGCCAAATGTGTTGACACCTTGATCTTAGACTTTCAGCATTGGGAACTATGATAAAATACATATATATATCTGTTTTATAAACCATACAATCTGTGGTAATTTGTTATGGCAGCTCTTGCAGACTAATATGCTGATAATAGAATTCATTACAAATCACATGGCTTTTAAAATGTTTAAAGTTCAGCCAGTCATATTCAATTAGAATTGACATTATTTTCTTAAGTGGAAACACAATACTCTCATATTGAAATATATACCTCTGTGGCACACAACAACTTTAACATAACAATTATCATAATTACTGATAATTTAAACTAAGTTATATAATGGTTTAAAAACCCAGGAGTAGCCTCTGCTGCAATAACTATTTTAGTCAAAAAATTAGGTGAAAACAAAATTCAGTCAACCAAGAAGAAAAAGAAAAAAAAACAAAACTTTTGCTCAAAAAAGACAAAAGACAAGGTCTTAGGAGAGAAAAACAGTCATACAAAAAAACCCTCCAAAACATGAAGGCCTTTCAAATACAAACATGCGCGCGCGCGCGCGCACACACACACACACACACCCCTTAGATGTTAATCTTTTACATAAGCTGACTTTTAACCATTGAGCTTCTCAGGGAGGGGAGCATCACACACTAGGGTCTGTTTGTAGGGGGCAAGGGAGGGACACCGGTGGTGGGGGAGGGATAACACGGGCAGAAATGCCAGATGTAGGTGACGGGGAGATGGAGGCAGCAAACCACATTGCCATGTGTGTACCTATGCAACAATCCTGTATAATCTGCACATGTACCCCAGAACCTAAAGTACAATTTAGAAAAAAAAAATTAATCTTATTACAGTATTTCAGCTCAGACTAAATGCTGCTAAACTAACAATGATCACAAAAATTATTTGATTTCTGAGCACCCTAGGGGTAAGCAGAAATTAACACCAGCTGATTGTTAATGCTAAGTTTAATCATTTAAAAAGAATTTACAAGACAGAATCCCAAACCGATTTCTTACCTACTGATGGGTCTTAGGCTGTAGACTACTCTCTATCATGCTAGAAGCTGGAAAAAGAAAACTCATCTTCCCTTTTGGAAGGGAGCTCAGTCTCCATAAAGGAGTTACCTGCCTTCCATCATCATGGAAGCAGGAAAACCTTGCCTTCCTTGTTGGAAGGAAGTAAAACTCCAAAAAAAAAAAAAAAAAAGAGGAGTCGTACAGCAAAATAAACTTTATATCTCGACCAAATTTTGGGACATCAGACCAAGCACTAATAGGATATTTGCCAAAGGTCAGGAGCATCTCCATTCAGAATCCCTCCATGTTTACCAAAATGAGAACCCAGAAAATCTGAGACAGATCTCAGTTATTTGAGAAAGTTTATTTTGCCAAGGTTGAGGACGCACCCGTGACACAGCCTCAGGAAGTCCTAATGACATGTGCCCAAGGTTGTCAGGCCACAGCCTAGTAAGAAGTACATTGGTTTGGCCTGGAAAGGTGGGACAACTTGAAGCAAAGGCAGGAAGACTTGAAGCAGGGAGGGGATCACAGATAGGTGAGACAGAAATGGTTGCATTCTTTTGAGTTTCTGATTAGTCTTTCCAAAGGAGGCAATCATGTATGCATCTATGTCAGCAAGCAGAGGGGTAACTTTGAATGGAATGGAAGGCAGATTGGCCCTAAGCACTTCCTGACTTGACTCTTCCATTTAGCTTGTGATTTGGGAGCACAACGTTTATTTTTCTTTCACACCCATTTACTTGTACAAATTAAAAAGTAAATTAAATGTTTACTGCTTTCAAGCAGAAAAAAGGTTACATAATCTCTTCCTCTAAATTTCAAACTCTGTCATGGAACTCACAGATAGAAAGGTCAACAGATACAATGGGCCCTGCTTACTGAGCCTCCTGGGAATGGGAGAGCTAGGCTCTACACACTGCTGGTCATGGTGTGGGCCTATGGTCCAGCAGATCCTTCTCTAACATAGCTCTACCTTATTGAAATTCAAGGGCATGAGTCACTTTGTCATTGGGTGCTCTTCAGTGACATTTGTTGCCAAAGTATCTGTACTTACCTGTCATATGTTTAGAAACTGTTGGACACTTTGGAGAGATGCAAGATTCAGCTGCAGCCCAATGTTCATCATTATGCACCTGTTTTAAATATAAGTATACTCTTGATTGTGTAGCTCTTAAAATTATATTTATGCACATATGTTTCTATATGTTCATGGAACTCATGCCTTTAAATATTAGAAATTGAACATAATTTCTAAAAACCATGTATGTACAAATATAATATTTAAAGGTGTCTGCAAATTAATTAAGACATAAATTTTTATTGCAGGTATATGTATATTTTCTTTTTTTCCTTTTTTTTTTAAATTATACTTTAAGTTCTGGGATACATGTGCAGAACGTGCAGTTTTGTTACACAGGTATACATGTGCTATAGTGGTTTGCTGCATTCATCACCCCGTCATCTACATTAGGTATTTCTCTTAATGGTATCACTCCTAAATCCCCCCATCCCCTGCTATTCCTCCTCTAGACCCCCACCCCCAACAGGCCCCATTGAGTAATGTTTCCCTTCTTGTGTCCATGTGGATAAAGGATGGTTCATGTACTTTGCAGGGACATGGATAAAGCTAGAAACCATTATTCTCAGCAAACTGACACAAGACATAATTTTACTACATAACTGCAAGTCGAGACTGTCCTATCTCAAAGTAATTTGAAAACAGTAATTTTAAGAAAATATAAAATGTATACATAAGCATGAAGAGTATTGTTAACTATGGCAGAAAAATATTTTACTAAGGATTGAAGCCATATTTAAAATTAAGAATGTGCTTTTATACTTAGAACCATTTGATGGGATTTAATCATGAATAAAACTCATAGAAATAAAAGTTTTGTTACAAAGTAATAATGTCCTTCCAAGGCCCAATTCTTCCTTACATAGGCTCCTTCTATGTCACATATTATGACTGAGAAATATTACTCTAGTTCTCTTATGAAAAATTATTTTAGATAACAGCCTTTGGAAGAAAAACACAGAAAAGCAACTTAAACTAGCTTAGTAACATGGAATGTTAGAGGTAGAGCCAAAGGAATCAAAGAATGAGATGAGCAGGAAAGAACTAATCTTCAAAGTATTCGCTTTAAGGCAGTTGATGTCCATCTATGCTGTGTATGTATACCTGACTTTGTTCCTTTTTGCTGCACATTTGCTTCCTAAATACCTTGGGAATATCAGCACCAACAAGAGCAATTTAGCACTTGTGCGTGCTAAATGAATTAATTTAAAATACTTTAATTCCTACTATCACAGAAGGACTCTTGTTATTGTTATTCACAGTGAAAGTGTTTCAGTGGGCTGGCTGTGTCCGGGGGGCATCTATCGGCTTGTTAAAAGTTAAAACTCACTGAATGAATTGTGGTTGGCTCTCTAAGCAAACACTAGCAGAGATCAGGTTCATTGTTTACTCCACGAGTAAGTCAAATGTAGATAGAGTTGTGTAGTTAGAGAAGGAGTAGATCCCATTTTCACCAATATTTTGATAAAAAATGAAAGGTAGTCATGATAAGAGAAGGACTCCGGTCAACAGGGATCATGAGTGTCCTCCACAATGGCTGGACAATAATACTGAAGCCAACTCATTTTTTTAAAACATTGTAATAAAAAAAATCATCCTTATTTTAAGCAAAAAGAAAAAAATAAATCCCACCAGTTTGTCTTATCTCTGAACTCTGGAGCTATGCCAGGCAGTTCATTCCGTTACATGTAATGTGTCTTCTAGCATTTGAAAATGTATTCCAGGGCGGCTGGAGCGGCGCAGGCGGTCGAGCGGGACGGGCTGGGTCGGCGGGGCTGCAGCTGCGAGGAGGAGCGGCGGGGCTGCGCTTGGCAACCGAAGGGACAGCGCGCGGGCGGCCGAGGATGCTGCGGGGCGGCTGCGCCGGCGCCCCTCGCTAGTGACCGCTGTTCCGCGCCTCGGGCGGCCGAGGCGGGCTCGGCGCGCAGTTGCTGCTCCGCGCACGCGCCCGGCAGCGCTCCTGGTGCTTACAGCGCGAGACAGCGCGGCCCTCAGGAGCTGGACGAATGTATGACAACATGTCCACGATGGTGTACATAAAGGAAGACAAGTTGGAGAAGCTGACGCAGGATGAAATTATTTCTAAGACAAAGCAAGTAATTCAGGGGCTGGAGGCTTTGAAGAATGAGCACAATTCCATTTTACAAAGTTTACTGGAGACACTGAAGTGTTTGAAGAAAGATGATGAAAGTAACCTGGTGGAGGAGAAATCAAACATGATCAGAAAGTCACTGGAGATGTTGGAGCTTGGCCTGAGTGAGACACAGGTTATGATGGCTTTGTCAAATCACCTGAATGCTGTGGAGTCTGAGAAACAGAAACTGCGTGCACAGGTTCGTCGTCTGTGCCAGGAGAATCAGTGGCTACGGGATGAACTGGCCAACACGCAGCAGAAACTGCAGAAGAGTGAGCAGTCTGTGGCTCAACTGGAGGAGGAGAAGAAGCATCTCAAGTTTATGAATCAGCGTTGGCTCAAGCCTGTAATCCCAGCACTTTGGGAGGCCGAGGCGGGTGGATCACAAGGTCAAGAGATCGAGACCATCCTGGTCAACATGGTGAAACCCCGTCTCTACTAATACAAAAAATTAGCTGGGCACGGTGGCGCGTGCCTGTAATCCCAGCTACTTAGGAGGCTGAGGCAGGAGAATTGCCTGAATCCAGGAGGAGGAGGTTGTGGTGAGCCGAGATCGCGCCATTGCAC
This sequence comes from Aotus nancymaae, assembly GCF_030222135.1. Lineage (NCBI taxonomy): Eukaryota > Metazoa > Chordata > Mammalia > Primates > Aotidae > Aotus > Aotus nancymaae. Next base: position 26,783,809 of record NW_026988435.1, read on the forward strand.
TCCAGCCTGGGTAACAAGAGCGAAACTCCGTCTCAAAAAAAAAAAAATAATAATAAAAATACGATGATGACATTTCCCCATCTGAGGACAAAGACACTGATTCTACCAAAGAGCCTCTGGATGACCTTTTCCCCAACGATGAAGACGACCCAGAGCAAGGAATCCAGCAGCAGCACAGCAGTGCAGCCACGGCTGCCCAGCAAGGCGGCTACGAGATTCCTGCGCGGCTGCGTACGCTCCACAACCTGGTGATCCAGTATGCCTCGCAGGGGCGCTACGAGGTGGCCGTGCCCCTCTACAAGCAGGCCCTGGGGGACCTGGAGAAGACTTCAGGACACGACCACCCGGACGTGGCCACCATGCTCAACATCCTGGCCTTGGTGTACAGGGATCAGAATAAATACAAAGATGCAGCTAACCTACTGAATGATGCCTTGGCTATCCGTGAGAAAACTCTGGGCAAAGATCATCCTGCAGTGGCAGCGACTTTGAATAACCTTGCAGTCCTTTATGGTAAAAGAGGGAAGTACAAAGAAGCAGAGCCATTGTGTAAAAGAGCTCTGGAAATCCGAGAAAAGGTTTTGGGGAAGGATCACCCCGATGTTGCCAAGCAGTTAAATAACTTGGCCTTACTGTGCCAGAACCAGGGCAAGTATGAAGAAATAGAATATTATCAAAGAGCCCTTGAGATCTACCAGACAAAACTGGGACCTCATGACCCCAACGTGGCTAAGACGAAAAATAACCTGGCATCCTGCTATCTGAAGCAAGGAAAGTTCAAGCAGGCAGAAACGCTGTACAAAGAAATTCTCACTCGTGCACATTAAAGGGAGTTTGGTTCTGTAGATGATGAAAATAAACCCATTTGGACACATGCTGAAGAAAGAGAAGAATGCAAAGGAAAGCAAAAGGATGGGACATCTTTTGGAGAGTATGGCGGCTGGTACAAAGCCTGCAAAGTTGATAGTCCAACTGTTACAACCACTCTAAAAAACCTAGGGGCACTTTATAGACGTCAAGGCAAATTTGAAGCTGCAGAAACGTTAGAAGAAGCTGCCATGAGGTCTCGTAAACAGGGTCTTGACAATGTTCACAAACAAGAGGGTGGCAGAAGTGCTCAATGACCCTGAGAACATGGAGAAGCGCAGGAGCCGTGAGAGCCTCAACGTGGACGCGGTCAAGTACGAGAGTGGCCCTGACGGAGGGGAGGAAGTGAGTATGAGGGTAGAGTGGAACGGGATGAGAAAAATGAAGCTCAGGCTGGTTAAATGACTTGCTCAGCATCCCATGGCCTAGCCGCCCGTGACTCTCACACTGTCTCCTGCATGACGGGTGGCGCCTCCCACAGCTTCCCTTCTCTCTCCAGTGCTGCCCGCTGTGTCTAGCGGCCCCCTAGGATCTTGTCAGCGCTGCACCTCTCTGTGACTGAACATTCCTTTCGGTGCTGCTGTCTTTTTGGGGGGTTCCTGATTTCTGTATATATGTAGCTTTGCCAGATATGTACTTAGTGATATAAATTGTATTAATAAAATCCATTTACTGTGTAATACACGGCTTTAAAAATAAGAGCGATAGCTGTTCACCCTGATAACAGGTAGTTAAGTGTCACACAAGGTGTTGTTGCAATGACATGATGACCTGTTGACATAACTAAGCCTTAGAGCAAGGCATGTGCCGCACGTGCTCCGTGGTACTTAGAGCCCTAAGGGGCCCCAAGCGGACTCTGGGTCTCCCTAGGATATGCCCCAGTAGCATTTGCTGTGTAGTCTGTGTGTGAAATTTGGGCATTCTGCTTTTCTTTACTAATCTTGAAGTGCTCAGTGATCTGTGTATTTGTGTCTTTCTAACTTCTAATAAACTCACTCCGACTGACCTGTGTCTTGGTGTCTGTCCGCTTGGTAGAACTTCTCACTCTTTATCCATGAAACGCCACATGGCACAGCTGCTGAGGGTCATGGGGTGACTGTTCATCTCACCAAGGAGTTTCTTCCGAGAATAAATGTTGCTGTATGCACATTTTCTTTACTCTGTGTTTTTAATTATCATGTTCAGATACTGCCAAGTATTTCACTTAGTAATACCTGAATCAGTTAAGATGAGAGCTTGGCCACTCTCACCTCCCTACAAGGTTGTCTGAGAATTTTTAGTTATTTGCATAGAATGAGCATTTTATTTAATTTTCCAACCACCTTTATAGTTAACATTTAATGAAACTGTTCTGTAAAACTTACTGAAGGAAACAGTACCTTACCAACTATTGCACTTAGACAAAACTGGTAAAAGAAAGGGCCTCTGTCAGAGATCCAAATGGTTTAGGTCCTGTACTGTGTTACTCAGACCACATGCTTACATGTCTATTACATGTGGAAATCGTTTTGGTGATATTCCTAGGAGCTGCTTTAATTTTCTTGAGACTTTGTGTGCTGGCTTTGTCTCAAAATTGCAGTAGGGTTCACGTTGCTTTTGGTATGTGATCACTTTTGTTTGTATGAGCTTCCTTATGTCCAAAGATTTTCATGATCACTGGATTATCTTTAATGAAATTAAAAATGGATAATTTCCAGTTTAAAAAAAAAAAGAAAGAAAATGTATTCCACATTATGCACCATGGTTTTTCAGCATTACATTTATACCTCGACATTCTGCTTATTTTCCTCCTCAGTGCACTCTGACTTGATATTGTATCCATTACAATCAATGCCAAGGATTGAGCAAAATCCTCTAGCTATGGAAAATAAACATGAATTAGATTGGAAGAATGGATCAATTACTTTTGTACTGACAGTGTATTTATGATTTCATAGTTCAAATTTTTACTTATCTTTGCGGCCACATCAGTTTTTACTCTTAACTGAGGTAAATTAACACATTTGTTTATATACCAAATTATTTTATTTTTATCACATAAAATACTATCAAGTCAGATCTACAAGGTTAACTGGATATATTTTTAACAGAAAAGTTTTGTATCAGTGTAATCGTTTTAATCTCTTACTCTCATCTTTTGAGTTTTTCTCTGTTCATTTATTTTCCATTTTATTCTTTTATCATTTAGCCTTTTCCTATAATCTGTTTATTTTCAAATTTAATGAGTAACACTTTTGTAAATTTATATTTCAAAGTTTGTCTGAGATCAATACTTCAAGTTTATCATCTTTTATATAATATGTAAGTGTTCTAAGCTACATTACAACAACCAAATTCAAGTTCAATCCAATTTTATTTATTTTCACATAGTAAACATTCTGAAGTATTGTACCACGTGTTCTCACTTATAAGTGGGAGCTAAATGATAAGAACACACAGACACATAGAGGGAGCAACACACACTGGGGCCTACTGGAGGGTGGAGGGTGGGAGGAGGAAGAAGATCAGGAAAAATAACTAATGGATACCAGGCTAAATATCTGGGTGATAAAATAATATGTGTAACAAACCCCCATGACAAACATTTACCTATGTAACAAACTTGCACATGCGCCCTCGAACTTAAAATAAACATTTAACCAAGATATGAGTTTACATATACACACACACACAAATAATCTCATGAATGTTATCATTTCTTAGCAATATATGGTAAAACTACATGTCTATTTTAATCTATGCTGGATTCTAGTGACCACTTATTTTTCTAAGTATTTAAATGATATATATTATATATCAATATCATATATTTCATCACATAATTTTTATCACATTGAGCTATAATTCAAATAATTTGTTGTGTTCTATTATCTGTGAATAAATGTCCTCCTTGTATTTTGGCTAGCTAGGCAATGCTCCTCAATTACTAATACATTTGGCTCTTGAACAATGCGGAAGTTAGGGGTACTGACCTATGCACAGTTAAAAATCCGCATATAACATTCGATGTCTCAAATTGAACTAATGAATTACTGATAGCCTAGTATCAACCCAAAGACTTATATAGGTATAAATAGTTGATTAATACATAATCTGTGTATTATATGTTGTAGTTTTACTATAAAGTAATCCAAAAAAATAAAATATTGAGAAAATACTAAGAGATTCCTAAGAAAGATAAAATATATTTACTGTTTATGAATTGGAAGTGGGTCATCATAAAGGCCTTCCTTCATTGTCAGGGTCTTTGTGTTGAGTAGGCTGAGGAAAAGGAGGAAGAAGAGGAATTGGTCTTGGTGTCTCAAAGGTGGCAGAGGTAGAAGAAAATCCATGTGTAAGTGAACCCGAACCTTGCAAACCTGTGTTGTTCAAGGGTCAATGGTATAATACAAAGAAGCATTCTGCAATCACCTGCATAAGCTATTTAAAATATTGGAAGAGAAGTAAATTTTAATTTGGAAACATGACTTAAAATAGTGACGTCATCTCTTACTAACTTACTTTTTTAATGTGTCTTGAATTATGAGTTATAATGTTTATTTTATCCAGCTTTCAAATATTTTTCCTTTGTAGAGTAAATGACATTAATTAACAGTAGTTGAGAGTTTTCTTAGCAGTATGTCTCTATGTTTTCTAAAATCATGCTACCATTTATTACTTATACAAAATTATTCATATGTGTCAGTAATTCCTCTTTTATACTTCTGGGCTCATTAGTCACTTCCTTTTGATGTGAGAAACTTCAAATTTTCTGGGCCTTTGAAAGATTTAAGGCATCCTAAATTTAACTTTTAGCTAGATGGTCAGATTCCTATGAAGAATTGTGTCTCATATTGTCATTACTATCATTGATCATGGATCGTAATGTGGTCCTATATGAAATTCTCAACATCTACTTATTAGATAATAGAAGAGTCAAAAAAAAAAAAAAAAAAAAACAGGAATCAACAAAATATAATTGCTACAAAGACTCACATATGCAGGCACACAGAAAGATGATCAAAAAAAGATATAAAGATGGATTCATATTATTTTAAGAAAAAGTATTATCAGCATCCATATGGAAAAGTTTAGTAATTTCCTGGCTGTTCGAAAAATGTAATGAAACCTGTAGAACATTGAAAAGGAGACATAATAGGATAAATTTATTTTCCTCTATGTAGTGCTTCTTCTTTCTTTTCTTCCAAGTCTTTTTTCAAACCTTTTCAAGTTCTTTTAATCCCTGATGGTGTTCAGACAGTACTGAAGTGCATTTTTACATGCCAAATTGATTCAGCTTCTAAGCAATCTTTAGAATTCAAATAAAATTCACTATTCTGCTGACTCTAGCTAAACTCTTTTCTCACAAATGCATTTAAAATCTTGTAAAAGAAAGAATCTGCAATTTGTACAGTTGCTAAAAATTCGTGATTAGTGATTATTTATGATCTCATTTTAGATTACATATCTTAATAAGAAGAGTTTTTTCACTGTCATATTTTAAATATCCCAGGTTGGTATTTAAACTTTTTGAGGCCAATGAGTACTGTTTGAGTAGAATTTACTAATTGAGGGGAAAATATGTGTCTACCATGATGCTATAGATATAAAAAGCCATTGTTATCCACATGTTCAGTGCATTAGGAACTTATAACCAGCTGTGAACTGTTATCCCGGCTACCCAGGAAGCTGAGGCAGGAAGATAAATTGAGCCCTAGGAGTTCAACGCTGTAGTGTGCTATGATTTTTACCTGTGAATAGGGACTGTACACCAACCTACATGACATAGAGTTCTCATTTCTAAATAAATAAACACACACAAACTTATACATACATATATACATATGTGTGTCTAAATCTTATCTCTGTCATCTATTAGCTCTATGATATCATTGTCAATTTTCTCAATTGTAAAGTGAAACTGTATCTTGCTCACTAGATTATCAGAATTAAATGAGATGTGCCTTAAAGCTTGCTATTTAAAATACTTGAAACTAGTGCCAATGTATTTCATATTTTCTAGATACAACTGGTTTACAAACCCTTCTCTCTGTGACTCATAAAGAAGTAAAAATTCCTTTTTCTTTCTCATTACTTTGCTAGGATTCACATAACGGGGTAGTACAAATTGGGTAGATTAAAACAATAGAAACACATTCGTTAACAGTTCCCGAGGTGAGATGTCTGAAATGAAGATATTGGTAGGTCCGTGCACTCTCTAAAGCTTTTAGGGAACATTCTATTTAATGCCTTTCTCTTAACTTCTAGTGCCAGTAGAACTCCTGGAGGTTCTTTGGCTTGCAGCTACATGAATCTCCTCTTTGCCTGGATCTTCACGTGGTGGTTTTCCCTCTCTGTGCCCAAGTCTCTGTGTTTTCTTTTTCTTTTTCTTTTTGAAACGGAGTCTTGCTCTGTCACCAGGCTGGAGTGCAGTGGCACAATCTCGGCTCACTGCAACCTCTGCCTCCCTGGTTCAAGCAATTCTCCTGCCTCAGCCTCCCGAGTAGTTGGGATTACAGGCATGTACCACTACGCTCAGCTAATATCTGTATATTTAGTAGAAATGGAGTATCACTATGTTGGCCTGGATGGTCTGAATCTCTTGACCTGGTGATTCGCCTGCCTTGGCTTCCCAAAGTGCTGAGATTACAGGTGTGAGCCACCACGCCCAGCCATCTCTGCATTTTCGTATTGCTGTCTCCTCCTTAGAAATGGCACCAGTTATATTGGAGTAGGGCCCACACCAATAATATAATATTAACTCGATTATGTCTGCAAAGGCTTTGTTTTCAGATATGGCTACATCCACGGATGATAAGGATTAGGACTTCAACCTATTTTATTTTGGGGAAGTGGTGGTGGGTACACAATTCAACCCACAACATTTTTATTTTAAGGCCCATATTCCAAAGTTTCAGCCAACACTGCCATAATTCTCTCCTCAACTCATACACTCTCTGCCCTTTGACTTAAAAATCAGATAAGCTTCTAGACAATTAGAGAAATACTACATTTAGCGTTGTATTATCATGCAGAATGTTTTTCTGCTTTATTCTTTTCTTTAGCACACAACGTAATTTTTACAGGTAAAAAAAAATCTTTAAAACATTAAAGTAATATTAATTACATTAAATATTATAAAAACGAAAACTCTGGCCCTTTTCCAGAGTTTTTAAGTAATATAAATCTTAAAAATATTAAAGTAATATTAATTACATTCAATATCATAAAAACTAAAACTCTGGCCCTTTTCCTCAATTTCTGTTGGAAAAAAATGAAACAACCTCCCTCCTTTGATATATTATGTCCTTTGAAGCAACAGTGAAGTGAACCATTAAAAACTAAAACACTCCATTGAACTGAAAAACAAACTCTGACTGGGAAAGCTAATGCCTTTGGAAAAAGCAGGTTTTGTAATCTGTGATTTCATGTCTTCTTGTGTCTTTGATGGATGATGAAAAAAGCTAAATTCTAAATGAAAATGCCGCAGTGACTGCAATACTATTACTTCTTGCTTTGCATACCAACAGAAGTTTTAAAGAATGTCCAAAAATGCCCATCTAATGGAAGGTGACGGGACAGCAAGAAATAAATACAGCTACATCAGATTTGCCATTTCATAGTTCATTTCCTGATGGTGAATGAGACTTCTGACATATTTCACAAGCCTTCAAGTTAATTGAAAAAAATAGGAAAAATATACTCTTGAATTGCTCATGAATTGTTTGTTTTCTGTGTTTTCACACATAAAACTAATTCATAACAATTTATAATTAATATATTTCTCCATTTTGGCTATTTAGTTATGTCATGTTAACAGCAGAAATTGGTATGAGTTTCATAAAGAGGTAACTTTCTGAGGCAGGTAGTTTACTGAGAAAGTAAAAGAGTTCTTCTAGAATGTGTTGGCTGGGGAAAATAGAATCATAGCCATTCTTAATTTGAATGGAGGATATTGTCTTAGAATACATATCCATGACTCAAAACATGTACTTTATTCATGACATCAATACAAGAATAAGAGTAAGGTAAGAGGGAATTCAAAGTGCCCAAGAAGATAGTAGAATATGAGAACATTAAGGGTACATAGGGCCGATCTGATTGTGAAGATAAAATTTGAGCAAAGGTATTCTTCATACCTTTGCAGGTTAGGCAGCTGGCCAAATTGACATTCAAGACAAGAGCTTCCCAGGCAGAGGAGCTAGCTGGAGTGAATATCCTGCAGCAGGAGTTCCTGGTGCATGTGCAGGAGACCAAACAAGCTAAAAATGAAAAGACATGGGGAGAGAAGTAGAAAAAAGTATCAGAAGGATAGCAGGGCACCAGATTTTGTAGAGGTTCATTAATTCATAGCTATCACTTTGAAATGCCACAGCAGCATGCTGGGGAGTGGGTGTAGCAACATGCCCAGTATTTTGCTTAAAAATTTTAATTTTGGTTACTCAGATGAGAATAGATTGCAGAGGCAAGGGAAAAAGTACAGAAACATGTTGGATGGTATTGAAATGATCCTACAAAGTAGTGATGCTTGATTGCATTACAGGGGTAGATGGTGAGAAGTAGTAGGTTTCTGGTTATATCTTGAAAATAGGTGTGGAATGACTTTCTGATAGATTAGCTGTAGAGTGAGAAAGAAAATTGCGGGTAAGCATGTGTGTGTGTGTGTGTGTGTGTGTGTGTGTGTGTGTACCTATATATGTTTTTCAGTGAGAATGAGAAAGAGACACAGAAAGGAAGTCAAGGATACTTCTAATTCTAAAATTTGAGTTTCAGCAACTGGAAATTATCATCAACTACAAAGGGAAAATGTGTGAACAGATCAAATGTGAGTGCATGTGTGTGATTCTGGAGTGGAGTTATCAAGATCTCAACCTTGAATCAATATTAAGTTGGAGAAATCTATTTGCTATTCATTTCACAGAAGTAAGTGATGTCAGGATTTTGTACCTTGTACTTCTACTCTCTCCCTATCTCCTGACCATGGAAGAATCAAATGAAAAGACATACAGAGTGCAAAGTGGGAGATCAGAAGACAGAATCACATCCTATTGCTGGTTGTGAGCCGAGCCATTAGCCTAACCTAAGCCTGAGCAGAGAAATAAATTTTAAATTGGATAAGAGATGAAAGATTTAAATTGAACCAGATTAGATTTTGTAATATCTGAATGTAACTGGAGGTTTTGTTTCAGATATAATTAACTGTAGAGATAGGGATTACAGAGTATCCATGAGAGGAATATTAAAATAAAACATAACATTTTCCAGTTTATACCCCACCACGATCAAATTATCAAGTCACTTAAATGTGCCCCTGATACATTCATTATAGTTAAATATATATGCAGCAGGCAATAAGTTTATAGGAGCATAAGCCTATGAAGAATGTATTTGCCATCTAGAGTGATGGCAAGATAAATATTTAATAATTGGGCCTGTGTAAATCAAGATACATTATATATGTGATACATTACATATGTTTAAGAGGTGTGTTCTGGGCACAGTGGCTCATGCCTGTAATCCCAGCACTTTGGGAGGCCGAGGCAGGGGTATCAAAAGGTCAGGAGTTCGAGACCAGCCTGGGCGATATTGTCAAACCCTATCTGTATTAATAAAAGAAAAAAATGTAAAAATTAGTAGGGCATGGTGGCATGCTCTTGTAATGCCAGTTAGTTGGGAGGCTGAGGCAGGAGAATTGTTTGAACCCAGGAGGCAAGGGTTGCAGTGAGCTGAGATTGTGCCACTGCACTCCAGACTGGGTGACAGAGCAACACTCCTTCTCAAAAATAATAATAATAATAATAATAAAAAGAGACATGTAGTTTATTGTGATTATAACATTAGCAGAATGAAAAGAAATATTAAAAATAAGATTGAAAATGGAGGTTATAGGACTATTTTATAGGGTTAGACAACAAAACGAGTTTTTGAATGCAATAAGATGCAGTAAGCTTGCTATTTTACAGTTATTGGGAATCTATCATTTTTAATGTAGGACGATATTTGTTAATCCATGAACAGAAGACATTTTAAATGCATTTTTTAAATGTTTTCACAACTATGAGAAATTTAATGTTTTTAGTAATAGATGAGATTTACTGAGAAACATCTCCTAGCAAAGTACACATAAAAATACAGGATTCAATGTCAAAAGGGAACATATTTTAAGTATGGGTAAGGTTTACAGTAAAATAAACGTACTGATCAGATATGAGATTAATAGGAATCAAAGCAAAAAAACAAACAAACAAACAAACAACAACAATAACAAAACTAATTCCTGGGGATTTGGGAGCACACTGATCAGGTCAAGTTAGAAGGCAGAATCAAGGAATTTTAAAGGAAGAAAAAAAGTACTTCTGGAAAAAATGTCAATAGGCAACTAGAAAAATAAAAACAAAAATAAATGCAAAAGGAAACAAACAAGAAATTAAAATCATCAACAGAAAATGACTTGTTTTCATTGAATAGAAAAAAGCAAACAAAAAAGCTATCCTCATAAACTCTATCTTAAATTCCAATTCTTGATTTGGGATAACATTCAAATGGGAGTGTGTATTCACAGGCCTGTATGGTGTCAAAAAATTTAATTATTTTGCATATGAATATCTGGCATAGTTTATGACCCAAGATCCTGGAAGAGTCATGTGCAAATACTCATTGAAAAAAATAATTATAAAATTCCCCTCAAATAAAAATTTTTCATAGGGAAATATCTAAATATGAACTCACACATACATATCCCTAAAAAAATAGAAAACAAGCCCACATGGCTGAAATAAAAACACATAGAATTTGATAGAGAATTTAAGCTTGTTAAATAAAAAGGAGGGAATTTTGCAGGGACATGGATAAAGCTGGAAACCATCATTTTCAGCAAATGACACAAGAACAGAAAACCAAACACTGCATGTTCTCACTCATAAGTGAGTGTTGAACAATGACAACATATGGACACAGGGAGGGGAACATCACATACTTGGGCGGGTCAGGGGTTGGGGGGCTACGGGAAGGATAGCAGGGAATGGGGGGATTGGGGAGAGGTAACATTAGGAGAAATACTTAATATAGGTGACGTGGTGGTGGACGCAGCAAATGACCATGGCACGTGTATACCTATGTAACAAACCTGCATGTTCTGTACATGTACCCCAGAAGTTAAAGTATAATAAATAAATTAATAAATTATATATATATATAACATTAACATTCCCTTTGAAAACTCTTGTATGACAATCTTTTCCCTATAAACTCACTCCTCAACACCCAAGAGGCTAGCATTGTTGTGATGATTTTTCACTATCAATTGGTTTTGCCCATTCTAAAATTTCATAAAGCATGAAATCACAGTAAAAAAAAAAAAAAAGAGGGAATTTAAGTATAAAGGTGAAAAAGAAGTGAAGAAGACGACCAGAAAGATCTGAAACAAACAAAAATAACTTCTAGAATTGAATAGACACACACACACACACAAACACACACACACACAATGGAATATAGTTCCATTTCTGGTTTTGATATAGAAAAAGATAAAAAAAGCTTCCACTTCTCTTAAAATACAAAGAAACAAAAGAAATAAAATCAACCAAAATATTATATTAAAATTATTACTTAGAACCATCAAGGTGTGATGGACACAAAATGATGAAATAACTAATCTCCAAGATCCAAGCTATGAGGTTTCTCAACAAGTTATGTAGGATATTTCACTACCTCCCAATAGTCGCTGAGGTCTCAGACAAGGCAGGCAGTGGAATAAGCCTACCAGAGAAGGATAGTCTTTATTCAGATGAAAAGAAACCAGTAAAACTTTAGGTAAAATCACGTGCTACAGCATTCTATTCCATCTTAAAGGAAACATTTCAAAAAATAAAATAATTTTCTATAAGCAATATCTTATGAGGAAATATCACTGAGAAAGCAGATGAAGGTAGGGTAGCAATAGAGGGTGTCATTAGAACCCACAATCTCATAGTCTTGAAGTGATGGGCTCTTAGTCTTGTGGTTTAATAATTTCTCAGTTTGATAATTTCAAGCTCACATTCTGCCATAGAAAAGTTTCATCATCTCATGCTTCAGGTTGTTTCAAAGTGACAGTCATGAAATTAAGGAACTCAAAATACTGCTATTCTAAGTTTCAGTAATCTCTTAACAGTCTCATGACTTCAGAAAGTGAAGCAATAACACCATAAAATATTTATAGGTTTGAAGTCTAATCTGTTCAAGTGATTGGTCCTAGATGCTCCTAGAAGCATTTCTGACCACATCTTCAAAATTGTAGAAGTCTGAGGGGAAGTGAGTCTAAATACAGATGCGAACACATTTCCATACAATTTAACTACTGATAAAGTCCTCTGATAAAATTAAAACTATGAGCTCAATTACAGTAGTGACTTGGGACCTCAACTGAAAAGCAAACAAATATCTCCTTATATTCCTGATGCTTGAACCCCAAGTCCTTACTTCAGATGATGAAGCAGAACCCAGCTGCCACTTGATTGGTCCCCTTGATGAGTTCTTCCTGGTCTTCCATCAGAGGAAAAGACATATTCCTTGATACTGAAACTGAGTGAAATGGTGATATACATTTTTTTCAATTTCCAGAATTGCTATGGACCCAATACTGTGATATGCCTCCCATTTCTCTCTTTCCCTTTCAAATGATAGTGTCTGCTTTTATTATTCTGTCCTTTACTCACAGCTGTATGTTGGATCTATTATGGGAGAGGGCCGGGGCTTATGGTTACATATCCTGGTTATTTTACAGCAGTTTATACCTGAAATAGCACACCTAAGAAGCCACAGTCAGGAGTCTCTGCCTCATGTAGACTTAATTTTGATAAGGAGCTCTTAGATTTCAAGCCAGAGTTGATGTTACAGTAAGATGAAATTTTGGAATATTGGGAGAGTATGAGTTTGTATGTCAGGGCAGATTTTGTACTGTAGAGGTAAATCATTGGGAATTTAAAATGGCCATAAAATATTTGCCACTTGTACCATAAAGAAATTTATTTCCCTCTCCTGTGAATTTAGGTTGACCTTGTTATAAGTTTGCCTGGCAGAGTGGAACAGAAACAATAATTTTCCCATTTTAGACCTAGGTTTTAAGAGTCCTGGATGCTCATTTTTAAGAAAAAACAATTCAAAAAGATGGTATATTAGTCCATTCACACTGCTAATAAAGACATACCTGAGACTGGGTAATTTATAAAGGAAAGAGTTTTAAGTGACTCACAATTCACCATGGCTGGGGAGGCCTCAGGAAGCTTACAATCATTGCAGAAGGGGAAGCAAACATGTCCTTCACATGGCAGCAGCAAGGAGAGCAAAAGGGGAAAGCCCCTTATAAACCATCAGCTAGTGTGAGAAATCACTATTATGAGAAAAGTATGGGGGAAAACTGCCTTCTTGATTCAATTATCTTCACCTGGTCCCACTAATGGGAATTAAAACAATTCAAGGTAAGAATTGAGTGGGAACCCATAGGCAAACCAAATCAGATGGGATTTGTCTGAGTAGAGTACTGACTATTCTGATGGAGAGAGGATAAACAGACACACACACACACACACACACACACACACACACACACGGAGAGAGAGAATGAGAATATCAATGAATATGGTTTGACTTGGAAGCCTTCCAGTTACCTGAGGCAGCAGCTATGTTAATATAGTAACTGGAATTTCCATTCCCAGTAATGACACAGTGACTGGAGCCAAGAACAACAAAATATCTCCATACCTGAAATCAGCTCATAGTACAGAATTATAAGTAAATTAATGACAGTTGTTTTAAACCACTAGGTTTAAGGTTGGTTTCACACACCTGGAGATAATTTAAATTCTGTCTTTGCAGGGATTGAAAAGGCTTTAGGCCTCCTGCTTTCTGGGAGGCCTTGTCCACTTCCATCTCGTACATCTAAATTTTCTGTTATCTTTTTAGGATTTAATATTTGGATTTTCTAAAGCCATGAATTTATTTCAGAAATTTTATCCTTCATTATTTTAACAACCAATGTAATAACAACAAGGCAAGGTAATTTTTGTGTTGTTAGCTGATGAAGATGGATGTTAATTGTTTCAGAATCTATTCAGTAAATCAGATCTGAAAGCAGTTACTATTGCTCCAGGATGAATCCTAGTAGCAATTATCAATGCTTGAGTGCTCATCAAAGCCATGATTTATTCTTCAACTCAATTCAAATAGTCAGCTGCTCTTCCTTGTTTGTCATTGTTTAGATTGCTTTGTTATTTGGTCTCTTTGGGTTTATGTACATTAACTTTAGACCCACAAGCAAGGAAATACATAGAGCATCTTTTAAGAGGCTAATATAAGAGTAATGCTTTGGCCGAGCGCGGTGGCTCACGCCTGTAATCCCAGCACTTTGGGAGGCCGAGACGGGTGGATCACGAGGTCAAGAGATCGAGACCATCCCGGTCAACATGGTGAAACCCCGTCTCTACTAAAAATACAAAAAAATTAGCTGGGCACGGTGGCGCGTGCCCGTAATCCCAGCTACTCAGGAGGCTGAGGCACAAGAATTGCCTGAACCCAGGAGGCGGAGGTTGCGGTGAGCCGAGATCACGCCATTGCACTCCAGCCTGGGTAACAAGAGTGAAACTCTTTCTCAAAAAAAAAAGAGTAATGCTGTTATTAGGATTGTGACTACAATACTAGTCATTATCTTGTTCACTTTTCTGACTTTGGGATATATCTGTATGCTTAAGTCAATAATTTGTCTGCAGAATATCTTTTTTGTCTAGCAATTTTTAGTTTAACTTTGAATTTTAGGGATCTTTAAAATTATACCTTTGTGCTATTTTGAATTTCATGGAAAATTATTAGAAAGATATGCTATTCCTCCTAGCCAAGGAATTTCCTTAACAGAGCCAATACAGAAGGAATTCTGTTGATGGTATTAAAAGCAAGACTATTTAACGAAGAGAGCTAAACTAACATAGAAAAGTGCTGGGAATCTTTTGACTGAGCATAAGAGAAAATACTCAGGCACTATAATGCTTGAGTTGCTGAGCAATGAGACTTGCCAAATAAGGCCAGTGGAAATTTATCAAACACATCATTATTATAATGTGGAAATAGTCTATTTAAATGAACATACACATAGACATAATATATCCATGTGTGAGTGTATATCCATATATACACATATATTCATATATATATATCCATGAGCATGTGTTTTTACACCAACATATCCAATGTATATATATACACATACACATACACGAATATTTATGAATGTGTGTGTGTGTGTGTATGTATGTATGTATGTGTGTGTGTATATATATATATATATATATATATAAATCAAGGACTAAACAACCCAGCCATGGTCTGTTTGGGAATTATAAAGAATCAAGAATAATTCAGCTTGAGTGAGATTGATATAGATATATATTTTTTAATAGATAGATAGATATTGACACATAGACACACACACACACATCTGTATACACATACATATACATGTACTGTATTAGTTCATTTTCTGTTGTTTATAACAGATACCAGAAACTGGATAATTTATAAATGAAAGAAATTTATTTCTTACAGTTATAGAGGCTGAGAAGTCCAAAACTGAGGGACTGTTCTGGTGAGAGGCTTCTTTCTGTTGGGGACTTTCTGAAGAGTCCCAAAGCAGCACAGGGCATCACGTGGTGAGGGGACTGAGCATGCTGATATGCCAGCTCAGGTTTCTGTTTCTCCTCTTATAAAGCCACCAGTTCTCCTCCCATGATAACCCATTAATCCATCACCCATTGATCCATTAGTCCATACATAGATTAATCCATTCATCGGGACAGAAACTTCATGATCCAATCACCTCTTAAAGGCCCTGCCTCTCAATGCTTTCATATTGTGGAATAAATTTCAATATGAATTTTAAAGGAGACTAATATTCAAACCATAGCATATATATATAAATAAACCATAGCATATTTATATGTGTGTATATATATATATATATATATATATGCTATGGTTTGAATATGGTACTATATATATATAGAACTTCTTGTTAAAATTCTTCATATTAATCCTCTTGAAGATACAAGGGGATGAGGTAAGGGTTTCGGGGAAGAAAATTTTAGCAGTCTGATGCTTAAAATTGATTGAATAGTGTGGGGAAGGGAAGCACATAAGATCTGCACATAAATTTAAATGACAGCACTAAAGGGTATCAGAAGTTGGACTTGCTGTTTTTTTCTTCTGGGACTCCTTAGGATTGACATTCTAATTTATGTGAAAGTTTCATGCCCTCAACACAAACCAATCAATTGGGTATCACATTGATTGTGCTATAACTTATTACTTCTTTGCTTGAGCTTACTTATAAAATCTATATCTATTTCAAAATTAAAAGCCACCATAATGGAAATGGTTAGAACTCTTTATATGTTTGTTTTATGTCTCTTTCAATCTCCGAAGAAATTTGTGTATTTAGAGAGAATAATAGAAATATATCATATTTGCTATTATCCATTTACATGACGGAGATAAATTTTTACAGCATTTATATCAAATACCTCAATTTAAAATGGTTTCATTTAGGATGTGTGTTATATAAGAATATAAGCCACAGTAAAACAAATGGTATAGAATAAATAATTTTTATGATTACATATATAAACAAGAGATTGCACAATGGCTTTCTTTTATGGGCACAGTTTCTTCACTATTGGTGGCTGCTGCTCATGCCTAAAGATTTCTCAAGTCCCTCTGAGCATTTGACTATGAATAAATAATTTTCTCTGTTCCAAATGTATGCCGATCTGTGCCATGAATATGTTAAAAGGGATTCCTCCTGGGTTGTACCACACTAAGTACCAGCAATGCAATTAGCTTCAGCTCATATACAGGAACCTATATTACTCTTTCCCTTCTAAAATTCATACTTTGCACCTAATAATAAAGAATAAGTGATTTGCTAGAATATGTCTCTCAGTTTTTAACATCAGTACACACAGTAAATTCCTCCCTTTAGATGTTTTTCATAATTTAAACATATCTATATGGTACAGAGGAATTAAGATAATTTCAATGAAGTGCAACTTAAGTTTGGAGAGGGAGAGGAAAAGATATGTTGACACTGGGCAGGCTGATGGTGAATTTGCTTATTACTTTCAGTATGTTGGTCATTACTCAAGGTCCAAAAGGAAAATTTGCTGAGTGAACCAGCCTAATTAACAACCTATCTTCTATAGAACGATAAATCTGTCTATGATTTTATTCCCAAGAGAATGAATTTCCATTGAGGAAAGCTGGCATGGGTGGCCCATGGAACTCTATTAGAAGACTTAGGAGATTCTATTGCAGCCCACAAATAATTTTACAAGTTCCCTGGGGAGGCATTATAACTCAACTCTCACATGCAACACACTCAAACTGGGTTTTTCTTGACTCACAAGAATCCCTAAGCAGACCAAGCCTGTTTTTGTTTTTTCCTTTGTTTTTTTTTTTTTTTTGCTGCTTAATTCATGCAAGGAAAAGCACTCATTCTCTTTACCTAAATGATATTAATCTCTTTTCTTCCAATTTTCTGATTATTTTTGACCCTTTTAACTTTTTCTAATACACTGTACCCTTAGCTTTTACATTGTAGTGGGAAAAGTCAATTAAAAAAAATCATGCTGGCAGACACGGGTAGCCCCATATCAAAAATCATGCTAAAAGAAAATAACATTTCTTATGTTAGTGCTGATGAAATTTATAGTTAGCAGTCTATGCACAATCTGTTTGCTGAGAAATATGTGGAAATACACCAACATATCAAATTGTGGAAAATACGAATTTGTTTTGCAACTTCACTTTATTGTCAGCAGGGAAAGGTAATGGAGATTAAAGAGTATACAGCAAAATCGAGGTGGGGATATACAAGTTACAAACAATATACATACACACACACACAAACTAGAGTAATATAAATATATATGTATATGTTTATTTAATATATATACATCTATGTTTATATATATATATATATATATATATATATATATATATATATATTTTTTTTTGAGACAGAGTTTTGCTCTTGTTGTCCAGGCTGGAGTGAATTTGTGTAATCTCGGCTCACTGCAACCTCCACCTCCTGGGTTCAAGTGATTCTCCTGCCTCAGTCTCCCAAGTATCTGGGATTAGGTGTAGGCCACCATGACCAGCTAATTTTTGGTTTTAGTAGAGATGGAGGTTCACCATGTCTATCAAGCTGATCTGAAACTCCTGACCTCAGGTGATCCACATGCCTCAATCTCCCAAAGAAGTGAGATTACATATGTGAGCCATAATATATATTTTTTAAAGACAGGATCTTTCTCTGTCATATAGTCTGGTGTGCAGTGGTACAATCATGACTTACTGTAGTCTCGACCTCTCAGGCTCAAGTGATCCAAGGACCTCAGTCTCCCAAGTATCTGGCGCTACAGGCATGTGCCACCACACTCAGCTAATTTTACTTTTGTAGAGACAAAGTCTCACTATACTGCCCAGGCTGTTCTTGAATTCCTCGGCTCAAGCCATTCTCCCACTTCAGCTTCCCAAAGTGGTGGAATTATAGGTGTGATCCACTGCATCAGGCCTAGTTATATAATTTTAAAAGAGAAAGAGAAATTTTAGAAACTTAGATGTTTGTGATAGAGAATAAACATGTATAAAGTAATATGCTTTCTGACAATAATTATGTGTTAGTATTTGTGTCATTCTTTAAAATTTTTGTTTGTGTGTTTTTTGAGATGGAGTTTTGCTCTTGTTGCCCAGGCTGGAGTGCAATGGCATGATCTCAGCTCACCACAACCTCCGCCTCCCAGGTTCAAGCGATTCTCCTGCCTCAACCTTCCGAGTAGCTGGAATTACAGGCATGTGCCACCATGCCTGGCTAAGTTTGTATGTTTAGAAGAGACGGGGTTTCTCTATGTCGGTCAGGCTGGTCTTGAACTCCTGACCTCCGCTGATCCACACACCTCAGCCTCCCAAAGTGCTGGGATTACAGATGTGAGCCACCATGCCCAGCACTAAAATGCATCTCGTAAATGTACACAGTTTATAGGTCAGATGTTTGCATTGCAAATAACTGAATACTAGCTTTATACTTTTAAAAAAATTTATAAGCAGAGTCAAATTTAAATTTTCCTCAGAATTTATAGAAGTAAGGAGTAGAAAGGTGGTTATCACTGGCTTTTGGGGAAGGGTGAGAGGAGAAAGAGAAGTTAGTCAATTTGTTCAAATTTACAGTTAGACGGAAATAAGGTCTTGGATTCTATTGCACAGTAGAGTGGCTATATTTAATATTGTATTATATATTTCAAAATACCTGGAAGAGAATATTTTTAATGTTTTTACCACAAAGGAATAGTAAATGTTTGAGGTAATGTAAAATATGCTAATTACCTGATTTGATCATTACAAAATGCATACAGGTATCAAAACCACATTGTAGGCCGGGCGCGGTGGCTCACGCCTGTAATCCCAGCACTTTGGGAGGCCGAGGCGGGTGGATCACGAGGTCAAGAGATCGAGACCATCCTGGTCAACATGGTGAAACCCCGTCTCTACTAAAAATATAAAAATTAGCTGGGCATAGTGGCGCATACCTGTAATCCCAGCTACTCAGGAGGCTGAGGCAGGAGAATTGCCTGAACCCAGGAGGTGGAGGTTGCGGTAAGCCGAAATCGCGCCATTGCACTCCAGCCTGGGTAACAAGAGCGAAAACCTCCAATGTGATAGTAGGACTGGGGCCTTTGAAGGTAATTAAGCCATGAGGGTGGAGCCTTATGATGGGATCGGTACACTCATTAAAAGATCCAAGAGAGCTTGACTTCTCACTCCCTGCTTTTCACCCTGTAGAGATGCAATAAGAAGTTGGCCCTCACCAGAACCCAGGTGTGCTGCCAATTATTCAAATATTGTTTTTCTGGAGAAAAAAAGAAAAGCAAATAGCAACAAAAATGAAATTTCTTGTTCCCTTCTTGGATTTTAATTGTGCCAAAAGCCAAAAGACACATTTCATATCCAATCCAAAATACAGGAAAAAAAGTGCCAGGACATCCCGAGAAATTTCTTCTCTACCCCACCCATCCTGCCAACTCCATTTTCAGGTCTCAGAGGCTGAGGCTCTGGCCCCTGTGTGAGCCCCACAGGAGATCTGCAGAGCCCTCAGGATACCTCGCATCCAGCATCCATGAGCATCTTCCGGTCTTCCAAGAGGAGAGGCAAGTCTCCAAGTGGGCCAGGGCTGCTCCCATCAATCACGAGATGCTGGGACCTGCATTCATGTGAAGGGAGAAACCAGGCACTGGGGGCTGGGAGTCAGCAGCCTCTGTGCTTCCAGGACTCACCCTCCCTGGCCATGGGCAGTGCCCTGGGCTTTAGGGCAATTTGAGGCAATGAGTTTTTGTTTCCTCTGGCTGCATTTTCTAGACATATTTTAATGTAGGTACAATCATACAAAATGTTGAATTTTTGTCCTGCTTTTTAAAATATTTTAATTAAGTTAGACAATAACCTAAGATTATCACATAGGTATTTTTCAGTTTTATTAGAAACTTTTCAGAAACATCACTTTTAATGGCTACAGAATACTATATACAAAAAGGTTGTCATTTCCCAGTTTTTTACTGAGGAGCTGGGATTTGTGACATGTAGATGGGCTGGGGCAGGGTGGGGAAGATATCGGGGCAGGGTGGGGAGACATCGGGGCAGGGTGGGGAGACATCAGGGCAGGGTGGGGAGACATCGGGGCAGGCTGGCTGGCACTGCAGTTTATCACATCTTGTTGTTTCTTCCATGTTTCTTTTTAACTCTCCTGGATGTTGCTCTTCTACATCCACCTGTGGTGTCTCGGAATCGTTCCAGGGATTTGCGGGGACGTTTAGCGGGTAGGGGCCCCACGTCTCTCTCCCATCTCCATTCCTGGGGAGGGACCAGTTGAAGACTGTGGCTGCCAGCTGTGGGTAGGGAACAGCTGCTTGCTGCAAGAGTTGTAGCATCCTTGGGCTGGGTGTCCTCCCACTCCATTGCTGTTTCGGTGGAGTCACAGCCGGGAACTGGGCCAGGGAGCACTGCTGGAGCTGGGTTGTTGGGGCCTCTTGGGATGGAACCGGGCCCCAATTCCTGGAAGAGAGAGTGCACAGAAGAAAAGAATGACAGAAAGATGGGGTCTGGAGGACTGATGAGGCAATGCCCCAGTCAGCAGTTTATTTCATGCACAGGGTCTCATTATATACTTTTCAGCCCACAATGGCTGACGTCAAATCATTACAACAAAGGGGAATAGAACATTGCAAGCCTGGGGATCAAGATAAAACTAGTACATAAAGATTGATCCAAAAAACCATAAAACAAACAGATGACCTTTTCTACTTACAGGAATAAGATAACATTTTACAACTGCCAAAGCAAGCGATAAATCTTGAGGACAACAATTTCAAATGGCATGCGAATAATCGCAAGCTTCAGTGAATACCTGGTAAACAAAGTGATAAAACTAGCCCAGTACAAAAACTTCAAGAAACACAATGCCTAATAAAACCACACAGCCTTCACCCAGCCATAATATTAGGTCAGTGAACCAGAAATAGACTTTTGCAATATCACACTCCTTTCAGTTCCTTCTTTCCCTCAGCTCGACTGCTTCCAGGGAGGGAGAAATGTGTCTGGGCTCAAACTCCATTATGGCGGAGACACTTAGGGGTCTCTGCGCTGGAGTGATCTCCACACTGGGTCAGGCTTCCCAAAGGGAAGGACGCCTCCTGCATGGCTGTGGGCACTGGGCACTCCATGGCCCTTGGAGTGGAAACTCACAGGCACCTGGGCCTTGTCAGTCCTGTTCATTTCTGTCAGGCTCCTGCTATGGACATTTCCCTTTAAGGCCCTGGGACTGCAGTCAACGGAAGCAAGGTTTCCCTGAGTCTCCAGGGGCCTCGAGATAGATGCTGCTCCCCCACTGCTACAGGGGCCCCCTTTCTCCTCCTCCTGCCCCTGGGTCTCTACCTCATCATCCAGCTCCATCGGTTCGTCTGGCTCTTCCTCCGCCCTCAACTCTGTCTTTGGGACTCCGTCTTTTACAGCAGGGATCCCCACGGTGCTTCTGCTGTCTGAAAAGTTGTGTGGAGACAGCATGGGTGTATTCCTCGTGGGGTGCCTCCAGACAAGAGGAGGAGGGTCCCGTCGTTCTTCGCTTGAGGTTATGATGTTGCAACTGACCGAAATACAGAGCTGAAGGCCCGGCTCAGGGGTCAAAAAAAATTGATGAAAGTGTAGCGCTCCCCGGGGAGGTGCACGCGCAGGAACTGCAGGGTGATCCTGGCCGGCTGAAGAGTCTGCATACAGAGGAGGTGACCCTTGTGAGGCCAGCGCATGTGCAGGAACTGCAGCGTGATCCTGGCCAGTTGAAGTGTCTGCATACAGAGGAGGTGACCCTTGTGAGGCCGGCGCACGTGCAGGAACTGCAGGGTGATCCTGGCCAGTTGAAGTGTCTGCATACAGAGGAGGTGCCCCTTGCAGTTGCCACTGCTGCTGGGGCCTGCGTTGGAACCACGAAAGAAATTTACTCAAAATATTTCCCATGTTTGGGAAGTTGTGCACAGACCAATACAATGGTCAGAAATGGAGAGGGTAGTCCTGAGTCACCCACTAGTCTATGTCCGGGTGGGGCACTGGGCAGCTGGGCTCTTATGACATGACAATGGGGATGGTGACAGAGCAGGGTGTGGGGCAGTGCACAGGAGCCCAGCAAGGGCACCTACAAGTGGAGTCAAAGGGCACAGGGTGAGGCTCCCCACCCATCCATCTGGACTCTAGCCCCAGGGACGTCCTGCTCCTGGGGGCATGTGTGTGACCCTGGATGGGCCCCACTGTGGGGCTGTGGGGCATGCGGGGCTGATCTGCCAGAGCCCTTCCCACCTGGTGCCTGGCCCAGGTGCTGGCTGGCACCCAGTGACCATGTCTTGGCTGGCCTGGTCCCCTGGGTTATAGTGCATGCATTTATTATAAATAAGTGCATGCATTTATTATAACCAAGAGCACTCATGAGCAAAAGACACTAAAATATGGGTAACTAATATATTCTAAAAGAAAGATAGAAATTGTAAGAAAATGCAACTCTCCTTTAAGTATAGATAATATCAAACTCAAAAGAGTAATAAACCATCTAATTGCAGAGATACATATTTCATTGAATAAGCCATCTTAACATAATCTTGGCCTGTTTAGACAGGGGCCATAGGAAAGCACTGATGACGATAATGATAATAAATTATGCTTTGGAAAATATTCCATCAGCTTACGTTGCTTTTGAGGTGTGCCCCTCTGTGGTCAATATAAATTATAAACTGGTTTCAGTACCTGATTTTTGGGCATTCGAACAAAGGAATGAGGTTTAAGGCGGTTGGATGCAAGTACAAAAGAATAGCAGTGTAGCTGAATATGTGTGCATAGGGTAGGCAATTGAGGGTTGGATAGAATCTTGGTATCCAGTCTTACTGCAAAAACTATCTATTCTGCCATATTATAACATTCAAATTATATATAATTTATATATCTCAAACTAAACATATTCAAATTATACATAATTTTTATATATAAGCATAATTAATAATTTTATTATGTATGTTTATTATATAATTATAGATAATTTGAAAATAATGTATATTATATAATATATAATTATAATATATAAATAATTTTCATATATGATTTAAATATTATGGCAGAATTGGTAAATAGCTCTTGAACATTACCCTGAATAATTCAGAGTTGCTTTTAATTTATTTCATTTCATAGACCCCAGATAATGATTAAAATTTTATAATTGAGAAGAAAAGAAACTACCAAACACAGACCTAAAGATAATCATTACAAAAGACAGTCATTGAAAGTGGGGAAAAGTAAATGAGCCAAGTATTCTATTCCTTTCCATTGCCATCTTCACATTTCCCTTCTGACAATTAAGCTCCTTTTAATTTGGCTTTTGCAGATATTGAATTCTAAATATTGAAGAAACCACATTTTATTGAAAAATGCAACACTTTCATTTTGGAATAAAAGATTTAGTTCATAAGAGATGAGATTCTAATCTGAATTTCCCATTTAATAGTATTACATATCATTATGTGGCAGCTCTCCATATAAGTGAGAATGATAGATTATATCTTTCCAAACTCAGGATATTTAGAGATCACTTCAAAAAGTTTCATGTACTCTTTAAATATGGAGAGTTGGTGTCTGAATCAATGGACTGCTATTTTAAAACTGAAAATAATGTGTTATTCTATTTAAAGTTCCATACCACATCTTCAAATGGGTCATCCACTATTTTCATAGCCATGGTTTCCATATCTGTGGTAGATGGCCAAATTTCTAATCTTAAAACTTTATTAGGCCTTATTCAAGGGAAAAATTGACAATTGTCTTTACTATTTCAGCACCTGGAATTTTCTACTTCAGCACCTGGAAATTTTTGACAGAAAAAACTTAGATATGCATGGGGGTCATAAGGATCCAACCGACACCGACATCATCTATTTTGTCTTTCAAAGTTCTAAGATCAGAGGAAAAGTGGTTTCTAGTCAGAGCATTCCATAATGCCTGTATTTGTGAGCTCCTAATTAAGTGCTTACATAGAATGTAACCTTAACATTTAAATTACTATTAGTATAGGTAGGGAAGATATTATTTTTACTATACATAAGGAAACTCCAGTCTGAGAAGTGGTTCTAAATCATGCTCAGGAAGAAGCAACAGGTAAGACAAAATAAACAAACAACAACAACCAAAAAAACAGGATTTTAACCTGTAACTATTTGGCTTCAAATACAGGTTTCTCACCACAGGATCCTTGTATAATATTTGAGGAATAGGCTTAAAAAAAAAAAAAAAAAACTGAGTGCCTTGTAGGGTATATGGACATAATTCCACATTCTCTGTTTACCTCCTAGTGGTATACATCTTGGTATTAATTTTAGGTCATTTTTTTCATGCTTATTTATATTAATTCCCTCAGGCACTTTTCCAGTGATATTGTTAAAGAAAAATGTATTCTGACACTTGTTACAGATGGTAATGAAGACTTTATACAAGGGACTACTGCAATAGGGTTTTGCAGTAGGGGAGGAAAATTGAGCTTAACTCCTAACACAGCATGAACAAGTGGGATTTATAGCCAAGGAACAGAGAAAGGATCAGTAGATGAAAAATTACTAAAAGGAAATATCAGGAGTAAGGGAACCTTCTGGTTAAATGAACAAGATTGTTGCTGAGAACAGGACAGGGTGATCACATGCCCCTTAGGGGTTGTGGAGGATGAGGAATTTAATTAGATATTGAGAGTGAGTGGACATCCAGGGTGAGGCTTCTTGCTAAACTTACTTGACAAGATTTTTGCTCCAACTAGGCTCTTGACATCAAGGCCCAAGGATTAGGAGTAGACAAATAAAAAACTCAGAGGAACCTCTCTGGTTAAAGAAAGAGTCTTTCTCAATATTAGCACTGACCTTTAAGCTAATAATAACAAAAACTGCACCTCAGTTATATTTAGCTTCTGTATTTTTTAAATCTCATGTCTAACTATATAAATGTCATTATAGATGATAGAGGAAAGTCTTTAAAATAAATCTAACGTTTGCTATTCTGCCCAACTATTCTATAGTAGCCAGTAGTTCCACATTGCAGTTAAACCTCGGTGATTGATTGCTTTTTTCCCTGAGCACGCCAAGTTTACTAGATTTTGGATTATAGGCATGGTTGGTCTCTTTCCACCAGTCCCTCCTTACTGCTCCCATTGCAATTCCAATGCTAGCACTTAAGGAAACATTTTAAATATGAAGTAGAGACATCTACCACAGATTGACACAAATACACATATTTCAAGTAACTTTAAAAATTAGTTTGAATATTTCTATAATACATGTATGCCAAAAAATGCGACTAAATTGTCATGTACAGATTGATCGGATGCAGCAACCCACGATGGCACATGTATCTGTATGTAACAAATCTGCATGTTCTGCACATGTACCCCAGAACTTCCATGATGGCACATATATCTGTATGTTACAAATCTGCGTGTTCTGCATGTGTACCCCAGAACTTTCATGATGGCACATGTATCTGTATGTGACAAATCTGCATGTTCTGCATGTGTACCCCAGAACTTAAAGTAAAACTGAAAAATTGTCTTGTACTACAATATTAAAAACTCTGTGAAACTGATGTGTTGCTGAACCAATTGTACTTCATAAAATATCTTGATTTTAAGGTATCATCTCTAGATCTTCCAGATTCCTCTGATGGCTCTATCATATAGGACCCTTCTTCGAATAATATTTGAACCCCTAAGAACATTTGCAGACTGCTACTCTCTTCTAATAAAGAACAATGAGGAAAAGAGTTTTCATTGCTATATCACATTGCATTTCTGATAACTTTGGCCTTTTCATTTCTCATTCTGAGTATTTTACTATTTCAGTTAGAATCCTTTGATGTTGCCACTATAATCATCCTCCTAATTTTTAAATCAACTTTTCAATACCTATTTGCCATCAGCCAGTGATCTTGCTACCCTGCTCTTCATTGAATCACTCTATTATATCCAAATTACTGAGTGTTCTTAGACTGCGATTTGTTTACATCATGTTATAAATATTCTTTATTTGTCTTAAGCTAATATTATTTTCTCAATTTGCTTTCAAGTTTGCTTTTCTTTTTCACCAGTATTTACGTTCTTAACTGTTTCTTTTGACTCCACAATTAATAAATGAATGGCAACTCTAGATATTGCTTAGTCCCTTCAGTAGAGGCTAAAAAGATGGCTGACATCTTTTATAAATCACTCTATCTCTCTGTTGGTGTTATTAAAGTGGGTGGTTGTTTCCCTCCTAGGTGTGACAACCAACAACCAACAGTCCATTTTGATAAGATACCGATGTCGGACACACTTTCCCTATTTTTTTGTTGTCTTCTTTTTCCTGTAGCAAAATATTAATCAGTAAGTCAAGAACTAGACATGAAGTCTTAATAGCCTGAGTTTCACTTTTTTTTTGGGTGGGGGGATAGAGTCTCACTCTGTCACCCAGGCTGGAGTGCAATGGCACAATCTCAGCTCACTGCAACCTCTGCCACCCTGGTTCTTCTGCCCCAGTCTTCTAAGTAGCTGGGATGACAGATATCTGCCGCCACACCTGACTAATTTTTGTAGTTTTTAGTAGAGACGGGGTTTCATCATGTTGGGCAGGCTGGTCTTGAACTCCTGACCTTGGGGTCCACCCATCTTGGCCTCCCAAAGTGCTGGGATTACAGGCATGAGCTACCATGCCCAGCCTAATTAAATGCTGAAGTTTAATCTCTTTTTCTTCCACTGAAAGGGTCTGTGTCTTTTTCTAGGCAATTCTTTTAAAATTTCTGGGCTTTAGTTACTTTGATCACAAAAAGATAAGGTAGAATTTGTAATATTTATTTTTTCTTCTAGATGTATAAAATATTGAAATATCAATTAACCATATTTCTTATTATGTCAAGCCTATATCAAATCAGACAAAAGCAGAAACAAATCTTTTTTTTTTTCTTTCTTCTCTTTGTGCATGTGCAGCACATTGGACAAGATAAAACCTCCAAAGTTCATTAAACATTTAAATGATTGAAAAATTAAGGAAACTCTTCTTGTTATCTGTTGAATGAAATTCATTTAGGTAGCTAATGATTTCAAAAACTAAAAAATGTTAAGAAATATGTCAATAGATTTAACCTGACATAAATAGACTAGTGGTTTGACTAGTAAGACCACTAGTAAAATTTATCAAAGCAATATCAATTTTTAGAAACTACATAAATGTTTTTGATGATACAGTTATTCAGTACCTTTAATACCTAGCACATTGTCTGTGCTCTTTACATAATTGACGGAGTCATTGAATGCCATGGTAAAAAGCATTCAGTGAGTCAACAGAAGCCAATATCTATGGATTACACATTGGATAATGCAGCCCAATGAGTAATGGTGTAATGAGTAACTCACAATGTTGTTAAGGAAATGTATGTGGCAATAAGATCTGAATTGTTTTAATGTGGATTCTGAAATGCTATGGCCTTTTACTGTCCTTTGTCAACGTGAATGATATGAAATGAGCCAGCAACTGCACGTATGACAATTAATTTTAAAATATATAGAGAGAGGTGATTCCATAACCAATATAGGAAAATATGGACACTGGAAAAATCTTTACAGGCACTGATTGAATAATAAACAATTATACTAGTGTCTCTTCTGTATTTATTTTGCTAAATCTTTAATGATAAATCACTATGACTCACGTCATTAATGAATGTTATAATACACTTAAAATTAAATTGTATATACAGTTAGAACCCAGCAAGAAATATTTGTCTGTTCCTAAACACTCTATATGTGACCTTGAGTTTGTCACACATCTAGTCTTCTATTCTTATAGACAGTGAGTTCCATAAAGGTACATAGTAAGCTAGCAGGGGCAAACTAAAACCTACAGCTAAAAAGTTTAAGGGTTACAGTAAGTTAAATTTCTAATTAAAAACCTACATTGGTGGTATTTTATTATTCTAAGAAATTTCTAATCCAGAAAGATAATAATACCACTACCACTATCTGGCAAGCTTTCTCTGGGAAGTAAAGGGTAGTGTCAGTCCTACATAGACAAAGACGTTTACTGGAAAATAGTCTCACATTTTCTGGGAAAGGACAATGCTTCTCTTACATCTGTCTATTTTGGGGAGGAGGGCTTCTAATTGATTCCTTACTTCTGATGTCTGAAGGACCTTTGGATTTACTCAGGGGAGGAATGAACCTATGTGGGCTGCCCTCTCTTGTTAGGCTTAGGTTGGTAAACTGTGTGTCTGGGTGGCCTTGTGTGTGTGCGTGTATGTGTGTGTCCATGTGTGTGCGTGCACATACACATGTCACTGTGTTGTTTCTCCAGTCTTGTCTCTTTAACCCAGTCACCTTCTAATCACATTTCAGTGTAGTTCTTTGGTTGTCTGCTGGCTTATTTCCAGAGTTCATAGTATACTGCTTAGTGGGGAAGAGGCGGGAAGAACAGAGAGAAACAGTTCTAGATCATTTTGTCTGGACTGGAAGTTTCTCACTGTACTTCAAAGGCAACAAAAATAGAAACCCATGAGTTCAAGGGATTTTATTTTTATATCTCACAGGTAAGTGAAAACATACGATGTTTGTCTTTCTGTGCCTGGCTTATTTGGTGACTATAATGAATAATAACCTAATTGTACATTTTAAAATAATTAAAAAGGCATAACTGGGTTGTTTGTAACACAAAGGATAAATGCTTAAGGGGATGGATACCCCCTTCTCCATTATGTGGTTATCACACATTGCATACCTGTAGCAAAACATCTCATGTACCCATAAATATATACACTTACTAAGTAGCCACAAAATTTAAAAATAAAAACAAAGAAATCCAAGAATATATACTTCATGTGTGTTTTAAGATAACAGGACAACCTGTAACACCATACTCTATGAGTAATTAAAAAATCAATGTTAACACTGTGGAAGACACAGGTACAAAATTAGAGGGAAAATTGTCAAAAACAACAATTGTGGAGTCAGTTTATTTTGCAAGTGTCTTTAAATATTTACTTTAAAGAATAGAAATGGAAATTATAGAATATATACTGTGAATGTGTTTCGGGAAAGAAAGGCAATCTCGTACACCATTCTCTAAGCATTGCCTTATACACCATTCCCTAAAAGTTCTATATCAAAACACTTGTGTAAAATATATACCTTTGTAGGATTTAAATTTAAATATATATGGTTTTATGATTTTTAAAGACATTAGCTTTAACTGACTGATGATCAGACTATCCACTAATGATGACAATAACATCAGGAATTATTTTTTTCACCGTATATATTATTGTGGTGAATTGGTGCCTTAGTTATGTCGCATAAGTATGAGTCTTTTCTCTATTTTCTCATTTTTCAGCATATAATCACTGTATTACCCAGAGATGAAACAATCAATTTTCACAACCCCCGCAGCCCTGCTATATATTCAGGGATGGGCATAATATACAATCTGACTCAAAGAAATGAACTGGCATTTTAACAGAAATTGTCAGGGTAAAACCACTTTCCACAAAATGTAGATTTAATCTCATAAATTGGGTATATTGCAACCATATGGAGTTTCATGTGTAAAAATGAAATAATCTAGAGACACAGAGCCAAGTGATAGAGAAACAAAATTTAATGACATTATTCAAGTCTTTTTTTCTTTTTGAGACAGGTCCTTGCTACATTGCTCTGGCTGGTGTGAAACTTCTTTCTTCAAGCAACCGTCCTGCCTCAGCCTCCCAAAATTCTGGAATTATAGGCGTAAGCCAATGTACCCAGCCTGAACTCTTAAAACAAGTTGTACCTTAAGAAATCTCTAGCAATCCCTTCCTTTGGAATCTTCAGTGATAGAGGATAGCAAATTCCCTATCTTAAACCAGTTGGAGTAAGGTGATTTTGTTTTGTTATTAGTTGCAACACTTAGGAACATTTAGGATAAAAATCCTATTTAAGATACTAATATTCCTAAGTGATGCAACTATTACAAAGTGATTTCATATTTATTTATCTCATTATCTTTATTCATGTCTTCCCTGGTGGATTAAAGTTTGAAGAATCTGGATCCAATCTAACTGCAGGGTTGCGCGTGTGTGTGTGTGTGTGTGTGTGTGTGTGTGTGTGTATGTATGTGGAGGTTGTCAATTGGTAATGCCTCTTCAAATATAATTTCTCTCTTTCCATAAGCTATTTACTTTAGAGTACCCCAGAAGGACCCATGAACATAAGGATTATTTCTCATTACTAGGATCAGAAGAAAAGTGGGCTATCTGTGACATTCCCAATGGTAAATATTAAGTGGATGTCAAGCAAGTAACAATGAGAGGCCCCAGCAGGGTCTTTAGTGTTCTGATAATAGCAGAAGCTGTGAGTGACCTATATTATAATTGCCATAAATGATTATGGCAACGAATGAGTCATTAAGTTTTCCCTATTTAAAATTTTACACTAAATAAAGGACATCCTAAGATGGGAATGGGGTTAAGAAAGAATATACTTGTATTATAAACCATAAAAAGTTTTGCCTCGATGACATAAATTATATCAAAATGGAAACATTTAAAATATAATTATGCTGGTTAAATGTTTAGCCTTTCCAGATTTGTAATTCTAAAACAACTAAATGACATTTTATTCATTAGCTGTATCTGGCTTCAGTCATATATATTCAAATGGATATTGCTTGTAGATAGATTATTAGTTCACCAATAAAATCAAATACCTGATCTATTCTCACACTTTTTATCTCCTTGCTGTCACACAGCCATAGTGATATCAAACCCAGTGACAGGTTTGATTCTATTGAGGAACTAAATGACCATACTAACGGTTTCCATAATAATTATTCTGCAGGGATGCTCAATGGCAAACCAAGTGTATGATCTCTGTTGCCAGCAGAGAGCTCATTTGGAAATGTTTCAGCTCTGTGCCAAGGACAGCCTTCTTTGTTCAGCCTGTTGATTTCACTACTCTTTCAAAGTTGTCTACATGACTGGTTGCACACAACACATCCTGATGCGTATAAGGCTGTGGAAACTGTCCTAGACTCTTCTCTACCCAACGTCCCAGTCTCCATATGTTCAGTTCATGCGAGAATCCCTATTCTCATTTTCAATACCTCAAACCCTCTCCTGACCTTAACTGTGATGATTCTTTTGGCCTAAATGTACTTTCTTCCTTGTCTGTATCAAACACTTGCTTCAATTCTTTATGTTCTGGCTCATAACTTAATTTCTGTGCAGCTTCTTTCAGTTTCAGTGCCCCAGTCACTTTCTTCTATTCTCACAGTAGCCATTTCACGCCTTTATTTATTTCATTCTGGATTCCCAATACACTGAGCTGGTCAAGAAGAAGCATTGTTCATTTTACATAGCATAAGTTTTATTTATTTTTGTGTTTTACTAGAACTCTTCAATGATTAAATTAATTTGAAATGATTTCAAGATTATTATAGGGATCAGATCCTTTGTATAGTTTTCAGTGGGCTAAAAACCAATTATGCTGATGAGTAGTTGCTTTAACTATTGATTGCATAACCATTTAACATTTTCTGTATATAACGATATTAAAAATTACCAAGGTACTATTTTTATACAATGTGATAACGTCTCATTCTGTTGCTAGGCTGGAGTGCAGTGGTGCTATGTCGGCTTCCTGCAACCTCCGACTCCTTGGTTCAAGTGATTCTCCTGCCTCAGCCTCCTGAGCAGCTGGGGTTACAGGCACTTGCCAGTATGCCAAGCTAATTTTGTATTTTTAGTAGAGACAGGGTTTCACCATGTTGGCAAGCCTGGTCTCGATCTCCTGACCTTGTGATCTGCCCTCCTTGGCCTCCCAAAGTGTTGGGACTACTGGCGTGAGTCACTGCACCTGGCCCAGTGACTGTCTTAATCCATTTTGTGCTGGTATAATAGAATACCTGAACCTGAAACTAGGCAATTTATAAAGGTCAGAAATTTATTTTCTCATACTTCTGCACTGGGAAGTCCTAGATCTAGAAGCTGGCATCTGGCAAGCACCTTCTGGCAGCATCGTTTCATGGCAGAAGGGAGAGGGCAAAGACAGAGTGAGGAGGGGCAGGAACTTGTCCTTTAATAAGGAATGCACTCCCACAATAAGGAACCCACTTCCTAGATGATGGCATTAATCTATTCATAAGGACAGCTCTCCCACCACTCAAGCAACTCCCATTATATTTCATCTCACAACACCACTGCACTGGGGATCATGATTCTAACATTATGAATTTTGGGGGTCACATTCACACCACAGCAGTCACAGAATAATGACTTTAATGTTTAGGCCTCCTTATCTACATATAAAACAAACCAATGAAAAAGACTTAGTACAAACAAAATCACCATGCCAAAAAACTTGAACTAGCAGCATTAATGCAATGGATATTGTTTCACTGAAACTGTTATGTCAGTGTGTTGGGTTTGAAAGTAAAGTGCAGGTTTTGCATTTCACTTGTTTTTCTTGATGGTGGCTATTCAGAAAATAATATAACCTCATTTGAGATGTGTTAATTATTGTCATGATGATTTATCCTATAAAACAATTAATTTTAATCAATTTCCATTATTTTAAGGAGCTAATCAATTTAATAATGTACCCATCAAATACAATAATTGTATAGTATTTACTACTCCTATAAAAGAGTTTACACATTAGTGAGGCAAAGGACAACAGGCAGGTAAAAATTTTGAATTAGGGCAAAACAGAAACATTTTCTGAAGAAAAAAATATTAAAAAGTTATTTGGAACTATAAGATGTTCACTAAAAGTCAGTGAATAAATTTCAAAATGAAAAAAGTTTCTCAGAATGAATATGTAAGATTCAATATAGAGTGTTTAACAAAGGAAGAAGCTAGCCTCTAAATAAATGAAGACATTAGTTGATAATATATAAAACACACACACAAAAAAGTTCTAAATTATGATGATACTCAACAGGACCAGATTAAGTTACTGGGCAATGCAAGCCAATAAACTGGGTCCAAGGGGAGGTGGGGTGGGTGAGAAAGTCCTTTATTTTCCTTGTGTTGTTTGGAAGGAGAGTAAATATATTTGTTAAATGTGCAGTAGGTTAAGCATACATGTTAAATTGTTAAATGTGTCACTAAAGAATAAAAATGGACTTTAGGATTACAAATTTTAAAAATGGAATTAATTTAGCAGAAGGCAGAATAAAAAAAAGCACACATTTAAGTGGTAGAAATGTACACATATATAAGCAATCACAATCAACATAATTGGACTAAATGTATTTTTATAATAAAGGTTGAAATTGAACAGAAAATATTACACTTCATTCTTCTTTAGAAGAGACCTTCTAAAACAGATCTACAGATACAGGTAAAAATAAAGAGAAGGAAAGCAAAAGTGAGGAAGAAAAAGGGCAAACTTTAAAAACACTTAAGCTAGGTCGGAAAACCAAACAAAATAGGCTCTAACCATAAAGCAGTAGTAAAAATAAAAAGTAAAAAATGACAGCAAACTCTAAGATTGAGAAGTAAAAAAAAATAGAATTTCTTTTCAAAAAGATAATTTGAAAATAATGAATGGGGAAAAACTTGCAAGAAAGTTAAAAAAGGGGAGAGAGCCATAAATACATGAGTCAAAGTGAGAATCGGAGGTAGAGGGTTGGGGGTTGACTTGCCATAAATAGTTTCAGTAGAGAATCACAAGACAACAAGGAAGCATTGGGAACAATGTCACACTCATACATTTTAATGTTAATTGTCATAAAACATACACTAATTTCTCATAGTAACTTTAGCAAACAGAAAACGCAACTTGTATATAAAAGTTAGAAACATTCAGTCAGTGATTTAGTTTACATACCCAGCTTTCAAGGTTATAAATGTTAATTCCTTTTTTTTTTTTCTTGAGATGGAGTCTTGCTTTGTTACCCAGGCTGGAGTGAAGTGGTGTGATCTTGGCTCACTGCAACCTCCACCTCCCAGATTCAGGTGACTCTCCTGCCTCAGCCTCCAGAGCAGTTGGGATTACAGGTGCCTACCACCACGTCCACCTTTTTTTTTTTTTTTTTTTGTATTTTTAGTGGAGTTGGGGTTTCACCATGATGGCCAGCCTGCTTGTGAACTCCTGACTTCAAGTGATCTGCATGCCTCAGCCTTCCAAAGTGCTAGGATTACAGGCGTGAGCCACCACACCCGGCCAAGAAAGAAACTATTCTAACCTAAACTTGTCCCAATTATTTTTAGAAAGAAGAAAATTAAGGTAGGTATTTAGTAGAGGAGATTATATATATGGTTGGGTGTGGGTGTGGAGTACATATTGGGACATTCAAACATGCATCTCTTAAAATTACTATGCTTAAAATTGACAGACAAATTATATAATATTGACCCCCATTACAATATTCAAATAATATTCATGATTATCCCAATTTGAATATTATACTTTCTTATGAAACAATATTGGCAAGCATGATCCCATATGCAATGCTATGTATTCAAGCTTTTGTTCTGTTTTGGAGACAAGGTTGCACTCTGTTGCCCAGGTTGGAGTGTTGTGACACAATCACAGCTTACTGCAGCCTAGACCTGCCCAGGCTCAGGTGATCCTGCCACCTCAGCCTCCTGAGAAGCTTGGACTACAAGCATATGCCACCATGCCCAGCTAATTATTGTATTTTCTGTAGAGACAGGGTTCCGTCATGTTGTCCAAGCTGATCTCTAACACCTGGCCTCATGTAATACCGCTGCCTCTGCCTCCCAAAATGCTGGGATTACAGGGATAAGCCACCTTACCCAGCCAGCATTGTTCAAGATTTCATAAGTTAATTATTACTCATTTGTATTACTTATTATTCATGCCATATTTTGCATCATTTAAAAACATTTATCATTTTACTAACTTAATTATAATCAGAGTATGTTATTTTACATTTTTTCATTCTCTTAACCACATCATTCGTTTCTGTCACTCTCTCTAGATCTTCCTAATCAAGAAATATGGCAGCATATTGCTCCAAACAACTAAGTTCAAATGCACAGACCTTCTGAGTAAAGTCAATCTGAATTTTTTCTTTGAGGAAAGTTATGTTGGAATCCATTTAAGATGAAGACTTTAAAAGGTACATGGTAACTTTGCATTAAGTATGTGTCTTAATTTTATCTTTTCAATTTCCCTCTTTGCTCCAGAAGTTTGAAGCAATTAATTTTGAACATTAAAATGTATTCATGTTTGAAAAATCTTAATATATTTAAACTGATAATGATTCTTATTTGTCCTAGTTCCACATTTAAAAGATAACTCCACAACTTTAATTTTCTGTGAAGTTTACATTTTTTTATAATTAGGTCCAACATCAATAAGCATTTTGACAGGATATCAAAGTAATTTTTAGTCACTATACTAACTCCAGAAACATTAAAAAAGAAGCCAGCTAAAAGGAGAAAATGAGCACAAATGTTAACCTATTCTACAATCTAATATAAAATGTGAAACAACGGGATAATTTAAAGATATTGAAATAATGGGGAGGGGTGGTATCATTTTGTGTTGGATAATCAAACAAATATTAACACAATGTTTTCAAAGCTCTTTTTAAAATCTTTTAAAATTTTTAAAAATGTGTGTGGGTATGGCGGGGAACGGGGGTTCACGGCTGTAATCCCAGTACTTTGGGCGGATCACAAGGTCAAGAGATGGAGACATCCTGGCCAACGTGGTGAACCCCGTCTCTACTAAAAATACAAAAGTTGGCTGGGCGTGGTGGCACATGCCTGTAATCCCAGCTACTCGGGAGGCTGAGGCAGGAGAATTGCTTCAACCCGGGAGGCGGAGGTTGTGGTGAGCTGAGATTGCGCCACTGCACTCCAGCCTCGGCCAACAAAAGCGAGATTCTATCTGAAGAAAAAAAAAAAAAAAAAAAAAAAAAAAAAAAGCGTGGATACATAGTAAGTGTCTAGATTTATGGAGTACATGAGATGTTTTGTTACAGGCATGCAATGTGAAATAAGGATATCATGGAAAATGGCGTACCCATCCCTCAAGCATTTATCCTTTGAATTCTAAATGAGGTAAGTAATAAGTTGAGGGGTATATAGAAGAGTGGGAAGAACTTCTAAAAAAAGGGAAAAGCATTTGAAAGCACGGTAGAGAAAACTCCCTGCGTATGTAGAATAAACTAGATCTATTTCACTTGACTTCCCAGACCCTTTCTCTCCTGACTGACTGCAGCCCCTGGAGGCTATAGTTGTAACTATACTTATAAACTGTAGGGGGAGCTCTAAGAAAGGCTCACTCAGGAGGAGCTGTGTGTCTTCCTAGTTATAAATTACACAGGCATAGACATTAGTACCTGTCAGATGTTATTTTGTGCACAGGAAAAGACAGGGGCTCACTGAACTAATCTTTTCTTTAAAAATGTAGTGATTCAGGCAAAAGACATGGGCACCTGTGCTCTGACCTGCTTATTATCTTCAGGCATTCTTCTGAAGGGCTGTGCTTTGTCACTGAGGTGGGGGCTTTGTGAAATTCTGCTGGCAAAAGACTTTGACATCCTGCTGGCAAGCAGAATGGGGAAACACGGTCTCTCATGCTTGTGACTTTTTCTTACAATATCTCATCTCACCCTTGTCCTTTCAAGCCTAGGGGTAGGAATTCTCTGGCTCCTTCCACGTTTGTTAGCTGCAACAGTTTTCTGTATCCTCCTTTAATATATATATTTTCTATCTGAACCAAAAGTAAATAAAAGACAACCTGTAATCCCATCCTAACCAAAAAGGAATGTTGTACGTAGAAGATGACTTAAAAAATAGTGTATAAAATATTAATGAATGAAATACTTTCTACTTAATAACTAAGTTGTTTAGTTGGGGGACTTCCTCCAGGCAAGGGGAAAATTTATTCATATATCTACGTAGCAAGAAGGAGCTGATGTCCTAGAAAAAAAAAAAAAAAAAAAAACAGAAAAGAAAAATCCTTAGATAATTATGGTGGACATAAACATTCAGCACTCCCTCTACCCCAAATATATTTATGTTTGAATCCCTGGAGTCTGTATGTTCTTTACATGGCAAAAGAAATTTTGTAGCTGTGATTATGTTTAGGAACCTGGAGATGGGAAGACTTTCCTGGATTATCCCGGTGTGCACAATCTAACATGAGTCTTTAAAAGCAGAGAACCTTTCACAACCATGGTCAGAGAGAGAGATGACTAAGGAAGAAATGATCAGGAATTTGACTTTGCTGGCCTAGAAGTTGGAGCAAAGGGCCATGAGCCGAGGAATACTGTTTAGCTCTAGAAGCTAAAAAAAATAATTCTCCTCTAAAGTTTCCAGGAATGATTTTAAGTTAATGAAACCCATTTTATACTTCTGGCATACAGTAGATATGTTTATTGGTTTAATGCACCAAATCTGTAGTAATCTGTTATAGCAGCAATAAAAAATGAATAAAATGATGGTAGTGATGATGTTTATGCTGATTATTGGAAGGGGCATTGATATATTATACACTAATTGTATATTAATATATTATATTACATTGAAGCCAGAGAAAACTGTGATGTTCTTCAGTGACTTCAGATAATTTTTTTTACATCATGACTCTACTTTTGTCTGACATTTTATAAAAGGTGTGTGAAAACATAATATTTTTAAATATTACTTCCTTTTATCCTCAAATATTTTTATTGTGTAAATGAGGCCTTTCTAGAATTTTAGTGGTGATGCAGTAATTTAGTTACTGGTTACATAAAAGATTTTCTAGGAAGGGAGAGTCAATGAGTATCCATCACAGATATTAGGGTTACTAAAGCTTTACAATAGAAAACAAAATTTTCTGAATTGCACCCCAGGTAATCCAAAAAAATTTACATTTCCACAATCAGTGCGTCAGTGCCAACTGTCTCATGCTTTTGCACTAATTAATATGATTATTTTTCAATGTTTGCAAATTTAGTAAGTTAAAATATCAAGTAGAATTACTTGATTCTGATTGATATTATTCATTTATCATAATTCCTATTGAATATTTGAAGTTATTATTTCAAAATGTTTTGTAAATAGGTAATTTCAGCCTAGTGAAAAGATTGTAAACACAGTATACAAGGTAACTCATGTTTGACATATGCAAAACTTTCATAGAAAGATGTGAAATAGGTACATGGCAAATAGAAAATGGTTGTTTTTAATAACTAAATTACTGGATTAATGAGATGATATATTAAATTTGAGAGAAAATGAAACAGAACGAAAAAGAGGTTTCATGCAAGTTGCATGTGAAAACAATACAGTTTTGAGAAATAGTCTGCTTCATTTCGTGTACCTAGGAAAGATTCTTTGTGCAGGTAAAAGAATATTTAAACACTTACATGAAACATGTAAGGTCAACATATTGAAAGACTCGGGAGAAATCTTCACCTTTCTACTGTCCTTATAAATTTAGCTTAAGCTATTAATTGTTAATCTGTCAGTAATTATCATATAATAATTTATAAATATATAAATTTTAAATTTTCAAAAATATACAAATACGTTTTTAAATCTGCACTAAAATAAATATTACTGAATTTCCAGAAGAAACTCATTATTAACTTAAAGTGTTTGCTGCTGTATTTACATGAATCAATAACAAATATATTTTCGTTTCAAGCTGGATTCTCTAAAATGACAAGACAGTAGTCCCCCACTTCCTTCACCATGGCAGATACATTCCATGATCACCAGCGGACGCCTGAAACCATGCATAGTATCAAACTTTATATATACTGTGTTTTCTTTTATATATACATACCTATTATAAAGTTTAATTTATACATTAGGCTACCATGTGATTGACCATGAGTATGGTAAATGAATTTAAGGAAAACAGAACCATGGATAAGGGAAGACTACTGTATTGGTTTATAATGAAAAGCAGTTAATATTCAAGTCTAAGGAGAAAAAATGGTTAATTTGAAAAGTTTAAAAACATTTATGGCAGGTCTACATAAAGAAGTGATCCATAAACCATAGTAACTTACTATATGTATTTTACTCAACTTTTCAGTAGTCCATGGTGTTCTATTGATCATCTACTTTTCTGAAACCATGAATATGCTTAATAAAAACATAGAAATATTATAGTAGGTAATCAGGCCGACATGAGCAGGGCAGAAGAACCCCCTACCACCACCACCAGGAATGTCAGGCAACCATCAGGTGATGGTCGGGCAGTTGTTAACTGTACTTCTAAAATAAAAATTGGTCACAGCCAGCACCAGAAAAAGGCAGGCAGTCTCCCTATAGATAGAAAAAACCTGAAACTGGTGATCAGCAGCTTCCAGATAAGATCTCAGGAACTAGGGGAGTGGGCTCACATATGCACACTAAGAGGCAAAATGGTAGTGTTTAACTGGTAGATGACTTTCTACCAGTAAAAGGAAGATCACCTCAAGTGAGCATGTGTACAACTCCAGTAAACACACTGGGCATGCTCCTCTCCCAAGTGCTAGCAGGCCTTTGTGCATGCAGACAACCCAGCCCAAGGGAAGAACCAGGGGAGAAGGGAGGCAAGACCCGGGAGGCATTCCAACTCATAAAAACCTCAAGTCAAAAGGACAAACCCTAGGCTTGTCCTTCAAGTCGCCTGTTGGGTCCTCTTCCAAGTGTACTTTACGTCCTTTCATTTCGGCTCTAAAGATTTTTCATAAATGCTCATTCCTACTCTAAAACTTGCCTTGGCCTCTCCTTATACCCTTCAGTCAAATTCTTTCTTCTGAGGGGGCAAGAAATGAGGTTGCTGCAGACCCGTATGGATTCACTGCCAATAACTCAGATACCCACCACCGATAACAGAAACATTTGTTTTGTTTTGTATTTTGTTTATGAACATGCTCTGAAAATCACAGGTCATAAAAGACCCATAGGAAAATATAAACAAACAAACAGAAAAAGCAACTGAGATACAGTCACTAACACAGTAATGATAAACTCTGTAATTCTCTTAACCTGCAGATTTGTTTTACATTGCGATGACAAATGACATACAATGATTATAGTTATCCACTGCCATACTTGGAGAGACTATTTAATTGTGCTATATTCTACATTTTCAC
Organism: Aotus nancymaae; assembly: GCF_030222135.1. Classification (NCBI taxonomy): domain Eukaryota; kingdom Metazoa; phylum Chordata; class Mammalia; order Primates; family Aotidae; genus Aotus; species Aotus nancymaae. The sequence continues at coordinate 26,824,356 of NW_026988435.1, forward strand.
ATGAATGAATTAAGAAAGATGTTATGGCCAAATGCACAGCATTTCTCACATGCTGCTTAGATAAGTAAATAAATCAAACAATTATTTCCTAATCACACTAGCAACCATGGATAGCTTACAGAAAGGCAAGCAGTAGTAATCACCTCCTTAGGCTAGCTGTTTAATTTATCATGGTGGCAGTATGAAATGCAAGTCTTCACAAAGAATCTCAGTGAAATTGCCTATAAAGCATGGCCAGTTACAGTCTACTATTAGCATGATAATGCAATAAGAAAACCTTAAAAGGTATAATTGAAATATTTAATAAAAAATACTAGTGATTAAATGTGCTTGATGCAGAAAATTATTTCTCCAGTTTAATTTGTATTTATTTATTTATTTATCTTTGAGATAGAGTCTTGCTTTGTCTCCCAGTGTGGAGTGCAGTGGTGTGATCTTGGCTCACTGCAACCTCCACCTCCTGAGTTCAAGTGATTCTTTTGCCTAAGCCTCCTGAGTAGCTGGAATTACAATCATCCACCATCATGCTGGGCTAATTTTTGTAATTTTAGTAGAGAGGAAATTTCCCCATGTTGGACAGACTGTCTAAAACTCCTGACCTCAAGTGATTCACCTGCCTCAGCCTCCCAAAATGCAAGAATTACAGGGGTGAGTCACTGCACTCAGCCTATTTCTTACATTTTAATGGTAAATACCTGTGGTTTACAGTGTAGACGGCCAATAAGTAGGTTCAATACAAAAATTAAATTTGATTAAAATTAACTCTGTCCCCAGGGAATTGGCTTTCTTAAAAATTTTTCTATTAAGACTAGGGTAGAATACAGGATTTTAGCTGAACAAGCTAACAGATATCTAGCACACTCTTTCAATCACATGTCATTTTTAAAATTAAAAATCAGAAATGAAAATCTACAAAACAGATTTTCTGGAAGCATGCTGAAACATGTTGCATGTTGAAGCATTCTACAAGATTTAGTAACAATTCCATGTATGAAGAATTCCAAGAAATCTTTACTATTAACAAGGAGGGAGAATCCTATTTAAGTACCATGAACAAGTTCACTATCCAGTCAAAAAAAGAAAGAATTTGAGTTAAATCTTTATCATGAAATTTTCAGTATTTCCATGTAAGACAGAAAACTACAAGGGTCTGGAAGAACTAAACTATCTCATAACTCTAACAATATTTAAATTCACCAGTGAGATTGTGAAGTCAAAGTAAGTAGCCTGTTGTAATATTTAAATTAAGTAGAAGAAAAAATATACATTACAGATGATAAATACCTATGGCATTTAAGGGATCTCCAAGTTATTCTTTAAACACTCCATTTTCTTTTAAGCCATCATTTTATTTGTTGACAGAACACGATTCTGGAGTTTGTTTTTAATGCCTTCTACTTGTTATTTTTGTTTTTTGTTGCTTTTCCCCAATGTCTTGGTAATCTGAACACAGGTCCCTGGCTTCAGTCACCATACTCACTTTAACTATACTTTGAAAACCTGAACTCTTTCCTTCTTAGTAAAACATACTGTCCACTAAACAATCATCCCACTGAAAAATGAGGTACAAGATATTTTAGAGGTAGAATTAAATTATATGCAGAAACAAAACAGTGGACCCAATCTATGAATAATAAGAATTTTATAAAAGGATATAACAAAATAAATCAAATTATAAAATTTTACTATTGTAAATTTAAAATTGAATGCCTGCAATTTGTTACAAAGGTGATATAATGAGGAAATACCTTAAAACACTCTTTATAGTCAAGAAAACACAGAGTAGAATCTTCAATGGACAGAAGAAAATGCTGTAACATCTCTAAACTCTCAAAAAGTGGTTTAGGTTCTGTATATGGAAAAATATAGGAAAGATTCAAGAAGCTATCTTTCCAAATTATTATCATGAAAGCTTACATCCAAAATAGAAACTATATCAGCAGAAAAGTTTTGAAAAATATATTTTAAAGAATAATACTTAAAAATATACAATAACTAGTAAATGCAATAGGATACACAATTTCCTAAATATTTGTTTAGAATATGATTGATAAATAATGGAAATAATTGGGCAGTTGATGGGTCGACAGAAAGCTTGTGCTATGTGTAAGGCCGGCTGCCTCACCGGGAGTTAAATGGACACACTTATCTCTCCCCGTGCCAGCCTCTCCATGCTGACACACTTATCTCTCCCCATGCTAGCCTCTCTATGCTGGCTCCCCACACCCACTCCTATCTGGTCTCTCTATGCAGGCTCCACACACCCACTCCTGCATTCCTCACTCGACCCCTTCAAAATTTAAAAAGCCCACCAAAGATTTGTCCAACGGCAGCTTAACATTGACCTCCCCAGCCGGTCAGCCCATCAGTAGTCCCACCTGGCAACCAATGGCAGCTCGCCCCATCAGCACCTTGACTTCCCCTCACCAATGAAACTGTCTGCTCTTTATTTCCCTAGTGATCAATCAAACCCCCTCACCAATGAAACTCACCAATGAAACTGTCTGCTCTTTGTTTCCCTAATAATCAATCAACCCTCCTCACCAATAAAACTGTCTGCTCTTTGTTTCCCTAAAGACCAATCAATTACTTCCACTCCTTATAAAACCCCGCACCCTAAGAAGCCCAGTGCGACTTCTCTGGCCCCTTCCTGGACCACAGAACCTCGCCCGGGAGCTGAATAAATTGGATTCTCATTTTCTCACACTGGCCTCAGTTTCCTCATTTTGACTCGGCAATATACCTTACACTATGTATTTGATATAAATAAAGGTGGGGAAGTTAAAAATCAAAACTTGTATTTACAACCAAAAAGAAACTAATAAATTAGGAAAATTACATGAAGTAGATTTTTAGGAATATAAACTAAGATATTCATATGAAAATAAAACATTTTATTATTCAACCAAAAACACATTTAAACAGTGTAATATCAGGTTACATCCAAAATAAAATAAACATTGAAAATATATATATTAGCAAGAAATGGGGAGGTGAAAAGTTAGGTATTGAAGCTAAGAGCATGTAATGATGCCGCTATTTTAGAGTGAAGTTTGTCACTATTTGGTGAAACTTAACTCTACAATTTCTCTCCTGGGAACATAGTCTATAAAACTCTAGCATAATCATAGAAAAGGACGTATGTAAGAATTTCCATTAGAGTATTTTGTGTGATAGCAAAATCTTGCAAGGATTTAAATGTTCATCAGTTCTTAAAAGGTTAGGTAAAATGTGCCATATGTGTACCATGTAGTACTATAACTTTCAAAATAAATGTAAATTGATTAACTTTATCACAGAGCAGTGTTGATTGTTTATTTATGTATTTATTTGCTTTGGAGACATGGTCAAGCTTTGTCAACCAGGCTTGAATACAGTGGCGATCATGACTCATGGCTTACTATATCACTGCAGCCTTGACCTCCTAGGCTCAAGTGATCCTCTCACCTCAGCCTCCCAAATAGCTGGGACGACAGGCATGTGTCACGATGTCTAGTGATTTTTTGGTATGTTTTGTAGAGGTGGGGTTTTGCCATGTTGCCCAGCTGTTCTCAAACTCCTGAGCTAAGTAAACTGCCCGCCCTGGCCTCCCAAAGGGCTGAAATTATAGGCATGAGTCACCATGCTTGGCCAGAAATGTTGATAGTTCTAAAGAAATGTTGAATAAAATAATTGAGAAAGAGAACAAACTACTTATCACAATTCATCAATGTATATTACAGCCAGAACACACATACAAAATTAACACATAATACTTATAGATATATAATTATGTGAACAGATGTATGATTCTTGTAAAAGCCCAAAATAATTATGTATAGTTCCTCTCTGTTGGCAAAAGGTCATATATAAGTCATATGTACATGTTGATAGCCATTGATGAATTACTTTGAATTTTGGGCAATCATTTTTCTAATGGCGTTGTATTCTCTCCTCATTGAAAAATTTAGTTCCATCCTGCTTATTTCAGAAAACATTTTGGGGAGGGAGGGAATTTCTAAGAGGCAAAGCAAAAAAAAAAATTATAATGTCTCATTATAGCATTATATTGCTGATACGTTGGGGGAAGTGAAAGTGGCTCTCAAATCTTAAAGGAATGTGAACAAAATGAGTACTTTGAATCACTGTGAATAGATGTAGAAAAATCAAAGGTATTTGAAAATTTTAGTAGCTACAAAAAGTGATTGCCATTGTGAAGCCTTCTGTTTTCTTTTAAAACATGGCAATAATGTGTAAATTAAATTGCAACAGGAAGTTCATATTCTAGAATACTATTTTAGTTGCTTTTCATGCAGAGTTGGAAAAATGGAAAATATATGATAATTACACAGAGTAAGGGGTAAAGAATATCTAATCACCCTAAATGTTTTAAAATTAGTTATTTGCAGAAGAAAATACCAGTTAATTTTTAAAAATCAAACTAAAAAGAGTTAATTTCAAGAAAGCAGGAATGAAGAAAGATATAATGGCCTAAACAATAATTTAATAAAATAAAGACTATGCTATTTTTATTAATAAATGTGTTTTTATATGTTAAAAAAGAAAATGATTACAGTAGCCACTTTGATACTTTAAGCTTAAAAAATTATGTGACCATATAGTGAAGTATTTTTAAACCCCATCCAATTGTCTCATAGAACTGATGTTTATGGTTTCTTTTGAATAGACATAGAAATTTACTCTTTCAGTCTTGAAATATGAGAAAGTTACATTTGTCTTAGCTGAGTTTCTTTCTCAGGAAACCAATCAGCAGGGCTCCAAGATAGTATCAAAGAACTGAAACTTATCATTGCATCTGAACAATGAGATGTCAGACCTCTCCCCTAGCGTGATTGCCTAACCGAACACCTACTTCCTGTTGCCAAATCTTCTTTATTATCCCCCTCTAATTCTTGTTCCTTCTCATATAGTTACATTTCTGCTATATAAATTCCTAATTTTAGTTGGTTAGGTAAATGGATTTGAGACTGATCTCCCATCTCCTCAGCTGCAACACCTGATTAAAGCCTCTTCCTTGTCAATACTCATTGTCTCAGTGATTGGCAGTTAGAATAGACTCACAGTTCCTCAGGGCCAGGGAAGTCTCCAGAACTTGCAATCATAGCGAAAAGAGAAGAAAACACATCCTTTTTCACATGGTGGCAACAAGGAGAGAAGCACAGAGCGAAGTAGGGGAAAAGGCCGTTATAAAACCATTGGATCTCATGAAAACTCACTATCATTAGAACAATGTGGTAGGAACGGTCCCCAAGATCCGGTAACCTCCCATCAGGTCCCTCTCATGACACATGGGCATTATGGAAACTACAGTTTAAGATGAAACTTGAGTGGAGACACGGCCAAACCATATCATTATTTCACTACTGGCCACTTCAGGCATATGAAGACATGGCTATGGTGAATAGAAGTAGGCATCTCCTTTTCAATGATGTTACAGGGTTTGGTAAACCTTCAGTTATTTAGAATTAATCCTAGGTAAAAGGTAGGAAAAGGCTTAAAATGACATGATTTCTGGAAATATCATAACTATATTTTCTTTTTTTTGATATAATGAGGACAAAGATATTCTTTAATTTGAAATCTAGAAAAATGACTCAGTCATATGCACATCTGAGGCTTTGAAAATAAGTGATATTGAAACTACAATATAAATGATGAGATAGTGTCATCCAGTTGAAGATGGAGAAGTGGTGTTTCAGGAATTGAAATGGAGCCAAGGGAAGACTTAGTGTGTTTAGAGAACTAAGAGTAGTTAGATAACATACAGGAAGCGGAGAGTTTTGGGAGATTGAAGCTGGAGAGGAAATTATCAAAATGCAATAGAATCAGTCTTTCTGACATCTAATGTAAATACTTACACATAGTTACAGGCTACACAAGAAAATTCTGATTATACAAAATTATGCTATTCAAAATTCTTTCTCATGCTAGAATATCCTAAGTTGAAAAGAATCCAAAAACATAGTTATTAATATACAGATAAATATGTCTACAGAAAGGAAATAAAGAAGAATCCTCTATTATATCATTCTTTGTAGCCGCTAAGAGAATGGGGACAAAGGTAAAAAAGAAACACTGATTCTCACTGCAGGTCTCTGCATTAGGCATTTTTTTGTTGCTGTTCACTTGCATGAATTAGCTCATATAATATCACAACAATCCTATGAAATAAATACGATCTTATTTTCATTAATGTATGCAAAGTTACAAAATGGACATAGTTTATACCTGAAGCATGAATCAAAAAAAATATGGTTCCAAAAGGTGATTAATAAACATATGCTTTTCCAGGAAGCAATGGTAAATTAGGAGTCTCTGTGAAAGGCAGATATATTTTGTTATGTAATGCAACCTCTAATTTTAAAGGACTACCAATAACATAAGTAATATTTGAGTGGCGAATGCTTTAACTTTAATTTTTTCTTGAGATTGTTGTATATTTCCCCTACATTAGACACAATAAATGTAGTCTTGTTTTGTAAATGAGACAAACAGAAATGATTTATCTGTGTTCCTACAGTTACTTAGTGGAAAAACTAGACAAGTAATGTTTTAATTGTTAATCTAGTTTTATTCCGATTGAAGCACATTAATTCAAAAATTCCCACCAGTTGCTGTTTGCCTAAAACATCATAATGCTATTAACCAAAGAATACAAAGGAAAAAAACTTTTACAACTTGTCCTATCCTTAATTATTATTATTATTAGTTTATTTTACTTTAGTTTCTGGGGTACATGTGAAGCTCATGCAGGATTGTTGCATAGGTACATACATGGCAATGTGGTTTGCTGTCTCCATCCCCCGTCACCTATATCTGGCATTTCTCCCCTTGTTATCCCTCCCCAACCTCTCCACCCTCTGCTGTCCCTCCTCTAGACCCCACCAACAGACCCCAGTAAGTGATGTTCCCCTCCTTGTGTCCATGTGTTCTCATTGTTCAACACCCACCTATGAGTGAGAACAAGTTTTGTGCTTCCTATGCTTTCTGCATATTTAAAAATATATTTTAAGAAACATAGGTATATTTTCTAAAAATTAAAAGGAGTCCTACTGTAACCTGATGGATTTTTCCTGCCCACTGCACAGACAAAATCAATCTGATGAGATAATGGCATTGAATTAAAGACAGTTTAGTTGATGCAAGGCTGGCCACCACATGCAAGAGATGGAGTTTTTACTTAAGTCAATCTCATTGAAGGCTGGGAGGTTAGGGGTTTTTCAAACATAGTTTAGTCAGCAGTGGGAGAAGGTATGAGGAGTGCCGATTTGTCAGGTTGGAGATGAAATCATAGTGAGTCTGAGATGTTCTCATGCACTGAGTCAGTTCCCCAGTGAGGCCACAGGACAAGTTGACAAGTTTGGGTTGGTCCATTGGATCGTCAGAAATTCAAAAATCTAAGACATCTCAAAAGGCCAAGCATCAGCTCTACAATAGCAATGTCATCTGCAGGAGTAATTATGGAAGTTGCAAATCTTGTGATGGCCAGTTCATGGCTGGTTAATTATTTAGCTACACCTACATCTTAGCAGAATTCATGTCCTTCTTATTCTTCTAACTTGGTGACCTTTCCTTGGTTTTCCAAGAGCAGTTTAGTTCTTGGGAATGGCTATTATCATTCAAACTATATAATAAATTTCTCCCAAAGATTGCTTGGCCCATGCCCAGGAATAAGCAAAGATAACCAGTCTATGAGACTACAAGCAAGATGGAGTCAGCCATGTCAGAATTCTCCTATTGTCATAATTTTGCAAAGGCATTTTTTTCAATACCTTTTAATAAATTGACGAGTTGTATATTTTTGGTAAATTTTTCAGTTTTCTAGTTATAAAAATATATGAACAACGCATTAAGTACTCTGTGACACAGTTAAATAAAGTAAAAATACTAATATTTATTAAGTGTCTATTTTTCTCTTAACTAGGTTGCTTATCTGAAACAAGGGAACTGCCTTTGCAAAATTATAATTGAGACAGTAAAAGAGACCTAACTTAACTGACTCTATCTTGCTCCCAACTTCCAAGCTGTCCTTGTTCATTCATGGGCATAGGCTGAACTAACTTTAGGTATAGGGTAAACTTACTAGTTTATAGTTTAAACAAAGATGGTAACAACCCTTTCCCAAGCAGACCTCCTTCTTGTCTGGGGACTAGATTGCCTTTGTAGATCTAACAGTAGCCACAAGATTAGAAATTATGGTTTAGGACTCATGCAGTTGGAAACTACAAGATTCTGACCCTCTCTAAACTGCTCCTAACATCATTGCTTGAGATGTTTTACAGACTCTGCACTTGACGGATCAGCTGGCACCACGCAGATCAATAAACTGTCTCACCTGATCTTGTGGCTCCCACCCAGGAACTGACTCTGCACAAGAAGATAGCTTCAACTTCTCATTATTTCATTCTTGACCAATCAGCACTCCTGGCTCAATGGCTTCTCCCCACCCATCAAGTTACCCTTAGAAACTCTGCTTCCTGAATGCTTGGGGAGACTGATTTAAGTAATAATAAAACTGTGTCTTCCCATACGGATGGCTCTGCATCAATTACTCTTTCTCTATTGCAATTCCTCTATATTGATTTATTGGTTCTGTCTAGCCTGCAGGCAAGGTGAAACCCTTGGGCAGTTACAACAACATGTTTTACAGATCACTATGATGCAGGATTTTTTGCTCCTCAGTTCAGCTAAATCCATGTCTTGTCTCATGACCAGGAATAATTAGGCACACTGACACATTGAAGAGTGAAGAAGGTGGAATATATTAAGTGAAAGGAAATCTCTCAACAAAGAGAGAGATCCTGCACTCAGGTTACTACCTCACAAAATTGAATGCTGGGCCACAACACATTAGTCGAAGAGGCAAGGCTCTTCCCACACATAAAGTGTGAATTCCTGGTGGCTACACCCCATTCACCCAGTGCATGTGGGGAATGCCCAAACAAGCCCCCTGGGCAGGTTCCCCTATCTGCAAAAATCACCTGGTGTAAGGATTTGGAGGAAGGGTTGGAAATTCTTCCGGGACTTTTCCCTATTTGCCTAGCCATTTGGCTGTCTTCTGCCTTTATCAGCTATTCACTACATAAAAGTAGTTCTTTGCAAATATTTTCATGCTTATCACAAAGCTTCTGTAAATGACACTGTTAAACATCTCAGTTAATGGGTTCTGTGAAAAGTTTTATTTAAATAAGCAAGGAGACAAAAATGCTGCTTCTTCAATCTAGAATCCTTATTCCAATCAGAAAAACAAAAATCAACATGTATTAAATTGGTTCTACAAAGGATATGCTAACCGCAACAGAGGTCAATGTATATAGAAAATGTTAGACGGAAACCAAAACTTGAACATTGTTTTTGATTGAAAAGGGCTCATTAGTTTTGAGTTTGTCAGCATAATAACCTAAATATGTCCACAAAATAAGAGTCATTATCTTTGAACTATATATAGATCTGAAAATGAGTATCAGTACAACAGATTTCCCCTCTTTACTTTTTTCATTGCTGCCCTACCCATGAAGAGAGAACAAGTTCCTTTTAACCTGTGCCAAGGATTAGGAGAAACAGTAAATCATTAGTTTTTTCTTTTTTAATATACATCCAGGAATTTAAAAATTGCATGCAAATTTAGCACAATGTTCTGCAGCAGTAATTTCACTAGCATTAGAAGGTTGAAGACATTGTATATGAAAGTTCATTCAATTTAATTCATTATTTTTAGCTAGAAATTTATCCTATGCAATTCAGTTTTTTCCTTTCTTTTTTCAGGTGTAGGTACAAACTGGAAAAAGATATTTAATTATTAATTTAGAAGAGAAAAAGGTGTGCTGAGGGTGAGCTAACAGAGATGGGAGAAAGGAGAGTAAATATATCAGTTCTACAGCTTAAATAAGAATTGAACTGGCCTCAACCCACAGCAGCTTAATTTCCATAGAGGAAAAAAGTAAAATTCAAATAAAATAAATAAATAAAACACACACCTCTCAAAATATAAAATCAATAATTATTTCAAGTGTTCATGGAAAAGAGATAAGTGTAGATCTCAGGCAGTCTCATTAGGCACAGTTTTGACAAACTATAAACATGTTGAAATATTGCAGACAAGCCTATGTGATTATATTACACTAAAATAAAATGTCAAAAATATAACCATATATAAAGAGTGTTACAAAAAATAACAATTACATGATAGTTTTGAAAACGATATTAATCCTTCATGGATCTAATACATTTAAGAATATCTAGATTAAACATGCACACACAAGTATGTATAATTAAAACATTACATAATAATCCTACTGGGAGATAGCTAAAGCTCAACACAGAGTAAGAGTAACAGTATTAAATACTTTTGTTAATTTATTATTATTATTATTATTATTATTATTATTATTTGAGACCGAGTCATGCTCTTTTGCCAGGCTAGAGTGCAGTGGCATGATCTCGGCTCACTACAATCTCTGCTCCGAGGTTCAAGCGATTCTCCTGCCTCAGCCTCCTGAGTAGCTGGGACTACAGGCGTGCACCACCATGCCCGGCTAATTTTTTGTATTTTAGTAGAGACAGGGTTTCAGTATGTTGGCCAGGATGGTCTCAATCTTTTCACCTCATGATCCACCCACCAAGGCTTCCCAAAGTGCTGGGATTACTGGCATGAGCCACCTCGCCTGTCCTTACTTATGTTAATTTCATTTAAAAAGATAAACTCACAAATTTCAAGGTTTAGCAATGAAAAACAGCAAAGACAATTACAATCTTAGAAAGCATAGGGGACTTAAAGCATAGGGAGGCAATTGGGTAGAAAATAGCAAATGAAAAGCAACAATGTGATAGAAATCATATAAAAATTGAAATGCAGTTATCTGATAATCAAATTAAAATATTAGCTAACAGCCAACACATACATAAAAAATGTAACACTTAAAATAAGAGATGGTTATTAGGAGATCACATCACATACAAATAATTAAATAATCAAAAGATTCCTTTGGCCAATGCTATTAATAAACTTAAGGATCCGAATTAAATGAATAAAATTATAGAAAAATAGAAAATAGGAAACTTGGTAATTTTAAAGTGACAGGTCATAACATTAAATAAATTCATCGTAACCACAATGCAACTTAATCTAAAGCAGAAAAGGTTTTTAATATTTCACCTTTTTAATAACCTTGATGCAATTTAAATATTCAATTTCAATTTATTATTTAAAGTTTATTGTTCCATGCAAAAATGTGAGTGATATCTTACCCTATATTTTTTCAGAAACTGATTGTTATGAACTGAATTGTGCCCCTCCCTCAAATTTGTATGTTGGAGTCCTAATTTGTAATGTGACTCTATTTGGCCATAGAACCTTTAAAGAGACAATTAAGGTTAAATGAAGTCATAAAGTTGGGGTTTTACTTCAATATGACTAGTGTCCTTCTAGGGAGAGGGAGAAACACTAGAAATGTGACACATGAGAATACAGAAAGAAGGTGGCCATCTGTAGGCCAAGCAGAGAGGCCTCAGGGTAAGCCAAATGTGTTGACACCTTGATCTTAGACTTTCAGCATTGGGAAATATGATAAAATATATATATATATATATATCTGTTTTATAAACCATACAATCTGTGGTAATTTGTTATGGCAGCTCTTGCAGACTAATATGCTGATAATAGAATTCATTACAAATCACATGCCTTTTAAAATGTTTAAAGTTCAGCCAGTCATATTCAATTAGAATTGACATTATTTTCTTAAGTGGAAACACAATACTCTTATATTGAAATATATACCTCTGTGGCACACAACAACTTTAACATAACAATTATCATAATTACTGATAATTTAAACTAAGTTATATAATGGTTTAAAAACCCAGGAGTAGCCTCTGCTGCAATAACTATTTTAGTCAAAAAATTAGGTGAAAACAAAATTCAGTCAACCAAGAAGAAAAAGAAAAAAAAATAAAACTTTGCTCAAAAAAGACAAAAGACAAGGTCTTAGGAGAGAAAAACAGTCATACAAAAAAAACCTCCAAAACATGAAGGCCTTTCAAATACAAACATGCACACATGCACACACACACACACACACACACACACACCCCTTAGATGTTAATCTTTTACATAAGCTGACTTTTAACCATTGAGCTTCTCAGGGAGGGGAGCATCACACACTAGGGTCTGTTTGTGGGGGGCAAGGGAGGGACAGCGGTGGTGGGGGTGGGGAGGTCGGGGAGGGATAACGTGGGGAGAAATGCCAGATGTAGGTGACGGGGGGATGGAGGCAGGAAACCACATTGCCATGTGTGTACCTATGCAACAATCCTGTATGATCTGCACATGTACCCCAGAACCTAAAGTACAATTAAAAAAAAAGAAAAAAAAAATCTTATTACAGTATTTCAGCTCAGACTAAATGCTGCTAAACTAACAATGATCACAAAAATTATTTGATTTCTGAGCACTCTAAGGGTAAGCAGAAATTAACGCCAGCTGCTTGTTAATGCTAAGTTTAATCATTTAAAAAGAATTTACAAGACAGAATCCCAAACCGGTTTCTTACCTACTGACGGGTCTTAGGCTGTAGACTACTCTCTATCATGCTAGAAGCCGGAAAAAGAAAACTCATCTTCCCTGTTGGAAGGGAGCTCAGCCTCCATAAAGGAGTTATCTGCCTTCCATCAACATGGAAGCAGGAAAACCTTGCCTTCCTTGTTGGAAGGAAGTAAAACTCCAAAAAAAAAAAAAAAAAAAGAGGAGTCGTACAGCAAAATAAACTTTATATCTTGACCAAATTTTGGGACATCAGACCAAGCACTAATAGGAGATTTGTCAAAGGTCAGGGGCATCTCCATTCAGAATCCCTCCGTGTTTACCAAAATGAGAACCCAGAAAATCTGACACAGATCTCAGTTATTTGAGAAAGTTTATTTTGCCAAGGTTGAGGACGCACCCGTGACACAGCCTCAGGAAGTCCTAATGACATGTGCCCAAGGTTGTCAGGCCACAGCCTAGTAAGAAGTACATTGGTTTGGCCTGGAAAGGTGGGACAACTTGAAGCAAAGGCAGGAAGACTTGAAGCAGGGAGGGGATCACAGATAGGTGAGACAGAAATGGTTGCATTCTTTTGAGTTTCTGATTAGTATTTCCAAAGGAGGCAATCATGTATTCATCTATGTCAGCAAGCAGAGGGGTGACTTTGAATAGAATGGAAGGCAGATTGGCCCTAAGCACTTCCTGACTTGACTCTTCCATTTAGCTTGTGATTTGGGGGCACAACGTTTATTTTTCTTTCACACCCATTTACTTGTACAAATTAAAAAGTAAATTAAATGTTTACTGCTTTCAAGCAGAAAAAAGGTTACATAATCTCTTCCTCTAAATTTCAAACTCTGTCATGGAACTCACAGACAGAAAGGTCAACAGATACAATGGGCCCTGCTTACTGAGCCTCCTGGGAATGGGAGAGCTAGGCTCTACACACTGCTGGTCATGGTGTGGGCCTATGGTCCAGCAGATCCTTCTCTAACAGCTCTACCTTATTGAAATTCAAGGGCATGAGTCACTTTGTCATTGGGTGCTCTTCAGTGACATTTGTTGCCAAAGTATCTGTACTTACCTGTCATATGTTTAGAAACTGTTGGACACCTTGGAGAGATGCGAGATTCAGCTGTAGCCCAATGTTGATCATTATGCACCTGTTTTAAATATAAGTATACTCTTGATTGTGTAGCTCTTAAAATTCTATTTATGCACATATGTTTCTATATGTTCATGGAACTCATGCCTTTAAATATTAGAAATTGAACATAATTTCTAAAAACCATGTATGTACAAATATAATATTTCAAGGTGTCTGCAAATTAATTAAGACATAAATTTTTATTGCAGGTATATGTATATTTTCTTTTTTTCCTTTTTTTTTAAATTATACTTTAAGTTCTGGGATACATGTGCAGAACGTGCAGTTTTGTTACACAGGTATACATGTGCTATAGTGGTTTGCTGCATTCATCACCCCATCATCTACATTAGGTATTTCTCTTAATGCTATCACTCCTCAATCCCCCCATCCCCTGCTATTCCTCCTCTAGACCCCCACCCCCAACAGGCCCCATTGTGTAATGTTTCCCTTCCTGTGTCCATGTGTATAAAGGATGGTTCATGTACTTTGCAGGGACATGGATAAAGTTAGAAACCATTATTCTCAGCAAACTGACACAAGACATAATTTTACTACATAACTGCAAGTCGAGACTGTCCTATCTCAAAGTAATTTGAAAACAGTAATTTTAAGAAAATATAAAATGTATACATAAGCATGAAGAGTATTGTTAACTATGGCAGAAAAATATTTTTCTAAGGATTGCAGCCATATTTAAAATTAAGAATGTGCTTTTATATTTAGAACCATTTGATGGGATTTAATCATGAATAAAACTCATAGAAATAAAAGTTTTGTTACAAAGTAATAATGTCCTTCGAAGGTCCAATTCTTCCTTACATAGGCTCCTTCTATGTCACATATTATGATTGAGAACTATTACTCTAGTTCTCTTATGAAAAATTGTTTTAGATAACAGTCTTTGGAAGAAAAACACAGAAAAACAACTTAAACTAGCTTAGTAACATGGAATGTTAGAGGTAGAGCCAAAGGAATCAAAGAATGAGATGAGCAGGAAAGAACTAATCTTCAAAGTATTTGCCTTAAGGCAGTTGATGTCCATCTACGCTGTGTATGTATACCTGACTTTGTTCCTTTTTGCTGCACATTTGCTTCCTAAATACCTTGGGAATATCAGCACCAACAAGAGCAATTTAGCACTTGTGGGTGCTAAATGAATTAATTTTAAATAATTTAATTCCTACTATCACAGAAGGACTCTTGTTATTGTTATTCACAGTGAAAGCGTTTCAGTGGGCTGGCCGTGTCTGGGGGGAATCTATCGGCTTGTTGAAAGTTAAAACTCACTGAATGAATTGTGGTTGGCTCTCTAAGCAAACACTAGCAGAGATTAGGTTCATTGTTTACTCCACGAGTAAGTCAAATGTAGATAGAGTTGTGTAGTTAGAGAAGGAGTAGATCCCATTTTCACCAATATTTTGATAAAAAATGAAAGGTAGTCATGATAAGAGAAGGACTCCGGTCAACAGGGATCATGAGTGTCCTCCACAATGGCTGGACAATAATACTGAAGCCAACTCATTTTTTTAAAAACATTGTAATAAAAAAAAATCATCCTTATTTTAAGCAAAAAGAAAAAAATAAATCCCACCAGTTTGTCTTATCTCTGAACTCTGGAGCTATGCCAGGCAGTCCATTCCGTTACATGTAATGTGTCTTCTAGCATTTGAAAATGTATTCCAGGGCGGCTGGAGCGGCGCAGGCGGTCGAGCGGGACGGGCTGGGTCGGCGGGGCTGCAGCTGCGAGGAGGAGCGGCGGGGCTGCGGTTGGCAACCGAAGGGACAGCGCGCGGGCGGCCGAGGATGCTGCGGGGCGGCTGCGCCGGCGCCCCTCGCTAGTGATCGCTGTTCCGCGCCTCAGGCGGCCGAGGCGGGCTCGGCGCGCAGTTGCTGCTCCGCGCACGCGCCCGGCGGCGCTCCTGGTGCTGACAGCGCGAGACAGCGCGGCCTTCAGGAGCCGGACGAATGTATGACAACATGTCCACAATGGTGTACATAAAGGAAGACAAGTTGGAGAAGCTGACGCAGGATGAAATTATTTCTAAGACAAAGCAAGTAATTCAGGGGCTGGAGGCTTTGAAGAATGAGCACAATTCCATTTTACAAAGTTTAGTGGAGACACTGAAGTGTTTGAAGAAAGATGATGAAAGTAACCTGGTGGAGGAGAAATCAAACATGATCAGAAAGTCACTGGAGATGTTGGAGCTTGGCCTGAGTGAGGCACAGTGCTTTAAATTCCTTCTCTGTAAAAAGAAAATAATATTAAGACAATATAATGTTATTATTGCGAGGATTAAATAAGGAATACCTAGAAGTGAATATAATATATAGAAATTACTAAATAACTGTTATGTATCAAACCTATTTATATAAAAGGGTATTTACAATAACTCACTGTTTTTATTTCTTCCCCTGGACCAATGGTAAGGAAAGCATTTTCTATCATGATATAATATACAATCAAGCAAATACACACAGACATACATATGCAGTTTCATAATACTTATTGCAAAAAACAAACTCTCAGAACATTTACCCCGTGGATATAGCACCTGATTTTTCCCTTGTATCTTATATCATGCCATTCTATTGTATACCATAGTACACTATTTTAATCTACATTTTAAAATGTTGGTCAGGACTTACTAAATCAATTTCCTGATTGGCTAAAATGTTTTTGTAATGTTCTCAAAGACAGTACATGACCTTCTAAATCAGGGTATCATTTACTACATTATCTAAATTAACTACATGTTTAACCACTGGTATTTTCTCTTTATTAAGTTTTTGTCTTCAAGAATGCACAGTTATTGGGAGCAAGAAGTTGTTTCTTCCTCAATGCCTAGAACGGTGCCTGACACATATATTTTTAATATGTGATCAATTAAAATATTATGGCCCTATAAAATATTAACTAAAATGGATAAAATACTATGAAATCAAAATGTTATATTTAAGTGAAATTATCAAAAGGTGGATAAATAAAAGAAAGCAGATTGCTTGGTTGAACATTATGTTTGAACAAACATATTATTGTAAAGAAGTGTATACCACAGACCAAGAATAACACAATGATACTGTGGAGCATTTAAAAAGAGTCTAGAATGAGAAGAGCTTTTTTATCTTTTATTTATTTGTATATTTCTTAGAGACTGATTGTACTCTGTCATCCAGGCTGCTGTGTAGTTCACTATCATAGCTGAATGTAGCAACAAACTCCTAGGCTTAAGCAATCCTCCCATCTCAGCCTCTCAAGTAGCTAAGAATACAAGCACATGCCATCATACCTAGCTTTTTTAATTCTTATTTTTAAAATTTTTTTAGAGATGGGGTTTCACTCTGCTGCCCAGGCTGGTCTTGAACTGCTGGCCTCATGTGATCCTCCTGCCTTTGCCTCCTGAAATGCTAGGATTACATGCATGAGTCACCACACCTAGAGACAGGGTATTTAAAGAATCAAAAGAATTCAAGAACATTCAAAGTAAAGACAATAAATTTGATTTTATAAAATTGTAAAAGTCATAGTGTGCTGGGAAATATGTGTTTTAATATTTGAAACATGTTTATTGTCAAAATCCACTGAAAATTAATATTCCTAAGATTATTGGTTGTATTTGTATTCATGCTTAGTTTTACTCAATATACTTTGTCTTCATTTTAAATTTGGTAGCATTCTGATTTATGTAAAAACATAATCATACAGGTAATTACCTAGTTAAAAATGCTGACAGTTACCAATAAGAGTATTAATGTATCCATCCTAATTTAGATATGTGGAGCTTCTAATGCATTATTTTCTAGTTCATTTACACTCCATATCACTCTATTAAATTGCTATGAATATACAGACTTGTCAGAACTGTTTTTATAAAATTTGTTGGCAGATTAGTAACTATGCATACATAGTGAATTAAACTCAGTGAACTGTCAGTAAAACTTGATATTAGTTGGATATTTAAATTGAATTTGTAACTCATTTTTGAATAGGCTGTGTTATAGTCCACTATCTTAAAATAACTGAAACAAACAAGTAGAACCTTATTAAAAAGTGAAATAACATTAAGTTAAATACGCAAAAATGGATAAATAGAAGATAGCAGACAGCTTGGTTGAGCATTATGTTAAAAAAAATATTTATGTAAAGAAGTGTACATCACAGACCAAGAATAACACATTGATGCTGTGGAGCATTTAAAAAGATTCTAGGATGAGAAGAGCTTTTTTATCCTTGATTTATTTGTTTATTTTTAAACACACATTAACAGCAATGGTGTACTACAACAATTACATTGACAACATTGTATTTTACAGTTTAAAAACATTTTTACTGTGAAATACATTGAAATAAAATTGAATAAAATTAATCTATTCAGGTTAATCACACTAAAAAATATATGCAGTCTTTACTCACACTAAGCAATATTTCCTTAAATCCCAACGGGTGGTTTTCTTGATGATCCCAATGAATAACCACCAATGTGCATATTCATCTTCACTGGAATTAGCAAAAACAATAAAACATTGTAGAATGTAGGAATTCCAATACGGATATTAATGAGTGTCAATTATTATAACATTGCTGAATATAAAATGAATTTTATTATAGATTTAAATTTTTTTCTCTGATATTTGATAGGTTCAACATTTTTATGTTTTTTTTTTATTTCTCTGATATTCAATGTGTTATGCTTTTTTTTTTGTTTTGTTTTGTTTCTTCATAGGTTAAGTTTATTTAACTTTCTTCTGTGAAATACTATTGATGTTTTCAACCACCTTTCTATATGGTAAGTTGTTTGTAGTGATTCATATATGTTGTTTACATTTTCTGCATAAAAAGATTTGATTCATTATAGACATTATTCTCACAGAGTGTGACCTATATTTCTACTCTAATTATGCATTTCTAAATAAACAGCATTCTGCATTGAATAAGTCAACATTATTGATTATTTGCACATATCTTGTAATTCTTTATTTTACATAAGAAATAGTTTCCTACCTCAGTTTATAGTTTTACATTGCTGTTTTGAAGTTTTCTAAATTTGCCTTTTACATCGATTTCTCTATACGAGTTTTATTGATTTTTCATATTGCAAGGAATGAAACTTCATTGTTTCTCATATGAATAGCTACTTACTTCATAAGTAATGATGAACTCCTCCTATTACTGTAGAGAAAATACCTAAAGTTTGAATCAGCAAAACTTAGCATTACAACCTGTACTCTAACAGAACCAGGCCTCCCGCTATTTTTCTTCATCTTGACTATTTCCAGTCTTTCATTTCTCTATAACAAGGATTCTCAGTTGGGGCCATTTTGCTAATAGTGGGACATTTGGCAAAGTCTGGAGACACGATTGGTTGCCATGAAGGGTGACTGGTGGGGAGAGACAAGGAATACTGCCAAAAACCCAAATATTCAATAATGCAAAGGCCAGTCCCCAAAACAAACATGAAACTGGCCAAAAATATCCATTTTGCTGAGGAGAGAGTTCATTTTATATAGTTAGTAAAATCAGTTTTTCTAGTAATGTTTTCTTTGAATGCCATTAAAACATTTTTGGATTGATTTGTAGTCATTTTTTTTTTCATATCCACAATGTTGAATGTTCATATACAAAAGCTAGCATGTCTCTAGATATTTTCAACGTGTTCCAGTATTTTGTTATTATTCTTCAATACTAAATGCACAATTTATGTTAGCTTTTTCCTATGAACTTATATTTGTTAAAACCTAAAAAATTATTAATTTAAAACTGCATTTTCTTATTGATCATTACTATTTTATTAAAGGGAATTTGAATTTCAAGTTGATATTTTAAATATCAAACTTTATAAATGACTTTATAAATTTCAATAATTTACCTGTATATTTTATTAACTATTCTGTATATTTGTTTTCTTTTACAAATATGCATCTTTATTTTTTTCCCTTTTCTAATTATAGGCACTTTCAATGTTTACGATTCTTAAATAAAAGTAGTACTAGCTTTAAGTCTTTAAATTTTTCCTGATATTAAAGAGAATCCTTTTAACAATTCGTCATTTATCATGGTGTTTAGTGTTACCTTTATGCTTCTTATAAGATGAAAATGTTGGCTACTATTTGGAATTAATAAGAGTTTTAAATGGTAATAATGATTTTCAACTCTCAAATTTTCTAGACTCATAGGAATAATATTTTCTTTGCTGTATTAATGGAAAATTACATGCTATATTTTCTAACATTAGCATTCAGTTTATTAATGTTAGAGCATTTTCAAAATATTTTTATGCATTGCTCAATCATTAATTCATGATACTTATAATTCTATTTCTAGTGAAATTAGTGTGTATTTTTCTTTATTTTAATCTATTTCAATTATTTGCTTATCAGGGTTATGCATGTCATATAAAATGAGAGTGAAGGTTCAGGTTTTTCTCTTTTCCAAGCTTTTTTGTTAGAATTACGTTTCTTTAATACTCTGTAGAACTCATAATACTCTGCAGAGCATTATGCACCATAATTACTTTCTGTAAAGGTTTTTTCCTTTTAAATTTATAATTAGGTTGCATTCACAGTGTTGAGGCAATGCAATTACTCTGTTTATGATATATTTGTTTTTTGGAACATATTAATATACATTTTCATATTTATTGGCATGAATTTTTTATGGTAACCATTTATGTGTTGATTTCTACTATGTGATTACAAATATTTGTTCATTTCTACATGTATGTGAGATCCTCTACCTAGTGTCACTTTCAGGTAATTTTCTTTGGTATTCTTTACTGTATAGTAAAGCTTATTTAAATTATCCCTCAATTATGACTATGTTCATCTGGAGTCAATGCCATATGTAGGATTCTCCTAATGTTACATTCCAAACCTTCTATTAGCCAGCGGATTTCCTTCCTGTCTCCTACGCTTAGTGCATCTATCATTTCAGAATCTTCAGTTTCACAGGAGCTGTCAGAAGTCCTCAGTGTGAAAATAGGTGAGATGTTTGTTCCTGACCCATGGTTTTTCCTTTTTGTCTGTTTGTTCGTTTGTGGGTCTCAACGCATGTTTACTCTTTTGGTAGTTTTTTGTTAAATTTAATAAAAGTGTGTTTTATTTTGTCAAAAATTTAATATGCTGTTTTTTTTTCTTTCTCCAACTTTGATATTTTCTGTCATACTGTATCTTCTATATTACTTGAAACAGAAGTTTACATTTTGACATATATTTTCAGTGGACTCTCATATATCAGATTATATAGTGTACCAAATATCATATGCTGCCATAATATTTATTATATAGTGTACCAAATATCATATGCTGCCATAATATTTTGCAAATACTACAATATGACAAATGAAGAGTGACTTTAGATTGCAGAAGCGTATTGCCAAATATTTTACTGAGTAACTGTTATCCTGTCATTTATCAAATTATTTCTGATAGCTACCTACTTCATCTTACTCTTTCCAAAGTTTCTTAAAAAGAACCCATACAGTAATAATTCTGTGATGAGTACCATCCAAGGCATTGAATACAGAAAGATACAGTTTCCCAGAAAATGCATCCTTATAGTATCCATTTTAATTTTCTCAACTAGAACAATACTTTTGCTCTCATTTTTTTGAACAGTAGCATTGAATGCCTCATTTAAAATGTAAAGCAATAATGATAAAAAAAACTTATAACCTCATGCTAAATTTGTATTATTTTGCGTAATAAGATTTTGTGAGGTTTGCATTCATTCAATGAAATCAATGAAACATTTGGTGCCACAGACGCAGTGGAATTGTAAATTTAGAAGACTTAAATTATTGCACGTTGATAGAACATTACTCCTAGTTTATATTTTAAGAATTTTCTAGCTACAAAGTGTATATATTATGGGATAATGAGATATTTTGACACAGGCATGCAATGTGAAATAAGCACATCATGGAGAATGGGGTATCCATCCCCTCAAGCATTAATCCTTTGAGTTGCAAATAATCCAATTACACTCTTTAACTTATTTTAAAATGTACAATTAAGTTATTGACTATAGTCACCCTGTCGTGCTATCAAAGAGTAGGTCTTATTTATTCTAAGTATTTCATTTTGTATCAATTAACCATCTCAATCCCCCCATCCCAAGCCCCAGAAAGCATTGCCAGCCCCTGGTAACCACCCTTCTACTCTCTATGTCCATGAGTTCAATTGTTTTCATTTTTAGCTCCTACACATAAATGAGAACATGTGTTATTTGTCTTTCTGTGTCTGGCATATTTCACTTAACATAGTGATCTCTAGTACTATCCATGTTGTTGGAAATGACTTAATCTCATTCTTTTTAATGACTGAATTGTACTTCATTGTGTCTGTTTATCACATTTTCTTTATACATTTATCTTTTGATAGCCAATTAGGTTGCTTCCAAGTCTTAGCTATTGTAAACAGTGCTGGAACAACACAGGAATGCAGATATCTCTTTCACATACCAATTTCCTTTCTTTGGGGTATATGCCCAGCAGTAGGATGTCTGGATCCCATGGTAGCTCCATTTTTAGTTTTCTGAGGAACCTCCAAACTATTCTTCATAGTGGTTGGTACTAATTTACAGTCCCACCAACAGTGTACAAGGGTACCCTTTTCGCTGCATCTCCATATCCTCCCTAGCATTTGTTACTGCCTGTCTTTAGAATATAAGCCATTTTAACTAGGGTGAGATTATATCTCATTGTAGTTTGGATTTGGATTTCTCTGGTGATCAATGATGTTGAGCACCTTTTCTTATGCCTGTTTACCATTTGTACGTCTTCTTTTGAGAAATGTCTATTCAAAAAATTTGTCCATTTTTTGATCAGCTTAGTTGATTTTTTTCCCATAGAGTTGTTTGAGCTCCTTATATATTCTAGTTATAAATCCCTTGTCAGATTTGAAAACATTTGCTCCCATTCTATGGGCTGTCCTTTTACTTTGTTGATTGTATCCTTTACTGTGCAGAAGCTTTTAAACTTGATGTGATCCCATGTATCCTTCTGTGCTTTGGTTGTCTCTGCTTATGGGGTATTAAGAGATCTTTGCCCAGAACAATGGCCTGGAGAATTTGCCAGTTTTTTTTTTTTTTTTTTTTTTTTTTTTGTATAGTTTCATAGTTTAAGGTCTTAGATACGTCTTTATCTATTTTTATTTGATTTTTATAAATGGTGAGGGATAGGGTTTCAGTTTCATTCTTCTGCATATGGATAACCCAGTTTTCCCAGCACCATTTATTTAAGAGACTGTCATTTCCTCAGTATTTTTTGGGCACCTTTGTCAAAAATTAGTTCTTTAGGTGTGTGGACTTGTTTACTGGTTCTCTACTCTGTTCCATTGGTCTATGTATCTGTTTTAAGGCCAATACAATGCTGTTTCAATTACCATAATTCTATAGCATAATTTGATGTCAGGTAATGTGATTCCTCCAATTTTGTTATTTTTGCTCAGGATTGCTTTGGTGATTCTGAGTCTTTGGTGGCTTCATATGCATTTTAGGATTTTCTTTTTCTATTTCTGTGAAAAATGTTGTTGGTATTTTGAGAGCCACTGCATTGAATCTGTAGATTAGATTGCATTTGGTAGTATGGGCATTTTTACAATGTTGACTCTTCCAAATCATGATCATGAAATATTTCTCCATTTCTTTGTGTCTTCTTCAACTTCTTTTATCTACATTTAATTGCTTATAGTATAAACATCTTTTACTTCTTTTGTTAATTCCTAGGTATTTAATTTTATATTTGCCTATTGTAAATGGGATTACTTTTCTCTTTCTTTTTCAGATTGTTCACTGTTGGTATCTAAAAATATTCCTAATTTTTGTATATTGATTTCATATCTTGCAACTCATTAATGAATTTATCAGTTTTAATAGTTTCCTTGTGGAATCTTTAGGTGTTTCAAAATATAAGATAATATCATCTGTAAACAAATATACTTGACTTTTTCCTTTTGAATTTGGATTCTCTTTATATTGTTTTCTTGTCTGATTGCTCTAGCTTGGAGTTCCAGTATTATGTTGAATAGCGGTGGTGACAGTGGTCATCTGTGTCATGCTCCAGATCTCAGATAAAAGGTTTGAGTTTTTTCCCATTCAGTATAATAATAGTTGTGGGCTGTGGGTCTGTCATATATAGTTTTTATTAATATTATATTGAGGTATGCTTCTTCTGTCTTGTTTTTGAGGGTTTATATCATGAAAGGATGTTGAATTTTATCAAACATTTTTGCACCATCAACTGAAATGATCATATGGATTTTATTCTTCAATCTGTTGATATGATGAATCACATTGGTTGATTTGCATTTGTTGAACGATCCTTTCATCCCAGGGATAAACCTCACTTGGTCATGATGAATGGTTTTTCTAATATATTGTTGAATTATGTTTGCTAGTATTTAGTTGAGGATTTTTGTATAAATATTTATCAGAGATACTTACCTGTAGTTTTCTTTTTGATGTGTCTCTGTCTGATTTTGGTATCATGGTAGTACTGGCCTTACAGAATGAGTTTGGAGGTATTTTCCTCTCCTAGATTTTTTTGTAGTAGTATGAGTAGAATTTGTATTAATTCTTTAAATGTGTGGTAGAATTCATCAGTGAAGACATTAGATCCTAAGCGTTTCTTCAATAGGAGGCATTTTTATAACAGCTTTAATTTCACTACTTGTTATCAGTCTGTTTAGATTTTGGATTTCTTCCTTGTTCAATCTTGCTAGGTTCTATGTATGTAGGAATTTGTGCCTTTGTTCTAGATCTCCCATTTATTGGTATAAAGTTGCTCATAGTGGCTACTAAGGAAGACTTGGCTTTCTTCTGTATCAATTACAGTGTTTTCTTTTTCATTTATGACTGTATTTATCTGTATTTATTTATTTTTTTAATTTGGCTAATGGTGTGTCCATTTTGTTTAAATTTTCAAAAAAACACAACTTTTGTTTCATTGATCTTTTGTATTTTTTTCATTTTGACTTTACTTAATTCTGCTCTGCTCTTTATCATTTCTTTTCTTCTACTAATTTTGGGTGTGGTTTTTCCTTGCTTTAGTGGTTATTTAAGAAGCATTGTCAGATTTCTCATTTGAAGTGCTTTTCTCTTTTCTGATGTTGGTTATTCAGGGATCAAGTCCTCCTCATTTAGCAGATATAGCTACTAACTTCCATCTCAACACTGCTTTTCTGTGTCCTTACTATTACCAGTGAGTTTTGGACCTTCAGGTAATTATTTATTGCTCATTCATGTCATTTTCTTTCTGATTTAAGTACTTCCTTAGCATTTATGATTTTTTTTTTTTGAGACTGAGTCTGGCTCTGTCACCCAGGCTGGAGTGCAATGGTGTGATCTCAGCTCATTGCAACCTCCGACTCCCTGGTTCAAGGGATCCTCCTGTCTCAGCCTCCTGAGTAGTTGAAAATACAGGCGTGCACCATCACGCCTAGCTAATTTTTATATTTTTAGTAGAGATGGGGTTTCACCATGTTGGCCAGGATGGTCTTGATCTCCTGTCCTCGTGATCCTCCGCCTTGGCCTCCCAAAGTGCTGGGATTACAAGCATGCACCACTGCGCCTGGCCTCCCTTAGCATTCCTTATGGGCCAGCTCTGGTGTTGATGAATTCCCTCAGCTTTTGTTTGTCTAAGAAAGTCTATTTCTCCTTCATGTTTGAAAGATATTTTTTTCTGGACATACTATTCTGGGGTCAAAGTTGTTTGCTTTCGTTTTTTCCTTAAGCACTTTAAATATGCCATGCTATTCTCTTTAGGCCTGTAATATTTCCCCTGAAAAGTCTGCTGCCAGACATATTGGAGCAGACAGTATTTGTTTCTTCAAAACTCTTGTTCTCTTCCCTTATGTTCTAAGCCATCTAAAGCTGGGGGTGGAGTGACACTCTGTGGCCACCACCATTATGACTGAGCTGGGTCAGACCTGAAGCCAGCACAGCTTTGGGTCTCATTCAAGGCCTAGGCCTGCTGTAACCCCTCCCTGCCTAGGGCCTTTGTTCCCTCAAGGCACTGGCACTCTACAATCAGTGGGTGGCAAAGCCAGCCAGGCAAGTGTCCTTCCCTTCAGTGTGGTGAGGTCCTCCTGTCCCTGGGTGATTCCAGAATTGCCATCTGGGAGTCAGGGACTAGAGTTAAAAACCTTCGAAGTCTACCTGGTATTCCATTGACCTGGCCCTCAAATCACAAGTTGCAGTTCTTACCAGCCTTCCCTTACTTTCCAAAACCAGAAGAGCCTCACCTCAGTTGATGTCTCAGTATATTGCATGCCCCCAAGTCTACTGTCTCTGGAGCTAGTTCAGCACTAGGAATTGCCTAAGAGTTGCCGTTCTTATGGCCTAGACTGCCTTTCAAGTTTACATGGAGACAGTGAACTTCAGCTCTTGGTGGCAAACAATCAAGGATTTCCCGGCTAGGGCTGGTTTAAATGATCCATCCATAGGTGGTTATCAGCTGAGTTTGATCTTGTTTTCCTCTCTGTTCTAACAGGACAGCACTGCGTTCAATGCCTCACAATTTCTAGGTTCTTCCTTCCCTGTGTCCAGATGTGTTCTCTGCATCAAGCTGCCACTGACAGTAGTGGGGTAGGGATAGCGCCAATGATTCAGGATTTTTTTCTATTTCTTCAATGACTCTTTCAGTGATATAAGGTTACAATTGATGCCCGTCTGGAGCAGCCACTTCGAGGATGCCAGCTGCAGGAGATGGGGCGTGGCTGAGGCTGTGCACTCTACCTAGCCAGCAGGATACAGAACAGGAATGAGCTCCGCCTCCTACTGAGTTAAAGGGACAGGAGCCCTGCTCCTGGGTATAGCTATAGCCACACAACCACAGCACCCTAACTGGGCATTCCTGCACTCTTGTGTGCCTAGGAAGCCAACCTGTCCCCACAGTCTCAGAAATGCCTGCTTCCGCTTTCTGGCCTCTCCCCACTCCTGAGGCCTGCTGTGATTTCAGAGCAAAGTTGAAGCTGAGCTTGGGCACTGTTGTGACCCAGCTGGGTTTGCCCACACTCAGGGTGGTGCTGACATGTCAGCAACTCCCCCAACTCCTCTCTGCCTCTGCTTCCCTCTGAAGCTTTGGGAGCCAACAATCTCAGGGAGGGAGGCAAGGGGAGTCTGAGGGAGGCTCAGCATGGGCTGTAGTGTCCCTTGGGGTGAGCAGCCCAGGAACCTTTAAATGAGGAGGAAATGAATAAAAAAAACATATGCCTGGGTAAAGTACATATGCAAGCCCTATTTAAATGTATGCATGGATATCCTTAACTTCTGAATGCTAATTCATACAATAAGGTATAATTATACAATCTAAGAAGATTGTTTAACTATATATCAAATAAATGGCCCACCCAAGGGAATAGTGAACAATTAACCAAAGAAGATAAATCACTAGTGCTTACACCACCCATCTGATTTCAAACGCTAGCTTATATGACAGCCCTAACCTGAGTATTATTGTCAATGACTGCTTTAAGTGTCCACTGTGTTTTATTGTTTTGTATTATAAAATACATTGAAATAGAAAAAAATGATGTTGATAAATTCTCTATATATTGATAATAAATCTAATTTTGGGTGATTGCAACATATTTCTATCCCCAAATAACCCTGAAATAACAACATTTACCAGATGAGATAGAGATGAGTAAACCATCTTTCTTTCTTCCAAATATACTTTGAAGTTTCATAGTACAGGCATATCAGTCTTCCAAAAATATGTATTAAATAAGATCAGCTACTCTTGAGCTATTTCAGTAAGTGTTTCAGGAGGTGTTTTGTCAGAGTTATAAACCAAGTTTTCTAATCATCCTTACAGTCTTTGGGTGATGGGAAAAGCCTCATTAAATAATATACAAAATGACCTTCAATTTAATCAATGTATAGTATTAAATATACTATTTAATGTATTTTAATTGATGATTTAACACCGGACAGGAACACAGGGTACAAATAGCTTCATTCTTCTTGTAACCTGTATTTAGCCTAATATGCATCTGCAGACCATAACTGAACCAACTGAACAGATCAAGCCCCATTCACAAGAGAGAGTTACAGAAAGGCTTTTTGATCCAGATACCAAAGGTGCCTAGTATTGAGGTAGATAAAGGAGGTATGCAGATCCTGAAGGCATTTATGATCTTCTATAAGAGACAGATAGTTGTTAATATACACCCATGACTAAATAGAACACAACATTTGTGAACATCCTCCCCACTGGAAGAGCAATTGTCTTGGGCCCTCAGATCCTTAGGAAACTGCTCTGTTGCTAACTGACATTGCCAAAACACAGTAGGATCTCATTAGGGATTTAAGAAAATCCTTTATAATTACACTCCACATAGAAACAAGGCAGGTTATACTCTATTAGATAATGCCAATTGTTCTGGAAATGGTAGCTACACGTTTTCCTGTTCATTATGTCCAAACGTAACAACTCCAGCATTTTCCCAAGTAGTTTTTGCTAAAATAGTTTAATTGGCTGGGCGCAGTGGCTCACGCCTGTAATCCCAACACTTTGTGAGGTCAAGACGGGCAGATCAAAAGGTCAGGAGTTTGAGACTAGCTAAATAACCAACATGGCAAGACCCCATCTCTAATAAAAACACAAAAAATTAGCCAGGCATGGTGGCATGCCCTTGTAATCCCAGATACTCAGGAGGCTAAGGCAGTAGAATCCATTTAACCCGGAAAGTGGAGGTTGCAGTGAGCCAAGATCACACCATTGCACTCCAGCCTATGCAGCAGAGCAAGACTCGCTCTCAAAAAGAAAAAAGTTTAATTAAAAGTGTGTCATCCAGAGCAGTTTCCAGGGATTGCATGCTTTAGGCATGTTTGAAGATTTTATTTTATATTTTACTTAGCTTAGCAAACTACTGTCTGTGGGACAAATATGACCACCCACTTGTTTATGTAAATAAAGCTTTATTGGAATTTAGCCCACCCACTCATTTTAGGCATTGCCTAAGACTACCTTGGTGCCACAACATTAAGTGTTGAGTAGTTTCCATAGAGACTATATGGTTCAGAAAGCTGAAATTATTTGCTACCTGACCATTTACAGAAAAAAAAAAATTCTGCTCTTTTCTCTAATAAGTGGAAGAAAAATAAAAATATTACCTCTATTTTATTAATTTGTAACCACACTGTTTACTGAGAGTGAAGATAAGAATTTTTATGACATAGAATAAGGAAATAATCTACCTCTACTTGCAAAGAGGTAATATTGCAAGTAATTTGCCCCAGAACAAATTTAGAGATAGTAGGGACTTCTCTGAATATTTGACTGTATTTTTCTAAATGCATTTTTTTCATCATATTACTACAATTCTGAAACATATTCTTGCTAATGTTCATGTTATTAGAAACTATCTGAGCAACAAACTACAATATTTTGTTGATTGAAATAGAGTAAAAATTGACCAGAAATAAAAGGGCAGTCATTTTTCTTTCTATGCAAATATTTGGTTCCAAGTACATTTAGATGAGTGCCACTCATAGTATCAGGAATAGAAAAGATTAAAATTGCTTAATAGTCTTCATGCTGATAACATCCACAAATTTAGAAGTGCGGAGTTCATACAATAAAGAGAAGAAGGTGTTCCAATGTTTATTAGCACTCATTTTTCGTTCCATAGAATTACAAGCTCATAAGCATAAGTTCCATAGTTTTTTAAATTAAACATTTAAAACTTACGCTAAAACTCAACTCAATTTATTCTGATGGTTTAGCAGAATTTTCTTAGTTTAAGAGTCTCCTAAAACTTAATCATTTAAGTAACTCATCTAAAGGTATTGTGCATACTTGGTTCAGTGAAATCCTGCCCAATTTATAAAGAAAAAAAAATCTCTGAATACATAATGCAGTATTCTTGCATTTAGTCATCTGTGTACAATATGAATTATTAATTTTAATATTTTCAAAAGGATATTATAAACCATAGCTTATATTTATCATTCTGTCTTTGATAAATAGCTAAGTGAGCAAGGAATGGCCCTAGTAATTAGGGTACCTATTCATATAAAATTTTTCAAATATCTTTTCAATACCTTACTATGATTAACTTCCTTTATTTCTTTGCTCACTTGTATAAGAATAATTTTTTATTTTGTATTTCATAATTGTAAACCTCAAACATGTTTTTATGGAAATCATAAACTAGCAAAATGGAAGCGATCACCACATATCTAAAAAGACTCCTATTAAGAAGATAAAAGGCTACACATATCACATATAAATGTCCTTATTTTTGTTAACTGACCAAATCAAAATAATCTGGAGAATCTTTTATATACTCATCTTTATCTTTTATAACTCATCTATGAAAACACTTTATTTAGGTTGTTACTTTATTAACAACTTATTATCATGCCAAAGAAAATCTGACAATTTTTAAGGATGAGGGAAAAAGGCAATAGCAAACAAAATGTTTACCATCAAAAATCAGTTGCTGTATCCAAAATATTCTCTAGCAAAATCTACCTGGTAACTAAACAGAACCATTTTATGGTAGGTCATAAAATTTCTGTTATTAAAAAGGTTAAAATTTCCTAGATCAGTTTACAATGATCACATAAGAAAATATTTATCACTATATATTTGGAAATTTTTAAAATTATAGTTAAATATTTGACTCTTCCTAAAGTTAGTATTATCTGAATAAAAGAAAATGGAATGAAGAGGTCATTTATTTAAGATAAAGATAAAAAAAATTTTAGTAATTTGGATTGCTGTAGAAAGGTCTAAATTTAATAGTTGCTTCTGCAATGGTATGATAAATAACACACATGCACAGGGTATATGTTATATTTAACATGATATATTAATATTCACATGCATATCAGTATGTGTCAATAATCTACTTAATATAATGTTAAATTCTGATTTTTGTCATATGAAAATTTGATTATATGAAATAATGTATAAACTGGGAATGTAGAATTGGGAGAAATCTAGAAAATCATTGACTTTTTTTTGTATCTGAGTTAAAAAATGAACACTTGAGAGTACAAACGATTTGCCATTAACAAATACTCAGTTTTTTTTTTTTTTACTGATACAAAATATTTTACATACTTATGGGGTATATGTGGTATTTGTTATATGCATAGAATATGTAATGATCAAGTCAAGTTTTTGAGTTAACCATGACCTTGAATATTTATCATTTCTATGTGTTGGTAACATTTCCAGTCCTCTCTTCTAACTACTTGGAAATAAACTATACAATGTTACTAACTATACTCACCCTATTCTGTTATTCAAGATTGGTGCTTATTTGTTCTATGAAATGCATGTTTCTAGCAACTAAAAATACATAGTTATTGATTGAGCTGGAATTGGAAACATAACATGAGTTACACAAAAATAGACAAGTGACATATTCATTATCTGCACATGAAAGGGAAGGAAGCTGTGTTTTAAGTCTGAAGACCAAGGTTCCTGTTTGGCTTCCATCACTTAGTATGTATGTGACTTTGGGAATATAGATCATGGAAAATTTTCTGAATTTCAGCTCTCTTCCTTCACAAAACAGAGATCACAACAATTCATTAAATGTAGTATTCGTGTGAAGAGCCTAATAGACGTAAAATTGACTTTAAGTTTCTCTAGCCTATTAAGCAACATCATTTAAGTGCCGCGTACATTCTCTTATCATGGATGTTTCTAATAGAAAGTTACAAATATGAAAAAACTACTAAGTGTCTCACTTATTCCAAATATTTTTATTTTGTGTGGCCCAAGTAGTGGTACAATAACAAGAGAGACAGACAGATAGATAGATAGATAGATAGATAGATAGATAGATAGATAGAAGTAACGTCATAATGTGCTCAATTGATATAAGCAAAAATGGGCTCAAAATCCTTTTTATAGATGAGAAAGATGTGAGTAATGTAACCAACTACCAGAATATTTAGAAGTCTGTGAATAACACATTGATTCATTTGATTCATTTACTTCTCCTTTAGGTCTAAAGTGACACAATAATTCAAAGTAAAAAAATTTGTAGTTTACATGACAATGTCTATGTCTATCTCTTTCTGAAGTATTTCTAAACAAGCATATAGGAAAACTTCTAGGAAAGATTTGGGGGAGGTGTAGGGTAATGAGTATTGTCTAATGAGGAAGAACACAGCCTTAATTTTTTCTGCTTCCAGTGTCAATTATTCTGCTTTCAGATTCTTGCACAGTAGTGATATTGTCCAGTGCCGGGAGACAAAGCTGAGTCCACTGCCTAAAACTGAGCATGTAAAAGCCCTTTCCATGTGTCTCCACTCACAGTTAGTGTTCCCTTATAAACTTGTGTCATCACTACTTATTTCCTTTCAGGCAAAGAATAAACTAACAAAGATGCAAATAAAATAATAGGAAAATGGTTGCCCTATCTAAATTTTTTAAAAATGTACTTCATCCTAAAATATGAAGGAAAAAAAACAGTAAAATTAAGCCAAATAAACTTCTGATATCAGTCAATGATAGAAACAGCTGCAGCAAATATGATAATAAGAGAGAGCTTAATTGAAACAGAAGTTTTAAAATGTGCAATTTTAAATGGTATACAAACATTGATGTAAAGTATATTTTAAATAAGATGGAATGGATTGGAAACATAATTAAAACCCCAAAGAAACAAAAATAATCTTGATTAGAATGATAGATAATAATTGTGTTTGCCTAGACAATGAATTATTAGATAGCCAGGAGGGTTGTTTTTTAAAATTTTAAATTCAGTACTATTTAAATACACATGCATTTAATGAGGTTTTAGTAGACATTTTCAAAGATTATAAAATTCAGAGAAAATATAAATCTGAAAATTGTACCCTCTCAATATTTTAAAATACAGTCCAATAATCTACTGCAATGTAAATTTCCAAGGATTTTTTTAAAACTTCAGTATTAGACCAATTGAATAACAAGACGTACAAGTATCACATTTGCCAGGTTTTCAACTCATCCTGGACCACTAATTCTCAAGAATGGTGACGGTTCTGAGATTCCATTGTATTTCCAAGTCAACATAAGTTGCCACAGTTTCATAGAAGATAGCAGAAGATGCAAAGTTCCTGGATGGGAGAAGAGGACTTCACTATTCACAATAAATCAGGCATGTGAGAACTGAAATAATTACATCAATTCTCTTTGTCCCAGCTTCCACAAGGGTAATATAAATGGGCGTAGGTGTATGACTACAAACAGAATGGGTTCCAATGAACTTAGGGAAACTAAATACTTTATAATAGAAAGTAAGCAAACATGTCATTTATTTGTCTTTGGAGGGAGACATTATTTCTATCTTCCCAGGCATTTTGCTATACAGACATCCTTGGAAAGATAGTCCACTAGAAGAGACTATAAATGCTTTTTTTTTTTTTTTTTTTTGCAAGAAAAAAGACATAGGAAAAGAAAAGACCCCTGGAATATTTTCTGCCAATACAAGCTATCTTCACTCTGAGATCATATCCAGTCCCAGTATTTAAGAAACCTAGGTAGTTGCTGAAAGATTATGATTGCTTAGGGTATCTAAAAACTGCACATTTGAATTAGCACCTTCAAGTTTAATGATTAGTTCTCCATAAAGTTGAATAAAAATGACAGAAAACTTGTTGGTTAAAATTATGTATTTGTGATATGAATCTTACAGAGTAAGGTGGGTTTCTTCTATTATGAAGAATCACATTTCCCAGGTGCTTTTTTTTTCTTTTTTTTTTTTAAGAGAATGAGTTGAATAAGAAATACTGATAGAAGAAGAGCAACACAGCGTAGGCATTTTAAGTGAGTAGCATGGTAATAGCTAAGAATACATACTCTGCCCTTCACATGGCATAACTTTGTCTTTTTCTCCACTCTTCATGCAATTGGCATTTATCATACAGCTTCTTCAGGTAGGGTCCATGCAACAACTGCCGCAGAAATCACCTCTCAGGTGATGTTAAAATTCAGATTTCCAGTAAGAAATAACCAACTAGAATCTCAGAGTGTAAGGCTAGAAATCTGTATTCTAAGCTCCTTCATTTTGGGCTAAGGCTAGCTAAAATTTAAGAACTTTTAATCTGCCATTTACAAAGGGTTTATGTGTAGGAATTCCTTTTAAAAGCCTTATCACCCCGAATAATAATTACTTTCTTGATTTCACTCTCTGAAGTCACAAGATTTTTCTCCAGGGAAATCTATATCCATCCATTAAACATAATTTTTATATCAAAAACAAATCATATAAAATAGAAATTACCAAAATTGAATACATATGTCAGGTAATTATCTAGTGCCATCTAATTTCTCTGTTACAAAGCAAAATTGAACAGTGGTAACAATAAAATTTAAAAGGCAACATTGCTAATGCTTTTCTTTATAAACATAGATTGTTTAGAATTACCTCCTCGTACTGTTGCTGGTAGCAAGTTTTTGTACCAATTGCTATACAATCCATCTTCAAGTCTCAGAGGGGAAGTAAGGAAAAGCATTCACCTTGACTTTGATCTGTTTCTCATCAGATTCAGCTGCAGGAAATGTCAGACCTAAAATTGTTTCAGGTTTGCCATAATGATTCAGGGAAGGAACTTTTTTCTTCCACACTGTATAATTCACTTTGTAATACCAGGAAATGTAGATTTCATGAGGCTAAACTGTTTGAGAGGTGGGAAAAGCAGCACATTCCTTTCACCTTATTCATTCTCTCTCTCTCTTTTTCTTTCCCCCTCTCTTTGGCTTTATTTCATATTTTCTTATTTAACATAACAGTATTTGTAACATCATGTCTCAGTAATATTTAATCTGACAAAGATAGTCAAATAACTCTCAAATCCCAATTCTGATGAAAACCTAAAGTGTGTGAATGAAGTCTTGTAACATTCCCCTAGCAGGTTTTGGAACATCTTCACCCTAGAGCTGGACTTTCTTATTTCACTAATTCAACCAGAGACTTTAAAATTCTAAGAAACAGTGTCTTCTCAATGGCTTCAGAAAGACATTTCAGTCTTTTAGCTCTTGTTGCAAAGATAATCATTGAAATAGCCCATGCTTAATTTAGCTGATTCTTCAAAAGAATAAAAAACTTATGGCCATTGATATATAATGAAACAAAACATATATTTTAAAATTTCTTTTATATGTGTTTGCTTAGCTTGAATAAAGAACCATATGGCTATTCTATCCAAAAAATAATTTCTAGAGGAACATATAACCCCACTGAAATTAAGTGGAAACTTATAAGACAACAAATTTTCAAATAGCTCTTTGGAAATATAATTTAATCTCTCCACTACATCACATTCTTCAATCAGACAGACATATACAGGAATTTACTTTGGAAGTTAATACATGTTTAATATACTTGTTGCTGATTGCTCACACCAACATGTTCTTATTTTTTATGAATAGGAAACAGCAACATATGTTATCTAAAATGTTTGAGTGTAGAAATGGTATGCATACAAATGAGAATGTAATTCAAGATTTAGCATTTTCAAGCTAAATTTATTTGCCTTGTTTTATGGAATGTTATGGAAACTTTTAATAGCTTCAACTGGTGGCTTTATACAATTATGAGTATATAGAAAAATGGAAGATGCTCTTTTCTAGGTTTATACTTTGAAAACATGGAAGTGTTTTAATCTATTCTGCTCATTTAATGGCATTACTTCCCTGAATACAAAATGAGAATCACTTAAAATGGTAAAGCTCATTTATGTCACAGTCCAAATAAAAACATAGAAATACCTAGCATTGACTACTTTTCTTACTATACAACATTAATATAAAGCTCTACTTTTAATGCCTAACTCTAATTTTGGCTTACATTTTACTAAGTATGAAAGAAAAAATGTGAGTTATGACATTATTGATGTTAAAGTAAAAACAGAAAAAAGTATATTCAGCTATTGTATTCATCATTGACAAGGTAATTAAAATATGAAAAATTTTAAAGCAGCTAACGTTTGATTGGAGAAACATAAGCAATTAAAACACATGCATTAACCAGTTCAAACTCAACCCTGCTTTTTAAAAGCAGAAGCAAAGTATCCTCCAGGACATTTGGGTAAGTTTATTTGTAAGAACCACTATGCATTTAGTTTTTAATATCCATTCCAAAGTATTTTAAGATTGTGAATCTGTTTCAGCTCATGTTTCGCTTTCATTCCTGAAATAATTTCTTTAAATGTAACTAATTTTATGCATTATTCATTTGAAATCTTCCATTTGCCTCAGAAATATAAATATTTGAAATAAAATATATTTAATAATATATTTAAAATATATTTAATAATATATTGAGGCAAGAATTAAATTAAACAAATATTCATTGTCTTGGTCCACAAAATGATGATGCTCATTTAAATTCTTTTCTTTAAATAATAATTTCAATGCCCAATATGGATTCCTTTTGTGATTACAAGCCAATCATACTGGTATTGCACACTTGTATAGTTATTCACATTCTGGGGAGAAATCAAAGCAATTTGCTGCTAAATAATATGTGCTGTTCATTAACAGAAACTCAAAAACCTAATGTGCTGCTAGGGCAAACGATATTACTAACAAATGACAGATAAAACCTAAGTGTCTATGATAGCAGACATATACGGAATAAATATGTCTGTTAATTTCCAGTACTTACATTTCCTTGTTAATTACCTCCAGATTAAAACTGTAGGTAACTAACATTTTTTATGCAACATCAGTGACCAAAGAAATATAAAAAATGAATGACTTATAGAAAAGAAGAGGAAAAAATAAAAATAAAATTTTAAATTTTAAAATATAGAATATATATTTAAAAATATATAAATATAAATTTATATATTTTATTTATAATTTAAAAATATAGAAAATGTAAACTTTATTTCAAGTTCTGTTCCTAGTCAGCTATTACCTTAGATAATTTACTATATATCTCTAATCATTCATTCCTAACTTTTAAATTAAAAGTTATGACCAGATGATAACTAAACCCTGAGCTTTATTACATAACACTAGTTAACAGCAACCTTTCAACAGCAGCATGCAAATTCCTTCTCTATTCATACACAATTTGGCATTGCTAGAACTCATTTTAATATTTAAAGCTTGGGAGTTCTCTAAATATAATGAGATACTATTTTGCATTCCAACAGATAGGGCCTTATATGTATCTAATTAAATTCAATAAACTCAAGAGTGAAACTGCGGATTTCAATTGGTTAATTTAATTCTTTATTTGAGTGATTTTTAAAAAAAATTACTGTAAAAGCTGTAGAAAAACAAAAAAAAGATTGTGCCCACAGAGTGTGGGTCCTTAGTGCTTATACTTAAAAAGCAAATTTGATTTCCACAATTTCATTGTTAACTGGGCATCTTAATTTTTTAAATTTAAAACAAAGGAAATTGTAGTCACTAGATAGTCAATATTACAAAGCTTATCAATTTTATGCCCTAAGAGCCAGATACCTAGAATACATAATTATTATATTTGAGGAGTTCATGTGAGAATCTTTATTATTTTTATTATTATGCTTCACATTACAAATTTATAATATTTGCATTCCTCACAGATTAATCTCATCACCCACATAGTGAGCGTAGTATTCAATAGTTCATTTTTAAATCCTTGTCTTCCTTCCTTGCCCCTGCCAGTAGAAGCCTCTGGTATCCATGGTGGCCATTTTTTTGTCTATTTCTACCCAATGTTTAGCTTCAATTTATAAGTGAAAACATGTAGTATTTGGTTTTTTTGTTCCTGTGTAAATTCTTAGGATATTGGCCTCCAGAAGTGTGCGTATTGCTGCAAGGACATGAGCATGTTTTTATGGCTGTATAGTATCCTGTGGGGTATAGTTACCACATTTTCTTTATCCAGTCCATTACTGTTGAGCTCCTAGGATTATTCCATATCTTTGCTATTGTGAATAGTGCTGCAATGAACATCTGAGCACATGTGTCTTTTTGGCAGAATGATTTATTTTCTTTGGGGTATATACTCAGTAATGGGATAGCTGGATACAATGGTAGTCCTAAGTTATTTGGGAAATCTCCAAACTGCTTTCCACAGTGGTTTAGCTAATTTATACTCCCACCAATACTGTATAAGCAAAATAACTGTGATTGATACGTTAAAAACTCTAGTGGAAACGTAAGATTATATGGGCAATTTCATCAGGGAGGTAGTAAAGAAACTGTCAGAAGGAATTGCAAATGCTAGGGAATAAAAACAGTAAAAACAGTGAAGCATGCCATTATCGGACCTCTCACAGCTGAGAAAATAACCATGAACTTGAAGATGAAACTATAGAAAGCAATAAAACTGAATGTGAGAAAAAAGAAGAAAATAAAAAGCATCTGAGTACTGTCAGGCTGTATTGATTGACCTTATATAGATATACTTGGAATTTCAGAAACAGGAAAGAGAACAAGGAAGAAGTAATATATTTAAATAATGGATGGTCAGCCGGGCGTGGTGGCTCAAGCCTGTAATCCAAGCACTTTGGAAGGCTGAGGTGGGTGGATCACCTGGGGTCAGGAGTTCCACACCAGCCTGACTAACATGGCGAAAGCCTGACTCTTCTAAAAATACAAAATATTAGCTGGGCAGGGTTACACGCACCTATAATCCCACTACTCCAGAGGCTGAGGCAGGAAATTGCTTGAACCTGGGAGGCAGAGGTTGCAGTGAACTGAAATCATGGCATTGCACTCCAGCCTACACCGCAAGAGTGAAACTCTTATAATAAAATAAAATAAAATAAAATAATAAAATAAAATAAAATAAATAATGGTCTAGTCATTTTCAAAGTTAATGATAGCTAACCACCTATCCAAGATACTTAGAAACAAGAAATAGGACAAATATTAAAACAAAAATGACAGCAAAACAAACAATAACAAAACAGCATCCAGGCATATCTTATTCAAACTGATGGAAAAAAAAAAAAAAACATAAAACATACCTTGAAGACAGAGGAAAGGACAGATACAACGGAACAAAGGCACATTTA
Source organism: Aotus nancymaae (assembly GCF_030222135.1). Lineage (NCBI taxonomy): Eukaryota > Metazoa > Chordata > Mammalia > Primates > Aotidae > Aotus > Aotus nancymaae. The sequence goes on from NW_026988435.1 coordinate 26,862,996, forward strand.
CAGAAGACTTCTTGTCAAGAATCATGCCAGTTAAAAGATAATGGAAATAGTTCTTCAGTGCTGAAAGGCAAAGTAAAACAGCAACAGACGTTATCAACTCGTCTCTGTAGTTAATAAAATATATTTCAAAAATAAAAGAGAAAAATCATTTCTCCAAACAAGCAAAAGTGAGAAACCAAACAGCCAGCAGATGTACTCTGCAAGGACTATTTGAGACAATGTTCCTGAAGCAGAAGATAACATAACTAAATAGAAACATCTTTTATAAATCACTCTATCTCTCTGTTGGTGTTATTAAAGTGGGCGGTTTTTTCCTTCTAGGTGTGACAACCAACAACCAACAGTCCATTTTGATAAGATACCGATGTCGGACACACTTTCCCTATTTTTTTGTTGTCTTCTTTTTCCTGTAGCAAAATATTAACCAGTAAGTCAAGAACTAGACTTGGAGCCTTAATAGCCTGAGTTTCACTTTTTTTCTTTGGTGGGGGGATAGTTTCACTCTGTCACCCAGGCTTCAGTGCAATGGCACAATCTCAGCTCACTGCAACCTCTGCCACCCTGGTTCTTCTGCCCCAGTCTTCTAGGTAGCTGGGATGACAGAAGCCTGCCACCACACCTGACTAATTTTTGTAGTTTTTAGTAGAGATGGGGTTTCATCATGTTGGGCAGGCTGGTCTTGAACTCCTGACCTTGGGGTCCACCCATCTTGGCCTCCCAAAGTGCTGGGATTACAGGCATGAGCTACCACGCCCAGCCTAATTAAATACTGAAGTTTAATCTCTTTTTCTTCCACTGAAAGGGTCTGTGTCTTCTTCTAGGTAATTCCTTTAAAATTTCTGGGCTTTAGTTACTTTGATCACAAAATGATAAGGTAGAATTTGTAATATTTATTTTTTATTCTAGGTGTATAAAATATTGAAATATCAATTAACCATATTTCTTATTATGTCAAGCCTATATCAAATCAGACAAAAGCAGAAACAAATCTTTTTTTCTTTCTTCTCTTTGTGCATGTGTAGCACATTGGACAAGATAAAACCTCCGAAGTTCATTAAACATTTAAATGATTGAAAAATTAAGGAAACTCTTCTTGTTATCTGTTGAATGAAATTCATTTAAGTTGCTAATGATTTCAAAAACTAAAAAATGTTAAGAAATATGTCAATAGATTTAACCTGACATAAATAGACTAGTGGTTTGACTAGTAAGACCACTAGTAAAATTTATCAAAGCAATATCAATTTTTAGAAACTACATAAATGTTTTTGATGATACAGTTATTCAGTACCTTTAATACCTAGCACATTGTCTGTGCGCTTTACATAATTGATGGAGTCATTGAATGCCATGGTAAAAAGCATTCAGTGAGTCAACAGAAGCCAATATCTATGGATTACACATTGGATAATGCAGCCCAATGAGTAATGGTGTAAGAGTAACTCACGATGTTGTTAAGGAAATGTACGTGGCAATAAGATCTGAATTGTTTTAATATGGATTCTGAAATGCTATGGCCTTTTACTGTCCTTTGTCAACGTGAATGATATGAAATGAGCCAGCAACTGCACGTATGACAATTAATTTTAAAATATATATAGAGAGGTGATTCCATAACCAATATAGGAAAATATGGACACTGGAAAAATCTTTACAGGCACTGATTGAATAATAAACAATTATACTAGTGTCTCTTCTGCATTTATTTTGCTAAATCTTTAATGATAAATCACTATGACTCATGTCATTAATGAATATTATAATACACTTATAATTAAATTGTATATACAGTTAGAACCCAGCAAGAAATATTTGTCTGTTCCTAAACACTCTATATGTGACCTTGAGTTTGTCACGCATCTAGTCTTCTACTCTTATAGACAGTGAGTTCCATAAAGGTACATAGTAAGCTAGCAGGGGCAAACTAAAACCTACAGCTAAAAAGTTTAAGGGTTACAGTAAGTTAAATTTCTAATTAAAAACCTACATTGATGGGATTTTATTATTCTAAGAAATTTCTAATCCAGAAAGATAATAATACCACTACCACTATCTGACAAGCTTTCTCTGGGAAGTAAAGGGTAGTGTCAGTCCTACATAGACAAAGACATTTACTGGAAAATAGTCTCACATTTGCTGGGAAAGGACAATGCTTCCCTTACATCTGTCTATTTTGGGGAGGAGGGTTTCTAATTGATTCCTTACTTCAGATGTTGTCTGAAGGACCTTTGGATTTACTCAGGGGAGGAATGAACCTATGTGGGCTGCCCTCTCTTGTTAGGCTTAGGTTGGTAAACTGTGTGTCTGGGTGGCCTTGTGCATGTGCGTGTATGTGTGTGTTCCATGTGTGTGCGTGCACATACACATGTCACTGTGTTGTTTCTCCAGTCTTGTCTCTTTAACCCAGTCACCTTCTAATCACATTTCAGTGTAGTTCTTTGGTTGTCTGCTGGCTTATTTCCAGGGTTCATAGTATACTGCTTAGTGGGGAAGAGGTGGGAAGAACAGAGAGAAACAGTTCTAGATCATTTTGTCTGGACTGGAAGTTTCTCACTGTACTTCAAAGGCAACAAAAATAGAAACCCATGAGTTCGAGGGATTTTATTTTTATATCTCACATGTAAGTGAAAACATACGATGTTTGTCTTTCTGTGCCTGGCTTATTTGGTGACTATAATGAATAATAACCTAATTGTACATTTTAAAATAATTAAAAGGGTATAACTGGGTTGTTTGTAACACAAAGGATAAATGCTTAAGGGGATGGATACCCCCTTCTCCATTATGTGGTTATCACGCATTGCATACCTGTAGCACAACATCTCATGTACCCATAAATATATACACTTACTAAGTAGCCACAAAATTTAAAAATAAAAACAAAGAAATCCAAGAATATATACTTCATGTGTGTTTTAAGATAACAGGACAACCTGTAACACCATACTCTATGAGTAATTAAAAAATCAATGTTAACACTGTGGAAGACACAGGTACAAAATTAGAGGGAAAATTGTCAAAAACAACAATTGTGGAGTCAGTTTATTTTGCAAGTGTCTTTAAATATTTACTTTAAAGAATAGAAATGGAAATTATAGAATATATACTGTGAATGTGTTTCGGGAAAGAAAGGCAATCTCGTACACCATTCTCTAAGCATTGCCTTATACACCATTCCCTAAAAGTTCTATATCAAAACACTTGTGTAAAATATATACCTTTGTAGGATTTAAATTTAAATATATATGGTTTTATGATTTTTAAAGACATTAGCTTTAACTGACTGATGATCAGACTATCCACTAATGATGACAATAACATCAGGAATTATTTGTTTCACCGTATTTATTATTGTGGTGAATTGGTGCCTTAGTTATGTCGCATAAGTATGAGTCTCTTCTCTATTTTCTCATTTTTCAGCATATAATCACTGTATTACCCAGAGATGAAACAATCAATTTTCACAACCCCCGCAGCCCTGCTATATATTCAGGGATGGGCATAATATACAATCTGACTCAAAGAAATGAACTGGCATTTTAACAGAAATTGTCAGGGTAAAACCACTTTCCACAAAATGTAGATTTAATCTCATAAATTGGGTATATTGCAACCATATGGAGTTTCATGTGTAAAAATGAAATAATCTAGAGACACAGAGCCAAGTGATAGAGAAACAAAATTTAATGACATTATTCAAGTCTTTTTTTCTTTTTGAGACAGGTCCTTGCTACATTGCTCTGGCTGGTATGAAACTCCTTTCTTCAATCAACCGTCCTGCCTCAGCCTCCCAAAATTCTAGGATTATAGGCGTAAGCCAATGCACCCAGCCTGAACTCTTAAAACAAGTTGTACCTTAAGAAATCTCTAGCAATCCCTTCCTTTGGAATCTTCAGTGATAGAGGATAGCAAATTCCCTATCTTAAACCAGTTGGAGTAAGGTGATTTTGTTTTGTTATTAGTTGCAACACTTAGGAATATTTAGGATACAAATCCTATTTAGGATACTAATATTCCTAAGTGATGCAACTATTACAAAGTGATTTCATATTTATTTATCTCATTATCTTTATTCATGTCTTCCCTGGTGGATTAAAGTTTGAAGAATCTGAATCCAATTTAACTGCAGGGTTGCATGTGTGTGTGTGTGTGTGTGTGTGTGTGTGTGTGTGTGTGTGTGTGTATGTATGTGGAGGTTGTCAATCGGTAATGCCTCTTCAAATATAATTTCTCTATTTCCATAAGCTATTTACTTTAGAGTACCCCAGAAGGACCCATGAACATAAGGATTATTTCTCATTACTAGGATCAGAAGAAAAGTGGGCTATCTGTGACATTCCCAATGGTAAATATTAAGTGGATGTCAAGCAAGTAACAATGAGAGGCCCCAGCAGGGTCTTTAGTGTTCTGATAATAGCAGAAGCTATGAGTGACCTATATTATAATGGTCATAAATTATTATGGCAATCAATGAGTCATTAAGTTTTCCCTATTTAAAATTTTACACTAAATAAAGGACATCCTAAGATGGGAATGGAATTAAGAAAGAATATACTTGTATTATAAACCATAAAAAGTTTTGCCTTGATGACATAAATTATATCAAAATGGAAACATTTAAAATATAATTATGCTGGTTAAATGTTTAGTCTTTCCAGATTTGCAATTCTAAAACAACTAAATGACGTTTTATTCATTAGCTGTATCTGGCTTCAGTTACATATATTCAAATGCATATTGCTTGTAGATTATTAGTTCACCAATAAAATCAAATACCTGATCTATTCTCACACTTTTTATCTCCTTATTGTCACACAGCCATAGTGATATCAAACCCAGTGACGGGCTTTGATTCCACTGAGATACTAAATGACCATACTAACAGTTTCCATAATAATTATTCTGCAGGGATGCTCAATGGCAAACCAAGTGTATGATCTCTGTTGCCAGCAGAGAGCTCATTTGGAAATGTTTCAGCTCTGTGCCAAGGACAGCCTTCTTTGTTCAGCCTGTCAATTTCACTACTCTTTCAAAGTTGTCTACATGACTGTTTGCACACAACACAACCTGATGCATATAAGGCTGTTTAAACTGTCCTAGACTCTTCTCTACCCACCGTCCCAGTCTCCATATGTTCAGTTCATGCGAGAATCCCTATTCTCATTTTCAATACCTCAAACCCTCTCCTGACCTTAACTGTGATGATTCTTTTGGCCTAAATGTACTTTCTTCCTTGTCTGTATCAAACACTTGCTTCAATTCTTTATATTCTGGCTCATAACTTAATTTCTGTGCAGTTTCTTTCAGTTTCAGTGCCCCAGTCACTTTCTTCTATTCTCACCGTAGCCATTTCATGCCTTTATTTAATTTATTTCATTCTGGTTTCCCAATACACTGAGCTGGTCAAGAAGAAGCGTTGTTCATTTTACATAGCATAAGTTTTATTTATTTTTGTGTTTTACTAGAACTCTTCAATGATTAAATCAATTTGAAATGATTTCAAGATTATTATAGGGATCAGATCCTTTGTATAGTTTTCAGTGGGCTAAAATCCAATTATGTTGATGAGTAGTTGCTTTAACTATTGATTGCATAACTATTTAACATTTTCTGTATATAACGATATTAAAAATTACCAAGGTACTATTCTTATACATTGTGATGACATCTCATTCTGTTGCTAGGCTGGAGTGCAGTGGTGCTATGTCGGCTTCCTGCAACCTCCGACTCCTTGGTTCAAGTGATTCTCCTGTCTCAGCCTCCTGAGCAGCTGGGGTTACAGGCACTTGCCAGTATGCCAAGCTAATTTTGTATTTTTAGTAGAGACAGGGTTTCACCATGTTGGCAAGCCTGGTCTCGATCTCCTGACCTTGTGATCTGCCCTCCTTGGCCTCCCAAAGTGTTGGGACTACTGGCGTGAGCCACTGCACCTGGCCCAGTCACTGTCTTAATCCATTTTGTGCTGGTATAATAGAATACCTGAACCTGAAACTAGGCAACTTATAAAGGTCAGAAATTTATTTTCTCATACTTCTGCACTGGGAAGTCCTAGATCTAGAAGCTGGCATCTGGCAAGCACCTTCTGGCAGCATTGTTTCATGGCAGAAGGGAGAGGGCAAAGACAGAGTGAGGAGGGGCAGGAACTTGTCCTTTAATAAGGAATGCACTCCCACAATAAGGAACCCACTTCCTAGATGATGGCATTAATTTATTCATAAGGACAGCTCTCCCACCACTCAAGCAACTCCCATTATATTCCATCTCACAACACCACTGCACTGGGGATCATGATTCTAACATTATGAATTTTGGGGGTCACATTCACACCATAGCAGTCACAGAATAATAACTTTAATGTTTAGGCCTCCTTATCTACATATAAAACAAACCAATGAAAAAGACTTAGTACAAACAAAATCACCATGCCAAAAAACTTGAACTAGCAGCATTAATGCAATGGATATTGTTTCACTGAAACTGTTATGTCAATGTGTTGGGTTTGAAAGTAAAGCGCAGGTTTTGCATTTCACTTGTTTTTCTTGATGGTGGCTATTCAGAAAATAATATAACCTCATTTGAGATGTGTTAATTATTATGATGATTTCTCCTATAAAACAATTAATTTTAATCCATTTCCATTATTTTAAGGAACTAATCAATTTAATAATGTACCCATCAAATACAATAATTGTATAGTATTTACTACTCCTATAAAAGAGTTTACACATTAGTGAGGCAAAGGACAACAGGCAGGTAAAAATTTTGAATTAGGGCAAAACAGAAACATTTTCAGAAGAAAAAAATATTAAAATGTTATTTGGAACTTTAAGATGTTCACTAAAAATCATTGAATAAATTTCAAAATGAATAAAAGTTTCTCAAAATGAATATGTAAGATTCAATATAGACTATTTAACAAAGGAAGAAACTAGTCTCTAAATAAATGAAGACATTAGTTGATAATATATAAAACACACACAAAAAAGTTCTAAATTATGATGATACTCAGCAGGACCAGATTAAGTTACCGGGCAATGCAAGCCAATAAACTGGGTCCAAGGGGAGGTGGGGTGGGTGAGAAAGTCCTTTATTTTCCTTGTGTTGTTTGGAAGGAGAGTAAATATATTTGTTAAATGTGCAGTAGGTTAAGTATACATGTTAAATTGTTAAATCTGTCACTAAAGAATACAAATGGACTTTAGGATTACAAATTTTAAAAATGGAACCAATTTAGCAGAAGGCAGAATAATAAAAAGCACACATTAAAGTGGTAGAAATGTACACATATAAGCAATCACAATCAACATAATTGGACTAAATGTCTTTTATAATAAAGATTGAAATTGAACAGAAAATATTACACTTCATTCTTCTTTAGAAGAGACCTTCTAAAACAGATCTACAGATACAGGTAAAAATAAAGAGAAGGAAAGCAAAAGTGAGGAAGAAAAAGGGCAAACTTTAAAAACACTTAAGCTAGGTCGGAAAGCCAAACAAAATAGGCTCTAACCATAAAGCAGTAGTAAAAATAAAAATTAAAAAATGACAGCAAACTCTAAGATTGAGAAGTAAAAAAAAAGATTTTTTTTTCAAAAAGATAATTTGAAAATAATGAATGGGGAAAAACTTGCAAGAAAGTTAAAAAAGGGGAGACAACCATAAATACATGAGTCAAAGTGAGAATCGGAGGTAGAGGGTTGGGGGTTGACTTGCCATAAATAGTTTCAATAGAGAATCACAAGACAACAAGGAAGCATTGGGAACAATGTCACACTCATACATTTTAATGTTAATTGTCATAAAACATACACTAATTTCTCATAGTAACTTTGGCAAACAGAAAACGCAACTTGTATATAAAAGTTAGAAACATTCAGTCAGTGATTTAGTTTACATACCCAGCTTTCAAGGTTATAAATGTTAATTCCTTTTTTTTTTTTTCTTGAGATGGAGTCTTGCTTTGTTACCCAGGCTGGAGTGAAGTGGTGTGATCTTGGCTCACTGCAACCTCCACCTCCCAGATTCAGGTGACTCTCCTGCCTCAGCCTCCAGAGCAGTTGGGATTACAGGTGCCTACCACCACGTCCACCTTTTTTTTTTTTTTTTTGTATTTTTAGTGGAGTTGGGGTTTCACCATGATGGCCAGCCTGCTTGTGAACTCCTGACTTCAAGTGATCTGCATGCCTCAGCCTTCCAAAGTGCTAGGATTACAGGCGTGAGCCACCACACCCGGCCAAGAAAGAAACTATTCTAACCTAAACTTGTCCCAATTATTTTTAGAAAGAAGAAAATTAATTTTCTCCTTTTTAATTTAATTTTAATTCTCCTGTTTAATTTAATTTTAATTTTATTTAAATTTATTTTATTTTATATTAATTTTATTTTATGATTAAAATATGTAGCAAAAATCTATAAAAGGATCATGGTTACTGTTCAAGAATAAAAGACATTTATTCTGACTTAAGAAAAGTTTTAAAACATAGCTATTATTCTATTTAAGATTGTCCTGAAAATCTTGGAGCATACATTTATACATTTAATTATAGAACAGAATAAAATTACAAATTATTACAAAACAAAACTAGTATTTTATAATATTTATAAACAGTTAAAAAGGTAGATCAGATATAAAAAATTCCATTGTTTAACTTGGTGACTTTTAAAAAATATTAGTTGTTCATTTGAAATTCATAAATTCAGATAAAATTTCTATTTGACAGTATAAGTGATTTTAACACTCCAATTTCTTAGCTGTGATAGTTGTAAAATTTACTGATGCAAATTTAAAATGAATTCAGAAAATAGATTTTCTTATGAAGAGTCAACATTTTTATCTGAAAGCATTAATCTATGCAGCAATTACAATCATGGAAAATAAATTTTAAAACTCAGTAGCATTTTATGACAATTTATAAGAACCTCAGTTTTTTACAAAAAGTCAAAGTAGGTATTTAGCAGAGGAGATTATATATATGGTTGGGTGTGGGTGTGAAGTACATATTGGGACATTCAAACATGCATCTCTTAAAATTACTATGCTTATAATTCACAGAGCAATTATATAATATTGACCCCCATTACAATATTCAAATAGTATTCATGATTATCCCAATTTGAATATTGTGCTTTCTTATGAAACAATATTGGCAAGCATGATCCCATATGCAATGCTATGTATTCAAGCTTTTGTTTTGTTTTGGAGAAAAGGTTTCACTCTGTTGCCCAGGTTGGAGTGTTGTGACACAATCACAGCTTACTGCAGCCTAGACCTTCCCAGGCTCAGGTGATCCTGCCACCTCAGCCTTCTGAGAAGCTTGGACTACAAGCATATGCCACCATGCCCAGCTAATTATTGTATTTTCTGTAGAGACAGGGTTCCGCCATGTTGTGCAAGCTGATCTCTAACACCTGGCCTCATGTAATACTGCTGCCTCTGCCTCCCAAAATGCTGGGATTACAGGGATAAGCCACCTTACCCAGCCAGCATTATTCAAGATTTCATAAGTTAATTATTATGCATTTGTATTACTTATTATTCATGCCATATTTTACATCATTTAAAAACATTTATCATTTTAATAACTTATTATAAGAGTATGTTATTTTACATTTTTTCATTCTCTTAATCACATCATTCTTTTCTGTCACTCTCTCTAGATCTTCCTAATCAAGAAATATGGCAGCATATTGCTCCAAACAACTAAGTTCAAAAGCACAGACCTTCCAAGTAAAGTCAATCTGAATTTTTTCTTTGAGGAAAGTTATGTTGGAATCCATTTAAGACGAAGACTTTAAAAGGTACATGGTAACTTTGCATTAAGTATGTGTCTGAATTTTATCTTTTCAATTTCCCTCTTTGCTCCAGAAGTTTGAAGCAATTAATTTTGAACATTAAAATGTACTCATGTTTGAAAAATCTTAATATGTTTAAACTGATAATGATTCTTATTTATCCTAGTTCCACATCTAAAAGGTAACTCCACAACTTTAATTTTCTGTGAAGTTTATATTCTACCAGATGTTTACATTAATTTTAAAAGAACCTTTGACAATTTTTTTTATAATTAGGTCCAATATCAATAAGCATTTTGACAGGATATCAAAGTAATTTTTATTCACTGTACCAACTCCAGAAACATTAAAAAAGAAGCCAGCTAAAAGGCGAAAATGAGCACAAATGTTAACCTATTTCTACAATCTAATATAAAATATGAAACAACGGGATAATTTAAAAGATACTGAAATAAAGGGGGGGTGGTATCATTTTGTGTTGGATAATCAAAGAAATATTAACACAATGTTCTCAAAGCTCTTTTTAAAATATTTTAAAATTTTTAAAAATGTGTGTGGGTATGGTGGGGAACGGTGGCTCATGGCTGTAATCCCAGTACTTTGGGTGGATCACAAGGTCAAGAGATGGAGACATCCTGGCCAACGTGGTGAACCCCGTCTCTACTAAAAATACAAAAGTTGGCTGGGCGTGGTGGCACGTGCCTGTAATCCCAGCTACTCGGGAGGCTGAGGCAGGAGAATTGCTTCAACCCGGGAGGCGGAGGTTGTGGTGAGCTGAGATTGTGCCACTGCATTCCAGCCTCGGCAACAAAAGCAAGATTCTATCTCAAAAAAAAAAAAAAAAAAAAAAGGGTAGGTACATAGTAAATGTCTAAATTTATGGAGTACATGAGATGTTTTGTTACAGGCATGCAATGTGAAATAAGGATGTCATGGAAAATGGTGTACCCATCCCTCAAGCATTTAACCTTTGATTTCTAAATGAGGTAAGTAATAAGTGAAGGGGTATATAGAAGAGTGGGAAGAACTTCTAAAAAAAGAGAAAAGCATTTGAAGGCATGGTAGAGAAAATTCCCTACATATGTAGAATAAACTAGATCTATTTCACTTGACTTCCCAGACCCTTTCTCTCCTGACTGACTGCAGCCCCTGGAGGCTATAGCTGTAACTATACTTATAAACTGTAGGGGGAGCTCTAAGAAAGGCTCACTCAGGAGGAGCTGTGTGTCTTCCTAGTTATAAATTACATAGGCCTTATGTTTAAGTCTTTAATCCATCTGGAGTCAATTTTAGTGTAAGGTGTCAGGAAGGGGTCGAGTTTCTGCTTTCTGCATATGGCTAGCCAGTTTTCCCAACACCACTTATTGAACAAGGAATCCTTTCCCCATTGCTTGTTTTTGTCAGGTTTGTCCAAGATCAGGTGGTTGTAGTTATGTTGTGTCGCCTCCGACGCCTCTGTTCTGTTCCATTGGTCTATATCTCTGTTTTGGTACCAGTACCATGCTGTTTTGATTACTGTAGCCTTGTAGTAGAGTTTGATGTCTGGTAGTGTGATGCCTCCCACTTTGTTCTTTTTGCTTAGAATTGACTTGGCTATGCCGGCTCTCTTTTGGTTCCATATGAAGTTTAAGGTGGTTTTTTCCAGTTCTGTGAAGAAGGTCATTGGTAGCTTGATGGGGATAGTGTTGGATCTGTAAATTACTTTGGGCAGTATGGCCATTTTCACGATATTAATTCTTCCTAACCATGAACATGGAATGTTTCTCCATCTGTTTGTGTCCTCTCTTATTTCGTTGAGCAGTGGTTTGTAGTTCTCCTTGAAGAGGTCCTTTACGTTCCTTGTTAGTCGTATTCCTAGGTATTTTATTCTCTTTGTAGCAATTGTGAATGGCAGTTCGTTCTTAATTTGGTTCTCTTTAAGTCTGTTATTGGTTTATAGGAATGCTTGTGATTTTTGCACATTGATAATATCTAACACCGTAAAAACACTAGAAGGAAACCTAGGGAAAACCATTCAGGACATAGGCGTAGGCAAGGACTTTATGACCAAAACACCAAAAGCATTGGCAACAAAAGCCAAAATAGACAAATGGGACCTAATCAAACTCCACAGCTTCTGCACGGCAAAAGGAACAGTCAATAGAGTGAATCGGCAACCAACAGAATGGGAAAAAATTTTTGCAGCCTACCCATCTGACAAAGGGCTGATATCCAGAATTTACAACGAGCTAAAACAGATTTACAAGAAAAAAACAAACAAGCCCATTCAAAAATGGGCAAAGGATATGAACAGATACTTTACAAAAGAAGACATACCTGAGGCCAACAAGCATATGAAAAAATGCTCATCATCACTGGTCATTAGAAAAATGCAAATCAAAACTACATTGAGATACCATCTCATGCCAGTTAGAATGGCGATCATTAAAAAATCTGGAGACAACAGATGCTGGAGAGGATGTGGAGAAATAGGAACACTTTTACACTGTTGGTGGGAGTGTAAATTAGTTCAACCATTGTGGAAGACAGTGTGGCGATTCCTCAAGGACCTAGAAATAGAAATTCCATTTGACCCAGCAATCCCATTACTGGACATATATCCAAAGGATTACAAATCGTTCTACTATAAGGACACATGCACACGAATGTTCATTGCAGCACAGTTTACAATAGCAAAGACCTGGAACCAACCCAAATGCCCATCAATGATAGACTGGACAGGAAAAATGTGGCACATATACAGCATGGAATATTATGCAGCCATCAAAAACGATGAGTTTGCGTCCTTTGTAGGGACATGGATGAACCTGGAAACCATTATTCTCAGCAAACTGACACAAGAACACAAAATCACACACCACATGTTCTCACTCATAGGAGGGTGTTGAACAATGAGAACACATGGACACAGGGAGTGGAGCACTATACACTGGGGTCTGTTGGGGGGAGTGGGGGGACAGCGTGGGGGGTGGAGAGTTGGGGAGGGATAGCATGGGGAGAAATGCCAGATATAGGTGAAGGGGAGGAAGGCAGTAAATCACACTGCCACGTATGCACCTATGCAACAACCTTGCATGTTTTTCACATGTACCCCAAAACCTAAAATGCAATTAAAAAAAAAAAAGAGAAAAAAAAGAAAAATAAAAATAAATTACATATGCATAGACATTAGTCCCTGTCAGATGTTATTTTGTGCACAGGAAAAGACAGGGGCTCACTGAACTAATCTTTTCTTTAAAAATGTAGTGATTCAGGCAAAAGACATGGGCACCTGTGCTCTGACCTGCTTATTATCTTCAGGCATTCTTCTGAAGGGCTGTGCTTTGTCACTGAGGTGGGGGCTTTGTGAAATTCTGCTGGCAAAAGACTTTGACATCCTGCTGGCAAGCAGAATGGGGAAACACGGTCTCTCATGCTTGTGACTTTTTCTTACAATATCTCATCTCACCCTTGTCCTTTCAAGCCTAGGGGTAGGAATTCTCTGGCTCCTTCCACGTTTGTTAGCTGCAACAGTTTTCTGTATCCTCCTTTAATATATATATTTTCTATCTGAACCAAAAGTAAATAAAAGACGACCTGTAATCCCATCCTAACCAAAAAGGAATGTTGTACGTAGAAGATGACTTAAAAAATAGTGTATAAAATATTAATGAATGAAATACTTTCTACTTAATAACTAAGTTGTTTAGTTGGGAGACTTTTTCCAGGCAAGGGGAAAATTTATTCATATATCTATATAGCAAGAAGGAGCTGATGTCCTAGCAAAAAACCAAACAAACAAACAAAAAAAACAGAAAAGAAAAATCCTTAGATAATTATGGTGGACATAAACATTCAGCACTCCCTCTACCCCAAATATATTTATGTTTGGATCCCTGGAGTCTGTATGTTCTTTACATGGCAAAAGAAATTTTGTAGCTGTGATTATGTTTAGGAACCTGAAGATGGGAAGACTTTCCTGGATTATCCCGGTGTGCACAATCTAACATGAGTCTTTAAAAGCAGAGAACCTTTCACAACCATGGTCAGAGAGAGAGATGACTAAAAAAGAAATGATCAGGAATTTGACTTTGCTGGCCTAGAAGTTGGAGCAAAGGGACGTGAGCCAAGGAATATTGTTTAACTCTAGAAGCTAAAATAAAAAGGCCAAAAAAAAAAAAAAAAATTCTCCTCTAAAGTTTCCAGGAATGATTTTAAGTTAATGAAACCCATTTTATACTTTCAGCATACAGTAGATGTTTATTGGTTTAATGCACCACATCTGTAGTAATTTGCTATAGCAGCAATAAAAAATGAATAAAACGATGGTAGTGATGATGTTTATGCTGATTATCAGAAGGGGCAATGATATATTATACACTAATTATATATTAACATATTATATTAAATTGAAGCCAGAGAAAACTGTGATGTTCTTCAGTGACTTCAGATAATTTTTTTTAACATCATGACTCTACTTTTGTCTGACATTTTATGAAAGGTGTGTGAAAACATAATATTTTTAAATATTACTTCATCTACTTTGCATCTACCAGAATATCCTCAAATGTTTTTATTGTGTAAATGAGGCCTTGCTAGAATTTTAGTGGCGATGCAGTAATTTTGTTACTGGTTACATGAAAGATTTTCTAGGAAGGGAGAGTCAATGAGTATCCATCATAGATATTAGGGTTACTAAAGCTTTACAATATAAAATAAAATTTTCTGAATTGCAACCCTAGTAATCCAAAAAAATTTACATTTCCACAATCAGTGCATCAGTGCCAACTGTCTCATGCTTTTGCACTAATTAATATGATTATTTTTCAATGTTTGCAAATTTAGTAAGTTAAAATATCAAGTAGAATTACTTGATTCTGATTGATATTATTCATTATCATATTTCCTATTGAATATTTGAAGTTATTATTTCAAAATGTTTTTTAAATAGATAATTTAAGCCTAGTGAAAAGATTGTAACCACAGTATACAAGGTAACTCATGTTTGACATATGCAAAACTTTCATACAAAGACGTGAAGTAGGTACATGGCAAACAGAAAATGGTTGTTTTTAATAACTAAATTACTGAATTAATGAGATGATACATTCAATTTGAGAGAAAATGAAACAGAACGAAAAAGAGGTTTCATGCAAGTTGCATGTGAAAACAATACAGTTTTGAGAAATAGTCTGCTTCATTTCATGTACCTAGGAAAGATTCTTTGTGCAGGTAAAAGAATATTCAAACACTTACATGAAACATGTAAGGTCAACATATTGAAAAACCTGGGAGAAATATTCACCTTTCTATTGTCCTTATAAATTTAGCTTAAGCTATTAATTGTTAATCTGTCAGTAATTATCATACAATAACATACATATATAAAATTTAAATTTTCAAAAATATACAGATATGTTTTAAAATCTGCACTAAAATAAATATTACTGGATTTCTAGAAGAAACATTATTGACTTAAAGTGTTTGGTGCTGTATTTACATGAATCAATAACAAATATATTTTCATTTCAAGCTGGATTCTCTAAAATGACAATGCAGTAGTCCCCCACTTCCTTCACCATGGTAGATACATTCCATGATCACCAGCGGATGCCTGAAACCATGCATAGTACCAAACTTTATGTATACTGTGTTTTCTTTTATATACACATACCTATTATAAAGTTTAATTTATACATTAGGCTACCGTAGAAAATTAACAATAATAAAATAGAACAATGACAAAACTATACTATAATAAAAGTTATGTGAACGTGGCCTCTCTCTCTTCCTTTCTCTCTCTTTTTCTCTTCTCTCCATGTGATTGACCATGAGTATTGTAAATGAATTTAAGGAAAACAGAACCATGGATAAGGGAAGACTACTGTATTGGTTTATAATGAAAAGCAGTTAATATTCAAGTCTAAGGAGAAAAAATGGTTAATTTGAAAAGTTTAAAAACATTTATGGCAGGTCTACATAAAGAAGTGATCCATAAACCATAGTAACTTACTATATGTATTGTACTCAACTTTTCAGTAGTCCATGGTGTTCTATTGATCATCTACTTTTCTGAAACCATGAATGTGCTTAATACAAACATAGAAATATTATAGTAGGTAATCAGGCCGACATGAGCAGGGCAGAAGAACCCCCTACCACCACCACCAGGAATGTCAGGCAACCATCAGGTGATGGTCGGGCAGTTGTTAACTGTATTTCTAAAATAAAAATTGGTCACAGCCAGCACCAGAAAAAGGCAGGCAGTCTCCCTATAGATGGAAAAAAACCTGAAACTGGTCATCAGCAGCTTCCAGACAAGATCTCAGGAACTAGGGGAGTGGGCTCACATATGCACACTGAGAGGCAAAAAATGGTAGTGTTTAACTGGTATATGACTTTCTACCAGTAAAAGGAAGATTGCCTCAAGTAAGCATGTGTACAACTCCAGTACACACTGCGCATGCTCCTCTCCCAAGTGCTAGCAGGCCTTTGTGCATGCAGACAACCCAGCCCAAGGGATGAACCAGGGGAGAAGGGAGGCAAGACCCGGGAGACATTCCAACTCATAAAAACCTCCAGAGGTCGCCTGCTGGGTCCTCTTCCAAGTGTACTTTACTTCCTTTCATTTAGGCTCTAAAGATTTTTCATAAATGCTCACTCCTACTCTAAAACTTGCCTTAGCCTCTCTTTATACCCTTCAGTCGAATTCTTTCTTCTGAGGGGGCAAGAAACTCAAATAAGTGAGCACCGACTAGGAGAAAGGTGTGTGGAGGATTTTTGTAGCAGTTTGCCACAAGAACAAGCATAAAGGCTGGAAGGGATGGATATGATAAGTACAAAGAGAGTGACTTAAGTCTAAGTATTCAAGAGGGGAATTTTCTGAATACAGACAACTTTTCCCATATCTGGCAAACTCGAAGCAGAATCATTATTAAGTAAAGATTATGTGATGAATATCTGGCATACATCATTGAATCTACTTCCAAATCTCCTGTGGATCACTTCCAGAAACTAGGACCGAGAAAGAAAAGGTGCTCACACTTCAGATAGTTTCCATAAAGATTTATTGAACCTAGAAATTCACTTCTGGGTTGGTTTTCCACTTTCAATGTCATCCTAAAGGTCCAGGGCCCGCTGTTCATTGTTTCTGAAAAGGAGGCTAGGAGTCAATCCTTTCTAAATTTTGAGGCCATTTACAGTTGATGTTACCTTTTGTTCATGTGTGTTTGAGGCCAAAAGCTGCAACTTAACCAATTTTAATTTATTTATTTTCATATACATGAAACAGATGAGACAAAGAACAACTAATGTTTGCGGAGCTCGATTTGACTTTTGATAGGAGCCCTATTCTCAGCTCTTGCTCTAAAGTGTAGTAACATATCAGTGGTTTCCGAATCCCTGGGGCTTATCTGAATGCATCACTTAGAGTAGAGGAGGTTTCTGAGACTGGCAATAAAACAAGCTGAAACAGGAGTGGAATATTTGAAGAAAATATCCAGAACGATTTTTTTTAATGAATATTTTATTTCTGGTATAAAAAAAGTGTTATGTGTTTGATCCCTCCACTACACTAGGCATTGTAATTTAGTGAACATTCTGATACTTAGATTTTACAAACCTTCCCCATAGTCTCTTTGCGAATTGTGACTCAACTGCATTCACAGATGGAGTGCAAAAACTGAGATCAGATGCTGGCTGTTGGACATACTGCAGAAGGCACAAGTCAATGACAATACAGAAAAAAGGTCAGAATAGAACATACATTTAAGTGTCTTAAATACTTAAAAATAACACTATGACAAACCATAAATTTTAAAGAGAAGAAAAAAAGCTAGAAAAGTATGTAATTTTAGACTTGACATACTACAAAATATATAATTAGCACATCTAAGCCACAGTGAAAAAAAAAAAAAACCTCACACTACAGAAGGACACTATTGTAGGCGGTTCAAGAAATATATGTTTGGGGCGGGCATGGTGGCTCATGCCTGTAATTTCAGCACTTTAGGAGGCTGTGGCGGTTGGATTACCTGAGGTCACGAATTCAAGACCAGCCTGGCCAACATGTTGAAACCTCATCTCTACTAAATACAAAAAATTAGCTGGGCATAGTGGCAGTCACCTGTAATCCCGGCTACTTGGTAGGCTGAGGCAGGAGAATCGCTGGAACCTGGGAGGCGGAGGTTGCAGTGAGCTGAGATTGTGTCACTGCACTCCAACGTGGGCAATAAGATTGAAAATCTGTCTCAAAAAAAAAAAAAAGCAATATTTTTTTAACCTGTCATTAACAAATAATACCAATTTCATGAAAACCAACAGGATTATCATAATCAAGACCAAATAACGTAATACATCTGTTGACACATAAAAATAAATATGCCATATGTTATTCATAACAGATATAGAAAATATTCTAGAAAAATTTAATACTTATTAATACTGAGAAATTCATTCTTTAAAGGTTATCTATTTAGTAGCTTAATAAAACGTTAAATAAAGTGAAAACTTTAGCAGACATGTCGTTAAATTTAATTATTCATTCTACCAACCTTGTCTTGATGGTCCAAGCAAATAAAAATAATAAGTAAAGGCACAATTCAAAAGTTTTAGAAATAAAAATACAAAACTGTCACAATTTTCAAAGGATGTTTATCTGCATAGTAAATACAAGATGTTTAACAGAGTGATAGAAACATAAGAATTAAGGTGTCAGACATGCACATGTATGTTTATTGCAACACTACTTACAATAGCAAAGACTTGGAACCAATCCAAATGCCTTTCAATGATAGATTGAAGAAAGAAAATGTGGCACATATACACCATGGTATACTATACACCCATAAAAATGAATGAGTTCACGTCCTTTGCATGGACATGGATGAAGGTGGAAACCATCAATCTCAGTAAACTAACACAGGAACAGAAAACCAAACTGGATATTCTCACTCATGAGTGTGAGTTAAACAATGAGAACACATGGACACAGGGAGGGAAACATCACACAACAGAACCTGTCAGAGGTCAGCGGGCAAAGGGAGGGAGAATGTTAGGACAAGTACTCAACACATGTGAGGCTTAAAACCCAGATGACAGGTTGATAGGTGCAGCAAACCACCAAGGCACATGTATACCTATGTAACAAACCTGCAAGTTCTGCACATGTATCCTAAAACTTAAAGTTAAAAAAAAGAGTAAGATGTCAGAATATAAAATAGATAAAAATTAATGGCATACATTCAATTGATGCAGTACAAGATGAAAGGTTACTATGGAGCATAACAGTAAACTCCATAAAGTATATATATTTTTAAATATGAAGAAATGTATGGAAAATATAAGAGTCCCTTGTAGTACATAGAGTAACATTCAGAGATACAGAAGGATACCTAACATTTCTAGGTTAAAAGACTAATAAAGACATGCTATTAATATCCACAAATAGGTTTGTAAATTCAATTTCAAGAATTTCCACTTTACAACCCAATCATAAAATGTAGTTTGAAGACTGAATCTCCTGTAATATCCAAGATAATTTGTTAAAGGAGAGCAAAAAAGTAGTATTCTGCAAGGAATTATCAAGATATTGTTAATTCTAGAGCGATGACAAACATTGTGGCATTGACACCCTCATGAAAATAGGTAAATAGATGAGTGGGTCAGCAGAGAAGCTCCAGAAATAAAATGTTGCTGATATAACCATTTGGCATAGTGTAAAGATGGCATTAGATACAATTTGAAGATGACACAGAAACTGTCAGTGAGAATAATGATGTCGTACAGAGAAAAACAAAATAATAGTACACCACACAGAAACTCATATATAATTAAGGCTACAAAATAGCAAACATACACACACACACACACACACACACACACAACTATTAGAAGATTTGCTTCCCATTAGTGTTTAGAAAGATAAACAGCATTCTCGCCATCTTAGTAGACATACGTTTCCAGACAAACCATAAATGACATGATTGCATTTTTTTCATTAAAGCCATTGAAGAGCTGTAGGTGAAAACAAAACTCTAAAAATTAAATGATTCATCTGCAAATAAAGTACCTTGTAGCTAAGCAAAGTGTATGAATGATGCAGGATGCATAAATAGCTGGTACCAGTCGCTGAGATTTGAAGCTGAAGAGATGAAGGAGCATGTCCACCTAATAAGTCTTCGTTGAGACAAAGAGAAATCATATAAACATTTGTCAAACCATGAGCTGGTATATCAAGGGATCCCAAATACACACAGGCACACACATGCATGTGCTCACACACACAGGAGAAAGAAAAAAATAAGAAAATTTTCTCCCTTCCTTAATTCCCTCACATGGAAATTTTGTTAGGAATCAAAATTTTAGTACTTAAAATTTAAGTATTTAAGCAGTTAGAATGGAGCTGAAAATCATAAAGTGATCTCACATTTCAGAGTCTCAGGGCTAAGGGTTTTCAATTTTCACAAAATGCCAAGTTCAGGGCCTTAATATTTTTCTTTCTTTTCTGTTTACTTTAAGTTCCAGAATATATGTGCAGAACATGCAGGTTTGTTACAAAGGGATACATGTGCCATGGTGGTTTGCTGCACCTGTCAACCTGTCATCTAGGTCTTAAGCACAGTATGCATTAGCTATTTGTCCTAATGCTCTCCCTCCCTTTACCCCTTAACCTGAGAATATTAGACTGG
Source organism: Aotus nancymaae (assembly GCF_030222135.1). NCBI lineage: Eukaryota > Metazoa > Chordata > Mammalia > Primates > Aotidae > Aotus > Aotus nancymaae. The sequence continues at coordinate 26,883,455 of NW_026988435.1, forward strand.
ATAAAGAAAATGTGGTACATAAACACCATAGAATACTACACAGCCATAAAAAGGAATGAGATCATGTCCTTTGCAGGGACATGGATGAAGCTGGAAGCCATCATCCTCATTAAACTAATACAAAATCAGAAAATCAAACATTGCATATTCTCACTGACAAATGCATGTTGAACAATGATAACGTGTGATCTTGATTTCTACTTGCACTCTCCTTCCAAGAAACCCCTTGTACCAAAATTTGTGAGACTATTTCTCAGTGTAACATAAAGGCCATAAATTTCTAAAATAGAACACTGCTGAATTATTAAGTGTGTGGGACCAGGAGATTTCAAGATTCCAAGGAAATACATCTTGAAGGCTGTGAGCTCCTTAGACTTTGAGTCTATTTAATAATATTTTATTATAATACACAAATATTATCAATTAGTATATATTAATTATAAATTACTATTTATAATTATTCATTTATTATAATTGTTAATTATATTACTTATATAATTAATATATAAATATGTTATTAATTATATCATATATAATTATATTTGATATATATTGATACATAATATTATAATTATATACAATCCTATTGTGTAATATATAATAAATATATAATATAATAATTAATGATAATTGTCATTATATATAATTATATATAATAGTATAAAGTAAAAATGTAAAATGATAATTTTATATAATTAATTATATTTTTATATTATATATGCTATATTAATATAATTATATATAATTAATATATGAACATATATAATTACATATAATTAATAATTGCATATATTTAATAATTATATTATATATTATAAAATGTGCTATAATATGATTTTGTTCTATTATAATTTAATATATAAATATACATCAAATATAATTATATATTATATAATTAATATTATATTTATATATTACTTATGCAATTAATATTATATAAATTTATATTATTACATATTATATATTGTGTAAATTTGTATAATATATAAAATATTATATAAATATAATGATTATTCATAATTTTATTACAAATACTTGGTAATAAATATTTATTTTAACCCAATAAGTAGTATATATAAATTGCTGCTCAAAACATATATATCGCTCAAGTATATATATATATATATATATATATATACTTGTTGAGAAGTAGTTTTCTTGAGGGGAAATGGGAAGCACATAGTTTACATTGCAAATAGGTAAGAGTGAAAATTATGAATCTGTTTGAGGAATAATTTACTAAAATTTATACCTGAGAAACACAGAAATGTCTCCGTGTGTGTGTGTGTGTGTGTGTGTGTGTGTGTGTGTGTTAGAAATGGTATGACACTTTTTAATAGAGACAGAATTTCACCATGTTGGCAGGGTGTGGTGGCGGGCATCTGTAATCTCAGCTACTAGTGAAGCTGAGGCAGCAGAACTGTTTGAACCTGAGAAGTGGGGGTTTCAGTGAGGAGAGACAGCGCCACTGCACTCCAGCCTGGGTGACAGAGCAAGAGTCTGCCTTGAGAAAAAGAAGAAGGAAAGAGAAGTGAAGGGAGAAGGGAAGGGAGAAGGGAAGGACACTTAACTTCTTTTTCTCCAGCAACACTTAGGTGACATGATACGTTAAGCTTCTAACAAAGAACCACCAACATATAGTAGAATAACTAAACTAGAAGTTTATTTTTGCAATCACAAACATGAGCAGTATAAGGCTAGTCTCTACTATCCTCAAGTCCTATTTTCCACTCTTTATCCTATCCTAGCCAGGAGAAAATGGAGAAACATTCATTGTCCAGGAAAAGTTCTTCACAGAGTCAAAACAGAAGTTGCATCATCATTTCCGATCACATAATAATGGGCAGGATTTATTGTCATGGCCACTCAGAGCTATTTTTAAAAGATAGAAATATAATTACTAATGATGCTCTTCCATGATTTAGGGTGGGATGTGTTCTTTTACTAAAATAAAAAAGGAGAAGATAGACATGAAGGACAGTTATTCTCTGATGCAAATTAGTTTTAATTATTTCTAAATGTTTTTTCCATAGTTGTAATATTGGCTACTACCTATTTTATTATCTTATCATCTGGAAACTTTGCATGAAGTAGTCAATAGTCATCAAGAAAATTGGCAACATGTGTCAGCAATTAATTACATAAATTAGATTTAGTCATCAACTGTCTATTCTTCCATAAGTTTATACAAAATCTCAGTTACAAATATTTTTTAAAACTCACAAAAATATCAGACTGTTTAAAAACATACACTAATGGCATTCCAAATGTTTTGACTATTAAACATCTGTAAAACAAGCATAATTGAGAAGATTAAATGACAGAGTAAAATCTTTATTTTAAAACAGTTTGTAGTACAATGTAGTACAATACTTTTTGGAAAAGTATCAGATTACATCTAATCCAAATGAGCTTTTCTGAGTTATTGTGGATCAGAAATATTATATATGTTCATTGGAAATAGACCAAATTATTCTCATAATGCAGAATAAATTTGTAGATGACATGAATTATAAAATCCATTTGGAATTAACATTCCTAATTATAATATGTGTGTATGTGTGTGTATCTAAGGCTATTAAATATATGAAAGAAATCAGTGAATTTCCTGTTTCGTAAAAGAATTACAAGGTTTGTATAACATTTGGCTAAAGCATTATTTTATCAAGAAAATTAGAAACTTTTATTTGTAGTTACAATTTTAGTTTTTCAATGGCAGATGTTTTCTTACTATGCCACAATTAATTTAAACCAATACATTTCTCTGTGAAATGTAGGTAATTGTTAAGCAGTGCCACTTTGTGATGATAAAGGTGTAACTATGTAATATCTGACTAAAAAACATTAAACTCAACTGACTGATGAAATTTAGCAATCCCAAATAAAATATGTCCTTTTATATTTGTCTGATGTTGAATATCAAAATTCAAACAATATGTGTAATAACACTGATTATACATATTGAAACTTTTGATTGATTGATTATACTTTTTGGAAAATTTGGAACTTCCTAGATACTTGTTGAATGGCTTTGACAAAAATGCTAACAGTGATATGAACAGTAAGGTCCAGACTAAGGTGTTGTCAAACAGAGATGAGGAACTTGTTGGGAATTACAGCATAGGTGACTCTTGTTATGTTTTAGTAAAGAGACTGGTGGGATTTTGCTCTTGCCCTAGAGATTTGTGGAACTTTGAACGTAAGAGAGATAATTTAGAGTATCTGGCAAAAGAAATTTCTAAGCAGCAAAGAATTCAAGAGGTACTTGGGTGCTGCTAAAGATATTCAGTTTTATAAGGAAAACAGAGCATAAAACTTTGCAAAATTTGTGACCTGACAATGTGATAGAAAAGAAAATTCTATTTTCTGAGAAGAAATTCAAGCCAGTTGCAGAAATTCACATAAGCAACGAGGAGGAAAATGTTAATGACAAACACAATGGAGAAAATGTCTCCATGGCATGTCAGAGAACCTTGTGGCAGCCCCTCCCATCACAGGCCCAGAGGCCTCAGAGGAAAAAATGGTTTTGTGGACTGGACCCAGGATGTCTCTGCTATGTGCCATCTAGAGACTCGGTGCCCTGTGTACCAGACACTCCAGCAGTGGCCAAAAGGGGCTAAGGTAGAGTTTTGGCCATTACTTCAGAGGGTGCAAGCCCCAAGCCTTAGCAGCTTCCACATGGTGTTAGGCATGCAAGTGCACAGAAGTCATATAAATTTTGGTTTGAGGACCTGATCTATATTTTGGAGGATGTACAGAAATGTCTGGATGACCAGTCAGAAGTTTGCTTCAGGGGCAGGACCTTCATGGAGAACCTCTGCTCTATTTCTCTTTTAAAACTGAATGTGTTTACAGCATTCAAGCTTTCCACCAGATGTCCTAAATCATCTCTCTCAAGTTCAAAGTTCCACAAATCTCCAAAGAATTCTCACTGGAGCACCTGCCTAATGGAGCTGTGAGAAGAGGTCCACTGTCCTCCAGATCCCAGAATGGTAGATCTACTGACAGCTTGCACCATCAGCCTGGAAAAGCCACAGACACCCAACACCAGACCATGAAAGCAGCCAGGAGAGCGGCTGTACCCTGCAAAGCCAGAGGGGTAGAACTTCCCAACACCATAGGAATGAACCTCTGGCATCAGTGTGAACTGGATGTAGGCCTATATAAACTATTAAAATTGCATTCTACAAACAGTTAGAAACAGTAAGCAAGATGTTTAAAAACTCATTCTTGAACATGTAACCCAAATTATTTTACTTAGATGCAGAAAAAGAATTTCACTTAATTCCAGGGAAAAGAACAGCACTAGAAATCTCTTTCTGGAAGACAGAACTCAATCTGTGAGGTTATTGCATGTGATGAATAAACACAAATCTCTATACAACACAAATATCCAAAAGCATTAAAACTTCATGAAGCTTAATCACAAATGTGATCAGTTAATATTACTTAAAATGTTATATTTATTTTATAAATATATCCAAATATATTGTATATTTGATTTTTTGTTTGTTTTTGTTTTACAGTTTGTAATTACCATTGAAGTTTACCTGATGAGTTTGTTGTTTACAAATTAAAACATGTCAAATTGCTTTTACTATTATCAATTAATTAATAAATCAATACTTTGCATGAGAATAAATAATTGAATAAAAAGATATTCAAAGCCATTATAAGTTACTTTAACATTTTTGGTGTTTTCAGTTGATTTAATTTTGACCTTCATATTGCAAAGAAAATTCCACTGAAGTTTTGGAAATTTGAAATTAAACTGGTAAAACCCAGCATAATTAGCATTTATTGGATTCCTAAAACTATGTGTCCTTTGAAAGTGTAAATTCAACACAGTGTTTGAAGTTTCAGACATTTTTGTAGTCATTTCAAACATATTGTCAACCATGTAAAAGGTTATGCTTTGCCCTCAGTCCATGCACATAGAATTCTGATTGATGTCAGTGGGAGCCATGTGCAAAGTTTGTGGGCACTGCAGTTTGAAACTTTATGGTGTTTTCAGAATATCTTTGAAGTCTAGTTTCTGTGAAAAATATAAAGTTTAAAGAGTAGCTCTTCAGGGCTTATTCTTATCCACAGAGAACATGTTTAGATTGCCTGTTTTAAATGCAGAGCTAAGCCGAAATTTCAAAAATGTACTATGCGTTTGGAGTGGTTGATTTCGAAGGAATTATTCCATTGAGTTCAACTTCTAGACTTGGAGACAACAGTGGCAAATCTATTTTGGGAATCCATCTTTTCACACATTTGATTCTGCTGCAATAGTGAAAGGTATAAATTTCTATTCAATTTAATGCTAAAGTTAACTATATTGCTACCATTTATTTTATCTATAAGTATCTTCAACAAAGCAAGTAGAATCACGTTTGCATTGACAAACCCATTAGACAATTTTATTTTTGCATTATCACTGAGGAAAGATATTAATTGGTAAGAACTCTCTATTATAAATTAAAATTTATTTTTCCAGATGTGTTCCAATGAAAGTATTGAAGGCTAAGTTAAAGAAGGATAATTTAAGCCCATTTCCTAAAATTCATATTTTCTTGGGCTTGCAGACTGTGGAGCAAAATGCATATTATAGAGAAATAATTTTATCAGAAAGAAATTATTAATGTTATAAAAGTTATCCAACATATTTTTCTATTTCAAGACACAATTGTCAGTTTTCAAAATCAAATTCAGTGAAAGGTATTATGTTTTCAGGAGCACCATGGTTTCCATTTTGCAGAATAATTAATTTGTGCTTAAAATTAATGAAATCTGTGAGGTTTTTTCTGGAGCAATTTTTATAGTTTTGGTACCTAAGAATAAATTGCACAATTCAGCCTTATTGTCCTTGATAAGTGATCTAACTTGAGCCTAGTAATCCATCTCACTGTAACCGGAAGAAAATGCTAAAGCAGCACTCAAGAAATATTCATTTTGACGAAAACAAAAGCACAGGTAACTCTTCAACTAGGAAACAAACATTATGGTGGTGTTTTTAGAGTTGACTAGAATTCACTTTTAAGACAATTTAAGAACATAGAATAGGGAGAAGTTTAAAAACATGAAAATACAACAAAGATATATTTGGTTTACTTTTCATTGTTGTATACAATAGGAAATCAGATTTTCGCTGCCTCAACAATACTTTCAATTGGTTATTGATAACTGAGTAAATAATTATTGCACAAGACTGTAACTTTCAGGCAGGTCATGGTGGCTTATGGCCGTAACCCAGCACTTTGGTAGCCAAGGTGGTAGCGTCACTGAGGCCAAGAGTTCAAGACTAGCCTGGGCAATATAGCAAGTCCCCCTAACTTAAAAGATTGCAAATCTTTATTTTCTTCAATGCAATTCTGCATATTACTGCACACCCTCTATATAGCCATTTGTACATCACATATTTCCAGATGATCAGTCCATCTTCACTCTCATTATCCAATGACATCCATAGTATACATCTCCAGAAGAGATAGTTTCCTCAACTCATGAGAACTTTAAATTATATCAACTCCTAAGACCATGAGAATCTATTCTCTCACAGTAACTACTCATAAAGGTGTTCTTTTACATCTCCTTCTTTGAGATGCCAATTAACACATCTTCAATTTTGTGCATATTTTTTTCTTTAAATCATTTAGACCCATCAACTTCAAGCTACCTTTTTTTTTCTGCTCTATAAACATTCCCATAATCAAGGAAGTACAATGTCCTAGCTATATTCTTACAATTTAAGGAATACTGGGGAAAAGAGAGAGAATAACAAACATTTTTACCTCAAATAATCCATACAAAGAACAGCAAAGTGATGAATCCAATTCAGACAGGGAAACAATTAACCTTTTGAATTACAAAAATTTTCAGTCTCATGCTTTGTTAATAACAAGAGTTACATCAGAAAGTGAAATGTGAATCTGAGAGTAAAATTTGAAGCACTACACAGAAAAATTAGGTACCATTGAAAATGGTAGTGAACAACTATTGTGATGTACTATTATTTCATCTTTTTTTTTTTTTTTGAGACATGATCTCACTCTGTTGCCCAGGCTGCAGTGCAATGGCATAATCATGGCTCACTGCAGCCTCAACTTCCTAGACTCAGGTGATTCTTCCAGCTCATTCTCCCAAGTAGCTGGGACTGCAAGTAAACCCTAATTTTTTGTATTTTTAATAGACACATGGTTTTGCTATGTTGTCAGGCTGATTTTGTACTCCTGGACTCAAGCATTCTGTCCCCCTCAGCCTCCCAAAGTGTTCGAGTTACAGACCTGAACCACCACACCAGGACTCATCACATTTTGAGTTGCCTACACTGTAGTAATACTCCCTGACCTGCAATTCTGTTTCTTCCATTTCCATAAAATATGCAACTACACATACCAGAGACTATCTTGAGACTATCTTATCAAACACAGTTCCAGCTTGTGCTGTCACATAGGGTAAGCGCAAAAGACTGAATGTCTTCCCCAAATTTCTTGCTGAATTTAATGGTCAATGTAACAGCATTGGAAGGTAGGGCCTTTATGAGGTTATTTATGATATATGCCATGAATTCATTAACTATAACTAGAGTTGGTCAGTTATTGCGGGATTGGTTAGTTTTAAAAATGTATTCCATCTGATTTTTTTTTCTGACTGTCTCACATGCTCACGTCTGCTTTCTACCCTTCTACCATAAGATAACCCTTGTCCAATATCATTGACATTCCTTTAACTGACAGTCTCTAGAACCATGAGCTTAATAAACATTTTCTTCTTTGTTAAATAAATTGCTTAGTCTTCGGTATTCTGTAATAGCCACAGAAAACAAACTAGTATATTAAGAATACTATGAATTGTAGTATAATCTGGTGCCACATTATCCAAAAGTAAGGTCAAACCTGGTGAAAGTACTATAGGACTGTGGAAATAAACAAAGACCAACCAAATAACAGTAAGTGAAGACTATTTAATCTTGCCATACAAAGTTACTCAGCCATAGTCACTTGCATACTGGTAAAGACTCAAAGTCAGGCAAAGGAATGGCAAAGCTTCTAGCGGAAACATGAAGGCCTTTATGTATTTCCTGACTGGAGACTATTAGAATGGAAAAGCTGTGAATGGGGTCTCTCTCTCTCTCTCTCTCTCTCTCTCTCCTCTCTCTCTCTCTCTCTCTCTCTCCCCCCACCCCCCCGCCAAGATGCCTCAAGATCTCTCTCAAGATGCCTTGTGAGGACCAGTTAAGAAAATTGGTCCTGGTCATTTTGGGTTGATTGCTACAGAAGTTATAGTTTAGGTTTCTGGACCAGTAACAGTAATCAGACTACAACTCTGATTTACACTTCTAGATTCCTGTCCAGATTGTGGACCAGAGTTATTTCTATTTTTAAATATGGTGCCTAGTCATTAGTGGTTCTGTCTTATGCTTTCCTGGTCTTACAAAGCTTACAAGAAAATGTCGCATTTTGAATGAGAGAGAAATCTTGTCAGTCATTCATTCTGCAAGAACATTTGAGGTCATATTATTTCCTATACAAAAATAAAGCTTTCTGTTGCAAACACTACTGGCAAAAGAAAGTCAACCTAGTCTCATGACTAAAATTTATTTTGGGAGTGTGTGGGAGGGAGGTGAGGGATGAAAAATTACCTATTGTATACAATGTACACTATTTGGATGATGTGTACACTAAAATTCCAGACTTTGTCACTATACAATTTATCCATTTAAGCAAAAACCATTTGTACCTCTAAATCTATTGAAGTAAAAAAATGATTAAAGTTTCTCGTAAATATAGCATTTCAAAGTTCTGATTTCTTGTTCACTTATTTAACTGCTATCAGAAATCTAGACCAAAGAAATGGAATTTTTAGCACAGATAAATAGATAGATGTAATTATGTATGCATAAATATAAATCTTCTTTGAGATTGAACATAAACTATTTCTAGGAACAACAGAACAAGTTTTAGATATATTTTCTAGTAATGACCTTGGATTGTGTTATTTGCTTTCAATTGCCCTAAACACCATGACTCAGACCAGCTGCTCTTAATCCTGTCTGCGATCCCAAACATAAAAATAAATTTGGCAGCTAAAATTCTCTCTGAGTTTTCAGTAGTTGTTGGCTTTATTTTTCAGTTCAGCAATAAGCCAAAAAGAGAAATGAAGATACAATAAAAATAGGGAAATTCACTTCCAAAAGGGTACTGACTGAGTACAAGCAGCTTACTAAAAAACTTTAAATTAACAATATACACAACAAATACTTAAAGTATTAAAAATTGACAAGTATAACAAAATTTAATATATTTCCAATTAAAGCAGAGCATAACTGCTCCCACTTATAAGTGAGAACACGCAGTGTTTGGTTTTCTGTTTCTGCATTAGTTTGCTGAGGATCATGGCTTCCAGCTCCATCCATGTCCCTGCAAAGTACATGATCTCATTTTTTATGGCTCCATAGTATTCTATGGTGTACATGTACCATATTTTCTTTATCATGTCTGTCATTAATGGGCATTTGGATTGATTCTGACTTCACTATTGTGAATATTGCTGCAATTATCACATTTGTGCATGTATCTTGTAATAGAATAATTTATGTTCCTTTTGTTATATACCCAGTAATGGGATTGCTGGGTCAAATGGAGTTTCTGGTTCTATGTCTTGGAGGAATTGCCATGCCATCTTCCACAATGATTAAACTAGTATACATTCCCACCAAAAGTGTTAAAAGCATTTCTATTTCATGCAATCTCACCAGGATCTGTTGTTTCTTGACTTTTTGAAAATCAAATTTCTGACTGGCATGAGATGGTATGGTATCTCATTGTGGTTTCAATTTGCATTTATCTAATAATAATTGATGATCAGCTTTTTTTTTTTCAGTTTATAGGCTGCATGAATGTCTTCTTTCTAGAAGTGTCTGCTCATGTTATTTGCCCACTTTTTAATGGGCTTTTTAGTTTATTCCTTGTAAATTTGTTTAAGTTACTGTACATTCTGGATATTAGACCATTGTCAGTTGGATAAATTGCAAAAAATTTTCTCCCACTCTTAGGTTGCCTGATTTCTCTGATGATAGTTTATTTTTCTGTGCAGATGCTGTCTAGTTTAATTAGATCCCATTTATCAATTTTTGCTTTTGTTGCAATTGCTTTTGGTGATTTTGTCATGAAATCTTTGCCCATGCCTATGTCCTGAATGATATTGCCGAGATTTTCTTCTCGGTTTTTTTTAGTTTTGGGTTTTACATTTAAGTCTGTAATCCATCTTGAGTTAATTTTTGTATGAAGCGTAAGGAAGGGATCCAGTTTCTGTTTTCTGCATATCACTAACCAGTTCTCCCAGCACCATTTATTAAATAAGGAATCCTTTTCCCATTGCTTTTGTCAATTTGTCAGATGACTGTAGATATCTGGGCTTATTTATAAATTCTCTATTCTGTTTCATTAGTCTATGTGTCTGTTTTTATACCAGAACCATGCTCTTTTCGTTACTGTAGTCTTGTAGTACAGTTTGAAGTCAGGTAGTGTAATGACTCCCAGTTTGTTCTTTTTGCTTAGAATTACCTTGGCTATATGAGCTGTCTTTTGGTTCCACATGAATTTTAAAATAGTTTATTCTAATTCTGTAAAGAATGTCAATGGCAGTTTAAGGAGAATAACATTGAATCTATAATTTACTTTGGGCAGTATGGCCATTTTCACAATATTAGTTATTCCTGTCTGTGAACATGGAAAGTGTTTTCATTAGAACATCACATTTTCGTCATTAAAATTAGAATTTGATAATATATAATAGCGATATAATCTTGGTTTATAGGAGCTACTATGAATGTCCAAAAAACTGATTGTCTTCTGGTAAACCCTCACTAATTGCTGGATCTGGACTTATTTGTGTTGCTGTTGCTGTTTTACACTGCTGTTGTTTTGTCACTAGTCTATTGTAGTTGTTATAAAAAGACATAATACATAAAAATAAGATGAACTCGACCTTAGATCCAGCCTAACATTTAATTATCTTACCTAAACAAATTGTTTCACTTTTGTAGGAATCAATTTCTCTCATGGATGACATAAAAAAATCTGGAGTAGATAACTTGAAACAAAATATCCTGTGATAAATAACGGTATTTTCCATAGGTCATTATTTTAAATAGTTTTCTTGATATTATTTTGTAAGTTAAGTATACCTCATTAGGTACAGGTACATATAACCTCAAATACAAAAAAAATATTAAAACGTTCAAACATTAAAACATCTACTAAAAATATAAATTATTAAAAGCTATGACAAAATTTTATCAGTGAGTATTTTCACTAGCTTGAAAATTACAACTTCTGAATTGCATAGTTTGGTAGCCATATTAGACAACAAATGAATAAGCCTATTTTAGATTATTATTTTGTAACATGTTTTATTGAGACTGCCTGTCATATTTGAAAAAAAAGTAGAAAATAATTCTAGTCAATAATGTTACACTTTAATTCCTTGAAGCATACATTGCTATTAGGTTCATATATTTACAACAGGACACAATTGCAATGCAAGTTAATGGTATCACTATTTTCAAATAATATACCTTTCTTCATCTATAAAATCTATTTGTGTTTTTTAGCTTTATTGAAGTATAATATATACAAAAATTTCACACATTTAACTTATGCATGTTGATGTTTGGATATGTTTTCTGTTTTTTTAGGTTTGTTTAAAAAAATAAAAACTTTGTACCTTAGTAGTTTATTCAGGTATAATTTATATCCAAAGAAACCTGTATGTATTTAACTTATATAATTTAAATATGAATTTGAAGTTGTGTTTGGTATTTAAATATTACTAATTATTTGAAAACAAAAAAAGGCACAAAGTTTACATAGCAAAGTTCTACTGAACAATTTTCTTAAGTAGAAATATATATATAAGAGTAAAAAAATCAGAAAAATGCTGCCTGTAACAATTTACATGTAGTGCATGGTGAAAAGCTCTATAGATTGTCTTCATATAAAATGCTTTAAAATTTTTAAATAGAAAATAATGTCCCTTTATTGCATCACATAGACTTGTGTATTTCTACGTATCCCTGTATTTAATTTTCACCACATGAATGTGTTAAAGTGTTAACCTATTATCATTATGTTTTACAACCAAATTGGCTCTATCACAACCATTGGTCTCTGTGTATTAATGACTTTTAGAAGTTTTTACTTTGTTGACATATTTACTTACGTGTTAATAAAGAGCTATAATAATAATATTTCTCTTTCCCCCTCTTCTATAGTAAAATAAAAACTGGGGCAGATCATGCCTGAAATCCCAGGAATTTGGGAGGTCAATGAGGGGGGATTCCTTTGAGTGCAGGAGTTCGAGACTAGCTTGGGCATCGTGGTGAAACCCCATCTCTACAAAAAAAAAAAAAAAAGAAAGAAAAAGCAAAAAATTAGTCTGGTGTGGTGGTGATTATCTGTAGTCCCAGCTAATCCAGAGGATGAAGTGGAAGAATCCCTTGGGCCAGGAAGGAGGAGGTTATAGTGAGCCAAGATGCCTGGGTGACAGAGTGAAACCCTGTCTTAAAACTACAAACAAATAAGCAAAACCTAGTTAGGATTGTCTATTTTTTCCCAAACAAAATAATTTATTTATTTTTGTTTTAATTTTCATAAATTTAGGGAATATAAGTGCAGTTTTGTTACATAAATAGATTGTGCAGTGTTGAAGTCTGGGGTCTTAATCACCACCTGAATAGTGTACATTGTACCCATTAGGTAATTTCTCATCCCTCACCTCCTCCCATCCTCCCACCTTTCCGAGTATCTGACCTGTATTATTCTACTCTATATCCACGTGTACATATTAATTGGTTTATTTGAGTTGATTGCTTTCTTTGCTTTTCCCTATGCACATTCTACATTTACTCTCTTAACATCAGATAATCTCCTATTTCTATTTTATAAAAATACTGAATGTATGAAGAAATACTTTAATCTTAATCCAGTATTTCTCCCAAAACTCTGAACATTAAATATACAGTGTGAATATTAAAATTTAGTAAATGGACACAGAAAATTTTTTTAAAGTTCAATAAAGATCATAAATTGGCCAGGCACGGTGGCTCATGCCTGTAATCCAAGCACTTTGAGAGGCCAATGGGGGTGGATCACGAGGTCACGGGATCCAGACCATCCTGGCAAAAACCCCATCTCTACGAAAAATACAAAACTTAGCTGAGCATGGTGGCACGTGCCTGTAATCTCAGCTACATGGGAGGCTGAGGCAGGAGGATCTCTTGAACCCCAGAGGTGGAGGTTGCAGTGAGCCCAGATTGCACCACTGTACTTCAGCCTGGTGACAGAGTAAGACTCCATTTCAAAAAAAAAAAAAAAAAAAAAAACATATATTGCAGTAGTCCACAAAGAAAAATTATTACATACACAAAAAAGCAAGTGGAATATATGTTTAAACATTTTGAGTTTTACTTACTCAGTTTTATATATGCTTCATTTACTCAGATGGCAGATGGCAAGGCTGGTTTTGAGTAGGAAAAATAAAGACATCCGGGTATTATCATCATTATTAGAAATTAATACAGCAGCTGCAGTGCATACCAAGGCATTCCTCAATAATATTGTCTTCAGGTCAAGACTTCTTGATCTTTGTTATGTGACAATACTTATTTCTTCTGAAAATAGGGGAAATATTAATGTCTTACTAGGACATAAATGAGGTAGCAAGGTTTGTTTCAAGAGATAGTATTATCTAAGAAACAACTTAGGAGGGAATAAATACATACATTATTATCATCATTGTTTACATTCCATGCTAAAGCAAGATATTTCCAATGTTTTGCAATTAGAAAACTAAAATTATTGTCAATACTATTTTTTTTTTTTTTTTTTTTTTTTTTTTTTTTTTTTTGAGATGAGTCTTACTCTGTTACCCAGGCTGGAGTGCAGTAAACCTCCCAGGTTCAAAAAATTCTCCTGCCTCAGCCTCCTGAGTAGCTGGGACTACAGGTATGTGCCACCATACCCAGCTGATTTTTCCATTTTTGATAGAGATGGGATTTCACCATGTTGATCAGGCTGATCTCAAACCCTGACCTCAGGCAATAGCCTGCCTCAGCCTTCCAAAGTGCTGGGATTACAGGCATGAGCCACCGCGCTCGGCCATCAATACTTCTTAATGGGAAGAATCCATGATTAAATTGTATCAACAAAGCTTGAACCTGAATAGCTGAAACCTCTTTCCTGTTTCTTTGTTACAAAATTGAATAATGCATGAAATCAAAAGGGATTTTTTGAGTTGTTTCAAAAGAATTTTGAAAATGTTGTGGGTAATATATAATTATTATTAGATTTAGAAGAAAACTAAAAAATGTTGAGTAAACAATTAATATTTTCCTTTTAAAGTTTTGAGCGTTTCAATCTTTGCCATGAAAATGGAATCAAGAAACCAATTAAGATCTTAGCAAACAGTCAACACTTTCCCCTGAGATTTGGTCAAAGCTTCTCTTAAAACACAATAATAATCAAGCAACTAGTGCAATATTTTGATTGCAATACAAAATTGTAATCATGGAAATAGTCCATTTCCTGATAGAAAATTGTTCAGAGAAGTACAGACTGTAATCATTACAGTTCTCTAGACAAAACAAAAAGAGATAGGTAGATATTGGAGAAAGACGGAGAGAGAAAAGGGAGTTTATTATGGGAATTAACTCACACAATTATGAAGGCTGAGAAATTCCATAATATGCCACCTGGAAAGTTGGTAGTATAATTTATGTAAGTCCAAAGGCCTCAGAACCTATAAGCTGCTGATGTAAGCCCCAGAGTCTAAGACGGAGAACCAGGAGTTCTGATGTCTCAGGGCAGAAGAATACAAATACTTCAGCTCCAGAAGAGAGAAAAAACTTCACCTCTCCCCGGTTTTTTGTTTGATCCAGTCCCTCAATGGATTGGGAGATGCCCATCCACACTGATAAAGGATAGATCCTTCTTATTCAGTCCATGATTCCAATGTCAATCTCTTCTGAAAACACCCTTACAGAGATATCCAGAAATAATTTTTTATCAGCTGTCTCGATATCCCTTAACCCAGTTAAGTTGACATTTAAAATTAACTGCTATAGAGACATTAGCTAAAGACCTGTATCAGCTTGCCAAAAGTCCTCAAATATTAAAGCCATTGCCCTGGAATTTTCTAAAGGTCTAAGGATTCAAATTTTAAAAGTATGGTTTTTCATATATAACTGCTGCTTACTGGAACCAGTTTACCAAGTGAAATCCAATGTATGATACTTTAAAATTGCATATTTACATAGCCATAGGTGTCTTTCAAGTTATATGACATAGTTTACCTCTGTGTCTCCACCTAAATCTCATCTCAAATTATAATCCCTATGTTATATGTAAATTTTCAGTGCCCCAAAAGAAGTAGACTCAAATATATTTAACCCAGCTTTATAAAAATGTTGTTTAGCAATTTTATTTGTTAAACTCTAACAGCTACAATGGAGTTTAAAAACTGTAAAAATCAGGACCATATAAATTGTCTAATTTAGGTAATTTGTTTTGAAAATACATTCTATGTGATAATTATATTTCTAATTATTCCCTAGTTCTGTTTTTTAATAGATATTTTTTCTTTTTACTATATAACCACAAATTTACATTTAGAATAGCTAAATAGTCTGAACTCTAAAATCGTGGCCTTCAAGTATACTTAATGCATTTTGCCATACCTATTAAAAGCACCAAAACATATTGTAAAATATTTTGTGTTTTATTTTAGTGAATATTTATATAACCCTAAAGGAATAAGGTAAGGTATAATGGATTTGTCTTTAAGTGATGAAATAATTTTCATCTGAAGTTTCTGGTATTATCATCAGAAAAGAACTTTTATGTATGTTATCTCGTGAAGTTTATACAAAAAGATAAAAATATAGAGTTTTTATTCTAAGTTGAAAGGATCCTCCTCCATAAACAGAGGAGGATCCTTTCAATTCCGTAAACAAAGGAGCATCCTTTCAACTTAGAATTTTTATCATAATATACAAGTAAACTAAGGAAATAAAAAGTAAAAACTGCATGTATTTATGAATGTCCAAGTTCTTTACATTTTGAATTATTGAATGATATGCTATACATACAAACCAAAGAACTAAAAATAGATTATCATTTGAAGCAGCAATCCCATTTCTAGGTATATAACCAAAGGAAGAGAAATTTAAAAAAAAATTAAAAATTAATTAGAAATTAATTGGAAAAAATTAATCTACCAAAGAAAAAACACAAAGCACCTGCATTCATGTATTATTGCAGCACTATTCACCATAGCAGAGACATGGAATTGACATAGGTACTCATCAACGGTTGATTGTATATACATATACACCATAGAATACTACACAGCCATGAAAAGAACAAGATAATATTCTTTGCAGCTACATAGATTACCTTGAGGCTATTATCCTAAGTGAATTAACTTAGAAATAAAAAGTTAACTATTGCATGTTCTCACTTAGAAGTGGAAACTAAGCATTGGGTAGACAAGAATATAAGGATAGAAACAATGGACACAGGGAACTCCAAAAGGAGGGGCAGATGGCAGATGGCAAGGCTGAAAAACTACCTATTGGGTACTATGTTCACTATTTGGGTGACAGTTTCAGTAGGAGCCTAAACCTCAGCTTCACACAGCATATCCATGTAGCATGCCTGCACATGCACCCTCTGAAACTAAAATTAAAAAATAAATTAAAACATAGATTCTTACATAAATGACACATAGAAAATACCTAGTACAGTATTGATTAATAAGTGATTCAAATGATTTAATGGTAAGAGTAAGAAATTGTGGATAGGAATAGATAGGTATAGCAGAGGAAAGTAAGAAAAAAAGAGAAGCTATCATAAAGCTTAAAATAATTAATTAGTTACTGGTTAATTAGATACAGTGGATTAAGAGGAAGAGTAAATCAAAGTATAATTATGTATTTTACAGCAGAGGCAACCTTGAGAAACATATTGCCATGCTTTAGTTTAAGGAGATGATGATGAGGCTCTAGATTAAAGCATAACGTGATTAGGTCATTTGCATACATATTAAACTCAGGTTAAAAAAAAGTGAAGAAAAAGTCTACTTTTCTGGAGGGTGGGATTGTTAAGGAAAATATCAAGGAATATGTGTAGAAGATAAACACCAATAAAATGGGAAATGTTCATGTGAGAGCAAGACTCGAAGAACACAGAAAAATTATCACAAGTACAGAAAAGTAACAAGCAAATACAGGGGAAGTACAAGGTACTTTAATGCCTACACATGGAAAAGGAAATTTCAGAAAGATCATGGATTATTGTTCCCAATGCTCCTGACGCGAATGAAAGGAAATAAAAACACAAAGATCCAAAACATTAAGTAACAGTAGTCTCACATAAGTTACAAATAGAACAAGGGAAAGTTATATACCTACTGTCAGACTAAAAATGTTCATTTTTTAATTAGCACTAATGGCATTTTTAAAATGCCAATTCATAAAATGTGACTAATATAAACTATCAGTTTCTTAAAAAAATCTGAGAAGTAACTATGCATCATATTTACATTGCATGTTGGGGAAACCTGCTCATTCTATTCTAATTTTCAATTTTCTTCACTTTTTAATTCTTATTTTTAATTTAATTAATTAATTTATTTTGTTTTTTGAGACAGTGTCTCCCTCTGTCACCAAGCTGGAATGCAGTGGTGGGATCTCGGCTCACTGCAATCTCCACTGCCTGAGTTCAAGCGATTCCCCTGTCTCAGCCTCCTGAGTAGCTGGAACTACAGGTGTATACCACCATGCCCAGCTAATTTTTCTTCTTTTGTATTTTAGTAGAGATGGGCTTTCACCATGTTGACCAAAATGTTCTCAATCTCCTAACCTTGTGATCCACCTGCCTCAACCTCCCAAAATGCTGGGATTACAGGTGTGAGCCACCCCGCCCTGCCAATCTTCATTATTTTTTAAGAGACACACAAAATTAGATTGTGAATAGACTCCTAATGTACATGCTAGAACTTGGTAACTACCAACATGTTGCAGAACATGTTTCATCTTAGCCCTTATCTTCTTTTGTTTTGCTGAATATTTTAAAGACACTACATTATTTCATGTCTAAATACTCTGTAATGGGTTTTAAAATCACAGTTTTTTATGAAACCTTAGTAACTCTATAGCATATAACAAAATTAGCAATTATTTATCATTATACCTAGTATATATTTGTAACAATTTATCTTGTTAATATTTAAATTTATTTTCATATGCAAATTTCTAGACATGTTATTATGGCAGAGTATAATAAGCCCTATTGTGTCTCTTAACTATAACAATTATTTCATGCCACAAATTTCATAATTTCTACTCTCTCACTCTCTTGAACTTTAAATTATTTTGAAAAATATCACAGATACCTAATTTAAATTTCTAAATATTTCTGCATACATAACTAAAAATAGTAACACCTGTTAATAAGCAAAATATGATTATTATGCTTTTTAAAATCCAAGTAATTGACATCACTAATCATTATAGAAATGCTAACCGAAACCACAATGAGATACCATCACACACCAATCAGAATGGCTATTATTATAATGTCAAAAAATAACAAATGCGGGCAAGGTTGAAGAAAAATGAAACACTTAACATACACTGCTGATAGAAATGTAAATTAGTTTGTGCAGTGTGAAAAGCATTTTGGTGATTTTTCAAAGAACTTAAAACAGAACTACCGTTTGGCCCAACAATCCCATAATTGGGGATATACTCGACACACATATAAATTGTTCTATGTATGTGCACATGTATGGTCATCATAGCATTATTCACAAAAGCAAAGATACAGGATTAACCTAGAAGCTGATCAATGGTAGACTGGATAAAGAAAATGTAATACATATACACCATGAAATACTCTGCAGCCATAAAAATGAATGAGATCATGTCCTTTGCAGCAACAAGTTGCATACCATAATCATAAGCAAACTAAAGATGGAACAGAAAACCAAATACTTCATGGTCTCACTTATAAGTGAGAGCTAAATGTTGAGTCCATACGGACAGAAAGAAAGAATCAATAGATACAAGGCTCTACCTGGAGTGAAGAGTGAGAGGAGGCTGGGGACTGACAAACTACCTATTGAGTAGCATGCTTATTACCTGGGTGACTAAATAATCTGTTCACTAAACCCCACGACACATAACTTACCTACATAACAAACCTTCACATGTATCCCTGAAACTAAAAGTTAAAAAAAAATTGAATATCCAGCTAACATTGTAATTGTTAATTGCTTCATAAATGTCACACCCATATGTGCACACACACACACACACCTTTATATATAGTTATTTTTGTATAATGCTTCAAATTAAACCTGCATGTCAAAATAAGTTGGTTTGTCTTTTAAGTTGTTATTAATATATCATCTCTTTCTCTGGTCTTTCTTTTTTTCTCACCTGCAAATTATTTGTTTAGAAATCGTTAATCAGCAAGTCTTGTTTGCTTCAACCCTACACATCCCTAAGAAAGGCCATTCTTTGCAACTGGTCGTTACTTACCTGAGTCTGGGAGATGAGTTCTAAGCTCTTGAAATATTCTGCCTAATAACAATGTTTTTGCTATCTGACAGATTTGGGCACAGACCACTAGTTTTATCAGAAAGTTTGTTAACAATATGATTTATAATAAATCACTGTTTTTGCTCTTTGTGTCTGGAGTCTGAGTATCTGAAGTCAGGCACATAGGTGCTAAATACATACGTAATTGACTCTGAATAAAACACTTGGATCACCTGGCTCAGGTGTGTTTTCCTCCTTGGGAGGACTTGTCACACATTGGCACACAGCCTTACTGGGACAATTAAGCCCACTGGATAATTTTATTGGGAGAAGACACCTGGGAGCTTGTGCCTGGTTTCTACCACACTTTGGCCCATATGGCTTTTCCTTTTGCTTATTTTTAAGCTGAATAATTTTACTCTAATAATATTATATTTACACCATGAGTATAACAAATGTTTTGAATCCTTCTAATTAATCATTGGGGCTAAGAATAGTCTTAGGAGTCCTAATACACTGTATCCTTTATGCTTTGTTTCCCTGAGTCTGGATTTTGCCAACCGACTGATGTAGTAGGTCAGACAGTATGTCTTGGCTACATGACTAGAGAGATATAAGAGCCCCCATAGGAAACATCTGCTTCCTTGAGTGCTCTCCAAGTCAAGATTGATCACAAAAATCTTGTTGGCTCAATTTCAAGAAGATTAGAGTCCTTGTGGGAATAGGAAAGATTTTGGAGAATTGTCCCGGAAGTCTTCTATGTCTTCTCAAATTTACTTGAACTCTTCTTCTCTTACTGTATTACATCACTAGCCTTTGTTAAATCCTTAGGTGAATATGCTCTGTGGAGTTGTATTCTTTCAAATGTATAAACCTGAGTAACCTTTATACCTATATTATTGAATGAATAATTAAACCTAATATTAAAACATTTGAAATAATGGCTTCAAGTGTTTGTGATTTAATATTGATCATGTCAATAACTAAGCCAAATGAACTTTCAGAGATATAATCAGATGCTTACAATATAACATGCAGTCAATTCTGCTGTTATTGCCCATGATTTTATTTTTAAGGAAGAAAAAGTCTAACTACCCTATGTCTGTAGCAATTGACACCAGGGATGGACCAGAATACACAGAAATTATCACAGCACTCACACTCAAAAATTTAATTATCATAGACTTAAATTACATGTATCAATACATACTTAAATTGCATGTAATTTACACAAATACACAAATTACATATAATTTAAGTCTATGATGTAATTTAAGTCATGTAATTTAAGTCTTTTCAGCCTAAAATATTACAAAACTGAAAGGAATTGACACAAAGGTTTGAATAATTTCATTCTGACTAGTATTTTACTGAAACATATTTTCAAAAATGGTAAAGTATATAAAGTAGAATCTAGAGTTTTAATAAAATTAATTAGAATTTATTTTCTAAGAATACCCAAAGCAGCTCTATGTGAAATAGAAAGTAATTAAGGGATTTCTTACTACTCCTGCCCATAGGAGATGAAAGCATCAAAAAATTAATCGAATAATAAATATCACAACAGGGAAACAACATTATTTGAATATAACCATCTTCCTGGCTGGAATCCCAGAAGAACATGAACTCACGGTTTGTCAAGACAGGAAAACAAGTCATAGGTTCTCTTTCAATTCTGCGTGTAAAGAAAATATATTTTTTCTAAAATAACAGTATTAAAATTTGGAATTATCTGAAGTCTTATAAATAATATGAAAGTAAAATAGCACAATTTGTATTGATACAGCATTGTTTAAGATAAAAATGTATGAGATTTTTGGAATAATGGTTAGATAGGCCAAAAATAATGCATATTGCACACATTGTCAGAAAACTGCATTATGTCATTTGCCAGAAAACTGCATTATGTCATCTGTTTCTATTACTTTGTCAGATTATGACCACTATTATTTTAGCTTGTCTGAGGGATAAGAATGTTCTGTAGATTTTATTAAAGTCATACTATTGTTCACCATTTTTATTAGTGAATTGATAATGGAATAGCATGCTTCTTTAAAAAATATACACTTGAATTATCTGCTAAAGGTATGGATTTAAAATCAATAAGAACTGAAAAGGCCAGTACTGAGACCTAAATTGTCAGCATTAAATCAAAAAGAATCCATTTTTGGCACACAATAACAGGACACAGAGAAGATATAGTTTTCCCCATTTACAAAAAAATAAAAAAAAAAGCCTTTAATTACTTCAACAAATGAAAAACCAGAGATTCAGTTCATCAAATTATACATGATCAAGGTCCTGCTCAACTCTATAAGCCTAATATTTAGCCATTCCTTGTAATCCTGTAGCCACCTCTACAAAGCTCATTGTTCAGTTACATGGAATGTTTCCATTTATGAAAAGGGCTTTTATGGCCACTTGCTTTGTCAATACTACATGATATTCATTCAGCCTAATTCATTTCACGCAGCATCCCCAACCTCATGGACTTTCTCTTTACTCCAACATGAACTTTAGATCACTGCTCATTATTAGTATTCCGAAACATGTTTAGACTTTTTTTTTTTTTTAACCTTCCAGTTTGGGTTTGATGTCCTTATCCAGTGTTCTCATAGTACACTCCAGTATTTGCAATCTGAGCATACACAAAACCTTATTGAACTTGTTTTTCTCTCTCCAAAGATTTAATGCTTCCTGTAGGGAGTGGAGAAGTCACTTTATTAAAGTAGGTAGCCACAAATGAGCAGGAAGGGGAGTCCTTGGAAAAGGAATCCTTAGAGGTGCTGCTCACTGAGAGTCAGTGCTGCCCACTAACAGCCAAAAACAATGGCTACAATAGTTACTTCTGGCCTTGTGGATTGGGTTCGTCCAAACCTGATAGGGACATATCAAGCCCTAGCCAGAGACAACCATGATAGAAACTCAACCAGCTGACGAGCATGCACATTCCTTCAAAAACTCACCCTAGGTCCGGCGCGGTGGTTCACACCTGTAATCCCAGAGCTTTGGGAGGCTGAAGTGTGTGGATCACTTGAGGTCAGCAGTTCAAGACCAGCCTGACCAACATGGAGAAACCTCATCTCTACTAAAAATACAAAAGTAGCCGGGCATGGTGGCACATGCCTGTAATCCCAGCTACTCAGAAGGCTGAGGCAGGAGAATTGCTTGAACCTGGGAGGCAATGTTGCTGTGAGCCAAGATCATGCTACTTCACTCCACTCTGGGCAACCAAAGGGAAACTCCATCTCAAAAATAATACAAAAACAAAAACTCACCCTAGTCTTTAGCTTATTATAATCAGGGACAGGAGAAAACACCCCTGGCTTGAAATATAACATGCTAATTAGACATGCAATTTATGTATTAGCACATATGGCCACAATGCATGTACACCCAGGAGACTACCCAAAACACGCTTGCTAGTAGCACCCCTTAGTACCCCTTTCATGAATTATCATAAGACCCCACCCACATAAAGGCTTCCTCAGTGTCACCCTATGCTGTCTCAGTCTCTCCAACAGCCTGCTGGGACTCAGCGTTCAGACTGTACTATCACTTTAAATAAACTCTGCTACTACTTAATCTTGTCATGTCTCTTGGGTGAATTCTTTCTTCTGTAAAGACAAGAACTGAAGATCCTGCAGTGCCTAGTAACAAACTGGATACACCTCTTTAAAACTAATGTCTAGCATAACGGCTAAAATTAAATAATTAAGTAGTAATTATTTAATTTTGAAAATTTTAAATATTTTTGCATTGCATGATTTGGCCACATTTAGGTTTTATTTCACTTTTTCAGTGATTTCTCTCCAAATTACTCATACACAATTGTTATTTTTATAGGAGGACATAGATTTCATAATTTTTGAAATATTTATTCAAATTCCCAGTTATCTAACATAAGAGTATTCTTAAATACTCTTAGTAAAATAATTGCAGATACTCTGATGCAAAAACAATAAATTATAGATTATTTTTTAAACTATAGATAGTTTTCCTTTCTACCTGCTTAATATTATTGTAAACACATTTTATGCATGGTATACTGCTGCAGAGAAACCTATAAATTTTATTAAAATAGGAAAACTAGGAACTTCTGCATAGCTGAATAGATGGAGATTATTGGAAGGTGGCACACCTGAAAAGGTCATGGAATCTCCATGACCATTTTCCCATACCTTACCCTGTGCATCTCTTCATCTGCATGCTTTGTAATAACCTTTATTAATAAATCAGCATACTTAAGTGTTTCTCTCAGTTCTGTGAGATGCTTTAGCAAATTAATTGAACCCAAAGAAGGGGCTGTGGGAAATACAACTTGAAACTCTTTGGTCAGAATTTCTGAAGGCCTTGACTGGTCACTGGTGTCTGAAGTAGGGAGGCAGTCTTGGGGACCAATCTTCCCATCTGGGGCATAAGACACTATCTCCAGGTAGACAGTGTTGGAATTAAATTGGTGGAAACTGGCTGGTGTCCACTGCTTGTTGATGAAGAGAAACTCCCGAACATTTGGTCACAGAAGTTTTCTGTGTTGCTCGTTGTTGTGTGAGAGCAAAGGAAAACACTGTCCGAGAATTTTGTCAAGGCAGAGAGGGAAGATTTTCTAGAATGGTCCTGGCTCATGGAAACATGAGGTTTTTGAAGAGAAAAGATGAAAGGATGAAGAATAAGGGATTTTTGATTCCTGGGTTGCCATGTAGTCACCCTTGGTATGAAGCTGCTACTATGGTGAGATCAGTTACTAAAGGTAAAAGTTATCGGTGAAATTTAGAAATAGATCCAACTCCTGAGGGGAGTTGGTTCATTGGAGGTACACCAACTACGGAAATGCAGAATGATAGGAAAAGAGTGATATAGTCAACCCTTATGAGAAAGAAAAGTAAAATTCTAGTCCCCCAAATGATTGAATGTGCTATGTCTTGGCCAAGCAGATCCCAGAGAGAGTAACCTCGAAAAGTGAATTCTCGGCCATGATAGGAATGAGATAAAAGGTGAGACTGTCTATTTTGGCTTTTGTGGCCGTTGCTTTTAGGGTTTTAGTCAAGAAGGAAGACTCTTTTACATGGGCACAACACATGAAGTTACTCCCACAGAACTAAGCAACGGTTTGAGAAGCTTTATCAAATCTTCAGTCTCAGCTTCTCTTCACAGATCTAACACATGCTGATAAAGATGTTAGGAGAATTATCAAGGGAATGGGGGAAAGGCGAAAAGGAGAGTGAAATGGCTCATCCCTGTAAGATGAAAATATTAAATCATTATTAAAAAATAAAGTGCATGAAGAAAACGTTGTTGGGGTGAAACTGGAGGATCAAGAAAGAGAGAGTCATGAAATTCACACTAGAGATTACATCTCAACATGAGATTCAGAGGTGACATCCAAACTATATTACCACCTTTCAAGCAATGTAAATTCAATATGATATAAGAAATGGGTACCCACCAGATTGCCTAAGCCCACAGAATGCAGAGTAGAAAGTCATGAAATTCTGGGTTATAAATCTTTAGATAGTTTATAAGATACAGGTTAAATAAAATAAAAATTTATAGGGTTAAAACAAAGGTCTTAACACAACATGGTCCACAGTTGGGTGGAACAAAGGGAGCCCCTTCTGTTCCCCCAATATCACAGGGCACCAAATCACTTTGCTGTATTACTGGAAGCTGGAGAATTTGAAAAGGCCAAAAGGTAAAGATTACAATAAGAAACTTCAACTGGAATTGCCTTGGACAATGATTAGGCTAATTAATCAAGGTAGCAATTCACGAAGAGTCCAGAGTCACCTGATAGGACCCCTGGCTGGGGACCCAATGCATTCTGCAAAAGAGAAGATAAAATGATGTGGGATAAAAAAGTTAAGTTTATAGAACTAGAACATAAAAATATAAGGCTGATAAGATTATAAAACTTAGTATACTTGAACACACTTCACATAAATTGGTTCTATCTCTTTCTCTTGATTATATTATGGAAATGGACACTATCTGAGTGGGGAATGTTTTCTGTACCTAGTACTATAAACAGAAGGCATGGAAATCCACCTGAATTAGGTCATTCTTGTATTGTTATAAAGGAACACTTGAGGCTGGGTAAGTAATAAAGAAAAGAGCATTAACTGGCTCGTGGTTCTTCAGTTTGTACGAGTGTGGCACTGGCAATCTTCCCCACTCAGAGAGGCCTCAGGGAGCCTCTACTCATGGCAGAGGATGAGTGGGTACAGGCACATAAAATGGTAAGAGCAGGAGCAAGAGAGAGATTGGGGTGAAGGAGGTAACACATGTTTAAACAACCAGACCTGTTGAGAAGTCACTCACCATTTTGAGGACAGCACCCATCCCTGCAGCTTCCTTCCACATCACCCTAACACCTCCCACCAGACCCAGCCTCTAACACTGGAGATTACATCTTAACATGAGATTTAGAGGGAACATCTAAACTATATTACATCGGTCAAGTAATGTAAATTCAATATGGTATGGTAAATGGGTACCTGCAAGATTCCCTAAGCCCACAGAAAGCAGAGTAGAAGCTAGAATGCTGTTGAGGATGGATTCTGCACTTGATAACCCTTTGTAGAATGTTTACTCATGTTTATGAAAAAAGTCTGTGGGTGCTTCCCAGTGCCTACTAGAATTTTGGACAGGAGAATTTCCGCTTGAGGGGCATTTACTACCTTGTTATTGTCTATTATCTGAAATTACCACCATGACAGAAGGGCATGAAATGATCTTGACAAATGAAATACCCATGCTGTCCAAGGTGATGTGAGAGAAACTAACGGGGATGGCAGTGCCCCCGAAGAGTTCCATAATAAAAAGGAAATGATTTATTAAGAATTGTGCTATGTGGGGGATATGGAGAAAATACAAGCAGACAACTTTTTTTTTTTTTTTTTTACCTCTGGGACTGCTCTGGAACTTTGTGAGGAGCTGCTGGATCCTACAGTGCTCTCAAGTGATTAGCAAACAGCATCATGGTTTATGAATGCAGTTCTAAAGCAAATAATTACATCCTGTCTGTAAGGCTGCTATTCTTTTCAAAGAAGGTAAAAACAAATCATCTTTGTGGGTTGAGTTATATCTTGTCTTTCTAACAGCAATCCAAGTATTGAACAGTAGTAGAAGACCCTGTATTTGAGTTTCTATTAACTCATGGACATTGGTCAGTGGCTTGTTCACATAAGCACAAAGGCAATGCACACCTGGCCTGTTAAAGAGATGCCCATACACAGCATTATGGAAATTTGAGGGGTGCTGTAAACTGAAACATGTCAGTGCTCATTAGAAGAGCTCCTTTCCTGAAGTGGTCACGTGGGTCAAGGAATGGATGGATATGAGGATACCGCAGCAGGAAGGAGATAAGCTGAGTCTAGACATGTTTACTCTTATACCCTTTCGGGCACAAAATGCCCTTAAGAACTATCCTGTCTGCCAGCAAAAGAGACAGAGACTGCTGATGGCTACAGAGCACATTCTCTGTTGGGAAGGCTTTGAACATAGCTGGCTAGTGACACTGATACTAGTAGCCCTCGGGATCTACAAATGGGTATTGACAGGAATAGACACTGACTCTAGAGTGTCTTTGATTAACCAGTGTAAGATGCAAATGCTCAGAGTGTCAAAACAACAACAACAGCAGCAGCAACAAACAGAAGATGGTGTCTGGATTTGCGTGGCTGACTATCGTTTGTTCAGTCCACAGAACACATTGTACAGCCCATAGTGCCCAATAACATGCAGAGAGACATCCTCCTCAGGTCAATAGTTTGCTAGAGAAGTAGAAACGGAATTAAAACACTGGGGGGACATAAAAGCACAAAGGGCTGTTTTACATGCCTTCATGAGGATGTGCTCACATTCTACATGACTGGGACTAAAGGATTGCCCCTACTAGATTTTTCTCTGTTTTTTTTTTGTTTGTTTGTTTGTTTGTTTTTTGAGACGGAGTCTCGCTCTTGTTACCCAGGCTGGAGTGCAATGGCGCGATCTCGGCTCACCGCAACCTCCGCCTCCTGGGTTCAGGCAATTCTCCTGCCTCAGCCTCCTGAGTAGCTGGGATTACAGGCACGCGCCACCATGCCCAGTTAATTTTTTGTATTTTTAGTAGAGACGAGGTTTCACCACGTTGACCAGGATGGCCTCGATCTCTTGACCTCGTGATCCACCCGCCTCGGCCTCCCACAGTGCTGGGATTACAGGCTTGAGCCACCGCGCCCGGACTGATTTTTCCTCTGTTTTTCTAGTTGATCTGGGGAAGAGAAGATGAGGAGGATGCTGGTATGACTGAAATTCTTGCCAAGGGTACAAGTACCCTGGTATAACTAACATTTTTTTCTTTATTTCCCTAATCACCTCAACTTTAGTTTATTTCTCTACTGCCTGATTCATGGTCTTAAGACCAGGGCTGCAACTACAAGCACTGAAAAGCAAGGATGATTTCTAAGCAATAAACTGTAGCTACATTTCTAAACCTTGTGTCAGAATCCCTAAGGGCCTAATGAGGGTGGGTTGTACCTTCATCTCATCTAGCAAGTTCAGAGCTAAGAGTGAATGCAACTATATTGCCTGGTGGTAAAAATAGCTCACTAGTTCTGCACCTATGTAACTTTACCCTTTTTAAATTGAAGTGGACTTATAAGGAGGTACTTGCTAGACTCGTGTTGCCACCTGCAATCGAAACCAGCACAAGGGTAATTCCAATGACTCTTCAAAAGATGAAAACATTTGAATATTAATTATGAGAAGGAAAAAGAGTAGCTGAGGATAAAATAATATATTAGTATTAAATTGAGGCAAATACATTAGATTAATACCTTGAAAGAAGCTCAGAGCAAGAGAGGACATTGTATTTTGGTTAAATTACAATAGATAACTAAAACGATGAAGCCATATATTTTCCAAGACCATTCCTGCTTTTAGAACCTGACAATATTGAATGAAAGCCGGCAAACCTAAGTGGCCTCACCTAGGGAGACAATATATAATGTGATGAACTGCACTAATTATTAATGACTGAATGAGATTCTAGTAATATAGAAATATCTACTGTCCTTTTAAAGTAAGAGATCTGGATTAGAGCAGTAAGGATGGACTGTGATATTCTGAACTATGTAGTCTGTCTTTATCCCAGTTTCCTGCCATGCAACTCCTAAAATACTTAACATCTGCAGAAATAAAAAAAAAAAAAGGAAAACTTTAATGAAATTCTATAAACAACATAAAGGATAGTTTTATTTATAATTTTTACCATTATTATTATTGTTTTTATTTCTCTGCTTTGAGACAGAGTCTCACTCTGTCACCGAGGACAGAGTACAGTGGTGCCATCTTGGTTCACTGCGGCCTTCATCTCCTTGGCTCAAGGAATCCTCCCATGTCAGCTTCCTGAGTAGCTGGGACTACATGTGCACAACATTCGTGGTTAATATATATTTTTTATTTTTTTGATAGAGCTATTAATTTTTTTTTTAGGGTTTAGCTATATTGCCCAGGCTGGACTCAAACTCCTAGGCTCAAATGATCTGCCCACCTCAGCCTTTCAAAGTACTGGGATTACAGACATTAGCTGCCATACTCAGCCCACATTTCACTACTCTTGAGTTTCTCAGTCATCTGAGGAATAACAATTGATACTTCAACTAAAATCTTCACAGTCATTTGAAGGTATAAAGATCACTTAAGATGCCAATTTTAGATGCATAAATCTATAAATCTTCTTGCTAAATACAGAAACTAAGAAAATTATTTCCATTTCCTTTGGAGCCCACCCAAATCAAAAAGAGTACTACTAAAATCCAGCACTCTGGGTAAAAATAATTTCTACCCAACATCTCTACTTGTTCTACATTTTGACAATGGGTTTCTCTTGCAATTACCACACCACTTTGAATTCAAATTCTGGCAGTCAAATATTTCTGAAAGTAACCCCAGAGTACCACTACTCAAGTGGTACATATTATACTCAAGAAACATATTATACTAATGAAAAAGGATATATATTTGCAATTCCTAGAGCCTTAACTGGTTCAGCAGACTCAGTGGTTAGACAGAACCATTATCTTTGTGAATTTGCATCCCCTGAAGCACACTTTTTAGGGAAATTTTAATTACTGATACATAAAATTCACAACCCAATGATTTATTTTTGGTATTTAAAAACTTACAATTTGATATCAATAAAGTGGTGAAAATCTAGCCAAGATAGAAACATCTAAATTAATATTTTATTATCTGTTTTATAACTGTGTAGCCATAGCTATCTACTGATAATATAATACAGTATCATGAAAATAATAGTTGTGTAAATCATAACTGTCAGGTAAAATCAGCATCAAAATTTTGACACTGTAGGCAGTCGTGTTTGTTAAGTCTAACGAAGATTCAATTTCCAATAACAAATATAAGTGCGCAGATTGCATGTCATGGGATTATGCAAAGACATCTTTTTGCTCAACTTGAAACACGAGGCTGTAAAAGGCACTCTAAAATTATACTAGAATATGTTTAACTGCAAGAAACAGTAACATAATAAATATCTAAAGCCTGAAAGATTGTTGTGAAATGTAACACATTCTTTGACTTAGGATAATTATCAAAGCCTTTGCCTTAACCAAAAATGTTCTTTTTAAACACATCATTTAAATTTATATTAATATACAACTGTCTATGGCTGTCTTGAGAAAATACAAAATTTTAAATTCTTCTGACAGAAAATGTATGCAAAAAATACAATATATTTATGCTAACCAAGACGATCTAGTGTTCAGACAATATTAATCATAGATTCTTAAAGAAACATCAGACAGCATTCAATGCAACATATACTAACTATGCTAAGAATGGCCTCTACTATAAAATTAAAAGCATTTTCTACAAGATAACTCTTCTCAATTGATAGCATTTATCATTATTGAAAAAATAAAACAAAAACTGTTTCTACCTTCAGCAGAAATTTGGCTTAACATAACAACTTTCTCTCCATGGTCCTCCTAAGGCCCCCAGAATGTGTAGCGTAGAATTTGTTTTACCTCACAGGGAAGCCATTTAATTATATCAAAATATGTTAATAATTGTAATTTTCATATTTTTTTTTTTTTTACATTTCTCAAAGCTCCATATTGTTTTATTTTAGTAGATCTAATGCAAAGGGCTCTCTCATTTCTGGGCCATTATCTCTGGCAATACCCCTGTTTTCAAAGTGTCCTCATGAATAAATACATAGTCAAGATATGATTCCAGAAACAGGACTTAAATTGTTGTGATTTCTAGACTTCCATTACCCAAGTTAGGGTGCATTGACGTTATGGTTGCCACAATATTTATACACTGAAGAAGATTGCACAAACTAAAAGCTTCCTGGCCAGTAGTGTAGAGCACATTTGTTTTAGACCAAAAAGGTGGGACCCAATCTTGACGTATATGCTACATTTTAATTTGATTTCTTGGAATTATTATATTTGCATCAAGCATCTTTTTGAATCATGACATTCATTTTTATTTTATGGATTTTTTAAATCTTTTGAGATGGAGTCTCACTCTTGTCTCCCAGCCTGGAGTGCAACGGTGCAATCTTAGCTCACTGAAACCTCCACCTTCAGAGCTCAAACAATTCTCCTGCCTCAACCTCCTAAGTAGCTTGGATTACAGGTGCCAGCCACCACATCCAACTAATTTCAGTACTTTTAGTAGAGACAAGGTTTCAGCACGTTGGCTAGTCTGGTCTCAAACTCCTGACCTTAGGTGATTCGGCCACTTCAACCTCCCAAAGTGGGATTACCGTCCTCAACCACTGCACCCAGCCTGGAATATCTTTTAGCATACCTAACTCTTACATTTCCTTTCTTACCTCATTTTTAAAAAGACTGAATTAGGCATCGCCTACCAAAAAACTACTAACTCCATTGATGCTCAAGGGAAAAAAAAAAAAAACAACATTAAAAAAGAAAAATAGGCTGAGTGCGGTGGCTCATACCTGTAATACCAGCACTTTGAGAGGTAGAGGTGGGCGGATCACAGGGTCAGCAGATGGAGACCATCTTGGCCAACATAATAAAACCTGTCTCTACTAAAATTACAAAAAATTAGCAGAATGTGATGGCACACACCTGTAGTCCCAGCTACTCAAGAGGCTGAGGCAGGAGAATCACTTGAATCTGGGAAGTGGAGGTTGCAGGAGCTGAGATAGTGCCACTGAATTCCAGCCTGGTGACAGAGCAAGACTCCGTCTCAAAAAAATTAAAAAAAAGGAAAAAAATAACACAAGTTAAAATGTTTGTTTTTTGACATTTCATTTTTATTTAATATTTTTGGCTTATATTGGATCGAATCTTGAGAAATCTCTGAGTAAGTCAATTTGCCATAAACTCTGATATGATTTGTCTCTCTGACCCCACACAATTCTCATGTTGAATTGTAATCCCTATGTGTTGAAGCAAGGGCCTGGTGGGAGGTGAGTGGATCATGGGGGATTTTCCCTCTGACCCCCTTACTATTCTCCTGAGAGTAAGTTCTCAAAAGATCTGACGGTTTAAAAGTGTGTTGCATTTCCCTCTTCACTCTTTCACTCCTGACACCATATGAAGAATGTTCATGCTTTCTCTTCACTGTCCAGTCTGACTGTAAGTTCCTTGAAATCTCCCAGTCATGCTTCCTGTTAAGCCTGCAGAACTGTGAGCCAATTAAATCTCTTTCTTCATAAATTACCCAGTTTCATGTGGTTCTTTATAGCAATGTGAAAATGGACTAATATAGAAAATTGGTATCCGAGAAGTGGGACATTACTATAAAGACACCTGAAAATGTGGAAGCCACTTTGGAACTGGGTAATTGGTAGAGATTGGAACAGTTCAGAGGGCTCAGAAGAAAACAGGAAAATGTGGGAAATTTTGGAAAGTCCTAAAGACTTGTTGAATGGTTTTGTCTAAAATACTAATACTGACATGGACAATGAAGTCCCGGCTGAGGTGGTCTCTGAGACGGGGAACTTGTTGGGAACTGGAGCAAAGACCACTCTTGCTATGCTTTAGCAAAGAGACTGGCAACATTTTGGCCCTGCTCTAGACATCTGTAGAAATTTGAACTTGAAAGAGATGATTTAGGGTAGCTGGCAGAAGAAATTTTTAAGCAGCGAAGCATTCCAGAGGTGAAAAGTCTGCTTCTAAAAGTATATGCTTATATGCATGAACAAAAAATGGTCTGAAAATGGAACATATATTTAATAGAGAAACAGAGCATAAAAGTTTAGGAAAGTTTGCAGCCCAATCATGGAAAAACAAAACAAAACAATAAAAAATATTTTCTTGGCAGGAATTCAAAGCTGCAGAAATTTGCATAAGCAAAGAGAAGTAAAATGTTAATAGCCAAGACAATGAGGAAAATATCTCCAGGGCTTGTTAGAGACCTTTGTGGCATCCCTTCCCCTGAGACCTAGGAGGGAAAAACGGTTTTCTGGGCCAGGCCCAGGGCCTCATTGCTTTGTGCAGCCTTGAGATAGCTCCATGCATTCCAGTTACTCTAGCTCCAGCCATAAGGTACAGTTTGGTCTGTGGCTTCAGAGTATGCAAGCCCTAATCCTTGGCATCTTCCCTGTGATATTGGGCCTCTGGGTGTTCAGAAGGTAAGAATTGAGGTTCAGGAATCTCCATCTAGATTTTAGAGGATGTTAGGAAACTCCTAAATTTTCAGACAGAAGTCTACTGCAGGTTTTCCATGGAAAACCCGTACTAGTCTGGCGCAGAGGGGAATTGTGA
Organism: Aotus nancymaae; assembly: GCF_030222135.1. Lineage (NCBI taxonomy): Eukaryota > Metazoa > Chordata > Mammalia > Primates > Aotidae > Aotus > Aotus nancymaae. Next base: position 26,916,794 of record NW_026988435.1, read on the forward strand.
GCTTGGAGCCTCCACACAGAGTCCTCACTGGAGCACTGCCTAGTAGAGCTGCGAAAAGAGGGCCACCATCCTCCAGACTCAAGAATGGTAGATCCACCAACAGCTTGTACCACGTACCTGAAAAAGCCACAGACACTCAATGCCAGCTTTGAAAGCAGCCTCAGGGCTGTGCCCTGCAGAGCCACAAGGGCAGAGCTGCCCAAGGCTGTGGGACCCCATCCTTTGCATCAGCGTGCCCTGGATGTGATACATGAAGTCAAATGAGATTATTTTGGAGGTTTAAGATCTGATGACTACCCTGATGGGTTTCAGATTTGCATGCGTACTATAGCACCTTTGTTTTAGCCAATTTTCCCCATTTGGAATGGGAGCATTTACCCAATGCCTGTATTTCCCTTATATTTTGGAAGTAACTAACTTGTTGTTGATTTTACAGGCTCATAGGCAGAAGAGACTTCCTCATCTCAGATGAGACTTCAAAATTAGACTTTTGGGTTAAAGCTAATATGAGTTAAGACTTTGGTGGACTCTTGGAAAAGCATGATTGTGTTTTGAAATGTGAGGACATGAGGTTTTGGAGGGGTCGGGTGGGGAATGACACGGTTTGCTTCTGCGTGCCCACCCAAATCTCATGTCGAATTGTAATCTGCAGATGTTAAAGGAGGGGCCTAGTGGGAGCGACTGAATCATGGGGGCAGATTTTCCCCTAGCTGTTCTCATGATAGTGAGTTCTCATAAGACATGATGATATAAAAGTGTGTGGTGCATCTCTTTTTGCTCTCTCTTCTGCCTCCATATGAAAAAGGTCCTTGCTTCCCTTTACCTTCTGCCATGATTGTAAGCTTCCTGAGACCTCACAGTCATGCTTCCTGTTATGCCTGCAGAACTGTCAGTCAATTAACCCCCTTTTCTTTATAAATTACCCAGTTTCAGATAGTTACAGCAGTGTGGAAGCAGACTAAAACAAACTCTTCTCATTTTTTTGAAATTTTCTTGTAAGGTTATTTGTTAACACCATGACAAGCATCTCCATGCAATCTCTCACTTTTCCCCAGACTGGAGTGCAGTGGCATGATTGTGGCTCACTGCATCCTCTGCCTCCCGGGTTCAAGCTAAGATTCTCCTGCCGCAGCCTCCCATATAGCTGGGATTATAGGCATGTCACCATGCCTGGCTAATTTTGTATTTTTAGCAGAGACAGGGTTTCTCCATTGCTGGTCATGCTGATCTCAAACTCTAAACCTCAGGTGATCTGCCCACCTCAGCCTCCCAAAGTGCTGGGATTACAGGTGTGAGCCACCACACTGGGCCCATGCATTTTTATAACCATTTAACTTCATAGAGTTTGTGACTAAAAGTTGAGCAAATAGTTTATCATGCACCAGGAAAAGATAAAAGCAAACAAAGCAAAAAAACAAAAATTATCTTCATTCTCCATTCAATTATTTCCTAGAAGTTTTTCTCATAAGAGATGTTAAAGAAATTATTTCTGATTAATTATTTTCATGTTTAGTACATTAATCACTTAGGTTTTTTTTTTCCTACTTGTTATTTCAAAGTGGGTAACAACAGGAATTATTCCTGGATAGTTTAGATTTCATGAACCTCCAATAACACCCAGTGGATAATTGAATGCTGTGCATGTAATTAAGGCTGAAACTAATACCCCAATAAGTAATTAAAATTTTCCCAACATCATGTAGGAATTCAATATTAAAGAAGAGGGTAGAAAAATCATGCTGTTAGACAATTTTTTAAAAGGTTATTGTTTACACTATTTCAAAGAAATTCTGAAACTTTTGGTTATTAAATTTTTGCATATAAAAATTAGGTGTAAAGCATAGAGATACTATGTCTGTTTTTCTGCTAGAGCAATTTGCATTATTGAGAAAAGGGGAATAAATAATTGCAGAAATTTATTAAGGTTGAATTTAATTTTGAACTAACAAAAACAAGAACAATGAAGTCACTCAATATTACCAAATAAGATTTTTTTGGGGGAAAGATCTTTTTCTCAGAATAAGAATCACCTCAGTGTGTTTCAAGCAAAGTAAAGAATAATTTTCAGGACTGGTTCTTTTATCCATTTTTTACTTCAATCATGCCCTCTTTTAAAAGGCCATTCTTACAAGTGAGATCATCATTGTCTATTTGTCATGTAAACAGGTGGACCAAGATGTGCTGACATTAACTGAAAGTAAATGTCCATACCTTCTTTTCTGAAATATAATTATATAGTGTCATTTTTCCCAGAATAGTAACCTTAATCATTGCTGACAGAAAATACTTAACTGCTAATTTCATGAAATATATTCAACCTAAGCAGTAACTTATAGTGTTTTTAAACACTGTCATTTTTTAGACTTATTCATCATTCTTATTTACTATAAAAGTCAAGGGGCACTAGAGCAATTTAAGGTACACCATTAGAAGATAAGGAAATTAGGATATGATCTACACATGTCAGACTATGTGAACATTACACCACAAATGATGAGGGACACTTACAGCAAAATATGACTGCATTAAATATGATTACATTTAATATGATCACATTCAAAATTATATATTTAAATTCAGTATTTAGTAAATGATTTATTAATTTTGCCTATGAGATAATATGAGCTTAGTAAATAGAAAATGTTTGTACTTGTTTATATGCACGTATATATTATTAAGCTTTTATATTTAATATACATTTTTTTCTCCCAACCTGTATAAAGTTGGAAAAATATTTATTATATGCTACCTAGACTATACAACTGTCTATATTTCAGATTTTTCCTTTGTCTGTATTGCTAATTTTATGCTTTGATCTCTGAGACCAAAATTATTAAATTCTTAGTAAAATTGAAAAAGACTATCCTTTCCCAACACGCACACATACACACACTAATGCACACTCCTGACAAAAGCTTCTTTTCTAGTGCAGTATAAGTTTATCCATTTAATGATATGCCAGTACATAAGCTTTAGAGACTTCTTGAAATTATAGTCAGAAGTATAATTCAGGGAATTCTAGTCACAGAGGCTTTTTGTCTAGGGCAGTGGTTGGCAGAGTTTTTGGTGAAGGGTCCAATAGTTAATATTTTAGGCTTTTCAGTACACATATAATGCCTGACATAGCTACTCAATCCTGTCATTGCAGTATGAGAAAAGCTATAAACAGTATATAATAAAACTGTGTGACTGTGTTTCAATGAAACATTATTTACAGAAATAGGGAGAGTTGAGGTTGAACCAAAAGCCTTAGTATGCAGACCAGAGATATAGATGAGAGAATCAAAACTATTGAAGAATTTAAGCCACAAATATGATGCTTTCAATGGAACCTCAGCCAAAGAAAAGTCTGGGCCAACCTCATCTTAATATTTAACAATATTTTATCAATCAGAGTTACGATAAAAGACAATAGTATACATATTTATGCCCTTCAAGCTATTTAGCTAGAAAGTTATTGTAACTAATAATTCTGGTCTATGAACTATGGTATGAATGTTTCCTCCAAATCCATATGTTGAAACTCTAACTTCCAAGGTGGCGGTATAAGGAAGTGAAGCCCTTATGAGGTGATTAGGTCATGAGAACAGAGCCCTCACAAGTGGGGTTAGTGCTCATATAAAGGAGACCCCCCAGATGGAGCTCATGTGTCCCTTACATTATGCAAGGACAAGCAAAAAGGCACCATCTATGAACTAGGAAGTGGGCCTTCATCAAACACTGAATCTGCTGATGCCTTGATCTGGGACATCTCAACCTCCAGAACTGTGAAAAATAAATTTCTGTCATGTAAAAGCCACACAGTTTATCGTTTTGGTTGTAAAAGTCTGAAAGAACTAAGACAGTCATTTCTGACCAGAAATTTCTCTGCTCTTTAAACCGAGATATGGCCTTTTCTGTTTACCCACAATATTAAAAACAAAAACGAAGTAAAAAATAAATAAATAAATAAACTGAGATATGAGTGTGACACAAATGATCAGTGATTTACATATTTGTGGTTTGTTTCATGAATCTTACCCAATGTTGTATATAATACTATGATTAAATTATTGATTTGGATATTTTTCCCTCCATTGTAAATATTTTTTCACAATTTATCTATAAAATATTAAATGTCTAAACATCGAGTATTTATCTTGTACATTTTATTTTCAAATGCATTTATTATAGGAACGCTTTTATATTACATAAATTATTATTTAAAAATGAAAACTCTTCATCCAGTTAAGCAGAGTAGTACAGAGCTTGTAAATACACTTCCACGTTTGTAAATCAGCACCAAAATTTAGTAGTTACATAACCCTGTGAAATTGACTAAACTTCTCAGGACTCAGATTCTACCCCACTAAAATTAGAATTACAACATAACTATCTCACAGGACTATGTAACATTTAAATATGTGAATACAGACTAAATGCTTAGTGTATTGCCTGACATATAGTGTATATAACTTAAAACATCATACAAGTATTGGTTGTCTTATCCTATAGCAGTGATATTGCAGAACAACTTATATATCTTGAACTAATGTTACAGAATTTCATACTTGAAATAGAAATTTAAATGAAATAGAAAACATTATACATTAATATTAATTATTTTAGTGTACTAAATTTTCCTCTACATAGTTTTCTAATAAATTATCTCTGAAGATATATCTTTAATGTCATATAATGCATGTTTGTATTAGAGTCTGATAACAGGAGATAGGCCAAGATATTATCAAGATTTCTATCAGAATTTAACCCAATATAACTGATAAACATAAAGTTTTATCTTATGGGTGTTTATCGTTTAAAATATGCAAAGAGTATCAGTGGTAAACAGTATGGTCAATGCAAAACGAAACCTTAGTTACACCAGTTTACTTGTGTAAAGTAGGAAATTTTGAACTTTGTCACAGCTGATAGTCCTCTTAGTATATTAGTAATACAGAATATATTTTATTGCTTCAGTCCAATATTTTAAATCCTAATAACTGACAAATGAGTTAATTTGTCTATCATTTCTAGTCTTGCAAGTGCATACAAATTGATAAGAGTTATGAACCCTTGGGTACTTTAAAAATTAATTTCCATTTGGGCCTCCCTTTCTCTGATCCAGGTGAGCCACCAGGCACACAAATAATATTTGCTGCCCTGTTCTTCTGTTCTATGTCAATTGGAAGCTCTGCTTCTCCTAAACATCATAAGGTGACTGTTAAAGATAACAGGTTTCCAAGACTTAACCTTGTAATTCTGACACAGTAGATGTGAAATGGGACCTGAGAACCCTACATTTAAAAAATAAATTAATAACTCAAGTGATTATGAACTAGCATTCCATAAATCATAGTTTGAGAAAAACAAGGGAGAAAATTTAAAGAAAGAGAAATAAAGATTATTTAGGTTTGTGATCTGAACAATTTAAAAAAGCTACAACATTCCTACAATACTAACCAAAATATCATAATCAAGTATGCTAATTTATTGTTTTTGGCTGAATTTTCAATCATAAATTGACTTACTAAATCAGCCAGCCATATCCAATCAAATAATTTGGAGCATGGTCACATTTTAATCTCCAAACTAGAAAACAATACACAAAATTTTGGATAGAACAAATCTGTTCTCCTGCCTTTTCCCTGTAAAGAAGGCAAAATTTTACATTTACCTTCCTAGACTTTTCCCTAGGCCTAAAATTAAATTGACATAAGCCAGACTGGCAGGAGAATAACATACAAATTTGTATCTTTTATATGAAGTAGGAGCCTTCACAAAGAAGTGATGACACAAAAACGTGGCCAAATCTAAGGGCTTGTACATTAGGTCGAGTAGAGAAACAATTATGGAAAGTGTTCAAATTATGTGAGGAAGCTAAAAGAGATATAATAATTATTTTAACAGGGTGTATTTATATGGAATTATCCTGAATATAATTACCCATTGAAGAATGATTCTCTCTTCTAGTATGAAGAGAGATGAGTTTTATCTTTCATTTTCAAAAACAATGGGGTAGATTAGAATGCCCTTCTTTGATCTGCTGTTTTTCAAGTGCTTTTAGATCAAAATAATCTGTATACCTAAGTGGCATATTTTGAGATGTCTTGTTCTGCTACCTTTCATATGCATTAGTGTTATCTTAGAAGATAAGATATATTTGTAAATCAGCAATTACACAACATGCACTGTCCCAGAAAGTACAATGTGCATCCATTTCATGTTTTTGTTCTGTAAGAAACCCTTCTACCTATAATCCATCTTTTTTTCTTCACTTTGTTCTTTTTGTTACTTACCTCCTTTCTGCTCATCTCCCTTAAAAGGTTTGTCTTCATCTAACGGCTTAGGCATATTCTGTAAAAGTCAGTTTAAGTTGTCATTAAATGAATTCAGTTTTATAAATAGATATCTTCTTTTTTTTTTTTTTTTTTTTTTTTTGAGATGGAATCTCGCTCTGTCGCCAGGCTGATGCCAGTGCAGTGGCTTGATCTTGGCTCACTGAAATCTCCACCTTCTGGGTTCAAGTGATTCTCCTGTCTCAGCTTCCCAAGTAGTTGAAATTACAGGCGTGTGCCACCACACCCAGCTAGTTTTGGTGTTTTTAGTAGAGACGGGGTTTTACAATGTTGGCCAGGGTGGTCTTGATCTTCTGAACTCATGATCCACTAGCCTCGGCCTCCCAAAGTTCTAGGATTACAGGCATCAGCCAATGCACCTGACCTATAAATAGACATCTTTATATATTAAGCTTTAAATTTATTTTTTTATTTAGCATATATTATATGAGAAGATACAGGATTTCATCCTGATTCCATTATACAGATCTCTCAAGATTTATAAAGTTTAGTTTCCTTATCGACAAATTTTAAAAATGAAGACATATAATTTATAGGCTTCTTTTCATCTCTCAAGTCCTATAAAATTATCTAACAACATTCTGCCTCAAGGTCTCTGCATGTAACAGCTAATAATTTTTGAATCTGAAAAATGATTTTGAATCCTGCCTCCAACATTTACTCACTGTGGGGTTTTAATAAAATTTAATAAATAACTATCTCTCATCTGTGAAAGTGGAGTAATATGATACATGGGACACTGCATCAGATAACTCCCATAGGATATGTATTATGAGTAAGAAATAAGTGTTTCTTATCACGTTGATTTACATATACAAAGTAATTTAGCATGGCTTGCTATTCAGATGGAGATAAGTAAATAAATTATTATTAGACATTGAAATAACAGAGATATTGAAATATTACAAAATTATAGGTACTATTTTTTAAATGTTACCTGCAGAAACTTGCATTTAGAATACACAATCTAATATACCTGTAACCCTAGGGGGAAGGGCTGGAAATTTTAATATTTGGATGTTGTGTTTCTCTGTTGTCGCATTTGCTGTTAGCCATCATGGAAGCAAGAATAAATGGGAAGAAGAGAGAAAATATATATATTCAGAAATTGTAGAGTCTCAGGAGGTAACTGGTTCACAACTCCTAAGGGAAATGATAAAGCTAAGTAGATGAATGTATACACCTACCACATACACAAAAATGTTAAAAATTAAACTGCAATAACAAATATTCTATTTTCGACTTGAGGCATAAATGAAAGTAAAACTGTGCCCATCAAAGCCATTGTGAAATCTCAGAATCAGACAACTGAGGATATGCCATCTGCTAATCTCTTAAAAATGATTAATTTGTTATCAATCTGTGATGGTTAATTTCAGGTATCAACTAGACTGGGCCACAAGGTTTCCAGCTATTGGTTAAACATTATTCTGGGTCTTTCTGTGAAGGTAGTTTTGGATGAGATTAGCATTTAATTTGGAAGACTGAGTAAAGCAGATTGCCTCCCTTAATGTTGGCCTCATCCAGTTACTCGAAAAGCTGAATAGATCAAAAAGCATGACCTTCCTTTAAGAAGAGGAAGTTTCCCAGAACACTGATCAAAAAGACCAAATTCAGTGTCATTTGAAACCATCATATCTTTTAGCAAATTTTAGCTTTCATATAGGCCATTAAGTATGGAATAATCAGTAGGTAGTTGAATGGAAATTTTTTTCTTACAGGATGAATGAGTTATATTATTAGTTCATAATACAATTTATTTAGTTTTTTTATGATGCATTAAGATAGTAGTTTGCTAAATATAAAAATAAATTTTTCAACATTTATTTATGTGTGTTTAGATACTGATGTGTTTAGATACTCAGGTATTTTAATAAAAGCACAGTCATCTGATTTGGTATTTTGATTTTTTTTCTATTAATCCTGACCCTAGATGATATTACCAGAAAGAAAGGCACAATTCTTAATATTTATCTGATCAACTTTTTGCAAAAGTATTTTCATCTAAAAACAAAATAAGACAAATCCAAAACTCTTCTTCCGGAAGGAACAAACATTTTGTATTTATCGTCTCAAAAGAAAAAAGACATACAAATAAGGAAATAAATGCTGATATAGTTATCATTGACATTGCTGTAGACAACCATACATTAATTATGAATTCAATATTCAAAATCTTCTCACATAATTTCTGAAATAATCTTAAAAACATATTATAGACTGATTACAAAGATATGATATCATCAATGCTCATTGCAGAATTATTGCTGTCTTAATATTGGTTAATTTTTACCAAATTGCAATACAGTAAAATACAAATTAATACAGTGCAATTAAAAGCATACAGTAAAATTAAAAGAATATGAAGAAATATATACCTGTATATGACTAATACATCAACCAGAATTTCAAAAGTTTATCTTTATTCTGGGAAGTTCCTTCAAGTCTCTTTCTTTTCCTTTCTAATCTGTCTTTCTGCCAAGGTATCTACTGTTTTAACTACGATCTCTATTTTAATTTAATTATATCTATATTCAGTGCATAAGTGAGAGAGACTCCATCTCTAAAAAAATGGGAGTGGTATGGCTGAGAATTTAACCTTCCTAGGATAAGAACCTTAATCAACTAACCTGCAATAGGTGAGTAGAAAAAAAAATCACTGTAAAGCTATGTGGTTTGTCATTGCTTATTAAAACTGTATTTGATGCCCGAACTAAATAATCAACTGATAGCTGATAAAGCAGAATTATTTAACTACGATATATACACGTGTGAGTGTGGGGGTGTGTACCAAATTAAATATCAAGAAAATACGATACATAGATCTAAATAAGTGATGCAAAATTCTCAACTGCATTAATTTTCCAGCATTCTTTGTGTAATAAGTTTAAAAAGTAGTTGTTTACATGATAGAGTCATAAAATTCTGGAGCCAAAATGGACATTAAGAATTATATTCATTTCTTATTTTATAGATCTGTTAAATCAGACACATTAAAAAACTGTATATATTTTCCAAGGGCTCACAGGTAATGAATGAAGAAGGTATGAGTGCCAGCATGTTGTAGAGCTTTCCCACCTTTTCCATAGATCATTCTGTGCTTTCCGTAATTAACTTTGTAAGTATAAATACTTAACATGAGACACTTCTCAAAGCTTTCCTCAGTCACCAGCAATTCAACTGTGACAGGAAATTTTCCAGGCCTACACTCTAAATTGATGGTAGATTAAGGGATTAGTGCAATAAATATTTCAGAGGTTTAGTCAATCAACTTTTTCTGTTATTTTTGGAGAATGCAACAACTGAAAAATGGGTCAGGAGAAAAATAACTAATGAAAAATATGTAATATACATTTGTCACTTAATTATTTGAAATGTGTCAAGTATTTATTATGTGTTTGATACAGATATAGATGCTGTTGACACACTGAAGTATATTTAAAAAAGATAATTTTAGATAATGATAAGTGAACTGAAGAAAATAAATTACTAATTATTCAGAGTAAAATCAAAGTCAAGGAATGCTAGTTTTATTAGGAAAAGCATATCTTGTTACATGACAACTGAGTAGAAATGTAATTTATGAGATAGTAACTAGAAGGTTAAAATAAAGAACAAGGACTCCAATGAGTAAAAAGAAAATAGCAGTAGCTACAAGAATAAACATTTATTGTAACTTGAAAATAGCAGTAAAGATAGTGTGGGTGCAGTAGAATGGAAAGGAGATAATTTTATGTAGTAAATTTTATATAATATTAGGCTGTATGCGTGTTATTCTAAGCAAAAATAATAAATCTTTGGAGTTTGTATTATTTGTTTTTTAAATAGGGTTGAAAAAATACTTGATTTACAACTCAAAAAGATTACTTTATTGCTCTAATCTGAAAAAAATAAATCAGATCCTAGACAAAGAAGAAACAATTCCCAAATAACATAAAAATTGTGATATGTCCAGATTGCCAAGAAACTTATGAAAAGATGAATAGTCGTATTAGTCATCAAGGAGGTGCAAATTTTGGTAAATACGAAATAACCAGTGTCATAGACATGGCTTTTCGGAGTGTCAATTGATACAATCAGTTAGCAAAGCTACCAGTATACATTAAAAATGTTCATTTCCACAACCTATTATTTTGCTGTATACTGCTACCATTTGTGCATTCAACAGAAACAAGTATAGATATACATCCGTGGACATATTCAAGAATGTTCAAATTAGCCCTCCTCATAAAACCCCCAACCCAGAAATTATCTCAGTGCCCCTCAAAGGTAAAAAACTTGTCAGGTGCAGTGGCTCTTGCCTGTAATCCCAGCTCTTTGGGAGGCTGAGGTGGGCAAATTGCCTGAGCTCAGAAGTTGAGACCAGTCTGGGCAACACAGTGAAATCCTGTCTCTACTAAAACACACACACAAAAATTAGCCTGATGTGGCGTGGTACGCCTGTAGTCCCAGCTCCTCGGGAGGCTGAGGCAGGAGAATTGCAAGAAACCGGTAACAGTCGTTACCTTTTCTGTGGATGTGTCTGACTTGGATTTGTGCATGTAGATTCCTAATTAGAAGGATGTGTTTGATTATTTCTTTCCAAGGCTTGTGATCTCTGGCTTCTTCTGATTTCTGTCTTCTGTAACACGGGTTCTCTGAAGCAACTTCATACTACAGAGACTTCTTTTGTTATTATTTGCCCCCAGGAATTGAGAGTATGTCAGATCCTGTTAGCAACTCAAATTGTGCTATGTAGAAATTATTTCATCAAGCACCCATGCCCCCTACAAAAAGAAAACAAACAAACAACAACAACAAAAAAAACGTATGTTAGATGCACACTCTACTCTCTTCTTTTTCCCTGAGACATCACAGTTCTGTAACAACCTCTCTCTGCACTGTGGGCCCTCTAGAGAGAGAGAGCATGCCACACAGCTATTTTTGTTTCCAGCAGCCCCCAGATATTTTAAGTCTCTAGAGCATTCTGGGTTCCATTCATATTCTGAGATAGATGAGACAGAAGCCACTTTCTCTGGAAGCACCCTAAGAAGCTGGAATATTAGACCTATATTGCACTCATTACTTTTCCCTCTAAAGAGAGGACATCAGGCTGTACTGGCCTCTATCTGCTGTGCCATGGGTCCTCTGGAACAGCAGCGTGCTGCCCAGATCTTAATTTTTCTCAGCTCCTTCAGAAATCAGGGAGCCCACCAAAAATGTGTCAGAATGTTGGACACATGATCTAATAGTCTCTTTTCCTCCCTGAAAAAATGCTGGAATCTCAGAAGTTTTTTTCTAGATCACATGCTATGTCTGCATAAGGGACTATGGGGAGGAAACAGTTTGTTTTCTTACTGGCTTTGGTGTGTCTGATGGCATGCTCAACTGGGGAGTGGGAACCTCTTAACTAGTCTGTAATTTTCTCACAAAGGGAATCCGTGTATTGTTGAATTTCCATAGGAAGGAAAGTTTGCAATTCCTAGTCCAGTGTCTTGCTAATATGACACCATTAACATTTCCATATTGTCACAGTGATTAATTTAGGATCCTGTTGTTTAGTTTCCACATATATATTAATTTCCACAATGTCCTTCTGTTTATAGATTTTAATTTGATTACTTAATGATAAAAGAAGATATTTTATACATGAGTTTTTAAAAATGTATTGTGGTTTGTTTTATGGATGGGCATATGTTATATTCTTTGGAATGTTTCAAGAATGCTTGAGAGAAAGCATTATATTGCTGTTGTTGGATGAAGTGTTTTAAATATCTGTTAGGTCTAATAGACTTATAGTGTTGTTCAAGACTTCTATTTCCTTTTTGAGCTCTGCTTTGCTGTTCTATGCATTATTGAAAGCCTACACCAACTATTGTTGAATTGCTTATTTTTGCCTTCAATTCTGTCACTTTGCTTTGTATATCTCAAGGGATTTTTAGATGCATATATTCCTGTAATTTTTATACTTTCCATATTGATTGACTTTTATCATGATAAATTGTCTCTTTTAATCTCCAGTAAAATTTTATTTTTCTATTTTTTCTAGCCACTTCAGTTGTCTTGCATGACAAAGTCTGGTAAATTTCATTTATATCCTTTTACTTTTGATCTATTTGTATCTTTGGATCTAATGTATCTACAGTAGTTACCAAGTTGTATTTTTAAATCCAAACTGGTAAATTCTACCTATTGATCTGATTTTTTTTATTCCTTTCACATTTTTTTGTTATTATTGATATAGTCGGATTTATAGATGACATTTTGCATTTAATATGTCTCATTCTTTGCTTTTTTTGTTGTTTCATTCTTCACTTACCACCTTCCCTTGAATTAAGTGGATATATTCTGGTAGAACACTTTAATATATTTAATGAGTTTTAATTAAACTTTAAAGTTACATTTAGCTTTTTTTCCTTTTTTTGACAGAGCTTCATTCTGTTGCCCAGGCTGGAGTACAGTGGCATGATCTCCAGTCACTGCAACCTCCGCCTCCGAGGTTCAAGCAATTCTCCTGGCTCAGCCTCCTGAGTAGCTGGGATTTCAGGTGCACACCACAATGCCCAGCTAATTTATTGATTTTTTTTTTTTTTTTTGTATTTTTAGTAGAGACAGGATTTCACCCTATTGGTCAGGCTAGTCTCAAACTCTTGACCTCAGGTGATCTGCCTGCCTTGGCCTCCCAAAGTGATGTGATTATAGGCATGAGCCACTGTGCCCAGCCATTTAGCGGCTGTTCTGAGACATGTATGTCTTATCTTATGAAAATTCAACTTCAGTAATATATAAACTTAGTTACATTAAAATACAGAAATTTTACTTTTCTATAGCTCCAGTCCTCCCTTTCCCCCGCCCCACATACACTATGTGCTATAATTGTTATATAGGTTATGTAAACACACACAGAGACACAAACATACTCAACTACACATCAATCATTTCTGTTTCTCTTAATTTCTTCTTGTGTTTTAAAATTACCACTTGGCATTCCTTTCTCTCTCAAGTTTAGCTTTGTTTTGACCCACCTAACCTGTGTTTTTTTTTTTTTCTAATGTGTTACATTTTTATATAAGCCCAAAATATAATTATGTATATATTATTTTATACTATTGCTTTTTAAATTAGTTTAGAAGAAAAAGAGAAGAAATATGTAACTATACTGTATTTTATAATTACTCATTATCTTTTACCTTTAGTGAATCATTTTGTATGTATATATTTAAATAAAAATGTGGTATCATTTGTTTTCACCCTAAACAACTTTTTTTGTTTATTTGTCTTTAGAATGTCTTTTATGCAGGTGGCAGAGAATTCTTGCTTGACAGGTTTGCCTTTTGTTTCAGCATTGCGACTATGTCGTCTTTCTACCAGTATCCTCATTTTATTTTCTGAGAAGTCAGCACTTGGTATTATTGAGCTTTTCTTGTATGTGATGTAATATTTTCTCTTATTACATTCAAGATTTTGTCTTTAGATTTCGATTTTAACATTTGATGATGTTGTCTTTCTGTGTATCTGTTTTTATTTATACATTACTTTGAGTTCATTAAGCTATAATAATTTTCCAATTAAATTTAGGATGTTTTAAGTCATTTTGGCTTTCAATATTTTCTCTCCCTTTTGCTTGGTATTATTTTTTTAGTGCTCCCGTTTAACTTATGTTAATGTGTTTAATGGTGTCCACATTTGTCTTCATTCTTTATTCCATTTGTTCCTCACATTGCGTAATATATAGTAATCTATTTTCAAGATTGTTGATTATTACACTGCCAGCTTAAATCTACTGTTGAGCCTGTTTGGTCAGTTTTTCATTTCAGTTATTATATTTTTCAACTTCATAATTTCTAATTGCTTTTTATTTATAATTTCTATTTAATATTATCTATTTAATGAGACATTGTCAATATACCCTTTTTGTATTCTTTAGACATTTAAGTTTTTGCATTACTTGAATACATATTTCTATAGCTACTTTGAAATCTTTGCAAATTCCCACATCTGTGTTCCCTCAAAATAATTTCTGTCATGTGTGTGTTAGTGAGAAGCTAGCCACCAATAGATAGGAAATTATCACTGTAACGCTGGTTATTCTTCCATAAAAACCTGAATTCAAGAAAGCTTATTTTGCCAAAAAAAAAAAAAAAAGAAACTCCAAAGTCACTACAACTAACATTAAAGAGAATATTGTATGCCCTTGACATTTCCATCAAGACTGCATGTTTAAAAATCTTTTATTCCAGTAGTATGGGGAAAAAAAGGAGAACTGTGCCCTAATGTTAAACACACTAATCTCGGCTTTACTTTAAAAAAACACAACATTTCCGCATGATGATACTTGATTTTTCTCTCTTTTTTATTCTGAGATTTGGGAAGCCTTGTAAGGAGGTAATTTTTATGTCTAACAGTGTTTGGAAGTCTCAGCATACAATAAAAATTCAAGTCCTTGAAATTTGGATTGTCTTTCCTTTTTGTTCTAAGGTAGGTTTCAAGTGAAAACCTTATTCATTTGTTCACATGGAAATTTTCTAGAACTGCAATTTGTAAAGTGGTTGAAGTAAATACGTTAGATAGTTACATTCGTTAATATTATACCAGAAAGACATGAAGAACAAAGGTAATTGGCCTAGAAGGAATGCAGCTTTAGAGAAGATTTCATGAGGACTGCAGTAGTCAGTAAGAATAGTGTTCACGGGGCAGCGGGTGGTGGTGTAGGGGGACGTGGTGGCTCATGCCTGTAATCCTAGCACTTTGTGAGGCCAAAATGGGTGGATTATTCGAGGTTAGGAGTTGGAGACCACCCCAGCCAACATGGTGAAACCCTGTCTCTACTAAAAATACTAATATTAGCCGAAAGTGGTGGCAGATGCCTGTAATTCCAGCTGCTCCGGAGGCTGAGGCAGAAGAATTGCTTGAACCTGGGAGGCAGAGGTTGTAGTGAGCCAAGATCATGCCATTGCACTCCAGCCTAGGTGACAAGAATGAAACTCCGTCTCAAAACCATGTATCATTTTAACTTGACTAAATACCAGCTCCCAGCAACTGTGATTCGTCCATCAATTCACAGCTCTGAGAAGATAAAGCTACAAAATATAGTCCTTGGAGACAAAAAACAATTAGGATAGAGAGAAATTCCAAAAGGAATTGAAAAGTGATGTGAAGCAAAGTTTGTCCTAAGTTTGTCTCAAATATGTTGTTCTGAGAACCATTGAATTCATTAGCCATGAGATCATGCAAAAGATTAAATCAATTGAACCTATTTTCTTTTCTTCCCCAAAGACTTTTCTTTTAATCTGATAAATTAAGACACTGAATATACATATGCCAAAAAAGAAAAATCAGATAGATAATAGAAATCTTGTAATAGACGGCTAGAGGCCAGATTTCATCAAGGACCAGTGCAACCATCAGAATTCAAATTCCTGGGAGTTAAATACAAACTTCAGACTAATAGACTCTATTGAATATTCAGATTTCAAATTCAGCAAGTAAGCAAGAAAGACAGAAGGAAAGACAGAAAGACAGGCAGGAAGGCAGGAAGGCAGGAAGGAGGAGAGGAGAGGGGAGGAGAGGGGAGGGGAGGAGAGGAGAGAAAGAGAAGGAAGGGGAGGGAAGGGGAGGGAAAGGGGGGGAAGGGGAGGGAAGAGGAGGAGAGGGAAGGGGAGGGGAAGGGAGGGGAGGGAAAGGGTCCAGTGTAAAGTGAAAATGTAATGACTGTAATTCATAAAGCAGAAAAAAAAAACTGTGCTCTTAACACCATTAAAACTTTTCCATCTGTCTAGGGTTATCAGGGTGCTTTTTACTTGCTATTTAATGTCATTCTTACTGAACACAAATTTAAATTATTAACATGAATTTTATCACTCATTTTTACATTGTGCAGTGCCAGTTTTACAAGTTGTCTTAATTTGGACAGCAATAATGAAATATCACACACTGGATCACTAACACAACAGAAATTGACTAACTCACAGTTCTGGAGGCTGGAAGTTTGAGATCAGAGCTCCTATATGCTCAAATACTGGTGAGGGCTTTTTTCCTGGCTTGCAGTTGGGTCTTGCTTTAAAAGAGATTCCAAGAAGGATATATAGAAATTGCTGCTGCTTCTCTACTAGATACTGATGGCAGAGGGGGGAATCAAAGGCAATTAGATGATTGGATGTCTTAGTAATTTTTTTTATCTAGGAGGTGAAAATGTTAAACTATAGTTTCAATTGAAAAAGATAGTCACTATGTGAGTCAAAAATGGAAAATATTTAAGCATTTTTGTGTTTGTAGAGTGACCAGTTGTCTTAAAATACTAACGTATGAAATGGAATGCATACATCTATATCTTTCCCCACCAAAGTCATGGAGCATCCTTGCTTGATAATTGTTTTTATACTATCAGAATAATTTTTAAATTGTGTAGCTATGTATGTGTATAATTGTTCCCTATTAACTATGTATAACACATTAACTATTATATATATTTAAAACATATAATTATTCACTATTTAAGCATTATATGGAGAATAAAAAAATTATAGAAACAATAAAATTAGATCATGGTATTAGCTGGATATATAGCCAAGTTCTGAGTTGGAAAAAGTAATAAAACACCACTGTTAGGTTGCTTATGTACTCACATATCCTCTGGCTTATATTTATAAACTAGAAATGCATAGATAAACTGTCTACACTATTCAGTTTTACTATAGATTACTCAAGCACTGCCTATTTAAAATCAATGTTTACATAGAACAAAGAGGCAACATGAAAAAATACTTTATATTTGGACACTTCCATTAGCCACTTAGAGTATTGGAGGCCTTTTACTGTCTGCCCAAGTAAAAGCTAATACTTTAAGACCACAATTTAATCATCAAATGTATTCACAATAAGAATTCACAAAACTTATTACTGAACTGAAATGTATCTGCATAAAGTTAGAAATATTGATAATACTTGAGGGGAAGCTCACAGAGATATGATATCCTACTTTATAATGAATTATAGTTTCTAAAAATGCTAAGTGATAATTTATGAAAAGTAAATCACCTAGAATTTGCTAATGGTAGACAAGCAATTCTAAATGCAAGGATTTAAATAGTAGTTTGTTGTTATTTTTGTAGATATATACAATGAGAAAATCTGAGTTCAGAACTGCAGGTGGGGCATTATATTTGCATAAATTTCTAATGGGAACCTGTTTAAAGGGTTTATAGCTTCTGCAATTAAACGTCTTATATAATAGAAATTTTACAATGGTCGCCTTCAGCATTTAAATAGTCTCTCTGATTTGTTGATAAAGTTCTATGGGGAAAGACTTATGGTCAGCTCCTACATAAAACTTACAAATTTTTCAATTTCTATATGGATTTCCTCTATAATAGGTTATATGAATTAATTTGGTTAGTATAATCTATCTATTATTGCACTCCTGAGAGTATCAGTAGTCTATACGAAAAACTAATAATAAATTTTATTAAAATAAATTAACAAAAACTACTATATAACACGTTAATTTAATATTCAATAGCTAGACTAGACTAATCTAATCAATGAGAAGTAGATTACTAATGCAACATAAAACATAATCAATTATGTTTTACTCATTTTCTGAGTTAAATAATAATCTTTAAAGAATCTTTGTTAGAGTGATAGAAATAAATCTTTGTCACCAGATTATCTTACCTAAACAAGTTATGCTCATAACATGTGATATATGGAATTTTCAGATTTTATTATAACATTTTAGTTCATAATTATACACTGGTGATGTAATTAGAAAATTAAATGCTTTATCCCCTGTGTGCAGGCATAGTCAGTTTCATTAGATCATATGAAATGAGAGGGAGAGGAATTGGTTTTTTAGATGAAAATTAGGGCTTATTTTTCATGAAGGTGTACAATGAAATTGGGGCAGGAAAAATAGCAGCTCTAGTAGCTCTTAACTGGAGAAAGGAGAACAAACAATATTATCAGAATTGATAAATATATGGAATTAATAATTTTGTGCCTTGTTAGAATTTTAAAATCAAGGATGAAGCTGGTAATAAAACAAGCATTATTTGGCTTTTCTGCAATATGCAAAAGGGAAAAAAATATATTTAAGAATAAAACAAATTTGGTCTAAATGCTTTTGATGAGGTGAAGTATTGGTGAAAACTAATTTTGGAGTGGGGTGAAGTATTACTCAAAGCTGCTGTATGCACATTGTTATAGAAGTTTCTGTAATTAAAATGATGACAAAATTATTATTAAATAAATGATTAGTAACATGTTGTAATTTGATAATGTCTATTTCAAAACAAGAGCTATTGATGCTGTATAGACACTACAAACATAAATTTTAGATAACCAATGTAACAACTAATAATTACTAACTGTATCATGACTTATAATAGGTACTGTGGTTATTATGGTGAGAATGATCTGTTCACTCACTACATAAAATCTGTAAATGACTATATGACATTCAGTAGTTTTTGTACTTCCATTTGTCTAGTAGATATTTAAGGTAATGACAAACAAACAACTTGAATTTCAATCTCAAGAGCATCTTATATATTATCTCAATTATAATTGACATGTAAGAAAATTTGTTATGGTATATCTTGAGACTAGGTACTGATCACTTAAAAAAATTAGCTTCATGAGGAAAGAAAACTTTGACTATAGGTTTATAGAAAAGAGAACAAATTCAGTAATTAAGAAATAAAAATTAAGTACTTGATGATTAATTATAATGGGTAGAAAATTACTTGTAATGTTTTGACTTGAATACTTGGCTGAATAAGAATTTCCTTCAGCAAAAAAGACAACACAGTAAGATCATAGATATGATTTGGGAAAAAATAAGAAAAATAATTTCAAAATACAAACATTAAAAATGATTTATACATTCATGTATTTACTCAGAAAATTTTAATTTTTTGATTAGTAAGATTCACACATTTCTGAAATCTGGTATTAGAGCAGGTCAGGCTTTGCGTCCCTACCCAAATCTCATCTTGAATTATAATTTCCCGGTGCTTAGGGAGAGACCTGGTAGAAAGTGAATGGATTATGGGCGTGGTCCTTTCCATGCTGGTCTCATGATGGTGAGTGTTATTGAATTTTCACAATATCTGACAGGTTTTGGTTTTGCAATTGGTAGATTTTTCCTGTGCTGACACATGTACTTTTCCTGCTGCATGTAAGATGTGCCTTTTTGCTTCTCCCTCACCTTTCATCATAAATGTACATTTCCTGAGTCATCCCCAGCAATGCAGAATTGTGAGTCCATTAAACCTGTTTTCTTTATAAATTGCCCAGTCTCGGGTATTTCTTCATAGCACTGTGAGAATGGACTCACACCGGAGCAAAGCAGATATGGTTCCTCATTGTATGAAACTTACATTTTAGTGGGAGAGAAGGTTTCCCCCAAATAAACACCAGATATAAAATAGTGTCTGATGATGTCCACCCAGGTAGAGCAAGGACAGAGTTTTTGTAAAAAATAGGAAAAACTAGGTGCATTGACTAGTGCAAATGCATCAGACAGATCAGATATTATCCTTGCAAATATATACAAACATTCCATAATTAGGAGGTACTAACAAACTCAGAGAAAAAAAAATAGTTACAGATTAATGAGAAGATCTAGTGATTCCAGTCTGGGTTGCTGTAGAAGAATTTTTTTTCATTAGGTGGGGAAACAGTAAGACAAGGTTACTATTCAGTGGGTTCACTTTGTGACATGAGTAATATTAATTGTATTGAAGTCATATCAGATATCTAGATAGATGGATAGATAGCTATTTTTTAATCCAGAGCCAATAACTTTGGTTTGGAAGATACTGAATACTGCTAATCAGGTGTTGATGAATCTTCCCAATTAAATTCCAAACTTCTAGGACAGATCGATCAGTTATCTTTTACTTCTCCTCTATTTATGTTTTTTTTTTTCAAGCTGTGATGCACAGGCTTTGTTAATATATCAGTTTCTATCTCATGTTATACCTTTCATTTGTGATGCATTTATATCTGCTAATATATATTTTAATGAAGTTTTGCTACAACTTCAATGTGCCATCTTTCTCGTTCCAGTAATTTATGTTTTTTTTTTTATTCAAACCAATAGATTCCATGCACTAAAGGCAGTACACATTCAATGGTTTTTAAAATAAGTGTCTACATATGTGTAAAATCTGTTTGCAGAAATTCTCCTGATTGATGCTTACATTTGTACAACTTTGAACAGAAATGGGACACCATTACCAAGGAAATAAAAAATACTATTTTTTTTCTGTGTTATTGAGATGGAGTCTTGCTCTGCCACCTAGGCTGGAGTGCAGTAGCATGATCTTGGCTCACTGCAACCTCTGCTTCCTGGGCTCCAGTGATTCTCCTGCCTCAGCCTCCCAAGTAGCTGGGATTACAGGTGCCCACCACTGCCCCAGGCTAATTTTTGTATTTTTAGTAGAGATGTGGTTTCACCATATTGGACAAGCTGGTCTGGAACTCTTGACCTCAGGTGTTCCACGTGCCTCAGCCTCCCAAAATGCTGGGATTACAGGAGTGAATCACTGCGCCTGGCCATAAAAAATATTCTTAAAGCTGTAGAGCTTGTTGGAAGCAGGATTAAAAGTGATATTAGAATGTATAAATAATTACTATAGAATACCTGATCAACTCATTCTTTTTCTCACATATGGATTATTTGCATATTATGAAATAAACCATGATATTGAAAAGGCTTAAGATAAAATAATGAAATTTATTTTTTTATATTTTATCCAAGCTTGTCTCCTACCATTTATGGGCATAACATACCATTTGCCAAATACTTCACAAACAGCATTTCATTTACATAAACTACCTTGAGCATCAGGCACACAAAATTTTACACTTTTGTAAATACAGTATCAAGAAGCAGAGATTCACTTAGTTATCAAGAAATCACCTAGGGATTAAAACAAGATCTCTCTATTGGCACAGCCTATGCTCTTTATCAATTCTACTACATTGCTTCTCAATGTATTATTGGAAATTTTTCATATTGGCTACATTTTTGTCCTACTATTCTTTTACTTTCAAATAAATATCTGGAAATGAATGACATTTATAAGGATGCATTATTTTTAACTGTACTGTGTGTCTCTAAGATTCTCACAGTCATTTCTCATGCGTTTCACTGATGCCAAGCAATGAGTTTCACTTGAGCTCTTTTGAATTGGTTTCAAAATGTAGTAGCTTTTAATTAATCTCTTCTTTACTAGTTGTTCTTTACTTTATAATCCACATTAGCTTTAAATAACTTGTCCCGGGCCATCAACTTTTATGCTTTTTTTTTTTTAAGAGTTTGAATAAATTTAATTACTGACTGATTTCCTAAGGTTTACAACTTTGATGGATACATTTTCCTTAATTTTTTATCATCACGTCATATTGAAGACTGCAGTTTTTAAGATATTAGCCATATTTTTATGCTAGCCCCCTTGTGATGTGTAAAAACAGATGTCAATCTTCCCAGCAAGTAGAAACAGTTATACATAAAAGTATTAACATGCCAAGCATTCACAGTAACAGACAGTTTTATTCATTTTGTTCCATGTATAAGCTTACTTATATGCATATGTTCTGCTAACATTCCAGTTTACCAAAAATAATGAAGGTTTCATTGAGTTGATCTTCAATCTCTGATATCCTTTATTCTGCTTGATTGATTTGGCTATTGAAACTTGTGTATGCTTCCTGAAGTTCTCATGCTGTGTTTTTCAGCTCCATCAAGTCATTTATGTTCTTCTCTAAGCTGGTTATTCTAGTTAGCATTTCATGTAACTTTTTTTCAAGGTTCTTAGTTTCTTCACATTGGGTTAGAACATGTTCCTTTAGCTCAGAGAAGTTTGTTACTATGCACCTTCTGATGCCTGCTTTTGTCAATTTGTCAAACTCATCCTCCATCCAGTTTTGTTCTCTTGATGGTGAGGAGTTGTGATCCCTTGAAGGAGGAGACCGTTTGGTAATTTCATCCTTTTTGCACTGGTTTCTTCCCATCTTCGTGGATTTGTCTACCTTGGATCTTTGAAGTTGGTGACTTTTGAATGGGGTCTATGAGTGGACGTCCTTTCTGTTGATGTTGAAGCTACTTCTGTTTTTTGGTTTTCCTTCTAGCAGTCTGTCCCCTCTGCTGCAGGACTGCTGGAGGTCCACTCCAGCCCCTGTTGCCTGGGATTCACCCTTTGGGGCTGCAGAACAGTAAAGATTGCTGCCTGTTCTTTCCTCTGGTAGCTTTGTCCCAGAAGAGTACCTGCCAGATGTCAGCCAGAGCTCTCCTGTATGAGATGTCTTTTTGGATATACAGGGACCAGGCAGCTGCTTGAGGAGTCAGTCTGTCCCTTTTCAGAGCTCAAAAGGGAGCTTATTGTGCTGGGAGCTCCTTTGCTCCCTTTAGCTCTGACAGGCAGGAACATTTAAGTCTGCTGCAGCAGAACTCACAACTGCCCCTTTTCCCTGGTGTTCCGTCCCAGGAAGGTACCAAATTCTATACATCATATAATCTATTTTTATTTATCATTTGTACCACTATTCTTCTACAAAACATCAGTATATTTCTATTTAATTGTTCTAATTGTTTCTTAAATTTTCTCCTCACCTCCAGGTTTTCTACCTTGCAGTCCTACTTCACCCTAATCCATTTTCCACATTGCGGCTATTAGTATCTTTTTATATCATTTTGTATCTTATAAGTCATAAAATATTTTCAATTTTAGAATAACATCCAAAGGATTTTTTTCCATTTTTTTGTAATAGCCAAAGTTTTTAAAGCCAAAATTACTTCTCAAGAGATATATCATATTTTTGTGTGTTAATTTTTCCCCTAAAAATTCGTATGTTAAAGTTCTCAACCCTGATTTCCTCAAATATGATTTTATTTGGAAATACGGTCATTGTAGATTAGTTTAATTAAAATGAGATCATATTGGAATAGATGAGCACCTACTGTAATATGACTGATGTTCTTATGTAAAACAGAAATATAAAGACAGACATACACAGAGGGATAACAACATATTAAGATGAAGGGAGATATTGAGGTGATGCAACAGAAAAAAGAACACTGATGAGTATCAAAAAACCACCAGTAGATAGAAGAGAAGCATGAAACACATTTCCCTTTCACAGCCATTAGAAGGAATTAACCCTTCCAAAACCCTGATCTTGCACTTCTAGTCTCCAAATTTCTGTTTTTCTAAGCCTCCCAATTTCTGGTACTTTATTATAGAAACCCTAGCAAACACATATGTAGGTTATACATTCCCTAACACTGAAACTGAAACCCTGCTTAATTACTATCATTTCCTTAACTATTTCATGCTGTCTTATCTTTATTCTAATTTAACTGTCTACTATAATCATCTTCATCATTCATCTATTTCTTATTCTATATCAAAAATAATGTTGTTCTCAATGTAAATGTTTTACTCTGAAAGGTCTTTCAAAAGGTTTCTGGTGGAATTGGGGGTGGAAAATCATGGCCACAATGTGCTAAGGGCAGATAACATTCTCTTACAGAGCTTCAGATCTGAGGAGCTGAATAGAAAAGTTAGAGACAAAAGAGTGAAAGGAAATGAACAAAGCTTCCAAGAAATATGGGATTACATGAAGGCCAAATCTACGTTTTATTCATGTACCTGACAGTGATGCAGAAAATGCCAAGACCAATTAGAAAACTGAGAGGTTTCTGTCCCAGGAATACAAGGGTGGACGGACTATGGTTAGGTTGTTTTCTAGACTCAATCTAGTACACTTTTCAATTAGATATTGTCAGCTTCTCATCCTATACACGTAACACACATACACACAAATGAAACATTTTCTGATAGAATATAATGTTATTTACAATCTTAATGGACCCCTTCTAGAATATCCCATAAAATGATTAGTATTCATAGAAAGATGAATGAAAATATGATAATCCTAGGGAAAGAAACCTTACTCATGGTTGATCCAGATATTATAGTTGAACAAGGAATCTTTAAAAATAAATGCCTAATATGACAAATAATGTAGACAAAGAGTTGAAAAATAAAGATAGGACAATGTCATCACAGATAATTGTAATTTGCAAAGTAAAGAAAAACAAAGAAGAACTTTATTTTCTGAAAATAAATAAATAAATAAATGAAATCTGCAGATCAGGGAACCACAGCCTCTGATGCAAACTAATAGTGTGCTCTACAGAACAAAGAGTGAGTCTGGCTTAAAGAAAGCTCCTGCTCCAGCCTTCAGTCAGGTTCATATATGCAAATGAGAAATCCAAATTTGTTCCGTCCTGATTGGTTGAAAATACCTGAGTATGATTGAGTAATTTTCAGGCCCAAACCAGAAGACCTTGTTGGATGCCCCACTTGGGTGGCTGGTGACAGTGTCTCACCTAAGGTTACAGGAACCATCCTAGCTCAGAGGTGTGAGCAAGATGCTTGTCTGTAGCCTTCCTTGTATGGCACAAAGAAGGCATCATTGCCCTTTTCTCATTCACCATGGCCACTGGGTAAGTCTCATTTCACAAATAGAAGACACAGCAATAGAAGTCACCTAAAGTACAGTGTAAAAAATGAATTAAAATACATGAGATAGGCTCAAAAGATCTAGTATACAGACAACTGGAGTGCCAAAGGATGAGAGAAGTTGTTTTGGAAGATAGTTGAGAATTTTCCAAACCCCTTGCAAATTAACTCACAGAATTAAGACTATCGATAATTATAAGGTTAAACGCTCTTTCTTACCTCCTCTGCCAACTCACCCTCATGCCTTAAATAAACTTAGGCACATCACAATAATACTACTGAAAAGCAAACTATCAAAATAATAAAAGCAGTTAAGTTTGGAGAAAAACTTCTACCCTCAAAGGGCATGATGGTAGGGTAAACACTAACATTTTAAGAGAAATAATAGAAACCAGAGTGGATGAAGATATCCCAAAAGACTGACAAAGTAACAGGCATATTGGATTCTACAGCCAACTGAAACATTCTTCAAAAATGTAAGTGAAATAAACGTTTCAAACCTAAAAGAGGGAAAGTTTTTGTCTATCTGCCTATCCTAAAAGAAAACATGAAAGTTAATGAAAAAATTTGAATATTATGCATATCAATGTTTAACCAAAACCATGTACAAGAACACATAGTACCATTATTTCCAAGATTCCCACACTGGGAAACTAACCAAAAGTATATTAACACAAAATAGATATATTAATTTTATTACATTTATACAATAGATTATTATATAGCAATTAGGATACATTAAATAAATTAACATGCAATAATATAGATGAATCTACACATGTAGGTAGAATAAAAAAGTAGTTATACAGGGGTTCATATTGTATGATCATGTTTATTATAAGTTTCCCCTCAGAAAAACGTACTAACAGATATTAGTAGTCAGAATATTGATTACACTTGAGGGTAGTGGTTTGTAGAGGGCAAAGACAGAATTCTGAACTATTGCAAGTTTCTGTTTCTTGACCTTGGGTCATGTCATATACCTTGATTTGATTTGTGAAACTAAAAACAATTGCATACTCATACTATTTTTATGTAAATAACAAAACAAATTCTAAAAACAAACACCAAAATGAGAGTTAATGTAAGTTTCACTGTAGGCTGCAATGAATGGAGCCTGACATAATTCAGAACCGTAAAATGATTATAAACTTAAATCAATTTGTGTTAATTTGATAAAATATTAACAAGCATTTACAGAGCTGAGTTTTGCCTGGTGGGTTTATTATTAAAAAATGCCTCCAAAAATATGAAAAAATATTTTCTTTAGCTTTAAACCTCAAGATAATTAAAGTTGAGGGATTTATTAGAAAACATTTTCTTCAAAAGCTTCACATAAAACTTTTAATATCTAACCTTCATGAATATAAATGTCTGGTTTGTTAACTTTGTGAAGATTAGGGTCACACAACAGAGAAATGAATAGTGAAACTCAAGAGCAGCTGAAATAGGAATACAAAAAATGTCATTTTGACCTGTGATAAGAGAGATAGAACCATCATAATAAGGCAATGATAGCAGAGATTAGTTTCTATGAGAATTGAAAAGAAATTCCCTTTTGTTAGACAGGATTAAAATTTTTAAAAAGTGCCTCCTCTTGTTGGACCAAGAAAAAAGGTGCCCTTCTTCTGAGGAGACACTATCCAGTGTCAGGAAACCCAGTGGTGAAGGCACAGGGCGAGTTGGTTTTAGTCTTCTCTTGTGTCATTTCTTTTATGCTCTATTTTTACCAGCTTTAAGAGTTCCTTTTGTGGATAGCAGAACAAGAGAGTAGGAAACATGGTTCTTCACACAATGACACCACTCTGTCTTCTAGGACTGCTAAATATTAGATTGCTTAGAAATAGACAAAAGCGATATATAATTAATTTAGTTTGCTATTTATATTTTTACTGTTTGACACTGCAGCCAAGCCTATGTCCAAAACAAAAACAAATAAATAAATGGTAGCCGAAGATAAACACTCAATCAAAATTATAAAATAAGAAATGTACACTAGGGCGATCGGGTACCCCATCTCCTGTGGAATTAGTCTGTGTTTTTGTTTTGTTTTGGTTTGGTTTTTGACAGGGTCTCTCATTTTCTCCCAAGCTGCAGTGCATTGGATCTATCATACCTCACCACCGGCTCAAATGATCCACCCACCTCAGCCTCCCAAGTAGTTAGAACTATGGGCATGCCCTACCATGCCTGGCTAATTTTTTTATTTTATTTTATTTTTTTATTTTTGGTAGAGCCAAGGTTTGACTATGTTGTCCAGACTAGTCCCCAGGTTCTGGTCTCAAACAGTCCTTCCATTTGGGCCTCCCAAAATTCTGGGATTATAGGGCGGAGCATGGCAATTTGTTCTTTTTCAAAAGAATATTTCCAAAGAAGTTCTCTCTGATTACACTTAGTGGCTTTAACATCTCCCTGACAGTCTCAAAGGAAAACAACCAATATATCTGAATGTATAGATAAGAAGAGCATCTAGACTTTAATTATAACCACTTTGACACATAACGTGGTGAAATTTTCATATTTAGAGATTAAAAGTCAAAGTTATTATTTTTTGAAATAATGAATGATCCCTATTTATGGAGATGATAATGATTGTTGAACAGTAGGAGGAGAAAGTAAATCTATAAGCAAAGAAGCTTCATTAAAGCAGCATCAAATGTAGGTGGACACTAATGAGTTAATGAGAAAATCTGAAATCAGTGTACACACTTTGATTATTTTCTCTTCCTCTAGGGAATGAAACAACTTCCTTTAAAACTGTTTGTTTTTGTTCAATATTGGTTATGAGACTGTCACATTATCCTCCAAGGTCATTACCAAGCTTGCAAGATACCACATCAGCATTTCTGAAAAAAGCTGAAAATTCACTAATGATAGCCTTGTTGCCTAATCTATCTTATTGTGAAGGCAAGTTACCAGTTTACTACCTGCCAAAAGGTGAGCTTTAAAAAACAGATGAAAAATTATTTAGGTATTCAAATAATTACCTTATAAGGACTTGAGAAATAAAAACAGTGAATCAGAAAAGGAAAAAAAAAAGGAGGAAAGGAACTTAAAAATGAAAAAACAATCCATCAACCACAGCAGATTACTTACTTAAAACCTTAGATTTAGGTGCTGACTTACATTAACAAAGCTTTTGCTAGTTTGAATCAGGTTTAATAAGTTTTCTAATTACTCTCTCCTCCACTTGTACTTTCTTGAAAGGCTTGAGTATCAAGTTTAACTTTTTTTTATCTGAATACACAGCACATTTTTTAAATTGTATTTTAGGTTTTGGGGTGCATGTGAAGAACATGCAAGATTGTTGCATAGGTACACACATGGCAGTGTGATTTGCCGCCTTCCTCTCCATCACCAATATCTGGCATTTCTCCCCATACTATCTCTCCCCAAATCCCCACCCTCCCTGTCCCTCCCCTATTTCACCCCAACAGACCTCAGTGTGTGATGCTCCCCTCCCTGTGGCCATGTGAGAACATGTGGTGTTTAATTAATTTTTAATTAATTATATATTGCCAACAAATGGTATTGTTTATCCTCTTGTAAACTTCAGATGCCAGCCTGGACACCTGAAATACTTTCTGTAGAAACAGTGAATTGGAGATTTTTAAATAATTTTAATATCTTTGTGGTACTTCCTTCAGTCCCTTATATCCCGCACTGCTCTGTTCCTTTTCATAAGAAATGGTAGTGTGTGTATCCCACAGAGCGAGAGCTGTAAACTTAATTAGACAGATTTGGGATCAAGAAGAAATTTAAGAGATGAATGTGTTTGCTAATTTTTCACTGATGGTATAGAATCTAAAAATTATCTCATTTAAGTTTCAAATGAAGAATTGTTTTGCCTCATAAAGAGACTCAGATGAAGTCTGATTTACTCTGATTTTTTTTTAAACCCTGCTAATGAGGTTTATCTGGGAAGGAAATAGTTCTCTGCTGAAACTGATCAAGCTACAGGAAAAAGAGAGAATGCCAGGAGCTTGGCAATAAACTAAAAAGCATTTCTGAAATTGTGTCCTGCTTGATTTTCTGATACTGTAGCAGAATCCAAAGTGGCAACAAAGAAGAGGGACAAATGGCAGGAAGCAAAGGTGGCAGATAAGAGTGATAATAAATGTCACTGTTATCCCTTGTTATAGTCTTGTGTCCCCTCAGAATTCATTTGTGAAGCCCTTAATCCCCAGTACTTCAGAATATGACCTTTTTTTTGGAGATAGGGTTTATAAAGAGACAAGTAGTTTAAAATGAAGTCATTAGGGCGGGCCCTAATCCAATATGATTGATTCCTTAAAATAAGAGGACATTAAGACATGCAGAGAGAGAGAGAGAGACACACACACACACCAGACAGGCCTCCATGCAGAATGAAGACCATATGAACACAGCAAGAAGGCACTGACCGCAAGCCAAGTAAAAAGATTTTAGAAGAAACAAAATCTGCTGACACTTTGATCTTGTACTTAAAGCCTCCAGAACCGTGAGAAAATATATTTATGTTGTTTAATCCGCTCTCCCCAAGTCTGTGGCATTTTCTTATGGTAGCCTGAGCAGGCTAATTAATATACCTTTCTCTTTCCCTAGAAGATACAGTCATTCAAGAATGCACTCACCCTGTCTAGAACAGATGAATGGTAGACTAGAAGGCAGTGGATTGGATCATGAAATGGGAAGGACCAATTCTCTCACTGACCAAACAAAAAGAAAAGAAAAGAAAAGAAATAAGAAAAGAAAAGGAAGGAAAGGAAAGGCCGGGTGCAGTGGCTCACGCCTGTAATCCCAGCACTTTGGGAGGCCGAGGTGGGAGGATCACGAGGTTGAGAGATCGAGACCATCCTGGCCAACTCGGTGAAACCCCGTCTCTACTAAAAATACAAAAAAAAAAAAAAAAAAAAAAAAAAAATAGCCAGACATGGTGGCACGTGCCTGTGGTTTCGCTACTCGGGAGGCTGAGGCGGAAGAATTGCTTGAATCTAGGAGGCGGAGGTTGCAGTGAGCCAAAATTGTGCCACTGCACTCCAGCCTGGCGATAGAGCAAGACTCTGTCTCAAAAAAAAAAAAAAAAGAAAGAAAGAAAAAGTAAGAAATAAAAGCAACTACTTTTGCACATACTGTTGGCATTGGTCCATTTTTACGCTGCTATAAAGACCTGCCTGAGACTGGGTAATTTACAAAGTAAAGAGGTTTAATCAACTCACAGTTCAGTATGGCTGGGAAGGCCATAGTAAACTTACAGAATCATGTCAAAAGGCTAAGGGGAAGGCAAGACACCTTCTTTACAAGGTGGCAGGAAGGAGGATGAATGCAGGATGAACTACCAAACACTTATAAAGGCATCAAATCTTGTGAAAACTCCCTCACCATTACAAGAACAGCACTGGGGAAACTGCCCTGATGATTCAATTACCTCCACCTGGCCTCTCCCTTGACAGGTGGAGATAATTGACACTATAGGGATTAAAATTCAAAACGAGATTTTGGGTGAGGACACAGCAAAACTAGTTAACTAGTTTATATGGGCAAGGCTTTTCAGTGGTTATTCTTTTTATCCATGGGATTAACGTAGTTATATCTCACTCTGACAATTCTATACTTCTGGGAGCGAAATAATCACTAGGTATAAATGGCCTACGTGAAGCTTTCCAGGTTTGTTCTCTTCTACATTGACTTATATCCTAGATGATGATTGTTCAATATAAATAAAAGTTATTCATTCTTTAATTTAAAAATGTACATTACTATTAGAAAATTCATTAGAAATCCATAAAAATTGAAATTTACCTTGAAATTTCAAATATTATATTTCATACATTTTTTTCCAATTGAGTCTAAATAATTTTACAAAATTTGCTTACAAGAAAAGAAATTATGTTAACAAGATAACCTATTTACTACAAAAGAATATGGAGAAAGTAGGGGAAATAAACAGAAGAAAATAATCAAATACTATAGTTATTCACAAATGGAATATAAGTCCTCATAATATAATTTGAAAATATTAGACTGAGCAAGTTTCAGTAAAAGCTAAGACAAATTAAATGCCCACAAATTAGAATATGACAATAGGAAGGGGATCGTTTTAAGAATGAATTATTGCTTATCTATAATGGATTAATCAGCTGTTCAGATGCTTATTTTATTTTAGTTGAACAAAAGACATGTGGAGACATATATGAACATCTAATATCACAAAAATGTAAAATGAGGACTCATGGACACAGGGACGGGGACATGACATATTGGGGCCTGTTGGGGGTTGTGGGTCTAGGGGAGGGATAGCATTAGGAAAAATACGTAATGTAGATGACAGCGTGATGGATGCAGCAAATCACCATGGCACGTGCATACCTATTAAGCTTTGATTTGAAAAAAAATTAAACCTATACAATTACAATAAAAAACTTTACATAGCCATATTAAGTAGAAATATTTCTAGAGAATGCATATTAGAGAATGCATTGGATTTAAATTGCCTATTTTTTAAAATTAAAATCAAATGTCTGCTAATACTAGCCATTAACCTTCAGAATTAGGCACAGAACTAAAGATGCCTGGAAAAGCAACCAGTCTAATTGTCCATTTACCTTGCCATCTTAACATTAACTTTGCAAAAGTAGCTTACTAATTGTCGAACAGTATAGAATAGTGTTCATGAAATGAAATGCTCTTTCACTTCATTCCCGTGTTTCTGAAATTTATTCTCTCTGCTTTAGTGGTTTAGTACTATCTCCTAAAAAATTTAAAGCAAATATGCCCCAATTGGCATAATTTGACACTTGTTTAATAAAAGACATTTTTGGAATGGAGCATGATATCATTTTTCTACCTCAGATAATCAGGTGAGGCTAACTTGGCTTTAGTGTATACTTGACTTTGCAATATGGTTAAAAATTAGTTTCTTAAATTAGTACATTATCCTTGATTTTGTCCTTTGTTTGGAATATGTACTGTTATTTAGCCTGAAGACATATTTTCTTAATTGCTCCATTTCTATTATAACATATTTCTGTTCTTCGGTCCATAGGATATATTTACATGTCCTGAATTACTGTAATTACTCAGCCACTACCCAGCCTACCCTTTATATGCACACTCTGTTCCTCGACAGTTTATTTTCATTTTAGGTACACATTTCCCTCCCCTGCTGCTATAAATTGGGACAAAAAGGACTTGTTATCACCAGGGAAAATAGTCATTCTCTTTTTCCCCCCATTAAATACTGTTTCCTTAAACACTTCAGTGGAAACTCTGTTTCTACAGAAATGATATTTCTCATACTTATTTGAAAAAAGTGTCTGTCTGTGGTTGGCATGATTATTTGCTTGTGGCTTTTATCCAAGTAAATGGGAAAATAGTAGAAAGAATGATGGACAGAGAGAAGACAGATGAAGAAAGAATATTTAACCCCAGTGAATTCAAATATATCCACTGTAAATATGTTTCTTAACATAAAGAGAAAATTTCCAAAGATTTATTTGGCTAAACTGAATCTTGGTTTTATATTTTTGAGGGAAATAGATTTTAAATATATTGATTTTAAAAGACTAACTTTAGATTTTGTCTTCAAAATAATTTGTAGACATTTCAATTTAGATGTGTCCTGATGGTTGAGAAATTAAGATACAAACAAACAAAATTTCCTAACTTTTTATTATCACAATTAAAAATTGGCTCATTTTGTTCTGAGATTAAATTTACTTTCAGTAGATGTATTTTCTGTATTATGGATAGATGAGGTAAATAAAATAAGACCCTGGGTGTTGTCTTCTCTATTTAGAATGTCTTCTGTATCCCTAACTAAATCATATTCAGACTTGGAAGACACTGTTTCAATTAGATGTTCTCCATACAGTTAGACCTCACTGTTGAATGCTACTTTAACCTTGCCTTTAGCTGGGATCTCATACCACATCAGGCCTCTGGTTGCTTAATGACACCTACATTTAGTTTTTTATATGCTTTAGTGTGAAGGATCATCAGTGTGATACAACAACTGATACGGTTTTGCTTTGTGTCTTTGTCCAAATCTCAGCTTGAATTGTAATTCCCATAATACTCATGTATCTTGGGAGAGACCCAGTGAGAGGTCGAATTATGGAGACAGTTTCTCTCATGCCATTCTCAAGATAGTGAGCTCTCACAAGATCTAATGTTTTATAAGCATCTGGAATTTCCCCTTCTGGCATTCATTCTCTCTCCT
This sequence comes from Aotus nancymaae, assembly GCF_030222135.1. Taxonomy (NCBI): domain Eukaryota; kingdom Metazoa; phylum Chordata; class Mammalia; order Primates; family Aotidae; genus Aotus; species Aotus nancymaae. The sequence continues at coordinate 26,949,844 of NW_026988435.1, forward strand.
GCTGCCCTGTGAAGAGGTGTCTTCTGCCATGATTGGAAGTCTCCTAAGACCTCCCCAGCCATGTGGAAATTAAACCTCTTCTTTAAGAATACCCAGTAATTTGAGTAAATTAAACCTCTTCTTTATGAATTACTCAGTCTTGGGTATTTTTTCATAGCAGCATGAGAAAGGATAATACAATAACTGATCAAAGACCTCAGAACCAGAAGACTCTGATTTTTGAAATCTGAATTTGAACTGTTTTGACATTGACTAGCTACATGGCCTTAGTCATGATTACATTTTTTCTCTAGTTTTAAACTTATTTATTCAACAAAAGTAAGTAATTCAAATGAAACTAACTTGTTGACCATCAAGGACTACTGGATATAAGGATGAATAAGACACAGCCTCTGTCTTCAGAAAGAAAATAGGGTGGAGTATTATCCTTAGACATAGGCAAGAAAAGGGCTTGAGCTGGGTTCCATTTTGGTGAAGGCATCCTCACTCTGTCTCCCTTTCATCAGCTCCTCACCTTCATGGCTATAGCCTGAGGGTCAAGGAGATATATCCCACCAACATCTCTCTTCTAAACTTCTCTTTAGGTCCTCATGATTCCACAAATTTTGTTAACAGCCCCAAGGCCACATACAGGGCACATATAATCCTCTATTTCTGTCATTTTTCTTAGGGACATAATGTACTATTAACGTGTACCCCAACATGTGAACAATGGCTGAAAGACAGACTTATAGGCTGGCTGCTCATCCACATGGATACACACTAGGCCTCTCTTAAGTGAGAAGAATAAAAGAGATTATGAGCCATAGGCCAGGAAATTTGAGGCTTAAAAATTCTAAACTTGAACCTAGAGTTATAGTCATTACAAAGTTATAGTTACCAAGGCCAGAAGCAATGGCTCAGGCCTATAATTCCAGCACTTTGGGAGGCCAAAGTGGATGGATCACTTGAGGTCAGAAGATCGAGATCAGCCTGGCAAACACGGTGAAACCTTCTCACCACTAAAAATACAAAAAGTAGTCTGCCGTGGTGGCATGTGTCTATAATCCCAGCTACTCAGCAGCCTAAAGCAGGAAAATCGCTTGAATCTGGGAGGCAGAGGTTGCAGTTGGCTGAGATCAGGACACTGCATTTCAGCCTGGGCAACAAAATGAGACTCTGTGTCAAAAAAAAATAATAATAAAAAAAAAAATATATATATATATATATATATAAAATTATCAAGATAGATGGACCGAATATGATATGAGCAGTTGTGAGCTTGATTTAATTTTTGTGTATTGAAATATATAAAACACAGATCTCCAATGAATTATTGTCCCTTATTAATATCTAAACCACAGTTGAACTCTCACAAATACTAAATTGGTTCTGATTTAAAAAGAGGACATTTATTGTGATTTAACCTAAGTTGTCAGAGAGGCCACTTTCTTTTTGGTAGAACGAATACATAATCTTGATTTAGGCAGAAAAATAGAAAGTACCTAATTGAAGTGTAGAAACTTGGGCATTCTGCATAGATCCTAAGGCTTGCATGATGCTCTTTAGGGAGAAAGCCAAGTTGACATGGGGAGAGGCCTCTGGTTTAGCAAAGCCAAGCTATAAGTTTTAAAGAGGATTTGGCATTTAGTTTACTTACAATGTTAGAAAACATTATTTACTCTCTCAGAACCTAACTGCCAATCAGCTAAGGTTTAAAAGGAGTGCTTTTGTACCACATCCAAAGAGTCTCAGATATCATCTATTCTCATAGTACAGATGCAGGACGTTTAACTATGATGTGGAAGGCTTTTTTGACCATGAAAAAAGAAACATCATATAGTGACTGAACAGAAGCTATCATTAAAATACAAACTCTTAGCCTGGCATGGTGGCACATCCCTGTAGTCTCAGCTACTTGGGAGACTAAAGTTAAAGCATCACTTGAGCCAGGAGTTTGAGGCCACAATGAGCCAAAATGGCGCCACTGCACTCCAGCCTAGACAACAAAGTGAGATCCTGTTTCAAAAAAAAAAATTTCTTTAAGAATAAAATATTCCATAAAATATTTTATTATAGCTATTCTCATCCCTACAGCTGACCTTATTTTGGTATAAATTTAGATGTTTATTTAGTCAATTTGATCAATATTGCAGTTAATGAAATAAAAGATGCTGACTAAACTACCTTGGAGGATTACTTTTGTACTGCAAGTTCAATAAATGGTTAAATTAATTTATTGTTTGATCAAATTCAAGGAAATCTACTTTATCTTGAAGTAAATCATTATATACAAAAAAAAATGCTTTTCTCTGCAAACTCTTCTAGGACATTTGCATTGATGATGATATCAGCATCAGTTTCTCTCAATATATTTGTGGCAGGAAATGGCCATGGATTTATTGAGTAAACAAAATTGTGAATTGTAGTCTCAGTGAAAATATCTAGGTAAAACATAACTGAACATCTTTACGGTTTGAAGGTGAGTCTTCTAACTATATATGCTCAACAAAAAGATATATCTACTTTCCTCACTCTCTAGTATTTAAGCTGTTGGCAGGTGTCTGAGACTTGGGCAATGGATATTGCATGTGATATTTAATTGATGAGAAAGTAATACAAAAGCATAGAGGCAGTTTGAGGTTAATAGTCAACAGTCGCTGACTTGGGATTCACTCTCACCGTTCAGGGAGGAAGTACTCAGAATAAAGGAAGTGTCTGACATTACTGAATGTCAAGGAACAATAATGGTAACAACAGCTTCTGAACCAGAGAGTTCTTGATGTTTTAGACTTGATGTGTTTTATATCTCACTTCGTTCCTGAGTATTTTGTAAGCATTAGGCACATTCTTTTGAAATGTCTGCTTTTCCTTCAGTTCCGTAGATTGACTTTCTATTGATACCAAAGAAAGAATGATTTATAAAGCAAGAAATCAGTTTCTTAGCACTGTATTGTACTGTGTTATGATCTATTGTATTATTCGTTACTGCTGTAGGTACCTGTACCTTTGCCTAAAAGAAAATGGTAATAGTCTCCTTAGTTCCATTGTTACCTCTTTGTACAAAGCTTATTAAAGCGTTTGTGTTTATCTTTAAGGCAGAACTCACATTGGCTAGGTTAATGGCATGTTATTCATTGACCTTGTATCATTTTAGTAATCAAAACTGAGCAAAGCTCTCGAGCAAAAGACATGAGAAAGCCCTAAGAGTCACTTTTATTCACTTGCAGTTGACAAAGCCTACAGAGGGTAACTTTTACTGGCCTTTTATCCACAAGGATACAGAGCACGATATTTGCCTCATCCCCAGCAGATAAAATGATATTCCTGCTTCTTACACAGTGGGAATAAAGCAGAACAAATTAGAATGTGATTACATAATAGCTAGATTAATTTCTTAATAATTTAATAAAGCAATTAATTTTTTTTTACATGTGAGCAGGTTTTTGCCATATATGTGTGTGCCTGTGTCTGTACACACACACACACACACACACACACACACAAGGGGGGGTGGTCCAGCTCTATCACCTAGGCTGAAGTGTGGTGGCACAATCACAGCTAACTGCAGCCTTGACCCCCCTGGGCTCAAGCGATCCTCCCATCTCAGCCTCCCAAGTAGCTGGAACTACCGGCACACACCACCATGTATAGCTAAACACTTTTGTATTTCATAGAGATGGGGTTTTGCCATGCTGCTTAGGCTTGTCTTAAAATCCTGGGCTCAAGAAATCTGCCATCTTGTCATCCCAGAATTCTGGGATTACAAGTGTGAGCCACTATGCCTGACCCATATATATTTTGAGGTAGCCCTTGCATTGTCAAGTATTTTCTCTCTTTAAACCTATGATTATCTGCATAAAGGTTAACTTGCAAAATCTATTTACTGTATTCAGTTACTTAGAAAATTATTGAATAACTATCAGAGAGATTAGAGAAGAACTTCTTTGGTTCTATACTAGTTCTGAAATGGGACTAGAAATACTTTCTACATTTTATTTATCTTTAAATTCATGTGCACCACAAGACCCTTAATTTACAGCACAACTATACAAAAATATACAAAGAGAAGTATAAAATATTTCTGCTTTTGAACAATATGAACCTAGAAATCTATATTAAATATTGTTTTATATGAGCAAATTAAATATGCAAACCCTTAAAGGATTTTACACATTCAGTAGAGAAGATAATGTATGGCTAACAAATAAATGAATTATAAACTTCGTCAGTGTGAAATTTAGTAATGTAATAATTACAAGATAATGTGATTACCTAGATGAGTAATGTTAAAGCTGTTTTAAAAATTGCTACACTGTAACAGGTCTAACAAATAAGGGGTATTTTTGAGCAATCCATAGGAAAGAATTAGACTATCTCTTTAGCCACTCTAACTAGTATTATTTGATGCTATTGCCAACATTTAAGCATATCTATTTAAACAAATAAAAATCAAAGATGAGAAAAGCAAGAGATTTTATTTTTGATATTTTATTAGTTTATTTTTATGGCAGTGTGGTTTTCTCATATGGCATTGAATATGATCAGGTATAATTGTGATTCAAATTACTTATTATGCTTTTTAAAATTGGGCTTATTTATGACATTGCTAACCACATGCATACCCTCAGTAAGAATACAATCAGCTTGTAGCTGCTTTCTTTATTTCATTATACAATAAGTTCACTACTTCTAGAATATATATATGATATCAAGTAATGAACTCTATATATAGTAAACTCTGTGTATGTGTGTGTGTGTATAGATATAGATACATAAATGTTTACCTGTGCTTGCTTTGCTATGCATTATTTTATTTGTATTATTACTTGTCATGGTTTTAAAAATTGGTTAATACTGGTTTAAAAAGTGTTTATTTATCTGACAAAATACAAATCCAGCTTTTCCAATAGTTCCGTGAAATATCTAACATCCTTTGAAACATAAATTGCTAATGATATTGATTTTCACTTTATAAATCTATATTGATCCATAGTGAATTAAACTTGTAAATTGTGGTGCCTTGGAAACCGGCAGTATCTTTCTTTCTAAAACAAATCTGTAGAACTTTTAATTTTTTAAATAAATTGCCACAGAAGGATTGTACATTTTCATGTAGAAGTTTTCCATTGTTCCATTATGCATTAATATATATATATTTTTATAAGCTATTTTAGAATACAAAAATACTGTATTTACAAAAGAGTATGACCATAATTGCTCTACTTTTTCAATAAAGGGACTGGATTAAGTCCCTTGTCTTGCTTTGATTTATGCGACCTTTTTGCTAATAGTATGATAGTGGGGTTTGCAACTTGTCAAGAAAATAAAAAGACAAAAATTATTAGATAGTATTGTCATACTTTCCCTTCCATCACAATAATTTCTATTAAATTACATAATGCACAAAAAGCTGTATCAGTTATACACTATGATAAATTTAAAAGATTACGATATATACATTTTTTGCATTTCCTATTATATTTTGGAAATATATTCACATTTTCCTCTTCTAGTTTAAGCTTTTAAATGTATTTGGTAATTAAAAACAATTATTAGTCAAAGTCCATATATCATTCCAATTTCCGTAATATTTACATATTTTTCACTTTAATATTCTATGTAGAGTGCCACTTTGCAATGTACTGAATGTACCTCACATGTACCATTACATTGGGGGGCTCAGAATTTCAACATATGGAATTTGGAGGGACAGGTGAAGGTGAAGCTTTTGAAAGTTAACGAGGTTACAAGGGCGGAGCCCTCGTTAATGGAATTAGTGCCATTATAAAAGAAACCCCAGCGAGCTCTCTCCTCTTCCTGTCCTACGAAAATACAATGGAAGCCTGTAAACTGGAAGAGAGCCCTTGCCAGCACCTGACCATGCCAGCAGACTGATCTTGGAATCCCAGCCTCCAGAACTGATAATTTTTTCTTGTTTGTAGGGACTTAGTCTATGGTATTTTGTTATAGCAGCTCCAAATAACTAAGACACACATCACCTTTACTTGTTAGGTCTCTCTAAATGTCTTAGCTGCTTGACTGGAGCAGTTTTCCAAACTTTTTAAATATTGACTGATAGTTTTAACGTGGACTTGTCAGATATTTTGTAGAATGAGAGTTTTCATGACTTTTTCTCTTTATTAGACTTGGTTTCTGTCTTTTGGAGAGGAGCATCATTTTCATCATATCACAAGGCTGTGTTTTATCAGCATGACTTAGCAGTGTTGATTCTAACCTGGACAACTTAGCTGAGATGGTGTTGTGTATACCTTTTGAAAGAGATACATTTAAATTAATAAAGTTGTATCTATCTCTGTACACACACTCACAAACACACACACAAGTCTGTGTGTATATTAAGCTAAACAGGAGTATTCTGTATTCTGATGCTTCCACATTTATTCTATTACCACATCGGTCATTCTAGATTTTTCCTCTAGTTTGTCTATAATTTTCCACTCCAACAGTGAGAATTTTGAATCCTTCCATCCACTATACATTTATTTTATTTTAAAAATCTTATTATAAATCTGTCGTGGTATAAGAATTGTTAACCTGTACCACAATGAGAACTTTTTAAATTATAATATAGTGTTATGTGTAGTTCCTATTGTCACGTGTTTTACAGACTGAACTCATTTCTGATATTACTTAGTCAACACCATTTTCACTAACCAGTTTCAGTGACTTTCTTTGTAATATCGGTAATGCAGTTAGGTTCCTTTGTCAGAGCTGGAATTCTTTCCTGAGATCCATCAATCTCTTAAAATATGGACACATACAGAGATCTAAATTATTGTTTTAATTTGAATTCCCCTGGTGATAAATAATGTTAAATGTCATTTCCCATGTGCATTTGTTACCTATAGCCTTCTTGATACAAATTTGGTGAATTTTAAGGAACAAAAATTAAACAAGATAAAGCAAACCCAAATGAACTTAGATATAATATCACAAGTGAGCTATTAATGTGCAATATCATAAACAAATGATTTTGGTAGAATTTCAGGTATTGGTTGTATTTAAAAGGGCAAATAGTTTAAATTGCATTAGATAACAAAAATGGTATCCATGTTAATTTGATGCCAAACTTTGGTAAATTTGTTCAAAATACTCTGTTAATAAACCTTATAACCTTTCTAAAGCACATTTTATAATACTATATCTGGAGCTATATTTAAGGTCAAATTATCATTCAGTCACTTGCCTAAGAGATGTTAAGTAGGACCAGGAAAATTTACTTATTTTGATTAGAGCAGAGCTGTTGTCTGCCTTACTAATCTCCTTTTAACAAGAACTATTGAAAACTACTTGGCCCATATTAATTTAAATGGATGAGGAAAAAGGGAAGGAAACCAGAAAAGATGAACCAAACTTACATAAAGCATTTGAAGAAAGAGCTCATTATGATTTTTTAGCTGAGCTATTCATTCATTCGTATTTAATTCAACAAAAATATTTTCTTTCTATTTGGTTTCAGATACAATATAAATTCTTCTTTTTTTTTTTTTTTGAAATGGAGTCTCACATTATTCCTGCAGAATTTGTGTCATTAATAGTCATGATTTTAATATATTCTTGAATTTTCTATTAATTTTACCACAAACTTTAGAGTAGCAAGAAGTATCCTTGATTATATTCTGAGTTGTAAGTGTATTTCTCCCTGCTACATTGTGTATTGACAACTCATGTTTTCTTGATAGTAATGATTCATTGTCTCAGTCAACTAAGGAAACGAACAAAATAAGCCTAATGATTGCCCCAATTTATTGCTTACAGAGTGTTAGTAGGCCATGGCACAGGACTGGGAAATCTAGGAAGCCTACTCCAAGTGAGGAGACACAGCTAGAAGTTCAGAGAAGTCAAGATAGCTAGAACTCATAAAGAAGAGCAAAGGAGAAGAGAAAACTGCAATAAAATAACACTCCAGAGATCTCAAAAGATTCATCCAGAACATTCAGTTGAGTAGAAGTAAGTGCATCTGTGTGAAGAAACTACCAAAATCCAAAGAAAACAACCTGAAAAGTTTAGAGAGCCTCCCAAAGTGCAATTACAGGCATAAGCCACTGCTCTCAACCTGAGAATTTGTCTTTTAATGCAAGTTAACTGAGTGTAATATACTTGGACCACATTTATTTTAGGCAATGTTTCATTATCTCTTGCTATTGATGGTAGCTGTGGAGAGTTAGAAGTAGTGCCTTTGTCTAGCCTGTAGATGACAGTCATTTTCTATGTGGTATTTTATAATTTTTTAATCATTTTTTTTCTACAATTCAGGATATACATTTGAGAATTCTATTTAAAATAATGTATGCTACTGCAAATAAGTAATGTTTTTCCTCAGACTTTCTCATGGTAAGTTCTACGCATTTTCACTTAATTTTCATTGTATAAAGTGTTCTGATTTGACAAGTTAGTTTTTATTCTTAGCTTTACATTTCTTATGGCCAAAAGAATGTATTTTAAGGGGAGAAAACTTTTTGAAGCCAGTTATGCCATGACAGCTTACACAAAAGTGGTGAAATCTAGAAATCATCACTCTGTTTATTCTCAAAGAGATGGCAAAGAGGGTATTGGACACTTCTCACAAACTTTCTAGTGAATAAAGTGTATCTATTTCTCCTGAAAAAAATAAAATAAAACATAAATACTACTCTTCATATTCTTTCTGCCTACATTTAGTAATTAATTTATTTTATGATAGTTTTAATTATTTCAGTAAAATTCTAGTTTTTGAATTTTTAATGAATTATTTTAGCAAAATTCTGTTTTTCTTTTCACCCCTTTGTGTAAACCTGTTAATATTGAGCCCATCAGCCAGGGGCAGTGGCTCAGGCCTGTAATCCTAGCACTTTGGGAGGCCAAGGTGGGTGGATCACCTGAGATCAGGAGTTCAAGACCAGCCTGACAAACATGGAGAAACTCCATCTCTACTAAAATACAAAACCAGCTGGGTGTGGGCACATGCCTGTAATTCCAACTACTTGGGAGGATATATATAGTCCAGGTGCAGTAGCTCATGCCTATAATCCCAGCATTTTGGGAGACTGAGACAGGTGGATCACAAAGTCAGGAGTTTGATACCAGCCTGGCCACGAAGGTGAAATCCCCTCTCTACTAAAAAACAAAAATTAGCTGGGCGTGGTAGTGAGTGCCTGTAATCTCAGCTACTTGGGGGCCAAGGCAGAGAATTACTTAAACCTGGGAGGTGGAAGTTGCAGTGAGCCAAGATCACACCACTGCACTCTAGTCTGGGCAACAGAGTAAGACTCCATCTCAAAAAAATAATTAATTAATTAATTAACCCATCACTCATATCCAGTGTAAAGATTTACAGGGATTGACAGTAAATAGATGTAAAGTTTTTCGAGTGAAAAAAAATGCATACTATACGATGTATTTTTTCATTTTTGATGTTGTTCTTCTATTGGGAAATAAAAAAATTTTATTTCTATTTCATTTATTATACTGGATAATATTATTCCGTGTTCCATATCATTTATTATTTTTTCAATTTCCTAGTCTCTTTTCTAATTTTTATTCCACACTAATTATAATAATATAAAAGTTTTCCTTCATAGCTTTGATTAGATTTTGTGTGTGTGTATGTGACAGAGTCTTATTCTGTTACCCAGGATGGTATGCAGTGGTGCAATCTCAGCTCACTGAAACCTCTGTCTCCTGGGTTCAAGCCATTCTTCTGCCTCAGTCTCCCGAGTAGCTGGAATTACAGGCACCCACCACCATGCCAAGTTAATTTTTGTATTTTTAGTAGAGACGAGGTTTCACCATGTTGGCCAGGCTGGTCTTGAACTCCTGACCTCAAGTGATCCACCCGCCTTGGCATCCCAAAGTGCTGGAATTATAGGCGTGAGCCACAACGCCCAGCCTGACTAGACTTTTATTAGTGACTTTTGTGTGCCTCATGGTTTCTAATTGCACTTCAATCTCTATTTTCATCTCATTTAGCTGCTTAGTCATCACATCTTTGAGGTCTTGAGCTCATGTTAGGGTTTTAATTTTATTGGAGACAATTCAGGGAATTTTTTGATCCCTTGTCTTTTGAAAGTATTACATTTTTAATATTTTGTTTTCAAATGTACTTGCCCTTCTGTCATGAGTTTTATATTTGCCATATTAGTTTTTCCAGTCTATTCATGTTTAATCCAAGAATTTTATTACAACATGTCCAGATATACTATTTGCTTTAATATAGTGAAGCTGCTTTAACATTTCCCACATATAACTTCTCTGTTTTTTTCTACCTTTACCTTCAGAACTACACACTTTGGAGAATAGTGTTGATCTTTGGTTCTCTTTTTTCCTGGTGGTGAAAATGAGGTTGGGAAGAACTCATTGGGAGTACCCACATATCATGTGTGCAAATAGGGCTCTATTTTTTCTCTTAAAAAGTAATATTAAATTTCCTATCCCAGAGCAATCAACAGGAAATTCCCCTGATTTCCATGGCCTTTTACTTGCTTTCACACTCCAAATAGTGTTCTTTCAGAGGAAAAGTGCTGATACTTTTTTCTGTTTTTGTTGGTTTTAAAGCCAGTTTGTATAATAAAAGAAAAAACTGGAAGCTCAAAACAAAAATTCATAAATAAATATGTAATATTTCTAACATTTGGTAATATAAAAAGGGATAAAATATTTAAACCAAATTATATAGTACAGATTGGAATCCTTTCCCTCTAGGAAAGCCTTAGTCAAAGCAGACAACCATATAAGATAGTTTATGCATGAAAGTAGAATGGAATAAATGATATAGTTTTCATTAACAGAAACCCATGTAAATATAATTAAGCACTTATTTAGACATGAGTGGCAATGCATTTGTGTCTTCCCTTTGGGTTTTAATTGGGTGCTGATGCTGTGAACCATATGTACATATTTATAAATAGCAAACATTAACTTGCATACTTTGCAGAAAGTATCACCATAATGTTAAGTATAATTTTTATTAGTTCAGGCTCATTATCTTAACAATTTTAAAGAGAACAATATTCTCCCTGAGATGCTACAAGCCTACATTCTGTTAAAATAAAAACATTAAAGAATTAACATATTGCCTGAGCAGTACTACTCCAGAAATTTATTGAGAATCATACCCTTAGAAATTCTATGTATACTGGAAGATGTAATAGTCAAATAAAGAGCATCTTCTTGTAATTTTCTAAATTTACTCATCAATTTAGCATATGAGAGAAATAAATTTACATATTTCATGTTATCAAGAACATTTTGTAAAAATACATTTACCACTAAAGGTCAGTGTCCCATTTTATAAAGCCATCTGCACCTTTTTTTATGTGTACAATCAGTATTAATTTAAAAAGTATTTATAAAGATATATACACATATATGCACACACACATATATGCTGCAGACAAAACACTGCATTTGGAAGAGAAAAGTAAAACATATAATCAGTTACTAATTTTTATGAATTGATCATGCAAGACAAGATATGAAGAGTTGAAGTTCATAAAAGCTAATTTGTGGTATAAAAGAGCAGTGAAAGAAATATGTCTGAAAAAAGAAATATAATCAACTGTGTATGTCATAATAAAGTGGGCAATGTTTGAATTGAACACTAACATGTGAACAGAATGTTGTCACAGAGGTAAGTGGTAAGAGAATAAGCAGCTCCAGGTAGCTGGGTACTGGCCTGATCCTCACTGCTAGATGGTGGTGTTCTCAGGAGGTGTCTGACATGCACAGTCATCTTTCGATGACCTCCAGTTGAATGTAAACAATTTAGTAGAAAACCAGTATTAGACAAGTTCACACTGTGCACCACACAAAAGTCAAAAAGCTAAGCCTAAAGACAAAAAAATAGGTAACTGATCATTCCCCAAATGTGTCAAATATTTCCTTTTCTCAGCTTACTGCGGCTGCTTTTTTTTTTTTTTTTTTTTTTTTTTGGTTATATATTATATACCAAGCACTATACTAGGGCCTTTAATTTTTTTATTTTGTATACACACACACACGCGCATGCGCACACACACACACACATATATGAGGTTCTAGGGTACATGCAGGTTTGTTGCATAAGTACCTACATGGCAATACTGCTGCTTCTCAACAATGAAAACTTCAATTTCATTTCAATTTTTCCTCTTTATAGATCTGATGGATAGGATATGTAATATTAGCCTTATTCCTTCTTCCCAAAAGGAAAATTAAAAACAAGCTTGCTTTAATGAACCATCCTCCAAATCACCTAACATCACTCCAAATTCTATAATGAATTTTTTCTAAGATTTTAGTGAGATGTCTCATAGTTCTGGTTTATGCTTTTCCTTGCAATGAACTACCCTGCCCAACTTTGTTTAAATACAAGTGTGTGTCTAGTGGTCTTTTGGCTGGAGGGCATTGGCAGTGTCTGGATAATATTATTACATCAGGTAGGATGTTTCTGGCTTCTTAAAGATCTTAGTATTGCCAGTTGCATCACTAAGCATGCTATTAACAAAGGGATGGCACAGTCAAGGATTAACGAGAGTTATTAAAAGGATCATTTGCAAATGTGTGGGAAGAGTTAAGAGAACAGAGAAGATTCTGAGGCATCCAGGAATAGTAACATCAGAAGGCATTTATCACTTCCATTCTTGAAATGCAGAGGGAGCTATATTTTTGATATGTAGTGCTCTGTATATAAGAACTGCCTATCGGAAGCTGAGGTCTTCAGCAGACAAATACAGCCATTGGCAAGCAACTGAGAATGTAAAGTATTAACTATCTGGAGCGCATAAAAGTTTGGACAAAGATAAAGATTTTGGAAATTGGATCTGGAGGGCAAATAGAGAATACTCAGAATTAAACAAAAGGGGCTGACTGATTTTTGTCTATGAATAATTCTGTGCATGCATTCAGGATAAAGTTCAGCATCAGGACCACTATTTTGAAAATAGTGAATGTGAAATTTATTCCTTAGAAAAAGAAATTTATTTTCATACTTATCTTGTCATAAAGTATCAATCCATAGTACATTTATGAAAGATGGGATTGGAAAGCAAAATGCAAGCCAAATTGTACAAACTCTCAGAAGTTAAACTACAGAGATTAGTTATTATTCCCCAATAAGAATTTGGAGATTTTGGATGGGCGTGGTGACTCACGCCTGTAATCCCAGCCCTTTGAGAGACCCAGGTGGGTGGATCACCTGAGGTCAGGAGTTGGAGATCAGCCTGGCCAACATGGTGAAACGCTGTCTCTACTAAAATACAAAAATTAGCCAGGCATGGTGGCAGGTGCCTGTAACCACAGCTACTTGAGAGGCTGAGGCAGTTTGAACCTGGGACGCAGAGGTTGCAGTGAGCCAAGATTGTGCCACTGCACTCCAGCCTGGGTGACAGAGAGTTCATCTCAAAAATACATATAATAAATAAATAAATAAATAAATAAATAAATAAATAAATAAAGATTTAGAGATAGCAATGTTGCAGTTAAAGCAATGTTTAAGGAGAGTTAATATAATCTTAGAAATGTAAGACATATGTCAGGTAGAAACAGGAGTAAGAGTAAGAGAATTGGATTTTACAGATTTTAATAATTTTGAGATGTTAAGTATCTAAAATAAAACGATAGCATTGTGCGATGCAAAGATAAACAATTTGTCAATGAATTTGTAGGTGACTGATTAACACTAGCAGAAGAATAGAATGAAATGTTCTTGAAGTTTTCAGCTATGGCATTTGGGAAATGGCAGAATCGCTACATTATAAAATTGAATTAAGGGAATTTTGTTGTGGAAATAAAATCTCACTTTAGGTCATGCCATTTATAAGCCGATGTCAGAAATAATTGAAAATATGACGGTGCAAAGAGGCTAGTTTAGGAATAAATGAGTTCGGACATATCTGTACATCCATTTTAAGAGATTCAAAATGCTACAAAAATTGAAATTATGTTAGAAGACTACGACGAGGAGAATATTGAGACAAATAGGAACAGGAAGGGAAAAAAGAGAAAGAAATTGAGATCAGGATAGAGGGGCATGGTTCAGAAAAGATGCTGATGAATTCTAAAGGGAAGCTTTTAAAATCAGGGTAGAAATTCAGGCATATGAAAGCTACATACCAAAGAGCATTAACATTAGCATAATACAAGGATTTTAAATTATTTTCCTACGATAAGCAATAGCATGCTTTCATTTAAAATGAGGAGTGGTATGCCAAACTTGTGAGATATTAAAAAGACACTTAATTTTCTATCAGAATATAGTAAACATATTAAGAGAAGAGTAGGACAATTAGAAATTTAGCAAGAAATAAATCTACACAATGGTACAATTTTTTTTTCTTTTCTCCATCCATGTTTTTGTGGTAAAAACATTTCTAAATGATTATTTTTCCTGTTGGATCCATTTGTGGACATTAAAGCCATTAATACACCTGTGTTACACACATTCGCTGCCTTTAAATTGATTCTCCAAATGAATAGGATCATTTCTGCAAATAATATAAAAATATTATAAAAATGTAAGACTGTTATATGGCATAAGTTTAGTAAATGCTTGATGCTTGGAGCCTCAGCCACAGTTTCTGAAGAAGTGTTTTCAAATAAAATCAGTTAGAATCACAAAATATTGAGTCAAACTTTTAATTGACTTTCCATATTTACCTTAAGTAATCTCCCAGTTTCTGTGGGAGGATAGTAGCTTAACTGGGATGGAAACCTAATTCCAAGTTGCAAAACTACTTCTTGTCATAAAAATGTGAGCAGTTTATTTTCCCTTTGTGTTAAACCATTTAGCTAAACAGATAATTGTCCCAATTGTCACATGAATTTAGGATGTGTGTGACAAATGGTGCTATCCCTTCATTTTACTTGAGGGCTGGTTATTATTTATCTTAGAATATATACTAATTGGTTATTTCTGCATGGTGATGCAGAAGAATGGGATACTCCTGTCTGTTTACAGTCTTTTAGTGAGTTTCGTATGGTATACTTTACACTCTACTTAATGACTATTCAGTAATAAAATTATTTTTAATAATTCATATTACCAATTAAAATAATGAAAATACATTAATAATCTAGTGATAAGTTAATAAGAAATGATTAAATACTTTAAAATTAAAATATAATAACTTTATACTAAATTATTTTCTTTCGTCTACCTTTGTGAAGAAGATTTCTGGGTTGGGAGGGTATTGTGTTTTTAATTATATTTCCCAAATCATATGTATCATGTAACACACATGCACACATATATTATTTATTTTTCTTCTTCTGCAGATGAGAGTTACACAGCTATATTCCAAGGGAAGCTTGGGAAAAAGGGATATGATCGTTGAAAACTTTATTTGAACTGAAATTGTCATTATTTTTTACTTTAAATTATGTTTAAGTTACAATGTAGAGTTTCTATGACATGCAGTTGAAATGCAGGTAAGAACTCTTATAAATATATTTAAAATATTAAGTATAATTAAGATGATAAGAACACTCATCTCTTCTGGACATCTCCATTCTATCATCTCTCCTAAATTTCCCATGTGCTTTTGCCGTGTGTGTTCCAAGGCATTTGGTAATTTCAACTATTTTCATTGTTGCCGAGCTTTTAGAGTTAAAAAAAGTCTCTGTGGTTTTAAAAAGTTAATCTAATTTGTACACACAAAGATACACACAATATTTAAATCTCTTTAAGAACTGAAATATTTGCTTCTTTTTTTTTCTAATGCACTAAATATTATCCTTGTTAATCTTTTGACGTTATTAGAGATTCCTCACAAAGAACGTTCTGTGAGATTTTACTATATTTAGCTATTTCCTTTTAATTTATTTTTTTATTATACTTTAAGTTCTGGGGTACATGTGCAGATCATGCAGGTTTGTTACGTGTACACATGCTATGGTGGTTTACTTCATCCATCCCCCCGTTAGATATTTCTCCTAATGTTAGCCCTCCCCATTCCCTCCACACTCCACTATCTCTCTCCAGTGACCCCAGCCCCCTGACAGACCCTGGTGTGTGATGTTCCCCTCCCTGTGTCCATGTGTTCTCATTGTTCAACACCCACTTATGAGTGAGAACATGCGGTGTTTGGTTCTCTGTTCTTGTGTCAGTTTGCCGAGAATGATAGTTTCTAGTTTCATCCATGTCCTTGCAAAGGACATGAATTCATCCTTTTTTATGGCTGCATAGTATTCCATGGTGTGTATGTGCCACATTTTCTATATTTAGCTGTTTCTAATGCAAAAATTGTGGATCTGATGGTGCTACCTGATGTGTCTTATGAAGGGGAACTCAACGACCCTTACTCCTTATTTATAACAGTTTTAGACTGTCCTTCCTGAGAAGCCTTTCCAGATACTGGAAAGGGCTTGGGCTCCAAGCCTAAAATTACTGTAGTTCTGGCAGATTTGTAGAGGTACTGCCTTGGTGGTCTTGGATGAGATCCCGAAGAATTCTCTAGATTATCAGCCAGAGACTCTTCTTATTTTCCCTTACTGCCACCCATACAAATGTAGTCTCTCTGTGTTCTGAGCTGCCTGGTACTGGGAGTATAGTAATGCAAGCGCTTCTGTGGCCACTACGACTGGGAGTGCTAGGTCACACCTGAAGCCATCTATGTTCACTGAAGGACCTAGGACTCTACAATCAGCAGATGGTGAAGCCAGCCAATTCTGTGTTTTTTCCTTCCAGGCTGCAAGCTACCCCTAGGCCCCGGGTGAGTCTGTGAAAGCTTCTGGGAACCAGAGATTACAGTCAAAAACCTTAGAAATTTGCCTATGTGGTTCAGAGTCAAATGTCAGAGCCAATGATTCCACGGCCTTCCTACAGAGCCTGCACCCTCAACTACTATGCTTTAATAAAAATATTTGTAGTTTGGAAGGCTGAGGCTGGCGGATCACAAGGCCAGAAATTTGAGACCAGCCTGACTAACATGGTGAATCCCCATCTGTACTAAAGATACAAAAAATTAGCCAGGCGTGGTGGCACACACCTGTAATCTCAGCTACTCTGGAGGCTGAGGGAGGAGAATCACTTGAACCTGGGAGGTAGAGGTTTCAATGAGTCAAGATCATGCCACTGCACTCCAGCATGGGTGACAGAGTGAGGTTCTATCACAAAAATATTAAAAAAAAATAATTGTAGTTAAATGACATAGCTGGGGGTAAACAAATCAGTTCCACATTTTGACATTATGTAACAAGAGTTAGCATAAATGATACTTTTGTTTTTCATCAAGGTGGGTCAAAAATTAAGGGCAGTCATGTAGTCATTATGGGTAACAGGCTATAACCAGAGAAACATTATGGTAATAGCATAAGAATGGCTGGGATTTGAACACAAGATCCAGTGATACTGGGAGAAACAACGGGAAGAGAAGAAGGAAGTCAAGCAAGCTAACTTTGTGGACACATAAGATAATGTAATGAGCATAAGAAAGAAGGATGAAAGAATTTGAACTTGTCATTTATTTAGTTTTGTGGTTTAGATATTCAGACAAAAATATACCTATTTGCTTCTACTGTTTTCATTCAAATTATCACTCCACTCACAATTGTTGTACATATGGCGTGTAAAAGTCTCACTGTATGTTACCCATAAAAACATTTATCTAAAAACCTGTTCGTGTATGCCTGTTTTATTCCTAACTCAAAACCTCTGGCTCCAGCAAATTACTTATCTAATTTGCCTCACAGTTAGGTATCCCTGAATATACTAACAGTTCTAGTAGAGTTTGAAGAAGATAATAACAAAGCAGCAATATCCTCAAAGTTTCAATAATAAAAAATTTATTTAAACTGCTTTTTTTTTGGTTAGAATGAACAGGCTATTTCCAAGGAAATAATAGGTTTAGAGAAGATTATTTAAGTTACAGGAGATGATGATAGTTTGGAAATGAGGGAGATAAGGATGCATAAAGTTTGATAAGAAATTTACTTAATTAGGTTAGTACAGATGTATTTAGTAACATTATCTAAGACATTGTGAATGTTTTTGTAATGGGGAAAAATCAAAGGAGCATATAAAATATAAAACATGTAAAATCACTTAATTAAAAATAATCAACCGTTTTTAATAGCTAAACAAGCCCTTGTGATTTTGTAAGATGTCAACTTGTGTGTAGATTATGAAACATTGTTTAGAACAAATTCCTTCCCCTTTATAATTACCTACACAGAGTAAATCTTGTCCAATAATCTCATTCATCATGTAACAATTAATCTGATGATGTTAGCAAGGTTTATCCACCATTTTGTCATTTCTGTGGTGAAAAACAAGATAAGGTAAATGTTCATGCACTTAATTTCTGTCTCCTCGAAATTTGGTCTGACTGCTCTTAATTTTTGTCTGACATTGAAGTGATTTCTTTATGCTACACCAGAGCATGAATAATGATAGAGATCACTCTAGGAGGAAGTTAGCAAACCACAGTTTTAAAGTGGTTGACTGAACCACTTCAGTGTGGTTGAAAATAATAATGAAATATTGATCCAAACAACCCATTTGCATTTCTCTGGTTTCTTCCCTTTGTAGATAAATGTATTATACATCATGATCAAGATACTAAATTATCTATGACATTTTGCAAAATGGTTTTAAAAATAATAATTTATTTAATTCTTGCCACATAAAGAAACACATACTTTGATGAAATGCCGTTCTCCTTAGTATGACTTAGAGCATCTATATTTGAACCATATATTTGAGGTTCTTATGTGGTTGTATATTTACTTTTAATGCATTAAATCTAGCTTATTTTGTATCCCCTTTAGAGAATAAGCTTATGATGTTAAGACTAGCCATCTGATCTTTCTAACTCTCAGTCTACTCATTTGAGGAATAGTGAACTGCCAGAAAATTAGCTTACCTTGATTAAAAGTAAGCTATAAATTAAAATGCATACAGCCTTAAAAATGGATTGTGTTTAAGACAGGTATTTACCTCACATGGATACATTGATAAGTGCTCTGGTCTGTACTTGAGGGGGAATTTCTGAATAACTCTGGGATTCTCTCTGTGTGGCTATCTCCTCTCTCCTACCCTACTCTGTGAAGTTTCACCTCCCTGGTTTCCTGGACATCCAGCTATCCCCCTTCATCTGAGAGATTCAGTGAACCTCCAATTTGGCCCTTCCCACCTCCCCTGCCCTCACCACAACCACCATCACCAAGTGCTGCTCCTTCAAGGTGTTAAAAGGGAGCAATCTTGGAGCTCATCTAGTTTGTATTTGCAATCAGTGTCATTCACTGCCTGTCCATTGTCTTCTAAACCAGTAGTTCATGTCTTTTATTTTAATTTTTTTTGTTTGATTGTTTTGGTTTTGGTTGTTTCAGGCAGGAAAGCAATCTAGTCTCTGTACTCCATATTGGCCAAAAGTGAAAGTTATTTGCTATTATTTTAATTGAAATTATGATGGATAAATAGATCCATTTGGGGAAAACAGATATATCAATTGGATCGTGTTCTCTAATGCATAAACATGGCATAATTTTATGCTGATATAGGTCTTTGTTAGTTTATCACAGTGATGTTTTCTGCCTTTCAAGGTAGAACTGTAGTACATTATATGTTACATGTACTCATGGGTATTGTCTTAGTCCATTCCTACTGCTGTAACAAAATATCTTAAATGGAGTCATTTATAAACAGGACAAATTTATTGCTCATAGTTATAGAAATGAGGAAGTTCAAGATCAAGCCATAAGCATGTCCAAAGCCTGGTGACAGCCAGTTCTAATTTTGGTTTTCAAGAAGTCACTTTGCTGTGTCTTAATGTGGCAGAAGGACAGAAAGCCGAAAGAGTGTACCTGTTTTCCTCCAGCTCTTTCATAAGGGAATTCATGCCATTTGTGAAGCCTCTGCCCTTTCAACACAATCATCTCCTAAAGGTCCTTCCACTTAATACTACCACATTGGTGATTAAGTTTTGGCATATAAATTTTGGGTAGACACATTCAGACCATAGCAGGTATTTCATATATTTGATGCTGCAGTGAATGTTTTATTAAAAAAAAGTTTTTATCATTTATTGCTATTATGTAAAGATGCTATTGAGTTTTGTTTCTGTGGCATTGTTATATTCTCTTGTTAATTCTACTTGTTTTTGAGCATTGGTTAAGACCTTATAAATTAATAATTATATCCATGTAACTCCTGCTTTTCCAATGTTTATGAAATATTTTTTTCTTCTTGCCTTACTCTACTGGCTAGAATTTACAGAACAGTTGTTGACCAAAAACATTAATAATGGATATCTTTTCTTTTCTCCTTTTCTATTTTTCTTCATTTTTTGGAGACCAGGTCTTGCTCTGTCACCCAGGCTGGAGTGCAGCGGTGTCATCTCAGCTCACTGCAACTTCCACCTCCAGGGTTCAAGCAATTCCTTTGCCTCAGCCTCCAGATTAACTGGGGTTACAGGCATATGTCACCACACCCAGCTAGTAGAAATAGGGTTTTTAGCATTTTTAGTGGACATGGGGTTTCACCATGTTGATCAGGCTTGTTTCAAACTCCTGGCCTCAAGTGATCCACCCACCTCAACCTCTCAAAGTGCTGGGATTACAGGCATGAGCCACCATGGCCAGCCCCCTTTTCTCCTTTTCATAAGAAGATATTGTTTAGAGTTTCAACATAAACTAGGATATAACTGACATTTTTTTCATAGGCTATTTTTTAATAGAATAAAGAAGTTAACTTCTGTTATGGATGGATTGAATCATATTTTCCTAAAGTAAATAAGTCCTAATCCCCAGTACCTCATTGTTTTCACTGTGGTATTCATCCTACTTTCTATCTTCACCTTCCATTTTCATGCCTCGAAAATATCTGTCCATCCTGCTACCCTATGTCCAGTATTAGTGGGGTACTATAATACAGTGAAAAAAACCATGCATACGTGGTGATATTTCTGATTTTATTTACTTTGCAGCAACTGTGACATTGGTCAAGGCTTCATGAATCTTCAGGAGATTCCTGTTGTCTTCCTCAACTGTCCAGAACCATCGGTGTTCTGCTGATATGCACGTAGTAACTGCTTCATGGAATAGGAATGGTGCTGTGACTGAGAACACTAGAATTACTCTCTTTCCCATCAATTCACATCCAGCAGTTAAAGTCCAGCTGTTCTCTTCATATGCTCTTCTACGGCAGTTTGTTCCCACTTTATCATGACCCTGGAACTATGAGTCTCTTTTTTAAAAAGGAGTGTATCTGATATTTCCCTATTGATATGGGAAATCAATCATCTCTTAAATCCTTCTGTATATTAACAATACATAGAAGTGGCTTAATTTAATTTTATATGCAAGTAATATTTCTGTGCCAGAAAAAAAATATAAAAAATTCTAAGCTACCCAATAATATGATCATCAAAATATTAAACTTGTTCTTAAACACTAACGGAGATCCCTTCACATATATTTCATCTTCAACTTCTGTGCTATGGAGTTATTAATGCTGTGGTGAAAGACTAAGGTAAGCTTTGGTAGTGAGACAAAGCAAAATAATTAAAACACTCTGAATCATGAATGCCTTTAGTAATGTAGAATGATACTGGATAAATTTTTCTTTGGATACTCTATTTATAAACTTAATTTTTGGTGCAAATTCTTCTTTGCTTACTCTACTTATAAGCATAACTTTATAACTCTCCATGTATATCTCTATCTATCTAATCTATCTATCTATCTATCTATCTGGTCGGTCGGTCTGTCTATCTATCTATCTATCTATCTATCTATCTATCTATCTATCTATCTATCTATCACGTATCATAACCTCCTTTGAGCATATCAGGGACACAGACCACTTGGCAAATCTTTGAGCTATGGGTCTAAGTTCCAGTTTCTAGTATTTATTACCAAATGGTGAAAGAGAACCTCAGAGTGTTTCACGTACATATGAATACCTATCTCAATCTCTGTACTTTGTTGTTGTTCTTTTCTTTAATTCTGTAGGAACCTGCTATCACTTCCGTTATTTACAATGGCTCTGCTTCTCTTTAAATATTGAAATTAAAGCAATATATACATTTTTCCTTTGCTGCTCTTTAAGAGTAGGTATTTACACGGAGCAAATATTTATCTATTTTTATGTGACTGATTTCAAGCAAAATATATTGTATGCATATGGTATTTTGTAGGCCATAAGAGTGTTCATAAAATACAGGTTACATCGCTAACTTTGGAAATTATAGGAAGTAGAAACAATGAAATCTAGATCTAAATATTCTAAATAGTAAAATTTGAATATTCAAATACTTTTTTGTCATTGTTTTTAATACAGGACATTTAGGGTGAGAAATGATACAGCAGAATGGAACTAAAGTTACTCGTGAAATAGTAGATCAAATTGTTTCCATCCTGATTTAATAACTGAAGTCATGTGATTTATCAGTGAGTTATTAGAAGTTGTTTTGACAGAAAAGAGAGAGACAAAAAAAAATGAAGCACTTTCATTTAAATTGTCAGAACCATCATGAAAAATACATAAATTATGGTCATTAAATAACTTGTTCTTCAGTAAAAATTTATTATAATTACTCCTACTTTACAGATAGAAAGTTTGAGGCTATTAAAAATTAATTACTTGTTTGCTGAATTCATATAAAATAAACAAATATTTGTTAAAGATATATTTAAGTATAAACCTTACTCCATTGTTAAATTCTGTGATGATTTATCTTTTTTAAAACATTTTCAGTGGATTATAATTTCTAAGTAATTTATGTAATAAGAACAGTTTCTTAGTACTGACAAATGACATGCTCATTTTGTTTCCTGTATATTTGACCATGAATTACTAACAGCTTCATCTTTTTTTTAGCAAAAGGATTAAATATGAAGGAAAAAGAATGAAGTCTTGAGAAGATGTTCAGATGCCTTTGGAAAAAAAATACTTAAGAGCTTGAGGAAGCTTCAAATAAATGAAAGCTGTAAGAAAACTGTCGGTGATGGAAGGTAGGCTATCAGATAATGAAAAGTGAAGTTGCTCAGGAGAGAGAATTGGTGAGGCTTCAAATGACATTCATTCTGGAAAGTCAGTGATATCCTTGAAGACATATGATGACTCTCTTACCCTTGGAGATCAGAATGCCTGGCTAGGACCATCCTGGTAATTCATCCTTATTAAGAAAGGGCACCAATTTCATCAGTATGGATAATTCAAGAACAAATTTTTTTAGATGTGGAACGTTCTAGTATTAGGCAAGCATCAAATCTCAGAATTGCTTTACATTCAATTAACGAATTATAATCATTTATTGAGTATATACTACATGCAAAAGTGCTATAGGAGGCAGGATGGCCTTATTTCAGGGTATCCCTCTCCAAAAAACAATTTAGTATTTGCCTGTGATTGGGTCTGTGGTTTTATTTTATTTTTATTTTTATTTATTTATCTATTTATTTTTATTATTATTAGTTGAGATGGAGTCTTGCTCTGTCACCCAGGCCAGAGTCCCGCAGGAAATCTCAGCTCACTGAAACCTCCACTTCCTGGGCTCAAGCAATTTTCCTGCCTCAGCCTCCCAAGTAGCTGGGATTACAGGCACCTGCCACCACACCCAGATAATTTTTGTATTTTATTAGCGATGGCGTTTTGCGATGTTGGCCAGGCTGGTGTTGAACTGACCTCAAGCGATCCACCCACCTAGGCCTCTCAAAGTGCTAGGATTACAGGCCTGGGCCACCATGCCTGGCCAGGGCTGTGGTTTTAACTTGGTATCTACTTCATCTATTATTTGAGTTTTAAACTAACTTCTAGAATATAAACATCTTAACAAGGCAAAAATATACTAATGATTTTACCTTCCGAATGACTGGGCTTTAAACAGTACTATACCTCTTGGTTCTTTTATTTTTCGAACAAAGGTTGTATTGGGAGGTATTTTACTTAAAATTCTTCAAAATATTTGTGTATGTGAAAATATTAAGAAAAAAAACCTCATGGGTGTGCATGTGTGTATAGAAAGACTTCTAATCAACCAAGGCAGTTTAAAAATATTCAAGTTGGGCCGGGCGCGGTGGCTCATGCCTGTAATCCCAGCACTTTGGGAGGCCGAGGCGGGTGGATCACGAGGTCAAGAGATCGAGACCATCCTGGTCAACAAGGTGAAATCCCGTCTCTACTAAAAAATACAAAAATTATCTGGGCATGGTGGTGCATGCCTGTAGTCCCAGCTACTCAGGAGGCTGAGGCAGGAGAATTTCCTGAACCCAGGAGGCGGAGGTTGCGGTGAGCCGAGATCGGGCCATTGCACTCCAGCCTGGGTAACAAGAGCGAAACTCCGTCTCAAAAAAAAAAAAAAAAATCCAAGTTTCTGGATGAACAAGCAACACTGGGCATTTGCCTCACAAAAAACAGCTTTTCGCAAAATCTTTAATTACAGCCCCAAAACAATTCAATGTTAGTTCTAGAGCACTTATTTTGAAAAATACTTGTGAGAAGTGTCACTGTTCTATAACTATGAGTTATATGTATATATATAAGTCATAGCTACTTGTAATATTCAGAAGTATCTTTCCTGGGAAAACAAGGCCTAGTTTTAAAATATTGCTTTACAAAAAAAAAAAAAAAAAAAAAAAAAAAAAATCAAACATTCTTTCACGTACATCACAGAGGTAATTCAAGGAATAATAAAGTCTATTTGAAAATGTAAATTTAAAAAATCAGTTTTTTACATTTCCTAATGACTGTTCTGTTTATATGCAGCCTGTGTGATCACAGTATGTATTTGATAATAAAATAGGGCTATGAGGTTTACAAAATTTTATTTTAAAAGCCATGTCAAATCTTAAAGTAAGAAAGTAAACTAGTAATTCCTCTAACATTAAACTGGAACCATGGATTACTCCCTGGAAATACGTTCTGAAATTTTTGCTGTAATATTTTACCTTTAACTGCAATTTCTCCTTTAAGCATGATTAACTATATTACCTTGATGAAAATTATGGTTTAAGCATATGCATAATGGCATTGTAAAATAAAATGTTGTGATACTCGTTTGATATGTTTTTAATTTTGTATTTACTAAAATAGCTATTTTGACAGTAAACATAAGCTTTCTGGATCAAAGGAAGATTATTTACTTGCATAATATCTTAATGACAGTCCTCATGCCCCAATTTATATATAACACAATGAGATTCAGATGTCACATACACATCCAATGTGGGGATTTTCATCACAGGAAACTCTGAAGTTACAAATCCCACATTTTATGTAGGGCAGGATGTACAACTCCCATTTTGTCCTCAGGAAAAGGAAAAAGACCGTATCTTGCTCAAATAAACAAATCCTTACTGTGGGTCTGAGGGGGAAATCTTTAAGTTCATTACTATTTGAAGTGTAAACATGTTGCTTCAAAGAAGAATAAACTGGAAACCTCTACCAAGAAATACACAATCTCCTAACTTCTAACTCAATTCCTCATCCTTTAACCTTAGTTGCCAGTGATTTTTTGACTCAAAGTCCAGAATGTGAAAAAATGTATATATATTCATGTGGCATTGCTTCTTGACACTGATTCTATGATTGAAAGAGTAACATGGTCTTAAATGACCCAAGCAATACAAACAACTATAAAAATAGACAAAATATAGAAAGCATCCATTTTTGCCATTGTAGAACAGGCAGCACAGAACTGTGATCCATTGAGATGGAAAACAAAGCCGGTGGGCCCTAGGCTTTAAGACGTTCTGTAGTTCAGGAAGGGAGAAAGTCAAATGGGTTCCAACATTCTCAATGAATTGATGAAACAAGGATCACAGCTAGAAAGGCAAGAGCACTAATAATTTGTGGAGCAGAGTTTCTTAGAAGAGGTGACTCCAAGTGAAGGAATTCAAAAATATGAATAAGAATCCCCTTGGGGTTTTCAGCTGCCCACCTCTTTGAGAATGCATAAGTGAAATACTATGAGGCCTACACAGAGCATTTTTTTTAGGAAAAGAACAATTAATTCTCAGGGAACTACACGTTTAAAAAAAAAATCCTAGAGTTCACATAAAGACAGTCAGTGTTGAAACACCTTTATAATACACAGGCTGTTCAGCAGAGATCTCTAACTGGCCATTCCTAAGAAATGTGTTTAACTATCCCTAGAGTAAGATCTACTCTAAACCTACCTTAAGAGCACTTACCAATATACATTTAAGGACTCAAACTGATCTCCAAGAACTTAACTTTCAGAAAAAAATTTAACACTGTTTAAATAAATAAAACAAAATCCAGCACCCAACACTGTAGAATTAACAATATCTGATACCCACAACAAATAAACAAGTAGAAAGAAAAATAACCAGAAGGAAAATCACTCAACAGAAACAGAACTGATAAATCAGTAGACAAGTGTATTTAAAAAGCCATTGTATGTTTACCATATATACTTAGGCATATCTGCTCAATATGTAAAACTAATTTTAAGTATAATGAGAAATAAATTAAGGATATAAAAAGAACCAAATGTAATTTTTAAAGGTAAAATTACCTCTAAATTTTAAGAAAACTTTAGGCACTATTGAATAAAAGATGTATTAAGTAGAAGGTATAAAAGCAAAAAGTACCTGAAATGAAGAGAGAGAAGGAAAAATAAAGACTGAAAGACTAAGCAGACTCTCTTTAACATGCTGGAAAATATCAAGCAGTCAATCATATATATTACTTGAGTAATAGAAAGAGAAAGGGATACAATAAATAGCAAAGTAGAAATTACTAAAATATTTATAAATTTTACCAAAATTCTATACTCACAGACCCTAAAGTCTCAATTAACCCAAGGCAAGATAAACATATAAAGCGCTACACCAAAGCACATAAAATTAAATTGCTGAAAGCCAGCAATAAAGGAGAAATTTTAAAATAAGAGAGTTATAAAAAACGTTATGTACAGAGAAACAAATATCTGAATAAAAATTTGCTGCTTATCTGAAATGATGCAGGTTAAAAGAGAATGTGAGAATGTGATGATATTGTTGCTATAGCTAAAACAATCCCACTGTCAATGCATAACTCTGCACCCAGGCAAAATGTGCTTTTAAAATATAGACAATAAAAAATTTTCAGACAAATAAACCTGAGTAAATATATCATCAGCACACCTATATTAACAGAAATTATAATTAACCATGGGTGATGGACCACTTTTCTCCAAGGTTAGGGAGACAATAACGATATCCATTCTATTCAACGTTACATTGAAAGTCCCAGCCAGCACAATGAAGCAAAAAATAAATAAATAAATAAGTCAAACAAAAATAGAATGAAAAGAAAGAGTCGAAACTGTGTTCATATGCAGACACAGGGACATTTACATGAAAAATTCAATAAATTTTCAAAAATACTTCTAGAATTGATAAGTGAGTTTAGTACTTTGTAATGTACAAGGTCAATAACCCAAATCTATTATGTTTCTCTACTTCAGCAGCAAAGGATTAAAAATCAAATTTAAAAGTACATTTCATACATAATAGCAACAGAAAATATAAAATATTTAAGGAAAAATTTAACAAATTATATCAACTAATATATAAACGTACTACATCACTGATGAGATAAATTAAAAACACAGAAGAAATGAAGAGGTATGCTAACGGTTTAGAAATCAGAAGACTCATTTTTGGTAAGGTGTTGGTTTTTCTTTAATTAATCTATAAATGTAACCTATACATATATTTTTTCATTATATGCCTGTGTATCTTGTTGAATCTGATTTGTATTATGAAAAAATAAGTGGATATACATATATAATATATGGATTAAGTAATAGACATTTTATTTAATAAGTAAAATTCATTCTAATGTAAGTATTAATTGAAATCATTATTTTTTAATTCCTTCCTGCTTTCCTCTCCTCCTGTATTTGCAAAAGTTCAAGATTTTTGTGCAACTCCTCTGAGCTATAGCCTTCTGTTCATGACTTCTGGGGAGGCTGTAGAAAATTGTGTAATTAGAAAAACTTATATTGCTAATATAATAAATAAATAATAACTGGAATTTTGCTTTATAGCCCAGAGGAGCTCAATAAGAACCTCTTAGTGATATAATTAAAAGGAAGACAGTTATAATGGAAAACACTATGGAGGTTCTTTATAGAACTACAAGTAGAACTACCATTCAATCCAGCAATCCCACTACTCGGTACTAACCAAACAAAAAGAAGTCATTATATGAAAAAGACACATGTATGTACATAATTATAACAGCACAATTCACAATTGCAAAAATATGGAAGCAACCTAAATGCCCATCAACCAATGAGTGGATAAGAAGAATGTATATGTATACCATAGAATACTACTCAGTCATAAAAAGGAAAGAAATAACAGCCTTTGCAGCAACTTGGTTAGAGTTGGAGGCCGTTATTCTAAATGAAGTAGCTCAGTAATGGAAAACCAAACATTTTATGTTCTCCCATGTAAGTGGGAGCTAAGCTATGAGAATGCAAAGGCATAAGATGATATACTAGACTTTGGGGACTCTTGGGGAAGAGTGGACCTTGGATGAGGAATTAGACACATATGGGGTACAATGTAAACTGCTCTGGTAACAGGTGCACCAAAATCTCAGAAAACGCTACTAAAGAACTTACCCATGTAACAAAAAACCACCTGTACCCCCAAAACTATTGAAATAAACGAAAAACAAAAACTAATATATAAAATGATGGTTATAACTCAGTAATAACCATTATTAAAAAAATATAAAATGATCGTGAAAACCCAGTAAAAAATATTTCTATACATAATAGTTTAATGGATTTTGATTAATTTAATATATTTTAGATTTCTGATTTGCTCTATGATATATTGGCTAAAAGTCTAATATTTTATGAATAATTTAAAAATGAAAATGGGCATTGGCCTTACTGAAAATATCAAGAAATGTATTTTACTTTATAGAGAATTAAATTAATATGTATACACATTCGATTATTTTTATAGAAGATCTTTCAGCACTACTATTTTCATTCAGGTAGGATTACTGTTAAATACTTTATTATATTAAAAAATCTGGAGGGAAATTCCTTTATATACACCCCATGCTAGCCCTCTTCTCCTCACTATCCCCTAGAGGCCAGATTAGTTATCACGGTTATTGTATAAATTATGCCTCGTAAGTTTATATAACTTAATTCACTTAAAAAGGCTTTGTGAACTGTTCTATTACCAGTATTTGTTATTTTTATTGTTTATATGTTTAAATTTATTTTGTATTAAGAAATGACAAGAATCAGGCAGATCACAAGGTCAAGAGATTGAGACCCTTCTGGCCAACATGGTGAAACCCTCATCTCTACCCAAAATACAAAATTTAGCTGGCCATGACGGCACACACCTGTAGTCCCAGCTAATCAGGAGGCTGAGGCAAGAGAATCCCTTGAACCCTGGAGGCAGATGTTGCAGTGAGCCAAGATAGTGCCACTGCACTCCAGCCTGGTGACAGAGTTAGACTCCATCTCAAAAAAAAAAAAAAAAAAAAAAAAAAAACCCATAAGAAATGACAAGAAACACTTGAAACCTACATTTTTTATTTCACATAATTTAATAATAAATAATATGTATTTGTCAATATTTTCATTAGTTTGCATATATTAATTTCTTGTACAAATTTACATGTTTGACATAACTAAATAGGGAATTTGAATATGGATCTATTCTCTACTCTAGCGTTTCAGAAATATAGATTCTTTTGCCTTAGTACTGGATTATGAGGTATATATACAAATGTAAATGTAGAAACCTATACAGAACAAGGCACATAGGTTATAATTTTTTTCTTACATACATGAGCTGGATTCCAATATTATTTTTTACCTACCATTTGACTACAGAATGTAGCATTTAATTTTTTCCTTGTGAATTAATGTTCTGCAAATTTCCATGTGAATTAATATAGAAACATATATTTGTTATTTAGTTTCCTATTACACGACTTGTTATTAATGATTTTTAAATTGCATACTATTGTGTAGACAGTATCACATTCCCATTGTGAATAATATTGTAATAAATATCTTTGTAGCTTAATTGTTGTACATTTTCATAAATACATTTTCAAATAAATTTCTAGAACTATGGTTTTCATGTCAATGATTATCTGTTTTACAAAGCATTTTAAAGTAGCCTCTTAGACACGTTATGCTAACTTTGATCCCTAGCAATAGCATATGAGAAGTCCAATTCTCTATTTGCAGCAGTTAGTAATAATCTTATTTGATGGATAAATCTATTATGTTGCTGCAAAAGTAATTGTAGTTTTGGCCATTAGTTTATATGATAAAAACCGCAATTACTTTTATACCAACCTATACCAATTACAAGAAGTTACACTCTCAAGCAGGTGTTTATATAAAATTTATGTTGATATTACCATGAATATTGAAAACATGGAAAACGACATGCAGTTAATCTATTGTTCTTATGGGGTTACAGTGGATGGGGGTGAGCAAAGAAAAAAAAGAATTAATTACTCAGTGACATAACCTTTGAAACAACATTTTATTTTTAATTGACTTTTCTGTTTACCAGTGAGTTCAGAAGTATTGAATGATAATAGCTTCTCATTAATAATATTATTTACAATAAAACAATTATATTCATAATTTCTTGCGTGTGGATGGACAGTTTTTTCCTATAAAATAAAAGTGAAGGTCTGGCGTGATGTCTCACCCCTGTAATCTCAGCACTTTGGGAGGCCAAGGTGAATGGGTCATCTGAGGTCAGGGTGCCAGACCAGCCTGACCAATAGGAGGAAACCCTGTCTCTACTAAAAATACAAAAGTAGCCAGGTGTGGTGGCTCATGCCTGTAATCTCAGCTGAGGCAGGAGAATTGCTTGAACTTAGGAGGGGGATGTTGTGATGAGCTGAGATCCTGCCATTGTACTCCAGCCTGGGCAAGAAGAGCAAAACTCTGTCTCAAAAAAAAAAGTTAAATATTCAAAATATAGACTATAACAGAATAGATGATATTTTAATATATGATGATAAAAAAACACTTAAAAATTTCTGTTTATAAATTAGAAAATACATTATTGCTACATATTCTGAATAAAACCCTCAACAATAAAAATCATTATAGCTTCTTATACTTACAAAATGGAAAATTGGAAAAACCAAAAATCAAAAAATGAAATAACAATACAAACATAAAACAGTACTAAACTTTGTCTTTGCAAATAAAGTACTAGCATTCTTTACCACTAAATATTTAAAAGAATAAATTGAAATGACTATTTTTATTAAATGAGAAAGGATATACTACCACCTAGTGGTTTGTGGTGTTGCTCAAGGGTAATATTTTCTCCTCCAAGTACTCTTAGATCCTGCTTATCAAAGGAGGCTGATGGCTGAATATTTTACAGTTAAACCAGTTAAATAAATAATCAAAAATTACTTAATTTTTATGAAATTGCTCTTAACCACATTGTACTTTATTACCTTCACCTTAAAAGTTGAAAATGCTTCATAACAAAACATAGATGGCCATTCAGAAAATAAAATAATATTTCAATATAATAACTTCCATAAAAGCAGTGAAGATAAAAATGAATATTTTTGTAGATGATATGGTGACTAATTTAAAGATATTTCAATCTATGAATACTTCATTTAGACTACTTACTATTTGAGTAAAGTAATCCATTTAAAATGTTTTCCATAGTGTAATGCACATGATGGAAATTCATAGCTACATTAATAAAAATAGATAACCAAATTGAATATTAAAATGCTATTAATCTTTTAGAATAAATTTTTTAAGATCATTAAAGTGAATATGAGAACAAAAAGAAAGAAACAAAAATATTTTCAAGGAATCTCTTTAAATCTATATTACATTATCTGATAAATTGATGTTTTTCACTTATCTTCTATATGTGGGTCTGTGTGTGTGTATGCATGTGTATGTGTGTGTGTGTGTGTGTGTGTGTGCATGCTCATTTTGTTTGTTATATGATAATGGACATAATTTACATAAATTTTATTGTAGAATATCTTCAATTCAAGATATTTAAGCCATAGATGTAGAGTGACTATCCTTTCTAATATCAAATTAATTGTCAAATCATTTAATTAAATTATTAGCTTAACTAAATAAT
The DNA here is from genome assembly GCF_030222135.1 of Aotus nancymaae. NCBI lineage: Eukaryota > Metazoa > Chordata > Mammalia > Primates > Aotidae > Aotus > Aotus nancymaae. The sequence continues at coordinate 26,981,890 of NW_026988435.1, forward strand.
TAGATTATGTTTTATCAATTAGGAATGAGCTATATTCAGTTCATAATCATTAAATATGAATCCTTTAATGATGCAGGCAAGAGATGAGTTTTTTAATTAAAAAGTTTTATACAAAAACTACATTATCAAAAATCAATATTCTGTTACAAAATAGCTGCAATACAAAATTAATTGTGGAGTGCAGTGGGGCCACTATTACTCACTGCAGCCTAGATTTTCTAGGCTCAAGTAATCCTCCTGCCTTAGCCTCCCAAAGCACCAGGATTATAGGCATGAGTCACTGCCCCCAGCATTATCATCCTTTATAGCAAGTTCAGAGCTGTCTGGCTTATAATGGGGTTACTTTCCAATAAACCCATCATAAGTTGAAAACATTGTTTAGTCAAAAATGCATATAATACACCTAACCTATTAAAAATAGCTCAGCCTCGCCTACCTTAAACATGCACAGAACACTTATATTAGTCTAGTATTGGTCAAACTCATCTGGCAACACAGTAGAGAGTACATTGAGAGTAAGGGTAAACTCACAGTAGAGAGTTTACCCTTATGATGGCATAGCTGAGTGGGAGCTGTATCTCCCCAGTATCCTGAGAGAGTATTGTATTGCATATCATTAGCTTTGGAAAAAATCAAACTTCAAAACTCAAAGTATGGCTTATCACTTTCATAGCATCATAAAGTAGAAAATTGTAAGTTAAATCCTTGTAAGTCAGAGACTATCTGTACAACTTTCAATCGGTACCATAGTGCTAGCATAAGAAAAGGAGACATCAAAGACACATTGATTCATTTATATATTAATTCACCAAATACATAGTGAGTGTATTCTAAGAGCCATCCAGTGTACTAGGAGCTGAGAATGTCACAATGAAAAGTTGGATCAGACTGGCACAGTCCAAATAAACATTAATTTATTTGGAACACAGAGTCACATATAAGAAAATCAGAAAATCAAAATGGAAAACCTTGGATTTGGGGAAAGAGATAATCATGAATTATCCAGAGAACAAGCATCTAGCCAAAGGGAAAGCATGCAAGCATCAGAGAAAAAAGGCTTTCCAGGCTTCAGGTACTGCAAAGAGAGAAAGGTCACATAAGTGAGCAGGCAAATGGGCAGTAGAAAGGAAGTTAATGAGGAGAAGGAAACAGGGATCAGATTACGGAGGGACACACAGGGCAGATACGAAGTTTGAATTTAATTTGAAAGATGGTTTCCAAAATCCTGCTTTCATAAATGATGGTACAATAAGATTTTAAAGAGAGAAATATAGGAAAGGGAGCATATTTGAATGGAAGGAACAAAGAAAATGAATTTAACGTAGACAAGTTGAGGTGGAAGGTGTGTCTTTGTATAACATTAAGCTGAAGGGTGACAGGTGGGAAGGATAATGGGATTTCACTCCAGCAGCTGCAGTGATCAGTGAAAAAGTTTTTTTATCTCTTAAAATGTCACTCTGATGAGACTTGGAAAACCACATAAAAAATAGGAAAAACACCTGTAGTAATTTCAACGCATTATTGTCCAAATTAATTAATTTAAATTAATTAAATTAATTAATTTAATTTAAATACAGATGTGGCTCACACTTGTATCTCAGCGCTTTGGGAGGCTGAGGTGGGCAGATCACTTGAGGTCAGGAGTTCGAGACCAGCCTGGCTAATATGGTGAAACCCTGTCTTTACTAAAATACAAAAATTATCTGGGCTTGGTGGTGAGTTCTGGTAATCCCAGCTACTAGGTAGGATGAGGCAGGAAAATTACCTGAACCCAGGAGGCAGAGGTTGCAGTGAGCCAAGATCTCACCACTGCACTCCAGCCTGGGTGACAGAGCAAAACTCCCTCTCAAAAAATAAATAAATAAAATAATACTAAATAAAAAGATGTAAGTGTAACTTTACAATAGAGGAACATGACAGGTATCACCTTATTCAACTGAGGAAACTTAGCATCATCAACCCTAAAACAACTGTACATTACACTCTTCCTGATATGATACAAAGTAAATGCACACATTGCTATAGTATTCTCACCACCTGCCCACCAAAAAAAAAAAAAAAAAAAAAAAAAAAAAAATCAGTTTGCTATGTATAGGAATGTTAACAACCATTTAAAATTATAGACTGATCTATGGTGAAACAGACTTGGATGTGTCAAGAGTTTATGCCACATAAATCAAACAATCGAAGAATCAGAGTTGTAGGGTTGAGGTTGGGGGTGTGGTCTGGTATAAAAGAAATCAAGATAAGGCCGAGCGCGGTGGCTCACGCCTGTAATCCCAGCACTTTGGGAGGCCGAGGCGAGTGGATCATGAGGTCGAGAGATCGAGACCATCTTGGTCAACATGGTGAAACCCCATCTCTACTAAAAAAATACAAAAAATTAGCTGGGCATGGTGGTGTGAGCCTGTGATCCCAGCTACTCAGGAAGCTGAGGCAGGAGAATTGCCTGAACCCAGGAGGCGTAGGTTGCAGTGAGCCGAGATAGCGCCATTGCACTCCAGCCTGGGTAACAAGAGCGAAACTCCGTCTCAAAAAAAAAAAAAAAAAAAAGAAAGAAAGAAAGAAAAAGAAATCAAGATAAACACTAATTGCTTCCTAAGCAAAAATAACTAAGTCAGAGACATGGCATTACCTGGCTTCAAACTATACTACCAGGCTATGGAAAGCAAAACAACATGGTACTGGTACCAAAATACCAGACACACAGATCAATGGAACAGGAAAAAGAACCCAAAAGTGAAACCAGACACCTACAACCAGCTGACCTTTGACAATGTTGACAAAAATACACAATGGGGAAAGGACACCCTATTCAGGAAACGGAGCTGGAAAAACTGGCTAGCCGCATGTTTTACATTCTATTCTTTTAGAATAAAACTGGACTCCTACCTCTAATCATACACAAAAATTAACTCAAGATGGATGAAAATAGTTAAATATAAGACCTTAAACGATAAAAACTCTGGAAGGAACTCCAGGGAAAACTTCTGGACATCAGCCTAGGCAAAGAATTTATGACTAAAATCTCAAAAGCAAATGTAACGAAAGTAAAATGACAAATGAAACGTACTGAAATGAAAGAGCTTCTGCACAGGCAAAAAACAGCCCACAGAGTAAACAGACAACCTAGAACAATAGTGAAACTGGAAAATTCCCTCGTCCCCCTCGCAGCCCATGCAATGGGTGTGTGAATTGCTGCTGCTTCAGTACCATGCTGCTCAAGCTCTTGGGGGAGCATGCAAGTGGGCAGGTTGTGGAGTTCTGACCCCACAACAGTGTCTAGAGGTGAATGTTTACAGCTGAAACCCCAGTGGACGTGTGTTACAGCATGCTGTTTCATTTTACCCTTCTGTAGGCAGCTTGTGCTAGTCAGCTCAGTTAGACCCCCTGACTTATCACAAGGACAGAGGGATTTATGTATCCCCGAGTTTCTTGCCTTGGTGTACCAGAAGAATCAGATCACATGTGGGCTTGGAGAATGACTGCAGGGTGTTACTGAGTTGGAAGGAGCTTTCAGCACATGGAGAGGCCAGAAGGGAGATGGAGTGGGAAGGTGGGTTTTCTCTGGAGTTGGGGCTGCGCCCTCCTAGCGCCCGAGCTAAACTCAGCGTGATTCTGCTGGTGGATGGCCTGCCGGCCTGCCAGTATCTATCCATGTGCTCTTACGCTGGTGCATGCCTCTTGGCCCCCACCCGCTTATGTCTTCTTCCACTGGTGTGCTCCTTTCGAGGTCCAGCTGCTTGTATCTCTTCTCATTAGAGTCTGGGAGTTTTAGAGACACAGGATGGGGGCGTGGTGGGCCAGGGTGGTCTTGGGAAACGCAAAATTCGGGTAGGAAACAGAAGCGCCTGTCCTCACCTAGGTTCATGGTAATAGTCACAGGGGTGAAGCCCTAGTCAGAGACCACACCCTTCCTTTCCTGGCACTTCCTATTCCCCCTTGTATAAATAGGATAATATTTTTCTTTCTCATTTTTTGAGATGGAGTTTTGCTCTTGTTACCCAGGCTGGAAAGCAGTGGAGCAATCTTGACTCGCTGCAACCTCCACCTCCCTGGTTCAAGCAATTCTTCTGCCTCAGTCTCCCCAGTAGCTGGGATTACAGACACTCACCACCACGCCCAGCTGAATTTTTGTATTTTTAGTAAAGATTGGGTTTCATCATGTTGATCATGCTGGTCTTGAACTCCTGACCCCAGGTGATCTGCCCTCCTTGGCCTCTCAAAGTGCTGGGATTACAGGCGTGAGCCACCGTGCTCAGCCAGAATATTTTTCTATTAAAATGTTACTCTGATGAGATTTAGAAAACTATCTGAAATAGAATATTTCTATCAGAATAGGATAAAATATTTGCAAAGTATCCATCCAAGAAAGGACTAATATCCAGGAACTATTAAAAAAATACAAATCAATAGCACAAAAACTAATAACCCCATTTAAAAATAAGCAAAAGACATAAAGAAATATTTGTCAAAAGAAAACAGAGAAGTGACCAAAACACATGAAAAAATGCTCATCATCATTAATTGTCAGATAAATGCAAATTAAAACCACCATGAGATACCATCTTACAATAGTCAGAATGGCTATTAAAAAGTCAAGAAATAACAGATGTTGGAGAGGTTGCAGAGAAAAGAAAATGCTTATACACTGTTTGTGGGAGTGTCAATTAGTTCAGCACCTGTGAAAAAGAGTTTGAAGCTTTCTCAAAAAAACTGAAAACAGAATTATCATTTGACCCAGCAATCCCATTACTGGATAACTACCTGAAGGAAAAGAAATCATTCTACCAAAAAGACACCTGCACTCTTAGCTTTATCACAGCAGTATTCACACATTGGAATAAACCTAAGTGTACAGCAGTAGCTGATTGGATAAAAAATAAAGTGGTACGTATATACCATGGACTACTATGCAGCCAAATTAGTAATGAAATAATGTCATTGTCAAGTACATGAATTTTTTCCAAGTCTCATTAACCATTAACAACAAAGAAATACATGTTTCTGTAGAGAATAAAATAAGACATACAACTAAGCATCAGAGAGCTTCTGCATGTGAAGTTTTAGTAGATTTTGACTTGACCAAAGTGAATACTCCACTATGAGACAGGCTACAGAATACTCATGATGAATACTTTTTATGTAACTTTTTATTTTCACATTTGTCAAATTTTGGTTATGCTTTTAATTTTAATCATTTAGCTGAACATGTGATATTATCTCAGAATTATTTTATTTGCATTTTCCTAGTGATTAAAATGTTTGAGCATCTCTTTGTTTGCTTTATTGGTATTTTGCATACACTCTTGTGAAATACCTATTCAAATATTTTGTCAATTTTTGTCTGTTTTTTTTCTCTTTTGATTATTTTCTGTGTATCACAGATATATGTCTTTTAAAAGTTTTGTGAATATTTTCTTACATGGAGCTGTTTGCTGTGGCTGCCTTATTTTGAGCTCTTTTGATAAAATCTATTAATGTAAATTAAGCAAATTTAATACATTTTATTTTTCTTTTAATTAGTGCTTTGTGTGTCTTTTTGCATAGAAAATATTGTCAATTTAAGATTGAGATGATATTCTCTTATATTATCTAACAGAATCTTTATTGTTTATTATTTCAGAATTAATCTTAATTTCATTAAATGAACTTCCCAAAGTACAAATACTTTTAATTTAAAAATCACATATTTTATAATAGAATTCATCTTGCATTCATTATTGCCTCAAATTTTAATCATATTCTTGAATTCTCACAGAACTTTCAAATTGAAACTACTATCCTTGTATCTAATATCATAAACTCATTTTGTTTGAAGAAGTGCACTCAATATAATATTCACGCATTTGTTCTAGGCTTCTTTTTTATTCACGAGTTTACATGTGATTTATTATTCTTTGACCAATGTACAGAATTCCATTGTGTAAATATATCAAATTTAATTTGACTTTGTAATATTTGTATTCTTTCATCAGTGTATAGAATTTTATTGTATGGATATATCAAAATTTGATGTTATAAAAGAAAACATTTATTATTTTTGGATTTTTGTTATTATAAATGTTCTTGCTGTATCTGAAGTATTTTGGTAATAGTAAGCTCCAGTTCTGTTTTATATATAATAGCAATAGAATTGCTGTGATATAGATGCATTTTGTTCATTATTAGCAAATAGAGACAATTTTCTGAAGTAATTTAAGAATTTAAATCCTTCAAAGAAGCATAAGAGGAATCTAGTTGTTCAAAGTCTTACCAACTCATGAATTTTCTTTTACTTTAGCCCTTCTCATATATATGTATAATAGTATTTTATAGTGGTCTTAATTTGCATAAACACTGATGTATAATGTAGTTAAACAGCTTTTAATGATTTATAGGGTATCGATTATATACTTTAAGTAACCGTTAAAAGAGTTTGCAATTTTACTGTTGAACTTCCTGTCTTTTTCTAATTGATTTTATTTCGTCATATATACACATGTGTGAACAAATACACATATAATTTTAATACAAATCATTTACCTTATATGACTTGTGGATATTTGGCTGACATTTTGGATTTTTACCTTATCTTATTTTTGCCAATAGTTTCAGTATTTAATGTTCAGATTAAGATCTGCAATTTACCAAGGATTGACATTTTTGTATGGTATACAGTAGGATTCTGATTAATTTTTTCCATGTATATATTGAATGGACCTAGCATTATTTGTCAAAAAGAATTATAATTTTCTTTGGGAGGCCGAGGCGGGTGGATCACGAGGTCAAGAGATCAAGACCATCCTGGTCAACATGGTGAAACCCCGTCTCTACTAAAGATACAAAAAATTAGCTGGGCATGGTGGCGCAAGCCTGTAGTCCCAGCTACTCGGGAGGCTGAGGCAGGAGAATTGCCTGAACCCAGGAGGTGGAGGTTGCAGTGAACCAAGATCACGCCATTGCACTCCAGTCTGGGTAACAAGAGTGAAACTCCGTCTCAAAAAAAAAAAAAAAAAAAAAAAAAAAAAGAATTACAATTTTTTTCCTACCTTGAAGTATCACGTTTATCATGAACTGGGTGGTCATATATTTATGGGTTTGTGTTTGGACTTCTATTTAATGCTCCTATGAATTATTTTCTGTTTGACTATCTTTGTTAGATAGTGTATTAGTGTTAAGATAGTGTTAGTGTGATAAAATTATTGTAATTATTCTAGAAAATAACATGCTCTTTAATTCTCTATATTCTCCAGTTTGTTTTCTATCATAGGTAAGTTTCCCTTTGTATTATAGAATCTTTGCACTGCTATGAAAAGATTATTACATCTTCGTTGAATTTTATACTCAGAACTTACTGAGATGCTGAATGGCACTGTACTGAAGAGAGAAAAAACTGTGTAGGAAACAGTTTTCACAGTAGTGAGTTGATCAAACCATGACTAAAGTATATTGAATATTTGTAAAGACTTATTTAATTATTCTCAGTAATGTATTTAATGCATAAAGATCTAATTTATCTTTTCTTATTTTTTTCCCTTTTTGTGTTAGTATTTGGTAATGTAAAGGTTGATGTTATTCAAGTCCTATGATTTTGGAAATGTAATTTCAGATATTTTATTGTTAATATATGAAAAATTGTGTTTTACATTGATTTTATATCCAATTGCCTTTCTAGATTTACTTATTAATTATAATAGTGCAACTGCAGTCTGATCTTTCTGCGTACATGAGTATGTCATTTGGTAATGATGATAGTTTTATTTTTTCTTTAAGAATCTTTCAACATTTTTTTCCCTTTATTTTCAAAGGGGATTAAAATGCCCAACTTGTATGTAAACTTATACGTAGAAATATAGAAAAAGTTACAAAAGTCAAAAAGAATACAGATCATAATATGAATACAGATAATCATGGAAGCATGTCAAAATTTTTCTGAGTGGCAGATAATTAAATGAGAACTATATTATTAAGTAAGCAAACTCTCAGAAATCTGAAATTTTTATGTATTTTTCAAAAATAATTTCATATTATTTATCTTTGAGTGTCTTTTAGTAGGTATAATACCACAATTTGTGGGCTTATTATAGTCAAACTGTTGAAATACAGAGTAAATAATTTGTGTTATGTAAAAGATATACATAAAGAGGATAGGTAATATGTGAATGACATATAAAGATTATTTGAGGTACAACTATAGAAATATATAAGTAGACCAATACAACAAAATTATAAGTCCAGAAATAAACCCACATATGCTTAGGCACCTGATTTATGACAAAGGTGGCCAGCTTTTTCTTTTTTTTTTCAAAAGCGATAGTCTTTCCAATAGATGGTTCTTAATCAATTGAATTTGTACAAAAATGACTCTTACTCATAGCATCATACTATAAATAAAAATCAATTTAGAACCTTTAGTATTTTTAAATGTAAACTGTAAAAAAAAAAATAAAGCTTTTATAAGAAAACATAAGAATATATTTATGTCTTAGGTCAGGCTACAATAGAAAGATACCATGAATCAAGTGGTTTAAATAACAAGCATGTATTTATCATAGTTCTGGGAAGATCCTAATCAAGGTACCAGCATATACGGTTTCTGATGAGGCCCTTTCCTTGACTTGCAGAAGCCTATCTTCTCCTGATATCTTCACATTGCAGAGAGAGACAGAGAGAGAGAGAGAGAGCAATAAAGAGAGAGAATAGTCTCTTTCTCTTCTTGGACACTAATCCTATTAGGGTCTCAACTCTCATGACCTCATATAAACCTAGTTACATCTCGAAGGCTTTGCAGCCTAATACCAGCTCATTAAGGGTTAAGGTTTCAACAGATAAATATTAAAGGAGGCATAGCATGCAGTCCCTAACAACTTATGACATTAAAGAAGAAGATTTCTTATTTAGCATGGAAAAAGAGTTTACCATAAAAGAAAAAAAAATAGATAGAGTTAGAATGTTTATTAAGTGAAAATTAAGATTAAAATTAAGAAATTCCTTTCCTAAAAAAGACACCATTAAGAAAGTAACAAGACAAGAGAGTGAAAGAATACATTTGTGAATATGCATCTGACAAAAGATGTGTGTATAATTTATGTAAAGGAATATCACATAAAGACATATGACCTAATTTCAAAAAAAACAGGAAAAATATTTAAATGGGTGCTTTACAAAAATGGATATCTAACAGACCAAAAAACACATTTTAAAAGTTGCTTAACTTTATTAACTCCTAGAAATGCAATATCATCAAATACTTATCAGAAAATTTAAAGTGAAAAAGACTGATGATACTAACTAAATTATAGAGCAACTGGGATTCACATCTATTGCAGATGTGAGTATTAATTGCTACTACCACTTTGGAAAACTGATTGGTGGTATCTACTTAAATCAATACTATCATTACTAATGACCCAGTAATTCACTTCTAGATGTATTCGCAATATAAATGATTATAAATATCAACCAAGATAAATGTTCCACATGTCTGAAGCAGAATTATTCATAAGAGTATGAACAAAAATATGCATAGGTATTCTTCTCATCCTTCAACAACTGTAAGATTAAACAAACATGTATTTTTATACCATGAAATGTTGAATAGCAATGACAATCAATGACATATATCTGTTATGCAATAACATGAATGAACCATAAAAAATTATTATTGAATGAAAGAAGCTGCAAAAGAATTCATACACATACTTTACTTACATAAATTTCAAAAGCAAGCAGGAATAACCTATTTGTAGAAATCAAATTATGATTTTTATAGAAATCAAATTATGATTATGTAGTAGTGACTGGAATGAGACAGGATTAGTGCTTCTGTGGTTCTGGAAATATTAATGTTGTGTCTCTTGATGTGAGTGTTCTTCATCTGGTATGTTCCCTTTGTGGTAATACATCCAGCTGTATAAATTATTATAGGTACAATTTTCATCACATACATTTTACTTCAGTGATATTTCTTTAAGTTAATGTAAGTTATTTTAAAACAAAAACATTATTGTGATGTATTAATGATATCTTAGTCATAAAATAATTTTATATAAAATGAACATTTTATAATATCTATTCTGGATTAATTCCCTATTATGTTCCTTATTTGTCTGATTGTTCTTCTATATTTCTTCAATTATCCCTTGTCATGATAAAATTTTTAAAAAGTCAATTTGTGGCTAATACATTTTCTGCTTCATTTTGCAGCAGACAAGTTGAAGAAATAGAATCCCATAAATTTCAACAGAAGTCACCATGGATCAGATAAAATCTGTAAGAAATCAGCTTCCAAATGGACACAAATTTCCCTTCACAAATAGGATTCATAATTTTGAAAGTACTAAGAAAAACATAATTTAAAATCCTAGAATGAAACTAAAGTACATTTCTGTGCAGTTATCAGGTGTGGGGGTGGCTGGATGAGCATTGCCAGTAATTAACACCCCAGGGATAGCATTAAGCTGAAAATACATTCAAGTTAGTGAGAAACTACCTCTGCTTCCTGGAGTCCAGAGTAGGACAGATCTATGCTGTCTCCCAGAGGTCCCAATGGGAAAAAAAAGATTCAGTTGTCCATAGCAATAAACTGGTCGTTAACATCTTCTTTATTGGACTTCTTCCTTTCTGTCTCACGTTTCCATTCCCTATTGTGGCTCCCTGAATCCACCTCCTAATTAAACTCTATACATGACAGCTCTTATATCAAATGCTGTATCTGAAGCCAACCCAAGGAAATGCTAAAGCTGAAGAAGAAATAAAACTAATAACAAAACCCACTAGTATGTTTAATAGATGACTGAGATTTTTGGAAGAATACTAAGGAGTTTTTTGAGAAATGTTCTGACCCTACTCACAATTAACATTTTGGCCTGTCTCCTTGCAAAGATGCATGGTCATAAATTAGGGCAAAAAGAAAGTTAAGCTCTGAAATTTTATGTTTTTCAAAATAAAACCATTGTTTTGATTAAGGTATACAAAAAGTATGTTTTATTTTAATTATAAAGCAAAATAGTTATTTTTGTTTTTATTAAATAAAAGTTTGTCTTTTTTTCTTTTCGCTTTGATTATTTTTGTTTAATTGTGATGAAATTTGTGGTTTTATAAAACTGTGTTGTTTCTTTGAAGACACCACAAATGAAGTCAGATTATAACACTGGAAATAGAAATGTTAGTCATATTGCATTCCATGATTTTGCCAGGACCCAGAATGAGAATGTAATCTAATCTTTAACGCTTTCAATTTATGATTTCAGTTTATGCAGTGGCTTTTCCTCAATCAGTTTCTCCAAACAATATTCATGCTTATTTTGGAGGAAAAATGTGTAGGCATTTGCCATCACCAACTCAAAAGCACATAAGAAATAACCAGAACAGAGATGTAAGCAACAATTGAAATATGTTTGCAACATCTTTGTAGCAAAAATGACTTTTTACACCAGGAACTTCTAAGTTAATGTTGAATAACTTAGAGGTAGTTTATTTTGTGCTTCTTCATTCAACTCTATTGTCTGTCAAAGCCAGAACACCTAATCATAAACAACGAAAAGCAAAAGGACACATAAAGATCCATATATTTTAATATCAGGGCAAAAAAACAAATTAAAAACATTACCAGTCCCTCTGTGTTTCCTTCTAATCCAGTCTCACTTTCTACCAACTTGTACTTTTATGAAATGAGCATAAGCAAGAAACATTCATGACTACTGCCTCAGAAGTCTCAACATATGCTTTGGTTTATTTATTTTTGTGTGTTGGTTGGAGATGTTCTAATTGGAATATATCATTACTACGGACTGAACTATTGCATACAATTCAGAAAGATGCATTTCTATATTAGTTATGGGGCATTTTCAAAAACATTAATTTCATAAAAAGAAATGGAACAACGTCAGAAATAGTGTACAGAAAGGACCAATGTCGAATTTCTTTCTTTAGCTACAATTCCAGAATGATCCACTTCCAGCTAGTGCCATCATATCACTCAAAACCATCTGTAATTTTTGAGGGTATTTTTTTCTCTTATTTCTAATAAAAACCAAAAACTTTGAATGAAATAATTTTAGCTGAGAGTAAACTAGCAGTGATATAGAACACTAAACAATAGCCTCGTAAGTGACATGTTCATATAACTCTAGTTTACGTTCAACATTTGTCACATCTAAACTATACTCAATTCATCAGGGAATGTTGAAGAGAACGCCCTGTTTTATGATTAGGAGGGTTATATGGCATCAGTCTCCTCATGCACACTATAAATTGCAAAGTCATCTGAAGTCTGATAGCCAGATGTTCTGTCTCAACTGGGGCCCTATGGCGTTAAAAATGATGTTTTCACAAATGTCTAATGATTACCTGAGGCAATGTTGGCTTTGTTCCAAAGTCTCCCATTAGAAGCTGCTTGGCCTCCATATAGGATATTGATACGCCACAGGCTCTTCACTTTCTCTTCTGAGTCAGAGGAGCGAAATGGCAGAGAGGGAAACACAGAAGGAAATCTCCCTCCACTCTGCCTGACTGAAAACTCACTTTCAAATGAATTGCTTCACAGTAACCCACAATTTCTTGTTTTCCACATCATTTCAGCATACTGTAAATGTAATTGAAATAATTTTCTCTGTTATATTCAGAAGGCTGACATCCTTTTGGCATGGATCTAGAAAACTGTCACGTGCCTGTGACAGGTTTTTTGTTTTTTGTCTTTGTCCCTGTCATGTGAAAGCAAACTATTATTTTCTTGTTCACATAAGGGAAAAGAGATATTCAAGATTAATTGTTGGTTTTCTGATACCAGTGACTGAATTGCTTTGATCCAGTTATAAGAGGATATCCATATAAACAACTATAATTGAGTACTGGAAATGTCATCATCCATGCATCTTTCTAATATCTAATAATGGCACTGACACGACCAATACACCCACAGACAAACACACACACAGACCTGATGTTGTATGCAGTTTATTCTTTAGGCAAGCAGGAGAAATTCCAATGATTTTAACTGAACTCTATCTATCAATATAGTAACGCCCTACTTCATGGTTCATGATCTGGGAGAATAAACTCGGGGACTAGTCTAAGGAGTCTTATTAGTAAAAAATTAGTTTTATCACCAGATACATACATCTCTGTGTGTTAGCCCTAGTTAGCATCTTAGGTCCTTGAAATTGGCATTAATTTTTGGGTTTATTTTTAAATAGTCACCAATAATAGTGCTTTTCTTACAGCATAATTATACAGCTACATACTCAAAGGTTGGAGATTGGAAGAAATGGAGACATGACCCGATTATATATGTAGAGTGATACAGCCATAATTTCACCATTGCACTCCAGCCTGACTGACAGAGTGAGATCCTGTTCCAAAAATTAAATGAATAAAATGTTTTTAAAAATGAAACTACAGGTAATGTAGCAAGCAGTGATTCTCATTTGATGACATACAAACTAAAAGGCATTTTTATTTCACTTCTACTGTCTCTTCCTTTAAAGCTGCCTTCACAGAATTTTTTTTCACACAAAAATTTTCTCATTGACCCTACTACCTGGTTTGCAAACTGAGAATTCAGAATTTGTTGGAAAATGACATAAATTCAAACTGGAGAGTTTCTTTGCAGATTTTTTTTCCACTAAATTAAAAAAAGAAACATGGTAAAGTATGTAAAATTTCTCCCAGACCTTCTGCTTTAGGCCCTAGGTTCCTTTGATCCTAGGAAGAATATAAAATTTTCGTAGCTGCTTCAAATTTTTACTTTCCTTTTTAAAATAAAAAGAAATCTTATTAAAAATGAATGAATTAAAATAGACTGCTTTTTGATCATAAACATTCCATTTAAAGTTGTATAAAAAGTCATTGAAGTTCATTATCCTCATTAGGAGAACAAGGCTAATGTCAAAATTGAGGCCTATGCAATAGTTTTTTAAATAAGGCATTTAATGTGTATACTAAGATTGAGTTTCTTTGTCATGATTTCACATTTGCTAACTTGTTTATATAGATAACATTTTTCTTCTGAGAGCCACCATAATTTTTTATTATTATTATAAAATATCTATTTTCTTGAGACAGAGTCTCACTCTGTTGCCAGGCTGGACTGCAGTGGGGCGATCTCTGCTCACTGCAACCTCTGCCTCCCAGGTTCAAGCGATTCTTCCGCCTCAGCCTCCCGAGTAGCTGGGACTACAGGTGCATACCACCATGCCCGGCTAATGTTTGTAGTTTTAGTAGAGGCAGGGTTTCACCATGTTGGCCAGGGAGGTCTCGATTTCTTGACCTCATGATCCACCAGCTTCGGCCTCCCAAAATGCTGAGATTACAGGCGGGAGCCACCGCACCCGGCCTAGAAAACATTATTTGCCTAATCTTACAACCAATGCAATTACTGCACGTGTCAATTATTTAAGATTTTCAAAGTTTATGTCTTATTTTTACTGTGGCACTTAACCTTTTATTTAAATATCACTGCATTTTTTTCTCAAAATACCAAGTTTCTTTAATGAGATCAGCATATCATATGCAAAAACTTTTGTTTAGAGAAACTCAGATGAATAATTATGCTCTCATTAAAATGCAACATCTGCAGATATGCTCCTAATTATCCTTCTGTTGATTTTCTAGTTGTTTAAGTGAGTACAATGCCTTTCATCGTTCTAGAATTAAAGAGCAATACTATTTTCAATCTCTATAAAATATACAATGCTATAAGATAGGTCGCATTCCATGTCACCTCGTGGTCACAAAAGTAATTGCCTGGCAGTTTTCTTCAGAATTCTTCTATGTAAAAATGTATAGATTTATCGTTATTCAATCAAAAGAACACAAGTATAAAAGTTTTTGGGTTACTGCCTTCTGAACAGCCTCAGACTCATATCCGTAAATGGTAACATCTACTTAAACAGATCATTAATTTGTCTATGCTTAAGAAGTAGTAAGTACCAGTAAGCCTAAATCATTTCACGGAGTCCTTGATCTAGCATATAATCTCTACTAAAAGTATTTTCTGAGATGTATTTTGACATTTAATGATGTCAGTTCACTTGAATATGTTCACAGCATAAGGAAAACACTTCGGTTAAACAAACGCCTAAGGAGTCAATCTCATGCCTTTAAAGACACATCTACAAATAACAGCTCAAATTCTGTAGCATATTGCAGCAAACAGTCACAGTCTAACATTTCTGATGTTACTTAACTCCTGGAATCCTGGTCCTTTCGAGCATTCTGGAAAGTTAGAGAGTTTTATAAATTTTCCTCTTTTGTTTTATCTTTTCATTGTCATCAAAGACAATTGAGTTTGAAGATGAACACTTCAGTCAGATTCAATCCTTTACTTCTGGAATGCTGCAAACAACATGAACTTCTGGGAACCAAATCCCTTTCAGTTTTGTCACTGAAACAGATAAATGGTTCTTGAGATTCAGAACATATTAATTATTTAAATACATTATTTAAAGACAACATGATTGCCATGCTTTACTAATTCATGGATTCCTTCTCCAGAAGAAGGAATTTTTAATTGAAGAAGGTTTTTTTTAATTGAACAACAGAAGGCCTTTTGTGACAACAAATCACAAAACTGAACAACCTGGTTACCATGAAATCACAAGGCACAGTATTAGTATGCAGTGTTACAGAGCAAAATTATGAAAAATGGAGAAAATCTTGAACTTCTGACCTCACGATCCAACCACTTAGGCCTCCCAAAGTGCTGGGATTACTGGCAAGAGCCATCGCGCCTGGCCAAACTTATTTCATAAATTAGCTGTCCAAATGTCTATGGGAAAATAAAACTAAACTAAAAAATAATAATTGAGTCTTACAATTATACAGCAAACTGTCCTTGGTGTTGGTGGTCATTATATAATATATCATTAATTCTCTTTTAAAGCGCACGGGCCATGGAAAATAAAACCAACACAATTGTAGCAATAAACATTACTTTCTAGGTTTTTTGTTTGTTTATTTTTATCATAGTCCATAAGCAAAGGAAAGAGAAATGAAAAAACAAAAGCAAAACATTTTGCCTTACCAAACACCACTTTTATCTGAGACTCTTATAATTCATTTAGAAAACTATATTCATATATTTGGGTAAAAAAAATTATATTAAGAAATATAAGCATATACCTCCAGAATACATTTATTTAATGTATTTTTATCGCCATTTAATTTGTTAATATTTGAGAGTTTACATTTAGATTCCAATCGGGAGCATCTTTTAATATTTGAATGGGTTAAAACAATTTAGTTTTCTTTCTGGATTAGCAATTGCTCCTAGACTATAAATATCATAAAGGCTATGGCTTTCTTTTTGTACTCTGTTCACTGACAAAACCCCAGAAACTGAAACATTCCCAGATACGTAGTATACATTCGATACATATTTGTTAAGAGTATTGTATTCTTTTTACAATGCCCTGCATGTAAGACTCCATGTCTTACAATAAAATTGAATGAAAGGCAATTGCAACACGAGGGATGGAACTTTTCCACCGCTGGTTTATAACATGAACAGTATTTAAAACTACATGATTTTCTAGAATGATTTTTGTTGCATTTTCTCCTATATCATATGACTTTATATAAAAAAAGAAAATACTGTTTATAAAAAACTAGTATTTCACATATGGGGGGCAGTTTATAATGTTTATTTCAATGAAAACATTTAAATATTAATTTCAATCAAATGAAAAACCTTTAAATTAATAAGTCACCAAGTAAATAATTTAAAAACAAACATCAATAATGCTTTTGTTAGGGTAGTAATAAATAATCATAAAATGCATCATAGGCTGGGCACGGTGGCTCACACTTGTAATAGCAGCATTTTGGGAGGCCCAGGAGGGCTGATCATGAGATCAAGAGATCGAGACCATCCTGGCCAACATGGTAAAACCCTGTCTCTACTAAAAATACAAAAAATAGCCGGGTGTGGTGGCACGAGCCTGTGGTCTCAGCTACTCAGGGAGGCTGAGGTGGAAGAATCGCTTGAACCCAGGAGGCGGAGGTTGTACCACTGAACTCCAGCCTGGCTACAGAGCAAGACTCTGTCTCAAAAAAAAAAAAAAAAAAAAAATGCAACAGAGAGAATTACTGTAAAAAGTAAAAGTAAAACATACTACGAAATGATGAAAACTACAATAGTATGGTAAAGAAGCTAAAACAAAAAAGAAAATCAAGAAAAAACACACAACCCCATCAAAAAGTGGGCAAAAGATATTAACAGACACTTTTCAAAAGAAGACATTTATGTAGCCAAAAAACATGGAAAAGAACTCATCATCAGTGCTTATTAGAGAAATGCAAATCAAAACTACGTTGAAATACCACCTCACACCAGTTAGAATGGAGATCATTAAAGAATGTGGTGACAACAGATGCTGGAGAGGATGTGGAGAAATAGGAATGCTTTTACACTGTTGGTGGGAGTATAAATTAATTTAACCATTATAGAAGACAGTGTGACAATTCTTCAGGGATCTAGAAATAGAAATGCCATTTGACCCAGGAATCCTATTACTGGGTAAATCCCCAAAGAATTAAAAATCATTCTATTATAAAGACACATGCACACATATGTTTATTGTGGCACTGTTCACAATAGCAAAGACTTTGAACCAAACCAAATGCTCATCAGTGATAGACTGAATAAAGCAAATGTGGCACAAATACACCATGGATTACTACGTAGCCATAAAAATGATGAGTTCCTGTCCTTTGTAGGGACATGGATGAAACTGGAAACCATCATTCTCAGAAAACTGACACAAGAATAGAAAACCAAACACTGCATGTTCTCACTCATAAGTGGATGTTGAACAATGAGCACAAATGGGCACAGGAAGGGGGACATCACACACTGGGGCTTGGGGGCTGGAGAGCTGGGGGAGGGATAGCAGGCAGGTGGATTGTGGGGGCATAGCATTAGGAGAAACACCCAATGTCGGTGATGGGGCAATGGATGCAGCAAACCAGCACCATGGCACATGTATAACTGTGTAACACACCTGCACGATCTGCACATGTACTCCATAACTTAAAGTATAATAATAAAAACATCATAATTTGTGTGTCTCACATTAGCAAAAAGAAATGTTAAAATGAAATCCTCAGGGCCAGTAAGAATGTGTTGAAACATAAAATTAAAAAAAAAAAACAGATAACACTACCTATGCCATGTATATTGATAAAGATTTTGAAGGAACATGTCACTGAGACTATACAATTCTATCATATTCTTTAACACAGCAACATTATATATGGGACTCTGTAATTGGGGCAATTTGAATATAAACAAAGTTTATCACAGTGTTTCTGATAAGGGAGGAATAATTTGGGGAAAAACATTAGCTAAGAATGGTGTGTTAAATTTAAAAAACAAGGATCATAGAGATAACTTAAAAAGAATGGAAAATTGTTAATGTATACTGTTATTATTCTGCTCACTAACAAAACCGTAGAAACTGGAACATTCCCAGATATGTAGTAAATGCTCAATAAATGTGATAAATGTGTTAAAAAAAAGTGGAAGCAAATTTTACCTGTAGTTTCTTTGTAATTATGTTTTGGATTTACAATTGCTCTTCCCACCATCACTGGGCATTTTACTTGAAAATTTCACAAAGACTGCCAGTCAATATATAAAATCACTAGGTTTCCTTAGCATGAGAGGTCAACTGTCCATCAATCTCTAATAAATGCAGGTCTCTTTATTTATCTTAGTTATGAAACCTAGCATCTGGACTGCTCATAACCAATGGTCATCTAGTCCTTACCAAACAGAATAGAAAATGACGAGACTAGGTAAGCAAGTTCCACTTACTTATTTGCTTTCTCAATGGAAAATAAATGTAAAAGTATCTACTGTGCCTGAACACACAACGTAGTCAATGAAAGGTCTGCACTGGGATTGACAATTGTTGCTTTCAATTTGCTCAGTAGGGAAATGTGGCTAGTGAACACCATGCTCTCACCATCTTACCCAAACTGTGAAATTCTTCACTTTCCTTAGGGTAGAAGAAGAAACAAGTAAAAAAAAAAAAAAAAAAAAAAACTACTGTCTGTGTTAGGCCATCCTTGCATTACTAAAAATAAATTTCCAAGACTGGGTAATTTATAAAGAAAGTAAGTTTAATTGACTCATGCTTTTGTAGGCTTTAGAGAAAGCATGGTTCTGACATCTTACTCAGCTTCTGGAAGGCTTCAGGAAGCTTACAATTATGGCAGAAGGCAAAGTGGGAGCAGGCATATCAGAAGTGAGAGAGAGAGAGAGAGAGAGAGAAAGGAGAGGGAGAGAGAATGAGAGAGAGAGAGAAAGAGAAAGAGAACACGGTGGGGAAGATACCACACCAAAACCAGATCTTATGAGAACTCACTTACTACTGTAAAGACAGCATCAGTCACTTTTGCAAAGACAGCATTACTCACTTGCTACTGTAAAGACGGCATCAGTCACTTTTGCAAAGACAGCATTACTCACTTGCTACTGTAAAGACAGCATCAGTCACTATTGCAAAGACAGCACCAAGCCATGCAGGCTCTGCCTCCACAATCCAAACACCTCCCACCTGGTCCCACCTCCATTATTGGGAATCACACTTGAACAAGAGATTTGTGCAGAGACAAACATTCAAACAATATTACTATCTTCTAGTATCTATTTCCTCCAATGGGCAAAACTTTTGGTGGAATAGTTCACTGTGTTATTTTATGCAGTAATATGGGGGAATTATCACATTTATTTTTCCTAAAAATATATATATTTTTTATTTTTCCTAAAAATATATATATTTTTTATTTTTCCTAAAAATATATTTTGCTTAAAATATATTTAAAAAGAGCATTGCAAATCAACAAATTTAACAGGAGTTTTCTCTCTGTGAGGAGGCATTGAAATCATAAGCATCTAGGCGAAGGTTCTTTATGCTTTACTGTACTTCTCAATTTTATATGCTGAGCACATATTGCTGTGGAATTCGGGAAAAAAGAATACATGCATGCATTCATAGGATAAAAATTGGTTTTTCACCAATAATATATTAATATCTTAGGTATAGCTTCTTTTAATATTTCATAAGTGATAACTACCTGAGGTTTCCAAACAATGACATTCAAATAACTTTTAAACATAAGGTTTTTGAGAAATAGAGACTATTATTAAATATAAAAATAAATGCCTGTAAGATAAATATATAAATAGTAAAATATTATTTTGCATTTATGTCTGTATTATCAAAAGTTTGCAATAGAATTGCATGTTTGAATTTTGAACTCAACCTTATTTATATCTTCTTAAAAATATGTTAAGAAAACTAAGGAAATATGTAGTTGTTTATTTTCCCAACATCTCTTTTTAACAATGATTGGTGATCGCAACTTTTTCTTTTTTATTATTATCATTAATTTATTTTACTTGTGTATATGGTTCTGTGTGCACACCTGTGTGTGCATATGCATGTTTTAGTCTGTATACTATTAAACATTCAAATGAATTGAAAACACAGCTTTGATTGTTTTCATCTCAGTTTTGGTAGGAAAACAAACTCAAGTATTAACTGGTAAAATAGATTTTAATGGAACATTTTTAAATGATGTTTGGAAAATAAGTAAGATTTTTATAGTCAGTGTAATTCCTGGCATCCAGGGAATATATTGAGTAGAGAAGAATTTCCCAGGGTAAACTCTGTGACATCAAGAAGGACCTCCTTTTGGAATTTAAGAGGAAAATTGGACTCAATTAAATTATGTATATGTTATGCAGAGAGGATCATTATCTTGCTCATTACCATTGCTGCTTGGAATTGTAGCAGTGTCTCTTTCTACCACGGTTGAAGATGAGTTGGAATGGTGCCTTAATCATTTTCATATTTGAAAATGCTTCTTTTCCTTCTATGCTGGCAGCTCTGCCTTAGGTTGGTAATGTCTGTGCCTGTCCAGATGCACGATATGATCAACAGAGGCAAACACGTTTGATTAAACAGAATAAATGAGGTGCCAACCATCTTCCTAGTTTTCTGGCCCTCAGATGTTATTTATTAGCATTCTGTTTGTGCTGTCATTATTGCATATCAATGCCAGAAAATGTTTACTTTTAAGAAATAACATAATGGTATGTAATAGCTGACAGAGGAAACAAATATTAGAACAATTATAATACCCAGATAATACTTATTCTCTCATATATTGACAGCTGTTAGAATTTTGACAAGATTATAAGTTCCTCACAAACTTGTCAATAAGTATTGACCAAGTTAATTTTGTCAAGAGTCTCCATTAGCAAATATGGCAGGAAACTTCTAAAAATACAGTCATTCAAAGATGTACTTTATATCTTCAAAGAAAGATGATGTTACAAAGGTAAATATACAGTTTGTCAAGGAACACTTTAGCCTTTGACTTTAGACCTTAGTCTTTGGTTCCAGTGCTAAAGAATTCTTGACAATTGCAGAAATGTCATTCACTATGGAAAGTAAAAGAACTGAAGGGATTTTATTAATGGGACTTAAAGGTATAGTCTGTTGATTTGAAGGAAGTAAATAAGTGACATTTCCTATTACATGATCAATGTCCAATTAAACCTCAAAAGTATTTAAGACAAAGGCATTAAAAATCACTATAGCTACAATAATTTGGTAATAATGCATGGTATCAAAATATAAATTGTGACATCAACAACATAAAATGTGAGGGGAATGAAAGCTAAAATGTAGATGATTTTTGTACATGGTTGAAGGCAAGTTGTTCTCAGCATAATATAGACCATCACAATGATAAAATGTTGTACATAAGCCACAGAGTATCCACAAAGGAAATACGAAAACCTAAGAGCAGAGATATGAAAAATAAAGAAAAGAAAATGATACAACCACAAATCACAATAGACCACAGCAATAGAGGAAAAGTAAAACAAATGAATTGTGAAATAGAAAAGAATTAACAAACTGACATTGGTAAGCCCTTGTCTATCTATCAGTAGTTACTTTAAAATAAATAAAACAAATTTTCCAATCAAAAGACATAGATTGGCTGAATTAATTTAAAACAAAACACGAAAACAAAAGCAAGATCAAACTCTATGCTGCCTACATGGGATTCATTTTAGTTTTAAGAAGACACGTAGGCTGAAAGTGAAGAAATTGAAATAGATACTTTATGAAAACAGTAACCAAAAGAGAAGAGGTAAGATTATGCTTCTATCAGACAAAGTAGACTTTAAGTTAAAAACCATCCATAGTGACAAAAAGGTCATTAAATACAGATAAAATGGTCAATTTCTTAAGCGGATATCATAATTATAACTATGTATGTACCCAGCACTGGAGCTTCTAAATATGCAAAGCAAATATTAACAGAAATGTAAGCAGAAACCAAAGCAATGTAATAATAGTAGAGAACTTTAGCTTTAAACAATTGATAGATCATCCAGACAGAATACTAATAAGGAAACAGTGGGCATCAATAACTCTATAGTCCAAATAACTCTATATTCTGAAAATATACAAAACATTACATCCAACTGCAACAGAACATCCGTTATTTTCAGGAATAACCAAACATTCTCTGAGACAGATCAAATGTTAGTTCACCAAACAAGTCTCAACAAATACAAAAAGATTGAAATTGTATCAAGTGTATATGTTGACTACAATGGAATAAATCCAAAAATTGGGATTTATTCCAACAGGAAGAAAATTGGAAAATTTATTCCAACCAACAGGAAGAAAATTGGAAAATTCACAAATATGTGAAAATAAAACAATATATACCTGATCAAACCAATGGATCAAAAATGTCAGAAAGAAAATTTTAAAATTATATCTTGAGATAAATGAAGGCTGGGAGCGATGGCTCACACCTGTAATCCCAGGACTTTGAGAGGCCGAGGTGGGTGGATCACATGATTAGGAGTTTAAGACCAGCATGGTGATGATGGTGAAACCTTGGATCTACTAAAAAATACAAAAAATTAGCCAGGCGTGGTGGTGCACCCCTGTGATCCCAGCTACTTGGGAGGCTGAGGCAGACAATTGCTTGAACCAGGGAGGCAGAGGTTGCAGTGAGTAGAGATCATGCCACTGCACTCCAGCCTGGCCGACAGAGCAAGACTCTGTCTCAAAAAAGCAAAACAAACAAACAAACAAATTATATCTTGAGACAAATGAAAATTGAAATACACATCAAATTGTATGGAATGCAACAAAAGCAGTTATAAGTGGAAAGTTTTTAGTGACAAATCCCTACATTCAGAAAGAAAAAAGATCTCAAACAACCTGAAATTACAGACTAAGCCCAGATTCAGAAGAGAGAAAATAATAAAGGGCAGAGAAGAAAAATCAATAAAATCGACACTAGAAAAACAACAAAAAATGTAAATGGAAGTAAAAGTTAATTTTTCAAAAAGGTAAACAAAATTGACACACCTTTAGCAAATGTAAAAAAAGGGAAATAGAAGATTATAATAAATAAAATGAGAAATGAAAGAAGAGACAGTACAATGATACCATAGAAACACAGACGATCATAAGAGACTGCTATGAACAATTATATGCCAACCTGGAAGAAATTGATAAATTCACAGAATCATGAAGCATAGCACAACTGAATCATAAAGACTTAGAAAATCTGAACAGAACAATGATGAGTAAAGAGATCAAATCAGTATTCAGGTAACTCGCAAAAAAGATAAGCTTCACTGGTAAATTCTATCTAACAAAATTTAAAATAAATCCTTCTTAAACTCTTCCAAAGAATTAAACAGGAAGAAACATTCTTAATATTTTTATGAGGATAGAATTACCTCTTAATACCAAACCAAGACAAGGAGATAACCCGGAAAATAAAATTTATAGGCAATATCTGTGGAAACAATGAATGCAAAAAAATCCTCAACAAAAGTTAGCAAACTAACTTCAACAGCACATTCAAAGGATTATACACTGTGATAAAGTAGTATTTATCTTGGTATTCAAAGATGGTTTAACATAGACAAATCAATAAATATGATACATTAATCAACAGAATGAAGGATAAAAAGCATGTTATCATCCCAATAGATGCAGAAAACAGCATTTGTCAAAATTTAACATCCTCTCATACGCAAAAAATACCCTCTTCACCAATTAGGTACAGAAGAAGTTTGTCTCAATATAGAAAGTACTATATATGACAAGTTCACAGCTAATACTAAAAAGCCAAAAGCTTTTTCTATAAAATTAAGAACAAGGCTAGAATGACCACTCTTAATCGATTCCATTCAATATGGAATTGTAAGGCATGGTCAGAGCAATTAAGCAAGAGGAATAAGTAAAATGTGTTCAAATGAGAAAGGAAAAAGTAAAATTACTTATTTGTAGATGACATGATCTTATATATGCAAAACACTGTAGATTCCAACAGAAAACTGTTAAAGCTAATAAATTCAATAAAGTTACAGGATAAAAAATCAACAAATAAAATAAGTAACATTTACATAGCAGTAACAGCAAGCTATACAGAAAAGAAATTAAGAAAACAATCCAACTTACAAAAGCTGCGAAGTTAAGATACATAGGAATAAATGTTTTGACGGAGATGAAAGATTGCTATATTGAAAACCAAAAAACATTGATAAAAAAAATTTGAAGAAGACATAAACAAATGCAAAGGTATCCTTTTTCATGAACTTGAAGACTCAGTATTGTTAAGATATCCATACTTTCCAAAGTGATCTGTAGCTTTAAAAGCAGTCTTAAACAAAATTACAAAAATATTTTTCAGAAAAATAGAAAACACTATCCTACACTTTATATGACACCTCAAAAGACCATTAATAGCCAAAGGAAAAAAAAAAAGGAAGCTGGAAATATGACAATATCTGGTGTCAAAATATACTATAAAACCTTAATAATTGAACTGACATTATACTGGCATAAAGATAAACATAAAGACCAAGGCAACAGAATGGAGAGCCCAGAAATAAATCCCTGTATTCACAATCAACTGATCTTCAATAAAGTTGTCAAGAACACACAATGAAGAAAGAAATATCTTCAATAAATAGTATTTGGTAAATACACTACCCACATCGACAGGAATGAAATGGGATTCATATCTGATATTATGAACAAAAACCAACTCAAAATAGATTAATGCTTAAAAGTTTTGAAATTGGAAAACTGCTAGGAAAAAACAAAGGGGAAATCCATAATTTTTAAAATAGGACCTCAAAAGGACAGGCCACAAATTTTAAAAATAGAGAAATAAAATCACATAAAATTAAACAGCTTTGTACAGCAAGGAAACAATAAACAGAATAAAAAGACAACCTATAAAATAGAAGAAAATATTTAGAAATCATACATCTGATAAGTGGTTAATATTCAAAATACATAAGGAACTCAATTCAGTGAGAAAAACCAATAACTGGATTTTAAAGGGGCAAAGGTCCTGATCAGGCACTGCTCAAAAGAGGAGATCATGACAGTCAACAGGTGTATGATAAAATGGTCAACATTCTTAATCATCAGGGAAATGAAAAATAAAACCATGATGAGATATAACTTCACATTAGTCAGAATGGTTATTATTAAAAAGACAAAATACTGAGAATGTAGAGGAAACACAATCCTTACTCACAGTTGTGGAGAAGGTAAAATAGTATGGCCATAATGGAAAACAGTCAGAGATTCACCAAAAAAATGAAAAGCAGAACTACAATGTGATCTAGCATTTCCATTTCTGGGTAAATGTCCAAAAGAAATGAAATCAGTATGTTGAAAGGATATCTGCATTCCTGCACTCCCGTCTTCATTGAAGAATTATGCACAATAACCAAGATATGAAATCCAACTAAGTGTTTATCAACAAACGAATGGATAAGGAAACTGTGGTGTGTACACACACACACACAAATTGACTACTATTCAGACTTTTAAAAGTAGAAAATCCTGTCATGTGTGATAACATGGGTGAACCTGGAAGACATTATGTTAAGTAAAGTTAGTCAGGAAGAGAAAGACAAATACTGCATTATCTTACTTATATATGGAATCCAAAATAGTAGATCCCATAGAAGCAGAGAGTAAAATAGTGGTGTCCAGGGACTGAGGACATCAGTGGGTGGGGTAGTCCATCAGCAGATGTTTGCTAAAGGGTACAATGTTTTAGTCAGCATGAATACATTTTAAAGATCTATTGTAAAGCATTGTGACCATAGTTAGTAATAATGTAATATATACTCCAAGCTGCAAAGGGAGATTTTAAGTGTTCTAACTACACACACACAAGTATGTGAGATGAATATTTTAATTGGCTTTATTTAATCACATCATTATCTATGCATACATCAAATATCATATTTAATATAAAATAATTATTTTAAATTATATCTTAATAAATGTGGGAATTAAAAAATATATGTGTCTATTTCTGGCTTTTCTGCACTTCGCCATTGATCCTTGTTTCTATTCCTCTGTCAGAACTACGTTGTCTTATTACAGTTATGTAATAAGACTTGCTATCAGGTAGAATGACCCTTTTTACTTTTTGTTTTAGGGATCCTGGGGCTCATATCTTTACATATAAATGAAACATATACTTTGCATGTTAACAAATGCTCTTGTTGAAATTTTGATAGAAATTACATTAAGTATAAAGATCAATTTAATAATTGGTATCTTTTTTTTTTTTGCTAAGTTCTCATACTTTTAATACCCAATGAAGTCAAATGGTAGATATAACATACATTGACACTTTTGAAAACATTAGTTTAAACTTTTTATTTCCTGACCATCACTTCCCTTTCATCAATCATAATCAGTCCTCTCCCCCATTCTGAAGTACCTTAGACCTCTTTGAAACTAAACAGCTATTGAACTGATTAATTATTAAATATGTATCAATTCCCACTTATGATTTACCTGTCTCTCAGGTTTATTCCATATACCATTTAATAGGTTACATCAAATTAAATCATCTAGTGGTCTCAAAAATCCTTATTCAAGAAAGAGTACTTGAATTCTATAATCATTATGTTGCTTTTAACTGAATTCTAATTAATTTGGCATTTACATGCTTGTTTATTTTGTAGTAGTTTCTCTGTGATAGCTATTCCCCTCATTTGATGCTTCATAAATTTTATTTTATTTTGTAAGAAAAAAGGTTCAAGAGCATGCATTTTATTACTACATCTTTTGCTGGATTTTGTATATTGTGTTTTTTTCTACTGTAATTCTTAATAAAATGTGTGATATTTTTTCTTAACTCTTCTTTGAATAAATAATTTTTTGACATTTAAAACTCAATTGTAAATATCTATAACTGTTTTACTTTTGTTTTCATTGTTAGGCTTTTTTATTTTGTGGAGTTTGTACAAAAACTACAATTTCTGCTGCATAGGACATGTTGAGGTTTGCTTTCTGACGTAGTACACATTTACTTTTGTATATGCACCTGTTTTGTAGATGATTGCATGTTTTCTTTTTTGTTTTAAAATAATATTAATATACATTGTTATTTGCAATGCAGTGTTCACTTCAAAATGCAGCGTTCAATGCTGTATATTATCTAAATATGTTCTGGATTTAACATCTACTCTTTTATTTGCACCAATACCCTTTGAAATTATGAACATAATAATATTTTACAGGGCAAGCCTAAGCAATTTTATTTTTATTATTTACTTATTTATTTTGACAGGGAGTCTCACTCTGTTGCCTAGGTTGGAGTGCAGCTCCATCTCAGCTCACTGCAACCTCTGCCTCCTGGGTTCAAGCAATTGTGCCTCAGCCTCTGGAGTAACTGAGATTACAGGTAAGTGCCACCACACATGGCTAATTTTTGCTTTTTTAATAGAGACTGGCTTTCACCATGTTGGTCAGGCTAGTCTTGAAGTCCTGACCTCCCAAAGTGCTGAGTTTATAGGTGTGAGCCACTGCGCCTGGCCTCTAATAAATTTTTTAAAAACATATTGATTTTATCACTTTTTAGCTCTACATGTGACTATCTTTAATGTAGTGTACATTTTTAAAACATCAGAATAGTAAACATATTTTTGCATAATTTAAATCTATTCAGTACTGCATTAAATTTCTGCATATATTTTCTTCTTTATAATTTACATCGGTATCTCCAAACATCTTTGTATATATGTGAAGAGCCAGAGAGTAAACCATATCGATATCATGAACCTTAAGCTTTCCTTCAAATACTGAATTCTGCCATGTTAGCACAAAAGCAGCCATAGATTACTATGTATACAAAAATGGATATAACCGTTTTCTGATAATACTTTATTTACAAAAGAGGCAGTGAGATAAATTTGGGAGAGTGACTAAGGTTTGCAGACCCTTGATCTACAAAATTATTCTGCATAATATATTGGGCAGCATATGAACTTATATTCTTCACTTTTTTCTTTTCCTAAGATTATTTTTAAAAAGATATCACAGAAAATATATTCTCATTGAGTGATATTACATAAATATGTAAGAGAAGATATTCACAATTAGCAAAGCTATTTACTAGATGAAATTGAGTCTTAAATAGGCTAAGATCATGGAGCTGAGGTCAAGCTCATTCAGCTTGGCTCTGTACACAAACTGCCGAAGTGTGCACTCACTTAATCATTCATCTGCTAAATAGACATTTATTTTTACTTTCCATTAATTTAAGTGTGATTTTATGCATATTATCAGACTTATCATCATCAGAGTCTGGTTATTTTACTGTTTTCTGATCATGGTCAGAGTCTGGTTATTTGACCTTATATAAAGAAAGAAACAAACTCGTAAAGGGCTCAAGGGAAACCAGTGGCTTATTTAAGTATAAATCTAATCAGAAGATCTACAAAGGGGTTTTACAGTGATAAGAACTAATATTAGTAGAAAAATAACTGAATTCTCAAGTTTGACATAATTTAGCAATATGCTAAACAGCATTACCAGCTTACCTCAATTTTCCTGAAATACAGGATTTAAACTGGTCAATAGGAATTGTTTTGAAGGCTATTTGAAAACAAACTAAAAATTGCATATGAGATATCATAGAAAATTTAGTATTTTTTCTCTCAATGAATCAATGAAAAGAAAATATGTAGACTCACGAGAACACAAGTAGATGGCCTTAAAGAATCTCTTCCGAGGTTTTTCTCACTTTGTAATGTAAAATAACAATGATATAAACTTAGTTGATATAACAACAACAAACATAAAACATTTGAAATAAACAACTAACATAAAATGATATAAATATGATATAAACAACAACTAACAACTAAATACGAAACAACTAAATATGATATAAACAACAACTAACATAAAACATTTATATGATCGTTCTGTTTATAGAAGTCCTTAAAATTTATATTTGAAACTTATAGTCTCAGGACCTAAAATAATTAAGTGGCATTAAACAACTTCCCAAAATTTCAAATATCAATTTACATGAGTAAATAGAGTAGAGATAAAGGTATATCAGGTAAACAGACATAACTGGGGAAGCTCTTATTATCCTAATCTACCCTATGACTTAATGCTCTAACTTAAGAAGTGGATAAAGATAAAAAGGAAGGGAAAATATGCTACATTCTTCACCAAATGGTAGTAGTGAAAATATATACATTAACTACTTTACTTCAAAAAAAAAAAAAAAAAAAGAATTGTCTGCCTTTAGCCAGTCTCATTGAAACCTTTCAGCCTTCCAATAGACTTGAGACTATAATCAATAACTTCCCTATATTTCCCTTAATATTTTTCCAGCCACCCCAAGTGAATCCCAACAACTGTGGGCATGGTCAGGCAAGCCCCCTGTGCACAATGGCCCAGGCAGAATCTGGCTGTCTCCAGTCTTTATTGATATGAGGCCAGAGAATATTCACAAAGAGAATATCCGTCTTCCATCATCTATGCATTTTGGTGAAATGTTCAGTGGCACATATCTCACATATCTCCCAGGACCTTTGCTAAACATACTTTTGCTAAGCCTATCACTGTGAATTGGGTAAACTCCTCTCTTCTAAGCTTATCACTTTTAATGTATATTTCTGGCTGTAAAGCATATTAAAAATGTTCTTTGCTATACAGGATTTTGATCTGATATTTATACACTTTAATATTATCAGTCATAAGATTGTACACTATCATTTTGAGGATCACTATTCATACAGAGAAAACAAATTTACAGGTGAAATCCTGCAGGAGACATTTGGTGAAACCCTGTTTTATGTAAGAATGTACAATTAATGTTCCATCACTAAAATAAGAATATGCTATTTCCCTTTGTAATATGGAATACATTTTAAAATAAATAACTCAGATGAAGAAGTATAATATTGAGATGGCATTATCAGTAAGTTTTATCCAATAGTTATAAATCATGTTTCACCTAAACATATTTAAACTATTTGAATGCTCCCATTATGTTTGAATAATGGAGCAACATCATATATTTCCACTGATTCATTACTCTTTTGGAAAATGACAAATTTGAAAGATGACGCTGACATGAAATACATACAATTTTATGCAAATATATAGTTTAGTTTCATCTTATAGCATATACTTTTAGCTGAAATAAAAAGAGTTACACAGAAAACACCAGTGTGGATGCTGAATTGGAGAGGGATTGAAAAAAGAGCATCATGTGGGCTGCTTTGAACTTTGTTAATTAATTATGCTGATAAATTTAGACATAGTTAAATTTGCTTTCATACATATTTAGTCTAAACTGTTACATTCCAGGTTAAAAGACAAAAAACGAAATGTATTCTAAGTACTCTCATATTTATTTTACTAGGAAATTTTCCCCCAAAATCATCGAGTTTACTTTTTTCTAAACCATGATTATACAAAGTGGAGTGATGAAAATCTAGATAATTCTAGATAACATAGTTGCATCTAAGACATAAAAATAAATGCTAATAGAGATTATCAGTTTCAATTATATATATTTTTTATATTTCCGTATTACTCTTTGTTTATACATTTGTAGCATTATTTGTTTTAAAAAACACTTTGATAGTAAGACAAGTTATAAAATATGTAAGTTGATTCTATCATTGCCTCCATAAGCATTTTCACAAGTTTGGAATGAATTATTATTTATTGTAATATAATATGTATGTATGTGTTTGCACATGAATATATATAACACAAATTATTCACATAAAATTGCCTTCATGAAAGAGACTGTATGAATAAAGAATAATATATAGAAAAAGAGAACAATCTGCAGAACTCTAGAATTCAAGATGAAGAAATTTCTTGAGCTGAATTCTGTATATAACAGTATCAGAATTCCTTAAAGCTCATATTGAAATATAGCTACAAGTTGTATTGAATCCGAATTTTTGAGGCTGCAGCCTATTTTGAATTTTCAACCATTGTGACTGAGTCACAGTAAGATGAAATTTTAAAAGGTTTTCAAGGAAGTATACTTGTCTACCTAACTCTAGCCCAAGTTAATCTGTTTTGGGTATTGAGCTGCCTTGAGATTCAAGCTTAAAATAAATTAATTTGCTTTAAATACTAAATTCAATGAATACTAAATTCAATGAAGTTTGATATGGTATAAAATCATTTTAGAATATAAAAGTGAAGTAAAAATGTTTCTTATTTCTGTAAACCTCTATCTCTTAAAATCAAAAAAGCTGAGAATAGTTAAGAACAATTTTAAAGTTATATACAAAGTTTTCTGGAGTCAAAATGGAAAACATAAGGCATAACATAAGGAACATTTGGTATTTGACATATGTCTTGCATAATGTATTAGTAATTGTCCATTGCTGTGTATAGGCATTGTACTTTGTAAATGAAAATGGAACAATAACCATAGATTAAAGACCAAATGTTATAATCAATTGGAAACACAGATTAAAATTTCAACTCTTCCACCTAATAGCACTGACATCTCAGCATACCTGGGTTCCAATGGAAGCTACATCACTGAGAAGCAGTGAGAAATTTACACAAATGATACACATCTGTAAAACATGGATCAAAATTCTTGTCCTGAGAATTGTTACAAGTTTTAAAGCATGAAAATAGATTACAAAATGCTTGCAGAGAGAGTAAGCACACAATAAATGTCAATTATAATACTGTTGTAAAAGAAACACTGCTACTATTCATATCATCTTTTCTAAGACTCCAGTGCTAATGAGTTCTTCCTTACATGAAGGTTTCACAGGAGGGATTTGACATGATTTAATTATGATTGCTCCCTGGCTGACAGCAATTATAAGCACTATCAATAAGATGCTTCCCCATTTTATTAATGTTAAATGTGCAAAAATATGTTTTAGAATTGATTAAACTGGGTAATGTTAATAGTAATACTAGTAGCAATTCAAAGACCACCATTCTTTGAAGAAACTTTAAGGGGGGAATGGAACATAGTGTGTTAGCCATAGTCTTGGAATGGTGCTAGGTTTGAATCTTTGAATGGCATACAGTAACTATTTAAACGTGAGAAAATCTTGCATCCTATCTCATAAGGTTGTTGCAAGAATTAAAATATAAAAATGCATGGCTACACACAGCATATTATTTGACACTTTAATGGCTTAATAGTGCTTTAAAAAGTTAGAGATGTGAAAATATTCATACTATTATGGGTACAAACTATGGTCTGAATGTGTTCCTCATAATTCATGTGTTAAAAACTTAATTCCCAGTGCGACAGTATTGGGAGGTAGGGCCTTTGGGGAAGTGTTTAGGCAATGATGCCGCTACCTTCATGAATGGATTGATGCTGTTATAAAAAGGGCTTGCAGGCCAGGCACAGTGGCTCACATCTGTAATCCCAGCACTTTGGGAGGCTGATGTAGGCAGATCACGAGTTCAGGAATTCGAGACCAGCCTGATGAACATAGTGAAACCCTCTCTACTAAAAATACCAAAATATATATATATATATATATATATATATATATGTGTGTATATATATATATATATATATATCAGGGCGCAGTGGCACGTGCCCCAAATCCCAGCTACTCAGGAGGCTGAGGCAGGAGAATCACTTGAACCCGGGAGGCGGAGGTTGCAGTGAGCAGAGATCCATTGCAGTCCAGCCTGGGCGACTGAGGAAGACTCAGTCTTGAAAGAAAGAAAGAAAGAAAGAAAGAAAGAAAGAAAGAAAGAAAGAAAGAAAGAAAGAAAGAAAGAAAGGAAGGAAGGAAGGAAGGAAGGAAGGAAGGAAGGAAGGAAGGAAGGAAGGAAGGAAGGAAGGAAGGAAGGAAGGAAGGAAGGAAGGGGAAAGGGAAAGGGAAAGGGAAAGGGAAAGGGAAAGGGAAAGGGAAAGGGAAAGGGAAAGGGAAAGGGAAAGGGAAAGGGAAAGGGAAAGGGAAAGGGAAGGAAAGGAAGGAAGGAAAAAGAGAAAAAGGAAAGACACACACACACACACACACACACACACACACACTCTCAGGCCGGGCGCGGTGGCTCACGCCTGTAATCGCTGAACTTTGAGAGGCCGAGGCGGGTGGATCACGAGGTCAGGAGACAGAGACCATCCTAATATGAGTGAAACACTGTCTCTACTAAAAATAGAAATTAAAATTAGCAAGGTGTGGTGATGTGCCTGTAGTCCCAGCTACTTGGGAAGCTGAGAAAGGAGAATTGCTTGAATCCCGGAGGCGGAGGTTGCAGTGAGCAGAGATCTTACCACTGCACTCCAGCCTGGGCGACAGAGGGAGACTCCGTCTCAAAAAAAAAAAAAAAAAAAAAAAAAGTTGGGGGGGCTTGCAGGAGTGGATCCTTCTCTCCTTCTCTCACTTCATATTCTGCTGTGTGAGGACACAGCACCCTTTCCCTTTTTGCCCTTTTTGTCTACAACCATGAGAGGACACAGCAAGTTGGTCCTCACCAGATGGTGATTTCTTGATCTTTAACTTCTCAGACTACAGAACTGTGACAAATAAATTTGTTTTTTAATAAGTTACCCAATCTAAAATATTTTTATAGCAGAACAAAAAAGACTAAGACAGGATACATTTTATAATTTAAGAAATTAAATAAAAAATCAAAATAAAATTGTCAAAACTATGACAAAACACACATTTGTTAACTGATACATGTTTTATGGAACATATTGTGATGTCAATGACCATCATATGGTTAATTCATTTTGAGTCCTCATCTTACTTCATTGGTTTGACATAATTCCTCCATGAAAATTTTTAAAATTTTGCTAGCCTCCTAAGCCCCAGCATTTACCTAGTTTTCTCCCTAAGAGTCTAGTTTGGGGATGTTATTTTGCTGCTCCCACTCTCACTCCAGTTGAACCCAGCCAGGGACATTTGACAATATCTGAAGAAACCTTTATGTTTGTCTCACCTGAGGAGAGGATGTGCATCTGGCATGTAGTAGGTAAAGGTCAAAGATGCTGTTAAACATCCTACCATGTATGGGATACTCTCCCATGTCAAAGAATCATCAGCTCCAAAATATCATGAGTGTTGAGACTGAGAAACCATGGTTTACCTTCTTGCTGATTTTTACTTATTTTCCATACATTTAAATTTTGCTGTGGGACTCAGATTCACTCATTGGACCTCTTCTCTCTCCATATTCTCTCACTGTCTAAGTGATCATTATGTGATCTAAGTTTACAGTCAGAAGATTCCCATATTTACATCCCAATCCTGGACTTCTACTTCAAACAATGTTCCATCTGTCCAACATCCCATTCAAAATATCTGACACATGGATGTTTCTCAGATCTTTGCAAATTAACAAGCCACAAACTAAACTCCTGGTTTGTTCCCAGAAACTTTTCTCTCATAGTCTCCTTATCTTGATGAGTAACAATTCCATTTTTTTAAATGTTACTTAAGCCAAAAATACTGAACACTCTTGATTCCTTTCTTTTTGTTACATTCTACATTGAGTCCTTCAGGAAATCTTTTCTGCTTAACTTTCCAAATATATCAACATATCAATCACTTCTTATCATGACCACTATTTTCAAACTGATTCAGTGTCAATTAACTTTTATTTGTAATATTTCAATAGTTTCTTAACTATGCATTCACCTTAATTTTTGTCTCCAATGGTCAATTATTTATCTACCCCAAAATTAGACAAATGATTTTAGATCTTAAGTAGATTTTGAAAATCCTCTCAAATCTTTTACTTGTACTGGTAATAAAAGGCACTTTAGAAAATGATCCTGATACTTGTTGCAAATCAACTGATTCTTATGAGGATGGATTAAACATGACAATGATACTCAGTCTTAGCAGTTCTGAGGAGTTGATGATAAAAAAGGTGTCAGAAATGGGAAAAAAGGTGCAAACCTGTAGGTTCATAGAGTCTTCCTATAATAAAAGAGAAAGAAAATATAGGAATTTTAGCAAACTCTGTTCCTGCTTTCAAAGCAGAAAATATAAACATAACCAGAGTCAGTATCTCACGCCTTCCCATGCTTCTCCTAATCTCCCTGCTTCTCACGTCATGTTTCCAGTGTTCTGTATTGGCACTTGCTCACTTGAATTACTTTTATGTAGAGCAAAATCATTTTTTTTAAACTAAAAAAGCAGTAGTCAAAATATTATGCTAATACAGTTTTGACAATTATTGGAAGATGAAAATATGCTTTTACCCAATCACAAGAAAAGCCATTAGAGCTTTATGGCTATTGTGTTGAAAATTTTCCATTGTAAAGAAAAGCTGAAATTGATAATATTTTTGCATCATTTGGAGAAGAAATTCAGCAAAAATCTAATGTTGGAAAGATAAAAGTTCATATGAGGAAAATATTCTAATTGTCAAATATTTTAAGTCAAAACACACTTGTTTATATTTGTTAGTGCTATCCAATTTTCTTTATGCTCTGAAGTTATAGTTCAAAAATATTTTGTAGAGTAGTCATCCTAATCGTAGCTGAAATTAACTTCTCATGATCAATTGCATGATTACATATCTGTAATCAGTGAGAAAAAGTCATGAATCACCATGCAAATGTAGTCATATTGCAAACACATCTACAAACTTTCTTCGGCAACCTCTCTTATGTGTTGCGCATATTTAATAAACACATTTACTGTACATTCAAGAACCACAGTAGGTAGACATGCATTCCATGAAATTAATTTGTTAATTAAGTGTTAACCTAATTATGCTTTCCAATAGCTTTGATTGTGAACTAATTCACAAGAAAAGAAGTCAAAGTAAGCACATTACATTTCTCTTTTGTTGCACGGTGGATTAATTACTCTTGCATTGACCCTGTTTATAACAGCATTAGGAGGGAATGAAATATTTAGAGAGAAATATAAAGTGTCCTGACAAAGGCAATCATGTCAGTATTTAATTTCCCTGGGTGGTAAAAAAGTAGAATCCAAGTAAAACAATAATGTAGCTCCTTAAATATTTTTAATATATTGTATCCTTGATTACCAAGCCTTGCAAACTGGTTCATATTTAATTAAGGCAGACTAGGTAGAAACAATTTCTTTTTAACAGTATGTGGTTTCTTTCTTTTTTGTTGTTAACTTTCATGCTTCACATTATTTTATAAGAAAGCAGGTATAATTAACACCCATGTGTTTTGGGGTCTTAAGGGTGCTTTAATATAAAACATTTCTTTGGAGCTGAAAGCAAAGCCATGTCTGTCATCAACTATGATGTTAACTTCTTTTGGAACTACCCAAAACTGAAATTTACTAATAAAATTAAATTAAGGAATATATTGGTGTATCATTTAAATCAAACTTTAAAAAGTATATATTTCCTAAACTAATATCTAAAGTATTTACATACATTTAATTTAATTTAATTAAAATAGGAAGTGAGGTTTTCATTACATTTTTATTATATCTTACTCATAATTTATAAATTCTGGATTCATTTTCAATTTTATTTTTATTTAACTTTGCATTTCTTTTCCATAAGACTTCTATTCTTTTGTGTAAAGATTATAACCAGAATAGCATTCTTAGAAACATGGTTATATTACTCTGGATCAACTTTAGCATAACCAATCCATTCTTTCCTATTAAACAGAATAATGACATAAATTATTTAATGCTAATTTAAAATAATAATGAAATTTGGCTAAAGTACCTATAAACTCTGATATAATCCAGAAATTATATAGGTATAAAATTTTTAATATTATAGTTAAATCTTACGGTTAGTCCACTTTTAAAAATATATTTTATTTTTTTAGAACAGTTTTAAGTTCACATCAAAGTGAGCAGAAATGGTGCAAATTTCTCATATACGCCCTGCCCCCGAACATGCAAAGCCTTTGTTATTCTCAAATACCCCACCAGAGTGGTGCCTATATTGAAGTTGATGAGCCTGTGTTGACACATCAATATTACCCAGAGTCCACAGTTCACATCAGTGTCCAATCTTGGTGTTGTACATTCTATGGGTCTGGACAAATATATCATGACATGTATCCACCATTACGGTATCACACACAGTCATTTCACTACACTAAGAATTCTCTGTTGTCTGCCTATTTACTCTTCCCTTTCCCTGAAACCATGCAACCATTGATTTTCTTGTTTTCTCTATAAACCTGTCTTTTCCAGATTATTATATAGTTGGGAATTATATAGTATGTAGACTTTAAGGCAGACTTTTTTCATTTCTTTTTAGCACTAAATTATATTCCACTCTCTGAAGGTACCATAAGTGATATACCTACTCACCTCCTTAAGGACATTTTAGATGCTTGCAAGTTTTGGTAATTGTAGATAAATTTGCAGCTGTGTGCAGGTTTACATGTGAACGTAAGTTTTAAACTTCTTTGGGTAAATTACAAGGAGCACGATTACTGGCTCCTATGTTAAGATTTAGTTTCCTTTAGTAAGAAATTGACTATCTTCCAAAGTGACTGTACCATTTTTCATTCTCATCAGCAATAAATGAAAGTTCCTGTTGCTCCACATCCTTGCCCGCATTTAGTTTTGTCAGTGTTCTGGTTTTGGCTATTCTAATAGTGCTACAGTAGATAGCTAGTCAGACATGAGCCAGGTATGCACACAAGGAATGTTACCCACCCGGTGGTACTCAGATGGTTGTTAACTGTCTCCCTAAAACGCAAGCTGGTGATCAGCAGCTTCCTGATAAGATATCAGGAGTTGGGTGACTGGGCTCCAGCATGCACACTCAGAGGCAAAATGGAGTTTAAGTGGTATACTACCTTCTGAGGATATTTGACTGGTAAAACAAGACACCTTAAGTGAACATATGCACAATTCTAGTAAGCACACTGTGCATGCTCTCCTCCCAAGTGCGAACAGGTCACTGCACATGTGGACAGCCCACTCCATGGGATCACGGGAGAAGAAACACATGGTCTCAGAAGCACGCCAACATATAAAACTCCAAGTCAAAAGGTCAAACCACACACTTGATTCCTCAAGCCATCCATTTGGCCCTATTCCAAGTGGACTTGATTTCCTTTCATTCCTGTTCTAAAGCTTATCAATACACTTTCACTCCTGCTCTAGCTTGCCTCAGTCTCTTCTGCCTCATGCCCCTCAGCTGAATTCTTTCTTCTGAGGAGTCAAGAACTGAGGTTGCTATGGATCCTTAGGAATTCATTGCTGGCAACAATAGGTGTCCCACTTTTAGTTTCAATATTACCTCTTTAATCATGGATGATATTTATTGTTCATGACAATTCATATTTTAAGGTATTATTAATGTGTATTCACATTTACTTTGGTTTATTGCAAAAGAAATAACTAGCCAAATATGGTCTATAGATTAGATTCCAAATCTAACCTATTCTATTCTTTAGACTGTTTTATACATGAGTGTTTTAGATAAAAACACAAGATTCATGCAACAGAAATTGTATATAGTAAATGCATTTATCATCCCACTTATTTGGGCCAATACATACATGTGCCATGAGCATATGTATTATTACCTTCTATAATATCAGAGACGTATGCTAATCAAGATCCACAGCAGTCACAAACTAAGACTCTAACAATGGTGCCCTCTAGGTTTTGGCAGTGCCAAGGTGCACAACCGTAAACAAGGAAATTCTGGAGTATTTCATCACTTGCTTTGTAACAGCCAAGACCAGAAAAAAAAAGATGATGCAGGTTACTTTTTCTCACATACTTCACTCTTTAAATAAAAGAATAAACTCTTCTGCTGAAGTACAGTTCCAAAGTTGCATGCACATCTCATTAGCCAGAAGTGTTTATACACCTCTAAATCACTTGATTGGCAAAAGGAAACTCAGTTATAATAATATGCCTGGAATAGGTGCTTTGCTGCTGAAAGAAAACGAGTTCTGTAAACTAAGAAAGGAAGAATGACCTCTTGATGGTTTCTAAAGGAATCTGTCACATGAATCTCCATTTACAATCAAGTGATGCCATTTCACATGTAATGATTTCCTTCAAAATGTTTGTAAAATGAACTTGTTTGTAAGAACTATTTCTTTAAAAACATAAAAAATTAGATTCAAATTAAACAGAGCTTATTTTAGGCACTCATTCAATTAAACTTTCTGGAAGAATGTAAATATATTCAATTACATGCACCTCAAACTTTTAATTGGAAAACTTGACAGTATAAAGATGTGGTGAATATCCATAAAGCAGAAAATAGAAGCATCTGCTTTTCCTCATGTAAGGAGAAATTGGAGCTTTTTTTTTTCTCTTTTTTTTTTTTTTTGGTGAGTAGGTGAGTTTATTAGGACTTATGTATCAGGCAGTCCTGAGTGGCAACGAAACAGCACCAGTGAACTATACCACTAATCATCTCCAAGCTGCTATTTTTTTTTATTTTTATACTTTCCTGTATTTATTTTTGAGATAGGGTCTCACTCTGTCACCAGGCTGGAGCGCACTGGTCTGATTGGTTAATGGCTTACTGTAGCCTCGGCCTCCCAGGTTCAATTAATCCTCTTACCTTACCTTCTGTGTAGCTGGGACCATAGGCTAATTTTCACATTTTGTACAGATGGAATTTTGCCAGCTTGCTCAGGGTGGTCTCAAGCTCCTGGGCTCAAGTGGTCCTCCGCCTCAGTCTCCCAAAGTGCTGAGATTACAGGCATGATCCACTGCAGCCAGCCTCTAAGCTACCTTTTTTTTTTTTTTTTTTCTTTTTTGAGGCAAGGTCTCACTCTGTTGCCCAGGCTGAAGTGCAGCAGATCAAGCTTGGCTCATTGCAACCTCTGCTCCCCACGCCATTGCCCAGGACAGTGATGTGCTTGGCTATTTTTATGTATTTTTGGCAGAGATAGGGTCTCACCATGTTCCCAGGCTGTCTCAAACTCCTGAGCTCAAGGAATTCACCCTTCCTGGCCTCCCAAAGGGTTGGGATTACATCTGTAAACCACTGCCTCCTGCCATCTAAGCTGCTTTTAAGCTGATTTGCTTGATGTTTGCACATAGTGTTTGTGCAATGATACTGTTTTCCTTCACATTTTAGAACGTTATTGTTCTTATTAATCTGTCATTTAAAAAAAAATAAGTATAGACCCAATGAGCATTGATAGAAAAGCAAACTTCGAGTATTTTCTTATTTGTTTGGTCATACCAAATAGAAATTTTCTCAGAATAATGAAGGCAGAAAAAAGACATCTTTTCATGCTTAGGGTATCATAGTTCGGCAGGGTGAAATGAAAAGGCGTTGAACAAAGGAAGTCAAGGGTTCTGGATAAGCAAAGGAAACCAACCTTCCCTAAAGAAGAAACTACCACAGTGGGATAACTAAGTATTTTCAATTATTTCACTGTTTTCCACAGAAACAGCAAAAGGGCATGTTTTAGGCCTGAAGTGGGTGCCATACCTGCAATGGAAAAGAAACTTGAACTAATTTACACTCCCACCAACGGTGTAAAAGTGTTCCTATTTCTCCACATCCTCTCCTGCATGTTTTCTCCAGATTTTTTAATGATCGCCATTCTAACTGGCGTGAGATGGTATCTCAATGTAGTTTTGATTTGCATTTCTCTAATGACCAGTGATCATGAGCATTTTTTTCCAATTTTTTTTTGGCCTCATGCATGTCTTCTTTTGTAAAGCATCTAACCATTGTGGAAGACAGTGTGGCGATTCCTCAAGGACCTAGAAATAGAAATTCCATTTGACCCAGCAATCCCATTACTGGGTATATATCAAAAGGATTGTAAATCATTCTACTATAAGGACAGACCTGGAACCAACCCAAATGCCCATTGATGATAGACTGGACAGAGACAATGTGGCACATGTACACCATGGAATATTATACAACCATCAAAAACGATGAGTTTGTGTCCTTTGTAGGGACATGGATGAAACTGGAAACCATCATTGTCAACAAACTGACACAACAGAAAATCAAACACCGCATGTTCTCACCCATAGGTGGGTGTTGAACAATGAGAACACATGGACACAGGGAGGGGAGCATCACACAGTGGGGTCTGTCGGGGGGAAATAGGGGAGGGACAGCAGGGGGTGGGGAGGTGGGGAGAGATAGCATGGGGAGAAATGCCAGATATAGGTGATGGGGAGGAAGGCAGCAAATCACATTGCTATGTGTGTACCTATGCAACAATTTTGCATGTTCTTCACATGTACCCCAAAACCTAAAATGCAATTAAAAAAAAGCAAGGTGAAAAGAAAAAAGAAACTTGAATAACCTTTCCTTTAAGACTATGTATTATGGAAAGAGTTTGGTTGTCCTCATAGGAAAATTAGACTACTCTGAATAGACTATGTGTGTCTATTCAGAGTAGTGTGTGTCTATATATATATATTTGATTCTATTCATATTTATATTCTATATATATGTGTAGAAATGTATATATTTGATTCTATTCATATTTATATTCTATATATGTGTGTAGAGATTCTACACACATATATAGAATATAAATATGAATAGAATCAAATATATATAAATATGCATATATGATACACAAATATATTTCATATACATATATAGGATATACGTGTATCACATATGTAAAAGGCAGGAAAAATATAATATCCACTATATTTCATTCTTTGATTGCCCAACATCCACATACCATTCTTTACATCAATTTATTTCAAAATTTAACCTGCCAAACAACAATGCCTGTTTGACTGAATTTACATCCATTGCCCACCCACAGAAATATAATGTGATGTGTTCTATTAAGAGCATTCTAGGACATATAGATAGTGCTTCTCCCATTTCATACAATGTCTTTGTATTAGTTCAAAGTAAATGAAAAGGAAAATGTATTCATAAGGACATCTACATAAAATGTTAATGGGGAGTAAAAGTAAAAATGATGGTAAATTAAAAGTAAAAAAAAAAAAGTGATAATGTTCATGCCTAGACATACACACACAGACAGTATAAAGATGGGACTATAAGCACAGGCTATGGTCTTCATATCACTTCTTATGTAATATATTATCTCCTGAGATTGATTTTCATGAATTTCCCTATTATAACATTCTCCATATTCCCCTTGGCTTTAGACAGCATATGGAATGATACTATTTATTACCAAAGGAAATGTTCAGCCTTGATTTCAAATATTTTTTGTAGCTTATGTTAGGATCATTTTCTGTATTTCTCCAAGGCTGTACTGCTGGCATGATAGAAAAAGAAGGCATACCAACATATTCCTGGAATATGGTCATGATTCATGTCTGACAGTATCTTGTACCTTTAATACTATTTCTGCTAAAAATGCAGACCCAATAACTATAAGCAGAAACTTAATCCTGTTTGACTACCTGTTTACTTCAGGTAGTAAATATTTAAGTTACTGTTGAATTTCCCACTCGGTGGTGTTATTCATTTTTTTCCAGGATGCAAATGTTAGTATTTGGAGAATCAAATATTCTAAACAGAACAGAAAATATTTTCAATAGAAATTGTTATGAATAAGGAGAGTTTCTTACAACTTTATCTTACACTTCATATTTTTATGTATTGGATGTGTGTTTATGTTTCCCAATATATAAACTTGGGTTCTCATTCTTCTGTTTCTTAATCTTTCTGTATTGCCTTGTAATTCCTTTTTTCTTATTTTTCTTTCCCTATAGCATAGAACTTATAGATTCATTGACTTAGTGTTTCATATAAACACATTTTTTGGCATTCTCTCTTTTTGAGTATAAAGATGTACAAGTGAAGCATGTTGCATTTCTATTTGAATCTAAAATTCTAGAAGATGGTTCTCAATTATTTTAAATGATTCTCAGTGTAGATATAATAATGCACTTTCCAATTCTCTTGAGGAATTTTGAATTTCATAAACAACTACAAACCCACAAATGAAACATATCACAGCAGGTTATAAGCAGGGTAGGAAATTTATAAAATATGTCATTTCTAGATATATTAGAAAGTTAAAGGAAAAAGTGGTCCTTTTTTTAAAGTTGAACTGTGGTTGCTAAAGCAGTAGATAAAAGTAGAAGTAAGTAAAATGGTAGCTTCTTAAATTTTAGTCTAAGTGGAATAGAAATACCCAATAGAATTCTTCTGTTACATTTTCAGAGTCAACAAATTTACAGTGTTGAAGTGGAATATTAAAATGCTTTTAGCAAAACTCACAGATGTGAGATATTATAATAGAGCTTTGCTTAGGGTAGCAATGCAAAAAGATATGTAAATTTATAATTTTTGGACTTGTCACAGGAACAATGACTGATTACATTTTTGAAATTTTTTTTATTACAGCCTGTCTGTTGGGGTAGAATGGTTTGGGTTTACTTAATTTCACAGCCTTCTCATAGTAAGAAGAATGGTCACAAGTTTTAGAAATGTAGGAACTCAAACATGAGTTAGATGATTTTAGCTACCAATGTTTGCCATAATGGAATCAATTTATTTTATTAAAAACATGATAATCTTACAAATTATGATATAAGATATTTTGATATTCAGAATTTGTATTTCCCAAAACATCTTTGAAAATAATTTTGCAAACAAAACTTATTTCAGAGAGCAAACTTGTGTTACTATATTTCCAATTTAAGAAATAACATAGGGTTTTTAAAATAGCTTTCAAAAGAGAATATAAAAACCATTTTGTTTGAAAATTGAACCTCATATTAGGTTTTTCAAATAAATAAATGTTATTTAAAA
This sequence comes from Aotus nancymaae, assembly GCF_030222135.1. NCBI lineage: Eukaryota > Metazoa > Chordata > Mammalia > Primates > Aotidae > Aotus > Aotus nancymaae. Next base: position 27,025,905 of record NW_026988435.1, read on the forward strand.
TACATGTATTATTATTATGCCAACATGATTAGAAATGTTTTCATGGAAGATTGTTTCTTAGCTAGGGATATTTTAGGTAAAAATCAGGAAAAAAAAAGTTTCCTAAAAATTATTTGAGAGAAGTTACAATATTCGTAACTATTTTCTGCTCTCCAAAATGCACAGACCAGAGAAATATACTTCAGGAAACTCTTAATACATACTTGTTGGTGACTGAAAAAAACTCATGTACTATTATAAAGTTAAAAACTAAATACAAATATGATTAACCACTTTTTTGGTATCCTATATTTTATATTTAGGTATTTTTATCATTTTCTCATACCTTCTTAAAGACATTCACACAGATCGATCAGTTCCTCTAGGAAAAGCAGAAGTAACAAACTCATTGAAACTTTTACAAGAAGGATTTTGCCCTGATTAGTGGGTTTATATTGGTTAATAATATGTGCCTACATGAGGATAAACATATTTTACAGTTTTTGATACTCTTTCATTTAGTATTGAGAAACATTAATACTTCAATCAACCATTTATAAAATATTTAATATGATTAATATAGACCTATATAAAAGAGATCTTAAATTAGTTTAAACAATAAAAAAAGATCAGAATATAAAATCACTTTTTTAAGACAAGTGAATAGATGCCGTTGACATGGTCAGTCATGTAAGAATGATGGAGAACCAAGGTTTTAATTTTTGTGTTAGCATTCAGATTTAAATAATTTTGAAGGAAATTTTTTTGGTATGTTATAGAGTTAAGGGTATTTCTAATTATTCATAACAAAAAGAATACAGTAGTTTTATTTAAAGTAGAAGTGTTTAATTGTGTTGACTTAGAGTCTGATATATTGCTTAAATTAAATATGATTTATATTTACAAACTTAAAACTCTGGCTACTAATAAATTACAGAATTGTAAAGTCATAGGCTCCAAAGGTGAAGAATAAGAATTCAAATTCTGGCTGGGCACAGTGGCTCACGCCTGTAATCCCAACACCTTGGGGGACCATGGTGGGCAGATTGCTTGAGTCCAGGAATTGGAGAACAGCCTGAGCAAAATGGCAAAAATCTATCTCTACAAAAAATACAAACCTTAGCTGGATGTGATGGTGTATACCTGTAGTCCCAGATACTTGGGAGACTGAGATGAGAGGATCACATGAGCCCGTGTCATTGTGGCTGCAATGAGCGGTGATCACACTATTGCACTCCAGCCAGGGCAACAGAGTGAGACACAGTCTTAAAAAAATAAAATAAAATAAAATAAAATAAATTGTGCTAAATAATAGGATTGGTAGGATGGTGCAAAATAAAGCATAGTGCAGAGACAGATGTACATCAAAATCTATGAATAAGACATAATGTTCTTTGGAGTTTCTAGATATAAAATGACACTTATATGTACGCTTATAGTTCACGTACACCTAAGATATAATTTATGATATGCTACATTTATATATGTTTGATTTTGTTGACACAGTCTAGCATTTTGATACAGACATTTTTCTTTCTTAGTAATATCCCACTCTATGAAATTTCATCTCCAGAACACATCTAACATTTATAAAATCTTGAAATTGGATAATTGTGGCTACTCTTTTAAAACTACTTTCATTATTTAGCACAGCTCTGAGAATTCTGATGGTGAATAACTCATATCTCTGTTCATAGAAAAGTCTTTGTTAAGGATAAAGTTTCCATAGTTGTTTGTCAATGGGTGTAAAGTTTCAGTTATAGGAGATAAATAAGTTGTGGAGATCTGCTGTACAACATGGTGCTCAGAGTTAATGATACAATATAGTACAGCACTTTAAAAATGTAAGGGGTAAATCTCATGTTAAGTATTGTTACCACACATACACACACAAAAACTTTGACAAGTGCTGGACATGTGTATTACCTGGATTGTGATGATAGTATCATAAGTGTTGGCACATGTCTAAACTTACCAAATTGTATATGGTAAGATATGTAGTTATTTGCTTATCAATAATACCTCAGTAAAGCTTGTATAAATGCAAAGAAAGCGAAAATAAGTAAATCTGAGTTCACACATTCAATATTGTTTATTCAAGTCTGGTCCAGTGAACAACAAACCAATATAAATGGGAAAGGTAAAACTGGCATCTCTAGTTAACAACTATGATTCCTATAGTCAGATTTCCTGAGTTAGAATCCTTGGTTAGAATCCTTCCCTGAAAATTGCATGACTTTTGGTTGATTATTTAATCTCACTGAACCACAGTATTTTATCTCAAAAACAAGAATGAAAATAACCTCTTTTATGAGGAATAAAGATCAAATTATGTAATTAAAGTAATGTGCTATATGAAAAACAATTATAGTATTAAAATGCTCAATAAATATTAATTTTTATTGTTTCTAAAGAGTGCTCATTCTGAATATGTCCAATTCTTTTCTTCCTTATTAAGGAATGCAACGGTGATGACAATTAAACATTGTTTTCTCTGAAGCTGGACTTCCTGGAATCTGCCATGTATCAACTATGGCCTTACATTGGTCGCTGGGCAATTCTAAGCCTCAGTTGCTTTTATTTAAAATGGGGTAAATACCAGTGAGTACTTAACTCCGAGAGTTTTGTGAGGTTTAAAGAGTCAATATATTTGAAACAGTTTATAGACGGGTTAAGGTATGTTTATCATAATGATATTATATCATTTAATTTTAAACACCATTGTTTTATATTTTAAATAAACATATTATATATACATACTTCATAAATTTTATTTTTTATAGGGAAAAACACCATCTGAAACTGTTTGTTGTCTTCCTTTCAATATGAAGAAAAATATACAGCTATTTATAAAACTTTGAACAAACTTTGATTTCGCTTTGCACACTCGGATGGCAAGATTAAATTAAAGCAGTTAATCTGCCAGGCATGGTGGTACGTGCCTGTAGTCTCAGTTACTTTGGAGGCTGGGATAAGAGGATCAGTTGAGCCTGGGAGTTCTAGTATAGCCTTGGCAACAGAGTGAAACCCTGACTTACAAAATAAAAAGACAAATACAAATAAATAAATAAACTTTACAAATATTACTTCATGGGAAAAATATTCTATCTAAAAACAAAAAGTTCTGTAAAAAAGTAGAAATTTTTTAAGCACTTACTAAAATATTTTTAGAATTTAAAAACTGCCACTATAAACTCTAATACTATATAAAAGCATGTGAGACACTAGCATAAAAATAATAATAAAGAATATGGCTAAAATCAAAGTTATTATAATTTCTTATTCTAATTCCTCCTAAACTATACAACAAAAAATACAAAGAAGCAAGGAAGAAGGGAAACAGCTTTAACAACAAATAACAGGCAGCCAGAAATTTACATGAAAAAGCTTGGTGGAGAAGAACCACTGTGTAGAACATAAAAGAAATATTATAAAGATGTGCTTTCTTAAGTAGAAAACACACTTAAATGCCATCTTGAGAAGTAATTCAAAATCATATTTAACAGTATAATAAATTTAGAGAGGCAATTATAGTACGTTGCATGCCAGCCTATTAATATTTTTTAGGCCAACCCTTTAAGGGAGCAAAAGTGTTTTGAATAGTTTTTCACTTTTCTTCAGTATGACCAAACTCCACTAGATTTAGTTGAGTGCTGATTATCACCTCTCAAGAAATTCTTTACCCATTGCATTCTTTTTCTTCCTTTCTTTTGCAAGCTAATATGATTTATTCTACAGAGAATAATGTGAGTAGAAGATAACACACATTTTGACCTTAGTCTACAGTCTGAGAATTGTCAAGCATGGCAGTGATTTGAATTTTTGTTCTATTATAATATGAATAATTCTGGTCATTATTTACTGAAAAGAATTAGACATCAAGATATGGACATGCAAGACTAGCAAAAAGGTGTTTTCTGTAACCCTTGGAAATCCAGTCCCAGGCTCTTGGTAGAAAATAAACAATTTGTGTCTAGCTATTTAGATACCTTGGCTTTCATTTCCCCTCCAAATTTAGAGTGCAGAGATTGACAGAGAAAACACACTCTGACTATTATTACTAGTTGTACCAAAGGGTTCTGATATCATTAAGTGTGTAATAAATACCACAGGTCTGGCTAATTATTTTACTTAGGTAATTCTAGATTTTTTAAAAGAGATTTTAGTATAAGTTTAATTTTAAATCCATATTTATGTTTTATTTGTTCACATGTATGAAGCTGACAATAACTGAGATTATTACTTTCTAAGTACTAAAGATTTGCCTTTAATTGCTTGGATCATATTCACAATTTTAATGTGTTACGTTATATGTCTTGCAAATTCATATTTTAAGAATAAAACCAATAAAACTAGCCTATAATGTTATGTTCTAGAGATAATTATCTATAATATTTTTGTTGTGACATTTAAAATGAGCTACAAAACTCATTTTATGCTTTTTTCACTAACAATGCATTTTTCTTGCAATAAAGAAATATATGTGCCATCAAGTGCAAAAATAGATATCATATTCTAAGTGATTTTTCCCATTTATATTTATTTTTTAAGAAGTTTTTTGCTATTTTTAAATTTTTTTAAATTATTTTTATAAATTTTTGTTAGTTCATAGGAGGTGTGTATATTAATATTTACACAGTACATGATATGTTTCTATCCAGCATGAAATGTGAAATTGCCACATCATGAAGCATGGAGTATCCATCCCCACAATCATTTATCTTTTGACTTATAATCAATCCAATTACACTCTTTGAATTATTTAAAAATACGCAATTAAATTGTTATTGACTATAGTCACCTTATTGTGCTATAAAATAGTAGGTCTTATTCATTCTTTCTATTTTCTTTTGTTTTACTCATCAATTATCCCCAACTTCCCCTCCACCCTGCACAACCCTTCCCAGCCTCTGCTAACCACATTTCTCCTCTCTATGTTCATGAGTTCAATTGATTTGATTTTTAGATATCACAAATAAGTGAGAATATGTGATGTTTGTCTTTTTATGGCTGGTTGAATTAACTTAGCATAGTAATCTCTTTTGGTGTCTTTTTCAATTCAACTTAATAAATGATTTATAGTTTTCATTATTGAGATTTTTACTTCTTTGGTTTATTCCTATATATTTAATTTTATTTGTTTCTTCTGTAGTTTTACTTGTGTCTATTCCATCCATGTTGTTGCAAATGACATCTCATTCTCTTTTATGCTGAATAGTAATTCATTGTGTATATTACCACACTGTCTTTATCCACTTATCTATTGATGAACACTGAGATTGCTTTCAAATCTTAGCTATTGTAAACAGTGCTGCAACAAACATGGATATCTCTTTGATATACTGATGTTGTTTCTTTAAGACATATATTCAGCATTGGGACTGCTGGATCACATGGTAGCTCTATTTTTAGATTTTTGAGGAACCTCCAAACTGTTCTCCATGGTGGTTGTACTAATTTACATTCCCACCGATTGTGTATAAGCGCTCCTTTCTCTCCATATCTTCACCAGCATTGTTACTACCTGGTTTTTGGAAATAAGCCATTTTAACTGCGGTGACATGATATCTCATTGTAGTTTTGATTTGTATTACTTTAATGACCAGTGATGTTGAGCATCTTTTTATATGACTGCCATTTGCATGCCTTCTTTTAAAAAATATCTATTCAAATCTTTTAGCCATTTTTATCAGATTATTAGACTGTTTCCTATATATAGAGTTGCTTAAGCTCCAAATATTCTGGTTACTAATCACAGGGGTAGTTTGTAAATATTCCTCCCATTCTGTGGCTTGTCTGTTCCCCTTGTTGACCGTATCCTTTGCTGTGCAGAAGCTTTATAACGTAATGTGGTTCTATTTGTCCATGCTTACTTTGGTTGTCTGTGCTTGTGTGTATTGCTCAAGAAGTTGTCCATACCAATGTCTGGAGATTTTCTCCAAAGTTTTCCTCTAGTAGTTTCACAGTCTCAGGTCTTAGAGTCAAGTCCTCAATCCATTTTGATTTGGTTTTTATATACGGCAAGAGATATGAGTCTAGTTTTATTCTTTTGTGTGTGGATGCCCAGTTTTCCAGCAGCATTTATAGACGACACCTGTATTTTCATCCGTGTATGTTCTTGGTACCTTTTTCAAAAACAAGTTCGTTGTAGGTGTGTAAATTTCTTTCTGGGCTTTTTATTGTTCCATTGGCCTATGTGTCTGTTTTTATGCCGTTATCGTGCTGTTTAGTTACTATAGGCTTGTATGAAAATTTGAAGTCAGGTAATGTGATTCCTCCAGGGTGTGTGTGTGTGTGTGTGTGTGTGTGTGTGTGTGTGTGTGTGTGTGTTTTGCATAAGATAGTTTTGGCTATATTGGATCTTTTGTTGTTTCATATAAATTGTAGACTTTTTTTTCTATTTTGGATGGTAACTGCATATCATGCAGAACCATCTGTGAACCAGGCCCTAGTCTTCTCTTTCTCTATCAACTGATCATAGAGTTCGCCCCATGAGGCCATCAATACGGGCTGGGGGAGAGAAGGCAAGGTGGGAGGAATGGAGGCCATGGGCATTTGAGCCACTTCCTCATGTAACTTACTTTTGCCTTCAGGACCTGCTAGAGTCCAATCACATATATACCACTTCCAAGGTCCCCCAAGACCTGAGGGAGTCTAGAGGTGCCATCCGGGAGTCAGAGACTAGAGTCAAAAATTTTAGATGTCTACCTTATATTCTATTGTATTGCAGCTGAGCCATCACTCAAACACAGGGCACAGTCCTTCTCACTCTTTCCAAAGACAGAGGGTCCTCTCCATAAACCACTACAACCCCAGGCTGTAAGGAATACTGGCAAACTACCAAAGATGCACCCTTAAGGCTCCAGGAAGTTCTCTTAAGTCAGCTTGTCGTGACTGATGCTGGGCCTGGGATGTCTCCTTCGAGCAGCAGACTTCTTTCTGGCCCAGGGCAGGTCCAGAAGTTCCGTGTCCTCAAGGACCTAGAAATAGAAATTCCATTTGACCCAGCAATCCCATTACTGGTTATATATCCAAATGATTATAAATATTTCTATTATAAAGACACATACACACATATGTTCATCGAGGCACTGTTTACAGTAGCAAAGACCTGGAACCAACCCAAATGCCCAATGATGATAGACAGGAGAAGGAAGATGTGGCACATATACACCATGGAATACTATGCAGCCATAAAAAATGATGCATTCGTGTCCTTTGTAGGGACATGGATGAATCTGGAAAACATCATTCTCAGCAAACTGATGCAAGAACAGAAAATCAAACACTGCATGTTATTATTCATAGACGGGTGTTGAACAATGAAAACACATGGACACAGGGAAGGGAGCATCACACACTGGGGTCTGTTGGGGGGAACTAGGGGAGAGACAGCTGGGGGTGGGGAGGTTGGGGAGGGATAACATGGGGAGAAATGCCAGATATAGGTGACAGGTGGATGGAGGCAGCAAACCACATTCATGTATGTACCTATGCAACAATCCTGCATGATCTGTCCATGTACCTCAGAATCTAAAATACAATAAAAAGTAAAAATAAAAAAGAAAAGGTCAAGTCCTAGATGGAATCAGGGACCCAAAGTGACCACTTGGTGCTCTGCCTTCCTGTGGTTAGGCTGGTACATAAGGTACATGACAAAGTCCCCTTTACTTTCCTTGTGCTTTTCTCAAGCAGGAGGGGTTTGCCTTGTAGCCACTAAGCTTGTTATGTGCAGAGTTTCACCTGAAACCAGCAAGTCAAAAGTTCATCCAACACCCTCTATTTAGGACCGGGGTATTGCTGCTGGTAACTCAGGACCCAAGGACACTTCAACTACCAGGTGTTGAATGCTGCCCGGACTGGGTTATTTCCTTCAAGGCAGTGGGTTCCCTTCTAGCCCAAGATATGTGTAGAAATGTCATTTTGGAGCTCTGTCCCAATAACAGCCCTCTGAACTCTAACCAGTGCCTTACCCTGCTGTGGCTGGGCTGGTATCCTAGATGCAGACGAAGTCCTCACCAGTCTTCCTTTTCATCTCAAGCAGAAGAAAAAGGTTTTTTGGATATGCAAGATATGCAGTTGGGGTTATAAGGTAGGGTTGATGCTAGCACTCCCTTAGTCACCCCAGCGGGTGCTCCAGTATATCACATGACTCTCAGTCCACTGCCTCTGGACCTATTTCAGAACTAGGACTCACCTAATAATTGCAGTCCTTATAGTCTAGACTGCCTTTCAAGTTCTCTTGGGGACACAGAGCACTTTGGCTCTCAGTGGTGAAGTTTGTATCTTTTCAGTGCCTCTTGTAGCGATATGAAGTTAACAGTGTTAAATTAAACCAGGTGCTATGAGTGCTCACCTGATTTTTGGTTCTAATGAGGGTGTGTGTTTTTTAACTTTTATTTTAACATTTAGGTTTGGGGGTACATGTGAAGGTTTATTATATAGGTATACTTGTGTCACAGGGGTTTGTTGTATGAGGGTGTTTTTTTCTGTGCACATAGTTGTTAACTTGGTGTCTTTTGTCAGGGAGGGGGTTTGGGATGATGGGTGGAGTTTTATATTTTGCCATTTTGCTCCTCCCTCTGTTTCCAAAGTGTTAAGAATGAATCAGAAAGTGTTCTTAGCCATGACTTGTCTTATCTCATGCATTCTTCATAAGCCATCTGTTAAACTAAATTTGGTGTGTGGATGCCTCCAACTTGAGACCTTATGTAATTAACTGCAAACTAACTTAGCATATCAACTAACTGAGAGCCTAAATAGAGTATACTTTTATAACTAGTAGCTGAGGCTCAGCCAATCACAGCAGTCAAGATTCAATCAGTCACAGGCAGCCAACTTATCAGACCACATTCAAATAAGGTAGCTGATGGGCTGTAATCAATTAAGGTGTCTTCCTACCTCATTTCTGTTGTCTGTCCATAAATGCTGCCTGCCCACATTGCAGGCCAGAGCTCTCTGAATCTCTTCTCATTCTGAGAGCTGCCTGTTCACCAATCATTCTTTGCTTTATTAAATTCTGCTAGATTTAATTTTCCCAGTTTTTCTTTTAACACACTTTATGAGATAGGTGGAGATAACATTATTATCATAGCATTATCATCATTTTATTTTTGTTTCCAAATGAAGACACTGAGTCATAGATAAGATAAGAACTCAGCCTACTACAAATAGTAAATTATAAAGTGAAAACTTGAAGCTAGGTAGTCTGGATTGTGAGTCTGTACAATTAAACTTGTGCTTTGCTTATTTAAAGCCACGTAATATGTGAACTATCACTTATTTAAATTGATACTTAGAGTTTTCAGCATCTTTTATTTGAAAAAAAAAATTGTAATTGTTAAATCTTGCCATCAGAGAGTATGAATTTTTAAAAAAATCTATAGGTAGATGTATTTTAAGTTTTTACTTCATTTGTACTCCTTGGATTATAATTGAGGTAAATGATCAATGCAATTTTATTGGTAAATTTAATCATTCTACTGTGAATTCATTTCTGAAGTTTTCAAATTTCTTTCCTTAGATTTGTTCTTGTTTCACTTGCATTCCTGAGTTCCCCTTCACTTCTTAAAGGACCCTCCTTGCTGCCTTCCCAGAAACACGTATGAATAATTGTTGAGAACAAATAACCACTGAGTATACATGTTCTATCTGTTGCCAGTCTTTCCCTGTAGTGTCTGATAATTTTTATGCATTGTCTTAAGAAACAAAATGGACAGATATAAAGGCAATATAACAGATAAGAATTTAAGTGACCTGAATAAATGATTAATTATTGCCTGTCCTTAAAAATGATAACTTAGTGTCATAAAATTGTAAATTTCCTTTGAATTATTTTATAAATCAAAGCAATAAAAATAAACCATGACATATTTTGAGGAACGTAGCAGTTAACAAGATGATTCTACAATTTACCTGGTAAAATAGGAGAGTGAGAAATAAATGCAAATAACCATGAGAATTTGGGGAAAGGGAAATTGACAAGGGGCATACATTTACTAGATAATAAAACATAGAATATGGTAATTGAAACATTTATAGTACTAACTGAGGAATAGACCTGTCAATAAAAATAATGAAAATATCTGAAATAAATACAAACACATAAGACAATTTATTATGGGAGATATGAAATGGATACCACCAGAAATTAGTTTTATCATGATAAATGATGTTGGGAAAAGTTATTAGATACGTGGAAATAATAATAGTGATGATAGTTTTATTACAGTGTTAGATTATACTCCCATTTTATTCTAATTTAGGCATACATAGGTATGATCTGAGAGGGCATTTCTAATATGCTACAAAATTAGAAAGATACATGGTTTACATACATTTGTCTGCATTATAATTAAATATTTCTATGGTTAAAAAGAAAGTATACAGTTTAAAAGAGTATCACATCTGACAGGTAGAGGCTAATTTAATAAAGAAGGTTTATAATAGAAATCAACATAATAACATAATAAAAAGAGAGAAATATTTCTACCTAACAAAAGACAACACATAAACTTGTATTTATTCTTTTTTTTTATTTTGTTTTTTGAGAAGGCTGGAGTGCAGTAACAAAATGTCAGCTCACTGCAACATTTGCCTCCCCGGTTCAAGTGATGGGCCCACCTCAGGCCCCTAAGTAGCTGGAACCACAGGCGAGCACCATCACACCTGGCTTTTTATTTTATTTTATTTTGTATTTTTGCTAGAGGTGGGGTTTTACCATGTTGTCCAGGATTGTCTCAAACTCCTGAGCTTAAGTGATCCACCTGCCTCGGCCTCCCAAAGTTCTGGGATTACAGGCATGAGCCACCATGCCCAGCCATGAACTAATATTTCATACAAAAGAAATACAAATATTCAACACATATATGAAAGCTATTTCTTAATTAAGAAGTGCAAATGGAAACCCTAAGAGACACCAGCATTCAATCAGATTGTTGTATTTAAAAAATTTGATCAATATCAAGTATAGACAAAAGTATAGAAGGAAATATTTTATGTATGTTGAAAGTGGTATAATTTTTTTTGATGAGTCCTGGTAGTCCAGAGATGGTGTCAGAGAACAACCTAAGTGGTAAATGTTTCCACACAGAATGGTGGCAGACTAGTTAGCCCAAGTGGTCTCAGAAGAATACTCTTGAGAGAGGACATCCCAGTGCTGTCCTTGGGTGTTGGAGCCCCTGTGAAGTAAGAAAAATGTCCCTGCTAAGGAGAGTGGCCAGTCTTGGGAGGTAGGGGCTGACTCGCCCAAGATTCCAAAGCCCAAGCCCAGACATGTAGATTATTTCTTTAAACCTCATGTCTTGGAAGGAAGCAGGTGTCAGTATTTATGTTTAAAATCTCTGCTGAAATCTAGGATTTACATATCAAGACATCCCATTCTCTTGGATTGTGGAGTCCATTATAGAAATCCAACCAGGGAACAAAGCATTAGCTTCAACTTCTTAACAATATTCATTGTTCACAGTGGCTCTCTTAGAGCCAGATTCTACTCAGCTGAACCAGAGAAAAGGAAAAGTGCTTCCTTTGTTTTACAGGTCTGAAGGGCCACAGCAGTTTTGCATAGGACGAAAACAACCCCAGATTCTTAGCTTTTTGCATATCTCCTACTTTCCATTCACTTTATTTATTTTGGAAAGCAGAGTTGATGCGGTACCTGGTAATAGAAAATTTTTTTTCCTGTTTTGGTAAACCCACAGTTAATACCTGTCCAGGTTATTTTTGCCTCTCTTTAGAAGGTGGGGAACTCAACAACTATTTTCTTTTCTAGCATTGGCTCCTGATGAATAATTCCATCAACTATCCCAAATCCAGAAAAACAGGAAAAACTTAATCAACCTCCCATTATATACTAATCTATTATAAGTCTGAAAGAAATAACATAAAATAAGACAGTTACTATGAGAAGGATTCGATTATTAATTTCAATAATTAGTCTCCTATGTTTTTACTACCATGATCCTTTTCAGCAAGTGCATATTTCATTTATAGTTTCAGAAATATTGTGGAAGGGTAGGCAAAAAAAAAAAAATAAACAAAAAACAAAAACAAACAAACAAACAAAAAAGTCTCATTGAATAAGTATTTTTCTTTTCTTAAAGTAATCTTTGCTTTTAACACTAATCTTTCTCCTTTAGAGGACATTCCTGGAGTGTCAGTGAAAACATTATCCATTAAAACTTCAGGGGTAAAAATGACAGTGTTTGAGTGAAATGCAGACTACACAGTAAACATGGGGATTTTTGCTGTTGGGGACTGTCATCAAATTTGCTTGTCCCCAGTGGGCCAGTTTGCCAGATTGTGCATGCTTGAGAGCTGACGTTTCCTGTTCTTACCTCTTGGGCTCCTCAATGCCTGCCTTGTTAGCTCCTGCGTTTGATATCAGCATGCCACTAGATTACTGGCAGATGTTTTCTAACCGGACATTAGTGTGATGACCTCCCTGCTTTCTTCACACCTTGTGTGATTGAACTCAGCTAAAACATGAAATCAACCAAATCTCAGGACAGTACTTTTAACTCAGGACTAAAGCTACTCTGCCTATAAAAAATTCTGTTCCCACCAGGAGCAAACATTTTCTTCACTAACTACATTTCCCAGTGATTGTTTGCAATGATATAAGAAAAAAATACAGTCGTATGAGAGGGGCAGAATTATTGTCTTCTTTCATTGCCATTCTGACACTGACGAGTGTATCTGTAATGTACCCTAAACCTTGAAGCTCTGCTATACATACATTCATAGAAAATGAAAAGGATTGAGGATTTTCTAGACATTGACAAAGAGTGAACTAAAAAGTAAAGCATGTGCTATTTTGCTACTGGAACATGAAAGACAAACAATGGACCTGTGTGAGTTTATAAAAAATAAGCAGAAGCTGCACAGAGTTTAATTATTTTTTTAAAAAAGCAGAATACTGAAAAATAAGCTTTCCTTGAAGATTACTATTATTTACATGTATCCAATATTTGGAATGCACATGGTAAAAGATTTGGCATGGCTGTAATTAGAAACATGAAGAAAATATTTTCTGTCCATAAACATTCATTTGGCTAAATGGAGTAAATAGAATACCTTATTTTAATTTATTGCCTATGGGTAATTCTTCAGTGTATACAGTTACATAAAAATATTAAGTTGTTAAATTGGTTTTGTCTAAAATTATACATATGCAATCCTTACTTAGCATGGTTCTGATATTTACAAAATTTACTTTCTACTGTTAGTTTATTAAAATCAGTCCCAAAACACGGTTGAAATTTGTCACCAGGTTGTATTAGCCCATTTTCATACTGATATAAAAAAACTGCCTGAAACTGGGATATTTATAAGAAACAAAGGTTTAATTGATTCATAGTTCCACATGGCTAGAGAAGCCTCAGGAAACCTACAGTCATAACACAAGGCACCTCTTCACAAGTCAGGAGGAGTTAGAATGAGTGCCAAGTGAAGAGGGAGCCCCTTATAATGCGATCAGATTTTATGAGAATTCACTCACTATCAGGAGAACAGTATGGGGGAAATTGCTCCCATGATTCAATTATATCTTCCTGGCCTTGCCCTTGACACATAGGGATTATTACAATTTGAGACGAAATTAGGGTGGGCACACAGCCAAATCACATCATTCCACCCTACCCCTCCCAAATCCCATGTCCTCACGTTTCAAAACACAATCATGCATTTCCAACCGTCCCCCAATGTCTTAACTCATTCTAGCTTTAAACCAAAATTCCAAGTCCAAAGCTTCATCTGAGACAGGCAAGTCTCATCTGCATATAAGTCTATAAAATCAGAAACCAGTTAGTTTCTTCCTAGATACAGTAGGGGTACAGGCATTGGGAAAGTACAAACTTCGAAATGGGAGAAATTGGCCAAAACAAAGAGGCTACAGGTCTCATCTACGTCTGAAATCCAATATGGTAGTTATAAAATGTCATAAAATGATCTCTTTAAAGTTATAAAATGATCTCCTTTGACTCCATGTCTCACATCCAGGGCACACTGATGCAAGAGGTAGGCTCCCACAACCTTGGGCAGCTCTGCCTTTGTGACGTTGCACGGTAGAGTTCCCATCCCATCTGCTTTCATGGCTGGCATTGTGTCTGCAGCTCTTCCAGGTGCACGGTGCAAGCTGTCAGTGGATCTACCATTCTGGGGTCTGGAGAACAGTTGCCTTCTTCTCATAGCTCCTCTAGGTAGTGCTCCAGGAGGGATTTTGTGAGGGGGCTCTGACCCCACATTTCCCTTCCACACTGCCTTAGCCAAGGTTCTCCGTGTAGGTTCCACCCCTGCAGCATACCTCTGCCTAGATATCCAGGTGTTTACTATACACCCTCTGAAATCTAGGCAGAAGTTCCCAAATCTCAATTCTTGTCTTCTACACACATACAGGACCAATAACACATGGAAGCTGCCAAGGCTTGGGGCTTGCACGCTCTGAAGCCACAACCTGAGCTGTATGTTGGCCCCTTTTAGCCATGGCTAGAAAGGCTGGGATGCAGGACACCAAGTTCCAAAGCTGCAAACAGCAATGGGGCCCTGGGCCTGTCCCAGAAAACAAGTTTTCTCTTCTAGATCTCAGGGCCTGTGATGGAAGGGGCTGCAGAGAAGGTCTCTGACATGTCCTGGAGACATTTTTCCCATTGTCTCGGCGGTTAGCATTTGGCTCCTTGTTACTTCTGCCAATTTCTGCAGCCAGCTTGAATTTATTCCCAGAAAATGTGTTTTTCCTTTCTATTGCATTTTCAGGCTGCAAATTTTTCAAACTCTTATTCTCTGTCACCTTTTGAATGCTTTGCTGCTTAGAAATTTCTTCCACCAGATACCTTAAATCATCTCTCTCTAGTTCAAAGTTCCACAGATCTCTAGGAAACGGGCAGAATACCACCAGTCTCTTTGCATAGCAAGAGTGACTCCAGTTCCCAAGAAGTTACTCATCTCCATCTGAGACCACCTCATCCTAAACTTCATTGTCCATGTCACTAACAACATTTTGGTCAATGCCATTCAACAAGTCTCCAGGAAGTTCCAAACTTTTCCACATTTTCCTCCCTTTGTCTGAGCCCTCCAAACCATTCCAACCTCTTCCTGTTACCCAGTTCCAAAGTTGCTTAAACATTTTGGGATATCTTTATAGAAGCATACGTCTCTTTGTGGTACCAATTTACTGTATTAGTTCATTTTCATATTGCTATAAAGAACTGCCTGAGAATGGGTAATTTATAAAGAAAAGAAGTTTAATTGACTCACAGTTCTACATGACTTGGGCAGCCTCAGAAAACTTAGAATCATTGTAGAAGGAACCTCTTCACAGGGCAGCAGGAGAAAGAATGAGTGCTGAACGAAGGGGGATTCCCCTTATAAAACCATCAGACCTGGTGAGAACTCACTCACTATCACGAGAGCAGTACCGGGGAAACTGCCCCATGATTCAATTATCTTCACCTGGTCCCACCCTTACCACCTGAGAATTGTTACAATTCCAGATGATATTTGAGTGGAGACACAGCCGAATCATATCACAAGGTGTATTGACTGTAATTAATTGTATAAAGTTAAAACTTCACAGCTAGCTCTTCTGTCCACAAGTCACTTCATAAATAAACTACTCATCATCAACACTGATGATCAGATACTCCATAGTCTGATGGTGACAGGCATCTCAGCATCTTTTATCTGTTAATAGAAACAGCAAGCATGTAGTTGTGCTGCCTTCATGCCAAACCCAAGTGACATTTTACAAAAGTGGATGATTGGAAGAGGGAATTGGATAACAAAGATAAAGGATCTGCAAAGTAAAAAAAAGTGATAGCACAAGAAATGAAATTCTCATGTAACAT
The DNA here is from genome assembly GCF_030222135.1 of Aotus nancymaae. Taxonomy (NCBI): domain Eukaryota; kingdom Metazoa; phylum Chordata; class Mammalia; order Primates; family Aotidae; genus Aotus; species Aotus nancymaae. Next base: position 27,041,726 of record NW_026988435.1, read on the forward strand.
AGACAGAAACACAGAAGAAATATGCCCATAGGAATGTTCAGACTGGCTGTTTGAAAGACTCTACATAAACAGAGCAATGTAAGGAAGATGTATAGACAGACACGTTTTTCTTTGCCTACTCCTCGTTCCCATTTCCCAAAATGAAAAAAGTAATTGTCATTTATTTATTTATTTATTTGAGACAGAGTCTTGCTCTGCCGCCCAGGATGGAGTGCAATGGCACAATGTTGGTATACTGCAGCCTCCAACTCCTGGGTTCAAGCAATTCAGTCTCCTGAGTAGCTGGAACTATAGGTGCATGCCACCATGTCTGGCTAATTTTTTTTTTCTTGTATTTCGGCAGAGACAGGGTTACCATGTTGGCCAAGCTGGTCTCAAACTCCCAGCCTCAAGGGATCCACCAGCCTCAGCCTCCCAAAGTGCTGGGATTACAGATGTGAGCCATTGCTCCTGGCCTAGGAAAGTAATTGTAAAAACAAAACAAAACAAAACAACAACAAAAAAAAAACAGATAAAAGAGATGATGTTTCAGAGGAAGAGTACCAGTCAATTTACTTTAGGCATTCTCAAAGATATTTTATGACAACAAAATGTTGGAAGTTGATCTAACCTTAGAAAGCAGCATGACAATTTGCCACAGCACAGAAAGGATGCTCCCTCTACGTTGTAATTTATACTCTGAGAAGAGGGCAAAATTATTCAACCACTCTTTTCTATCTGTTGTTAAAGGTATACATGTATATTTAATGAAGAAATAAAATCTTAATTCTCCATGTTTTTAGCAAATTCTGTTTAATCAGGCAAGTGCATCTCATGTTTTCTTGTTAAAGAAACTTTTTTCAAAATTTTGGGCATATCGCCACTTGTATTTGAATGTATAGAGACAAAGTTAGAGGGTATTCGAAACAAAATTTATTTTCATTATACAGTTTAAAAATTTTCTCTTTATTTGATAAATAACTTACAAGATTTAAATAGAGAAGATATCTGGCAAGTTTGCTGAAATGCTTTAAGTGATGAACTTTATCAAATGATGTGTATCTATCATTGAATATCACTTAGTTATCTTTTTCAAACATGCTTTCTATTATTCATCATTAAAACTAAATTGACAAAAACATAAGAGTAACTAATGTTAAGGCTCTTAAGTCTCACAATTTTTGATTGATTATTTTATGTAGCACCTCATAAAGGCATGCAATAACTATTGATTGAATAAATGGGGCAGTGAATAAATAAACGTTTTTTACTATATTGCAAAAAATATTGATTAACAGGAAAAAAAATGATGATGAGCCCTACTGGATAAAGTATGAAAGCAAAAGCACTCTATCTCATGATTCAGCTTCTACAACAAACCAAGAAAATAATTTTGGTTTTCTACTATGAAACTTTCAATTACTGGCAACTAGAAAAAGTTACAGTATGTTTCTTCTCATTGCACTACTTCAAATGAAATAGTAGTATTTTGGTTTCTCTCTCCTTTGAGATTCTTAATATGAGAAGTGAATGAGGGGAACCATTTAGTTTTGTTGTATTTGGTAGAACACTAGCACCCTGCATTATAATGAAATGTCAGTCCTAGAGCTATTTCCACCAGAGAAGTGGCTTCATACTCATTTGTAATGGCAGCAGGGAACCTGAGTGTAGCCATTGAGACAGAATACAACAATAAGATATGCTATCCTGATAAAACAAGTATTCCTTACTGAATTTTTAAATAAGATACACATTTAATTTCATTCAGAAAGGACATTATTTTTCTAAACACAGTATTCTACTCTAAAACAATACAGTCATTCATGAAAAGCCAAAATTTAAGATTCACGACATGCTGCCTCATGGGGTTATCCTGGAAAACGTGCAGTAGGACACTTGTTGGATATTGCTTTTAAAGTTTAAATGAATAAACTTTGATATCACTTCTGAAATTTTATAGCACACTTATTTTCATAATTTTGTAGACTCTAATCACATTCAATTGAATGAAACTGTTTTTGAGTAAAACACCTTTGAATTTTCCTTATTCATGTTGGTGTTGGTCACTTTGTTTCATTCTCATAACAAAATATACAAAAAGATAACTGTGGTCTTTGTCAGTGTTGCAAGGCTTAATAGAGTTCACAGAGCTCTTGTGGAAGAAGTCATTGATGACACAGAATACTCACTGGAAAATAAAACCAAAAATCTGAAGAATGAATTACCAAAATTATGTTTCAAAAGATAGAAATTCCCTTTGCTGCCAGCATAATTCCTTGAACTGTCTGGAAAGGATTATTGAAAGTATTTTGCATCTGAAAAAAAACACAGAATTTCTTTCAGCAACTATAGATCTTTTCCACTAAGTGGTTATTTATTTATTTATTTTGAGACAAAGTTTCACTCTTGTCACCCAGGCTGGAGTGCAATGGTGCAATCTTGGCTCACTGCAACTTCTGCCTCCCAGGTTCCAACGATCCCCCATTTTAGCCTCCCAAGTAGCTAGGATTACAGGCGCCCACCACTATGTCTGGCTAATTTTTAAATTTTTAGTAGAGATGGGGTTTCACCCTGTTGGACAGGCTGGTCTCGAACCCCTGACCTCAAGTAATCAGCCCAACTAGCCCTTCCAAAGTGCTGGGATTACAGATATGAGCCACTGTGCCCAGTTCACAAAGTGATTTTTAATCATAAAAATAAAAGAAGTTTAAGATTATTTTTAATATAAAGACGAATAAGACAAACAATTAGTAGATTCTATGACTTCTTTGGCATATCTAGTATTTGTGCTGGCCATCTGTATTGATCAGTTTCCAATGACCTTAAGTCCATCGTACTTTTGCAATTTGCTATTTAATCAAGGAATATTCAAATAAGTTTACAAAGAAGAGTTTATTTTCTCCCAAGGATCAGATCTACTGGAGAAAGGTGTATGGAGAATAGAAGACCACAGTGTACTTCGACAAAGTTCAGAAATCAAGAGTTTTATTTCTGTACACAATGAAAGATTCACACAAATGTTAATATTATTAATAAATGAGGAAAGTACTTTTCAGTTTAGAGTGTGCTTTTAAATATACTGTTGAGTTTTATTTCACATTCTAGAAATGTCCATTTTTTTCTTTTCCTATGTATTGTGATCTTGTATAACTCTGTAGAGTCTCGCTCTTCATTCATTTTTGATTATTCTATGCAAGAGAAAAAGTTATTTATGATATATTTCAAAATTGTGTCATCATTTTCACTTAACTGTAGCATCAAAGTTGTTCTTTTATCTTTTTTAAAAAATGTGGTTATTTACATTTATTTGAATATTGTGACAATCTAAAAGTTTGAGTTATTTTGAAGAAAATCATTAACAAAAGAAAATAAAATTCTCCCATTTTTACAAGAAATGGCAAAGTCCTAAAAAGATCACTTTGTAGTTACCATCTTTTTGACTATAGAACATTAAAGACATTTTATTCCACTTTCTCTCAAAAGGAAATAAATAATTATTTTGTAAAATTACTCATACATCCAGGAAGCTTTTGAAGTGAGGTACATTTTTCCAACTTGGCTAAAGTGAGTAAATGTGCATCATTATTCTATTACATTTAGGCAGTTATTTCTATTTGAGCAATATGTAAAGAATTGAAAATAGAACACATACACTGAGATGGCTTTGCTTCCAACAGTTGAATACAAAGAATAATAAGATAAACAACTAGATTCTATGGCTTTTTTGGCATATCTAGTATTTGTGGAGGTTATCTATATTCATCAGTTTCCAGTGGCCTTAAGCCCGTCGTACTTTTGCAATTTGCTATTTTAACATAAGGAATTTTCAAATGATTTTGCAAAAAACAGAAGAGTTTATATTCTCCAAAGGATCGGATCTGCTGGAGAATGGTGTGTTGCGAACAGAAGGCAACAGGGTACTGCATCAATACTTAGATTCACTAAGTGATTTTTTTTCACATGATCTGAGATGTTTGTACTTCCAACAACTCAGTGCATGTGAAAGAAAACAGAACATCTCTTAAACTTTTTAAAATATTATAATAATGATCTTTTCTATTTACGGACAAACCTACAGATTTGTATTACATCATTGTCTTGTTCATAGCTACAATTACAAATGCATCATGAAGAATTTCCAAGGAATCTCCTTAGCTTTATGAAAGTATGACTTTAGATGGTGAAATTGTCTTATATGTATATTTTAAATATAAAATATGAAACAACCTTTTTATGAAAGTAATGATATAATGTGTTAATATATTTTTGAATGTAAGATATAGTACACATGAACACATTCTAAATATTCATGTGATGTTTATATTGGAAAACATAGAGCATAATTATTATACATATATACATACATACAGTTAAACAAAATTATGAGAGGTCCCTGTTCTGTATTAAGCTCCCGCTCTAGTGTTCAACATAACAGACCAAACCAAAATGAAATTACTTATGCTAAATCTCACATAATCAAACTGAAACGTTAAGAAAGCAAATTGACCTCAAAACAAAGCAGGTTTTCCTCAAAACTGGAGATTCCAATCTACCTGAGTCAGGTTTATACGGCATTTGTTTCCCTCTGCTTTAACCCTTGTAAAAAAGAAACCTAAAATAACCTGATGTTAACCAATTAGGGGTTGTTGTTGTTGATTTTTTCCTTATTGTTCTGTTTCACTGTCTCCACCTGAAAAAAACAAAAATGAAAACCTACTCTTTTGCCATTGCCCAGAGGGAGTTCTCATACTATTTTGTAGAACGGAGGCCGCCCTGATTCATGAATCAAGATTAAAAGTGAATTTGATACACAACTGTATTTGTGATTTTGTTTATATCTTAAGAAAAAATGAATGGTAATATTGTAAATAATTTCATTATAGAAAATATTTAACTTACTCATATTATTTATGTGTTCTTTTATAAATCAAATATAAATCTGGAGTATAGTTTATATAATACCAAGCAAGCTATTAGAAACACATACCAATGATTATACATCTGGCTTTCTAAGGATTCCTTCATGTACTGCATTGGAATGTGATTCAAACCACTAACCATTCTTTTATCTCATGTTGGGAGGATTCAAAATACAACTTTTACATATTATATTTTTATCCCTCCAAAAATGGTATATTAAATTTGTGTGTATGTCTAAATTGCCCTTATTCAAAGGAATTCTACTTTTAGTGTAAAGGTTCTGTAAGTTGCCATTGTAATGAATGGTAATTTGATGTGTATAATTTGAATGTTGCCCTGTATCACATGGATGTGTATGCTTTACTTGAATACTAACAAAATGTGTACATGAAATGGGAATGTTTCTATTTTAAAGTATGTATTTTTTCATTGCTTCTTCCACTGTGTGTGTTTTGAAATTGTATCAGAAATAACAGAAATCATTTTTCAAATATCCAATGGCATTTTAAAACTGAAAAAGTTGTCTACAGTTACCTGACTTTTTTTTTTTTTTTTTTTGCTTAATAGCTCCACACTAAAATTTAATCAGATAATTCTCTATAATTATGTGTAAATTTCAAATCACTGTGTGGGTTTTCTACAAGAGTATATTAAAATTCTTACTTTGAATGCAACCTAAGTATTGTGTGTCTTGAATTTCTAGTGCTATAGCATTTGCATTTGAGCAATGAAAATAATCAACTTAATTTGCTCTCCTAGAGAGTATGGAAGTGGCTTTGATTAGTCTATTGAAAGTTTGTGTTTTTCCCCTTGAGTTGGATGCAGGGGGTAGAATTGCCAACATGATGCAAGCCAGTAGGGATCCAGGGTGTCAAGGCAATGCTAAAGTTGACTACATTAAAAATAAAGGAGAAGCTCAACTATAAGTAAACAAAACAAGTTGTTTATGCTGCAGCTGTCTCTGTGTCTTCTGAAAATAATTTATAAATGTAATCATGTTATCATGATTAATACATAGTTTTTTTATCTCATTGGTTATTAAAATATTTTTGCAAAGAGCCATCCAAAAACATTAGAATAAACAGTGCCCAGTGCTTACACATGTTATGAGAGATTTCAAAAGGTGACAAGAATAGTCACATATAAACTACAGTCTAGCTTTTAAAAGGGAGAGATGTATTTATGATGACTCCAACACTTCTGCAAGGTGTTAAGATAAATAAATTTTAACAATGATATTAATAGAAATGCATTCCAGAGTTAGAAGCTGCCATTTTATGCCATTATGAGCATTTGTGAAATAAAATGTTTTAGTATTTTATTCCTTGCAGCTTAATTTTATATAGTTCATGATGATTCAGGATTTGATGCTCCTTAGTTCAGCTAAAATCCAGGTTCTTGTCACACAACTGGAATAGATTAGGCACACAGACACACCGAAAGGTGAGAAGAGCAGAATTTATTAAAGGAATGCTCTCAGCTAAAAAAAGGGGGTCCTGCCAACAGGCTCCCATCTCTCAGATTGAATCACCACACAGCTGAAGGTCAGGCTCCTCCCCCTGCAACGAGCAAGAATTCTCTGTGTCTCCACCTCATTCTCCTAGTTTGCAGGCAGGTCCTTAGTCTGAGCTAGTCTACATTGATTTATTTCCCTTACTGCACGTGTGTTAAGGGACACTATTTTTCACCATGGTCATGTATGGGTAAGCCCCCTGTACACCATGACCTGGGTGGCATTTGGTTGTCCCCTGTCTCTATCAATGATACTGAGGCAAATGGAGTATAACACAAGTGGTACATTATAAAATAGAGTAAACTGAAATTGGAAATTAGTTTATTATCACAAAAATAATTTCTTCTCTCAGTAGAATAATTTAGTCAACTTCTTATGACAGCAATTTGAGACAACTGAGTTTAGACAAGATTAGAAACTAAATTTACGGTTTGCAAAGGTTGCCATATGCTTTATATGCTGAAAAGGTATTAAAGAAACCCATATTCATCAACTTTTGGAACAATGTGTATATATTACATACATTGTGTGCTTAGTACCTACATGTGTTTATGTACTAAGAAGAATTATAGGTGTGCAAGTATTGATCTTTTCCTAATGTAGAGTTCCTGACCACTGGGGTTTCTTTGAAAGGAGCAATTCATGCAGGTACACTTACTTGCAAAGACAAAAATGTAAATGCAAAAATGACACGATTTATTACAAGTATTAATTTGAATGGTCCGTAGGAGAAGCTACAAGTCAGTAATAACCAGTACCACTCTAAAGCCCACAGGGAAATGTTGGAATTCTTTAGCACAGATAATCTGGTATTACGGGTTAATTTGATCTTTTGAGATAATGAACTCACTTTCACAATAACTGTAACAATCCATTGATGAGGGCTGAGCACTTATGATCTAATCACCCCTTACTCGTCCTGTCTGTTAATGCCATCACATTTGGGATAAAGTTTCAACACAAGTTTCGATGGACAAATTCAAATTGTAGCACTGAATAGCCTAAAGAGTGTCAGTTTTAAAAAATTAAAATGCTTGCCTCAAGGTATTACATATAATGAATCACCTTTCTGTGCTTGATCTGAATTATTTTCTCATTGCTTTTAGCAGTAAGGACAAGATAAACCAAAAAATGGACACCAACTACGTGTGTTGAACTTCTGCCGAATTTAGAGTCTCACAAATTCTTGAAGGTGAAAGGTATGGTCTTGAATGTGAAAAAGGAACATGTGTCCTACACCATTGATTTGGACATATCCCAGAGGGTATAGAAAGTTTGAATACCAGGAGTTAGTAAACTAATGTCCATGGCCAGATAGGCCCATAGCCTCTTATGTAACCATTGAGCTAAAAAATTATACCTTTTTTTTTTTAGACAGTTTCACTCTGTCACCCAGGCTGGAGTGCAGTGACATGATTTGGCTCACTGCAACCTCCACCTCCCAGGTTCAAGCGATTATCCTGCCTCAGCCTCCCAAGTAGCTGGGACTACAGGCACACATCACCACACTCGTCTAATTTTCTATTTTTAGTAGAGATGGAGTTTCACCTTGTTGGCCAGGCTGGTTTCGAACTCCTGACCTCAGGTGATCCGCCATCCCCCTCAGCTTCCCAAAGTGTTGGGATTACAGGCATCAGCCACCATGCCAGGTAAGAATTGTACATTTTTTTAAATGAATTGTGCAAAAGGAAACAGAGAAGAATTTGCCTAAAATATGCACTATTTTAACTTTTGCAGAATAAGTTTGCCAGTTCCTTACTTAATGCCCCTAGAAAAACATCTTCCATTCAATTCTCTTTGCTAGAGTAAGAAAAAATCCCCTTCATTTTCTCATACCTATGTGCCAACCCTGTAATCAGATACTGATCAATATCAGCATGACTTGTGGGGTAGAATGAAGACAACCTTAGTGAGTAAGACAAGATATATTTCCAGAAAGTATTGCTGGATTTTGTTGATTTATATTGTCGAAATTGTTGGAAATAGTTCTGGAAATCATGGCAAGGAAGAAAATGTTGAACTGTGGATGCAAATATTTTTTAATTATCTATGTGGATTTATAAAATGTAGTGTGCATCTGCATTCAGTGTGTGTGGTGGTGCAGGGAGCCAAAATTCCAAAACTTTGCATTTTGACGAGATTCTTAATGATATTTCAAACCAGGAAAGCAAGTTGAAGATACTGCGAATGAAATGTACTCTCTCATCTCAGCAGGAATGGAAGGGAATTTGCAGAGCCAATGTAGTAGCCTTTAACTCCTAGCTTCCAGAAGAAAGAATCTTAAAATTCCACAGTAGTCTGTGTGAACTTGACTTCTCTGTTAGTTCCCTGGGGAGCAAGCAGTAGGGGGCAAGAGTCCTACTCAGTGCCTCTGTCAGTTAGAACAAACAATTCAAGCCTTCAAAGCACCACATTTTCATTTAACTCCATCAAGTCTCAGAAGTGATCATACCCATAGACGGAGCTGTAGTCTCCTAGACTTGGTACATTACTATTAGGTAAATTAGCTGAATCAGTGTGGATTAAAATAATTTAATTTACATATACTTTATCACAACCACATTGTCAAAGGCATATATATTTTTTCTGACATATTTCAAGCACTTAGGTTTAGTATATTCTCTTTAATTTATGACCCCAGGCCATGCACTAGTGATATATTTTTATACATTACACGAAGACTTACTAACCGCTTTTAGAGACATCAATTCAGTAGGGAATTCAATATGTAATGGTGTTCACTTGCACCTTTATTACTCTTAATTCATTTGGATGTAGCTCTTTTAAAAATATATGATCATTAACATGGAAGTGGAATAAAACAGTAGCCCCACCCTTAAAAGTCATTTTGAAACAATGACTTTTCTGTCATTTTGAAAACACATTTATGAAAGCGGAGGGAGGAGAGAATATATATTATAAAAGTTCATATGGTCAGAATATAAACAGAAAAGTTTATATTCTGACCATATAAACTTTTTCTCAAAATGACTTTTTTTGTGCTCTAGGCCAGAACTAGGTGGTGTGGAACAAACCAGTCCTGTGTTCCATCAACCTTTTTCAGCTTGCTCTCGCTTTCCTACGATGGGTCTTGTGTGGGCATATGTATACATCTCAGTCTGCTTGTCAAAATTCCATCTAAGTGTCTGTCCCTTGGCAGATAAAGGAAGTAGTTATGGTGTTATTGGGGAAGAGAATTCCACGATCTCATAGTTGTGTATGCCGAAAGTAAAGTTTGGAATTGCGTAGGCAATGTATGTCTTATTATTAGCCATTTCCTTCTGTTTCTAAAGCTATCTAAATTGTGAGAATGAGTCACAGGGCCCCTCTTCTAATACAATTAGAGTCTAATGGCAGTGTATACTCAGAAGCTGGTGTGGTAGCTAGGAGAAAGATTCACTTTATTCTTAATCAGATTATCTGTTCCATTATACAGTCATATAGCCACAGCAACTTAAAAAAAAATGAGTGTGTCCTTGCCAATTGCTTTTATATAATATTAAATATATGTAGCATATATATATTTAAAATATATGTTTACTATACTAAACATATATAAAAGTTAACAAATTATATCAACTTACACAGTGATTCCCAGTCTTATAGTCTTTACAAGGATACACAGCAAATAATTTTTATATACCTATTAACTAGCATGAAATTATTCCCAATTCATCCACTCTTAAAATATTTTTTCCTTTTAATCTATATGCTGCAATATCTGAGTGGATGAGGAAAAAATGGTCACAATGTTTAATATTTAATTAATCAATGGCCTATTTTTTCTTTTCAGTTCTAACAGCCTGGAATATGTATTATCAGTGGAGTTGCATGTGAAGAGAACATGATTAGTACTGATTCATATCACTTGTGATGCCCTAAAAGAGCTGCACACTAGTTAGACATTCTCATTTAGATTGCTAGAGCTGCCTTTATGTCTACTTCCCTGTCTGTGGTTGGGGTGCTTTTCCTCAGATTATATTATTTCAAAATTAAATCATCAACATCAGCATCATTATAATCATCCACATTGTTGCTTTCATTATTCAGAATTTGTCTCAGTAGTCTGTGTAATCTTTATTTATGGTCTTGGCTGGGTAAAGAATTTCAGATTCAGGTCCGGCACGGTGGCTCACACCTGTAATCCCAGTGTTTTGAGAGGCCAAGACGGTTGGATCATGAGGTCAGGAGTTCGAGACCAGCCTGACTAACATGGTGAAACCTCATCTCTACTAAAAATACAAAAATTAGCTGGGCATGGTGGCACACGTCTGTAATCCCAGCTACTCAGGAGGCTGAGGCAGGAGAATTGCCTGAACCCAGGAGGCGGAGGTTGCAGTGAGCCAAGATAGTGCCACTGCACTCCAGCCTGGGCAACAGAGTGAGACTTTGTCTCAAAAACAAAAACAAAAAAAAAACAGAAAAAGAATTTCAGATTCAAAGAATTCATTGGTTTAGTTGTTATTAGAACATCCATTCAACTGTTGATTAAAATCTTATTGTCTCATAATAAATTCTCATACTGAAGAGTAATTTAACAAACTCAACACCTTGATAAAAACTTTCAGCAACTAGAGACAGAAGATAAATTCCTCAACCTGATAATGGGAAACCTGTATACAGCCCACAGCATCCTAATCCTGAAAGACTGAACACTTACTACCACTTTAATTTGTTACTCTGTGAGAGATCCTACATAAAGGCATATAGAGTGAAAAAGAAGTAAAACATATTTTTTTACAAACATTATTGGGTGTGTAGAAAAGGCTAAATAATCTGTGCAAAAATCTACTAAAATTTAAAATTGTTTGCAAGATACAAGATTACCATACAAATAACAATTATATGTCCATGAGCTAGTAATTAAAATGGAAATATTTTCTAAACATAAAAGTGTAATAGCATAAAATATGAATAACTACAAATAAATTTTATATAGCATATGTAACAACTGTACACTGAAAACTAGAAAATTTGCTTAGAGAAATTTAAAAAGAACACAAATTAGGATAGAGACATGCTTTCTAGTTAAAAACAATACTGTTAAGATTGCAATTGTGTAAACTTCATCTATGAATGCAAAACAATTTCCATCAAAATCCTAGGAGACTTTTCTTTTTTTTTATTAAAATGAACAATACAATTTATGTGAAAATGCAAAGGGTCAAAGCATACAAAGTATTTTTGAAAAACAAAGTTGTTTGAAGATTTATACTACCTGGCTTTAATAGTTAATACAAAATGTATTCCAAGAGTTAACAACAGATATTCTAAAATATTCTAGAGTATATTTTTATTTTACATATTTATTGAATAAAGTCAGATACTCTTACTGACTTTTTAAATTAACCAACAGATAATTTCTATACCACTACACTGAAACTTCACTAAAATTAGAAGCAAGTTTCCCTTCATAAGTATGGAGAACATATTGATGAAGATATGTTTATAGGTCAACGGAAGAAAACGCAATACCTAAAAATAAATTCACATATATTGGTCTAAGACTTAACAACCCAGCAGTTCCATTGCTTGGTTTTTGCCTGGGAAATATACAAATCTGTGTCTTCATAGAGACTCACACCCCGTTGATTTGGTCAATTGTGTTTTAATAAAGATACCAAGATAATGCAATGAGAAAAGAATAGTTTTTCCAAAATATCATGCTGCAAGAACTGATTAACCAAATGGAATATATACAAATGTGTGTGTGTGTCTGTCTGTCTCTATGTATGTATAAATATAAACCTTACACACACAAAAAAAATTTAAGTAGCTTACATGTAAGTAAAACATAATGGCTAATTCTAAAATATTACTAAAAGAAAACATAGGAAAAAAGTTCTTATAACCTTAATAAAGAACTAAAAAATCATTAATAACTAAAAATAAATAAATAAAATAATAAATATATAAGAATATTGATGCTGTTACATGTCAAATCTTGAAATTCTATACTTCAGCTGTAACTATATCTCTGCTTAGATTCGTTCCCTGCTATATTAAATCTCTGGAAATTTCATACCAAATTACCACAGGCTAAGTGACTGAAAACAGCAGGGATTTGTTCTCTCACAATTCTGCAGGATAAAATTTCAAAATCAAGTTGTTGGTAGGTCCATGCTTACTTTGAAGGCTTTAGCGAAGAAGCCTTCCAAGATTCCTAGCTTCCAGTGGCTTCTAGGCATCATTGGTATCCCTTGGTTTGTAGCTGAATAACTCCAATCTCTGTCTCTCTCATATGACTCTCTTTCTTGTGCATATCTCTGTGTCTCTTATTCTCTTTTGATTAAGTACACTATGTATTGATTTTAGGGTCCACTTTAATCTAGTGTAACATCATCTTAACTAATTACCTCTGCAAAGGCCTTATTTCCACATAAGCTCATATTCTGAGGTTCTGGAAAGATGTGAATTTTTGAGCGACATCATTCAATTCAATACTCTTACCTAGGATGTTTTCTTTACTCCATTAGAGGTTTTTTTTTTTCTTTCTTTCTTAAGAGTATTCCCTTAACAAATTATGTCTCAGGCTATGCTTTTAATGAATTTGTCCCTAAGACAATATTACATCCCTGGAAACTAGCAAAGTGTTTGGCACTTAATTAATATATAACTAAGTACACTAGGTCCCCTTATCTTCAAGGAATATGTTCCAAGATCCCCAGTGAGTGCCTGAAACTGCAAATAGTACCAAATTATGTAAATATTGGTTTTGATGTGATAATCAAGATGGCTACTAAGTGACTAAAGAGTAGGCAGTGTCTACAGCATAATATAGACAAAGGGATGATTCATGTCCTGGGAAGGACAAAGTGAGATGGCATGGGATTTCTTCAGGCTACTCAAAAAGGCTACAATTTAAAATGTGTATTTTTTTGTTTCTGGAATTTTCCATTTAATACTTTTAGACTACATTTGACTGCAGATAACTGTAACCGTGAAGAGAAGAACCATGGATAAGAGAGGATGGCTGTGTGTGTGTGTGTGTGTGTGTGTGTGTGTGTGTATGTGTGTGTGCATGAATGATAAAAAGTAGGCTCTATCAGGAATTTGGAAAATATGTGTGAATAGGATTCAACAAATATGAGAAGAAAGTATATGTTTAATAGGGGATAATTTTGATTTGGGGCATAATATTGACAACAATTTCTGGAGGGAAATTTGGTCTTAGGAAACATTTAAAGATATTTAATAAGTACCTGCAATTAAAGCAAGATATGTTAGTAGAACAATACTGACAAATATTTCTGCCCTTAGGAAGGTTACATTTTAGTGAAAAAGCATATGAAATATTTAAATTCTCTAAAAGTGAGAATGTTATAAGTGCTATGAAAAAAATGCTCAAGATAAAGATGTCTGGAGGCTAATGTATGGTGGAATAAATTGCCTTATGTTTAGATCATAGTACAGTGTTGCTTACTCACATTACCAGATGCCAGTGATTGTCCAATCAAATCAGAGGTGGACAAACTTGCAGGGGCCCAATTGCCTGAAAAAAACGGCAAATTTTCAGAGCCTGACAAGATGGCAAGGCAATTACAGGTAGTATTGCACAAAATACAGTAATCTACCAGTGACTTTGGAACTCACACTTGAGAGCTGCTATAATGATCAATTTTAAGGTGTCAACTTGACTGGACAATGGGTTGCCCAGATACTTGGTTAAACATTACTTTTGGATGTGTCTGTGAATATATTTCTGGGTGAGATTAACATTTAAATCAGTAGACTGAGTAAAGTAGTTTGCCCTCCTCCATGTGGGTGAGCCTCATCTAAGTTAAAGGTATGAATAGAATAAAAGGCTGAATAAGAAATAATTATTTCTCTTTGCTTTACTGTTTCAAACTGGACATCAGTCTTCTCTCCAGACTTGGATTCAGTCTGCACCTATACTATGAACTCTTGTGAGTCTCCTGCTTGCCAGCTGTAGACAATTAATTTTCCAGGTAAGTCATGAGCCAATTCCTTGTAATAAATCTGTGTCCATGCCTATACCTGTCTATCTATCTACTATCTATCTATCTATCTATCTATTATTTATCTATCATCTATCATCTATTTCTCTATCTTTCCAATTGTTTCTGTTTCTCTGGAGAAACCAGACTATAATGACTGTTTAGAGATTTGTATTTCAAACATAGCATTACATCCAAATTGAATTGTTATTAAATTTCTCCTGGTTATATTTTTTACCCATAAGGGAAATTACATATTACTTACAATGGGGATGAAAATAGAAAGAGCATAAAGCAAATGAAGGCTAACAAATGGAGGGAAAAGATATTGACTTGATGAATTATAATCAAGTTACATTATCAACTTCGTGTAGAACTCCTATAGGTTTAACTACGTCCCAAGTAAATAAAGACTCAAAAGGTAAAATAAGGTCATTTTATAAAATAAAACAATAACCCTATGTTAATTCTTCATAATAATTTTGTTTACCATTTTAACCAATTTTTTATTATACTCACAAATAATAGCACTAAGTCAAATCATAGAGTCAAATACTAATCTGTAGGCCAAGAAACATGACCAACTATATGCCTTTTCAAATTATAAAAAAAACCTTAAAATTAAGGAATTTGAAACATTGTCTATACACAGTAGAATCTGTGAGAGAAAGAAAATTATTTCCTACTTCAACCATTGTAGATATACTATCTTTGTTTGAATTATCATCTTACTAAATGGGCATATGCAACCTTTCTCTAAAACTAATTCCTGCCATAATAATAAAAAAACAATATTTTAATAGAAATGGGTTTTGCCATGTGGACCAGGCTGGTCTCGAACTCCTGACCACAGATGATTCACCAGCCTTGGCCCCTGATCATGCTGGGATTATAGGCATGAGCACCTGGCCTATTTTAATAATATTTGATTGCACATTTTTAACAGCTTCATTTTCACAAAAGTCCTCAGGCTAATAGCTGTTCCTTCATGTCAAAATGTCTCTGGCTAAGGTCAGAAAAGAAAAGCAGTGGGCAATTTCCTATTCACCTCATTTTATCTGTACATATCTATACTATTTTCATTTTGGGAGACCGTAGAAGTGTGGAGTTTGAGTGTTTTCAGGTATATCTATAATTAGTAATTTTATTCCAATGTAAGAGCAAAATTATTTTACATGACCACGTGAGTCAGGAATCTGAGGACTATGTTAATCCATTATGAAATAGAAACACTCCGAAAGATCCAGTTCCTTCTTGCCTAATCCTATATTCAGAGCCTGCTCTTGAGTCATGGTAGGAGAGGAAAATAAACAACTAAGGTAAAGTTTTTTGAAGTGTATAATCAACACAATCCAGACAAAAGCCTGAAAAAACATTTACTGTCAATGCTCATTAGCCTAGGAGATTTTTCTGAGATTGTAGGCAGAAGAAAAGAGGTTGTTTTCCTTCACCAATCAAGAGGGCACCTTGCTCATTCATTCTGGGTCCTTAGGAAAAAAAAGTGGATGAAGTTTGTATGCTTAAAGCAGGCAAGAAAAAATAAAGAAAGCAAAAATATATTTACAATAGGTTTACTGTATCCACGAATGGCAGCTGGAAAATATTCATGAAAAATAAAAATACAAAAATACAACAATAAAAACCTATACAAATAAAACATACACTGTAACAACTGTTTCCATGGTATTTACATTTCATTAGATATTACAGGTAATCTGAAGATGATTTGAAGTGTAAAGGAGGATGTGTGTAGCTTATATGTAAACACTATGCCATTTTATATAAGCAACATAATCGCCCACAGATTGTAGTACCTTCAGGGGTCCTAGAACTAATCTTCTACAGATATTAGGGATGACTGTACACTTTAAAGACAAATTTAAAATCAGTGGTCCAAATGACAGTAGAATAAATAAATCCTATGCCGTTAGCTAACCATTGTTTTGGTTAAATGGTAGGCACTTAGATTTGAAAAAGTGGTTAGCTTAGTAAAAGGCAGGAAGAAACAAACTAGCCTTGACAATTCTCTAAAAATGCTGTCAAACTGAGCAAGTGGCCAGTATTCAGAGGTGACTGATAGTACACTTTTCACTGTGGTTGCATTGTCATTGATGATAACAGTAAGGAAAATCAAACATCAAAAATAAGGTTTAGATGGGCTTTGATAGCACGTTAATTAAAAATTAGGATGACATGATTCAAATCTGTTTTTATGTAAGTCCATGTTAGAATAATTTAGTGATACAGAGTAATTTTTATAAAACTAAACCAAATGTAATGGGGTTTATATATGTTCTTTGTACTTATATGAATAGGTAGATATACATATGTCTTTATGTGTGTATGAATACACACATGCAGACATTGATGGCAAGTTTTCCTCATTAAGTTGTTGAAAGATGACATAAAAGAATATTTGTTGCATGTATGTAACAGATGGAACACAATACAGGCTGAACATGTCAGGACATTACAGTAAATAAGGCATCACATATATGATAGTGGTCCCATAAAATTATAATGGAGTTGAAAAATACCTATCACCTAGTGACATTGTAACCACCATACTTTCCTCATATAATGCATTACTCACATGTTTGTGGTGAAGCTGATGTACAAAAACTTAGGATATTTCCAGTCCTATAAACTTGTAGCACATGCAATTATGTACAATACCTAACGATAACAAATGACTATGTTGCTGGTTTATATATTTATATATTTACTATATTTTATATCTTTGTATCACAGTATACTTCTTCTACTAATTAAAAGACGTTGACCATAAAATAACTACAGGCATGTCCTTCAGGAGGTGCTTCAATAGAAAGTATTATCAGAGGATGATGTCTCCATGCCCGTTACTGCCCCTGGGACAAGATGTGAAAGTGGAATATGGTGATATCGATGATATGCACCCTGTATAGGCCTACATTGATGTGTGTGTTTGTGTCTTAGTTTTTAACAGAAAATTTTAAAAAGTAAAGAAAAACATAGAATAAAGATATAATGAAAAAAATATTTTTGTAAAGCTCTACAATGTGTTTAATTTTTAAGCTAAGTATTATTACAAGAATCCAGAAACTAAATAAATTAAAAATTTTTTGATGTAAAAATTTATGGTAAGCTAAAGTTAATTTCTTATCGAAGAAATAAATATTTTTTACAAATTTAGTGTAGCCTAAGTGTACAGTATTTATAAATTTATAGTAGTATACAGTAATGTCCAAGGCCTTCACATTCACTCACCACTCACTCACTCACTGATTCACCCAAAGCACCTTCCAGTCCTGCAGGCTTCATTCATGGTAATGCTCTATACAGCACCATTTTTTCATCTTTTATGCTATATTTTTACTGTTCCATATATATATACACACACACACACACACACACACCCCTAAATAATCTTTTATGCTATATTTCATCTTTCATCTTTTATGCTATATTTTACTGTACCATATATATATATATATATATATATATATGTATGTATGTATATGTACTTAAATAGACAAATACAATTGCCTACAATATTCAGTACAGAAACATGCTGTACAGGTTTGTAGCTTTGGATCAATAGGCTATAATATCATATTGCCTAGGTGTGTAGTTGGCTATACCTTCTAAGTTTGTGTAGGTATACACTATGATGTTCACAAAATTATAAAATACCCTAAGGACAGATTTCCCAGGACATGTCATCATCATTAAGCAATGCATAACTGTGCTTTACTTTTTTGGCCATTTGTAACATTATTTTTCTTTTTGTAAGATATAAAACATTATGATTCCTTGGGGATGAATGCACATGAATCATCATCAATATAAAAAATTCCATCAGGATCAAAGTTAGAAGTGGCACTATATGTAAAAATTGTGTGTCTCTAATTTTATTAAAAGTTTAAAATGATCACCATGTGATTCTAGACACACAAGTCCTCACTGGCAGAAACAACATAAAAATTACAAAGTTAATATCTAAAGACTGGGGTGGTGGCTCATGCCTGTAATCCCAGCACTTTGGGAGGGCAAAGTGGAAGGATTGCTTGAGCCCAGGAATACGAGACCAGCCTGGGTAACAGGGTAAAAACCCATCTTCACAAAAAAATACAAAAATTAGCCTGGCATTGTGGCAGGCACCTATCGTCCCAGCTACTCGGGAGGGACCCTTTGAGCCCAGGAGATTGAGGTGGCAGTGAGCCATGATTGCACCACTGTCCTCCAGTCTGGGTGATGGAGTGAGACCCTTTCTCAAAACAACAATAACGAAACACACTAGTAACAAATTTACTAATACATTTTCTTTGTAAGACAAATAAATAAAATTTTAAGAATTACATCATTAAGAGAACAGTATTGTAATGAAATCTCAGCATTTGGCTCAGACGGAACTCCTGTATATCTACCAGGAACAGCAGCATTTGCACAATGGGCTATGGAGGGATGGAGTGGCATAATTGCTGCCTCGCAGAAGCATGAATGCAGCCTAATTAACAAAATTGAAAGTGCTACACTCAAAGTCTCATTGCATTTATCTTATTTTACTTTCTTTCTGTAGGCAGAATGGTCACCAAAGTGTTGCTTCTCATTGGCATTCTGCAGTATTTTTAGTCCACCTGCTTCATCTTGACCTCTGTCTTAGGATGCCATGCATGCAATTCTCTTTTTTGCTCAAGAGTATTCTAATTAAGTCTTATTGTCTAATTGAGATAGTGATACACAGAGCAATTGAAAATGTTCCATCCCAACAGAAAACCAAACATCACATGTTCTCACTCATAAGGGAGAGTTGAACAATGAGAATACATGGACACAGGGAGGGGAAAATCACACACCAGGGCCTATCAGGGGGTGTGGGACCAGGGGAGGGATAACATTAGGAGAAATACCTAATGTAGATGATGGATTGATGGGTGCAGCAAACCACCATGGCACGTGTATACCTATGTCACAAACCTGCACCTTCTGCACATGTATCCCTGAACATAAAGTATAATAAAAAAGAATTAAAAAAAAAAAAAGAAAATATTTCATCCCTTCTGCTCTAAAGGCTAGGTAGAAGTGATTATGGAAATACATTTGTCAATTGCCTTTAAGATAGTGTATCCTACCAAAGTTATACACACAATACTTTCATTCACTTCAGTAAATCCCTGGCTTAATTTTTTGATACAATATTTTTAATAGAAAAAATAAACTTATAACAGGAAATAATAAAAGTAGATGAAGATAAATGAAAATGAAAATGAATTTCATTCCTTGATGGTGATCATTCTTCAAAAAATATGTGTCAATTAGTTTGTTTTCTTCAGGTTACCTGTCTAATTTTGCTTATTTCTTTCATTCTATTCACAAAGGACCAGCCATTATTTTGTTGTATGAAAATAATATTTTAAGACATTATAACAAGATTATTTTTTTGGCTTTGTGAAGGAGCATCTAAGGAAACATCAGAAATCGTAAATTGTAATTTGGGATGTCATTAAAAGTTTGACTAGAGCGAGTTATTTATAATTCTAGCCCTTCCTATTTTTTTAAGATTTATGAGAAGGCATGAATAAATGACTTTTAGAAACCCATTAACTTTCATATTTCTGTGGTTTCATTTATGTTTGCTCCTTGGCCAGCTGCAATTATACAAGTAGGTCCATGCTGAAATCAAAACATATTTCTTTAGATCTATAATTAACGTTGTGATAAAGATCCTCTGACATATCTACGTATTATTTTTTTCTATGTCACAGATTTGTGTTCATATCTGTCCTTGAGACTTAATGAGCTTAACAGTGCTGGCATTTCAGATGTTGCCTGTGGTAAAATGTGACAATTACAAGAAAGGCCTTCTTGCTCCTCAGTATTTCCTTTAAATCCTATGACAAGTGAAATTAAACCCTTATACATTTTCTTTTCCTGTTTGCAAACGTTTGGGGATAACATGTTTTATATATGATAAAAATACACATGTTTGTATACTGGCTAATCATTGTGTAATCGTAGATTCAATTGATATTTATGGCCCTCTCTCTACTTTTAAAGCCAAACAAGTTAATTTTAACACTTCTTCAGCATTTATACCAATGCTCCCTCTGTCTCTCAGTTGTCTCAGGACTTCAATACTGTCACACTGTTGCTACTTGCTCAACATATAAGAAAGACACACAGATATTTAAGCAATTTAGAACTGTTTGATTAAATAAAAAAGTGACACTGTGGCAAAGCTAAATTGATTTGAAACTTCATTCTCAGATGTGAAGATGGACAATGTAAAATTGCTGAAACTTTCATTTGGTTATTTACCAAACTGGCAATAAAGCCTGCTTCAAAATGCTGTTAAAATTAAATGACATATTATTTGAGGTACGTGAAATACAAATAACTAAAATTCATTTAAATTTTTATAAAGTGTTTTGTTTTATAAATTATAAATGCCAGTAGTTTACTGTGCTATGCTTTCTGATTGTATCTATTTATTATTAGTTATCAACAAATTGATCTAATAGAATGAAGCAGCAACAACCACCATTTTCAGTCCAAAGTCTCAAATAAGTGTTTCTTGACTCTCTCAATTCCCACTGCTATTGACTGTTATCAGGTTGTTGTTAGCTCATGCCATGACTATTTTAATAGATAATTATCTCTGTCCATTCTTCTCTATTTGTTCTTCACTCTCCTACTTTTAATTGAAAAATTAAATTGCTTGACATCATGGACTTGCTAATCACTGAAGGATAAAGAGAGTCCCTGAAATGTCTCTGAGAACTCATTCCAATTTCATTTTCTGTTACTGTCATGGTTCATGTTTTATAAGATCTATTTGTACTAAATTTCCAGTTTTCTCAAACACAAGATTCTGTTACAAGTTTGACTGGGCGCGGTGGCTCATGCCTATAATCCCAGCACTTTGGGAGGCCGAGGTGGGTAGATCATGAGGTCAAGGGATCGAGACCATCCTGGTCAACATGGTGAAACCCCATCTCTAGTAAAAATACAAAAAAAAAAAAAAAAAAAAAAAAAATTAGCTGGGCATGGTGGCACATGCCTGTAGTCCCAGCTACTTGAGAGGCTGAGGCAGGAGAATTGCTTAAACCCAGGAGGTGAAGGTTGCGGTGAGCCGAGATCATGCCATTGCACTCCAGCCTGGGTAACAAGAGTGAAACTCCATCTCAAAAAAAAAAAAAAAAAAAAAAAAAACAAGTATCTGGGTTTAACTTGCAAGTTCTTTCTTATCATTCTAAAACAAACAAGCCACGCTTATAGTACCTACAGACGTGGATTTTCCTGCTTTCTCAGGATGAATTTGTCACACGAAGCTTTCTGCATTCATGGCATTTTTTAATAATACAATGTAATTACTTGTCATTGTGTCAGCTTTCCCCCCAAGAGGCTAATAATACCATACTTTTAGTACAATGAGAGTGGTCAGGAAGAGAGGAAGGAGGGGAAGAAGGCACAGAGGGAGAGAGTGAGGGAGACACACAGAGAGAAAGAGAAAACACTGAGGTGCTTATTAAAAGTAAATTACATCATTACATTGTACACAATAATTTACAGACTTGAATGCTACTAATTAGCTAACAATTGTTGACTGAACCCAGTCACAGACATAAACTAAACTTTCTACTTTGCAGATGATGACAACATATCTCTCATTAATTTGACACTCAGTAAGTTCTTTTCCTAATTAATTACATAGAACGTATACTTTAATTCATTATGTGCTGGTTCCTGTTTTAAAAATGACCACGTTTATCATTTCATTGAAAAGAGAGATATTTGAAACCATGAGCAACTGGAGTTATTCTATTATTCTATCCTATTCCATCTACTCCATTTCCATTCCACTCCAATCCATTCTACTCTATTTGCCTTTAATTTAAATTTCAAGGGCTTATGAGAAGGTCAGAAAAGTATGTAACTCAGGGTGGTATATTTGAGTTGAAAGAAGTCCTAAAGGAATGGGAGGTAGGTATTAAAGATAAGCTTCATGTATTTGTCCTGGTCTGATCAAAGAATATCAAATAGAGAGATTCGAGTCATTTTGGTTGCTAAGACTTTTCTACAGTCTTTGTGAAGAAAAATGCAAATACATGCCTGCTGAGGGGAAAAAGATGTACATAAATCAAAGTCATGTCACTTTAACAGGAAAAATTTTAACATCTTTAGCTCTACGTTCAGAAAAAAACATCATTATTAGTAAGACTCAGGGATTAAATGGAAGAAAGTAAGGTTAAGAATATTTTATAATTTTATTTTAATTACAAGTCATATACAGATCTGTTTTATGTACAGGATATGCTACCATTTTCTTCTCTGCAACATCTTTGTTAAATGACATGGGTGAATTTTAACAACTATGGAGGATGTTTAAGTCACTGAATAAAGTTGACATTGAATTCCACTGGCTACAACATATTAATGCAAAGTAAGAAGACTGCATTTCATGTCTGGTGTGTGAAATTAGTATTATTGTATTTCAGTATTCAAGTCTATATAATGACACATATCTGTGTTTTATCTTTCACATCTCCACTGTTGTTATATTTTATTTCCTCTTAAAATAACAACACTGTTATTAAGGACTTTTTTTTTTTTTTTGAGTTGAAATCTTGCTCTGTTTCCCAGGCTGGAGTGCAGTGGCCCAATCTCAGCTCACTGCAACCTCTGCCTCCTAGATTCAAGTGATTCTCCTGTCTCAACTTCCCGGGTAGCTGTGATTACAAGCTTGTGCCACTATGCCCGGCTAATTTTTGTATTTTTAGTACAGACGAGGTTTCCCCATGGTGGCCAGGCTGATCTCAAACTCCTGACTTCAGATGAAATATTAAATTTCTTAACTTTTTTCCTATTAATTTCATATATGTATTTTACTCATGCCTTACTGCTAGTTGTATGACAGATTAAGACATTCATGCAACGGTTTTGTGAAGGAGCGTTTAAAAAGAACATTGAAAATAATATTTCTTATTTGTGTGCTACAAAGTTATGTTGTATCTAAAGAGACAAAGAAAAAATAGAGAAAATAAATGATCTATGGAGCAATAATGTACTGACAAAGTTATTTCTTTTCTTTCTCTTACTCTCTTTTCTTTTTTAACGGAGACTCTAGTAGCTGGGATTACAAGCACACCCCACCATGCCCAGCTAATTTTTTTATTTTTAGTAGAGATGTGGTTTCACCATGTTGGCCAGGATGGTCTCAATCTCTTGACCTTGTGATCTGCCTGCCTCAGCCTCCCAAAGTACTGGGATTACAGGCGTGAGCCACCGCGCCTGGCCAACAAAGTTCTTTTTAAACCCACCTTTGTGGTTCCATGGATGATCACTCTAATTAAACACTTCAACTTTCATTAACCAACGTACACAGGGTTGACACTCGGAGAAACCTCTTTCACTTCTGTATGTTAGTCATTTTGTAGTCTTTGTTAATTTTTTGTAAGTATCTGTTGCTCCACATTCTTTCTAGCCTTTGATGTTGTCAGTGTTTTGGATTTTGCCCATTCAAATAGCTGTGTAGTGTATCTCTTTGTTGCTTTAATTTGCATTTTTTGGATGACATATTATATAGAGCATTTTTCAAATGATTTTATTCCATCCGTTATATGTACATTTTGAACTGTATATTCCACAAGTAAAAAGCGTAAACATTGTTATATGTCCATAGAACATTTACAAAATCAGTATGGATATGCCTTTGGTCAAAAAGTCAATGATTTTTATTAAAAATAAAGGTGCTTAAAGGATATATTGTCTCATTAGGGTAATCAAATTAAAAATGAGCAATATTTATGTGTTCCAAACCCAAAGATGATTGAAAAAATGCAATACTAAAAAAACTCCTTGAACCAAATATTTGATACTAAATTGGATATTACTGTCTAAAAAATGAAAGAAAGAGAACACTTTACACTAGCCTTTATAGAGGACTGCAAAAGTTGTATTTTCATGAAAATTTAATATTAATGATATCCATATATTATAGCATTTCTAAGTCACAAAAGAATATTGATGAGAGGTCTTTAAAAACAGTTTCTTAGAAAGACATCAACAGAAAAATAAGAAAAAGGACATTTATGATAACATTAGAAATGAAAAGCCAAAAAAGAAAATAAAATTTGTAAAGTAAAAATATACCGAAAATTAATGCCATAAAAAGACTATGCAGAGGTGTTTTTTTTTTGATCAAGTAAAATAAAAAGTAAAAATAGATGAATGGGAAATATCAAAGTAGAATATATTAGTAGAATATATTAATTGAATAATAAAATATACATTAAATTATGGCAGAAATATTTAAATATTTCTAGGAAAATACTTACAAATAGATAATTTTAAATGATCAACATTCAATCTTTAAAAAGGTAAAACTTGAATGAACTAATTACTGTAGAAGTGATTAGAAATGCTTAGACAGGTATCACTGAAAATGAACATCACCTCTTAGATTTATCTAATCTTAATAGAACATATAATCAATGATCTTTAGCTGTATTTAAAATATGTTCATGTTTTTAATACCTCTAGACATTAAAAACATGAAAACATTTTAAATACGGTTTTATCATTCTATAGAACATTTAATATAAAAACTAAATCAAATTGTTCAAAAAGGAAGTATAAATCAATTGTATATGTATATATATCTGAATAAAAATTTTAATAACCTACAGAAACATTGAAAGAATAACATTTTATGAGCAAATTTGGCAGCTCTGTGTTAAACAATTCTCAATAAAATTAATTTCATTAATAAATTAATATGCAACAATATCTCATTAAATGTCAATGTTTCCTGTATTAATCTAGACAGTTCATAGAATTTCAATTAGAATCTGAAAAAGAAAATTTCTAAAAATTGGCAAAACGTTTATTATCAGTTTTTAGATATAATAAAACAAGAAAATGAAAAGAAAATTAAAGGAAGATTGTTCCCTGATACCAGGAAGTAGAAAAAAAAAATGATGTTAATAATATTAGTATAGTATTAGAAACAGAAATGAAAAGATTAAAAAACATAAACAATCTAAAACTAGATTTATGTTTATATCAGCTGAGAATACATATGGTTGGTAATTCCATTTATTTGTAAAAGGATAGATTATTTAATTAACTGAATATTTAATATAAATAAATAGACAATACAGATATTTATATTAAAATACCTTGAAAGGTTGAAGTTAAATACAGAATACAGAATAAACATATTACAAAATATCTAGGTGATTATATCTCTTTATACAGATCATGGGGGTTGTTGATAATTTTCTAAACAGAATGCTGTCAAGTAAAAGCACAAAAAAGAATAAAGCCTCCTGACACAAAACAAAACAAAAAACAAAAACAAACCCCACAAAATTAAATAGATAAAAGTTAATTCAGGAAAATATTTACATTTTTTTGGTAACATATAAATATTTTTTATTGAAAAAGAAAAGGTAAACACTTCAAAACAAAAATAATTAATGAAACGAGTAGAAAATATCCAAGGAGGCTGTGAAAAACGCTAAAATATTTGGTTCTAGAAAGATGGATATTAATGTGTCTATGAGATGAAACTTTACATCTAGCAGAAAGGCAAAACATTAGAAAACTTATAATTCATATCTGGCAGATATCTAGGAAATCTATTCTTTTTTATATTGCTGGTGTAAAATATGAATTCACAAGAGTTGAATATGGGCAATCTAGCAATATATATTTACATTAATAAATGCAGGTTTGAACCTTTGAATCTTCTTACTTAGAAAACATGTATAAAAATGTTCACAGATGCCTATCAAAGCTATTTTCAGTGGACAAGAACAAGAATTTAAATAAATGCTCATTAGTAGGAGAATGTCATAATCAAAGGGTTACATTACACACTCTAAAATGAAAAAATTTAGTAATACCTGGTAATGTGGAGGGATTTTAAAATGGTTTTGAGTTGGAAAAGCAAGATGCATAAAATATGTATGATAGTATCCTGCTTTATAAGACAATCATAATCTTTAGGATGGAAAACATTTATGTTTATATACACACATATATGTACATACATATAAATATGTTAAAGGGCATATATCCCTTGTTTGTTTGGGTAATGATCATGGATAATGGTAATGAAGGAGGGAGAAAATAGGTAATCACAAGAAATATCACGTTTATTATATTATTTCAGTTAAGTATATCACAAGATATTTGAAAATTAATGGTCATTAAAATGTTAACACATTTACTTCAAAGTATTGAGATATGAGTAGATCTTTGCACAACACATTTCCTGTGTCATTCAGAATTTGAAAAACGAACAGTGGTAAAAAATATTTAAAAATTGTCTTTGAGATATATATTTATATACACAGGTACATATGCATGACATTCATATTTTTATTTTAATATGAGAAACCTATTAAACTTTTGTGATATATACCAAACTAACAATCACTACTGATACCTTTTTAAGTAATTTCAGAAAAAAAATTAGTTTAAAAATTGCATTTAAAAATCATCTGTAAATACTTGGGAGAAATGTCTTAGGCAATCACTTAATTTGCTTATGATGTTTGTCTTTCTCGCAAAAAAAATACTGACTATACAATGTGAGATACAGAAAGGGTAGTGAGGCCATGTTTTTCATTTCTTCCAGCAGTGAAATTATCTTGGGAAAAGTAAACACTAAGTTGACAATGACTCAATTTGTACAGTACATGAAAAGATCTACCATTTTCAAATATGTGTATCACTCAATGTTTTCAGTAAATATTGGCAGAGCATGCTGTAATCTAGGACATTGTAAACCAAATTATCTTTACAGTTTAGAAGTTGATTTTTCAGAAATTCTTCAAATTAAATTATCATATTTTAATTAATTTAATCACTTTATGGGATAGAAGTGCAGAATTCTTGTTGTGGAAATAACATAGGCTTTATCCTCAAATAGGTAACACTGTCATCTTAGAAAATGACTTCACTTCTCTAATTTTTTTCATAGCTGTTTATCTACCTATGTAGATATTTAGAGACATCTTTAAGAGATAAAGGTGAGATTTTTAAGCATCTTTTATAAGATTATAAATGTGAAAAATATGCTACTAGTAAAATCACATAAGGTAAAAATATAGTCATATAGAAACAATTAGAATAACCTCTGTGGCAAAATTTATATAACTTTAATGCCAGATTTCATAGACTAGTAAGCTATAATAAAATTTTAAGAGTTAATTCTATTTTACCTTAAATTTAAATATTTGCTATTTACAAAGCTAGCATAAATATGGAATAGCTTAAATAACTTAATGTATTTGGTTATTCTCAGTACTGAATTTATTCTAATATAAAATTGGTCTAGATTTCGTTCTATGGATAAATAGATACAGATAAAATGATAGATGCAGTTAGACTATATACACAATATAAATACCTAATCCATCATATTCCTTTAAGTACTTAAATACTTATAAAATTTATTCAAATTTTTATCCTAGAACAGAGAAAGCATGTAAAATCAATTAAAGCATAAATGTTGCCAAAATTCTGTTTTAAAATCAAAGTATCCTGAACAGGGATAAAAGAGAATTAGATTCAAAAAGACTGTAAAATATTTCCCTGAAAGTTTTTCAGGATCAATGTCTAGCCTTGAAGTCTATATTCACTGGGTAGGCAGTGCAGTTAGAGGTAAGGAGCTTGGGAATAAGGCTGAAACATGACGAAGGGCACAGACAAGGGAGATAAACAGATTTATAGAATTCTTTCAGAAGTTCACCATGGGTAAAACAAACAAAAAACCCAAAACCCTCAAAAGCTACTTTATAGTCAACATATACTTAAATAATCACTAGTCAAATACATTTTAAAATTTATTTCTATTTATTGGAGTTCTGCTTCAAATCATATATTTTACACTCCACATTTATCTTAAATTTATGTCATTTCAATTTCCAACAATAAAATCTGTCCTCGTTATGTAAGAAGTATCCTAAAAAGGACAAATACTACATATGACTTACCTTCAGATAAAGTAATACAAAGAAATTAAATCCAACTTTTATAACATCTTATTGTTTCCTGTCAATATGTATTATCACTGTCATTGGCTCATTCATATTTTTGGAATGAGGTATTCAATTTCCTTTCCATTGAACTTCAGGTGCTATGTAAAATTTTTGCTAAAAAGGAAGCATAATGAATGCATGAAGACACTTTTGATAGCATGGTCTTGAGAACATTCAAGATGACACTGTCATCAGTTCTCAGAGACATAATTAGCAGGCAATCACTGTATTTCTGGTAAAGAAGAAACAATTTATTCCCTTCTTCCTAAAGTATTTCATATTATTCTAGAAAACGAAGAGTAATAAACTTATCCTTACAACATGGAAAGCTAAATTTTCTATGTATACATGATTTACTTTTAGTAATTGCCATTGGAATAGTTACATATATTTCACCAAATTACAGAATAAATAAATATTTTCTCTGGAGACTTTAAGTGTCAAATTTTAAATGTAAAAATTTGTCATGCTACAAATGAAAGCACGTAAGCTATAATTGTAGTCATATTAGGAAAATTACAATATGTTCTGTTATATAATGTATATCACTCTAATATAGGTGCTTATAAACTAGTAAGTTTTAAATACATTTTAAGTTAATTCTGTTTTACCTTAAATTTGAATATGTGCAATTCAAAAACCAAGTATAAATATCAAATAGTTTAAATAGCTGAATGTTTTTAGGTCTTCCCACTGTTGAATTTATTATATTAAAAGAGTTGTAAATTAATATAATTATTTATTCCAAAGCAAAGATTTTTATTCATAAATACCTGCATATTCTATTTGTTCTCTAAATACACATGTTAATATTTAGTTGCCTCAAATTACCATTCTAAAAGTAATTATTTAAAAAAAAAACTATTCACTTACATTTATTAGTTAACTGTGTAATTAGACTTAGTTTTCTACCTAATATTTCTTCTACTCTGCTTTGGATGAAATTTGCTTTAGCAAATAATGATCTGACTAGAAAAAAATAATGTTCACTTGTGTATCTGTTTTGCCATTTTATAGTGGATCCTGCTTATTAAGGGTTCAGTTTAGTATTTTTCTTGGTATCATTCTGCTGCAGTTCCTAAAAATATCTTGGTAGCTGTTTTCTTGTTCATTCATGGAATTAGAACATTGGATTTTGCCTAAGAAATCTTCTTATAATCATAATATTCAGAGTCATGAATTATTTAGTTTTAATCAATCCATTCAATTTATCTGAATGTTTAGCTACAGAATTAGAGTGTAATATTAACCATAGCTTAAGAAATACTTCTAAGATGTTTTCCACAATGGAACACATTGCTAGTTCTGCAGGAACAACAGGACTATTAATCACTGGCAGCCTAGTTGTAAATTGTCATTTTTTAAAAGAATTTTGGAGAAAAAAGACACAAATTCATTAAAATCTTCTTGACTAAATTTTCCGCTTTGTGTCTGATTGCTTAGGAACCACAACTTCATAGAACTACAAATTATAATAGCATATATATTTTTGTTCAATTATCTCATTCCTTTGTTTCTCCAGATTGAAAAATACATAATGATTTAGGGAATAATGACAATACTATCACTACTAATAAAAATAACAACGATAATAATAATTGTGGCCATGTAATGAGAACCTGCTCTGAAACTGTAACTCTAATAGTTGTCATATTTTATTCCTATAAGTTCTTACATTTTTACTTTTAATAGAGCAATGCTATAAATTGGTTTAATACTAAACATATAGAGAAGCAGATGGTGACTTTCTCATGTACTATCCTTGTGTGTCCAGTCAAAAACTGTGTATTTTATTTGATAAAATACATGGCTTTAAGAAAAAAGTATAATCTTTCAAAAATAAACAATGTCTCTATAACACTTTGTAGGATTTCTAGTACCTAAAAAGAACTAGAAACACTCATCACAATTTAGTTTACTAATGGTAGTTTAGTGACTTTTGTCAAATTTCATTTGAAATTTGAGATCAGTATCTTCTTTGTAAAGTTATAAAGAATTTAATTTGGGACAATGATTTGGTCTTCAATTGTAAAGAATATAAATGCCATAAAAGTGAGGCCTTGATGAATTTATTTTTCACTAATGTACATACTCTTCTATTTCATCAGAAATTTGTAGAGGAAAATGAAGTTTTATATTGCAGTTGTATCAAATGAGGAATTTCAGTTCATATGTGGATGCAAGAATCATAACTTACTATTTTAGGACCCTATTTCTGTTTATATCACAAAAGAAATGAGCACAACTAAAAGTGTTTGAAACCAAACATTGCAATGACTAAAAGAAATGTATCATTTGAAAAAAATAATAAATCGATGTTTACACTGAAGATTTTATATTTGCTAACTTAAAGAAGCTCCTAAATATTGATGATGGGCTGATTAGGCTTCAACACATAAATTACATTGCCCAAGAACTCAGAGGACCTTGTCATACAATTCAGGCGTTTTACAAACACTCTATTCTTATGTACTGTAATCCATTACTCAAAAGAAGACATTTCACTCAAAAGCAATGTAAAGAAATAAAAATAGAACAATGATGTCAAAGAAAGGGTAGAGCTTCATCTATAAGCAAATATTTATTCTTGCATCCAGAAAACAATTTGCAATAATCAGAACTAAAGGAGCATCCTCATTTGATAGTTTAGGAAACTGAAGTGCATAAAATTTGAATGACTTTTTGCTGCCCCAGAAACCAAGCTGAAACAGATCCGTAATTAACCATAGGACTCTTAAATCCTGGTTCTGTCCTCTTTTAACATGCACATTTTGTCACTCAGACATGTATCTTCTTTGTTCCCTTGGTAAAATTTTATCTCGGGAGGCAAAAGACTGTTTTACAAAAATCATGTTACTAAAACCTAAAGGCAAAGAAAATGTGAGGGGTGGGACATAGCAGTGTGCTTGTAGCTAGCAAATGCAATTGGAAAAGATTATTATTTTGCTAAAGTCGACTCATGTCAATAAATAAGAAAAGAAAAAGTCGGTAAGATCTTATTCATTATAGTTCCAGTAGGACACTAAGCCATGAATTTTGAAAACACATTTTAATTAACAAAATGGGCTGAGTTACCAGAAGCCCCAGGGATGCTGAACAAACACTCAAGCCTTAGCAAAGAGAAAAGTGTTAACATCTTTGGGCCTGATGAGCAAGAAAAGGGAATATAATTATTGGAGCCTAATTGAGGGCTGCAACATTGTAGAGATGGCTCAATGGGAATGGGGCTTCTAAAAGGCACAGCCATTAACAGAACCATGCAGAAGCCATCAACAATCACTGGCCTCCATTTCCTGCCAAGGAATTCAGGATGACTTTCATAAATATATTGTCACTGATGAAGTGTTGGTAAGAGAATTAGTAGCTGTATTTGTTGGCAAAATGAGTGCAGCTACTCCATGCTGCACACTAATATGAGTCTGTGTTTTAACAATTAATCAAGATAATCAAAGTTTGGCATCTTTATCAGAATAACACAACCAATTGAAAATTTGTGTTTTACTATAATCCCTATAATTAAAAGGACTAAAAACATGAGCAGACAATCCATATAATAGAAATTACATTTAGTAAACCAAAAAAGTTGGAGAAGTATTACACCTAAAAAAACGTCTAAGTTAAATAACCTGTTTGGTCACTGTCTTAGTTCATTAAGTCTTCTATAACAAAAATATCATAAACTGGGTAGTTTAAACAACAAATACTTGTTTCTCACATTCGGGAGTCTATAAAGTCCAAGATCAAAGTGTCGGCAGAGCTGTGTATGATGAGGGCCCATTTCCTTTCATAGACAGTTTTTTGTAATGTCCTCACATAGCAGAAGAGGGGGCTAGGGAACTCTCTGGGGGGCAGGGGGTATTTGATAAGGGCACTCAACCCATTCAAGGAGGCTCAAATCTCATGACTTAATTACTTCCCAAGAGTCCTACCTGCTAAATCATCACATTGAATGTTAGGAATTCAACATATGAATTTGCAGGGGAGCAAAACTTTCAATTCATAACAATCACACAATGAAATAACTATTAACATAGTCTATACTGTAATACTGGAAATTAACATACAGAATGTTAACAACAACCATAATCTAGTGATAGAAGTGGACTTACCTCTTTCTTCCATTTTTCTTTCTTCTCTTTCATTCTAAGTTCCAATAATCAACAAAAACATTATTTATAATGGAAAAATTTTGAATAGGTGAAGTTTCAAGGAGTTATGAAAATATATACTAGACAGTAGATTAAATCCTTAGCACAATATAATATTAGGTTGATGCAAAAGTAATTGTGGGTGTTGCCAATGAAAGTAACAGCAAAAACTGAAATTACTTTTGCATCAACCTTTAAATTAAATGAAAAGATATGTAATAATCAGAGGATTTTACTCATTGAATTCTCTCAAATGTATACACTGCAATTGATTAAATGTTGTATATCAATACAAATCTAATATGATCCTATAATCCACCTAAATCCTTGAAAACCATATTACTATATTATCCTAAAATATAAATATGGCCCAATTTGAAGATCTTACCTCTTAAAAATATTATAATTTATATGGATAAAATATTATTTTGTTTCAATAGTATTACATGTTGACTTATAGACTATCAAAAATCAAAATGAATAATTATGATTTAACATACTTTAATAATTTTCATATATTCATACACCATAACGTATACCATACCAATTAGTCAATAGCTGATGTTGTTAGCATCTTAATTACTCCTCACTACCTTAACAAAACTGGCCTACCTAAATCTCCCCACTGCCAAGCAACTAGAGTTCATGGATGGCACAGCAATTATTGATTAATAATCTCTAGAGAAACTTATTGTTATGTTACTCAGTACTGGGAAAATTGAATCATAAAGGAGGTAATTGGCAAATATGTTACTCATATCTAATTGTTTAAACCCAAGTACCCTACACAGATAATTCAACTACTGCTGAAAATTAGCTAAAAGTCAACATGCATTTTATGGTAAACACAATTACAAGATGCTAAAACTATTGTTTATAAAAATAGAAATATTGTATATGAAATAAAACACTTAGACACTCTATATTACACAACTGGAAATAAAACCAGAATTGTCTTGAGTTGTTTAAGTCTACATGCAAATCTAATTAATGTACCAATTACAAATGAAACCATTGTAGGTACATTTTTCATGTAAGCTTGAAATATAAAGATTAAGATAATAGCAATGATAAAAAAACTTTATTCTACATTCTTAATTTGACACTGGAAATAGTTTAGCAAGCTATGTACTGTATTTGGTTTTTTAATGTGAGAAAACTGAAGGTCAGAGATATTCTAACTGTATTACTTGTAAAAACACTAAGCCACTTCCACGCCAATTAGTAAATAGCTGGGGTTGTGAGCGTCTTAATTACTTTCCATTATCTTAACAAAATTGACCTGCCTGAATCTCCCTACAACCAAGGAACTGGGGATCATGCACATCACAGCAAGGCCTCTTCAATGGATGCTCAGCACTATCATCAAATGTTCTGAGTAGAAGAGCCTTGTGTCTCACCAACTGGTAGATACTGTACTTTCAATTCTGCTAGATTTGGAGGCCTAAAACCAAAGTAGTTTTATCATATAGAAGACACTCAATATATATTGAGTTAATTTGTGTTTTCAGGTTTATTTCAGAAATATTATTTAATATGATAATGTTAATTAACACATAGGCAGCATAATTAGGGTAAAATAAGGAAGCATTGTTCTGCTCTCTGGCAGATTATAATGAGAGTTCTAAATAAATGGTAGATAACAAACTGTATTTTTATTAAAGTTACTGTTATTAGATAACATTGGAATCTTCTCCCTGAATATGTACATCAAAACAAAATTACTAGGAATGAGTAAGTAATGTGAATCTTTCTGTTTTGCTTCAGGAATAAGATAAAAAAAAATACACAGTGAACACTGTTTGAACAGTATACAAATAGCATGCTTGAGTGAAATATTATTTTGTAATAGATTATTTCACATCAATTTCATTATTTGTTAAAAGTTTCTGCAACTACTGCACATTTAATAGAGATTTTAATTTAATTAATACAATAAAATCATTTAAAAGTATGATTAGTAGGAAACTTGGAGATTGCCAACCCAACTATTAGGCTGGTGCAAAACTAATTGTGGGTTTTCTGATTAATAGTTACCTCATTAAGAAGGAAATAAAGAAAGAAGGAAAGAAGGAGTGAAGGAAGTGAGAAAACATGAAAGAAAAAGAAAGGAAGGAAGGGATGGTTAATGAGTACAAAAAAATGGTTGTAAAAAAATGAATAAGACCTACTAGTTGATAGCACAATAGGGTGACTATAGTTAATAATAACTGAATTGTATACTTTTAAACAACCCAAAGACTGTAATTGGATTGTTTTTACCTTAAGGGATAAATGCTTGAGGTAATGGATGCCCTTCCCCTCCAAAAAAAGAATGTTAGATATACAATTATATACCCAAGCAAATAAATACACTTTTAAAATATTGCTCTATAAGAAAGATATTTCAGCAATTAAAAAAAAGAAAGGAAGGAAGAAAGACAAACAAGAAAGTGGAGATATAGAAAAAAGGAGAACAAAGAAAAGAATGAAAGAATAGTAATTAAGATACTAAGAAATGAGACCCACAGATTTTAAGTGATTCAGCCATACCTAAGCCTTGATCAGTGAGAGTGCTAAAAAGGGCCAGGCGTGGTGGCTCACGCCTGTAATTCCAGCACTTTGGGAGGCTGAGGTGGGCAGATGATGAGGTCAAGAGATCGAGACCATCCTGGCCAACATGGTGAAACCCAGTCTCTACTAAAAATACAAAAAATTAGCTGGGCGTGGTGGCGTGCGCCTGTAGTCCCAGCTACTCAGGAGGCTGAGGCAGGAGAATTGCTTAAACCCAGTAGGCGGAGGTTACAGTGAGCCGAGGTCGCACCACTACACTCCAGCCTGGCTCCTGGTGAGGGAGTGAGATCCTGTCTCAAAAAAAAAAAAAGAAGAAGAAGAGTACTTCTTGTATGCCTGGCCCATGTTCTTTCAATTACTCAAATTTAATTTATAATATATGATAATCCTTGGTTTCTCATTACTCAAACACTTCTTCAGTCACTTTGAAAATATTTGTTTGTGCCAAACACAGTGGCTCATGCCTGTAATCCCAGCACTTTGGGAGGTCAAGGCAGCTGGATCACTTGAGGTTGGGAGTTCAAGATCAGTCTGGCCAACATGGTGAAACCTCTTCTCTATTAAAAATACAAAAATTACTGGGTATGGTGGCACACACCTGTAATCTGAGCTATTCAGGAGGCTGAGGCAAGAGAATTGCTTGAACCGGGGAGGCAGAGTTTGCCATGAGCCAAGACTATGTCACTACACTGCGGCCTGGGACAGCGAGATTCTGTTTCAAAAACAAAAAATTGTTTGACACCAAAATGAATAAGACACTATGACAGACTCTAGATATATAACAAAATAAATAAAATTAATGCCTGCTCTTATTAAAATTCATATTTTATTATAGAAAGACACATATTTGTTTAATTAGAATTGTGATCATGCAAAAGGAGAAAAAAGAGAGCACTCTGAAGTTATCATGATAAATTATTATTTGTACTCAATTTTGACCAATGAGTGTGGTGGGGAAAGTAAGTTTCTCCAAAGATATCCATGCCCTTATCTCTGGAAACTGTGAACATATTACCTTACATGGCAAAACAGATTTTCCAGATGAGATTAAAAGTATTATCTTGGGATGGGAAGATTCTCTTGGATTTGAACTAAATTTCTCTGGTGGGACTAATATAATCATATGCCTTTCTCATTTGGGTCAGAGACTTAAGGTGGAAGAAGGATGAGGAGAGATCTAAAGCATGAAGGGGAATTAACCTGCTGCTGCTGCTGCTGGCTTAGAAAGTGGAGTAAGGGGCCATGAGGCAAGAAATGTCAGTGGCTTCTAGAAGCTGGAGAAGGCAAAGAAACAGATTTTCCCTTAGGGCCTCCAGGAATGATTACAACCTGCTGACCGCTTGGTTTTAGCTCAGTGAGCTCTGTGTAAGGCTCTTGCCCTATGGAACTGTAAGACAATGTATTTTTATAGGACACTTAGTTTGTGGTATTTTTTTACAGCAGCAAAACCTATGCAAGGATGAAACAGTAACCAGGAAACAATGGGAAATACTAATTAAGGGAAGTTTTATATCAAAGCAAGAAACATGATATATTTGAACAAGAGAAAAGTCTAGTGTAAATAGAGAGCAGTAATCAGGAATGAGTTTGGTGTACATTGAAGCTGGCCAGTTAGACAGGGACTGGTCATACAAAGTCCTATAATCATTAGGACATTCACTTTTATTCTAAGAGCAATGGTAAACCATTTTACAATCAATTATCAGAAGGGATAAGATTTGATTAGTTAGTTCGCTAAACAAGACCTCACTTATGGCTGGGGAGGGGTTGGTGCAGTGATGTTCCAAGAGGCAGGTGGGGTAGAACACAGATTATCTGCATTTTGCTCCTGCATTAGTAGTTTACATTAAAGAATATTAAAATATTCAGCAATACATTCACAAACATTTCTTTTCATGCCCTTAATTGATAACATATATTATTTATAACTGGCTTTAAATAAGGAATGGGAACAGCTATTTATTTGTGAGTCATTCCATTCCGGCCATGTTTGGCACCAGAATGTAGGGAACAAACCCCACATTACATCCGTGGGTACCCCGAGTTCGGTGGTGACAAAAGAATGAGAAAAAGACAGATTAAGAGAGAAATCGGGTCCAGGTGGCCATCATTCATTACTGAAGGAGACAGTGAAGGCCACAAGCTCTGATCATCCACACTATTTATTGGCTACAATCACTTTGATTTATAGGGTAGGGGTGGAGTGATGGTGGGGAGTGGGTTACATGATGGTGGAGTGAATTGGTGAGCCAGAACTGGTGTGTCATTCTAAAGATTGACAGTGGCGGTTTGGGAGTTTCACAAAACAAGAACATGTGGTTATCTTTAGCCTATTATCTATATGCTGCTGATGGAACACGGGTCTTACAAGGAGACTACAAGTCTGGCTACTTCATAGTGTTATTAAGGGGTTTTACATCCTTGAGCACAATGTTTATGGTAACAGAGCCTAGCTTATCCTGCATGGGAACATGAGGCGTGGAGAAGTTTGCCTCCCCAGAGGCCTCCAGCAGTTTGCTGTGGTTTGCTGTTGCCAGTTTATATGTTACTCATAACCAATGTTTGTAGGCATTCTGTAAATCCTTTCTCCTTTGCTGCTTCCCCTAACATGATCTGATCCAAACAATGTGGAATAAAGCATCTCAGTAAACACACCAAGTTAATTTTTGGGATATATGTCCTTTGGTATGTGGAGAAACACATTAGAACTGTTCAAAAATGTCAAACAGATAATCCACCCAAATGGTGTGTATGATGTGTGTTCCTGTACATGCATAAGTGTGGGTAAGTCAGCAGTAGGACGTGTATGTACAGTATATGTCTTTCTAGTGTATATAAGTAGTACATTTGCCCAAATTTAAAAATAAAGTATGTTCTAGTAGTGCTCCTTATTTATAATTCAAAGATTGTAATATGTAGAAAGAAGAGATGAACATATTTATGTGTGAAAAATACTCCATGTACTCACTCGCACAGTATTTTCTCATGTTTCTCACTTTTTCCAAGAAAATCTATCACTAAAGTGCAATAGAAAACATAATTAAGTGTCCTCATGCTAAACACTTCAGTGACTTAAATATTTAAGAGTTTAGAATTAATGCCCCTAATGTAATATAGTCAGTACATACATATTTAATCCCGCTCTGTAAACTTTCAGAGTTAGCATATATTGTGGTAGTTTTCAATAGAACTGGCATGTATAGAAGTAAAGTCTACATAGTTCATTGCAGTGAATAGTTTGAGTCCGTTCTCCTCTGAAGCTCTTAGGAGAACTCCTTTCTGGGGGGAAATCTAGCTAGTTAGCCATCTTCTTTTAAAATTTCACTATGTAACTGCTAATGGATGCAATAATGATTTTTAAAAAAGACAACCAAGAGAGCAATGAAAAGCCAGAAAAGGAAGGGATAATTTATAAAATGCTCAATCATCTTTAAACAGCCTAAAAAGTGTGGTACTTAGACTTGGTTCACAGCTGTAGAGGTAGATATAAAGCCATGACAAGGAAGAAGGTTGTCCTCCACTGAACACTAATTAACCAAATCAAGGGTTCAATCTTGCTGTACCTTAGCTTAGCGCCAATCTTAAAGATGTCAGTGTCCCTTCATCTCCTGGCAGGGCTTTGGCACTTCAAAACTTGAGAAACTCAATGTTTATTGAGAGGGCTGACATTGCCTACTATGAATCTATAAGAAACTATTTTAAAATCCTCTAAACTCCCAAAGTAGAATTAAATACTAGAATCAAGATGATGCCCCCAAAATATCTTTTACTGGAGGAGTGTCAATAATGTAAAACAACACAAATTGCTTATTTGAACATGAGTAACAACAAAGAAATAGAACTAGATTTTTGTTTTCCCTCTCACTTTTTCCTCTGGCTCTGTTGAAATAGAGCGTTAAAAACGAATGCTGATGACGTGGGTTTTCTCTGTGATACTTATCAACCATCTATATTTTGTATTTGAAAAAAAAAAAAAAATGTGAAAGCAAACACAGCTAGTGGAAGCTATTCCTTTAAACCATTTACCAGTAATTTATGCCCCTGAGAAGATAGTGTGTCAGCAAAATTGTTAGGTCTCTGATTAAAAGATTTGTGCAATTTTGTAAGGTTTGTAGGTCAGTGAATAGACTTCAGGATTTCAGGAAGAAAGGAAAACAGATTCTAAACAGCCAAGTTTAAAAACTGCAATAACAAAAAGTGGAAAACCATGCTATGAGGGGAGAAAAAAAAGACTAAAACCAGATTATTTTCTCTGGACTGAGATGTAACATTATATGACGATCATACAGAACACATTTTTAACATAATATAAAATAGCAACCTAGAATTTACATTATAATGGTCACACTATGCTTAGGTTGCCTAGTTCTGTGTTCTACAATGTCAGAAAAATATACTTCTATAATTCTGATTTGTTTGACTGCTGTTCCTGAAATGTTTCAAGTTGATGCAATTAAAATGTCTGCAGGAGAAGTATAGGCAATCAAATTTATGCTTTTGTTTGTTCATTTTGTGTTTTATTATGAAGAAACTTCAGAGCTATTTACAGAAACAATATAAAAATAATAATTTAGTAATACTGCTATTATTTATTGAGTGCTGGGCACTTGTTTAATTGTGCTGGTGTAAATGCAGACATAAGAGGGAGAACCAATATCTGCAAATGTACAGATAATTTTCAGATGAATAAACAGGAACTTATGTTGTGGATAAAATGAAATAAAATAACTGTAGTCAAAACGAACATTCGATCTATTTTTTTCTCGGTTATTTTTATCTTATCAACCTAGACTTAACTCTAACTCTTACTTTCCAACCTGGAATAATGAGTATGTCTCAGTGGTTTAGTGCCTCAATGCCCACTTGTGCTCCCTCATCTAAATACTCTTGTTTAAATTTCTCACTCTTAAATGGCCCTCAGGTTTGAAGTTTGATGATTCTGCTGATTTCAATGACACACTTGAGCAAAGGATGCTTGATAGGGCTGGGTACTCACATATTAAATCTTAATTATCCCCAAGGCATTTTGTGTTTGTTTGCTGTGAAGACTCTTGTCTCGCCTTTGAAGAAAAATAATGCTTAGGATGTGGCAAGACTCTTCAAAAGTCTTCTCAATGGCTCACGAAAAGATTCCCTCACCTATAACCATGCTCTGCTATTCCTCTCCTCTCACTGTGTCTTAGAATAAACTCCCCAATAAGCTTAAGCTATTATTGAATATATTAAAGGCATCTCTCTCCAAAGAACATTTTCAAAGGTAAATAATACTAAAAATAATATAATGCACTACACTGTATCTTAAAGCATTTTGGAAACTTTGGAGTTGCTGTCACTTAATTAGGAAAGATATAACAACAGACAGAAGGTAATATATCAATAATCATTTGCAATATATGTGTGATTAAAAACCAGTACATGTACAAAAACCAGTACATTTTAAGAGGGAATTAAGGAATCGAGGGTGGCGAGGAGCTGATTCGCTTTCACGGCAGCCCTGCAAAACTAGAGAGATTGTAGCTCTCAGACATGGTATTGTCGTGAAGCTAATGATGAAATAGTTGCTGAGTTTCAGCACTGCCTGACTTGCATACTTATTAGACACTTCCTAATTAGGCAGTTTTGTAACCCATTGCTTTATCTATGATGCTTCCAAACATATTTCACTTACAGGCCCTTTCATTTTCTTCAAAATTAGAAGTCAACTCACATGTTGGTATTTATTTATGTTAGGCTTAATATGTATGTATTTCAAAAAAATTCTAAAGTCACAAAATTAAACTCAATATAAATGGTAGGAATTATACATTAAAACTTTCTGCAAAAAACAGCATACATGCACACAATTTGTTATAAGAAGCATAACAAACCATAATATGTCAAAACCCCATTCAAAACAAATGACAAAGATCATTCTAAAATGTCATTCTCAGTTGTTTGAATGGGGTTTTTGACATATTATGTCTTCCTAACAGAAGAGCGTGTATGGTTTAAAAAATCGTGGCAGATTAGAGAAATAAAATGCCCCAGAGATTGTTTCCCCACTTAGAATTCAAGGATTTCTAGTTAGCAATGATATTAAATATTTAAACTAATTATTAACTTTACAGTACAAATCATGCCTGCAAACCCAGGAGGTTCACATTTATGCTTATAGAATAATTTTTTCCATTAAGATAGCAATGTATTAACATACACATAATTATGATTTACACAGCAAATTTATTCTTAGTCTATTATAAAATAAGTAAAAGATAAAGATGTAGCTACAGAGATTAAGTGAATTTTTGTTTAAATCATCCCACCAAACAAGATCACAGATTATGGGATTGCTGGGTAGGTAAGAAGAATTGTTTTCACTCACTCATTGCCATGTTTCATAAATTTTAATGTGTGTTTTCATGTCAGAAATATTTAAGACAAAATATTTTTTGTAAGTCTGCTTTAACTGAAAATTTCATGTTTACATTTATTTGTTTGAATTATTTTAAATTTGTTTTCATATTCTATTTGCTCTCAAATTATAGGATATATCTTTGTTTCATCAATTCCACCTGATGGT
This sequence comes from Aotus nancymaae, assembly GCF_030222135.1. Lineage (NCBI taxonomy): Eukaryota > Metazoa > Chordata > Mammalia > Primates > Aotidae > Aotus > Aotus nancymaae. The sequence continues at coordinate 27,083,389 of NW_026988435.1, forward strand.
AAGTGCTAAGAAAATAGTTAACTATTTTAATATTATAAATTGTTTTTATTGTGCTCTCTCTAATCAGAATTATAAAAATATTTTCCATGTTATAACATAATCTCTATAAACATGTTTAATAACATCACAGTATATAATACATTACCTAACAGATTTAGCATAATTTGTTTAATGAGTCTCCCTGCAGTTATTTATAGTTATTTATTTTTCAACCCTTTCCCTGATCCCTGCACCCCTTTTCTTGAAGAGTCCAACATTAATTGTTTCCATCTTTATCTTCATTGGTGTACCCAGAATTTAACTCCCACTTATAAGTGAGTATATGGAACATTTCGTTTTCTGTTTCTGTGTTAATTCACGTAGGAAAATGGCCTCCAATACATCCAGCTGCATCCACATTGCTGAACAGGAAGTGATTCTGTCCTTCTTTATGGCTGTGTAGTATTCCATGTTGTATATGTACCATATTTTCTTTAACAAATCCATCACTGATGAGCACCTAAGTTGGCTCCATGTCTTTGCTATTGTGAATAGTGCTGTGGAAAACGTACAAGTTCATGTGTGTTTTGGAGAATGATTTATTTTCATTTGGGTGTATACACAGTAATGGGATTACTCAGTTGAATGATAGTCCTATTTTTAGTCCTCTGAGAAATCTCCAATCTGCTTTTAAAAGTTGCTGAATGAATTTACATTGTCACCAATTGTGTAAAAGTCCTCTCTTTCATCTTCAGCCTTACTAGCATCTGTTACTTTTTGATGTTCTAGTAATAGCCATTCTGACTGGTATAAGATGGTATCACATTGTGGTTTTAATTTGCATTTCTCTGATGATTAGTGACGTTGAGCATTTTCGTTTCCTCTGGTAAAAGTAAATTTATTACATTTAAGAAAAACAATTCCCAAAAAGAAACGATATTATCACTGAAAACAGATGCAATTGCCATTGTGAGTAATACCCTGGGAAAATTAAAGAAGAAAAACAAGTCATAATTAATGAAGAAGATTCAATCTAAATACACCCTTTGCTATCAGACACAGCTATGCTTTCTGAGACCCTAACCATTCTGGTTAGTTAATGGCAGAATTCACAAACGTTCCTTATGAATGTAAAGTGTTTTATTTACATCAAGTAGTATTCTGTGGATTATGAAATCACAGACTCCTTCTAGATCTTTTTGTCTGCTTGCATATCTTCTTTTAAAAAATGTCTGTTCATAACTTTTGCCCACTTTAATGGGATTGGTTCTTTTTCTTGTCAATTTTTTTAAATTCCTTATAGACTCTAAATATTAGTCCTTTGTCCAATGCATGATTTACAAATATTTTCTCCCATTCTATAGGATGTCTGTTTACTGTGTTGACAGTTTCTTTTGCTGTACAGAAGTTCTTTAGTGTAATTAGATTCCACCTGTCAATTTTTATTTTGGGTGCAATTGCTTTTGCGGACTTAGTAATAAAATCTTTGCCTAGGCCCACATACAGATTAGTATTTCCTGAGTTTTGTCCTAGGACTGTCATAGTTTAAGGTCTTACATTTAAGTTTTTGATCCTTATTGACTTAATTTTTGTATATGCTGAGAAATAGGGGTCTAGTTTCATTCTTCTGCATATAAATAGCAAGTTTTCCCAAAACTGTCTATTGAATAGGGAATTTCCCCATTGCTTGTTTTGTTGATTTTGTCAAAGATCAGTTGGTAATTGTTGTAGGGCTTTATTTTTGGATTTTCTGTTCTTATCCATTGGAATATATGTCTTTTTTTTTTTTTTTTTTTTTTTTACCAGTATCATGATGTTTTTGTCACTGTAACTCTGTAGCATAGTTTGAAATCAGGTTATATTATGCCTCCAGCCTTCTTCTTTTTGTTTTGGCTATAAATCTGTGTGGTCCAGGGCTTTTTGTAGGAGGATCCCTTTTGCAGTTTGGACTCATTTTTGGTTCCATATAAATTTTGAAATAGTTTTTTTAGTTCTGTGAACAATGCCATTTGTCACTGATAGAAACAGCATTAAATCTGTAGATTATTTTGGGCAGTATGGCCATTTTAACAATATTGATTCTGCTAATCTATGAGCATGCTATGTTTTCCCATTAGTTTGTGTCATCTCTGATTTCTTTCAGAAATATTCTGTAATTCACCTTATAGATGTCTTTCATCTCCTTAATTAGATATATTTCTAGGTAGTTGTGTGTGTGCGCGGGGCGGCTATCCTAAACAGGATTACATTCTTGATTTGCCTCTTAGCTTGAGTGCTATTGGTTTACAGAAAGCTATTAAAAATATTTGGATGTTGATTTTGTTTCTTTACATTTTACTAAAATTGTTATTATGTCTCAGAGACTTTAGGGTTTGCTAGGTAAAGGAACATATCATTACCAAAGAGATATAATTTCTCTTCCTAGTTTCCTATTTGGATACTATTTCTTTCTTTCTCTTGCCTAATGCTATGTCTGAGACTTTCAGTACTATATTGAAAAGGAGTGGAAAGAGTGGACATTCTTGTCCTGTTCAAGTTCTTAGTGGGAATGCTTCCAGCTTTCACCCATTCGGTATGTTGGCTTTTGATTTGTCCCATATGGCTATTATTTTTAGGTATGTTCCTTCGATGCCTAGTGTGTTGAGTTTTTTAATTGTGAATAGATGTTGGATTTTGTCAAATGCTTTTCTGCATCTAATGAGATGATCGTATCGAGGGAACGTGTTCTCTTTCCAGGTCCACAAAGGGGCGTAGTTTTAAGGTCAAGAACTTCCCAGTGCCATGCCCCCCTCCCATGCCTCTCCATCCTGGAGGTTTAACGATTTCTGTTTCAACTTTTGCGGGCATAGGAGAGGGTCAAAAGTCAATCACTCCAGTGGAAGTTTAAGGGAACGCTTTTTATTGACCAGGAGTTTTGGAGAAGGTGGGAATTCCTCCCAGGTTAAAAGTCCCCTTCTTCCACACCCCTTTGAGACTCCATGTTTGGACCCCCTTCCACGAACACTCCCTTCATGGGAGCTCTTTCTCTCTGTTGGATTTCCCTTCTGGGTTCCCCTTCCACACATTCTCTCTCTTTCTCATGGAAGCTTTCTCTCTTCCTCTCCTTTTTCTCTTTCTCTACCTAAATAAATCACTTTCTGCAAACACTGTTTTGGGGTCTGGTATTTACTTTACATCGTTGTCTCCTCTCTCGTTCTTGAGAGAGTGAGGGACCAAGAACCTAGAGAATCGTCCTTTCAGAACCCCAACAATATGGTTTTTGGTTTTTAATTCCGTTTACGTGGTGAATCACATTTATTGAATTGGGTATATTGAACCAACCGTGCACCCCAGAAACAAAGCCTAGTTAATTATAGTGAATTAGCTTTATTTATGTTGCTGGATTCAGTTTGTTAGTATTTTACTGGTGATTTTTTGTGTCTATGTTCATTAGAAACATTAGACTACAGTTTCTTTTTGTTGTTGTCTTTGCTAGATTTTGGTATCAGGATGATACTAAAATTCATACAATTCCTAAAGAGAAAAGATAATTATCACCGAAAACAGATGCAATTGCCATTGCATGTAACACCCTGGGAAAATTAATACTTGTTAAAATGACACTTACAATTAATTCCAGACATATGAAAAGACTTAGACACCCACGTAATAGTAGTAGAAGATTTCAACACCTCAAAATTTCTAAAAATTTCTAAAATTTTTAAACATATTAACTCGTTGAACTCTCACAACAATCTATTATGGTGAATTTTATTATCCTTTTTACAAATAATATATTTTAAAATAATCAAGTGATTAGACGACTTACCCGAGTCATAAGTGTTAGAGCTAGTATTCAAACTTAGGCATGTGCTCTTTCATTTATGCTCCTCATATTATTGAAAACACTTAGTAGAGTCCCATAAGCTAAGGAGAAATTACATTTTTCCCTGACCATCACTAAGAAAATTTTTTACCACTAGACCAACTTTGAGATGCTTAAGGGTGTTCTAAACATAAAAATGGAAACACTTTACTAGGAAAAAAGTCCCATAACTGGTAAGTATGCTGAGATTTAAAGTTAATTAATTGGTTAAGTTTAGTGTATTCCATGTCATCCAGTTTTATCTATCTGGTTATGAAAGATAATGTGTGATGGGGAACATCATGCCTTCAAGCTTCCAGTCATTGCTGTAGGAAGTTTAATATCACATTGATATTAAAAATAATTAATTAAAGAAAAACTAAAAAATTATGTGTGAGGGCCGGGTGCGGTGGCTCACACCTGTAATCCCAGCACTTTGGGAGGCCGAGGCGGGTGGATCACGAGGTCAGGAGATCGAGACCATCCTGGTCAACACGGTGAAACCCCATCTCTACTAAAAATACAAAAAATTAGCTGGGCATGGTGGCGCGTGCCTGTAATCCCAGTTACTCAGGAGGCTGAGGCAGGAGAATTGCCTGAACCCAGGAGGTGGAGGTTGCGGTGAGCCGAGATCGCACCATTGCACTCCAGCCTGGGTAACAAGAGCGAAACTCCGTCTCAAAAAAAAAAAAGAAAGAAAGAAAGAAAGAAAAATTATGTGTGAATCAATTCCTTTTTTTCAAGTCCCTACATTGATTTCTAAAGTAAACATTCCCAAGGCCAACACTTTCATTAAATTTGATTGGGGAATATTTGATTTATGAGTGTTGTAATTTTATCTCGCTACTGAGGAATTATCTGTACCTGCCCACTCAACTACCTCTTTCAAGCATCTCTAAGAAAGACTTTTCATGGGTTAAGGAGCAGAAAAGCAGGTTGCCCACTCAAAGATTTATTCATATAATTAGGGGAGAAAGGCTGAATCTGAAACCCAAGATGTCTTTAATTTAAAAGTCTTCGAGATACTCTTCCTTGGAATAGGGAAATATTGGTAGAGTCATTTAATATGTCACAATCGTTTTTTCAAGAAACATTGAACCATATCCATGACCCAGAAGGGATTGTGTGCAAAGCATTTTGTCTTGCATAAATTCATAGTTTGAAATTGAGTTTGAAAAAATTCCCAAATTTTGACAACTCTTGTCTTGTTATTAAATTTCTTTTTTAGTCTTTTTTGACAAAGCAAAGGTTAGTAAATGAGAAACTGTGTTGAATGAAGTTTTAGCGATGTATTGTTTACCTAGTTTACATATTAGAATTCTGGCTAATGAAATAATAAATAACTGAATAAGGTAAAGCAAAGATAGCTAAGACTGACAAAGTCTCCTATAACATCTTTGTCTGTAAATAAATAATTTATTATAAAACGCATACTTTTAGGAAGTATAAAGAATAAGGACAGAATCGCACTTTCTACATTTTCTATTTAGCCAAATCTAATTTTAAGTTACTTCTTTCTGGACATGCCAGACATTTAGTTCAAATATTTCAAAAGGATATCTAACAACAGGACAACAGAATTGAAGATTTGAAGATAAGTTAACATAACTATACATGTTTAATTAAGAATCAATTGAGTAACGTGAAATTTAGTGATTCTTTTCAATATTTACATTTCAATACAATTGCAATGAACAGAAAATGTCATAACAATGCTTCTTTAATTTAATAAAAATTTAATATAACAAAATTTTTATATAGATGTTTCTTGAAAAGGGTTGTTTTTTGCTCACTACACAATTGAAATCATATTTAATAATTTTTATCAATTTATTGATGAAATTTTATTTCATTTGTGAGCATAATTTTTTTTTTGTATTTTGAAATTGTTTATTTTCTTTTTCTTTTTTTCACTTTTATTTTAATCCAGGGGTACGTGTACAGATTTGTTATATAGGTAAACTCATGTAACAGGGATTTGTTGTACAGATTATTTCATCACTCAGGTACTAAATCTAGTAGCCAATAGTTATCTTTTTCTGATCCTCTTTCTCCACCCACCTTTCACCCTCTTATAGGCCCCAGTGTCTGTTGTTCCTTCTATGTGTCCATGTGTTCTCATCAATTAGCTCCTACTTACAAGAGAGAGCATGAGGTGTTTGCTTCTCTGTTCCTGCATTAGTTTGCAGGAAAATGGCCTCCAGCCCCATCCTCGTTCTTTTTTTATGGCTGCATAGTATTCTATGGTGTAGATGTTTCACATTTTCTTCATGCAGTCTACTGTTGATGAGCATTTAGGTTGAGTCCTTGTCTTTGCTATTGTGAATCGGGCTGCAGTGAACATACTGTGCATGTGTTTTTATGACAGAATAATTTACATTCCCTTGGATATATACCAGTAATGAGATTGCTGGGTTGAATGGTAGTCTGTTTTTAGGTCTCTGAGGAATTGTCACACTGTTTTCCAAAATGGTGGAACTAACTCAGACTCCCACAACAGTGTATAAGCATTTCTTTTTCTCTCAGCCATGCCAGTGCCTGTTATTTTTTGACATTTTAATCTTAGCTATTCTGACTGGTGTGAAATGGTATCTTATGCAGTTTTGATTTGCATTTCTCTATTAATCATTATTATTGAGCTTTTCCTCATACGGTTATTGTCCTCATGTACGTCTTCTTTTGCAAAATGTCTATTCATGCCCTTTGCCTGATTTTTAAGGGGTTGTCTGCTTTTTCTTGTAAATTTGTTTACGTTCCTTATAGATGCTAAATAATAGACCTTCGTCAGATGCATAGTTTTCAAAATTTTTCTCCCATTGTGTAGGTTGTCTGTTTACTCTGTTGATAATTTCTTTTGCTATACAGAAGCTCTTTAGTTTAATTAGATCCCATTCATCAGTTTTGCATTAGTTGAGATGATTTTGGTATCTTCGTCATGAAATCCTTGTCCATTCCTATGCCAATAATGGTGTTTCCTAGATTGTCTTTCAGGGTTTGTATAGTTTTGGGTTTTACATTTAAGTCTTTAATACATCTTCAGTTAATTTTTGTATATGGTGTAAGGAAGGGATCCAGATTCAATTTTCTGGATATGGCTAGACAGTTACCTCATATCATTTATTAAATAGTGAGTTCTATTCCCAATGCTTGTTTTTGTCAGCTTTATCAGGTTTTTGTAGGTGTGCAACCTTATTTCTGGGCTCTCTATTCTGTTCTATTTCAATAGAGTCCGTCAGAATAGAAAGACGGATTAAAGACTTAAATGTAAAATCAAAAACTATACAAAACCTGTAAGACAACCTAGGCAATATCATTCTTGGCACAGGAATGCCAAAGATTTCATGATGAAGACACCAAAAGCCATTGCAACGAAAGCAAAAATTGATGAATGGGATCTAATTAAAGAGCTCCCTCACAGCAAGAGAAACCATCAACAGAGCAAACAGACAACCTACACAATGGGAGAAAATTTTTGCTAATTATGCATCTGACAAAGGTCTAATATCCAGTATCTATAAGGCACCTAAACAACTTTTTTTTAATTAAAGCAAATAGCTCTCACTTAAAAAGTAAGCAAACGGCATGAACAGACACTATTCAACAGAAGACATAGATACGGCCAATAATCATATGAAAAGAAGCTCAATATCACTGATCAAAAGAGAAATGCAAATCCAAACCACAATGAGATACCATCTCATACCAATCAGAATGACTTGTTTTGTGAAAGAATATATGATCTGTCCTTGAGAATTATCAAGTGCTGAGGAAAAAAATATGTATTCTGCAGCTGTTGTATTAAATATTCTGTAGATATCTGTTAGATCCATTTGGCCTGTTGTGTAGATCAACTCTGATGTTTCTTGATTTTTTGTCTGGAAGATCTGTCCAGTGCTAAAAGTGTGGGATTGAAGTCTCCAGCTACTATTTTACCGGGGCCTATGTCTCTCTTTAGCCTAATAATATTTGCTTTATATATCTAGATGCCCTAGTGTTGAATGCATATTTTGAGTTGGGTTTCATTGCTTGTAACCCAAAAAAGAGAAATTTAATACAAGTATTGTTATATAACAGAGGATTTTGCAAGTGACAAACCTTATAATATAGAATTAGCTGAGTTAATCAAAAGGATGAACTGGACACTTCATCCATTCCCATAGGGTTGTTGAAAACCTCATTGTATAAAACTCAAACAATTTTATGAAGTGTTCATTGCCATGCCTTGGGATTCAGAATCATTGACCTGATAATTTTAAGGCATTGTATAGGAAATTGCCCAGATGTTTGTTTATTTTGGCTAGTTTTTGTGCCTGTCCATAGGATTAAAAAGACAGTGTCAGATAGTATTTGGTCATGCAAACAATTACACCTGAAGGGAATTAATTTGCATAGTACATGCATACACCAGGTATAAAAGGTACTTCTCACCAAGGCATACCTGACACATGCCTCAACCTCTTATTCCAACATGATGTGAAAAATTGGTGTAACTATTATTTCAGAGCCTAGAAGATTCAAGAAGCTCCACTTCTTTATATGCATACACATATGTATGAATGATGTGATATAAAACATACATCATTAATTCTTTCTTCAACTGAGATAAAGCAGTTCAATGGCTAGATAGCAATAATGGTAATGTTGATTTTTTTTCAGTATAAAGTAAAGTGGTATTGGATCAAGTTCATCCAGAATCTAGGCAATACCTTTGCTATAGACATATTTATAACTTAACACTTTTGCAAGAATTTTTCAGGGACACCTTCTCATTGACTGGTGGCAGAATATAACAGTATTAATGGACATAAGAGCTTAGGTCCTTTTGTGAGAAGGTGATGGATGGTCTTATTTCTTTTTGTTTCATTGTTCAGTATATCTCTTTGAGTAAATGCTGAAGACTGTAATAAATTCTCATCATATTTCCAGAACCACTTCTTTATAGTGAAGGTTGTTTGGATGTGAGCTTGCCAGCACTTTCCAATAAAATTTCACTATTAAAATGTCAATTAAAGTAAAATTTGTCAGTTTGTCTAAAATTTGGATTAATGTTAATTATGTCCTGAAATGATGCCTACTTTGATGTGTGGCTTAAAAAAAATGAAGAATTATTGCACTTCTAGAAATATATTCATTCTTTTCATTTCTTATTTTTTAAAGAGCTTCCAGCATAGCATACTACTTTTTTCTTTAAATTTTAAATATTCCATTAATATCACTGCATTAAATGGTAAAAGATATTTTATTTTTATACAAAAAATAAACCTTCATTATCCATCACTACCTATACATATAGGTAGTGATAATCAATAGAGGTAGACTTGGACATAGATATAGATGGTATAGGCATAGATTTAAATGTATAACTACAGCTAGACATAGATATAAAGAGTGTGAATAAAATTACAGGCTTTTCACATTCTTTAATTATGTAACTGATTTTCACATTCTTTAATTATGTAACAACCTTGTCAGGCAAAATTAATTAAACTGAACTTACTACAATCGCTAATTCTGAGACTATAAGAAGATTTGAATCTTGACTTTGACACCCAATAGCTCTGTGACCTTAGTCAAGTTTTATAACTTCTATAAACTTCATTTTATGAATCTAAATAATGCATATATAGTGGTTTAATGTGAGAAATAATTGACATAAATTATTCAAAGCTGTTGGAAGAGCACAAGAATCATTTGGACCTGGGAAGTGGAGGTTGTAGTGAGCTGAGGTCACTCCACCACACTCCAGTCTGGGTGACAGAGAGAGACTTTTGTCTCAAACAAACAAACAAAAAGAGTCCAAATTGAAATTCAGCCTTTTATAAGAAACCCACATCAAGTGACAATGACATTAATCTATATGTAAGGGCAAAGTCTTCATGGTCTAGTGGCCTTTCACTAGGCCCAACCACCCAGCACACCTGTATTAAGGTTTGAGTTTGCAACACATACATTTTGAGGGACACATTCAAACTACAGGAGGGCCTCTGTTAGTTACAATGCTGGTTTCTTTAAAAATATCTTTATAAAAATATTAAGTGCAATTAATATAAAATAAAATGGTACTGAAAAACTCAAAATTAAAAAAAAACAAAAAATACTGTCTCCTGCTCATAATTTCCTTAGCTACTTAATACTCTCCTGAGTCCATTTTCAATGTGTTTAGTTATTTCTTTTAATATTTATCATTATTTTCTGGATAGCAGGCTCCATGTACTGTTGACTCTTTACTTACACTTGTCTACTGATTTTCTATGAGAGATGACGACAATTTAACTCTCTTATAGTCCCACTCTTTCTCAATTTTTCTTCCCTAGATAATTATAATATATTTCTTTTATGTGTGGTAAAACTACATTATAGTTTGAAACCTCTTATGACTATGGAAGTATTATTAAGTGATAAATAGTTATTGTTAGTCACATTTGTTTTCCTGCAAACTTTACAATTTTTCCAAGCATTACTTGCACTCTTCTTACTTTGTAGATTTGTTTGGCTTTTTTTTTAAGACAATGTAATTGTTCTATAAATCCTCTAGGATGACCTCCAACAGATTAGTAAAACCCTTCTCAAACCAAGTTTTTTAAATAATCAAACCTACCAGATAACCCATTGTGTAATTTCTCTGTCATTTGAGAATATTTTCTTCTCTCTTTTTCTTTTTGTTCTAGAGGTTTCTATCCTCTTATTTCAACCTGGACTTGGGACTCTAGGAAAATTGTGCAGTTGTTGTTATTTGCCTTTTAGTCACTGTAGGAATTTTGCCTTTTTTATATCCTAAATAGGATTTACTTTTTTCTAGAACCCTGTGTTTTTGTAGTGGTTTACTGACTTAACTGATAAAGAACATAGTTCATTTATTTCTTGAGAAAAATAGTAAAAAGGACAATTTTGAGACTCTACATTTTTCCAAATACTTTTATTCTACTTGCACACCTATATGATAGTGTGCTGGGTACAAAATAGAAGTTACAATTAATTTTCCAGTAACTGTTAAAGATATTGCAATATTGGTGATTTGGCTTTGGTTTTGATGTTAAGAAGACTAATACTTTCCTATAATGTATTTCTTTTGTTCTGCTATTTTTTAATTGAGATACCTTTAGGTATATAATTGAGATTCTCTTTATCCTAAGAACCTCAAATTTTAGAATGATTTATCTTTGTCTGGGCTATCCATGGAATTGAATGTACAGTGGAACCTCTCAATATGGAAACTCATCTCTTCCATTTTAAATACATTTTATTTGAAAAAAGTTATGGATTCACTAAAAGTTTCAAAAACTGTATAAAGAATTTTATGTAACCTTCACTCAGCTGCCCCAAAGTTGTGAGATCATATATAACTATAGCACAATATCAAACCAGAAAATCGACATTGGCATATTACTTTTAACAAGACTACAAATCTTATGCAAGTTTTACCTTCTTAAACTTAACCTATATGTGTATGTGTGTGTTTGCAATTGTATTCCATGTACTGATTTATGCAACTGTACTCCATATGTTAATTTATGTGACCGCCAGCACAATTATGATACAGGACTTCCTTGATCATCTTACATTCTTCCTCCATTATTCTCTCTCTCCCCACCCCACCAACACACCCTTCTTCATCCTCTCCTGTCTCATTCTTAAACTGACATAAAAGATTGACTTTGTTTCTGGTGTTTAGCAGTTGAGATGTCTTGAGGTCTTCTCCATGGCTGACCAAATACAGTGGCCCCAGTATTATTTGACTTGAATTAATTCAGGCAGAAACTGACTTGCCTGCAGTTCACCAGAGCATCAGTGTCTGTCTATAACCTTTTCAGGTACCAGATTAGTGGCAGAAATTCTTCAGAAAAGCCTAATTCATTCCTAGTCTTCTCTAATTGGATGTTATTGTACACCTTACTTACATCATTTTTGACTACACAATTTATTTAAGAATTATCATCTGTTACTACAAGATTTATTTAAAATCTTGATAAGACTCCTGTTTCATCTCCAACATCGATTGTAAACAGCTAAATTCATATCTCAAGTTGTCTGCCAAAAAAACAATGTAAATATCCTGCTAGACTATGATTGAAATGTTGAAAATTAAAGGCGTCACCTGTCCTTTAAATGAATTTGTCCCTCCTCTTTCTAATATCCTTAATTTCCCAATAAGATGACATGGCTCATCATGCCACCATTTTCCAGGGTATACAAGCCACAAATCTTTATATCATTGCTTAGTCATTTCTTTCCTTCCACATTCTCATTTTGTTAGTCACAGTAATACCTTATTCCGTGTTTGATGTGTTGCACCTAAATCTAAGCTCCTTAGTGCTTTTATTGCAAATTCTTTGTCCTCACTGTTCCTAGCTGGATAATTATAATAGAATAACGTTCTGTTTTCCCTATATTCCTAAAAAAATCAGCCTACCTTGTTTATTCTTAACACTGCTGGCAAAATCCAATTAATCCACTTTCACATTGGAAGTCTCTCCTGCCTGTGAAATAGGCATGTATTTCTGATGTAAATCATTACATCATTGGGCTAAATTGATACTGCCTGTATGTGACATACATATTTCAATAGCTGACAAATACATATTCTATTGTTTTTATATTTGTGCAACCTAAACCATGTGCAACTACCTATTTATCTAAAATAAGTATAGTTTTTCTTCTATCACACTATCATAGACTAATCTCCAAATCTTTACATAGCATATTATAAAGAATATATCTGAATTTTCAAATCAGTTGTATTTCATGATTCAATGTTTTAGCAGGTTTTATTCAGTTAAAAGCATCAAATCTAATCTTTTTTTGAAAACTTACTACATACTCTTCATTTAAGATTTAAAGTAGACCTGGGTCACACTGATTCTAGGCATGTGAACTCAAACATAAATTACACAGATCCAAATAATAGCTTTACAAGAATGCTACAGTGAAACTGCTGTAACTGGTCAGGAACTCTGGGAGTTTTAATCCTGGCTGTGTCACAAGCTTGCCATATGACCTTGGCAAGTTAATCTATGTCCCTGTATTTTTATGTAAAAAGTCAGTGTTGTACCTGGGAACTTTGATGTACCTGTCATTGTGGTACAGTGTAATACAGAAGGAAAATCATAGATTCACACAATATATAATCTGGAAGAGAACATGAGGGAATATCCTGTTTATACTTTCAACTAGAAACCGTACTGCATGTAAACCACTAGTCAAACAACTTCAGATTAAATGTCAAGAGTGAATGGACTCCCAAGCAAAAGCCATCTATTTTTTTTTAATTCAATAAAAAACATGTTTTATACATTTAATCATTAATTATACAATTTAATAATCATTAATTATACAATTTAATAACAATACATTATATGAAATAAGTTGCCAAATTTTTGTTGTATTTTAAAATACTTTTTACATGCACTCAATAATTTGATTGTTATATTTTTGAATGGATTGTTAAATTCCCAGTTTAATTTTTTTTTCAGAAGTATGATTTCACATCGTATCTGTCTTGTTATCATTTCCTAATGATATCTAAACATGTTAGGTCATAATTGACTATGGGGAACACACCAAGTTTAATAAAACTTACATTGTGTTCTTATGCATGTAGGGTTTGAAGAAATCAAGTGTAAGGGCAATTTTATTTGTTGTAATCTCATAAAGCCACCTTTAGCTTACAATATTTCTAAAAGGATGTCTTTAATTAAGCAATGCATTCTCTTATCAAGGTCCACAAGTTAATTTATTTATTTTCCCATATTTTGTAGGCTTATGTTAAATGATTAACTTCCATTTGATTATAAGTAAATAGTAAAGCATCACAGAATTAGTTAATTTTGAGAAAAGTGTTAAACCAACAAAGTAAAAACTCTTGTTTGCATCAATAAACTCAATTCCTGCTAACTTGTTTAGCATGTGAAAATCGAACAACTGACAATTTTGATTTCTGAGACAATGACTATAGATGTGATAATTTTATGGTGTATGTATACATTTAAAGTATGAGAGACAGAGAAACATCTTAAATAACCTAAATAATAAAGCTGTAGCTATGAAGAAGTCATATTCATGAAATTTTTGGTGTTGAATCATACTGCTTCTTCACACACACACCTTTTAAAATTAACTTTATTGGGGTGTAATACATCTATAATAGCATATGTTTATTTCCAGCTATCAATTAAATATGTTTTGACACATATATTTACTTGTATGAATATTAACCATATGAAGTTTTAGAATATGTTTGTAGATTCAAAAATTCCCTCCTGCTCTGTCTAAAGTCATCTTTCAGACAACTCACTTTCTAGACAACTACTGACATATTTTCAGTCAGTATAATTTAGTTTTTTTTTTTTTCTATCTTAGCATTTATTTAGCTTGTTGGGTTTGTGAGTTTAGGTTTTCATTCAGTAAGGAACTTTATGTGTCAACAGTGTCAGTAATCATTAGTTTCAGCAAGTTTCATTTTACAGATGAAGATGTTAAGATACCAGGTTTTTATATAGATTGGCTGGTTAGAATCAAAGTCAATTTCAATAGCTAAGTTTTTTAACTCCTTGGCCAGAACTTTGTCATCTTTAATACTCTGAATGTCCCAAGAGTAACAAAAAACACAATTTGATGAAAACATCATAGAAACAATTTCTTCCTATACTATCCAAAAAACTTAAAAATACAGCAAAGTTTTTTATTCTCTATTTTGTATATTGTTTTTGGGATTTTTTTAAATTTTACTTTAAGTTCTGGGGTACATGTGCAGATGTTGAAGGATTTTTACATAAGTATACACATGCCATGGCGGTTTGCTGCCTCCATCCCCCTGTCACCTACATTAGATATTTCTCCTAATGTTATTCCTCCTCAATCTCCCCACCCCTTCTATCCCTCCTCTAGTCCCCCACCCACCAATAGAACCCAGTGTGTGATGGTCCCCTCCCTATGTCCATGTGTTCTCATTATTCAACACCCACTTTTGAGTGAGAACATGCAGTGTTTGGTTTTCTGTTCTTGTGTCAATTTGCTGTGAATGATGGTTTCCAGCTGCATCCATGTCCCTACAAAGCACATTAACTCATCCTTTTTATGACTGCATAGTATTCCATGGTGTATATGTGCCACATTTTCTTTATCCATTCTATCCTTGATGGGCATTTGAGTTAAGTGCAAGTCTTTGCTATTGTAAACAGTGCTGCCATGAACATACATGTGCATGTGTCTTTATAATAGAATGATTTATAATCCTTTGGGTATATATCCAATAGTGGGATTGTTGGGTCAAATGGCATTTCTAGTTCTAGATCCTTGAGGAATCATCACACTGTCTTCCACAATGGTTGAATTAATGTACACTCCCACCAACAGTGTAAAAGCATTCCTATTTCTCCACATCCTCTCCAGCATCTATTGTCTCCAGAGTTTTTAATGATGGCTATTCTAACTGGCCTGGGATGGTATCTCAATGTTGTTTTGATTTGCATTTCTCTAATGACCAGTGATGATGAACATTTTTTCATATGTTTGTTGGTCACATAAATGTGTCTGTTCATATCTTTGGCTCACTTTTTGATGGGGTTGTTTTTTTCTTGTATATTTGTTTTATTTCTTTGTAGCGTCTGGATATTAGCCCTTTATCAGATGGGTAGCTTGCAAAAAATTTTTCCCACTCCTGGCTCACTCTAATGATTGTTTCTTCTGCTGTGCAGAAGCTCTTAAGTTTAATTAGATCTCATTTGTCTATTTCAGCTTCTTGCCATTGCTTTTGGTGTTTTAGTCATGAAGTCCTTGTCTATGCCTATGTCCCAAATGGTATTGCCTCGATTTTCTTCTAGGGTTTTTATGGTGTTAGGTCTTAGGTTTAAATGCTTAATCCATTTGAGGTTAATTTATGTATAAGGTGTAAATGAAGTGGTCCAGTTTCAGCTTTCTGCATATCTCTAGCCAGTTTAATACATGGTGTAGGGAAAACTGGCTAGCCATGTGCAGAAAGCTGAAATTGGATCCCTATTTATTAAATAGGGAATCAATTTCCCATTGCTTTTGTCCAGTTTGTCAAAGATCAGATGGTTGTAGATGTCTGGCATTACTTCCAAGGCCTCTGCTTTGTTCCATTGGTCTATGTCTCTGTTTTGGTACTGGTACCATGCTGCTTTGACTACCTTAGCTTTAGAGTAGAGTTTGAAGTCAGGTAGTGTGATTCCTCCAGCTTTGTTCTTTTTGCTTAGGGTTGTCTTGGCTATGCGGGCTCTTTTTTAGTTTCATATGAAGTTTAAGGTTCCAGTTCTGTGAAGAAGGTCAATGGTAGTTTGATGGGGATAGCATTGACTCTATAAATTACTTTGGGCAGTATGGCCATTTTCATGAGATTGATTCTTCCTAACCATGAGCATGGATCGTCTTTCCATCTGTTTATGTCCTATCTTATTTCCTTGAGCAGTGGCTTGTAGTTTCCGGTGAAGAGGTCCTTCACGTCCTTTGTTAGTTGTATTCCTAGGTATTTTATTGTCTTTGTAGCAATTGTGAATGGGAGTTTGCTCTTGATTTGGCTCTCTGTTAGTCTGTTATTGGTGTATAGGAATGCCTGTGATTTTTGCACATTGATTTTGTATCCTGAGATTTTGCTGAAGTTCCTTATCCTCTTAAGGAGATTTTGGGCTGAGACGATGGGATCTTCTAAATATACACTCATGTTGTCTGCAAATAGAGACAATTTGACTTCCTCTTTTCCTAATCGAATATGCTTTATTTCTTTTTGTGCCTGATTGCTCTGACTAGAATGTCCAATACTATGTTGAATAGGAGTGGTGAGAGAGGGCACCCTTGTCTATTGCCAGTTTTCAAAGGGAATGCTTCTAGTTTTTGCCCATTCAGTATGATATTGACTGTGGGTTTGTCATAAATAGCTTTTGTTATTTTGAAATACGTTCCATCAATACCTAGTTTACTAAGAGTTTTTAGCATAAAGTGCAGTTAAATTTTGTCTAAGGCCTTTTCTGTATCTATTGAGGTAATCATGTAATTTTTGTCTTTGGTCCTGTTAATGTGATGGGTTACGTTTATAGACTTGTATATGTTGAATCAGCCTTGCATCCCCATGGGGAAGCCTATTTGATTGTGATGGATAAGCTTTTTGATATGCTGTTGCATTCTGTTTGCCAGTATTTTATTGAAGATTTTTGCATGGATATTCGTCATGGATATTGGCATGAAATTTTCTTTTTTAGTTGTATCTCTGCCTGGTTTTGGTATCAGGATGATGTTGGTCTCATAAAATGAGTTACGGAGGATTCCCTCTTTTTGTATTGTTTGCAATAATTTCAGAAGGAATAGTACCAGCTCCTCTTTGTATGTTTAGTAGAATTTGGCTGTGAACCCGTCCGGACCTGGACTTCTTTCGGTTGGTAGGCTATTAATTGCTGCCTCAATTTCAGACCTTGTTATTGATCTATTCAGGGTTTCAACTTCTTCCTGATTTAGTCTTGGGAGGGTGTAAGTGTCCAGAAATTTATCAATTTCTTCTAGATTTACTGGATTATGTGCATAGAGTTGTATGTAGTAATCTCTGATAGTAGTTATAGCACCACCAATTCCACAGGAATACAAACTACTATCAGAGATTACTATACTCTATGTTATATTTTTTTAAGAAAATATATTTATCTTCTGAACTTATCTTTCAAATAGAAGCTGAGATTTCAAATATTAATCTTAAACATTTTTGTTCTACCAACTTGTACTATGGAGTTTCTCATAATTAAGGTGAAATTTTACTTCAGTGATTTCATGAGAACAGTCACTTAATTATTTTTAGGAAAAACTCACTTATTTTAAATCAGGCATAGGATAACACTCTTGTTTACATGTTTTAAAAATGAATCAAATAATTCTTTTTTCTTTGCCAAATTCTACAACTTTAAAGTAAGTGATTATCTCCAATTGTGTGAGAAGGCTATTTTGTGTAAGTTGAAATTGATTCCTAAAATGTGCTTCTCTCTTAAAATCAGAATATGAGTGTCAATGAAACATTTTAAAATATATTAACACTGAAGATAATACATATAAAAGACAAGTCTGAATGTGACAATGTAGAAAAGAGAATAAAAAAATTACTTATGCTACTAAGTTATCAAGTAAGTAACTCTAAATAGCAGAGATAAAGATTTTGAGCTTTTATGTTGCAATAATTTGATAAGAAGCACAATTCATTTTGCTTCACTGGTATAACTTTTTCCTACATGGAAAGACATTTTTCTCCTATTTTTTTCTCTATTTGGTCACCAGAACTGAGTGTGGAATAAAAATACATAAGCTTGTTCAAAATGTATATATACACTCGATCTCAGAGAAAAAGGGAGAGAGAGGGAATCTCTACTATGTACCATGACGTGTACTGGACTTGGGTACAGTGAAAGGCAAAAATCTCTTAGGACACCAAAGGTTGTATATCCTGTGAAGGAAATACAAAGAATATTGAAATAAAAGTAAATAATCAAATTATGTTTTTTGAATGGAGGAATAGAAAGCTGGGACCTTAAAATGTGTATGATTTAGCAAGCTGAAAAATGAAGACAAATACATTCCAGGTAGTGGCTGTCCCCAAACCTTCTTCATCAGAATTTGGAGACAGACATAGATCTCTCAGAAACATAAGCATCCACATGAAAATGACACTCTTAAATAACTATATTTATCTGGAACTTGGAGAGCATCATGGAAAATATATAGAGATACAAATCAGGTAATTAGCTTCTAGTTTGTATTAGGATCCAAGGAAATGTTCTAACTGAGTTTTCTTTAGTGAAAAAGAATACTCAGTCCTGATTTCTGAGGAATTTCAACAATTTACAAGACAGCTAGAGTGAAAGGGGCCAGTACAGGAGCCTGAAAAGGAATGGCAGAGTTACGGGGAAAAACCTATAGTTTTAGTGTGAGAGAAAAATAAGAAAGAAGCAAAGGAGAATGTGAAGGGAAGTATTTTTTATTTTTTTTTATAGTTTAAGTTCTGGGGTACATGTGCAGAATGTGCAGGTTTATCACATAGATATACACGTGCCATGGTGGTTTGCTGCATCCATCCACCCCTGTCATCTACATTAGGTATTTCTCCTAATGCTATCCCTCCCCAACCCCCACACCCTGCTATCCTCCCCTTTCCCCCTACCCGCCCCCCCTCCCCCCACCCCTGACAAGCTCCATTGCGTGGTGTTCCCCTGCCTGTGTGGAAACCATCATTCTCAGCAAACTGACACAAGAACAGAAAAACAAACACCGCATGTTCTCACTCATAAGTGGGTGTTGAACAATGAGAACATGAGGAAGTATTTTTTAAAAGTAGGAGTTATCAGTTCTGAAGAATCCTACAGGAGATTAAGTGTGATAAGAAGAGAAAATATAAATTAGACGTAGGAAATCTGAAGGCAAGAAAATGTTAATAATAAGCATAATTTTGTTTAAGATAAATTAAGTGACGGTTTTGTTTAAGTGCCATGTTAAGATTGGAGTTGATTCAGAGGAAGCAAGGTGGCAAAGTGGAGACATTAAGAAACACAAGACTTTTAGGAAGGTTATATGTCAAGGGCATAAACTGGATGTAGTGTTAGGACAGTTTGCATTCCTTTATGAAGAGAGATATTATTACATGCCTACAAGCTGGGAGACTGAGAAAACAGGACTGAATGTACAAGAGCAGGAGGGAGTGATTCATCAACAGTAGCTCCTGTAAAGGGATGAACACAACTGGAGAGTTTTATCTTATGCAGGAGGAGAAACAAATTAGAGGATTAGGCACATTTTTGTATCTAGTGGTGGCACAGTAATTGTCATTTGATGAAAGATAATATATTACATGAAAGGTAGACAATGTCGTAAGCTGCAGACAAAGGTAAATTGGACCATTTTTATAGAGAAGACATAAAATAGCTATAGAGGCTAATGTTTGTTCCTTCAGCTTTGCTAACACTTGGTACTTAACACATTTCGGAAACTAATAGGAGCCTTGTATTATTTGCTTCAAATGTGTTGTAGGAAGAGGATGGAATTGAATAGAATGTTGGGGGGAACTTTAGATATGTACCCTTCTTCAGAAAGCAAACTAACACTGAAATCACTTAAGTATAATACAGTAGTTTCTTTCCTATTCTTTATTTCACTTTTGGAATTCTGCCGCAAAGAAATGCATGCAGATGTGAATTCACACAAAATATCTAAGACCTCTGCATGTAAGCAAAGAAATCTACGTAATTCTTGGGATTTTATATATATGAGCAGCCAGCTATTTCCCACCAACATGGACAATAACAAAGATACTAAAATATTAAACAGTATGATATTATTATGTTGAATACTGTATAGTCTTAGAATCATTTTCCTTAAAATGATCTCCGCTATACTATTTCACACCCACATATTTGTGCTGTTTCAAGAATAAGATCACGTTTTACAAACAGAACAGCGTGTTGGACTTTGAAATATCCCATGGGAGCCTAGTGTTGTTTCCTCAACGACAACTATTGGCTTTTTCATGGGTATTTTTGGACTAAAATATAATGAACAGGTGGTGTTGTGGTAAGAAGTCATGTGGGTGTTAACATGGCATTGCTTCCTTTTCGCACAAGAGAAAGCATTTTCAGAATTCAGGCTGCCAATCTACTTAGTTGGCACCTGCAGCCTAAACTGGAATATCATTTGAGAGCAGGCATGTTGCCATCATAACAGATGGTTATGAGTGTTGACAGCCAAGTGATCATGTATGTACATCGGTTGTGGGTGTTTAAAGCAAGCTGCTCATTTAAGAAGGTCAAACAGCAGTCTGTCCAGAGCTTCCACAAGTAATATTAAGAGGGATAGCTAGCTCTCAAATTCTATCAATGTTCTTACTTCATGCAGGTTGAAATTTTCATATTGCGATCAATAGAACGCAGTGGCATAGCAGATGCCACAAATCCAAAATAAATAAAATGATGAACTGTAATAGCAAAAAAGAAGGCTAAGGCTTCCAAGTCACATAAAGTGAGTGGGAGTTGTGGTAAATGACATGTTATATATTCTTTTTAAGTAGAATGCTTGGTCTGGTAAATTTATCCCCAAATGGCCCTAAAGTTTCCACTAAACTGACCTGGCTAATTATTTATTAATGTTATAACATCAGCATATTATTACAACACTCTGGAAAATCTACAATGTATTCTACCAGGTTTTTCCCCGTAAGTAAGCTAAATCTAAAAACTACCAATCTAAAATAGCACATATTAGCCATTCAACTTTAAGTGAATTATTTTTGAGTCACAAGATATACAAAAACGTATAACTTCCAATTGCTTACATTCAAGTTTGTTCAACCAACAAAATTGTTATAAAATATTAAATGAATGCACACCAGTATGTGTGGTTGACTTTACTAAAATGCTCCCTCCATCCATCCCCCAGTATCCCCAGGTCTTGACATTTATGTTATTATATAATCTCTTCTCTTTGAGTACAGATAGGAGCTGTTACTTAATCTAATCAATAGAATATGCAAAGGTGATGTCATGGTTACTTCCATTAGCACATTATATAACACTGAAACTTCCTTCTTGCTCTAGTTTTTATTTTCGTTTTTTTTTTGTTTGTTTGTTTTTTGTTTTTTGCCTTTTTGTTTCTAACATTTGCAGGGAGCAAATGACCATCAAGGAGAAGCTTGTATGGTATTGAATTGAGCACCGCTCCTGTCCAGTAGCCAGCTAGGTAGCGAGAGGACCCCCTGGTTGATAGACAACACAAAATGAGTCTCTCACACCAGCATATTATAAGGGACTGAAACTCACTAACAATCATGTGAGGTTGGAAGCTGATCCTTCCTAAGTTCTTAGATGAACCCCAGCCCTGGTTGACACCTTGATTGCAGATATGTCAGAGATCCTCAAGCAGACTACCAAGCTATTCATGACGATATTCCTGACCCTCAGAAATTAAAATAACTAATGTAACTTGATATAAGCCACTGAGTTTGTGGACATTTTGTTATGTAGCAATTCATAACTAAATTTATATTTTCTTGAAAATTGGCCAGGTTCAGTGGCTCACACCTGTAGTCCCAGAAATTTGGGAGGCCGAGGCCAGTGGATCACGAGCCCAGGAGTTCGAGACCAGCCTAACATGGTGAAGCCCAGTCTCTCCTAAAAATACAAAAAATTAGCCAGCATGGTGGCAGGTGCCTTTATTCCCAGCTACTTGGGAGGCTGAGGCAGAAGTCGCTTGAACCCAGGAGGCAGAGGTTGCAGTGAGCCAAGATTGCGCCACTGCACTCCACCCTAAGTAACTCAGCAAGACTCCATCTCAAAAAAAAATTAAAAATTTGGGTAATAAAGGAATCTGTATCGATTAGAAAAAGGAAAGACATTGGCATAGAGGAGATGGTCTCTAAAATGACAGAATAGGTGTTGTCTACATCCCGAGAAGACAGGAGTAAATGTGGTCCAAAAGGTAAATATCATAAATGCTAGGGAGAGTGCTAAATGATACAGAGATCAAAATGGTAACCTTTGCCCAAATGATTCCACATTCATAATTTTATTTTTCATGTTTGAACTCCTTTTACAAATCAACAAATCAACACATTACAAAATGATGGAAAATTGGTAGTATAAATAGTATATCACAGAAAGTAATAAAGCTGCTGGATAAGAGTATTTGGTGAATAATTGGTTAAATATAGCAGAATATTTTATGATAATAATTACAGAAATATTTGCCATCTATTTGGTATTACCTATGGAAATGCAATAAGCAAGTTTTTATATAAATCCTTACTTTGATATTTGCAATTGGCATATAAGTTAGACAATATATTACAAGCATTATAAGACTTGGCAATGTAGGCCAGGCACAGTGGCTCACACCTGTAATCCTAGCACTTTAGGGAGCTGAGGAGGGTGGGTCATGAGGTCATGAGTTGGAGATCAGCCTGATCAACATAGCGAAACCCTGTCTCTACTAAAGATACAAAAATTAGCCGGGCCTGATGGTGTGCGCCTGTAATCCCAGCTACTTAGGAGGCTGAGGCAGCAGAATTGCTTGAACCCAGGAGGCAGACATTGTAATGAGCTGACATCACACCACTGCACTCCACCCTGGACAATAGAGCAAGACTCCATCAAAAAACAAAAAAATAACTTGGGAATGTAGAGCAAATTGTGCAGAATCTCATTCTTGTAAGATGACCTGCAGTTTAATTTCAGGGATGTCTGCTTTCAAATACTGTGTTCTTAAATGCTATGTAGGCTGTTCAAATGATAACTGACTTCTAAGCTGGTTAGTGCGGTTTTAAATTTCACAACGGAGTGAAAATAAGGAACAAAATCATAGCACAGTTGGTTTGTAAGCATAAATCTGCCTCTATACAATTATGTAATTAAAAACAATTTTCCATCTCTAAATTCAGGATTTTATACTAAATGATCTAATCTTTCCATTATAAAATTCCACAGTTCTAGAGAAGCAAGTAAAGCCCATTTTGACAGCATTGTGCTAGGGATTAATGTATATATGTGTTTTCTACTTGGATTTTAGAGATTGAATTAGATGCTGTACTGGAGGTTAAAACATTTTAAATTCTACTTTATTATTACATTTGAAACTTAGAAGTGTTTTTAATAATGTTTTGAATATGATATTAAAAATATTTTGTGTTCTGGTAAAGCAGAAGAAAATGCCAGTGAAGTCTTTCTAAACTAGTGTCAAAGGGAAAAATCGGTGTGCAGATGGAAGTATTGAGCTTTAACAAGTGACACTTTTCTCGTTGTTGCTGAAGGGAAGGGGGAAAGCAGAAATAATCAAATTTAGTACCCACATGTTGGGGAATTACTATTTTATGACTTTTATTTGCTCTTTTCTACATGAAAAATGTTTATTAGAGAATAAAGTAAAAAAAGAAAGTTATGGCTTGAAGTAATCATAAACAGTGAATACAGAACAAAGTTCCTTGAGGATAACAAAAAAATATATAGGAGTAAGAACTAGCTGCTGTTAGTGACTATGAATGCGTGCTATATTGGTATCTATTTGATTTTATTTATCAGCACTTATTGTATACAAATAGATTAAAAGAATTTGATAGAGATATTTTACACATGGATAGGTATTACTTGGAAAGTTAACAAATTATGGAAAAGCAAGGGAGTTAAAAAACTGAAAAGAACAACTGAATAATGGTCCATGACTAATGATCTCACTTGGATATGAAGACAGATAGAATCATGATTAAAAAAAGGATATTGTTAGAATTAGGATATATAAGATAGTAACTTCAAAGCTCTAGTTCCCAATGATCCAACACTGACCGTATATTGGGAGACAAAAATGAAAGAGAAAAAAGTTATTTATAGGAGATAATGTTATTTATCAAGAATATGAAGGCATCCTGGTAGGTTGGGGTGGGATTCTGTAGATTGGATCTTAATATCGTAGATGAATAAATATAATATCCATAAAATAAGATGATTGTATAGTAGAAAGCAGTATATCAAATGGTGCAATCATCTAAGAACAGTGAGTTTTACAAGAGAATGGAGGATAAACACTTTGGAAATAAGGAACAAAGTGACTCTACTTCCCGATGTGAGGCATATAAAATGTGAAAAAATTAAAAAAGCCTCTATCTGAGAGGAATGAAGAGGAAATAGTGTTTTTAGTTAAAAGATAGAGGTAGAAGCAAATTTTGGACAAAAGAATTTTGAGAAAACATTAAACACTATTGAAGTTAGAACAGTGTGTGCAGTGTCCATAGCAGCAGTGTTAGAAGAGATGGGGAAATGAAGAAGAAACTCCATCAGGGAAAAGGAATTTGAAAAGTTATTAGAAAAAAGAAAAACTTATAAGACTGAAGCTCTGAGAAACGTACACATTAAACACTGACCAAGAAAAATAGAGGCAAGTAGTGCAGTTGATTTAGTCTCGATGTTTTCTTGCAGAACACGAAGAACCTTTATGTTTAATGAAATTTAGCAGTAGTCTGCGAGGGACAGTGTAGAAATTATGGTATGGAGCTGGGCATTGCTTTTCCTGAGTTAGTACAGCTGACACTGTCAGCAAGACTCAAGAATCTTGCTGGCGTGAGGAGATAGTGGCACCATCTGGCCATTACTCAGTTGTTGGGGCAGCATTCTTCCTAGTTAGAAGTTGATTATATTGGTTCACCAGGTTTGCCATTTGCCAAGGTCCTGCCTCATCTCCAAGAGATTTCACAGTTCTTGGAATACTTGCCTTCTGTAAAACAATAATACAAATAACTGCAGAAAGTCAGGAAGAATTACAAAGAATGATACAAAAATTACAACACGAAGGGAAGATTTGTAGGATTTGTATACCATATGCCTCTACTGGTGGAGATATGGACATTTAGCAGCTAAACCAAATTTATATATATCATCAGTTAAGAATTCATCACATGCCAAAGGAAAACAGAAAGCACAAAGAAACAAACTACATTTTTAATAAAAGCATATTTCCCGATACTGAGAACTGGTAAAAAAATTTTCTTCCACGTACTCTGTTTAAAAGAGGCTTACGAAAATACTGAAAAAGTATCCTTTAAGTTGTCTTTATAAGTGGTAAGAAAAAAATGTTTCAAGTTTAAAAGAAATAGCAGCATGCTGTCTCAGTCATTTGGGCAGCTGCAAGAAAACACTATAGATAGGTGGCTTATAAACAATGGAAATGTATTTCTCACCATTCTGGAGGCTGGAACTCTGAGATCAGGGAGCCAGCATGGTTGGGTTCTGATGAGGGCCCTCTTCCAGTTGCACACCGTTAACTTTTTCTTGTATTCTCACATGACTGAAGGAGAGCAAGAAAGTTACCTGAAAATTAGGAGTATTATATAATAATCTGTTTTGAATGTGATAGGAAAAATAGTTTATGTTTTCTTCAAGCAGGAAAAAAAATGCCAGTGAATGATTTCTAAAAGAGTATAGAAGGAAAAAAATCAGAGTACAAATAGTACCTTTTATAAGGGAACTAATCCCATTCATGAGGGCTCCATTCTCATAACCTAATGACCTCTCACAGGCCCTTCTCTTAATACCATCACATTGGAGGTTAAGATTTTAACATGAGAGGTTTGGGTGAATGCAAGCATTTAGTCCATGTATATATTTTATGCTAATTGTCAGAATATTAAAACATTATCGATAAAGTAAGTCAAACTGTTGATGTAGTTGATACGCCTATTTTTATGCTTCTCATATTTAATCCAAAATAAAATTTTAAATATTCAAATAAATTAATGGATTATACATTCTTTGATAAATCCTTCATAAACGCTCTATTATTATATCAGATATTTGATAAACTGATATTTGGAATATTAAGAAGTTTCTTGTTGTTTTACATGACAAAATAAGGTTATATTAGGTAATCAATAAAATTTCTACTCTGCAAAAAATTGGAGTACAAATATTTCATAATGCTTGTTAATGGCAGACAGGCATGCTTTAATATTTAGCGAGGCAGAGGGAAGGGCTAAATCTTCTCAGAAAAATTTAACACTCTAATAAAACACCTTGTACAGTTATCAAAGCAAACTGACAATGTACCTGAATGCAAGGTCTTGCCTTTCTCAGAAAAATGCTCTGTCTCAGTCCATCCGTTCCAATAATACTTATAGATTGTCATGGCCCCAAAGTTCTTTGTCATGGAGATTAGATGTAATGATTTTTAGGTTGGAAAATATTCAAAACAATGTCATAGTGTGGTTTTGGTTTTAAAAAAATCAATTAAATTCTCATAGGCGTTTTATTTAAGCAATGTGTTTATGTTGAAACCTTCAAACTGAAGGTTGTAAAATGAACTCTCACATAACTGTTACACTGGATTTCTGAACATATGCCATGAAATGCTGAAAAACAATTTACAAAAAGGATGGTTTTGTTTTTAGAATAATCAGTGATATTCCCTGTATAGACAATAATTAGAGCACAAGAACAATGGCCTGTTGTGGCACTTTGTCATATTGTGGGAAATTACATCATATATTTGGAATGCAGATAACTATCAATTATCTTAATTTTAGTAGTAGAGCATCTGAATTTGGTCTTTGCAGAAATAGAATTACTCTGAAATCAGTTATACAATTTTAAAAGATAGATAATATAACATTTTAAACTATATTATTTTGTATTACTAGTAAAGAATTTGTCAAATTTTTAAAGAGGCAGCATTTTATATGATTTGGAGAACAGAAATTCTGATCGAAGAGACAGACTCTAAGATTACTGTAGACATTCCACACTGAGGTGACATGCCATGAACAAGTGTGATGGAATTGACTTAGAGAACAGTAAGACTGAGATACCCAAGAAACATATTGCAGACATTCCTATCCTAGTGATATCGGAAATTCTGGTTTAGGAGAACTATGTAATGTAATGCCAGATTATAATCCTAAAATTTAACCCATGTGTACTATTTAACACCTTTACTCTTATTTATAATGGCATCCATTGCATGCATTTAACTGTGTCTCAAGAGATAAGCTTTAAGCCATTCTTTAACTGAATTTGAAACACATTGATTGAATTTGAAATATCCGAATGTATCTTTCATATATAGCCCTTTATTTTTTTGGAAAAAAAAATGTTTCCTTGGACAAAAAAATGGACATATCTGTAGTGACTTACTTCTTTTTGAATGCTCACACATCCTTACACATGGCTCCTTTCCATCTGGACTTGAGCTTTCCCATGCTCGCAGGATGCTTTTGTTGGTTTATGTGAGATGGCTGCTCATGCTTAACAGAGATTGGATTTTACTGCCTACTCCTCTTTGAGCTGCTTATTACTTAAGAAATACTGAATAAGCAATCTGAGCAATATTTACTAGGTAAATGGGTAATACTTTTATGGATTTATAAGCTTAGCCTCTCAGATAGTATAATAATTAATAGGAGCACAGTGTACCACCCAGTCAATAATATTGTTTTTGTAGAAGGAAATGTAACTATAGAAGGTGATTAATCATTGAGTATCAGTATTATTGGAAGTATTTGCTGAACACTAATACATACAGCACAGTTTGAAGAAATGCAGAATGATGTGACTATTTGGTATGAAGTTGCAGAATACACAATTAGCATACAAAATTCAGTAGTATTGCTATAGGCCAACAGTGAACAACATGAAAGGAAGTAAAAATAACTTTATTCACAGTAGCCAAACATAAAGATAAATATCTAGTAATTAACTTAACCAAAGAAGTGAAAGATCTCTGTAATGAAAACTATAAAATACTGATGAAAGAAATGGAAGACATTAAAAAAAGGAAAAAGATTATATGTTCATTGATTGAAAAAAATATTAATAATACTGTTAAAATATTTATACTACCTGAAGTAATCTAGATTCAACGCAATCCCTATCAATTTACCAATGAGATTCTTTACAAATAAAAACAATCCTAAAGTGCATATGGAACTACAAAAGACACAGAATAGCCAAAGCTTTCCTAAGTAAAAAGAACTAAACTGGAAGAATCACATTACCTGACTTGAAATTATACTATACTAACTAAAAGAACATGGTACCCGGCATAAAAACAGACACATAGACAGAACAGAAAACCCAGAAAGAAATCTGCACAGCTATGGTTAACTCACTGGGAAAAGATAGTCTTCGATAGATGGTGCTGGGAAAACTGGATATCCAAATGCAGAGGAATGAAACTAGACTCTTGTCTCTCACCATATACAAAAATCAAACCAAAATGGATTAAAACTTAAGTCTCTGACTTAAACCAATAAAACCACTACAAGAAAATATTGGGGATAATCTCCAGGACATAGATTAGGCAAAAATTTTTGAGCAATACCCCACAAGTACAGGGAACCAAAACGAAATTTCACATATGTTAAAAAGGATACAATCAAGAAAGTTGTATCCTTTCTCTACAGAAAAGGATTCAACAAAGAAAGTGAAGAGACAGCCACAGAATGGAAGAAAATATTTTCAAATTACCCATCTGACAAAGTATTAATAACCGGAACACTTCAGGAGCTCAAACAATGCTATAGGAAAAAATCTAATAATCCAATCAAAAATGAGCAAACAATCTGAATAGACCTTTCTCAAAAGAAGACATATCAATGGGAAATAGGCTTATGAAAATGTTCTCAACATCATTGACCGTCAGAGAAATGCAAATCAAAACTACAATGAGATATTACCTCATCCCGGTGAAAATGAGTTATATCCAAAAGACAGGCAATAATGCATCCTGGTGAGGATGTGAAGAAAAGGAAACCTTTGTACACTATTAATGGGAATGTACATTAGTACAACCACTATGGAGAACAGTTTGGAGGTTCATCACAAAACTAAAAATTGAACTACCACATAATCCAGCAATCCCACTGCTGGGTGTATACCCAAAAGAAAGAAAATCAGTACCTCAAAGAGATATCTGCACTCCAATGTTTGTTGCAGCACTGTTTATAATAACTAAGATTTTAAATCAGCCTAAGTGTCTGATATGGATTGGCTCTTTCCCCACCCAAATATCATTTTGAATTGTAACTCTAGTAATTTCCAGCTTTTGTAGGAGGGATTGGGTGGGAGATAACTGAATCATGGGAATGATTTCCCCAGTATACTCTTCTTATGGTAGTGAATAACTCTCATGAGATCTATTATTTTATAAGGGATTTCTCCTTTTGCATGGCTCTCATTTCCCTTGTGTCTGCTCCCATGTATGATGTGCCTTTCGCCATCCAGTCCGCCACTGTTGTGAGGCCTTCCTGGCTATATGAAACTGTGAGTCCATTAAACCTCTTTTTTTTTAAATAAATTACCCAGTCTCAGGTATGTCTTTATCAGCAGCATGAAAACAGTGTCCATCAACAGATACATGGATAAGTAAAATGTGGTACATATACACAATGGAGTACTATTTAGTCATAAAAAAGAATGAGATCCATTCGTTTGCAACAACATGAATGGAACTAGAGATCATTATGTTAAGTGAAATAAACCAGGCACAGAAAGACAAACATCCTGTGTTCTCAATTATTTGTGGGATCTAAAAATCAAAACAATTGAACTCATAGACAGAGAGTAGAAAGATGGTTACCAGAGGCTCAAAATAGAAGGACCGGGGAAGAAAGGGGGTGAGGATAGCTAATGAGTACACAAATTAGTTAGAAAGAATGAGTAAGACCTACTATTTGATAGCACAAAAGAGTGACTATATTCAATAATAATTTAATTATACATATTAAAATAAAGAGTGCAATTGGATTGTTCATAACTAAAAGTATAAATGCTTAAAGGGATAGATACTTCATTCTTCAATATGTGTTTATTTCATGTTTCATGCCAGTTATCATGCACCCCATAATTATATATACCTACTACATACAAAAAAATTAAGAAGTAAAAAATAAAATAAAATATTTGATTAACATTTTATTATAAAATAATTTGAATGCTATTTATAAAAAGATAAAATGAACAGATCATGAAAACAATTCTTAAATAAAAACCATTATTATTATGTAACAGTATTAACATGCATTATGACAAAAGCATTATCACAATAACAGTAAAATTTGTAATATTAAACCAGAAGTAAGCAAGTAGCTTAAGTGTTCTGCATTGGTAATTAACAGACACCTCATGATTAGGGGACTGTCTTCTTATATGCCTCAAACATTCAAAGGTACCAATCTACAATAATCATATACAAGAGATATATTTGAAAAGTTATGTTATAAGGTAGAAAAATATTGAAAAGGAAAGCATTATCTTATAATATTTTGCTGGTAAGGAAAACAAGAATGTCAGATGTAAGACTTATTTAATGGAGCTAACACATCCTTGCTATGTATGATATTATAAAGAATGACAATAAAGTGAAATCTCCATTAAATGATTATACATATTTCTGTTTTTATTAGATCAATAATCCTTTAAAATGTTTAAAATTACATTTACTCATTGTTTCTATTTCCAATAGAATGTAATGACAGCAGTATTTTGTAAACTGTACTCACTAAAATCCTGTCTCTAATGTTCGTTTCATGAACTTACCATATAGGCAAAGATAAACTCTAAGAAGGTCCTTTGATAATTTTTATAGCTAATTTATTTCTAGTACCACAGGATAACATATATTTTTTCAGATGTATCCTGGTCACTTTGACCAGAAACATGAATAAAAACTCATAGTGAATTAACACATTGTCAAGTACTTACATATTTCAGTAGTTTATTAGATATATTTTGAGGACCTGTTCTGAACCATGCAATAGTTAAGGTGCTGTGAGCACACTGAAACCTAAGCCAAAAACGTATTTCCCCTTTTTCATACAGTTTGTAAGTTTGAGAGGGGAGCAGGGAATTAAAGGACATTAAAAATAAATTTGCAATTATCAGATATACCAATACTAAAGGGAAAAATCAAGATGGTTAAAATATGGGATGGGTAGAGGTAATATTTGTGAAAATGTTTCTGATTACAACAAGGAAGTAGGTATACAGATATCTGGTTTACCAGAAAAATATGTGTTTTCCACATTCTAGGGTCTATGGTTCTCCCGGAGTTCAACCGACATGGTAGGACTTGGCTGAGTTGTTCTACTCAAGGATGATGGCCTTATGCATTTGTCATTTGTCCCCTTTGGACTTGCAGCTGAGGTGTGTTCTTTTCAGGGAAAATAGTAGATGGGAAGCCAGATCAAAGAAGCACATTTTGTGTCTCTATTTATGTCAAATAGGCTAATATTCCATTGGCCAAAGCATGTTACATAGCCAAGTATTATATTAATATGGGAGACAAATATTTTTAATCCACAAAGGCAGAGCATCACAGAGCTACGTGGCAATGAGTGTGGGCTTACTATTCAATTACACAGAAAGAAATATTTGAATCAGCCATCCATTACTCTGGTACCGAAGATGGATGGTCTTCTGTTCATAGTAAAGACTATTTTTTTTCTGAGTGAGATGTGCAGCTATTGCAGAATTTTGGGCAATGAGGGACATCATTTGACTTGAATGTTGAAAAAAATCACTTCAGTTATTTTTTGCAAATATTCTGTCATGTAGTAGAGGAAAAACTGGGATCCTTATATTAATCTAAGTGATAAGCAGACATATTTAGGACAAGTGAAGTAATAATACATATGTCTAAAGGTGAAAAGAAAATGTATTTTTCTTCTCTACCACATAATCATCGTACTATGGTGGGACAGACTATGTAATCATGATAGACCTTCCCAGGTTAAAATGAGAAAATCAGGAGGCACACCACAGTCATTGGTCCGTAGTTATTTGAAAATTCATTGGACATATTTATCATTTAGATTAAGACTCAGTTATTCTCTGTCGCTTTTAAATCTGCCCACTGGACTTCTTGTTTCACCATCTAAATCACCATTCACTTTTCATCGGGGGTAGTATACATGTGTATCTCTGAGAAGATTTCTTGCATTCTGTTTTTTGCTTATAGACTTTTGAGGGACAAACTTTTTTTAAAAAAATTTTACTGTCCTTTTAAGTACAAGTTTATGAACCCTATTAAACAAAACTTTTAAAGTTTTAGAGTATGTGTCAATTTAAAAATTACTCCATAGACAAGAGTCACACCCACAATCTCATCAAGATAATCTCGTACCTATTTGGTCTCCCTATGGTACTGCTGTAGGGCAGTCCTTAGGAGTCTTAGAAAACCACTTGTTTAATAGAGAAGACCTTTGAGGAATAACCTCATGCTTTTTGGAAGAATTTTTGTCCATCTAAAGAGTCACATGAGACCTCATCTTAGATGTTTCCTAAGGTCTTAACATAGGATCTTGCAGTTCTACCTCCGATTGAATCTTCTTTTGGAAGCTATTTCTTAAATTAAGAATGATTTGCCATCTGGAGTGGTTGGCAAAAGATTCAGTTTTAATTTAAAACCCTGCAATCCTTGATGGCATAAATATTTAACCATCAATTCTTTAGCTCCTATCTCTTCTCTTTCATTTGATTTAAACGCAGAGAGAAAAGGCCAGGTGGCATCTTCAAAAAGTTTGCCTGGAGATTTCCTTCACCAGATCATTGAGTTCACTAGGGATGTTTTTCTTTTGCAAATTAACTCAGGTAAGAGTATATTCAAATTTAGTGGTACTGTATGATGTGTCACCTTTCTTCTAGTTCCCACTGTCATTTCCCTTAATCTCCTTTAAGATTTCACTGACAGATTTCTCCAGGCTATGCAGGCTTCAGTAAGACTATTCCTAACTCCCTTTAGGCTGTCATTAACAGAAACCTTAAGGCTGAAAGAAATTTTGTATGTTTCAGGTTTGGGTTGTGGTAGATCCTACTAGTAGTTGTTATCAGCTCCAATTATTTACAACTGCATATTAAAATACTCCAAATGTTCAGTATAAAACAATGATTTTATTATGGTTGCAGATACTGTGGGTCAGGAATTCAGAAGATAAGCAAAAAGAATTTTCATCTACTCATGAGAGCAGAAGCTTCACTTGAGAGACTTCAATTTCTGTGCAAGGGAATCAAGTGGTGGCATGTTCACTCACACATCTGTTGGCTGATGCTGGCAGCAAGCAAGATTTCTACCGGCTTTGTCCTCCAGACTAGTGCTTTACACATCCTGTACTTCCTCAGAGCATAGAGACTTTGGACTTCTTAACATTGACATTTATGGCTTCAAAGATCTCAACTCTTCCTTAAATGAACCAGCCTCAGATGTCATATGTGATATCTGCCAAAATCAAAATTCTAACACCCAGCTCCAAATGAAGAAATACAGACACACATATTTTAGATAAAATAACTTCAAAGTTACATTGTGAGAATAGCATGTGGGTTGGAGACATTTTTATGGTCATCTATGGAGCATACAACCCGCTACTTCTATGCATCTCAAACCTGCACTTTCTTATAAAGCCTATATCATCCAAACAAAAGGACAGCAGAAATTATTGTCCACTGAATATCTGTATTAGCGAGAATGTTTTCCTTTTTTGGAGTATTCATTTTGATTTTAACTATAATGATTTGATGTCACAAAAGTATAAAGCACATTCCACACAGAATAATAAGCACTAGAGGGGAAATGGCAGATAGGAGGCAGGATTAACTTGCAGCTCACACTTGAATGAACAGCGCAGCATATGGAGACCCATGCCATCAATTTTTGCTCCAAGAACTACCACAGGATCATACTAAGAAAGCAGAGAGGACACACAGATCTTTTGAAGGAGGTGGATTGCTGCTGCAGGCTCCATGGAGAGGCCGAAGAACTGTGAGTTCGCTTGCTTTCTCAGCTGGGAGGGTTGAAGCCTGGGGCATTTTCTCAGCCCTGCTCACCAGCTGCTTGGAAATAAACTTGGTGCTTTTAGGGAGGGAAGGATGATAGTGACACAACCTATCAAAACCTCTGGGATACAGCAAGGGTGGTGCTAAGAGGGAAATTCATCGCCTTAACTGCCTGCATTAAGTAGTTTGAAAGAGCACAAATAGACAATCTAAGGTTATACCTCAAACAACTACAGAAGCACAGCAAAGTAAACCCAAACTCAACAGAAGAAAGAAATAACAAATATCGGAATAGAGCTAAATAAAATTGAAACAAAAAAATACAAAAGATAAATGAAACAAAAAACTGATTATTTTTAAAGGGTAAATAAAATTGATAGACCATTCGTGAGATAAACCCAGGAAAGAAGATTAAAGATCCAAATAAACTCAGTTATAAACAAAATGGGAGATATTACAACCTATACCACAGAAATACAAAAGATCATTTGTGGCTATTATGAACGCCTTTACATGCATAAACTAGAAAACTTAGAGGAGATGGATAAATTCCTGGAAAAAAACAACCTTCTTAGATTAAATCAGGAAGAAATAGAAATGCTGAACAGACAAATAACAAGCAGTGAGATTTAAATCGTAACTAAAGTTACCAACAAAAAGAGTCCAGAACCAGACTGATTCACAGCTGAATTATATGAGACATTCAAAAAAGACTTGATACCAATGGTATTGACACCATTCCAAAAGAAAGAGAAAGAGAATCCTCCCTAAATCATCCTATGAAGTCAGTATCAGCCTAATACCAAAACTGACAGGACTTCACCAAAAAAAGAAAACTGTAGAACAATATCCCTGCTGAACATAGATGCAAAAATCCTCAGTAAGCCAAATTCAATCAAAAAGATAATCTGTCATGATCAAGTAGGTTTCATACCAGGGATTTAGGGATGGTTTAGCATCTGCAAGTCAATAATTGTGATACACTATACAAAATTAAAAAAAAAAAAGAACTTCACATGATCATTTCATTTGAAAATGCATTTGTCAAAATCCAGCATTCATTTATGGTTAAAACTCTCAGCAAAACTGGCACAGAAGGGACATACCTTAAGGTATTAAAAGCCGTCTATGAGAGAGATCCAAGATGGCTGATCACTAGCAGCTCGGGCACGTAGCTCCCAGTGAAAGCGCAGAGAACGAGAGGACGCCACACTTTCAGACGAATATTTGTAGCTCACGGCCCAGGAGATTCCCAGCGGAGGAGCTCCACGGGTCGCCAGAGCGACTCTTGTGGCTGTAGTGGCAGTTTTGCTGGCGCCTTAAAGCGGCAGTTCTTGGTGCAGAGTCCAGAGATTCCTGGGCAGAAAGGCACCATCAATCTTAACACCGCTGTCTTGGCTGGCGCAGTGGATTGCTCAGATTTCGGCGCTGGGAATCAAAAAGTTGGACGTCCGCTCAGAGACCTAGTTAGAAAGTCGGTAATTACAAAGACAACAGACGGATACATATATAATGAAGGGAAGAAACCAGCCTAAAAAGGCAGAGAATACTCAAAATCAGAATGCCTCTCCCTCTACAGGGGATCGCAATTCCTCATCAGTAACGGAACAAGGCTTAATGGAGAACGAGTGTGTTCCAATAACAGAAGCAGGTTTCAAAATGTGGGTGATGAGAAACTTCTGTGAATTAAAAGAACTTGTTCTAACCCAATGCAAAGAAACTAAGAACCTTAAAAAAAGGTTTGACGAAATGCTAACGAGAATGGACAATTTAGAGAGGAATATAAGTGAATTGATGGAGCTGAAAAGCACAACACGAGAACTTCGCGAAGCATGCACAAGCTTAAACAGTCGAATTGATCAAGCAGAAGAAAGGATATCAGAAGTCGAGGACCAGCTCAGTGAAATGAAACGAGAAGACAAGATTGGAGAAAAAAGGATAAAAAGGAATGAGCAAAGTCTCCAGGAAATATGGGACTATGTGAAAAGACCTAATCTACGTTTGATAGGTGTACCTGAATGTGATGAAGAGAAAGAATCCAAGTTGGAAAATACTCTTCAGGATATCATTCAAGAAAACTTTCCCAACTTAGCAA
This sequence comes from Aotus nancymaae, assembly GCF_030222135.1. Lineage (NCBI taxonomy): Eukaryota > Metazoa > Chordata > Mammalia > Primates > Aotidae > Aotus > Aotus nancymaae. Next base: position 27,119,585 of record NW_026988435.1, read on the forward strand.
GGCAAGGTAATATTCAACTCCAGGTAATACAGAGAACACCACAAAGATATTCTTCAAGAAGACCAACCCCAAGGCACATAATTGCCAGATTTATTAGGGTTGAAATGAAGGAGAAAATACTAAGGGCAGCCAGAGAGAAAGGTCAGGTTACCCACAAAGGGAAATCTATCAGACTCACAGCAGATCTCTCAGCAGAAACCCTACAAGCCAGAAAAGAGTGGGGACCAATATTTAACATCCTTAAAGAAAAGAACTTTCAACCCAGAATTTCCTATCCAGCCAAACTAAGCTTTATGAGCGAAGGAAAAATTAAATCTTTTGCGAACAAACAAGTACTTAGAGAGTTCACCACCACCAGGCCTGCTTTACAAGAGCTTCTGAAAGAAGCACTATACATATAAAGGAACAACCAATATCAGCCTTTCCAAAAATATATTAAAAAGCAAAGAACAGTAATACAATGAAAAATTTACATCAACTAATGGGCAAAACAGCCAGCTAGCATCAAACGCCAGTATTAAACTTATATATATTTCAATTGGATAAAAAGCCAAAACCCATCGGTATGCTGCATCCAGACCCATCTTACATGCAACAATACACAAAGACTCAAAGAGAAGGAGGAAGATTTACCAACCAGAGAGTAAAAATAAACAAATAAACAAAAAGCAGGAGATGCAATTCTCGCCTCTGATAAAGTAGACTTTAAAGCAACAAAGATCAAAAGAGGTAAAGAAGGACATTACATAATGGTAAAAGGATCAATGTAACAAGAATAGCTAATGATTCTATAGATCAACGAGATAGAAAATTAACAAGGATATTCATGACTTGAATTCAGACCCAGAACAAGTAAACTTAATAAACATTTATAGAACTCTCCACTTCAAATACACAAAGCATACATTACCACCTCACACCTATTCCAAAAGTGACTATATAATTGGAAGTAAATCACTCCTCAGTAATCGCATAGCATTTCATAGGTTTAAATGAAATATTGGTTGGCTGTTTGTTTGTTATCTTCTTCCCTTATTCCTTCCTGACTACATCATTAAGTATAATTATCAGTATACAAGAGGTTTTCAATACCCATTACTAAATTGCATTCTAGCCTGGGCAAGAAAGCAATACTCCCATTCTCTCTCCCTCTTTCTTTTCCTTTTTCCTCCTCCGCATTCTCTCTCTCTCTTTCTCTTCCTTTTTCCTCCTCCCCATTCTCTCTCTCTCTTTCTTTTCCTTTTTCCTCCTCCCCATTCTCTCTCTCTCTTTCTCAAAAAAAAAAAAAAAAAAAGCCGTCTATGACAAATCCACAGCTCACAGTATACTGAACGGGAAAAAGTTGAAAGCATTCCCCCTGACAACTAGAACAAGACAAGGATTCCCACTTTGACCACTTCTATTCAACATAGGACTGGAACTCCTAGTTAGAGAAGTCAGACAAGAGAAGGAAATAAAAGTCTTCCAAATCAGTTAACAGGAAATCCAACTGTTGCTGTTTGCCGATGACATGATTGTATATCTAGAAAACCCTGAGGACTCCTCCAGAAAGCTCCTAGAACTGCTAAATGAATTCAGCAAAGTTTCAAAATTAATTAATGTACAAAATTAATTAATGTATTACACAAATTAGTAGCTCTGCTGTACATGAACAGTGACCAAGCTGAGAATCCAATCAAGAACTCAACCCAGTTCACAACAGCTGCAAATAAAATGAAATAAAATAAAACGCTTAGGAATATACATAACCAAGGAAGTGAAAGATCTCTACAAGGAAAACTACAAAACACTGCTGAAAGGTATCATAGACTACACAAACAAATGGAAATATATTCCATGCTCATGGATGGGTAGAATCAAGAGTGTGAAAATGATTGTACAGCTGAAAGCAATCTACAAACTCAATGCAATTCCCATCTAAATACCATCATCGCTGTTCACAGAAATAGAAAAAAAAAATCCTAAAATTCATCTGGAATGAAAAAAAGAGCCCTCATAGCCAAAGGAAGACTAAGCAAAAAGAAGAAATCTGGAGGCATTACAGTACTTGACTTCAAACATTGCTATATGGCCATAGTCACCAAAACAGCATGATACTGGTATAAAAATAGATTTATAGACCAAGAGAACAGAATAGAGAGCCCAAGAACACAGTCAAATACTTACAGCCAAGTGATCCTTGACAAAACAAACAAAAACATAAAGTAAGGGAAGGGGCATCCTATTCAACAAATGGTGCTGGGATAATCGGCAAATCACATTGAGAAGAATGAACTGGATCTTCATCTCTCTCCTTATACAAAAATCAACAGACGATGGATCGAAGACTTAAATCTAAGACCCAAAAGAATACAAATTCTAGAAGATAACATTGGAAAAACCCTTCTACACATTGGCTTAGGCAAAGACTTCATGATCAAGAACCCAAAAGAAAATGCAACAAAAGTGAAAATAAATAGATGGGACTTCTTCTACATAGCAAAAGAAATAATCAGCAGAATAAACAGAAAACTCACAGAGTGTATATATGTGTCTATATGTATGTATATATGTGTGTATATTATATGTATATATGTGTGTATATGTGTATATATATTCACACACACACATACACACACACACACACACACACACACACACCATGGAATACTACTCAGCCATAAAAAATAATGAATTAATGGCATTGGTAGTAGCCTGCATAGAATTGGAGACCACTATTCTAAGTGAAGTAACTCAGGAATGGAAAAACCAAACGTTGTATGTTATGACTCATAAGTGGGAGCTAAGATACAAAGGCGTAAGAATGATACAGTTGACTTTAGGGACTTAGGGGAAAGGGCTGGAGACAGGTGAGAGATAAAATACCACACAAGTATACACTGCTTGGGTGATGGATGGACCAAAATCTCAGAAATCACCACTAAAGGACTAGTTCATGTAACCAAACACTGCCTGTTCCTCAAACACCAATTGAAAAAAAAATAAATAAAATGCATGAAGGCCTGCAAAAAAGAATAACAAACACCAGATGCATTTTCAATACATATTTATGAATTAATTAGTTATTAATTAACTATTGCTCAAAATAATTTTTTTTTGTCTTATTGGATGTGATTATTAATTCAGTGTGTTATCTTGACTGGGAAAGGGGTACCCAGACATGTGGTGGAGCATTATTTTTGGTGTGTCTGTTAGAGTGCTTCTGAGTGAGATTAATATTTGAATCCCACTGATTCAGTACAGCAGAGTATCCTTTCTAAATGTGGATGGACTCCATGTAGTCATTAAAAACCTGAACAGAACACAAAGTCTGAATGAAAGGTAACTTTTCTGGGCCCTGTACTTGAGCTTGAACATTGGGGTTCTCCTGTGCTTAAACTGGAACTTGCACCAATGCCTCTCCTGGGTTTCTAGCTTGCTGACTCTAGACTTTGGAACTTCACAGACTCCATAGTCATCTGACCCAATTCGTTACTATTGGTCAATCAATAAATCAATCTTTATTATCTCTCTCTCTCTCCCCCATAGAAATTTATAAAGACTCTCCCGTAAAGAGACACTGTCTTTACCTTTTCTGTTTCTTCCAGGAAGCCTGATTAATGAAGTAGAATTCTACGATTCTGAAAAGAAAAGTGGCATCACTTAAAAAGTGAATCGCACTGTTTTTAATGTCACGAAGAAAAATTGTCAAATTTTAAGCTGTTTTATGGGAAGTAAACCTCAGCCTTACATAAATTGAAAAATATTGTATTCCTGCTAATTGTGAAGCCACTTTTTCTTTTTTTTTTTAAAGCTAGAGTAGACTAAAATTGATTTCCTAATATAGAAAATAAAATAGCATTCATTTTTCAGGTTTCCACCTTGGGAATCATACACAGAATAATTTAAGGAAAAGGTAATAAATGTGGGTGATTTCACTTCTGTTGTTCTCATTTTGCGAGAAGATTATTTTCTACTAGTTTACTTACTCAATTCATGAGCACGTAGCTCAAAATTCTTAGTATTTGATCACCAAATGAGATTTTACCAAAACTAAATAAGACTGAAAAACATAGATGAAGAGTGAAATTTTGACAGTGTTGATGTTCTTTATAAATCAATGCAATAAATAAAAATTTTAGAAATGTGAATAAATTAAATAGCTGTTTTACTTAGTAAATCTTTGTGTGCTATGTATCAATCACTTTGTTAAGTTCTTTACAAATTTAGCATTATTTAGTTATCATAACCCTGAATTGCAAATATTTTTATTAATTTTTAGTATTAACTCCATTTTAAAATGAGTAATTGAAATGTTGACAATGCATTAAATTGTCCCAAACAAAGATATCAAGTAGCCTGTGATTGTAAATGGCCAGAGTATATTGATTATTATTTATTATCTGATAGTCTTGGTAAATTGCTAGTTTAACTTTTATATTTGATAGTTAAAAGAGGATTTTTAAAGACTTGATCATAGTATCCAATTTATACAGCATTTCAGTAGATTTTCACTGCTCTAACCATAGTGACTAAAATCTTTATCCTGGATGACAAGGTCTAGGTGCTGTTTCTGTTCAATTCATCAGCCTCATTTTCTGTTTTCTCACCTCTCTTGGCCTCATATCCTGTCTTGCCACATCTCCCGACTCTGGGTACCTCACTTTTTTGTCATGTTTTCGTCCAACATACCCAATACATGATTTAGTCCTCAAATCAAATAGCAACAAATAAATTAATTAATGAAGAATAAATAAGTGAAGCAGCTCACAGAATAAAGAAACCATATTTTAAAGAGAAATCAGTGAGCCCCCAGCATGGAATAGGAAGATCATACCTCATTATTTGATTAGAATGTACCTCTCCAGGCCAGTCACAGTGGCTCATGCTTGTCATCTCAGCAATTTGGGAGGCCAAGGCATGAGGATTGCTTGAGTCCAAGAGTTTGAGAATAGACTGGGCAACACAGTTAAACACCATCTTTATATAAAAAAAATTAAATTAGCCAAGCATGATGGTTAATCTGTAGTTGTCCTAGCTACTAGGGAGGCTGAGGCAGGAGGAATGCTTGAGCTTAGGAGTTCAAGGTCACAGTAAGGTATGACCACAACACTGCACTGCAGCCTGAGTAACAGCAGAATCCTGTCTCTTGAAAAAAGAAAGAAATTTATCTCTCAGTTAGAATTTATTAAACCCTCACAAATATGTATGTATACATATAAAAACATTCTATTTCATATGTCTCTAAATTAATTTTCAAATCTAAAACATGTTTGTTACTGAGATTACATGCTTGAATAGTTTTTATAGAAAGCAAACCTTCATATGTATTTATTATACTATGACCAAGAGTATATTCCAGAAAAGTCATTGAAGTCTACAAGCCTGGAATTATTTTTCCAATTAACCATATAAAATGTTAAAGTTCTGTGTATAGGTAATTTTTTCTCAATAAGAATGGCAGAGATTGTAATAACACAGAGTTCTTGAATTTAGAACTATGTTTCAGGTTCTATCTGTCCAACTTATTGGCAGTGTGACTTTGGGAGTAAACAGAATCTTACCTCAAAACAAGCAATTAATAAATATCACTTTAAATAAATATTATTATGATTATTCAAATAACAGAATTTAAACATACTAATCATATATTTATATATTTAAATGATTTCAATTTACAAAGATACACATTTAACACTTCTCCAAATTATTACCTAGCATAATCCAAAATAGTATGTTTTAAACAGTACTCACTCACCTAATGATGCCACTTAGAGTGAAACTATTTACTCATTTGCCTAGAGCAAGTAAGACTTGATAGAATGACATGAAAATATTGAGAACCAGAAGGAAGTTTTTAAAAGGCTCCAAAAAGATATGTTAACTATAAAAGTAAATATACATATTTGCAGTTTCTCAAGACCATGAATCATGGCTGATATTGTTTAAATTGTATTCTTCAATCAATTCTCTTATGAAGATGAGAGGCATCTGATGAATTTTTCTTAAAATTATTAACTAATCTTTTTCAAGTTTAATGATGTATAAAGGTTTTTAAAAGTCTATTAGTGTTCAAGAATTAATGTGAGTGTTTATGATAGAATCAGCATGATTTGTCTAGTGGAAATTCTGGGTTGATCAGATGGAAACTTGTAAAAATGTACAAATCTTTTGGGATTGTTTGGTAAATGGATGTGCCTATTATCAAACACTTTTTCATTATAAGAGTAAATGTGTTTCATCCACAAAGGGCCACCATTGTGGTATGTGGAGAGATTGTAATGTGTATTGATAATGTTGGTGTATAACGCCTTGTACCAATTCATAAATAAAATGATATTAATAAATACAAAGGGCATTATATAGCATTTCTTATAAGTAGTTCTTATTTTGTTTTTTTTTTTTCATAACAACTAAAGGAATAGTTTTACTTTGAGATCCATTTTATAGCTAAGAAGTTTGGACTGATTAAATGACTTTTCCAAACTTTTCAAGGTAGAATGTTGAAAACCAAGAAATAATAGGATTTTTTAAAATTATAATCTCGTATTCTTTCCAATACATTGTTCTTCTCTTTATACTATCATTGCATACTCTTTTATTTTCTACTGTTTTTTTTCTCTACATTTTTAGTGATTTTGCTCTTTTACCTGACATAGCCATCAAGGTACTCACCCCAAGAGGTTACCTTATACTAAGCGTGTTTAATCAAATTGTGATACTTGCCATTAATAATTAGTTAGCACCTGAATTTGTCTAAGAATCTGGCAACTTTACAGAATGTATACAGAGTTTTGCTCCATAGGGAACCAAACAATACATTTTTGAATGAGAATGGGCTAAGTTACTTTCAAAGTTAGCCTTATTATCCCACTTTAGAGTTGAGAATATTGGAATACAGAGAGTTTAACTACTTGACCAAAAGTTACAACATTGCCAGGTGACAGACTCAGGATTTCTAGCCTGGCTGTTTGGTTCCAGAGTCTACACATAATCTACTCTGTCCCACTGCTTCACATGATGCTTCTCCCAGCATAGCTCAGATGAAAGGAAAGTGGCAGGCAAAAGTAGCATATATTTCAGCAAGAGAAAAATTATTGAATGTTGGTGAAATTAACCGTCTTTAACATCACTGATCTGAAAATTAATGGTAGATAATTGAAAGTCAATAGGATTAAAATATTAATAATTACTAAAACACTAAAACATGGTTGTAGAATTTAATTTTCCAAAGACAGAACATCAATTAATATATGCTTAAAAATATGTATCTTTCCCCACTGTATTAGTAAAGCTGTGTCCATCGTAATTAAGAAAAAATAACTTGATGTAAACACTATTTTTTCTCTAATGGTTCCCCTCCTTAAAGTATGCTGACCATGAGCCTGGATCTGAAAGTCTCATTAGAATTGTCATGGATATCCAATTCTATCAAACATGTTCCATTTGGCAGGTTTTTAAACTTGGTCAATATTTGCTTATTCTTTTGAGATGTCCTGATCTTGTCTCAGTAGGTACATAATTCCTGCTATACTTGATCATGTATGTTCAGAATGGGCCTAGAGTAGAGGTTAGAGAGGAGAGACCAGATAGTTGAAGCTGCATTTCTACTGTCTTGTCTTTGTTTGTTTACTGGAGCCATGGCATGACCTCAATAATAATCTCCATGAAACAAAAGTTATTTAATAGCAGCAGTATTAAATTTACAACAGCAGCATTAAAAGTGAAGAGGAAAATATGAAATTATTGATGCTGTCTTATACCAGTTACTAAATCTTCATCTCATATCAAATTGATTTAATAAAAATATCCTGTGTTATGTCTTTTCTCCTGTATGAATTAATTACTTGTTGGTATACTTTAAAAACTCTTTTTAATTTACAAGACAGTTGTGTTTGTCACAGTTATCTAGAGAGACAGAAGCAGTAGGATATACACAGATAGATAGATACATAGATCAGAAAGAATTTATTAGGGGAATGGGCTCACATGATAACGGAAGCTGAGAATTTCCCGCATAGGACTTCTGCAAGCTTGAGGTCCTGTAGTATTACAGTAGTGTGGCTCATTCCAAGTCCCAAAGCCTAAGAACCAGGGAGAGCAAAGGTGTCACTCTCAATTGGAGGCCAAAGGCCTGAAGACCTAGAGCACCGCAGGTGTAAGTTTCACAGTCTAAAAGCCAAAAGTCCTAGAGTGTTGATGTCCAAAGGCAGGAAAATAAAGGTGTCCCAGTTCCAGAAGAGAGACATCCGGTGATAGAAGGGAGAGGGAGAGGAGGTGACAGAGAGAAGGAGAGAGAGGAAGAAGGTAGACAAGGAAACTGGGACAGGGAGACAGGGAGGAAGATCTCCTTTCCTCTGACTTTTTGTTCTGTCTGTGTTCTTTAATATTAATTTTGACAATATTTTGGAAAACACTCAATAAATTTTGGTGGGACAGACCACACCTTCACCTCTATATAGACTTAGTAACTTGGCTTCATCCAATCAGCTTAATTATATTCATTTGTTTCAGGAAAGAGTCTCACAGATTCTAAGCCACTGAAAACCAGGCTCAGGAATTGTGCTTGCTTAGCTGTTCTGAGAGTGAAGCTCTCTCTCCATCTGAAGAACAATTTTGTGAGGAGGGACCTCAGCCTTCCTATGTGACTCCAAGAAGCAAACCTCATTCTGCCTGAGGGAAACTCATGGCCTCCCAGAAGGTTGGGTCTCAGAGAAATAACAGAAAATGTACTTGGCAGAGGCTGGATCTTTGGTGATGTTGGTGAGGAGACTTAGGTCAAATGTTGCCTTCTTTAATTTTTAAGGTAGCAAAATGTACTAAAGATATTTTTTCAGTGTTTAAAAGTTTGAGTTGGCTTTTTTTAGGCATTGGGAACTCATATTTTTATCACAGACAGATATACACAAAAATACATTGTCTCTTGTTCTCTCATGTTCAAAGAGAGCTACCTCCTCAGGTTGATTTGGAAATGACATTGAATTATCAGTACTTCTTAAAGTTGTCATATAAAGACTTATATCTATACTTCATGCCAAAAACAAACCAAAACAAATGCGCACACACACACACACACACACACAAATAAAACTGATGATGTTTCTTTTCTGTACAATTGCTTTCTTATTATAATTATTTTTATTATTATTAATTATTATTATTATTATTTTGAGACAGGGTCTCACTCTGTAGTCCAGGCTGGAGTGCAGTGGTGGTGTGATCATTCTTCACTGCAGTCTTGATCTCCTGGGCTCAAGCAATCTTCTTGCCTCAGCCTCACAAGCAGCTGAGACTGTAGGCACACACCACTATGCCAGGATAATTTTTAAGTTGTTTTGTAGAGAGGAAATCTCACTGTGTTGCACAGACTGGTCTCAAACTCCTTGAGCTCAAGTGATCCTCCCACCTTGGCTTACCAAAGTGCTGGGATTACAGGCTCCAGATGTTAGCCACTGTGCCAGGCCTGCTTTCTTTTTACTTGATTGAATACACATTTTGAATTAATAGGATTTCTTCCTCATGTAGGCTGACAGGAATCTTAGAACCAAATTAACAGTTTACCACTGTTGACTATGGAATAGCCAATGATATTCTCATCAGTGAATTCATTTTGCCTTCAACTTGCTATAATACTCTTATTTATCCTCATTTTTACTTATCCTAATTTTAAATTCAATTTTATTCTGTATATTTGTGTTAGGTAATTTAACTACTTGTGGCACTGAATTTGGATAGCACTAAGTAAATAAAGCAAACACAAAATCACCACAGAAAGTAACACAGACAATTGTCAATCCCTTAGTCTACTGTGGACTGTAAATAATGAAAATATGACTAAATTATATTCGGAAAACACAGTGTTTTCCTCAGGAAATTCAAGACTGGGGTAAATTTCAGGTTGGTTTAATTATCAGGTTAGTAATATTTTCAAGTGTCTAAGCTCTCCATATATCTTAATTGTCTAGTCCTTGGATTAGTTTCACTCTCATGCTGCAGCAATTCTGGTTATCTTATCATAACATGACAGATTCAGACAAAGAGACAGAACAGTCCTTCCTGCTGGCTATTTCACTGGATAAATAATACATTTTTTTCAGAAGCTGCCTCCTGTTTCACTAGGCAGAAAGTTTTAACGTTTGCATTTCTAAAACAGCCAGAGGCAAGAATAATTTAATTACCACAATTTTCCTAATATTTATGTGTGAATCTGTAGACATGAAAGCAATAGTCACAATACCCATCATCATGCATCTCTAACATTTTAAATGCATTATTATTGTTGATGTTTGTACACCTGCTGAACTTCCACTCTAGATGTTAAGAATTTGATGCCCTGAAAATAGGAATCCCCATTAGAGCAGAGACACTTTTAAAATATTACTATTATTTTATATTTTAGACTGAATCTTTAAGGAACTGCAGGCTGTTCATTCAAATAACCATTTGAAAACCTACAATGTGCCAAGCACTGTTTATTCTTTCAACCAATGTACAATTATAAATGACAGTTATGTCTTCAATGAGATTCTAATGTTTTTAATTAAATATTCAATTCAGTGAATACTTTTGACCACCGAATTTATGTCAGAAACTTTGTTAAAAATTAGAGAATGACTATTTAATAAAACAAGGCTAGCCTTTGAGACATAAATATAAATTCTAATTTCTTACTGAAATCATCTTAAATTCCACGCTATATTTTATAAAATTATGGTAAATTATGCTAAAAAGCTGCCTCTGATACAGTGATATGAAAGTTAGACTAGATAGAAATAAGGGTGGAGTTGAGAATATAGTTTTAAAAGTAAATGTAATAGACTAGGGATTATGATGATGATCTAAAATAATAATGGCAATAATAGCATAAATATGTATACCAAATATTTGCAAGAGAGAAAATTTGATCATAAGAAAACAATAAATCCCAGGTTAATGACAGAAAGAAGGAGCCAAGTATTTATATGGAGTTAAGAGGAAGATACTTTTAGTTACATGAAAACAGAGATTTTGTTTCCATCCCATGACCCATGAGGCTTCACTATATCTAAATTGCCTAACTGATCTCTACTGGCTGAAAACTGCTAATACTCATTGCTGTTTGCGATTTCCCAGTACTTGGAGTCACCTTTAATTGTGCATAAATTGATTATTTTATGTGAAAAAAGAATCTTAGACTCTAACAAGTCTGAAGTAGGGTCACTAAGGTCTTGAAGGAGGAATGCTGACATACCTGGTGACAGCAAGTTCAAGAGGTTCTTCTGCATCTTTTTTGAAGGAGGCATCTGCTCCTTTACCAACAGGTTATTTCCAAGGCACATATTAGGGAGGAATTTACTCCTCCTGGGATACTAATCTACCCTTCAACACTTTGAGACTCTGCTATTAATAAATGAAAACAAAATGCAGTGACAAAATGAGCTTTTCTAGGCTTGGAAAAGATGAGTAAAGAGCCTGTCTCTAGGAATTTAAGTAGGAAAAACACCTAAATAATCTTACAGGGATAGTAAGGTTCAGAAAAGTGACAGGGACTATTTGATTTAATATCGATTGTAGGATTATTGGCTACCATGAGGTCACAATGTAATTAAATGTTTTTAATCTACTGCGTTGTATTAAAAAAAACAGAAAAAAGCTGAAAATAATTTACAAAGATGAGGCTGAGGAATATTAGCAGCTTTGTTTTTCCCATTAGAAAAACATACGGATTTCTATTGTGTAAAAATTCGACCCTCTATGAGTTTTGTTCACTTGACTACTTTGTATCTATTGCATATGGGCCACAGTATCTCGCACAGATTTATAATGATTCTGACAAATAAACAGAATCTTATATTTAACCAGTGAGTCACTGAGTCAAACTCTATGGCCATCCTAATGCAGCAATCTCACTTCATTAAAACAAACAAAACTATAGAAACAGAAGTTCTGCATACACCGGGGGGAAAATCAGGCTGTATGTTACACACACAATTTATTTTCAGCAAGAAACTATTTGACCATTTTGTACCTATAAAATGTCCAGTGGGAGAAATTACATTATTGACCCTGAAGCACTTATTTTTAAATGGAAGAGTGAGTTTGCCTTTCTAACCATTAATCATAGAGGAGTGAGTGGAACTTTAAAAGAAATAAATTTCTAAGAAAACTTGAAGATTGAAGTTCTACCCATCCTTCACTATGAAGTTAAAATAAAAATGGCCTTGCCCGTGTGTAGTTTGCCTTAGATACAAGCTCCAGTAAACTACTTTGGCAAGGCCATCATCATAAACAGTGACAGTAGGAAATGTGATTCTTCATCTTCTCTGCAGATTATTTTGCTACAACAGTCTAGTGTCATCTAAAGACATGTTTCATATCTTAGATGAGGAATGAATTGAAAAGATGTCTCTCTTCTACCATATCAGAACCTCTTTAAAGTTAATGAGAGAAAGAGAGGAGAGAGGTAGCAAAATACTAAGTGGAGAGGCGAAAGCTAAAGAGTACATGAAAAGGAAGAAAACTGAGTTACCTAAAGCACACCTGTAGAAAAATTACAATTTTTGATGGATCTTATTTTTAAATATTGTTAAATGATTGGAAATAAATGGTGTGGCCCCAAAAATCTAGAAGTTAAGAAACTATGATATAAAATAAATTCTTATAAATCATAAACGATTGAAAGGAGACTGACAGAATTCTAAGTTTTATTAGCTATTCATAGTCACATTGCCAGAAAATTCAGATTTTCATGACATCCTGATGCATAAGAGAAATGCTGCTCTTCATTGTCATTTCCCCCACTTTAATCAAGTAAAATAGCTCGATTATCTTTGTTCATTGTCTCTCCTGACTCTTTCTCATTCTTTGTCTAGTTCTTGATTGTGCTCTCATTCTATTTCTTCCCTCTGTGATTGCATTATTTTTATTTCCAATAAACTTAATAACTGGCATGGAATTGGGTAACGAGGAAACCTAGAACATGATGGCATGTTTAAGTTTATTATGATAAACTTACAGACAAGCTGGTCTTGGTGTACACTAATATGGTTAATTATTAAGAGATTTATAGGTTGAGATGATATAATCTTAAAGTTGGAGAAGTTATAGTCTAGCTACAGTTTTGTACCGTAAATTCTAAATTATACAATTAAATGTATCAGCAAATACAAAATGCTCTTTATATTGAAATGAGAAAATGATATGCATCAAGTACACTAGTATATTCAATTCCATGCCATAAATATTTGAAAAAGAATAAATATTGAGATTCTGTTGGCAGAGGCACGTTTTTGACATTTTGTTTAAGAATTTATACCTGCCCATTAGTATTTGAAATACTACACTAAACCCAGTGTAACCGATATAATGAGCAGAAGGTGGGTTGAAAAATGAGAGAAAGATATTACCTATTTCTGATCAACTGTTTTAAAAGAGTAAGTGAATTGCAAGCTACTTAGCAGAGTAGCAGTTTACCATTGAGTAGTAAGTAATATAAGAGATACAGTGCATAAAGATCAAACATTTTTAATCATAAATTCCACTGATTTTCCTAATTAATAATTCACCATAAATGGCTTCATTACAACGTATCATATGGATGAAACAAAAACCATATGGCTTAATTCCAGCTTTAAACTCAAAACAATCTTCTATTGTTTTGAATTTTCACAACCCTTGAGCTAATGAGCTGTTACAGAGCAGCAACTTTAAATGGCAGAAGAATGAGCTAGTGTTTCACTGTTTTTACAGTCCTGTAAAAGATACAGATATGTTGAGCCATTGTTTAGGTTAATCCATTCTGTCTTTCTTGTCTAAGGAGACTGCCCATTGATTTATAAAAACTACTACAGGAGTTCTCTTGCTTCAGTCCTTTTCAATAATTGTTTTCTGTAGTCTTTTCTTTGATTCTGTGGGTTGTCCCATATCTTTCCAATAAATTACCTTATTTTGCTAAAGGTAGCTTAATTTATTTCTCTAGCTTGCAAACAAATAATTCAAAAAGACATAGACACTGTTTATTGGTTATCATTGATCTAAAAACTGCCAGAAGAGTTGCTACCAGAGTTTTGTATAAGCAATTTGCTTGGGGAAATCAATGCAAGGCTTTGCCTCCAGCATAAAATCAGATTAAAAAGAAAGCTGCTGAGAAAGTAAAAGATCTTTTTATCGTCTCTAACACTGTGGTGATAAACAAACCATCAATTTTCTTATCAAATGATTATATAGAACAGTATATATAAATCTATGATTTTATTGATATAAATTAATTTGTAGAATACAACATTAAGCCACAACTAGATACAAATTAAGAGCTCTTAGAATGTAAAAGTGAATATCTCACAACAACTGTACTTAGGACCTTCTGCTCTCTTTTTAATCTAGCATCTCCTCATCTATCTTCAGTCCTGCTAAACAACTTTGTTTCTTATCTGAAAATGAAATATATTTGATAAGAAGGAAATTCTCATAAGCTCATATTAGCCCATTTATCCTTCTACCCATAGCTGTCCCCATATACTATACTTTCTTTTCTGCTACTTTGGCTTGGCAATCCGTATTCCTCTTCTCAGAGGTTAGATCCTAGACACCCTCATATCCTGAAGGTCACTGCTCCAGATTCATTTCTTTATGGCTACAGCTTCAACTTCCCACCCTCTGCTGTTCTTTCTCAGCAGCAGGCAAACATGTTATTTCTGCCATCTTAAAATCACTTTCACTGGACTTAATTTTCCCACTAATAACTAACCCATTTATTTACATCCTTTACAGAAAGCTCTTTCAAAAGAGTTTCCTTTACTTGCTGTTCACAATAGTTTTTCTTCAGTTCTCTTCGGAGCCAACTGTGTTTAGGCTTTTGACCAATGCATCACTTCACCAACACTGTTCTTGTCAATATCACCAAGGACCTCTGCTTTTTAATATCCAATGGTCAAGTCTTAGTCCTCTTCATTTTAATCTCATCAAGGAATTTAACACACATTATTAGTCTCGCCTCATTCATATATTTTCTTCATTTAAGTCATGAATACCACTGTCCTCCTTCACCAGAAACCCATTTTCAGTGTCTCTTTCTTAGTTTCGTCTCATTTCTTTCACCTCTTTACACCTCTTTACACTGAGTCCCTGTATCCTTTATCTTTCCACATATACTATTTTGTGTTCCCAACCAGCTTCATTATTTTTAAATATAATCTAAACCTACATTATTTCTAAACATATACCTCTTGCCTGTGACTATACTCACATTGACTAACAAAAATAAATCAAGATTTTACAGAATTAAGGTTAATTTTATTCAGTAATCGTATCATGGACTACAGACTGAAGCCTCAGTCTCAGGAGCAGCCCTTTAGAGATGCTCTATCAGACTGTTCCACCACAGTACTTCAGCCCACTTCTTATATACATGTGGTGGAGGTTCAGTACTTGCAAAATCACGTCACACTTGCTCACAAGTTACATTAAAGTAGAACCACATTGTGGTTTGGGTGTAGGAGTACATCTAGTTCCAGATTACAGAAGCCTAATAAGTAACCCTGTCAGACATTATCTTATGTGTAAGAAAAGGAGAGGGCTAAGGTCAGTTACCTTTGAAGGGATGCAGTGGCTCAGGCAAGAGACATAGGGGACCATGTTCTCTCTTCTAACTTCAAAGCATTTTTGTGGAGAGCTATTTGTCATCATAGAGCCAGAGGCTTTGTGAAATTAGGCTGGCAAGCAGAAATGAGTAAACATGGCTTTTTATGTTTGCTACTTTGTTTCATACTTTACTCCAGATTGGCATTTCCAAGCTTCTTGTGCATTTGCAGTCTAAGTATAAAAAACATCTACAGGTAGAATGACCAAACTGTACTTAGGAACTTTTCCCAAAATCTACTTCTAATACAATTATTTTATCTTATTCAAGAGCAACTGTTTTTTTTTTTCTTAGTCTTCAAAATTTTAGAGTCATAATTCACTGTTATCTTCCTCTCACATCCTATATTTGATATTAAATTGATAATACATCCGGAAGATGTCTATTTTTTTTTTCTTTAACCTCATCTACTATCAGCTAGGTCCAGGACATCAAAATCTCTATGTGATTTCAGTAGTATGCTAAATACTATAACCACCATATTTAACTTGCTAAAACCTGTGTCACACACTCACAAGTTGGTCTCCTCAATAAGCAGATTCTCAGATGGGGTTTAATATGTAGTATATTTATCAAGGTGTATCTTTTCCTTTGACAGCTATGGATGGAAGAAGAAAGAAGCAACACAGGCAGAAGGCGAAGTTAAAGGTTAAAGAAGATCCAATTGCAGACACAGCCAGTCTCACTGGGTGCTCTGAAGCTGTAAAAACCTTTTAGGACTATCCCAGATTTTTCCATGGGATGCTCTCTGAAAAGGGCATGATATTTGGCGAGCTCTCTGCAGCTGAGGCAAACTCTGAATCATCTGGAAGGTAAAGGCCAGCTGCCCGCCTGCCAACACTATCCTAGTGCTGAGGCAACCAATCTCATCAAAGTGTAAGATGACCTGCACATCACAATATCTACCACATCTCATCATGTCACTACTCCACTTCAAACTAAGGACTTTTCATTGCTTTCAAAATTCAAGCCATAAAGTTCACAATGACTTTCAATAGGCTACAGCATCTAGACCTTTATTTAACCTCTTAAAATGCACCATTTCACTCACACTACTGCAGCATTTGTTGCCCTGTGTGCTCTTGGTCAGATATGTCGAACACACTGCCACCTTCTGGACGTTGGGCTTCCTCGGGCCTCCACCTGCTTGAAGTGAGCTTCCCCTAACAACTCACAGTTCAGTTTCTCATCATTTTTAATGATTTTATTCAAATATTGTGCTGATCATATGAAATATTAAGATGACCCAGCTTTTACTTTCTATTTTTCTTTTTATAATTTATCTATCTGTGTATCTATCATCATCTATTTATCGTCCTGCCAAGTTTTCAACATGAAGTACATAATTAAATTTTTATGTTATTCCAAAGGGAAAAATAATTTATTCTTAGAAAACATATGCAAAATGATTGAATAATGAAGACAAATGATAATGAGATCTATAAAATGTAAATATAATTTCATAGCACAACAGGGTGACTGTAGTCAACAATATTATACATTTTAAAATAACTAAAAGAGTATAGTTGAATGTTGTAACAAAAAGAAAAGTTTGGGTTGATGGATCTCCATTTACATATGCCTGGATAAAAATATATCATGTACCCATAAATATGTACACCAACTATGTACTCACAAAAGTTGATTTTAAAAAAGAATGTAAAATATAAAATAAATAAAAAGTAGATATTAGAACCAATAAAAATATTTTTTATTAGGATTCTAGTATCCTGAGAAACTTGTGTTTGTAAATTTTTGTTTTGTTTTACGTAATGTTGATTTCATTTTCTTCTATTCTAACCCTGCAGTGTATCATTCATGATGTCTGTGCTTATCTCTGACTGACAACTTTTGTTTTTTTCTCTAACACTTAATAAAATTGTTTCAAATGTTATAAGCAAGGTTAAGAAAGAAGACAAATCATATAGGCATTTAATACCTGATATAAAATACAGAATTATTTTAAAAACATGAAATCAAAAAAATGTTAAATTGTTTTTAATACTATATGTTCTATAGCAAACATACAGTGATTCCTTATGTCTAAATACATCATTAAATATTGAGAGATACAGGACTAACAAATCAGTTGTGATATACCACTCATTTATGTCATTTAAGTTTAATTCAACGATGTCTTACTAGCGATATAATAGATGATATAGTAATATAGCAAATTTGTGACATAAGTAAGTAATCTGCCTCCTTGTACACTTCGTGCTGAAGGCTGTGAAAATAGAGAAAGACTAAAATGTTAATATTGTGACATTTATTTGTTATGCAAAAGCACAAAGTATGCAAAATTGGCGCTTTATAACAGGAAAATTAATGCTTTAAAATATGCACTAACTGAAATAATCAGGTCTAATATTCAGTTTTGGCTGTTTTCTGCTTGGGGCCATGAGGTAAGCTCTCTGTCATAACAGAAGTTAATTAAGCTTGCTGTACACCAAGATGCATTGTATAGATGATACTTTTGGTCTTGGAACTGAAGAAGAGAAACCACAAAAGAGACAGAGTAACTTTATTTGGTTCTCAAGAATGAACTTAACAGAAGTCTGGGTATAGTAATATATGAAGGGTGATAGTACTATAAGAGATTTTTATTCTTTTGCATAAAGCTGAATTTTTAACTTGACTCATAAAATTAATTTATAACCAGAAGAAAATTATGCTACTTAAACCTAGCAAACAAATAATTTTACCAAACTTAAATTGATGTATACAGATTTTAAGTGATTTGTATGTTTAAAATTGAGAATTAATATGAAGAATTAATATGGAGAACATATTAAAATTATTAACTAAAATGGAAGATTAGTTTAAATGCCCTCAATATGAATGATATTTGCAAAGGAAATTATATTAATGTTATGTGGCAGTACAAGCTAAATGAAATTTTCAAAACTTATAGGACATCTAAAGTTAATGGCTTGTTTTACAGTTACAGGAGTTATTAGAAAATGGGAGACAGAAAATATTTAAGACTGGATAGTATTTTAGAACATAAGCACAGTACTTGGGCTGTGTATTTTGTCATATTCAGATTTGTTTATGGATTTTTTTTTATTCTTACCCTCTGAAAAAATAAATAATTATTTTATTTTATTATTCAGAATTTTAATGTCTCTGAATACAATTTGGAATTACAAACTTCCAAAAAGAAAGGAACTGTTAAAGATTCATTTCTGCTTCTCCAATTTTTCTTTCCCTTATAATTTTATTTAAAAATATTTTTGAACTTTTATATTTCATATAATCTTTATTTTATTGAACCTCACAAGCATATATCCCAGATTTAGTAGACTATTGCCTTCATTGTAATAATCTCCTCTGCCAGTACTCCCAAGGATATCTAAAATATGGACAAGAATAGATTATCCTAATCTTTTTTTTTTACTTTGTTCAATACTAGCATTCTAAAATATATTCAAAAAATAAATTTGTAAATCCATAGCAAGGAATACTGTTGGGTTTCAGAGGTTCATGGGTTCAGGGGTGCCCTCAGCTTCCCTGAGAGGACGTTTCTCCAGGCCCTTGGTCCCTCGCTCTGTCAAGAATGAGAGAGGAGACCACGGCCCAGTGCGCTGGTAAAGTAAATACCGGACTCCAAAACAATGTTTTCAGAAAGTGATTTATTTAGGTAGAGAAAAAGAAAAAGGAGAGGAAGAGAGAAAGCTCCCACGAAAAGTGTGGAAGGGGGCCCCAGAGGGGAAATCTGCCTGGAGGAGAGAGACAGGGACTTTTATAACCTAGGAGGAATTTCCTCCCTCTCCAAGCCTCCCGCACCTCCACCCGCACCCCCACCAATGAAAAGAGTTCCTTTAAAATTCTTCTGGAGTGATTGACCTTTGGTTCTTCCCGCACCCTGGAAAATTAAATAGAAACCATTAAATCTCCCAGTTGGAGAGAGGTGGGAGGGGGGCATGGCTCTGAGAAGTTCTTGCCCTTAAAGCTATGCCCCCTTTCGGACTCAGAAAGAGAACACATTTCCTCAATACTATTGATCCTTCCTTCTTAAAAATTCACCCTCAATTTTCTTCCCATCCATCAGATTGGCTTGAGGGGCATGAGTCCTTCTTCGCAAATTCCTGCCTGCTTTCTCAGGGTATTTTCTGAGGCCCGAAGACTGAAGGATACACCTCTAGGCAACAGTCACTCACTTGTGGGAAATAATGTGTGGTTCCATCATCCCATAAACATCTTCACCTCATGACAGCTTTTAAACTGTTTGGAAACCTACTATTCATGCCTAGGGATTTAGCAAAGGGAGAAGGCTAAGAAAAAAACAGAGCTTTGCTTTTTAGTTTTTATTTTTGCTCTATCAACATCAATGATTTTGCATCTAGTTTAGCAATGAAATGATCAGATCTTTGTCTCAGTGCTCTGGGAATTTTATCTCATCATTCAAATCTCCTACCTTACCTACTGTTTGAAAATAATGCCAATTTCTTCTTATAAGTAAAGATGGTTGATTGCCATTGTTATATATCTCATCATATAGTATATACTAATACATAAATGAATACGTTTCATGTATTGATTTAAAGAAAATTTAAAACTTCTTCAAATTAATTATTTCTAAATCCCCAGTACATATTATTGAATGACTACTGGACAATAAATATTATGGAGTCTTGGGCAAAGTCTCTTTTATCATACTGTGTCAACAACATCAAGCACAATTTTTGAAACATAATTGGCACTCAGAAGAGTTGTAAATAAATGAATAGACTGAGTGAATGAAAGGCAACTATAATTGGAGTTAGTGGTAGAGAATAAAAATCAATACATAGAAACAAGATTTCCTCAAACATTGAGGTTGCTTTTGTTTTTTTATCGCATGATAATTTGGAGCTCTTAAATCGCATTATTCTAGTTCCCCACAATTAAACTGTCAGAGTTTTATTCTATAAGTACTATCTTCATGTAAATCAGACAAGCAGATTATAGAGCAGCATACACTATGTGTCAGCAGAATAAACATACGTGGGATCAAATCAAATTGATTTGAATTGGGTTGACTCTGTATTCATGATAACTATTTGGATGTTTGATGAGTAAGGTAGGAAACCACTTACTGGAAGCTTATATTTTGTTTTTCTTCCAGAGAAGTTATATGTTTTCTTGTATCTGATTTTATCAATTTTTAACCCATTTATGCCTGAGGTTGCCATTTTTTGAATTTTTGCAATCCAGCCTTGGCAATGACCTTGAGCAGTAGGATATAAATAACTCCCACATGCTTAGCGTTCTAATAATGGAACACAAGGCATAAATTGGTTAAATTAAACCTGAATATTTAACACACTAGACATTTGTTTAAAGAGTCATTTATCTAAAAGAGATTGGATAATTTGATCGAAAGTGTTTAATAGAGCCAAAAAATATCGCCAAAAAATGTTTGTATTATTTTTGATGGTTTTTTTCATTATAAGTATCCATAATATGTCAATCAGTAGGGTATGTTTAAATTTACTGCCAAATTTTCACAGCCTGCTCACTTTGTGGGTAATACATATCACACTATCACAAAATTCTTAAAAATATGAAAATTTCAGTCAGCATTTTTTGATTCCCCAGGTGTTTTATTTTAATTAATGACTCAGAGAAAATAATTGATATATGCAAACCATAATTTCAGCAATTGAGAGATGCTGTATCTTATGAAAGGACTAGTATCTCTGACTATGTAAAAATAAAAATCTACTCATGCTCTGAAGTCTTTATTTTTGGGGGAATACATTATTTTAGACAATTTGGTTAGCAAGTTTTATGCCGTTACTAGATATGTACACATGTACTATGTATTATGCATACACATGTTTATATAATATATATGTATATGTATGCACTTATGTGCATACATATACATATATTATGGACATATGCTGGTTCTATTTTAAATCTTTTTATAAACCTGTACACTATTTTTTGTAACAACTGTTAACAATCTACATTTTGAACAACTGTGTAAAAGGGTTCCCTTTTTTGTCACATGTTTATGATCATTTCTTATCTTTAGAGTTTTTTATAATAGTCATCCAAATGGATGTGAGGTGGTATCACAGAGGGATTTTAATTTGCCTTTCTGTGATGATTGATGATGTTAGGCAACTTTTTATATGACTGTTTGCCATTTTTATGTCTTCTTTGGATGAATGTCTATTTAGGTCTTTTGTTTAACTTTTACTCTGGTAATATATTTTTCTGGTATTGAGTGATATAACTATGAATTTTGGGTATTAACTCTTTATCAGATTTTTTAATTTTAATTTTTGTGGGTACATAGTAGGTGTGCATATTTATGGGGTGCATGAGATATTTTGATTCAGGCATGCAATGTGTCATAATCTCATCATGGAGAATGAGATAATTATCCCCTCAGGCATTTATCCTTTGTGTTACAAACAATCCAATTATATTCTTAGTTATTTTTAAATGTACGATTAAGTTATATAGTCACCCTGTTGTGCTACCAAATAGTAGGTCTTAATTATTCATTCTATTAGTTGTACCTATTAAACATCTGCACCTCCTCTACACCCCCCTCCCACCCCTACTACTCTTCCCAGCCTATGGTAACCATCCTTCTATTCTCTATGCCCGTAAGTGTATTTATTATTATTTTTGGATCCTCAAATAGATGAGAACATGCAATTTTGTATTTCTGTGCCTGGCTTACTTCACTTAACCTAAAGATCTCTAGTTTCACTCATGTTGTTGCAAACGACAGGTCTCATTCTTTTTTATGACTAAATAGCACTCCATTGTGTATGCAAGCCACATTTTCTTTATCCATTCATCTCTAGGTGAACACTCAGATTGTCTCCAAAACCTGTTTATGTGAAAAGTGCTGTAATAAATATGGGAATGTAGATATGTCCTCAAAATACTGATTTCTTTTGTTTTGGGGGTATTGCTAGCAGTAGTATTGCTGGGTCACATGGGTGTTCTATTTTTTCATTGTTGAAGAATTTTCATAATGTTCTCTATAGTGTTTGTGCTAGTTTATATTCACACCAACAGAGTTTAAGGATTCACTTTTCTCCACATTCCCACTAGCATTTGTTGTTGTCTGTCTTTTGGATAAAAGCCATTTTTACTGGCATGAGACAATAACTTATAGTGGTTTAGATTTGCATTTGATGCAAATCACATTAGAGTCAGTGAGTACCTTTTTATATGATTGTGATGATCAGTGGTGTTGAGCATCTTTTCATATGACTGTTTGACATTTGTATGTCTTCTTATGTGAAATATCTATTCAGATCTTTTGCCTATTTTTAAGCAGATTATTAGATTTTCTCCTATAAATATCTCATCATTTAACTGCCACTTAAAAGTGAGAATTTGTGGTGTTTGGTTTTCTATTTTTGCATTAGTTTGCTAAGAATAAAAGCCACCAGCTCCAACTATGTTTCTGCAAAACTCAATCCTTTTTAAGACTACATAGTATTCCATTGTGTATCTCTACCAAATATTCTTTATCCAGTCTGTCACTGATGGACATTTAGGTTGATTCTTTGTATTTGTTATTGTAAATAGTTTCACAATGAATATTTGTATGCATGTGACTTGATATCCAGTAATGGAATTGCTTGGTCAAATGGTAGTTCTGTTTTTAGCTCTTTGAGAAGTCACCATATTACTTTCTATACTGGCTCAACTAATTTCCACTCACATCAACAGTGGGTAAGTGCTCGCTTTTCTCTGCAATCTTGCCACCACCTCTTATTATTATTTTTTTACTTTTTAATAATAGCCATTCTGCCTGGTGTGAGATGGTATCATTGTGGTTTTGATTTGCATTTCAATAATGATCAGCAATATTGAGCTTTTTAAAATATGTTTGTTGGCCACATTTTTCTTTGAAAAGTGTCTGTTCAAGTCATTTGTACACTTTTTAATGCAGTTGTTTCTATTTCCCCTGTAAATTTGTTTAAGTTCATTATAGATGCTGGATATAGACCTTTATTAGATGAATAGTTAGCAAATACTTCCACCCATTCTGTAGGTTATCTGTTTATTGATAGTATTTTTATTTTTTCCTGTGCAGAAGCTCTTTAACTAGATCCCATTCATCCATTTTTGCTTTTGTTTGGTTGCTTTCGATGTGTTTGTCATGAAATCTTTGCCCATTCCTGTGTTCAGGATGTATTGCCTAGCTTATCTTCCAGGGTTTTTTTTTTTTTTTTCAGTTTTTTGTTTTACATTTAAATATTTAATCCATCTTGAGTCGATTTTTGTGTACAGTATAAGGAAGGTGATCAACTTCAATCTTCTGCACTGTTCATTGAAGAGTTAGACTTCTCCATTTCTTGTTTTTATCAGCTTTGTTGAAGATCAGATGGTTGTAGTTGTGTGGCCTTATTTCTGATCTCTCTACTCCATTTCATTGAGTAGAGAATACCAGTACCATGTTATTTTTGTTATTAGAACCTTGATTGAAGTCAGGTAACATGATACCTCCAGCTTTTGTAGTTTTGCTGAGAATTGCCTTGGCTATTTGGGCTAGATTTGTTTCCATATGAATTTTTAAATAGACTTTTCTAGTTCTGTGAAGAATGTCATTGGTAGTTTGAGAGAAATAGCATTGAATCTGTAAACTGCTTTGGGCAGTATTGTCATTTTAATGATATTGATTCTTCCTCTCCATGAGAATCGAATGTTTTTCCATTTATTTGTGTCTTTTCTGATTTCTTTGAGCAGTGTTTTGTAATTCTCATTGTAGAGATCTTTCACCTCCTTGGTTGCTGTATAC
Source organism: Aotus nancymaae (assembly GCF_030222135.1). Lineage (NCBI taxonomy): Eukaryota > Metazoa > Chordata > Mammalia > Primates > Aotidae > Aotus > Aotus nancymaae. Next base: position 27,143,944 of record NW_026988435.1, read on the forward strand.
ATAGGTATTTTATTATTTTTGTGGCAACTGTGAATGAGATTGCTTTCCTGTTCTAGCTCTCAGCTTGACTATTGTTGATGTATAAGAATGCTAGATATTTTCGTGCAATGTTGGCCATAGCATCTATTCCAATGTTGAATAGAAAGCACATCCTTGTCTTTTGCCAATTTTCAGCGGAAATACTTCCAACTTTTGCCCATTCAGTATGATGTTGGCTGGGGGTTTGTCATAAAAGGCTCTTATTATTTTCAGGTATATTCCTTCAAACCCACAATATTGAGAGTTTTTAACATGAAGGAATGTTGGATTTTGTTAACTACTCTTCTGCATCTATTAAAATAATCATGTGATTTTTGTCTTCAGTTCTGTTTATGTGATGAGTTACACTTACTGATTTGTGTATGTTAAGCCAACTTTGAATCCTGAGGATGAAGCCTACTTGATCATGGAGGATTAGCTTTTTGATGTTCTGCTGGATTCAGTTTGCAAATATTTTGTTGAGGATTTTTGCAACAATGTTCATCAAGTGTATTGGCCGAAAGGGTGTGTGTGTGGCGTGTGTGTGTGTGTATGTGTGTGTGTGTCTGCCAGGTTTTGGTATTAGGATGATGCTGGTGTTAAAGAATGAGTTGGGGAAATAGTTTTAGTAGTAATGGTACCAGATCTTCTTTGTATATCTGGTACAAGTTGGCTGTGAATCAATCTTGTCCTGGGCTTTTTTTGGTTGGTAGGCTGTTTATTATTGATTCAATTTTGGAGCTCATTCTGGACTGTTCAGGGAATCAACTTCTTCTTGGTTCAGTCTTGGGATGTGGTATTTGTCTAGCAATTTATTCATCTCTTTTAAGTTTTTTAACTTGTGTGCATAGAGGTGTTTGAAGTAGTTTCTGATGGTTATTTTTATTTCTTTGGGGTCAGTGGTAAGAAACACTTTATTATTTATAACTGTGTTTATTTGAATCTTTCCTCTTTTTTCCTTATTAGTCTAGCTATTTGCTTATTTACATTATTAATTTTTTCAAAAAAAAAACAACTCTTGGGTTTGTTCCTTTTTTGAATGTTTTTATCTGTCTTAATTTCCTTTAGTACAACTCTGATTTTGGTTATTTCTTGTCTTCTGGTAGGTTTGGGGTTGATTTGTTTTTGTGTCTCTAATTTTTTCAGTTTTAATGTTATGTTGCTAATTTGAGATGTTTCTAACTTTTTGATGTGGGTATTTAGTGCTATGAATTTCTCTCTTAACACTGACTTAGCTGTATCTCAGAAATTCTAGTATGTTGCATCTTTGTTCTCAATAGTTTCAAAAAACTTCTTGATTTCTATCTTAATTTCATTATTTATCCCAAATCATGAAAGAGCTTGTTGTTTAATTTCCATGTAATTGCATAGTTTTGAGTAATTTTATTTATCATGACTTGTTTTTATTGAGCTGTGGTCTGAGAGTATGTTTGGTATGATTCTGGTTCTATTGAATTTACTGAGGTTTTATTTCCAGTTATATGGTTGACTTTCTGTATGTGCCATTTGGCAATGACAAAAAGGCATGTTTTGTTGGGTTTTGGTAGAGAGTTCTGTAGTGGTCTATCTAATTCATTTAATCCAATAATGTTCAGATTTTTCACATACACCTGGCTAAATTTATTCATACAAAAACAAAACAAAACAACATTTATTAATACATATTTTATTATTTTTATGCTATCAAAATGGAATTGATTGTTTTACAGTTAAGTCATTATTTGTGCAAAAATACATTGATTTTTGTGTGTTTATTTTGTATTCTGAAACTTTACTGATTCATTAATTGATTCTGACTTTTGTATGAGAAAAAGAGCTTTTTTACATATAAAATTACATAATCTGCAAATAGAGATACTTTTACTTTTTCTTTCTCATTTGGATGTCTTTTGTTTTTCTAGTATTTTGAGGAACTTTTTTTTTTTTTTTCTTTTCATCTGGCTCTGTCACTCAGGCTGGTATTCAGTGGCATGATCTTGGTTCACTGCAATCTATGCTTCCCAGCTTAAAGCAATTCTTCCGCCTCAGCCTCCTGAGTAGCTGGGAATACAGGCATGCACTACCATGCACAATTAATATTTGTATTTTTGGTAGAGATGGGGTTTCACCATTTTGGCCATGCTGGTATTGAACTTTTGACCTCAAGTGATCTGCCCACCTTGGCTACTCAAAGTTCTGGGTTACTGGCATGAGCCACCATATCCGAACTCTTGCTAGTATTTTTAGTAATACATTGAATAGAAGGGGTAAGACTGGGCCTGCTTGCTTTGCACCAAATCTTAGTGGAAAAGCTGTCAGTTTCTCACCACTGGTTGTAATGTTAGCTACGAGTTTTCCAAAAATGGCCTTTATTATGTTGAAGAAGTTTCTTTCTATACCTATACTGTTGAGAGCTTTCATCAAAAATGCCTGTTGGACTTTTGGCGGATTCTTTTTGCATTAATTTATATCACGTGTTCAGTATCATTCATTCTATTAAAGTTATTTATCATATTGGTTGATTTGCATATATTTAATATAGATTGCATGTCAAGAATAAATCCTAATTTGTTATGATGTATAAGGTTTTTGATATGCTGTTGCATTTGTTTTGCATGTTATTTCCTTGAAAATTTTTGCATCAGTGTTCACTAGAGTGGCTAGTAGTTTGCTTGTTTGTTTTCTTCTGACAGTATATTTTTCTTGCTTAAGTAATATGGTAAGACTGGCCTCATAAACTAGTCTTGGAGATATTTCCTGTAGCTCAATTTTTTGATGGAGTTTAAGAAGTATCAGTATTTTCTTTCTTTAAATTTTTGGTAGAATTCAGCTGTGAAGCCATCTGGTCCTGGCTTTTCTTTACTGGGAGGTTTGTGATCATTTCTTCAACCTCTTTATTTGTTATTATTATGTTCAGGCTTTCTATTTCTTCAGGACTCAATCTTGGAAGATTGTATTTCTCTAGGAATTTATTCATTTCCTCTAGGCTGTCCAATTAGCAATCATATGATTATTTATAATTGTCCCTTATGATTTATTTCTGCAGCATTTATTTCTTCATTTTCACTTTGATTTGATGTATTTGAATATTCTCTTTTTGCTTAGACTAGCTAAAGTATTTCCAATTTTATTAAAGTTTTTAAAAAACTTATTTCATTATTTCTATGGATTTTTCTCTATTTGATTTATTTCTTTTCTAACTTTTATATGCATCCTTACTTCTATTAATTTTGAGTTTATTTATTTTTTCTCTAGTTCCTTGAAGTGTAACGTTAGATTATTTACTTAGGATCCTTAGTTTTTAATGTAGGCATTTATTGCTATAAACTTTCCTTAGAACTGCTTTTCTTGCATTCTCTAAGTTTTGGTGCATTGTCTTCCGTTGTCATTTGTCTCAAGATATTTTTTAAATTTTCCTTTTCATTTACTCAGTGACCAACTGGTTATTGAGGAGAATATTGTTCAATTTTTACATATTTGTGAATTTTCCAAGATCCTTCCTGTTGTTGATTTTGGTTTTCTACTATTGTTGCCTGGTTCTAGATATAGTTTCAGTCTTTTACAATTTGTTAAGACTTGTTTTGTGGTCTACTACATGGTCTGTGCTGGAGAATGATCTATGTGAACTACAGAAAAATATGTATTCTGCTCCTGTTGAGTGGAAAGTTCTGTATATGTCTGTTATGCTCATTTGATCAAAAATGTAATTCAAATCCAGTATTTTTGATTTAATTATCTGTCTGGTTGATCTTTCCATTGTTAAAAGTAGGGAATTGAAGTCCCCTACTATTATTATATTGCTATATATTTCTACCTTTATGTTTACTAACGCTTGTTTTATGTAGGAGGTGCTCCATTGTTGAAAGTATATATGTTCACAACTATTATATTCTCTCATTGAATTGACCTCTTTATCATTACCTAATCACCTTCTTGGTCTCTTGTGGCATTATTTTACCTGGAGTATATTTTATCAAATATAAATACAGATACTCCTAAACTCTTAGCTAACATTTGCATAGAATATCTTTTTAAACCCCATTTATTCCTATGTTACTCTTCAAATCTTGAGTCTTTATAGGCATTGTATATTTAGATCTTGTTTGGTAACATACTCTATGTCCTTTCATTAGAAATTTACTCCATTTGCATTCAAGGTTATTATTGATAGATAAGGACTTACAACTCCCATTTTGTTATTCATTTCCTGGTTTTCTTAAGCTCCTTTGTTCTTTTCTTCTTCTCTGGTGCACCTTTATTATTTAATTATTTTCTGGAGTGCTAAACATTTATTCCTTTCTCTTTATCATTATATATCTGTTATATTTTCTGTTTTTTTGTTACCATTTGGATTACATTAAATATCTTATAGTTAGAATTAAATATGTTAACTGATAACTACTCTCACATCCAAAATCTCTAGACTTCATTTTAAAGTTCAATTAATCCTGCATCTACACTCCTGCATGTAGTCAGATGGCGTTTTTATTGTTATGCAGTCATGTCAGAGTATCAATTTCCTACTAATACTTCTTCTTTAAATGCTGCTTTTGACTTATTTATTTAATGGCATTTACTTTGCAAGTTGTTATGGATATTGAGGCTCAGGTGTTGTATATTGAACTTGTTTTCCACATAGAGCATTATGGTTATGTTTGGGCAATTACAAGTGTTAATTTGGGTAGTTTTAAAATAATCTATATGGAAAAATTATAGTATTATCTATGAGTTATACCACCAAAGGTACATTCAATTGGTTTTGTCTTGAATGCAACATTATTTGTCATTAGGTCAGGGAAGTGAATGTAATACTTTTAAGAGTTATAGTTTTTGAGTAAAAATTAATCCCACCTCTATTTTTCAAGTAATAAAACCACTGGTTTGATACTGTCTCACTTATAACGTATTATGTGGCCTTAAAAGTAAATGTGCTTTGTGTCAAATGGATTATAGAGACAGTGAGATGTAATGCAAAAAGCCTGAGAGTATCATATAAAACGTATCAGGCCCTATATATTAATGGCTTTATAACTTGAGCAGGTCATTTGATCTATCTGTGTTTATTTCATAGGGTTTTAAAGAGTCACCTTAAATAAATGTGGAAGTGACTCATATACCAATATATCTTGAGATTGGCAAATCATCAGCACACCTCTATTCTATTGCCTGTCCCATAAAGTAATTGAAACAGTTAACTTCTCTGAGGCTCAGTGGTTTTGGTAGTCATCTCTGGACACAAGATACTTGAGAAGAGAATTGTTGCTAGAAATAAAGCAAGGGTTTCTCTTCAAGGACTGTATATGGAATTTAAACCCAATGAGTTTTCTTTAAAAATATTTGCACTAGCATTTTGATAAACAAATTGCAATACTCAAGTCACTAGACTTTTATGTGACATAGTGAGTCAGTGGAAGAATGAGTCAAGGAATTGAACTTTCTACAAAGCTACTTCAAACCAAAGTATTTTTTTTTTCTCAATCTGGCCTAATTACTGCAGTTGGAGAAAGTTTCTGAAAGTGGAATGAACTCACTTTTTAATGTTTAACTAAATTAATAATAATCTTATCTTAATATACTTTGCTTTGTTCTTTGGAAAATTGTTTCCACAATAGTCAAATTAACACCAACTGAATCAAACTCTGTGTAAAATGAAACAATATCAAATCATAAACAAGTATAAAATATCAACTATGTAAAAAGAACAGTGTTACCTTTTTTTTCCTTTCAATGATTTTTCCATTATTTCAAGGCTAAACTCTAACTTTCTTAATATAATTTACAAGGCCTTAGATAGTATGTCCACAGCTTTCCTGGGTTTTTCAAAGCACTTCTTCACTGACTGATCCCGAGGATTTTTAAACTTGTTATCCCTCCACCTGCCTCAGGACATTAACCTTGCTGCATTCTTATCCTATAATAGCCAAATTTCTCCAGTTTCACCCTTTATACTCAGTGTTCAGGTGCCACTATCAATTTTTTGGTTTTATATGTTCAGGGGAAACTTTCTCTTCTCAAGTATATTCTCTGTTGCACATATAAATGGAGTATTTTTTTCAGAATATTTCCCCAATTATACTGCATATAAAAAAAATCATTATGAAGAAAAGAAAGAACAATTTTTTAGAAAGGAAACAATCTAAAACACAGTTAAATAAGCATTTGCATCTCTTATGCGTCTTGTGAATATTGGCTTAGTATTTTTTACCCACACTATGCTCGAAATTCCAGGAATCTAGGAATTGAATTTAATTTGTTCTCCAGTGTATTATCTCTATTCCCAGGGCAATGCTTAGACATTGTCAACACTTAACAACTATGCACTAAGTAAATTAATTCAATTAACACATTAGAGTATTGTTGCTTATCTTCAATCAGAAGATAAGCAATGTTGCTTATCTTCAATTCAGAATGCCAACTGAAATGCAAGAGAATTGCCTTCTACTTAGCTTATGCCCCTGAATATTGAAGATGTAAATAAACTTATTGCTTAGCAGAGTTAATAAAATAAAATTTATATTACTCTCAATATTCAATATAAATTTATAATAAAAACTAATCAGTGACATATATGTTTTTTAGCACCTTGGTTGAGCAAAAAACCAGAATAACATTAATGCAAAATTCAATCCAAAATTTAATGATTCCTTTAGCAAGATAGGTATACTTTTTTTTTTATCTTAGCACCTAGGATAATTTATTTTCCCATTTACACAAATATTTAAATTTAAAATGATTAATAAAAAATTGCATCTTTTGGAAAATCTTATGAAATGAAAAGAGTGAAAAAGTCAGGAAAAATAACTAATGGGCACTGGGCTTCATAGCTGCATCATAAAATACTCTGTACAACAAACCACTATGACACAAGTTTACGTATGTAACAAGCCTGTACATGTACCCCTGAACTTAAAAGTATAATATATATCTATATATAGTTAAATTTAAATGAAGATAAATATATATATATAGGAGTAATGCAATAAATTTTTACAACTTTTCATATCATTAACTTTCATGGACAGAAACAATTGACTTATGAAACAATTAGAAAAATGTATATTAATCAATTTATATTGCAATTAAGTACCATATTTTAAGCATCTTAAAATATACTCACCTGTTATTTTATTGCTTAATACCTGATTTAAAGTCACTTCAGTTCAGAAGCTACAATGTATCAGTGACTGTGAGTCAAATGGTTATCAGACAGCCTTCTGCATTTCTTGGCCAAAAGGAGAATTCACTTTTCTCTCTTTGTGCTTCATTATAAACACATTGGAACTATACATTTTATTTTTAAAATCTAAGCATCCCCAGAAACAGAAAGAAATACCTACAGAACTAGACACAGACATTTATTCTATTTGTGGTTGTAATTATGTATTATTTCAATATCAGCTGCACAAAATCACATCTGCGCCTGTGTCTATAATTTCCTCTGAGCTTATTTCTAAGTGTCACAATTAAATATATCTATTTTTGATAATTTGAAGAAAGTAGCATTGATAATGCACTTTATCTTTGTTTCTGACAGCTATTTTTCTATTTTGCTTTATGCATAGGCACATTTTTTCTATAGTTTTACATTTGTAATGTTGAAATTGTATTCCTTTAAATTCACCCACAGATAGAGATAATAAAGTAGCCTCTATCAAAATATCACTGTAAAGTATTTTAAATATGAACAGAAAAATTGGCATATGTATCTTTAAAATGCATTTTCCCATATATCATATAAGTTTTAAGCTCCCACTTATATAAACACCTGTTCTGGCTGTTGTTTCCAGTTTAATGAGTTTGGGGAGGTTTATATCTCTGAACTGAGAGTAGTTCTATCATTTTGACATTTAATTTTGTTTCTCTTTTATAAATGTCTTGTAAAAAAAGAATCATTTAGCATCTGTTTTGATATCTTCCAACATCTGTCCTACCTACCCACTGTATCAAAAAGTGCACACTTCTGCGCCTGTGCAACAATCTTGCGTGTTCTTCACATGTACCCCAGAACCTAAAACGCAATTAAAAAAAAAAGTGCGCACTGTTTAAATCAGAATTATCCGATCTTTTCAGGTGGATTTCATAATACCAACAATTTTTATTGACACTTTAACATAATATGTTATTACAAGAAATGTTTTATCTATTTACTATTATATTATTAGTATATACATATATAAAATTCTGAATCTACATAGAAAAATGATTTGGAGACTTGAATCAATTACTCACAAAATACAGGACTCTTCTTTTTGAGAAAATGGGGAGCTACATGCAATTTTTTCATATGTCTGACATCTCAACTGTCCAACTTGAATAAATCATGACCTGCTTTCTCAAAACTTCAAATAATCATGACTGACTTACATTAACTTACCTACACTTGAAACCACACTTATATTATTGTTTTGGAAGCATAATTAATATAACAATAATTTTGTCCTGCTTTGGGAGATCTCTGCAATGAGATTATTTTTAAAGATTATAATTTTTTGTAAAATTCAGTAAAATAAATTATAAATATAAAATCATCAGACTAACTTCTTTCCTAAATAATTTAAATAAGGCCTTTGGGGAGTAAATAGGGCTCAGTGAGGTCATGACATTGAGGCCCTCATGATAGAATTAATGCCCTTATTGGAAGAGACACCAAAGAGATTGTTCTCTCTAACCCTCCTTTTCCCCTCAGTCTTCCATCCGTGTATCTTGTGAAAACACGGTAAGAATCCGGTTCTCTGCAAGGTAAGTATTGAGCCATCATCAAAATCACCCATGCCAGCACTCTGATCTGGGATTTCCTAATTATGAAAGTGTGAGGAAATAAATGTATATTACTTAAGCTACCCAGTCTGTGGCATTTTGTTATGGCAGCTTAAGCGCACAGATACAATATTCAAGACAATCACAATCTGTAAGATACATTCAAACTTTATTGAGCCAAACCCCTACCATTCAAACTTATTAATGTGAGACTTTGATTTGGAAGTGAGCAAACAGAGGAAGGAAACTCTAAGGAGATGGGAATTAATTTTTGGCTAATTCCGCAGGCATTTTAATTTCAGGAGCAGCTGTGGTTTGAGTTTTGGGCTCAGAAAGGCATCAATGAAGCTGGCAATATCATTAGAAGCAGCAGTTGCCTCTAGGGCTCAGTGAGGCAATGGAAATCATGATGTTTCCCTGACGGGCAATTTTTTTCGCCATCCTGTTGTTGAGTTCTGAAGCTAGTTCTCCAATTTTACAAACAATTCTGTGAATGTATTTTATTTTTCTTTTTTAAAAACATGAAGGTTTTCGCTTCATTAGCAGAATCACTTCCATCCACTGCTATTAAGATCCCTGAGTGATACTGTGGAAATAAACAATGAATAAATAAATATGTAATGCATCATTAGGATTGTATATACACAATCAAAATAAACCGATAAAGAGACAGAAAGTGATGGGACTTATGATTTCAAACAGGAATATCAGGGAAAGTTGGGCCTAAAAAGACTCATGTTTCTATCTGTTTCAGTTTGGGATAAGAAGGCAATGTTTCAAAAGCCTTGATTATAGTTTAGGGATGAGCTCTAAAAAATCTGGGCAAGTGTTGTTTCATGCCTAACTAACAGCCAGTAGAAAGGCCCAGAGGTAGGAATATGCTTTGTATACATGCGAAGGTATATGTTGTTCAGAATATTTTGTAAGTACATAAGGAACGTTTAGTATAATATTTATCTTTCATCCAATTGAAAAGACATAATAATTTAAGCAATGGATATACTCTCTTTATTTAATAACAACAAAACAAAACAAGAAAACTGTGAGAATTAACACCACGTTTAATGCTTTGCCTAAAAATGTATGTCATCGTGAACAGTGTAATATACACATCATTGACTTGTTTTTGATAATATTAGTGTTTAATGAACACTTTTTAGGAATGAAATTTATTCCATTCTGTTCCTGAGTCTTTTATAGATTTATGTAACGTAATATTCATGGTGAATATTAGAATGCAGAATTGTGTATTCCTCTTCATTTGCCTACAACATCTGTTACTGATGCTTTGAATAGTGACTTGCAATATTTTATTTTATCAATAGAAAGAAGTTCTGAAACATAGCTTATAATTCGGGAAATAAGCACAAATGAAAGATCATGACATGGTGAGAAAAAGATACATAAATAAATTGAGAGATAAAGATATATAGTTAAATATTTATTAATTATTTTATATTTATCACTATTTTATTGTGGTAAATCTATGGTTTTAACCTAATTTTTAAAATAGTGAATGTTAAAAATGAATAGAAAGTTATAAATACAACTGAGAGTCACGTACATAGTTTGGAATGTCTTCCTTTCTGATGCTATCTATGTGGACAGAAACTGGAAGGTTCTCCATTGCTCTAAGACTAACCATTACATTTATTGCTATAGCTACTGTTGCCATCATGACTTAACAGTAAGTAAAATGACAATTATGGATTATACACTTTTCCAAATTTGGAAAAACAATACTGAAATCTAACTTCGAGAAAACCCATGTTCACTTTACTCCAATTATTAATCATTTGCATTGATAGTTTCACAGTCAGAAGTACTGAGCCCATGTATGTTCCCAAACTTTCATGAAGAGACATATTTTATTATCATATAGAGAAATTGATGAATGAAGAACTAGATAGGTAGATAGATGATGGATAGATAGATATAAATATATATCATTGTTTTCCTAGCTTCATTCTTTAGGAAATCAAATTTTGATCTCCCTATGAACTTCATACAAATTCATACAAGCAAGTTTTTCGTGAAATGTATTTATGACATTCTACTTTTGTCATTTTCATGATCAAATGTAAAGAATAAATGTATATTTAAATCTATATTATTTTCCTTCATTATGTACCAGAACATTATAGAAAACACCAAAAAAGAGGAAATTACTCCCAACTCTCTTAACTTTTCACAACAAAACCTTTTATTGAAGATGCTATTTTTTAAAAAACTTTTAAATGTTGAAATTTGACATAGTGTCCAATGTGAGAAATGACAATATCGTTGGCATCCAATACACTTTTACTCTTTAAGCTTATGGTAAAAAAAAAAGTGCTTGGAACTTTAACAGAAATGTTAAGATTGTTTTACAACATGAGAAATGAATTAGGCTATGTTCCACCAGGCTATTTCAAGAATTTTATTTTTGAATTTATATTGCTCATTTCTTATTTCTTGAGGAAACGAAATTATTCTCTACCATTTACATTTTGTTATGCTATTTATAAGAGCAAGAGCAAAATTACAAATTAATAATGTAAGTGTAATGCTCTCTTCACAAAGCATTTAATTTGCCAATTCGGTAGATTTTGTAGCATCTCATGGTTTCTGCTCCAAAAAACAATTTTCTGATAAGTCTAAAGAAGCATTTCCCTTAAAATCAAAAAAATGATATAATTGTTCAAGTTATATTTTTAGAGCCAACATTTCACAAAAGCATTTTCAGCAACGTACACTATAATAACTGCAAATCCCTAAGTCAAAATTTTGCCTAATGATATTCTTAAAAATATCTGCTCAACCTCATTACATTAGCAATATTTCTAGGTTTTTTTTTTTTTAACAGAAATTCATTTTTAATCAAATGCTTCTTTCTGGGTATGTCCTCCAGAATCTCTTGCTACTTCTTTGTAAAGAAATTGAAAACAACTTGTTATTCTGTTCTATATTTTAATAAACCTTTAAGCTTCTAAATACCTACAAGTTTTTCTAAGCCTTGTTATTATGAAATGTGATGGATGATATTTACAATAGACAAAGCTTTTTTCTCGTATTGTGTGAAGAGTACTTGCTGGTCAAAAGAAAATTATAGAATACAGAGTCACAAAATATTGAGGAAAATAATCTTTACTGAAGTGGAAAAGGCATTTGCATTGTCAAAATTTATACGTGCTCTGTTTCAGAATACATAGACTTTCTTTCAGTTTAAACTTTGTTTGAAAAGAAAAATTTCCTCCAACACGTTAGAAAAGACTTGGAAGTTTCCAAACCTATTTTACTAAGATCTCTCGTATAATGCATGACTTCTTTACAATGCATAAAGCAACCTGGTCTGCTACTTGAAACTAAGCTGTTGCATTAGTACAAAACCACATTTTGATACTATTAGTATTTATATAAGAACTGCCTTTTTCCAATTATGAACCTCTGAATGAACATAGGCAAATGTTATTTTTTCACAGTTTTTCCATACATCAACATTTAATTCACTTCTCTTCCTTTCTTCTTTTAAACAGCACCTCTCCATACCCAGTTAACATTATCTGACATTTTCATACACTGTCAATTTTAATTTTATTCTGATATTTACTTAAAAACTTTATTGGGGATATTCCCTATTCTGCAATACAAACAGAAAACAAAGATTGGAAATAAACTTTAAATTTGACTAACAGGAAAACATTTTTCATTTGGTGTCTCTTCTAATTTGATAATCAAACTATAGCCGAAGTATGTATAATAACAACTTAATTTATTCCCCTTGACATTTTCAAAAATAGTCTAAGTGTTATAGAAACAAAAAGAGCTATCCATAATTTTAAATATAGTAATTTTTCTTTTAGTCTCTATTAATGAAAAACTACAATCATGTCACGACAATGATTGAATATTATGAGATTGCAAAGGTAACTTACCAAATCAGACATTCCTTCACTGCTGCAGGTCTGTTGACATCATCTGTCTCTTGCCCTGGCTATCACAGCACATTGGCTTTACTTTGCTTCATGGAGAAAAACCTCATAGTTTCTCTCTGCCCCAGCCTCGTATGTCCCTAGTAGCTTTTCCTTTTCTCACAATGTTTACCATTCATTACCAAAATAGAATCCTGCTCAGTACCTCCAGATCCAACTTTGGAATACGGAGGCTGACAAAGCCTTTGTGAAGGCTGTGCAGAGTTACTATGAGGCGTTCCTGAAGAGTGACCATGTGGCCTGCATGGTGCAGAGTGGAGGCTGTTCCACCAATGACTCCAGGGAGGTCTTCAAGAAGCACATTGAGAAGAGGGTATGCAGCCTGCCCGAGATTGATGGCCTCAGCAGGGAGACTGTGCTGAGCTACTGGATGACCAAGTTTGATGCCATCTACCGAGGGGAAGAGGACCCCTGGAAGCAGCAGGCCTGGATGATGGCCAGCGCAGCCTCTGAGCTGATTCTGAGCAAGCAGCAACTCTATGAGATATTCCAGAGCATTCTTGGGATCAAGAAGTTCAAACATCAGCTCCTGTACAATGCTTGACAGCTGGACAATCCAGATGAGCAAGCAGCCCAGATCGAGCTGAATGGATGTCTCCAAATGGCAGATCAAATAGCTAGGGAACACAAATTTCCTAAGTTTGTATCCAAAGAAATGGAAAACATGTACATTGAGGAACTGAAGTCATCTGTCAAGCTGCTCATGGCCAACTTGGAGAGCATGCTGGTATCCAAAGGCTGGGAGTTCAAGCTCCAGAAACTTGAACGCAGCCACCATGCTTCCATCATCAACATGGGTGAGGAGAGTGAGAACCAGCTCTCCAATTCAGACGTTGTGCTTTCTCGTTGGAGGTAGTAATCATGGAAGTCCAAAGCCTCAAATCCTTGGCTCCGAATTGCATCGTATATTGCACAATGGAGGTGGAAGGAAGAGAGAAACTACAGACTGACCAGGCTGAGGCTTCTAAACCAATGTGAGTTATGTTTCTCCAGGGCCCATCTTACAGAGGGTTGCTGCCGTTAGTTCCATTTTGGCCAACTCCAAGGTAAAGATGTGGTTTCCCCAGAAGATCCTAGAAGATATAAACCTCGTTTATTTTTCAAACATGATGACTTGTCTACATTTTATTTGGCAGCCATAGCAAAGATTCTAGTTCTCTGCTTTGAAGAAGCAGAGAACTGAAGAAAAGGAACAGTCTCCTTTCTTGTTTTTTTAAGTATTCACGCTCAAGAGATTAGTCACAGCTTTCATTCATCAATATAATGTGCAGGGAAGTTTGATATGTTCACTTTATTGTATTTTCTACGTAACATTTGACTTTCAGTATAAGACTTTAAATTTTTTTATTTCCATCGATTTTAGGGGAACAGGTGCTATTTACATGAGTAAGTTATTTAGTGGTGATTTGTGAGATGCTGGTGCACCATCACCTGAGTTGTATACACTGAACCCAACCTGTAGTCTGCTATCCCTCACTCCCTTCCCACTCTTTCCCTCTGAGTCCCCAAAGCCCATTGTGTCATTCTTATGCCTTTGCATTTTATAGCTGAACTTTCACTTATGAGTGAGAACATACGATTACAAAAAAAAAAAAAAAAAAAAAAAAAGTCCTGCAGCCTGGGAACTTCAGCCAGCTGCAGCCCTACCATGACTGCAAACTGAAAGAAGCTGGTGATTTTGGGGATGGTGCCTGAGGGAAGACCTGCCTCTTCATTGTCTTCAGCAAGGATCAGTTTCCAGAAGTCTACGTCCCTACTGTCTTTGAGAACTATATTGTGTACATTGAAAAGGACGGCAAACAGGTGGAGCTGGCTCTGTGGGACACAGCAGGACAGGAAGACTATGATCGACTGCGGCCTCTCTCCCACCCCGACACTGATGTCAACCTCATGTGTTTCTCCATCAACAGCCCCAACAGCCTAGAAAACGTTCCAGAGAAGTGGACCCCAGAGGCGAAGCACTTCTGCCCCAACGTGCCCATCATCCTGGTGGGGAATAAGAAGGACTGGAGGCAAGATGAGCACACGAGGGGAGAGCTGGCCAAGACGAAGCAGGAGCCCGTTCAGTCTGAGGAAGGCAGAAACATGGTGAACCGGATCAGTGCCTTTGGCTACCTTGAGTCCTCAGCCAAGACCAAGGAGGGAGTGAGGGAGGTGTTTGAGATGGCCACTTGGGCTGGCCTCCAGGTCTGCAAGAACAAGCGCCGGAGGGGTGTCCCATTCTCTGAGACCCCCAAGGCCTCTCCTACATGCCCCCTCCTTTCACAGAGGTACAGAAATTATCACTCTACAACCCCAGCCTCCTGAAGGCTCCATGCTGATGCCTCCCTTCTCAGTTCCCACCTGCCCAGGACTGCATTGAAGCTTCCCAGCCCCAAGGTGGTGGCATGGGCCCTCCCTCCCAGTGCTCTGGGAGCCAGGCCTTGCCCTGCCCTTCCTCAGGGCCCTGGGGCTTATGCCCCTTTAATCTTCCCCAGAGGATTGTCACACAGCAGCACTTTATACACTTCTGGCTCAACAAGAAAATGTCTGCGGTAGGGGAACCAAGAGTCCCAGGCCCCGGGAGTTGTTTGTGGCAAGGGCCTCGTCTCTGACTGCATTTGGTCAGGGGGGCATGAATAAAAGCCACAGACTTTAAAAAAAAAAAAAAAAACACTTTGGCTAATGAATGTTAAAATACAAAGTCTTTGCTCACTTCTCATCCATGGGCAATATACATATGCAGTTTAGCTGGTTTCTTGGATCATTCAGGTCAGGTGTCCTGAACCCCCCAGATGGAACATTACTGGCCTGTGGCCAGTAAGAAACTGGGCACACAGCAGGAGGTGAGTGGTGGGTGAGCCAGCATCACCATCTGAGCTTCATTTCCAGTCAGATCACAGCAGCATTATATTCTCATAAGAGTGCAAACCCTATTGTGAACGGTGCATGCGAGGGATCTAGGCTGTGCACTTTTTATGAGACTCTAATGCCCCGTGACGAGATAGAACAGCGTCATCCTGCAACCATCTTCCCACCTCGCTGTGGAACAAAATATCTTCCAATAAACCAGTCTCTGGAGCCAAAAAAGTTTTGGAACTATTGGTTTAGAGGGATCATGTAATTAGTAGTAATGGTCAGGATTCTAGAAAAACAATGACACAATTTTCTCACTCCATTCCCCTCATCTCTTACTACCCACTCAGAGACTGTGTTCCCTAATAAAACAGTATCATGTGACTCACTGCCTAAGACACTACTTTCTGGATAACTCAGGCTAGTACACCACTTGTGCAGCCATGAATCAGTTTGATTAACACATTATTTGTTTTTTTGATTAAAAATATTTGCAGAAATGAAATAAAAGAAAGTGTGTTTCTTTTTAAAATTGCCCTCAGTCCCCAGATCTTCTGAAGATCATTTAGAAATCTGTGTTAAATATATTATTTCTATAATAAAATAGAACACAATAGATATATCTTTTGGCAAGTAGGTACCTAATCACACAAGGATCCCTTTTAATTTATTTACTTCATGTCTATAAACCAAATAAGTGTGAGTACACTGTGGATATGTATTAAAACATCAAAATATAGATATAATCTTATCACGGTTAAATTAATATATACTTATAGAAATTCTACATGTTGCTATATCCAAGATATTTTTTCCTAACATGTATTACAGATTGAATTCAATTTCATCATTGATATTTGTTTGTCACCCAAAATAGAAAGAGAGCTAGTATCAGATAAGACCAAAAGTTGAAAACTATACATAACTATTGGATCATATCTAATGAGATGAGGTAGACTGTGATGTTGGGAAGAATAAAGATGGAAAACTAACTTAAATTATTGACATATTAATACACATTAGAAAATAAATGGCTTCATTCCATTAAAGAGAGAATTATTTGAATTTAAAACTGTGCATTTATACTGAAAGAAAAAAATAGAGTTGATGACTGTTTTCAAATCTGACCTTGTGTATTCTTTATATTTATAATATTCAAGTTTTGATTATATTCTAAATATTTGTGCTCATTCACACACATTTTTAATTGGTAAATTTGTTTCATTTACCATAATATATGGGTATTGCAATAAAAAATTAAGCAATTATATTTGATTTGTTGTAAAAATATATTTTGAGGTATATTTGTTAAAATAATTGTGATTATTTTTCCTGAGGAGTACTTGTATTTTTGTCAAATATATTGTTGAAAGTAAACAGCAGTTACACAAGTTTCAAGGCTGTAATAAAAGAAGGTGAAGATTTTTGCTATTATTTGTATTTTATGTAAATTGACAATGAAGAGAAATACATTTATATCCAGACAATAGGGTAACATTTTTAATGATGGCCAATTAAATGTCTCCACCATTTGAATAATTTATATCTATCTATCTATATAGATACAGATAGATAGATAGATATGAATATGTCTATGGATACGTCTTTGGATATATGATTTCTATAGCTGTATCTATATAATGAGATATATATATATATATGATTCCATTTTTTACATTTTTGTTATTCTATATGTGCATGGTCAACAATTTAAGTTATTTAGCTACAAGAAACAAAAATCTAGTCACGTTTTTGCATTGTATATAGCCAACATCTTGAAAATACCATCCTCATTCCATTTTAAATGGGTTTCATGATCTTCATTATTAGAAGAAAAACCGAATGAAATGTCAAATCAGGGACCACGTCTATTATCATTCGTGTTACATTTGATAAAGAAATATCCTCAGTTTTAAATAGTACTTCAATATGCATTGCCTGATATTCTTCCCAGAGAAGAAAATTGTCATGCTTATTCTGTTTTTGGCATACCTTGTTTCCTAAAACTGAACTAAAGAAAAGAATTGTAGTGGCAGTGCATTTATTTGACAAGCTAATTGAAGTTGCACAATACATCAGTCTGATTTCAAGGACAGAAAGGTTAATGGACTGTGCTTCTGTATACTTGTACAATAGCTGAGTTTTCTTTTTTGAAATAACTGTGATTTCCTACATTAGCAGTTACTTAATTCAAGCAGCAAAGATGTATTTGAAAGGAAAACTTAATCATTATAAAATAAACCCATTTTAGAATATGCAGTTCACAAACTTACATTGAACACATAATGTCATGTCCTTGTCAAATAATAGAAAATGCAGTTCTCATTTTCTCGTTAAAAAGTGTTGTGATTTCAATGTAAATGTATTTAGTGGGACAACACAACCAGGGAACATTTTAGACAAGTGGTATTTAGTCTGTTACATTCCTGTCATAAACGGGAAACATGAGATTTTCTTTGATACAATTCAGCTCCAGTTGAAAATAAATACAAGGTGCATGTCAATACTAATTTTTTCATATGAGGGTAACATCTGAAAACCAACTGGCTAGAGTGGAGTTTATTTAAAAAATAAAACTTGGTTATGAAAGGCCAATACATGAGTACAGACCTCAATTTAACATTTTAAAAGTAGTATTATTAATGTTGGAATACAAAAAATGTCAAGGTCTATAAAAATTGAAAGGAGAGCAAAACATGGTCATTTCTATGATCATGAAAGTAATTTTTGACATAAGTTTAAGGATATTTGTAATGTCTATACATTTTCCCTTACTCTGAGATTTACATATACATTTAAAAATGATATTCTTTGAATTATAAAATAATGTAGACTGAATCATGTATCTATCAGTTTAATAAACATTTGTTATGATTTGACTGTGTTAAACATACTATTTTAAGTCTTAGAGATTCATCGATGACCCAAATAGAGAAAAATTCTTGCCCTGATAGAACTTTTAATGACACTATAAGCAAGAAAAACAAGCAAATTAAACATCAATAACATAATGACAAGTGCTAAAGAGAGAAAAAAAGGGAACAAAAGAGAGATGTGAAGTCAAAACTATGTATGTAGAAAGTTCCATAGTAAGGAGTTTAGAATAAATAGGTATAAAAAGGAAGAAATCTTCCAAAATCTCTCACTGTGTTTCATTCATGGTCAACAAGGGTGTGCACTGTGATTTAATCTCTTAAATATTTGATTTTTATTACACATGCTTCTAGGCACATGCAAACTTTCAAAATGAAAATCCTACCTCACATATAGCATATTTTGAAGTTTTTCATTGAAAATGATATTGCTCATTTTTTCAATATGTTTAAGATGCTACTGAATAAGTAATTTAATTTAAAGCATGTGATACATTTTTAAGTTCAATGTACCTATATTGTTTCTCATTATGCTCTATAAGTACATAATATACTATATATATATTACAATCTATGATTCATAATTTGTGGTTAGAAATTTAAAAAATTGTTTTTTATAGATTTCTTTTTTAGACTCATTGAGTTATAAGTTATATGTAAAAATAGCACATATTTAATATATGCTGTTTAATGAGTTTAGACTTTGCATACACCCATGATACCACCACCACAATTAAGATACTTAACGTAGCTAATTTTTTTTTTTTTTTTTGACATAGAATCTTGCTCTGTTGGTCAGGCAGTTGTGCTTTGGAATGATTTCAGCTCACTTCAACCTCCACCTCAGAAGTTCTAGAGATTCTCCTGCCTCAGCCACAGAGTAGCTGGGCCTATAGGCACGTGCCACCAGGCCCAGCAAATTTTTTTGTATTTTTAGTAGAGATGGGGTTTTGCCATGTTGGCCAGGCTGGTCTCAAACTCCTGGCCTCAAGTGATCTTCCTGCCTGGGGCTCCTAAAATGCTGGGATTACAGATGTGAGCCACCATGCCCAGTCCTTCCCTTATTCTTTTGTGTCTGTGTGTCTATTTTTTCATTTGCGATGTGTATATATATGTTTGTGTGCATGTGTGTGTGGTAAGAACAATTAAATGAGATATATCCTCTAAAGGGGCCAATATGGTATTGTTAATTGTAGGTGCTGTGTCATGGAATGGATCTATAGAAATCATTAATACTGTGTAACAGAAATACTGTAGCCATTGAGCAACAATTTCTTGTTTTCCTTTCTCCAGCTTCTTGCAACCTCAATTTTTTTTTCTGCTTCTATGAGTTTGACTATTTTGTATGCCTGCAACAAATTGAATGATGCAGTAGTTGACCTCCTCTGACTGGCTTATTTCACTTAGTGCAGTGTCCTTAAAGTTCATCCCTGTTGTCACGTATGGCAGGATTTCCTTTTTTTTTTAAGGCTGAATTATCTTTCATTATGTATATATATCACTTTTAACAATATATTAATCTATCAATGGACATGTAAGTTGTTTCAAATTTTGGCTGTGAATAATTCTACAGTGAATATGGGAGTGATAAAATATTTTTAAGACCCTGACTTCACTTTCTGTCGGCAAATACCCAGAAGTGAGATTTCTGGAGCATATGATAGTTATATCTAATTTTTTGCAGAACTTTCTTACTGTTTTTCATATTGGCTGAATTATTCTACTTTCTCGCCAACAATGTATAAGGATTCCAATTTCTTCACATCTTTGTCAATTAAAAAATTAACAAATATTATGATTGTATCAAGTATTGTGATCATTTCGATGTTTGGTATTTCTTGACAAGTAGACCCACAGAAAATGATTTTCAACTTTATTATTAGCAGTACTGCATGGATGTGAAAATACCCTTTAATTGTCTAAGTAAACTATGCCTAGGTTTCTTTTCAATTAACTAATTGAAAAGCCACTGCATTTTTTTTTTTCTGTAGAGTTTCCTTCATATATATCTACATGGTGTAGGTTAGTATAACTCTTTATAAATTTATAATTAAATTAAGAGAATCACAATTAAAGATCAGTTCTGTTTGCTTGTTTAATTTACAGGTGGCAATTTATTCAACAGGAGGCATATATTATAATTCTTTCTTTTTATAGTTTTAGCAGTTCTTATTGCTCAAAGACTAGATCCATTTTTCCAATAGGTATTGAAAAATGATGGTATTATAATTTTATTATTTCTTCTTCAGCTGTTGGACTGAAAAAAGAAACATCTATCATTTGGTTACCAGTGGTTTCATCCATACAAAAGAAGCATTCCATCTCTTCTTTGCTTTTAATTACTGATGGCCTTTATCTGCTTATGTCGCTATAAAGAATTACCCGAGGTGGGTAATTTATTTTAAAAATGGTTTCTTTGGCTCACAGGTCTGCAGGCTATGTAAGAAGCATTGCACCAGCATTTTCTTCTGACAAGGGACTCAGGCTGCTTCTACTCATGAAATAAGGAAAAGGGGAGCTGATGTGCAGAAATCAAGTGGCAAGAAAGGAAGAAAGAGAGATAAGAGGAGGTGTCAGCTCTTTTCAACAATCAGATATTGTAGGAACTAAGGGTGAGACCTCACTCACTCCCGTGTAAATGGCACCAAGCCTTTCATGAGGGATCTCCTGGCATCCAAACACCTCTACTAGGTGCCATCTTCAACACTGGGGATTAAAATTTCAACATGAGATTTGTGGGGCCAAACAAACCACATTCAAATTATAGCACTAACTTTCTAAAGAATGAATTGGGTCTCTAGCATTGTCCAAAGGTTATTACTTTATTATTATTATTGTTTGCAATTTTATATATTTAAACTTTTTTGATGGGTTTCAATCTGTAACCATGCTTTTCCTTAATTATCCCTAAATTATTCCTTCTTCGGATAGTGGAAAACTTTTCAAATTGGCTTCTGAGTCCTTCGGACATGGCTCTGTCAATGGGTATGAGAAGGTGTTCTTGGCACATACTGGGCGCTTTCTGACCTGGGTGTGGATCAACTATGCTTCAAGAAGCCCTGTTTTGTTTTAGAGAGAAATGGCATTTCAATGTGGCAATCTAGTAACTAGGGATACTTCTTAATACAGATTTGGTTATTGTTTCAAGCCATTTTCAATTGACAGAGCAGTACATGGAAAAGCATGAATTGCCCTCTGACACTGAATTGCAATTCAGGACTGAAGACTGCTTATCTCTTCTACCCTATGTAGGTATCCTTTTTTCATCATTTTAGTTATATTTAAATTGTTTATTTTTGTGTGTTTTCTCCATTTACAGTTATAAGTATATCATAAGATATATAGCCATCAAAATGTATTTTATATCTTATATATCAAGTATTCTTAGTTCTACATGTATATATATATTCAATGTTATATACCAGTTTTTATATATTTTGATGTCTCTCAAGTCATTTTGACTGTTTGAAACATATTTAACAACCTGTCAAAGTCTCATTCTATGAATGCTTAAAATATGAGAGTTTTCCAGGGGCTTTTATATTTGAATTATGTTTAATTAGAAAATAAATCTGTAGCTCATATTTATTTTATTAACTGTTAAAAAGATACTTTTCTCTTTTTCTCTGGCCTGAGTGTTACTCTTGGAAAGTCTGACGATAATCTGATTATATTTTATAATTCCTTTCTTCTGTGGCTTTATAGTTTGCTCTGGATGTCCAAAGCATTGTCTTTTCTTTCTTTATAATCCATGGTAGGCACCATAATTTTTCCCAAAGACATCCATCTCTTAATCTCCAGAATTTATGAAAATTCTTTCTTGGAAAATGGGACTTTGCAGATGCAATAATGTTAATGATTTCAAGATGGGGAGGTTAACCTGGATTATCTGGGTGTCTACAATGTAATCATGAGGGTACTTATTAAGAGGGTAGAAGAATGATCAGAGCAAGAGAAAGAGTTGTAATGATGGGGACAGAGAGGAAAATAATATGAGACTGCAAGCCTGGGAATGTGAAGAAACTCCAGAGGTTAAAAACGTCAGTGAAGATACAAATTTTTGCCTAGAGTTTCCAGAAGGAACATTTGACTTTTGACCTCCAAAAGTGAAAGATAACAAATTGTGTTAGTTATGAAGTCTGTAGCAATTTGCTACAGCAGCAATAAAGAAACGACAAGTCAACTATACTGGAATCTGTATCAGTATCAGTTGTTTGTAATTAATTTTCTCCAATAAATCCATGTTTCCTTTCAAAATGTAATTTCAAATTTGTCCTTTTTTTTTTTTTTTTTTTTTTTTTTTGAGTAGGAGTCTTGCTCAGTCGCCAATCTAAATTCACTGCAAACTCCTCCTCCTGGGTTCAAGAGATTCTCCTGCCTAGGCCCCCCAAGTAGCTAGGATTACAGTCACCTACCACCATGCCTGGCTAATTTTCGTATTTTTAGTAGAGACTAGAGATAGTGTTTTCTTATGTTGACTAGACTGGTCTCAAAATCCTGACCTCAGGTGATCTCCCACCTCATCCTCCCGAACTGCTGGGAATACAGGTGTGAGCCTGAGTCACCACACCCGGCCCTTCTTTCTTAAATCAATGTTTTCTCTCTTTTTACTTCTTTTAATTTTAAAGTCTTTCTCCTTTGAATCTTTTTCACGTAAGATATGACTTGTTTTTGTTTGTTCCTATATGTTACTCAGAGTA
Source organism: Aotus nancymaae (assembly GCF_030222135.1). Classification (NCBI taxonomy): domain Eukaryota; kingdom Metazoa; phylum Chordata; class Mammalia; order Primates; family Aotidae; genus Aotus; species Aotus nancymaae. The sequence goes on from NW_026988435.1 coordinate 27,167,077, forward strand.
AAATCTTCATTCCTAAAATTCTTTTCTTTTATTTTAGTTCCTTCCATATTTATGCTGTTTTTAACCACTTGTTTTCATTTTTTCTTCTATTTTTTAAAAAATTATACTGTCAGGTTACAGTGTTATATGTTCAACGGGCATATCTTTAGAATATATAGTTTCTTATTTATAAGGATATAATTCCAACATATACTATTATTAATTTTTAAAATAATAATTTGCATGAGTTATGTCCTTAATCAGATTTCTTATTACATTTTTACTCTGAATTAGAGAAGAATGGTTAAAGTTAGCCTGTCTAATTTTGTAGTTCTAGAATTTCCTCCACTGCTAGTTTTGTGAAAGTTTCAAAAATATTAGCTTAATTTTCTTAACTCTCCTGTTACTGCTTAAATTCCAAAATTTTATCTAAGCTTCCTTAAATTTGGGGCTCCATTAACTTTTTCATGCCAAGTTTTTATTTTTTTTTACCTTAGTTTCTCCTCTGTAAGAGACTTTGCCCATGAGTCTAGATATCTTCAAGCTCTTCTGGCTTTAATAAAAATTACTTCCAACCAACCGTAGGTGTTCACACCTACTAATTCAGACAACTGCTTATCTGATTTTCTCAATGTAGATTAGTTTTGTCCATTCTAAACCAATATTAGTGGAATTATATTGTACATACTCCTTTTTTTGGCTTGTTTTATTTAGCAAAACAATTTGTGATTCATCCAGTATATAAATACTCCGGAATTTGTGTAGCTTTTCACCCATTCATGGATATTTGGAGTCATTTCAAGCTTTAAGTGTTTATAACATACATGGAGTAAATATTTTTGTTCCAAAAAAAGTATGGACTTAAGTATTTACTTCTATATAGGATAAATAGAAAACTAGAATTGCTAGGTAATATGGCAAGGGAAAACAAATTTTATGAAAATATATCAAGATATTTTCCAAAGTGATTTTAACATTTTCAAATCCCACCAAGAATGTATCAGTCTTAAAGTTGTTCTACATCCTTGTCTTTTGTTATTTCTTCTTATTTTTTAAATGTTTTTTTCACTTAAGAATTTTTTAAATTGAAATAAATTTCTATTTATTCTAGATGCAACTCTTTGTCACCTAAAGGTGTTTAAATTATCTTCCCTTAATATGTGACTTTATTCATTCTCTACAGGGTTTAAAAAAATAATTACTATGGCTACAAAATAGTTGTATATATTTATGAGGTAGATGTGATATTTTGATACAAGCATGCCGTGAGTAATGATCAAGTCAGGGCAGTTGATCACCTGAATAACTTATTTGTGTTAGGAACATTCCAATTTCATTATTTTAGTTATTTTAAAATACAGAATAAATTATTGTTCACTATAGTTACCTTGTTGTGCTACTGAATGCTATATATTATTCATTCTATCTAACTGTATTATTCATTTGTATCCATTAACCATCACCTCATTGCCCTCCCATCCTTGCCACCCTTTCCAACCTCTGGCAACCATCATTTCACTCTCTAGCTCCATGAGTTCAATTAATTTATTCTGGCTCCCTCATATGACCCAGACATATATGAGTGATATGTTAAAGGGCTTATCCAAGTTTAAAGGGAAAAACAAGTGAAGCCAGGGAATATCATGTAGATCCCTATTATCTCTGGAATGTCTTCATTTTTCCTTTCTTCATTGTAGAATCATATGCAAATTGATGTTCTACAGGACATACCACACTGTCTTGTTTCTTATAATTCTATAACTAGATTAATCTAAAAAACATATAATTTGAGTCATAGAACACATGATACAAGGTAAGTCAAGAAAAACATTTAAGAATGTTAAAAGTTTTTTAAATGGCTGATTTTTGGGGTAATCACAACTAATTATGACATTAACCTTGAAAGCCTTCAAAAGAATGTGTATATCAGAAATTTATGCATTATGGAAAATACATAGAATTTCAAGATATGTTGAAATAATCATTCAAAACACATTTCTCATAGATTCAATATTAGTGTATTAGTTTCCCAAGTCTGATACAACAAAATACCATAAATAGGGTGGCTTAAAATAATAGAAACCTATTTTCTCATAGTTCTCAAGACTAGAATTATAAAATCAAAGTGTCAGCAAAGCTGTGACATTTGAGCTAGGGAAGAATACTTCCTGAGCTCTTACTAGTTTCTGGTGCTTATCAGCCCTGTTTGACATTCCTTGGCTTACAGATGTCACTTCAGTTAGCCTCACCTCTGACATGGAATTCTCCTGGTATTTCTCTGAGTCATCATATGGCTTTCTTATAAGGTCATCCATTGTTGAATTCAGGCCCACAAAGTCAGTATGAGTTCACCTTAACTAATTATATCTGCAAAACCATATTTCCAAATAAAGTCACATGAGTTTCCGGGTGGACATGAATTTTACTTTCGGGTTAGGGATACTTCATTACATTACATTTAGTAATATATCTTTTTGAGGCAAGAGAACCACATGAGAATATAGCTTGTAAACTGTTTTTTATTATTTTTTTTCTACCCAAAGGAATATTCATTTTATTAAAGTAAATTTTATATGAAGTATCAAGAACGGAATGGAAATAGTCAAAGCTTATCTGATTGAAACAGAATTCAGGGTAAGAAGCGTTAAGTCACAGTACCCTCATTGCTTTCCTTTAGTCTGATAGACTCCAGAAGATTCAAGAGCGTAGCTCGAAAGGTCTGTTGTTAATTGGTTTAATGTTTAGCAGAATCTAAGGGCAGAAGAGAAAATATTATTCAAATATCATATGAACTGAGCATTTTTTTTAAAAGTGGTAACAGAATTGCTGACAACAATTCTGGCAAACATAAAATTAATAATTTTAGCCACTGTCTTTTTCGGCACAAAGTGATTCTATATTGTATTGCAGACATTCTGCCTTACATTGGGTATTTTCAGAAAGTAATGAGAAATGTCACTCAAGGATGTTTGAAGAACTGGAGATCAGAGAGCAAAAAGTCCTTTGATCTAGCTTTGAGTAAAGGAGATATGGAATTGGCAAATGTTACCATAAAACACAATAGAAATCCCATTAACTGAAAAGACATATATATATATATATATATATATATATATATATAGGCATGACACTCAATAGGAAAAATAGAGTTTATTATCATATAACCTTAGTAGCAATTCAAGCTCCACAGGAAAGCCAAATTCAATTGGATTATACAGCCTTTCATGTCACTATAGAACATAACTTCGGTCCATTGCTTTAAAGTTTTTAAAGTTTTGCTAAAAATATTCATGGAACAGCTTGAAAATTTAAACCATTAATATTGTTTTGTGCAGTTCAGCAATGGTCACTTGATATTAATTGATAACAAGAATATTGAAGCTACCATGATAATCTAGAACAGTCTTACATAACCCTTTATAGCTCCCAATGTGACAACCAAGAAGAAAAGCAGTATTTACAAATATATTCAGTAATGACCTAAGTCTCTAACTTATTCCACTTTCTTATATTTCAATATAACAACTTATTCATTCAGGCAAAGGAAACATCCAGTATGCACTACTCAACCTGCTGATTAATTTACTAGCCTGTTACCTCCAGAAGCCCCATATGTTTACTCATTCTTTCAGCAGTTTTCTTTGACTTATCACAGTTTCAGTTGGTATTCTATGTTCCGGAGTCACTTAACTAAAGAAGGTGATAGACAAAAACCTTGCCTTGCGGAAATCACAGCTTAGTATGGGAGGTAGACAATAAAAATGAAAAAACAAATAAGTTGCACGATATTATAAAGGCTTGTAAGTACATGCAAAAAAAATGAAGCAGAAATCAGGAATTAGCTTTATGTATTGAGTTAACGTAAATTCTAATTAGGCAAAGTCTCACTGAGAAGATGGCACTTGATCAAAAATTTGAAAATAGTAAAGTGGGAAACTGTGGGGATATCTGTGAAAGAGGATTGCAGGCAGAAGGAACAGCTAGAGTAGAAGTCCTCAGTCCAGAATACATCTACTGAGTTTAGAATTAGCAAGGAAGACAGAGTGTGTCTCTGGTGGAGGGAGATGAGAATAGATGAGGTAGGAGAGATGAGCAGGGGCCACATCATGGAGACGAAGCTGTATGTTCATGGTCACACAGCCAATGACAAATACTGATCATTCTTGTGGGCCATGAATTATGTTATTCAGAATTTCAATCAGGTTTTTCTGTCTAATATTATGAATGTATTTTAGATAATTCCATATGCAAATATACTAATACAGATAATTAAATATGCTATTAAAATATTTATTTATGACCACAAAAGTTTAAAAATTTACTTGATATAAGTATAAAATGTGATTTCTTTTATCTTAGATATGTAACAAAATATATTTGATAGATAGAAATGCTTTCTGCATATTATTTTAAAATAACAATATTTTGTATATACAAAGAAGGCTAACTTTAGAATAATAATATCGAAGAATGCAGTTTATAATGCTCCTCCTTCAACAAAGCCCTCACTTATCTTAACTCCAAATAATTTCCACCCATATTGTACTATGGTTGGTCTGGATATCAAATAATATACGGTAGAAATAAAATATGTCACTGCTAAGAGAAGGTTATAAAGTACAGGTATTTGATATTTTCGTATTGCATGCGCTCTCTCTCTCTCACTGTTGCTCTCATCACACACTCTGTGACAGCCAAGAGCCACCAAAGAACTGATGTCTGCCAAAACCCATATGAAGGAGCTTGCATCCAGGTTCCCAAGCCTCATTTGAGCTTTGAAGTGACTGAATCACCAGCTAACAGTTTAGCTGCAATCTCTTGGTTTCCATAGCCAGAAGTTCTCACCTAAACTACTCCAAGAATTTCAATCTTGACTCTGAGAAACTGTAAGAGAAAAGAAGTATGTGTTGCCTTAAGCTCCTATACTTTAAAATAATTTATTACTCAACAAAAGAAAGCTGATTTTTTTTTTTTTTTTTTTTTGGAACCAAAATATCTGTTTGGAACCAAAAGTGAGATGCAAGAAAGCAAACTTGAAATATGAGAGAGAGTTTGAAACCAGAAACTAGACCTTGAGGAGAATTACAGTGAAAGCCCAAAGTGCTTTGAGGAAGCTCTTAATAGAAGCCTGATGCTCTTGGATAAGTCTGTGCATGAAGGGTTGCAGAAAAGTGGGACAAACGTCATTAGAAATTAGAGAAAGGAGATTGTTTTAAAGTAATGGCAGAGAGTTTAGCACCATCATAATTAGCTAAAGTTAATTACTAAGTCATAAATGGTTGACCAGACTAAGACAGTCATATACTGTGACACATTTGAAATTTTAGTCTGCTTTGCAAGCTAACAACGGAACTGCCACAATTCCACTGATGCTAGCAGAAGCTATCAAACTCCTAGGTCAGAGAAAAAGAACTTTTCCTCGAAATACTGAAAGCAGCACAAGTTTCACATTTGCTTCAACTTTCCTTGTTTCTCAAGTCCCAGGGGTGATGAATGGCTCAGGGGATGCTGCGTAGGAAGGAAGCTTTATCACAGTGAAAGAACAAAGTAACGCCACACATCTACAACAATCTGATCTTTGACAAACTTGAAAAAAGCAAGCAATAGGGGAATGGACTCCCTGTTTAATAAATGCTGTGGGAAAACTGGCTAGCCATGGGCAGAAAGTGGAAATTAGAACCCTTCCTTACACCTTATACAAAAATTAACTCCAGATGGATTAAAGATTTAAACATAAGAACTAACACCATAAAAATTCTAGAAGAAAACCTAGGCAATACCATTCAGGACATAGGCATAGACAAGGACTTCATGACTAAAATACCAAAAGCATTGGCAACAAAAGCCAAAATAGAAAAATTGGATCTACTTAAACTCCAGAGCTTCTTTACAGCAAAAGAAACAATCACTAGAGTGAACCGGCAACCAACTAAATGGTAAAAAATTTTTGCAAGCTACACATCTGACAAAGAGCTAATATCTAGAATCTACAAAGAACTAAAACAAATTTACAAGAAAAAATCAAACAGCCCCATTAAAAAGTGGGCAAAGGATATGAACAGACATTTTTCAAAAGAAGACATTTGTGCAGCCAACAAACATATGAAAAAATGCTCATCTTCACTGGTCATTAGAGAAATGCAAATCAAAACCATATTGAGATAACATCTTATGCCAGTTAAAACGGTGATGATTAAAAAATCTGGAGACAACAGATGCTGGAGAGGATATGGAGAAATAAGAACACTTACACTGTTGGTGGGAGTGTAAATTAGTTCAACCATTGTGGAAGATGGTGTGGCGATTCCTCAAGATTCTAGAAATAGAAATACCATTTGACCCAGCAATCCCACTGCTGGGTATGTTCCCAAAGGATTATAAATGTTTCTATTCTAAAGACACATGCACACATATGTTTATTGTGGCACTGTTTACAACAGCAAAGACCTGGAACCAACGCAAATGTCCATCAATGATAGACTGGTCAAAGAAAGTGTGGCACATATACACCATGGAATACCATGCAGCCATAAAAAAGGAGGATTTCATGTACTTTGCAGGGACATGAATGAAACTGGAAACCATCGTTCTCAGCAAACTGATGCAAGAACAGAAAACCAAACACCACAGGTTCTCACTCATAAGCACGTGTTGAACAATGAGAACACGTGGACACAGGGAGGGGAATATCACAAAGTAGAATTTGTTTGGGTGGTTGGGGGCTAAGGGTGGGATAGCTGAGGATGGGGAGATTGGGAAGGGATAACACTGGGAGAAACACCTAATGTAGGGGACGGGGGGATGGAGGCAGCAAACCACCATGGCAAGTGTACACCTGTGTAACAATCCTGCAAGATCTGCACATGTACCCCATAAATTAAAGTATAACTTAAAAAATAAATTAATTATAAATAAATAAATAAAAAGAACTACTTTAAAAGCAAGTAAAAAACAAAAGAGCAAATAAAAACACTGATCTTATGAGAGAACTGCTAGCAAACTGGTACACAAAATAATGTTCCCTCTCAAAAATGACTGTGTGTTAACATCTAGAACACTACTTGCAAAAAGAGATACTGCAGGTGTAATTATGTTAATTAAGGATATTGAGATGGGGAGGTTAGTATGAACTATTCGGGTGGACACAAAGGAAGGAGAAGGGTCTTCCTGAATAGTGACAGAGAGAAGCAGAAGAGTGAGTGTCAGAGTGATGCATCATGAGAAAGACTTGACTGGCTGTTGCTGGTTTTGAAGACGGAAGAAGGAGCTGAAAAAAGCAAAACCCAAAAAATAAAACAAAACAAAAAAACCCAAAAGGCTTTGCCCTAAAACCCCCAGAAAAGAAGGAAGCCCTGCTTATTCTTGGATTTTAGCCCAGTGAGACAGATTTTGGACTTCTGCCCTCCAGAACTGTAAGATTATAAGTTTTTATATTGTTTTAGATCATGCTTGAAAAAGCTGAGATTGGCTTGTGTTGACTGTTAGTTGCAAAATACAATCATTTAAGACTTTGCTGGTAAAACTTCAGAAGAAACTGATGATCATGGCACAGAAATCATATGTCACTTTAGAGAATACTTAAATTATTGTGTGCAGACTATGGATAGAAATATGGGAGTTAAAGTTGTTGCTATTGAGGGCTCAGTGAGAAATGAGAAATATGTTATTGGAAATTGAAGGAAAGAAGATACTTGCTATATAGTGGCAGAAAGCTTAGTGAAATAGTGTCCTGCAGTTATGCAGAAACAAAGCTTTGTAAAAGAACTTGTATAGTTAGCTGAAGAGATTTCCAAAGAAAGTGTTAAAGATGTGATCTGGTTGCTTCTTAGTGCTTACAGTGAAATGTGGGAGAAAAAACATACACTGAGGGAAGAACTATGAAGTAGAAAGAACCAAAACTTCATGATTCGAGAAATTCTGAGCTTATTCAGATTGCAAAATAAATTAAGAAGTTCACTGTCAAGAAAGCATACTTTAAAAGTAGCATTTGACTGGAAAGCTTTTTTGTTAGTACCTAAGAAGGAACTAATAGTTACAGTGTTATTCACATAGAAGACTCTTGAAATATATTAGTGAATCAAAGAAAGCACAACTCTCTGGAAAGAAGCCAGGAAGATAAATGAATAATTCAGAAAATATCTGTGTGATAATGTCTTGACTAATAGAGTGAATTCCCATTAATTCAGGCAACTTACAAGGGTCTTGAAAAATTTTTACCAGCAGAAACTCTACCAGCTGAGATAGAAAGAGACAGAGAAAGAATGAGATAATAAGAAAATGTTGGTCCCAAAATTCTACAAGCATGAAATGGATAACATTACTTACCTGAGAACATGTGCTGCATTTCTTAAAAATTAGAGATGGCTCCAATGGAAGAGGTATCATCCTCTGAGCAAGTAGAGCCAGGAATCAAAGAATATTATTACTAGGTCTTCAGAACTAGTGTCATTTTCCCAACCAGATTTCAAAATTTTGGATTGTTCAATGCTTGCCTTTCTTTCATTTTCCCCCCATTTTGAAAGGAAATATATAAAACTGCTATTTTATCCCCATCCACCATTGTATCCTGGGAGCGGATAACTTGTTTTCTAGTCTCACAAGCCCACATACGGGATTCTGTCCCAGAATGGATTACGGTCATACCTGATTTAGAGAGTAATATTTGAGACTTTGAGCTGAGAAGACATAGATGAGATTTTGGATTTAAGTTTATGCATTCGTTAGTTGAAAATTTGGAGATTTTGTTATGAGGTGATTGCATTTTGCATGTGGGATGAAACTGAATCTTTGGAGTCCAAAAAGTGAACTATCATAAGCAGAATAATGGCCTCTTATTGATACCCATGTTTTAAATTTTGGAACTTGTGAATATGTTATATGCCTTCCATGGCAAAACTAACTTTTTAAAAGTGGCTAAATTAAAGACCTTGAGATGGGGATTATCCCAAATTATTTTGCAATATCCTGTAATTACAAGGGTCCTTATAAGTAAACTAGGAAGGAAGACCATTAATGTTAGGGTGACTTAGGATGAGAAAGACTGTATCAGTCACTTATGGCTTTGAATATTCAATGGGGCCAAGAGCCAAGGAATACAAGCAGCTTTTAGAAGCTGGAAATATCAAGACGATGGATTCCCCACTAGAGGATCCAGAAAGAAGTGCAGCTGTTCTGACATTTTGATTTTAGCCCATTGAGACACATTTCTGACTTCAGACCTTCAGAAATGCGAGATAATGATGTCAGAGGTGCAGATATACCAGAGACTTATGGAGAATCGTCTCCCAGTGAGATACCCAATCAGTGTTGAACATGCTCCCTGATTTCCTCTTATTGCTTATAGTAATGGCAGAGGCAGGAGATGAAACAAAGAAAGACTGGTAACCAAAGTATTAACACTTGATGGTTTTGAAAATTTTTAGTGTTTTCATTTCACAAAGGAGGATAGCTTTCTGAGGAAAGATAAAAGTTAGACACACTCCTAGGAAAATACAGACCAAATATAAAGCTGAAGATGTGACTAAAACATCTTTGGTGGAGACCTCAGAAAAATCAAAGGTTGTATATCACACAAAAGGCTCTCTAAAGAGATTAAATGTGTGCCTCATATTTTCTTAAAAACAGTAGAGCTTTTAAGAAGCACAAGGTCACTGTCCCTCAGCCTTCCCAGGTGAAATGAAAAGTAAAGAAGGTCTCATCCCTAAGAGATTATGAACATGGATTTTTTCTAATGGTACAGATCTTAATGAGATTTGTACACTTTTTAAAGAAATTCCAGATTCAGATGTGATACCATATTGAACTGAAAAGAACAAACATAACACAAAATTAAAAGAGGGCTTTTGTCCCACAGAATTCTACTGGCAGCAAGTGAGTGAAAAGCAACCCATGCTACCTTTCATTACAAAGGAAGGAGGACTCACAGGGTGGAACCAAGAGCCCAGAGCAATTATTTGTTGGTCTTGAGATATAATTACAGAATTTACAGCATGTGACCGGCTGAGTTTTAGAATTTTAAATGTAGCTTTGCAAAAATGACTACTTTTTTCTTCCTCTTTAAAACATATTATCTATGCCAATCACATCATTTTACATTGGGTGTATTAAGAGCAGATATCTTGTCATGTTAGTTTCGGAGATCAAGAAAAACTGTACTCAGGGAGTTGTATTTAAGAAACCATAGGAAGGAGCCTCATTCACTACCGTACTGGGTATAGATGTAGATCTGGGTTTGAGCTGATGCTGTAATGGGGTAAGACATTAGGAGGGCTTTTATGAGGAAGTAATTGTATTTCACTTATGGGAGCAACATAAATAATTGAAGCCAGGAAGGACTGGAATAACAGCCTCCACTATAACCTCCAAAAATTCCTTTCATGGCATTCACACCTTTAAATACTCCCCTATCATGTTTTACCAGGGTTTGTCAATGTGCTAAATAGCATATGGCAGAATATTGCTGGTCTTCTCTCTCTTTCTCTGTTATTCTACATCTCTCATTACTCTTTCTAGTAGAAATGAGCCATAATTTTTGGAGCAGCTATATGAAGAGGATCATGTAGTAAGTAACTAGTATTTTCAGGCAGAGCCTGTGGAACTGGGACCTGCCAACAATCAGGTGGGTGATCATGGAAGCAGATTCTGAAGCTGAAGTTAGATCTTGAGATCCTTGCTACTCCACAGGAGAACTGAGATCTTGTTACAAGTGCTGAGCTAAAACCACACAGCTCAGCTGCTGCTAGATTCCTGTCAGAAACTGGATGAGGTAATACACTTTCACAGCAATTTCCTAAGTAGTAATATAATACTTATCCAGCTTTGTTTTTGTTTTTTTTCAAATTACCTTACTTTGAAACAACTATCACTTTAAGAGTGAAGTGTTCTCGGTCTTATAGAAAACGCAAAATTCAAAATGTCTTTTCAAATGATAATAGAAAATATAATAAATACGTTAGATGAATACAATTTAGGGCAAAACTCAATCAAATGTGCAGCATATTTTTAAAAAGATAATGTGTAGAATTCACTCTAAAGAGCTGTGAATACATTCTGCTTATACTTTTTATTTGCAATCATTTATTTTGTACTGCTGATTTTGTTCTTTCTTTAACTGTGAATTAAAAAGTAAATAAACCATAAACTGCTGACTACATGAAGCATTACAAACGTGACACCTTCCTGCCCTTGCCTCAAAAAGTGATAAAATATACCTAAAGTTTTCTGAACATCTTTTTTATTCCAACTTTGTATTTTAAAGAAAAAGTTAAATTTACATGAAATAAAGAATCATAATGAAGATTAATAGTTTTAATTAATTGGAAAATGCAGTCTGGAACATAAAAATAGAATGACTATTTTATTATAATTTCCCATGCAGTTATAATACAGAGAAAGTAAAGCAAGAGTATTAATTTTAAAAAGGTACTTTTCCTCTGTGTAACAATTTATTTGAGTATTTTAATTCTTGAGTATAACTTTATAAATGTGCAATTTACAGAGCTCTGCAAAATGCCTCATTCATACACTCTCATGCAAAGCTCTGGATAGTTGTTAAGTAAGAGTCTTCTATTTTCGTTACCAGATATCGGTTCCTTTGTCTATTTGATGCCATAGTTTCATTAAAGTTGTTTTTACTGCATCTTAAATTCGCTGCAGTGTAATTCAGTTGTCTCATTTAAGATAGATAAAGTATGAGCTGTAAATACTTAAGTGACTTACCAGAGCATAAATGCTATTTACTGTCAGAAGAAAAAGTTGAATTGTCCTTACTTAAGTTTCAAACTTTTGCTTTTAAAAGCTATTCAGTAACTTAGCCATTTCTTTACACATATCTTTACTTTTTTAGATATGCTCTTTCAATAATTCTTGAATGTTCTGTAATATTGTCATTGCTTTGTAGTTTCTTGTATCTTAAATAATAATACTGATGCATTTTATAATTGAGACATGTAAAAAAATACAAATCAGTAAGCAATGAAAAAGATGAAATCATTAAATCTCCATCATTTAAAATTATGTTTTTTGTGTTTTCCATTTTTAAGCTTCTTTATTAATGAGGAAAAACTGTGATTTCTTCCTTTGTTTACACTTTAAAATACTTTTTTGCAAAGTAAAATGTTGACATGTATTCTGATTTTACATGTGTTATAGTTTCTATATTTAATAATTAAATGTTGAAGAATATGTTATAATTCTAATGTTTTCACCAAATTCTTAGTAAATATCCTCCACCTGTAGATTTTTAATTACGTATAATTTAATAGTCCGAAATTACCACTGTATCTTATTGTAAATCCTCATATACAGTCAGGTTATTATTATTATTATTATTATTTTGGCTCTTACTTGCTTGCCGATGCCTGCTTCAAATACAAGTTTAAAAATAAATGTGTTGTCTTAAAAATGATTTTATTTTAGCAATACAGGGATCTACTCCAAGTCTTTATTGTTGTCTTTGATTTTTTAAGTAAGTATCTCTATTTACTTTTTCCATTTTATTTTTGAATTACCTTTAGGTTTAAAATAAAATAATTTGAATAACCTTATTACAGGCCATGAGAGCTTAATTTGGGGATCCTGAGGATCAGAGTGGGCACTCCTGCCACCCACCTACTTTGTGGACTCAATATAGAGATTGTATAGAGACTGTAAGACAGATGTGTGCCTCTCTGCATCTCTCTGCTTGAGGGGGTGTTTTTTATTCAGACATTGCTCCTGCATGCTGCATGTGCAGAGTTTTTAATGCCTAGGAGTGTCCTCAAAGGGATGTGGTTTTTGAGCTGGTAGATTACTAGCCCAACTTCTTTTCTGTAAAGAGTATAATAGTGGTGTCGAGTTCCAGTTTTTCACGTAGGCAACTTGCCAGTTATGAAACTCTCTCGGTTTCCTCCCTTCCTTTATCATTTTCAGACTCCCTGCATACCTCTTGAAATAACTTCTCAAATAAAAATCTTAAACATGAATTGTTGTGTCAGCTTCTACATTTGGAAGATCTTAAACTAGGACACCTAATATGCTTCAAACTTCCAATGATAATGTATAGACAAGAAGGCAGATCTGTCCTCTAGGCTGTGCTTTTAGTGCCAAATTTCTTAATAACAGCACCTGTTCTGCTGACACTCATTCTGGAGGAAATAAAGCTTTAGGGCCCCTGGCCAAACAGGATCTGAGAGAAAGGTAAAATATCTAGGAGACAGAATCATTATGTCTGAGTGGCAATGCCACATCTTGAAAACCTTTAAATTCATTAGCCTGATAAAATGTATTTTGACTCATCAACGAATTTTGGAATATTTACTCAAATGTAGACAATAAAATGTTTTATATTTATATGAGGGAGTAGAAGGGAATTCACCAGCATTTCAGGATTCAGGATTTGTTTGATAGTGAAGGAGTTGTTTTTGTTAACTAGAACTGATAGTTCAAAACAGCTCCTTCTCCTGAGTGGTCTCTGAGAACCAAATAGACCCCAATTATCTCTTTGGGAAATTTTCTCCTGGGTAAATTGAAGAGTTTATCTAGAATACATGTTCCTCTAAATCTATAAAATATTGCAATTTTTAGTGTGTGTATATTATTAACTATAGTAGCTTTATTAATATGTGCAAATTAAATGGTGACTGACTCAGAGTTCCAACTTTCTATCCAAAGCAATTTCCATGTGCATTTCATGAGTTCATCATCTTCCAGTAATATCATACTGTATAAATTGACATTAAAGTGTCTAAACTAACCCAACTGATTGTATTTAGGCAGCTTTAAGGCTCTCTGTGCCTTAAGATTGTTGTGAAAAGACATGATTATTATTCCTGTCATACCTATCATTTTTATCATTATTAATTTTAGCTCAGTAGTTTCAAATTTATTTAATTTCTTGCAATATTTTGTTTCTTAAAGGCATACCATCTATGCTCTCAATCCTACATATGACTAGTGATTTTACACCAATTTTAGCATATAGCTGTATAAATCAATGTGCTCTAAGTGTATTTTTTTTTTGAAAAAGTAAACTCCCTTTCTTTAGCCCCCTTCCAAGAAGCCTCACTTGCACTGGGATGGAAGTAATACCCCACATTTAACATTAAAAATAAAGGAACTTACATAGTTTTAAAAAGTTATATTGGAGGAATAGAATAATTTAAATTAAAAGCAATCTTATTTTAATTCAAATTCAAAGCATGATTTCTAGCGCTGAGCTTTAAAAAAAATTTATGAAAATATCCTTAATCTTGCAAAGAAATATTATTTATAGCATCATTGAACCCTTTGAAATCTGTTTGATTTACTTTGCTTTCTTTTTTATAAGTTAGCTTTCACAGAGCTAATGATTTGAAAATATTAGAACAGTGTATCACGTCAGGTATTTATCTTTAAAGTCATTTAAAACACTAATTTTAAATTGACCAAATGTTTTCCAAATGTATAGGTCAAGAAAAACATTCAGATAATTCTACTTTGAATGACCTGTTAAAGTGGCATTTTGAAAAATTTGCTATTATGAAATGAGTATTGATAGATACTGTCATCTTTAAGAATAATCATGGATGCAATAATAAATTAATATGTCAAAGATGTTATAGAATTCCAATAAAAAATTCTTTTTCATTAGTTTACTAAATAATGGGAAGAGATTAAATACATGGAAACCTTTCTATTTTATTATTTTGTAGTCATAGCATCAGGAATTTCTATAAATATGCAAATACATGCTATGATTATTTCTTGAAAATCATTTTTCTTCATTTTGTAGACTGGTCAGAATGCAAGCAAACACCAAATTCAAAATCAAATGTTTGAGTTTTAATAATATGGCATTCTGTACTTAACTCTCAGAAATTACATCTTTCTATCAGGATGAGATAAAGAATATACTGAAGAAATTTAAGCAGAATAATATAATATTGTATTGCTGGTACTTATTGAATATCACTTACAAGTGCTATGTTAGGATTCATTTTCCACAGAAACGAAAGCAAATATACACAAGCATGCAGAGATGCTTAAACTCAACGAGGTCAAAACTAGAGTAAAAGAAAAATTAAATCAAATGGAGCAATTGTCTGCATGTTTAATGTGGGGAAAATAAAAATACACTCTATATTTTACCTGAAATTTTCCCTACAATATCAATAATAATTATTATATTTTTCTTTCTCAATATTTTAGTATTTTTCACAAAACTAAAATGTTACTAGCTAAATTAATGAGTAAAAATTAAATTCATTCAAAATTCAGCATAAGCAAAGTTCTTTAGTACTTAAGAGTTTGATTTCTGCTTCTGGGGTGAAGCAGACACTATTACTTGACTATCCAATTAACTCATTTGTTTTGTTCTTTCTTTTTCTTTTTTCTTTTGAGACAGTCTCACTCCATTGCACAGGTGGGAATGCAGTGGCATGATCATGGCTCACCACAGCCTCAATCTGCCAGGTTCATGCCATCCAATCACCTCAGCAATTTTATATTCATAGGGTTTTGCCATTAGACGCATGGCCAGTTCTAACCATTGAGACTTAGTGGAGAGTGTGGAAATTTTGATTTAAAAAAATGACAGCACTAGTTGTCTATTTCATTTTATTTTCCACCCATTGTTTTCCCTCTTTGGATAATGGACTAGGCTGAAAATGATGCTCGGAATTGTTTCAGGAATCTTCAGGCAATGAGGGAAAATTTAAAGAAACATAGAGATGTCACCTGGATCTGAAATATCACCAGGAAGACAATCCAACCTAGTATCTGCCAACCTAGTACTTTTTTGGAGTCACTTAACTTGCCTAAATGTTATTAACACTTTTACTGCTTAAAGCATTATACTTCATACATAATACTTACCTGAATGAAACTTTAAAATAATCATGAATTATATTGAAAAGCAACAGTTACAAATTAGAAGAAAACAGATATAACAATTACAGTTACTGATTATATATATTTTCATTTTTGAAAATATGCAAAAGATTAAAATAAAAAGACTGCAATTAATGAAAGTAAAAACAGAAAGATTATCATGGTTGTTTAAAGATTAACAAAGTGGACAAATCTCTAGCCAGACTGATTAGGAGCAGAGAGAAATTGAACAAACTGCAACTGTTAGTAATGCAAAGTGGGTATCACTACAGATCCTACTGACATTACAGAGATGATAATAAATACAGTAAACAAGTTAATGCTAATAACTTTGACAGCTTTGAAAAAAAGAGTACATACTTTGAAAGATAAAAACTATCAGGCTGGGCGCGATGGCTCATGCCTGTAATCCCAGCACTTTGGGGGGCCAAGGCAGGCAGATCATCAGATAAAGAGATCAAGACCATCCTGGCCAACATGGTGAAACCCCATCTGTACCAAAAATACAAAAATTAGTGGGGTGTGGTGGCGCTTGCCTGTAGTCCCAGCTACTTAGGAGGCTGAGGCAGGAGAATCACTTGAACCCAAGAGGTGGAGGTTGAATTAAGCCAGGATCCGCGGCACTGCACTCCAGCCTGGCAACAGAGGGAGAGTTGGCCAAAATAAAAAACAAAAAACAAAAAAAACCCCCGCAAAACTGTCTAAGTTCAGTAAAGAAAAAAAAAACATAATCTGTACAGTTCTATGTATGTGGGAAAATCTGGATGTTTTTAGTTAAATATCTTACCACAAAAGTAAAGCCTTAAACCCAGAAATCATTAATGCAAATCGTACCAAACACTTAAGGAAAGAAAAAGTAACAATTCTATATGGACATTCCCGAAAACAGAAAAAGAGGAAAGAAATTATATTCTATTATAAAAGCTGGATTACCCTGACAGCTGAAACAGAAATTCCAAGAGGGTAAACGCAAGAGCAACATACTACAAGAACATAAATGCATGTTTTATTAAAAAAAAATCCAGCAATACGTAAATATGGAAATGCATTTTCACCAAGTTACATATGTAAGTAGCAGCCACTACACAGAAGGCTGAGATAAAACACATGAGAGACCATCTCTTTACCTAGAGATGAAATCTGGACATTTTTGGACAGGGCACTGCCGTGGATCACTGGATGGCACGGAAATCTCTTTGGAAATGTACTTCAGAAATTTCCTAGAAATCCACCCTCTTTGATAAGAGTGAAATTTGGTCCTGGGATCAGGTCTCCCCAGTGGTTCTCAGCTGCAAAGCTTCACAATAGAGGTGTCACCTATCAGCAGGTGGTAGGAGATGGGTCCTTCTGGTCACCAAGCACTGTAAAACTCCAATGCAAGCGTTGCTGCACATGATGCAAAATTGTGGTTCTGGAAATACCATCTGTGTGATAGAGTCTGGGCACTAGAGATGCTGCACATGCTAGGGGCTTGGTGCTAGAAATTCATCCTTTTTGCCGCAGTACTCCACTGTGAGAGAATCTGTACATTCTATATAGCTTGATGATGGAAATGTCATCCATACTAAGGGACTCTGACAACAGAGGAGATTTACTTGTTCTAGAACATGGGTTTTAAAAATGCAAACATGGCTGCTACTGGACCTTAGTGCAGTAGAAACTGTATATGCTATAGAAACTTGATGGTGGAAATAAAACGTAATTCAGGATCTTGGTGCAAGATTTACTGCAGAAAGCTGTGCTGGAGAAGTTGCCCATGTGCAGTTGCTGGGATCTGAAGCTCTGTTACGTACAACAAGTGCTCAGTGGAAGAAATTCACTATACAATAGGAGGTGGGTCCTGGCAGACACTGGAACCCTCATGTCCTCACTCACTGTCCATCAATGCCTTTTACTGACTAAGATTAACATCATATCAGCCAGCAAATAGAAAATATTTAAATGCCTTGATCCCTTCACACAGAGAAGAAATGAAAGATGAACATGAGAGGGAAGGCAAAATACTAAAAATTGCAATACTACTAGACAGCAACTGCAACAGAAAAAAATTAAAATTGCATTTATAAAAAAGAAATTTCTGGGAAAAATTTGCTTATAGTCTGAACAAGTCCTTTGACTGTAGTTTAAAATATTTTTGGATAAACTGCAAAAGGCTTAAATAAATAAAACATACAGTGTTTTGTGAATTGGGATAGAAATATGTTTATGCTGTAATTGTTTCCAAATTTACCTATGAACACAATACAATCGCCCAAAGTTGTAATATGATTGTGTACAAATTGTCATGCTGATTAGAATATTTACAAAAAAAGGTAAGTAGCTCAACATAGCAAAACAATTTTGAAACAAACAGAACAAATTTTCAGGATTTACATCACTTGAATTTGTAATTTCTTATGAAGTTACAACTGTGAAGGCAGTGCAGTGCTGCTGAAGAATAGACAAATAGGTCATCGGAGCAGAAAAAAGACTGCAGAATTAATAATAAACAAATGTGCAAATAAATAAAAATCTGAAATTAGACTTCACTGAAATTATTATTTTAAATGCTCTTAAGGAAAGCACTGACAAGCCACAGACCGGAAGAAGAAAATTGCAATATATATATCTTATGGAGAACTTTTATTTATAATATGAAAAAGAGCTCTTAAAACTCAATAATAAGAAGGCACAAGAAAATGATAAATGATAAAAAAAATTGAATCTTTAAAAATCAATTGGTAGTTTAATGGGAACAACACTGAATCTGTAAATCACTTTGTGCAAAGTGTCCTTTTTCACGATATTGATTCTTCCTGTTCATGAAGATGGGAAGTTTTTCCATTTAGTTTGTGGCCTCTCTGATTTCCTTGAGCAGTGGTTTATAGTTCTTGAAGAGGTCCTTTGCTTCCCTTGTTAACTGTATTCCTGGGTATTTTATTCTCTTTGTAGCAATTGTGAATGAGAGTTCATTAATGACTTGGCTCTCTGCTTGTCTGTTGTTGGTGTATAGGAATGCTTGTGATTCTTGCACATTAATTTTGTATCTGAAGCTTTGCTAAAAATGCTTGTCAGCTTAAGAAGCTTTTGAGCTGAGACGATGGGGTTTCCTAGATATAGTATCATGCCATCTGCAGACAGAGACAATTTGACTTCTTCTTTTTCTATTTAAATATCTTTATTTTTTTTCTCTTGCCTGATTGCCCTGGCCAGAACTTCTGATACTATGTCAAATAGGATTGATGAGAGTGGGCATCCTTGTCTTGTACCAGTTTTCAAAAGGGATGCATCCAGCTTTTGCCCATTCAGTATGATATTGGCTGAATGTGGGTCATGAATGACTCATTATTTTAAGGTATGTTCCTTCAATACCTAGTTTATTGAGAGTTTTTAATATGAAATGATATTGAATTTTCTATTTCTGTTTATGTGACTAATTATGTTTATTGATTTGTGTATGTGGAACCAGCCTTGAATCTTGGGGATGAAGCTGACTTGATCATGGTGGATAAGTTTTTCGATGTGCTGCTGGATTCAATTTACCAATATTTTATTGAGGATTTTTACATCGATGTTCATTAGGTATGTTTACCTGAGGTTTTTATTTTATTTTTTCATTTCTGCCAGGTTTTGGTATCAGGAAGATATAGAACCAAAAAAGAGCCAGTGTAGCCAAGGCAATTGTAAGCAAAAAAAACAAAGCTGGAGATATTTTCCTACCCAACTTCAAACTATACTACAAGACTACAGTAACCAAAATAGTATAGAACTGATACAAAAACAGACTCATAATCCAATTGAGCAGAATAAAGAACTCAGAAATAAAACCACACATATACAACCATCAGATCTTCAACAAACCTGACAAAAACAAGCAATGGGGAACCTATTCCCTATTTAATAAATAGTGCTGAGAAAACTGGCTAGCCATATGCAGAAAATTAAAACTGTATCCCTACCTTACAGCTTATACAAAAATTAACTCAAGATAGATTAAAGACTTAAGTGTAAAACTCAAAACTCTAGAAGAAAATCTAGGCAATACCATTCAAGACATAGGCACGGGCAAAGACTTCATGACAAAAACATCAAAAGCAACTGCAACAAAAGCAAAAATTGGCAAATGGCGTCTAATTAAACTAAAGAACTTCTACACAGCAAAACAAACTATCATCAGAGCAAACAGACAACCCACACAATGGGAGAAGATTTTGGCAATCCTTCCATCTGACAAAAATGTAATATCCAGAGCCTATAAAGGAGCTTAAACAGATTTACAAAAATAAAACAAACAACCTCATTAAAAGTGAGTGAAGGACATGAACAGACACTTTTCAAAATAAGACATTTATGTGGCCAATAAACATATAATAAAAAACTCAACATCACTGATCATTAGAGAAATGTAAATCAAAACCACAGTGAGATATCATCTCATGCCAGTCATAATGGTTATATTAAAAATCGAGAAACAGCAGATGCTGGTGAGGCTGTGTAGAAATAGGAACACTTTGATACTGTTGGTGGGAATGTAAAGTAGTTCAAGCATTGTGGAAGACACTGTGTGAGTCCTCAGAGATGTAGAACCAGAAATATCATTTGATCCCTCAGTCTCATTACAGACTGTATACCCAAAGGGTTATCCATTATACAATTATAAAGATATATGAAAGTGTATATTTATTGCAGCACTATTCACAATAGCAAAAACATGGAATCAACCCAAAAGCCCATCAGTGATTGACTGGACAAAGAAAATATGGTACATATACACCATGGAATGCTGTGCAGCCATCAAAAGTAACAAGATCATGTTCTTTGCAGAAACATGGATGAAGCTGGAAACGATTGGCCTCAGCAAACTAACACAGGAATAATAAAAACAGACACTGCATGTTCTCGATTATAAGTGGGAGCTGAACAATAAGAATACATAGACACAGGGAGTAGAACAACATGCCTTGGGGCCTGTCACTGGGGTCAGGGGAAGACAGAGAGTCAGGAAAAATAGCTAATGCATGCTGGGCTTAATACCTAGGTGATAGGTGGATGGGTGCAGCAAACCACCATGACACACATTTACCTGTGTAACTAACCTACACATCCTGCACACATGTATCCTGGAACTTAAAAGAAAATTAAAATTAGATTTATCATAAAATCAATTGGGCCTTGGAGGCAAAGTCAGGAGGATTGCTTCCAGGAGTTTGAGACCAACCTGGGCAACATGGCAAGACCTTATTTCTACAAAACACAAAACAGTAACTGTGTGTGTTGGTGCAAGCCTGTCTGTCATCCCAACTACTTTGAAGGCTGAGGTGGGAGGATTGCTTGAGCTCAGGAGGTTGAGACTGCAGTAAGCAATGATTGCACCACTGTACTCCAACCTGGGCAACAAATCAAGACTCTGTCTCAAAAATAAATAAATAAATAAATAAAATAAAAGAGTTCAAATATATTAATACAATTAAATCTAACTCTACAATAAAAAGAAGAAATAACTATTGCACACAATGGATTAATTTTAGAAGCATATGTTGAATGCAAAAAGCCAAACATTATTTATATGAAATTTGAAAAGACCAAAACTAGGCAAAAGAACAAAAAGCAGAGGACTTACTGCTTGGGCCTAGGATGGAAGGGCTGATTTCATTTGGTAGGTGGAAACTTTTCAAAGTAAGAGTTACTTGGGTGCTAATATTGAATTATATGTTTAAATGATGTGCAGCTGTAAAGATTATTAACAACAACAAAAGCACTTCATCTGTTTTATGTTGAAGATTCCTTTACCTCTTCAAAATGACCTTTCTTCATGCATTGTTCAGTCAGTCATTAATGTAGAGTGCCCTGTGTTTATCCTGTATCAGGGAAGCAGCTTAGTACTGTTAGACATATTGTAATTCCTTTAAAATGAGAGCTGTGCTTTCTCAGTCAGGGTTTACTATAACATCTTAAGTAGCAAATATGAACATCAGTTATTCCAGGAGAAAACAATAAAGATAAAAAAGAAATAATAATCTAAAGAATTTAGATATAAAATTTTAATTTTTCATTAAAAGTAGCAAAATAAAAGAAACTCTTAAGTAGAATCCAGTCCACTACATGATAAAAAGGTAGACCTTATTTAATGAAAAATGCTATGCCTTGTGTTGTTTGTGAGAAATCTTAATATGTGTAGTATTTTAGGCATTTTTGTTATAATCTTTAAAAGAATAAAATGTTTTATACTTTATTGAGGAGGTAAATGCTAAGTATCTTAGACATTCAATTATTTATAAGAACTCATTCTGAGACACAAAGTGTTTGACTAAGATATATATTTCAATATTTCAGTACATTATAGAAAGCTTGACTTACCAATATATAACCATATTTTAAAAACAGTGTTAGGGCCATGTGTTTTAAAGTTAACATACCTATTTATGGTCAGTGGATTATTAAATAATTGAAAATATGCAAGCTAACAAAAGTAAAATATAATATAGTTCAGAAAACTAAGTGCAGCAGAAAAGTGAGGTGATTGAAATTATTCACTTTATCATAGATGGTTCATACTAATTAACCTTTAAACTAAATAATATTATTCAAAGATAGATGATGACAAGCAAAATGATAATTATAAACTCAGGTTTTTACTGGAACTCTCTTTAATGAAAATGCAAAGGAAATTATTAATAGACTATAGTTTAGATATGCTTTTGTTTGAAGGCATATTGATTTTCTATGTGTAAAGGGCATACCCTAATGGTTCTAGCCAAGGTCCATATATATTTTTTTCTTTCTGTTGTAATATTTGCTTTCCTTTCTTTTTTTTTTTTTTTTTTATTTTGCTTTAGGTTCTGGCCCTCATTTTCTCAATAAGAAAAGTGAAAGGGAGGATGAAGAGATGGTGATAGGGTTCTCCGTAACTATTTCATTACAAACTCAAGATTTTTTTCCAAACAGGTGACAGGAAAGTGGTAACTATTGGAATATTTAATTTCTTCAAGAATATGGAAAAATTAACATAGCAAAAAAAATTGAATCTTGCTATAATTCCTGTTATTTGTTTATTTAGAGCTGAGAGAGAAAGCAAAATCTGCATTTAGCTGTCATAGATAAGATGAGAATTGTCCAATGAGAAATTAAAAATCTCATAAATCAGATGAGAAATGGAATTAAAGAAAAAAAGTATTGAGTTAATAGTTGTATGTGTTCTACTATACATGTAATTGTCACAACTATGTAAGATTTTTAACTTTTTCTGTTCCATTGGTTCAACATCATTAAACAGTAAAATTAAAGTGGCAATGATTAAAACTACTTTCTTTCAATTTCATAGTACAGGTCTCCATTGAAAAAAATCACCTTGCAATTAAATGAACATTATTTCTGTCTCTCATAAGTCAATTGTTTCTCTGAGTTTGAAGGAAAAATACTCCTCACATCAGAGACAAGAAAATCTGGAACATTCATCAAAGCAACTAGTTTTGTTTGTGACATGAAGTTTGAAGTAAAAAAAAAAATGTATTTAACTTCTTCCCTCCAGCTCTTATGTGGGAGCCGAAGGTTGTACCTAGACGATTATCTTGGCTCTCCACAATCAATTTCTGATTATTAAAACCTTAAAATACCATACTCTGGCCTTCTCCATCTGGTTTTCTCTTAAGAAGTGGATGACTTGGTAAAGAAACACTTGCCTTCTCTTCTAATTATCTCAGTTCTCTTGCATACTGATGTCTCTTAAGAAACAGGGTACTTGGATAATCAGTAACACATCTCTTTATCTCTTTGACAGAAGTACTGAATACAGGTAACAGTTTTGAGCAAAAGAGTTCCATGAATGTTTGGATGTCCATTACTTTTAAAATAATGTATTTCTCCCAATTACTTTAAGGGAGTAGAATCCAGTCTACTAGATTGACTAGAAAATGAAATCACAGTGATATAAAGAAAAGAGGTCCCTGATTCAATAACAATTTGTAAATGGACACAATGGTCATAGAAGTTTGAGTGTGGCATTTGAGTTTGTTTGACTCTCAAAACTCTGTTTTGTTTTGTTTTTTTTTTTCCAATTATATAACAGTTGAAGCTACACAGTACCTCAAAAAATGAAAAAGATGCTACCCTGAATGGAAGTTTCCTCTTAACAGACTGGTATTAGAGAAGATTTCAAAGAGAAAGAGAATTTCACTCGGTCTTCTAATCTAAGGAAAATTAAATTAAAGTGAAGAAAAGCCTTATTTAGAAAACTGAAGTAAAAGATCAAACACTTTGAACTATATTTGACAAGAAATTTGCAAAACCCCATACCAGTAAAAGTTTGAAACCCTCCTGATAAACATCAAATAGATTTGAATAAATGTATAAGCAATCATAAATAATGCTTTATTATAATCATGACAGCTCTCATTCAGTTAATTTACACATTCAATGTGATCCTAGTAAAAATACTATCAAGCTTCAACTTCTGGAACTAGTAAATAGTGCTATGTTTTATGAAAATCTTATGGATTAATAACAGGAGAGAATGCTGAGGTAGTCATGAAATTGAAGAACTGGGATGGACAACTCGTGCTGTTACAGAAATTCTGTGAATACAATAATTGGTTCCTTGAATTGACAGGAAGCTTAGTGTGATAAAATGGACAGAGTCAAATTAGTCCCAATCAAATACGAAAATACAATGCATGAAAAGGTAGTGCTATTTATCAATATTTTAATAAACAGCATTGACACAAAAGGTTACTATAAAATTAGATCCAAACCACATACAAAACCACAAGAGTAAACATCATAATGATCAACCATATAAATATAAAAAAGTGAAGTAATAAAATGCTGGAAAATACATAAGGGAATTTCTTCGTACTCTGGGTATGATAATTAAACTTTTAAATTGTACTTCAAAAACTAGGTGCAGGAAAGATACATTTGATTAATTCAGTTATATTACCAAAAACTTCAACTTCTACATGCAAAATAACAAAATCCTAAATAACTTCAAGAGAAAAATAACAAACTGAAGAATAAAATTATATCATAAATTTCTTTGTGGGAGTTTGTTGTGGCAGGCCCCATGGGCCGTAGTAGCCTAAGGAGCCTCGGCCTGGAAGCTAAGCTGGGTTTGGCTTGATTGAGGCTTGGAATGGGAAATTTTGAATTTTTAATTTTGAAATCATGTTACTAATTTATGTACTTCAACAGATATAAATGTCAATAAGAAATGTAAAAGAAAATGTGAAACAATGCAAAAAGAAACAAAAAATGTATATCAAATTGGTAACATCAACACATTGAAGAAAAAAATTAATACAAGTAACTTTGACATGTATCTGAAGCCAAAGACAAAAAGAAAGTTAAAGATATTTTGAAAAGGAAATTTATCTGCTCTCATATGTTTGTTGCAGCAGTGTTTATAATAGGTAAGATTTGGAAGCACTCTAGGTGTCCACAAACAGATGAATGGACAAAGAAAATGTAAATATTCACCATGGGGTACCAGTCAGCCATTAAAAATAATGAAATCCAGTCATTTGCAATAACATGGGTGGAACTAGAGATCATATCGTAAGTGAAATAAGTGAGGCACAAAAAGACAAAAATTATTTATTTGTGGGATCTTAATTGAGAACAACTGAACTAATGGACACAGAGAGTAGGATGGTTACCAGAGGCTGCAATGGGGAGTGCAAGATTGGGTGGGGAGATGCAGGTGGTTAATGGATACAAAAAATAATAATAAAAAAAAAGAATGGATAAATCTGCCATTTGATAGCAGGATATGGTGACTATTGTCAAGAATAACTTAATCGTATATTTTTGAATAACTTAAAGAATGTAATTTGATTATTTGTAACTAAAAGTATAACTGCTTGAGGGGATAAGTACCTCATTCTTTATGATGTGCTTATTTCACCCTGCATGCTTGTATCAAAACATCTCATATACCCTGTAATATATACATTTAACATGTATCAACAAAAAAATTAAAAAAGAAACAAATTTTGATTTTTATATAAAAATATGTAATTAACCAACAGAGAGAGTATATATTCAGAATACTCAGTATGATAATTTAATATACA
Organism: Aotus nancymaae; assembly: GCF_030222135.1. Taxonomy (NCBI): domain Eukaryota; kingdom Metazoa; phylum Chordata; class Mammalia; order Primates; family Aotidae; genus Aotus; species Aotus nancymaae. The sequence continues at coordinate 27,192,948 of NW_026988435.1, forward strand.
CAATATTGTGTAATGATTATCAATAAATTGAGGCTGGTCTCTGAAAAAGAAAGATATTTTGAAAGAGCTTTATTGAGATATAATTCATATACTCTTTGCCCACTTAGAGTGTGCAATGCAATCAAGTGTTTGCAGAGTTATGCATCCACCACCATAATCAAGTTTAGAACATTTTAATTACCCACTAAAGAAACTCCATAACCAATCATAGTTATTCCTTATTTTTCTAATTCTTCCATCATGAGCTCTCCTCTCCCCTACCCTCCTGGTCTTATACAATCACTTGTCTAAAATTTGTCTCTATATGTTTTTATATCTAAACAATTAAACAATTATTGTATCTAACTTTAATTGATTAAGTTTATAAATTCTATTTTCTTCTTGATAAATTTTATTTTTAACTACATCAATTACATTTTTAAATTTGTTCTTTCTATTTTTTAGCCCTAGAATGTCACCTTTTGTTTTACTATTTCATTCTTTCTGTTTATATTCTCTGATAAATTGGTGACTTATTTCTCTGTATTTTCCTGAAATGTGCTGATATTTCTTAAAATAGCTCTTTTGAATTATTTGTCAAAAATTTAACAAAAACATGTATCTTTAGGGTTTTTCACTAGGATTTTCTTTTATCTGTTTGGTGACATGCTTTTTTGATTATGTTGTTTCTTGCAGTCCTGTTGTGTTAATATGTCTACATATCAAACCCTTGGCACTTAGTTCAGATTTTGCAGATTTTGCTTTGTATATGAATGCCATTCAACAGTAAGCCTATGTCCATGATTCCTGCAGCCATAGTTGCAGAAGTTGATGCCCTAGGTCTAGGAATCCTGCATCCAGTCCTCACTGGTTGCTTTGAGCTCCACCATATTTCTTGTCTCTCACTGACCCTATATGGTTAAATCTGCCAGCACTCTCAGTAATTCCCATGGGATGTCACAGAAGTGAACTTCCTGTGAGAAGTCCCATAATAGTGGGGAATATGGACTTCCATCTCTAACTCACTTTTTTTCACTGTAAAAACCAAACTGTGGGTCCAATGCATTTCTTTGTGTTTGATGCCATGCCAGCTTGGTTGATGTAAGGGTAGTGCAGTCACAGTGAACCATTTCTTCTGCCTTTTGGTTGGAGCATTTATCAGTTATGTAGTCTAATGAGGTGTCTTAACCTCACTTTCAAGACCTTCAATATTCAGACAGTTATTCTTGTTTCTGAGAATTTACAAGTTGAGTTTTTGTGGAGGGGAGTGAAGCTAGAAAACCCTTATTCTGCCATCTTGCTGATAACACTTTCCAGAATAAACTTATATTTTAATAAAGTAAGAAGAGTCCAGAATTGAGTGACAAAAACTGGCCACATTGGGGACTATTTAAAAATTATATGAATAATGAATTTAATATTTTTATATTAGAAATTGAATAAAAGTAAATCTATGAGGCCATATTGATACCCACAATTAAAAACAAAAACATCATTGATACGCATTTGGGTGCACAACTGTAGGGTTAATTTTATTAGCAATATGTTTTAAAAAATAGAATAAGTTCAATTTTAGCAGTGGCGTACAAGTGTGCTATTCCTCCCTGATTTTTCTCACAAAGTTAAAAGAAAAACTTTAGCCAAATTAAATTTAAAGGAATTTAGTTGAGCAATAAATGATTCACAAATCAGGCAGCCCCAAAAATCACAGCAACTCCAAGGATGCCTCAGAGTCAGAACAAATTTATAGAATGATTTCCAGAAATCGTTTTATAGAATCATTCTACAAAATGATTCTATAAAATATCTCCCATATAATTCTATAAGTCATTCTATAAAATATCTCCCAGTGAAAAATTCTTAGGAGAAAAAAATTCATCTCTTAATCTCAGTTAAATATTTTTATGACAAAAATTTCAAATAGTTTTGAAATTCTGATTATCCTTACTACAGGTAAAAGTTTCTTAGAAGAAAGACTCTGTCCTCATATTTCTAAGTCAGGAGCAATGTGATCAAAATACCAAAGAATATAGAATCATAAATATGTCTGCTAATCAGTTCTGGTTCCATTCTGTCAAACCTAATTATCCAGAAAAATAATGTTCAATAACAGCATATTAAATATAATTTTATCTTAGACTTTTTGTTGTGTTGTTTTTATTCTATTCTCTATATTTAAATTTTTTTCTTTCTACAAATTCTCCTTTTACTTTTGAAATATACCAAAAGATCTAACGTTTCCTGATATATATTTTATAATATTGATTATTTAAAAGAATTATCTGAAATATTTTCAAGGGTAGAGCTTAATATGATGCTTAATCAATTTTCTAATAATTTTTCTAGTGTATAAATAGAATTCAGTCAAGAATCTAATAAATTATTTCTCTTACTTTGATATTTAATCTCACAATGATTATGCTAACTATTTTATTTTCTTATTGCAAGATCATGCTCAATAAAATCTAGAATCAAATGAAATTACAGATATAATGTTTAATTAGCCTTTTACAGGACTTTCCCTTTGAAGATTTTAATACAAGTATAACAAACACTAATAACTAAATTTGAAAAAAAAATTACAAATACCTACAACACAGTAAAAATATAGTATCAAATGAAATAAAATGTAGAATCAAAATGAAATTACAGATATAATGTTGAACTAGCCTATTACAGACCTTCCTCTTTGAAGATTATAATGCAGTTATAACAAATGCTAATAACTAAATTTGAAAAGAATGCAAATACCAACAACGGAGTAAAAATATTGTATCCAATTTAAAATAATACACTATGGTTCTATATTTACTTAGTGTACTTAATATCATATTTGGTATATAATATAAATCTGCCTCCAGCTCAAGAAATTTCCTAGCACAATACTTCTTAATCATGGTTCTGTAAGAGATGTTCAATTATTAGACTGCAACTTTGGCGCTTCCATGAAAATAAAGGTTTACAAATATGGGAGAAGAATATACACTTAAAATCTGGAAAATGAGAAGAAGCATTTAATTTTAAAAAAATCAAATTTAGTCATACAATAAAGTTCCCACAGAAGGGAGAGGAATAGAAAATATAAAGCTATATTAACATGGAGTTAGGGCAGTTTGAAGGTTTAGAAGAAGCTAAGTGTTGAAAACTGAGTGTTTATGAGCAATGCGTAAGAGGAGAAAATAGTGTAACTTTAACCCAGTACTGTAGTGAGATTTTTCATAATTCTAGAGAAATATGACAAGGGAACTTGAGACTTTTCAGAATGAGTGCAATGAGAATAATATTTCTGCCAATATTAAACTGATATGTGCTTATTCCTCTGTTTAAATCATGTTTAGCCCAGTGGCCTTCACCTCAATTATTTCCCTAGGGTAGGAGAGTAGAGCATATGATTTATATAGCTCTAATATAGATATTACTGGGAAGAGAAATGATTTGTTAAATTTAACTTGTCAAATATTAAACCAAGAAGACTGACTGAAATTGGAACTCTCTCAAGTTATAAAAGACCTTCCACTTTTACCTCTGGTATGAATCAACTCATGCCGTCATTGAATGTTTTCATTAATGTAACACCAATTTCTTCCCAGGGTATCACTGACAGAAGAAAGCAGTGTAAAAGTACATGAAAGGGTAAGGCCATGTTCCTATATCTTTCTGTTATCATCATCAAAAATATTAATGAATGAAATGCTTTAATTGAAGGCAGGATATTGTTTCTAAAATGGAGAGAAATACTTGAAGACAAAAGGTGGATTTGTATAAATTTGTGTTAGAGTGTGTGTTGCTGTGTGTTTGTGTTCACTTATCTAAATGATAAATGACATGGTTTGGCTCTCTCTGAAACCTCCTTTGAGTTGCATCATGATGTATGTAGTTTGTGGAATCATAATAATTCTTTCTGCAAATATCCCTCTTCTACTTAGATTTTTTAAAATTTTCTCTGGCATGTGCAATTGATCACAATTCCACAAGGAACTACACACGATATAGTTAGTTCTAAAACGTTAATGACAAAGGGAAAATGTTAAAAGTGTTCAGAAAGATAAGCATGTACTACCTGAAAATGAATAATTATGACAAATAACTACAGTACTGCTGAATTACAGAACAAAATAATATTCTAAATATATTGCAGAAAATAAACAAATTTACAATTACATGTATAATAAAACTATCACAAACATGACGGTGAAAGAACCAAATTTCAAATTAAAATAAACCCTAAGAAAATTTGCCTAGTTTTTATTTTTATTTGACTTTAGAGTATTTTTTAACCAAAATAAGAGGAAAAAGCTGGGAAGTAATCAAGATGATGTGGTTGGGAAGTAAAAGAAACTAGATTTCTTAGTGAGGTATGTGATTATCTAGATAAAATTTATCAGAGAATTAGCAAGAGAGAGAGAAGAGGAATTTATTTGTAGAATTAGAAATTCTAGAGGATACTGCACCAACAGTTGGCAAAAACCTGAGGTGAGTGATAGTATTTAGAAACTGATTTAGAATTTTTTTTAGGGAAATAAGCAAAGAAGTCATTATTTTGTCTACAGATAATACCTAGCTAGATTTTCTATTTGTCGAGCTGTAGGGTTTAAGGCTAATGAATGAGTTTTCATCCACTGGGAAGACAAATAATTTCTGGTAGGAGACATATCTCAAAATGTTGTGGTTTTGGTTATATACAATGTGACCTGTATATTAAAATTTTGTATAATCATAAAACCTTCATATGTGATGGTTCATGCTTCACTTTGCCTTCCAAATCTTGTCCAAAATTTCTCTTCTGGTCAAATCTAACCCAGGTTGTATAGGAAATAATATTTTGTTGGATATCTTTCTGATTAACATAATATTATCAGAGAAGTTCATGATTTAATTTCATATCATTCTCAGAAGTGTATATATATGTGTATATATATAATTTTTATACTACTATAACCTGCTTGTTTTAATTTAGGATTATACCTATTAGAAGGTCCTCAATACTTAATATTTCTATATAAAACTTTGTTCCTGTTATTAATTTTAAGACATTTTAAAGCAGTATCCTGAGTACTTTTAATTGATTTATATTAATATTTTAGACATAATTGTCTTTATTCAACTACATACTATGACTCAGAAAATTATATTTATCAATCAAACTGGGTATGTTGTAAATTAATGGTATGCTTTATGCATCAAATCAATTAATTATAACATTTCAAAATACAGTGTTACTCAACACTGTTAGTCATCATGGAGATGCAAATTAACCCAAAATAAGATACTACTTTCATAACCAGTTTAATCCAAAAGACAAACAATATCATACATGTCCTTGACAAGGATGTGGAGAAACTAGAATCCTCATACACTGCTGATGGTACTGTAAAATGGTACAATCACTGTGAAAAATAGTTTGACATTTTCTCAAAATGTTACAACTAAACCTACCAGATGGTCAGTAAGACCATTTCTAAGACTCTATTTACGAATGTGTGTATGTATCTATGTATGTATGTATCTATCTAAGTATATGGAAATAAAAACACAGTCAAAAAAATTTGCATGAAATTTTTTACAGTAGTATTGTTCTTAATAGAGAAAAACTGCAAACAATTTAATGTCTATCAAGTATTTTATGTTAGCCAACATATAATATGTCCATAGAAAACAATATTATTCAAAATAAAATGAACTACTGACACATGGTACTTCATGAATAAACTTCAAAACACATGGGAAGTGAAACAAGTTAGACACAAGTCCACATACTCCATGAATCCATTTATATGAATTATTCTCAAAAAGCAAGAGGAAGAACAAAGTAGCTTTATGGTTGCCTGTGTCTGGGCAGGAGCAAGAATCAATTACAAATTGGCATGATGAGGAAAAATGTTCCAAAACTTCTTTATGATGATGGTTTAATCACAGTAAATTTACTAAAATTATTTGAATTATCCATATGAAATGGTTAATTGTATGACATTTAAAAGATACTTTAGTAAATGTTAAAAAATAAAAAAATGCTTTGAATATTTTCATGTTTTATTTTATTTGCCTTTCTTTTTTTTTTTTTTTTTTTTTTTTGAGACGGAGTCTCGCTCTTGTTACCCAGGCTGGAGTGCAATGGCGCGATCTCGGCTCACCGCAACCTCCGCCTCCTGGGTTCAGGCAATTCTCCTGCCTCAGCCTCCTGAGTAGCTGGGATTACAGGCACGCGCCACCGTGCCCAGCTAATTTTTTTTTTTTTGTATTAATAGAGACGGGGTTTCACAATGTTGACCAGGATGGTCTCGATCTCTCGACCTCGTGATCCACCCGCCTCGGCCTCCCAAAGTGCTGGGATTACAGGCTTGAGCCACCGCGCCCGGCCTTTATTTGCCTTTCTAATACTTTGTTCAAGATGGCAATGTGAAAGGTTTAAAGAAAAATAAAATCTTGTTGACTCATCAAACTCACCCTTATACCTAAGTAATTTGCTATACCATTAATACATTGAAAAGAAGCACCACTGCCTACACATATAAATGACCAAAAAAAAAAAAAAAAAAAGACACAACTATCTGATAATGCTACAATATTAAAAATATTGATATTGGTGAATTTGATTGTATATAAGTTATATCTTATAAAGATGGTAACAAAAACACCCACAATTAAAAGAATATATGAAGAACTTCTGAAAAATCAAAAACAACAAAAACAATAACAAACAGGTAAATCAAAGAAAAACAGGCAAAAGAAAAACAGGTTACAGACAGGAAAAACTGAATATGTATCAAATATATGAAGACCTACTCAAATTGCTAAATAAAAAAATGCGTTTTTAAAACAACACTGAGATTAAGATGTTTATAGAATTAGACTGGGAAAATTAAATAAAATGTATTATTAGCTTAAGGGAAAAATAGTTCATTATCTTAGGACACAATTACTTAATATAATCATTCTATAAAGTATGAAGAACTTAGATAAAATTTGAATGTGTATATAATAGCTATATCATTAGTCGTGGGCAAGGACATTGAAATATTGTTTGTGTTTAGAAAAAGTGAAAGCTGCTTTGGAGTTTATTACTGGTAAAATGCTAAAGTAAGATATGTTACTTGTACTCCATAAATTATGCAGAATTTAGATGCATTATCCTATAAATACAAATAAACAGGTAGTTTCAAACACCAAAAGGAAATAAGGCATAGCACAAAATCATTTATACAAATTAAATTACTTGAACACATGAAACTAAAACCTACTTATTTTATTTAAATATTTACAAAATGATGTATGTTAAAAAGCTTCGAATATTGACTTTATGAGGTAGAATGAAAGACAGAAGAAATGATCCTAGAAAGGAATAAATAAATAAATGCATTCATTTTATATTACTACAAGAAAAATATAATACAGTTTAGCAGCTTTGAACAATGCCTGCTGTGGTGGCACATGCCTGTAATCCTAGCTACTCAGGAGGCTGAGGCAGGAGAATCACTTGAACCAGGAAGTGGAGGGTGCAGTGAGCTGAGATTGTGCCACTGCACTCCAGCCTGAGCAACAGAGAGAGACTCCATCTCAAAAAGAAAATAAAAAGAAATAGATTTTAATTTACCCATAGATACAACAACCTTTTAGCCATATAAAGAAATTTTGTATTAACTGAGAAAAACAACCCACTACCTATTGAATTCATGTACTATTGCTTAAGGAGTATCTACAGAACTCTCCCCTCAATATTTTCATGTAAAATAAGTGGAAATCAATAGTCCAAAGATCCTCATTAAGAATGAGCCACTGATAAATAATATATTTATAACTTATATAACATTTCATTTATGTGTAGGTTTTGAGCACTATGGAATGTTTAATTTGCACCAGGCTTTCCAAATTACTCAAAATTATAAGATTTTTTTGTCGATGGGAGTTCTAAGATGACTTTTGAAATAATTAGCAAAATGAAAACTTGTCTGAATTTTGCAAATTACTAGAATTTAGATACAGAATACATTCTTTATAAGATCCATCTCCAGTGTGGATATGCCATGTGTCTTTGAATATAATTGAGAGAGACAAAGTCAGTCCCACATTCCACATATTTATAGGGTCATTCAGAAATTAGTTCTTTCATGTCCTCAGCTAGAACTGGAAGCACTTAGGACATTACCTCATTGTTTACATGAAGATTTTTAATCCAGTATAAATTTTTTATATTTTCAAAAAAAAATGAAATAATTGCATGCTTTCCCATATTCCTTACAGTCATTGGTTTTCTTCCACTGAGTTTTTTAATGTTTTCAAAGGGAACTGGAACATATAAAGGTTTTATCACATTTCTCATACACATAGAGTTTTTCACTTGTTTAATTCCATGTTTTAAAAAATCTCAAATGATTGAATATTTTTGCACCTTCCTTACAGTCCTAGGATTTCTATGAAGTATGAGTTCTTTCATGTTTACACAGAACAAAATATCTAAATGCTTTGCCATATTTCTTACAGTCATAGAGCTTCTCTCAAGTGTAAGTTATTTCATGTTTATTTAGAGAACTGAAATGTCTGAAGGCTTTACCACATTTCTTAGGGTCATAGGGATTCTCTCCAGTGTAAGTTCTTTTATGTTCACCTAGAGAATTGGAATGACTAGAGACTTTGCCACATTTCTTAAAGTCATAAGATTTATCTTCAGTGTAAATTCTGTCATGTGTTTCAAGGTAATTAAAACAACTAAAGGCTTTGCAACATTTTTTAAATGTATAAGGTTTCTCTCCTGTATGAGATTTTTTTTATATGTTCAAAGGAAACCTAAATGTCTGAAGGTTTTACCACATTTTTTACATTCATAAGGTTTCTCTCCAGTATGAGTTCTCTCATGTGTTTGAAGGTAACAGAAGCAATTGAAGATGTTACCTCATTTTTGACATTTATAAGGTTTCTCTCTGGAATTAGCTCTTTCATGTCTTCTAAGGGAACTACGTAGACTGAAGGTTTTACCACAGTTTTGATATTCACATAAATTCTCTCCAGTATGAACTCTTTCATGTCTTCTGAGGTAACTGTATAGACTGAAGGCTTTACCATATTTTTTTACAACCATAGGATTTCACTCCAGTATGCGTTCTTTTATGACTTTGCATAGAGGAGGAATGACGGAAGGCTTCACCACATTTCTTATATTTATAGGGTTTCTCTCCAGTATAATTTGTTTTACATTTCTGAAGGGATCTAGAAAGAGTGAATTCCTTACCATCTTAATTAACCACAGACTTTTCGCCACCGTGAACTCTCTTATGTCCTTGAAAATAACTGAGACATCTGAACTCCTCCCCACATTTCCTACATTCACAGTTTCTGTCCCGTATGCGTATTTTTACGATTATGAAGGTAACTGGAATATTCACAGGCTTTATCACATTTCTGATATTTATAAAGTTTTTCTCCACTGTGAGTTCTTTTATGATTTTGAAAAGAACTGCAAAATCTCAAGGCTTTACCACCTTTCTTCCATTCACAGGGGTTTTCTTCAATGTGAATTCCTTTATGTATTTGAAGTAAATAGAGAAACTTAAATGTTTTCCCACATTTCTTACATTTATGAGGTTTCTTTCCAGTGTGTGTTACCATGTGTCTTTAGACATTTATGAGAGACATAATGGTTTTTCCCACATTGTTTACATTTATATCACCTCACTCCACATTCTTCACATTCTTATGGTTTGCATTCAGAATGATATAAGATGTACCTAGTAAGAGATAGGTGATACGTAAAACTTGTCCACACACACAGCATTCACATGAATTTAAATCAGCAGAAATTTTCTTCTTCTGATTAAGATTTGGAATCTGGCTGAAGATTTCTCCATAATGACTAAGTTCTTTACTTTTACAGAGTCTTCATACCTTATTACTTCAGAGATATTTTTCCAGAATTATTCAACATCCTAGACTTCCCATTTGTTTCTATTTTCTGGCTTCCGGGATCTTCTGGCATCCTGCTTAGGGGTCTCCTAGAGCCTGCAGGTCACAGGGCAAAAGAGGCTGTAGCAAAGTGACCTAGGGTTTCCTGGAACAAAGGAGACAGAACAGCAAAGCTGAGCTGGAGCTGGGAAGCCAGACCACAGAGACTAGAGCCTTGCCAGATGGTGGAAGCCACCCTGCATTGTTGTTTTTTCATTGTTGTACCTTCTTCATAACAAAACATTCACATTTATTTAAAAAATGAAAAAAAATCCCTCTAGAATGATTTTTTTAAATTTTACATTTTCACAAACAACCATGGATACCACCCGTTTCATTGCTCATCTAGTGTATGTGAAAATTGTATCTCTTCAATTTTTCTGGCAATTTTTCATTTACTCATTGCAGTGCTTTCCCTGTTTAAAATCCTTTTTTGAATTGTTGCACATATGTCTTATCATACTTCATGTGATTTTTCATATTTAATTGGGAAAGAATCCTTAGATATTTAGTCTCATAATATATCTTATAATAGATATAAAACTTACGCTAATCATATATGTAATGATTTTTGGTTTTAGTTGGAGTTTTCAAAGTTTTATAATTATATCTATTCCCCATAGTATCAATACTTAGTAATGGTCTTGAAATGCATGCACACTTTGTTAATTTTGTCTTCCACTCACTGGATGTATAAAAATTTTACTATTTTATTATACATAAATTACTAATTCAGTGGAATTTAAAAATGGTTTGCTTCATAATTTAATATCAAATCCAGAAAGCTTAAATGCTTTACTGAAATAGCAATAAGAGATACAGTAATATAATAAGCCATATGCCCTGGAATCTATCAGACTTGCTAACCTACCACTTGCCCTTAGAACCAAATTATTCTAAATATTAGTTATTTTATCTCAAATAACATCAAATTTTCCAATTGCTTACATGAATTCCATATGAATTAAAATTATGTATAGTGCATACCTGAAAAAAATAATCATTTCTTATTATATGTGACTGAATAAAATACAATATAGATAAATAATTTTCCTGAACCTTGAATCACAGCTTATATGTACAACAGTAATCAATAGCCTTTAAATTAAATTTTGTCTTTTCTATCAGTTTTAGAAATGAGTATGTTTATAAATCATGTAAAAATATTTTCTGAAAAAATATTTCCTACTTATCTTGATTTTTGAATAATATTGATAAAAAATGTATAACCTTTTAAATTTACAAAACATTGTGTACCATAACACTGAGAAATTGATATACCATTTCTTACATGTACATTATAAAATTATAATTTTGAGAAGTTGGTCAAATGCATTGCAAAACGCATTTCAAAGTTATGGCATCCCATTTTTGATGTAACTTTAAAGAAGATATCAAGTTGTGACAAAAAAAAAATTCTTGAAAGTTCTTCATTAAACTGGCCCTTTGAGGTCATTTATATTTCCAGTTTATAAAATAGGGTTATCTTTTATATAGAAAGTCTGATCACACCTCCTGCAAGGTTATCCTAATTAGAACCTGAAAGAAAGTGGTTTTAAAATGCCAAATGTGCCTATAATCTTGATCTGGGTTACTAGCCCATTATTTCCTGTCTAGTTGTTAGAGTTCACAGTATATTTAATTCTATGTTGTAAAAAGCGTTTTTACACTGCATTAGAGGAATGGAGGATACATCAATACAAATCTTCAGAAAATAACTAAACTATAAATTTGGTAACAAATACCTTACATTGTAAATTATGTCATGAAACATGACATTAACCTATTACAAATAAATGCCAACTATCTGTGAAATAATGAAGAAGTATATTACATATCTTAGAAAGTATTTGTAAAATTAATGGAAAAATAACCATAAAGTATATAGTATAGTAAATGTTCTTTAAAATTTCTTCATAGTATCAACATTAATTTTTATATTTAGGTCAATGAATTATGGGTGCAATATAGGATACTTAATAGTATTTTTCTTTCATATAATAAGTCTTAAGATAGGTATTTTCATGTGATGCATTAATTCATGGTAACCGTATAGAATAGGGGTTCTTTCTGTTTTACAAATTAACAAAAATCATCAGGGAGTTATCTTTGGCAAATAGATAATAGCAAGTAATAATAACATTACTCACCTGTATGAGAATGTTGATTTTAATACTCTGTCGTGTTTTCCAATTCTAGACAGCTATATGTAATAATATTGAAAAATCCTTTATCTGAGGAACTTATGAAAAGAAATAAAATTTAAATTTATAAAAATTGATCTCAAATGCAGAATGAAAACTCTGTGATTATAACTTTATCTAGCCTAATTCTTATATAACCAATTATAAATCATTCACAATGACTTCCAAGTCAAAACATCAGAATAGCAATAGGATATAATAAGAATATTTACAGTTGATTTTATTGTACTCCTAATTACCAGTTGTATATCATATTACTGATATGATTATATTATGTCATTGAAAAAACAATGGATATTACTGGACCAGTGATCTGTTATTTAAAAATTCTCACATGAAAAATAACCAAAATTTTTTTTATGTTTATAGGGAAATATTTTCTAATTAGTCTTTAAATGTGCATTTTATAGCTGATAATTAAATAACAAAATAACTTGTCAGCAGAAGCACAAATTTTTCCCAGATTACACAGGCATATGCAGACTTTTCAGAAGAATCTACAGATTCTATTTCTATGCTATCATTTTTATTCTTTCAGCTTTATCTGCCTCCAACCCAACATAACTTCTTACCATCATAAAAAACTTGCATTTTCATTTTGAAAACAATATACATTAGAATACTTAGTAATAAAGCAATAACTGAGAATAATTAATTAAGTATAACAGAACTAATTTTGATCAGTTGAATTTTTTCACCTATTCCATTTCTTTCTACTGAATTATTTTGGCTCTCAAGTATTTTTAAAGGAATATTTCTTAACATTTTACTTGGGAGTACTTCATTTTGTAAGAGAAAATATAACCAAATAACAGCCTGTCTATGGAAATGACTTATAAAATATGCTGCATAATTTCTTATGTTAATAAACATAATACACTAAAAGGACATATGTATGAATGCTCAGGTGTAGCATATATCATTTAAATATATCCATGAGGGATAATATTTTAATAACAATTGGGTCCTGAGCATTGGACTTTTTGATTTTACCAATACAGAATAGTTTTACATGTAGTATATAATACTTGCATCACAAGCAACTAATCTATCTTTTCCTTATTTCTAAGAGTGTTTATGAAAAGTAAAACAACCAATCAGAAACATAACACACACTTTGTGATAAATGAGCTTGATGAGAGAGATCAGTGAAAGACAAAACTTTATTCAAAAACAAGAATATATGTTGCAGAGACCCTATGGTGGTTATGCTTAAGGTGCAGAATGGCTAAGAACTTGTACAGGAAGACCCTTGTGGCAGTACATTTATCATATATAAATTGGTTACATGATATAACCAATCATACCATGGAAATATTTGACATTGTATCAGAGGAAGGATTAAAAAGGGGCAGGTAATGGATAGCACTTCTAAAACTGATCACTAAGAAAAGGGTATAAATGGTCTGTTTTTTCTACTAAATATCTGATACAGAATTCATATTTAGAATAATCTAAATCTAGATGACAATGTAGAAATTTTGATAAACTGGTCTCTTCTAATACAAATCACTTTTGTCTCTCCCAACTATAATATATCTCGTTAATATGGAAATTACTCCATGATGATATTAATTGAGTGTTGACTAATGTATTCATTTTTTATGCTTTCTTTTGATTCTATTTTCTGTGCTTTTAAGACCACTAAGCAGTGTATTTGTGAGCATGTGTGTTTTCACTCATATGTAACCGATTACTCTGCTTTCATAGTTACCTTGAACTTATAAAAGCATTGTGTGGCTACCGTTTATTTAGAATTCCAATCAGTAATGTTATATTACTATGCATTTGAACTCATTCTTTTTTATTGATAAAGTCTCTCAGTATATTATTACACTGAGTGCACCTCAAAATAATTATGCTTTCTTCCCAGTATAAATGTAGTTGCCTTTTTCTTTGTATTTACTATCCTTATTTCTCCTCTGTATTATTTGGTTATGTTCGTGTATTTGACCTCTAAGACATGAATAAGGAAAAATGAGCATTGGAATTATATTACGTTGTCGTAAGTCTTCTCGTGTTAATACCAGTAAGATAAATCATGCATCATTCATTGCTGATGACAACTTCATGCACACTGTGGCGGATTCTTGGCACAAATTATTTCTTAATTAACTAAAGAATCTCCCAGGCAGTTCCCACCTGAAGTTCTTGCCCATAAATATGTAAAACATAATAAAATGTATTTTGTTTTGTGACAGTTGGTTATATAACAATAGATGACCATTATACCCATTTTATACTTGCTGACAGCTATCTCTTTGCCAATATTAAAATTCTTACGCTGTCTCAATTATTAGCATATTTTCTTTTTTATTGTCTTCATGACATAAAATTAAAATATTTGCCTCATATTCTAACTTCTTAGAGCCTACATTCCTGTTGTATAACTACAACTATTTTGTCACAGAATTGGGAAAAAAAATCTGGAAAATAAAAATAAACTCAAATACATATGTATTCTTGGAATTGTCTAAACGTTCTGCTTTCGTTCTGTCTCAGGGAAGTTTTTTTTTTATGATGAACATGATCAGTAAGTTCAAGATAGACTTTTATTACTTTTTGGGGGAGAGTTTTTCGCTTTAAATATATTCAATTATGAATTTTTCAGATACTTATGAAACAGGTCAGGATCACTGGTCTTGTCTAAGATATCATCTGAGCTCATCATCTATTAAGCAAGAGAATTAAAGAGGACAGACATAAACGGTGAGGTTGGAGTGAAAGTTTAACAAGCACAAGAAGAAAGCTCTCCACAGCAGAGAGGGGAGCCTGAGTGAGCTACCATTTTTACAGCTGAATTCAAAAGCTTTTATCAGAAGCTTCTCTTGTCAATGTAGCTGTTTGAGTAAATCTGAAAAGCCATCTGCACAAGTCCTTCTTATATAGTTGTGAATATGTCTTTAGGCAAGTACAAAGCACTGCTTCTCTTGTTTATGTAACTGTGTGTTTGTTTTAGGTAAGCTCCCCTCCTTCCTGTGCAAGTTCCCATGGATCCCACCATGTACATGTCTGAAAAGGGGAGGAAACTTTTTTCTGGGAGCCCACCAATTACGCAAAGAACAAAAGGCTTCTGTACTGGACCCTGCCTGCTTAGCAGTGCAGGTGCAGCCTGAGTTTTCCCGAGGCTGCTCTATTGTTGCCTGTAGCTGTGATTTTTCAAGCAGGCTGCTTCTTGGAAGACCAGTCTTAACTATTTATCTAATTGATTTTACCTTTTCTTCTCCCTCACTTATTGGACATGATTAAAAAGAAAACCCTGAGAATTTTGTACTGTTACTTCAGAGCTCCAAAGTTTATTTTCATCTAAGATTAATACATATGTCGGGATTAATATATATTCATATGTATATGTATTCATACTTAAACACATAAGTGCAATACACATATACTCAAGTATACATATGCTCCAAATTGTAAAACTAAAATTTCATGAAGAATGTAAGTGATGCCTCCACGTTTAAAATTAAAAAGTGATGGCTATTATTAATTATGCAGGTAAACAGAAGTGGGGATCATATATACAGTCTAGGTCTAGCACTACGAAAGATCATATATAGAGTAGAGAATAAAATGAGAATGGAAACATAAATATATTGACTTGAGATCATCATAGATAGGAAGATGTATAAAAGTATATAATTAATCAAAAATCACACTTACACACACACACACACACACTCATATAGACGCATATTCTAATGCTGGTAAGTGTCAGCAGCTATATTTTCCTATTGAAATATTTTCCTGAAGATATTTTTAAAGAGCGTTTCACAGAGCACCAAATGAAGGAAGAGATGAATACTGTTGGATTCTTTGAGCTATAACAGAAAGAGCTGATGCTGAAGAACAGATGAAATTAACTAGAAACCTAGCTGTTACCCTTACTCCATATACAATATGGCACAATTTATTACATTTCTTTATATGTATTCTTTCTTCTTTTGGAATTACAATATTTACACTGGGTATATTGAGTAATTAAAAGAATTAAAAATTTGTTAAATTGTCTACTTAATATATATTGATTAAATCTGAATTTATTAGTAATTTCTACCATGTGTCTGCTATGGGCAACAAAACACAGGAAAGGCATGGTTCCTGCCACAAAACAGTGTGGAATTCATGGCTATTGACCATATGAATTAATGTCAGTTTATTCCCAGTCGTAAGTCTTAATGTATTTTAATTAAATCAAACAAGTTATGCAATTAATTCCCATTACAGTTTAAAAAACAAGAACCGAATTTCAAATATTTGTAAAAAGTTGTTGTAGTCAATACCTTCTCCATTTCTTTTTTACATGGTATATCCAGAACCTTCTATTTTCTTAAGGGCCAAAATAATTTTCGAAAATCCAGTGTTCAAAATGTGTATTTTGCATTGTTATTATTTAAGTTTCAAAGTAGGCTCTCATGATGAAGAATGTCTCCTGATTTCTGAATTTCTCCCTGCCAGCTCTGATTTAGCTTATGTGACTCAATTTTATGGCATCTCAATGTGGAGTTGAAATCACTTTCAAAGTCATATGTAACTTATTCTAACAAAATCTGTCATTCATCATCATTTTAAGTCTCTCTTGAGCAAACTGCAATTTGTACTAAGTTGTACAATATGGTTTGGGGATGTGTCATATTGTCTAGAGGAAGCTAAAACCAAGACTGTCAAATTCTTTTCAATTAGGACTTTGTGTAGGATTTCAGTTGCTGTAAAGCCCATAAAATAGAAGCTGGAGTTGACTTGAGATAGATATGAGAATTATTACTTCAGGTTGTATGCCTCATAGACTGTATCTTTCATAGCTTCATTCAATTATATAAACTTTGCATGGAACTGTGATATTCTAAGTTTATTTAATACCATAGGACTTTATCTACAGTAAAAATAGAAAAAAGATAACAGAATTCATAGTTTGATCAGTGACTTCAAAATACATTATATGGATTTTAGGTTATTTAATTTTTCTTTTACTATATTTATGTAAATATAGAATTTTTATTTTTATTCATTATTTTGTTTTACATTATAAACACTACATATATAAGACTGCTGTTTCCAGTTTTTATGAATTAAGACTGCTTTATTCATTAAGATGTGATAGTTCAGAGTAGAACATTATTCACTAATAATTATCAGAAGAACTTAATATATAATGAAAAATATCATATATTTTCAAACAATGAATAGCTTTATAAGGATCAAGAATGAGAAATGTTAAGGACTCAGAGAAGAGGTACTCTTAAAAGATGAGTTAAATAGGTACCTTTTCCTTGGCGTCTTTCTGACAATGTGATTATGCAAGGGACTGAGAATGCACAATTTGTCTCAGTAGAGGGCTTTTACTGAGGAAGGAGATAGGGCCTTCAAAGAGGTGATTCAGTTAAAATGAGGCCAATAAGGCCTATCTCTAACCCAATACGACTGATGTCCTTATAAGAAGAGAGAGAAAGACAAAAAGGCCAGGTGTGCACAGAGCAACCACCATGTCACCATGTGTAGAAGTACCAAGAGGGCAACCATGTGTAAGCCAAGGAGACAGGCCAGGAACAGATTCATTCTCTATATGGCTCTCAGAGGAAACCAACCCTGCCGGCACCTTGACCTTGGGCTTCTAGTCAGCAGAAGTGTAAGAAAATCAGTTTCTGGGGTTTAGGTCACAAATATATACCCAACACACACACACAACACATAAAATACAATAAGATAAAGCTATAACAGATGTTAGAGGAAATTCATAACAAAAGTGCATTTAATAAATAAATTTAATAAATAAATAAATACTCTAAGACTTTTATCTCAAAATCTAGAGCAAGTCCAGCAAATCATATGTAATAAGAGTAGGAAATAAGAAACTATAAATAAGAGACCAGAACAAATAAGATAGGATTATGTATAGTGAAAAATTTAACTAAATCGAAAAATTGATAATCCCTTATCAAGACTAATTTTTAAAAAGTAAACAGAAAAAAAAATCACCAGACTCAGGAATTAGAAAGGAACATTCTAGCAGATCTGCTAAACTAAATAACACAATAATGGCATTATAAACAATTTTATGCCCCAAACCGTGACAACGTAGATATAATAAATTCTTAAAAGCAATAATTGAAACTTATTGAACTTGGAAAGGAATAATAATCCAATAGAAAAAAAAAAAAAGGAAAGAAAACCAAACATAAAACAGAATACAGTACATCTCCAAAAATTTTAGAAAATTAAAATCCTAGTTACAAGTGATTTTTTCACACATGGATAAAAATAACACCAAGAATACATGAACATTTTAGGAGAGAAAAAAAAAAAGTCACTCGACTGTGTTTATGAGACTAGCATTAACTTCACATAAAAGCCAGACAAGGTTGTCATCTCCTTTTCCCCTGGTGACGGCAGTGCAGGGCTGTCGCTTGCCAGGGCATGTCGTGGACGCCAGCAGAGAGGAACATGTTTATAGCAGTGTGGGGGATGAGCAGCTGATGGAGACGCGGTACCAGCAGCTGGAGGGAGGCGGCACAGTGGTCGGCAGCAAGGAAACCCTGGCCAGCCATATAGGAGCGCGTGTCCAGGGCCCTGACCGAGCTGGTCTAGGAGCGGACCCTGTCCCAAGCGCTGGGAGCGCATCAAGCTGGTTCCTTGCCCAGAACTGAATGTTGTGCTCCAGCTGTGGCCTCACTGGTGCTGAATAGTGAGGAAAAGCCACCTTCATAGGTTACGTGTGATTCCTCTGCTTATACAACCCAATACCAGATTTACTTACTTTGACCCATTGCAGTTGTTACAATCGGTGAAAGAACAAGGCGTTGGGAAAAGAAAAGAGCAGTTACACATTTGAACAGTTGGAACAGGTGTTTGGTCAGGAAGGATGGGATGCTCAGTCCTGCCAGCCTGTACCTGTTAACAGCAGTAGCTTGTTTCAGGAGGTGGAGTAGAGATCACTATTAGCGAAGCGAGGTACTTGGAGCTGCACACGGAAGTTGGTTATCCATTGTCCAACCAACCTGTGGGAATTTTGCTCAGTATGTATTGCCTGGAGGTATTCCTACGAGCCCAGGCCTTTATGCTATTGACTATGAAGAATGTATTGAGAGGCCCCTCTCACCACACATGGAGCAGTGTTCCCTGGACCCGGAAAAAGAGGGCCGAGTTTGACCTGGAAACCCTTTCAGCGCAACCTCATTACAGGTGAAAATAGAAACCACCCTAATTATCTTTCGTTACTTCAGAATTGCTGAGGTCAGTACTCTGCAGCAGTGCTTATTTTTATATTTCCAAGTGAATACCAAAACCTTCAGCAAATATTGGGTTGGTGTTAATGAGATTTTCTCTAGAACTGTATTAGGGATCCTGGAGTTTCCCCCAAATTCATCTATATCAAATTTGTGGAAGTAGAGAGAGATTTGTTAAATCACAGGGTTTTACTCCTGGGTCTAAAATGTTACCAAATCTTGCTAATTCTTAGACACTGACATCAATCAAAGCCTCATCTGCAGACCTGGGAGAAGGCAATAATCAAAATGAACTGCTTTTGTGCAGCAGGGGGCCAGAAATTAAAACTATTCAATTCCTCTAGGCCTAAGCACTATTTCAGAAGAGGTCGGTATGTGAGATTTTAAGGTCTGATTTTGAGGGATAAAATTAATTCAGTTTTTCTGTAAGTTAAACATTGATATCAAAAGCGTGCTAATGCAAGGCCAACATCTGGGACCCTGTGCCAAAAAAAAAATAGGGTTTTCTTGGAGTATTAATATGCTCTTTAATAAAAAATTATAAATGCCTTTCAAAAATTTTACCTTATGGTCAAACTAATTAAAATTAAATCACTTTGTTTATGAAGTTTTATTAAAATTAACCTTAACATTAATAATATGACTTACAAAGGTAAAATTTTGTAAACAAAAATTTTTATATAATATTAATAAAAATAATTTTGAAAATTCTATTTACCTTTTAAATAAATTGCAAAATCAAAGGAAGAGGAAAGTGACAGATTTAGTTGACTTTTTTTTTTTTTTTTTTTTTTTTGAGATAGTCTCACCCTGTCACCCAGGCTGGAGTGCAATGGCACAATCTGGGCTCACTGCAACCTCTGCCTTCCAGGTTCCAATGATTCTCCTGCCTCAGCCTCCCGAGTAGCTGGGATTGTAGGCACCAGCCACCACACCCAGCTAATTTTTGTATCTTTAGTAGAAATAGGGTTTCACTATGTTGGCCAGGCTGGTCTTGAACTCTTGACCTTGTGATCTGCCCATCTCAACCTCCCAAAGTGCTGGGATTACAGGTGTGAGCCACCATGCCTGGAACATGCTGTCTTTACTAAGACATATTGTTTGAGAAACAGTATTTTATCAGACAGAAAGATTTTCATTTTAAAAAAATATTTAAATTATCATTTTGATCAAATGAAAGACTATTTTATAGTGATCTGTGATCCAATTTTGTGATATCAAGTGTGATATTTGAAAAACATTGACAAACTTTCCAAAAGCAAACTTTCAAGTTCTAATTTTAGTATTTTTTCCTGAACATAATTTTTTTTGGATATTGGGTCCCCTGAAGTCCAAGAGAGACATATTAGGCTTATTTAATATTAAAAAAATTGTCAAACGTAACATGTTAAAATGTATTTGTTATATTTACATAAATGTTAATATATATTCCAAAATAATATGAGATTTCTAAAATTCTAACATGTCTTATATATGCTGGCAGTAATGATTATAATTTTATTAAATAACTATATGCCTAAGAATAACCAAATTTCCTTTTCAGCTGTTTCTTTAACTATGACTGTGCTAAGACTTCTGTCAGTGAAAATCTGTTTACTTTTATAACAAGACACAGATAGAAGAACTGTTTATTTTCTAGGACTTTGGCTGAAATGGCATATTTTCAGGTATAAGAATACTGCTTTGAAAAATTAAGATTTATTTTATAGAGCCAATGAAAATGCCTAAGGAGGAATAGCCTTGTATCTTGTCTATGCAGTCCATTTGTGAAGATCCTGGCCTGTGATAAGTAGTCATTATCACTTTCCGACAGGCCCAGGAGCCTCAAGTTGTTTCAAGGCCTCAAGTGAAAAGAAGTTCATGTAATTCATGTAGATAATCTATAGGTGCTGATGGATCCTTGGCTGGGCTCCAGAGGCCTTTAGAAGTCCAGTCTGAAATTCCTTGTGAGAGGTTTCATCAAAGCCAATTTAGAAGAGCCTGTATGGACATTGGTTCCTGCTATACTTTGTGTAAGCCATTAGGCCTGGTATAGTGAGACTGAAGCCTATTTTACACTTAGGTTAGTCCTGCTACAATTTGTCCTTGAGAAAAGTGAGGGACTAGAAAAAAATTGTGTTTCAGAAAAGAAACTATGATAGCAAATTAATCTTTAATTCTTGGGTGGTCAAGTGGTCATTCATGGTATGCAGTTGCCCAAAACACCCCTCCTCACCGTAAAACAGCCAAAAAAAAAAAAAAAAAATTAATGACCACATTCCCATGATTGAGTAATTAGTAATTAGAAAGTGGAAGGACTGAAACCAGCCGAGTTGTCTCATATAACTAGTGTTCATAGTTTCTTCTAAAGAAACATAGAAACTAACTCTGTCAGTCTTAAAATTTGAGAAAGTTACCTTTGTATTATCTGAATTTCTACCTCAGGAAACCAACCAACAGCCCTTGCAGGCAGTATCAAGGAACTAAAACTCACCCGATCACTGCTTCTGGACAATGAGATGCCAAACTTCTTACCCATCATGATTGCCTGACCAACTACCTGCTTCCTATTCACCAATTCCTCTCCTTACCCCTCTCTACTTCTTGTTATCCTACACATGGTAACATTTCTTTCATGCTGAATAAAGCCCTAATTTTAGTGGATTGAGGGATGAATTTGATGCTAATCTCCCATCTCACTGGCTGTTACACACAAATTAAGTCTTCTTCCCTGATGATACTCATTGTTAAACAGCGAATGACTTTCTGTGCAGCAAGCAACAGGATGTAGGCCAAACTCCTGGTTTATCAGTAACAGTTTCCATGTTCTGGAAGGAGGAAGAATAGGGAGACAGTGTTTAGTGGGTATAGAATTTCACTTGCAGAAGATGAAACATTTCTGAAGATGTTGGTAATGGTTGCATACCTCTAAATGATATACTTAATGTCACTGATTTATACAATTGTAAATGGTTAAAAGTGTTAATTTATATTATATTCAGCCAGATATACACAATGACTTTGCTTTGCTCTGCAATTAGGTTGCAAACTCCTTTGGACATTCAACAGTCATACATTATCTGGTCCCTGCCTACTTCTCTAAGCTAACTTCACAATTCTGTGTTTCTTTCTTTTTTTATTTGATTCTCTTTGTTTTTCATCCTGTGGGATTTCTTTGTCTCATGGTCTTAAAACTGCAACTTGTTATCCTCTCAAGCCCCATTTACCTGGGTATTCTTTTAGTTGACTAATTATCAACTTTTTAGCTTCAGCTATAATATCATTTATACAGGCCGACCATGCTGATTAACAACCTCTCACATTTTCATGCACAGACCACTCTCCCACCTCTCTTTGTCACACATACACAAACACACACACATACACACACACACCCCCAGTATATGTGTCTACTGCAGTATATATCCCAGTATATATCCACTACAGTGTTTATCACAATACAAACCAGTATTCATTTATTTGCCTTTTTCTGATTTTTTTTTTCTTTCTTCATTTGAATATAGTAGCATTGAGCCCTGGAACATTGTTTCTCTCATTTAATGCAATATACTTACACTTAAAACTAGGCTGTCACCTAAGTATATTTCAAAACATGTATGTTAAGTTACTAACATCATTTGCTACAGGTTTTTATTATATGTCATATTCACATCAGTTTGTTTAGCAGTCTTTACCATGTTCATTTCTCTGTTCTTCAAACAGAAAGATAATTAACTCATGTTTTAAATGGAACAAATTTGGCAATTCTGATATCAGAATTATGATCACAACTAATGTGCCTCAGGGATCATGTGCATTTTGTACATCTATGCTTATATAGATGAAGACCACAGTAAGGATTAAACAGTGGAGAATTAAAGAGTAAATAATTTCTGTGAAGGTATTTCTTGCTATTACAAATACTCTGCTCACCAAATAAAACAGGTCTATATATATATATATGTATAATAAAATGTATTATATATATCTATAATATATATGTGGCAAATATATATATATATGTATATGTGTGGCAAAAATGGCAATGGAAAAATAAATACATTTCAAAATGTTTTCAAGCATGTCAACAAAATTTATTTTAAATACATAATATACGGAAAATACATTAAAACATGATTTTTGTAATACATGGCATTTGCCAAACTTTTTATTAATATTACCAACATAATAACTACTAAGATATCAAATATAAAAATAAAAATGATTACAGCAACTTATTTTATTTACAAAAACAGCGCTTGGATATTGTCAAGTATGTTGTCATTTTTAAAAAATATTGTTATATGACAGCTATCTTATGAGTGAATTTTTAATGAATCAATTAGTAAACAATGTTAAATTATTTGAGAAGTGGGCCATTTCTTCATCTTAGAAAGTTCTCCATCATTTTTCTGTAATACATCTCAACTCATTTTTGTTCTAAAAATATTTCAAAAGAAATACAATTTTGCCTGTTTACTATATTACTGAAGTTTATGAAGTTTCTTCTAACTGCTTGTGATTAATCAGACTCCATTAAATGCTAAAAACGTAATTTTAACACTATGTCATTTCCTTTATAGTTATTCAGTATTATAATGTCACTTTAAGAAAATGTCTTCTGATTTTGCTTCTTGCAGGGAAAGAAACTTCATAATTCCTTCTTATTGATCTATGTAAGATTTATAAAGCAGCTGTCTATCATGTCTGGCAGATCAGATAAAGGCCTAAATATCTTTTCTGCTGATATATTAAAGACTCAAAGAGTGGTGAAGATTCATTGAGATTCTAATGAATTCAGAGATTTTTTAAAAGAATAATGCAAACTCATAACTAATAAGACTTGTGAACATTTATGTCTTGAATTTTAAAAAGCATAATATTTTAAAAATGGATAGCATAGTAAAAAAATAGTTTCTATCTTTAGTGCATCCCTCAGTAAACATGAAGATATGTTAAAAAATAAGAATATGAAATGAAGATTTCACAATAAATATTACATTTAGAAATCCATATACATTCACACATATTTATGTATATACATTACCTTAAAATCACATTATGAGATGTCATAGCTGGTATTTTATAATTTACAAATGTAGGCTGTTGACCATCAATCAGATGGCTCAAACTCACACAAAACAAATAATTATGGTTTGCAAAGCGACATTAAGGAAAGTTTTGGAGAGAGCAGTTGGCTTCTATGTGATAATAAGGTTTTTGCTATCCAGGTTGCCTCAAGGCTATTGAAATTGCATTCATGAAATCACTAAGAGTTTGGAGCATATGCTTTGCCTTTGGAGAACATCACAGAATGTCCTCTCTAAGGCAATAGTTGCTTTGAGTGCAATCTGCCCTCTTGAGGGTTTGGGGACATAGTTGACCCATAAGGGATAGAGAGTCAGCTCAGGGCCGTTTGAAAGTGAGTCTAAGAGAACCACAGGGAAAGGCAAGATACTTCAACAGTGTGAGTCTGTAAGTAGGGGATTATGGTAATGCCAGGAATGGGTGAACATTCACTGATCACATCACAGGAATTGTGATGGGAGAAGAGACAGCATAAAAATCTCTGAAGAGTATCTCAAAAAGTTCATGAAAGTGTCAGCTTTGTATAGCTGCCAGTGCAGAGATTATAGAGCATCTAGTTTACATCACCATCTATCACATACAAAGAAAGAATATTCCTGCTCCCCTATTCAGCTCTTCTTCCACCATTAACACTAGCTGTGTAGCAAAATAATACATGTTAATTGTATTAAGTGTATCTACTCATGTTAAGTGGCAAGCCCTATTCTTGATTTAGGAATTAAAAGTTTCCAGTCAAAAGTGTTAATTCATATTTCAATCCCAAATCCAAAAATAATACTCTTTCTGGATTATCAGGCCACTTGTATAGAATGACAGAAAAAATTATCATCTGTTGCCTCTCTACAGCTCCTAGCTGCAGTTTGATCTACTTTCTGAGCAAGCCTAGCTAAAGGTGAATCCGAGAGAATTCTACAGCTAAGCATCTTTGGCAGCTGATAGTCTGAAATCTGAGGAGTTGAATGTGCAGATTGTGAATAAGGGATTTGAGAAGGACATAAAAGAGCCCACCATACAAGTCTTTCTAAAACTTAAGCTTGCATTAGAATCCCCTCACGGGTGATTGACAACATGGATTGCAGGACCTCAGAGAATGTAATTTAGTAAACTGAAGCTGGGGCAGGTAAATTTGCAATTCCAAGCAATGCAGATGCAATTCCAAGTAATGCAGTCTCGGTACTACATTACAATTGCTACGCACAGGGAGTCATAGATAAGAAATTCACTCAAATTTTCATGAGAAATGAGTTATATAGACAAGAATCAAATCAAGCTCTCTAACCCAATCCCGCACTTAATGCTCTATACCTAATTACTTGCCAATAATGTCACTTAAGTATATAGTAGATTATAAATAAAGTAGATATTAGATTAAAAATTCTGTTATATGCTGGAGGTTTTAATTATACATATATTTATATATAAAATTTCATCATAAATTAAATTTTGATAAACTTTTTGCACATATAAAATTTTGTGACAAAAACTGTACAACTGTGTAATTCTAGGAGTAATTTTGTTATTACATCTTACATCTGATAAACATTTTGAAGAAAACTGTAAATAATCTTTTCAAATCTACATAATACATTGTATTGTTGACCATCAACTTTGGAAGGTGTTTTATTATGATTTATTCACTAGCATTTTAATGCTTTTTCCATATATCTGTGTGTGTGTGTGTGTGTGTGTGTGTGTGTGTGTGTGTGTATTTGACAATTTCTTCATTTTAACTCACAAGACTTTGTATTCTGGAAATTGATTTTTTTCTGAAGAGTGATAAACCCACACACATTAGTCATATATGTGTATCTGCAATAGTGTATATGAAGAGAGAAGCATTCGTTAATTCAGGATAACTCAGTTGAAAATAAAGGTTACAAAAGCAAAATTTTTAGAGGTTAGATCTAGAAAAGAAGCGTGTGCCTTGCCAAATCACATTGAACAAATTAACTTTTTACCTTTTCTTGCTGAGAATTTTGACTTGATGGAGAGAATATAAATATAGTATTCCATGATTAGAATAGAAATATTTGGAAAAATTCACATACATTGTGGAATCTTGATCCTTCAGATGCTAAGCAACAATCATTTATTAACCCATGAATTATGGTCTTTCTAAGTTTTGTAATTGCTTTCATTTTATTTACTAGGCTATTTATGAGTTTTATTTCATTAAATATAATGCATAAAATATGAATTTGACAAAAGCCATTAAATTTTGGGGAGTGTTTTATCATCAATAGCCAAAAAACCTGGAAAAATGAAACACTTAATGAGAGGAAATAGGGCAGATTTGCTCATCTGCCTACCAAACTGCCTACAGATAACACCAAATTTCAGGAGTTGAATTAGTCCATTTTTATGCTGCTTATAAAGACATACCTGAGACTGAGTAATTTACAAATAAGGAGAGGTTTAATGGACTCACAGTTTCATGTGGCTGGGGAGACCTCTCAATCATGGCAAAAGAATAAAGGCATGTCTTACATAGTGGCAAGCAAGAGAGAATTAGAGCCAAGTGAAAAGGGAAATGCCTTATAAAACCATCAGATCTTGTGAGACTTATTCACTACCACAAGAACAGTTTGGAGGAAACTATCCCCATGAATCAATAACCTCTCACCAGGTCCTTCCCACAACACATAGGATTTATGGGCCCTATAATTCAAGATGAGATTTGCGTGGGGACACAGCCAAACCATTTCAGCAGTTAAGCATAGTTAAACTACAGGAAAAAAAATGACCCTAATATATAATAACAGCATTAAGCTTGGGTAACCAATGCCAAACTCAGGTGGTGACCCTATGACAATTAAGTGACAAATTCTTCCAGGATCTGAACAGTAGGTAGACATATTTGCTCAGGGTACTCAAAGCTTCTGCTGGAAAAAATAAAGTTATTTAAAATAACATATTTTTGATGATTAATTTTATTAGTTTTATGATATATCTAATAATTCAGATCCAAATTAATGCAAGCCCTCACTATCATCTCACTTTTATTTTAGAATATTAGATACTAAAATACAATAGAGTCAGAGATTCAAAGTTCTGAGGTAATTGTAAGACTAAAAACATCATTTCAAGTCAGAACAACTTTTAAATATGAAGATGAGAAAGAGGAAGGCATTCCCTGACACCCAGGAACTGGTGTGACACTTAGAACTAGGCTTTGGTTATATTAGAAGCTACCCTGGAACTCATATCTAGGCCTAATTTTTGTCCTTGGAACGTAATTTAACATAGCCATATTACCTAACCAAAGCCTACACATGTACCTTATGCATACACTTCAGAAGATAAGCATGCTGGTTCAAGTTAGAAATAGTAGACTTCTCAATAAGTTCTCTAGTTTTAGCTGAACTGATCATGCACTTAGCAAACATAAATATAGTTTCCTTAATTTTACTATATAGAAAATAGAAATCAAATGATTATGATTTAAAAAATCAAAGAAATGGAAACAGGGAAAGTTTTATAGAAGGTAGGGCCCATAATAAGCAAGATAAAAATTATCATAGTATTTTCATTCCCTTTGGAGGTGTGAATACACATTTCTTCTTTTATAAGATTCAACATAGTACTTACTGAGTTAGTGTATAGGGATTTATATTATGTATATATATATCATATGCTATATATACAGAGAGAGAGAATGAAAGATTCAATTGAATTGACATAAAGGGGCAAACTCTCTCATATATAGTATTTTGTCAAATAAAAATAAATATTATTTGATTTTAAATAAAAATATTCATGATTCTAAATAGTCCATTCTAGACCTTTTGAGCCATTCTTGGCAAATATTTATGTGCAATTTTCCATACATAAAGGTAAACTAAAAGGAAAATGTTATTGTATTTGTTGATAACTTTATTTCTTTCTTTATTTATTATTTTTCTTTTTTTGAGACGGCGTTTTGCTCTTGTTACCCAGGCTGGAGGCGCGATCTCAGCTCACGGCAACCTCCGCCTCCTGGGTTCAAGGAATTCTTCTGTCTCAGCTTCCCTAGTAGCTGGGACTGCAGGTACGCGCCACCATGCCCAGCTAATTTTTGTATTTTTAGTAGAGATGGGGTTTCACCATGTTGACCAGGATGGTCTCGATCTCTTGACCACGTGATCCACCCGCCTCAGCCTCCCAAAGTGCTGGGATTATAGGCGTGAGCCACCGCACCCGGCCTAGGAAAATTTATAAAGAAATGATATTGACAGTTTTTATCAGTAGCGCCTCTAGAGCAAATGTGCTGTCTGCTATGGAATGACCGTTTTGTCCATATGCAAACCGTGAGTGCAGTTTCTGATTCCATGAAAACTAACTGGGCTTCTCAGAAATAAGAAAAATGCCCTATACAGGGTTTCTTTTTGGAATTCTTTCTTTTATTCTTAGTCTGCCGCAATGGACTCTGATTCACATCATTTGTTGCTTGTTAAGGGGCATATTGTGTCAATACCTGTGTAGCAGAATCGTTATGCATGTTTCTTTTCCAGCTTTCAGAGTTCTCTTGTATTCCTTTGCTGGCAGCTCCTTCCTGAACCTCAAAGATAGTAACCACGGGTCAAATCTTTCTCACACCACATCACCTTTACAGACTCTCTTCTTCTGATTCCTTCTTCTACTTGTAAACCTTCTGATTTTTTGGCCCCCAAATCAGAATGTTATCTCTTTGTCTTCAGCCAGCTGTTAGAAACCTTGATTCTGTCTAAAATCTTAATTCCCCTTTGCCATGAAAGCTAACATATTCACAGGTTTTTCAAACTAGGACACGGACATCTTTTGAATGGGAAGCATTATTCTACCTACTAAAACAGGAATTACTGATGATCCAGATTCCAATATGCTTTTCCTTAGTGCTGAGTTTTCACCAGCCTGATTAAGTGTATTACAAGTTAGTAACTTTTTAAATGCCTGAGAACATCTCTTGAAGGTTTTAACTACTCTGCTACCCCTCTATGTTTCCTGTGCTCAAGACGTGCTGGAACCACAGTAGTTTCACCGTCTCTTCTTGGCTGCTTTTCTCACTGAAATGGAAGCCAACTGCATATCATCATTGTGATTCACAGAATAATGAACAAAATAATGGGCCTCAAAAATGTCCACATCCTAATCCTCAGGAATCTGTGAGCCTGTTACCTTCAGTGAAAAATGAGCTGTGGAGATATGATTAAACATCTTGAGATGGAAATATTATTCTGGATTACCCAGGTGGGCCCAGTGCAATCATAAGGGTCCTTATAAGGCAGAGCCTGGAGTGTCAGAGTCAGAGAGAAAATGTGGCAATGAAAGCAGAGGTGACAGATGATCGATAGAGATGATTGATAGATTAGATAGATAGATACATAATAGATGATAGATTAAATAGATAGATACATAATAGATGATAGATTAGATAGATAGAAAGATAAAGATGATAGGATAGGTAGATGATAGAGATGATAGATCATCATTTAGATATGAATGATAGGGTTCGTGCACTCTCTCTGTATATATTCATGTATATGCATATGTATCTTTCATGCATATATATATTTTTTTCATGAAAGTGCTATGCTGCTGTCTTTGAATATGGAGTAAAAGGAGAGAAGCCAAGGAAGGCAGATGGCCTCTAGATGTGCAAGGCCAGGAAATGGATTCTGCCCTAGAGCCTCCAAAAGTAATACACTTTTGCCAACCCACTTTAGAATTCCAACTTCCAGAACTATAAGATAATAATTTTGTGCTATTATAACCCACTTAATTTGGAGTAGTTTCTTATAGCCTCAATAGGAAACAAATTCACCCACCCACTACATTTTAGGGTTTCTGTAAATGATCTAAGTGAAAATGAAGCCTGGAGCAAGGAGGGCCACTGCCTGGCATGACTAGTTCTACGTTGCTTTACCAGGATTTCTAAATGTCATTATCCTTGAGTCAATGTCCCAAGAATCAAAAACTCTAATTTAGTATGAATTTTAGTAAACTTTCACCCACATTCAAGTACAAATTTAATAAATGTATCCCGAATATTAGAGACTTTCAATTTTGCCAAAAACTTGTTTTAAAAGACACCAGGATTCAGCTAGAATCATAGTAGCCTTGTTGGGTTTGAATCCAAATGGCCTCAGAGGTTATTGTCTTTAAGCTATTCATTTGGCAATTTAGCTTTCGGCAGTCAGGTGCCTGCCATTGCTGCAACATTTTCTAAAATAAGCAGAGACATTTGTCCTGGCTAAAATAGAAATTTCTCTTTTTCTTGGGAGAAGTATGCATGAAAACAAAACAAAAACCAACCAAATGAACAAACCTATCGTCTCTCACTTATGGCAGGCTACCACTTTTATTTTACATAAAACCTACTTCCTGAGATCTTCTCCCTGAGATGCTAACACCTTAACAGTCCTCCCCAAGACTTACTGCGTCTGGGACTAAATGGAATCCCTCTCCTGACATTTTATGTTTTTCATGGCACTTATTTCTGTTGTGTTTTGTTTGAGGCTGTTCAAGTCTGATAAAGACATTTAAAATTCTCTCTCTTGCTTATCCTTTCTCTTATTCTTAGTCCCAATAGGGATTATAATATAATGCCACAGCGTAACTGGCTAGATTTATAAGCTCTTACCTTCCTTTTTACTGGAAATCCGTCCAGTGTTTGAAAATCATTGTGAAATTACTTTTCCAAAGTGGGCTCTTTACCATCCATTGGAATTCAACAATAAGCAGTGCTTTGGAATTCCACACTCATCTCAGCAAACCATTTCCAACAGCTTCATAACCATCTGTCAAAATGAGCTCACTGCAATTCCAGGCGTTTTAAGTGGTCTATTATGCAGATACTCCTTGGCCTGAAATCTTAGCAAGCCCAGATATAGTTTCTACATTAAATGGGTACAAATCAGAGTTTACAAACTGTGGAATGTGAAATGGATTGCTTATTTTTTTTTTAATTTTTAAAATTTCTGTTACTCAATTTTATCTTGGATCTAAAGCAAACACTTTTGCAAGTTGATGGCAAATTCAAACAGTATTTCTAGAGGCTGCCTCTGCCTGGATTGAGTCTTGGTTAATAAACTGAAATGGAACCTGAATCCTTCTCCAAAAATGTTCTTCATCTCTCTAAAAGTTGAGTTTTCATATCAAAATAAAATGGCTTAACAAAATCTTGATATATGAAATCTGTAATATTTCTCAACATTCCCTATTAAAACTTTCATCCTTAATTGGTTGTTTCTGGTAAGGAAACAGCTTACACATAAACCTAGCATTACGTTCCTTGAACACTTTGGCACTTAAAATTTTACTTAAAGTTATCTGTTTTGGATGACAAAGTTAATTTTATACATTAATAAGATTAAGAGTTGTTACTATTTAATTTATATACTACATCAACAAAATATTCTCCTTCTGCTCTTCATGTTTTAGTCCATTTATGTTGTTTGTGATGGAATACCTGAAACTGGGTAATGTATAAAGCAAATGAATTTATTTCCTTCAGTTATGAAGGCTGAGAAGTCAGTCCAAGGTTCAGGGGCCTCATGGAGTGAGAAGCTACTTGGTGGTGGGGGCTTGGCAGAGTCCCAAGTCAGTGCAGAGCACCATGTGATGGCACAGCTGAGCAAGCTGACTCGGGTTTCTCTTCCTCTTTCTGTAAAGCCACCAGTCCCATTCCTGTGATGCCCCATTAATTGAGGATTCCATTACTCTAATAACTCAGAAATTTATTAATCTGTTCATGAGGACAGAGCCTTCATGACTCAATCAGCTCTTAAAAACTCCATCTCTCATTAATGCTATATTGGGGATCAAATTGCAATTTTAGCTTCAGAAGAGACAAATATTCAAACCATAGCACCTTACAGTGATCAAATAAACTGAAAAATTATGGCATGTAATACATACCTTGTTTCATTTTTATCTTTTTCTCTACTACAAAATGTCTCCTAGGCTTCACCTTTCTGCTTCCACTTGTGATGTGAATGAATGCCTTTCAGGCTGATGATCTAAATCAAAAATCACGTTGACTTTAAAGTATATGTAAAGCCTGTAGTTCTCACTCTGCCTTTTCTCTCCATTCCTTTTCAGTGGTTCTACTGCCCAAAATAAAATTTTGCCTTAGGCTCTGCTTTGCAGGAACCAAGGCCAAGATGCAGAGTTTTGAAGTTAATTTCCCAATGTGTTACATTTTAAAAAAAGAAAAAAAATACCATCCCATGGCATGTAATAATGTCCAAATTTAATTACCTTATTAGTCCTTACTTTGAGAATTATAAGACTTTAATGTGTTTCCACCCCACTTCCCCACCTAAAAAGAAGTCTCCCTGCTATTACTGAATGTCACTAGTAGGGGGATGTGTGAGGATGTGTTTGGTCTGCTGTTCCTCCAGTGTCGCAAGTACTGCGCTTTTCTCTTAGTGTCATTTTCCTGGTCCTTTGATTGAAACTATTAATATATCAGATACAGCTTCTCTGATCCATTTATGTGAAAAAACACCCTTCAGAAGGTTCTCTCTAGTTTCTCCCTCTACCACTGTTTTAAATTTTTGTGTATGAGATATCCTACATATTCTGTATGGATAGAACCTCTAAATAATATGTCTTTAACAAGATTAAAGAACATATCTGCCTTGCATTTACAAATGAAATCTAGTCCAGATTGGGAGGACAGATTCAAGACAGCTTGAAGACAGCTCAAGTCCTCCGAAGGCAGGGCCCTTCTGTTTCCATGTTCTTCTACCCTCATTCTCACCATTAATGCCATCATCTCAGAGCTAAAGTTGGCTGCGTGAGTTTCACTCTTCGGAAACCATTCCAACCAGCAGAAATGGGGAAGGCCTGAAGAAGGGAACAGTAGTTTTAATTTTTCTATAGTAAATATTAACTTGTCTTCTACTCTCCATGTGACTTTCGTGGATTCTGTACTTTCTGGAAAGCCTATTGTCTACCTTTGGGGCTCTGGTCTGAGAGGAGAAGAATGAGAGCATGACACTCACATCAGAATCTAAGTTTTCTGTTTCCCTTCTCATTCTCTCCTTGGTCAGAATTTTCTTCCCCATATCTTGTCTGGTATAGAAAAAGGGCAGCAGAAGAAGGGTGGAAGCTTAGAGAGGTGTTGAAAAAAGAAAAGAAAACTACATACATATGTACATGTAAAAAAAACTACATATATATGTACACACAAAATAATTGTATCAATATCTTATATTTTCCCAAAATCTGTGGTTCCAGTGTAGGATCAATTAATTTTTCTAAGGAATAATTGCCATGTGTATATATATATATGAATAATCCTATATATATATATAATTCAGCAATTGCTATATATATATGAATAATCATATCTATATGAATAATCATATATATACACACATATGTGTGTGTGTGTGTATGTATATATATATATATATACATACACACACACACACACATCCAATTCAGCAATTATTCCTTCGGACAATTAATTGATCCTACACTGGAACCACAGATTTTGGGAAAAGGTAAGATATTGATACAATTATTTTATGACTCTAGCTTGTGCCATTGACATGCTTAGACTCAGTATGTGCAGAACATTCAGACAAAGATGCTGTAGCTATGTTAAGATGAGGCAAATAGGCATGTCAATGTTAAGTGAAACACATGGACTTATTTGCTACCATATATATATGTATATTTATAAATACATAATTTGTAACTTTATTGAGGTGGTACTGAGTAAATATAATCAAGTTCAGGCCAAACTTATAAGCTTTCTCAACTCTCCAGATAAAGACTCATCAACTGTTGTAATTTACTATTACTTAACAAGGAGTTCATGTCCATGACTGGGCATCACTTTCCAGAAATTCTTTTCGGTAGCACATGGTTGAACTTAAGAATTTTCAATTTTGAGAAACTCTAAAGGAAATTTAAAACGATCAAGTTAATGAGAGAATAACACTCAGGAGAACTAATCCATGAGGACAGCTAACATCTGAACCTTAACTACATTGAAAGCAGAGGTATTTGTAAGGTAATTACTCACGGTGCTGAGAAAGAAGTACGGGGAGGTTTGGAAAAATGGGTTTGATTAGGAAAGATAATGCTAGGCTTGATCTTTGTGCACTCATTTTGCAATTTTCTCTGCAGTGCTCAACTCACATATAAAAGTTGTTTTTCCATAGACATGTGTTCATTGACAGCTATGAGAGCATCCTAAATTCTAATAAACAGACTTCTTGTGATGAACTGGATTTGATACAGTTATTTATAATATATTGTTGATAACATCAAAGTTCCTGGAATTCTTCTGTTGCTTTTATTGGGAAAAATAAATCTTATTTCTATATATATGCACATATACAATCACGTACATGCAAACATTCATTGCAGAAGATAGCCATCTATATATCCTCTACTTATTTCCCAAGTTAACAGGAAAAATTTGGGAACACCCCAAATAATAATCTTTCAAAATTCTGGTGGGAAGGGAGAAAATCTGTTTATACAAATATGCACTCATAGCAGAAATGCATAAGATAAATTCTATTTAGCTGAAGCTACTCTGTCTTTTTAAGATACAAAACAAATTTCAAATGAGGCCAAAGAATACATTTAACATCCCATTGTATAAGGTTTAAATAATTGTGATGAAGGGCTCTTCTTTTGGTAAGCTTACCCTTTATGCCTCTTTTCCTTACTGCTATGGACTACCAGGAAAAATCAATAAATAACAATGAGGTTATGTATAGCACAAACAGTAAAGGACAGTTACCTACATAAAAACTCATTATTTTAGAAAATTTCATAAAGTTTCTGGAAGGTGGTCTTATCACACCTCTTTAGACATAATTAAGGAGAAGACATTACAGAGGGATGATAGAATAAAGAATGGAATTACCAAAGACTAAGTTCAAATTCAGTTTCTATCCCTTACTGAGTAGCAATTAGCAAATTTTACTATTTTTAAAATTTTGTTGAATTTTGTGTTTTTCATTTATAAAATGAGCACGATAAAACTAGATAATATATTTAAAGATGCTGTCATAATTTTTCCTATAAAATAGTTGTTAATGTTTAGCTCTCATGATTTTAGTGTTGTGTAATTTTAAGTATAAACTTGTTGTTTTTTAGTTGGAAAAGATTAGGAGACAATCTTTTTTTGTTATAATATTCCTTTAAAACAGCCAATAAGTTAACTTTTACAACTCTCACAAATTTCAAAATACTATCACCATAAAACATTAATTTTCCAATGTAGAAACATGGTCTTACCATTCAAAGAAATCTGAAAGATGAAGTATCTCATTCAAATATTGTATAATAGGAGAAAAGAAAATGAAGAGAAGCACATCATCAATTCTGTCAAGCACTGTTGAACAGACATGTGCCTAGTCTTGTGTTATTTTGGAAATACAAAGCTGAATAGTGTGTGATGCTTTCCCTCAAAAAGTTCATACAATTTTAAGAGAAAAATTTAGAAGCATGTCATATCCTTGAAGTGAACCCAATATTCTTTTCATCTCATAATACTGTTTGAAGAAAATAATTTTCTTACTTAGCAATTGGTTTAAAGACAAATTGTTAGCATACTCTTTTTAGTTGGTAATATTTTATTCATATATTTCTACTAATATCACTTCTATACTTTTCTCATACTGAATAAAATCAGATATTCATGTTTATCATATAAAATAACTATATTGAAACTTTTGTTTATAATGTATTGGAAATTTGTGCAATTTATAGTGGAGAAGAGTTTCAAGGGAAGTTTCAAAGTTATCTTCTTTTTTATGGTTGCTTGCTAATGAGTAACATATGATTTCCCAGTCTTCTGCTTTGATTTTAATACACATGTAACTTGCCTAAGATGATAGGGCACAGTGTGTATTTCTCAGTGACACGATTTAGCTCTGTGTCCTCTCCCACATATTACCTTGAATTGTAATAATCCCCATGTGACAAGGGTGGGGCCAGGTAGAGATAATTGAATATGAGGGCAGTTTCCCCATACAGTTCTTGTGATGGTGAATGAGTTCTCAGGATGTCTGATGGTCTTATAAGGGGCTTCCTCCGCTCAGCATTCATTCTCTATCCTGCCACCCTGTGAAGAGGTGCCTTCTGCCATGATTTTAAGTTTCCTGAGACCTCCTCAGCAATGCAGAACTGTCAGTCAATTAAACCTCTTTTCTTTATAAATTACCCAGTCTTGGGTATATCTTTATTAGTCGCATGAGAATAGACTAATACACCCAGTATTAGTGAAAAAGTAATAAAATAACTTAAAATATGTTTTAAAAAGGAATTAATTCAAATGGTGAGTTTTGTTACATATAATTTTGTGTAGCATATAGGTAGAAGTTTGCTTATGCCACTAAATATGATTTAAAATAAATCAATATTATAAAACACAATGACTCAATTTTATTCATCTTAAAAAACTATGTATTAATATCCCATAAACATGTGCAGAGTCTGTAAAAACATGTAAAATTCTAATTATAGTCAAAAGTTAAACTAACTGAATGAGGAGATAGGGAATGCCCCTTAAGGTAAGCATAAATCTTTCAAATATGTTTATTCTCACAAATTGATATATAACTACAATAAACTCACTATCAAAATACAAAATTATTTTGGCCTGAATTGACAAAGTTACATAAATTTCATTCAAATAATTAGCATCTGTCCTATAGTAAGTTAATATGGGGAATGGTTTTGCAATTCCAGATAATAAAATTCTTTATAAAGCTAGACTAACTTAAAAATTTTGAGACTCATGCCATGATAGACAAATAGAAATGCACATAAAAATTCAGAATAGATATTCATCTCTAATTCATAATGTTATACTTGGGACATCTATTATTCATGAGATTTCACCAAAATAACTCCTATACTTTTCTCAAAATTGAATGAAAATATATTATTTATGTATAGTTCAAAAAGGAGCTGTGAAGAAAAAGTTTTTGTTTAACATAATGTTTTTCCTGTTTTAATAAAGATGGCTTTTAAAAGTGTAGTGAGATATTGGTCATTTAATAAATTGTATTGGGTTCATTGTGTTGTACTCAAAAATATGTCTCTGATGGAAATTATAATTAGATAAAAAGTTGTAATATAATAAATAATAATATATCATTATGCAAAATCAATTTAAAAAGGATTCTAGGACAAAAAGCAATGGAAAGTGATAATAAACTCGACGTAAGTTTTTAAGAAAAAGCAGATGTACATGTTTTCCTTGATATAGGAATGTGCTGAATCTGTAACTAGGAAGTTATCTCCCTAGTTGCATCTTTTGAACATTACCAATTCACTGGTGTATCGTCCAAACTGCCTCAGTCAGTCAAGGTTTCAATTTGTACATGCATAATGATAGTATAAAATGGAAAGCAAAAATATTTGTCCAGATATAACAAGAAGATATATGGACATTCAAAGAAAGGTGATAAAGTGGGCACAGTGTCGACAGGTCTTGCTCACTAACAATCTTCATAGCTGTGTTGATCCTAGATGCTGATGTAAATTTACATCTGGCATCTGATCTAATTAACATCTGATTGGAGGACTCACACAGGATGTACACATTGTGAAGTCCAAAGGGAATCCATAAACACTGTTCTGGCTCAACATTTTTTTCTAGATAGATCTGCTCTTATTAATAGAAGATGGATTAAATACACTTACTTTTACAAACTCAATCAGAAACTTTTGAAATATTTTCCTTAGGAAGAAAATATTACGAAACAAAAACAAACAAACAAAAAACTCAAATTAAATTAAATTAAAATTAGCCAGGCTTGGTGGTGCTTACCTATGGCCCAACTACTCCCAGACACTCAGGAGGCTGAAGCGGGAGGATTGCTTGAGTAGGGAAGCAATTACTTAGGAAATAATTCCTAAGCATTTATTAGGAAGATAATGCTTGTCTTTTCTGTTTTTAGAAAGGCCTTTCTTATTGCATCTTCTTGAAAATTTATTGAAGTTAAATTATTATACAAAAATTGTACAAGAAGAGAGGATATTTTAGAAAAAATACTCACCTTGTGAAGAAATAAGTGGACTTAACGACTTCAACATTAATACAAAACTATTTCTAGTAAATAAAAATGACAAAAAAGATCATAAGACACTCAACAAAGATTATAAGATTAGAAATTAATGAGTAACAACACATTATAATGTTAATAATACTGTGGAAAATTAATCTGTTGTCTGTACAGATATTCAGAATGCAGGGGTAAACTACAAAAAGATTAAAATAAAAAGAGGGAAGATGATAGATACAGAGAAATATTAGATACAACTAATAAACAGGTGAGTGTACTTTCTGAAAAAGATTCCAGAATAAAATGACCAAAATCACTAACTAAAGACACAGAAGCAATTGCATAAGCTGTGGATGAGGCATCAGAAAATCTAAATCTGTGTATCAAAAAGAGTTATTGCAAACCACATTAAATAAATAGAAAAAAATAATGCTAGATATGTACAGATAAAATGTTGGCCTTTTCTGTTTTTGGAAATGTACTTTGTTCTACATAGATCACTAGAACCAATTCATCTTGCATCACAAAAATTTTAAACCAATTGAGAAACAATCATCCATTTCCTCATACCTCCTCATACCTCATCCATTTCCTCATACCTCCAGTCCCTAGTGACTACCGCTTTATTACCTGCTTCTATGTGTTTATTTCAATACCTCATATAAGTAGAGAAATTAATGTGCAGAGCTATTTATATAAAAGATATGTAAGTCAATAGAAAGCAAGATTTGAGAGGTATCATACCTGTTAAAGTAGGCATCTGTAAACTGCAGCCTGGAGACAAAATTCCACCTATTGTAATTGTGTGTGTGTGTGTGTGTGTGTGTGTGTTTGTGTGTGGATGTGTGTTTATTTTTAAACAAAGTCTATTAGAACACAGTTACGCACATTAATTTCTCTATTATATGTGATTGCTTTCATGCTATTATGGCAAAGTTGAATAACTTCCATGAAGACTACCCTATAAAGCCTAAACTATTTGTTATCTGGCCCTTACTGAAAAAAATGCATGACCCCTGTATTAAAGGAACATTTTAATAGAATTTGTAATTCAAATAATTGTAAACAGTTTTGTTATACTTTTAAAGTACGTAGATATTCATGTATTATAATAAATGTATCATGATCCAAATAAATGTGAGAACTAACAATGCACAATTTTGTATAAGTTTCTATTTAAAAGTTATTAGTATATTTTTATGATAAATGAATACATATGCTATACAAATATATTTATTTCAAACTTCATTCCTACCAGGTAAGTTCAGGCTAGGGTTACAAACAGGAGGAAAAGCATTATGTGATCTCTTAGGGTTTATAGCCTGCTGATACCTTTTTTCTCATTATTTTTAGGTACTTCTATGAATAGTGTTAATACTTGCTGTCAAAGGTCTTCATAAATGTACCTTTTCAACTTTCTCCTATTTCTCTCCAAATAGCTGGCCTTACCTGCTTGTCATAGCTGGCTCTGCTTCACCCTGCTGCTAAAACTTCTGTCACAAGGGATGAGGTTTTCGAATTTGTGTCTGACAATATTTGTGTCTTTTACAACCACACAATGTGAATTTTGCAGCCTGGGATACTGTAACCTCAGATGACTACTAAACCATAGCATATATTCACTAATTGAACTTATTTTCTTTTGGTGCACCAATGTGTGGAGTTTGCCCACATTTCAATGTTTTGTGTTAGAATATTCCATTTTCTTTAAAGTAATTTTATGTTTCACACAAATATTCTAGATATTTCAGATTTTGTACCCGCTATAGTAACTGGGAGGAACTTAGTTTATAGTTTAGCTTTGAAACAAAGTCGATAGCAGTCCTATCCAGAAACATACCTCCTTCCTGCCTTGGGACTAGACTGTATAAAGCCACAAGATTAGATGTTATGTTTATTTTAGTAAATAATTCAAGATTTTGCTATTTTCGTTAAATCAGTTTCAACGTCTCATTTATTTAAAATTATATAAGCAAAGATTATTCTGTTTGGGGTTGGGTTTATACTTTTGTAACCACTATGCCAAATTTTGACACTTTATAGTATTTGGCAGGGATAAGTATGAATCTCTTGATTAATAAATACAAATAAAATGTATGCTGGAAATTCTTAAGACATTTGTAATGTTACTTTCTCAATAATTTTAAAGCTAGCTTACTTATTAAAGATTTTACTTAAGTCATGTAAACTTGAAAATGCTTTTGACTCATCTTTCCTTTTCTCTGATGAAGTGTTTTATTTAAGGGCTTCTATTTTTCTTTAAACCAATTAGAGTTCTTTCGTATATTTTTAATGGTCAAACACATAATACATAGATGTATTAGGCATACCAATGGAAGTACATGTTACAGATTCATAAAACATTTTTTTTCTATTTTAAAATTGCAAAACCATGATAAGCTGTTCTACTACCCTGACACTTGTCAGATAAATCAGACAGTGAAATTTATATACCACGGTATAGAGAGAGAAAGTCTGGTGGTGCAAGAGGGAGATTAAAGTTGTATGCTAAATCAAACATAAAATTATAGAAATATATCCGAGGATTGTATAAGAGGATCAATTTTATTTAGATAGAACTACCAATCTTTTAACTGCATCTCTGAGCTCTGGGCAGAGACCACATGGAATCCTGGGTCTCCAAAAAGAGAGAATTATTATGAGGCTAGATAATATGATGCTTTTATAGTGCACATGAAAAGATTGTTTTCTAAACTAAGACATTTTCAACCGTCTAAAATAAATTCTTCTTTAAAAACTCAAGTAACGTCTGTTGTAATAACTATTTTAGACCAAAAAAAAAAAAAATCAGGTAACACAATACAAAAGCAAGCAGTAGTGTAAGAGCTGAAATAAACTTGTCTGTTTACAGTAACACTTGGAGTTCCAAAAAAAAGAAGTTTTCTCCCAAAACGGAGTCTGGTGCCTTCTCCATAACTTTAAGGAACCCCAGACTATTATCAACTGTTTTAGGTCCCTCATGCAGCAAAGGGTGCAAGAGAAAAGGAAGACAGCAGAAGTAAATGAAGAAAACAGAATGCAGTCATTTTGAGAAGAAAATAAAAACAAATTTTTCTCAAAAAAAGACAAGGTCCTAGGAAAGAAAAAAACGAAAACATGAGGGCCGTTTAAATACAAACACACACATTTGCACACATACGCACACACATCTTGGATGTTAGATTTTAATTAGGCTGACTTTTAACCATTAAGTGTCTTTAAACAAAGTCTTTTAAAATCTCATTACTGTATTTCAGCTAGGATATATTGCTACTATTTCAGAAGTACCAAATATCAAACCAGAAAAGGCTTGAATTAGGAACCAAACCCAGGCTGTCGTGGTGAAAAAAAATAAGTCAGAACCTTAGCTATGGAACTGCAGCGCGAGGTGGTAGCCATTGATCTTTCAGCCAAAAACTGGCTTAGCAAAAATTGGCCTTGTTATGTAAGTGAAGTGCCTTAAGTAGTCAAAGATAAAAATCTTTTTTATTTTTTTTTCCTTTTCTGGTTCTTTTCTGTCCTTCATCACATCATCTTTATTTTTTATTTTTATTTTTAAAATGTAGCCACTTCTGAGACCTTGTTCCCCATAATTTGGAACTTTCCTTCAGAAAAGTTGGATAGAAGTGGATAGAGTTGGTCAGATCAAATAAGAAAAAGACTAAAACAACAACAAACAGAAACAAACAAGCAATAACAACGAAAACAGTTAAGCAAAACAAATGATCACACCACTTATACAATCGCTAAGTGCTCCAATGGTAAAAAGACATTAAGACTAGATCGTTGTTAATCTTAATGTTAGCCAAGACAAACCCCAGTTTAGTTACTGACCTAGGGATGGATTTCAGGCTGAAAACTGCTCTCTATTATCCTACAAGGAAGGAAAACAATTCAAACTTGCCTTCCTTGTTTGGAATGAGTTCAACATCCAGAAAGTAATTTTCTGCCTTCCATCATCATGGAAGAAGGAAAATTTGCCTTTCTTGTGTTGGAAGCAAGTAAAACTCCAAGAAAATAAGTTGTACAGAAAAATAAATTTTAGATCTTGACCAAATTTTGGGAGATTAGGGATTCTCTGAAGGAGGTGCTTCCAGGCCTCAGCAAATCGCTCTGTTGATGTGAGCTGTAAAGAAGAGCTCAGGCTGGTACTAAGCACCAATAACATATTTGTCAAAGGTCAGGGGCACCTCCACTCAGAATCCTTTTGTGGTTGTCGAAATGTGAAGCCTGAATATCTAAAAGAGGTCTCAGTCAGTTCAGGAAGTTTATTCTGCCAAAGTTAAGGATGTCTGCCCTTAACAGGCATGATAAAGCCTCAAGAGGTCCTGACAATATGTGACCAAGGTGGTCTGAGCACAGCTTGATATTTTACATTTTAGGGAAACATGAGATATCAATCAATATATGTAAGATGAACATTGGTTCATCTCAATTGTTCATACATTGAGATGACAACTCAAAGTAAAAGTGAGACAACTCAAAGTGGAAAGAGTTTCCAGAACAAAAGTAGGTAAGAGAAAATGGTTGCATTCTTTTGAGTTTCTGATTAGCTTTTCCAAAGAAGGCAATGAAATATGCACTTATCTCAGTGAGCAGAAGGATGAGTTTGAACAGAATGGTAGGCAGGATTGACCTAAACAGTCCACAGCTTGATTTTTTCCTTTAGATTAGTGATTTTGTGACCCCAAGATTTATTTTCCTTTCAAAGCAATAATGACATATATAATTAGTTCAGTAATTATTGATATTTTATTTTGCTTACAGTTAAATTAAATTCAATATAATTAATATATATTTATTGAATATGTTTTGCGATATTTTGTAATGCTATAATTTTTATAAATTTTATAATTTTTAAAAGTAAGCAAAATCTAGCTTTGTTTTCATGGCATCTAATTTCTTCTATAATTTTTATAGTGTACATATAACATGATAGAGAAGCAAAATACTATGTTCAGTCCAAGAAAAGTATATCTGTTTGAAGATGCTCAGAAAAACTTTATGTAGAAACTTTAGCTCCAACTGTGATGTGAACAACGGGCAGCATTCGGCAAACCATACATGGGAGTGAAATAGTCTCTAGAGATGCTTAACCATGCAGACAAATCTTTGATGGTTGAGATTACAGGGTGAGTTTAGAATGAGTATACAGTTTGGTTTGACTAAAATATCTAGGGATGAGAAGTAAAAATAGAATAAAAGCACATACTACAAGTTAAGGATACTTATCTGAAATGCTTAAAAACAGAAGCATTTCAGATTTTGACTTCTTTCAGATTTTGTAATATTTGTGTGTGTGTGTGTGTGTGTGTATATATATATGAACAAAGTATAAACACAAAATTCATTTGTGTTTCCTAGTCTCGTTAGATATATAACCTGAAGATGATTTTATAAAAAACAGTTTAATAATTTTGTGCATGAAATAAAGTTTTGACTGTGTTTTGACTACAATCTGTCACATGAGGTATTGTGTGGAATTTTCAACTTGGGATGTCATGTTGGTACTCAGAAAGCTTTGGATTTGGGAGCATCTTGAATTTCATATCTTCAGATTAGGAATGCTCTACTTTTATATGATAACTTGAATGCCAGGAGAATGTTTTCTTAATCTGTTATGAAATTTTGAGTCCCTAAGGCATTTTTAAACAAAAGATATATGATCAGAATTTTCAAAAATGATTAGAAATAGGTGGATACATTATTTAAGTAGAGGTTAATATTTTATTTATTTCCTTAACATATCCGTCATTCTTTTGAAAACAGGATCAATAAAGAGGTTGCTGGTATGAGATTATTATGAAGGAACTCTAGATCAGGAAAGTGAGGAATAAAGTATTTCTGGACTATCACCATGTCTAAACTTTTATGCACTATGATGTATTTATACCATGGAATAAATAACAGCACATTTTGGTGCTCCATAAGTGGGTCCATATCTCTGTACTTCATAAACCGGTTCATATCTTCATGTCATAACCAAACCAATGGCATACTTTCTGAAATAGTTCACCCAAGGTGAAAATCATAGTAATAATGGAAGCAATTGCACAGAGAACAGGATTTAAGACTATAAACATATTTAAAGCAAAAATAAATTTATTCATTTTTAGCCTATTATTTGCTTTAATACATTGCTTTAAACATTAAATTTAATATTCAGATAAATATTGTCTGACACTAGAGATATTTTATTTTAATATAAAGTGTAGTCAACGTAAATAAATAAAATCTTGTAATTTTTATTTGCACATTGTTCTAAAATGTTTTGTTTTACAGCTTCTTTTACTTCCTTTGTTTTAGATTATAGCCAGGCAGTGGATCATTTTACAGCTTTTACTTTC
Source organism: Aotus nancymaae (assembly GCF_030222135.1). Lineage (NCBI taxonomy): Eukaryota > Metazoa > Chordata > Mammalia > Primates > Aotidae > Aotus > Aotus nancymaae. The sequence goes on from NW_026988435.1 coordinate 27,237,704, forward strand.
TTCTGGAAAGCAGGATTTTCTGTATATTGCATTGTGAACCCAGAGTGTACTAGTTTCTTAATGGAAAGTACAATTTCCAAGTCTTCCTTCATTCAAATACTAAAATTTCAAATAGTGGAGTAATTTCCTAAACATGTAGTTAACGGAATCAGATGCTACCTTTTGGAAAGGGCTGTGTGTGTGTGTACCTGTGTGTGAATTAACTCCGAGCTTGCTTTCAAATTAACTTTATAATTTAACATTTTCTGAAAATACTAGTAATGAAATAAGACAAACATAATATTGAATAAAGAAACATTGAAATTTTCTACAGTCAAGGACAAACATGTTGTTTATTGGGCTCAAGGGAAGCTCATACACGTGACTTGATGTAGTCTGGTGCTTACCAATTTAATGTTGAGCATTTCTACCTACAGTCACTTGCTAGTCATCAAAATAGAGTTGTGCTTAGACGTGGATATAGCTGAACACAGTATGGGTCTGATTTCAAAACACAGAGGAAGATCCCTACATAATTGTTTATTTTTTATAACGTAAACATAAGAATAAACTTGAATTGGAGGGAAAAAAATCACAGGCAGCAAACAGAGCTACTAGGACAAGGGTTGGGAAATGCCAGAGAACTGTCTGGAGATGTTGATTAAATTCGCGTGAAGCCCCTCTTACTTGCTAAAGGGCCAGTTACTGAACATCCCTTAGGGTAAAGAAAAGCCAACAGCCTAGCCAGCTTATTGTCATACAATTTGGCAAGAACACTCTGGGTCAGTCACGAGCCAGTCAGTAACTCATGCTCAGGTTCATCCCTTTGCAGTGGTATAGTATCTTACCTAGAAATCTGAAAAATGGTGTTTTTCAAATTATGAGAGTAAAAGTAGTATACCAATACCTTTTTGTGATATTAAGCAACTCAGTAAAATTAAATAAACAAAGTAAGTTTCATGCATACTTATAAGAAAAATAGCAATTCTTTGTTGAGTGCTAACCAAGCATGCCATTTTAGTCTTTACATTTGTTATCATGGCTCAACAACAAACCTTAGAATTATGCTACACTGATACCCTTAATTTAAATGATGAAATAGAGACGTATAGAGTTATGTATTTCATCCAAAAGCACACTCTACTTAGGGACAGAGTGTTTAGACTCTAGTTACTTAATAGCATCTTTTTGTGAGAATTTTATGAGTTTATCCACGTAGATGGTGTTTAGCAAGACAAAAAATACTACGCTTTAACATTACATGCAATTATCTAGAATATTAGTTTTTCAAACAAGGGTGACTTCTGTTGTGAAGTCTGGTAGACTCTCATGACTCATCTTTACACTTTTGGTAACTTCCTTTGATTAGCTGGTACAGAAAATTCTACCCCAATTTCTTATGAATAATAACGAAAGAGCATATCCTCTATTGAATACAAAGATACTATAAGAAAAAATAAGGACAAAACAATAGTCATTAGAAAATTGGCATCCTGCATATTAAATAATTTAAATCCTGAATTGAAGCATTCAGGAAAGATAATGGCAAGCCACTAGAGAAATTAAATAGAAGATTCTAAAACTTAATAAGGAAATCAAGTTCTTTAAGATACTGAAATTTTCAGGTTGGTTACTGTAGTATAATCTAGTTGATTATGCCAGACAAAGATTAAAAACAAAATACTAAAGATGAGAGACACAAGAAGGAGATTCAACATGCATGTATTGCAGAATGAGAAAACAAACCCAGTAATGTTAGAGAAAACATATGTATTTAAACTGTTTCAGGAAAATATTCTGAAATAAAAAATAAGAAAAATGCGAATTGGTATAAAGATCAAAATGGTCATGAAAATTTCATTATACCGACATATTCTTGTTGACAAGAACATATTGCATATTCTTGGAAAGTTATTTGACTTAAAAAATGATAATATTTTGAAATACTGGAAAAACAAAATAAAACATATGTCAAATATAAAGATAAAAAATTAAACTAGTTTTAGATAAAATAGTTTTTAAATGAGATATTCACATTATGTGATTTCTTAGTTATCTTCCTACTCTAAAAATGCCATAATTCTGCATACATAGGCCATAACCACTAAAAATGATGTCTGCTGTTACTGATAAATGCTCTGCCTGAAAATTGTTAAATGCTCTTGGTCTATCAACACATTGCTCACAAGAAACACTTAAAAATAAATTTTCATTCCATTCAGAAGACAAACCCAATCCCTGATAAGACACCCTCACAAAATCAGCCTCAGCCTCCTAGAAACATCTGATTTTGATATTTTTCTTGGGTGGGAAATGACACAGGCAGATTTGTATTTCTTCAGCTTAGAGATAATTGGTTAAATTGCGAGGCAGATTGTATCACTAATGGAAGGAGGAGAAAAAGAAAAGCCTCAAAAAGACAGGACATTAGGAAACATCTAAAGGGAAAAAGAGAAAGAAAAGTCAATAACAGAGGCAGAAAAAGACACCAGAAAGTAGGAAAATAAAATGAAAACAACCAATAATAGATGACAGTCAATATAGTTCTGTACTGCAGTGAGCAATAAGAAGTTGATGGCGAAGTGTATGCACTTGATTGTTTTAATTTATCTTAAATAAATTAACATATATTGCTGGGGATTGAATGCTACCAAAGAGCATGATCAAAGGAACTGACAGCAGAAATATGGGAAATGAGAAGCAATGGACAGAAGAGAATGCCAAAGCTTCTAATGTTGTTATTTTCCTTTCTATTACAAAATGCCCCCAGGCTAGTATGATTTCTAAACTATATTACTACTATTAACATGCTATAATTTTTCAAGTAAAATAATGGGAAGATATTAGTTTCCATCAGATTATAAGAATGCATTGCACTTTCCCAATTTGATGAGCTATTTTGAGAAATTCATTTCTGCTCTCAAAACAAAAATTCTAAAAATAATGCATGAATAAAATGGTGTGCATTATGCATTGAGATCACTATAAAACACTTTTCTTATTGACATTGCTTCATACATGACGGATGGTTTGACAACCACACTTGTTATTTCTGTGTGCATTCCTCTCTGCCCTTCCCCTTGCTAACATCTACCAAGAAGCATGTATCCCAAAAGCCTCCGGCCATCTACAGGCATAACAAAAATCCCTAATTGCAAAGGTGAATAATTAAACATTGGTAAGTCCGTTCTGCTGTTCTTACTAAAATTGAAGGGATAATAATTTAAGCTGTAATGATATTTTGCCAGAACAAAGGGTCATGTGTACATGAAAATTAATGGTAAAATGCAATCTTCTCTGCTTGCCTGCTAACAAAGCACTGATGTTATTGTGGGGAAAAACTTGCCCTTTAAATTTTTATCATTGTCGCGTGGGACTTATTAAACACTGATATAATTTTATTGAGCTAGGTCTTCTCCAAGCAAGTTTTACAAGCCCTGACATTTAAGAGCTAGGATTTTAAACCAGCCAATGTTGATAAAGTTGATTGTAAAATGTTGGTACTTGTAAAAGAGAAATTTTAAAAAATGGATGAGGGAAAGGAAGTAATACTGAGGGAAAAAAAAGAAAAAAAATATATAAACCCAGATGTTTTAGCTCTAGGAGAGATAAAGCTGAGTTAAAACCAGAACTTTGAATCCAAAAATTACCTAACCCTGGAAGTGTACCCTTATTTGCTAGGTAATTAAAAACAATTTAAAAATAGTAAGAAAAGATTATGAATCCAGGTCAGAATGAAGCAACGTATGCAAGTCACAGCCATGATCTGCTATCAGGTCATCCTATGACGAAGTTCAATTTTATAACTATTTGTATGTGAGAATGAGGTTGGAAAAACTCCCAAGACTTATCTGGAATTGTTCTTTGATCATCAGTGGTCAGTGATAAGTATTTCAATTAAAATTTCAATATATTTTTCTTTGATGAGTATCCAAGCTATTCTCTCAGCAGATAATCTCCCTGAATAATGTGATGGAACAGAAAACAAATGAAAGTCTAATATCAAATAATTTAAATCCTGAATTGAAGCATTCAGGAAAGGTGAGAAGCATTCCCTTCTCACCACTACTACATTCAAATTGAAGTACCTTCCATAATTATTAAAACTCTTTAAAATAGCTCATGTAACCTTATATCCTTTGACTAAGGCTCAACTCATGTCAGTGCTTCAGTGTCAACTTTTCCTGCCACTTGCAACATATTTTGTATGTCTGCATATACATATACACACATATATGTATGTGTACATGGTGTAACGAAATTTCTTTCAATCATGTGGAAATAAGGCAAATAAGTCAGTTTTTAACAATCTTCTGTAAAAACAAAGTATTTGGAAGATATTTCACTTATGTTTCAATAAAGTATTCTAGGTTTTAGGACCATTTTCAGATAGCTTATTTCCTATAAGATGTAGGCATTAAAGATTAATGGGGTTGTGATTAGGATTGTTTTTACCTGAAGAAGGCTGGCTAAATGATCTAAGAAAACTACAGAGGCATTTTTTTAAATGAAGCCACTACAGTTCACCAGTTAAATTGTCAGTTTCCAACCTAGGTTATTCTTTTTGTTTGAGATAGAGAGTGTTGCCAGGCAGTGTCAGGATCTCGACTCACTGCAACCTCCGCCTTCTGGGTTCAAGTGATTTTTCCTGCCTCAGCCTCCTGAGTAGCTAGGCTTACAGGTGTGTGCCACCATGCCTGGCTAACTTTTGAAATTTTAGTAGAGATGGGGTTTCACCATGTTGGCCAGGTTGGTCTCGAACTCTTGATCTCAAGTGATCTGCCCTCCCTGGCCTCCCAAAGTGCTGGGATTACAGGTGTAAGCCTCCACCCCCAGTCACAGAGGGATATTCTTATAGGAAGTAGCTTATATTACCAACACTCACTAAGACTGATTAAAATGCTGTAATATAAATTTTACCTTATAAATATCAATGCAAATGTCATGACATATGCATGTTTAATTATAAGCATTTTTATTGCCACTCTAAGAAATCTAGAAAGTTAAGTTTTAATCAGTAAGTTATTGCTAAGTATGAATTCAGAGGAGAGGACTTTTTTATTTTGCGAATCTCAATGACATACAGCTAGTTACATGCAGAATACCTGCATCTTTACAATAATATATACCTACTGAGTATATCCTCTTTTAAAATCTACTGGAGAGGACATTTTTCCTTTGAATATTTATAAATATGAGAAGAGTAATTTTACTTCTAATATCCCTGCCTTTCACTTTCATGCTGATTATATCTCTTCTTGAAATAGTCTATTGTAAATTGTTAGATAGAGTCTGTTTTAGGGCCAATTGCCTTTTTGCAAATTACCCTTAAGTGTATCTGTTATTACGTAAATGTTTTATTTTGTAAAACTTAGTGCAAGTGTTAACTCTTTCATGCTATTAAGAGAAAGTCTGAATCAGGAGGGGCAGTATAGTCCTCCAGAATTGTTCCTGTATTCAATCTCATTAAAATGAACCATTTATTAAAGAATCCTCTGAGCTGAAAGACTTACAAGACAAAGTCATATCCCCCTCAGCATATCCTGCTTTTTAATTTCATCCATAAACTCCACAAGGCCAATGTATTTAAGCTTTCTCCATGAGCAAACTCTTCAAATAAAGTCTCTCAGTTGGGACCCATTGATATGAGAGGAAATGCAATTTTCTTTCCTTTTCACTATAACCTTTCATAAGGAGGGGTATGTATATGGCTAGAATTTTTCAACTGGAATGTGTTAATAGACAATCCCTCTGAATTTGATGCATCTTCACCCATGACAGACCATTTAAGTTTGACATACAGTTATATAGTATTATTTGCTATGTTTTTAATGTAAAAGAGTGTATAAACATAAAATTCTAAACCTTAAAATTAAAGGCCACACTCTAACAGTAGAGTTAGCAAAGTCATGATAAAAATCAAAGAGTGGATTAGAAAAATTGTCAAGACTGGCTTCCTATTGCTGAGTGAAAGATAACAAGTTATCAAAGGTGACCCATCATCAGTCTGATGAGAAGAAAGGTCATTATATGTCGATCGTACTTTTCTATACAATCTTATGAGACCTCTACCTCTCTTCCTTAAAGAGATGGAGGGTGATAGTTAAGAGATGAAAAAGAGAGATACTTTGGATCTCTTTGGGAACCTTGAAACTGAAGAAGAAATGTAGTTTACTGTTTTCTGAAATTTGGTACTAGAAAAGACCTAGAGCAATTTGGTAATGATAGGACTTAGCATGTTCTTGAATTTCCTAACTAATAAGTTGATAAGCATGCTATATTCTGTTTTAAAATTTGTATGCTTTCAACCGCATTATCTATACTTTTACATTTGTACAAGGCAATGAGAGAGATATAAATAAAATGTAAAATGATGTGGCTTTTTAAAGAGAAAATTTAAAAAATGGGATTTCTTATAATAAACACATGGTAAATTAGAAATATATTTAGTACATAAGACAAAGAGGTACGCTTAAATCCACTAAATTACAGAAATAAATTAATATATTTAAACTGTTTAAAATAGTTTTGTATGTCTGAAATTAATTTCTAGATTATTTTAAGTAGATTCTCAGATACTTTGTAAGTTAAAAATAAATCAGGTTCAGATGATAGATTATAGTCCAAAAAATTATAAAGAAAAGTATATTTGTGGGAATTATTATCATACGTATTTAGAATGACCAGAACAAAATTTATTGTAAAATAAATGTATGTTTTTACATAACTAAAATTTTATACTTATTTTGCTGTAAATGTAATTTAAATTTACTTTCTAATACATCACATAATTTTTTAAAGTATTTACTTTCTTGCCATTTTCATAGAGGGTAAGATTTTATGAATAGATTTCTATAAATATAGATACAAATCTCTATATTTTCAAATTTCAGAGTGAAAGGAAGTTCACATTTCTTTTTATTTAAGAAAAATTTGTGGATAGAATCTAATCAAGTATGCAATAGTGGAAATGTGCCTATAAAGTTCATGTAGTTAATCATTCCTTCAATTATTCTCTGTGATTTGATGTGCTCTTATATTTGCAACATTTTAGAAAGCTCGTGACAGATTAAATAACTTTAAAGATTAAGTATGTTATACATAAGGTTATCCGTCATTCAGAGTACATGTGAAAAAGCTTTTGAAAAAAAAAATTCAACTACATTAGGCATATTTCACTGACTGATAGCTTTACAGTTAAGATTTGTCAGCATTTCATTTGTAAATTAAACTAAATTTGATCAAAACTCACTCCTCATGTAGCAAACTGTAAGCTAACTTGAGGGTATATTTTTATAAAAGTAAGAAAATCTTGGCCAGTTACAGCAGTTGAGGTTTCAGCCAATCACACACTGCAAATTGCCTAGACATGTCCAAATAAAGAAAACACCAAGGTGTAACCACCCAGGCTATTTTTGTGTGTCATTTCCATTTTCTGTCTATAAATACTGCCTGCCCAGGTTGCTTGGTGGATCTCGCTGAACATTTACTGGTTATAGGTGGTCCCCAATTCATAAATCTTTCCTTTGCTCAAATAAACTGCTAAGTTTATTTGAGCATGGTTTTTACTACTTTTTTCAAAAGTTTTTACTACTGTAAAGTTTTTGCTTTACTCTTGTTAATGTTTTATTTTAAATTTTTCTCTTCTCAGGTTTTTATTTTGTAATTTATTTATTATTATTATTATTATTATTTGGGATGGAGTCTCACTCTTCTGTTGCCACGCTGGAGTGCAGGGGTGCGATCACGGGTCTCTGCAACCTCCACCTCCTATGTTCAAGTGTTCAAGTGATTCTCCTGCCTCAGCCTCCTGAATAGCTCTGACTGCAGGCACAGACCACCACTCCCAGCTAATTTTTGTATTTTTAGTAGAGACATGATTTCACCATGTTGGCCAGGATGATCTTGATCTATTGACCTCGTGATCCACCCACCTCGGCCTCCCAAAGTGCTGGGATTACAGGCATGAGCCACCTCACCAGACCTATAATTTATTTGTATTATAGTGAACAAAATGCATAAAATGAGATCTGATCCCTTAACAAACGTTTAATTATACTGTATACCATGAGCACATGTGGTGCAGCAGATTTCTAGAACTTTACTTTGTGTAACAGAAACTTTATACCCATGAACAGCAACATCCCCAATTCTCTCTCCCCCACCCCCTGGCAAACACCATTCTACTTTATGCTTGTATGAGCTTGTCTATTTTAGATCCTTCATTTCAGTGGAATTGTGTAGTAGTTTTTCGTCAGGAATTGGATTATATTTCACTTAGAATGACATCTGTAAGACTAATTGATGTTTTCAAATATGAAAATGTTTCTTTTTTAAGATGGAATAATAAGGACCACATCAGTGGCTAGGATAAAATAATTCAGTCAGGAAGTCACACATAGACATTATTTCTTCCCCAGCACACATACTTTTGGCATGGAAGATTGCAGTACATTGTAATTCCCATCCAGGGATTATGTTTAAGAAGTGGAGCACTTTTATGGGGAAAATGGAAATAAGCAGTAACAGAGTAACGTTTGGATTTCACTGCAAATAATAATATAAAATTGAAATAAATTTCTTAGTCAAGAAGAAATCTATTTCTTCAGACTGCTCCATTCTTAATCATCACCTCTTTATTTTATCTCCCCCACAATGCTAACATACTTTTAGGTATATACATATATTTAATTCAAACATTCATTATTTTATTTTCTGGGCTTGAAATTGTTAAACAGGAACTCAAAAATATTCGATGTGACCTATATCCACTGATAGTTAACACTGGATTATATACATTTCCTGCTGAAATATAACTGAATAAAGAAAATTCCACAACACATATGAAGAAATGTAGAGGATCTAAATAATAAAATCACTCTGTGATCTTGAAAAAGTGAACAAACTAAAAGTATTACTATAAAATTAATTATCTGATAATAACAGAACATATTAGAATATATATGTGTAAACAATATATAAACAATACGATGAAGGAAAATCTATAAACAGTATGATAGTCATTGGATCTCTAAATCTGTATAAGAGGAACAATGAAGGAGAAGCCATATGAAGTTATAAAAGGTTTTGAAAAGAGAAAATCATACGAGTCTTACGAAAATAATGATGGTAACAGTGGAGACACATTAGATAAAGAAGGAAATAAATTCCATTTAGTACAATTTCCACAAATTTCCTGAGAATGTAAAAATAAATAAATAAAATAAAATAGCTGATATGAAAAATGGTTAATTGTTACTGAAGGAATAACATATGTATTTAATATAAGAAGTATAAGAAAACAAGAAATAATTAATCAAGAAATAAGAAATAAAATGCAAAGTTACAGTAATGAAGAAATAAAATATAGTTTCTGAAATGTAAAAGAATGGAATTCTTTAGAATTATTTTTAAAATTACTATTGTAGCACTTATTCACTTTTAGTGAGCAGTATCAATGAACATTAAAATAAGTAGGTAAAAAACTGTTGAGTTGAAAGATACGTTTATGAGCATAATTTCACCTCACAAACTAAAAGTACTTGCAACTGTGAAAGTCTATCTCTTAAGTGGAGAAATTAGGCAGCCAGTTCCTTAAGCAAGTCATCAAATGCAGCATCTCTGGGACACAGTTAAAACGGCATTAAGCACTAAATTCATAACACTAAATTTCCATGTCAAAAAGCTAGAAAGATCACAAATCGAGACCAAACAAACCTTAGAGCTAACAGAAGACAATAAATAACCAAGATCTGAGAAGAACTGAAAGAGGTAGACAGGAAAAACGCTTCAAAAAAATCAACAAATCCAGGAGCTGGATTCTCTTTTTTTTTGAAAACTTTTTCTAAAATTCAATAAAATAGACCACTAGCTATTAATAAAGAAAAGAAAGAAGATTGAAATAAACACAATCATAAATGATAAGGGGGATACTACCACTGACACCACAGAGGTACAAACAACCATCAGAGAATACTGTAAACATCTTTATTCAAATGCTGGAAAATACTGGAATAAATGAATAAATTCCTGGAGAAATACACCCTCCCAAGACTGAACCAGGAAGAAGTTGAATCCCTTAACAGACCAATAACATGATCTGAAATTGAGGCAGTAATAAATAGTCTACCAACTATAAAAAAAGCCCCTATCCAGAGGGATTTACAGCTGAATTCTACCAGAGGTACAAAGTGGAGTTAGTACCATTTGTTTTGAAACTGTTTCAAACAATTGAAAAGAAGAGACTCCTCCCCTATTCATTTTATGAGGTCAGCTTTATCCTGACACCGAATCTGGAAGAGATACAACAAAAAGAAGGTAACTTTAGGCCAATATCCCTGATGAGCATTGATACAAACATCCTCAACAAAATACTGGCAAACTGAACCCAGCAGCACATCTAAAAGCTTATTCACCATGATAAACATAATTCATCACATAAACAACAAAAACCACATGATTATCTCAGTAGACACAGAAAAGGCCTTTGATAAATTCAACATTCCTTCATGTTAAAAACTCTCAATAAACTAGATATTTAAGGAACATACCTCAAAATATTAAGAGCCATGTATGACAAACATGTCAATATCATGTATGTCAATATCATACTGAATAGACAAAAGCTGGAAACATTCCCCTTGAAAACCAGCACAAGACAAATATGCCCTCTCTCACCACTCCTATTCAACATAGTGTTGGAAGTTCTGGCCAGGGCAATCAGGCAAGAGTAAGAAATAAAGGGTATTCAAATAATGAAATCACCAGAAGAGGAAGTCAAATTGTCTTTGTTTCCAGATGACATGATCCTATATCTAGAAAACCCCATAGACTCAGCCCAAAACTTCTTAAGCTGATAAGCAACTTCAGCAAGTCTCAGGATACAAATCAATGTGCAGAAATCACAAGCATTCGTATACACCAACAATAACATGCAGAGAGCCAAATCATGAAGGAACTCCCATTCATAATTGCCACAAAGAGAATAAAATACCTAGGAACACAGCTAACCAGAAAAGTGAAGGATGTCTTCAAAGAGAACTACAAACCACTGCTCAAGAAATTACAGAGTACGCAAACAGATGGAAAAACATTCCATGCTCATGGAAAAGAAGAATCAATATCATGAAAATGGCCAAACTGACCAAAGCAATTTATAGATTCAATGTTATTCCCATTAAACTACTATTAACAGTAGTATTAATGTTTAACTTCACAAAATTAGTAACAACTATTTTAAAATTCATATGGAATCAAAAAAGGAGCTATTATAGCCAGGACAATCCTAAGCAAAAAGAACAAAGCTGGAGGCATCATGCTACCAAACTTAAACTATACTACCAGCTACAGTTACCAACACAATATGGTACTGGTAGAAAAGCAGGCACATAGATCAGTGGAACAGAATAGAGAACTCAAGAATAAGACCATGCATCTACAGCCATCTGGTCTTCAATGAGCCTGACAAAAACAAGCATTCGGGAAAGGATTTCCTATTTAATAAATGGTGCTGGGAAAACTGGTTAGCCATATGCAGAAAATTGAATCTGGATACTTAATTATGCCTCATACAAAAATTAACTCAAGATAGATTAAAGACTTAAATGTAAAACCCAAAACTATAAAAATCTTAGAAGAAAATCTAGGCGATAACATTCAGGACATAAACATTGGTAAATATGTTATAATGAAATCACCAAAAGTAATTGTGACAATAGCAAAAATTGACAATTGGAATCTAAACAACTTATGCACAGTAAGAGAAACTATCATCACAGTGCACAGGCAACCTACAGAATGAGAGACAATTTTGGGAATCTATCCATCTGACGAAGGTCTAACATCCAGAATCTACAAGGAATATAAGCGAATTTACAAGAAAAAACAAACAACCCCATTAAAAAGTGAACAAAGGACATGAACAGACACCCTCAAAAGAAGACATTCATTCGGCCAACAAACATGAATAAAAGCTCAACATCACTGATCATTAGAGAAATGTAAATCAAAACCACAATAAGATACCATCTCATGCCAATCAGAATGACGATTATTAAAAAGTCAAGAAACTGTAGATGCTAGCGAGTTTGCAGAGAAATAGGAACACATTTACACTGTTGGTGGGAATATAAATTAGTTCAAATATTTGAAAGTAATTTATAAGGAAGTGTGGTGATTCTTCGAGGATCTAAAACCAGAAATAACATTTGACCCAGCAATCCTTTTATTGATTATATACCAAAAGGAATATAAATCATTTGATTGTACAGATACATGCATGTGTGTATTCATTGTGGTACTATTCACAATAGCAAAGACAAAGAATCAACCCACATGCCCATCAGTGAGAGACTGGGTAAAGAAAATGTAGTACATATACACCATGGAATACTATGCAGTCATAGAAAGGAATGAGATCATGCCATTTGCAGGGACATTCATGAAGCTAGAAGCCATTACCCTCAGCAAACTAATGCAGGAACAGAAAACTGAACACCACATTTTCTCATTTATAAGTGGGAGCTTAACTGATAGACCACACGGACACAGGGAGAGGAACAAAAGACAGTGGGACCTGTTGGGGGAGTGTGAGTGGGGAGAGCATTAGGATAAATAGCTAATGCATGCTGTACTTAATACATAGGTGATGGTTTGATAGGTGAGGCAAACCATGAAGGCACATGTTTACCTATGGAACAAACCTGCATATCCTACATGTGAGAAATCAATTTTTTTAATCAAAATATTTAGCTGATTTTTTAAAGCATTCCTATACATCAATAAGAGACAGCCAAATCATGAATGAACTCCCAATCACAATTGCTACAAAGAAAATAAAATACCTAGGAATACAACTAACAAAGGAAGTGAAGGACCTCCTCAAAGAGAACTACAAACCACTGCTCAAGGAAATAAGAGAGGACACAAACAGAAGGAAAAACATTCAGTGCTCCTGGTTAAGAAAAATCAATATCATGAAAATGGCCATACTGCCCAAAGTAAACTATAGATTCCATATTATCTCCATCAAACTACCATTGACCTTCTTCACACTTGTAATTCCAGCATTTTGGGAGGCCAAGGTGGGCAGATCACGAGATCAAGAGATCGAGACTATCTTGGCCAACATGGTGAAACCCCGTTTCTACTAAAAATACAAAAGAATTAGCTGGGCATGGTGATGGGTGCCTGTAGTCCCAGCTATTCGGGAGGCTGAGGCAGGAGAATTGCTTGAACCCGGGAGGTGGAGGTTGCAGTGAGCCAAGATCGCACCACTGCACTCCAGCCTGGCGCCTGGCAACTGAGCAAGACTCTGCCTTAAAAAAAAAAAAATCTTATAATACAATTTCCCCCTAATGTTACCTAAGGTGGCTTTCTTTAAGCCTTCCTCTCATTCTTCATTTAATTCATATTTTCAAATATTTTATTTAATAAACTTTTTAATTTCATAATAGTAATTTTTATTAATTAAAGACAAATCAGTGAATAAGCAATAAAATAATAAATTGTAATAAAAAGCAAAGTAATCAATTTATACTAGCTACCATATGTATTGTTATATAAACATAAATTTATGAAATATGAAAATATAGCATGCATTTATCAATGTTTGCTTTAGGAACAAACAGCCCCAAGTCCCATTACTCTATCATGAACAGCATGATTTCTTCCTCATATTATTTTAAAGATGTATGTCAGCTGCTGATCTGCTGGGATCTCCACGTGTTTTCATTAGAGACTCAGGTTGAAGGATGGGCCAGCATATGGACAGAATGTTTTATGGCGAAGGTCTGAGCAGATGGGTTACAGGCAAATCAGACAATGACATGTAAAATTTCTACTCAAATACAGGGTAGGTCACATCTCATCTCTTACATTTGTCCCAAGCCTCTTGTCAATGATATGAGAAAGTGTCCTTTATCTACAGGAAAGTTGGGAAATAAATAACCGTTAAAAAAAAATACAGTATATATCACTATCACAATTACAATTTTAAGGACTTATGAGAATTTGGGAACCAGGAAATTAAACACACACACACACACACACACAGAATTCTAACCCCCATTTATTCAAGTATAAACACTGAGTCAGAGTCACTGAATTATTGTAATATGACTGAAATTTTTTCATTTCTGTCCTCAAATATTCCTTCATCCTATACTTTAAATAAGAACCAATTTTCAAAGTATAAATCATACAGTTGGCTGAGCATGGTGGCTCACACCTGTAATCTCAGCATTATGGGAGGTTGAGGCAGGCAGATCACTTGAGGTCAGGAGTTCAAGACCAGCCTGACCAACATGGTGAAAACCCATCTCTGCCAAAAAATACAAAAATTAGCCAGCTGTGGTGGCATACTCCTGTAGTTCCAGCTACTGAGGAGGCTGAGTCAGGAGAATCATTTGAAATTGGGAGGCAGAGGCTGCAGTGAGCCAAGAACCTGACACTGCATTCTAGTCTGGTTGACATAGCGAGACCCTGTCTCAAAAAAAAAAAAAAAAAAAAAAGTAATGGTTATTGTTTCCTTAACTCCTAACCTAGGGAATAATAGCTGAACTGGCTTGTGAAACCATCCCTCTCACCTCCATAAGCTAAGGGCATCAGTGCAGCCCTGCAGCATGAAGAAGTAGAGATATCATCCATTAACTTTTCTTGTTTTAATGTATTTCTCACCACCTAGCTTAACCTTGTCTGCTCCTTCCTGGGAAATCTTTGAGTTCCTGATTTTTTTTTCCAATTACTTTTGGCCCCAGCCTGTCAGAAAGTTTTGCCTAAATAAACCATATAATTAGGACATACTGACTTGGACTCTTTTTGTTTGAGTATATTTTCCTTTATGCTTAAGAAGAAGATATATATTTAACATTAACTTATGAAATTCCCATTTCATGAATGTTCATTTTTATTTAATTTTTTGTTAAACTTGCATTTATTTGTACAACTTACAGCATAATATTAGTTGCCTTTTATCTCCTCAGCTACCAAAAGAATAAATTTACCTTTAACACAAATTTAATGGTTTCACTGTTAAAGAATATTTGAGTACTATAAGCTTTAATAATTACCATCATCTCTGTAGTATATGACTGCAAGTTGTGAATGGAAATCACTAATGCTAGAATGCCTCCTAGAGGCTTAAATGTCAGAATTTGATTATATCTTTACTGAACATTCCACTGTCCTCATATCTTGTATATTCCGGTTAACCTGGAAAATGGCAATAATTGATTTACTCCATTCTTATCAATAGGATAAGAAAGGGTTATTCTACTGATGTTAGCACCAGCTGATCTACAAAGAAGACAGCAACAAGATAAACAAGAACAAAATACAAACTCCTAAAATAAATACCTGCTTTTAGTAAATGTTATGACAAATAATTGATTATATATTTAGGGAAAAATCCTTACTTTGTTTAGTTTTTTGTCACTTTCTTTTGACATTTATATTATTTAATTCTGAGTAAATTATATTAGTTACTTCTGAGCAAATTATATGAGTAATTGTTCTTACATTCTTAACAAAAAGTCAAATTATATTTTTCAAACTCTATCAGATATAAATTAGTTGAATTTTTATAAACCCATTATTTTGTAAGACATGGACATATACATTTATTTCTATAGAAATATTTTTCCTTTTTAAATAGGTGATTCCGCTATATAGCGTAACTTCTCTGCCTCCTTGGGACTCCCACTGCCTTGCTGATTGCTCTACTTCTCTGCCTCCATAATGTCATGCTCCCATGTCACTTTTGTCTACCATATATTTATTAATAGGTTATCTACGTTACGTCTGACTGTCAGACTATGGGATAGTTGCTATTTATTATTAATTTTTGATAATATATGATTAATCACAGTATATCTAGTGACTGTCAAAAATTGTTTAATGAATAGGAGTCATCTTCAGAGTGAGGATGAAGGAAAATATTTATTTTAAAGTGACTTTTACATCAAAACATTTTAATTACAGGTATAATAATTACAAATTGTGAAATCTTCGGGAAATACATTTGTTTTCTTTTCTCACTTGCAGATTCTGATAATTATGTTTTTTATGGTGTGCACCATTGGAGGTTCACTCTCTTCCCTGTGTCTAAATATTCAGTGAAGAAAAATCTTTATTTGTTCCCAAATGGAGTTAATCTTTTAGGGGCTACCCATTGGTGTTACTTCCATTCATTTCCCTTGCAAGAGATTGACTTAGAATGGAACTTGATATCTCCTCCTGGCAATTAAAGTGCTGATAGAAATCTGTGAATAAGGAACACTGATTTCTATGAAGATTTTTCATGGTTTTTTTTTTTTTTTTTTTTTTTTTTTTTTTCCGAGACGGAGTTTCGCTCTTGTTACCCAGGCTGGAGTGCAATGGCGCGATCTTGGCTCACCGCAACCTGCGCCTCCTGGGTTCAGGCAATTCTCCTGCCTCAGCCTCCCGAGTAGTTGGGATTACATGCCCAGCTAATTTTTTGTATTTTTAGTAGAGACGGGGTTTCACCATGTTGACCAGGATGGTCTCGATCTCTTGACCCCGTGATAGACCCGCCTCGGCCTCCCAAAGTGCTGGGATTACAGACGTGAGCCACCGCGCCCGGCCGATTTTTCATGTTTTTTAAAATGCTTCCAAAAATACTTCATGACTCTTAACCCGAACTAAGAGAAAATTAACTAAGAGGTTTTCCTCTTAGTGTATTAGAGTTGAATAAACGAACAAACTATTAAATACCATCTTGTTTGAGTAGCAAAGTGGCATACAACTTTTGCAGTGGCAGTGAATTCTAATTGAATATTATTATATATTATCCCATTCTTTCATTTTTTACCCTTGATTTTTATTTTTCAGCATCTATACTCATATAATCAGATGTCTAAGCACACACTTTCAAAATGTATTATGTTGTCTACCTTCTTTACATATTAATGACAAATATTTTGTTTCTGTTGCTAGTATATATTGCTTTAACTTTTTGCTCACCCCAACCTTTTCTGTCTGTCTCTCTCTCAGGTAACATTAAGCATTCCTTAGGGAGCATTATTTTGCATGCAATTACAACCTTAAAAAATAACATGCAATATTCTTTATCTTGCTCCTAATTCTACTTTTCTGTACCTATCTTCATGGAAACATAAAAGCAGAGGGGCTAGACAACGCTGGAGAGATTGATTTTAGGTTAACAGCCAATGATCAGATTCCAGATAGAAAATGCATACATACTATTTACAAGACTGTGATAAACCTGCAAAATGGAAAAGAGAAGTCCTCTGATCACTCAGTAATTAGAATATTGTGTGGAGTTTATCTTTGGGGGCATAATTTCTATGTGCAGATTGGCTGACTTAAAGAACCAGGAGTGGGGTGGGTACCAACTAAAGCAATTCATATAGTGAAAATTGTGGGATATGCATTTACAATATCACCATAAATTACTTTTAACAGTATTTGTTTCACTTTGCATTAGACTTAAGTTATCAATAAATTCCCTCTTCAGGCAATGCCTAGTAGTCAAGTATAGTTTTTTCTTGCCAAAATGTATTTAACTAAATGTTTATTCCCAAATATCCAATAGATGAGTAACAAATAAAAACAAATCAGATAAATAAAAAGGACAGTAAGATGCTGAAAGATGAATTGAAAAGTTAATTTTTTGTAGAGTTCTCCTAAAATCTCACTTACAAGAGCTGAAGGAATAAAAAGCAGTCTTCTAATAGCAAAAGCAATTTTGTTCTCCTGAGTACCTGCCAAGGCAAAAATGTGTTTCTTGTTTTATTAACATTTTCTTTATGACTACGAAGCAACTGGGATTATAAGCAATACATTTCCCACTTCTGGTGAGGTAAGTTTTGCTGTGGGAAGTCAAAGAAAAGCAAGTCTCATTTTTGTAATTTTCAGGAAGATTGATCCATAAAACTATGAGTGAGAAGCAAGAAAATATCGACTGAGAGCTGATATCCAGTAAAGCTATGTGACACAGCCTTGAAGACTCTTGTGACATATTAAAAAAGAGCCCATCTTCTTGAACTTTTTTTTTTTTCCAAATGTGAAGAGTCACTCTGTTTTCATTCATCAATCAGCCACACAGCCATTGTCATGCAAAGGTTTTTTCATCTTGAATATAATGCAGTGGAAGGAAATGAGACAAGGGTAAATGACTTCAATGTTTTTCAACATTTCACAGGACAGTCTTTATCATCATGGTTATGAGCTTGATAATTTCTATTTAGTCATAATAAAAATGGGACTGTATGTGAAATGTGTTTTTCCATTATACAATACTTCTCAAGCCCTGCTCTTTCTTATTTATTACACTAAAATGTAACTTAAAATTTTAACATATCTCTCTACTTGCTTGATACATTTCTATTTAGTCATAGCAAAAATGGGATTTTATGTAAAATGTGTTCTTTCATTATACGATACTTCTCAAGCCCTGATCTTATTTATTATAATAAAATGTAACTTAAAATCTTTTTTTTTTTTTTTTTTTTTTTTGAGACGGAGTTTCGCTCTTGATACCCAGGCTGGAGTGCAATGGCGCGATCTCGGCTCACTGCAACCTCCGCCTCCTGGGTTCAGGCAATTCTCCTGCCTCAGCCTCCTGAGTAGCTGGGATTACAGGCACGCGCCACCGTGCCCAGCTAATTTTTTGTATTAGTAGAGACGGGGTTTCACCATGTTGACCAGTATGGTCTCGATCTCTTGACCTCGTGATCCACCCGCCTCGGCCTCCCAAAGTGCTGGGATTACAGACATATTGCTCTTTTTACTTGTTATAAAAATAAGCATCACATCATATTAATCCTCTGAAATGTCTTGTACATCTGTCACTTTCTGTCTATTTTTACTGGTACTGTATTGTCCCCGCACCCTTGCATTTATTCTGAGGCAGATTGGAACATTGGCTTTCCAATGATCACCTTTATAAATGACTTTTGACTTACCCACTAACTGGTTAATTTTTCCTACAATTTAGGATATCTTATTGTGTCACTCTGCAGCTTTAAAACATTAGTTGACTCTATATAGTAAATATTGCTGAAGTTTATCATTCTCCTTTTCAAAGCCTTGATAGTTTTTATCACTGTGTTGACCCAATTTTATCACTCCCTAATTTTCTGACTTGTAGTTTTAGGTTACAAACAACTCCTTTCAGAGGAAGTAAGTCTTGCACATATATCCCACCATAACTTTTCATATTCTCATGACTTCATTTTATTTCCTATCTCTTAAAATCTTTCCTTCATTATTCTTCTTCCAGTTGCCACGTCGGTTAAGGCTGAACTCAAAGTCAAGCTTTCTTAGGAATCATGCTGTGGAATCTCTTCTGTAACATCTCAATAGTATCTTCTTCAGGCATCATTCATATAAGCATAAAGTTCTATATGGAATAGTTTGTTGAATGTGTATTGCTTCCCAGTGGGGTTATGAGTATAAAAGCCAAGACTGTAGAGTCAGTGTGAAAGAGGACCAGGTACATGTATTTCCTCAAGCTGCATGAGGGCAGGGGAATTATATACACATCCCTTTTTGCCCTCACAGAATTAATGCCAGTAAGGAAACCTATTTTGGGTTGTTTTTATTTACTTGAAATAGCGAGATATTTTGGACGAATGTAATTTAAAGAAGATTATGGCAGGAATAAAGCATGTTGACTTCATCGAATTTGAGCTGTAACTACTCAATTCTTGTCTGTGCAGTACCTGATGTCATGACTCACATCCCCTCCGCAAGGACTACAGGCAGGGAGTAGTTCTGTGTCCAGCCTAGTGTGACTGCAATGAAATGCAGTCTTATTAGAGCTAATGTCAGCGAACCTGTCAAATTCAACATCAAATCCTGCCATTGTCTCCAGTGCAATGAGTTATTACTGTGATTGTTCTGCATAGTTGCCAAATGCTTGACATCATTCAGCTATGCCCTGTGCTTTGACAAAGTTCATGGTTATCAATCAACATGTATGTATATATAAAAAATTGTTTAATTGGAAAGTCTTGTGGCATTAATAATACTAAATCCATTGTGATTTGAGCCAACTGTGTTGTTTAAAAAATACAATCTGTGATATTGAATGAGATATTTGAACATTAAGTTATATTTCAAAATTTTGTTTAGCTACAGTGTACTAACTTGTCTTTAGGAAACAAAACTCCATTTTCACTGCCCTATGATAAAACTTTTGAAATTTGCTTTTAAGTTGTTAACATGTGGCAATTATAAATGAATAAAAGATTTTACTGAATAATGTGTAATATTAATATTTCTACATACTAATGACTTTTTGGAGTATCTTACTCACTCCTAGCTCAAATGTGTAATGACTTTTTATGAAAAAAAAAATAAAAGTCTTGTCTTAAAAGAAGCTAGTTTTACTCATTTCATTGTCATTATGTTTAAACAAAAATAATAATTATTTAAAATTGTTTCATTAATTTCTTCAAATCTATGATTTGCCATTGTACAATAAACAAGTTTTTTAGGCATCATAAGTGAGGGAAACATAGATATATCCAACAGAATCATGAAATAATTTTTTATAATAATTTAATTTTTGTACACTTGTTGAAAGATCCATTTCACTCTTAGAGATTTTTAAAATTACATATCACTCTTGATACGACTAAGAAAGATCTGATGAAGTTAGTTAATATATTTCTAAAAATCTTTCTGTTGATAATTAAATTCTCTTGAATCAATTTTTGATTAAATTGTTGATACTTATATTTTTAACATAACTTTATCTTAAAATGTCTTCAATTTTAAGAATCAAAGTTATTAAAAGATGGTTTAATTACTGACTCTGCGGTTTCTTATCAATATTGTGACATCTGTTATGCAAGTTTATGTTTATTTAAGCAGATAATAACAATTACATAATGCCTATCAACAGCCACTAGTGACTGTAAGGTCAGTTCTGATTGCAGATATGTTGAAGTGTGAGAAAAACATGTAGTCTTAAAGGATGAAATAAATTATAATAGTGTTTTCCTTCCAGTTACAAACAAATTTAATATGAATAATTTAATTTCAGACAATATTTTGTAAAAATACATTTGTTGAAAAATTGTTTTGGGATTCTTCCTGCGTATAACTTGTCACTGTTTTCTTTTTTAGTCTTAGTTGCAGAGGTAGCCCATTTTTATCAAATACCCCTTAGGTTTTTGTGTAGATGTATTTTATTTAATCTATCTCTTATTAACTTGGTGATCATGTGGCTAAGTTCTTGCTAAATGATTGTGAGCAAAGGGAAGGCATATCACTCTGTGTTAAGGCTGTTAAGATCTAGTGTGCCTCCTACTTCCTTCCCTTTCAATCTCACCTTGGAATCTACACGTGAGAAGATGGTAACACGAAGTGTGGAGCCTGGATCCTTCATGTACATAATGATTGATAAGCTTACCACAGTAAACACCTTATTTTGAAAAAGCACTGAGTTTGGAGTTTTTCTCTGTTTAAGCTAGTCTTGATAATGACGCTAATGACACATTTCTATATAAATTGGATCCCATTGTTTATAAACTGTGAATGGCGTCATTGAAATATGAGATTATTTTGGATTTGAGCAAAAAAATCCTTTTGGTAAGTGATTTAAACATATCTGTGAGCTAAGAAAATTTTAATTGTGAAGGACAAGAATTTACCACCAGTTACATAGATGATATTGAGAACCAAGAATGGTTACTCTCCCCTGCTGCTGCTATATAAGCCATGTTTCTGATTCTGCTTCTATATCAACAAATAAAAAACACAAAATAGTAAATATGATTATTGTAAATGTTTAAAATATGAAACATTACACATTGAATGGGTTAGACACTTCCATATATATATATGACAAATATATTTTGTTTATTACAAGCACCAAATGTCTAACAGATAAATATAATGGAATAGTAGATCATTCCATTTGATTACCTAAGAGATATGAGTCACATTTTTTCTTTCTTATAGTAACTTTACAATTGATGGCATTACAGGCAGACTTTCTTTTTTTTTAGGGAGTATAATATAGTCTCACTAGCAGGGTGTCCCTCAGCTCTAGCCTTTCTGTTCTTGCCTCAGTTTGCCTCTATGGGTGAAGCCTGAGAGTACGAACAGGTGATTGTCATTCTATGCCAAGGGTTGAGTTTCAACTCTTAAATCATTCCCTCATATTCCATCTAAAATAAACACACACCTGTCAGATACACACACACATACACACACACACACAACACTTAAGTGGACATACAGATTTTAATTTTATCTTCCACAGATTATTTGTGGGGCAGAGTCATAATTCGAATATTTAAGCCACTTTCAAATGATGCTAATACTTTGAAACTGCTCATTATTCACTTTAATGACAGTTTTCCATTAGACTTAAAGATTTTAAAACTTTAAATTTATGTCATTAAGTCACTTACAGCACATTAGACCATTTACTATAAATTTAATTCACTTTGTGGAAAATTTTGTGATTTATCTGAAATGATAATAAGTTTACAATAGATTTTGTGTGTGACTTATGAAATATTTATTTCAATATCAACGTTGCTGCATTATATAAAAAAAAATTTGGTCTGGAAGGAATTAAAAATGTAAATGATAGTTCTAGGCAGATAGTGCAGTACTTAGTTTAAGAAGGTTACACTTTAGGGTCATTTCTGATTTTTCTTAAGTAAATAATCTTGCACTTAAAAACCTAAAACAAAATTACCAACCAGTGTTGGTAGTCCTTAATTTTATGGCAAAAATATTAATTCTCTTTTGTCTCACAGTTTGCAAATAAAATGCGATTGCAAATTCAATATTAGGTTAAATAAAAATAAAATGACGTTTTCAGGGTGTGCAAGACTAAGCATAAGGTATAGAGAAAAGTGTCACTGAAGATTTTGTGCTTTTAAGAAATGGTATGATTTTCACAGGAATCATCAAGTAACACATTACATACGACATTTAGTTATCTAAATCAGCTTATAAAGTCTTTACTGAAGGAAATTTTGCTATCATTTGGGATAATGTGAAATAAATCATAAATTGAGCTGACAATTTCATTAAAGAGATTTAAAATTGTATATGTTCTTAATTTTCCATATAATGGCCTTCAGTTTGTACATAATGGTCTAGAAATTTTAAACAATGTTTAGACATCCTGTGATTTCTGAAAATATTTTTAAAACCACTTAACTTTAAGAAATAGTTTTGATATAATTTCCTACTGTGGGAGCAAAATTCTGTAGCTATATAAACACTGGTAACATAAACAAAAACCATTATTATCTGTTGAATAATGAATATATTAATTTATTCATTTGTTTATTGAATACTTTCTATTGTCTGAGTGACTTATAGTACTCGGATAAAATCACATCACATGCATGTCTAATTCTATCTTATACTGTTTAAATACTTAAGAAATGATATATTGAAAGCAGATTTTTACATGATGTCAACCTCCATTACATTACTGATAAGAAATTGAAAATTATCAGAATGCTGTCAAAAGATTTCATTTCAACATCCAAGATATGGGTGATAAATATTTGTCAATTCCACAAAACTAAGTTTTACCCAACTTTCCAATCACTCAACTTAAACCTGGATTCCCTGTGCTCAAGTATAACCCAGTAATTTTATAATACCTTGTTTTGTACTCAAATCTGTTCATTTTTTCTCAATTATTTGTTTGTTTCCACCATTCTAACAGTAATTTTAACCTCAGTCTCACACTGAGGTTAGATTTCTAACTGTGGTTTGTCTGCTTAGTCTCCCTCATACTTATTTCTTTGATTTATTATCAGTTCTGAGTGCTTCATGTAACTAGTAAAACTTTACAGAGCAATTTTTATTACAAAAATCCATCTATGTGAACTGCAGAAAGCGTAGTATATACAGGTGAGACAGTATAAAAATTATCTATTATTTTTGCACTATGTATTCATGTATTGCTAAACATTCTGGTATCTGTTTCTCCACCTCTTGCTTTTTTGATCCATAAATCCACCTCACCCCTAAATAATCATACAAAACATTTTAATATACATTTATATAATCCATGTCATTTTATCTAAATATAAAAAGGTATGTTTTATTCAATTCTATAGATATTTATACTGTAGTTTATTTGCCCTAGTTGTGAACATTTAGATGACTTCCAAACGGTGAATTTATTAAAAACATGATGCAATGACAAATTAGCATTTTCATGATTTCCTTCTCATTAAATCTTAGAAGGATTCTATATTAAAAGATATAAACAGTTTTCTGCATATGGCTAGCCAGTTTTCCCAACATTATTTATTAAATAGGGAATCCTTTTCCTCTTGCTTGGTTTTGTCAGGTTTGTCAAAGATCAGATGGTTTTAGATGTGTAATGTTATTTCTGAGGCCTCTGTTCTGTTTCATTGGTCTGTATATCTGTTTTGGTCCCACTAGCATGCTGTTTTGGTTACTGTAACATTGTAGTATGTTTTGAAGATAAGTAGTGTGATGCCTCCAGGTTTGTTCTCTTTGCTTAGGACTGTCTTGGTTATAAGGGCTCTTTTTAGTTTCCATATGAAATTTAAAGTAGCTTTTCTTTTTAAACTCTGTGAAGAAAGTCAGCAGTAGCTTGATGAGGAAAGCATTGAATCTATAAATTGCTTTGGGTAGTGTGGCCATTTTCACAATATTGACTCTTCCTATCCATGAGCATGGAATGTTTTCCTATCTGTTTGTGTCCTCTCTTATTTCCTTGAGCAGTGGTTCATAGTTTCCCTTAAACAGGTTCTTCATGTCCCTTATAAGTTGTATTCCAAAGCATTTTATTCTCTTTGTTGCAATTGCAAATGTATATTTACTCCTGATTTGGCTCTCTGCTTGTCTATTATTGGTGTACAGGAAGGCTTGTGATTTTTGCAAATTCATTCTGTATCCTGAGACTTTGCTGAAGTTGCTTATCAGCTTAAGGAGATTTTGGCCTGAGACGATGGGGTCTTCTAAATATACAATCATGTCATCTGTAAACAGAAACAATCTGACTTCCTCTTTTCCTATTTGAATACCATTTGTTCATTTATCTTGTCTGATTTTCCTGGCCAGAACTTCCAATACTATGTTGAATAGGAGTAGTGTGAGAGGGCATCCTTGTCTTGTTCTGGTTTTCAAAGGGAATGCTTCCAGCTTTTGCCCACTCAGTATGATATTGGCTGTGGGTTTGTCATAAATAGTTCTTATTATTTTGAGATACATTCCATTAATACATAGTTTATTGAGTGTTTATAGCATGAAGGAGTGTTGAATTTTATAGAAGCATTTTTCTGCATCTATTGAGGTAATCGTGTATTTTGTCATTGGTTCTGTTTATGTGATGGATTAAATTTGTAGATTTGCTCATGTTGAACCAGACTTGTATCCCAGGGATGAAGCCGACTTGATTGTGGTAGACCCCTTCCTTACACCTTATGCAAAAATTGACTCTTGATGGATTAATGACTTAAATGTAAGACCTAAAACCATAAAAAACCTAAAAGAAAACCTAGGCAATACCATTCAGGACATAGGCATGGACAAAGACTTTATAACTTAAAAACCAAAAACAATGACAACAAAAGCCAAAATTGACAAATGGGATCTAATTAAACTAAAGAGCTTCTGCACAGCAAAAGAAACTATCATCAGAGTGAACAGGCAACCTGCAGAATGGGAGAAAATTTTTGCAATCTATCCATCTGACAAAGGGCTAATATCCAGAATCTACAAATAACTTAAACAAATTTATGAGAAAAAAACAAAACAACACCATCAAAAAGTAGGCAAAGGACATGAACAGACACTTCTGAAAAGAAGACATTTATGTGGCCAACAAACATATGAGAAAAAGTGATGACCAGCTCATCATCACTGGTCGTTAGAAAAACACAAATCAAAACCACAATGAGATACCATCTCAGGTCAGTTAGAATGGTGACCACTAAAAAGTCAGGAAACAGATGCTGGAGAGGATATGGAGAAATAGGAACACTTGTACACTGTTGGTGGGGGTGTAAATTAGGTCAACCATTGTTGAAGACAGTGTGGTGATTCCTCAAGGATCTAGAAGTAGATATTCCATTTAACCCAGCAAGCCCATTAATGGGTGTATATCCAAAGGATTATAAATCATTCTACTGTAAAGGCACATGCACATGTACGTTAATTGCAGCATTGTTCACAATAGCAAAGACTTGGAACCAATCCAAATGCCCATCAATGATAGACTGGATAAAGAAAATGTGGCACATATACAGCATGTAATGCCAGGCAGCCATAAAAAATGACAAGCTGATGTCCTTTGCATGAACATGGATGAAATTAGAAACCATCATTCTCAGAAAACTAACACAGGAACAGAAAACCAAGCACTGCATGTTCTCACTCATAAGTGGGAGTTGAACAATAAGAACACATGGACACAGGGAGAACATCACATACCGAGGCCTGTTGTAGGGTGGGGTACTAGGGGAGGGAGAGCATTAGGAGAAATACCTGATATAGATGATGAGTTGATGGGTGCAGCCTACCACCATGGGACGTGTTTACCTATGTAACCAAATTGCACATTCTACACATGTATACCAGTACTTAAAGTACAATTTTTAAAAAGTGGACACTTTTGAAGCATTTTCAAACTGTAATATAACACATGTTCAATACTGAAAACATAAAAACAAAATATACACAGGAAAGCCCCATGAGGGGGAAAATGACCCAGTCACTTTTCCCTAGCATAACTACTTTTTAATTCTCCCTCTATGTGTTTTTGTCTTCTTTTCCATCTATTTGTGTTCTCATTAGACAAATGTCATACTATATGTGCGTGTGTGTGCCATTGTGTAACTTAATTTTTCATGCTGCAGTAATTTATAATATATTTCCATACTAAATATTTCTTACAGTTAGGTTTTTAACTGCTTAATATATCGTATCAATATAGCAAATGTATGTAATCATCAACTGTTCAGGTTATTTCCAACTTCACATTGTGACTAGTATGTTAAAACATTTAAAATGGTTATTATTGAGGCCGGGCGCGGTGGCTCAAGCCTGTAATCCCAGCACTTTGGGAGGCCGAGGCGGGTGGATCACGAGGTCGAGAGATCGAGACCATCCTGGTCAACATTGTGAAACCCCGTCTCTACTAATACAAAAAAATTAGCTGGGCATGGTGGCGCGTGCCTGTAATCCCAGCTACTCAGGAGGCTGAGGCAGGAGAATTGCCTGAACCCAGGAGGCGGAGGTTGCGGTGAGCCGAGATCGCGCCATTGCACTCCAGCCTGGGTAACAAGAGCGAGACTCCGTCTCAAAAAAAAAAAAAAAAATGGTTATTATTGAATGATAGAGGTATAATAAACGTTCTTTTGATTATCTGATAGCTCTAACACAATCAGCATTTTGTACTGATTGTAGAGTTTCTGGGTCAATATTTACCACATATTTAAATATCTTAAAAAGTATTGTCAAAATTATACTAAAAATAATTTACAATTTACATTCCTACCAGCCTAAGGTTTCCTTGATTTATCAGCAACACTGCCTAACATAAAACTTTTCATTATATGTAACACTTAAGGGTGAAATAATGCATGATAAGTACTATTTTACAATATTTGACTATCTGACTACCAATTAACTTGAACTTTTATTTTTTATGTTTTCTGCATTTATAAATAGATTTTTGTCAATGTCCCAGACAAAACAGATGGCTTGCCCTAAATGAAATTTAATAAAGATGATCCTTACAAAAGCACAGACCATCTTTAAGGGAATGAGAAAGGATTGTCCAAAATGTGCGAACTACTAAAAGCAGGAGGAGCCTTTGTCAACGCCGGCAAGAAGTGACAGGGAAAGAAACTTATCGTTAGCACCCAGAGACTGGAAGCTGGATGGAGGGGACAGCTGTTGGACGTATAACCTTAAGTTCAGCTATTCCTGGGTGACCTCAGGGGAAGGAGACAGAAGACTAATAACCCACTCTCCTCCTTCCTGTTTTCTTCCGGTGTTCATATAGGTTACATTTTGTCTGCAGCCAGTGGTTGAGAAAACCTAAAGAATGAAGCTGGAACGAGTGTGGATCTTCAGCATTAAACAGAAGTTATCTGGCACAAATATCTTGTTTCAATCTCATAATGATGTTCTTGTCTTTTTTCTAAGCCTTTATTATAGTTATGTATACATAGAATGTAATGACCTTTTACAATATATTATGTCAATGTATGCCCCAAATATTCATTTTTAAGTTTGTCATTTATTAACATAACAGAAATTACTCATATTTATGTAAACAAATGGGTCACTTTCTTTATGATGCCTGCTTTTTGTAGCAAGAAAAAAAGTACACATACACAATCACGACACACACACACAGACACCCTTTTGCCTTACTCCATTGCTAATTTGGTTTTTGTATATATTTAATTCTTCTGAAATACATAGGGCATATGCTCTGAGATAAACATTTTTCCCACTACTTTACTAGTTAGACACCTATATTTAGATCTATATGTATATATCTGTATCTAAAACTATATCTTTATGCCTATATACATCTGTAAGAAAGGAAAAAATAAACAAAAAAAATCTCTATCCATATAGGTATATATAGGTATAGTTTATATGTATATGAATATATATTTACATACCCATATTTATCTACCTTTATCTATACCTAGCTTTATCTCCATCTACTGATATATATATAAACATATTTCCAAACCTATTTATATATGTATATCTATATGCTTATAAAGCTTTTTTCCTTTTTTTTTTTGTTTGTCTTTCCTCATGTAAATCAGGATTTTCCTAATAGTTTTTATATTACTGCTTCAGGTGATATTTTTTAACATTAAAATTACTGATTTAGATTTTTCCACAATACTATTTTTTTACTCATTTTAATGTTGATTTTAAGATTTCATTAATTTTTACTTTGATTTCAACAAGTATGAACTTGACTACCCTTCATTTCTATTGCATACATTTTTTTTTTGAGACAGGTCCTCCCTTTGTCACTCAGGCTGGAGTGCAGCAGCACCATCATATCTCACTGCTGCAGCCCTGACCTCTCAGACTGAAGCCAGCCTCCCACCTCAGCCTCCTGAGTACCTGGGACTACAGACCTTTGCTACCATGGCCAGAGGTTTTGCATTTTTTTTTTTTTTGTAGATATAAGGGGTCACACCATGTTTCCCTGGCTGGTCTCCAACTCCTGAGCTCAAGCAATGTGCCTGCCTCAGTTTCTCAAAGTTCTGGGATCACAGGTGTGAGCTACCACCCAGCCCACTGACTGTCTAAAGTTGTCTGTCCTCTTACATTAGTTTTCTGTTGTTACTTTGAAAATGTTATAAGTTTTACTTCAATTGTGTTTATACATATTTAACCATGATACATATGCATTGAGAATATGCATTATATATAATATATAATATGCATTGGATTTTTTTTAAAAAATCTGATATTTTGTTTTTATTCTCCAGCAAGATTTATTATTAAAAATGAAATTATAAAAAGACATGTATTTTCTCTTCATATTCAGCATTCTTTTCATCTATCAGAAGGAAATAATAAATATTTGTTATGAAATATTTTATACATAAAACATACAAAGTAATGCTATATTTAGCATCAATTTACCTGTGACTCAACTAAAGAAGGAAAGTGGATACATTTTAAGTCACTGTCAATATTTTGTTGTTGGTAGACCTTTTCAAAGAGAGTTCTATTTTAGCTAATCTAATCTCCCACTCTTCTTTGTAGTAATATTCCTCATGCAGTAACTTTACTCATTTTTGACTGAGCTGTGATTTTTAAAGAATATGTGTTTTGAAAGATAAAAAGCAAATTTCTCTCTTACCACTTAGTCTATTGACACAGTCTCTTAGATCTACAACTGCTGTGTCTCCATACAGCTTAGGCGCAACACTAGTTAAAATTCTGTTCTATGCTTAGTATCTATCTAATGCACAGATGTTTGTCTTCCCTCTCAATAAAATATATTTCTCAGACAACACTCTTTATTAGTCTTTTCTATTTATCTGGTTATTTGCTTCTGAGGGTTTTGTATCTAAATGGTTTTGGAATGCTAATGGTTGTGGAATAATTTTCCCATATTATCTGACAGTTTCAGAAAGCAGTAACTGCATAGCAGTGGGCAGAGGGATAGATCTCCAATTTAGTATTACAAGTTCATGGGCTTGAGGCTAGGTGCAGTGGCTCATGTCTATAATCCC
Organism: Aotus nancymaae; assembly: GCF_030222135.1. Lineage (NCBI taxonomy): Eukaryota > Metazoa > Chordata > Mammalia > Primates > Aotidae > Aotus > Aotus nancymaae. The sequence goes on from NW_026988435.1 coordinate 27,267,910, forward strand.
AGTACTTTGGGAGGCTAACGGGAGCAGATCACTTGAGGCCAGGAATACGAATTACAGCCCTTTACTCCCTATATATGGTAATCATGACATGATGAGGAACACTCGCATATTACATTAACAGTATTAAACTTTCCTTTACATGAGAAAACACATTAATACTTATACATCTTGTGCGTATCTTCTATTATCCTTAAACCCTAAAATTATTATGGGATTTACATGCTATAGTTATAGTTTAACAAGAACGCTAGATTGTGGATCTAATAATAGAAGCCTGCAACTTCTTACCTACAGAGAAAGTATGCAAGAACTGCTAACTCATGCCTTCATGCCTAACAACATGGTTTTCTCAGCTTTTAAAGGATTAGAGTTATCTGTTGGTCTTAGGAACCAAAAACATTGGTGCAACTCCAAATAAAGCAACAAACAGTATTTTTCCACTACTATAATAGCCATATTCCCCTTAATCTTACCTATTATTATTACCTTAAGCAACCCTTGCAGAAAAGGTTCGTACTCATATTATGTAAAAATATGCATCATACGCGCCTTCATCATTAGCTTCACACCTACAACAATGTTTATATATACAGACCAAGAAATAATTATTTCAAACTGACATTGAATAACAATTCACGCTCTTAAATTCTCACTAAGCTTCAAACTAGACTTCTCTACTCTTACCCCAGCAGCACTTTTTGTTATCTGATCTATTGTAGAATTCTCAATATGATATATGAACCCAGACCCTAATATTAATCAATTTTTCAAATATTTGTTTATTTTCCTCATCACGATATTAATTCTGGTTACTGCCAACAACCTCTTTCAAATCTTTATAAGATGGGAAGGTGTAGGATTTATGTCTTTATTTATTTATTTTTTTGTGATGAAGTCTTGTTCCGTCACCAGACTGGAGTGCAGTGGTGCCATCTCCGCTCACTGTAACCTCCTCCTCCCGAGTTCAAGTGATCCTCCTGCCTCAGCCTCTCCAGTAGCTGGGACTACAGGTATGTACCATGATGCCCAGCTAATTTTTTATATTTTTTAGTAGAGATGTGGTTTCACCATGTTGACCAGTATGGTCTTGATCGCTTGACCTTGTGATCCGCCTGCCTTAGCCTCCCGAAGTGCTGGGATTACAGGCATAAGCCACCACACCTGGCCAGGAATCACGTCTTTCTTACTACTTGGCTGACGGTATGATTGAGCAGATGCTAATACAGCAGCCCTCCATGCAGTTCTGTACAACTGCATCAGTAGTATTGGCTTTATTTTAGCCATAGCATGATTCCTCTTATCCTCCAACACATGAGACTGTCAACGAGCCTTTATTCTAAATTCTACTCCCAACTCCCTTCCATTAATTAGCCTGCTTTTAGCAGCCACAGGAAAGTCAGCTCAATTTGGCCTTCATCCCTGACTTCCATTAGCTGTAGAAGGCCCAACCCCAGTCTCAGCCCCTATTCCATTCCAGCACTATAGTTGTAGCAGGAGTTTTCCTGCTCATGCACTTCTATCCCTTAATAGAAAATAATCTATTAATCCAAACCTTTACATTATGTCTAGGGACTATTACCATCTTATTTACAGCAATCTGTGCTCTAATGCAAAATTATATAAAAAATTGTATCATTTTCTACCTCGAGCCAGGAGGCTTTATAAAAGCCACAATTGGCATTAATTAACCACATCTAGCCTTCCTTCACGTCTGCACCCATGCCTTTTCTCCTCCTCCCCTGTTATTGATATCCTTGCACTTACAGGTATGCCTTTCCTCACAGGCTTTTACTCTAAAAACTTTATTATCGAAACTGAAAACACGTCATACACCAACGCCTAAGCCCTTTCTATTACTCTTATTAAACCCCTCTGACAACTGTGTATAGTACCTGTATCATTTTCTTTGCTCTGATAAGACAACCTCACTTTACAACTCTCATTATCATTAACGAAAATAACCCCTTCCTAATTACTTCAGTTATGCTCCTAATAATCAGCAGTATCTTCCCTGGATTCCTCATCACCAACACTACTATTCCTGCTTCACACTTCTCCCCTGCAACAACTATACCACTCCATCTAAAGCTCACAGCCCTTGGTGTGACTGCTTTGGGCCTCTTACCAGCAATGGAGCGTAACTTCCTCAATATAATCTCAAACTAAAGCACCCATCACAGACATTCAACTTCTTTTTTTTTAACTTTGATTATTTTTATTTTATAATATAGATTTTTCTTTTTGGCTGTTTTTGCTTTTTTCTTTCTTTCTTTTTTTTTTTGACGTTAATAGTTCTTGTTATCTACAAGTTGTCATTTCCACAAAAATGGGTGGGAAGTTGGGGAGGGATAGCATGGGGAGAAATGTGACATTCAACTTCTTTAAGAACACGAGGATTTTATCTGGCCACAATTCACCATTCAAACCCAGACTCAAGCCTTTCCATGAGGCAAAATCTAGTTTTACTTCTACTAGACTTAATTTGGCTAGAAAAGTCTAAACCTGCCTCCTCACTCTCAAGAATCATTCAACTCTCTACGCTATTAATACCAATCATGATTACTACCCCATGGTACTCAACTATTCACCAAACCAGCACTATGAATAATCCTAATAATAAAGCCCCTCAAATGTCAATACTTGATCCTCCTGTTTCAGAGTATTCTTCCATAGGTATCGCCACAGTACAACCAAAAACAACCATCATACCACCCAAATAAATAAATAAATAAGCTATTAACCCCACAAAATCCCCACAAAAATTCAACACAATACCACAACCCACAACACTACTAATATTTAGCCCTAGACCACCATAAATAGGAGAAAGCTTTGAAGAAAAACCTACAAATCCTATAACCAAGAGGATACTCAATACAAATAAAGCATATGCCACTATTCCCACATGGATTATAACCATGACTAATGATACAAAAAATTATTAGTTGTATTTCAACTATAAGAATACTAATGACCAACATCTGCAAAACATACGCGTTAATAAAAATTATTAACTATTCATTCATTGACCTCCCCACACCATCTAACATTTCTACATGATGGAATTTCGGCTCACTTCTTGGTGCCTGCCTAATTCTCCAGATCATTACAGGATTATTTTTGGCCATGCACTATACATCAGACACCTTAGCTGCCTTCTCTTCAGTTGCTTATATCGGGGAGATGTAAACTGCAGCTGAATGGTCAGCTATTTTCATGCTAATGGTGCTTCAATATTCTTCATCTGCCTTTTCCTACATGTTGGTCATTTATATTCCTAGAAACCTGAAATATTGGCATTATCCTCCTACTCACAATTATAGCAGCAGCATTCACAGGCTACGTGCTCCCATGAGGCCAAATATCATTCTGATATTTAATATTGAATGTCATTCAATATTTAATATTGAATTACAAATCTGCTCTCAGCTATCCCATACATTGGATCTGATCTTGTACAATGGATCTGAGGTGGATTCTCAGTTGACAAAGCCACCCTCACACAATTTTCCACCTTTCATTTCATCTTACCCTTCATCATTGGAGCTCTAGCAACTGTTCACATTTTATTCTTACATGAAACAGGATCTAACAACCCTTCAGGGCTTTCATCAGACCCCAACAAAATCATTTTCCATCCTTACTATGCAATCAAAGACATTATAGGATTAATTTTTCTCCTCCTCTTTCTAATAACTCTTGTATTATTTTTCCCTGACCCCCTGAGCTATCCAGATAATTACAGTTTAGCCAACCCTCTCAATACCCCACCCCTCATTAAACCAGAGAGATACTTTCTGTTTGCCTCCACAGTCCTATGATTCACCTCTGACAAACTAGGAGGCATTCTAGCCCTGGTGTTCTTCATTCTTATCCTAGCAATTATTCCTGTACTTCACATATCTAAACAACAAAAATAATATTCTGACCATTAAGTCAATGCCTATTCTGAATCTTAGTGGTTGACCTGTTTACACTCACATGAATCAGAGGACAGTCAGCCGAATACCCTTTTACTACCATCGGACAGACTGCATCTATTATATTCATCTCTACTATGCTCGCCCTTAAACCACTCACTCCCTTAGTTGAAAGCAAACTACTTAATTGAAAATGTCTTTGTAGTATAATTCAATACTCTGGCCTTGTAAACCAGAAATGGAGAATCCCCTCCCCAGGGCAGCTCAGGGAAAAAGCATTCTCACTTCACCATCAACATTCAAAGCTGAAATTCTAATTCAACTACTCCCTGAACTTTTCTCACCATATGCTTTAACTGCCACGTCAGTATTAATCAACTAGCACTAACACAGCAGTGCTTTTATGTATTTCATGCATTATTGCTAGTCCCCATGGATTATATATGGTACTATAATTGCTTATTCGTACATAGTACATTTGCATACAAAAGTACATTCTAAATTTTATCCACATGCATGTAAGCATGTATTAAAAATCCCTTAATCAACTGTAGTACAGCCACTATTATTAACTATACAATAAAAACCTAGTCCACATGAATATTGACCTGTACTAGAAATTCTTGACATTAAATAGTGCACACATTCGTTCATCAGACATAGTACATTTCAATCAAAACCCCTCTCATCCACATGGATATGTCCTGCCAAATTTTGTTCTCTTAGTCTACCAACCTCCCAGAAATCATCATCCCACTACTCGCTCAGGGCCCCGACCACTTGGGGGTGACTACCTTGAAACTATATCTGGCATCTGGTTCTTACTTTAGGGCCATAAAACTAAGATCACCTGCGTGTTCCCCTTAAATAAGAAATTTCGTTAGACTAGTAACTATCACCCTATTAACCGGTCACGGGAGCACTGTAATGCATTTGGTATTTTTAACTTTGGGGGATACCATCACTCACCATTGCGGAAGGCCCAGTCCCCTCCAAATCTGCTGTAGACGAACTCGGATTTGATTTCTGCCAAATGAGTTGTAGAAGCTGAGCTTATAATGAACATTCCAGGCAGGCATTATAACCATAAGGTGTTAATGAATTCATACTTGAAGGAGAGAGCAATTAATCAATAGACACGTTCGCTCAGGCACACACACTCACTTTCAATCACTATTTCCGATTAAATCCTCAAACCCCCCTCCCCCATCTCTGACTTTACCAACCTAGGAAAATGTACTATTGCCGAACCCCAAAAACACGAGACTAAATGCAACCTAGTCAGAACCCAGATATCATATTTTGTTCCTGAATATCCCAACAGCTACCCCTCCTTAAGAACCTCCTACTAAATTAAACCTCTATTTATATAATAATCACAATAACTAAATTTTCAGCCTAATACTAATAGGCCATATAAATCTGGCCGACAATGCAAAACCCTATCTCTACTAAAATTACAATAATAATCTGGGCGTAGTGGTGCACGCCTGTAATCCCAGCTACTTGGGAGGCTAAGGCATGAGAATCGCTTGAACCCAAGAGGTGGAGATTACAGTGAGCTGAGATCACACCTCTGCACTCCAGCCTGGGCAACAGAGTGAGACACTGTCTCAAGAGAAAAAAAAACAAAAGGAAGTTCTTTGGCTTGGATACTATTCTCTACTGAAATACGAATTGTATCTTTTATCCTATTTGGAAAAGATGTACTTGGAAACAAATATCTGGACAACACATACTATTAAACCTAGTTTAATAGCTCCTTCTGACTTTTACTAAAAGTTGGGAAATGAGGCTACAGAGGCATTATTTTTCATATCTAAATGAATTTTCCAATGTTGTCTTATTGCTGAAAAGTATACAAAAATTTCAAATAGGAATTTTTTTAAAATAGCTAAAGTGATGAAATGCACAATAGTATCCTTTTTAGATATCACTCAGCCCCACAACCACTTGTGAGTGTAAAACTTTAACTACATTTATACCTGCTCCACAATATCTGAACAATGCCATCTCTAAAACTGAACTGTTGAGGCATTGTGATTCATTTACTGCGCTATATAGCAATAGCCTTTTGATCCAGTATTCACTAATTTGGAAACAGTTGGGCCAATTTCTCTTTGTCCTCATACTTTTCCAAGAGATGCCAGTGTCTTGAACTCAGTCTTTTGACAGTGGTAATTTAATTTTTAAATTGTTATTTTCAAAATCTTTTACTACACCAGTTTTTTCCATATCAAATTTAAAGCCATCAGACTCGTTTATATTAACACTTCTTAACATTTATATAGATCTTACCTTACCATCAAACAGTCAAGATCGTAACAATTTTACGTACGTTAAGTAATTTAAGCTCTTTGACCACCCGTCGTGTTTAGTACTAGTATGGTCTCCAATTTATTTATCAAGACACTGAAGCACCAAGAAGTCAAATGACCTACCTCATGTCAACAAACCACCAAGTGACAGTACACAAATCAGAAGCCTGCTTCCAGGTCCTATTTTATATTGGTCTGATTTCTCTTATTTATAGCAGAATGCCTATAACTGGTTAATTTATAAAGAAAAGGAATTTATGTCTTACTGTTACAGAGGCTGAGAAGTTCAATGTTGAGAAGCCGCATCAGGTGTGAGCTGGTGGGCACGCTCTGAAGACTCCTGAGGAAGCACAGGGCATCACACTGCAAGCAGACTGAGAATGCTCATGGGCTTGCTCACTTCTGTCTTCCTCTTCTTATAAAAACACCATTTCCACTCCATGATAACCCATTATTCCGTGAATCCATGAATGGACTAATCCATTTGTAATGGCAGAGACTCATTATTCAATCACCTCTTGAAGACCCTGCCTCTCAATACTGCCATATGTTTATATCTATATAAATAGCAAGTACAAAATATATCGCAAAACACATGCCAGATATATATATATAGATATAGATATAGATTATGTATATATGTCTGGCATGTGTTTTGCGATATATTTTGTACTTGCTATTGTTTGAATGTGTCCCGTTCAAAGTTCAGGTGTTGCCAATGTGATAGTATTGAGAAGTGGGACCTTTAAGAGGTGATTACGTCATTAGGAATCCTCCCTCATGAATGGAATTAAGACTGATGTGAAAGAAGCTTCACACAATATTTGGCTATTCTTCTGCCTCCTGTCATGTTAGGACACAGCATTTCTCCCCTGCAGAGGACATAACCCTCACCAGACAACCAAGTCCGTGAGAATCTTGGTCTTGGATTTACCAGCCTCCAGAAATATAAAAATATATATTTCTATTGTTTATAAATTACCAATTTTCAGGTGTTTGTTATAGCAGGACAGAGTAAGCAGAAATTCTATAGTATTGGATTGCTCACTCATTGCGTAAATAGTTGCTGAATATCTACTTTTTTGTAGACACAGTACTAGCTACTGAAGACACTCAGGATTCAAAATAGAAATATTTGCTTTTCCGAGGTTTATATTTTAGGGCATGGGTCATAAAATTATAGATAGTTTATTACTTTAAAAGAAAAGAAGACATAAATCATAACACATTAAATATCTCCATGAATAATTTCATTTCTATGGAAACTGTTGAGGTTTATTGAATTATTTTGTAACTGTCAGTTTCATATAAAGTTTCCATATATATATGATTTGACTCACCAATTAATTCAATTTATCAAAGTATAATTAAAACATGTTTATAAGAAAAAGTATTTGTAAATGTGTATAGGAATTTATTTATAATTAACACACTGAAATTTCTTCCAACTGGTAAATGAATAAACACACTATGACACATTCATGCAATGAAATACTACTTAGCAAGAAAAATAAATGAACAAAGGCAAGTCAAATGACAAAAGCAGAACATGAACCCTAATGCATACTACTAAGTGAAAGAGGGCAGGCTTCTACATGTTACAATTCTCATTTTCTTCAGTATTCCAAAATATGTATGATATGAAACATTATTTGTCACAACTATTGAACTATTTAATATAGTCTGCTTCTGCTTAACTGTATGTAGATTAAAAACTATGTCTTTAATTATCTACATTTGAAATTAATGAGAAAGACTGGTCACCAAGTAATAACCAAAATCAATGTAGTTGGAAATGAGAGCAAAGATCTGTATCTTTTGCTATTTAATTCCCTGAGTTCTCCATCTGCTTTTTTTAATACAGTGACTCTTGATGTATTATGTTTTTTGGATACTTAGTCATAACAAAAACATATGAGAAAAATTAAATATTGATGTTCACAGTAGGATAGTTGCAATATTTCATAGGCTTTTATCAAATAAGCAATATTTCTGCTTACCAGGACATTCTCTGTTGATGAAAGATTATTTTTCTTCTCACTTGAACGGAAATCTGAAAAGTCATTTTAAACTATATTTAGCTGTTGTGAACTATTTACTTCTTTTTTGTTCAAAAGCAAACAGGCAAGAAATGCAGTAGAACTGTTGACAGAATTGGCTTTTCCTTGTGACAAATCTGATTATTTCGATGTGTTAAAATAGGCATTGTTTTACATTAGAAACATGGCTATATTCTAATTGAAATGTTTGGAATATTTTAAGATTTTTATTTTAAGATTTTAAATCTTAAAATATTCCAAACATTTCAATAACATTCAATAACATTCAATAACAGATCAATAGATAGATAATAAATTACATTGCTCCATAACTAACAAAATTTCTTATTGTCTCTTATTTGGAGAGGAAATATATATCAATTCTCTTTATATTTTTATTTTTAAACCATTTCCATCAATCTCTAAGTAGGTATGCGCTGGGATATAACACTAATGCTTTAGAAATAATTCAACTAAACAATTCAACTATCTTTTAGATTTTCTACTAAATTCAAGGTCATCATAACTGAGGTAAATGGATGTAGACCCAATTACCATCATTTATTTTTTTCACTGATTGACATGATAAACATCAAGAGATTCTCCACAAGCCAAAAATTAAAAGTAACTAGAATGCAAAATTGAAAACAAATAAACAAAAGTAAATTAACAATATAAAAAAGAGGAAATAATATGTGTCCTGAGTCAAAAACTATTGGAAATGTTTCAAGGCACTGAAGATTTACCAATGAACAAAATCACATGTTTTTGGGAATGCTCAGTGGAAGAAACTGAGCCTTAATTTGCACAGGCAGGAAAATGTATGGGATTCATCATTTGACCTTGATCTTTGTGAGCTTCCTGATTTCTTAAGATGTGACACGTCTATTTTAAAGAGAGAAATTGTGAATGTTTATATGTATCAAATGATCATAGAAAAAGCAAGAGGACTAGTTCTTAGGAAAGAAAACTTTCAGCCGGGCGCGGTGGCTTACGCCTGTAATCCCAGCACTTTGGGAGGCCGAGGAGGGTGGATCACGAGGTCAAGAGATCGAGACCATCCTGGTCAACAAGGTGAAACCCCGTCTCTACTAAAACTACAAAAAATTAGCTGGGCATGGTGGCGCATGCCTGTAATCCCAGTTACTCAGGAGGCTGAGGCAGGAGAATTGCCTGAACCCAGGAGGCGGAGGTTGCGGTGAGCCGAGATCGCGCCATTGCACTCCAGCCTGGGTAACAAGAGCGAAACTCAGTCTCAAAAAAAAAAAAAAGGAAAGAAAACTTTCAAAAATATCAAAGAAAGACACCATGAGATTGTTTTATCTGAGATAGTCATTGAAAGAGAATTGAAATTTTAATAAAAAGGGAAATGTGGAAATATCTAAAATAAGGTAAATTATAATATATTAAGTGTTTACCATGCAGCAGATACTGTAAGCATTTTGCAATTAATATTTCTAACATTATTAAACACATACACTACTATTGCTGCTTTTGTAAAATAAGGCAGTAGAGACTTGGGACTAAATGGCCTATTCTAAGTTAATTGATCTATTAAGTACGAGATTCAGGATTAAAATTCAGGCTGACACCTGATCTTGCTCTCCAACAATACTGCTACATTGGATAAAAATTGCACTGGTGATTAAAAGATATAGTAATAGATAGGTTGAAGGCATATGTTTTACTCTTAAAATTTCCATAAAGTAAGAAAGAAAAACAGGCTAGAAAAATATAATGATACTGGATTATAAACAACCATGGAAGACAAGAAATTTGAATTTAACTCTATACTTAATTAGATAGCTTTTAATAAACAAATAAATGAATGAATAATTAAATAGCAAGTGTATTAATGACTATTAATTTGTCATTCACATTCATTCATCTATTTTTTACTCATTTATTTGTTTACAAAGTTTTAAACATGATTTATGGAATGGTTATTCTATAACAGACACTCTGCTACACATAAGAATCCTGCTCGGGATTAGAGACATTGGTAGCTGTTAATACTTACTAGAAAGATTTTGAAAGTTTGGCAAAAATTAAAGTTGAACATGAGAGTAACACTTTTGAGTATGGTATACTATTATTGTTACAGATTGCTGTAGTATATAAAATTATTTATACCTCTATAAACACAGAATATATATTTTTATATATATATGAATACATATATTACAGAAATACACATAAATTACATACAATTTTAGGTGAATATGATTATGCATTTTATTGAAGACTTAATTTTCTTTTAAAATAGGAGTAATAGTGACAGTTTTCCTCCTCTCTCTGTCTTGTCCATATCAGACCCTTATCCCTAAAATGTAATGTCACCTTGGGTTAATAAACTTTTTATCATAATAAATATGTATGGATTCATCTGCTGGGATTGTCATAACAAAATACTACAGAATGCATGGCTTAAATGACAGAAGTTTATTTCTCAATGTTCTGGAGCCTGCAAGTCTAAGATCGAGGTGTCAAGACCTTCAGTTTTTCTTCAGTCCTCTCGTCTTGACTTGGTTTCTTTCTTGGTGTGCCTCACATGGCTTTTTCTCTGTGCACAAGCATCCCTGGCTCATCTGAAAGGATGAGCCTCTTCCTTTCAGAACATGGCTCATAATGGATTAGTGCTCCACCTGTATGATTTCAATTAGCTTGAATTACCCCTTTAAAAATAATATCTATATCTCCAAAGACAGTCTTATTGAGGATAAGGACTTCAACATTTGAATTTTGTAGGAATACATTTCTTTCCATAACAATGGAAAAACATGTTCACATTCTAATATAGAGTGTTAACTCTTTTTAAAAATAAGCTGTTAGAAAAAATTATTACATCATTATTTTTCATTTTAAAATACTTTGTATAAACCATTAAAAATCATTTCACATTGATGTAAATTTTTGCAAGTACTATATATATTTCACTGTATGGATCTAGCCCATGATTTATTCTGCCATCTGCCTAGTGATGAGCATACAATATGTTGGCCATGTTTATGCTACTGCAGCTTTTGTGCAGTAAATATCTTGCATCTATACTTCTATAGATTGGAACATTAGTTTCTTAAATTCTCAAAGTGCCATTGGTGGATCAAACACTTTGTTCCCTTGGATGTTAGAAGAAGTTGCCAAATTGATTTTCAAAAGGCAGTAAAATTTTCAAAAAGCATTTCCAACAAATATCAGATAGTAATCCTTTTATCATAGACTCCAAAACATTAGGGTTTATAGTCTTCATTTTAAAACTCACTCATGTGTCTACTTCACTATAAATTTAATTTTATCCTTAATATTAGCAAATTTTAATATTCTTTATTTGAATTAGCATCTATGGAAATTGAATTACATACCTTTTTGCCAGTGTTTAAATGTCTTTCTCTTGTCAATTTATAATAATTCTTTGAAGATTATGCATAACTTTATGACTACCATCTGCTTTTAAATTATTTACTCAATAGGTGATGTGAGAGTGTCAGTTAGTAATTTTCTTTTCTTTTCCTTTTTTTTTTTTTTTTTAATTCAGGAGGCCCTTTTAGGATCAGAGCTTGGCATAGGCTCAGGTCTAGTGGTGGGAAAAGAGGAAACAGCGAATCCTTTAGTAGTTGCATAGGGATGGAATGATTGAGACATCTAGAGGTCTCAAATTCCTAACTTTTTTTTTACCCAAATACACATTTGCTAAATTGTGCTGCATAGAAAAATAAAGAGTTAGGCTGTAAAGTTTTCATGCTGGCACTTAAGAAACTCAAATCTGATAAAGCCAGAATGCTTAACAAATGAATAAGCAGACCAGAAAATAAAGTCCTGGAGATAGTGGTAGATTAACTCTGAAGTGCCACAACTGCTTCTCACCTGGGAACACTTAGTGATTATGGGTCCAAGTAGCGAATGCAAGAACGCAAATCAGGTTTAGCCCTGCTGAAAGTGACAAAGAAATCAGCAGCACACATGTGGAACTGGAAAGAGAAGATAGGAGTCTTGTAAGCCTTAAAGCATAAACAATCTCACCATCAAGACATGTAGCACATTTTAAAACAGCATGGAATGAAAAATCAAAGACCTAAATTGACGCACTCTGAAGTACAGAACTAAAACTTTTGAAGTGTATCAGAACAGTGGAGGCAGAGTGCTGCCCTGCTCCAAATAAAAAACTCCAAACTAATCACCCTAGGAATGTTTATTGGATTCTGAAGGTATATTTTTTGTATATTTAAGGAAATAAGACATCAATTTTTTTCCTCACTTAGCATAGAGCATCTTTCAAAGTTATCATCTTGTTCATCATCAACATTAAATTTAGTTGCCAGTCAGAGGTTGTGCCAGGAATGCATAACTGTTTCTTTAGTCACTGTTCCAAGCACTGGACACAGAATATATGATGTTCTTCATGCTAACTTTATTTTGAAAATTTCCCACACCTTTGCCTCTGTTCACTGATGCTAGCACGCTGTTCAAGAGCGTTTATAGATTTGCTCTTTATTAATCTAAAGATATCCTAGTTACATGGCTGAATAATATAGTCACATTTGGGAGAAAGTACATATAAACATTATTTTTGACGAAAATTTCAACTGGAGAAGGAGTAGAACACTACGAGAAATTTAGAAAAAAAATACAGTGGTCATCTAGTCTGGCTTCCCTACAGACAGCAAGGAACTTGGTACAAAACGTTTGTGAAATTAGTCAGACACATTGTCCCTGATGATCCATGCCGTTTTATTAGCATGATAATGAACTGCTAACAACTTCACTGTCTATCTCGAGTTTACATTTATGTGTGCCTGCTGCATTAGCACATATCAGCACAGATAGTCTGTCTTTGGTGTTTTTTTTTTTTTTTTTGAGACGGAGTTTCACTCTTGTTACCCAGGCTGGAGTGCAATGGCACAATCTCTGCTCACCACAACCTCTGCCTCCTGGGTTCAGGCAATTCTCCTGCCTCAGCCTCCTGAGTAGCTGGGATTACAGGCACGCGCCACCATGCCCAGCTAATTTTTGTAGTTTTAGTAGACCGGGTTTCACCTCATTGACCAGGATGGTCTTGATCTCTTGACCTCGTGATCCACCCACCTTGGCCTCCCAAAGTGCTGGGATTATAGGTGTGAGCCACCACGCCCGGCCTGTCTTTGACATTTTTAAATTCTGTGGGGGCTTTCTCACAAGCTGTAATCAATGTCTTTCTAAGGCAATAACACAAAAACATGATGTTCCGTCAGAATTATGACTTTGTTTTGGCATCAGATTTTCATCAGTGATGATCTTCTCAAACTCATCAGTGAATTTCTTTAGTGCTTCGTGATCAACAGATGCTTTATCATCTTAATTTTTTAAAATTTAATGTCATGTCCTTTCTTAAATTTATGTAATTAGCCTATTGAATAAAGTTCACCTCCATTTTCAGTTTCTGTGATAGATCTTTGCTTGTTTCATTATTAGCATACCATTAAGTGATATGTATTCACTATGATGCTGAAAGATCAACATTTACAGTACACGTTCAAGATCTTTATTTTTAGTTTTATACAATGTTCTTACGATTTTTGTTAACTTTTGTTCCACACTTTTTGCATGGAACATCGACAATATAAGCTTCTGTTTCTTCAGATCATATATGGTGCTCCTTCTAACATCATACTTTGTTGTAAACATTTCAAATATGAATTTCTTCAACACCTTGACTTTCTGTGCCACAAATCAAGATGAATGATTTCTCTTTTTCTTATCACTGGTACCCATAGGAGTATCTGCAGTCCTTTTTGACATTTTCAACAATATCTTTATATCAGAAAACTGAAAATAAACAGAAAAACACAGTGAGTAATGCACAAAGGACTTGGTCTTGAGTGGGGCAGTGGCCTGCACACATCTTCTTCTTCTTTTTTTTTTTTAGAGACAGGATTTCACCATATTGGTCAGGCTGGTCTTGAACTCCGAACTTCAGGTGATCTGCCTGCCTCGGCCTCCCAAAGTGTTGAGATTACATATGTGAACCACCACACCCAACCTCACACATGTCTTCTTAATAGACTTTTTGGTGTACTTGTGTGAGGGAATCAGAAAAAATATATTGCAGCTGAATGGGGCTGTAAATGTCCTATATCCCTTGGAGACAGTGAATCAACTGTGCATTGTTCATCTGCTTTTTGACTGTAAGCCATCACATGAGCTCAGGTGTGAAATTATCCATATTCAGTATCATATCTAGGCTCAAAATTTTTCAAATTTTTTAATATTTTGGATTTTAGATTTTTCATTGTAAGCATGTGCCACTTATACTCTTTCTCGGTTTACAGAATAAACAGAATAATTTTTCTAAAAAATATAAAATCCGAACACAGTTAACAGTATTGATTTGACATATTTAGAACAACGTGTACAATATAACAATAATTAACAACTTGTTCGAGTGTCTATAAGGAATTTACCAAACTAACCACATATTGGGCAATAAAATAATATCAATAAATTTTGAAAATGAAAATTATTGTTTGTTTTGTGACCACAGTAAATTTACTTCAGAAATTGAGAGGCAGATATCAAGAAAATCCCCAACAGCAACAATATTAAGCATTGCCCTTACAAATAAAATAACCCCAGTATCAAAGAAAACACTAAAACGGAAGTAGTAAAATAATTGCAACTGATCCATAATAATGATCTGACACATGGAATGTTGTAAAATGCAGAAAATTAAAAGAGAAATTATTAACCTTAGATGTGTGGATTAGAAAATAAAATAAATATCTAAAATTAAGTGATTAATACTTTCTTTTAAGAAACTATGAACAGATACTTTTCAAAAGAAAACATTTATGTGGCCAACAAACATATGAAAAAAAGTTCATCATCACTGGTCATTAGAGAAATGAAAATCAAAACCACATTGCGATACCATTTCACACCAGTTAGAATGGTGATCTTTAAAAAATCTGGAGACAACAGATGCTGGAGAGGATGTGGAGAAATAGGAATGCCTTTACACTGTTGGTGGGAGTTTAAATTAGTTCCACCATTGTGGAAGACAGTGTGGAACTTCCCCAAGGATCTAGAAATAGAAATACCATTTGACCCAGCAATCCCATTACTGGGTATATACCCAAAGGATTATAAATTGTTCTGTTATGAAGACACATACACACATATGTTCATTGTGGTGCTATTTACAATAGCAAAGACTTGGAACCAACCCAAATGCCCATCGATGATAGACTGGATAAAGAACATGTGGCCTCTATACACCATGGAATACTACACAGCCATAAAAAAGGATGAGTTCATGTCCTTTGAAGGCACATGAATAAAGCTAGAAACCATCATTCTCAGCAAACTGACACAAGAACAGAAAACCAAACACTGCATGTTCTCACTTGTAAGTGGGTGTTGAACGATGAGAACACATGGACACAGGGAGGGGAACATCACACACTGGGTTCTGTTGGGTCATGGTGAGCTAGGGGAGAGATAGCAGGGGGTGGGGGAATTGGGGAGGGATAACATTAGGCAAAATACCTAATGGAGGTGACGGGGAGATGGAGGCAACAAACCACTATGGGATGTGCATACCTATGTAACAATCCTGCAAGAACTGCACATGTGCCCTGAAACTTTAAGTAAAATTTTAAAAAAAAGAAATTAAACATAATAGCACAAATTAAACTTACATAAAGTAAAAGAAGGTAAATTATATTCAAAAGCAAAAATTAACAGCCTACAATAAAACATGAAGAAAGAAAAAACTCTACAAAGCCATATGCTAGGTGTTCAGTTTTAACAATAGAAAAAACACATATTAAGCCTCTAGAGGAAAATGTTCAAGACTAGAAAGGCAATCACAATGACCAATAGTTGAAATAAAAATGAGATATCACTGCAGCTATCATAAAATATTAAGAAACACACCTAGTGGTTTCTGCCATCAGTTGCTGTCAAAGAGCTTCTAACACCTTTGTAATTTTCTATACTATAAGGCTGCTAGGAGAACATTTTGTTCCAATATTCAATCTTTGACCCCAGTTCTAGACACAGAGCTACTGAATCCCTTGGAATTTTGGGGGATGATAGAAAAATTAGCTGGGTGTGGTGGCGTGTGCCTGTAGTCCCAGCTACTCGGGAGACTGAGGCAGGAGAATTACTTGAACCTGGAAGGTGGAGGTTGCAGTGAGCCGAGATCGTGCCACTGCACTCCAGCCTGGTGCCTGGTGACAGAGCAAGACTTTGTCTCAAAACAAAAACAAAGGATTTTGGTTAAAATAACTAAAGGATTATAATTGGAATGTTTCTAACACAGAAAAAGCATTAATGTTTGAGATGATGGATGACTCATTTATGCTGAGGTGATAGATATGTCATTTATGCTGATGTGATTATTAAACATTACATGTCTTTATCAAAACATTTCATGTACTCCATAAATATATACACCTACTATGTACTCATCAAAATTTAAAAAATTCAGTATATTTGACAATATTAAAAATAATAAAATTATTATTAACATCCAAATTCTTCATTATAAACCTCCGATGTAGAAAAGTAAAAATAGCTTCACTTCTAAATTATTTCAAGTTCTTTTAAGATGCAAAAAACACTAATTTTTCACCATATTTTCTAGAAATTTATAAACTAGCTAAGACTTTCTAAAACTTTATATGATTTATTAATAAAGTATTGTAACATTGAAATTCCAGTGTTAAACAAAATATTTTTTCACCAAGTTTTCTAGAAATTTGATAAACAGCTAAGACTTTCCAACACTTTATATGATTTATTAATAAAATATTAAAATTTTAAAATTTTGATATTTAATAAATTAATTTTGAATTAAATATTGAAATTCCACTATTAAACAAAATATTAGCTAAGTTAATTTTTGAAATATATAAAAATAATGACAGGTCACAGACAGTGAATTTATTCCAGCAATAGAAGGATGACAACAGTAGAAACGACATCAGTGCAACTCATATGCAAAGGAAAAAGTTGTTTGGCAATATCTTAGCACACATTTGTGAGTCAAAAAACTAGCCAAATCAAAGTCAAACAATCTTTTAATAAGCCCTTAAAATTAATCTTAAATAACTCCATTTAGATATATTATATGTCAGTATAAACTACAGGCAATTCCATTGTTATTTTACATCCAAACTGTCCATGTTGAGATTAGGTTAAAAAAACAAATGCCAGCTTTGACTTTTATTTACTATTTTACTGGAGTTCCTAAAAAAAAAAAAAAAAAAAAAAGAGAGAGAGAGAAATAAACAAAAGGCAAAAGGCAACATTTTGAACATTGAAATACAATGTGTTTGTATGTTATACATGCATATGTTTTTTTCAGATGAAAGATTGTAAATGTAGGAAAACCGATGTAAAAGCACTAGAAAATAAGGAAGTGAATTCAATGAGTCTGCCGGATATATAAATGTAATATAAAATTCAGTTGCATTCTATACACAGCAATAAATAAAAAACAATAAAAAGTATTGATACCTCTCAGATGATACAAGACAAAGATACCAAATTCTTAAGAGTAAAATCTAGTACATAATAAGACCTAATTATGGTACTTTTCATTTGAGAGTGTATGTAAAACAATTTGTTTAAGTGAACATTGGAATAGTGGAACAAATTAGAAATTCTTTGATTTATGACTTAATTTGAACTACACTTAACAGCACGAAGAAGCAAATTATAGTTTTCCATCATTATTCCTAATGATTTCACATGATTAATGATACTTAAGCAAATACTTTATTTATGAAGACAATATTATTATTTTTTTAAAGATGTAATGTTTCAATTCCTCTGTGACACATTGCAGAAACTAGTGTTATCTGTTCCCAACTGTGTTCCTGCAAAGTCACTAATATTCAGAGGCTCTGATTCCATTAACAACAAATAGTCCTCACAGAAATAGAACTTATGCTTTGTCTGACTGCTCAAGTACATGACTGCCAACCTTACTGAAGTCAGCCTTGTCTCTTGATTGGGTTTCTAACTTCATTCCAAGATCTCACAGAGACTATAATATTAAGTAGGCTTAATATTATAATATTAAGATGAGAGATTAAAGTTGTACAGTAGAATTAGTTTCAATATAATAAACATTAAAAAATGGTGATTCACAAATGAAAAAGCGTATGTGTCTAATGGAAGCATAGTTTACAATTCAAGTACATACAGATTGAACATATCTAATGTGAAAACCCAAAGTTCAAAATTCTCCAAAATCCAAAATATGTTGAGAGTCAACATGATGTCATAAGTGTGAAGTTCTACACATATATATTTAACACAAATTTGCTTCATGCACAAAATTATTAAAATATTGTGTAAAACTAGCTTTGTGCTATGTGCATAAAGTGTATATAAAAATAAATTAATTTCACATTTAGCCACGGGTCCTATCCCTAAAATAACTTATGTATATGCAAATATTCCAAACTTCAAAAAAATCTAAAACACTTCTCACTTCAAGTATTTTTGATAAGCAGTACTCAACACATACATCTTTTTTATGTAGAAAGATAATGAATATCAGTTTATCCTCATTCAAGCCTCTTGTTTCTAATCCAGTCTTCATTTATTTATTTAAATATCAAAGTATATACATATGATAATATTTTTCTTTCCAAAAAAAGGCCATTCTCCTCAGGCTTTTTTTTTTCTTAATGATGTATATATATCAGGGCATATATGATTACTCATTGATTAATATAGCATAATTTAATTAATGTGACAAAGCCTAATTCACTTGATATATTAGGTTATGTGCAGCATGTGTGTGTGTGTGCCTGTGTGCAAGCGTGTGCAGTTTTTGTGTGTATGTGAAAGAGAGAAATGAGAGACAAAGGAAAATACAAAGAGACAACCCAAAGAAATCAAACAAAGAGAAAAACAAAAAGTTGATTGGAAAAGACTAAGAAGTGCAATTTGGGGTACGAATAAGACTTTTATTTTTAACCAATGTCATTGTAAGTTTTTTCTATTATCAATTTAATTTTCATAGAATAACAACAACAAAAAAAAACCCTAAAATAAGTTTGTAGTGAAATAAGGTGAACCAGAAGCATTTCCACAGCTTTCCCAGTAGAGATCATAGCTTCCTTCATAGCTTGTTTTGTAATCTATACATACACAGAACGATCCTATACTATCTTTACCAATATCATTTCCCCAATTCTGTGATAAATAGTTTCACTCTTTATAGATAGGAGTTGATTGACACATGGGCAAAGTCTAGGTTACTTTCTCTTCAACCTCTCATAATTCCAGGAGTAAATTTCCTCCCTCCCTCCATCCCTAATTCTCTCCTCCCTTCTTTCTTCCTTCCTTCCTTCCCTCTTTCCCTCCCTCCCTTCCTTCTCTAGTTCCCTTCTTCTCTCCGTCCTTCCTTCCTTCTTTCCCTTCTTCCTTCCTTCCTTTCTTCCTTCCTTCCTTCCCTCTTTCCCTTCTTCCTTCCTTCCTGTCTTCTTTCGTTCTTCCCTTCCTGCCTTCTTGCCTTTTTCCTACCTTCCTGCCTACTTTCTTTCTTTTTTGCTGCTTGCTTGCCTTCTACCTTTTATGATTTTATGTTCCTTTAAAAATTCCATTATATAGGCCTATTCACAACTACTTACCTTTGACCTATTTTAATACTTCAAAATGCAACATTATACAGTTTATAAAAATATTTTCTTACATATTTCATACAAGACTTATTCTTACTATTCAGTTGTTTTAGGTTGACAATATATAACTTTAACTACTTAGAGTCGACCTTCAAATATCACCGTACCACTTTGTGTGCAGCATAAGGGGATGACAGCAGCGCCTTATCAACCGCTTCCACTCTCTTATTTGTATTATTTGGCCACACTTTTTATAATAACATAAATAATAAATATGTGATGTATTGTTACTAGTAGCTTTGCCTTAGCTAGTCAGTTTTTACAAGAGCAATGAAAATAAGAAAGTGTAATTTTATCTTAATTTGTTCAGTTTCTAAGTCTATTTCTTTGTGTAGAGACTAGTTTCTATTTAGTTATGTTATCTTCTGCTTCAGGAACATTGTCTCAAATAGTCCTTGCAGAGTACATCTGCTGGCTGTTTGGTTTCTCACTTTTGCTTGTTTGGAGAAATGATTTTTCTCTTTTATTTTTGAAATATATTTTATTAACTACAGAGACGAGTTGATAACGTCTGTTGCTGTTTTACTTTGCCTTTCAGCACTAAAGAACTATTTCCATTATCTTTTAACTGGCATGATTCTTGACAAGAAGTCTTCTGTAAATGTGCCTTTGTTCCGTTGTATCTGTCCTTTCCTCTGTCTTCAAGGTATGTTTTATGTTGTTGTTGTTTTTTTTCCCATCAGTTTGAATAAGATATGCCTGGATGCTGTTTTGTTATTGTTTGTTTTGCTGTCATTTTTGTTTTAATATTTGTCCTATTTCTTGTTTCTAAGTATCTCGGATAGGTGGTTAGCTATCATTAACTTTGAAAATGACTAGACCATCATTCATTTTATTTTATTTTATTTTATTTTATTTCATTTTATTATTTTATTTTATTTTATTTTATTGTAAGAGTTTCACTCTTGCGGTGTAGGCTGGAGTGCAATGCCATGATTTCAGCTCACTGCAACCTCTGCCTCCCAGGTTCAAGCGATTTCCTGCCTCAGCCTCCGGAGTAGTGGGATTATAGGTGCGTGTAACCCTGCCCAGCTAATATTTTGTATTTTTAGAAGAGTCAGGCTTTCGCCATGTTAGTCAGGCTGGTGTGGAACTCCTGACCCCAGGTGATCCACCCACCTCAGCCTTCCAAAGTGCTTGGATTACAGGCTTGAGCCACCATGCCCGGCTGACCATCCATTATTTAAATATATTACTTCTTCCTTGTTCTCTTTCCTGTTTCTGAAATTCCAAGTATATCTATATAAGGTCAATCAATACAGCCTGACAGTACTCAGATGCTTTTTATTTTCTTCTTTTTTCTCACATTCAGTTTTATTGCTTTCTATAGTTTCATCTTCAAGTTCATGGTTATTTTCTCAGCTGTGAGAGGTCCGATAATGGCATGCTTCACTGTTTTTACTGTTTTTATTCCCTAGCATTTGCAATTCCTTCTGACAGTTTCTTTACTACCTCCCTGATGAAATTGCCCATATAATCTTACGTTTCCACTAGAGTTTTTAACATATCAATCACAGTTATTTTGCTTAAACAGTATTGGTGGGAGTATAAATTAGCTAAACCACTGTGGAAAGCAGTTTGGAGATTTCCCAAATAACTTAGGACTACCATTGTATCCAGCTATCCCATTACTGAGTATATACCCCAAAGAAAATAAATCATTCTGCCAAAAAGACACATGTGCTCAGATGTTCATTGCAGCACTATTCACAATAGCAAAGATATGGAATAATCCTAGGAGCTCAACAGTAATGGACTGGATAAAGAAAATGTGGTAACTATACCCCACAGGATACTCTACAGCCATAAAAACATGCTCACGTCCTTGCAGCAATATGCACACTTCTGGAGGCCAATATCCTAAGAATTTACACAGGAACAAAAAAACCAAATACTACATGTTTTCACTTATAAATTGAAGCTAAACATTGGGTAGAAATAGACAAAAAAATGGCCACCATGGATACCAGAGGCTTCTACTGGCAGGGGCAAGGAAGGAAGACAAGGATTTAAAAATGAACTATTGAATACTACGCTCACTATGTGGGTGATGAGATTAATCTGTGAGGAATGCAAATATTATTAATATTATAAATTTGTAATGTGAAGCATAATAATAAAAATAATAAAGATTCTCACATGAACTCCTCAAATACAATAATTATGTATTCTAGGTATCTGGCTCTTAGGGCATAAAATTGATAAGCTTTGTAATATTGACTATCTAGTGACTACAATTTCCTTTGTTTTAAATTTAAAAAATTAAGATGCCCAGTTAACAATGAAATTGTGGAAATCAAATTTGCTTTTTAAGTATAAGCACTAAGGACCCACACTCTGTGGGCACAATCTTTTTTTTGTTTTTCTACAGCTTTTTACAGTAATTTTTTTAAAAAATCACTCAAATAAAGAATTAAATTAACCAATTGAAATCTGCAGTTTCACTCTTGAGTTTATTGAATTTAATTAGATACATATAAGGCCCTATCTGTTGGAATGCAAAATAGTGTCTCATTATATTTAGAGAACTCCCAAGCTTTAAATATTAAAATGAGTTCTAGCAATGCCAAATTGTGTATGAATAGAGAAGGAATTTGCATGCTGCTGTTGAAAGGTTGCTGTTAACTAGTGTTGTGTAATAAAGCTCAGGGTTTAGTTATCATCTGGTCATAACTTTTAATTTAAAAGTTAGAAATGAATGATTAGAGATATATAGTAAATTATCTAAGGTAATAGCTGACTAGGAACAGAACTTGAAATAAAGTTTACATTTTCTATATTTTTAAATTATAAATATAAATATATAAATTTATATTTATATATTTTTAAATATATATTCTATATTTTAAAATTTTAAATTTTATTTTTATTTTTTCCTCTTCTTTTCTATAAGTCATTCATTTTTTATATTTCTTTGGTCACTGATGTTGCATAAAAAATGTTAGTTACCTACAGTTTTAATCTGGAGGTAATTAACAAGGAAATGTAAGTACTGGAAATTAACAGACATATTTATTCCGTATATGTCTGCTATCATAGACACTTAGGTTTTATCTGTCATTTGTTAGTAATATCGTTTTCCCTAGCAGCACATTAGGTTTTTGAGTTTCTGTTAATGAACAGCACATATTATTTAGCAGCAAATTGCTTTGATTTCTCCCCAGAATGTGAATAACTATACAAGTGTGCAATACCAGTATGATTGGCTTGTAATCACAAAAGGAATCCATATTGGGCATTGAAATTATTGTTTAAAGAAAAAAATTTAAATGAGCATCATCATTTTGTGGACCAAGACAATGAATATTTGTTTAATTTAATTCTTGCCTCAATATATTATTAAATATATTTTAAATATATTATTAAATATATTTTATTTCAAATATTTATATTTCTGAGGCAAATGCAAGATTTCAAATGAATAATGCATAAAATTAGTTACATTTAAAGAAATTATTTCAGGAATGAAAGCGAAACATGAGCTGAAACAGATTCACAATCTTAAAATACTTTGGAATGGATATTAAAAACTAAATGCATAGTGGTTCTTACAAATAAACTTACCCAAATGTCCTGGAGGATACTTTGCTTCTGCTTTTAAAAAGCAGGGTTGAGTTTGAACTGGTTAATGCATGTGTTTTAATTGCTTATGTTTCTCCAATCAAACGTTAGCTGCTTTAAAATTTTTCATATTTTAATTACCTTGTCAATGATGAATACAATAGCTGAATATACTTTTTTCTGTTTTTACTTTAACATCAATAATGTCATAACTCACATTTTTTCTTTCATACTTAGTAAAATGTAAGCCAAAATTAGAGTTAGGCATTAAAAGTAGAGCTTTATATTAATGTTGTATAGTAAGAAAAGTAGTCAATGCTAGGTGTTTCTATGTTTTTATTTGGACTGTGACATAAATGAGCTTTACCATTTTAAGTGATTCTCATTTTGTATTCAGGGAAGTAATGCCATTAAATGAGCAGAATAGATTAAAACACTTCCATGTTTTCAAAGTATAAACCTAGAAAAGAGCATCTTCCATTTTTCTATATACTCATAATTGTATAAAGCCACCAGTTGAAGCTATTAAAAGTTTCCATAACATTCCATAAAACAAGGCAAATAAATTTAGCTTGAAAATGCTAAATCTTGAATTACATTCTCATTTGTATGCATACCATTTCTACACTCAAACATTTTAGATAACATATGTTGCTGTTTCCTATTCATAAAAAATAAGAACATGTTGGTGTGAGCAATCAGCAACAAGTATGTTAAACATGTATTAACTTCCAAAGTAAATTCCTGTATATGTCTGTCTGATTGAAGAATGTGATGTAGTGGAGAGATTAAATTATATTTCCAAAGAGCTATTTGAAAATTTGTTGTCTTATAAGTTTCCACTTAATTTCAGTGAGGTTATATGTTCCTCTAGAAATTATTTTTTGGATAGAATAGCCATATGGCTCTTTATTCAAGCTAAGCAAACACATATAAAAGAAATTTTAAAATATATGTTTTGTTTCATTATATATCAATGGCCATAAGTTTGTTATTCTTTTGAAGAATCAGCTAAATTAAGCATGGGCTATTTCAATGATTATCTTTGCAACAAGAACTAAAAGACTGAAATGTCTTTCTGAAGCCATTGAGAAGACACTGTTTCTTAGAATTTTAAAGTCTCTGGTTGAATTAGTGAAATAAGAAAGTCCAGCTCTAGGGTGAAGATGTTCCAAAACCTGCTAGGGGAATGTTACAAGACTTCATTCACACACTTTAGGTTTTCATCAGAATTGGGATTTGAGAGTTATTTGACTATCTTTGTCAGATTAAATATTACTGAGACATGATGTTACAATTACTGTTATGTTAAATAAGAAAATATGAAATAAAGCCAAAGAGAAGGGGAAAGAAAAAGAGAGAGAGAGAATGAATAAGGTGAAAGGAATGTGCTGCTTTTCCCACCTCTCAAACAGTTTAGCCTCATGAAATCTACATTTCCTGGTATTACAAAGTGAATTATACAGTGTGGAAGAAAAAAGTTCCTTCCCTGAAGCATTATGGCAAACCTGAAACAATTTTAGGTCTGACATTTCCTGCAGCTGACTCTGATGACAAACAGATCAAAGTCAAGGTGAATGCTTTTCCTTACTTCCCCCCTGAGACTTGAAGATGGATTGTATAGCAATTGGTACAAAAACTTGCTACCAGCAACAGTACGAAGAGGTAATTCTAAACAATCTATGTTTATAAAGAAAAGCATTAGCAGTGTTGCCTTTTAAATTTTATTGTTACCACTGTTCAATTTTGCTTTGTAACAGAGAAATTAGATGGCACTAGATAATTACCTGACATATGTATTCAATTTTGGTAATTTCTATTTTATATGATTTGTTTTTGATATAAAAATTATGTTTAATGGATGGATATAGATTTCCCTGGAGAAAAATCTTGTGACTTCAGAGAGTGAAATCAAGAAAGTAATTATTATTCGGGGTGATAAGGCTTTTAAAAGGAATTCCTACACATAAACCCTTTGTAAATGGCAGATTAAAAGTTCTTAAATTTTAGCTAGCCTTAGCCCAAAATGAAGGAGCTTAGAATACAGATTTCTAGCCTTACATTCTGAGATTCTAGTTGATTATTTCTTGCTGGAAATCTGAATTTTAACATCACCTGAGAGGTGATTTCTGCGGCAGTTGTTGCATGGACCCTACCTGAAGAAGCTCTATGATAAATGCCAATTGCATGAAGAACGGAGAAAAAGACAAAGTTATGCCATGTGAAGGGCAGAGTATGTATTCTTAGCTATTACCATGCTACTCACTTAAAATGCCTACGCTGTGTTGCTCTTCTTCTATCAGTATTTCTTATTCAACTCATTCTCTTAAAAAAAAAAAAGAAAAAAAAAGCACCTGGGAAATGTGATTCTTCATAATAGAAGAAGCCCACCTTACTCTGTAAGATTCATATCACAAATACATAATTTTAACCAACAAGTTTTCTGTCATTTTTATTCAACTTTATAGAGAACTAATCATTAAACTTGAAGGTGCTAATTCAAATGTGCAGTTTTTAGATACCCTAAGCAATCATAATCTTTCAGCAACTACCTAGGTTTCTTAAATACTGGGACTGGATATGATCTCAGAGTGAAGATAGCTTGTATTGGCAGAAAATATTCCATGGGTCTTTTCTTTTCCTATGTCTTTTTTCTTGCAAAAAAAAAAAAAAAAAAGCATTTATAGTCTCTTCTAGTGGACTATCTTTCCAAGGATGTCTGTATAGCAAAATGCCTGGGAAGATAGAAATAATGTCTCCCTCCAAAGACAAATAAATGACATGTTTGCTTACTTTCTATTATAAAGTATTTAGTTTCCCTAAGTTCATTGGAACCCATTCTGTTTGTAGTCATACACCTACGCCCATTTATATTACCCTTGTGGCAGCTGGGACAAAGAGAATTGATATAATTATTCCGGTTCTCACGTGCCTGATTTATTGTGAATAGTGAAGTCCTCTTCTCCCATCCAGGAGCTTTGCATCTTCTGCTATCTTCTATGAAACTGTGGCAACTTATGTTGACTTGGAAATACAATGGAATCTCAGAACCGTCACCATTCTTGAGAATTAGTGGTCCAGGATGAGTTGAAAACCTGGCATATGTGATATTTGTACGTCTTGTTATTCAATTGGTCTAATACTGAAGTTTTAAAAAAATCCTTGGAAATTTACATTGCAGTAGATTATTGGACTGTATTTTAAAATATTGAGAGGGTACAATTTTCAGATTTATATTTTCTCTGAATTTTATAATCTTTGAAAATGTCTACTAAAACCTCATTAAATGCATGTGTATTTAAATAGTACTGAATTTAAAATTTTAAAAAACAACCCTCCTGGCTATCTAATAATTCATTGTCTAGGCAAACACAATTATTATCTATCATTCTAATCAAGATTATTTTTGTTTCTTTGGGGTTTTAATTATGTTTCCAATCCATTCCATCTTATTTAAAATATACTTTACATCAATGTTTGTATACCATTTAAAATTGCACATTTTAAAACATCTGTTTCAATTAAGCTCTCTCTTATTATCATATTTGCTGCAGCTGTTTCTATCATTGACTGGTATCAGAAGTTTATTTGGCTTAATTTTACCGTTTTTTTTCCTTCATATTTTAGGATGAAGTACATTTTTAAAAAATTTAGATAGGGCAACCATTTTCCTATTATTTTATTTGCATCTTTGTTAGTTTATTCTTTGCCTGAAAGGAAATAAGTAGTGATGACACAAGTTTATAAGGGAACACTAACTGTGAGTGGAGACACATGGAAAGGGCTTTTACATGCTCAGTTTTAGGCAGTGGACTCAGCTTTGTCTCCCGGCACTGGACAATATCACTACTGTGCAAGAATCTGAAAGCAGAATAATTGACACTGGAAGCAGAATAAATTAAGGCTGTGTTCTTCCTCATTAGACAATACTCATTACCCTACACCTCCCCCAAATCTTTCCTAGAAGTTTTCCTATATGCTTGTTTAGAAATACTTCAGAAAGAGATAGACATAGACATTGTCATGTAAACTACAAATTTTTTTACTTTGAATTATTGTGTCACTTTAGACCTAAAGGAGAAGTAAATGAATCAAATGAATCAATGTGTTATTCACAGACTTCTAAATATTCTGGTAGTTGGTTACATTACTCACATCTTTCTCATCTATAAAAAGGATTTTGAGCCCATTTTTGCTTATATCAATTGAGCACATTATGACGTTACTTCTATCTATCTATCTATCTATCTATCTATCTATCTATCTATCTATCTGTCTGTCTGTCTCTCTTGTTATTGTACCACTACTTGGGCCACACAAAATAAAAATATTTGGAATAAGTGAGACAGTAGTTTTTTCATATTTGTAACTTTCTATTAGAAACATCCATGATAAGAGAATGTGCGCAGCACTTAAATGATGTTGCTTAATAGGCTAGAGAAACTTAAAGTCAATTTTACGTCTATTAGGCTCTTCACACGAATACTACATTTAATGAATTGTTGTGATCTCTGTTTTGTGAAGGAAGAGAGCTGAAATTCAGAAAATTTTCCATGATCTATATTCCCAAAGTCACATACATACTAAGTGATGGAAGCCAAACAGGAACCTTGGTCTTCAGACTTAAAACATAGCTTCCTTCCCTTTCATGTGCAGATAATGAATATGTCACTTGTCTATTTTTGTGTAACTCATGTTATGTTTCCAATTCCAGCTCAATCAATAACTATGTATTTTTAGTTGCTAGAAACATGCATTTCATAGAACAAATAAGCACCAATCTTGAATAACAGAATAGGGTGAGTATAGTTAGTAACATTGTATAGTTTATTTCCAAGTAGTTAGAAGAGAGGACTGGAAATGTTACCAACACATAGAAATGATAAATATTCAAGGTCATGGTTAACTCAAATAACTTGACTTGATCATTACATATTCTATGCATATAACAAATACCACATATACCCCATAAGTATGTAAAATATTTTTTATCAGTAAAAAAAAAAAAACTGAGTATTTGTTAATGGCAAATCGTTTGTACTCTCAAGTGTTCATTTTTTAACTCAGATACAAAAAAAAGTCAATGATTTTCTAGATTTCTCCCAATTCTACATTCCCAGTTTATACATTATTTCATATAATCAAATTTTCATATGAC
Organism: Aotus nancymaae; assembly: GCF_030222135.1. NCBI lineage: Eukaryota > Metazoa > Chordata > Mammalia > Primates > Aotidae > Aotus > Aotus nancymaae. Next base: position 27,296,584 of record NW_026988435.1, read on the forward strand.
AAAAATCAGAATTTAACATTATATTAAGTAGATTATTGACACATACTGATATGCATGTGAATATTAATATATCATGTTAAATATAACATATACCCTGTGCATGTGTGTTATTTATCATACCATTGCGGAAACAACTATTAAATTTAGACCTTTCTACAGCAATCCAAATTACTAAAATTTTTTTTTATCTCTGTCTGTTAAAGAAATGACCTCTTCATTCCATTTTCTTTTATTCAGATAATACTAACTTTAGGAAGAGTCAAATATTTAACTATAATTTTAAAAATTTCCAAATATATAGTGATAAATATTTTCTTATGTGATCATTGTAAACTGATCTAGGAAATTTTAACCTTTTTAATAACAGAAATTTTATGACCTACCATAAAATGGTTCTGTCTAGTTACCAGGTAGATTTTGCTAGAGAATATTTTGGATACAGCAACTGATTTTTGATGGTAAACATTTTGTTTGCTATTGCCTTTTTCCCTCATCCTTAAAAATTGTCAGATTTTCTTTGGCATGATAATAAGTTGTTAATAAAGTAACAACCTAAATAAAGTGTTTTCATAGATGAGTTATAAAAGATAAAGATGAGTATATAAAAGATTCTCCAGATTATTTTGATTTGGTCAGTTAACAAAAATAAGGACATTTATATGTGATATGTGTAGCCTTTTATCTTCTTAATAGGAGTCTTTTTAGATATGTGGCGATCGCTTCCATTTTGTTAGTTTATGATTTCCATAAAAACATGTTTGAGGTTTACAATTATGAAATATAAAATAAAAAATTATTCTTATACAAGTGAGCAAAGAAATAAAGGAAGTTAATCATAGTAAGGTATTGAAAAGATATTTGAAAAATTTTATATGAATAGGTACCCTAATTACTAGGGCCATTCCTTGCTCACTTAGCTATTTATCAAAGACAGAATGATAAATACAAGCTACGGTTTATAATATCCTTTTGAAAATATTAAAATTAATAATTCATATTGTACACAGATGACTAAATGCAAGAATACTGCATTATGTATTCAGAGATTTTTTTTCTTTATAAATTGGGCAGGATTTCACTGAACTAAGTATGCACAATACCTTTAGATGAGTTACTGAAATGATTAAGTTTTAGGAGACTCTTAAACTAAGAAAATTCTGCTAAACCATCAGAATAAATTGAGTTGAGTTTTAGCGTAAGTTTTAAATGTTTAATTTAAAAAACTATGGAACTTATGCTTATGAGCTTGTAATTCTATGGAACGAAAAATGAGTGCTAATAAACATTGGAACACCTTCTTCTCTTTATTGTATGAACTCCGCACTTCTAAATTTGTGGATGTTATCAGCATGAAGACTATTAAGCAATTTTAATCTTTTCTGTTCCTGATACTATGAGTGGCACTCATCTAAATGTACTTGGAACCAAATATTTGCATAGAAAGAAAAATGACTGCCCTTTTATTTCTGGTCAATTTTTACTCTATTTCAATCAACAAAATATTGTAGTTTGTTGCTCAGATAGTTTCTAATAACATGAACATTAGCAAGAGTATGTTTCAGAATTGTAGTAATATGACGAAAAAAATGCATTTAGAAAAATACAGTCAAATATTCAGAGAAGTCCCTACTATCTCTAAATTTGTTCTGGGGCAAATTACTTGCAATATTACCTCTTTGCAAGTAGAGGTAGATTATTTCCTTATTCTATGTCATAGAAATTCTTATCTTCACTCTCAGTAAACAGTGTGGTTACAAATTAATAAAACAGAGGTAATATTTTTATTTTTCTTCCACTTATTAAAGAAAAGAGCAGAATTTTTTTTTTTCTGTAAATGGTCAGATAGCAAATAATTTCAGCTTTCTGAACCATGTAGTCTCTATGGAAACTACTCAACACTTAATGTTGTGGCACCAAGGTAGTCTTAGGCAATGCCTAAAATGAGTGGGTGGGCTAAATTCCAATAAAGCTTTATTACATAAACAAGTGGGTGGTCATATTTGTCCCACAGACAGTAGTTTCCTAAGCTAAGTAAAATATAAAATAAAATCTTCAAACATGCCTAAAGCATGCAATCCCTGGAAACTGCTCTGGATGACACACTTTTAATTAAACTTTTCTCTTTTTGAGAGCGAGTCTTGCTCTGCTGCATAGGCTGGAGTGCAATGGTGTGATCTTGGCTCACTGCAACCTCCACTTTCCGGGTTAAATGGATTCTACTGCCTTAGCCTCCTGAGTATCTGGGATTACAAGGGCATGCCACCATGCCTGGCTAATTTTTTGTGTTTTTATTAGAGATGGGGTCTTGCCATGTTGGTTATTTAGCTAGTCTTAAACTCCTGACCTTTTGATCTGCCCGTCTTGACCTCACAAAGTGTTGGGATTACAGGCGTGAGCCACTGCGCCCAGCCAATTAAACTATTTTAGCAAAAACTACTTGGGAAAATGCTGGAGTTGTTACGTTTGGACATAATGAACAGGAAAACGTGTAGCTACCATTTCCAGAACAATTGGCATTATCTAATAGAGTATAACCTGCCTTGTTTCTATGTGGAGTGTAATTATAAAGGATTTTCTTAAATCCCTAATGAGATCCTACTGTGTTTTGGCAATGTCAGTTAGCAACAGAGCAGTTTCCTAAGGATCTGAGGGCCCAAGACAATTGCTCTTCCAGTGGGGAGGATGTTCACAAATGTTGTGTTCTATTTAGTCATGGGTGTATATTAACAACTATCTGTCTCTTATAGAAGATCATAAATGCCTTCAGGATCTGCATACCTCCTTTATCTACCTCAATACTAGGCACCTTTGGTATCTGGATCAAAAAGCCTTTCTGTAACTCTCTCTTGTGAATGGGGCTTGATCTGTTCAGTTGGTTCAGTTATGGTCTGCAGATGCATATTAGGCTAAATACAGGTTACAAGAAGAATGAAGCTATTTGTACCCTGTGTTCCTGTCCGGTGTTAAATCATCAATTAAAATACATTAAATAGTATATTTAATACTATACATTGATTAAATTGAAGGTCATTTTGTATATTATTTAATGAGGCTTTTCCCATCACCCAAAGACTGTAAGGATGATTAGAAAACTTGGTTTATAACTCTGACAAAACACCTCCTGAAACACTTACTGAAATAGCTCAAGAGTAGCTGATCTTATTTAATACATATTTTTGGAAGACTGATATGCCTGTACTATGAAACTTCAAAGTATATTTGGAAGAAAGAAAGATGGTTTACTCATCTCTATCTCACCTGGTAAATGTTGTTATTTCAGGGTTATTTGGGGATAGAAATATGTTGCAATCACCCAAAATTAGATTTATTATCAATATATAGAGAATTTATCAACATCATTTTTTTCTATTTCAATGTATTTTATAATACAAAACAATAAAACACAGTGGACACTTAAAGCAGTCATTGACAATAATACTCAGGTTAGGGCTGTCATATAAGGTAGCGTTTGAAATCAGATGGGTGGTGTAAGCACTAGTGATTTATCTTCTTTGGTTAATTGTTCACTATTCCCTTGGGTGGGCCATTTATTTGATATATAGTTAAACAATCTTCTTAGATTGTATAATTATACCTTATTGTATGAATTAGCATTCAGAAGTTAAGGATATCCATGCATACATTTAAATAGGGTTTGCATATGTACTTTACCCAGGCATATGTTTTTTTTATTCATTTCCTCCTCATTTAAAGCTTCCTGGGCTGCTCACCCCAAGGGACACTACAGCCCATGCTGAGCCTCCCTCAGACTCCCCTTGCCTCCCTCCCTGAGATTGTTGGCTCCCAAAGCTTCAGAGGGAAGCAGAGGCAGAGAGGAGTTGGGGGAGTTGCTGACATGTCAGCACCACCCTGAGTGTGGGCAAACCCAGCTGGGTCACAACAGTGCCCAAGCTCAGCTTCAACTTTGCTCTGAAATCACAGCAGGCCTCAGGAGTGGGGAGAGGCCAGAAAGCGGAAGCAGGCATTTCTGAGACTGTGGGGACAGGTTGGCTTCCTAGGCACACAAGAGTGCAGGAATGCCCAGTTAGGGTGCTGTGGTTGTGTGGCTGTAGCTATACCCAGGAGCAGGTCTCCTGTCCCTTTAACTCAGTAGGAGGCGGAGCTCATTCCTGTTCTGTATCCTGCTGGCTAGGTAGAGTGCACAGCCTCAGCCACGCCCCATCTCCTGCAGCTGGCATCCTCGAAGTGGCTGCTCCAGACGGGCATCAATTGTAACCTTATATCACTGAAAGAGTCATTGAAGAAATAGAAAAAAAATCCTGAATCATTGGCGCTATCCCTACCCCACTACTGTCAGTGGCAGCTTTATGCAGAGAACACATCTGGACACAGGGAAGGAAGAACCTAGAAATTGTGAGGCATTGAACGCAGTGCTGTCCTGTTAGAACAGAGAGGAAAACAAGATCAAACTCAGCTGATAACCACCTATGGATGGATCATTTAAACCAGCCCTAGCCGGGAAATCCTTGATTCTTTGCCACCAAGAGCTGAAGTTCACTGTCTCCATGTAAACTTGAAAGGCAGTCTAGGCCATAAGAACGGCAACTCTTAGGCAATTCCTAGTGCTGAACTAGCTCCAGAGACAGTAGACTTGGGGGCATGCAATATACTGAGACATCAACTGAGGTGAGTCTCTTCTGGTTTTGGAAAGTAAGGGAAGGCTGGTAAGAACTGCAACTTGTGATTTGAGGGCCAGGTCAATGGAATACCAGGTAGACTTCGAAGGTTTTTAACTCTAGTCCCTGACTCCCAGATGGCAATTCTGGAATCACCCAGGGACAGGAGGACCTCGCCACACTGAAGGGAAGGACACTTGCCTGGCTGGCTTTGCCACCCACTGATTGTAGAGTGCCAGTGCCTTGAGGGAACAAAGGCCCTAGGCAGGGAGGGGTTACAGCAGGCCTAGGCCTTGAATGAGACCCAAAGCTGTGCTGGCTTCAGGTCTGACCCAGCTCAGTCATAATGGTGGTGGCCACAGAGTGTCACTCCACCCCCAGCTTTAGGTGGCTTAGAACATAAGGGAAGAGAACAAGAGTTTTGAAGAAACAAATACTGTCTGCTCCAATATGTCTGGCAGCAGACTTTTCAGGGGAAATATTACAGGCCTAAAGAGAATAGCATGGCATATTTAAAGTGCTTAAGGAAAAAACGAAAGCAAAAAACTTTGACCCCAGAATAGTATGTCCAGAAAAAAATATCTTTCAAACATGAAGGAGAAATAGACTTTCTTAGACAAACAAAAGCTGAGGGAATTCATCAACACCAGACCTGGCCCATAAGGAATGCTAAGGGAGGCCAGGCGCAGTGGTGCATGCTTGTAATCCCAGCACTTTGGGACGCCAAGGTGGAGGATCACGAGGACAGGAGATCAAGACCATCCTGGCCAACATGGTGAAACCCCATCTCTACTAAAAATATAAAAATTAGCTAGGCGTGATGGTGCACGCCTGTATTTTCAACTACTCGGGAGGCTGAGGCAGGAGGATCCCTTGAACCAGGGAGTCGGAGGTTGCAATGAGCTGAGATCACACCATTGCACTCCAGCCTGGGTGACAGAGCCAGACTCAGTCTCAAAAAAAAAAAAATCATAAATGCTAAGGAAGTGCTTAAATCAGAAAGAAAATGACATGAATGAGCAATAAATAATTACCTGAAGGTCCAAAACTCACTGGTAATAGTAAGTACACAGAAAAGCAGTGTTGAGATGGAAGTTAGTAGCTATATCTGCTAAATGAGGAGGACTTGATCCCTGAATAACCAACATCAGAAAAGAGAAAAGCACTTCAAATGAGAAATCTGACAATGCTTCTTAAATAACCACTAAAGCAAGGAAAAACCACACCCAAAATTAGTAGAAGAAAAGAAATGATAAAGAGCAGAGCAGAATTAAGTAAAGTCGAAATGAAAAAAATACAAAAGATCAATGAAACAAAAGTTGTGTTTTTTTGAAAATTTAAACAAAATGGACACACCATTAGCCAAATTAAAAAAATAAATAAATACAGATAAATACAGTCATAAATGAAAAAGAAAACACTGTAATTGATACAGAAGAAAGCCAAGTCTTCCTTAGTAGCCACTATGAGCAACTTTATACCAATAAATGGGAGATCTAGAACAAAGGCACAAATTCCTACATACATACAACCTAGCAAGATTGAACAAGGAAGAAATCCAAAATCTAAACAGACTGATAACAAGTAGTGAAATTAAAGCTGTTATAAAAATGTCTCCTATTGAAGAAACGCTTAGGATCTAATGTCTTCACTGTTGAATTCTACCACACATTTAAAGAATTAATACAAATTCTACTCATACTACTACAAAAAAATCTAGGAGAGAAAAATACCTCCAAACTCATTCTGTAAGGCCAGTACTACCATGATACCAAAATCAGACAGAGACACATCAAAAAGAAAACTACAGGTAAGTATCTCTGATAAATATTTATACAAAAATCCTCAACTAAATACTAGCAAACATAATTCAACAATATATTAGAAAAACCATTCATCGTGACCAAGTGAGGTTTATCCCTGGGATGAAAGGATCGTTCAACAAATGCAAATCAACCAATGTGATTCATCATATCAACAGATTGAAGAATAAAATCCATATGATCATTTCAGTTGATGGTGCAAAAATGTTTGATAAAATTCAACATCCCTTCATGATATAAACCCTCAAAAACAAGACAGAAGAAGCATACTTCAATATAATATTAATAAAAACTATATATGACAGACCCACAGCCCACAACTATTATTATACTGAATGGGAAAAAACTCAAACCTTTTATCTGAGATCTGGAGCATGACACAGATGACTACTGCCACCACCGCTATTCAACATAATACTGGAACTCCAAGCTAGAGCAATCAGACAAGAAAACAATATAAAGAGAATCCAAATTCAAAAGGAAAAAGTCAAATATATTTGTTTACAGATGATATTATCTTATATTTTGAAACACCTAAAGATTCCACAAGGAAACTATTAAAACTGATAAATTCATTAATGAGTTGCAAGATATGAAATCAATATACAAAAATTAGGAATATTTTTAGATACCAACAGTGAACAATCTGAAAAAGAAAGAGAAAAGTAATCCCATTTACAATAGGCAAATATAAAATTAAATACCTAGGAATTAACAAAAGAAGTGAAAGATGTTTATACTATAAGCAATTAAATGTAGATAAAAGAAGTTGAAGAAGACACAAAGAAATGGAGAAATATTTCATGATCATGATTTGGAAGAGTCAACATTGTAAAAATGCCCATACTACCAAATGCAATCTAATCTACAGATTCAATGCAGTGGCTCTCAAAATACCAACAACATTTTTCACAGAAATAGAAAAAGAAAATCCTAAAATGCATATGAAGCCACCAAAGACTCAGAATCACCAAAGCAATCCTGAGCAAAAATAACAAAATTGGAGGAATCACATTACCTGACATCAAATTATGCTATAGAATTATGGTAATTGAAACAGCATTGTATTGGCCTTAAAACAGATACATAGACCAATGGAACAGAGTAGAGAACCAGTAAACAAGTCCACACACCTAAAGAACTAATTTTTGACAAAGGTGCCCAGAAAATACTGAGGAAAAGACAGTCTCTTAAATAAATGGTGCTGGGAAAACTGGGTTATCCATATGCAGAAGAATGAAACTGAAACCCTATCCCTCACCATTTATAAAAATCAAATAAAAATAGATAAAGACGTATCTAAGACCTTAAACTATGAAACTATATATAAAAAAAAAACTGGCAAATTCTCCAGGCCATTGTTCTGGGCAAAGATCTCTTAATACCCCATAAGCAGAGACAACCAAAGCACAGAAGGATACATGGGATCACATCAAGTTTAAAAGCTTCTGCACAGTAAAGGATACAATCAACAAAGTAAAAGGACAGCCCATAGAATGGGAGCAAATGTTTTCAAATCTGACAAGGGATTTATAACTAGAATATATAAGGAGCTCAAACAACTCTATGGGAAAAAAATCGACTAAGCTGATCAAAAAATGGACAAATTTTTTGAATAGACATTTCTCAAAAGAAGACGTACAAATGGTAAACAGGCATAAGAAAAGGTGCTCAACATCATTGATCACCAGAGAAATCCAAATCCAAACTACAATGAGATATAATCTCACCCTAGTTAAAATGACTTATATTCTAAAGACAGGCAGTAACAAATGCTAGGGAGGATATGGAGATGCAGCGAAAAGGGTACCCTTGTACACTGTTGGTGGGACTGTAAATTAGTACCAACCACTATGAAGAATAGTTTGGAGGTTCCTCAGAAAACTAAAAATGGAGCTACCATGGGATCCAGACATCCTACTGCTGGGCATATACCCCAAAGAAAGGAAATTGGTATGTGAAAGAGATATCTGCATTCCTGTGTTGTTCCAGCACTGTTTACAATAGCTAAGACTTGGAAGCAACCTAATTGGCTATCAAAAGATAAATGTATAAAGAAAATGTGATAAACAGACACAATGAAGTACAATTCAGTCATTAAAAAGAATGAGATTCAGTCATTTCCAACAACATGGATAGTACTAGAGATCACTATGTTAAGTGAAATATGCCAGACACAGAAAGACAAATAACACATGTTCTCATTTATGTGTAGGAGCTAAAAATGAAAACAATTGAACTCATGGACATAGAGAGTAGAAGGGTGGTTACCAGGGGCTGGCAATGCTTTCTGGGGCTTGGGATGGGGGGGTTGAGATGGTTAATTGATACAAAATGAAATACTTGGAATAAATAAGACCTACTCTTTGATAGCACGACAGGGTGACTATAGTCAATAACTTAATTGTACATTTTAAAATAAGTTAAAGAGTGTAATTGGATTATTTGCAACTCAAAGGATTAATGCTTGAGGGGATGGATACCCCATTCTCCATGATGTGCTTATTTCACATTGCATGCCTGTGTCAAAATATCTCATTATCCCATAATATATATACTTTGTAGCTAGAAAATTCTTAAAATATAAACTAGGAGTAATGTTCTATCAACGTGCAATAATTTAAGTCTTCTAAATTTACAATTCCACTGCGTCTGTGGCACTAAATGTTTCATTGATTTCATTGAATGAATGCAAACCTCACAAAATCTTATTACGCAAAATAATACAAATTTAGCATGAGGTTATAAGTTTTTTTTATCATTATTGCTTTACATTTTAAATGAGGCATTCAATGCTACTGTTCAAAAAAATGAGAGCAAAAGTATTGTTCTAGTTGAGAAAATTAAAATGGATACTATAAGGATGCATTTTCTGGGAAACTGTATCTTTCTGTATTCAATGCCTTGGATGGTACTCATCACAGAATTATTACTGTATGGGTTCTTTTTAAGAAACTTTGGAAAGAGTAAGATGAAGTAGGTAGCTATCAGAAATAATTTGATAAATGACAGGATAACAGTTACTCAGTAAAATATTTGGCAATACGCTTCTGCAATCTAAAGTCACTCTTCATTTGTCGTATTGTAGTATTTGCAAAATATTATGGCAGCATATGATATTTGGTACACTATATAATAAATATTATGGCAGCATATGATATTTGGTACACTATATAATCTGATATATGAGAGTCCACTGAAAATATATGTCAAAATGTAAACTTCTGTTTCAAGTAATATAGAAGATACAGTATGACAGAAAATATCAAAGTTGGAGAAAGAAAAAAAAACAGCATATTAAATTTTTGACAAAATAAAACACACTTTTATTAAATTTAACAAAAAACTACCAAAAGAGTAAACATGCGTTGAGACCCACAAACGAACAAACAGACAAAAAGGAAAAACCATGGGTCAGGAACAAACATCTCACCTATTTTCACACTGAGGACTTCTGACAGCTCCTGTGAAACTGAAGATTCTGAAATGATAGATGCACTAAGCGTAGGAGACAGGAAGGAAATCCGCTGGCTAATAGAAGGTTTGGAATGTAACATTAGGAGAATCCTACATATGGCATTGACTCCAGATGAACATAGTCATAATTGAGGGATAATTTAAATAAGCTTTACTATACAGTAAAGAATACCAAAGAAAATTACCTGAAAGTGACACTAGGTAGAGGATCTCACATACATGTAGAAATGAACAAATATTTGTAATCACATAGTAGAAATCAACACATAAATGGTTACCATAAAAAATTCATGCCAATAAATATGAAAATGCATATTAATATGTTCCAAAAAACAAATATATCATAAACAGAGTAATTGCATTGCCTCAACACTGTGAATGCAACCTAATTATAAATTTAAAAGAAAAAAACCTTTACAGAAACTAATTATGGTGCATAATGCTCTGCAGAGTATTATGAGTTCTACAGAGTATTAAAGAAACATAATTCTAACAAAAAAGCTTGGAAAAGAGAAAAACCTGAACCTTCACTCTCATTTTATATGACATGCATAACCCTGATAAGCAAATAATTGAAATAGATTAAAATAAAGAAAAATACACACTAATTTCACTAGAAATAGAATTATAAGTATCATGAATTAATGATTGAGCAATGCATAAAAATATTTTGAAAATGCTATAACATTAATAAACTGAATGCTAATGTTAGAAAATATAGCATGTAATTTTCCATTAATACAGCAAAGAAAATATTATTCCTATGAGTCTAGAAAATTTGAGAGTTGAAAATCATTATTACCATTTAAAACTCTTATTAATTCCAAATAGTAGCCAACATTTTCATCTTATAAGAAGCATAAAGGTAACACTAAACACCATGATAAATGACGAATTGTTAAAAGGATTCTCTTTAATATCAGGAAAAATTTAAAGACTTAAAGCTAGTACTACTTTTATTTAAGAATCGTAAACATTGAAAGTGCCTATAATTAGAAAAGGGTAAAAAATAAAGATGCATATTTGTAAAAGAAAACAAATATACAGAATAGTTAATAAAATATACAGGTAAATTATTGAAATTTATAAAGTCATTTATAAAGTTTGATATTTAAAATATCAACTTGAAATTCAAATTCCCTTTAATAAAATAGTAATGATCAATAAGAAAATGCAGTTTTAAATTAATTTTTTAGGTTTTAACAAATATAAGTTCATAGGAAAAAGCTAACATAAATTGTGCATTTAGTATTGAAGAATAATAACAAAATACTGGAACACGTTGAAAATATCTAGAGACATGCTAGCTTTTGTATATGAACATTCAACATTGTGGATATGAAAAAAAAAATGACTACAAATCAATCCAAAAATGTTTTAATGGCATTCAAAGAAAACATTACTAGAAAAACTGATTTTACTAACTATATAAAATGAACTCTCTCCTCAGCAAAATGGATATTTTTGGCCAGTTTCATGTTTGTTTTGGGGACTGGCCTTTGCATTATTGAATATTTGGGTTTTTGGCAGTATTCCTTGTCTCTCCCCACCAGTCACCCTTCATGGCAACCAATCGTGTCTCCAGACTTTGCCAAATGTCCCACTATTAGCAAAATGGCCCCAACTGAGAATCCTTGTTATAGAGAAATGAAAGACTGGAAATAGTCAAGATGAAGAAAAATAGCGGGAGGCCTGGTTCTGTTAGAGTACAGGTTGTAATGCTAAGTTTTGCTGATTCAAACTTTAGGTATTTTCTCTACAGTAATAGGAGGAGTTCATCATTACTTATGAAGTAAGTAGCTATTCATATGAGAAACAATGAAGTTTCATTCCTTGCAATATGAAAAATCAATAAAACTCGTATAGAGAAATCGATGTAAAAGGCAAATTTAGAAAACTTCAAAACAGCAATGTAAAACTATAAACTGAGGTAGGAAACTATTTCTTATGTAAAATAAAGAATTACAAGATATGTGCAAATAATCAATAATGTTGACTTATTCAATGTAGAATGCTGTTTATTTAGAAATGCATAATTAGAGTAGAAATATAGGTCACACTCTGTGAGAATAATGTCTATAATGAATCAAATCTTTTTATGCAGAAAATGTAAACAACATATATGAATCACTACAAACAACTTACCATATAGAAAGGTGGTTGAAAACATCAATAGTATTTCACAGAAGAAAGTTAAATAAACTTAACCTATGAAGAAACAAAACAAAACAAAAAAAAAGCATAACACATTGAATATCAGAGAAATAAAAAAAAACATAAAAATGTTGAACCTATCAAATATCAGAGAAAAAAATTTAAATCTATAATAAAATTCATTTTATATTCAGCAATGTTATAATAATTGACACTCATTAATATCCATATTGGAATTCCTACATTCTACAGTGTTTTATTGTTTTTGCTAATTCCAGTGAAGATGAATATGCACATTGGTGGTTATTCATTGGGATCATCAAGAAAACCACCCGTTGGGATTTAAGGAAATATTGCTTAGTGTGAGTAAAGACTACATATATTTTTTAGTGTGATTAACCTGAATAGATTAATTTTATTCAATTTTATTTCAATGTATTTCACAGTAAAAATGTTTTTAAACTGTAAAATACAATGTTTTCAATGTAATTGTTGTAGTACACCATTGCTGTTAATGTGTGTTTAAAAATAAACAAATAAATCAAGGATAAAAAAGCTCTTCTCATCCTAGAATCTTTTTAAATGCTCCACAGCATCAATGTGTTATTCTTGGTCTGTGATGTACACTTCTTTACATAAATATTTTTTTTAACATAATGCTCAACCAAGCTGTCTGCTATCTTCTATTTATCCATTTTTGCTTATTTAACTTAATGTTATTTCACTTTTTAATAAGGTTCTACTTGTTTGTTTCAGTTACTTTAAGATAGTGGACTATAACACAACCTATTCAAAAATGAGTTACAAATTCAATTTAAATATCCAACTAATATCAAGTTTTACTGACAGTTCACTGAGTTTAATTCACTATGTATGCATAGTTACTAATCTGCCATCAAATTTTATAAAAACAGTTCTGACAAGTCTGTATATTCATAGCAATTTAATAGAGTGATATGGAGTGTAAATGAACTAGAAGATAATGCATTAGAAGCTCCACATATCTAAATTAGGATGGATACATTAATACTCTTATTGGTAACTGTCAGCATTTTTAACTAGGTAATTACCTGTATGATTATGTTTTTACATAAATCAGAATGCTACCAAATTTAAAATGAAGACAAAGTATATTGAGTAAAACTAAGCATGAATACAAATACAACCAATAATCTTAGGAATATTAATTTTCAGTGGATTTTGACAATAAACATGTTTCAAATATTAAAACACATATTTCCCAGCACACTATGACTTTTACAATTTTATAAAATCAAATTTATTGTCTTTACTTTGAATGTTCTTGAATTCTTTTGATTCTTTAAATACCCTGTCTCTAGGTGTGGTGACTCATGCATGTAATCCTAGCATTTCAGGAGGCAAAGGCAGGAGGATCACATGAGGCCAGCAGTTCAAGGCCAGCCTGGGCAGCAGAGTGAAACCCCATCTCTAAAAAAATTTTAAAAATAAGAATTAAAAAAGCTAGGTATGATGGCATGCGCTTGTATTCTTAGCTACTTGAGAGGCTGAGATGGGAGGATTGCTTAAGCCTAGGAGTTTGTTGCTATATTCAGCTATGATAGTGAACTACACAGCAGCCTGGATGACAGAGTACAATCAGTCTCTAAGAAATATACAAATAAATAAAAGATAAAAAAGCTCTTCTCATTCTAGACTCTTTTTAAATGCTCCACAGTATCATTGTGTTATTCTTGGTCTGTGGTATACACTTCTTTACATTAATATGTTTGTTCAAACATAACGTTCACCCAAGCAATCTGCTTTCTTTTATTTATCCACCTTTTGATAATTTCACTTAAATATAACATTTTGATTTCATAGTATTTTATCCATTTTAGTTAATATTTTATAAGGCCATAATATTTTAATTGATCACATATTAAAAATATATGTGTCAGGCACCGTTCTAGGCATTGAGGAAGAAACAACTTCTTGCTCCCAATAACTGTGCATTCTTGAAGACAAAAACTTAATAAAGAGAAAATACCAGTGGTTAAACATGTAGTTAATTTAGATAATGTAGTAAATGATACCCTGATTTAGAAGGTCATGTACTGTCTTTGAGAACATTACAAAAACATTTTAGCCAATCAGGAAATTGATTTAGTGAGTCCTGACCAACATTTTAAAATGTAGATTAAAATAGTGTACTATGGTATACAATAGAATGACATGATATAAGATACAAGGGAAAAATCAGGTGCTATATCCACGGGGTAAATGTTCTGAGAGTTTGTTTTTTGCAATAAGTATTATGAAACTGCATATGTATGTCTGTGTATTTGCTTGATTGTATATTATATCATGATAGAAAATGCTTTCCTTACCATTGGTCCAGGGGAAGAAATAAAAACACTGAGTTATTGTAAATACCCTTTTATATAAATAGGTTTGATACATAACAGTTATTTAGCAATTTCTATATATTATATTCACTTCTAGGTATTCCTTATTTAATCCTCGCAATAACAACATTATATTGTCTTAATATTATTTTCTTTTTACAGAGAAGGAATTTAAAGCACTGTGCCTCACTCAGGCCAAGCTCCAACATCTCCAGTGACTTTCTGATCATGTTTGATTTCTCCTCCACCAGGTTACTTTCATCATCTTTCTTCAAACACTTCAGTGTCTCCAGTAAACTTTGTAAAATTGAATTGTGCTCATTCTTCAAAGCCTCCAGCCCCTGAATTACTTGCTTTGTCTTAGAAATAATTTCATCCTGCGTCAGCTTCTCCAACTTGTCTTCCTTTATGTACACCATCGTGGACATGCTGTCATACATTCGTCCAGCTCCTGAGGGCCGCGCTGTCTCGCGCTGTCAGCACCAGGAGCGCCGCCGGGCGCGTGCGCGGAGCAGCAACTGCGCGCCGAGCCCGCCTCAGCCGCCCGAGGCGCGGAACAGCGGTCACTAGCGAGGGGCGCCGGCGCAGCCGCCCCGCAGCATCCTCGGCCGCCCGCGCGCTGTCCCTTCGGTTGCCAACCGCAGCCCCGCCGCTCCTCCTCGCAGCTGCAGCCCCGCCGACCCAGCCCGTCCCGCTCGACCGCCTGCGCCGCTCCAGCCGCCCTGGAATACATTTTCAAATGCTAGAAGACACATTACATGTAATGGAATGGACTGCCTGGCATAGCTCCAGAGTTCAGAGATAAGACAAACTGGTGGGATTTATTTTTTTCTTTTTGCTTAAAATAAGGATAATTTTTTTTTATTACAATGTTTTTAAAAAAATGAGTTGGCTTCAGTATTATTGTCCAGCCATTGTGGAGGACACTCATGATCCCTGTTGACCGGAGTCCTTCTCTTATCATGACTACCTTTCATTTTTTATCAAAATATTGGTGAAAATGGGATCTACTCCTTCTCTAACTACACAACTCTATCTACATTTGACTTACTCGTGGAGTAAACAATGAACCTAATCTCTGATAGTGTTTGCTTAGAGAGCCAACCACAATTAATTCAGTGAGTTTTAACTTTTAACAAGCCGATAGATGCCCCCCGGACACGGCCAGCCCACTGAAACACTTTCACTGTGAATAACAATAACAAGAGTCCTTCTGTGATAGTAGCAATTAAATTATTTAAAATTAATTCATTTAGCACCCACAAGTGCTAAATTGCTCTTGTTGGTGCTGATATTCCCAAGGTATTTAGGAAGCAAATGTGCAGCAAAAAGGAACAAAGTCAGGTATACACAGCGTAGATGGACATCAACTGCCTTAAGGCAAATACTTTGAAGATTAGTTATTTCCTGCTCATCTCATTCTTTGATTCCTTTGGCTCTACCTCTAACTTTCCATGTTACTAAGCTAGTTTAAGTTGCTTTTCTGTGTTTTTCTTCCAAAGGCTGTTATCTAAAATAATTTTTCATAAGAGAACTAGAGTAATAGTTCTCAATCATAATATGTGACATAGAAGGAGCCTATGTAAGGAAGAATTGGACCTTCGAAGGACATTATTACTTTGTAACAAAACTTTTATTTCTATGAGTTTTATTCATGATTAAATCCCATCAAATGGTTCTAAATATAAAAGCACATTCTTAATTTTAAATATGGCTGCAATCCTTAGTAAAATATTTTTCTGCCATAGTTAACAATACTCTTCATGCTTATGTATACATTTTATATTTTCTTAAAATTACTGTTTTCAAATTACTTTGAGATAGGACAGTCTCGACTTGCAGTTATGTAGTAAAATTATGTCTTGTGTCAGTTTGCTGAGAATAATGGTTTCTAGCTTTATCCATGTCCCTGCAAAGTACATGAACCATCCTTTATACACATGGACACAGGAAGAGAAACATTACACAATGGGGCCTGTTGGGAGTGGGAGTCTAGAGGAGGAATAGCAGGGGATGGGGGGATTGAGGAGTGATAGCATTAAGAGAAATACCTAATGTAGATGACGGGGTGATGAATGCAGCAAACCACTATAGCACATATATACCTGTGTAACAAAACTGCACGTTCTGCACATGTATCCCAGAACTTAAAGTATAATTTGGAAAAAAAGAAAATATACATATACCTGCAATAAAAATTTATGTCTTAATTAATTTGCAGACACCTTGAAATATTATATTTGTACATACATGGTTTTTAGAAATTATGTTCAATTTCTAATATTTAAAGGCATGAGTTCCATGAACATATAGAAACATATGTGCATAAATAGAATTTTAAGAGCTACACAATCAAGAGTATACTTATATTTAAAACAGGTGCATAATGATCAACATTGGGCTGCAGCTGAATCTCGCATCTCTCCAAGGTGTCCAACAGTTTCTAAACATATGACAGGTAAGTACAGATACTTTGGCAACAAATGTCACTGAAGAGCACCCAATGACAAAGTGACTCATGCCCTTGAATTTCAATAAGGTAGAGCTATGTTAGAGAAGGATCTGCTGGACCATAGGCCCACACCATGACCAGCAGTGTGTAGAGCCTAGCTCTCCCATTCCCAGGAGGCTCAGTAAGCAGGGCCCATTGTATCTGTTGACCTTTCTGTCTGTGAGTTCCATGACAGAGTTTGAAATTTAGAGGAAGAGATTATGTAACCTTTTTTCTGCTTGAAAGCAGTAAACATTTAATTTACTTTTTAATTTGTACAAGTAAATGGGTGTGAAAGAAAAATAAACGTTGTGCCCCCAAATCACAAGCTAAATGGAAGAGTCAAGTCAGGAAGTGCTTAGGGCCAATCTGCCTTCCATTCTATTCAAAGTCACCCCTCTGCTTGCTGACATAGATGCATACATGATTGCCTCCTTTGGAAAGACTAATCAGAAACTCAAAAGAATGCAACCATTTCTGTCTCACCTATCTGTGATCCCCTCCCTGCTTCAAGTCTTCCTGCCTTTGCTTCAAGTTGTCCCACCTTTCCAGGCCAAACCAATGTACTTCTTACTAGGCTGTGGCCTGACAACCTTGGGCACACGTCATTAGGACTTCCTGAGGCTGTGTCACGGGTGCGTCCTCAACCTTGGCAAAATAAACTCTCTCAAATAACTGAGATCTGTCTCAGATTTTCTGGGTTCTCATTTTGGTAAACACGGAGGGATTCTGAATGGAGATGCCCCTGACCTTTGGCAAATCTCCTATTAGTGCTTGGTCTGATGTCCCAAAATTTGGTCGAGATATAAAGTTTATTTTGCTGTACGACTCCTCTTTTTTTTTTTTTTTTTTTTTTTTTTTTGGAGTTTTACTTCCTTCCAACAAGGAAGGCAAGGTTTTCCTGCTTCCATGATGATGGAAGGCAGGTAACTCCTTTATGGAGACTGAGCTCCCTTCCAACAGGGAAGATGGGTTTTCTTTTTCCGGCTTCTAGCATGATAGAGAGTAGTCTACAGCCTAAGACCCGTCAGTAGGTAAGAAACCGGTTTGGGATTCTGTCTTGTAAATTCTTTTTAAATGATTAAACTTAGCATTAACAATCAGCTGGTGTTAATTTCTGCTTACCCTTAGAGTGCTCAGAAATCAATTAATTTTTGTGATCATTGTTAGTTTAGCAGCATTTAGTCTGAGCTGAAATACTGTAATAAGATTATTATTTTTTTCTTTTTTTTTAATTGTACTTTAGGTTCTGGGGTACATGTGCAGATCATACAGGATTGTTGCATAGGTACACACATGGCAATGTGGTTTGCTGCCTCCATCCCCCCGTCACCTACATCTGGCATTTCTCCCCACGTTATCCCTCCCCGACTTCCCCACCCCCACCACCACTGTCCCTCCCTTGCCCCCCACCAACAGACCCTAGTGTGTGATGCTCCCCTCCCTGAGAAGCTCAATGGTTAAAAGTCAGCTTATGTAAAAGATTAACATCTAAGGGGTGTGTGTGTGTGTGTGTGTGTGCATGTGTGCATGTTTGTATTTGAAAGGCCTTCATGTTTTGGAGGTTTTTTTTGTATGACTGTTTTTCTCTCCTAAGACCTTGTCTTTTGTCTTTTTTGAGCAAAAGTTTTGTTTTTTTTTCTTTTTCTTCTTGGTTGACTGAATTTTGTTTTCACCTAATTTTTTGACTAAAATAGTTATTGCAGCAGAGGCTACTCCTGGGTTTTTAAACCATTATATAACTTAGTTTAAATTATCAGTAATTATGATAATTGTTATGTTAAAGTTGTTGTGTGCCACAGAGGTATATATTTCAATATAAGAGTATTGTGTTTCCACTTAAGAAAATAATGTCAATTCTAATTGAATATGACTGGCTGAACTTTAAACATTTTAAAAGGCATGTGATTTGTAATGAATTCTATTATCAGCATATTAGTCTGCAAGAGCTGCCATAACAAATTACCACAGATTGTATGGTTTATAAAACAGATATATATATGTATTTTAACATAGTTCCCAATGCTGAAAGTCTAAGATCAAGGTGTCAACACATTTGGCTTACCCTGAGGCCTCTCTGCTTGGCCTACAGATGGACACCTTCTTTCTGTATCCTCATGTGTCACATTTCTAGTGTTTCTCCCTCTCCCTAGAAGGACACTAGTCATATTGAAGTAAAGCCCCAACTTTATGACTTCATTTAACCTTAATTGTCTCTTTAAAGGTTCTATGGCCAAATAGAGTCACATTACAAATTAGGACTCCAACATACACATTTGAGGGAGGGGCACAATTCAGTTCATAACAATCAGTTTCTGAAAAAATATAGGGTAAGATATCACTCACATTTTTGCATGGAACAATAAACTTTAAATAATAAATTGAAATTGAATATTTAAATTGCATCAAGGTTATTAAAAAGGTGAAATATTAAAAACCTTTTCTGCTTTAGATTAAGTTGCATTGTGGTTACAATGAATTTATTTAATGTTATGACCTGTCACTTTAAAATTACCAAGTTTCCTATTTTCTATTTTTCTATAATTTTATTCATTTAATTCGGATCCTTAAGTTTATTAATAGCATTGGCCAAAGGAATCTTTTGATTATTTAATTATTTGTATGTGATGTGATCTCCTAATAACCATCTCTTATTTTAAGTGTTACATTTTTTATGTATGTGTTGGTTGTTAGCTAATATTTTAATTTGATTATCAGATAACTGCATTTCAATTTTTATATGATTTCTATCACATTGTTGCTTTTCATTTGCTATTTTCTACCCAATTGCCTCCCTATGCTTTAAGTCCCCTATGCTTTCTAAGATTGTAATTGTCTTTGCTGTTTTTCATTGCTAAACCTTGAAATTTGTGAGTTTATCTTTTTAAATG
Organism: Aotus nancymaae; assembly: GCF_030222135.1. NCBI lineage: Eukaryota > Metazoa > Chordata > Mammalia > Primates > Aotidae > Aotus > Aotus nancymaae. The sequence continues at coordinate 27,316,423 of NW_026988435.1, forward strand.
AAATTAACATAAGTAAGGACAGGCGAGGTGGCTCATGCCAGTAATCCCAGCACTTTGGGAAGCCTTGGTGGGTGGATCATGAGGTGAAAAGATTGAGACCATCCTGGCCAACATACTGAAACCCTGTCTCTACTAAAATACAAAAAATTAGCCGGGCATGGTGGTGCACGCCTGTAGTCCCAGCTACTCAGGAGGCTGAGGCAGGAGAATCGCTTGAACCTAGGAGCAGAGATTGTAGTGAGCCGAGATCATGCCACTGCACTCTAGCCTGGCAAAAGAGCATGACTCGGTCTCAAATGATAATAATAAATTAACAAAAGTATTTAATACTGTTACTCTTACTCTGTGTTGAGCTTTAGCTATCTCCCAGTAGGATTATTATGTAATGTTTTAATTATACATACTTGTGTGTGCATGTTTAATCTAGATATTCTTAAATGTATTAGATCCATGAAGGATTAATATCATTTTCAAAACTATCATGTAATTGTTATTTTTTGTAACACTCTTTATATATGGTTATATTTTTGACATTTTATTTTAGTGTAATATAATCACATAGGCTTGTCTGCAATATTTCAACATGTTTATAGTTCGTCAAAACTGTGCCTAATGAGACTACCTGAGATCTACACTTATCTCTTTTCCATGAACACTTGAAATAATTATTGATTTTATATTTTGAGGAGTGTGTGTTTTATTTATTTCTTTCTTTTATTCAAATTTTACTTTTTTCCTCTATGGAAATTAAGCTGCTGTGGGTTGAGGCCAGTTCAATTCTTATTTAAGCTGTAGAACTGATATATTTACTCTCCTTTCTCCCATCTCTGTTAGCTCACCCTCAGCACACCTTTTTCTCTTCTAAATTAATAATTAAATATCTTTTTCCAGTTTGTACCTACACCTGAAAAAAGAAAGGAAAAAACTGAATTGCACAGGATAAATTTCTAGCTAAAAATAATGAATTAAATTGAATGAACTTTTATATACAATGTCTTCAACCTTCTAATGCTAGTTAAATTACTGCTGCAGAACATTGTGCTAAATTTGCATGCAATTTTTAAATTCCTGGATGTATATTAAAAAAAAAAACTAGTGATTTACTGTTTCTCCTAATCCTTGGCACAGGTTAAAAGGAACTTGGTCTCTCTTCATTGGTAGGGCAGCAATGAAAAAAGTAAAGAGGGGAAATCTGTTGTACTGATACTCATTTTCAGATCTATATATAGTTCAAAGATAATGACTCTTATTTTGTGGACATATTTAGGTTATTATGCTGACAAACTCAAAACTAATGAGCCCTTTTCAATCAAAAACAATGTTCAAGTTTTGGTTTCCGTCTAACATTTTCTATATACATTGACCTCTGTTGCGGTTAGCATATCCTTTGTAGAACCAATTTAATACATGTTGATTTTTGTTTTTCTGATTGGAATAAGGATTCTAGATTGAAGAAGCAGCATTTTTGTCTCCTTGCTTATTTAAATAAAACTTTTCACAGAACCCATTAACTGAGATGTTTAACAGTGTCATTTACAGAAGCTTTGTGATAAGCATGAAAATATTTGCAAAGAACTACTTTTATGTAGTGAATAGCTGATAGAGGCAGAAGACAGCCAAATGGCTAGGCAAATAGGGAAAAGTCCTGGAAGAATTTCCAACCCTTCCTCCAAATCCTTACACCAGGTGATTTTTGCAGATAGGGGAACCTGCCCAGGGGGCTTGTTTGGGCATTCCCCACATGCACTGGGTGAATGGGGTGTAGCCACCAGGAATTCACACTTTATGTGTGGGAAGAACCTTGCCTCTTCGACTAATGTGTTGTGGCCCAGCATTCAATTTTGTGAGGTAGTAACCTGAGTGCAGGATCTCTCTCTTTGTTGAGAGATTTCCTTTCACTTAATATATTCCACCTTCTTCACTCTTCAATGTGTCAGTGTGCCTAATTATTCCTGGTCATGAGACAAGACATGGATTTAGCTGAACTGAGGAGCAAAAAATCCTGCATCATAGTGATCTGTAAAACATATTGTTGTAACTGCCCAAGGGTTTCACCTTGCCTGCAGGCTAGACAGAACCAATAAATCAATATAGAGGAATTGCAATAGAGAAAGAGTAATTGATGCAGAGCCAGCCGTGTGGGAAGACACAGTTTTATTATTACTCAAATCAGTCTCCCCAAGCATTCAGGAAGCAGAGTTTCTAAGGGTAACTTGATGGGTGGGGAGAAGCCATTGAGCCAGGAGTGCTGATTGGTCAAGAATGAAATAATGAGAAGTTGAAGCTATCTTCTTGTGCAGAGTCAGTTCCTGGGTGGGAGCCACAAGATCAGGTGAGACAGTTTATTGATCTGCGTGGTGCCAGCTGATCCGTCAAGTGCAGAGTCTGCAAAACATCTCAAGCAATGATATTAAGAGCAGTTTAGATCTACAAAGGCAATCTAGTCCCCAGACAAGAAGGAGGTCTGCTTGGGAAAGGGTTGTTACCATCTTTGTTTAAACTATAAACTAGTAAGTTTACCCTATACCTAAAGTTAGTTCAGCCTATGCCCATGAATGAACAGGGACAGCTTGGAAGTTGGGAGCAAGATAGAGTCAGTTAAGTTAGGTCTCTTTTACTGTCTCAATTATAATTTTGCAAAGGCAGTTCCCTTGTTTCAGATAAGCAACCTAGTTAAGAGAAAAATAGACACTTAATAAATATTAGCATTTTTACTTTATTTAATTGTGTCACAGAGTACTTAATGTGTTGTTCATATATTTTTATAACTAGAAAACTGAAAAATTTACCAAAAATATACAACTAGTCAATTTATTAAAAGGTATTGAAAAAAATGCCTTTGCAAAATTATGACAATAAGAGAATTCTGACATGGCTGACTCCATCTTGCTTGTAGTCTCATAGACTGGTTATCTTTGCTTATTCCTGGGCATGGGCCAAGCAATCTTTGGGAGAAATTTATTATATAGTTTGAATGATAATAGCCATTCCCAAGAACTAAACTGCTCTTGGAAAACCAAGGAAAGGTCACCAAGTTAGAAGAATAAGAAGGACATGAATTCTGCTAAGATGTAGGTGTAGCTAAATAATTAACCAGCCATGAACTGGCCATCACAAGATTTGCAACTTCCATAATACTCCTGCAGATGACATTGCTATTGTAGAGCTGAGGCTTGGCCTTTTGAGATGTCTTCTTAGATTTTTGAATTTCTGACGATCCAATGGACCAACCCAAACTTGTCAACTTGTCCTGTGGCCTCACCGGGGAACTGACTCAGTGCATGAGAACATCTCAGACTCACTATGATTTCATCTCCAACCTGACAAATCGGCACTCCTCATACCTTCTCCCACTGCTGACTAAACTATGTTTGAAAAACCCCTAACCTCCCAGCCTTCAATGAGATTGATTTAAGTAAAAACTCCATCTCTTGCATGTGGTGGCCGGCCTTGCATCAACTAAACTGTCTTTAATTCAATGCCATTATCTCATCAGATTGATTTTGTCTGTGCAGTGGGCAGGAAAAATCCATCAGGTTACAGTAGGACTCCTTTTAATTTTTAGAAAATATACCTATGTTTCTTAAAATATATTTTTAAATATACAGAAAGCATAGGAACCACAAAACTTGTTCTCACTCATAGGTGGGTGTTGAACAATGAGAACACATGGACACAAGGAGGGGAACATCACTTACTGGGGTCTGTTGGTGGGGTCTAGAGGAGGGACAGCAGAGGGTGGAGAGGTTGGGGAGGGATAACAAGGGGAGAAATGCCAGATATAGGTGACGGGGGATGGAGACAGCAAACCACATTGCCATGTATGTACCTATGCAACAATCCTGCATGAGCTTCACATGTACCCCAGAAACTAAAGTAAAATAAACTAATAATAATAATAATTAAGGATAGGACAAGGTGTAAAAGTTTTTTTCCTTTGTATTCTTTGGTTAATAGCATTATGATGTTTTAGGCAAACAGCAACTGGTGGGAATTTTTGAATTAATGTGCTTCAATCGGAATAACACTAGATTAACAATTAAAACATTACTTGTCTAGTTTTTCCACTAAGTAACTGTAGGAACACAGATAAATCATTTCTGTTTGTCTCATTTACAAAACAAGACTACATTTATTGTGTCTAATGTAGGGGAAGTATACAACAATCTCAAGAAAAAATTAAAGTTAAAGCATTCGCCACTCAAATATTACTTATGTTATTGGTAGTCCTTTAAAATTAGAGGTTGCATTACATAACAAAATATATCTGCCTTTCACAGAGACTCCTAATTTACCATTGCTTCCTGGAAAAGCATATGTTTATTAATCACCTTTTGGAACCATATTTTTTTTGATTCATGCTTCAGGTATAAACTATGTCCATTTTGTAACTTTGCATACGTTAATGAAAATAATGATCGTATTTATTTCATAGGATTGTTGTGATATTATATGAGCTAATTCATGCAAGTGAACAGCAACAAAAAAATGCCTAATGCAGAGGCCTGCAGTGAGAATCAGTGTTTCTTTTTTACCTTTGTCCCCATTCTCTTTGTGTCTACAAAGAATGATATAATAGAGGATTCTTCTTTATTTCCTTTCTGTAGACATATTTATCTGTATATTAATAACTATGTTTTTGGATTCTTTTCAACTTAGGATATTCTAGCATGAGAAAGAATTTTGAATAGCATAATTTTGTATAATCAGGATTTTCTTGTGTAGCCTGTAACTATGTGTAAGTATTTACATTAGATGTCAGAAAGACTGATTCTATTGCATTTTGATAATTTCCTCTCCAGCTTCAATCTCCCAAAACTCTCCACTTCCTGTATGTTATCTAACTACTCTTAGTTCTCTAAACACACTAAGTCTTCCCTTGGCTCCATTTCAATTCCTGAAACACCACTTCTCCATCTTCAACTAGATGACACTATCTCATCATTTATATTGTAGTTTCAATATCACTTATTTTCAAAGCCTCAGATGTGCATATGACTGAGTCATTTTTCTAGATTTCAAATTAAAGAATATCTTTGTCCTCATTATATCAAAAAAAAGAATATATAGTTATGATATTTCCAGAAATCATGTCATTTTAAGCCTTTTCCTACCTTTTACCTAGGATTAATTCTAAATAACTGAAGGTTTACCAAACCCTGTAACATCATTGAAAAGGAGATGCCTACTTCTATTCACCATAGCCATGTCTTCATATGCCTGAAGTGGCCAATAGTGAAATAATGATATGGTTTGGCCGTGTCTCACTCAAGTTTCATCTTAAACTGTAGTTTCCATAATGCCCATGTGTCATGAGAGGGACCTGGTGGGAGGTTACCGGATCTTGGGGACCGTTCCTATCACATTGTTCTAATGATAGTGAGTTTTCATGAGATCCAATGGTTTTATAACGGCCTTTTCCCCTACTTCGCTCTGTGCTTCTCTCCTTGTTGCCACCATGTGAAAAAGGATGTGTTTTCTTCTCTTTTCGCTATGATTGTAAGTTCTGGAGACTTCCCTGGCCCTGAGGAACTGTGAGTCTATTCTAACTGCCAATCACTGAGACAATGAGTATTGACAAGGAAGAGGCTTTAATCAGGTGTTGCAGCTGAGGAGATGGGAGATCAGTCTCAAATCCATTTACCTAAGCAACTAAAATTAGGAATTTATATAGCAGAAATGTAACTATATGAGAAGGAACAAGAATTACAGAGGGATAATAAAGAAGATTTGGCAACAGGAAGTAGGTGTTCGGTTAGGCAATCACGCTAGGGGAGAGGTCTGACATCTCATTGTTCAGATGCAATGATAAGTTTCAGTTCTTTGATACTATCTTGGAGGCCTGCTGATTGGTTTCCTGAGAAAGAAACTCAGCTAAGACAAATGTAACTTTCTCATATTTCAAGACTGAAAGAGTAAATTTCTATGTCTATTCAAAAGAAACCATAAACATCAGTTCTATGAGACAATTGGATGGGGTTTAAAAATACTTCACTATATGGTCACATAATTTTTAAGCTTAAAGTATCAAAGTGGCTACTGTAATCATTTCCTTTTTTAACATATAAAAACACATTTATTAATAAAAATAGCAGAGTCTTTATTTTATTAAATTATTGTTTAGGCCATTATATCTTTCTTCATTCCTGCTTTCTTGAAGTTAACTCTCTTTAGTTTTATTTTTAAAAATTAACTGGTATTTTCTTCTGCAAATAACTAATTTTAAAACATTTAGGGTGATTAGATATTCTTTACCCCTTACTCTGTGTAATTATCATATATTTTCCATTTTTCCAACTCTGCATGAAAAGCAACTAAAATAGTATTCTAGAATATGAACTTCCTGTTGCAATTTAATTTACACATTATTGCCATGTTTTCAAAGAAAACAGCAGGCTTCACAATGGCAATCACTTTTTGTAGCTACTAAAATTTTCAAATACCTTTGATTTTTCTACATCTATCCGCAGTGATTCAAAGTACTCATTTTGTTCACATTCCTTTAAGATTTGAGAGCCACTTTCACTTCCCCCAACATATCAGCAATATAATGCTATAATGAGACATTATAATTTTTTTTTTTGCTTTGCCTCTTAGAAATTCCCTCCCTCCCCAAAATATGTTTTCTGAAATAAGCAGGATGGAACTAAATTTTTCAATGAGGAGAGAATACAACGCCATTAGAAAAATGATTGCCCAAAATTCAAAGTAATTCATCAATGGCTATCAACATGTACATATGACTTATATATGACCTTTTGCCAACAGAGAGGAACTATACATAATTATTTTGGGCTTTTACAAGAATCATACATCTGTTCACATAATTATATATCTATAAGTATTATGTGTTAATTTTGTATGTGTGTTCTGGCTGTAATATACATTGATGAATTGTGATAAGTAGTTTGTTCTCTTTCTCAATTATTTTATTCAACATTTCTTTAGAACTATCAACATTTCTGGCCAAGCATGGTGACTCATGCCTATAATTTCAGCCCTTTGGGAGGCCAGGGCGGGCAGTTTACTTAGCTCAGGAGTTTGAGAACAGCTGGGCAACATGGCAAAACCCCACCTCTACAAAACATACCAAAAAATCACTAGACATTGTGACACATGCCTGTCGTCCCAGCTATTTGGGAGGCTGAGGTGAGAGGATCACTTGAGCCTAGGAGGTCAAGGCTGCAGTGATACAGTAAACCATGAGTCATGATGGCCACTGTATTCAAGCCTGGTTGACAAAGCTTGACCATGTCTCCAAAGCAAATAAATACATAAATAAACAATCAACACTGCTCTGTGTAAAAGTTAATCAATTTACATTTATTTTGAAAGTTATAGTACTACATGGTACACATATGGCACATTTTATCTAACTTTTAAGAACTGATGAACATTTACGTCCTTGCAAGATTTTGCTATCACACAAAATACTCTAATGGATATTCTTACATACGTCCTTTTCTATGATTATGCTAGACTTTTATAGACTATGTTCCCAGGAGAGAAATTGTGGAGTTAAGTTTCACCAAATAGTGACAAACTGCACTCTAAAATAGCGGCATCATTACATGCTCTTAGCTTCAATACCTAACTTTTCACCTCCCCATTTCTTGCTAATATATATATTTTCAATGTTTATTTTATTTTGGATGTAACCTGATATTACATTGTTTAAATGTGTTTTTGGTTGAATAATAAAATGTTTTATTTTCATATGAATATCTTAGTTTATATTCCTAAAAATCTACTTCATGTAATTTTCCTAATTTATTAGTTTCTTTTTGGTTGTAAATACAAGTTTTGATTTTTAACTTCCCCACCTTTATTTATATCAAATACATAGTGTAAGGTATATTGCCGAGTCAAAATGAGGAAACTGAGGCCAGTGTGAGAAAATGAGAATCCAATTTATTCAGCTCCCGGGCGAGGTTCTGTGGTCCAGGAAGGGGCCAGAGAAGTCGCACTGGGCTTCTTAGGGTGCGGGGTTTTATAAGGAGTGGAGGTAATTGATTGGTCTTTAGGGAAACAAAGAGCAGACAGTTTTATTGGTGAGGAGGGTTGATTGATTATTAGGGAAACAAAGAGCAGACAGTTTCATTGGTGAGTTTCATTGGTGAGGGGGTTTGATTGATCACTAGGGAAATAAAGAGCAGACAGTTTCATTGGTGAGGGGAAGTCAAGGTGCTGATGGGGCGAGCTGCCATTGGTTGCCAGGTGGGACTACTGATGGGCTGACCGGCTGGGGAGGTCAATGTTAAGCTGCCGTTGGACAAATCTTTGGTGGGCTTTTTAAATTTTGAAGGGGTCGAGTGAGGAATGCAGGAGTGGGTGTGTGGAGCCTGCATAGAGAGACCAGATAGGAGTGGGTGTGGGGAGCCAGCATAGAGAGGCTAGCATGGGGAGAGATAAGTGTGTCAGCATGGAGAGGCTGGCACGGGGAGAGATAAGTGTGTCCATTTAACTCCCGGTGAGGCAGCCGGCCTTACACATAGCACAAGCTTTCTGTCGACTCATCAACTGCCCAATTATTTCCATTATTTATCAATCATATTCTAAACAAATATTTAGGAAATTGTGTATCCTATTGCATTTACTAGTTATTGTATATTTTTAAGTATTATTCTTTAAAATATATTTTTCAAAACTTTTCTGCTGATATAGTTTCTATTTTGGATGTAAGCTTTCATGATAATAATTTGGAAAGATAGCTTCTTGAATCTTTCCTATATTTTTCCATATACAGAACCTAAACCACTTTTTGAGAGTTTAGAGATGTTACAGCATTTTCTTCTGTCCATTGAAGATTCTACTCTGTGTTTTCTTGACTATAAAGAGTGTTTTAAGGTATTTCCTCATTATATCACCTTTGTAACAAATTGCAGGCATTCAATTTTAAATTTACAATAGTAAAATTTTATAATTTGATTTATTTTGTTATATCCTTTTATAAAATTCTTATTATTCATAGATTGGGTCCACTGTTTTGTTTCTGCATATAATTTAATTCTACCTCTAAAATATCTTGTACCTCATTTTTCAGTGGGATGATTGTTTAGTGGACAGTATGTTTTACTAAGAAGGAAAGAGTTCAGGTTTTCAAAGTATAGTTAAAGTGAGTATGGTGACTGAAGCCAGGGACCTGTGTTCAGATTACCAAGACATTGGGGAAAAGCAACAAAAAACAAAAATAACAAGTAGAAGGCATTAAAAACAAACTCCAGAATCGTGTTCTGTCAACAAATAAAATGATGGCTTAAAAGAAAATGGAGTGTTTAAAGAATAACTTGGAGATCCCTTAAATGCCATAGGTATTTATCATCTGTAATGTATATTTTTTCTTCTACTTAATTTAAATATTACAACAGGCTACTTACTTTGACTTCACAATCTCACTGGTGAATTTAAATATTGTTAGAGTTATGAGATAGTTTAGTTCTTCCAGACCCTTGTAGTTTTCTGTCTTACATGGAAATACTGAAAATTTCATGATAAAGATTTAACTCAAATTCTTTCTTTTTTTGACTGGATAGTGAACTTGTTCATGGTACTTAAATAGGATTCTCCCTCCTTGTTAATAGTAAAGATTTCTTTGAATTCTTCATACATGGAATTGTTACTAAATCTTGTAGAATGCTTCAACATGCAACATGTTTCAGCATGCTTCCAGAAAATCTGTTTTGTAGATTTTCATTTCTGATTTTTAATTTTAAAAATGACATGTGATTGAAAGAGTGTGCTAGATATCTGTTAGCTTGTTCAGCTAAAATTCTGTATTCTACCCTAGTCTTAATAGAAAAATTTTTAAGAAAGCCAATTCCCTGGGGACAGAGTTAATTTTAATCAAATTTAATTTTTGTATTGAACCTACTTATTGGCCGTCTACACTGTAAACCACAGGTATTTACCATTAAAATGTAAGAAATAGGCTGAGTGCAGTGACTCACCGCTGTAATTCTTGCATTTTGGGAGGCTGAGGCAGGTGAATCACTTGAGGTCAGGAGTTTTAGACAGTCTGTCCAACATGGGGAAATTTCCTCTCTACTAAAATTACAAAAATTAGCCCAGCATGATGGTGGATGATTGTAATTCCAGCTACTCAGGAGGCTTAGGCAAAAGAATCACTTGAACTCAGGAGGTGGAGGTTGCAGTGAGCCAAGATCACACCACTGCACTCCACACTGGGAGACAAAGCAAGACTCTATCTCAAAGATAAATAAATAAATAAATACAAATTAAACTGGAGAAATAATTTTCTGCATCCAGCACATTTAATCACTAGTATTTTTTATTAAATATTTCAATTATACCTTTTAAGGTTTTCTTATTGCATTATCATGCTAATAGTAGACTGTAACTGGCCATGCTTTATAGGCAATTTCACTGAGATTCTTTGTGAAGACTTGCATTTCATACTGCCACCATGATAAATTAAACAGCTAGCCTAAGGAGGTGATTACTACTGCTTGCCTTTCTGTAAGCTATCCATGGTTGCTAGTGTGATTAGGAAATAATTGTTTGATTTATTTACTTATCTAAGCAGCATATGGGAAATGCTGTGCATTTGGCCATAACATCTTTCTTAATTCATTCATGTGAAAATGTAGAATATAGCACAATTAAATAGTCTCTCCAAGTATGGCAGTGGATAACTATAATCATTGTATGTCATTTGTCATCGCAATGTAAAACAAATCTGCAGGTTAAGAGAACTACAGAGTTTATCATTACTGTGTTAGTGACTGTATCTCAGTTGCTTTTTCTGTTTGTTTGTTTATATTTTCCTATGGGTCTTTTATGACCTGTGATTTTCAGAGCATGTTCATAAACAAAATACAAAACAAAACAAATGTTTCTGTTATCGGTGGTGGGTATCTGAGTTATTGGCAGTGAATCCATACGGGTCTGCAGCAACCTCATTTCTTGCCCCCTCAGAAGAAAGAATTTGACTGAAGGGTATAAGGAGAGGCCAAGGCAAGTTTTAGAGTAGGAATGAGCATTTATGAAAAATCTTTAGAGCCGAAATGAAAGGAAGTATAGTACACTTGGAAGAGGACCCAGCAGGCGACTTGAAGGCCAAGCCTAGGGTTTGTCCTTTTGACTTGAGGTTTTTATGAGTTGGAATGCCTCCCGGGTCTTGCCTCCCTTCTCCCCTGGTTCTTCCCTTGGGCTGGGTTGTCTGCATGCACAAAGGCCTGCTAGCACTTGGGAGAGGAGCATGCCCAGTGTGTTTACTGGAGTTGTACACATGCTCACTTGAGGTGATCTTCCTTTTACTGGTAGAAAGTCATCTACCAGTTAAACACTACCATTTTGCCTCTTAGTGTGCATATGTGAGCCCACTCCCCTAGTTCCTGAGATCTTATCTGGAAGCTGCTGATCACCAGTTTCAGGTTTTTTCTATCTATAGGGAGACTGCCTGCCTTTTTCTGGTGCTGGCTGTTACCAATTTTTATTTTAGAAATACAGTTAACAACTGCCCGACCATCACCTGATGGTTGCCTGACATTCCTGGTGGGGGTGGTAGGGGGTTCTTCTGCCCTGCTCATGTCGGCCTGATTACCTACTATAATATTTCTATGTTTCTATTAAGCATATTCATGGTTTCAGAAAAGTAGATGATCAATAGAACACCATGGACTACTGAAAAGTTGAGTAAAATACATATAGTAAGTTACTATGGTTTATGGATCACTTCATTATGTAGACCTGCCATAAATGTTTTTAAACTTTTCAAATTAACCATTTTTTATCCTTAGACTTGAATATTAACTGCTTTTCATTATAAACCAATACAGTAGTCTTCCCTTATCCATGGTTCTGTTTTCCTTAAATTCATTTACCATACTCATGGTCAATCACATGGTAGCCTAATGTATAAATTAAACTTTATAATAGGTATGTATATATAAAAGAAAACACAGTATACATAAAGTTTGATACTATGCATGGTTTCAGGCATCCGCTGGTGATCATGGAATGTATCTGCCATGGTGAAGGAAGTGGGGGACTACTGTCTTGTCATTTTAGAGAATCCAGCTTGAAACGAAAATATATTTGTTATTGATTCATGTAAATACAGCAGCAAACACTTTAAGTTAATAATGAGTTTCTTCTGGAAATTCAGTAATATTTATTTTAGTGCAGATTTAAAAACATATTTGTATATTTTTGAAAATTTAAAAGTTATATATTTATAAATTATTATATGATAATTACTGACAGATTAACAATTAATAGCTTAAGCTAAATTTATAAGGACAGTAGAAAGGTGAAGATTTCTCCCGAGTCTTTCAATATGTTGACCTTACATGTTTCATGTAAGTGTTTAAATATTCTTTTACCTGCACAAAGAATCTTTCCTAGGTACACGAAATGAAGCAGACTATTTCTCAAAACTGTATTGTTTTCACATGCAACTTGCATGAAACCTCTTTTTCGTTCTGTTTCATTTTCTCTCAAATTTAATATATCATCTCATTAATCCAGTAATTTAGTTATTAAAAACAACCATTTTCTATTTGCCATGTACCTACTTCACATCTTTCTATGAAAGTTTTGCATATGTCAAACATGAGTTACCTTGTATACTGTGTTTACAATCTTTTCATTAGGCTGAAATTACCTATTTACAAAACATTTTGAAATAATAACTTCAAATATTCAATAGGAATTATGATAAATGAATAATATCAATCAGAATCAAGTAATTCTACTTGATATTTTAACTTACTAAATTTGCAAACATTGAAAAATAATCATATTAATTAGTGCAAAAGCATGAGACAGTTGGCACTGACGCACTGATTGTGGAAATGTAAATTTTTTTGGATTACCTGGGTTGCAATTCAGAAAATTTTGTTTTCTATTGTAAAGCATTAGTAACCCTAATATCTGTGATGGATACTCATTGACTCTCCCTTCCTAGAAAATCTTTTATGTAACCAGTAACTAAATTACTGCATCACCACTAAAATTCTAGCAAGGCCTCATTTACACAATAAAAATATTTGAGGATAAAAGGAAGTAATATTTAAAAATATTATGTTTTCACACACCTTTTATAAAATGTCAGACAAAAGTAGAGTCATGATGTAAAAAAAATTATCTGAAGTCACTGAAGAACATCACAGTTTTCTCTGGCTTCAATGTAATATAATATGTTAATATATAATTAGTGTATAATATATCAATGCCCCTTCCAATAATCAGCATAAACATCATCACTACCATCATTTTATTCATTTTTTATTGCTGCTATAACAAATTACTACAGATTTGGTGCATTAAACCAATAAACATATCTACTGTATGCCAGAAGTATAAAATGGGTTTCATTAACTTAAAATCATTCCTGGAAACTTTAGAGGAGAATTATTTTTTTTAGCTTCTAGAGCTAAACAGTATTCCTCGGCTCATGGCCCTTTGCTCCAACTTCTAGGCCAGCAAAGTCAAATTCCTGATCATTTCTTCCTTAGTCATCCCTCTCTCTGACCATGGTTGTGAAAGGTTCTCTGCTTTTAAAGACTCATGTTAGATTGTGCACACCGGGATAATCCAGGAAAGTCTTCCCATCTCCAGGTTCCTAAACATAATCACAGCTACAAAATTTCTTTTGCCATGTAAAGAACATACAGACTCCAGGGATTCAAACATAAATATATTTGGGGTAGAGGGAGTGCTGAATGTTTATGTCCACCATAATTATCTAAGGATTTTTCTTTTCTGTTTTTTTTTTTTTTTTTTTCTTCTAGGACATCAGCTCCTTCTTGCTACGTAGATATATGAATAAATTTTCCCCTTGCCTGGAGGAAGTCCCCCAACTAAACAACTTAGTTATTAAGTAGAAAGTATTTCATTCATTAATATTTTATACACTATTTTTTAAGTCATCTTCTACGTACAACATTCCTTTTTGGTTAGGATGGGATTACAGGTTGTCTTTTATTTACTTTTGGTTCAGATAGAAAATATATATATTAAAGGAGGATACAGAAAACTGTTGCAGCTAACAAACGTGGAAGGAGCCAGAGAATTCCTACCCCTAGGCTTGAAAGGACAAGGGTGAGATGAGATATTGTAAGAAAAAGTCACAAGCATGAGAGACCGTGTTTCCCCATTCTGCTTGCCAGCAGGATGTCAAAGTCTTTTGCCAGCAGAATTTCACAAAGCCCCCACCTCAGTGACAAAGCACAGCCCTTCAGAAGAATGCCTGAAGATAATAAGCAGGTCAGAGCACAGGTGCCCATGTCTTTTGCCTGAATCACTACATTTTTAAAGAAAAGATTAGTTCAGTGAGCCCCTGTCTTTTCCTGTGCACAAAATAACATCTGACAGGTACTAATGTCTATGCCTGTGTAATTTATAACTAGGAAGACACACAGCTCCTCCTGAGTGAGCCTTTCTTAGAGCTCCCCCTACAGTTTATAAGTATAGTTACAGCTATAGCCTCCAGGGGCTGCAGTCAGTCAGGAGAGAAAGGGTCTGGAAGGCAAGTGAAATAGATCTAGTTTATTCTACATACGCAGGGAGTTTTCTCTACCGTGCTTTCAAATGCTTTTCCCTTTTTTTAGAAGTTCTTCCCACTCTTCTATATACCCCTCAACTTATTACTTACCTCATTTAGAATTCAAAGGATAAATGCTTGAGGGATGGGTACGCCATTTTCCATGATATCCTTATTTCACATTGCATGCCTGTAACAAAACATCTCATGTACTCCATAAATCTAGGCACTTACTATGTATCCACGCTTTTTTTTTTTTTTTTTTTTTTTTTCAGATAGAATCTCGCTTTTGTTGGCCGAGGCTGGAGTGCAGTGGCGCAATCTCAGCTCACCACAACCTCCGCCTCCCGGGTTGAAGCAATTCTCCTGCCTCAGCCTCCCGAGTAGCTGGGATTACAGGCATGTGCCACCACGCCCAGCCAACTTTTGTATTTTTAGTAGAGACGGGGTTCACCACGTTGGCCAGGATGTCTCCATCTCTTGACCTTGTGATCCGCCCAAAGTACTGGGATTACAGCCGTGAGCCACCGTTCCCCGCCATACCCACACACATTTTTAAAAATTTTAAAATATTTTAAAAAGAGCTTTGAAAACATTGTGTTAATATTTGTTTGATTATCCAACACAAAATGATACCGGCCCTCCCCATTATTTCAATATCTTTTAAATTATCCCGTTGTTTCACATTTTATATTAGATTGTAGAAATAGGTTAACATTTGTGCTCATTTTCGCCTTTTAGCTGGCTTCTTTTTTAATGTTTCTGGAGTTAGTATAGTGACTAAAAGTTACTTTGATATCCTGTCAAAATGTTTATTGATGTTGGATCTAATTATAAAAAAAATGTAAACTTCACAGAAAATTAAAGTTGTGGAATTATCTTTTAAATGTGGAACTAGGACAAATAAGAATCATTATCAGTTTAAATATATTAAGATTTTTCAAACATGAATACATTTTAATGTTCAAAATTAATTGCTTCAAACTTCTGGAGCAAAGAGGGAAATTGAAAAGATAAAATTCAGACACATACTTAATGCAAAGTTACCATGTACCTTTTAAAGTCTTCGTCTTAAATGGATTCCAACATAACTTTCCTCAAAGAAAAAATTCAGATTGACTTTACTCAGAAGGTCTGTGCTTTTGAACTTAGTTGTTTGGAGCAATATGCTGCCATATTTCTTGATTAGGAAGATCTAGAGAGAGTGACAGAAACGAATGATGTGGTTAAGAGAATGAAAAAATGTAAAATAACATACTCTGATTATAATTAAGTTAGTAAAATGATAAATGTTTTTAAATTATGCAAAATATGGCATGAATAATAAGTAATACAAATGAGTAATAATTAACTTATGAAATCTTGAATAATGCTGGCTGGGCCAGGTGGCTTATCCCTGCAATCCCAGCATTTTGGGAGGCAGAGACACAGGTATTACATGAGGCCAGGTGTTAGAGATCAGCTTGGACAACATAACGGAACTCTGTCTCTACAGAAAATACAATAATTAGCTGGGCATGGTGGCATATGCTTGTAGTCCAAGCTTCTCAGGAGGCTGAGGTGGCAGGATCACCTGAGCCTGGGCAGGTCTAGGCTGCAGTAAGCTGTGATTGTGTCACAACACTCCAACCTGGGCAACAGAGTGAAACCTTGTCTCCAAAACAGAACAAAAGCTTGAATACATAGCATTGTGTATGGGATCATGCTTGCCAATATTGTTTCATAAGAAAGCACAATATTCAAATTGGGATAATCATGAATATTATTTGAATATTGTAATGGGGGTCAATATTATATAATTTGTCTGTCAATTGTAAGCATAGTAATTTTAAGAGATGCATGTTTGAATGTCCCAATATGTACTTCACACCCACACCCAACCATATATATAATCTCCTCTGCTAAATACCTACTTCGACTTTTTGTAAAAAACTGAGGTTCTTATAAATTGTCATAAAATGCTACTGAGTTTTAAAATTTATTTTCCATGATTGTAATTGCTGCATAGATTAATGCTTTCAGATAAAAATGTTGACTCTTCATAAGAAAATCTATTTTCTGAATTCATTTTAAATTTGCATCAGTAAATTTCACAACTATCACAGCTAAGAAATTGGAGTGTTAAAATCACTTATACTGTCAAATAAAAATTTTATCTGAATTTATGAATTTCAAATGAACGACTAATATTTTTTTAAAGTCACCAAGTTAAACAATGGAATTTTTTATATCTGATCTACCTTTTTAACTGTTTATAAATATTATAAAATACTAGTTTTGTTTTGTAATAATTTGTAATTTTATTCTGTTCTATAATTAAATGTATAAATGTATGCTCCAAGATTTTCAGTACAATCTTAAATAGAATAATAGCTATGTTTTAAAACTTTTCTTAAGTCAGAATAAATGTCTTTTATGCTTGAACAGTAACCATGATCCTTTTATAGATTTTTGCTACATATTTTAATCATAAAATAAAATTAATATAAAATAAAATAAATTTAAATAAAATTAAAATTAAATTAAACAGGAGAATTAAAATTAAATTAAAAAGGAGAAAATTAATTTTCTTCTTTCTAAAAATAATTGGGACAAGTTTAGGTTAGAATAGTTTCTTTCTTGGCCGGGTGTGGTGGCTCACGCCTGTAATCCTAGCACTTTGGAAGGCTGAGGCATGCAGATCACTTGAAGTCAGGAGTTCACAAGCAGGCTGGCCATCATGGTGAAACCCCAACTCCACTAAAAATACAAAAAAAAAAAAAAAAAGTGGACGTGGTGGTAGGCACCTGTAATCCCAACTGCTCTGGAGGCTGAGGCAGGAGAGTCACCTGAATCTGGGAGGTGGAGGTTGCAGTGAGCCAAGATCACACCACTTCACTCCAGCCTGGGTAACAAAGTAAGACTCCATCTCAAGAAAAAAAAAAAAAGGAATTAACATTTATAACCTTGAAAGCTGGGTATGTAAACTAAATCACTGACTGAATGTTTCTAACTTTTATATACAAGTTGCGTTTTCTGTTTGCTAAAGTTACTATGAGAAATTAGTGTATGTTTTATGACAATTAACATTAAAATGTATGAGTGTGACATTGTTCCCAATGCTTCCTTGTTGTCTTGTGATTCTCTACTGAAACTATTTATGGCAAGTCAACCCCCAACCCTCTACCTCCGATTCTCACTTTGACTCATGTATTTATGGCTCTCTCCCCTTTTTTAACTTTCTTGCAAGTTTTTCCCCATTCATTATTTTCAAATTATCTTTTTGAAAAGAAATTCTATTTTTTTTTACTTCTCAATCTTAGAGTTTGCTGTCATTTTTTACTTTTTATTTTTACTACTGCTTTATGGTTAGAGCCTATTTTGTTTGGTTTTCCGACCTAGCTTAAGTGTTTTTAATGTTTGCCCTTTTTCTTCCTCACTTTTGCTTTCCTTCTCTTTATTTTTACCTGTATCTGTAGATCTGTTTTAGAAGGTCTCTTCTAAAGAAGAATGAAGTGTAATATTTTCTGTTCAATTTCAATCTTTATTATAAAAGACATTTAGTCCAATTATGTTGATTGTGATTGCTTATATATGTGTACATTTCTACCACTTAAATGTGTGCTTTTTATTATTCTGCCTTCTGCTAAATTAATTCCATTTTTAAAATTTGTAATCCTAAAGTCCATTTTTATTCTTTAGTGACACATTTAACAATTTAACATGTATGCTTAACCTACTGCACATTTAACAAATATATTTACTCTCCTTCCAAACAACACAAGGAAAATAAAGGACTTTCTCACCCACCCCACCTCCCCTTGGACCCAGTTTATTGGCTTGCATTGCCCAGTAACTTAATCTGGTCCTGTTGAGTATCATCATAATTTAGAACTTTTTTGTGTGTGTGTTTTATATATTATCAACTAATGTCTTCATTTATTTAGAGGCTAGCTTCTTCCTTTGTTAAACACTCTATATTGAATCTTACATATTCATTCTGAGAAACTTTTTTCATTTTGAAATTTATTCACTGACTTTTAGTGAACATCTTATAGTTCCAAATAACTTTTTAATATTTTTTTCTTCAGAAAATGTTTTGCCCTAATTCAAAATTTTTACCTGCCTGTTGTCCTTTGCCTCACTAATGTGTAAACTCTTTTATAGGAGTAGTAAATACTATACAATTATTGTATTTGATGGGTACATTATTAAATTGATTAGCTCCTTAAAATAATGGAAATTGATTAAAATTAATTGTTTTATAGGATAAATCATCATGACAATAATTAACACATCTCAAATGAGGTTATATTATTTTCTGAATAGCCACCATCAAGAAAAACAAGTGAAATGCAAAACCTGCACTTTACTTTCAAACCCAACACACTGACATAACAGTTTCAGTGAAACAATATCCATTGCATTAATGCTGCTAGTTCAAGTTTTTTGGCATGGTGATTTTGTTTGTACTAAGTCTTTTTCATTGGTTTGTTTTATATGTAGATAAGGAGGCCTAAACATTAAAGTCATTATTCTGTGACTGCTGTGGTGTGAATGTGACCCCCAAAATTCATAATTTTGGAATCATGATCCCCAGTGCAGTGGTGTTGTGAGATGAAATATAATGGGAGTTGCTTGAGTGGTGGGAGAGCTGTCCTTATGAATAGATTAGTGCCATCATCTAGGAAGTGGGTTCCTTATTGTGGGAGTGCATTCCTTATTAAAGGACAAGTTCCTGCCCCTCCTCACTCTGTCTTTGCCCTCTCCCTTCTGCCATGAAACGATGCTGCCAGAAGGTGCTTGCCAGATGCCAGCTTCTAGATCTAGGACTTCCCAGTGCAGAAGTATGAGAAAATAAATTTCTGACCTTTATAAATTGCCTAGTTTCAGGTTCAGGTATTCTATTATACCAGCACAAAATGGATTAAGACAGTCACTGGGCCAGGTGCAGTGGCTCACGCCAGTAGTCCCAACACTTTGGGAGGCCAAGGAGGGCAGATCACAAGGTCAGGAGATCGAGACCAGGCTTGCCAACATGGTGAAACCCTGTCTCTACTAAAAATACAAAATTAGCTTGGCATACTGGCAAGTGCCTGTAACCCCAGCTGCTCAGGAGGCTGAGGCAGGAGAATCACTTGAACCAAGGAGTCGGAGGTTGCAGGAAGCCGACATAGCACCACAGCACTCCAGCCTAGCAACAGAATGAGACGTTATCACATTGTATAAAAATAGTACCTTGGTAATTTTTAATATCGTTATATACAGAAAATGTTAAATGGTTATGCAATCAATAGTTAAAGCAACTACTCATCAACATAATTGGTTTTTAGCCCACTGAAAACTATACAAAGGATCTGATCCCTATAATAATCTTGAAATCATTTCAAATTAATTTAATCATTGAAGAGTTCTAGTAAAACACAAAAATAAATAAAACTTATGCTATGTAAAATGAACAATGCTTCTTCTTGACCAGCTCAGTGTATTGGGAATCCAGAATGAAATAAATAAAGGCGTGAAATGGCTACTGTGAGAATAGAAGAAAGTGACTGGGGCACTGAAACTGAAAGAAGCTGCACAGAAATTAAGTTATGAGCCAGAACATAAAGAATTGAAGCAAGTGTTTGATACAGACAAGGAAGAAAGTACATTTAGGCCAAAAGAATCATCACAGTTAAGGTCAGGAGAGGGTTTGAGGTATTGAAAATGAGAATAGGGATTCTCGCATGAACTGAACATATGGAGACTGGGACGTTGGGTAGAGAAGAGTCTAGGACAGTTTCCACAGCCTTATACGCATCAGGATGTGTTGTGTGCAACCAGTCATGTAGACAACTTTGAAAGAGTAGTGAAATCGACAGGCTGAACAAAGAAGGCTGTCCTTGGCACAGAGCTGAAACATTTCCAAATGAGCTCTCTGCTGGCAACAGAGATCATACACTTGGTTTGCCATTGAGCATCCCTGCAGAATAATTATTATGGAAACCGTTAGTATGGTCATTTAGTTCCTCAATGGAATCAAACCTGTCACTGGGTTTGATATCACTATGGCTGTGTGACAGCAAGGAGACAAAAAGTGTGAGAATAGATCAGGTATTTGATTTTATTGGTGAACTAATAATCTATCTACAAGCAATATCCATTTGAATATATATGACTGAAGCCAGATACAGCTAATGAATAAAATGTCATTTAGTTGTTTTAGAATTACAAATCTGGAAAGGCTAAACATTTAACCAGCATAATTATATTTTAAATGTTTCCATTTTGATATAATTTATGTCATCGAGGCAAAACTTTTTATGGTTTATAATACAAGTATATTCTTTCTTAACCCCATTCCCATCTTAGGATGTCCTTTATTTAGTGTAAAATTTTAAATAGGGAAAACTTAATGACTCATTCGTTGCCATAATCATTTATGGCAATTATAATATAGGTCACTCACAGCTTCTGCTATTATCAGAACACTAAAGACCCTGCTGGGGCCTCTCATTGTTATTTGCTTGACATCCACTTAATATTTACCATTGGGAATGTCACAGATAGCCCACTTTTCTTCTGATCCTAGTAATGAGAAATAATCCTTATGTTCATGGGTCCTTCTGGGGTACTCTAAAGTAAATAGCTTATGGAAAGAGAGAAATTATATTTGAAGAGGCATTACCAATTGACAACCTGCACATACATACACACACACACACACACACACACACACACACACACACGCGCAACCCTGCAGTTAGATTGGATCCAGATTCTTCAAACTTTAATCCACCAGGGAAGACATGAATAAAGATAATGAGATAAATAAATATGAAATCACTTTGTAATAGTTGCATCACTTAGGAATATTAGTATCTTAAATAGGATTTGTATCCTAAATGTTCCTAAGTGTTGCAACTAATAACAAAACAAAATCACCTTACTCCAACTGGTTTAAGATAGGGAATTTGCTATCCTCTATCACTGAAGATTCCAAAGGAAGGGATTGCTAGAGATTTCTTAAGGTACAACTTGTTTTAAGAGTTCAGGCTGGGTGCATTGGCTTACGCCTATAATTCCAGAATTTTGGGAGGCTGAGGCAGGACGGTTGCTTGAAGAAAGAAGTTTCACACCAGCCAGAGCAATGTAGCAAGGACCTGTCTCAAAAAGAAAAAAAGACTTGAATAATGTCATTAAATTTTGTTTCTCTATCACTTGGCTCTGTGTCTCTAGATTATTTCATTTTTACACATGAAACTCCATATGGTTGCAATATACCCAATTTATGAGATTAAATCTACATTTTGTGGAAAGTGGTTTTACCCTGACAATTTCTGTTAAAATGCCAGTTCATTTCTTTGAGTCAGATTGTATATTATGCCCATCCCTGAATATATAGCAGGGCTGCGGGGGTTGTGAAAATTGATTGTTTCATCTCTGGGTAATACAGTGATTATATGCTGAAAAATGAGAAAATAGAGAAAAGACTCATACTTATGCGACATAACTAAGGCACCAATTCACCACAATAATAAATACAGTGAAAAAAATAATGCCTGATGTTATTGTCATCATTAGTGGATAGTCTGATCATCAGTCAGTTAAAGCTAATGTCTTTAAAAATCATAAAACCATATATATTTAAATTTAAATCCTACAAAGGTATATATTTTACACAAGTGTTTTGATATAGAACTTTTAGGGAATGGTGTATAAGGCAATGCTTAGAGAATGGTGTACGAGATTGCCTTTCTTTCCCGAAACACATTCACAGTATATATTCTATAATTTCCATTTCTATTCTTTAAAGTAAATATTTAAAGACACTTGCAAAATAAACTGACTCCACAATTGTTGTTTTTGACAATTTTCCCTCTAATTTTGTACCTGTGTCTTCCACAGTGTTAACATTGATTTTTTAATTACTCATAGAGTATGGTGTTACAGGTTGTCCTGTTATCTTAAAACACACATGAAGTATATATTCTTGGATTTCTTTGTTTTTATTTTTAAATTTTGTGGCTACTTAGTAGGTGTATATATTTATGGGTACATGAGATGTTTTGCTACAGGTATGCAATGTGTGATAACCACAGAATGGAGAAGGGGGTATCCATCCCCTTAAGCATTTATCCTTTGTGTTACAAACAACCCAGTTATGCCTTTTTAATTATTTTAAAATGTACAATTAGGTTATTATTCATTATAGTCACCAAATAAGCCAGGCACAGAAAGACAAACATCGTATGTTTTCACTTACCTGTGAGATATAAAAATAAAATCCCTTGAACTCATGGGTTTCTATTTTTGTTGCCTTTGAAGTACAGTGAGAAACTTCCAGTCCAGACAAAATGATCTAGAACTGTTTCTCTCTGTTCTTCCCGCCTCTTCCCCACTAAGCAGTATACTATGAACTCTGGAAATAAGCCAGCAGACAACCAAAGAACTACACTGAAATGTGATTAGAAGGTGACTGGGTTAAAGAGACAAGACTGGAGAAACAACACAGTGACATGTGTATGTGCACGCACACACATGGAACACACACATACACGCACACACACAAGGCCACCCAGACACACAGTTTACCAACCTAACCCTAACAAGAGAGGGCAGCCCACATAGGTTCATTCCTCCCCTGAGTAAATCCAAAGGTCCTTCAGACAACATCTGAAGTAAGGAATCAATTAGAAGCCCTCCTCCCCAAAATAGACAGATGTAAGAGAAGCATTGTCCTTTCCCAGAAAATGTGAGACTATTTTCCAGTAAACGTCTTTGTCTATGTAGGACTGACACTACCCTTTACTTCCCAGAGAAAGCTTGCCAGATAGTGGTAGTGGTATCATTATCTTTCTGGATTAGAAATTTCTTAGAATAATAAAATACCACCAATGTAGGTTTTTAATTAGAAATTTAACTTACTGTAACCCTTAAACTTTTTAGCTGTAGGTTTTAGTTTGCCCCTGCTAGCTTACTATGTACCTTTATGGAACTCACTGTCTATAAGAGTAGAAGACTAGATGTGTGACAAACTCAAGGTCACATATAGAGTGTTTAGGAACAGACAAATATTTCTTGCTGGGTTCTAACTGTATATACAATTTAATTTTAAGTGTATTATAACATTCATTAATGACGTGAGTCATAGTGATTTATCATTAAAGATTTAGCAAAATAAATACAGAAGAGACACTAGTATAATTGTTTATTATTCAATCAGTGCCTGTAAAGATTTTTCCAGTGTCCATATTTTCCTATATTGGTTATGGAATCACCTCTCTCTATATATTTTAAAATTAATTGTCATACGTGCAGTTGCTGGCTCATTTCATATCATTCACGTTGACAAAGGACAGTAAAAGGCCATAGCATTTCAGAATCCACATTAAAACAATTCAGATCTTATTGCCACGTACATTTCCTTAACAACATTGTGAGTTACTCATTACACCATTACTCATTGGGCTGCATTATCCAATGTGTAATCCATAGATATTGGCTTCTGTTGACTCACTGAATGCTTTTTACCATGGCATTCAATGACTCCGTCAATTATGTAAAGAGCACAGACAATGTGCTAGGTATTAAAGGTACTGAATAACTGTATCATCAAAAACATTTATGTAGTTTCTAAAAATTGATATTGCTTTGATAAATTTTACTAGTGGTCTTACTAGTCAAACCACTAGTCTATTTATGTCAGGTTAAATCTATTGACATATTTCTTAACATTTTTTAGTTTTTGAAATCATTAGCTACCTAAATGAATTTCATTCAACAGATAACAAGAAGAGTTTCCTTAATTTTTCAATCATTTAAATGTTTAATGAACTTCGGAGGTTTTATCTTGTCCAATGTGCTGCACATGCACAAAGAGAAGAAAGAAAAAAAAAAAGATTTGTTTCTGCTTTTGTCTGATTTGATATAGGCTTGACATAATAAGAAATATGGTTAATTGATATTTCAATATTTTATACATCTAGAAGAAAAAATAAATATTACAAATTCTACCTTATCTTTTTGTGATCAAAGTAACTAAAGCCCAGAAATTTTAAAAGAATTGCCTAGAAAAAGACACAGACCCTTTCAGTGGAAGAAAAAGAGATTAAACTTCAGCATTTAATTAGGCTGGGCATGGTAGCTCATGCCTGTAATCCCAGCACTTTGGGAGGCCAAGATGGGTGGACCCCAAGGTCAGGAGTTCAAGACCAGCCTGCCCAACATGATGAAACCCCGTCTCTACTAAAAACTACAAAAATTAGTCAGGTGTGGCGGCAGATATCTGTCATCCCAGCTACTTAGAAGACTGGGGCAGAAGAACCAGGGTGGCAGAGGTTGCAGTGAGCTGAGATTGTGCCATTGCACTCCAGCCTGGGTGACAGAGTGAGACTCTATCCCCCCACCCAAAAAAAAAGTGAAACTCAGGCTATTAAGACTTCACGTCTAGTTCTTGACTTACTGATTAATATTTTGCTACAGGAAAAAGAAGACAACAAAAAAATAGGGAAAGTGTGTCCGACATCGGTATCTTATCAAAATGGACTGTTGGTTGTTGGTTGTCACACCTAGGAGGGAAACAACCACCCACTTTAATAACACCAACAGAGAGATAGAGTGATTTATAAAAGATGTCAGCCATCTTTTTAGCCTCTACTGAAGGGACTAAGCAATATCTAGAGTTGCCATTCATTTATTAATTGTGGAGTCAAAAGAAACAGTTAAGAAAGTAAATACTGGTGAAAAAGAAAAGCAAACTTGAAAGCAAATTGAGAAAATAATATTAGCTTAAGACAAATAAAGAATATGTATAACATGATGTAAAAAAATCGCAGTCTAAGAACACTCAGTAATTTGGATATAATAGAGTGATTCAATGAAGAGCAGGGTAGCAAGATCACTGGCTGATGGCAAATAGGTATTGAAAAGTTGATTTAAAAATTAGGAGGATGATTATAGTGGCAACATCAAAGGATTCTAACTGAAATAGTAAAATACTCAGAATGAGAAATGAAAAGGCCAAAGTTATCAGAAATGCAATGTGATATAGCAATGAAAACTCTTTTCCTCATTGTTCTTTGTTAGAAGAGAGTAGCAGTCTGCAAATGTTCTTAGGGGTTCAAATATTATTCGAAGAAGGGTCCTATATGATAGAGCCATCAGAGGAATCTGGAAGATCTAGAGATGATACCTTAAAATCAAGATATTTTATGAAGTACAATTGGTTCAGCAACACATCAGTTTCACAGAGTTTTTAATATTGTAGTACAAGACAATTTTTCAGTTTTACTTTAAGTTCTGGGGTACACATGCAGAACATGCAGATTTGTCACATACAGATACATGTGCCATCATGAAAGTTCTGGGGTACACATGCAGAACACGCAGATTTGTAACATACAGATATATGTGCCATCATGGAAGTTCTGGGGTACATGTGCAGAACATGCAGATTTGTTACATACAGATACATGTGCCATCATGGAAGTTCTGGGGTACACGTGCAGAACATGCAGATTTGTTACATACAGATACATGTGCCATCGTGGGTTGCTGCATCCGATCAATCTGTACATGACAATTTAGTCGCATTTTTTGGCATACATGTATTATAGAAATATTCAAACTAATTTTTAAAGTTACTTGAAATATGTGTATTTGTGTCAATCTGTGGTAGATGTCTCTACTTCATATTTAAAATGTTTCCTTAAGTGCTAGCATTGGAATTGCAATGGGTGCAGTAAGGAGGGACTGGTGGAAAGAGACCAACCATGCCTATAATCCAAAATCTAGTAAACTTGGCGTGCTCAGGGAAAAAAGCAATCAATCACCGAGGTTTAACTGCAATGTGGAACTACTGGCTACTATAGAATAGTTGGGCAGAATAGCAAACGTTAGATTTATTTTAAAGACTTTCCTCTATCATCTATAATGACATTTATATAGTTAGACATGAGATTTAAAAAATACAGAAGCTAAATATAACTGAGGTGCAGTTTTTGTTATTATTAGCTTAAAGGTCAGTGCTAATATTGAGAAAGACTCTTTCTTTAACCAGAGAGGTTCCTCTGAGTTTTTTATTTGTCTACTCCTAATCCTTGGGCCTTGATGTCAAGAGCCTAGTTGGAGCAAAAATCTTGTCAAGTAAGTTTAGCAAGAAGCCTCACCCTGGATGTCCACTCACTCTCAATATCTAATTAAATTCCTCATCCTCCACCACCCCTAAGGGGCATGTGATCACCCTGTCCTGTTCTCAGCAACAATCTTGTTCATTTAACCAGAAGGTTCCCTTACTCCTGATATTTCCTTTTAGTAATTTTTCATCTACTGATCCTTTCTCTGTTCCTTGGCTATAAATCCCACTTGTTCATGCTGTGTTAGGAGTTAAGCTCAATTTTCCTCCCCTACTGCAAAACCCTATTGCAGTAGTCCCTTGTATAAAGTCTTCATTACCATCTGTAACAAGTGTCAGAATACATTTTTCTTTAACAATATCACTGGAAAAGTGCCTGAGGGAATTAATATAAATAAGCATGAAAAAAATGACCTAAAATTAATACCAAGATGTATACCACTAGGAGGTAAACAGAGAATGTGGAATTATGTCCATATACCCTACAAGGCACTCAGTTTTTTTTTTTTTTTTTTAAGCCTATTCCTCAAATATTATACAAGGATCCTGTGGTGAGAAACCTGTATTTGAAGCCAAATAGTTACAGGTTAAAATCCTGTTTTTTTGGTTGTTGTTGTTTGTTTATTTTGTCTTACCTGTTGCTTCTTCCTGAGCATGATTTAGAACCACTTCTCAGACTGGAGTTTCCTTATGTATAGTAAAAATAATATCTTCCCTACCTATACTAATAGTAATTTAAATGTTAAGGTTACATTCTATGTAAGCACTTAATTAGGAGCTCACAAATACAGGCATTATGGAATGCTCTGACTAGAAACCACTTTTCCTCTGATCTTAGAACTTTGAAAGACAAAATAGATGATGTCGGTGTCGGTTGGATCCTTATGACCCCCATGCATATCTAAGTTTTTTCTGTCAAAAATTTCCAGGTGCTGAAGTAGAAAATTCCAGGTGCTGAAATAGTAAAGACAATTGTCAATTTTTCCCTTGAATAAGGCCTAATAAAGTTTTAAGATTAGAAATTTGGCCATCTACCACAGATATGGAAACCATGGCTATGAAAATAGTGGATGACCCATTTGAAGATGTGGTATGGAACTTTAAATAGAATAACACATTATTTTCAGTTTTAAAATAGCAGTCCATTGATTCAGACACCAACTCTCCATATTTAAAGAGTACATGAAACTTTTTGAAGTGATCTCTAAATATCCTGAGTTTGGAAAGATATAATCTATCATTCTCACTTATATGGAGAGCTGCCACATAATGATATGTAATACTATTAAATGGGAAATTCAGATTAGAATCTCATCTCTTATGAACTAAATCTTTTATTCCAAAATGAAAGTGTTGCATTTTTCAATAAAATGTGGTTTCTTCAATATTTAGAATTCAATATCTGCAAAAGCCAAATTAAAAGGAGCTTAATTGTCAGAAGGGAAATGTGAAGATGGCAATGGAAAGGAATAGAATACTTGGCTCATTTACTTTTCCCCACTTTCAATGACTGTCTTTTGTAATGATTATCTTTAGGTCTGTGTTTGGTAGTTTCTTTTCTTCTCAATTATAAAATTTTAATCATTATCTGGGGTCTATGAAATGAAATAAATTAAAAGCAACTCTGAATTATTCAGGGTAATGTTCAAGAGCTATTTACCAATTCTGCCATAATATTTAAATCATATATGAAAAATATTTATATATTATAATTATATATTATATAATATACATTATTTTCAAATTATCTATAATTATATAATAAACATACATAATAAAATTATTAATTATGCTTATATATAAAAATTATGTATAATTTGAATATGTTTAGTTTGAGATATATAAATTATATATAATTTGAATGTTATAATATGGCAGAATAGATAGTTTTTGCAGTAAGACTGGATACCAAGATTCTATCCAACCCTCAATTGCCTACCCTATGCACACATATTCAGCTACACTGCTATTCTTTTGTACTTGCATCCAACCGCCTTAAACCTCATTCCTTTGTTCGAATGCCCAAAAATCAGGTACTGAAACCAGTTTATAATTTATATTGACCACAGAGGGGCACACCTCAAAAGCAACGTAAGCTGATGGAATATTTTCCAAAGCATAATTTATTATCATTATCGTCATCAGTGCTTTCCTATGGCCCCTGTCTAAACAGGCCAAGATTATGTTAAGATGGCTTATTCAATGAAATATGTATCTCTGCAATTAGATGGTTTATTACTCTTTTGAGTTTGATATTATCTATACTTAAAGGAGAGTTGCATTTTCTTACAATTTCTATCTTTCTTTTAGAATATATTAGTTACCCATATTTTAGTGTCTTTTGCTCATGAGTGCTCTTGGTTATAATAAATGCATGCACTTATTTATAATAAATGCATGCACTATAACCCAGGGGACCAGGCCAGCCAAGACATGGTCACTGGGTGCCAGCCAGCACCTGGGCCAGGCACCAGGTGGGAAGGGCTCTGGCAGATCAGCCCCGCATGCCCCACAGCCCCACAGTGGGGCCCATCCAGGGTCACACACATGCCCCCAGGAGCAGGACGTCCCTGGGGCTAGAGTCCAGATGGATGGGTGGGGAGCCTCACCCTGTGCCCTTTGACTCCACTTGTAGGTGCCCTTGCTGGGCTCCTGTGCACTGCCCCACACCCTGCTCTGTCACCATCCCCATTGTCATGTCATAAGAGCCCAGCTGCCCAGTGCCCCACCCGGACATAGACTAGTGGGTGACTCAGGACTACCCTCTCCATTTCTGACCATTGTATTGGTCTGTGCACAACTTCCCAAACATGGGAAATATTTTGAGTAAATTTCTTTCGTGGTTCCAACGCAGGCCCCAGCAGCAGTGGCAACTGCAAGGGGCACCTCCTCTGTATGCAGACACTTCAACTGGCCAGGATCACCCTGCAGTTCCTGCACGTGCGCCGGCCTCACAAGGGTCACCTCCTCTGTATGCAGACACTTCAACTGGCCAGGATCACGCTGCAGTTCCTGCACATGCGCTGGCCTCACAAGGGTCACCTCCTCTGTATGCAGACTCTTCAGCCGGCCAGGATCACCCTGCAGGTCCTGCGCGTGCACCTCCCCGGGGAGCGCTACACTTTCATCAATTTTTTGTGACCCCTGAGCCGGGCCTTCAGCTCTGTATTTCGGTCAGTTGCAACATCATAACCTCAAGCGAAGAACGACGGGACCCTCCTCCTCTTGTCTGGAGGCACCCCACGAGGAATACACCCATGCTGTCTCCACACAACTTTTCAGACAGCAGAAGCACCGTGGGGATCCCTGCTGTAAAAGACGGAGTCCCAAAGACAGAGCTGAGGGCGGAGGAAGAGCCAGACGAACCGATGGAGCTGGATGATGAGGTAGAGACCCAGGGGCAGGAGGAGGAGAAAGGGGGCCCCTGTAGCAGTGGGGGAGCAGCATCTATCTCGAGGCCCCTGGAGACTCAGGGAAACCTTGCTTCCGTTGACTGCAGTCCCAGGGCCTTAAAGGGAAATGTCCATAGCAGGAGCCTGACAGAAATGAACAGGACTGACAAGGCCCAGGTGCCTGTGAGTTTCCACTCCAAGGGCCATGGAGTGCCCAGTGCCCACAGCCATGCAGGAGGCGTCCTTCCCTTTGGGAAGCCTGACCCAGTGTGGAGATCACTCCAGCGCAGAGACCCCTAAGTGTCTCCGCCATAATGGAGTTTGAGCCCAGACACATTTCTCCCTCCCTGGAAGCAGTCGAGCTGAGGGAAAGAAGGAACTGAAAGGAGTGTGATATTGCAAAAGTCTATTTCTGGTTCACTGACCTAATATTATGGCTGGGTGAAGGCTGTGTGGTTTTATTAGGCATTGTGTTTCTTGAAGTTTTTGTACTGGGCTAGTTTTATCACTTTGTTTACCAGGTATTCACTGAAGCTTGCGATTATTCGCATGCCATTTGAAATTGTTGTCCTCAAGATTTATCGCTTGCTTTGGCAGTTGTAAAATGTTATCTTATTCCTGTAAGTAGAAAAGGTCATCTGTTTGTTTTATGGTTTTTTGGATCAATCTTTATGTACTAGTTTTATCTTGATCCCCAGGCTTGCAATGTTCTATTCCCCTTTGTTGTAATGATTTGACGTCAGCCATTGTGGGCTGAAAAGTATATAATGAGACCCTGTGCATGAAATAAACTGCTGACTGGGGCATTGCCTCATCAGTCCTCCAGACCCCATCTTTCTGTCATTCTTTTCTTCTGTGCACTCTCTCTTCCAGGAATTGGGGCCCGGTTCCATCCCAAGAGGCCCCAACAACCCAGCTCCAGCAGTGCTCCCTGGCCCAGTTCCCGGCTGTGACTCCACCGAAACAGCAATGGAGTGGGAGGACACCCAGCCCAAGGATGCTACAACTCTTGCAGCAAGCAGCTGTTCCCTACCCACAGCTGGCAGCCACAGTCTTCAACTGGTCCCTCCCCAGGAATGGAGGTGGGAGAGAGACGTGGGGCCCCTACCCGCTAAACGTCCCCGCAAATCCCTGGAACGATTCCGAGACACCACAGGTGGATGTAGAAGAGCAACATCCAGGAGAGTTAAAAAGAAACATGGAAGAAACAACAAGATGTGATAAACTGCAGTGCCAGCCAGCCTGCCCCGATGTCTCCCCACCCCGCCCTGATGTCTCCCCACCCTGCCCCGATGTCTCCCCACCCTGCCCCGATGTCTTCCCCACCCTGCCCCAGCCCATCTACATGTCACAAATCCCAGCTCCTCAGTAAAAAACTGGGAAATGACAACCTTTTTGTATATAGTATTCTGTAGCCATTAAAAGTGATGTTTCTGAAAAGTTTCTAATAAAACTGAAAAATACCTATGTGATAATCTTAGGTTATTGTCTAACTTAATTAAAATATTTTAAAAAGCAGGACAAAAATTTAACATTTTGTATGATTGTACCTACATTAAAATATGTCTAGAAAATGCAGCCAGAGGAAACAAAAACTCATTGCCTCAAATTGCCCTAAAGCCCAGGGCACTGCCCATGGCCAGGGAGGGTGAGTCCTGGAAGCACAGAGGCTGCTGACTCCCAGCCCCCAGTGCCTGGTTTCTCCCTTCACATGAATGCAGGTCCCAGCATCTCGTGATTGATGGGAGCAGCCCTGGCCCACTTGGAGACTGGCCTCTCCTCTTGGAAGACTGGAAGATGCTCATGGATGCTGGATGCGAGGTATCCTGAGGGCTCTGCAGATCTCCTGTGGGGCTCACACGGGGGCCAGAGCCTCAGCCTCTGAGACCTGAAAATGGAGTTGGCAGGATGGGTGGGGTAGAGAAGAAAGTTCTCGGGATGTCCTGGCACTTTTTTTCCTGTATTTTGGATTGGATATGAAATGTGTCTTTTGGCTTTTGGCACAATTAAAATCCAAGAAGGGAACAAGAAATTTCATTTTTGTTGCTATTTGCTTTTCTTTTTTTCTCCAGAAAAACAATATTTGAATAATTGGCAGCACACCTGGGTGAGGGCCAACTTCTTATTGCATCTCTACAGGGTGAAAAGCAGGGAGTGAGAAGTCAAGCTCTCTTGGGTCTTTTAATGAGTGTACCGATCCCATCATAAGGCTCCACCCTCATGGCTTAATTACCTTCAAAGGCCCCAGTCCTACTATCACATTGGAGGTTTTCGCTCTTGTTACCCAGGCTGGAGTGCAATGGCGCGATTTCGGCTTACCGCAACCTCCACCTCCTGGGTTCAGGCAATTCTCCTGCCTCAGCCTCCTGAGTAGCTGGGATTACAGGTATGCGCCACTATGCCCAGCTAATTTTTATATTTTTAGTAGAGACTGGGTTTCACCATGTTGACCAGGATGGTCTCGATCTCTTGACCTCGTGATCCACCCGCCTCGGCCTCCCAAAGTGCTGGGATTACAGGCATGAGCCACCGCGCCCGGCCTACAATGTGGTTTTGATACCTGTATGCATTTTGTAATGATCAAATCAGGTAATTAGCATATTTTACATTACCTCAAACATTTACTATTCCTTTGTGGTAAAAACATTAAAAATATTCTCTTCCAGGTATTTTGAAATATATAATACAATATTAAATATAGCCACTCTACTGTGCAATAGAATCCAAGACCTTATTTCCGTCTAACTGTAAATTTGAACAAATTGACTAACTTCTCTTTCTCCTCTCACCCTTCCCCAAAAGCCAGTGATAACCACCTTTCTACTCCTTACTTCTATAAATTCAACTTTTTAAGATTCTACATATGAGTGAGATCATATTATATTTGTCTATGTCTGGCTTATTTCACTTAACATAATGTTTTCTAGATTTGTCCATGTTGCAGCAAATGACTGAGTTTCCTGTTCTTTTAAATATAGGTGAATACATATGTGTGTGTACATATATATATACATTTTTCTTTATATATTTTGTAAATTAGTCTTTCTTTGACGTCTGATTTGCAAAGGTATTCTCCCATTCCCTAGTTCGTTTCTGTACTCTATTGGTTTCTTGCTATGTAGAAACTTTTTAGTTTGATATAATCCCATTTGTCTGTTTCATTTTTATTGTCTGTGCTTTTGAGGATAAATCCAAAAAGCCTCGGTCCAAGTATATGTCTTGAACATTTTTCTCTAGGTTTTCTTCTAGAAGTTTATTGTTTTGTATCTTAAATTTAAGTATTTAATCCATTTTGAGTTGATTTTTGTGTATGACCAGAGACAAGGGTATAATTTCTTCTGTATATGAATATCTAGTTTTTCCAATACCATTTACTTAAGACATGGTCCTTTCTCCATTGCCTGTTTTTGACATCTATGTTGAAAATCAGTTCACTTTACAAGCGTAAGTTTATACGTGGGCTCTCTATTTTGTTCTATGAGTGGGTCTATGAGCCTGGAGACTATTTTAATGCTAGTAGCATGCTGTTTTGGCTACTTTAACTTTGCAGTATATTTTTATATCAGGTGGTGCAATATCTTTAGTTTTGTTCTTTTAACTCTAGATTGCTTTGGCTATTTTGGATAATTTGCATTTCCAAACATACTTTAGGAATTTTTTTTTCTATTTCCATGGATAATGTCATTGGACTTTCAATATGGATTTCATTAAGTCTATAATTATCTTGGGTAGCATAGACATTTTACTAGTATTAATTCTTCTAATCCATGAATGTGGAATATTTTTCTATATAATTGTTTCCTTTTCCATTTCTCTCATCAATGTTTTATAATTTTCAGTGAAGAAATCTTTCACCTCCTTGAATAAATCTATTATTAACTATATTTTGTAGCTATTCAAAATGAGATAGTTTTCTTTTTTAGACAGTTAACAATCAGTATATAGATATGCTCCTTATTTGTGTATGTGGATTATATACCATATGACTTTACTGAATTTGTTTACCAGTTCTAAGAGTTTTTAGTGGAGTCTTCAGAGTTTTTTCTATATCAGATTATGTCATTTGCAAACAGAGATAATTGAATTCTCTTTCTCCAATTTGGTTGCCTTTTATTTATTTATGTTTTATAGTTGCTTTAACTAGGACTTGTAGTACAATGTTGAATAGAAGTGATGAAGTGGGATACTTGTGTTGCTACAGATATTAGAAGAAAAGCTTTCACCTTTACTTTGTTTAATGGAGTATTAGCTGTGGGCTTGTTATATAGAGCCTTTATTGTACTGAGATACCTTCTCTCTATACGTAATTCACTGAGCATTTTTATCTTAGAGAAATTATGATTTTTGCTAAATTATTTTTCTGCATTTATTGAAATAATACATGTTTTTTTTCCTTGATTCTGTTTGGGTGATTGACTTGAATATTTTGAATAAAGTGGGATGCAGTCAACTGGATTAT
Organism: Aotus nancymaae; assembly: GCF_030222135.1. Classification (NCBI taxonomy): domain Eukaryota; kingdom Metazoa; phylum Chordata; class Mammalia; order Primates; family Aotidae; genus Aotus; species Aotus nancymaae. Next base: position 27,350,877 of record NW_026988435.1, read on the forward strand.
GGTGAATAATCTTTTTACTGTGTTGTATAAGTCGATTTACTAGTATTGGTTGAAGATCCAGGGATATTAGCTTGGATTTGTGTATTTGTGTGTGTATGTGTGTGTGTGTCCTTGTCTGGTTTTAATATTACAGTAATACTGGCCTAAAATAATGCATTTGAAAATATTTCCTCCTCTAAAATTTTTTGAAAGAATAGAGTAGAATTGATATTGATTATTCTTTAAATGTTCAGTAGAATCTAGCAGTGAAGACTTCAAGCTTGTAATTTCTTTGATGAGTGACTTTTCACTACAAATTAAATCTTGCTACTCATTATTGGTATATTCAAATTTAGTATTTCTTTATGATTTGATATTGGTGGGTGGTATGTTTCCAGGAACTTATCCATTTCTTCTAGATTATCCAATTTGTTGTTATATCAATGTTCAAATTTTCTTTTATTGACTTTTATATTTCTGTAACTACAGTTATAATGCCTCCTTTTCCAGATAGAAATTCTAAAGGTAAATAATACAATAATTGAACTAAAAATGTCAACAGAAAGCTTCAACAGGAGATTTGGTGAAGCAGAAGAAAGAATGAGTGAGCCAGAAGACAAAATGTTTGAAATTATCCAGTCAGATGAACAAAAAAATTTTTAAAAAAGGAAAAGGATACTTACATAATAAGAGTCCCATAATCAGAAGAAAGATTAAAATATGTATAAGGTATATTTAAAGAAATAATGGCTAAAATGTTCCTAATTTGAGCATAAATGCAAACACTCAGTTATAAGATGGGAAAAGGTTCCAATCAAATTCAGCACTAAGTGAAGTATTAATATATCTAATACTCAAACTACCAAAAATCAAAGACAAAAAAATATATTTAAAAAGCAGCAAGATATAAGATACACCACAAAGAAGGAAATGCCAATATGGCTATCACAGATTTCTCAGTAGAAACCTTACAGGCCAGGAGATAGTGAAATAATAAATTTCAAAGTGCTGAAGCTAAAACACCACCCATTAAGAATACTTTATCCAGCAAGTCTGTCTTTCACAAATGAAGAAGTGAAAACAATTTTCCCAAACAAAAGCTGAGAGAATTTATCATGACCAAAATGATCTTACAAAAAATACCTAAGAAGTTATTCAAGTTGAAAGAAAAGAACACTATGGAGTGACATTAAAAACATTTGAAAGTATAAAACTTATAGGTAAAAGTAAGTACACAGTCAAATTCAGATTAGTTTAAAACTTCAATGAGATGTTAATTACTTACATATTTAGTGCAAAGTTTCAAAGACAAAACTATTAAGTATAATATAATTACAGTAACTTGTGAAGCGAAAGGCAGTATAAAAAATATAAATTGTGACACTATAAATTCAAAAGTTTCGGAGGGGTCTGGACTGAGGTTAAAATCTAACCCTTTATATTTTTTGCAATCAAAGTTAAGCTATTATCAACTTAAAATAATGTTATAAGATTTTTTTAAGATGGTGGTAACTACAAAGCAAAAACTTAAAATAGATACACTAAAAACAAAAGGCAATAAATCAAAACACACTAGCGAAGAAAGCCACTTAATTCCAAAGAAAGAAAGTAAAGGAAGAAGAAAGAAAAAGAAAGGCTCTTTCTTCCAAAGGAAGAGAGTAAGGGACAAAGAAAGTGAAAAAAGAAAGAAAGAACTTAGAAAATAACAAAATGACAGCAGTAATTTATTCAGACAGATAATCCACAAAGATACATTGAATGCATACTACACTCTAGATGAAACAGAATTAACAAACATTTACAGAACATTTCATCCAATAGCAGCAGAATACACATTTCTCTGAAGTACACATGGAACATTCTTAGGGAAAGATCATATAACAGGCCACAAAACAAATATCAATAAGTTTAAGAAGGTTGAAATCATGTCAAGTATATTTTCTGACCACAATGATATAAAACTAGAAAACAAAAACAGAATTTTGTAAAATTTAGAAATACATGAAAATTAAACTACATGCCCTTGAACCAATGTGCCAATGAAATAATTAAAAATGAAATTGAGCTCTCCTCCTTCGGCGGCGTCCACGGCGCGAGCCACAGTGCACGGGGCTAGCCATCGAGAGGGCGTGAGCGGCGGCGCTGCCTGCAGCCTGCAGCCTGCAGCCTCCAGCCGGCCGGCAAGCTAGTGCGCGTGCGCGGCGGCGGCCTCCGCGGCGACCGGAGAGCGGAAGGACCGGCGGACGAGTGAGCGAGCGAGTAGTGTGAAGCGCGAGGCGAGGCCGAGCCGCGAGCGACATGGGGGACCGGGAGCAGCTGCTGCAGCGGGCGCGGCTGGCCGAGCAGGCGGAGCGCTGCGACGACATGGCCTCCGCCATGAAGGCGGTGACAGAGCTGAATGAACCTCTCTCCAGTGAAGATCGAAATCTCCTCTCTGTGGCTTACAAGAATGTAGTTGGTGCCAGGCGATCTTCCTGGAGGGTCATTAGCAGCATTGAGCAGAAAACCATGGCTGATGGAAGTGAAAAGAAATTGGAGAAAGTTAAAGCTTACCGGGAGAAGATTGAGAAGGAGCTGGAGACAGTTTGCAATGATGTTCTGTCTCTGCTTGACAAATTCCTGATCAAGAACTGCAGTGATTTCCAGTATGAGAGCAAGGTGTTTCACCTGAAAATGAAAGGTGATTACTACCGCTACTTAGCAGAGGTCGCTTCTGGGGAGAAGAAAAACAGTGTGGTCGAAGCTTCTGAAGCTGCCTACAAGGAAGCCTTTGAAATCAGCAAAGAGCAGATGCAGCCCACGCACCCCATTCGGCTGGGCCTGGCTCTCAACTTCTCTGTGTTCTACTATGAGATCCAGAATGCACCCGAGCAAGCCTGCCTCTTAGCCAAACAAGCCTTTGATGATGCCATAGCTGAGCTGGACACACTAAATGAGGATTCCTATAAGGACTCCACGCTCATCATGCAGTTGCTGCGAGACAACCTCACCCTCTGGACGAGCGACCAGCAGGATGAAGAAGCAGGAGAAGGCAACTGAAGATCCTTCAGGTCCCCTGGCCCTTCCTTCACCCACCACCCCCATCATCACTGATTCATCCTTGCCACAATCACTAAATATCTAGTGCTAAACCTATCTGTATTGGCAGCACAGCTACTCAGATCTGCACCCCTGTCTCTTGGGAAGCAATTTCAGATAAATCATGGGCATTGCTGGACTGATGGTTGCTTTGAGCCCACAGGAGCTCCCTTTTTGAATTGTGCAGAGAAATGTATTCTGATGAGGTATTTCATTATGCCTGTTGATCTATGGGAAACGCAGGCGAAAATAATGGGGGAGATTAGAAAGAATTAGCCAACACAGGCTACAGTTGATATTTAAAAGATCCATTTAAAACAAGCTGATAGTGTTTCGTTAAGCAGTACATCTTGTGCATGCAAAATGAATTCACCCCTCCCACCTCTTTCTTCAACTAATGGAAAACTGTTGAGGGAAGCTGATACAGAGAGACAACTTGTTCCTTTCCATCAGCTTTATAATAACCTGTATAACGTGAGGTTTCAGTAGCACCTTGTTTTTGCCTCTTTAAATTATGACGTGCACAAACCTTCTTTTCAATGCAATGCATCTAAAAGTTTTGATACTTGTAACTTTTTTTTTTTGGTTGCAATTGTTTAAGAATCATGGATTTATTTTTTGTAACTCTTTGGCTATTGTCCTTGTGTATCCTGACAGCGCCATGTGTGTCAGCCCATGTCAATCAAGATGGGTGATTATGAAATGCCAGACTTCTAAAATAAATGTTTTGGAATTCAGTGGGTAAATAAATGCTGCTTTGGGGAAAAAAAAAAAAAGAAAGAAATTGAAAAATTTATTGAGACAAATTAAAATGGAAATAGAACACGCCAAAACCTATGGGATACAGCAAGGGTCATTCTAAAAGGGAATTTCACATCAACAAATGCCTACATGAGTTAAAGAAAAAAATCTAAAGCAAATATCACAACTAAAAGAAAAAAAAACAGAATTTTGTAAAATTTAGAAATACATAGAAATTAAACTACATGCTCTTGAACGAATGTGCCAATGAAATAATTAAAAATGAAATTGAAAAATTTATTGAGACAAATTGAAATGGAAACAGAACATGCCAAAAACTATGGGATACAACAAGGGTCATTCTAAAAGGGAATTTTATATCAACAAATGCCTACATGAGTTAAAGAAAAAACCTAAAATAACCAAATATCATAACTAAAAGGACTAGAAAAAAAAAGAGCAAACTAAAACCAAAATTAATGGAAGGAAATGATAAAGATGAGAGCAGAAATAAATAACATAGAGACTAAACAAGCAATACACAATTTAAGAAGAATAAATTTTTTGAAAAGATAAAAACATCAACAAACTTTTGCTTAAGAATAAAAGACAGAAGATTCAAAGAAATAAAATCAGAGATAAAAAGAAGGAATTACAACCTCTTTCATTTTCGAAGATGGCTTCTGAAATTCTATTAAACTGTACTTCTCAGAACCAGAGATACTTTCAGGAAGAAGGACCAGGTAGTCGAAATAGATAGCCCTTGGTGTAAATGGTATCTCGTTACATAAATGCAGGTGAACCCTAGGATGTGATAATGGGACATGGATAAGGTATTTATAGGGGTTGATGCCATTGAGTCAAGTTGTAAACCTGAACAACTCTTGTAACAGAGAGGAGAAGATTCTTGCACTAAGGGAGACTATTCCAACCATGAGATCTGCGAACTTCTCAAAATTCAAGCAGAAAAGGTCTTTTCTTTATGGGAAGGAAAATCAAGTCTAAAAAGAACTAAAGGTGCAGTTGGAAGATGATAAGGAAATAGTTTCCCTGAGGTCAGCAGATGATCTTTAAGGCATGGCTGTATGCTGGCTCTAGCTGAGTGGGAGATCAATATTCAGAGTCCTTTGGGGAGGAAAGAATCTTCACTAACATTTGGTCAAGTCACTTAACAGGCATTTTGTCTTAACTAATCAGTGGGAGCAAAAAAATTCCCCTAAACTCTTATGAAGCAAAGACAGAAAATTTGGCCTTGTCCGTGTCTGGCCTTGTCATAAGTAAACAAGAGAGTCATCTGTAAATCTAATAGTAAATCATAGGGGAAAGGCAGTTTTCTGCAGCAAGCCTTTTCCACAACATGCAAAGACGGAGGGATTTCTTCACCATGGCTGTTTCCAGGGACATAAGGATCATATAAAATTTAACATTGTCACAATGAAATCTTGTGACATGTTCTATGACTGATGGAAAAGTCCATTTCTGTTACACTTCAAAGAATTGGTGTAAAGAAGCCTAGCAAAATCTTTCAAAGGGTGGCATGGGTTAAATATTAAATCAATCATAATAAATGTCAAGAAACCTCCATTCATTGAGAGGGATCAGATGGGGCATGAAAATGAAATTCCCCATTAATAAATATTTTAGAAACATGGCTCCCAAAACCTTAGTGTATGGTAATTAGCACATGAAAATGACAGAAATTAAATTGATAAAGAGAGAAACTAAATTTCTATGGCAATTTTGCTGGGAAAAAAATCTAAGAGACTAGAGTAGAAAACTTTACCTATTTGAGAATTTAAAAAAAGTCTCATCTGTATTAGCCTAAGAAAACTATACATCTTCAGGAAGGCACATATCCCAACATCTACGTCGAATACAAACAAGAAATACAAAGTGTAACTAATCCTGAGAACAAAAAAGTGAGGAGCCAGGAGAAAAAGGACCTCTGAGAAAACAGACTATCAAATCTTAATCACTAACCACATCTCAAATCTAGAATCCTTTAAAGTATCTTCCCAGTGGCACTTAAGAATTGCTGCAGACCAGTCACTGACAGGATAGGACTTTGCTGTATCCTTTAAGGAAGGTAAATGTGTGTTGTAATTGTGGAAAGAAATCAAAGCGATGTGTGGTAGACAGGACAGATTACATGTCTTTTCTACCTTCCTTCTTCTTTACTATGGCAGCCCCCACCGTCTGTGTAGAAGGTTTCACCACAGGATGCACTGGGCTACTCAGTACATTTAGATTATTTAAGAGTAAGAGATAAACTATTATTTATTAAGCCACTTAGACACATTTTAAATTTTCCTGTTGTTGTTACTGCAAAATAGCTAAACATTTCACTATTTAAGGTAAATTTTAAACCATATCTGCTAATATTGTCATAAATTCCAACCCCAGCTGCATGATTGGTTTTCTAATTTGTGTTCTATAATTTACACATAATGTGTATATATATGCTGTATGTATGCCTAGATCCGTTCTTTGTATTATTTTTACACAAAGCAACATGTTTCTCTCCTTAATATATTATCTATTTATAGTATTCTCACTACGATAATAACTATTTACCCTTATTTTTCCTCACAAATGCAAAAGAAAGACTGATTTTATACATTGTGGTGGAAAGAATTCTTTTTAAAGAGGCACTTTGGCAGTGTCAACTCCAAATTTGTAATCTACTCAGGTTACTTATAATGCCCTTAAGTGTATTAGACTTCAAATAAACAATAATTTTCCTTCTTTTTTTTGTTTATTTTTACCTCATCTCAGGCTCCATTTTCAAAGAATTTTGCTAATATAGTATTAGAGTCAGAAATAAACTTATAGAGAAATTAGTTTTTGTTACTAAAATAATTATATTATTACTCATTTGAAGTTTGTTTTAGAAAGGCTGATCATATCATTTTAATCAAATGGAATACATTGAATCATGTTATTATAATCATAATGTGATATACGCAGTCTATAGCATTATTTACATAAACCCACAGCAATCAAATTATAAACTAAACTATTAGTAGTTTTATTAGAACTTTCACAATGTAAATATCATGTTACATAGAGAGTACAAAATATGCAAAAAGCTTTACTGTTTCCAGACTAACATTTCTTACACATGCACATAGTCAAGTATTAGATATGCAGTGAAATTCATGGCATATCTGGTTTCATCACATGCTAATAAACATTCTTTTCATGGAGTTTAATGTATATTAATGGATCTTCACATAGTCACTCTTAAATAATGATAATCATGACCCTTTACTCTTAAGTAGAGTTTCCACGGTTATAAACTCTTACAAGATGCCCTTTCTGAAGGATATTTGCATACCCAAAATATTTATTTTCCTTCTTAAATGTCTAGATTTTAATCTGTTTTGTTTTGTGACATATATCATAAATCTGAAAAATGACAGCAAAACAGCAATAATTTTAGTAACAATTCCTAATTCTGTATTTTCTTTATAATAGATATACTTTTTAAAATTTTCAGGTGAACTAAAGAGATTTACTAACATGTAAGTAGACGTTTATTATTCATCAGCGACTCCCCAGAAACCATAACTCTAAACATCTTTGAAGATCTAAAAATAGTAAAATAAAATGTTTAATTTTCTATATCCTTACAGTTCAAAGTGATGTCCATAAAATATGTTAACATCCTCTGATAATTTATTAGAAATGTTGCATGTTAGGCCCTACTCAAGAACTACCAAATCAGAATTCATGTTTTAATAAGGTATCCATGTGGTTTCTGTGGCTTCATTAAAGTTGGGAAGACACTGCTCTTTAGCCTACAGTATAATGTTTGTTTATCTTTTGATACAACTGAGAAGGAAATCAGTCATAATGAATATGATTCTAATATTTCCTAAGTAAATTGATAAAAATAAAAGAATGTTTATGGGACCTTAATGAAAACGAGCTCTTCTTCCCCCACCCTTTTTCTTCAACTCTTATGAAAACTAACACATTCCTACTCACTACATTTTAATATGCTTTGAAGAAATAGACTACATATTAACTTGAAGTTTCAGAGGTAGTTGCTAACCTGCCATTTCTAAAGTGCTGATTTCAGACTGGACCATAACTCTGAAAAAGGATGCATGATCTCTTATTAGGAATGAGAAGGTGCAAGAAGAGATTTTCCTCTCTCTTAGGTTGGGTCTTTACATTTATAATGCACAAGGGAAAGGTAAGGTTCTGTGTATAATATTACAGGACTATATGGTGTACAATATACTAATCATTCCATCACATTTTTTCCTATCCAGATAAATCTAAATTTCATTTTTTGTAAAGGCAATGATTTGTATAAAAATATTTTCTATCAAAAACTTGAAGAAGCTGTTTATGTAAGGCAATTAAGAACTTGCCTCGATACAAATTCATTGAACTAAAAAATATGTTCTGATTGCCATTCAAGCTTGAAAACAGCAAAACACCAGTTTGAAGCTCCAGAAAAGGCCCTTAGAGAGCCATAAGGGAAGATGAAAATCATCATTCTGAGTGCACTAAAAAAAATTAGACTTGAGATAGCCCCTCTCTTTTGATACTAATTTGTGTCTTAAAAGTAGTTTTAAAATAGATTTATAGATAAATACTTTTGGCAAAATTCAGCAAAAAAGGAAAAGAAAAAGTGGATTATAGTATTTGATTTTCTGTAAGTAAATTCCACTTTATTTTTTAAATCACAGGCCTTTTAAAGTTACCCAGTTTAAATTCAGCAAAAAATGTCAGTGAGGCCATTACATTCCACATCTGTAATGTATGTTTGTGAATAATGAACCATATTCCCCCACTGCGTAAACTACACCACGGAGACTTACAAACACTTTCAGAAAGTTGTACAAACTCTTTCAGGTCACTAGGATACCACTTAGGAAATTAGCACTCATTACACTAAATGATACCCCAGTGGCTTGGAAAGGTTGACATAACTTTCCAAAAATTATATCTCCCTGGGGAAGGATTGTTCAACAGTGATCATATTATTTGTGCTTCATGTAGCTTGATATTTGTAAATAAAGATTTTCTTGTGGTGTGGTAAACAAGATAGTATTTTTGCTGCATACAAAAGAAGGCTAAAACAACTTTAAGAATATATTTTATAGGCTCTTTAAAGGCTTCAAAAATAGTTGATCTCTTATTTGAAAGAGAAATTATTCCAATGTTATATAATAGTTCACAAATAATAGGTCTATTAGATTCCAATTCTGTACTTTACCCATAGGCATTAATTATTATTGATTATACATGAATATAGAAAACAACAGATATTTGTAACTACTAATTAAAGCATAGGATGTGATTCATACATATTATTTCCACTACTATGAAAATATTTGGTATATATTTAAATGACAGAATCTGTGAGTTAAGTTATACAAATAACTAGCACTCACTGAGGTATTAATATATGCTAGGAAATCTTCCTATTATCTTCTGTATTTTAATTTACTTTTTCCTCTTAACGGTTCTGTGAAGTAGGGATGAATATATTATCATGTACTTGGACAGATAAGACTAGATAAGAATAATGGTTATTCGAAAGAATAAGTTAAATGTGTAGGTTCACTAGAAAATTAAATGCTAATTTTTGACACCAAGTCTATCATAATATTTGCTTGAATTTTTTCTATACTACAGAGAAGTAGATAACCCAGTTTTTAGGAGAATTGAGTATTCACAATGAATTATCTGATGCTCTGGAAATTTGCAAACTTAAAATCAACTGCAGTGCAAACTCACTGTAAATGCATTGCTTGGAAGGAAGTTTTGTACAATCATCTTCACTTTTAATGCATATAACCCCTTCAAACACAGCAGCCCCAAACCTGCTCTAAAGGTCATTTTCCATTGTTTAGCAATTATTACAATTGTCTCTATCCAGAGAATATTTTTTTTCTAATTTCTTTCACCCAGCCTATTTTAAGTCAATACTAAAATTTTCAACAACACTGCTGTACTCTACAGCACCAATACGGTTACCTTAGTCAAGGACACAAATATCTCTCACTTGGATTACAAAAGCAATCACTTAGCTAACCTCACTGAAAGCTTACTTCTGCCATCTTACTCCATTTTCCATATTTCAGTCAGAAAGATCATTTAATCATGCAAATCGATAACAATTACCCTTTGAAATACTTATGAGTGTATTTGCAATGTGTCTAAAATAGGGTCAAACTCTCTATTTCTTTGTTTCTTTCTTATTTTTAAACTACAAATCTTAATCCAGCCAAACTGCCAAACAACTGAGGGGGTAGAGTAAATGCATATTCAGACATACACATTATCAAGAAAATGACTTTGAAACACATTTCCTTAGGGAGTCCTAGATGACATGTATACCACAAATGAGAACATAAACTAAGAAAAAAGTGTAGCTGGTAAAAGTGTTCAGCTGCTTGTTGCTTGTAGAAAGAAGCCAAAATAATAAAAACGATCTGTGATAGAAAGAGAGGAGCTTTGTTATCAGTGCCAGCAAGGGGAAAAGTGGGAGGAATTATTTCCCCAAAATGTCCACTCTTCAATTTGTGGAGAGAACACAGGGGTTTTTAAAGAGAGAAGGGTTTGGAACGCAGGAAAGGAGTGGGGCTAGGAGGTGTCAGGAGGCGTGATCAACTCCAATGGCTTATCTTGACTTACTGTACCATTTAGTGAAGGGGCCAGCACCATCCTGGGCCCAGGCAGGTTACAAATTAATCACAGTCAATCTTGAAGTTAATTTCTAGCTCCTAGTGAATTTTGGCCTTGACTGGAAGAAGAATTCTGGAGGTATCTGATCCATGTAAGGATCTGGCCCCTGAAGCTTCTAAAGAAATACATGACCACATAAGTGAGCATGGTGTGTGCTTCACAAACATCCAAGTAAGTAAACGTGCATGAGGCATGGGAGGATAGAATGGGAAAAGGAAGGAAGTGGAGGTCCACAGCACATTCCTAGGCTATACTTCGAGATGAAAGAAAATACATGTTAAGTCTGTCTCAAAAGTTATAACTTGAGATTGAGGAGAAAGGAGAAAGAAAGCAAAAGTTTTAAAACATGGTTTGAAGCCAAGCTAGCTGTTCCATTACAAAATGACAAAATGACACATAAGATACAGTGAATATTCCTTTTTATTCAATAAAGGGAAGAAACAATGGGAATCTCCAGAATAATGAACAAAAGAAATGGAACAACAGCTGTGCACAGGGTATGTGATATTGTCCATTACAATAAGAGCAGGTTATATGTCCTGGGAAATGTTTCATGAGTGAGATAAAATTTATATAATACCTAAGTATCTCAACACAGTACATAAATTTGAGGCAGTTCATTGGAGAATTTGGAGTTGAAATAGTGAGCAAAACATATAAAGAGAAGCAAATGAAACAAAATAGGATAATTATCAATGCCAAGAAAACAAACATTTTTAGGAAAACTAAATATATTAATAGTTTTCTACATGGTTAAAATTTAAATATATTTAAACATTTATTATAACCTAAATCTGCAATATTTATCTACCAGAAATTTTATGAAATTGAAAACGATTAAATTGAAAGAATGTCTTGTATTGTATATGATAAATAAACCCTTATGAACATCAGGAAGTGAATGTTTTTCCTATTCTGCTGTCCTAGTTTGGAACTTAGATCAAAAGATCAATGATGGAATTATGGAAGCAAGGAAGTATTTCTTAACACTGATTTAGACTGCAATGGAGGAAAAAAAAAGAGATACTGATAATTTAAGATTATGCCCTCACTTTCTCCAGTTTATACCTTCAAAACAAAAATAAGCAAATAAACCAAAAAAAAACAAAACAAAAACACTTTCCCCTCCCAATCTTATCTTTATTTTAAGCCCTCCAAAATTACTACGAACTCTAATGATGAAGATGTTCAGACTAATTGATTTTCATTCCTCAATTATCATATTATCCAGGGCTCTCTAGAGGGACAGAACTAATAGGATATATAGATATGAGTTTATTAAGTATTAACTCACATGATCACAAGGTCCCACAATAGACTGCCTGTAAGCGGAGGAGCAAGGAGAGCCAGTATGGGTCTCAAGAAAATAGAATAAGGAGATCAAAATCCACTTAATGGAGGTGAGAGAAAGAATAAGAAACATCAAAGCAAAAATCAGTGACATGGAAAACAGAAAAGATACAGGTAAAATCAACTGAAGACAATAAATATGGGAAAAATCTGTTTAGAATGGTAACCAACAGCTTTTACAGAGTTATAGACGTTGGGCCCATCCTTAGCAAAAACTGACACATTTTCCTTAAGACTGAGAACTCCCAATTAGTCAGGGCCAGATAAAAGAGTGTTGTTCACATTTGGCTTGAGGGAAATAGGAAACTGAATCCTTCTTATGCAAAATAATAGAAAAGGCAGAAGGGAGCTTGGTGAATAAAGGCAAGCAAGGCTGAGAGTGTTTTTATTTCTCACACTTACCATGAGAGATAAATAAACAAGAACAAAAGTCTGAACACTCTGATCTGCAGAGGTTTACTGCCTACTCCTCAGGCTATTGTGAATATAATTTTGTTCACATTATAATTTTATGGGATTATTGAATGGTAAATATGGTAGCAACAGGGAAGGAAATAAGCCAAATTCACTATTTAGCAATACGATTCTGAAGCTCAGCATGTAGATTTATAATTAATTGCAAAACAGTTAAAATCATTGCCCTCTTCACTTGTTTTAGCATCATATTTTTGTAATGTTTTATTTTAAGGCATTTCTTAATTTAGTACTGTAAGTGAACATCTTGGTTCAGCATTTAGAGTGGAATTATTTTTGATGTTTATTAGCAATGTAGAGCAAATAAATTTTATTAGATGCATATTCTTGGTGATTAAATAAAATAGAAAATGCAAACTGTGTAATTTTATACACCTAATGCATTTTTTCTCAATTTGTGTTTCACTTCGAAATTATAGTACTAAAAGAGAGTGGACATAATTAACCGTGTATGGTATATTAATATATGCCTTTAATAGGGATAACAGCTTTCCTAGAGTGGGATGATTACTTTTATAACCCAATTAAAATTTAGAAGTTAGTGCTCTTTCATTACTTAGACTGCATTTTCTTTTAGAATCCAGAAGTTTCATATATTTTGCTTTAAGGTTTATGCATGTGAAGTGCACATTTTAAAAATAGAGACATAGTACTAGTGATTTAATTCCAATGTAATCACATAAAATTGAACATCATCTTTTACTTATTTTAACCCTAAAAGGGTGTATTATTTCTCTGCTCATCGTTTACTTTTTGTAAGAGAGGGGATAAATAGTTACATGACCAAAGGTCATGTCTATATAAGAACAGGTTTATTCGGCCAAACTGAATGAACTAAAACTGTTTGTCAAAATTTGTTTTATTTACTAAGTATGATGTAACTTGACAGGGAATCAAGGAACTGTGCCATTTTTTATGGATCATGAATGTCAAAATTACTGATTTTGTTTTTCTGGATGAGAATTAACCTTTAATTATCAACCAGTTCCATTTTATTTCTAAAGAGTTAATTTAAATGTGAATGTTTAAAAATACTTATTTTGGCTCATGTAAAAATTAATTAAAATGCATTGTTTCATAAAAAATTAAGAGGAATTAATGATTCAAGCCAAATATGGATAAAATGTTCATTGGAAGTATGGTGTCCAGTACGTGATAGATAGATGTTTGTAAAAAATCATGGCTCCTAGATTCTAAGAAATATGTAGTTGCATTACTACGTATTATATCTCTAATAGTAGTAATTATAAAAGAATACAAATTTGAAACATCAACCTACACACTTACTAACATGTAACCTAAACCTATATAGTTGTGGAAGAAATAAAGAAAGCATTCACTTTGAAATGAGTTTTTTCTTAATTAGTTGAAAGAACTCAAATATTTTAACACTTTTAAACTTTTATAAGGCTCTCTTTTAAATATCTTTAAATACAGTAACCTGAAAAAATGATATCTTTATGGTAGGTTGTAGGATTTTAATCCCTGTAGTTGGGAATTCAAGTTTTAAAAGTGACTCTAAAGTACTCAACATATATATCCTCATCTAAATCTTCACTGGAAGATATATTAATCAGCTTTGTAATAATAACAATTCGTTTTGCTTTTGGGATGCCCGTCAGATTTTAATTTTTACATCCATAAACTCAGCTTTTCAAAATTTTCTTTTTATAATTACTTATTATTCAATGTAACTTTTTTTTTTACCTACAAACAGCTGTCTTGAGACTGCCAATGGCAGTAAGCTGAGACTATGCATTTTCATTTGTACTGGCATTACTCTCTAAAATATTACTATGAATCACAGGATAAACTCTTCTGTGACATACCAAATTAGCTTTACAGAGAAGGCTCACTGGTGGCAGTACATGAAATAAGAGTTCATTTAATAGACTTTTTAAAAATACACTCAATATTCACCTAGAGATACGTATTAGTTACTCATAAACATTAGAATCCCTAATACAAAATGTCTTCTCAGCAAATACAAAAGATTACACCCAAAATACCAAAACATATGTTTTTTTATCATCATGGTTGTTACTTTCTGATTTAGGTTCAGCCTTCTCTAGAGGCTATTAAAGAAAGCATACATTTTTGCTGACATTTTATCACAGCAATAAAATGAGATGGGAATCTATACTCAAAAGACCACTAAAATCAGTCAGCATGTTTACTGCAGAAAACAAGTTGCCAAACACTATAGGATAATTCAGTAAAATATGACCAGATTTATGGATAAGTGTATTTTTGTACAACACTCTCAAGTTATAGCATATTTTATAATATATGTCTATAATATCCATGAAAGATAACCTCAACGAATACTATTATTCTTCTAATAATAAAAGCTGAAGAACAAAGGGAAGCACGTATGTCATCACAACTGGAGGCTATCTTCAGGGTGTTTCTATGAGGTAGCTATGGAGTGTATACTGTACCACAGAGGAAAGAATTCTAGCAATTACATGGATAACAGGACAGCTGCAAAGTTCATTAGCCAAGACTCACTTAAGTTGGTGAACGTCTAGGCCAGGTGTTAAAGGAAACTCTGATGAGTTATTGCACCCAACGCAGTCCCCGCTTAAACCACAAAGATTCAATTGTTTCTCCCATTTGTTATACTCTATCTATGCTTAGCCTCACCAAGATTCCATTTGATTATAATTTTCAGAAAAATTACAAGGGAAGGCTTAATGGGAAAAACCCTAATTCCTGTTGCTTCACTTGGTTCTGAATTCATATCTGATCATCACAATCTCTACTTTCCACTCTCCATACTTAAGTTTCTTCCCTTTCAGCTAATCTTTATACTGATCGAAAGTGGCTTGTCATATTGGTTGACTCAGGATTTCATATCTGAAATCTTCCTTGCCATATTCTCCATATTCTCATCAGGCTTTATTTGTACTTACTCATTTGCAGATAGGAATGGGCATGGGAATACCAAAAGTTGTCCTGAAGTGTTGCAATATATTTCTCTTTCTATTATAAAACAAATGACCTAACTACCTGTAGTAATTAGGGCCAGTTACATTTGCCAATATTCGAAGTCCTCAATTACTGCTGGTCTAGTGGCATGAGTCACTCAAAGTCATCAGGCAGCAGATACACCTTTAAGTTTTTCTGGTATAATTTCTGATCTTGCTATTCATTGTTTTGGACATATTTAAATGTGATACAGCAATCTGCCTTTATTCATGTTACCTGCAGTCAACTATGGGCTGAGAGGATTAAATAAAAATTTCAGAAATAAACAATTCATAAGTTTTAAATTGTGTGTAATTCTGAGTGGCGTGATGAAATCTTGTGCCCTGTTGCACCATCTCATTTGGGACATGAACTGTCCTTTTGTCTAGAGTATCCATACTACCTGCCTGTTAGTCATTTAGTAGCTGTCCTCGTTATCCAATTGATTTTTCTGTTATCCCATCACTTACGTTTAAGTAGCTTTTATATTACATATATCAAAACACAAGAGTTGAGATACTGGCAATTTGGAAATGACAAAAATAAATCATTAAGTGCATCCTTTTAGTTAACAGATGAAAGTTCTCAAGTTAATAAAGATAAAATGCTAGTATACATAGGGTTTGGTACTACACTGTGGGTCTTGGATCATATCCGCCATGGATAAGGCAGGAATACTATAATCAGGATTGTTTTAAATTCTGTGTCTGGTGACTTCCTTATCTGGATCACCTATAGAGCTGTTTATATTGTAAAGGTTTATCTCGGTTTTAATCTTTTGATTTATTTTCATATTAATACTGAAATTTTAAAATTTCATGTTATACTTTGCATACGAAAATTTTACTAGATATTTTTATTTTTATTTTCCTTCAGGAAGAATTAGCTTGTTCCTTGACAGAAGTTAAAATAAGGGCAAATTACTTGTCTCAATGAACAACTCAGTTGTTTTGAGCTAGTGTTGCAGGGCTTACCTTTTTCTGGTTTTATGTTTTATTATAGGGCATAGTCCTTAATAAGTCTAAACTGAATGCATGATATTTTTTGCTGTCATTCTCCTCATCTGGACAGCAGTCTAATTTTACCTCCCCTGCAATGTAAGATTATTGAAAGCTCTTAGCTTTTTAGTCACTTAGCAATTGCTTTCTGATTGATTTTTCAGATCCTCTTCCCGTGAGTTTTAGAGTTTACCAATGGCCTAGATTATTAAAGCACTCAAAATTATTAGGTCACTTCCCTGGGCCGTCCTTCTCCAGGATTCCTGGCCTTCACATTCTAGGTGTGCTGTCACTTCTGAAACAAATGTTTACCTTCTCCCATAATAATCTCTCAAACTCAAAGTTTCTGCTTTCTGCTAAGCCTTTATGCTTTACCCTGAGATTTAGGGAAAACAATCCCCAACATAAAAGAGCAGTGTAATCTGGCCCCCTGCAATTTGTTTGTGTCCTCTCTGTCATCTTGTTGCCTCAAGTTCTATTTGCTTAGAGCTCTTTGTTACTGAGTACCAGATGCTTTTGGCACTTCTTTAGTTTTATGAATGTGTTTTTCTGATTCACGTTACTCAACGGTAACCAGTTGTGCCATATCACTTTGTAAGATTTCAATGCAATGAAATCCTTTGGAAATTAATGGGCCAGCATATGAGTTTTTGGGGTGGGTATCTGAATAAACAATACCATATTCTATAATTAGTGTGTGCTCGTTTTCACATAATTAAATCCTGGATTCTTCCTGCATAGCCTACTAGAATTAGACTTTATCTCATTAATCATCATTTTAACACTACAAATCATTTTAGAGTATATGATATGTAATTGGAAGAAGTTTCATTTAAACAGCAAACTCTAGGCTGCTATAATCTTAATTTTTTTTAAGATACAGAAAATAATCAAAAAGTAAAGTTTTTGCTTTACATTGCTATTATGAATAGAATTGTGCACTCCTCAAAAATTAATTTAAGTCCCCCAAAGGATTATAAATCATTCTACTATAAAGACACATGCACACCTATGCTTATTGAGGCACTATGTACAAGAGCAATGACTTGGAACGAGCCCAAATGCCCACCAATAATAGACTGGATAAGGAACATGTGGCACATATACACCATGGAATACTATGCAGCCATAAAAAAGAATGAGTTCACATTCTTTGCAGGTACATGGATGAAGCTGGAAGCTATGATTCTCAGCAAACTAACACAGGAACAGAAAACCAAACACCACTTGTTCTCACTCATAAGTGGGAGTTGAACAATGAGAACCCATGGACCAGGGAAGCAAACATCACACACCAGGGCCTGTCAGGAGGTGGGGGTCAAGGGGAGGGATAGCATTAGGACAAACACCTAATTTGGCATTAGGTATTTGCTGCATTGGTGGGTGCAGCAAACCACTATGGCACATGTATGCCTATATAACAACCTGCACGTGCTGCACATGTATCCCAGAACTAATCAGAACAGATTGGACGAAGGTATGGAACAGAATGTCTCTGGCAACCCACAGAAGGAACCAGTCCTGGCAATGCTTGAATTTGAAATTCTAGCCTCCAGAACTGTGAGTCACACTGTGTTTAATCCACCCAGGTTACAATATTTTGTTACTACATGGCCCCAAAATTAATATAATACATAATCACCTGGAAGCTGTAATCTCTATACCTAAACCCCAGACAGACTATTACAAATCTCTGAACCTCTTCCCTTCAGGATTCATGAAAAGCAAGTCATTAATTGGTCTATGCCTTAGCTTATAAGTACAGCTTTTTTTTTTCAATAGTTTATGATAAAATACTGGAGTTTTTAGTTCATGTCTTTAAAAAAATGGAAACAAATATAAGAAGTACTAATAGAGTTAAAAATTTTTAAATGTTAAGGAGGTTTGAAGCAGTTTGTAGAAATAGAAATGATACATCAATAGAAATATATAAACATAGTATAAATATATTAATTATAGCTAAAAGTAAGGTTAGTAGACTACCCTTCTTTATCCACCAAAAAATAAAAGTGCTATTCTTTATATGAATACATAACTAGATATTCTTTATTATTTTAACTTTTTTAGTTCCTTAGAGTATTAAATATATTTATATATTAACCATCCTCTGTAGTCTTATGTATGGATATATTTAACCAGGCTTTCTTAAGCCAGACTTCATATAATATAATTTATTTTATTCTGATACTATTTTAGCTTTGTTTGTTACATACAAATATTTGATCTATCTATGCATTTTATTGTAACGTGAAGAACTACATAGTTTTCTGAAAACTTTTACATATGCTATAGCTACTATCTCAGAGTACTCTACATTTGTGATTTCTCAACAGAGGGGTCAATATTTTCCTACTACAGGTGAGGAAAAAGACTCAGTAACACCAAATAAATTTATGTGTTCATGTAGATTTTACGGCAGATATTAGATTCAAATACAGTACTAGATGGCTCCAAATTACACAATAATCTCAAGTTTGGTCAGTGGAAAGAATTAGTGTTAAAAAACCATACGATTTTGCAAGCCATCAGATTATCAGTTACTTTGGCATTAAGTTATGTTTTCAGTTATGCATATGTAACTCCTGAAGTTCTTGACATTAGGAGTTAAATTATAAGGGTTATAAATAAATAATGTGAAACAAATGTTTTACTTTTTCCAATTAAATTTGAATATATAATAAGTATTTCAAGTACCAGAGATTTTAAGAATTGATTAAATATATTTCCCTATTAGAAGAAACCAGTATAACCATTCATTATATCCTTCTTTTCTTTGAACACGTCTAGATGGTCAAGATGATTTAGCTAGAGGAAAAACAATTAATAACTTTTTAAGGCAAAATAAAAAACAAACCAAAAATCCCCACAGCACTGTGATGATGACCCAGAGTCTTGAAAGATTTGAGGATTTAAAAAGAATTTAGGGCAGGCAAGAATGGCGGGTCTGGGAGTCAGATGCAAGGGTCATTTCATGAAAAGCTCAAAGAACTGCAGAGGCCATAGCATTGAACTCTATGTAGGCCATGCACAGTGCTAACCATGGTGGGAGTATATTTTGTCATTATAGACTGAAAGAATAAGTCATAGTTTACTTAGCTGATGCTACATCACTGGATCATTTCAAGGTCTTTAATTTTCATCTATTAGAAAGCACTTGATCTTCTGAAATCTTGTTAAATCTATTGAAAGTTTAAACATTGAATAATATTCTAATTTTTTCTCATTAATTGTGTCCCCAGTGTAAATATGTAGTTTATAAGACTCTCAAAATTACAGTGTTTCATGTGTCTCTGCAATTATATGATAGTTTCCAATTTATATTATATATAAATGATATAAATGATAGTTTCATATTTATATTATGTAAATATATATATAGTTTATCTTTTAAAGGTGATTTTCATATATAATAAGAAATACAGTTAAATTCTTTTTTTTTTTTTTTTTTTTTTTTGAGGCGGAGTCACTCTGTAGCCTGAGCTGGAGTGCAGTGGCACGATCTTGGCTCACTGCAACCTCCGCTTCTTGGGTTCAAGTGATTCTCCTGCGTCAGGCTCCTGAGTAGCTGGGATTATAGGCGCGCACCACCACGCCTTTGTATTTTTAGTGGAGATGGAGTTTCATCATGTTGGTCAGGCTTGTCTCCAACTTCTAACCACGTGATCCGCCCTCCTCGGCTTCCTAAAGTGCTGGGATTAGAGGCTTGAGCCACCGTGCCTGGCGGAATAAAATTACATTTCTGTTAGAAAATGGTTTTACTTCACAATTTTAATCAAAATTAAATGAATAATCGTGTTTATAAATTCTATATTACAAGTTGATTTTAAAAATGTGTTTGGGCCATGAAGTATTTATTTTTACTTTTGTGATTTGCTGGTTTATCACACTTTCCCACTCATACAGTGTTACTCTTTCTGTATTTTTGTTAGATTTCTTCCCATAGAAATTACATTAATTGGCACTTTATTACATACATAAAAATATTCTTTTAATTATTTTAGTTTCTTAGCATATTAAAATATATTTATAGATTAACCATCCTTCTATAATTTCATGTATGGATGTTACATTTAAGCGGGCTTACTTAACCCAGACTTAATGTAATATAATTTATTCCAGTACCATTATAGCTTTGTTACTTATGTGCAAATATTTGATCCATCTATTCATTTTATTGTAACATGTGAAGAAGTCCATAGTTCTCTCAAAATTTTTACATATGTAATAGCTACTATATTAGAACACTTACCTATAATGACTTTAACTTCTAGTATCTGATATCTCATTATCTTCATTATCACAAACTATTCAAGAGTAGGTCTCTTGAAGTAAATTCCTGGTCAAATGTCTGCCCAATAGACAATTCATTTTTTTCCTTAATCACATGTTCTTGTTTATAAAATTTTAGCTAGACAATGTACAGTGCATGAAATAATAACTAAATTAATCAGTAAAGCAGTGTATTAATTAATTTTCATGCTGCTGATAAAGACATACCCAAGAGTGGGTAATTTATAAAGAAAAAGAGGTTTCATGGTCTCACAGTTTTACACGGTTGGGGAGGTCTCGCAATCATGGTGGAAGAGGAAAGGCACATCTTATATGGTGGCATAGAAGAGAGAATGAGAGCCAAGCAAAAGGAGAAACTCATTATAAAACCATCAGGTCTCATTAGACTTATTCACTTCCACAAAAACAGCATGAGGGAAATTGCCTGCATGATTCAGTTATCTCCCACCAGATCCCTCCCACAACACATGGGATTTATGGGAGCTACCACTGAAGATGAGATTTGGTTAGGGACATAGTCAAACCATATCAAGCAGTATTAGCAGAATAAGAGATAAAAGAAGTACACACTGCATGAAGAAAGCACCCTGCAGCACATAAACATCTGTGTGTATGTGTTTTTGTGTTTATCACCCCTTCCAAAATGTATACTCTTTGAGTGGCGGAATGTTTTCTTTTTCAATGTTGTAGCTTGAGCATATAGGATAATGCTTGGCATGTAATATGAACTTAGTAAATATTTATTGAATAAAATAATGATAAAATATTTAAATAAATGTATGAACATTACAAATAACAGAGAGTGAAGGAGAGATTGCAATGAAGATGCTGTGTAATTCTAATAACAATGTAAATATCAGTAACTGAATACCTTTTAAGTACTATGACCTAGTTTGCATTTTACCTACTGAGTTCCTTCAAAGTCAAATGCATGTGCTATTCATTTTAAATAAAGTATACATATAATTCATTTTTATGTATTTATCACAACATTAATATTTATTATTATCCCCCATGCACAGCTGCTAAAACTACTACTTGAAAAAATAGCTCTTTAAGGTTAAATGATCAGTACACAGTATAACCATAATATTATGTTTATATTTCAAATCCTCTATAGCCAATTTTCCCTGAATATCTCAATATGCAATTTAAATTGTTGGACAAAACCCAACTTATCCCACTAGTCTACTTCCTATGAGAAAATTAAAAAATGGTTATATAGTCATTGATGACACCTAAATCATCAGCAAACTAGCGATGTGTGATAAATAATTATTTGTGAGTGGATTATGAAGTCAAATTGGCTTTGATTCCATTTCTTTTCTCACTGTGAACCAATTCAAGTATTATATACTTTTTAATTTTTGCCACAGCTAATTGTCCCAAACTGAATGGATTCCAAAAACGAGAGATTATTATCCAATTTTTGTTGGTTAGAAATATAATTCAGGTCTCACTAAGCTAAAATTAAGGCATTGGTAGAGCTTGTATGGCATACATTCTCTCTTGTATGCCACCATATAAGATGTGCCTTTCCTCTTCCACCATGATTGTGAGACCAGCCCAACCATGTAAAACTGTGAGACCATGAAACCTCTTTTTCTTTCTAAATTACCCACTCTTGGATATGTCTTTATTAGCAGCATGAAAATGAATTAATACATTGCTTTATTGATTAATGTAATTATTTCATATACTGTACATTGGCTAAAATTTTATAAACAAGAAAATGTAATTAAGGGAAAAATGAATTGTCTATTGGGCAGACATTTGACTAGAAATTTATTTCAAATTTATTATCTGGAAGCTAAAGAGAATAATGTTCTTTGTCTTTTTCACTTTCTAGAGACAACTTGTATTCTTTGGTTCACTACTCCATTCCTTTATCTTTAAAGCCATTAATGACAAGGTGATTCCATATCTTTCTGTCATCTTTCTGGTTCTCTGCAGCTAGGAAAGATATTCATAACTCATAGTTTCACATAACTTTCTTTCCCTGCCCAGTCATAAAAGTGAATGTCTGCATGGACATAATTGAAAATATGGAGAAAAGGTGAATGACAAGCCTTTATTCATGGAAGTTAAGCAGTTAAATCCATTGCTTAGATTTGGAAAAACTTTTAAGCTGGCACTTAAGCCTGACAATTTTAGTGTGGGGAAAATATGGCTTTTTCTTGGTTAGAACTTCCCATAAAAGGAGAATCATCATGATCAGGTGGACCTAAAAAGATATTATTGATTTGTGGCATTCACTGCTAGAAATAATAAACAATATCTGTTCAAAGCTATGAAGTAGAGAAATTAGGAGACCTTCAATAGGGCTACAACAGCGACTCAAAGATTTCTTTTATTCGTAGCAGCAGATGGGAAAGTACTCATTCCTAAGGGCATAAGCAATGTTTATTGGGGGCTCTTAGAATACTTGATGGCAGTTAAAGACATACTTTTGCATGTACTGGAATTCCCTTTTAGGAAAACGAGGTCAATTAGAATTGAGTTACATTCAAACATGGAGTATGCAATGCAATATTACACTGAAGGAGAATAACTTAGATGCTTACAAGTGTGTAGTGCTTTTTTTTTTTCTTTATGAATGGGTCGAGGTTTAGCAAAGGTATTCTGTACATTAAATATGCTTGGAAAATCCTGCCACAGTGACCAGGGTTATTGTTGAGTAAATGAAAATGGGGAGACTTATTTGTCACTTTTAAGTTATGAAACTTAAATGATGTCATGGAAATAGAGGATGAAGAGTAGACAGATTATCTGAATTATACAAATGACAAAACACAGTGTTCCTTAGGTCCTCATGTAAAAGTAGTTATACAGTTTGGCTGTGTTCCCATCCAAATCTCATGTTGAATTGTAGCTCCCATAATTTCCATCTGTTGGGAGGGACCTGGTGGGAGATGACTGAATCATGGGGGAGGTTTCTTCCATACTGTTCTTGCAGTAGTGAATAAGTCTCAAAAGAGCTGATGGCTTTATAAGGGGTTCCCATTTTGCTTGACTCTCATTCTCTCTTGTCTGTTGTCATTTAAGTCATGCCTTTCACGTTCTGCCATGATTGTGAGGCTTCCCCAGCTATGTGGAACTTCTTAGACTTGTTGAATGGCTCTGAGCAAAATGCTGATAATGATATGGACAACGAAATCCATGTTGAGGTGGTCTCAGATGGGTATAAGGAACTTGTTGGAAACTGGACTAAAGGTGACTCTTGCTATGTTTTAGCAAAGAGACTGGCAGCATTTTGCCTCTGTCCTAGAGATGTGTGAAACTTTGTACTTGAGGGAGATGATTTAGGGTATCTGAAAGAAGGAATTTCTTTCTTTTTTTTTTTTTTTGTTTTTTTTTTTTGTTTTTTTGAGATAGAATCTTGTTCTGTCACCCAGGCTGGAGTGCAGTGACCTGATCTTGGATCACTGCAACCTCCGCCTCCCAGGTTCAAGGAATTCTCCTGCTTCAGCCTCCTGAGTAGCTGTGATTACAGGCATGTGCCCTCACATATTAAGGTTGGGTTTTTAATTCAAAAATAAACATAAAGTCTCTTTTTAAATTTCCTTGAAATGCAGAATTTAATTAAAAATATGCAAATCTTTAAAATTTTTCTTTAATTTATAGAATGTGTTTATGTTAGAAAATGGGATTTGCTCACATGTTATACATTAACTAACCCCACTCATCATGATATAAATTGTTTCAGCTGTTCCCTAAAGAGAAACTCATATTTGATGTCTATTTTCTTTATTTTTTTTCTTTCCAATGGTATTAAAAACAGAAAACTTACGTGGTAGCTTTACCAGTTTTAAATTCAAACTGAATACAAATTCTGGTTACTTCAACAAGAATGATCAATTATAATTAATTAAATTAGAAAAATCAATGAATGATGGCTATTAGTAAGCTAGTATCATTTTCAATATCTATTCTGCATTTTATTCTAGTCTCAACAGATAGGGTTTTAGAAGTAAGGCCTTAATGACTCTATAGATCCTCAACTCTGATGACTTTATTTTTTTTAGTAGGAAGAATAAGGCTTCTAAAGAAATATGATTTATACTTTAATTGTAAATTTCACTTGCTCTGTTTGTGGCACTTTATTTTAGGTCAGGACAGTTCTCCATTCCATTACCTATTACCATTTAGCTTGTATTGCTGGCAAACAGTTTCCTATTTATAACACAAAACTATTTACTCCCTGGGGAGTGCTGACTCTCAGTTAAATTAACCCCCACTAAAGCAATTACCATTTAAAAGCACCAAATCCCTTTTGAACAATTCCAATTATATTTGGAATAGAACACCACAGGTTTTTAAACAATTATGTACAACATTGCCATGTATCCACAGTCTCCAAAAAATTAATTGAGTAATAAATTAGGTGATTATGACTTCTTAACAAAGACTCCTAAATGCCAGATGGACATCTGGGAATCCCTTTATCTTATATAGGTCAACTCATTCTGTAGTATTTAAGTCACTTTCCTTAATACTCAAAAGCTTATTTCTTAACCCTGTACCCCAGTTTATTTTTGTCTGACTCCCTTGGTGACTTAGTCATAGTAAAACTTGAGGTCCTCAGTTTATTAATTCAGCAATGCTCTCCATAATATCTTTTTCCTTTGCTTTTTATCTCTTCATTACTCCTGCTTAATGCTTGACTCAATGCACTAGTATTTTGAGATATAATTCACAGCCATGCAATATACCAATATGATTATCTCTTTCATATTTTCTTTTTCATGACTTTATTTCTAATTTTCCTAAGGTACATCTGTACTTTTCCATTGAGGGGATAGTAATGGAGGCATTAAAATAGATACCTCATGACAAAATAGACCAAAATGTTAATATTTGAATCTAATATTTAATATACATTTATAAATCTGCAGTAGAAAATATTTGATTAAAAATTAGGCCTATCTGCAGAGAAAAGTTGTAAATATTTTATTCTCCTTCTTTTGAAACATATGATTAAATAATCCACATTATTCAGCTATACTAAAAGTCAGAAGTTGGGAAATCAAGAAACACAATACTGTCTGCTGTTCTACAGAATGATAAAAAGGAAATATCTGGAAAGAGAGTGACAGCATATTTCAAGGTTTATGTTTTCTTCCTTCAAAGCCCTGGCCACCAATGATTTCCAGAAATGATAAAGTTTTGCAGACAAGTGGGTAGAAAGATTTATGGTAGAGAAGTAGCCCACTGTGGACCCAAGGGTTCAGCCATGCTCTGGGATTACAAGACATAGACAGAGATTCATAAAATGTAGTGTCTCTAGCACTTGAGGGACCCTGAGGAGCAGTAAGCCCTGCCCATCTTCAGGCATGGAGATAAAGAAAATTAACATTGTTTGCAAACCTGCTTACCATACAGAAATGGTATCACTCAGGAAACATGGAAAGACAAGAGGTCCAGAATTTCATCAAAGGGGTTATTCTAAATGTCCTAGTTTTCTGCCCAGAGTAATAGTACAAAGCAATTATATAAGACTTGCAGTGCCTTTCTTCTGCAGTTTCTTTATTTTCCCTTGTCATTTTGTAAAATAAAAGTTTGAATTCCCCTTCTTTGAGCTGTCTTGTTTTCTCAGTGTTTCATGGTATTACCATTGCCTACATGAACATACAATATTATAAACAATGATTATATGATCTAAATGGCAATAAAGTTTTAAAAACTTAGTTTTCTAAAATGCAATTGAATTTTATTTGTTTACCAAAAAGAATGCTTATAACCCATTTCTCATATTAAATATGTTTGGAACTTGTGGAAAATCATGTGTTGTAATTACTCAAAAATATGTAGCAAAATACACATCAGGATTTAGTTGCCTATGTCTATTACATTATCAACCTTTAAAATGTTAAATAAGCTCATCTATTCTTAGAAAACCATACAAAATTTTATAGCTTCATTTGTTAATGTAAGACAAATATCTTTGTAATAACAACTTAGGAGAAGAAATAGAAAACTCTACTCTGCCAAGCATCCCAGACAGCCTACATGTGCCTATTCCAGTGTCTGCCCCCTTAGTGTCTCTGAAATAAGAGCTATTCCGAAATTAAGTTATCACTTTCTTCATTTCCACATGGTTTTGTCATCCAAATGTGTGTCTCTTAACATTATAGCTTAGTTTTCTTTAAAAAAAAAAATGATGATACTTACCCTTATTGAAGTGGACATTGTTTTTGTCTAGGAAGTCTGCTATTCAATTGGCACAAAACTACATTGTCATTGGTAGTTTTCTTATTGTTTGCTGTTTATAGATGCAAATAAAAAACTAATATTTTTCATTTCCTGACCATATGTAAAACCAAATATTTCTCCAAGAAGCATCCATTACATAAGTGGACAATAGTATCACTTGATTACAATGTGGTCTGGGTGCTATGGATGCTTGTTCACTCCAGACTTGGTCATTTAGGTCTATTTGGTATGCAAGGCAGAATAAAGGGAATGTTGATAGATAGGTAGATTCATAGAGAGGTGATAAATGAGACAAGACAGAATATGGATAAATCATACTGTTGTTTCTAACTCAAAGATTCAGGACACATGGTTTTGACTTAATTCTTCCATGTTGGTCTATAATATTATATTATAGATCTTTTATTTTTACACATTGACTCATTTATCTTTCATATTCCATCTGGAATTGTACCATATTATATGTCTATTATCTCCCTTTTCCACATAAAGAACCCTGGTTTTCAAAAGCACAAAATATAAAGATAATAAAATATAATTATTGATTTGCTTTTTTCCACATTACAGATGTAGTTTCAGATTAGTAATATTAAGCAACCACAACTAATTGTCACTGCTGAAAAAAGAAATCTTATTTTGAATATGTTGAAGTCCACTGCATTTATTTTCCTGTATTAAGCTCATTAGATTCCTCTGGAATCTGAGTTCTATTGAGAGGATCTTAAGCAATTGTTGAGACATAGCTTACTCTATGTCAAATTAATATATTCAACTGAATTTTACAGAATTAATTATCTGAACTCTCTAATATTCTAAAGATAAAGAAAAAATGATATTTTAAAATATTTCATCAGAAATAAATTTTGACTTTATTGGGAAAAAGACAGTAAGACTAGGGGGCCTGGTTCACAGCTGTAATCCCAGGACTTTGGGAGGAATCTCTTGATGCCTCCCAAAAGACAGTAAGACTGAGGGGCATCTCTTGAGGTCAGGAGTTCTAGACCAAGAGTGTCTATCTGTCAATGTGGCAAAACCCTGTCTCTACTAAAATTACAAAAATTATTTGGACAAGGTAGTGGGTGCCTGTACTTCCAGATACTCAAGAGGCTGAGGCAGGAGAATTGCTGGAACTCAGGAGGCAGAGGTTACACTGAGCCAAGATGGTGCCACTGCACTCCAGCCTGGGCAACAGAGTGAGATTCCATCTCAAAAAGAAAAAAAGACATTAATATATTAATAAATATGTTAATGTAAAGTTTAATTTTTTTATGAAAGAATTATGTTATTAAGCATTAGCATGATAATGAATAGTAATGCCGAGTGGCACTTATTCAATACACATACACACAAATTCAATGTAAATGGTATGCTACGGTTTTTACCTTAGGAAGAAAAAAGCACCCCTATTTGACTTTACCAGATATTATATTTGTCAACTGGTGTTTGGGTTGGTTCCAGGCCTTTGCTATTGTAAACAAAGCCACTATGAACATAAATGTGCATGTGTCTTTTTAGTAGAATGATTTACAATCCTTTGGGTATATACCCGGTAATGGGATTCCTGGGTCAAATGGAATTTCTATTTCTAGGTCCTTGAGGAAGTGCCATACTGTCTTCCACAATGGTTGAACTAGTTTACACCAACAGTGAAAAAGTGTTCCTATTTTTCCACATCCTCTCCAGCATCTGTTGTCTCCAGATTTTTTAATGATCGCCATTCTAACTGTCATGAGATGGTATCTCAATGTGATTTTGATTTGCATTTCTCTAATAATCAGTGATGATGAGCATTTTTTCATACGTTTGTTGGCCTCATATAAGTCTTCTTTTGAAAAATGTCTGCCTAGGTTTTCTTCCAGGGTTTTTATGGTGTTAGGTCTTATGTTTAAGTCACTAATCCATCTGGAGTTAATTTTAGGGTAAGGTATAAGGAAGGGGTCCAGTTTCTGCTTTCTGCATACTGGTAGCCAGTTTTCCCAACACCATTTATTAAACAGGGAATCCTTTCCCCATTGCTTGTTTTTGTCAGGTTTGTCAAAGATCAGATGGTTGTAGATGTGTGGTGTTGCCTCCAAGGCCTCTGTTCTGTTTCTTTGGTCTGTATCTCTGCTTTGATACCAGTACCATGCTGTTTTGATTACTGAAGGCTTGTAGTATAGTTTGAAGTCAGGTAGTGTGATGCCTGGTGGTCTTTGGAAATGCAACATTTGGGCAGGAAAACAAAAAATGCCTATCTTCACCTAGGTCCATGGGGGTGGAGTCCTAGCCAGAGACCATGCCCTCTTCTACCCAGCACTTCCTTGCCTCCTTCCATATCAGTTAAAGAAACCAAGCCTTTCCCAGCACTCCCCTTCCACATCACAATTAGCACTGGATTAATTTAGAACTTGGCACCCACATGTCCCAACTCTAAAAGATGCTGTGATAACACTCAGGTTCCCCAATATCAGTGACTATTTATACTTTATTTCTAACAGTCACTGAAAGGTTTGTGTTCTTAAATGGATTGAATGACTTAGGATCCTTTGGAGAAAAACTGGCAGAATTATTAGGAGATACATTTGACATTGTGTTGCAGGGTCCTTTCTTAAGAAGACTTGGCCTTCCTCCAGTCATGTAGTTTTGAATCTGAACACTGCATAAACCTCAGCACCTGGACAAGGGGCTGTGGCATTTTATTAGAATGCCTTCCCTAGGCTCATGTTCGATCATTCGTTCTAGATTTCTTTTGTTTACATAAATTGAGCAATACCCTTTTCAGTTGCTCTTTTATGTTGCCCTCAGAATAATGTTGTAATAACAATCCCCATTGCTCTTGTTGATGGTACATACCCTACTGTTTGCAATTATTTGTAGCCTCACATTACATTAATGTGTCTGCCTTTTTCTTCATGGTTAAGTATTAACATGTGGCCTCTATTACTGCAGGATTTTATCATCACTATTCTCTTAGAATTCCAGTTCTGTAACAGTATCTCTAACGAGCAGTCATGCCCTACAGAAGACAGCCAACGCTGAACTTTTAAATGAGTTATTTTAATTGAGCAATAAAAAATCAGACAAAACTACACTTTATGTTTGGAAAATCACTGAGCAGGGATACTAAGGGAAAATTGAAATGAAATATTCTTTAAGATGAAAAATTGCAAAATGTGTCCGATGTACTTAAGAAATAGCAAAAAGGACAATGTTGCTGGTGGGAACAATTGAAGGAGTAGTAGTCATTGATGCTATACATATATATATATGTACATAAATGTACATATTTATGGACATATGTTTCTGTGCATATGTATAGATATCTTTCTGAATCCAGATGCATTGTAAAATTAAATTTCTTACAATTGCTCAAGGTTCAACAAGGTCTATACAGATATAAGTATGTATACATGTAAATAAATACATATGCACACATTTCTCATATAATAAATTTGTATTTTATGTATAATATTATATATTATAAGAAATTAACATATTTTAATATGTTATGTATTTGTTATATGTTGTTATAAATGTATATGTTCCTGACATTACACATATTATGTAAAAATATATATACTATGAGAAAAAAAATATGTAGACCTTATGAGACCTTGAGAGCAATTGTAGGAACTTTGATTTTATATTACATGAAGTGTAGAATAGTTCTAGAATTTTGATAAGGTAATTAACATCACTCTTCGTAAGATACTCTGTCTCTTATTTTG
The DNA here is from genome assembly GCF_030222135.1 of Aotus nancymaae. Classification (NCBI taxonomy): domain Eukaryota; kingdom Metazoa; phylum Chordata; class Mammalia; order Primates; family Aotidae; genus Aotus; species Aotus nancymaae. The sequence continues at coordinate 27,381,385 of NW_026988435.1, forward strand.
AGATTATACTGTAGGAAGTGATGTGTGGAAGTATTAACTTTAATCATAAACCCAACACAGAAATAAATGAGAAATAATGGAGAATGTAACTTGGACGATAACACTGGAGTGGATGATTAATGGTCAATGCTTGATGTAAATAAAGATAATAGGAAGAATAGCTCTATCCCTGAGATATAAAGGCTGGGTAATGATTTGATGAGACATAACAGTTGGATGCAATGTATAATTATTTTCTTTATTTAATGGATCCTGAATTTAAAAACAAACCAAAAGCAACAAAGAATATGATTGGAACAATTAGGAAAATTGAAATATGCACTCTATATTACATAACACCATTGTATTAAGATTCAATTTTCTGAATGAGATATTTATTTATTTATTTATTTGAGACAGAGTCTCGCTCTGTTGCCAGGCACTAGGCTGGCGTGCCGGCCTCCTGGGTTCAAGTAATTCTCCTGCCTCAACCTTCCAAGTAGCTGGGACTACAGGCATGTGCCACCATGCCCGGCTACTTTTTGTATTTTAGTGAAGACAGGGTTTCACTATGTTGGCCAGGATGGTCTCGGTCTCTTGACCTCGTGATCCACCTGCCTTGGCCTCCCAAAGTGCTGGGATTATAGGCATGAGCCACCATGCCTGGCTTGAATGTGATATTTATTTCATGGTTATATAGGATGAATGCCCTTGTTCTTAGGAGATGTGTGATGGAGCATTTCAGGATGAAGTACCAGTGACTTTAATGAATTATTAAATGCTTCAGTGAAAAAAAAAATTTAAATGGATAAGAAAAAAATAGGTCAGTACTATTTATAAATAGAGAAAAATACAGCAGATTCAATTCACCATTAGATTGAATTTATGCTGCAAGAGAAAACAGAGTTTTCAAGAAAAACGATAATATTTCCTACTGAGCAATACAGAATAAAGTTTACATCAATAAGGTGGCAAAGGGTGTGAGAGGAGACAGGTTTTGAAGGAAGAGGAGTACTAGTGTAGTTTCGGAAAATTTAAGTTTAAGCTGCTGATTAAACATTGAATTAGTGACAGTAAATATGCAGTTATTTTTATTTTTTATTTTTTAATCTTTTAGATGTAGGGTTTACATGTATAGGTTTGATACGTGGATGCATTTTATAATGGTAACATTTAGACTGCTAGTATACCCGTCACCAAGTTAGTGAACATGGTTCCCAATAGGTAATTTTTCAACCCGTATTCTCTTCTTATATTCTCTTGCCTTTTGGAGTCCTCAGGGTTTATTTTTTCCATCTTTATGTCCCTGTGTATCAATTGTTTAGATCCCCCATATTAAGTGAGAACATATAGTATTTGATTTTCTGTTTTTGAATTACTTCACTTAGGATAATGATGTGAAGTAATTCCATGTTCCATCCATGTTGCTACCAAGGATATAATTTTTTTATGGCTGCATAATATTCTGTGGTGTATATTTACCACATTTTCTTTATTCAATCAGCCGTTGATGGATATATAGGTTGATTCCATGTTTTTGCTTTTGTGAATAGTGATGAGATAACATAAGGGTGCAGATGTCTCTTTTATATAATGATTTCTTTTGGTTAGATAGTCAGCAGTGGGATTGCTGGGTTGAATGGTCATTATACATTTAGTTATCTTGGAAATCTCTGTGGTTATTTTTAGAAGTTTGTGGTGAAGGTAAGTGTTCACAATTACAAACATAGATTTGGATATCATTTATGTAGTGCTGTTATTTTTCCAAAGGCTGGAGGAAACCATAAAGGGCTTAGTATAAAAAGAAAACACAAGGATAAGAGACTGTTTCCTCAGCTATCATGGTAATTTCTAATTGTAGAAATGAGGTAATAAAAGAAAATTTACACTCATTTATGATATCTTAAGGATAATATATTCAACTGTTACTTGCAAAAATTTTTATAAAGCCAATTATCTCTTTCTCATTATCATTCAGTAGATATGAAATAATAATGAATATTTCAAAATTACTAGGGCATCCAGTAGGTATTAGAAACTGAGAATAGACATATGAACAAACAAATTAACACACCTATTTTCAGTTTCATTGACACTATTTCTCTTACAACCACAGATATTATATATAAAATGAAAATACTCTGAGTGAATCAGGGCCCCAATTCCTACTAAGTAAGTGGAATGTTTGATATAACTAGTGTATTATTTCTGATTACTGTTTTGAAACTTGCCAATATTAGCAAGAAAAATAGTGCAAGTAACGGTTAAATGCAATGATTACTATAAACACATATACACATGAGTAAATAGCAATGTATACAGATTATCCTATATACAAAGTGTATCTGGTTACTAACTGTTCCCAAATAAAGATGCTAAGAAATATTTATTGAACACTCATTATAAGCTATCTTATTCTTGATATTTTAGTTTCAAAGATGTCCAAGATATATTCTCTACTTTTGAAAATCTTACACTCTAGGACAGAAAGCACATACATCACTAACAATATCCATATACTAAATACAATAATAAGAATATTCAAAGTCATATATAAGTACAAGTAGAACACTTTATTGATTAGAATCAGTTATATGTAATGTAAATGAAAAAGAAGGTTAAAACCTTGCCCCTGCTCATAGACCTTGTGAATATAAATTTGTGAATAGTAATTTCATTTCTATAACTACTATGTTTTAAATTGGAGTGTTATATTGAGAGGAATGAATGCAAGCATTGAACAACCAGCTGAACACATGGGTAATGCTTTGATTTAACTTCTAAGATCAAGTCTCAGGGACCAGGGCACTGCTGGAGCGCTATAGAACAGCTATGTGTGTCCATACTACCAGTGGCTGAATGACCTAGAGGGGTTCATGTACAGTTTTCTTTGCAGGAGAAATCTCAGAGCGTTTTCAGCAAAGTTGTAACAACTATGCAACCCAGACCTACATCTTCCCTTTCTAGTAGATTCAAAGAAATCTCTGTAATCAGTTATTTGAAATTGGAAGTGAGCCCAGTGTTAGAAAATTGACGAATGTTTGTTTACCTGCTGGGTGTAAAAATGGAAAAATATCAACCTAAGGAAGTATTTGTTTTGATCTTGTATTGTGCTTGATGATTACGCAGCAACTGGAAATGGGCTATAAGGCAAGAAATCAGGAGGCAGCCACACACTCCGAAGTTCAGTGCTGGCCAACAGATACTCCTTTGCTGCCAAAAGATTTCTGTTCACCAGAAAGCTGGGTGGTTCCAGGATATTTGTGTACCCTGCAGCTGCAGCAGGTTTATAACTCTAATACTGTAGAATCTCCACATCTCTGTATCTCAGGAATACAAATAGAAACATGCTAAAGGAGGGTACCTATGGGTTTAATCCTTTTTAAACTACAGTTTAAGCACAAAAATTATTACAAAAATATTTTTGGGAGTGTGGCAAGGAGATTTCAGGCTGTTGCAGAGTTATTAAATCACGTGACTTAAAGTATTCCAGAAAGCTTCATGTTTATCATAAACGTCTCGGCATAGGTCATGAAAAAGTTAGATACTCTGTTTAAATATTGTATAACTCAGTTCTATTATATTGTTACATATTCAAACATAGAAGAGAAAGGGTCCTAAGGAGCCAAAGAAAACAAAAACTTGAACTTAGAAAAGCAGACTACTAACTCTAGGGCAAGAAAAGTTACAAGCTTGAGTATGTTACTGGTGGGTTTTCAATATATATGGAAGTAGTTTGAATGTCTCAAGCAATGAAAATAAATATAATTTAAAATAGAGGTTTCACATGGTACAGAGAAGTTGAGTCCATCAAAGCTGTAAAAAGTGCAAACAGAAGATAAAAGGAATGTACACTCGTCTAAGAGATTTGTCCCATTCATCAGCCAATCAAATACAACCACTTAGGAACATGTCAGAAAATAAATTCCACATGGGCATAGAGGTTCATTCATTGCTATGTCAGTAACACATAAAATAGTATGTGGCTTACATGTTGCTAACTACATATTTGTGAAATGTTTGAATTAATGAAGAAAGATGGGATAAGTGTTTATAGAGAAACATAAAAAAATAACGTTTTTGGCCGGGCGCGGTGGCTCAAGCCTGTAATCCCAGCACTTTGGGAGGCCGAGGCGGGTGGATCACTAGGTCAAGAGATCGAGACCATCCTGGTCAACATGGTGAAACCCTGTCTCTACTAATACAAAAAATTAGCTGGGCGTGGTGGCACGTGCCTGTAATCCCAGCTACTCAGGAGGCTGAGGCAGGAGAATTGCCTGAACCCGGGAGGCGGAGGTTGCGGTGAGCCGAGATCGCGCCATTGCACTCCAGCCTGGGTAACGAGAGCGAAACTCCGTCTCAAAAAAAAAAAAAAAAAAAAAAAATAACGTTTTTAACAACATTTTAAAAAATGTTGCCTATTTGAAAGTAAATTAAAAATAAATACCAAGTTGAGTCTTGGGACATGTTAGACGAGGTACTTAAAGTTTTTCTGAGGCACTGCTAAATCCGCATCACCATCTACCTGGGCAGAGACATAGAATTCACAATTACTTTGGACCTATGTTTCCTTATCTTAGTGAAAACCATTCAATCCAACGGCCACTGTTACAACAATGTCTCCTGTTCCTCTTAAAACTTACTGCTGTGTACTTCATTCATTTAGAGTTTAGTTAACTAATTAGATAAAGTATTATCATTATGCTGATATGATTCAATAATTAGATAATAACTCTCCCTGGTTTATATGTCCACAGATGATTAGATATACAGACAGATAGATAGATGATGAATGATAGATAGAAAGATAAATTGATGTAGATAGATAAATGATAGATATAAACATATAAGTAGACTCAAATATTTAGGGTTCTTCAAACTTGCAAAACTGAAATGAAGAATAAAGCCATCTCCAGCTCTCTGGGAGGCTATTTAGGAATAGTTTTATTTAAAAAATTATTAAAATCTAGTTATTTTCACCTCATTTTAAAAAAATTTATATCCATAGACACTTAAAAAGTGATGCTACATTAATAGCAATAGTGTTGTAAAGTTCAGGTTCTTTAAGGATAATTTTATTCTGCATAATGAGCCTAGAATCAAAGAGAAAACCCAGAGTTTAAAATGGATGTAATGTTCTAGATTATACTAAGATTAAAATGTTCTTCCTATAATAGGCCATTGTGAATTCACACTGGAAATTTTTGGAGGAAATAATTCAATTATTATATATTATAGTTGTTGGCCATTCATCTTTATCACTCTCATCATTCATTTTTATGATTAAAGAATGTCATCAGGCTCCAGCTGGAGTTTTAAACTGTTCTGCAATGCCAAGAGAATGGTCTTACTTATTGCTGCAAAAATGTCTTGAAAATGACTTATGGCTATATTTCCTCTCATTTCAGATTACAAAAATTCATTAATCTCCAAAGTTTCAAATTTTGCCATTTTTGTAAATAATTACTCATAGAACATCCCTGATACAATATTATAGCTTGACAAGAACTTAGAAGTCATTTATGTCTTTTTATTCTTACTCATTTAGTTGAAGAATGAGAAAGATCAGTGCCACAAAGATCAGCCATGTCAACAATAGCCCTAGAGGTGAGGGGATTTGTCTCAGAATTAAAGCACCTACTTTCTAAATTTGGACCAGTATCTTATCCATTCTACTGGTTGTTTTCAAACTTCTCTGAGACCACAAGAAAAGGAAATTAGTGGGATCAGGAATCTGGAGCTTCTGAGCACTCTGGCCCTAGTTCCACTGGACATGTTTTATTCTATCCCATATTTTGCCTTTATGATAAATTTTGCTAAGAAAAGTTTTCTCTTGCTAAAATCTTCAAAAACGTATATACTTGTGATATGGCTTGACTGTGTCCCCACCCACATCTCATCTTGAACTGTAGTTCCCATAATCCCCATGCATTGTGGGAAGGGCCCAGTAGGAGGTAAATGAATAATGGGGGTGAGTTTTTCCTGTGCTTTTCTTGTGATAGTGAATAAGTCTTATGAAATCTGATGGCTTTATAAAGGGCAGTTCCCCTGAACACACAGTCTTGGCTGCTGCCACATAAGATGTGCCTTTGCTCCTCTTTTGCCTTCCACCATGATATTGAGGCCTTCTCAGTCACGTGGAAGAGTGAGTCCCTTAAACCTGTTTTTCTTTATAAATTACCCACTTTCAGGTATTTCTTCATAGCAGTATGACAATGGACTAATACAACTAGAAAACACGTTTTAAGTAAAATGAATAGTACTTAATATGATTCCCCCTTTTAAGACAGAAAACACACCCTCAAGATGGATACATAGATGAAACTAAATAATATCCCTAAAAATTGTGACAAAAAATGTTTCCCATTAGCTATTAGAGTGACTTCTGAAAATTTGACTCTAGAATTCTGTTTTTCATCAGTAGAAGAGATCAGAAGATTATATCACTTGGAAAAGATTTAATGAGAAAGTACATTGGAAAGGTGTACCAGGTGGTGGTGGGAGCCTAGATGAATATAAACCAAAAACATTGCAGTCGAGCTTCCAATGCAAAGAAGAAAAGAGCAGCTGGTAAGAAAACTCCAAGAACTATTTAAAAATTAAGGAAGAAATAAGGTATGAAACAAATGAAATCAAGAGTCTGTGAATATAAATAATTTAAGTGCCATGAGAAGAAATATTTTTGTGTGTGTGTGATCCAGTGTTTCACTAGGGTTATGTATAAGAGGAAATGCTTCACAAATCATACTTTTGCTTTACAGATGGTTTGGCTTCTGAGTCCATGTGTGAATCATTTCCAAAATCTCTAGACCAGATTCCTACACCAAACACAAGCCTACTAGTTGTTCATGTAGTCCCTCATCCTTACTTAGTGGCTAATGCAGAACTACAAAATCTACAGAAAGCATAATCTACTCCTAATAACTCGATACTCACCTCAAGAGTACCGGCTTGTTATTTTCACACCAGATGAAGCACAAGATTCTATCTCCTTTGGAAATTGTTGTTCTAATTCATATCCACTTGCTTATGGGATTCTGATATCATTCATTTGCCCGGTCTCTGAACGAGGATCCAGGAATCCTCAGGGCATAGAATATTTTAATTGTGATATTAAATCATATAACTTCAGATAATTTATCACTTATTTTTCTTAAAATAACTTACTTTTTCTGAGTATAAAATTACAATGATGAATTCCACTTGCAGCAATGAGAAAGTCATTTGCACTAGATTGGTTACTGTAAAAATGTTAACTATTAAAACATATGAGGAAATTACTTTTAGAGATTGAAAGAGTTTCACTAGATTGTATTCTTTGGCAAAAGTAATTACTTGACATGCACCCCATGCTTATTCCTCAATAGATATGGCATTCTCCTAGTTGGTCCTTTAGAGCTGAAAGCAGAGAGATAAACCCCAAGTGGACCACCACTTTGCTGAGTTTAGGAGGTTGCTGCAGCTGATGGAATTTTGGGGGCAGAACATGTGTTACAAAGAAGAGGGAGCTGCACAAAGTGATGGGGGGAGATTCCAGACCCTCTAACAGAATATATGAGGGGTTCCTTGTTAAAGATTGAACTATATCTGCATAGTTGGAGCTTCTAAAAAGATACAGGCATGTTGAAATTTTCCTCAGCTGCATGAAAATGTTTCATTGTAAAGGGAACACAACAGCAGGGTTATCCACCACAGCTCTAGCACATCCATCACACAAAGTGGTTGATAGGCAGTTGAGGCAATGCATTGCTGTTATGTTCTAGATACTTAAGAATAGTCTAAGGCAAATATGCAAACAAGCAAACAAACAAAAAGCAGGAATAAGCCACATAAATACACATTAAATGACTAAAGAAATTAGTTATAAATATATAGCAACGCATTAGAATTATGAGACAATATGGTTAAAGGGTGTTAAAATTTATTAAAGAGAGTATAGGATAAACAAAATAAATCAATTACAGATAACGTAATTGGAAAGAGATACGTTTTCTACAACAACAAAACTCCAAAAAGTTTTCAAATTTTTTGAAAATATGAGCTAGAGAGTTGATTTTAAAGCTCTATATAATGTTCCAGACTGACGTGGGCAGAATTCCAAAAATTACCTCAACATCGCACTCCATGCTCTACACCCCCTTTGCAATGTTCTATCCTTGAATATCATGTAATATGGCTGCATTACATGAGAAAATTAAAGAAATTTTCAAATCTAATTGAGTTCTCAAACAGTTGGCTTTTGGGTTTTATCAAAATCATCTCAGCCCAAAATCTCCTTAACCCGATAAGCAACTTCAGCAAAATCTCAGGATACAAAATCAATATGCAGAAATCACAAGCATTTCCTATACATCAATAACAGACAAACAGAGAACCATATCATGAGCAAACTCCCATTCACAATTGCTACAAAGAGAATAAAATACCTAGGAATAAAACTAACAAAGGATGTAAAGGACTTCTTCAAGGAGAACTACAAACCACTGCTGAAGGAAATAAGAGAGGACACAAAGAGATGGAAAAACATTCCATACTCAAGATTAGGAAGAATCAATATCTTGAAAATGGCCATACTGCCCAAAGTAATCTATAGATTCAATGCTAGCCCCATCAAGCTACCACTGACCTTCACAGTACTGGAAAAAAACACTTTAAACTTCATATGAAACCAAAAGAGAGCCCACATAGCCAAGAGAATTCTATGCAAAAAGAACAAAGCTGGAAGCATCACACTACCTGACTTCAAACTATACTGCAAGGCTACAGTAATCAAAACAGAATGGTACTGGTACCTAAACAGAGATATAGACCAATGGAACAGAACAGAGGCCTCGGAAGCAATGCTACACATATACAACCAACTGATCTTTGACAAATCTGACAAAAGCAATGGGGAAATGATTCCCTGTTTAATAAATGATGTTGGGAAAACTGACTAGCCATGTACAGAAAGCTGAAACTGGACCCCTTCCTTACACCTTACACTAAAATTAACTCCAGAAGGATTGAAGATTTAAACATAAGACCTAACACCATAAAAACCCTAGAAGAAAATGTAGGCAATACCATTCAGGACATAGGCATAGGCAAGGACTTTATGACTAAAACACCAAAAGTAATGGCAACAAAAGCCAAAATAGGCAAATGGGATCCAATTAAACTTAAGAGTTTCTGCACAGCAAAAGAAATAATCATTAGAGTGAACCAGCAACCAACAGGATGGGAAAAAATTTTGCAGCCTACCCATCTAAGAAAGGGCTAATATGCAGAATCTACAAAGAACTAAAGCAGATTTACAAGAAAAAAACAAACAACCCAATCCAAAAGTGGGTGAAGGATATGAACAGTCATTTTTTAAAATAAGACATTTATGTGGCCAACAAACATATAAAAAAATTCTCATCATCACTGGTCATTAGAGAAATGCAAATCAAAACCACATTGAGATATCAAATCATGCCAATTAGAATGGCAATCATTAAAACATCTGGAGACTATAGATACTGGAGAGGATGTGGAGAAATAGGAATACTTTTACACTGTTGATGGGCATGTAAATTTGTTCAACCATTGTGGAAGACAAGGTGGCAATTTCTCTAGGATCTAGAAATAGAAATACCATTTGACCCAGCAATCTCATTACTGGATATATACCCAAAGGATTATAAATCGTTTTATTATAAAGACACATGCAGATGTATGTTCATTGCAGCACTGTTTACAATAGCAAAGACCTGAAACCAACCCAAATGCCCATCAATGATAGATTGTACAAAGAAAATGTGGCACATATACACTATGGAATACTATGCAGCCATAAAAAATGATGAGTTCCTGTCCTTTGTAAGGACATGGATGAATCGGGAAACCATCATTCTCAGCAAACTGACACGAGGACAACCAAACACCACATGTTCTCACTCATAGGTGGGTGTTGAACAATGAGAACACATGGACACAGGGAGGGAAGCATCACACACAGAGCGGGGCAGGGGTTAGGGATGTTGGGGAGGGATAACACTGGGAGAAATGCCTGATGTAGCTGATGGGGTGATGGACACAGCAAATCATCATTGCATGTGTGCATCTACATAACAATCCTACAAGATCTGCACATGTAACCCAGAACTTAAAATACAATAAAAAAAGATGGATGATTATTTGGGGTGAGCCAAATCCAGTGAAAAGACAGGGGAAGGTACAGATCATGAAAGAAGAAGCATATTCTCTTTTGTTGCATTTTAGAGAAGTCCATGTGGGAAGAAACCAGGGATGGCCTCTAGCAGCTGAGTTCTTCAGTTCTATACTTAAGTGACTGCTGCTGAAAAATGATTTATCTTGAAAGAGGACAGAGAGACTCAGACGAGATTGCAGATCTTGCTGACACATTGATTTCAGCCTGGTGAGATCCTGAGTTAACCCCTAGGCAGGTGCCTGGCCTTCTGTTAGTCAGACAGCTCTCTATGGAAAATGTTTCTCCACATGACGACTCAAATATTCTGGTAATCCTCATATTCTTATATAAGGGCAGAACTGCACCAAGGATAAGCAAGGCACAATCTAGTCATCATTCAGGCAAAGTTCTTATGAGAAAACAGGAAATATGCAGAAGCTGCATGAACAGTATATTTCCCAGTTTAACATTTTAAATATATCCTCCACAGACTATATTATTGGAACTTTTTAAAGTAAAGTGAGCTATCCAAACGAATTATGTTATAAAGTTTAATTTTGCTAATATTCAAACTTAGTCCTTTGTAGAAAGACATTCAAAAACTCAAGTTACACTAAAAAAAAAGAATTGCATGACAGATAGCAGAAAAACAATTTATACCTAGATGTGAAAAAAATTGTAACAAAGAATTTATAAAAAAGATACAGTCTTTTGGGAAAATTGAAAAATCATAAATAGAGTCAAATAAGAATTTTAAAAAGACAAAGTAAATAAGCCATAATATACCATTTCCACTGATAAGAATAGAAAAAATTACAACCTGAAAATATATACTTTCACACATATACAGTATAAGTATGTCAATTACAGCTGTTTCAAATACGGAAAAGTCAGAACGATGACCTAATACAGGTGATCACTATAGGAGAATCATTAAAAATTGGAATTAGGCCGGGCGCGGTGGCTCAAGCCTGTAATCCCAGTACTTTGGGAGGCCGAGGCGGGTGGATCACGAGGTCAAGAGATCGAGACCATCCTGGTCAACATGGTGAAACCCCGTCTCTACTAATACAAAAAATTAGCTGGGCACGGTGGCGCGTGTCTGTAATCCCAGCTACTCAGGAGGCTGAGGCAGGAGAATTGCCTGAACCCAGGAGGCGGAGGTTGCGGTGAGCCGAGATCGCGCCATTGCACTCCAGCCTGGGTATCAAGAGCGAAACTCCGTCTCAAAAAAAAAAAAAAAAAAAAAAATTGGAATTAATACATGAATGGAAAGACAAGCATGTATGTGTAGACAAATTAATAGAAAATAAATTTCCCCAAACATTGTTACTTGGCAAAACAAATCATTATAAAGTAAATTAAATGTAATTCAAAAGAAAACATAAAAACCAAGCCTACTGTGAGTATAAATATTATAAAATTATGTAGAAAACTAAATAAAACAGCAAATTATTTATGGTTGTTAGCTCTGAATGGCGTCTGCTTTAATTCAGAATACTTTTTGATACATGCTTGAAGGGTTTTCAACAAAATGCATTCCTATGTTACTTGAGTAAATTACAAAATTGAAATAATCTAGACTTACATAAATGTGAAAATGTGCTTTTCAGTCATTTTGGAGATCAAATACTGTCAAGTTGATGTTTCTTTGCAAAAGTAAACAACAATAAACTCAAATGATGTCATATGGGTGAAATAAAGCAATGTGGTCTCACAATTGTCATTGTGAACATTTACAGTTTCTTGTAAGGGCTGTGCTTATTCACTAGATATTTAAATAAATATGGAATAAATTATGCATATTGTAATTATTAAGCTTATTTGGAGTTTTATGACAATATTTTCTATGTATTTATCTTACTGTATTATAAGTGCCCATATTGATTACAACTACTTGAAGCAGGCCAGCCTCTTTATATTGGAGCTCTGTTAACATAAGTTTTGATAAGAAAATAGTAATTATTAATTAACATACAAATAAAATATCAGAGAATGATACTTTATCAGAAGACACAGTACTCAGATGTCAGTTGTATCAAATCAGAAGACATAGTACTCAGATGTCAGTTGTCAGACAAACCTGAGGGGCTGATAATCACAGTTGACTATAAACAAGGAAGAGAAGATGAAGTAAACATTGTGAACCAAAAACCAAAACAATGCAGTTTAGGAATCCTCCTGGCCAAGAGTCTAGGGAATATTGGAAGAGAAACCAAGACATAGGAAAACTGGGCAATATGATAACAATTTCACTTTGACAATACAATCCTAAAATCTTAAAGTGAAGGCATAAACAGAGTCCCAGTAATCCATACCAATAGGAACAAGAAAGCCTGTGTTGTCCATGTGGCCATTAACAGCAGCAGAAGACAGAGTGATCACTCATTCCAGAGCAGAAGTTATTTGTTCTGGCCTGAAGTTGTGTTCCCTTCTGGGGAGACTCTCATAGACTAGTGGTTGTTTGCTGGAAGGTGGCTTGCAATAGATTTCTGTAATTTCTGGCCTTTTCATTTTTTTTAATTACACTTTAAAGTTCTAGGGTGCATGTGTAGATCATGCAGGTTTGTTACATAGCTATACACGTGCCATGGTGGTTTGCTGCATCCATCTCCCCGACATCTACATTAGATATTTCTCCTAATGTTAGCCCTCCCCAATCCCCCCACCCGCTGCTATCCCTCCCACATCCCCCCACCCCCTGACAGGCCCTGCTGTGTGATATTCCCCTTCCTGTGTCCATGTGTTCTCATTGCTCAACACGCACTTATGAGAGAGAACGCACAGTGTTTGGTTTTCTGTTCTTGTGTCAGTTTGCTGAGAATGATAGTTTCCAGCTTCATCCATGTCCAAAGGACATGAACTGACCGGGTAGTATTCTATGGTTTATATGTGCCACATTTTCTTTATCCAGTCTATAACTGATGGGCATTTGGTCTTTGCTATTATAAACAGTGCCCCAATAAATATAGGTATGCATGTGTTTTTGTAATAGAATAATTTATAATCCTTTGGGCATATATCCAGTAATGGGATGGCTGGGTCAAATGGGATTTCTAGTTCCAGATCCTTGAGGAATCGCTACACTGTTTTCCACAATGGTTGAATTAATTTACACTCCCACCAACAGTGTAAAAGTGTTCCTGTTTCTCCACAGCTTCTCCAGTATCTGCTGTCTCCTGGCCTTTTAATTTTTAAACTTTTATTTTAGATTTGGGAGTACATGTGAAGGTTTTTTACATAAGTAAACTAATGTCATGGGCTTTTTGTACTGTTGGACACTGGGCTTAACACCTGAGTGATCACATTCCTGGCCTTTTAAAGTAGAAGAAGAAGCAGCTGATGAGATTTCCTGAGAGTTTTGATCCTTGATCACTAGTGTTTTTTCTACAGCATTACCTACCAGAGCTTGGACCTGTAGGCCAGGTTCTAAATATGGTTTAAAAAGGAGTAAAAATAAATACCTACTCCTGTATTTCCACAAACATATACATATGTACACACACACACACACACACACACACACACCCCACTGCTGGTGGAAAGAGCAAAAATGAAAGAGAGAAAAAAATCATTAATAAATTACATTAGTTAATATACTTATTTCTATATTCCCATAGTAGAAATCTTTAAATGGGTACTGGGAATGCTTTCTCACTTGGTAACATTAAAATTATGAAGGTATTTCAAAACATTAACTGCAAAACATTTTAGAAAATAACTTTCAGAATTCTCCAGTATTCTCCACATGTGTCAAACTTGTTAAATGTATTGAGTAAATCATTGGTTCAAGATATAAATACTCATATTCTTTTGTGGTTGTAGTTTTCTCTTTTGTAAACTTATTCGTCAGAATAAAATCACCTCATACCCAGTTCTTCTAATTTTCAGAGTGAGACTATTTCGTGACATTCCAGTGCAGCATTGAAATGTACATTGAAATTTTAGCTTTTTCAAAAAGAAGGAAATAACTATTTTCTCATCTATATGTATCCCTTAAGTAGGAGATACCTCATTTGAGTAGCAAGTTCTGAAGAAATACTAAATGTAAAATGTTATTTGTTAAATATGAAGAAAGTGAACCTGATAGGGAATGTCTTATCTCAAAACTTCAAAACTTCCAGCAATATTGACAGTGAAAGATACGAGCTAGACAGAATATATAATGGTTATCAACGAAAACACTTCAGACTGCAAGTTGTAGTTTCAGAACAAGTTCAAATTGCTTTTCAAACTCTGCATTGGTTTTTTCTCTATGTGCCCTTGGCACCTCAAACTATCTGAACATCTGATAAGAAATAGAAGCACTAAGCTGGCCTGTCCTGATTTTTGTGTACAATGTTTCATCAGAGAAAATAGGAACCAATCTTTTACACCCAGATTTGTTTTCCTTCTTCTGTGTAATCAAAATCTGAAATTCAACTAAGTAAACAAACATCTTATTTTCTTTACATACTATTTACTTATATATTAAAATAATACTGCTTCATTTAAAAATGCTTCTCTGATCTTTATAAAAGATTAAAATTTTAGCTAAACTATAGATCAATTGAAGCCCAAAATACAAGCAAGTAAGGATTACAGCCACCTATATTGAGGAGAAAAAGAAAACGGGTAATGCTGAATGTTGCAAAGTGCAAATTGGCAGTCTACTCTCCATTATCTTGGTTAATGGTGCAACGTGGTGGCCCAGATAATATAGCAAGTCATCTAATGGTTTGTTTTTATTAGCCTGGTGATATATTATTTTATTTTGTTCCTGTGTATTTACTGCTTTAATTATATTTTAACACTACGTTATTAAAATAAGTGTGCATTCCTGAACACACACCAGAGATTGCAGAAGGAAATCTCTATGTGAAAGGCTGTTCAATAGAAAGTGGAGGCTATTCCACCACTAAGACTTTATTATTTAATCCAGATACAGATAATCAACTCTTGAATAAATATGATAGTGATATTACTTAATTGATGCATTTTACTCCAATTAGTATAGTGAACAACTTTACATGAACTGAGAAGCAGCATTTTGAATCTTAAAAATGCCCTTCATTGCTTTCAATGAAACTGTATTAGAATGAAGGAACATCAACTGTGGTAGAATATATTTCGCATACAAACCCAGAAACACATGTATAAGCAAAAATAATGAATAGCTAACAGTAGTAAAAAGAATACTGTGTCTTCAAAATACTTAAGGGTATACACACAGGCAAAGAAATGGCAAGGGAATAAGTTGTAGAAGTAAAGAAGAGCTAAATCACTCAGCCTTGTATACCATTTAAGATGTGGGAACTTGATGATAAATAAAGCAATAGAATATAGAGTGAATTATAATTCACTTAAGAATCATGGATGAATTTTCATTTCAAATAGTGAAAGTATCATGAGTAACACAATATTAATGTCTCAAATAGCTCCTCTAAACTTATTTAGTAACTGAAAATGAGCTAAAAAAATATTAACTAAAGAGTAGACTAACTGGACAATCGCTTAACTACATGATCAAAATTAAAATGACAAGTGAGGCTAATGGGATCTTGTACCTCTGAAGGTGTTACACTAAAAAAAAAAACTATCACTTAAAAAATATTGCAGCCCAAAATTTTAACCTAGTCATGAGAAAACATTACAATATCCAAAATTAAGAACAAGAAAGTTTGTATTTTTCAAAAATGTCACAGTATGAAAGACAAAGAAAGGCTAAGAATATTTTTCAGATTAAAATAAAAAACAAACTTAAGAGAATGACAACTAAATGTAGTAAAGGATCCTAGGCCTGAATGGGTGCTGGGATAAACAATGACTCTAAAGGACATTATTATTATGATAAAGCAAGTGATGCGTTAAAAATCTAACTTTCAAAGTTTAGATGCTATCATTGAATCTAAACATTTCCTGAATTTTAAAATTATGCTGTTATAAAATAAAATATCATTATTTACAGAAAATATACAGTGAAGCCTGAGGGGTAATGATGCATGATACATGCACTCTATTCTGAAAGTTTTCATAACAAATAATATGGAGGGGGAAAGAGAAAGAGAATGATAAAGTAAATCAGGCACAAATGTTAAAATCTTGGGGAAGACAGTACATGGGAAATTTTATAATTTCTTTGCAAAACCCCTTTAAATTTAAAATTATTTCACTATAAAATATTTTAAATATTCTGAACAAACATGAGTTTTCTTCAAAGACTTAAAATGTTATGATTTTATTTATTTATTGCTATTATTTATTATTTATTCATTTTTTGAGAGAGAGTCTTGCTTTGTTGCCCAGGCTGGAGTGCAGTGGCTCAATCTTGGCTCACTGCAACCTCCACCTCCTGGGTTCAAGCAATTCTCCTGCCTCAGCCTCCCTAGTAGCTGGGATTACAGCACCTGCCACCATGCCTGGTTAATTTTTGTGTTTTTCATAGACACAGAGGTTTACCATGTTGGCCAGGCTTGTCTCAAACCCCTGACCTCAGGTGATCCCCCAACCTCAGCTTCCCAAAGTGCTGAGATTGCAGGTATGAGCCACCATGCCCAGCCAAAATGTTATTATTTTAAAAGATTACCCTGGGTGCAGTGAGGAGGACAAATTAGAAGGGTTTTTATCTGATTACAGATAGACCAGTTGTGAAGGTGTAGTAGTTATTCAGGTGACTGATGACAGTCTTTTCATACTGCATTGAGAGCAGTGATGCATAGAGGCAGAAGAAAGAACTTGGTGATATGCAAGCAACAGAAAAAGGGGAGGGGTGTAAAGAAGGTATTGTGTAGATGGTACAATCGATGCAGTAGAGATCCAAGAAGGAATTAGCTTAGCTTGATGTGGTAAGTGCCTGTAGAACTGTTACGTGAGAATATCTACTAGGCACTTGTCTACGTTGATTTATAACTCAGGGGACAGATAATGATGAAATATAGTTTGACGTCCATATTGTATTACCAGGAACATGCTTTATTCTCTGATAAACATTTGGATTGTCAATGGAAAAGTGGAAAGCAAATGATTATGGAAGATACACAAAAGAATAATTTCAGGAAGGAAGGAGTATTCAGATTTGTTATAAACATAGCAAAAGTCAGGTAAGATCAATGCATTATACTGCTAGAATTGTTATAGAGAAGTATGACAGACTATTTGCTTAAACAACAGAAACATCATCTCATAGTTCTGGAGGCTCAAAGTCCAAGATCAAAGTGTTGTCAAAAGGGTTGGGTCCTTTTGAGGGTAATAAAAGAAAGGACTGCCTCTTGGGCCTACTGATATCCATCTTCTTCCTTGTCTCTTCACATCCTCCTCCATCTATGGGTGTCTGGCTTCAATTTTTTTTCTTTTTATAAACAGCAGTCATATTGGCCTAGGCACCCAAACTACTCTAGTATGATCTCATCACAAATTATTACATCTGCAATTAAGTTATTTACAAATAAAGTCACTTTGCAAACTACCAGAGATTAGAACATCAACATGTAAATTTGGGGGATACAATCCAACACAGAAAAATCAGAAATAAGAAATATTTTTTGGATTGACCAAGGAGGGTGATACGGTTTGGCTTTCTCTGCCCATCCAAATCTCATGTTGAATTGTTATTCTGAGTGTTGGAGGTGAGGCCTGGTGGGAGGTGATTGGTGATTGAATCATGGGGGTGGTTTCTAATGGTTTA
This sequence comes from Aotus nancymaae, assembly GCF_030222135.1. Taxonomy (NCBI): domain Eukaryota; kingdom Metazoa; phylum Chordata; class Mammalia; order Primates; family Aotidae; genus Aotus; species Aotus nancymaae. The sequence continues at coordinate 27,399,201 of NW_026988435.1, forward strand.
GCACCATTTCCCTAGTGCTGCTTCATGATAGAGTTCTCATGCGATCTGGTTGTTTAAAAGTGTGTAGCGTTTCCCCTCTCCTCTGTCTCTCTCTTGCTCTATTCTACCATGTGACTATTGTGCCTGCTTCCCCTTTGTTTTCTGCCATGACTGTATGTTTCCTGAAGCCTCCCCAGCCATGAATCCTATACAGCCCATGAAACTGTAAGTAAATTAAACCTTTTTTCTTTATAAATTACCTAGTCTCTGGTAGTTCTTTATAGCAGTATGAGAATAGACTAATGCAGAAGATTGGTACTGGAGAAGTGGGGCATTGCTATAAAGACACCTGAAAATGTGAAAGCAACTTTGTAACTGGGTAATGAGCAGAGGTTAGAGCAGTTTGGAGGATTCAGAAGAAGACAGAAAGATGAGGGAAAGTTTGCAACTTCTAGAGACCTGTTGAATGGCTGTGACCAAACTGCTGATAACAATACAGACATTAAGTCCAGGCTGAGGTGGTTTCATATGGAGATGAGAAACTTGTTGGGACTGCAGTAAAAGTTACTCTTGCTATGCTTTAGCAAAGAGACTGGTGGTGTCGTGTCCCTCATCTAAAGATCTGTGAAACTTTGAACTAGAGAGAGATAATTTAGGGTATCTGGCAGAAGAAATGTCTAAGCAACAAAGTTTTCAGTATGTTGCCTCAGTGCTTCTACAGCATACACTCATATGTGTTTGCAAACAGATTTTCTGAAACTGGAAATTATACTTAAAAGGAAAGCAGAGCACAAAACTTGGAAAATTTGCAGCCTGATCACATGGTAGAAAAGAAAGCCCTACTTTTAGGGGAGCAATTAAGGCTTGCTGCAGAAATTTGCAAAAGTCAAGAGGAGCTGCATGTTAATAGCCAAGACAATGGGGAAAGTGCCTCCTAAGCATTCCAGAGACTTTCCTGGCAGCCTCTCCAATCACAGGCCTAAAGGACTAGGATAGAAAAATGATTTTCTGGGGGCAGGCCCAGGGCACTGCTGCTCTGTGCAGCCTCGGGACATGGCAGCTTGTATTCCAGCTACTCCATCTCTAGCCATGGCTTAGCCTGAGTCAAGGTACAGCTCAAGTTGTTGCCTCAGAGGGTACATGATGCAAGACTTGGTGGCTTCCATGTGGTATTGGGCTTGTGGATGCACAGAGGGCAAGAGTTGAGGTTTGGAAAGGACTCTTCCTAGATTTCAGAGTTCATATGGGAATGCCTGAATGTCGAGGCAGCAGTCTGCTACAGAAAAAAAGCCATAGTGAAGATCCTATACCTGGGCAGTAAAAAGGGGAAATGTGAGACTGTAGCCCCCACACAGAGTCCCCACTAGGACACTGCCTAGTGGAGCTGTGAAAAGAGGACCACCATACTCTAGACCCCAGAATGGTAGATCCACTGACAGCTTGCACTGTGTGCCTGGAAAAACCACAGACACTCAATGCCAACCTTTGAAATCTGCCACGGTAGCTATACCCTACAGAGCCACAGGGGCAGAGCTGCCCAAGGCATTGGGAGCCCACCCTCTGTATCATCATGGCCTGGATGTGAGACATGGAGTCAAAGGGAATTATTCTGGAGCTTTAAAATTTAATGACTGCCTTGCTGCATTTGGACTTGCATAGGGCCTGCGGCCCCTTGAGTTTGGCCAATTTCTCCCTTGTGGAATGGGAGCATTCACCCAATGCCTGTATCTCCATTTTATCTTGGAGTGACTCAGTTGCTTTTTATTTTATAGGCTTATAGGTGGAAGGGACTTGCCTTGTTTCAGATGAGACATTGGATTGTGGACTTTTGCGATAATGCTGGGATGAGTTAAGACTTTCGGGGACAGTTTGGAAGTTGTGACTGTCTTTTGAAATGTGGTGAGTTGCAGAAGTATGACTTCTATGGAACAGGCAGAAACTTAGGGAAACTTAATTTTTAAATTATGGAATGTGAAAGTAAAACAGAAGCTCGAATTCTTAAATTTCAAACTTAAATTATGAAAAGAAGATTAAATTCTAAATGAAGGCTCTAAGGCAAAAGTACAAAAAACGGAGATTGAAGGTATTAAAAGAAAATGAAATTTATAAGAAAATGGGAAGCCATGAGCCCAAGGGACTCAGAGAAGTACAGGATCCCCAATCCCATAGTAACAGGTGGATAGGGATAACAAATAATTTACATCTTTGCATATCAGTAGGTATTTTAAATGGAAAATATAGGAAATTATTTTGCAAACAATTCACATGTAAATAACATTGCTACACATGTAAATCATATTGATGTTATACTTTTATTACTATGAATAGCAACATCAGCATCTTGTATTATTAGGTATACTTTGTAATTCTTACTGGGAAATTACCAATTTAGAGAGTGAGTTATTTTTCTGGAGTCTGAATAGTAAAATGAAATTTGATGTGATGTATTGGATCATGTCCAAAGCTGGATATCAATAAATGTTATTATAGATTTTGCCTTTGCATTGGATAATTCCGTTTTCTTATTTCTGACATGCATAAACTAACCCCACCTTTATTAGGTGATTGCAATTCTATGTAAATCAAAGAAGATTAAGAAGACTTGCAATTGTGCAATTCAAAAGTTAAAAGTATCTCTAAATGATACTTTAAAAATGTGTTTTTATTGTTTCATAATGAAAATAAAATGAATTATCAAATAATTTAGTTATAAACTTTTCACAATATAATGCTAGCTGTATTCTTTTTGTATTTCCATTACAACATAAAGCTTTCTCTTGGATATGAATACCTCATACTTTTTTGTTGAGCATCAGAATGAGGTTTTCTAACCACAGATTTCTAGATACATACCTGATATACTGATATTCACAAGAAATAGGCAAACATTAGTGATCCAGCCAAAGTGTGTGATGAAATTCCTGTGGGAAAATATAACTTTTTTAAAAATTGAATTTAGTTAGCTGAAAAATGTCAAGCACAATTAAAATTGACATTTTATTTTACTGAGTATCATATGTTTTAATGAGCTTGACTCCTAAAATGGTTTTATCATTTCTTCCAGTTCTTTAATTCCACCATTCATAACTATCTAGAACACAAATCAAAAAACACGATCAAAACAAAACAATTATCTGCACTTGTTACTCAGATCAGCTAAACAAATATAGTGAAGCAGTTGATTTGAGATTTGCAAAAGCTATTTTTGAGATACGTAAATTTTTAAATATATTTACTAAAAATATCATGTATGGAGAATAACCTATTTTCATTGATGCAAATATCCATTATTATTATTATTATTATTATTATATTTTAGTTTGGCATTCCTTGGCCTTCTTGCTATCAACCACGGAAACCAAATATTAAATGCAACCTATTATCCTAAATAGACAACCTAATATTATTACTATAATTATTACCATGATTATATCTTAGTTTAGCATTCTCTGGTCTCCTTGCTGTCAACCACAGAAACCAAATATTAAACTCAACCTATTACCCTAAATGGGCAACCTCATATCCCTAAATACAACCTAAATTACCCCTACCTGCTTTTGAAGAGTACATAATGTTGCTATGCTACCTAATGTTTTACAAAAAAGTCGTAAAGATAATAATCTCGATGAATGTTCATCTCACTCTCATCTGCTTTCATTGGGACCTGGTGTTCTCCAACTCCTCACTCCCGTAATTTTTATGTTTTTGTCAGCTATTCCTTTATTTTAAACATTAAACTCAGGATTCATCTGTAAGAAAATATATCACTTCCCAAGCTCACATCTTCTCATAAACAAAGAGGTCTACCTTTCTTATTTTCCCTTTTAGACTTTGCAAGTCTCTACAGTTATGGCTTTAAGAATTACCAATGCCTCCTAATAATCACATCCTATATTCAAAACACTGATATTCCTCTAGTGTCCTGTGCCATTAACCACATTATTTAGCCCCTTCCATTTTATCCTTAGAACAGGGTTCAGATAACCTGGATTCTCCTTTCTGATTCCTGTACTATCTAAGCATAAGTCCCAGGACATATCAGTTAGTGATTTTTGTCTTCAATTTTCTCAGTAGTGTATTGAAAGATAGGTTAGTTTCTCTTTCCTCTTGGGCAACAAAGTTACATAATGGAAAAAATTACTGACACTGGAGCCACTCTGAAGTGAGTACAAATTCGTTCAGAAAATTTATTACTCTGTGAACATGATGAATTTACACAATCACTCAGAAACTGGTATTTTTCATTTATGGAAAAAGAATATCAGTTCTTCAGTTTTTGCAGCATACATTTTCTACAGTTATACTATGAGGCAAAAAGAAAAGATTAGAAGCTTTTATCATGTTAATCTTATATTCATCTAACCATATCTGGGCATTAGGCCTTTATTTTCAGCTGAGCACCTGATCACCCAGGATGTCCTGTATAGTAGGCACACCAAAGTTTATCTATATCCCTTTATCCTTTTTCTCTAGGTACAAAAAAGGGTACATGCTGCCCTCCTGGTGTAGGAAAGGGTCATGTGGCTAATTTAAACAAGCAATTGCAAATGCGATCTACATGCATTACTCCCAGTTTGAAGAACAAAACTGCCATTTTTACAATCTCCAGCATTTTGTGTGAGTGTATACTGTCCACAAAGGGCAGCACCAGATGATATATGGTTGTGGCATGGTGCAATCTTTCTAATTTGATTTCTAAGTTGTCCTGTAGAACACAGTTGCTTGGAGAATGACTCAACTTTCTGTGGACATCCTATGAGAAACAGAGAGAAAGACTTGTGGTATTAAGGCAAGATTGAAACTCACACAAAAATGTTTCTATTTATTTTACTCTCTCAGCAGGATGCTGCCCCATTATTAGATACTAGAATTTAGAGAATCTCAGTGCCAAACACCTACTGAAATGTAATTTGAAAATGTCTTAAAACTAGAAAAACAATTATATTTCTTTTTTTTGCATTTATTTATTTATTTCCTTCTTATTATAGGGGAGCACTATATTTCAAATAAATAAAATGATTGTATTTCTTGAGAGAGTGTCATTTGCCGTTATTCTCTTAGGCATCACATTCAGTTAAAAACAGAAATTTTCCATTCCTTAGCCAAGTTCCCACTATGATCCCAGGAACTTTCTAAGTGTGCTGACCCAGAAGCCAACTTCCTCCAAGTCCTAAGTGTGCTGTCTTCTTCTCTCTGTCAGTACAAAACAGTATTTTTAAGTAAACAACACTGAGTTTTTAACCACTTAGTTCTACTTTGGATGTATACTAAAGGAGTCAATAAAAATTGTTTGAATTTCTATTTTACTGGAAGTGTAAGCAATAAAGTAGCCAATCTGGATTTTCACAGAGTCAAAATTCTGTCTTCACTTCTACCCACAAACATGTAAATAAAACTCCATGTTTCAACCAATTTACCTCTCTGAAAATAGTGACTTCTATTTATATGTGTGTGTGTATATGTATATACATATATGTATATACACATACATACATATATATACACATATGTATGTATGCATAAGTATCTCTACTACATACATTATTAGATATTTTAATATACATTATCTCATTTGATAAAAAATGTATTTTTATGTTGGCAAATTATTCTAAAATGACATTTAACTCATACACTCAAATACAGATCTGCCTAATTTGATAATCAAACAGTTATAACATAGCAGATAATTTTTTAGAAATTCCTATAGAAGTTGATATTTGTGTTTCCTGTTTTCATTGAAGGAGAGATTTACACAATATTTTTAAAAGCTCCAGTGCTTATAAATATCCCCTGTAAAACAAATTATAGTTTAAATCCATTATTGTTTCTATGTATAAGGAACTCAATTTGGTTAAAAAACATAAAATTTTCTTCATTTATGTAAATTCTGAATTTCCTATTTTATTAACATAACTAAGCATTAGGGGGTGATAATATCCTTTAATGAAATTCAGCATATAATATATTGCTCTTTATTTTCAGAAAAGAATAAAAGTAGGAAATCATGAAGAATAAATGAATTACAGAAAACAGCCCACTTTAAAATGACTTTACACTCAGAGATATGAATCATTCTAATTCTAACGTGGAAGAAGAACCGAAAATAAATGATTTTCGCATTCTTTTTAAAACCTCCATTGTAGACAATTGTATGTAATGATTCTTCAGCCAAAGGCAATTTTCTTCTCCAGGTATAAAGTCTAACTAGGCATCAAGTCATACCCATGTGTTTTCAGGTTTATTCTCATAAATTAAATCTTTTCTAGACTACAAACTAGGCAGGAGAAAATAAGTTAATGCATGATAAAGAAGGAAAGGAGAGAAAAATAAATGTATAACAGGATACAATTATTTCTCTTTAAAATATGGACATTAATTACCAACAGAATTAAAACAGTGAACTTGGATATACTGGAGATCCCAATATGATGGTCACTGTCAAACATCCTCAGGAATTACTAATCAATAGTTTTCAGATGGTACTTTTGAGAATGTAACAAACTCACCCGATGTTATTACTTTTGTATAATTTCCCTGCCAATGATGTTTCTTTTCTGGAGTGTCTAAAGTAAAAATTCTGTTCAAGTCCTTCTTATAGTTTGCTATAATATTTTTTTTTAACTCCATAAACAGATCAATGGAACTGCAAGTCTAAATCAATTTGTCTCTCTGAAAATAGTGACATATTTATTCATATATATGTGAGTATGTCTAGTACATACTCATATATATTATCTCTGTTGAGAGCAAATATATTTGTATTCACTAGTGGCAAATGATTCTAAAATGACATTTAACCCATATACTCAAAAACAGATTTGCACAATTTTGTAACCAAATAGTAATCATAATACAGAAGATGGTGGAATTCTCAGCAACAAGAAAACTCATGCTGTCAGGCAATGTGTTGGCAGAATTGTTGAAAATCTATCACTAAATTAAATACCACTGACATTATATCGAGAAATGTTGTTGCCATGCACCTCCTTCACTCATTAAACAATGTAATGTTGGAAAGAATAGAAAATAATATATCCCTTTCTTATTGTCACCCTCATTACAGAGAAAAACTTAAAGACATTACTTATCAGAAAAATAAGCAATTATCCTCTATGATGAAATTGGCTGTTTTTGAAATCATTCTGTAAGTGAACTGTGGAGGGAGGGTCTCATACAATGCTTTGTAATAATATTGTATGGAAAGCTATATATTTTTGTGTCAAATATATCATTGTGTCAAAAGATTAGCATGGAGTATTAAAACTATTGTGACCTTACATGATTATCATAGGAAGATAATGAAAAAAAAAGTAGTGGAGAATTGGGAGAATGGACCAGCAAATAAAGAGAAAATAGGAAAACAAATAGAAGCCTATACACCCATAATACAGTTTTAATAATTGCAAATGTATGTTTGAAATAAGAAATATAAAAAAAATACACCAGGACAATGAAGGTCTTGTAGAAGACTGACAAAAATAACTTTGTAAAATACATGCTAAGAGAAACAAAAAATAATTAGGAAAACTTTGGGCTAGGCATAATAATATTTATCTTCTGAGAAACAGGAAAAGAAAGTGATAAAAACAGCCTAAAATAAAATAGGAATAATAATGGAAAAAAGTTAAATGAAATGAAATAAAAATAATTAACAATGTTTTCTATAAAAGATAACATTGAAAATAATAAACTTCTTATGAAACTAGCATGTTAAAGTAAACAAATCTATGATTAGAGACAAACCTATGACCTGATGTCATCAGACATTAAAGGAGATAGACTTTGGTACCTTGCTTATTAGATCCCATGAACAGTGCTGCAATAAAAACACATTTGGAATGTCAGATGAACTGGTATATACATAATCGTTAATTCACAGCTTTTTAGATATGTACAGATAATATAATTAACAGTAATTTCAGAATATTACGTAATATTGAAAATGAGAAACAATCTAATTGTGCATTTACACAAGAGAATAGATAACCAAAAGGGGTATGCCTAAAGACTGGAGTAGTATGAGAATATAAATGAAAAATTAAATTAATAAATATATATAAATATAAAACCCATATATACATAACACTATATACATTTATTACAGTTATGAGTATAAATAGTATTATATACTGTTTAACAATACTAAGAAAGAAGGCAAAGGGGTGATATAATGAGAGAAAGGGAAAGCCATTGAGAGGTGTTGATAAAAGCCTTTAATGGCATGTGCAATGCTCCATTTCTCAACTTTTTAAATGTTAGATACTTATAATGATAAAAAAGTTTATTTCTGGATTCTCTATTCTGTTCCATTGGTCTGTGTGCCTGTTTTTATACTAGTATCCCACTGTTATTTTCTTACCAGTATCACACTGAAATTGAAATGAGAAAAAAAGTCAGTAGCTAAGAGAAATCTCTAATAAAGAAAACTAACAAAATTGATGTTTGACATATTTGAAAATATGAAAAAATTAGTGATATGGTTGCGCTTTTTGTACCTACCCAAACCTCAACTTGAATTGTAATCCCCATAATCCCCATGTGTCAAGAGAGAGAGACCAGAGGGAGGTAATTGACTCATGGTGTTGGTCCCTCCCATACTGTTCTCAGGATAGCAGTGAGTTCTCACAAGATCTAATGGTATAAAAGGGGTTCCTCCCACCTTCACTAGGCACTTCTCTTCCTGCTGCCCTGTGAAGAAGGTGCCTTGCTTTCCCTTTGCCTTTCAACATAATTTTAAGTTTCCTGAAGCCACCCAGCCATGCTTAACTGTGAGTCAATTAAAATTATTTCCTTTATAGATTACCTAGTCTCAGGCAGTTATTTTTGGCAATATGAAAACGGACTAATAAAATTATCAACTTATTTTTACTATATATTTATAATTCTGTTATTTAAAAGCACTGTGTGAACAGAAGCTTTTTCCACCAACAAAAATAGAAACTAATTCACTACTGGGCCAGGTGCGGTGGCTCACTCCTGTAATCCCAGCACTTTGGGAGGCCGAGGCGGGTGGATCACGAGGTCAAGAGATCGAGACCATCCTGGTCAACATGGTGAAGCCCCATCTCTACTAAAAATACAAAAAATTAGCTGGGCATGGTGGTGCGTGCCTGTAAGCCCAGCTACTTAGGAGGCTGAGTCAGGAGAATTGCCTGAAACCAGGAGGTGGAGGTTGTGGTGAACTGAGATCACACCATTGCACTCCAGCCTGGGTAACAAGAGCGAAACTCCGTCTCAAAAAAAAAAAAAAAAAAAAAGAAAAGAAAAGAAAAGAAACTAATGCACTACTAATATTACAGATTCATATAAATGGACCTGAAAAGCAGAAGAGCCATTCTGTAACGAAATCTATAAGATTACTGATGCCTAGCTATAGGAATTTCTTTCCTTAAGTTTTGGCAAGGAAGAATTCTTTACTGAGTTTAAATTTTGTTTTCTTTGTCTTGTCAGCTAAGCCATGAGCTATAGATGTTTTTGTGCTTTAATTCCAACAATACATAGTTATCCAAGCTACAACATGAATATTCTGTTTATGTGTGGTTATGAGAAGGTAAAATAAATGTTGTGTTTAAAGGAAATTTCTGCTTAAAGTACATAAGCATTGGGACTTAGCATACTTCTCTTTCAGCACCATAGCTCTCTAGCTTAAATGGTAAAAACAATTTCTGTACCATATAACATGTGATTTCCTTAAAGAAGATGTATAACAAAATGGGAGATTTTGCATTTAATTCTTATTTTTATTAATCTTAATGAAAAGAGAGCAGCTGCTTTGCTGCATGGTAATTTTTGGGAGGCCAAGGCATGGAGATTGTGTGAGCCCAAGGGTTTGATATGAGCCTGAGCAACATAGTGAAACCCCGTCTCTACTGAAAGCACAATTAGCCAGGCCAGGTGGTGTGGGTTCGTAGTCCAAGCTATTCAGGAGACTGAGGTGGAGGGATCACTTGAGCCTGAGAGATTGAGGTTGCAATAAGCTGAGATTGTGCCACTGCACTCCAGTGTGGGCAACAGAGAGATCTTGTCACAATAATAATAATATATTAATAAATGCTAATTAAAAGATGAAATTATAGGAAAGAAAAAACTAACCTGCACAGGTAAATATATTTTCAAATTCATAATACTCCAATACTGTAATACGGGTACATAAGTCACATATCTCTAATACAAAGGTTAAAAGGCAAAACTGTTACAAATAACTATAGCTATAATAACTTCCTGAGATGTACAAGGTAAAATGCATACAATATACGAAAGATGTTGAATGTGTCATCAAAAACATAAAATAGGGGATGACTTTAATGAAGTTTAGTTGTTACAGCCTAAAATGGACTGTTATGATCACCAAGAAAAAACCTATAATAGATACACAAAAGATGAAGAGAAGGGAATCCAAGCGTGCCACTAATATAAATCATCAAATCACAAAAGAAGACAGCAGGAGTGGAAAAAAGGAATTAAAGATCGAAAAAGACAACCAGGAAACATATGATAAAATGACAGTGGTAAGTCTTTAGCAATCAATAATTACTGTGAATATAAAACCATTAAATTCACTAATTAAAAGACATAGAGTGGCCTAAAAGATAAAAGACCCAGCTATATCCTGCCTGAAAAAAATATATAAAAATCTAATCATGGATATATTTTGTCTTTTGCAGATACTCCTACTGGCCCAACAATAACCAGAATGGCCAAAGTATCACACAGAAAGCTCTCAGTTAAAAATCACAAAAATAAAACGTTATTTCAACATGAAAACAGACCACCCCCCCACACACCACACTTCATGATTTAAGATTAGATTCAGCAACAGTATTGCAGTTTAATATGTTCTGCACTTTGCTCTGTTAGTAACACACTATCCATTTTTTTTTTTTTTTGTGGGAGCATGACAGCGGAAAAAATAACTTATTGCAAAGCCCTCATTTCTAAGAAGTCTATTATCTCAATCTCATTGCTAACTTGTGATGAGAGCACTTAAAACGTGGAAATTAAGATCAGCTCATTCCATTTAGTCCATAAAATGATGGCAAGTCATATTTCAAAAGAGCAGAATTTTGAAGTATTTCAGTAATGAAACAGAAATATCCATAAGCTAAACCACACATTCACTTCAGAAGTTAAACCTCATGTAAAACAGATGAACATATGCACATGTAAGTACATTAATGTTTTTCCTATTTTCATACTGTTAATTGCCCCATAAACATAATTTATATAATATAATGCAGTGTAGAGTTACTGGAAGTGGTTGAAGGAGTGAAAGTGTTTAAAATTACCTTTAAGAACTCTGGACATGATAATGTACAGATCAGATTCAAGGGAAATGTTCTGTAAGTTGTGACAATGTATGACATAAATCATGCTCTGTTATAAAAGCTATGCCATAAAAGATTAATATTGTTTAAAAAATGGTATTTGTGACTGTCCTGTTTAATGCTGTTCAAAGTTACCTACAGTAAGATCTACACTTCTTACTAGAGCATTTAGAGGCCAATAAGCCCAGTGACCTACTCTAACTTGGTTCATTTCCTGAGTTGTTTATTGAGTTTCAGCAACACAGATCCTTTTTCAGGACCTCAAAGTTTAGTTTAGGCCTTTCTTCCATTGTATCAGACATACTGTTTAACTTCCAAGAAAACACTTTTCCATCTCCTTCCCTATGATTTTTCTCTCCTGATTTTTCAAAAGAAATTCTGGCCTCTAATCATATTGAATTTTCCTATAGAAACTTTCATTTCTCCACTATCTAGATCAGTCTCTTTTGTTTGTTTGTTTGTTTGTTTGTTTGTTTTTTGGTACAGGTCTTATTTTAATTTGTTTCTTTGGAGTTTTATTTCTAGACAAGAATGTAAACTGCATGAAGGCAAGCATCATGTAAAAGTAACTCATTCTTGATTTTCCAAATCCCAACATGCTATCTGATATATAGTAGTAACTCTAAATATCTTTTGATTTAATGAATAAATAAATGAACAAAAGTTAACATAAATGTACAACAATAATGATATTGTGGAGATAGTCTTAAAGATAGCCTTCTGTGATTTCCATATCCTGGGATTCATGACCTTGCATATTTACCACTCCCCTTCAAGTCAGGCTGCACCTATTGAGTTACTTCTAATGAATAGAATATGAGAAGGAGGATGGTGTTTTCCTTCCATGTTTGAGCCATACACATATATAGTTTATATAAATACAGCATTTATATGTATAGTTATATTGTTTTGTATACACACAATATACAAAACAATATATACATACTCTGACACATAACAGTGTGTCAGCCCTGTGCATGCGTGTGTATGTGTGTATAGTGTGTGCACATATACACATACACACAGGCAGCCATATGTATGTATCACCCTGTATATGTGTATATATATGTGTGTGTGTGTATATATATACACACTCCTGTATGTGTGTGTGTATACATACACAAGACTGACACACTCTTTTGCTGTTTTTTTGAAGTAAACTGCCATGTTAAAACAAGCTACTCATGTAACAGAAATAAAGTTGACCTATGTTCAGCAGACAAAAATATTATAAAAAAATAAAACTCTGATGTCCTCAGTCCAACGCCTCCTGAGTAAATAAATCCTGACATCAGACAAGTGTGAACTTAGGGGTTCTTTCCTCCCTAATTGCACCTTCGGATGCAAACTCAGCCCTGGCCCACATCTTGATTGCAGACTTGAAACAGAAGGCACGGTGAAGCCACAACTGGACTCATAACCTACAGAAACTCTGAGATAATAAAGGTGTGTTGTTTTTAGTCTTTACATTTTTGAGTATTATTGTGTGCTGTTTTAGATAACAGATTTTGGCTGTTGGAGAGTCTGCAAGGCAGCAAGTTTCACTATTATGAGGAAGGAAACCTTACAGTAGAAAAGACATAGAAAGAAAAATAAAGATTGGAGATGATAAATCTGTGCAAAAAAGGTCATGTAATGTTTGTTTGTGATTATCCATTCCCCATGTTGTGAGGCTTCATATTTCCTGAACATAAAGATCAATAACATTTTCAAGTTTGTGACATTTAAATTTCTGTTTTCTTGAGATGGTCTTAGTAGGTTATTAAAATCATATTTAAAAATTACTAAAACAATGGGCATAATTATACAAGTGAAAATACAGGCAATGTTTAAGTAACTAATTAAGGGAAAGAATATGAAACGTGGGTACTTAGGATGTGTGATCCTTGAGGGTTAAGATATAAGTTTGGAGAAATTCAGAAGCAGAAGATGTATTTAAAGGGAAAAAAGAAGCATGATATTGAACAGATAAAATCCATGCAGTGGTAATTTGCTTGATTAAGCATCATTTTCCACTTTATTGCTCTATATGTCTCAAATTAGCTATGTATTAGTTAGATTCACTTGCATGAATGGGAAGAAATCTCAAATTGACTCAGCTTAAAAATGAAGGAATGAGAATTTTCTAAGACATTTTACTTAGTATCAAACAATTTTACTAAAATGAAGCTGAGGGACAGAAGTGGGCATCAGAAGCACTGTAACTCAGGGCTTGACTAATCAGAACTCTCTCTCAGGAGTCTGTTTCTGATTTTCCTCTCATATTAGTTTGATTTTAACTGCAGATATTCTCCATGGGGTGGGAAATGCATCTACCAACCAGATCATAATTTTGTATTTCATACCATTTGGCACTGCTATTAAGAATGTTATTTACTCAAACTCAAGTCAAAATCCCATGAAACACACATGTTGACTCAGATTAATTTTTATATGTCTGTGTGTGTATATATATGTGTGTGTGTGTGTGTGTGTGTGTGTGTGTGTATCTTTTTTTAATTTGGGAGGGAGTATCACTCTGTCACCAGGCTGCAGTGTAGTGGTGCGATCTTGGTTCACCACAACCTTCGCCTCCAGGATTCAAGTGATTCTCCTGCCTCAGGCTCCTGAATAGCTGGGACTACAGGTCTATGCCACCACACCCAGCTAATTTCTGTATTTTTAGTACAGATGCAGTTTCATCATGTCAGCCAGGATGCTCTCGATCCACTCACCTCAGCCTCCCAAAGTGCTGGGATTATAGGTGTGAGACACTGTGCCTGGCCAGTTTATATATTATAAGCAGTCATCGGTCCCATTTATGAATACAACTCTGGTGATGAACATGTGAACTGAGGACATGAGTGTTCATACAAAAAGGGGAGTTCTGTGTTAGAAATAACACTAAAAGCATAGGCAATCAAAGGTAAAGAAAACAGATGAATTGGATTTTATCAAACTTTAAACTTTCATGTTCCAAAAAACACTATCAAGAAGGTGAAAATACAACCTATACAATGGAAGAAGGTATCTGTAAATCATATTAGACTCATAGCTGTTAAGGGTCCAGTATCTAGTATATAAAGAACTCTTATAACTCAACAACAAAAATGCAAACAACCCAATGAAAATATGGTCTAAGGACTAGAACCGATGTTTTTCCAGAGATGTACAAATAGTCAAGAAGCATATGCAAAGGTGATCAACATCATCAGTCAGAGAGAAATACAAATGCAAACCAAAATATTCATGAGATACCTCTACACAATGGGCTAGCATTAATAATTACTACTATTATCAGAAAAAAATAACTAGTGTTGGCAGGAATGTGAGAAATTGGAATCCTGACATTTTCCTGATTATAATGTAAAGTTGTTCAGTATCTATGGAAAACAATTTAGCAGTTTCTTTAAATATTAGATATAGAACTGTCATGTGACTCATTAATTGTACTACTAAATATACTCACAAAATCATTAAAGTAAGTATTCAAACAAATATTTGTACATCAAAATTCATAGTAGCACCAATTACAATCACTTCATCCCAATCCAAGTGTTTATATACTTTATATTTTAAGTGTGTGCTAGGAGGTTTTTAAAGAAAAGATTCCAAACAAGAATAAAATTATAAAACTGATACACTGATCCAGTAATTCACACCACATCTGACACATTTTTTCTGTATATTTTCAAAGCTGTAATAATAATTTGGCTACCGCTAAGAAGAATATTTTCTGCAACATGAAACACAGATGTTGAAGGCAATATTACAACTCGTTTTACAAACTATTTAGAGTTATACCACTATGATTATAATAAAATAATTACATACAACTTCACGTGTAAAAGTTATTGTTAGCCAATGCTTGTGTGTCTGTATATGTGATGCTACATTATTTGATAATCTTACCTTGTATTCAGCAACAGTAGCTTAATAATATAGTCTAAAACTAATATGGTCATTCATTTTAAACAATATTTGTGTGTGTGTGTGTGTGTGCGCGCACGTGCACATACAGAGAGTTATTGAATTTGGGGGGCCTAAGAATCATCATTTTTAACAAACATATTCTCATTGAAGAGTCTGTCTCCAGGCCAAAATCTTACGTGTGATTTTTTCAGGCCTGATGATAGGTAGTTACAAATGCTTTATCTCACATTATCTCACAAGTCTCCTGGGCAAAGCTGCCTTCCCATCCCACACTTGATGCACAGCCAGTGCCTGGTCATCTCTAAAGAGAATTTCAGTCCAGGACTCAGGCCACTTTGGTAGGCCATGCTCTTTCCATATCTGCATTCCTGGCCCAGGCATCTCCATTCCTACATCCATCAGAGGCTTCCTTATTTGGGGTCTAAGGCTAAGAACTTTCCCAGGGGGCCTCTACTAAGATCTTTTTATGAAATGGTGGGAAGGGACTTGAAAATACTTTTCTTCACTTCTACTCAGTACTCAGTACTCAGTACTTTTCCACACCAAACTCTTCTACTCTCTCCCTCTCAGATCCCAAGTTCCATAAAACAAAAGCCTTTCATTTTGAAGGTTTCCTTGGCAGTGAGACAATTCCCCTATTTATGCTGACATATCTGACCCACAATCATTTTGTAGGAGAAAGGAAACATTTGGGGATCTGATCATTTCTCTTCTTGTTTATATTATCACAGCGATTAAAGGCTCAGCTGTTAGTTTCATTTGGTTTGTTGTTTCATTCAACTACTCTTGACACATGGCAGGTCAGATTCTCCTTCTCAACTCAGCTCATAATCCTCATTCCATCAGTCATTCTCATATATAATAGATGTGACACAGGACTTTAAACAACGCAACAGGTTAGTGGAATCTGCTAGAGTATCTGCTATAACTACATACTTTAATCATGACTTCACAAATAATTAGGAAGTCTTCTCCTCCCAATTCCGCTCCCTCGCCTATCCTCTAGGTACTTTTGACCAAGGATAGAGTGGCATAGAAGTTTGAAAATATTTTGCTTGCCTGGCACTGGGACAATCTCAGGTATAGCTCAAGCTGCAGAGCTCTCCATGAGAAGGATGCAAGCAGACATTCAAAGATATGCCTTTGCCTAGCGTCTTTCCTCTTCTCTGTCCTGCTTTACTCCCTTGAAAATTATTCTTGAGAGCGGTTCTTTCATAAATCATTTGCACAGAATTCTCACCTCACCTTCTGCTCCTGAGAAATTTGACATAAGTTTGTAAAGTAGTGGATAGAAAATATAAAGATAAGTGTTTTGCAGCTTTTTCTTATTATTGATTTAAAAATGCAGAATAAATGGAAAACAACTCTGAAAAAGAAAGATTTAAAGAGAAAATAGGAATGATTCTTATTTAACCAATGAACATAGCATTGCTTCAGAAAGTACATTTTCTCTAAAACGTCTTCTTTCTCTATCTTCTCTAAAATGATTTTCTCTATTTTTCTCTAAAATGTCACCAGTCTAAAATGTTTTACACAAATATTTTATAAAACATATGAGTTAGAGCCAGGCGCGGTGGCTCACGTTTGTAATCCCAGCACTTTGGGAGGCCTAGGCGAGTGGATCACCTGAGATCAGGAGTTCAAGACCAGCGTGACCAACATGGTGAAACCCCGTTTCTACTAAAAATACAAAAATTAGCTGGGCTTGGTGGTGGGCACCTGTAATCCCAGGTACTCGGGAGGCTGAGGCAAGAGGATTGCTTGAACCTGGGAGGCGGATGTTGCAGTGAGTGGAGATCGCACCACTGAACTCCATCCTAAGCAACAAAGCAAGAATCCATCTCAAAAAGAAAAAAAAATACATATATGGGATATATTTTATGTTACTTAAATCAGAGGTCCCCAGCCCCGGAGCCATGGACCAGTACCGGTCTGCGATCTGTTAAGAACTGGGCTGCACAGCAGGAGGTGAACGGCAGGCTAGCTACAAAGCTTCATCTGTGTTTGCAGTCGCTCCCCATCACCTCCTGGCATTGCCACTTGAGCTCCGCCTACTGCCTCCTGTCATATCGATGGTGGCATTAGATTCTCATACAAGTGTGAACCCTATTCTGAACTGCCCACGCAAAGGGTCTAGATTGTGCCCTTCTTATGAGAATCTAATTTCTGATAATTTGCCGCTGTCTCACATCACCCCTAAATGGGACCATCTCGTTGCAGGAACACAGGGTTAGGGTTCCCATTGATTTTACATTATGGTGAGTTGTATAATTATGTCATTATATATTACAATGTAATGATAATAAGATGCACAATAAATGTAATATATTTGAATCATAAAACTGTCCCCCCAACACCCGTGGCAAAATTGTCTTCCACAAAACTGGTCTCTGAGGCCAAGAAGGATGGGAGACTGACATGAACTATAATTATATAAAAGCCAGTATCTCTTACAAATATTTTGAGGGAAAAAATAATCAGACTAGTGATATCAAAATAGGGTATCACAAAACACAATAACAGACCAATTGTATTAGGTTGGTTCAAAAGTAATTGCAATTTGTGACATTACTTACACTAGGCAAAGTAGAAGCCAAAATTTTTAATTAAATATTGTCAAGCATATACATCTCATTCTTTTCAAAAATAGGACACTTAATAAAGCCAGGTAGTTTTCATTATGAGAATAAGTTACACTTATTCCTTAGAAAATATATTACTGTATCTCACCAAATCAAAGAAGGAGAAATTTCTTGTCACATTGATATATGGATTTAATAAAGTTTTATATTGACTTAAAAGAAACAAAAATATTTTATTTAACTGGAAAGAACAAATTTCTTAAGACTATTTGAAATTAACAATAATATATTTTGTAGATTGACAATTATACACTTTCCCTTAAAGTTAAAAAAAATATATATAAAAAAGACAAAGTTGCTACCTATCAAAATTGTTATATACTATAGTTCAGGGAGAAAGAGGTTGAGTAATGTGAATATATTAAAAATGAGGAAAAAATACTCCAAATAAGAAAAATAAATTAAAATTATTTGCAAATAATTGTTGCCCAGAAAATCTAAGGGAAACGTGAAAAATATCATTAGGAGTAGTGATGAAAATAAATAATATAACAAGATGAATAAAAAATAGTTAAAAAGATAAACCAGCATTGAAAAGTGTTATGAAAAAATCCATAAATATTAGGTAGAAACCATTAAATGTTAATTCATAATAAGAAATATGGACAAGTAATATGACAAAAATTCAATTCACTAAACTCGTCATAGGTTTGCATATTAAATATCAAATTCTTTACATTCTATTTGCATACTTATTTCTCCAGATTAAATTTTTAAAGGATTTAATCCCAAAATTAAATATACTGGGAATTTGATTGGAAGATCACTATAGAAAAGTTTTATTTGAAGAGAATTAATATCTTAATATATCGTCATTGAATGAATGTCATGAATGAGTGTCATGAAATGTGTTCTCACTCATTCAGATTGTTTTATCTGTTTCATTTCCTAATTTCATAACATTGTACAGATGATATGCATATTGTAGAAATTATTCACTATACCTAAAATATATGTAATCCTCTATAATATAGCATTCATGATAAAATATTCTTAAATAGTCTAAATTATATAAAAAGCATAATTTAAAAAGCATAAGAGAATAATTTTGACGAAAGAGGGGTTAGGAATAAAATTCCAAATGAGTTAGGAACCAAGGTATGATATTAAAGCTGCATTGTTGGCTGGTCATGGTGGCCCCTGCCTGTAATCCCAGAACTTGGGAGAACAAGGCAGGAAGACTGCTTGAGGTCAGGATTTAGAGACCATCCTGGGCCACATAGTGAGACCCTGTCTCTAAAATAATAAAAATAAAATAAAATAATTTAAAAACCACATTGTCTTCTAGTGACTTAATATGACATATGTGTACTTATTTTTTTGTGTGTGGTAGCACTTTCTTACATTTTCAGTTATACCCTCTCATTAATGTTAAATTGTATTATTAACTATCTTAATAATTAAGACTGAAGTTACTCACAGTTATTGGAAATTAATATTAAATATCAAGCCACAGATGTGCTTGGAAAAATATATACTGCTTTCAAACTCATCAATAATATGTCTTATTTTTTCAGATAGTCTAGTTTTAGTTTACACTTTTATTGTTGAATATGTGTCAACAAATAGTGAGAATATATTTAAATTTTATAAAAAACAAAATACAAAGCATCACATTAAAATAGTTCTAAGAAATAACTACCATTTTGATTTGCTTTTTTTTTCCTTAAGGTAAAACAAAAAGGACAATTTGTATCTTGAATTTACCTCAGAATAATCTTCATCTGAGATGTAAAAGGATTAAATGTTTAAGGAAAAACAAAAAAGTAAGTATTGTACAGCATAATTAATTTGACTTGTTAAACACTGTGAAAAACATTCATATACTTTAAACTAGTAGGTAATTCTTATCCATTTGGAGCATATGAAGTAATCAGTGGTATAAGAATGAGAATTTTAATGGTCATCAAAAATCTGAGAAAATGTTTGATCTTCTTTTGTAGGGTAAATAACCATGTGTATTTTAAGAATCTGAGAAAAAGCTATGGAAGCTGTGTAAAATGGCTTATGAATTGGTCTTGTACATTAAATGGCACCCAGTTGCTTGCACTGCTCATTCCAAAGGCATTGAAGAGTTTCATTCTCATCAGAAATAATAGAAGTTGGTATGGCCGGGAAAGAAAATGAAATCCCAGATGACTGAGTTGGCTGCAGAATAAAAGTTACCATCTGATCCTTTTTATTGTTTTCCTAGGAAGAAATTGATACAAGTAACTAGCATGCCAGAAATTTCCTGAAAAAGTTGGATGTTTGGAGTGAAAATATATAAAGAGTGCAACTCATGATTGTTTGGAGAGGAAAATAAACTATTATAAAATTAGGATTTAGACAAATCCGTATTATACATATCATAGCCATATAATTTTTGTTCTTTATCCTTACTCTCCATAAAGTGTTTTAAGATATAGAAATGATTGTTACATTGCTTTTTATTTAATTACATATTATTTTTCACTAAGATACAAATATAATACTATTTTTATTATCAAAGTATTTAAAATGTATTTTTTTTTTGTTTTGCTTTTTAATTTTCTCCTCTGGCAAAATTAAATACTGTGGGGAAAGGTGTAATTGTTCTCCATCTTTCCATTGTGCTTAGATATGGTGTTGGGCATATATTTCTTTCCAGTTAATAGGATGAGAAAATGTTATGGCAGTGCCAACTTTTTATTTTGGCACCAAAATTACCTACCAGCAGAAAGCTCTACTGTGTCCCCAAATTAGAATTGATTTGAGGAATAGGAGGATGTTGGTATGAAGAGAAATTCTAATTAGCAAATGTAATTGAATGCTATTAATCTATATTAATTTCAGCATCCAGAATAAACTATTCTTTAATTAACTCCTTATACATATAAATTAAATCTTATCACATCAATTGTAATTACTAAAGATATACATGTAAATAACTACACAGGAGCAAATTGCAATGGAAACAAAGTTTTTGTTTTTATTTTTCAAAAATTTCTTTTATGAATCACAGAGTCAAACCACGCCATTAAAATTTGAAGAAAGTCCTCATGTTGAAATTTTATTAATTGACATACGGTTGTATCTCATCACTTGGTATGCTAGTAAAATTTATCTGTCTTTCTGAGGAAACAAAGCCTATCATTGTAATGTTTGCTGATTTTGTGATACAATTATTTCCACCATTGGCAATTTCAAACTCCCAACGGGGCTCCATTGATAAAGGAGTTGGGAAACAATGACCATGGTGATCTCTTGTAAGCCAATTCACGCCACTGGCTCCAGCACATCCTGTCACTGATGATAATTTTATTATAATGAAATGATAGCAACTGATTCAATTAGGAATTGGCTGCGTAGAGTTGTTAAATACAAAATAACCAAAATGTAGAATAAGAATAAATCTCTGATAACCCAAGTGTAATACAAATACATAGAAAATCAGAAACACAGTATCATTGTTAATTAATTCCTAAGATCACTCAGAAAACAAAATATCACTTGTTGATATTGATTCCCAAAGTATATACAGAAAATTGGAGCTATGTGTACAATTATATGTCAAGTTGAGTACAACAATTAAATAGTACACTGTATACAAATAAAACATCATCAAAATTAACTGAAGATTAGTTAGAAAAATAAGTATATCAGCAGAGTTTTAAATCCCTCAGCAAGTGACAGAAATTATCTCTCAAAAATGGTCAATGCTTTTAAAATTATAAAAAATAGATTATTTTAGCAGTTGAGAGTTTCAAAATGTAGTAATGAATGACGGCCATGACCTTCCATCATCTGATCCTTTCCTTCCTGTCTAGACTCTCCCCACCAGACTCCCCTAAAATCCCTCTAGCCATGTACCCTCTTGGCTCTGCCATGTAACCTCTTAGCTCTTCTTATAATGTGTCAAATTCTGCTCTCCCATGTATCTTCTTGGCTCTTCTTATAATGTGTTGATTTCCCTCCCATTTCAGCAACTTGAACCTTCTTGCTGTTGTTACCAAAATACCAGGAGTTCAGTGTAGATCCTGCTGTTCCCTACATGGAAAGCCAAGGACTGAGAGGATTAGTGCCAAAAAAAAGAAGGCTTTAATCAGGTGCTGCAGCTGAGGAGATGAGAGATCAGCCTCAAACCCATCTTCCTGACTGAATAAAATTAGGAGTTTATATGGCAGGGAAGAAATGTAACTGTGTGGAAAACAGGAACTGGAGAAGGATAGGAAAGCAATCACGATGAATGAGGAGCCTGGCATCTCATGTCTGAATGCAATAATCTGGTGAGTTTCAGGTTTTTTGATACTCTTTGAGAGGCCTGGGGGATCCTTTCCTAGGGAAGGAATTCAGATAAAACAAATGTTAAGTTTCAAGCTTAAAACCCAGAAAGTTCAATGTTTATGTTCATCCAACAGAACTGTCAATGGGATTATTGGGTGGGTTTAATAGTGCTCTGCAATCCACACTTCTACCATTGAGACACTATTCACCTTCTCTTACCCTTCACCTATGTTAATGTACTCCAAAGCACTTATTTTCTGAAATTGTATTATTTGCTTTTTTCTCAGATATTCATAATGTATCTCACTTAATACATTGCAAGTTCCATGAAAGCAAGTGGATTAGTTTTTTTAAAATATTTTTATTGTGTAAGGAACTATTACAAACAGTGGCTTAAAACAATGAATATTTATTATCTCACAGTTTCCTTGAGTAAGGATTCTGGGCAGGGTTCTCTGCATATAGTTTCAACCAAACTGAAATAAAAACACCAGCAAGAGCTATGATCTCATCAGAGAGTCTCAGCATTCAGTTCTAAGCTCACTGTGTGTTAGCAGAATGTATTTCCCTGTGTTCGTGAATGAACCAAACATGTGTCAGCCTTCTTGGTACAGCAAAGCAAAATACTGACATCCAAATTGCAGCAAAACAATCAGGCATTTATTGCAGGACACCAAGCAAAGAGAATCAGGCAGCTCATGTTTAAGACCCATACTCCTGGTTGGCTTACAAACAAGGGTTTTTAAAGCCAGAAGAAATTTTCAGGAGTGAAGCTACATGCTAAATTAATATATGGAGGTTATACATTGAGTTGGCCTAAAAAATGGGTGCTATATTGAAGCAGAAGCTTGCAGGTCTTAGGCCAATTCAGAGATTTTCCTGATTTGCAATTGGTTAAGGAAGAGAAGCTTTGTTTAAAAATTTGGAGTCAACAGAAAAGGGGTTAGCTCTGGCTTGCGTATGTGACTTCTTTCAGGAAGAACTTTCGAAGAAAGAGCAGTGATCAGAGCTGTCTTCAGTTCCCCTTATCTGATGTCTACCTGCCAACAGGTCTGTTTGTTGGTGGCCCAGGTTTCTGAAAAACAACTCAAGGGCATGTGTTAAGATATTATCTTTAGTTTCTATAAGGAACCAAACTTTACATGATTCTAACTTCCTTTTCTCTCTCTCTCTCTTTTTTTTATTTTTTATTTATTTATTTATTTTTGCAACAGAGTCTCATTCTTGTCACCCAGGCTGGAGTGCAATGGTGTGATCTCCGCTCACTGAAACGTCTACCTCCTGGGTTCAAGCAATTCTCCTGCCTCAGCCTCCCGAGTAGCTGGGATTGCAGGTGTCCACCGCAACTCCCAGCTAATTTTTGTATTTTTAGTAGAGACAGGGTTTCACTGTGTTGGCCAAGCTGGTCTCAAATTCCTGAACTCACGTGATCCACCTGCCTCAGCCTTCGAAAGGGCTGGGATTACAGGCATTAGCCACTGTGCCCAGCCTCCTTTGCTGTTTTTTAAGCTACTATTACCATCTTGCTTATCAAGTTGCTTATTTACTTCTCAGAGCTAGCCAGATTCCTGGAATTTCCCTTGATGGAACTAAAGATTTTTCTTTATTTTCATGCTGGAGAGGACTACATTCCCCTAAGAGAGAGTTTTACTCCATCTCACTTGCAGGTAAAGGACAGTGGTTCCTGCTTTCTCATTAGTTGCAAACTGGAGCCATACTCAGATCCTAGAGCCCACTCCCCATTCTATGCAACATGGCCTTTTCCAGATGTGGAACTTTGCTTCAAGGCCAGGTGGATACTCGCTGTCGTCTGCAAATATAAAATCTTATACAGTCACGCAATGCTTAACTTAATGATGAGGATATAGTCTGAGAAATGCATTGTTAGGCGATTTTATGATGCAAACATTGTAGAGTATACTCAAACCAATTTAGATGGTATAACATATTATGCACCTAGGCTATATGGTAGAACTTATTTCTTGTAAGTTACTGTATTGAATACTGCTACTATATTGAATACTGAAGACAGTTGCAACACAATGGTAAATATTTGTGTATCTAAACACAGAAAAAGTACAGTAAAAATATGATATTATAATCTTAAAAGACCACCATTGTATGTGTGGTCAATGGTGACCAAAAGGTTGTTATGCTGTGCATGATTGTACAAGGTAATGTAATCATTGAAGTGACCATCTGTAATATAATTAAAATATATTTGCTTTGTGTCTGATTCCTGGCAAAGAGATCCTAAAACCTTGGAATTTCCTGAGTGATAACAGTATCTTTTGCATGTTAATGAGATGACTTTTTGGAATAGGGGCTGGATTAGTTCAGGATGGGGTCTGGGGTCATCCTCATCAATGTGAAAACCAACCCAGATATTAGAAGGTTGGAAATTGTTTTCTTTCTGTTTTGTTTTGTTTTCTTCTCTCTCTTCTTTTCCTTTTTGGCAGATGGAGTCTCTCTGTTTTCCAGGTAGGAGTGCAATGGTACAATCATAGTTCACTGTAGCTGTGAACTACTCAGCTCAAGTGTTCTTCCTACCTCAGCCTCCCAAGTGGCTGAGGCTACAGTAGCACACCCAGCTGATTTTTATATTCTTCTTTTTTTTATTTCTTAAGAGATGAGTTCTCACTATGTTGTCAGACTGGACTCGAACTCCTAGCAACCTCAAGTAATACTGCTTCCTCAGCTTCCTGAGTCCCCAGGATTACAGGCATGAGATAGGACACCGAGCTCAAGGGTTAGATTGTGCCTAGTTACTGAACATGACAAAACAGCAACAACAACAACAATACTCCAAATGAAAAGATTTGGGTAAGCACATGCAAGGTGGTGAACACATTTACCCGCTAGGAGTCTCACACACCCCAGCAACCCTTAAACGTGAGGCTTCTGTGCGCCCAGGGCCCTTCTGGATGTCACCTTATGTACCGCATTATTAGTTTGTTCATTTGCATCCTTTAGAGTAAAACTGTAATCACAATTATAGTGCCTTTCTAAGTATTTGGATTCAAACAAATTATCAAATCTGAGGCCACGTTTTGAAAACTCCCAACTTTGACGTAGGCCTGGAAGAAGTATGGGTTCTCTGGAGTTCGTAATTGCAGCAGGCATCTAAGCAGTTGAAGTCTTGTAGAACTGAGCTTTTAACTAGTAGGGTCTATGCTAACTCTGGGTGTTTAATGGCAGAATTGAATTCCACTGTAGTATACCCAATTGGGGTCAACATTTGGAAAAGTGGGTGTTGTATGGGAAATTCAAGCACAATCTCATCAATTTTGTTATACAAAATAACCAAATCAAAGCGATGAACATTCTGTCATGTTTACAGATCTCACCCACAGCTTAAGGGAATTTGACTTTACAGAGCTTGTGCAACAGACTGAGGGGTAGCATAGACTACCTTAGAATTCTTCCAACCACAGCAATGATGTCAGATACCTAACGTCTAAAATAATACTTGACATATGCAAATAGTCCAGTATTGATTTTCTTCTTGACAGTAAAGTTTTTGCATTAGGTTTATTGTTTATACAAGTTAAAAACTTATTTCAAAAGATTTAAAATATTGAAATCATTTTAATGTTAAATAATATAGGTAGGCAATATCCTTTTTTTTTTGAGACAAAGTCTCACTCTGTCACTCAGGCTGGAGTGCAGTGGTGCCATCACAGCTCACAACCTCCACCTCCTAAGTTCAAGCAATTCTACTGCCTTAGCCTCCAGAGTAGCTCTGATTATAGGTGCCCACTACCATGACTGGCTAATTTTTGTATTTTTAGTAGAGATGCAGTTTCACCATGTTGGCCAGGCTGTTCTCTAATTCCTGACCTCAAATGATCTGTCCGCCTCAGCCTCCCAAAGTGCTGGGATTACAAGCATGAGCCACCATGCCTGGCTAATATCTACATTTAGATTGATGAAGTCTTTCCTCTCTGTCACGTTTTAGACACTGGTACTACAAAGGTGACAAAAGAATAATCTAGCTATTTATAAAATAATTTTGAAATGTTATAGTTGAAAAATTCACTGTGTGTATAAGCTGTCACCTTGTAAACATAAGGACCAGAAGATATCATGTGTAAATTTTAAATGCCTATTTTCTGTACGTATTAGTTCATTCTCATGCTGCCAATAAAGACATACCAGAGACTAGGTAATTTATAAAGGAAAGGTTTAATTGACTCAGAGTACAGCATGGCTGGGGAGGCCTCAGGAAACTTACAGTCATGGCAGAATGGGAAGCAAATACATCCTTCTTCACATGGTGGTAGGAGAGAGAAGAATGAGTACACAGTGAAGGGGGAAACCCCTTATAAAACCATCACATCTCCTGAGAACTTACTATCATGAGAACAGGATGGGGGAAACTTCCCCCATGATTCAATTATTTCCATCTGGCCCCTCCTACAAAATGTGGGCATAATGAGAAGCGCAGTTCAAGATAAGATTTTGGTCAGGACACAATCAAACAATATAGTTCTACCCCAGTCCCTCCAAAATTTCATGTCCTCACATTTCAAAACACAATTATAACCTTTCAAAACTCTCCCAAAGTCCTAACTCAATCCAGCATCAACTCAAAGGTTCAAATCCAAAATTTCATCTGAGACAGAGCAAGTCCCTTCTGACTATGAGCTTGCAAAATAAAAAGCAAGTTAGTTACCTCTTAGATACAATGGGTGTACAGGCATTGGGTAAATACACTCATTCTAAATGGGAGAAATTGGCCAAAACTAAGGAGCTACAGACCCCATAAAGTTCCAGAATCCAATAGGGCAGTCATTAAACCTTAAAGGTCAAAATAATTTCCTTTGACACCATGTTTCATATCCAGGGCATGCTGATGCAAGAGGTAGGCTCCCACAGCCTTGAGCTGTTCTGCTCCTGTGGCTTTGCAGGGTCAAGCCCCCCTCCAGGATGCTTTCATAGCTGGCATTGAGTGTCAGTGGCTTTTTGAGGTGCATGGTGAGAGCTGTCAGTGGATCTACCATTCTGGGGTCTAATAGATGGTGGTCCTCTTCTCACATCTCCACTAGGCAGTGCCTCACTGGGAAAACTGTGGGGGGGCTCCAACCTGACATTTCCCTCCCATGCTGCCCTAGCAGAGGTTCACCACAAGGACCCTGCCCCTGTAGCAAACCTTTGCCTAAACATCTGGGCATTTCCATATATCTTTTGAAATCTAGTCTGAGCTTCCTAAATCTCAATTCTTGTCTTCTGCACACCCACAGGCTTAATAACATTTGGAAGTAGACAGGGATTGGGGACTTGCAGTCTCTGAAGCAGCAGCCTGAGCTGTACCTTGTCCCTTTTTAGCCTTGGTGGGAGCTGAAGCAGGGGGGATGCAGGACACCATATACTGAGGCTGCATAGAGAAGGGGGCCCTGGGCCTGACCCCCAAAAAGGTTATTCTCTCCTAGGCCTCTGGGCCTGTGATGGAGGGGTGGACATGAAGGTCCAATACATGCCCTGGAAACATTTTCCCCTTTGTCTTGGTGATTAATATTTAGCTCCTAGTTACTTATTCAGATTTCTGAACCAGGCTTGAGTTTTTCCCCAGAAAAATGGGCTTTTCTTTTCTATCACATTGTCAGGCTATAAGTTTTTTAAACTCTTATGCTCTGCTTTCTCTTGAACACTTTGCTGCTTAGTAACTTCTTCCAGCAGATATCTTAAATCATCTCTCTCAAGTTCGAAGTTTCACAGATTTCTGGGGTCTGGGCAAAATTCTACCAGTTCATTTGCATAGCAAGAGTGAATTTTACTCCAGTTCCCAACAAGTTTCTCATCTCCATCTGTGACCACCTCAGTCTGGATTTCATCGTCCATATCACTATCAGCAATTTGGTCAAAGCCATTCAGCAAGTCTCTAGGAAATTCCAAAATTTCCCACATCTCTCTGTCTTCTGAGCCTTCCAAGTCTCTGGGAACTTCCATATTTCCCCACATTTTCCTGCCTTTTCCTGAGGCCTCTAAACTGTTCCACCCTCTGCCTATTACCCAGTTCCAGATTTACTTCCATATTTTTGGGTATCTTCATAGTAGCATCCCACTCTTGGTACCAATTTACCATATTAGGCCATTCTCTTGGTGCTAATATAGATATACCAGAGATTGCAATTTATAAAGGAAAGATGTTTAATTGACTCACACTTCCACATGGTTAGGGAAGCCTCAAGAAACTTATAATCATGGTGCATAGGGAAGCAAACATGTCCTTCTTCACATGGTGGCAGGAGAGAGAAGAATTAGTACCCAGTGAAGGGAGAAGCCCCTTATGAAACCATCAGATCTCATGAGAACTAACTCACTATCATGAGAACAGGATGGGGAAAAACTGCTCCCATGATTTAATTATTTCCACCTGGTTCCTCCCATGACAAGTGGGTATAATAGGAACTGCAATTCAAGATGAGGTTTGGGTGGGGACACAGCCAAACCATATCACTATACTATGCAAATTCACCTTTTCTAGTTATTGTTGCACTTCAAAGACCTCAGAGAGTCTAGGGGTTGGAGGGTGTGTGATTTTGTTTTCTTTTTAAAGGTAAATCAAACAGCTACTGAGACACTATTTACCTGAAATGGAACAGCCTTTGCATGCAGTAAAGTCTCAACTTCAAGATTAACAAATAAATATAAGTAAATTTTAAAAGTCCTAAGAAATAGATATTTAACTATTAACTAAACATGTTCAATATGTTATATTCAATATATGGATATTTAACTATTAACTAAACATGTTATTATGGGGTAAATTCACATTACATATTATATGTGTAATACATGAACACATGCTATATATAATTTCCTTTTTATTGCCATTTTTTTCTTGTCAGGTAATCTTCTATCTTCTTTTTAAGACATCACAAGTTAATGATTGATAATTTGGGATCGACAATACTGCTCAGTGTTTTTCAGGATGTGAATCACCTTTAAACCTAGAGTATTGCTCTGAACATGTGGCTACTGACCCTGGGGTTTAACCATAACTCAAATTTTGCTGAGCTTCAAACACTAGTTCCAGTGACAAATGGAACAAATTCTACAAACTGCTTCACACAAATAATGCTTCTGGATTGCTTGTTGTGCTCACTTGCAGAGCCGAAAGAACCATTTTTCTTCTAATCCTTACAGACAAAAATGCATTAGTCTTTCCACTTCTAATCCAAGCCACGCCATTTTTCCTCTTGTGAGTAAATGGTTTTGTGGCGTCTCTGTTGGTCATTATAATCCCTGGTTTATGAAGGCTTCAGTGCTATTCACAACTTCTGTATTCTTCTGTTACCTTCAATATAGCACTTTGTCTGTCTGTAAATAACAGTTAGATAGTTCAGGATAAAGACATCTTAATCTTATCATTACATGACTTTATATAGCTATTTAAACATAATATAATTCGGGCATAACTCTATATAAAAAATAAAATGTCAAGGACATTAAAAACATAATATGTAAATAGATATCACAATTTTTTAAAGAAAAATCATAGTACATGGTTTAATAATGGACTAGTATGCAATTTGAATGCTGCCTGTGTCCATACTCTTAACAATTACAAAATGTATACTCATTTAAAACCTTCACTTAGTACTGTATATATCAAACCTTATGTACTTTCGAAATTTACACCAATTAGCACCCTACAAAATAGTTATTACTATTAATATCATTTAACAGATGAAAAAGCTGATGTACTGAGTGACTTTAAACATAACCTATAATCTCACAAAATTTCAGTTTCTCCATCTGGATAGAATATATAAGTTTTTAAAAAAATTTTTCCATATATCTATGTTTTACATAATACTTTACATAATACTATGTTTTACATAATACTTTAAAATTTGTTGAAAGCAAGTTCTAATAAATTACAATGTGCCTAATATTGCCTTGATCATGGTTCATGCTCAAAATAAGTAGTTGATTATTTAAGGAACTTAAGTGGAAAATGTATAGCTATTTTTAAGGACTGTGAAGGATTACAGATTTTTATCCTACCAGAAATCTAAGTGGGTATCTTTTCAAAATTGTATGAATTACAGTAGAAGATACAAGACTCTTGGATCAGATACAAAGAAAAGTTTATTATTATCAACAATCACCACAGCTAGAGTATTAGCATTTCAGCACCAGTTCCTGAGATCCAGTTTTCATAGGATAATGTGAAAAGAGTTGGTTAAAAACCTACACAAGCAGTAAGGGTCTTTACTGCAGAAAAATCCCAAATTTATATATGTCCATTATTTTTTTTTTTTTTGAAGTTAAAAAAGAGGTTTATTGTAAACAACAATAACAATACTAAAACCAATTTATATCTTACAGATATGTGCTCATGGTTTAACTGGGAAAAAAGATGTTTGTAAAGTCACTATTTCAAACACTCAGTGATATAATACTCATTCTTTGCATTTTTACGCTAAGGTGAAAATATGAATAGTGGGTTTACTAGTTACAACTTGGACCTCTAGTCTTTGCCAGGCTTAGTTAGGCTTCTATGTTTTAGGGAGAAGGATGCCCATTTAGTGGGAAAACTAGAGGGCGTCTTCTCTAATCCTAAAACACTAACTTTATGTATGCAAATCATATTGTTTATTTGTTTGTTTCTTTCTTTCTTCCTTTTTTTTTTTTTGAGATAGAGTCTCACTCTGCCACCCAGGCTGGAGTGCAGTGGCGTGACCTCAGCTCACTGCAACCTCTGCCTCCCAGGTTCAAGTGATTCTCCTGCCTCAGCCTCCTGAGTAGCTGGGATTACAGGCGCATGCTACCGCACAAGGCTAATCTTTTGTATTTTTGGTTGAGATGAGGTTTTGCTGTATTAGCCAGGAGGGTCTCGAACTCCTGACTTCGTGATCTGCCCAACTCAGCCTCCCGAAATGTTGGGATTACAGCCACCGCACCTAGCCTCTTTTTCTTTCTTTTTCTTTCTTTCTTTCTCTTTCTTTCTTTCTTTTTCTTTCTTTCTTCTTTCTTTTTCCTTCCTTCCTTCTTTCTTTCTTTCCTTTCTTTCTTTCTTTTTTTTGAGACAGAATTTCCTTCTTCTTTCCCAGGCAGGAGTACAATGGCAAGATCTCGACTTACTGCAGCCTTCACCTCCCAGGTTCAAGCAGTTCTCCTGCCTCAGCTTCTCAAGCAGCTGGGATTACAGGCACCAGCCACCCTACCTGGCTAACTTTTGTATTATTTTTAACCGTGCAGTTAGAATGTTTAAGTTTTGCACTTCAGAAGTAGATACTTTCTGTTTCTTCCAAGGCTGTTAGACAAACACTTTTAAAAACATAGTTTGGAATAAGTTACAAATGTATACACATTTGTGAGATAATGCATAAATGTAAGAAACCACCAAGATTTTTCTCCCTAGCATTCTTTTTAAAATTATTTACCCTATACTGCACTGATTTTGGTAGTGTATATTTTTTAGATAGCCAAATATTTTTATTGGTTTTCCAAGTAGATGTCTCCTGGTCACTACCTACCTGTGAACCAGTCTCTACAGCAGTAGAAGTATGAATAGTACATCTGTTCAAACAAGAGAAGTGGTATAAAAAAACTACATTGGGTAGCTATTGTGTGTGTGATCCTCCAGGTCCCATGCTGGTTTTAAGTATAACCATATCAGCTTAATATAAAACCATGAACTTCCTAAAATCAGAGAACTTAAAGTGATGGAGATGAAGCTACATGAAAGAGACCCTGGACTATTAACTACTTGTAGCTTTAATGAGGGGTGGTAGCTTTAATGAGGGGTTGACTAAACAATGATTAAAACTGTTTTTTTAATCATTGTTTAGTCAAACAAGTTTATTTGAATGAACAATGGTTTATTTTTATTGAAGTAAGTATAAAAGTTAAAAATGTCATGTTTGCATATTAATCATTATTTTGGAACTTTTCTATTATAAGAAAATATGTCTTGCTCTTAGTTGTCTATGCATTCAAAGTCTGTGCAACTTCCTTTTTAAATACTGGGCGTACCAGGTGTGGTGGCTGATGCCTGTAATCCCAGCACTTTGGGAGGCCAAGGAGGATGAATCATGAGGTCAGGAATTCAAGACCATCCTGTTCAACATAGTGAAACCCCATCTCACTAAAAATACAAAAAAATTAGCCAGTGTGCTGGAAGTTGACTGTAATCCCAGCTACTCAGAAGGTTGAATTTGGGAGGCAGAGGTCGCATTGAGCAGAGATTTATTACCAATAAATAAATAAATAAATAAATAAATACCTCAGCATCTTCTGTCGGGTTACAAATGTCACTTTGTGATAGCATTGTCTGTTCCTTTGCAGGAGCCCTTTTGCATTTGTACGTTGTTTCACACTCAATAGCAAACGGCATAGGCCTGATTAGATTATTAACTCATATATTAATATTTTATATCATATATAGTTAATATGATATATTAATAACTAGAATTTATTTTGTTTCTTTTTTCTTTGTCCCATTAATTCATTGAAGCGATTAAAAATATTATTATTATGTTTCATCAACTTTAAAAGAATTATTTATAAGTCTAGGCCTCAAATTATCCTTTTCTGTATCACAGTTTTCATGTAAAAATGTCAAAGTTTCAGGACAAATGTCATTAAACAATACAATAAATATTCATAATAAATCAACAGTCAAAACTCATAAAAACACAGAAACTTTACTATACATTTTACCTCTGACTTACATAATTCATATTAATGACACCACCAAATATCATTGGAGCAGCTGAATTGGAACACAGAAAATACTTCCGTTAGTATAAAAATGCCCTTTGGATTTTCTGTTGCATCATTTTATTTTATTTTATTTATTTTTATTTTTCATTTTTTTTTTGGAGACGGAGTTTCGCTCTTGTTACCCAGGCTGGAGTGCAATGGCGCGATCTCGGCTCACCGCAACCTCTGCCTCCTGGGTTCAGGCAATTCTCCTGCCTCAGCCTCCTGAGTAGCTGGGATTACAGGCACGCGCCACCACGCACAGCTAATTTTTTGTATTTTTAGTAGAGACGGGGTTTCACCATGTTGACCAGGATGGTCTCAATCTCTTGACCTCTTGATCCACCCGCCTCGGCCTCCCAAAGTGCTGGGATTACAGGCGTGAACCACCGCGCCCAGCCCATGTTGCACCATTTTAATCTGTTCAGTTTATTAGGTTAGTCAGCAGCCTATAAAAAGAGATTGGGGTAAGTTATCCCAGAAGGAGAGTGTAACATCAGTTCAAAGCAATCCCACTTTCACTGATTATACATGGTCACTATTATCTAATGTAGAACTGACTCAGTCGAGTAAATTGGGTCATACTGAATACTGATATGCAGGGCTGGAAAACCATGAATGAAATTGCTAATGGGATTTCTCAATCATTGTCAGTGTGTACTATTGTAGAAATCAATAATTGATTTATTTTGTCCTCTTACCTTTTATAACCCTTAGTGATACATCACAGAATTCTGGTTTGATAAATCTTATTCTAGACTTAAATAACATGACCTAAAATTTTAGTAAGATTTTAGAAGTTCTAATTTTCATTTCATATATAGAATATAAATTTAACAATTTCTCAAAATCATTAAGAAAATTTTAGCACACCTTCATAATATTAATTCTAATAAATTATGTAATTATTTCTAATATCTCATTTATTCAAATGAAATGTTTACCTTAAATGTGATTGATAGGATCATGGTTCTATGATTATGTGTTTCTGTAAAAGAAAAAATTTGTTTATCTTATTCCATATTTTGAAGAAATATCATGGATCTCACAATATAGTATTTGAAATTTCATTTGAAATAATCATTGGGGCATTGAAATTATATAGATAAAGCACAATCTTAATAAGCTTATAATTTCTGATGGGGATAAAGAGGTTCACATACAATTTATTTATTTTATAGATATTTTACCATTATTTTTTCATAATAAAAACAAAAAGAAACAAAACAAAAATGATGTGGTTAGTTTACCATCCAATAAAGAAACACTAACTCTCACCTAATGTCTCAAACTATAAAATATTGGCATTAAATAATAAAACTATACACATCTATTCTTCCACTTTATTAGTAGGAAACTTTTTGTTAAAAATCTTAAACAAAGCAATGTAAGCAAGTATGTAAATATAAGTAGGTTCTCCACATAGCAATTTGCCACTAAAATGTATCTTCTTAGTACAATATATGTTCAAAATTAAAATACTCTTTTCATTTCACCTTTTTAATCCATTTTTGACAATGAGTTATGTAAAGGTAACTTGAATGGCTAAACTGTGTCCCCCAACATTTATATGTTGAAGTCTTTACCTCTAGTATGTTAGAATGTGACTATATTTAAAGATAGTGCCTTTAAAGAGGTAATTAAGTTATAATAGGGTCATTAGAGTGGGCCCTAATATAGTAAGACTGGTTTCCATACAAGAGGAAGAGTAGGACACAGAGGCACATCAGAAGTGCGCACACAGAGAGGTTATCTGAACACGCAGCAAAGTCTGCCCTCTGCAAGCCAAGGAGAGAGGTCTCAGTTGAAACCAAATCTGTCACCATCTCGATCCTGGACTTTCTGCCTTCAGAACAATGAGAAAATCCATTTCTGTTGTGTAAGTCACACAACCTTGGATATTTTATTATGACATTTATCACGAAATAAATACAGTAACTCTTCTTAAATTGTCCTTCTCCTTCATATAATCACCTTTTCTATTAATATGTGTAGGAGTCTGCTAGGATTGCCATAACAAAATACCTCAGACTAGGTGACTTAACAGAAATGCACGTTTTTATAGTTATTGATGCTGGAAGTCAAAGTTAAGATATTGGCAGGTTTAATTCCTCCTGAGGCGTCTCTCCTTGACTTGCAGAAAACATCTGCTAGATGTGTTCTCATATGGTCTTTTGTTTGTGTGTGCATCTCTGGTGTCTTTTTCTCTTCTTGTAAAAACACTAGTAATATTGAATTAGGGCCTCACCCCTAGGACCTCATTTAAATTTAGTTACCTTGTGAAAGGCCATGTATCAAAATAGAGTCACCTCAGGTTAGGGCTTCAATTTATGAATTTGGGAGACAGCACAATTGAATCCACAAAATATGATATGAAATTGGCACTTTATATGTTTATTTTATTATAAACACACATTTTATCATTCAGGAAATGGGAGATCGTTAAAAATTTGCATAAAAATATCTGATTATTACTATTTCTCCAAAAATCTTTTTACTATATCATGAATAACCATTCTGTAGATAGACTTCATTCTACTGTCATTTCAAAATGCAGCACCAGCATTTTAACTCTCCTCAACATAATATCTGCCTTTTATAAAATTCAAAACAGTTAATCTCATGTCTTTACTTATATGACAGATTATTTTGTAACCTCTCTCTCTGACAGTGCTTCCCACCCCCATGAACATTTTTGTTTTTTAACTAAAAAAATTCCAGCGTGTATTTTATTTAAAACTGCCTCCCATTTGAGTCTCATGAGCTGTGAAATATAGTTTGGATACAATGAAGAAGATAAATAGTTTTCATTTTTAGCCTATAGAAAATAATTTGTTCTGCTCTGGAAACTAGTAATCTAAAAGACACCCTGACATAAATTCTCTGTTCTTTTAATAACAATGAGCATTTAAGTGGTTGGGTGAATTCCTTCAGACTCCATGTGATTTATCAGAACAAATCTTATTAAAAATGTAACGCTTCAGACAATGTTTAATATTAGTCCTTCATTTAGGATTAAACACTGTATCGAGGACAGGCATTTAAAATGAAAACAAAACTTAAAAATATTTTATAAATAATTGCTGAATCTTGAATATTCATTCTATTGTTATGTATACCTCTTTGTTCTTTAATTTTAAACTAAGAGAATATGTTTAATTACTCCACGGAAAGGTAGGCCTTGAACCTTTCTTCTTTATACCCTACGATTGGCTTGTTTAGCTTAAAATTGCTGTGAAAATTAAGACGTTGCCATGATAGTTGTGTATTAAAGGTAAAATGACTGGCATCCTTGCATCATGAACATTAACTATACTGATCTGATCATATTACCAATTTTTACACGTATTTTTACTTGTCTATTTTCCAATAATATGTTCAAATCATAGTTAATATAAAGACATAGTTAATATGACTATATTTAGTAAAGTATATTAATATAAATTTGTCATAAAGTTTTGAATTTTAATGACTTCAGTTGATGCTTCCATCATCTCTCAATTTGACCACTGCAAAACTGTATAAAAGCCATATATACATGTCAGTACTCAACTTTGCAGCTGGAACATATTTTTAAATAAATATCTGGTTATGTTGCTTTCTGATAGAAAACATACTTTTTACTCTTCTTAAGACAATAAAAATAAACTTGATCTGCTTACCCTTCATCAGGCATTAGTAGCCCCTTTATTTTGACTAATTTCTCCCATTTGGAATGGGTGTATTTACCCAATGTCTGAGCTGCCATTGTATCTAGGAAGTAACTAACTTGCTTTTGAGTTTATAGGCTCACAGGCAGTAGGGATTTGCCTTGTCTTAGAAGAAACTCTGAACTTGGACTTTTGGGTTAACATTGGTAATACTTTGTGGGACTGTTGGAAGCAAATGACTGTGCTTTGAAATGTGAAGACATAAGATTTGGGAAGCGCCAGGTGCAGAATAATACGGTTTGGCTCTGTACGTGTGCCCACCCAAATCTCACCTTGAATTGTAATAATCCCCATGTGTCCAGGGTGGAATCAGGTGGAGATAATTGAATCATTAGGGCAGTTTCCCTCATGCTGTTCTCATCATGATAGTGAGTGAGTTACCATGAGGGCTGATGGTTTTATAAGGGGCTTCCCCCTTCACTTGTCACTAATTCTCTCTCCTCCCTTTATGCTTATGTTGGCATGCTTAATGGTGCCTCATAGGTCTAAACATCTCTGTTTATTTTTATTCATTCTTTTTTTTTATTTTTCAGAATGAGTAAACTTAATTGACCCATCCTTGAGCTCACTGATTATTTCTTTTGCCATGTGTACTATTTTGTTAATCCAGTATAGTGAATTTTAAAATTTTAGTTATTGCATCTTTCCATGCCAGAAGTTCAATTTTGTGTGCATTTACAATTTTTATGTGTAAGTACTTTCTATTTAGTGAGATATTGTTTCTATTTTTTTTAATTTTTGGAGCATGGTTTTTCCTTATTCTTTTAACATAGTTATAATAGTTGATTTAAAAGCATTTTCTAGTAATTCCAATGTCTGGGTTTCTTTGGAAACAATGTTTTAAATCTTTTTCTTTTTGATTTCAATCAATATTTTTGCCCAAACCCAAGGGAAAAGTTTCTATTAAATATTTTTCTTTAGCTTGTTTCCTGCATGTGGGCATTACTTTCATGTTTTTTTTTTTTTCTTTACATGTCTAGTAGCTTTTGTTGAAAACTGAACATTGATGAAATATTTGTGCTTCCATGGGAAGCAGATTTGCTTCTTTTCCCCTAGGATTTGTTGCTACATATTGTTTCTGCTGCTGTTTATTAGGTGATTTTTTCCTTTACTGTAAACTCTGTATGCTTTGTTGTTGTGGCACTAAAGTATTTTCTTGATTAACTTCCTGGTTAGGTAATGAGTGAGCAGAAGTTTTCTCAAATGTCTTGAACCGGTATGTTGTAGAGCCCTTTATGTACATCTTATTGTCCACACTTTGCTTTTAGTCATTTGATTAAGCTTTTTAAATGCTCGTATTCCATATTTTCATCTCAGGAAGCTTCAAATTTAAACAGTTGCAACCTAATTATTTTTTACAAAATCCTGCTCGGTAGTCTGTTCTCAATCTGCTATGAGGAAATACCAAAGACTTGGTAATTTATAAAGAAAAGAGGTTTAATTGACTCAGTTCCACATGTCTGGGGAGGCCACAGGAAACTTAGAATTATGGCAGAGGCACTTCTTTTGAGAAGTGTCTCTTCATATCCTTTGCCCACTTTTTGATGGTGTTGTTTGTTTTTGTCTTGTAGATTTGTTTAAGCTCTTTGCAGATTCTGGATATTAGCTCTTTATCAGATGGATATATTGCAAAAATTTTCTCACATTCTGTAGGTTTCCTGTTCACTCTGATGATAGTTTCTTTTCCACTGCAGAAGCTCTTTAGTTTAATGAGATCGCATTTGTCTATTTTGACTTTTGTTGCCATTGCTTTTGGTGTTATAGTCATGATGTCTTTGCCCATGCCTATGTCCCGAATGGTATTGCCTAGGTTTTCTTCTAGGGTTTTTATGGGTTTAGGTTTTACATTTAAGTCTTTATTTCATCTGGAATTAATTTTCATATAAAGTGTAAGGAAGGGATCCAGTTTCAGCTTTCTGCATATGGCTAGCTAGTTTTCCCAATATCATTTATTGAATGGGGAATCCTTTCCCCATTACTTGTTTTTGTCAGGTTTGTCAAAGATCAGATGAATGTAGATGTGTGGTGTTATTTCTGAGGCCTCTGTTCTGTTCCATTGGTTTATATAACTGTTTTGGTACCAGTATCATGCTGTGTTACTATAACCTTGTAGTATAGTTTGAAGTCAGGCAGCCTAATGTTTCCATCTTTGTTCTTTTTGCTTAGGATTCTTGGCTACGTGGGTTATTTTTTTGTTCCATAAGAAATTTAAAGTAGTTTTGTCCAATTCTGTGAAGAAAGCCAATGGTAGCTTGATGGGGATAGCATTGAATCTATAAATTATATATTGATTTTTCCTATCTCTGAGCAAGAAATGTTTTTCCATTTGTTTCTGTCTTCTCTTATTTCCTTGAGCAGTATTTTGTAGTTTTCCTTGAAGACGTCCTTCACATCCTTTGTAAGTTGTATTCATAGACATTTTTTTCTCTTTGTAGCGTTTGTGAATGGGAGTTCACTACTCATTTGACTCTTTGATTCTTATTGGTGTATAGGAATGCTTATTTCGCACATTGATTTTGTATCCTGAGTCTTTGCTGAAGTTGCTTATCAGCTTAAGGAAATTTTGGACTGAGACAATGGGGTTTTCTACATATACAATTACGTCATCTGCAAACAGAGACAATTGACTTCCTCTTTTCCTAAATGAATACCTTTATTTCTTTCTCTTGCCTGACTGCCCTAGCCAGAGCTTCCAATACTATGTTGAATAGGAATGGTGAGAGGGCATCCTTGTCTTGTACTGGTTTTCACAGGAAATGCTTCCTGTTTTTGCCCATTCAGTATTATGTTGGCTGTGGTTTTGTCATAAATTGCTCATATTATTTTGAGATACATTCCATCAATACCTAGTTTATTGAGAGTTTTTAGCATGAAGGGGTGTTTAATTTTACCAAAGTCCTTATTGCATCTATTATCATGTGTTTTTTTGTCATTGGTTATGTTTATGTGATGAAGTACATTTATTAATTTGTGTGTGTTGAACCAGACTTGCATCCCGGGGATGAAGCCAACTTGATCGTGATGAATAGCCTTTTTGATATGCTTTTGGATTCATTTCATTTTTATTTTTAATGCTTCTTTATCAGTGAGATACCTGACTTTCAAATAGTCGTTCTAGGTTTCCTCTTGACTACCAAGTAACTCCTTAGAGAATGTCTTCAATGGTTAGATGATAAAAGGTGTAGGCTATGACCAAGAAATATTCTGGCCTTTATACTTAAGCTCAAATGAAAACATCTGTCCTTTATCTGTACCAAACATTGGACACATGCTAAAAAATTGATAGAGAAAAGATTTATCAGCTTTAAAAATGTTTTAAAACCTGTAATAATATTAAGTACTTTAATATGAAGAATTTAGAATGGGATAAATATAGAGGGCATTTTTTTTTTCAATCTCCTGAGTCAGGAAAGCATAATATGAGTATGTATCCTTATTTTATTATCTAAATATAGCTAATGTTGTCTGCTTTTGTTCGTTTGTATTTAGATTCTTTCCCAGACTAGATATGTTTCCTTTTAGTTTTAAGGAGTCTTCATATGCATACATCTCTAGATCTGCAAGAACAGAACTTTAGTGTTTAAATTATTTATGGCAATCCTAATCTCAGATCCAAATTTCCTGTTTGTGCCTTTAGGAATAAAACAAATAAACTTTTCACTTAAGAAATACAGAGGAGTCTAGTTTTCTTCATATACTGAATGTGATGGACAATATGGGCTGAAGAGTTTGCCAGAGACAACAACTGGAAGAAACATGTTTGGTCTTGGGATTAACATGTATAATCATTACAGAGCACTCCAAATTATCCATTAAATCAAAATCATTTTGATATCATCCCTACCCAAATGGAATATTGGGCATGCTCAGTCTCAGTACTAATTTTCTGAGGAGTTTTATTGACTAACTTGATCATCCATTGCCTTGTTCCCTTACTGGAATGGATAAAAAGCTATAACGCATCATTTGCCTAGGAAATCTTTGGAAATGAATTAGATCTATTGCTTCTAGAAAAAAAATCATGTTAATCTAAAGCAAAATGTGCTTTTTAATGGAGATGATTCAAAGAGAAATTAAGATGATTAATTCAAAGTGAGAACATGTCTGATGGCTGATTGAACTACTGGCTGAATGCAGTGAAAACCTTCTTGAAAATCATTAAGCGATAGAAGTCACAAGGACCATATCAGGTCACAGAAATATAAATGATGGCATCAGAATCTACAGGGATACTTACTATTCTTTGTTCATCCCAGTATCTGGCTTAGTCCTATCAAGATTTTGTACCAATGTTCTTGTAGAGCATCTACTTAAACACTTATAAAATGGAGAGAGTCATCACTAGCAACTAGAATTTAGATACTTTTATTTGATAATTTAACTATAAGCATTTAAGAATCACTTCATCCTAAACTTTGTACTGACAAATTGGAATGATTTTCAAATCAAGTACCAGGAAATTGAGATGACATAAAATTTTTCTAGAAAGTGAAAGTTAATGCTGAGTCTAAAAATTTCTCCTATTCAAATTCTGAACTTGTATGCCAGCCACAGTTGCCAGTTTTTTCTAGATCAGGTTGGAAAGTTTTACTCTCAGTGACTTCAGAACAGAAGACTTCTTATGATTCATCACATAGGTAATATGTTACCATTGTTTCATCTGATCATATCATACATCAGCTAAAACAGTAGGCAATATTACATACTGAATGATTTAAATGATAGTCATTTTTTATGTTTCATGATTATGTTTTTTATGTTGGATAGTTTCTTTCCGTATGGTAATAATTTTCCTAGTTAGAAACAATGTCTTCAACTTTTATTTTTAAAATTAAAATTTTCCATTAATAGTAGGTCAATTCCAATTGAAAAGTCAAATAATTAATGCATAACCTTTATTTCATGTATATTTCTAAAGGAATATTAAGTATTGATAATTAGTGAACAACTAGGAGCTATAGTATTAACATGGCCACAACTAGGCTGTTGATATCCTGCATGTTAATTTATTTGTAAAGCAGTAATTAAAGCCTGCTAGTACTGTCAAACATTTTTATTTTTTTTCCTCCTCTGGTCAATGGGGCAAACTACATTCTTGAGTTTGGTGATATGACTTTCCAGACAAAAGCTGGTTAAATAAAAACTTCTTTTAAATGAAAATTTTCTACTAAATATACTGATGGAACAATGTAAGTAAAGCACA
The DNA here is from genome assembly GCF_030222135.1 of Aotus nancymaae. Classification (NCBI taxonomy): domain Eukaryota; kingdom Metazoa; phylum Chordata; class Mammalia; order Primates; family Aotidae; genus Aotus; species Aotus nancymaae. The sequence goes on from NW_026988435.1 coordinate 27,440,932, forward strand.
TTCTTACGAAGAGAGATGGACATTGTTCCATAACTTGTAATGAGAACTATGTGGGTGCTATAAATTGAATTTGGACCATGGGAACTTTTGTCTGACATTGAAAATAATCTGAAATTAAACAGGAAAATAAAAATCTGCAATATCCCTACAAAATCATGCATATCATAAATATATACTATAAGACAATACATTGTCTAAGCAAATATTGGCAATGATTTCAGCAGCACTTATTTCTGGGCAGCATTTGTAGGTCATTTGGCAATAACATTCTCTATAGATTTTCAGTGAGTTGCTCTTAGTAAATTGGATGTCAGTGATTTTACTTTGGAAAACTTCTTTATATTTCAGTTATGCTTTAAACTATTAATTTATGACCCTAATTGTATAATTGGCGGTAGTTAAAGCAGAGTATTGCCAGGAAATGCTATTTCCAATAATACAGTTGAGAAAATGTTCTGAAAAATTCTTTTGTTATGAAACATTATAGATTTGCTATTAAATAGTGGTTTACATCATTTTAAATGTATGCCCTTGATGGAAACAAACTAAAGGGACTATTCAAAGCTAAAAATAAAACCGGCAAAATCAAGGAAGCAAAATGGCCTCTGATACTAATAAATGCCCTGAGAATCCAAAGATCTTAAAATTTTTAAGGCAGGCTTGAGAAGATAAGGCAGAGCCTTGGATAAACTCACAATGAGGAATAAAGTCTAAAAAGTCTACGTATATTCTGTCCAAAAAGATTTACATATTCACCAAGATAAAGAACTAGGAAAAATCAAAGTCACTTCTTAAAAGATAATAGCAAGGAAATGTTTATGTTTGACCATTTTAGAGTGAAGTATTGGAAAAAACCCTCTCCAGAAACTCACAAGTGTAATGAGCTCCTCAGAGAGTGTTGTGGCCACTAGTTACATCATTCCATACTCCCCTAATAAAAGATGCATATTTCATTCTCTTCCATTAAAAACTTTAATGTACAATTTAAACTTTCCCCAAATAAATTTATATTCCCATAAATTGTCACCATTAAATTCTGCCCAAATTTGAAAAATCAATAAATATCATGGAAACATTTCCCAAAAACTGGAAAAAAGAAAGCACTTCCCAACTTATTATTGTATGAGGTCTTAACATCAAAATCTAACACAGAACAGAAAGTAAAGTAATAATCCAATTCTTTCAATGAACATAAAAGCAAAATCCTAAACAAAAATTTTTAGAAAATCAAATCCTACAACATATAAAGAATAAAACAATAGAGAAACAAACAAAAATATATTTTTTGTTTCTGTTATTTTGACCAAGATTTATGTAGGACTGCAATGGAAGATCAACTTTCCACTACATAATCAAAACAAAAAGTGAGGAAAAAAAGTATGATCTTGATAGATGCAGAAAAAAACTGTAATTTTTTATATCTGTCCACTAATATACATCTTCTTAAACAAGAGGAGGGATACTCTATATTAACAAAGGCTATTTACAGACAAAGACACAAACAATGTGTGGAGTAAATGAAACACATTAATTAAAAATATTGAATGCTTATCTTTTGAGATCACATATTAAACAAAAATGACTGTTATAACACTTTTGTTTGTTGTTGTACTGAAACTCAAAACCATTGCATTATATTAAGAAAATATAAGGTCATTTTAAGTGTTAGATAAGAAGGAAATACTAACATTTTTGTAGAAAAAATAAACTTTCATTTTTCAAAATAATTCAATTACCTGCACAGAATACCAAGGGTTTTCTGAAAAACAATAATGCGAATAAACAAGATATCAAAACTCAATACTTAGCTCAGGCCTGAAAGAAGAACCTCAATTCCATTTTTATTATTTTGAGGTATGTTCCATCAAAACCTAGCTTATTGAGAGTTTTTAGCATAAAGGGCTGTTGAATTTTGTCGAAGACCTTCTCTGCCTCTATTGAGATAATAATGTGGTTTGCCTTTGGTTATGTGATGGATTATCTTTATAGATTTGCCTATGTTGAACCAGCCTTGCATCCCTGGAATGAAGCTGACTTGATCATGATGGATAAGCTTTTTGATATGCTGTTGGATTCCGTTTGCCAGTATTTTACTGAATATTTTCACATCAATATTCATAATGGATATTGACCTGCAATTTTCTATTTTAGTTGTGTCTCTGCCAGGTTTTGGTATCAGGATGATGTTGGTCTCATAAAATGAGTTAGGGAATATTCCCTCTTTTTTATTGTTTGGATAGTTACAGAAGGAATGGTACCAGCTCCTTTTTGTATGTTTGGTAGAATTTGGCTGTGAACCCTTCTGGTCCTGGACTTTTTTTAGTTGGTAGGCTTAATTGCTGCCTCAACTTCAGGCCTTGTTTTTGGTCTATTCAAGTATTCAAATTCTTCTTGATTTAGTCTTGGGAGAGTGTAAGTGTCCATGAATTTATCCATTTCTTCGAAATTTACTGGTTAATGTGCCTAGAGGTGTTTGTAGTAGTCTCTGATGGTGGTTCAAGGCTACAGTAATCAAAATAGCATGGTACTGGTACCAAACACCACAAAAATCCTAGAAGAAAACCTAGGCAATACCATTCAGGACATAGGCATAGGCATGGACTTCGTGACTAAAACACCAAAAGCATTGGCAACAAAAGCAAAATAGACACATGGGATCTAATTAAATTTAAGAGCTTCTGCACAGCAAAAAACACTATCATCAGAGTGAACTGGTCACCAACAGAATGAGAAAAAAATTTTGCAACCTACCCATGTGACAAAGGGCTAATATCCAGAAACTATAAAGAACTTAAATGTACAAGATAAAAACAAACAATACCATCAAAAAGTGGGCAAAGGATATGAACAGACACTTTCAAAAGAAGACATTTACACAGCCAACAAAGATATGAAAAAATGCTCATCATCACTGGTCATTAGAGAAATGCAAATCAAAACCACACTGAGATACCATCTCATGCCAGTTAGAATGGCAATCATTAAAAAAATCAGTAGACAACAGATGCTGGAGAGGATGTGGAGAAACCAAAACACTTTTACACTGTTGGTGGAGCGTAAATTGGTTTAATCATTGTGGAAGACAGTGTGGCGATTCCTCAAGGATCTAGAAATAGAAATATCATTTGACCCAGCAATCTCACTATTGGGAATATATCCAAAGGATTATAAATTGTTCTACTATAAAAACACATGCACACGTATGCTCATTACAGTACTGTTTACAAGAGCAAAGACTTGGAACAAACCCAAATGCCCATCACTGATAGACTGGATAAAGAAAATATGACACATATACACCATGGAATACTATGCAGCCATAAAAAAGGATGAGCTCATGTTCTTTGCAGGGATATGGATGAAACTGGAAACCATCATTCTCAGCAAACTGACACAAAACAGAAAACCAAACACTGCATATTCTTACTCATAAGTGGTTGTTGAACAATGAGAATGCATGGACACAGGGATTGGAACATCACACACTGGGGCCTGTTGGGGGTTGGGGGGACTAAAGGAGGGATAGCAGGGAGTGGGGTGATTGGGGAGGGATAACATTAGGAGAAATACTTAATGTAGGTGACAGGGGGATGAATGCAGAAAACCACCATGGCATGTGTATACCTATGTAGCAATCCTGCACAATCTGCACATGTACCCCAGAATTTAAAATATAATGATAATAGTAATAGAATGGTGTACCCAGAAATAACTCCCAAATAAGGACAGGCAACTGAGGTTTTTGAAAGGTACAAAGCAATTCCTGGAGTAATGATGGTACTTTTAACAAATAGTGCTATTGCCATTGGCTATTCATAAGGAAAATAAGAAACCTCACCCCACATTAATATTAAATAAAAATCAGTAATAGATTTAAATATTAAATATAAAATTTAACTATTAGACTTTTAGGATATAACATAAGAAAACACCTTTACAGCCTACATTTTATTAAAAGTTTTTATATATAACACCAGGAACATGATTAATTAATAAAAAAAAGATTAATTGACTTCATCAAAATTAAAATTTGTGTGTGTGTGCATTATTTTTTATAGATAATGAAAAGACAAGTTGCAGACAGGTGTAGGGTGCAGCCCTTCTGGGTCTAGAGGGTATTCTCTACGGGTGCGGAGATGAGATATTGCAGTAATAAAGACCCAATACACGGAAATCAAGAGAAAAAGAGTTGAGCTTAGGGGACCACTACCAACAGTATGCAGAGACCAGATGAGTGGCCTGGACACTCTGACATTTATTGGGTACAAAACGGGGGCAGGGTAAGTAGGGTGAGTCTTCCACAGTTATTGATAGGGTCAAGCAAATCATGTGTCTAAGGAACAAGGGGCCCAGGACTTTCAAGTAGCAGAATCAGTGGGCAGCAAGGTGCATCAGCACTTTTTGTTCTTACCTGAACAAAGAACAAAGGCTTCAAGAATTATGGTACTTCTTGCTATCTCCAAAAGAGGAGCCAGGTGCAGAAGTAGGGAGTGAAAGCAGACACTGATTGTCACCAGTATAGCACAGCACCACATAGAGACAATTAAGCCCCCTGGTAGCTGCAGGTTGGGCTGACTCATATCAGTCCTCCACAAGAGCGTGGGCGAGTGGAGCGCTCTCCAGCTCACCCAAGGACAGGGATGTTCCTTTCCAAGGCCTACTGAGTAGCCAGTGCTTCCTCAAGGACTGGCACTACCACAGAGATTTTAGATGCCCTCCAGCAACCCTTATGTGGGTATGATAGGGGGCTTGGTTTTGCAATTCAACAGGTTGTCCTTGCTGATTGCCCTGAGTCCATGTCCCACAGGTATTAATATTCTTGCTTCGTGGCCACATTCCATAGTGTCCCCTATCAGTCCCTAAGCACTGCAACCCGAAGTTCCTAATCATGCATTAAGTACAAGAAGGCTTTAATTAAGCCTTAATGTTCAATAAGATTATTATCTAATCACTCATGCTACTTATTCCTAACTATATTCTTCTTTCTATATTCTATTTATTAAACAGGAACTGGCCAAGGCTTCAGTCTCATGCTTCAGTGCTTAGGAGACTTTCCACTCACAACAGGGAGAAAGTATTTTCAAAGCACATATCTGAAAAAGGACTTATATCTGGAATATGTAAAGAACTCTCAAAATGCAACAGTATAAAATCTCAAAAGATTACATAGAGACAATTCACTGAAAACCACATTTTTGTGATAAATAAGCACATCAAAAGATATCCAACATCACTAGCCATTAGGGAAATGCAAATAAGACAACAAAGTGATGTTAGTACACACCTATTAGAACAGCAAACAAAAACTAAAAAAAAAAAAAAAAATTGAAGTGACAATACCAAATGTTGGTAAGGATACAAATAAACTGAATCTTTCATATATTGCTGGTAGAAATGTAATATGGAGCACCCACTTTTAGAAGTAGCTTAAAAAGTGGTTTGGAAATCTTATAAAAAACTAAACATATGCTTATCATATGATCCAGCAATTGCACTCCTAGCCAGGGAGCTGAAAATATATGTCTATGCAAATATCTCTGCACAAATATTTATAGAAACTTTATTTATAAGAGCCCCAAACCAGAAAAGACCAATGTGCTCCCTTATGGATGAGTGTTTAAATAAACTTGGTACATCCATATAATATAATATGATTTAGCAACAAATAAGAGTGGACTACTGATGCAATCAACAGCATGAATGAATCTCGAGGCCCTCATGCTGACTGAAAACAGCTAATCTTAAAAGGTCACATAGTATGCAAAACTTCTTATGTAACAATAAAAAAGTGACCAAATTATAGAAAAGCAAAACAAATTTGTGGTTGATGAAAGGAAGAGTTAGGGCCTATGAGAAAATGGTGAACGGGACTGTAAAGGAATAGCACTAGCAGGACATGCGTGATGGGAATAATTCTATGGCTTGATTGTGATGATGTTTACACCAACCTACACATGTGATGCATGAGGCAGAGCTACACTCATACATTGTACCAATGTTCGCTGATAGTTATTGTGGATTTTATTATTTTTGTATACTTGCTATGCCATCTATATATTATTTTGTTTGCCTTCCAAACTACAACATGGTTGAATAAACGTTGATACAATTTATAGAAATATAATTTAGGTTACTACTTTTACAATTCTATAGTTACCACTGCTGTTGGACCAAAGGCCTAGCAAAAAAAATAATAAGGTGAAGAGGTACACAATTATGATATATGAAGAACCTCTTTACCTGGTAGGAGGTGGGCTGTTGATTGCTGACATTGTCTTCTACAAGTCTACTGTAACTGTAAGGCCACAACTCCTTCATTAATTGAGCATTCTTTGCTGTCTGAACTGATTCTATTCAAGTGTGGGCAGGTTTATATAAGAATGGCAGGCTGGGCATGGTGGCTGGCTGGGCGCAGTGGCTCACGCCTATGATCCCAGCACTTTGGGAGGCCAAAGTGGGCTGATCATGAGGTCAAGAGTTCAAGACCATCCTGGTCAACATGGTGAAACACTGTCTCTACTAAAAAATACAAAAATTAGCTGGGCATGGTGGTGCGCACCTGTAGTCCCATCTACCCAGGAGGCTGAGGCAGGAGAATCGCTTAACGTCACTGCGAACTCCGCCTCCCAGGTTCAAGCGATTCTCCTGCCTCAGCCTCCCGAGTAGTTGGGATTACAGGCGCCCACCATCACGCCTGGCTAATTTTTGTATTTTTAGTAGAGACGGGGTTTCACCATGTTGGTCAGGCTGGTCTCAAACTCCTGAATTCAGGTGATCCACCGCCTTGGGCTCCCAAAGTGCTGGGATTACAGTCTTGAGCCACAATGCCCGGCCAGCTTCTATAACTTTACAGGTAAAATGTTAGCTGCTTTTTTGTGTCATAAACATGTCATGGTACATTTTTAAATATAATATGTCAAAATGTTTATGGATGCAAATAATTTATTAATATAATTCTTATGCTCATTAAATATTATGGCTACTTTATACCTAGAATATTCTGGAATATTTCCCTTTAGATCATCAATCTATGGTTTTGAGAATTATTTTAAAATGTTTTCAAAAACCTCTGAATCTGTAAAAGAATGATTTTCAAATTGGAAGGTGCACGAGGTAGCAGAAATATTGAGGAGGAGAGGATCAGCAGTCTTAATTCTAAGTCTCTTTCTGTGATTGGCTATTTGACCTCAGGCAATTTACTTGTTTACACTGAGTTATCATTTTTCTAAATAAAGAACTGGTATTTGGAAATTATACCTAATTACCTTAAGAGGGATTTTTCACAATAAAAAAGACACACTGGAAAGTTTAAAAAGAGAAATAATTAGCACAGATTAAATCAACTGAAGGCTCGCTGTCACTTGTTTGATATTGAAATAGCAGCACAAGATAAAAAAGTGCATATCAAAATACAAAGAAAAATTTGATATCCATAATTTTGAGTTATCTTTTTGAATTTGGTTAATTCAAAAGGAATAATTACAATGATATCTTGATTATTTTGTAAATTTTACAATGAAGCTCAGCTTGCTCCCATATCAGTTGCTATTTATGGTGCAGGACAAAAGGGTGAAATATTATTTTGCAGGTGAAGAGAGGAGCACTTTACTGTGGCTCCATGATATTACATTCTTATTGCTGAAAGCCTTAATGACAATTTGATGATGTTAAGTTGATAACTTCTTAGCTATTAACTTGAATTGGTATTTGATCCCTTTATAAAAAGGAAATAAAGTATAACTTTAAAATCTTATTTTGTTTTGAAATCTAACACACTCATTGAAGTCTAACACACTCACACAGCAGAACAAAATAGATTTATCAGTGACTTGCATTATTCAGCTATGGAACAATCACCAACAATCATCTCAAGGTAAGCTTCATAGGTCATTGAAGTTAACCCTTAGAAAAATTTAGTAAATAATATTAACTAGCTAACCCAAAATATACTGCCTTTTCTGTTTTTTTTCTTCTGCAATATATGACTCATTCATTATAACATTATCTTATCATGGCAATAATTTTTTATGCATGCCTCTTAGTCATATTCCTGGTACTGTTTAAAATTAATACTTTTCTTCCTTATCTATAGAATATTCAATTGTTCATTGTTCATTTAAAATTTAATTTCATTTTTCTCCAGAGCAACAGAAAACCTATTTTGGGAAAATAGATATTTTGTATTGCATTTGATTTGGCTTCAGAATTAAAGAATATATTATAATCAAAGTGATTTCAAAGGCTAAGTAGGTATTATGGAAAGTGCTCTTGACAGCCTACTAGGAACAAATGTTCTCAATGAACTAAAGATGAAGAGGATGGATGGTCCCATAGCAGCACAATCTGATAATTTTTAACTGACTTTGTGAGTAATCTGTTCTGAACCACACATAAAAGATAAAAATGAAGCTTTCTGTTCTGTATCTTTGTCATTCCTTGGTTAATTATTGTTTACAGAGAGAAAATACAGATCAAAGTTACATAGTTTTTTTTTTGTATTACAGCTGTATTTAAATTAATCTTTTAAATATCTTCACACACTTACCTGTAAAACCATAGAAAAATATTACAGTTAGATGGATAATGGGTAAATGAGATCATTATAAATTCTTTTAATAATGAACCAACACTGCCATCTATCTCTTCCCGTACAAGTACATTACACAAAAAATGTGGAATATAATGAGGAATGAAGATATACGCCTTTACATCATTTTATATAACTGAAATGTCACAAATTTAATAGGGTAATGTTACAGTTCAGAATGTATTAAGTTATATACACACACATTTGTTATATTAAATTGATTATACATATTATCTTTTAGGAGATAGCTTCCATTTATCGGAATTTATACCCTTTCTACAAAGTTTTATATCCTTTATATAAGGTGTGAGTGTAGGGTCGTACTAAGTCTTGGATGTCTGAATCCTGAGTAGAAACTATGGATGTTGCATGTAAATGGTGTTTAGCTAAAAAATTGAATAAAACAATCCGCATATATGTAATTTATGCAACTGTACTGAGAATTCCCAAGTTTAGTTTTGTGCAAAACTGGAAGGAAAGAAAGTGAAAAAAAAAAAAAAAACCTCCAAAATTCTTCTGCCAAGAAGATATTCTTGCAGCAATTCTTCAACTTGCATTATTGCTCTGGGCTTCATTTTGCCTCATATTTTACTCTATCAGAAGCAAGTGACTGCATTTAAAATGAATCTTGTTTTCAGAGATCTAGTTTCTTCCTGGACCCATTCATAATAAGGTCATAGACGCAAGAAAATAATTGAATGACATTCTGAATATGTTAAAATAAACAAACAAAAAAAAGCAATGGAAACATAAATCCAAAAAGAATTCTATACCAGCTAAATCTTTCTTCAAAAAAAGAAAGTGAATTTGAGACATTTTTGAAAACCGTGGTGGCTCATACCTATAATCCCAGCACTTTGGGAGGTGAAGACAGAAGGATCACTTGAAGTCAGGAGCTAGAGACCAGACTGGGCAGCATTGGGAGACCTAATCTATAATTAATTTTTAAAAATAGTCAGGCGTGGTGATGCACACCTGTGGTCCCAACTGCTGGTGATGCTGAGGACCATCTGAGCCAGGGAGGTCGAGGCTGCAGTGAACCATGATCGTACCACTGCACTCCAGCCTTGGTAACAGAGTGAGACCTCATCTCTAAGACAGAATAAGAAGAAAAATGAAAAGTAATATTTAGAATAATTACTCTACAGAAAATACTAAGGAAGGAAAATGGTCTAGATTGAAATATGTTACAGCAAGAAGTATGTGCATAAGAAAGGAAAATTTTAACAAATGACTGTTTAAATTGTAACTATATCATGTAGGAATTTTTCCATTGATGTTATTATGGTATAATTCATATCCAATAAATTTCACCAGTTTTAGCTTACAGTTTCATAAGTTTTGGCAAATGAGTACAGTCAGATAATTGCCACAATAATCAACATATACACCAATTCCATCATTGGAGAGATTTCCCCAAATGTCCTTTATGGCCGTAGCCAGCCTCTTCATTAACCCAGCAGTCACTGTTTCTGGCCCCAATAATTTTACAGAGACAATATAAATAAAATTACATGCTATAAAGGATTTGGATATCACTTATTTCATCTGGCACAACGCATTTCAAATGTGTTACAGTGTTGTGTACTTTTTGTCATTTAGTAGTATTCGATTGTAAGCAAATACCTTTTTTTTTTTAATTTCTCAGTTCAGGTACATTTGTTTAGCTTTCAGTTTTGGTATATTAAAAATAAACCTGGTATAAATGTTCTCATATATGTTTCTAAGTAAACTTAATAGTTTGTTTCACTTGGAGAAGTATCTAGGAGTGAGATTACGGAGTCATATTGCAAGTGTACGCTTACTGCTCTAAAAAGACTCCCAAATTATTTTCCAAAATAACCGTAACATTTTGGATATTCAGCAAAAGTGTGTGATAGTTTCTTGACTTTGTGTTCTTATTAACATTTCACATTCTCATTTGTTTAGATATTTCAATATGTGTCTTTTTGATACATTTGTCCAGTTTTTTGTTTGCAATATCTTATGACAAATGATGTTGAATATCTCTTGTGCTTATTTGCCATCTGTATATCTTACTTGATAGAGTACCTGTTCAGAACTTTTGTCCATTTTTTAAATGGGTTGTTTGTTTTTATATTGCTTACAGTTCTTGGTTTTTGGTTTTTATTCTGTATACATATCCTTTATATAACTTGCAAATATTTTCTCCCAAAATGTAGCTTCCCTCTCCTTTCTCCTAACACTATATTTCAGATAACAGAAGTTTTAAATTTTTATAAAGACCAATTTATCAACTATTTTATCTTAAAATACATGTTTTTGGTATCATGTCTAAGAAATCATTGCTTACACCAACATCCCAAAGATAATCTTGTATGCTTAATTCTACAACATTTTAAGTTTAAAAACATTGTCTTACATTAGATCTAAAATCAGTTTTACTTTTTTTATAGGAAGTGTGGTTTAAATCAGGTATAAATGGGGTATAAATAGAGGCTGTTTATATATATTAAAATATATATTTACATATACAATTATAAAAATATATTTGTGTGTATACATAGTTTTATACAAAGGTATTAGCTATATATGTGTAGTAATGTGTTATATATGACTCTATATTATATATAACATAAATTATATACATAACTATATAAATATACAAATATGTATAATCTGGTGGGCTTGATGGTGTCAGAAACCAAGCTTCCTTCTATTTTTTAGTTTTGCCATTTCCACATGCTATTGCACACAGGGTTAATGATATGAAAGCTCCTCATATTTTTTGAAGTACATTATTCTGCAGATATTCTGCTTATATGTTATTGGCCCAAACTCTAGTCACATCACACCACCTTGAGGTCATCGGAAGTAGTAGGCTGAGAAGAAAATAATTTGCGTATTTGCATTACTTAATACTTTCTATTTGTTGGCCCCCACACCTGACCCAGAAATCTTAATACCAGGTGTTGGGGAAAGGTTCAGAGAGCCAGCCTTGTCTCCCATTCCTCACTTAGAACTGAGTCATTTTTGCAACCAGTATTAGTTCATCTATGGTAGAACTTTGATTATAGAAGCAACAAACAAAATCTCACAGTATTTTTTCTGGTGTTGTTGCTTTTTCCATCCAGTTCTAGCAAATTTTCATGCTCAATTTGCACATGATTTGTCTTTCAAAATATCCCAGGGAACATTCTTACCATAACGTAAAAAGATCTGAGTAATAGTGTCCTCTTTCCTACCTAATCTTTGATCCACTAGTGGGGATGTCATTTAGACTTGGGATTATTTTTTGTTTTTGTTTTTGTAGTATGTTTGTATCAATATTTCTCTTGGATATAATAAATTATAGCTCACTTTAGCAAGGATCTCCAAAATTAGAGTCATATTTTCCTCTCGTAATAATGTAAATAGTTTTTTTAAAGGCAAACATCAAAATTTTGTGGTGTTGAACACCCAGGTTTCTCTCATGTCGTGCTATATTTTCCTGAGTATGGATTACCGATTACCTGTTTAGATAAAGACACCTAGCCACTAAGCCAACATTTCAGCTTTAATGAAGGAGAAAAAGCGAAATATGACACATCTTTCTTACTAAGGGCCAGCCTATAGTGACAGACATCCCCTCAGTCATTGCCTAATGCTAGCAGTATATGCACCCTAACTGTAATAACATTGGACTATACAGTCTTTTAAAGTCTTTTGTGGGCAGCTATGAAACATGAGAAAAATCATATTGCTATGAAAGAAGGGAGTATAGTTATTAAAGGAACAATAAAAAGCTAAGGAATAGACAGAGTTTTAATAAGTCAAAAGTTAAATAAGAGACCAACTTAGGGAATCAAAATGAATTTTAAATCCAATAGGCTGTACTGTCAGTCTTCACCATAGGAAGAAGGACACCACTAATAAACTACTGATCACTTTTTGTTGAAAATCATTTGCAAATTAAATTCAGAGGAAAGTGGTCACTTAAACATATAATTGACTCGTATTTTGGGAATCAGATTTGGCATTTAACTACATATGCACACAAACATAAAGTATGACACACACGAAAAGAGTATGATAAAAATCTAAACTGAAATCAATGAACTGTTGTATCTATAACTGAGTTTGCCCAAGAAATCTTCCACTCACTCCTCTTCTGCAGCAAGGCCCTTTTTAATATCCTGCAACAGCTGATTGCCTGATTAATGTCCCATAAAATGCATAACTTGCTATTATGAATGACCTGAATTTTGGCAGGAAAAAGTATAGACAATATTATAAGTGAAACACCAGCTATAAATTATCTTTTCCTAGCATTGAATGAAATTTTAGACTTGCATAAACATTCATAACCAAAAAGGAAACCTTTCCTTTTTAATGTTTCTAAAAGATTTTTTCATAGTTTGAGCCTGAATCAGAATGTGCTGTTCATAATGGCCTCTGAAAGATTACATTTGCTTGATAAAACAGGAATACAATAGAAATTGTTTTGCTTTTCACTTACTGAAACAAGTGCTTGACACATGGTAAACATTCCATAAGCATTAGTTATTGTGTCTTACAATATCTGTTAAACAGAATCAGGTTATTTTCTAAAAGGACAGAATTAGCTCATACTTCCTCCTTGAAATGAATTACTAACAAAATAATGCTAATGTCTATCTTGTCACAGTTGTAAAAGTATTATTTATTTAAGCAAATTGAGCAAAAAAGCTTAGCTTCTACTATGTAGATTTCAGTGTAATTAATATAGTCATTGAGCCACAATAGTGTCAAAAAAGACATTTCCTTTAGTGAGAAGTAATATAGCTTCTCTGGAACCTGACTACCTCAGTTGGAATTCTGGTAAATTAGCCAGGCATGGCATTGTCTGCCTGTAGTCCCAGCTAATTGGGAGGGTGAGGCAGGAGAATCACTTGAACCAGGGAGGCGGAGGTTGCAATGAGCTGAGATCACGCCACTGCACTCCAGCATGGGTGACAGAGCAAGACTCCATCTCCCCAACAAACAAAAAAAAAAAAAGAAAAAAGAAAAATAATTTCTCCATTCAATATATAAACATTTCACCTTGAGTCTTCTTTCTCACTTGTGAAAACTGACATTCAGGTCTCTGTGACTTTGTCACAGAATATGTCACAATGGTAGACACAGTTTTACTGCCAAATTGGTCAAAGATTTTTTTTTTTTTTGACAGATTCTTGCTCTGTTGCCCAAGCTGAAATGAATGCAGTGGTGCCATTTCAGCTTCTACAACTTGTGCTTCCTGAGTTCAAGCTATTCTCGTGACTCAGCCTCCCACGTAGCTGGGATTACAGGTGCACACCACCATGCCTGGGTAATTTTCTTGTATTTTTAGTAGAGAAGGGGTTTCACCATGTTGGCCAGTCTGGTCTCAAACTCCTGGCCAAATGATTCACCCACCAGAGCCTCCCAAAGTGTGAGAATTACAGGTGTGAGTCACTGTGCTTGGCTTTAAAGAGTTTTTAAGAATAGTAGCAAAATATCTGTTGACATTTTTAAGAAGTGAAGCAATATTTTTTTCTGTTATTCCCCTTAAGTATTAGGAGTACATTCAAAAATCTTTTTGCCATATTACTACACTTAGCCAGATAATTATTTAATAGTAATAACCATGGTTTCTTAAAAAAAGATTATATTCTCTCCACTTTAGCTATCTCTGTATATTTTTAATAATTAATAACAAGTGTATAAAGCTTACCAGCTTCTCTATATGAAATAATGGAAAATATTTTTCTCTTAGTTATTCTACTTAATACATAAGATTAACCAGTGCAATATTGAGAAAATAGAAATCAAATATTTACAACAACCACATCACATAAAGTCAATTATAATCCACGAGATGTCAACATAATGATCAAAATTATGTTAATATATTATTATAGAATATTGTAACTAAAGAAATTTTAAGTGCATTGCTTTTCTTTCATACAAGGACAAGATTAAGGGACTATCAATCACCAGTTTTTAGTTTTGTTATTATTTTCATACTTACAATTTAACTAAACTCAACATTTCTCTGAGCTAAATGGAGTCAAAATATTACTAAACTTATTTATATAAGCCACTTATATTAGACAGTTTTTCTTGTGTGCGAAAATACATGTTAACTTTAGCATTCAGGCATAAAAATACAAAGTAAACAAGATATTTAAAATATATATTTATTTATTTATTTTAAATAGGCTACTACAAATATTTTGCTTTATTACTGAAAATGTGAAAATGTCAATGTTCACAATTAAATGTCTCCTTATATTATCATAGATTTATTCCTATCAAAGTGAAACTCAGTTTATTTTATCTTTGTTGATTGAGAAAGCCCTCAGGAAGCCTGCTTTACAAGGGACTCTGTATTAAAACTCAAGTCTTCATAAAAACAGAGAAAAAATTGATTATATTTCCATGGTTAACTTGACTGTAATCCATAAATACACAGAAGAATATAAGAAGAAAATTATTCCTGTGTTCTTTTGAATTTGCTTTAATTTACAACATTTTCTACCACATGTTCTAATTAGAACAATGTAGCTCAATATTTTGTTTATTGTCATATCTGCCAGAAATCTCAGAACACAATAATGCCCAAATTGAATGATTTATCAGATTTAAAATATTGCTCTTTTTGGTTTTTATTATTTTTTGTGGTTGTCTTGCTTTATTTTGTAGTGTTGTATCTTATTACTGTTTCAAATGTGTGTGCCACCGGAAACCCTTTTTGGGAAAATGAATATATTCTGAATAATATATACATATGTATAAATGCATTCAGACACAGATATACATATGCATGCACATTTGTGTATGTAGGTGTACATATATATTAAGAGATTACATAGATGATTAGATACATGTATTAATATTGACATTACAGATTAGACATAAGAAAACTTTTTCCTGCAAAGGATCGTATGTATTTTATTTTATTATTCATTCATTTATTTGAAATAGGGTCTCAGTCTTTCTCCCAAGCTGGAGTGTATTGTTGCTATCTTGGCTCACTGCAACCTCCGCCTACAAGGCTTAAGTGATTCTCTCATCTCAGACTCCTGAGTACCTGTAATTACAGATGCCTGCCTGGCTGTAATTACACGCTCTGCTAATTTTTGTACTTTTTTAGTAGAGAGAGGATTTCACCATGTTGGTCAGTCTGGTCTTAAACTTCTGGCCTCAAATGATCTGCCAGCCTTGGCCTCCTGAAGTGTTGAAATCACAGGTGTGAGCCACCACTCCCGGCCAGCTATTTGTATTTTAAATGGCTTGTGGGTTGTCACAGCTACTCAACTTTGCCACTGTAATAGGTAAGCAGTCAGGGATAATATGTAAACAAAAGAACATGGCTGAGTTTCAGTACAGCCTTATTTATGAAAACAGGCAGCAAGCCAGATTTGGCCTACAGAATGTTGTTTGTAGCCCCCGGATACAGATGATAGATTGAGTTACATAATGGATAGGGATATATAACAGATCCTGTGTACTCATAAAATACTGTCCTTATTAATATACATTCGTCTTCTATTTTGATCTTTCTCATATTTTATGTCTGCCAAAACATAAAAAAACTGGATTTTTTGGTATATCCAAATCCAGTGAATAGTGGTATGAATTCTCATTACTTACAGGAATTACGTTAATTTCTGCAGAAAATTATAACATATCCTGTGTAATTGAATAATATTTATATTTATTTAGTTCATTCATTTTTTATTCTAAAGACTTTACTTTGAGACATGATGAAAAAATCTTACAGGTACAGACATGATCACCACTGAGTGAAAAGGATCTAACTGAAAAGACTGAATGCCAGTCAGCTAATGTTGAAGCTGAAATTCTGGGAGTATGACATGCTGCAGGGCTGAAGGAAGTGGGTAATTAGTATTCCTCTCCTTTCTCACCCTCTACTTCAACAGAATCCACACTAACCACTTTATAATCCTTCTTAAGGACAACCATGTCATCGTGGGCCTCAGAAAACTCTCCTATTTCCATCTCTTCACCCACGGAGTAGTGAACAAACGAACTTGGCATCAATCAGGTAAAACTCTTGGTTCAGGTAAGCCCATACATCAGCAATGGCTGTGATGTTGCTCAGTGTGCACACAGCTCTCTGTACTTTGTACACGTCTCCACCAGGCACCACAGTGGGAAGTTGGTAACTAATGCCAACCTTGAAGCCAGTGGGAAAGCAATCCACAAACTGGATGCTGCATTTGGTTTTGATGGCAGCAATGGCAGCACTGATGCCTTTAGGAACCATATCACCAGGGTACAAAAGGCAGCAAGTTATGTATTTACCATGGCATGGGTCACTTCTTACTCTCTGGCTAGCTGGCTCAAAACAAGCGTGGGTGATCTCTACTATAGAAAACTGTTCATGGAAGGCTTTGTCAGCAGAGATAACAGGGGCACATGTAGCCAGAGGGAAGTGGATGTACGTACATGACACTAGATTGGACTGGAATTCTGTCAGATCAATATTCAGGACTCCATCAAATCTGAGGGAAGCAGTGATAGAAGACACAATCTGGCTAATAAGGTAGTTAAGGTTAGTTTAGTTTAGGTACTCAATATTGAGCTTTCTATGGCAGATATCATAGATGGCATCATTGTCTACTATGAAAGCACAATGTTAGTGCTCCAGAATGGTGTGGGTGGTGAGGATGGAGTCATACAGCTCAACTACAGCTGTGGAAAGCTGGAGGGTGCGGGGTTCCTAAGTAAATGGAGAACTGCAGCTTGGACTTGTGCTATAATCAACAGAGAGACGTCCCATCGGCAGGGTGTTGAACCCAGAACCAGTTTGCTCATCAAAGTTGTGGAAAACTAAGAAGCCCTGAAGACCTGTGCACTGGTCAGCCAGCTTGCGAACTCAGTCCAAGATAAGGTCAATGATCTCCTTGCCAATGATGTAGTGCCCCCAGGCATAGCTATTGGCAGCATCTTCCTTGCCTGTGATGAGCTTCTCAGGGTGGAAGAGGTGGCTAGTAGGTATCAGTATAAACTGTATTAATAACTGTGGGTTTCAGGGCTACAAACACTGCCCTGGGCACATACTTTTCAGTGCCTGTCTCACTGAATAAGGTGTTAAAGGAGTCATCTCCATCTCAAATCGTCTTTTCACGTGGCATCTGGCCATGGGGCTGGATGCCATGTTCCTGGCAGTAGAGTTAGCAGCTGGCACTGCCAGTCTGGATACCAGGCTGGCCAATGTGAACGGAGATAAACTCACACATAGTGACTAAGAGCTAGGAGGCTAAGGCGACAGGAGTAGATATTGGGTCCGATGACCAACCCCAACAAGCTAAGAGTCAAGGTAAATAATGCACTCAATAATACTTATTTATTTATTTATTTATTTATTTTAAATGGGTAATTTTATTTTATTTATTTATTTTTTTTATTGCATTTTAGGTTTTGGGGTACATGTGAAAAACATGCAAAGTTGTTGCATAGGTGCATTCATGGCAGTGTGATTTGCTGCCTCCCTCCCCCTCACCCATATCTGGCATTTCTCCCCATGCTATCCCTCCCAAACTCCCCCCCCGCTGTCCCCCCCACTCCCCCGCAACAGACCCCCGTGTATAGTGCTCCCCTCCCTGTGTCCATGTGTTCTCATTGTTCAACACCCTCCTATGAGTGAGAACATGTGGTGTTTGGTTTTGTGTTCTTGTGTCAGTTTGCTAAGAATGATGGTTTCCAGGTTCATCCATGTCCCTACAAAGGATGCGAACTCCTCATTTTTAATGGCTGCATAATATTCCATGGTGTATATGTGCCACATTTTTCCTGTCCAGTCTATCATCGATGGGCATTTGGGTTGGTTCCAGGTCTTTGCTATTGTAAACTGTGCTGCAATGAACATTCAGCAGAAAGCAGAAACTGGACCCCTTCCTGACACCTTACACTAAAATTGACTCCAGATGGATTAAAGACTTAAACATAAGGCCTAACACCATAAAAACACTAGAAGGAAACCTAGGCAAAACCATTCAGGACATAGGCGTAGGCAAGGACTTTATGACCAAAACACCAAAAGCATTGGCAACAAAAGCCAAAATAGACAAATGGGACCTAATCAAACTCCACAGCTTCTGCACGGCAAAAAAATACTTATTGTTAAACATCCCCTTTAGAATTTGCACATTAAAATGTTCGGGGTAAAACTAATGTAAAGTTAAACAGGTTTAGCTATAAAGGATTATTATTAACACAAAATGTTGAAGTTGTGAAATGCACATGGAAAATAAAACTGAAATTGGAAATAATATAGCATTCTGGTGGTTTTGAAGGGGATCACAAGGAACTCTGGTCTCAACTGTCATGAGGCTTGAACTATTACTTATTGCTAGCCTTTCAATTGCTCCAAGAAGCCGTCGACGTATCATTTTAACCTTTACATAATGGTGACAAAACTTGGATATTAAGCTTTGAAATGTCATCTTAAACTAATTAATTTATGGTATCAGTAGTAGTGGACACATAAGGTAAAATACTGTTTAAATGTAGCACAAAAATGACAATGAAAAGATGTTTCTCTTTCATAAATGCGATGAAAACATGTAAATTTCCATACCTTTTCATTAAATTTATTATTAACTTTATTTCCAAACATCACACTCTATCGTACATTATAGCTTGTTAATACCTATTTTTGCATCAGGGTTTTATTTTTCTAATAAATGATTATTTCAACTCTGTCTCTGTATTTTTCGATAACCTTTTCTTTCTTATCATTGTCTCAATTTTAAAAGGTCAAACATTGGACTTATTTGATTTTTTTATTATATCAGACTTTTTTGATGTCACTTTTAAAAGAAAAATATTTTGAGATCTAACTTGGGAAGTGTTTTCAAAACTCCTGCTTCAGAATAAAACGTGAAATTATCATTTTATTATCATTTTAAACAATAATCACTATGAAATTATTTCTTTCTAATGTAGCTGATTCTCAGCTTCTACATGGAGCCCTTGGGGTTACAGTGGGGAACCCCATTGTCTACTATGAAGTAACAATCTTAGTGCTCCAGGGTGGAGTAGGTGGTGAGGATGGAGTCGTGGAGCTCAACTATAGCCCTGGAAACCTGGAGGGTGGGGGGTTCCTGGGTAAATTAGGAACTGCAGATTGGACTTCTTATTATAATCAACAGAGAGACGTCCCATCAGCAGGGAGCTGAACCCAGAATCAGTTTGGAAGCTGTGGAAAACTAAGGAGCCCTGAAGACCCGTGCGCTGGTAGGCCAGCTTGTGAACTCAGTCCGAGATGAGGTCAACGATCCCAATCTGGCAGATTTCTATTAACAATAATTTCAGATGGTTGTTAATTTAGAAATGTTTTCTAAGCAAAATGTATCACCTACTATTTTCAGTGACTGTAGTATATAACTGGCTTGGAAGTAACATTAATGAAAAGTTTACCATGATCTCATCTGAGCTATTTATTTTAAAAAAAAAATAGAACAATACACATGACAAATATTTCACAAATGGCATCACATACATGGGCATTTTTAGTTTTAAAAAGAAGAAAATTATATTGGCTAACATTACTGGAGCTCCTCCCATGTACTAGGCACTGTTCTAAAGCATTATTTAATTACATCTTTTCAGTTCAATAATGTAATTAAATCTTTTTTTTTAAATGAACCTACCTATTTTAATAAACTTATCTGTTTAAGGCAATCTGTTGAGAAACATTCAAGCCATATTTAAGTTCACTGGGCAATCAACTAGTAGTCATAAGTGAGTGAAATCTTTTAAAATAAAGAATATGCTTTATTTTAAAACCACCTAAAAATAGATGGGAAGACACTGAGGAGCAATTTTTGATTGACCTTTGATTGATTGATGAATTGCTGAAAGCCTAGAAAATAAAAATAAAATAAAGTCAGCAAGGTTGACAGGAAAGCATGAGAGAAAGTCACACTGATCTACCTGTTACACTTAGAATAGTTGACCCTGCAAAATAATAGATAAATAAAATCAATTAAACCAAAATGTATACTTTGACAAGATTAATAAAATGTATAGTCTTCTAGTTGGACTGATTGGGACCAAGGAGAGAAGTTATAAATCTTCAATACAGAAATAATAAAAATTGAGAAAATGTAAAACAAAATAACAAAACTCTTGTTAGTAATTGTAATTGGAGATGGTAGTATTAGTATTGTTATTCTGAGAGAGTTGTATGTACAGTAAGAAATCAAGCAAATGAGTAATTACAGGATATTCTCATTCTATCATCTCTTGTATTTTGAGAGCCAGAATTATCAAGGCATAACAATTGCAACAAACAGGTAATATAGAAGGTGCCATGCAAAAATCTTATAATTTTGAATTGGAAATGAAGATGGAAATATCAGGATGTCCTCACAAGCATTTTTATCTGTGTAACTTTGTCTTTATCTATTAATCCTAAATCCCCTAGAAAAGAACTCGAAATTATAATTAATTCAGATTGTAGTACTGTCCAATTTAAGAGAGAAGGTGTTTTGTGGAGAAACCAATGTATTCACGCCTCTGGAAGAAAATGTACTAGACTGAGTATAGACCATCTTGACGAAACAGATAGCAAGGAAGCTATCAATGACCACTATGATCATGCCTGAAGAATTCAACAGCCAACCTTCTGAAATTTTTCTCATCAGAGATAGAACAAATTGAACTTCAAAATGGGTAAGAGGCACAATGAATTAAAACTCATCATAAATCCATGAGTTTACATAAATGTGAAAACTAATAATTGATCGACTCCTGAAAACACAGTGATCCAAATCATTTTCTGAAAACTGATTAAATGATATAAAGGATTGGGGTGATTTCTCCACCTTTCCTGTATGAACTATATTATTGGATAACCAAATAGTAGCTGAAAGGTACCATTCCTTTGCAAAATTATTCCATCTGAAAACGTAAAATAAAATGATAAGATTATATTACTACCACTTTTTAACACCAAATGGAAGATGGAATGAACAATTAGCAGGCATTAAATGACTGGGAGATAAATAAAAACAAAAGCCAGAAGGCAGATACACTGAGCCTCCTGTTAAAAGAAATCATCTAAAGACTTTAATCATATTTTTTTCTGATACATATTAAACTGTACCATGAGTTTATAATCAGCTTAATCCAGATTCATGAAAACTTTCCAAGGCAAACATTACAGCTTCTTAAAAAAATAGAAACAGAAAAGGAAAAGAAAAGGTTGGAGATTTAGACACAGCAAAAATGGTGACTATATTCTGGTGTCTCAGGATAAACATTTGCTTTACAGAACGTAAAGAAATTCAAGGACTTATAAGTATCAGAATACTTATAAGTATCAGGACAGTGGTGGTTAACTATTGAGATAAAGAGAAGTTAGTAATCTGGTCACAAAAGAAATCTTCTGGAATGGGTGGAAAAGTTATATTTCTTAATCTACACAGGAGATACAAGTTAGGGAAACTTATAATAATACACTAAGCCAAATAAAGTTCACAGGTAGTCGTCTGAATTATCACAAAATTCAAAATAATCAGTTTTAAAATAAAAGTTATTTTATTGTATTTTTTGTTAATAATGGCATAGATTTCCTAACACTAAATGTAAAATTATTTACAATGTGATTGCTTCCATCCAAGAACTTCATCTTACTGCATTTATCATATTAGTTCATTTTCCAGAAACTGGGGCAGTAAATCATATTCCCTAATGATATTCTACATATATGCACAGATTTTAAAGAATACATGGCTTAAACAATTAAACAATCAAATGGATTCAGAAAAAAAAAAGAAAATAGCTTAAATTTAGTGTTCTTTCTTCTACTAAGGTTTCAAAACGCTAGGAGAAAATGAAGACAGCTTCAACATAAATTCTGTGGTAATGATATGCCATTTTTGGCATAGTAATTTGTATTGTTAATTAAGTCCCTAATATATGACTTTCATATGCAATTACTAACTGGTTAGGAAACAACCAATGAGAGCATTACCTACCAATTAGTGCTCTTTCTCATTAAATATTTAATTGCTCAATGGAACTAGACATCACATGTCCTTGTCCATGTAAGTTCAGAAAGATGAAAGATAAAGCAACATGTCTTAGTAAAATGTCATTGCTTGCATCCAATTTCTTTCCTTTTATTTTTCAAATGATCTCTTTAACGCCTTTCATTAAATGGCTAACCTGTGGTATTTTTGTATCAGTTTTATTAGATACAGTTAGGGAACATTTCCAAAAGAATGGTTACAGAAATATGAAACTTCTCATTACGCAGTCACCAATTTTCATGTGAAAATTGTGATTCCAAAACTACATTCCCTTATCTAAGGTAAATCTTCATTCCCACAAATTACCAAAATCTTATTTCAATCACTTGCTAAAAACATTGAATGATATAACAACAGCTACTCTTTCCCATTTGAAAAAGAAGAGTAGGAGAATTAAAAATCATTTATATGAAGATTTAATGGAGGTTAAAGGTGAGCAAACCTTTTCTTTAAGAAGGGACTTAATATTTTTGTCTTTCTAACATCCCATTCTGTCACAGCTATTCAACTCTGCTATTGTGCAAAAGTTGGCATAAACATTATGTAAACAAACTTGGAGAACTGTTTTCAATAAAATTGTATTTACTTATAGAGAACATATGGTTGGCTAGATTTAGTCTGAGGGCTTTAGATTATTTGCCTATGGTACAGAAGTAAGACTCAACTCCTGTCTTTTATGTATTAATTTATTAATTTCTTTAACAAATATTTATTCTGTATTCATTAAATATTCTACTGGTGATTGACTGGAAATAAACAGATAATGTGTCAAGTCAAGTGGCAATAAATGTTATGATGAAAATTAAAGCAATAAATTGGGGAGGTGTTGCTAAGGCATGGTTGGGAGGTGGGGGCATATCATATGGTGGCCAGTGTAGATTTCACTGATAGATACACATAGCAGAAATACCTGAAGGATAAAATGAGTGTGAAACATTATCTAAGGAAGAAGATGATCAGAATCACATGCACAAAGGTCATGCGTTAGCAACATACCTATTATGGTGGAGAAACAGTGAGACAACTAATGTAGCTTAGAGCAGAAAGAGAAAGGGTGAGAGTATGATGTGAATCCAGTATAATTGTGAGGTGGCATTTGGGAACACATAACATAGTAATTTTACGGTATTCTAATGACTCTTCATTTCCATCCTGACAAGATGGAAAACTAGAGCTTCAGAGTAACAGGATGGTGACACGAAATGACTTGTATGTTTTAAGTGAATCACATTGGGTGCTTTGTTGAGAATAGAATGTAGAGAGGCAAACGTGGAGGCAGGGAGAAGTCCTCGTAGGTATTGCAGCCATCTAGGTTAGAGGTCATGGCGATTTCAGGGCAGTACCTGCAAACATGGTGAAAAGTTGTGTCAGCCATGAATTAAAATAATGTGGTTTCCTAGGAATGGAATCAGAAATCAGTCACTATTAAACTTAAATCTGAAAAATGTAAGCACCTTGTTATAGAAATTGTTTTTACACAAATAGTTTTTTTATCTTAAGATATTTTAATTAATTTGTATATATGTAATGATCACAAATAACAAAAATGATCAACATTCACAAAAAAAGAAGCATTATAGTTTAATACATTTTACTGGATTTAGGCTTGAACATATTCTGGTCACAATCTTTTCAGAAGATGAGGGAAAGTGACAAGGGAAAAGTCTTATCTTGGCAACTGATTTCACAGAACAAAAATTAAAGAAATGTAACTGCAGTTCCTCCTACCGGATTTGAGCAGTGCTTTGACTTCATTATTGGAAAAATTCAAGCCTGATTAAGCATTCTTTAGATATTTTGCAAAATTGTTTAAATGATTATGTTGACATTTTTCTTGAATTGAGATCATCTTTCAAAATATATTAGAGATACTGAGTAACCTTTAACAATCAAGAACTAACTTGATTTTATTCAAACTGAGCCATTACATAGGTTACTACCTGTGATAAATCGTAATGCATCAACTACAGACTTTGCTAAAAAGAAAACCTACAATTCTTGGAATATCTTAAATGAATAATAATTTAATACATTAGCATTAGGTCTGCACATATCTAGCGTTCATCTAAAGAAAGCAATAAAAGAAACGTGTAGGAGAATTTACCTAAATCACAAGAGTTTCCCAAACCTACATATAAAATAGTTGTTTACTTAAAACTTTTTTGGAAATAGCGATTGACATTTTTATAGGCTAATGGGTAGATAGTTCTCATTACTTTCTTCTAAAGAGACTTTATTTTATGTTTAATGGAACAATAGTTTTAAAATATTAATATCAACCTAGAAAATGGCAATTTTAGTAGAAACTAAAGGATTATTATCTTTAAATATATTGATAGGATTATCATTGTGTTAAAATATTCTATGTTCAGAATATGAGCAATATGTTTATTAAAAATAAACATTAATCAACCACAGGCAATTAAATTGCTTCTCGAAAGCTTGCTTTTGATAGTATATTATTCAACACCATTGAAAAATATTTGGAGAGAAAATAGCGTTATGTATAATTATAAATAAATGAGGTCAATTTCCTTACCATATATAATGAGATTTTTTGCTTTTCTATATACTTAAGTTTCTGAACTTATGCTAAGGCACATTTTAAAAGCAAATTTTAAGAGCTCAGGCCTCACAGAGCTTAGAGAAAGAGTCATAGCAGTAATAAAACAATATGAGAGAGTAAGTAACTAGGGAAAAACAACTCGTGTTTCTGAAGGAGACCCAAGAAAGAACAGACTGATGCAGTTTAGAAGCTGTGTGAAAAATTGTATCAAGGGAATAGGACTTGTACTGCTCTTTAGAGGATGCGGAATATTGAGGTGGCTCTTTTAGTTTTAAGGAATTACTGTAGGCAAATTATAATTACTTAAATGCAACATGCGTGAAATGCAGAGATCTACTCTGTTGGATTCAGGATTTTTCATAGTCCTTTCCCTCTTAGTTACTGAGATGTTGGAAGGGGGCCTTGGAGGAAAGACAAACACAGAAGGGCCAGAAAATGCGAGTGATGGGGTCTGATCAAAAGCAATTCTCATCTTCTGACAATTAGGAAGGCATAATGACATAATATCATTGTGAATCTTTTTTTTTATTTAGATGAATTTCTCTACCAATGCGATTATTTTATTCACAATTTATAGTTTATGTGAATGATATAATCATAAAAATATATAATAACATTGCTTCCAATTATATGTATTGTTTTTGTACATATCTTTGCAGAAGTGAGCACTATTCTTACATCACTTGAATTATGTATTTAATTTTACTTACTAAATCAGTGTAAAGGCTCAATGGCTTGTACTCAGCAGATCAAACCTAACCTTGCCTTTTTTTTTTTTTTTTTTTTTTTTTTAATTTTTTTAGAGACAGGGTCTCACTCTCTCATGCAGGCTGTGATCATGGCTTACTACAGCCTGGGATTGCTTTTCTAATTTTAGTTTTTGTTAAGCTACTAAATTTGTGACAATTTTCATAGCAGCAATAGAAAACCAATGCAGTGCTAATCAAATACATAAGTTATATTTTGATATGTTGTCCAAGCAGTAGCATTTGAAGGGAATGAAAAATGTGTTTTACAGTGTAGCACACAGTAGAGCTCAGAGATGAACTGTAGAAATGTCTAATTTTTCTCAAAGGCCTCTAATCAGAGTAAAGATTAAGTAGAAGTAAGATCAGATTGCTAACAAGTCCCAGAATGGTTAAAAAGATCTCACTCAAACTGTTAACTACTCTTAGCTACTACACTCTCCTCGTTCTTTTTTCATCTAAACCTCTAAAGCGGGTTCTCCACATTTCTTATGCACAATTAAATGATTTTATTTGTTTTTTAATTGACAGCCTTACAGTTTTACCTTTGCAACTAGACTTCAATTGAGTTTGCACAAATAATAATAATCTCCATTTTCATATGATTTCTTATAAGATTTCCACTTTTACTTTTTTCCCAAATTAAAACCAGGTGAGAATTTTTTTTTCTTATAAAAGGATTTATTTAAAGAGAGAGAGAAACAGGACAAGGACAGAGAAAGAAACAGCTAACTCTAATCTAGGAGAGGAAAGGAGCTTCCACACTGAGTGGAAGGGAATAGAGAGAGATGGAGTTTCGGAGGGGAAGACAGGTTTCCATGGGAAACTGTGGAAGGGGACTCCAGAGGGGAAATCCAGGAGAGAGAAAGATGGCTTCCATGAAGGGAGTGTTCGTGGAAGGGGACCCAACCATGGAGTCCTGAGAAAATATTTTAAAATTTTAATATTTTATGAGAAACATAGAAAGGGGGTTTATTTTTGAGCCTCTCAAGTTGCAGTAGGAAGATTTTCATGTAAGAAGTAGAGTACTAACATATTCTAACCATCAAATTAAATACTTCACTGGCAATGCCAAAGAAGTCAGTTACTGAATGATTTTTATATGTAACATTTGATGCATTTATTATTATATTGAACATGATGACTTCAAAATGTGCTATACTGCCTGAAGCTTTTGTAGATGTTATAATTCACTTTAATTCTTTGTATTCTTATACTAAGATCACAGACTTCGGAAGAAATAAGCCTTTATATCAAAACAGCTCCCACTATTATAGTTAACATGAGCTAAAATATAAGAACATAAACAGAGTGAGAACCTGACATAGCAATGCTGCTTCAATTTATCATTTGCATTGATTTGTGCAGTTACTTGTATAAGGGTAGCAACAGTTTTAACAAAACCTAAACCAAAGCAGGAAGGTAAGAGTGTCAACAGCTTTCTGGCACACTTGAGTCAGGTTTTCACACACAGCTTTAAATATGATGTGCAATATTGTGAATAGTAGATGTAGTGATACTTATTTATGAGAAAAGCACCAATTCTCCCTATAAATTATTAAACAACATAGAATTTAATAAAATTTTCAGATGGCTGGCACAAATATTTTACTTTATCATATAGATTATAAAAATATTTTAAAATATCTGTTGTAAGATTCTGGAAATAAAAAGAGATATTGACTATTTCCTTAAGATGAAAATAATTAACTAATTATGACTTTAATATTCATGTTGATAAAACTGATTACCCTCAATGTATCAATCAAGTATCTGATGGTAATGATGACATAACAGATCTAATAATTGCTATTCTGACAATAGCAATACGATAGTATTTTAGTTAACATTTAGCGTAATAATCACCACAATATTATGGTCTGAACAACTGATAAATACATTGTTTTTTCATTAATTTATATTTTTATGGTAGTTATGCTGAAATACTTTTATTCAGGCTTGAGATGAGGTTAGTAAAGAGACATTACAATGAACAAATGAATTTAATTTTCTTCCAGTACTAGCAATACAACTGGTAAGCTACATTGGATTCTGATTTTCTTAAAAATTCAGAAAGTATGTTGCAGGATAAAGAAAATTTTTTGAGCTTGGTTTCCGTAGCATTAAGTTTCACAGTGAGGCCACAAAGCAGGAGTCCCAACACCCAATATTTTGCTGCTCCTCAGACATTTTGATGACTGGTGGTGAAATGGCCAGGAAGCACTTGGTGAGCACGTCTGATTCCTTTTGAATTTATTGTTCTTCCTGTTTTCTTTTCCTTTCTTTTTATTTTGTTATGTTTATTGCATTAATTCTATTTTCCCTCATAACCCTCCTAGTTGAGCATGTCAGAAAGATTAAGAAAGACAGTTCATTTGTATCATTTGCTGTTTATATTCACAGCCACACATTGCATTGAACAGCATCTCATAGTTCACTTAAGAAGTCAGTCTGAAATCAACCTGATTAAAGACTACAGAGACAAGTGAAAACAGAATAGGGGCAATTTTCATTATTTTACTATAATCCTATTTGTGATTTGTTTTCACTCTTGTTCACTAAGTGTCATGTGTACCAGAGGAAAATTATAAAGGAAACAAATAACTAATTATTAGGCAGGAAAAATGAGACAGAAAAAAAATTCAGTCAACTACCAGTATTCTCTTCAAATATATTCTATGTTGCAGCAATCTGATGTTGCCTAGTTTATATTCGGTCATACATTCCTTTTGAATTCTGTAGATTATTTATAATAACTGAATTTCCTGGGAGCATTTTAAATAAGCCTCTTCAAGTTTGAGCCCTTTACCCAGCAGGCCGATTTGACAGCAAGTGCCAATTACAGGTACTAGAGAAACAGATGGGAACTATCTGCCTCAATAAATAAATAAATAAACCCTTTATTAATATGGTTTAAAATAGGAGAGCAGTGATAACTTTGGAATTAGTTTGAATTGTGTGCACACTTAAAAAATATTCCTGATACTTAATAGAGCAAAAAAATCGAAGGATGTAGAAAACAAGTTTTGTTTTGTTTTTGTTGTTTTGTTTTTGTTTTTTGAGACAGAGTCTTAATCTGTTACCCAGGCTGAAGTGCCGTGGCACAATCTCGGCTCACTGCAACCTCCGCTTCCCAAGTTCAAGCCATTCTCTTGTCTCAGCCTCCTGAGTAGGTGGGACTGCAGGTGCATGTCAAAACGCCAAGCTAATTTTTGTATTTTTAGTGGAGACGGGAGTTTCATGGTGTTGGCCGGAATGGACTTGATCTCTTGACCTAGTGATCTTCACACTTCTAGTTCCCAAAGTGCTAGGATTATGAGCGTGAGCCACTGTGCCCAGCTAAAAAGAAATTTTAACACATATGAAAAATCTACAAAAAAAGAAAAGTCTAAATTAAATAAGGAAATAATGATAATATTCTTAAAGTATTTATATATTTTTTAAATTGACGTCTTTCATACAAATGCAGTATTATCAGCCACCTAATCAGTTTACAATCACTGATGCTGTTCCCATATAAGGTAAAAAAAGTATATAGAAAATATTTATCTAAAATCTATTCCCAGAGGGAAAATGCAAAAACATACATAAAATAGAAAATATAAGATCATTAATTTATGTGAGATAAGATACTTAAATACACTATGTACTTCCACTCTGTTCAGGGAATAGTAATACTATGTAATTATGTAATTACAACTTATAACAATGTAACCTGAATGATAACTACACACTTCTGTAGATAAAAAATAATTTACATTACTATTACATAACAGTGTTACATTTGTTATATTTCACAGTGTATGTTTAGAAAGCTAACATATTGAGAAAATTTGTGTTGGCAGTAAACTATTTGAAAATTAGAAATATTGTTTGTACTAGACTCTGCTTTAAGTTAGAATAAATTTAGCCTCTTTTGACAATATTGATGGGGTGTAGTTGGATACAACATAGTCTAATCTCCATCTGGATGCACTTAATAGAGGACAAAATGCAATTGTGAGTTGTTCTTATTTAAGAAATAAACACTTGATGAATCAATTTATAATAACAATATAGATAGCAAATAGGCAGCAAAATGGTGCTAGCTTGAATTAGAGAAAAACAAGGGCTTGTCTAAAATACAAAACATGTTTCATAAAATTGAGATTTTTGTATTCAAGATGATTCAATTACTAATCAGGTTAACAAAACAATTACCTTAAATAGAAGAATTAAAAATAATATATTTTGAAGGATTATACAAAAATGTATGAGCAGTGAACAATTTTATGTACATAACTAGAGGGACTAAAGAATACAAGAAAATAAATAATGAAGTAATAAATAAAAAATACTTTTTGGCCAGGTGCGGTGGCTTATGCCTATAATCCTAGCACTTTGGGAGGCCAAGGTGGGAGGATTGCTTAGAGTCCAGGATTTTGAGATCAGCCTGAGAAACGTAGAGAGACCCCCATCTCTACAAAACACAAAATATTAGCTGGATATCGTGGCAGGTGTCTATAGTCCCAGCTAGTCGGGAGGCTGAGGCAGGAGGATTGCTTGAGCCTGGGAGGTAGAGTCTACTGTGAGCTGTGAGTATAATTTTAAAGTATGTGATAAGTTTATAGACTGCAGTGCCACTTTGAATGTTTGGGCCATAATTGCACTTACTCGTGCTCATGGGGCTGTTTTCATGTCCAGAATTATATGCCAAACATACTTAGGGCTACTGGCCCACATCCACTAGACGCTGCTTTCCTAAAATAGCTGGTACAGGAAAGATATTTGCTAAAAGTCAGCAGTCAATCAGAAAACTAAGGAAGCAAACAAACGACAATCTCAGCAATTTAGGTAAAGAAAGAATTTTCATCAACTTGATGAAAAGAATTTATAGAAAACTCACTGATTTAACTCCCAGCTGTCAATCAATGCCAGTTTGCCAATGTGTGGGTGAACGGTTTTGTAAATGATCCTCTGCTGCCCAACTCACGTTTCATGGAACAGACAAATTATCTTCTTTGAGCTTCCTAAATTCAAATTCATGGACTAAAATGCATATGTATTTTCTATTGTTTAAATAGGCTAAGTTTTTAGGAGGCTTATTACTGCAGTACTGCTTTTGTAAGTGCCGAGCAGCTGGGAGAAACGTAGCACAAGAGGCATTGCTTTTGGAGAAAAGAAAAAAGGTAGAAGCTGAAAGACCTCTGGGGTTAGTATTAGAAGAAGCCTAAAAGGCCAGAGAAAACTATCAGTAATGGCTTAACAGAAAGTGAAAAAAGAAAACGGAATGTGGAGGAAAGGAAACACTTTGTAGGTAGTAGCTATAAATAGAAAATAGAAATGTACAAAATAAATGTGGTGATCTAGCTAAGAGGATTTTCAGGAAGATTATTAGAAATAATACCTAATGTTCGACTGACTGCAAAAAAAAAAAAAAAAAAACAATGTGAGAGGAGAAAGATCAACAAAAAAAGTTTAAAATTATGGAGCCAAGATTTGTTGTATTAGAAAAATAAAACACTTTCATTCCAAGTCTCTCCAGTGAGAAAATTATACTTAAATTAAGAACAGCTCTTAGGCTTAAGATCAAATCCATAGGAGTTTCAAAGGAATATTTATGCATACATCATAGCAAGCCACCTCATAAAAATCTGCAGATTGGGAAAAACAAACAAAAGATCCTCTAAGAATCTTATGAATGGATCTTGCAGGTTCACTTTGTTAAGCAATAAGTCTTAGAATCCTAACAGCCATTGTTGTAAAGAATCCATAATATCTTGAAGGCTTGCGTATGGGTTTTGCTTTTATTAAACAGAGGGTATGATAAATCGATATACATAAAGGTCAGAAAATAGGGTAAGACATTGTTTCGGCTTGGACAAAAGGAACAAAGACAATATTACTTGCAAAGAGGACTTTGACATACAGTTATTGATATAACTAATTTAGATGAGAGATGTTGAGAGGTGTTCGTAGAGTAGGAAGCTAGGCAGAGATGTGAGCAGGCAGGAGAGCTCCTCCATCCCACCTCCACCACCATAAATGTCAGGCAACACTAAGGTGATGATCAGGCAGTTGTTAAACTGTTTCTCTAAATAATAATTGATCACAGCCAGAGCCAGAGAAAGACAGTCTCCCAATAGGTAGAACATTCTGGAATCTAGCGATCAGCACCTTTCCAATAAGATCTTAGGAGCTGGGTACCTGGGCTCAAGCATGCGCTGAGAGAGGAAAAATCGTTGTGTTTGACTGACTTTTCTCTAGAAACACTTGACTGGCAAGTGAAAAATGCCTCAAATGAGCACGTGCATAACTTGAGTAAACACATTGCGAGGGTGCCCCTTCTCAAGTGCTAGAGTGGGCCCTAGGAAAAATCAAGGGAGGAGAGATGTAATCCCCCCTCCCCCTCCCCAAAACGTGCCAATATATAAAACCCAAAGTCAAGGGCCGAACAGTGCAATTGGAGCTCTCAAGTTTCTCGCTTGGCCCTCTTCCACATGTACTTCCTTTTGTTCATGCTTAAATACATTTTAATAAATTCTCCTGCTAAAATACATGCCTCGGCTGGGCGTGGTGGCTCACGCCTGTAATCCCAGTACTTTGGCAGGTCGAGGTAGGTGGATCACCTGAGGTAAGGAGTTCAAGAGCAGCCTGGGCAATATGGTGAAATCCTGTCTCTACCAAAAGTACAAAAATTAGAAGGGCATGGTGGCTGGCGCCTGTAATCCGAGTTACTCGGGAGACTCACTTGAGCCTGGGAGGTAGAGGCTGCAGTGAACTAAGATTGCCTTACAATATTTCTTACCTTTATGTATATCAAGTTATCATTCACTCTATTAAACAAAAGCAAAACCCACACATACCTTCAAGATACTATGGATTCCCTGCAACAATGACTGTTAGGATTCTGAGACTTACTGTTTAACAAAGTGAACCTGCAAGATACATTCATAAGATACTTAAGAGGATCTTTTGTTTGTTTTTTCGGGTCTGTGGGTTTTTATGAGGTGGCTTGCTATGACGTATTCATAAATATTCTTTTAAACCCCTTATGGATTTGATCTTAAGCCTAAAACCTGTTCTTAATTTAACTATAATTCAATTTCAAAGAGTCAACATAGATTCTTGGAAACTATTTCATTAAAACAACTTTAACCCACCTGCTTTTGCCATCCTCTAGCTCATAGAATGCTCACAAATTATGGCTGTGCCAAGTATGATCTGCTCCACCCAGAATCTCAGTTTTTGTTTTATGCAAGGGGATTTATGCTTTGGTTTCTTTGTTCATTGGCTCATATACATTCTCATGTCTGGGAGGAAAACCTCTACCTTCACCAATAACACCCTCATTATTCTTCCCTTTGATACTGGACTTAAATGTCTTTGTAACTCCCCTTGATGAAAGCATTCCTAAACTTTTTGTAAAAAAAAAAAAAAAATCTATTAGCTTGGGGAAGGGAGAAAAAGGAAATCTCAAAACATTCTTCACCTAAGCTTATTGACTACTTTCTTTAAATTCAACCAATTCTATTCTTCAGGGAATTTCTACCAATGTCTCATCTTCCTCTGACATAGGCACTAAGGTGGTTTTGAGTATCAATTTACTTACTTTCAGCAAATTCTGTCTAGAGGGTCTAGAAGACTTCAGTACAATAGAAACTTAGTGAAAGTTATATATGTAATTTTAAAATTGTTAGTCACCACATGAAAACACTGAAAGAGAATTAAGTGAAATTAATTTTAGAAATTTGATGTAATTCATAATACCCAGAGTATTGTATTCCCACGTAAAATCAATATAAAATATAATTAATGAGATACTTTACATTGTCTCATGTTTAATTTACACGTATAATGTGTCTCTAGTTAGACTAGTCACATTTCAAGGGCTCTATAGCCACAGTGGCTACCATATTTAACAAGGGAGGTTTACAAAGACTTTCTCAGATTATGGGTTGTTGGTGGTGGGGGCTTATTTCTTATATTCTCAGGTTTCAGGTGTCTACCATTCAAAATCCTGATGAACATTTAATGCATAATTGAAAGTATGACTCAGTCATCATTTCCACTTTTTCAAACTTCACCAGCAAAAGAAACAATATTAATGCTGCCTTAAGTATACAGAGTGAATCAGATCAATCCCTATATTAACTGACCTTCCATTTGATTCCTTGAAAACATGAAAATAATTCAGGAGCAAAATGTCCTTACTTCATGCCAAGAAGGTTACAAGTAAATAGATACCAGCATATTTTGTATCATTTAATTATAGCAATTGATGCCTTCCTGAATTATATCATGTTCTCTGTCAATGTATTCATGAAGCACTCCCATCTCATTTACAAACTATCCCTTGCCCAGATGGCTAAGCACATCTAATTATCTTGAATGATAATTTTAGATGTCAGAGTTTTCTGACCTCTCTAAAAAGTAAGCATACTAATCTTGTTTTTCTCTATTTAAAATACTCTGAATATACAGTTATATATAGACTTAAGATAACAAATTTGTTATAATTATATATTTGCTCAGTGCAAGAAGAATATTTAATTTATATTATTTTACCCCAATTAATTTGGTCAAATAAACCTAGGGTGCATGAAGTATATTAGTAACTGTAAATATCTTGGAATAGTAATGCTTTGATCATTCTTAATTTTGGTACAAAACATACTTTATGTGTATTTCTAGTTTCCTGTGTTCATAATTTTCTCATATTTTATGAATATTTGTGTTTCTATTTCAGTTTTCAAACAATCATTACTCATCTTTGTTGTTACAAATATTTACAATCATCTTAATGATTGTAATGTTTACGAAAATCGCTAAATGTTTACTTTGTATATTTGAAACTTGTAAAGTGCTGCAACCAGTTATGTATCAACTAGGGACTTGAATGTTATATAATGAAAACTTTAAGAATAGATTAACCAGAAATTACTTATTTGTTAAAGATTTTCTTTAGTCAATCAATTATATTATCAATCCTTTCTAATTATATACATAGCGGAATATATATATATATAGCTGAATGTATATATACACATACACATGTGTGTATATATATGGTTGGGCTATACAATAAGCAAGGCATTATATATGTATTGTATTGATTAATAAATGTCATTAACTTAAATGAGTTGCCAGATGTATCTGATTCTCAAGTAAGCAGGAAAAATGAAATACAAAAATGTGTGTATATATGTATATAATATATACATAATGCTTTGCTCATTCTATAGCCCAACCATAAAAAGATTACATTTAAGAAAGGTGCTATTTCTTTCATCAATATTCAATATCACATATATGTGTTTATATCTTCATTGTATATATAATACATATACACATATATGTGTATATCTACATTCAGATATGTGTATGTGTGTGTATATATGTATATATATATGTATGCATGTATATATGTATATGTGTATGTATATACATATATGTATCATATATGTGTATATATGTGTATGTGTATATACATGTATACATGTATATATATACATACACATGTGTATATATGCATATATATGCACACATGTATATATATATGCATATATATATATATAGAAAGAGGGAGAGAGAAGTATTTGAAAATATTCATCAGTTTTGGTGGGCAAAATGGAATATTGATTAAATGACTCTTTGGTCACTTATATTTTACTTTTCTTAAAATAAATAATATTAAAAATGATGTAAACTATCTCAATATTCTTTTATGATACAGTATCAATTGAGTTAATATATTTCCCATAGTTATAAATCTATCTTATTTAAATTAATTGTGTATTAAATACACAAACTTGAAGACATAGTGACAAATATTATTTGCTTATTTCTTTATGGATGTTTGGATATCTGCATTCTGTTTGTGATATACTACATTTTACTTGGTTTCTTGATGTCAACCAATTCAAAAACTGAGCTAACCTGCAGAGAAGGTAGATTTTTATTTGATTAATCAACTTAATTGATAAATTACATTAAAAGCAATATTAATAAAATAATAAGGCCAGTATTTTTGAAGAAATAGGAGTGGAGGGTAAGTAAATTTCAGATTTACAATCAGGAATTCTTGACGACCATAAGCTGCTTACCGGACACAGGTGGCTGTTTTCTCAGGAGAGCATTTCATAATAGGTTTTAAATGAGGAAATGGGAATCATCAGTTTTAGATACTTTTGAAATCATACAAGTGTGAAAGCCTTCATACATCATAACA
The DNA here is from genome assembly GCF_030222135.1 of Aotus nancymaae. NCBI lineage: Eukaryota > Metazoa > Chordata > Mammalia > Primates > Aotidae > Aotus > Aotus nancymaae. The sequence goes on from NW_026988435.1 coordinate 27,477,050, forward strand.
GAAATAATGGGAAGTGATTAATAAATGTCATTGACTTAAATGAGTTGCCAGATGTATCTGATTCTCAAGTGAACAGGAAAAATAAAATGCAAAAAAGCCTCATAAAATGTGTCATAACAGTTTGTGATAATTTATGTGAAACCACAGAGATGATTCCAATTTCCAAACATAATGAAATTTTAGAAACCTAAGTTATTTATTTGTAGAATATAATCAAATTATGTGTTTTAACATTTGAAAATTTTTATTTTTCTTCTCTCTCAATGTATAATTAGAAAAAAATGACAACAATAATATGAATAAAATATTAAAATATCTCATTTGAGTTAACAAGGAATAGACTGGATTATATACATGTATGTCATTTAAAATAAATAGATAAAAAATAGCCCATTAACAGGAGTCCAGCTGTCCAGTGATGATTTTTTCTTTTTAAATAGTAATTTATTAGATTTTGGTTTAAAAGCTAGGAATTAACTTCGTTAATAAGCTACGCCATGATACATGTCATTGGATAGTCATTTAGCAAAGTTAAATTTTAGAAAATCATGTTAATATAGCAAGTTTGTCTTTTCTATGAGAAAGTTAATTTCTGGCAATAATTCAGTATTTTAATGTTTTCTTATGAATCTTTTTTAAAATTTATAGCAATTATAAAGCCCATCTATGATAAAATTATATTTAAGAAATGTGCTAATTCATTCATTTTGCAAACCAGGTAAATTTTAGCTTTATGCCAAACATTGAGTCTCTCCATATTCTTTAATATTAAAAAAGGTTATGGTGTTTAAAATATCACCAAACATTTTATTTTATTTTGTATTAGTGGTGGTAATGGAGGTTTTCTAATTATATCTGTATTCCACTCCTAAAGATTCTGATTTATAGGTCTAGGGGAGTGATCTGGGCATTAGAATATTTTATATGCTCTATGGCTTATTTAAATTGCAATGAGTTTGAGTTGCACTCTGTTACTTGATATTAATCAATATTTCTTTGCTTAAAAACACTTTATTCATCATATGTGCACATATGTGTTTCTGCATATCTTTAGAATATGTCGAATACAAGGCACTGTGTACTGTGAATAGCATAAAGTGAAATAAAATACCTTCCTCTTCAATAATAGTTTTAAAACTAGCAGCAATTATAACATTCTTTGGTAATTTTATCTACACTAAGTGCTAAATATGAATAACTCTGAAATCGGTTTTTTCACAACAAAACTGGTGTTTAAAATTTTATTTGTTGATTAATTCATGAGTATGTAACTTGAATATTCTACTAATGCCCTGAACTCAAAATGCCTTAAACAGAACTGATCATCATCTTTCCAAAATTAATTATTCCTTCTGATTTCTTTATCTCTTTCAAAGGAGTAAATAAACTCTTCCGTTTCTTCCTTTGTGCTGGCTGGAATATCATGATAGCTGAAGCTAGAGGAGTTGCTTTGATAAGCTGGTGTTTAACAGAAACAATGCACCAAGGAGAAACTGTATTCTCTATACTTTTCAGCAACATGCGTCCTAGTTTCTCATTTTTAAAGTAAATCATGTAAAAATCCCATTTAACCAAAATGGTTTGGTTTTTGTTGTCACTCTTATTTAAGCATAATCAGAACCAGTATTTATTGAGTATTTTTTGCATTTTTGGCACAATTCTTTACCTACAATTAATCTTCATAATTTGCCTACCAGCATACTATGTGCCAAGCAAAAATTCCATGCAAATTTCTGTAACCACAGAATTTAGATTTTACTTGAAGAAGATAGAAAATAAATGATAAAACTTATAATATGTCAGATAATGAAATACAGAATATACCTTTTATTTTATGACCTTAGATTATATACATACAAATTTATATATAAGCATATATAAATTTTTATATACATAATTTGTATATAAATTTTTATATACATAATTTGTATATAAATATATGAATATATATATAATTGATATAGAAAAATTATATATATATTTTCAAGCAATTCTATACTTTTACTGTTTAAATGAACTTAATTTGATGCTGTAGAAAGAAATGTAGGTTAAACCTCAGTTGTCAGGTTAAACCTCAATTGTCGGGTGGATGCTAAGGTGGCTTTGTTGAAACCTATTTGCGTATGGAGTTCCATGGCTTAAATGCATCCCCCAAGAAGCAAGTGTTGGCAACATAATCCCCAATGCAACGTTACTGGGAATTTGGCCTGATGAAGTATGTCTAGGTCATGAGAGCTCCACCTTCATAAGTGGATTAGTACTGCTTTTAAATGGGTTTAAGGCTTTGAGTTTAATCCCTTTCTCCCATGTGTTCCTTCTCTCTTGTCCTTCTTCTTTCTACCGTGAGATGATGCAGCAAAGAAGTCCCTCACCAAATGTGGGCCTTTTGACCTATTACTCCCAACCTCCAGAACTGTAAGAAGTAAATTTCTGGTTTTACTTCTTTTGGGTTTGTGCCTGTGTTTTGTTTGTTTGTTGGTTTGTTTGAGATAGGGTCTCACTTCGTCACCCAGGCTACAGTGCAATGGCAGAAACAAGGCCCACTGCAGCCTCCATCTTTTGGGCTCAAGTGATCCTCCCACCTTAACCCCCCATGCAGTTAGGACTATAGGCATCTTGCTAATTTTTGTACTTTTTTGTAGAAACAGTTATACCGTGTTGCCCAGACTAGTCTTGAACTCGTGAGCTCAAGCCATCTTCTGGCCTCTGCCTCCCAAAGTGTTAGGATTACAGATGTGAGCCACTGCATCCTTACTGTTTGTTTGTTTGTTAATAAATTAACCAGTCTCAGGTATACTGTCACAGCACAAAATGGACAGAGACTGAAAATTGGTACTGAGCAATGAGGTTGTTGGTATAACAAACACCTGAATACATGGAAGTGGTATTGGAACTTCTAGCCTCTAATGACTAGAGTGTAGAAGAATTTGGAGGAGCAGGCTAGAAAAAGCCTAGACTGCAATAAATGAAACATTTAAGGGTGATTCTAGTGAGGACTCAGAAGAAAAGAAAAATTGTAAGAAAATTCTAGAATTTCTTAGATATTAAGTAGTAATGATCAGAATGCTGGTAGAAAGGCAGACAGAAAAGGACATTCTAAAGAGGATTAAAATAGAACCAAGGAACAAGTTACTGGAAACTGGACTAAAAGTCATCATTACATAGTTGCAAGGAACTTGGTGTGATTGTGTCCCTGACCTAGGGTGTTACGGAAGGCAGAACTTAAGAGTGATGAACGAGGATATCTGGTAAAAGAAATGTCTTCACAGCCAAGCATCCAAGGTGCTGCATGGCCTCTTTTGTCCACTTGAAGTAAAATGAGAGAAGAAAGACATAATTTAAAGATGGAATTTATAGCTGAAAGAAAAAATTTTGGAAATTTTTAGCATCGCCGTGTCAAGAATGAAAAGGCCTCTTTTGGATAACCAACTTTATGCATAGCCAAACAATCCTTTGCCAAGAAGAATGCCACATATAGAAGAGATCCAGATAACATTCATCAAAACAATGAGGGAAAACCCTCAAACGCATTTCAGAAATCTTTGAGGCTGCTCCTTCCATCACATGCCCAAAGAGTGACCTTGAGGGCAGCAGAGTTTCCAGGGAGATGCCCATGGGACCTCAGCATTTGCTGCCCTGCACCACCTCAAGTGTCTGCTCCCTGTATATTGGTACAACGCTCCTCAGTTGCCATGGCCACAGCTCACTGGGGCCCAGGCGCAGCTTGGGCAGCCCCTCCAGATGGTGCAAGCAGTGAGCCTTGGCAGCATCAATGTGTTGCTAATTCTGCAGCCACACAGAGTTTCAGAGGTGTGGGGCTTTGACAGTCTTCACCTAGATTTCTTGCTTTCTTTTTGTTAAGGCTACTCAAGCGAACCAGTAGGAGTGAGCAAGGAACAAAAAAAATCTGTAACTGGTGGTGGTCAATTAGTTGTAAATACCCCTGCACTCACCAGCTGTCTCTGTCTAAATTTTAATGTATGTTGTAGACAGCTTGGTGTTCCAGGCAGAAACTTGCCACAAAAGCAGAGCTGCCACAGAGAGTAGCACCTAGCAGAGCCATGGGAACCCGACCAACATAGTCTCTTCCAGCTCCTGATGGGGCTGTGGGAGTGGGACCATCACCTAGACCCCAGAACTGTAGAGCTACGGGCATGCAATGATAGCCAGAGAGAGCCACAAGCAGGAGATTCCAAGTCAGAGAGACCTGTGGCAAGGCTGAGCCATAAGGGTGAGCCTGCTTGAAGCTTTGGGGGCCAAACTCTCTCTTGTCTATCCAGCATGTAGGATACATAGTCAAAGAAAATTATTCTGAAGGCTTATGATTTAATCCTATTTTCCCTACTGGATGTGGGACTTGTTTAGGACTAATTACCTCTTTCTTCTTGCTAATTTTCCCCTTTTGAAATGGAAAGAATGTTTTACTAATGTATTTTGAAAGTAGATAACTTGTTTTAATTTACAGACACAGCTGGTGAAAATTTGCCTCAAGAGGAATCATGTTTTGAATCTCTCCCGTGTCAGATTTGGGTAACTATTTGGACTTTGGACCTCTTAGTTGATGCTGGAAAATGTTAAAATTTGGGGGACTATCAAGATGAAATAAATGTGTTTTTCTTGTGAGAAAGACATTATTTTGGGGGGCTATGGTGGAGAGTTATGGCTTGAAAGTGTCCACCAAGAAGCATGTGTTGGAAACTTAATCCCCAATGCAACAGTGTTGGAAAATTGGATGTAAAAAAAGATGTTTATGTCACAAGGGCTCCATCCACATGAACGCATTTGTACTGATTTTTAAAAGGTTGAGGTTGCAAGATTAATCTCTCTCACACACACGCATATGTGGATAACATAATCTCTTCTGTTATCCACCATGGGAAGGCTCAGTGAGAAGACTCTACCCAGATGCAGGCCCCTAGACTTTGAACTTCCCAGCCTCCAGAACTGTAAGAAATAAATCCCTGTTTTTTTAATATGTCAATTATCAAGTTTCAGATATTCTTTTATAGTGGCAAAAATGGATTAAGACATGGAGCTTTAAGAGATATCTGACAAAAATAAAACTTAAGTGAAAAAGTGGGCAGATAGGATGAGATCCTGTCCCATGAAAAAATCCCTGCATAGTCATTAGGTGAGAGAAGAAATTCAGTACACCATGTCTTCGGTCTACATATGTACACCCTAGAGGTGAAGAATTATAGATTAAAAACCCAAAATTACTATTTAATTATTTTGTATAACAAAACGAGACACTACCAGCACTTTTGAGACACCTCTATCTATGTCAACGAAAAGGCAAAACCCAATTTTTCTTCCCCGTACAACAGACCATCATATAAATCAGCCCTGTGAGAGCCCATGCCATCTAATTACAACATTGCAGCTATCATAACTAAGCTAAGTATCTCAGGAGAAACAAAGCCACCTGTTTCTAGCCACACAATTGAGCCATGTAAACCTGTGTCATGCTTTGTGTCAAAGAAGTGATAGTACCAGTTACTTAGAGATTAATAACTGGTGCTTAGGACTGCAGCAGCCTTGGAATAAGAATATCACTCATCAGTCCCGAAGAAGTGGCAGAGGAGGAACCATGGCTGGAAAAGCAGACGCTATAGTGGAAGATACCCTTTGAGGGTTCCTCAGAAGCCTGGAGTTGGGGTATCTTGCTGGTAATTGAAATTCCTATGTAAAATGTTGTATAAAATAATAAAGTTAATTTGGATGGGTTCTATTTATTTCATATACACTTGTAAGATAGACCTACAGTTTGTGCTTATGTATCAATATTATAATATACTACTTTAACACTAGTGCTAGTGTATTAATCCTACGAGGTCAGTTGTGTAGGCTTAATTTTTTTGCTATGTTTTATAAGATTGTGTATAATTTAATGTTTTCCTCAAAATCTAAAATTAGAAAAAAATGTGTACTTGATAGAGTGCTTTCTTCTCTATATTTTTCTCTTAATTGCTGTTTATATTTCTTCTATGATGGATATGCTCACATTTTCATCTAAAAGTTTTCTATTTCAGCACCAGGTTTATGTCTTTGATCCCTGTTTAGTCCGTTTTTGTAACATGGGTTGAGATTGGGGTCAAAGATCATTTGTTACATGCCTATCTCTGACTGTCTCAGCAACATTTAGTAAAAGATCTTTTGTTGCATTGAGCTATATTGACACACTTTTTGAAATCAATTGGCCACAGATTTAAGAAATTTATTTCTTTAAAGAGAGACATTTATCTGTCATTATTCAGGTACCATTCTTTCTTGACTACTGTAGCTTCATAGTAAGTTTAGAAATCAATAAATGTGAGTCCTCCAAATTTGTTCTTTGTTTTTCAAGATTGTTTTGGCTCCTCTGGGTCTTTGGATATCCATATAAATTTTTTATCAGTGTCTTCAAATAAGCAAACCAGGATTTTCATAGGAATTGTATTGAATATGTGAATCAATTTGGAAAGTATTGCCATTTTAGCAATATTACATTTCCAACTCATGAACATGGAATGTCTCTTTAATTATTCAGATCATTAATTTCTTTCAAAGATGCTTTGGAATTTCCAGTGTACAAGTTTATCCTAAGTATTTATTCTTTTTAACTATATTGTAAACTTTTTTTCTAATTTACTTTTGGATTTCTGATATTTTATACAAGCTATTTTTGTATACTGATCTTGTTTCTGGCATGCTTGTTAATAGCTTTAGTTTATTTTTTGCATATATATATATATATATATATATATATATATATATAAATCCTCTGAGATTTTCTGTAAAGAAGATAATGTCATATGTGGAAAGAGCTTTCCTTCTTTCTTTGCAATCTTGATGTCCTTCATTTCATTTTCTTACCTCACCACCGAGATAAGCATTCATTAAAATGTTGAGGACAAGTGGCAAGAGTGGACCCCACTTTCTTGTTCATAAACTTAGGAGAAAATATTTCACTGTTTCACCCTTAAGTGATGTTATCTGCGGGTGTTGGTAATTTACCACTCTCTCAGTTTTGTGTTGTGCTCTACTTCAGATGACACTCATCCCACTTCATTGTTGGCTTTGGAAGTCTGACATGGTTTGACTCTGTGGCCCCAGTCAAATATCACCTTAAATTGTAATAATTCCCTTGTGTCACGAGAGGGAACCAGTGAGAGGTAATTGAATCATGGGAGCAGGTTTGTCCTGTGCTGTTCTCATGGTAGTGAGTTAGTCCCATTATTACTAGGCATTAACAAATTTTTACGGATGCTTATTTGAAACATTATCATTAGAGATCATGTCCTTTGCAGGAACATGGATAAAACTGGAAACCATCATTCTCAGCAAACTGACACAAGAACAGAAAACCAAACACCACATGTTCTCACTCATAAGTGGGTGTTGAACAATGAGAACACATGGACACAGGGAGGGGAACATCACACACTGGGGCCTGTCGGGGTGTGGAGGGCTAGAGGAGGGCTAGCAGGGTGGGGAAATAGGGGAAGGGTAGCATTAGGAGAAATATCTAGAAATATCTAATGTAGATGATGGGGTAATGGATGCAGCAAACCACCATGGCAAGTGTATACCTATGTAACAAACCTGCACGTTCTGCAAATGTACCCCAGAACTTAAAGTATAATAATAAAAAACAAACATCATCATTAATCTGTTTCTATAATTTTTTGAGAAGAAAGCCATGTTTATAAGTGCTTGGCAGTTAAAACTGTAAGAATCTGTAAAAATTACTACACCACAAGATTAGATTAGCTAGAAAGAGGCTGATCTGGCATTGAAATGAGGCATAATGACATAACTATCTTTCACAAAGAAGGCATGTACTGGGGTGTTGCCTAGGGCTTCCTTAGCATTTTCTTTGATTCAAGAGCAGCTTTTTTCTCCCTCTGAAAGCAAAAACAGACATCTCATCATAGGGCTATAGGATATCAGTTGCAATTTCCCTTTCCTAGAATTTCATTGTTGATGTTTCCGTATTCACATTTTCAATCACATCCATGTGGATTTTGATGTGTAAAATGTGAATAAAATTACATTAAATTAAATACATAACACACATGTGCATACACACACATATGCACATATACACACGGGCATATACGTTTACATGAGATGTTTTCCAAAGACTAGCAGGACCTGTTTTTTTAATTGTTATTCAGTCATGTTTCATTTTACTTTTCTGTCATGAAGAAATCTGATTAACCCTGACATTGACCCTTTACATAATGAAGTTCACGTTTTTGAACTTCAACTATGAAAACATACTTTAAGAATGAATAGCAGTGATAATACACTCCTATCTTCCCCGTGGCTCTTCCTAGCTTTATTATGTGATAATTATTTGTTTCTTAGACAAACTTCACTTTCTTTAGACATGCTAAAGGGTCATTTTTATTCTCTCCACATTTCTATCATGGTGTGAATAAGCTGAATAAGTAAATAATGAACAAATGAATAAGTAAATAAATGTGCATTAAGCTTTCTAGGTTCATAAAAGGAATTAAACCCAACTAGGACCAGCAAAAATGTTTTAATTAACCAAAATACAATCAGAGCAAAAAATTAACTGAGACTTTTTAATTTCTTCTTTACTTTTGTTTGCTTTTTGTGCATGTCTATGTGTGTGTTTGTTGTGTCTTTAATCATTGTATATCACACAGTGGTGGTATTTGCTGACATGGAGATTCACAAGAAAGATGCATAAAGTGAATGGTGAAAATAACTAAGTTGTAATTCTAACAAAGAAACATCAACATTCTTTGTTACAAAGTAAAATAAACATGTTTTCAAAAAGCATATACAAATATAATATTACTTTTGTATCAATAAATTGCTTTTCAAACAGTACATCATTCCTGGTCATATAATAACTGACTAATAGGGACCTCATCACAGATGTATTTGAGAAAGGGAGAAATTAAAGTAAGGCGGTTTCAAAAACAAAAACAGTAAACCTCAATGATTCCTTTGTGTGTTTTCTTATATCTAGTCCAATCAAATATAGTGTTGTTTTTCTGTTTTTAAGTCTGATTATACAGCCCTGCCAGTAAATAAATAAATAAAAGCACTCAATATGCATATTTATGAGGACATACCAAAATTATTTGCATTTCATTTTCATAAATCCTATTCAGAAAAATATAAATTGCTAAAATAAAAATAGTCTAGATGAAGCTCCTTATCTGAAAGAAAGTACTGCAAGTTTTGTTTTATAGATATGTTCTTTTTAAAAAATAAGTTCCTGTAAAAGCTATTATTTTACTTAGTAAGAAAAGAATAACTGCATCATTTTTACTAATGTTCATAAACAAGACTTTTAAAACTAAGAAATTACCCTTCATGTAAAATACTTTCATATAAATAAAACTTTATTTCATCAGTGCTTTGCTCCACTGAAATGGATACTTTTATATTTCTGATTTAAATTTGAAGTAATTTAATTAAATGCTGAAAAAATAAGAAAGACAAAGAAGGACAGAAAGAGACAGAGACTGGATAATCAGGAAACAGGGAGGAAAAAAAGCCATATAGATAGTTAGAGATATTTCTGACTGAGCATGCTTATCCAGATGACAAGAATAATTTCAGCAATGGAATTCAAGGTGTTGACTGACTAATCAATTTCGTAACTCATCTATTACTTTCCTAGAGGCCATTAGACTAGGAGTAAAATGACAAAGATATCTCTGTACTGATCAATCTTCACTGTGTTTTCTTACCTAAGAGCTTTGTACAAGGTTGACAGTTACAGGCATTCTCTATGGCAACCACAGACTACCTTGGTATACTGAAGAGTTCTCAAATCCCATTTTTATTTCCTTTCAGAGTCTGTAGTAAACATGTTTACTCTGAAAAAAGAGTTTAAACAGAAAGTTAGTTCTCCAAGTAAACTAAATTTAAAAAAAATATTTAATCCTCAAAGATTTAAGAGATGTCTAGGAGGTTTCCAATCAAGCATGCTCCCAGATCACGGAACCTATGATTACTCTAGGTGCACGATGCACCTATCAGCATGTACGTGTCATTTTTCTGCTGATTCTTGCTGGAAGATGTGGCTGTGTCATATGTGTCTTGCTTCTTGTATACATGCAAAATACTGTAAATACAGAATGGAGAAATTTATTCTAGAATGCAGTATGGTCATTCCCAGAGGCGATCAAGCCAAATTTGAGGTATATAAGCAGTCAGTCTTCAACATGAAACCTCCTGAAAACATCTTAATACATGAAAATTTAGTATTTTAAGTGATTAGATAACAAATCATTTATTCTTTCTGCCAGTTCCTTCCAGGGTGTTTATGTGTGGGGAAAGGTAGGTCTCATTTGGCATTTTCAGTTTAACAAACGGCAGTAATTATGCTATCTACAATTTTATTGAGAAGAATGAAATGATTCTAACAGTTGAACAAGCAAGAGTTTTTAGAGAAAAGTAATCACTTTACACACAGGATCTCCTTTAATCTTTCTAACATATGAATTAGCTAGCATTTGTATCTATGTTTTTGCATAATTTTATTTTCACATAAAAATGTAGATTGTTATTGACATTTTCACATAGCATGTCTGTTAATTCATATGGAAATTGAAATCTGGGAATTTTAACTTCTTTTTCCTGTTTTCATTATATTTCAACATATACAAAATTTTGGTTCCTTGGTGCTTTGCCACTTTCATTAATCATGTCCTCTGGTACAAGAAAAAAAAGCTGGGTAGGTAAAGATTACATAACCAGGAACAAAAATACAGATTAAAAATAATTAAGAATTGTCTAAGATCTCCCAGTAGATAAGTAGCTTGCCGGGTTTCTGAAACTAGACAATTAGGCTTACATGTAAATGCACATACAAATTCTACATCATATTGTTGCTAGGAAAGTAAAAACTGAGTAGACACAATGTTTATTTTATGTTAGGGCATATCTGCCATATTGCATATGCATTTTTTGTTGTTTTATTGTACTTTGGGCTCTGGGGTACATGTGCACATCCTGCATCCTGCAGGATTGTTGCATAAGTACATACATGCCACATGCCCCCGACCTGTGTCGCCTACATCAGGCATTTCTCCCGGTTTTATCCCTCCCCATCCATCCCACCCCATGCTATCCCTCTCCTCCTCCCCGTTCCACCTCCCCTCCTAGCCCAGTGAGTGTTGTTCCCTTCCCTGTGCCCAAGTGTTCTCATTGTCACCTGCCTATGAGTGAAAACATGTGGTGTTTGGTTTTCTGTTCTTATGTCAGTTTGCTGAGAATGATGGTTTCTAGATCCATCCATGTCTCTGCAAAGGACACAAACTCATCATTTCTTATGGCTGTGTAGTATTCCATGGTGTATATGTGCCACTTTTTCTTTGTCCAGTCTATCATTGATGGGCATTTGGGTTGATTCTAGGTCTTTGCTATCATATACAGTGCCACAATGAGCATACCTCTGCATGTGTCTTTATAATAGAACAATTTATAACCCTTTGGGTATATACCCAGTAATGGGATTGCTGGGTCAAATGGAATTTCTATTTCTAGATCCCTGAGGAATTGCCACACTGTCTTCCATAATGATTGAACTAATTTAGACTCCCAGAGTGTAAAAGTGTTCCTTTTTCTTCACATCCTTTCCAGCATCTGTTGTCTTCAGATTTTTTAACGATTGCCATTCTAATTGGCATGAGATGGTATCTCAATTTAGTTTTGATTTGCATGTCTCTAATGACCAATGATGATGAGCATTTTTTCATGTTTGTTGGCCACATAAATGTCTTCTTTTGAAAAGTGTCTGTTCATCTCCTTCGCCCACTTTTGAGTAGGTTTGTTTGTTTTATTCTTGTAAATCTGCTTTAGCTCTTTGTAGATTCTGGATATTAGCCCTTTGTCAGATGGGTAGATTGCAAATCTTTTTTTTCCTTTCTATTGGTTGCTGGTTCACTCCAATAATTATTTCTTTTGCTGTGCAGAAACTCTTAAGTTTAATTAGATCCCATTTGTCTATTTTGGCTTTTGTTGCAGTTACTTTTGGTGTTTTAGTCCTTGCCTGTGCCTATGTACTGAATGGTTTTGCCTAGGTTTTCTTCTAGGGTTAAACCCATATTGCATATATTAAAATGTTTTCTTATAGTTGATAGTTCAGAAATAGACCTATTCATAATGTGTGTGTGTGTGTGTGTGTGTGTATGGTATGTATATAAAATATATATTTAAATGTATAGGGCTCCTCTTCAAGGCATTGAGAATCAAAATAACATAAAACCCCATTTGATAAAAAGACATTAAGCAATTAGATTTTCTTTTTAAAACGGAAACTGTTCTCTGTCAAAGGAAAAGTTGGAAACAATAACTTGCCCTAAAACTAACATAGACTCTGAAACCTAATGTTACATTCTCTTGTCTTTGCTGACTACACTAGAAAAGAAAAGATAGACAATATTAAAATCATGTAGCTCAACAGAATATGCTTGGAGGTAGAAGGCAGAGAAAGTGCAGGAGGACTGGTTAAAAAAATAGGTAATGCCACAATCTGATTTTGCTCCACAGTAAGTGTGAAATATTCTAGGCTCTTTCCTGATATGTTATTGTAAAAAAAAAAAAAAAAAAAAAAAAACTAAATGTAAATGTATTGTTCAAGACCTGATTCCCATTAGGAAATACAGCACTCAAGCTACTTCATGATGATATGGAAGTAGCTTCCTCAGGAAGAGATCCCAGGAAGCACTGGTGGAAGAGTGGGAAGTGACCGGGCATGGTGGCTCAGGCCTGTAATCACAGCACTCTGGGAGGCCGAGGTGGGTAGATCACAAGATCAGGAGATGGAGATACCCTGGCCAACATGGTGAAACTTTGTCTCTACTAAAAATACAAAAATTAGCTAAGTGTGGTGGCACGCACCTATAATCCCATCTACTAGGGAGGCTGAGGCAGGAGAATTGCTTGGACCAGGAGTTGAAGGTTCAATGAATCAAGATTGTGCCACTGCACTCCAGCATTCCAGCCTGGCTACAGAGCAAGAGTGTCTCAGAAAAAAAAATGTGAAAAGTAGTAGAAGGAAGGGAAGAAATATGAGAGATGTGTTAACAAACAAGGTCCTACTGTGAGCAGTTGTGGTTTCATCCCTCTGGGTGCCATTGAGAGTCTGTGTAGAATAGACCTCAGTTATCTTACCAGAAAGGTGAGCGATTTGGGGGACATATAAATTCTCACTCACCATAACTTTGAGAGCCACAGTTTGATTCATCAGTTTCCCTATAATTAAAACAATCAGGACCCCGACAACATCTGCCACAGAGACTGTGACCCTTTTCCCTCCCATCACTTGATTCTCCCACATTTACTTATTTCCAGATGGGAATATACCTAATAATATAATGGAGAAGAATAATTTAATTGTAATAAATAAGGAAACTTTCTACAGAATTTTTTGTTCTTTTACTATTTTTAAAATAAAGTTTACTGTCTATATTTAAGACCTACATGTTGCTATGTGACAGATGATAGATAAATAGATGATAGACAGATAGATATATACATACATACTAAAATGGTTACTATAGTGAAGCAAATTAACATATACATCATTTACATAGTTACCCAGTTTTTGGCTTTTGTGTGTGTGTGTCAAGAGCAACTAAAATCTAGTTATTCAGCAGGAATTCTGAATATAGTACAGTTTTTTTTTTTTTTAAAAATCTATAGTTCTGGCTGGCCACAGTGGCACATGCCTGTAGTTCCAGCACTTTGGGAGTCGGACTCAGATGGATCACTTGAAGCCAAGAGTTCCAGAACAATCTGACCAACATGGTGAAACTTCGTCTCTACTAAAATTACAAAAATCAGTTGGGTATGGTGGCTCATGCCTGTAATCACAGCAGCTCAGGAGGCTGAGGTGGGAGAATCACTTGAACCTGGGAGGTGGAGGTGGAAGTTGCTGAGCCAAGATCACACTACTGCACTCCAGCCTCAATGACAGAGTAAGACCCTAACTCAAAAAACAAACAAACAAACAAAACCTAAAAACCTCTAGTCCTCATGTTGTACATATCCTCTAACCAACATCTCCCTATTTCCTGCCACCACCCACCCACTCCTGGTAACCAATTTTATTCTCTATCTCTGTATATTTGCATTTTTTTTTGGATTCCATATATTAATGAGAGCATGCAATATTTTATTTCTGTGTTTGGCTTATTTGGTTCAGCTTTATTCAGGTAAATGGCAAGGCCTCTTATTTTTCATTGAATTTCATTGTGTCTCTATACCAGAATGTTTTTATCAACTCATCCATCTAGAGACTCTTCCATTGTTTTTGTATGTTGGCTATTATGAGTAATGATGCAATGGGCACTAGATTGCAGAAATCTTTATGAAAGTTAAGTTAAATTTTATTTTCTTTGGATATAGACCCAGAAGAGGGATTACTGGGTCACATGTTAGTTCTATTTTTAATATCTTCCAAGAACCTCCATGCTGTTTTCCATAATGATGGCACCAATCTATATTTCCATTAAAAGAAGTGTACGAGTCCCTTTTCTCCATACCATAAGCAACATTTTTTTATCTTTTGACTTTTTGATAATATTCATCTTAACAGGTGTGAGGTAGTATTTCATAGTAGTTTTATTTGCATTTCTCTGGTGACTAATGATGTTAAGTATCTTTTCACATACTGGTGGATTAATTTTATGTTATTTTTGGAGAAATGTTTATTGCAGTCTTTTACCTATTTTTTTAATTGCATAATTTGCTTTTCTACTATTGAAATGTGTGAGTTGCTATATATTTTGTATGTTAACCTCATAGCATATATATGATTTGCAAGTATTTTTTCTCAACCCATAGGCTGAAGTTTCATTTTGATGATAGTTTCCCTTGGTGTGCAGAAGCTTTTTAGTCTTACCTTTTGATGTGATATTAAAAAGAAAGTCCTTGTCAAGGATAATACCCAGAACATATTTTCTGTGTTCTTGTCTTATAGTTTTATAATTTTAAGTCTTACACTGAGATATTTCATCCAGGCGCAGGGGCATATTCTGTTTTTATACTGGAAGATTAGTCTTTGACACCCACTCAATTTTATGTATAAAAGTTGTTCCTAAAGTTTCTACCCAATTATTCTATCTTATAAAAATGTAATAATTGAATTTTATTTTAAAAGTGACTTAATCAATCTTGTTACACACATTATTATTGAGGGGGATCAAGTACATTGCTATTTGATGAATAGCAAAGAGGAAAATGACTAAATATCGATAAACAACAAACAATAAAGAATCTTAACTAAGTAGCGCATAAAACCTCAACTATTTTATGTACACAAGTATACAGATATATATTAACACCCAAACACTCTTGAATCATTTTAGAAATATAATTTAATGTAACATAAAACCAACTAAAAATAGATTAATATTATTGGAAGACTGAGCATCGTAGACAAGAACTCAATCCTAGATTACTTGAAAAGTGTAGTACTATAAAAACAGTTGTGTGATCTAAAGAACAGTAGTTTTGCTAATTGCTATTGTCTCTCCCAGAAATCTTTGCTCTGATTGTATAGCAGCTTGTTTAAATCCAAGTATCCAGTGGTACTTAATTAGTGACTTTCAAATTCCTTGTATATTATGCACTTTCACCAAAAATGGTCTATGTTTCATCAAGAAGATTATTCTCTAGTACTATGTCCTCAGGTACTGGGTTTGCTTTATGAATATGGACCAAAAATATTACATATTATTCAAGATAAATTGGTTTTGTTTGGAAAATTAATCAAATAATCGAAGAAACAAATGATAGCATTCTTGCTGCCCAATCATTGTAAAATTTATCTAATAAGACAAGAACATAGTGGCTTTGCCTGTAAATTTCAATTATCAGTACACCAACGTTGGAACAACCCCAAGAGAGACTGAATGCTTTACATACTCCTCTTCTGGCAATCAGTTTTGGCTGACATAATGGAATACAGTTAATCCCTGAACACGTGGAACCACAGCAGTTAACTTGCTCAATCATGCCTGTAACAATTCAATTAGCAAATCCCTGTGGACATTCTGTACCTCACAAGAATTATCCAGGGATATTTTTACTATGCCTGGTTTCTAATCACATTGGCCAATCTAACTGTTTGTACAGGAGAATATCATTGCCCTTGCCAAGAGGAAGGGTCAAATTTATTAACAATCCCATATGTCTACATTCCTAAATTATTATTTCATGTATGTGATAGTGATTATGGTTAAGCAAAGGCTTTAAATCTTTGCTAGAGGGTAATAGTCAAGATCGTATTATTTTTGTCTACTCATCCCAGAATGAGTCTGGCAGAAATGCCATACAATTATCAGGTCAGAAATAAGCCAGATTTATAAATTAAGAAATCAGAGTCCACAGAAAGGTTAATATGAATGTAATTATTCACTGAAGTGTAAAGTCATAAATCAGTGAGTCAATGACTTAGATCACATGAAAACAGATACACAAAATGGAGGGTTAGTTTAAAAACAATGCAAATCCCAATAATATAGTTTAAAGTCTTCAAAACTGTACATCAGAAAAGGCAACTTATCTGCAGCATTTTTTTTAACTTGTTGACTGAAGCCTATTGCAGAAATTAAAATAGGTCCTTTTAATTGTATTGCTGCTTTAAGAAAATAAATAACAACATTAGAGACTAGTATTATTGGATATATATTGTTCATTAGCATAAGAAATAAAAGTTATTTCAAACAAAATTTATCCATTTCACACATTTTTCTTTTTTAAAAAAAGAGCGTCAAAGTTCTGTTGTCAATTTAGTATCCCACAGCATTTCTGACTTTTATAAACAGTAAAATTATGTATGTTCTTGTCACCCATTTATTTCTTTCCTGTAAGTCCCTATGTGCAAAACACATCTTGGAAGAAAGAAACAGCCACACTCGGAGTGGAGTTCCAAGAAAGTAGCACATTTCTCTTATTCTGGTTACTATCAAGCTTTATATTGTTAATTTTACTACCTTTAAAAAGCAAATATATTATCTGATAAACAGCCTGCTAATAAGTATAAAGAGCCAGATTTCTTACTGTTCTGTACTTCAAAATTTACTTCAAACACGTGTCCCAAATTCTTCATTTAGAGAACAAACTGAAGCATCATTTATACCTCCACATTAAGAAAAGAAATTAGAAATAATATGACTCCATTATGTGACTAAATTATTTTGGAGTGGGAATTACTTTAAGCTGTATTTTTTTCTAATCAAATAGACTAGTGCTTTCGTGTAGCACTCCATGCTATTTCGCTTTCTTTCTTAATGTTTTAAGATACCAGTGTTCTCTGACTTTCATTATCAAAGGAAATGTCTACCTTTCTCAAACTCGTACAGAATGATAAGAAGATACTCTTCATTTTGAACATTTTCTTCTGAGTCATTGGCCCTGCTTGACATTCTTCAAGGACCAGGTTAATCCTCTCTGTTTACACGTGTATGTGTGCTGTGTGTATGGGGTTGGGGGTGAGTGAGACAAAGAGAGGGAGTGGGAGAGAGAGAAATCTTCTCTAAGCATCTTTATCTGCAAATATTTATTCCTCTAAATCCTTTGTCACCTCCACTGCTTATTAAACTTCATAGTACATAAAATTTAAAGCTACCTCTATGTTTGTGTGTGCATGTGTGTATAGGTGTGTGTATAATAGTTTACTTTCTACATATATTTTATCACTACCAAATTCAGCTTTTCAACTTTTCATACGTTCTTATGTTGTTGGAACAGCAGTTAGCACAATGAGTTTTTTTATCCTAGATACTTGCTAAATATGACTCAGTTGAATATGTTTTAAGAATGACAATTTTTCTATCTGACCATTACAACCCTCTACTCTCAATTTTTCAACTTATCAAAAGAGATATTTAAGTAAGTGTCCTATAGATCCTGCCACATTTGTAATAGAGGACCCCTTACATCAGCTGCACCATTCAGCACACTCAGGCATTATTTTCAGATAGCTTCATAGAATATGCATTCATGCTCCAGGTTATCAAAATGAGTACTGGGATTGGAGGCTTATATGGACAACACAGCTCGAGGGATGGGGACAAGTTTCCTGAGGGAGAATAAAGCTGAAAGTTATAGTTAATCAAAGATAAAGAAGAAAGTCCTTAGTGTTAAGATTTCTGAAATGAAATATTTTCATTGATGATACTTTGGGCATGTGAGTTTTTACAAAATTTTTGTTTACTAAGTGAATTGGAAATTAAGTTAGTTATTACTGCGTAAAGTATGTGCACTAATTTGAGGACACATTTCTAGTACAGCTTTTTAAAAAAAACATTTTATCATTTTATTTTGAAAGAATTTTAGACTTATAGCAAAGTTGTAATAATATTCACAAAGTCCTTGAGTGGCATTCACCCCTCTGCCTCTCATGTTAATATCATATGTAAGAATTATAAATCTAAGAAATGAGCAATGGTGCAATACCATCCTCTAAGCCACG
Organism: Aotus nancymaae; assembly: GCF_030222135.1. Lineage (NCBI taxonomy): Eukaryota > Metazoa > Chordata > Mammalia > Primates > Aotidae > Aotus > Aotus nancymaae. Next base: position 27,495,507 of record NW_026988435.1, read on the forward strand.
AACTTATATTTGGATTCTGTCACAATTTTCACTAATATCATTTTCTGACCCACAATTTAATTCAGGATCACACAATACATAGTAATGTCTCTCATTTTCTTCAGTTTGTTAATTTTCAGTGTTTTTTTTTCATTTATTACTTTGACAAATTTAAAAAGTACTAATAAGGTAAGTTTGGACTGTCTCATTTTGTATTTGTTTGATATTTTATTACCATTAGTTAGAGGTTATTCATTTTTGGCAAATAATGTTTTTCTTCTCCTCTTAATGTATCATATTATCAAATACCTGATTTTTTATTAGCTGAAATTCTTCTGTAAAACAAACAAACACAAACAAATAACCTCGTTTATACCTATATTTGTCTGTTCTCTTGCTGCTAATAGAGATATACCAAGACTGGGTGATTTATACAGAAAATAGGTTTAATTGACTCACAGTTCTACATGGCTAGAGAGGCTTTACAATTATGGAAGAGCAAGAAATGTCTTAGATGGTAACCAGCAAGAAAGAGCTTGTGCAGGGTAACTCCCATTTATAAAACTATTAGATCTCATGAGACTTATTCACTACCACAAGAGCAATATGGGGGAAAGAGCCCCATGATTCAAAAAACACTAAAAGGCCAGATGCAATAGCCCATGTCTGTAATCCCAGCCCTTTGAAAGGGCTAGGCAGGTGGATCACCTGAGATCTGGAGTTTGAGACTAACCTGGCCAACACAGTGAAACCCTACCTCTACTAAAAATACAAAAATTAGCCAGGCATGTGGTGCATGCCTGTATTCCCAGCTACTGGGGAGGCAGAAGTGAAAGAATTGCTTGAACTTGGGAAGCAGAGGTTGCAGTGAGCTGAGATAGTTCCATTTTACTCCACCCTGGGCAACAGAGCAAGACTCCATCTCAAAAATAAAAATAAAAATAAAATTACTAAAACATTATGGTCCTTATTTCAGTGAACATGCACCCAAATGCTTTTCATTGGAGACAGCAAAACTTCTTTTCTAGTCGTGCTCTCCAGAGAGACTCTGAATCTTATGGATGTCCTTTATATAATACCAATGACAGATACTTTCCATTTGAGTGGATATGCCCTGTGCAAGCGTTTCAATGTCCTCTCTAAAGCTCATGTTGAAACTTAATTCCATATGCGGCAGTATGGAGAGGTGAGTCCTCTAAGAATTGGTTGAATCATGAAAGCCTGTCCTTATGAATGGATTAAGCGATACATGGATTAATAAATTAATGGGTTTTCATTATAAGAAAGCTAGTGTCTTTACAAGAAGAAGAAGTAGACCTAAGCTAGTATATTAGTGTGCTCAGTCCCGTTACTATGTACTACCCTGTACCGCCTCTAGATTCTGAAAAGAGGTCCCACCAGCAAGAAGACCCTTACCAGATACAGCCCCTTCACTTGGCCTTCTCAGCCTTCGATATAGTAAGAAATAATTTTTTGTCTTTATAAATTACCCAGTTTCAGGTATTCTGCTCTAAACAGCAGAAAATGGGATTAATACACTCCTAAAATGTATTTTTAATAGAATGCAAATTTGTTTTCTTTGTCTATAAAAGACAGTGATTTTAGCTGGTTTCTGCCAAATTGGTTTTCTAAAGAGGATAATTTATTTCAATAATTAAAAGGAATTATTTCTTCTTTATACTTCAAATTCCACTGAATTAATAGGAGCTCTGAAGATTTGTGGGTTTTGCATTTCTTTTCTGTAGTAAATACTCACTTGTGATGCTTGTTGTGTCAGAAATCCTTTCTCCCTTCAGCTGAAGAAAAATGTGTGCAGCTGCCTGATAACCTAATAATAAAAAATATCAGAGTCCTCTCTCCCCAATGAACAAACAAAAACATATTTACACATTCCAAAATCAATACAAAACAAGTAATTTTGCTAAAGTCTAACAAAATACATTTCATTATAACCATATGTACACCTAAACTACACATTTGGCCTAAACTTTTCTGCTCTGAGGTCTAGTCATATATAGGCAAGTCTAGAATTTAGATTATTTTTGTTCATTTGGGCCTTATTTATATAAATGAAAAGGGTCATCCTAGAAACAGTTTATTTCAATAGAAAACAGATGGATGCTGACATTTTGACAAAGGTTAATGTAATGGCATTGTAGATAAGGTTCATGCTTTTGTTAAAATATAATGTCTATTCTTTTTGCCTTTTAGTTTTTGCTCTAAGTGAATTCATGCCTCAGTCATAGTAAAAACTTAAGTTAAAAAGTTTAAAACTTTTTTAGCATGAAGAAACAAATTAAAAGAATGTTTCAACAAAAATTTCCAGTTTTAGGATGCAACTGACAAGCACCATTGTGAAGGGACTTTGGTAGAAAGGAGACACACACTGTACCAGTATTTTTTGGGCTTCTGAAGAAAGTGCCTCAGCACAGATATCATCCCAGTAATCCAGTTATCTGGGATGCCGACACAGAAAGTGGCTCTGGCAGCATCTCAGCACAGGCAATGCCTTTGGCAAGAATCAGCATCTTAGATGTTACTTCAGCACAAATAAAACACCAGAAGAGACAATACAATCCATAGTTGCCGTATACAGACCAAGAAAACTAATGACTCTGATGGCCTGCATGTTGAGCTAAACTATGAGGAAACAAAGGCATAAGAATGCACAATGGACTTTGGGGACTTGGAGGGAAGGGTGGGAGGAAGGTGAAGGATAAAAGACTACAAATATGGTGCAGTGTATACTCTTTGTGTGATGGGTGCACCAAAATCTCAAAAATCACTACTAAATAATTTACCATGTAATCAAATACCACCCATATCCCCATAACTTACAGAAAAAGTTTTTAAAAATTAAAGTAAAATCAAATAAAATGAAAACATCCTCTGGAATGTCTTCAAATTATTTCAAATGGTTTTATTTGGAGCTGAAGTGACACTAAAGCATATGTGAGCCAAGGCAGAATCTGTTTTTGTGCCTGATGTTCAGAGTTGTTTTAGCTATATTATAGACTGATGGCTATCATTTCTCACTTCAAATTTCCCTGTATTGTCCACTATATTCTCAAGGATTAATAAGTGTAATAACTAAAATGGAAGCTTATTGCTATCAATAATTACCTGTGTTTTAATATGTGTATAGGTATATATAATGCTAACAGTGCAATTTTTTCTTAACTATTATGTGAAGATGTGTCAATGATAATTCACTTCACAAAGAGTAGCATGAACCTAAAATAGAATAGGAAGTACCAAATTATACTTAAAGGAAAAACTTTTGTTTGTTGTTTTGAGTGTACTGGATAAACAAGTATTTATTATTAAATTATTTACACTTAATTGTAATGCATTATATATTTTATAATTACTACAAATCACCAAGTTAGATTTCTAGATATATGTGTTAAATGAGTTTAGTTGAGAGGAGACATCATTTATTATAAGTTTCATTATTATTATAGACAAGAACTAATGCAAGTGGATGCTATCAAAACAAGCTTTCCAGTCTCAGCTTCCTGCATATGGCTAGCCAGTTTTCCCAACAACATTTCCCTGTTCAATAAATGGTGTTGGGAAAACTGACTAGCCATACGCAGGAAGCTGAAACTGAACCCTATCCTTATACCTTATACAAAAATTAACTCCAGATGAATTAAAGATTTAAACATAAGAACTAACACCATAAAAACCCTAGAAGAAAACCTAGGCAACATCATTCAGGACACAGGCACAGGCAAGGACTTCATGACTAAAACACCAAAAGCAATGGCAACAAACTTCAAAATAGACAAATGGGGTCTAATTAAACTCCAGAGCTTCTGCACAACAAAAGAAGCAATCATTAGAGTGAACTGGCAACCATCAGAAAGGCAAAACAATTTTTGCAAGCTACCCATCTGACAAAGGGCTAATATCCAGAATCTAATAAGAACTAAAGCAGATTTATAAGAATAAAACAAACAAACCAATTCAAAAATTGGCAAAAGAGATGAACAGACACTTTTCAAAGGAAGACATTTATGTGGCCACCAAACATGAACAAATCCTCATCATCATTGGTCATTAGAGAAATGCAAATCAAAACCACATTGAGATACCATCTCACACCAGTTAGAATGGTGATCATTAAAAAATCTGGAGACAACAGATGCTGGAGAGGATGTGGAGAAATAGGAACACTTTTGCACTGTTGGTGGGAGTGTAAATTAGTTCAACCATTATGGAAGTCAATGTGGCAATTCCTCAAGGATCTAGAAATAGAAATTCCATTTGACCCAGCAATCCCATTACTGGGTATATACCCAAAGGATTACAAATTGTTCTATTATAAAGACACATGCAGACGTTTGTTCATTGCTGTGCTGTTTACAATAGCAAAGACCTGGAACCAACCCAAATGCCCATCAATGATAGACTGGACAAAGAAAATGTAGCACATATACACCATGGAATACTATGAACCATAAAAAACGACAAGTTTGTGTCCTTTGTAGAGACATGGGTGAATCTAGAAACCATCATTCTCATTAAACTGACACAAGAACAGAGAACCAAACACCCCATGTTTTCACTCATTGGCAGGTGATGAACAATGAGAACACTTGGGCAAAGGGAAATGAACAACACTCACTGGGGTAGGTGGTTGGAGGTGTAGGGGAGGGGAGGATAGAAGAGGGAAGAGGGGGCAGGGAGGTTGGGGAAGGGATAACACTGGGAGAAATGCCTGATGTAGGTGTCGGGGGTGACGGAGACAGCAAACCACCATGGCATTTATGTACCTATGCAACAATACTGCAGGATGCAGGATATGCACATGTATCCCAGATCACAAAGTACAATTTAAAAAATAAATAAATAAATAAAAAGCTGCATTAGGCTCAGGTATGGTAGTTGTACCTATAATCCCAACACTTTGAGAGGCCAAGGCAGGCATATCACTTGAAGTCAAGAGGTCGAGCCCAGCCTGGCCAACATGGTGAAACCCCATCTCTACAAAAAATACAAAAATTAGCCACGCATGAAAATCCCAGCTACTTGGGAGACTGAGGCAAGAGAATTACTTGAACCCAGGAGGCAAAGGTTTCAGTGAGCCGAGATTGAGCAACTGACCCCAACCTGGGCAACAGAGCAAGACTCAGTCTCAAAAAAAAAAAAAAGAAAAAGCTACATTAAAAGTGAACAGTCAATAAAATCTTAAAAAAATATACGAGTTAACATAATAATTTTATAAATATATATTTTTGAGTTTGATCTAATATTTGAAAAGACTGCAGTATATTACTCATAACTGCTTATACTATGAAACTGACTGAAAATAATATAAAGGCAAGGATGTTTGACATGAGGATGTTTTTATTCAAGTTATTTCTCTAGAGACTGATATTTCACAAGTATAGAATTAATATATATTTATATGTGATACAACAAACATTTTATATAGCAGAAATAATAAATTAAAAATCTTAGCTAATACCATTTCGGCAAGGCAAGAGCAATATCCATGAATCTTTTATTAACTCATAATTAAATGCTAGATCAAGAAAATCAGTGAAAAATGAGCTTTGAAATATTGCTCAAATAAGAATATTTTACATGAATCTATTTCCTTTCTCTAAAATCATACCTTATATCTCTGTGTTGTTCCCAAACAACATCAGCAAATTTCAGTTTTTCCTCATTATAATACTTTTATGTTTATAATGGTAAGGTAATGTCTACACTTGAAAAAAAAAGGAAAATAAATTACAATATCACAATACTATAAAGAATATTGTTGGCTGGGCACAATGACTCATTAATTCCAGCACTCTGGAAGGCCGAGGCAGGTGGATCACCTGAAGACAGGGGTTCAAGACCAGCCTGACCAATATGGAGAAACTTCATCTCAACTAAAACTACAAAATTAACCGGGCATGGTGTCATGCACCTATAATACCAGCTACTCAGTAGGCAGGAGAATTGCTTGATCTCAGGAGACAGAGATTGCAGCGAGCCTAGGTCTTGCCCTTGCACTCCAGGCTGGGCAACAGAGCAAGGCTCCATCTCAAAAAAAAAAAAAGAAAAAAGAAAATATAGTGTTATTTGTTGGTATGCTTGATATGTTTTGATGTATGTGGAGAGGTTAGTAGATATGTACAGGAGATTACATTTTACTTTTAAAATAATCACCTATCTCTGTATGGCTACCTCTGCCCACATCCACACCCTTAGTATTCTCATTTTAGAGCTAGCTCTTAATACAGGTCTGAGGATGGTTGTTGGAAGTAGCAGGTATCCTGGCCCTTAAACTCTCTCCAGTTTTTAGGCAGGAAGCACCTGGATGCCTCAATCCTATCAGTAGGTATGTTTTTGAGTCTAAATTCCTTAATATTAAAGATTTATACTAACGCGCAGGTCCAGGGAAGAGATAGCCGAGATGACTTCAGACAAAATTATTTCAATTACTTATTTAATCTCCTTATATTTACCCAGAAGCCCAGCAGGACAGCTGCTTCTAAACTGGTTTCAATTACCTCTTGATCTCTCATGGTAATTCACATCTGGTTGTTAAGTGCAGTTGGCCTCTTTTATTAAAATTTAAAATTTCACATTTTCTTTAACACGATTTAAGGACTAGAAATTGGCATTCACAACTGTGAAATCACAGCATTGACATAGTCAGAAGTTTACATGGCAAATAAATTTTCAAAATGTTTTTGTCAGCATTCTTGATTAAAACAGTCTGGATTTTCAAGCACTGACAGAGCAAGACAGTAGCTACTGCACAGGAGTGAGGCGTCCTGATAAGAAAGAAATAAACTAGGACACAAATATGAAGGAGAATGGCGGAGGTAAAAATGAAACTGATAAACATAGACTGAATAGAAAGACATAAAAGAAAATTTCATAGAAGAATTTCTCTTCATTTTAAAAAATCGTGATTTTCAGCAGAAAGCAAAGGCAGAGAAATTAACGTCTCTGGAAAAGGTCGACAACCCAGTTAGGAAACGTCTGTCTTTAAGTAGTTTCCTTACGCTTGGTGGGAGAAATTGGGCTCCCACAGCAGGCCAAAAATATGATTTTTTTTTTAATTAACTGCTTTTAAAATTTTGGATCAGTTCGAACTTATTTAGTAAAGAAAGCACAAATTTATGTATTTTTTTCCTATAAAACACAGATAACATATAGAGCAAATGATTAGTTACATATATTAAAATGTAACATTATTATCTTATTTTAGGTTATTAAGATATCATGAAGATATCATGATTTCTTGAACAAAAGGTCCCAGAAAAAGCATATAAAAAACTTTAACAAATAATAACATAAATTACCTTTGTGAACAATAGTGGATTTTTTTTTTTTTACTTGGAAACTCTATAATCCTAAACTCTTGTAAAATAATGGCTGAGTTGTTATGCCAATTAAATGAGAAAAAATGCCCACAGTTTTATGGGATACATATTAAACAGAAATAAATGTTAGTTATTATAGTTATTATTAAACTTAATTGTGAAATTTCTTCTAACATGTATATGGTGGTGCAATCTTTATATCACAGAAATATGAAAAAACAAATAGCTCATATTAGTTTGCATTCTGGAGATCAGTGCCTTTTGTAGAAGTGAATTTGTTAACTTATGGTAGTTATTTAAGGAGTAAATACGAAAATATAAGTCTGACTAATAATTAATCCAGCACTTGGAAAACTGGGTGATGAAAAGACAGAAGTATTAGCAACATTAGATGAATCAACAGTTTATATGTAATTTTTTGTGTGTCACTAATAACAAATTTATTGAAGTCAGATTTAGTTGGGTTCGTAATCACCTATAACTGAAAGATTGTCTAATATCTATTTTCTTGAAAACTGCAAGTGCTCCATTGCAGTATGTAATTGTATAATTTTGTTTCAACCATCAAAGGACCTCATGAAGCAGGTAAAAATAGTCTCACATAACAATACGTGATCAAGGGACATAAGAGACATAAACAAAAATCACATAAACCAACCTCGATTTTAAAGTGCTGTGCCTCCGAACTAGATGAAGGGTATATAGTACGTCTCTGTATTATTTCTTATAGCTGAATGAGAATCCACAATTTTCTCCAATATAAAGCTTAATATTAAGAAAACTTAAAGTCCCTAAAGCATCATGTAGATATTTAGCAAACACAACTTCTACAAACAGCTTTACTCTAAACATACAGACATCAAGTATAATGATGTCACTCTAATTTTGACACAGAAGCAAGCCCCTTGAAAATAAATTATACACAATTTGCTTTGGACCTGTATCAGTCTTCTGTTTCCCCTTTCTTTTGGAGATCATAGTGTGAAGGACATACTATCCATCACAGGAGATAGATGTATAACCTCAGAAAGAAAGGCACTGAATAAATAAGTGTAATGTAATAGAAATAATGTTTGACTGCTTTATACATTTTTAAAAATCTCCACTCCAAAGTTACTTTTTTGTATGGAAAAATGACTGGAAGATTGTTTACATAAAACTTCAGTTTAAAAATTAGATTTCTAATCTTTATTAATCTTGAGGAAAAAGATTGTTTGAGAAAAAATTATAATGGGGAATCAAAACTATCATATTTTCCATGTGGGACTGCAATACACTATGGTTTATATTCATATTTATCAAAGAAAACACTCTGCAACATTCTGAAAATGGTGACGCAAACATAAGTACCTTCTCATTATCTTCTCAGCCAAAATTCTTTCCAAATGGGTGCTTCTTTGATAGAGCTATAACAAGCTCAATTCAATTTATTTTTAGATTGAAGGTTTACACAAAGTATCATAAAACATGTCTTACAGAGAATTAAAACAATGGGAAATACCTCATTGTACTGAGTGCAGTGTCTGACATGTACTAACAAAAGATAGAGTTTGCAGATAAATTGGCATGTAAGAAAAGAATATTGACATTTAAGAGAGCTTTTTATTAAAATCATTCTTGCATTTTCTATTTGAAGAGGGCGGATTTTAAAAGGAAGTGTACTTTTAATAATGATGTAAGGAAAGGAAGAATAAAGTAGAAGGCCACAGTACAACAAAGCATTTCAGTGAGAAAGAATAGTTTGCTCAAAAAACTGGGCATATTTATTTTAAATTGTGATACAATTCACATATAACAATATTCACAATTTCAAGATGCACAGTTTAATGTACTTTGAGGAATAGATAAAGCTCCAGAGCTATTTCTACAGACAAAATACAGAATTCCTCTATTACTCCATAGACTTCTCACAGAGCCCTTTTCAGTTGCTCACCCCCAACCCACCTCCAACCCTGGCTGTTGGCTCCTGAAAAAAACCGATGTCTGTTTTAAGTCCCTATAATTTTGTCTTTTCAAGAATGTCCTATAAGTCAAATGATACAATGTGAAGCCATTTATTTTTTCTTGCATGGATCAAGATATTTTTGAGATTTTTATTTATTTATTTAGATGAAGTTTCATGCTTGTTGTCCAGGCTGGAGTGCACTGGTGTGATCTCAGCTCACCACAACCTCTGCTTCCTGGGTTCAAGTGATTCTCCTGACTCAGCCTCCCAAGTAGCTGGGATTACAGGCATGAATCACGCCCAGCTAATTTTGTATTTTTAGTAGAGATGGGGTTTCACAATGTTGGTCAGGCTGGTCTTGAACTCCCAACTTCAGGCAATCCGATTACCTCAGCTTCCCAAAGTGCTAGGATTACAGGCGTGAGCCCCTACACCCGGCCGAGATTTATACATGTATAAGTAATTCTTTACCTTGCTGAGTAGTATTTATTGTATGATTTAGTATTCCACAATTTGTCCGATTGCATTGATGAAAAAGTTTTGGTTCTTTCTTATTTTTACCTATGTCAAGTTACCATGAACATTCATATATAAATATCAACATTAACATATGAGTTTCTGAGATAAATACCTTGGACTTGAAGGGGCTATATCATGTGGGAATTGTGTGTATTAAGGAAATGGTCCTTCTGGTTTTCATAGTTGTTGCACTTTTTTGCACTTATATGAGCAGTAAGAATTCCAGTTTTTATTTTTTATACTACCACTAATAATTAATAGACAAGTCTTTTTTTTAATTTTTCAAAAATTGCAGTAGTTTTTTTGAAAACAGGGGGTTTTGATTACATGAATAAGTTCTTTAGTGAGATTCTGGTGTGCCCATCACATGAACAGTGTACACTGCACTCAGTTTGTAGTCTTTTAGCTCTCACCCCCTCCCACACTTCCTCAAGTCCCCAAAGTCCACTGTATGATTCTTATGCCTTTGTGTCCTCATAGTTTAGCTTGCACTTACAAGTGACAATATGCGGTATTAGTTTTCCATTTCTGAGTTACTTCAGTTAGAATAATGATCTCCACCTCCATTCAGGTTTCTGTGAATGCCATTATTTCATCTTTTTTATGGCTGAGTAGTATTCCATGGTGTATATGTATCACGTTTTCTTCATCTACTTATTGGTTGACAGTCATTTAGGCTGGTTTCATATTTTTGCAACTGAAAATTGTGCTGCTGGTATAACCAATATATGTCCAACATTAACTTGTTTTCATTAACGTTTGCCTAATAATGAACGACATTGAGTATGATTTCACAGGCTTATTTGATATTCATAACCTTCTCTGGTGAAGTGCCATTCAAATATTGTACATTTTTTAATTGCGTTATTTATTGTCTTTTTGCTAAATTTTGAGATGTTTGTTATTTTATTTAAAACTTGAATGTATGTCCTGTTAAATTAAATTAAATTTGACTTAAAGCTGCCTCTATATTTCACAAATTGTCACACAACTTAGTATCTAAACAAATGCCAAGCTAACTTAAAAATATATTCTTCCAACAGATAACTGAGTCTCCACAAATCATAGCAGCTGCACTTCAGCCCATCACAGGCTGCCAACTGATACATGGTTCATTTAAGGGAAAAAATCCTTTATCACATCATACCCAAATAAAGCAAATGGCCAGCTTTAGTCAATCAAGATTTTCCTGTACGTCAATTTCTTTTTCTCTCTAGAAATACTGGCTGCCTGCATTGCTGAGTGGAGCTCTCTGAAGCACTCTTGGCTCTGAGTGCTTCCTGTTCTTTGCTCAGATAAACTCTGCTACATTTATTTTTTCTACGTTTTTTCTTTTACACGTCCATTATCAAACACATGCTTTGCAAAGGCCTTTCCCAGTCTGCTGCTTATCTTTTCACTGGTAGCCAACCTTGAGGTCATCTTTGGCTACAATTTGTCACTCACACTCTCTATATAATTTGTCTGATCTAAAATATGATTATTTCTCAAGAACTTATAAACATCTTGATTCAAAATGACATTATCTTCCACCTATTCTACATTCTACCTAATTGCAATACTTCCAATATTGTCTCTATGGTAAATTCTCTTCAGAGCAACCAGAGTGATCCATTTGAACATAAGTCAAATTATATCATTCCTTTGCTCAAAACCATGAAATGGCCTCGTATTTTAATCCTAGTAAAAACAAAGGCTTACACACTCTACACTGTGGAAATTCCAGTTACATCCCTGATCTGACTAACCCATCTTAACTTTGCTCATCTTTTCCAGGCATGTTCTCTTTCTTGCTATTTCACATATGTTTTTGCCATAGGGTGTTTACACTGGCTGCTCTCTCTGCCAATAATATTTTTCCCTCAAATATCTTCATAGAAAACTCTTTTTTCTCCTTCATATCTATACTTAAGTCATTTCTCAGTGTGACTTGTCTGACCACATTATTTGAAATTGCAAGCTGCAATCCCTGTGCATCTTGACATTTTCAAATTCATTTACTTTGCTTTATTTTTCTATAGTACATATATCCTCCTAACCATCAAGTAATCCACTAATATAGCATTTCTACTGTTTACAGCCCACACCCCCTAATAAAATGCAGGCTTAATATCAGAAAGTATTTTTCATCTATTCTATATACTCATATACCTCAAGAAACAATTACAATAACCCATTGAATGTATTTGAGTATTTGTTGAATATTAATGAGTGAATAAGAAGATGCTTATACAATTTCATGTTTTTTAATAATTTTGAATATCCAGCTAACACCAAGCCTGTAAGTCAATAAAAAATAATGGTTCAAAGTTTTCTTTAATGTGTTATGTTTGGTACTGAGTTTTAGGTGCAATTAATTCTAGTAGTATATAATATTTTGGCTTGTTCATGGTGGATGTGCGAAATTGTTGCTAACAGCAATATAATTTTTTTAATCCTGCAAAAAAAAAGTAACATCTTTCTTCTATCCTACTTAATCACACAATCTAAAATCATTTACTACAGTAATTATTAATTTTATCTATCTACATATGCATAGAGAGCAATTCAAGATCATATAGTATTGTCAAAAATGACAATAATATATTAAATATATTATTTATTCTAAAATATTTCTTATGATTTGCTACAATAAAATTATATATCAAGATAATTTATTTATACATGGCATGTTACTATTACATGTCATAATTATTGATCAGAATTACTAACAAAAATTCTCCTCAGTTTGACATATGTGATTTAAATTTAAACACTGGAACTCATTAAAATAAAATTGAGTATATCAATAGAAACCTGCTGTTAAAAACCAATTAACAGTATTTCGCATTCTCAATATTTTTGTAGATATGTCCTTTAAATTTTAAAATCAAGACAAACTTCCTTCAATTATGAAAGATACACCTAGCATTTAGAAAAGTTTTATATGAAGTCATTGTCTATGCAAACAAAACCATTATGAGTTACATTTGCAAGTTTTCTTACGAGATGGCTTATCTTTGAGAGGGGTTACCCAACTTTTCTTATTTCTTATGCATTGGTTAAGCATATGGAGGTTAATTGACTTCATTATTTACTAATAATTATGATGGTTAGTACGGAGTGTCAACTTGATTGGATTGAGGAATACAGGGTATTAATCCTGAGTGTGACTGTGTGGATCTTGCCAAAAGAGATTAACATTTGAATCAGTGGGTGGGAGAAGGCAGATTCACCCTTAATTTGGTACACACAATCTAATCGTCTTCTAGCTAAATATAAAGCAGACATTAAAAAGTGAAAGGAGAGAGAGACCTAGTCTCTCAGTTTACATCTTTCTCCCGTGCTAGATGTTTCCTGCCCTCAAACCTCAAACTCCGAGTTCTTCAGTTATGGGACTTGGACTGGCTCTCTTTGTTCCTCAGCTTGTACAGAGCCTGTTGGTTTGCTGCCCCCAAGTTCAGTGGACCACGTGATAAAAAATTAAAAAGTAAGGAACTCGGGGATTCCGTCTCTCAGCTTCAGAAGCAGATACTGAGCCTCAAATTAGCTAGAAATTCAGGAAAATCAATAAAATAGCAAACAAAGATAACACAGTTCAGCTAGATTCTTGGTAAAATACCAACAGCAGCAAATATTTATTTTTCTCTAGCACACATGGAACCTTCTCCAGGATAGAATATGCAGTAGGTTGGCTGGGTGGCTCACACCTGTAATTTCAGCACTTTGGGAGACCCAAAGATCTCAAGGTCAGGAGTTCGATATTAGCCTGGCCAACAAGTTGAAATCCCATCACTACTAAAGATACAAAAATTAGTTGGGCATGGTGGCATGTGCCTGTAATTCCAGCTACTTGGGAGGCTGAGGCAGGATAATTGTTTGAACTCAGACCCGGGAGGCAGAGGTTGCAGTGAGCCAAGATTGTGCCACTGCACTGCAGCCTGGGCTACAGAGAAAGACTCCATGTTAAAAAAAAAAAAAAAAAAAAAAAAAAAAAAAATGGTAGGCCACAGAAAAAGTCTTAATAAATTTAATAAAGTTGAAATTACACCTAGTATTATTTTAGACCACAATAGTTTGAAACTAGAACTCAATTACAAAATGTATCATAGAAAATTCACAAATATGTGGAAATTAAACATCATGCTTCTGAATAACCAATGGATCAAAAAGGAAAACAAAAGAAAATTAAAAAAAATATTTGAGACACCCAACAAAAAAAATACAAGATACTAAAACTTATGGAATGCAACAAAAGCAATTCCACAGGAAAGCCTATACCAAAATGTTCTTACATTAAAAAAGAAGAAAGATCTCTAAGAAATAACTTAATGTTTTGTCTCAACAAACTGGGGGAAAAAACCGAAAAAACCTGAGCCCAGCGCAGTGGCTCATGCCTATAATTCCAGTACTTTAAGAGGCCGAGGCATGTGGATCACTTACAGTCAGGAGTTTGAGATCAGACTGAGCAACATGGAGACACCCTATATCTACTAAAAATACAAAAAAATAGCCAGGCATGGTGGTTCACACCTGTAATCCCAGCTACTGGGGAGGATGAGGCACAAGAATCACTTAAAGTCAAGAGGGAGAGGTTGCAGTGAGCAGAGATTATGCCACTGGACTCCAGCCCGGGCGACAGAGAGAGACTTCATCCAAAAACAAACAATCAAAAAAGAAACTACATGTCTGTATCAAAACATCTTATGTACCCCATAAATATATACACTTAACATTGAATATTCTTAACAGCAGAGTACACAAAGCAGAAGGAAATCAATGAACTTACTGTAGAAACAAAACCACAGACCCTAAACTGCAAATAAAAACTCATGCTGAACAATGGTGATTGAGAGATTCTTTCCCTGTTCATAAATGTTAAAATGTAGAAAAAATGTATGTCTTACAGTTTATGAAAGAAGGTTAAATAGAACCTGATTGTGAAATATTTGGAAGCCAGGCTAACAAGTTAAGTTTGATTTGTGGATGGTTGGAATTCACTATTTCTGAGAAGGGAGCAATGTGATCAGAGATGAGTTTTATGTATTACAACATTCATCTTCTCTAAGGAATGGAAGAGTACAAAAGCCTGCCTGGCGGGGTCTGGGGAGCATATTGCTAAGAGAAAAATAAACACGTTTACTTAAGTAATCTATATTAGTTAACCAATTACTATTCAAGTATTTTCTTCTCCAAGAAATATTACCCGCAGCCACAGTGCTATGCTAGTAGTTCCCCACTGTAATATACACATCACACAAAGCAGAGGCAGTTTCAGAAAACAAGTATTAAGGAGATCTTGACACCATGATTTTCAAAGCTGGAGATTCATTATTTCGTCTCATAGTGTGCTGTTCCAGGAGTTTGCTTGTATCCTCATCCTTGAGATTAAGTAATGAATACAATTATAGCAGTAGGGAATCTGACAAGACAATCAGAAACAAGGTCACAATTATGGATATTAGTTGAATAGAGTGATAGTTATTTACCTACATGAAATGAAAGGTGTATTTCTAAAATTGAGCTTATGCTTCTGAAAAACCTGGAAGAATCATTTAAATTAGAATTTTCAGTTTGTTGAAAGAAAATAAGATAATTACTGAATACACTGAGGACTTAAAATTAGGGCAATATAAAGTCCTGGTTTATTGAAAGATAATTCAGTTTTATACCTATTGTTTTGGTTTACTTATTAATAACAGACTCTTTCACTCCCCAATCTGCCCCTGATGGGTTTTGAAACATTTATTTATTTAATTCACACTGCCACAGAAAGACAGCAGGGTGTTTGTATTACATTAATGCCATTGAAAATAGAATGGGAAGGATGTTGAAAATTTAGTTCTTATTTGGTAACTTCAAATTTCTCTTTATATTTCCAGAAAATTGATGTATGACATAAGTTCCTTTTAAGAGTTTTAAGTTCATTGAGGAAGTATAGGACTCTGGGGAATTCTCTGCAACATTTTTTGAAGAATTATGGAACTCCTGCTATATATAATGTAGATGTAGTACAGTTAAATGTACTGAGGAGTGTGGACTTGGGAGCGAAGTCACCTAGGTTTTAACTGTGGTCCTGCCAAGTACTAACTAAATGACATTAGGCAGGTCACTTAACTTCTGTGTGGCTGAAGTCATACTATCTACACAATATAGTCATAAGTTTAATATAAGAATTAAATGATTGAAAAGTTATAAAGTTATTAGACAGTACATGGCACGTTCTTGTTTGAACTGTGTAACTGTCTACTGTTAGAGTATTTTCTATAGCAAATTAAGAAAATATTTTTTTAAAAAAAGATAATTTATATTTGTTTCCAACTCCAAGTATAAATTTTGCTGGAAGAAAAATGTGGATGGTGATGGGTTCACGTATACCCTGTAAATAAATGCATATTAAGTATAAAAATATTACTTGGCTGGGGATGGTGGCTCTTGCCTTTAATCCCAGCACTTTAGGAAGCTCAGGTGGGAGGATTGTTAGAGCCCAGGAGTTAGAGACCAGCCTGGGTGCCATAAGGAGAACCAGTCTTTACAAAAAAATTAATACAAAAATGTTAGCCAGGCATGATGGCTCATACCTGTAGTTCCAGCTGCTCAGGAGGCTGAGATGGGAGGTTTGCTTGAGCCCCTGAGGTTGAGGCTGCAGTGAGCCTTGATCATGCCACTGCCCTCCACCCTAAGTGACAGAGTAAGACCCTGTCTCCAAAGAAAGAAGAAAAAGTTCTTTACCAAGTGACTGTTATTTGCTCTTTAACCATTTCCAGAACTAAAGACACAGTGAAAGGACTAATGTAATTTGTAGAAATGTGACACCCAGCACTACCACACAGAGGAAATTCTACTTAAAAGAGTTGACCACAGGAAAAATCATGTAGTATTATGTGAATGAGCATAAGGCTTTAAGCTAGTAGCATAGTTTGGCTAATCCTATGCCAATTTCAAAATCCTTGCTTAATGGCCCACACAATGGAACCTGTAAAAGCTGAAATGAATCTCCTTCCTGTTTTTCTCCTTTAGTTTTCATGCAACGGATACAAACAATAAAACTTCAACAGAAATTTCCTGGGGTAGGATGCAGAGTTCTTAGGAAATCCTCTGTTTTCTTATAAAAGTAAAAGCCTGAAGTAGATGATGATTCTTACTGCTTTTTACTGCTATGAAATAGAAAAGAAAGCCTAGAGATTCACTGGGAAATTTTTCAACCGTGAAATTATAGACAATCTGCTAAGCCGAATGATAACGAAAGAAAGATGATTTTGCTAAACTTTTGAAGTCCTGGACTGCTATCTCTTTATGTCTTGGTATTTGAGGAAATAAATACCTCTGTTAAATTATATTTATGTTATTTTTTGTTAATGTTTTTGCCTTCAAACATATTTCTAAATGATTAAAGAGTGTATGAAAGCTAAAGCTCTATAAATCATCTTGAAATCAGAGTTTACATTCACAAATATTATTTGAAGATGTGTGATATGGTTTTGGATTTGTGTTCCCACTCAAATCTTATGTTAAACTGCAATCCCCAGTGTTGGAGGAGGGACCTGGTGGGAGGTGACTGGATCATGGGGGCTGATTTCCTCTTGCTAATCTCATGGGAGTGAGTGAGTTCTCAGGAGATTTTATTGTTTAAAAGTATGTAGCAACTCCACCTTCATTCTCTCCTTCTTTCTCCCTCCATGTAAGATGTACCTGCTTTCCTTCACCTTCCACCATGATTGTAAGTTTCCTGAGGCCTCCCATGTGTGCTTCCTTTACAACCTTTGAAAATGTGAGTCAATTAAATCTCTTTTCTTTATAAATTACCCAGTCTCAGGTAGTGCTTTATAGCAATTCAAGAATGAACTAATACAACATGTAATACACCAAGGACTTTATAGAAACTTTGGGGAGGAGTTTGCTACTGCTCCATATACTGCATACAAGATTGCAAGAAATGCATAACTCCTTAAAGCAGACAGTACAAATTATTATAAGTAGACTTAAAAAAACGCAAGAAACCATTGCTAAGAGTTGCTACAGTCCCAAACAATGGTGTCAGAATAAATGCATTTTAATTTTTAGGTATGTCTTTTCTTCTTTGTCACTGCAAATGTGAGAAACTCATCATAGATGTGGACATGATACATGTCTGTACACATTGTCTATACATATTGCCTATATAAAATCAGAAGCAAAATGTGAGTAGACACATATATGTGCTTGATTTTCACTAAAACATCATCATGAACAATTTTATTTCAATGAAACTTTCATTGCCTATAGGTGCCAGAACCTTGAGTGGGACTCAAGTTAATTGTACTGACCTTAAATTTTAATTCAAATAAATTATCAGTATATTTAACAAAATAGAGGCAGCCTCAATTAAAATACACACACAAAAAAACTCAAGACAAATTACATAGACATAAATCTCTGGAGATATATTTTAGATTAGAAGATTTAATAAAATAGAGATTCTGTTTCTCACTAAATATACATACAGATTCACTGTCTTTCTCTCCTTGAAACCATGAAAATTTTTTGTTTCAAAGTAGGAGTATACATGAGCTCAGGGATAGACAAAAATCATTAAAGAATAAGAACACAGTATGGGGGCATGTTCTATAAAGTATTCTGATTTATAGAGATAAATCAATTAATAAAGTGTAAAATTTGCCGAAAGACAAAATAGATAATGGAATATAAGAAATAGTCCAGAAACCCTAATAAACTCACTAGTACAATAGGAAGTTTCCTATCATCTCTTTTATTCCTAAGATTTCATAAAAACTACCTTGTTCTACAGACTCTTATATATCAAAAATTCTGGGTTCCATTTTGTTCTGCTATGCATTGTATTCATTGCGCCTAATTTGTCTCTTGTGGTTCACTAGCCTCTGTGTAACTCCAGGATCCTGTCATCTACAGTAATACCTGGGTGGTTAGCAGCATTCTCTACAATTAGGATAGCCACTAAAACTCTGTTATGATAGTGTGGTATCAATGGTTTTGCAAGGACTTACCCTTTGGACTCTCAAGCATTGGGAGGGATCAAGTTCTCTCCTGATTAGTACACTTTCCTATTTCTATGTTTTTGGATACCTTCCTCTGTGTGCTACCAAGGGAGTTACAGCATCTCATCTTCCTTGAGTTTGGGCCTAATTGAGCTTAATTTTTGTCAGTCAACCAAACAAAGTACTAAAGCCATTCTTTTTGAAAGCATGTTAATAATGAATTTGTTATAAGGACTAGATCTTCACTTTAAACTGATTTGCAGTATCAAGTCTATTTTCATTTTGTAATTCATGGTGCTAGTACATAATAGCAAAAAAGAAAGAAAAATGATAAAAATACAGTATTATAATGGCATTTAATATATTTTAGAAGTTCTTCATAAGCTAATTATCATACAAATAATATGAAGATGACCTGCATATCTTCATCAATATTTCACTACTAAAATGCTTTGTTAACTGCTGATGAATTAACAAGTAGTTAATTATAGAGTGACAGCCATTGAACTGGAAATTTTAGTGCTTTTATTTTAGCAAATGCTTGTTACCGTCTCAAAATCTGTAATGGCACTGCACAATCTCAGTCTGAAAAGCAAGTATAAAACATGTCTTCAGTATTTTGATTATGATAAATGTTGTCTGTTAAAATAAGAAATCATAATCTTCATGTTCAATTCATTTTTTTAATCTACCAATCTAACTTATGCAACAATCTTTTTGTTTGCTATGTACCTACTGATGGGGACAAGGAATATATATCTATATCTATATCTATATATAGATAGATAGATATTATTTTCCCACATACCTTTGAATATATATGTATATATTAAGTACTTATATATATAAGAACATCCATATACTTTTAATATATGTTCAATATATACACACACACATCCATATGTACCTTTGAATATGTAAGTATATATTAAACATATATACTTTATATATTATATGTAATATATATTAGATATACTATATATACTATAAAAGTATATATAATTAAGTACATATTAAATATATATACTTTCTATATTACATATAGTATATAAATATATTTAAGTATATCCATATACCTTTGAATATATTATATATTCCATATATTAAATATATATATAAGTACATCCATATAGCTTAATATATGCTTATATATTCAAAGGTATATGGGTGTGTGTGTGTGTGAGCAAGAGTATGAAGATACAGTTATTTTTCTGGGAATTTTCAACAAAGAATGCCAACAATCTCTAAAGCAGAAGTTTATTCCATCTGGAAAATTATTTCTCCAAGAACACTTTTTTAATTCTCTTCTTTTAGATGATAAATAAAAAAGGCTCTATAAATGCATTACTTTTTACCTATTTTTAATACACTGATGTGTTCCTTAAGATGTTTATTAGTTTGAGTATTTTATTTTTCTGTATAATTATCCTTATAAAAATAACTTGCTGTTTGAAACTAGTATCAGCTCTATGAGGGGGAGTTGCTATGAAAAACAGATCTTAAAGGAGAACTCTCACCCCTCCAGTGACAATATCATACATTAGATGCTTTGATACTGAATTTTATGTATTTGCATGAGACAAAAATGCATTTACAGTAACACATAAATTGTAAGAACTGTATTGGAAAGATCGCTTGTATTTGTGAAATTTAGAGGATTTATGACTATTCTTTTTCTTAGAAGAGGTCCTCACAAACGTGGCATTCTCTCAGGTCAGAATGTGAAAACAATAATGCAATCTAAATTCAACTACTTCATTCATCTTTTAGAACAATTTTAAAAGTGTTCATTAATTCTAACTTTCTTCATTTCTGAAATGAAGTTTAATAAACCGAACAAGCACTTTATCTTCCAAAAGTGATACGTTAGAAAATTCCTCTGTTGGATTTAATTAGGTGAGATATCTGCAAGTAGGTAATTAGTCCATTCAGCAGATGAATTGAGAAATATTTCTTAGAAGGCAGCTTTATTATATTTTAACCTTCATGTACCAGGAGAAAACATTTTTTAAAATAATTATGAAACTATTCTCCTTCCATTGGTGTAATTCCAAATAAACAGCTCCTCAGATAAAATATATAATCGTTTATCAGTAATTTATGCTTCAAAAAATATATAATACATCATTAAAATTTTATGAAAACAGATATTTTTATATGGATTATATGAAATTTAAATAGATATTACTTGGAAATAGCATACATATTTTACCATAAATAAAACAACTGAACAAAGGATATTAGACACACTTGGAAAGAATGAAATTTATCTTAGTAACATAACAGAGCTAAAGCTTTTTTATTACAAAATACTTTAAATAATTGCCTCCACTGGGGAATTTGATCCAGCATTTATTATTCAAATTACTGAACTAGATCTATGGATTCTTCTTACCACATATATATTGCATTACTGAGAGATTAACTTGACCTCTCTCAAATTAACCAGTGCCAATAAGACAAACCCAATCATATTATAACTACATGAGGTATCTATAAAATAGAGCTATATCTGATATCTTCATAAAATTTTAAAATTTTTATGCCAGTTTTAAAGTATTTATGCCAGTGAGAAAAAATAACATTTTCTTTCTGGGCACTAGATTTGCTCAGAGAAGGAATTTCTATGATTTTTATTCCCATAATTCCATTTGAGCCTTAGGATTTACTTTCTTTAAGATTTTATTAATGTCCCAAATTCTACAGGTTTTGCTACAACAGAGGATGGCCCTGTATATTTGTATGTTTAATACAGGCAATGTATATCTGCAAATATTATTTTGCATATTCAGTTGTGTCTATTGTTTCATGTGACAAATATCCCATATTAAATATTTATTGCACTTTTATGAAGCACAATTATACACATTTAGTTTTTTAAACAGTAAGTAGGATATACACAAGAATAGAAATATATTTTTACACAAGAAGGAAATAGATTTCTCAATCTTAAAGGAAAAGTTTCATGATGAAATTGTTGTATTTTCTTTGTTTAAATAATTGCATCACTCTAATTACTTGACACACACACACAAACACGCAGTTTTAAAGGGTAAAAATCGTTCCTTAGAATTCCACACAGTTTTGTTTTACTAAAAATGATCCAATGGAATATTCATATTTACCATTCACAATATCGAGTTCTTACTTTTCTTAGTCAAAGGAGGTTTTTTGTTTATTTTTTAATATATATATATATTTTATTGCATTTTAGGTTTTGGGGTACATATGAAGAACATGCAAGACTGTTACATAGGTACATACACGACAATGTGGTTTGCTGCCTTCCTCCCCTCTTCTAGGGTTTTTATGGTATTATGTCTTATGTTTAAGTCTAATTCATCTGGAGTTAATTTTAGCATAAGTTGTCAGGAAGGGATCCAGTTTCTGCTTTCTGCACATGGCTAGCCAGTTTTCATAACACCATTTATTAGACTGGGAATCCTTTCCCCATTGCTTGTTTTTGTCAGGTTTGTCAAAGATCAGATGGTTGTAGATGTGTGGCGTTGCCTCTGAGGCCTCTGTTCTGTTCCATTGGTCTATATCTCTGTTCTAGTACCACTAACATGCTGTTTTGATTACTGTAGCCTTGTAGTATAGTTTGAAGTCAGGTTGCATGATGCCTCCAGCTTTGTTCTTTTTGCTTTCAATTGTCTTGGCTATGCAGGCTCTCCTTTGTTTCCATATGAAGTTTTATTTTATTAGTATTATAATTCAAGAGCTTATGTTCAAGTCTTGACTTAGTTTGAAATTTTTTAAATCTAAGGTATTGTTGAAAGTCCATTTGTATACTTGTATATATCAAGTTTTCTCAACACCATTTATTGAAGAGATTATCCTTTCTCTATGGTGTTTTCTTGGCATCTTTGTTGAAAATCAATTGACTTTTGGTTTGATTTTCATCCCTTATTCTTTTCCATTGGTCAATGTATCCTGCTTTTATGCCAATACCATACTATCTTGATTTCTGCAGCTTTGTAACATACTTTAAGTTGAATTAGTGTGTTGCCTCCAGGTTTGTTCTTTTCCTCAAGATTCTTTAGCTATTCATGGTCTTTCATGTTTCTGTATTAATTTTATCATTTTCTACTTCTATGAAAAATACAATTTGAACTTTCATAGCAATTTAATTGAATCTGTAGATCACTTTGGATAGTATGAACAATTTAAAATTAATTTTTCAATACATGAAATGGGATATATTTCCATTGATTTGTGTTTTA
The DNA here is from genome assembly GCF_030222135.1 of Aotus nancymaae. NCBI lineage: Eukaryota > Metazoa > Chordata > Mammalia > Primates > Aotidae > Aotus > Aotus nancymaae. The sequence goes on from NW_026988435.1 coordinate 27,518,485, forward strand.
TTCAATTTCTTTCACTAATGTTTCATAATTTTCAGTGCAGATGTTTTATCTCCTTTTTAAGTTTGGCCCTATTTTATTTTTTGTAGCTATTGAAAATGGGATTGATTTTTGATTATTTTTATGGTAGATCACTTTTAATGTATAGCTGTTGAGGATTTTTGCAAGCATGTTCATCAGGGATATTGGACTGCAATTTTTTTTTTCTTTTGGCTTATTTGACTAACTTCAGTATCAAGACAATTCTGGTGATGAAAATGCATTTGGAAGTATTAATTTCACATAAATATTTTGGAAATTTCTGAGGATTTATATCTGTTCTTGAAATATTTGGCAGAATACAATAGTGAAGATACAAGGTTCTATGCTTTTCTTTGATGGAATAATTTTTGTTACTGATTCAATTTCCTTAGTAGTTATTCAATCTTACTGAATAATTTGTTCATATATTCTATTTCTTCATGATTCATTCTTGATAAGTTCTATGTTTTCAAAATTTATCCATGTTTTAGGTTACCCAATCTGTTGGTATATAATTGTTTATAGTAGTCTCTCATGATCCTTTGTACATCTATAATATCAGTTGTAATGTCTTCTCTTTCATTATTTGTTCTATTTAAATCTTCTCTCATTTTTCCTTACCTAGCCTAGAGATTATTTTATCTTTTCAAAAAATGCCTCCTTGATTTATTGATATTTTGTATTGTTTGTCTAGTTTTTTATTTATTCTTCCTTTATCTTTATTATTTTCCAACTTATGCCAACTTTGAGCTTTTTCTGTAATTCTATGATGTGTAGCATTAGGTTGTTTGAGCCCTTTCTTCTTTTTTGGTGGTGCTTTTTATTGCAATTAACTTCCCTTTCATAAATATATTATTGTATGCCATACTTTTTTTTTTCTATACTGTGTTTCTATTTTCATTTATCTCAAGGCATTTTTAAGGTTTCCTTGAATGTTTTGTTTATTCTGTTGCTGGTTCAGGAGCATGTTGTTTAATTTTCACATATTTGTGAATTTTTCTCCCATCATTGATTTTTAGCTTTATACCATTTTTATCAGAAAAGATACTTGATGTGATTTCAGTCTTTTAAATTTGCTAAGACTTATTCTGTCACTTAGCATACAATCTATCCTGGAGATGACAAGTGTGCTTGAGAAGAATTTCATTTAAATGGAATGTTCTGTATATGTTTGCTAGATTTATTCAGTCTACAGTGTAGTTTGATGTTTCCTTGTTGATTTTCTGGCTGAGTGTTCTGGTTGATTGTTTAAGGTAGGATATTGAGGCTTCCCAATATAACTGTGTTGCCGTCTATCTCTTCCTTGAGATCTATGAACATTTGCTTTACATATTTATGTACTTTAATATAGTTTCAGACAATATTATTTGGGGCATGTGTGTAAGTGCCTATGAGTGAAGGTGTTTTTAATATGGAAAGATATATCAGAATCTATATTTTTCACCGTGACTTTCTTTTTGTCTCTGGGTTATTTTTACAAACTAAATATTCCCCTTTCGTTTTGAGCTTACAGTATGATCTATGGTATTCCATAACCTGGAGAACACCACCATATTTCATTGTCCTGTGGGGTAACATCCAGGAGAATAGAGAAATATAATGAAAAACAATGTATAACAAATCTAATACTATCTATGCTTCACCTGATTATTTAACTACAGAAATATGGGAGTTCAATTCATAAACTGCAAATGTAGTTTAATAAATTGTCCTTTTACCTTAAAATTTTCCATATTGGTTGATTTTAGTCTTTTTAGTGGCATTTAATCTCTTTGCAAATATCCATCTTTTCAGTTTAAATGTCGTTTGTCTGGGGAATCTAAGTAATGATTATAAGCTTTTTTTTTTCATAAAAGAAATGATAGAAAAGCTGTTGTTATACATTAAACTCAGTCATACTGTAGGAAAAACACTGAGGGGAGTGAATTTGAGTTTATCCAAAGGTAAGCAATTTTTTGTTTGTTGTGTAAAATGTTCTTACAATGATAAAATTTATATCATTATAGAAAGTATTCTATCCTTTTGATGTTGGCAGCATTTAAAGTTCACATTATAAAACAAGGCCTTCAGAAAGAAGGAAGACTTTAAAGTAGGTGGTGAAAACTCACACAACATGGAAACACTAACTTAATTCAGGGCTGTAAATCTGCATATCTGTAACTCTAAATTAGTACTGTTAAGTTACCACTTGTGGAAACTGTTTGAATATTACTAAAGAGTCAATATATTAGTAGCTATTTTGATGACAACATATTTAGAAATATGTGAACTGTTCAAGTCCCCATCAGCCACATGTGAATGAAGCGTCTACAAAAAGTCACATGTGTTAGTAATAAATGGTGATTGGTGAGAAAATATTCATGAGGTAGTTGACAAAGAAGCACAAGAAAGAGCTATAGACTAGTCTGAGCACAAACTATGGAAAGAGAGGTTTCAGTTTTTATGGCCCATTTTGAAGCTTCTATAGTTGGTTTAAACATCTTCTTGGTGTGGAATCATTTTAAGAAAACCTTAGCAACTAGGACTTCACTATATAGTTTAGATTCTTATTAGATAATTTTGAAAAAATAAGACTGGAAGGAGCATGAGATGAAGATAAGGTAAATCTTGACACCTTTATTGAAAATCAATTTTCTGTAAATATGTGGATTTATTTATGAACTCTCTATTTGTTGATACATATGTTTTTATGCCAATATCATGCTATTTGACTACAATAATTTATAGCAGATTTTGATATCAGGTAGTATGATGCCTCCAGCTTTGTTCTGTGGCTCAAAATTGATTTGGCTATTTGGGGTCTTTAATGGTTCCAAGCAAATCTGATCATTATTTTCCTTATTTCTGTAAAAAATGACATGGAATTGTGATAAGGATTGCATTGAATCTATAGATTGTTTTGGGTAGTTTGAACATTTTTACCATATTAATTCTTCCAAGTCATGAACACAAGATACCTTTCTATTTATGTTGTTTTCTTTAATTTCTTTCATTATTGTTTTGCAGGTTTTAGTACACAGATTCTCCACTTCCTTGATTAAATTTGACCCTGAGTATTTTACTTATTTTTTATTTGGGAATGCTTTCTTAATTATTCTTTTTCCAATAGTTTTTGGTTAGTGTATTGAACTGATTTTATATACTATCACTTTAGTGTATTTGTTTATGAGTTCTAATAGTTTATTTTGTGGAGTATTTAGAGTTTTTATGCTAGATCATATGGTCAAAAAACAAAAAAAAATCAATTTTCCTTTTTCTCTTAGGATGCCTTTTATTTCTTTCTTTGGCTCAATTCCTCTAGGGCTTCCAGTACTGTGTTGAAAATAAGTAGTGAGAATGGGCAACCATGTTTTATTCCTGATCTTAGAGAAAACACTTTCAGTTTTTCTACATTTGAATATGATTTAACACTGGCCTTGTCATATTTGGCCTTTTTGTGTTTTGATATATTCACCGTATGCATAATCTGTTGAGGTTTTTATCTTAACAAGATACTGACTTTTGTCAAATGATTTTTCTGCATCTATTGATAAGATCATATTAATTTTCAATAAAAGTGCCAAAATAGTCAATGGAGAAAGGACAGGCATGAAAAAATTAGTGATGGGAAAACTATATATTCACATGTAGGAGGATTAATTGAATCTTTATCTCATATCATATCCAAAAATAAACTCAAAATTAATTAAATATGAGACATAAAACTACAAAACTTCCAGAATAAAACAAAGGGAGAAAGCTTCACAATACTGATCTGGGAAATGATACTTTGGATTTGACTCAAGAAGCTCATGCAAAAAAAAATAGAGAAATGTGGATACATCAAATTAAAAAGCTTCTAAACAACAAAAGAAACAATCAACAGAATGAAGACACAACTTGAGTGGGAGAAAATATTTGTAAACCACACATTCAACAAAACGTTATTATCCAAAATATATATGAAATACAAGCAACTCAATATAAAAAAAATAACATATAAACCAATTAAAACATGGGCAAATAATTTAAACAGATATTTCTTTAAAAAAGAGTTACAAACTGCCAAGTTCATGAAAAAATGCTTGATATCACTGAGCATTAGGGAAATACAAATTAAAGCCACAATGAAATATAACCATACATCTGTTAGAATAGCTATTACAAAAAAAGACAAAGACTAAAAAGTTTTGGTGAAGATGTGAAAGAAAAGGGAAGCTTTGTACATTGTTGGTAGTAGCCATTACAAAATACCTGTATGGAGTTATAGTGTGTCTAGACCATCATTTTTTAAAATGAAATAGAAACTAATAAAATTGAAGAAAAGAAGAAATTAAGGTAAGAATAATTTTGTGAATCTACACACATACACATCTGTACTGTGTGGAAGTGTAAAATCTACTGTTCAATGTGTTTTGCATTCAAAAGTATAAATTCCATTGATCTAAATGATACCATTAAAGCTTTTTACCACAACATAAAAATATCCCAAATAAACATTTGAACAAAGATTCAGCATTATCTCTTGTAATTCTGCTTCCTTGTGCAGTCCCAAAACCCTGAACTGTTCACAGCTTCTTAGAATCATTATGATTTATAGGTTTATTCCAGTTTCTCTTGAGTATCTTCACACAAAACATGATAATTTATAGATTCAAATTAAGATAATTAAATGTAATTAATATATTTAAACTAAGATAATTTATAGATTTAGGTAATCTTTCAAGATATTATTCTTTACCAGTGGTTTTCAAACTTGAAGTTGCCTCAGAATTACTAGAACGGTTTGTTTAAACACAGATGGTTCAACTGAAATTCCCATACTACTGAATTTAGTATGTTTGTGATTGGGCCTGAGAATTTGGAGGTGGTGTTAGCACTAAAATTCAAGGAGCCACAGTTTAAAAAGTGTATGTTCCTGTGATCTGCTTTCCGAATTTGAGTATGTTTTTATTATAGATGGACTTATGGGTCACATAATCATTTGTTGTAGTATAATTGCCTGGTATTTTACTCTCACTTAAGACAGCAGAAAAGTGTGAAAGCTATTTTGGGGCAAGAAACGTAAATTATATTTTTATATCAGGACCGCCTAAGGAAACAGAGAGGGTTCTCAACATTCTTTATTAAATGCCTTAATGAAAAACTTAATTTTGAAGACTTTCACCATATGTTTCTTTTAAAATTTTGCTTTCATGTATTTAAAATACTCAAGAGGAAAATAGCCTAACTTAGTAAGTGCAGCTTCCTTAAATACCTGGTGAGTAATAAAATGCCTCAGAGATAAAGATGAGACCACAGAGAGTTATTTCATGGTCCCATTACCTACGTATTTACGACAATGAGAGACATTATGAAGACATTTCCAAAAGATATTCTAAAAGCCAGTCTAAATGTCAGACAAAATTTTTAAAATCGAGTGTTCAAGAGGTGAAGAAATGTTTAGAATAGAATTTAGGTTAATGTCACAATAGGTTTCAATAGTGTTACAAAGTTCATTCCAGTTTTGAAATGTCTGTAAAAATAAAATGTAAAAGAAAAAACAGTATGAATCAAATATACATTTAACTTATGAATTTGAAAGGGACAGTGTATTTTACTTTATAAATTACATTTCATTGACAGCTTTTTGCAATATGTGCCAATTATCTTCACTGTATTATTTCCTGATATCATTGTCCTAACTTCAGATATGTAGCTACAAATTAGAAAAAAATATATGCAATATGCAATTAAATACCATTTGAACATAGGTAGAAATTATGGTCTATAGAATAAGAAGACTATGGAAAATCTGATAGTTTAATTAGGCAATGCGAATGGGAGAGGAATTAATTTTTTTTCCCAAACTGTGTGACAAAAATGGAAAGAAGTTATCAGTGAATTGTGTAAGGTTTTGTATTATAAAATGCTTTTAATTATAAACATCCGATTTCACTATCATTATTTAAAATATAAATTAATGTAACAAGAAGTATGAAATCAATTAGAGAGCTCAAGCAATTCTAGAAAAAAAAAATTCCTACATATGCAGCCACATTCACCAAGAGAATAGTCTCTCCCTTCAACAACCTCAGCACTGGACTCACATCCATGCCACCTCTTTCATAGTCAATAAATTGTTCACTCTGAATACCTGCTACTAAACCGAGGAGCCGTCCCAAAATCTGATAGTCCCCAAAACAGGATATCTCTTGAAAATATGTGCCAACAAAGTAGATGCCTGACAATTTGGCCAAAAGAATACCAAATTAATCTCTTGCACATTCATATGGTGTGATCTGAATCAAATCTACTTTTCTACAAGGGAGTGTAGCTCTATAAGGGAGTATAGAAAATGTAGTTATTAGTGTGTCCACTGATTCGTACAGATTGTTTAGAAAGGATATGCAATGGATGCTTAGCAAGCTTAACTAGAGCATCTGCAACAACCTACATCTTAAGTGCTCAGTATCCACACTTTAAATCAATAACAACAGTAACATTATCTGATTGATGCAACTATTCCTCCCAAACAAACACACACACACACACACTCACAACCCCACATACACACACAGGCATAGTAATTCTATAAAGATGCCTCAATTTCATAAATTGTCAGTGTATTTTCTAGTTAAATCCCAATTCCATCTTGAATTTTGTAATGCAGTGGTGCAATATTACAGTTAAATTGAGAGGAACCCAATTATAATATATTTTAGTGGAATGTGAAGAGGAAGCATGAAAATTTAACCACATATCTGCATGAAGAATAAAGTATGGGACATCCATACTAGTCCCATGGTATACTAGTCATTTACATAGTTTACATTTAGAATGTCTTATTCCAGTAAGCACACAGCATCCAATTAGCGTGTATAAATGACCTCAGATAGTGGAAGCTTCTTAGCTGTGTCCTTTGGTGTTCACACTTATGCCAGGATGAGTCTATTAACCTTTTTTTTTTTTTTCAAAATACAGAATTTTTGGAGGTGTCCCATGGAATCATGGGAATTCAGAATACTTTCTCCTGCCTCCAACAAATTATGATAAAATTATATCCCTTTGATAAATAAAGCAAATTTTTCCATTTAACGAGCTGTCCCCCTTTTTATCCTGCTGGATTGGTGAAATGAATATTTGAACATGGTCAGGAAGAAGAGTCAAATTCTGGCTTTCTGAATTAACATTGTTTTCCTGGTAGAAACATTTTCCATTTGACATCTGCTCTTCTATAAGACTGGCTGCTCCTTCATGATAGGGTAAATGATGAGACTTGTGAATCTCTTCAACACATTGATGGATCAGCACTTTGCCTCAGCAGTATAGTGAATGATGGAAAATTAAGCATTCAGGGTTAGATACTCACTGATAGGGTGGTTGGCAGAAGCAATATAGAAAGAAAGCACAAGTAAATAATCAGAATAAACTATATATTCAACAAATAAAATTTCTGGAGTTGGTTAATACAATTGACTTGTCTTCCTAGTTACTATGTCTGTTGTTTTACCATTGGACAGAGAAAGCCAAATCTCTGGAGACATCTGGAGACTGCTACCGATTCTTATTTAAGGTAAGTGCTTCTAAACTAAGTAATACTTTACAATACAGTGATGTTGTGGGCTAAATGTTTATGTTTTCCCTAAATTTTTATGTTGAAGCCCTAACCCCCAATGTAACAATTTTCAAGGATAGGACTCATGATGAAGTGATAAAGGTTAAATGAGGTCATAAGGATGGGGCCCTAAACTCATGGAGCTGATACACTTACAGGAAAAAGAAGAGACACCAGATAACTCTCCACCAGGTAAGGACACAACAGGAAGGCAGCCATAGGCAATCCAGGAAGAGAACCATTACTGGAAACCTAATTAACCAACACCTTGATTTTGGACTTTCCAGTCTCCAGAACTATGAGAAATAAATTTCTGTTGTTTAAATCATCCAGTCTGTAGTATTTTGTTGTGGTAGCCTGAGCTGACTAAGACAGGTGTATAATCTTTAAAACTTCTTTGTTGGGATCCAGGGACAGTTGTTTGTTTTTAAATGTATAACTAACAGGTTAAATAATCTAATAAACAGCCTTTATTGGCAACTTGACCAGAATGGCACACACTATCTTGCTATAAATTTGTCAAAGCTCTCTGGATATCAAGTTCATTGCAAAAATATGTGTTCTTTTTCTCTGGAGACAAAGAGGATCCTATGAAATAAGATGATACTCTAAAGAGCGGGGACTAGAATTCACTTGGGTCCCTCATGGTGTACTTTCTCCTACTACAGAACATAATTTACTTTTATTAAAAGCTTTTCATGAGTATGTTCCTTGGAGTCTTTTGAGTTATTTGAGTTTTCTGAGTCCATCATATTTTTAGAGGTAAGGAAATGTAGAGAGTAAGCTGTAGTCTCTATTGCTGACATATTAACTTAGCCTGTGATGGTAAGATTAGTATTGATTGAATGCATATCTAACTATTGGAAAGAATAGTTGTAACTGGAAAAGAAACAGATAGACAGCCACTACTAAAGTCACCTTTTACAATGAATTTTTATGAGCCAATTCCAGGTGTCCATACACACCCCTTGCAGTTTGTCAAGAATGTCTCATGCTTGTTCTTTTCCAATCCTAAACAAGTAAGTAAACCCTCAGTTTTTATCTCAATTTACCATAGATCCATGCCTATGGTCATCTCTCTAACTGATAAATTGACTAATCAAAAGTACTACGTAAATTGTGCTTAGTGGGGAGGTTTCCCTCCACTGCTTTTCTTCAGTATCACTCCTGAGCACAGCCATAATGTTCTAATTGTCCCTTTCTCCTCTGTAATTTTGTTAATGGGGTCTGATACCAAAATGCAGAATCAGATTCTTGATAATCTAGAGATGATCTTTTAATAGCCAGAGATCTAGAGATACTTTAAGTAAGTGTTGGATTCATTGGGTTATGCAGGTCAAGTGATATAACTGTTCTGCTGCTGCCTGGACCTGCTTTGAGACCATTGCTTTGCTGTGAATGCCATATGCTCAAACGTGAAATATTTTAATTCTAAAATATCCTTAAAAATATGATCCATTAGCTCTCTTATGGGTGGCAATTTAAATTACTGGTTTTTTTTTTTTTTTGGAAGGGGGCACTCTAAAATTTGCCAGAGTGTTCCACTCCAGAATAGTCATTGAATTTCAGACCCCAAATTTGTATAGGATTGATCTATCCAACAGTCTCTGGTATATATTCATCTAAACATGGCAATCAGGTAGAGTAGATTCTACATCTGCTGTCCACATCCATAGCTGTATAAAATTAACAATGTAGTCAAGGTTTATACGAGATAGTGAGGCAGTCAATATCCCTGCAGATTAATTTAGGGAACAGAGCCTGAGGCACCTAACAGATGGAAGACTGAGATAATGAAGAGCAAGAAGGCAGATTTAAACCAAACCATACCAGTATTACATTGAATGTCAATGTTTTAATCCAGAGGCCAGCAGTGTTTTTCTGTAGAAGGCCAGATAGTAAATATTTTATGCTTGTGGAACATATGACCTCTGTCTCAGCTACTCTATACAGCCATTGAAAAATACATAAAGTGATGGTCATGGCTATATTCCAATATAGCTTTATGTACAAAAAAACGCAGTGAAGAGATTTGGCCCCGAGGCTTAATGACTTCTGCCTAAGTATCCCAAGTAAATGACAACTGTTATCAAAACCAACCGAAAGAAAAACTACATAGAGTTTGAAAAATATTTTAAATTTAAAAATACAACATTTGAAAATAATAGAATAGGAAAATAATGCCATGAAAAATAGAAGCAAAATAAAGCTCATACTGTTATATTAAGATCAGACAATTGAGATTTAAGGGAAGGAATATTAAAAGAGCCGGAGAGAGTTGTTTCAAAACATTAAATATCAAGTGAAAAAAGATATTAATGGAAATTTATATGTAACTAACAGCATAACTTTAACATATAGACAGTAAACTAAGCCAGTGTGGTATTAGATATCAATTAATGAGTTGGTAAAATGAATTCAATATATGGTCAAGAAACATAACAGGTCATAAGCAACTACCTGATTTACAATAGAGAAGAAACTCTACTGCAATTTGGTGGGCAATGGACTTATTTTTAGTAAATCATGCCGTACCAATTAGACATCTACATTCAAAAATAAATGAGTAAACCGTAAGCCCTATTTCACACCACAGACCAAAATTAATTTGAGAGGTATCATAGACCTAAGCATGAAATGTAAAAAAAGAAAAGAAATCACCCTGCTTGAAATAATAATAGTGATAGTAATAATAATAATAATATTGCCTTAGCCATGAAGATTCTTTAAAAAGATAAAATGTCCTAAAATAGATAAAATGAATATCATTAAAATTAAAAATTAGTTTTCATCTTAGAGCTACATTAAAATAATGAAAAGGAAAATCACAGAGTCAGAGAAACATTTACAATTTATATAACTGAAAAGGCTTATATGCAGAATATATAAAATATGGCTACACATGAATGAGAAAAGACTATAATTTAATAATGGATAAAATTCTTGAATGGACACTTTACAAAGAGGATAATTAAATTGCATGCAAATATTGACAACAAGTACTTGATATCACCGATAAATTCAAACTAAACACACAATGAGAAACTAACACATACCGTATTGGCAAAAATTTAAGTAATACTGATAATATAACTGTTGATATTGTCAGTTGATAATAAATTGTTGTTGTGTTGTTGAAGGCGTAAAGTAGTAGGAATTCTTTTATATTGAAAATTTGTGTTATCCACTGAAGCAAAATATATGTACTCTGTGATTCTGCAGCTCTCCTTTGATCTACTAAGGATCAATGTGACCTGGAAGTGTTTTGAGCATCCTGAAGAAGGCGCTTGTTCTATCTGGAGGAAAATAGCACCATCACATTCTCTGAACCACATACCCTACAAATCCGTTCAATGGCAGAGAAGCATCTAAACTCTGATGTGTATGACTGCAATTAATATCTGAAATGCATGTCAAGGTTATACAGCTCTGCTGCTTTTGCAGCAGAAATATCTTACTCTTCTCAGAGACCACAAGCCTTCCACTTCTAGATTGCATAGAAATCTTTCCTCTGGTGCTATAGGTTCTCATTAAGAAATACAAGACATAGAGTAGTCCACTATACCTGTCTTGGTGTCAATCTTTAATAAAGACTTTAAACACTCATGCACAGACACACGTGCATGTAGAGAAGGGGATTCGGAATGATAAAAGAACTCAAAGCCATTCAATATGAGAAGGGAAGAGAAGAACAGTCTTAGTTTTGATTGGGACAAATTATTCAAGGTGTTTGAGTGCTGTCATTTAACATAAAAAATTGGAACATGGATTAGCCTTATTTTATTTGCTACATATATAGTTTAGGTTCAATTATTAGAAGTGGCAGAAGGAGAGACTTGGCTAAAACATATATGTTATTAAAAGATCTCATCAAAGATAGAGTGGGGAGCTTTAGAGCATAGAGTTCTTGATCCTGAGGAGAGTTGACTCCTTCTTGCCACGTGCAGCTAGAGTACCCAGGCTGGGCTAGCTTAGGGGAGCCACAACTGTCCCTGTGTTCCATGGCTAAGCTGCTTTGTAGATGAAAGAAAATTAAGGTATGTAGCTATTTAGGAAAAGAAAAACTCAGAAAATGAACTTTTATAAAGTTTAATGTCTAGAAATACGTGGGCTAAAATCTATTGCCCACAGAAATTCCTCCACACCTTCCAGCTGCACATCTTTGCTTGCCAAATCTTCCTCATAAAGGGATTATGTTTGCTGCCTTGTTCATCCATGGGAGGCTGGATTCATTTCCATGTGCTCATAATCTGGGGGGGGAAAAAAAAAAAAAACCTAAAACTGTGTCCAAGGAAATGTCAAAGTGATTATTTTTTTCCATTAAAGATGGCTTCTTCTACTCAGGCACCAGTTAAAGCTTGGGTCTATTCTACATCTGCCATTACATGTCTATAATATAAGATCTAAACTATTTTTAAAAATTCACCTTGTTCCTAGCATAGCAACTTTTTCTCTCTCAATATCTTATTTTTATTCGGCTTCTGGTTAACATATAATAATTCAATTTTATTTATTAGATCCTGAGCCTGTGCCTAATGTGATGTACAGACAGAAGTCAGAGAATACCTAGGTAGCAATGTAAGAGAGGAAATTAACTAATTAGATAAATGCACTCTAATTTCCTTTCCAAACCTGGATTCTCTTAAGTCCAGTGGCCCAGTACATCATTTGCCCTCAGCTTCACTTGAAAATAGTGAAGCCGAGTCCTGTTTTTCTTTTTAATTACATTTCAATTTTTTGGTCTCTTTTGCTCCCAATATTTTCACCTGGGTAGGGAGTCATAGATTTGGTAAGTGCAAATATTGCTAACGCAATTTGACATTTTAGTTAAACAATGTTATAAATGTAACATTATGTTAGGATTAAAAGAGAACATTCACTCTTAGAGAAAAAGTGGGTAGTAAAATTATATGACCAAATATATCGAAAGGTCAAATAATGTAAGGGTGACATTCAAAACTAATACATTAAGAATATCATTTAAGAAAATTTAGTCTTTTGGCAAATATTTTGTCTGAAATGGTACAAAAGTCATAGAGCAATATATTTGGGTATTTTGAAAAATGATTGTTTAATATTTGCTCGTATTTTGGAGATTCTATCTTTACTACTCCCTCTTATCACATAGTCACTCATTCACTCCCAAAATGTCACTCTGACTACAATATTGCTTTTTCAAACATAATAACCTACCTTCTATCTTCAAAATATGACAGCCTCTTTCACATTCCCATGCAGTTCAGTCCCTTTGCAATATTTAAGACTATTCACCATTATCTTCTAAAGTTTGTTTTTTCTCTACATTTTGTGAATCTATTTGGTTATAGATTTATATCTGATCAATCATTTTTGCTGCAACTTTCAAATACAGTGTCTACCAATACCATTCATATTTTATAGCATTTTATAAGTCTGTATCTTACCTGCTATCAGATATTCTTCATTTGCCTAAGATGTATTTTCTTGGCTTTTCACCACTCTAACCACCCCGATTATCCTATTTGCTAGTCAAATTTTTTATTATAATAATTATTTTTGAGATGGAATCTTACTCTGTCTCCCAGGCTTGAGTGCAGTGGCACTATCTTGGTTCACTACATTCTTAACCTTCCAGGTTCAAACAGTTCTTGTGTCTCAGCCTCTGAGTAGCTGGGATTACAGGGACACACCACCATGTCTAGCTAATTTTTGTTGTTTTTGTAGAGATGGGGTTTCAACATGTTGCTCAGACTGGTCTTGAACCTCTGACTTCAGGTGATCCACCCCCCTTGGCCTCCCAAAGTGCTGGGATTACAGGCATGAGCCACTGTGCAAGCTCATGATCTTTCACAGTTTGTATTTTCCAGAAAGAACAATGACCTTGATTCATTCATTCAGTTTACTCAGCAGACCCATCGAGGGCTTAAGATTCAGAAGTCCTAGATTTAAATTCCAGCCACTTCATTCATACATGTATTTGGATTTTAACTACTTGATCAGTCTCTGGCAGGCTTAGTCTTTTAATATGTAACAGAGTTAATAATAATTATGCTATGAGATATTTATAATAATTAGAAAATATAATATATGAAAGTGCAGATAACAATTTCTCAGACTTAGTAGAAGTCTCTAGATGTTCTATATTATGTATATATAAAGGAGATTACCTGAAGAGATTATTACAGCTGCTGTTATTATTATTGGTATTTTATTCCATTTACTTTATCTTAATAATAATTTAATGAGTGTATTCCCTAAGGAGAAAATATAATTTGACAATTTAATATTTAGTTAGGCTATTATTTCAATGTAGGGTTAACCCTAAAATAGCAATATTTGTGAAGACATTTACATGCCAAGCAGTATTAATTACTCCATGGCTCCAATAATTGTTATCTGACCTTTACTCAGATGTTGATTCTGTTCTATAATTTGTGGTTTACACTATTACTCACATATGAAATTTGGAGCCAAGACTACACAGTAAACTTTATCCTAGTTAATCGGATCTTCTCTACACAACATGAATTTTCATATTTCCTGAAAGTTTCAAAACAGTATCTCATATTGGCAACTTAATTGATCCAAAAAATTTTTAAAAGTTACCTAGATATATGAGAGGGTAATTTGTGTGTTTTATTTGTTTGTTTACTTTGTAATTTGAGATATTTTACAATTCAGGTGAAGCTTAATTAAGCTGTTAAAAGTGTAAAAGACCATTCCTGACTTCCACGTTATTTGGAGAATATTTGAGTATCTTTGTTCCTTTTGCAATGGCCACCAGCCATGTTACACAGCATAAGTATCTGAGCAGGAGTTAAAATTATGGATATCTACCTTTCATCTCAATGTTGGATGTGATGTAAAGAGGTAAAGGGAAAGATTAAATACTAGATAATCTATGATTCCTACAGGGACTTATGTGAGAAACATGATCCTAGAAGGTTTGTGTGGGAAGGCTAGAAGAAACACAGACTATTAGGCAAGACTTAGGAAGAAAATAGACTCTGACTAGGGTAAAATGAAGAAACAGAATCTTGCCATTCACTTGCTATTCACAGGTCTCCTAACCTTCAGCCCAGCCATACCTAATTCTATTGGAATAGTAGCCCCTTGCAATAATCTCTGTATTTCTTAAGATTATCCTTCTTGTCTATAACATTTCAGTGCCTCTGCAGAGAAATCCAACCCTTTCTTATATTGTTTACTACATGTATGCTTCCATCAGTAGCCATAAAATTATGTTTAAGACCTGATATCAAAGTCTTAAAGCTATTTGAGGGGATCTCAACAATCTGAATAATATTCTAAGTAACTAAAATCAATAAAATTCCGAATCCCTATTTTCAAGCCAACACCTGCTCCATAAAATATTTCTATACAGTGAGTCAGTAAATTCACAAAGGTATGCACAGTAAACTTAATAAGAGATCAATCTTAGTCTCTGGATGAATCTTTGACTTAGGCTTTACCACCATTCTTACCAACTGATGACATTAAATGATTGGTAAGGCTAAATAATATTAATTTGGATATTATTCTGTTACTTTCTTTGCTTTCTCTATGTCTGCTACACAGAAATATCTGATCTGCTGTAATGCACTCTGGAGTAATGTCACTGTGACCTGCTGGTAATGGCTGGTTGCACAATAGTTGATCCAGAAGGATCTTGGCCAGGATGATTTGGCAGTGGAGCACAAAGGAATGCCACAAATATTGTTGAAGTGATATCAGATAGGGAATAAAATATTCACCGCAACAAATATTCCTCAGATGATGTTGAGACTCATTGTATCAACACAATTATAGAATCACTCTCAACACTCATTTCAGGCAAACTAATTTTCTTTGAGTGTCTCCAGAGTTAAACAAGATTGTAAAGCAGTGAAGCCAATGAAGTCTCAATAAAGAAGCCTATTCTGATCAGTTTGTTTATACATTACAGAGAATAGCAGCCTCAGAATCATTTTTATTTGTGTATAGTCACACAATCTAAGAATCAATAAAAATTGTTGCACATATATGCAAATATAAACTTAATTTCTGTTGGTAATTTTAAATATTGAAATGGTAGCCTTGTATACTATTTCTTAGGAGTGGTCTTATGGTTTTTTGTTGTTTCATTTGAATGCAGACTTCTTGTGGTTATATTACCCAATTTATTCTTCTTTTTCTCACTTATGGTAAGAAATGGAGCTTTGTGGTAATCATAATTTTTAAATTATTAATACAAGTCTATATAAAATAACTGGAAGAGCACATGAATAAGTAATTTAGGAATAGTCAGATACGTTAAATACATTATTTTCTGTAATTAGTAGTGTTTATTTCAAAATCAAAGAAAGTTGTTTTTGTGTTTTGAATATAATAATATAATAACCTTTGAGCTTTATTTTTCTGCTCTCAGGGTGTAAGAGTCACTTACTTAGTAACTGAGTTTTTCACTACATAAATAAAAAACTCATTATTTCTATCAAAAAGGACCATAGTACAAGTAACATAATGTCATGACTCAAAAAATCTGGTATTTCATTTCTCAATTTATTCCAAAAAGATAGTTAGATGGATGATTGATAGAAAGATTGATACACAGATACAAAGATAATAGATAAATAGATTAGAAAAAAAATGAATTAAACACAGGAACATTTTAAAGAGTTTATTTTTGCAAACAGGAATTTATGAATTGGTAAACACCAACCAAAAGGGATTTTGGATTCTGATCAGGAAGCTTATTGGGCAGGCTTTTATAACGTGAATGCTTTTGATTACTTGAGCTTAAGTTTAGTTTTTCTCTAATACAAATATTTACAGGGAATAGCTCACATTAAGTATCATTTATGTTTTCAATTCAAGTAAAGTTAAGGTTAATTTCAAGACCTAATTGGATTTACATGCCCAGGGATTTTTCAGACCTGTTCTCCATTTCAATTTACCTTGAGAGAAAGAGAGAGACAGAGAAAGAAAGAGACAGAAAAAGAATGTGTTGCATATATAATATATATAAATATTATACAAATCTATGTAATACACGAGAGAGGTTAGCAAATTTAATCTATAAAGTTAAAAACAGTAAATGTTTAGGCTTTGCATATCAAATTGTCTTTGTCATCTCTATTGAACCCGGTCAAAGTAGCACAAAAGCAGCCAGGGACAAAATTTAAATGAATGTAAATTGTCAACCTGTAATATAGAATATAGGTTTCACATATAAAATGTAATGTATCTTTAAATATGTAAATGTGATAAAATATGTATCACTTAAATCACATTTATAAAGGAATGTGCATGCACATTAATAAAGTAATATAACAATGTTATAAGTATATATGAATTCCAATGCGAGTTGGTATTTTCAGTCAAGCTAATTTAAATATTGCATTAATTCATTAGATTTTTTTTTATTTCTAAAAGTCTGTTACTTATTCATAAATAACACTATGTGGTTAATACTAATGCATATGTAGGATATCTTTCTCTTATTCTAGCAGCAAACAGTCAGGCTGAAGATGAATTCAGGTTACATCGTTTAAACACTGCACATCTGGATCTTCAAAACTAAAATTCTGTGGAAACAGGGACTTCAATTTTCTTTTGACATGGAATAGAAACAACTAAATAATGACATTATATATAGAGTTGAATAAATTTACGGAGTAGAACAGTTTTCTAATCAAACATCAATTGGTCAACACCTCAGACTCTGCAACCTTGAAATGGCTGATCTGCAATGGTGTTTTGGGTTGTTTAGTTTATTTATTTATTTTCTGTTTTCCTTTTGTGCAAGATAAAGCACTGCACCATACACAGAAATAAAGGTAATATCCAAAAAAATTTCCACCAGCTTCAGTAACTGGGAAGAATTATTGTCTCTATGTTCAAAACAAGGATGCCATAGAGGCAATGAAAAACAAACATAAATTAGGTGCATTAGGGCTTTTAATCAGGTTTAACGAGAGGTCATAATTTATCCAGTTATGATGGTTTATATTTTATTTGATCTCTAAGATGTTTAAAATTCTTAGAATCTGATAGGAACAGTAGATACTGGGGACTACTTTAGAGGGGAGGGAAGGAAGGAGGTATGAGTCGGAAGGATATATATGAGGTACTATGCTCATTATCTGGATAAGCATTGTACATCAAGCCTCAACAAAACACAATTTACTCATGTAACAAACTTGCATATGTATCCTTGGATTCTAAAATAAAAATAGAAAAATGTAAGGACATTAAAAAACAAAATATATTTAAATGTTTGAATTTGCCTATATAAATTCTGATTATTTATAAATATTAATGTATTGAATTAATAAATTATACTTTAGTGGTATAAACACTATGTTACTGAAAATCTTGGTTGTATAACATTTAAATAATGTTATTTTAATGAAGTCCCAAGATAAGTAAATTTAAATATGTCCAAATTTATTTTTCATTCCAGTGAACCATGTGTAATCAGTCAACATTCTAAACTGTAAATGTATATAGAGGTCAAATACTGAAAAAGGCGCCTGAAACTTCAATCTACAATCTATGAAATTCGTGGAGGAAAAAAACCTTCCTTTAAAAACATTGAATGATTGTCTCTAATCATTAATGCTATGGCAGCATTGCCAATTATATTTTATGTTTTCTATTTAATTTAATTAATTCTTTTGACATTTGGAAACTACTGTGGTATTTAGTATAAATATAATATTCAAAACACTTTTTTAAAGTATCACAAAAATAAGAATTATAAATCTGTCTACTGTAGTCTACAATTCAACTGAACACTTTTTATTTTGATGGCAATGATGAGTTCCCTTGTGTTAATTTATAAAAGAAAAAATTGTTTTTATTCAAGTTTTCTGAATACTCTCTTCTTGATCACTAATTGTTGTTTTTGTAAGGTGCCTGTAAAATTTAGCTATCAGAGAGGGCCAAGTGCCTTTTGACAAATTAAGAATATAGTAAGATATTAAATTGTAATCCTGTAAAAAATGATGCAGCTAGAAGATGAATTTTTCATTTTTTTAACAAACTATGCAAATTTGACTCATTATTAATTGTGCTAGGTGTAATATTTTTCCTAAGTACAATGGAGAAGAATAACATCTACCATGGGGTGTTATAAATTTTAAGTAAAACTTAAATTCTGAAAGAACTTTGAGGTTACAAAATGTTACATCGATGTAATATTGCATTTTGTGCCCTCATGAAAAAAGACACTTAAAATTACAGATAATTGAAACTATCACCAAGGCATATTTTCATAAAGTTTCATTTCTCACTTGACTACAAACATCTTTTTTATAAAGTGGTTTCTATAAAATATGTTGCTATAAGTGACAGCCCACTGAATTAATTAGTGAAATTTTGACTTACAGTTTTTAAATCTGTCTGCTTTATTTCCCAAGGTGTGATAATGGTAATAATAGTCTGGATCATGAATATTAATATAAATAGAATTTATTTTAAAATAATTTAACTTAATCAAATGTCAATTGTGTATTAGAAAAGTGGATTATTCCTTAATACTTCTGTCTTAAATCACATTATTTAAGCATATTAAAACTATATTATCTGATTAAACAGGTGAAAAAAATCAACATTAGCAGAGCAAATAGGAAAGTGATGTGTATATATTTTCTTTCTCTGATATGCCCATAGATCGCAGTAAATGCAAAAGCTATGGAATAAATGATCACAAAATAATAGCAAGAGGATGTATAATGCAGTTCTTGTTGTATTTTACATTTTAAGAAGACAGTCTATGGTTTATATCTTAGTTTTATATACATTCTAGGCAGTTTATATAAGATGCTGAATATGTTCATTTTGTTTTTCTTGTCTCTCCACCTAATCCGTTAAAGAAAACATGGACTGGCATCTTTGGAGGTGTGTGATTGTGAGGAGTAATCTGAGAACTAACACCAACATCTGTCAGCTTTTCTGCTTTCTGCAGCCTGGAGGCAACCGCACATGCCCTAGTGTCCCAGAGGGGATCCAAAACAGGCTTGAATGACTTAGAAACAGTTGGTCCTTCATTTCGAGTTTACTTTCCAAGTTCAGAATCCTTATTAGAAAAGAAAAAAAAAGAGAAGCCTAGGCAAACAGATGTTCAATTAAGTGGGGAAAAAAAAAAGATAACAGACATACCCATGAATCCCAATGGATATTTATCAGAAAACAGAGTAAATATTTTTGTCTCTATATTATTCCTTCTTAATATAATATTCCATCCAAACATTAACATTTTAGTCAAATTGCACAGAAAACTCTTTTTATCATGATATAATTTAATAATCTAAAGATGTTAAATTTTAAATAATTTTTAGAGACTATAATTACAAGAAATAACATATTTTAAGCTTAGTTTACTACAAAAAAAGTTGCTGGATATGTTCAACTTCGCAGACATTTATGTGATTTTATTAACCTACCAAAAATGGTTAGAAATTATTGTTATATTTGTCCTTTCTTCTTCGAAGTGCTCATGAGAAAAAATCATGTTTTCCTGAAGCTTCCTAAAAAATATTTCCTCTTTAGCAATTGCACATCACTATTTCCAAGGTTGTGTTTGAAATTGAAACCCCATCTCTTCACCCAAATATTCTCTTTTTGGTTAATTTGGGAGATGCTCTACATTATATCTCCTTTTGAACATTGACAATAAAGTCTGAGTTATTCAACTCTGAAATAAAATGCAGAAAAAATGGTTTTAAAAAATTTCTTTAATTTAATTTTATTTTAGTGTATTTTATTTTAGTTTAGAGTTTGGTTTAGTGTCTTTTTTTTCAATTTCTATTTTTTTAAATATACTTTAAGTTGGGTTAAATGTGCAGTTCTTGCAGATTGTTACATAGGTATATACATGCCGTGATAGTTTGCTGCCTCCATCCCCCATCACCTACATTAGGTATTTCTCCTAATGTAATCCCTCCCCAATCTCTCCAACCCCCTGCTATCCCTCTCATAGCCCTCTACCCCTCAACAGACCCCAAAGTGTGATGTTCCCCTCCCTGTGTCCATGTGTTCTCACTGTTCAACACCCACTTATGAGTGAGAACATGGGGTGTTTGGTTTTCTGTTCTTGTGTCAGTTTACTGAGAATGATGTCCTGCAAAGGACATGAACTCATCCTTTTTTTCTGGCTGCATAGTATTCCATGGTGTATATTATTTTTTAAGCTTTTAATTGATAAATTAAATTAGGCCTTGTTGTGTACAACTTCTTTATATCTACTGATATATTGGGTCTTAAAGTTAATTTTCCTGGTATTACTTTGAATCAGATTACCTGTGTTAATGTTTGCATGATGTACAAGTTTTACATTTTAGGCACATATTTTGTAAGTTACATAATAATGACTTTAAAAATGTAAACATAAACTATTTTTAATTAACAAATTTTATACTTGTGCACTTTTTTGATAACTGTACTGTTTAAATTCTGCTCTTTCATATTATTTGCACAATATTTATCTCTTTTTTCCTAAATGTACCTTAAATTTAAAATTTATTTTTAATAATAAAGATTCTCAGAAATGTTTTGTGCTAAAGACAAAAGGAAATTTTTATTGTTGCACTTCAAAATAATCCAAACTTGGTTTATATTTTGTTCGTTTCAGATTATATATATATATATAAATTTAAAATTAAAACTCTTCCTCTTCAATTATGCCTAGAAAAATACCTAATAGTGTTTATTGACCATTCCTGAATACCTGCTTTCTCTAGTTTTTATTCCTGTAACAGCGTTTGTCTATGACTTGCTGGAAGCAGTATGACTGTACATGTTTTGACTTTCAGTAAATAGAACTTAATTTGTGGGTATGTGATTTAGAACTAGAAGGAAAAGTGCATGCAGTGTTTAATTAAGTACATTTTGGAAGAGATAACTACTGTGCGTTAAACTGGCTGTTATAGAAACATAGAAGTTAACCTTATACACATTTTCACATTCTAGAAAGTAATGCATCATTTTTTTCTCAATTAAAAAGATTATCATGAGTTAAAAATTTTTCATAAAATTCTTTAAAGGGTAGGATAGAAATGAAAAACTCTCATTGGAAAACTGTATTTGCATAATTACTGCAAAATGCCAATTTTACACACAAACAAATAGAAGCCAGAAGTGCTTCAAAATCTCATTTGAATAATGTATGCATATGTATTGGTTCTGCATGGCTAAGCCAACAGCCGCATAAGCAAAATATTTACCTTGTAATGTCAACATTAGAAATAACAATTATCAATATGAAACAGAAGGCCCTAGTATAAAATACATATTATCATCAAACAAATCTAACTATTTGTTATTAAGAAAAATAATAGATTTGTTACATATTTCCAAAGCAAAAACTTATATAGGTATCAGGAGCCTATTAATTTTTAAAAATATACATAATGCCTAATTTTTGACATTGAAGTTAGGTAAAGACATGTATATTTAATGAATTAAATGATTTTAGTAAGATATAATATTCCTAGAACAGAATGCCTAGATTATAATTTTTTATTTTGATGAGTTTGTCAGTTGTAGAAAACCATGTTACTACCACCTTCAACAAGATTTAGAATAATTTTGTAAACCTTCTAGTCAATTAGAAATAATTCATTTTGGCTGTCCTTGGAATTTAGATAAATGAAATTATACAATGTGTATTGTTTTGGAGTATCACACCTTTTCACTCATAGATGAATTTAAGATTCATCTATTTTGTTACATCTATTAGCAGTTTGCTCCAATTGTACAAATAATAAAATTTACTGAATAAATAAACATTTATTTATTCTGCAATTAATATAATTATGGGCTGTTTGTGGCTTTGGGCTCAGATTATTTTGTGTATCCTTCGTGTCTCTTTCAACTTTCCAAGTGATAAGTATATATAAGAAAACTATTGTGTGTACATTATTTTTTCATGTTACAATATATAGTATTTTTAAAATATCATCTGGCTTACTTCATGTCACAGGCCCTTTTCCATCACTCAGATAAATTTTTAAATCTCATTTTTATTACTTGTTTTGCTATTTTGTTTACCATATTGATTTCCATGCACTTGTTTAGAGAGAGTTTCACCGTCACATAAGTTGCCAAAAGCTCTCAGCTTCATTAATTTCTCAATCCCAGATTACTACATGCTATGCTTTGAATGTTGTTTCCTTCCAAACTCATGTTGAAATTTAATTGCCATTGTGACAGTATTAAGAGGTAGGACCTTTAAGACGTGATTAGGCCATGAAGACGTCACACTTTTGGGTGGGATTGGTACTGCTATAAAAAGGTGACTTTAGTTCACCCTCCTCTTGCTCTCTTTCTAACTTACTCTCTCTTTATCCTTCTTTTATGGGATGATGCAGCAAAAGGCCCTTGCCAGATGGTGACCCCTTGATTTGAACTTTACACTTCCAGAACTGTAAGCCAATAAAGTTCTGTTCTTTGTAATAAATCAGTCTGTGGTATTCTGTTATAGCAAGACAAAACAGACTAAGATGATAATTTGGTACTGAGAAGTAGGGCTGTTGCTATAACAAATACCTACAAATGTGAAACCAACTTTGAAATGGATAGTGGGTAGAAGCTAAAAGAATTTGGAAGAGTAGGCTAGAAAAAGGCTGTATTTCTATAAACAACATTAAGGGCAATTCTGGAGAGGGTTCAGAAGAGAAGAACTTTAAGGGAAGTGGAACTTCTTAAGGATTACTTACGTTGTGATCAAATGTTAGAAGAAATATTAGCAGTCAAGGCAATTCTGATGAGGACTCAGATAGAAATAAAAACAAGATACTGGAAACTGGAGTGAAGACTATTCTTGTTACAAAGTGGCAAAGAACTTGGCTGAATTGTGCCCATGCCAGAGGGCTTTGTGGAAGGCAGAATTTAAGAGTAATGCACTAGGATGTCTGGTGGAAGAAATATCTGAGCAGAAAAGCATTCGGGATGATGTGTGGCTTCTTTTAACTACATATAGAAAATGGGAAAATAGCTCAAGCCTGTAATCCCAGCCCTTTGGGAGGCCGAGGCGGGCGGATCTCAAGGTCAAGAGATCGAGACCATCCTGGCCAACATGGTGAAACCTCGTCTCTACTAAAAACACAAAAAAATTAGCTGGGCATGGTGGTGCGTGCCTATAGTCCCAGATACCCGGGAGACTGAGGCAGGAGAATTGCTTGAATACAGGAGGCGGACGTTGCCGTGAGCCGAGATCGCGCCACTTCACTCCTTCACTCCAGCCTGGCGCCTGGCGATAGACCAAGACTCTGTCTAAAAAAAAAAACAAAAAAAAAAACAAAAAAGAAAAATAATGGGAAAATAAATGCCTACAAGGAAAACAGAATTTAGGGAATTGAAGTATTCTTAGCCTGGTGGTGTGATAGAAAATAAAAGACCATTTCAGGAGAAGAAACCAAGGTTGTGGCCAAGTGACCTATTTGATAAGGAGATTAGTATGAATAGAACAAAGGGAGAGGCTATTTATCAGGACAATGGGAGAATGGCCATAAAGACACTGTGGAGCTTACAAGTGTGACCCCTCCCATCATAGGCCCAGAGTGTCAAGGCCTGACCGAAGGAAAGGCATCAAAGGAGAGGTCTCAGGTGCTCTCAGGAACTTGAGGCTTACTGCCCAGGGCCAACTCAAGTCTCAGTTTCCTCCATTCTCTTGCAGTGCTCCTCAGCTGCCCCAGCCACATCTCAGGCCTGCCAGGATCAGCACACACAGCCGAGGATCAACCCCACTTCCCCAGAAGGTGCAAGCAGCAAATCTTGGTGACATCAAAGTGGTGTTGTCTGCAGGTGTGCAAAATACACAAGCTGTGAGGGACATGGCTGCCTTCACCTAGATCTCAAAGCATGTTGCTAACAGCCTTTTGGCTGGGAAAAGAGTTGTTATAAAGGCACGGCTGCTGCAAAAACTCTTATTGGAGAACTATCTAGCAAAACTTTTGGGTTGGAGCTGTACAGAGGATCCCCAGGGGGCTGAGTAAAGCTGCTGGAATGGGGCTTCCCTTGAGACCCCAGAAATGCAGAGCCACCAGCATTCAATTCCAGCCTGGGAGAGTTGTAGGCACCTGCCTTTAGTGTATGAGAGCTGTGGACGTGGGCTCTACCTGGCAAGTTATAGTGACAGGGCTTCCTTAGGTCTTGTGGACCCCAATTCTACCCCACTATGTTCAGAGGGTGGGACACGGAGTCAAAAATATTGTCCTCCAGCCTTAAGATTTAATCTTGTTCTCCCTTTTAGGCTTTGTAATTACTTAGAATAAGCTATTTTTTTTTTCTTGTCCATTTTCTCCTTTTGAAATAGTAATGTCTATCTTATATCTGTTCTCCTATTCTATTTTGGATATATATAATTTTGTTTGATTTCACAACCTCACAGCTGGAGAGAAATTTGCCTCAAGGTGAATTGTGCCTTGAGTTATACCTAAATCCAGTTTAGATGAAACTCTGGACTTTTGATATTTTTAGTTGATGCTGGATTCAGTTAAGAATTTGGGGATTATTGGTATAGAATAAATGTAGTCTTTATATGAATCAGACATGAGTTTTGGGAGTCAGAGGCAGAAAGCTATGATTTAAATGTTATCCCTTTCAAAATTAATATTGAAATTTGTCATTGTAGCAGTATTAAGAGTGGGACTTTTAAGGGGTGATTAGGCCATGAGGACTCCAATCTTGTGGGTGGCCTTGCTGCTGTCATGTAAGGACAAGTCTGTCCCTCTTACCATCTGTTGTCCTTCAGCATTCCACCACGACATACTATAGCAAGAAACCCATTAGACAATGCCAACTCCTCAGTTTTGGAATCTTCAGCCTCCAGAACTATGGGCTAATAAATATATTGTCATTAAAAATTACAGTCTGTTGTATTCTATTATAGCAGCAGAAAATGGACTCTGACACTACGCTACTGCCATAGAGACATGATAAAGGGTATTTTTGTGCAGGCTTCATAACATGGATAGGTAAGACAAATAGCTCAGTCTCCATTGATTGAATTCATAAAGAAGTTTTTTTCTTCAAATAATTTACAGTATTAGATAGGTTAAGGATATGGTTAAAATTCTGGTGACCTCCATGGATCAAGTGATACCTTTTCTCCTGTCTGAAAGGAGAAGTCATCTAAAAGGAAATGTTTGGAAATAAGTATACCTGCCCTTTGCCTGAGCTATTAGTACAGCACTGCTGATGTTAGACTATTAAGAGTGTATTATGAATATTCTACTTCCCCTTTTCAGAGCACAATAATATGCATGTGCAAAGCAGCTTGGCTCCACCACTAGCTGAGAAGCTCTTCTTGCTAATTCTTAGGGAAGTTGCTGAACTCTGAACTCACTTCTTACTGTATTTCTCAAATTTGCTTTAAGCAGAAAGTTATTAATGGAAATAAATAATTCTTTGTCAAGAGGCAATTCTTCAGAATGTTGAATTAGTGCTGTTATGTGGTGTCACATTCAAAGAGAATTAATACAAAGCAAAGAGATCCTTGAAACTCTGCAAGAAAGCTTTCGTGGATCAGTTAGGTTGACTGATAATCAGTAAGTCGAAACACTAATCAACACATGCAATTGTCTTCTTGACAGAAAAAATTGAAAGCAATCGTCTGTGTTCACTGGAATGGAGGAAAACTGATGCACGTAAATAGGTAGCGTCACGTAGATGTGAGAGGGAGGAGGCTGAAGGAGAGAAGTTTGGTTATAGAGATTCATTCCTTGTCTGAGCATGTCTGCTGCTGCCACTACACCATGAGTAGTGGGATGATAGCTTAGCTGAAGAATAGGATGAGTGCAGATTTTACATATTCTGGGCTCTGCATGTTTCTTATGTCTGTGTATTCCTGCAACTTCTCTGCATGGATATTTCTTCTCCACTTATCTAAGTATGTGCAAATTGTTGTTGTTCAAGCAACAATTTAACATTTTCCCTCCCACAAGCTCCTGACAACCATTATTCTATTATTTGCTTCTATGAGATTGACTGTTTTTGATGTCTCATTAAAATGGAATCATGCAGTGCTTGTACTGGTTTATTTCACTTGGCATAAGATTCCCCAAGTTCATCAATGGTGTCACAAAGGATACGATTTTAAATATATATATATATAGCACATTTTCTTCATCCATTCATCTGTCACTATATATTTCTGTTGTTTCTACAGTTTGCCTTGTGAAAAAATACTGCAGTGATCACCGGGTTGCAGATATCTCAAGATCTTTAATTTTGAAGATATCTCAGGTATCTTTAATTTTACTGGATACATACACAAACTTTGGATTGCTGGATCAGATGAGAGCTCTATGTTTAATTTTTTGAGGTATCATCATACAGTTTTTCATAATAGCATACGTTCCCACCAACAGCATATAAGAGTTCCAACACTTCCACATTCGTGCCAATATTATATTTTGTTTAATTGTAATAATCATCTAACAGTTGTGAGAAGATATCTCAATATGATTTTGATCAGCATTTCTCTGATGATTAGTGATGTTGAATATCCTTTCATATACTTGGTGGCTGATTATATGTTTTCTTCAAAGAAATTTATATTCAAGTTCTTAACCAATTTTTTTTTTGAGATAAAGTCACCCTCTGTTGTCCAGGATGAAGTGCAGTGGTATGATCTCCATTCACTGCAAACTCTGCCTCCCAGGTTCAAGCGATTCTCCTGCCTCAGCCTCCTGAATAGCTGGGATTACAGGTGTGTGCCATGCACCACCACACCTGGCTAATTTTTGCATTTTTAGTAGAGGTGGAGTATCACCATGTTTGCCAGGTTGGTCTCCGACTCCTGAACTCAGGTGATCCACCCTCCTCAGCCTCCTAAAATGCTGAGATTACAGGAATGAGCCACTTTGCCTGGACTTTTGCCAATTTTTGAATTTGGTTATTAGTTTATTATGTATTTTAGAGATTAATTGGTTATCAGATAGATGGTTTGCAAATATTTTCTTCTATTCCAGAGTTGACTTTTGTATTATATTGACTACTTTCTTTGCTGTAAAGAAGCTGTAGAAATATAAGAACAAATTAAACTCAGAGAGAGTGAAAGAAGAAAATGATAATCATCAGAGCAGAAATAAAATAAATGGAGGCTAGAAAAACAATAATAAAGATCAATAAAACTAAGGGTTGGTTTTCTAAAAAGATAAAGTTTGCAAACCTTCCGTTAGGTTAACTAAGGAAAAAATAAAGAAGACTTAAACAAAACTAGAAATAAAAGGGGAGACATTATGAAGGATCACAGGAGACTACTATGAACATTTATATGCAAAGAAGTTGGATAATTCAGTAAAATTGGATGAATTTCTGGACACAGAAAAACCACCAAGACTGCATCATGAAAAAATGGAAAATTTAAATAGATAAAAAATGATTAAGGAGATTAATCAGTAATTAGAATGACTTCAACAAAGAAAATCCCAGGATCAAATGCCTTTACTAGTGAATTCTATCAAATATGAAGAAAATTAATGCCTATGCTTCTTAAGCTGTTCAAAAAAAAAAAAAATTGAAAGCAAATAACACTTTCAAACTCACTTTACAAAGCCAGAATTCCCTCTACATCAAAACCAGGCAAAAACACTACTAAAAGTACAAAAATCACCTGAGTGTGGTGGTGCGTGCCTGTATTTCCAGCTACTCAGGAGGCTGAGGCAGAAGAATCCCTTGAACCTGGGAGGCTGAAGTTGCAGTGAGCTGAGATCATGCCACCACACTCCAGCCAAGGCAACAAAGCAAGACTCCTTCTCAAAAACAAACAAAAAACTACAAGAATATAAAATTGCAAGCCATTATCTTATTGAACATAGATGCAAAATACTCAAGAAAATTCTTGCAAACCAATTTCAGCAGCACATTAAAAAGATGGCACAGCATGTTAAAGCGGGATTTATTCCTTGGATGCAAAGATGGTTCAACATATGTAAATTTTTATTGTGTGGTCTATCTTTTTCTATCTATGATGTCTTAAGTAAAGTAATATATTCTGCATACTATGCCCTTTCCACATACGTGTAAATATTTTATTTGGAAGGCTGCTTTTTTCACATTCTCAAGGGTGTCTTGGTGTTTTTAAATAATAACACGTTTTTAATTATAACAGTCCAGTTTATCAGTATTTTTGGTTTTGGTTAGTGCTTTTTGCCTGCAACAAATTTAGTAATGTATTTTATAATTTATATGAAATTGACTTTTGTTATGAAATAAGGTATTTTCTTCCACATTTTTATCAATTGAAATAATTCAATGGATAAATTCAAAATCCTTGAATTAAAAAAACACCTTTTCCTCACTATATCTTAGTGCTACTTTGCTGTAAAAAAAAGAATCTAACGATCATATATTTATGAGTGTTTATTGATGATCCAGTGGTCTGCTCCTCTCCGCTGGTTGCCGTACCACACTGGCTTAATTATTGTAACTTTGTAAACAGTCAATTTTCAAATTACCGAAGGTCTTGATTTCCCATTTCCCAATGAAGCATTTAGTATTGCATTTCCTAATTCCCCCCTATAAAAAAGAAATTATAAAACTATATATTTTAGTTTTTAATTTTATATTTGACAAGGTTATTTTTATTTCTATGTTTATACTATTAGGTTCAAAAATTTAGTTTGGCTGATTTCAATACTTTAAAATTCATGGTGACAATTACAAAGTGGCAAAGTTAATTTTGGGAAACATACTATAGTAGAATCTACTTTAACTCAAAGTTGTTCAGAGAATAACTTTAAATGTCATTTGAGCTTCAACTCAATACATTAGAAATCTGATGAAGTTAATTCAATTAACTCATTTACCTAAAGTAACCAAGATTTAGTAAAAAGGTTAGCTTTTTGTAAAGTGATTAATAATACACAAAAACAATTACATTCCTTTTAACTTAGAATAACCAGCTGAATTACACGAAAAAGAACTTTCCTTCCATGGTTGATACCTCAATTAAATCTGCTAAATAATTAAATTAAATAGAAGTGTGCTTAACCTTTTTCAAAAATACATCAGAAAAGTTTTAGAAAAATGAATGAAGCAAAATTATCTGTTTTCCCTGGACATTGTATAGATTGATTGTGACATTAAGGAGACAAAAATACCAAAATAATTATAATGGTATATAAAAAGTGAATACAAAAGAAAATATGGGGAAAATAAACAAAATTGTTTTCAAAGAAGGCAGAAAGGACTTAAGAACTTTCCCTACTGGGATTAAGACATTACAAAGCAATATAAAAAAGAACGACACAGTTTTGTTGTAAAAATTAAAATATACAATGAAAATTACATGTACTTTTAGTATATTGCTATATGTAATACGTTTACATGCTAAAATTAAATGATATTCTTTGATGTTCTACACATTCTTTCCACAGTTTTTCTTCTCAGATTGTCTATTTAACCCATTCCATTTAGTTCTTTTTCCCTGACCACTTGTCCAATAAAATTGCCTTGGTTGATGTCCTCAGTGATCCATTTTAAAACTCACTGAGAAATCCTCAGCCCTTGTGCTATTTGATCAACTTGTCAAACTTGACTTAAAAATGTATATTCTTCAGAGACTGCCTTCTATGTTTCTTCTCTTAACTCACTGCTGTTTGTGTGTGTGTGTGTGTGAGTGTGTGTGTGTGTAAATTTGCTGGTTCTACTATATTTTCACCTACTAGAACTGGCAAGTTAGAGCTGAAGCTAAGGGTCTACTAATACCATACTTCCACTGTGCTCCAAGCCCTATGACCCAAGAAATAAAGCCCAAGCCATGATATTAGGAAGCCTTAAGCCTCAAATGTCAAGATTCCTGGAACAGAGTCTGAGTTCTAGCCTTGCCAAAATTGTTTGTGCTACCCTAGAATGGAATGAGCAACATGGAACTCAAATATTTAATACTATCTTAATTTGCTTTCTTTTACAAAAATGATGGCTGGGCCTGGCACTGTGGTTTATACCTGTAATCCTAGCACTTTGGGAGGCAAAGGCAGATGGATCACTTGAGTCCAGGAGTTTGAGACCAACCTGGGCAACATGGTGAAACCCTGTCTCGACAAAAAATACAAAAATTAGCTGGGCATGTTGGCATGTGCCTATAGTCCCAGCTACTGGGGAGGTTGAGGTGGGAGAATGTTATGTGTAGAATGTTAGCCTCTGCAAAGTTTGCTTTCCTTAACCTCTAGTATAAAGTAGTAGCCACATCTAAGGACTATCTAACCATCCTGATAGCAGATATGTCATTTAATATATGCATTTGATCAGATTACAGAAGTTTTTCCCAGTCAATGGAAATCTGTAAGACTAAAAATATTAGATTATAGAATTTGTCCTCAATGATAAATTTTATTTATTCAAAAATAATACTTTTATTTTAACCCCCTTTTAAGCTCTTTTATAAGAGCATTTGCCCCCAATGGGGTATCAGGACCACTGAAACTAAAGAAGACAATTTATCAATCTGACATATTCCTAAAAATTATTCCTTTATTAGTATTTGGAAATTATAATAACATAACTTATTCAATTTCACAGAATATGAAATTCTAAGCCCAAAACTACAAGTCACCTGGCTCTCACTCTTCAGATTTTACCTATGATATTCTCAACACAAGGAGAACAGGCTATTTCCATTATCTGCTAGGTAAATAGAGAAACTATTTCTTTAGCATCACCTTTTACCTACGAAATTCAAGGTGACTGTTAGAGTAATCATCAACTAACAGGTAAGCCCATTCTCTGCCATGTGAGTGCTTTACACAATATTTTGTCTGAACATTTCATTGCTATGTACTTCACCCATATCAACTCTTAGGGATTTTTATTTATTTTAAGTCAACTGTACTTTTAAGTTTTGGCATCTTCATTCAACTTTCTTTCTTTGCTTTGATTAAATACGACGATCCCCTAGAAAGACAGCTTCCCTTGTAGCACTCTGAAGAAAAGAGATGCTCCTTTATCATATGCCATCTAACTATCCCCCAAAGCTATCCTGTATATATTTTGCCCTGGACAGTCCTCTGGGCACTACAGCAGCCCTAAGTGTATTTTTTTCATTGGTTCCTATCATCCAGCTAAACTATTCATTACATCCAACTCATTGCTCTAGCACTATAATACTTAGATAAACAAATAAATATATTGATTCTTCCTACTTTATACATTTCACACATCACAATATCTTAAAACACATTTCATATGTTACAATGCTTATAAGGAATATTATTTTATCTGTCTGCCTTCATTAGAGATGTACTTTAATATAAACTATTTGTAAAGGACAAAACAGATGACACAGTTGAATTACAAATGTCTGATACTTTTGGCTTAATCCTGCCTTGATTATGTAGTTATGCAAAATGAGTAGAGTGAGGACTATTGTAACTATGTGTTTTACAATGGCAATATGATTTTTGTATTCTCTCAAGAGATGTTAAGACTGGATTAAGAATCTCAGAGTACACGCATAGGTCATCGGTAATCTCTAAAACACCTCAGGTAAACTAAAAGGAACCATGTCAAAACATGTTTTCCTGAAATAGTTTGATAATTTTGAAAACACTCTCTCCACTTAGCATAGTTGTTCAAAAATCTTTCTACATCTTTTCAGGTCTGAATTATCTTAGATCAGAGTAACATAAATAGAGGAAAATTAGGTTTTTGATTTTGGGATTTTTTTGAAGCTTTTAATATTAATCTACTAGATTCAATATAAAATATTGATTCTAACTGAAGTGACACTATATGTTTCAAAGAAGAATTAAAATATTTCTCCATGAGTCCATGTATGACTTATTCTTCTATTGCAATGTACAAATAAAGTGTTATAGAAATGAGAAATTCAATATTTTTGAAGCTAGGAGATTAAGATTCACTACACTGTTCTGTGATCATTAATGTTGACATAAAATAAACTCTCTAATTCCTTGTCATTTTGTGGAAGATTTGAAAAAAATAGATATTTAGTTAAGTGCATTGAATTAAG
This sequence comes from Aotus nancymaae, assembly GCF_030222135.1. Taxonomy (NCBI): domain Eukaryota; kingdom Metazoa; phylum Chordata; class Mammalia; order Primates; family Aotidae; genus Aotus; species Aotus nancymaae. The sequence continues at coordinate 27,551,019 of NW_026988435.1, forward strand.
AAATATTTTATGAGGAACAAATAAATTTATACAGTATGTGTAAATATAAAATACATATGAATTAAATATAGGCAACATTTTATTGAAAAGTTTAAGTGCTTAGTTATTTCAAACCATTACAATCCAAAAACTGGTTTTCTCTCACCCTTCTTTTTAACTAAACTGGTTGATAACATTTTTTCATTAAATTTTCCCCTTCTGTTGGTTTACCTTAGTTTCTGTATGTCTTCAATTTGATTATTTCAATTCATTTTGCTGGAAAAACACCAATAAAAATGTTACATGCAGTAAGGAAGAAAATTATTAGGAAAAAAATCTTGATTTTCTTCACCTTTTCAATATTAATTTTAATTTTCACATTGAATTTTAATTATTTGGTACCCATATTAAAATTTTCTAGTGTACTTACCTTAAACTTTTACAGAAAGCCCTTATTACAAATTTAAAATAACTACAATAAGCAGTATTCATTTATATTGAATTTCCAACTTTTTATTCTTTCAAACTGCCTGGTTTATCAGTTGCTACTTTTACTAAAGAAAAGTGATTCTTTTTAATGATATTATTAGTGTTATATAATACAAATCACCTGTTAATTTAGTAATGTAAAATGTGGCTTTTAAGGAATCACATTTTAGTAATGACCTTCTTGTAAAAATTTTTTTTTAAATGTAATGAGTATTTGTAGATAAAAATACTTTCTAAATGAATGTTGTTCTCTGGAATAAAACATTGAATCAAAAGGATCTACACTGCCATCTTCTGTCATATATGATATCAGATAAATACCTCAAAATAACTTTAAAAAATATATATATAGAGAGAGAGAGAGAGAGAGAGAGGGAGAGAGATGGAGTCTTGCTCTGTCACCCAAGCTGGAGTGCAGTTCCATTCAAAACATGGAATAAGTTCATTTTTGTCTTGATGGTTTGATTATATGAGTTAGAATTATAGCAATAGGGAAACCGCATGATGCCATATAATATCAATATTGCCAACACTTGAGAGAGATGCATGACTCATAATGAAAGGCTATTAAATAATGGGAAATCCCTAACACAATGATTAAATCAAATTTTATTGAAACTATCAGATAGCTAAGTTAATCTAGACTCCATTCATTTCTCCAAAAGTTAAATAAATCAATAAATATTAAATAGTAAATGTACATTTAACATTTTTTAGGTGAGGGAGGGTTATGTAGAATCAGGAGAATGAGGCAAACATTCATCAGTCACTCAGGATAAAAAATTAATAATAATAATTTTGACTCCTGGTTTCCAGTCTAGCATTTAAGAAGCTTTTAGCCACAATTCTATCCCAACAACAGATAAAAACCTGAACAAACTGAAAAATCATCAAGTCTCCTTAGATTCATCATAGAAATTAAGTAACAGGGGAGACTACTTCCCCAACAATTTTAGGTGGATTGGAGGTAGCTAGCTGGATAAAAATCACAATTTATCAGATCAAAAACCCACAAACAGAAACCTCTGTGGGAAGCAGTAGGAGAGGAAAACCTGAATTGTATTTGATGGAACTCTGGGGGTTCAGTGTGGACAAACCTGAGGCTAAAAATAACAGGGGTCACCAACACTGAGACAGGAAGGGGTACATGTTGGTGAGATTTACCTCCAGGAGATTTGCGATATTCTCACAATGAAGTCTGGAGAAAAATCCCCTCAGGATTCTGGTGCGGAGAGTGGAAAAGTAACCACTTTGAAAATATGCCAGAACATTTTCTTCTGCTTACTGAGGCCTTCCTACTAGAGAAATTATTCTACCAAAGCATAATCCATCAATGTCTTATCAAAGTTTTACTGACTTAGGGAAAGGGAAATACCTAACTGCAGACCCTTCTAGACATTAAGTATCACCTAAGAGTTTTGTTAAAAAAAGACATAAAACAAGAAGCATTTGTGGGGTTCACAGCCCAGGGACTCAGGCATACTAAAATACAGAGAACTAATTATAGGACCGTTGAATACTTCTTCTCCACAACTTCCTGCCACAGTACTAAAGCCTTATTTTCCATGGATTCTTTTACCCAACATATTATGTCCCTCTTTCAACAAAAACAACCAAATTATAAGACATATGTAACTGGGAAATAAAACAGTTTGATGAGACAGAGTAAGCATTAGATCAAGTCTTAGGTATGACAGGGATGTTAGAATGGTCAAACTACGAATGTAAAACAGTTATCATTAATATAATAAAGGCACTAATGAAAAAAGTATACAATAGGTCAGAACAGATGGACAATGTAAGTTGAGAGATGGAAATTCTAAGAAAGCATATAAAAGTAGTACTAGAGATAAAATGCACCGTAACATAAATGAAGGATGCCTTTGACGATTTGTCCATGGAGAGTTCAAAAACTGAAAATTAAACAGAAATGAAGCTAAAAAATAAAATAAAAAGCGAACAGATATCCAAGAACTGTGAGAAAACTACAAAGGTGTCACAAATGTGTAATGGAATGCTAGAAGGGAAGAAAGAAACAAATGCAATATTTGAAGCAATAATGATGAAGAATTTTCGTAAATTAATATCAGACACCAAACTACAAATGAAAAAGTTCAGAGAACATCAACCAAGACAAACACCAAAAATGAAAATAAAATGTCTATGATATAAGCATATCATAGACAAACTGCAGCAAATCAAACATAAACATTAAATCTTCAAAGAAGCCAGTGGTGGTGGTGGAAGAAACAGCTTATATAGAGATAACTAAGGATGAAAATAATATCAAATTTATTCCCCAAAATAATATATGCAAAGAGAGACTAGTGTATTATTTAAAAAAGTGTTGAGAGAACAAAACCACTGGCCTAGAATTCTGTACCATGAAATATTATCTATCAAAATGGAAGCACAAATAAAGGCTTTCTCAGACAAAATTTGAGAGAATGTGTTGCCAGAAATCTGTTCTGCAGGAAATATTAGAAATCCTTCAGAGAGAAGAAAAATAGAAAACTTTAGAAGCTTGGATCTACATAAACAAAAGAAGAACATTAGAGAAGGAATAAGTTAGGAAAAATGAAATGTCTTATTTTTCTTATTCTAATTTGAATTAGCAGATAACCATCGCTCAAAATAATATCAGCAATATATTTGATTATGTATGCACACATTCAAATGTATTTATTTGCATACACTCACAAACATAAATATATATGTATAATATTTAAATATTTAAATATTTAAATACATACACTCACAAACATATAAATATATATATATATGTATAATACTTAAATACTTAAGTTTAAGTAAAATAAATCACAGCAAGAAAACCAAGGAAGGAGGGAGGAATGAGAATGGTTTTTTAATTATTAAATACTTACACAATTCACAAATCAGTAAAATTTCATTTTAAAGGTGACTTTAATGATAAATATATACTGCAAATGCTAGGGCAACCACTAAAACAAGTAAAGAAAAGGAGGAGGGGGTGTAATTTATATGCTAAAGAAGAGAAAATAGAATCACATTAAGTGCTTAATTTAAACTACAAAACACATAAAAAGTGCAACAGAAATAGGAATAAAGCAAAGCAAAGACAACAAACAGAAAACAATACCAAAATGGTCGATATTAATCTGACTGTATCAATGATCACTCTAAATATAATTTGTTCAAATATACTAACTAGAAGATAGAAATTAACATAATGGATTAAATAAAACACCATCTACATATTATCTACAAGAACCTGTGTTTAAATACACACATAAAGCTTACATTAAAGGATAAAGATAAACCATACTTAACACTTATCAAACTAAGCAATTAATTTTAGACATAGCAGACTTCAGAGCACTGAAAGATTTTTAGGAATAAGCAGGGACATCATGTAATAATAAAGGATCAGTTATACAAAAATACAAAATAATTCATATAGATAATTATGCACCTAACTACAAAGTATTAAAATATGAGGCAAAAACTATAAGGAGGAAATGATGAATTCACTATTTTAGTTATAAACATCAATACAACTATATCAGAAATGGACAGATCCAGCAGGCAGAAAATCAATAAGAACATAGTTGAACCCAACAGCATCATCAGTCACCCGGATATAATTGACATCTATAGACTACTTCATTCAATAACAGCAAAACACACACTCTTTTCCACCTCACATAGAAATACACCAAAATAGACCACAATTCTGTGACAAAAATACACCTTAAAGTATTTTTTTGAAGTGAAAGAGGTATGATGTTTGCTCTCAGACAAAAGTGGTATTAAACTAGAAATAAAAAAAAAACACACACACAGCTGGGAAATACCCCAAAATTCAGACATTAAACAATATACGTGTGAATAACACATAGGTTAAAGAAGAAATCTCTAGGAATATTTTAAAACACTTTGAACTTAAACAAAATACAACTTGTTATATAATTTGTGAGGTGTAGTGAAAGCAGTGCTTAGAGGAAATTTTATAGTGCTGAAGGCAAATATTATAAAAGAAAAAAATTCAAAATAAATAATCAAACTTACATGTTTGGAAATATAGAGAAAAATAGCCAATTAAATCCAAAGTGAGATGAAAAATTAAATGTAAAAATTAGAGCAAAAATCAATAAAATTGAAAATGGGGAATCAATATAGAAAGTTACTATTTAAAGAAACTTGTGTTTTGAAAAGATCACTAAAGTTGATAAGACTTCAGCCAGACTAACAATAAAAAAGTAAGAGTGAGAGAAACAGAAATTACTTAGATCAGAAATGAAAGAAGAAACATCACTATACATTCCGTGAACATGAAAAGGCTAATAGTGGAATACTTTGAACAATTTTATGCCTACAAATGTGATAAGCTATATAAAATGAACCAACTTCTAGAAAGATACTATCTGCCAAGACTCACACAAGAAGAAAAAAGCCATCTAAGTAGCCCTGTATCTACTAAAGGAATTTAATCAATAATTAATAAAATGAAAAAACAGAAACCAACAGGCCCAAATGGGTTCACTAGTGAATCTTCCCAATTATTTAAAAAACATGACACCATTTATCTACCATATTCTCCAGGAAGTAGTCTGAAGGAATACTTTCTAACCTATTTTATGGACATTACACCAATACCAAAGCTAGACAAAGCATTACAAGAAAATAAAACTACAGACCAACATCTCTCATGAATTTAGATGCAAAAATTCTCAAGAATTTATTAACAAATTGAATCCAACAATGTATAAAAATATTTATATATCACAACCAAGATCCAGTGACATTGTCTCAGTTATGCAAGGTGGGTTCAGCATTTGAAACTTGATTAATGTAATTCATCACATTAACATGCTAACGAAGAAAAATTACATGATCATATATCTACCACTTAATCATGATGAAAAGTCTTGGCAAACAAGAAATGGAGGATAGCTTCCTCAGTTTAATAAAGAATTCTTACAAAATCCCAAAAGCAAACATCATACTTATCTTTCCTGCTAAGATCAGAAACAAGCCAAGGATGTATCTCTTCTCACCACTGTTTTCCAACATTGTACTGAATGTCCTTGCTAATTCAATGAGAGGAGAAAATGAAAGAAACTGCATACAGATTGGGAAGGAAGAAATAAAGCTGGCTTTGTTCAAAGATGATATGTCCATCTCTGTAGAAACTTCTAAAAAATGGAGAACAACAAAAAAAAATTCCAGCACTAATAAGTAATTATAGCAAGGTCAGAGAATACAAGGTTAATACAAAATCAAATGTTTTCATGCATAGCAGCAATGAAGAAATGGGATTTAAGATTAAAAACACATTACTACATTACTATTTACATGAGCACCACCAAAAATGAAATAGTCATGTGTAAATCTAACTACACATGTATAATATCTATATGAAGAAAACTATGAGACTCTGATGAAAGAAATCAAATAAAAACTAAATGGAGATGTTTTATGTTCATGGGTTTGAAGGCTCAATATTATCAGGATGTTGGTTCTTCCTAACTTGAGCCATTGAATCAATGTAATCCCAATCAAAATCCCAGCAAGTTATTTTCATTTTTTGGTATCAAGAAATTGATTATAAAGTTTATATTGAAAATCAAATGAGCCAGGATAACCCATAGATCATAGACCTAAATGTAAAACACAAAACTATAAAACTCCTAGAAGTTAACTTAGGAAAAAACTAATGACCTTGGGAATGATGACGAGTTTTTAGATGAAAGACTAAAGGCACAATCCATAAAAGTAAGAATTGATACACTGAACTTCATCACAACTGATAACTTCTGCTCTCCAAGACACGTGGTCAAGAAAGTTAGTGAAACACCCACAGATTTAAGAAAATATTTGCAAAAAACACATCTGATGAAGTAGTGCTATCCAAAACAATGAAATAACTTTAAAAAATCAACAGTAAGAAAATAAATAACATAAGTTTAAAATAGTCAAAGAAACCTGAAGAGACATCTGAACAAAAAAGATTAATCAGCCATTAAGGAATTGCAAGTTAAAACAACAAGATGCTACTACATACCTATTAGAATGACCGAAATCCAAATAATTATGACACCAAATGCTGGCAAGGATGTAGAGCAGAAAGAACTCTCATTCATTGCTGGTGGAAATGCAAGATCCTACAGCCACTTTGGAAGACAGTTTGGCAGTTTCTTACAAAATTGTATACTCTCACCGTAAGATTCAACAATTGTGCCTTGATATTTACTTAGAATTACAATATATGCACATACATAAATCTGTGCATGGACGTTATAGAAGCTTTCTGTATAATCACCAAAACTTTTATGCAATCAAGATTTCCTTTAGTAATTAAACAGATAATTAAACTATGATACATCCAGACAATAGAACATTATTTAGCACTAAAAAAAATGAGCTATCAAGCCTTAAAAAGACAGGTAAAAATATTACATGCATATAGTTAAGTTAAAGCAGCCAGTCAGAAAAGTCTGCATTTTGTATGATTCCAGTTATATAATATTGTGAAAAAGCAAAACTATGGAGACTAAAAAAAAAAATCAATGGTTACCAGGGATTGAGAGGAAGAATAGATGACTAGATAGAGGACAAAGGATTTTTAGCACACTGAAGCTATATCCTATGACACGACCATAATGGCCAATACATATCATTATATGTTTGTCCAAGTCCATATATTATGTAACACCAAGAGTGAACCTTAATGCAAACTGTTGGCTTTAGATGATAATGTGTCGGCAGGTTCATAGTTTGTAACAAATGTAGCACTCTGGTGCCATGGGAGCCAATAGTGGGGTAGCTGTGTGTATGATGGGGCATGGGGGATAAATGGGAATTCTGCTCTTTTTGCTTAATTTTGCTATAAGGCTAAAACTTACCCCCTAAATAAAAGAGAAGCATATTTTTAAAAATATTTAGTGCTAGGACTGTAAAAATAATAAAATATGAAAGCATAATATTTATGTTTTGCATTGTTTATGCTCTAACTGAAAACGTTCTTAATGTTGATTCTAATTGCTGAAGCCTAGGCTATGATTTACTAAGAAATTTGTCCTGAGACCATCTATGCAAATTAGCAGAAGAGACTTGCCTAAGGAAAGAGATACATTGGTAACTACATTACCGTCCTTCATTTCGTTCTCCACATATCTGATTTTGTTTTGGCAATATGTCCACTCTCTTCTTCAATCTAGATCATCTATTGGCAGTAGAAACTTTACCCACCCATGTAGATCCTATAAGAAGAATCCTAAGAGAAGTTTCCTAATAAGTAAAGCATATTCATAATCAATACATCTAAATGTGATTTTTTTTTTTAATTACACAGATGGCTAACTTTTGAACAAAATGCCTGGAAGATAGTTGTATAAACGTCAAGATATACTTGGAGGTCATTTCTGAAGCTGACTAAATTTAAGATTTTATTTATCCGTGTGACAATACCAAATCAACATTAGAAAACTACCCTTAGCACCATAGGCATTTTAACCCAATTACCTCTCTGAATCTATTCAATATATTTACAGTCACAGTAGCTGTTCTATTTGGCATTTCTATTCTTCAATGTCACTTCTCATTAATGGAGGGGTTCTGTTACTGTCATTTGATGACTTCTGCATTGTCATTGTACTTCATTAACTGATTATTTTCTAATTGCTATTTTATGGCACTGTCTGATTCATCAGCTTTTAATGTTCTGCTTAATTGACTTCTTTGTCTAAATGATGTGAGGGAAAACGTGGTCGAATTTATTATTTAGCTTCCAAATTATGATATAGTGAAAGCTAAATTTTATTGTTCCATTTTCTAGATAGTAAAACTAAGGAAATATATTTGCATTCCAGTTAAACATCTTTCTTTAAAATATTCTCACTTGTTGCTTTTTCCAATTCCTTGTCAAAGATAAATAGCTTCAGAGACATCTAAATATTATTTCTCATTTTTTATAAGATTTTACTTGAAGGGATTTTCAATCACAACTCAGATAATATTTCTTTAATTCTACTTTAAGTTCTGGGGTACGTGTGCAGAATGTGCAGGTTTGTTACACAGGTATACACATGCCATGGTGGTTTGCTGCATCTATCCCCCAGTCATCTGCATTAGGTATTTCTCCTAATGTTATCCTTCCCCAATCCACCTACCCCCTGCTATCCCTCCCCTAGCTCCCTCACCCCCCAGCAGGCCTTGGTGTGTGATGTTCCCCTCCCTGCGTCCCTGTGTTCTCATTGTTCAACACCCACTAAACTCAGATAATATTTTATATTATATAGTAAAAATTTTAAATCATCAACCTGGGATTCAAAGAAATTGGTGATTACAGAAAGAGTGTGTTTGGACTTTTATCAGCAGAGGTAGTATTACAAACACAAATTTTGCTAAGAAAAAAATTATAAAGTTCCGAAGCTCAATTTATTTTTACATGTTTAATATTTTCTTCTTGCAGCACTCACTGAGGAGGAATGTAGACCACAAACAGTTGAATGTGACCAATTTCATGTAGTAGTCAAGTGACAGAGTTGTGATTCAAAGCAAACTTTGCCTAACATAAAAGCTTGAGTTCTAGCTATACTCTTATGTAGTGGATCATTTGGAGTCAGAAGTCAGAGGGTACATATAGTGTTGAGAAAGAAAGGATAAAAGCTCTTACTCTCAACCCATGACAGTTATCTCTGATATCCTCATTGACAAAGCTCTGCAAAAGTCCTAATCTTTCTGCTTACTTGCCAGCCACATGCATAAGAATCTCAGTCAAAGCTAGAAATTCAGCGCATAGAGCACAAAATCTTGGGCATAACCATGAATGCCTCACGTGGGTTGTTATCAACTCCTTAGGATACTTCACTTTCCCCTGTTCTCACATGAAATACAAAAACAGCCTTCCTTTATCAAAGTGGGAAAAATGTTCATGTTTCCCTTTGATTTCAAACACTGTCTCTCCTCTTTTTCCTTTTGAGGACGTGTCTGCAATTAGCATAAGAATCTAAATGTCTAATGCAAGAACATCAGAAAATGCAGACATTGGACAACTTGATTCAGTTTGACTAGAAGAGAGGAGAACACTATGAGCAATTCTAATGACTCAATGCATGACTCTCCTATTTAAGAAAACAAATAGTTCTCATACAGTATCATCAATGCTTTGATGGATAATTGTATAACAGGTGCTTGAAACTTGAGACCAAGTTATCTGGGGAGATGGCATCATAATATATAAGGTGGATTATAAAGAATGAATAGGAATATATTGAGGCAACTAAATGAGTATCTATGTACTAGGAAACAGTCTGTGAAGGTAAGGGAAAACAGGACCTGTGGTACATTGGCAAAGGCTCAACTTGCTAGTTATGACAAAGTAAGTGATTTGAAAGTCAGCAGTGGGAAGATGTGCTGAGAGGGAGACAGCAGCCACAGGGTCATGAATGACCTTACCATGGACAGATACTTAGGCTTTTCATATTGACGTGAAGAGTGCTCCACCTACTTCAAGCAGAAAATAATTATATGGTTGGAAAATGTAGGACAAAAGAGGTTGGTGTGAGTCATGAGACAAGGATACGCTTCAAGGGGTGCAACAAAGACTGAATCCAGCTTGAGCTATGATTACTATCTGTCTTACCACATTCAAGTCTGTTTATTATAGAGGGATTACATGGACTCCACAGGGCGCTGACGTGCTAAGTGTTCAATAATTATTGACTCTGTAGTGCCACATGTGAAGCACATTGAACGAGATGTTTCTCTTTTCTCATATTTTAGAGTTTCCCTAGCTTTTGATGATCTCTCATCCTGCTTATTATTGAGGAAATGGATGATTTATAACAGGGAAAATGGTTAATGATTTTATAACTTAATTTTCTTAACTATTTTTAGTACAAGGGACTGAACACCTTTATCACTGCAGTGCCAATGCAGGGGAGTCATAGTCAGCTCCTCTAAATATCGGGTTTTCCTCTGTAAAACTGCCTTCCAGTTGGCCAGAGTATGATCAGCAATGGTGTGGCAGTTGGAAGACAGCCTCCTCATTATCCCTATGTGTTGCCCGAACTCTTATTTCATTTTAAGTTTCAGTCAAAGGTCAATGCAAGAATTTTAAAGAAGCTACAAGACTAAGACCTATTATTAATGTATCAGCAAATATTTTTAGTAGATTAGAAAATTGGCATGGAAAAACATGATGCAGTTTTAAATGGATTCAAACGGTGATTCACTTGGGAAAATTTTGTTTCAAGAACGGTTCAAATAAAGGTTAAAAAATGCTTTTTGCAAGAATAACATTTTATATAGTTTTTTTGTTGTTGTTCTGTAATATATAAAGGCATCGTCTTAATATTTTCTTGGTCACTGCAAGAAAAGGACATAAAAAGATTCAGAAGAATGTGGAGAAAATAGCAATACAGATTTCTTAGCAGTATTTTTTTAATCTTAATGAAGAATGTAGTTTCCAGTTTTTCACAATGTCCAGTTAGCCTATAACTAGCAATAACAGTTGTTCTGATACTCATTTATTTTAACATTCAGTGTTATAGCTTCATTTTATAGTTGAAGTTAAGTGCACACATTTTAAGAAGAGGAAAAAAACAGCTAATATGCTGATTTTTATTTTGCAAAGCAAATATCTTGCCTTGTTTTCTTTCTTAAACACAGTGAAATTCTAATAGATATTCAAAATATTTTATTCCATTCATAGAAGATCAAAAATAAAAGATAGCTGTACCTTTTGGAAATGTAATGAAGCATTACATTGTTTATTTTTCCAATATGTTGAAATATTTAAGTAGCTTTTAACAATTCTGGACAATTTGTTTTGCTTTGTTTTTCATTTAATACCTCTGAGATGGCTGATATTTAAGAAATACATACTAGGAATGATCCTGTGCAATTTCAGGTATTTCACTGATAGATAATTCAGTCCATAACCTAGTAACACTCAATCTAATACATTGAGGAAGAAGAAATAAGAAAACAGCTCAACAAAGCAAGGTAATAATAGATTTAGCCTTGATTTCCAGCCCAATTTCTGAAAACAGATGCTCTAAAACATTTTTATATGTTTTTTCCTACACCAGGCTGATCATAGCCCCTAATGGTATGACACTTAAAGCAATTAAAATACAAACACATTGTAACCCTAAATGGAAGAAGGTGATTTGATGAAAACAATCATTATTTAGATGTTTCTTAGAAAAAGAACATAACATTTTTTTCAAAAACTATTGCTGTTGCTTCACAAGTGAAAAAGGTACTAAAAACGACAACTGCAAAATTGTCTTGAATGTTCTTTATCATAAAGCACAATCATTTTTCCACTCTCAACTTTCCAGGAACTAAAACAAAGATCCTTGCCATCAGTTAGAGTAATAGGAAATAGCAGTGTTTATAGACAGATGTCTCAATAACCTTCCTAATGAAGGTCATCTTCTCCTTCTGGATCCTTCCCTGGCCTGACTCAACAGAAAACAAAACAATTTTCACAAGATTGCAATATCCACACAGTAAAATTTCCAACAGAGAGCTCCAAACCTTTGGCAGATATTTCATGATGTATTTTAAGTTTGAGCTCTATCATTTCCACTAATACCACACTAATACAGGCAACCATTGCTTCACATATTAATCATCATAATTGGCTTCAGCCATTTTTTTACTCCAAATTATTTTTGACTAATCTTCATTAAATATTATATTCAATGCATCATTTCCTTATGTTATTGATAAGGTTTGGCTCTGTATCCCTACCCAATTCACATCTTGAATTGTATTCCCATAATTCCCATGTGTTATTGGAGGGACCCCGTGGGAGGTAATTGAGTCATGGGAGCAGTTTTCCCCTACTGTTCTCATGGTAGTGAATAAGTCTCACAAGATCTGACGGTTTTATCAGTGGATTCTGCTTTTGAATCTTCCTCATTCTCTCTTTGCCTGCTGCCATCCATGTAAGATGGGACTTGCTTCTCCCTACCTTTTGCCATTATTGTGAGGATTCCTTCCCCAGCCATGTGAAACTGTAACTCCAATTCAATCTCTTTCTTTTGTAAACTGCCCAGTCTTGGGTATGTTTTTATCAATAGTGTGAGAACAGACTAATATAGTAAATTTGTACTAGAAGTGGGGTGTTACAGAAAAGATACCCAAAAATGTGGAAGAGACTTTGGAACTGAGTAAGAGGCACAGGCTGGAGCAGTTTGGAGGGCTCAGAAAAAGACAGAAAAATGTGGGAAAGTTTAAAACTTCCTGGAGACTTGTTGAATAACTTTGCCCAAAATTGCTGATAGCAATATGGACAATAAGGTTGAGGCTGAAGCGGCCTCAGATGGAGATGAGAAAATTGTTGGGAGCTAAACCAAAGATGACTCTCGTTATGTTTTAGCTAGGAGACCAGTGGCATTTTGCCCCTGCTCTAAGAGATTTGTGGAACTTTGAACTGGAGAGAGATGACTTAGAATATCTGGCACAAATACATGAACATTAAACAACATGCTCCTGAATAACTGTTGGGTCAATTGATAAGATAGAAATCAGAAAAAACATTCTTTTAATAAAAGAAAATAAAAACAACATACAATAACGTGGAATACAGCAAAAGCAGTGTTAAGTGGGAAATTTATAGCAATAAACACCTATATCAGAAAATTTAAAGATAACAAACAATCTAACAGTACACATTAAGAAAAGTAAGAAGAAACAACATCCCAAATTAGTCAAAGTAAAGGAATAATAAAGATCAGAGCAGAAATCAATGTAATAGAGTCCAAAAAAACCCCTTCAACAATTCAAAGGAGTAATAAAATAAAAAATCAATTCTTGGAAAAGATAAATTGATAAACCACTACTTAGCCTAAAAAGAAAAGATGAGAGAAGACCCAAATAAACAAAATCAGCAAATGAACAAGGAGACATCACAACTGATACCAAATATATATAACAGATTACTGAGATTATTATGAAAACCTATATGCTTATAACCTGGAAAATCTAGAAGAAATGGATAAATTTCTGGAAACATACTCCATGACAAGATTGAATCAGGAAGAAATAGAAAATCTGAACGGACCGATAGTAAATAATGAGATTGGATCAGCAATAAAATGTCTTCGAACAACAAGAAAAAACGCCCAGGACTGAATGAATTCAGAGCTCAATTCTACTGAACGTGCAAAGAAAAATAGAAACCAATGGTCCTGAAAATATTCAAAGAATAGGAGAGAGAAAATTCTCCCTAACTCATTCCATAATGCCAGAATCACCCTGATGTCAAACCAGACACAGGCACAACATAAAAAGAAACCTACAACATAATATCCCTAAACATAGATGCAAAAGGGCTCAATGAAATTCTAATAAACTGAATTAAACAGCATATAAAAATATAATACGCCATGACCAAATGGGATTTATACCAGAGATGCAAGAATGGTTCAACATTTGCAAAGCAACAAATGTGATGCATTGTACCAACAGACGAAGAATAAAAAGTATCTAATCATCACAATAGATGCAGAAAAAAGGCACATAAAATTCAACATCTCTTCATGAAAGAAAAAACTCAACAAACTTGTCATAAAAGGAACATATCTCAAAATATATATGACACACAACAGCTAACATCATACTGAATAGGGAAAAGTTGAAATTATTTCCTCTAAGAACTGAAACAAGATAAGGATGCTGCCTTCACCACTCCTACTCAACATAGTACTGGAAGCTCTAGCCAGAGCACTCAGGCGAGAGAAGGAGATAAAACATGACAATTGGAAAAAAGAAAAGTTGAATTGTGCCTCTTTGGTGATAATATGATCTTACATAGAGAACAACCTAAAGATTCCACAAAGAAACTCTTAGATTTGATAAATATAAGTAAATTTGCAGTATACAAATTCAATTTACAAAAGACAAGTAGTATTTTATACACCAATAATAATCTATTTGAGAAAGAAAGAGGAAGGCAATTTCACTCGTAGTAACTACAAATAAAGTACCTATGAATAAATTGAACCAAAGGGATGAAAAATCTCTGCAAGAACTACAAAATAGTGATAAAATAAATTGAAGATGACAAAAACAAAAGGAAAAACATGAAATTCTCAGCTCATAGATCAAAAAAATTAATATAATGAAAATGATTATATTGTCCAAAACAATCTGCAGATTCAATGCAATCTCTATCAAAATGCCCATGTCCTTCTTCACTGAATCAGGAAAAACCATCCTAAACTTCATTTGGTACCCCAAAACTGCCTGAAGGTCCAAAGAAACACTTACCAAAAAGAACAAAACTGGGGGCATCACATTATCTGACTTCCAAATATATCACAAAGTTAAAGCATCAAAAATTGCCTGCTACAAAACATGTCGATCTACTGAGAAAGAGTTGTCCATTCTCTTTCTCAAGGCCAGTAATTTCACATTTTCATTCATTAAGCTTTTCAATTATGAATTATCACATTTATTTTTTAATGTCCATCCTTTGCACAACTGAATAACTTTTATTAGTGGAAAATAAAATCCCTACTTCTAGACTGCAGGGTTTTGAAACATACAGTCTTCTCTGGAGTCTTTGGTTTCGGTTTGCATCTGGGTATTAAATATTTCCCAAACTATCCCTGCCAGACCTACTTTATGAGCATAAGATGACATATCTAGTGGCTTATTGAAGTAGCTTCCACTTGTATGATTCAAACATATTCAAAACTAGACCAATAATTTTCTTTCAAAGACTTATACTCTCTGAGAGAATGTTAACACTATTACAACAGAAATCTAGAAGTTGTCTGTATCTTTTTGTCCTTTATCTCCCAAAGAATATGGATCATAAAATCTAGTCATTTTAACTTCTAAATACCATTTAAAGCTGTCTGCTTCTCTTCTGTCTCCATCCTGCTTCCATGCATTTCTCAATAAATTCTAATCACATTTTTGCTTGCCACATTCCAAAAAACCTCTCACCAATAACTGTCATGTTTTTTAGTGAATGAAAATGACCTTCTTCCTCTTATTTGACATTCCAGCAGTAACTCTTTAATAACCTTCTTCTTTAAACATACTTTCCCTTACCAGATTACACAGCATAACAATCTTCCATTCGTTCTATTTCTATCCCATTTTCTGGCTCATCAGTCTTAATCGAACTATTAAATATTTGAGTTTCACGAAGCTCCATCATATACACCCTTGTCTTTTTCTCACTGTGTGGCTGTATTAATGCTTGGGACTTCCATTTCTGCATTCATGTCTTCTCTGCCATCCTAGCTTAATTTACCAACCTTCCTGTTTAAGTCCCTTATTTAATGTTCTCATACTCTCTGTAACTTTCCTTCTTTGCTCTTACCCCTGGCTTAATTCACACATAATTATGTTACTCATTTTTTCAATTTCTTCCTCTACAATTGCCCCGTAGACATAAGATCAAAAATGATAACTTTTTATTTTATTTTACTTCTATTGTCTTACTTGTCATATGCAGGTTATTAATAAATATTTGGTCAATTAACAAATTATTATAATGACTCCATTATTACAATTTCGTGACACCATTTTGAGAATAAATAATGACTCAAATATGTCTGAAACTATATTGCACCCCAAACCTGGTCTTCATCCAAGTGTTCCCTCACTCAGTGAACATTATCAACAAGCAAGAAAGGAAGGGCTTTTCTTACTTTTGTTATGTCTAGAGAATGATTCAGTAGTTATTTAGCAGCATAGCTTATTATCTCTTTTTCTTCATTTATTATTTTTTTTTCTTTTTTGAGACAGAGTCTCTCTGTTGCCAGGCTGGAGTGCAGTGGTGCCATCTCACTCAGCTCACTGCAACCTCCGCCTCCCAGTTTCAAGTGATTCTCCTGCCTCAGCCTCCCGAGTAGCTGGCACTACAGGTGCACGCCACCACGCTCAGCTAATTTTTGTATTTTAAGTAGAGATGGGGTTTCACCATCTCTACTAAATGTTGGCCAGGATGGTCTCGATCTCTTGATCTTGTGTTCTGCACCCCTCAGCCTCCCAAAGTGCTGGGATTACAGGCGTGAGCCACCACACCTGGTCTTATTACTTTTCAGATATGTCAATTTTGAGTTTTCGTTTATTAACCAAACTTTACCATAACTGGCCTATTTCTTTCAGATTTAAGAACCGATGAAAATCATCACAACAGAATCATTTGAGATGTTTTCTGATCTTAAAAATTAAAGACATAAACTGAATAATTATAATACTACTATATGATTTGCTCAATAAGAATCTGTCTGCTTTAATCAAAACAAACAAGCAAACAAAAACCCATACTTTCCTGTTTTTCTCTATAGGGAAGCACACTGATTGCAATCTTTGAGTCTTATTTGAAAATTAAATTCAGTGAGCTTTGTCCTCCAAGGCTGAAGGAAAAGGATCATTTTCTTGCGACACAAAGAGAATTTAACTGGCACATTAAGCCTTCCACTCAATTCAGTGATTCTCCTCTTATATTTAGATTCTGTATGAGAATATGCCCTATATGCATTTATGATAAAATATCATATGATATTTTCATTTTAAAGCAGTTTCCATCTGTTAAATCATTCAGCCTCTGGAAGTTTTAATGAATCAAATATCACATTAGCATCTTGAATGTGTATTTTTTATACAGAAGCAAATTCATTTTTATTTGATGCTGAGAGAAGTATTCTGTCAGAACATTTCTTTCCAAAGACATACAATTTCTTTATGTATTATTCTTAAAACTTCACTGTTTGAAATATAAAATTATTTAATAAGACTTGTCATGTCATAGCACAGTAACACAATTCAGTACTGATAGCAGACAAGGATATTCTATAGCCATTCAGAAAAAAAAGATAGTGCAATTTAACTCCTTTGAAATGCAGTCACTTAAGATGATAAAATGAATCAATATATTACCCTTTGACAAAATAAAATAAAATTTACTCAAAGAAAAGTTACATGACAATTTTTCAAATCAAGTTCTGAATTGTGTTATACACTTTTGAAAACTTCTATACAAAGCAAATCACACAAATTTTAACTTGAAATGTAGCACATCATTAAATATTATTTTTAGTATATTACTTGGTTTATTATCAGACTGTAATTCTGATTTCCTGAAATCAAATTGGCTAGATTATTACTAATATGGTTTGAAATATAAATGACAGTTAAGCATACTAAGTACTACATGGTCAGTAAGAGTTTATAAATACACAAACAATCAGCCTGCTCATCTTGAAATGTTTTGATCATTTATTTTTAATGATACCATACTGACTAACGTAAGTTGAATTCTGTACTTCCCAAAAGATATGTTGATGTCCCTACTCCCAGTACCTCAGAATGTGACCTTCTTTGGAAATAGAGTTATTACAGAAGTAATCAGTTGAAATGAGGTTGTATTAAAAAGAATGGGGTGAGCTCCTAATCTGATATAACTGGTGTCCTTATAAAGATATGAATATGTGAAGACACAGAGACACTGGAAGAATTGCATACAAGGATGGAAGCAGAGATTTGAGTAATCCACCTACAAGCCAAGGAATGCCAAGGAATGCTGGCCGTCACCAGAAGCTGGAGAGAGGCATGCAACAGATTCTCCCTCCAAATTCTCAGACAGAACTAATCTGCTGATACCTTGATTTTGAACTTCTAGCCTCCAGAACTGTGAGACAATAAATTTATGTTGTTTGAAGCCATCATCATGCGGTACCCAGTTCCCTTTTATGGCAGCCCTGGGAAACTAATATACTGACTTAACTAAGCTAGCAGTTATTTGTGTGTGCACACACACAGATCTTAGTTCAGGTAAAGTTCTGCCAATTTGTAGCCATATCTCAAAATCTTAAACTATATTTTTTATTTAAAAAACTGTTGTATTTGGGTGTGTCATAACCTGACATAATCAAATTAATTAATCCCAAATATTGAATTTTTATTTTTTATGAACATTTGAAATAAGAACTAAGTGGAGGTAAGTTAATCCTATAGGTCTTACTTCCACATGAAAAAGCAAATGACCATGAAATATCTTTTGTTTGTTGAACATATCACTTCTTTTACTCTTAGAGTCTATTTTTATACCTTCAAATAAATGTTCATTCAAGACAATAAGACATATTATAAGGTAAGACTCTTTGTCATTGTAAATCAGTCGTAGGCAACCAGAATTATCCAAATCAGTAGCTGTACATAGGACTCTATAATGATCAAGTGTCATAAATCATTTTGAAGAGTAAAAAATAAATTTCTTGCTAGATGATTTACATGCTGTTTTGCTGGTTTATGCAATGTGTGGTGTGTCTCTATAATATCATAGGCAGTACACATATAGCTTAAACACTTTCATAATAGAAAATAATAGAAATTCTAATGTTCATCTAATTAATAGGTGACCAATATAAAAATAAATATTAATGCAAAATTCATTTCTATGAAACAAGGTAAGGTCTGCAAAGACTTTTTTTTATTAGTTAGAAGTGTGGCAGAAATGTTGACCAGTTGTTTCTATAGGATGGCCTTTTATATAAATCACAACTAAAAAATCCTGGAAAGTATATTTCCAATTAAATACTAATGTATAGATCACATAGTATACACTTGACTTCTCTTTTCAGCCATGGCAGACTAGATTGTTTTAGAACAAACCTCCCAACAAGAATGATAAGAAATGCATATTTGTTTGGAGGCATCAAGGTACTAATAAAATAATTGAGGACACAAGGTTGTAAGATTTTAGACAAAAGAAAAGTGCATAAACAACCCTCTATTTAGCTTTATTTTTTTTCCTGAGACATTTTTCATTTTGTAAGTGCTGATCCAGATATTGAGAAGGTCAGCGGTTTCAGAAGTCTCTCTAGGCTGACAGAACGCAATTGCAGTTTAGAGTTCATCAAGGAGGAGCACTCCTGATAAATACATATTGTTTTCTGTTGGGAACCTTAAGAGGGTACTTTGTGGAAGTAAGCATGAAATGGAAATGAGCAAACATACACAAGTATTCAAATCCAAGCTATTTATTAAGTCAGTCTTAGAGCGGATTAGAGTGAAGTGTCTGTGTCCTATATCTCTGAAGAATAAATCCTCTCCAGAGTGAGATAAAGTTGTTCAGAGCCTCGTGTTTTCTTTCTCCCACTAAAAATGTTCAAACACGTTATTGGACTTATTTATGTTTTTAATCTTGCAAAGATAGAATAAGCCAAGTAGTAAAAAATAAAGAGGGAAATTATAAGAGAGAAATACATATAGAAGCAACAGGATTCAAGTGTTTTTATGAAACAAAGGTTTCAACTAAACTATAGACATATATTTAGAAAAATAGATGACTATAAAATAATAAAAATAATTTCACTAGAACTGGAATCCATAAAAAGAAACTAATTGAAATTCTATACTTAAAATGTAATAATTGAAAATGTGAAATTAATAAATGGCTTTCATATTTGACATAATTGAGAAAAAAGACAGATCTATAATAACTATGGTGACTTGAAATAGAGAATATAAAAAAGAATAATTCATTTCAAAAACTACAAATTATACTGTCTATAATTAGACTGTAAGAAAAAGAGAAGATATATTTTGATAAAAGCAATATTTTTAGATATACAAACTGATGTTTCTTCAAATTGAAAAAATAAATCAAATTATTCAAGAAGTTGTAAGAACAACGGACAAGAAAAATATATAGGCATGCTAGTTATATTACAGTGAAACAGCAGAAAACCAAATAAAAAAGGATAATACTAAAACCAGAGCAGTCAAAAAAGAAAAAAAAGTTATCTATGAAAATGATGTTTTCAAAAGAAAAATGTGAATGTCAGAAAAATGAGTAAATATTATCTTAAAGTGTTGATAGAAAGTTGCCATATACACTGAATTTGTAAATATTAAAACATTGTGGCTAGAGGAAATATAGGCTTAGGTTCTCATAAGCCTCTGTTCACAACATTTACTCAACTGATCAATATATAACTTTATTTGTTGCTTAAGGACACCTTACTTTAATATGTATTATTGATTCATTAACATCCAACTCATAGTCAACAGCATATTTGGGCTTGTAACTCATATTTGCGCTAGAGGTTTATCTAGCATATGCGTTTTCTCCGTAAGGCACACCACAGCCTTCTTGCACGTAAGAACACTATATAGCACTTCAGCACTACGCTTGAGGACCATTTTAAAGAGTGAAACCACTAATAAAAAGCACAAAGTGTGAATAATACGACCTTAAATACATCACAAAAAATGTATTTGTTTATAGTGTGAGAGGTGAAACAAGAGGGCAGAACATGGCCTTATCAGAACATGCACATAGGTGGCTCAAATTTTTGCCACTCTGTGAATGCTCATAAATGACACTTAGGAAATCATTATGAGTATTTATTTTGGGGTTGCAAATAAACTTTAGGGAGTAGTTGAATTTATAAATACAGAATATGAATAAGGAGGATCAACTGTTAGAATTCCGTAAAATTACATGTGACTTGCATCATATTAATATCTTAATTGAACAGCACTACATAGGGAGTGAAAATGAGATGACATATGCTTCCCCTAGAGTTAGTAAAAATGTAATATTTATGCATCAGAAAAAATGTTTTGTAACAAAAGTTTATCTCTTCTTTTGAATTTGAAAATCAAATTTCTAAACATCCTAATATTTGCTTTGAATGGTGTTTAAGATGCAAAATACATACTATATATAAAAAAAAAGAAAAAAACAAAATGCATACTATAAATTGAGTAACAGTAAACAAAAAAAGACTACAATGCCCAAAAAGCACTGAAAAATAAAAAAATAATGGGAGATGAGCAAAAGTTGGCTATAAAAAGCCATGTGTACCATTAAAAGGAATTTGGACACAATCTGAAAAGCAGAGTGAATTCTAAATAGTTGTTGAGTCAAGACATTTCGATTTTTTCACTCCACATTAGGTCTAGGGTTGTGATCTGCAAAGTAATTAATTAACATAATTAATTCCTCTATTATTTATGTTGGGTAAACTTATTTTTTTTATCAATATCCAGTCCATTATAAACACAAGAAAAAGATTAATGAGAATCCTTGTCCCTCTCTGACTTCTCCCAGAGGTGGCCTTATCATTAAGCACAGTTTGGACAACAGTTGGGAGTCATCTATGGTCCCTGGAAATAATTAATTATTCTAATTTAGTAAAGCTTCCCAATACTCCTTGACATGCTTCTGTTATTTAAAGACCTAGCTTATGTATTTCCTTCTTTACTAAAAACATATTAATGCCTGTGGTGACATGTAGTCTCTAAATTAACTCAAAATTTAGTGACTAATTCCTCTAACTCAATAATCTTCCCAGTAGCACAGATAATACATGATTTACAATTGTGTAATGAAAGTAAATCTCAATACACCAACATTATCACTCTAACGCCATTACTCTCTAATTAGAGCACAACCTGCATTGTTACTGCTTTAACTGAAAATCAATTTTTCAATCATTGAATTACATAAAACTCTGAGAGAGATCATACTTATTATCTCTGTCTTCAATTTGCTAGACTTTCCTGAGCTGTCAGCACATGTAGACTTAGAGTAAATGTTAAATGCAGTAGTTAATCTTTAAACTGTGAGGAGATCTGGCTGCTGAGATATCATCAGACATAATTTATTTTTCCTATCTTCATTGTTTTAAAGTGGGGAAGGGGAGTAATTCTTGGTTGTTGTAGAGTCAATTTGTCTTTATTTTGACAAAAGAAATGAAAACAGAGTTCCTACATCACTGTCATAATGTAAATAGATGAACAAAATAGCAAAAGGCCTAATAAATTTTCAATAGAAATACTATGTGTAAACCTCCTTCCTTATGAAGAATGCTAATATCCCATAATTCTTTAATAGAGAATGAATAAGAATGAATAAGATAATTCACAATTATCTTATTACTCCTGTTGAAACTATAAAGGCATGCCAATGAATTTACTTCTAATAAATCATTTCCCATTGATTTGCAGAGACATAGATGTGACTCTCCAGATTCACAGTCCTTTAGGATCCACCTCATCTGTGGAGTTGTGACCACACTGTTTCTAGGCATCTTCCAGGCAATGACTGAACACAGTCAAGATAATTAATGCCTGGATAGTGCTTCCCCAAATGAAACAGCTCTAATGAGTAAATGATGCTTCCAGAATCCTCTGTTGGATTGGGAATGCTTTGGTCAGATAAGAAACACAGTTTGAGGCTTTCTCTGTCCAATTCTATTTCCTCCCTACTCTCTGTTTATAGGCGTCAGAACTGTTTCATAGTCCTAAGGCTTTGCCTGCCCAAATCTTTTTCCTTTTTCTCTCTTTCCCTTTTCTCTCTCCCCGATTCCCCTCCCCACCCTCCCCTTTTTCCCCTCCCCTATCTTCCACTTCCCCTTCCTTTTTTCCTTCCCCTTTTTCTTTCTTTTATTTCTTTCTTTTCTTTCTTTCTCTTTCTTTCTTTTTCTTTCTTTCTTTCTTTTCTCTCTTTCTTTCTTTCATTTTTCTCAGATATTCTCTGATAAAGCTCTTATACCCTTATTACTATATTTCAGTTTGCTGGAGGACTCCCCTAATAATAAAGTGAAAGGGGAGTTTTTGACTCAGGGCTAAATGCCCCAGGTGATATAATTATTTATCAATAATAACATCTAATGTATTCTCAATGTACCTTTATTACATATGTGAAAGAAAGTGAGATTGAGAATATTTGTCCAAATGACACTGAATTTTTGCAAAATTAATTTTAAAAATGATTACAAAAGCAATTCTAAATTGTTTCCATATGATACATCTGTCCTAGTTCCTACTTTCTTTTTTTTTCTTTCAAAATATTTATGATCTTCCAAAAGGGCAAGCTTGCTAGAACTAGGAAAAAATCATAAAGAACTATATAATTGTATTTCCCAAACTTATAAATCTTACCCTTTCTGAGAACTATTTTGTAAGACCAGAACTATAGAAAATAAATTTTATCAGTAACTGCTAATTTTTGAAGTTTGGTATTATATTCTTAGGTATAGAACGTTTGAATTTAAAGTATTATTACAATAATAAGTGAGCAATCAGGAAGACCGGATGTTAATACCTAAATTAGAGTGTTACTATTGAAAGTTACTGGAGAAGGAACCAATCTGTGCAAGCGTTAGAAACTTTCCAAATATCTCCTTCCTTGATCCCAGATTTTTATTTTGGAGTGTGAGATTTCATATTTTATAATCACAGATTGTGATATGATTAGGAAGTGACTGAAGAATGGATTAAGGTCATAAATGAAAAATTCACTCCAACATGCCAATCTTCCTAAGCTTCTGAATCCCCTGTTTTACAGTATACTAAGGTAGATATGGTACGTTCAGTTGCTCTACTGTGGACCATCTTTTGGTCCATGTTTCACCCAACCAACGAAACTGTTAGAGCATTTTCTAACTCCCTGACATGCAGTGTTCAACATACAGTCTCTGCTTATGCTCCCATGTCTGTTTCATCCTGATCCAAATTTATGCCCCTTCCATCATTGCCTAAAAACCTTCATACCTATTCTCGTACATATTTTCCAGATGTGTGCCTGCATTAATTAAAATTATCAAATATTTATTTTGGAGTGCAGCCCTCTTCCTTCACAACTCACACTTTGTAACTCACGTTTGGAGGCCTGCTGAGATTTGAGTATAACTAAGGATCTATAGGTCATCTTTAGGAACATGCTGTGATTCGAGTTAAGTTACAGGTCTAGATGTGGTAGGAGTGGGTCATGAAGACAGTCAGAAGCATCTTGCAAGGTAATTGCCTCAGAAGAGACCATTACAAGGCTACTTCTACTGGCAAAGTTGACTCCTCAGAATTTAGGGGTTCAATGTCCACAATTTTATCAAAATATCCCCATGCATCTCCATTTCAACTTTCATTATCTCATTCCTTCCCAATCAGTGACCTCACTTTAGCAGTCGACATCTTTTATGGTTGGGGATTTGTGTTCTAATTAAACCACTTGCAGATTGAGATTCTAGGGTTGCTTTTTAGCAACTTCAGCTCTGGCTACAGGAGATAAGAAAATTTTACAGGGCAGACAGAGACATTTTCAAATCATATATGCTGTACTTGAACTGAAAATATAAATTCCTGAGCTCATATTTTTCTTTTGTCACTTTATTGAGTGACATTAAGAACATCCATAGAAAATGATGAGTTCATGTCCTTCATAGGGACATGGATGAATCTGGAAACCATCATTCTCAGCAAACTGACACAAGAACAGAAAACCAAACACCACGTGTTATCACTCATAGGCAGGTTTTGAACAGTTAGAACACATGGACACAGGGAGAGGAACATCACACACTGCTGTCAGTAGTGGGGGAGCTAGGGGAGGGACAGCAGGGTGTGGGGAGGGATAATGAGGGGAGAAATACCAGATATAGGTAATGGGGGGATGAAGGCAGCAGACCACCTTACCATATATGTACCTATGAAACAATCCTGCATGATCTTCACATGTACCCCAGAACCTAAAGTACAATAAAAAAAAGAACAGCTATCCAGTCTTATTATACTTATTAATTTGGAAAACATATCATATACAAACATAGAATCAGACGTCTTTTTCATATTTGATTTTGGGTATCCAATGGTTATATTTTGTGCATATCTAATGGCTTTTGCTATGTCATACTATAGACCATTGGTACTGTCTTTACTATTGGAAATACAGTCATTGGTGTCATTCAATCTAATCAGATAGAGAAGTAATTTGGAAACCCCAGAAATCTGTGTGTGTGTGTGTGTGTGTGTGTGTGTGTGTGTGTGTGTGTATGTGTGTGTGTAGAGAGAGAGAGAGAAAGAGAGAGAGACAGACAGACAGACGTTAAAGTCTTGGCTTGCATATGTGTGGAGGCTTGATAAGTGTAAAATTTGCAGGGTAGACTGTCAGGCTGGATGCTCAGAAATGAGTTATATTTTTAGTCCCAAAAGTGTTTGTTGGCAGAATTTCTCCTTGCTTAAAAAGGTCAGATTTTTCTGTGAAGATCTTCAACTGACTGGATGAGGCCCATTCACACTGTGGAGGATAATCTGCTGCACTCAAAGTCTAATAATTTAAACGCCGATCACATTTTTTAAATATCTATGTGAAAACATCTAAAATTATGTTTGACAAAACACCTGTGAATACCATGACCTAGTCATGTTGATGCATAAAATTAAGCATAATTTCTGTTTGTAGCGCTTCGTTGATCCTTTCTTATATCATCAGTATCATCTTATCCATGGACTTATTTCCTTCTGCTAAAAAGTTAATTCAGCTTTCTCAATTTCCTGGGAATTTTCTTATTTTGCTTCACTAATATGTTATTTAGGTTAATGTTCCTAAATAAATTGATTTCCAAACTTATAAAATCTATGGTCTACTTTCACAGCCTCTAATTTCTCATGACATGGTCATTTCTCTTTCAGTTGCAGGTTAGCTTTTATCCCAAGACAATGCTGACGTTGTTTCCCAAAGCCGTAGAATGTGAACTGTGTGACAAAGGAGTGACCATTTTGGGGATTTATTTGCATTTATTCTCTAAAGAACTGCCATTGTTAATATTTCCCTGTTTTTTACATTTCATTTTATTTATAACTTTTATAGGCACCTAATAGGTTTATGTATTTATGGGGTGCATAAGATATTTTACACAAACACATAATTTTGTTAGCTTTTAATCTTTTTTTTTCTTTGGCACTAGATTGTTTTCCTCTCCTTTCTCTGTGTTAGGACAAACTAGCTATTATATAGTAACAAGCAGACCTAGAAATATAAACAATTGCTTTGCTTTCATAAAAATGTTAATGCTAGTTGGGTGGCTCTCTGCAGCAGTTCCCCACTGTGGAAAAAATAGAGATCCATGTTACTTTCATCTTAGGCTCTGTCATTTTAACAAATGACCTCAATAGTCATCACGAAAGAGAAGGCGGTGCATTGATCTGTATCAGTGTCATGTGATACTTATGCTCATAATCTGTTGGTTAGAACTAGTCACATCAAGGGTTTTGCAAAGGAGTCTAAGAAGTATAAGCCACCCTCTAAGAATATTCTGGTAACTAAATAGTCCCTCTGCATCACCCTTTAAAATAAAACCTGCCCACTTCTGCCTCCCCACACACAATATAAATAGTAGTTCCATCTAGTTATTAGCATCGGTTGCAAATTCGGAATTTTTGAGAATTCAGTTGCTGCAGCTCCTCCATCAAGTCTAGTTATAGCTCCTCTTTATCTGGAAAGCTATACCCTAAACAACACACTCATACCCAATTTTTAATGTTGAAACAGGATCAGGTTTCCACAATAAGTGCTACTACTTAAAGAAAATAAAGTGAAGAATGAGAAACACAATCTTCTCTTGTCTGTAGTATTTCAAAAATCCTATTGAATAAACATTGTGAAGCCTTTTATCATAGAGGTAGGGAAGTTTCCTTGATGAGCATCTGAGTCTCTTCCTAGGGGACAGCTCTCTTACCCGTATCTCCGGGGCCCTTAGTTTGTTCTCCAGGAAGCTCTCCTCATTTCATTATTTCTGGCTACTTCTGAAGTAATCATTGGGAAATAAGCCCCTCTTTACCCTTAAATATTATAGCATAATAAAATATTATAAGAATTGCTATATCCAAAAAAATCCACAATTTATCATTACTGTTTATAAGAAATAAAATGTTACCTTCCAATCTTACCTTTTGGCCAAGACATTTTAATTAGCTGACAATTATTATAGGGCATGTACTTCTCAAAGCCTTTTGAAACTCCAAAAGGCTGTAGAGAATAGAGTCAGTTTGATATTCCAACATATAAAAGTTCCTGTTTCCTGAGCTGTATCAATTTCCTTTCACTGCTCTTTGCAAATAAGCACCATGATGCATGAATTCATGTCTTTCTGATAACATTTTGCCAAACGAAGTTAAAATTATACAGCAATATATACCAATATACCAATACCTTATTTTACATCCTCCTCCCCTAGAGCTGCAACATCTTTTTTTTTTTTTTTTTTTTTTTTGAGACTGAGTCTCACTCTGTCACCAGGCTGGAGTGCAGTGGCATGATCTTGGCTCACTGCAACCGCCAACTCCTTGGTTCAAGCAATTATCCTGCCTCAGCCTCCTATGTAGCAGGGATTACAGGCATGTGCCACCACACTCTGCTGATTTTTATATTTTTAGAAGAGACAGGGTTTCACCATATTGGCCATGATGGTCTCAATCTCCTGACCCTGTGATCCACCTGCCTCAGCCTCCCAAAGTGCTGGAATTACAGGCGTGAGCCACCATGCCCAGCCTAGATCACCTTTTTAATTATCTTAGGTGATAGATTATAAATAGTTCTCCACTGCATAAAATGGTTGTTCATCTGTACAGCTTTTGATCTCAGTTTTCTCCTCATCCTCTGTCTCCATAGCCAACACCATATATTTTAGGTTGTGTTATACTAGCGTAACATTTCCCATACTGATAGTCAAAGAAGACAATTTGGAGAATGTACAACAGTTATTTGCCTCAAGCTGTAAGTGAGGTACATGTTCCCATTTTTCAGAACTAAGACCTGACTGAGGAAACTTGGAAGTTTATTCATTCTGCATGAGAAGAAAGAAAATCCAGTGCAGAAAACAGCCTTATCCTTGCTGACACTACAATTCTATTTTTTATCTAAGTTCCCTTAGGTAATCTGTATTCTGAATATTTTTCAAAAATATTTATTATATTTACAATTTATTACTGTATCTTTTCTCTTCATATTCTTTCTTTTCAAGTTAAGGTAATATTTACTATACACATAGTATAGACATATGTTATTTACTTTATATTCATTATAAATGAATACAATCATGAATATTATATTATTATACAACAGATGTTTACCTAATTATATAAAATAGAAACTCTATTATATTAATAAAGAAGGGAGACAATTTGTTCAAAATCACAAGAATTGTGTATGGTAACGGCAGAATTAACAGCCAGGTTTGTCTGATTCATACATAAATACTCTATGCATTACGTGATGCTGCTTTAAGTAGGTCCATTTCTATGTCTTTATCTCTTCCATTAATAGAGTCTCAGTCTACACAATGAGCTTATATTTTTCTCCAAACTTTATAGCCACAATCTTAAATTGGCTCATCAGGCTGCCATAATTCTAAGTCACTTAATGATCTCAACCTCAGCATGTTTCCAAACAGATTGCTCTCACTTTTTTTTCAAATAACATATCCTTTATTCTGCCTTTAATCACAGAAGTCCAGATCCCTGGACATTTTTTAGGCACCTGGAAAAAGGAAGGTGGATTATTACAATCAGAATTACAACAAAATTCATCCGGGATGAAACGTGAAAATAAATTCCTGCATGCAGTCACATCAAGGGTCAAGCACATGTGCCAGAGCTACCAGCCTAGAGCAAGCAGGTGTACAATAAATGATAGAAAGTAGAGCCTTGGAAGTCTGTAGTTTAGCAGCTGCAGAAGCTACAGAAGAATATTTGGCCTGGGTTTAAGACAAGCGTCTACTGAGCTGGCCCAGGTGCTGATTTCTTCATTTCAGTTAAAGGCACTAACAAATTCTCCTTGTTACTCAGGATTATATTCTCAGGATTGATTTAGAGCCTTAAATCTCTCTTGTTTTCCAGAATCAATCATGCAATTTAAATGCAATTCCACTTCTGTTAAGTGTTTGTTATCTCTCTCATATTCAGCAGTACTCTTTCCACCCTGGCTCAGATACTTCATTATGTTTATTTGGCTTATTGCAATAACCTGTTAGTTGATCTTTTTATTTGTTCAATTATTGTTAATTTTATGTTTTACAGCCTTCCCTGCTCTCTTTTTTTCCATCAATAGCAAACACATCTTATAAACCTTAAGCTGGAAATCCAAGAAACTTCATGCTCATGCTTATAAATAAAGCAGGTACTTGTACATCAATCCTTTTTAACGAGAGATAAGAGTGGGGCACTGTGAGTTCCCAGGAAAAATTTCCCTTCAAGTGTGTACACACACACACAAACATACAAAATAAATCATTATTTTCTTCTTCATTGGAAGTGGTTAATTGTGTCTGTATATGGCACTTGGGGGTGGTTTATATAAGCTCTGTCTCTCAGAAAAAACTGCTGACACAAATAAGACAACAGAACAAAAACGGGAAAAACATCTTTGATAATGTTGAAAGTCTGAAACAACTCTGGAAACTTTTACTTTACTATTCTTATAAAAACATACATAATTAATGTTCTTATATGTGAAGCCACCAGTGGCTAGGCATTCTTTTTCTTGCATCAGAAAGTGCTGTAATCAATGAAGCCATGAGTCTTCTGTATTTATTTTACCTTTCACAGTCAGCTGGTCAGTGCTGTTCAGACTTGACACACGCGTTTTCACTCTGCTATTGCTCCTGGTGCTACCTTCTCCTGGGATGTCAGGCCAATTCACATATGACTTAGCCAAAATCATTTCCATGCTCCAAGACTCAGTTTAAACAGAAGACATTATTAGCAAGCTTCTCTTTATTGCCTTAATCTGATATGACCTTTTTATTTTACATAAACTATTTTCAAGGCACATTTGATTATATATTTCATAATACGGTAATTGGCAAAGAATGTTTAACATATTATTTCTTCAGGATCCCTTCCCTT
Organism: Aotus nancymaae; assembly: GCF_030222135.1. NCBI lineage: Eukaryota > Metazoa > Chordata > Mammalia > Primates > Aotidae > Aotus > Aotus nancymaae. The sequence goes on from NW_026988435.1 coordinate 27,581,142, forward strand.
TCTGAATTCCAAATGGAGGAACAGAAAGTGTAACATAAAGAATGGTGATCCATATTCTATTTTTGGCAAGCTCATAGAAGAACTATTGCAAATGTAAGGAAAAAGAACTGTAAACTCGGAACTTCTTCAGTATGTGAGACACCATTCATGACTACTGCTGTTTTCTTCTTTATGGTACTAATTTTTTTTCTCCTCCTGGAGTACGTCGTAGCTTAGAAATATCATCCCCAGAAGCATGAGTTGCACTATTCAATTCTTTTCTGAAGGACCATGCCCTCCTTTCGTTAAAATCCTGCACATTCAAAATTCTGAATTCCTGAGACATTTGTCAGTGTTGGCAGGAAGCAGTTTGAAGTTTTCAGAGACATGAGTTTGCAAAGTCACTATCCTTAAAAGTGTTATGATTTTAAGAGATTTATTTAGTCTTTCCACTCTCAGATTGCTGATTTTAAAAATGGGCATAACATCAACTTTTATGCTGGTTTCTTATCAGGATTAAATCCCAACCTCTGCCTTTAAAAACTGACCAATTTTAAGAAAATGCTACTAAAATCTCTACCTATATAAAATGTGGAAAATAGCAACTACCTAATAGATTTTGTCCAAGATTAAATGGTTTAACGTACGTAAAAGACAGAATAGTGCTTGGCACTATGCAACACACTCTATAATTTTGCTATTAACAATAACATACTGCTGACATTTAATATATCCTTGATAAATTGGAAGTACGATTATGAATTCAATTATGTCTGTATTATCTTTTTAACATGTTTATTTGTTTACCTACCTAGAAAACATTTCTTTTTTCCACCATAAATACCTTGAGTTTAGAAGCTATCATACAGATTGTTGTGCCATGTAGACCCCAGAACTATGCCCAAAGATCTCAGTAGATATTTTTTAATTAATTTTATTTCTCAAATAGTATAACACAAAGTGAAATATAATTCTAAGAAAAAATCTTTAAAATCTATTGTTTCTCATATTAAGATAAATGAAAGTCATCATCGAAGTGTTTGTAAAAATAGCAATAAAATTGACTAAATATAATTTTCCATTGATAAAAGATTGGCCAAATAAATCATAGTCCATTTATCAAAAAATCCAAAACAGTTATTAAATGGAAAAGTGCTTTAAAATATAGCTTTTAATCATAAGTTAGATACAGCAAGGCTAAGTGATTGCTATTGGAAAGATAGCTTGCTGTAGTCACAGATTTTTTTTTTTTTTTTTTGAGTTGGAGTCTAGCTGTGTCACCAAGGCTGGAGTGCAGTAGCACAATCTCGGCTCACTGCAACCTCTGGCTCCCGGGTTCAAGTAATTCTCCTGCCTCCATCTTCTGAGTAGCTGGGCTTACAGGCGCCCACGACCACGCCTGGCTAGTAGAGACGGGGTTTCACCATATTGGCCAGGCTGGTTTTGATCTCCTGACCTCTTGATCCACCTGCCATGGCCTCCCAAAGTGCTGGGATTACAGGCATGAGCCACCACGCCCAGCTATACTTACAGGTTTTTAAGAGGAGGGGCAGGCCATGTCACTGTGGGTCTCAGGGAAAAGCATCAAAGTCAGTCAGAGGCAGGGGAAATGAGAGGAAAACATGCTCCGGAGTTTTCATTAACCAAAACATCAAAGCTGTTCTTGAATGGCTATCACAGTAGAGTGCAGCGGCCTCGGATGCCCACACTCAGTTCCCTGCAGGTGAGCTTTGTCACTGACCAGCTCTGCCAGTGGTTTCAGAAAATTCAATTCTGTATTAGTTTATTTAGCTGTAAACAACAAAGGAACATATCTTGCAGAATTTTGATTGGGATTAAATGATATGAATTATGTAAGCTTCAAAAATATTATATATACGTATGTGTATAGATATATGCGTATGCATGTGTATGTGAACATGTCTGTTACAAGTATACTACTTTTGGCTTAACATGGTGGCTCATGCCTGTAATTCCAGCACTTTGAGAGGCCAAGGTGGGTGGATCCGTGTTAGCCAGATTGAGACCATCCTGGCTAACATGGTGAAACCACATCTCCACTAAAAATACAAAAAATAACCTGGGTGTGGTGGCACATGTCTGTAATCCCAGCTACTTGGGAAACTGAGGCAGGGAATAGCTTGAACCCGGGAGGTGGAGATTGCAGTGAGCCAAGATCATGCCACTGCACTACAGCCTGTGTGACAGAGTGAGGCTCCATCTCAAAAAAGAAAAATAAAAAAAGGAAAATAAAAAGAAAATTTAAAAGTATACTAGTTTTGTGCATGCTAAAAGTATAAAACTATACATATACAAAAGTATATGTATACTTTTTTCACACTTACCTGTCTGCACCACTCATCTTTAAGTACCATATAACTGGGTCTGTTTTTGTTCACCATTGTATTTCCATCTCCCAGTGCAGTGCTTGCTGAATAAAAGGTTCTCAACGACAACAACAGCAGCAGCAACACAAAAACAAGTGACTTTATTGTAATGCCCACGGAAAGGAATGGATGAGTTATGGGAGGCAGGTTTAAGATTGGCTAGTTCAGATAATTTCCACATAGTCTGTGGCATCATGGCTGCCCCTGGTTATCTTGATACCCAGTTCTAGGATGATTAGTGTAGGGAATAGTGGTCCTGAATGTGAAAGCTTGATAAAGAGGGTATTTACAGACATGAGCTCTGAACTAGTTGCTTTGCATGTGAAAGCCATTCTTGCAGGCAGTTTGTATGCTTAGTTCCTGGAATTAGCTTGCACTGGGAGGGGCAGTTCTTCAGGGTCGGCAAGACCCCTAGATGTCAAAGCATTAAATATATAAACCAGATAATGTGGATACGATTTTAAAGAGGCAAATCTGCATGACATGAGAAGTCCATGGAACGTTATAACGCACTATTTTATAAGAATCAGGTTAAAATACCATTGATCTGTGGTTGATCTATATTTTTCTACTGGGATGCTTAGAAACACAGTACTGACCCTGCTAGATAGAGATGAAGTGTATTAGCTTGTGATATATGATAAGATGTCCAGAGTCCAAAATTCACCTTTTGTACCAGTTTGCTTATATTGTTTATTAAATGTGAATAGATGATGGTATGCATCTGGTGTCAGCTAAGTGACCAGTGAGATGTAAGTGAGTCAGGCAGACTTCCACCTTGGCTCACCTGGGACTAACATCTCACATCTATCTTGGTAATTCATAGTCAGGAGATGGAGCACCTGCTGTGTGGCTGGGAAAGGGCTCTGAGAGCTATGCATGCACATCTCTGATATTTTCTTGTGCTGTATTATCTGTCTTCATTAAAGGCTCCTATGAGTGACCCCTGTGGAGTCTCCTGAGTCTTCACAATTGTCTGACCTCTTGTAATTGCTGTAACAATATGTAATATCAGCCCTTTTACTTGTGAAAAGTAAATGTTTGTGTGTCTATATGAATTAAATATAAATAAGATTGATACTATTTTTTATTAGTTTATTAATATAAAAATTAAAGTAAGAGTTAATATACTACCAATAATATTTTGGTTTGTCTCAGATCCTAGTGGAAGATATAATAAAATCAAAAGCCACATAGTATAATTATTATATTTTTAATTGGTAATTTAACATAATAAACATTTAAGCATATAGAGCTTGTGTTTAATAGAGTTCAATTATGTAATTGAGTAATTATTGAATCGAATAATTATCTAAGTAATAAAATTGGATGAGTTAAAACATTTAAATGCTTTGGACATATCTACCTACTCTATGGTAGTTTTTTTTACATCCAGTTAGATTCTTTAATGATAACCTAGAATACATTTACTAACGCCACATGGGTTGACAGTAAAATCCATTTTAAAGAGCACGATTTAATAAAAGGCTATTCTTATCTGGACATGATTTTCCTATTTGTTCTAATTGAGATACTTTAGAGAAAAGCTGCATGTCTCATTTCCTTTAAGAACTAAGAAAGCCATGGACTCAGAGTTACAGAAAGCTAATTTTAGTTTACCTTACCTATGTGGCTAAACAGAGTCACTACACAAACAATAGTGGTACTAGTATACATGTGTATTACATTTTCACGCAATATGAAGCACTTTTCCCCTCTTATTACATTACAGTGACCTGTGCAATAGGTTACAAAACTATCAATTATCTTCTCCAAATTATACATGATGCTACTCCAAAGCTTCATAGTTTGTAATGTGGTCTACATTTAATCTTTGAAATCGCATTCAACAACTGACTATTCCTCTTAATACAATGAAAATATAATGCTGGATAGAACTATGTTATTCATATTTCTATCTGTGGCCCTTATAATCGTTTGTATAAATACATATTCAACAAATGATATATACATTCAATTGATCCTAATTACCATTTATAACACTAAATAATCTGCCCTTAACTTAGGGTGCATGTAAGAAGGTAGAATTAATAGGAAAGGTAAAATGCACAGATACGAGGTATTCTAGCTAGCGGATGAGACTCTACAATAAACTAAAAATCCTAATAATCATAGCAGAGAGAATAGAGGAGTATCTGAGTCTGCAAAGCTATGATGCTATTTTATGGTCAAAGAAAAAATGTAGTTTATATACATTCAGGTTTCATATTTTTTACTATAGAGCAAATGAGTAAAAGATCATATGTGTCGGGTGATTCAGTGGTCACATATCCAGTTATCAGTGAAAGAGTATTAACACTTGACACTGTGGACCAGGTGTTTTTTGTTCTCTATTTCCTAAGTGTCTTCCAGGTTCCTATCATATCATGCACCAAGAATGAAGAAGCATCTTGGAAGCAGGTATGCATAGGCCTATGGGACATAGAGTATACATATGGTCATTCTCATGGCGCTTGGTTCCCTTCACTCTACCACCTACTCTTGTGTGCAGAAATTATATGTGTGGCAAAGATGATGCTCGTGCTTTTATTTGACTGCCTGGAGAAGGCAATACATTTTCCATGTAACTGTGAAAAAGGTAGAAATGCTCAGGAAACATAATGCAGCTAGCACAAACAGTAGAAATACAGATCTTAGTTTGGGATGTGGGAATTAAGCAGAGAGTGCACATATCCTGATTGTCACTAGAATCAGTGCTACATGAGCTGAGCAAATTAGATCCATGCAGAAAGGAAGAGAAAAAAAAGAAAACCGTGCAGTAACAAAATAATTTTAGGATACATCATCTAAGGCCATTAGATTCACTCTACACCTGAGCTACTGGTCAAAGAGGTCTACCATTGCTGCAAGGTCTCTCTATGGGGATGTTTTTCCAGCAAGGGGAAAGGCAGTGTGTTGTCTCCATTAAAGTTGTGTACCAGATCACTGTGACAGTCATGGTTCTGGGAGCTGATATATAAGTGGGTGGACAAAAACAACATTCCTTCATGCAGGACTCCAAAAATACTGGTTTCCCTCGAAGATCCTTTTGTTTGGAAAGGATTTCAATGCCTTCGTCCTACTTAATTAGCTGTTGCAGCCTTTACCTCTGCTGCCAGACTTCAGATCCTCTATGCTGCTTTCCAGAATAATGTTGCCAAGGATTCTCCTATTCCTATTTTTATGCCTTGGCTCCTTGAAAATGCTCCTGGCAATAGCCCAAGGGCACGATATGCCCTGCCACAATGGTGCCAAGGTTTTTAAATGCATTTCCCTGAGTGACTTTACCTTGATACAGTGCAAGCAATGGAGTTGTCACATATAGTTCCAAATGGATACAGTTCCAATATAAAGGGATGATTTTTTAATTGAATCATGAATCTCACACTCTCAAATTTTTTGCCCAAGTGGATCACTTGACTTTATTTTCTACTGTTGTGTTCTCCATATATAGATACACATTTAGAATTTCCTAGAGGCTGTCTCCAAAAATGTAATGATGTTTACACTACTATTCGAGAAGCTGTTGAATGCTATCTACTATACCTATTTTTTATAGTGCACAAAATATATTTGATCAAAGTTTGACCTATTTCATTTCTCTGCTTCCAGAAAATATTGTTCATATGATTTGATGTCTATTTTTCCAAACATTCTGCTTACATGTAATCACCCAGGACCTTCAATTTGCAAATTACCTGATCCTTACTTTGACATGTATATGTGACTTTTGTTCAATCTCATTATTCCATTTCTACACTTTTATTACATTTTTTTTTTTTTTTAGGATGAAGTCTTGCTCTGTTGCCCAGGCTGGAGTGCAGTCGGATGAACTCCATTCACTGCAACCTTCGACTCCCAGACTCAAGCAATTCTCCTGCCTCAGCCTACCAAGTACCTGGGATTACAGGTGCCCAACACCATGTTCAGCTAATTATTGTACTTTTAGTAGAGATGGGTTTCACCATGTTGGCCAGGCTGGTCTCGAATTCCTGACCTCAGGTGATCTGCATGCCTTGGCCTCCCAAAGTGTTGGGATTACAGGCATGAGCCATGGCTCCAGGCCAACATCTTTGTTACAAAAATCAAAAGGTGAACTACTAGGATATTACATAATTATGAGGTATGTTCTAAGTACTTTCTTGCTAATAATAACAAACTCTTGCCAAAGACAAGGCCAACATCTTTGTTACAAAAATCAAAAGGTGAACTACTAGGATATTACATAATTATGAGGTATGTTCTAAGTACTTTCTTGCTAATAATAACAAACTCTTGCCAAAGACAAGGCCAACATCTTTGTTACAAAAATCAAAAGGTGAAATACTAGGATATTACATAATTATGAGGTATGTTCCAAGTACTTTCTTGCTAATAATAACAAACTCTTGCCAAAGACAAGGCCAACATCTTTGTTAGAAAAATCAAAAGGTGAAATACTAGGATATTACATAATTATGAGGTATGTTCCAAGTACTTTCTTGCTAATAATAACAAACTCTTGCCAAAGACCACAAGAAATATTTCTGTAGTTAAGCAAAATGAGTTTATTTCTTGTTGCAACGATGGAGACTGCACATAATGTGGAATGACAGGGTATGTCACTAAAAGCATGTTATAAAAGCTTAATATTGGATTTGAACTCTAGTTAGGTGATTTGGGGAAGAATGTCAGAAAGAATGGCTTTATTGTTTGTTGCATGGTGCTAGGAAGCTGGAATAATTTTATGATTGGTTATCTTTATCTTATGTAAAAGAAAAGATGAAAAAAGCAGAGCTAAACCTGTCATTGAAAGTAGCAGTCATTTATATAGGCTAGAATAAAAGAGATGTTGGGAATTTTTTGTTGTTTGACATTTCATATTTTGTCTCTATTCAGACAGGACTATGAAGTAGCCTTGTTTCTCTCCTAATCAATTAGCAACAAGATGATCTTGTTTGATATTGATGTTCTGTAAAATTATTTGTGTTTTAACAAGAGAAAACGACGGCCTCAATGATATTGTTGGGATGGCTCCCAGATGTTGGCAATCAATTTGTTCTTTCTTAGTAAGAATAAGTTCCTTGCAGTTTTAAAAACAGCTTTATAGATACATAACATATGTAAAATAAGCTGCTATACTTAAAATGTAGAATTGGATATTTTTACATAAGAATATGCCTATAACCATCACCACAATCAAAACAGTGGTCTAACCAGGCATCCCTAAACCTTTCCTCCTGCGCATTTGTAATCTTTCCTTTGTGATCCTTCCTAATCCCCACCCTGTTCCAAGGCAACTATTGATCTGCTTTCTGTCATTTCACCAAAATTGAATATAAATTGAATTTCCTAAAACTGAATATAAATTGAAACACACAATACGTACTCCCTTTCTGGATGTGTGATGGTTTGTTTTCTTGCACTAACTATACTTATTTTGAGATTTATCTATACTTTTGTATGTGGCAATACTTCATTTACTTTATTCCAGAGAATTAACCCATCTAAAGTATACACCACAGCTTTTATATCCATTCACCTATTGATAGGATTTGGGATCGCCTCTAATTTTGGGTTGTTTTTAAGTAAACCTGCAGTAAATATTCATGTACGTGTCATGTGTATACATATGCGTTCATTTTCCTATTCTTCAGAACGTACTTAAAAGTGGGATGGCTGGGTTATATGGCCTTAGTATACTTAACTTTTGGAAAAGGTTAAACTCTTCTAAATTTGTAGCAGCACTTTACATTTTCACCAATAGCGATTTGTTTCTTTCTTCCTTTCCTATATATAACTCTCATTTTTTTTCCTGTCTTATAACACTAGCTATGACTTTCAATATGATAAACAGAAATGAGCAAAAGGGTACTCTACTCTTGCCAGGTATCTAATCTTGACATGCAGGTTGAGAAAAACCCACAGTTTGTTAACATTAGGTGTGGTACCAGCTGTAGGATTTTAAAAAATGTTCTTATTCAAGTTGGGGAATTACCCCTTATAGTTTGCTAGAAGTTTTCAATCACAAATAGATGTCAGAGTTTGTCAAATAATTTTAGTTCATCAGTTAATATAATTATATATCTTACTTTTTCATATATTTCTAAATTTGTTTTGCTAAAATTAAATTGTGAAACCATCTTCATCTAGTGCTTTAATTATGTAAAGTCATTTGTTATTGACTTCATTTATTTCATAGAAACAGGCTTATTTCCATGATCTTTGTCTCTTCATGAGAGTTTTGGTATTTGCATATTTCAAGAAATTGGCCCATTTTATCAAAGTTACCAAATCAATGTGTATAGAGTTACTCATATATTTTTTATTATTTTAATCAACATTTATGTGGTTCAAAGTGACCACTTCTCTTTTATGTGTTCTATTTGCAACTTACATCTTCTATTTTTTCTTAGCCTGGTTAAAGTTTTATCAATTGTACTAATCTTGTACAAAAATCACCTTGATTTTTTAAAAACTTTTACCTATTAATTTTCTCTTTCCAGTGTCACTGATTTTTGCTCAAATTTTTATTACTTCTTTTGCTTACTTTAAGCTTCAATTTTCTTTTATTTTCTAGTTTCTTAAGGTAGAAACTTTAGTTATTGTATTTTTTAACCTTTTTTTTTTTTTTTTTTTTTTTGAGACAGAGTCTCTCACTCTTTCACCAAGGTTGGAGTGCAATGGCATGATCTCAGCTCACTGCAGCCTCCACCTCCCAGGTTCAGGCAATTCTCCTGCTTCAGTCTCCTGAGTAGTTGGCATTACATGTGTGTGCCACCACACCCAGATAATTTTTATATTTTTAATAGAGACAGGGTTTCACCATGTTGGTCAGGCTGGTCTCTAACTTCTGACCATGTGATCTGCCCACCTCGACCTCCCAAAGTGCTGGGATTGCAAGCATGAGCCTTCTTTTCTTATATATGAACTTAATGTTACAGATTTTCTTCTAAGTATTGCTTTTGCTACATACATACATGTTTATATATTGTGTTTGCATTTTCATTATGTTCAAAATATATTATTTTAATTTCTCTTTAAACTTCTCTAACTCATGCGTTATTTAGAACTGTGTGCTTCAATTTTCAAATATTTAGCAATTTTTCAGCTATATTATTGTTATTGATACTAATTTAAATTTATTGTCATTTGAAGATATTTGGGGGTTTCTATATTTTAAATTTGTTAAGTTCTGTTTATAGTCTATCTTGGTAAATATTTTATGTGAACTTGAAAAGATATAAATTCTACTGTTGTTGGAAAGGGTATTCTATAAATGTCAATTAGATCAAATCAGTCAACAGCAATGCTCTGGTCAACTACATTCTTACTGATTTTCTGCCTCCTTGTTTTAGCAATTATTGAAAAGGGGATGTTGAGGTCTTCAACCCAAATAGTGGATCTGACATTTCTTGCAGTTTTTATGAGGTATTTCCTGATACAATTTGACACTTTGCTGTTTGGTGCATACTAATTAAGAATCATTATGCTTTCTTAGGGAATTAACGCCTTCATCATTGTGCAATGCCCTTCTTTATCTCTGTTAATTTTGGTTATTCTGAGCTTGGCTTTATTCGAAATTAATAGAGAAACTCCAGCTCTATTTTTATTAGTGTTCACATGCTGTATCTTTCTCTAACTCTTTAATTTTAATTCTTTACTTTTAATCAATCTGATTCCTTATATTTAAAGCTGGTTTCTTGTAGATGTAATATAGCATAGTTATTTTAAAAATCCACTCTGATTAAATTTCTATGTCTATGATTAAATGTCTATGTTTTCTAATACCCCAAACAGAATGGCATATATGTCTGTGTTAATAGACAGACACTGATTAAATGTCTATGTTTTCATTTTGTCTTTTTTCGAGACAGTCATGCTTTGTCGTCCAGTCTGGAGGGCAGTGGTGTGGTCTCAGCTCACTGCAACCTCCATCTCCTGGGTTCAAGTGATTCTCCTGCTTCAGCCTCCCGAGTAGCTGGGACTATAGGCGCGAGCCACCACACTGGGCTAATTTTTTGTATTTTTAGTAGAGTCAGGGTTTTGCCATGTTGGCTAGGCTGGTCTCAAACTCCAGGCCTCAAGTGATCCACCCATCTAGGCTTCCCAGTGCTGGGATTACAAGCATGAGCCACCGCGCCTGGCCAACAATTGTCTTTTTCTTCTAATTGGTGGATGTAGTTGCATTCATATCCACTAAATACTATTTTCTATTCCTTGCAGTTATTATTTGCTTTTTATTTTTTTATGATTCTATTTTATCTCTTCTCTTAATATATCAATTATATTTATTTTTGTTACATTATTATTTTATTTATTTAATGTTTTAAAATTTTAATTTACATATAAATATTATAATTCATATTAAAATTACATTATTAAATGATTGTCCTAGAGTTTCCATAGATGTTTTAACTAATCTAGATCCACTTTCATATAATGCTATATAATGCTTTATGTGCAGTTCATATATCTTAAAACACAGAATCGCCAATTATAATCTCCAATCTTTTATGGTATGTTAGTCATTCATTCTATTTAGCTATATATGCTTTAGTCACCCAATACATTTTTATTATTATGACATTACCAAACACTTACATTTACTCATCTGGGTACAAACAAAAATAAATTTTAGATCTATTGAGAATAGGAGAGATAAAATAGGTTAGTTTCATTTGTTTCCTCATCAATGCTTTTTATATATGTAGATCTAAGTTACTGGTATTTAGTTTCTTCTGCCTGCCTGCCTAATTTTTTTACATTATTTGTAAGGAAGGTCTGGTGGTGGTAAATTACTTTAATTTTTGGCAGGGAATGTCTTCATTTTACCTACACTTTTGAAGAATAAATTCAGTAGCTATAGTACTCTGTTTTTATTTAACACATTAAATATTTCACTTGACAAGATGGTTTTTTGGATTCTTATCCTGCTTTGAGTTCCCTAAACATTTTTGAACTTTGGTTGGTATCTGTTATTACTGTGCAAATTAATAACCATTATTACCTCAAATAATTTTTACAATAATTTCTCTCTTTTCCTTCTGGTATTCCATTTAGGATTATGTTTCACATGTAGTTAATGCCCCACAATTTCTGTATGTTCTCATTTTTAATTTTTAAAAATTTTAGTTTGTGAAATTTCTATGGCCCTATCTTCTAGTATCTGATTCTTTCATTGGCTGTGTTGAGTATATTGATAAGTCCATCTAAGACATACTTCACTTAAATTACTGTGTTTTATGTTTAGATTATGGGAGATTTTTTTCTTATACTTATGAATCTCTTCACCCATCTGTCCTTGCATGTTGTCCATGTTTTTCCATTCAAACCATTAAAATAATAATCATAATTATTTTAAATTCCATGATTGATAATGCAAGCATCTGCTTCATATCTCAGTATGGTTGTGATGTTTGAATTGTCCATTTCAATTGTGCTTTTTTCTTGTCCTTAGGAATGCTTTGCAATTATTTTTTGAAAATTGGGTGTGATGCATCTGGTAATAGAAATGCATATATAGGCTTTCATTGTAAGGATTTTTAATAACCTGGCTAAGGTGTTGGGCAATGATCAATGTATGCTTTAACTATAATCCTCAAAGTCTTAACATTTGCCTATTATCCTTGGATTTGACCTTTTGTTTTATTTTGTTTGGTTTTTGTTTGGTTTTTTTTTTTTCTCCTCCCTTGAATTTGGGGTTTTTCTGTGTATGACTCAGAGAGTCTGTCTTGAAATTTTTTCATTTGTAATCCATGAATCTATAATCCACCTAAAATTAGGTTTCTGAATTGTTTTTAGGTAAAGTTATTTTTCCTGTATAGCAGCCCACTGTTATAAAGCTGTGAGTATATTTCACAATAATTATTCTTCCCATCCACTGTCAGATCTTATAGGGGGTCTTTCTTGGAGACTCATCTTGTGGTCCCACTAGAGTTTCTGGAGGCATAGCCAATCAGCTAGAGAACTCTGAGGATTGTTGCCCTAGGAGTCTCTTACTTTCATATCAGTCTACACTGACAACTTATCAAAATTATCACTTGAATGCTTCTACCATTTTATGAGTCCAGTGACTTTTGCTTTAGGTAAGCATGTCTTAGATATTGTGGATGCACCTATTTTCAGATACCTGATACTGATTTCTATTAACTGAGTTGAGCACATTATAGAATTTATATTGAAAGAAAAATGAATATATCTGTTTTTATACATACTAATATAAACAGATATTCACACATGTGTTATGTATATATTTGAATGCTTTAATACCTATTTAAAATATGCCTAAAATAATACATTTTCAAGAAAAACTCAACTCAATTTTGTGATTCTAGTCAGGCTATCTATCCGACAGGCAGCTCTGTCAGAACTGCTAGCAAACCCCATTTTCCTGGACACAGCTCATGATCTATCAGTGAGCACAAAATGGCAGCTGGATCTACCAGAAGATGTATAGATATGAGGACTGGTTTTCCTCATTCCCTAGAATTACATAGGCCTGGGAACTGGGGACCATCTTGAAGAACACTGAGAAAGAACCCAATTATCAATAAGAGCTAGGAGAAGGAGAAGGTGTGAATGATGGAGAAAGAACCCTGAAAATATTATTTAAAACACTGGATCTGACTGTGCTAAAAGCAACCTAATTCCTTGGACTTTTCAGATACATAGGTAATAAAATGCCTTATTTTTTCTTTAACCTAGTTTGCATTGGGTTTCAGTCATTGCAAAGGCAACAACAATAAAAATCTTCTAACACAATTATTCAATTTTCTATTAAATAGAAAGATGCAAACTTCCTACCAGGAACACTTTTTTCCCTGATTAATTTCAAAGAGTTTCAGAGAACTTCAGTTATTTTTTTGCAAATACAGAAACTTTTAAATGATTTTATCTGGTAAATTTCATGTGAGTGTTCTCTAGAAAGTAACTATGTGAAAATATGACCTCAAAAAAGCATTTTTTAAGAAGCTATTTCTTATATTTGTAGAATATGTAATGTTTTATGTACTTTAAAATAATTCAGAACTAATGCAATTTAATGATACGTAATTGAATAAAGGCACATGTCAAAACATTTTAGTGGGGATATATAGCATAATAAATATTTATTTCTGATGACAACTTCAATTTCCTCATCCACATTTGTCCATGAGAACTTTCATTATCAATTCCTTGTCATCCAGTTTGATGACCTATTTTTAATATTTTCAACATTCAGAAAATAGTATCAATAAACATTTCAAAAATAGTATCAATAAAACATTGAGAAAACATTTAGAAAAATCGTATTAATAAAACATTGGCTTTTCAATATAATATGTAGCAAACATTTATGTTTGATCATCATTTATTGCAGAAGTTCTCTCTGGCTTTTTAAGTAGGTGGAGAAGGAAATGAGGACAGAGAATACATATACATAAGGCGTGGGAAGACTTCATCACACCCACCTGTCTTCTCAGCCTTCCCAGGTGATCCAGGTGAGCTCATTTCTTACACTCCATTTCTCCAGCTTGTAATTAAACGGAGTATGACTCCCAGTGGCTTTTGAATTTAATTACAAATGCCATAGCATTGATAATTATTACCTGGAGAAATAAAGACTAAATTATACCACAGGCTTTGTCTTTGCAATATCTCCATCTTTCTTCATCACTACACATAAAAGGCTCATGCAGAGTTTTAACAACATGTTTTTACCACTCAATTTCAAGTGTCTCCGTTCTAAGGTATTTAACAAAATATGCTCATATTTAAAGCAGAAATTTCAAATCATAAAATGCCTCTCAATAAGGTATAAATATAAAGTACATAGTGATATGGCCTCTTATCTGTTTTCTAATATCATGTTGATGCAGATGAGGGATGTGCTAGGACATTACTACTTGTTTAAATTGAGAAACTTATTCACTATTTTCTACTAAGTTTCTACAAAATGAAATGCATTACATCAATTGATAAGTATAAATCAAAATAAAATTGGTGGGGCTTTTGGCCTGTTCTAAATATTCAGTGCCCATCCTTTTCTACAGACCTGTTCAACCTGAATTCCTCTGGCCATTGGACAGGATCACCTTCTCTTCCCTGTTATAGTGTTTTGAAAATGATAAGAGGCAACCTAAGTTTAATAAGCTTGTAGTTCTCATGATATTTTATTATTCCAAATGAGATTATCTTTTGAAAAAAGGAAAAATAATTAATTAACACCAGGTACTAGCAGCATCTTCAATTTTTTAATTCTTTTTTTTTTTTTTTTTTTTTGAGATGGACCTTCACTGTTGTCCCCCAGGCTGGAGTGAAATGTTGTGATCTGGGCTTACTGCAACCTCTGCCTCCTGGGTTCAAGCGATTCTTCAGACTCAGCCTCCAGAGTAGCTGGGATTATAGGCACTCACCACCACCCTCAGCTAATTTTTATAATTTTAGTAGAGACGAGGTTTCATCATGTTGGCCAGGCTGGTCTCAAACTTCTGACCTCAGGTGATCCATCCATTTGGCCTACCAAAGTGTTGGGATCACAGGGGTGAGCCACCATGCCCGGCCTGCATCATTCTAATATCATAAACTACTTTAATTTTTTAGTGTTTTTTCCTACGAACTCTATATTTGGAATTATACTATGGGACCGACATCACGCTGGAAGTTAGATATAACACCACTGAAGAAAAAACATACACCATCATGAAGTTTACCTTCTTTTTGAAAGATAGAAAGCAAACTATAGTTTGCTAAGTAGTGTTTTATGTTACAAGTTTACTAATTATCTCTTTCAGTATTTTCCTACAAGTGCAAATTGGCAGCTCTGATATGCAGGTATGCCTAAATTTACTGACCTGGGACTTCAGATGTATTTCAAGCACAAATTCCATATTTACTGTTTTCTTATGAAAACACTAAGCAAATCTGAAATAGCAGGAAAATTATTTGATAGTTTCTATATTTTTAAATGTCATTAATGTCTGTAACTTTAGATTAAATTTACTACTGTGAATATAGAATACAAATTTTGATAGGTTTTTGCAACATATGTTGATTAGATTCATTTCTCAAATTCTTTTCAGAGATATCACTGATTTCCTTTTTAGGTTGTCAGTAAGTTTAAATAATGACAGATTTTTTATTCATCATTGATTTTTATTACACTACTATTTTACTTTCAAATTCTTATTAAGACATTACAGTTTCTACTAATCTCATTAAATGTTAGCATGGTTCATATTATTTATATGTTTATTTTGGAACTTGATGATATTATTATGGTTGGATTTTTCCTTATTCATCCTTTAATTACCAATATAATGCTTATGAAATTATTTTATTTCAAACAAGTTATGACCCATATTTCTGATTTTAGTATATACATATATATATATATGTGGGTATGCATATATACAAATATTGTGTGTGTGTGTGTGTGTGTGTGCATGTGTGTATAGTTGCTTTAATTTCCTTTATATTGAGGGACGGTATGGCGTGCTAAGAACACAGATTCTGATGCCAGATTGCTTGGGTCAATATCCTGGTTTTGCTACTTAAAATAGATGGGTGATCTTGGATAAATTCACTACCTTCATTGTCCTTCATTTTCTGTACAGTCATGCTAGTCCATTGCGTTGTAACAAAAATGGAAGAATTCACTGCATATAAAGCAATGAAACATAATGAGGGTAGAAGGTTTAATTCATCACATAATAGAGCAGTGACATTTGCCTCCTTGTGAAATATTGGTCTCTCAGACCGTGAAAACATCATTCCTAAAGTAATTTTATAATCATCTAAAAGAAGCATTGTTAACAAGACCCAGATTCTGGATGGGAGGTTGAGTTTGCTTTTCTTGAAAACAATAAACTATTTCTAGTTATTTTTTGTTTTTTTGAGAAACTTCTATACAGCTTTCCACAGTTGCCATAGTAATTTACATTTCTACAGTGTGGAAGCGTTTCCCTTTCTTTGTATCCTGGTTAGTCTATTGTTTTATATTTATTCGTATAGTAGCCATTCTATCTGGGGTGAGATATCTCACTGTGGTTTAGATATGCATTTCCCTGAAGATTAGTGATTTTGAACACTATATCTGTTAGCAATTTGCATGTTATCTTTTGAAAAATGTATATCCAGATATTTAGTCAATTTTTGAATCAAATTATTACTATTACTGTTATTTTGCTATTGAGTTGTTTGAGTTTGTATATTTCCTTATTATTCATCCCTTGTGAGATGGGAATGGATATTTTCAAACATTTTCTCCCACTCTGAGGTTGTTTCCTAACTTTATGGATTGTTTTCTTTGCTGTGCATAAACTTTTAACCTTAGCATAATCCCATCTGTCAATTTATGCTTTTATGTCTATGTTTTTTGAAGTCTTACTCAGAATAAATCTTTTTTCAGATCAATGTCCTGAAACATTTCCCTAGTGTTATTTCCTAAACCCATAGAGTTAAGTCTTATACTTAAGATTTTAATCCACTTTTATTTGATTTTGGTATACAAAGACACATAAGGGTTTAGATTTATTCTTTTACATATGAGTGCCCAGTGTTCCCAGCATCATTTATTGAAGAGATTGTCCTTTCACCAATGTATGTTCTTGGCACCTTTGTCAAAAGTGAGTTGGCTGTACAACTATGGAAAACAGTATGAAGTGTTCTCAAAAACTAAAAATAGAACTAATATAGGATCCAGAAATCCTACTGCTGGGATATATTCAAAAGAAATAAGATAACTAGGTCCACTGTAGCTCTATTAACAGTAGGTGAGATGCAGAATAAACTTGTGTCATATATGTATACACAATGAAATATTATTCATCCATATAAAAATAATAAAATCTTTTTTGTTTGCAACACTCTGGAGAATGGTGGTTATCACAGGTTGGGAAGGGAAATGGAGATGGGGGAATGAAGAGATAATGGTTAATGGGTAGAAAAATACTCTTAGATAGAAGAAATAACTTCCAGTATTTAGTAGCAGCATAGTAGGACAACTATAATTAATAAGAATTTATAGTATATTTCAAAATAGCTAGAAGAGAAGGTTTGGAATGTCCCCACCACAAATAATGCTGAATGTATGAGGTTAATGGATATCCCAGTTGCCATTATTTGGTCACATTCAGTGTATGCGTGTGGCAAAATATCACATATATCCCACAAATACATATTAATGCAACTGTTATGTATTCATAATTTTTAAAAGCTAGAAATCAAAATTTGAGAAACAAATCTCTAAGCACTGAATAAAATATTTTTAAAAATCACTTTCTCTTAAACTTTTGCGAATTTATTAGTTTGGTTTTTCTACTTTACCCTGAAGAACTCATCTTGCTAATATTTGAAAGTAAATATTAAGCCGAGAGAGAAGGTAGGAGAGATCTATGCTCTGAAAGTCTAAGAACAACGCAGGCAGAAGCAGTTCATAAAAACTAATCTACATATTTCGCTGGTCAGAGGCAGTTTTGAACACAGGCATCTTTGTCTCAAAAGAAAAAGAAAAAAACTCTTTGTAAGAGACTTTTTTTTTCTAGTGCTTCTGAATGTACTAAATCATCTTTAGTTATTTATATTGAGTTTATAATCTTACTGACTCAGTGAAAGTGTTCAAAAAATGAAATAGACTTAGCACAACAATGCAACTTGAATCAGCAAAGAAATGAATGTGTTGTTCTGTCAAATCCCATTGCCACAATAGCTCTGCCAATTTGTTTGAAAAATGTACAACCATGGAGTTTCGGCACCACTTAACAGCCGAGGAGAAGAAAGTGTGTGTAGTGAGATACAAATCTTCTATGCCATTAGTTCAATATATTTCTGCATAGCAGCTTTTCAAAACTTGGAAGCATATTTTGGCACCATGCTGTTTCAAAACAATAACAATAAAATCTGGGAAATATATGCAGAAAGCTGTCAGCCCTTAGAAATACTGTTTTTAGTTTCTTTTCCATAGAACTACTGCTTGACTGGTTTAGTTCTTCTTTATCTATTATTCATCAAGATTATATTAACATGGGATCACCAGGTAGACTTAAAGTTTATTAAACTTGTGTTACTCAAAAAATTTTGAACAGGGTGAATAAATCAGTGCTAAATTAAAAATCTGTTGACTAATTATAAGAGGGTAGGATCTATACCTTACACAATTTTTGGAAACAAATAAACAAACCCCTCCCCCTGCAAAAGAAAAAGAAAAAGAAAAAGAAAACAAGAAAACATCAATATCACTATCAGATCACAAAATAAATATCATTGGTATTTTGCTCATTTGAACCAAGAAGGAGTTTGCACATAAGCAGATAGTGTGTTAATTAAAATTTTTTAAATAAGTATTTAAGATAAATGTATCACCTGACTCTACTAACACTGTTAGAAAACAATGCTAGATGATATTTTAATAAAATATATTTTTATAATAGCGATGTGTCAATAGGATAGTATTTAATTCAAGAAATTGTGCTGGTTATTTTCATACATTCGTTGTAATCCTCACACTAATCCCACCTGATATTTTTTGTTTACCTTTATTTTTCTGATAAAGAAACTGTGAGTGAAAAAAAAATTGAAAATCACATAACTTTAAACTTGTTGGAAGTACCATAGAAAAAAAAAATCCTAAAGTTTTCAATAAATTTTTAACATTGGTAGGAGTAGTTACTGCTGGTACTCCTGAGTTATATCAAAACATATATAAACACATATATATACACACACATATAGATATGTATATATATATACACACATATATGTATATATGTGCATATATGTGTGTGTATGTATATATGTACACACACATATATATGAGTATATACACACACATATATATGAGAAACTAAAGAAAAATAAAACACTGAAGAGATAAAGAAGCAAACACACATTCAAATACATTTAATTAGTAGTTGTAAATTGAGCATAAAACAAATATTTGCTTAGCATCATGAGAAAGGAAAAGATGAAAGCATTTTCAAGAAAAATACTCTTTTAAAGAGGATTTATATCCAGTATAAAATTCTCAGTAGTTATATTTGAGATATTTGGTTGTAAAATACTGGATATTAAGTATAAGATGAAGCTTCTCATTAAATTATTAAAATTCATATTTTTAAGTGTCAGAGCTATAAAACTTAAGCATGTTTGTTGGTGATTATAATGAAATTGTCTACATTTCCGACCATGTAATTTTGAGATACATCTATTTCCATGAAATTTAAAATACATTTTAGAACAACTTTGTGAATATTAGTAAATTATTAATCTATTGGTCTAATATGCAAATGAAGAAAATATAAGAGAATGAGGATTTCTACTAGTTCAGATGAAAAGCATGGTGGAACCTCAGTTGTGTAACACTGAAGAGAAATGATTCATCCAAGGATGAGTAGGACCAGAATTAAAGAGAAGATAATACAAGTGTATCATTTTCCCCTACAGAGGGTACAGGGTATATCACAAGTTTGTCCAGTCCTATCTAAATTGGAGGGATGGTATCAGAACTCCCAAAAATAAAGGTGATCATATGTGGCAGAGAGCCTATTGTCATGAGAAAGGAGAATATTGGTTCATTTAGAGTGTGGCTGTGAGAGAAAGAGACCTGGGATCCTCTGTCAAAACAATGGAGCTGACAAAGTCTGGCAAAGCATCATAGCCCAGTAAAGGGTCTCTGACACAGGAAAAAAAAAAATCGAGTTGCAACAATAAACTGAACTGCAAATCAGGAATCATGGTAATATTTCACCGAGGAGAAAAATGCATGAATTATCTCTTTCCAAAAGACAGTGAGTGAGCATGTGATTCCCACGGCCACTCCTAGTTATTAAATACTGTTCACAGAATACTTTATCCATCAGACATAGTGATAATCTGCTAAGGAAATAAATAGATCTCTTTAAAGTCTTTTTTATGTAGAGGAAAGTCTGAAACATCACAAACAGGCATGGGATTAAATGTTACCCCAAAAAACTCCAGAAACTAAGATACATTCCTACAAATGGAGGGAAAGTGTTTAACTAAGGCTGAGAATGCCTTTGGAAGATAATGCTGGAGGTATATGACAGAAATGGTTGCCATGGCTGGACTTGAGTTCTTTTGGTGTCATTTGTAATGACTGACCAAAAGAACCAGCCACGAAGAAGAGTATGACATTGAGACAAAACTTACTTATTTCTGATGAGTATAGGACACTGCTAATAAATGTATTTTTCTTATATCAGTGTATTTATTTAGTAAAGATTTATTGAGCATCCAATAGATGTTAAACCCTAGCTTTAGCCCTACATACATACACTCATACTAGTTTTGGAGAAAAAAAAAATGAATATAACTCAGTCAATACATCTGGACAATTAACACCATTAATCCATGAGATTAACATGTCAATATTATATTTTTAAGACAAGGAAGCTAAGAATAAAATTTTGGTGACTTGTATCGATATTGTGGACTCATCCACAACTTTGAACTGTATCCTTTTATTACAACATGATTTGGCAACAGTAATTCCACTGTTAAATGGTGGTGTCTCTACGGCAAGCTTTACGATATTAATATTCACAGCATCATTATTTGTCAGAATGAAAAATTAGAAATAATCTGAACACTCATCTACCCATAAATGGATAAGCAAAATGTGGCAGGTTGATACAAGGAACTATTATTCACCAATGCAGTACTGACACAGGTACAACATGGATGAATATTAATAACATTATGATGAGTGAAAGAAAACATTAAAAAACACTTTAAGTTATATGATACCATATACATAAATGTCCAGAACAGACAAATGTATAGAGTAAATCTGTTGTTGTCTAGGGCATGAAGGTTTGGGGGAAAACGAGAGGTATCTGCAAAAGAAGAAGGGATTTATTTTGGGGATGATGAAAATGTTCTAAAATTTATTGCGGTAACATTTGCACAACTTGTGAATCTACTAAAAATATTGAATTCTACAATTTAAGTGTAAAAATTCTTTAGTGTGTGAATTATATCTCCATAAAGTTACTATATTTATTTATATCCACACACATACACACACACAAATTTACAGTTACTCTAGCCACACTGTTTTTTTCTTTTTTGGTCCCAAATATTCAACTTACTGGTAGTATAATCTTGATTAAATTATTTAATCTTCCTCTGCCTCATGCCTATAGTATGAACAAAGGGTATAAAACTACTAACTATTTTGTAGGATTACTATGAACATTTAAATGAATGACACATATATAGACTTCACAGGGATAACTGGAGCAACACCAGTGCTAAATCTATGTGCTGTCTTGCTGCTATTTCTTCTACTACTACTATCAGTAGCATAATAAGAATATTATTCTTATAATTATTGTAATTATTATTATAAGTCCAACCCTACTCATTTAACCCATGGAAAAGGCATCTCACCTCCTCTTGTTACTGCAACTACTACATACGGTAGCTCCATTTCTACCTGTAGCCTGTCAATATTTTTAAAATTTGTTACAAAAGAAATCCTTGTCCCAGGATTTGGACCCATAGGTTTTTGGGAAAAAAACTAACATCTTGTTCCATATAAAGTAGGAAGTTAAATTTTTTCCAACTAATGCAGTGTGAATATTATGTGCACACCCTGCTCAATTAAAGCCAACAGTATTGAGCTAGATAATGGCTGTCGTTGCACACCAGCTCACTACATATTTCCAAGTCGGAGGGCAGACTTATAATATCAGCTTTATGGTAGGGATATGGGATAGTAACACATCCACCAGGAGATTGACTATAACTACTTAAATTTTTTCACATAAAATCCTCAGGATATAGTCTCTCCAAAGGGAAAAAGCAAAATCTTTAACTATTATAGCTTCTACTCCCTTTTTTATCAGCACATCTCTGTAAGTCTTGGTTTAAGCTAAATGCATCATTAATCTTTAACATATCCACCTAAGAACACAATTAAAGTCAAATAGAATAATGAGTGGCATTACAAAGAATACAAAGTAGCACATCCAAGAATGCATTCAACTATTCCATATGCTGCATAATCACGCAAACTTGTTAACTTGCACAGTGCCAGACCTAGAAAAAATTAACTCTTTGGCGAATAAGAATCAGAATCTTTGAATTAGTCAATTAATTTTGGAAATAAAGACAATGACCAGAAATACTAAGTATTTTGAGGAACAAACTGTACCATAGGGCTTTATATTTTTAAACCTCCTATTTTGATTTCAAAAAACTTGACTTTAGTCACAAATATGCTATTTAGCAATTGAGTAACACTGACTGAAATCTTAATCTCCAGGCATCTCAATTCCCCAAACTGTTATATGTAGGAAATGGATTATATTGATGGTTGTCAATCTTTAGTCTGTACAGAACCATGTGGAACAAAGCCTGAGATCTACACCTAGAGATGTGTTTTCAAGTCATTGTTCCAATGTACAA
Organism: Aotus nancymaae; assembly: GCF_030222135.1. NCBI lineage: Eukaryota > Metazoa > Chordata > Mammalia > Primates > Aotidae > Aotus > Aotus nancymaae. The sequence goes on from NW_026988435.1 coordinate 27,603,899, forward strand.
CCAGAATTGGGAACTACTAGTGAGGTAAATAATATTCAAGATTTCTCCCAGTTCTGTAAGTCTAAGACAGCCTGACTCAGTTCTCAATAATAGCATAGTATTACTTCAGAGAAGAGTAAGTTTAAGCGATTACTAGAAATGCTTTGGCAAAGCCTTTAAAGAATTGCACTGCTTTTATTGTACTTCCATAATGAAGGCAAACAAAATAAAGAAAAATACCATTTGGCTTATGTTACCTTAACAAAAAGAAAAGGCTGCAATAGATGCAGTAAAGTAAATAAACAAAAACCCTTACAATCTATCATTATATGATATCCTTCCTAACACACAAATCAAGAAAAAGCACTGTAGAGGAAAAAGCAACACTTTGAAACGACATGATTTTTTTGTCTGTCTTCAAACCATGACATCTTCATCATGATTGCCATTTTAGTCTGCTTTTACAGTGCCATAAAGAATTACCTGAGACTGAGTAATACATAAAGAAAAAAGTTGTAATTGACCACAGTTCCACAGGCTTAATAGGAAGCATGACTGGTAAATTTAAAATCATGGCAGAAGGAGAAGGGGAAGCAAGGAGCTTCTTCACATGGCAGCAGGAGAGAGAGCACAAAGGGGGACATGCTACACTCTTGCTTGCTTTCTTCTTTTTTATAAGACAGAGTCTCACTCTGTTGCCCAGACTGAAGTGCAGTGGTGCAATATCTGCTCACTGCTGTAACCTCCACTTCGCAGATTCAACTGGATTCAAGTGATTCTCCTGCCTCAGCCTCCCAAGTAGCTAGGACTACCAGCACGTGCCACCACACCCAGTTAATTTTTGTATTTCTAGTAGAGATAAGGTTTTGGCATGTTGGCCAGGCTGGTCTCGAACTCTTGACCTCAGATGATCTGCCTGCCTCGGCCTCCTAAATTGCTGGGATTACAGGAGTGAGCCACTGCGCCTGGCCAACACTTTCAAACAACTAGATCTCATGAAAACTCTATCAAGAGAACAGCAAGAAGAAAGTTCATCACTGTAATTTAATCACCCCCCACCGGCTTCTGCCCCAGCACATGGAGAATTACAACTGGACATGAGATTTGGGTGGGGTCACACAGCCAAGCCATATCAACTGTCATATATTTAAACAATTGTCTTTAAATAGTTTTTTTCTAATTCTATTTGCATCTTTCCACTAAAAAGATGGCACAAAGTAATCCTAGTTTACATTTTTTTGCCATATAGTTCCAAATTATTTTTTCCTGGAAGTTACTTATTCTTAAATTTCAAAGCTCTTCATACTTACGGCTTGATCTATACTTACGACTGGTTCTCAGAAAGATCAGCTTCTCCCATCTTACCAGGTTCATGTTTCTCACTCATAATATTTGTTCCCCGGACAATTTAACTTCTTTCTCTATTATTACTTTCCTTTATTTTAATGCAAACCATATATTAATATTTCCTCCTTTAAATCAATTGAAATCACCCCAAACCTCTGTTTTTCTCTAAAATTTATCAGCCCTAACAACAACATATGAAAATACATTCAAAATGGAATACAGGGCTTGGGATATCATTTTATATGTCACTCTTGGTTCCACCAAGCCAAATCAGTGACAGGAAAAATCAAGAGCCCAATTTATAATGAAGAGGGATTTGGCTCAGATTTGACTGAGCTTTTTCCCAATCCTCCCAACCACATGATTGCAAGTAAATAATATAAAAATTCCCGGACAATGTCCTCTTAAGACACTAGTTTCCTTTCTCTATTTGCTGCCCTCAATTACCACCACACTCTACCCAGTTCAGGAGATGACACCTAATTTTCAATTTGACTTTCCCTAAATATCAGCACGTTGGGTGTAAAGATAAGCTACTCGGTTCCTTCAGCTAGTTTCTGATAATGCAGCAACTGACCCCTGGTTCGCTCAACCCCTCCTCTGCTTCTGAAAAGACTCAATACATTTTCTCTAGCTCTGGAAATATCCAGAGGCTTCAAACACCTTTATCTTTAGAAAGTGTAGGCTATCGAATAGTATTAACTCATTCTTCCCCAAGAAGATAAAGGCTGTCTCCAAACTAAGACCTGGCAGTTGACCATGGATGTCTTATCCTCCGCAGAACACAAAACTTTAGGTTTCAGAGACAAGACTCTTGCTTTAATTTGAATAGCTTCTTTTAACTGGAAACATTTTTCAATTTCTGTTTTGGCAAAGAGATGTTTTCTGTCCATGAGACATACAGAAAAATAGAACACCTGCCTAGGCATATTTAGTAGCACTTTGCCCACATTGATTGAACATCCTCTGACTTTATAAGTATACTGTTGGGTATTTATTAGATAGTTGCAGAAATTGTGATTTGAAAAGCTTAAATAACCTGATCTCTATCATAGCTAGTAAGTTATGTGGCCAATGATACAGCGTTATTTCACACTAGTTGTCTACCTGCACCAAATGCTATGGCTTGAAGCAATGTGAACGATTTTGTTTCTATTTGTCTTGTCCTGTTTCTCCTTTCTCCTCAAACAATCATTTGAGTTATTCTTTTGTATCAAGTTTGGGAAGTCTTTGTGTCCACTGATTTACTTATTGATAAGAATCTGATGGGGCTCAGGATGACTTGTAGTCCTTTTTATTTATTTATTTATTTAATTTATTATTATTATTATTATTTTGAGAAAGAGTCTCACTCTGTTGCCAAGGCTGGAGCACAATGTCAAGATCATAGCTCACTCTATCCTAGACTTCCTGGGTACAAGCAGTCCTCCCATTTCAATCTCCTAAGTAGCTGGGACCACAGGCATGTGCCACCACACCGGGTTACTTTTTGTATTTTTTGTAGAGATGGGTTTTCACCACGTCACCCATGCTGATCTCAAACTCCTGAGCTCAAGCAATCCACTCGCCACAGCCTCCCAAAGTGCTGGTGTCACAGGATCCTTAGGGTGTTCCTTTGTCAGCTGGAAAACTTCATGGCCTGTGGCACCTTTGCCGAAGTTTTGCTCGGCCCGCTGGGCTCATTCTGCCCACTCGGCCTGGCAGGCTGCACTTGGTTTGCACTACGAGCCTGGATCCTTGACTGTCTAGGGCAAGCCAGATGCAGAGCAGTGAGGGGTGCATCAGTGAGCAAGTGTGGGGTCTGGCTGCTGCACACAGCCAGGCACACCAGCTGCAGCAGAGTGGGCAGCTACAGACACCGACACGGGGACCAGCTCCCTGAAAGGCTATGGCTGGACCAGGCATACGGCAAGTGCATTCCACTGCTGGCTCCAGAGAATGCAATGGTGTCCAGAAGCTTGGAGATGCAAGGAGCCTTAGAGCCTCAAAGAAGGTGTCACAGCCCTGATTCGGGGAGTGCCTAGATCTGGGCTACCTGAAGAACGACACCTCTTCTCTCCTTCTCTCTTCTCCCCTTCTTGTCACCTGCAACGTGGTGAGTGATGGGTGTTTCAGCCCTGTTTATGTTACAACTCTTTCAGTCCTGCCATTCAGTGTGTCCCACATTTTTGTACCACATCTAGGAAGGATGAAGCACATGAACACCTGGAGGGTGAGCAAGGTAAAGTCAGGTGCTTTATTGAGCCACAGTACAGCTTTCAGGAGACACGAAGTGGGTAGTTCCTTTCCACAGGCTGGTTGTCCAAGAAATGTAGCTCTCAACTGAGAGTCAACACAGAGTGGGTAACTCCTCTCTGCAGGCGGGTTGTCCCAACGTCAGCCTGAGTCTTGCTGAGTCAGTGTTTTGTGTGCTTCAGAGGGGAGGAAGTGCAAGCTGATTGGTACATGAGTTACTATTGCAGGCCCAGAAAAAGCACCATAAGTTCTCACTCTGATCCATACAGCTGGCAACCCAGCCCCCAGGCTTCAGGCTATCCCTGGCTTGAAGGTGGGGATTCACGGGACCAGAACTTTCCACGCAGGAGCCTGTCTGCCTCCCACTGCCATCAACTTGCCATCTCTGCTGCCCATGTTATTCCTGCTGAGGGGCATCTGCAGGTCCATGTCAAGTTGTCCTCAGTCCTCCCTCCGGCTCCCTCCAGTGCTTCTCCACACCCAAAGTCTGGAGGAAGTCAAGGTGGCAGGTGGCTGGTGTGTCAGTGGGGCCCCAAATGCATGCACACGGAGCTGAGTCATGATACTGCCCAGGCTCAGCCTCAACTTTGCTCCCAAATCAAAGCAGGAGCTGGGAGTGGGGAGAGGCCAGGCAGTGGGAGCAGACATTTCCAAGCCTGCTGGGGCAGAGGGAACTTCCTGGGCATGAATGGCCGAGTTCATAGCCACTGCGAGGTCCTGCAGCTGTGCCTGGGAGGATGGGGATTCTGTAGCCTCCAACTTGGAAGCAGGCAGGGCTTTTGCCTATTCCTGTGCGCGCTGGTTCTGTGGAGTGTGCAGCCTCAACTTCGCCATCCCCTCTGCAGCTGTCATCTTTACAGCAGCTGCTCCAGGCAGGGGATTACAGGCATGAGCCATGGCTCCCAGCTCTTTTGATTTCTTTTAAGGGACATTCAAAACTCCAAAAGAAAATAGGATTTGTGATTGCTTTAATATTGAATATCTTCAGAGAAGATATGCACGTTAAGATCCGCTATGACACTTGTTGTCTGTGACACAGGGAAAAACAGCCCTACTGTATTTCATCACAAAAGCTGTATTTATTTTTAAATTTCTCCATTGATTTTATAATTGTTAAGAATTGCTTTTAAAACAGATTTTACTGAATGAATAGTTTCACTTCAATTTTAAAATTAACCCGATGAAAGTAAATAACGATAACTTGTTGAAATAAAAATTAAATTTCTAGTTGATAAAATGCTTTAATTCCAGCCAAAAGAAAAAGGATACTCATTTTCCATAATCCTTGCATGCTTTATTTTTCAAAATGATTAAAATATATATATATTTAATTAATTATTTTTTGAAAATCGGGTCAGACCCTTATCATTGACTGCAGGTGCAAACACTCTGGAATGAGCCCCAAATTGTAATGTTTCCTTGCCTAGAGGTTCCTATGCAATGTCTTGTTACTATAAAAATAATTCCTTTGTTTAACATGATGGGGTCTTTTATTTCATAAATATAATTTCTCATTAAAAAATTACCCTCCCCATCAATAACAGTGTTTCTCTAGTATAGGTTTCATGTGTGGTATTTTAAATAACAATGACAGAGACTTATTCTGGTTGAACAACTGCTGCTTTTGAAACATTCTACTAAAAATACAAAAATTAGCTGGTTATGGCGGTGGGTGCCTGTAATCACAGCTACTCGGGAAGCTGAGATAGGAGAATTGCTTGAACCTGGGAGGCGGAGGTTGCAGTGACCTGAGATTGTGCCACTGCACTCTAGCCTGGTGAGTCTGTCTCAAGAAAAAAAAAAAAAAGAATATACAGAGATGCTCTTGTACTTACAGTGAGGTTACATCTGGATACATCTATCATAAATTAGAAACGTTGTAAGTAAAAAATTCATTTCATCTACCTAACTTGTTAAACATCATAGCTTAGCCTAGACTACCTTAAATGTACTTAGAACACTAACATTAGCCTATGTTGGGCAACATAATTTAACACAAAAAGTATTTTCTAATAAAATGTTAAATATCTCATGTTACTTATTGAAGACTATACGGAACATGAAAAATACAATGGTTAAATGGGTACTTAAAGTACAGTTTTTATTCCATGTATTGTCTTCAGATCATCATAAATTTGAAAAATTGTAATTTGAACCATAGTAATTCAATGACTATCTGTATATGCATACTATTGTTTAATCTCCTCAATGGCCAATTAATATCATTATAATTAAAATTCATATTGATCATTATGAAATAAATTTTACACATGAAAAATTTTAGCTAAAAATGAGCAAAATATAAATTAAACCAGACACTTTTGACTTTGTAGTTTCAAATTTTTATACAACTAGGGTGCAATTTGTTATTCTTTTTATTCATACAGTGGTATTTATATAGCATTGATATGAGCCATTTTACTAAAAAAGTTCAGAGGTAGTTTTCTATGCTCCTACAATTAGTTACAAAGGATTTTTCTTTTTTATATCAGGCATTTAAACATAAAAAAAAAATTCTCATCCTTCAAATCCATCATGGATTATTGATTTCTGTGTCACTGTCACTTTTTAAATTAATGTACTTTCCTTTCCTCTTAAGGCTGATTGAAAATGTGTTTTCATTAACATTTTTGTTATGGTAGTATCCTGATTAAAATTAAATGGCAATGTGTAAGAAATTTATCTTTCAAAACTTTAGTCTAATTGCTCCAAATTATTGAGAATAGACTCTACTAATTGTAATTGCCAGAAAAAAAAAAAAAAATTCTAACTAATTTGTAAGAAAGGCAGTATCTTATAAAATTGACTTCACTTGAGACCTGAAGTTCTGATGGTGATTTGCATCTGTTGGGTGGTCTCAAAAGTCAAGGCATTTTGAACATCATCTTGTTTATTCGAAATGCCTATGGATATTAGCATGCAACAATATTAGTCATTCTTTTATTCATTTTCATAATGCAATTCAATTTTCATTGCATTAAAGCAGAGTAATGACTACTTTTAGAAGCAGATAATTTTCCCATTCACTAGATACACAGTGCTTTTTTTAAGTTATCAGTAATTTTAAAAATATACAAAAAGGACTTCTCTAATCTTTATAGCATTCTTACAATAGCTATTATATCAAACTCAAAATTAAGATCTATTTCCATTGTTAGGTATCTTTTATCTACTGCATGGCATTTTATAATGACATCCCCTTTTCTCCCTGACTCTCTTTAAGACAAACAATAATGTAGGTGAAATTTATCTGTGTCCGAATTTCCACTTTCTACTTGTTCCACAAAGCACACCTCCTCCCAGTCCCCAGCCAGCCATTTCTCTCTTGCCAGCCATAGCTGATGGGGGCCCTATTACAGAAGGCTTCTGAACTGGTTATGCAAATTCACTACTAGATCCACACAATTTAACCTGAGTACTCAGGAACTTCAATAAAGAAAATAGCCAGAAAAAAAAAGAGTATGTTCTGGAAATTTCTGAAAAAAGAGAAGACAAAAATTGACTTGAAATCTTCTATATATATATATTTTCACATTGATGATAAGAAATGATATTCTTTAGAATTAGTCATTCTGCCATAGGATGTAGCTGTTCATAAATGAAACTATGAAATGGCATCACTTTTAGTTGTTTTACTTGTTCCTTCACAAAATGCAGATCACCAAGGACGAGAACTTTTCTTTTATTCTGCAATTCAACTCCAGTTCAAGGAGAATACCTAACACATAAAAACATATACCTATTCAGGTGTATTTAAAATAATGCTTATGCTATCCATGCATGTCAGAATATCTCATATTTAATTCAATCACTGGTAGCAGTAACATTTATTGCATGTGGATATACTGACATAAAGAGTTCTAATTATAAGACCAAGGGCACTCTTTGCATAGCTCCTCATGGTCCTTTTCTCCCCAGCAACACAGACTTTAGCAGTTCACTCAAGAGAGATCTAACTAAGTCAGAGAAACCAGAGAAACTATCTATTTTATGAATGGTTCACAGAACATGTACACATTCATATCCCAAAGAATACTATCAAAGGATCATTATTTCTGGTATAAGCAAATTTTACAACATAACATGAAAAGGTTGTGATTATCATTACTGGATGACAAAGAACTTTTATAAAAAGTTCTTTTCTCTGTAAAAATTTTATATTGGGGAAAGTCATGTTTGGGAATGCCCATAGAGAATTCTTTAATATATAGTTTTTCAACACATATTTGCCAAATTCATAGAAACAATACTTAGCTTGAATTGGATTTATATAACGGTAATTAATAATAACAGGTAACATTTAATTCAGCGACTACAAGAGCTAGGCCCTATGCTAAGGAAGTTATATGAATTGCCTATTTTAATCTTCTCAGAAACATTTTTAGTATCCATTTTACAGATGAAGAAACTGAGACATATGCTAAGTAATTTCTCTGAGATCACAAAGCTAATAAATGGTGACAGAAAGATTTGAACCCTGACAATCTGTCTTCATTCTCTTACATATTATTGCCACTACAAAAATAAGGCAATAAATAAGTCATTGCTACAGGCTACTTTTTTGGAAATTAGATCTCCAAACACATATTTTTACTATTTCCTCCCAAATGAGTAGGAAACCCATTTCAGGGTGGCATATCTCTTCCAAAGCATCAGAGAAGATAGAAGTTATTTATCTTGGCTAATATTATTTTAATACTCAGAGAAAATAAATCTCGATTACTCTTGTCTCAGTTGTTTTATTTGCAAGGGGTGAAAAAAACTTCTGGTTATGTATTACTAATACTGTAGAATTCCTTTATTTGTGTTGTAATTTCAACCAACATGGTTACTTCTCACTTATACTGCACTACTGTGTTAGAACTTAAACAGTCATTGCAATTTAACTTCCAACAGAGTTTTGGTATCAGGATGCCATATTTTTAATATTCAAGTGCACAAGAAGGAAATACTTTTATGATTTCCAAACCTGTTCAAAGTGGACTCTTATCTGTAGCTCCAGACCTAACTTCTATTCCCAATGGAAGACTTCCACTGCTTTTTTCTCAAATGTGAAAGGAAGATCTCCATCAAAGTCCAACTTGTTTCCAAGGCCAGAATCATCCTCAGGTTCCAGGAAAACAGTTTCATAATATGAAAGACATTAACTTGAATATATTTTAAGTAAAGTGTAATACTTATGAACTTTGATTAACCAGAATGGTAACTAGTCCTGAGGATTTATGAAATGGAAGCTAAAAATCTGATTCCTTCACTGTGTACTCATTTATCTTGGAAAAATGCAACTTGCTTAAATCCCTGACTGATTCTCTAATCCTGGTACAATTTAAAGTAATTGTATTTGAAAACAATGGGAAAAACTGTTCAGAAATATCTGTATTTTTTAATAACTTAATGTATCAAAAGGATAGTTTGCTTTGTTGCTATTATTTCTTTCAGATTGATTTTTTTATTGAATTATCAGAGCAATTAATGTAATTCTTAAAATTGTGAAATAATAAATAAAACAAATGTATTAAATAATTAAAAATTACTATTAAATAATTGCCCCTTAAAAGTCAGAGACCATTGGATTAGGTTATAAATTATTCCCCCTTAAAAGTCAGAGACCATTGGATTAAGTTAGCTATGGGCTGGGCGTGGTGGCTCACACCTGTAATCCCAGCATTTTGAGAGGCCGAGGCGGGCAGATTGCCTGAGTTCAGTAGTTCACCACCAGCCTGGGCAATACAGTGAAATCCCATCTCTACTAAAATACGAAAAATTAACCAGAGTTGGCAGTGGGTGCCTGTAGTCCCAGCTACTTGGGAGGCTGAGTCAGGAGAATTGCTTGAACCTGGGAGGCAGAGTTGCAGTGAGCCAAGTTGACACCACTGTACCCCAGCCTGGGCGACAGAGCGAGACTCCATTTCAAAAAAAGAAAAAAAAAGCTAGCTCTGTGGGTTCTATATAGAAGATGTGTAAAATACAGTGTAACGCATTAAGTAATAAATATCAGTTAAAAGTCCATAAAATAGAAAGCAAGTGGGGAAGTATTTATATCAAAAAATGTGTATTTGATGTTAAATGTATCAAATAAAATGAAGAATATTTTATGTGAATAAAAAACATTTTTTGAGGAAAATATAACTGTTATGAGCCCTTTAAAGTGTAACTCACATAAGTCCATCCATCAGGGCTAAAAGTAAAGGAAGGTAGCAGTGGGTACACATCCACCTGCACACACATGAAGAGGCAGAGTTGTAAATTAAAAACAGAAAATGCTTCTCATGGTCCATGAACTATTTGTAAAAATCAGTGATGCATTTGACCAAAAAAGAAAACAAACAAAATACTTACATTTAAGATGTTTTCTGCTCTGTTGTGTAATCCCAATCATAGTTAGAAAAATATATGTTGACAATGGAAATCTAAACTACTTAGAAATTAAAAAAACGTGTAAGTGACCCAATTCTCAGATAAAAAAGACAATAGAAAGGGACTCTTTTTAAATCAAGAAAACAAAGTGGTAGTACTTCATACAGCTTTTGGATTTATTTTGGAAATTTTTGTTTTAATCAACTGATTCAGTTCATCCTAGAATTTTACTATTTTGCCATCTGAGTTTATGGTGTTATCACACCTCCTTTGTCATTTCTAAACTTGTCTATTTCTTCCTTGTAAATGTGGTCTAATGTATTATAATTTATTATAGAAATTAGAAATACATAATAGAATAACACCAAAAGATACTAAAATATCACTTGTTAAAATTATTTAGCTATTTACTAATAAAAAACTTTAACAAATTTTTAAAACTCAATTCATGATAAGGTCTCATTGAGAAAGTGATTTGTCTGTAGAACATTGAAGTGGCTGAAGCAGTTTTCAGCATGTATCTCGGTGGATATTATTCAGCCATGACAGAAAGCCAGGTATGCAAGGTGTGTCATATCTGAGGAACAAGGAGGCCAGCATTTCTGAAGCAATATATAAGAGGGAAAGCATAAGGAGACGAGGCTACTAAAAGAACTCTAAACTCATTTTACTCCTAGTAAAATGAGAAGATGTTGCAAGGATGAAATCAGGACAATAAACAAAAATATGTTGTAGGATAACCTGAGAATGTAAAAGTCTTCTTGCTGTTCATAGGATATGATAAAATTTATACAGAAGACCATAATTATGAATGTCTTTTTTCATCCAGATATAGTCAATGGTGGTAATACAGGTTCAGAGTATGTGGAGAGGCAGATCTAATCAGGTTTGAGCTTATGCCAAGGGAAAGGATGGCGTGAGATAATGGCAGGATAGACATAGACAGGAAATTAAATTCATTAGAGTCATTAAAACAATTAGCTATAAATTTTAGCTGATTAAGTGTTGAACAAACCGTGAAAATCAAGGCAAAAATATGCAATAGTTTGAAGTATAAAAATGGCATCAAGCAAATTATCAAAAAATGGAAAAATATGACAGGTTTTCGATGCAGAAATTTAATAAAAATATAACACTCAAAATTAATAATATCTCAAATATAAAAATGAATTTAATTATAATAATATCAGCATTTTTAATTGGATAAAATGAACTAATTTTTTTATATGAAAAGACATATCTACCACCTGTATAAATGAGAAGACTAATGATGCAAGAAAGTGAATATTCAAACCAAAATATTGTAATCAAGTCAGCATTTTATTGGGATAGAAATACAACAATTAAATCAGTGAAACAGAAGAGATGATTTGTAAATAGGTGTCACTTTATATAAAAATATTACATACAGTTATGTGTATATATATATTACACAAAATAATATATATATATTTTATTTTATGTAATAAAATAAAATTTTATTTTGTGTAATATATATATACACATAACTGTATATAATATTACATGCATTAACAAGGAGTTAGTAAGCTATACAATAGAGCATTCACATATGAGCCAGTTTATATGTTTAAAAGCATATGTAAAGATGTTCAATCTCTTTAGTAGTCATGGACATGCAAATAAAATTATAATTAGTTATTACTGTATCCTTAATAGACAGATAAAAATTTAGAATGAGAATATATATCACTATTATTTATTGCTAGTATAAATGTCATATTTCAGAAATATTATGTCTTTAAAAAAACCTAACAGTTTTTATATCTATTAAAATAAAAATATATCTAGCTATAACCCTATTCCTGGGAATTTATTCCACAGAAATAAAGCTCCAGTAAACAAGGCAAATGCCTAGCAAAAAAAAAAAAAAAAAAAAAAAAAAAATTACAGGATAAATAGAAACTAGAACATTAAGGATCTAGAAATGGAAATTCCATTCGACTCAGCAATCTCATTACTGGGTATATAACCAAAGGATTATAAATTGTTCTATTATAAAGACACATGCACACGTATGTTCATTGAGGCGCTGTTTATGATAGCAAAGACCTGGATTCAACCCAAATGCCCATCAATGATAGACTGGACAAAGAAAATTCAGCACATATACACCATGGAATACTACACAGCCATAAAAAACGAGTTCATGTCCTTCATAGAGACATGGATGAATTTAGAAACCATCATTCTCAGCAAACTGACACAAGAACAGAAAACCAAACACCTCATGTTTTCACTCACAGGCGGGTGATGAACAACGAGAACACTTGGGCACAGGGAAGGGAACAACACTCATAGGGATAGGTGGGGGTGGAGGGGAGGGAAGTGGAGGGACAACAGGGTAGGGCAGGGAGGATGGAGAGGGATAACACTGGGAGAAATGCCTGATGTAGGCGACAGGGAGCAGGGGGTGATGGAAACAGCAAAACACTATGGCATGTATGTACCTATGCAACAATACTGCAGGATGCAGGATGTGCACATGTACCCCAGAGCCCAAATACAGTTAAAAAAAAAGAATGCATAAAAGAAAGGAAGGTTTTTAAGCATAAGCATAGCTAATTCTGAAAAACAATCAAAATAATAAAATTTATTTATGTACTTAACTTGTATTTATGGGACACATGTCTGAGAGCTGCACTGTACATTATTGTAGCCTATAACTACATATAATTTTTCGATTTGATTTTATTGATTAGAACTAGATAAAACATTTTAAGAAGGAATTAGCTCCTCAGTAGCACCAGCTACTTTCCAAATGCTCCGTAGCCATGAGCAGTGCAGAAGTCACATCCTGGCAAAAGTCACATCATGTGCAGAAGTCACATCACGGCAAAAAGCCCTACTGGAAAGAATTGTTTTGTTTGTTTGTTTTTGAGACAGAGTCTTGCTGTGTCACCCAGGCTGGAGGGTAGTGGTGTGATCTTGGTTCACTGCAAACTCTACCTTGCAAGTTTAAGCAATTCTCTTCCTCAGCCTCCCAAGTACCTGGGATTTCAGGTGCCACCACCATGCCTGGCTAATTTTTGTACTTTTAGTAGAGACATGGTTTCACCATCTTTGCCAGGCTGGTCTTGAATTCCTGACTTCATGATCTATCTGCCATGGCCTCCCAATGTGCTGGGATTACAGGCCTGAGCCACCACCCGAACCAAAAACAATTGTTCTAGAGTCCAGAGACAGACTATTTAACAAAACTGATGTAATTTCTGACCACTTTTAACTTCTAAAGAAAATAAGAAGAACATTTATAATATCATTCAGTTTTTAAAAAACAAACTTCAAAATTATCCTCAGGGATGACCATGTCCATACGTTTATGTTCGCATATGACACATGGAGAAACGTATCTTGTTATTTGTTTTGTATGGTTGGATGAAGGATATTAGCAGAATGAAGTTTAAAAAAGCACAAAAATAGGACATAAGTGAAAGAAGCAAAGAATAAAGTGCATATCAAAAAATAGCATGTGACTTAACTATATGCATTTACTTAATGTCAGTTCATGTAAAAATAAAATGATTCTCAAATGTGGGAAAAAAGAGTACTATGACATAATTTTTACTGTAGTCTTAAGTTGTGATAATTTTACTATAGTCTTAAGTTGTGACACAATTTTTACTGTAGTCTTAAGTTTTGCATGAGAAAAATACAGGAATGCATTTTTCCCAGATAGCTATAAACTGTAAAACAGAAGGCTTACCTCTGTTAGTAATATTTCTCAGAAATTAGGTGCATTGTGATTTCACTGATACATGGATTTGATTTTATTTCCATACAGCTGTGAGCAAATTTCAGTTCTCGTTTCATGATAATGTAGAAATTATGAGCTATTTCAATGAAAGCCAATCCACAATTCATAATTTTTAAGTTTTAATGAATTATTATGCCATACAACCTACCAAAGTAACTATGTAAACTTTTTAAAAATAGGGTGAAACAAAGCATATTTCCAATGGATAGGGAAAAAGAAAATGATAACATATATTTCTCCCAAGAAAAATTAGGCACCAGTCTTATGTAAAGGAGTAAAGGATGAAATTATAGAGATATCTGATTGAAAGTGCTGCCTCTGAGAAGATCCTGTCTCCACTGACTTACCCAGAAAAGAGTTGATGAAGATGGATTACAAAAAAGAAAAAATGAGATGGTTCACTTTTGTAACTAACCCAAATGCTTATTTTCTAGAGCCCATTTTCTCTGGAAAGTAATCATGTTTAATTTAAATCTGTGTTCCACTATTAGATATAAAGAGGTGACTTGGTTAAGACAAAGCCTCCCTCTAAGAAAAATGATAAAACCTGGTTAATATATTAAGGCAAAAAAATAATTAAGAGCAATCATCAAGACAGTTGTGAGATGGGTGGTGCATGGGGTTGGTATATACACGACAAGCTCTGCCAGTTTTTTGCTCCATGAATTTGCCAGTTTGTAAGCACTGGGAGATGTAGCAGGGAAGAGCTGGGGCACAGCTCCTTTGTCAGTTTCTCCAAAGTGGAAGGACATACACAGTTGTTAAGAGCTATTCAAACCAGGATCAGGATTTCAATGGAAACGAACAGCAGGGAAGTGGAATGCAAAATTTACACTTTTTTCTTGAGGCAAATGCCCATTACTAACCTGCTTGAAAGGAAATGTCTGAGAAACTAAGCAATGGGAAAGAGTCACGCCTGTAATCCCAGCACTTCGGGAGGCCAAGGCAGGCAGATCATGAGGTCAGGAGATCGAGATAATCCTGGCCAACATGGTGAAACCCCATCTCTACTAAAAATAGAAAAGTTAGCCAGGTATGGTGGTGTGTGCCTGTAATCCCAGCTACTCAGGAGGCTGAGGCAGGAGAATAGCTTGAACCAACCCTGGAGGCGGAGATTGTAGTGAGCCAAGATTGCACCACTGCACTCCAGCCTGGCAACAGAGCTGTAGGCATGGTCAAGGCGTTGAGAAAACAAAGAAAATAATGAAACTAAAATTTTGCTAAGGAAAGAAAGGGACCTGTTAAATATGTCATGTTTCAGATAAAACCCCTAAAATACTATTTCCAGGGACTGGAACAAACCAACTAAATAATAGTCTACAGCAAGCCTGGAATGTGGCCTGGGAACATCGACGGCCCTGACGGCTCACGATGATTTCCCCTTACTCTGTCTACTGCAGTATAGATGTATCTAAATCTACATGTATATCTATGTAGCTATATTTACATATTTCAATAATCCATCTCTATCAATCTGCCTAGCTACCTTTCTGTGTCTTTTCTAATGTAAATAATGCACTGCTGAGAAGATTGGTTAATAAAGAAATTCTGGGCCTGTGGCTTCACCACTGAAATCTGAACCTTTAAGGATGAAATGGGAGCGATATTCCTGAGAAGAGAAAAATACCTTGTGTCAGTCTGCTTTCACACTGCTAAAAAGAACTGCTTTTTTTTTTTTTTCCGAGACAGTCTTACTCTGTCATCCAGGCTAGAGTGCAATGGCACGATCTATGCTCACTGCAACCTCTGCCTCCCGGTTCAAGCAATTCTCCTGCCTCAGCCTCCAGAATAGTTGGGATTACAGGCATGCATCACCATGCCTGGCTAAATTGTTTATGTATTTTTAGTAGAGATGGGGTTTCACCATGTTGTCCAGGATGGTCTTGAACTCCTGACCTTGTGATCCACCTGCCTCAGCCTCCTAAAGTGCTGGGATTACAGGCATGAGGCACCTAGAGTTTCTTTAGACTATGAAATTCAGAAAGAAAGGATGTTTTATTGAGTCATGGTTCTGCAGGCTGTACAGGCACCATGGCTGAGGAGTCTTCAGGAAACATTCAATCATGGTGGAAGGGGAAGGGGAAGCAGGCACATCTTACATGGCCAGACTAGAAGGAAAAGAGTGAAGGGGGAAATGTTACACACATTTAAACAACCAGATCTCCTGAGTACTCACTCACTATCACGAGAACTGCAAGGGGGAAATCTGCCCTCATCATCCAATCACCTCCCATCAGGCACCTCCTCCACATTGAGGATTGAAATTGGACAGGAGATTTGGGTATGAACACAAATCCAAATCATATCACATCTATTGTTATTACTACTTAATAATAATTTATAAGTAGATAATCATTTGGAATATTATGGTGCTTGGGACATCCAAATGCACAGTATATTTTTAATAAAGTGTATCTATTTTTATTTCTTTTTAATAATTTTGACAATGAACTACTTTTGTGCTGCTACTTGTATGTTCAAAGTATTCCCTAGCTCTTTGCAAGTTTTAAAATTACAAATTGATTTACTGCAGTCCTTCACAAAATAAAGGAAAAAATGATTTACATAAATTATTTTGACGGGTCTTTGCTTGAGGCATATCATACAATTGAGAGCTTTAGACAAATGTATATTCATTTTTGCAAAATGAACATTTATCAACTAGTTAACACATTGAACTTTATGTTATTTTTATAACATAAACAATAATAATTTAGGTTTTATAAAGAAAAGTTTTGTCAATTTTAATTCAACCACAGATTGAAATTAAAAAAAATCCTCAGAAGGAAGGGGACGAAATTAACAGTCAAAATTTTTAGCAATATTGTTTCAACTATATATATTATTTAATCTGGATATGGAAGAGTAAAAAACTTGGCAAATAGCAGATATATTATTTCAAGGGTTCTAAAACTGGCAGGCTTACTGTGGGAAGGAGGTTGACAGTTCCCATTAATCTTTTGTTATAAAATTACATAATTCAGGCTTCCATAATTATGCATGGAACACAATTCTAACCCTATTAACAAAGCATCAAGACATCAAAATCTTTGAACACAGACAAATGAACTATTAAAAAATAAACTTTGTTTTTTTCTGTTATATGTACAATATATTCTTCTTAATTATAAGAAGAGAATATTTAAAACCAACACTGAATTCGGATTAGGAAAGTTTTTCAGACCTTTCTGGTGTGACCACTAGCATGTATGTATATGTATACTTAAAGTTATATATGTTAAAATCTGTTTTTCCCTAGGAATCACTGTTAACCTGTGTTATTTTATATGATTATAACAAATTATATAATATATATAGTATATCATATAGATGACTACATCATATAGAATAGATACATACTATATATCATTTAGTATAGATATAGTCATCTACATGCTTCTTTAGGAATCCCAAAACAATGTACAATTCTGGGAATAAACACACAGAGGTATATAATTCTCACCCACTAAGTACTCCCAAAATCCATCATTCACTGACTTGAAGTGTAAATTTCTTTAATTTCATTTATTCACAGAGCCTTAGCACCCCTCCAAAGTGCCTTACAAATTCCCACCTCTCTATCAGGTTCTTATCCCTGATTGTGTTTCTCTTTATTACAGCAGTTCCCTATGTCTGACCTCAGAATCCTGTGTGCTGTCCATACACTCTACCAAACTGTGCTTCCTCTATTGGCATCATTTTCCACACGATAGAGCTTCTGAAAAGAAAAACAAGGTCATATCACTGCTGCAGCCTGAACCAGGGAAGCACATCTTACGCACAACAGAATAAAACTTACTGTTGCGACTAGGCGCCGTGGCTCACCGCCTTTAATTCCAGCACTTTGGGAGGCCGAGGTGGGCGGGTCACCTGAGGTCGAGAGTTTGAGACCAGCCTGACCAACATGGAAAAACCCCATCTCTACTAAAAAAATACAAAATTAGCCATGGTTAGTGGCGCATGCCTGTAATCTCAGCCACTTGGGAGTCTGAGGCAGGAGAATCACTTGAACCGGGAAGTTGGAGGTTGTAGTGAGCAGAGATCGCGCCATTGCATTCCAGCCCAGGGAACAAAAGTGAAATTCCATCTAAAAAAAAAAAAAAAAAAACTCCCTGTTATATGTGGCCAACATGTGCCCATGGTACTCACACTTTGACAGTGTTTTACTCTAACAGGCTGCACAAATACAGCCAATTACTGATCATAATTTATGAAAAGTTCAATAACTGAGAAAATACTGCAATTTCTTCCAAATACAGAAAAAGGATACAGTCTATGGTAAGAGATGATGAACTTTTTTTTTCCTTTCTGTAAAATTTTATAAATTCCTATTTGTAAAACAATATTCCCTTGATATTAATGGATATTAATGTTATTAGAGCAAAAATATTTCCAAAGCACCCAGGATGAAATCATGCTAGCTAACTTTCATCCTTTGATAAAGGAAAATATGATAAATTAGTTTCTATTATTCATTTTAAAATCAACTGTATTTACAAAATGATCCTAAAGAATGAAAATAATATATAAACATATACATTGATTTATTTACTCAGTGACAATGCTCAAACATTTTTTATGCACAATATGTACTAGCATGACATCAACTGACGTGTGCCAAAATACCTTGTTTTAATGTTTTGACATAGTCGCACCTCAATAATGCTTCTAATCCAGAAAACATAAAACGTTATCATATTTATCATATTCTGAAAATTCAATAAAACTTACTCTTTGTAAAGCGTTCAGAGTTTTGAAAACAGCTTTTAAAAATTGTGTCAAATATTTACAAATATATAGGACTGTGTTTATGCGTGTACTACAGATCACCAGGGAGAAGGCTGAGGGTTTTGATAAAGCCCAGTCACTTTCTCCTTGTAAATTCTTTCAGATGCATAATTCCATGATAGTTTCCTTGGTAGTCATTCTTCAGCCTCTTCCTCATCTACTTGATCCTGAACGCTTCTGTCTAATATGCGCAGAACGTAACCATAAATTACTTGATCTGATGCTTGTAATTATTGCTATTCATTCTCATTCTGTTCAATATTTTTTATTCTCCGATCTTTAGTCTCTGTTTCAGTCAGAAAGATTTTCCGTACCCACATTTTTTGTGTCTGCTTTTGTACCTATCCGAGATGTTTCCACACCTTAAATGTCTCCCTAATTTTATTAGTTGGGGTTCTCCATACAGATAGAAGCAACACTACATAGATAGATATATGAGGAGACTTATTGTGAGGATTGGCTTACCTGATACTGGAGGCTCAGAAGTCTCCAGACATGCCTTCCACAAGCTCCAGACCCAGGAAAGCCAGCGGTGTAACCCATTCTGAATCCCAAGGCCTGAGAACCACAGGAGCCAACGTCAGACAAGGCAAATGGATGTCCCAGCTCAAGAAGAGCAAGAGAATTTGGGCCAAGTGTGGTGGCTTATACCAGTGATCCCGGCACTTCTGGAGGCCGCTGCGGGTGGATTGCTTGAGCCCAGGAGTTGGTGACCACCCTGACAACATAGACAAATCCCATCTATACAAAACTAAACAAAAATAAAAAAATATTAGCAAGCTGTGGTGGCATGTGCCTGTATTCCCAGCTACTCAGAGTCTGAGGTGGGAGGATGGCCAGAGCTTGTAGTGAGCCATGATCTCACCACTGCACTCCAACCTGGGTGACAGAGTGAGAGATCCTGTCTCAATTAAAAATGAAATAATAAAAGAAAAAACAAAGAATTTTGTTCTATCTTGGCCCTCAAATGATTGGATAATGCCTTCCCAACTTGATATATATGTAGACATATGTACTATCTATATGTAATTATTAATTCTGTACTTTGAACATAGATGCTGAGAATCTGAATTTTCATTGAATTTTGGAACAAATGTAATCTCTTATCCATAATCTGTGGCAAATAGGATACAGCACTTCTCTTCTGCAAAGTCTCTAGATGCTCTGCCACTGCACTTCTTCCACATTACCCTGGTACAGCTCCTAGGCCTCACATGAGCACACTGATCTGCATTACTTTGCAGACTAGTTACCAATTCTTGAAAATTTCAACTTGGGTTTAAATTGTAAGAACATATATTAGTATTTTACCAATACTTTTCAAAGAGCTTTTGTTTTGGCTGAGCAACATGAGATCGTTCAGTGGGACAATTATAATTATCTTCTTTTGATGGATTAGGGGATTGAGATCTTAGAGTAGTGATGTCCTCAGGATCACGTAAGAAATAAGGATTAAAGTCAGATGCTGTAATGTAGAAGGCTTTTATTATCATTACTCTGATGCTTCCCAAAGGAGTAAAATTTACTTGGGTAAACTGTAACTCTTTTTTTTTTTTTTTTTGAGTAGACATTTGTATACATATCTTTAGATTTCAGTTATATCAGTTACAATAGTTCCTTGCTTAAAAAATTGTAATATTGTTGTATATTCATTATATCTCCACTTGTATATCATTCTATTAACATGAATTTTCTAGCTTCTCTAATACCTGGATATGTTTGCACTTATATTAAATAACGCATTAAATATATTCAAGTATAGTCAAAATCAGTATCTTCTTTTAAATCACTGTATGGTTCTCCTTCAATTGTTTCTAATTATTCTTTTATTGTTTCATAGAGTCTCCACTAGATCATGACAATCTTTTTCATAAAAGTAAGTCACTAAGTTTATATAAAAGTTATTCTCCTAAAATTGATGATAGCACTTGAACAATAAATGACTACAGCAGAACACTAGAACTATTTGACGTGAAGCAAGAAAATAAAAAGTGATATTTTAGAAAAAAAAATTGATTAAAAAAATCAATTAGCAACTGTTTGCTTTGTGCCCATATATTTCAGAGACTTTGATAACAATGTTATGGAGAATTTTGATAAATACAATGTAAGATTGAAACGCAGCAATAAAGCAGTTGGGAAGAAGCATTGTATTTTCTTTGCTAGAATGGTGGTACAATAGCATATAAGTCACAAAAAAATGTGTGCCTTATCAATGCTTTTTCCAGGTGAAATTTATACTAGCTTCTAAAGGGTTTTCTGGTTGTGATCAGCATATGACAAAAACACTTTATGCTCATGCTATCAAGTAAATAATCCATATTAAAATGCATCACCTTATTCCTAGAACAGCAATGAGTCATAATCTCAAAGTTTATTGGGGCAATTCTAATTTCTTTCAAGCAACAAAGTGAATTTAGATGAGTATTTCTAACCATACGTAAGAAAACATTAAAACATTAACTCTTGCATTTGGCATCATATTAACCTTTCTACGTTTTTAGTTGTCAGAGAAAAAAGTAAAAATAAACATCACAGACATGCTTCATAGTGCAGCAACAAAATTAGGACATTGTGCTTGGCAAAGAGAAGAAAAGTGCGTAAGCATAAAAGTCCTCAAGTAATTGCTATAGTCATTATATTTCAAGACTGTGTGTGTATTTGTGTGTTCACGTGTCTATACATGCATTTATAAATTAGATATAAGTACATATATAAAGGTATGTATATGTGTTTATTGTCTCAGACTACAATAACAAAACATTATAGACTGGGTGACTTAAATAGCATATATGTATTTATCACAGTTCTCATGGCTGGAAAGTGCAGAGTCAAGGTGCCTACCAACTGGGTTCCTGATGAGGGCTTTCTTCTTCATTTATAGACCATGGTCTTTTTGCTCTGTCTCATATGGCAGAAAAGAATAGAGCTCTCTGGTGCCTCTTTTTCTAAAGATATTAATTCTGTCAAACCAGAGCTCCACTCTCAATGACCACTTTTGGAGAAGTCTCAATGACTTCTCCAAAACTCCATCTCAAAATACCATCACTTTGGGAGTCAGAATTTTGAGGGAGTGAGGGTGGGAGGAAAAACCATTCAATCCATAGGAGTTATGTATAAATATGAATATACATATCTAATTACACATATTTACATGTATATATTTGCATTTATCATTCATTTATTCACAAAAATAACTCAAATAATTTAGTTAACTTACCCTGGCAAAATGCCATGTCTTAATTCTCTACCAATATTGTACAATGGCCTGGTGCAGTGGCTCACATCTGAAATCCCAGCACTTTGGGAGGCTGAAGCGGGTGGATCACCTTGGGTCAGCAGTTCGAGATTAGCCTGGCCAAAATGGAGAAACCCTGTCTCTATTAAAAATACAAAAATTAATTAGGCATGGTGGTGGCCACCTGTAGTCCCAGCTACTTGGGAGGCTGTGGCAGAGGTTCAGAGAAAGAGACAACGGAGAGGTCTATCCCTTTCTGCCATATAAGACAGAGCAAAAAGACCATGATCTGTAAATCAAGAAGAGAGCCTGAGGTTCAAGAATCACTTGAACATGGGAGGCAAAGGTGGCAGTGAGCCAAGATGGTGCCAATGCACTACAGCCTGGGTGACAGAGTTCATCTCAAAAAAAAAAAGAAAGAAAGAAAGAAAGAAAGAAAGAAAGAAAGAAAGAAAGAAAGAAAGAAAAGAAAGAAAGAAGAAATACTGTCCAATAGAATTATAAAAAATAATAAATGAAAGCCACTTTAACAAATTTTTATTTTTTTACTCATCACATTAAAATATAAAAATAAAAGATGAAGTATAATGATATCTTTTTACTTCAATATATCCAAATATTATTTCTGTTGTAATCACTGCCAAAATTATCGATGACATATTTTAGACTATTTTTTCATACTAAAGCTTGCAAATTATTGTGTGTTTTTTTCTTTTCTTTTTTTTTTTTGAGATGGAGTTTCATTATTTTTGCCCAGGCTGGAGTGCCATGGCATGATCTTGGCTCACCGCAGCCTCCACTTCCCGGGTTCAAGCGATTCTCCTGCCTCAGCCTCCTAAGTGGCTGGGATTACAGGTGTGCACCACCACGTCCAGCTATTTTTGTATTTTTTTTAGTAGAGATGGGGTTTCTCCATGTTGGTCAGGCTGATCTCGATCTCCCGATCTCAGGTAATCCGCCACCTCAGCCTCCCGAAGTGCTGGGATTACAGGAGAGAGCCACCACGCCTGGCAAAATCAGTGTGTATTTCATATCTACAGCCCATCTCAATTAGGATTAGCATGTGGCTAGTTGACATCATATTGGATCACATAGCTCCAGAATGAATTAAGAAAACATTTAATCCATTCCCACTTTAAACTGCTGATTTAACAGAATTATCTTCCAGAAAAGCCATATCCTCTGAGAACAATAGAAAGGAAAATTCATACATAAACTCTCAGCTATCTTTCCCAAATCGACATTTTAACTACTCTTTTAAAAACAATATAAAGTATCGTATACAGATATCTTAAAGTTGGTGTTAAAGCAAATGAATGTATTTTATGAAAAATGTGTAAGCAATTTATGTATTGTAAAACTAAACTGCAAATGTTTCAATTGCCTCCTTTTGCTCATAAGATTGACACAAAGCAGGTTCAAGGGTAGGTAGTTAAGAAGAAAATAAACCAAGGGGAAAAGGAAGCGGAACACACAGGAGACCTTAGAGCACTGAATGACTGCTTCCAGAAGCCCCAAGTGTTTGAACAAGGAGAGTTTAAAGAGTGGTATGAGCTGAGAGACCGTGAATGCCAGGAGCTATTAAAGCTATAAAGATTGCATTCTGAAGCTGTTTATTCCTGAAAGTGAGTGGGGAAATCTCAGGGCCAAAGGAAAACAAAATTGAATGAGCTTCTGGTGTGTCTCGGGATTAGGGGTTTGCTTTTACATTACTGTATTTTCCTATGGTAGAAGATGAAAATACAAGTATTTTCCTCAGATTCAAAAAGGAGAAATAGGTAGCAACTATTACTGAGAAAGGTCAAAATCGTGACATAGGGAGTTAGTTTAATGGATCCAGAGTTTGAATTTTTTTTTTTTATTAATAAAACTATTCAAACACAATTGGATGCCAACTGGAAGAAAAGTTTCTCTCACAAAATTGCCCTTTTTGTATAACTCTTGATGAGGCATTTTCAAGGTTTTGATACTTCTGTTTATATTAGTATTTAATAATTGGACAACATTATTATTTTTAAAAAGTAATTGGTTTTTGAATCAGAGTCCCGCTCTGTCCCCCAGGCTAGAGTGCACTGGTGCAATCTCTGCTCACTCCAATCTCCCCCTCCCGGATTCAAGCGATTTTCCTGCCTCCGCCTCCCAAGTAGCTGGGATTACAAGTGGAGCTGCCACTGTGCCTGGCTAATTTTTTTTTTTTATAGTGATGGAATTTTGCTATGTTTGGCCAGGTGGTCTCAAACTCCTGGCCGCAAGTGATCCACTTGCCTCATCCTTGCAAAGTTCTAAGACTACAGTTGTAAACCACTGCATCTAACCTTAAAAAGTAAATTTTTAATGGTATTATTTGGTGGGGAGAAAATGGCAGGAAGAAAGTAAGTAAATTTAAGTGAGAGGCCAATGATTTTTTTTAATATATATATTTTATTACACTTTAGGTTCTGGGGTACATGTGCAGAACATGCAGGATTGTTGCATAGGTATAAATGTGGCAATGTGGTTTGCTGCCTCCATCCCCATCACTTATATCTGGCATTTCTCCCCATGTTATCCCTCTCCAACTCCCTACCCGCCATGGTCCCTCCTTTAGTCCCCCCAAACAGACCCCAGTGTGTGATGCTCCCCTCCTTGTGTCCATGTGTTCTCATTGTTCAATACCTGCCTATGAGTGAGAACATGCTGTGTTTAATTTTCTGTTCTTGTGTTAGTTTGCTGAGAATGATGGTTTCCAGGTTCATCCATGTCCCTACAAAGGACATGAACTCATCATTTTTTATGGCTACATGGTATTCTTTGATGTATATGTGCCAAATTTTCCTTGTCCAGTCTATCATCGATGGGCATTTGGGTTGGTTCCAGGTCTTTACTATTGTAAACAGTGCCATAATGAACATACCTGTGCATGTGTCTTTATAATAGAACTATTTATAATCCTTTGGATATATACCCAGTAATAGGATTGCCAGGTCAAACAGAATTTCTGTTTCTGGGTCCTTGAGGAATCGCCGCACTGTCTTCCACAATAGTTGAACTAATTTACACTCCCACCAACAGTGTAAAAGTGTTCCTATTTCTCCACATCCTCTCCAGCATACGTTGTCCAGATTTTTTAAAGATCGCCATTCTAACTGGCATGAGATGGTATCTCAATGTGGTTTTGATATGCATTTCTCTAATGACCAGTGATGATGAGCATTTCTTCCTATGTTTGTTGGCCTCATATATGTCTTCTTTTGAAAAGTGTCTGTTCATATCCTTCACCCACTTCCTTCTCTCCAGAAACTTTTGTCCTGAGCATCCTATCTTAATGACATCCTCCGCCAGGGTCCTGTGGTATATGAATTTCCCCTCTCAGAAGTGTTTGCATTTAAAAACACCAAGGGAGAAGAAACAAATGAATTTATTTAACAAAATGTAAAAGTGTTTGAAATCTGATTGTGAAGACACTATTTTTAGACAGCTAGGATTTCTCCCATTAGTCTTCACATCTTATCAAACATGCAATTGCCCATATGCAACACAGGTTCAGAATTGATCATCCAATCTCTAGTAACTTAGGAGAAAGTAGTAGTACCAATGGAGTGCCAATTACAATGGCACTGATCAGAGAGGGGAGATGAGAATTCAATCATGCATATATCATGGACATAAACATAATCGTAATCCATTAAGATTGTAGATTTTGTAATTCGAAGTAGTTGAAGTCAACACACATATGCATAGCATTCTAGTAAATGCTGACAACTGTCAATTCTCCTGCTACCTCCTCCCAAAGCACAGTAAAAATAAAAATGTAGTAATTTAATTTTTGTTCCAAGGCAAGCTGGTTGCATTTTTCTCTTTGGAAACTAATTTCCAACTCTGCAACAATAAGCAATTTATTTCTAATTATTCTCATTCTTTACAATAGTACACTATTTTAATAAGAATCATTGATTGCATGCATATATATATTTTTACATATATTTTTTTCTGCATGTGGTCATATGGGCATCCTGTCCTCAACTCCCTATACCCTTGTGAATGAGGTGGTTCCATCTGCTCATTGACCGTGAAGATTTTATACTTCTCCAAATATTCTTCTAAAAATATATGTACATTATTGCTGATTCAAAGTACAACTCTATTGGGTTATTGTGTCAATGTTAAATATCAAATGTACGAAAAAATTCAATAAAAAGGCACTTTTTGTGTTTTGTTGCTTCTGTGAGGAAATGAAAGTTTAAAATATTATTCTTTGTCAAAACTAATAGCCTACATTTTTGATAAGCTCCACCAAGTAATTGAATAATTGTGAAAAAATAAACATCATGATGCATTTAACCTATGTTTGGGTATTTGCTTTTAATGCTTTTTGGTTTGTATAGCAATATAAAACAGAAATCAATCTTGAAACAGCATCTATCATGGAGATGTCATAATATATAAATGCATTGTTTTAGGGAAAATAAGTAAAATATATTAAATTTTATGGAACAAGTTAGAAAATCAATAAAATTTAGACATAAAAGTTTTTAACAGAACTAAGAGTCTTAGAATACTGATTCTGGGCATTTTCAAAGAATAGCCAAACCAATTTTTCTTCATTAGTGTTATCAGTTGTGTGTGTAAGCCCAGTATTCTATTTTTAATCACAGTTTGGATAGCTATTCATTTGGTACATTCT
This sequence comes from Aotus nancymaae, assembly GCF_030222135.1. Lineage (NCBI taxonomy): Eukaryota > Metazoa > Chordata > Mammalia > Primates > Aotidae > Aotus > Aotus nancymaae. The sequence continues at coordinate 27,630,281 of NW_026988435.1, forward strand.
CAAACAATCTGTTCCCTGTCACTCTACTGAAAAGAAATCTAATTCTAATTGATCAAGGTATAATTATGAAGACAGAACTTGTTTTATTGATTTTATAATTATTTCATAAATAAATGTCAATATTTTAGTTTATTCATTCATACAATAAATACTAATCTTCAGAAATGCAATTGCCAGAGAAAGAATGAAGAAGAAAATATAGAGGCCAAATGACTAAAAGAGTTGAAATAAATGTTCAACAATGTCAATTCAAAAATAAGTAAGCAGCAGCCATTTTTCTTGAGGATTAGCTAAAAATAGTTAATAAACTGCTTTAAAAATTGGCAAGTGGGAGAATGTATAAACATGATATCCAAGCATGTGATGTGTAAAAACCTACATATTAGATCTTTAAGCTATTTTTGATACCTTGGAGCAATTCTACAAAAAAGAAAAGTTGACAGAGTGCCAACAAAAGTCAATCATTAATGGTGACTTATTTATATAAAGGATGCTAGGAAGAAGAATGTCTGTAAGTCAATTGTTGATGCCTTGCTTATGAAATAAAAAGGGCCACATTGCTCTTCTTTATCACTTCTCAAATTAAATAATGCTTGCTGACTTTTTAACATGTTGAAATATCAGAATAATTTTAAGTGACTTGTATCAACATTGTAAGCCCAAGATGAATCAAGTGAAAAGTGGGCAATTTGTTGTCAAATCTTATGAAGGACACTTACAATCTGAAAGTGAATATTAATTATATTTCCATTTGATTTATGACATTAAAAATCGAAGTGTCACACACAATTGAGAGTTAATGAATCAACATTTGCTAAAATTACTTCTTGTAAAACATTAGGCAATGATATGCTCTTAAGCATAATAAATATTCTTTTATAAAAACTCAATATTTGGTGATATATATAAATGCAGAATTCATTAATTCTTATAATATTATGGACAATGCAGATTCAAAAACAAGTAAGTGGCAGCCATTTTTCTTGATGTGTAGGTAAAAATAGTGAATAAACTGCTCTCCAAGGAAACTGATTATTCACAGCAATACATTTTCTAGGTTGTTCAGTATAGTAATGAATTAATACAATAGTGGACTTAATATTTGCACTCATTATAGTAATTTTGGCTTATTTATTTTCTCTAGCAGAGTTCCATGTATAGAACTGTAATTTTTCTAACTTAATTGTTTCTGCAAAATGTGCAATTATAAGATAAATCAAAGCTGTCAAATGCAGGGAATCTTGGGCTCAGACTTACCACTAACTCCCCAAGCCAATTAGATTCTCCAACTCTGAGAGCTGTAATTTAACTCTTTGTACAATAAAGGAAAGAAACAGGCTGGGGAGAAGTTGACTTTGACTCTTCACTATGGGCCAGGGATTGTACTATTTCCTGAGCAACTTCTCATAATTTTCATAATACTTTTTGGACTTATTAATAATTTTTATAATTCATTACACCAGTCTTTTAAAAGTGGAAGTTATACTCAAGCATGTAAAAATCATGATCTGTATTAAAATAAGTATAGTTATTCCAGTCATTAGGGTATTTATATACATAGTTCTTTATCCTGTAGTAACATTAAACAAAAATTATGGTAGTAAAAACGAAATGACAACTATGTGTTATAATTTACAAAGTTCTCACAGTTTTCATAGATCATTTATATATGTCACTTTACTTTGTTTTTCTGTGTTTCTGTATATCACAGACTAATTTATTTTTTCACTTTACACAAAAATTGCAATGGAATTTTCCAAAACCATTATGGTAATGTATAGCAGAGTAAAAGCTTAAACCTAGGATACTTGTCTCTAAATATTGTGGTTTTTATACTTCAAAATGTTAAGAATTATATTAGAATTTCATAGAGACATCCCACATGCAAGTCTCCAAATGTCTAACACCAGGCTTTGGTAAAGCCATTTAGCTAATATTAGAGTGAAAATCTCCAGGTCTGAATAAGCAGTTTCTCTCTCTCCAGGCACAAAGAGCTCATCACTGAGTTTTTTAGTTGGTTGCGTGGATTGCTTTATTCAGACAGCATTCTGTCTGACATGAGTAACTTGGTCCCACACCTCCATCCATAATGTCTAACATCAGCAGGTCCTCATGGGATAATCCATTCTAAAAATTGCATACCCCATATTCCTGTAATTTTATTGTTTAAAGAGTTTTAAATTAAAAACACATAAGTCTCACTATGTATTTTTATGTGTGAATAAATATATTAGTTGCTCATATAGACACATTTAGGCAATACATGACATTCCAGAAGTGGTTTATAGTTACTGCCTTTGATTATTTTTATTACCAAAGAACACACAAATTTAACACATTTTTGGGGTTAGAAAATTTAAGTCTTTAGCTTGCAAAAATTATTCTCATATTTTTTCAATACTTTTCTTGGAACATATCTATATCTTTTCCTGTTAGAATAAAACTCACATATTTTGGCAAATGATGAAATCTGAATACATTTTCAGTTACCTTTTGGAGAATAAATGACTTAAAATATAAATAAAAATAGTATAAGATACAAAATATTTCTGCAGGTAAAAAGATCTCTCAAGGAGGACAAATCTAAAATTTTATTTTTAGCGAGCTCAGAGTAGAGTTGAGTGTGGAAATCAGATACAATAATCATATTCTATCAAATAATGCTAATAAAATAATTGAGTGCTACTTACTTTTCTAAAATGTATAGCAGAAATAGATTTTTCTTCATGCTAAAATGTTTCACAGATACCCATGTAAGTTTCTAGAGCCTCCAAGAAAGATATATAATAAACATATTAGTTTAATGTATGCCAAAACCCAGAATTTCCTTATAAAATAATCCTACCACAATGTTTAATGCCTGAAGATAAAAATCTTAACTCTTCTACCTGGTTTTAATTTTCATTAAATATCAGATGGATTTGGTTTCTATCAGCTCCAGCAATTTTCTTTCCCACTTTTAGTAATAGGTTGCTTGTTTAGATCAATAGAGCAAGAAATAATAAATAAAGTAGCTTAGATAAGTCTAAGTATCCTGTTTCTGCCTGTTTCTTTCATATACATCACTTATATTTTCTTTTAAAATTGAATGACTGATTTCATGAATTTCAGCTAAGTCTTAATTATGAATTGTATTGATAATGAAGAACCTACATACAGCTCTTTATTAATTATTTTGGCATATATTTTCTGATTTAAATTAGCCCACACTCTTGAGATTTAGACAATGATTAATGAGCAATTAGATATTCATCAAATGTCTATTATGACAGTTCCTATTCTTGATACTGAGGAAATAAAGGTGAAAAACAGCAACAAAGCCAAACTCCTATAATTACAGGGCTACAAATTCATAGTAGAGTCCGGCATTAAGTACAAAATCAAACAAAGTAAAATTGGTACTCTAAGTGCCATGAAAGGAAATTAATGGCTGTATGAACGCTGAAGGGCCTTAGGAGAAATTCATGAAATTGAGGTTTCAGGATGATGGAAGAAATGAATGGGGTAGAAAAATGATTCAGGCAAAGTTTCCTGTAGCTGTTGTGCCTGGCTTGGTGCAGGCAGTAGGTAAACAGGGTTGGTGTGGTTCACATAGAGAGAGTTGGAAGAATAATGACAAGAAATCAATGTGAAGATGTAGGTCATGTCTTTATTGGCCATGCTAACAGTAACTTCAAGTTAGGGCAAACAGCTAAATCTGCATTTAAAAAATTTCATTGGTTGCAGTGTTTGAAATGGTTGTGTATATGTGTACAAGGATATTAGGTGGAGAACAAAGATGTGGGGATAAAAATTATTAAATTATTGTAGCCACCCAGGGGAGAGATGAAATGTGTAGGCCTAGTAGGCAAATATGGAGAGATGGATAGACTTCAGATGTAGTTAAGAAGATAATGATGGAGTCTAGAAAGAAGATCAATCTGATGGTAAAAAAGGGTGATGTAAAACATGATTCTCAAGTTTCTGGCTTGTGTCATTGGAAGAATGATGGTGTTTTTTAATGAAAAGGGATCATTGGATCACAATCAAGTTTTGTAGAAAATATCATGAGTTAAAACTTGGGAGGCCGGGTGTGGTGGCTCAAGCCTCTAATCCCAGCACTTTGGGAGGCCGACACGGGCGGATCACAATGTCAAGAGATCGAGACCATCCTGGCCAACATAGTGAAACCCCATCTCTACTAAAAATACAAAAATTAGCTGGGTGTGGTGGTGTGCGCCTGTAGTCCCAGCTACTTGGGAGGCTGAGGCAGGAGAATTGCCTGAATCCAGGAGGCGGAGGTTGCAGTGAGCCAAGATTGTGCCACTGCACTCCAGCCTGGCACCTGGCAACAGAGTAAGACTCTGTCTCAAAAAAAACAAAAAACAAAAAAAAAAACTTGGTTGCATTTAGTGTGGGGTGGCTGTGAATACCCAAGGGGAGGTGTGTAGGTAGTGATTGAGCTCATAAGAGAGGTCTGAGCCAGAGTAATAAACTCGGGTTTCAACAGTGTAATATCAAGCAATAGAAGCTTTGTTTTCCATAAAAGCTTATGTTTCTAAAATGTGTTTTTAAATTTGCCATAATATTCTGATGGAGCAATACAAAAATATTGCAAAGTTTGTGTTTTGCAATTTTGTTGTAAACAGCAATATCTGTATGACTCTTTGGGAAATAAAATTAACCTAAAGCTTTTAAAAGTTGCTACAGAGCTGGTTTTATGGGAACTTAGATACAAATAGAGAACGAATCTATATTTTGTTTAAAACTCAATGCATATAATGGACAGTCTTCAGGAAGACAGAATTTTAGGTTGGGCATGGTAGCTCATGCTTGCAATCCCAACACTTTGGGATGCTGGGGCAGGTGGATCACTTGAGGCCAGGAGTTCCAGACCAGCCTGGCTAATATGGCAAAACCCTATCTCTACTAAAAGTACAAAAATTAGCCAGACATGGTGGCACACACATGTCATCCCAGCTATTTAGGAGGCTGAGGCAGGAGGATTGCTTGAACACGGGAGGCAGGGGTTGCAGTCAGCCAAGACTGTGCCATCACCCTCTAGTCTGGGTGACAGAGTGAGACTTTGTCTCAGAAAAAAAGGGGGTGGGAGAATTTTAAAGGATTGCTTAAAAAAGTCTAGTTTAATTATCAGCAAAGTTGTTTGTTGTGCATGTGTTTGGGGGTGTGTGTGTGTGTGTATGTGTGTCTGTCCATGTGATATAGTAAACACACATAAACACTCTAGTTAACACTTACACATAGCACACAAATGTTCAAGAAAGTATTCTATTTACTTTACTTTTGTGAACTCAGTTAATCCTCCAAACAACCCTATGAGGTAGGTATTTTTTTGTTTTCCCATTCTGCAAATGAGGAAAATGATCACAAGAAAGCTAAATGGCTTTTTAAACCTCCTCCAGCTAGTAAAGGGATAGGCTAGAAATCAAACAGTGGCCTGACGTAGTGTTCCACTGTTGGGTAAATGTCAGTATTATTTTCCACTATTCACTTATTGTCTTCCTTGTAATAAGATTCCATACCCTGTGTCATTGTCATGACTTGCATTTGCTTCCTATGGCAGGAATATTTTCCCCCATCTCATCAGGTCTTATTCGCTCATTTTATTTGTTCTGACCAATGGAATAGAAGCAGAAATGACAGATACAGTGCAAAACCCTTCTCAGGGTGGCCACGGATGGACCCAGGTTTTTCTCCCTTCTTGCTGTAATGTTCAAGAAAATCTAAGAATGTGCTGGGAATACAACATCCTGAGCTAGGAGGGGAACTGTTCAGAGTAGCCTGTGTTCTGTTCTTCTCTCTGCTAGAAACAGGAGATCCTTCAGTGCTTTAGCCTGTCCAGTCATGTTTCCCCTGAGGTATATAAACCAGGCTTGGTTGCCTTTAGGAATCCTTTAGCTGTCGCAAGTGGGACACATCCAACTAAGACTCTATTTGCCCTGGACAGCTATCCTGAGTCCTGGGGAATTGACTCACAATAAATCCTGGGAATCTGTTGTCCCTTGCTGCCTACCTAAAGTAATAAATTCACTTTATGTGACTTGTTGCATATGAGTGTGTTCTGTAACCAGTGCCCGGTGAACCTGGTCCAAAGCCCTTTCTAAGCATAGGGTTTAAGAGACACTGAGTGCATTTACCAGCTTTGTTACCGCCTCCTTCAATAACAGTATGTGACTGGCAGAGGCTGCTCCTTCAACCTGAGTCCTAGAATAAGTCACACGAGCAGAGACACTAACAACCTACGGTTCCTAATATGGCAAGAAAAGGGAAAATAAATGATTCTATGTTAAGACAAGCATTATGAATGAGAGAATTTAAATTAATTTTTTTCTTGTGGGAGTGATAATGAATAAAAAGTAGAGAACCATTGCTATATAACAATGAGATGTTGACGTTTTCTGTCACCATAGCTGTTTGACTTAAAAAACGTGAAATACTGTGTAGTGACTCCTCATAAAATATAAGTCCCCAAATCCACCTCTTCATTCATAGGAAGAAAATTGGTGTATTCAAGATGTTAAATGTTGTAATGCCATAGTATAATATCACCACAGGTGTTTGTTTTAAGTACACATTGCTTTACCGACTACATTTTCTCATTAAACTATAACTTTTCCAATGTACTTTACACAACTTGATATCCTCTGGTTTATTTCACTGAGAATCACTCATATAAAATATACTTAACTATCATACGCCTGGTATATTTTAAATTTAACAGTTTCATTTTACTACAAGTTTAACACATGGAGAAATCTGGAAGAAACCCTCTTAAGCTAGAATTCCAAGTCAATACCGTAAGTAAGAAGACACAGCATGCAATCTTTACCATTGCACTAAGTAGGCCTCATAACTTCTGAGTTTTCACTGAAAATATATAACACTAATCTAAGTTGAAAAAATGATTAGATGAACCTAACTAAAGACATATTTTCTTTCCTTTCTTTTCTTTTCTTTTTTTTTTTTTTTTTTTTTTTTATTTGAGACAGAGCCTCACTCTATCGCCCAGGCTGGAGTGCAATGGCACCATCTCTCCTCACTGCAACCTCCCACCTCCTGGGCTCAAGTGATTCTCCTGCTTCAGCCTCCAGAGTAGCTGGGACTACAGGAACGCACTAACACTCCCGGCTAATTTTCATATTTTTAGTAAAGACGGGGTTTCACCATGTTGCCCAGACCAGTCTGGAGCTCCTGAGCACATGTGATCCCCCCCGCCCCAGGTCCCCCTAAGTGCTGGAATTACAGGTGTGAGACACTGAGCCCTGCGGAGACACATTTTCAAAATGGCCACCACTTTTGAAAAGTATCATTGCAATGAAATACTGGAGAGACTGAAGAACTGCCCTGATCGAAGGAGTCTAAGGAGACAGAGCCACTGAAAATCCAGTGTGGAGCGTGGAATCCCGACATGTAAAAAGTGAATTAGTGGACAAATTTATTATAGTTAATAGTATTTGTTCCAGTTCTAATTTTCTGGTTTTCCTCATCATACTATGCTCATGTACGTTATTAACTCTAGGATAAACTGGTGGAGGTTATGCATACACAGTGATCTATTTCTGACACTTTTCTGAGTCTAAACTCATTATAAATATAATAAATGAGTAAGTTTTATATAGCTAATTCTTCTGTCTCTTAATTCTATAACATTTACAAGTAAAATAATGGAAGTTTTCATAAAAACCTTATATTATTTCTAAATTAGTTTTTTGTTATATAAGGAGCCATCCAAAGTTAGTTACCAAAAACTATTTTTCAGGAGTTTTGGGGTCAACTATTGGTGGTTTAGACTGGCCTAGTTGATCTTTCTGCCAGGCTTTGTCATGTCACCTGGAGGGTTATCTAGCAGTTGACTGATCATATCTTATGGTTGAAAGGCACTCTTTGGCCAAGCATGGTGGCTCACGCCTGTAATCCCAACATTTTGGGAGGCTGAGGTGAGTGGATCACCTGAAGTCAGGAGTTTGAGACCAGCCTGGCCAGCATAGTGAAACACCGTCTCTACTAAAAATACAAAACTTAGCTAGGCACGGTGGTACATGCCCCAGAATCTCTTGAACCTGGGAGGTGGAGGTTGCAGTGAACCAAGATGGCACCACTGCAATTAATGGGAAGAGCTTGGATGACAGAGTGAGTATCCATCTCAAAAAAAAAAAAAAAAAAAAAAAAGAAAGAAAAAGAAAAAGAAGAAGAAAAAAGAAAGGCACTTTTTTATTTATGTATTATTGTATTTTTGGGGTACAAGTGCAATTTTGTTACACATGTAGTGGTCAAATCAGAGTATCCATTACCCAAATAATGTAAATCGTACCCACCAAGTAATTTCTCATCATCCATCACACTCCTTCCCTGTCACCCTTCTAAGTTTTCTTTGCCTATTATTCCACATTCTACATCAATGTATAAAACTAATTTAGCACCCACTTATGAGTAAGAACATGTGATATTTGTCTTTCTATGTCTGGTTATTTCACTTATGATAATGACCTCCAATTCCATCCAAGTTTCTGCAAAAGGCATTATTTTGATTTATTTTTTAATGGCTGAGTAGCATTCTGTTATGTATACATACCACATTTTCTTTATGTTTTCAAGATGAAAACATGATCTTTCATACTCCAGCAATTTAGCTCAGGCTTTTTCACGTAGTGGACTCAGGTTTCCAAGAACCGAAAGAGGAAAAGAGTTTCTCAATCTGCAATTGAGAAACTCCAATGTGCAAGAGTTTCTCAATCTGTTTCTTAAATCATATCTGCTAATGTCATATTGGCCAAAACAAATTGTATAACTTTGTCCACCTCTTATTGGGAAGAGCTACAATATTATATTGCAAAGAGGTCTACATTCAGAGATAAAGAGAACATGTGGCCATTTTTCATGCAATGCACCCCAATTTCGGAGTTTATCTTAGCCATCTATTCTTTTTACTTGATGTTTTCCTTTGTATTTTAAAATAATTATCTCTTTAATTTCAGGGAATATGTCTAATGATCTTTGGATTGTATGTATCACAAGACTGGCAGTTTGCAAGAATCTAGTAACTGCTAAGGAATCACTAAATTAATGATTGATTAAAAATGAAAAGTGTATTAACTTTAAATTTTAAAATCATATTAACTTGGATGACTTGACATTAAAATGTAAACTGTATTATACATGAAACTTTATTTGTATTAAAAATACATATAGTTTTCTACAAGTTTCTTAGGTTTCAGTTTTGTCATTCATTGCTGATTTTTTCTTCTAATAAATGGTCTATTTTGACTGTACTAACTTGTCACTCTTCTGTGTTTTTAGTTTTCAGAGAGATCTATGTTTACTGATTTTTAATGAAAGGATTAAATGCTATATTTCTCAACTTTGTTTTTACTTTTGAAATACTAATAGGAAATGCTACTTAATATAATTGCTTAGTTCCATAGACATGTTTTGAATTACTACTATGTGACAAGTGGAATGTTTTGTTATTGTTAAAATCAATTTTCTCAATCCTTTTAACTATTGCTAGACTAGCATTTTCTTGTTGTTCAGGTGTCATGTGAGCAGTTTTGCTTTACTTTTAAACATCAAATGCCTTAGATTTTCCCACCTGTTTAATATCATCTACATCAGCAACAAAAAGAAAATTAATGAATTATTCCAAATTTGAAGAGTGAATATAAAAAACTTTGAAGAGTAAAGTTTACAAAAAATACAATTAATATTTATATTAAAATTATACCAAATTAAGATAATTAAGGCATATTTGATTTTAAATATTACCATATAAATATTAATGATTTTTTAAAACTGAAAGACATGTTTGTCTTTAGTAATTTCAGAAAAATACCTGGTTTTGTTTATTAGTTTATATGCAGCACCTAGTTCAGTGACTAATAAATTATTTTTTAAAAAGACAAAAACAACAAAAACAAGTAATCCAGTTAGAGCCATGAAGTAATGAATAACTCTGGCTGTCATATCCAACGGAGCAGGTACATATCTAGGAAATTCACCATTTTAAACTGTTGCCTTCACTGACATTAAATTGTGAAAAAAGAAGCCTTTATTTGTAAATGTCTTCTGTCCATGAATAATTTACCTATGCAGACTTTAAGTGGAAGGAGAATAATCCCTAGATTATTTGGGATAATTTTCGAGAACATAAGGATGATTTAGTTTTATTTTCATGTATTGCCTCTTTTGTATGCCCTTCTATGGTCATGGCTTATGTATTTTCCTTACACTTCTTCAAAAGCATCACAAGAGCACTAATTTAGAATAGCTGTAATTTTGGCATCTCTTTGAGAGCAGTAAACAAAGTTGTGTGCTAACACAAATGCTTGTTCTTTGTTTCTGTGGATTCTCCACAGTCTTAAAAATTTCTTATCAGGAAAATCAATATGGAGAATGGTCATTTCTTAGTGACTTTGTTTTTATAGCAGATAAGAGCATAATTCTTTTACTCTACCTTACTAATGCCCCAGACCTTCGCATATTTTTTTAAAAAATAAAAATTAATTAACTTCAATTTAAAAGAAAAATATGAAAAAAAGAGAGAAAAGATTTACATTTCATTTTTTTCTTCATTTGTTTTTTACAACAAATTCATTTCTCAATAATTGATAATAACATTTGAATTAACCAATGTCCTTCTAATCAAGTTGAGAAAATAATAGAACCATCAGTTGTTTTCAATCTCCTCTTCCTAGAATCATCAGCATTTTCTTCCTGATTAAAGCAAGCGAGTCATTAATTAATATAAGCACTGGTTACCCTGCAATTGAACAAGCTTCTAATACACAATCAAATCCAACCATCTACTTAGAATATAACCTATAATCAAGACAGAGCCATTGTACATAGCAAGTAAGAGGTAAGCGAAAACTTATAGCAGAAATTTGTCAAACCACACAATCTAAGATTTTAGAGCATAAACTATTTTTTTCTATCAAACCGTGTGGTTACAGCAGCAAATCAAAGCTACCATATTATTTAAGTGATACACAATCTGTAGATCAGCCTGGGTAAAGAGCACTCAACCATTTCCCAAGATATCTGTAAGACCTTGGATCCCCCCAGGGTGCATCATAACAGCAGGAAGCATATTTGAGAAATAGTTCATCCTCTTTCTTTAAAGCTGTCACCAATATGAAGTAGTACTTGAAACTATGTGTTTCTGTTCTTAACCCTGTTGTCGTCTATATTTTCCTTCTACAATTTGATTTTACCTACATATTAGATTTGTTTTATTTTGAAACAGTTTTGAGACCTACAGTAGACTGAAAGCATCAGGTTTATGAACTCTCTTGGATGAATTCTCCCTTGTTTCTTTTAAATATTAATAACAAAGGAACACAACAGTCCAGTTAAATAAAATAAACCTGCTAAGTTGTATTAATCTTCAAAATCATTCAGATTTATTCTATATTTCATGAGTATAGCATGCCACCTTTATCTATGACAAACAACATCATAGCCAATACTATTTAATTGGGGAAAAGCCTGTATAGTCTGTCTTTTCACTGCTATAAAAAAAAAAACCTGAGACTGAGTAGTTTATGAAGGAAAGAAGTTTAATTGTTTCATAGTTCCACATGGCTGCGGAGGCCTTCTTCTTCATAAGATACGTAATTGGTCTTTACAATCCTATGCCTTACAACTACTTAAGTCACAGATTTAATGAATTCAATGAAATTATAAAACTAGACTCTTCAAACTTCTTTTTCCATTTTCATGTTTTCACTCGTCTTATTTTTGTGATAATATAATTTTGTCTGCTATATCATATCCACTCTCTATGACAGCTTTCCTGAAAGTTCTAATCTGTACTGATCTCCTCCTTTTCTGGAATACTAAAATACTTATCATATGTGCATCAATATTTAGCATAAGTCTAAATTATGATAATCATCAGAGGAGTATATTTTCTCCTAAATAGGGGTACTGGCAATTGATAAGAATTCTGGTTATATTATCTCAAGAGGTTTCCTCATCCTCATAAATGTTCAAGAGTGGAGAAAAATAACTATGCAATACATTGTTTGGGATATCTTCATTAGATATCTTCAACGACTTGAAACTTTGACACTTCTTCTTCATGAACAGATTGGTTTAAAGCAAATATTTTACTACAATATTATTTCAAAACACACAAAGTTTTCATGGAGAAACCATGTAGTTTCCTTCATCTTTTCTCTAATGCTAGGATGCTATTCATTCCTTCTTCATCTCTGCCATCTATACAAAAGCTTACAAAAGTAAAATAGAATGTATTTTGCTGCTTAAATCCATTATTTAGTTTTATTTACTCCTATCTTGGTTTTTAAACCTTTACAAATATTCCTTTGTATTATCTTTGGATGTTTATGACTTTTAAATCCAATGATAATCTTTTTTAGCTTCTTTTTTAAAGTTTATTCCAAACTTATGTTCATTATTCCATTTATAGGGCAATTTTTTAATTGTCTTTTGATAGGAGAAACACTTTGACCAGGCATTACATTTTCACAAGGGACTATAAATTTCCCCGCTAAAACATACACTGCATAGAAAAGAATAACCACTGTACCACAATAATTTTCACTAATTTATAGTTGAAACTCCATCTTTCCATTCCCACTAATCTACCCTCCCTCAGCAGTTTCAGTCTAGCATCTAAAACACAATGGAGAAAACAGCCTTTTGATTGTTTCAGAAGCCATAATCATTTGCAGAACAGCTTATCCCTGAACTCAGGTTTTATCAGGTAAAGAGAAAAAGAAAATCTATTCATTTTTAAAAGCTAAAAAAATAATAATTTTATGTGCCTTTTTCTGCCTATACTGAAATTTCCTATGGACTATGCTAGTCTCTTCTATTACGAATCTCTGATGTTATTAAATCCCACAGTGATTTTTTTTCTGCAATAGAGCCTATAGAAAGTACAGTTCTTGTGAAATTTCATGAAGCGTAGCCCATGAACTGCTTCCTTATACACCCTGCAAGAACACTGTTACTCTCCTCTTACTTCCTCAGGGCACTCACTCTGCATTATGTCTGAGGGGAGAAACTAGATTTGAAATTTGCTGGTCCATAAGGAGAAAATGTCTTTGTTTCAAGATAGCCTAAAATCCTAAGTATTATTTACACAAGTTTGAATTAACACAGCTTGCCAGCTACAAGGTTTTAAAGTGATTCATGAGCAAGTTATTGAATTACAAAGTAGACCTCTCATGATTATGTTTTACAAAGAAATAGAGATGTAAAATATATATGTACATAAAGAATATATCTACCCTCTTTTGGGGAAAGGACTGAATTGGCAATGCACCTATACATGTTACTTCTTAAAACAACTTCGTTACAAAATAAATGTTAAGTTTTACATTTTACTTCATACAGAAAATATACCTCCAGCATTAAAATATTATGTTTTCTTTATTCTAAACTACTTCTAAACATGTCTATTATTGTCTGGAGTTAAAGTATTTTTAGGTAGAGGCCAAGGACATCCAAATGTCCTGCTAATATTAAAAAGATAGTTTTCTTTCATCTTTTCATTGGTTATCGTTTGCTTCTTGAGGAAATTTTTGTGACTCCTGTCACCATCCAATTATCCTTGAATAAGCCATTAACCTGATTGGCTGCCAGTCAACCCGGGTCACAGACCACCTAGCCCCCATGGCTCATGACACAGGACCCTTGAGAGTCCCAGCCCTCTAACAAGCATGCTGACCCCATTTATTCTTGAAATTACAAAATTATAGAAATGGAGAGCACAAGAGTGATTGGTAGGAATGTGGAAGATGGGAGAAAATTAGGCGTGATTCTAAAATGACAAAACCAGGATCCTTGAGATAATGAAACTCTTCTGTATCTTGAATGTGGTGATAGCTACTTTAAATCTACGCATGATAAAATTATGCAGAACTAAATACTCACAGAAGCACATAAATAAATGTAAAATTGGTGAAACTTGAATAAGTTAGGTGGATTATATTACACTCAATTTCCTCATGCATGATATACTGTTTCACTAATAAAAATATAGCATATTCACCCACAAATTTAGAATAAATGCTATAGACATACTATAATTGGCAAAAGTGTTATTTTAAAAACCAGATTTCAATGTTTTTCCTGTTGTCTCCTATAAACTCGGAGAAAATCATACCCTATTTAGATGGAACTGAAATGCAAGGATCTTCTGGTTTGTAAACTTTGAAACTTCTAGGATGTAAACAGAAATATTAATAATGTAGATGTTACACTTTATGCACACAATTAAAAAAAACTGCTACAGCTGCTAGTGTTGAAATCATAACAAGATTAGTAACAAGAAAAATAATTCAACATGTACTAAAAATCCAACCATTTATTTGTAAATATGGGAATGTGGAAAAAAATCATAAAATTTTGAAAACTCACATAGACATTGCAAACATGCTATAAATAAGGCATTTAAATGTCACTCAATTACTTCTTCTTATTCTATTACTTTGTTTCTTGAATAAGAACATAATTTCAATATTTCCATGTATTTGTTTCTAGGTTTGCTTTGAATACATTGTAGGTACTTGGCACAGATTTCCGATGCTTAAAATTAACTATATTTATATTGCTACAGCTTTCCTGACTACCAATAATTAAAACAAAAACATTATTTTAAACTTAGCATATCATATAGTTTCATTCTTCTTTGCAAGTAATCAATGATGCATTAAATTTTTCATAATGATCATAATAATAACAAGAAATTGTGCATTATTCATTGGTAACAACCTGAAACTTTTTGGATTAAATATTTTCCAACATTGTGTCATTAACTTTTTTTAAATGCTTGCAATCTTTATAACATAAACGTGTGCAATTTATATTTCTTTCTCATGACTTTTTATTTTTCTTCATCAATAACACATATTGAACAATTTAATTTAAAAATACTCTCAAATATTTTGCCAATACATGGAAACAGATTAAAATATATTTTTATTAAATGTATCTTTACATGGATGAAAAAATACTCCATGGCAACCTTATATGAATGTAAATATAGAGACTCAAAAGTAATAAAACAATATGAATTAACCAAAAGAGAACTAAACACCATAAATTTGAAACAGGGATCACCTGCATGTGTCACAAATATATATAAATATATAATGTAGTATATAAAATATTTCTGAAGCTAAATACATTTGATATAAATTATTTTAATATTTTGTTTATTGGCATGAGCCATAATGCTCATATATTAGCGATTTTTTTTAATGAAAGCAGTGACAGAAGAATTCACTTCTAATTTTATTATTAATTTAACAATTCCAATAAATGGCTGTTGTAATGAATTACCACAAACAGGTATATTTGAAATGTACTGCTTACATTTAAACCCTTAAGATAATGTAAATGGTCTTATTAAGTGATATTTTATAACTGATTAAATTATTTGATTGAAATAAAAAAAAATGTGTTGTCAAACAGGCCTGTCTTAAGAGGAAATTCATGAGCTATGTAGAGTTCAAGAAGAGATGAAATATATCAATTTCTTTAATTCACTTCAGATAAACTGTTACTGAAAGAATGCTAAATATGATTTCACCTTTGATGTAAAGAAGTTGGCAATGGGGATGATACCATTGAAACAAAAAGGAAGAATGTGACAACAGAATCAGATTGATAAAGGCAGAGACTGATGCAAGCTGCCAATTTTCTTTTCCTTTACTTTTCTTTTTCTTTCTTTTTTTTTTTTATTTTTTGAGACAAGAGTTTCAGTCTTGTTGCCCAGGCTAGAGTGCAATGGTGCAGTTTCAGCTTAGTGCACCTCTGCCTCCTGGTTTCAAGCAATTCTCAGCCTCCCAAGTAGCTGGGATTACAGGCCCCTGCCACCATGTCTGGCTAATTTTTGTATTTTTGGTGGAGATGGGATTTCACCATGTTGACCAGGCTGGTCTCAAACTCCTGACTTCAGATGATCTGCCTGCCTCAATCTCCCAAAGTGCTGGGACTACAGGCATGAGCCACCACGTCCTGCCAAGCTGCCAATTTGGAAGACACTAAGAGCAATCTTACTTAAATATAATATCAGAGAAGATGTAAGAAAAAATATTTTTGTTTATTTATGTATCAGTTTCTTGTTATGGCTATAACAAATTACAAAAACACTGTGGTCTAAAACAACGTAAATTTATCTTACAGTTCTAGAGTTTCTGTGTCCAGAGTGAAAACTTAGGTACCAAAACAAAAGTGTCAGCAGGACTGATTTTTTTTTTCTAGATCCTCCAGGGGAGAATCCATGCTTTGCCAGCTTATAGGGGCACCTGGCACTGTTTAGCTCATGACCCCATCATTCCAATCCCTGCTGCCTCCTTCATATCACCTCTTTCCTCTGCTGTGTTCAAATAGTGTTCTGACTCCCTCTTACATGGACACTTGTGATTCTATTTAGGGCTCACTCAGACAATCCAGAATAATCTCCTGTTCTCAAGATCCTTTCCTTAATCATATCCACAAAGTTCTTTTTGCCATATAAAGCAACAATCACAATTCCAGAAATTAGGAGCAGAATATCTGTGGGAGCCTACCACAACAATATACCCTCCAATTTCTTAAATGTGACTTCAGAGAACACTGGAAATTCATCAACCTACAGTAGCTTTAAAGGAGTATTTCGGGAACAGAGTTAGCATGTCAAATTAAGGGCTCATCTAATTATACATAGGAAGCTTGAGACTTCCTGTGGAGCACAAAGCAGGGATGCACATATGGCTATTTCTCATCCAGATTAGTCCATTCTCACACTTTAAACGAAGAATCTGATGTCTAAATATATAGTGCTGTATGCCTTGCTGGTTATGCCATGAGCATGCTTAAAATTGTTATAGATATCAAAATATAAATAGAATCCATTGCACTTGAAAACTATTTCCAGATTGAATTGGCTTTTGTGTAATCAATCTTTTCCTCTGAATTATCTTCTTTGGTAGGTACCTGAGCAAGGCAACCGTTCTCATACATGTAGATGCATCACTTTAGAATATATTTCTGGTGATTTTATATACATTCATCATGTCTCTATAGCTAGATTGAAAACTCCTTATGGGCTAGAACAAAGTATTCCACTTTACATTTATTTTGCAAGCTGGAATAGCCTCTATTCATTATTTAAGAGAGTCCTCAGAATTCGCTTCCTTCCCTTACAGGTCTGAGAGAGCCGTCACATATACTGAATTTGATTCTTGTGGTCCATTGTCATATGAAATTCACCTATACCCTATGCAGATGCTGCCCTAGGGGTTCATGTTTTGAAAAGATATTTAAGGTTAACATTTTCCATATCTCTTTCTCTGAAGAGAATTGTGATTGTAATCCCAGACAACATGGGAGCATAAGGACAGTGTAATGGTTTCTTATGTAAGAAATATACTTAATGAGCAGTTCGTTTTGTTTTAATTTCAACATTCTGATCATCCAAGTGTGGTGTTAGTATAAACCAGTAAGTCATATCAGTCAGTATCTGTTCTGACTGATCAGTTCATTGGACCATACCAGTAAATGCTGTGAATACCATTTCCTGACTTTCCTTAGCTTTTGGAGGTCATTAAAGGTTCCTCCCTTTAATCTACAGACTGATAGTAATATTATTTTTTATTTGTTTTCTGTAGTTATGAAATACAGACATATTGTCAAACATTTGACAATCTTAGGTCAGTACTCTCCCAAAATATTTATGTATTATGCAGTTATGCATATATTTACTTATACAGTTATTAAAATTTCATAGTCCAGGAAGCTTCAAAACCTGCTAACAAATATACTAAATCATTTTGATCTTTCATGGACCAATTCTCCTTAACAAGAGACTAAATCGGGGTGTTCATTCACCAGATAAAGCAGTTTATTTCTAGAGGATAACTTTACCTGAGACCAAAATGTTATTAGTACAATGTGTGTGTGTGTGTGTGTGTGTGTGTGTTTTAATTTCATATTGTTTCACACAATAAATGAGAAACAAATGTTTTAGCTCAATTTCTTTGTAAAGTTTATAATGCATAGAATTTGAAATAAGAAATAGGCCATAGAACAAGATTAAAATAAACTCATAAAATGAAAATAAACCCAGTATAAAACACTACTCATTCTATACAAGTTTATAAAAGCACTACTTTAAAGGTGATAGCACATGTGTTAAATGTGATAGACAGTGAGGTATGAAGAACAGTATGTTAAATGCAGCCTTCAGATGCATACAAGAACAACTATGCTAGGGCAATTAAGACATAATAATTTTTGATAGACTGAAACATAAATTTTAGAATCCTAAAATCTTAAAGTTGGCAAATGTCTCAAAGTCCTTTTTGCTGAATCACATTACCTATAGGAATGTGTCCTAATATACTTGGCCACACTTTATCTTAGTTCTTCTTAGAACATGCACTGTCAAGGCACCCTACCTCAGACCACTGCTGTTAAGAAAGGAAAACGTTTTAGAGGTTTCCCTAAAACCGAACATCCCTCTTCTTCTATTAATTTTATCTCTTGTTCTTGTTTCACTTTTGAAGCTAGAAAGACTATTTAATCCCTTTTAAGAAAGTAGTAGAATTTAAATAACTTAAACATCAGCAGGTCTCTTTTTAGCTCTCCCCATTCAAAGTCATAATGTCCACTGTCTCCTACTTTTTCTCATGTAGTTAAATCTTTTATAACATTTTACCTTCAAACATGCAACAAACTGAGAGAAAAAGTTTTTTTACCCATTTTTAAATAATCTTATTTATTTTAACTGAAGAAACTATGACATACAAAAAAAATGCTCAAATGTTAGGTATTCAGTTTGATGAATTTTGACTGGCATGCACCAAGCCAGTCAACTAAAACAAGTTAGTGTTTGCTCTGCTCCAGGAAGTTTCTTCATACCAGCTTCATTTGATTCCCACCCATTAGACGCAATCACTGATCTGCTTTCTGCACTATGGATAACTAAAGAGATAACAGGTTCTCATCTGCCAGGAAGAGAGAAAACTTCAGAAGTTTTGACAGTCTTTAGGGTAGGTAAATAAGAGGAAAAAAAATCCGTTTAAGACATCGAAAAGTAATTTAGAAAAAAAAAAAAGGAAACAAAAATCACCTCCTCTGCATATTTTTATAATGAGAAAGAGATATCTATGCAACAAATGATTTTTCCTAAGAGACATTTGTAATTGTAAATACTGCATAGTCATATTTAAAAAAAAAAGGAGCTTGACACGAGTGCCCGATTTAACTTTCCTTTCATCAGTAATTATTCTTCCAAGTTACCACTCCTTCATAAGGGGGTTGGTGCCTTTCACTGTTTTTAACCAGTGTCTTTATTTATAACCATATCTATGTGAATGCATTTACCCTACTGAGAAATGAAATTTAGTGGGGATTTCACTCTGCATTTCACTGCCAAGAGGATATACTTGCGATACCTTTTTAGATGATTAAGTGGAAAGGCTCAACCGTCATGGTAGAATAAAGTCAATGGAATTGTGTCTTTTAATAAATGGTTGCCTCAAAACTGCATCTCTGGTCAACTACAAAGTCTGGCTTATTTCAGTCCCCAAATATGTATCTAATCTACCTAATTTTGGTTGATCTGCATGAACACCACACTCATTCAAACTTCTTCATTTCAAATATTACAATAGTTTCCTAGCAACCACTATCATTTGTGCATGCTGGCCTTCCTCCTATCTAAAAATGTAACTTTTCTGGTAAAAACCCTCTATTGGCATGCCAGATCTAAAATAGAGATCACATTAGTAAACATACTCTATAAGATCCTGGACTCACTACACTAGCTCCCATTCTTCTCTCCTTTTCAACCACTGGATCGAATTTCAATCTCTCTTACTTATAGAGCCTTTGCACATGCCTGTTGTTCTTACGTATTTCCCATTTCATCTAATTAATGCCTATGCTTTCCTTATATAAGTGCTTAATGTCTAATCATTGCAAAATATCTATGAGTTAAATACCTTTATTTTAATTGTGATTTGTGGAACCCTCATCATTGTAGCAATTGCTATATCTGATATTTAGTTGTTCTAATTTAATATTTTGATGAATTTACCTCTCTCTCAACTGAAAGAACACATATGATTAAGTTATCTCTAATACCTGGCACAATATCTAGCGAGTAGTAGGCAGTAGGAGGTTAATAAATTTATATTGAATTAATTAGCAAATCTGTTTTTAATGAACAAGACACCACAAATCAGCCAGTGATCACAGGTTTTCAGATAAATTGATAAGGAGAAGGTTGACTAGGTAATAAATTTATAAGATTTGATGGCAACAACTAAGATTTATTTAAAACAGCCACAGAGTAAAATGTCTTAACATTGGGTTATTTAGTTATCAGTTTATTGACTATTATTAACTTTCACCAACAATGAAAGTTTAAACATTCAATTTTTACTATGTCAAAGATTATAAAAATACAACTGATTGGATTTCATAACATGTACTATTATCTGTAGTGAAATAATGTATTCAAAAAGTGAACCACACAAGAAAGAGTTTTTAAATAATAATATAAAATTAGTATGGATAAATATTTAGAATCAAAATTATATTATACATATTAATCTCACAATATATGCATTTCTAGAAATGAAATGAAATTATATCCATAGTTTCCTTGTTAAGAAAATCAAACATGTTGTTTTCCTGGAAAAGAATGCAATCTATCTGTATTTTCATAATGTACAAATATTACATGCCTTCATAAACAGTCCCAACATGGATAGAAAAAATATATGTGGAGACAAAGAGATACTTTAAAAATTGATTGGTAATAGTCCTCACTGGAAGTTAAATTTGATGTTATGCCCAGTTATGTAGCTATTGAAATAGACAGGCTAGACAGACCAAAGAGAAGACAGATGTCCTGAAAAGAACTCTGTCTTTCCCACGTACATTCTGCTACTTCTTTCCTTTTCTCTGCAGCTTCTAAGGACATTCTTTCTGTGCAAACTGAGTTTCAGATGAGGCAAAATATCTCAGCATTCAGATAAACTAAAACATACGATGTAACTTTTGACCAAGATCTCTAGCTCATGCCTGTAGTCCCAAAACTTTGGAAGGCAGAAGCCTTCCAAAGAAGGGAGGACTGAAGCAGGGAGGACTGCTTGAGCCCAAGAGTTCCAGATCAGCTTGGGCAATGTGGCAAAACCCCACCCTTACAAAAATATTTTAAAAATAAGCTAGTGTGGTGGGGCACACCTGTAATCCCAGCTACTCAGCAGGCTGAGGTGGGAGGATTACTTGAGCCTGGGAGTTTGGGACTGCAGTGAGCCATGATGGTGTCACTGCACTCCAGGCTGGGTGACTAAGACCCTGTATCAAAAACAAAAAAAAAGTGCAACTTTTCTTCCAAGAAGCTAGGGACCTAAAATACCAAGGTATCACTCAAAGGGATTGCCATGACAAATTTCTAAAAATTGGTAGCCCTACCAATAAATAAATAATTGAAACATTGAAACACTTTACAAACATTCTATAAAATCTCAGACATTTGATGTAGATAACGAACTTTCAGCAGATAAGGGTTTAGTGGCATTGCAGAGGCTTTCCAGCCTCTCAGAGAAAGCTTTAGTTTTTATATTGTTCAGAGGTTCTATTATTTAAACATTTTAATATTATTCTACCCCACATAGTGTACAGAGGGAATAGAAATGCTGCCTGATTCTGTAGGATACCAAGTGTGATCGTTAATTGTATTAAGTTGACTAGGTTATGAGATGCCTAGATAGATGGCAAAATATTATTTCTGTGTACGTCTGCGGGTGTGTTTCCAGAAAAGATTGGCATTTAAAATAATAGACTGAGTTAAAAAATATCCACCCTCATCAGTGTGGGCAGACATCATCCAATCTGCTGAAGGAGAAATAGAATAAAAAGGCAAATAAGGACAGGTTATTTCTCACTTCTTGAGCTACAACTTTTCCTGCCCTCAGACATCAGAGTTTCTGTCTCCAGCCTTTGGGCTCGAGTTCTGACATGTACAACATGATTACTATAGTTAATAATCCTGCATTGTTTACTTAAAATTTGCTAAGAGAGTAGCTCTTAAGTGCTCTTACCATCCCCCTACACACACATGCACCAATGGTAACTACAGGCAGTGATGGATATATTTTTTTATTGTACTTTAAGTCCTGGAGTACATGTACAGATCGTGCAGAATTGTTACATAGGTATATATATGCCATGGTGGTTTGTAATTAATTTGACACTAAATGATGTATACATACATCAAAAAAATCACATTGTAGACCTTAACTATATATGTTTTTAGCAATATTTAAAAAATATAGAGTAAGAAAATGGCATTTGGATGTGGAGAGGCAAAGGTAGAATAAACAGCTTCTTTTCCCACAAAAAAAAAATTCCATTAAAAATGGTAATTTATTATCTAATATTAAGGCTTGTTTCAGTTTATACAGCTCCTCTCCTTTTAGGAATTGCATGCTCCTTTTGCTCCACTGCTACAACTCATTTTCACTAACTTTATTATGCAAAGCATATCACTTTGTACTCCCTGCTTGCTTGTGGCTTTCCTTCCTTTCTTCACTATCCAAGACTAATTAATATGTTTTGCTATGAATCATCCACTCCAGCTTCTACTCTTCAGCTGTAAACAATTAGCAGTGACTTGGGAATTTCTAATTCTTCCTTCTCACGGATACTAACGCTCTGTAGTGAAAGGGAATAGCAATATAATATTTCTTCCCGCTTAGATGAATAATGCCGTTCCCTACAGCCACCCCTCTCCCCAACCACCACCACCATCACATACACAGAAGGTAGAAGTAGCTACTATTAATTTAATTTCATGTAGCAGTTCCCTGTTCCTACCTCCTTCATTAAGGTTGACATTAAAAATGAAATAAACCTAAGAAGGGCTTAAGAGGGCTTATCCATCAGAGAGATACAAAAATATATATATTGGTATAAAAATACAGTAAAACTTTAGCGGTATGCAGTCTTTAATATTTGTATTGTTTAGGAATAAAAGTATTTATATGAAATTACATGCCGGCTATATATATCGCTAATCAGCTGGACAAAAATGTTTCATCTCCCCTCTTAATAAAGCTTTTGCTAGTTGAAGTGAGATAAGCAAATATTCTTTATGTTAGCTTAGTGAAGGTCAGAGAAACAAATAATGATACAATATTATTTTCCAGCCAATAAACATCTTACTTAGGAAAGACAGTGAAAGCAGGAACATATAATTAGAAACTGGTTTTAAAAGGACTACATAAGTAACACGTTGTGTACGTTTTCTGGACATCATATCACTATTTCCTTATGACCTTGGCTTGGGTAATGTGAACTGCTAGACGAAACTGCTCCAACCACTTACAATGTTCAAACGCACACACATACACACACACACAAATAGTGCATTTTTTATTCACCTGTCTAAAGCTTGTTTTCCTTGTTTATAGTGTATTACCTCTACAATCCAAGTAACTAGATTTTTTTCTATCTTCTAGTTTTCTATCCTTAAGTCTCCTCTAAGTTTTTCTTCTATTAGCGTTTTGCTAGTGGAAATAATGAGAAAGGCTTTTCAGTGGCAATTCTAAACATAACAGTGATAAAATATTCCTCCCTACTGGGTGGAGCTGAACCACTACCCTGCCCTTGGTACTCCACTACGGAACACATCTTTTTCTTAAAAATCATCACATAATAATGGCACGTATGACTGCAATCCACATTCCATTGGCTAGAACTAGTCATCTAGCCAAACCTAATGGCAAGAGAGACTGGGGAAATAAAGGCTAGATATATGTCCAAAAAGAGAAAATTGATGTTTAGTCAACATCCTTTGTAAACATGTATTTGCAATTTTTGTTTTTAAGACTGAAGTTTGCTCTGGAGTTAAGACTAAAAGGGTGAGTTCTCATTTTTACATGTGATAATTTCAAATATATATGTTCAATCACTGTAGATTGGATTCAAGTAACTTAAGTTTGTAAATATGGGCAATCTCACAGGGACAAAACTTTTTTCCTTGTTTTCTTTTCAGACATAATCAGCAATTTTCTGTAATACTGTTGAGTTGTAATTATAAAGATGAGTAAGATAACATCTATCTCTTAAGATTCCTTGTTATTGTTATTCATAAACTGCTTCTAAGAACTTGAATCATTTTAACTGTAATGGCTTCTTTGACAGCCATTTAAAGCAAATACACAGTCAGTTGAAGTTCTGTTTGTTTTAATATTTATGCAACATTTTTATTTTCTGGTTAAATGTTTGCTAGATTAATACATTTTATCAGGAAAATTAGAAATTCCAGTTTATGTAAAGTTTTTCCGTTGATGTAACGACATGTAGTTTTTAATTGTACTGGCTTTTGGAAGAAACTATTGACTTACTAACTTATGTGTGTTTGTTAATTTTTAATTTTTTTACAAATACAAAGTACATTTATTCATGATGTACAATAGGATGTTTTTATATGACGTTGAACATTTTGGAATGACTAAATAACATATCTATTACTTCACTTACATATATTTTTGTAATTAAAATATGTAAAATTTACTCTCAGCAGTTTTTAAACGCACAGTTAAATGCATTGTTATTAACAATAATCACCATACTGTACAATAGATTTCAGACTTACACTTTCTGTCTAACTGAAATTTTGTATCCTTTGACGAACATTTTCTCAATATCTCCAACGCCATCTCTGGGCCCATTCTACTCTCTCCTTTGAGTTCTACATTTTTATACCTCACATGTAAATGAGGTCATGCAGTATTTGTCTTTCTGTTCCTACCTTAATTTACTTAGTATAATGTCCTCCAGGTTCATCCCTGTTGTCCAAAAGAATAGGATTTCCTACTTTTTAAAAGCTGAATAGTATTCCGTTGTCTGTATATTTTATATTTTCTTTACCTATTCACCTGATGATGGACACTTTGGTTGAAACCATAACTTTGCTATTGTGAATACTGTTGCAATGAACATGACAGTGCACATATATTTTTGACATACAGATTTCATTTCCTTACAA
The DNA here is from genome assembly GCF_030222135.1 of Aotus nancymaae. Lineage (NCBI taxonomy): Eukaryota > Metazoa > Chordata > Mammalia > Primates > Aotidae > Aotus > Aotus nancymaae. Next base: position 27,655,302 of record NW_026988435.1, read on the forward strand.
TTTATACCCAGTAGTGGAATTGCTGGATCATATGGTAGTTCTATTTTTAATTTTTTTGAAAAACTTCATACTGTTTTTCATAATAGCTGTACTAGTTTACATTTCCACCAACAGTATACAAGGATTTCTTTTATTTCCACATCCTCTTCAACACTTGTTATCTCTTGTTTTTAGATAGCAGCCATTATAACAAAGTGTGAAGTGATATCTTGTGACTTTAATTAGCATTTCCATGATGTTTAGTGATAATGCACATTTTCTTCATATACTTGCTGGCCATTTGTATGTCTTATTTTACAAAATGTGCTATAGGTCTCTTGCCTTTTTTTTAATTGGGATTTTTCTTTCTTTCTTTGTTTCCTTGCTATTGAGTTGTTTGAGTTTCTTATACATTTTAGATACCAACTCAAGTATATTTGCCATATGTTTGATGCTAAACGATGATAATATTGTGATAAAACACGTTATGCTAAATGATGATAATATTGTGATAAAACACAAAATTTTACCTTTGCCCCACACAAAGCTTATATTCTAGTATGGTAATACAATAGCTATCAGTTGAACACTTAACTATACTTTTACTTAATCCTGAAAACAAAATAGGTATTTATTACCTCCATTTTGATTCCAAGAAAAGTAACTTGTCCAAGGTCTCATTAGTCACAAAAACAAAGACGGGACACAAACTCCAAAGGAATTGTTGGCACCATGCCAGTCTCTGTATATCACCTATGAGCATGACTTTTTTCTTATGTAATTAATACCACATTTTTTCTATAATTTCATTGGAAAGTAAGTATATATTTTCCATGCTTAATTTTAAATTATTTTCTGTCCTAGCATTTGAATAAATTATGCCAAAATACCTTGTAGTCTTACCACCATTTTCTAATAAACCTGTGTGTTTTCCTTGCAGGTAGCTTTTAAAATTTTATTTTTCACTTAAAGTGGAGAGATTACTTGCTGATATATACTCTTTTAAACAATGAAGAAATAGTGCCATCTTCTGTCTATGTTTTATTCAACAACTGGGAATAAAAAACATTGGTTATTATACACAAGCAAAAGGAAGCAAAGAATTTGGAGATATTATGATTTGGCATAATGTGCCACATCTTTGAACACATGCAAAGGGGCTAATTATTTGAAAGGCCTCTCAGGGCAAAGACTGTTTAAAACAGTTCTGTGTGATTAATTATTCAAAACCTTTGACTATCCATTCAAACAATGGAGAGAAAGGTAAGGAGGCGGGGGATACTGCTCAGAGTAAGGGAAACAGGTGGCAAGTGCTTGTAACTATTTGGTGTTTACAGTGTTGAAGGAATACAAAAGCGTTTTTCCTGTTTTTATAACATCTGTTAATTCCCCATTCATTGATATCTTCACAAAAATATGCTTGATATTGAAAAATTCTCCAATCACTTATTTGACAAGAGAAAAGTTGGAAAAATAGGAATACATTTTTAAATGAGTTTCTACATTAATAAATATATTTTTATCTACATGTGGTTCATAGATTTTAAACTAAAGTCAGAATAATTAACATAAATAAAAATATTTTTAGATTTATGATGTAGCTCAGGAAACCAATTTCTTATAAATCATATTTGGAAAAATACCTTATTAGGACCAACTTACTTTCATCTATTGCTGCCCTCTCAAAGGCAAAACACAAAAACAAATAAAATCTATGAAAGAATTCTATAAATCTTATTAGTATTGAAAGAGAGTATTTGAGTTGCTTTAAATTTTATTTTTATGATGTATCTCCAGAAGATTGAAGTTTTACGACTAGTCACATTTTTATAAACACATCAGGAATTATGTTTAAAAACTAGATAAATAATTATTCTTCTAAGAATTTAGAAGAAATCAAAGACAAATTAATAATAATTAATAGGTTGAAGCTCTCTTATCTGCAAGACTCCATAGATACAAGAACAAGAACAAAAGTTAAAGACAGCTTCATTTCACACTTCAGAAAGCTGGTCATTGGCACAAAAATTTGCTTGCTTTGTATGATCATTTTGTATATTCAGAGGTGAATCCCTGACTGGGACAGGAAAACATATGTGGATGAAGCACAGAGTGCCAGCATGTCATCAACAAATTGACAGTTCTCAAAGGAAAAACACTCCTTGCATTTTGGCTGAAATCATTTACAGTTCACTTTTTTTGTATAATTCTCTTTCTGTAAGACTTATTCTAATGGTTTAAAGTGGATTTGTTTTCCATTCTTTCTTCGATTAATTCCCATTCTGGTGTGGAATCTAATCTCCAAGTAGCTAAACACATTTAAATTTATGTAAATTGCTGATTTTGTCTGATATCAAAGCAATCAGTGCTGGACAGAGTTTAGAGTTGCATGAAATTAATGGGGCAACTGAGTACCATAATTTTAAGAATGTTGGTTGTCTGAGATCTGAAAGGTCACTGGATCTGAGGACAAAAATCTCTCATCCATTTCTAAATGCTCCATGTGAGAGGCTGCAGCCTGCTTCGAATGTATGTTAATATTCACATCTTATTTACATTATCTTGGGACTTTACATTTTGATTACAAATATGAAACACCTATAGAAAACTATGTACTTCATATTTATTTAGTCTATTCAACTCAAAAAACAGTTATGTGAACTAAATTTCAGATTTTCTGGATTCACATTACCTCCAAATGCATCAATGTCAATGTTTCTTCATTTTGTTCTGCACATTTTCATTATACAGCATTATGTGAACAGTGGCCTAGTATATGAACCACTTACATTGATCTAAAAGGGTATGTGTGTGTATATACTCTCCTTTGAGCTTATATAAACATAGCTTACATTTCCATTTTATGTGATTAAAATTTGCATAATTACCTTTTAACTGAAGACATTTTAAGAATATGTCAATGTAGACATAAATTATTGTGAATAGCTTAACTTGTTTGATTCCTCATGAAACCCAGCACTACGATTATTTCTTAAAGAATAGACACAGATGTCAAGCTACTTTCTCAATGACACAAAATCATAACCAGACAAAGGCGTTAAGGGCAGTTTTTCTAGACTGTAACCATTAAGCTCTTTTATCTTCTAATGATCAATAAGATATTAGTTTGCCTTCCTGATGTCTTTATTCTATGACCTACGTTTCTTTGAAGTACATTTCTCTGAATCAGAACATTTCATCTATGGACACTTGCCAACCTTCTACAGAAATCAATAGTTTGTCCTTTCCATTATTTTCAATATACAAATAGCCCATGAACTCTATGCTCAGGGAGGGAAACATTTCATTATTTTACGCTCTTTTAATTGATCTTTTCATAATTCATTTATACCATTCACAGAATTCTTTTATTAAATTTAGTAGGAAAAGTTCATTGGCTCATACATCTCAGTAATGTCCAGATTTGACCCCTTTCCTGTTTCATTTCTACCTTTTCTCTATATTTTAATCTAGTCAGCTAACTGTATGTAATTTGAATTATGTTCTTTTGTGTTCATGATATATATCAGTAAATATGTTTGTCCCAGGAGGATGGAATTACAGCACTGTATTATTTCTATTGGTAAAAAATGGAGAAGATACCATTTAAATCACTGTAAATGTAAAGCTTTGAAAACAGAAATAAAACACAATATGCACTTTAAAGGTTGTTATGACTTGAGTAGACAAAGAGAGGATGACTTGTGATTTTGTGATGTTGGTGATGAGTTTTGAGTTCTTAGGTAATATAAGTGAAACTTTAGTTTTACAATTGTGTACAAAAGGGGTGTGAAAACCAAGAAATTGGGGAGATTGGCAAATAGGTGTCTATAATTATTGGTGCATCAAGTTATTAAACTAAATGTTATATTCAATTTTATAAAATAGAAAATTTTATCAATCAAAAATATTTAAATATTGGCAATTTCAAATGATTTCAGAAAATTAATGGAAGGAGAAATAACTTTTCTTTTTACCTGAAACAATTCAATGTATTATAGGTATATTTGTGAAATACAGCCTAGATTAATAAAATAAAACATAAAAATATAACTTACATGAGGCAAGAGTAATCATTTAAAAAAGAAAACATTGAACTGAATTAAGATATTTGTGGAGGTCAGCATTGCAGGATAATTTCAGACCACTGAAAGGACATCAAAATCATCTTCTGCCTATTGTTCATGTATTTCATTTCCAGAAGTCAAAGTGTAGTAAAGACTTTTTTAGGCCTATGATGGTTTTACGGCATCTATACCAGTGAAAAAAAATCCTTGTCTACAGAAGAAATTCATAAGTCTAAAATAAATAGTATACTAATGCTCACTAACTTAAAAATGGAGGTTGAAATTTAACTAGTGTTGTATTTTTTGAAACATTTTTAAACACAGTTAACCAGTTTCACAGTGATATTTGACAAGGAGCATTTGGTTTCATGTTGCTAAGAGTATGCAGATAATTTTTCTATTTGGGGAAAAGAATCAGTGGGAGGAGGCTTTGGATTTAGTCAGGCTAATGTTTAGGGCTCATTCTTTGAATTTTCAGAAACATACGAATAAAACACAGAAATATTTTTTCTACACTGAGTGGGAAATGATAGTCATCTTAACCAGGTTAAATGGGAAATAAAAATTATATAATAAAAATAAAAAACAGAATGATGAAAACCATTTGGATTACTTGATAAGTGAAGAAAAACACTACATTTCAAGTTGCAAAAGTAAGATTCACAGAAATTAGTATTTAGTTATCCAAAAGGTTCTCAGAGATTTGAACAATTTTTTTAGGCAGTATAAGAAATTTTATTATTCTTATGGTTAACAAATTCATTCAAAAGCTTTATTTGTTGTTAGTTTGTGACCCAGGGACATGCCTTGATTACATTTTGAAACATTATAAAATAGGACTGATATTAGCTTGACAGATGGAGTGAGCTGTGAATGTGGAAATGACTACAATAGCCCAGTCAAGGAATGATGAATGCTTATACCAATAATGTTGTAGTTAATGGAGTGCAAGTAATAGATACAAGTGATATGAAAAAATATCCTTTGGGCTTGTCCATATGTTATACATGGTATATGGGAAAGAAAAGACATGGAGATGATGCTGAAATCTGTAATTGGCATGGCTGAACAGGTGTTGATACTGTTAACCTGGAAGAAGAAAATTAAATAAAATCTATATGTTTTCTGTTGTCATGGTAACAAATTACCACATACTAAATGTCCTAAAACAACACAATTTATTATTTTATAGCTGTAGAAGTAAGATCTCCAAAATGGGTCTCACTGGTTTAAAATCAAGGTGTCAGCAGAACTTCATTCCTTCTGGAAGTTCTAAAGATTATCTGTTTCTTTGCATTTTCCAACTTCTAGGGTCTCTTCATATTCCTTAGCTGAAGTGCTCTAGCTATGTGTCCCCACCCAAATCTCATCTTGAATTTTAACCAGAACTGTAATTCACACATGTTGAGGGAGGGAGCTCATGGAAGGTGATTAGATCATTGGGGCTGTTTTCTCATGCTGTTCTCATGACCGTGAGTGCATTCTCATGAGACCTGATGGTTTTATAAGGGGATTTTTCCTCTCTGCACTTCTCTCTCCTGCTGCCATGTGAAGAACGTGTTTGCTTCTCCTTCTGTCATGACTATAAGTCTCCTGAGGCTTCCCAAGCCATGCATAACTGTGAGCAAATTAAATCTCTTTCCTTTATAAAGTACCCAGTCTTGGGTATTTCTTTAAAGCAGAATGCCAACAAACTAATACAGTAAATTGGTGCCAATAGTGGATGCTGCTATAAAGAGATACAAAAATGTGGAAGTAACTATGGAACTGGGTAACAGGGAGAGGTTGGAACAGTTTGGAAGCCTCAGAAGAAGACAGGAAAATATGGGGAAGTTTGAAACTTCCTAGAAACTTGTGGAATGTCTTTGACCAAAATGTTGACAGTGATATGGACAATGAAGTCCAGAATGAATTGGTCTCAGATGTAGATGAAGAACTTGTTGGGAACTGGAAAAAAGGTGCCTCTTGCTTTGCTTTAGCAAAGAGACTGGTAGTATTTTGTCCCTGCCCTAGAGATCTGTGGAAATTTAAACTTGAGAGAGATAATTTAGGGTATCTGGCAGAAGAAATTTCTAAGCAGCAAAGCATTCAAAGGGCGACAGGGCATAAAAGTTTGGAAAATTTGCAGCCTGATGATGCAGTAGAAAAGAAAAATATATTCCTAGGGAGAAATTCAAGCTGGCTGCAGAAATTTGCATAAGTAACTAGGAGCCACATGCTAATCACCATAACAATGGAAAAAATGTCTCCAGGACATGTCAGATATCTTCAGGGCAGCCTCTCCTGTCATAGGCCCAGAGGTCTAGGAGGGATAAATGGTTTTCTGAGCTTGGTCCAGAGCCAATCTGCTGTGTTCAGCCTCAGGACTTAGTGCCCTGCATGCCAGCCACTCCACCCATGGCTAAAAAGGACCAAGGTACAGCTAAGGCCATTTCTTCAGAGAGTGAAAGCCTTAAACCTTGGCAGCTTCCACATACTGTTGGGTCTGCAGTTGCAAAGAAGAAAATAATTGAGGTTTGTTACCTCCACCTAGATTTCAGAAAATGTATGGGAATGCTAGATATCCAGACAGAAGTTTGCTATAGGGGCAGAGCCCTCATGGAGAACCTCTGCTAGGGCAAGATGAAAGGCAAATGTGGGGTTGGAGCCCACACACAGAGTTCCCACCAGGGCACTGCCTAATGGGACTATGAGAAGAAGGCTACCATCCTTCAGACCCCAGAATGATAGATCCACTGACAGCTTGTACTGTGTGCCTAAAAAATCCCCAGGAACTCAACACCAGCCTGTGAAAGGTGCCAGGACAGGGGCTATACCCTGAAACATAATATTGGAAGAGCTACTCATGGTTGTGGGAGCCCACCTTTTGCATCAGCATGATTGGTATGTGAGACAAAAAGTCAAAGGAGATCATGTTGGAATTTTAAGGTTTAATGACTTCCCTATTGTATTTTGGAGTTGTATGGGGCCTGTAGCCCCTTTGTTTTGGCCAAATTCTCCCATTTGGAATGGATGTATTAACCCAATGGCTGTGCCCCCACTGTATCTAGTAAATAACTTACTTGCTTTCAATTTTACAGGCTCATAGATAAAAGTGACTTGTCTCAGAAAAGACTATGGACTTAGACTTTTGGGATAATGGTTACATGATTTAAGACTCTGGGGAACTGTTGGGAAGGCATAAGTGTGTTTTGAAACATGAGAAAGATGAGATTGGGGAGCGGCAAAGGGCAGAATGATATGGTCTGGCTCTGAGTCTCCACCCAAATCTCATCTTGAATTATAATCCTGATTGATCCCATGTGTTGAGGGAGAGACCTGATGGGAGGTGATAAGATAATGGGGGTGGTTCCTCCATGCTGTTCTCATGATAGTCAGTGATTTCTCACAAAATCTGATGGCTTTATAAGGCAGTTATACCACTTCACTCTGCAATTCCCTCTCTCCTGCTTAAGACCTTCCCAGCCATGCAAAACTGAGCCAATTAAACTCTTTCCTTTATAAATTACCCAGTCTTGGATATTTCTTCATAGCAACATGAAAACAAGCTAATGCATTGGCCATGACACCCTTCCATCTTCAAAGTCAGAAATGGCAGGTAGTGTCTTTCTCACAATGCCATCTCTCTGGTTCTGACTCTTATGTGCCCCTCTTCCCCATTTAAGAGTACCACTGGAGTAACACTGTAACCACACTTCCCTTTAAGATAAAAGGGTTATTAATCCTAATGCTTTTGCAATATTAATTCCTTCCTGTCATAGAACATGACACATCCAGGGGTTCCAGGGTTAAGGACATGGATATCTTTGTGGTCTGTTTTTCCACCAAACACAGGCCAGTTATAGTGTAGCCAATGAGAGATAGCAAAAGAATTAAAGTAGCTTTCAAACACGCTGAGTTTAAGATTCTGGCTCTATAGCCACATACAAATTTCTAGGAAGGACTTAAAAAGGTAGATAAACTCAGTAATAGAATTTGCTTTCAACTTTTTAAATAGTGTCATTCTACCTTTGCACAGACACTGCTAACACAACATAAAAGCCTACTTTTGAGAGTTGGCCACTTTCACTCTCTGGTTTATGTATATTAGTTTTCTATTGTTGCAAAAAAATTACCACAACCTTAGCACCTTAAAACAATAGTCATTTTAGCTCATACTTCTAGGTCATAATTCCAGCACAGTTTGGCTTGTGTGTTCAGAGTATCATAAAACTGAAATCAAAGTGTCAGCTGGTTGAATTCTCATTGTTAAGCTACATGGATATGTGTGTTTCCAAATTCAGTCTTGTAGGCAGAATCTAGCTCCTTGCAATTATGGGACCATTCTCCATTCCCATGTTTGCTGTCAACCAAGTGCTGCTCTCAGTCGCTAGAGGTTACCTACATTTCTTGCCTATGGTCTTGTGGTCTTCATAATCTTCAAGCCAGCAAGAACGCTTAAGAGTTTGCTTTTAGTCTCCAATGTTCTTTCTGCAACCAGCAAGAGCAAACTCTGTGCTTTAAAAGGACATGTGATTAGGCCTGGATCATCTCCCTATCTCACAGTCAACCTTGTCATACAGTATAGGCTAAATCAGATTACTCATGCAAGCAAAGTCCATTATGTTCAAAGTTCAGAGAATTAAACAAGATGTCTACACCAGAGGAGTGGAACTCTTGAGGCCTTCTTAGAATTCTGCCTATCATACTCATCATTATTGCTGCCCCATTTGCTATCACAGCACTACCTCTAATCTTTGTACCTGAAACCTTGATTTTTGTGTCTACTTTGACCCGTGGCTCTCTTGCCTGACAATATCAATGTCTTTAGACCAAATTTATCAACCAAATCTGCCAGCAAGTCATTCTCCTGTATTTCATCAAACCTCTCCCACTCCATAGCATAGAGAGATTGGCCAATCTTCTCCTTTTTGTCCTGAACATAAGAAGACTGCCCATTATTGATGGACTCTTGAGTTAAAGCCCTACGTTTGGAGTTGTCAGTGTAGTGTTGACAGAAAATGTAATTAACAAGGGATGAAGAAGATCTGAGATTTTTCTCCGGAGCAGGTAAGAGGTAAAAAGAGAGAAAAATGAAGAGAAAGAAGAGGAGGAGAAGCGCATGTTATGAAAGAAAAAGCAACAGTTGAGAAAGGAACTTAGAAGAATCCCATCACTCACTGTTCAGTAGCTACAGCCATTGTGCAGAAAATGTGCAGATATAACAATCTCAAAATACTTTTAGGTAGAAACAACTTAAACATTGCTCACGAGTTTACTTCTCTGAAACTAAAAAAAAAATTTTTAATTAAAAATTAAATCACATACAGATGTAGCCGTTCATTGCTAAGCATATTCTCGAATTTTCAGACTTAGATTGGTTCGAGAGGTTTCCCTGGGAGGCTTTTCCTAAAAGGTGACAAGGAGAAGTGGGGAAGGGAATAGACATTTGCTCTGAGTAGGATGGGAAATGTTGCTGTGCAAATGTTTCGAGCTGAATGAAAAAGTAAGTCACATAGAGGTAAATGTCAAGGTAAGAGGCAATAAGTAAATGATTGAAGGTAAGGAAAAAATGAATGAGAGTTAAAAGTAAGCTTTCTATTCCTCATGCCACTGACTTGCCAGGATATAAGCATTTTTTGTTTGTTTTTATAGGAATCCAAACAACACTTTTTCTTGCTTAACGAGATTTGTCAGAGTTAGGCTGAATAAGAGTTTTAATTAGCTGGTATGGTTAATTTTATTTTATACTTCTTCAAGTGGAGACGAGTAACAAGGAAACTTAGACACTGGCTGGGTGCCGTGGCTCACGCCTCTAATCCCAACGATTTGGGAAGTCAAGGCAGGGGGATTGCTTGAGGCCAGGAGTTCCAGACCAGCCTAGGCAACATATTGAAACCCTACCTTTACTAAAAATATGAAAATTAGCTGGCTGTGGTGGTATGTGCATGTAGTGCCAGCTATTCAGGACTCTGAGGCATGAGAATTGCTTGAATCAGGAGGCAGAGATTGCACTGAGCCAAGATTGTGCCACTGTACTCCAGCCTGCGAAACAGCGGAGGACTCTGTCAATAATAATAATAATAACTTACCTAGATAATTAGTATCCTGTTAAAGCAAAGAGGAAGCTTAATTTGACAGTACAACATTTTTATGTCACAGGTGAGCAGCACTCTTTATAGCTTGGTTAGGAAGCTTTATTATTTAACAGAATTGAGGGAGAGGGTGTAGGGCCTGGGTGGCTTCAGCTTGGGGTATGCACACATGAGGCTATGATGAGAAAGAGAGATTTGATTATGTGGGTCATAAAAGTGTTCATTACCAACCTCCCACATTTGTGGAAATGTATCCCACTTTCCATAGGGACTGCCTGAAATTAAACAGTGGCTCTTTAGAAACAAGGAGGATTTCATTGCTCAGGCAGAAGCTCCATAAAGGCTGCCATGAGATTTGCTGTGAACAATTAGGAAGGCACCTTCATCACAGAAGGCCTGCAAAGCCCAGAGTAAAGTGTCCGTGAGAAATTGCGGAGAGAATTAACTCTTTATAATATTTCTGAAAGGAAATATCCAGAATCCTGGAAGAAGAAAATTATCTGGTTTAAATAGCTTTAATTAACTCCAAGGAACAATGAGATCTTTTTGAGTAGAGTCAAAAGGGGCTGTTTGAGCCACAGAGGTACTTGGCTATACATGGCAGCCTCCTCGGGAGATTGCTTTGCTATCCTATTAGAATTCTTTTCCAGGGTCAAGGGTCATTTTAAAGATCCCCATGAGGCCGGGCGCGGTGGCTCACGGCTGTAATCCCAGCACTTTGGGAGGCAGATGTGGGTGGATCATGAGGTCAAGAGATCGAGACCATCCTGGGCAACATGGTGAAACACCGCCTCTACTAAAAATACAAAAAAATTAGCTGGGCGTGGTGGTGCATGCCTGTAGTCCCAGCTACTCCAGAGTCTGGGGCAGGAGAATTGCTTGAACCCGGGAGGCAGAGGTTGCAGTGAGCCGAGGTCGCACCACTGCATTCCAACTTGGCGCCTGGTGACAGAGTGAGATTCTGTCTCAGAAAAAAAGAAAAAAAAAGATCCCCATGAGGTGTTTCCGTCCTCACCAAGAAATGACATTAGTTAAACTTACAGGAACTTATTTTGTTCTATTTATTTGCAGTCAAGTATGTTCAAAATATACATTCAATGCTTTGTGAAGTGTGGCTTGACCAAGCTTCACCGGTCTTTACGTTTGCAGCAGTATTTTGAGTAGAGGAAGGAGATGAAGACCTGTCATCTTGCCCCATTATATATTATTTCATAGCCTCTAAACCTGATTAACTTGTTCTCAACTGTATTGAAGAGAAGGATTGTTACTGCCTGCCTCAAAAAGGAAAATATGTAGCTTTTGACAGATGGGATAAAGAAGACATGTAAAACTCATAGACATAGTTTTATTGTCTCTAAGACACTTGTGGCTTCAGCTAATATTGGCTAAAGTCATTAATATTGATATTTTTTAACTTTATCAGACACCATCCCATCAACCAAAACACTGAGCTTTTGCAGCAAGCTTTGGTAGCACATTGGCCTTCAGCTATTTCTACTGTAGTGTATATGTTATGTGTCCAGAAAACTGTGAATAATTTTTGCTTAAGGAAATTGACTTTTCATTGTGATGAAAACCCATGAGGACAGGAGAAAAAAGGAAAAATGACCAAGAAAAAGAAAAGAAATGTGTTTCTTACATTCTGAGGAAAATCAGCAGAATATACAAAGTTTTGGTCTGGTGTGTAAATTTCATTACACCATTCTGATTCAACATGTCTATGAGGCTAAAATTGTAACATGTGAAGGAATGTCATGTGTTACCAATTTAAAAAGAGAATATCAGTTCTTTATTAACTGCTATAGTCTCATATGAATCACATTTAAATAGTATGACTTTTTAACATATATTTATAATGCTTACTTTAGTCTTCATTGTAAAATTTTCAATAAGCTGGCAAATCTTTAATAATGAAAGTGTTTTCAAATGCTGGAGTTAAGTGTAAGCAAAATTTTTGCCAGCATGAGAACTGCTAACATGTCTTTAAAACAAAATTAAAACACATGCACTTAGAGTTTTTTTCAAGGAAAGAAATATACATCCTGACATTTATATTATGAAAAGTAATGTGATAAACTAGTCTTTAGGTATTAAAGATATAAAATAATGTATTTCCCTTCAAAATAAGGAATAAAACACAATTCACTAGGAATATTAAAGATTAGAGGCCACAATCAAAAACATAAATGACTCTTACTTCAATACTCCAAAACTAAACACATGATGAACTCTATCTTGTCATTTTTGGTCATGCTAAAATCAGGAGCAAATATTTCCTGGGCACCCAGTGCATGCACCTACGTTAATCCAGGTTCTCTTAGAAGCAAATGCTAATATGGGATTAAATGTGTGTGGGTGGCCAGGAGTGTAGTGGCTCACGCTGATAACTGCAGCACTTTGACAGGCCAAAGCTGGCAGATCACCTGAGGTCAGGAGTTCGAGACCAGCCTGGCTGCCATGGAGAAAACCCCTCCCTACTAAAAATACAAAATTAGTCAGGCCGCACACTTGTAATCCCAGCTACTTGGGAATCTGAGACAGGAAAATCATTTGAGCTGGGGAGGCAGAGGTTGCAGTGAACTGAGATCACACCACTGTATTCCAGCCTGGATGACAGAGTGAGACTCTGTCTCAAAAAATAAAAATAAAAAATGTGTTTGGGTTTTATTACAAAAATAACTGTGAAAAATAAATAAATAGAGGGGATCTGGAAGAACCATTAAAGCAAATTTTACCCAAAGTGAAAAAGAGAAAATTGGCTGGACCCATCCTGGACTGTCATGTAGTCTAAGGACTATTCCCTGAATATTCCAAATATTTTTTTGAGCCCAAGTCATCTGACAAAAGGATCTCATGCTTCCTAGGATCTTAGTCTGTCTGTCACACTCAGCCATCCACAGGGATCAGCTTGTGGGAGAAAATGCTTTGGCAGAGATGCTGAAATGAATTTCAAAGCAAACCAGCCAGGGCTCTATATCAAGAATACTTTCTATTGCAGAAAGTCTGAGGAGCTGTATCTGATAGCTTCCAGAAGAATATTCTAGATGTGAGATGGAAAGGCAAATGAGAGTCAATGGCAGAATATGTTCCCTTACTACAGGAACCTATAATCAATGTTAAAACCTGCTGAGATGGTTAATTTTATGTGTCAACTTGCCTCACCTAAGGGATGTTCAGATAGTAACAAATTACCTCTCAGCGTATCTGTGAAGGTGTTTCCATAAGAAAGAGATTCACTTCACGTCTGAATCTGTAGACTGATAAAGAAGATTGCCCTCACCACTTCTTGAGTATCGTCCAATCCTTAGAGGGGAGAATAGAACAAAAAGATCAAGAAAGTGCAAATTTGCTTTTCCTTGAGCCTCAAAACATCCATGTTCTCCTGTGCTTAGACATCAGTGCTCCTGATTCTCAAGCCCTCAGACTCAGCTGGGGACTTTTACCATTGGATCCTCTGCTTCTTGGGCATTTTGGTTTGTACTGAAACTGTACTGCTGGCTTTTCTGGGCCTCTATCTCTAGAGAGTACATCTTGCAACTTCTCAGATTCCATAATTGTCTGAGCAAATCCCTCAAAAAACAAAATCACTTCCTGTAAATATATCTTTCTGTATATCCTATTTTTTTTTTGGTGTGGGGGGGAACCTGACTAAAACACCTACTCTGATATTTTACACTAGAAACTAAGTTAATAAGAATGCTTTTTGACATTTCGTTTGGATCCAATTCTCATTCTATGTCTCTGCTCGCCTTCCATCAGGTTTTCTATGTTTCAAACTTTGATGCCAAGAAGTACATCTTCCCCTTTTTGTTATCAGTGTAAGTAAAACATTCCCTAAATTTTGGCATGAGTTTTGAAGCGGCAGAAAAAAAAAAAATAGATGAGGTAGACATTTTCAGACTCCATTCATCTTTTAAAAACCTATGTCTTCTGAAAAGAAGTTGTTTTTTGGTTATCTGTAAATTTTTTTTAAATTTACTAACAAAATGCCCTGAGCTCTATGTGGAAAGAGCAAGGCTTCATATGAGAATATAACTCTCTATAAAATTCCACTCTTTTTAAATTTGTTCAATATCTGCAAATCAAGTCTAAGTGACGCATACAGGATGCCTTATGTTGTGATGAACCTGCCATTGTGAGGTCTGCATTTTCACCATCCTCTCTGTTCATTCTCACTTTCTACAGCAGAGGCGATTCTACATAGAACAATGTGTGTGTACATGTGGGGCAAGTTGTAAAGGGGGATTAGGGAACATAAAAGAATCATGAGTCTTTCCATTGCTGAACAACCAGCATATCAGTGAAAGAGGAGTGGCCTAGAGTTTGGAAAATGTCAGAATAGAAAAGGAGTAGCTGAAAGGAAGGAGATGTTTAGTATCAAGGAAGAGTCCTAAAACAAGCATTGAGACATCTGAGTTCAAGTCCACCTTCAATACTTATTAGCTGTGTGGTTGTTAAAAGATAACTAAATTAGTTAATATTAGTGTTTAATAACTCAAAGAATAATTATTAAATAATATAAAAATAACCATAAAATTTCCAAGAATGTTAAATTTCTGAAATGTTAATTCTGAAATTGCACATTATGCAAATTAAACAAGTGTATTATAAATTATCATCATAATAAATATTTACATACACTGTATACATATTATCTATAAATTTACATTTCTACAAATGCTACAGCTAAATTATTTGATTAACAATGTACATGTTTTGGTTTGGTTAACTCAGTCACATATATGCACTACAGAAGCCCAATTAAAACTAACTTAAAATAAAAAAGTAATGATTAGTTCATGTAACAAAGATGTTTGTCTCAGGGAGCAATAGAATCAAAATGAAATAATACCATCATGGCTCTGCCTTTATCAGTTTTGCATATCTGCACTTCTCTTTTCTTACAGGTTTTTAAATTCCTGCTGCAGAAAAGTTTTTTGCCACATCGAGAAAGATAACTCTTGGAAATTATAACCCTGTATGCTAACAACTAATGATCCAAGATGAAGACAGTATTCCCCACCATTTCCAGCAGGAAAGTCCATAGGTCGATTCTCACTGGCCTGCCTGAGTCCTTGTGCCCATGTTTCAATCAATCACTCTTCCAAAGGGGTGCAATGTGATCACTGGCCCAGCACAGCTTAAATCTTCAAGTTTGTTGTCATGGAGAACAAAATACAAAGAATGACCATTCCAGCAAGACCACAAGTGAAATATATTCCAAAGAAGCAGTGAAAGAAGGTTGACAAATCGATAGCGTATTTGAATTGTTGAAAACAAGGAAAGAAATAAAAAAGGATCTCATTTATAGGATAAGAATAGGAGGTAATTGAAAATTTGATTTGATCGGGGCAAAAGCTAACCATTTGAAACCAGTTTAACCATGAGGAGTTGGGCGTGGTGGCTCATGCCTGAAATCCCAGCACTTTGGAAGACCAAGGTGGGCAGATCATGAGGTCAAGAGATTGAGACCAGCCTGGTCAACATGGTGAAACCCTGTCACTACTAAAAATATAAAAATTAGCTGGGAGTGGTGGTGTGTGCCTGTAGTCCCAGCTACTCAGGAGGCTGAGGCAGGAGAATCCCTTGAACCAGGGAGGTGGAGATTGCAGTGAGCCGAGATCAGGCCATTGCACTCCAGCCTGGCGACAGAGGGAGACTCTGTCTCAAAAAGAAAAAAAAGAAAAAGAAAAAAAAAAGAAAAGAAAAGCACTGGGAATCTGGGAGAAAAGAAAAATGAAAGGAAGTTGGGAAGGAACTCAGGCCTAAAAACGCACAAATGTCATTTACATTGAAATTACACCTTCAATTTTAACACCAGTTGGTATCTGATGTTTCACAGATATATTATTCTTAATTAGAGATGTTACAAAATTCAGCCTAAGCAGTCCCATCTCTCCAGGTCAGGTGGTTTATTTCTAACCAAATTCTACTCCTATGTAAAAGGATATAAAACAAAATAAGATAAAATCAAGAAATTTAATACCCATGCCAAGACTCATATTCTTTATCTTTGACAATCTCCTCTATACTGTCCAGAATTTCTTTAACCTCTCTGTTCATGATATATTTTTAAAAGTATGAAATTCTGGCCAGGCACGGTGGCTCACATCTATAATCCCAGCATTTTCGGAGGCCGAGATCAGGATTTCAAGAACGGCTTGACCAGGATGATGAAATCCAGTCTCTACTAAAAATACAAAAATTAGCAGGGTGTGGTGGCAGGCGCCTGTAATCCCAGCTACTCAGGAGGCTGAGGCAAAGAATTGTGTGAACCAGGGAGGCGTGGGTTGCAGTGAACCTAGATCGCAACCACTGCACCCCAGCCTGGGAGACAGATCAAGATTCCATCTAGGAAAAAAAAAAAAAAAGAAGTATGAAATTATTCAATGCTTAGTTTGCTGAAACATGTAAGCTGAGAAAAATAATAAAAATAAGAAGCAGCTGCTTAAAAAGATCACTCGTTCGTGCTTTCTAAAGCGTGGTGGTGGTTAGAACTGCTTTCTTTTGACAGTTTCTTTTATTTTATCCTCTTGTTTCCCTGCATAGTTCAGTGTTCATTTCTATAGTGATGAATGTATGATGTGCTTCAAGGTAGTTTAATCAAAGGAATGGGAGTGATCTTAGTAAGAAACTGCAGGAAACCTTAAGTGCATGTTGGTCTTTACAGCACACTCATCTATTAAGAGAACTAACTACTCATTTGTTGTATTCTCCAAATTTACACTTTTAAAGCAAGCAAATTATAATAATTTTATACACATTTCCTTTCTAATGTACTCATTACCTTAGCTGGAAATGTCATACTTATAAGTATAAGGAGAGTTACACCTTTTAAATGTAGGTAACTATTAAAGTTCAAAATAGAAATACTTCACCTATATACAACTTTATTTCCTGGTTAATTACTGTAGACTTTGAGTTGTGTCAGCCTACAAAGGAAAGCTGCATTTTCTAAACAAAAGATATTTTTTTTTCAGCTTTCAACCTTTTTCTGAGAATCTGGGTTTTTTCCATGAACTGGCAATAGTGTTTAATCTTAGGGTGGAATGGCAGGAGAGTCATTATTTGAATTTATTGTCAAAAACAAGCTAAATCCCTAATAAAGGGTTAAATACATTAAGTAGTTTCAGTGAGATGTATGTTGAAGAATAAATGGATGCGTGAATCAATAGATTAATGAGAGCAATCATCTCTCTTGCTGCTCAGAATGATGCAGGGTATTCTACACGATGCTGCCTTTGCCCTGCTAATTAAAAGGGAGACTGTGGAGACCCCCTTACTTCAGACCCTTTGTCTCTCTACCTCAGGCCCAACTCTAATCCTTCCCAACAGGGGATCCCTGCACATCACTCACCCCTGTCTTAGGAGAACACAAAGATTAGAGGTTTTCAGATGGGAGTTTTACAGTCCTTAAGCCCTAGTAACATTTACCTTAAGAAGGTGCATAGTCCATTGGATTCCTTTTTTTTTTTTTTTTTTTTTTGAGTCAGAGTCTTACTCTGACAACCATGCTGGGGTGCAGGGGCATGATCTTAGCTCACTGCAACCTCCACCTCCTGGGTTCAAGTGATTATCCTGCCTCAGCCACTCAAGTAGCCGGGATTCCAGGCACACATCACCATGCCTGGCTAATTTTTGTATATTTAGTAGAGACAGGGTTTCATCATATTGGTCAGGCTGGTCTCATACTCCAGACCTTGTGATTCACCCACCTCGGCCTCCCAAAGAGCTGGGATTACAGGCATGAGCTACCGCACTTGGCCTAGACTTACTATTAAAGCCAGTTTAGGCTGAGGACACTAGCTCACTCCTTTAATCCTAGCACTGTGGAAGGCCAAGGATGGAGGATCACTTGAGTCCGGGAGTTCAAGACCAACCTGAGCAACACAGGGAGACCCTGTCTCCAAAATAAAATAAAATAAAGGAAAATAAAATAAAATGGCTGGGTGTGTTGGTCTGTGCCTGTAGTCGCAGCTATTTGGGAGGCTGAGGTGGGAGGATCACAGGAACCAGGGAAGTTGTGGCTTCAGTGAGCTGTGGTTGCACCACTGCACTGCAGCCTAGGCAACAGAATGAGACATGTCTCATTTTTAAAAAACAAAATGCAAACCAAAAGAAAAACCACAGTTTATTTTCTATAAAAAAAATAAGTAGTCTACAGGTATATCTGATGACAGAAAAATATTACATCAACAGTTGACAATGTATATAACATCAAACCTAAATAGCTTGACAGCGTGTAACTGTTTCTTAGGAATCATCATTATCATCATCACAATTATCATTATGAGCAGCAGTAACACTTCACATATAAACATATGCCCTTACTCACTATATTTAATTCTATATTTTCCACAACCCTTTGACTTAAGTTTAATAAATTTCATTTTAAAAAATAAGAAAACAAGGATGACAGAGCCTGGGTAACTTGTCTGAAGCCAACAGAAAATGACAAGAGCAAGATGCTAATAACAACTCTGTCTTGTTCTAAATTTTTTGGCGTCAACAACTCTCCTGACTCCCACAACGTCTCTCAGTCACTCACTTGACAGTGATCTTACTGGTATATCCCACAGGTCCCTGTTGTTTTACTGCACAGATATCCTCCATGAAAATTATCGAATTCCTCTACAGTCTGCATTTCTTCTCAATTGTATGTGAAAGTTAGCTTCGGAATTCCTCACTTACTCTGTCTACTTAGCTAAAACTTACGGCAGATTCTTGGCACATATGTTTTACTTTATCAGTTTTTTTTCAGAGTGTTATTCTTGTCACATCATAAATGTTTTTGCTTTCTTACATAATGCAAATTTTCATCACCCAAATCCATATATTGGAAAATTTAGAAATAAAATACTGCTTGGGAATTTGATATATGACAGTGAGTTAAATTTGCCCTACACAGAGCCGATTATCTAAGGATCACATCACTTAGATCTCGTTACTAAAATATATGAACTGAAAGAGAAGCCAAAGCAGGAAAAACCTGGTTCAAGATGTGCAAAGGGCAAACCTTGTTAGAAGGATTTACAACCCAATTACCTGAGGTCTAAGAAACTGGGCAAATTATTGAGGCTATTCATATTATTTTACTAGAGCAGAAATTAACATGGAGTTATTAACTAGACCTTGAAAAGACAATGAGAGATCTTGTTCTAATACAATTTGATTTGTTTATAAAGCATTTCTTAGTTACAATTGCCCTGTCTTTTTATAAGAAATTTTTCTTTTAGAATTTAAATTCAAATATCTAGTAAAATAATATGAATAGGCAGAAATTTTATTTATTTTTATTTTTATTTTTTTAATCAATATCCTAACAAACTTTTAAGCAAAATTTGACAAGCTGGTTTAAAAATTTATATATGTATGCAAAGGACATAGAACAGTCAAAACATTTTTTTTTTTTTTTTTCAGAGAAGAAGATTGGAAAGACTTTATTTCCAACTGATTTCAAGACTTAACTATAAAGCTAACCAAGAGAGTGTGGTTTTAGCACAGGATTTACAGAGCAAAGAAACAGAATTGATTAGGAATAGACCCACTTGTATGTGACCAATCACTTTTTCACAAAGATGCCAAATTAATTAGTTCAATGAGGATAGTCTTTTCATCCAATTGTGCTGGACTAACTGGATATTGATGTGGAAATAAATGAACTTTGATACTTTGTTTACTCTGTAAACAAAGATTAACTCAGAACAGATTGTAGATCTAAATGCAAAAGTTAAAGCCACAAAACTTTTAAAGGAAACCCAGGAGAAAATTTGTAAGGACTTGAGTAAGCAAAAATTTATTTCCTTTTTTTTTTTTTTTTTTTTTTTTTAATTTCCTTTGAGATAGGGTCTTGCTCTGTCACCAAAGCTGGAGCGAAGTGGCACAGTCACAGCTCACTGCATTCTTCACCTCCCGGGCTCAAGCCATCCTCCCACATCAGCCCCTGAAATGGCTGGGACAACAATCTTGCACCACCATGCTCAGCTAATTTTTGTGGGTTTTTTAAATATATATTTGAATAATATGAATAGCCAAATATTTTAATAAATATCACTAACATTAATATGAATGTTTTTGATAAATAAGAATAGCATTCATTTTTAATTTTTTAATGATAAATATTATTTTTAAAAGTGTAACCTTACAGATTATTTTACAGCTAGATACTTTACAAAATTAAATATTAGCTAATAAAACTTTCAAATTATAGCACTTCTTTGCACATCATCAACCAACTAAGCTTTTTTTAATTGGTGTTCTTCTAAAACCTGTCTGTGTGTGATAATTAATTTTATGTGTCAACTTGATTGGGTCATGAGGTGCCAGATATGTGGCCAAGTCTTATTTAGGGTGCATCTCTGAGGATGTTCTTGGGTGAGATTAACATTTGAATGGGTAAACTGAAGAAAGCAGTTGTCCTTCCTAATGTGGGTCAGCCTCATGCAATTAGGTGAAAGCCTGAATAGATCAAAAAAGCCTAAGTTAAGAGATACTTTCTCCCACCTGATTATCTTCGAGCTGGAACATCAGTTTTTCCCTGCCTCCAGACTTTACCTAAAATGTTGCCTCTTCCAGTGTCTTGAGCCTGGATCTTGAGCCTGGAACTACATCATCAGCTCTCCTGTTTCTCAGGTCTTTGGACATGAACTAGAATTAAACCTTTGGCTCTCCCAAGCCCTCAGTTGCTGACTCATCTTGCAAGTCTTCAGGAATTGTCAACTTCCACAATCATACAAGCTAAATTCTTATGACAAATCTGCTGTGAGTGTGTGTGTGTGTGTGTGTGTGTGTGTATCATTATATATAAGAATATATGTAAGTACATATGTAGAATATATATAAGAATATATGCAGGGTATATATAAGAATATATGTAGATTATATATAAGAATGTATACAATCTTATGTACATATAATCACATGAGGCAATTTATTATGATAAATATCATATCTGAAATATATAAATACATAACTATTTCTTTGGAGAACCCTGGCAGAGAGAAAATAAAATAGAAAAAATAGCTTTGGTTATTGCAAATAGTGATTTTAATTTTGTGCTTCAGTTTCTCTTGCATTTAAGCTAGTAGATTCTTAGTTTAGCAAAAATAAAGGGGATAGAGATATTAATCAGGAACAATAGCTAAATCTTTTAAGAAGCTGTGTAGACATGTCTCCTGAGAAATTAGTGTATATTATACGTGGAAATACTTGACTACTAATTAGAACTGCTGCATAGTTCTTAAATAAAGACTAGATAAGTAGTCTAGAACTCCAATTTCTCTCCTTTGTTAACTTCTGACTCACTTGTCAAATGTTGAGATTCTCCTTAAAGTTTTCCTGTGCTTCCTATCTCTAATTTTATTGACATGGAAGAATAAGCTCTTTTGATTCTATTTTTTTCGGTAGTAGTGATGATTAGTTTTGAAATGGGAGAGTTCACTGATCAACCTCACAGGACAGGCGACAGGGGTGTAGTTCATCTGTTTGGCCACACTGTTTCTCAAACCTCTGACAAAAGTGGGAACATGCAAACAGGGAGGTGCAGGAGCAGGCACACTGGGCTCCAGCCCCACAGCAGTGAGCAGGGGTGGAAGCCTGTGACTGTTATGTTACAATGCTCTTTTAGCTCTCCCATCCACAGACAGCTTAACTGTTAACCAACTCAATGCCCCTGGTATGGTTTGGCTCTGTGTTCTCACACAAATCTCATCTTGTAGCTCCCATAATTCCCATGTGTTGCAGGAGGGACCTGGTAGGAGATGTTTGAATCATGGAACGGGTCTTTCCCATGCTGCTTTTGTGGTAGTGAATGGGTCTCACAAGGTCTGATGGTGTTAATAATGGGAGTTTCTCTACACAAGCTCTTTTGACTGCTGCCATCCATACAAGTTGTGACTTGCTCCTTCTTGTCTTCTGTTGTGATTGTGAGGCCTTTCCAGACATGTGGAGCTGTGAGTCCAATAAACCTGTTTCTTTTGTAAATTGCCCAGTCTCTGGTATGCCTTTGTCAGCAGTGTGAAAACAGACTAATGCAGCAGCCCCTCTGCTTTTCTGCAAGGGCAGAGGGCCAGTGTGACAGCTTTCTATATCCCAAACTCTTTTCCAATATACTGGAAGAATCAGGTCACACACTGACTTGAAGGATAAATGCAGGGGTTTTATTTAGTGGTTGAGGTGGCTCTCAGCAGGATGGGTGGGGAGCTAGAAAGGGGATTGAGTGAAAAAGCAATCTTCCACTGGATGGCCAAACTCCTCTCTGACTTCCCACAGCGGAACTCCTCTCAGCTTTCAGACATTCCTTTTCTTCTCTCTTTCTCTGCCATGCCATCCCATTGTTCATCTGCTCATCTTGTCAACTCCTTATCTTTGCATCTGTTTGCCTGCTTCTGGAGCCTGGGGTTTGGGGTTTATATGGGTACAGGATGGAAAGGGTCATGGAGGGCCAGAAGGCAACATTTTGGGCACAAAAACAGGAATGCCTATCCCATTTTAGGGCCATGGGTTTTCAGGCTTGTGGGTGGGATCTTTGCTGGGGACCACCCTCTTCTATCCAGTATTTCCCTGTTTCCTGTCCATATCAGTTTCATATGCACATTGATTGATTCATTCATTCAAAATGATTTTAACTAAGTTCCCATGAAATGTCAGTTTTTCTTCTGAGCACTAATACACAGCAGTGATAATGAGAGTCAAGACTTCCATTATCAGGAAGGTTGGAGCGAGGCAAGGAGAAAAACAACAAATGAATGAAAAAACAAATGTATATGATAATTTCAGAAATGTCAGTTTTTCTTCTGAGCACTAATACACAGCAGTGATAATGAGAGTCAAGACTTCCATTCTCAGGAAGGTTGGAGCGAGGCAAGGAGAAAAACAACAAATGAATGAAAAAACAAATGTATATGATAATTTCAGATTGTGATAAAATCTGTATAAAATAAATAAGGGTTATGAAAAAATGGAAGTTATTTTATTTCATTGTTAGGAAAGTTCTTTCTAAGAAGTTCACAGTTTAGATAAAACATGAATTGTATACAGAAATTAAGGATGTCATGAATGAAGACAAAGTCAAATAAAGAGGTAAAATAAAGGTGAATTTATAACTTTCAAGAAAGAGACCTCTTCCTCATCAGGCCTGATCAGCAAGAATTCCCATTCATAATCCTCTATGCTGTTTCTACAGGCAAGCAATGGCAACCTTGAAAGTTATTTGTGTAAGTTGATGAAGCCTTTATTAAAACACATAGACTACTGACTTACCTTTTGAGAAGAGTTACGAAATAATAAGAAAATAATGCTTGCTATATGTGAACAAGAAATAATCATTTACTGTATTGCACCACTCCAATTTTGAGATACATCTTTTACATTAGCCAGAATTACCTATATTATTACAGTCAAGAAGTTGGGTTTTTATTCAGTGTCGTGAGAATACGTTAACAGATTTCAAGCAGGGTAAGTGATACGATTTGGCTTATGTTGTTATGCTACCACTCTGTCTGCTGAGTGGCAATGGTTTGGAGAGGAAGAAGGGAAAGCGATTAATTAGGAGTAGGATAATCAAAAGCTGACAACGGCATGGAGTAGAGCAGTCACTACAGAGATAGAAGGAAATGCACATGTTCTGGAGTTTTTTTGAAGGTAAATATAAAAGACCAGAAACAGAGATAGGATGTGGAGGTAACTTATAGAGAGTGATAAAGGATGAGGTTTTTCTCTAAGTTTCATCTTTTGATCAATGAGATGAATGTTGCTATTAATTTTTAAATGGGAAGACAGAAGAAGAATACAATAAAAGTGTATTTTTGATGGGCTTTTGTGACATCCAGGGACAATATTAGTGTATCTTTGTGCTGTGACCCATCCATAGACATTTCTGTGAATGCTGTGCTTTGGGGAAACTGTTAAGGAGAAAATCATTGGTAAAGAAACTTAAGACCTATTACTTTTCTTAATTCAGTGAATATAATTGAACCTAAAAATACCTTCATACAATGTCCTTAATAAAGACAATAGAAAATTAGCAAGTGTAATTATTTAGGAAATGACTGAAATAGGCACTAATTAAGACTTAGATTCAAGACTCAGTGCAGACTTTCCCTATGAACTTCACAAGTTTTCTCACCTTGAGTAAGTCACTTACCATCTTTGATCAAGTCTTGTTATAGATAGAGCAGATTTATTTCTGTGAATAAGCTTCTTATGATCACTAAAATAAAATGTCATGAGAAAACACTTCACAAATTATGAAACACTATAAAATATAAGTAAAAGTTTCTTTTACTTTTAAAATAAATACAAGAATTCAAGGTAACTTCCAGTTTTTAAAATTAACATGTCATATTATTTTGTTGTTGCTAAAATGACATTTTTACCATGAATAAATTGTGTAGCAAACAGAATACATAAACAGTGGTTGAAAAGTATCAACCTAATTTCAAAAACACGAACAAACATACAAATTAACCACAGCATTTCCCAGAAGAATTTCCTTGGAAGTAGTGATTTTCATAATTAATATCTTTGGAAGATTGGAAAAAGCTTCAAGGGGATAATTTATTCTGTACCTAAGTCTCACTTTTGCCAAAGAATAATTCATGAATTAACATGAAGAATATACATAACCTAAATTTAAAAAAAAAAAATAGGTAAAATCTGTTTTATAAGTAGTGGCGAAAATACCCTTGATTTAGGCCAATTTTCAAAAATGGCCTAATGCTATAGACATAACAAAGGATTGTGAAGAGATCGTACAACGCATGCTTCTTAGGATCAGTGCAAGTAGTATTGTTGCTTCCTGTCTGATAAAGACAGAGGGTGCGCAGAGTAAGTAAATGAATGTGGTAATTGTGACAATATAATGGCAGTTCAGAATCCAAAATACATTTCAGAATATCAGAAGTTTGGTTTGATTTCGAGGTATATTTTATACATCTCAAAGTTGAATTGTGGATTTGTGAATTGTATACCTACCAGAGAGTGAAAGAAAGCCAACAGAAACAAACATGCAAAACATTGGACCTGTCTTAGCATCTAAAATGGTCCCCTAAACACTTTTCTGGTGTTCATATCCTTGAGTATAGGCTGAACTTTGTGGTGACTCACTACTAGCAAATAAAGTGATGAATTCAAAATTAACAAGACGTCACTTCTGAGATTAGGTTACAACAATAATTGTGACTTCCATCTTCCTTGCTATTTCCTCCTTCCCCTTGGAACCCTGCCTCTGGAAAAAGCCAGTGATTATTTGTGAGAGGTTCTATGGAGAGGCCCACATGGAAAAGAAATAATGTCTTCAAACACTAGACAATCTGGACCTGAAACTAGGCAACAGCCACAGGAGTGAGTTCAGAGGGAACTTACTGGAAATGGCTGCCATCTCCGCCAATGCACTGATGACATCCTCAGGAGAGATCTTAAATTAGATCCACCCAGTTAAACTACACCTGAGTTTTCACCTACAGATACTGAGATAATGAATAATTGGTGTTTTAAGTCACTATGCTTTAGGGTAATAATTTATAACTTACAATAAATAACAAATAAATGGCATTGTAGCTAAAACCATCTAGTTTACCACAAATTTTGTTTTTAAATTATCTTCACAAAATGCTTAAGAAGCTATATATGTGTGTTTATATATTTGTATATATTTATGTATGTATATATAAAACCAATATTTATATCTTAAGCTGTCTGTGTTTGTCAAAATCTGAAAACAAAATTAACTGCTTTTTGGAAAAGAAAAAGGGTATACTTATTACACAGAAGAAAAAATGGAAGGTAACTGTTGAAACTGTTAAATGACTACAGTCATATTTTTAAGACTTTTAAAATTGTTTTGAATAAGATTTTCCCCCTAAACCTTTCAGTTTCAAAAGGTTTTGAATATAAAACAATTTCTGAAATAAAGCATTGACATTTAAGCAATAACAGAGCTTCAAAACATAAAGGGGAAAAAGTTTTGCCTATAAGATAATGTCAGGAGTACAGTGTACTTGCTAAAGTCTAAAGCAGCTTTCTGATCTAAATTTAGGACTACCGGCAGTGGATCCAACATTAGATGAGGATTTGAGAAAACAGTTGTTTCAGCCACATATATAAGCCAGGAGAGTGTTGGCAAAAGCAACTTCCATGCAAAACCATCAAAGAGAAGGAAACAAAAAAATCCTGACATTTAGACCAGTCAGATATAATGTGTTACAAACAAGTAACTACAAATAAATGTTTCTAAACAAGACAGTGATAATTTCTCAACAAGTGCCTCTTAAAATAAAATCTGTTTTCCCTTTCTATTTTCCTTCATATTCTCTGGGTATTAGTCCTTCCATCTGGCTTACTTTTTTGGACCCATATCCAGGAGGACATTTTCCCATAAAGCTTGATAGAGGATAAGCTATAAAAGCAATCTCTGTACATGGTAATTCCAGTAGTTCAATGTGAAACGTGGAGGAACAACTATTCAGCTCACATTTGTTTTCCCTGGCAACTCTCTGAGACCTCTTTTATAAAGTCACTAATGTTATTCATATGAACTCCACCCTCATGACCTAACCACCTACCAAAAGCCCACTTTCACAGGATGGCACATTACTGATTAAATTATAACATACGAATTTTGAAGACACACAAACGTTTGGATTACAGAAGGAAGCTTCATATGCCAGTTCAAATTTAAATTCTAGACTTAACCCAATGTCCCCACCATGACTTGGCAATCACTTTCTTTAAAATTTTGAGGTGTTCTGATTTTTCAGAACATTACGACCATTCAGAAATAATGAATGAGCATTATTTACAGGATCAGAAAGTGGCAATTATAAATGTTAAAGTGTGTATATTTGGAATTTATATCTCTCTAAATAAAGTATAACCATGGAACATTTTAGCAGTTTCTAAAGTTTAACTAAACTAGCTTATGACTCATAAAAAATAAAATCACTCTATTGAATATTTTTTATTTAGTGATTGATCTTTTGAGTAGCACTCTCTTATCTCACCTTTATAAATACGTTCCTGAATATGTTTTGAAAAGATTTTCTTTTGGTTTTGTCAATACCTACATTTATAGTCCTAATTTATCTAGTGGTTCCACCTGCCAAAATGGACTGATTTCATAGTTTGAATTTAAAATTTTAACTTTATCATAATTAAATTATTTAAAATGCAACATTTTCAAGTTTTTGTATGTGAAAAATACAGCAATAGAGATTCAGCACAAATCCATACAGAGAAAATCAGGATGTTATCCAGCTTTGTTAAAGACTATAAATGAGTTTTAGAGCTTTCTTTATGCTATTGTTCCCCCATGCTGTGCAACTCCATAAGCATGTCATAAAGCTTTACCTGGACAAAATAAAAAAGAAAGCCAATAGCCACAATTTTGATGTGATGCTCAATAAGGCAAAGTGTGAGGAAAAAGAAAGAAACTAAAACCTGCAGGAGATTGTGCTGAGTGGGAAAATATGGCTTTTCTTGTTTTGCTGCTCTTCATCTCAACAAGGCATAATGTAATATAATTTAAAGTGGAAAATCGATGTGGGTAAATAACACTCTTTAACTTTTATGTTTGAATTTTATATTTGAGATTTTCCATTTATTTATTCAGTAAAAATAATTAAATGTCAACTCTACAGTCTATCCAATGCAAAGCTCCTGAAGGAGAGTGTATCTCTTTTACTTTTAGGTTGTAGAGAAAAGTGTTGCTTGACTGCAGAGTGTTTTATTCCCCCTGAGGGTACAAGAATTAGAATATGTGCTTCGGAATGTGAACCATGGTGAAGCTAAGATGTGTTTTCAGTAAGGAGGATATATGGACATGGTTTTGTGAACAGAATGATGGGTTGGTTTCTGGCTCTTGAGAGTAAAGAGGAGAGAGAAAAAAACAGTGGTGATATTTCAGGAAATAAGCTACATTCTACTAAAGCCAAAAGCTGACTTCCCAGTAATTGCAAGAGCACAGCTTGAGACTCAGAGAGTTTGAACCAAAGTATTAATCTCAGCACCTGGAAGACCACAGAGCCAACTGAGTTGATACCAAAACCTTCAAACGAGAATACTGTATAGTCCTGGGGTTAGCATATTCAACAACACAACTTCTCATCCCTGTGACAACTCTTAACCATGGAGGTAGTTATTTAAAATATTTTTCCGCAGGATTTGCAGTATTAATAGATGATCTACAGATTAAATTCTTATTCATTTTACTCTGAGTTTGAGAGCTTACACAAGTAAGGAGCATTTGGATATTCAATGTATATTTTCTGAGATGTGATTATTGCTATTAACCAGAGCTAAGGGGAGTGTTTCTCCATAAGCTATTGCTGTACTAGCAAAGCCATATTTAGTGCTTCCATTCTTAGTGGTGATAATTTATTTGCAGTGTTTCTCCCTCTTTTATACTTTCTTTGATATCTGGCTTATTTAACGTTTCATGATATTTATTAGGTAAAAAAGCAAGGTAGTCACTTTTCGGGAAATCAAATATTTCTTATAGATATAAAATTTAAGTGTCTTGACAGATATTAAGGTAACATTTCTCTAATTACTATTAAATTTATTTGTTCTAAACAGAAATGACCTTAAAATAAAGGAAACATTTAATAAACTTCCAATGCCTTATCACAACACTCTTCTCCCTTTAATTACCTCTTGACATACCCCGTAAGGTCAAGTTTGTCAGAAAACTTGTATGGATCTTTTTGTACATTTACTGGGGAAGACATCACAGACATTATGCTAGTAGGAATAACAGAAATTCAGGACATTTTTATTTACAGGGCCTCCTGTCTTGAATTCCTCCTTCTACTCTGTCCTAAACTGCTAATTTCACACTTCTTTCTATGACTTTATCAAGCCCTAAATTGAGTAAATTGTGTTCATTGTTTTAGATTCACCTTGATGTTCAGGGTTATTCATCCTGGCTCTGGTTCTGGCTCCAATCGACCAGCAACTGTGCTCATTTAATCTTGGCTTAGCCATTTTTGGCATCTTGCTTCTGTTGCTGGCCAGTATCTCTTACTGGAATGTCTCCCAGCTAGACTTGATCTGCCAACTAGTCTAAACCTATCATCTCTTATCTTTCCCAAGTCCTGAAATTTTTGCCTTCTGACTCTGTTGGGCTTTCTTTCAACAATACACTACACTTTACTTGGGCCAGCCTTTACCATGAGCAAATCAGATTATCCAGGGTTCTATTTCTTCATGGTCCTGTTGTTATCGAAGAGGTAAAATTCGTAGTTAAAGTGCTAATTATTTCATACAGGATCAGAGAGTTAGAGAATCATATGGGAATTTAGAATCCCCCAAGTTCAATTGTTTTCAGAAAACTGGACATATTACTTGTTCCCAGTCACACAATTTATTATAACTAAAGATATGTCTCTAAAATAGGATGTAAGATTTCAGTCTATTTTCTCTAGAATGTTCCACTGAAGTTATGTGATCACATTAATAGTCGTGTTCAGTTTCCAAAGTGGTAAATATTAAATTCAGATACACAGGGATTTCCTATGTGGGAAGCTATTCAGTAGGGTCTCCTCCTGCTCTCCAAACACACGGGTGAATATCAGTCCACTTTATCTATTCATATGGCCGAAGTATATCAATTGTGGTATCTGTCCCATGGGTCAGCCCTAAGCATAACAGTAAATTTAAAAAGAGTTATCTTTTCTGTTTTTTCTCACTATTGTATGCCCAGTAGCTCTTTGCCCTCTAGATGTTTCCTTTAACAAAACTGATATTAGGCAAAGATGTGATTTCAATTATGGATATTTTTAAGAAAGAAAATAAAGTGTCCCCTGACTGTTGTCAGATAGGAGCACTTCTAACAACAGGGTTGTGTACTTCTCTTATTGAACAACAATAATATCACAGGACACCAACATCAGTCAAATCCACTATGCCTTCGTGACAATCAAGACAAAAAGACCATACCATGGTTATATATGATCACACACACACACACACACACACACACACAGGCACACACAGAGAGAGAAAGAGAGAAAGAAGAAGAAAGAGAGAGAGAAAAAAAAATACTGTCTAAACTGCAGAGTGACAATATCTCACTGTATTGTCCTGCCTGGCTGATACGATAAACTTCTCCTTCTTTGACCAATTACATTTTTGGCTCTATCCTCCCCACTTCCACCTGTTTCTCCTCCTATATTAAAAAAAAAAAAAACTATTAAAGCACAAAATCGTAAACTTGCCTTCACTTTATGACAGCACCAAATACAAAACAAAACTACACTTCTTTGAAACGTTTTCAAAATATTCTATTCACGAATTCAAATCTTAAAACAAACCCCTTCCACCATCCCTAAGAGGCCCTGGAATTCTTCATGGTGTGGGTATCTCTCAATGAAAAGAGTTGATCAGCTCAACTTTATTCAACTAGAGGTGTGTTCAAGGTGTTTTTATAGTGCGGCAATGACAATCTTACAGTGAATTTCAAGAAGTTACTTTTACAAGAGCTATTTGTATTTAAAACTCTAATTATTTTGCAATGACCTTTATTTTTTTCAATTCAAGAGAAGGTATTCATTAACCTAAAAACAGAACAAAACATTCTGACAATAAAGTTAATTTAATATTCCAGAAATGATTCATGCTTCTTATTGTTTTACACTATCTACCAGGTACACCAGGTTCTTGTTGGATGAGGACACTGTCCAATAATTCTTTACATATTCTATATGTAGAACACACTAGACTCTCAATAAACACCCACTGTCAATAATAGTGGTTTATTTTTCTATGTGACTAGCAGTTATCAAGTACCTATTTAAGGAGTTAAAATCATACCATTATTTTTCTATTTGTCTGGCAGTTATCAAGTATCTATTGGAGGAGTTAAAATATACCATTCAGGCATATTGCCTAGTTGAGTAAAAAGCACTTGAAAAACACTAGGTGCAAAAAGATTACTCTGACCTTCATTCTGTTCCTTAAAAACAGGAGACGAAATTCCTATATGAAAGTTGCCCATCCTATACCATAAGGAAAGCAACATTCTTATCATCAAGGACTGGAAGTTGAGACTGAGAGAATTCTGTACAGACTTTGTTAAAGTAACTCTTACCATTTAAGTCTACCCATATAATCCAGTTGCTTTTTAACAACTTTCTATTCTTTGTCCAATTTAATATGTGTTCAGCTCTATGATTTTAGGTCTTCGCTTCCTTATAAGGACTCCCAGTCAAGTAAAACTTACAAAAAAAATTTGCATACTTGTCTCCTGTTAATATGTCTTATGTCAATTTAATTCTTAAGCCTAGTCAAAAAAAAAAAAAAGGAAAAGATACAATTTTTCCTCCCCTATACCTTTAAGCATGAGGCATTATGGCAGGTAGGTTCTGCAATAACAGACACTGAGACAAGATGTCTGTTAGGGATCAACTCTTGTTAAAGAAAGATGAAAGAAGATGAGCTAAAACAAGAAACTCAATTCTGTTTCAGGATTACGGCATCTTGGCCAATTGGCAGGCAGCTGTGGAGCCAATATTGCCTATTAAAGCATCCCACATTGGCCTAAAATATGTGTTCTTTATACTCCATCACCCTTAGCCACTGGATGCAACATGTTCTCCAAAGTGTGTCTTTTGAGGCAAAGTGATTAAACTTAAAGCCTCTGATATAGGTGACAGGGGAATGGAGGCATCAAACCACCATGGCATGTGTGTACCTATGCAACAATCCTGCAAGATCTGCACATGTACCCCAGAACATAAAGTACAATTAAAAATAAATAAAATTAAAAAAACTAAAGCATATCTTTAAATACATGACGAGAAGCCAGAAGGTGTCTATTGGCCATGTTTTCTGCAGCTGGGCAGGAAGTCCTTCTTTGAGGGAGGAATGAAGTTGCCCAACATGTATGCATTATACATATGCAACTGCATGTGAATTACCAATTCAAAATGGACCTAGAACTAGATAACGATTAGGAAAATACTGATTAGCTCCCATTTGTCAGTTTTTGTTTTTGATGCAATTTCTTTTGGCGTCTTTATCATGAAGTCTTTGCCAAGTACATGTCTAGAATGGTATTTCCTAAGTTATTTTCAGAGTTTTCATAGTTTTTGATTGAAATATTTAATCCATCTTGAGTTAGTTTTTCTATATGCTGCAAAGAAGGGGTCCAGTTTCAATCTTTTGCATATGGCTATCCAGTTTTCCCATCACCATTTATTGAATAGGGAGTTCTTCCCTCCTTGCTTGTTTTTATGGATTTTGTCTAAGATCAGATGGCTGTAGGTGTACCACATTATTTCTGGGCTCTCTATTCTGTTCAGTTGGTCTGTGTTTCTATTTTTGTACTAGTATAATGCTGTTTTGGTTACTGTAGCCTTGTAGTATAATTTTAAGTCAGGTAATGTGATGCCTCCAGCTTTGTTCTTTTTGTACGATGACATACCATCTCATATCAGTCAGAATGGCCATTATTAAAAAGTCAAAAAAAAAAAAAATAGCAGATGCTGGTGAGGTTATGGAGAAAAGGGAACTAGTTTAGCCATTGTGGATTAGTCAGTTTGTTCTACTCAATGTGGTTCAGTTTGTCTGTCAAAATACATCACATATAAGTACAATATTCCTTTTCAAAGCCTTCTGGGATTCCTTCTTGCTTAACATTAATTCCAAATCTCCTATCCTGGCAATAAAGGATTTCCCATGTTATTCACAGTATTTCTTCACCCAGAATATTGTGCCTCTTTCATTATAAATCAATGTTTTCCATTTGTATATGTACCACTGAAACCCCATCTCCTCCCCGTCTCACCCGGCCAAAACCAATTTGCTCTTTTGCTTTCATGTAGAACTTTGTTTATACTTTTCTTATGAAGTCATCAAACGCTTTCTTAGAGAGTGGATGTTGGATTCTCTCTTTGTTTGCTTCAGTCGCTACAACAACATATCCTGAATTGAGTGGCTTACAACTAACAGAAATTTGTTTCTCAGAGTTCTGAAAGATAGGAGGCTCAAGATCAAGGAACTGGCAGGTTTGGTGTCTGGGGAGGGCTTGCTTCCTGCTTCAGAAATGGCAATCTGTTTTCCGTGTCCTCACATGGTAGAGAGAGTAACCAAGTTCCATGGGGATTCTGATAAAGACATTAACCCAATCATGAGGGTTCTGTCTCATGACCCAGTGAATCCTGATTACCTCTCAAAGACCCCATGTCTTAATACCATCACATTAGGTGGCAGTGTTTCAACATATAAACTTTGGAAGAACACAGCATTTGTTACACAAGGGCTTCTACTCTGCAACGTACTTAAGGGAAGCCTCTCTCAGTTGGATCTTCCCTACATTTTGTCATTAACATTAATTGCCCCGTATTAGGATGGGTGCTCCAGAAAGCCTGGGAAAAGTGATTTACTGAGGGAGTATTTTCAGGTAAAGGATGTGAGATCAAGAGGATACAATACTAAGAATACAGGCTGTTTTAACTGAAGATAGATTCTATTTCATCCCACAGGGAACACTGGAGTACAAATCACAAGAGCAAGTTCCTGACCAGCGTCCCACACTCCCGCCCCCGCCTACTTCTGGATTCCAGGGGTGTACCCTCTTCCAGAATGAGACAGTTCCCTTTGGACTGTAGGCAGGCTCCAGAGAAGATGGCAGCTATGTATTGTTAGCATAGCTAAAGGGTGTATGCATAAACCTGGCAAGGTGATCTAGCCAGGGCACCAATAGTAGCTATAACTATGCATCTTTTGTACATTCAGATCAACTTTATTTTCTTTAATTTCAACTTATTTCTTTCATTAAGTTTACTTCATAAAGACACTATTTCTTCTGGAATTTAGCTAATACCAGTTTCTAGGAAAACTCACAAAAGTAGAGTTTGTGGGTCAAAGAAAGTTCCCTGCTGCCACATTTGATCTTTAAGTTAAAAATATCTTCTCCCTCCTCCATGTCTCATTCTAGGTTCCCCCTCTCTTGGCTAACACTCCCTGCCTTCTGGCCTTCTGGCATGAGGACTTCAATGTGTTCAAGTGGCTGTCACAGCTTTAAGTTTAACGGATATCTTACTATGCCCCCTGATGGAAGGGTTGCTTGATGACAACCAAGACCTTGAGCTTTACAGAGCCGTAAGTTAATAGGACTGGATCCCCAGACACTTGAATTGGACCACTGAGATCACTGAGAGTGATGCCGAATAAAACACTTCCACTCTTACCACTTGGTTTCTAAAGCTATGTATTCTTCCTCTTGGGGAAATATCGTGATACAATGACTGCGTCAAAGATGTTAGCTTCAAGTGAGCATCACATATGTTCCTTTAAGTGTCATTTCACTTTTATGGCAGGATGGCAGCTTTTAGATAAATACAGGAAAGAGAAGTCTATGCTTCCAGCAGCTCAGGCCAAATACAAACCTTAATCTTTGACTCCTGAATTTCTTTCACATACTCTACCACATTCTATTGGTTATGCACTCAAAGTATATGTGGAGTCTGATTTTCTCCATGACTCCATTGTTAACATCGTATTTTAAAACGTAGCAATCTCCTGTTTGTAGGCCTTTAAAATGGATCTTGTTTATTCCACTTTTGCCCCACCACGAAACTACACTCCCACTAATAGATTTCGTTAAGAATGACTCTTTTTAAAACATACCTGTCCATATCACTCTTCTGCTTACTCAAACCCTGCCAATGGCTTTCCATCTTTCTCAGAATAAAGCCTAAATATTTTCATAAAGCTTTGCAAGGTATACCTGTAATCAAACATCTTATATTTAAATCTGCCTCTTACTTTTTCTGTGAAACAGACAGGCTAATGGAATTATTCATGTCTCAGTACAGCATTGAGAGAATTATGTGAGTTGGTGTATAGCAATGTATATAACAGTCCCTAGCACTGAAGCAACGCTATGTAAATGTTAGCGAATATTTTCGTTGTTTCAGTTCTTATTATCTCAGGTGTATTTCTTGCTTATATTTTTATGGATTACTTAAACATAAATATTTTTCATGTCACATGATAATTCTCAGAAACATACTACCTGATGGCTATGTAATATTCCATCCTATATTATGCCATTTTTATTTATTTCATCTATTCATTCATTTATTCATTGAATCATGCTTTCTAATATAGGTATTACAGAAGATGTTGAAGTCACTTTGAGGAAAATAAGTCTCTATGAGGTAGAAAGCAATAACACAAGGTAAGGAACACATGCATAAAATGTATGATTAAATATGTTCATTATTTTCTTTGGCAATTCTACCAAAGGATATACCTTGTCTTCCTCATATCATGTTTAAATATTTGATGCTATAGCAAAAATATCCTCTCAAGAAACTTTTTATGAATATGGGGAAGAATACAGAGGGATCCTTTTCCATCCCTTTCTTCCACGGAAAATGCCGAGCATAAAGACAGAATAGGGTCCCAATAGAGATTAAATATGATTCTGTCTATATAACCTTTACTTGTGTCAAGGGTACTATGTATAGAAGTAATGCTGCCGTTTGTAGAGTCCAGTAACTTCTCAACCACCAGTAGTCATGATTAAACAGTAAATTGCATGAACCTCACAAGACATCAGAGACTAATATATATGAAGGATATCAGTACCACGTGTTCCACTGGTCACTCAGTAACATGGAAACAGAAACAGTAAATATTTCACAGATTGAAACATTCAGCAAATACTATGAAAAAAAATTCATATTTATTTTTAATCCTCAAACATATGGTCCCTTTAAATAATTTTATTTCTTATTTAATGGCTGCCTAATTTCCTTTAATATCAGAGAAGAATTAAATTAAATTCTATTTTCATCACCACCTTCTCACCCCTGCCAGAGCTTACCTCTTTGGCATTTCAATATTGAAAAATACCTACCCACCATATGAAATTATCTATCCAGGACTATAGCCAAAGAATAATAATTTTAAAAGCTACAGAACATTATAATAGTAAAAACACATGAAATGGATTCACTTTCCTTTTAATCTCATAATGGTATCAAAAAAAGTATTAATTTTCACTGAGACTTAGTTGGGCAAAAAATGTTTTCTACTTTTGCAAGAGTATGTTGTATTTATTGTTCATATAATGCTGTCTTAAAATGTCAGATTTGTTTACTATTTATTCCTGTAAAACCAGGGAATTGAAAACAAAAGGAAAACAGACTTTTAAATCCTCTCACCTAATGTGAGCCTTTTTTTCTTTCTGAGCTGAGGGAAAGAATCATCATATAATAAATCAAATCAGCTAAAAGAGCTCTCCCTTCAGAAAGTAAGCTGTGTATAGTTGGAGTATGAAAGACAGGTGGCCATTAACTTACATTTTACCACCATAAGAAACAAGGTTAGGGTCTCCACCAAGATCTTCTATACACACACAATCCCTTTTACCAAAACCTCTGAGACTTAGTCTCTGGAAAATCAGGTTTCAGTGTAACACCTCCCATCATATCTTTACCAACATGCATATAACACATCATTTTTTACCCTCATAATGCAATAAAAATGTTTTATTAATCTTTACTTAGGATATAAGATTATTTGAGCACCCACCCACAACAAACTGAGTGTAGTATCTCTGTTTTATTACAACCTAACCACTCCTCATTGTGGAAAAGACCAACTTTTTCAGAACCCCTCCCAACTCACCATCGTGGTTTATAAAATGTAAATCTCTTTCCATTCAAGTGTTGTAATATGAAAAGGAATTAAAGAGTAAGATATACTGCAGTGGGATAAACAGCAAAAATGAGAACAATTTTAATTTGCCATGTGTGAAGGTAAATATCATGTATCATTTCCCCATTAGAGAAACCATTTCCAGAGTAACTAAATATACTTTTTCTATTTGTTTCTCACGGTGTGGAGTCTTACTCATTCAGCACTTTTTTCTCTTACATTTCAGGAATTAATTTCAAACTTTAATTCAAGTTTCAGCTGATATATTGTGTATATGCTATTTTAATAAAATTTTAAAAGCTCGATTTTCAGGGGAAAAATAGCATAAGAGTACAGAAGACAACTTGAATGCCAAGAGAGTCCTGGAAAATTAACATTTTTAAGTTAAATGAAGAAAAACAGAGAAAACTCAAAACTAATAAATTGGGTATGGATTTTAAAATTAGAAGCCACCACACTTGCAGAAACAGTATAAAGTTTTAAATCTGTGATATATTTAATAGACTCAATTATTTTCCATTTAAAATTTTAATATTTTAACAAGGCTAAATTTATAGGTAGAAAAATATTATTGACATTGGTATATGGAAAAATATTATTATGTGTACTTGTATGTTGCAGCCAAGTACACTGGTATGTATCACAACTTCATAGGAGTGGAGGGAGCTCAGAAAATATGCCTGTTTTGTCATCTAAATTAAAAGTGCCAGTAATAAGCACAGAGACTCATATCCCCTTAGTAATTTATTGGCAGTTTTTCCAGATATATATTTTATATAGATGAGTCTTCACTTTGCTTGTACATTTCATTACATAAATTATTTTTATAAATTAATTTTTCATTAGACACAGGAATATGGTTCACTAAATATGGTGAGGATTTACTACATTATTTGCTTCTGAGGAATATATGACATGTCACTGACTTTTACTAAGGTGGTCTAAGCATTAGCGTGTGTTATGGCTCCCTGTGTGAATACGTTTCCACAATGTCTTCAACGCTTATAGCCTGGTGTTCAGACCCAATGATGATCTAACTCAAAGACATCTGTTGTCTTATCCTGTGCATAGTGGATACTTAAGACAGTTGAACCATTGTTATTCACTAACATGCCTTTCGCACTTTCTTTTCTTCTTTTGTATCTGTCATTTTCAATAATTTTGACCTCACGATCAAAAATTACCTTAAAAATTATTGAGAAAGATCCTCCAAAACTTATTTATGTAAGCTGAATCTGTTAATACCAGGCTAAAAGTTAGTTTTTTAATTGTATTTTTATTAATACTTTAAAACATAATCATGATAGATCTATTAAAGTTTTACATAATATACATAAGTGGTCTGGGCACAGTGGCTCATGCCTGTAATCCCAGCACTTTGGGAGGCCAAGGCTGGAGGATCACAAGGTCAGGAGATCAAGACCATCCTGGCCATGGTGAAACGCCAT
Organism: Aotus nancymaae; assembly: GCF_030222135.1. NCBI lineage: Eukaryota > Metazoa > Chordata > Mammalia > Primates > Aotidae > Aotus > Aotus nancymaae. The sequence goes on from NW_026988435.1 coordinate 27,693,537, forward strand.
CTCTACTAAATTACAAAAAATTAGCCAGGCATAGTGGTGCGTTCCTGTAGTCCCAGCTACTCAGGAGCCTGAGGCAAGGGAATTGCTTGAATCTGGGAGACAGAGGTTGCAGTGAGCCAAGATCCTGCCACTGCAATCCAACCTGGCGAAAGAGCAAGACTATTAAAAATATATATATATATACACACACACACACACACACACATAAGTGTAGTTTTCTAAAACAAAGTAAAATAGTGAGCAGAAGAGTTATTTTACATTTTTGCTAGTTTCTTTAAAATCTGGCTTAATAGACTGGTTTAACAAAAGACAGTTAGGTACTAATATCTGTTTTTGCATTTAGTTTGTTGTAATAAATTGTTTTGGTAGAAGTATATACTGAACACTGAGCACCACACAGAGGAGTATTAGAAAAGGCAAAAGTATGTTAAAAGTCTTTTCAGATAATTGTCAATATTCTTCTTCAACACTACACCAAACCTCTACAATGTACAATGTGAACTTTTTTCCCTCTGGCACATTAACATCTCTTGGTTTATGTTGTACTTTGAATAAGTTTATGTCTATTCATGTTTTGTGCCATCAGGAGTTAGTTATTTGGAAAATGTTGGTTTATTAAACTATGCAGATCTTACAAGTGTTGGAATACTTCATTGTAAATATTTTTTAAATGATCTTATTAACATACTCATCACTTTTGTCAAAATTATCTTTAAGTATTTGGAAGCTCTAAGCCTCATGGTAGCAGATACAAGTTTCCTAAAATTACGATTTTTGTTTAAAATATGAATTGTATTATTGACAACATATTTGGCTAGTTTTCTTTGAAGTGACAGTAACTATTCGATTTTTTACAGTCTCCCAATTTAGATTTTGACTACTTTTCTTCTATATCCCTTTGCACTCTTGAAATGACATTACTCTTATAATTTAAAAAATCATTTCCATGCTTATAACTTTTTTTTTTGAGATGGAGTTTTGCTCTTGTTGCCCAGGCTGGAGTGCAGTGGCATGATCTAGGCTCATTGGAACCTCCACCTCCCAGTTTCAAGTGATTCTCCTGCCTCAGCCTCCTGAGTTGCTGGGACTACGGGCACCTGCCACCGTGCCCGGCTATTTTTTGCATTTTTAGTAGAGATGACATTTCACCATGTTGGCCAGGCTGGTCTTGAACTTCTGACCTCAGGTAATCTGCCCACCTCGGCATCCCAAAGTGCTATACAGGCATGAGCCACCACACCCAACCTGTTTATAACTTTTAAATACGTATTTCTAGCTCATCTTATTCATTTTCAAGGAAATGCATAATATTTTCTTAGACCAAAGTTTCTGTACCTATGATTCTTTTAAATGAAAAGTGTTTCTTGAAAAAAAAATGTCTAGTTCAACTCAAACAAATCAACATACAAGTGACTTGATCTGAAGAAAAACAACAAAAAATGTATTTTGATAGGTAGCAGGAGTTTCTGTTTCGTCACAAAATATTAAAAAGACATACACTCAAGTGTAGAGGTTTAATGGTATTGATAATTTCACGTTTTACTTCTTTTGTTTAGATGATCTTAAACTCTTGTCTTGTTTTAACTTTGGTGGTGAAGAATTCAATAAGTACATCTTAATAGCAGTGTCTTTATTTGGACTGTAGCATGAGCTGCCTTATTAACCATTGTTTTTGCATCATCATGTCAAACGTCAACACATTAAAAAGAGCACACAAGAGTTTAGTGTTATTATGAAATAATTCTTACTTTACGAACTCCCTGAAAGAATCTCATGGACCATTTGAGAACCACTGGCTTTACTATTTTGTTTGCCTAGAATGCACTTTCACCTCATCATTTCCAATCCATATTCTCCTTGTCCATTGATTATAAAGGCAGTTCAAATAGTTTTTGGCAAGGTCTTGTTTTAATGATTTCAAATGTGTGTGTGTATATGTTTGTGTGTGTATATGTATATATATTTACATATATACATATATGTGCATATATTTACATGTGCATACATATACACAATGTGTGAATGTGTGTATACATATATATTTGCATATACACACATATATATGTATACATGTATAGATATGCATGTACAAATACACATATATATGTATGCTTATACATATATATGTAGATACATATGCACACATTTGCATATATATGTGTGCATGTGTATATTTATATATATATATGTTTAGATGAAGTCTTCTGCAGTGATGGAGCAGTGATTGGGAGCCATGTGGGGACATGATCACCAAACGATTTTACTTCTTGAAGGATTACTTACTTGTGTCTGCTTATGTTACTTAAATGTTTTACAAATAGTTTGCCATGGAGAATGTATTTTACATAATTCTTAGAGAGCCTACCCATCAACCAAGATACAAACCTCTTTTCTCTCTACTAAACACTGGTTATGTGGATCACCTTTCCTTGTTCCCAAGCACTAAGACTTCCTTCAGGTATACTCTGTCCATTCAAGCAAACTGATTTCCTGTCTTCAAAATGGAAAATGTCCTATCAACATCTGCGTGGCTATCCAGTACCTACTGAAACATATGCCTTGTGACACTCAGTGTACTGTGAAAATATCACATAAAAAAAAAACCTGTCAAAGAATGTGATAAAAATAAATCAATATGTGCTTAACTAGTTGACATGCTTGGCCATTAAACTTAGTTAACTATATTCTGGCAGCCTGAATAAAAATGGAAACATGATAGATTATACAATTCTCATTATCTGATTTTAAAAAAAGCTTATATTAGTTATTCAAGGAAGCTCATTTTTCCTGATACTAAAGGATAAATGCAATGTATCAATCTAATGGACACTATAATATTCAACCGAATTGTTAAGACACATCATGACAATTTTTTGAGGGGAACTATCATGAAAATTAATCTACGGAATTGAGGTCACATCACATTGGGTTAGTTAATAAAAGCCTGAGGACACAAGAACTGGCATTATGGTTTAAGGAAACTCATATTGCAAGTGATCATTTAATAAAACAATATTAGTGAGTTTATTCAATATTGGAAAAGAAATAGATGTGTAATGCATGAAGTAGCCACTCTCAAGAGTGCAGTCTAAATTCCCCTCAACAATACTTGCTCTTTCATTATTTTTAAGACAAATTGCAACATTTAATTTACTAAAACTTCATCATTTTGTTCATAATTTAATTCAGGAAACATTTATAAGCGGTAAGTAGTTTCACCAGACACTTTGAAAGGACCTCAGGACACAGAGTTTATGCACTGCTCATTTTTATCAATGCTGTAAAGCTAGTCTTAGGTTGTTCTGTGCGATGACACTCCCATCGCAGTGAATCTGTCACCTTCTGCCCAAATCAGTTTTTGCTGAAAGACCCACTGTACTGTATAGTAGCCAAGCAGAAGATTTAAACATATATTTCATTTATCAAAAAGCAGTGAATATATTCAATATATGTAGGCACAGTCTAGGAGAAAAATCTGTAGCATATATTTCTTTTTTATTTTATTTCCAAGTAAGTAGTATATTCATAAAAATGCCAATTTGACATTCCAAATGTGACATTTACTACAGACTGCACATAGCTTTTCTCTTTTCTGCATGATTCCAGTATCTATCTGATCTACCAGAATCAACATTTCTAAGCTCAGAGCACAGAATCATCAGTATTTTCCCAGTCCTCAGGTGCACAGCTGGATAAATCACTCATTTTTCTGTTTCAAGAATCATTCCTTCTAACCTGGTTGTTTCAATGTATCAACATCTATCATCCATAATCTCCAAAAGATAACATTAGGAAGAATGAAATAAAAAGGAAATTGTAATCCTTCTTTCTTTCATATCTCTATTTTGAGAATAGGAAAATCACTTGATACCTATGTTCTATTTGGATTTCACAAAGTAGATGTAGCACAAAAATACATGCTTCTGATCTGTAAACAGTACCAGCTGAATCCATATTCCCATTAATTTCCTGCCATAGCACTGCATGTTCTCTTCATCATGCAGCCAGTTTATTCTAATTCTCTTTCAGATAGCTTCCAAGAGTATGCGTCTGTTATTTGGAGCTGAGCAACATGTAGACTCGCCATCATTCTGGGCAATTGGATCTTGGTAACATTGCTGCATTTCCTGAATTGGATGCCAATAAATTATCTTTAAATGACTTTAAAGTATCTGATTAGGTTTAGCTCCCTTAAAGGTATGCCTTTCTGCTCTGAGCGAGTACTATCCTTAAGTGTTAAATGAGCACCCTGCACTTATGTATTTGGTATGGATAATGCACAAGGTCTTTAGAGTTGGCTTTTGACAGTATTTCACTATTGTGCCTAGGTGTGAGCAGAATAGTTTTAGATAGATTTATTCATTTTTTTAAATGATTAAATTTTTTGTTAGGTAAAGAAATAATTCTCTTCCATATTCATTCATTCATTCATTCATTCATATACATAACCTGATTGTGATCCAGGTAAGAAAATTTCACTTAATGCTATCATTTCAGCCTAATTATATCAATCTGAATTCTGTATATCCAGATGTCTACTGTATCAGTTCATTTCACTGGCCAAGTATCTTCGAAAGATAAATGTTTCATTATCATGTCCAAATTAGGAGAATGATTCCTTTAATTACTTGAATTCATACATGCAGTATAAAATATTTATCAATCATTGTTCTATATTAGGTACTGTGCTTCTTATCTACTGTGTATTCAAAGATGAATCAAATGACTTTCCAGTCCTCCAGTAAGTTTTGCAGTTTATTGGAAAACATAGATATATAAACCAGTATACCTAAAGAATATGGTATAAAATAGAAAAATGCCACATTTTCCTGGTCCAGACTACAGTCGATGGGCATTTGGGTTGATTCCAGGTCTTTGCTATTGGAAACAGTGCCACTATGAACATACGTGTGCATGTGTCTTTATAATAGAATGATTTATAATCCTTCGGGTATATACCCAGTAGTGAGATTGCTGGGTCAAATGGAATTTCTATTTCTAGGTCCTTGAATCACCACACTGTCTTCCACCATGGAATACTATGCAGCCATAAAAAGTGATGAGTTTCTGTCCTTTGTAGGGACATGGATGAACCTGGAAACCATCATTCTCAGCAAATTGACACAAGAACAGAGAATCAAACACCACATGTTCTCACTCATAGGCGGGTGTTAAACAATGAGAGCACATGGACACAGAGAGGGGAGCATCACACACTGGGGTCTGTTTGGGGAGGCCAAAGGAGGGACAGCAGAGGTGTGGGGAGGTAGGGGAGGGATAACATCAGGAGAAACTCCAGATACAGGTGATGGGGAGATAGAGGCAGCAAACCACATTGTCATGAGTGTACCTATGAAGGTATCTGCACATGTACCCCAGAACCTAAAGTACAATTAAAAAAAATGAGAAAAAAAAATAGAAAAATGAATTAGGAGTACTGTGAAGTACTGAAGGAAAGCCCTTCTACTTAGGAGACATGGAGTCTTTCCCAGGGGAGGTGCCTTAAGCTCCTAATTTTATTATTCATTTATTCACTCTTTTGTAATGAAAATTATGCAACACAGCTTCAGTTTCCTCTTTAATTATATTTTTGGGGATGCCCGATATTCAAGGCTGAGGCTTGACATTATTTACCCTCAGGTGAGAGGTGAACAAAAGTCTGACTCAAAAATTATCTGTCATTCTTCAGTTTTGAATCTCTAAGAATACATCTGACCATGTTAGCAAGATTGCAGTAAACCAAGTCTAATGGAAGAAGGGGTGTTACTTAAGGTGACATTCAAGCTCCGGAATCTAAGTAATGATGTCACTACAGATCCAGAGTAGAAAGAGAAAGAAGAACAATGAGGATGGAAGGAAGGTGAAACATAATGATACCCCTTCATTCACAGCACACCTGGAGTTGAGTTTCAAGAGGGGAGTCATTGGAAACATTCAGGTAGGTAGGTGTGAAGAGTTGGGTGAAAGATAGAAAGCTGGAATACCTGGAATCATTCCTCAAGGAGATTAAAAGAAAATGCTGCTAGATGCTAATGTCCCAATAAAGCACAATAGAATGGTAGAGCAGAAGGTGTTGGAGGCAAATATTCAGATGAACCTCAGAAGTACCCTGGATTTCCTAGGGTTTTCAGAAAACCTAAAGGTGTCTGAATATTCAGGTGAAAGGATACAGGTTTCTAGGAAGTCTGATAGATTCTCAAAGACCTGGGGTCGTGACAAAAAGAACATCATCAACAGGGTGTTTCCAACCAAGAACAAATAGCTGAGACCACAAACAGCCATGGGTGTAAGCGTATCAGCTCCCAAGGCTATTTAGGACAAACTCTGGGTCAGTCAGTATAAGAAAAGCATCAGATTAGCCACTCCACTGAGATCAGTGAGAATGAAAGATCACTTTATGGACTAGAAGACCACTTTTTCCCAAATGCTAATCAGGACTCCAAATTCTTTACATGCCTAGCCACCATTATAGGGAGGAGATGATAAAATGTGATGTGCACAGCATGAAGACAGTTATTCATTTGGAAGATGCTATTAAAGCCAGCCCTAGTAGGGAGCTAAGCAGACTGAGGAATCATACTTGAAAATAAATGAGGAATTCTTCAAGACCAGGCTTAAATCTGGCTGTCACTGGTGAAATCACAGCTCTTTTTCATTGTGTTTTTGTTTTTTGTTTGTTTGTTTAAGACAGAGTCTCACTCTGTTGCCCATGCTGGAGTGTAGTGGCACAATCTCAGCTCACAAAAACTTCTGCCTCCCAGGTTCAAGCAATTCTCCTGCCTCAGGCTCCTAAGTAGCTGGGATTACAGGCATGTGCCACCATGCCTGGCTAATTTTTGTATTTTTAGTAGAGTCGGGGTTTCACCATGTTGGTCAAGCTGGTCTTGAACTCCCGAGCTCATGATCCACCCACCGTGGCCTCCCAAAGTTCTAGGATTACAGGCATAAGCCACTGTGCCTGGCCAACAACTCTTAGGAAAAATCAAATCAGTCATAAAGAATAAAGAAGCTGCACTTTATTTTATTGATCTGAAGGTAGAAATGAATCTGCGATATCACTTTACTTTTATTGAACTAACAGAGTTTTAGCAGCTGGAGATACAATCAATGAGCAAGATGCTTCTTGAGGATCTCAGATTGAAGTGGAGAAATGTAGACAAAACAAATATGATAAGGAAGTAAGCATGACATTTCAGGGTAGCTCATGTGAGTATGTATGAGGCATCTAATCAATTTTTTTCTTTTTTTTTTTAATGTCGTCTTGCTCTGACACCCAGGCTGGAGTACAACGGCACAATCTTGGCTCACCGCAGCCTCCACCTCCCAAGTTCAAGTATTTCTCCTGCCTCAGCCTCTCAAGTAGCTGGGATTACAGGCGTCTGCCACCACGCCTGGTCAATTTTTGTATTTTTAGTAAAGACAGTGTCAGCTGGCCTCGAACTGCTGACCTCATGATCTGTCCACTTCTATCTCCCAAAGTACAGGTGTGAGCCACTGTACTCAGCCCCAATCAAGTACTATGAGTAGGAAGTGGCCAGGGGATACTTTTAGAAAAAGCCATTTCTGAGAGGAGGAGACATGAAGGGAGACATGGAGACCTGGTGCCATCAGTCAGACGGGCCTCAGAACTGTGAGTACATAGACTGCTGTGTCTCATGTGTAGTCATTTCTCATGCATTAACCCTATCTAGAAACTCACTAGAATGCATCAGTTCTTGAGCCATCTCTCCAGATTATCCACTTTTCCTCATTTACCTAAACAGTGTCAACATGAAAGCAAATCAAACATATTGACTGAACTGTCTAATTTATTCTTCTATCACAGAGAAGGATGTCAACCAGTTGGAGGTCTCGCATGTGAGGACACAGGGTTCTCTCCTTGGACCTGCCCAGTTCAACATGTTCATCAATAATCACAACGAAGATATAAAGGGCGTGATACTCAACTCTGACAAGCACAAGGTGGAGGGATAGTGAATGCAATAAAGGACAGAGAAAAGATCCAAAGACTTGTAACAGCCTGGAGTCATTTTATAGCCACAAATAATTTCTCAAATTTGTTTCTAGAACACACAACTATACAAGTCAAAATTTCACAAGATAAATCTTAGCAGGATCATATGAAGGATAAGAATAATAATAAAATATGTTAAAGATGTATTAGTAGTATACTCAATGAAAGCTGACAGTGTGACTCTTGTCAGATTAATTTCATGTAAACTTGTGACTACAAATGTCATACCAGCAAGGAAGAAACCAAAACCTTTTATGCATTCTGTTTTTTATGTTTCATTTGATTATTTGCTGCTTCTGGGCTTTAAAACTACAGAAATTGAAATTTCTATTCTGCTAATAAATTTTTAATAGGTGGTTTCTATGTATTGTAATCATGTCATTAATTTGGGATAAACAGTTTCTTGGTCTTCAGGAGAAGGAGTTAACAGTCTTTATTAATATGTATCTGGGGAAGGTTAACTATATTTGACAAGTATAGGAAGAAGAGTCCATTAAAGTAGAAACATCTGTGAAATATCAGAGCTAAGATGGGAGTTAGTGGCAATTTGGAAATAAGTTTCCAAGTGAAGTTAAATAACCGAAGATCGCTACAGCCCTGAAGGGCTTAAAACTGAACTCGTGTAATATTATTTTTCAAAAAACTATTCTGTTTATAACTGTAATATTTTCCTTTCCTTTATGTACAAAGTTATTTTAACAGAACTATTTTATTTGACATTGGAAAATTGATTCATAATATCAGTAAACATACTTTAAAGATTTGCTCTCAGTTTCCAATCAGTTAGTGGGGTTTGACTTTAATGCTGTCTGGTGGAAGAACAAAGAAAATCTATTAAAGAAGATTATTTGTGAATTACATGAAGTATAAAAACCTGACAAATTTTGCAGACTCAGTCTACTTCCATCAATCATCAAGACAGGAAAACATACTCAAATACTTTTATATCCTGGGTGAAATTTCCCCAGTACCACTTAGCAAAGAAAACTTCATAATTTAAAAGATTCTATATTGTTTCTCTCTGACATAGGAGATTTGTTTTAATTGTGATATTATTATTCTAACATGATTTTAACAAACATGTATTCAGCATTACTAAATGCTAGTAACTTTGTGAGCTACTGTTGATACAAAAATATCAGTTTTGATTTTGATACTTGAAGAGGTCACATCTTGGTGCAAAAAAAAAAACCCCTTATAATCTCAAATAATACACTATAACATAATAAACGTTATTTATTTAAATTCCTAACACTGTATATCAAACATGGTAAGCCATAAATAATTGTTGGTTTAATTGGACTGAATATAAAGTCCCTTCGATTGGAATTCAAAGTGTGTGCTATAGATCCTGTACTGAAAACCTACCTCAGACATGCTCTTTGTGTCTTTCCAGAGGCTTTCCCCTCTCATGTTTGTCTGTGAAGGGATTCTTTGTGACATCTCCCCAAATCTTTCACGCAGAATGAGTAATCGATCCCTTCTTGTAAAACACATAGTCATGTGTTTTAGAATCGACTGCTATTATCAACTAGACATGTTCTAGGCATTTGACATTTATGACACATTTGATCTCTACAGGAATGAATTAAAAAGTGAGACTTTCTTCAGCTCATGGACCATGGAGTCTATTGATGGAAAGAAGGCATTTGAAAAGATAAGTCAAATAAATGGTCTTTTAAGCAGAAGAAATGCAACGTGGTGATCCCTGATTACCCTCCCTCAGACCTTCCCATGCCTTCTTCGGGAGTCCTGTGGCCACAGAAACAGAAGCTCAGAGGGAACTTAAAATTCAGGAGGCTGTTGTCTATTCCCCATTTTCCTTTACTAAATCTGCAGGGAATTTTGTCAACTATGTATTTATTATTTCAGCAAATATTTGTAGGTTTCTATAATTTACTAATACTTACCAAGGTATAGAATAAATGAGGAAGAGTTAAATGGCCTTTGCCTTTAAATATTTCACAGACTGGTTGTCACGAAAATAAATGATTATTTCCTAAACTATGACAAGCCCTGAATATTGAAACATAGAAGGTATTTAGAAAGAACTAGTGAAGGAAGTCACTAAACAAACACGCACACAAACAGAAATTGCAGTCACAGATGGAGATGAAGTGGTTGGACATTCAGTCTCAGAGTAATGTCTCTGGGTTCACACAGTTCACCTCAATCAAATCATGAATGAATGTAGAGAATAAAATATGGCTGATGGTACATGTGAAATACAAATGGCAGAGCTGTAAAAACAGGAAGGATGCAGATATTGGAGACTAGGCAGAGACTGAAGTAGTCACTTCAACCATCATTGGTGGGTTTTTTGTTTGCTTTTTTTTGCATAATTTTAATACTTTAGAGCAGATTTTCAAAATAGTAGGGATTAGTGAAAGAAGGGTGATCTATTTGGATTTTATAAAACTTGCTAAAAATTTCCATAATGCAAAATAATTGAATATAATGAAGGAATTTTCTCCCATAGAAAAGAGCAGTATTGCACTTAATCAACATCCCATTTTTCAACCACAGGGGTTGTTTCTGCCTTTTCCCATTTATTTATGTAAAAAGAAATGCAAAGTCTGCAGAAGCAGGGTAAGAAAACCTTGTTAAACTTTTTCAATAATCCCTGTTATAATGTTCAAAGCAATTACTTTTGCTGTCAGCAGGAATAAAATTTACTACCATCAGAGAGTGCAAAAAGTCAAATGTATTACTAAGAATTACAACATAAGCTGCATGCAAATAACCCCACAAGTTCTAAGGGCTTGTCATCCCGTATTTGTACAGCTGAGGCTTCAGTCATTTTTTATTATGGCTTAAAGAAAATTCCTAGATGCTGGTGTAGAATTTGCCCATCAATTTCAATGAAAGCCAAAAATGTACTAAGCTTGCTCTCTTGAGGAGTACTATTATCAGTGTGCTTTTACAAAAATAAGTATTTCTTTGTAAACAAACCGTATAATATGAAGATTATGCAATGAGAAATAATGAAAGCTACATAAACAATTTTTTTCAAATATTTGGACTTTGCTCTCATAGGCAGTCTTTAGCATAATGATAACTATCTATTGTACTCAAAGGACATAAAAGCCTTTCAGTGAAAACTCTCAACATTGTATACATTTCATTTCAGTATGAAAGTATTACATAATCCTGAAACATAGGCTTGACTTCCTGACATTACCATCTCCTCGATTGTAACCACTTCATTCCCCTAAACCCCAAAATCTTACCAAAGTCAGAGCTCAGCCAGTCTTTAATGTCAACACTGGTTAACAAAAATAATACATGCACAAGTAAGCTGCCTCAAGTAAGCCGCCCACCTTGGGTCCCCAACATGCGGAAATTATAGGCAGGAGCTATGACATCTGGCTAGCCTTTTCTTTTTCAAACCTCCCTTTTTAATTTTATAAATATATTTTACAAATATTTTATTCTTAACTAAAATGAAATTATTAAATATATGACACAATTATATATTATATTTCTACATATTTTTATATTGTTAAACAAATATTTATATATTGTAATATTTACATGTGTATATTATAGTATATTTGTTCTTCTTTCTGGTAGATTTTTATAGCAACAGGAGAACTTCCATTCCCATCTTACCCTCTGTCAGTTGGATCCTCCTGAATGATGCCTTTTAAGCAATCGAATGGAGCCTTTTCCAAGCCCACCCAATGGACCAATCTGCATGTATTCCTTTATTCTAAGCCCTTACAAATCCTGGACTTAACCTCATAAATGGCAACCTGCTTTCAGGTCCCCTCTCACTGTTGAGACCTTTCTGCTGCTCGGTAGAATTCTACTCTACCTACTTACTCTCCAGTGTCCATGTACCTTATTCCTCTGGTTTGAAGAACAAGAACCTGGAATTTCCTGAATTGAGGAAGTAAAAGAACAGTACTGCTCCTAGTCACATCTTACATGGTGGCTGGTAAGAGAGCTTGTGCAGGGGAACTCTCATTTATAAAACTATCAGATTTCAGGAGACTTACTCACCATCAAAAGAACAGTATGGCAGAAACCTCCCCATGATTCAATTATCGCCACATGGCCCCGCCCTTGACACATGTTGATTTTTAAAATTTAAGGTGAGATTTGGGTGAGCATACAGCCAAACCATATGACCTAGACAATTTTGTCTAAATGTATAGCTTTCTTTTTTTCCCTTCTTGTTATTTGAGCATAATTACTAAAGTACACTTGTACATGTGTTTAGTTTATAATGTATAACGAGAAATTCCTATGATTCAAAAACCTTTGATCAATTTCATAGGAAGAAATATAACATTAAAGAACGGAAGGCTATTCTAATATAACCTCTCAAGATTAGAGGAAAAATAAAGAAAGCAAGGATATTTAAGATTTAACACCTGCTCAACTCTACTGAACAAATCATAAGTGGAAAACCAACAATCCAATAAGAATTGTGTGTAAATCCAGTATAAATCCAGCCAATATCTCTGTGCCAAAAGTCACAATGAAATGAATCAAATGGACTAAAGAATCTGTGGTATTTAATGTTATTCTTCTTTTACAGACATCTTAAAAAGATACAGGGCAATGTCAAGTTTTCTGTTCACAAATAAATAAAAAATAGTACTCATAATTGATTAAGACTTAAGGACACTGCCACAAATTAAGTATTATCCTTAAATGTTTTCCTAAAATACCAACTTGCATGTTGCCATTTTAAGAAAATCCTACAGTTACCATTTGCTAAAATCATATTTCAAGGAACAGTGGTTTTGGAAAGATATCAGTAAAGCAGAATGTACAAAATTGCTTTTCTCTTTCATTTTGGACTCTTGGCAGAAGACATACAAAAGCCTTTGATAGCCAAAAAACATTACTTAACAATTAACATTATGTTTTTTAATCTTGTAATATAAATGTAGAAAATAAATATTTCTAATTTTACAACTGGATCATAACAAATGAAACTAACTGGTTGAACTAATTGATCAAAACTTTCTGTTTAATAAAAAGTAATTTCTCACTCAGTATCCATACTGCCAAGTTAATGAGTATGACATAAATGACCAACCATCTCCAAACCTGATTTGAACAGTCAAACTCTGTAGTCAAACTTTACCTTGAAGCGAAAAACATTCTCACAGAAAGTCACATTTGGAGAGTCTTTATTTAAAAAGAACATTAAAATTTAAATATCCCTGATGATGATTCAAATCATTAAGTTTTAGAAAACTCCAAGCTGTATGATTGCAAATTTGTCAAGGCAATTTAGCAAAACACACCAGAAACCTGTTAAATAGATTATTTTATTGTGCCAATGTTTTATTAGCTTAACAGATCTATTTATTTAAGAGGACCCTGCAGCCTTATAAAATACATTTTATTTGGTATGCATGATGCAGCTATTTAAGAATATTTGCATACTGGCCTCAACTTCCACCAGGCACCTTAGAAATTAGCATTTTCCTTCATATACAACTTTTGTGAATAATTTAGTATAGTATTAGGTAGGAAGGTAAAATTGAATTTGCTATGTGGCCATTAAATAGAATTAGTCAAACTATGAGGCTAAGGGAATAGTGTCAAGTGTGTCAGAAATGTTTAAATTTTAAAATTTTACTAAAAACAGAATCTTTAAATTTGAATTATTGCCAGAATGGTTTATGATTTTAGGTTGACTTAAAAATTTTCAATCCACATCATATTTTTCCAAATTCCATTAGTTAGAATTATCCCCACTAATATGTATCAAAGCCTTTGGCACTTCCTACTGGGTATAAATATACATGCCAAACTTACCATTATGATTACTTGAGGGAGAGAATGAAATTGTGGGTATTGGTCAAAAAGAGTTTAGATTAAGTTTTAATGTTTTAATAAGGAAAAGGCACTATGTTATTCTATTAGTTAAGTGTTGAATTGTTGAAGTTAGAACAAAATCCAAATTTGGGTGGGGCCTAAACAGAATTAAGATTGACAGAGGAATAGGTCGCCACTGCGACATCATGATTCAGCTGCTCAGATGATAATAGAACATTTTCTGCAAAAGAGATACAAACTTGATTTTTTGGCAGAAAGCAAATTTCATGATTCAGGAGGGCCTCTTGGGTTTTGAACATGAAAACTCTTAAGGCAGCTATCCATTAAAATCTATTTGAAAGACAACTTGCTACCTTGTTACTGGCAGTTTTTCAAAATTGTCTCAACTACCATAAGATAACATAACAGAAGATTCTGAAGTCACAAATATTGATCACATCTTCTGTGTATGCCCAAAGGAAAAACATTCAAGTAAGAAAGGGACAATGCAAACACAGTAAATCACTCATAAATTTGAAAAGGATATCCTATGAAATAACAGCATGGCTGCCATCACTGTTATCAAAGCACTAGAATGGCTCCCAGGCAAGGTTAAGCAGGTTGTCTGTATTAGTAAAGGAATGCTGGCCATGTTGCTGTTTGGAAATCAACTGCAATTCACCATGCAAACAGTGAAACCTTAATGGAAGAAGGTAAGGACAAATTTACCAACCAACAGGCAGTTAAAAACTCTAAACTGAGCTGTAGAAGATGTCAGTTTCAGCCTTCATGGGTGACATTTGGAAATTACAGATTTGGGGGCTATAGCCAGGTCTTTGCTCTATGGTCAAGAAAATAAGCCTACCAGGCATAGTTGCTCGTGTCTGTAATCCCACCTCTTTGGGAGGCCAAAGTGGGATGACTGCTTGAGCCCAGGAGCTCAAGACCGACCAACCTGGTCAACATAGCAAGACCCTGGCTCTACAAAATAACAATAACAATAATAAATTAGCCAAGTATGGTGGCTTACAACTGTAGTCTCAGCTACTTTGGAGGCTTAGGTGAAAAGATCTCTGAGTCCAGGAGTTTAAGTTTGCAGTGAGCTATGATTGTGCTGCTGCACTCCAGCCTGGGTAACAGAGTGAGACTCTGTCTAAAAGAAAATAAGACAAAAAACAAAAATTAAGAATTAAGCTCTAGATATATAAACAATAAAGATCACCCCTGTATAAAGTAATTAGTTATGAAAATCTCTGGGAATCAAAGGAAGAACTAAAGTGGGCTAGGTGGATATACACCAAAAAAAAAAAAAACAACAAATATAGTTCCCTGCTCAGCCTCCCAAAGTGCTGGGATTACAGGCATGGGCCACCATACCCGGCTGAGCCCGTAAAAAAAATCAGATGAAGGAAAAGATACAGTCATGCCCTAATGCTTTGTAGGAGGAATATCTCTTCTTCCATTGGAAGTTTCAAAGGCTGGTGGTGGTTGGGGTATTAGGTGGCTAATTCTTCAGTGTGAATTATTGCAGAAAATTATCTAAGTCAAACATTGTTGAAAGAAAATATGGGTAACAAGATACTGACAAATCTGGAAGAGTGAACTGAAAAGGAATGAATTAGAACAACCGGGCTATAATTCATTTCTCCCCCAATTACTATGGATTGGATCCTCTGGGGAAAGAAGGCGAGTTGTAGTCTTTTAGTCTTGCAAAAATGATAGCTGAACCTCTAGACAAGCAGTCTAACAAAGTTTGTTAGGAGAAAATTCCTCCTCTCTTGAATGCTTTGAGCACTGATTTTCCTATTTTAGAATTGTCTACGATAAACAAACTTACACTATGTGAATTTATGGGACATGTCTCCTTGAAGAATATCACATAAGTAAACAACTCTCTGGGGTTAAAAAAAAAAGAGGAGATATTAAATAACTTAAGAAGCCTGTCCAGGTAGGTGATCTATAATCCTCATTTAAAAATCTCTTTTATTTGGGTCAGATAGTATATGTCCAGTGGGAACATAGCATGTGTCCAACGTGGGAAGAAACAATCTGTGAAGTCAGCAGGATACACAAAGCCTCTCTCTGCATTTTATTTGTTTGCATCATTGTAATTATTAGTTAAGCTCACTACTGTGAAAAATCTCTGATTTGTGTGTTTACTATTAGACAATCAGATCTTCCTGTTAGATGAGTGTTTTGTTTTTTTTAAGTACTTAACTACAAATGATTTTTGTAATCCTTGAATGAGAATGTTTTCATTTCAATTCATAGTTAAATTTGTTTATAGTTTTAACTTCTTCACCAACTTTTTAAATTTGCAATGCATTTGCATCACACAAAAGGAATTGAGAAACACTTTCTATTTTTTTAATGTTTAAGTATGTTTAAAATAACATAAATTAGATAAGAACTTTAGCGTATATCCATTATGTTTTCTTATCACTCACTTAGTATGTAAAACAATACAAATAATTTGCCATTTTGGAACATCAGTAACTATAGGTGCCCCAGGGATATTGACCTAGACTTCAGGTATACTCATCACTTGGTATACTCAGGGGATTTGTTCCCACAATATCACCTTCGGATACCGAAAGCTGCTGATGTTTAGTCCTTGCTATAAAATGGTGTAATATTTGCATATAAGCTATGTGCATCCTCTGTATATTTAAATCATCTATATACTACTTAGAATAACTAATATAATGTGAATGCTATATAAATAGTTATATTGCATTGTTTAGGGAATAACAAGAACAAAAGGTCTGTACATGTTCAGTACAGATGCAATCAATCATTCATTATTTTTCTAAGTATTTTCCATCTGCAGTTGGTTGAATCCACCGACGTGGAACCCACAGATGCAGAGGGCTGCCTATATAACAGTGTTGTTTTCTTTTGGTAGTACTTGAAGCCTACATGACAGTGTAGGTTTCCTTCCATTTAAGGCCTGGAGCAAAGTTTAACATTTTACTATTTTTCAGGAATTCAGCAGACAGAGACCTGAGAGTTTGCTTAATGAGGAGATGTAACATCTGAGATTTATGTCTGCTGAATTCTGTTTGCCCTAGTGAAAATAAAATCAAACTGGATTTGAAGGAGACTATGCTTCCAAGGCTGCACAATTAAGTGAGAACTGAACCCTTGAGTAGCCGAGGACAGGAGCCTGAGCAGATAAACTGAGAATGAGGGGAGGGAGGCGAGAGCATGTAATTTCAGTGTTTTGGGTAACATTTCAACACAGAAATCAAGGTTTTTCTTGCTTTTTCGCAAGTTGCCCTCAGTAGCTGAAACTAGTGTTTTGTCGTCTTTACTAGATTTTCCATTGTTTGGCCATGCCAAATTATTTGAAAACCACTAGAATGTAAAATTATGAGGAGATAAAGAAATTTGCCACTAATTTGAGAAGACTCAGAAAACTGAAAGAAAAAAGATTAAGCTAAATGTTTGGAAAAAGTTGTTTCTATCATGAGAAGAAATGACAAATGAAACAGACTTTAATTAATGCCAATCTTGGTTAGATTGTTTATGGAGTTAAGACTAGGGTATGAAAAAGACTTTCTCACATTTTTAAACAATGATTTTAAGATTTAAACCTTCAATAGACTAATGGAAAACAGGATACTTACTTTTGTGAAATTTGAATCATAGGATTAGATTAGCGGCCTTAAGATTTCTTTATTTTATTTTGATTTTTGAGAAGGAGTTTTGCTCTTCTTGTCTTGTCTGGAGTGCAATGGCAGGATCTCAGCTCACTGCAAACTCCGCCTCTTAGATATAAGCGATTCTCCTGCTGCAGCCTCCTGAGTAGCTGGGATTACAGGCACCTGCTACCATGTCTGTATAAATTTTTTGTAGTTTTAGTAGAAACTGGGATTCACCATGTTGTCCAGGCTGGTCTCAAACTCCTGACCTCAGGTGATCCGCCCGCCTCGGCCTCCCAAAGTGCTGAGATTACAGGTGTGAGTCACCATGTCCGGCCAAATTTCATAATCTCATGTCCACCTTAAATATTTTGCAGCTGTGTGCCTTCTTGTGCCTTTTTATGGTTTCTTTCTAAAATAAACTGCTCTAAGCTTAAAAAGTTAAACATTATATAATTTTCACACAATTGTAAATGATATTATAAAATAATGTATTCATGTAATCATTCATATTAAAAGATTTGCCATTGCATATCAAAACACAAGAATTAATTTTAAATAACAATAAAAAGGTATTCTTTCGCAGTTAGAAAATTTATAATGGCCTTTTTTCTTCTTGAGCTCACAATTTCATTCTACTTCTTTCAGAGAATTTCATACTAAAATATTACATAATTATAATTATTTTTGATAATTATTTAATATGTTTTGCTACCAGATACATGAATTATGAATGTAAAGTGAAATTTTATTTTATTTTTTAGTTCTTGCCCTCATAAGGAATTTAGTATTGTGAAACCAAACATCATTTTGGTTTGAGGTGTCATTTTAGTTATTAATGTAGACTACTGATCATAACATAAATACATTACATAACTTTATATGTGATTATAGACTATGAATTACTAAACATATTGGAACAGTGCATCACTTACAAAGGTCAATGAATCCTAATTGTCAATAGTTCATTTGGTCCCATATGGCTATCAATTACTGTTAGTATGAGACAGGTTTCAAAACTAAGTCTCTCCATGATTTCAGCTTTTACTAATGTGACATTGGGAAATTTTGTTTCATATAACCAAGCACATATGAATGGGAGTTGCTTCACTGTGCAATGTCACTCAACGAAATGTCAAAGACAATATAGTGCTCTATCATAAGAATTGTCCAAAATGATTATTCAACTGACAACTCAGTTCGGCCTTCCCCCAGTTATGTTGAAACCAATGTACTAGAACTATCTGAGAAGCAAAACAATTTATTTTTCAGTCACTAAATGTATGTATTAGACAACATTGTTTAGAAATAAACAATGAAATTGAAAATAAAAACAAGGCCGGGTGAGGTGACTCACACATGTAATCCCAGCACTTTGGGAGGCTGAAGCGGGCAAATGATGAAGTCAGGCGTTCGAGACCAGCCTGACCAACATGGTAAAACCCTGTCTCTATTAAAAACACAAAAATTAACTGGGCATGGTGGCAGGCACCTGTAATCCCAGTTACTTGGGAGGCTCAGGCAGGAGAAGCCATTGAAACTGGGAGGCAGGGATTGCAGTGAGCAGAGAACACATCACTGCACTCTAGCCTGGCGACAGAATGAGAATCCATCAAAAAAAAAAAAAAAGAAAAAGAAAAAGAAAAGAAAAACAAGAGAATGAGTAGCACTAAAACCAAAATGATGGTTTCCCTGAGGAGAATGAAGATTATTGTCTTTGGAGTGGGGCACACCAGGAATCCCAGAGAGAATGGAGCTATAACGGAATAGTAGATAGTTACTCAACTTATATTTATCCTTTAAGATTTTATATGTCTATATATACATAGACATGTATCTATGTATATGTATGTGTCTACATATAAATATATATAATATACAGTATTTTATGTATATGTATATGATTGTGTGTGTATATATATAATGTTAAAGCAAAATAAAAGCCAATAAATTTTTAAAAGAACATATTTACACAGGCTAAAATTATTACTAAGAAGATTCAGATAAAGCAATTAATTTAATGTATACAAGGGGCAAGTCAAAAGGCACACATATTTGGTCTTCAAAGATTACAAAATTTTACAGACTTTTCCATATTGAATACTTAGGACATTTTAAAACATCAAATAATAATATCAGAGCTAAACATAATGCATTCCAGCTGTTTTCAAAATAGAGCAAAATTTCTACTGAAGAAACCTGTTTATATTTCTGCAAATTGAGGGCATGACACCAGACAAATTAGATATGGTAAGGTATAAAGGACACTGTTATAAAAATATACTTTATATATAAGAGAAAAGTGCTTTCATAAAAACAATTCCCATATAAAATATAAAATTATCTTTCTGTCAGCAGAGCCACCAGGCTTCTGTTTTGTTTTGCTTTTATGACTTCTATATTAAGAAGATCATCTCACATTGAAAAGCTATCTCCTAAAAAGTTTTCTCTTTTACTGACCCCATCATACACCTTTCTCTGGGCCAAGGTACTTAATGTTTGCACTACATTTTGATATCAGAGCTACCCTGGCTCTGAGAGAGTGAACAACTGTCAGAAAAGTTTCTTTCAGGAGGAAGGGCAGAGAAAGGTCATAAGCCAGGGAGACAGAGGAAGCTAGATCCTTGTCCAAGTGCTAACTCCAACACAAACCTGAGACACTCTTAACCTTTCTAAGCCTCAGTTTCTTTATCTACTAAGTGTGTTTTGTCAGCTTTCAAAGATTCAATATAGGCCGGGCGCGGTGAAATCTTGTAATCACAGCACTTTGGAAGGCCAAGACGGGTGGATCACGAGGTCAGATGTTCAAAACCAGTCTGGCTAACATGATGAAACCCCATCTTCATTAAAACTACAAAAACTGCTAGCCAGGCGGGGTGGCAGGTGCCTGTAGTCCCAGCCACTTGGGAGGCTGAGGCAGGAGAATTGCTTAAACTTGGGAGGTGGATGTTACAGTGAGCCAAGATCACACCACTGCACTCCAGCACAGGTGACAGTGCGAGACTCCGTCTCAAAAAGAAAAAAAAAAAAAGAAAGATTCAATATAGTCAAAGTGTCACAAGTAAATGTAAGTTATAAACTTTATTTCAGAGATTTGGAAGGCATACCAAGGCAAACAGAAAAGCTACAGTAAATGACAACAGTATGGTATTGGCAAAATAAGGGCCAAACAGATCAAGTGGTCAGTAGTCACATGTGGCTAGTGGCTACTGTATTGGAGAGTACCGCTGTTTAGTATTTGTTTAATTTATTTATTCATTCTACTGTTATCATGTGGGTTCTTTCTACTTTGGAGATATTACTAGTAACGCTTCTATGAATATTTTAATACATGTTTTTAATGTTTATAGGTATGCATCTCTGTTCCATATGTATGCAGGAGTGGAATTGATGGCTTATAGCTTATCATGTAAAAGTTCGTAAGTTACAGGCAAACAATATTCCAATGTGGTTGTATCAATTTGCCCTCCATCAGCAGTGTGCAAATTAATTTAAAAATTATGTCTACACAAAAACGTGCACACAGATATTTGTATGCCTTATCATGACTGCTAAAACCTGGAAGCAACTAGCATGCCCGTCAATAGGTGAATGGATACGTAACTTGTGATATCGCCAAAAATGAAGGATTTACTTATGTATTCAATACTCAAAATAAATGAGCTATCAAGCCATGAAAAGACATGGAGGAAACTTAAGTGCGTATTACTTAGTGATAGAAGCCAATTTGAACCGGCTTTCTTCTGTATGCTTTTAGATATTTCACATTCTGGAAAAGGCAAGACTAAGGAGATATTCAAAAGATCATGGTTTCCAGCGTTTGGTGAAGGCAGGGGATGAATAGGTGGAGCGTAGAAGATTATAAGGACCGTGAAATCATTCTGTATAGTACTATGGTGGATACATACAGCATACATTTGTCTAGACTCATAGATGGTACAATACCAAGAGTAAACTTTAACATCAGTTATGAACTCTGGGTGATAATGAAGTGTCAGTGTGGGTTCATTGATTGTAACAAATGTACCACTCTGGTGCTGTGGGATGTTGATAATGGAAGAGGCTGCACATTTGTGGAGACACAGTATATCAGAATCTCTGCACTTTTTGCTCAATTGCTGTGATGCTAAAGCTTCTCAAAAATAGGCTATTAAAAAACTAAAACAATTAATTATTTAACTGGTAATATAGTAGAATAATGACTTTTATAGGCAAAATGACAAAGAAATAATTGTTATATCTGATATCAACATTTGCATTTTTACAGACGTACTTATATATGGGATGGTTTCTAATTGATGATGAAACATTATTTGCAAATTATGTGCATTTTTGAATCTATTGTTGATAATAAGTCCAGATGCTACAACACTCAAAAGATTTAAAAGAGTCTAAGTGAAAAGTTTGATGATAACTGTGGCTCACTTTGTCATCAAACTTTTATTACCTCATGAACGATTCAGTGAACATATGCTATTTGCTAGCACTGTCAAAGTACATTAAATAAAAAGAATATCCTAGTTTATCAAAATATGATGGTGAATGTTATAGACAAAATTGAAGACTTACACTACACGATTGTACTTATTTCAGAAGAGAATATAAGAATAAGTGAAAAGAAATAGAAATTTTTTTTTTTTTCCAAAAGATTTTCAGGGGAGGAAGGAAAAACAGTTTGGACCTTAAAAAATAAGTAAGTTGGCTGGGCACGGTGGCTCACACCTGTAATCCCAGCACTTTGGGAGGCTGAGGCGGGTGGATCACGAGGTCAAGAGATCGAGACCATCCTGGCCAACAGATCGAGACCATCCTGGCCAACATGGTGAAACCCCGTCTCTACTAAAAAATACAAAAATTAGCTGGGCGTGGTGGCGTGCGCCTGTAGTCCCAGCTACTCAGGAGGCTGAGGCAGGAGAATCACTTGAATCCGGGAGGCGGAGATTGCAGTGAGCCGAGATTCCACCTCTGCACTCCAGCCCGGTGCCTGGCGACAGAACAAGACTCTGTATCAAAAACAAAAAAAAAGTAAGTTAATATTAGTTGAAAAGTAGAACAGGGTAACCAGATGAGCTAATTCAAAAGAGGGGCTACTCATGGTTTAGTCAGTTGTGAATTTCATCGAAACATTTATTTGTCAGCTGTGGTTTACTAGTTGTTGTGTTAGACATTGAAGTCTAACACATTGAAGTAAGTCAGTGATTACACCAGAGCCTACTGCATATTGAAAGAGATAGTGATGCAAACACATGATTGTAATACAATTATGATATTATTTAAGCATAAAAACCAGTGCATCCTGAAAACTCAAGCATAAAACCCAGTGCATACTGATAACTTTTAGCAGTTGCTGTTAAATACTAAATTCCAGAGATATTAAGTATTTACTTTAAGATCTCCTGTGTCTGTGACCTCCTATTCTTATTATTCCTCTGGTAGTAGTTTTATTACTAGCTCAGGGACCTGGCTGATCTATAAAGCAGTGCATAAATTGCTGTAAAGCTATTTATATAAAGAATCTCTAAGCCCGTCAGCTGGGTTTAGGGAATTGAGCCATTACAAGATTGCAAGATTCACTGGTTTTGTTCCTTTGGATATTCTTTAATAACTCTTTACTATGCTCACTTTAGGAGTATATATGCCAAAACTGGAACTGAATCAGTCATGCTCTGCTTTATTCTGAGGTATAGCCTATTGACTCTTAATAGGTGCAAAAATTCTATATATATGTTGGAGAATTTTGAGTAGACATCTAACATCTAGGCGAAAGAGTTGAAACTGAAGTAACTGGAGAACTTTGCAAAAATACTTAATTCATCTTCATAGATCACTCTGCTAAAATATAAAAGGAATACCTGTACACATAGGACACATGAGACCTGATAAGAATACAAAAATCTGTGACTTTCAGTTATGTAATTCAGAGTAAGGATATGAAGCTTGTTTCAATAAAATGATCTGGAGACAAGAATCAAATACAACTGAGATAAAGATCCCCACTTAACTTTTAAGACTTAGACTCTTTGAAAGAAGTTTTTCCTCCCATAAAAAAGAGCTTATGAGTTAAATCTAAAGGGCTTTAAGAATAAATAGTATAACATCTGTTGTTTAATATTTCTGACAGTATTTGCTTGAGGTTTATTTTGAACGCATCTGGCTAGGTTAGGGAAAACATGGCTGTGATGACAGTGGAAGGTTTGAATTTAGATAATTTCAATGGTGGGATTATCAATCCAAAAGACATGTAAAATTATGAAACATACAAATTAAGTAAGCTGGGTGAGGGAAAGAGCAAAAAATAAGAAGCAATACCAAAAAAAGGGAAGAGTAAAATATTTTCAGAAAACACATACTAGATAAAAAGGAGATAATTGAGAGAGAACCTATACAATGGAGGTGTGACATAATTAATATCCTGGACAGAAGGAAATGGCTGTGTCAGGGTAACCTACATACTGGTAAAGGGATAAGGAGGAAAACAGCAGAAGCTTTCCTCTCTTTCATTTCTTAAAGTTAGTTGTTTAGCTCTATAAAGAAATCACTAGAAATCTGACATTGTAACTTTTCTCTGGCTTCATGCTTTTTTAGATATTAAATTCTATGTTGTGACAAAATTAATGCCATAATTGAATTCATAAAGGAAGCTATTAAATAATTATGTGACTGAATTACAGAACAAAAACTAAATACAGTAAGGATTATTATACTTGCAAGTTCATAATGTAAAATTAAAAAAATAATAATACAGAAAGGCCATGACTTCTAAAAACATAGTCCCAAGAAGAGTTGTAAAATTCATAAGGATATCTAAGCTGTGTATGGGTAGTTGCTATAAGTGTTTGACTTTTCATAATTTTGATCCTGCAGTCATTTTATTTTTAAATTAAAGGCCATATATTTACTTCAGAACATAATGAATCCTTGAAAACAGACTAAGAGTTGATCAGTCTGGTGAAGGCGGCATCCTTTATTGTGCATAAAGTTTGATTAGGGGAAGCACTGGAGTCAATGTAACAGTGAGTATTCTATCCTCATATTTTCTTATCTTGGCGATTGTGAGGTGAAAGTGTCACTGTGCCTGCTGGAGAGCTCAGATTTAAAAATATCAGACCACAATAATTTTATGATCATAGATTTCTAGGTGTTTAGCATTTTTATTACTCTATTTCTATAGGGTTTGTTTGCTTTGATAATTGTCATTTTAATGGTTTGGCTTCCCCATAAATTATTTCCACTCCCCTTTAGAATTGTATCAGACTAGAGGAAATGATGATAAATCTGGAAGAGAGAGTAGGAGAGAGAGGTAAAAGAAATAAAATTATTGACTTTGGATCATTTTTCATATAAATAGTAACAGAATGATATTTTTATTAAATATTCCTGGAACATGTGGACTCAAAATGTGGCATATATCTATATTGATATTCTATTAGGTATTTTTTCTATCACTGTTGTGCTAAATGAAATAGAATGAGAATTAGAATGAAGCAAATTGTATCAGATTCTGTAAATAACAGTGAGAAAGATTGTGGAGTGAATGAGTTAACAAAAATTCCGGTGCCAAATCTGCTCCTGAGCCTTAGATTAAGCACTGAAATGATTTTATTCAGAGTTAAAAAAAATGCTTGAATTAAATCTCTAAAGAGATACCTCAGAAGGCTAAAATTAGAACCCTAGTTTCCTTCGAAGGGAAAAGACCAAATACATGTAGAAACTTACATGTCCTTATATTGAGTAACCTTCACTTTGATTGAAAATTTAACACTGTAAATAAAAGGTAAGTTTTAATTCACCAGCTCAGTATCAGTTGTTGGAGAATTCAGTCATTTTGGGGAGCCCACATTTGCATAACATAATTTATTATTTGTAATTAACTAACCTTTAGAACGTTCCATTTTTAATTTCCTCCTGTCAAGATATCTGGAAAATGCAAAGTTAATAAGCATTGCATATAAGGGATTGCGTTAGTGCAGAAGCTTTAGCAAGCATTGGATGGATGAAACAGTCAAATCCCAAGTTAATTAAAGTGTTGTCAACCCATCACATTGTTCACTTGAAAACATGTGGAGAAATATTTTATATCATTTCTAAATAACAACATACATAAGTTATCATTTTGTAGAGTAATAAGCTAAAGTAACTTATTGATCAGCACTGTTTGATTGGCAGTTTTCTTCTAAGTCTTTCCTATTTTGTGAGCATCAAATGTTCATAGCTGAACAAAACCTAAATTAAAAACGGGTTATTAGATATAGTATGTATGTGTGTGTGTGTGTATACATGTGTGTGTGTATATATACACACACATGTATACATATATATACACGTATATATACACACACACACACTATATTTAATAACCTGTTTTTAGATATAGTATGTGTGTGTGTGTATATATATGTATATATATGTATGTGTATATATATATACACACAAGTATGTATACACGTATATACATATACATGCACATACACTAGATATATATATACACACATATATATACTAGATATGTGTGTGTATATGTGTGTATATATATACATATATATGTATGCACACATATATCTAGTATTTTTAGATATAGTGTGTATGTGTGTGTGTATATATATATAATTATAAAGTTAATTAGGATACTATATTCTATCATTGGCATATATACATATATTTTTGGACAATATTTTCAATACGATGAAAAACAGTTAATCTCCACAGCGTAAAAATTAAACACATTGTATTGACAAGGATGATTTCCATCACAATAGAATTATTGTATTTTGACCAGAGAGATTTATAAATTATTCTAAGTGATTAAAAACCAATCAAAGTTGTGCAGTGCTATAGAATCCATCAAACCAGAGGGTCCTATACTCAGTGCCAGCACTCCACCAAAAGGATATCTAGAAATTTATTTTGCCTACTTCCAAGTCTAGCAATGATGAGTAAAAAATAATTAAAATTGATATTCTCACATTTGGTTTTTTCTTCTTTTTATATTCTCAGTTAATAAGAAATATTAATGCTTCTTGGGATTTGATGGATTTATTTTTAATAAGAAAAACTAACAAAAGCAATTACAAAGAAAACATCCACTCCCTCACCATTGAGTGTTATCAAGCTCTGTTTCATGCTTTATCTAGTCATTACAGTACATAAAAACAAAAACAGTAGTAGCAGGTGGCCATATGAATTTAAATTAGATCCAATGCTTTGTGGGACTGCAGGAGGTCTTCTATGTCAGTTGTTTTGAATGTAGTATCAGACACTTACAAGATCAAGTGTGCAAACTAGTGTAGACATTCATGTCTTTCTATTGTACTAGGTTGCTCATCTTTTCTCAATATCTTAGTCTTTTTACTCATTAATATGGTCTGGTTCTGTGTCCCCACCCAAATCTCATGTGGCATTGTAATTCTCAATTTTGGATGTTGGGCATGGTGAGAAGTTATTAAAATATGGGAGCGGTTACTAACAGTTTAGCACCATTCCCTTAGTGCTGTCTCATGGTAGAGTTCTCAAGAGATCTGGTTGTTTGAAAGTGTGTAGCACTCCTGTGTCTCTCTCTCTTCAGGTGGCCATGTGAAGACAGTGAAAATATGCTTGCTTTCCCTTCACCTTCCACCATGACTGTAAGTTTCCTGAATCCTCCCCAGCCATGCTTCCTGTACAGTCTGTGGAACTGTGAGTCAATTAAGCCCCTTCTTTAGAAATTACCCAGTTTCAGGTATGCCTTTATAGCAATCTGATAACGGACTAATGTACTCATCAAAGTGTCTTATGATAGAACTGACTCAATAAATTTAGAATAATTGTTCACGAAGATAAGTACAAAACAAGACAACTTGTTTCTCAAGCCAATTCTATGAATGCATGCATTTTTCATTCATACACACACACACACACACACACACAACACTCATACACTCATAAAAATGTAATCTGACTTCATAGTCACCATTGTAATTTTCTTAATAATAAATTATTAAATTAATATAATTTAATAACATTTTACTTTGAAAATGAGAGATTATTTATAAAATATTTTTAAAAGATAGTATAAAAACCTATAAAATAATGTTATATCAAACTAATATTTTACATGATTAATATGATATGTTATTTTTGTAATTATAGATTGTATAATTTGAATAATATATAAAAGAATATTTACAAATTGTTTATCAGTATAGATGAGTACACATTTTTATTGCTGTTTTCATGAAAACTAGCTTGATATGCATTTACATTGTTATTGGATCATTGCATAATCTCAAATATGATTTGAACATTTTAACATCTAGATTCATGTCCTATATCTTAAAACATTTAATGTTGATTAAAATAATTAGTTAAACTCGTAAGAGAGAAAGAGTGAATTTCTATTTCAGATTTATGTCATTTACGGTGTATACCTACATAATGTCATGATAGGCATTTCACATTTTTAATTTGTATTTTGAGGAATTCTAAAGGTGCAGTGGATAGTATCTGGAGTATGCAAGTCTGGTGGCTGTGGGACCAGCTAAAGCCTGTATTCCCAATTTTATTAAAAAACTCAGGAAAATTATATTCTAGGATACATTTAAAACTGTACAATGTGCTTCAAAAGATTAGGAGTAGTTTGTACCGTATCCAATATTTGAAGAGTAGCTAGCATATTGACATCTACTTCCTGTATCACAGTTTTATGTACCTGGTGATCGAACACCTCTACATGCATCAGTAACCTGTTCAGAAACCTGGAGCTAATCAACACTTTATACAAGAACTAAAATTGCTACCATTCAATATTTCATCATATACTCTGTTTTCTATTCATTTCACATTTATTCTCTCATTTTTCATTTTTGGACTTGCTTTCTATATTTTCACTAGATAAATTTTTATTATAGAGACACAACTTTAGAAGAGGAAATCTGCCAGAGACTCAGTGATTTATTAGCAATACAGAGTCTGATTCATATTAAGTACAGAGGTATAATTTTCATCTCCTCTCCATCCTTTCCCATTTCCAATTTCTGCTTCTAATTTATGCTCTCAATTCACCTTCTTGTCTCCACACAATGACCTTCTTCAGCCCTCACTATCATAATATAGAATACCCAACATGAACAGGCAGAGTTGTCCTTCTACAAGGGTCACCTGTCTCTTTCCATCGGGGAATCCAGCATCTTTCATCCATAGCTTCCAAGCCTGGGACAATGAGATGATGGAGCATAAAAAGAGATGTTTTAAAGGAAAGGCAAAGATACTATACAGATCACTTGGTTATCATTCTTATAAATTCTGCTTCATATAGCCCGAACCTAATTGAGGAGAAACTTAGAGCTGCATTCCCTTTTGTGCATAGGAAGTATAAACAGAGCTGATGATGACCTAATTTCTTCCATATGATCTTCTACCTAGGAAATATGAATATTTTCAAGAGCAAATTTAAGTGTTAATCTACATTTATTAATTCCACAAATATATTTTATGTACATTGTATGACAAGCACTGTGGGATGCACTATATGTGTGTGTGTGTGTGTGTGTGTGTGTGTAACAAAACCCAGATCCTATTTTCGAGTAACACACATAATGTGTCATATTATATTTGTTTTTATCTTCTTAATATTATTTTATCTAATTGCTTTTGTCAGCCATGGTGGTCAGTGAAAAAATATGATGAAACTGACTGAACTTTATATAGCAACTAAATCATAAATTTTCACTTCAGCGTAATTGTTTGTGTTTAAAACACCATAACTGGTCAGGAGCGGTGGTTCACGCCAGTAATCCCAGCACTTCGGGAGGCCGAGGCTGGCAGATCACGAGGTTAAGAGATTGAGACCATCTCGGCTAACATGGTGAAATCCCATCTCTGCCGAAAATATAAAAATTAGCTGGGCAGGTGGCGCCTGCCTGTAGTCCCAGCTACTCGGGAGGCTGAGGCAGGAGAATTGCTTGAAGCTGGGAGGCAGATGTTGCAGTGAGCCGAGGTTGTGCTACCGCTCTCCAGCCTGGAGAAAGAGTGAGACTCTGTTTCAAAAAAGAGAAGACAAACAAACAAACAAGAATAAAAAAACACCTTAACTACAAAACATGAAAGATATAAAAGAAAAGATGGGCGAAACACAGAAAATAAAAGGAAAGCATAATAGCGACCTGACTTTGATGAAATTAATTTCTTATTTAAAATATTTGCTTATATCTCTAACAAATACATATCTTAAGATACATTACCTAATATGTTTGCTGACTTTTTAATGAGAGATGTAGTTTTAGAGTGATTTAGTATTTTTTGCATAAAATTCACTGAAAAATGAAAGAATATTAATAATATATGTGGGTTTTCTCTTTTTAGCATTTTCCAAATTGTTAAGAAGCCCCTAGTATGTACTGGGCCCACCTCTAAGCTTCAGGGAAAAAATAATAAGATGGGGCTCAGATGTTTAGAACTTACAGTCTGAGTCAATGGTTAAACATCTAAACAAATATGATATCATGATGAGGTGAGTACGGAGAGAGACACCAAGTTACTTCCCTATGTCAGTGACTCAAATTGCTTTGAGTACACTGATCCTTTCTAGCAGCTAATTACTTCAGTTTCCCAAGCAAATAAATTGAAAAAATAATTCCTTTATATTTGCCAGGGTTTTTCAGAGAAACGGGACCAATTATATATATATATATATATGTATATATGTATTTGTGTGGATATTTATAATTAAATATGAGGAATTGAGTCACATAATCATGGAGGCTGAGAAGTCTCATGATCGTCTTTCTCCCAGCTGTAGATCCTGGAAAGCTGGTGGTGCAATTCAGTCTAAGTGTGAAGGTCTGAGAACCAGAGGAACCAATGACGTAAATACCAGTTCCAGAATGAGAGAAGATGAGATGTTCAGTCAAGCAATGGGATAGAAAAGAAAATATGAGGTCAAGAGCAGATCACTCTTTCCTCTGCCAGTTGTTCTATTTAGGGCTTCAACAGATTGGATAGTGATACCCACCACACTGGGAGGGCAGTCTACTGTACTTAATTATCCAATTCCAATGCTAATCTCTTCCATGAACACCCTCTCAGACACACTCAAAATAATGATTTGTCTGGGCACACCACACCCCAGTCAAGTTAACAGATGAAATTAACCATTACATCCTCTTTTCTGAATTCACCATGAAATTGTATGAGGTGAAATATGTAAAGTGCTTGGTATGATACCTTGTACATAATAAGCATTATGTAAGTGAATGCTTTGTCACTAACTTACTATTTGAATTATTAATAGTATACATGATACTATTAATATTCTCTTGGAAATCATATAAAGTATGTGGGATTACTCTGATCTCCTATATTCCTAATATTTATATCACTTGTTCTCTGCTTCTTTGTAAGGTATCCTTCTTTTTTTCTTGGCTGTTATCACATTAAGGGTAAAATTCTGTCTTAGGGATTCAAAATTCTTTTCTTTCTGAAACCTGGCAAATTGTCTTGATAACCACTTCTTCATGACATAGAACATATCCTAATATTAGGTCAATTCATACATTTACTAGATTTATATAGTTCATTGATACCCACCATGCTGGGTATCAATAATGTTACTTATCAATCTATAAATCTAACTAATGTAGAGTATATATGAGGGGCAACTAAACTTTTGATATGATATTTATGTGGCCCATTTCATAAGTGTATAATTTTTTGTACTTATTTATCTTTGGATTTACTTAGCTCATATGACAGAGTTGATTTATCCTATTTTTTTTGTCACTAAATTAGATCCTCCCATCTGAGACAGAATCTGAAGAGCAGCCACAACTGAAGAATAGCTACTGCAATTTAACATGCAGTTATTTCAAGCAAGGTAATTACCTTGCTTGAAATAACAAGAACTAGACACAGTCATTTATAGGATAATTTATTGAATATTATCACTGCCTTTTAAGGCTTTTATCTTAAATCATATAAAATACATTTTGACAGAAATTTTATATCTATCCTACAAAAAACATTTTTCTAATTTATGTTCTTTAAACTTTTCTATATTTTTCCCATATGCTGCTCTTCATATTTTTGTTTTATTTGGAAAAATCATAGAGCATGATTAATTTTGTGAAAATTACTGGCTTAAGGAGAATATGGCCCCTGATATGGTTTGGCTGTGTCCCCACCCAAATCTCATCTTGAATTCCCATGTGTTATGAGAGGAAACTGGTGGGAGATAATTGAATTATGGGAAAAGGTCTTTCCTGTACTATTCTGTCACTACTATGGTTTGGCTGTGTCTCCATCTAAATCTCATCCTGAATTCCCACGTGTTGTGGGAGGAATCTGGTGGGAGGTCATTGAATCCTGGGGGCATCTTTCCTATACTGTTCTGGTGGTAGTGAATAAATCTCATGAGATATTATGGTTTTAAAACTGGAGTTTCCCTACACAAGCCCTCTGTTTGCTTGCTGACATCCATGTAAGATGTGACTTGCTCTTCCTCACCTTCCAGGATGATTGTGAGGCTTTCCCAGTCACATGAAACTGTAAGTCCAATTAAACCTCTTTCATTTGTAAATTGCCTAGTCTTGGGTATGTCTTTATCAGCAGCATGAAAACAGACTGCTACAGTAACTTATAAATGAACTGCATCAAAACAAATATTCCATGGATTAATAAATCCTTTGGTATTAATGATTTATTTACATACATAAACAAAATAGTTACTTAATAATGGCAATGACAATAATAATGGTTTGAATTTATGAAGTTCCTAATATATAGCAGGCACTGTTCTAAGCCCTTTACATGTATGAATTTATTAAAAGAATTTATGTGTCAATTAATTGAATTTGAGAACGTTTGAACCAAGTTGATCCATCTTTGTTCTATTGTTTGAGGCCAATAGGTCAAACAGATAAAATTGCTCATCTGTCATTAATGTTTATATTTGAACAAAGATATCAACTTAAAGAATGTCTGTATCAGTTGTATAATTCAAAGACTCAGTTAAAGTTGAGGAGCAGCAGATTGTTCCTTCCAGTTCCAAGATTTTTCTATTAGTTTGCATCAGTGTTAGTTCTGAGTCAATCCAAAAATAGGAATATTGTGTTCACCAATTATATTAAGTAAAGAGATGAAAAAGTTACCTTTTTTCTTCTGTATGTGGTTTTTACTCTCTCCCTATGTGTACAAAAGAACACACAACAAAAACAGACTTCCAGATGCAGAGATTTGTTCTGAACTCTGTGGAGCAGGTTTGCTTACCAGAAAGCATTCTGTCATCAATTTTACTTCCAGCATTTGAGATTTTGTTAACTCCTTAAGCTAATTCAAATATTGATATTTTTCAGCACTGTTCATTTTGTAATCCGGGAGAAACAGAAAAAAAAAAGAGCGAGCACATCATGAAATCACAAACATTCAAAAGACATATTTATATATCACAAAAATAATAGCTCTGAGCTCCAGCAAGAGCAATTCAAAGGCAAGCCTGAATGTATAGATTTATTCAAACCTCCCAAGGGCTATGCCTTTTTCTCTATTTACTAAAAAAAATATATAAATGTGTGTCATTTACAACAAAGATTTAATATCAAGCTAATTATAGGCTACATTATAATGACAATGTATTCCTTAAATTTTAAATTTATCTTTAGTATTTTTTATTACATAGATTTATTTATTTACATAAATTTTAGTATCATAATATATTCCCCTTTTCAACAAGTCTGAGAGCACAATTTTCCTTCACAGTTGATAGTCATTCTCCTCAAGAAGAGAAATAATTTGGGAAATGATGCAGAATGAGACTGCCTTACTGATTTTAATCCAAAAGATGCTTTGAGGTGAAACCCGCCTGAGGGTCCCTGTTAATACTTTATACTCTATCAGCCTTTCCATTGTCTCTCTTAATCAGTAGTTTCATCTATTCTCCATGGTAGGACATATATATATATATATATATATATATATTTTTTATGCTTGAGATTTCACAGAATGGAAAATCTGAAGCCCTGAAGATTTCTGATCACATTTTTAAAGCATCATAACTTATTCATTCATCACTTATGGTTACATACATACATACAATTACCATATGTATCTCTCTCTGCTATGGCCTATGTCACCGTGGAGACAATAGAGTTTTTTGATATTTGAGAAGACTAGTCACTTTTACTACTGGCTGAAAAGTGGTTTTAGCTAATATTATTAGGCTAAGTTATTCAAAAAATCCAGTGAAATTAATCTTATTAAACACTACCAATTATATTTTCAATTTACAATGGATGCATAATGCAAATCTCTAGAACAAGTCTGAGTCTATTACTTTACAGTACCTGTTCACAAAATTAAACACAAGTATAAAAATTATTTATATCTAATATATTCTCAATGACACTGGACATATTTGCTCTTAATTTTATTTATTTATTATTTTTTTGAGACAGGGTCTCACTGTCACCCAGGCTATAGTGCAGTGGCATGATCTGGGCTCACTGCAACCTCTTCCTCCCCAGCTCAAGTGATCTTCTCACCTCAGCTTCTGGAATATATTGGACTACAGGCATGCACCACAAAGCCTGGTTAGTTTTTCATATTTTTTGTAAAGATGGGGTCTTGCCATGTTACCCAGGCTGGTCTCAAACTCCTGACTCAAGCAATCTGCCTACTTCGGCCTTCCAAAGTGTTGGGATTGCACGCTTGAGCCACAGCGCCAGGCTTCCTCTTAGTTTTAAATGCATGCATCAGATGTGTAGTAAAGGTATTTTTTTTTCTCTATTATCTCTAGCCCTAAGATTCTTTGCTGTTAGATTTTTATTTCAAAGTATGTAATGTAATTGTATAGTAATATCTACTTCCATGACAGAGAAAAATATCTAGTAAACTAATTCAATTTAACGTATTAATAATAACAAATGATATAAAAAGGGCATTTTTATTTTATAAAAAGATTTATTATAGAATGTATTCAACCTAAGGAGGTTCCATAGTAGAAGTATGAGATTCTGTGGCATCTTTTCTTCGGAGAATTTTAGACAATATCTGACCTTCAATATATAATAAGAAACTGCTGCTGTCATCAAAGCCAAGGTTATCACTGTTAAGTGAGGAATTATTTGTGTAAAATTAAGTGATTATGGATGTGGGAAATTCTGTCTTAATAAGTAAATAGAATTAGCCATGTCAACATGGCAAAACCCATTTCTACGAAAAATGCAAAAATTAGCCAGGTGAGGTGGCTTGCAATTGTAATCCCAGGTACTAGGGAGGCTGAGGTAGAAGGATCGCTTGAGCCTGGGAAGGAGAAAGCTGCAGTGAGCCAAGATCATGCCGCTGCACTCCAACCTGGGTGACAGAGTGAGAACCTGTCTCAAACAAACAAACAAACAAACAAAAACGAACGAAAATAGAATTCCCTTAGGCATGTATCCACCCAATTCAATCTGGCCCAACTGATTTTTCAGGTTTTATTCCCTTAGAGGCAGTGTGGACTAAGGGAAAGAGAATGATCCTGAAAGATTAAATAGAATTACTGCTTTGTCAACTAATGCTACCTAACACTGGACTGAGAATTCAGGTAAGGTCACGGAGCTTCAGCTTGTTCAGCTCTCTGCAAGTTATCAAGCATAACCACTCTATTTTTCTCTTACAAAGTTGCCTCTCCACAATTTGCCTTGTTGATCAGTCTCTTTCTATTTTTAATCTGGTTTGTTGGTTCTCTTCTATCATTTTTGCTCTACCTCTAAGTTTTTTTTCTTGTTTTCTTGTCTCCTCCATAAATTTCTGTGTTCATGAAAGTTTCTTGCTTGTTTTCTTCTCTTTACCAACTAAAACTTACCTTTAGACCAGAAATGTGTGGCTGTTTCTTATGTCATGTGCCTGTTTAGCAGTTTGACATAGCCTAGAAGCCTTTTCTAAGAATGATGTTTTCAATGCACGAAAGTAAACACAAAGAATAATAAAGGAAACCACTCAACTCAAATACAGGCGCGAAAATAGGGTAGCCCCTTCTTAACTGCAGGAGATACATTCCAAGACCCCCACTGGATGACGGAAACTTTGGATAGTATTGAACCCAGCTGCTATCAGTCAGAACACAGTTCTGTTCATGTCTTCCACCCACACATTTAATGCCTCTTCCATCTCCTAACTAAGCATTTATGCACTGGGGCAATAAGTTTTGCAGTTTGAGGTGCAACAGACAAACTGGCACAAAACTCTTTGCTCTTTTCCATTTTAAGGATAGAAGATTTGATCTTACCGTATATTTTAGTAACTTCAGCAAAGAATTTTTTTTTCTTTCCACTTTACTTTGACAATATTCACCTTTTAATTTTAAAGAAAGTACTTAAGCCTTCTCTTTGGCATATGCAAGTTACCAGCATTGCTGCTCTTGTGCTTTGAGGACATGATGAAGTAAAAGAAAGTTTATTTGAACACAAACACTGGACAAAGGGATGATTCACAATGTCCTGGTCAGTAAGGAGTGGAACAGTGTGAAATTTCATCATGCTACACAGAATGGTGTGCCATTGAAAACATTAATTGTTTTTATTTTTTTATTTTTCTTGAGATAGAGTCTTCCTCTGTCACCCAGGCTGGAGTGCAGTGGTATGATCTTGGCTCACTGCAACCTCCACCTCCTAGGTTTGAGCAATCCTTCTGCCTCTGCTTCCTGAGTAGCTGGGACAGGTGCATGCCACCACGCCCAGCTAATTTTTGTAGTTTTAGTAGAGATGGGGTTTCTCTGTTTTGGCCAGGCTGGTCTCAAACTCCTGACCTCAGGTGGTCCACCCACTTCAGCTTCCCAAAGTGATGGCATTACAGGTCTGTGAGCCACTGCGACTGGCCAATTGGGCAATATTGATAGAGAATTAAAACATGGCATTTTGCCAGGGTAAGTTAACTAAATAATTTGAGCTATATTTGTGAACAAATTAATGATAAGTACAAATATATACACATGTAAATATATGTAATTATATATGTATATTCATATATATACATAACTCCTATGGTGAAATGGTTTTTCCACCTAACCTCAGCCCCTCAAAATTCTGACCTCCTCGGCCTCCCAAAGTGCTGGGATTACAGGCATGAGCCATTGCACCCGGCCTGAAATAGTTTTCATTTGATATTTTTGGACTATGGTTGCCTGCAGGTAACTGAAACCGCAGACAATAAAATGTGAATAATGGAGGAGGGGTCAGTTGGGTTTCGCCTGCATAGGTCCCCTTCTTCACAGACTTTTTTCTCTGTCTGCCATCCTGAGATGTCAAAACCAACTCTTCCCCCTTATCATCCTCTGCATCCTACTGAATGTGAAGATGATGCGTATGAAGACCTTTATGATAATATACTTTCACTTAATGAATAGCAACTACATTTTCTCTTCCTTTTGATTTTAAATCACATTTTATTTTCTCTAACTTTATTGTAAGGATACCTAATATAAAACACGTAATATACAAAATATGTGTTAATCGACTATTTATATTACTGGCAAGGCATCCAGTCAACTGTAGGCAATTAGTAGTTAAGTTTTGGGGAAGTCAAAATTTATCTGGAGGTTTTCCACTTTGAGGGAATCCAGAGTCCCCAATCCCCGTATTTTTCAAGGCTCAACTATATTTTAAAATACTGTATTAACATAAGTCAAAGATCTAGAGGCAGGTTCCATAGCTATCATAATTTCAAAATAAAGATAAGCACCAATAGTCTCTCAAAATGTCTGCAGCAACTATAGTGCTACATGAGAGTATCTGAAGTTTATATTGCTGATACTGTGCTCCATTCTCTGGGGCACGATGGCTCACACCTGTAATCCCAGCACTTTGGGGTGCTGAGGTGGGCAGATCACCTGAGGTCAGGAGTTCGAGACCAGCCTGGCCAACAGGGTGAAACCCTGTCTCTACTAAAAATATGAAAATTAGCCCGGCATGGTTGTACGTACCTGTAATGCCAGCTACTCAGAAGGCTGAGGCAGAAGAATCACTTGAACCTGGGAGGTGCAGGTTGTAGTGAGCCAAGATTGCTCGCCTGTACTCCAGCCTGGGCAACAGGAGTGAACTGTCTCAAAAAAAAAAAAAAAAAAAGGTATTTTAAAGAGGTTAGTAAAAATAATGATATATTATTTTCTCAAGATCACAGCCCCTGTACTTCTCTCCATGGATTTTTTAGGTGAAGACCACTCTCTGCATATCAATCTCTCCTCATCCCCTGTTTATTCACAGTTCATATCATAATGCTTCATAATGATTTTTTTTCCTTTTTCACTGATATGATTAGAAACTTTTTGAGGTCATCAACCTTTACATGTTTGATGACATTGCCAGTGACTAAATAATAAAAATTTTGGAACAAGTAGAAGAGATTTTGGTGTTTACTCCCAGCGTCCAGCAGCGTCTCTCAAAATCCAGACCTGTGTAGGTGATCACTAATAAGACTTATCTGTTCTTAATATGAGTGTGAGATGTGATGCAGCAGGAGTACTGTGACAAATTCCCAAAGAATTTGGTCCTCCCAATGCATTGAAACCAAGGCTAAAGTTTAGACTGTCTCCTATCTCTACCCTCAATAAATAAATAAACCTATTTATGTATCTAATAAATTACATTAGGATAAAAGGTAAATGTTCTTAGTAAAGGAGAGGGAGATAAAGAAGAAGGGAGAAAATGTCTCACTTAGCCCAATTTTGTTACCCAGGAAATATAGGATAATAAAGATATAAGAATGGGAATTTATGGAATATAAATGGAGAAGAGAAACTAGCCAAGGGAAGTTTAACTCCGGGTCCCTTTGAGTCAAGAAATAAAAACATTAAATTGCCCCAGTTCTAATATGTCTAATAGACCTACCTATTCACAAAAATAAATCATCAAATGCTTAGGAAAGAGATGCCTCAATTTTCAAATCTTTTTTGCCATTTAGAGAAGGTCCCTCCTCTGGAAAACTCAGAGACATTTTAGCCAAAGAAATCATGATATCTTGTTACAGTCAAAGTAGCTGCCACCTGGAAACCCTTCAAGATCAATGACCAAATGCTTAAAAAACCACTCAGTGATTGTAAGAGGAGTAAACATCAATAAATGGTTAATATTGCACCTGGTACTGAGTATGGTTGAGTTTCTCTCCTTATTTTCTTTTTGAACATTTACAGAGCTTTGATTACAAGAAATGTGCTTGATTCAGAAACATCAGCCAACTTGGAATTACAACTTGCACTGCTGGATTTGTTTGCAAATAAAATAAAAGCAAGAAGAAAAACACAGAGACATGATTATGAAAGACACTAGAATTTGGAAAAAAGATTAGATATTATTAAAATATCATTCCTAGAAATTAGATACAGTTTTATAAGTAATAACCTAACAGTTGACTGCACAAAATGCCATAACTGAAATAAAATTTTCATTTGTGAACAGGAATAA
The DNA here is from genome assembly GCF_030222135.1 of Aotus nancymaae. Lineage (NCBI taxonomy): Eukaryota > Metazoa > Chordata > Mammalia > Primates > Aotidae > Aotus > Aotus nancymaae. The sequence continues at coordinate 27,732,380 of NW_026988435.1, forward strand.
TGAGGTAACACAGAAGAGACTGGGCTTGGATTTGTTTGCCATTGAAGATTAATGATTGTCTAAGGTCTGTGTTCAGAGTTAAGGTGCACATTTGGTTGTAGAGAAAGATCATTTGTTAGGTGTACGCATTCTTTAACTCTGGACTACAGTCATGACATGAAATAGATGAAATTTCCATTTCACCACCACTGGTGTCAGATTATTTCAATATATGTACTAGCTAAAAGTAAGTGTGTCCTTTTCAGAGAAAAAAATGCAATATAAAAAGGGCATATTAATAAAAAGTAGTCTTTGTCAACAAATGTTGAACACAATATTGTCAAGTTGGTTGTTAGGGAAAATTGACATCTAAAAGGTGCTCTAACCATTTTGGAAAGAATTTATAGTTATGAAATTACTACATTAAAACTATATTGAACTATATTGTATTGGCATAATGCTTTACTATACTTTTATTTCTTCAATGCTTTAAAATCATTTTATGATACTCAGATTCTGTATGAAATAGTATAGCAAATAATATAATATTTATTTTATTTCCATGCAAAAATGTACAGTTTATATTTTTAATTGTGTGTATAAACTATAATAATAAAAATATATCAATTATATTAAGTGGTCACTTTGTCTCAAATTTTTAATTATATATTATCAGTATCTTTAGCCTGGATGTCCCTATAGACTGCATTGTCTGTTTCATTTAGATAACTCAGCAGATTGAGCAGTAGACAGGAGTTGATAGAGGGCTAAGAATACACCAGACAGTTTTCATTGTTTATCCCCTCATATCCCAAAATATTGCAGTAAAGTAGAACGTTCTATCCGTGTTACAGATGAAGAAATTAAATGTAATATAGATGAAACAGCTTAGCCAAAAATTTTAGGCTAAATCCAAATTTAGTTCAGAATCCAAATCTGTGTAAGTCCACAGCTACCACTCATCCTAGTCTCTTCCATGATGCATTTGGTTCCGACTTCGCTTGAGACATTAAAAATGCAGTTTCAACACTATCACAATTTATCATTGTTTTTTGAGATAAACATTTTTTCCCAGGCCTTAGACTAGGATCATGGTATACTTACTATAAATTATGTTTCTTGGTTGTGGTGTTATTATTTTGGATTTTTCTGTTTTTATACAGCAAGATAATAATTTCCTAACAACTACTGTTTCTTATTCCTAGATTCTTGATTTGGGATGGGAGGAGAGGATTTTTTTCCCAGGATAACTCTACTCAGATCAAGGTTTCAGCCCTGACTTCCAAAGTATAGAATATACATGTGTGAGAAAAAGATTTCAGAGTTGTAAAAGTATCTTATGTATTTTGAAAATTCATCACTTAATTTTGTTAATAAGGATTGAAAATGTTTCTTCCCATTCTGTAGGTTGCCTTTTCATTCTGTTGATTGCTTTCTTTTTTGTGCAGAAGGTTTTTACATTGATTTCTTTCTATTTTTGCTTTAGCAACCCATGTTTTTGATGTCCTATGAAATAATTACCAAAACCAATGTCAACAAGGTTTTCCGTGTAGGTGATTTTTTTTCCCCCTAGTAGTTTTACAATGTTTGGTCTTATGTTTAAATCGTTATCCATCATGAGTAGATTTTTGTCTATAGTTAATATAGGGGTAAAAGTTTACATTTGTGCATGAATATATAGTGTTTCCAATACTATTTGTTGAAGACACTGTACTCTTCTCATTGTATGTTATTGGCATCCTTGACAAACCTCAGTTAACCGTAAGTATTATATATGCATAGGTTTATTTCTGGGCTCTGTATTCTGCCCCATCTGTCTTTATGTCACTACCATACTATTTTAATTGTTACAGCTTTATAGTATATTTTGAAATCAGAAGGTGATTTCAAAGCCTCCAGCTTTGGTCTTTATCAACATTGCTTTGTCTAATCTGCTTTGTGTGTGTGTGTGTGTGGCCCTATATGAATTTGATTTTTTTTCTATTTTTGTAGAATATGCCAGTGGGATTTTGTTAGAGACAGCATTAAATCTAATAGCTACAGAAATACATTTGGATATTACAAATATTTGCACATTATTATGTATTTTAATACATGAATATGAGGTATTTCTTCCATATATTATGTCCTCTTTGATATCTTTCATTGTGTTTGTAGTTTTCAGTGTACCAATATTTTACCTCCTTGGTTAAGTCTGTTTCTATACAGTTTATTCTTTTTGATGTTATTATAACTAAGACTTTTAGTTTCCTTTTTAGATGGGTTTTGTTAGTACATGGAAACACAACTGACTTTTGTATGTTGATATTGTATCCTGCAACTTTACCAATTCCTCTGGCTGGGTGTTCTAGTGCTGTGTTGAATAGAAGTGGTGAGAGTGGACATTCTTATCTTTTTCTTGATTTTAGAGAAAAAGTTTTCACTTTTTTCACCATGAAGTATAATGCGACCTGTGAGCATATCGTACATGACCTTTATTATGTTGATGTACATATAATTATTACTCCCATGAATTTTTGCAAAGATGGAGGTCTGGAATTGAAGAAATGTGCAAAGGTGCACAAAATGAAATTTACATACAATTTTATGGTAATAAGTTAATGCTTTAAAAATGATGGAGAACAACAGAGGAAAAGAAAGGATAGTAAGCTGGGCACAGCAGCTCACATCCATAATCCCAGCACTTTGGGAGGCCGAGGGGGGCAGATCATGAGGTCAAGAGTTCAAGACCAGCCTGGCCAATAAGGTGAAACCCTGTCTCTACAAAAAATATCAAAAATTAGCTGGGCATGATGGTGTGTACCTGTAGTCCGAGCTACTCAGGAGGCTGAGGCAGAGCAATCACTTGAACCAGGGAGGCGGAGGTTGCACTGAGCCAAGATCGTGCCACTGTATGGCAACAGAGTGAGAATTCCATCTCAAAAAAAAAAAGAGAAAGGATAGTGTAATTGTTAGGAGCTCTTTTTTTTTTTTTTTTTTGAGGGTAGTCAGATTTTAATTGAACAGAAACATGAAGGCATTTAGGGGATAAGACATGTGGAGAGCTGAACAGAAACCTGTTGCCAACAAGGGAAGCATCAAGTCCAGAGGCTTTGAGGAAGCTGTGTGCATGACATGTTGGATGAATAGCAAGGAGGCCAGTAAGGCTAGAGTTGGGTGAGGAAGGAGAAATGACAGAAGATGAGATCTTGCAGGTGGGAAAACAGTTCATAAAGAATTCTAAGTCATGGTGTGAACTCCGAACTCCTATATGCCACGGAAAGCTTGCACATGTGCTAAAGGCTTTGGCCAAACTTTAGCCCAGCTTCCACTTGCACTAGGCCTTGTCCTCAAGGTGGCCATAACCTCTGAGCTAAGTTTTTGTTTAAGAAAGTGCTATTTCTAGCTGGGTACGGTGGCTCACACCTGTAATCTCAGCACTTTGGGAGGCTGAGGTGGGTGGATCACGAGGTCAGGAGATCGAGACCATCCTGGCCAACATGATGAAACCCCATTTCTACTAAAGATACAAAAATTAGCTGGGCATGGTGACACATGCCTGTAGTCTCAGCTAATCAGGAGGCTGAGGCAGGAAAATCGTTTGAACTAGGGAGTTGGAGGTTGCAGTGAGCCGAGATCACGCCACTGCACTCCAGCCTGGCTACAGAGGGATACTCCATCTCAAAAAAATAAAAAAGTATTATTCTGCCAAATTGCAAAATATACTTGATACCAACCCAAGTATACATCATCAAACCATGTTCAGTCATTTTTTTACTCACTCCTCTTCTGTAATTTTTCATTTCTTGGTAGCCCCCTTTTTGGTTCCTTAGGTACCCTCTTTTCCCCTATCCCCTCTTTTTTATTTCATATCCCCGTGTACCCTTTATGTTCCCCCTCAATTCTTCCTTTAAAAACCTTAGCCACCTTTATTTTAGTTGGCACTGAGTTCATTCCATATTGGACTCTCTTCCTGCTATAGTCTGAATGTTTTGTCCCCTCAAAATTGATATGCTAAAATCCTAACCCCAAAAGTGATGGGGACGTTGGAAGGTAATCAGGTCATGAGACTTCTGCCCTCATGAATAGGATCCAGTGCCCTTGTAAAGATGCTCAAGGAATCTCTGTCTCCTGGTCCACCATAGGAGATTACAGTGAGAAAGTGATTTTACAACATGGAAAACAGATCCACGCCAGATGCCAAATTTGCCAACACCTTGATCTTGAACTTCCCAGGATCCAGGACTGTGAGAAATATATTTATGTTGCTTATAAGCTACCAAGTTTATGGTATTTTTAATAGCAGCCTGAAATGATTAAGACACTTTTCTACTGCAATAGTTTAAATAAAATTTGTCTTGCTTTTTCACTCTGGCAACCATAAGGATTTTGACCTATATTTCAAGTAATATGGATAGTCATTGAAAAGATTTGGACAAAGAATGACATAATAACACTTGTGTGTTCTACAAATATCTCTAACTACTATAGGCAATAATGGGAGAGCTTCAAAAAACAGAGAAACATTTTGAGAGACCCTGGGTTTGCTGAATTCTCCTAATCTAAATCCAAGGCCTCCTGCAGACCCAGAAGAGCTTTCTTGACATTCAGTACTGAGGCTGGGTTGATTTAAGGAATAAATACAGCAGAGACTTAGGAGAATGGGATTGCCAAATATAACTGTTCAGTCATTTAGTGTCCACAGAGTCCAGTCTCTTCACTTAAGTTGATAAACTTGGGACCAAATTAGCACACATAAGGTAAGCAAGATGAGCCTACTCCGAATTAGGACTGTGTTTACCCATTGTGATGTTAGGGACACTGTGAAGGACATATTCTCTTAAAATCTTTAGTCCTCAATTCCTAAAATTCCCCAGTTAGGTATCTATGTATTTGTATTTAGAACTGCTTTATCTGGAGTCTACTGTTCTAATTTAAATACACCTAGAAGATGCGAAGGTCACATCTCTCTAGTGTGAATACATTTATGAACACGTAGGAAAAGCAGATCAGAACAAAAAAACATTGATTCCTGAAACACAGGAGTAAAAATATGCTGAAATAAGATAAAAGTATTGAAAGCTGAGGATGTCAATGAACCACATTCAATCTTGGTCTGCTTACAATTTTGCCAAGAGCTGGCCAGGGGCAGAATAAAATCTTGAACTAGCCATAGTCAAAAAGAATGTTTTTTAATAAAAATGAACAGATGCAACAAATTATGAGAAAATTGACTGGAAAATCACTATAGAAAAAATATTTAACAAAGAGATTTTAGGAAAATAATAGATGAAATTTATTAAGCAGAGCAATTCACAGAATTTGGTTACTGATCTAAGGTATGTATACATATATTAAATGTGTACATGTATGTATGCACACATGTATACATATGTGCACACATATATTGATTTAGTCTTTATCACAAGCCAATGAGTTAGAAAAGATTTTTATGACATTTAATATTTGTAGAAAATGAATGACAGAAAAATTAAAGGACTTACCCAAGACTATGCAGCTAATAACTGACTAGCATAATTGACCACAAAGAGTCTCACTCCAGAGCCTATGAAATGTAACACTGCAAAGCATATCTTAAAGGAGCAACACAAGATTTTGTTTCCTGCAAATATAAAAACTCTTCATTTCATGTTAACACTTACTTTTATGTAAATGCAATCTAAGAGTGCAATTGATAATAAAATCACACACACACACATGCACGTTCCAATTCTACCTCTCAGGTGAGAGCTAAAGAAAAATCAATGTAAAAATGTTTAAGAAGAAGATAACTGCACTGGGGAAAGTGACTCAATGTACATAACATAACTTTGAAAACTATTTGAAGTCTGATAAACTTGGATTTCAGTTCTTCCTCAGCAAGTTCATAACAGTGACAATACGTGAGTTCCTTACTTTTCACTGTCTCATTTTTTTAGTCTGCAAAATGATAATGATAACCATCTAAAAATATTGTGTGAAACAAAAATTATAACTGTATATATATCTATATCTATATCTCTCTATATAGAGAACAGCTGGCACTCAGTAGACAAACAAGAAAGAATATTTGCATGAATAAAAAGTAACCAGAAATTTTTGGTTTTGTTTTCTTTTTAAAGTGGAGATAATGCTGCACTGGAAATGGGGATTCTAGTTCCAGCATCAGCTTTTTGATAACAGCGCACAATATCTACTGTGGACTCTCCCACGAGGAAAGCCCGTAAAATATTTGGAAAGTTATAGGCTCTCTTACAATGAAAAAAGAGAGCAAAGAGCCTCCAACAGAAAATACGCCTTCATCTTCTCAATGCATTTTGAATTATAGTAGACCCAAAGGAAAATAACACAGATCTATTGAAAGCACTAAGCTAAGACGTTACAACCACTCTGGGTAAGTCTCTATTTGCCCTATATACAATGCAAATATAATATGATACTACCATTTATTCCATATATTTTAGCTGCTAGAAAACAATCAGAATCTCTGGCTTTAAGAGAAATGAATTTCTTGGCAGTAAGAGTCTGAATTATCAACTGAAAATAAAATAGCAATTTCCCCACAAATCAATCACACATTAGGGAGAAAACCACTGTTCTAAATCATGTAACAAGTGTAAAAAGTGTTTCTAAAGGCTTCATGCAGTGTGAAAGCTTTACCATTACTTGTATTATCTATGACTTGCATAAACTTTTAGAATAACAAAATATTTTCCAAGTGCTGATCACACCCACAAGTTGCACAGATATCCTCAGAAGGATTTGGGTTTGAATATAGGAGAGTAATGTTGAGGCTGCTTGCATTTAATTCTTCCATATTTCTTGTAAAAAAGAAAGAACCATAAGGCCCTTATAGCGAAATACTGCTCCTTAAAGACTACCATTTGCATTTGTAACTCCTTTATAATTTAAAATAAGCAAAGATGTTCTGTGTCTATGGAAAGTATATATGTCTGCCTGAATTCGTTTTCTTGGATTCCAATTTTTACAAAAGTACATTTTGTTGTTTTATTTCAATCTTCAAAGAAGAAGGATAAAAATTAGAGTGCAAAAAATAAATGGACAAATTTCTGAAGGTGTGTGATATGATTTGGCTGTGTCCTCACCCAAATCTCATCTTGAATTGCAGCTTCCATGACTCCCACATGTTGCAGGAAGGATCTGGTGGGTGGTAATTAAATCACAGGGGCAGGTTTTTCCAGTGCTGTTCTCATGATAGTAAGTCAGTCTCACGAAATCCGATGGTTTTATAAAGGACAGTGTCTGCATATGCCCTTTTACCTCCTGCCATGTAAGATGTGACTTTGCTTCTCCTTTGCCTTCTGCCTTGATTGTGAGGGCTCCACAGCCATGTGAAACTGTGGGTCAGTTAAACCTCTTTCCTTTATAAATTACCCAGTCTCTGGTAAGTCTTTATTAGCAGCATGAGACCTAATATAGTAAATGTGTGATTTTTGGAAAAGCATATGAATTTACAGAATGGAAATATAGAGAAAATAATCATCAAAAAAGGACAGTTTTTGCATTTAAAAATATTTATTGTTTCTAATATATTTGCATTGGAAAAACTCCAAAAGTTTGACAATATGCATTGTTGGTTAGGCTACAGGGGAAGTACTTTGTCATACATTAGCTAGTGAGGATATAAAATTATTCAACATCTATTATGGACATTTGTTGATATCTAGCAAAATTGCATATGCTTTTCCCCTTTGATCCAGCAGTCTTACTTCCAGGAAACTATTACCAAAATGCAAAAGAACACAGTGCTATGTATTCAATGAAACATTGATTGTCATAGCAAAAGACTGGCAATAACCCAGATGTTGATAAATGTTGATAAATATGTAATTACTGGTTAAATTATGACAAATACACAAAAGAGCATACTGCATAGCAAAAAAAACAAAATTTTAAAGGACTGTTTCTATATACTATTTAAGGATAACTTTCAGGATACATTGTCATGTTAATAAGTTAACTTCCAGGATATATTGTCAAGTTAACTTTAACATAAAGTAAAGAAAAATATATTTTATTTATAATTCGGAATGCTTCATTGTAAATTATATATTCATTTTTAATTTTTTAAATTTTCTACCCCATATATATATATATATATATATATATATATGAAATGTTTAGATACAGGCATACAATGTGAAATAAGCACATCATGGAAAGTGGGGACTATCCATCACCTCAAGCATTAATCGATCATGTCACAAACAATCCAACTATATTATTTTAGTTATTTTAAAATATACAATTAAGTTATTATGACTGTAGTCACCCTATTGTATATTCAAAATATTTTATTATGTTTTAGAAAATCGTTAATCTCATAAAGATTTTTCCAATTGTTTCTCACAACAAGAATTTAAACTTGAAAAAGAGACTTAAAAGATTCATTTTATAATTCTTATATAGCCAGTACCAAGCATATCTTGTTGGACAGTTGTAATTTTCACCTTAAAACTATGCTAAACCGTATGAAATCCAGAATCCAATGTTTTGTCACTTTACACTTTTCTTTTACTTTCCATTATTATCCACTTAGACTGTATGCATTATCTCTATCCTGTGTAATACATTTCTGATTTCTATAAGGAAGTGCCAAATATATTGGCAATGCCATTAACTGAACAGTCTTTATGCGAAGTTCAATTCAGCAATCTAATTTCTCATTGTTACTATGACCAAAATTACAATTAAACATCTTCCTGTTTGTCCAACCATGTGAATGCTTTTTATAAGTTACTGATTAGATGAGGCAATGTTTGTTTTCATAAACAACATAGAAAAACTATAAATCATAAGCCATACATTTGTTTATGAGTTTGATGAACAGCTAAGAGAATGCATGTATAATATAGATCACATATATTTTTGAAAATTGTATACAAATTTTAGTCAATTTGATTTTCTTTAATAATAATGTAATACAATAGATACACTGAAATAAACATGCAGCTGGCAAATATTTCAAGTTCAGGCTTTGTTAAAAATGTTCTTAATGCCAATTTGTTTCAGTGGGAAGAGAAACATTGCAGTGTGTGAAAAGATTGTAAGAAATTACATTTTCAAAATGCTGATCAAGCAATAGTCACTGGCTTCCATCTGGAGCTGTCTAGTAACTAGAATAATTTAATGGAGAATGACACTGACCACATAACCTTGACCAAATTGGGGAACAAAACTAAGTCTTTCAGACATGCACAATCTTTATATTTTGCTTATTGTATTTGATTAATTTATTAAATTAAATGAGCAATGTGTTTATCACATTGTCAAAATCAACAATTAACAAGTAATTATCCAGAATATTTTTTCAAATGAATGATTACATTCTCCAGGTTAGCAAATCACTTCAGTTAATTGGGTTATTTCTACTGTGTCACTGTATTGTACATTTCATTGACCGAAAGTGAATTTTTTTTATGTTTAGGGGAACATTTTATTACATAACCACTGTCACAGCTACACCAATGACCAAAATTCTATTTTTAAAATATGGCCTTTACTTTGTTCAAAAAACAAAATGTGCCTTGCTTCATATCAACAAACCATTCAAACATAAACATAAAGTTTACAGGCATCACTAGCTCATAGGAAAAGCAAATGTATATTGTAATGCATGAGGCACAAAATATTTTCTTTCTGAATATTCATTGTTGTATCCCTTTTGAGTGAACGGTGCTTCCCCTTTACACTAACATTTGGGAAAAAAAAGTTTACTTTGTTTTTTTCTGAAGCATTGACACACTTCATTAATTCTGAACTAAATGCCCTGATTAGTTAGAAACACAAATGTGAGAATATCTGGCTGGTTTTAAAGCTAAAGCATAAGTGCATGGAGACTACTAAACCCAAGGTCTTACCATAAAAACGTTTATTCTCATTCACTAGAGCTAGCTAGTAATAGGGCTACCAACATGGTCATTCTGTGAAAATGAAGACTGATTCCTTAAAACGTTGGTTCTTCCTGGCACATCAAACTGACTCAACAGTATTTTCAGTGACAGAAATCACTTCTGTTGGTTTCCTTTCCATTGCAATATGGTAACTGTGAAAAGTATTATCATCAGTCTTTTTGTAACTAAAACATTAATTTCCTCACCCAGACGTGGGAAAATTCTTCAGTTTCTCTGGGGAGAAAAAGTGTTAAGAAACTCACAGTGTGCTTTTCGCTCCCAGAGATCAGTGGGGAGAAATGATATTCTTTCTAAAAATTTGACGTGTACAAGAAAAAAAAAATACATTTATTTCAGCATTTCTGCAAGCTTTTGTAAAACCAAGTGTAGCTATCTGAAATTCTGAGATCTGCTGAGATAAATTTTAAAGGCCTGCAGAGGCTGAGTGAGGTGGATTACGCCTGTAAGCCCAGTACTTTGGGAGGCCAAGGCAGGTGGATCACCTGAGGTCAGGCATTCCAGACCACCCTGGTCAAGGTGGTGAAAACCTGTCTCTACTAATTATTATGTCTCTAAAAATTAGCTGGGCATGGAGTCACATACCTGTAATCTCAGCTATTTGGGAGGCTGAGGCAGGAGAATTGCTTGAACCCAGGAGACGGAGGTTGCAGTGAGCTGAGATTGCATCATTGCACACCAGCCCGGGCAACAAGAGCAAAACTCCATCTCAAAATAAATAAATAAATAAAAAATAGAAAGTCTGCATTTCTTATACGTGATAAGTGGTTTTTGGCATTCTTGCGAAACAGAAGAAAAAGAGGTGAAATGAATATTATCTCAAAATTAAGGAAATTTGGGAGTTTGATGTAAGATTTAATAAAAAATGTCATTAATATGAAATTAGCATGCTGACTCATCGTTGTACTTTTTTCTTTTTGAGCTGTGTGTGTGTGCATGCACAAGTACATTTATTGAGTTTAAAAGTTACCACAAGGACAGAAAGACCAACCAGACTTGGAAATCCAGGGCCTGCTGGATCATACGGCCTGCCAAAGTATGTCATGGCTTCATTGTTGACTGAAGAGTCTTTACCTCTAAATTTTACTAGTGAGAAATAGTTTTTACATGTGGATTGCCTTGGTTGTAGGCAGGAAAGGATCATAAATTGAGAACAATTTCTGTGGTTATCAACAAAGTTTCAAAAGAAATTTGGAAATGTGGCTTGGGATGATTGATGAATAAGACTCTGAAATTAGGGAAAGAAAAGAAAACCACAAATCAATGGAGTGATGCTAGAGACCCTCTGGGTAGCAGCTTATGATTTTGTGTGTGTGTTTTTTCCTTGCACTACTACAGTTTAATACTGGTTTTCAAATTGTAGCTATTTCAAAATTCCCTCTAGTTAACCTATAAGCTTTCAGTACTTACATTTGCAAGATTTATGTGAATAGAATTCTGTGGAATTAACCAAGCAGGTTGTTAACCAACAATTTGAATTTCTTTGCATCACTATGCCCCTGAAACAAATGCCCATGGGAGAAACATCATGTCACTTGGATGTGAGTCCCAGAGTCACAGAGAGAGGTCAATAAAAATGCAAAGAATGTCCAAGGCAGATCTGAGAATAAAAGCAAAAGGGACATGGCAGAAATAGTGACAATATTGACAACTCTGTAGTATACTTGAGGTAAACTAGCCCATTAGGTTGAAATACTTGTATAAGGAAAGTAACACTTTGAAGACAAGACAGCTATTTCTTTCTTGCTCGCTGATTGTGTATTTGGTGTTGCAGCACTGTGTTTTATTATTTCCTCATGAGAAATCTGATCTCATAATTTAACCACAGTAGATGCCAGCTCAGTAGAGGAATAAGGAAACATGCTTGTGGAAGCTATAAACAATGCTGATTTTCTCCATGCCCTCTCCATGTCTGTTATAATGCTCACCATGAGCTGTTGACCAAAGATGGAAACTTTCAGTAGCACATAGTAGACAGAGATTGATCTGTTTTATATGTGAAATTAAATTCCCTTCTCTTTTTAAACTCCTTTGCTTATTTTTGTTGCCATCAGATAATGTGTTAGCAAAATGCTGCAATATTGAAATGTCGATATTCATTTATAAAATTCATTGAGATGCCTTAAATGAATCCAAGCAGTGCAAAATAATTTGTATGCAAAAGGAACCTTGTCTAATCAGACTCATAAATTTGAGTGAACATTTAATCAATTAGGTTTATCTGATTCACTAGCAGTTTAAAAGATTCTTTGATGATACCAATGCAGAATACATAACAGCACAAAAATTAGGAATTTTTCAAATTAAACTCACTCAGTAAGTTTGTTACACAAACAATGAACATGCAATTAATGGCAAACAATAAAGTATTGGGCCATATTCTATTTCTAAAGGCAATTTAAAAACTGATGAAACATAAGTTGTAAACAAAAATAATAGACTTTAAAAAAAATTGTGTTATTTCATTTTTGCCTGGTTGATACATGGAAAGTGTCATTTATATTGTTTCTTAAATGATATACTCTAAATATATTAGATTTAAATACAGCTTTAAGCATGCCATGAAATATTCATGTGATGATTTTACCCACTCTATTTGTATCCATTAAATGAAATGTAATACATCTGATGCTCAAGGGAAATAATTAGAAATCAATACTCTCAGGACTTCCTGTATAAATGAACAGCGACAGACAATTGTATTTGATAGGTACTAGCAGCAGGGTACCGAAGAAGGAATCATTATTTTGTCTTTCAAGCACTGCAATACTGGGATAAATTCTGCAAACTGGCTATATAGATACTGTTAGAAAAACCTGTTGTTTTCAAACAAAGACACTCAAAAAGAGCATTCTCAGTACTGTACCCCTCATTGAACTTCCCTCACATATCTGAAAATCAGACAAGATGTAGCAGGAAGATGAGGTGAAAATAAATGGGAACTGTTTCAGAATGAGAGGGAATGTAGTGTAATGAATACTGGAGAGAGTACTAGACTAAGAAAACCAGAAGTCTGGAAATTTAATCTCAGTTTTTCTGCTGAGTGTCTATAAGACCTTAGAAAAAACTGATAAATCGTTAAGTTGTAAACAAAAATACGGACCTTTTGTCTGTCTAAAAATTTTGCATCCTTTCATTTTCTGCCATTCTGGAGGTCACTTTTCTCATCTGTAAAATAAAATGGTGAAATTAGTGGTTAACAAGTACCTTCAGTGCTTCCCTTGATAATTGCTACTATAATACTAAACACTGCAAAAATCTGCTATTTATAATCAATGCAACTTCACTGCAGAAACATTTAGAAATAATGAAAAGAATCTTGTAAGGTTTGAGACGTGAGTGTCTGGTAGAGAACTTTTGGCCTCGTTCCCCAGTCATGCGGAAAAGGCCTAATTCCCAATAAAGGAGGCCCTTCCTCCCCCGCAGGGAGGGTCCCTTATCTTACTCTATCCTGGCCCTGCCCGAGGCCAGCAACCTTTCCGCCCAGCAACCCCCCGAGCCAATCACCATCCGCCCCCGTAGCCTCCCGTCCCACAAGCTCCCGCCTGGCAGGTTTTCTGCCCAGCAACCAACCCAGCCAATCACTAGATCAGCTCTCCTACCGCTTTTCTGCCCAGCAACCAACCTGGCCAATCGCTACCTGCCAGATCAGCCTTCCTACCGCCCCAGGCCCTCAGTCCCTATAAAACCGACGGAACAAAGCAAGCCCGCGCGATTCCTCCCTTCCCGCTTGAGTCCCCCAGAGATCCCAATAAAGCCGGTACCGGTCACCACACGTCCTGCCTCGTGTCTATCGAGCGCCTGTCTCCGTGGGTCGGGGTCCCACAGCTGGGGTCGCACAGTGAGGAATGAAATTAATAAGGAATGAGGTGGAGGAAGAGTTACACTTGTAGGGCAGGGGTCCCCAACCCCTGGGCCACAGACTTGTATCAGTTTTTGGCCTGTTAGAAACTGAGGCACACAGCAGGAGGTGAGCTAGCATGGGAGCCTGAGCTCCGCCTCCTGTCAGATCAATGACAGCATTAGATTCTCATAGGGGCACGAACCACATTGTGACCTGTGCGTGTGAGTTTCTCTGCTTACCCACCTGTAGATGGGTTCTCTGCTCAGATCCTCACAAAGTCCAGATCAAGGTATTGGCTAGGATGGTCTCTAGTCTGGAGGCTCAGGAGAATAATCTGTTTCCAGGCTCATTTTGTTTGTTGGCTGAATTCAGTTTCTTGTGGTTATAGAACTAAGGTTTCTATTTCCACACAAACTGTCAGTCAGGCACCACTCTCAGCTTCTCAATACCACATGCTTTCCTCTTTATATGTACCCTCCATGGTCACGCAAGCAAAGCTCGTCACATCTTTCAGTGCTTTGAAATTCTCTGGCTTCTGCTGCTGCTGCTGCTACCTAGAGAAAACTCAGCTTTTAGACTTGTTTGATTGAGTAAAGGCCACCCAGGAAAATTTCCAAATACAAAGATCAATTAAGTTGGGACTTAAATGACATGGTCAAAATTTCCTCAGTACCTAGTTTAGTGTTTGCTTGAAAAAAAAAAGGGGGATAGGAGAGGAGGGGCAGCAATGCTGAGAAATAAGCATCTTTAGAATTATGGCTGCCACATAAACCTTTCAACATTTTTTAGGAAAAAATATGAGAAAATATGCATATAACATGAAGGTGATAAAGACTTTAAAAACAAAAGCAAGCAAACAAGCACAATGAAAAATAAACAAATAAATTATTAGATGACATTAAAATATGAAGTGTTTTTAATGTAAAGTTTTCTTAACATGGAGAAGTAATTTTCAACACTTATAACTGACAAAGGAATCACATTTAACATAGAGGAAGAAGTCTACTAATTAAGTGGAATAAGTATAAAAACCCACACAAACAAAACAGACCATTCGACATGTTACAAAAGAGGAGATCTGGAAAGATTATTAACAGATCAAAGTAGAACCAAATTCTTTAGTCACCAGGAAAGGACATACTCAGTTCAATAACATTTAATATTATTGCAAGTACATTTAACAACTACAGTTATTTTATAAAACTGAGCATAAACATATCCTGTGGCCAAGCAATTTCATACTTTTCTGTACTCTAGAAAATCTCCTGCCTAAGTGCAGGAGACATGTAAAATAGCAGACTTGGATTGTAGCAACCTGTTCATGATAACAAAAATGTGAAAGCAACCCAAATATGTACCTAGGGCATCAGGAATTATAAAGTCTATTCTATTTATAAAATGTGGTATATTATATAGGAACAATTCTAAAACTTTTGGTTTCAGCACAAACTTACACTCTAAAAATGTATTGAGTAATCCAAAATTCTTTTGTTTTGTGGCTCACATGCATTGACATTTACTGCATTATTAAAACAGTGAGATTATTATAATGTATATTCATTATGTAAAAATAAGAAACATGATAGGTTAATATCAATAGCTTAATTTTATTTGAAATATATTTTACAAAAGATGCTAAGAGTTTTATGTATTTGCATAGCTCTTTAATGTCTGTCATACTAGAAAATAGCTACTTTGCCTTCAAACTGTTTTTGACATATTTTTCTGGTTAAGTGTATGGTGAAAAAAATCGTGTCTCATACAAATGCATTGTTAAAAATGGGAGGAGTACTTTAATTGATTTTATGTATAATTATTTATACTCTTCCTTGATACGACATCAAATTCTACATCAAAATTCTACTAGTGGTAGTTTCTTAAAGTAGTTGAATGGTTTTGTAATATCAGGCATTGATCATTCAAAATATTCTTCTTCTTATTATTATTGTTTTTTTTTTTTTTTGGAGATAGAGTCTCACTCTGTCACTCAGGCTGGAGTGCAGTGGTGTGATCTCAACTCACTAAAACCTCCGCTCCCCGGGTTCAAGTGATTCTCCTGTCTCAGCCTCCCAAGTAGCTAGGACTAGGGACACACTGCCACGCTCATCTAATTGTTTGTATTTTAATAGAGGCAGGGTTTCACCATGTTGCCCAGGCTGGTCTCAAACTACTGAGCTCAAGTAATCCACCCTCCTCAGCCTCCCCAAGTGGTAGGATTACAGGCATGAGCCGCCATGCCCAGCCTTAAAGGATTATTTTGCAGAAATTTTCAAATTTCCAAATTTTGACATATTTCATTTTACAATATCAAAAATTCATATTTGTAATATCTCATCAAAAATATATCCAAGTATTGGGATACTGTTGAGCTCAGGGTGGTGGATACGTTTTCCAAAATTATAAATTTCTTTTGGAAAATTGCAGCAGTCTCCTGTCTGCTTTCCTGCTTCCTCTGTCTCTGTTCTATTATACAGAGAAGTCAGAAAAATACTACTATGCATATTAAGTCATGTCACTCTCCTGATCCAAGCCTACTGAAGGCTTCCTATTTCTTTCAAGATGAAACATAATGTCTTAACTGGATTCTGACAGCACCCTCGTCTCTCACCTATCCTACTCTTATTTCTGTTCCTGTCACTCATTGTGTTAAGAACATCAAAGTCCCACCCCCACCTTTGGGCGCAGGCACTTACTGTTCCTTCCTCCAGGAATGTTCTTCCAGGTTATCTTCTTCCCTTTATTTATATCTCAGCTCAAATGTCCGCTTTTCAGTGGAGCCGTCTTGAGGACCCAATGGAGAATACCTAAGTACACTATTTTCTGTTCTATCACCTTGCTTTCATTTTCATAGCATGTCTCTTTTGTACATATATTGGGATAATTACATGTTCACATGTGTTTTATACATTTAACTTTTAAAACAATATTATGATCAGTAGCGGGACTCACGCCTGTAATCCCAGCACTTTGGAAGGCTTAGGCGGGCAAATTGAGACCAGCCTGTCCAACATGGTAAAACCCTGTCTCTACTAAAATACGAAAAGTTAGCCGGGCATGGTGGCACGTGCCTGTAATCCCAGCTACTAGGGAGACTGAGGCAGGAGAATTGCTTGAACCCAGGAGGCAGAGGTTGCAGTGAGCTGAGATCGTGCCACTGCACTCCAGCCTGGTAACAGAGCAAGACTCCGTCAAAACAAAAACAAAAACAATATTATATGTATATATGTAGCAGTTTTAAATTTATGATCTATGTCTCCCACTTAGGTTTTTGGAATCAAGTTTGTTTTCAGTTACTTTATCTCAAATACCTAGAACAGTGCTTGTTCATTTTAAACACTCAGTATATTATTGTGAGTGAACAAATGTATGAATATCTGAATGAGTGAAGAAATTCATAAGTGATATATTTCTATCAATATCAATTCCTTTATCTCTACTTTTTTAATTTTATACTTTCTTACTCCATTGCTGATTGTGTGTGTGTGTGTGTGTATGTGTGTGTACAAATCCTCTTTCCCCTTCACTTCTGCTACCTGTGATTTCTACTTTTCACATTTTCATTGTCCAGTGAGTCATACCGAAAGCCTTCTCTCCTTGTGCCTTTCAGCTTTTATACCACTCAGCAGCTCTGGACTTCTTGTCTTCTCCATTTGGTTCATGAAGCTGAAACTGTCATAAGACCGGCTGTGATCTGTGTGGTAACCTGAAGCTCTGAGAACTGATAATGAAATCCTGCTCTTCAGCTGTATTTCTAGGAGTGAAAGTGATGGGAAAAAAGAAACTTAATGAAAATTAATGGGACAATTGGTAAATTAGGAATCAAAGTATAATAACCAATCATAATACAAAATCATTATTCACAGTCTAGCCTTAAGTACTGACTAGCAATTCCACT
Organism: Aotus nancymaae; assembly: GCF_030222135.1. Taxonomy (NCBI): domain Eukaryota; kingdom Metazoa; phylum Chordata; class Mammalia; order Primates; family Aotidae; genus Aotus; species Aotus nancymaae. The sequence goes on from NW_026988435.1 coordinate 27,750,009, forward strand.
ATATCTTATAATCCATGTCTTCTAGGTGACAATCTTATACCTCTTGCTCTACCTTCAAACCTCTAAAACCACCCTCTTAATCTCAATTGACGCCCTCTTCTGATCATCTATAGCTGCGTAGCAAACCACCAGATGGTATGAGACGGAGCTTAAGACACATTGTACTCCCTAGTAAAAAATTATTTATAGTATTCCCATAAGAAAAATGGATTATTGGGCTAGATGTGGTGGCTCATGTTTATAACCCAAGCACTTTGGGAGGCAGAAGTGAGAGGATCACTTGAGGTCAAGAGTTTCAGACCAGCCCGGGCAGTGTAACTAGATCCCATCTCTGCCATTAAAAAGAGAGAGAGAGGAAAGAGGAGAAGGGGGGAGAGAGAGAGAGAGAGAACGAGAGAGGAAGGAAGGAGACAGAGAGAGAGAAGGAAAGAAGGAAAGAAAGAAAGAAAGAAAAAGAAAGAAAGAAAGAAAAGAAAAAAGAAAGGTGGGAGGGAGGGAGGAAGAGAGGGAGGAAAGAAGGAAGGAAGAAAGAAAGGAAGAAAAGAGAAAGAAAGATGTGTTCTACCTTTCTGAGACATGTAAAAGTCTCTGCTCAGTGTGCACTTGCTTGATGTCCAGGATCTCATAATCTAAATTCAAGTGAGAATGAGACTCTTTGATTATGGCTCTTTCCATGCAGACACACTCCTCCAAATTCTGTTTTACAGTCTGGAGCACTACAGACTACAAGGAAAAGTTACCTATCATGTCATACTCCCAACTTGCGATAACATGACCGGCATAGGGTAATCATGATAAAAACTTTCATTCAAATGGGAAAGCAGAGAGGGATGGAAGGCACATAGAATTCACAGGTTCGTAGCAACTTTGAAATCAAGCCAGAGTCACATTCACAGTTCCTTGCTTGGGACCCAGGTATGTTCCTTAGGAATGATTCACTGCGGGGTAGGTCCCTCTCCCTGAGGCAGTCTTGCATTTGTATGATAAATCATCTGTGATCGCAGCCGGCAAAGTTTGCCAGCCCGAAGTCTTCTTTTCCTTCTTGTACCATAACTGATTTTTATATCTATATATACAATCCTTAAAATACCCTGTCCAGGCACTGTGGTTCATGCCTATAATCCCATCACTTTGGGAGGCCAAGGCAAGCAGATCATGAGGTCAAGAGATAGAGACCATCCTGGCCAATGTGGTGAAACCCAGTCTCTACTAAAAATACAAAAATTAGCTGGGCATGGTGGCACATGCCTGTAATCCCAACTACTCAGGAAGCTGAGAGAGGAGAATCGCTTAAATCAAGGAGTCAGAGGTTGCAATGAGCCAAGATCATGCCACTGCACTCCAGTCTGGTGACAGAGCGAGACTCTGTTTCAAACAAACAAACAAACAAAAAACTCCCCAGTAACGTGCCTACTTATAGTTATCACAAATCACAAACCCTTTGTTTTCCAGACCCTCTATACCTTTGGGTTACTTCTGAAGATGATGCGGGAAAATGTCTTAAGATTCTTAGAGACTAGTCTAAGAGGGTACATAAGGCATAATCTTACATCTTTCTGAAGTCTTAATAAAATGTCTCATAGACACATTTTTGATTTTTTTTTCTTTCTGAGAATATATTCTGTTGACAATGATCTAGATATTGGCCATAATGCTATTTCTTAATTTAATAATCTCTTGCTGCAAGGGACTGGGAATGAGAATTAATTTTATATTTGAACTCAACTAGTCTTTGTACGTTTATCTTTTCTCTCAGTTCTTAAAAATAGATGAGTTCTGTCCTTAGAACATTCTTTTCATAATTTACTATTGTAGTTAATTCATAGACATAAAGTTTTCATAATTTATTACATGTAGTTTATTCATAGAAATAATTTCCAACTCATTTTCGTAGATATATCCATAGTCAGATCCAGTAATACTTTTACATCACAGTTCATGCGATACTTTTGTTAAGATTTCCGCCTCTACACGTCATTAGTCACCCTTTATTTCAGCCTTCAACAACATTTTTCTCACTTTCTCCAGGTTTTTGCAGTAACTACCTATTCCCCAGGCTGTACCATAAGCTTAATGTTTTGTCAAAGCAGCACTGAATTTCTAGTGCTAAATTATTTTTCAACCCTCTATTTTTATATGAAATAACACTGTAAAAGATAGCAGGTTATAAAAATAACAGTGGCTTAATTTATCCATGTATATATATCTTAGGGTTATCTAAGTGAGGGCAGGTTTGTTTGTTCTTACATAATTTCAGCTGAGATGGCTCAACTTGGGCTGGATGATATTCTTCCAAGTCAGCTCACAAACTGGTCAAGGCGTTCCACAGAGTTTGGCGGTAGTTATAATACAAATCCAAATGAGGCATCTCCATCTCGGGTAAAAAAAAGTTAGCAAAGAGCCATAGACCTTGGACAAATTCCAATATGCTTCACTTTTGCTTTGTGTCCTCAGGACATTGCATTCAAAATACGATCTTTATCTCTAGTCCCCAGTTCCTCTGTAAAATAAGACAAGAAGAGAACAGAGAAGAGGAGAGTCTTTTTCAAGGTGCTGCTCGCTCCTCGGTACTCTAACCCGGAGTTTTCTCCATTCGAAACACCTAAGTAAGAACTTCCCTAACTGAGCTTTTCTCACATGGATTTCATGAAACTATAGGTTCTATTATGTATCTGAAATGATATCAAGTGATGCACATTTTTCTTGGGCATAATTCCATGGAAAAGGAATTATTTCTTCTGAGTAAATTCAGTGAGTTAATATGTAACTAATAACCTGCTTCCATTACACCCATGTTTTTTTTTCTAATTTCTTCCCCACCCCTTCATGTCGATATTCCTTTTAAATCCGAAGCTTGTATACAATTTTTCACCCTAACATATTAGTTGTGATGGATTTCCTCCTTTCTACCTCTATCTGTAACTGATTCTTCCAAGACCCATTTAGGAAACACCAGTATCAGAAGTTCGATACCAGCCTAGGCAACATGGAGAAACGCTCTCTATCTCTCTCTCTCGATATATATATATATATATCGAGAGAGAGAGATATATATATAAATAAAATATATATATTATATATAAATATATATAATATATATAAAAATAAAATATATATATTATATATAAATATATATAATATATATAAATAAAATATATATATTATATATAAATATATATTATATATATATATATCCATCTCAAAGATATATATATATATCTTTGAGATGGAGTCTCACTCTGTCACCTAGTCTGGAGTGCAGCGGCGCAATCTCAGCTTACTGATCTTCCACCTCCTGGGTCCAAGCAATTCTTCTGCCTCAGCCTCCCACGTAGCTGGGATTACAGACGCCCTCCACCACGCCTGGCTGTTTTTGGTATTTTTAGTAAAGATAGAGTTTCATCATGTTGGCCAGGCTGGTCTCAAACACCTGACCTCAAGTGATCTGTCCACCTCAACCTTTCAAAGAACTGGGATTACATGCAAGCCACCGTGTCCAGCCTCTAAAAAATCATTGTTAATTATTAGCTGGGCATGATGGTGCACACTTGCTGTTCCAGCTATTTGGGAGGCTGAGGCAGGATATCACTTGAGCCTGGGAGGTCAAGGCTTTAGTGAACCATGATTGCGTTGCTGCACTCCAGCCTGGGTGACAGAGCAAGACTGTATCTAAAGAAAAAAAAATAAAGAGGAAAAAAAGAAAAAGAAAAGAAATACTGGTATTATGACATTTTTCTTGTCTTGTGCAGTGAAAATGGATATGCCTTTTCCGCACAGTGCCTATGCTTCTAATAGTTCCCTTCCATGACAAAATTCAGATTTATGATTCCAAACTGCCTCATTTGTTTGCAATATCATTGTATCAGTCTTTGTTTCCATGGCTTATACCTGGACTCTGCCTTTTTGTTCTTTTCTTCCAATCTGTTAAGTCCTTTAGATGACATTCTGATATTTTTAATTTAAATGTCAGCAATACTGATCTTGTCACTATATCTACAATTCCTCCACTTTTCTAGTGTTTTAAATATTTAATTTATTTAACTAGAATTTGAATATACAATTGGCACAATAATGACATTGGATGAATGTCTATTCACTGAATGAATTGGTAGATATTTTATCTTCCAAACTAATCTAGAAATCAATGATCAGAAAACACTAAATGTTGTTAGACTAAATAAAAGTAAGTAAATGGACTGTGTTTGTGTGTGTGTGTCAGAGAGACAGACAGAGTGAAAAGAAAGAGAGAAGACGAAAGAGAGAGACAGAAAAGGGATAAAGTGACAGAGCGTATCCTTAAAACCTGGTGAGATGCGTTAAATTTCTAAATGACCAGCTTTCTCCTAGAAAGAACATCAAACCCCAGAAGAGTGTGATTCAGCATGTTGCTCCTTTTCTAAGACACTTAGGAAAATTTTCATATGCAGCTGTTTTATTTTTACCCTTTGATTATTACCATTTTAAATATTAACTCTCATTCTAATTTTCTGGTGACCTTTATGTCTAATTTATTAGAAATCCTTTCTTGTTTTCCTGACCCTTTTCAGGATTTATTTTTCAAAATTTGATCATTTTCTGTCTCTGAAGTTTGATATTGTTAATATTAAGCCTTAAATTAACCTTTAAATAGCCAAGAAGTTTAAATATTTGCTTTACTTTCTAAGTATAAATTATTGTCTTCGTCAGCTTGTGATGCTGTAACAAAATACCATAGACTGGGTGGCTTAAACAAGATACATTTATTCTCAGTTCTGGAAGCCAGGAAATTCAAGGTCAAGGTATCAAAAGGTTTGATTCCTGGTGAAGGCTCACTTCCTGATTTGTAGACAACTGTCTTCTCACTGTATTATCAAATGGCATAGAAAGCTGAGATCCCTGGGCCGGGCACAGTGCCTCACGCCTGTAATCCCAGCACTTTGGGAGGCTGAGGCGGGAGGATCACGAGGTCAAGAGATTGAGACCATCTTGGCCAACATGGTGAAACTCGGTCTCTACTAAAATACAAAAAATTAGCCTGGCACGGTGGTGAGCATCTGTAGTCCCAGCTACTCTAAAAGTGCTCTTGCTGTACTGACCCTGCTTGTCAACATGCGGCACACCTCACTTAACAAACGCTCCCTAAGTCAATATTGGGTGTCCTCTGAAGGAAAGCTGAGTCTTCCACACCTCTCTTTCCTCTTTTGTCATAACTGAGTTCCAGAATGTGAAAGCCTACACTCCCAGAGCTGCTGTGGCTTTGACCCTGTCAAGGGAGCTCTGAAAAACAGTGACGATAATATGATGTAATGAAAGTGAAAGGAAGACAACTGAGAGAATATGAGAATGTGAACAAGAGCTGAGAGTATTCCCAAGTTAGTTATGTGAATATGAACACAATTACATACTTGAAAGTTATTTGTGGGGTTTGGTCATATCTATGAGAAATGTACCTTTTCAGTGCTGAGTACAAAGTGGACCCTCAATATTTTGTAGGTATTGGTATAGTTGTTTTCAAATGGATCGAGGAAAGCAATTGCACGAGGTACTGCTTTGGAAATAAGAAAATAAATATGCATAAAGCAAATGTATAATATTTGAAAGAAAAAGAGGATAATCTATTTATTACTAATTTTGCATTTAGCACAGGTGAGTGGTCATTAAACAGTCTGCAATTTTTCGACTAAACAGTAATGAGAAAACACAGGTAGTTTGTATTTTGACCTAAGCATCATATTACTTTCTGGTGTCATATGTTTTAAATCCCTTTTTTTTTTTTTTTACAACTTCCTGAATGCACTGCATTTCTTACATTTAATAATGTCAAGACGTTTCTCTGTAAGGTTTACATTTGATTTTGCCTCACAATAGACAATTTCTAAGGCAACATATAATTGCAATCCATTAGGCTAATGGATTGCAGCTGCTGTGAACAGTGGGTCTGTAATCTTTTGATAATGAAGTCTAATAATACATGAAATAAAAAGATAAAAAAACTAAAAACAAATGACATGACTCTATATATAGATAACATAAGTGCTAGTTTCTATTTATATAAAAATGCAGTGTCTTTTTCTTTTTTTTTCTAGAAAATCTTACTAATTTTACATGGCTAACAGAACTTTTAAAACAGGAATATCTAATACATTATAATGAATAATTGCATTATAAAACACTCAAGAAAGGCCTGGAAGTCGTGGCTAATGCCTATAATCCCAGCACTTTGGGAGTCCGAGGTGGGAGAATCACAAGGTCAAAAGATCGAGACCATCCTGGCCAACATGGTGAAACCCTTCTCTATTAAAAATACAAAAAAAATTTAGCTGGATGTGGTGGTGGGTGCCTGTCATTCCAGCTACTTGGGAGGCTGAGGCAGAAGAATCGCTTGAACTCAGGAGGCAGAGGTTGCAGATAGCTAAGATCGTGTCACTGCAGTCCAGCCTGGGTGATAAGAGAGAGACTCCCTCTCAAAAAAAGAGAAAAAAAAAAACAAAAAAACAACTCAAGAAAGTCATTAGAGTAATAGACCTTGTTTTTCATAAGTCATGTTTAATCAATATTTTTATTTTCCTCCTTTCAATTTCTATTTTTAATAAATCTATTATAATTACTCACCTTCACTTATTACACTATTTGTTGTTATAGATTTTGCTTCCCCAAAGGAGCAAAGCTCCATTTGCTACCAAACTGGCAAAGCTATCTAGTGGGACAATCTGTTCACAAGAAACACGAAACCTGATATCATAGCAAGACTGAGAGGAGTTGATGGTTTTAACCTCTCTGACTGCTTTCTGTCTTCTTTGCTTTTTAGGAAAAGTAATTGTTTTACTATTTTCTGAAGTTAATAAAAATGATAATTTATATGTTTATTATTATACCTGACTGTTCTGATCTGAAAACTAAAATCTCCCACCTTGTCTGAAGACCAAAAATGAAATGCAAAGTACAAAACCCACTGGATTTAGACCCATATGTTTGTATGGATTTCTAATGAACCATGTATTCATTAAAACTGCTTTTATTAAAATAAATATTCCTCCTCACTTTTCTATAAAACTTGGCTCTGCCTTCATTGTTGTTAAAATGTATTTCATGGTATTAGGTAAGTGAAAGTGTCTCTGTCTTCATATATAGTAAATGTCTACAGTGTTTCCATTGTTTATTCTGAGAGATTTCTTTCTAAACTTCTATATTTATTCTTCATGAATGTCAAATTATCTCAACATATTTTTGTATTGTTCACGGAAAAGAAATATACTACTCTGGATGTTTACATATATATACCATATTATATATCATCACCATATTACAAATGAGATATATATGTACCATATGTAGAGGGTATATACACATGTACCATATGTAGAGGGAGAGAGGGAGACGGGGGGGGTGACAAGTCAAGAGCAGAAAAGAGAAACAAAAGGAAGAAGAGAGGTTGGAGGAGAGAAGAAAGGATAAGGACTACAGATCTTGAGTGACAGAGTATTTAATGTATATACTTGGTAGGATTTGCACACAGACACAGGCTCAGGCACACATGATTCCTGGAGTTGGGAGGAAGGATGTGAGAAAATACAGTTAGTAAAGTAGTAAAGCCTTACAAAGAACAGAATTAGCAACGTCCTCATAGAAATGGAGGTAGAAGAGTGAGATGCGGTGTTTTGGACGTTACGAGGAGATGTCTTTATCCTGTGGAAGTGCTGAGATAAACTTTAAGGATTTTAGAGCACCCACCCCGCCAGAATTTATGGTGACATGGAGGCACCAAACGAGAGAGGTCTTTGGATCTCTCCATACTATAAGAAGAATTAAAATTAGTAACAGAAATATGTCCTCTATCACCACCTAGAAGGGCGGTGCTGAGGGTAGTGTGAGTGTGAGAAGCCTGGAAAAGAGTTTCTATGAACTGTAGATGAGGCTGAGAACGACTGGACCAGCTTCCTTCCTCAGGCACGCTGGGTGGCCAACATACTGTTAGGGATCATGCTAGTTCCCACAGAGGGAGCATGTATAGGTCTGAGGAGACGGCACAGCTACAGGGGTGACATGAGTGGCAGCAACAGGGCACAGAGCTCAGGTAGAACCCATATGGTCAGCTGCCTGGCTAGAGAGTGCAGGTGACCCACATGGGGGTGGTTGCCTGCAGTAGTTATTGGGTGTGATGGAGACTGCCCCATCACACTTCACAGGCAAGAGATCAAGAATGAACTTGTCCTTGGAGGACAGATTTTAGGGAGGGAAGCCAATGAGGAAAACTCTTATTTCTATTTGTTCCTAAGTCTGCCCCTGGTGCTACAATTCAGAAAAGAAAGACCCCCAAGGAATAAGGCAGAAAAGACTAGCAGAGTGTCTTCAATTTCTTCCAAGTGCAAATGGGAGGAAGGTGCAGGTGAAAATGATGGGCACTAGAGAAGAAAGAATTTAAGACCATATGTCGCCTTAGTCTATCGCTGGTCCTCCTCACTCTGAAGTTCCTGTACAGTTACTCAGAGCAAGCGGGAGATCACTGGGAGCAATACATGTAGATGAAGCATCCTAGGACCTGCCCAAATCCAGGGGCAACGTCTGCGTGGGCCAGTGAGTATGCAGGGTGGGAAGGATGAAGTCCAGTGTTCAAGGGATAGAATTATTTGGTCTCACCCTGCAACTCCTAAGAAGGGCTCTGTTAGAATCACAGCATGCTTCCTGGAACTCTTTCGGGAGTGCAAATCACGTACATTGGGAACATGGGGCTTTCTTTCAATGAGCTTGTCTAGAGATATTGGGCTGTCACAGTAGATAAAATGACTAGAAAATTGACTGACATTTTTATTCTTTATCTGAGTAGTTTGGCAACCTAGAGACATATGTACTGTTAACCATAGGTCATCACCTTGAAATTCTTCTAAAAATTGCAAAGACAGTATTATATTAATTGTGTAAACTAATTTTTAAAGAGCTAATTACTTGATTTTTAAAAAATGGCATCTGTATGGACCAGCTAACTTTTCCTAAAATTTTAAAAATTATTTTATAGCTTGAGACCATCTCATGCTACAAAAATTCACAATCTCCTCCTTAGAAAAACATTTCAAAATAGACTATTAAATGTAGACATTCAATGATATTTAAAGCAAATGGTATTCTAAGTTTAGCTAAATAGAGTACTTTAGATAATAATGTCCTCTATCCCACACATCTGTCTCACGTATAACTGTTCGGATTTTGCAAATACAAACAATTGTGGATGACATTCTATTAGCAGAAATCAATTTCCAGTGAGTTATAAGATAGTACTATAAATTAATATGATTTGTGGTTATTGTTGTTGATTTTCTAAGGCCTTATAAGACAAGGTTAAAAATGAGGTTGAATTTAGAGAACAGTTTCTAGGAAGGGCAATTGGTGAGGGGACCCCTTATCCAGGTTCCTACCTGGGGTATACTAAATATTAATAGTTGTGAGTATCTTTTCATGTGCTTACTGGCCTCTTGTATAATCTTCTTGGAATAGTGTCTATTTAAATCATTTTACATATTATACAATTTACCATTTTAAAGTATACAATTCAAGGGTGTTACAGTATACTCATAGTTGTGTAGTTGTCATCACAATCTAATTTTAGATTATTTTCACCACTTCAGAAAGAAATCCATTGGTAGTTACCTCCTCCCATCCTCTCCTCCCTCCAGTCCCTGGCAAGCACCAATCTACTTTCAGTCCCTATGAATTTGTCTATTATGACTATTTCAAATGAATAGAATCCTACAATAAGTGGCCTTTAGTAAAAGATTTACTTCACTTTGGTTAATGTTTCAAGGCTAAGCTATGTTCTAGCAGGTAACATTTTATTGTTTTTCGTTGAGGAATAATATCCCATTTGATACATACACCACATTTTGTTTATCTATTCATCAGCTGATTATTTCAATTTTTTGGTTGTTACGAATATCATGTACTAATTTATGTGTGGACATATTTTTATTTCTCTTAAGTATATTCCAAGGAGCAGAATTGCTGAGTCATATGGTTTACCTTTTAAGGTAACTTCCAAACTATTTTTCAAAGTGAGTGCAACATTTTAAAATTCCACCAAATAATGTCTGAAGTTCCAGTATCTCCACGTTTTCAACACTTACTATATTGCCTGTCTTTACCTAAAACATATTTTAACTACTTTCCTGGGTATAAAGCAGTAATCTAATGGTTTTGATTTGAATTTTCCTGAAAATGAATGAAACTGACATCTTTTTAAGTAATAGTTGTCTATGTGTATATCTTCTTTCTGGCAATATTTATTCAAATTCTTTTAACCATTTTAAAATTTTTTTTTGTCTTTTAATTGTTGACTAATGAGTTATTTGTATTCTGGATAATTAACCCTTATCCCAAAGGGTGCTTGTTTTTGCCAAACTCTTGTTCTATATCTACTGAGGTTATCAGGTATTTTTGTCCTTTATTCTGTGAATACAGGATACAGGTTGTTTTAAATTGAATCAGCCATGTTATATCATAGTATTTTCTTATGTACTGTTTATCTTAAAATCGAAGAAGATAAACCTGGTGGAAAATGCCCTCAAGGCAAAAAGTATCTCTCCATCTAACTTAATATTCTTATTTTATATAGCATTATTCCAGGATAATTTATACACTTTATTTATTCAAACAAATGATATTTATTTCCTGATATGTACCAGGAGATAAGGAAATCTCAAGGCATAACATTTTTCTCAGTGATTTCACAATGACTAAAAAAAAATGACAATTGTGGCACAATTCCTGTCATTTAAATGTAATTTAAACATTGCATATCTAGATAATGCATTTTGAAAATTCTAGCAAAAAAACTGTAAATTTGTTATTTTTCTCTTTTTCATTTTTTTAAAAAGTATAGTTTATGAGTCCAGGCAAGGTGGCTTATGGCTGTAATCCCAACACTTTGGGAAGCTGAGGCAGGTAGATGACTTGAGGCCAGGGGTTGGAGACCAGCCTGGCCAACATGGCGAAATCCCGTTTCTAAATTAAAAAAAAAAAAAAAAAAAAGATTAGCTGGGTGTGGTGGTACGTCTGTGGTCCCAGCTACTTGGGAGCTGAGGCAGGAGAGTCACTTGAGCCTAGGAGGCAGAGGTTGCAGTGAGCCGAGAACCTCCCACTGCACTCCATCCAGGGTGACAGAGCAAGACTCTGTCTCAAAAAAAAAAAAAAAAAAAAAAGTATAGCTTATGGTCCCTTAGAATCTTGAGGAAAACCTAAGAAAAGAGAACTAGTGTGGTAATATGTATCTTCTTCCATGATAAACTTTTATCAGAGTAACTCAAACACAAGCCAGAGAAAAGCAGCAAAGCTGTTCTTTCCATACTCATGTTGAAGTGGTTTGGGTCATTAGCAGGCACCAAGAGGGATTCGAATTGCAAGAAGGGGCAACATCTAGGAAAGAGAAAGGAGAGAGGTAGCAGGGAGTCAGGGAGAGACTTTAGACAGAGAGAAAGTCTTAACAAGGACAACATGTGAAAGGAAGGTGAAAATGAAGATTCGTAGAAAGACATTCCAACCGTAGTGCAGCTCTGAACATGGAAAGTCTGGAGAAAACAGAGTCTTAGCATAATTCCCTGTAGAGTAGGAATGACTGACATTTAGTAACACTTTTATGCTGAACTATTGGTTGGGAGCAAGTAGAATCCAAAATGAAGTATCTTCTAAACTATAATGTGTGAAGAAACTTAAGAGAACTTGTGTTTGGTGATGTGGTTTTGGACCCAAAAGTACAATTAATGATAGAAAAACTGACAAACTTCACATTATTAAAATTTAAAATTTCTTCTCTGTGACAATGTTAAGAGAAATAAAAGACATGCCACAAACTTGAAGAAACTATTTGCAGAGCACAGAGCTGATAAAGGACTTGCATCTAAAATTTAAAAAAACTCAATATTCAGCAATATGAAAAGATAAAAACAATTAAAATGGGCAAAAGATGTGAAAAGACACCTCACCAAATACGATATACTGATGCCAAATAAATCTAAGACAAGATGCTCACCATTATTTGTCAATAAGAAATTGCAAATTAGATCAACAAGATACCAATACACACCTAATATAAGGGATAAAATATAAAATGAAACAACAACAACAAGGAAAAACAAACCAAATGCTGGTGAGGATGTGGAGCAATAGAAACAACATCCATTGTTGGTTGGAATGAAAAATAATACAGCCAGTTTTTAAGACAGTGTGGAAGTTTCTTACAAAATTAAATATAGACTCATCAGATATTTCATAGATGGTGCTCCTAGGTATTTGCCCAATTGACTTGAAAACTTATCATTAAACAAATAATTTTATGTGAGTATTTACCATAAATTTAATGATAATTGCTCAAAACTGGAACCAACCAAGATATCCTGCATAGGTGAATGGATAAACAGACTATATACAAAGAAACATTTTCAGCAACAAAAAGAAATGCACTATCATATTATGAAAAGACACAATGCAACCGTAAATGCATATTGATAATAAATGATGCCAGTCTGAAAAGGTTACATAATGTGTAATTCCAATTCCATTACACTCTGGAAGTGACGAAACTATAGAGACAGTAAAAAGATCACTGATTGTCAAGGACTGGAGAGGTGTTGTAAGTTAAGGGTTGAGTATTTAAAACATTGGGTACTCAAGTACCCCTGAACCTACAAGTTTTTTTTTTAATTGGTTAATTTTATAGACTGCTAAAACTATTGTGTAAGATATTGTAAAGGTGAAGGCAGACATTATGCATTTGTCAAAATCTATAGAATTTTACGAAACAGTGAATAGTAACATATACAAATTTTAAAATATCATTTAGGATTTGCAGAGATCTGAAGAAGGAAGGCAGACTGGGGCAAGAAAATCCAGCTATATAACAAATGTATAAATTAATCTCAGAAAAGAAATTGGTGGTGGGGGAAAGATACTGACCTAAGTAACTGAAAATAAGTGCAATCTGTAAGACTAAAGACAACACTAACTGCAAATATACATTCTACAGAGTCCCCCACCCGGGGTGAAGTTAACAATTCCAAAACTGCTATACATGTATACAGGAATGAATGATTAAGTTAGTGAATAGCAGACGATGGGATCCAGGTTTTTCTCATTTGGAGGAGGCTTTTACAGAGAAACAATAGGAGGAGGCTGAGATGATCCCTGCATAATGGGTTAGAGTTGGAGACATTAGTAAGAACTCATGTTTAGTTTAATGTAGATACATTTGATTACATATTAGAAACATTTATTGAAATATTAATAGGTACATACCTGGGTTAGTATATGCATGTATGTTTCATTTTTTGTCAGCTGAGAGTGCCTAAAATAAATGACACCCCAATAGTATAGAACATATCTACTGCTCAGATCATAATTGTTGATGCCATAATCCACACACAAAAAAGAAAAGTGTTTCCTGGGGAAGTGGGGAAACATCCTAGTGTTTCAGTAGGATGAAAGCAGGAATCTTATAAGCCTCAATCACCCTGTAGTGCCTTAAAGTAAGAAAGAGTTAAAAATAAAAAACAAAAATAAACTCATTTCACATAACTAAGGTTGGAGGGGTGTACAAAGAGCCAACTGACAAAGTTGTAACAATTTGAGCAACAAAATTTTAAAAGTGTTATTGGATGATATTCTGAAGTGTAAAATAAACATCCATTTATACTGATATAAATAAATTATTGTGTAAGTAAATAGGGGAGACAAGATCAAATAGGTAAATCTCTTGCTCAGCGGAATACCAAATAATCTATGTGGATACTCTGCCATCAAGGAAGGGAGTATAACTTCCCCCTTCTTAAGAGTCAGCTATGCATTGTGAGTTCAGTCCAAAGAGTTCAATATGGAAAGCAAAGGGGTAAAAAAAAGAGTAATGTTACAGGAGAGAAACCTGACAATCACTACTTCAGTCATGTGATCAACTCAAGGTCAACAACCATAAATTACATTGGTAGTATGTTCCCTTGGTATAATGTAATAATCATAGCTCTTTATGATCTTCCTCTTCCAAACCTGTAACTTTAGTCAAATCAGAGAAAAACATCAGAAAAATTCCAGTAAAGCAGCATGCCATAATATACCTTACCATATTGCTCAAAATTCTCAAGATCATCAACAACAAAGACAAACTGAGAGACTGTCAGACTGACGCCTAGAGAGACATAACAACAAAATAAACCTTGGGATCCTGCAAGGGATCCTGGAACAAGAACTAAAAAAAAAAAAAAAAGGAAAGAAACCTGACATGTTGTAAAAACTACGTGAATATGAAAGAACTATGGACTTGAGTTAATAAGTTATCAATGCTGATTCATTAATCTTAACAAGTACAACATACTAATGTAACATATAATGGAGCAAGTTTCAGACAATGGGCATATGGGTACCCTACGCTGTTTTTTTTGTTTGTTTGTTTCAATTTTCTGTAAATCTAAATTGTTCTGAAAATTAAGTCTTTTTTTTTTTTTTTAGTGTCTGGAGGTACTTTTTTCTGTTATTTAAATACTTGGCTACTGATTCCGTGGAATTCAGGAAGAATGTGCTTGAATGTGTGACCAAGAAAGAAGTGTGAGAAAAATGTGGATAGAAGTTTTAAAAAACAAACTACGCTAATAACAAGAATGATTGTATTATTATTATTTTTCATGTCTTGTATGATGATCTTCCTTATATTTGGAAGAGTTAGAGGCATTTTAAATGAATTACATCCTTTACTTCTTTATGATAAACATAGTATATAATGCAAAATGAGAGGATATTTTAAATAAAGGCCAGTAACTTCATTCAATCTGGTCTAGGAAGCTATGGATTTAGACATTTTAAAATAATTTCATAGACCTACCCACCCAGCGTCAAGTTCCACTGGCTTTAGTAGATATGTCTAAATTGTTGCCCAATTCTACCACCTACAATTTAATTGTCTCTCCAAAACCAACTTGTGAAGTGGAAAAAGAATGTATTTGTTTTATTTTGTTTTGTTTTTTGAGACAGAGTTTCGCTCTTGTTTCCCAGGCTGGAGTGCAATAGCGCGATCTTGGCTCACTGTAACCTCTGCCTCCCAGGTTCAAGCAATTCTCCTGCTCCAGCCTCCCGAGTAGCTGGGACTACAGGTGGTCACCACCACACCCAGCTATTTTTTGTGTTTTTAGTAGAGACTGGGTTTCACCACATTGACCAGAATGGTCTTGATCTCTTGACCTTGTGATCTGCTCACCTTAGCCTCCCAAAGTGCTGGGATTACAGGCATGAGCCACCATGCCTGGCCAAAAGAATGTAATTTTTTTGTCTACTTTTTATTTAGAAAAAAAAAAAAAAATGACTCTTCAATGAATCATTAAGATGAATCAGCACATATTAGTAATATGGAACCCTAGAATTAAATCTGAAGATGTGGCAATCTTGCACTTAAAGTAACAGTGCGGTAGCAGCTGTAGAGATTGAGTTGCTGTTGCAACAACAGAATTGATATCAACATGTCTTAGATGTGAATATAATGTAAATATTGCTAATTCTCTATTTTAGCATACCCTGGAATTATCTTTTTGTGTCATATAGAAACAATGCAGTAGAGAGCAACCAATCCACCATGATTGTTTCCTGGCACATTTTCTTTAATCATTATCACATAGCCAGCAAATTTATTTTGACCATAATAGCAGATGATTTATTATTTTGAGGCTACAGAATGAGACAGCTGAAAGGGGGTTTTGAAATGGAAATTGTGACATTTACTGTGGGAGCAATGATCTTATACAGAAGCCAGGTGGTGACTGTTTACCATTCAGACAGATGGAGGTCCTGCAGTGGAGTTATTTGTGTGTGTGTATGTTTTTTATTTCTTTCTGTTAGAAAAAATTAGCTTAAATAATGCAAGTTTCCTTTTTTCTCCCCTGCTAGATTTGTGCATTGTGCAAAAAGAAGTATTAAAAGACTTTTTCTACAGAGAAAAATGCAGTTCGGTGTGTATTGATTTCCTTTTGTGTTACCGCAATAGTTTCAGTCATTTCAAGTTTTTGTAACACTCTAATGACCAGTTAATGTGGCCAAATGGTAGTAAGGAACCCATGCAACTATAGATATAAAGATCTACCACAATAATATAATAAACTTTTGTCTCAGGAGAATTACCTAAATTGACTTTCTATGTATCTTTCGGACAGTATGAACATTACAACAATAATATTAATTTTTCTTAAACATTCAATCTATTTGCTTAGAAATTTTATTGCAAGCCCTACTGCTCAATATTGAATTGAAGAGGTCTTTGCATGTTATAACCAAATTTACTTCTTGTAGTGGTGCGTTAATACCCATTTTGTTAGTTTTTGCATGTATACCCTGCAGTAATATTCTGAAAAAAGGTAGATGAATGATTAAAACTGGGTATTTATATAACAAGAAAGAGATATAACATTGTCTAAGGAAACAAGAATTGGCCGGGTGCAGTGGCTGATGCCTGTAATCCAAACACTTTGGTAAGCTGAAGCAGGTGGATCACCTGAGGTCAGTGGTTTGAGACCAGCTTGTCCAACGTGGTGAAACTCTGTCTCTACTAAAAATACAAAATAGGAGATGGTGGCCTTTTCAATCTGAAACATGAGGCATACAAAGAATAAGATGACTTATTAATTAAATCTTAGAGTATTATTAAAGAAGTTTAATTTAGACAGAAAACATTAGTTATATGTCTAGTGGAGTCAGCAGTTTACCTACAATATGTGGAGCATCTTCAGTTTTCCTTGATTGTAAAAAGTGTCTCTCTAATTACACATCTAATTAAATGCTTGTATATAGAGTGATTTTAAAGTATTCAGGAATCTAGACACTACATGTTAAAAAATTGATGTATATTTTTAATGCAAGTTATATCATCTTTTCTTCTTTTCTTATTTAGGTATTTTGGGACTCTCACTGCCCTTGTATAACTTCGACATTACAGAAGTACTAAAAGAGATATTAACTTGGTAACTGTCCTTGTTCCCTTCTGGCTGGGTAACAAAATTTCTGGACAATTTTTAAACAACGTAATTGTATTTACCACATTTCCACTGGCTAATGAGTTCAAGATCAAAGTGTGGAAAGATTTAATGCCTATGAGGACATTTTGTTTCAAAGATGGATGCCAAACATGAGGGAAGAGGGAGGGGTAAAGAGGCAGGGCATGGGGAGGTGTTAGGGCAGCTAAACTACTCTGAAAATATTATAATGGTGCATACATGTCTTAATACATTTGCCCAAACCCATAGAACGCATAATACCAAGATATCTCAGTTGGACTTGGAGTGATTATGATGTATCAATGTAGACTCATCAGTTTTGCTGTATGTACCACCCTGGTGGGAGATACTGACAATGGGGGAGTTATGCATGTGTAGGCATGGAAGTGTGTGGGAAATCTTCATGTCTTCTGCTCTTTTTGCTAGGCACCTGAAATGTTCCTAAAAATTAAAGTGTATTAAAAGGAAAATAAATAAACCAGACATTAAATATTTGTAGATAACTCATACATAGATACATCAGTAATTTTATCAGCATACATCATTGTTATTACTTGACTTAAAAGTTTTAAATAATTCTTTCCAGAAAATGAATTGGGTGACATTTTATTCAAAATGATAAACTATGTAATAAACCACTGTTGTACTACAGTTCACTCAACTCTGCATTTGTCTTCTTTTTACCACAAACTTAACATAAATTGTCTTACAGTTCCATAGGTCAGAAGTCTGAAATGGTGGCTGAGTGCAGTGGCTCACAACTGTAATCCCAGCGCTTTGAGAGGCCGAGGTGGGCAGATCAGGAGGTCCAAAAATGGAGACATTCTGGCCAATATGGCGAAACCCCGTTTCTACTGAAAATACAAATGGACGGGTGTGGTGGCTCACACCTGTAATCCCAGCACTTTGGGAGACTGAGGCAGGCATATCACGGTCAAGAGATCAAGACCATCCTGGCCAACATGGTGAAACCCCGTCTCTACTAACTATACAAAAAATTAGCCAGGCATTGTGGTACGTGCCTGTAGTCCCAGCTACTCCAGAGGCTGAGGCAGGAGAATTGCCTGAAACCAGAAAACAGAAGTTGCAGTGAGCTGGGATCACGCCACGGCACTCCAGTCTGGTGATGGAGCGAGACTCCTCTCAAAAAACAAAAACAAAAACAAAAAAAACCTCAAAAAACAAAAATTAGCTGGACGTGGTGGGCGTGCCTGTAGTCCCAACTACTTGGGAGACTGAGGCAGGAGAATCACTTGAACCCAGGAGGTGGAGGTTGCAGTGAGCCAAGATTGTGCCACTGCATTCCAGCCTGGCAATAGAGCTAGATGCTGTCTCCAAAAAAAAAAAAAAAAAACAGAGGAAGTGTGAAATGGGTCTTACTTCGTACTTGACAAAGATCAAGATTTAGGTAAGCTATATTTCTTTCTGGAGACTCTATTAAGTAGTTCATTTCTTTATGACAACATTCAGGTTATTGAGAGCATTCGGTTTCTTGTCGTTGTAGGGCCCTGTTTCTTTGCTGGCTGTCAGGTCTCACCCACCTTCCTTGGTTTATTACTTTCTTCATCTTCAAAGCCAGGAGTGGTAAGTCAAATATTTTTTACATGTTAAATATTTTCTGTCTCTTCTTTTGAATCTATCTGATGTTCCTATTTTTCTTCTTCTTCCATTTTGAAAGTCTCGTTTAATTATTCTGGCCCAGTAGGTAATTCAGAAAGATCTTCCATACTGGGATCTAAAACATTAGTCACCTCTGGGCTCTCATTTTGCCATGTATTGTAATGTATTTTTAGGTTCTGTGATTAAAATGTGGACTTTCTGGGTGTTAGGCATTATTCTGCTGATCATAAGTTCATGTATATTAAGTACACTGATACGGTTTGGCTGTGTCCCCACCCAAATCTCATCTTGAAATTTGTCTCCCATAATCCCCATGTCATAGGAAGGACCCGGTGGAAGGTAATTAAATCATGAGGGTGGGTTTTTCCTGTGCTATTCTATTGTAGTAAGTCTCACTGTATCTGATTTTTTTTTTTTTTTGACAGAGTCTCACACTGTCACCCAGGCTGTAGTACAGTGGTGTGATCTCGGCTCACTGCAATCTCTGCCTCCTGGGTTCAAGCAATTCTCCTGCCTCAGCCTTCCGAGTAGCTGGGACTACAAGCATGCACCACCACGCTCAGCTAATTTTTTTGTATTTTTAGTAGAGAAGAGGTTTCACCATGTTGGCCAGGATGGTCTTGATCTCCTGACCTCATGATCCGCCTGCATCAGCCTCCCAAAGTGCTGGGATTACAGGCATAAGCCACCTCGCCGGGTCTGGATCTGATGGTTTTATAAAGGACAGTTTATAAAACTGTGAGGCCTCCCCAGCCATGTGGAATTGTGAGTCCATTAAACCTCTTTTTCTTTATAAATTACCTAGTCTCAGGTATTTCTTCATAGCAGCATGAGAACAGACTAATATATATACATAAGTGCATATGCTTATAGAAGTAATTATATTTTTATGTATTTTCAGAAAATAATTTCTAACTTTTCCATGCAACAGAAGATGAGGATTAAAATTCCAGATAATTAAGTCAATACCAGGACCTCAATTTATTTAATCTCTTAAGAGATTAATTAAGCATAAATATTTATATATAGTTAATGATGATTTTGCTATTATAAAAGGTAAAATTTTGATCACAAATTATATGGAAATTATTAACTTGAATTTCAGGAAAACTATTTCTCACAATTAATTAAGCCAGACAAGAAACAGACACTATAAACAGCAAGGGAAGTTCTCTAGGAATTACAGGATTTTAATCAACTTGTGCAATCAGCCTGTTTTATAGCCTCTTGCCCTCTAGCCTGTTTCTTCCTAAATCATTTATAGAATGAGGTCTCCAAAGCTGATCACCTAAGCTCCTGACAGACTCCAGCAACTTATAGATGAACTTGAGTGAACTTTCCTTATTCCTATGCTAACATCTCCACACCAAGAGGAGATATTAGTTTATTACCATAATATGCCACCCATGTACAGGCACAGTGACTCACTGCTTTTGGACAGCAAGAACCCCTTCTCTACATGTGATGGGGCACCCTCTCCATCACCCCAGAAAACCTCCTGCCACTTACTCTAGGGGAAACACTGCTCTGGAGAATACTCCTAATTTTCTCCTTCCTTGCCAAGCAACAACGCCCTTATTCAGCAAAACCTGCATCCTTGTGAAGAGTCATTTGTTACTTACCAGGCAAATGAACCCTTTTTTGGGGGGCTGACAATACCACTTCCCAGTGAAATGGTATTGTCAGGTAATGGGGATGGATTCATGTAGGAGTCCAGACATTAGAAGATAGGCTTGATGAACATAGTCGTGGCATTCGACAATGAAGAAATAAGTAAGATGGCTCAATAACTGGAAGACGTTTGGAGGATTTAGAGGCTACTTTAAGTTACAGGAAAAGACAGAAAACATATTTTGGAGAAGTTTGTATGAATACATTTTGAAATCAACTGGGATTATGAATAAATTTTAAAGGTGTATGTTTTAAAAGAGATTCTAGTCAAAGCAATTGAATTACTAATTACTGCACCTGCATAAACACATCAATATAAATATACAGATATATATATATGCATGTGTGTTTGTGTATATATATATTTTATATGTAAATATACAGAAAAATATGTGAAAAGCATACAATATGTGACTGTACACTAGATATTGATACTGTACTAATTGCTAATAGCATGTATCTATATTGGTAAAATTAGTTTCAGGTTCTAATGCAATTTTCCAAGGTTATTAGAAATATAATGAATGATAATATTGTATATAAATACACATAAATTTAGCCTCTTGAAGGTATGAATATATAGCTGAATGTTTGTATGTATGTACATAAACTTGCATGTGTGTATATGCATAGTTGCCCATTAAGGCATCAATTTGAGTACGGTATGTCAAAAGTAGAAATAAAAGTCAGTGATGTGGGTAAGCATTAAAGTGATATTATCCAAATGAACATAAAATTCTTAGTATCCTCTATTTAAATCATCTTCTATTAAGTTCTCTGTAGTAGATTACACATCAGAAATAATAATAAATAAGAATAAATATGTTATTCTTACATATGTTTTATTTTGAATTGCAATGTAGATATAATACATTGAAATAAATCAGTTTTTTCTAAATTTCTTAAATTTTCTAATTTCTAAAATAATTATGAACATATGACTTCTGACCCACTAACCACATTGCAATTTCATATTTCAACATAGTAGAATAAATGTACAATCATTACATCCACAATCCCCACAGTAAAGCATTTAGAAAAACAGGGTTCTCCAGTGCAGTGTTACTTATTTACCATTGATCTAAATAATAGGCAAAGTGGACCATCATTAATCATATTTGCTTCCCTCCTTTGAAGAGAAATCTCAACATTATAACTCAACTAAAAATAAGGGTTTATTACCAGAGAGTCAAAGTTTTTGTCATGCAATAGTAAATTTTGTAGATCAATATAATAATTTCAGCTAATAAGTAATAAGATAGATATAATGTTACAAATCAGTGAATCAAAAATACAGAGCCCATGCAAATTGGGCCACAAAAATCCTGATCACTACTATTATAGATGTAATAAACTCAAAAAGCGAGTGACATGAACATTAATGTATCATCTGATTCCAGAATTCCTAAGTTCATTAGCCTTTTTAAAATAAAATCTGACTTTTATGTAATATTAATGATAACCCACTACATGCATATTTTAAAACACATTCTATTAGGATTCTAATACTATTATAAGTTGCTAATTTTCAAATATATCTCTATCACTAGTCTGTAAGCTCCTTAATAATAGGAATTTTGCTTGACTTTCTATCCCTAAGATCTACACTCTCCACTTTACACTATTCAATAGATATTTGACTCATAAGTGAATAACCTGAATTTTTAAAGATTAATGAGTTTTTACTTTTTGTGCATATATCAACTTTAATTAAGAAATTAATTTGTCTGGGTGTGGTGGCTCATACCTGTAATCCTAGCACTTTGGGAGGCCAATGTGGGCAGATCACAAGAGTTCAGGGGCTCAAGACCAATCTGGCCAATATAGTGAAACCCCATCTCTACTAAAAATACAAAAGATTAGCTGGTGTGGTGGTTTGTGCCTGTAATCCCAGCTACTCAGGAGGCTGAGGCAGGAGAATCATGTGAACCTGGGATGTGGAGGTTGCAGTGAGCTGAGATCACGCCATTGCACTCCAGTCTAGGCAACAGTGCTGAACTCTGTCTTAAAAATAATAATAATAATTTATTCATTTATTTACAAATATGTGTTTATTGAATACTTATAATATACAACATTGTAGGGCACATTGATGAAAAATAGCCATAGCTTATACCTTTGAGGAATAAAGTAGAAAAGCATTTCAGGAAAGTTTAGTACAACAGGAAAAGATCCATTGTTGGGAAAAGTTAAGACATGCGTGGTAAGGGTGGTGGCTCAGTTCAGGCAATATTTAAAAAAAAAGGAATTATATTTGTGAAACCTACCCATTTGTCCAATAAAACTGATATTTATGGTGCTTAAATATGCAATATCCATTTAGTAACTTAGATAAAAAATTACTGAGGCAGGATTCCTTATGTTATGTTTGTACCATACCTTAGCTTTGTCTTACTTCTGTATTTGGCATAGGTAAACACTTTTTTGCTCCTATCAAGTTATATGCATTAAATTTATCAAACAGCAAATATATTTAAAGAGGATCTAGATAGACATATATTTTAATTTTTGGCATGCATTTGCATAAATCGGTCAAAAGAATATCACGGCTCACTTTTTAACATTCTGAATGCAAAATTTTTCTCTTTAAATCTTGTAGTACACATAGTAGAAAAATGAAATGGTATTACTGTAAAAATATAAACTGATCCACACTAAAATTTTAAAGTTTATTTTAATTCTCTAAAATAAAGAGCATTAAATTCAAAGTCATAGGAATATGAAGGAAAGGCTTTTTTTTTTTTTTTTTCTTTCAAATAGGTTGAACACAGAAATAAAGCAAAGAGGCTGTTTTATTGTTTGCAGCTATGTAGTGGCCTTATTTGGTCTATCCCATTGGAAAGTACCTGGTTATAGAACTGCAAGTTAATTGGCAATTATTGGTTAAGTTTAACTTTCTTTTTTATTAAGATAGGCATTTACAAGAAATAGCCTAAACTACATTTCACCTATGTTTACATAGCAATTAAGGTTAAGGCCACTTTCAAGGCCTGTCTTTTTCTGCTCAGGGATTATTTTCAGGCCTTGTCTCCATTTCATTTTACTTAAAGTGGACTAATAACACATGATTACAAATTAGAAATATATAAATGCAAAGATAACAGTGTCTAGTTAATGAGACAGGCTCACAAACTGCATTTCTTCTCAGATCCAACTTACCACTATGTGGTGCATCTACCTACATCCTAAAGCAAAAGCCTAAACACCTTAAAAATAACCCAATAGAAAAAAAAAAAAAAAAAAAAAAAAAAAAAAAAAAAAAAAAAAAAATAACCCAATAGAAGGAAAAAGGGAAAAAGCAGAAGAGGCAAGAAAGAAGGAGGCCCAAGCGGTGGTAGTGAAAAGGAGACACATCTCTTCAGTCGGAACTTCCTATGGTAGGCTTTGTCAAGCCACCAAGTGTTTAATTCTGATTTTGACTGTGCCTTTCAGGAAAGAACACTTTGGAACACAGTAACTCTACTACTGAAACAGGAAAGGTTTCCTTGTACCCCTCACAGGGCCTGCAATGAGGGTGTGGCTCACTTCTTTGGCGCCCCACTGTTCAAACCTCTAGGGAAGAATGTGGACTGGTAGGCTGTGGGGCTCCGACCCCACAGCAGTGTCTTGGGTTGAATGTTTCCAGCTCCTGAAGCCCCAGTGGGTGTGTGTTACAGAATGCTCTTTTAGTTTACTGTCTATAGGCAGTTTATGTTAACTAGCTCAATTAGACCCTCAACTTGTCAGTAGGACAGATGGCTTTCTGTATCCTGGGCTCTTGCTTTGATGTACTGGAAGAATTGGATCACACGTGGGCTTAAGGAATGAGTGCAAAGTTTTATTGAGTGGAAGTAGCTCTCCACTGATAACAGAGCCAGATAGGAGATGGATTTCCCCTGGAGTTGAGCCACTCAGTGTTCCTGGCTCTCCTCCGACTGCCTGGCCAAACTCCACATCGTTCCACCGGTCAGTGGCCTGCCGGCCTGCTGGTGCCTGCCAGCATACTCTTCTGCTGGTATGCTCTCACGGACCAGCGACTTGTGTGTTCTTCCACCTATGTGTTCCTCAGGATGTCCACCACTTGTGTCCCCCTGCTAGGGCCTCCGGGTTTTTTAGAGGCCCAGGATAGGGGTGTGGAGAGCCATGGTGGTCTTGGGAAATGCAACATTTGAGCACAAAGGCAGGATGCCTGTCCTCACCCAGGTTCATGGGGGTGGAGCGGTAGCCAAGGATCATGCCCTTCTCAACCCAGCACTTCCCTTTCTCACTTCTGTTTCATTAAAAGGAACCACACTCTTCACTTCCCAGCACTCCGGGAGGCTGAGGCGGGTGGATCAACTGAGATTAGGAGTTCGGGAGCAGCCTGACTAACATGGAGAAACCCTGTCTCTACTAAAAATACAAAACTAGCCAGGTATGGTGGCACATGCCTGTAATCCCAGCTACTCATGAGGCTGAGTCAGGAGAATTGCTTGAACCTGGGAGGTGGAGGTTTCAGTGAGCCGAGATCATGCTGTTGCATGAAAAGAGCAAAACTCTGTCTCAAATAAAAAGAAGGTTGTCATTTGATCCATTTCTAATACACACAAGTAAGTAAAGAAAAGAAATTCAGTATTGTTTTTCTAAAATCAGAAGATATCCATTAGCCCCTGACCCCTATCTCAAACTGTAAATGGTTAGTAAAGATCAAATATGTTTCAGGCCCACTGGTGAATAGTAATCTGGCTGGGCTCCGAAGTAAATAAGACTTGAGACTAATTGAAGAGTCTGATGGGACTCCACAATAAGGAATTCTTCAGAGGACATCTGCTAACCCAAGTTTCCCTGGAGGCACACTTGGGTTAGTAGCAAGCAGATTGATGATAGCAGGGCATGTATCTGAAGGCTCTGGGGCACAATGCCTGAGAATTTAGAAGAAGCCCACATAGCAGTACCATGCAGTGGCAAAGGATGCCACAGCAATGAGGACTTCCCCAGGATGCCATGACGGGTACAGGTGATACGGACAGGAGGCAGAGAAATTCTAGGCAGAAAAGATCAGTTCCCCATAAAACCCCACCCTCAAGCCTGAAACCACAACCCAAAGTGAGAACTTACATCCCTGTTTTTCTGCTTGGATGTTGCCTTTTTCTAAACCAAGTATGGCCCACCCTGCTTCCCATCTTGTACCTGTAAAACCGCAGACTCAGCAAGGAGAAAGAGTAGCAGCTGGATGTTGGAGAATGTGGCTGGATATCAGAGAGAAGTGGCTTGACTTCCAAAGGACAGCTTGATGGTGTAACTTCAGAGAAGAGTCCAGCCGGAGATGGCTGGGCTTCAGGGGAAGATTAGCTTCCCACCCCATCTTCTTTTCAGCTCCCCTTTCCACTAAAAGCCCCTTTCATCTGCAATAAAATCCATTGCATTTAGCATCCTTCAATTCGTTCATGTGACCTCATTTCTCCTGGACGCTGGACAAGAGCTCAGGAGCCAAGAGTATGGACACAAAAGGCTGTCACACTGGCCCTCTGTCCTTGCTGGCTGAAGGCAACTGCCTCATGTGAAAATGCAGAAGGCCCTCCGAGCAGTTAACACTTGAGCTGTCCACAGACAGCAGAGCTGAAAGAGCACTGTAACACTCTCTCTGGTGCTTCAGGCCTCGTGGGCACTGCCTGCAAACGCTGCTGTGGGGCCTGCGTGGAGTTTGCTCTTGCCACTCCCAAAAGCTCTCGTCCTGGCTCATGTACCTGCTCACCTGCACCACTCCCTCCCATGGAGGGTGGAACACAGCAGGTGTGAGTGAGTGGAGTTCTCCCTTCTTGGCGCTGAAGAGGCCACCTGGCTCCATCACTCATGCATTCCAGTTCCCACCTCATTCACTTACGTGTTCTCTCCTATGAGGAGTCGAGAGCAGCAGGCTGAGTGGGCAAGGCACCCCTGTCATAAGTCCCGTGAAGGGGTCAGGGAAATATAATATCTTGTTTCACAGACCCCAACACAGACCTTCCTGTAACCATGGGAGCCTGGGCTTCCAGCTATTGGGGTTTAGAAAAAAAACAGAATCAGTCCCTAAGATTCTACTTTGTGGCAAACTCATGTAGTTTCTATGATTGGGACTAAAATATTTTTGTATTACATTGAAATTATTTAAATATTTCCTTTTTGCTAACAGTTGCTAAACACATTCTTGACATATGGCTAGACATATTTAAAAATTATTAACTTTTCATGAGATAAATTATATTTATAAGTATATAAATATGAAATTGTTCCTTATGTGAGCTTGCTAATTAAAATATTTTAATGTCATAAAATTAAATGTGTAAACAGAAAAAAAGTCAAAGACTTTACTCTTAAAGAATGTAGTGACTGGCCATGGTGGCTCATGCCTGTAATCCCAGCACTTTGGGAGGCTGAGGAAGGCGGATCATGAGGTCAAGAGTTTGAGACCAGCCTGCCCAAGATGGCAAAACTCCATCTCTACTAAAAATGCAAAAATTAGCTGGGCATGGTGGTGGGCACCTGTAATCCCAGCTACTTGGGATGCTGAGGCAGGAGAATCACTTGAACCCAGGAGGCAGAGGTTGCAGTGAGCTGAGATCGCACCACTGCACTCCAGCCTGGGTGACAAGAGTGAAACTCTGTCTCAAAAGAAAAAAAAAAACACAATAAAAAAGAAAAAAAGGAATGTAGTTAGGAGGATGAATGCCCATGCTTACTGGCCAGAAAAATAAAATACATACTTTATATAGATCTAGAGTGGTAAGAGATAAGAGATCTTTAGGGACAGCTAGTCCAGTTTTCCATCGGATGTTGAATCACCTATTTAACAATCTGCCAGACAGCTGCTCATTCAGGCTGTGCCTGAAAACTTCCAGTGATGCAGACAATATTATGGCTTAAGGTTCTGCCTCTCTAGAGGCAGTCAGAGGTATCCGTAGACAGCTCTTAGTGGTGGAAAATTTCTCTTTACATTTAGCTAAAATTATGTTCCCTGGAGTTTCAACTTTTTCATTCCAGTTGAAGCATCAGGGCTATAAGGAACAAATCAAAGGGCTCTTGCACATGAAAGCGCTTGGTCTATTTAAGGGAACTCTCATATTCCCCTTGAGTTTTCTCTCCTAGAGATTCAATATCCACAGTTTCTTTAAGGAGGCTTCATCTGTCACATTATCAATTCCCTTCATAATTCTAGTCTCCTCAGCTCTGAATATCTTCCACTTTGTCAATATCTTTCTGAAAGTCTGGTGACTTGAACTGAACAAACAGATTCAGCCAAATGACAGGCAGCATACTCTTTGTTCTGGGCTTCTATCACTTTTCTCATTTTGTATGTCTATCAGTGTAACCACGTTGAAAACGACATTTCTGGCAGTGTAACTTATGATGATTCATGTTATTAACATGACTTACTGTTGCCTTGTATTGGGTTTATTGTCCATAAATTGTCAGGATACTTTTAAAATCAATACTGCTACCCTTCTCTCTATTTGTGTTAAATCCTTGTTTTTCATCTGAGAACCTCACATTAAATTCAGCTAACTTTTATCATACAATCTTAAATTCATTTATCTGGCTTGCCAAGAAAACTGTTGTGTCCTGACCCTGTCACTTACTACCTCTCCCAGATTGCAGAAATATCCTACATTATTAGATTCTAGAGCGCATGATTCTTTGCTCTCAAGTGTCAACCACATAACAAAGACAAAATCATAATCATAATCTAAGGATTTTTTTTCAGATTGCCTCAGAAAAACTTGATTGTCTCAGTTATCTTGCATTTATCTTCTTCACATTTTCATTGTTAAAACCTAGGCAATTAAACGTTGTCTCTTGGACGATAGGCTTCATGCTGTTCTGTGTTTGGGTTTCTGTTGTGTATCTAGGATCTGACAAAGTGGGCACGTGCTGAATATTTACTTAACACGTGGGTTAATGATGTTATTTGTACACTATACTGGCAGATGCTGTACCGCTATGAAAAAGCTGTGCATAAATAATTTCCAGTGGTTAGATACTCGTACTGGAGTTACCTGACAAAAATATTTGAGTCGATAAGACAAACAAACAAAAATATTCACAGGGTAACTCATCTTAAAATGTCACAGAAAATACCTACTTAAAACAATCTACCATTTAAATACAAAAAGCCTACACATGTTTGGCACATAATAAAGATACAGCTGGATGTTCAGGAAGTTGTTTTGTAACATCTCTAAAAATAGTTCAATTATGATGTTACCTTGTATCAAAGCAGAAAACGAAAGGACAACTTTAAGCCAATTAAATGGGCATTATAAGCAGCTGTTCCAGAAAAGGCTGCTGCCATTAGAAAGGCCACTGCTGTACAGAAAGGTCTTTCTCTCCTTTTTCGTTTCCCTAAAAGATCCAACATATAAGGATTCACATCTTCATATGTGGCCTAAGACAGAAACTCTTTTAAAAGTGTTTTCTGTATACTGTCCAAAACTCTACTTTATGAGCCAGAATTTTATGCAAAATGGTGTTTATTTTGGTCTTTTGGCACTGCTCTCCTAGGTCATTTGAAAACCAGAAAATAATGAGGTTGGAGGAAAAAATTCTTGATAAACACTGCACAGAATAGCACGTTAAAAATCCGGGACTTGAATAAAGGCTCACCTTTAATTTTAACTAGATTTCTCCATCAGCATCAGCATATGCATTTGAAGAGACATTTCAGGATTTTTTTAAAAAAACTGTTCAGATTCAATATCCTTTTGCTAATCAAATATATATGTTAAAAGTATCATTAAGAATAAGCTTGCAAACTGATGCTGCTTTTGAATGCTAATCACAGTCTTCACATTACCTGGAACTGGCAGATGCCATTGTCTGAAAATCATGAAATTAGAGTGGTAATATGCATTTTCCATTGAATGTCACTTAATACTGCAATGACTACATCTTTGACTTAACTACCACTATTGTGAGCCAATATTTGTGGTGAAATTATTTCTTTTACGTTGAGGGGAGTTACTCTAATTTACTCTCTGGAGTATAAACTAAAGGAACAGGTCCTTCTGCTCATAATGTCTTGCCTTGCCAATGGTAGTCATTTAAAAGTATTTGCCCAAACAAAAAATATGTCTAGGAGGCCTCAGGAAACTTACAATCATGGCGGAAGGTAAAGTGGAAGCAAGCATGTCTTATCACGCTGGAACAGAGAAAAGAGAGCGCAAGCGGGTAGCTGCCAGACACGTTAAAACCATAAGGTCTCATGAGAACTCACTCATTATCATGAGAACTGCATGGGGGAAACTACACCCATGATTCAGTCACCTCCCACCAGATCCCTCATTCAGAACATGAAGATTACAATTTGACATGAGATTTGGATGGGGACACAGAGCCAAGCCCTATTGATAACTTTTCACAAAAAAAAAAAAAAACACTTCTGTGATAGCACCTGCCCAGTAACTGCCTGTTCAACCTTGGACTCACACTACCTTTGTTACTGATCCCTGTTGCCAAACTTTCATTCCTTTACCTCCTTGAATATGCCCATAGCTTACTATGGCATCATATTCCACATTGCAATGCTCACTCCCAGACAAGCATATTATCTTTGGAGAATCATTATATATCTGTTATTTAGGTAGACAAAATGTGTGTGCATTTGTGTGAGGGAGGAGTGGGTGTGGGTGTGTGTTTTGGTCTATAAAGTTTTACCACATCTGTAGATTTGTATAATCCGAAAATAGACAAGATACAGAACAGTTCTATTACAAGGATCCCCCGTGCTATTCTTTGATAGCCATACCCAAACACAGTCCTATCCCTAAGCCCTGGCAAACATTAATTTGTTTTGCATCTTTATAAACTTTTCACTTCAAGAATGTTATATATGTTACTTTGCAAGCTGTTTTTTCTTAACTCAGCATAATTTCCTTGAATTGATTTCAAGTTGCTTCAAGAATCAGTAGCGTTTTCCTGTTTTGTTGTGGGATAGGATTCCATGGCATGAGTATATGGTATGGGTGGGCTCTGTCTCCCCACCCAAATCTCACTGTGTAGCTCCCATAATTCCCACGTGTTGTGGGAAGGACCTGGTGGGAGATAACTGAATCATGGGGCCAGATCTTTGCCATGCTGTTCTCCTGATAGCAAACGAGTCTCACAACATCTGACAGTTTTACAAAGGGACATTTCAAGCTCTTCATCTCTTGCTGTACAAGCTCTTTTCTCTTTTGCTGCAGCCATGTAAAAAGTGCCTTTCCCTTTCTACCATGATTGTGAGGCCTCCCCAGCCATGTGAAACTGTGAGTCCAATAACCATTTTTTTTTTTTGTAAATTGCCCAGTCTCAGGTATGTCTTTATCAGCAGTGTGAAAATGTGCTAACACAGTATATGCCAATTTGTTTAGCATTCACCTGTTGCAGGATATCTGGGCTGTTTCTAGCCACTGGTTGTTAAGTAATAAAGCTGCTATCAACATTCCTGTATCCTTTTTTTTGTGTGAAAATATGTTTTTATTTCATTAGAATAAAAGTCTAAGGGGTGAAACTGCTAGATCATGTGGAAAGAGCATGCTTAGTTTTATATGAAATCGCCAAACTATTTTCTAGAATGGCTGTGGAATTAAACATTCCCATTAGCAGCGAATGAGTGATTCAGTTTACTTTCAAACTCAGAAAAAAAGATTGGGGTGACTTTTACTGTTTTTATTTTTTTTAATTATAACTGTTGTGATAAGTGTAGTAATATATCATTATTGGTTTTATTTTACATTCCCTAAAGACAACGATGTTGAGCAACGTTTCATGCATTTATTGGTATCTGTCCTCTTCAGTGACATACATGTTCATGTATTTTTCTAATTGAAGTATTTTTACTGTTTATTGTTTCGAATCCTTTATGCATTCTGCACTCTGGCCTTTCATCGAATATATTGCCTGCAAATATTTTTTTCTCAGTCTGTACCTTGTCTTTTCTTTCTCTTCATGGAGCAATTCATAGAGAAATTAAAAAAACAAACAAATTGATGTGCTCTAGTTGATCAATGATCTTTAACCATTATTTCTTCAGACACACAGAAACACTCTGCTTTTTGCATCCATAATGAACTCTTATTTTAAGAACAGTGGAGCAATTCTATCATTTATTGATCTGTTCTCAATCAGTAATTCTGTTGCCTTTCATCTCTAGTCTGTATTTATCCTATCTAACAAGCTATTTTTTCCTTCCTGTGATTGTATTGATTAGTTCTATAACTTCCATTTGATTCTCTTTAATAATTGGTGGAATTATTTGATATTTTCTATTTTGTCACCTGTTTCAAAATAATTTTTAGTTGATTTTTGCAATTAAGTCATTTTTGTGATGATTGCTCCTAAATCTTTGACAGATGATTGCAACATCTGATTCTTCTCAGTGATGTCACTTGATAGTGTTTTCTCATTCAAGTTGTGACTTTCCTGATTCGTGGTGTAACATTCCGCCTTTTATTAGAAGATTACATGTCCTACTGAAGTCTTTATTTTAGCAGGTAGCCACCTTGTCTAAATTTAGCAAGCAAGCCTGGCCTACTTATATGGACTGGGCTTCCAAGGACAACTTCATTTTTAGAGTTTGTATGGTGATATTTTGGTCTGCTTATTGGGTGCCATGTGCTGCCACTGGGCTCTGAGTGGTCTCTACTGGTACTGCCTGGTGGCTAGAACGTGCTTTCCCAGGCCTGGCTTCATAGTGCCTCAATCTATGAAAGGGAGCCTCCAGCCTTTAGAAAGTCTTTCCCTGGCAGTGCCACTCATTGTGGCAGGTTTTCCCTTGTGGGTGCAGACCAGTGTCTAGCGATTTTGGGTCAGGAGGGAGTCTCAGGAACACAACAATAAGCATTCATTGTGGCAGAATTTTCCTTGCTGCTTCTGCCCATTTGACCAGTGTCTCTTGGTAAAGAAGGGAGCCTCTGACCCACAAGGATGGATGGCTTCCTGGGCCAGCCTGCTTATGATGGCAAGATCCCCCTCCCACTGCTTCGAGGCACCCTAGGTGTCCCTGTGTTTGTGTGTGGCATGGGTGAGGGAGGAGTGGACCACAACCTAAGTCCTTGCTAACTAGCTATGTCTGCTTTAGTCAACAGCTGGTGTCAGTATCAGTCTCCATTCCTGTTTACTGCTGGGCTGACTTGGGGTTATTTAAAGGACTCTTATTCACTCTGGCAGAGGAATGAGCCTACCTGATCTGCCTACTATGCAAAATTGAGGACAGGGGAACAGTGGCCTGGCTTACTTTATTCTGTTGAGTGAGCATCAAAAGACCTCTTTCTTTAATTCTGAGACCTCTAACATCTGCTTATCTTTCCACGTTCTCTTTTTTTTTGGTCTCCTACACTACTTCCAGTGTTTGTGGTTGTATTTAGTTGAGAGGATCAGGAATAAATAGGCCTATCATATATTATCTGGAAAAGAAATAACTTTATTTTCTTTTAAATTACACAAAGTATTAAACTCACATATATTATTATTAATCTTAAATTTAAATCAACTACATCCCCCAATCAAAAGATACAGACAGGAAAAAGCCAAAACCCATCGGTATGCTGCATCCAGACCCATCTCACGTGCAACGATACACAAAGACTCAAAACAAAGGGACGGAGGAAGATTTACCAACCAAACGGAGAGCAAAAATAAATAAATAACAGGAGTTGCAATTCTCGCCTCTGATAAAATAGACTTTAAAGCAACAAAGATCAAAAGAGGCAAAGAAGGACATTACATAATGGTAAAAGGATCAATGCAACAAGAAGAGCTAACGATCCTAGATATATATGCACCCAATACAGGAGCACCCAGATACATAAGACAAGTTCTTAATGACTTATAAAGAGACTTAGACTCCCACACAATGATAGTGGGAGACTATAACATCACATTGTCAATACTAGACAGATCAACGAGACAGAAAATTAACAAAGATATCCAGGACTTGAACTCAGACCCGGAATAAGTAAACTTAATAAACATTTATAGAACTCTCCACTTAAAATACATAAAACATACATTCTTATCAGTATCATATCACACCTACTCTAAAAGTGACTATATAATTGGAAGGAAATCACTCATCAGTAATTGCATAGTATTTCATAGGTTTAAATGAAATATTGGTTGGCTGCTTGTTTGTTACTTTTTTCCCTTCCTGTCTCCATTGTTAAGCACAATTATTGGTATAAAAGAGGTTTTCAATTCCCATTTTTAGACTGCATTCTAGCCTGGGCAATAAAGCAATACTCCCGTTCTCTCTCCCTCTTTATCTTCCTTTTTCTTCCTCTCCTTCATTCTTTTTTTTCTTTCCCTCTTTCTTTCTTCAAAAAAAAAGAAAAAAAGAAAAAAGAGATCTCATAATCAAAACATCTAAATAAATAAATAAATAAATATAAATAAATAAATAAATTACACAAGGACCCCAAAAGACCACAGCTGCTGGTAGTATCCTTAAAACTGAAAATAATATTTACATAACATGTTGGTTTTATGATCACATAAAATAATACCTAAAGTGGTAGCTTTTATTATCATTATTATGTTATTATAACTATTGTCATTTTATCATTATTATTATGTATATATTATTAAAAGTTATTGAAACTATCCATAGAATTCTAGATCTTTTGACAAACTATAATTATAATATATTAGTATTGGCCAGGCACAGAGGCTCATGCCTGTAATCCCAGTACTTTGAGAGGCCAAGGTAGGCAAATCACTTGAGGTCAGGAATTCAAAACTAGCCCGGCCAATGTGGTGAAACCCTGTCTTTACTGAAAATACTAAAATTAGCCAGGTGGGGTGATGGGCACCTTTAGTCTTAGCTATTCAGGAAACTGAGGTGGAAGAATCATTTGAACTTGGGAGGCGGATGTGGCAGTGAGCCAAAATCGTGCCACTGCACTCCAGTCTGAGCATCAGAGTGAGACTCCATCTCAAAAAAATAAAAAATAATAAAACATTAGTATTAAAGCACATACCAAGAGTCTAATTTAATGATAGCACAACAGGAACAGAGAGAAGCACGTAAATCTCACCCATTGTCTTTTAACCAATACTAAAAATAACAGTATAAATTAAAATATTTGAAGTTCCTAAACTTTTGAAATATTCTGAACTTAGAGGAAATTTTAGTTTCCATAAAACAATTAAGAAGAATTAATATTTATTCTTTGATTATGCTTCACTTAAAGCTGAATTATGAAATAAAGCTGTCATACAAACATTTTGTTTATATTTATTGTATTCATATACATTTTTATTTCAAAAATGGTTATCAGAAGTAGTATAAATTTCTATGAGTAAAGACTTGAAAAGATTTATCTGTGACACCAAGAAGATCACAGTCACTGTGAAGTAGGCTAAAAATGGTCCAAGAGCCCACTTTAGAAAAATAACAGTCTTTGTTCAAAATATGCCTTGAAACCTTTAGATACGTTACAAGAAGCCTTAAGTAGAGAGTCTGGAAAAGATGTTGAAACAAAGACACAGCTGAACTCTTCTGTACAAGTCTTCTTGTCTTCATTTTATATCAGTCAGTTATAAAATGAAGTAAAATAAAGACTGAAATGCTAAAAAAAGATTGTATGTAATTATATCCAGATATATTAGGCCTTAATTTAAATATTTGTGATTGGATAATAAAACACCCATTGTTGTCTAAGAAAAAAACAAAAAGAAAAAACAGCTGTGAGAGAGGCAACAGCAATTTTTTAAAAAATGTTTCTTCCTTAACTTTTCTTTTTATTTCTTTTTACTATACTTTAAGTTCTAGGGTACATGTGAAGAACCTGCAGGTTTGTTACATAGGTATACATATGCCATGGTGGTTTGCTGCATCCATCACTCCATCATCTACATTAGGTAATTCTTCTAATGCTATCCCTCCCTTATCCACCCACCCCTTGCTATCCCTCCCCTAGGCCCCTACCCCTTGAAAGGCCCCAGTGTGTGATGTTCCCCTCCCAGTGTCCATGTGTTCTCACTGTTCAATACCCACTTATAAGTGAGAACATGCGGTGTTTGGCTTTCTGTTCTTGTGTCAGTTTGCTGAGAATGATGGTTTCCAGCTCTATGAATGTCTCTGCAAAGGACATGAACTCATCCTTTTTTATGGCTGCATAGTATTCCATGGTGTATATGTACCACATTTTCTTTATCCAGTCTATCATTGATGGGCAGTTGAGCTGCTTCCAAATCTTTGCTATTGGGAACAGTGTTGCAATAAACATACCTGTTCATGTGTCTTTATAATAGAATGATTTATGATCCTTTGGATATATACCCAGTAATGGGATTGCTGGATCAAATGATGTTTCTATTTCTAGATCCTTGAGGAATCATCACACTGGCCAGGACAATCAGGTAAGAAAAAGAAATAAAGGGTATTCAATAAGGAAAAGAGGAATTCAAATTGTATCTATTTGCAGACAACATGATTGTATATTTAAAAGACCCCCTTGTCTCTGCCCACAGTCTCCTTAAGATGATAAGCAACTTCAGCAATGTATCAGGATACAAAAATCAATGTGAAAAAATCACAAGCATTCCTATACACCAGTAATAGACAGAGAGCCAAATAATGAATAAACTCCCATTCACAGTTGCTACAAAGAGAACAAAATACCTAGAAATACAACTGACAGGGGATATGAAGGACCTCTTCAAGGAGAACTACAAACCACTCCTCAAGGAAATAAGAGAGGACACAAACAGATGGAAAAACATTTCATGCTTCGTGGTTAGGAAGAATCAATAATGTGAATATGGCCATACTGACCAAAGTAATTTATAGATTCAATGCTATTCCCATCCAGCTACCATTGACTTTCTTCACAAAATTGGAAAAAACCACCTTAAACTATATATGGAACCAAAATGAGCCCTCATAGCCAAGACAATCCTATGAAAAATAAATAAATAAATAATAGCTGGAGGCATCACACTACCTGACTTCAAACTATACTACAAGCCTACAGTAATCAAAACAGCATGGTACCAAAACAGAGATATAGACCAATCAAACAGAACAGAGGCCTCAGAAATAACACCACACATCTGCCACCATCTGATCTTTGACAAACCTAACAGAAACAAGCAATCAGTCCCTATTTAATAAATGGTGTTGGGAAAACTGCAGAAACTGGACCCCTTCCTTACACCTTATACAAAAGTTAACTCCAGATGGATTAAAGATTTACATAAGACCTAACACCATAAAAACCTTAGAAGAAAATGTAGGCAATATCATTCAGGACATAGGCATAGGCAAGGACTTCATGACTAAAACACCAAAAGCAATGGCAACAAAAGCCAAAATAGACAAATGGGATCTAATTAAACTTAAGAGCTTCTGCACAGCAAAAGAAACAATCATTAGAGTTAACCAGCAACCAACAGAATGGGAAAAATTTTTGCAACCTATCCATCTGATAAAGGGCTAGTATCAAGAATCTATGAATAATGGCAACAGAAAATTTTTAAAAAGAGTAGATCCCAGGGAATGGAGCAGAAAATTGAAGCTTCTAAATAAGGGAGCCAGTAAGATGTTCTGATAACAGGTTAGGCAAAGTGCTTTTAAGAGCTGTGTTAACTAATATTCAACTTGAATTTCTTAATGATAACATGATGTAAACTTATTAATTATCCTATTCTATCAATGGACCTAACACATAATTTTGGAGGAAAGTGAAAGAATTATCACAGTGTCTAGAATGTAGTGATTAACAAACAGTGTATATGGAACATTGTGATAACCCACACACCTAAAACAGTTCTTTGAAAATCAAGAGTAGTAGCTGAAGTAACTGGTAGAAGCATCCCAAGAATTCTTTGCAATAATGAAACAGATACTGGGTCCCTTACAACATTTGGCATTTTGGTCAACTGCATTTGACATACAATGTACAAATTGCTCTGTATTACATAGTAATTCCTGCTAAATTGGAATCAGGACAAGGATTATTGGATCATGAAAAATGACCCTATGTCTGCTTGGAGAAGTTTTTATAGGTAATGCTTCAACTGAAATTGACAAATATATACGACTATGTCATATAGACAGGGAAAAGGCAAAATGTTTCAGAAAGATAAAATGACCTGACGAAGTGTAGAGGCATGAAGAGAATAGGTATATGGAAGCAGATAGTTTTTGGCATGGCTTGAGTATAACAAATGGGTGGAGAAGAATGAAAAGTTGGAGCTTGGGATGATAGGAGCCAAACAAGGATATGCTCTCAATGTCATTTTATGCATGATACAAATAAAACTTTTATAGGCAATAGAGAACTGTAGATCCTTAAACACTTTTAAAGAGGGAAGGCATATGCCCTATCTTAGCTGTTGAAAAAGTAACTCATGCATCTATATAGTATAGTTGGGAGGAAGACAATGTCAGCAAAAAAAAAAAAAAAAAAGAGTAGCCTATGAGAGAATTCCACTTGATTGATGATAGGTGTCTGAAGTAGAACAGAACAGAGCCTCAGAAGTAGAAGAAATTGGTGGATATAGAAACATTGCTAGGGTAGAAACAATGAAACTAGAAAAAGACTGTCCACATAGAGTCTGAGACAATTTGGAAGATGTCGGTAGCTTTCACCGATTTCCAAAATAACTATGTAAAACAGTACAAGCTTTGATGAGGTAGAATGAAAAGACTGAATTCAGCTTCAGGACTCTGTGGAATACGTACACTCTCAGTAAGTAGGTGATCCAGAACTGTCTAGGAAGGCTGATGTTTTCTATCCAGAAAAAAAAAAAAAAGGTAGGTGACCATTTGTCAGCAGGTTGTTGAAGCTTGCAGTATAGATGAGATAACTCAAATAGATTTGTGAAGTGAAAAGAAAACTGGGAAAAAGACCAAGCTCTGCTGCACACCAAATGCACCAAAGGAAGTGTTTTCTTCCCCGGGCTGGAGATTTGGGAAGGTCTAAAACATAAGGGAAGAAGCAGGAGTAGAAAAACAACAACAACAAAAAAAAGAGTGTCAAGAATCAAAAACTCTATCAATAGTATCAAAAGTTGCAGAGAAGTCAGATAAAATAAGGCCTGAAGTGCACCCTTTGGATTAGTGCATGTAAAGACACTGGTGACTATAGAAAAGATAATTCCAGTGAAATAGTAAGAGCTGGCTCTGGGATGAAGTATGCTGAGCCATCAGTGTATAGTGAAAAGGTAATGACAGTGGCTGGTTAATTTCCTAAAAGACATGTCTATGAGTAGAAAAGATGATTTCACTTCAAATAACATCATAAATGAAGAAATATATTTTTTTCTGTTATTGCTATCTGAGAGCAATTTGAAGTCAGGAGGCAGAGAGAGGAAAGGAAAGAGGGAGAGAGAAAGAGAGAAAAAAAAAGGACAGAAGAGAAGCTAAGTGTGGGAAAGAAAGGAGATAATGCAGTATGGTGTGGAGAAAGTAACAGTACATGAGGCCATCCTGCAGGTGGCAGTAAAGATCACAGTGAACCCCCAGTAAGTTTGAATATGAATTTTTAAAAAGGAAGGAAGAGGCTGGGCACGGTGGCTCACTCCTGTAATCCCAGCACTTTGGGAGGCCGATGTGGGCGGAGCACGAGGTCAGAAGTTTGAGACCAGCCTGACCAACATGGTGAAACCTCGTCTCCACTAAAAACACAAAAATTAGCCAGGTGTGTTGCGGCTGACTTGTAATTCCAGCTACTCGGGAGCCTGAGGAAGGAGAATCGCTTGAACCCAGGAGGTGGAGTTTGCAGTGAGCTGAGATCATGACACTGCACTGGGCGACAGAGCGAGACTCCGTCTCAAAACACTTACATGTGTGTATAATTTGATATCTAAGAGTTTAGGGTCTTCCACATTCAACTCCTGATTCTCACTGTGAAATAGAGTAAAAGTAATCTCTTGAAGATTAGGAGGCCAAAAATTATCTACTTGAGAAGAGTGATAAGATTTTGAAATAGCCAGGCAGATGGGAAATACATCTGACAAGGGTGATATTATAGGATTTGTAGAACAAAACTAAAATTAAATATAATAAATTTGAAGTGGCAAAAATCCACAAAATTATACATTTTTCTCAACAGCTTTCAGAAGATGCGCATAGGAGTGATAAATGCAGCTGGCAAAGTCTATCACATTGGGGCTTTGTATA
This sequence comes from Aotus nancymaae, assembly GCF_030222135.1. NCBI lineage: Eukaryota > Metazoa > Chordata > Mammalia > Primates > Aotidae > Aotus > Aotus nancymaae. The sequence goes on from NW_026988435.1 coordinate 27,789,384, forward strand.
GCAAGGACATCACAAGAACAGCACCGTCAGAAGGGAGGGTACATGTGATTACTGTGGAACTGCATTATAAACTCCAGGTGGTTTGGAAAAACAAAGTTCTTAGGCAAAAGAAAAGCTAATAGACATTAAAGGAACAAAGTCAAGAGAGTATTGATTAGAGTGGAGGCCGATGTGTAATCTTGATTGGCAGACCCACCCCTAATATTTTAGTTGTCCAGGAAAAGAATGTTATTGGAGGTCTTTCTATTACTTACCTAAATATTTAAAAGTAGTAAATCGAGATAAACAAATTATTAATGTAGTGTAATTGATGCTACTTTGAAAACTTATCTTTATAAAAGCATGAAGGAGGGAAGTTCCAATTCAAAATGCGGTGGCTCAGGAAGAGCTGTTCCTTAGACACTGATGTCCGCTCCTCTCATCCCAGCCTCAGCTCCACCCCACGTGGAGAGACACCTGACTACCAGTGTGTCCTGCAGGTTCTCGTGCCCAACATCCTTTACAACCTTCATAAATGGCTTGTGTCTAGGGACGTGGATACCACAAATGTGTCCCCTGAGGAGAAAAGAGCTTCATTAAAAAATTGCTCAGGCTGTAGAGGCAGGAACAAGGCCATTTAGGCCAGGAATGCCAGCATCCTGTTACTCACCATATAATCTGAGAAGGAGAGGCAGGGTCTCCAGGTGGAGACTTACACTCGGCTCCACAAACTCACCACCCCATCAGAAGGGGTGTAGCATAAAAAGGAAGATCAAGGAAAGAAGACTCTCTTTTCTGGGTCCAACGGGTAATGTCGGTATCATGAGGATTAAGATCATTGGTGATTTCAATGTAGAATTCTAGGGTTGAAAATTCAATAGGTAGGACATTTGTGATTACAGATGTAAGGCACGTGTGCTTAAGAGATTGAATCATTAAACTCTATATATTTCATTGAATCATTGAAATATACATACATTTGAATCATTGGAAAAATGTGTATATATGTATATGTGTGTGTGTGTGTGTGTGTGCGCGCATATATATATGTTTATATTTATATCAGGTTAAGGCACTGAAGAACCTGCATGAACCTAGGTCCCCAGATGAATCTAGCGTCAGACATTCAAGTCTTCAAGGTGAGAACAAGAGTTTGAGTGGAGAGGACCTGGTGAAGTGGGAGCAAAAGACTTTGACAGTTGAGGAGAAATGCTGAGGCTCAGTAAAGGGTGACAATGGGCAGGAAGGGATGACACAGCCAAAGTATGCAGAAGTTTAGGTTAAAGTGTACATGGAATCTTTACAAGAGGCTAGGAAAAGGAAGCTGACACTACTTTTGAGTCCTATCCTCAGCAGGGCATGGGAAAATAAGCATTCATTATTTTAGGCAGAAGAGGCGGATTTCAGTGAGGGAAAAAATCTAGAAGCAAACAGGATGAACTACAAGACCAGCGACTTGCTAACACGCTGTGGTAGGAGCCATGACTGCTTTGTCACCTCCATTACCACTGCCTTGCACAGCACTGGGGCATTATATACACCTAACAAATACTGGTTAAGTTCGTGAATTATGTGATATTATTTCTATCAGCTAGATCTTCTCAAGGATAAATGAAATAGCCCTAAAAAAAATCATAGTTTGGCTGGGCACAGTGGCTAGTGCCTCTAATCCTAGAACTTTGGGAGGCCGAGGCACGCAGATCGCAAGGTCAAGAGATCGAGACCATACTGGCCAACATGGTAAAACCCTATCTCTACTAAAAATACAAAAATTATCCAGGTGTGGTGGCATGCACCTGTAGTCCCAGCTACTTGGGAGGATGAGACAGGAGAATCCCTTGAACCCGGGAGGTGGAGGTTGCAATGAGCCCAGATCAGGCCACTGCACTCCAGCCTGGGCAACAGAGCAAGACTCCATTAAAAAAAAAAAAAAATTACAGTTTTTCCAGTAATAGCAGGCCCTAGAGAATTACTTCATAGGAAGATTGTAGAGCTCTGGAAAAGATAAGGTGTTAGTTGCATTTTTAATTCTCTTTCAAATTTTGAGTCTGTCATGATACTTTGGGTAATGTAAATTTCAATTGCTCAGTATTTAAGAAAACGGGAAAGGGTAAAATGTGATATATATTATATATATATTTGCAAAGAATTATTGTGGAGCTGTTTATAACTATTGATTTTGTGATTAATAATAACTGCATTTAGGTTATGAAATAACACAGAGTCCCACTAGGATTTCGTATTTGAATATTTTTAAATCCAGAAGCATATAACAAAATAATTACTGAAGTAACTAAGAAAAATCGTTATTTTGACTTATATTCTCCCTAGCTGAATATCTATAACAATGTTTTTCAAAATGTAAATACTAATGAAATATTGAAGCCTTTAAATAAATCTTGTGAGTCATGAGCAGATGTTTACATTTATAACAATCATAGAGTTAAAAATGATGTTTAAAGAGAAATTTTAGGCTGGGCACGGTGGCTCATGCCTGTAATCCCAGCACTTTGGGAGGCCCAGGCAGGCAGATCACAAGGTCAGGATATCGAGACTATTCTGACTGACATGGTGAAACCCTGTCTCTACTAAAAAATACAAAAATTAGCCAGGCGTGGTGGTGCGTGCTTGTAGTCCCAGCTACTCAGGAGGCTGAGGCAGAAGAATCACTTGAACCGGGGGGGCGGAGGTTGGAGCAAGCGATTGCGCCACTGCGCTCCAGCCTGGTGTCAGAGCGAGACACCGTCAAAAAAAAAAGGAGAAATTTTAGCATTCATCTACTTATTTATTTATCCACCCTCATATATTGAGTGTCTGCTCTAAGTGCCAAGTGCTATGATGCAATTGGCAGTAGAATGCTGAATCTGTTAAGTATACTTCCTTACAGAGCTGAAAGCTGCAGTATTCAGTATGATAACCCTTAGCCACATGTGGCTACTGAGCTTTTGAAATACGGGTGGTCCAAATTGAGACTTGCTGAAAGCATAAGATACATTCAGTTTTTCAATGATAGTATGAAAAAAGACATAAAGGGCTAGGTGTGACTCCCACCTGTAATCCCAGCACTTTGGGAGGCCGAGGCAGGTGGATCACCTGAGGTCAGAAGTTCGAGACCAGCCCGGCCAACATGGCAAAACCCCATCTCTATTAAAAATACAAACATTAGCCAGGCATGGTGGCGTGTGCTTGTAATCTCAACTACAAGGGGGGGCTGAGGCAGGAGGATCGCTAGGTGGAGGTTTCAGTGAGCTGAGATCATGCCACTGCACTCCAGCCTGGGAAACAGAGCAAGACTCTGTCAAAAAAAAAAAAAAAAAAAAGACATAAAATATTTAATTAGTAACTTTAAATTGATTACATGGTTGAATAACAATATTTTGGCTATATTAGGCTAAGTAACACATTAACTCATTTCATCTGTTTCCATTTTAAAAATATTGTCACTAGAAAATTTTGTATGAAATACATGGCGTTATTTGTGGCTTGCATTGTATTTCTGTTGTATAGCACTGGCTTTGGGTCTAGGGGTAAAACAGATAGTTAAGCAAGCATTGCAATACGGTGTACTAAGTACTACAGAAGGGAAATATAAGCTGTCAATGGGAGAAAAACATCTCATTTAAAATAATTTTTAAAAAAGGCTTTTCAAGAGGTGGAATGTTTAAATATATACTTAAATAAATGGGTAAGAACGAGCCAGGACAAAAGCCAGGGCTGTATATACTCAAAAGGAGAGAAACAAGAAGCAAGAGGGAAAACACCTGCATTTGATAAACTAAAATAAATATAATGAATGTAGAGAATAATGCATGAGAGTGGTAGGGACCAGTGAGGCAGGAAAGGTAAGCAAGGGCTGGAGCATCAGTGATTTCTAGAAGCCCTGGAAAAAGACTGGTTTTTGTAATAAGATCAGTGAAAACTCAGTGAAGGATTCCAATCAGGATAAGATATTACCAAATTTCCTGCTTAGAAAGATCATTCTGGCAGTAAACCAGAAAATGGATTAGAGGAAAACAACACTGATCTTTTCAAAGGTACCAACTATGAGGATTAAAAACATGCCATTTGCCTTTGTTATTGGTTGAAGGCAGAGGGCAAAGGAGGCAGAGATCAGGAGCAAACTTTTAGCAAAAGACTTTTTTGTGGTTTCTTCAAGAAGTGGCTAGTGGAATGATTTCAGTGGGCTGTGAATTTCATGGCTGTCTCTACTTGTCTGTTATTAGGCCCTGGAGTGATTAGGGCAGCAGAATATCGACTCTGAGTGTAAGAGCATAACAAAGGAGGTGGAAGAGGGGTCAGGATAGCTCCCACATTTGGAATCTTATCATTCAAGTACACACTGGCACCAGGGTCCACGATGCCTGCTCATTGAGATTGTCAATGCTGCAAGAGCAGGCTTTTGTGGCAAAACAGACATGGATAAGAGATGCTGGCAAGGCAGATGAGTAATGGATCGGGCTCTGCAGAGATGTTCAGGCAGAGGATAAAGTTATGCATGAGCTTTCAATGAGTAAACAGTCTTGAGAACAGTTATGGTTTGAATATAACATATATATTCAAACCCTGTATATATTATATTCAAACCGTAACTGTTCTCTGGCTTTGAGTCTAAGGGTAAAGTAGACAGTTAAGCAAGCAATTGCAATATGGTGTACTAAGTACTATGGTAGGGAAATATAAGCTGTCAATGGGAGAAATATATATATGTGTGTGTGTATACACACACACACATACGTACATACATATGTATATATAAACTGTCTGAGAAATGTGGGAAAAAGGAAAGAAAATAAGTCTTAGCCCAAATCTCAAGAATAATTAGAATTTTAGATGTTGTTTTTTGATATCAGACCCAATGCTTGTGGGTTTTTTGGTACTAAACCTATCGAAATGCTTTTCTTTACTTCATAAAAGTGAAATACATAGTTAATATAACCTACAAACCTAAATAATGTAACTTTCAAATGTCTGCCTGGCATGCACTTAAGTAATAAAGCTTTAAACAATTATCTGATTATAGAATCCAACTGATTTATATATACTGCACATATACATTATGTTTTTTGCATAGTTTTAACAACAATTGAATTTTCCAAGTATACAAACTGGACTGGGTATGGTGGCTCATTGCTGTCATTCCAGCACTTTGGGAGGCTGAGGCAGGAGGATTGCTTGAGGCCAGGAGTCCAAGAGCAGTCTGAGCAACACACTGAGAGCATGTCTCTACAAAAACATCATAATAAACAAGAATTGTGTGGCAGCGTGAGGAAAATTATTTAATTCCAAATGTCAGTATGCGTAGTTCCATCATTTTGGAAAATTGTATCACCAGTGGTAACACTGTTAGTGTCGCCAAATCACTAATGGAACATAACTGTATTGGTCTGTGTTTATAGGTGCTGCATTCACTGTGTTTCTACATAGAAGGCTAAAATCTGGATTCTACATTATTGTTTGCTGTGTGTAGACTTTTCACAGCATGCGTATGAAAAGATACATCTAATTTATGTTATTTCTCTTTAATTCACTTTCTTTCTGCAATACTACCATTGTTTTGCAGGATACCTCATTTCCTCAACCCACTCTCTCAGTTAATGCTGGTAGTCCAACACCATAATTCTTATAATAAATAAATACACTCCCAACAATTTCCAAAAGGCTCTGCAGGGAGATATCTAACTATTAATTTAGAGAATGTATAGGTCTTTTAAAGAGTATTTTTAGATGTAGGTTTCATTATTACTCAGGCATGGTGGAGCCAAGAGATCAGGAGATGACCCTTATTGAAGAGTTTGTTACAGTTCAAAAGAAGCAATCACAAAATCCCCTGCCTTCATCTTCTGTTATGACTGTAAGCTTCCTGAGGCCCTCACCAGAAGTGGATGATGGCTTCACCCCTCTTGTACAGTCTGCAGAATGTGAACAAAATAAATCTCTTTTCTTTATAAATTACCCAGTATCAAGTATCCTTTTAGAACAATGCAAAACAGACTAACAGCATCAGAATAAAAATACATTGTTAATACAAAGACACAGAAAACAGAAAACCAGAAATGTAGGACTAAAACCAGGAGGACATGGTCTCCTGGAAGACAAAAGAGGCAATCTTTTCAAGGAACAAGGGACCAACACTGTTCGATGTTTTTCAGGGTCAAATATGATAAAGCTTGAGGTGGTTAAACTAAGCGTAGCAACAGGCAGATGATTTTAACCTGATACCAGTATGAGTTGACTTATGAAGAGCAAATCTGATTTCTGAGATCAGAGAAAGGAGGAAATAGAAACAGTAGGCATGCACTCTTTCACCTTGCGAATTCTAGCTGTACCAGAGAGGGAGGAACTTGACAGCCAGAGCAAACTGCCATGTCCAGAAAAGATTTTTTTTTAATTTGTTCATTTTATTTTTAATGTAGTTCTTTAGAAGGTAAAAATTAAGTATAAAAGCTTACAGGAAAGCAGACCTGTTTGTGGAGAGTGGTGGGTTAAATATACAGACAGGAAATAATTGGTTTTCTTCAGAAAATGTGGAAAGCAAGTATGGAAGGGTAGACATTTTTTAAAATGAGCTTTCTGCAGTTCAAGGAAAAAATGATTTTATTCTAACAGAAAACAAGATGAAAACAGAGCAGATGAAGGTCCATAAAAATGTGTAACTCTGGGGGCAAGAGTCTGAGAGAGTTGTTGTCTGGCAGGTTTTCTTTTATTCCTTTTGCCCCCTAAGAATTAGATAAACTCACCAGATAAGAATGAGGTGAGTGAAAAAAGGATCCTAAATTTAAGGAGAATTCATGAATTTAGAAATAGCTGTGTGGAGACTGAGAGAGCGCCAATTAGAGAAATAAATCCCCCAAAGGGTAGAGGGTATCTAAAATAAGTAGTAGGTATATTTAGAATTTTATTACAAGCTTTTTCTGCTTCTTAAAGGCTAAAAAACAAGTGTACTGAAAATATGTCATTTCAAACGAAACAACATATAAAAAATTTTCATGATAACTATAAAAAAGACGATATAGTTTTACAGGATTAGGCATAAGTAATGAAGAATATAGGCCAGATCTGAAAGGCATTTCCTCAGGATGAATCTTAAACACTTACAAAATATGTAACTCATTCACATCAAACCCCAGATGCTAGAAACTGCTTTGAAACACACATCCTATATTGGGGCTTCTGGTTTTCCAATTACAGGGGTGGATTCTTACATTCAATTGTAGTTGTCATGGTGGGTTGTTTTCATGGCACACATAAAAAGGAAAAGAAAATGAATATCCACACCAAATTTGCACTAGTTGAATTGCAGTAAGTCTGATGAATTCTGCACGATATTAACCAAAGAATTATGTTATGTTTGCAAAAGGCTTACACGTTTGCATAAACTTTGACAGGAACACAGAGTTACTACCTCATCATGCTGACACCTATCTTTCCTTTACCGATGTTCACATTGTGCAAGGGAATGCAAGCCCAGGGCTTGAAGAAAAGGCATTATTATGGGGTTTTTTAAATAACAACCAGCTCTTTTCCTTAAGAAGCCAAACACTAAAATTTAAACCTGCATTCTGTCTGTCACAAACTGAAATCAACAATCATTTAGACACTTGTTCAGTGCTATGGAGCCACAAAGATAGCAAACCACAAAGAAGCAAATTATGAAATTCTGGAGACAGTCAATTATATGCACGTGATTTCTGAACGATGCAAGGTTTAGGGGCACTGACCTCCATGCAGTCAAAGATCCATGTATAACTCTGACTTTGCAAAAATTTAACTACTGATAGCCTACTGTTGACCAGAAACCTTAATGATGACATAAACAGTTGATTAACAATATGTTTTAAGCTATATGTATTATATATTGTATTATTCCAATAATGTAAGCTACAGAACGGAACATGTTATTAAGAAAATCATAAGGAAGAGGAAATATATTTACCACTTATTATGGGGAAGTGGATCATCATAAAAAGGTCTTCATCCTTGTCGTCTTAACATTGAGTAGTATAAGTAGGAGAAAGAGAAGAGGCTGATCTTAGTGGCTCGAGGGTGGCAGAAGAAGAAGAAAATCCACACATAAGCTGACCCTCAAAGTTAAAACCCATGTTGTTCAAGGGTCAACTGTATAACAGACAACTACAACCAGAATTAAGAACTACAAATTAGTGATTAAAACATGAACTTCAGAATTAGGTATAGCTAGTTGGTGTTACCCTCTATAAACTGTGTGACTTAAGGTAAAATATTTATTTATCCTAAATCTCAGCTTTGCTTGTCTATAAAATGAGCAGGATAACACTTACACTTCCATTAGATAGGGTACCAGTAAGTGAAGTAAGTATTGAAGTGCCTTTTATGGGTACTTCACATATTAACCATTAACAAATAGAAACTGAAGCAATACATAAGAGTGTTGAAGACATTAATTCAGTCTAAAGGCAATGGGTGCAGAAAGGAAAGGTGTTTCCTTTCCCAGATCCCACTTCTAGCTAAGGCTAAGTACAAAATCTGAGTCATCGCCAATCAAAAGATACACACACACACACATACACACACACACACTCCGTTTTAAAGTTGGTGCCAGCATTACTACATTGAAAAATAAATTCCCTGATGCAGGTCACCTCCCCAATGAAAGCATTTTTTTAATTTTTTTTTTTATGGGGGGAGCTATGCATAGATGATTTTTCTATCAGAAAATCTCCCACCTTCAAACATTGAAATTACCTCAGCTATAATCTGATTTCTCTGAATTTACATTAACAACAACAAAAACCATATATCCTTCATCAGTGCTTCTATCACTGCCATGACAAAAACCAATAGAAAAAAAAATAAGAGTCTCTTAAGTTTAGCCTCAAACTTTTAACACATCTCTTTGGGTTCATGACCTAATACAAAACTTGTGAATATAAATTTACTCACAAATACATCTTTACCTCAACAGCCTTTTCCTTCCAAATGAAACTGCATGAGTTAAAAACACAAAATGGAAATATATATAATTATTTTTATATTAAATATATATATGTGTATACATATTTAACTCCAGTTGTTCCCTTTCTGCTGTGTACTGAATGCTTGTGTCCCATCAAAATTCATATGTTGAAGCCCTAATTCTCAATATGATGGTATTAGGGAGTGGGGCCAGTGGGAGATACTTAAGTCATGAGAGTGGAGCCCTCATGATGGAATTACTTCCCTATAACACAAGATGCCAGAGAACTTGCTTCCATATTCTCTGCCCTCTGTCATATCAGGATACAAGAAGAAGATCGCTATGTGTAAACTAGGAAGAGAGCTCTCCTTAGACATTGGATTTTCTGGCACCTTAATCTTAGCCTTTCCAGCCTCCAGACCTATGAGGAACCAATGTTTGTGGTTTAAGCCATCCAATCTATGACAACAGAGCCCTCCTTCCCTCCTAACTGAGTAACTAGACGTTAATCTTGAAACTCACTTACTATGTGACTAATGTACCTTGTCTATTCAGTTTATTCCCAGTTAGATTTGTTCACATCACTCTCCCCTCTTTAAGTATTATGAACCTAAGAAAAAATTATTTTTGTATGGCAATAAACTGTGTCATTTATGAAATTATATTTTGACATTCTTATTTTAATTATACAAAACAGTACATACTTAATGTATGAACTTCCTTTAATTGGATAGTTAGACAGGTCATAAATAAAAAAGAGTAAAAATAGCTCCTGAATCTAAATTTTCAAAAAGAAGAGAAACCACATAATTGGATTCAAATGAAAGTTTAAATGGACATTTTCGTGTGTTAGTCATGAATTTTGGTTACAAGGAGAGATATAAATATACATTGATTCTTTAAAAGATGGAATCATAGAAGATAAGAAAAAAAGCCATGGAGTACAATGGTAAGCCATTCATTTCCAATAGGTGATAAAAAGATGAATGATTCATTTAACGGTGTTAGAACAATTGGAAAGGCATTTGGAACAAAATCATTTTGTGTTTTAGTTTTGCACCAAAATAATTGTAGATTGACAAGTTATTTATATTATATCTGCAAAAAAAAAAGAGATCTTTAAAGTACTGGAACAAAGGTTGAGAAATATTTATTAAAATGTCAGAGTAGATAGTACTTCAGAAAACAAAATTAAAAGCTGTTAAAGACTACACTTAAATAATTTTATCACAAAAGCAAAAGACAAGCAATGAATAGAGAAAAATATTTTTACCTAATATATCAAAAAGACTTACGGTATATTTAACACACAAAGAATACCTCCATACAAATAACAAAATCTTAATATAATGTAAAGTATATAAATAGTTCATCGAAAACAATATACAAATTTTTTTAAATGTGTAATTTCACATATGTGTTTCAAGTAAAATTGATTTTTACTTCTTACATTGCAAACATCAGAAATAGTCTGATAATTTTTTAAGTGGCTGTGGGGAGGGAGGGAGCGGGTATCTAGATAGGGCAATAGAAATTTCTGTAAGCTGCTGAAGATAATAAAAATTGGCTTGACCACTGTGAGAAGCAATTTGACCATATTTGCCTGGGAATTCAATACCATGTTACACCCTCATCTATATTACAATACAATGTTATAATCTTATCCATATTTTGAAAAATGGCATTTTTTTTCATTTTTGCAGTATCTCCCATGGCTGTTACTAGTGGAGATGAGATATCATAAAAACACTTTGCTTGCATTTCTGATCCTGCCATCTATACCTGCTCAGAAAACATTTGAAAAACTGCTGTCTTTGAAGTCAGAAAATTTGAAAAACTGCTGTCTTTGAAGTCAGAAAATATGTTTAATTTCTGGAATAAGTCAATAATACTCCCTTCACCTTATTTTTTTCACCTTAAAATTTAGAACATTATAATTTTTAACATTACTTCTGTATTAATATAAAATATATAAAATTGATAAAGAGGATACATAATATTTACCTAATAATTCATTTTATATTCGTTCATTCACCAAAAATGTTTCAACATAAAAATCCAGCTAATGCTCATTATCATTTATCATGAAACTGAATAATCTCTATACTTGAAAAAAATTCAATACATAATCTTAAATATCTCTTCTCATTGTTATAATGTATGATTGTATTCGAGTTCCTAAAGGTTGGCATTCAGGATTTCATATAATGATATCAAGGTGGTAGAGTTTTTATTCTAATCCCTGAGACATTATCAGCATTTTCTCAGGCAGGAACCAGAGGTGCTGATTTCCCTTCAGTATGTGAGATCAGAACCAACCAATGAAGATGTATTCCATTGAAAGTGCTGATAGTACACATGTTGAAACACACCTATAGACAGACCATTTCTACTGAAAAATGAAAAATCTATTATCCCCAGATGTTAAGGAATTTGTCCAGGTCAGCTACTAAGTCACACACTTCAAGATGAGAACTTGACGTTCCTGCCTAACTTATGAATGTCCCAAAAAAACTGCCTTTATTAATTGGTTTTTCTTTCTGCCTCCCTCCCCTTCCTTCCCACCTCCTCCCTCCCTCCCTCCATTCCTTCCTTCCTTCTTTCCTTCCTTCCTTGCTTCCCTCTTTCCCTATCTTTCTGCTTTCCTGTCTCCTCATTTTTAATTCCTCAATTTTTTATTTTCTTTCCTTTTTTTCTTTCTTCCTTCTCTTCAATTTCAAATTTATACTACACAAAACACTTTTTTAAAATTTACCAAACATAAGAGATACCTTTCATTTATTTAGAAAGAAATGGAAGGTATATCTTATATTAGCTATAGGTAATTTATGTTACTATCACTATAGTTGACTGTCATACAAACCAATCGTCTTAGTATCAAAAGACAGACAATTGGTTGCTATGACAGTCAATTGTAGTGATAATAACAGAAATGGAGGAAATTGTTCCGAGATGCTCATGGCAGTTCTGTACTTCATCTTTTCCAACCTTCTGCTGCCTCACAGGTTTATCTCTCCATCCTCCTAAGTTCAGTTGCTTATTCCCCAGAATACATGATAGGACATCTGTGGTGGCTTCTACTGAGATTTATTTTCTAGATTTTCATTAAAATAGCAACTGAATTGACTCAATAAAATGTTGCTTATCTTAATAAAGCTCTTTAGAGCTTTGCAAATTTGCATTTAATACTCTTTAGTGTCATTACAGCATTAATAATCTGTGCCTAAAGAGCAATAAAAAAACTTTATACTTTGTATTTAATAGACGTAGCTTCATAACCCTTCATTTTCACACAACTTGGGCTTTTAAATTACCAGACAGAAAAAGACAGAATATTCATATGCAAAATGTGGTCAAGTCTCAATGGTAATACTACTTAGGCTGAATGAATCTGAGACTTCTAGGATATACGCCTCCTTATATTACTCAATTGAAGAAAATAATCCATGTCCATCTACTCAAGCTTGTAACATGCACATCAACATCTCTTTAAGAAGAAATTGCTTTAGAGTCTCTTGAAATGTTCTCATTGCTCCTAAGAATGAGATAGGAAGACAGCAAAGAGAAGTAGGGATGAAGGTGTAAGTAAATGAGATGATATATTGGCTGATGCTTTAAGATAAATCTTTCAAATCCATATGCTTCAATAAATTATTAAATGGAATAAGAAAATGGTATGACTGACTTTTGGCACCTTGCTTCCATCTCTTTACGTCTAGTTTTTCCTGGCAGATTCTAGTTGAATTTGTAGCATAAGTGAAAATAAAAGAAATGTTGAGAAATATTTTAAATCTAGATTTCAAATAGCCACAGTGACTTCCCCATTTCCAGAAGCAACTGTGTTAAAGCATGTATGTGGTTATTTAGATGTACTGAGCAGGCCAACATGTGGGCAAGCACACTGATGCAGGATGCCTTATATATGCATAATCTTAAAGGTATATTACAGTGTAGCCAAAACATAATTCCAGAAAATATTCCTTACTCTCCTAGGCTGCAGAATGCAGTATAGTGGAATAGTCCTTTACATTGTCTAGAGTTTCAGATCCATTTAAATGAAAATCAAGGTGTGCGTTTAGAAAGGGGAAGGAATATTTAGAAAGCTCCAGAAAAGACAAGACCCCCAGACTCAGCATTTATTAAGCGTGTGTATGCTGCAACATAAGCTTTCCCTGAGCTGCCCTTGAAACAGCCACCATCTCAAGTTTCCTATGAAATCGAGGTGGATTTTTCCAATTGAAAGATGCCTAATGAAAATGGAGATAAACCTTTCTAGCCACACTTCTTAACACCTATAGAATACCATCTCCAGCAAATCAACCAGAAGCATTTGCCAGTAAAACAGAACAGAGACAGAAGAGAAAAAAAAAAAAGACTCATCAAACAAATTGGAAGGTAAATACCTCAAATTCTAACCAGGACAATAAAAGAACATACTTTTTACATGCAAATAAATAAATACATAAAAATAAGGCCAATGTAAGTGGAGATGTGCACAGCAAGGGTGTAAGCTGTATGAAAACAATCTTGAAGTTAAGCAGGAGTGTGAGTGAACAACATGTCTATGGACTGACGACAAAACAGCAAAGGCTGAAACAGTTCCAAGTTCCTAGTGTGGGAGAGCTCCTGACAGAGGAAGGGCAGCTTCTGGTGTTCCATGAAAGAAGGAAGAAAACAAAACCCTCATTGAGGCAGGATGGCAGGAGCCAGTGATGAAAATCAGAATAACTTGCAACAATACTTTTTTCTGTTTCTTTTTTTAAAATAGACTCTCTAAAGCAACTTCTCTGACAAGCAGTGTACTGAAAGTCATAGAAGAGGATAAAATGTTTTCCAGACCAGTTATCAATTCAGTTAGATACAAGATGAGAAAAATATGATGCTGTGACCTCCATGGTAACATTTATTTTGCACTATTAATCTTTGCACTATTAAAACATTTACTTATGTTGTAATACTTGATGACAAAGGCTCTCTCTTTGACCAAGCTGTAGCCAGTCTCCTCTAAGCAAACTTATGAAGTAGGTCTTGACCTTGGCCCCCCATCCTTGCCTGGTATGCATAGTCCAATCTTAGCAAGAATTCTCCTTAGTGTAGAAAGAATCCCTCATCTCTGATACCTGACGACTCTCCATATTTGATCAAGTTTCTCATCTCCCATCTTTGTTGTCTAAGTCTTTGGCATGCCTTCAGCAAAACTGAAATTAAGTTGGTTTAGCAAGACTCCCTCTATCTTTGATCCCTCCTCCTAGTAACTTTCCATCCACTGACGACCCCCTCACCTTCCTCTTATAGCTATAAATCTCCAGCTGTTTTTGCTGTATTCAAAGTTGAGCTCCATCTCTTTCCCCTATTGCAGTAGTCTTGAATAAAGTCTTACACACTGTTTTAATTACTGTCAGAATAATTATTTTTCATTAACAGGGACACTATGTTTCTAGTGATGTGTTGAGAAAAGACCCTCAAAATGTCTGCCTGGCAGGATTTCAGAATTGTCATGCAAATATGCAAATCCTATTTTCTTCATTCTTAATGGGAGTCTTTATTGCAGTCTTAATGAGAGTGGATTATTTCTATATGTGGATACTAAGTTTATTTCTATATGTGGATGCTAAGCATGTGAGGGTAGAAGGTGGTGAGGGGGATATGGCTAGAGAGCAAATAACGACCATTTTATTTGTTGGCTCCACAGAACAAAATAAGCTGCATGGAGACTATCATAAGACCCTAGATTTAGAGCCTAGTGCTGTAACTGAATTGGGTTTTTCTTGGGGAGTGAGGAAGGTGAACAGAAAGGAATGTGATTTTCCCATGTAAATGAGACTACATTGGACATTTGAGCCCAGAAGACTAGACTTGTGGTCGTCTACACAGATTACCTTTTGTATGCAAATTCTGACTTCTCATCGCTGGGGAATAATTGTACTTTTCCTCCTGCTGGCCCCAGTTCTGTATCTATGTCTTGTTTTGCCTGGTGAAAGGTGAGCAAAAATGATAGGCACCACCTCTTCCAGATGGTGAAGAGCCCGTGTGTAGCTTGCCATGACTTTCTTCCACTGGCTATAGGGCATGGGAGCAGATATGTTGATGGAGTTCAGGACACACTACTCCAAAACACAGCACCTTGGCATTTAAGAAAACATCAGAAACAGGAATGCTACTCTCGCTTTTCTTCCCTGAAGGAGGTTATAAGTTAGGAAAGATTTTCTGATATTCCTCTAAAGAATGTCATAAGACCCTTATGCCAAACCACTTTCCCTATACTGAGAGGAAAGGAACATCCTTATCTATGAAGACACAGGATCAAAGAGAAGAATCTAAACAAACAGGCCACTTCGTAAACCTAGCATAAAAATACATAAATTTAACTTTTTCTTCTGGTCTTCATTTCCTTTTGGAGGCTTCCTTGTCACGCAAAACTTATATTAAATAGATGTGTGTGTTTGGTGTATCCTGTCAATCCTGTGTTTTGTTCAAGAAGCCTTGGCCATGAAACTAGCATGAGTGAGGAAAATATGTTTTTCTCCCCCTAGAGTATCAAAGTTAGACATGTATCAATAATCATCTCTGAACAACAATATTAAGCAGAGGCCCTTGCTGGACATAGTTAAACATGCTTCACTTGCAAAGAATAAACCTTGTTTTATAAACCAGTTAGATTTGGGGGTTGTTTGCAATGCAACAAAATCTCTTATATCCTATATGATCCAGAAAGAAAATACAGATAATTTTACCATAAAATAGAATGCCTCAGAGGTTGGAGAAAAGATAATCAGAGATACAATTAGAGTAAAAATAAAATAAATATGTTATCTACATAGCACTACCCCTTAATCTTTTTGTTCAATATCCAAGCCTTTCCTCATAATATTGGTGTGTGGATAACTTAAAAAAAAATACCATCCAAAATTAACAGCTCATCAGAATCATGCTATCCTAGTATCAGGTGTTCTGGACTCTGCAGACCAAAATATTAATAATGGAATTCCAGATATCAGATAATTCTAATCAGTGAATTAGTGAAAAAGATTGTGAATCAATCGTGAAAAAAAATTCAATGTCATTAGAGTTTAGGTTGAGAGATAAAAAGTACTTAGAATATCAAAGTTGAAATTGAGCAAGATAATGAATAAATAATAATGATGCATCAATATATAGGAATCCACGATGGCAGTCTTCACATGGTAAGAAGGGTCAAGATCCATGGGTTTATAATAGTTGTGGTCAGAGCATCATGGAGAGTTCTTGCTGAAGGTTGTGCAAAAGATTCTTGGGCCTTATGTGGAGGTCTTCTATTAATAATTTTAGGAAATGCTGCAGGTACTTTAAGACAACATCCAAATATTCATTACATTGAGCTTAAGGACTCTCACTTTTATATAACTAGAAAGTTTTGCTCTCTGCATCTAAGGGAGGAGAGTTATCTGCTCCTGAGGCTGAGAGAGTAAAGACAAGAAAGTAACATGAGCAAGCCTAACTCTTCTTGCAATCGAGCATAGCAAAAATCACGTTTGGGTGCTTTAAAGTCCTGATTTGGAATTCATGCTCCAAAACTGTCAACAAATGTGCTGAGCTTTACAGAAAACAAAACAAAACAAAACAAAAAACCTATTCAAGATCCCTTCTTTGAAAATTTAGAAATGCTTTATGCCTCTTTTGTAACTAGTTAAGACATGCTTGCATATTATTTTCTTACAGTTTCTATACTGTGAGATTACATTTAAAAAATAGTGTAATGGAAGGGCATGTGTTCTTGATAGAACAGTAGATGTAAAAATGCATTCAATTCCTGAGTAGCTATGGAAAAAATAAAAAGCCCAGGCATGTACTTGTGAATACAAGAGTTCTAAAGTATTTTGTTTTATTTACCCAACCTCTTTTTTTTTTTTTTTTAAATGAAGTCTTACTCTATGGCCAGGCTGGAGTGCAGTGGCATGATCTCAGCTCACTGCATCCTCTGCCTACCGAGTTCAACCAATTCTCCTACCTCAGCCTCCAGAGTGGCTGGGACTATAGGGACCCACCATCACACCTGGCTAATTTTTGTATTTTTAGTAGAGGCGGGCTTTCACTATGTTGGCCAGGATGATCTTGGCCTCTTAACCTCATGATCTGCCTGCCCTGGACTCCCCAAGTGCTGGGATCACTGGTGTGAGCCACTGCACCCAGCCATATTTACCGAATCTCTTATCTAAGAAGTAGCTGTCTTTTAGGAAATGCTTTTATTCTTCAATTAAATAGCAATAATAGCTGTATGAAGAAAGAATCAATATTTAGTCATTGAGAATAAGAGTTGCATCTAGGGTATTTAACTTGTTTCCACACAATTCAAGAGAAGTATGTGAATGTGTCTTGGCGTAGGCAAAATGATTTTTCTGTTGAAATAAAGACTTTTCTTCTCAGATGAACATAGATTCGTGCAGAGCCAGGTACCTGCAGATTCCTAGTTATGGAATGAAAATGAGTGAAAGGCAGGCTGGTGTTCTGGCTTTTGTGTCATTCTCTGTACTAAATATATCTCTGAAATTATCAACATCTATTTGTACTTAGATTATAAGAAAATAACGATTATGCTTTTCTCACCTTCTTTTCAGAAACTAGAGTGACTATAACTCATAGTACATCTAAATGCATAGTACTGTGTAAATGTGTATATATAAAAAGCTGAAATGCACAAAGATCTTCATCTGTCTCACTTATACTCACCTGAAATTGAGCTGGAATTAACACAAAAGATTGATACACATATCTATTCAAAAAGGCTTGAGTTTTTCTAAAAGTTTCAAATTCTACTCACTGAAGAAGTTTATCCATATGTGTGTTGGCCAAATCATAAAAACTTATTCCAGAAGCATAACAAGGAAAACCTGTAGATCATACAGATGATTCTCAAAGAAAAAGCCAGCAGAGAGTAGTCATTCTTAGTAGTCTCCACTCAGGGTGGTGTGAACGGAACAACTGTGGAATTAACACTAATACAATGGAAACAGTCTATTTATAGAGACTGATAAAAGAAAATCTTCAGCCAAATTAAATTTAAAGGAGTTTAATTGAGCAATGAATGATTCACAAATTGAGTAGCCCTAGACCACAGCAATTCACAGAGCCTCCAGAACAGCCATGTGGTGGAAGATTTATAGCATAAAAGGAAAATGGCATACAGAATCAGAAGTGAAGTTCAGAAACAGCTGGATTGGTTAGACCTGGCGTTTGCCTTATTTGAACAATTTGAACTCAGCACTGTATGAGTGCTTGAAGTACGGCCACTGGGATTGGCCAAGACTCAGCTATTGATGCAGGTGCATACTCCTAAGTTACGGTTTCAATTTTGTCTACCAATTAAGCTAGGTTGCACTTCATCCACAAGGACTCAAATATAGAAGTACAGAGTTTGTCTCCCATATTTAGTTTACATTTTAGTTTGAACTATTTATAGAGCACTATATAATATCTAAAGCAACCAACAGACTGTCTGGTTTTATTTCTATGGAATGTTTTATTGGCTAGATTTTTCCCACATTGCAACCTGGAACTCCTGTGTTGAAGTCTTAATTCCCAGTAACTCAGAATGTGGTTGTATTTGGAGATGGGACCTTTAAAGAGGTTAAAGGGGGGTAAAATAAAGTCATATGCATGAGGGCTAATTCAAATGTGACCCTTGTCCTTATAAGAACAAGATATTAGGACACAGGCAACCCAACATAGAGTTGATCATGTGAGGATACAGCAATAAGATGACCATCTACAAGCCAAAGACAGGCCTCAGAATGAAATCAACCCTGTTGACGCCTTGATCTCCAATACTGTAAGAAATAAATTATTGTGGTTGGATGCAGTGGTTCACACCTGTAATCCCAGCATTTTGGTAAGCCAAGACAGGTGGATTACTTGAGGTCAGGTGTTTGAGACCAGCCTGGCCAACATAGTGAAATCTTGTCTCTACTAAAAATACAAAAGTAGCCAGGCATGATGGCTCACATCTGTAGTCCCAGCTATTTGGGTGACTGAGGCAGAAGATTCACTGGAACTCAGGAGGCAGAGGTTCCAGTGAGCTGAGATCATGCCATTGCACTTCAGTCTAGGGGACAGAGCAAGACTCTGTCTCGAAAGAAAGAAAGAGAGAAAAAGAGAGAGAGGAAAGAGAAAAGAAAGAAAGAGAGAAAGGAAAGAAAAAGAAAGAGAAAGGGAAAGGGAGGAAAGAAGAGGGAAGGAAGGAAGAAGAAAAGAAAAGAAAAGAAAAGAAAAGAAAGAAAATTTTGGTTTAAGCTGCTAGTCTGGGGTCCAGCTCACACAGAAGGGAGTTTCTTATCTTTTCTCAACTTTCACAGTAAAATCTTCAGATCTACCATTCCTGGGAACAATTGAATAACAATGTTTAAATGAGGTGAAGTATTTGTATTGATTTTGATATGTTTTTTTGTTTATATCTAATATGTATGTGGCATTTTAGAAAATATTTCTTAAAGTTAAGGATTTCAATGATGAAGACATTTCAGGATAACTTGTTGAAATGTTGTGACAAATCAGAATACCACTTGGTTAACAGCTGTGGTGGGATGCAAAGTTGGGCATAATCTTGAATCCCTTCTTGAATTCACACTCTGTGTTTCCTTCCACTAAGACATGGAATCTGTATTTCTCCACATTTGAATCTAGGCAGGTCGATGACTTGCCTTGTCAGATAAAATACAGCAGAGAGAAGAGTGGGTCAGGACCCAGTGTAAACTTTCAGAAGCCCTCTGCATTTCACTCTTTGGCATGAAAGTTGTCCGCTCCGTGAGCAGAAACCTGGATGATGAGACATGTGGCTTAGTCATCCTCTTTACATGAGTCAACCACCTACCAGCTGCCACAGACCTGAATTAAGCTATGTTGACTTCCCAGTTCCCTCCCCAGCCATGAACTTTGCAGACAAAAATTAGAAAGTCCAGCTAAGATTAGACAAGCCTCATCTAGCTCATAAGAAATATCCAGCACGCCTGTGGACTTCTGAGCATTAACTGCTATCTAGCCACTGAATTCTAGGGCATTTTGTTACATGGTATAGGTAACTACCACTGGAGCCATTTATGCTTTTCATCTGGGATGTGGCTTTTGCTTTGTTACACTTTTAGGTAGATTTTTATTGTCATCTAATTAAGCTTCTTTCTTTTAATGTAATCTAAAAACATTATATCTACTTATCTAAAGTTATTTCTATAGCATGACTTAGAATACATTACTTAAAATGTACAAAATGCATACTAATCCCTTTTTAAATATACAGAAATGTTACTCGGTCAACAGATCTTTTCTATGTAATCAATTAATCTCCTTTAGCTAAAAGCACACATAGGCACACAAACATATACACATACCAAAAGTAGAAGTTAAATTATTTATTATTTAGCAAGATTTAGAAAACAAACTTCTGAAATCAATGTTTGAATGATACCGGGTTGGGTTATAGAACTTTATGGGTTATTTTTTCACTACTAATTTACAACCAAGAATCTCTTTAATCATATTACTATGCACTATAGTTCCTCCCAGAATTTATTATGCATGCTTGAAGCTCAACCAGTGTTTGCCTCCTGGATGAATTAATTTGAAAGGAAACATGAGGGAAAGGACTCTGATTTCTCATTTGGTTTTATTCTCCATGTAATTCATCAGGGTTATGAATGTAGTATGAATTTAATCATGAATGTTCCTTGAATGTATAAATACATGAAAGCTGATGACACAGCCAGGAATCAAGCAGATAAGAACTATGAAACCTTATTTATCAATCATCTTTCTAATGTAGAAGATAGTGGAGGTATCACCTTTCCCAAAGCCCATCGTAAGTCTGTATTTCTTTCCCTCACTTCATTTTCAATGGTATAACTGTTTAAACCCTTGACTTTCTTTAATATTTTGAATCCATTCTTCTCCCTTCAACTTAATATGTGTAGCTGAAATACTTTTTGACTGTTTTATTCTTGACTACTTTGGGTTTGCTTGAAACGCAAAGCTTAGCCATGGTCTACTAGTCAGGTGCCCGAGTTAACATGGTCCAGCTCCCCATTAATAAGCCATTTGGATTGCTAAGGTTGAGGCTGGTATGGATTCCTCCTCATAGATTTGATACATTTTATTTCTGTATAGCTGTGGAACTACAAGCCTAGAAATTTCTAATGTTGTCTTATTACTCTCTCCACGGAACTTAACATTTAGCTTTTTCCCTCCTTAGAACTTTTCTGCACGCATCCCGGAGCTCATCACTGCATGCACTTCCTTGGCTGTGCCTCGACATTGTCTAGCATTTGAAGCTGTCTCCACTGTTATACTCAATATGTTCTTTTCAGTGATTAATCACTGGCTGTATTCACGAGGGCTGCTCTAAGCACATACCACAGACCTCGTTGCTTAAAAAACAGTAATTTGTTGAGGTTAGAACTCCGAAATCAAGATGTTAGCACAGCCTGTCCTTTCTGTGGCCCGCAAAGGAAGGATCTGCCCCAAACTTTGTTCCTTCTTCTGTTGATGGATATCTTAACATTTATTTTGAACTAATAATCTTTGCACTATTAAAACACTTACTTATATTGTACTATTTACTTGGTAACAAGACTCTCTCTTTGACCAAATATGAGCCAGGCTCCTCTAAGCACATCTTCTCTCTATGTCTGCCTGTGGTCATCTCCTCTCTATGTCTTTACATCATCTCCCTATGTATGGTTTAGTATCTATATTCTTCCTTTTTATAAGGACATGTTGGATTAGGGTTGTGTTGGATTAGGGTTCACTAATGACCTCACTTTAATTTGATTATCTCTATAAAGACACTGTCTCCACATAAGGTCACACTTTGAGGTATTGGGAGTTAGAACTTCAACATATGATTTTTAGGAGGGTAAAATTCAGCCCATAACACCAGTTATAATCTTAAAATGATGGTACTGATTACTTGAACTTAGAGTTGTTTAGATTTACAGAAAAGTTTGCAAGGATAATGTGGAGAGTTTTACCATACACCTCACCCAGGGTCTCATATTGTTAAAGTCTTACATGACTTATTGTAGAACATTTGTCATGACTAAAAACTCAATATTAGTACGATAATATTAATGTAGTCTACACTTACTTTGGATTTCACCACTTAAATAGTTTTCCTCTAATGACTGTTTTCTTTTTTTGGTTCCTCTAAGGAACCCACATCACCCTTATATTTAATATATTCATATTTTCTTCTGCTTTGTGACTGTTTCTCTGACTTTCTTGACTTCTACAGTTTTGAGGATTCCTGGTCAGATATTTTATAGAGTAACCCTCAATGTGGTTTCTTCTAATGTTTCTCTCATGGTCAGACTGCTGTTATGGGTTTGGGAGACCAATACTGCAGAGGTGAAGTGCCATTCTTGTCATATCCTATGAGGCATGTTTGCTGTCACCATGACTCATCAATGGTGATGTCAGCCTTTATTATTTGGCAAAGGTCATGTGGCCGTTGCCAGGTTTCACCACTGTCAAGTTACTTTTGTCTCCCTTTCCTTGTGCAAGGCTTTGGAATCAAGCTGCTCAGTACAGCCTACTCTCAAGGTGGGAAAGGGTCAAGTTGAATTTTTTTTTTTTTTTTTTTTTTGAGATGGTGATTTGCTCTGTCACCAGACTGGCATGCAGTGGTGCGATCTCGGCTCACTGCAACCACTGCTTCTCAGGTTCAAGAGGTTCTCCTGCTTCAGCCTCCCAAGTACCTGGGACTACAGGTGCATGTCACCACACCCAGCTAATTCTTCTATTTTTAATAGAGATAGGGGTCTCAATCTCCTGACCTCATCCTGACTCAGCCTCCCAAAGTGCTAGGATTACAGGCATGAGCCACTGTGCCCAGCCAGCTGATTTTTAAAGATATTTCTTTTTTGTATTATGACATTTATACTACCAGATGGAGTTTCTCTTCCATGCTTAATTAAATCGAAAGTCTGAGTATTTTATTTCTTCATTCAATTAAGATTAGAGGCATATAAAAACAAGCAAATAAGTTGGTGAGTTTACCAAAGCAACATTCCTATAGAATCCAGAATAAATATGCAGAAATGTATTAAGTTCTTCTCCTCTACATATTTTTTTTTTTTTTACCCTTGAACATCAGATATTTTATAGCACTCACTGAGAAATCAGCAGTTTGTAAGTCTCTGATAGGAATCACTTCTGGGTTAAGCAACACCGGTTCAACATCGTAAGCTATTAATGAATCTTCCAAAGCCTGTATTCCCCTGACAGAAACAAACTAGGTGAGCAAGCACTGAAAAACCACAATTTTGTCTCATGTAACATAAAAGAAGGTGTTTTCTCGGCCTTCACTATACTTTAACTTATACTGAAATACATTGACACACATTTTCAGTTAACTGGGTGCTCAACTTCTTGTCAAACCTTCCCATGTATCAACCCTACACCTTTGCTGTCAGAAAGAAGAGTGCTTTCAAAGTGCAAATTTCCTTATTTTCTAATTGGTCTAATTGAAAACAACATTATTAATTTTAGCCAAATTTTGGTGGATTTCCTTCCAAATTGAAATCATCAATAGCAAATAATCCATATCCATTAAAGAGCAAATCTGATTAAAATTCTGCAAATGCACTATGCGCTAGTCTTCATATAGAAGCAGTAACTCTGAGATTTTCTTTCAGCATGACTGATTGTGGATTGCACCTGCCTTATCTAGCTGGTGTTTGGAAAATGGTAAGGCATCTGACATAAGGACATCCAACCCACAAGTTGCCTAGTGGTTTGAAGCTCTAAATTCTTGGCCCATAAGAGATAATTATGGCTGACTTATATCAATTAGGTTGTTTCTGAGAGACTGGATGTGAAATAGAGAGAATCAAGATATTTATTATTAAAAGAAGATATGCAAAGAGAAGCCATGAGGCAGAAGAGTTTATTCATGCTTATAATGGAAAAGCAGAATGTAAATTAATAAATTCCACTTATTGGAGCAACAAATGGAGCAATAGCTTGATATTCCATCCTTCAAATTGTATCATATCCTTCCAACTTGCATATAACATTCTGGATTCAGTGTTATTCCAGTGTAAAGCTAGTCCTGAGTTTATTTTCCATATTTCTGCATGTAACCTTTCATTACTTGAATGATAACTGATCTTTGAAACCGAAACAATGACTTACACAAATATTTTATACTTCAGTGTTTTTTTGTTTTTTCTGTGATCAACATGATCACACATTTTTACTGGGTCAAAAGGATTTGAAATGTCCGGCAATAATCATCTTTTTCTTGTTCTACAGCACAGGACTTCTATGTTTCAAACAAACATTTTTCAATGTTTAAGAAAATGCAAAAACTGCTATATGAATAAATGCTCAGAATTCCCTACTGAATCATATATACCAAGAAAGGGTATATTGAATTAGTGAGAACACAAGTAAGTGATCTCAGCTTTCATGAGAGAACCTGAACCTTATTTCTGCTGGTGAAAAATTCAGAGAATGTTGCCGGGTGTGGCGGCTTATGTCTGCAATCCCAGCACTTTGGGAGGCAGAGGCAGGAGGATTGCTTGAGTCAGGGTGACATCCTGTCTTTACAAAAAAATACAAAAATTAGCTGGGTGTGGTGGTATGTGCCTGTAATTCCAGTTACTCGGGAGGCTGAGGTGAGAGGATCACTTGAGCCCTGGAGGTCAAGGCTGCAGTGAGGCATTATTGTGCTGCTGGACTTCAGCCTGGGCAACAAGGTGAGACCCTGTCTCAAAAAAAAAAAAAAAATTAGAGAATATTTGTAAATCCCAACCATGATACTATGATTACTTGTAAATTTAACTTACTATGACTGATTTAAAAGACTTGCTAACACCTGGCTGGGAAACATTTCATCTGAGGAAATAGGCAGTTTTTCTACCTATTCTTCAGGTATTTTTAAGCCAGCTTTGGTTTTAAATAAGCTCTTAGGTCTTCAGGTTTAGCTAATTTTAATATCTTAAAATTATTAACATTTTTACATTATGTTTGTTCTTATAACAAAGGTTTTATTGGGGGTAGGAAGTGAATAATTTATATTTTTCTCAGCATGAACTGTTGTGAATAATTTCTCAGCATTAACTGTTGAATGTTACTTTGTTTCCGTGGATAAAGTTTTACATATACATATCTAACATAATGTATAGCGATGTTAATTGCATCTATCCTAGTAATGTTATGTTTTATTTATTTTAATGAATAAACTTGTTATATTAGTCCATACCATTAGCAGGCTTTCATTTCAGAGAGTTGGTAGTGTATAAGGGGTTTAAATGTCAGAATTTAAATCTTATCTACTTAAATCTAATCCTTACTATCTATGACTTACTAACCATTAGATCTTGGGCAGGTCCCTTAATTTATTTGAGTGCATTAGTCACGATTCTCTATAGAAACAGAACCAATAGTATATATAAATATAGATAGATAGATATAGATACATAAGAGAGTATTTATTACAGGAATTGGCTCATATGCTTATGGAGGCTGAGAAGTCACATAAGCTGCTTCTGTAAGCTGAAAAACCAGAAAAGCCGGTGGTGTAATTTAAGTCCAAATCTGAAGGCCTTAGAACCAGGGCAGCTGATAATGTAACATCGAGTATAAAGCCAAAGCCCTAAAAACCTGGGGGCTGCTGATGTAAATCCTGGATTACAGAGTTCTTGGAACCAATGGCTCCAATGTCCAATGGCAGGAAATGTATGTCCCATTTCCAGAAGAGACAGAATGAATTTAGCTTTCCTCCACTTTTTTGTCCGTTATCTGCCTTCAACAGTTGGATGATGCCCATCCACACTGGTGAGGGTGGATCTTCTTTACTTAGTCTACTGATTCAAATGCTAATCTCTCCTGGAAGTATCCTCAGAGATACACCTCTATTATAATAGCTATCTGTGCATCACTTAACCCAAACAAGTAGACACGTAACCATCACACTGGAAATCAGATTTTTCCAACTGCAAAGTGAGGATAACAATGCTTTTTATATCAGCGGATCCTTGTAAAGATTTAAAAAGATAATTTATAAAAAATATTTGAATACTGCTGGACACAAATATCAAGATAAGATTTCAAAATTCATTTTTTTGTGTGTCAGCATATTTATTGCCTACAACCTCTTATTATTTGGGGGCAAAAAGGTAAGATAAGAATATAATTATAGGCTGGGTGTGGTAGCTCACACCTGTAATCCCAGCACTTTGGGAGGCCAAGGAGGGTGGATCATCTGAGGTAAGGAGTTAGAGACTAGCCTGGCCAACATGACGAAACCCCATCTCTACCAAAAACAAAAACGAAAAAATTAGCCAGGCATGGCAGCCCATGCCAGTAGTCCCAGGCTGAGGAAGGAGAATCTCTTGAACCTGGGAGGTGAAGGTGGCAGTCAACTGAGATCTTGCCACTGCACTCCAGCCTGGGTGACAGAGCGAGACACCATCTCAGAAGAAAATATAGGCTGGGTGTGGTGGCTCATGCTTATAATACGAGCATTTTGGAGGCCAAGGCAGGTGGATCATGAGGTCAGGAGATCGAGACCATCCTGGCCAACATGGTGAAACCCCATCTCTACTAAATACAAAAATATTAGCTGGGCCTGATGTCACATGCCTATAGTCCCAGCTACTAGGGAGGCTGAGGTAGGAGAATTGCTTGAACCCAGGAGGCGGAGATTGCAGTGAGCCGAGATCACACCACTGCACTACAGCCTGGGCGACAGTGTGAGACTCCTCTCAAAAAGAAAAAAAAAAGTATATGTATATGTGTGTATTTGTGTGTGTGTGTGTGTGTGTGTGTGTGTAATTATAAGAAGGATACATACAAAAAAATAGCTGGACATGGTGGTGTGCACCTTGGGAGGCGGAGGTTACAGTGAGCTGAAATTGTGCCACTACACTGCAGCCTGGGTGACTGAGTGAGGTCTTTTCTCAAAGTAAGTAAATAAATAAAGGTTAGGAAGAAAGAAAAAAATGGTAATAAAAGACAGGCAGAAGGGAAGGGAAGGTGTGGTGTTTACTGCATTCTTAAGCATATAGATTTTTTAATAAATTAGGGTTAGTCAGACACCTTTAATCTTGTGACTGCTTTGGTTATCTTTTTTTATTTCCTTTGCACTTTGGTAGAAATAGATTTTACACAAAGTAAGTTGTGAAAGCATGTGGCCAGTACTTTCTCAGGAAAGTTAGATAAAAATAACCTGAATATTTTAGAGGAATAGGGTAACAAATGCAGCTGCAGTCTTAAAATAGTGCACATTTAATTTCTGAGCTGTGTGTATTCTACTTCTTAAATATGACTATTATTACATAAGTTAGAAAAAAGGCAAGCAAAATGTGGCATTTAAAATAGCTTAAATTCAAAAGAGTGCAAACTATGGCAATCTACTGTAAATGGTAAATATGGAAGTTAATCTTGCTAGTTGGTCATAAGGGTGCTATTTTCAGTATGCCCTATAGTACTAGTCCACTTCATTTGCTCTAGCATAAATCTGTTTCTCAGTGGAAATAATTGCATGCCCTTTCCAAATGTAGGAAGCACTGATTCAAAACATAAAGCAAAATTAAGGTGATCTGGAGATTAATGTCAAAAGAACATATATCAAGCTTGATTTACTCTAAGTGATGATTCATTTTGATTCAGGTTAGCACACATGAATGTGTGTGGTACTGTTGAAAAGAGCAGTCATGGAAAGAATTAAGAGGCGTGCAATAGAAAAACGAAACTATGAGAACTTATTTCTGTTGCAAAACTTGAGCTGACATCAACATGTGTCAAAATCACCATATAAAACCTGTAGCTTTATATCTAACTCCATTAGTAAATTTTTAGACCACCATAGAGTCAAGAGATAGAAATGCCATTATTGTTATATTAAAATCTAATACTAATATTAAGATATATTATTAATATCTAATATGTCTTCCCATTAAAAGTTGAAGAACATTTTAAACTTTTTTTATCGGAAACTATGGGTATACGCAAATTTTTACATATCAGGATATCTTAGCATGAGTAGATATGTTGTCCATCTGCCTGCTCTTTCAAGGTATTCGTTTTTTTTTTTTTTTTTTTTTTTCTGAGACGGAGTCTTGCTCTGTCACTCAGGCTGGAGTGCAGTGGCATGATCTCAGCTCACTGAAATCTCTACCTCCCTGGTTCAAGCAATTCTCCTGCCTCAGAGTCTTAAGCAGCTAGGATTACAGGTGCGCCACCACACCCAGCTAATTTTTGTATTTTTAGTAGAGATGGAGTTTCACTATGTTGGACAGGCTAGTCTCGAACTCCTGACCTTGTGATCTGCCCACCTTGGCCTCCCAAAGTGCTGGGATTACAGGCATGAGCCATTGCACCCAGCCACCAGTTACTCTTCTTAGCTATCCTCCCAAAACCTTAGTCAAGATTCTATATTAGTAATGCCTCCATAAGCATATAAGCCTATTCCCACAATAAATTCTCTCTTATGTATCTATGGTTCCTAATATTGATTTGTGGCTTTGCAAATATGAATTATCTACCATTAATATGTGAACCCCAGATATCTGAGGCAGGTATCAGTTAATTTAGAAAGTTTGTTTTGCCAAGGTTAGGGAGGTATGCCCATGACACAGCCTCAGGAGTTCCTGAAGACATGTGCCCAAGGTGGTCAGAGCACAGCTTGGTTTTATACATTTTAGGGAGACATGAGACTCCTATCAACATATGGAAGATGAACATTGGTTAGATCAGGAAAGGTGGGACAACTGGAGGTAAAGGCAGGACAAGTCAAAGTGAGGAGGATGCTTCCAGGTCACAGGTAGGTAAGAGACAAATGGTTGCATTCTTTTGAATTTCAGATTAGCTTCTTCAAAGGAGGCAATCAGATATGCATTTTTCTCAGTGAGCAGAGGGGTGATTTGGATAGAATGGTAAGCAGGTTGACCCTAAGTAGTTCCCAGCTTGACTTTTCACTTTAGCTTAGTGATTTTGGGGCCTTAAGATGTATTTTCCTTTCACAGCTATAAAACCCACAACATAATTCTGTGTCTAAAGTTTAATCGTTATAAAACATTACTGCAAATAAGGAAAGAAGGTGCAGATTCTCATTTCTGCCTTCATTACTGTCTTACTAGAGATTCTCAAAATTCCAGTGTATCATGTGTGAAAATAGTTTGGGGAACATTCTATCTTCTCGTTTTGGATGATGTAACAAGCATAAAAATGCACCATTCACACCTCCTACCATAGGGAGCAGACTGACAGCTGCAGCTGTCACTTCTCCAGAACTACCACTGCATGCACGCCACGGCCGGGTTTCCGTGGGCAGCTTCCAGTTGATGACTGCACAGTGGGGATGCTAAGGCAGACCCATTTCTGCAAGATGCAGAACTCCTCAAATGGGAGACCTGAGATTGAGGATTCCTCACGGGCTTGATCGAACCTTTCTTTTAACTGTGCTGCCGTTCAAGACACTTTCTACTCTTCCCCTCTCCTTCAGTTTTCAGAAATGAAACTCAGTCTGATTGTTCTGCTTACCTCTCATTCCCTTGATATGTTGAACAGGTATTTCCCCCAATAAATCTTGCACATCTAATTTCATTTTGGATTGTGCTTCTAGAAGAAACAAAACTAACATATAATTTTCAATACATCTGTCTTCATCACTGATATATTGAAAATATATATATTAAGGAATCATACCTTAGCATTACTCTGTGAATCAAAGAAAATCAAGCATTGCACTTAATTTATTCAGTTATTCAAACACTCAATAATTATTGAGGAATTGCTATATATAGATGTAGATACAGTTTTGTCTCTCAGATACCACCTTCATAATTCTTATGGTCACAGAGTTGGAATTACTAGCATGATAGGAATTTTCAACTCTTATTTTTGTGAGAATCAAATACAATCTCAGAGATTTATTAAAATTTATTTTATTTTTTGTTTATATTTTCATATATAAACAACGATGTGTAGTTCATTCAGGTATAACATTAAGGTGCTTCAACTGGACTATGCCCTATTCAGCTTTCATTTACTTGGGCTGACTCACTCAGTAGCACAGTCTTGTTTAGCTGTCTCTTTTGTTCCAGCTGAGAGCTCTCCCCAGTAGAACCATAATTGTTCCTTCATAGCTGGGTTCCTCAGGCTCAACACTAAAGATGTTTGCACTAGATGACTCCTTGCTTTGGGTGAATTTCCTCTGTATTACAGCATCCTTGGTTTCTACCCACTAGATGACAATAGCAACACTCCACTTGTGACAATCAGAGATCTTTCAGGAAATTGCCGAATATTCCCAGGGAAGTAATTTGCTCTCCTTTGAGTATCAATCTTTACATGAATTCCTTGAAGAACAATAAAGGTTTAGTTGAGAATGACTGACCAAAATGTAAAAAATGTGTTTACTATGTAGTTAAATGTAATATAAAGGGGTGTGTGTGAGTGTGTGTGAGTCACCTCTGGTTTAGGGACATTTCTGTGCTTTCTTTAAATCCACTCTGCCTCTTACTTGATCTTTAGTTCTATGTCATGGTCTTAGTTTTGTTGCCTTGTTTTAGACTTTTGAGTGGATATATTAATTGCTACTGGTCTAATCTTTTTTTTTGGTATCAAAATAAAAATTCTATCAATAGATAATTCTGTCTTTCTGTCTTCAATTCCTCAAGGTTCAGAACTTTAAATACATATTTTTTAATCAATTACTTTTATTTCCATTTTTTTAAACTATTTATTAAATTAATGAATACTTACTGAGTTTCTCTTGTGTGCCACTCTGTATAAGGTACTTGGGAACAAAAGGAAACAAAATATCTTGATCAAGTTTGCGTTCCAGAGTACCTGAGAAAGTGTATGAAGATGTTCACTCTCCTCAATGTGTGCAAGTTGGAACCATATCCAGAATCCAAGCAATGGCTTCTTATTTTGCACTGATGGGGTGGTGGTGGTGGTGGTGATGAAAGCTTGGGTTTAGTGACCGTATTTATTAGAGATGCACACACATGGACACAAACTTTGGATATGGAAGTGCTGGGAAGGGAAGAGTGTGGTCCCTTTAAATGATATGGAAGTGGGTAAGGAGAAGCTGGGTAGAGAAGGCTGTAAGGACCCGCAGGGACCTAGGTCTTCATGCCGAAATGTCGCATTTTCCAAGACTACCCTGGCCTGTCACACCACCATCCAGGGCCTATAAAATCCCAAGAACGTTAGCAAGGCAGAGACAGAAGCTGTTGGACAGTGAGAGGAATACATTGGTGGAAGAAGATGAGCAGCTGGACATCGAGAGGACGTGGAGGACAGCATGCCAGTGGAAGAGTACACTGCCAGAAGCCAGCATGCAAGCAGGCCATTGACCAGAAAAACGATGTGGGGTTCGGCCAGGGCAGTTGGAGGAGAGCCACTGAGCAGCCCAACTCCAGGGGGAAACCATCTTCCTTCTGGCTCCCCCATCTGCTGAGAGCTACTTCCACTCAATAAAACCTTGCACTCATTCTCCAAGCCCAGGTATGATGCAATTCTGGTACACCAAGGCAATAACCCCAAGATACAGAAAGCCCTCTGTCCTTGTGACAAGGTAGAGGGTTTAATTGAGCCAGTTAACACAAGCCACCTCTTGATGGCAAAATGAAAAGAGCAAAACTAAAAGAGCACCTGTAACACACGCCCACTGGGGCTTCAGGAGCTGTAAACATTGACCCGTAGACACTGCCATGGGGTTGGAGCTCCTCAGCCTGCCCATCTGTGTGCTCCCCTAGAGGTTTGAGCAGTGAAGCACTGAAGAAGCAAGCCACACCCCCATCGCATGCCCTGCAAGGGAGATAAGGGAAACTTACCCATTTCACTTTCACATTGAGTACTACTTCCCAAAGGCTTGAAAACTCAATACTGATTTTCTCTTTTGCCTTAATTAACTGTATCTCTGCCTCCCACAGCCTCTAGCTTTTCTGCGCAACTATTTCTTACATTATTACACATCAGGCCAGTACATAATAGCAGCAACTGTGACGCACCTGGAGAAAGAAAAGGAAAAACAGACATAGGTTGAAGCCATCCAGGATAGGACACTTGCCGCTTATTTGCTGAGTATCTACTTTAGAATCGTGAGGCTTAAAGTCACACCTTCTGAACAGAGGAAGTAGATGTGGCTGCAAGAATTTATGTGAACTACTTTCTAAGGGGCTATTGTTACATACCTTAGGATGCTCCCATCTCCCATTTTTATTAAATCACATAATTTATAGATATTTATGGCTCTTTTCAGCTTCAACATTCAGGAATTTAACTAAAATTAGACATTAACAAAAAGTCACTGAGACTAGAATTTCTTAATTTTACTTCTTTATGTAGGAATACTTACTACTATGCAAATTGTCTTGTAAGTTCTGAATCCTAATTTCTTTTAAGGCACATAGATTAGTCCCTTATAGAAGAACTGCTCTCAAAATGAGGTTGTCACAGAAACATACAAGCCAATAGTAATTATAATATAAATGCTGTATTATAAAGGGCTTGGCCCTATTAATTTCTTATTTTTGTATTTTTCAAAGAGCAATATAAAGCATTTCTCTAAGTGACACACCACACATGCATTTCACAACTTTGTTTTTTCTTCTAGAAAATGAAAATGGATTCACTATCAGATTTGTGGTATAAAATCTGATAAATCTATGAAGTCTCAATAAATTAGAACTGCAAATCACATTATTTCACTTCATTCCTAAGAAGGGCTCCTCTCTCTTTCTCAGTCATACATCTCATATACACACACACACAGTCACACATACACATACATATCAAAGCTTAGTTAAAAAAAAAACAAAATGCCTCCTCAACTTGCCAGGTACAACAAACTGAGTGTTTATGCCCTCTCAAAATTCATATGTTGAAATTCTAATCCCCATGATGATGGCATTTGAGAGTGGGGCCTTTGAGAGGTGATCAAGGCTCTTCTTGAATGGAATCAATGCCCCTATAAAAGATACTCCAGAAAAATCCCTCATCTATTCCACTTTGTGAACATACAGAGAGAAGCCGTCTGTCTATATGGAAGGAGGGCCTCTCCGTGCATAATATGCCAGCTCCTTGACCTAGGACCCTCCAGCCTCTAGAACTGGATAATAAATATCTGTTGTGTATTATCAGTCTATTACATTTATGTTATAGTAGCCCAAATAGACTAAGACACCAGAGGTTAGTGCACAAGTAACTTCAGTCCATCCTTTCCATTAATATATGGTGCTTATGGTAAAAATCATTATGAAGCCATGGTAAGTCACTGAATAAAGAAAATAAAAGTAACTGTCTTTTATAAAATATACTCACTAGTTATAGGTTTGGACACAAATGTTCTTCTATCCTTTCAACTCAATTTAAAAGAAAACATTAACAGAAAGTTAACTGGAAAATTTAATTAATATCCCAATTCCTAAACATCTCCACTCCACACCATTCTAGTCACTCTAGGAAGTAGCCACTTCGAAAGCAGTTCACATAACTTCTTGCAGCCACAATCGCTGCCTCTTTTCAGAAGTCATAGCTTTACATATCACAATTCTAAACTAGATGCTCAGTATTGAAGCTGTTAGTGTGCTATCCTGGAGTTTCAACCTATGTCTGCTGTTTTTTCTTTCTCCAGGCGCATGGACGTTTCTGCTATTATGTACTGGCCCAATGTGTAATAATGTAAGAAATGGTTGAACAGAAAGTCAGACGCTATGGGAAGAAGAGATGAAATTAATCAAGGCAAATGAGAAAATTGTTATTGAGTTTAAAAGACTTTGAGTAAGAAAGAGAACATTAACAGAAAGTTAACCAGAAAATTTGACTAATATCACAATTCCTAAGTATCTCCACTTCATGCCATTCCGTTATCTAATTCAACTGTATGCCATTCCATCATACAATTGAAATACATGAAAGTCTTTACACCTAAATATTAGTAGTAAAACTGTAATTTGAAAGAAAAATGGAAAAAGAGAAAATAACTTGTTCAGAAGAACATTAACTCTCAGAATTAAGAGGCCATAACTGTAAAAATAATTCCAGTCCAATTACCAGTTACAACGTTATTAAAGTGAAGTTCCTTAATCTGAGTGTTGTTGAGATGAAGTCACATTTTTCAAAGTTCAGATAAAAATGATTTTTAAAAGTAACATTTAAAAGGCTCTGGTAAAGCACTGTAAAATAGTCTGTGAGTTTTCAACGTTTGTACACAATCATGAGTAGTATATTTAATGTGATATTTCCATGAGCTCTTCAAAAACATTTTCAAAACATGGTGTGAGACCTCAAAGGGACCATTTTGTGAAAGTTACATTCCAAACTACAGTTCTGCAGAAACGTGTACTATTACACTGCTACCAAGTGGCCCTTTGCTATTAAAAAGAAAGATTTACCTGAGCAATGATCAGCAGTCGTTCAGCACATTGCTTTCAATCAACAATTTTTCTTGAATGGCTCTCACAGGACAGGCCATGATGCACGGCCACTCTGATACATTCTTTTCTGAAAGTAGAGAACAGTTATCCCTCCAGGCAAAACATGCCAAAGGCGAACATGTAACTTTAACAAATGCAGAGGAAAAGCAATTTACAGTGACTCCAGTTTGGTGGAAATGGTCAGATCAGACCTGATTGGGATATGAAAGAAATAATTGAGTATGATTTTATAGTCTACTAGAATACAATAAAGGAACTAACATGAGTGTGATGGTTAATACTGTCGATGTGATTGGATTGAAGCATACAAAGTATTAATCCTGGGTGTGTCTGTGTAGGTGTTGCAAAAAGAGATTAACATTTGAGTCAGTGGGCTGGGGAAGGCAGATCCACCCTTAATCTGATGAGCACAGTCTGAAGGAGGCAGAGGAACGTGAAAAAGAGAGATAGGCCTAGCCTCCCTGTTTTGGATGTTTTCTGCTGTTCTGGATGCTCTCTGATCTTGAACATCTGACTCCAAGTTCTTCAGTTTTGGAAACTGGACTGGCTCTCCTTGCTTCTCAACTTGCAGACAGCCTGTGTGGAACCTTGTGATCATGTAAGTTAGTACTAAATAAACTCATATGTATATATATATACACACACATATATTATACATATATATATCATGAGCTAGTGTAATTAAATAAATAAGATTAATGTGACACAAGAAGCCTTTAAAATTATTTTATCAAACATACGACATATTTATATTTTCTACTTCAGGAAGCAAATAAAATAATACTTGTTTACAAAGAAATTGCTACAGGATATGTATCATTCAGGAAGTAGATGTTGAAAAAAATTAATCTTCTTCTTGAATAGTAATAAAGTCAAGATTTTTAGAAATGCACATTCAAGTTTGTGAAGAATATGACAATCTCCAAAATTATGATTGAAGTTTTCTGATACCAGCAGCTTCTCCAGTTCAAATGATATTTCACATATAGAGCATAACATATGGCAAGGCCTGGAATGTGACTCCTTCTCAGCAACACTTGCTAGTTGTTTCCTTGAAGTCTCCAAAGAATATGTGCAAGTAGTTTTTTTTTAAATTTTAATCTTCATACCTATAAAAATATATTTTCTCTATCAATTTCATCATTCTTATTAATGCTATTTCAAAACTTAGCTGCTATCTATATAATCCCCAGAGATGCATATTAAAATAAAAACAAAACATGAAAATGAAGAAGAGCATCATTGACTTTAGGCAACTTTACAGCTGATAGGACTTTTTGAAAAGTAGAATATCATTAATATAGGCTATATATTGACTGAACAGCTACTAACATATATCCTTTAGAAACACAGCTTAGTTTCAAGACCATTTATGTAGCAGGGAGAAATTATTTTTAAGTTATCAGAATGTGCTTTTGTTATTAGAGGTAGATTTTTTGTCTTTATATTTTGTATTTGTTTAGGTAAATGTGAACCAGGATATTCTTGCAGTAGAATATTGGTTTATGTTTGAATCTCTCTTACCCTTTCTACTTAAAAAGTGGTGTTACTTTATTTCTTTAGGAGTATCTATCCTCATCTTCTGAGCATTTCAGACTTTACCGTTACCTTGCATTTCTTCTTTTTTTTTTTTGAGACAGTCTAGCTCTGTCACCCAGGCTGGAGTGCGACGGCACCATCTAGGCTCACTGCAACCTCCACCTCCTGGGTTCAAGCGATTTTCCTGTGTCAGCCTGCTGAATATTTGTGATTACAGGCGCCCGACACAACACTCAGCTAATTTTTGTATTTTTAGTAGCGATGGGGTTTCACCCTGTTGGCCAGGCTGGTCTCGAACTCCTGACCTCATGATCCTCCAGTCTTGATCTCCCAAAGTGCTGGGATTACAGGCGCGAGCCACCGTGCCTGGCCTACATTTCCTCTCTATGGCCTCTTATTGGTAAGGCAGACTGCATGAGGTACATATTTTAATATCATTTTTCTTATGTTGATTTTAACCTACTTTTGTATATTTATATATGAGTATACTTTAACCATTCTGAAATTTGTTTGTGTAAACCATGAAATAAATACCTATTTCTTTTATTGGAACAAATAGCCAAATTTAGAAAAAATTGAATGGATCACATGTTGCTGTGATTGGAAATTAAAGTTTTATCATTAAATTTTATTCTGTACATAGACAACGGATTCTAAACTACTATTTTGCTCCATTGATTAATTTGTTCCAATACTACCCTTAATTAGTTATTATTTTAAATCTATATGACAATTTATCATAGGTTTTTAGTATGTTTTTATATCTGATCAAGAATGTTCTTCATTATTTTTAGTAATACCTCCACTACAAAGAAAAGATAAATGCTTAAGATGAAGGATATCCCAATTTCCTGATTTAATCATTATATATTGCGTACAGTTATAAAAATACCACATGTAGCTCCACAATATGTACAATTATTATATAGCAATAAAAAAAACTTAGAAACTTTTTATTTGGAAGCTTAAAAAACTAAAGTAACTTTTATTATTTGTCCATTTTTCCCTTCTATGAACATCAGCATCATAACAAGATCTATGTAATTTCTGTTGAGATTTTTACTGTGATTTTATTGAACATAAGTTTGATAGGGAGAAGGTTGATTGGTGAAATTAAAGTATTTCTAGTCACAGACATGGCCTATCTCTCCTTCCCAAAGGTCAATTTATTTTTGTCATTTATTAGATACTTATACCTCTTCATATACCACTTAAAGATTCCATATTAAACCTGTTTCTACAAACATTATCATTTTTTTCAGTGAATAGGATCTATAAAAATATATAGTTTGTTGTGACTTTTTGTTGGGATGCAATGATGTTTTTGGACACTGATATTGCATCTGACTTAGTGGCTAAACTAATTTATAAGACCTACTATAGTGGCCATTTAATGTTTTTGTAGATATTACATGAAAATTGTGAGAATTTAACAAAATAACCTAAAGAGTCAAATAAGAATTCCAAACGGAAGCAAAATTGTACTGCAACTGATAAATATATTTGAGAAAATTTGGTTATCAAGTTTAATTTTGATAAATCTCTAATTATTAAGGCATTTTGTCCCAAAGTCATAATTTATTTAAAAAAAAAAAGGATATATGAGGGAAATGTCATGTTTACCAGATGTCACTTAAGGGCATAGAATACCTACTGCCCACTTATTCTTCTTTACATCATTTAGGAAGCGTTACCCCAGATATTACCTTGTTTCAATTAAATGCTATTATATATAAAATATTCCGAGGAACTTAAATTTTGTGGGGATCGCTCCCATGTGAGGCCCCTAGGAACTGGGCCTCACCATATGGTGAGCTTGAGCCCGGACACAGTTTCTCGTTGGAGGCAGTCGAGATCGGGGAAAGTTAAACTGAGATCAAAGGATATCTAAAAGCAACTTTGCTAGACGGTAAGATGATACCTATGTGGTCTGAGAAGACATTGTGTTTATTTTCTGTTTCTGTTTTTTATGACTTTGTCTACCCATTTGTTGGGTCCTGTGCTTGTTCTTGAGACTGCTGTTTGCACAGTCAACAGGCTGACTGCCTCTCTGGTGCCCTGAATAGATAGTTAACTTTTTAACTTTAGCCTTCACTGCTGTTTGCATAGTTAACAGGCTTACTGCCTCTCTGGTGCCTTGCATAGTTAACTTTTTAACTTTAGGTTTCCCCAGCCTGATAATGAAACCCACCTGGACGACTTGATTGTATCTGATTATGTATGTGATTTTACTATTGTGTTATCTACTGCCTAAGCTTGTATCCCAGGACTTTCTGTTCCCTTTGATGTATGAGATATTGGTGTCTGTTCCTGCAAACGAAGTAGGACAAAGATATATACACTAACTGTGTGCAAAAATAAATTTGTCACTTAAGCAAAAGCTTACTTGACCCTCCGGACCTCTCTATGCTTTCTCTCTTTTCTTCCAGCGCACTCCCCTATTCAGGTTGGAACCCTCTTGCTGGCCAAGAGTCCCCGGCAGACGTGCCGGCCGACCAGGAGCCCAGAAAATTTGTCTGCTTCGTAAATGCATATATGTCCATATGTTAATATAGTATATCTTTCTAGTTCTTATTCTTCCTTTGATAAAACAACAAAGAATAGAATAGCAATTTGGGGAAAAGCAGAAAGACACGAGCTCATGTGCAAAGCCCTTTCTGCTCTTTGTACACCTATTAGCCAATCACCTCAGTGTAAATCATTCTTACTCCAAAGAGGTGGTAAATATGTTCCTGTTATGTAAATAATCAAAAGATGGTAAGGTAACTGAATGAAGTATTTGTAATGTCTCTAAAATTTGAAATGTAGCCACTTCATATTTTGTAGTTCAATATTTTTTAAAAATTAGATTTTATTTCTAAGTGTCATATGAATTTTGTGGAGAAAGCAAACTAACTGATTGGATTTTGCCCCATTTGGGACTGAAAATTACTTTATTTTCCAAAATCATCTAAAAGACTAATTCCAATCTGTTAGAGGCTTGATGTGTTTATTGTTATTGTCAACTCATTTAATTATTAGTTCCTTATAAATTGCAAATACTTATAGGGGTAGATAGCCAACTCTCTCTCTCTCTCTCTCTCTCTCTCTCTTTTGAGATGAGTCTTGCTCTGTCATTCAGGCTAGAGTGCAATGGCAAGGTCTCAACTCACTCCAACCTCTGCCTCCTGGATTCTGGCAATTCTTCCACCTCAGCCTCCCGAGTAGCTGGAATTACAGGTGCCCACCATCATACCTGGCTAATTTTTGTATTTTTCATAGAGACAGAGTTTCACCATGTTGGCCAGGCTGGTCTCGAACTCCACACCTCATGATCAGTCCACCTCTGCCTGCCAAAGTACTGAGATTACAGGTGTAAGCCACCTCGTCCTACCAATAGCCATCCTTAAGCTGCCTCTGTGTAGCCAGAAGAATGAACTACATACTACCAAAGGGCTCAATCTTCAAAAAATAATGAATCTACTATGCATTAAAGAAACCCTTCCCCTCAATAAGTTTTCCTCTGACCTGAAAATTATATAATATTACCAATTAAACTCATTACAAATTATCTTTCATATAAAGACCTCCAAATAAATACTTTTTTCAAAATGTAAAAAGATATGCTATTTTGAAAACCTTTTTTTATTATGGTAAAATGTACACAATAATTTGCACTTTAACCATTTTTAAGGTTACATTTTAGTGGCTTTGAGGCTATTAATATTTTTTAAAATTAATTAATTTATTAATTTTAATTGACAAATAAGAATTGTATATGCTAATTATGTACATGTGCCAAAGACATTTAAATCAAGATAAAGTACATGTTTTATTTCAGTCCATGACACTAAAGAAAGATATTGGTTGGGCGTCTGCTTTCTTGTTTTTATTATTATCTATCAGCTTGTACATCAGCATCACCTGGAGCTTATGAGAGCTGCTGAATCTCAAAGTCTACCCTAGAGCTACTGAATTAGAAACTCTGATGGTGGAAGCAGCAATGTGTGTTTCCATCATCCCTACAAGTGATTCAGACAAACGATAAAGTTTGATAAACACTGGACTAAGTAATTATCCACTTCTTCATGAAGAAGCTTACATTCCAGATGGGATGACATAAGCAAATGGATACCTAACCAAAAATGGAAGTACAGGCATTACTTCTGAAAGAAGATAGTGTGGAAGAAAACAAAACGTATTGTACTGTAGGTAGAATTCCTTGGCCCTTTAATTTCAGGGGATGCTATAAAAATGACTATTTAGAAACTGTTATTTTTGATGTACAAGGTACTTTTCAGTTTACAGACGTGAAGGCTTAAAGAATTAAAAACTACATTACTGGCACAGTGGCTCACGCCGGTAAGCAGTTTGTGAGACCAAGGCAGGCAGATCATGTGAAGTCAGAAGTTTGAGACCAGACTGGCCAACATGGCGAAACCCTGTCTCTACTAAAAATACAAAAGTTAGCCAGGCGTGGTGGTGGGTGCCTGTAATCCCAGCAACTCAGGAGGCTGAGGCAGGAAAATCGCTTGAATCCAGAAGGCAAAGGAAGGTTGCAGTGAGCCGAGATTGCGCCACCGCACTCCAGCCTGGGCAAGAGACAGAATGAGACTCCGTCTCAAAAAAAGAAAACTAGATCCATTGCCAAAATGACATATCTAGAAATACAAGTCAGTGTTTAAAACCCATCACTCCAGCCGGGCATGATGGCTCACGCCTGTAATCCCAGCACTTTGGGAGGTTGAGTCGGCCGGATCACGAGGTCAAGAGATCCAGATTATTCAGGTCAACATGGGAAAACCCCGTCTCTACTAAAAATACAAAAATTAGCTGGGCGTGTTGATTTGAGCCTATAATGCCAGCTATTCGGGAGGCTGACACAGGAGAATCGTTTGAACCTGGGAGGCGGAGTTTGCAGTGGGCTGAGATTGCACCACTGCACTCCAGCCTGGTGACAAAAAATAAGAACAAATCACCCCTAGCCCACCCAACTCTTGCAAATCTACATTTCTTCTGCCAGATTTCAGTGCCTCCAATCAAGACAAGCTTGTGGTAACGTACAAAGACAATTTAAAAGGCCTGTTCAGAATAGACAGACACTTGTCTGAGGATGGTTCTAGGTGATTATGTTAAAGTACATTTATTGTTAGGGTTTTTTTTTTCAACACACATCATTTTCTTGTGATTGTCATAGATCTTCAAAATCTCCACATAAAAAATCTAACATTCAAATTCCACTAAACTGTATCTGCTTGCTTGCAACTACGTCAACCTAGATCCTTTGGCACTATAACAATCACTTTTTAAGAAATTAAAAAATTCCCTGAGATTTTCCTCCCTCGAAAAAACAATGCATCAACACACACAGAAAAACGTGTTCAACTAAGATTGTTCATAAATAGGCAGATCAGTCTCCTAAGTAGAACAATTATTGATTACTCTGGGCTCAATGACTGGGAGGGTGGGAAATGCTGAACCTCACTGTTCTTCTCTTCCTGTCATTAGAATTCAATTAGGAGATTTTTCTTTAATGATATTCCAAAGTGCTCATGCAATTTGAAT
Organism: Aotus nancymaae; assembly: GCF_030222135.1. Lineage (NCBI taxonomy): Eukaryota > Metazoa > Chordata > Mammalia > Primates > Aotidae > Aotus > Aotus nancymaae. The sequence goes on from NW_026988435.1 coordinate 27,830,796, forward strand.
ATAGGATTATGCGGGGTGGATTCTAAACTGATTCAGTTGGTCCCACCCTCATATCATCTCCAGCAATGTCCTCGTTTATTAATTCCACAAATTCTCATGCTCGCTCCCCTTAACTGAGTTACTAGGAAAATGAAGTTGTCTTTCTTCTTTGTATACTTTACAATAACTTTCTGCTGAGTGATTATTACGTAAAATATTTTAATTCCTATTATATAATTATTGTAAACAAAGAAAATTGAAAACTTCTGCTATTACGTAGCCACTATTCCTCTTCTGCCTTGAGATTTGATGGATATAAAACACAAATGTCCAGTACTATTTTGTTCTGATCATTTATACACATATTTTATCTTTATATCCATATGATGTAGGTACTATTACCACTTCCATTCTACCAATGAGGAAACAGAGGCTCAGAATGGCTTTGTAAACTACCCAAGGTCATTTGGTCATTAATCAGTGGGGTCAAGATTTAATTTTGGCACTCTTATTCTGGAATTCACAAAGATTCTAGTTGGAAAGTCAAGTTTACAATTCTGCCAGTCTGGAATTGTTTTGTTGCCTACAGTCAGAGCTGGAAATTTGTTGGGTTATTACTTTTTTAGTTGTTCAATTAAAAAAATTATTAACATGGTTGTGGAAGTAATTGTTTATTTTCATTAATAAAACATTATTATGGTTAATAATTACTTTTGGTTTTTAAAATAATAATGCACTTCTTCATAAGCCATCTTAACATACAATATATAGTTTAAATGTTAAGTATAAATTACTATTGAAAACGATGGAACTGAAACATGGTCTTGAAATTCCAATGCCAAAGTGATTTATAATCTTCTATACATTACTTTAAAGGGACTAACAACAGAATCCATTCACAAAATAGTCAACATGGTGGTTCTATTGCAGTTACTTTCACAATCAATTCAGCCCAATGAGAAAAGACCCATCAATCAATCAGTCAGACATTTAATCAAAACACACAATAAAAAAACTATCAAAACAAAGATCTGAAAGGAATTGAACTTTGATTACTTAAACATCAAAGGTGCATGAGTTTTGAGAGCTGATTTGCCCCATTGTCGAATAAAAGATGGAGCTATTTTCTTTTTCTATGAACTGGATTGCCCCAAGTTTGTATCAACTGATCAATTTTCTAAACAGCAATTATTTCTTCCTAAATGTTTACAAATAACAAAGGGCATGAGATAAAACAGTACAATACATACTTTGTTTTAAAAAATGTTTCTGCAGAAAATCATAATTTTTTTTAAAGTACAAATTACCAAATGTCAAATAATATCAAGTCAGAAACAAGATAAAATAAAATTGTACTGAAAACATTGATTTCTGGCAGGCTCATTTGGCCCAAATTCAGGCAGCAAAGTGAGTGCTTTCTTATCTAAAATTCTAAGAGTCCTACAAGCTTTATTGCAAGCTCTGCAGCTGCAGGAACATCAACAATTTTGTCCCCTCTTCCAAGTTCAATAAATAGTAATACATTTTTTGTTTGTTTGTTTGTTAAGAACTGCTTTGTTTTCAATAAGCCAGTAAGTCCCACAACATTTTAAAACACTGGACTGAATACCACTCTATATCTAATCTTTATGGTTAATCACTGAATTAGGGACAATTTGGATGATTTAAAATCAATTAAATAATTACCTTCCACTGGGGAAGTAGCTAAAAGTTAGAAGTGGGTTTGAACTTAAATTTTAAAATATAGTGGAGAAATGAACTGAATTCTATTTCTGCAAAATTTCATCATACCTTTTGAAAAATATGTGAATAACATTGTTTTCCAACTTAATTTTATTACTCTGTGATGGGGTGCCATACTACTTTGAAAATGAGGATCTTGCAAATCCAGCTACAAGAATTAAAGAATAAAGTGCAAATGAACTTCAGCCAAATCTCTTAGGAGAAATATGAGGATCAAAGACATTTCTGAAACTGAATCACTAGTTTAAGTTTCATCCATCACCGTATTTTGTAGAATTCCAACCACAACATCCCATCGAGGACATACCAGCACCCTTTCCTTGCAGTGATGGTTTATAGAAAGCACCTCTGTCATTCAAGCTGGATCCAACTGAGTAAAGAGTGTTCACAGGTTCCTTTGCTTATATGAATGGGCAGTGCCTTCAGATAGAAATGTTTTGTTCAGCCTAATGCTATTTCTACTGGGTTTGGGGCTACTTCTAATATTTTGAGAATTGAGCATACTTCAGTATGTTGGTTGTCCCCAAAATCTCATTCTCTATATAGTCAGGGTATCTTTAAATTTAGGGTTGTTAGCATAGACATATGAGCAGCTTCTTTCACTGTTAGCCAATTACACACTTTCAGTTATAAGATAAATAAATTCTGAGATCTAATACACAGCCATGATAATTATAGTTAATAAGGCTTTATTGTTTACTTGAAATTTACTTAGAGACTAGAGTTCAAGTATTCTAAATACACATACACAAAAGAAAAGCATATGTGGTGTTAGGTATATTGATTAATTTGATTGTGGCAATTATTACACAATCTATACCTCTGTCAAATCATCCTATGGTACTCTTTGAATATATGTAATTTTTATTTTTTTGTTATCCTCAATGAAGCTGGAAAAAATTGAAAAAAAAATGTAGTCAACCAGAAACAATGGCTCTGACAGGGCACCCAGAACATTTAGGCAAAACCTTCACCTTCCTTCACTTTTTTTGTCCTTCCTCTGCTTCTTTTGGTAAACATTTTGCTTCACATCTTTTCCAGTAGATAATGCTATTCTTGTTCATCGCAGACCGCAAAAATAGCTTGAAAACTTGATATGCTACTTCCCACTGATATGGACAAGAAACAGGCAAATACCGGGTAGAAGAGGGCCGTTCCCTGACAAAGACCCTACCTTTAAGCCTGGACACCCATGACCCTAAATGGAAACAGGTGTTCCTGTGTTTGTACCCAGAAAGTTGCTGTTGGACCACCATGACTCTCTATCCTGTACCCATATAAACCCCAAACCTCAGCTCCAGAAGGAGATAAGAAGATGGACAGAAAAGCAAAATAATGGCAAAATGGCACAGCAGAAAGGAGTATCTGAAGGCCAAGAGGAGTTCAACTGGGGGCAGTCAAAGAGGAGATCTTCCCCTGGAAGGCCAAACTTTAGGACAAGATTATCTTCCCACTCCATACCCTTCCAGCTCCCCATTCATCCCACTGAGAGCCACATCTGATTCTTCCAGGATACTGGACAAGAGCTCTAGAATACAGAAAGCTGCCACACTGGCCCTCAGAGATATGGAAAGCTGTCACACTGGGCCTCTGCACTTGTGAAAAAGCAGAGGGTCCACTGAGTTGTTTAACACTTAAGCCATCTGTAGACAGCAAAACTAAAAGACCACACTGTAAACTGCCCACTTGCACTTCGGGGTTGCAGGCGCACGCTCCTAGATGCTACCATAGGACCAGATCCCAGAAGCACTCGCCCCAGCTCCTGTTCCTCCCCATCTGCATGCTACCCCTTCTGTAAAGAGTTTGAGCAGTGGTGGTGGCCTAACAAACAAGCCGTACCCCTGTCAAATTTCCTAGGACTAGGGTCAGGGAAGTCTCCCATTTCACTACTAAACCTATCAGACAAATGTTTCTCTATTATTGCTTTGAAAACATATTAGTGAAGGAAACAGAACTAAGCAGGAAATATTGAGGCAAAGGAACTACCCATGTTTAGAGCTACAAAGAACTAAAGTATACTCAGTCAGAGATAAAAGTCACATTACAGCCTTTTGACTTGTATCTTACCCAAATACCCAGCATTCTTTCAGCCCTGCCCCTATTTATTTTAGATTTCTGGCATATTTTCACTCTGAAAACCTTATCCATTGCCAAATTCTGCATCTGGCTTTGGGAAAGTTCCCAACTTTCTCTGTGCTTCAGGATCACCAATAGTAAAATAAGGGTTATAACGTTACCAGCCTCCTAGGTGATTTAATAAATGTAAAGTGTTTCAAACAATACCAAAGTAAGAATGATTTCAATCAACATTCGATACTGCCAGTTTTGTGTTTGACCCTTGTTGAAGCATCTAGCAAATATCAGTGATCAGATTACTATAAAACTATGAAAAATTGAGTATCATGAATATTGACCTATTGACCAAAATAAGCATTTCATTCTCAGAGAATTCAAATAACTTTGATTTGTCCAAGTGACCAGAGTTTCCAAATGGAGAAAATGAGACCAAGTATCTTTATGTGTGGTCCAATTCTCTTCCTAGAGTACTCTGTTAAACCAATATATTAAACATTTTCTAGTTGCCTGGGAAACAAATCTGAGATTCACTATAGGTTCACAGTTTTGATTCATTGGTGTCAGACTGCCAATAAGAAGGAAGATACAGGTTCACTAATACCTTACTGTGGATGAGTGTTAGTAGCACTAGTGATAGTAGTGGCAGTAATAGATATCTTACTGGTCTTAGGCATCATGTCCATTATGGTAATTTCACAACTGATGCTCAGGATGAACTTGTGAGGTGTATACTATCACTACTTATCAAATAAGAGAGTGGAGTTTAGGAAGGATAAGTAACTTGCCCACAGTCAAATCTGTACCATGGAAGCATCTAAGCCTTGATGAGGTTTCAGAGATTTTTATTGCTAAGAGCCATTTTCACAGATAAGGGAAATGCCTGAAAATGTAAAACAATGTCTAATGCGAGGGATTTATTTGACTAAAACACTGTAAAATTCCTATTAAAATCATAGGATTTAGATTTGACAAAAATTTAGTGAATCATATAATTCTCAACTTTTAATTTGGTTAAATAGGACATAAAGGTAGGAAAAAATGAGCCAGTTGTACAGGGTCACCTACCTAATTAGTAATAGAAGCAAAATTAAAATATATATTCTGTCTTCTTATTTATGCATCCTAATAATTTCCTTTTACCCTACCCCCAGAATAAACTTTTTCTATTTCTATGAAAAGCAACGTTTTGCTTTTGTGCATTCTCACAGAACATGACTCAAGGTAGAATTAAAGTCACTCCAAAACCAAAGTAAATTTTTGATTTCTGGATTGAATCTGTGGGTTTCCTTTTTTTTTTTTTTTAACAACGCTGTCCCCCCCTCAGTAACATCCATAAACAAAGTGACATCCTCTTCAAGACTGTCTAATAGACACATCTTTATATGTCAAGGCTTAAACATGTAGCCCCAATTCAGATCTAGAAACAACCCATGGTTTCTCAAAGATCCACAATATAGGTGAGCTTATTGTGGACAGTTTTAAAGTAACTGTCACAATGAAACTAGATCCCTATCTCTCACCATATAAAAAGTTACTTTAAGATGAATTAATGACTTAAATGTAAGATTTCTAGGAAAACCTCTTCTGGATATTGTCCAGCAATCATTACTAAAACCTTGAAACAAGTGCAGCATGAACAAAAATAAACGAATGAGACTTTAAACTAAAAAGCTTCTGCACAGCAAAAGAAATAATCAGCAGACTGAACAGACAAGCTGCAGAATGAAAGAAAACAATTGCAAATTATACATTTGACAGAGGACTAATATCCAGAATCTACAAGGAACTCAAACAACTCAACTAAGAAAACCAATTACCCTTATTAAAAAGGAGGTAAATAAGATGAACAGATATTTTCAAAAGAAGAAATACAAAGGCCAACAAATGTTTGAAAAAAGTGTTCAACATTTCTATTTATCAGGGAAACACAAATTAAAACCACAATGAAATATTATCTCACACCATTTAGAATGGCCATTAATAAAAAGTAGAAAAACTAACATGCTGGCAAAGATTAAGAAAGGGAACAGTTATATACACTGTTGATGGGAATGTAAATTAGTACACATTCTATGGAAGTGTGTGGAGATTTCTCAAAGAACTAAAAGTAGAACTACCATTTCATCCAACAATCTCACCACTGGGTGTCTATCCAAAGGAAAAAATAAAAGATACTAGCCCTTATATGCTTATCATAGCATTAGTCACAAAAGAAAAAATATGAAATCAATTTAACTGTCCATCAACAGGTGATCAGATAAAGAAAATGTGGTATATATTTATATACCAATATACCATGAAACACTAATCAGCCATAAGGGAAAAATAAAATCGTGTCTTTTTGCAGCAACATGGATGCAACTGGAGGCCATTTTCTTAACTTAAAAAACCCACAGAAACAGAGCATCAAACATCTCATGTTCTTACTTATAAAAGGTTGCAAAGCAGTGTATGCACATAGACATAGAATGTAGAATAATAGATATTGGAGACTTGAAAGAGTGGAAGGGTGTGTGTTTGTGGGGGTATGGGATAAGAAATTACTTAACAGGTACAATGTGCATTACTTATGTGATGGTTACACTAAAACCAAGGACTTCACCACTATGTAACATATTCATGTATCAAAACTGCACCAAACTAAATAAACTAAAACCATGGACTTCACCACTATGAAATATATTCATGTATCAAAACTGCACTTGTACCCCCTAAATATAAACAAATACAAAAATTTTTTTAAAAACCTCAGTTTCAGGATATAGGTTGCTTGAATTTAGAATTCATTCTATTATATTTTATAGGTTAAACACTGAAAGAAGAAAGCAAATATAAATTCAAAACACCTTCATATGCAAGTCTAGGTAGAAAAACATGACTATACATAAACTCTAGAAATCACCCACAGGGAGGTCAATGAAACAAATGCAATGAAAGAAGAACAGTTTATTATTTATATTTATTTTAAAATGGTCCAAGTTTGATGTAGAATGTAAGATCTTTTCTACATTAGAAATATGAAAAAAAAAAAAAAAAAACTATTCCTCAAAAGAAAGAACAAGCAGTTTGTTTTTCCAGAGAGAAGAGAAGAGAGAGGATAAACCAAAGCCAGGGTCATAAAGCCAGTTGGATGGCAGAAGTCTTCAGGCTATGGTATTGGACTATTTCCCTATGTTACTGTCTTCCCCAGTGAAATACGTAACCTCATAAAATTCTTGAGGGTAATGATTTCTGGAAATAAAAGATATAGATCCCTCACTGAAATTATCATTCAATAGAACAGTGCAATATGAGAAGACAGAGTCAGAGAATTTAACTTTAACTGTTAGAAAGCCACAGCATTGAGATATGGTCAGTTCTCAGAGAAATACATGGTGATTCTCAGAGAAACAAGAAGCCTCCCTGCAGGAATTTCTCCAAGTTGAAAATTCATTTATTGCATCAGAAATTAAGAATATGACCCTTAGAGACAGACCTTCTGCATTTTAATCCTGACTCTGCCACTACTAATCTGTAAAACCTTGGTTAGTGTTCTTAAGCTCTATGTACCTCTGCAAAATGAAAATAATAATACTCTTCATTCTAAGTTTTTTTTTTTTTTTTTTTTTGAGACGGAGTCTCGCTCTTGTTACCCAGGCTGGAGTGCAATGGCGCGATCTCGGCTCACCGCAACCTCCGCCTCCTGGGTTCAGGCAATTCTCCTGCCTCAGCCTCCTGAGTAGCTGGGATTACAGGCACGCGCCACCGTGCCCAGCTAATTTTTTTTCTATTAGTAGAGACGGGGTTTCACAATGTTGACCAGGATGGTCTCGATCTCTCGACCTCGTGATCCACCCGCCTCGGCCTCCCAAAGTGCTGGGATTACAGGCTTGAGCCACCGCGCCCGGCCCATTCTAAGTTTTTTAAAAAAATATTAAACAAAATAATGACAGAGGAGGCTGTGAAAGCCTGGCTCAGCAGGTAGAGAGGAAAGGTATCAGGAGAGAAAAACACCCATGGGATACTACCTCCACCACCCCTGTATCTAGCAGGTGGAGGTGTGGTTAATAATTTCCTCTTATGCCAGAATTTTTGCTGAGAAGGGACTGTTCCAATTTTTGCTGAGAAGGGACTGTTTATATGTAGGTGCAAATAAATCAACTAACGTCTTATGCCAGAAAGTTTGCTTAGAAGGGACTGTCCCAACTTTGGCGCAGGTGCAATAAATCAACTAAATATCCCTGTCTTGACCCAGAGCTAATTATCGTATCATTAGTATTGCATCTTTAGCCTCCCTCCATGGGTTTTGCTTAGGCACTCATGGGTAATAACCAAGATGGAGTAGCTATGGCCCACCCCAGGCATGTGCAAATGCAACAACTCCAGTGGGGAACTTTACCCTTCCCATTTGAGTGGAACCCACAGAAGACTTTCTTGCTTCCGATACATAAAATACCCAGAACTCAGTCCCATCTTTGGCAACCCACTTTTGGTCCCCTGTCATTGCTGAGAGCTTTTCTGTCACTTAACAAATCCTACTCTTCTCGCTCTTTGGTGTCTATGTACCTTATTCTTCTTAGTTGTAGGACAGTAACTCGGACCTCACTAAACTAAGGAGTAAGGAGACTGTAACACCCACACACTGCATAAAATTTATAAGTGTCTGGCACAGAATATACCAAATTTCACTGTGAACTGCATCTTATAACTAAATTTGTTAGCCATTATCATTAATAGTAAATTTTTCATCACCATTTTATATCCTGTTTCCCTATCACTAACAGTTCGGCATACAGGTGTTTAGGCCTCACCATATTGTATCAGTATTCCAATTTGATGATATATTATCCTCTGATTACACACTGAAGCCTATGCAGCTGTGTCACATGGTTACCATGTTATTCAGCGTCCAGCTCTCTGACTCCTTCCTGTTTCCCTATCACTAACAGTTCGGCACACAGGTGTTTAGGCCTCACCATATTATATCAGTATTCCAATTTGATGGTATATTATCCTCTGATTACACACTGAAGCCTATGCAGCTGTGTCACGTGGTTACCATGTTATTCAGCTTCCAGCTTCCTGACTCCTTATGAATCCCAAATACATTAAATATATTTTTTTCTCTGTTCAGTCTTTGCACTTGCAAATTGCCGTGTGTCTCCATTACAGTCATAAGCAACATAATACAGTTTCCTAGGCCAGCTGGAAGGATTGTCACACTGTCATGTCCTCCAGGATCACCCCACAAGAGTAAAAAAAATAAAATAACACCTATTCTTCATTTTTCTTATATGTTCCTTAAGCTTACTTTCCCCAATTGTCACTTTCTTTCACATATAAATTTTCATTTATGACCTTCATGTCTGCTGTTTTATTTCGGTAACAATCAGATCACAAAACTTATCAAGATTACCCAAGCTAAGAATAGCTCCTTAACAGTAATTTCTCTCCAAGTAACATTTTACCATTCTATTTTTCAATGGGATAGTTTATTCACCTTTCTATGCCTCCAAATTATTTGACACGTTGAAATCCGATTTCTATTTCAGTAACAAAAATCTGATTTTTATTTCAGTAACGCTAGACAGTTGTTAAAAACCTATTAGAAAAGACCATTTGTGTGTATAGATGTTTGTGTGTGTGTGTGCATGAGTGTATATATCATGAGTACATGCATATATGAGTTTCCTTGTCTCTTACCCTTTCATGTCAGTGACATATGTCATTGTGGACTCAACTGTCATTTTTGAAACTCTTTCCCTTTGACATCTGTGACACCAAACATTCTCTTCTCTCTTTCTGACTCCTTCACTTAGACTTCAGAGTGATGAGTTTATTGCAAATATGCTCATTACCTTGCTTACAAGATTCATTCTTATTTTGATACCTTCCTTATCTTTTTGAGGTTAATGCATATTATTGGTTTGAATCATCTTTATATTTTTGTGTTGATCACTGAAAAGTTTTGATATGGCTCTTCACTGTTAAATACATTTTGCTTGGCACGTTTTTTAACTCTGTTCAATCTCCACCTGAAACTAGAGCTCTGAGTCACCTGTACCATGAATGGTTAATAGATCACCTTGTTTTTCAGGATATGGTCTAAGAGCTATGTGGGAGACATAGCCCAGGATCCTGACAGTTCCCATCTCGGATGCTGACTCTGGAATCCTAGTTCGAAATATCACTGAACATCTCTCACAGGCATTTTAGAAGTGACCAGAAAACTGGAAAACCTGGTGTGGCTGCTAAGACATTCACATCCAATGGAATCAGCAAAGGCTGTATATTAATGTGTTTGTGCTTTTTAAAGATTGTAAAGATGTGAATAAGTTTTCATTTACCATATTTGAACACATAGGAAAATTAAATGCAATTTTCCTGTGCATTGTCAAAGACAGAATTCTCATAGAAACCCAAAACCTTTTCACAATCCGAATGAAAGAACATTAAGTCTGATTCCATCATTTTACCACAAAGAAGAAATTTTCCAAGGTCCCACTCTTAGTAGACATTCTATCTGACTCAGTTCACTGTTGTTATGATTAAACAAGAGTGAGTTCCCTAAAAGTCAATGTTGTAAGAATTCTTAAGTATTACTTTATTATGTTTCTAGCCTAATAAAGTGTTTTTATTTAAATACATTATTGATATTTTATTATGTCCAATGGACTGAAGTTAATATGAATGTTTACTCTTCATATATCTTTTCATTTAATATACAAAGATACAGAAAACAGAAGAGAATTGTGGGAAAAAATGTTTATTACAGATGAAATTTGAGTTGGCTTACAATGAAAGCATAGATAAGACCTATACTCCTGGTAGAGGTTAAGTCAAAATCAGACAATAAAAGACAGTTGAAGAGAAGTGGGCAGTGATACTAAGATCACTTAGCTAAGCAAAGCAGTAACAGATGAGTACAGAACGAATCTGAATGTCCCTGCAATCACAGTACTAGGAAAAATCAAGTCAGTTAAATGATATAGATTGTTTACAAGGTACGACAGCTTGGTGAAAGCAGCACTTTTTTTTTTTTTTTTTAACAACGTTGGGGTTAGTCACCAAAAATACTGATCAAAGTAACCAATAATATTGTCATTAACAAGACTTGGTCTTAGAACCTTATGAATTTTTCTGAATTTTTTAAGAAATGATCAGCATGTAGCTTTTTCATAAATTGTCCTTTAATGAAATACTGACATGATGGGGACCATGAAGGAAATGCTTAGTTGTTCACCACAGTTATCAAATGACCAGGATCTAGTATCTTTCTGAGATCACTACTTTTAATTCGAATGTTGCTTCAGTTAGTGTTCTGGGAAAAGTAAGTGACATGGTTATTAGGACTAAAGTTTCCAGGTGTGTGGGTTGGACTTATCCATGTAGACATCAGAGGGAATGCCTGAAGGGAAAGAAGACTTTTCTCAGAAAGCAGTTGTTGATGAGCACCCAGCTCACATCCTTGTTTAAACTCTGGGTAACAAAAATAAAAGGCTACAGCTTAGAGCACGGAAGAGGTTCTTTGTCATTTTGCAGAATAATGAATATGTCTCAATTAGTCACAGGATGGAAGACCATACAGTGAAAGCGATTATTGTCTGTTTGCTTGTTTTAATAAAAGGCTGGGCACTTTGTGGTCAAATCTGACAGTCTTGACTTCATGCACATTTGTGTCATTAGTGGCGGCCTTTGCTGGAACCTGATTGACACTAGTTTTTGTTAAGTCCTAAGGACTGAGAATAAATTGAGCTTCATCAGTCACTCTGCACTTGCTAATTCTGTGGAAATATGTCAGCCAACTTTGAGAAAACCTGATTAACTGTTAGAGAGTTTCTGTTGAATAATGATTTCAATTGGTTACAGCTAGAGATAATTTTCACTGAGAATTGTCACTGAACCTGGATTTGGGTAGAAGGATCTTGAAAAATCAAAAGAAGAAATTTTTTATTAAAAACATTATCTACCACAAAAAACATTGTAAATTGTTATTTCGACTAGAAAATTTACTGGTCAGCAGGAAATGAATTAGATTTCATTTTCTTTGATAAAGTGACTCAGTATTTTATATAATCTATAAATAAAAAATTCAGACAGTAGTGTAAATAATCTTCCAGAAAGAAGTCTTTTCAAAAACAAAAATAATACAATGAAAGTAGTAATGGCAATAGTGTTCTGCTTTCATGGATTTCTGTGTAGGAATATTTTCAATCAAGTAATAATTTTATGAGCTCTTTTCAAGTATTCTTCAATTTAAACTAAATCCTAATAATTATATTGTAACATGCAGTAAATTTTAAACTTATTCTCAGTTCTACAATCTTTGCTTGAGATTGTTATTTTTTTTTAACTTCTGAGTTTTACGTATAGTAGTGAATATACCCTGGATATATTATATCATTAAAATTGTAATATTAGAGTATAAAAATTAAAGTCCTCACGATCAGACACTAAATTTCATAATAAAATATCATTTTCAGTAGCAATGTGGCATACTGGTAATAAGAAAGCATTTTTAACCTAGAGAGATTGTTTCCCAGTGCTTTTATCTTCTTCCTTTTGGAAGGAAACTGTATCAGTACAAAACATATAATTCAGCATTCAGTTTGTTTAAAGGAATTTTATTTAAATTAAATATATGTGTAATAACCAATAATTAGCAAATTAAATGCTTATTACATTAAGTTATAATCTAACATATTTTGAATGATATGAGACATGCTCATTACTTAATGTTAAATGAAAAAATGAGAGTACAGAATGAAATTTTAACAACAGCTAACCCTGGAAATAGATAGAATTGTTCTTCTTTCCTTTCTTTTTTCTATCTCTTCTAATTTTGCCATAATGAACTAGGTTTAAAATTACGATCTTGTGTTTGCTATAGTAAAAGAAAAACCTATCAATGTACTTTCTAAAAACCATCCCACGTTTAAGAATATAGTTTCATTCCAACTGGGTCTCACATATTCATATATTTCATTTTAGAAATTGCTCCTAAATCTTTTCAAAATTAGAGACTGTGATTTATATGAGGTTAGACAGGCAGAATGGCTATGTATAATTCAATATACTGTTTACCTTACAATACCCTACCCTTCATCCACCTATGAAACCACAGGTCTGCATCTATCCAGGGAGCTAAAGGGGAGAAGTGATGTTTGATAATTTGTACAAAGGCACAATATAAACTGGTGGGAGCCTTGTAAACAAATAATTACTCTATATTAATAACAATTTCTAAATCAACTTATGTAAAAATAGTTTCTAGAAGGTAGAAACCAATTTTTACACAATAATTTCCAATATGCTTTGGGGAATTGAAATCTCATAGATAGAAATCCAGTGAGAGCAACAGGATAGGGAGGAGGGTGAGGGGTAATGGACAGATATGGGAACGAAAACATGTCACCTAAAATTAGATATTTACAAAGTTTTACAAATTATTTTTAATTACCAACTCTTGTATTAAGACACAGAAAGCATTATATTTGGAAATAGATGGGAGAAGGAATGGTATGGGCGTGTATTTAAGAAGCCCAGACAACAGGGCTTATGCAACAATGATTGTTTTGGTTACTTTAACTATCAGTAAATGATACATTTTGTATTTCATTGTGGTTTTCATTGGCATTTCTCTAATTATGAGTGATGATGACCTTAGAATGGCAATCATTAAAAAGTCAGGAACAACAGATGATGGAGAGGATGTGGAGAAATAGTAACGCTTTTACACTGTTTGTGGGAATATAAATTAGTTCAACCATTGTGGAAGACAGTGTGGTGATTCCTCAAGGATCTAGAACCAGAAATGTCATTTGACCCTGCAATCCCATTACTGGGCATATATCCAAAGGATTATAAATCATTCTACTATAAGGACACATGTACATGTATGTTTATTGCAGCACTATTCACAACAGCAGACTTGGAACCAACCCAAATGCCCATAAGTGATAGACTGGATAAAGAAAATGTGGCACATATACACCATGAAATACTATGCAGCCATAAAAAAGAATGAGTTCATGTCCTTTTCAGGGACAAGGATGAAGCTGGAAACGATCATTCTTAGCAAATTAACACAGAAACAGAAAACCAAACACAACATGTTCTCACTCAAAAGTGGGCGTTGAACAATCAGAACACATGGACACAGGGAGGGGAATATCACACACTGGGGCCTGTTGGGGAGGTGGAACCCTACAGGAGGGATACCATTAGGAGAAATACCTAATGTAGATGATGGGATGATGAGTGCAGCAAACCGCCATGGCACGTGTATACCTATATAACAAACCTGCATGTTCTGCATATGTATCCAGAACTTAAAGTGTACTGAAAAAAAAAATTAAAGTAAAAAAATAAAACTAATTGAAGAATTAAAATAAGAAGATTTGTAGGATGACACTTGTCAAAGTGTGTACATTTTCCAGACAATACCTGCAAATACTAAAAATATAATCCTTTAAATATGAATTTAAGATGTGGAAGTGTTGGGAACAAGTGGAGTTGAATCTGCCTTCACCTCTCACACTCAGCTGCCCCAGAACTATTTTATCTTCCAACTAAAATGTATGGATATATTTCTGATTTCTGTTGAGCTGCTATTTAAATTCACCTTCTGGGAGGTATATTTTTGAAGATGATTTTTAATATCATGTACAGAGGGTAGAGAAGAGTATTAGAGTCATCCAATTTACAGGGATGGATTTGATGAGAATTATTTTTATAATAAGGATTATGTTAAACATATCACATGAATCCTACTACAGTTCTAATATTTCTAAGTCATTTTTATACTTATTACCAACATGCTTTCTTAATATTTTCAAATCAACATAGTTGAAACGCTGAACAGGGTAAGCATTTGCCCACATGATTATTTCCAATTGGTCTGGCTCATCCCATCTTTCTTTTCAGAATTTTCGATTATTATAGACATCACACAAAATGTGAAGATAGTGCCCCGCAGTGTATTGTACTTTATGCTTGCTAACACACAATATCTACAGAAGGTATAAATAAAAAATCATTAGGAAGGGTTTTACTTACCATCTGGAAGTTCAATATCAGGCTTCAACGAATAGCTTTTAACACTTACTGACTCTAATATCCTGCCTCTTTATGTCTTTATGATAATATTCTAAGGGCAAATATAGTTCACAGTTTTCTTTTTTTTTCCTTTTACTCTATTAACCTATTGCAGTTTTGATTTCAATTACCTTGTAATGCATATAAAAATAAATTACAGAGAGAAAATATTACAGAGAGGTTTAACAAGTTAATGGTAAATTAAATGCATGCTCTTCTTCATTATGCAAATTTGCAATGCTGTGGAACATTTAGCACTCTCTCCTGGATAACACTCAACATTTTATATGCAGATAAGTCAGCAGCTCTAGTGAACTTTTGCCTTACCCATGCATTAATTGAAGAAATACACACTGAAGTTTTTCCAATTGCTTTACAAGCTATAGGTAGGGTAATAGCCAATTCATTACTTCATATAGAGTAGTAACTTCTAATCATGTCAATTAGGGTGTTCCTTCTGAAAAAGACTATTGTGATGAGAAAATAAATGCTAGTTTTCATTTAAGATTTAAATTTTTGAATGCACTCACTTATTTCTCATTAAAGAGAGTATAAGATCATTGAGCAAACATAGTTTTATCATAATTAATAAATATCACTTTCTTATTTACAAATAATTTCCAGTTATCTACTTTAAATTCTGGTAGTATCAAAACATAATAAATTAGTTTCTATTTATTAATATTGAAATCATCCAAGCAACAATTGTTTTTTCAAACTAACGATCTAAATCTTATTCAAAATCTACTTTTCCTCAAATTGGTTTATAGGTTTAGATGCAGAATCATCTTATACTTCTGCTATCGATTTGAAAAATGTTGGTTC
Source organism: Aotus nancymaae (assembly GCF_030222135.1). NCBI lineage: Eukaryota > Metazoa > Chordata > Mammalia > Primates > Aotidae > Aotus > Aotus nancymaae. Next base: position 27,846,495 of record NW_026988435.1, read on the forward strand.
TAAATTGCCTTAAAGAAGATAGCCTTAACATTTTCTGTATAATTTCAATTAATTTCTTAAAGTATAATCTCAGAGTCTTCCAAGGACATTCAAGTAACTTGGAAGTATAAGAATGCTTAGTGTATTCAGCGGTAAAAGTAGAGCAGGAGGAACATTTTTTCATGGATATTGTAAAAGAAAAAGGGAAAAAAAGAATGAAAGAGAAAGAAAGGGGGAGAAAAGGAAGGGAGAAACGAGAAGGAAGGAGGGAAAAGGGAAATGAAGGAGTGAAGGAAAGAAGGGGTGGAAGAAAGGATAGGAAGTAAAATGGATAGATGTATGTAAATGAAGATATTTATTGTTACAGATATAGATATAGATGTAATTTTGGCTACAGAATCAGTTACTCCATGTTCAAGAAAAAAAACCTTTTTTTTTCTATTGCATACTTTCACTCCCATGGAGTAAAACAGTTTTACACCATTATCTTTCAATCAGATTACCCTTGTATCTTTAGTCAATACAACTGCATTGTGATCAAATATATGTACTTACACTACCTTTCCTGTTGTTTGCAGATCATTAGAGCTACCCAAATGAATACTAGTTTTAGTTCTATACATCATTTTGGATTTTGATTACCTAACAAAACTATATCACATTCCACTCAATAAGGTGGACAGAATAGAAGATAGGCCTAACTATATGAATATACAGCCAACATTTTTTTGAAAATTAACTTTACTTTGTCTAAAACACACCAAAAATTTCTGCTTCTCCAAATCTTAAGCCTAAAAGTATAGTTTAAAAGCTAATGGCCATAATTTATTATGAATTTTTTGCCAAAATTATCAGTTCGGTAATAAGCTCTTTGTAATTCTCTGAGAATAATTAGTTTTGAAACAGTTTTTTTTTTCCCCGACATTAAAAAGTGCATACTAGAACATATTTTTATGGGACTATTATTAGCCATTATATATGGAGTTTTTAGGCTTTAAAAGTGTTTATAAAAAAGAATTTTTATATTCTCTTAAGTGGCTTTTGATTCTAATTGTTAGGAATTCTGAAGGTTTGGTCAGGCAGTGTAGCTCGCGCCTGTAATACCAGCACTTTTGGAGGCTGAGGTGGACGGATCATTTGAGGGCAGGAATTTGAGACCAGTCTGGCCAACATGATGTAACCCAGTTCTACTAAAAGTACAAAGATTAGCTGGGTGTGGTGGCGCACTCTTGTAATTCCAGCTACTTGGGAGGATGAGGCATGAAAATCATTTGAACCCAGGAGGCGGAAGTTGCAGTGAGTCGAGATTGCACCACTGCACTCCAGCCTGGGAGACAGAGTGAGATTCTGCCTAAAAAAAAAAAAAAAAATTCTGAAGACTCTAAGTAACCTACTTACTTTCAAACTAAGTTACCCTGCTACATTGCTACAGTTTCATGGAAGCTGACAGAAGGCATGAAATTCCTGGGTCTGGGACAAAAAGTTTTATTATTCACAGCAAAAGCAGTAACTGTAGTAGAAACATATTCACGTCTATTCTCTGAGACCCAGTTTCCACAAAGAGAACGAAATTCAGCCTAGACATCTACACACACAGTGTGCTGTCATACGGGAAGAAACGTTTATCTTAGGGAATCTGCCACTTTATAGCAGTGAGTAAATAAGCCTCTTTGTCAAAGAAGGAGAAGGAGATGTTACTTCACCCTCTAGACTGCTCACGGCAAACACAACCTTGGAAGTGGCCAAATAGAGTCAGCAGAGACTTTCCTTTAATTCCAAAAAATTAATAAAAACTTATATTGTCGACTCTGCCACATGTACAGTGCATAACAGTATTGTAACATGAAAATATCTTGCTGTTTCTTCTGACATTGAAACCAGAAGTAGACGAGGACCAAATAAAAAGTAGGAGAGAGAGGTAGACTGAGAACACTCACACTCGCTGTAATAAGACAACCATTAATGGAAATCTCTAGGGATTGTAGAGAACCATCTAAAAGGTGAAGGAATGCTGTCCAGGAGTTACGGCAGCAATTGTGTTCTGATGCTTTTTATGGAAGTATTCCAAAGTACCCTGATTAATTCACCACATGCTATCTAATTACAGTTAATTCTGATGTTTCTTTTTTCAAACTCTGTATGAAAAACTATATTGATGTCAGTTTTCGGTTTTTAATATGGTGAATAAAACTAGAAGGAAAGAAAATCGTTTTTCATAGTTGCTTATTTGGAAACCTATAGCACAAGCTGGGATTGAATTTAGGCACATAGAAAGATACACCTGCATTTTTCTATTATAGCACAAGAGTTGCTGTGTGGGTTGGAAACTGGCAGAGCTGAATGCTTAGGCATGTCTACAATTAAGAGGAGCAAGCCCTTTAATTGCCTGTTTTTTTGGACACTGAGTATAATGATGCACGTTTAAGCCAGTTTTCAAGTTGAATATTGACACTTGTTTACTTGATGTTCTTCACATGGAAAAATGACAACCTTATACTTATTCTCATTGGCCTACATTTTTTCCTGCCCTTTATCCACCTGAATGAATTGAAGAGCAGGTAGAAGAGGCATACACCACTGAAAGCAGAGGACTTGTGCTTCATCTCAAATGTTATATTCTTTATAGAATGCAGACAATAATTTAACCTCTTTCCAGTAGCACAAACCTAACTTGCCCCCAGGACATGAAACATTGAAGCACAAGATGAAATTGTATCGTTGTGGAAACACTCATGACTGAATAACCCTACAAGTCCCTGCATTCACTCCACTGCTTTATTTTGATGCTTTATTGTGAGCTTTGCAGTAGAAAAGAAAATGAGCTCTTTGAATAATACAAGAAACTAAATGTCACTAACCTCGTCACTTTATGAAATAAATTCCTTTCCTTCCATTCTCCTTTCCTTCCTCATTCCTTCTTTCCTTTGTTCTGTCTTAAATGAAGGTAAAATAAAAATTTAAATGCTGGAAGAAAAACAATCTACATTTATTAAGCCTAATAAGGCCAAATTCACATGTGTATCTCACTTAATTCTCAAACTAACTGTATCTGATTCATCATTATCTTTATTTCTTAAAGTTGAGGAAAGCCAAGCTCAGAGATACTTTGTAACTTGCCAAAGTGACACAATTTTGTTCAAAGGAAGGTCATTCTAACTCCATGTAAAACATAGGATAGTGTGATGTGATGCTAAAGTATCTATGGAAGAAAAAGAAACAATGGTTTCTATTTAACAGGGTAATTTGAAAATATCACCTTTATTTTCATATCATTCTTCCAGGAGTCACTGTAAGATTTCTACTCCACCCCAACTTCTTTGTGATATAAATTTCACTTATTCTCAAATAAATTAATTTATTGTACAGCTGCACAATATATTTAAATTGTTGTTTCAACCTTTCCTACTACTTCCTTGTAATGTTCTTCAGTCATGGAATTAAAAGGAGAAATCATTTCTACACACACATACAAACACACACAAAATGCCAGAAGAAAGAATGCCTTCCTTGGCATACTCCTTAACAGTTTCCTGGTTATAACATACAATTACCTGTAATTTTGGCAATTATGCATTGACACAGAAAATACATAAGGGACAAAATAAAGATATAGGATGATTATTTTTATCCTCTTCCAGAGTTCCTAGGAATTATTTTTAAAAATTAATATATTAACTTATGGCATATTACAGTTATTAATCAGATTTCTATTATATCTAGATATAATACTTCTACGAAAAAGACAATGATAAAAATAATCCAGGGTAAACATAAAAAGTCTCTCCTTATCATAAAGGATAGTTTAAATTTAATGTATTTATTTCCATGAGATAGTATTGAGAAATATGCTCTTTAAAATATGCCATGTGTATGTAATTTCCATCTAAACATCTTGAATTAGGAATATCTCCTGTCTGATAGGCCAAATGAAATCTCTTCAAAGTACTGTTTTGGAAAAGGAGATTATTTGAAGTTCAGCAAAATTTGAAGGTAAATAATATTTCCTTGTAGCAAAAAAAAAAAAAAAAAAAAAAAAAAAAAATTGCTACAAGAGAAAGAAAAGGCAGTGAACTCATGGTCCTTTTTAGCTGCTGGCTCATTATTTTTCACAGCAATAATGGCCCAGATAATTCAATACAGTCTGCTTTGTGTTTGCCTTTTCTCCCTGGCCAGGAGTTCTCTAAACAGAAGTCTGATTTGGTGAGGCTTCCATACTATTATTTTAAAATAAATAGTATATTTCATTATAACCAGCTATCACTACGATGAATGAGACTGAAGTACTTCAACATCTGATAAGACTACACATACATCTCAGAATTTATATCTTTATATTTTCAGTTCTATTAAATAAGCTGTAGAACATTCCAATTCACCTCCAATATACATCTCAAAATACATGCCTTTGATTTATATTTTTGAAATTACATTTCATTGCTATCTCTTAAATCAAGTATTGAGTTTCTTTCTTAAGTTTACCGTGCATTGAATATTCATTATATTTTCTCAGAGCTGCAGCCATCGTCTTTTATGGTGATTCAAAGTGATTCTAGCAAAAGCCTTCCACATATTGACTACTTTTACTCATTATTAAAGACGGATAATTAGTGTGATTTCTAATTTATTCTCATCTGGAAATCATGAAAATTTTCTTGAAGTTTTCAGCATCATTTGCTCATGACAGCTTTTATGAAAAGAGCGTGAGTTTATATATTCATCCATGAGAATGAGTAGTTGGAGACCACATGTCACAGTTTCAAGTACTGGGATTTTCTTTGTGCTGGTTAGAAATATAGCCAATGACCTATGCCTGAAACTGCCTGTGCCTCTTCTCATAAGGTATGGTACTAGCATTTAATAGGACTCATATCGATAATAAATGATAAATACATGTTTAGCTAAAATAAAGCTACAAGTTAGCTATGGCAGTGATGCCCATTAATTAAAAAACACAGTATTTATAACTACCAAACCTGGGAATAAATCCTACCGTTTTCTGTGGGATTTTTTTTCTTCAGGAAACCAATTTGAAGCCTTTTGGGTAACATTGTAAAACAATAGTCAATGTGTTTATTCTTTATTGACTCCCAGCTTCTGACTAACCCTTCATTACTCAGTTCTGTAATGCTGGGGATCTAATTCTGCAAAACCAAATATTTCTCTTCTGCCAGTGGAGTCGCTGTTGAGCTCTAACAATAGGTAGCACTAGAGGAAGACAAAGATTCCCGTTGCCTCTTGTTCCTCACAGCATTTTCCCAAAGTTCTTCACCGGAGCAGGAGCCATTGGCTCCAATAGCAACACTTTTGCTGATATTTTCCACATTTCAAAACTAGTCTAATTTTTCTCCTAAGAAATGATGCACTAGTTGCCCTGATCCTCCTTCTTAGAGAACTTAGTCATAATTCCACTGGGGCCCCTCTAGATTCCCCAGGCATCTGTGATAGTCAGGCAGCATACCATCCTCAGAGATCTCAGTCCCAGAGTCCAGAAAACCCCTCCTCCAAGCTCCGGAGGCACAGTCAAGGTGGACAGTATGATTTTCAGGGGTGGTGGTGAGTTTCTCCGAGCTAATAAATTATAATAATCTTGGGCTCTGTCTTTGTTTGTTTGTTTGTTTCAATCCATGGGGCTGATATGGTCTGGCTCTGAGTCCTCACCCAAATCTCATTTCCAATTGTAATCCCCACGTGTTGAGGGAGGGAACTGGTGGGAGGTGATTGAATTACAGAGGCGGTTTTCCCCATGCTTTTCTTGAGATGGTGAGTGAGTTCTCATGAAATCTGATGGTTTAAACGTGTTCTGGCAGTTCCCCCTTTGCTCTCTCTCTCCTGCTTCACCAGGGTAAAACGTGCCTTGCTTCCTCTTCACCTTCCGCCATGATTGTAAATTTCCTGAGGCCTCCCCAGCCATGTGGAACTATGAGTCAATTAAAATTCTTCTCTTTAAAAATTAACCAGTCTAGGGTAGTTCTTTACAGCAACATGAAAACAGATCAATACCAGGTGCTTTCTGCCTTCTTTTAGTCTTTCTCCTGATATCTCTGTGCTTCCTGTTTGCCTTTTCAGTTCTCGAAAACTTGGTTAACAAGTTTTAGATAACTAGTGAAGGTTCTCTTTCCTGAGTAATACAGAAATTCATACAGTATCAATAGTGGTCCTAGGAAAGAGACCGCCAAATAGTGATGTAGGGATTGATTTACGTCTTTGGGCTAGAACATAGTGATGAGCTCCTTGCCCAGGAATAATGTGGTGCTAGTAGTCTTTGGCATGTAGTGGTATCACATTAATCAAATTATTACTTGGTTGATTCTGAATATCTGGATGAACAGCTGCCTACTTCATTTGACCATTATGACAGTAACATTACCTAAGAATGGTAGGATGACATACATGCAATTGATTGAAGTCACTATTGGATAATCAGAGACCTTCCGTGGCATCTGTAAAACAATCTTTTATTTCTTGAAGCAATGCATTCAATTTCATAGAAAAACAGACAAGTAATTTAATTGTGTTGACTGTAGCTTTATGATTGTATATTAAATTGTCTTGCCAAATGTCTCTTGTGAAAGTTACAGTGCTGTCAGGATAGAAATGTAACCATGTGCTGGCCAAGGCTCAATCAAAGAAAAAGAAGCAGCGACAAAAAAGAATTGGCTGATGTGGTTATGGGGATTCGATTGCAAGTCCAAAATTCACAGGGCAGGCTGTCAGGAAGAAGAGGCCAGAACTCTCGGTTAGAAGATACAATTCACAGTGAAATTTCTTGTTCTTCTGGGAATCTCAGTTCTCCTTTTATGGTCTTTTCACTGATTAAATCATGACCACCCAGGTTATCTAGGATGGTCTTTACATAATGTCCACTGATTATGAATTTACATAGTATCTGCAAATACCTTCACATAATACCTAGATTCGTATTTGATTTTATAGCTTGGAACAATAGCCTAGCCAACTAAGCACTTAAAACTCATCATCATAGACTCTGAGATTGGATATGTGGATGCCCACATAAAAAATGAGGACTTGAACCCTGAAGTTACACTAAGTCTCCTTTGCCAGTTAAGAACCCACCTTCCCCTGTCTGAAGACACTCACACCATCTTACTTAAAAAACAGATAAGCAAACAAAGAAATAAACAAACAGTAATAAACCTACCTGAGGCAATTGCCTTATAAGGGCATACCTATTTTTCTCAAGATACATACTAAGCACCCCTTATTACCTGTAGATCACCAACCACGGTCAGCTATGATCATGTTCCAGGGGAAGTCTAACCCTAAAGGAAATAGTTTATACTCCACAAGAATCATAAGATGTTTTCTAATTTATGTCATCAGAAATTTGAGAATTATGTGTGAATGAAAATAGAACCTCTAGTCTCCAAACTCCCTATGCCAAAGGGAAAGTTAAGCTTGGGAAATGAATCATGCAAAAACTGCTTTCCTTTTTTTTTTTCCCCAAATAGTTGTAAGTTCACAATTCCGTGTCATAGCCTTGTTTTCTCCACTCTCTCTTTTTACATGTTTACTTCATCTTTTGTAAAATGTAGATTTACTTAGCACAGGGCAATGTATAATTGAATTTTTCCTCAACATCCTCATTTTACATGTAAAATGTAGATTCACTGAAACGAATCAGAACCTCACAGGAATGTGAGCATCTGCCACACTGCCTCCCCTTCCTCCTCTGTTTTCTTCTTGCTTCCTCTTTCCCCTTTAAAGACTGAAGTTCCCAAAAGTCCATTTGAACAAAGCACAGCAAATGCTCTTGTGATGTGTATTTTTCCCAGGTACACCCTCAACCTTAGTTAAATAAACCTCTGTAGATTGAGATCTGCTTCGATCACTTTTTGGTTTACGTATGTGTGTGAATGGACTCTACAAGTGTTTGATTCAGAAAGACAGAATTTATCATTTACTGGATTGAGATGGATGTATTGATATGAGTATACAGCAAAAATTCTAAACTTGGTATATTGGCTCAGGAAGCTTGATGTGCACCCACCCAGTTTAGTTGGTTGTTTGAAATTTGGATGCAGTTGCAACTATATTCAGTAGGTCTCAGACACTAGGTCTTTACTGGGATAAAGTAGAAACAACAATACAAAGACTTACTAAAATAGAAATATTAGAGTCAGTTTATCACATGTAGTTTATAAACCACCAAACTCCTTCCTCCCACCCCGCCAACTGTATCACTGATAAGACACTTTTTCTCAGTGCTGTGTTAAGTAATACGTTAGTGAGGGCAGCACTAGCATCTTTGAACAGCTTTATGCTGGCTTTCTTCTTTAGCCTAGGTATGAAAGTGGGAGGTGCTGCCATCCAAATAGGCTCTGTGGTTACAGAGGTGGCTCCAGAGGAGCCTACTACTCAAATCGCACTTCAAAAGAGAATCCACGTGAAGAGTGGGTGGTTAGCCTCCACATTCCACACTTTGGGAATCCACTGCAGATTTCACACCAGGGACACGGTCTTTGCACAATCTTCCCAGCCAATGACAAAGCAAGGTGCTGTCATAGTAGAAAGCAGCTATTTCTGCATTAAGTGTAAATCCTCTAATGAATAATCTTTTCTCTGGCGCTACCCATTATCCTGGCCAGATTTACTTAGAGCTGCATTATAGTCTAGGGCTCTTCTTACTAATTCTGGTTCCTTCTACCCATCGTACCACAGAGTCTGAAAGCTATCTCTGCCTACTATGGCTACCTGCCTCTTTATGTTTCACAGGTGTTTTCCTCAGCAAATGTCTTGCACACTAATTATATGTTGGCTTCTACGTCTTAAATACCTAAATTGATGCATATAGAGTGGCAGAGGGTAATAGCAGTGCTTTTCTAGCAGAGATCATGTGCGATGATTTGTCATAATAGGCAGAGATTGGTGGTAGTTAATTGATTATGATATTCCTCAGAACTCAATGCATGAAAAATTTACTAACATATTGACAGGAAACCTCGAATTTGGGTCAATGTTCAAAATCTTGACTTCAGACAATCAATGGTTACTCATTATCTTTCACTGAGTTTTCAGACCTAACCCACTTCCCAGCCCTGGAGCCCTTTGGCTAAAGAAGAGCCCAGATTATATTAAATAAAGATCCTGAAACAGATTCATAAGCATATGTCATAAATGTTCTTTTAATCCTCTACTGAAATATCCCAGGGTGATTATTCCCTGAAGCAAGGAAAACTTACTCTTTATTATTTACTATTTTGATTTACTATTTTACTATTGAGATTATTCCCTGAGGCAAGGAAAAAAACCTACATCTTTCAAGTGTTTCTAGAAATTTTGTCTGAATGAATGAACATTTCTGGGGATCCCAAGAGTGTTGTGGTACAACAGTCAAAGTAGGCATTTATGGCAGCCAGATGATAAATCAAATTTAGGACAAAGACTGAACAACCATAGGTCTATTAAGTCAAAGAATACATTTTATGTTGATTTCCCTAATTTCTGAGTGTAAAATTAAAATAGATTTACTCAGCAATATGCAGAATTTATATAAACTTTTCTTACCTGTAGTGATAGAATGAGCTAGTGAAAATTCTTGGACCTTCCTTTCCCTACCAAGATTGTATGTCAAAATTGATACTGTATTTGGGGAGAAAGGCAAAGGTAGCTCACCATCAAAGACTTAAAAGATGCAAAGATAGTGATGCCTATCACATTCCAATTTAATTCACCTGTTTGATACAGATATATTAAAGATGTTTGTTATCACAAGACAAAATTACCACTCAGTACTGCTTTATAATCCACTGCCATGCACAGCTTGTTCAAAGAAACATAAACAATTCATTCAAAGAAACAAGTTCTAGTTGAGAATGTCTGAGAAAATTGTTTTCCTTTTATAGAGCAATGGTCATAAGCTAACAATAAATTATAGCTAATAAATTACCAAGTACCAGGATAAAAATAAAAAATAAATAAAAATTTTCAATGATTTAAGAACCAAAAGTAATCCTTTTAAAATAATTAATCACTCCCACAAGTTAATACAACTTTTGGGGGGATGATTGGAAATACTATCAAAAGTCTTATAAACTAAAAATGAAATTCTAAGACCTTATTCAATTGAACAAACCCTTCCTTTCTGCCAAGAGCATTCCAAAGTAAACCTGAAAAAGTCTAGTTCAAGCCCTGATGGAAATGAGGGAGTAGGGGTGGGGGAGCAGGCATGCCTTATTATAACTGCAACCCCCTTTTGGAATTCAGGTACAATTGACCATCATTAATATTAAAACATAGGTCTTGAGACTGATGAGACAGACTTTTTGCAGCAATAAGGCACCAAGTTCCAGTCTGCCCCCAATGTAGCATCATATGACAGCAAGCCCTGAAAGAAAATGAAGTATTTAACCCTAAAATATATTTATTTGACATTGGAGATGGCCCTGCAAAGCTGATTTCCATGGGGAAAATCTACATACCATAGAGAATTTCCTTCCGTTTCCAGGTCTTTTCCATCATCCAGGGGAATATTAACTGGGTCTGGCATTATTTTATGTCTGATAAGAACTCTGAAGCCTGCTACTTGGAGCTTCATCTTCCTGACAAAACTGTGGTCTCCACAATCCTTTGTCTTAATCCAGACACTTCCTTCTGTTGATTCCAGGTCTTTAGGTAATAGCCTAATAATATAACTCTTTCAATCAATTGCTAATCCAAAAGTCTTTGAGTCTCCATCTATGAACTGAAATATCCTCACCCTCCCACCACCATCAACTCAGCTTCAAGTTGTTCTGCCTTTCTGGGTGGAACCAATGTATGTCTTACACGTATTGATTGATGTCTTATATCTACCTTGGTCATTATGTTCTCAGGATCTCCTGGGGCTGTGTTACAGGCCATTGGTTACTCATATTTGGCTGAGAATAAAAACCCCTTGAAATATTTTCCAAAAGTTTGACTCTTTTCATCAATAGTCTTAACCATATTCCTACGATTTTAAAAAGAAATACCACTTTGAAAATTTATTCTAAAAGTAAAATTATTGTTTCACCTAAAAACAACTGGTTGAAAGAAGGTATTTAAATGGTATTTATAAAAGCAAGAAATTTGAAAGTATGAACCCAAAATATCTGAGACAGTCTCAGTCAATTTAGAAAGTTTATTTTGCCAAGGTTAAAGGCACACCAGTGACGTAGCATCAGAAGTCCTGATGATATGTGCCCCAGGTGGTTGAGGTACACATTTTAGGGAGACATGAAAAGTTAATCAGTATGTGTAAGATATACATTGGTTGGTCCTGTAAGGTGGGACAAGTAGAAGTTGGGGCTTCCAGGTTAGAAACAGATAAGAGACAAAAGGTTGCATTCTTTTGAGTCCTTGATCAGCATTCCACTGAATATACAATTTAGTCTGGCTCACTGAATCTAAATTTTTACATAAACAATAGGGCAGAGGAAGCAATCAGATATGCATTTATTTCATGTGAGCCTCAGAGGGTTGAGTGAGTTCTGTCTGTCCTTTGTGCACAAGGAGTTTCCCTGTAGGCAAATTGGGACACAGGTATGTAGCTTCTTATGTTTGTAGCTATCTTACTTAGAAGTAAAATGGTAAGCAGCTTTGACTGACACAGTTCTCAGGTTAACTTTTTCCTCAGCTCAGTGATTTTGGAGTCCTGAGATTTATTTTTCTTTCACAAAACAACATAAATGTTCAACATTAAGATATTGGTCATTTCCATATAACCATAGATCAACTAATGGCCAAATTATTTTAAGAATGCTTAGATAAATGAGAAAATATTCACAATATCATATTAAGTAAAAAGCATGCAGCAAAGCAAGTATATGTGATATATATGTGGGGGGGATGATTAATGTAAGTCTGGACTGCTAAAGTTCTGTGCATTGCTTTGTTGCCTTTTATTTATGTGTGTGTAAGATTTCTCCTTTATATTTATATTTTCAAATAATATGAGAGACAGAGATAAAGACAATGTATAATCTCTTCATTGGTTGCCTGAGATATTTGTAAACTATATCAGGATGGGCAAGTTTTGTCTTATGGGGTACAGTAGTAAATAGTTTATGCTTTATTGGCCAAATGGCAAAATCTAGGACATTGTATAAGTATTTATATAATCATTTAATATTAAGCTATAGTCAAATATAAAAGGCATTCTTAGGTCACAGGTAGTACAGTATCAGGAGGCTTGCTGAGGGTAGCTTATATACTCTTTCTACATCAGAAAAGTAAAGTTAATGCAAAAACTTGTTTACAACAGCATAATTAACTGAGCAAATTATGTACAATTTGACATTATTTATTATATTTTACTATGTATTCTCGTTGGCTTCTAGAATTTTTGCTTTGTTCATTTAAAAACTCCTGGAACTTAATATGGTACTATGTGCATAGAAGGGTTTCAACAAATTGGCTGAGTCAATTGCTCAATCAGTGATAAAATGGGACTCTCAGTTCTCCTCTCTTTGAAATCTCATAGGCATAACTTTGTTTGCAAAAGTACCACTACTTCACAAATAACCACGTCCTAATAAAAAATATACACACAGAAAAAGCATCTGTGGATGCCCAAATATCACAAATTTGATTCACATTGTTAAAAACTACATAAGAACGCATTTTCTATGGGTAAAATCTATATTCAAAATTATTTCTTGCTAAAAGGGTACACCTCAGTCAGATGAAGAAAAATACTTGGAATATATTGAATTCAAAGATTTCTGCCCTTTTAGTGGCCTTTACTTAAAATAAATATTTCCAGTTTATTAAAAAATAAATCTAATATCATACAAATATGACCTTAGATTTTAATTTGAAAAATGTGTCCCATGGCAATGTGTTCATAAATATGAAAGCTATAAATTATTTCAAACAAACATCATGTAATGAAATAAGTCTTTTGAAGTAACATTCATATACAAAAATACACCCACATACCTTTTTCTGAGTTATTTAAAAATATAAAGAGTCTATGTAATTCTACTGAAATAATATAAAAGATAAATTATTATAAAGATAAATATAAGTATTTAATCTGCAAAATTATTATTCTTAGGATTTAGTTTCCATAAATTTTTAAAATAATAGTTTCCTATTTACAACTTTTCTACACCTTGAATATGTCCTCCAAAAAGAGTAGTTTGAAAGCTTAATCCCCAATATAACAGTGTTAGGAGGTGGGGCCGTGAGGGCTCCATCGGCCCCTAGAAGTGATTAGTCCTTGAGGGCTCCATTCTCACTAATAGATTAATGTCTTTCTTGGGGAGTAGATTAGTGGTAAAAGGGAGAGTTTGGTCCCTCTTTCCCCACCTCCCTCTTCCCCTGTCTTGCACTTCTGCCTTCTGCCACAGGATAATTATAAAGCTATAATTGTGTATACTGTCTTCAAGAATAAAATCAAACCTGATTATGGTTTCCAGAAAAATAGAAAATAATTTGCCCTAGTTATGTTTGATTTATTGTACCAGCTGCTCTCTACATAAAATTTAACCTCTTTATGAAAATGAAACTTCTCCACTCTAGTCATAGAATCTTCACCATTGACACACAATTTAAACCGTGAAGCTTTGTATAATAAGAAAAGGCCCTAGAGATGAAACTCACATCAGACGTTATTTCATAAGACTTATGTGTCACCAAAGGGAGAAAAACATGGCCAACAAATAATCCTTAATAGTAGTTGAAGTCAATTACTACAGTGCAAAAGAGAACTTCTTTGGTACTTGGTTCTGACTCTAATGCCCACAGGGATTTCCAAGAATAGAGCAAGAAAATTATTTTGAGAAATAATAAAGTTATTTTTTCTTTGACAAATTCCATGAGCAAAGAAGAAAAATAACAGTTGGAGCAGGGTTTTTATTATGTCACTATACCCTAATCATTATTCCTTCAATCTGTTCTTTTTCCCCCTACTATTCAAGGCCTAGTAACCCCAGTTACTTTTTAAAAAAGAAGTTGGATTAACAGCTCCTCAAGAAGAAAGTTTTCAAATAAGAGACCTGTTTTCTGCAAAACCAACAATAAATATCTGAAGTTAAGGAACTTGAGCTCTACAATAAATATGTATTTTAAACAGTAAATTAGAAGGTATATCAGTGGTACAATGGGGAAAATTTGATGTCCAAAAAAGCATATGAAGTTTATCAGCAGCAGGGTTGACATTTAAATGCAGTGAGCATGGTATACCTTACTGAGAAGTGACATTAGAGCAAGGAATTGAGGTTAAAAGATATTCCAGGAAATGGGAACAGCCAGTGCAAAGACCTTGAAAAAGAAACATGTTTTCCAGGCACAGCAAGGAAGCCAGTGAAGCCAGAAGAAAATGAGCCAGGGGAAAAGTCTTAGCATATGAGGTCAGTAGTGTAGCAAAGTTCAGATCATGTAGACTGTTCATCTTAGTCCACTTTGTGTTACTATAAATGAATACCTGAGACTGCGTAATTTATAAAGAAAAAATATTTTAGCTCACTATCTACAGGCTATACAAGAAGCACAGTGCCAACATCTACTTCTAGTAAAGCCTTCAAGAAGCTTTCAATCATAGCAGAAGGCAAGTGGGGAGCAGGCATGTCACACTGTGAGAGAGAGAGGGAGAGAGGTGGTAAGGGAGCTGCCATGCTCTTTTTATCAACCAGCTCTTACATGAACTAATAGAGTGAGAAATTGCCCATGACATCAAGGATGGCACCAAGTCATTCATGAGCTATCTGCCTCTATGACCCAAACAACTCCCATTGGGCCCCACCTCCAGCCCAGAGGATTACATTTCAACATGAGATTTGGAGGGGCACACATCCAAACTATATCACTGTCTAAAATGCTCTTATTAACAATGACAAAGCCAAAACATTATCCTTAAAGTGCTATAGCTGAAAACTACCATTCTATACCTATCCAATGTTGAGAAATAATTCTCTTTAAGAATCAAAGTTTTGTACATATGCTTACTACCCTTTTAAGAATGTTTGTATAGAAAACAGTCTTGAAAAGATATGATGTCTTTTTCTGCAATATCTATCTATGTACGTGTATGTGTGTGTAAAATACATATACTCATATATACATATATGTCAATAAGACAATCAAAAGGAAGCCAGTGTCATAATTTTATTGACATAATCTATGTTTAAAATAATAAATTAAAACAATTATTTTATGGATGAAGAAGATTATATATTAATGATAAAAAGAACAATTCACTAGGAAGATCTAATAATCATATTTGATCTTAAAATAGATTTTGAGCTTGTTATAAAATAATATGTAAATATATTTGAATGAAATATCATGTAATATATATTTGAATAAAAGTAAAATTTCTACATATTAACATGTATACTACTTAATGCAAATATTAAAAGTTATGATCCTTTGTATATTCATGAATTAAGTATTCAAATAATAGTCTTCTATTTAACTATTGTTAGAATAGTTTTCTAATAATAGCCAATTATCTTTCTCTATTTAAATAATTGAGAAAAAAAAGCAGAGTAAATCCAAATAATGCCAAAGACAGAAATAATGAAATGTGGAATCGAAATTAAGGTTTATAAAATAAAATAACAATAAAGATTAATGATAACTTAAAGATGGGTTTTTTGGACCTAACTATTAAGGTAGGTAAACTGACGAACTCATGAGATAAAGACAGCAGGTTAAATTACTAGTAAGAAGAATTTAAAAAGAGATCAAAATGAAATTGAAAAGCAAACTTCTAGAGCTTTCTACCTGGGGCCTGGAAATTAGTTTTCTTTGTATTCTCCCATCTTCTGTCATTGAAAATATAATCTACTGCATAGTAGGCACTAAATAAATATTTGCTGAATAAATAATTTAGTCAATGATTAAAAGAGTGACTTGAGCAAAATGTTTTTAAAGAGATACACTTAATAGAAACACTGTTTGCTTCTACATTTATTCATAGTTTTAAATTTTAATATTTTTTC
Source organism: Aotus nancymaae (assembly GCF_030222135.1). Lineage (NCBI taxonomy): Eukaryota > Metazoa > Chordata > Mammalia > Primates > Aotidae > Aotus > Aotus nancymaae. Next base: position 27,862,400 of record NW_026988435.1, read on the forward strand.
ACATGCCACATTGAATTACGATACTAGGAAGAAAGAAAAATATAAGCAAGAAATAAGCCGTGTTAAAGCTTCTGATCTTTTTATTTTTCAGCTCCTCATGTTTAGTGTTCTCTCCTTTTTTATTTTCTTGTTTCTGTAGCCACCACAGGCAATTTCCATTTCTGTTCTTATTACCCTTTTTGTTTATCTCAACTTTTCTGGATATATCACTGTGGATATTATGTTCTGCTTAAAAAATGTGGAATCTCTCCTTCTTACAGATCCTTTTAAATGCATGATTATATCTTATTATAACAGTAAATTTTCATTTAAAATTATTAATTTATTCACTCATTAGATCAAGAGTTTCCAAAGCAGGGCCTCCTCAGCACTATAATCAACAACACCTGTGGATTTGTTGAAAATACAAATTCCTAATCTTATACCAGTCCTACTGATTCAGAATTTGAGGTGGATCCCAGAAATCCTTTCCTTATCAAGACTGCAAATAATGTTGATGCATCCTTAAGTGTGAGAACCAAATGTGACAGATCTTTATGGTAGAAGCAATGGTAGCAATAAAAATCATAAGCTTCAGCATCAGATGAGCATGAGTTTGAACTCATATCTAAAAGTTATATAGTAGTTCTGTAACATTAGGGAACTGATGTAACCTGAGCAAGCCTCATTGTCTCATCTGCAGGATGGGCATGACTTCAAAACACAAAGCGTTGTTGTGAGGGCTCAAGATAACGTCAGTAAATTGCATGGTTGAAAACACTGTAGTTATTTATCTAATAAGCATTATTGAGCACAAACTATCTACCAAGTGGCTGATTGGTGATGGAGGTTAGAAAGGTAGCATTTCAATTCCCAAGTTACCTAGATTTGACAATATTGGGAAAGAGTGATGGGCTCCACCATTGGGGAGCATTAGCACATTCTGAGTCCAGGGGAGATCCTGTCTCTGTGTGCTGCCTCGGTGCAGGAGAGAGGGAGAGAGCAAGAAGCAGAGCTCTGAGTAATATCGCACTGCTCTGGAACATCTGTTTCTCCTTACCTGTGTGGAACAGTAGCAAAGAGACGGAAAAGAAGAAAGAAGTAGAGTACTGATTGTTGCAGCTACTAATCCATGTCCTAACAAGGGAGTAGCATAAGATGTCTCTGAGAGTGACCAAGACCTCAAACCCCGGAAGTCTTGGAAGCACTGGTCATGAGATCAGCAAAGAGAATTTTCTTACTGGAGGCCTCTAGACCTGTCCTTCCTTCCATACGTGTGAGCACATGCACGTGCACACACAGACATACAACACACACACAGACACACAGCAAAGGACAGAAAGCACAGCAGGCTACCTAGTTGCTCTATATTTTAAAAATTACTATCTTTATTTTTTTAATTAAAAGTTTTAAATTTAAATTAAAGATAATATCTGTCTCAGGGCAGTATAGTAAGTCTGCTGTTTCTGGATTTGGGTCTCTGCTGGTGAAAATAAATCTAGTACTCCAGCCTTATATTTGTACTCCAATGAATAAGATTTCTCCACCACCCATTTCCTTTGTACTAGTGTTTTGCCCTTGTGCCCAGGTACCCTAACTTCTGAGCAGATCTTATTTGTCTTGTTTCCTTCTTAAGATATGAGTTTTCTGCCTTATGCTCTAGTCTAGTGGTTTGTAACCGGGACTAACTTTTTCCCCCAGAGAATATTTGACAAAGTTGGGTGTTATTATTGGTGTCAGAACTCAAGGTTACTAACAGCCTCTACTGGATAGAGTCAAGAAATGCTAAACATCTTAACAATGCAGAGCACAGCCCTATACAACAAAGCATTAGAGTGGAGTAGCCCTTCCCTCGTTCTGTGCTGTGTGGTTTTCCTGTCCTCAAACTCCTCTCTTGTTATGCTACTGACACCTGCTCTAAGCCTCCTGGAGGCTTCCTGCAGGTCTACTGTAATGTGGGCATTTACTTTTCTGTCACTTTAACTGCCATTAGATGAGTATATTTGACTCTGTTGGCAATGTTATGAGGCTGCATTCTGAAAGTTCTCTTTTTCTCTCTCTAATCTTCATGGCCTGCTTTCCTGGCTTAGCATCAAATCTCTGGGCTCAGATCCCCACATGTAGATCTCAGGCCTAAATTATTATCTAGATTCAGGCTTTATTCACATCTGTGAATTCCTTGGTTAGTCCACTAACCTTAAACTAAATCCATCCCAAGTTCGATGTTATGAAATGTGATGCATTGGCCTCAGAAAATTGTTAGACCTTTTAGCAAAGATCACATCTAATGATACTAGAAGAGAAAATGATATCCTCTAGTCTTTATTAGCATATGTAGCCCTTCTAAACAAGACATATCACTTCCAGGTGCTTTGCAACTGTCCAATTGTTTTGTACAATATTCTACACAATTTGATTACTATGCTCTAAAACCAATTGACTTGAAGACACCAAAAGGCATACTAAGACTATCTTGACTTCATTAATCAATGTTTGAATGAGATAGAACATTTATACAGAATTAATAACAACAAAATCTCTATGATTTAAAACAACATAAGTATCCTTGCTCCTTGCAAAGATGCCACTGTGCTTTACAAAATGCTCAAATTGTCATGCCGAAGAAGGCGCCAACCCATGCATTCATTTACAGAACAGAAAAGGGGGCATATGTAGTCATGAACTTACTTTTAATGCTGTCAATCTGGAAGTGACATCATGTGTGAGTTTACAAGACCAACCCCAAAGTTCAATCACTGCTAGGAGAACCCATAGGACTCAGCATATAGTTGTACACATGGGCATGATTTAGTACAACAAAAAGATGCAAAGCAAAATCAACAAAGGAAAAGGTGCATGGGTCAAAACCCAGAGGAAAACTATGCACAAACTTCCACAAGTCCTCTCCCAGGACAGTCACACAAGATGTGCTTAATTTCTTAATCAATACGTTTGTGACAGGCGTGAATTATTTTCTACTAAAAAACTCCTAAGTTTAAGGTAACAGGATGGAAAACAACTATTTCTTATGTCTAGGTTCACAACCAGAAGTAGTTGGTGTAAAACAGTATGATATTGATTTTACTGTGGAGTAAAACAAAATTAAATAGACATAATTAAATTTTGATCATTATCACAATCTGTTAGCAATACATAGTAAGTAAACATGCACAGCGATGTTTTCACAATGTAGTCAAAAAACGGTCTATAATCCTTAAATGGTTCACATTATCTACTAAGATAATTTTTTCAGGTTTTTTTGTTTTAATTTTTCTGCAATGTCTACCTCTCAAGATTTCAGCTAGAATTAAATTATCTATGGAAATGGTAATTTTTTTCTACCCATCCATATTATTTTCCTTGAGAAGCCGGAGATAAATGCCATCTGGACATAGTATTTTATCATCAGATGTTTTAATTTCTTCATCATCTGTTCTGGCAAAATGCAGTTTTTCTTCAGTGTTTATTTTTCCTGAATGAGAACTGTTTGTTGCTGGCATTCGTTCATTTTCCTTCCTCTGTTAACACGGAAGCAAACGAAGCTTTGGATGTTTTGGCCATGTCTCCACCTGCTATGTATCCATCACGCTTGCCATATTTTGTAGCTAGGGTCTCTGCAAAACAGTGGGGCAGAGGGCAATACACTGACTGGAGCTGGGTTCAAACCAGCAAGAGCTGCTCTGTATTGGGGAAAATGGCACAGTGATTGATATCTGAACCTGCTTTGACAGGCTGGCTCTTTTCTGCACATGAAAGTCTTAGAATAGAAAAATTTGCTGCTGACACTCACTCCGGTTCATCTTTAAGTATGGTGAGACTTGACATTGCTTGGACTTTCTCCTTCAGTCTCGGTCTTGGTTTCCGTTTTTACATCTGCAGGGCTTATCATGTTTTGATTTTCACTTCATTGCACACTTGCCTCATTTCATACATCTTTCTTCCTGCCTCTTGTAAAAATGTTGAAATTCTCGTTTGGAAATTTGTCACTCCCAGTCCGGCATTTTCCTACCATTACACAAAGAGCTAGTGATCACAGGCTTTGTGGTTTCTTTAATATGATTTATTGTATCATACTTTTCCTTTTTTCTTGTGTCTTTCTTCCAACATTATTTGGTTTCTCATTTTTCACCAGAGCAAAACATGATTCTTTTAATTTTTATCTCCTTTTAATTAATTTATTTAATAAATTTTTTTATTCTACTTTAGATTCTGGGGGCATGTGCAGATCATGCAAGACTGTTGCATAGGTATATTCATGGCAAGGTGGTTTGCTGCTTCCATCCCCCCATTACCTATACCTGAAATTTCTCCCACATTATCCCTCCCGACCTTCTCTCCCACTATCCCTCCCCTAGCCCCAATGGACTCCAGTGTGTGATGCTCTCCTCTCTGTGTCCATGTGTTCTCATTGCTCAACATCCACCTATGAGTGAGAACGTGCCCTGTTTAATTTTCTGTTCTTGTGTCAGTTTGCTGAGAATGATGGAATTATGCATTTAATCTAATTTGTGAGCAATCTGAAAATGATTCACCATATGACACATTAATTCTGATTTATAAAATAATATACTGTTTATTCAATGCTATGTATCTATATCATTTTTGTATATTTATGCACATACATATATGTGTGGATGCTTATGTGTGCATATGTATATCCTGTACATTTGTGTATTTCTATATCAGTTTTGCCTCTTCATTAGAAATTGTTCATTGTAAACAAAGCCCCCATCACAGCTCATTCTATTCTGACCTTCATGACTTCCTTAAAATACTGAATGTGGAAGGAAACATTGTCCCCAACTCGACTGCCTGCAAACTGGATTACTTCTATTGTTGCAAGCATTAATGAAAATATCCTTCCTCAATTAAGTCTTTGAACTTATTTGTAAAGAGCTTACTGCCTCCCTACATAATTCTGACTTTGAGTATAAAACTTGCATACAATATTTTCCTGATTTTTACTGGCAAAAATCGATTTAGCCATCCAGTATAAGCTTAATCAGCTCTTACATTGGACCTATACTTTAAGGTAAACACACCATTACTCACTTCACTATAATGTTAACTGCTTAATTAAATATTTACTTATTGTGCGAATTGTTTCACATCTAAATTCTATGCTTTTAAATGAGGTTCTGAAGATTCTCCAATAAAACTAGCAATGCAGTTTTTATCTGGAGTTGCCAAGGGTTTTACTTAAGGAATAGAAAGCTGGTTAAGAGACCTTTTCAAAATGAAAAGCAATCGTAAATCAAATACGCTAAGTATAAAAAAAGTTGCTTCTTGGGAAGAAAAAAATGAGCAAAGATACAAAGATAGGATGAAGTAGGAAAACCTTTTAAAATGAAAAGAAATTGAATTAGATCCTATGTTCCAAAGTAGTGGGGTATTTTTTATCTTCTTTCATGAAGAGATAAAGCAAAGAAATGTTAGAACAAGAGAATAGAAAGAGAAATGTCAAGTCTCTTTTCCATCTCCTTAATTAGTTTGTCTTGCTACCTGGAGTCATAAAAGTTTGGTAAGATAGAAAAAGTCAATTTTAATGAAGTAGAACAACAGCCAGAGAGAGGACTTTGACACTGAGCACATCAGGCAAAATCTAAAAGTTAGGAAGGTGATTGAGTCTAGTATTTTAACCTAAAAATGAGGACTTTAAATGATAAGAGAGATAACAATTCTTTAAGAAGCAATGTCTCAAAATTTCTTATTGAAACTTTAATTTTAAAGACTTGTTTAGTTAAAGATAAAATTTACCTTTTTAAATTTAGGGTTTATATATAGAGAGGGAGACAGAATTAGATCCTATGTTCCAAAGTAGTGGGGTATTTTTTATCTTCCCTCATGAAGAGATAAAGCAAAGAAATGTTAGAACAAGAGAATAGAAAGAGAAATGCCAAGTCTCTTTCCCATCTCCTTAATTAGTTTTTCTTGCTACCTGGACTCGTAAAAGTTTGGTAAGATAGAAAAAGTCAATTTTAATGAAGTAGAACAACAGCCAGAGAGAGGACTTTGACATTGAGCACATAAGGCAAATACATATATATATGTATACACACACACACACACACACACACACACATAGTTAAGTAGTTATAATTTGTAAACTCAAGCAAAGAAGCAATCTCCTGAAACCAATGAAGAAAAATTGTTTTTCATACTGTGTGGCCATGTCAAATAAGACAATAGAGGGAAAGAAGGAGGAGAATATCACAAATCGGATATACAGAACTTGTCATGAAGTGATAGCACTCATGTCACTAAAACAAAGACATGGATAAATAGGGAAAAAAAGCTGAAGAAAGTGTAATTTATTTATTTTTATTTAGAAAATGATATCTATATGTCAATATATCTGCATTTTGATTAATGATAATTAAAGCATCATATTATTTTTAGACATCGTGCAAAAGATATTTACTGGACAATATCTTATTAAATCGTCACAACAACCTTATGAAACATTTATTTTTATTTTTACTCATTTTGTTTTTATTTTGCCATTTTACAGATGAAGTGATCAGGCTTAGAGAGTTTAAATAACTTGCTCAAAATCACATGGTTAATTACAGGATAACAACTTTTCAAAACCAAGTAGCCTGAATCTACTGTATTTACCCATTATGTTCTTCTACATTTTGATTTGACATGTGAGCTCCTGGAAGGAATAAAAATAAAAACAGTATTAATACAAGATCATTAAGCTAAAAAATGTATTTTGGGATCAAAGATAGTATATGCAATAGGATGTTAACTTAAATTTTTCAAAAAGAAAACTTCATACTTTACTAAGAAAATTTAAGAGGAATTCTGTGGATTTCCACTACACACCTACCTATGTACCAGCATCTTTACTCACACATTCTATTGATAAAACTACCCATGCTTCTGTAGAAAACCACTTCCTCTGTTAGACACCAGGTCCTATTCTATTTTTCAAGGTTACTGTCCTAGCAATTTTCCATTTCCTCTTTTGCATCATCATTTTCTTCTCTATTAGAACATTTTCACAATCATAAAATATACTATTATTTTGTCTCACCATTTAAAAGCAAAGCAAAACAAAACAAAACCAAATAAAACAAAACTAACAGGTATCTTCACCCCACCACCCACCCAGGTATTTCCTCAACTCTCTTTCTCTCCTTTGCAACAACATGCCTAGAAAAAGTTGTCTATCACAGCTTTTATTCTGTTTCTACTCTCTCTTCTATACCCCCAAATAGGCTTTTTCTTTCACCATTATGACCAAAAATATTCTCAAATAAGCTGCCAATGGCTTCCAAAAGAATCAAATCACTATTTGCAATCCCACTGCATTGCAATCAAAATACATAAGACCTACTAAATTGTGATATTCAACCTAACCTTAGCTCAAATCGTTTCCCAAACAGCTCACTCCTTGTTAACACAATATGAAATTATCCCATCATCAGGGTTGAGTTGTCTTGTTCAATGATGTAGTCACCGTGCCTAGAACATGGCCTGATACATAGTAGGTGCTCAAAAACCATTCGTTGAATGTATACGTGAATGAATACACATACAAATAAATGAATGAATAATAAATACATGAATAAATGTGTGACCTAAAGTAGCCCAATGGATTGTCTTTTAAAAAATGTAGTAGCAGACATATGTCAAGCCACAAAATGCTTTAATATATCACAATTCATTTAACCTCTGGTTATGTTCTACAGAAGTCAATATTGAAGGAAAGGTCACTAATGAGATCAATAAACAGTGTTTCTGTGAGGTAAGTGTCCAATCATAATTTTTGTATTTCAATAAACAGTATTTCTGTGGGGTGGATATTTAATCATAATGTTTGTATTTCACATGCCTTTCACAGTGCTTGTTAAAGCACAATAAATGTTTGCAAAGTGTCAAAAATACAGTTTCAATATTGCAATGAAAATACAGATACAAGTACATGTATCTTTGGAATTGTTTATTACTGTAGCACATGTGTTTTCCTGTGCAACACCATTATATTTCAGCTCCAAATGTAGAGTGAATCAATGTAGAAATCTGCTGTCTAAAAGAGATGTAAGGCCAGGCATGGTGGCTCATGCCTGTGATTCCAGCATTTTGGGAGGGAGGCGGTCAGATCACCCAGGGTCAGGAATTTGAGACCAGTCTGACCAACATGGTGAAACTATGTTGTCTCTACTAAAAATACAAATTAGTCAGCTGTGGTGGTGCATGCCTGTAACCTCAGCCACTCAGGAGGCTGAGGCAGGAGAATCGCTTGACCCTGGGAGGCAGAGGTTGTGCACTGCAGCCTGGGCAACAAGAGCGAAACTTTATCTCAACAACAACGAAAAAAGAGATGTAATACATGCCTACGAAACTAAAGTGCACTTTATCTATACAGTAGTCCCCCTTATTCTTGGTTTACCTTTCCAAAGTTTCAGCTACCTACCTGCAGTTAACCACACCCCAAAAATATTAATGGAAAATTCTAGAAATAGAAGATTCTGTAGTTCTAAATCGGGTGCTGTTCTGAGTAGTGAGATAAAATCTAGTGCTGTCTTGCTCCATCCCGCTCAGGACATTAATCATCTCTTCGTCCAGCAGATTCAAGCTGTCTATGCTACTGGCTCATTAGTTACTTAGGAGCCACTTCCATTATTAGATTGACTGTCACACATTCTGTAGTGCTTGTGTTCAAGTCCCTTATTTTACTTAACAATGACCCAAAGCACAGAAGTAGTGATGCTGACATTTCAGAGATGCCGAAGATAAGCCATAAAAATGCTTCCTTTTTGTGAAGATTCTTGATTTAATAAGGAAAGAAAAAAATTGTCTATTGAGGTTGCTGAGATCCATAGTAAGAATGAATCTTCTATTTGTGAAATTGTAAAGGGAAAAAAAAGGTGTGCTACTTTTGCTGTTGTATCTCAAACTGCAAAAGTGCCAGACATAGAGTGTGATAACTTATTACTGTGTATTGTCATAATTGTTCTGTTTTTATCTTTGTTATTGTTTTTAATCTCTTACTGTGCCTGAAGCTTAATTAATCAAACTTTGTCATAGGTAATGTATGTATAGGAAAAAACAGTGTATACAGGATTTGGTACTATTCTCAGTTTTAGGCATACACAGAGGGTCTTTTGAAAGTATCCCTTTTCTATAAAAGAGAACTACAAAAATGTAACTTTCCTCTTGGAGAAAAATGATCTTTCCAGGGAATAATGTAGTGACACAGACACAATTTAGGAGGCAGCAAAAATCAAACTGCATGCAGTTTACATGGTAAAGAAAGACTCCTGATGGGATTTGGAGTTTCCCACCTTTAGACCAACTGTGTTTAATTAAACTGGTGTTCTTGGGAGGGGGGAAAGGAATATCAGTAAGAAGCCCATTGGGAGGTTTAGTGGTTACAGGGCACCAGGAACTCACTAATAAATGGTACAGATGAATTGACAAGATAAGGACAAATGAGAGTGTCTCTGACAACCTAAGGTGTATTTTTGTAGACTGGGCATTGCAGAGTTCAGCAGTTCAGAAGAATGTGTGGTAAAACACACTGTGAACACAGTGGCGTGATGGGGCCAAGCCTGACTGATGTGGCGCGCAGAAGGCCCCAGAACACCAGGCTCTGTAACCAATGGTGAACTCATCACCATAAGAAAGCAGTAAACTAACCACGTCCAAAGTACACTGTGTTTCTGTTTTTATGTGTAAAAATGAGAAACTTGGGAATAAAAGTAGTTTTTTTTTGACATACTCATCTGAAAACAATTCTTTTTGACATATTAAAGGTCCTTATTTTCAGATGCTACTTTGTTTGAAATATGATATTCTAAGACATCAAAGATGTACTTCTAATTGTTTCACCTGATTTTATACTATTAAGTGAAAAAAATCTATTGTTATTTAGTATCTTTAAAATTCTTTTCTCTAAAGAGAGAAATGATTTTCTTTTAGATGTAATTTTTTAAATGTAAAAAAATTTAAATGTAATTTTTTTACTGAATTATGCAAGTTTAAAATTCAACTGTCATTACTTACATTCAGACATTATTAAAATGAAACATATATTTAAATATGTCACGTGTAACTGACAACTTTGTAACATTTTTCCTTTAAAATGTGTTTCATCATATATATTTTATCATCCTATAGTAGTTAAAAGTGGATGAAGTTTGTTTCTCTAGTTTTAGCTTGTATTTTTCCAAAAAAGGTTAATGTGTTATTATAAAAATAAAAAAATTTTTGGCTTTGTCTACCATGAGTAATAGGACCTGCTGAATTAAATTTCATCTTTGCCCCAGGTACATTGAGAATTTAAAGGCTTTGCGATTTCTCATTTTCCTTTTCAAGTCAGAAATGGACTTGAGGTTTCATGAGAATTTCAAACTCAGATGAAAACTGTCAAGCCAACACCTGCAGCAGCTTTATGCACAAAGAAGGATTCATCTTGTGAAATAATCTCACAAGTAACTTTTACCTATCTGATATTTAAAACCCCACTATTTAAGAAGATAAACAAAGTGTCTAAATGCAGTTTCCTTAACATTAGTATTCATTATAGATAGAAATCCTATAATAAATTGAGTCATTATTTGAAGGGAGTCATAGTATATCCATCTATTTTGTATATTAATTCTAGAAAAGCTTTTATTGTAAGTGTTTTAAGACATTGTTTTTCTAGAATTTTAGCTAAGCTATCTAAAGGAGAAATATTTAATATGTAAATGTTACCATTAGATTATTATTCTATATAAAGTGTTTTTAAAAAATGAGATTTTGAAAACCTTAGAGATTTCTAAGTTGATAATACAGAATTGGGTGAATGATACATATACAAAGTAATAAATATAGATTTAAGCAAGAAAGCGTATGAGTTAATACTAATAGCATATCATCAGTAATTAAAAATATAGAGAGTAAGAATGGATAATCATTTATTTATCTGCTTATTTGGTCCTCTCTTTTCCCTGAAAATTTAGGAAAATATTTTATTCTAGGAGAGATATAGTAGAAATAATGTACTACAAGAAAACAGATAGGTTTTTAAAAATGAATAAATTTGCTATTATGTCAAGTGCATGAAGTAAGATGTATTGCAGTTTCTCTAAGAATATAATTTTGCTAACACAAAATAAGTAGGCACAAACAAGTATATGAGCAAAGACTACAAGTTTTATTAGAAGTTAAAACATTAAGTGGTCACAATAGTTGTTGAATTGTAGAAAGCTGATTTTTTCTTTGCTTTGTTTTCTACCTCCTATAAGGCTTTTTAAATAATTAAAATGACAATTTTTTAACATATGGCAAAATATAGAAAAAGTCTGGGATATGATCTTGACTAAAAACTATGGTACAATGTTAAGCTTCTAAAAATATTTAAAATAAATGAAAATATTGTAAATAACACAGATTATAAAAGCAAAGTAAATTAATTTTATTCTTCTTAGAAGTCACCTATCAAACAAAAAAATTGCCATTGATGAACGTGTAGTTTCCATACTTTAAGATTTTGTACCCCGAATAAAAATTTGGTGGCATAGTAACATTTTTTCTTTTACTTTAGTCATTAGACTACTCTTGTATTTGTAGTTGTTGTTTTTTTATTTATACAAGAGCTATTTGTTCAAATAAGAACTCTTTGGTCATTATATGATTCCATTAGTTATGTGTTATGTGCCTTTTTTTTTTTTTTTTTGAGGCAGAATCTCACTCTGCCACCCAGACTGGAGTGCATTGGCACATTGGCATGATCTTGGCTCACTGCAGCCTCCGACTCCTGGGTTCAGGTACTTCTCCTGCCTCAGCCTCTTGAGTAGCTGGGACTACAGGCACGTACCACCATGCCTGTCTAACTTTTTGTATTTTTAGTAGAGATGGGGTTTCATCGTGTTAGCCAGGATGACTGACCTTGTGATCCACCCTCCTTGGCTTCCCAAAGTGCTGGGATTACAGGTATGAGCCACCGCACCCGGCCATGTGCCTTTTGATTTGTGAAACATGTAATAAAAATCTTGTTCTTGATCCAATTTCTCCTGTTTAATAACATTTCTTTAGAAAAAGAAAATAATTTATATGTAATTAATACATTACTGTATGCGATAATATTAATTTAGTAATATTTGAGATAGACTCCAGCCTAAAGTTATTTGTTTTTTCTTAAAATTTTAATAGACATTATTAATTCAAACTCAGTCATTCAATATTTTAATAAGAAAAGCAAACTTTTTTGTGCATTCACTATGTGCTAGCGACTTTGCAACCATTCTCTTATTTAATTCTAAATTAATAGCCCCTGAGATACATCTGTTATTTACTCCATTTTCTTATAAACAATATCTCAGAGAAATGCAGCACTGTGCCCAGGAAAGGGCAAGATGTGCTTGAAAGACTTGAAGCTCGGTTTCAAATCTGTCCAATCCCGAATTAAGAGATTTAATCACTGTACTCTATAGTGGGTACTAACCCCCCCTTACCCTTTATCCTCATTAGTTTGCTGCAATATTGTATACAAAGGTTTGTATACAAACCTTTTTCTTGTTTCTTCTTGGGATTTTTATGACGCAGCTAATCCATTCCCTCATTCAATAAATACCACACTTACACAGTACCTGAAAGCAAGCATTCTTGGCCAGGTGCAGTGGCTCATGCCTGTAATCCCAGCACTTTGGGAGGCCAAGGTGGGCAAGTAACTTGAGGTCAGAGTTTGAGATGAGCCTGGCCAACATGGTGAAACTCCATCTCTACTAAAAATACAAAAATTATCCAGGCATAGTGACGGGCATAATCCCAGCTACCTGGGGGGCTGAGGCAGAGAATTGCTTGAATCCAAGAGGGAGAGGCTGCAGTGAGCCAAGATCATGCCACTGCACTCCAGCCTGGGTGACAGAGCAAGACTCCATCCCTCCAAAAAATAAAAACAAAAACAAAAAACAAAAAAAACATTCTTTTCTTTCTCCACAAAATAGCCACCTTAAACCTGAATTTATACAAATAACTGCATATCTTTTTAAAAACCAGAACTTTTCCTCCACCAAGCTCAAGGTCAATTCTGATTTGAGAGACTGCAGTATGGCAAATGTTTGTCTTATGAGAATAAACAACGACTGCCCACCTAACAACAAACAAGTGAAGCTATTTATTTAGAGATGGCTGTAACAAGGGAATTGGCTACCATTATCGATTAACGTTATTGGTGTTTGGTGGAGACTCAAAGACTGACAGAGAGTGGGAAAGCTTTTTAGTAATGAAAAAAGAAAAAGGCAATATATAGGGACTCTGATGGCAGGTTGTCATCATGGAATGACTGAGGCAGGTTACCTAGACACGTGTCATTTTGGGCAATTGATTGGATATTCGGCTTTCTTTTTGTTGGTCCTGAGTTGAAAGTGAGAACAAATATAGGGAAGTTGGCAGCATTGACTTAGTCCTGACCGTCTGAGCTGGTTAGTACAAAGGTTGTCATTTGACTTCCTGGACTGATTGCTGCAGAGGTTGTGGCTTGGTTTCCTGGGCGTCTGATGTGGGTCGTCAGAGTTCTGTTACTGTAAGTGGTCTGGCCATTGCCTCTTTGTATATTCAGTCTTTTGGTGGTTATTTTCCCTACCTTGTGTCTACCCTTTATCAACTTGAATTTCGCACTCTGTAGGGACCTAGCACTGGGAGAGAGACAACAGCAGAAAGGGGAGCACAGTCTTTATAAAGACAATGCTGGTGAATCTGGTGTGGGCCTCCTCTTGGTATGGTGAGCACTTGAAGCCAAGTCTTTTTCATTAAACCTTTGATACAAAGTGTAGTCTTTGGACCAGACACATCAGCATCACCTTGGAGTTTGCTAGGGCTTACTGAACATCCTGTGTTGCAGCAAGATACTTGGGTGGTTTGTATGCACAGTAACATTTAGGAAGCAGTGCTCTAGAATGCCTTTGTGAGTTTTCCCTGGGTTTTCTTAGTGACATCTTCCAATTGCAATTTGCATGAGGTTGGTGGTCCCCCTCCACTGACTGCTTTCTGTTACCTTCAGTGCATGGGCTTCATTATGTGAATGTGTTTACTTTATGCTTGCTCATTTTGTCCCTTAGGCTAAATTACTTACAGTACCTTTCAGGAAAGCTCCAGGCTAGATTAATCAATGTGCTGCACAGAAAACGCAGACTCTTGCTTCTTTTGGTGAAAGTGCATTTTCTCTCTTTCTCTCGCTCTCATTTGTGTTTTCAGACAGGCTTTAACACACCCTTGGTTATGAACTGTATGTTTGTGGCCCTCTAAAATTCATATGTTGAATCCCTGACTCCCAATGTGATAGTATTTGCAGGTGGGGCCTTTGAGAAGTAATTAGGTTTAGGTGATGTCATAAGAGTGGAATCCCCCTTAATAAACTTAGTGCTCATATAAAAGACAGCCTCAGCAAACTAACACAGCAACAGAAAACCAAACACTGCATGTTCTCACTTATTAGTGGGTGCTGAACAATGAGAACATTTGGACACAGGGAGAGGAACAACACACACTGGGGCCTGTCCTGTCGGGGGGTGGTGGCAGAGGGAAGGGGAACATGAGGATAAATAGTTAATGCATGCTGGGCTTAATATCTACATGATGGGTTGATAGGTACAGCAAACCACCATGGCACACGTTTACTTATGTAACAAACCTGCACATCCTGCACAGGTAACCTAGAACTTAAAATAAAATTAAATTAACGAAAAAAGAAGCCAAACTTTACCTCTCTCCACCATGTGAGGATACAGCACCATATGAGATATCCTTCACATCTACTAAAATTCCTGGCTCAGATCAAGTACTTAATAAGTATTTCTAAACAACTAAAATATTGACTAAACTAAGTATGCATTAAAATATCAACTAGAATAGGTAGTAAAGAACGTGAGCCTAAATTTTCTGTGATAAATTACTAATTTCTGTTGATGCATAACAATTTCAGTAACACTTTAAAGGAGAGAGAGAAAAATAAACGCTATTACAGATATAACTGCTTTCTCAGTAGTTTTTGAAAATCAAGATGACAATTTTTATTTCATTTTTTTTTTTTTTTTTTTTTGTTTGAGATGGAGTTTCACTCTTGTTACCCAGGCTGGAGTGCAATGGCGCGATCTCGGCTCACCGCAACCTCCGCCTCCTGGGTTCGGGCAATTCTCCTGCCTCAGCCTCCTGAGTAGCTGGGATTACAGGCAAGCACCACCATGCCTAGCTAATTTTTTGTATTTTTAGTAGAGACGGGTTTTCACCATGTTGACCAGGATGGTCTCGATCTCTTGACCTCATGATCCACCCGCCTCAGTCTCCCAAAGTGCTGGGATTACAGGCGTGAGCCACCGTGCCCTGCCTCAAGATGACAATTTAGCTAAACTTACATACGTATAGGGTTTTTTCATTGCTTTTTCCCCTCTGCTGTTATTTTGTTTAAGCAACAGAAGCAACACTCAAAATTTAAGGTTTGTATGCTTTCCACACACATACTGGTGCCTTCACAAATACACAAGCCCACAGAGTGTTTAAGTAAACACTGATCACTGACGATGTGGCTAGCTGACTTTATATAATGAAAGAGTCAATATAATGTTTGATTTTCCTAAAGTTAATAGTGTGTTTCTTATGATCATCTTACTTCACTTTTACATGGCTGTTTAAAATTTTAAACACAGTCATATATGCCACGTTTTGCAGAAAACTTATCCATTGGTATTAAGAATGATAACTGATTTGTTCTAGCAGATTTAGCCTTCTATATAGCATTTTCAACCATTAACAATCAAGTAATTCATTATCCACTGTCAAGTTGTATTAATGCTTTTCACTGACTGTTTTGAACTGTTCCATTACCAAAAAGTAATTGATAGAACTGCATACAGCTGTCTTGTCATCCATTTGAATTGAGCTAATCATGACCATTTATCACAACCAGTGCCAAATACCTTGAGAATCTTTTCAATATGATAGCAATGGGTGTTCAATCTTTAATGTTCAGGGATTGTTCAAGTCTGTGTTTGAATAAGATTGTGAACACCTATTGGGAATTGCTTTCTGTAGATGGTTGTAATGAGTATTAAATATATTAATATTAAAAATGCATGTGCTATTGAGCCAAACATATACAGAGAAAATTTAAATTGAATTTATGTTCTGTGGAGCCTCTAAGTTATTTTTTCTTAAGGGATCTGTCAAATTATTATTATTATAATTAACAATTGTCATCAAGGTAATTGTCATCAAAGCAAGGTATCAGGTTAGAGCACCAGCTGAGGTCTGAGGGGAGTGGGTGGAAGAGGAGTAGGGAGCTGGAAAAGCACTCAGGAGAGAGCAGGTAGATGGGACATGACTTTATTCAGCAGCTCACTCACACCGGGGGTATTGCATTTATGCATCTCACAAACAGTAGTGGCTCCGAGCCAGGTGATGAGCTCTCCCATGTTATGGCTACATAGCTGTGATTATATGATGCACAGAATCGTGTGCCTGCACTCCAGTCCTGCTGAGTCACACAGGATGTTTATCTTGACTTATGCCTGCCTGGGGGCAGTGCAGCCATGTTCCTTATACTCACCCTCCTAGGCCAAGGAGGTCCTTTTAGCGGGGACCCATGCACATAGAGCAGCACCCTGGACCCATAGGCCACAGCAACAATACAGGAAGCAACAACCTACTACTAATATTCCTGCTGTAGTGCCTGTGATTATGAGAGCCCAACATAGGCCAGAGCCCAGAGATGCTCACCATCTCTGCAGGGGGTTGTCAATAAGGCACTCAAACACCTTAATCTCCTGTGGCATTCCTTGTAAATCTGCTGCCATGTTCTGGTGGTTGTTGGAAATGAATGTACAACATATTAACCTTGGGCAGCTGTTACTATGTCTAAGGCCATCTTGTTTTACAGCACCACCTTCCCGATCTGATCAACCTCAGCAGTTAACAAAAGGAGGGCAACTCGGGTGTAATTCAAGCCCTGAGTTGTGTGCACTACAAGGGCTGTAGCCTGAATTTCTATAGTAATAACCCCTGCTCCAGGGATAGTACATACGTCCCCCAAAGGAGGGTTGCTTCCCTGACCATTCCCCTATGAACAGTTAATCGTGGAGGCCACACATTAAATATCCAAGGAGTAACGTGTAAGTCATACTGTAGGCCCTCCCTGCAGAGGGCTAAAATAGCCAACCATCAGTAATGGGGGCTCTTGGAGGGTCCATGGCCAACACCAGGTTTTCTGTTCTCCTGCCTTCAGGGGTGTTGGAGCAAGCAACAACAGATTACCATTTGTCCCCATATCCGGTTAGTGGAGGTCATCCTTGGTTTGTATCTGTAGCTGGATGGGGGCAGCGACCCATTGTAACAGTGCCTCCACTGGGGCTGGGCCGCCTTTCTACGGCTTCTCATTCAAGATTTGAAGCACCAGGTCCAACCTGAAACTCCAGCCCCACAAAGACTGGGGAGTAAGAGTAACATGCAGATGTAACCCATTCTTCAGCAGTTCACTGTATCTCTCAATCGTGCCTGTGGCTTGTGGGTTATAAGGAACATGGAACCCCCATTGTGTATTCATCTGCTGTGCCGACTGTCATACCTGCTGTCCAGTGAAATGTGTCCTCCAACACTTTCAACGGCCAGGAATGGTAGTATAAGGCACATATGTGTTGCAGGACTCGAACGGTGTGTTGCTGGTCAGCTGCCCTGATAGGGTAAGCAAACAAGAGGCTGGTGGCCGTGTCTACAGCTGTCAGTGCATGCATGTAGTCCTGTGATTTTGGCAGTGATCCAATGTAATCTATTTGCCATCTGGTCAAGGGCATCTGTCCTACAGTCACTTGTTGTGTTACACTGAGCAGTTATCTACATTTGTGGTATGCCTGAGTCCACATCGGGCACTTCAGGCAGGCTTTCCAAATGCCCTGCGAAGGTAAAGACAGACCCCAGCACCTATTGACCCGTTACATCAGCTTATCCACTGCATGTCCCAGTTTCCTGTGTAGCCATAGGCCACACCTCATGTAGGTGCCAACTATACCCAATGGACCTTGGCCAAGACATCTGCCTCATCATTACTGGGGGTGGCCAAAGGCATATGACTTGACACATGATAGATAATTACAACTTTCTGATGATCTATTTCCCAGAGGTCTTGCCACATGGTTTGGCCCCAAATGGGCCAATGGCCTACAAGCCAGTTCTATAACTTCCAGGTAGTCAACCATAAGGCTAAGCCTCAATAGACTGCTCAGCTATTGGTGCAGTTCACCATAGGTGTCTCCTCTTCGGTAATCACCATCTACACACAATGCCCTGAGTTTAGCCCATTGGCTGCTTTGTTCACACCCCATAGCAAACCATAGAGTATCAGTACTAGGTTGGACTGCTATTGCTATGCGGATCACCCACTGGTGCCCATTTTTATCTTGGGGATGGGTGGGTACCTGTGGATGGAGCATCTTCCCCTTCTTTATGGCACAATTCCCCAGTCTCGTGGATGGCCTTCTGCTTCCTCGAGGGCTATCATAGCAGTAGGCATTTCATTTATGCGACACCCCACATATGGGGTGAGGACAGAGGCCAGGGAGCCAAAAGCACTTGGGGGCCCTGAGGCCAGCATAGAATTCCTCATATAAGAGATAAAACATTCATAATCTGGTTCCCAGGTATTGAGCTCAAACATGGCCGGTTGTAAACCCATCTCCTGGAGTACCTGAACCAAATCAGTATGCCACTGCCATCTACTGACAGCTCCTGGTATTTCACTGGCATCAGTCCACACAGTCCATGTGACTGCCATCAGCCACTCAATCAGAGTGTGGTCACTTTGGCCCTGCGCTAACCTTCGGCTCAGCTGCAGCCGCTGACAAAGGGAGAGGTGAGTTGTAATTGAAGCCAGCTTCTCCATGTTGGAGGTGGAGCAGGAAATGCTGTCAGCTCCTTCATCCCAAAGATGGAGTAACCAGGCAGGGAGCCTAACTCCCGCAGTTCAGTGAGGGTTTAAGCACTATAGTCTCAGTGTGTTTCACCACAGAAGAGCATCCCTAAGCCTGCCCTTGAGGTCCCATCGCTGCTCATCATTTTCTACCTCCTGACAGATCACAGGGTGAGCCTGCAGTAGGGGAGCTTCCTACTCCTCTGAATCAGACTGAATGTGGGTTTCCAGTCAGGAGGACAAGCTCAAGGTCAAACTGGCGGCTGTCTCTAACTCCTGTTCCAGGCTGTTTATCTGGGCCTCTAAATGCCCTGTTTGCACCTGGAGGTCTCTTACCCCCAATTGTGCTCCAAGATGTGCATTTGGGCCCCCAGGCACACAGCTTGCACCTGGAAGTCTCTTACCCGTGCAGCATCCCTTAGGGACTGCTGGTACATCCCACAGTGCAGTCAGAAAAGCCCATCTGACTGCTTGTGACGGTGCATTCCTTCTCAGTGCTGTGTGCTTCCAGCTGCTTCAGTGCTTTCTCCACACTCACAAGAGACCCATCCACTGCCTCCCACATTTCCACTGGAGCCCATCCTAGTAGTGGTGCTCCTGAGGCTCCCAGGAGCTGAAGACCCACTCAGCTTATTCTGCTGACTATGGCAAATGTCAGGTTTGAACCCCAGCTGAGTTCCAAGGGGAGTGAGTGGACAGGGGGCAGGGAACTGGAAGAACACTTGAGAGAAAGTAAGTAGATGGGACATGGCTTTATTGAGCAGCTCACTCACACTGTGGGTGCTGCATTTATGCACCTCACAAACAATCGTGGCTCTGAGCCAGGTGATAAGCCCTCCCATGTTATGGCTACATAGCTACAGTTATATGAGGCACAGAATTGTGTGCCTGTGCTCCAGTCCTGCTGAGTCATGCAGGATGTTTACCTGGGCCTATGCCTGCTTGACTGCAGCACAGTCACTTTCCCTGCAGGTGGTTACTTGAACACTAACATAAACTCAATGAAATGTTATCTCTCCTATAGTAAATGATTGATAAACATTTGTTAATCCAAATAAAAATAATTTCATTAAATGAAACTATGTTGAAAACTTCAGATTTACAATTTAATACTTTAGTTGAAAACATGGAAATCATTAATAATATTATTTATTTTAATTTGAATACATAGCTGATACACAGCTGAAAATAAATGAGTCAATGATTGTTGAAGGAATACACACTGTAAGGATTCTGAGTAATAAAACTGCATACTATTGTTCACTTCTTTTAAAAGCAACAACATTGCTTACATCTTTACAGATTTCAAACTTTTCTCTACATTCTGGATTTATATTTAAGAACTGCACTTTTACTAACAGGTCTACACTTGCTTCTTCAGCTTTCAAATGTAATTTTCTATTTCCCTCTCTCTGCAGGACATGAAATAAAAATCCATCAGAAGATGCATCATAGTGGAAAAAGTACAGGAAAGTAATGAGGCAAAATGTAAACAACTATTGAATTTGGATAACGGGTATAATGACATTTCTTGTAGTGTTCTTTTATATTCTTGCAACTTTTATATTTTTTGAAGTTATAACAAAATAAAAAGTTACTAAAAAAGAAGTATATATACAAATAACACATGGATTACAGAAAAAATTAAGATGACAAATGAGTCTTTAAAGCAGTACCATGTAAGATATTACAAAGTGGTGTCTTTAGTAATAAATGCTTTTATACCATTAAAATTAAAAAGCTAAAGATTTTCCTCAAGAATCTCGAACATATATGAAATAATTGCAAGTATATTAAGGTGAAAAATTAGTAAAGATACAATTTTTCTAAAATATAAAACAAAATAAAATGGCAAGAAAAAGACTTATCCAAAGCATTTTAGAAAAATGGATATATATGTAAATAAGGGTAACCATATAAAAATAAAAGAAGGAAACTAAAATAAGAATAAAGAACCTAAAACAAATGGTAGAGAAAATATTTAATAAATCATTAAATGATCACATGTAAATTTGGCAGAAATTTGAAAATCTAAAAATTAATTGTAGTAGAACACATATGACCAACTTGTATTGAAAAGTATAAAATAAATATTTAATATACTATTTTAGGCTTTAATCTAATCTGATTTTAAAATTGGCAACAAAGCAAAAAAAAAATACTGGCAGAAAGAACTAGGGAACAATTTGAAGATATTAAAATCAAACACCAAAGCAACTAAAAATAGGGTTGAATTTTCACAAAAATTGAAATTATATTTATGACTCTCTGACTTAAAGAGAGACTATGTGGCATGCACAAGATTCTTTTTAAGATTCCTGGAAACACTTTATTATGATGATATGATTCAATGGTGTCCCCACTGAAATCTCAACTTCCATCGTATCTTCCAGAATTCCCATGTGTTGTGGGAGGGACTCAGGAGGAGGTAATTGAATCATAGGAGGTAATTGAATCTTTCCCATGCTATTCTCATGATAGTGTATAAGTCTCATGAGATCTGATGGGTTTATCAGGGTCTTCTGCTTTTGCATCTTCCTCATTTTATCTTGCCACCACCACCATGTAAGAAGTGTCTTTTGCCTCTCGCCATGACTCTGAGGTTTCCCCAGCCATGTAAAACTGTACGTCCAATTAAACCTCTTTTATTTCCCAGTCTTTGATATGTCTTTATCGACAACACGAAAGACACTAATACAATAAATTGGTACTGGGAGTGGGGTGTTGCATCAGAGTGCTTATGTGGTGTATGCCTTAAAAATAATGCCTAAGAATTTTCTGTATCTCATTGTGGTGAGGAGGAAGCAGAAGAATGAAGTCCATATATCATGAGTGGCATGGGAAGTCCATAGAGATAGAAAAGAACAACAAAGCTGGAACCTTGATGGGTCAATGACCAAAATCTGAATGAGTTAGTAGATGTCTCAGATAATTCCAGCAAGAACAGATAACAGAGAACTAGGTGGGGCACCCTTTGCTGGTCCCCTTTGCCCATCATTGTTGGATATTAGATACAACCCTGAGGGAAAAGTAGATGTTAATTAACTGGAAATATGTTTTCACCACCGGGCAAAAGAGGAACTGGAAGTATTATGTCCAGTTAAAGAAAAATATCCATTACATTACTTTTATAGCAAATTTATGGACTGAGATTTGTAAACACTGTAGCTTTAAACAACATATCCATTATCTCCTACTTATACCCAGAAAGTTCCAACAAAGCCATTTGAAAGAGAGAATAAAGCAAGTTGTAAGTGAGATGAGGGTACTTTTTTTTTCTAATAATTTAAGTTTATTCTTAATGATACTGTGTGTCCTTCCATTCTCCATTCAGTAAAAAAAGAAATATAACATTATTTAAGACATTTTTACTGTGTTCCATATTTCTTTATTTACTCTATCATTATCCCATGAGTTTACACAAAAACTCAAACATATGACAGGGCAAAAAACAGAAGGAGCTTAGAAAATGTAAGTAACTTTTCACTAAACTTTCTATAATCACATACTTTAAATAATTGCGGAAAACTTTCTGTTACTTGTCTGGTGCCACCAGATGGTCAGGAGGAGAGTGCCAGCAAGAATCCAGCTTATTCTCTGACAACACCTTTGACAGGTGTGTAAGCTCCAGATAATCCAAATGGGTACTTCCATATCTCTTCTCATCCACAGTGTGAAAGGCACGCATTAGATCCAACGGTTCTCGTGCTTAACATATGTTCTATATTTTAATACAAAATAGTTTTTTCATGTCCATTATTCAACAGCTTCCTCTCCAATTGCTGTCATGACAGGTGGTTGGTATGGCTCAGAAATGAACCTAATAAGAAATAAAGAAGAATTATACAAGCATCAACTCTGTGAGAAGCACGAAGGAAGTATCAGTATCAGAAATTAATGCTTCTAAGAGCAACTTTTAATCAACGACAAAGTAGGGGGCTAAATATCCCATGTTTTGTTTTACTCCCATGAGGAACATCTCTGATGTATGCAGACAGCCTCCTGAAGATCTCTAGCAGGACAGATGCTTAATCGGTAATAGTTGTTACTTGCTATTAACACAGCCTCCTTAGATCACTCCGTTGCACTGACTTACTTCCTCACTACACCACCAGTGCTTTTTGAGATCATCTTCCATATAAATCTTCCATATAAAGTCCATATCTTCCATATAAAGTCTCATCTCTTACCGCTAAGTCTGCTGCTGGAAGAAGCCGGTTTATATCATCCACAATTTCCTGAATTGAGGCAAATGCTAATATTTTCTCTATGGAATACTGTGACTCTTTCACAGTCCCAGGGAATTCAGGGTTCCTTTCTAGGTTCAGGGTCCCATTGCCCTTGTGGTTTGCTGTCTGTATGAATAACAGGACCAGCTCCACCAATCTACATCCAGTGCAATAGCACATGCTTCTACACTCAGAAACTGCCCTCATGCTTGGCTCTTAGTGCTCTCCATTTGCTGCCTTAAAATTCTTAATGTTCTGTTTGTACTTGTATTTTGCTCAATTTGTTTGACCTTTGTATTTTGGGAAAATTGAGCACTTACAGGAGGCTAAAGGGCCTTAGCTCAAATGCAGATGGATCTCCTGACACTTCTCTGACTCCCCCAGGATGGTTTCTTGGCTGCCCAACCCATAGACACTGCTGCTAGTTGGGCTTGGTAGGGGTCTAGGTTGGTGCAGGAGATGTCAATATTGGGTGCTCACACAAATGCATGCTGAGTTTTCCAGCAGAGTGCAGGCACCTCTGAGACTTGTACTCATCCTGTGGACATCACCACACCCAAGGGAGCATGTGTCATTAAATAGCAAGTGAAATAACCATGAGGGGTACATTACTTGCTCATTTGATACCACAAATTTATGGCAAATTTAGTAGCTTAAAACAATGCAAAATTTATTATTTTACAGTTCTGATATTAAGAATCTAAAATCAGTCTCTCTGGGCTTAAATCAAGTTTCCAGGACTATATTTCTTTCTGGAAGCTCTAAAGTAGAATAGATTTTCTTGCTTTTTCCAACCTCCATAGGGAGCCTGCATTCCGTGGCTTATGGCTTCTTCCATCTTCAAAGGCAGCTATGGCTTATCAATCCTTTCTTACTCTGTGTCACTCTGACACTGATTTTATTCTACCTTTTTCCACATTAAATCACTTCTGAGATAATATTGAGTTTAACAATAAAATCCAAGGTAAGGCTTCATTTTAAAATTACCTGATTTGCAACAATAATTCTTTTTATGCCATGATTCAGAGGCCTCCTCAGACATGTGGAACTGTGAATCAATTAAATCTCATTCCTTCTTAAATTATCCAGTAGGAGGTGTGTCTTTCTCAGCAGTGTGAAAATGGACTAATACAGTAAATTGGTACTGGTAAAGCGGGGTGCTGCTGTAAAGATAACCAAAAATATGAACGCATCTTTGGAATTATGAAATAGGCAAAGGTAAGAACAGTTTGGAGGACTCAGAAGAAGACAGGAAAATGTGGGAAAGTTCAGAACTTTTTAGAAAGTTGTTAAATGGCTTTGACCAAAATGCTGATAGTAATAAAGTTCAGGCTGGGGTGGTCTCAGATTGAGATGAGCACCTTGTTGGGGACTGGAGCAAAGGTGTCTCGTGCTGTGTTTTAGCAAAGAGACTGGCAGCACTTTGCCCCTCACCTAGAGATTTGTGGAACTTTGAACTTGAGGGAGATGATTTAGGGTATCTGTCAGAAGAAATCTCTAAGCAGCAAAGCAATCAAGGTGTGACTTGGGTACTCTTAAAAGCATTCAGTTTTATGCATTCACAGAGAGATTGTTTCAAATTGAATCTTACACTTAAAAGGGAAACAGAGCATAAAAGTTTGGAAAATTTGCATCCTGATGATGCAATAGAAAAGAAAAACCCATTTTCTGGTGAGAAATTCAAGCCTGCTGCAAAAATTAGCATAAGTAACAAGGAACCAAATGTGAATTGGCAAAACAATGGAAAAAAATGTCTTCAGAGTATGCCAGAGACCTTTGTGGCAGATCCTCCCATTACTGACATGAAGGCCTAGGAAGAAAGCATGGTTTTGTACACTGGGCCCAGGGACCCCTGATGTGTACAGTCTAGGGACTTGGTGTCCTGCATCACAGATACAATAGCCATGGCTAAGAGGGGTCAAGGTACAGCTTGAGCCATGGCTTCAGAGGTTTTAAGCCCCAAGCCTTGGCAGGTTCCACGTGATGTGGACCCTACAGGTGCACAGAAGTCAATAATTGAGGTTTGGGAACCTCCGCCTAGATTTCAGAAGATGTATGGAAAATCCTGGATGTCCAGACAGAAGTGTGCTGCTGGTGTGGGGTCCTCATGGAGAACCTCTGCTAGGGCAGTGTGGAAGGGAAAAGTGGGGTTGAAGACCCCACACAGATTATCCAATGGACCACTGTCTAGTAGGGCTGTGAGAAGATGGCAACAGTCCTCCAGACCCCAGATTGGTAGTTCCACTGAGAGCTTGCACCGTGTGTCTGAAAATTGCAGTCACTCAGTGCCAGCCCGTGAAAGCCGGCAAGAGGTGGGCTATACCCTGCAAAGCCACAGGGGTGGAGCTGCCTGAGACCATAGGAACCTACCTCTTGTATCAGCATGACCTGGATGTGAGACATGGAGTCAAAGAAGATCATTTTGGAGCTTTAAGATTTGACTGCCTCACTGGATTTCAGACTTGTATGGGACCTGTATTCCATCTGTTATGGTCAATTTTTCCCATTTGGAATTACTGTATTTACTCAATGCCTGTACCCACATTATATCTAGGAAGTAACTAACTTGCATTTGATTTTATAGGCTTACAGGCAGAGAGGACTTGCCTTATCTCAGATGAGACTTTGGACTGTGGACTTTTGAGTTAATGCTGAAATGAGTTAAAACTTTGGGGTACTGTTGGGAAGGTATATTGGTTTTGAAATGTGAGGTCATGAGATCTGAGAAGGGCCAGAGGTAGAATGATATGGTTTGACTGTGTTCCCACCCAAATCTCATCTTGAATTTTAGCTCCCATAGTTCCCATGTGTTACAGGAAGAACCTGGTAGGAGATAATTGAATCATGGGGTCAGTTTCCCCCATACTGTTCTTTTGGTAAGTCTCATGAGATCTGATAATTTCATAAGAGTTTACCCCTTCTTCTTGGCTCTCATTCTCTCTTGAATGCTGCCATCCATGGAAGATGTGACTTTGCTCCATCTTGCCTTCTTCCATGATTGTGAGGCCTCCCCAGCCATGTGGAACTGTGATTCAATTAAACCTCTTTTCCTTATTAATTACCAAGTCTTAGTAAGTCTTTATCAGCACCTTGAAAGAGACTAATACACTTCCCTACAGTTTCTGTAGCTTAAGTATCAGTGGTGGGATCTGAGGCCTGTGTTGATGCTGTTTTCAGACCTTCCCAGAGATGAGAATAAACAGGAATCCAAGGTTAAAAAAAAAAACAAAAAGCCTTACAGCTTTCTCTAAATTAGTTTTGAAATTTCTTCATATGGTGAAGTCTGTTTCTCCCTCCCTCTGGCAATTTGATAACTCTTCTATTGGCTCCTCAGTCAAAACAGATATAATGAGAGATCCATTTGCCATTAATTGTTCAGAAGCATAAACTGAACAAAAGGAGAAACAGGCAGCACTGAACACTTTTAAATTAATCAATCATCACCACTCAGTTACAATAAATGCTAAGTGTACAAATAATAGCCTGGATAGTAATTTAAGGACACATCTTGAAATGGTCATGTTACTAATGAATAACTCCATTGGCTAGAGAGATCAATGTCAGGTTAAAGGTATCAGAAGTGTATGTGAATAGTAGTGTGCATAAAATGCAAATGTACATAGCTTTATGATTTTAGGAAGTTTCTCGTATTCTCCAGACTCAGTGGTTTTTATCTGGGAAATGAATACGATTTATGTTCTTGCAAAGGTAATGTAAAAGTGCAAAATGAAGTAAAATCTGCAAAAGCACTTTGAAAAATTTTACATACTGTATAAATGTGTTAAAATTGTTTTGTCATGTAGTAGACTACATGGGATATTTTCAGTGGATTCTATTAATACATATACTAGTGCTTTATAACTTCAAAGCTCCTGCATGTCTAGTGGTAAAGAGATTTATATGTAGAATTAAGAATAATGTCATGGAGAATAGAGAAGGGAGCTGTCTCAGTCAGCTTGGGATGCTATAACAAAATACCCTAAGTTGGTGGCTTAAAAAACAAATACTTATTTCTCACAGTTCTGACACTGCTAAGTCTAAGGTTACAGGATCTCACCTTGCCTCATGAGCGCTCTCCTCCTGGATTGAAGATGGACATTTTCTTTTTTTTTGTCCTCACATAGCAAAGAGAGACTCTCTTCTTATAAGGTCACTAATTTGGGGACTTTACCGTTATGACCTCATCTGAACATAATACCCTCCCAAAGGCCTTATCTCTGAATATCATCACCTTAAGGATTAGGTCATGGAGATCTTTTTTTTGTTTTTTTTTTGAGATGGAGTCTCGCTCTGTCACCCAGGCTGGAGTGCAGTGGCGTGATCTCCGCTCACTTCAATCTCTGCCTCCCCGGTTAAAGCAAATCTCCTGTCTCAGCCTTTTGAGTAGCTGGGATTATAAGTGCCAGCCACCAAGCCTAGCTATTTTTTTTGTATTTTTAGTAGAGATGGGGTTTCATCACATCAGTCTTGAACTTCTGACCTCAGGTGATTCACTTGCCTCCATCTTCCAAAGTGATGGGATTATAGATGTGAGCCACCACACCCTGACAGTCATAGAGATTTTTTTCTTTTATTTTATTTTGGTTTCGTTGTGGGAATGGGGCAGTTCAATGTTCAGTCTACCACACCTGATGCCACAGTTCAACAGAAAAAATTTTGGGAAGACAGAAGGATTCAGTCCACAGCAGCAGCCATCAGCATATGTTTTAAAACTTACACAGAGAAAAACTGGTCACACTTGAATGCTTAATCCTGTCAGTTGTTTTTTTTTGGCCAATATTCTTATATCATATTGACCCAAAACATGGAGAAATCAGGAAACATTTTCTTTCCTTGGTTCAAAGTTTTGAGATTTTACACCAAATTGAAGGTCTCTCCTTTGATTTTCTCAATCTATATAGACTTGACCCACATGTATATATATATGTAAAATTGTATGTGTATGTGTGCATGACTGATTCCTTCCAAAAATGATGTGGCTCTTTTGATACTCAATAGAATACAGAACTGCTATGGGATTTCTAGACCTTAAGTAACATGTCTGCAGCCCAGGTGATAATTCAATTTGGTAGGTTGGCAACTCCAGGTAAGTTCACCAGCCAACAGAACCCAGACATCACCCATCCTGTCACTGTATTATTATTGATGGTAACATGGCATCATTGCATTTCTTCTCCAAATCATGCCTTTTTAAATTTTAGTTTCCTTATTTTATTAGAGGAACTAAAATTGCATTATTAACACATGAAACATACAACCTTCAGTTTTTCACTTTATGATTATGTCAGAAAACATAATTTATGTTATTTGGCTTGGAAGTATTTCTAGATATAACAGAAAAAGAAATGTCTGGTAATAATTTAATATACAGTGCTTAGAAAATAAAAGGTAATCACTGGATTATGTTTTTCTAAGCAATTTTAGAATATATTATGGTTATATATTTCTTTCTAATATTTTAAAATGCATATTTTACTACAACATTTTTGCTAGTGAGTCATAAGAGTAACAGTGAAGACAGCATTTATTAGATTATATAATTACCATGTGACAGGCAATGGGTAGCACCCTTTGCAAGAGGCAAGTGTGTATTGGTTCTGTAAAGACTGTAGAAAGTTATTTTAATGTAATTCACTATGAAGATACTAAATCAGCATTACTCGCAGGGGTGCTCCATCATCGGTGCACAAGACAGTGGCTAGCTATTGATTTTCTCCCCCAATAGGGGATGCAATCTTATTTTCCCAAAATGCCTGAAGTTCTCATGTCTGTTTTCTACTTTGCTCTACTATGTTCCATAAAATTGTATCCCATCATATTTCTTCGCTATTGCTTCTTTAAAAATTCCTTTCAGATTGGGAGGCTGAGGCTGGTGGATCATCTGAGGTCAGGAGTTCACGATCAGCCTGGCCAACGTGGTGAAATCCCATCTCTACAAAATACAAAAATTACCCAGGCATGGTGGTGGGTGACTGTAGTCCCAGCTACTCAGGAGTCTGAGGGAGGAGACCCGCTTGAACCCGGAAGGTGGAGATTGTACTAAGCCGAGATTGCACCATTGCACTCCAACCGGGGCAACAAGAGCAAAACTGCATCTCAAAAACACAAAAACAAAACAAAGAAAAAAGATTTCTATCAGAAAGCCTGTGCAGCTTAAGGACATGAGCTTTGGCAATATAAACATGGTTCAAATATTAGCTCTATTTCCACTCTTTACTGGTTTGTAACTTGTTGAAGTTGCTTAAACTCTCTGAACTTCAACTTCCTCATCTGTGAAATGGGAGTAATCAAAATTTACTCATAGGAATTTGTTAGGATAATAAAAGAAAAATGCAAGCAGTGTTACCCATTGCCTGCCATATGGCAATTACATAAACTAATAAATGTTGTCTTCATTGTTACTTTTATTATGAAGACCATAAAATTAGTAGTTTTGCATCATATAAAACTACAGAATCTATAATTAGTTTTGCAAATATTATATTTCAGACTAGAAGTAAATACACAGAAAATTTATTTTTCAATTTAACAACTCAAACGTTAAAAATAATTTTAAAAAACAGAAAAAGAAGATTTACATTTGTTCATTCAAATATGTTAAAAAACAATAGCTATATATAATTATCTCAGTGGAATTAACTGTGCGTATTGGTACTTTTCCAACTTGTACTCCTGTAAAATATTTTGCCCAAGGAAAATGTTGGTCTGCAAAAGGTGCAATGTCTGCTCAGCATCATCTATAGTCCAGTCTCTTTTATGCTGTAAATGGATCATAATTAGCAGACGATGAAAGTAATAGTTAAATTATAAGTTTCAGTATGTAGTTTCTTTCACATCTCTGGAAGGGCTGCTATATAAAAGTATAATAATTTTACTACCACCTAATTAGGTATGTTTGCTCTTATATTTAGAGCACTCACAAATGAAAATGTCCTGAACTTGACCACGTTAATAAAATAAACTCGATTAAAATATTCTATATTAGAATATATAATATGTACAATATTGCAAATCATTTTATCTTTTCAACAATTCAAACAATATTTTTTTAAAAAGAGTATCGTCTCTTGGTTCTAGGAGAGGTATTTTTATTATAAACACTAAATTAGTATACAGAGATTATAGAATTATTTCATCAATGTAAGCATAAAGTGTATTCAAATTTGAGTTCTCAAAAGACTTTTGAATTACGATCCATGATTAAGAATCCAGTTTTGCTTGGCCAGAAATATCATACTGTAATTAAAACATATTTTAGTTAAATGGATGTCTGAGGCTTTGAGAGAGAATATATCTCAAAATTAAATAAGGAGATTTAATTATTTTCAAAAAGGCAATAATAACAAATTCCCCACAGCTTATTCATGTGTATGAAGGTGTATTATTTGTTGAAATCTGTATTAAAAATCGTTTCCTGAATATGCTTTAGGAAATTAAACATTTTAGTTGACCTATAGTATTCTAAGAATATTATAGAGTGATTATAAATATATAAATCAATGGAAACTTTTACACTATTCTGACCAATAGTATAAATATTAAAACTTTTTAGATCTTAATCAGATAATATTCAGTATCATAATAAAGTTCAGCAGTTCAGCAATTCAGAATCTATTGCAGCGTAGGAAGTATTCAAAAGAGAAGATTACCTAAAACTTAGTTGTATTTTGGTATTGTATTTACATGTTTAGATGGAATATAGGGGCTGGCTTAAAATTTTCTAGGATTTAGAATAGTTCGAATGGTTAAATTTTGAAGACTTAACTCAGAACTCTATAAAATTATGTTGCTTTCATTGTCTTCGAACCAGAGATGTCAATTGTGCGGTTAAAAGCATCACCTTGCAAATGGATGCAGCACATACCTGAGTTAATCTTTATAAATTTACTCTCTACAGGAATAGCACACCCTAATTTCTCTCCAAAAGTGGAGTGTATATGATAGTAGGGTTGGGGGTGGGGAGGAATAAATGTTTATAAGAATATATCAAAATTTCATTTTTCTAGATGATATCTATCTGATGAAAGATTTCTATAAGAAATAGAATGCCTAAAAAATTGTTTTGGAAGCCAACATAACTAGTTTCATTTATATGTGTTTTATTTCATTCACATAAAAGACTTTTAGTGCTCCTGAGTTTGGCTTTGTAATCAAAATTCTTACCATACAGAAAATGCTGTAGGTTGGCTCTAGAATAAGCATAAACAAATATATATTGGAGACTTATATAAAATTAAGTTATTCAAAAAAAGATTAATACACCTGGAAGAAAAAGTGCTCTATTTCATACTTAAATTCTACCTATGGGAAATAAAATTGTTGATATATTGCTATATGGCTCCTTAAAATTAATTGCATCTGTTACAAATTGTCAAATTTCACGTGTCAACATATAAAGAATATGATTACAAAACGTTGGCAATGCCAACAAATTTGAGTTACAGAACGAAGGGCCCAAAAACACAATTTTTGTTTTTTTGTTTTTGTTTTTGTTTTTTTTTCCAAAGTTAAATTTTTAATAAAATATTACAAGGTATACAAAGAACTGGTGTATGTCACCCATTCAAAGGAACAAAATAAATCTTTAGAAATTGGCCCTAAAGGCAGAACAAGATGGTTGAAAAGAAGGCTCCACCGATCATCCCACCCAATAAGAACATATAAACGAAAAATAAAACTCTAAGGTCCGCAACAATCCTAATGGACTTCCTCCTCAGTCAGGACTCTTAAAATGTAGCCTAAAAGACTGGTTCAAGCCATGACAGGGAGTGGAGTCAGACATGCCTTATTATGTGTCTCCAGCATTAACATCAACAGAGACTTTAGGTCCGATTTAAAAAAAAAAAAAAAAAAGCAAAACCATTTTATGAGCTATTTTCTCTGAAGCCTTCTACCTAGAGGCTTTATCTTCATGATAAAACTTTGTTCTTCACAACCCAGACTTTTTTTTCTATTTATTCCAGTTGCATATATATATATGAAATTTTGGGCCAAGCTAACTTTGGAAGACTATATATATTATATATATATGAAACTCAAATAAATAGAAAATTTATTTTATTAGCATACGTATATACATATATGTATATATATAAAATACATACATATATATATAATTGCACTTTAGGTTCTGGAGTACATGTGAAGAACATGCAGGATTGTTGCATAGTTACATACATGGCAATGTGGTTTGCTGCCTCCATCCCCATCAGCTATATCTGGCATTTCTTCCCATGTTATCCCTCCCCAAGTCCCTATCCCCCACTGTCCCTCCCTTAGTCCCCTGCAACAGACTGTCATTGCACTGGTGACACTGTCTTTTAGCATGCTAATGAGTTATAATTTGTGTATAATGAGCCATGAGAATGACCAGAGATTACATTCATTACCGTCTTGGTTTTGGTGAGTTTTGGCTGACTTCTTTATTGCATCCCATTTTCTCAGTAAGGTCTTTGTGACCTGTATCTTGTGCTGACTTCCTATCTTATCTTATGATTAAGAATGCCTGACCTACTGGGAATACAGCCAGCAGGTCTCAGCCTTACTTTATCCAGCTACTCATAAGGGAGTCACTCCGATTCAAACACCTCTGACATTATCTTACAATATATTTGTTACATTTAATGAGCCAATATTGATACATTATTACTACAGACTTACTTAGTTTTCTGTTTAATGTCCCACCCAGAAAATCGCATTATATTTACTTATCATGTCTTCTTGGGCTCCTCATATCTGTGACAATTTTTCAGCTTTTCTTTGTTTTTGATGAGCTTGGCAGTTTTGAAGAGTACTGGTCAAGCATTTTCATAGGATATTTTTGGTCTCTTTGAGATCCATTAATGTAGTATAAATAATCAAGGAGGGGAAGTAGGTGATAATTTTATGATTAAGTGGGTCTTCTCATAGGATTGCATCCCTCTGAATATGACCTTCACATTGTTTCTTACTAGTACCCCATTCAGGTGAGACAGGAAAGCTAAAAGTGGCTGGATTGGGGTCATTTTTTTTTTCCTTTCTGTGTGAGATAAATCTCCAGGAAATTCTTCTTTGCTGGATAGTACACCTTTATTGAGGATAACACACTGAGTCTATTTTGAAATTGTTACCAATCGCCTCTCTCTGTCAAAGACAAGAGGTGATGTACCTTGGCTCTTCACCTTGAGAATCTGGTACAGTTTGGGGAGGTAAAACCTAAGGCTGTAACTCTGATTAGTTGCTGACTCTCAAATTAGTCAACACTCAGCCTCTGCAATTTATCACAGTTTGTGTTTAAATGTTCCTACAAGTTTATAGTTCTAGCCAGCTGGAGGTAATCAGTTCCAAGTAAGCTGATCGCGGTAGTGATTCTCTGAATTTTGATGTGG
This sequence comes from Aotus nancymaae, assembly GCF_030222135.1. Classification (NCBI taxonomy): domain Eukaryota; kingdom Metazoa; phylum Chordata; class Mammalia; order Primates; family Aotidae; genus Aotus; species Aotus nancymaae. The sequence goes on from NW_026988435.1 coordinate 27,895,867, forward strand.
TTCTTTACTCTGTGACCTTAATTTGCTGATGGGTCCAAGATTTCTACAAACCAAACAGATTAAAAATATAATATCTTGGGGACTTAATTTTGATTTTTTAATCTTGCCCAAATTCCTATCTAAAGGGTCTGGGGAGTCATGCCCTACAAATCATAAATTCTCATCCCATGGGTTTTATTTAACCTGATATATCGTGATTTACTTTTGAATGTGACTCTGGCATAACATTATAAGACAAAGAAGAAAATAAAAATATTTTACTCCAAAATATGTTTCTTTGCAATATTTTGAAATAGCCTTGAAAAGCTGTTCTTTGCAGGGAATGGGGAGGGATACTTGCATCTGTAAAGAATCTTTATTAACATACTTAGATCTCTTTCTTCGGAATTTTGATGTGGCTCTTTTCTCTGTTGAACCTCAATTTGCTGGTGGGTCCAAGAAAAATTGTTGATATTGAGGCTGGTGAGCTTTTCATCTCGATGTAAAGACAGGACTGACTGCCCTTTCCGCTCTTTACATTTCCAAGCTGAAATGAGAAGTCTTATCTCTTCTATTAATCTATTCATTTCATAATGTTTAAAGTGGATTTGTTATCCACCATGTATAATTAGGTCTTGTATTTTATCTAATCTTCCTATCTCTCTTTTAATGGATGTGTTTAGACAATTTATATTTAATGTAATCATTGATACAATTGAATTTAGTTTTTTATCGGTTTCTGCTTCTCCTTTCTGATTTTCATTCCTCTGCTTTCCCTCTTCTATATTGCTTTTGCTTATTTAAATATTTTCAAATTATATTTTAATTTATTTATTGTCTTTTGACCATATATTGTTGAATAAAATTTCAATGGTTGCTACTGGTATGGAAATATACATACTAAAATTTATAAAATTCACTTGGAATTAATATCTTACCTTTTCTGATAAAATTTAAAACTCTATAATTGTTGTTTTTCTCTTCCTAGCACTGCTGTTTTTAAAAGGCTACTACTTTCATTTGTTTCATCAAAAGCCATTTTGATAAGAATGTTTACTTGAGTAATTCGCCATTAACTATTCAGTGATTCAGATTTCTCTCTCTCTTAAATAGAAATTATCTTTATTTTTAAGAATTCCTGTATATATGGGATGGATGATAATTGTGTTTAACATTTTGTTTTCCTGTTTGTCAAGTATTTTGAAGGTATAAGCCATGGCATTGTCAACGTATCAAGTCAAACTCTTTCAAATATTTGTAGAGACTTATTCTGAGCCAAATATGAGTGTCCATGACACGGCCCTCAGGAGGTCCTGAGAACATATGCCCAAGGTGGTCAGGGAACAGCCTGGTTATATGCATTTTAGAAAGGCATGAGATATTCACCAAATACATTTAAGAAATACATTGGTTTGCTCCAGAAAGGGGGAATAACTCAAAGCAGGGGGCTTCCAGGCTGTAGATGAATTTAAACATTTTCTGGTTGACAATTGGTTGAGTTTGTCTAAAGACCTGGAATAAATAGAAAGCAAATGTTCAGGTTAAGATAATGATTGTGGTGACCAAAGTTCTTTTTAAAATCTTATAGTGGCTGCCCTTAGAGACAATAGGTGACTAATGTTTCCTATTCAGATCTTACTAAATCTCTTTTGGATTTGGAGGGTCTAGAAGAAAAAGATCTAGGTATGTTAATAAAGATTCTTTAAAGATGCAAAATTTTCCCCCACAAAGAACAGCTTGGCAGGCCATTTCAAAACATGGCAAAGAAACATGCTTCGGAGTAAAATACTTGGATTTTCTTCTTTGTCTTACAATGTTATGCCAAAGTCATGCTGGCAAGTAAATCATTGTTGGAAATGGGCTTACAAGGTTGGGAAAAATCCACATGGAGACAGTGCCTAACTCAACAAGGCTAGTTCACTTCCTGCAGGAAGGGTGCAACTTGCTGGCAGTCTTGCCAGGAGACACACCTGAACAAGGGAGACAGGGACATTTATAACTTTTATAACCTGATGCAATTGCCCTACTGCTGTGTCCAGTTTCCGTTGGCCAGAATGGGACCTCACATTCAACGCGTGACCCTATTGGCTAAAAACTCGGAAATTTTCTAAAGAAGTAAAGGCAGAGGAGGACGAAGGAAAAGAGGAAGTAACTTGGGGAATGCTTAGAGAAACAATAACATTTTCGAATAAGGCAGGGGTGTTAGCTATGACCTAAGACTTGCCTGGGCTTGTCCAGGCATGTCAGGGCAAATATCTAGGTTAAAGTGTAAGAACTAAGAACACGAGATGCACTTATTTCTTTATTATGACTAACAGCTACTTTAAGATTATTAACAAAAGTTTTAAAGTAAGTTAACCTTTGAAGAATCTATTATTTATTTGTAATGAGCTAAGAGGACACCTTTGAAGAGGAATCTTTTATTTATTCTTATTTCCTACAACTGTGATATATAGTGTTAAATAAAACCCATCTGTCGAGAATTCATGATTTGTAGGAAATGACTGCCCGGAGCCCTTAGATAGGAATTTGGGCAAGATAAAAAAATTAGAATTTAGTCCACAGCATATTTTATTTTTAATCCTTTTGGTTTGTAGAAATTAGTACAGCAAGAATAAACTAATAATTATGGGTCTAATACTTGGAAGATAAGAGATGTTATGCCACCATGCTATATTGTGAAGGTGGAGAATTAGGAGGATACAATGCCAGGCTTTGAAGTTTAAGCTATATTTTACTATTATAGACTGTGTTTTAGCAAGATATCTTATAACCATTTTAAACATGTGTCTTGGCATTGGTTGCTAATGTCCATATCAGCAAGAGAATTAGAGAACAAAAAATGTCAGAGCAGAACTCCTCAGATCTCCCCTTTAAAGAAAAGCATTGTTGAGTACTAGAAGAAACACTGTAGGGTTCCTAAATCAATCCACTTTCAAGGTTACAGTGCCTAACTTTATCAACAATTCAGTAAAACAAACACATACCAGAATACACCATGGAGGCCTCAGAGGAATAAATACCTGTCTCACATCCTGGACACTTCTTAAGTGTTACAGATGATGGTGACAGCCTGAATATCCTTCTTTGTACTGAAGAGAAACAATAAGTGCATCAGGAAGAGGAAAAAAGAATCATTTATGCCATGTCCCATTTTTTCCATAAAAGGCAATCTTAAACTCAATCAACCATTTTTAATTGAAAGCTATCATATGCCCAATAAATGAATAGAGCTTCAAAATGGTTACTGAGCATGGGTGATTTTTCACTCTCTGCACAGTTTTTTTCCATAATGCATAATATAAAATCTCTAAATTTCTCTATTGACCTTGATAATTACATAAGCCATCATTAAAACCACAAAAATGTTAACAGACTATGAAATCATATTCAAATACACTGTATCATACAGTCCATAAAATGGTGACGATAAATTTAGCAAATGCAGGAATTTGTAACTTTAAATCATTAAGCATTACAATAAGTGTATTTGTACTGTAGTATTGAAAACTCTGATAAAATAGCATACCTTTTGTGATATTACTTGATGCATACTAATATTTTAATGATTGATACCGATGTTTTTGACAGCATATCTCACATGTTTTATCTAGTTAATTACCAATTATTTTGTAGAAACTGAGCCCTAGATAATGTGCTAAGAGCTTTAAACACAATATATTATTTCAGTCCACAAATTAATTTTAATAATGCTTCATAAGTGAGAAAATGTAAGCTTACAGAAGTTGAGAAATATATAAAAGATTATATACTTAGTCAATTAACACAAAGAAATGGCATTTAAATAAACAGTTTATTAAGTAAGACATTATTTGAGATAGCAAAGGAGGGTAGTTTTTTTATTAGTTCCTTTATTCTTTGAGCAATTATTTGTTAACTATTTTATAGGAGTGATGGAGACAGAGTGCATGAAGAAACAGCATTTTGATTACAAAGTTGCTAAACAACATTAGGACTACTGGCATTTCATTTGTTGTAGAACTGTATTGTGTGGCAGCAACTTCCAGTGTTACACAGCTTTAAGGAAGAGGAAAATCACTGTAGAATACATATAATTGATAGTTTAATCGGGAAAAACTTGAACTGGGCCTCCAGGGAAACATAATTACACTAGGAAAGAAAAAGAGAAAGAAATAAAGCATTGCAGGAAAAGCAGAAGTTAGGTGGAGAGGGAGTCTGAAGACAGCGAAATCAAAGTACCTAGAAGTGCAACCCTCCACAATCTTAATTTCTACCATTTGGGTTTTCACACACACCGTCGTAAGACTTTAATGCAGCTTTTTTTGCTCCTCACACCCTCAAAATCCCTCCACCCATCCAGAACTCCAATTAATTGGTCCTATCCACTTTCTCTGCCTCTGAAAACTGATGTCTCTGTCTTCCCTACCAGGCTTAAATATCAATTTTCTTCTTCTCTTCCGGTCTAGCTTTGAATCTAAAAAGAACTATTAACAATACTTCTTTACACACCTCATTTTCTTCTTTGTGCTTTTTCTCCCTCTGTTTACACTCTTGGCAAAGGCATTATATTGTTGAAATCCAATATTCTACTTCACCTGAGTTGAATATGAATGTAGAAAATACACGGTAATAGAATCTCAGACTTGTCTTACAAATCTATTAATTTTTAGTTAATTCAATTATCTGACTTTCCTAGACAATTTCACATTTTAATTCTCTCCTAAAGTTCTAAGTCCTCTTCCCATTCTTCATTCACTGTTGATGATTTTGCTTGATAGAATCAGAGACTATTCACATAGTGTCAACATCAAATGCTATCAACCTACCTGCAGGTAGTTACGTAGATGTCTCCTTCACTTTTCTTTTCATATAAGCTGCTCATATTCACATCTAAGTTCAGTCTCTTCACTTATGCCCTGGATCTATCCCTTCTCATCCACAGATGGATTCTGCATCTGTAATTGGTCTTTCTGGCTTCCTGTGTTATCAAATAAATTCTTGCAATTCACTCGAACTTTGGCCTTAGTTTGGATATATTTTAGAGAATATTTTCTACTTATTCATCCTCCAGCTACCCACTCATTTATTTTCACCACTGTCCAGTCAAATGTGAAAGACATGCAAAATTTCCTAGCATAGAAATATGTATTCCTGATTTTCGATGCGTGTTGTGTTTTATCCTGACAATAAAGATTATAGATACTGATAGAAGTAAGCACATCAACATAAAGGCATTTGATTGTTGACATTACTTGGGGTGTCTGGCAAAATATTAGCAAAAGTTATAGACTGTACTCTCAAACCTTTTGTAAGGCCAGAAGGTTTTACTGAGGCAGGCTGAAGGCAGCCACCTCATTTGCATTAGCATAGGAAGGAGATAGAGTTGATAAAGAGCTTTCACAGTTTAAGTCTGTTTACCCCACATCCCTTTGTCTCCACTCAACTGTTTACTCATGTAAATTTTGTGCTGGGAGTCCCTCTCAGGGGGAGATCAAAGGAGAATTACCTGTTAATAGTGTTTACTCTGGGCCCAGAACCTAAAGCTTTTATCAGTCATAAAACCATTCTTTTAACCATGTTACTTATCCACAGGTATATTAACTTAGAACCTCTGTTGTAAAATCTGACTGAATAAACCTAAAGATGGAGAGGGAGTCTCAGTTGACTGGCTGCATTTCGCCCTCTAAAAGCAGCCAGCATCCACCCCTAGCCCACTTGAATCACTGTAATGGTGTGAGAGCACATTCATTCATCCATCGTTGAGTCAGGGTCTGCAGGCCAGACTTCTGTAGGTGGTGGACAGACTCAATATGTTTTTTTCTGAGTATATTTATGAATGAATGAACATACTCTTATGTATCCTCTAATGATTTCATCTAATTTTGTAATTGTGTCACCTAATGCAGGTTAACATAGGTTATAAGAACATTTTTCATTTCATTACTTGTGTCCATGTACACAAAGGAAAAAATTTATCTAGCAATCATTTAGTTACTTTGACTTACAAAACAGTTTACATGAATTGAATAATTCTGCATTAAATAAGTTAATTGATATTACCCTATGTCTAATCCAACATCAGATATATGTCTTTGAAATATACCACCTAATTAAGGGTGCTTATAAAGTGTTCATCAGCTTCTTACTATAAATAAATACATAATCTGTGTTGTTGGAGGGTGAGATTTCTATTGTCAAAAAGTTTGGAGATACATTCTGGGAAATATATATAGTGAAATAAATGGAAACATTCCCCAAACCTGCCCATTCTACAAATCAAGATGGGCAGTACAACTAGAGTAGCAAAACCGAAACCCTAGACCAACAGACCAACATGTGTGATAAAAGCAGGTGACATGGTTCTCTCTCAAACTTCTACATATGAGTGGGAACAGACAAACCAATGGCAACTACATGGTTGGATGGCTATAAAACTATGCATAACATACAGAAGTAAACAATGTGTCTGTCTATACCCAAGAAGCTCAGAATGGCCAGCAGATACTGTCTTGAAAGCTCAGCAGAGAAGTTTGAGAAGAGCAGCTGACATTGGAGGGGAAGAGTGCTTCTACATGCTACAAGAACAGGTGAAGGAAAAACAAATTTTTGTTTTGGCTGAGTGTGGTAGCTTGCCCCTGTAATTCCAGCACTTTGGGAGGCCAAGTCGGGTGGATCACTTGAGGTCAGGAGTTCAAGACCAGTCTGGCCAACATGGTGAAAACCCATTTCTACTAAAAATACAAAAGTTAGCTGAGTGTGGTGCCTGGTGCCTGCAATCCCAGCCACTCAGGGGGCTGAATCAGGAGAATTGCTTGAATCCTGGAGGTGGAGGTTGCAATGAACTGAGATCATGCCACTGCACTGCAGATTGGATGACAGAGGAAGACCCAGTCTCAAAAAGAGAAAAGTTTCATTTTTAGATCAAGAAAGAATGGAACACCAAACTCCCTACCAGGACAAAGTTTGATATACAGGTTAAACTTCTAAGGATGGAATTAAAATGCAGTAGAACAAGAAAAATATTTTAAAAGTAATAAAATGAACATGATGAAGGGCTATAGGAATATACAGGAAGCAAAATGCCATACGTTTTAAATTTCCTTAAGACAAACTAAGGGTTTATCTTGAGATGTGAAGTTACTAAAGAAAATTTGAACTACTGTTCCTCTTTATATGTACAGGAAAACCATTTCATATAAAAATGAGTAACAGAATAGGAAACAAGATAAATTTTATGTGAAGTAATTATAACACATCAAAGCAGAATAACATTCCTGCAGATGACAAAAGCATGCTAAAAAGACAGGCCAAAAACAAATGAAAACTATGTTTCAAAATTGCTTAAAAGAATTACACAAATAAAACATATATAAAAGGCAAAACTTTACAACCCAGAAATGAGAGAATAGAACTCAGAAAAATAAAAAGTTACAAAAATGTCAAGGTCAGGCAGGTTGACTCACACTTGTAATCCTAGCACTTAGGGTGGGGGTTCAAGGCAGGAGGACAGCTTGAGCCCAGGAGACTGAGGCCAGCCTGGGCTACATAAGAATACCCCATCTCTACAAAAAATATTAAAAATTAGCTAAGTATAGTGGCATGCCCTTGTAGTCTAAGGTACTCGGGAGGCTGAGGTAGGAAGAAAGCTTAAGCCCAGGAGTTCAAGGCTACATTGAGTTATGATGACACTATTGTACTCCAGCCTAGGCAACACAGCAAGACCCTGTCTCAAAACCAAACATTTTCTAAGTCAGAATTGAAGACAAAAAGAAAAAAAGAGATACGTAAAAAGACAACAAAGAATAAACAAAACATAATGTCCATGAGAAATGGCTAATGTGAAAAATTGTCTAAAAGAAATGAAGATAAGTGTGCAAATGTGTTGAGACGAACACTGAACCTGGTCAATGAAGATCCAGTCCATGTAAAACAGGTACTGCTGAAAAGCACTAAAGAAAGGGAAGAATATAAATACTAAAAATGATAATTCACAAAAATTACCTTGAATTTTAAAAAGTAAAATATCAGTCAGTAAAGGAAAATGTCAGTCAGTAGAAATTCATGAGAATTTATATTCATATTTCTATTTCCTAGTTTAGTCCATTGGATATATGTGAAGTAATGCCCCATCTTAGTGTCTAAATTAAGGTCTCAGAATCTTGTTTCCCACTAAGCCAAATGAATTGAAAAATTATCTGCTTCAGTTTGGATATTGATTGGCCACAGATGAAAAATATTGAAACTGAGATGAGTAATAAGTGTAATAAATAAAACGACATCAGTGGGGTGCAGTGGCTCATTAGTGTAATCCCAGCACTTTGGGAGGCCAAGGTGGGTGGATCAGAAGGTCAAGAGATCTAGACCATCCTAGCCAACATGATGAATCCCCATCTCTGTGAAAAAATACAAATATTAGCTGGCTGTGCTGGTGCACACCTGTAGTCCCAGCTATTTGGGAGGCTGAGGCAGGAGAATCGCTTGAACCTGGGAAGTGGAGGTTGCCAAGATCATGCCACTGCACTCCAGCCTGGTGACACAGTGAGACTCTGTCCCAAAAACAAACAAACAAACAAAACAAAACAAAACCATCAAATATATTTAAATTCAACAATCCAAAATGATACTTAAAAGTAATTGATTAGTTATTGAGGATTCTAGCAAATCAACTTTTTGTTTTCAAAGTTGGTGAATAAAGGAAAGAATACCATTTATTCTACCTTTCCTACATTATCTGTGTCACTGGATGAGACATAGACAAAATGCAATAGTTTTAAAAGATATATTTTAGTTCTGTTAAGTTTATTGAAGAAGAAACTTTGGAATTAGGATAATGCTATTTTGCAACCACTAATGAATGAAGTGAGAATCCATGGCTGCTAACATTACAAAATGGCGACAATCAAATATCATATTCTTCCTACTTGAAGCAATCACATTATCTGTCAAGTCTTGCCAAAAATATTGACCCTAAATCTCATTAAACATAGAGATCCAACTACTAATTAACAAAAATTACAAATGGCAAAGAAACATGTTAAACAACAACATAGCAATACAATCAGCAAAACCCACCAGTGGGAAACTACTGAAAAACACCGAGTTTCTCAAACAGATTAGAAGTTAAAAAATAAATAGAAGATGAATGCATGGCTTGAAAGAAACTTCAAAAATATGCAAAACAGAGGCAAAACTAGACTATAGAATAATAAAACTTAAAAAAAATAAAAGATTACTATAAAAGGCAAAATATGATTTGAAAAGAATTATTTGGGAGTATCTGGGAATTTCTATTTCTTGACTTAGTGGTTGTTAAAAGTTTACCTGTGTTTTAATAATTTATAAAGCTCTCAAATTTTAAAGTTTTTATGTAAACAAAATATTTAAATGTAAAAAAGATAAATTAGGGAAATATTAGGTTAAACATTATAAAACCAGCTCTTTTTAACCTTAGAAATTTTCAGGGTCTTAACATTGGTAATGCTTACATGAATTATCATGTTGGCCATTTAGTTGGTAACGTTTAATTATCTAATTTGTCCGAGAACAATTTTTTTCTCTCAAAATCCTTATTAACAATTGTCAGGGTTCCAGTGTTCCCTAAGGCATAGCTCAGGAATTGCTTGTCTATTCAATGAATTCATTTAATTTGCTTATATCCTAGGCCACACTACTGCAATGCATATATTTTTCAAAAATGTCAGTTGTCACAAATTATGCTGAACCCTCTAACTATTCTTCAATGTGGCCAATTTTGTATGTTTTAACTAATGATTTTCAATGAGAATCAGGCTTTAACTGACAATTATTTCAGTTATTTGACATTCATTTCATTCTTAAATAAAAATTTATTTTTTGATTTTCTGGCATCGGCTATTTTTTCTTGGTTATTCAAATTCAGTAGATCCTTTAAAGAATAGCAAAACTGTGATATACTTAGAAGGATTACATTATAATCTAACACAGTGATTTTATGGGATAGCTCTACTATATGCTATAGATAGAATAACTATAAAAAGCTCCTTTAATTTGTGTCACTTGTTCCCAATAATTATTCATGATTCCTTCTGACCTTCGCATATGGAATCAATTGCTTTTGCTACGTATTAGGCATATAGAGTCTTTGTCTCTAGAACTCTAGAGGACACATATTCTAATGAGATTCAGTAAGTTTTGGAGGCAATATAATCCAAGCATATGCAGAGAACAATTCATTTTCTCTATTTTAAGGTCCACAATTAACTTTAATGACTGCTTTATCATACTCTTGGGGAACCTACTTGTCAGATCACCTTATGTGAGGGGATGATTCAATAGGAGGTTCTTTGGGTTCTTCAGTTACCAGATTCCGAATGTTACAGTCGAACTTCAACTAGATTTTGGAAAGGTTTCCCTGCATTTTATATACTGAATACTGAATGTATTGGGTAGACAAGTATAGGAACTTCAATGAATTCCTTTTGTTTACATCAATAATTATTACTCAGTTTCAACTTAAATATAAAGTAAAGCTGAGAAGGAGATTTGTAAGGCCTTTGTAAACCCTTTTTAAATAAGCCTAGCTATAGGCATCATTAAATACTGACTAACCCAGTTACACTTGTAAAGGCTTAGCTCATTTGATTGTACTTTGATTTATTGGGCTTTGCATATATTGTGTTATTTACAAATTGAAGGTTGCTGGCAACCATTTCTCAAGCAAGTCTATTGGCATCAATTTTCCAACAGTATGTGCTTGCTCATTCCCTGCCTCTATGTCACATTTTGGAAATTATTGCAGTATGTTAAACTTTGTCATTATTATTAAATCTGTTATGGTGATCTGTGATCTATGATCAGTGATCTTTGATGTTACTGTTTCAATTGTTTTGAGGCACCACACACTGTGCCCATATAAGATCACAAATGTAATCAAGAAATGTTGTATGTGTTCTAATTGCTCCACTGACTGGGAGTGTTTCCCTGTCTGTGTGTGTTTTTGGGTGTGGTAGGGAAAGGGAAGTGATACTGTGCATAGAAAATAAGAAGTGCAAATACTCAGTGGCAGAGATTGTCTACAGCTTAGGGAATTTGAAGTAAGACAATCTGACTTAAACCCATATGAAAGGTGTTGAAAGAAAGAATAATAGAATGTTTGTCTTTCAGACTTACCCACAGCATGCCTGCATGAATTCTTTCTTCTCTGATGCCTTGTAAGATATGACTTGCTCCTCCTTGCCTTCCACCATGATTGTGAGTTCTCCCAGCCACGTGGAACTGTGAGTCTATTAAACCACTTTCTTTATAAATTACCTGGTATCAGGTATGTCTTTATTAGAATCATGAAGAAGAAAAAAGCAAGGGCAAAATAATAACAGGGATTTTCTCTTGCTTTTACTGGTTTCCCAATCCAGAGATACTGGTTCACTCTTGGCATTCTGGAGTCCACACATTTTTCAAGTATGCCTGCTATGCATTTGATCCATTTAGCCGTTCCCAGTCTTCCCTGCAAATCCAGGACATAAAATAGGAAAAAGGCCAAAGAAAGCTGACCATCGCTGTATAGTGGTTCTTCAAGTTCAAACTTCTTCAATCTACAGATATTATTTACACTTCAGAATACTCAAGGAGTTGCTTTTGTATTTTGTCAAGTGTTTTTAGTTGTAATCTATAGAAAAGATATTGTATTAGTCTGTTCTCATGCTGCTAAGAAAGACATACCTGAGACTGGATAATATATAAAGGAAAGAGAGGTTAAATGGATTCATAGTTCCACATGGCTGGGGAGGCCTCACAATCATGGTGGAAGAAGGAGGAGCAAAGGCACATCTTACATGGTAGCAGGCAAAAGAGCATGTGCAGAGAAACTGCCCTTTATAAAACCATCAGCTTTCATGAGACCTATTCACTATCATCATAAGAATAGCAAAGGAAAGACCTTCCCTCATAATCCGTTTACCTCTCACTGGGTCCCTCCCATGACAGGTGCAGATTATGGTAGCTAAAATTCAAGATGAGATTTGGGTTAGGACACAGCCAAAACATATTATTCTCCAAAATCTCATGTCCTCACATTTCAAAACCAATAATGCCTTCCCAACAATCCCCCAAAATCTTAACTCATATTGGCATTTCAAAAGTCAACACTACAAAGTCTCATCTGAGACAAGGCAAGTCCCTTCCACCTATGAGCTTGTAAAATCAAAAGCAAGTTAGTTACTTCCTAGGTAGAATGGGGGTACAGGCATTGGTTAAATACAGCCATTTAAAATGGGAAAAATTGGCCAAAACAAAGGGTCTACAGGCCCCATACAACTCTCAAATACAGCAAGGCAGTCAAAATTTAAAGCTCCAAAATGATCTCCTTTGACTCCATGTCTCATATCCAGGTCACATGAGGTGGGTTCCCATGGTCTTTGGCAGATCCATCCCTGTGGCTTTACAGGGTACAAGCTTCCCTTCTGGCTGCTTTCTTGGGTTGGTGTTGAGTGTCCGAGGCTTTTACAGGTAGACAATGCAAGCTTTCAGTCAATCTACCATTCTGGGATCTGGAGGATGGTGGCCCCTTTCTCACAGTTACACTAGGTAGTGCCCCAATAGGGACCCTGTTTGTGGACTCCTGTCTCACATTTCCCTTCCACACTACCCTAGCAGAAGTTCTCCATGAGGGCTCTGCCCCTGTAGTGCAGTTCTACCTGCACATCCAGGTGTTTCCATACATCCTCTGAAATCTAGGCAGAGATTCCCAAACTTCAATTCTTGATTTCTGTGTACCTGCAGGCCCAACACCATGTGTAAGATGCCAAGGTTTGGCCTTTGCATCTTCTGAAGGAACGGCCTGAGCTATACATAGTTGGCCTCTTTTAACCATGGGTGGGACATAGGGAACCAAGTCCCAAGGCTGTACACAGCAAGGGGGGACCTAATCCTGGCCAACGCAACCACATTTTGCTCCTAGGTCTCCTGGCCTGTGATAGTAGAAGCTGCTGTGAAGACCTCTGACATGCTCTGAAGACATTTTCCCAATTGTCTTGGCAATTAACATTTAGGTCTTCATTACTTATGTAAATTTCTATAGCGGGCTTGAATTCCGGTACCTCCCATGACAGGTGGGGATAATGGGAGCTACAATTCAAGATGAGAATTGGGTAGAGACAAAGCCAAACCATATCAGTTACCTTCAGTGAACTTCCTTTGTCTTAGAGAAAACTAAATTTATACTAACACTTTTTGTTTGCAATCATGCATTTAGAAGTATAAATCGTAAATTTATCTTATTTATATTTATTAATTTGTGCGTATATGCGTTTGTGTGTGTGTGTGTATATCTATATCTATATCTATATCTATATCTATCTATCTATCTAATCTATCTATCTCTATATAATACCATTTATCACTATCCGAGGTGAAAATATTCATTTTTATTGTTCTCTTACTCCAATTCATCATCCATTACCTAGATTAATGATTTATAATTTTTTTCTGTAAAGAGTCTGAAAGTAAACAGTTCAGACCTTGTAGGACATATGGTCTCTGTAGCATCTTCTCAGCTTTGCCATTGTACCTATAATGAGAGCAAATACAGACAATGTGTAAGCAAATGAGCATGGCTGTGTTCCAGCTATACTTACAAAAGCAACTGGTGGGCAGATTTTCCCTCTTGTACCACAGTTTGCCAACCCTGACCTAGAACATTTAGCAGAATGTAGAAGACATCTAGTAAATATATGCCAAATGAGTGTTCAAAACTTTTAAAAGTTAACTTAAAAAATAATAATGGTTTCTGAGTTATATTCAGTATTTCCTTGGGCATTAATATAAATATGCCATTTTTATATAATGGTTTCATTTAATATAATGGAACAATTTTATCCTCGGTTTTTCAACATAGTTGAGTGTGTGTGTGTGTATATGTGTGTTTAATACTGGAACACCTTGAATTATAAATGAACTCACCTGCTCTATGTTTCTCTTTTGTAATGCTGATAAATTTAACTTACTAACTTTTAGTTTAGTACATTGGCATCTATATTCACAAATGAGATCATATCATTTCAGTTGTTGTGATGAGCTTATTAGTTCCTTTGTATTTGCTGTATACCTACTGCTTATCATCTCTCCTGGAGTTCATGGATAGTAAAGTTCAAGTTGTTTAAATTGACTAGATACCCATCTAGACAATCCATATTTTCAACATTTATTTTGGATATTTATAATATGACTAAAATCAGAAGTAAATATGTTATTGGAAAATCCAAAAACAAGTATGAGTTTACTTAAAGAAAAAAAGTTAACACACATTTGAGAACCCACTGTGTAGGACATATTCAGAAGAGCATTGAGTACTGATACAACTAAGACACAGTTTCTATCTCCAAGGAGCTCAAATCCTAGTAGAATTTAGTATTAAGCAGAAGACTGTAGAGAGGCAGAGTTTGTGTTACATAAATCTGAAGAGTGGAACTCTATCAATCTCAGGCAATTCACTTCTCTAGAATGAAATACTTCTTATTTCAAAACTTATTACTGCCTCATGTACCAACTCATATCTTTTATTATTATTATTGTGTAATCATTTTCAAGATACATATTAAGTATGGAAACTGCACATCTTATTTTTAGGGAATTTCTAAGGAAATGTCTATCCTAAGAAATAAAATATTTTTTTTCTTTTTGGTTAAATGAATTAATTAAATGTAAACTATAATAACCAATGTCAGCTACCTAATATATTTATATCTATAGTCTTTTAACTTATTTCATTTATTTTTCAGATACATTGCCCTGATTTGGGACTCAGAAAAATCAGTCACTGATGCATTAACATGAGCAACAGGGAGTAAAAGGAGTCCAATTTCTAAGCCACCGTGATTTTTGTAAACAGAGCTCACACTGCATAACTGGCTCAAATGTTAGAGCTGAGATGCATTAAATTCCATGTATCTAGATACAGATCAATAGCTCTGCTAAAATATTCCCATGATTTAAGGTTAATTTTTATAGTATGGCAACTCCCATATCTTTTCCTCTAAATATACCAAAAATAAAATTTAAAGAATGGGACAAAGCTGAATATTTATAAATGTTTCTTGGGTTAATTAAAAATTTTTCAACCTTCTGTTTAATGCTTTATAGTTAAAAATATATCCTAACACAAGAGCCATAACCAGCACAATTAGATCTCTGAATCAAAGGCAAAAATGAAATGTTTTGACAGCTATGGAACATTGCATTTCACGGGGCTCATGCACAGCTAGGTAGCACAGGTGTTCTTGTAATTGCAGTACAATGGAAAAATTCAGTGTTCAATGGCCTTCAAATTCTTCACTCTTGTGTGTGATGTGATGTGAAGATCCCATGTCAGTGCTGTCTCCTTTCTCTGTGATGGGATGTCATCATGTGCAATGTAACAAAATATTTTGAAGTTCTGGCTCTTCAAAACCTAGATCAAAGTGAAATATTTGGTTTCTTTCTCATATAGCCATAGCTTCTGAGGGTGTGCCTCTATGATTTTATAAATATAGAAAAACATTTTTCAAGTCTTTGTTGACAAGAGTTTACATTGTGGGTGATACCTTCCTTTTCTCTCATTAGGATGCTGCACCCAAACTCTGCTATTCCCCAACCAGCTGCAATAATTTTCTTTAACAATGTGCTGTATAATATGAAAAGAATTAGGGTGATTTTTTTACCATTTTACTCACTAGGGTTTTTGCAAATTTCAGATGTAAATTCCTTAAACATCCTCTTGATAAACAAGGACATAAGGAGATAGAAGCATAGGTATGAAAAATAGGATAGATGACATATACCTTTAAAATCATACCATATTCAAAGTTTTGAAAAAGAACATTTTATATTATAATTTTTGCTGAAAAAATGTCTTAAAGCTTAATTTTCAAACTCACAATAAATTTGACTAAGTGATCATCTTGATGCAGAGCCATGGGCTCTTAACTGAATCTTCAATGAAGATCTTTCTGTCTTTTGAAGTTTGCCTGTAGTAGTTGGGCATGGCAAAATATTTCTTCTTATTGCTATTTTCATGACTTATTTTGAAAAATTTCACCCTGATCAAATGGAACATACAGAAGAATATTAGGGTAGTTTAAAAATGATAATTATTAGACATAGAAGATGGTATTTTATTGTTCGATTGTGCATTGACCTTGCTTTATATGAGTGACATGACCCTGATTTGATCAAGAATGTCTGCTTTTCCATTTACAGGCTAATCTCATGGCTCATGGGATTTAATTGACAATAATAAAATCTTCAGGAAGATTTCTCATATAGCCATAGCTTCTGAGGGTCTACCTCTATGATTTTACAAATTTTGCATACTTATTAATATGCTGACAGATATCCTGAAGTTAATTAATGTTCTACTGGTTAAGAATAAGTTCTTAGGACTTGCCTACTTTCAGAACCAGAACATACTTTGATTTTGTTGTTGTTCTTGTTCAATTCAGACTCACTTAGAGATTTCAAGATACTAAGCAAAGCAGTAGGACTAAGCATTTTAAGTACATTATTCCACACCAAATTCAGTGTTGGGAAATGCCTAGATCTCATTTTAGGGAAAATAACATCCTTAAACTGTTAGCAAAGATGGCTCTGCTAACAAACAAACAACAGAGGGCTTCATCTGCAACTTCTAGCAAAGGGCAAAACTTTTTTTTTTTTCCTTTTCTTACTCTATTCAAAACAGAAATTATTGATTATCCTATTCCCTTGCCTCTTTTGTGTCTCTAATGAGTGTGTGTATGTGTGTGTAGGTGTATGTGTATATGTACAGTTTTCACTATAACCTTTTCCTGAAAATAAATCAAGCATGATTTCTAAACAAATAGACAGTATTAGGGTCTGCAGATAAGACCCTTTCTTCTTCTTCCTTTCAAATATACAACTTGTTTTGTAGAAAGACCATAACATCCTCAGCTTATCTTTTTTAAGTTAAAAAAGCAATGAGCAGTATCAAATAATAGCATTTACTTCCCATGAGAAGGACAAATGTATCAGGGATTCTCGGTGCTCATATAAGGGATTTTGTTCATTTTTTTCCAGACTGAATGCCCATATTGTAGGTTACTTTTCATTAGATCAAGCCTTAGATAATAGACTTAATTTCAGGCTTTAGAATACTTAATTACTTTTAAGTACTTTTTTTATTAATAATTCTTTGTATCTACATGTGTATGCTACCTGTGAATAATAAAATATATGTCTACTTTCCAAGAACCTTTCAGATACTTTATTTAACTAAAAAAAACCAAAGTGTCCCTGTTTCTCTTTTCCTACAAATGTATTAAAATTAGAAATACAACACATTTGGTGATGTGCATGGTGTGATAAAGCAATGAGATGGAATTGTATACTCTATCTAGAGACAATCATCCTGATTTTATTTGCCTTTATACAGTCTGCGCCAATACCTTACACATAGGTTACCTACTTACTGTGCCTGACTTACTTTAAAAACATCATCTCACCAACATCATCAGGTGGCTGCTACTTCAGTATCTTTCTACCAGAGTCAAAACTCTTAAGTGCAAAAATCAATTTAACACCTTCACAGTGTCTAGCTTTGCCAATTTTTCTTTTAATGTGCATCTTATTTCTTACAACCCAGTAATTTAAACATCTTTCAAAAGGATTCTGGCATTTATCAACTAACCAACTAATTATTGGCATTGTGGAAAGATAGTTTGCATATTTATATTAGCTTTCCCTTCAATTTCTTTGGTGTCATCATGAATTATACATTTTAACATGTCAAAATTCTTGAGATACAGAAATGTCACATACATTAAGTTAAAATTGTTTTATTACAGAAAAATTCTCGAGGTCTTACAATGTATGCATATTTTTCATACATTATATTTTTACAAAATACCTTATTTTTTGTTGGCTCTAAAGTTATGTCTGTTATTTAATGGAGGTTGGGGAAAACAATTGTATCCCTTTATTGACAGGAATTCTAAAAGTTCTAACTGATAGATGAATATTTTCAGAAAGAAGTCAGTTGATTGCTTTCTAAAATTTATATATGAGGTATTATATTCTATACCACCTGTTTCATAGATTCTATTTCCTCTACCTGTCTGTCACAACAGAGGGCAAGGGTGGAGCTCTCTGTTGAGCATGAAGTTAGACAGCAGTTATATAAATTGTTAAACACAATCGTTGCTGATTGAAGAACATTTCTATAGACCAGAAGATTTTAGGTCAATCAGAGTAAAGGGTGTATGATTACCTTTTATAGGATAGTTTGTCTGGGTCACTGTTTTATTGCAATTGTCAGTTCTCAAAGCTCAAAATATTTTATTCAGCATTAAAATAACATAACTTGTTTAAAGTATTCATAAGAGGTCAAGAACTAAAAATATAAAATTAGATTTGCACAAAACAGAGTTCCACTTCTTTTTCATGGAGTTATATTTTTATATATTGACACAATTTGAGGCAACCTTCATATATATTATATGTCACATATATATGTTCTGTGTACACACACATATATACACATGCACTCAAATACACATGTCATTAATATTAAGTTAGTATAGACGTTCCTTAAATGTGATTATGTGTTATTCCCTTGTGTATATATTCTCCCTCTTTCATAGGAATAAAATCTCCAATAATGGGTTGGTTGTATAGCTACTCAGAATAAAACAGTACATTTTCCAGCCTCTTGGAAGTAACTATAGCCACATGACTAAATTCTGGGCATGTAAGTAAAACTTTTTTGTGTGTGTTTCAGGAGGTGTACTTGTATTAGCCAGTATTCTCTAGAGAGACAGAACTAATAGGATAGATATATACATAGAGGGGAGGAGTATTGACTTACATGATCACAATAGGCCATCTGCAAGCTGAGGAACAAAGAAGCCAGTTCAAGCCCCAAAACCTCAGAAGTAGGGAAGCCAACCGTGCAGCCTTCAGTGTGTGGCCAAAGGCCCGAGAGCTCCTAGCAAACCACTGGTGTAAGTTCAAGAGTCCAAAAGCTGAAGAACTTGGAGTCTTATTTTTGAGGGCAGGAAGCCTCCAGCAGCAGAGAAAGATGAAGGCCGGAAGACTCAGCAAGTCATCTTCTGCCTGCTTTCTTCTAGCTTCTAGCTGTGCTAGCAGCTGATTAGATGGTGCCCACCCAGATTGAGGATGAGTCTGCCTCTCCCAGTCCACAGACTCAAATGTTAATCTCTTTTAGCAACACCTTCACAGACACCCAAGAATAATACTTTGCATCCTTCAATCCAATCAAGTTGACACTAAATATTAACCATCAACAGTACCTAATGGAAGTAGCACATATATTCTTTATGTTCCTTCATGCCAGCTACCTGGAAACCAGACAGAATAACTGGAATTCAAGCAGCAAGTTTGTATTAAAGAGTGACAGGTTACAAATGTTGTGGATGCACAATAGAGAAAAAGTCTCCCTGATAATTAGGCAACTCCATACCAGCCATGCATTGCTTGTTTTAGGCTTTCTTTCTGTGAAAAGGAAACACACTTTTATCTTATTTTGTGTTCATTTTACCTTTTGATCACATTTAAAAACTTTTAAAAGCTAATATTTGCATTAAGTAAACATACACAGGAAACAAAGAATATGAAAAACCTCCAAAATTATAAACGGTTTACAAGCTGATGTGTCCTTTTAACTCCTCGCATGTGTGTATACAGACAACTAAGAGGACATTTTTATGTGGTTATCACACAGCATAGTCATGTCTTTTTACACAACATATTTACTAATTCAAATTCCCAAATCCATGAGTGTTTTGATATCCAAGAATATCCTATACTCACTCAAACAAGAAAAAAATGTAATTCTGCTTACAAATATTGCCAAAATACAAAAATGGCAAGAAGTCTCTGTATAAAGATGCCAGCAGACTTACTATTGAAACACCCTGTTTTCTTAATATTCCATTTAAAATGAGACATGGAGTAAGAGTAGAATGGGTAGAATGCTTCCAAGATAATGTATTTTCTGGTATATACTATTAAAATATGAATGCAAAGGTATGTTCCTATTAAATTATTTAACAATGTGTCTTTATAGTATAACCAAAACACACGCACACATAAGTGAATGGTTACTCTCAAAATGTATATACAAACAATCTCCACACATCTTAGCTTTTACTTCTTCCTGCACCAATGAACCAGTTTCTCTATTGCTCAGAGGTGGTTTAACAATTCCATGTCCAAAATGCTACTTTTCTCTTAAATATAACAAAAAGTTACTTACATATTGGTTTATTTACTAGCTCTACTTTTAATCTTACGTGACCATATTGAAACATCTAAAGAATTTGGATGTTGCAGAAAAAAGAATAATTTTTTTTACAACAGACATAGGTACTTTACAAAAATGCACATATAGAACTATAGTTATAATGTAAAAATGTCTTTTAGATACGGAGATACTAGTAAAGAGCACTTCTATTTGTTCATTTTCTTCTCCCTCCTCCACCATCCCAGTGACTAAATACAGAAATGCACCTAAGTCCAAGAGGTGGATTAACAAACGTCACTTCTAGAAGTCAGTCTTTTCTATAAATTAGTCTAATTGCCATTAGAAATAATCTATTTCACTACTTGTACCTTTAAGGTCCTTTTGGAACTTAGGGCCTGTCTTCTATTCAAACAAATTATCAACTAATATGCACATAAAAAACAATGGTTATACCATCTGAACTTAAAGACATAGAACCAGCCCTCTTCACTTCCCCCTGCTCACCATCAAGACCCAGTGAAGTCACAATACTGCTTTTAATAGGTCAAGTTTCATAATTTCATTCTCCAAATATAATCATCCCTATGAATTCACAGAAAAAATTTAGAGTATAATTGTACATGCTCTAAATTTTCTATACTATACACTTCTAAACATCTAGAAAAACTGAATGTTTTAAATACAGACTCAAGTTTGTCTCTCACACATAACAGTCTTGAATAAATTTCACACATGTAACAAATGCTATAATCTTGAAGTGTCTTCTAAATAAGGCCATTCTGGCCTAGAGTTTCTTTTTTTCTCACCTCTATAAACTCAGTGGACAAGTATAAGCAACTCTAACAATTACACTTTCTCATGCTATTTTCAGAAGACAGTCTTATGATTTTTAACACAAAATATATTAGTTTACCAAGTCTGCTTTTATCATACTTTGGCAACCTCTTTAACAATTAGAAAGACTAGATGTGAATGTACTATTCCTTTGTCCATCATATATATGATGGACAGAGAAATGTAAAACACGATGCAAAGGACATATGAAGCAACTGTTAATCTCATCTCCCTATGTACACACTGGAGGGCGCCCTTCATGTCGTTCTCCTCCTGCCTCCCCGAAGCAGCCCAACACAAGGCTCTACTTCTTAATGAGTTGGTTTGATGACTCATCTACTTCAAAATAGAAATCTACAGTATTTCATATGAAGTTTAACATAAAAGACGTGGAAAAAATATTTTGTTTTATTATCTCAACTTTTAACGTCAGGTATTTTAGAACATCTAGAAAACCCAGATATTTCAAAAAGTACTTAGTATAGTCAACTATATATACAGCAGTGAAGAATAAAATACACTCACAGAACAAGGGTTATATTATGGAAATGGCTTTCAGATATGGCCAGCCTAGCTTACAACTTGCTTCATTCCTCAGAAAAAAAATTCTTCCACTTCACCCCTCGCTCTCACAGAACAAATGTGGGCATGCCATATGTGCTATTGTTTCTGGAGTTGGTGGTCTCACAATTCCATTTCCAAAAGGCAGTTCCAGAAGACATCTCTCTTCTATGATCTTTTTGAAGGATATTTACAAGGTGTGAGATTTTTCTAATGCAACTTTATCATATGCTGATGGCAAAGATTCTCTATAACAAACTCCAACCAATGCTTCTCTGAGCCTCTTCTTGACTAAGCCTCAACCTTGGCAGATGAAGAGCTGAACAAACACTAACATAGTTTCTAACATCTCAAGCCGAAGTCCCTAATATAACTCTATTACCTCTTACAGTAATTTAAATTGAGAAAATCTAAGGCTGACCTCCAAGTTTACTGTTTGTTCCAGCCAAAACCTATGAACATGGCTTCTATCTCCCAGTCTGTGTGGAAGACTAGAATCTTAACTTTGATAATTGCCACCTGACAGACACAGCTAGCCTAACACATTTACACTAATGCTTGTTTCCCTAACTATTGAGCCCAACTCTTTCCCCTCCTACTCCCTTAGTCTCTCTTTAAAATGCCCAGTTACTTCTGCACAAGTTGAAGTTGAGTTCAGTTCATGCAGCAGTCTTTTTCCTATTGAGATAGTATATCGCAGAATAAAAATCTGTCCTTACCACTTTAACTAGTTTTTGGCTTTGTTTATATTTGACACTGGCAATCTGCTCACTTCTATAAGGCCTAGATTTAGCAAAATAAGTTTTCTTTTCAAAGGTTTTTAGAAAGGTTAAGATCAGTTTTCTCATATATACACAGGCCTTTCATAACCAACCAGAAAATCTTCCCAACAGGTAAAAGCAATTCTTATTTGACAAATGTGAAAGGTTCTTCAATCCTTTTTCTCTTCCAATGTCAAGGTCACATAGAAGGAAAACCATGCATTCTCCACCTGTCCTCCTTCATGCACCTGTGGGATCTTACCTGGAGAGAGAAAGTCTTGTCCAATTTGGTCAGGGTGGTGGCCCCAAGTCCCTGGTCTCTGTGACTCTTTAGCTAGAAACTGAGGTGCCTGAGATGTGAACTGCCAATTGTTCACATGCCTTCTGGGGTCCTGGAGAACCCTGGGACCTCAGCTTTGTAAGGACAGCTGTCATTCCTCTTGTCCAATGGTGGCATAGCCAGAAGAGTGGCAGAGGCCCGGACTTGGTCAGTGGTTCTGGGCTCCATGAGGACACAGTCGTGGCAGTCACCATCAGTAGAGTGGGGGTAGGGGTGGGAAGTTGGGGGTAGCAGGTGTGTAGTTGTTATCCCTGCCTCTTTTTTGGACCACATGGCAAATGTTCCAGGCCTACTTAGGAGGGAGTCGTGATCTGCCACATATCTCACCTCTGGTGCCTACTGGGCCCTTCCAGAAGGTCCAGCTCATCTCTCTCTGAAGTTCTCCTGCTCTCACTGCACTCTCCATCTTTATTAAATTATCAGTTCTCTCTGCTAGCTAGAGGGACTGGTTACATCTTCTTTTCTTGTTGAATTTTGTATTGATATATTCTTTGCATATGATATAATTCACCCTTTCAAAATGTATCATCCAGTGGTTTCTGGTATATTCACAACATTATGCCATCATCACTACTAATTCCAAAATATTTTTATCACTTTCAGAAACAAATCTATACTGATTAATTATCACTCCTTATTTCCCTCTCTTTACAACCTTTTGCAAACACTTACCTACTTTCTTTATGGATTTTATACTGGACATTTAGAATAAATGACTCACAGAAGAAGTAGCTTTTTGGGTCTGTCTTATTTCACTTAGCATGTTTCCAAGGTTCATATATGTTGTGCCATGTACCAGTACTTCATTCTACTTTATAGCTAATATTCCATTGTATGCCTATATTATATTTTATTCATTCATTCCTCAATTGATCAATATTTATGTTAGGTGCATTTTTTTCACGATTATGAATCATGCTTCTGTGAACATTTGTGTACAAGTTTTGTATCAGAATATATTTTTCCTGATATGTAAACTAGATGTAGAATTACTGAGTCATAGAGTGACTCCATGTTTAGTTTTCTGAGGAACTCTCCTACTATTTTCCATAGTAGTTGTACCATTTTACTTTACATTTTACGAGTACTTTTATTTGTTCACAGTCATACAGACACCTATTGTTGTCGACTATTTTTTAATAACAGCTATCCTAATGGGTGTAAAAGAATGTCTGCCAGTAGTTTTGATTTTCATTTCCTTAATGACAAATAATCCTGAGCATCTTTTAATTTGCTTATAGGTCACATGGATTTATTCTTTAGATAAATTTCTTTTGAAGTTTATTCCCTGTTTCTTAATTATAGGATTTGAATAAACATCCCCCAAAAACAGTATATAGATGACCAATAAGCTCAAGATCACTACTTACTAAGTATCCAGAAATGCATAAAGAACTTTTACAACTCAACAATAAAATAATTAATTGGGCTATTTGTCCCTTTGTTGTTAAGCTATAAGAACTCTTTTATATTCTGAATAGGAGATCCTGGTTCGATATATGATTTGCAAATATGTAGGTTATAGTTTGTCTTTCCAGTTTTTTGACAGTGTTCTTTGAAGCACAAAAATTTTTAATTTTGAAGTAAAATTTATGTATTTTTTCTTTTGTTGTTTGTGCTTTTGGTGTCATATCAAAGAAACAATTGGTTAATTCAATGACACAAAGGTTTACACCATTTTAAAAGTTTTATAATTTTATGTGTTATGTTTATTTATTTATTTTGATTTACTCTATTACATGATGTGAGGTAAAGGTTGTGATAATTGATTTTATGTGTTAACTTTACTGGATAAAGGAATACCAAAAGGCAGAGGAAGGGCAAATTCACTCTCTCTCCTCTTGAATGGAGACATCATCTTCTCTTGCTCTCAAATGTCAGAAATCTTGGCTCTAGGGCCTCCAGAGTCATATTGAATTATACCATCAGCATTTCTTCTGCTTACAGATGGCATGTGGTTGGACTTTTCAGCCTTCATAATCGCATGAACGAATTCCCATAATAAATCCCCTCTGCTATATCTGTGTGTCTCCTGCTGATTCTGTCTCTCTAAAGAATCCTAATACAGAGGTCTAACTTCATTCTTTTGCATGGAGGTATTCAACATTCCAGTACCATTAGTCACAAAATTATTCTTCTTCTACTGTAATGTCTTGACATGGGTCAAAATAAATTGAACAAGAAGTATTGATTTATTTCTGGACACTCAATTCATATGATCTAATATGTGTATCCTTATGCTAGTATCATATAGTCTTGATTGTAGTAGCTATATTGCTCTCCAATATAAATAATAAGATAGCTATTTTCATGAATTAGAAGATTTAAGATTGTTAAAATGGCAATACTTTCCAAGTTGGTCTACAGATTAAATGTAATTTCTATTAATCCCTTCCCATTTTATTCACTATATATTTTTGAAGAATTGTTTTAGTGGTCACCATGGGAATTTTTTTTGTCACTGTTGCTTAAAACTAAAAATTTAAAATAACTTAACGTGGCAATGATTGGAATCAGATACTTCTCCCCCAATGCCCCAGCATTTGCTATTTGTTGTTGGGTTGTTGTTTTGTTTAGTAACTTTTGTGAACTAATTCTGTTTAAGTCTGCTTGTTGTGTGTGGCCACTGAAAGTCTGCTCAGTTAGCTTAGCCTCTGCTTGGTTAGCTTAGTGATCATCTAATAATTGCATAGCGATTTCCTAAGATGCCTGAGGAACCAATAAATCTCTCAGTTTTTGCTGTCAGATTCTTTGCGCATGTTGAGAAATGCCTCAACAGTCAGTCATGTAGTTTATATCTTTGCCTTTTCCTTTGCTTCTTGCTTTAACAAAGCCTCAAGATTAGCCAAAGACAAGAGGAACTTCTTAGGTCTTTCAGCCTTGGACACATGCATAGTCCTATGCATGCAGATGCCATTCCAAATTCTCAAAATATATTGGAGATTTTCAAACTTCTTACGGACATCTTATTTCTACCTTTTATTTTTAATGTTTTTGGTTAGCATATATTCTGTTTATTTTAAGCTTTTTCGTTACCATGTATTCCTTACTATTGTACACTATCATCAAGAGCTATGATGTTAAATGTTTGGGTCTGTGTATTTTCAAAAGATTAATTCCGGAAAAGACAGTTTACACCTGTCAAGCTTTGAGTCACGTCAAATAAAGATAGCGTTGTGGATGTGGTCTAACAAGGATGTTCCATAGTAAGTGAGCAGGTAAATGCAAACCTGTGCCCCAAAACTGAGGGAACTGAGAGGTCGAAGAAAGAGACTGACAAATCCAATTTCTCTGAAAAAACTCTTAATAGAGACTTATAAACAGAAGCAATATTTCTGGTGGTGAAGAGATAGTGGATCTCTGTACAATGCCCTCAGGAGATTATCCTTTATGTGGCAAAGGTTTTTGGTAAAAGATGTGCAACTGGTCATGTCTCATACTTTCTTATGAAGCCATAACCACAGGGCAGGTTAGACAAGCAACTTTATGAGAGGTTGTCTATACTATACATTGTTTCTTTATGAGGGGTTATTGATGCTACAGAAACACATCATTTATCGCAGTGATTTTGCTTCAAGATGGTATCATTCTTGCCATGAAATGAGCTGTTTTCCTACAAAGGAGCCACTGGACAAATAAAAGAATGGTAATAATCTGGGAATAGTAATTAAAAAGAGTTTCAATTCATTCTACTCTCTCCATTGGCTGCCAGTCTATTGATTTTCATTGTGATTGTGGGTTATTGGTGTTCAAGGCTACCAGGAAGCTGGGAGACAAGAATAGGAATTGTAGAAGTTAGGACAAAACAATACAAATCTATCTTTTCTTACTGAGATGTGGCTTGAATAACTACATCTTTATTCTCTTGAATAAACACTCCTGAATTGATGCAAGTCTTTGCTTAATTTCCAGGACTCCAAAATGTGGATTCTGACAGTTTTTGCTGGTGTTCTAGTTGTTTTTAAGGGGGAGATAATTTTCACAGATTCCACTTCAGTTTTGCTGATGTCATTCTCCATTTTATTTTAAACCACTTTAATTTAGGTTTCTCACAATAGGTGGTGAGTCTAACTTTTTTTTTTTTTTTTTTTTTTTTTTTTGCAGAGAAATGATTTTAATTTAGGTAGAGAAAGAGAAAAAAAAGGAGAACAGAAAGAACTTCCATACGAGAGAGAGAGAGTCTAATCTTAAACAACAGAAAGACAAATGATCAGAATGAATAATTATATATCCAATTGTGAAAATAAAAAATGCATAATGCATGAGATCATAGAATGCTATGTAAATCACTGTGCATGTTTTCTCTCTCATATATATATATATATATATGATATTAATACTTAGAATAAAGGTTTAATGCATATGTTAACTCTCATGATCATTAGTGGAGACATCTGAAATACTACATTGCTGTCTCTGCATAGGGTCTGATGTCCTGTATCTAAGTTTCTTCTGTTGTAGTTTTGCTAGTAGCTAGCAGATGCCACATTAAACTAAATGGTGATGTAAAATTTGGCATTCTTTATTGTGTGTTTGATGATTTTATTTTCTGAATTTAACAACAACAGCAAATAAGGAGAATAGCATTTTTCTTGTTATTCATTGAAAGCTTGTTTTAAGATGTCATGCTTCGATATTTAACATTTTCAAATCATCATTTATTCTAATAGATTTATATACAGCCACATTAACAAAACCAGGTGATACTCTCTTATGATAATATCTGCTGGGGGGTACATGTAAGTGGTCTGTACCATAAGTCGAAGGAACTATAAAAACCTAGAGTTGTTCTTGTAAAAAAACTTCTTTCAAGACTGTCTTATACCTTGTTATAGCATTCATGTTCTATAAATCCATATGGATTAAATCTGAGACTCAATTTTCTTCCCTTTGGAATCATTTCAAACTTCCTACATAATGTTTGTGCCACCATTCTATTTTTAAACGTTTTTAAATAATAATATCTGACTTGTAATAAAAGTTGCTAAAATAATACAAATGATTCTCATACGTCTTTCCCAAATTTCACACATATTTACATTTTGCACATTGTTTTATCCTCTCTCTTTCTTTCTATCTCTCAATATATATGTTTCTTTTCTCACGTAAATGAACAGAAGTCACAGACATGGGGACCTGTTAGCCTAAATACCTCATTGTATGGTTCTTAAAACAAGGATAATCTCCTATATAGATAAATATGATTATCAAAATCAGAAAATTGAACACCAATCCATTTTTCTGTTTATAATTCAATATAGCAATAAACATTGCATTTAATGGTCATGTCTCTTAAATACTGAACAGGTCCTTAGTCCTGCTTTTATCTTCATGATCTAAACACTTACGAAGAATACAGGCTAGCTACTTTGTAGAACATTTCTCAATTTGGGTCCGTTTGATGGTTTTTCACAGTTAAATTCAGGTTATATGTATTTGGCAATAATATCAGGTAAATGATGTGTATATTTGTCAGTGCCTCATGTCAAGAGGCACATACTGCCAATTTGGCTCATTTCTAGTGATGTAAACTTTCATCACTTGGTTGAAGTGGTGTTTGTCAGGTTCCTTCTTGTAAAGTTAATGATTTTACCTTTGTAGTTAATAATGTAGAGATATTTAAAAATGATAGAAGTATTCTAATTTTCCTTAAATTTTTGCTCACTGTTTTATTATTCATTGGTAATTTTTAATAAGAACAATATTACTGTGGTGACTGCCAAATTGTATGCCATTGTTTATTAAAGGAGAAAATAATCACATTTATTTCACTCACAGTATAACCAAACAAAATAGCAGTACAAATAAAAGGTAAGATAAACTGATTTATTCATTACGCTCTATTGCTATTTCACACATTCTAATTGGTTTTGTGATTTAAGTCCATAGACCAGTTTACATCTTTCAAGCAGGTTTAGAAAATGTTTCCTCCAAAAAAATAAGTGAATCTAAAAAGAACAGTAAAAACATTTGATAATTTAATTCTGACCCAGGATTTTATTTTTTCCTTTCAATCCTCAATAATAGTTTCGGTTAGTGCAGTGTTATAATAGAATGTGTGTCATTTGGTATCATTGCCATAATCAATTTTTACTTAGAACAAGCAAAACATTCATCACATTTTAGATGGTACTCACAGCATATCAGAACAGAAGGAAGGCAGTGATTGACAAAATGTTTATGTGACAGATACAATCACCATATAAATACACATCTGATGAACTTGAAAATTAACTTGCTGCATGGAACAGAAGTGCATGTTTTTAGAATATAGCTTCTACTGTTCAGTTCAGCTAAAAGGAGAGTAAACACATAAAGCTATCAAACTAAAACAAAATTATTTTCTTTTTAAAGCCACTTCTAACAACCGATGGCTGGAAGATGTAAAAACTAGACCTTCTAAATTACAATGACACGCAATGAGTGAAATATCATTTTTATAAAGGAAAGAATGGTTACCATTCGGCTTGATAGTATTATTTGATGACAGCATTTTAATGAAAAGTATTATCTTATTACACTTCAGAACCAGAGATATGGATATAGTATTTGCATGATGCTTGCAGCAGTGCTGGATTTCCTGCCCCTCTTCCCTGTTCTTCCATTATGTTTCCAACAAACTGGTTTGACTTAATTCCTCATGAGTACAAGAATATTTTCAATGCAAATTTCTTCCATCCTGGTTCAGTTTCTCCACCTCTAATACAAAAAATGTCCTTTTTCTGATTCGCAGAAAAAAAAAATAAAAAGCAGGACCTGGAACCAAAGGGATGAAAAAGCAAAACACAAAACACCCTGCATGAGGGAAGGTACCAGGGATGCTGCCAAATCTGACAGATGAATTCCACCAACATCCATAGAGTTCCAAAGGATTGAAGTGTTGAATAGAGTTTGCTGTACATCTCAGTGTCAATGAAGAACAAAAAGATAGCTCTTGTCATGCTATTTGCCCCAAAGTGAGTGATACAGTTTGCCTATTTCCCCACCCAAATCTCATCTTGGATTGTACTTTCATCATCCCCACATGCCACAGAAGGAACCTGGTGGGAAGTAATCGAATAATAGGGGAGGGTTTTTTCACTACTGTTCTTGTGATAGTGAATAAGTCTCATGAGATCTGATCATTTTATAAAGGGCATTTCCCCAGCACATGTTTTTTCTGCCGCCATGTAAAACATGGCTTTGTTCTTCCTTCCCCTACTGCCATGATGTGGCCTCCCAAGCCATGTGGAATTGTAAGTCCATTAAACCTCTTTTTCTTTATAAATTACCCAGTCTTGAGTATGTATTTATTAGCAACTTGAGAACAGACTAATACTGTAAATTGGTATGAGTAGAGTGGGATGCTACTGTAAGAATCTCAAAAATGTGGAAGCGACTTTAAACCTAGGTAACAGATAGAAGTTTGAATAGTTTGGAGGGCTAAGGAGAAGATAGTGTAATGTGGGAAACTTTGGAACTTCCTGGAGACTTGTTCAATGGCTTTGTCCAAAATGCTGATAGTGATATGGACACTAAAGTCCAAACTGAGGTGATCTCAGATGGAGATGAGGAACTTTTTGGGAACTTGAGCAAAGGTGACTCTTTTTATGCTTTAGCAAGGAGACTGGAGGCATTTTGCTCCTGCCCCAGTGATCTGTAGATCTGTGAACTTGAAAGAGATAAATTAGGATATCTGGCAAAAGAAATTTCGAAGCAGCAAAGCATTCATGAGGAAGCAGAGCATAAAAGCTTGGAAAATTTGCAGCATGACAGTCCAATAGAAAATAAAACCCCATTTTCTGGGAGAAATTCAACCCTGCAGCAGAAATTTGTGTAAGTAACAAGGAGCCAAATGTTAATCACCATGACATTGAGGAAAATGTCTCCAGGCCAGTCAGAAACCTTCATGGCAGCCCCTCCTATCACAGGTCCAGAGGTCTAAGAGGGAATAATGGATTCCTGGGTCAAGTCCAAGGCACCTCTGCTATGTGCAGCCTAGGGACTCAGTATCCTGTGTCCCAGCCACTCCAGCTGTAGCTAAGAGGGCCAAAGTACAGCTTGGCTGTGGCTTCAGGGGATGGTATCTCCAAGTTTTGTCAGTTTCTACATGGGGCATGTTGACCCTGCAGGTACGCAAAAGTCAGGAATTGAGGTTAGAAAACCTCCACCTAGATTTCAGAGGATGTACAGAAATACCTGGATGTCCAGGCAGAAGTTTGCTACAGGGGTGGGTCCCACATGGAGAACCTCTGCTAGGGCAGTATGGAAGAGGAATGTGCGGGATGGGTGGAGCCCCCCACACAAAGTCCCCACTGGGGAACTGCCTAGTGAAACTATGAGAAGAGGGCCATTGCCCTCTAGATCTCTGAATGGTAGATCCACCAACAGCTTGCTCCATGAAGTTGGAAAAGCTGCAGAGACATTCAACACCAGCCCATGATAGTGGCAGGAAGGTGGCTGTACCCTGAAAAGCCACAGGGGTGGAGCTGCTCAAGGCTGTGGGAGCCCATCTCTTGCATCAGTGTGACCTAGATGTGAGACGTGAAGTCAAAATAGGTTATTTTGGATCTTTAAAATTTAATAACTGCCCTACTGGTTTTTGGAGTTGCATGAGGCCTGTAGCCCCTTTGTATTGGCCAATTTCTCTCATTTTGAAAGGTGGATTTACCCAATGCTTATACCCCCATTTTGTCTAGAAAATAACTAACTTACTTTTGATTTTACAGACTCATAGATGGAAGAGATTTGCCTTGTCTCATATGAGACTTTGGACTTGAACATTTGAGCTAATGCTAAAATGGGTTAAGAATTTGGGGGAGTGTTCAAAGGGTGTAATTGTGTTTTGAGAGGTGAAAATATTAGACTTGGGAGAAGCCAGGGGAGGTGCAACATTGTTAGCTTTGTCCCCACACAAATCTCATCTTAAATTTTAGCTCCTATAACCCCTGTATGACATGGGAGGGACCTGGTGGAAGGCAATTGAATAATGGGGATGGGTTTTTCTTGTCCTGTTCTTTTGATAGTGAATAACTCTTATGAGATCCAATGGTTTTAAAAAGGGCAGTTCCCCTGAACATGCCCTCTTGCCTGCCACCATATAAGACTGCCTTTTCTTCGCCTTCACCTTTTTCCATGTGTGAGGCAGACTGTGAGGCCTCCACGGCCATGTGGAACTGTGAGTTCATTAACCCCCTCTTTCCTTTATAAATTACCTAGTCTCAGGTATTTCTCCATAGCTGTGTGAAAATGGACTAATACAATGAGTTTCAATATTTTTTTACTGAACCATAGGTAATTAGAAATATATATTTTTCCACAACAATCGCACATCAATATTTTAAGTGGGGTCAACATTTACAAATAAAATATATAGATTTAAAAAATGAGTTTATAAAATATGTTGATTTTGCAATCTTTATATTTACGTCAAAATGTTCATTAGTATATTGAATTAAACACAAAAAGTTGTGAGACAGTTGGAGGAAACGTAGAAGTAGAATGTTCTTTAAAGTCAGGACAATTTGAATTCAAAGCTTAGTTCTGCACTTTACTACTCTGGGGCCTTAGCTAAACTTCATGTTCACCGCAACCTTAACTTTCACTTATCTTACAGGCAGATTGTGGATTTTAACAAAGTGAATACATGTAACAGATAATAATCCAAGTATTTTCTTTTCCCTTTACTTTGAGACTACCTTACACTTTGATAGTACTATGAACTGAATGTTTTTGCTGCCCCCCCATCCCCCCGCCCAGTATCTGTATGTTGAAACCCTATTAGGATATTTGGAAATGTGGCTTTTGAGGTAGTTGTGTTTGAATGAGGTCATGGAGATAAAGTCTCTGATGGATCTGGTGCCCTTATAAGGGGATGAAGAGAACAGAATGTTCTTTATCTTATGAGGATACAGCAAGAAGGCAGCCCTCTGAAAACCAGTAAGAGGAATCTTACCACACACCTAATTGACTAGCACCTCAATCTTGGACTTCCCTGCCCCTAGAACTATGAAAAATAAATATATGCTGTTAAAACTTCCTAGTGTTTATTACAGCAGCCCAAACTGACAAAGATATTTGTGAATAAACCCTTTTAGTTATCTGAACAGAGTTTTCTTATATAATAGAATTTAGGCCCAATGTTAAGCTCTTTGAGAAAAAACAATGGCTCAATTAAAATGAAAGTAAAAAATATACATTCTCTTTTTAGATGAGCTCTTCTTGTTCCAGCTGTGTAAAATAGAGAACAACTTCTGCAAACCTGGATTTATTTAGTTATTTACCTATCTATTTATTTATTCATTTTTGAGGCAGTGTCTTACTCTGTTACCCAGGCTGGAGTGCCGTGGCATGATCAGGGCTCACTGCAGCATTGAACTCCTAAGCTCAAGTGAGCCTTCTGCCTTATTCCAGCAAGTAGCTGGGACAACAAGTATGCACCACCATGCCCAGCTAAGTTTTTTGTTTTTTTAGTAGAGATCAGGTTTCACTGTGTTACTGAGGCTGGTCTTGAACTCCTAGACTCAAGGAATCCACCCATGTTAGTCTCCCAAAGTGCTGGGATTGCAGGCACGAGAGCTCATGTCCAGCCCCCTCCAAACATGGTTTTAACCATTAACTTTTACTATATTCTCTCACAAAAGAGAACTTTGTCATGCACAGAAACAGAAAACTGAAAAATCAACCCTGTCTCAAAGGAAGAACAGATTTTTCAAAAGAAATAAAGTAAGAGTAAACAGTATTTATTTATCTATTTTAATTAGTTTCAGAGGCTGTTGAAGGAATACTGTTACATCCCATAACAAAAATTGACTAGAGACTCAATTCTTGTGTGAACAATAAAATTAACACTATTGAAATATATTTGCTATGAGATACAAAGGAACCAATCTCTCAGTCCCTTAAAACGTTACTTTGCATCTTTAAGGTCAAAAGGCAATAGAAAAGAAATCATTGTTTTATGAGGTTAGACAGCATCCGGGGTCATTGAATTAAAATCTTAGACAATGGTGTTCCTGAAGTCACAGGTCATTTAGTGCCTCACATCTCTTTAGTATTTTGAAGGGGTTATATACACCATTATGTAAGATTCTTTCATTCATTTCAAATAATTCAGTTTTACATTATTTCATCCCTCTGTTAATTTTGGCAATGTACTTCTAAACTTTTTTCCAGTGGGTAAGTAAAATTTATTCAGAGAGGAATTGTGGTTTGGATTTCTAACTTTCAGGATGGTAAGTCCCAAGAGAAAAATTGTTTTGGAAATAGTAAGAACGGATCAATCACCTTTAATTCTATCAAGAATTTAATCTTGTAATAAGCTTGAAAATTCCATTTTTGTTAATAGAAAGAGAATCAGCATGAAATATAGAGAGCAAAACATTTCCACTGGCAGCAAAAACAACCACACTGAGTCATCACACACTCAGCATATAAAATTGATTTAATTATATTGAGGAGAAGGAGGGTGAAAATGGACCAAACTAGCACAGTCAGCCAAATGCAAACAAAGCACGCAACTCAAATTGTGTTACTGGTGGAGAAGTAATATTCTGTCAACACTGTGCTGTGCTTTTCACCTTTATGCCATTCTCAGGTATCCTAACTGGTAGCAATCTCAACCAGTCTTATTTAAAAGTATATGTCCCTTGCTGGACATCGTGCCTTATTTATGAAATGGCTTTCTTTGGAATGGTACTTCAATTGTCCTTACAAGGAAAACCAATAAAAGAATTCAATAAGTGACCTGCTCATTACATTGGCTCACCCCTTAATGGTCTTAGAAATCCATTTTTCTATATCAATCTATAGCATCCTCCACATCTGAGTCCAGTGCTACTTCTCCAGATGCGAATAGAATCAACACTCACTGATTTTCCTTAGGGTTCAAGTTGTTCTCTGGATTGTTGCTAAAGAAATCTATTACACTGACAGTGAATCATGTATGCTTCACAGAGAAAGGCAGCACGGCACTGAGAAGTAAGTCTGGACTGGAATCAGGAGACCTGGAACTTCCTGCCGGTCCTGCTACCATGGTGAATAATTCACTTCTATTTGCAAAGCTTTCTGAGTGACCTTTTTGTACTTACAAATTTCTCATCTGTAAAATAAAAGGATCTTTGGGAAAACTGACAGAGTTCTCACAGTGCTACAATTCTATGAATTTAACCTGGCTTACTTGATTTATAAAACAAGCAAAACCAGTGTAAAGCCATTAGGAATGACATTCCTAAATGTGATTCGTTAGGAAACCACAAATTATCTAAAGCAACGGTCAGTAAAACAACAACAACAAAAAAGCCTGAATTTTAAATTACAGTGTTCTATTATAAACAAAAATAATTGTATAGACCAAAAATACATAGCCAGGTTCAAAACATTACATTGAAAACCTTTAGTAATATCTTTCAAAACATTATACTAGGAGTCTACACATTTTCTTAGCACTTAAGGAAATGAGAATTAAATAAAACCTGAAAATCCATCAGTATCATGTATTGCTTCATGGGTTATCTGAATAATATAAACAATGAAGCAATAAATAATATTGGTTTTGAGTTTTAATCTTTCTTGCTAATGTTCTATATGAATACCAAATTTTCGCTTTAATTGTGAGATTATAACAATGTTCAATAGCTAATCAAAACTGATGTGTATATTTTTGGTTTCCTCTTAGATTTTATATTTAATGTGATTCTGTTTGTCTGGCAATGTTTCCATTATTTTGGCAGCTGGCAAAGTGGGTTGGTTATACAAAGCTTTTCTATTTTCCCTGTAACTTCCAACTTGTAGTAAACATAATTTTGCTTCACTTTAAAGGAGTTTTATGCAGAAGGTCATTTATTAGGTAACCACTTGTCTGTAAAAAAATCTTAATTATTCTATTTTTGACAAAGTGAGAAAGAGCATTGCAGTTAACTGTGGAGTAAGAAGCAAATCAGACTCCAATATAGACTCGGGAAAAAAAAAAATCTCTGTTAAAGAAAACAGTCAAATACATCTACACTTTGAGGGTTAAAAAGAAAAGCATTTCCACCAGCTATACTAAAGTTAAAAAACCATAGAGTTTATGATGTTTTTCCTTTAAAGTTAGAGAACAAATAATTTATGACTGCTACGGGGCTACTATTTTCATTTCAGTGGAATCTTAGTGCCCCCTACTGATACTCAAAAAATGTGAAATAATATTTTCTGGTTCTCTTTTTAGAGAAGTATTTTCTATTATAGCAACATGGAAATCCTCCAAAAGCATTGTTTTATTATCCTCACTTTTGTAAAGTTGTGAATGAAAGTGAGTTTAGGTTTTACCTTTAGGCAGATTTTTGGAAACTAGCTGAAGTTGCCAGTTAAATGCAAAGCACTATTTTTAAAGTTAGCTTATCTAGAGGGTTTGAATTGTTTCTGAACCATAAGGTAAACCACTGTTGTATTTTCTTTCATTCTTTCCTTTTGTACATTTAATGTTTGTCAAAGCAGTATAAAAATGAATTTAAATGTAATTATAGCCTTTTGGTAGCCTCTAGGACTATAGAGTTTTCAAAAACAAAACAGTCCATTGATTGATTTTTTTTCCACCTGTCATTCCTGCTTCCCAGAGGCAAGAGAGTTCAAGTCCTTTAGCTATATTCTTAAAAATCTGCCTTTTTATTTCAACAAAAATACCATGCTTATGCTTCTATTTCTCTCTCTCTCTTTTGTTGTTTTCAAAGTAGCCACTTCTTGTTGACACCCGACAATGAAAGACAAGAATTAAGCTTTGTACCAAAAATATACACACGCACATGGAGTCACATCCCTCACCACATATCACATACAACCTTAAAATATCAGTCGGAGCTGATACCTTATTATATAATAATTGCATATAATTTCTTATGTACATTTGCTTGTCCTGCAAACTGAAGTAGCCTTTAATCATTATCTTCTATATAGCCATCATTAAGTGCTAGCATATTATATTTCACGAATACATATTTATGCATAGAGATTTTTGCATATTAATAGCAATTATTCTTTGAAGTCAAAATAAAAGGATAGGGTTAATGTGTTTAGTGAATTTGCAGAGAGAAGACAGTATATCTATTTGCTGAACCCCAGACTGGATTCCAGAGAGCAGCTTAGTTTTTAGAATTCTGCCACTGGCTACCTGTGGAAACTTGGGTATATCATTTTACCTCTCCAGGCCTCCAATTTTCATCTGTAGAATAAAGACATTGGCCTATACTCTCTAAAGTTCTCTGACACATTTCTATTATGAAATATATGACATTATGTCAAATGTAGTATATTTGATTCTATTACATGCACGTAATATAGATTTAAAAATTTGAATAGGGAAACTCAAAGTGACCGATACTGCTTCTTTGTGTCTAATCCTACAATAGTAAAAAATAGTCTCTCCTGTGAGTCGGATTGTTTATATGCAGTGCATGCTTCATTTTACATTTTAAAAGCCTAGAAGTCTGCTTTCAAACTTTAACTTTTGTCCATTTATTCACTTGGGGTCATTATTAAAATGATGATTCTGATTCAGTGGATCTGAGAACAGGCCTGAGATATGGCTTTTCTAATAAGTTTTGCAGATCTCACTTAGAACAGCAATGACTTACAGTTTAATTTCAGCTGAACCCACATAGAGAACAAACCTGCAGAACTTCCTCCAGTGTGCAGACCGCCCGATTCCTCAACACAGCCAGAACTGTGTTGAAGAATTAGCTATTCTTACTAGGTACAGCAAATTATATAATGAGATTTTGTTACCGAGTATTAATGTTAAGTATAGTTCTTCAATTTATGTAGGTTGTATGGTAGAAATCACCAATGCCATTCCAATAGAATATATTTAGCTATGTATAATATTATCTTTCAAATCAATGGAGACCATTCTATTTATAAGCCCGTCATAGGACTCCAAGCCATCAAAGAAGATAAGATGCTCACAGAGCTGTGAATTTATAAGTTAGCAAAATGTGTCTATATTACCTGCAAAGCATTTTTAATTAGACTGTTAGTCTTTTTTTTTTAAGGTAATATTTGAATTCCTTGTCAGTCCAGACTTCACCACTATGTAGTGTATCCATGTGACAAAACTACACTTGTACCCCTTAAATTTATACAAATAAAAATAATAACAATTCATCTTTAAATCCTACCGTAAAAAAACTACATATATTGAAGAAATATACTTAACATTAATACTTTGGTGACAAAATGTCAGGACATAATTTGCTGTACCTAGTAAGGAAAACATTCTCATATAAATTATCTCATCCCAAAGAAATGGCCTCAGAAACAAAAACAAACAAACAGAAAAAGAATTCTGGCAGTTTCTCAAACACCTTTCACACTGCCAGAATGGTCACTGCAAACAATTTGTTCCAGCAGCACTCCTTCAGAAAGCACTGTGCTGCAAAAGTAAACTTCTTTCTGTAGTTTATCAGGAAAGACCATGAAATAGAGTACTTTTAATTATTTTTTTCAATTCAACCGACCTGCTTCTATGAGCACGTCCATAATTCATTGTACTTGACCTCTGCAACCTCATTTCACCACACCAGAGAAGGAAATAGGCCTCCACTATTTCCTGAAGAAACCAAGAGAATCAAAGTCAATTTCCTTTTGAATTCTTCTTCTAAGGCATCAGAAGAAGTAATCATCTTCTTACAATCCCTCCCCTAACCTCCTTTTTAATGTTGACCAGAAACCTGAATAAACTCACATTTGATCCCCCCCGCCCCCGCACCACACGAAATGCCTCTTCTCATTCAGAATCTAATGGACACTCTGACCTTCAGAAAGTAATCCTGATTAAATCAATTAAATATGTACCCTTCCCTGGAAAGTGTGCTAGCAAATGGTTGTTATTTTTTTTTAAATATATCTTCTCATGAAGAAGGAGAATGTGATTCACTCTTTTATTGAGTGTCCAGTAAGACACTGGGCCAACCTTGAAGATTGGGGAGTAAGAAAGATATACCATCCCTGACCCATCTGGAACTTATGGTCACACAATTCAAGAGTGGTCAAGCTCAGACTAAAATCAGAAGCCCCAGATGCTTGGCCTTTAACTTTGCTTCCTGACGCCAAATTACCTAACAAAATGTTATTCTAATATACTGAGTCTCAATTCTTGAGAGAGGTAGGATGAACTGTGGAGCCCTATAAAGTAACCTTTTACTCCCACAGCTCATCAAGGTTTAGGTTCAAGCTTCTGTATTTTTGTTGTTGTTGTTTTCTTGTTTTTTCCTTTTTGCTTTTGTTTTTGTTTTTGTTTGAGACGGAGTCTGGTCGCACTGTCGCCCTGGCTGGAGTACAACGGTGTGATCTCAGCTTACTGCAACCTCTTCCTCCCAGGTTCAAGCAATTCTCCTGCCTCAGCCTCTCCAGTAGCTGAGATTACAGGTGCCCGCCCCTATGCCTGGCTAAATTTTTGTACTTTTAGTACAGATGGGGTTTTACTATGTTGGCCAGGCTGGTCTTGAACTCCTGATCTCGTGCTCCCCTGCCTCGGCCTCCCAAAGTGCTAGGATTACAGGCATGAGCCACCACGCCTGGCATTCTATGTTTTTAAATGTTTGCAAAGGAGTTTCTTCAAGTAGGAGGTTTACATGTTACCAGCTGATGTTTTCTCCAGGTATTGTTTGTGCTATCACTTAGGTATTAAAAAAATGGTTTGAGGAAATTAAAACAAAAGTATGGTTTATAAAATAGCTTAACTAAAATTGTTGGCAGTCTGAAGTCAAAATGTTGTTGTCCATTTCTGTAATAGTGTAACTTATTGCTGAAAATACCTTTTCCATAAAATACCTAGTTGACTGTCATTCTTCTGTCTATTGTGTAAATTGAATACAATTATGGGAACAGCTCCAAACTATGTTCCAGATCTAAACTTGTATGTTTAGCCATAGAAAGATCAATGCTTACCCAAAATTAAAAGTCTAAACTATTTGTGAACCGAAGGTTTTCCAGGTTTAGGAAACTGTCAAAGTGGTAGATGGGAGTTTCATACTATTTTCTAGAAAGTTAGAGGAAAGAATGAGGTTTGTAGCCAACGCGTATTAATACAACCAGCTCTGATTCTAGTTGCTGTGGCATTGTATATATTCCCTTAAGTCCTTTAAGGATTTCAATCTCCAGGTTTATGTAAGTTAAGTCTCAAAGAGAATTTAATTGCAGATTATTTTATTTCATACATGTTGAAATTAATAAACAAATGTAGAGAAAATGTTACCTATAGATTACCAACATACTACACAAGAAATTGCCTAACATTATAGGTAGTTTAAATTATCAGGTTAAGAAAAGTGGAATTACAAAGCAATCTTTTGATTTTCTTCTAGTTTTTAATTTCTAGACAGAATTAGCTGGTTATTTTGTATAACATTAAATGTAATCCATATAATAAAGAATATTTCATTATTATTGAAAATTTTTGTTAAAGTTTAATTTTCAAACAAACACAGCGTATCAACATAGGGTGAGCCCTCTACCATAAAAGCATTATGGATTAGTTATTTAATCGTTGCCAGATCATTTCTTCAAGGATTTGAATCTAATTTTATTAGTTTTGAAAATCTAATTATATTGATAAAGTATATATATTTTATTTAATATGTCAAAAACATTTGAGGCATATTGAAGTATAACATCCATCACAAAGAAAAATATCTACTGTTCAATTAACAGAAAGTGGTTTAGAACATAGACCCAGACATAGGTCAGATAGATTTGGGTCAAATTTTAACTCAGCTTTGATCCTTCCTGGTATGCGTCTTTGGGTATGTTTCTTAATCATAACTCACTGCAGCCTTAAAGTTCTGAGCTCAAGCAGTTCTCCTACCTCAGCTTCCCCAGTAGCTGGGACTACAGGTGTGTGCCACCATGCCCAGCTGAGCCTTCACTTTCTATAAAGATAAGATTAACATCAATTAATTATAGGTATTATTTTAATCATTATTTTAAACAGTGGACTAGTTGGCATAAATTAATTATTATTTTGAAATAAATACCAATGATGATTTCAAGTACACCTTAGCATTAAAGCCTTTAAATGTTTATCCTCCTGTCCAGCCAGTAAGGGCTACTCACTTGATTACACCCAAGTCAGAGGTTCTGAGACTTGGAATGTGTTAGTTTTGGAATGTGTTTAATCCAATTTTTTAAAAAACACAGTTTATTTCTCAAAATTTTTAAATGATTTGTTTTCCTAGGTTGATAGACTTTATTAATTTTGACATTTAGTGTTTTTTTCCAGAATTCTTATTTTTAAATAGATATTATCTGCATAAAAATGTGTTTCCTGGCTTTTGGCTTTTCCGGAGTTAGAAGCTAATACACTTATACGTACTAGCCAGTAAGAAAGTCTAAAAAGACTATTCAAAAATAAGGAGCATGTCTCTTGACAAAATCAAATTTTAAAGGGGTTTGGAAAATTGGAAGGGGATTTGTAAAGCTGGCCTATTACTGGCTGCCACGTATGAGGGGCAGGCTATTATAGCATTCCTTAAGGAAAATCCCAAGTATTGCAATCAGGACTTGTCCATCAGTAGTAAAGATCGAATATTTTCAACTGGTGCTCACATATCCTAATACAATCTTAAACCCATTACAAATCTCAAGCAAGAAAATACAACATTTGTAGCATCTGAATATGAGTTTTATTAAGTAAAGGGCAGGCAACATTCAAAAATAATCTTGCCAAATTAAGTTTAAAGAACAACAAACAGGGAACCATGTTGGTATTACTGAAAAGTAAAATATTTATGTCGCTATGCCAATAGAGTATTCCATCCTGGCTGACAGAGGCCAGAATGACTTGCAAACCTGCCAAAAACTGGGAGATTGAGACAAAAGGACTAGGAGGAAAAAACAGTACGTAATCAGAAAA
Source organism: Aotus nancymaae (assembly GCF_030222135.1). Classification (NCBI taxonomy): domain Eukaryota; kingdom Metazoa; phylum Chordata; class Mammalia; order Primates; family Aotidae; genus Aotus; species Aotus nancymaae. The sequence goes on from NW_026988435.1 coordinate 27,937,419, forward strand.
TCTCATGAAGAATACTGAATTATACCTTGAGACTTTGCATCATAGAGCTCATAAAATGAAAAATGTACATTGATTTTTCTCTCAGCTGAGCTAGAGAGATACTATATCAAACATTTCTAAAAATAATACTTTCCACTGGTTTTATCCTATTAAACTGAGAATAAAGCAGTGTTTCAGTAAGGTTCTTGTAAACATACATTAAAGCTATTGCTTGTCAACAGAGCTATCAAGGAACTGAAAAAAAATTACAGCACTCCCCCTAAATTATTTACCATAATATCAACATTAACTAAAATTAACATAATGTAAAGTTGAAAGACAACTGGCATAAATAGGGCTAAAATGCCCAATCCATTGAATAATCTATTTTTCTCATAAATACAATATCATGATTCCTGGCCACTGAAATATTTATATTTTATAAGTATAATAAAATGTTGATAGTTTGGGTAAGACTTGAGAGGATTTTAAGAACTTTTATTTTTTATTTATTGTTTTTGAGACGGAGTCTCGCTCTGTCACCCAAACTGGAGTGCAGTGGCACGATCTCAGCTCACTGCAACCTCCGTCTCCTGGGTTCAATCAATTCTCCTACCTTAACCTCCTGAGTAGCTGGAAATACAGGTGCCTGCCACCAGGCCCAGCTAATTTTTGCATTTTTAGTAGAAAAGAGGTTTCACTACGTTGCCCAGGCTGGTCTCAAACTCCTGACCTCAGGTGATCCACCCTCCTGGGCCTCACAACGTGCTGGGATTACAGGTGTGAGCCACCATGCCAGGTCTATTTTTTTTCTTAATTAATCCTTCCTTCACCTTGAAAAGAAGAAAAACAACCAAAGGAGACACATTTCACAACAAAGCCAAAAAATAAACCATTTATTATAAGTACAATTCAAGTTATTTAACCTTAGCCAGATGTTCATATGCTTTATGCCAGTTATACCTTCATTAAAAGAGTAATATTAAGTTTTATAACATACTTCAAGCTGACCTATATTGTATATGATCAAAATATATAAGATGATTCAACCATTGGAAGAATGTAGATATCAGAGTGAAGCAAGTTAATGGATGCTACGGTGGGGCAAGAGGCTCTTCCAGCATCATTCCTTCCTAAAAGAAAATATTTCAAATATTTGTGTTTTAAAACTTCAACAGCTTTTGGCTCTGCATTGTTCTCAAAATTTCTCTCTTGATTTATGACCATTGAGATAATATTATATCAACAACACATTTTCTAATAAACAAACAAACAAAATAACATTTAGAGGAATTCCAAAATCTAGTTTGAGATTGTGGTGTAATTACAAAGATATGAGCAGTTACAGGATGAAAGAAGAGAGTTCTCTAAGAAAGTGATTGGATCTTTCAGCCAAATGAGTTGGGATAAAATTGTGGAGTCCTCATCTTTATCCATAAATGTGGAAATATCTGGCTACCCTGGCACTTAGCTTAGCAAGGTAAAGGAATACAAGGCTGGTAAATATACTGGACTTGAAAGCTTGAGAAGCAAAAACAAACAAATAGGATGAAATAATTATAAAGAAAACAATGTTTCATTTCCAATGCCTACCAATATAAAAATTATGAAATGAATAAAATATGAGATGTTTTGACAGAATAATCAACAATTAAAATGTGTTTTATCTTCTACTGTGCACGTAGTTTTTTTTTATTATTTTATTTTAATTTTTAAATTTTTATTCGGGGAGCAGTGGATGTGAGAGAGAATTGTGTACAGCAAGAAATAAAAGGGCACCCAACATACGGGTTGCTCCCAGCGGAATTATGCAAGAAAATAAACTGTGGAAAGAGTGGAATTATAAATACTTAAAAATACTTTTGCTTTTTCATTCTCGTTTTCCTATTTCTTCTGCCACCCGTTTCACCTCTCATAACAACGTCTTTATTAGCTTTTATTTTTATTACGTGCAACATAAGCTAGAGAAGAATAGTGCAAATGACTATGTGAATGAATAAAAAGATGTCTATATTTTGGCCAAGAGTGACATCATTCTCCATATTCCAATTGAATATGATTCCAAAGGTAGAGAGTAAAAAGAAGAGGAATGAGACTTAACTAAAGTATAAAATAAAAAGGAGATGTAAACTGTAGTTTCTGTTCAACAAACGCTGAAAATAGAATTTTTTAAACAAAATGTGAGGCATTTTATCATACAAGCCGTTTCTACTTTTGCCCAAACTCTATACATGACAGTCTAAAGCAAAAAGTGCACTTTAACTGTCACAGATTGGAAAATATTAAAAATGGAAATGTATATTCTAAAACTACCATTATATAGACTTACTGATATATAGTTAATATTTTGAATTCTCCACTTTACAACTAACATTGACTTAGTCATATTTGTATCTGTAAACTACACACTTGTTTTCAAATGAGTCTAATTTCAAAGCAAAACTATACTATCTTTCATATTGTGATTTTAGGAAGCAGTATAACTTAGTGGTGATTCCTAAAGGAGTTAAGGACAATTGAGCGGATACTTCAGTATCATACCACTTACTAGTTTGTACACACCTGTGCTGCAGGCTTCCTATCTATGAAAAAAGTAAGCTAGGTATGTAAGCTAAATAATACATGGATCAGGAACTGTCCTGAAAACAGAATATACAGCAATCAACAAGAAAGTCAATGTGCTTAGACTGGAAACCTAAATCATCATAAATGGATAAGGCAGCAAATAAAGGACCAAGATAAATTTTATGGTGTGGCATCTGTTATGAGATAAATAAGAAAGATAGTTTGTTAAGAGTGACTTAGTGTTTTTAATTGGGTGGTTCTGGAGTGCCTCAATGAGAAGGTGACAATTGTAATGTTCCTAAATGGTTATGGATTTTAGGGTCTAGGAAGACCTTTCTTGGTAGATGAAACATAACATAAAGGCTGTAGGGTATACATTTGTTTCATTGGTAGGAAGAGAAAGAAAGCTATGGTGGCCCAAGGAAATAAGTCATTAAGAAACTGATGAAAGATGACGTGATAGAAATTGCAGAAAAAAGAATGGTTCAGATAACAGAAGGCCTTGTACTCTGTGATGGATGCCATCCGCTTACCCTTTTTTATTCATTATCTTCTCTCTCTCTCACCTGCTGTATGCATCCAGAGAGGTAAACTGTATAAATTGCCACAACTGGTTGATTTATTTTCTGTTTTCCTGTTAGGTTTGGCAAATAGGTGACCCTAGAAGGATGTCCAGAGATCAAGAACAAAAAAGAGGTGTTGGTACCACTTCACTATGACTATGGTCTGAATATTTGTGTACCTACAAATTTATATGTTGAAATCCTAACACCCAGTATAATCATGTTAGAAGGTGTGGCCTTTGACATGTAATAAGGTTATGATGGTAGAGCCCTCATGAATGAGATTAGTGCCTTAGAAGCCTAAGAGACACTTCTCACCCCTTCCATCATGGGAGGGTCCAGCACTGTCTATGGACCAGAAAGTTGACCCTCATGAGAGACTGACTCTGCCAGCTTCTTGATCTTGAACTTCTCAGGCTCCAGAACTCTGAGAAATACATTTTGTGATGTATAAGCTACCCAGTGTTGGAATTCACTCAGGGTGGTTGGCAAAATATTAAGGGAAATATTAGGGAAAGTTATAAGATCTAGTTTCAAACATTTTGGAAGGCCAAAAGGTTTTCATACCTTGTAATAATGGAACAGGCTGAAGGCAGCCAGTTCTTATCTTAGAGCATTAGGTCATAGGGTAAAGATCAGGGATAATAGAAGCTTCCCTAGTTAAGTCTATTCATCTCACATTCCTTTGTGTCTACTCTAACAAACTTGTTTACTCATGTAACCTTTGAGCTGGGTGGCACTCTCAGGGACAGGTTAACCAGGGATATTATCAATTAATGGTGTTTGCTCTGGGCATCAGTACTTAAGCTTTAATATTTTAAAGAACTTTCTCTTAACTGTGTTAATCATCCACAAGTGTGTTTACTCAAAGCCTCTGTTATTAAATCTATACTGAATAAATAAAAAGAGCAACAGCTAGTGGGGGATTGGGTAGCTACAATCGCCCTCTAAGAGCAGCTGATGACCGCCCTAGCCCACTCGTTCACTGTACTCGGTGTGTGAGTGCATTATTCATCTGCAGTGGGGTCAGGGTATGCAGGACAGACCCCCGCAGGTGGTGATCAATGTCTCAACCCAGTATATGCTGTTTTGTTACAGAAGCCTGAATGGATCGAGACACATATTGAGTTACCCTGAAGCAACAGGATCCCTCTATAGAAGCCCCAATTCCCATGAGGTAGACCTGTCCAGACAGCTACTCTTTCTGAACACTAACCAATCACAGCCCTTCAGTTATAGGCTTGGTGAAGTCCCCCTACTGTTTTCAACCCTGAAGCCCTATACTACTCCCTGCTGGCTCACCCAAAGTCTGACTACATCTACAACATTAATTCCATTATTTAGTTATCTTTAATTTGCTAAGTTTGAATGGGCTCTCTATTTCCTGCTGGGACTCTATCTGATAAAAACACAATAGTAAGGATTTGGTCTAATTATAACATGCACATTACAGACAAAATGCCTCATATAATTATCACAATTAGAAAACTGAATGCATTCTCAATGACTCTATGAGAAATAATGCTACATTTGCCATCCTCTCTCTTGATCTCTTCACCAGTGACCAACCATGAACAGACCAGGAAATTGCATTTGTAGACTTGGAATAGCACAAACTTGAATACTTTCTAATAAATTGTCTGACTCTTCTCTGACATCCTGAATTCTGAAAAGGCAGAATGACATATCAGGAATACCACTGATACTAATGAGCAGGATGCAGGTAGTCTTAAGAAAATTTCCAGGCCAGGAGCAGTGGCTCACGCCTGGAATCCTAGCAATCTGGGAGGCCAAGGCGGGCTGATTGCTAGAGGTGAAGAGATTGAGACCAGCCTGGCAAACATGGTGAAATCCGGTCTCTACTAAAAATACAAAAATTAGCTGGTCATGGTGGTGCACGCCTGTAGTCCCAGCTACTTGGGGGATTGAGGCACCAGAATCACTTTAACCCGGGAGGTGGAGGTTGCAGTGAGCCAAGATTGCATCACTGCATTGCAACCTGGGTGATAGAGTAAGACTCTGTCTTAAAACAAAAAAATCCAATCCACAATCACCCAAAAAATCAAAGATGATAAAGAGGGAAAAATGCATAATCAATTTTGCTCTCATAAGAATCCCCTTAAAAAACTATATAAACAGGTAAAAAAGGCATTGATTGTCTGAAAAATTGGAAAGCATTTGCAAAATGAACCACTCACATGCTTGAATTTTTTTACAACTAAAGTATTGCTTGCTTTAAATCATTGTTGTCTTTGTTTTCTCTCCTAAAACCAAAAAATATTGAATATTGTAAGACAAAACATCAAATCTAAGTATATGCTGTTCATTTAAGAAAAATGCAAAATTTCTCTTGAGATGGCTCAGACCTGCTAGTTATTTTTTTAGCAAATAATATAAATAGGATGATATTCAATCCAAGTTTAGGATTAGTGCAAACATAGATAAAATGCTTGAGTTATTCTCCAAAGCTCTAGCAATTTTTCCCCATAAAACTACATCAACATAATACATTCTTTGTTTACACAAGTAAACAGAAGAGGCGGTTTGAACAAGACTCTGGTGATTTTGATCAGTATAAACACCCAGGAACTGAATTATCTGAATAACTGAGATCAAAATCTCCCTCTTCCTTTTACATCAGATTTGCATTTATTTATTTAGAACACATATGGCTGATGATTAAGGACACAAGATTTGGGGAAAGAGAAGTTTGAATTTTTTTTAACTAATTTGTGTCCAAAGGGTATATAAAGACTTAAACTTAGTTGACTATTTACCAGATAAGAGCATTCAGCACGGACTTAAGAATTGTAAATCTCAACACCACACAGAAGAAAGTTGACAATTATATAAGAAAATAAAATAATGCAGTATTTTTCACAATTATATAAGAAAAATAAAATAATTGCAGCATTTAAGTCTACATTTTCCAGTTGTTTTAAGGTAATACTATTTCTTTTCATAAAATGAGTTTCCATTTTCAATGAATTCAACAAAGCTGAAAGCAAAGCCAATGGAAGAATATGTCAGATACTGAGTTTATGAAAGATACCTTATTTGCTTTTGGAGGTGGTTGTAGATGTTTCTGGTTTAATTGGTATTGGGGGAAACAAGAAGGCTTAAGATATTTCATTCATTTAGAGGCTAAACAGACCTAGGCCCTAATATACTAACAAATCACATTTTTTCCATTTTTCCAAATGTTGATTAAAGTCTTGGAGAATAAATAAACAATATCATCAGCAGCAACAACCACCACAAAATATTTCCTTCTCATTTCTAACAGTTATGACTACACTAGGATTTCTCTGTTTATAAATCTTTCCTTTGAGCTAACAAGCAGTCTGATCACTCAGACTTAAACTTTACTTAAAAGTAAAGTCTTAAACTTTACTCATTTTTACTCAGCCATTGATTAATTGGTTCACTCAACAAATACAGTTGTGATATGCCTACTAAATGCCAGGGTAATACTAAATAATGAGGATATACAAACTTATAGCACGGAGACATGACTTCAACTATGGAGAGGGTTAACATTCTTTAATTATTAACTACTAGTAGGGTAGCAAGAAGAAAATAAAATTCAGCTGTTACTTTACAGTTACATTAGTGTTTTGAGTTATTTTTGATTAGAAATTTTAAAAATCATGAGGTATTTAATTGGAATTTTTATATTTAAACTAGTATTTACTAACATATTTCTACGAGTATTTTGTTTTTTTCACTAACGATAAAGAGGATCATTATAAACCAGAGGAATTCAGATGTCACAATGTTATTCCGAGGTTTGACTTACTGTAAAATTTTCTTACAGGACAGGTTTAAGTCAATTGCAGCCCTGTAGGGGGAGAGTCTTCCTTATTACAAAAGAAATTTGAGAAGGCTATTTTTTTTTTTCTGAGCAAGGGCACTGAGGGGACGTGTTCTCTTTCCGGGTCCACAAGGAGGGTAGTTTTAAGGGCAAGAACTTCCCAGTGCCATGCCCCCATCCCCTCATCCCATCTCTCTCTATTCGGGAGATTTAATGGTTTACATTTAAACTTTGCTAGCGTGGAAAGAATCTAAGAGTCAATTACCCCAGTGGAAGTTTAAAGAAACTCCTTCCATTGGCCAGAGGAACTTGGGGAGGTGGGAATTTCTCCCAGGATAAACTCACCTGCTCCTTCACCCACACCGGATTTCCAGCTCTCTGGAATCCCTTCCCACTAGTGGGAGCTCTCTTTCCCCTCCTGGATTTCCTCTCTGGGGTCCCCTTCCACCCAGTGTGGAAGCTGTCTTTACTGTCCTGAATTCCATGTTTCTGGATCCTCTCACTCAGTATGAGGGGAATTTTCCTTCTCTGGTTTTCTCCCTCTAGGAACCCTTCTCACTCAGTGTGAGAGCGGCTTTTCTTTCTCTCATTCGGCATGAGCACTATGTACTTTCTCTTATTTTTTTCTCTCTCTGCCTAAATAACTTTTCTGCAACACATTTGGGGTCTGGTATTTATTTCACAAGTGCACTGCGCCGTGGTGTCCTCTCTCATTCTTGAGAAAGTGATAGACCAAGAACCTGGAGAAACGTCTTCTCAGGGGAGCTGAGGGTTCCCCTGAACCCCTGAACCCCAACAGCACCAAAATACATATTTTGCTTACAAGTGGTAGGCTTGTAATTAGATCTCTTCTAAAATGAACTAAACTTGGACCTTCTTATTTTGGCTTTCTAAGTGTTCTCTAAATTAAATGTGTACTTTGATTTTTAATAATTTACTTCATTTTCTCTCAAGTCACTACTAGTGCTGATGATTAATGTTTTAGCAACTGATGATCCCTAATAACTGATTTTCTAAGTGAAATATTTTTTAAAAAATCTCACAACAAATTTTTAAAGTATAAAAGCAAAAATATTTCTGAAATATAGGCTCTTCCTTAGCTGCAGGGTATGTGTAATACTCACTAATCTTACTAATCTTATCTTGGTATGGCTTTAACTGTGTATAGATTAACTGTACTTTAATCTGCTTAGGTTCTGATTCTTATATCTTTCACTATCCTTCTGATACAAGTAAATAAGCTTAGGGTGCAAAGCTTACAGTGCTATCTCGAGATAGTAAATTAAGTAATAACTAATCAAAAGAAGAAGAAGGAAAAAGAGATAGATATGTCATTAGCATTGATTTTAACTAGCAATTCTGGACCACCATAGGTCAAAAAGTGAAATCTTGGAGAGAGGGATGTGGACCCTCCATTCTAGAACCATAGCAGAAAGTCGGATTCCGGGGGAAATGAATGAGAGCCCACTCTTCTAGGTAGTTCAACGGTAACTATAGTAGAACACCAGATAATCTATCCTCTTGCTTCCCTTATGTAAAGTTTCATACTCAAATCTAGATGCCCCACAAGATGCAACATCAGATCTGCATCTTGGATTATAGCCTCGTTTATTCTCATACTGATTCCATTCAGATTAATATCTTCTGTATGGATATTTCTATAATGATAAAAATATTGACTCTAGTAAAGAAGAAAATCAGATTTTTCATTAAATGATTAATACTACTAATAAAATATATATCTTTTATTTAAAGTTGTACATTAATGTTGATAAAATAGTTAACTTTTAATCTCCTTCCCCTGTCTCCACAAACCAAAAGCTATAGAAGGCTGAGGAGTTTAAATATGTCATTTTTAAACGCTAGTAAATGTTCCAGAATTTATTTATCAAAAGCTTTTGTTGTTTTGTGCATCACTTCACAGAAAAATTAACAGCATCAGAATTACTAAGTCAATAATTCTTGGTAGTATAAATGGATTTTTGCGGCAACTGTTATAAACTTACATAGGAAGGATTGCAGAAAGCTCGAAAAAAAACCAACACCAAATATATATAAAGCAGAAAAGCCAAAAAGTCTCTCCAAGTAGAAGCAATGTAGTATTAGTAGCAATGCGCAGTTCATGAAAATTAGGGCTTTGACAAATCCACTGCTAGGTAGTTAGTGAGACCTTAACTGATTGTTCTGTTTTGACAAATAGCATAAGTCATTTGAATGAAGCAAATTCTGCTGACACAAATTGTGGATTTATTTTTTCTGTCATTGTAAGTTGCTCACAGGATAAAAAATAAATAGTAACTACTACTAAATTCATCTTGTTGCATTTCTAAGCCTTGAGAATATCCTGACTTCTATTCTGTTTTTGCTTGAATGTTTCAAATGTTGATTGCAAAAACGCCCCCTGCTGACCTCAGCTCCCCATTATGCATGCTGTTTGTATGTGTCATTACCCCTCTTCCTATTTGGAGGTGGACTTGCTTTCTTTCTCCCCTGAATCAGAGCTGGTCTTGACTCGATTTGGACAACAGAATGCAGGGCAGTCATGGTGTAGCATTCTGAGCCTACATCTCCAGAAACCTGGCATGCTGCCACTCTCTTATGCTGCCCATTTACCTTGCTGGCCAGCTGTAGTATTCGAGACTACAATGAGCAGAGCTGATGCATCTCAGCTAAGGCCATCTTAGACAAGCCAGCTCTCGCTGACTCATCTCCAACATCAGCCAGATATGACCTAGATCTGCAGAGACTTCCAAAGACTCGGTCTCATGAGAAAGAATAAAATGATAATAGTTTCAAAACTCTAAGATATAGGTGTTTGGTTACAAAGAAAAAATTAAAAATTTGAAATGACGTGCTGCCTGTCATGGTATTAAATCTCACATATTTAACAAATATCTATTAAATATTTGTTATTTAACAAATATCTATTTAATATTTATTATTTAACAATTATTTATTAAATATTTATTTAACAAATATTTATTTAATATTTGTATTTAACAGATATTTACTAAAATTCACCACTTGCCTAGAACTCTGCAAGGAACTCCAGAGGAAGTAAAAATTATATGAAAACAAGACTTTGACTACAATTAACGTAATTACTTGAGGAGAAAAATACTGAATGCCCCAGGCAAGTCTTGAATATTTATGTACACTTCAGATTTTCCTGATTCATGACAATTCTCTCATTTTTAATCTAGGAATACCACCAAGACTTCCTGACTTCCAAGGAGCTTTAGAAATAGTCACATCTTCAGAGCAACCTCTTCATGGAAGTCAAATTCTAGAAAAAAAAAATGTATATCCTTTTATTAGGACTAAATTAAAATAATTAACCAAGACATAAATATAACTAAAGTCTTTTTAAAAGTCCTGCTCTTATGTAAAATTATGTTAAAATCACTTTGCACTAAAATGTGAAAAAACAGCTATTTATAGCTTATTATATCATTTACAATTTTAATCTTTATGTTGTTATTTTTTAAATGTTAAATTTGATGCCCTTGTTTTGATTATCAGTGTACCAAGAATGATAGTCCTTAATATTATGTGAATGCTTAAAAAAATAAGTAAGACTTTTTGTGTTTTCCTACAAGAAATTATTTTCACACAAGCAGACTTACTAGATTAACCATTCATGCCCACTCACTTAAATGGAAGGAGACCCACAGTAGCAAACTGGATCATTCTACAACATCTTTGGTGTCACCTTAAAGGCAAAAAGAATTAGTCTTGACGAACCCTAAACTGGTCAACCAGAAAAAATGCCCCTGATAGAAACTTCCTTCACTATGTTGTGTTATTAGTGAAGAGTAGTGAAAAGAGGACATGGGAGTAAAACAATGTTAAGAAGGATGAGGAAAAGTGTGCATATACCATAAAAAATAGGCAAGTGAATCACAAATATTCTCAAATTAGCCCAACTCCTCCTTTTTATGTACTACAGAACAAACTAAAGAACTTCTTTAGTCTTCCATGTGCCCAATTTTATTAAATTTTCATAAGAACTATATGCAACTAAATTTTAAAGAGTCTTAATACTCCCAATTAGAAGAAATACAGAATAGGATGGGCATGGTGGCTCATGCCTGTAATCCCATCACTTTGGGAGGCTGAGGAGGGTGGATCACCTGAGGTCAGAAGTTTGAGACCAGCCTGGCCAACATGGTGAAACACTATCTCTACTAAAAATGCAAAATAAGCTGGGTGCGGTGGCTCATGCCTGTAATCCCATCTACCTGGGAGGCTGAGGCAGGAGAATAGCTTGAACCTGGGAGGCGGATTGCAGTGAGCCAAGATTGAGCCACTGTACTTCAGCCTGGGTGACAGAGCAAGATACCATCTAAAAAAAGAAAAAAAAGAAAAGAATATATGAACTCTTTTGAATTAGATTATTAAATTTTTATGCCACCTCTCACCCCCAAAATGCATTATATAACATGGTAGAGTTAAACCTAATTAAGCATAAACATATTCCAAGTGATGTTTTTAGCATTTTATTATATTTAAATTTGAAAATCATGTGTACATTCTGCACATACAGGTTAGTATATAACCAGCCAGGCACTGGTTGCTGGCTCTAAGGGCTTAAGATTAATCAGACAAATGAGTTCTATTATTCTTGTATGTGTATTGGTTTATAACAATGCAACTGACTGTCTCAGGGACTTCAACATGGATTACGATAGTCTGGATCACCTCAATTTACATCTTCATTATGTTATAAATCACATTATCAATGTAATTAGCATAAGGGTAAGAAGTTTTAAAAAACCTGAAGTTCTTGGTGTAATGGATGAAACAGGTAAGAAGGGAAACATGGCCCAGGGACTGAAGTCTATACATTTTTGAAATAATCCTGGGAAAGCTTACAATTTCTTGGTATTTACAAATATTTTTATTTATCGCATATCATTCATTATGTGAATACATAAACACATACATATTCACATAATCTAAATAATTTGCCTTCCAATTATTTAGAATATCATTGTTTTTGTAATTTTCTTTGTCCTTAGAGTTGTATTAAATTGTACAGCAATTTATTTTGAGGTGCAAATGGTGGTAACTTGTTGGAGGACAGATAGGTGAGCAGAAACTTAGGTGTACAGAACACATTCAATTCCCAGCATTTACTTCAGTGTCATTTGTCATTTCTAACAGTGAATGATTTACCATGGGATTGGGAGAAATTTTCTCTACTGGGTAGAGGTTGATATCTTGAGTATAGCTCAGTTTCTGGTAAAATCAAGAATTAGTAAGAGATAATCACTCAAGAAATTTCTAATCTAATTTCTCTATACTTAAAGGGGTAAAGGTCTCTAAATCTTGGAAATAACCTCTGGATTATATGCCCAAGAGCAAGGAAGGTGGCAGTACATTGAGTGTTTCAGAATGAACCAATCTTCTATAGTTTATAAAAACTACACTCACTCATAAGACTACATAATAACCGGGACTCTAAAGCAGAGTTTAAAATAGTTATGAATATAGCCAAGTATACATAACTATTTTCTAAAATTGCTTCTATACATCATGTAATTTCTTCAGGTAAAGGCATCTAACATATTATGTGTGGTACCTAGGAAGAGAACTTTTGATGAACACCATCTGCATTCTGCCATTTTGTGGTCTTAATAAGAGCCTTTGCAATGCAGGGGGTGTGGGGAATTGACAGATTTTGTGCATATTAGTGCTTTTTCACAATGTTTGCTATATTCATCAGAATATAAACTTTCAGGTGTGAAAGGTGAGCTGAAGTTCATCTCGCTGTGCAAATCAGCACATTAAGCAGACCAAGCAGAAAATCCTTCGAGGTAAACAGAAAACCTGAAAGAAGCTTTGCTCTCAAATATAATGGGAAATAAGATTTAAATGTTAATTTTACCTAAGAGTCAGAAATCAAGAATTACAGAATAAGAGTCCTGAAAATGTCCATACAGTTGCACCTTAGAGTGTGAAAAATGACAGAACGTACTTAAAAGTTTAAAAAAAGATTACGTTAAAACTTACCATTCGTGTAGGTTAAAACCACTGTAACAGAAAGACTCAAAGGGTTTTTATTTGTTTGTTTATTTATTTATTGTACAGGTAGGTGTTCCTGGTTGGTAGGTAGCTCTCTTCCACCCTGGGATCCAGGCTACTTTTTAAATAGTACTTCACTGTCTTCTAGGGCCTTGCCATTGTTCATATGATAAAGCAGGTCTATCATGCCCACTGTTTGGGCAAAAAGGGAGAAGAGAGAAATGGAGACACCACACCTGCTAGGTTAAAGCTGGAGGATTACAGCAGCAGACTCAGGTCTTACATTATTTAAAAGAATTCAGTCCAATGACCACACTGGCTGCAAGAGAGGCCGATAAAGTAGTTTTGCTGTGTTTGCTGTGTATCCAGGAAGAGGAGCAGAAATAATTTTGTGCTACAGTCATCTATATGTAATATTGCCATATACATCAACAAATACACACACACACACACATATTTAGAGACAGAGTCTCTCTCTATCCCCTAGGCTGGACTACACTGGCACAATCTCTGCTCATTGCAACCTCCCCCTCCCGGGTTCAAGTTATGCTCATGCCTCAGTCTCCTGAGTAGCTAGGACTACATGCGCATGACACCACTCCTGGTTAATTTTTGTATTTTTTGTAGACATGGGGTTTCACCATGTTGGCTAGGATGGTCTGGAACTCCTGACCTCAGGTGATCTGCCCGCCTAGGCCTCCTATGGTGCTAGGATTACAAGAGTAAACCACCTCGCCCAGCTAACACATTAATATTGATTCTATCATGATAAAGTAAGTTTCTGAAATAAAAATATTAGTCCATTAAAAGAGAGTTAAAGATGATTCCCATGTTAGTTTGCTAAGGCTGCCATAAAAAAGTATGTCAGACTGGGTGGCTTAAGCAACCCTTATTTACTTTCTCCCAGTTCTGTAGGATAGGTTGGTTTCTCCTGGGGCCTCTCTCCTTGTTTTTTACATGGCTGCCTTCCTGCTCCCTCTTCACATAATCATCCTCTGTGTACATGTCCCTCCTCTTCTTATACGAACAGTAATAATTGGGCAGGGTGTGGTGGCTCATGCCTGTAATCCCAGGACTCTGGGAGGCTGAGGTGGAGGGATCACCTGAGTTCAGGAGTTCGAGACCAGCCTGGTTAATAAACCGAAACCTTGTCTTTACTAAAAATACAAAAATTAGCCAGGTTTGGTGGTGGGCACCTGTAGTCCCAGCTACTGGGGAGGTTGAAGCAGGCAGAGTTTGCCTGACTGCACTCCAACCTGGGCAACACAACAAAGCAAGACTCCTCTGATTAAAAAAAAGAGAAAGAAAAAAAAGAACAGTAATAATTGGATTAGGGTCCCACCATAATAGGCTCATTTTAAATTAATAACTTCTATGAATAGAATCAGTATATTTCCAAATATGGTTACAATCTGAAGTACTGGCTGTTGGGACTTGAACATATGAATTTTGGGGTGACACAAATCAACTCACTACATTTTGTTATTTTCCTAAAATAAAAAAAGTTTAAAAACAATTGCTGTCAGTCATTTGGCTATGTCATCATATAAGCTATCTAATGATAAGATAAACAGCAGTAACTGTTAGCATGCCAATTGTATAAATCTGAGGAGTATTTTATGAACACAGCATCAATGTTAATTACCAGTTTAGGAGAGGAATAAAAGAGAAAGGAATTTATGTCTGTATTTAGATGTCTGCTTGAGTGAGTAGCAATTTTTCTGAACCTCAGATTTCTTTTATGTAAAATGAAACATAAACATACAATCTAAGCAGAACATAAATTGTTTCATTTGTCAAAATTAAAACAAGACAAACTGTGTGAAAGCATTCCGTAATATTATTAGGTGACTTATATTCATACTAGACAAATTGTGAATGATTTCTGTCTTTAAAACTCTAAAAAAGAGCTAAATTGCTGATGTTATTATTACTGTTTAAATGGTTTGATAATTTAAACTTTTCAGCAAATAACTGCCTTATAATCATAATCGATGTCTCCATGTCTTCTTTTTTTATGGATTATTTAAGGAAAATAAAAATACTGTTATTTTCCATTTTACTTTTATCATGCAGCTTCTTTGAAGAAAAAGAACATATCAAATTTTTTGTCCTAGTATTACAGCAATTCCTTCCAAATATTTTTGGTAGTATATCTCTATCAGTTAAAAACTGATGTTAAGTCCAGGCACCGTGGTTGATGCATGTCATCCTAGAACATTGGGAGGCCGAGACAGGTGAATCTCCTGAAGTCAGGAGGTTGAGACCAGCCTGGCCAACCCGGTGAAACCCTATCTCTACTGATAAAAGAAAGAAAAGAAAAGAAAGAGAAAGAAGGAAAGAAAGAAAAGAAAGAAAGAAAAAAGAAAAGAGAAAGAAAGAGAGAAATAGATTAAAAAGAAAAGAGAGAGAGAAAGAAAGAACGATCCTGGTGCACACATTTAGTCCCAGCTACTTGGAAGGCTGAAGGAGGAATATCATTTGAGCTGGGAGACAGAGGTTGCAGTGAGCCCAACACTGCACTCCAGCCTGGGAAACAGAGCAAGACTCCATCTCAAAAAAACAAAAAAAAAGTTATGTTTGCAGTATGTATGTTTATATGTGCATATGTGTGAGCACAAGGATAAATAGAAACAGAGATATGTTTACATAGCATTATTATATATCCTAGTGTATACATATATATATATATATAATAAGAAATAGAAACTTTAAACACATGAGATGAAAAAAGAAATTTTGTTAAATCAACTAATTTTATTTACTAGAGACAGAGAACCATTTTGTTCTTGCTAATATATTGCTAATTCTTTCTGTTTTTATAAAATGAAAAGATTCTATTAATGTATATTTATAATAATAGTGAGAATTATGTTATTCATTTTTATGCCCCCTGAGAAAATTAGCTTAATATTTTAAGATACAGTTTTTCAAAAGTCTGGTTCTCATTTACTTAAGTTTTACATAGTTTTTAGTGGATACAAGTGTTTAAAAAGATACTTCACAAAACTACAAAATTTATTACACACATATCAATGGTTTATTGTTCATGGTAGTGGACACAAATACGTATTTCAATAATATGATAATATCAATATTTTTATTCATTTATTGCCAAGTCTTATTAAGTCATCACTGTTTTTCTCTCACAATGGTGCCTACAAAGATTTCTTGCTAGTGAAAGAACAGTTCTACTTTCTTACTAGTTCCTGCTTTTAGTTAGTGTTATCTCCGAGCAACAGTTTCTCTGGGGGACTCTTTCTTAAGACTGCTGTTCATTTTAGGAATAACATTTTGGTTACAACTAGATAACTTCACTTTAACAGGCAAACTGTAGTCACTAGACTTACACTGAAAACAAATGAAAAATGCAAGCAACTCTGTGGAACCTTATGACTTTTAGAAAATCTTGAGTGTTTACCAGGTTATGTTCAATATCCTAATCAATATCTCCCTACCAAACAGGGACCAGATCAGCTCTTATATTTTACATTTGTTAGCATTATTCATTCCTCAGGTTTAAAATAAAATAACTATTTTAAAATAAATAATTACAAATGTCACAGTTTTCTTTCACAATGGATAATCTTGCATATACCTGACTATGTGATCTTCATATTAAGAAATCAGCAATTTTAAGTGTCTTGAAAGAACTCTCAGACATCTTATCCTTGTATAAATGTGGGTCACACGTTGTGATAAAGAAGAGGAAACTGTTATTAACTCTCAAGTATTGCATGGAATGGAAAACTCCATAAATTCAAGGGTGTCTGTTTTTATATGCACCATAAAAGTACATAACTACTTAAACTCTGGATTTATAATGTTTGCTGAAAAATAGCTAACCTTGTCAGATAGACATTTAACACTTTCTGAAGGATTCTAGAATTAAGTAAAAACTACTAAACAGGCAATTTTATTTTAAAGTTGTGTGCTTGCCTGAGGAAAGGAAAGAAATGGGAGGAAAATGTATGCATATTGAAACGTCTCAACTGCATGAAAACTTTTGATCTCTTCCTTGCCAAAAAAAGAAAAAATCAGGATTTAAGATTGCATTATGTATGAAGATCTGGAATATAAGCATTCACTAATTTCACTATATTTTCATTAACCTGCAATCACAAATTTCTGAATGATACAAGTTTTTCATATTTTATTTGTATAAAATATTACCAGAATATTTTACTCTTTATGTAAATAAAGAGTATTTATGTGGAATAAAAAAGAACCAAAAACATCTTGCTAAGAGGGCTAAAAATGTATTTTTAAAGAAAATCTCCTAGAATATTCTGAGGTCTATTTAAATGTATGGAACTTACATATGCATATATACAAGTCTTTTTTTCTTCAAGAAAATAATTACTTTAAATATTTCATTTTAGAAAAATTTTTTGGTCTTAAGGTTATTAAAAGAAATAAATATCTTTACTTTCTAACCCAATGCAACAGTCTTTAAAATTTCCCATTTTTAAATCATGAATAAGGTAATAAAACAATTTTTGCTGAAGCAAATCATGAAGACTTTAGAGAAAAAAAGCAAAGGGAATTATTAAGTCAACACTCAATAATTCCTTTTTTATTGTTACATAGATTAAAATATCTATAGGCTTTTTTAACTGAAATGTTAAAAAATAATATTTTAAAATCGCTAAAATTATTACAACATTGTGGGAAATGAAGAAAACACTAATGTGTTGGGCATTCATTCTGCTATAAGTTTTTTTTATATGCATGTCATTTGATTTTTCCAGCAACCATATGATGAAGGTCGTATTAGACCCATTTCATCAGAAGGAAGATTATGTTCAAAACTTTAGTCATTACGTCAATATCCGGCAGCTTAGAACTTGCAGATAAAAAATTGAAAATTGAGAAATACTTCACAAAGCATTTCTTCATTGCAATGTTAAGCAAGACTCAAATTATCTGGTCCTTGCAAAAATTTTAAGCTGATGCTATCTTCGACTAAGCCAGGGATTCTTAACTTTACAGGTGTTGACATTTCAGGCCTGGAAGTTCTTTATTGCTGGACTCTGTCCTATGCATTGCACAAAATTTTGCAGTACCATTGGCATTTTTTTGTTTACTAGATGTCAGTAGCACACCCCACCCAACCCAATTCTAACAAAAAAAAAATGTCTCCAGACATTGCAGAATGTGTTTTCTGGTGGGGCAAACTTGCCTCTGGTTGAGACTCGTCCCGCCCGTATCCTACCTTTCCTTCTTCCCTGTGTGCACATGCATATTCATCAACACACACAGATGCACACACACACAGATTTTAACATCGAAGAGAATAAGACTGTAATGTTTACAACCTAGTAAAAGAAAACAAAAAATAGTATCTGAATCCACTCACGTAAATTTAAAATCAGTAGTCACACTACAATTTTTTTGAGAATCTGAACAGAAACTTCATGAAAAGAATAATCTCATCAAGAAATCTATCACTGCCACCTTAAATTTAGCTTTCAAATCTCTGCATGTCCACTAATTATTTATGAAGCAAATATTATATTGGAGAATGTATAAAGGGGTGATGACATGTAATGCCCCATATGGTATGTTGGTGAATCCAGAATAAACAAAAATGTTAATAATCTACCAAATATTACATCTAAGATAAACACAAGAAAATCATTTGGCATCATACCTTATGGGTAACTTAATAAATAAATGTTCTGAAATATTCACAGTTTCTTAAAATATTTAATATTAATCAGATTGACTGGCTGACTTTGAACCCCCTTTGGTGAACTGCTACCTGCAAAGAAAAATTCAAGGTCCTGCACACTTAGTTACTTCTCAGTGACACTGCCTACTTTCTTAACTCTTCTTTAGGAGAAAAATCTCTCCCCCGATCAATGGCAAAATAAGATTGTCAAAGTGTCACAATGAGAAGGGAATGAGATGTATACTAGGATATAAAACTCTTAAAGGGAAGAGTAAATGAGAGTCAAAAGTTTATTTTTTTTTTTCCTGTGGGCTTATTTTTCTTTCTCCTATTATTGCTACAAAATATTCATGCCAGGGAAAGTTTTAATGGAAGCAATACTTCCATCCTAGGGCCAGTATACATATCACCTGTGTATTTCTTGCTGATTCACTATGAATTCATTTATACTACATGCTCCAAAATGTCATGTTTCTGATCAAATAATTCCAATGTTAGCTACCAGTTTTGAAAACCAAAAAACAAAACAAAACAGAACTGAACTAAACACAAAAAAACCCTTTGTGTAAACTTGATTCATCCTTCAGGCCACAGGAAGGAACTCAGCTTCCAAATGAGGCAGTGGAGGAGATATTGTTGTTTTCTACATGGAATTTGTTAAATTTTATTTCCCTCTATATTTTTATGTATTTTCTCCTTTGAATTTTCCTTCCTTCATCATTTGTCTTACATATACTCTCGTTCCCCTAACTACTGAAGGGATTTTTGTCACAAACAAAATCTGCTCCTTTTTATCTCCTGCCTTTCATTTCCCTGTAGAATTTCAATTTTTCCTCCACTGGAACCTGGATCAATGGCTTCCCATTGACTCTGGATGATTTGCCATACTTGGTGACTTTAACATTTTCTTGGAAGTTTTATCTCAAACAATGGCATCTCAGTTCCTTCATATAATTTCCTCTAGTGACTTTCTCAGCCATTCCTCATGAACCAACTGCAAATAAAGTTTTAACTGCTTCACTTCCAAAATCACTATCTCAACCTCCTCCTCTCTGATGATATGCATGTGTCTATGAAATACTTACTGTTCTCCTAAGAAACTCTGCTCCACTAACCTCTCTATCATCACTCACATAATCAGCTTGGTCCTTCCTTCATTCTACCATCACCTATCTTAGATCCTGTGGTTTATAATTACAATAACATTACTGAAAATGAGCAGAAAACTAGTGCTTCTCAATGATCTGTGATCAAAGACATTGTTTAGTTGTTGTTAGTGATGATGAAGGCGATGGTCTTGTTTATTGTGGGACAGCACTTTTATAAAATAAAATTAAAATATATATTATTAAATAATACAGTGTAAAAATCCCCAAAGGCATACAAAACACTGCTGTCAATTTGTTATTAGAAGTTTCAACAGATAAAATATTTTTAACTTGAAATGACATTTCATAACTTTTACTTTCATTTTGGGCAAGTGCGTTTCTTGTTGAAGACTGGTAACGAACCGTATGCAAACTCATACTAGTTTGTGTACTAGTTTGAATAGTGTAGCATTGACCTCTCTCCCCTCTATGTCCTATCTTTGCACATGTCTGCCTAACTCTGGTCCCCAAAGATCTACCTTTCCCTGTGCTTCTGATATGCTTTAGATATTTGTCCCCTTTAAATCTCATGTTGAAATGTAATCCTCAATGTTGGAGATGGTGCCTGGCGGGAGGCAGTTGGATCATGGGGTTGTATCCCTCATGAATGGCTTTAGCACCATTCTCTTGGTGATGAGTAAGTCCATGAGAGATCTGGTTGTTTAAAACTATGTGACACCTCTGTCCCCACCTTGCTCCTCTCACCATATGACATGCTAGCCCTTTGTCATTTTCTACCATGATTCTGAGCTTCCTGAGGTCTCATCAGAAGCAGATGCCAGCCCTATGCTGCTTATACCGTCTGGAGAACTGTGAACTAATTAAACCTTTTTCTTTTTTACATAATTTATCCTGCCTCAAGTACTTCTTTGTCTCAGTGCAAAAACAGTCTAATGGAACTTGCAAAGAGATTGGAAATTGGTCAGGCGCAGTGGCTCATGCCTGTAATCCCAGGACTTTGGGAGGCTGAGGCGGTTAGATCAACTGAAGTCAGGAATTTGAGACTAACCAGACCACCATGGTGAAACCCTGTCTCTACTAAAATACCAAAACTACCCAGGCATGGTGGTGGTTGCCTGTAATCACAGTTGTGTGGGAGGTTGAGGCGGACAATTGCTTGAACCCAGGAGGGAAAGTTTGCAATGAGATGAGATCATGCCATTGCACTCTAGCCTGGGCAACAAGAGTGAAACTCCATCTCAAAAAAAAAAAAAAAAAAAAAAAAAGAAAGAAAGAAAAGAAATTGGAAGTTAACCCTCCTGTTGTCAAAGACCAGCTTCTTCACCTGTACTTTGGATCTACCTTTATCTTCTCTGAAATCTTACACTCTTTTCTTTCTAATCTTTCAACTTCTTACAATCAGTTGAATCCTCCTCCTTGGTTTTCTGGACATGCTCATATATTTCTCATCTTTTAAAGTAAAGTTCCCTTTAATCACCCATCTCCCACCTACCAGCCTATCTGTCTCCTCCCCTTCAGGTTGAACTTCTTGAAATTTTTGTTTTTCTTCTCTATGTATGTCTTAAATTAGCCCTTATTATTCAACTTACTCTATTTGATTCTGTTCCCACTACTCAAGCACAATTATTCCTCCTTAGATCAACAAATACTTCTATTTTAATAAATTCTGTGAACGTTTCAGTAATAAGTAGTACTATTGCTTTTTTATTCTTAGAACTGTTTTTCTCATTCTGGGCTTCGCTTATAGCCTACTGACAATGATTTCTCTGCAGAATCATTCCCCTTTATCCAGATCATTAAGTATTAGATTTTCTTTCGCCATTTTACAGATATTTCTTACTCCTTCTCTCAGCTCTCTCCCAAGCTCATCCATGCATATAGCTAAAATTACCTACAAATGGTTACAAAGTTCCAATTTACTTTGTGTTTAATCAATTCTAAGACAAACTTCCTCATAGTTTAACATATGATCTGAAAAAATAATGTATCTTACTTAGAATAGATAAAATTTCATAGTTTAGTTTAATTGAAATATTTCTTCTCAGTGATAGATTAAAAATATGGATATTAAAATTCATGATTCTTTTAGATTCACTAAAATCCAATTATATCCAACTTTGATCCATCTGAAATTCAAGCTTATATAACTACGCATAGTTTCCAGTTAAATGTTTTAAATAGTCTTCTTCAATGAAAACTCTGTTGTTGAAACTCATTATGTTCTCTGTGAATAGTGACCTCTGGGGTTACATTGCCTAGTGATTCTGTAAATACATCCAACCTCAACTTTCCAAAATTGAACACATGATCTCCACCTTCTCCTGTGTTTGTCCACCTCCCAAACTGTGGTGCTCATTCAGTGTTCACTATTTCAGTGAATTTCAGCTTCACACATTCATTAACACAAACCAGAAACCTAAGTGGCAAACTTCATACTTCCTTTTCCTGAAATGAGGCATCGTGTTCTTTTGATTTTATCACCTAAATATTTTCCTAATCACTCCAGTTTTCCCAATTTCCACCAATACTCTCTCCAGCTCAAGTGATCATCATCTCACCTAAAAGTGCATAACAGCTTTCTAACTTATTTGATCATATCCTTTCTGGCTACCTTTCCCACTATTTCTCCGTTCTGTGGTCAGAGTGATGAAACAATGCTTCCCATGTTTACAATCCGTTGTTATCTTCCTGTGGCTAGTATCCTCCTGGGAGGTTTTGCCTTTTTATGCTTTTAATTGACACCTTATGCTGTGCCATTTTTCCTTTCTTGAGTAATGTCTTACCTTTACTTCTATGATTGTTAATGGTGAATGTCTGTATTAAGAATTTACAGCTTTGTTGGTGACTAGCAAGTATGGTTCTGCTATTTCTACACTCCCAAGTTTCTTGCAGTTAGTCTGCTATTTTCATTAAATTAATTCATGTATTAAATTCCAAGCAGTCATATAGTAGAAAGGAAAATGTCTAAAATGGGTCAATCTGATTCTTTTTATTAGATTAACATTACAGTTTTCTATGACAGAATGTAAGAAAATACTGTTGTTTACAGAGGTATGCCATAGAAAATAAGTTTTATGCTTATGCACTGATTTTTTTTTCCAATGGACAACTCTTCAGAGAAGATAAGCTGAACTTTCAAAATATTTAATATATACTTTTATCATACATTCATAAACACATTTAATAATTGACAAAAGAGTAACAAGACTGCCTGTTTACCTGGCTCCCTATGCAAGAAAGCAGAGGAACGAACTTGTAACCACATAATGAGTGCTATGTGCTATTGTGTGTTTCTGTCTCACCTTATGGAAAATGAATAATTCCAGAAAAGTGTTTTTTATTTTAATTTTGATTTTTAAAGTTATTCTCTCAAAAAAATCCCTATTAAAGTAGTACCATTTAATGGTATCCAAATTAGAACAATCTAAGGAATTTAAGATAGGCAAGGGTTTTCATAAAAATAAATTATGTCACTTCTTGAGCCTTTCCTTTTGCCTCTATATGCTTTTTTGTTTATGATTATGTTATTTTCCTTGAGATAAAATAATCTATGTCATGAAATTCTCTATGTCTCTTGTAAGTAGGATAATGGGAAGTTCTTCCATACTTTTAAAAAGTACCATGTTTATCAAGAGCATTAACATTCAATTTTATTCAAATGTTCAATGTTTACATTTAAAACATCAAAATCACTAGTTATTTTCTACTTATTGCAGTAAGTTATACACATTATATATTTCAGAACATATTATAATTTATATTTTGAGTTTGAAAAAGTCAAATATCTGATTAATTTTAAATAGTCATCAAGATCATGTAGAAACTCTGTGTCTGTAGGTTTGTTGCTTATATATGTGTAGCTATAATATGCCATTGAATAACCTACTTACCCCATTTTTCAAATCTTTTGGAATAAAATACACCTGAAAATAGACCAGTATTTTTATTTCACTTTAGCATCATCATATAACTACCTCTATTCTATAATTTATAAAACAGAAACAGATTAATAATTAACACCTGCTCTATATATCTATTCATAAGACATGAATCTTCAAACAAGAGAACTTCTAATTACTTTTGTAACAGAAAGCCAAGTTGAAGCAAGAGAAGAAATGTAGCAAGCTTTTTACTATTTTAATGGAAGGTTAGGTAGGAGTTGAAAGCCTCACTTTGGCTTCAAGACAGGCTATTGTTTTCTGATATAACAGCCTGGATTTTGATGCAATAAACCTGATACTATATTTCGGTCAGCATGTGACACTGGGTCTCTTTCCCTTATTAGTTAGAATCTGTAGAAAACAGTGTTGATGTTACATAGTATGACACTGCATATTACATTTTATAATATGATTATATAATCTGTAGAAGTATGAGTAGTAGAAATATGTTAAAAATATTACTACTAGATATGTAAATATATTATTTTTATAAATCTCAATATTGGTCTTCACTTAGTGTACTAGTCTGTTTTTACACTGCTATAAAGAACTACCTCAGACTGGGTAATTTAAAAGGAAGAGAGGTTTAATTGACTCACAGTTTCACATGGCTGGGGAGGCCTCAGGACACTCAGAATCATGGCAGAGAGCAAAGGTGAAGCGAGGCACATCTTACATGGCTGCAGGAGAGAGAAAGAGAGAAAGGAGAGGCACCACACACTTTTAAATGATCAGATATCATGAGAACTCACTCACTGTCATAAGAACAGCAAGAAGGTAATTCACCTCCATGATCCAATCACCTCTCACCAGGCCCCTCCTTAAATTTGACATGAGATTTGGAAAGGCACACAAATTCAAACCAGATCACTTATACAACAATGTATGTATGTAAAATTTTTAAATATTAAGAACATTTGAGCACTATTTTCTAACATATATGTAATATATAACATGTTTATATATACACATACATCTATATGTACATATACCTGTGTATATATATATAAAATCTTGAAAGAAAAATTATTTCACCCAAGATTACAAATTAGTGAAGTATGGGTTTGTATATAATCATGGAATTATATAATCTTATTTATTAGATTAATGATAATAATTACTTTTAGAAAGTTAAAAATTAAATTATAAATTTTAAAAATAATAAAATCAAGGGCCTTCAAATTCATCTGTAATATATTATTTATTTTATTTATTAAAAATTAGAAACAAATTCTAAAAAATTAGAATTGTTTTTATTTTCTTTTTATATTTATTTTTAGAAACTATTTTTAATTGAAAATTCATAAACAAAAAGAATAAACATCTTGCATATTATGCTGATAATATGGGAACAGTCTATTTTATTCAGCTCCTGGTTTATATTTCTCCTAAAAATATAGGCACTAATCTGATATAGTGCAAAGAATGATCAAATGTCTTTTTATTACAACTTTAAAATATCTCTTCATCTGCTCTTAGAAGTGAATTTTCATTACTAAGCCATATGATATTGCTGCCACAGAACTCCTACTAGCTAGATATAAATTGGAGAATGCTGAAAAAAATGACCTGAGTAAAATGAAACAAATAAAGTTGGTGAGATCACTCCTACAAACAGAGGGTGTGTTCTCTACTCTTTTTGACTCACCCCAGTGAGGGCTGACATCTGACTTGAATTGGTTCTTTTAGATCATGAGTATAGGTGGCTCCCATTTCCAACATCAGAGACTGAGGCCAAACATGAGAACCACAGCAGGCATTTTATTACCAGATACTCGCTCTCAAGTGGGTTGTTATGCAATTGAACCAATGCTAATCCTCTTTAAAAGGGCACATTTTCCCTGCTTTATTGTTAGAAAAAAGCACATCATGTATTGACACATTGTACTTATTTTTTCATTAAGCATTTCATCCATCCCATAGTTAACTATAGATCATGAGCCCATTTGACATAAAGTAGGGTCATGTATTTCCTCCTTCTTCTCTGACATTGTTTTAATGGCTCTGCCAGCACAGACTAAAAAGCAATGGTGCTACAAAATCCTTCTCAATATTCTATATCTTGAAAAGTAAACTTTTAATATAACTTCTGCACTGTGTCAATCTTACTGAATGATTATCAATGATTTTAACTTCATTTTAAAAAATGAATTGCCGTTTATAACATGTTGGAATTCCCTATTAACTGGGTTATAAAGATAATTTTCAAAAATATTTCATGCATTTATGATGTCTGCATTAGCATTGACAAGGAATCATGAACCCAGGGCCTCCGCTGACTGAAAAACCTTTCAGAACCCCCAGCTAGTCAGCCCTAACCAGGAATCTGGCCTTGGCTATAACAGCATGTTCTGCACTATAACCATATCATCTCCACTTTCTATTATGTATCTTGTGGATTTAGAAGAGGTGTTCCACATACATTACCTTTTATATTAAAAAGTTCTCCCTTGATTTTCAATCTCTGGGTGACTTTTAAAATAATATTGGCAAATGTTTCTGCCTATAGTCATCATTTAAAAATAGAATATACTATGTATAGTAAAATACATCAATCTCTTTTATTCATACTGATGGTTGTCTTCCGAAGTGATGGGGACCTCTATATTTACAAGTTTACCCTCACCTCCTTGTATAGTAAAAGTAAATATTTCAATTTCATGGATCAATTAGGCTCCACATATATGTTGACCCACAGGATAGGACCTGAAGTGAGGTAAATACTTAACACACCTAGAATGAGACCTCATCATCATTTTAAGATCCTGAGTTACAGGTAGGTTAGGTTTGCTCTGAATGAGAATTAAAGGCTTCCAGCCCAAATTTTCACCTATTTCAAAGTGGGAAAATCTGTACTGTATTTCATAAGGCATCTTCTTCAATTGAAAACACAGTAAACATGGAGCATCCCTAAAAATCATAGTTCCAAAGTAGTCTATAAATTCTCAATTCGAGTCTTTTATTGTTCTTGTAAATTGTTTAAGTTCCGTGTAGACACTGGATGTTAGACCTTTGTCAGATGGATAGATTGCAGATATGTTCTCCCACCTTGTAGGCGGTCAGTTTAATGATAGTTTCTTTAGCTGCACAGAAGCTGTTACATTTAATCAGACCCCATTTGTCAATTTTTGCTTTCCTTGCAACTGCTTTCACTTGTTTTCATCATGAATTTTTGCCTGTGCCTATGTCCTGAATGGTATTGCTAAGATATTCTTCTAGGGTTCTTAAAGTTTTGGGTTTTAACAATCTTAACAATCACGAGAAAAAAAAAAAAAAAGCTCCACATCACTGATCATTAGAGAAATGCAAATCAAAACCAAAATGAAATACCATTTCACACCAGTCAGAATGGCTATTACTAAAAAGTCAAGAAACAACAGATGCTGGTGAGGTTGTAGAGAAAAAAGAACACTTTTACATTGTGCATGAGAGTGTAAATTAGTTCAACCTTGGGGATGACAATGTGGAGATTCCTCAAAGACCTAGAGGCAGAAATACCATTTGACCTAGCGATTCTATTACTGGGTATATACCCAAAGGAATATAAATAATTCTATTATAAAGATACATGCACAGCACTATTCACAATAGCAAAGACTTGGAATCAACCTAAATGCCCGTCAGTGATAGATTGGGTAAGAAAAATGTGGTACATATATACCATGGAATACTATGCAGCCATAAAAGGGAATGAGATCATGTCATTTGCAGGGACACAGATGGAACTGGAAGACATTATTCTCAGCAAACTACACAGTAACAGAAAACCAAACACCACATGTTCTCATTTATAAGTAGGAACTGAATTTTGAGAACACATGGACACCTGGGAAAGAGCAACACACACTGGGGCCTGTCAGGGGGGTTGTGGGCAGGGAGAGCATCAAGAAGAATAGCTAATTAACGCTGGGCTTAATACCTAGGTGATGGGATGATCTGTACAGCAAACCACCTTGACATATATTTAGCTATATAACAAACCTGTAAATCCTGCACATGTACCCCTGAACGTAAAATAAAAATTGAAGAGAAAAAAGTTCTCAATTGGCATTGTTGCATCAGATAGCCTTTCCAAAAGCAGTGTGAGGCTCAGAGCAGCACTAGATAGAACTGGCTCATAAAACCAGTGTTAGGAGCATAGGAAAGGAGGAAGGCCAAAGGGCTTCTATCTGTGACAAGAGCACTAGAGAGAGGCAAGAAAGCATTTATTGATATGCCAGAAAATTTATAAATATTCTCTCCCTTAATAATTAGAACCAGATATTTTGATTGGGTATTTTTACCCAAATTTTCCAGAGGAATTTCTCCAGATACATATTTTTGTAAGCATTTACTACGTAATTCCCTCTGAGCTCACAACTTGTGATACAAGAAAGAAAAATGTAACCTGCCACAATGTGTTTATAGAAAAAGAGGAGAGCATCTAAGAAGACACATAATTGGTATAAATCTCATAAAAGAAGAGTCTCCTAACCTATGTTCCTCAGAAAATGTGTGTTTGAAACTACAAATCTATCAATTAAGTACAGACATTGAGATTAAACATTTAGAAATTTTATAGCAATGCAACATTGCAATGATATCCAAAGGTCCAATTGTTTTTTCTGATGATTCATATAATTTTGATGGCTCACATTTTCTCTATTTTACAAAAGTTTTTGGCCCATGATGGATCAGGTTTTAAACAAAGAAAACAACTGGTCCCTCGTCACACTATTTTGAAAAGCATCAACCTGATCTAACTGTGGGTAGAAGACAGCTATCCAGGAGAGGACAGCTTGGATGGCTCTTGAATCATGAGAACCTACATCTCCTTCAATGATACAGGTGAACAAAGGATGAACCAAGAGAGATAAGAACAGTTCAGGCATAGAAATCGCTTTGTGAAAAGGAAATGAAAACCCAAAGTTTAATCCTTTTCCAAATTATGACCATTTGTAAGCATTTGAGTCGAGATTCAAAATCAACTTTAACCATAATGTTTCTACTTGTTCCACTCACATCAAAGTCCCATAATAAAATTGGTGACTGATGGATAAAGATGTTTCCCTTCCTTCATAAGCAGTCTAGAGTCAGCCCTGACCACTTTGATTTTCCAGGACATATTTTACTACTTCTGATGTTTCAGATGAAAGCAAAATATAGATAGAAACAAAAACTTATGAGCAAATGCAACCCCTCACCTCTGGGGGATGGAGTGGGGGTTGCTTTCTTAATTGCTGAACTTCCCCTGAGAGGCACTTGGCAGTAAAAGTAGCTTTTGACATCTAGCCTCAATTATTCTATTGCTCACAATTTTTGCCACTATTCCAAATATACAATAAAGGAGAGGAACATTCCAATAAATATATATATATATTTTTTTTTTTTTTTTTTTGAGACGGAGTTTCGCTCTTGATACCCAGACTGGAGTGCAATGGCGCGATCTCGGCTCACCGCAACCTCCGCCTCCTGGGTTCAGGCAATTCTCCTGCCTCAGCCTCCTGAGTAGCTGGGATTACAGGCATGCGCCACCATGCCCAGCTAATTTTTTGTATTAGTAGAGACGGGGTTTCACCATGTTGACCAGGATGGTCTCGATCTCTTGACCTCGTGATCCACCCGCCTCGGCCTCCCAAAGTGCTGGGATTACAGGCTTGAGCCACCGCGCCCGGCTCCAATAAATATATTTTACAAATATAATACTAAAGATCATTTTTTTGTTCTGAAAGGTTAATTTTACAATTGTATTAAATATCATGAGATATTTTAAGAGAAAGTTTTGTCAGCCCTTGTTTAGCCAATGAAAATCATTTTGTTGGACTCACTCTACCTTTTTCAAAGAGGCTCCCAAGCACTCTTTCTATGGAGTGTCAGAAACCTATAACAAACAAAATTCAACTCAATTGCTGATTTCATTTGTTCACACTGTCTATTAGCAGAGTCATTAGAGTAACCAAATCCAGGGGTGCATAATTAGCCCTGACTCCTACAAGTCTTGAAGTCATCATTAACCAAATAAAGAGCCATTTTGTGTCTGTAATTTCAGTCCCTGAACCAAGATAAAAAGATTATTTTATTCATTCTGGGAAGACATTTCCTGTCAAGGATGAGAAGTAGTAAGTTAATCAGGGAACCTGACATCAGGAGCACAGCACAGGAGTGGGCACTAAGGGCAGGAAGCTGAGATCACAACCCTTACTGAGGTTCTAATAAAGGTGTCCCAGCGATCCCAGTGTATATTTACGGAGGCTTATTCAGGAATCTAAGTAGGGATGTGAGTGAACTAGAAGTCATCATGGACTATGAACAAAATAGATGGGCTTTGATGCAATATGACTTCATGTGATGTGGTGTGGGAGGAAGGGCCTCCTAGCACAGTGCTGGGCATGGACTTTGGGGTCAAGAATTGTGAACTAAATTAAACTCTGGAAGAGTCAGATAATGTGGGTGGGCTTTATATAGAGGGTTCTCAGATTTGAGCATATCAGAACGATTTGCATTTCTCTGGTGATAACGATGTTGAGCTTTTTTTTTCATATGTGAGTCTCACTCTGTCACCCGTGGTGGAATGCAGAGGCAAGATCTCTGCTCACTGCAACCTCCACCTCCTGGATTCAGGCAATTTTCTTGCCTCATCCTCCCAAGTAGCTGAGACTACAGGCGTATGCTGCCATGCCTGGCTAATTTATTTATTTATTTATTTTTTATTAGAGACGAGGTTTCACCCTGTTACCCAGGCTGGTTGCAAACTCCTGAGCTCAGGCAATCGCCTGCCTCGGCCTCCCAAAGTGCTGGGATTATAGGCGTGAGCCACTGCGCCTGGCCATAAATGTCTTCTTTTAAGAAATCTGTTCATATCCATTGCCCACTTTTTGATGAGGTTTTCTTTTTTTTTCTCTTAAATATGTTTAAGTTACTTGTAAATTCTGGCTATTACACCTTTGTCAGATGGATAGATTGCAAAACTTTTCTCCTATTCTGTAGGTTGTCTCTTCCCTCTGATGATAGTTTCTTTTGGTGTGCAGAAGATCTTTAATTAGATCTCATTTGTCAGTTTTGCCTTTTGTTGCAATTGCTTTTGGTCTACTGGTTAAAAATGCAGCTTCCCTGGCCCAACCTTGGAGATTCTGAATCAGTAATTCTGGAGTGAGCTCAGGCACCATGACATGAACGAAACTCCATGGTAATTGTAATGGAGATGTCTAATAAGTAGCCATAGGGAGGGAGGGAAATATGAGCTAAAAGAAGTTAAAGAAGCAACTTGTAACCTGACAGGAAGATCTAGAACAAATATATACTCTACTAAAATATTTCTTGAGGGCACAAAAGGGAAGACAAAATTTACCATTACCAACTTCCCTCCCTCAGGCTAAAAAAATTCAGAAGATATAAGAAATTGCTAAAAATTATTTTAAAATTTTCAATTCCATTTACTAACTTTTCTGTTTTGGTAACTATATATCTGTTATGGAAACTATATAAACTTTACTATATAGTAGGTCATAATCACCATAATGATTGTGTGTTCTTTATTTGTAATGCTGGGGAGATATTTAGTTGTTGGTCCTTTCTTAGTAAGCCACTTATATAAATGGTTTTGTCAAAAAAACTTACTCTTATCTAAAAAACCTGTTAACTTCACCACTGAATATTTGATGAATAATTTTAGATACATCTGCAGCCTCAGGAGATTGCTAGAATTCCAGGTAAGATAAACTGGATCATGAGACCGAGCTTACAGATCAAGCTGAAACCCCAAACACGTAGGAAAATGTTATGCAAATTTATTTGTAGGGAAGAAAACACATCCTTTTTGTCTCTTCATCTTGCTCCTATGCCCATGGCAGAGCATGTGTTTATTTGCCCTCTTCTTGACACTTCATTTCTCAGAAATAGAGTTGTCAAAGCTAGAGGCATTAATCAGACACAATATGCCAGGAGTCCACAACCCCTGGGCCGTGGACTGGTACTACTCGTCTGTGTCCTGTTAGGAAGCAGGCTGCACAGAAGGAGGTGAGCAGCAGGCGAAAGGGCATTACCACCTGAGTTCCTACTGTCACATCTGTGGAGGTATTAGATTCTCATAGAAGCATGAACCCTGTTGTGAACTGTGCATGCGAGTGACCTAGGTTGTCCACTCCTTGTGAGACTGCCTGATAATCTGAGATGAACAGTTTCATTCTGAAACCTCCTTCTCCCACCCTTCCTGTCCATGGGAAAATTGTATTTTGTGAAACAGGTCCCTGGTGCCAAAAAGCTGGGGACTGTTGCATTTTGCTGTAAGATAGGGCTAAAATTAAAATTCCTTTAAAGAGCTCAATAGTTTTCTGCTTGTTCAAATCTCTGCTTTCTGGGTCCATGTGGAATTCAGGCACAGGTAAGGCCTATCTCTTCAGAATAGGTCTCTCTCTCTCTCTCTCTCTCTCTCTCTCTCTCTCTCTCTCTCTCTCTCCTCTCTCATCCTCTTTTTCTGCCCATGAAAATATATAATTGATAGATTTGGAGGAGAGAAGGAAACACTGCTTGAGGCTTCAACCCCAGACTTTACCTAAACAATGTTTGGTTGAATTATTAAGTTGGAAAATAAACTCTAATTAAAATGCACTTTGCTCTCATTTGGCTATTACGATTTTAGTTTGGAGTTACTTCAGATCATAGCTATCAACACCGGCTTCAAAAATTAATGCCATTTAAATAACATAATACCAAATCTTTAATTGTTAACATAGTTTCTATACATAGCTCTAAATCATGTCACTGAACCAATGTTTAATGGTGAAATTTCAAAATGATAGAAATTGAATTTGTGTTTGGATTTGTAAGTGTATTAGATTCCTAGAACTGCTGTAACAATTTATGACAAACTTTGTGGCTTACAACAACAGAAATTTATGATTACAGTGCTGGAGGCAAGGAGCCCAAAATTGAAGAGCTGTCAGGGCTTCATTATTTCTAAAGACTCTGAGAGACAATCTATTTGTTGTCTCTCTCTGAGCTTCTGGAGGCTGCTGGCAATCCTTGGTGTTTCTTGGCTTGCAAATGTATCCCTCCAATCTCTGCCTCTGTCTTATAAAAAACAAGAGAGAGAGAGAGAACTGAGATACAGACACAGAAGAGACACCCAGGGAAAACACAAGGGGAGAAGGCTATGTGACTATCTTCCCAGGTGAGATTTCCAATTTAATTACATTGGCAAAGATGCTATTTCCAGATAAGGTCACATTCACAGACTCAAGTGGGTTAAGACACACACACAAACATGTACACATATATAGTGGGCTAAGCTATATATATATATATATATGTAAGGATACATGTATGTGGATATTGATATATAAGATATATATATACATACATACATATATATATATATCTTAACCCACTACACACACACATGGGCATGCACACATACACACACATATACAGTGTGTTAAGATATATATATGTATATGTGGATATATATGTATCGTAACTCACTACACATACGTGTGCACACACATACACACACACATGCATATTTGAGGGCCATTATTTAATGCACTCTTGAGCTATAGTAGAAAATAGTAAAAACCAGTTCACTGACACCGTCCTGAGCAGTCTTTGGATGTATTTCCATATACATTTAATTAAATCAACTCCAAGTTCACCTATATTCTCCCCTCCTTAATGACTTTTTACAAAAAATGTATTCACAGACTGTTGGAGCTATGTCTAAGATGAGTTTAGAACTGAAAGTTAAAACTGGAAACTAATGCTTGTGGGCTGGTAGCCTAATTGGTAAATGATCTCTGGGAGCAAGAAAGAAGAACAGGTGGAAGTAAACGAGAAAGAGAAGAAATCCAATAAAAGGATGTGTTATTGAGTTTGCAGTTAGTGTTCGATCTTGCACAGATTTTCTCAGGGGCCTTAAGACCTGTGCCTTGGAACTGCCATCTGGGCATAGACAGAAGGGAGCATTTATATGCCAACAACCTTCTCCCATTGGTTAGCAATGGCTCAGTTGAAATTAATTTCTTTGTAATTTCAGTTTGCAAAAGTGTGAGTATGAATATGTCCCCACTGATATCTGAAACCAAAAGCAAAGAGAATTCCTCTGACAGGAAACAAAAATTAAAAGACTGCTGTGAAGTTGCCCCGAGCTTGTGGAAAGCTGCATGAGAGTATTTGCTGCTGCTAAAGAAGGGGCTGAAGGTGTTTCAAGTGACATGCAAAAAAAAAAAAAGGTATAGATCTGTTTTTTCCTATACAATGTCTAGCTGTTTGCATCACTCAACTCCCACTTGTACTTAAACCAATTCATTACAATATCCCCTTCATGAGGGCAGTGAGCTTTAATTTAGGAAAATTAACACAAAATAGTTAATGGAAAAAGCAAGCTGAGGTCCCTACTCTTGCAGTTTATCTGAATCAATAGTTACATTCATTTCCTTCTTCCTTCGCCTCCCACTCTAGATTATCCTTGCCCCTTGCTAACAACTAGTTAGTCTTGCCGTCTTGCCTGTTGGAGGTAACCCAGATTATCAAAGGGGTATTGATTAGGCTGTGATTGTTCTTATTATCCGTTCACTATGATAGTTTTAATTAACTTTTCACTGCTCCCAATTAGCAGTATGAAAACACATTGCTCCCAAGATGTAGCAATAACTCTAGCTTCTTATAATAATTAGGGTTGATTACATCTGACGATACAGTAATTCCTTTATTTACCTCTTTTGCCTGCTGGTCCACTGGTATTAAAAGGCCCAAATAACCAATAAGTAGTTGTAGATTCAAGTTCAGTTAAACCCTTATAGCGTCTCTTGGAGAAACTGTAATTTGGAAAAGCTTAAAGCTGTGAAGATATATTTCACACATGGATTCCTGGAAATGATAATGTGATGGAACAATTCTACATTCATACCTTGTATATTACCTTGTGTTGGACATTGGTTTTCTTTATGCTTCACATTGTAAAAGACAGTGCCCATCCCACAGTGTGTTGTCACTGAGAAGGCATTTTAGTTACAGCTGTTTGTAAAAGGCCACTCCTCCAATCCGAGAGAGTGGGTACTTCTAAGTAGTGAGATGTGTGATGAGACTTTTGCTGTAAAATGACCCACGGTCCAAGGCAATCCTTTGCAGGATATGTCGCCAACTGATAAAGCATCCAAAAGTTTTCAGGTAGTGTTGCTGATATAGGAACTGAAGGTAGAAAATGAAACCCACATCCATTGTGTGGAAAATTCTAAAATCACTAGAGCCACTGTCCCCACCAGGTGGAAGGGATCTAACGCAATTTTAAGCAGTGGCTGGTCTCCTCCAAGAGTGTTGCTATATGGGAGGTTGTCGTTCTTTGCTGCCTGCAGGCTGGGGATTCAGCAATAGCTGTAGCTAAATTAGCTTTAGTGAGAAAGATTCTATGTTGCTGGATCAATTTTTAGTCCCGTTTGATGTCACCATAGCCACTTCATTCATAGGTCCATTTTTAGATTGGGTCATTCTACTCACTTTATTTGGTAGATGAGCTCCAGTGGAAATTTACATGCTACACAAAGCTCCGCATGCTTTATGCCCTCCCCAGAAGTTCGCTCACACACTTCCTCTTAGGACTGCCTGATCTCTAATTTTCTAATTTTTCTTCTTCCAAGTCCTTGACCAAATCAGTTACACATGTGACGTTTCACAGGATTTATAAATATCAGAACTCTGATCTACTTTACCCTCTGATATGGTCTGGCTATGTCCCATCCAAATCTAATCCTGAACTGTAGTTCTAGTAATCCCCACATGTCGTGCGAGGGACCTGGTGGGAGGTAATTGAAACATGGGGGTGGTTACCTCCATGCTGTTCTCATGAAAGTGAATGAGTTCTCGGAAGATCTGATGGTTTTATAAGTGGTTTCCCCTGCCCATTTCATTCTACACTTCTCCTTGATACTGCCACGTGAAGAAGGGTGTGTTTTCTCCCCCTTTTATTATACGTTTCTCGATGCCTCCCCAGCCATGCTGAATTGTGAGTCAATTAATCCTCTTTCCTTTATAAATTACCATGCCTGGGATATGTCTTTATTAGCAGTGTGAGAACAGATTAATACACCCTGTATACAAAGTCGGTAACCCAGTTTTCTATCTGTCCATGGGAGGATTTTCTTTTATCACTTTCTTTTAGGGTTACTACTGAGTGTGGCTATAGAAGTAGCCCTATGTGTGTGGCCGCACTACCTCTATGACTAGCGCAAATACAGTTACTGTAAACCAAGCCTAGTTGCTTCTTTCTCTATCAGTTAGACATAAGGATCTCTAAGGAGCCATTGATGTGAGCTAATAGACAGACACTAGTATAAATCTGTAGCTACCAGTGTAGTCTCAGCCATTGTATATGTAACTACTTTGTACCTTTTGGATTTTCTCAAGTACAGTTAGGAATTTATCATTCAGTTATGAATTCAAAATAGATGGCTATTGCACCCTGCCTCCCATGAAAGTATGTCTCAGCGTAAATCTCAGATCTCACTCTTCCAGGCTTTCAGTCTTCACTAAGGCGTTGTTCTACAATGAGAGCCATTTTCAAATGGGAAGCAGTTTGCACTGTAGAAGTGTTACCATGTTCCACAACCCTAAAGATCTCTGCCTTGGCTTTCCTGTTGGTACTTGTTAGAGATCCAACACATCTTTATCCATTGGATCTGCTGTGCCATATGACCTAATCAGCAGAGCAGCTTGTACCATAGTCTGGACTCAAAACTAGTAGTCATTTAAGTCATCATAAAGGAATAAGAATAACATTACTAAATGTATATGTACTGTCTCCAAAATCCAAGGGCTATGTCTCTTTATTATTCATACAGAGTAAGGAGAAACAACTTATTCATTCTTTAGAGTAGAACAGAACAGGCTTTGGCATACCCTGCAATATTGTAATTCTGTAAACCTTACTCTGAAAC
Source organism: Aotus nancymaae (assembly GCF_030222135.1). Classification (NCBI taxonomy): domain Eukaryota; kingdom Metazoa; phylum Chordata; class Mammalia; order Primates; family Aotidae; genus Aotus; species Aotus nancymaae. The sequence goes on from NW_026988435.1 coordinate 27,973,996, forward strand.
TTCACAGATTTTATCTCTAGTGTTCTGACATATATGTCTGTTATTCTAGGCATCTAGAATACATATCAATTCCTATTCACTTTGTCCAGGAAGTCAAATGTCATCAGTAGAGTCAATCACAATAATGTTCTATAAGAGTCTCAAGTTCCTTTTGTATTATATTTTGACAAACAGTCTAGTGTTAACATACCCTTGAAGCTTCTAATATACTAAGAATTTTTCTTATAGATCCCTAACCTCCTGATACTTGGTCTTATTCCGTAAAGATATTTCTCTTCAAACTAAAGCATAAGAATTTTAAAGGGAATTTATTTTGAATGGTTTAACATTATGACTCTCTAGGTATGCTTATTTGCTATATGCTTTTTCTGAGTTTCTTAACTTATTTATGTTATCATCTCCCCTTTATGTGTCTTAAGTCATTTACATTTCAAAGCAACAATATATTAAAATGTTAAACATAAAAGTCTTCAGATGAGGAACTTGGGGAGGTGAAAATAAAGGAAGTAACCAAGCAACCTACATGTATGTGGCACTCCTGCCATCTTGTGGGTTTTCTGTTTTCCACAGACTTAATTTATTATTTTTTCCAGGGAGTTTTCTGAAAGAGCATATAGGTACATACTGAGAACTAAGGTGTCAATTACCCAAACCTCACACTCACTAAAAGTTAAGAAAAATTAATTAAGGAGATAAGTACAAAATGTAGCTTACTCTCAAATAGTTTTGAAAATTATCAATATCTGAGCTTATGTCTATACCTACCTATACCTCTAGCTATAGTGATACCTATACATATACTGATATACATTCCTACGGAATATGAGACAGAGTGAGTGAGAAAGCCACAGAAACAAATGTGGCCAAATGATAATATGTGAATCTGGGTAATACTCTTGCAACTTTTCCTTAATGTTGAAACGATCTCCAAATAAACAGTTACACACAAACACAGGCATGCGTGCACACACAGAGAGAGAGAGAGAGACATAACACATAATCTCTCATCTTTTGAAACACTGTCCCAGAAATTTCTCTTTCTCCACTTTGCATCATTAGTCTTTCTCCCTCTACTGAATCAGTTTAAAACGATTCTCATTACCCCATGTCTCTCACCAGCTATTCCAAGTGTTTTATCTTTTGTCAGTAAATGTGCTTTAAAGAAGAGCCTATTCTTATTGTCTTAATTTACTCCCTCCTTTGCCTAATTCTATCTTAAACCTTGACACATATGTAAAATTATGGGTAATTTAAATGAAACTCTTGAACATCCCTTCCAAATGTACTCTATCAGCAGTCATCCCATCTAATGAATGGGAATGCCTTTATCCTCTTCTCACTTGGATTACTTCAATAACTATCTAATTGGTCTCCAATCTCAATTATTGTTTTTCTATAATTTATTCTCTATACAGTATCCAGAGTTATTATTTTAAATATAAAATCAAACCGAATCACTACTTTGTTATCTTCAGTGGCTTCACGTTGGGAGCCTCAAGTCTTTATGAAGCTCCCCTCATGATCTGATCATCTTCCCAGAACTCTTCCCTCAGGCACATACTCCCTGCTTACTTAGTTGATAACTTAAATTCCTGTTCCACTAGATTCCTCTGCTCTAGCCACCTCACTGTTTTTGAAATATATCAAACACAATCCTACCTTAGTGCCCTTGAACTTCCTTTACCCTTCCTGAAATTATTTTTTGCATGAATGTACTTTATTAAATATCATTTTTTGTAGTGATCAAACTTACATTTATAATCAGTGCATCATACACCTCTGTAAGTCCCTATCGTGATTACCCTATTTTGTTTTTCCTCACCATACTCCACAACAGGCTATGTATTTGCTTACAAAGTAATGCTTTAATATTAAATAGAAATTTGTATATATCTATTTATACCTCTTGGGTATAAGCTCCCTGTAGGCAACAATTTTGTCTTTTTTATTAGCCTAGGAGACTGTCTGGTTCATTGTAAAGCGATCAATAAATATACATTTAAATGAATTACTGGATTCTTTTTGAAAACAGTTGTATAAGTTGCCTTTTCTGATGATTGAAACTGAAATAAGTAACTGGAGGTTTATCATGATGTTAATTAAAAGGAGACCCATATGCTACCAAAAATAAATGTATTTTGTCAAAGATAATTATTTTCTTACAAAAATTAAATACAATCATGTCATTGAAATAAAAAATAAGCAACATTTAAAATTAAATTTTACTAAATATCATGACTCTATGTGTCTTAATTTTTCTTTATATCTACTATTGTTGTTAATACACTTCTTTGTAGAATGCTCATTCATTCCTTCAAAAAAATATTTAGAGTTGACCTAGATCTTAATGTTCCTCTCACCTTGACTGAAATTTTTTGCTTATTTATCCTTATTGATACATCATAATTATACATATTTATGGGGTATATGTAATATTTTGATGCATGCATATACTGTATCAAATCCAATGGGTTATTGTGATATCTATTGTCTCAAATTTTTATTATTTCTCTTTGATGGAAACATTTCAAATTTCTTCTAGCTATTTTTAAATACACAATAAATTCTTTATAAGTATAAAGTCACCTTGCTGTGATATCGAACACTAGAGCTTATTCTTTCTATCTAATTGTATTTTTGTACATATTAGCCAACCTTTCATGACCCCCCGCTCCCTTCTCATTCTCTGCTAACTATTATTCTAATCATTATTTCCATGAGGCCAATTTTTTAACTCCCAAATATGAATGAAAACATCCAATATTTATCTTTCTGTGCCTGGCTTATTTCACTAAAAATGCTGTTCCCCAGTTTCATACACGTTGCTGCAAATGACAGAATTTAATTATGTTTAGGGCTGAATAATATTTCATTGTGTAAATGCATTGTATTTTCTTTATTTATTCATCCATTGATGGATACTTGGGTTGAATTCATATCTTGGCTATTGTGAATATTGCCACAATAAACATGAATGTGCAGCTCTCTCTTCAATATATTGATTTCCTTGTTTTGGATATATGCCCAGTAGAAAGATGGCTGTTTTGGATACAAAAAAGCAGTCTTAAGAGGGGAGTTTATAGCAATTAAAACTTATATAAAAAAATGTAGACAGACTTCAGATGAACAACCTAATGATGCATCTCAAAAAATTAGAAAAGCAAGAAGAAATCAAACTAAAATTAGTAGAAACACATTATAAATATTAGAGAAGAAATAAATGAAATTGAAACTACAAAAACAACACAAAAGAATAAATGAAGAGTTATTTATAAAAGATAAAACTTACAAACATTTAGCTAGACTAAGAATAAAAGAGAGTAGTCCCAAATAAATAAAATCAGAGATGAAGAAGAAGACATTACAACTGATACCACAGAAATACAAAGGATAATTTAAGACTACTATGAACTACTACATGCCAACAAATTGAAAAATCCAGATGAAATCAATAAATTACTGGACATATACAACCTATCAAATCTGAGCCATGAAGAAATAGAAAACCTTGAACAGATCAAACAATTAATGAGATTGAAGCAGTAATAAAACAATCTCCTATCAAAGAAAAGCTCAGGACCTGATTTCTTCTTTGTTGAGTTCTACGAAACATTTAAGGAAGAACTCATATTGGTTAACTATTGCAAATAGCTGAAAAGGACAGAATACTTCCAAACTCATTCTATGAGGCCAGCATACCCAATCCAGATAAAGGCATAACTAAAAAGGAAAATTACAGGCCAATATCTTTGATAAACACAGATGTAAAAGTGCTCAATAAAATGCTGGCAAACTGTTCAATAACATGTTAAAAAAATCACTCTTCATCACCAAAAGAGATTCATCCCAGGAATGCAAGGATGATTCCATCTATGTAAATTAAGGAATGTTATATGTCCCTTCAGCAAAAGGGACAAAAACCATATGATCATTGCAATAGATGCTGGAAAAACATTTGATTAAATTCAACATCCCTTCATGATAAAAATTTTCAAAACATACCTTAAAACAATGAGACCAATTATGACCAGATTTTAGACAAGTTTCTCCTGTCTCTAGGTCCCTGAACTCCCTTTTTTGAGCAATTTACTTTAGAAAACCTGTAATTGTAAACTCTTTCTCTGTTCCTTTGAGATGTAAATCATTTTAAAAGCCTTTTGTCTGTTTTATAACACAGGATTGTCATTCCCAAGATCCTGGGAGCCATGTCTGAAACTTTATCATCAAGGAAGGTAAAATCCTATCTCTCAGTTTCTGTGTGAAGGTGGGAGCCTAAGTCCTGTGGGTACTTTACTCCAAGTTGTAAAATTACATCCTTTTAGGAAGATAGGAGAAAGTTTATTTCATTTGGATAGAAACAATTAGCAAATACTGAAAGACTAAGATCCTCCCATCTTGACTTTTAAGATTACTATGACACTTTATTTCAACAGAGCTGAGTACTAAGACTTGGTCTGTGCTCTCTCTCTCTGCTATTGCTGGTAATAGTATTAGTATAAAATCAGTTTCTGTTTGCTGGTCTCATCAGATAAAATACTTTTCTTTAACAGAGGATACTTTGTAGCAAAAAGATAATTAATATAAATGATCTTTGCATTTGTGTTAGAAATATGCCAGCATAAGAAATAATTTAAATCAATCTTGACTTGTCACAGAAAAAAATTATATATGTATATGTGTGTGTGCACACATGCATTATATACAATAACATATAGTGTGTGTGCGTGTGTGTGTATAAAGAGCAGTTGCTTTGGTGTTATTCTTTTAAAGGAAAATATGCCACAAAACACAATATAAATCCTGATTTACTAGGTTTTATAATTAAATGTACAAAGCTCTTATATTTTATGCTGAGAACCTCCATTAATTTAATTATAACATAACAAAAAGTAAAATAATACAAGTATTTGCCAATAGCATTATCTGCACTTATTTGATACTTGGGTTTGATTTAATACATTTGATTAACTAAAACTATTAAAAATTACAAATGAAGTTAATTTAAAAATTGATATGAATATGACATTTTCTACTTTACCACATATCTATTTTGCCTATTATGTTATAATATTTGTATGTAAAAATTTCTACCAGTATAATACAGTATTTAACTCATTGATAACAAAAAATTATAATGCCAAGTACTATGTTCCATGCAGACTTTATTTGCCATACACTGAATTGTGTACTTCATTCCTCAAAGGTATGTTGGAGTCCTAATCCCAAGAACCTCAAAATGTGACTTTATTTGAAGACACGATCTTTGCAGAGTAATCAAATTTAAATAAAGTCATTAGTGTGGGTCCTAACACAACATAATTGGAATAACTGGTATAAAAAGGGGAAACGTGAACACTGAGATAGACACACACAAAGGAAGTATAATATGAAAAGACACAGAGAGAAGATGGCCATCTACAAGCCAGGAACAGAGGACTAAAATGGGTTTTGTCCTCACATTTTCAGGAGAAACCAATCCTGATGAAACCTTGATTTTGAACTTCAAGACTCCAAAACTGTGAGACAATAAATTTCTGTTGTTTTTTAAGGGGCTTGATATGTGGTGCTTTGTTAAGGCAGCCCAAGAAAACCAATACATCATTCTTGCCAAATTACACAAGTTTAAATATGATTATATCTCATTTAAAATTAAGTTGGCAATCCAAACACCTGATTATAAGTTAAAAAAACTTTCTTGAGAAATTATTATCTTTTCAGTTATTTCCTGTTTTTTTATAGGAAAGTTAATAAAAATAATTAATTTTTATTTTGTTGAAATTGATATAAATGGTGGTTATTTGTAGATGTAAAAAGTATCCATCCCCACATTCCATAATTTACATATTAAAATCTAGAAAGCACTAGATTATATGTTGCTATGTTGAAAGAGAAAAAGCTTCTTTCAGTTTTCTTTATTTTTAAACATATTTCCCCATTTATTGAATTTAGCATTATAGAAAAGAATTTTCAAACTTGTTAGCATCAAATCCTTGGTGATTATTTTGTGAAAATCATAAATTACATGGAGTCTGTATGAAATCCCATTGTGAGATGAAAAATTGAAATGTTTAGGCATTATTTTATCACCTTTTCTTGCTCTATCTTCTTACTTTTACACTCATCTTCAATATAAAGCCCTTTGGGTTTTAAAAACATTTTGATGTATATATTAATCCCTGAACCTATCCCAGCAGACCAATAATCTCCATTTCTCTTTATATTGCATTCACTTTCATTTTACTATTTGACTTTAATGTTCAGATTCTCTGAAGGAAATGCTTTTTTTCATATTTCATTAGGTGATATTGTAACAGTGAATTCACAACCGATCTTCATTTTTAATTCTGAGTTTATAACATTGCAAGTGCCTAGATAATTTCCCATCTATTATTATTTCTTAATCCCTTAAGGTATTAATTATTTTCAACTGTCCTCTCCTCCCAGCTTTCGTAATTAGAATTTTACTGTGATTTATTTTTTAGCTTGATATTGCCCTTAAATTAATTTTTTGCTAATTTTCCAGAAGGGGTAAGAAGGGACATAAATATAACTTCCAAAGCCAGTAAACTTTGTTTATTACCAAAGTTAACAAAGAAGAAATTCTTAAGAAAAATCTTACCTACTTATTTTTATGGTCTCATTTCAGGACTGAAGGTGAGAGCTTTTGCTCAGATAACTTGTAACTCTTCACCTTGGAGGTTTGACTTTACAAGTTTTTCTCTATTGCTGATACCTGCAGATATGAAGTATAAGCAGGACTTTAAAATGGACAAACACATACAAATAAATAAAAAAGATTACTTGGTATTCTATGTCACAAATCCAGCTTATTTGTGCCTTTCACTTTTTAGTCATTTTAAACCTCTGTAAATTGTAGAAAATTGATAATTCAAATGATATTTATCTACAGAAACACTAAATACTTGTGTACAATTGATTATTGCCCGTGGATAGACCAGTTTGTGCATCCAATAATAAATTAATTTTACCATTCTCTAATGCATACAAATGTGAGTATTCTAATTTTGCTTTGAACTAGTTGTAACATCTACTGGTTTCTTTGTTAATTCATGAATAAAATACAATCACTGATGTGTTCTTTTAATATTTATGTGTGAGTCATGATTATGCCCTCTTTAAGAAAATTATCCTTTAAAGAAAGGCAAGCCTTTGCCTTATGTTAAGACAAGTCACTTTGACCCATGGAAACACTTTAGCCATGTATTATTCATAATCTTCCCTGCAATTCAAGTATTAAATTAGAGGTTCTCTTCTCCTAGTGGTCTCTACCTCTGTGCCAGGAGATAGACAGATTTCAACTCTATCACCATTATAGAGAACTTCAATCACTTTTGACGAGAGAGAGAGAGAGCGAGAGAGAGAGAGACAGAGAATGTCTGTATGTGTGTGTGTGTGTTTGCATGCATCAGTGTATGTGCTTTTAGTTGTCACTGAGAAGTATTAGGAGAGATGAAAGAATATTTTACAAAAGCTACTCCAATTACACAATCTTATAAAATTCTAGTTGACCTTACTAGTTTCTTCAAAAACTTTTATTAAAATCTTACCAAAGTAGTCATCTTTGCTTTCTGACCTCTACTACAAATCAATCAGCCCTGCCCAGGAGTTTCTCCACTTTTCCTTCTATCTAGTCCTCCAATGCTTATTGTGTAACTTTCTCCTTTAGTCAAAAATTTAAATCCAGCTCAATCTCCAAACTCTCAAGGCTTCATGCATCCAATTGAGAGCTTGTGTACGTATCTTCCAAGAAAAATGCAGTGTTCTTCACAGTGGTAAAATTCACTGGAATGTAGTTTCCAGCAGTTTGCTTTATACAGACTCATCCTTAGTTTTTATGTCATTTACTCCATTATTCTTAGTAACAACCTTTATTGCAGAAGCAACACAAATTCATGCCACCGAGTCAGGATTGAGGAAATGACTACTTCCCCAAGCAACAAAATGGTTGTCAAACTGATATTTAACATTTGTGTTTTATAAGGATATTTACATTGATTCTTTTTAATGACTTGAAAATACTTTTCTATAGTGGATGAGGAAAGTCATCAAAAAATCATTCTATCATCTTTCCTTTACTCTCCTGCATCTCTGATTCCATTAAATCTCTGAGATGTGTTGATTCTGGCCCTCACATATCTCACAGAAACTACTCAACCTCTCCATCTTCATCTGCCTCTTCATGAAACCAGGCCAGTTAGATTTTGCTGCCTGTCCTCCTTTAAATATCTTTCCATATCTGTTCAAGTACTATTGTCTATAATTTTCTGGGTTCCACTCTTCTAAAATACATAGTTCAGACTTTTTCATGTGATCCATAAAGCCCTTCATGTCATCCCATTACCATTTCCATGTTTCTCTGCCCATATTTTCTTGCTTTCTATTTCTTCAGTATATCACAGTTAAAGTTAAAATGGAGATGGGACTAGTACCTCCTTCTGACTAGTTCCGTCTCCATTTTTGACCCAGAAAGGTTAAGTACTTGTCCCCAGATCACACAGCTAGAAAGAGCACCCATTCCTAATACTTGTCACAACTTTCCCCACTTCTTAAATCACTTTTACAAAGGCAGACAGTAACCAAAGGAAAAAAAAAATGGCAAATATGGAACAGAACAAACTTGCAGTTCCCCACTCAGACAAAAAGAGCAGCATGTGGAGATTCACACTGTGAACTTTTGCTCCAAAAACTGCTACAGGAACATAACAGAAAAGCTGAGAAAATTCACAGGCCCTTTGAAAAAAGTGGCTTGCTACTGCAGGCTCCATGAGACAGCTGAAAAACTGAGTGCCCAAAGTATGAGAAGGACAGTCTTTTTCAGACAAACAAATGCTGGGAGAATCCACCACTGCTAAGCCAGCAGTACAAGAACTGTTATAAAGAGCTCTAAATCTTGAAACAAATCTTCAAAATACACCAAAATAGAACCTCCTTAAAGCATACATCTCACAGGACCTATAAAATAATAACAAAAGGGGAAAAAAAGATATTCAGGAAACAGCTAGCAAAATTAATAGAATAGTACCTCATTTCTCAATAGTAACCTTGAATGTAAATGGCCTAAATGTTCTGGTTAAAAGATACAGAATGTCAGGATAGATAAGACTTTGCGAAGCAAGTTTCTGCTGTCTTCAAGAGACTCACCTAACACGTAAGGACTCACATAAACTTAAAATAAATGAGTGAAAAAGATATTCCATGCAAATGGACACCAAAAACGAGAAGGAATAGCTATTCTTATGTCAGACAAAACAAATGTTAAAGCAACATCAGTTAAAAAAGACAAAGAGGGATATTATATAATGACAAAAGGACTACTCTGACAGGAAAATATCACAATCCTAAATATGTATGTACCTAACACTGAAGCTTCCAAATTTGTAAAACAATTACTACTAGACCTAAGAAATGAAAGAGACAGCAACACAATAATAGTATGGGACTTCAACACTCCGCTGACTGCACTAGACAGGTCATGAAGACAGAAGGTCCACAAAGAAACGCTGAACTTAAACTATACACTAGAATAAATGGACTTAACAGATGTTACAGAATATTCTACCCCAAAACTGAAGAATATACAATCTATTCATCAGCACATGGAACATTCTCCCATATAGAACATATGAAAGGCCACAAAATAAGTTTCTATACATTTAATACAATCGAAATTATATCAAGTACTCTCTCAGACCATGGTAAAACAAAATTAGAAATCAACTCCAAAACTCAAGACCATGCAAATATATGAAATTAAATAACCTGCTTCTGAATGATCATTGGGTCAACAATAAAATCAAGATGAAAATTTAAAAAATATTTAAACTGAGCAATGATAATGATACAGCCTGTCAAAACATCTGGGATACAGTAAAGGGATACAGATACTAAGAGCAAAGTTGATAGCCCTAAATGCCTACGTAAAAACATCTGAAAGAGAACAGGTAGACAATCTAAAGTCATACCTCAAGAATCTAGAGAAACAAGAACAAAGTAAACTCAAACCCAGCAGAAGAAAAGAAGTAACACTTATCAGAGAACTAAATGAACTTAAAACAAACAAATGAAAAGATACAAAAGATAAATAAAACATAAAGCTGGTTATTTGAAAAGATAAATAAAATTGATAGAACATTAGTGAGATTAACCACGAAAAGAAGACAGAAGATCCAAATAAGCTCAGTTAGAAATGAAATGGCACATGCAGTAACCAATACCACAGAAATACCAAAAGATTATTCAAGACTACTATGAACACCTTTATGAGCATAAACAAAAAAACCCAGAGAAAATGAATAAGTTCCTGAAAATATACACCCCTCCTAGATTAAACCAGAAAGAAAGACTTTCAGGTTTAATAACAGACCAATAACAAGAACAGACCAATAACAAGCAGTATGATTGAAATGGTAATTTAAAAAGTTGCCAACAAAAGTTCAGGACAAGAAGGATTCACAGCTGAATTCTATTAGACACTCAAAGAAGAATTGGTAGCAATCCTACTGATATTACTCCAACAGACAGAGAAAGAGGGATTCCTACTAAATCATCCTCTGAAGCCAGTATTCGCCCTAATACCAAAACCAGGAAAGGACGTACGAAAAGAAAACTGCAGACCAATATCCCTTATGAACATATAATAGATACAAAAATTTTCAACAAAATACTAGCTAATAGAAACCAACAGCATATCAAAAAGATAATCTACAATGACCAAGTGGGTTTCATATCAGGGATGAGGAGATGGTTTAACTTACAGAAGCCGATAAATGTGATACAGCACATAAACAGAATTAAAAACAAAGATCACATGATCATTTCAATAGACACAGAAAAATCATTTGACAAAATCCAGCATCACTTTATGATTACAATCCTCAGGAAAATTGGCATAGAGGATGCATATGTTAAGGTAATAAAATCCATCTATGACAAATCCACGGCCAACATTGTACTGACTGGGGAAAAGTTCAAAGCATTATCCCTGAGAACTGGAGCAAGACAAGGATGCCCACTCTCACCACTTCTACTCACCATAGTACTGGAAGTCCTACCCAGAGCAATCAGACAAGAGAAAGAAATAAAGGGTATCCAAATAAATAAAAAAGAAATTGAACTGTTGCTGTTAACCTATGGTATGATTGTATACCGAGAAAACTCTAAAGATTCATTCAAAAATCTACTGGAAATGATAAATTTAGTAAAGTTTCAGGATGAAAAAAATTAATGTACACAAATCAGTATCAATGCTGTACACCAACAGTCACCAAGCTGCGAATCAAATAAAGAACTCAACCTCTTTCACAATTAGCTGCAAAACAACAACAACTTAGGAATATACTAACCAAGGACATGAAAGACCTCTACAAGAAAAACTACAAAACACTGCCAGAAAAAATCGTAGCTGACACAAACAAATGTAAACATATCCCACGCTCATAGATGGGTATAATCAATATTGTCAAAATAACCATAATGCCAAAAGCAATCTATAACTTCAATGCAATTCCCATCAAAATACCACCATCATTCTTCACAGGACTAGAAAGAAAAATCCTAAAATTCATATAGAACCAAAAAGGAGCCTGTATGGCCAAACCAAGGATAAGCACACACGCACACACAAAGTGGAGGCATTACACTATCCAGCTTCAAACTATAGTATTATGTCATAGTCACCCAAACAGCTTGGTACTGGTATGGACCAATGGAACAGAATAGAGAACCCAGAAATAAATCTAAATACTTACAGTAAACTAATCTTTGACGAAGGAAACAAAAACATAAATTAGAGAAAGGACACCTTATTCAACAAGCGGTGGTGGGATAATTAGCAAGCGACATGTAAAATAATGAAACTGGATCCTTGTCTATCACCTTATACAAAAATCAACTGGAGATGAATCAAAGACTTAAATTTAAGACATGAAACCATAAAAATTGTAGAAGATAACATTGGAAAAAACCTGTAGACATTGGCTTAGGCAAAGAATTCATGCCAAGAACCCAAAAGTAAACACAACAAAATCAAAGATAAATAGATGAGACTTAACTAAACTAAAAAGCTTCTGCACAGCAAAAGAAATAATCAGCACAATAAACACACAACCCACAGATTGTGAGAAAATCTTTCCAAATTATGCATTGACGAATGATTAATATCCAGAATTTACAAGGAACTCAACCAAATCGGCAAGAAAAAAAACAAACAATCCCATCAAAAGTGGGCTAAGAACATGAAAATTATTCTCAAAATGAGCTATACAAATGGCCAACGAATATATGAAAAAATGCTCAACATCACTAATTATAAGGGAAATTCAAATTAAAACTATAGTGTGATACTACTTTACTCCTGCAAGAATGACCATAATCAAAAAAAATCAAAAATTAAAGCTGTTGACCTGGATGTGGTGAAAAGGGAACACTCTTACGCTGCAGGTGGGAAGGTAAGCTAGTACAACCACTAAGGAAAACAGTGTACAGATTTTTAAAAAGCTAAAATATTTGATGCAGCAATCACACTACTGGGTATATACCCAGAGGAAAAGAAGCCATTATGTGAAAAAGGTTCCTGCCCACACATATTTACAGCAGCACAATTCACAATGGCAAAATTATGAAACCAGCCTAAATGCCCATCAATTAATGTGTGGATAAAGAAAATGTGGTATATTTACCATGGAACACTACTCAGCCATCAAAAAGAATGAAATAATGGCATTCACAGCAATCTGAGTAGAATTGGAGACTATTATTCTAAGTGAACTAACTCAGGACTGGATAACCAAACATCACATGTTCTCACTCATAAAGGAGAGCTAAGTTATAAGGATGCAAAGTATAAGACTGATACAATGGACTTTGGGGACACAAGGGAAAGTGTGGGAGGTGGATGATGGATAAAAGACTACACATTGGGTATAGCGTACACTGCTTGGGTGATGGGTGCACCAAAATCTCAGAAATCTCCACTAAATAATTTATCTATGTAACCAAACACCACCTGTTCCCCAGAAACCTACTGAAATAAAGAATAAAACTTAAATAAGAAAATAAATAAATGTCTTCATTGTACATTTATTTATTTTTACTGTCTCTTGACACCAGACTTTCAAAGATGCTGTGTTTTCTATGTGGAAGACAATGCTTCCCTTCTTGCTTGATTCACCTTAGACTGTCATCAGTTATTAGCTGAAAGGTTATTACCTCAAGGAAAGCATCCTTCATTCTTTTAAGAAACTCTTGCTGTATATTCTCTCCACTAGAACTTTTCACTATAACTTGTCTGTTTAATTTTTTATCTTACTTACTTCACTGACTTTTCTGGGAAAGAGGGAACCTGGTCTAACTTCCTTAACATTGTTTTCTGGCACCTAGCACAGTATATAACACAGAGTGATACTAATAGAGATTTGCTGAATCCATCAATATATATAATCATAGGTAATAAACACAATATCACAAAGGTGAAAATACCGTGTATAAATAAACATAACAAAGATCTGCTGACTTACAGGTACCTAAATATGTAATTTACCACAAATGCCCTCTTCTTATATTACATAGACAATTTACATAGTTTATATTACAATATGGGAACTGAGAATGTAGCTTCTTTTTCACACAGGGAGGTAAATTATTAAAATTATTTTCGAAATATATTTGTATGTAGTTACAATGTTTTGTCACCTTTTACCTAGTAAATCTGCTTTTGAGAATATACTCCAAAAAATAAAATAATTTTCTTTATGTAGTCAGTTACCATAATGTATTTATAACAATGAAGAATTGAGATAACTCAAAGGTTTAAAAATAAAAGAATATTGAAAAAAGTAACATAGTTAACTCTGTGTAATAAACTATTATATATGTATAATAATGCAAATTAGTAGGATTATGTACCACCACAGAAAACTGTGCACAGAAAAATATATGGACAACATATAGAATAATTTGATTATAGCTATACAAAATTTTTACATGTATATTTAAAGCAGTTTAAAAGTATGCACAAAAGTAAAGGATAATTATTAGGTATGGATGCTCAAATCATTTATTGCTTTTATCTACATTTCTCAAATACACTGAATTATTTTTACATTTAAAAATATTTTCTTAAGAAAGAAAAGATTATCTTAAGCACTAAAATCTCACTTGATGTGAATGTATTCTAAACTTTGAAAGGTGATTATTATTTATATATATGATATAAACCAATAACGATTCTCATCTCCTTGGGAATACCTGTAGTTAACATCTTTAAATAATATGTACTTAGGTGATCTGGATCACCAGGGTGAGCTTTTTCTTGTTTTTAACAATTCTCTTCTACCATTTTGTGGTATTTTATTTCTTTTAAAATTGATTAGGTTGTACATGCATGATTTAGGTCATTTTAAATGTGTTACATCTAAAATGCCCCTTGGTTTTTAGAGCATTCCTTGGTCAATTCACCATGGGGTCATGTTAGTTCAATCAGTTCAGGGAATAAAGTTTGCTATACATTAGTGTTCATATATTAGAAAATTAATCTCAGTGTTTCCTTCAGCCACCTCCAACTTCTACTTTTTTTTTTCTAATCTAATTGCTTTACCAGTTCTTCCTTAGAAGTTCTACCAACTGATATATCACTTTGATCCTCTAGGAAGCAAATAATGAAATGAAGTCAGAGGTAACACCTTATGAAACCTGAAAGGGTCAGGAAGACAATTTGGCCACCTAATGGCACCAGACCACAATGCAGAACAGAAACTTGTGAAAAGAAATAGGAATGAACTATAACTGTGCAGAAAGAGGCTCAGACTGTAAGAAAGATCTGACAAAGTATCAGCCAAGCCAGCTGAAAAATCCAGAGCAAAACTACCCATCAGAGGAGGACCATATTGACAATAAAAAAGTCTAAATCACAGTACTCAAGCACAGCTGAGATGCTTGTGTTGCCCAGATAAAGTATAATCTTGGCTTGAAAGCCAAGGGGAATCCCAAGGCGGAAAACATCTAGAGGGTGCCAACTAAGTGCACTCTTTATATACGAAGGACAATTTCTTTCTTGAAGCTAGATCCCAGTGGAGAACCTCCTGGAACCATGCAGTCAGCCCTAGACTTCTGTCCTGTGAGATTTGATACAGTGTTTAGATTTGTTCTTCTCCACTGGTGCTTTGCTTAGTATGGTTTTTGGCTCATTCCATAGTTCTCTCTCTGTGGTCTTAGATTCATTGTGCTCAGACTGGTCTCAGAAATTGGTAGTTGCTCTCAATTTACTAGTTTCAGCTGAATAAATACATGTTTATTTTCACAAATGAAGAATGAAACATTGGGATAATAGCATTAACACTTTGGCATAAAATTAAATGAAATTGGCCACTGATCACCTTCCATGAGAAGCTAAAGCTAATATAATAAAAAAAATCCTGACATTCCTATATGATCCGACATATTTCAAACTACTCACTACCCATCACTATATGTTCTTTATCCCAGAGTCCCTATATATAAAAAAATTACACTTTCTATCTACAGCACCAGGGTTGGATGTGTGTCATATTTTGTTTAACAAAAAATGAGAGAAAGTGATATACTTCTGAAGTTATGTTCTAAAAGCTATCGCACAGTTTTATTATTAGTCTTAATTTATGCATTTTCCTCTTCCACAAGACTAACTGATAGTCGAAGCTCAGATGGAGCTGTCTATCTGACAAAAACAGTAAAATAAAATCATCTGAAACAATCCTACAAACGAATACAAAAACAAAAGCAAAAAAAAGCAAAACAAAGCAACACAACCCTACACAGTTGCCTCACAATAGATAGAGTGTGAGGAACAAATGAACCTTTGCTCTTTAAGCCATTTAAAATTTTTATAGTTGTCTGTTACTGAAAAATAACCTAGCCTAAGATGATTGATGCTTTCGCTAGTCAACTTCGGATATTCAGTGTATGTAGTCTAAATGTCTGTCCTTAGGCTAACTGCTATACCTCCTGTTTTTTATATATAACATAGAATAAGAATAAGTCTTGGTTTTCATGATAAACAAATGATATAAAACATGTAAAGGACTAAGAAGAGTACCTGAAATATAACATATGCTGAATAAATGCTATCTGGTCGCTGTCACAAACAGAACGACCATTAGAACAGCTACTGCTAGGATTACTACTGCTGCTGCTACTCCTACTATAGCGCTATGAGAGACAGTGATTCAATCCCAATTTCTCTCAAGTCTACCACTTGCCAGACCTACGGTCTGAGACAATTTCTTTAAAGAATACGAGCCTCAGTTTCCCCACATAAATTGCTCTATACCAATGTTTACTTTTTAACATCCATAAAGTACTAACGGCATATCAGACTCACAGTCCTCAGCCCAACTAACTTCCAAATATAGTTTATAGATCAGCAGTTTTCTTTTTGGTATTAACCTCTAATGGCCCCTATCTGTATTCTGTACCATTTTTTTTTCATTTCCTTTTAAACTGGTAAAGATAATCCACATATTGTTAAACCTTTCATTTCGCCTTTGTACTTTCATAATATTAATGCATTCTTCACTCTAAATAGAACTCCAAATAAATCATGTCAGTTATCAGCATTTCTGCTATAAATGTAACTCTACTAAATTTTATGCTAAGTTAGCAAATACTTAGAAATATCTGAAGTGAATATAAGTTATGGAGCCTCAAGAAACACACCTTGGAAGTTTCTCTTTCTTCTGGCATGTTTTCAGGGGTGAAGAATAATATTATTTTTCATTTTCTTACTAGGGACAATGAAACAAAATGACAACCTTTGTCTGGAACTCAATAATTCTTATTTCATCAAATTTTCCATGTAGCTCTATTCTTTCTACCAAAACCTCTTTTGCCATTTGTGAGTAACATTAATTTTCACTGTGACCAATTTTCCTGAATTCCTCAAGCAGCTTACATATGCTTTTAGTTACCAAAACAAAGAAAAGCATATTTTAAAAATATATCTCATATATCATTGAAAGAAATGAAGTAGAAAGATTTAAGTTAGCTTTACTGCTAAGTTTTTTACATGCTAAATTGCCTTCCACTGTTCTTTTTCTGGCCTCCTTGACTTCAATTTATCTTAACATTCAGCTCATGCTATACACAATGGCAAAGTTATCTTCATAAAAATTAAATTTGATTATTTCACTTCCCAGAGTAAAACTTTCATAGAGTCTCCAAACGTTAATAGAGTAAAGGTAAAATTATTCAGAATGATCTATTTGCTAAGCCTTCTTTCCTGAATCCCCATTTTCCTTGGGTTCCTGTGACGCTACCTATTTCTTTGTTTCTTCTCTAGCCATTCCCCAGCCTCCTTCTTCTAGGCCTATAAAGATAGAATGAATATTTTCCACAGTTTTGATCCTCATGTTTTCATTTCTCCTTCTATACCTTCCATAGAGATTTTAACTTCAATCAAACTGTTTTTCATTAATACCTACAAATATTACTTAGAGCCCTAAACACTAGCCCAAAGTCCATCCCTGTGCTTTTAATGATCTGGTCAATATCTCCTAATGAGTGATCTAAAAGCACCTCAGATTAATCAGGTTTAAATGAAAATGTGTCTTTCATGCATCCATTCCCCTCGCCTATTAGCCCACATGCATATTACCTCCTCTTTCTGCCTTCTTTGCATCTATCAATGACCCCATCAGTATCTTAATTATTAGGTTGTGTAACCACTATAGAACTGTGAAGTTGAAAGAATCTTTATGCATAATATAAGCCACCCTTCAGGATGCATTAATTTTCTCTACAAATTTGACCTCTGGCCAAAGTATCTGTGAACCCTTAGTGATTGTAGACTAGGTTGTGTGTTTATAGTTTTTCTCAAAAGGAGATTGTAGTTTCGTCATGTGGAAGAGTTTAAAAGCCAATATCCTAGATTCATTTTTTTCTCTATTCCTCAACATTTTTGTTTACTCATGCACAAATTCTGTCAATCACTTGAATAATCCTAAAATACAAACTGTGCTTTTTTCAGTTTTTGTGCTTTCCTCAACTTGAGCCATACCCATGAATCTCCCCTTGCACTATTGATGCACTTTTTCAAGCATGCAAGAAAAGGATGCTGCCAGTCAATATTGGAGAAAACCATGTGTGAGACAGACAGTGCAGTTCTTAGAACCTGTGCCAAGTTATATTAGTTTCCTCTTGCCATTATAACACATTTTGAATAACTTTGTGTCTTAAAACAACACAAATTTATTATCTTTATACTTTTATAGGCCAGCAGTCCTCAAATAAATGTGTGTTTCTTCTAGAGACTCTAGGGGAGAATTCATTATCTTGCCTTCTCCAGCTTTTTGAGGTCACCTACATTCTTTGGCTCATGGCTGCCATCTTCAGAGCCCGCAATGTAGTATGTAGTATCATCAGATGTCTAAGAGAGCAGCAGAAGGGATCACTAGCAGTTGTTTAATTGCTCTTAGAGAAGCTTGGTTAAGGACCCTTTCCTTGTGAATGTTGGAACATTTCTGCTAGAAATTTCTGGAACAGGACTTTTGCAATTTTGCCATCTCCTAAAGTTTTATAACCTTGCTACAAGATTTATCATTTTCTCAAGATCTTTCTGAATATTCCCTTGCTATATTAGAAACGTACATATGGTCTCTTCCTCCAGTTCTGAGTAGATAATAATTTCCTCTAGTGTTTTGGTTCGTCTGTTCATTTTAATATTATTCTTATCATCTTCTAACTTTTCTCATGTCTGGGAACAGAGTCCTGAATACCAAACTTTTGGCAAAATGCTGACAACTGAAATAGAATAGTAGCTGAACACTCTTTCCTCAGTGTTTCCCAAGCATTGCATATCACATGCCTCTGCTTGTTTAAACTTTCTTGATCAAATGTTTAATGCTACTCTCTTCTTAGATAATCCTTACGGGTTCACTACAGCCAAATAAATTGTATTGTAACTGTCTGCCGTTGAACTGAGGATCCTCTAGGATCTATTCTCAAATCTAACAGAATTAACTTTATTTCACTATCCATAATTTTTCTCCCATGAGAAGATGTCAGAGCTTTTAACTTTCTTCTAGTCAATTTGTTTATATTTTTCATATTAAAATTACAATTTGAAAACCATGCGAAATCATTAGTACTAGGTAAGAGTCACTGTTCCTTGGAATCAGTTTCCTCATTAGGTGCAACAATTTATGCTAATGAAGTTTGATACGGTGACCATAAATAATTGCAAATATTCAGGTGGTCAAATTTCACTCAAGCAAAATCAGGAACATATATTTATAAGGTTATATATGCAAACCTTCATCAGTTACTCATGCTCTTCATTGAAACCTTTGTAGACAAGTGAGGGGCCAATGCTGTCATAACATGGTCAATTAATAATTGTCTTCATATTCTTTAAATCAATATTTCTAAGACTTATTTACACTCCCACGTTCATTACAGTAGCCAAGATATGGAAGGAACCTAACAGTCCATAGCAGATGAATGAATAAAAAATGTGGTGTTTATTCACAATGAAAATATCAGTCATTAAAAAGTAGAAGTCCTATCATTTATGACAACATGGATGAATCTGGAGAATATTATGTCAAGTTAAATAAGCCAGGCACAGAAAGACAAATACTGTGCAATCTTACTTTTCTGACCAATCTAGTAAAGGTGAACTAATAAAAGTAGAGAATAGAATAATATCTACCAGAAGCTGGGGGTGAAGAAGCGGTGAAGGAGGGAATGGGGAGTTGTTGATGAAGGAATACAAAATTTCAGATAGGAGGGAAAGGTTTTGAGGGCTATTGCATGGCCACGTGACTATATTCAATGTATTGAGAAAAATGTACTTTGAAATGTAAACATTATAAAATATATACATTGTAAACATTATATTTATATTTACATTGTAAACAATAGAAACATATTTCAAAATAAATGACAAAATTTCAAATGTCTCACCATAAATTATGATAGGTAAGCGAGGTGATGGCTATGTTGATCAGCTGGATTTCATCATTTCACATTGTATACATATCTCAGAACATCACATTGTAACCCATAAATATATACAATTATTATTTGTCAATCAGATAATAGAAATATTAATATATATTTAGGTAGGGAATACATTGCTCTCTATATTTTAACTACATGTGATATGGTCTGGCTTTGTGTCCACACCCAAATCTCATCACGAATCATAATCCTTATCGACCACCTGGCGGGAGATGATTGGATCATGGGGGTGGTTTTTCTCTTGCCATTTTCTTGACAGTGAGTGAGTTCTCATGAAATCTGATGGTTTAAAAGTGTCTAACGGCTCTGCCTCTTTCTCACTCTCTCTCCTGCTTTGCTGTGGTAAGACGTGCTTGCTGCCCCTTCACCTTCTGCCGTGAATGTAGGTTTCTTGAGACCTCCCCAACCATGGAACTGTGAGTAAATTAAATCTCTTTCCTTTATAAATTACCCAATCTCAGGTACTTTTTTTATAGCAGTGTGAGAACAGATTAATACAGAAAATTGGTACTGGTAGAAGTGGGAAGCTACTACAAAAATACCTGAAAATGTGGACACGACTTTGGAACGTGTAATGGGCAGAGGCTGGAACAGTTTGGAGGGCTCACAAGAAAACAGGAAGATGTGGGAAATTTTGGAATGCCCTTGAGACAGGCTGAATGGTTCTGTTGAAAATGCTGATTATGATATGGACAATAAAGTCTAGGCTGCGGTGGTCTCAGATGAAGACAACGAACTTATCTGGAACTGGATAAAGGCCATTTGCTATGCCTTAGCAAAGAGACTGGCAGCATTTCTGCCCCTAACCTTAGACATCTGTGGAATGTTGAACTGAGAGAGATGATTTAGCGTATCTGGCAGAAAAAATTTCTAATCAGCAAAGTTTTCAAGATGTGACCTAACTCGTTTTGAAAGAATACAGTTACATGCATTCACAAAGAGGTGATGTGAATTTGGAACTTATGTTTAAAAGGGAAAGTTTTTCTCTTGTAAATTTGTTTAAGTTCCTTATAGATTGCTGGTTATTGTCAGATGCATAGTTTGCAAAAAATTTCTCCAATTCTGTAGATTGTCTTTTTACTCTGTGGATACTTTCTTGTGCTTTTAAATGTAATCAGATACAATTTGCATTTTTGCTTTTTTTATGATTGCTTTAGGTGTCTTTGTCATGAAATCTCTGCCTGTTCTTTTGTCCAGGAAGGTCCTGCCTAGATTGTCTTCCAGGGATTTTATAGTTTTGAGTTTTACATTTATAGGTTTTTATTTCATCTTAAGTTAATTTTTGTATGTGTTCTAAGGAAGGGGTGCAATTTCAAGCTTCTGCATATGGCTAGCCAGTTACCTCAGCAGCATTTATTGAATAGGGAGTCTTTATTCTGTCGCTTGTTTTTGTCAGCTTTGTCAAAGATCAGGTGCTCACAGTTGTGCAGCCTTGTTCCTGGGCTCTCTATTGTGTTCCATTTGTCTATGTGCCTGGTTTTGTACTGGTAGCATGCTGTTCTGGTTATTGGAGCCATGTAGTATAGTTTGAAGTTGGGTAACATAATGCCTCCAGTTTTGTTCTTTTTGCTTAGAATTGCCTTGGCTGTTTAGGGTTTAAATTCCATATGAATTTTAAAATTGATTTTTCTAGCCCTGTAAAGAATGTCATTAGTAGTTTGATAGGAATAGCATTGAATCTGTACGTTACTTTGGGAAATATGTCCATTTTAATAATATTGATCCTTCCTATCCATGAGCATGGGATGTTTTTCCAATTGTTTGTGTCTTCCCTGATTTCTTTGGGCAGTGTTTCGTAATTCTCATTATAGAGATCTTTCACCTCCCCGGTTAACTAGGGAGGTGATAATACTCCTAGGAACTCTATTCTTTTTGTGGCAATTTTAAATTGGATTACCCTCCTGATTGGGCTTTTAGCTTGGCTGTTGTTAGTTTTTAGGGATGGCAGTGATTTTTGTGCATTGATTTTGTATCCGGAAACTTTTCTAAAGTTGTTTATCAGCTGAAGAAACTTTTGGGCTGAAACTATGGTGTTTTCTAAATGTAGAATAATGTCATCTGCAAACAGGGATAGTTTGATTTCCTCTCTTCCTATTTGTATTCATTTTATTTTTTTCTCTTGCCTGATTGCTCTGGGTAGGACTCCCAATACTGTGTTATATAGGAGTGGGGAGAGATGGTATCCTTGTCTTGTGCCGGTTTTGTTCATTCAGAATGATGTTGGCTGTGGGTTTGTCATAGATGGCTTTCATTATTTTGAAGTTTATTCCTTCAATACCTAGTTTACTGAAAGTTTTTAACATGAAGAAATGTAAAATTTTGTCAAAAAACTTTTCTGCATTTATTGAGATAATCATGTGGTTTTCGTTTTTAGTTCTCTTTATGTGAAGAAACACATTTATTGACTTGCATATGTTGAACTAAACTTGCATCCCAGGAATAAAGCCTACATGATTATGGTGGATTAGCTTTTTAATGTGCTGCTGGATTGTGTTTGCAAGTATTTTATTGAGAATTTTGCATCAATGTTCATCAAAGACATTGGCCTGACATTTTCTTTCTTTGTTGTGTCTCTGTCAGGTTTTGATATTGGGATGATGCTGGTGCTGATCTCACAGAATGCGTTAGAAAAAGTTTCTCCTCTCAATGTTTTGGAATAATTCCGGTAGAAATAGTACCAGCTCATTGTAAATCTGGTAGAATTTAGCTTTGAATCCATCAAGTTCTATTTACGTTTTTCTTTTTGTCATTTCTAATTGTGTTTTTTTTAAATCTTTCTTTTCTTCTTTATTGTTCTAGTTAGCAGTCTATTTATCTCATTATTTAAAAAGAAAAAAAAAAAACTCCTGGGTCATTGATCTTTTGAATGGGTTTTTGTCTCAATTTCCTTCAGTTCAGCTCTGAGTTTGGTTGTTTCTTGTCTTCTGCTAGCTTTGGGTTTGATTTGTTCTTGCTTCTCCAGTTCTTTCAGCTGTGATGTTAGGTTGATAATTTAAAATCTATTTATTTTTTTGATGTGGGTGTATAGTGCAATGAATTTCTCTCTTAACACTGCCTTAACTGTGTCTCAGAGATTCTTCTATGCTGTATCTTTTTTCTCATTAGTTTCAAAGAATTTCTTGATTTTGGACGTAGTTTCATTATTTACCAAAAAGTCATTTAAGAACATGTTGCTTAATTTCCATATAATTGCATAGTTTTGAGAGGTTTTCTTAGCCTTCTATGTTTAATATGCTCTGGTCTGATAGTGTGTTTGGTATGATTTCAGCTCTTGTACATTTGTGGTGCATTGTTTTAGGTCCAATTATGTGGTCAATTTTAGAGTATGTGACAAGAAGAAGATTGTATATTCTACTGTTTCAGGGTGGGGAATTCTGTAGAGGTCTATCATTTACCTATTTGATCCAATATTGAGTTCAGGACCTGAATATCTTTGTAAATTTTCTGCCTTAATGATCTGTCTAATACTCTCAGTGAAGTGTTGAAGTCTTTCACTATTATTGTGCATGAGTTATATCTTTTTGTAGGTCTCTTAGAACTTGTTTCATAAATTTGGGTGCTCCTGTGTTTGGTGCATATTTAGGATACTTAGGTCTTCCTGTTGAATTGAACCCTCTGTCATTATGTAATGCACTTTTTTGTCTTTTTTTTAAATCCTTGTTGTTTTAAAGTCTGTTTTGTCTCAAATTAAGAGTACACCTCCTGCTCTTTTGTTTTTTATTTGCTTGGTAGATTTCTGTTCAACTCTTGATTTTCAGCCTATGAATGACATTTCCTGTGAGATGGGTCTCTTGATGACAGTATGCCATTGGGTCTTAATTTTTTATCCAGCTCACCAATCTGTGCCTTTTAAATGGGGGCCCATTTATATTCAAGGTTAATATTGACATTCGTTCATTCTTATATTTACATTTTGCGTCTTGCCACTGCTAAAATATTCAAGCTTCATAGAAAATTTCAATGATTTGAGATTTTTGAAACTTCTATTATATGTTCCTTGGACAAGACCTTGTCTTTGAGATAAAATCTTTTGACTGTTCTCTGCAAATTCTCCTATATGCAATAGATATATAAATAAAAATCCTGAGTTTATTTTTCCTTCACACTGCTCACAGCTCATAGTACAAATTGCCAACACATCATTTATGTCTTTATCTATACTCACTGGTATAGCCACAATTGAACCTGAGAGAATACTGTAGATGTTTAGTTGCCCATGCTATTCATCAACCTGTCTGCCTGGAAAAAGAAACTGTTGTAAAAAAAAAAAAAAAAATGGTTCAGTTTTTCAGACCTCCAGTGAGAGAAAATATCAAGTTCACAAAATTCAGGCAATGTAAATTAGCAATTTCTCCAGCACCTCCTGTTCAACAATAATAAGCACTCAGGGGAGTTCATAAGTGTTCTTAGAAAATAAATGGGAGGTTGGTGATTTTGGCACAGAATCTGCTGTTACTTATGAAATGCAATTTAGTTAAAAATAGTATTCAATAACTTGACTTAGGGACACATTTAGCCTAAATTAATTTAAAATACTTATTTCAATTTGGGGTAAATAGGTTATAGAATAATTCAAAAGGCTTAACTTTCCTCTATAATGTAACAAAAATATTTTTAGAGTACATTAAGACTATTAAACTCAAATGAAAATCCTCTTCAAGATTTTATTAAACAAAGCAGGGAATAAAGAAAGAAGAGAAAGAGGAAAAAATGACTTAAGTCTGTCTTAAACAACATTCTAGTTGTATAAGTCTTGCTGTATATCTTCAGCAAAATGCTAGTTGCATATTGCTTGCTTTATAAGTCATATAGGAACTGAATCAGGTAATAATTAGAAAGTTTATTCTATATAATCTAAGCACTAAATGATTTTATTTGTATTAATGATGTTCAAAGAGAAGCTGCTACAATCTTTTCATATTTTCATTATCTCCCATGTGTCTGGGAAAACTGAAAACTAATCAAGGGTAAATTAGAAGCTTAGCAGCTCCAATACATACTTTGAAATTTATTGAAAATACTTCATTCTTTTATCATTGAGCAATAAAAAATAGTTTGTAGTTTGGCAATGATCTAAATAATTTCTCCCATAAGTAATAAGCCTACAGGACCTATCTATGATTGTTGATTTTTTTGTGTCAACTTGAGTGGTCTAAGGGATACCCAGAATGCTGATAAAACATTGTTTCTGGGTGTGTCTGTAAGGGCGTTTCCAGAAGGGAACAGCATTTCAATAAGTAGACTAAGACCCACCCTCACCAGTGTGAGTGAGCATCCTCCAATTGTTGCGGTTCCACGTAGAATGTGAAAGTGGAGGGAAAAAAGTGAATTTGCTCTTGAGCTGGGACATCCATCTTCTACTGCCTTTAGACATGACAGCTTCCAATATTTGGCCTTTAGACTCAGACTGAATTATATGAACTGATTTTCTGTTTGTCCTGTGTCCAAATGGAATATTGTTGGAACTTCACAGCCTCCATGGTAACTATGTCAGCCAATTCCCATAACATATACCATTTTATGCATCCATATATATGCTATTCATTTTTTCCTCTGCAGAATCCTAATACAATACCTGAAGGCAATATTTTAATGGATTTTTCAAAACATTCATAGTTAAAAAGAAAAAAAAACTATATTGACAATACTTTTCTATCGAATAACTCCTGGAACTGATACCTTGATAAGAATGTTATTCTAAATGTGAAAGAACATATTTTTGCTTATTTGAAAATACTTTAAGGAAGCATTTTTTAAAAGAAACAGAGATATATTTAATTTGCATTGCATCAGACATCTGTAAACTCTGCTTAAACATTCTCCAAAACCAAATCCTTAATCTGGAAAATGATATTTAATAATAAAGGAAACTTTAAATCAAAGGAAAATTTAAAGTTTTCACTTATTATAGGTGTCATATGCTAAATTTTGTACAATAGTTGTGCGCCTTCCAAGATAGAAAGTTTACTGCCTTCTCACTTGTGTAATAAGTAATAAAACAACCCAACAAATGTAAATATGAATGAGAACATGCAGTGCTTGATTTTCTGTTCTTGTGTCAGTTTTCTGAGAATGATGATTTCTAGATTCATCCATGTCCCTCCAAAGGACACAAACTCATCGCTTTTATGGCTGCATAGTATTCCATGGTGTATATGTGCTGCATTTTCCTTGTCCAGTCTATCATCGGTGGGCATTTGGGTTGGTTCCAGGTCTTTGCTATTGTAAACAGTGCCGTGATGAGCATACATGTGCATGTGTCTTTGTAATAGAACAATTTATAATCCTTAGGGTATATACGCAGTAATGGGATTTCTGGGTCAAATGGAATTTCTACTTCTAGGTTCTTGAGGAATTGCCACACTGTCTTCCAAAATGGTTGAACAAATTTACACTCCCACCAACAGTGTAAAAGTTTTCCTATTTCTCCACATCCTCTCCAGCATCTGTTGTCTCCAGATGATCACCATTCTAACTGGCGTGAGACGGTAGATTGTGAAAATTTTTTCCATTCTGTTGGTTGCCGGTTCACTCTAATGATTTTTTTTTTTTTTTTTTTTTTTTTTTTTTTTTTGCTGTACAGGAGATCTGGAGTTTAATTAGATCCAATTTGTCTATTTTGGCTTTTGTTGCCATTGGTTTTGGTGTTTTAGTCATGAAGTCCTTGCCTATGCCTATGTCCCCAATGGTTTTGGCCTAGGTTTTCTTCTAGGGTTTTTATGGTGTTAGGTCTTATGGTTAAATCTTTAATCCATCTGGAGTTTATTTTAGTGTAAGGTATCAGGAAGGGGTCCAGTTTCTGCTTTCTGTACATGGCTATCCAGTTTTCCCAACACCATTTATTAAACAGGGAATCCTTTCCCCATTGCTTGTTTTTGTCAGGTTTGTCAAAGATCAGATGGTTGTAGATGTGTGGTGTTGCCTCCAAGGTCTCTGTTCTGTTCCGTTGGTCTATATCTCTGTTTAGATACCAGTACCATGCTGTTTTGATCACTGTAGCCTTGTAGTATAGTTTGAAGTCAGGTAGCATGATGCCTCCAGCTTTGTTCTTTTTGCTTAGGATTGCCTTGGCTGTGTGGACTCTCTTTTGGTTACATATGAAATTTAAGGTGTTTTTTTTCCAGTTCTGTGAAGAGGGTCATTGGTAGCTTGATGGGGATAGCATTGAATCTATAATTTACTTTGGGCAGTATGGTAATGAAATACAACATGTTTTCATGTGTAAGGATATAGTTGACTTTATCTTATCTGTGCTTATGCTATCTTATCTTTAGGGAAGTCTGGAACCATGTTTCTAAATGTGGCCAAGAAATGGATTAAGCATACTAAATATTAGGATTTCTTATGTGCTATTTCTAAATAGAAATATTTAGAATATTTAGAAAATATTTATAAATAAGAAATAGCACATAGAGTTCATCTAAATCTCCCCAGGAGACATGTACTAGGTTGGTTACCATTACTAAAACTGTACAGATGGATATTATATATGTGCATATACATATATATGTATTTTCAGTTTGTATGGCCTGATTTTAGCTGCATGACCAGTAAAGTATAAAAGACTCACTGTGAAGTTGTGCTCAAACTATGTCACACATATCTTAGTGATACAATATCCCCATTCCGCTTTACCTTGTGGTTCATTACCTAGAAGTTTACAAAGTGACTAGTTGGTCACTGACCCATGTAGGGCCAAGCCATGGGGCAAAACCTATGGAAGCAAGGATGACCTCGTCTGACCAGGTATGGGGATGAGCAGTAACCTGTTGTTGCCCTCCCCAATGCCCCTAACGTTAGGGAAATAAAAACCTGGCTTTATGTGTAAAGCAACATTGGGGTAATGTCACCATGGGGTGGTTGCCCACCATGACCTGGTGTTGTTGCTGCCTGTATTTCTGCTCTGACTCTGGTTCCAGGTCTCTGCCCTGTGGGCACATCTCCCCACTAGAAATCCCTCAGCCTAGGGGATGGAATGTGAAGTCTGGGTGTCTGGAGCCTGCATACCTAAGGCCTATGTATAAGACCTCTATGTTGGACCTGTGCGCCTGGGGCCTGTTAGCCCAGAGCCTATGTATAAGGCCTATGTGTCAGACCTGTGTGTTCAGGGCCTGTGTGCCCAAAGCCTATGTATAATGTGTCAGATCTGTGTGTCTAATTCCTATCTCTCCCTCAGCCTAGGGAGTGGAGTGTAAGGAAAACAGATTTACTGCAATCAAGAATAGGCCAAGGCAGACATCCAGTCCAGCATGACTCAGTGGGTTTGGAGCACAGGCACAGGACTCCACACACTATGTAACCATACCACGTGTGGCACGTTATGTAACCACGCCACATGAGGTGCATTAGGTGATTACCTTTGTGAGCTCCTGCTTGGCTCAGAGACACTATTTGTAAAAGGTATACCCTGCTAACACTGTACATAGAGCTTGCGGCTTATGCCCATGGCTCATGGCCAGGCTTGCTTGTGCCCAGAGAGTAAAGCAATGTCAGAACAGTCTGCAATTCTTTGAGTGCTTTTCCAGTTACCTGCCACCCCACTGACTCCCCTCAGACCTCATTTAAAACCTAACAAGTATTTTCTCAATTCTGCTTCAACTACCTTATGTTGTTGTTTTCACTGTTTTAACATACAAGTGTGGAGTAACAACATATAGTAACCCAATATGCTAGCATATTAATTCTAAATGAAAGTCTGATGAGAAATTTAATAAATGTATGTTAGGTAAAATTACTAGCTGCATATTCTTCTCTATACACAAAAATGCTAAATAGCATCAATATGCACAGCCTATATAAAATAAATTAACCTTTTCTTAATTTATTTAAATTAATCTACTTTGGAAACCTTTGAAAACACCTGTTGCACAGGAGGACAAAAAAAGCTAAATGTATATTCCATCTAAACTTAGGGACAGGTATTTACAAAGACACAGAGGTTGAGTTGGCAGAATAGTTCTAGAAAATAACATAGATAAAGGCCAGGTTAGAAAGATCCACATCAACTTAAAGAAAACCTTAGTAACTAATTGAAAGTATGTATGTGTAAGATAGAAGACTTTATAAAAACTAACAACTATACATGTTCAAACAATCAAAAAATTGTGATACATACAAGCCACACATCATACATTCACACACTATCACACAAAATATGTGTGTGTATGTATGATTGTGTGTGTCACAAAAACAATTCAATTGTTTGAACGTTTATGCAAGTTAGTTTTGATATAAATGTTCTATTTATAAAATATGTTTGTGTATCTGTATGTATTTAGACACAAAATATGTATACATTCTTTGTAATCTAAAAATTGGATGGAATTAGTTTATGTGAAGATTCTGCATTTCTGTAATTCTGAGTTAAGTATATTTTTTAAAAATCCTTATCACAGGTTTTCATCACCTATTTTCTGAGGCACATTGTAACCTACCAGATTTCATCTTAATCAAGCAGTATCTGTTAGATCTGTGACAGGAGTGTGATTTCAATAAAGTGATTAGAACCATCTGTGAATATGAGAAAGGTGTGATACTTGAAAGTATTTCTGAGAAGTACTCTAAAACTATATGACCTGAATCCACTCCCACCCTCCCAAAAAGGAAATAGCTTGTTCTACTTAATTACTCCAAACCTCAGAGGCATTAAAGAATAACTCATTCATTATATTTTATAATTCTACAGATTAGGAACTTATGAAAGGCTAAACTAGGGGGTTTGTTGTTTTTTTTTCACATGGTACCAACAGAGATTCATAAGTTGGTATTTGCTTGGCATATGGGCTGGGTTAGATGGTCCAAGAGAGGTTTACTCTCAGGTTGTGGGATGGCAAGCAGGCTGGACTCAGTTGGGAGTCATGAAATAATTAGAATTTATACACTGCAGTTAAGGGCTTCTAGACAAAATGTTTCAGAAAGCCCAGGCCCAAGATGCAAGGTCCTTTGAGTCCTAGCTTGGAAGTTCCTAGAAGGCCAGGTTATCCATTGCATTGTTTTTGGTCTCTCTAAGACCAGCCCAAATCCAGGGGGAAAATATTATATCTACCTCTTGATTGGAGAAGTAGCAAAGCATTTACAAATACCTCTACTCAATCATATAATCTAATTTCAATTAAATGTATTTATGTTTTTAAACCAGATGTCATATGCCTGTTACATCTTTGATTTAGAAGCTGAATTAGAAAGCATAACATGTAGGAAATATTGAAAATAAATTGGTTGGTTTCTGCTTAAACTGAAATGTTTTGAACATTGAAAGGTTAGCAGAGCTAATCTCTCAGCTACTATCTTAAGCTTGATGCTGTTATATTAATCAAGTTGGTTTCAGATTGGGAATAATTTTCTTCTTCTTTATATTTTTATGGTAATGTTAAAGATGTCTCTGGTTCAAAAGTAGAAAGTTTATTTTTGCAGATTTTTGATGACATTGCAAGTAATGCATTTTCTAACTCTCGATTTACTGAGAAAAATTTTAGGTTAATTGTAAAGAATATCAAAAACAAGAAACACAGCATTAGAATAAAATTAGTCTTAGTATTTATAATGCTGAATGTCTTATTTTCAATAAGTGCTAGTTTCTTATGGCCTGCCTGTATGATAGTCATTAATTTTTATTAATAAGTTTGCTTCTAATTAAAGTATCCATCAGATTACATAATGGCCCAGGCTTTAACTAGCAAGAAAAAAAATTAGATAATTAGTTCTTATAGCTGTCATTATGTCAATTTTTCAGCTAGAATTTGCTGTAATCCTCATACTAGAAGCAAATAAGAAATGTGCATGTCTCAACTGTTAAGATATAAGCACACTAATTTGCAAAAAAAATAACTGAATCAGAAGTGCAGGCTAAATTTCAAATATGAGGGTGTTAAAATTGTGGTTTTATATTCTGAAAGTGTGTTCATTACAAGCATCCCAAAATGATTCC
The DNA here is from genome assembly GCF_030222135.1 of Aotus nancymaae. NCBI lineage: Eukaryota > Metazoa > Chordata > Mammalia > Primates > Aotidae > Aotus > Aotus nancymaae. The sequence continues at coordinate 28,004,936 of NW_026988435.1, forward strand.
AAGCTTTAAGCATTAGGATGCTAACTTTAAAGTATACAGATATTTTCTCTTATTCTTTCCTAACAGATAAAATCTACATTTTTATATCTAATAAAATTATGGTTTATAACCTTAGCCCTTTTCTATGTAAACATAAACTTGTTTTTACTAGCATTTTGATATAACTCATCAGAAGTTCTCTGTCATGATACTGACATAAAACTGCTTAAAATTTTTACATTATAATTAGGTTTTTACCTCAATGTAAAAAAAAATCACACATATAAAAGAGAGAAGTGCTGGTAAGGTGAATATTTTTTGAAATGAAAACCAATTTAATAGAAAAAAATACTTTATTGAAAAATATAAATTTATTTTAAAATACAAAATTAGGAGAAGTGAGTTAAGTTCTTAATTACTTAGTGTTGAGTGGGGATATGAGTAAATTTATCAGGGAAAATAAGGACAAGTTTCCAGTGACAATATATGGAGAAATATTTAAGGAACCTGGATTAGTGAAAGATAAAACTACTAAAGATTTGTCAATAACATATAAGTGGTATTAGTATAAAATTCATTACTTTGAGAAAAAAGAAAAAAGGTAATTCAATTTAAATGAAGCATTTATGTCTATGTTAGAGCCACAGGAAATATTTCTCAAGTAGGAGAGTTTTTAAAAAATCTCTGAAACATATTAAACAGCTATATGGAGATATTTGAGTACGTTTTCTAATCATCAAAGAGAAAAAATGAAAGAAGTTTATTTTCAGTGATGAATTACTTAAAATTCTGTTCACATTAGAGGAAACAATTTTTTTTAAATTAAATTTCAGTGATTTATAATTCAATGGTTATAAAATATCTGAAACTCTTAAATGCCTCTAACTGCAAATTTTTTTTTCTTACAGAAATAGTTCTGATACTTGGCCAATAATCTGACACTTACAAACAAGACTAGTTACTTAATGATTACAACAAAAATAGACAAATATCTTAACCCATAACTGCCTAATAACATAATTAAATTCATGTGACTATCAAAACGAGTTGATAGTTGATAGAATTAAGAGAGAAACTTGACTTTTTCTTAGGATTTCTATCTTTAAATAATTTTCTAAAGGAAAACTTATTTCAGTACTAAGTTATGTTTTGTAGAAAGACATATTAGTACCTGAATTCAACAAAAATACCTCCAAAAGTAAAAAATAAATGAAAACCTATGTTGATGATTGAAATTGAATACAAACATCAAACTGGAGTTATTCTCTAATTGCCACAGGAAATGTGTTAACCAATGTTCTATATTTTATGCTGTATTAAAAGTATTTTTATAATACTTATATTAATGGAAATGCTGTATAAGCCACCAAACTGGATATTAACATTATTAGGAAAAGCAGTGATAATTCTGTCAAAACAATTTTAAAAGCAATTTAATTTATTTTTTAAATCAATGGATAAAAAGAAAACACAGATTTAATTGTTTACCACATATTTTTGCACACGTAGTCTAATAAATTTGGAACAACAAGATGCTCGGAAATTTTTGTACAAGATTCTCAAAACGAGTTTTACAAAACAAAATCTGTTAACCTGTTTATAGGAGAGCCTGCACAATTTGTTGATATGCTTTGGTTTAAATATTAATATCAGGAAAATAAAAAAAATTAAATGAGCCAGTATTTAAAACTCTAAAGCAAAAGATAATTACATCTATGATTAAAGTCAATTTTTATAGCAAATCAAAATGAATACCCTAAGTAATATATTTCAGATTCATATTTAAAAATTTCCTTCAATTTTTATCATTATTTTCTACCTGGCTAAAGTCAACAGGAAATAAACTTTCACATAATTAAATACCAGTGTTATATTTCACCTTGACATTTTCTATGTTTATCACTTTTACATTAAAATGCACCTTGAGAATGGACTTTTATCTCTGTCAACAATATACACAGATAATGTAGTGGTTGACTGTTATACATCATGGGGTCCCTAATCACTCAGCACAGAATCTATATCCTAAAATGAAGACCCATTTTTGATATAACTTGCTTTTCTATTTCTTTTAAATATGGTTTGAAAATATTAATATCTAGAACATGTAGACATGGCTGGGCATGGTGGCTCATGCCTGTAATCCCAGCATTTTAGGAGGCTGAGGTGGGCAAATCACAAGGTCAAGAGATCGACACCATCTTGGCCAACATGGTGAAACCCCATCTCTACTAAAAATACAAAAATTAGCTGGGCATGGTGGTGCATGCCTGTAGTCCCAGCTGCTCAGGAGTCGGAGGCAGGAGAATCACTTGAACCTGAGAAGTGGAGGTTGAAGTGAGCCGAGATCACATCACTGCACTCCAACATGGCCACAGAGCAAAATTCCATCGCCACTAAAAAAAAAGTAAGTGTAGATCTTAGGGTATTAATTAGTAATATAACATTTATATGCAGTCATGAATAAAATACTTTTTTCTAGCATACTGTTGCATCTGTTGGGTATGCTTGAGTTTTGTAACACAATTTTAGTATGCTTGAGTATGAAGAGTCCTCAATATCCTCTTGTTTCAACTTCCTAAGTTATGTTGCAGGAGTTCAGAATACACCACCCTCAAATGTGTCACTTCAGCGTAAGAATTATTTTGAAGCAAAGGCACTTGAAAAATAGCAGGTTCAGAAAGCTGATTTTGAACTTCATTCTGTTTCTTAAAAGCAGCAAGATGAAATTCCCATTTGAAAGTTTCCCTCCCTATATAAGGGGGAAAGTAACATTCTTAACATCAAGAATGATAAGTTGTGACTAAGGGAAATCTATGGGAACAACCCATATCTTTCCAGGCACTTCTCTCCCCAATTACAAACCCTAGACTGAGCCCTTCATCTTATCAAATTTTCACAATTTATCTTCTTTTTCTAGTTCAGGATATAAGTGTTTGACTCTGTTTCTTTTGGTCTTCATTTCCTTACAGGGGCTCCCATGTCATGTAAAACTCATATTGAATACATTTCTGTGCTTTTCTCCTGTTGATCTGTCTGACGTTAATTTAATTCAAATAAAAAAGTCCTGGTTGAAAAAAGAATTCTATGCTCTCATGTATAAAAAATTTCTATTTTCATTGTTATTATGAAATTAAACAGGCCAGGTGTAGTGGCTCATCCCTGCAATCCTAGTGTGTTGGGAGGCTGAAGCAGGAAGATAGCTTGAGGTTAAGATTTTAAGACCAGCCTGGAAAACAAACTCTGTCTCTAGAAAAGTGCCAGGCATGGTAGCAAGCATCTGTAGTCCCACCTACTCAGGAGACTGAGGCAGGAGTATCACTTGAGCCCAGGATTTCAAGGATGCAGTGAGCTATGATTTTGCCACTGCCCTAAACATAGTGAAGTACAAGTTTATAAAATGTAAAATGGGGCCAGCGTAGAGGTTCACGCCTATAATCCCAGGATGTTGCGAGGCCAAGGCAGGTGGATCACCTCAGGTCAGGAGTTTAAGACCAGCCTGGCCAACACGGTGAAACCCTGTCTCTACTAAAAATGCAAAAATTAGCTGGGTATGTTGGCGGGTGCCTGTAATCCCAGCTACTCAGTAGGCTGAGGCACAAGAATCACTTGAAAACAGGAGACGAAGGTTGCAGTAAGCCAAGACAATGTTATCACACTCCAGTCTGGGAGTGTAATACTCTGTCTCAAAAAAAAAAAAAATTAAGATGACAGAGTGAAGAATATATAATGTAACCCTAAAACAAACAACAGAAAGTTATTATAGCTATGTTAATATACTCAAAAATATCAGAATGCCAGTTTTTATACTTAGATGAAATTGTTGATTTCTGAATTATATACAATTTACAATACTTTGAAAATTTAGTTTTGCACCATTAATATCAAAATAGTTCTGAGGGGCTTCAGCTGAGCCTGGGAACTTTACACTAAATATAGAACCCAAGGCAGAGTTAGCAGACAAAAGTGATTAGCAATTAATTAACACGTTTTTTGAAAAACAAAACTATCTTTTAAATGAATTACTATTTTGGATTTATCCTACATTTTATTTTAATCAAGTGACACCTCATGTATTTTCTTTTCCTTTTGGGGAAGGTTCTGGAAACATCAGCCTTTAGAATTAGATGTATAAATAATATATAACAGTTCATAAGTATTTTTCAATGAACATATGTAATTAAATATTTTAATAACTAATATAAATGAGACTAACTTAAATTAGTAAACTATAGCAAAAGCACAATCTGTATAGAGGTAACATGCTCTGAGTACAACTACTTCAATTGAAGAGCAGACTGGAAAAACAATACTACATTGCTGGTACATGAAACTCACCAATCTTGAACAGGGTTTCACAATGGAAAAGCAAGCAAACTGTTACGGTTTGCCTCTGTGTCCTCACCCAAATCTCAGGTTGAATTGGAATCCTCAGTTTTGGAGGAGGAGCCTGATGGGAGGAGACTGGATCATGGGAGTGGTTCCTCCCTTACTCTTCCCATGAGGATGATTGAGTTCTCATGAGATCTGGTTGTTTAAAAATGTGTAGCACCGCCCCCTGCTCCTTATTCCTCCTGCCCTGACCATGTAAGGCATGACTCCTTCCTCTTTGCCTTCCACCATGATTGAAAGTTTCCTGAGGCCTCCCCAGCCATGCTTCCTGTACATAGTTCCAATGGAACTATGAGTCAATTAAACCTATTTTCCTTATAAATTACCCAGATTCAGTTAATTATTTATAGTAATGTGAGAATAGACTAATAAGCAAACAAAATAATTTTTCAAGAATGGAAACTATAGGTTCTTATTATGCAGACTGCCCTTTGGGCCAGAATGGCCCAATACTTTCCCTACTACACCTAATTGAAATGTAAACATATTCTATTTGGTAGAATCACCTTCTATTCAAGCTTTGAAGAATTCCTATCAATTAAGTTTAGCCACATTTGAGTTCATAATCTAAAATTATAATATACAATTACCACCAAGTATTGTTTTTATATCCAGTTATTTATATAACAGTAAAACAAGATTTTGGAATCAGAGAAAAGGCTCACAGAGCAAGCTTGGCACCAGTTCCCATGCTGTGGTTCCCTATGCGGTGAAAGATAAGACTTGATGTCATTTGTGTGTGCAGTAGGATGGCAATATAGGAAAAAATTCTCTGAGTTATGAAATGTGGAGCTCTGGAGCCATGACAGGTTCATTTTTTGAATAAAGAGAGAGAAAAATCTTTCTCTGGAATGAAAAACATTATATTATATCCTCTTTGGGGAAAGGAAAGGAACATCTCTAAGTTTTTATTACCATTTGAAATACAAGCAAATGTCTCCAGGGTAGAACAGCTCCAGAAAAATACATAGTCTCTAAGTTCCAAGGCTTGCTTTTAATTAAGTCATACTTTAACCTTGATTGCCATTAATATAATATTTAACCATGAACAAACTGTAAAATATTCATGGAGAGTTGTCAGCAAACCTCCAGAAGAGGGAGTTGGAGAGAGAGAGATGAGAGAGAGAGAGAGAGACAGAAAGAGAGAGAGAGAGAGAGAATAGAAAAACAGACAACTCAGCTAAAACAATTAATGTATCAGCACTCAGAAATTGGAATTACCAGACCAGACATGATATATAAAATTAACATGTTTTAAATATTTGGAATCTATAAAAGGTAAACTATAAAACACTGAGGAAAGAAACAAAAAAGGACACATCCAAAATGAAAAGATATTCCATGCCCATTAAATAAAAAACTGATATTGTTGGAATGATAATTTTATCCAAAGCAATTTATAAATCAATGCAACCCCTAGCAAGATACCAATAAAATTCTTCATAGAAATAGAAAAAAATCTTAAAATGTACATGGAACCACAAAGACCTCTAATAGCCAAAGCAATCTGGAGCATAAAGAACAAAGCTTGGAGGCATCACCCCAGCTGACTTAAAAATATACTACACAAAGATAGTAAACGAATTAGCACAGCACTGGCATAAAACAGACATACAGACAATAGAACATAATAGAGAACCCAGATATAAACTCACATGTTTACAGTCAACTCTTTTAAGACAAAGGTATAAATAATATACGATGGGGAAAGGACAGTCTCTTCAATAGATGGTTATAAAGAAAACTGGATTACCTTATGTAGAAGAAAGAAAATAGATCCTTATCTCTCACTACATGCAAAACTCAAATCAAAATGGATTCTAGACTTAAATATAAAACCGGGTACTGTGAAACTAATGGAAGAAACTATAGGGGAAACACTCCAGGAGAGTGGTATGGGCTAACATTTTTGTGTAAGATTTCAAAAGCACAGGCAACCAAGGCAAAAATGAATGGATGAGATCATATCAAGCAAAAAAGCTTCTGCACAACAAGAACAGCAGCAGCAGCAAAAAGAACAAACCAATCAAAAGTGAAAGACAATCCACAGAATAGGAGAAAAGATTTTCAAACTATCCATCCGTCAAGAGATTAATAACAAGAATGTATAAAGCTCAAACAATTCAGTAGGAAAAAATAAGACAATCCAATTTAAAAATGAGCAAAAGATCTGTGTAGACATTTCCATTTTACTGTTTGATACAAGAAATAAGACCTAGTGTTTGATAGGTAATTAGGATGGCTATAGTTTACAATAATCTGTTGTGTGTTTCAAAATACCTAGAAGATAGTAATTCAAATATTTCTAGCATAATGAGAAGTTGAATATTGCAGGTGATGGATATTCCAAGTACACTGATTTGATCTTTACAAAGTATGTGGATGTTATCCACAGGTATCCCTAAAATATGTACCTCTATTATATATGAAAAATTTTAAATTAGAGAATTAAGAGACAGTTCAAAGCATACAAATTAAATAGACACCATTTTTAAAATATCAAGCTAATTGTCAAATAGAACTTCTAGAAATATAATTTGTGATCATTGACAATTTTTAAATGGATGCATTAAATAGCATGTTAGAGACAGGTGAAAAAATAAACTAGAGGATAATATGGAAGAATGTACTGTAAAATCATAACAGATGAATAAAATACAGAAAAATTAAGTGAAATATAAGTTAACAGACTCTACATAGCACTCTCTGATTAGCGTTAACAAAATCCAAAAGAAGAGTATAGGGAGAATGAGAGAGAAGTAATTTTAGAAAGATAATATTTGAAAATTTTTTCTGAATTGGTAAAAGACATGGATCCTTACAATCCAGAAGCATAATGATTTAAAGCAGAAAAAAAAACCTGAAAAGGATGCCAGGGAAAATATCAAAACAGGCAAAAAAGTAGATTTTAAATACAATGGAGAAGAAACACTAATTATCTTCAAAGGAATAAAAATGAAACTGGTAACAATTTCACAACTATAGCAATAGAAGTAAGTGAAATAGTAAGTGCAAAGTGATAAGGATAAATAACTGTTAACTTTCTATGTTTACTTAGATGAACTATAAATTAAAATATATTTGAAAGAACTATTTTTTGTTCTATGGACACATAAAAGATTCTGAGGAAAAGTTATTAGAATCTCTTAAGTGTACATAGAACATATGCACAAAAATATTTGCAAAAACTTTAAGTTTGTATACTCCAAGAGCCTGTTTTCTGCTCTAGAAGCATACTCTGTGATTCAAGCTATGTTAGGGGGCTGGGAGAGTAATTATCCTACACTTTTTAGATCTCTTGTAAGATATAGTGTATAGTGCCTTTCTTAAACATTCAATGATACTAATTTTGTTAATGGCAGCATCAATTACTACACACATGCTAAGACAATTTACATACTCACAACATCACTTTTCCTTTTACAGATGGTTCGTAAGCATTCCAAACATCCACTAACTCAAGTAAATAATGTTTGCATTAGATTAAAATGTAGACATGAAGAAACATTTCTATATGGCATACTATCTTGAAAGGGGGAGGAGTGGAATGGATGATAGATTTGCTCTCCAGTTACTAGTAATACTTTTAGACATTTCAAAATCTGTTTCTAAAGAAATCTGTATTGAACAGTGATTCTTTTACTTTAGAGTTCAGATACAACTCAGTATGGCAAAGGATATATTAATTAACTCCAAAACCTATTCTTTCTAGCTCTTGAACATTTTGGTATATGTAATACGTATTTTTTAAGAGAAATGATCTTTGCTTCAATCTCTACACTCAAAATTGACTATATGGTGAGAGTTACTTAATTGTTGATGGCATTGGACCTGTGATGAGATTGCCTGACTGATTTGAATTTTAGTTCCACCATTGTCTTGCTTTTGGACAAAGGAGAAGATGTTTCAGTCTCCAGACAGATATTTTTAAAAATAAATATTTGGCCTCATTTTTCCCACACCTAACTACAGAATAAGGATAATAGAAACCTCTCAGGTTTCTCAGTCGCAAAGATTAAATTAATTTACATCATTTAATTAAGTTACTAAACTAAGTATTCAAGAACTATTAGCACTCATTATTATTGTTGTAAATGGTTGACCACTCGTGTTCTGTCTTATCTGAAAGAAGAGCTCAGTTATTTCAATACAGATTTAGTGTCAACTAATGAGTGAATTTTATATGCAACATTATTTGACTAAATCAAGGGTATATTTACTTATATATAAAAAATTCTTAATTCTATACTTTATATAAGTGAATATATGACTTAGAAAAATATGAATATATTTTGAAAACATTTAGATATTAAGCTATTAATCTTAAATATATACATCGAAAGACATGTTTTGATTTGCATGTAATGACAATTTATTGTGATCGAAAGACATGTTTTGATTTGCATGTAATGACAATTTATTGTGTGTTAAATTTCAAAGCAAAAATTTCTTGTGTTGTCTTCATTTGACTATGAAAAAATTATGAAAATTAAAATGTTATAACTAAGGGTAGTACTAATAAATTTACACTTTCTAAATCTAATGATACAGAGAGCTAGGCTAAATGAAACTGAGCAAAATGTCAGTTTTGAATAGCAATTACACGTCTGCTGGAAACATCCTCACCTTTTCCAAAACCAAGGACAAAATCATACAGAATTCTGTTCACTCTAAAAATAGTATTTCCCACTAAAAAGTGAAGGTTGGTTTATGCAAATTTCTTCTAATATTTTAAATGTATTAATATATATGTTTATACAATTTGATACATCAGATGACTAAGTGCAGTACAGATATAAAGTTAATTTACATAGTCAATTTTTTAAAACATTGAAAATAATAGTGAATATTTAATAAACATATGGAGATCTACAGAATGATTAAAATGTTTATAGTTTTCAGTTTCAAAGTTAAAAATATGACAGGAAATAAAAAATAAATAGAGATCATCTCACTGCTCAAACCTTATTTCAAGATATTTCAGGTTTTAATATAAAAACAATTTAAACTATAATGTTGCTTACAGAAAGTAGTTAATTGCTGTGAGGAACGTTCATATAGCACATTTCAAAAGTATATTTAAAGGTTTATTCACCTAAATAATTTTAAATCATGGTCAACATATTATACTACATTCAATATGAAACATAACTTGTTCTAGATCATTAAAAATCATTATTCTAATTGGCCGGGCGCGGTGGCTCACGCCTATAATCCCAGCACTTTGGGAGGTGGAGGCGGGTGGATCACAAGGTCAAGAGATCAAGACCATCCTGGTCAACATGGTGAAACCCTGTCTCTACTAAAAGTACAAAAATTAGCTGGGCATGATGGCGTGCACCTATAGTCCCAGCTACTGGGGAGGCTGAGGCAGGAGAATTGCTTGAACCCAGTAGGCAGAGGTTGCGGTGAGCCGAGATTGTGCCATTGTACTGCAGCCTGGATCACAAGAGTGAAACTCCATCTCAAAAAAAAAAAAAATCATTATTATAATTAATATTTTTGCAATTTCCAGTTTCCTTTTTTCTAAGCCTTGACCAATGATTCTCAACTGATTCTAAAGATGATTGCCTTTATATTCATTCTTGCTGTCTATTTATGAATAGTTTTATTGAATGTTCCTTTGTCATTACCTTAGGAGAGAAATGACTGACTTATCTTTGGCAGGTTAATTATCCCTTCTGAATCAGAGAGGAAAACTTCGTATGTGCATGCATGCATGTTTATATACTGAGCTAATACAAATTACTTATTACTTGGCAATCTTTATTCAAACATTCCATACTGTTTATCTAATTACACAAAATTTTTAAAAAGTATTTTGAGCCAGTAACTATTTTTGACATTGAGGAGTCATCAGTGAAAAGATAAACTTTTGAACTCATCCACTATACCTTTTAATGGGAGAGGCTTCCACATTGTGTGTGTGTCTGTGTGTGTAATTGTGTGCATGCCTGTGTGTGTGTGTGTGCCTATTTCTATGGACACGTTGGATTTAATTTACAGTAATTTTCTAGTATTGTGGTTATTGAAAGAAGTCTTTATAACAAGGGAAAAGAAGTTACCAAACTCCCCTTGTTCACATTAAATAACATTCATATGCTGAAATTGAAACTTACTTCCTTTCATTCTAGATTCAGTCAGTGGGAAAACACTGTTTTAGCATCTTGGTCCTCCGTATATAAAGAGTGTTTTTTACTTGAAGTGTTGAAAGCTTTTTTCTTTTTTCCCCCTATTTTATTTCATTCTTTTCTAAACTTCCATTAATTTAATTTGAGGGGGATAATATGCTTGGTGCTAATTAATTCAATTTTGGGTGTTCAATTTTATTTTGTTTTAGACCATAGCTTGTATACTTCTACATGGAAATAACTATGACAATTAATCATCCCTCATCATCCTGTGGGATGATCTTACTGAAAATTTAAGGGTCACGTTGAAGATAAATTACGATTTTTCATGACTAGAATCTTGCTAGAGCAACTGTGGGGATTTGTAAAATTTGTATTATAGAAATAGTGTTATATTCTCTTTTCTAGAAATACAACATTTATACTCACAAGCAAACAATATAAGCAATGCAAGGGTTTTTTTGTTATTGTTTATTATACAAGTTTTGCTATAAAATGGCATTAGATTTTTCTCTCTTTAATTATTTATTAACTATTTGATATGCTCCATTGTTCTAAGTGCTGGGGAAACAGTAAAAAAACAAAAACGAAACAAAACAGCAGAACCCCTTCTTTCATAGAGATTATATACCTTATATATTTCAAAATGCACTGAAACTTTTTTTTTGGTAAGGAGTGTATATGACACGTTTCTTCTAATTCTCTCAATACATTCATAAACTGAACTAATGGACATGAATCTCATTAGTAATCCACCAATAATAGTATCAAATAGAACACGTATTCCGAAAATGTAAAAATTTCTTACAGAATATGCCTCTGTCATTGTCTACAATAAAGCTAAAAATTTACGTAAGAAAATTACTCTTAACAGCATCAAAATCTCTTTAATACCCATGGGTCTTGACTTACTATATGTGATGGTCTGTTCAATTGTCTAAGATAAAGCACCTTAGCAAATTCCGGAGCTCTACGAAGAACATCTCACTGTTGTTTTGTAGAAAATAGCCAACACTTGATGTTCTCTATCAATGGGAAAAGGATATGAAAACAGGTCACATTTGCTTTTATCCTTAAGCAAGTGGTTAGTACCATTCTGCACTTTCATAGGCTTAATACACATTTCCCTTCTCCAGATACTGACAGAAATGATTATAAATAGTCCTGGGGAGAGCAATTAGGAACCATAATGTATTCTCTGTGACATTTATTAATCTTCACTAAACTCAAATTAATCTCAATAAAAATGATTATAATTTCTAACTTGTAATTTCTCTCAAATTGAATAATATAAGGGCTTCCTCAAAATTCTATAGAAACTATATACCACTTCAACCTGTGTATTTTTTTAAATGTAAACTGGCCTTTAAAAATGCTGTTTTTTAAAAAATCTTTTGCAACTTACAGCTAGAAAGTCAGAAGATTCCAGTTTAAGAGGTGTAAAATGCACTCTTATTTCCAATATATAGTCATTGCTAGCCCTTAAAACTTGAATTTGTAATTATTCTACAGTGGTGGTTTTACAATTTAAGATTCTAAAGATTTTGCACTTTAGGATAGATTCTTGTGGAAGTTCTTAGATGAAAATGTTATATATTTATAAGAAAAAATATAGTAAGCCAAATGCATTTTTGACCATTTGATTTTGGTTATTAAGAAAATGTATTTCCAATATGATTTCTGTCAATAAAATGTATAAATGTTCAGGGTAGTAACTTAAGATGCATAATGAATTCTTTCCACAAATGGTGATTTTTATTCAATTCATGGACAAATATATTTTGCTTGTTGAAATATTATCAAAATAAATGTATTTGAAAGTGTTTATTTGAATTCAATTATTCAATGTGAACATTTAAAGATCAGTGAAAAGTAGCATAAATTTTTATTAAGTAAATAAATAAAATACTGAAAACACTCTCAAATGTGCACAGAGAGAGAAATGTTTTCTTTTCTAAACTTATATGAAAATAAAAAAGTCTTGTTAAGAACAGATGAAGATATTTTTAGGTAGCTGTAGGAAACAATAATATTTCTAAGTAAACTTTTAAATAAGTTCTAAGATTTCCAATGATATAACAATTATCCTTCTGCAACCAGGGGTGGTACTAGAATCCAGCTTAGACATTTACCATATCTTCAGGTACTCTGTGTGACTCTGTTTTCCTAATTTTACTGTGGAGTACACACGTGAAGGAACAGGATTTGTTTATTCCATGTTATTTGAAAATGTGTTCAGCAACCCCGAATGAGATGCATGAAATACACTGACTTAGTTTTTTTTTGCTTTTTGTCTTTTAATTTTAAGTGACAATTTAGTTTGGCTACAATGAAATGAAGGAAAATGTGTCTACTAAATGCCCCTCTTCTAGAATGAGAAACATAAAAATTAAAATTTTCAACATTATCAATCAGATAACCTGATGTGAACTTGCTTTCGATCTCTGAGCACATATTTTGACTTCAGTGATCATGTACCTCTGAGAGTTAAATTGGAGAATTCTTGAATGTTATTTATCTAATAATTTTATAAAACAATATAGATCATAAGCATGCATTTATTTCGTGTTGTTTGCTATGTACTCAGAATCATATTACGTGAAATAGTCTGTAAAAGTACTATATCACTTTATAGCTTACAATTAAATTTAAAAGCAGATGTAACATTCTTTTTATATAATTGTTATCAATTTTTTGTTATTAAATATTCTCATGGCCTTTAGAAAAGAAAATATATACTCATCTAATTTTGCATATTGTTTTTTTTTTTTTTTTTTTTACAAATAATAAATTTGTGCTTTGGTTTTATAGACAGCCCCAGTGGTGTGATTGATAGAAAGTTGTTGTCAGACAAAAGTACGCCCATAACTGTGATAGTTAATACTGACTGTCAACTTGATTGGACTAAAGGGTGCAAAGTTAGGGTGTTGCCAAAGGAAATTAACATTTGAGTCAGTGGACTAGGAGAGGCAGACCCACCCTCAATCTGAGTAGGCACCATCTAATCAGCTGCCAGCACAGCTAGGATAAAAACAGGCAGAGGAACGTGGATGGACTAGGCTGACTAAGCCTTTTGGCCTCCATCTTTCTCCTGTGCTGGATGCTTCCTGCCTTTGAACATTGGACTTTACAAGTTCTTCAGCTTTTGTACATTTGTACTTACACCAGTGGTTTGCCAGAGGCTCTCAAGCCTTCGGCCACAGACTGAAGGCTGCACAATCGGCTTTCTTACTTCTGAAGTTTTGAGACTTGGACTGGCTTCCTTGCTTCTCAGCTTGAAGAAAGCCTATTGTGGGACTTCACCTTATGATCATGTGAGTCAGTACTCCTTAATAAACTTCCTTTCATATATACATCTACCCTATCAGTCCTGTTCCTCTAGAGAACCCTGACTAATACAATACCTAATCTCAATATCTGGCTTGTAAAATACAAAATATAATCTCTCAGGATTAGTTCAAGGATTAAATAAAATGCCTTGTATGTGACATGAACAATTTATATTTTCCCCTTAGAAATAAAGTTTTTGAGAAATAAATATGCTTTACATATTCAATAGTAAAAACATAAAGCAAATAAATGATAAGGGGAAGCATAAATGTTTGCCAGGTTTCCACTTCATGTTATTTTTAAATGGTATTTCATTTAGCATATTTTTAAAATTGCATTTCACCAATTTTTTTAAAGCAGACAATAATTTACGTTTGGAAATTAACTAGTTTCTCTGAGTGCAGATATATGTTTGAAATATTTCTTCCTTGAATAAAACTTGTGAATAGGTTAGGAATCTAACTTACATTCAGATAACAATTAAAGGGCATGAGTGAAAGAATACATTCAAATAAAATACAGAGGCATGATCAATAGCTACCTACAATATGATAAATAGAAGTCATTAGGGAACTACAAAGCTAAAATGATGCTTTGGGTTTCTAGGCATAAATAGAAGGAGTCATTTGATTTCCAAAGCTCAAATAGAAAACTGCTTTTAATAAAAGAGATGATTATGAATATATTCTCCTCTGAAAAAATTAACAATCACTGAGTGAGAAATAAAGTGCTATTTATTTTAATCAAAACCAGGTTTCATGAGCATATGACAAGCAACTATAGTTTGGAATAAAACACTGCATAAATGTATGTGTGTCATGCTTTATTTATGTAATAAATACGTTTTGTAAAAAGCACACCAAATGAAGTGTTTTTGGATAAATCATAGTTTACAGACACAAAGGGATTTTATATTTGAACTGCAATGGAGTATGCATTGTTTGTTTTGAGCAAGAATGCCCTTTTTTTGTTTTTATTTTAAATATGAATTTCACATACTGGGTTTATTTCAAGATAAACAGACCCATTTTGATGAATAATAGGTATCTCTGACATAACATTCTGACACATTTAAAATACTTATTTGCCAATTACGTACATTATATAGTGTTTTGTACTCACGATCAAGAAAGAATTTCAAGTGATAGTATATGAAAAACTTACTGAATGCCAACTAAAAAACATACTCTAAAAATACCCTAATTAACACAGAATTTTCAGTAGGAGATTCAGAGAAACAAATATGAATATTTATTAATATTTAATAAGAATATTAAAAACAATATATATTAATAGTTATTCAAATAGATAAGGTTTCTTTTTATTATTTTCTAACTTATATACTCATACAGGTTATTTATTCATTTTTTTTCTGGTTAATATCTCTGGTTACTAAGGTTTACCATGTGAGAGCATATTTAAGCAACAAATATACCTACAGAAAATAACATAATTTGAACAAAAATAAAAATTTTAATTATGAAAAAAGAAAAATATAATTGAAATGAGATTATTATACATAAATGTCTTAAAATAATTTAAGACATTAAATTGGTATTAATTAATTAAAACATTAAATTAACTTTAGTAATTGAATTAACCATGAAGTAATCCTTCTGTATATAAAAGTAAGCAAATTGTAGTATTTCTGCATTATGAAGAGATTTAGAATGAGAAATAATTGCTTTTATTATTATACTAGCTTATACCGTCCTCCAGAAAGGAGTAAAAAAAATTTCTCAGGACAAAAAGCCAAAAACTTCTCAATTTTATTGCTTTATTTTGGGAGCAAAGACTAAGCCTAAAATTTCAGGGGTTTCACTGTACTTTCAGAACTATTTGATGAGACTAACAGCATGTGTAGTTTGGAAGGATTTATTTTTCTGTCTTAAACAGGTTTTCTTATTCCTTACTGCTATTTGGTACATTTCACAGTTCTTCATGAACATGAACAGTTTTATTTTAATTAGGTAATGCAGCAGTTCTACATCAAGGGTATCCTGAATCTACTTAAATTGAATGGTAGAAAATTCTCTGCAGAAATCTGGGGTTAAATTTCAAAGAGCGAGCATAGCAACATTTAATCTCATTTCACACCTTTGCTTAGCTAATTTGTAAGCAAATATGAGGTTTCCTTTACTTTTAGAGTCCGAAGTATTTGGTGTCCTCTAAATTTATCTCATGTACAAAATGGAAGCTTTGCAATACATTATATAAATATTTTTTAAAAGTTTCATCAGTTTCCATTTAATTAAGTCTAATTCCCTCTTTAAACAGAGGTTACAGTTTCTGATATCAAATTGCTCTTTGTAACATTATTATTTATATATTGTCCAAACAATATATGAAATGTTTATTTTTTCATGTCATTATTTACCAGGCTAAAAATTATTTGAACTGCTTTTATGTTTCATATTGTACTGAACTTGTTGAATATAAAGCCAGAAGACTGAAGGGTCATGTATGAAACCAGTCATATTTGGATCATGAAGAAATATTAAATTAGTAGGGGAAACTAGACATTTTATAGAACCTATCACTGCTGTCACATCAGAGAAAAAGTTATTTTTATGATGCTATTGCTCTTTTGACTACTTTTATTTTTGATGAAACTTCACCTACTTTAAAGTATCAGCTTTCTTTTCTCAACGGCTAGTTTACTTTCAATCCCCATATTAGGAAGACTAAAAACTTGAGTTTAGCAATATGTCAGCAAATTGTGACTGTCAATATGCACATCTACTTAGAATGCACAGATCATTTTATTTCAGAAAGGCAAATCAAATTTCAGATTTGTGGCTTGTAGTCTCCTCAATCTTTTTATTTATTCTTTTTAATTTTGTCCCTAGTTAAGAAGCTACTTATATTTTAGTCAAGTAGTAACCTATATTTCCACAAAATGTTGACAAGCTTTCATAACAAGAGTTATTACATTAAAATCTTTATATTCAGAACTCAAAACCAGATAGACTTCTATTTGTATAGGAACTTGGTGAAATTTACATTGCAAAATTAGCTTTGCATGCCTCTTCCTTGTATTTTTGAGTGTCATCTACAACACCTCCTCTTTTCCACATTACTATTGAGTGTTTAGCCCAGACTGCAGAAAGACTTTTAGTACATGCTATGTGGCTTTAGCTCTTTTCCTACACCAACTGCCTTAAGGTGTAACATTTTACCTGGGAAGGTCTTGAATCTGAAGACAGGCAAATACAAAGAAATGTGAAAATGTTAGTCTTCCCTAATGATCAGAATGTAACAAAGGAGGTACTTTTTTCTTTTTCTTTTTTTTTTTTTCAGTGAAAGCAGATGTATTTTGGAATTGCAGGTGTGGGCCACTGTGCCCAGCCTTAGATTGGCTTCTTAACACCATATTGGAGATGCCAGAACAAGGGTCTGTGAATTTGAAGGCAGATCAACAGAAATTATCTAACCAGAATCCTCTCACAATACTGAAGATAGATCAACAGATTCAATCTACCAGAGTCTGTAATCTAAGACAGAAAAACACAAAGTCATGAATTCTATAATCTCTAGGACAATAGCAAGAGATCTAATATATCCATAACTTTGATCTTCATAGAGAAAGACTTGTAACCACTTAGACCTAATATTTGAAATTTTGGAATATGTATCGTTTAATAGGAAAAAAAAAATGATTGTGCCAGAAATATTTAGATTGTTCTGATAAAATGTATTTTTAAAAAATTTTTATCTTCATTTTTCTTGTGTTTAACTATATTTATATTATTATAATTTTTCACTTTATTCTCTAGATAACATCCCTGGTAGTTTTGTCTAAGGCGAGAGATATATAATTATTTTTAACTAAAAGTATTCAGAGAGTACACTTAACCTGTGATCTCTCTTATCTCTGTCTTGTGAATAACCATATATACCATAACACTAGCAATACTTTGACTGAATATTTTTTCAATTGTATTGGTTTGCATCTTGAATTTCACCTGTAAAACAAGTAGCTATAAATGTTACTAATTGCTCTGTTCTGTAACTATTGACATAGTTTAAATAAGAAAAATGAGACCTTTTAGTAACAGTGGTCAGTCTCAGTCATTCATATCAATACAGTAATCTATGCATATTTAAGCATATCTAGAATAAAGTGCTATGAGTATATGTTGCAAATTCCTAGCCATTCTTCTATAGCATATTTACTGTGTAAATTATGTGCTTAGCTTTTAAAGTATTTACTGAAATCTAAGATTCTGTTGGAATGATGTTACATATTCACTGATTGCAAGTCGACAACTTGTTCTGGTGTTTCTGAAATAGCTCCTAGGTTGTTAGCTGGCCAGAAATCCCTGGATTTAAGTTTTGCTTTTCCCATCTGTCTTTCTGATCAGTCAGCTTTCTCTGCCAATAAATGTTTTCCTAGTTGATTTTCCTTAGTTCTGACATTGTATTATAAGCTGAGGCTCTGGCATAGCAATAAAGTTCAGGCTTCCTACAAAATACAGAATTAAACTGAGATAGCTAAGGAAATTTTCATTATAAAGGTATCTTTCCTGTTGCCTTTAAAGCATCTATACTGAATTAAGTGAGATCTGGATGTTATGGGAATGGCATCTAGGTTTCAGACCTTATATTATTGTCATTGTTATTTACATAGCATTAAATATTTTAGCTCTTTTAAATTCTGAACCCTAAAGAAAACAACTTTACAGTCTATCTTCAGAGTTTTACTTTGTGGAAATTAAATTATAACAGAGCTGTGGGTATGAATGGAAAAAGGATTAGCTCTATGGCTGTATAAGTGTTACAGATATCAATATTGGGAAACAAGCAAAATAAAGAATAAATATGAATTCATTAAGCAAATTATATAGTAGAATATGTGATATGAACAAAAAAAGTTTAATATATTTAACATCCTAAAATAATTTTCTTTTTTACTTTTTTATTACAAAACTTAAAATTACATACGTGACCCACATTTATGTCTCATACTGTATTTCTTTTGGAGAGCTTAGCTCTAGAATGTTACAAGAGATTGACATAATGCTTATAAAGGTTTTTCTATTGACCTTCAATTCCCTGCACTTACATGCACTATATATGTATATTTTTCTTTTTGGCAAATCACACTTAAACTCAGGTCAGTTAACCTGTATGATAATATTAAAAATAACTTGATTTAATCTGATTATCATATAACTAACTTACTTGATATGCAGATACATTTTTGCTATATTTCTTGGATATGACTGGCATACCTTTAATTAGAGGCCATTATTTTTCATGTAAAATTTTATGTCAACCATCAGGAACAGAAGTCCAAATACTTCTGTCCAATTCATCTTGATATTAGAGTCACCAAGGAAAATACAACACAGTCAATCACGGGATGGAAGAATGCTTTTACTCACATATACAAAACAGAGCAAGATAAGCTCCAACTGCATGCATAGGTCTCCCATGGTTGGTTGCCCCTACAACCCAGAGCAACTCTACCCTACATGCGCCCCTCTAAAACCACAGTACAAAGACCTTGCCTCATGCTGCGTGGAATCAGAAATGCTGAAGCTGAAAGTGTGCCTAAGGACCATCAAAACACATGTGCAGGCTCTTTATCTCTTTGGCAAGGAAGTGTCCCAGGCCCATGGTCTATTCCTGTATGGCTGGGTAACATTTAAAACACTGTGTAGTTAAGACTGCTCTTCCCTATATGTTTTATTTTCATCCCTCATTTCTTGGAACTAGAAAAGCGAAAAGAAACATTTTACATTCCGCATTGTGGCAGTAGATATTGTGAAAAGAATTCATTCACTTTTTTGTTTTAAAAGATAATTTCTGAAATGTTTTAATGGTGAAATTATTTAGAATTACACTGGCTTGATATTGTTTTCCTTAATAAAACCTTTAGGTGTAAAGTTGCTTACATTATGTGCACACACACACACTCACACACACACACACATATTTCAGCAAGAATTTGTTTTGAGCAAACTAAAATCAAATACAATGCATGAAATCAGAGTTGTGGATATGAATGGAAAAAGGCAAGAAAATAAAAGTAAAACAGAATCTCCCGAATGGAACCATTGTGTAAGTAGTCATGTCACGTTTTTCTAATGCAAAATTCAAAAAATATTTCCATGCTTTACTGCCTTACACTTGCTGCTCTTTAACAATTTATTTAAATGGGATTTTAAAATACAGGTGTTCAATGATTTTGGTAAGTGACTTTTATCTATCCTGAAGTGGTTTAAGATGAGTAAAATATCTCAGACTCCAATAAATAATTGTGTACTTGACTAAGGAAAAAAACATGTATTAGAATACCCAGATAAAAAACTTCTCAAGAAATTGTTACAATAAAAAAGCTGTACTACTTGTTCATATTCTGATTAATTGGATTGTAGCACTGAGACTTCATTCTGTGTGACAGTGAAAATATGCCTGTGTAACGTGCCTAGTAATCTATTACTTGGATTTCTCATGATTATTGCTTTTATTCAGTAAATCATGTAGCCACTAAGTATGAGTAAATGCTAGTAAAAAATTAATTCATTAAAATGGTAACTAAAAGGAAATCATACCTATTGTAGCCTTAAACTTTTAGTATTTTTTCTTTGAGATATTGTGCAGCAAATAGAATTTATCTGAGAACGTTAAAATATAACATTTTAGAAATTAACATTTCTTTTAATAGAATGTTATAGAAAACAAAAAATTGACATTTTCTTTAGAATATGTTATTCTATTATTCAAATACATTAACATGTCCTTTGATAGAAAATGTTATGAAAATGTAGAAAAGATGTAATGAATACAAGTGTATAGATGCCATTATATAATTTATTAATATTTATTTATATTATATGTAATTTTGTTATTGACTACATAGGGAAAAGACAGAATTACTCAACTTATTTATTTGAGCTTCCCAGCATGAATCCTCTAACTTTGTCTACCTTCAGCCAGGACGTCCCTGCCTCACCCCTACCAGCTCCCTGCTTGCTCCAAATTCAGCCTCTGCTTCCAATCTGGACACTCTCCATTTCCTGCTTCAGGCCCCTGACCAGAATAATCACCCATAGAATCTTATGCACTGCTCTGATATGGGAAATCTAACTGTGTATCATATCTGTGTGTAGACTGTCAGGTAGTGGTGTATAGAAACTATGGATTGTTTCAGCACCTGAGTACGTGATCTACGCAAAACTTATGCATCCTTCAAAATATAATCTAATGGATCTTCTTTGTCATTTACACCCAAAAATAATCCCTTACAGTGGTCTGTACTTTTTTATGAACTTCTAACATTTACTACTCTTTAAGAAACACGACTGAATGAATACTGTTGACTAGTGAATTAGACACTGCAGGGGAATCATGGCAACTGAGATCCCTGCTTCCATGGAGGTTTTAGTCCAGGGAGGGATAGACAATAAATACAAAAATAAATTATTATAACACAATTTAACAGTACGTTAGACACTGCATTATTTATGAATTGCAATGACTCAGGTAGGACTACCAGTAAATTACACCTTAGAATGAAATATCTCAATAAACTAAGCATATTGCTTTATCCTTAACCCTAAAGAGGAAATAGTCATGCTGAGAATATAAAAATATCAGCTGAGTTTGAGGAAGAGAGAAAAGTATTCTCGAAGTTTATTGAGCACTAACTAGAATAAGCAAGGAGCTTTAGATAACCATAGAACGTGTTTCAAGAGCCAAAAAGTACTTTGGCCTTTTGATATGATAAGGGTTGAAAAGCCAACAGATTGCCAAGTTGTATAGGAAGTGGCTCAGTGAACTTCACCACCTTACTCTGAGCTGGCAGCAATGCCAAGTTGTCACTGAGAATGACTTCTCTTAACTTAGAAGTACCACTGCATATTGTTTACTGAAAAATTCTGTTAAAAATAAAACATACTTTATACAGAATTTATGTAACATTCATTCACCTTTTTATATTCATAAGGATCTCGGTAACAGTGTCAGTTTTCTATTTATGATGGCTGAATTTTAAAAATTCTGCTCAAGGTCAATTTTTAGGTAAGGGAACTTTTAAATAATTACAACTGAATTATCTGTAGAATTGTCTTCTACCATTTCTAAAATTCTTTTTTAAGGCTTCCAAATTCAAATATTAACTTTAAAAGATAGAAAAAAACAAAATTGATTTTGAATCAATATTTGACTTCAGTAATTATATTTGTCATCAGTTCATCCTTTCAAGTAATATCTCAGAGAATCTATCATTATCTCAGTTTTCATATTGATAATGATAAGTAGCTGGATACAGTTATTGGAGGCTTCAAGACACTTAGACATTTTCCTTCAATCAGATAGTTTCGTGTTCCTGAGCTTTTGGAAATTCTGAGTAGCCCATCTGGAATTTCTCTAGGAAAGAAAATCTTGATAAGAAACAAAGACCTGAAATATGTTTAGAATTTATTTGTAAATGACAAGGAACAAAGTCCATGAATAGCTCCCTCAAGCATTTGGAAGGACACATTTGAATATAGATTATTAATGTATACAATAGTTGGGTAATAACACTTTACAGGAAATCCCTCAACTTTTAATGCATAAAATAATATACACAAAAATATGATGAATAATTTTTTAAATTATTTCTAAACTTTCCCTAAAATTCCTGTATTTTTATACCAAAAAGATATTTTTAACTCAGTCTTTCTAAAGAATTGTTATAATAAATTGAAGTAAAACAAATCGTGTACTCAGTTTAACAATCAATATTGATATCAGTTATTAGTAAAACATTGATTTTATTTATCATCACAACTTCTCCTCATTTGTCAGTAGTTACCCATGAAATTTATTAATAGAATTTACATATTTTTAGAAAATATTGCACTTTTTGGCTGTAGTGTTTCTAGTTCCAACATTCTAAAAGCAGATTTTAGTAAATAACAGGAATGTGAATGTTTATAACATAATTCATATGAATATTTTCCAAAGCAAAATTTCAATGGGCAACCATATGTAATTCTTTAGGAACAATGTCTTAGTATTCCCAGAAAAATGTCAGTAATTTGTAAACAAATCATACACACAAATTAGTGTAAACAGAATAGACTTGTGTTAGTCTGTTCTCACACTGCTAATAAAGACGTAACCTAGACTGGGTAATTTATAAAGAAGAAGAGATTGGATGGACTTACAGTTCCATATGGGTGAGGTGGCCTCACAACCATGGTAGAAGGTGAAGAAGGAGAAAAGGCACAACTTACATGGTGGTAGGCAAGAGAGCAGGTGCTCAGGAACTTCCCTTTTTAAAACTATCAGATCTCATGAGATTTTTTCACTATCACCATCATGGGAAAACCCACCCCTGTGATTAAATTACCTCCTATCGGGTCCCTCCCAGGACATATAGGGATTATGGGAACTACAGTTCAAGATGGTATTTACATGGGGACATATGATATCAAGACTCATACACATACACAAACACACACAATGAATTTCATACACACACACACACACACACACACATACAGGCATACACACACAATGAATTTCACATATCCAAATTCAAGATATGAAGATGTTGGAAGGGACAAAGGAGTCAGCAGTTCTGACCATACCTGTTTGCCTCTTAAAAAGAAGAACAGAGACAGGGACTCAATCGGTAGCCCAGGATGGAATACAGTGGTGAGAGCATAGCCTACTCCAGCCTGAAATTCCTGGGCTCAAGTAATCCTCCCTTCTTAGCCTCCCCACCCCAAGTAGCTAGGACTACAGGTGCATGCTGCCACACCCAGCTATTGCTTTTAAAAAATTTACTTAGTAGAGATGAGGTTTCCCTATGTTGCCCAGGCTAGTCTCGAATTCCTGGCCTAAAGCTGAACTCCTGCCTCAACTTCCCAAAGAGTTGGGATTACAGGTGTCAGCCGCACACTTGGCCTTACCTCCTTTTCTTTTCTTCTTTTTTTTTTAAAAAAAAATAAAAAAGTATTTTATTTAGAATTTTGCATCTATGTTCACTAGCAGTATTAGTGGGAAGCTTTCTTCATGTATCTGTCAGATTTTGGTATCAGGCTGATGCTGGCTTTATAGAATGAGTTTGGAAGAAGCTCCTTCTTTTATATTTTTTGAAATAGTTTCAGTGATTGGTATCAGCTCTTCTTTGTACATCTGGTAGAATTTGGCTGTGAATCTATCTAGTTCTGGGTATGTTTTAGTTGGTAAATTCTTTATTAC
Source organism: Aotus nancymaae (assembly GCF_030222135.1). Taxonomy (NCBI): domain Eukaryota; kingdom Metazoa; phylum Chordata; class Mammalia; order Primates; family Aotidae; genus Aotus; species Aotus nancymaae. The sequence continues at coordinate 28,028,971 of NW_026988435.1, forward strand.
TGATTCAGTTTCAGAAATTGATATTAGTCTATTCAAGGGTTTCAGTTAACATAAGGATTGAATCTTTTCCTGATTCAATCTTGGGAGACTGTGTACTAGGAAGAATTTATCCATTTCCTCTAGATTTTCTAATTTTTGTGCATAGTGTTCTTCATAGTACTTTCTGATGATCTTTGTATTTCTGCAAGATCAGTTGTAAACTACCTTTGTCATTTCTGATTGTGATTAATTGGGTCTTCTCTTTCTTTGTGTTTGTTAATATAGCCAGCAGTCTGTCAATCTTGTTTATTTTTTCAGATCATCAGATAAATGCAAAATAAAATCACAACTAGATACAATCTCACCCCAGACAGTGATGGCAATTACTAAAAAGTCCAAAATCCACAGATGCTGGTGAGGCTACAAAGCAAAGGAACACATATATTGTTGGTGGAAATGCAATTTAGTTCAGCCACATTGAAAAGAAATCTGGAAAATTTTCACAGAACGAATAGCAAAGCTACAGTTCCACCCAACTATCCCATTACTGGGTATATACCCCCCCCAAAAATAATAAATTATTCTATCAAAAAAATACATGCACTTGTATGCTTATTGCTTTGCTATCACAGTTGGAATCAATCCAGTGCCCATCAATGGTAGACTGGATAAAGAAAATGTGGTATAGATATATCATGGAGTATTATACCACCATATAAAAGAAGAATGAAATCGTGTCTTCTGCAGCAATATAGATGGAGCTGGGGGCCACAATCCTAAGCAAATTAAGACAGAAACAGAAAATCAAATACTGTATGTTATCACTTACAAGTGAGAGTTAAATATTCAGCACACGTGTACATAATTATGGAAACAATAGACACAGCAGAGTCAGAAAGTGGTGGGGGAGGGTGGGGAAAACATTACCTATCAGGTACTTAGGTGACAGAATTTTTGCCCCAAACTTCAGCACCCTACAAAATTTTCATGTAACATATCTGCAGATGTACCCTCTGTATCTAAGATAAAGTTTGGAAAAAAAAGAAAAAGCAAAATGTGCTCAGCGGTCTTACAAAGCTGACTTGCAGTCTTGTCTTATTAGTAGGAGATGTGACATATATACCTCCCCTAAATAGAATGTACTCAGGGAAGAAGAAATTGTGAAAATAAATTAGATCACTGAGTTAATGGTGTCTAACATTTCCTAATTATTTATATTAGCTTAAAGGTTCTCTGAACAATTTGGGTTACGCCAAACTGAGCAGCCAGTTACTAGTTGTTTAGCATTCCTGAGTCTCATCCATTCTACTCTGGTAGAGCCTTGCTGTCATTGTGAGAAGAAAAACGTCTTTGTGCATTTTCAAATAATTAATAAAGTGATGTCATCCACATTGAAAATCACTTAGTTAATTTCATATGCAGTCATGCAGCACTTAACGCTGGGAGATACTTTGTGAGAAATACTATCCTACTTCATTTTGTCCTTATTCAAGCATCATAGATAGGATGGTATAGATAGGATAGCAACATAATAGGATGGTAGAGTCTTCTATACACCTAGGCTATGAGGTATAGACTATTGCTTCTAGGCTATAAACCTGTACAGCATGTTACTGCACTGAATAATGTAGGCAACTGTAACACAACAGTAAGTATTTATGTATCTAGTTAAATATAGTACAGTAAAAAATAGCATAAAAGATTCAAAACATATTAGTAGACTTATGTAGAGCATTTAACATGAATTGAGGTAACAGGACTAGAAATTGCTCTGGGTGAGTTGGTGTGTGAGTGTTGACTGAATGAAAAGGCCTAAGATATTACTGTACAAGGCTGTAGGCTTTATAAACACTGTACACTTACGCTACATTACATTTATAAAATCTTTTCTTTCTTTAATAACAAATTAACCTTACTATAGCTTTTTTTACTTTATAACTTTTAAATTTTTTTAACTTTTCAATTTTTTGTAATAACACTTAGCTTAAAACACAAACATATGGTATGGCTGTACACAATTTTTCCTCTATATCCTTATTCTATAAGCTGCTTTCTATATTTAATTTCTTTTATTTTTCTCTTTTGAAACTTCTAAAATAAAAAAGCAGAAACAGACATTAGCCTAGGCCTATACAGGGGCATGATCATCAAATGTCACTGTCTCCTGTGTCCATATTTGGTCCCATTGGAAGATCTTCAGAGGCAGTAACACATCTGAGCCATCATTCCCTATGATAACAATGGCTTCTCCTGCAATACTGCCTGTAAAGCCTACATAGGGCTGTTTTACAGTTAACTCTTTAAATCTATGTAGAAGTACACTCTAAAATAACAACAAAAATTATAGTGAATAAATACATAAACCAATAATGTAGTTATTTATTATCAAGTAGTATGTACTGTACATAATTGTATGTACCATAGTTTTATACAGCTGGAAGCACAGCATGTTGGTTTATACCAGCATTAACACAAACCTGAATAATGAATTGTGCTATGACTTTATAATGGTTAGGATGTTTCTTGGCAATAGGCATTTTTTAGCTTCATTATGATCTTACGGGACCACCCTCATGTATGTGGTACATCAATGACCAAATCATTGCTATTCAGAGCATGGCTGTATTTTCAGACCCATGAAGTATTTATTATAGTATCTCCTTTCTGTAAAGTGATCTAGAATTATTTAATACCTGGATTTAAAAAGAACATATAATTATGAGGCACATAATTGAGGTAATCAGCAAAATAAAGCTAGTGAGATTTAAGTTCATAAAAAGGTAATCACTAAGTTTTACCTTAGTTTTAACTGAAAGGAAATATCTTGAAACATAAACTGAGCCTTAATTAAAATTTTGGGCTAGACTGTGATTATCTTAAAGGCACTTTTTCTCTTACTGTAGTTTTTGTCTTCTTCCCACAACTAAACATCAGTAGTGACACATTGCCTTCTATGTACTCAGTACCTGAGTATTACTACTCTTAGTTCTTTCCAAATTCCTGCTTTCTTTTCTCTCTTTTTCACTGATCCTCAATTTTCTCTTTCCTTATTCATCATCCACTAACAATTTCCAGGAATTTTTTCTCTCAACAATGTCACAAAATGATTTGTTTTGTTAGTTTGTAGTGGATATTATTTACTGAAAATGAGCCAATATGTTACTTCTCTCTGGACTACTAGCATTTCAGCAGGGCAGTCTACATATCCACAGAAAAAAAAGGGTACTTGGACAATTTTAGGCATTAGAAGCAAGTATAGCCTGTGCATAAAATCACCTCATTACATTCTGGGCATTAAGGGTGTGCGAAGAAAGAAAAAACTGCTAGCCATTGGAGAATTGTTTTTTAACAACAACAATAAGGAAGGAATATTTTCTCTAATTGTCATGGGTCTCAGAAAACATGGCTTTAGTCTAAACACTGTTCTTCTGTGACAATAATTGAATCGGAATTGCTGTCTGGGTATTAGATCCACTTCTAAACTATCCCCCAATTTACCCCAACCAGCTAGCTACCTCCTTCCAGATAAATACAGGAATCTCTCTTCTCTTTCTTTTCTATGCTATCTGATATTCTTCCCTCTGCCTCAAATCATTCAAATGTTCTCCAGAACTCTTCTTAGTCCCTATATTTTTTTCACTGCTTGTTCCACAAATTCTTTTTTTTTTTTTTAAATCTGAAGACAATTTCCCAAAAAGTCAATGACTTAGCACTTGGATATCCAGGCCACTTTCTTATTTCTGACACCCTACTCCACTAACTCCTTCCAGCTGGTCTCTTAGCAGGTCCAATTAGAGATGTTTATGATTCAATAACAAGATATATCAATGAGGCTGCATGGCATCTTGAACCAGAGTAGAATATTTCTTAACACATTTCTTTCTAAAAAGATTATCTCTTCACCTTTTCAAATTTAAATAGAGTTTGTAACTAAACAATTATGATAGCATTTTCCATTAATACTTTAACACGAGGGATAAAAACAATGTAACAAAACAAGTTCTTGACCATTTGTTATCTGCTCTATAATCCCAGATCATTTCATATTTTTACTTTGAGCTGAGTAAGTTTATATATTTTAAAGAGTTGAATAAAAATTTTAGGGGGCTGCAGATGACAGTAAAAGGCTTTATAGTTTTTACTTGGTTGTAATTTTGAAGTTCCATCCTTAAATGAAGAAGCTCATTCACAAAGTATGTGTATTCCTACTATAGTGGAATAGGAATATAATACTGAGATAATATATTACCCATGCTGGCATTAATTCCTGGCAGAACTGACAATAATAGTTCAGACATGGGTATTATCAAGAAATACCTGGGATCTAATTATAAGCCATATTTTTTTATTGCATTTTAGGTTTTGGGGTACATGTGAAGAACATGCAAGATTGTTGCATAGGTGCATACATGGCAGTGTGATTTGCTGCCTTCCTCCCCTTCACCTATATCTGGCATTTCTCCCCCTGCTATCTCTACCCAACTCCCCACCCCCCACTGTCCCTCCCCATTTCCCCCCAACAGACCCCAGTATGTAGTGCTCCCCTCCCTGTGTCCATGTGTTCTCATTGTTCAACACCCGCCTATGAGTGAGAACATGCAGTGTTTGATTTTGTATTCTTGTGTCAGTTTGCTGAGAATGATGGTTTCCAGGTTCATCCATGTCCCTACAAAGGACGTGAACTCATCGTTTTTGATGATAAGCCATATTTTAAGATAAAAAATGATTATCTTATACAATAGACCTGAAAGTATATTTTATATACTATTTTCTAGATGTAGAACACGAATCTACTTGCTCACACATTCAGAAAACACTTATGAGATTACCTAGAAATTTAATGTCTCTAAAGAACCTTGGTGGAAATTGAGGTAACACAAATCAATATAATTAAATATCTATATGGAGAATAGGAAAGTAAAAATGAGTGTAATAATGTCACATTATGCATGAGAAAATGCATAAAATTACCGAAAGTAGAGATTGTTTCACAAATAGTTTATATTTATCATGTAAAAATAGTCACATATATTTTAATAAATAGTTTTGGACACGGTTTCCTTCCTATGTTTAGGAAACTATTTAATTTGATGATAGTTGTGGAATTATATTAGTCTTGGCACATTAAGTTAGTTTTCTGAGCTAAGGAGAACTAACTAAAATTGGTAGTTTAAAATCAATTAGGAAGAAAGTATGATAGTAACTAGCAATTATGCTGTGGCATAGTTTCTAAAGCTTAATTGACCTTCTTAAGGTACTTGTAGTAAGTAGGTATATCATATCACACTGGTAATAAGAGATGGAAAATGGTTTTAAATAAGGTGTTAAAATAATAAATAAACTTAGACGTAATTTTTGTGATAAATTATATTCTAGTTTCTTATGTCTACACATAAAAAGACTTATTAATTACCCTTCGCTTCATTGTACTTTGCAGATACTACAGATACTACATTTTGGTTTTTTTTTTTTTTTTTTTTTTGAGACAGAGTCTTACACTGTTGCTTAAGCTGGATTGCAATGGCACAATATCCACTCACTGCATCTGCTTTCTGGGTTCAAGCAATTCTCCTACCTCAGCCTCCCAAGTTGCTAGGATTACAGGCACCTGCCACCATACCTGGCTAATATTTTGTATTTTTAGTAGAGATGGGATTTCACCATGCTTGCCAGTCTGGTCTTGAACTTACAACCTCAGGTGATCCATCTGCCTCGGCCTCCCAAAGTGCTGGGATTACAGTTGTGAGCCATCACACCTGGCCTACATTTTTTACTAATTGTAGTTTTGTGTCAACCCTGCAATGAATAAATCAATTAACATCATTTTTCCAACAGCATGTGCTTACATTGTGTCTATGTCACATTTTGATAATTCTCACAGTGTTTAACACTTTTATTACCAATATAATGTCTGTATGGTGATATATAATCAGTGACTTTTGATGTACTATTGTAATTGTCAGGGCACCACAACCTACATCTATATACGATGGCAAACATAATCAATAAATATAATGTGTGTTCTAGATATTTCCTTGTCTCTTGCCCTCTCCTCTTATGAGGCCTCCCTACTCCTGGAGACACAACAATATTAAAATTAGACCAATGCAGAACACTACAATGGCCTTGAGGTGTCCAAGTTAATGTGTCACACATCAGTCACTTGAAATCAAAATCTAGAAATGATCAAGCTTAGTGAGGAAGGCACGTGAAAAGCAGAGATCAGCCCAGAGTTAGGCCTTTTGTACCAAATAGGTAGCCAAATTGTAAAAGCAAATTTCCTTCATTTTCTTGAAGGAAATGAAAAGTGCTATTCCAATGAACACATGAATGATAAGTGAAACAGCCTTAGTGTTGATATGGAGAAAGTTTGAGTAGTCTGAATAAAAGATCAACTAAGCCATAACATTCTCTTAAGCCAAATCCTAGTCCAGGCTTGGTCTCTTAAGCCAAATTCTAGTCCAGACTAATTCTCTCTCTTTTATTTAATTTTTTAATATATTTTTTTTAATTGTACATTAGGTTCTGGGGTACATATGATGGACTGGACAAGGAAAATGTGGCACATATACACCATGGGATTATCTTTAATTCTATGAAGGCTGAGGAAAGAAAGGAAGCTACAAAAGAAAATGTGGAAACTAGAAGAGGGGGGCTCATGAGGCTTAATGAAAGAAGACATCTCCATAACATTTTAAAGTGCAAGGTGAAGTAGCAAGTGGTGAGGTAGAATCTGTAGCAAATTATCCAGAAGATCTAGCTGTGATAACTGATGAACATGGCTACACTAAACTGCAGTTTTCAAATACAGATGAAAGAGCCTTACTTTGGGAAAAGATGCAATCTAGGATTTTCATAGCTAAAGAGGAGAAGTCAATGCCAGGCTTCAAAGTTTCAAATAACAGGAGGACTCTTTTGTTAGGGATTAATGAAGCCGTTGATTTTAAGTTGAAGCCAATGCTCATTTACCATTCTGAAAATTCGAAGACCCTTGATAATTATACTAAACTTACTCTCCATGTACTCCACAAAGGAAACAACAAAGACTGGATGAAAGCATATCTATTTACAGTTTGATTGACTGAATATTTGAAGCCCACTGTTGAAACATGCTTTCAGAAAAAAAAGAATTCTTCCAAAATGTGATTGTTCACTGACAATATACCTGGTCACCAAGAACTCTGACAGAGATTTACAAAGAGATTCATGTTGGTTTTTTTTCTGGAAACACAACAGCAATTCTGTTGCCCATGTATCAAAGAGTAATGTGTTCTTTCAAGTCTTATTTATTTAAAAATACATTTCATAAAGCTACCATAAATGTTGATTTCTCTAACAGATTTGGGCAAAGTAATTTGAAAACTTTCTAGAAAGGATTCACCATCTAGATGCCATAAAGTATATTTGCTATTCATAGGAGGAAGTAAAAATATAAACACTGATATGAGTGTGGAAAATGTTGATTTCTACTCTCATGTATGATTTTGTGGTGTTTAAGACTTTAGCGGAGGAAGTAACTGAAAATGTGCTAGAAATAGCAAGAGAACTAAAATTAGAAGTGGAGTATGAAGATGAGACTGAATTACTGTAATCACATGACAAATCTTGAATTTTTGAGGAGTTACTTTTTAGGAATGAACAAAGAAAATGAATTATTCAGGCAGAATCTACTTCTGGTGAAGATGGTATGAACATTGTTGAAATGACAACAAAGGATTTAGAGGGGCTAATTTTGGGATGTTACACAATTGGGTAATTTGTATAAATAAATTCATTAATAAGTTCAACAGTTAATATTTTAAAATAAATCTCCTTAATATTCTGTTTCAGAGTGGAAATACACAGATGTGAAGTAAGGCAGAAAAAAAAAATATTATTTTTCCTAAAGCAGGCTTTCTCAACCTTGGGACTTTGATATGTTGGGGATGGATAATGTTTTCTTGTACAGAGATATACTACATATCATAGGATGTTTTGCAGAATCCCTGCCCTCTGTCTGCTAGATGCTTATAGCACCATCCTTCAAATATGACAATTGAAACTGTCTTCAGATACTGTCTTCAATATTTCCAGAGGGGACAAATTTGCTCCTGTTAAAAACAAACAAACAAACAAACAAAAAACTCTTCTAAAAATAATACAAATGAGAAAGGCCAAGAGTAGCTGAGATAGGGGTGAATCCAGTATTTAAAGTTAAGTTTAAATCAATATATTTTGACATGAATCAAGAATCATTTGAACATATTATGATAATGTAAAAAATATATTTGAATCTGAAACCATACTAAGAACACTCAAATTCTACATGTTTCTAAATCTCAAAGGTAAATAAAAGATATCTTAATGTTTTTCATATTTCAATCATTATCAAGATAGCTAATGATAATTTTACAAATAATTATTGCAAAAAATCACCCCATCAGACTAGCAAAGTGAGTTTCAGAAAAACTAGGGCCTTCTCTAACCCCACAGATTCTATTCAATCTACTGTTTCAATTCTCCCATGGCACCCTCAGGTGCTCATAGGACATTTTGTCTTTATTCAATTTCTTTCTTCTCTGCTACTTTTAAAACTCCACAGAAAGATGTTACAGGTATTTTGTTCACTATTGTTGTTGTTGTTGTTGTTTCTTGATAATAATTCACTTATAATTTGGTAAGTGAATAATAATAACTTTGTATGAAATGCAAGGGGTTTATTAGAGGAAAATTAATTGCATTTGGGATAGCTGTCATTCACTGAGTACCTAGCTCACCTAGTTTTATTTCTTAATTCAGTACTTATTTAATACACTGAACATGTCATCATGTCTCTGACTTAAAGGCTTCTCAGTTTTTCCATGAATTTTCCTGTAAATCTCATGACACACTAACTGGTGCTTAATCAACATGCCTAAGATAGACATCTAATTTTAAATTCAAAGAGCATGATGAATGTCCTGTATTTATTATATAATTACAAATAGTTTTTAAAAAGCACACCTTAAACAGGAGTGCAACTATCTTGTCTGGGTGAAAATATAGACATTTCAAACATTTAAAGTTCTAGCTTTGTAATTTATAATATCTATTGTAATTTTTAAAGTTCTATGTAATTTGTTAAAAAATCTTTCTGTCACAGAAACATAACTGAGAAGGAACAGATAATATTATGACAGTCAAACCATGATATCGCTGTGCTTCTCCCTGTTTGTCCTAAATTACTAGCTGAGAGAAACTTCATGTTTGGGCTATCATCTATGTAAACTGAAGGAATAAATATGTTCTGCAAATTGATTTTAGAGAATAAACCCTCAGTTGCTGCCAAAATCTAGACATCATTATTATTAATTATAGTCAAGCTAAGGTTGCATGACTATGGCTCAAAGTAAATTAATACCAAGTTAAACTGCAGGAAAGAAAACAAAAACAGCATGTTTCATAATTTTTAAAAAAAGTATATATACTTTTGTCTCTGGTGAAATAGAATAGGTGGATTCTCACTAATGGATCATTAGATACACCATACCAGAGATGACAGTCTTATGTTCATACAATTGCTATGAAAATCGTTACGTCATATCCACACCTACTACGTATTGCCTGGTTACTGTGGATACATGTTAACCAGATTAGCAGAATGAATACTTACAAAGCCAAGAGAATCAGGTCCTATCTTGTTTCTAATTATAGAGATGAGAGAAATGAGGCAGAAAGATGACCAGATTTACCTAAATTTACACAATTAGCCAAAGTAACTTTGACTCAAGTAATAATTCATAACATAATTCATTCTTTAATTAACTGATTAGGGGATCAGTGTTTATTTGGGGGAGGATACCCAGAAAAGTACATTTCATGTGATTTAGCCCAAGACATTACTGTATAAAACAAATAGGGTTAAGCATAGAATGCCATAATGCCTAAATAAAAGAACTAATAACAGTTATTGAGTTTCACTTTTATGCTGTTACATTATGAGAGTTGAGTGACAATAAGTGCAGAATAAAACCTAGAGTTAGTCTTAATTCATTTTAATTGTATTAAAATGATAAAATATAATTTGAAATCTAAATCTATAAATAATAATGTTGTTTTTCTTTACAAGTCAGTTTATTTTTTTCTCAAGAAACTTTCACAAAAGCCATTTTAGAATTATTACATTTGTATATCAGAACTTTCACTGTATACATGTTTTAAATTTTCCTCTTGTGTAATATTGAAGATATTACTGATCAACAAAGTGGAAAAAACAGGTAGATAGCATAAAAAAATAGATGTACTATGTGAACCTCTGAATTACTTCATAAATGAATTATGAAACTATTAATTTCCTCAGACTTTTTAAGGAAATGTATTTCCAAATAATATTATCCCTGGCTCATCCAGAGCTATGAATTTATACTTGGATACATATTAGTAAAATAATAATTCACAATGTTTTGTAAATTTGTGAATGCCTTTTCAACATACAACAAAAATGAATGTCTAAAACTCACATTCTGTTGAAATGTGTCACATAACTGTTGATCAATGTCTGTGAAAAATCTACTGTTTATACATTTATTTAATCTTATTTGAAAATGTCAGAGACAAATATGTGTCAATTAAATTTTAAACACTAATCTTTAATCCAAATTGGTACTCTAAAAATTCAGTTGACTTACTAGAATAAATATTTGATCAGTAAAGCAATAAGAAATTTCAATGCAAATACGATATAAAATACAGATATAAATTCTGAAATATGTTACAGAGTAAAAAAGTCTTAAATAGGGAAGGCTTGCAAAAGTGTAAAAGACAGTCTCATCCTATGTCTTTCAGTTCTAATCTTAGTAAATGATGCTGAGCATCTATTCATCCTGTCAAAGTCAAAGAAATAGGACTATAAAAAAATTCACCTTTCTGTCTTCAATGAGATATCTTTTTCTGAGTATTGTTATAGGATTTTTCATATTATACCTTTGTCTTCACTGACAAATGTGACTGAAGGTCATTGATTGAGTTTTGCAGTTCTATGCATCAAAGGTCTCATTTTCCACTCTTTTCTTTATCCTTCATAGTTTCCACAAAATTTTACTAGTCAATTCAATGAAACCTGCAAAGTTGATTAATATGTACCTGGATTTAGATTTCTAGATTAAATTGATATTTCCCATTACTTCAAATCAAGGACATTAGTAGAAAGAACTATTGGATACATCTGCTTCTAATAAAACTGCAGCAGCTCTAAGAAAAATAAATTATACTTAGCCAGAAGACTTTCCACTTTTATGTCAAAATATATGGCATTATTTTCCCCAGCTAGCATTCATCACAGAACACCCCTAATTTTCTTGTTTGTCGGTTTCAATCAGAGGCTGAGTATTTCAATACCTGATGAAACAATTAAAATCAAAATGGTCCTTATGGCTACATTTCGGTGCTTGAAATAATTATTTAGGTGAATACTAAAGTTTTACCACATACATTAAGAATATAATGTACATTTAAGTGTTTTAAAATTATATAGTTTAGCAGATTAAGGTTGAATTGTCAAATGATTATAGTCAGATTCATAAACCCTTGCAGGAATCTGTGAGTGATAATTTCTCATTTTTAAAATAATTGATATAGTTTATATATTTGTGTTTAGAAACTACTAAATAACATTTCCTTGGGTATACCTGGTTGGCACAGCTGTATAACAAAAATGAGAAATGAATTATTACCAATTTAATTTGTAATCATGTGAAAGAAAATATTCCACAAAAATAAAATATCATATATTAAAACATTTATATAAGCATAAATAGTGAAATGTTACTTTTGCAAAAGTGAACCATCCAGGGATTATGTAAAAAGAATTATAGGTTACAAAGTTAAGATTTCTTAGTAAAAAATAAATTAAGCAATAATTAAGCAATTATCACAATAATAGCCTACCTAAACTATAATTTTCTCTACATATTTATATCATTGTTTACTCATCAATTTCTAATGTCATGTTTCCAAATGAGTAGGAGTTGGGGATGGAGGAAATTAAGCACTATAGAACAAATATTCTATAACACACATGGAAGTGTCAACCATGGTAGATACATCCCATTCACTCAATTTACAGCAATGGAACTTACTAACTTTCTTTTGGAATATCTAATTTGCATATGGTACGATTTCAAATTCTGCAGTTTATTGGCTTAACCTTAACAATTTAAGGTACAGAATAACACTGTAAAAATATTTCTATTGAGCAGAGTAAAATTCTCTAAAGTTTTGATCGTATAATCACTAAAGGATTCAAAATTACAGGTGTAACTCTATTTTTGAAATGGAAGGAAACAGTCATACAGGGTGCTAAATTATCTTCCCCCAAAAGACTTCTGCAATTTAAATTAATGGTGAAATACAGACTTGCAAAAGCTAGTAAGTTTGGTTTCTTGAAATCAACAGATTTGTCAAAATTGTGATTTACTATTATGAGAATAAGGTCCTTACAAATTTATACATTACAATTGGAAACAACTGTCTAAAAATGAGAACAAAGGAACTGGTGTCTTGATATGCACACCTGTGTGCATTATATTTCCTGGCCAGTTTAACTTTTCAAACTGAGACATAATTTTAGAACAAATCAAATGAAACAAAACCACAAGTATACTAATATTGTATGAGGTTCAGTCAACTTAAAAAATATTCTTACTTTTTATTAATACAGTGAGTGACAGAGGTAGACACTTAATATTTGCAAGTGCCTAGCACCTGACTTACGACGAATAAACTATGTATTTAACTAAATGTTTGTTTTGCCCTCTATCCCCAACTTTAGCACTCTTCACTCATCTATTTCTTTCACCTCTCTCACAATTGTGAATAATATCTATAATTAGCTTGTGAAGAATGGGATACATTGAAGAATAAAAGTTTACTAGAGTCTATCCAAAACATTGTAATATAAACAAAACTAGAGATCAAGAAAACAGCTAGTGAAATTTTGTGTTACAGTTTAAATCTTTGGAAGCAGTAACACAAATTCACATATCTTATTGATTGAAAATTTTTAAACCTCTTAAAAGAGAGTTTAGTGGATTGCTATAAAGACAAACGATATTAATTTTTAATTATTTTACACATACACAGAAACGACAACACAATCTAAGAATTGATGGAACGCAGGCAGTTATGGTCCACAACTATTAAACCTGAGTCACTTGAGTTTCCTAGGTAATTTTATTTCTTAAGAATAGTCCTAATGATATGGGTTAAATTGACTTTATCAAAGTTGAGGTTTGAAATAATAGCAAGAGGTGACTGTAATTTGAGAAATGATTATTAACTACAACATGTCAAATGTTGAGCAGTTTTAAAATACCTGGGTCTGAAATGTGAAAAGTTGTCTTGCCTTATTGATCATTTCCAGCATATTATTTTATATGTTATATATAACTATCCAAGATTTAAACACCTATAAGTTAAATCAATACAATTGAGGATGATAAGGGATATGAATAAGAACCTATAGAATTAGTATCACCAATAACTGTGAGTACCCTAAGTAGCTTACTCAGGTGATGCTACAAAGCTCAAGCTTACAACTTAACCCCCAGGAAACTGCCTTTGCACGGACGGACTCCACTGAGTCCCAATGTCCCTGTGTGACTGGTGCTCTAGTGCATCAAATGAAGGGCCACAAGTCATCTGAGCATCTTGTTAAAATGTGAGTGCTGTATCTTTAGCTCTGGGCCCTGAGACTCTCTTTCCAATAAGCTACTAGCATATTTTGAGTCTCCAAGTCCCCAGACCATATTTGAGTGAGATTTAATATGTTTTTGAAAGAAACAGAAAAGTATATAGACTCTGGTTATTTTATTTTGATCATACTTTAAGTCTCTGGATATTTGTAAAGGAAAATTATTAAACATTTATCTCAAAACCCTTCAAAAGCTGTCTTATTCAATATCCACCTTGTAGTGGTTTTAATGCCAATGTTTCTAATCCAGAAGAAAACAATCAGCCTCACTTAAAGTGCCTCACTGTATACCATGTTTACTTACAACACACTCACACACATTGTTACCTTGTGTAAAACAAGGAAGTGTTATTCTATTTTTCCCCCATTTTATGTGTTAATTAGGATAGGCTTGACTGCTACAGTTACAATGGAGTACAGCAACGGAATCTAGCAAAAATTAATTGTCACTCATTCAAAGTTGAAAGCTAGTTGGCAGCTCTCCAGAGCAATTTTATCCTTGTTGTGACTCAGGAATCTAGGCTACTTCTATTTTACAGTAATTTTATCTCCACCTGTGGCTACCATAATCGCTGTGGCAGTGAACAATTATGTAGAGAACTTCCACTTGCTTCTAACGGCCTCCTACCAAAAGTGATGTTTTTCACTTCCTTTCACAGCCAGTAAGCTCTCTATCTGGTCATGTGGTTCCAGTTTTCCTTTCTGGAAAGCTTGGAAGTCTTCCCAAATCCCAATAAAAGAGAAGGGAGCCCAATATAGTGAGCATAGCGATAGGTACTACACTGAATATTAGCTATGTGATCATGAACACTTCCGTAATAAACCTTTGCATGTTCTAGATTTTTCATCTTAAATTTAGGATATGAAGATGATCTCAGAAAGTTACAGTGAAGATTAAATAGGATAGCTTGTGTGCCTTAAGTAACACATAGTGTAGAAAACAGGATATGTTCGTTTTTTTTTTTTTTAAGACCCATAATTATCTGATGATGAATTAGCTCCCTTAGCTATAGGTTTAAACACATTTACTAAAAATTCTCAAGTTCCAATTTCACTTACTACTGTTTCTGCAAGTCTTTCAAAATAGGGAGGGAAGATCATTCAGGGACAATGAGAAATGTAACAGAAAATGCAAAGAGTCTTTTGGGAATATTCATTGATAAAAGCATTTTTAACTACCTGCTCACAATACATTTACTTGGAAAATGAATAGCAGGTGAGTAAAAATGGTCTCTCCCTTCTTCGAGTCCCAGTGGGTCTGAATTAAATTGATCTAAGATTAATAAGAAAAAAGCATACAAATTCAATATAAGTTTTACATGCCACAGGAAATCTTACAGGGAAATGAAAACATAAGTAATTGGCAAAACCTACATGCTTTTGTATTAGGTTGAACAAAAAGAAGCAATTGTGGAAAAGTAACTGAATTATGTAGAGTATAATGGAAGATAAGATAATCTTAACAAGATCTATTGGGACAGATTCTCTCAGCTATGACTCCCCATCAAAGAATTTTTCTTTTCTCCTGATGCAAGAAGGACATCTTTTGTATGAGAGTTTTAATCTGTTTTCAAGACAGAAAAGGAAAGATTGCAATGACTTCTTTCATCCACTGTTTTTCAATTGCCTTTAGATGAAAGTAATCTTTATGGTGAAGTGTCATATTTTGGGGTGTATATTCTGCCACCCTTCATAATTCATATAAATATGTATACAAAACTTTTAAAATTGAAAAGTTCATTCTATTCTCCTGTAGAACACATATTTTCTTTTTAATTTCATTTAATGTTAAGGAATTCTATATGCTTGAAATATCTATTAAACTAGAACTATGTAATGATATCAGTAGTAGAGCAGACAATTATTTGGAGGAAATAAATTGAATTAAACATGTATACTGAATACTAAAGAAGACATTAGAAAACAAATCTCTTTACAGCTGAAGGGCAAGTTATGGCTATTGTCAGGAACAGCTAAAGTGTGCATTCCATTTTCTAGGCTGTGGAGGCTTTCCTTTTTCAAAATATTAGAAATTACTTGCTTTTGCTTTTTGGATCAGAAAACATTGTGTATGCTTTTATTTAACTGTCTGAAAGTTGTTTCAAAACAGTATTTAATGTAACAGGGATGCCTGGTGAATGTCTCTGATTGAATTGATATTTCAACAGGTTGCATTTGTTTTTTAATATGACTATGCTAAAAAAAAAAAAATGAAAATATTGTTTTAATTTGTGAGAACAAGGCCTTCTGACCAATATTATGCCTTCCTTAGACACAGTGGAAGCTGGAGATAATTTTTGCCAATATGTCAAGATAATACAGAGCTTCTTGATCAATGTTTGGTTTGAATACAGAATCCAATTTGATGTTTTATATTATATATGCTATATCTATATATACACACACACAAAAAAAAAAATATGTTATATAATATATATTTTATACTCTATATGTATATATATATACACACACACTGTATATATGTTATATAATATATATTTTATACTCTCTCTCTATATGTGTGTATATATATACACACACACACATATATATACACTCTATTTTAGAGTTTTATTTTCCAACTGTCCCATTTTTACCCTACCCAACTTTCCTCCTCCACATACATGGCAAAATGGTTTTCTTCCATAGTTTTATTTACTTAGTTTTTTGTTCCCCTTTCACTGCAAAATTTACTTGCCTTACTAGTAGTACTTAAACAGATAGGACTGGTTTCAGTCTTGGTTTGGATATATGTGTGACTGGTTTCAAAATGGTCTACATTGTTCTTAAGTAATTTCAACCACTTTCTTAAAGCACAAACACATAAATTGAGGTTGAAGCAAGAAAAAGAATGAGCAGTCTAATGCAGAAAGATTGGCTTTTAACTGTTGTATTGCATCTTTAGGGAATGGAAGTCTTCTGTAAGCCCCATGTTGCTACAGCAGATAGAAATCTCCTTTGATCAATGTTGCATCAGCAAAGAACATTCCTATGTAAAATTGATATACACTTATTTGAGTGCAAACATTGTGAAATCTGTGTTAGAGATCAGGAGACATGCTGACATTGATTAAAGGAGATTTCTCCTGATCTCTAACACAGATTTCACAATGTTTGCACTCGAATAAAATTTGTAACAATTTTACATAGGAATGCTCTTCACAAGCTAGAATTGGAAATCTGAATTTAATAGCACCTATCAAATATAATTTTAAAATGATGGATTTTTCTTTTTTAGAATAGAAAGCTTAATTCTCCTTATCTGAGTTAGACATAAAAATTGACACCCTAGATGACAGTTTAGCTATTTTGTTTGTGGTGTTTGCAAATGTTTCCTTGACTCTTTTAAGTCACTTTAATCTCCGAATTAGGCCATATTCTTCTGAATCACGGAGTATAAAAAATAGTCTTTAAAAAGATTCACAGACATTCCATATTCTTTGCCAAACCTACTAGTATTGCTATCATTTTTATGCTCCACCTACGTAACATTAAGAAGTACTTTTGTTTAACTCACTATGAAACTTAAAGAAATGATGTATAATTTGAAGTTTTCACTTTTTTTTAGGCACATAAGATTTTTGAGACTGAAATAGTTTCTTGAAATCTATACTTATTGATAACAAATCGATGAAGCCATCAACAATTAAGTAATAGAGAAAACATTAGTTTAATTAAAATGGGCATTGACAACGTCCAATGGAAAATTTTAGCTCAATATTGTATGCTAGGGTTTGAATATTTATCCTCTCTGAAACTCCGGTTGAAACTTAATCTTCAATGTGGAAAAATTGAGAGGTAAGGCCTTTAAGGAGTGATTGAGTCATGAAGATAAATTGGGCCATTCCTGTATTAACAGATTATTGGTTTAATGAATTAACTGGTTATCTCACCAGTGGTACTTGTGGCTTTACAAGAAGAGGAAGAGGGACTGAGTGAGCACATTCATCTCACCTCACCATATTATTATGCCCTGTGCCGCCTCAAGATTCTGCGGAGTCCCCATCAGCAAGAAGACCCTCACCTGATGTGGCCCCTGGACATTGGACTTCCCAGCTTCCAGAATTATAGGAAATTTCTTTATTAAGAAACACATTACCGTCTTGGGTGTCCAGTCATAGCAACAGAAAATGGACTAAAAGGTTATGTTTCAAATTTGTGTGGTATAGGTTTCCAGAAAAGAATGTCTTCATTAGCATTTAATCAAGACAATCCTGGGCTTTCTCTATGTTTTCAGAAAGTGTCAACGTACATTCTTAAAATGATGAATCAGGTTGTAAAGAAATAACATAGCCTTTTCATAGTCAGATAATGTCAAATTTAAAATGGAGCATTAACCTGTACGCACCGTCAATGTGGGGAGAATCATAACCCTGTCAAATTTTAATACCATTTTAACACTCTTTTCAGAGTGGGAAATACAAGTAAAACAGTTGAGAAAAATGCAACATTTAAACCAAGTAATATGGGAAACACATAGAGGTAATGAATGCTGGTCAATTCGTGGTATCTAACTACATAGAAGTTTTACATTAGTAAATAGAAACATAAGAATTCATAGTGTGGGTATCAGTCTGAACCAACTGTTTACCACCTCTCCTTCCCAAAGCCTCATTCAGTGTCAGAACTACTGATGTTTAATAGGATTTATGTATGGCATACATTAGACTACGTTGTGTTTTACATCCCTCCTCTCTTTGTTTTCTGTTAGGTCTTCAGAGATTCTGGCCTGGTCCACTAGAAGAGTCTCCCACTGACTGGCTCCTTGCCTGAAATTCATTTGTGTCGTGGCTGGCCACCAGAGTGACCTATCCAAACATTATATTTCACCATGCATTTTCAGTGTTTTAAGGCTTTCTCTGGCTTTCCACCTTCTAGAACCTATAAATTCACAACAGAAATATCACAATATAAAGATTCATACAATGGGACCCTCCATATTATCAATTTCACAGGATTCTCCTTTTTCTTAGTCACTTGTTTGCTTGTATTTCTTATTTCAATACCCTAAATAACTTGCTATTTCCTGAATAAATCCAGACAACATACTGCTTCCTCCCCTATGCCTTTATTTTCTTTTTTCATTTTTGAGACAAGAGTATCACTCTATTGTCCAGGCTGGAGTGCGGTGGCCTGATCTCGACTCACTGCAACCTCTGCTTTCCAGGTTTAAGCAATTCTCCTGCCTCAGCCTCCCAAGTAGCTGGGATTACAGGCACCTGCCACCATGTTCAACTCATTTTAGTATTTTTAGTAGAGACAAGGTTTCTCCATGTTGGCCAGGTTAATCTCGAACTCCTGACCCCAAGTGATCCACCTGCCTCAGCCTCCTAAAGTGCTGGGATTATAGGCATGAGCCACCACGGCTGGCTACCCATGCCTTTCTTAAGGCTGTCCTCCACTTTGCTATGACATTCCACTTGCCCCATTTGTTAGGTTTTTCGCTTGACTCTTCCTTTAATATTTAAGTGTTATCTAATTCAGTTAGCTCTTCCTGATTAATGTTCCTCCAATCATGTTAATTTGCCTCTTCTAAATACTTCTATAATGTCCGCTGCATTTATTATTGCTTACTGCAATTGGCATTTGCCTTTTCTTTTTGTATTAGCCAGGCATGGTGGCACATACCCGTAATCCCAGCTACTCAGGAGGCTGAGGCAGGAGAATCACTTGATCTCAGGAAGTGGAGATACTGCTACTGCACTCCAGTCCGGGCAACAAGAGTAAAACTCCAACTCAAAAAAGAAAATGTGTGCATGTGTGTGTGTGTGTGTGTGTGTGTGTGTGTATATATATATATATATATATATATATATATCCTTTTGTTATCTACTTTATGACCAGGTCGATAGCTCCTTCAGTTCAGCAAGGATGCCTTAATTATCTCATTCTTAATTATCACATTCTGATGTAAATGGAAATACTAAACAAGTTTTTAATAGCTGGATCCTAACCTCTGACTTGTTTAAAGAGATGTACTGAAATTTTCGACATCACTATTCGTTTAAATGGACACTCTATTTTTTTAACACAGTTATGTAAGTGCTCAAAATGGAGTTTCCTACATATTAAAACATTCCAAAAATGTTTCTAATAAATATACCTAATTTAATTTACCTAATTATCTAATTTAAATATATCTAATTTATATATATAATTTATTAATATAAAGAAAATATATATAGAAAATATATTAAATATCAATTATATGATTATAATATATATAAACATATAATTATATATCAATAATTACATAAATATATAATTATATATCTAATTATATAAATATATGTTTATAGGTATATTTATTGGATATATTTAAATATATACTTAATATATATTAAATATATAGGAAATATGTATTTATAGGTATATTGATTGGAAACATCTGCTTGTATATTTAATACAGAGGAAGTTCAATATTAAAGGTTTTCTCCTCCCAGTATAGTGCATTAGTCTGTTTCTTTGAACATATGCCTCCAGGTGTCAGCCTGTAGGAAGTCATTTTAAACCATGCACACTGGGGTAGTTTCCATGGAAGCAGAAATTAACCATTAACAATCTCCTGCATATTTCACATCTGGTATAATCCCCATTGTGGAGAAAAAAATGAATCAAATTACTACTCTAAGAGACAAGTGGAAGTAAGAACACTTATGTTAGTAGTTATTTCATATATTACTGCACATGTTCCTTGGTGATATGTATCATACATTAATAGAAAAATATAAAGAGCCACAATCTAACGACTTTTCCAAAACTTATTTTTAAAGGGACTATATGATAATAACCTTTGTTATTCTAGGTCGTTAAATATCTACCCTACCAAAGTTGGGCACAGTGGCTCACGCCTGCAATCCCAGTACTTTGGGAGGCTGAGGTGGGTGGATCACAAGGTCAAGAGATTGATACCAGCCCGGCCAACATAGTGAAACCCTGTCTCTACTAAAAATACAAAAATTAGCCAGGTGTAGTGTCATGAGCCTGTAATCCAGCTACTCGGGAAGCTGAGACAGGAGAATCACTTGAATCCAGAAGGCAGAAGTTGCAGTGAGCTAGATTGCGCCACTGCACTCCAGCCTGGGGACAGAACAAGATTCCGTTTCAAACACACACACACACATACACACATTTACATATATATATATATATATATATATATATATACACACACACACACACACACACCCTACTAAATATCTCAAGGATCTCCTCCCTAGGTTTCCTTTGTTTGAACAATAAATACGTGTATTTGCCCATAGTCTCAGAAAAAAACTATTAATTTGAAAAGATAATGTTCACTTGGCCCAGTGAAAACATTTCTTTGTTATTTCTGTTAAAGCCAGAGAGTCAAGTTTTGAGAGGCAGAGAGTTAGAGAAACCCTCCTCAGGTATTATCACATGCAGGAGTTTTAGACTCGGAATTAATGAAGAAAACTAGGTATTCCCCCAACTGTAATTTGCTCTCACTTGACTCGAGTTGCACAGTGATCCATCCCTTTTTGAATCTCTATCACACAAGTAGTTTATGTTGCCTTGGAAACTTTTTAGAGGACAATTCAAATTGTGTTTTCTCAAATGCATTTTGGAACTGACTCATTAAAGAGATTCAATTAAAGAATAAAGAAACTTAAAAAGGAACATTGTGCTATTACATCTAAATTCTATTTGAGAAAATATCAGATAAACATAAAATGCAGAACATTTCATTAAAATCAAAATTAATATATTCTTCAAAAAATGTCAATTTCATAAATTACACAGAGAAGATTAAGAATTGTTCCATATTAAAGGAAATTTGAAATGCAAGACAACTAAATATAATGTGTTGTCCTAGACTGCTTCCTGTACTAGGAGACAAAAGTCAAGCTACGAATGACTTTATAAGGTCAACTGACAAGATTTGAATACAGATCATAACATAGATAAAAGCATTGACTAAATGTTTAAGTTACCTAAGTTCTTGACACTACTGTGATTATTTATAACATTATCCTTATTCTTAAAAAATTCACCGTGAAATACTCAGCACTAAAAAACTATAAGTAAACAACTCTCAAATAATTCAATAAAGTATATTTAATATGTGACCTGTTTATATGTGTATATACACAAACACAAGAATGCATATGTAATATATATTTTATATGCTTATGTTACCTACATAATACAATAATTGTATAAAACACTTAATGATGTGTGTGTATTTACACACAGAGAGAAATACAAATAATTATAATTTTATTATTGCACAAATAAAACAAGTAAGGCTAAAATTTACAAAAACTAAGTATAAAGAAAATATGTGTGATTTTTGCACTGTTCTTGTAATATTTCTATATATTAAAATATTTTCAAGTGAAAGTTAAAAAAACTAGATTGAGCAATATTAATTTCCTGGTTTCAATGACTGAACTATGGTTAAATAAATTATTGACACTAAGAGTAGCTAAGAATCATTTGAAAATTTCCGTACTTATTGTGTAACACTTCTTTAAGTCTAGATTTATTTCAAAATAAAAGGTTTAACATAGTTATTCTCTACTGCAAAATTAGAAAATAAAAAAAATTATATTCTAAGTATCAATATGTTTCATGTATTAAAGTGCTTTTTTTCAAAATAAATACATATCTATATTTCTCTAACTTTGTCCTTTGAAATATCCCAGAAACAGTGTCAGCCCAATTACTGTATTTTGGCACCTGTATTCTGGTTACTATCTGATTACTAAAAAGAACCATTGTATGTAGCTTATAAACAACAGGATTTCATTTCTCATAGTTCTGGAGGCAAGGAGCCCAAGCCCAAGGTGCTGGCAAATTTGGTGTATAGTAAGGGCCATTTCTTTTACAGAGGGATGTCTTCTCACTATAATGTCGCTGAACTCCCTTGGGGTTACTTCTTTTTTTTAATTATTATACTTTAAGTTCTGGGGTACATGTACAGAACATGCAGGATTGTTGCTTAGATATATGTGCCATGGCGATTGCTGCCTCCATCCCCCTATCACCTACATCAGGCATTTCTCCCAATATTATCCCTCCCCAACCTCCCCACCCCTGCTATCCCTCCCCTAGCACCCCATCCACCAACAGACCCCACTGTGTGATGTTCCCCACCCTGTGTCCATGTGTTCCTATTGTTCAAAACCCATTTATGAGTGAGAACATTCTGTGTTTGGTTTTCTGTTCTTGTGTCAGTTTGCTGAAAATGATGATTTCCAGATTCATCCATGTCCCTGCAAAGGATATGAACTCATCCTTTTTTATGGCTGCATAGTATTCCATGGTGTATATGTGCCACAATTTCCCTGTCCAGTCTATCATCGATGGGCATTTGGGTTGGTTCCAGGTCTTTGCTATTGAAAACAGTGCCACAATGAACATACGTGATATGTGCATGTGGCTTTATAATTGAATGATTTATAATCCTTTGGATATATACCCAGTAATGGGATTTCTGGGTCAAATGGAATTTCTATTTCTAGGTCCTTAAGGAATCGACACACTATCTTCTACAATGGTCGCACTAATTTACACTCCCACCAACAGTGTAAAAATGTTCCTATTTCTCCACATCCTCTCCAGCATCTGTTGTCTCCAGATTTTTTAATGATAGCCATTCTAACTGGCATGAGATGGTATCTCAATGTGGTTTTGATTTGCATTTCTCTAATGTCCAGTGATGATGAGCATTTTTCCACATGTTTGTTGGTTGCATAAGTATCTTCTTTTGAAAAGTGTCTGTTCATATCCTTTGCTCACTTTTTGATGGAGCTGTTTGTTTTTTCTTATAAATCTGCTTTAGTTCTTTGAAGATTCTGGATATTAGCCCTTTGTCAGATGGGACTATTTCTTAAGGTATTCTTACCATTCATTAAGGTGGGACCTCATGGCCTAATCACCTCCCAAAGGAGTCTACCTCCTAATACCATCATCCCAGGGCTTGGAAGTTTAACATATACATTTGGGGAGGCATAAACATTCAGCCCATTGCAAATACAAAATGTGTATGTGACACTGATAGCATCCAAGATGATGCCTGGTGGTCTTTCTGATGTTCATGCTCAGGCCGATCGACACAACAAATAGAATATACCAGAAGTGGCACAGCATGACAACAAAGGCTAAGTCATTAAAAACAATATGCTCCTGCCTTGTGTTTTTTTGAAACACTCTATGAAAATCCAGCTGCCATGCTGTGGGGCCCCTCATAAGTCCTATGGAAAGGCTACATGGAAAGAGCCTTTCACCACCAAGCATCAACTCCTAGTATATCACCTTGAACGCAGCCCCAGTCAAGCCTTTCAACCTGTTACTTCAGCTGACATCTTGATTGATCTTGATTGCAACTTCAGGATGGAAATCCCCAGTTAAGCCTTTCCCAAATTCTTCACCCACAGAAACCATGATAGCTTTTAAGCCATTAAGTTTTGGCATTATTCAGCATGCAGTAACAGATAACTAAAGCAATTATTTAGGGCCAATTATATCCCCGAGTGTACTCACACAACTCTACAGAAAATACTAAAGTAATTCAATAATGAAGGCAAAGAATTTCTTACAGTAGGAAGAAAAACACTGATAGTCATCAGAGAGGACTGAAACTTCCTGATGCTGGACGGTACCCAGAGCCTTTTCTCAGGTACACAGCATGTGCTTTGTTTTCCAGTTACAAACCACTTCAGACCAACTAAATGAAAACATTGGAAGTGGAGCTCAGCAATTTGTGTTTTATCAACTCTGTGATTCTGATGTGTGCAAACGTTTAAGAATTACCGCTTTCTGTGGTCATCTCCCTCTTGGAGGCGTAGAATTACTGATGTAGTAACCATAAACAAGGTTCAGTGTATTCCATTAGGGTCACAACAGCAATCTAGAAGCCACAGGTATAAGTCTCATTGGCAGGAACAAAACGGTCTTCAAGTGGCTTGAGATACTTTCTATTGTCATGATATTCACATAGGCTATATTTCAACTGACTCTGGTGCTCGGACCATACAAATTGTTACAACAAGGCCCATTAATGGTCAACACTTGTCGGATGTTTTTGTAGTTGCTGTCAATAACTCCTTACCTGACTTCCTTTTCTGCAGAAATGTGGATTGCAAGGCCATCACCATGCTTTATTCCAGTATAATTCCAGGAGAGGGCCGTGTTTAAATACAGGAAATTTGCGGACAGAGATACATGCAGACTGTGCCTTATAAAATTACCTTTGCCACCCTCATAGATACACGCAACTCAAAGCAAGGTGACCATGCATTACAAATCAGAGGTCCAAAGACATAATTACAACCACACCAAAACTGCTACCGAAACAAACTTGGCCTGACTCTTCTGGAAATTACATACGTCACTTAAACCACAGAAGTCTCAAGTGGCAACACTAAGTTTTTACTGAGTCATAGTAATATTAATCTGAAAGATAAAATGCCATAAAAATGAAGGAAAAGTAAACTCTGGTCTACTGGTCTAGACCAGAGACTAGAAAACCACTTGATGATATAAAGCAACTATAGAATTTGTATGTGTTTATGTTGTTTACAGTTGTGTCTGTTGCTTTCTCTCTGGAAAGCTTTTCTTTCCTAGCTTCTCATCGTATCTATTTCCTTCAAGTGTCTTTCACAGTGATGATGAAGTTATAATCTGTAAAAAGAGTACATAGTCCTAAAGAAAATTGACTCATTAATGCACAGATCTGTCTATAAACAGAATAATCGTAAGTGAAATCAGCCTGCTCCATAATCAATAAAAGTCTATCATACATATTTAGACAATTTGAATACAACCATCAAATCACCATGTTTACTGATTCCCCTTGCTTTTACAGCATATTTAAATTCCTTTTCAAATATATATATTTCATCTGTTTATTTTTGAGATGGAGTGTCACTCCATTGCTCAGGCTGAAGGGCAGCGGTGAGATCTCAGCTCACTGCAACCTCTGCCTCCAGGGCTTAAGTGATTCTCCTGCCTCAGCCTCCTGAGAAGCTGAGATTACAAGTGCATGCCACAATGCCTGGCTAATTTTGTATTTTTAGTAGAGACAGGATTTCACCATGTTGGCCAGACTGGTCTCAAACTGCTGAACCTCAAGTGATCTGCTAGCCTCAGTCTCCCAAAGTGCTGGGATTTGTGAGCTACCATGCCTGGCCTGATCTTGTTTTTTAATTAGCTTCTTCATTTTTCAAATTTAAATCATTTTTCCAACTTTTAGTTATAGCAAGTCTTTTGAAGTTTGTGAATAAAAGGGTTTCTCTTCTCTGGAAAGGTGGTTGGTGGGGAAATCTTGGATTACATTAGAATGCAAAGAAGAATCATTGAACTATTGTGTTAGTAACTGGAGTAAGTTTAACTGATTTTTGGCTCCCAAATCGTTTTCTTAGTTTTTTCCTCCATAGAGATTTTTCATTAAATGACAAAAATGATATTAACAACTCAGAAGCAGAAGGATCTGATTTGCACTATATAAAAAATCATATTTCTAGGAAAGTTATCTTGTTTTGTAAGGTTAGATGTCTTCCTTTCCTAGTAACTTATTAAAAATTTCATATTTGCCATCCATTCATCCATTCATCCATCATCCATCCATCTATCCATCCATCCATTCATCCATCTATCCATTCATCCATCCATCCATCTCACCCATTTACTCACTCATACATGAATTTAAATTCATATATGGAGTATTGGTATATATTTGCTGTAATAAGAAGTCATTAATTATTTTAAACACTGACAATTCTCTTGAAGTTTAGACCACTAGAACATATCGATATCCCTTCATGTAAAGACCTAATTTCTAAGCATGCAGTCAGGATTCATTATACAGCCAATTTTGAAAATAATAATTAACCTAACTTTCAAGAGGACTTAATTGAACTATTAATATTGTGCTTTTAAATCTTATTTTGAATTATGTTTTAGTTTTTTTATCATGTTATATTTTAATAATATCAGAGTATTAAAAAGTCAAAATTCTATACATTTTATTTCATTCGAAAAACATTTCCAAGTTTTTGTAAGAGTAAAGCAGAGAACATCTTAAGAATCATTTTTAGTTTTTTTAATTGACTTAATGCTATTCTATTATTTATTTTTACAAGGCAAAACCATTGTGATGTATGTATTTGTCTTAATTGTGGTAACTTCTGATTTTGATATAGCTACTTAATTTACTGTTAGTATATGTGTGTTACCTTGACCTGGACCTATTTATTATTGTCACTCCTCATCACTATCTCATGTATATCCTTACTTTTCCTATTGAAAATATGTGTCATTATTTAAAAGAGTTACATGTATTTGCTTTATATGACTGGAATACAGTTTCCTAAGCAAAGAGAATGATACACCTTGTTGACTTCTAATGTGATCAATGTCTAGTGGTGTCCTGGCATATATTAGATATTCAAGATGCATATATTTAATAAAACACTGAATATTTCCTGCCATATTTCTGATAGTTTTCTATTTCCTAACTTAGCATAAGTGAGCATCTAATTTAATTAATTTTCTTCCAACTGAAACATTTTCCATCATTTTAAGGATTCCGGTAATCAATAATTATATACCTGTATATTAATACAATCTTAAGTTACAAGCATTAATTCTGCAAAGGATATATTAGAATGGTTCATATCCAATGTATTAAATAGATATTTCAGGTTCTTTTAAACAAAACCAATTTGAAATACACACTGACCTTGAATTTATTTAACAACTAGTTACTGCAATCATTATTACTAAAGTGTCCATTGATTCTGAGCATGTTTTTAATCAGTTTCTGAGGTAAAGCTCATTATGTCTTAATACTTTGAAGCAAAATAGAACTATAACAACTATAAGAACTATAATAGAACTATAACAACATCTAGGATGTTTTAAATAAAAACATTTAGATCATGTGGCCACCACATTACCTAATATAGTCTTTCAACAAATAGCCTATTATAGAAATGTAAAGTATCACCCTTACAAAGCATTAAATACATATGTTTTCTCAAAATTCATATTCCGTTAGCTGGGCATGGTGGTGCATGTCTGCAGACCCAGCTACTTAGGAAGCTTAAGTGGAAGGATCTCTTGAGCCCAGGAGTTTGAGGTTGCAGTGAGCTATGAGCACACCACTTCAGTCAAGCCTGGGTAAGACAGCAAGATGCCTTCTCAAACATAAAGAAAGAAAAAGACAAGCAAAAGAAAAAGAAACAAAATTTATATTTTGAAATCCTAATCCCCAAGGTGATAGTTTTAGGAGCAGGGCTTTTGGGAGGTGATTCAATCAAGGGGATGGAGCTTTCATGACTGGCATTAGTGCACTTATAAAAGAGAGCCCAGTGAGCTTGTTGGCCCCTTGCACAATGTGAGGTCATAGTGGGAACGCACCTTCTATGAACCACAACTTGGGCCCTCCATAACTATGAATCTGCTGACACCTTATTTTTGATTTTTCAGCCTCAAAGAACTGTGAAAAATAAATGTCTATTGTTTATAAGCCACACAGTTTCTAGTATTTTGTTATAGCAGCCTGAACAAATTAAGACCACCAGATAAGTTATTTCTTTAACTTTTACTTTAGGTTCAGGGGTGCATGTGCAGGTTTGTTACACAGGTAAATTACGTGTGGTGGGGGTTCCTTGTACAGATCATTTACTCACACAGGCAGTAAGCATAGTACCTGATAGGTGGTTTTTTGATCCTCTCCCTCCTCCCAATCCCCTTCCTCAAGTAAGTTCCAGTGTCTGTTGATGCTTTCTTTGTATTCCTGTGTTCTCAGTATTTAGCTGCCACTTATAAGCAAGAATAGGCAGAATTTGGTTTTCTGTTCCACTGATAGTTTGTTTAGGATAATGGCCTCCAGCTCCATCCATGTTGCTGCAAAGGATATGATTTCATTCTGTTACACTGGCTTCATAGTATTTCATGATGTATATCTTTATCCAGTCTACCACTGATGGACATTTAGGCTGATTCCATGTCTTTGCTATTGTGAATAGTGCCACAGTGGACATCCACGTGCATGTGTCTTTATGGTAGAATGAGTTATGTTTATTTGTTTATAGGCCAAATAATGGGAGTGCTGGGTCAAATAATAATTCTGTTTTAAGTTCTGTGAGAAATTGCCACACTGCTTCCCAAAATGGCTGAACTAGTTCTCATTCCCACTAGCAGTGTATAGGTTTTTCCTTTTTTCTGTAACCTCTTCAGCATCTGTTATGTTTTCACTGTTTATTAATAGCCATTCTGACTGGTGTTATATGGGATCTTGTTGTTTTGATTTGCATTTTTCTAATGATTTGTGCTTTTGAGCATTTTTCCATATGCTTTTTGGTTGTGTGTACGTCTTCTTATGGGAAAGTGTCTGTGTATATCCTTTGCCCACTTTTTAATGAGGTTGTTTTTTTCTTAATTTGTTTAGATTCCTCACAGACTCTGGATATTAGATATTTGTCAGATGCATAGTTTGCAAATATTCTCTTCCATTCTGTAGCTTGTCTATTTACTGTGTTGATAGATTTTTGTATATGGTGTAACAAAGGGATCTATTTCCAATCTTCGGCAAATGATGAGATAGTTATCTCAGCAATATCTATTGAATAAATGTTTTTCCACTTGTGTCTTCGCTTATTTTTTGTACAATGTTCTGTGATTCTCACTGTAGAGATCTTTCACTTCCCTGGTTAGTTGTATTCCTAGGTATTTTGCCTTTTGGTGGCTATTGTGGATGGGATTGCATTCTTGATTTGGCTCTCAGCTTGGACATTACTGGTTTATGAAAATGCTACTGATTTTTAGACATCGATTTTGTATCCTGAAACTTTGCTTATGTTGTTCATCAGCTGAGGGGGCATTTTTTTTCCAGACTATGTGGTTTTCTGGGAGATAATTATATCTGCAAACAGAGATAGTTTGACTTCCTCTCTTTCTATTTGGGTGACTTTTATTTCCTTCTCTTGATTGATTGCTTGGATAGGGCTTCCAGTACTATGTTGAGTAAGAGTGGTGGGAGTGAGAATCCTTGTCTTGTTGTGGTTCTCACGGGAATGCTTCTAGCTTTTGCCCATTCAGTATGATGTTGGCTGTGGGTTTATCATAGATAGCCCTTATTGTATTAAGGAACGTTCCTTCAATGTTAAGGGTTTGTAACATGAAGGCATGTTGAATTTTATCAAAAGCCTTTCTTGCATCTATTGAGGTGATCCTGTGATTTTTGTTTATAGTACTGTTTGTGCGATGAATCACATTTCTTGATTTTCAAATCATGTGTTCTTTGTTACCTGCTATGATGTATTGTGGATAAAAATGGCCATAATTATTTTCCTTCCTGGTTCTATCCCTAATTACGCCATGGTTTTTAGTCTTGTCTTCTAACGTAGCGGCGTCTATTTAAGCAACCCTAAATTCTGTGACTTTATCTGATCAATAGGTTGTGGTGGAAGGTTTGTGGTACCATCACCAAGCAGATTTATGTTGGCTTCTTGGACCCCGGTGAACAAGATCAGGCTAATTGGCTGATAGATGAGACAACAGGTGGGTCATATTCTTCCCAGTAATTCTAGCAAAGCCACATTGGTTTGTTTTCTATTCATTAGTCATAAAGCAGTTATGATTAAGTACATTTTATATAAATTGTGTTATCTATTGGAAAACCAGAACCTCGATATAGTCAAGCAGACATAAGTATCATAAAATATTTGTAATAAAAACATATATAATACATAAAATGCAAGGTTTGTTTAAATGGTGTCAATGATTCAGTGAAAGATATGGAACAGGAATTATTAATCTTATTTTATACTGAAGGCAGGAGAATCATAAAGAATTAACTTCTTAAACTTTTAAAGGAGGGTAAGCATCCGAAATTTGAACTTATAATTTTTATTTCAGAATCAATGTATTGTTATTATAGTAGACCCATATTTTAGATGAAATACATTTGCTTTCTCTTTGTTATAATGAAAATGTGTGTATGGTTTTCTTTTTATAGTTTTGCTTTATTTTTTGTTTCCTCCCAGTATTTAACATCTGCCTGGACTCATGACTACTAAGTAATAGCCAGGCAAGACTCAGGAACAATATATACTTTCAGATTTCTCAGGAAGATGAAACAAAGAAGTTTGAGACATGAGATGACTACAGATTTCTTGATACAAATCTGTTTTACTCATTTAGTGTTACCTATGAGTATTATTATGTTATCTACAACAAAATTCTATTATCCATTTATTTAATTGATACTTCCTGAGTTCCTACTATTTGCCAGGCATGGTGCTACTACTGTCTATAGTGGGAAACAAAAGAGAAACCCTCAGTTCCTGGCCTCATGGAGCTTATAGTCCAATGTGAGAGACAGATAACTAACAAGCAAATACACATACATTAAGTTGGAAATGACAAACGTTAGACTGGAAAAGAACCAGAAGCACTGAGGGAAAACAAAGGGCCAGGGATTTAGTGGTGGAGAAGTATGAGTGCTGCTCTGGGTTAAAAGATGTGGAATCAAAACATGGAAGCAAAGGCAGGCACAGTGGCTTGCACCTGTAATCCTAACATTTTGGGAGATAAGCGTAGGTGGATCACTTGATCCCAGGAGTTCAAGACCAGCCTAGGCAACATAGGGAAACCTCATTTCTACAAAATTGAAAAGTTAACCAAGTGTGGTGATGCATGCCTATAGTCTCAGTTACTGGAGAGTCTGAGGTGGGAGGATCACTTGAGCCCAGCAGGTCAAGGTTGCAGTGAGCCATAATTGTGTCACTGTACTTCCAGACTCTGTTCCAAAACCCCAAAATACAAAAAAAAAAAAAAAAAGACCTGGAAACAGAGATGGGGTGGAGAAACAAGCCCCCAAAAACTGAACTTTGTGGGCAAAGCCTGTAAGGTGAGCAAGAGTTTCAGACACCTGAGAATTTGAATAAGACTCATTAAGGCTGAAGGAGAGGAAATGAAACAGAATGTGCCAAGAAATGAAGGGGTGGAAATAGGAGCCTTATAGGCTAAGGATAACATTTAATTATATCTCACTGAGGCATACAGAAAAATGTAAGCAGAAGAATTACATACTCTTATGATCTACCAGGGGAAGACCAAATTTGGGATCATGAAAATGGGAAAAAGGCAAGGCATTATTTTAACAGAATGACTTTTTTAGCAAAGTAGAAATAAAACATTAAAAATATTTTACAGGTAATATTAATATGTCAAGTGATGAATTAATATGGGATTTTAGAAATAAATTGATGTAAACATGAGTCCCAGATAGAGGTCTTGGTAGCCTCTCTTATAGACCATTTTTTTCATAACTTGGAAAAGGTAAGCTGAAATCATGTGAAATATATTTAACTCATCAATATTCAATGAAATTTTTACCTAAGTGAATCCATAAAAACTGCCATGGGTAGGAATATAGTTTATATAAATGTATGTGTAATGCATTTATGTATATAAACTGAAGATAGAAATAGAATTATGCATTGTTGTTGTAGTTGTGTTTTGAGTTACATTCAGAAATGCACTGTGAATATTTTGAATGCCCTATTTATTGAATTTCTAAGCATCTTATGTCCTTATTAAGGTCTAGAATTCTGTTTGAATTCATTTAAATAACTTCCATCTGATGTGCTTTTTATAACAATAACTTCAGTTCTAGCCAAAAACAATTTTTGTCAATCATTCCCAGTTTTTATTTTCACCTTTTAAAATATTATTATTAGACAAGAAAGAGCCTTATCTTTATATGCAAGCTAATCAAAATTTTGGAGAATTTATTTTCCTTATGATTATCTGATTATGCCAATTCCATATCAAGTAGATATTCAAACATTTCAGCAGCATGTGTGTAGCTATTATAATTGACAAACCAAATGGAACCTGAACTCTTTGAGCGCAGAGAACATCTCCATCTCCAGAACCTGGAACAATGTATTAAACGTAATAGGTGTAAAGAACTGTTCACCTGATATAGTGGGCATGATTTGTCCTGCCCTTAAACTAGAAGAAAGGACTTAACTTTCCAGGCTTCTTTGCAACTACAATTCAGGCATGTGGCCTTCATTCAAAATGAAACTTTTATTTGAAACTTGGTACCATGAGAGAACAAGCTCTGCAAAAGGTAGCTCTTACCAAAGGGGATAATGGCAGAGGTATCTGGAGGTTGTTACAAGGCTAACATAGAAAATGGAATAATAGCCGTTACAAGGCTGTGTGTTAGTGTTCATGGTGAACTTGGTTTCAGCACATGAAGTTCATCCCATAACTGTTACATAGGAGCAGTGACATTCTTCTTATGAGGCCATTGTTTGGTTTTTTATTCTGTTCCTGTTTTTGGCAAGCTTTCCTGTAATCTGAATTCCGAGACTGTATCTCTGGATTTTCCAGTGATTGTGGATTCTATCAACCATTCTATTAATTTAATCATCAAATCCTTTCTGAGCATCTACCATAAGCCCAGTTACTTGGCAATAGGATATGCAGTCTTTGTATTTAAAGATTCTAACCAAGAATGCAAGTAACCAAGAACAAGCAAAAAGTTACAATTTTCATATGATAAATGCTACAAACAAATCCCCACATATGTCAATAGAAACATACATAAAAACACCTAATCTAGGCTTATGGGATCAAAGTAGGCTTCCTCAGAAAGGCAAATCTGAACTAATCTCAAAGCAGGGCTTTCCAATCTGTGGCTCACAGACCACCTACATCAGAAACATCTGGGATATTTATAGTGCAGAGTTCATGATCACCCTCTAAATTTACTGATTCAAAATTTCTGAGATTTTACACAAGAATCTGCAATTGCATCAAACATCACACACACACACAATAAAAATCTAACAGAAAAAAATGAAAATGAGTTGACAGAGAGAAGAGAATGGATCTAGAATTTAAGTATCAGGTGTAAAAAGAGTGTTTGTATGATTACTGTCCAATGATCGAAGCACATGCAGAGATAGATACTATCAACTGTCTGTATATTAACATAATTTTATACCAAGAGAAAAAGCCTACAGTATGGGGTCAAAGAGATATTGACTGAATCCTACATTCCCCACTTATCCCATTGGCTAAGTTGTGAAGCTTTGAATCTCAATATCTTCATTGAAACATAAAAAAGTGATCACAATCTCATGGGAAGATAACTAATACTAAGTAAAACAAGGTTGTATAAAGGCAGCAAACATCAATAAATGTTGGTTTCCTTCCTTTTGTGCACACATTCTTTTAATCTAAAATTGTTGCCTATATGCAGCATATGTTTAGGAGTTATGAGTGCTGATACTATCAACACACAAAGGAGTATAAAAAAATCAGCTGTTAAGTAGAAGATTACCAATGGCTTTTACTAATGACCATAATATAAGCTTAACGCCATGTTTGTAATGCACATTACAGTTCACTTAGGAACACATTATTTTTAGTTGAAATATATTATCATGTTGTATGAATTGACCTATGGATATGTTCTCCCTAATTTTGAGAATGTTGTCTTTGATCTAGCTTGTGAAAAATATTAATAGCAAAAGAAAATAAAAGGCCATATTTGGTCAAAACTCAAAGGAAGATATTTTAAATTTATTAAGAGTATCTTAAGAATTTTCTAATATTTAGTATTATTTGTAGTAAAATGTAAGGCTGGCACAATATTGTCACTCACATCTAAAGTCCTTCCTTCTAAAAGTCTAAAACATTATTTTCTCCTTTCATTATTAGCATTTGTTCTTATTTTAAATAGAGAGTATGAACCAAAAATTATACTGGAAATTACTTCTTTTTGTGCTTTTTTGATTTCATAATACTCTTGATATATTTTTGTTGTTTTGCTTTTCAGTGCAATCAAATATTATTTTCTGATTATAGCAACTCAGTAACAGTTGAGCTGAATTTCCATGGTACTGGGATTAGTAAAGAAGATATTCTTGATTCTAGCAGATATCTACGATGTAAAACCTCTGCTTTTAAGGTGGGGATGCTCAAGCCAGACACATGACAACGAAATGGGGAACTAGATGTTAAGGACTTAGTAGCCTCAGGATATAAGCATCCCTCTCAGCACTCTTCTTTTTCCATCAGCCATGCTGATTATACGGTCATTTACACTGACATAGTTTCCTTTTTCTCCTCTCTTATACATTACTGCATAATTCTTAATATGCAATACAGTTGCATTGTAATACATATATCTTTACATGATAGGACTCTAATATTTTCAATGCAGTTCAACATCACAAAGTTTACCAATTTGGACTTCCTCACACATTTACAATAGTCTCTGTGGTCCAACATTCAAAACAAAAACCTACATATTCTCACCAATATGTGTTAGAATCTGTATTTAAAGATAGATGGATAGATGGATGGATGGATGGATGGAAAGATAGATAGTAGATTTTAGAATGATGGTAGACAGATGTAAATTTTACAAAGATGGTAGATGGATAGATATTTTAGATAGATGATAGATAGGTACATACATACATACATACATAGATGATGTAGATTTTTTTCTTCTCTGAGAATTTTGAGTTATGTTTTGTTCTTTTAGTTTTTTTAACTCACGCTTCCCTGAATAAAGTAAAAATTTCCATGCTATGCAAAGTAGTCCATATGTGATTTCTTCTAATATTTTAAATTTACCTTATGTAACACCTCTTTAATACATTGTACTCCATCTTAAGTTGTAAATCTAAAACTAAAATGTTTCCTAGGACATGACTTTATTTTCTCATGTTCTTAATTGCTTTTTATTTTTTCCTGTTATGTCCTGCTTTCATATTCATAAAAAGTCTAGATTTCAATAACATTTTAAATGCTTTCCCTTTTTGATCAATAATTAGGCAAGTATTATTATGTTTTTAGCTTCTACAGAGATGTTCCCTCAGATATTTATTTTTGTTTCCCATTGCCGCCGTAATAATTTATCAGGTGGCTTAAGCAATCCAAATTTATTATTTTAGAGTTCTGTACGTGAGAAGTCCACCAGGGTTCTTACTGGACTAACATGAAGATGTCGGCAGTGCTGTATTTCTTTCTACTCTAGGTAAGAATTGCCTCCTTACTGTTTTCAGGTTCTAGAGGCTTCCTGGCTCCTGGGCTCATTCTCCCACTTCAAATCTAGAAAAAGTGAGTTGAGTTTTTCTCACATTGCATCCCTGTGACCTTGCAGCCATCATTATATCTTTCTCTGACTCTCCCCTAAATCTGTCTTCCACTGTCTCTTCTTGTGATTACATTAGGGCTTACCTGGATAATCAGGCACTCTCTCCTTTAATAATTTATATTGAGCTAAGTGGTAAGTTTGAATGTATTCTATTCTGTGTGATAGCTTTTAGATAAAATTAAAAAGAAACTTAATTTTTAAACTTTTAACATTTTTAATATTCCTATGATTATTTTTCTTTGTGATTCCTCTATTATAAAAACACACACATATAAACACAACCACATGAAAATGCTTTCTTTCTGAGGCTGTTAATCTAACCCCACTAACCAGAAGAAATATCCTATGAACTCCCTTAATAAATTATTTCCGTAATTCTTATTAATTATTTAGTTATTTACATAGATGTTTTTATACCTTTATAAAGTTCTTTAGAGGAAGACATGTTTTAATCTTCTTTCTTTGCATTATAATTTTGAAATAATAATTTGATAAGTGAATATATATAAATAATATTTGAAACTCTTACCAATCTAGTCAAGGGAAAATACATCAACTGGAATTACAGAGTACTGTTTATTCTTTCAATTTTACATGGTTGTAAGATTCTAAAATCAATGTTGGATAAAAATTTCTTATTGTAAAACTATTCTTGAAAAACATCCAGTCTCCTGGAAAATGGAACACATTTGATCTCTCAGTAAATCTAGCATTTCTGTTAAAAGCTGAAGTACTGGACCAGATCAGCATTCCATCTGCTCCGTCTGCTGAATGCCAGTGAAGCAACTGGCTTGGATTTTGATGTCAGTGGCACAAACATAATGTAAGTTTTAACATCATACTGAACCCGATGAGATGCTCACATGAGTGGATGCCTGAGGGTCTAAAAATAGCTTTTCAGAACCCCCCCAAATAAAATAAATCATCCTTAAGTCCATTACTTTTTTTTCACTCCACATACTCTTCAGCAGGAAACCCAGATGGATCTTTTACCAAATAGCCATAACCAAACCACGTCTTCTGCTCATTGCTTCTATGAGCAGAGGTCATCATCATCATCTATTGTCTTAGCAGCACTAAGACAACTGCTTATTTCTAACTGGTCTTTCCATCCCTTTACTTACACAGTCTGTTTTCAATCTGTTCTTTTAAAACTCCAGTGAGATGACGTCACTTTCTTGTCAGACATTTTTCTTTTCTTTCTTTTTTTTTTTTTTTTTTGTGACTGCATTAGTCTTTTCTCACAATGCTATAATAACGGACTGGGTAATTTATAAAGGAAAGAAGTTTAATTGACTCACAGTTCCACAGGACTGGAGAGGCCTTAGTAAACTTACAATTCTGGTGGAAGGGGAAGCAGGCACATCTTATATGGTGGCAGGAGAGAGGGGCAGCAAGAGCAGGGAAAACTACTTTATAAAACCGTCAGATCTTGTGAGAACTCATTCACTATCATGAGAACAGCATGGGTGAAACCTCCCATATGATCCAATCATCTCCTTCCATTGACAGTGGAGATTGCAGGTCCCTCCCTCAACACGTGGGGGTTTGGAGATGAGATCTGGGTGTGGGCACAGAGCCAAAGCATATCAGCGACGCTGTTTTATAGAGTAAAATCAACATTCCTTTGGCCAATGACGCTGTTTATCTTGAACATATAGTTGGTATCGTTGTTACTATTTATATTTAAAATTTGATTTATGCATATGTCTACATTCTTAGATTTGAGTGGAAAATGTTTGCTTTTAGGTTTTCTGGATTTCAGAATTATAGATAAGAATCAGAAGTGGGGCCGGGTGTTGGGGGTCATGCCTGTAATCCCAAGCACTTTGAGAGGTCAAGGCGGGTGGATCAGGAGTTTGAGACCAGCCTGACCAACATGGTGAAACCCTGTCTCTACTAAAAATTCAAAAATTAGCCAGGCATGGTGGCTCCTGCCTGTAATTACAGCTACTCAGGAGGCTGAGACAGGAGAATCAATTGAACCCAGGAAGCAGAGGTTGCAGTGAGCCAAGGTTGTGCCACTGCATTCCAGTCTGGGCAACAGAGCTAGGCTGTGTCTCAAAAAAAAAAAAAAAGAAACAAACAAACAAACAGAATCAGAAGGTCTAACTTTTTGAATATGGCAAAAAAAGCTAGACTATGGTTCCCTTTTTATGAATATTTCAGCAACCTTGTAGAATTAACTATGAAGAAAGAAAAAGAATCTAAGTAGTTGTAATCTTTAAAAAAAAATTATGTGCTACATAAAATATAGTAAAGAAAAGATATCCTTCCCTGAGAATACTTCCTGTTCCATAGGGAGTTGGATTTGGTCCTGTCCCAGAAATTTACCTCCTGGCTTTAAAAAAAATGGCTGGAAAACAGAATTTATATCATTCACTTGGCACACAATGGAATGGGTTTGCTGAGCTAAAGCACAATATATCTGAGCAAGGAAAGCAGTATGAAGGGCCAGTACATACAATTTTACTCAAAACTCAACTTTGTAGATGAATTTCTTAAGTGGTTTTCAGCATGGATGTTAAAGTAGTCTCCAGTTTAGGAATGTCACAAAAATGTCACTATATTCAGAGTAACTAGAACAAACAATAAAACAGAATTCTCAAGAGACTTCAAGCTTAAAACAAAAACTGTCCCCCACCGCCAGACCAATTTATACTACTGATAATTTAAATAGCATAACATCCCCTCTTCAGTGGTGAATGCATGCCAGTGCTACAGACAAGTTACGGCCTTAGTTTCAAAATCTTCAAAACCAAATTTTGTAATTTCTACATTCTACTAATCATCTTTTTATTTAAAATATGAATAGAAGTTATATAGATAAATAGAAAGATAGAAACATATTATTTAACTTTTTGGCATCTGAGTGAAAGTAAACATTTCCTTTATGTGCTATTTTGGAATGAGCTCAATTTTTTTTCCCCTTTTGAGATGGAGTTTCATTCTTGTCACCCAGGCTAGAGAGCATGATCTTGGCTCACTGCAACCTCCACCACCCAGGTTCAAGCAGTCCTCCTGTCTCAGCCACAGGAGTAGTTGTATTACAGGTGCCTGCCACCATCCCCGGCTAATTTTTGTATTTTTAGTAGAAACAGGAGTTTCACCATGTTGGCCAGGCTGGCCTCAAACTCCTGATTTCAGTTGATCCACCCTCCTCAGCCTCCCAAAGTGCTGGAATTACAGGCATGAGCCACCACGCCCAGCTTGACTTTGAATTGGATAACATGTCTTAACCCTGTGCTTTAAGTTTTCTTTATATATATATATATATTTGAAATTGAATATGCACATACTAATTTGTTCATAGGTTTGAGTTAGGTACTGAATTTTTTTAGTTAAATTCTTAAATAAGCCAAAATCTAATGGAAATTTTGTAAAATTTCCAGAGAAACTATTTTTGTTCCATAGACTTTCTTTAATTATTTACTCAAGGAGTTTTATGGAAACTTAGAATCTTCTTTCCATCCTTTTTGCTTTGTTTCTGTTTTATATAATTTATTGATCAATGCTTTTAAAACTCAATGTAGTGAAAACATTCTTATTCCAAGTTGCCTACATTTGATTTCAAATTGAAAAATAAAGTTAATTAAAATATTCATTTGTTAAAAATAAAAAATACATTTTTAAGAAATATATGAACATTGTATACTATTTGTATTAAGATCTTGCTTATGTTCTTTCTAATCATAATAAATTAAAAGTTACAGTCTATAGTAGGGTAGAGATTTAGTTTTTCATATTACTTAAACATTTAAAACATTTTAATTGATCAGCCATGCTGATACTGCTTTATGAATTCAATTAATTTGTAAAAATTGCTTTCCGGAAGCTCTGCGAGTGGATCTAGTGTTGAAAAACATGGTATATAACAAAATTTGCTTTCATTCTGATGTAAATGCATAATAAGATAAAATAATCTTGAGGATTGAATGCCATAGAAAATGAGTCATTCCAGATCTCAAAAAAATGTAGAATCTAATTTTGAATCTCAAAAATAGCCTCTCAGAAAAGAGAGCAATATACAGAAAAGTGTTCTGATGATAAAGAGGAAAAGTAAAGTTGTAAGACTTTTCTAGCAGTAGTGTTTTCCCAAGACATAAAATAGAAATTTGGAATAAAAAGCATTAATAGTTGTCATCCAGTGATCTAGTAGTTTTATTTAAACTTGAGGTTTTTTTCTAATTATAAATATTTAATTGACCATGGTAGAAATTGTAATATTTCAGCCTGGTACAGTTTTACATACACAGAATAAACAAATATCATTTAATCTCTACATAAAAGAAAACCAGAGGTGAACTGTAGTTAAAGTGGTAAAAGTAGATTTTACTTAGGAACTATTGCAGTTGGGGAAAAGAGGCCTCTGTGTAAACCTGGCCTCAATTCTGAGTGCAGCATAGACAAGTCAGGATGTACAAGGAGGAGAGTGGAGGGTCTGAGCATGTAAAATTACTGAGAAGAAACATCAGCAGTAAGGGGCAATTCAGGAAATCAAGGTCCTAAAAAATGTAGCTCAGTGTTTGTATTCCCAGATGTGCTGGTTCCTTAGTAGGAATAACTTTGAAAATTTTAAAATAAAATATAAAAATATTTAAATGATCAAATTAAAAATAAACATTATTCTTATGTCATACAAGAATTGCCAATGCAATGTTTAGTGTTTTAAATACATGTAATGAATGTGAACCACTCATACAATCACTCTATCTTTAACTAACACACATAGTGTTATTTGAATAATTGATTTAGACTTGGAATTCTGAAGTTGATAGTCAACTACATTTATGAATACTGCTGCAATATTCAGTGAACTTAAATTTCACCATATTTGTAAATTTGCCAGATTTATGATAATTACTTAAGAAATTTAAAAAATGTATATGTATCTACATATATGTATTAGGCAACAGGAATATGTATTTTTTAAAAGAAATAGAAATGCAGACTAGGTGCAGTGGCTCACACTTGTAATCCCAGCACTTTGGGAGGCCAAGATGGGAGGATCACAAGGTCAGGAGTTCTAGACCAGCCTGGCCAACACAGTGAAACCCCGTCTCTACTAAAAATACAAAAATTAGCTGGGTGTGGTAGTGAGCACCTGTATTCCCAGCTACTCAGGAGGCTGAGGCAGGAGAATTGCTTGAACCCAGGAGGCAGAAGTTGCAGCCAGCCGAGATCGGGCCACTGCACTTCAGCCTGGGTGACAAAGCTAGACCTCATCTCAAAAAAAAAAAAAGCATTATATATGCATAAATACAGTTTGACATATTTAAGGGCATTTTATTAGCCAAGTCTGTGAATGAAACAAAAAATTAAACAAAGACAACTTTGAAAATTCTCTATCAAATTTTCTAGATTTTTTTAATCATACAGCAGGATTTATAGATTAAACAGATGGACAAGGCAGGTATTATTGTCACTATCTTGCAGATGAGGAAATTTGGGTTTAGAGAGGATAAATTATTTACAATAATGGTGAGTTGAGACTTTGAACATGTTCTGTTTGGCATTTTCACATAAGCACATTTTTTTCCAGGATATTTACCTAGAAAGTTTTTCTCTACCTAAATTTATGGTCTTAAATGTTTTATTCAAAGGTTTTCAGGCTTCTCAAAACTGCAGACATAGAAATATATCCAAGGACTATAACTCTTATTATATGTTGTTTCTTTGTGTTAGGTCTGTGAGTGTATATATGTGTGCAACTGTGCTTTAGAGGTGGCCATTTGCAAGCTTAAAACTATAAACCTGCATAGTCCATTGGTGGTCTTAACTAGTTGGGATGCATAAATAATGACCCTATATTTGAAGTTAACTTTTGTATTGTTAAGTCTATTCACAGTAAGCACTAAAAATTCAATTTATTACCTCGGGATTTTAGCTACCAGTCATCTGTCAGATTTTGAACAGAACCTAGACTAGTAGCAGACTGACTGTGTAAGTTAAGTTTAGAAAACATGATGGATAGGTGAGGAATGGTCAAGGGATGTCTTAATTAAGCTGGCATTTATTAAAATATTTGTTCTTTTTACCTCTCATTAATGCTTTGGTAGAAAATAACATCATTTTTATTTCCAAACCAAGACTGACTCAGAAGTCTCATAACAGCCTAAATCAAGGGCTGCTTTTTAAAGCTTAGACCTATACAACTTCTCTGTTTTAGAAACCATTCCTTCCTTGACCTCTGAAAAATTTCTTTGTGTTGACCCTCTTCTCCCTTTCTGGCTATCCATCTTTGGGCTTCTGTTTGGATTCCTCTTGCTTTCTCAGTCCTTAACTGTTATTCTTCAGGTTGGACTTCCTTTGTTCCTCTCCACCATGGACCCAGGTGACCTCATCCTAGAGTTTCAACCATAATCTCTTTGCTGATGATTCCAAAGTCTCTCCTAATATCTGAGTATGATAGCTTCTCTGTTCACTCATTTAATAGTATTGACTTAACAGACAATCAATAGTTATTTCTTATACTAGATCTCCTCAACCTTTCTACCTAGACCTTCCCCAAGGACCATACATTCAACTTGCTTCACAATGGCCCCATTTTCTTTACCACTAATTCCAGTTCCCTTTATGTAATTATTACATGATTTTATGCATTGTTATCAGTTAGTATCTCTCACTTACATTTGAAGCTTTCAGGGTTTTCCTGGGTTTCTTCCTTTTCCTCATACACTAAGTCTAATCGATGTTGATATTATTCAAGTTTCTACTTTGGAAAACTAATCAGCCCCTGTATTCAGTAGCTCAAAAATCTGAATTAGGTAATAACTTGTTTTATTACTTATATCTGTTATACTTTATTAACAAATACTAAAAGTTAATTAACAAGGCAGAAAACATGAATTATGAATGTTATTGACACGTGTGGAGTTCAAGATTCAAAATTTACTCTTAAATTGTAAGTTTACTAAATGTATAAGAAATTAATGAGGACTTTTCAGTATCCTAGAGCAATTAATTTGAAAGTTGCTATAATATATCTAAGGATGACTAGGTACAAATGAAAACCTACCACAACAGCAAAAACTACTGTTTGAACATTTAGTTCTTGTTTTAGAAAATATTTCAGAGATCCTATTATTTAATGTAAAGCACTTTCAAAGTTAGACTTGTTAAAAATGATAAGGTTTTACAAGAGACGGAACATTTATGACACCATATAACTGTCAAAGGACTTATTTTAAAACATCTCAAATGAGGTGATTCATGAAGAATCTAAAATCTGATTGTGGCTAATCATGCCAGGCTAAATGGCCTCTATCCTTGAACTTCTGAAAAAGGAAGTTAACTTTTATATAACATCAACTGAATTAGAGATCACATGCTTATCTAATGTGTGTATTTTAAGATTTAATTATTTTTTACTTCTTAGACCACTTAAGGAAAAATATGACTATGAGACATTAGGGCCTACGAAAATGTTGGATGTATTTTTCAAACATGCCAAATGTATATACGCGACTGTACCCTTTGCATAAATCTCTCTGTATCTAAAATTTCTCTATTTCTGTCTAAATTGTACATATATCTTAGTAAGAAATGCCTATGTCACTCACTTTGTGACCCTTATCCTGATATCCTACCTACGCTTTATAATCCATTACTTTCTTATCTGTGTTTTCACAAAACTTTATTCATAATTATTATATTTATCAGTGTTAAACAGCACGCAATTAATTATATATATGTCTACTAATCACTTCTGAAGCCCTCCCACCTGTCCACTACAGTGTGAGCTTTTTGAAATCAAGGTACATTACCTCTTCAGATTTATATTATCTATTACCAAATGACATAATGCCTTAAATAAAATAACTATGCAGAAATTGTTTCTATGCCTCATATTAGTTTTTTGTTACACAATAATAGTTTAATTCCCAGAAATACTAACTTGGATTTTTGA
Source organism: Aotus nancymaae (assembly GCF_030222135.1). NCBI lineage: Eukaryota > Metazoa > Chordata > Mammalia > Primates > Aotidae > Aotus > Aotus nancymaae. The sequence goes on from NW_026988435.1 coordinate 28,072,729, forward strand.
TTTAGAGTTTCAGTAGGTCTTTGGTCTGTGCCAAATTTTATACCTTGGTGTCAATCTACTTCTAAGACTAAAAAATAAAAAAGGGAAGACAATCCATTATATGTAAGTATATCTTGTTGTTGTCATAAAACACCTACATTATATATAATTGTATATAATCATCATTTATTATGATCATTCATTAACTATGACAGACAAAATAAAAAATAGAGAGAGAGAAATTATCAATGCAGAAGGAAGGGAAACATTTTCTCAATAATCCTGCTATAGAGTTATTCTCCATACAAAACGCACTAGGCTTTTTCCTTTAACAATCAACATTACATCCCCTTTCTATACAGAAAATCCTTTAGGTTGATTAAAGTTCACATTGGCATAAATGTGTTTAACATAGTGAATGAATTCCAGGGAAAAAGCAGCTGCTATGTAAGTTATGTTAATGGCTGGGTTTTCCTTCACACAAAATTGTATACTGTTCCCCCTACCTCTGACACAGAAATCACCTCTTGTGGGCTGTAGTGCATTTTTTTTTTCAGGCCTAGAAATTGGAAACATGGATATTTATTGCCGTTAAGGAACTAAGAATTTTAAAGAGGCAATTTCTGGAAGCTGGCTGAAAAATGACCTCATTCTCCTTCAAGTTTATTGTCAACACAATGCTGTGTTGGCATTCCAAGATGCATGATGTGGTTAAATTCTTTCTGTACAGGCTTCAGGGTATGATTCTCAATAACAAATTGTGCCGGAATGCCTGATTTTATTTGTTTCCTAAAGATTGCTCCTTTTATAATTCATTCCAGTAGGAAAACACCACTATAAACATTTCAAAATATTTATACTTCAGAATATTAAATAACATTTCTGGGCTTTGATAGTTTAGAATGAGTCAAAAATTTTAACCTCTTAAAAGTGACAGATTGGAATCCACTAGGTAAAATTTCCATATTTTCAGTTCCCTGAATTACCAGTTTAAGATCATCATTTGACCAGTTTGAAGTATGATCTATGAAATGGTGATGATCCATGAAATAATTATTATCAGCAACAGGTAAGATTAGAATAAAAATTGAGATGAAGCATAAGAATATAAGAATTTGGCAGATAATTTTATGTCTAATACATCTTACAATTAAAAAAACATGAGTTGTACTTGTAGTTCTTTTTTTGATAAAAATAAAACCCTATTTTTATCAAATAGCATTTTATTTTTAAATATATTTTTCTTAAATTAAGTTTGGGACATATTAGGAAGAAATTGATTCTTTAACACTGATAGTTTGAGAACCACTGAATTCTAGAAAAGCAATTTTCAAGATTTGTTTGAAATATTATGCAAAGGCTCTATCCTTGAAACAGTAAATATGGAGCTTGTCTGGTTAACGTTTAGATAGAGATGAAATGCAGCCCCACTTTCCCCACTGGGGAAGAAATGGAACCTTGAGGGCAGAGAAAGTACATCAAGAACAAGGAGCACTTACTTGCACACAACAAAACACAGCATAGAAAGTGTATAAAAACTTGAATGATGGCAAGGGATATTTGCATGATTATAGGCAATTAAAATTATAAATATAACTTACAATTTAAAAGATTAAATAAGTGATCAAACAATAACCTTGATCTAATGTGGCTTAATGTATGTACTGTTCTTCATATATATATATATATATTTTTTTAATTTCACTTTAGGCTCCAGGGTAGATGTGAAGAATATGCAGGATTGTTGCATAGGTACATACATGGCAATGTGGTTTGCTGCCTCCATCCCCATCACCTCTATCTGGCATTTCTCCCCATGTTATCCCTCCCCAACTCCCTATCCCCCACTGTCACTCCTTTAGTCCTTTAGTCCCCCTTCACGGACCTCAGTGTGTGATGCTCTCCTCCATGTGTCCATGTGTTCTCATTGTTCAACACTCACCTATGAGTGAGAACATGCAGTGTTTGATTTTCTGTTCTTGTGTCAGTTTGCTGAGAATGAAGGTTTCCAGGTTCATCCATGTCCCTACAAAAGACACGAACTCATTGTTTTTATGGCTGTATAGTGTTCCATGGTGTATATGCCCCACATTTTCCCTATTCAGTCTATCATCGATGGGCATTTGGATTGGTTCCAGGTCTTTGCTATTGTAAACAGTGCCACAATAAACATACCTGTGCATGTGGCTTTATAATAGAATAATTTATAATCCTTTGGATATATACCCAGTAATGGGATTGCTGGGTCAAATGGAATTTCTATTTCTAGGTCCTTGAGGAATTGCCACACTGTCTTCCACAATAGTTGAACTAATTTATACTCCCACCAACAGTGTAAAAGCATTCCTATTTCTCCACATCCTCTCTAGCATCTGTTGTCTCCAGATTTTTTAATGATCGCCATTCTAAATGGTGGGAGATGGTATCTCAATGTAGTTTTGATTTGCATTTCTCTAATGACCAGTGATGATGAGCATTTTTTCTTATGTCTGTTGGCCTCATATATGTCTTCTTTTGTAAAGTATCTGTTCATATCCTTTGCCCACTTTTGAATGGGTTTGCTTGTTTTTTTCTTGTAAATCTGTTTTAGTTATTTGCAAATTCTGGATATAAGTCCTTTGTCAGATGGGTATATTGCAAATATTTTTTCCCATTCTGTTGGTTGCCAGTTCATGCTAATGATTGTTTCTTTTGCTGTGCAGAAGCTCTGAAGTTTAATTATATCCCATTTGTCTATTTTAGGTTTTGTTGCCAATGCTTTTGGTGTTTTTGTCATGAAGTCCTTGCCTATGCCTATTACCTGAATGGTTTTGCCTAGATTTTCTTCTAGGACTTTTATGGTGTTAGGTCTTATGTTTAAGTCTTTAATCCCTCTGGAGTTAATTTTAGTGTAAGGTGTCAGGAAAGGAACAACCAGTACCAGACACTGCAAAAGCATACCAAATTGTAAAGACCATCAATATTATGAAGAAACTGCATCAACTAATGGGCAAAATAACCAGCTAGCATCAAAATAGCAGGATCAAATTCACACTTAACAATATTAACCTTAAATATAAATGGACTAAATGCCCCAGTTAAAAGACACAGACTGCCAAATTGGATAGAGAGTCAAGATCCATCAGTGTGGTGTATTCAGGAGACCCATCTCAAGTAAAAAGACACACCTAGGCTTAAAATAAAGGGATGGAGGAAGATTTACCAAGCAAATGGAGAGCAAAAAAAAAAAAAAAAAAAAAAAAAAGCAGCGGTTGCAGTCCCAGTCTCCGATAAAACAGACTTTAAACCAACAAAGACCAAAAGAGACCAAGAAGGGCATTACATAATAGTAAAGGGATCAACATAACAAGAAGAACTAACTATCATAAATATTCAGGAGCCCAGATACATAAAGCAAGTTCTTAATGACCTATAAAGAGACTTAGGCTTCCACAGAATAATAGCGGGAGACTTTAACACTCCACTGTCAATATTAGACAGATCAACGAGACAGAAAATTAACAAGGATATCTAGCACTTGAACTCATATTTGGACCAAGCAGATCTAATAGACATTCACAGAACTCTCCACCCCAAATCTACAGAATATACATTCTTCTCAGCACCACCTCACACTTGCTCTAAAATTGAGCACATAATTGCAAGTAAATTACACCTCAGCAAATGCAAAAGAACAGAAATCATAACAAACAGTCTCTCAGACCACAATGCAATCAAATTATAACTCAAGATTAAGAAACTCACTCAAAACTGCACAACTAAATGGAAACTGAACAACCTGATCCTGAATGACGACTGGATGAATAATGAAATGAAGGCAGAAATAAAGATACTCTTCGAAACCAATGAGAATGAAGACACAACATACCAGAATCTCTGGGACACATTTAAAGCAGTGTCTAGAGGGAAATTTATAGCAATAAATGCCCACCAGAGAAGCGAGGAAAGATATAAAATTGACACCCTAAAGTCACAATTAAAAGAACTAGAGGAGCAAGATCAAACAAACTCAAAAGCCAGCAGAAGCCAAGCAATAACTAAGATTAAAGCAGAACTGAAGGTGATAGAGACACAAAAAACCCTTCAAAAAAATCAATAAGTCCAGGAGCTGGTTTTTTGAAAATATCAACAAAATAGATAGACCACTAGCCAGACTAATAAAAAAGAAGAGAGGGAGTAATCGAACAGATGCAATAAAAAATGATAAAGGGGATATCACCACCGATTCCAAAGAAACACAAACTACCGTCAGAGATTATTACAAACAACTCTTGCATATAAACCAGTAAATCTAGAAGAAATGGATAAATTCCTGGAAACTTGCACCCTCCCAAGTCTAAACCAGGAAGAAGTTGAATTCCTGAAAAGACCAATAGCAAGGTCTGAAGTTGAGACAGCAATTAATAGCCTACTAACCAAAAAATGACCAGGATCAGATAGGTTCATAGCCGATTTCTACCAGAGGTACAATGAGGAGCTGGTGCCATTCCTTCTGAAACTATTCCAAACAATACTAAAAGAGGGAATCCTCCCTAACTCATTTTATGAGACCAACATCATCCTGATACCAAGACCTCACAGAGACACAACTAAAAAAGAAAATTTCAGGCCAATATCCATGATGAACATTGATGCAAGAATCTTCAATAAAATAATGGAAATCTCCAATAAAATAATGGAAAACTAAATCCAACAGCATGTCAAAAAGCTTATCCGTCATGATCAAATCAGGTTCGTCCCTGGGATGGAAGGCTGGTTCAACATCTGCAAATCAATAAACATAATCCCTCACATAAACAGAACCAATGACAAAAAACACATGATTATCTCAACAGATGCAGGGAACACTTTTACACTGCTGGTGGAAATGTAAATTAGTGCAACCACCATGGAAGACAGTGTGGCAATTCCTCAAGGATCTAGAATCAGAAATACCATTTGACCCAGCAATCTTATTACTGGGCATATACCCAAAGGATTATAAATCATTCTACTATAAAGACACATGACATTGACTTTTAAGAAAACAATAAATATCCTCTTGGAAAAATTGACCTGATAACTCAGATACATGGTTCACGTGTTTGTCTTTAGAGGTAGATAGAGAATGTCACTTCTTGGCAGGCCAAAAAACCTCAGGACATTTTGAGGACCTAAAAGAGAGAGAAATTCACCAAATTTGTTCTGATGTTGTAGACCTCCTAGGCTACAGCAGCTTTACAAATGCCTAGTCTGATGTTTCTTACCAAAAGTTTCAACAAAGTCTGCTTAAAAAGAACCTATACCATCAGTCACTATTCTTGCTGCACTTTATGAAAATAATCAGGCCAAGATAATGAGACTAAACTTAATTTGCAAATATATAATCTTATCATAAGTAACTGTTAAAAATGGGGGTGATTCAAGTGCAAAAAAAAATAGGGCGAATGTAAGAAGGAAAAACGATCTATCCAAAAAAAAAAAAAAACTATAGTGCATCTGTTATTAGATTCTAGACCTGTTCATTGATTTTGAGATTTTTATTATCTGGACTAAATTCTGAATTGTTAGTTCTCTCCAGGTTTTGGCCATGACTCTCCGAACTGTTTCCAATTTTTCTGCCACACTTTTGACTTCAAATTACTAGAAGTTAAAACTTCTTTTAAACAACTAAGGCCCTACAAGCCGAACCTAGTTAACTCGTCACTGAAGAAAAATCACTGGAACAGCAAACCTTGTGACATACATCTATAGTCCAAGCAAATATGTCAGATTCTCACTGTCTATCCAGCTTCAACTTCAATATTGCAGCTCATATGTGGAATTATTTTTAATAGACTGCCCTCAGGACTCAGCCATTAGCTTATAGACTACATCAGACATTAATCTTTGCATTTTTCTTCTGTTTTCAAAGAAATGCGTCTTATTAAAGATCTGTTTGCCTACATCATCTATATAGACATAGCTTTGAGAACTCATCTGCAACACCATCTTCTGAAATGAGATACAATTAGTTAGTTGTACTGGCTTGTTTTCAGAAATGGGAGACTAGTTTAATGGAATACTTAGACACTCAGTTACTAATTTCAGTTTTGTCTTCATAGCCACCAACTTGGCTATTAATTTATACCATGTCTAGGGAAGTTTCAGACAGAGGAATGTTTGGCTCAAAAAGTGATTCACCAAAATATGTCACTTTAACATACTGAACTGAAGAAGTGGCCTCAAGATGTCTTACCTCCCACCTCTCCTCTCTCTCAACCCCTGTCTCTTCCAAAGTATACAAGATGGCTATTCTCTAAAAGTCTCATATCTCCCTAGAAACCAAATATGACAAAGAGGAACTCACTTCCTCTCGATCCATCTCTAAAATTTCATTAACCCTAGAAGATTAAAACTCATATCATAAAGGAAGAGAATGAAAATTAAACACCACAACTGAAGCCCAGATGAACTCTGTTCTCTGGGCCCATTCACTTCCCAAGGAAACTTACTAACCAGTGCCTGAATATTGAGTGGATTCATCTCTCTTAAAAATAATTGACTACCCTTCAAAAATCATCTTATTTCTCCCACGTCCCCTTCTCCGATGAACACCTGGATATCACTGGGCTATTGGGGTATTCATCCTCATGCAGTTCCTGCGTATTTATGAATGTTAAATCAATCTGTATGCCCTTTCTTCTATTAATTCATCTATTGCCAGTTTATTTTCTGCAAACCTTCAGAGAACAGAGGAAAAGCTTTCCTTTGTCCCCTGCAATAGCAATTTCATATCAATATTTAGTAACTAGAACTACAGAGAGTTAGTCTGTTGCCATCTGGTTTTACTCATTTAGTAAAAATTATTAATTGCACTTGCCTCCAATATTATAGGACTAAGTAAGCACTTTTTTGAGTGTCATCTATGAACAATGTGCCATTGTTCAAATTAGTTGTGTACAAGAGAATAGAATAAACTAAAAGTTATCTGTTGTCCTTTTATCCCACAGTGTGGGATAGCATTGGCTTTTATAGGAAATCCAATTTCACTACATCTTTGAATTTTTTAGGTAACAAAAATTAAGAATTTTGAATAACAAACACTCTTATTAAGATTTTAGAAACTTGTGTCTAAAACTTCATTGCTATTTCTAAACTTGCAGCAGTCTGAAGGTGAAATCTGCCTGTAAGAAAAAAAATGGAAATATTCAAAGCTGTTTGTTAACCCTTGAAGTCGATAGGTGAATTTTTCAAAAAGAAATGAATAGAAGAAAATTAAACCTCAACTAAACATGGGAGAACAGTGCTTTAACATAAACAGTCTCCCTTTTTGTGGCACCAGTTTTTCAGTGATTCAAAGGAAGAATTTTCTAACAGAAAAATTGGTTGCTATGGAGTTAGAGTTGAGTTAATACCAACAAGGGAGAAATGCTGTGGGTTAATGATTATATTTAAATAGATTAGCTTAATTCTTTACAAGAATATTTTTATTGATGTGTCCATATCTTTACTTATTTATATTAAGTAGGCTATAATTTTTATCTTGCTAAGAAACTCAACATGGGTGCACTATAAAGCATTTACTAATTGCCTAAGAGATTTTATGCCATTTTAGTGATTTTATTGAGGCACAAATTTTCTGTGGATTTTTACATATCTTTACAATTACTATATTTCATTAATTAATATAGCTGCTAATGTATCAAACACAGCAGGACTGGAAATATAAGGAAATCAAGTACAGTTGCTGGCATAGTCTGATAAAGGTTTCTCCATCAGGAGATAAATTATTTAAATGAGATTATCTAGAATTTATGAAAGATTGTTTTTCTTTTATTTTAAGACAGACATAATTATAAAATATCTGCTTCTCACAGGGCACATTTGCTTTCAGTGTACAACAAAGCTCAAATTTAAATTGTCATTTCCATTTACTGCAGTCAGATTGCTTTTTTCTTGATGTCCAGTGAACCTTTGAAAAAAAAATAATTTTGATGCCAAAATTTTATGCATTTTGCTATTCCATATATCACTTATTGCTTCTTTATTTCTGTTACTAAGAACTGTGCTCCAACTTTTATCTCTTTACTCCCATAATAAAAAGAAGGGGAAGCCAGGCACCGTGGCTCAGACCTGGAATTACAGCAGTTTGGGAGGCCAAGGAAGGTGGATCGCTTGCGGTCAGGAGTTCAAGACCAGCTTGGGCAACATAGTGAAACCCAATCTCTACCAAAAATATTAAAAATTGTCCAGATGTGGTGGTGGCACACACCTGTAATCCCAGCTACTTGGGAGGCTGAGGCAGGAGAATCGCTTGAACCTGTGAGGTGGAGGTTGCAGTGAACCAAGATCATGCCATTCCACTCCAGCCTTGGTGACAGAGCAAGACTGTCTCTCTTTCTCTCTCTCTCTCTCTCAAAAAAACAAACAAACAACAACAACAACAAAAAAGTGTGGTGTGGAAAGAGAAGACCTTACATGTTTCTTTAAGGTTTTCTTACAGTTTCACCTGAAAATGCAGAGATATAAATCTCTATGATTAACATAAGTCTTAGGTTTTGTTCTATATAAAAATCACATCATTTTCCAATTCCCTAACTTCTTTTTAATCATAGAACTATTAGTTTTTATTTGTGACAATAACTAACATTTTCAGAGATCACTTTTTTCCCCTTTCAAGAATTTTGCCCATTATTGCCCTTTTCAATAATGACTAGCTAGCCCAGGCTTTAAGATCAAGAAAAGACCTAGTTTGCATTATGTCAAGTGGCAGGAATTATTGGGTCATTAATTTCTAAAATGATTGTGTTTCTGAGTATATTTCTGCAGGAATTCTACAAAACAGCTTTGTAATATTAAGTAGGAGATTAACAATTATCGTATAAAAATATGTATACTACTGGAAAAGATTCTCTTCTTAATCCCATTTTAGTTAGTTTTCTGAACTTTCTCCTAGGCCTATCTGTGTACTATTTTGTAACACCCAATTTTCTCAAAGAACCTACCTCCCCACCCTTGATATCTGATTCCCCCTCGATATCTTGTTGGATTCTTCATTCTCTACCATCTTCCAGATGATGTCTGATTACCCTGGCCCATCTTCAGCAAGAATATTGTTAGTCTGGTTTAGTTAGAATCTCCTTTACCCCTGAATTTACTCTTATGGGTTTTCCATCCTCTGACTCCCACCCTGCTCCTTGGCTATGAAGACTCATTTGCCAATGTTTTATTTGGAGTTGGGTCCAATCTCTTTTTCCCATTGCAAAATCACATTTTAGTGACCCATATGCTGATCACAATGGTCTTGAATATAGATATATTCAAGATATATTCTTATTGTGCTTTAACAAATATCATTTAATTATTTTTTATACTATATTGCATGGTACAACAGGAAAATAAAAATAGTTTTCTGGCTTTCTCATAACATAGTGTTGAGAATTAAATTAAATAATGCTTTAGAAAGTCAAATAATGCAATAAATTTGGCTAAAGATAAATGACAAATATTTGTAAAATATTATTTTTGAAGATGGTAATTTCTTCTAAGCATAATATAAGAATTCTTATTCTCAATCCACTTAATGTTACAGATTTAATTTTAAAAATAATATAATCAAGTGAAAAAAGTAACTAAAACCAATGAGCTGGTTTATTTGAATCCAATTATATCATAATTTGAATAATTATTATATTAGTTATTTGTAAAAGAACCATGGCAGAGAGATATAGTGTAAGTCTTCTCTATAATTGTGCACCCAGCCTATTAATACATTCAATGCTTCTCAATTTTTCCATCTGAGAAATACAGAGATTTGATCTTGTGGCATTTTCAAATAACTAGAAAAAATAATTAGTAAAAATGTATTTAGCACTTAGTTGATACTCAATAAGCCATTATTTTCATTCATTTATGCTATAATCTTACTTTCCCTCTCTTCCTTCCTTCCTTTCTTTTTTCTTTCTTTCTTTCCTTTTTTTTTTTAAAGACATATTTTCATTCTGTCACCAGGTTAGAGTGCAGTGGCACAATCTCGGCTCACTACTAGCTCTGCCTCCCTGGTTAAAGAGATTCTCATGTTTCAGCCTCCCAAATAGCTGTAATTACAGGCACCCGCAACCACGTCTGGCTAATGTCGGCCAGGCTGGTCTCGAATTCCTGACCTCAATTGACTCACCAGCCTTAGACTCCCAAAGCCTGCAATTACAGGGTACACCTGTAATTGCAGGCTGTGTGAAAGTGAAGTGAGGAGGCTGTTATAATTTGATGAGGGTGGCCAGGAAAGGCTCCATAGTAATACAAATAGATATATACGTTTGTTTGTTTCTTGTAAATTTGTTTAAGTTCCTTGTAGATTTTGGATATTAGGTTAGATGGGTAGATACCAAAAATATTTTCTCATTCTGTAGGTTGCCTGTTCACTCTGATGATAGTTTCTTTTGCTGTGCAGAAACTCTTTAATTAGATCCCATTGGTCAAATTTGGCTTTCCTTGCATTTGCATTTAGTGTTTTAGTTATGTATTCTTCGTCCATGCCTATGTCCTGAATGGCATTGCCTAGGTTTTCTTCTAGGGTTTTTATCATTTGAGGTTTTATACATTTAAGTATTTAATCTATCTTGAGTTAAATTTTATAAAATAACAGTCATAAAAACTTCATGACTAGAATACCAAAAGCAAATGTGGGCATTTGGGTTGATTCCAAATTTTTGCTATTGTAAATAGTGCTGCAATAAACATTTGTGCACATGTGTCTATAGTAGCATAATTTATAATCCTTTGAATATATACCCAGTAATGGGACTGCTGAGTCAAATGATAACTCAACTCATATTTTAAAAAGAAAATCTGGCTACTCTATTGAAAAAGGGTGTCTTGGGAGAAAAACAGAGAAAAGGAGAAGCTCTAGGTGGCCACTGCTCTCATATAATTAAGGATGATGTAGCTCAGACCTGGAGACTGACCTTTTTTGGCAAAACATCTTCCTAATTCTGACTAACGATGCAAGATAACATTTTTCTTTTAGCACTCTGGTTTTCAAAAGCTCTCACTTCCACAATTACAGTAGAAACTCTGACTTTCACATGGCCTCATTTCATTGGGAGTGGGAGAGGGCTCTGGAAGAATGCAAAATGCTTAAAATGGTGAGTGAGTCTCGGATGGTAAAATGAAGTGTACCAGTAGCTTCTATATAGCTTCCACAGTGGCAGTTAGGAGATACGGGACAAGAAAGGTTCCCAAAACCTTTGCCTTAGTTTGATCCAACACTTATATAGAAGGCTCATATAGAAGGTCATAATAAAGGATTCAACCTCTTTATATTTCTTAATCAATCTCTTTATATTTCTTAATTCCAGACTTAACTATCTGAATATGCAAATGAAAAAGATATGATTTCTTAAGTCTTTTAAAAACATACTTACACTTTCTGATCTGAAACTAAGTATAGGAATTTTGCAACTTAGTGTTTTAAAAGTTAAAAGTATGTAACATACTCCATAGTACACAGCATCAGCAGATGTCGGAATATAAAGCACATCCTATGTAGTCAAATTTATTAATATATATTCAATGAAAGACAGGGATATTAACACTTAAGGGAATACAGAAATTATTTAAATAACCTCGATTTATTCATGCCAGATTTTCCCTATAAATTAATTTAATCAGGCCAGGAACTACTATCTAAAGTACAGAAAAAAGTTTCCTGAATTTTAGAAACATATTTATGGGATTGTAAACCTCTGTTTTCTTGATCGCATATAAGCCAGAGCTAAATAATTTGCACACATGGATATAGCATGAGGAATAACAGTAATTGGAGACTCAGAAGGGTGAAAGGATGGAGGGTGGTGAGGGATGAGAAGTTACTTAATGGGTACAAATGTATACTGTTCAGGTGATTGCATTAAAAGTCTATGTAACAAAAAAGCATTTGTTCCCTTTAAATTTTTAAAAATAAAATTAAAAAAAATAAATAAAAACAGATTCCAGGCAAATAGGGTTTCCAGCTCTCACAGAAAAATGGATGTTGAAAAAGTGAGGTGGCTGCTCAAACCAGAAGTAGGGTAAAAATGAATATTAAAAAATAGTAGTGGCCGGGCGCGGTGGCTCAAGCCTGTAATCCCAGCACTTTGGGAGGCCGAGGCGGGTGGATCACGAGGTCAAGAGATCGAGACCATCCTGGTCAACATGGTGAAACCCCGTCTCTACTAATACAGAAAATTAGCTGGGCATGGTGGCGCGTGCCTGTAATCCCAGCTACTCAGGAAGCTGAGGCAGGAGAATTGCCTGAACCCAGGAGACGGAGGTTGTGGTGAGCCGAGATCGCACCATTGCACTCTAGCCTGGGTAACAAGAGCGAAACTCCGTCTCAAAAAAAAAAAAAAAATAGTAGTATAACAACTTATAATGACAATAATTTCCTAACTCCTTAAATCCTAGGAACCAGAGGCTACCAGATTTTTAGTATATTTTGAAAGCACAAGAAAGCAAAAAGACAAATGAAATACAGAAATGAATTCTATTCTTCAAATTAGATTAATGTCTGTAAACTATATGCATTGGTATTATTTTTGGAAGGAGATGCTTCAAATTAAGTTTTTATTATTAAGTTTATGGTGAAGTTTATTGAACTTGTATATATAATTCATCTAAGTTTTTATTTTACATCACTAATTTATTCATTTATCATTGGTTATCTTGTCCTAGGTGTTTACATTCTAAAACCAAAGTTCACATGTATTTCATAATAAAGTTGTCATGAAGGCTATAGATCAAGATTCAGACAAACTGAAATAATAGTATAACATTTTTTATATGGGAGAAAATGTTACATTCATATACGATCTTAATATTTCATATGTTACACAGGCCATGCAAACTGACTGTTTCTTCATAAATGTCCTTTTTGAAGTGAAAATCTCTTTTACATTTAAAAGGACAACAATAATAGCAACAAAATTGTTACTTCAAAACGTCACATTTTCAGGTCCCACTTTTGAAATAGATATCTAAGAGAACCTCTCCAGTTGAATTTAACTGTGGTTTTGAACCCTTACATTGCATTATTTGAGCATATTATTGCTTTCTCAAACACATTTTTACTATGTGGGCAGCACTCTATAAGTGTTAATAAATATTTTTTACAATGTAACTTGTAAATACAGTTCCATCCATCAAATTAGAAGGGACTTTTAGCATTACCATGAGGAAAAGACTCATCAGCTTTTTCCAAGCAGGTATAAATATGAGATATATAACTTGACTACAAAATAAAGTTGACAGAACATACATAAACCTGCACACACACAATCTTTATATACTTATGCAAGCTGTTGTAAGAGCAACTTTAGTTGACAGGGCAAAAGTTAGATGTAAGGGAAGCAAATGTTTGAAAAACCTGAAGTCACATTTGGTCACTGTGACTAGATCTAAGATGTGCAGAAGGAAATGTTAAGAAACACTGCCTCCACTATTCAAATGCTGGGCATAAATATGATGACCAAGAGATAAATGTAACAAGAAGTCTATCTAAATGGTCTTATTAATATGTACCTTTGTAATATAGAGCATTGCCCTTTCTTTCCAGCTATGTAAGTTGTGTTACCAAGGGCATCAAATCTGCCTTAATTTGAGAAAGTTTTCATCCTCTGAGAAAATATCTTTTATGTATGTATATATGAAGGTATGTATCTATTTATTTATTTATTATTTTAGTTGAGACAGAGTCTAGCTCTGTCACCCAGGCTGGAATGCAGTGGCACAACCTCAGCTCATACAACCTCCACCTTCCTGGTTCAAGTGACTATCCCGCCTCAGACTCCCAAGTAGCTGGAATTACAGGCACCTACCATCATGCCCAGCTAATTTTTGTATTTTTAGTAGAGACAGGTTTTCCTCATGTTGGTCAGGCTGGTCTTAAACACCTGACCTCAGGTAATCCACCCACCTTGGCCTCCCAAAGTGCTGGGATGGCAGGCATTGAGCCTCTGCGCCTGGCCATCTGAGAAATATCTTAAATCCGTGTTACAAGACTGAAATAAATCTTCTCACAGTTCAAGTTCTATTTTTCTTTTCTCCTTTTTTAAAAAATTTAGTTATACCCATACACACAAAATTTGTTAAATGTTCCAGTACTCATTAAATCAATATACATAACCCATGGAAAATAGAGAGAAATGTTGCCATATACCTATTTAAACTTTAAAAACTGATCACCAAATAAATTTTATTACTCATTTTCAGCTGCAAAATATTTTTTAAATTCATAGGTCACTAACAAATGACCATATAAAAAGCCAGACTGATCTTGAACTCAAGGGCTCAGGCAATCCTCTCCTCTCAGCCTCCCACAGTGCTGGGATTACAAGCATGAACAAAAACACCTGCTTATTAATTTTTTATTATTTCGTTTTCACTTTCTACTAGTTTAGAAATTACACATTAGAGTTTGACTTTTATGTGAATATACTTTTAAAAATCTTTTGTCAATGAAATCTAAAATGTAGCAGTGTATCTTTCTTTTCAGCAATTCAAGTAATACAATGCAGTATCTTAGAGTGTACTCAGACAAAAATCCTTCTACTTTTCATTTTATTTATCTACAATTTTTTTTTTTTTTTTTTTAATTTTATTTCTTTTTTTTTTTTTTTTTTTTTTTTTTTTTTTAGGTTTTGGGGTACATGTGAAAAACATGCAAGGTTGTTGCTTAGGTGCATACGTGGCAGTGTGATTTGCTGCCTTCCTCCCCTTCACCCATATCTGGCATTTCTCCCCATGCTATCCCTCCCCAATTCCCCACCCCCCCGCTGTCCCCCCCACTCCCCCACAACAGACCCCCATGTATAGTGCTCCCCTCCCTGTGTCCATGTGTTCTCCTTGTTCAACACCCGCCTATGAGTGAGAACATGTGGTGTTTGATTTTGTGTTCTTGTGTCAGTTTGCTGAGAATGATGTTTTCCAGGTTCATCCATGTCCCTACAAAGGACGCGAACTCCTCGTTTTTAATGGCTGCATAATATTCCATGGTGTATATGTGCCACATTTTTCCTGTCCAGTCTATCATCGATGGGCATTTGGGTTGGTTCCAGGTCTTTGCTATTGTAAACTGTGCTGCAATGAACATTCGTGTGCATGTGTCCTTATAGTAGAACGATTTATAATCCTTTGGATATATGCCCAGTAATGGGATTGCTGGGTCAAATGGAATTTCTATTTCTAGGTCCTTGAGGAATCGCCACACTGTTTTCCACAATGGTTGAACTAATTTACACTCCCACCAACAGTGTAAAAGTGTTCCTATTTCTCCACATCCTCTCCAGCATCTGTTGTCTCCAGATTTTTTAATGATTGCCATTCTAACTGGTGTGAGATGGTATCTCAATGTAGTTTTGATTTGCATTTCTCTAATGGCCAGTGATGATGAGCATTTTTTCATATGCTTGTTGGCCTCATGTATGTCTTCTTTTGTAAAGTATCTGTTCATGTCCTTCGCCCACTTTTGAATGGGCTTGTTTGTTTTTTTCTTGTAAATCTTTTTTAGCTCATTGTAAATTCTGGATATCAGCCCTTTGTCAGATGGGTAGGCTGCAAAAATTTTTTCCCATTCTGTTGGTTGCCGATTCACTGTATTGACTGTTTCTTTTGCTGTGCAGAAGCTGTGGAGTTTGATTAGGTCCCATTTGTCTATTTTGGCTTTTGTTGCCAATGCTTTTGGTGTTTTGGTCATGAAGTCCTTGCCTACGCCTATGTCCTGAATGGTTTTGCCTAGGTTTCCTTCTAGTGTTTTTATGGTGTTAGGTCTTATGTTTAAGTCTTTAATCCATCTGGAGTCAATTTTAGTGTAAGGTGTCAGGAAGGGGTCCAGTTTCTGCTTTCTGCATATGGCTAGCCAGTTTTCCCAACACCACTTATTGAACAGGGAATCCTTTCCCCATTGCTTGTTTTTATCAGGTTTGTCAAAGATCAGGTGGTTGTAGATATGTTGTGTTGCCTCCGATGCCTCTGTTCTGTTCCATTGGTCTATATCTCTGTTTTGGTACCAGTACCATGCTGTTTTGATTACTGTAGCCTTGTAGTAGAGTTTGATGTCTGGTAGTGTGATGCCTCCTGCTTTGTTCTTTTTGCTTAGAATTGACTTGGCTATGCGGGCTCTCTTTTGGTTCCATATGAAGTTTAAGGTGGTTTTTTCCAGTTCTGTGAAGAAGGTCATTGGTAGCTTGATGGGGATAGCATTGAATCTGTATATTACTTTGGGCAGTATGGCCATTTTCACGATATTAATTCTTCCTAACCATGAACATGGAATGTTTCTCCATCTGTTTGTGTCCTCTCTTATTTCGTTGAGCAGTGATTTGTAGTTCTCCTTGAAGAGGTCCTTTACATTCCTTGTTAGTTGTATTCCTAGGTATTTTATTCTCTTTGTAGCAATTGTGAATGGCAGTTCGTTCTTGATTTGGCTCTCTTTAAGTCTGTTATTGGTGTATAGGAACGCTTGTGATTTTTGCACATTGATTTTGTATCCTGAGACTTTGCTGAAGTTGCTTATCAGTTTCAGGAGCTTTTGGGCTGAGATGAGGGGGTCTTCTAGATATACAATCATGTCGTCTGCAAATAGAGACAATTTGACTTCCTCCTTTCCTAATTGAATACCCTTTATTTCTTTTTCTTGCCTGATTGCTCTGGCTAGAACTTCCAGTACTATATTGAATAGGAGTGGTGAGAGAGGGCATCCTTGTCTAGTGCCAGATTTCAAAGGGAATGCTTCCAGTTTTTGCCCGTTCAGTATGATATTGGCTGTCGGTTTGTCGTAAATAGCTTTTATTATTTTGAGATACGTTCCATCGATACCTAGTTTATTGAGGGTTTTTAGCATAAAGGGCTGTTGAATTTTGTCGAAGGCCTTCTCTGCATCAATTGAGATAATCATGTGGTTTTTGTCTTTGGTTCTGTTTATGTGGTGAATTACATTTATAGACTTGCGTATATTGAACCAGCCTTGCATCCCCGGGATGAATCCTACTTGATCATGGTGGATAAGCTTTTTGATGTGCTGTTGTAATCGGCTTGCCATTATTTTATTGAAGATTTTTGCATCTATGTTCATCATGGATATTGGCCTGTAGTTTTCTTTTCTTGTTGAGTCTCTGCCAGGTTTTGGTATTAGGATGATGTTGGTCTCATAAAATGATTTGGGAAGGATTCCCTCTTTTTGGATTATTTGGAATAGTTTCAGTAGGAATGGTATCAGTTCCTCTTTGTATGTCTGGTAGAATTCGGCTGTGAACCCATCTGGACCTGGGCTTTTTTTGGGTGGTAGGCTCTTAATTGCTGCCTCGACTTCAGACCTTGTTATTGGTCTATTCAGGGTTTCGACTTCTTCCTGGTTTAGGCTTGGCAGGAGGCAGCTGTCCAGGAATTTATCCATTTCCTCCAGGTTTTCTAATTTATGTGCATAGAGTTGTTTGTAATAATCTCTGATGATGGTTTGAATTTCTGTGGAATCTGTGGTGATATCGCCTTTGTCATTTTTTATTGCATCTATTTGGTTATTCTCTCTTTTCTTTTTTATTAGTCTGGCTAGTGGTCTGTCTATTTTGTTGATCTTTTCAAAAAACCAGCTCCTGGATTTATTGATTTTTTGAAGGGTTTTTCGTGTCTCTATCTCCTTCAATTCTGCTTTGATCTTAGTTATTTCTTGTCTTCTGTTAGGTTTTGAGTTTTTTTGATCTTGCTCCTCTAGCTCTTTCAATTTTGACGATAGGGTGTCAATTTTAGATCTCTCCTTTCTTCTCATGTGGGCACTTATTGCTATATATTTTCCTCTAGAGACTGCTTTAAATGTGTCCCAGAGATTCTGGTATGTGGTGTCTTCATTCTCGTTGGTTTCGAAGAACGTCTTTATTTCTGCCTTCATTTCATTGTTTATCCAGTCAACATTCAGGAGAAAGTTGTTCATTTTCCATGAGGCTGTGCGGTTCTGGGTTGGTTTCTGAATTCTGAGTTCTAACTTGATTGCACTGTGGTCTGAGAGACTGTTTGTTATGGTTTCCGTTCTTTTGCATTTGCTGAGGAGTGATTTACTTCCAATTATGTGGTCAATTTTAGAGTAGGTGTGATGTGGTGCTGAGAAGAATGTATATTCTGTGGATTTGGGGTGGAGAGTTCTGTAAATGTCTATTAGGTTTGCTTGTTCCAGGTCTGAGTTCAAGTCCTGGATATCCTTGTTAATTTTCTGTCTCGTTGATCTGTCTAATATTGACAGTGGTGTGTTGAAGTCTCCCACTATTATTGTGTGGGAGTCTAGGTCTCTTTGTAAGTCTTTAAGAACTTGCCTTATGTATCTGGGTGCTCCTGTATTAGGTGCATATATATTTAGGATCGTTAGCTCTTCTTGTTGCATTGATCCTTTTACCATTATGTAATGTCCTTCTTTGTCTCTTTTGATCTTTGTTGCTTTAAAGTCTATTTTATCAGAGATGAGAATTGCAACTCCTGCTTTTTTTTGCTCTCCATTTGCTTGGTAAATCTTCCTCCATCCCTTTATTTTGAGCCTTTGTGTATCCTTGCATGCGAGATGGGTTTCCTGGATACAGCACACTGATGGGTTTTGGCTTTTTATCCAATTTGCCAGTCTGTGTCTTTTGATTGGGGCATTTAGTCCGTTTACATTTAGGGTTAATATTGTTATGTGTGAATTCAATCCTGTCATTTTGGTGCTAGGTGGCTGTTTTGCCCTTTGGTTGATGCAGATTCTTCATTGTGTTGATGCTCTTTACCTTTTCGTGTGTTTTTGGAGTGGCTGGTACTGGTTGTTCTTTTCTATGTGTAGTGCCTCCTTCAGGAGCTCTTGTAGAGCTGGTCTGGTGGTGATGAACTCTCTGAGTTCTTGCTTGTTCACAAAGGATTTTATTTTTCCTTCGCTTATGAAGCTTAGTTTGGCTGGATACGAAATTCTGGGTTGAAAGTTCTTTTCCTTAAGGATGTTGAATATCGGCCCCCACTCTCTTCTGGCCTGTAGGGTTTCTGCTGAGAGATCTGCAGTGAGTCTGATGGGCTTCCCTTTGTGGGTAACCCGACCTTTCTCTCTGGCTGCCCTTAGTATTTTCTCCTTCATTTCAACCCTGGTGAATCTGATGATTATGTGTCTTGGGGTTGCTCTTCTAGAGGAGTATCTTTGTGGTGTTCTCTGTATTTCCTGGACTTGAATCTCGGCCTGCCTTGTTAGGTTGGGGAAGTTTTCCTGGATAATATCCTGAAGAGTATTTTCCAGCTTGGATGCATTCTCTTCGTCACATTCAGGTACACCTATCAAACGTAGATTAGGTCTTTTCACATAGTCCCATATTTCTTGTTGACTTTGTTCATTCCTTTTTACCCTGTTTTCTCTAATCTTGCCTTCTCGTTTTATTTCATTGAGTTGATCTTCGACCTCTGATATCCTTTCTTCTGCTTGGTCAATTCGGCTGTTGAAACTTGTGCATGCTTCACGAAGTTCTCGTGTTGTGTTTTTCAGCTCCATCAATTCGCTCATATTCCTCTCTAAGTTGTCCATTCTTGTTAGCATTTCGTCAAGTCTTTTTTCAAGGTTCTTAGTTTCTTTGCATTGGGTTAGAACATGTTCTTTTAGCTCACGGAAGTTTCTTATTATCCACTTTCTGAAAGCTGATTCTGTCATTTCATCACACTCATTCTCCGTCCAGTCTTGTTCCCTTGCTGGTGGGGAGTTGTGATCCCTTGTAGGAGGAGAAGTGTTCTGGTTTTGGGTGTTTTCATCCTTTTTGCGCTGGTTTCTTCCCATCTTTGTGGATTTTTCCACCTGCTGACTTTGTAGTTGTTGTCTTTCTGATTTTGGTAATTTTAAGTCTGCTGTGGCAGAACTCATAAACCCCCTGCTCTTCCCCCGAGGTGTTCTGTCCCAGGGAGTTACTGTTTTCTGATGTTCCCCTGTGCGGTTGCTGTTTTCCCTGCCCACAAGGTGGCAGCCTAGTCACACTCAGGTTGCAGAGGCTTCGCTAAGCTGCTGTGGGCTCCACCCAGCTTCCGTGTGAACTTCTGGGTGTAGTTAGAACTGCTTCCGCTATGTTGGCCCGCCCCTGTAGTGACGGAGTCTCTGTAGTGGCGGATTGCCTTGGTACAGAACAGCAGGGTGCCTATGGAGAACGCCCCTCCTCCACAGAGCTGGACCGTCCCGGTTTCAGTTGTGTTTCAGGTCTTCTTGCTGGGTAAGAGGGGACACCGTCTCATCCGATCTGCCTCCGGAGCCGCTGCGTTGGCTAAAGCCGCGGCTCTGAGATTCGTGGCGCTGGCCTGGCTCCCCGTTTCAGCTCCCCTTGCTGGCTTATAGGGGACTCAGACTCTCTCACTTTATACAGTGAGCCGTTGCCTCAGGGTGCCGGCCCAGCGGCTGCGCCGTTCAAGCCAGCGGCGCCAGCGGCGCTGGCGACCCGTGTGGCTTCTCTGCGTGTGAATCTCCTGTTCTGTGGGCAGTAAAAATCAGTCTGGAAATACGGCGTCCACTCACCCTCTGTGCTTTCTCTCGGAGCTGCATTCCCGAGTTCCTCCTAAGCGGCCATCTTGGATCTTCCTCTGGACACATCTCCATTTATCTACAATTTGTACAAATTTTAATCTTGCTTTAACACTCTCCAAGTTTGTTGTCTACATCATTTAATCATGATTATTTTTATTTTTTATAATAAGTGTTTAATACACCACAATGTTTAAAATTCCTTAGCTAAACCTTAATACTTTTATATCATTCCTTCCTCAAAATCTTTCATTCTAGAAATAATCAACCATTGATTTTCAGCAAGAATCTGTGAAAGGTAACTCTTTTTTTATTATTATACTTTAAGTTTTGGGGTACATGTGCAGAAAATGCAGTTTGTTACATAGGTATACATGTGCCATGGTGGTTTGCTGTATCTATCCCCCTATCATCTACTTTAGGTATTTCTCCTAATGAGATCCCTCCCCAATCCCCTCACCTCCTGCTATCCCTCCCCTTTATTTCCTACTGTGTCTACTTCATTGTCTTGACAAGATTCTCTCTTGTTAGGGGTTTTTATATTGATATTATTTTTAATTAGTATTTGAAAGACATGATTCCATTTCATCTTATTATATATTTTGTAATAGTGGCCTGATTGTTAGTCCTTTTTAAGAAATATGGTTTTTAATTTTTTCATAAGTATTATGGTCTAAACTATGCCCCTCACCACAAATTCCTATGTTGAAGTCGTAATCCCAGTGTTTCAGAATGTGACTATGTTTGGAGATAACGCTTGTTAGGAGGTGATTATGTTAAAATTAGGACATTACAGTGGACCTTAATGCAATCTGATGGGTGTCCTTATAAGAAGAAAAGATTCTGACATAGGAAGAGACACCAGGGCTACACGTGTACAGAGAAAAGACCATGGGAAAACGCAGTGGTAAGGTAGCCATCTGCAAGCCATATAGAGAGGCTTCTGAATGAAATACACCCTGTCCACATCTTTATCTTTCAGTTTCAGTCTCTAGAAGTGTGAGAAAATCAATTTCTGTGTCTAAACCACCAAGTCTGTGGTACTTTGTTATGAGAGCTCTAGCAATACAATAAATTTGACTGTTTTCCTCTAATCTTTGAAGGTCTACAACCATTTTATTGAAATATCTCTAAGTGAAGTATTTTTATTAGATGTGTGAGGGGCTTCTTACCCTCTTCTGCATGGATTATAATTTGTCTCACACATATATCTCATGTATTATCTCTCTTCTACAGACTAAGGTTTTCTCTTTTCCATCTTCTAATGGACTTGATTTTCTCTTTTGTACATGTATATTTAGCAGCCAATACTTTAAAATAATAAAATTAGGGTAGATTTTAGTTTCTAAAATGTCTATATTACTATACTATTATATAGTGAAAATAAAATTTATGAATTTAAATTTCGTATATCTTAAATTCTTATTTGACCTGAAAGAATGGCAAGGAATAAAAGAAAACTAAAATGCCAGACTGTATCTCTAGAAAGAGTATCTCTTAAATGAGTTCTTACATTGAATTAATATTAAAAATGCCAAGAGAAAAATAGAAAAAGACTAATGACCAGCCACAGAGAACTTGCTATGAGAAGATGAGCTTAGCTTTCTCAGCCCCATGTATAATTTTGAGTTGAAAAACTTTGCATCATATTGCAAAGTTTCAAAATGTACAGATATGACAAATATCAAGAGAGAATTAATGTAACCTAGTGAGTTTAGTGTCACATAAGATTAAAGCCAGTATCTAAACGAACGTGAATCAGAAAATTAATGCTGTGTCAGAGGAAAAACCAGCAAACAACAGACAAAAACAAATCTGTCCTTCATGGGTTTCTAACAAGTTGGTAATTAAGGAAGTAATGTATTGAGTAAATTTTATTTCTTTCAAAAATGAATGTTTCTATGATGGTTAATTTTCTGTGTTCATTTGACTGAACCACAGCACCCAGACATTTGGTCAAACATTATTCTGAATTTTCTGTATAGGAGTTCATGCATGAACGATACACTTAAACCAGTGGACTTTGAGTAGAGAAGATTTCCTTTCCTATGTGAATGGGCTTTCTTCCTTCAGTTGAAGGTCCAATAGAATCAAAACGCAGACCTCCTCTGAGCATGAGAGAATTCAGTTAGCATACAGCCTTCATTCAGACATTAACCTAAAACATCCACTCTTCCCGGCCTGCCAGAGGACTGACTTTGGCCACAAACTGCAACTTAATTTCCTGAGTCTCCAGCCCGCCAGTCCCTCCCATCAAATTTGAACTCACCAAGCCTCCATAATTATGCAAATATACATGTATGCTATGGTTTCTGTTTCTCTGGAGAACTCTAACTAATACAGTTCTCATTGTTTTCTCATGTCTTATTTTCAGGGCTAAAATCTATGCCTGATCTCTCATTCCATTTATCTAAGATTGTAAAGGGTGAAATGCTATGACTTTTAGCACAGTCAAGTTACAACAAGACCAAAATAAAAATCATAGTCTATAAACAACATTATGTTAAAAGTAGTGTTTTCACAATCATCTTTTCATTTTTAGAAAACATATTTTTTTGAGCTACTGGATTTATGTTTTAATTATTTTGAAATTACATCTATTCTAAAATATACGTTCATTCCCAATTTTAATATATTTTGCATTTTTAAAATTGGTTGACATTTTAATGTTATTCTATTGAACTCACAGAATTAATAAATGCTTGTTCTCCTTTTAACACTCAAATATCCTAATGATAAAAAGAATTATAAAACCAGCAATGAGTTAAGACACAGGAAACGTAATCCCATACGAAGATGTTTAATATAATCAAATTCCCAAATGAGAAATATCAGTTCAAATACCAAATTAAAAATCTTTAAAAGTTGTTATTTTTCTGTTCATATAGATTATTTTTGAGTTTTCCAAATTGTCTCTTTGTATTTTGAAATATATGTTATCTGTAATATTCTTTCTACAAATATTCATCACACAACTATCATGCGTATGGCTCTGGGAATATAGTCAGGAAAATGGAATGAAAAATAAATCTCTATTTAGACCTTAACATTGTTTATTAAGAAGAATGGGCTCTGGTGTCAAGCAAGCATGAGCTTGAATAACATGTGTTAGTCATATGGCTGTGGGCTGGTACTCATCTAATAAACTTCAATTTCCACATTGCAAACCAGAGATGATAATAATATATACACGCAGAATCCCTAAGAAAATTGATAATGACAATGCACTTAATGCACTCAGCCTGGCATCTGGCAAAGTATGCCTTCATCAGTGTTAACAGTTATTACTGTGCTTCCTGTTTCTAAAGCTGGCACTCATTGCGCAATCCAATATGTGACTCAATTTTATCCACTACTTGGCTTTGTCCATACTGTTGTCACTTCTACTTTTTATAAATATCTATTCTGGGGATTACTGCATTTTTAACAGCTTGTCAAAAGCAATATTAAAACAATACTATCCATATTTTATGAATATTAGGAATAAATGGAAGGTAATCTAGTTTACCCTCAGTTAGATAGGATTTTACTTAAGCCATTCAAAGAAAAAATCAATTTTAATCTTTATCTCTGTAGTGTCTCCTGCCAGTATTTTATCAGCTCTTAGAAATCCCTACCATATCTTGACTATTTTTATATGTTACTCTTTACTCTTCCTTCTGCATGATTGGGCTTAGTGGAGACCACCTGGGTACCATCATTTACTCAGGATCTGTTATGTATTTTATAATACAATTTGTCTTCTCAATATTGTCGCACCCAGAATATTCCTTTTTTCATTGCATTTCTTTATCACTAATTTTAAAGCAAATTCCACTGCCTTCTCCAGAACTCTCTTTATATTTCCCAAAACAGCATTGATTTTGATTAAAGAAACAAGTCAAGGCACAGCTGAATATAACATAAGAATTATCTCCTGGTTTCTCAGTGACTGTCTCCTGTTTAAGAATTCAGCACTGCCTTTGCTTTCTCCAGAGCATGGCTAGGTAGGTTGTTATCTATTATGACACTTAGCTATTTTTCTGACATACTTGCATTTCTTGTATTTTTTCATTGAAAATTTATTTTTTTCTTCAAACATACACCCTTATCTAATCTCGACTGCATTTTTTCCATGTGTTGTTTCATTCTCCAAGATCATGTTAAATGTGATGATTTCACCTGCATTTGTAGCCACCTTCTTGTCCCTACTTGTAGTTTAATGTTATCTGTAGAGTTAATGAATACAGAGAATATTCCATCACCCTGTTTTCATAATGTGTTCTGTTAAATAATTCAGGGATTAACATTAACCGCACATTTCTACTAAGATTTTATTAATGCAATGGTTATTTCAATTAACTTTAATTGACTAGACTGAGCATGAATCCTAAGGTCTTGGTTTGACGTATTTTCAGTGATGAAGACTTTGCATTAACTCTCCACTTACTAAAAATCTGAGTTTAATTATATACCCTCATTTTCAGCACAGCCTGTTACTTGATTCTAATGTGATTTGAATGTTAACTTTCTTTATTTTTAGAAAGTATAAATATTATTAATAAGAATGAAGATAGTTGGGTGTGGTGGCTCACGCCTGTAATCCCAGCACTTTAGGAGGCCAAGGCGGGCATACCATGAGGTCAGGAGTTCAAGACCAGCCTGACCAACATGGTGAAACCTGTCTCTACTAAAAATACAAAACTTAGCCTGGCATGGTGGTGCATGCCTGCAATCCCAGCTAGTCAGGAGCTGAGGCAGGAGAATCACTTGAACTCAGGAGGTGGAGGTTGCAGAGATCCAAGATCGCATCACTGCACTAAAGCCTGGGTGACAGAGACTCAGTCTCAAAAACAAAACAAAAAGAATGAAGAGATAACTGTGGTTGGCTGGTGGGAAATTGGAGTAAAACTGGTAGGAGTAGCAACAGAAACATGTCACATTACTTATTTGCTACACAGTCTGAATGTGTGTGTTCCCCCAAAGTTTAAATGTTGAAATCTAATCCCAAATGCGATGATAGTAGAAGGTGGAGTCATTGGGAGGTGATAAGACCATCAGGGCTGATCATTAATGAATGGGCTTAGTGGCCTTGTAAAAAAAAACCTCTGAGGACAGTCATTTATCAATTAAAAAGTGGTCTCTTTTCATACACTGTTGACACCTTGGTCCTCCCAGTCTTCACAACTTTCAGAAATAAATGTTTGTTGTTTACACACAACATGTCTATAGTCCGTTTTTTTAGTCCTAGTAAACTAAGACAATATTATCTTATTCTTTCTGGCTTATTAATACATTGTGCAATAGACTGGAGATTCAAAGATAAACAATCTAGGATAGACGGTGCATTGTAAAGATTTCATTTGAGAGATAAATAATTAGGAATGCAAATAAATAAAAATGTGATATGCTCACTAATGGAGGCATGGGTTAAGAAGAGCCCATACAAATGGCTTCTATTGGAGAAAAGTATGGAGACAGAAGTCCGGAAAATTTGACCTGGGAACTGAAGAATGAATAGAATTGAGGGGTGTGTGTGTGTGTGTGTGTGTATGTATGTCTGGAACTAGGGGCCATAAAAGGTGGTGTTAGGCAGAGGAGAAACTTGGATAAAGAACTGCTGACCAAGCAAGTGTGGATCTTCCAGAAAAAGAAAGAATTAAATTTTGCGTAGATGTTGGGACATTGCTTGAGGTGTTGTTTGAAAGAGAGACAGGTGTAAGCTCTTGAAATGCCTTGTAAGCTGGGTTAAACAATACCAACAGTGTCCTAATTTTGGATAATTGTGCAATCTACTGAAATCAGAAATTCAGTAAGAGCTGCTTTGTTGAGAAAAACGACCATTCACTTGGTTTTGGGCAAGCTGAATGGAGAAATATATTGTGGTTTCAACAAAAGAAGTAAAGTATATAGTAGGCTATACAAATTTGAAATTTGAGAGAGGAATTGAGGAATTCAGGCTGAAACTATGAATGGGCAATTTGTCAAAAAAGGTGGTGGGTAAAGCCATGAGAGCATCTAGCTCATCTAAAAATGAGTCTACAGTAGAAATTGTCATGAGTGATAGAGTGTGAACTAAAATAATAGTAAGTAATATGAAAAATATGTATTTTTATAATAGAAAGAGTGCTCAGTTCTATTAAATATGTTGATATTGCAAAAGTATCTACTGTGTTATTGAGGAATGTTGGCAGGAGGCTTGGGAAAGTGCAGGTTAGGCAGAGAAGTGGCGTCATAAATCCAAATAGAATCAGTAGAATAAATGTGAATGAAATATTAATAGAGACACCGAGTAAAGACAATTATTTCAATAAGTTTGATCTTCAGAAGGGGAAAAAAACCTCAAAACCAAAATATCCTTGAGACGTAAGAAGGATTTTATGTTGTCAAATATGGGATGATGAAGCCTATTTAAATGCTGAAATGAAGGAAGCTGTGGTTTGAACATTTATCCATGCTTCAAAATTTATGTTGGAACTTAATCCTCATTGTGGTGGTATCAAGAAGTAGGGCCTTCTGGGACATGATTAATTCATGGGGACTCTGTCCTTGTGAATGGATTAGTGCTTCATAAAAGAGCTGGTAGGAACTAATGTATCTTTTTGTCTTTCCATCCTTCCATCAGGTAAGGCCATAGCGTTTGCACATTTTATCATGTGAGGATGTAGCAGGAGAGCCCTCAACAGACACCAAATGCCAGTGCCTTGGTTTTAGACTTCCCAGCCTCCAAAACTACAAGAAATAAATTTAAGTTTTTTAATTAAATACTCAGGCTCCAGTATTTTCTTATAGCAGTACAAATGGACTAATACAGTTGTGATGACTTAGAATTTTAGGAAAAGAAATAAAAAGGAGAGCAAAATCTCTGGAAAGGCAAGATGTCCTGAAATACAGAGATTATTTTAAAAAGACAAGATACATTTTATCTTCATAAGAAGAGAGAATGGGGAGGGGGAAGAGAAATAAATACAAGTAGGCCTGTGTATTCAACAGCAGGAAATTGAAGTATTTCTTTCCATTTATTTTGTTGACAAAAATAACTGCATATTAATCTGTAAGACAGAAGTAAGGGCAAAGAGGTTTGGATACTGAATTGGTACCAGAAGCTCTGAAAAAGGTACAGTCATGAATGGGACAGAAGACTGATTAAGGAATAATGAAATGAATGCTGCATAAACTTGGTGCCTCCGTTAAATAAATGAGAGAGGAAACCAATTACTGTACGTGGTTGGACACTTGATAGACAAGAGTACAATAGTTTTCAAGGAAATAGCAGCAATTGCAAATGTTTCTAAATTATAGAGTATTTATCATCGGGTTCAGGGAGTAGTGTGTTCCTGGGGTTCCTGTATGATTAAGAAAGACTTCAGAGAATGAACAAGAGATTGGCAAGATTATTAAGTCCCAAGAGGAAAGATGGATTAGACAAGCATCCTAAGCTACATGAACTGCTCCGGACCTGACAGGAAGAAGAATAACTCTGATAATGGTACTAACAGTCACAAAGATAGTAGCTAAAATATATATGTCACACATTGTCATATTCTATGCAACTTATCTCAGGTAATTTTCTCTGCAAAGTTATAAAATAAAATCATCATTTTCTCCATGATGCAGATAAGAACAAACCAAAACAGAGGCAATGGCAGAAACACAGGATAAGGCCTCCAAGTCAGGGCATTCTGGGATGTTTTAGTTTATTGGATATAACAGTGATAAACCGTATTAATGTAACCTTAGGGGCATTAAGTTTGCCGACCACATCTTGCTTACTATACATAAAACCCAATCATCCCTTCCTCAAGGTAGAGCGCACAAACTGACCTAAACAGTTAGTTTTCCAGCTTAAAATTTAAGATCATTTTTCACATTAGGTTTGCATAACCTCCTTGTAAACTGACAATCAATACACTAAAATTCAACTTACCCTAGGACATCAAATATATGATATGGAATAAAGAACTAAAAACCCAAAACTAAAACTCTAATTTGGAAAAGAAAGAATAAGAAACATACTGCATTTATTGACCCAAGCAAATTATCAGATCTCCCAGGTGGAAGGAGTGAAAACTCTCTACTCTGGCTGTAAGGCGAATTTCTTAACTAGTCCATCTGCTACTCTTATTCTATGCAGGTATGACTCTTTTCTCCCTAACTTGGGTCCCTAACTTTGTTCCCTGGAGAACTTTTGCTCATATAATTCATTGGTAAACTAGAGTAAAACTATAGCTTGGGAAAAACTTAAGAGAGTGTATTCATCTAGGGAAGATGGTGATAGCAACTGTCAAAATAAAGACATGATTTCTCTGACAAAAATATTAATCAATAAATAGTGAGGCTCTATTGGAAATTACTGTCAGAGGAGCACTCTATTTTAAAAATTGCTTCTAAGAGTTAAACAAATTATGTAGTAGCATAGCAATGACTCCAAGAGTAACAGAGTTTTTCACCCCTCCTCTGAAGAAATTAGTCTCTCCAGCAGCACGATGTGAGACAAATTAGGACTTTGGCTGATGGTGCCTTGAATATTATTTGTCAAATGACTGTGTAACAATTACCAATTTAAACTCCATTTATAATTTTTCCTAACTCCCTGTCACGGAATGATATTATTGATTCTCTTTTATTTGTGCATACTCTAATATTCCTTTCCAATATATTTGTGAGATCTATTCATTAGCACTGGGAACAACTACGCTCCTCCTCATTTTCTGTGCTAGTACACTCTGCATTATTTATTTGCTTATTCTGTTACAGATATTAGACATTTGTATACTTTATGGTGCAGTTAATTGAGTTTTCAGGTGGTTGGTTTACTTATCCCTCTGTATCATGAAACTTTTATAACTATATTTGGATTTCTATCACAGAGTGACATTACCTACTTGAATAAACTTAAGAACATGTGGTTTAATCATTGTAATTTAATGGATTATTGGTTCTGTTTGTAAGTAAGGTTAAATATTTTTCCCTCTTCTCTCAGTATTTCTCTCTGTTTCTCATTATGCATTTAGGCCTACTGTGTTCTGTGTTCACTTGCTCTGGGATTGAGTGTGACTCTGAAGAAAGCAGGTAAGAACTATTAATAACACTACAGAGATTTTCATGCCCCAGAGTTATAGATAATCCACCCAGTGTTGCTCATGTCCTGAAGCCTGACATGGGAATAACAGTTATTCTCGTATGAAAATTACCCACCATGAAAAAGGATCAGATTAGTGGCAGCCTACACAGATCGGTGAGGGAAGTCTCTAAGGGCTCCCATGTGCACAAATTATTTGAAGAATAAATGGAACTATGACATTGCAATCATGTCCCATCTATTGAAAACTAGGGGTGCAAAGAAAGGAACCCTGTTGTTTGATTTGAGTGATCTTCTATCACCCTAGAAGAATGGGGGTTCAAATTATAACTTAATTTGAGTTATGAAAAACTTATATATCTTAAATACTTGAGTTTACGGTTAGTTTCTCATTTGTTGTTAAATAAGGAAGAAAAAGAAAACAAAGGAAAGAAGGAAGTAAGGGAGGGAGGGAGGAAAAGAGAGATAAAGAAAGAGAAAGAGAAGGAAGAAGAGAGAATGAGAAAGAGAGAGAAAGGGAGGGAGGAAGGAAGAAAGAAAAGAAGGGAGAAAGGATGGAAGAAGAGAAGAAGGAAGAAAAAGAGACAAGTGGGAGGGAGGGAAGAAAGGAAGGGAAAGAAGAGGCCATCAGTTATTACTCTTATCCTCATTTCATATTTTAGCTGTTATATATTTGACTTTCACTATTCATCGAAATGATAATAACAATGATCGTATTCAATTGTGTACATGAGTTTAATACATGATGCAGATAAGTGGGGCTAGCAGGCCATGAATAATTACTTTTTTATTTTATTATTATTATTTTCAATCCTGCTCCTTCTGCAAATAATTTTAAGTGACAGTAATGCTTGAAGGGAAGGGAGGAGGGGAAAGATTGAAGATCCTTTTTAATGGAGACTATAGTTTATTTGTTTTAGTTATTGCATTATGAAAATATAAGCCATATATGACTTGTTTTCAGAATAAGCTGGAAATTCTCTTTCTTATCCCTAAATTGACAATATTGAAAACACTGTGCAAGACAAAAACATACTATGTCTATAGATTTCATCCTGCTTTTGTATACCATTTTGTGTTATCTACCTTTAGAGTTATTTATTTTTAAACTTTTATACAGCATGAAAAATCTGTCGTATATATTACAAGGTTTCCAAATAAATGGAATAACCAGGAATCCTCTGGTTGAAGTGCTGAAAGGGAGGTCAGCTTTCCCATGCCCCACACCTTTCTTTCTACCATGGGTGCCTCCAAAGAACAGAGATTCAAGGTCACAGGCCAAAAGAATTCCATGTTGTCATTTTTAGAAAAGCCCAACGAATAAACTATTGGAGTAAACAGCCCTCAAATCAAGAGATTAAAAAAGCATTTATATAGAAACTTGGGCATCCAGTTGCTTCAAAGCTACTAGTGAACTCTCAAATCCCTTAAGATGGAAGCTTAAGATTAATAGACAAACATACTTTAAAAAATATTGTGACTATGGAATTCTATCAAAATCCTTAAAAATCACTATGCAAAGCTGGGGAGAAGTGATATTTTGCTTTATTTTCTGACATTCAAGTAAGTCCCTTCATTATTTTTAGAAGACCTTGCCCTGGATTTTACACTTGACCTTTTCAAACATGTGCTATTCCCTTATCCAAATTAATCATCACCACATCCTGAGTGGTACAAAAAAATCCTTATTCACACTTCATTTTTAGCATTCTTTTTTCTCATTTGCCTCTGTCCAGGGGCACTAGAAACTTTATAATTCCCTATATCCAATGAGAAGCTCATAGTTCCTCTTTTTACTCAGCATTCACCTTCAAAAAGTCTGTGCTCTTTCTGTGAACTTCTGGAAAATTGGCTGTCCTTGATTTCATTCTCTTAGAGTCCAATATATTAATTACATATTAAATAGCATGCTAACTCTTACATATAAATTACTGTGACTTCTGTAGTTACCACTTATCAGATCGTCTCTGCAGCCTTTTAGAGGCAATGATACTATAATCTATGTATTAGTAACCCCAACGGCAAGAATTTCTCTACTATGGTGTTAAGTACAATAGTTTGAGATAAAAAATACATGAAGAAAATATTTTTTCTGTTTTTATTTCTTCATAACATTTTAACACGTAATTATACCTAAAAGTCAGTTTTTTAATGGTAGTATATTACATAGTTTAGATATGTTAAATAAAAACTTAAGATTATGTATACAGTATTCAATGTATGGGATTTAAAAACAAGCCATGTCTAAATAATGTAGAAGCCTCATTCTTGTACCATTCTGGATTCTGATATAAGCAACATCCCCACCGTAAGTTAATTGTGGATTTTTAAATTCAAGATCTATATTCAACAAAATGTTAAAAAGATAAACAAATTTTCTATTAAAAAGTATACTAACCTAGAGTTAATAATCAAAGGGTAATTTCAACATCAATCAATTAAAAATTGTATTCTTGATAAATCATATCTAGGTCATTTTTCTCCAAAGATTTCATATATATACATATATACGTTTGTGTATATATAATATATATGTTTGTTTATTATATACAAATTTGTGTGTGTGTGTATATACACACACACACACACAAGCTTTGCATAGCACAATTTAAAAAATATGCAGTGTGTACACATTTTTCCCAATGCCTGAAAGCACTGAGATAGGAACCTCACATTATCTATAAACTTATCTTCCTATGATGAATTGTTGACTATCACAGATTTGCATTAAACATGGCAAAATCTAAAACAAGATTCATAACAATGCCACATACTTATTGCACTTTTGCTACAGTAAGTTTAATGAATGAATCTCAAACTCTCTGTAGGAGGCAAGTGTTTCAACTCCTCCATGTCTTTCTGAGAATGGCTTAATCTCAGTAAAAGGACCAAACTGCAGCACATCTGGCATCAAACAGCACGTGCACTACAGTCTTCAATACAGTTCAATAGCTTCACACTGAGCACTTATATAAGTCAAGTGTTGACAAATGTCCTTGCAAAGTATATGCACTAATATGTCTAATAATAATGAGCAGTTATTATCAGAATTAATCTTCAGACATATTAGCATTATGCATGAGAAGTATTACTGCTAACTTTCATTGATGCTGCAAAGTCTGCAAAAACTGTAATCACCAAGTTAAAGCAGTTCACATTCTCTTCTAAAAGTGTTCTTTTAAGTCTTCTTTACAATTGTTATGTTGCATTCCAGGATTCTAAATCTCATGTCTAATTTTGGACAGATTTTAGCTCATTATACAAAGCATTAATGTGAATTGCTTTTCTGTTTCCTTGATTTATATTACATGGCTTTATATTAACTGATGTAAGGAATTCTGTCTATTAAAAATCAAACACGGTAAAAGTAATATGTGGAACTTGGTGCATTTAGTTGGGAAAATGTACATATGTTTCTATGTTCCTGTTTTTTGTTTGTAACGTACACATAATGTTTCTAACTTACCTGTCTCAGCTGAGTCTAGTTGTCTTCCAGCCTGTCCATCTCACACTTGTATTATATATATTCTTATCCTAAAAGAATTATATTCTAATATTTTTTATCCTAAGATATATTTTATATTGCATTCATACGTTATCTATATCTAAAATATATTCTTATCCTAAAAGAATTAACACTTAGTATAAACAAAATGTTTAAAGTGCTTTAAAAATGCAAGAATCAGAAGTGTTTTAAAATTATGATCAATTTTTAATCAATGTACCACTATTTAAAAAGTAGCATTTATATTTGTATTGTATTTGTATATGTATTTACAAGAACACACAAAGTGAAAGGTGTTTTGAATGAATCCCAAATAATTATTCAAAACTTTTGTTTTTGTGCTTAATAGACAAATCAGAACACATGCTATTTGATCAAATATATAATAGGACACATTTAATGACTAAAGTAAAGAGGACTTTACAAATCTTATTTTTTTCCTCTGTGTAGATAGGGCATGAATTCAATGTTTCATAACTTTGGGAAAACTGTTTAATTTTACATGGTATACTTGTAATAAAATAGTAAATACCTGAAAGAGCTAGTTTCCTGTTTTTCTATTCATGACTATCATTTCTTAGTATCATGATACTCATTATGAAAAGTATGTTTTTGTTTTTTCTTTATTATTAATATATTTAACACTATAAAGTTGTGAATTGAACATAAACCAGGAACTTTGAAAGAATGTAAGTATAACAGAACCACAAAATGTCTTAAACATAAGCTTTATAAAGTCTATCTGGTGATAACATTCTTTATATGTTTTTTACCCACATCACCTTCTAAGGAAAACCATTCATTACTCCCTCTCCTATTCTACATGGGCAGCATCCTCAATGACCAATTTTATATCATTTAACCCATATCTTCTCTTTTATAATCATAATGATCAGATCAGAAAGTGGATACATGACTAAAGATATGTGATTCATATATTGAAAACGTTGTTAACTTTAGATAAAAGATATCAGGTATGTAGATTTTCTTACTTAAGATTTATACAAAGAGCATGTGAAGAATTTGTCTCACAATGGTGCAGAATCTTCTGAAGGGTCATTAATTAGGACAATAAAAATAATTATGAAGCACATTTCCCTAAAGGGTGCGAAACTACCTTGCTGCCTGTTTGGATTCTGAGTGACATTGGTATTTTGAGGTCAGGGATGTCAAATGAGGGTAAGTTAAACAGAGCATCTTCAAAGGGAAACTTTTCTAGTACCTTCAGTGAAACAACCGCTGCCTATATAAACTCTATTCCTTAAGACATGAGAGTGATCTAACTCTATACAGATTTAGATAGTCACATCCAGTTAAATTTGATGATCATTAGTCTGCATTGAAGTAAATCCCAAGTGACCTGCTGCTTATCAGGCCAACGTAAGGTTCCAGAACAAAAAATGACAGCCTCAGGTATAACTAAAATTCTATGGAGAAACATTGTCTTACAGAATAGCTCTCCAGCAGGCAGAATCAAAAAAATTCATGTGTGTTATCCAAAGAACTCAATCAACTGTGAAACACACACACATACACACACACACACACACACACACACAACATGAATAAACAAAAAAGAAGAAAACAAGAGCGGTAAGAAGGAAGGAAAAAGAGAGAAAACAAATGTAATTAACTGGCTTACTAGATATTTTATCTATAGTTTTAGCTGTAAATATTATCACAGCTATATTTATATATTTTATATATTTATATAGCTGTGATAATATTTACAGCTGTGATAATTTACATTTCCAGCAACAGTGTATAAGGCTTCTCTTTTCTCCAGTTGTTCAGTTCCAGTATATATATTTCCTGATGTGAGAATATTTAACCCACACCTCTCCTGGAAAAAGTTTATCAACTAAAGAGCAGTACATAGGTATTACAGACTAAAATTCATTTCCAAAGTTACTTAAGATGGCAACTTTTCTCCCTTCACTGAGGTTTTGTACATTTGAAGTGCAGTTGTAGCCTTTTTATTTTTTTCCTTTTCTTTCTTTTGTAGAGACGGAGTCTCACTCTGTCACCCAGGCTGGAGTGCAGTGGCACTATCTCTACTCACTGAAACCTCTGCCTCCAGGGTTCATTCAATCGATTCTCCTGCCTCAGCCTCTCGAGTAGCTGGGATTATAGGCGCACGCCACTACACCCAGCTAATTTCTTTTACATTTTAGTAGAGACGGGTTTTCACCTTGTTACCCAGGCTGATCTCAAACTCTTGAGCTCAGGCAATTTGCCTGCTCAGCCTTCCAAAGTGCTGGGATTACAGGCATGAGCCAACGCACCGGGCCTTGAAGAGTAGTTATAATTTTGTCACAATCTACGTTTCTTACAAGATCCCACATTTTCCAAATTATTTTTAAATGTTGCATACATTATTGTTTACTCTTTGTTCTATAAAGTGTTATAAATTTTGACAAATACAAAATTTCCTATGTCCAATATCACAGAATTATGCAGATCATTTTAACTGCTTTCAAAATCTTCTGCAGTTCATCTATTCAACCTTCCTCCCTCTCTCCTGAATGTCTGGCAACCACTGACACTTCTACTGTTTCTATAATTTTTCCTTTTTGTAGAACACTATATAATTGGAATTGTATAGTATGTAGCATGTACAGATTGGCTATTTCTCTTAGTACCCATTTGTTTCATTTATTCTTTTCTTGGTTTAATAGCTCATTTCTTTTATCCCTGAAAAACTTACCACTGAATGAATGAATATGCCACAGTTAGTTTATTCATTAATCTACCGAAAGACATGTTAGCAAATCTGAATTTTGGACTATTTTAAATAAAGCTGCTATATACTGTCAGATAAAGTGTCTTTATTTGCTTGTTTTTGCTTTGATTTGTCTTAGTTTTGTAGATGTAGGCTTGCAAATTAATTTAATAAATACCTGGAAGTGTAATTGCTGGATCCTATAGTAAAACTATATTTGGTTTGTGTCTTAGTTCATTTTCTGTTGCTATAACAGAATATCATGGCCTGGGTAACTTATAAACGAAACAAATTTATTTTTTAAACTTCTGGAAGCTGGAAAGTCCAATAACATGGTGCTAGCATGCGGTGAGAGCCTTCCTACTTTGTTATAGCATGGCAAAAAGGCAAGCAACCATGCCAGACAGAAAGATGAAATTGTGCCATATTTCTCTTTCTCACAATCCCACTTTATTATGAGCCCACTCCCACAATAACTAACCCACTCCTAAGATGGTAGCATTAATTTATTCATGAGAGATCAGCCTTCACAATCTAACCACCTCTTAAAGGCTCCACCTCTTAAAAGCATTACATTGGCAATTAAATTTTAATATGAATTTTGGAAGAGACATTCAAACCATGGTAGCTTTGTAATAAACCACCACACCCTTCTAAATTAACTATACATTTCACACTCCCACCATCAAGGAATGAACGTTCATGTCACTCTACATTCTGGACAGCAGTTAATATGGTCAGTTCTTTAGATTTTAGCAAATCTAATATTTGTGCAGTAATATGTTAATTTGCAATGCTTTATTAACAAGTGATGTTAAGCATATTTTCATATGCTTATTTTCAATCTGGATTTTTTTTCTGGTTGTCTGTTCGTATCTTTTGCTTATGGTGTAATTGTATCATTTGATTCTTTGTCGTTGAGTTTTAAGAGTTCTTTAAATATTTTTGATATACATTTTTACCTTTTATGCTTTTTAAATATTTCTCCTTACTCTGTGATTTGTCTTATCATTTTCTTTACAGTTTCCTACGCAGACTGTAAACTTTTCATTTTAATAGTGCAATTTACAATTTTTAGTTTCATTGGTAAAGCATTTCTTCTATATCTATAAATTCACAAAGCCCAAGGTCACCTAGAGCTTCTCCTAGGTTTTCCTATAGAGGTTTTTTTTTTGTTTAGGCAGAGTCTCACTCTGTAGTCCAGGCTGGAGTGCAGTGGCATGATCTTGGCTTATGCAACCTCCACCTCCCGGGTTCAAGTGATTCTCCTGCCTCAGCCTCCTGAGTAGCTTGGATTACAGGTGCATGCCACCATGCCTGGCTAATTTTTGTATTTTTAGTAGAGATAGGTTTTCACCATGTTGACCAGGATAGTCTCCAACTCCTGACCTCATGATTCACCCACCTCGGCCTCCCAAAGTGCTGGGATTATGGGTGTGAGCCACCATGCCCAGCCTCTTATAGAGGTTTTATAGTAAAAACTTTTTAAAAAGTAAAAATAGTATTTATTGAATATCTGAAATTGCATTGTAAAAATATATACCTTTACAAAAATGCTAGGTATTCCTCCAGAGTGAATTCATAAACAATAGGTGAAGAGGTGGAAAGAGCATTTGACAGCTTAACCAAGATTGGAAATGTAAAATCTGAAAGGGAATTTTTAAAAGCTAGGCATACAAAAAATAAGGAAAAATATAAACCAATGACAGGGTAGAGAGCTTGCAAAAACCCTGAAGTAGAAATGAGCTTGATTAATTCAAGAATATGATTGAACATCATGAATTTTGAATATAATTATAGAGAAAAACGAAGGAGTGGAGAAGTAGAGAGTCATTAGTAGATATTAAAATCTGGAAGTTTTTCTAAAATTTAAAGATGCTAGCATGGGAGAAAGGAACTTAGAAAAGTTGTTGAGATGAAGCAGCCAGTGAGAATAGAAAAAAAAAAGAAGACAGTAAGATATGATATTTCAAATAAATTGAGAATGGTATACTCTGAGATGTGGCTGAACATTCAAATGAGGTAAGATAATAGAAGTGGCAACTGGAGTATATATATTCCTCCAACAGAGTTCATTGTCAAGTCTAAGATTTTTTTTTGCCTTCTTTTTTGTTTTTATTTTTATTAATTTATTTTATTGTATTTGGGCTCTGGGGTACATGTGCACGTCCTGCATCCTGCAGGATTGTTGCATAGGTACAATACATGCCATGGTGGTTTGCTGTCTCCATTCCCCACCGCAAGTCGCCTACATCAGGCATTTCTCCTGGTGTTATCCCTCCCCATCCTCCCACCCCCCCATGTCCTCCCATCTCCTCCCCTCCACTCCCCTACCTAGCCCTGTGAGTGTTGTTCCCTACCCTGTGCCAAAATGTTCTCATTGTTCACCACCCGCCTATGAGTGAAAACATGAGGTATTTGGTCTTCTGTTCTTGTGTCAGTTTGCTGAGAATGATGGTTTCTAGGTTCATCCATGTCCCTACAGAGGACACTAACTCATCATTTTTTATTACTGCATAGTATTCAATGGTGTATCTGTGCCACATGTTTTTGTCCAGTGTATCATCGATGGCATTTTGGTGGGTTCCAGGTCT
This sequence comes from Aotus nancymaae, assembly GCF_030222135.1. Taxonomy (NCBI): domain Eukaryota; kingdom Metazoa; phylum Chordata; class Mammalia; order Primates; family Aotidae; genus Aotus; species Aotus nancymaae. The sequence goes on from NW_026988435.1 coordinate 28,111,081, forward strand.
TTGCTATAGTAAACAGCACCAAAATGAACATACGTACAGAATGATTTACAATCCTTTGCATATATACCCAGTGATAGGATTGCTGGGTCAAATGGAATTTCTACTTCTAGATCCTTGAGGAATTGCCACATTGTCTTCCACAATGGTTGAACTAATTTACACTCCCACCAATAGTGTAAAAGTGTTCCTTTTTCTCCACATCCTCTCCAGCATCTGTTGTCTCTAGATTTTTTAATGAGCACCATTCTAACTGGCATAAGATGGTATCTCAACGTGGTTTGATTTGCATTTCTCTAATGCCCAAACATTTTTTCATGTTTGTTGGCCGCATATTTGTCTTCTTTTGAAAAGTGTCTGTTCATATCCTTTGCCCACTTTTGAATGGGTTTGTTTTTTTCTTGTAAATCGGCTTTAGTTCTCTGTTGATTCTGGATATTAGCCCTTTGTCAGATGGGTAGATTGCGAAAACTTTTTCCTATTCTGTTGGTTGCTCTAATGATTGTTTCTTTTGCTGTACAGAAGCTCTTAAGGTTAATTAGATCCCATTTGTCTATTTTGGCTTTTGTTGCCAATGCTTTTGGTGTTTCAGTCATGAAGTCCATAAAAAACCCTAGAAGAAAACCTAGGCAAAACCATTCAGGATATAGGCACAGGCAAGTCTAAGATTTTTAAAAATGAAGATTGATCTAGAAGATTTGAAAGTTTACTATGGAAAGAAAAAATATCAGAGCCAAATAAGTGCTATAAAAATAGCTTGAGTGACAGATCTATACTGCATACAAACATGAAGTATACTTCATAAGGAATAATAGTCCAGATAACTAGGTCTATGATATAACAAGGGGGTTGGATGTTGACGGAAAACTAATGCTAATATGTTTGTTAGGCAGCGAGCATTTATGCTGAGGTTAGCTTGAGTAATGGCAGCAGTTTTAGTGAAGAGGGTTTTAAGCCAAGTGTCTAGTTCTCCATGGAAGAGGGAATTTGGCCAGAAGATAGAGAGGTGACAACAAACAGATACGCGTAGGATGGAAGAGAGGCTTTGTTAAGTTTTATAAAAAGAAGAGTACTGTTATAACTGCTTTTGAAGAGGTTTTTATTTTTATTTAAATTACTAATGGATCAAAGAACAATTGTTTATTTTTTCTCTTTGGTTTTCGTTATTAATGATAATCTTGTTGGAATTTTTTTTCCAAATAAAATATTTTTATAATTAAATAATTTAATGTTTTTCTTCCTTTTCATTACCTACTCTTGGCAGTGTTATCTGTTTACCTTTAAAATGATAAATCTAACTCAATATTTTTTATGTATGTTATATACATATTTTGGTGTGCTACAAAAGCTTCTGCAAATTGTCAGTAGCTTTTTTTTTCTTTTCTTTTCTTTTTTTTTTAGAACGAGCTGATACTGTCTTAGTGCTCACTAAGGTACATTCAGATGGAAGCTCACCTCTAAGAAAGGGCTGGGCGGATAGATTTATTTTTTCCCTCCTGTGAAAATGTAAAGCAAAACTGTTATCTTTGAGGAACTTATTAATATCAATGGAACGGAAATTTGTGTGCTCAGCTTAAGAGCCAGGGCCATATAAGCATCTCAGGCAAGCAAGTTGGAACCAGGTACTGGTGTAATGTACAGTTATATTTGTCTATAAATGGAACTGTTTATGGCAATTTTATACCATTCTTTTTGTAAAGTAAATAAATATTCATCTTCCCTCCCTCAACAAAAAAAAGAAGAGTACTGGTGTAGAAGTTGCAATGTATACAGATGGAAGTATGCTACCACTCATATGCTTCTGTGATTGGGAGAAAAAGAGAATCTTTTTGTAGAGAAACATTCAAAAGCAGAGCTATTCTGGAAATCTTAGATTACAGAATAAACATCACAAACATATAGCATGAAAAATGTTAGTCGTATTAACACCCACTCCACTTTATGTCTGCCTTCCTGCTATACTCATGGTAGGGCAAGAAGTAGGGGTAGGCTCCAAGGTGGTTTCAAGTCATTTCTCTGTCCTTAAAATTATTATCCTTCGTTCAAGCATAATAATTTGAAAAACATGTCTATAAAGTTACTTGGTTTTGTTGCATGTATATGTGTGTTTCTGCATAATGATGCCATTTATTTTAATTATAAAAATATTCACACATGCTTTGAATAACAGAATCCTTGATTTATATGTTTGTTTTGGTGAGAAATGCTTATTAGAATTCAGAACGCTAAAAAAATATTTATAGTGACAATTATTCCACAACTTAAATTTAAATAGGATGAATTCTTCTCTTCAATTAAGTAGTGTGCAATAAAATTTAACACATGCTTAAAAAGCAATTACCATCATATGAGAAGGAATGGGAATATTTTAATTGGTTTGAGAATTACTTTTTCTAAATATAACAATCATTTTCCTTTTGAGGAAAATGAGTTAACAAAACCAAAATCCATAATTATATGCAGTTATGTCCTAAATATATTTGTTTAATGCATTGTTATAATTACACTGAATAATCAAAGAAAAATAGGAAATTTGAAAGACTGAGGAATAGAATATTATTTTAAGTCAAACAGTTATGGACTTATTTGAATTCTTTGTGGTTTCACCAAACAAATAAATTTTCACCTTTTACTTACTTGAACTCTAATGGGGACACCTAACATATATTAGCTTTGTAGATTAATTCCATTTAATAGTTTATTTCTCAAATACTTATCAACTTCCATTTTATCTCTTAATTATTAACATAACTGAAGATAACTCTACCATGACATACATTGCATTAACTTTTCAGAAAGACTGGAATCTTGGTCAAGATAAAGTTTTATGGTCTTTTTGTTGAAATACTTATTGAGCTCTGATCTTTATTCCCTAGTTTACTATACCAATCTAATATTTAAAATTAACATGAATTAAAACTGTTTTTTAATTTATAAGAAATGAATAGCATTCATTAGTGAACAAGAGTCCACCTAATACAGATGTTGACACTATTCTCATTATAGACAATTTCCAAGACAAGGCTGTCTAAGGAAATTATGGACCAGACCAGACAAGGTGGATCAGGCCTGTAATCCAAGCACTTTGGGAGACTGAGGCAGGCAGATCATGAGGTTAAGAGATCGAGACTATCCTTACCAACATGGTGAAACCCTGTCTCTACTAAAAATACAAAAAATTAGATGTGTGTGGTGGCACACACCTGTAGTCCCAGCTACTAGGGAGGCTGAGGTAGGAGGATCCCTTGAACCTGGAAGGCTGAGATTGTAGGAGCCGAGATCACATCACTGCACTCCAGCCTGGTGACAGAGCAAGACTCCATCTCCAAAAAACAAACAAACAAACCAAAAACAAATTATGGGCCAAATAAAATTATACCTGTATTAATTCTTCTAGCATCCTCCTGAAAGTGTATTGCTTTGATTAACCAAGGGATAATTTTAAAGGACTACAGTTTTTAGGATAATGAACTTTTTTTCACTGTTATCCTTAATTCCATTTTCTCATTCCTCTTCATTCTCAATTTAATTTTCTCATTTAATAATTATTTATTAAGCATATACTCTGTGCCAGAAACTTCTATAAACACTATGTTAGATGTTGTTCATTTTGTTCAGGTATATTTTGACAGTAATTATTTTGTCAGTTGCCTGGACATTGGAAGTTTTTACTGAACATATCCATTCATGAGTGTTTGTGGAGACAAATGTCTATTTTTTACCCATGTTAAAAATCATTCTAATATACTCTACTTGAGAACTCAGACTTTGAAGTTAGTTATTTGTTTGATGGTTGACATCTCCAGTTGTAACTCATGGTTTGGAATAAACCCATTGTCTGTTTTATCAATGAAAAAGTATACCCATTTTCTATATGTGTGTGTGTATATATATATATATATATATATATATATATATATATGCTATTTTAGAAATAACTCACTCAAATCATTTCTCATGGGATGTAATATTTAGTGAATGGTATCAATTGGTGTTGATCTTTCCTAGTTATGACACCATTTTTTTCTTTGTTCCTGCCACAATAATACACTAAAAGGAAATTAAAACAATTCTTCCAACAACTAAGCAAATATATAGTATGTACCACTACTGTCAGAAAAGATGTTCAATTTCTCTTACTGTTATATACCAGCAACCCTTCTAGCAACCTTAACAATAAGCAAAACAAATGAAAAATGTCATATGTATTATCCTTCTAATGATAAGTACGTGTCAACACTGGTTTCTAAATAATCACCTTAAAAATCTGTTTCTATGAAGAAATAATTTTTTTTAAAAAAGTGATTTACCTATTCTTTGGATTTACCACTCCTACTAAAATGACATTATTTGAAATAATTTCCAAAAAGCTATTCTAAAATGCCTAACAGTGAGACATTTAACTTTTTTTTTTCCTTGCTCTTCTGGTTACTAAGGGTCTCTAATCCAATAAAAAGTAAATTTGTATGTTTATTTTCCCAATAAATTACTCTGATATGACTTATTGCAAACCAAGGTCACAGAAAGTCATGAAAATAAAAAAAGATCAGAATTGAGCAGATTACCATCAGTTGACTATTTAAAAACTGAAATGCATAGCCTATGCAATGTAAATAAATAAAAACCTCAGAAAATTTCTAAATATCTACAGTTTCTTAGGGAAATAATTTTTCTGTAAACTTAGATTCCTCATGGGTGAAATAAATAGTTAATTCACATTGTAAGCTATTTTGTGGGATTCTATTTATAAAAAAGATAGTTTACGCAAAATTCCTTTTAATAACTCACCCTATTAAAACTATTTATCTAGGCATCATTAGTAATATTTTAAAGCTCTCAAGAATGTGCATTATTTTAAATTGTGTGGTGGGATTTTTTAAATGTACATATTTGGAACTGGACTAAAATTCCTTATCAAATTCCTCATCATCCACATATTATCTTTAAGAATTATTTAGACATTAAAAAAAATAGGCCATTGGATGATCTAGAAAAAGATAGAGGAAAAAAAGATAGAGCTGGATTGTCCTGAAAGGACATTTTATCAATTTACAGTTTGTATTTGTTTGTGGATTTAATAATAGGGTAGGAAGAGAGACAGGCAAGCAGCATGGTGGAGACATATACATGAATGGAGAAGGCTGAAGAAATGTTTAAGGAATAAAATGTTTACTATTGAATTTCCAGTTTTTATGTTTTTCCCAAAATTTGAGGTAAATTTGCTCCCTCCGCAAATACTCTCATTCATGTTTACTATTCTCTCTCTTTTTTTTTTTGAACTCAGAAAGGCACCTCGGTAAACAAATTAATCTCCATGTATCAATCTATAATGTACTAATATTTGAGAGCACAGCAGGAGGAGCTGAGATAATCACTTCGCAGCCTAACTGAACAGAAAGAGGCAGAAGCTTCGAGTCAGTGCTGAGTAGTGAGCACCTTGTTTCTCCTACCACCAGCTTTCCTTACCACCCAAGAAACGCAATCTCCAGAGGTACTGGGAGGCATTCAAGAACTCTTTAACACCAGGGCGAAGTTACAGAAAGTTCTCGTGAAATAATAATAATAATAAACAACCCTAAACAATCAACCAACCAAACAGAAACAGGTGCCCCTTGTTGCCTTCACTGTATACTTCAGTGGCCACTTTCACATTGTTTTCTTCTGCTTTCAACTTTCATTCCCATAGATTATTTTCTTATATTTAAATCACCTTTTAAGCTTATGCAAAAGTATATTTTCTGTTATGAAAGATTCAAAGGTTATTTAATATTTGGTATCAAAGATAAGCTAAAGCAAAAACCTTGTAGTAGGAAGGAGGCAGAGGCATAATAAGAAATTTATATTCTCTAAATTTCCACCAGGCTTTTGTAATCTTATTTTATAATTTTAAAATAAAATTTCCTCTATGGATTGGTCTTCAATCTAGACATAAAAAGGAATTTAACAGTTGTATACTATAAGTTCTATATTGAATTTCTATATTATTTAACACAAAATTATATTTTCTCTAATGGATTTTAATATTTTTATAAAGTTAGGTGAATTTTATTAAATTTATTACATGGTGATAAAACAAAGAAAACATTTTTCAGATTCTTTTAAAACAGTATGTGCCAAAGCTTAAATGTTGTTATGTACCTGTCAGAGGTAAAAAAGAAAAATAAACAAACAAAAATACTTAAAGGTTTGCTATACTATTTATAGGCTCATAAGCGTAAGTGTGCCAGAAAATGAGAAAGGAGAGAAATTATAAATAACTGTATGGAAAACACAGATAAAGCATAAAGATAGAATATAAAGATAGAAGCATCTTAATATGAGGCAGTAATGGTTTTTTGAAGAACCCCAAGTAAGGACCTACTTTCCATTAATAAATAATATGTTCCTAATTCTTATATTGTCCATAGCAACCTTTTTAAGATATGGAGCAGTGACTTTGAGTACCAGAAGGCAAGAGCAGAAACAATTGTAAAATCATGAACACTAGTAAATAAAATCCTCACTGAGATATGGTATCTGTTTGCCTCTACCTTTGAATTATTAATGTCCTGAGGGCTAGGACTATGTCTGTTTCCCTCATAGACAGCACTAATCCTGGGTGTTAGTCTAGATGCTTAAGCAATATCTATTGAATTGACTGACCTGAACAATTGTAATAAAAAGTGGCAGAAGGTTCACCATCAGCAGTTAAGTACAAGAATGGTGGTAGCAGAATCAAAAACAAAAACCCAACAACAACAGCAGTAGCCAACTCAACAGAGACAACTGGACAAAAGCTGCACCACTAGTTGTGATAAAAGAATCAACACTGTTAGTGGCAGTGGCAGATCAGTGGGCTCACTGTGTATTAAAACATCCATAGTAATTTAATGTCAGGGGAGTGAATGGAGCCACATGTGATCAGTGGAAATGGAGGCACTGGCCGCAGTACACTTAGGTGAAAAATAATCTAATGAGGGCAAGCATCAAGGGCCATACAACAGTGAAGCACTAGACTAGAAGAGAGGATATGAGAGACTCAAGTGATGTTGGACTGGAGACACCCTAGATGTCATGGTTTAAAGGCACCAGGCAAATTTTGAAGAAGGAAGTAGTAGGGCGAAGACACTGAATCAGAAGATGTATTAAGGTAATATTATTAAATATAAAATAAATATTTATAAAATATGTAATATGTGATATAGTTACAAATTAAATCAATATATGATTCATATATTAATATTTAATATAATGTATTATATGTGATATAATATATATTATATTTTATGTATAGTATATGTTTGCCTCTACCTTAGAATTATAAATTTTCTCCCAGCATAAGAAAATAATTTATAGAAAAGTCTTTGCATTTCCATACACATTACAGCAGTTAAACTCCCTTAACCAGTGTGATGCTAATTAGTTCCCATAGATAATGCATATATTCTAAAATTATGCTTAAGAAACACAAGAATCTAGAAATATAAATTCCATTTGACCCAGCAATCTCATTACTAGGTATATACCCAAAGGATTATAAATTGTCCTATTATAAAGACACATTCACACGTATGTTCATCGTGGTGCTGTTTACAATAGCAAAGACCTGGAAACAACCCAAATGCCCATCAATGATAGACTGGACAAAGAAAATGTGGCACATATACACCATAGAATACTGTGCAGCCATAAAAAACGAACAGTTAGTGTCCTTTGGAGGGACATGGATGAATCTGGAAACCATCATTCTCAGCAAACTGACACAAGAACAGAAAACCAACCACCACGTTTTCACTCATAGGTAGGTGATGAACAATGAGAACACATGGGCACAGGGAGGGGAACACCTCACACTGGCATAGGCTAGGAGGTGGGGGACCAGGGGAGGGAAAGGACAGTGGGGGTCTGTTATCCCTCTCCCGGAGGGATAACGCCAGGAGAAATGCCTGATGTAGGCAACAGAGGTATGGAGACACCAAACCACCATGGCATATGTGTAACTATGCAACAATCTTGCAGGATGAGCACATGTACCCCAGAGCTTAAAGTACAATAAAAATAAATTAATTAAAATAAAATAAAAAGAAACATCTTTCATTTATTCCAAGATGTTGAAGAGAAACTTAAGCCTTTCTCTGTGAATTCATCTATCTCCTCATGTTAAATGTATTATTATTTTTAAAAGACTTTATTTTTTAGAGGAGTTTTAGGTTACAGCAAAATTGAGAGAAAGGTACAGAGATTTCTTACATATCTCCTAACCCCACCTCCCACACATATGCTCCACCAGAGTGGCACATTCGCTATAATTGATAAACTTACATTGACACACAATGGTCACTGAAAGTCCATAATTTACACTAGGGTACACTCTTGGTGTTGTATATTATATGAGTTTGGACAAATGTATAATAATGTGCATCTACCATTACAGTCTCTACTTTCACTGACCTAAAAGTCCTCGGTGCTCTGCCTATTCATTTCTATTCCAATCTAATCCCTGGAAACTGCTGATCTTTCTACTGTCTCCATAGTTTTGCCTTTTCCAGAATGTTATGTAGATGGAATCATAACATATACAGCCTTTTCAGATTATCTTCTGTCACTTAGTAATATGCATTTAAGCTTCCTCTGTGCTTTTCATGACTTAGTATCTCATTTGTTTTTAGTGCTGAATGACATTTTATTGTCTGAATATACCACAGTTAACTTACCTGTTAACCTCCTGAAGGGCATTTGGATACTTCTGATTGATGTGTAAGAGTTTTACATATTTGGGGGTTAGATTGTTAATGTGTAGAATACATTCAAAATAATAAGGTCAACGCTAATAACATCTTGAAGATCTAAGTAACGTGCTAGAACGTAGCATCGTGCGTGTGTGTGTGTGTGCATGTATTTATGCAGCCCAAAACTCTAGCAGAATAGAGGTCATCCAATTATTATAATTCATTTGTAGAAATGTGCAAGTGATAATGTTAAAAGTTAGAATTATCTAAGAATACACGTATGTAATCCTTAGAGAAGAATATTAACATCCCCCTTTTTGCAAACATCTTACAGTTCAAAGGTACCAACATTAAGAGTCTTAAACTATTGCTACAACCAAAATTAATTGCCTATTCCTTTCTGCTGCATTAAATGCCTCCTGCTAACGTTAACCTGATTCTGTCACCAACATTTTATATATTTATTTAAATACACCTGAGGAAATATGCTGAAAGTAGTTTAGGGTTCTGTGGCATAGGATATTCATTAATTTATTTTTCCCCCATACTGAATCCTAAAGAAATGATTACTGGGTGGGTTATGTTTAAACTAAGTATAATACATGTGTAAATTTCAAATGTTGTGATAGCTGAAAGCAAACCTTCTATATTGTGATAATAGCTCTAACTTGCCAGAATGACACAGGGAATATTGTGACAGAGTATAGAACTACCAGACAATACAATTTCTCAAAGAATTTAGGTTACAAAGGCCTCTGCAAATCAGCTATAAGTATTTAGTTCAAAATAACATCTATTCCGAGTTGATATTTAAGTGGTAAGTTAAAACAAAACTTATTAATATAAAAGAGGTTAATCAGTATTTTCATATGATCATTTAATGATCCTGGTACCCTCATGGCTTGGAGAAACATCAAGCCCCAGAAATGTAATCCTTTAATAACTACAAAGAAACTTTTAAAAATATGTTTCATTAAAAAATCACAAGCTGAGTTCCAGAAAGTTTAATGGATAGTTAGACCCTTAACTTCTTTGATATAGCCTACCTTTGGCAAATATTGACTTCTTTTAGAGAACAGATTATAAACAAAAAGGCAAATAATTTTCAACACTTGCTCTTACTTTCCACCACCCTAAGCTCTTGGTCTGTGTGGAAAAGAGCTCATGTTTAGTTGCTGTTTGCTCTTTTCTTGGCTTTTCCTAGCAAAAGCAAGCTTTCCTTTACAAAACCATTATAAAGTAGTCCAGTTCTAGGAAATCATGATATTTTGATCCACAATTAGCTGAAGTATTAGAAGACAATTTACATCCTTGATATGGCCTGATGTGTTTAAATAGAAGAGAACCCTGATTACATGAATCTGGAGGTTAATTATAGGTTTCTGGATGCATCACAAAGAAGGATTTGCCTAAGGTGAAAGAGAGGACATGGAGTAGAGACACTTGGGATGTTGTATTCAGCTTGTTCTTCAACATTAAGTAGACAGTGTGTTTTAACAACAAGAGTATTTTGTTGTTGTTGTTAACTTTATATTTTGGATTAAGAGATTACCAAAAAAATTTATTTTCTAATATGTCAACAGTAACTAAGCATTTGGTAAAAGGAAATAACAGTAGAAAGATGCTTGGACTGCCTATCAGAAGTCCTAGGTGCAAGTTATTTGGCTCAACTAACTCATACACACTTTACTGAATTCAGACTCCCAAAATGCATATATATGAAGTTCAGTAACTCACTCTAGGTCTTCAATGACTTCACTGTCTGTGGCAAAAGAAAAATTGCAGCAACAATATACATTTGGTAAATAGTATGTGAAAGGTAATATAGCCCCAAACCAGTTTATTAGACTAGTATAAATCTGAATTGAGAAGAAATAGAAAGTAAAGACAATTCTTGATTTACAATATTGTATTAATCTTAAATTAGAAATTTCCTATCCTCCAGATTTTCCTCCACAGTTGTGCTGCTCATATCCTCTACTATTATTAGGATTCAGAGCATTTTTGTTTGTTTGATGTTTGTTTTTTTATTAGGGAATATTCAAGCCAGATATGAACTCAGGTCATCCTATCATTTGAGATTAAATGGAATTTGGATTTAAAACCCATCCCACCTGCCTGGGATATTATCAACATATCTTTCAATCTTGCAGGAGTCTCAGATATAGTTATAGTTCCCCTATTTACTTCTGACTTTGCATTCAAGAATAAGTAGATATGGAGCTTAATTGAACTTAGCCTATCAGACACAATCCAACTAGCTCAACTTACTCACAGCCCTCAAGCAACACATGCAAGTCATCAGTGTTTGTTGTCATTTTCTACATTTTGGTGCCATTCCTTACCACAGCAAAAGTAAGAGAAAGTGAAACATTAAAAGCAGTGGAGATGCAGAGGTGCTTCTACTGGGTATTTGTCTGGAAATATGTATACATAATCAGAAAATCTTGATAGGGCTAAACAATCCATGGATAAAATTTGGAGAAATATTTGTCTTAGTACTTGGGAGTGTGTGAACACTGAAACCTAAAATGAAAGGCAGTCTTCCAGTTGAGACAAACAACAATAACAAAGAAAACTGAGTACAGATAGGAAGTTTCTAGATGTTTCTTCTAGACATTGCCTTGCCTACTGAGCATCACGACCCAAGACAATCAGTGTACACTGAGTGGTTGTTAATCAAATACACTCAATAATTTTGCTTATAATTCAACAAGAATACAATACACACATAAAGTATTAGAATCTCTCTTTCCTATTCTGTGAAATTGGGACAATATTATTAGCCTCATTGTTGAGAAACATTAGGTTTACCCTATCCCCGTGGCTCCCTTGTGGAGAATACCTTTTAGTTTGCAATTCGTGGTAAGCAGGTAACAGCTACCTAATTTGAATATTTTTGAGTTATGAGTAAATAGAGAACACCTGCTTATCAATAATAATAATCCCCTGTTAAGGGATAATAACTATGTGGATCAGAATCTGCTTGGGGCCTTCAGCCTGGCATGCTGTTAGCCCCTGAGACTTTCAGCTTGATAGGCTGCTGGCTCCCTGGATAGACCCACTTTGCTGTTCTATCTGAGTGTCTGCCTCTTACTGCCCTCAGTGTCACCTGGGTGGAGTTCTCCCAGTCAAGCTGGTACTTGGTACATCACAGCTTTTGTAAGGATCAAATAGGTTAATATTCCTATAATAGGACTAAATGTTAAAATATTTGTAATTGCTTTTTTTTTGAAGCAAAGTAAAACCATCAGTTCCCCACTCACCACCCCCTTCTGCACCTCTTTCATCTTAACTAATGGCTATTCTTTTGTTTCAATTGCTTATGCTGGTTGGGCTCAGTGGCTCAGCCTGTAATCCCAGCACTTGGGGAGGCCAAAGCAGGCAGACCACGAGGTCCAGAGATCGAGACCATCCTGGCCAACATGGTGAAACTCCGTCTCTACTAAAAATACAAAAATTAGCCAGACATGGTGGTATGCACCTGTAGGCTCAGGTACTCAGGAGGTTGAGGAAGGATACTTGTTTGAACCCAGGAGGCAGAGGTTGCAGTGAGCCAAGATCACACCACTGTACTCCAGCCTGGCAACAGAGCGAGACTCCATCTCAAAAAAAACATAGTAAAATAAATAAAATAAATAAAACAAAACCAAATAAAACAAATTGTTCATGCTAAAATGGTGGCTGTCATCCTGGATTCTATTTTTGTTCTAATCCACCTCTCGTCACAAGTCTATTGCCCTGACTCCACTTTCAATGTTATTTCCAGCATCAGATGACTTCTTATCACTTCATAGCCACCAGTCTGTTCTAAGTCACTGGTGTCCCTGACCTAGGTTAACACAATAGCCTCCTAACGGTTCTCCCTACTCCTTCCTTTACCCTCCTTTGTCTATTCTCAGTGGAACAAAGTCATGCCAGACCTCTTCTCAAAACTTCCCTGCTGTCAGTGTTCTATCTCTTTTAAGTTAACAGCCAGAGTTTTGACCACGTGTTCTCCACGATTTGATCTGGCCTCTGTAACTTGTCTGACTTCATTTCCTACTTTTCTCTCTCTCTTTCACTCCACTCACGGCTGTAGGCTTCACTGCTCCCTAAATAAGCTAGGCATGATCTCAGCTGAGAGCCCTTTGCAAATGCTGTTTGTTTTGTGTGAAAGGCTGTTCCTTGCACATAGTCCCAAGACTGCTTCCCTTTCCTTATCTTTCCTCTGAAGTCCCCTTCTTAGTGACGCCTTTACTAAACACCAAACCTAAAAATAATTCACTGCCCTCACACACATATGAATAGACTGCAAAATCCTTTCAGTTATTTTTCTACTGTGCACTTATCACTATCTACCAAAGAATAGCAGTGTTCCTTAGAGAAACATAACCAATAAGATTAAGAAATAGTTAGATAAATGATATATTAAGAAATAGAGAGATGATAGATAGATGATAGAGAAAGGAAGCAATATATGTTTTAACATCTCCTCAATATCCATTAAGAGATTTATTTTAAGAAATTTTCTCAGGTGATTGTGGAAGATGGCAAGTCAAAAATCCACAGAGCAGCCTGGCATGCCAAAAACTCAGACAGGAATTGATGTTGTGATCTTGAGTCTGAAATTTAAAGCGCAGGCCGGCAGGCTGTATATTTAGTCATGATTTCAGTTGATTACACAGTAATCAACTGATTGGATGAGACCCATGTAATTTTCTTAAATTCAACTGATTGTAGATGTTAATCACATCCATAAAATACCCTCACAGAAAAAAACTTAACTAGTTTTGACCTAATAACTGGGCACCATAGCCTAATCATAGTGACACAAAATTTATCCATCACATATAGTATATATTTTTCTTTTTTCAAACTCATTTTCTGTGTCTCCCATTAAAATCTGTTTCACGAAGACAGAGATTGTTGTCTGATTGTTTACTGAAGTTTTCTCACTGACCAGAACAGTGCCTGAGAACTCAATAAATATTTGTTGATCTTATTAATGCACTTAGGATAGATTGTTGAGAGACACTTAAAACCGATTTGGAGACCGTTAGCCTATCACCCATATCAAAATTGTATGACATTCAAGAGTCTAAAATAGAAGGGAGTGTCTTCGGTTGGGTTTGGGGGTTTTTAGTCTGTGCTGTGCAGCTGACTCTATTAGAAAGGGTAAATCTCTGGTTCTCACAAGCAGCCCAGTTGCTGAGGAGAAAGTTGTGAGCAGTAGCCATGGAAGAGACTCCAATAAATGGAAATCAGAATTTATGAGGGAAAGGGAAATCTAAACAAAATCAAAATCAAAAACAAAACCCTTGAAAGTGCCTATGGAAGAAAAGAATCAACTCCAAACAAGAGAGGGGAAAGAAAGAAATCAGCAGGCAGATAAGGCAAGGTCCTTGGTAGAATTTCTCTTTTAACAAAAGAAAAGAAGCAGCCTAAAAGATCAAGCTGAAAGCTTAGATAAGAGAAGCAAGGCCCAGCACCAAAGAGCGACTTCTGTGTGAGCAGCAAGTTTTATATACATATGGGGCCCCCAGTCAGCATATTCTTATCTTATTTTGGATATACTCAGACAAGGAGGCTTGCACGAGGCTTGCTTGGAACATGCCTGCAGCTGCACCAATAAGGAGAGTTACCCTGGGTCAGGCACAACCACAAGGGAGGATTCTGCCCCCTGACTCCTGATATATATGCAGTAAGGGAAATTAAGCAACATGGAGTAACAGGCTAAGATCCCCCATGTGCATTGAAAGGACTGGGTGGGAGCTGTCAGGAATTTGCACCTTATGCAAATGACACACCTAGTCCTAACTGGTTTTTCCTGTCTTATGTAGATAAAGCACCCCCTTCCCACTAGCTCTTTTATAAAAATGCTTGTATTTCACTGTATGATGGCAACCCTTTTACGGGAGCCCTCTCTGTCTCAGATTGCTTTCTCTCTTTCTTTCACTTTTTAAACTTCTGCTCTAATCTCACCCTTGATGTGTCCTCATTCCTTGATTTTCTTGGTTGCAAGACCAATAATTTTGGGTGGTAGGTACCCCAGACAACGAGGCCTGTTTTGCAATCACCCACCTTGCCTTGATACCAGATGACAATAACACTTGACAACAAAATTACCTTGTCAGTAATTACCTGTTCTCTAGCTCAAATCCTGGAAGGGTAGAGAAACTCACAAACATTTGGATACAGAGGAAGTATAGCTAGGACAGTGTTCAGAAATTGGCCGTATTTACTCTTTCATCCCCTATCCCTATGTCTAAAGTAATATCAGTCTGAAGGATAGGAGATAAGAATTTTAATTATTTTTATTTTATATTAGAATGAATATTTTAGTTACTGACATGGATTATTTGGGACTTAAAATACCTGGAGGAATGTTTATTTGTCAAGATTGATTGAGAATATTTTTACGCCAGCCCATATGTTCATCTACTGGCTTTGTAGAAGTAATGAATCTTCAGGCTGGGATTAAAGGGGTAGTGAGGAAAAAGAAAAGTTGTTTATGGTAACACCTTCTTGAATTTAGTTAATTTAGGAGAAGAAAACACATTAAAAGCCTTAGAGTAGTGTAAAGCAGATACTAAGAATTTAGTAAATCTTAACTATCTTTATCAGTGCCATTAGGAATGGATTTTGACTTTTACTTGCTGCATAACCTTATGTCAAATGTTAGTTACTGAAAATAAACTAGACAGAAAACACAGATCCATGAAACCTGTCTTTATATATTTATATTCCATCATCTCTAACCCATAACAGATACTTGGCTGTTTTTTGAGAGGATGATAATAAGAGCAAACATGACTAGCTGCTAAAGTGAATGAAACAATCATAGGCATTCTAAAATCTCAAAAAGATGGAATTGGCTAGAACAGGAGAGAGGATTTAGGTAGTAGGTCAAGCTAACTGATCATTAAGGAATCAGTAAACTGTGGCTAGAGAGAGTTTAGTGAAGTAGAGTGAAGCTGAGGAAGAGAAAGCAGGTAATATGAAAGAACACAGGTACAAAAGTTGTATTAATGTCTGCCATAGGCAGAGAACTTTGATACATTTTACTCTGAATGTCTTGCGATCAAATTAGCTGTTCAGTTAATAGGACCTTCATGTATTTGCAATGGTCACTTTTTTGTAATAGCGTAATACTTTTATGTTCAATAATTTTCCTAGTTCTGGTCATCACAGTCCATTTTTCTCTCTTTCTCTCACTCTCTCTTTCTCTTTCTCTGTCTTTTTCTAAGAGACAAGTTCTTACTCTGTCACCCAGGTGGGAGTGTAAGAGTGCAGTGGTGTGATCATGGCTCACTGCAGCCTTGACCTCCTGACCTCAAGCAATCCTCCCACCCCAGCCTCCCAAGTAGTGGGGAGTATAGGTACACACCATCATACCCGGTTACTTTTTTATTTTTATTATTTGTAGAGATGGGGTCTTGCCTTTTGCCCAGATTGGTCTCAAACTCTTGGGTTAAAGTGGTCCTCCTGCCTTAGCCTCCCAAACTGCTGGGATCATGGGTGTGAGCCACTATGATCAGCTTCATAGTCCATTTTGATTATAATTGATCTGAGAAGTTTAGCTATGTAGCAAATGCACATGTCTTATAATGTCAAATGTTTTGATGTGCTAAGAGAGCTATTTAATTTTAATTTAACATCAAATATCTTAAAGTTGGCTAAAAACTAAAGATGATTTAACTTAAAACATTTTAAATATAAAAGGAGTTTTATAATTATAGTTACAGAGAGAATATTTAAATGTCATTAGCCAAGAAACTGGGAACAAAGTTAAGGGTTAGTTTTGAGTATTCAAAAAATAATTTAATTAGCAAGACTCTTCCTCGGATTTTCAGTTTTTTGCTTATGTTAAATAAAACTACGTGGCGGCATATAATGGTGTATATATTCCTGGTGGAGGTGTATAACTGATCATAGTAGTTTTACCCAAGAAACCTGTAACATTTGCAATTGAGGAAGCAAAACATATACATATTATAAAATACAAATCACATAAGCCCATTAGTTAAAAAAAAGTTTTTTGGACATTTCCAGTTAAAATTGTTTTTTTAATCAATGCTAATTATTAGAGCATTTCTCTCCCAGACCCTCTAGAAACTAGAGATATTTGCTTGACATCATGAGGGTTATCTTTCCCAAACCTTAAAGTAAATTGTTAATGTAAATTGAAATAATTTGAACCAATACATTTGTTTATGGATGAACAGCTATTAAGACTCTTATTTTTCATAAGTTGCTAAGTATGAATAACATATTTTTTAAAATCCTGTTGGAACATTTTAAATACATTGTATTCTGGTATTTTTACCTAAAGTGTGCTTGAACAGAAGCTGTTACTTTAGTCATGTCAACTAAAAGTAATCTTATCTTACTTTCTCAGGGAAAAAGTACTTCTTCAAATTAGAATGCCTAAGATATCGAACCTGCAGAGAGGTGCTCCCACATTCGTATTTTCAAATAAATTAAAGATGTAAATTATAAATACGCAAATATAACCCAGAATCATTATACATTTAAACATGGATATTAAGATTGTGAAGTATTATTCCCAATGATTCTGGTTCATTTGCATATAATCTGTTTTTTATAACCGATTTCAACAAAGACATCAAAGATGAAATAAAGCAACTTGCTCCATAAGAAAAAGTCATATTGCTGCAGAATATCATGACAGAGCGCATGGCTGACATTTTTAATTTCTATATGCTTGCATCTTCAGTAATTATCTTTCAGTAACTATATTCAGCAATGAAGCTGGTTTAATCACCAGTACAAATGACAGTAAGTTATCAGTAGTATCTTTCCAAACCCACTCTGCAGTAGTATCAGCACAGAATGCAAATAAACTCTACCAGGTACATTAAAAGCTGTGAGTTATTTTCTGTAACTCACGCTTATTTGTTCTACTAATCAGCAGGCAGCTGCTGCAGCCCAGTTATCAGGAACAAGTCCCAGCTGAGAGCACATTCCTTCGGTCTGTGCTGAATCTAATAATTATCTCCATGAGTATTGCTTAAGAGAAGGAGGAGCATCTGCTCTGTTGGTCATTAAGACAACAGACTTGGTGAGACAGTTGTGATCATCCACATCTACACTAAATTAACATCATTAGAATTGAGTTGATTTGCTCATGCTTACAGAATGATGATTCTACAAACTATACAACTTGCACTGATTTCTAACAACCTCATTACCATCTCAAGTTCTTAAATAACATTTATTTATTGAAATAAAGTTAATAAAAAATCCAAATTTCTTAACGGAGCATATTTCTAAAATTGACGACAATGACCAAAAATAAAGTTATTTGAATTCTTAGAAATTGCATTTGCTGATACTAATTATTTTCAGGATTTTAGGTGTGTGAGACAAGTTCACTGTGGTTGGAAAGATAATTGATGTAAAAATATTTAGATTTGAGTAACAGCAAGATTTTGAATGTTGATGAATTAGCCATTTTGATAATATTAAGTTAATTGGGATTATGTATCTTGTTAGAAAAATGCAAAGGAGTGAAGGCTTTCTGTATAGAAAAAAGTTCGCTGTATGTCTATTAGCTGTACAGCTAAGATCCAACTAAATTGCACATTAAATTTTAAGATTTCAGATCACTGCTCCCCAGAGATTCTGAATTAATAGGTCAGGAGAAAAGTCCAGCGATCTGAATTTTTCAACTCAGATGATTATGATACTATTCTTAATTCAGTCTTAAAAAGACATTAATGTGAAATATGCTTCATATCATTCTACCTGCTCATCAAAATCATAGTATGAAAAATATGTTTCTTCTGTGATAAAATATAATCAACTTGAACAAGAAATTTCTAATACTTTTAAAACTAAGCATGTGAGATACTCATTCGGTAGATATTGGTTTAGCTGATACACACTTGCTACATCAGTGTGCTTTCGGATGCAAGTAATGTAAGAATACTCGTTTTTCTTAAATAAACAGAAACAAATTATAACAACACAAAGCAAGGAGTATGGAAGTAGAGAAAACTTCAGATTTGTAAATGAAACATGTTGTCTTACCCTTAGGAGAACTCTTCTTGTGGTCAAAAGAAAGCTGCAGCTGTCCCAGACCTACAATTTGGAATGATTAGCAGAAATCTCTTACTTTCTCCTTGGCTCTCCTTTCTTCCCTCTCCCCTCCTCTTCCCCCCTACTCTCCATCCCCTCTACCTGGACTCCTGCATCTTCCTCCTCTCCCCTCCACCTCCACCTTCTCTCCCCTTTTATTTCCCTTCTCATCCCCCTTCCCTCCCCCTCCCCCTCCTCCTTCCCTCCCCTCTCAGTCCCCCCACCTCCTTTTTGAAGTAAACTTCCAATCAACTTTCTAGCAGATACCTGTAAGGATCTTATTGGTTAAAACTTCTGGGCTGGTGGTGGTGGGTCACACCTGTAATCCCAGCACTTTGGGAGGCCAAGGCTAGTGGATCATGAGGTCAGGAAATCAAGACCATCCTGAGCAACATGGTGAAACTCTGTCTCTACTAAAATACAAAAAATCAGCTGGGTTCGGTGGCAGGCAACCGTAATCCCAACTACTCAGGAGGCTGAGGCAGGAGAATCACTTCAACTTGGGAGGCGGAAGTTGCAGTGAGCAGGGATCACGAAATTGCACTCCAGCCTGGAGACCAGACTCCATCTCAAAAAAACAAAACAAAACAAAACAAAAAACTTCTCTAAAGTCTATGACTAACTCAATCACTGGAGATGATTATGAATCCTAATTATTGGCTTAAACTGATCAAGTTTGATAACTACAGCTGAGGGTCATTGACCATGCTTAAGTCCTGTTACAAAGTGTGAACATCTGTATAAAAAAATGAGCTCTGCGTAAAGCTAAGATGCAGAAGAACATCTCAAAAGTAAGCCATACAAATTTTCTGCTAGTGTTTCTTATTTTACCAAATTTTTTTTGTGGGTATATTCCATTTTCCCCTGGTGAGGTATAACACATTAAAAAGAGAATAGCTTTCTGATTTATTTCTTTGAATGGGTAGAACAAATATGTTTGGAATACAAATGGGACATTTTGAATTTTTCTCTATTCTTTTCTATTCATTCTATAATATCAAAAAAATAACATATTTAGAAAATATATTACAAATATATGAAAAGGAAAGATTCAGTAAATATCAGCAATATTCATATGTCATATGTGATCAGATAAGAAAAAATGAGTTATGTGTTTGAGAATTTTAGGTTGTCCTTAATATTTAAGCTGGCATTTGTATTTTTTTGTTTTTTGCTTTAATAGCATAAATTCAAAATGTTTCTTTTTTAAACATTACTGATTACTGTGCAGAAAATATAAATAATAAAAAAGATAAATTACTCAAGATAAGGAAACCAGGTTTCTGCTTTTCAGGCTGTGTGTGTGTGTGTGCCTGTGTGTGTGTGTGTGTGTGTGCACCTCCAGTTTCCTTGTTTGTCACTGTTTTCCATATGGTGCTTATCTCAAAAGAAACAAGCCATTAGTTGATCAAATTGCTTTCTACCTTCCTCTACTGTATCTGCACATATTTCATGCTGCACAAAGCAAGCATGCTAGGAATACAAAATCAAAAAACCTCAAGATGTTATGCTTTCTCAGCAGGTATCTGATTGGTGGAACGTTTATTTAGATGTATATATGTTTGTTCCTACTCATTAACCAAGGTGATTACAATAAGAAACTGAAGTCATTTCAAGGTGATAAATGACACTGTCATCCAAAAAGCAGCTCTTTTCTTATGTTTTTATTCTGTTTTTAGTTTAATGCATATTATTAGGCCACATTGATTATGTAGCTTAGCATGGGATATTTATGTTGCTTTTCCTTAAAATTGATATATTGCTTATGCTGATGATAAATAGATCTTCCTAATCATATTATAGCAGATTGGTACAGGAAAACATTGAATTAATTTAGTAAGTTAGGAATTGTATTCAGGTAGCAAGAAAAAGCTCCCTTATCTGAATTAAAAATGTAATGTTTTCTCAAGTACAAGAAATTTAGAGCAGAGAGTTCCAGATTAGAGCAGAGGGCCACGATGCCATTAAAGGGAATAGTAACTCTTTAACATCTTGCTTGTTCATAATATAATGTAAGTCTCATTTTTATGCTCTCTAGATGGCTGCAAAAACTCCAGCTATCACATTATGTTTCAGGCAGGAAGAAGGGCATGAGCAAAAGGAGACGTATTCGGGATGATTGAGCCCCTGTACATTTCTTTCAGAGTTCTGCCTTCACTTCATTGGCTAAAATATGTTACATGATAAGAGAAGGTGAGAGAACAATTATTATTTAAAAACTAGCCTTCCTAACTTTATAAATAAAAGCAGAATTTTGTGCTAAGAAAGAAGAAAATGTATTTGGTGAATATTTAGTAACCTTGCCACATTTATCAGTGAGGAAGAAACATGTCTGGATAATCAGCCTACTGTGGATAAAGAAAAAGTAACATAAGTGAAGAAAATAAAGTTCAAAATTCAGGGAATTTCTAAGTGGGAAATGGCCTGGAGAGAGGAGAAAAGGTTAAGAAATATGTCTAATTCTCCCTTTGGGGCTGCAACAATGACATCTGCTTTCGCTGGATCAACTAATATTCCTATTCTAATAACATTCAGAATTATATATATACATTTTATATACAATATATGCATAGGCGATAATACATGCATATATGATAATATATGCATATATGCATTATATAATGCATATTTATGTGTATTATATATGTATATATGTATATTATATGCATAGTATATATTATATACATATAATATATAACATATTACATATATGTTATATATTATATACATAGATTGTCATATATGTATACATGTGTATATATGTTATATACATATATAATATAATATATATACATATATTATATATAATTATTAAATATATACACACATATATATTATACATATAATATATATCATATATGTATATATAATATTTAATGAATTATATATACATAAATATATGTATACATGTCTATATTATATATAATGAATTATTTAATGAATTATGTATATATAATTCATAAGAAATATAGAATAGATTAGATAAATAGATATATATATAATTCATTAGATAAATAATTCATTATATATAATATAGACATATGACAATATATGCATATATTAACATACATAACATATGTCTATATTAGCATATATGTCTATATTATATATAATGAATTATTTATGTAATTATAACAATATAATTAACCCTATTAGATATAGAATTCATTATATATTATATATATCATCATATTTTATATGTTTATATTATCATATGCTATATGAATTTACATAATTCATTATATATATAATCATATATATATAGTCAATTATATATATAATTCATTCTTCCCCATTATTATTCAGAGGATGTAGATGCTCAACTTCCTAGTGCCATCTAATTAATATGAAAATTTGCAAAACTGGACTTCTATTTCACATCAACATTTCTTCTTGCCTTCTATCTGCCTTTTTTCTTTTCAGCTTTTAAGTTCTGAGGTACACGTGCAGGATGTATATGTTTGTTACACAGGTAAACGTGTGCCATAGTGGCTTGCTGCACAGATCATCCCATCACCTAGGTATTAAGCCCAGCATCCATTAGCTATTCTGATGCTCTCCCTCCCCCTGCCCCTGCAAAATGACCCAGTGTGTGTTGTTGCCTCCATGTGTTCAGCTCTTACTTACAAGTGAGAACATGCAGTGTTTGGTTTTCTGTTCCTGTGTTAGTTTGCTGAAGATAACAGCTTCCAGCTCCATCCATGTCCCTGCAAAGGACACAATCTCATTCCTTTTTATGACTGCATAGTATTCCATGGTGTGTATGTACCACGTTTGCTTTGTTCAGTCTATCATTGGTGTGCATTTCAGGTGATTCCATGTCTGTCTACCTGATAATTTCAGGAACATGCTGCTACTCAGTCTTACAACTCCACAGTTGATGTTAGTTTAGTTTTCTTTCTTATTTCTCATACTCAGTTGTTTTCAAACTCCCATGATTTCTACCTCCAAAACTCCTACCATAGCTCATTCTTCTCTTCTTACTGTCACTGTCCTGATTGAGGTCCTACAATGTGCATTACCCAATGAACTATTTTCTGACTTGCAATTATGCCAATTTCTTAATGACAGACATGGAAAGAATTATAATTGCTAATAAAGCTTTAAAAACTCACACTATCTTTCAAGTCTCCCAGTAATATCACTCTAAAATATTTTCCAGCTCTAATGTATATTATTTCTCTATGCTGACCTTCAGTCCAGTCATACTTGATTATTTGTTTTCCAAATATCTCACCTTCCTCCAACATCTAGACTTTCGCTCACAGTTTAAACTTCTGCCTAGTTAATTCTCCCTATGCTCTCACCAGTTGACATTTTATTTATTCTTCAAGATCAAACTCAATATTGCTCTTTCCATAGGAGCTTTTATGATTTTTTTCAACTTGCTAAAGTTTCTCCCTTCTTTTGACTTCCACAGCATTCTATTTTTACTTTTTAAAATTATTTAACTTATGTGAATTTTAATATAAGTGACTAGGTACTCTTAGATCTCATCAACCAGATTACATTTAACAGAGGAGAGAGATAACTACACATTCTTTTATACTCAGCACTATATATATATATATATATACGTATTTATGTATATGGGCAGAATTGTCTGTACTTTGATCATGTGAATGAATCATAACTAAAGCATTAAAGACAAAGCCCTGGCTTCTTACCAGAGTCTAACCTCTGGTTATCACTCAATGTGGGAGTCTAAGTGAAGAAGGACTTATGACAATAAGACCAGACAGGAAGGGCGGCACTCACCAGAATACCTCTGCACCCAGGTCTCCAAAGATATCTGTGATATCACTAATCAACATGGTATTTACCTCATGAAATTATACTAAATATTAGATAATGACTATGAAATTATTACAGGAACATTAGTGTTTTTAAAAACATTCCTAACTGTAAAAATAGGTGGAAGTAGTTTGCCAGGACACTGTAATAGCATTTGTTGATAAATGTAAACCCAGATTTTTAACATAGGCAAATTATGCATATAGCAATTTTTACAAAATATTTTTACCCCTTATTTTAAGTTGTGACTGGGTGGAGAAACTGACATACGTTTTTTGTTTTGTTTTGAGACAGTCTCGCTCTGTCACCCAGACTGGAGTGCAGTGGCATGATCTCTGCTCACTACAACCTCCACCTTCTGTGTTCAAGCAATTCTCTTGCCTTAGCCTCCTGAGTAGCTGGGGCTACAGGTACGTGCCACCATGCCTGGCTAATTTTTTGTATTTTTAGTAGAGATGGGGTTTCACCGTGATAACCAGGATGATCTGGATCTTCTGACCTCATGATTTGCCCGCCTGAGCTTCCCAAAGTGCTGGGATTACAGGCATGAGCCACCATGCCCGGCCGATATGTGTGCTTTTTAAATTTCCCCTTTGAGGTCAGTAGGGAGATGATTGAATCTGCATTAGAAAGCAGCAAGTTTGCTTGAGTGATTGTGGCCTTCACTAGCCACTGGGTAATAAATGCTGAAAGCATTTAAAACTAAAAAGAAGGTATTTTCTATACCTCTATTATATCCCTCTATGCCCCCAAACAGAATAATTATACTTATTATGTATGTATGTGGATATTTAAACATTTTCTAATTAATGCAAACACTGCCTGTCTTACTCCCTAGCAATTACATTACTATTAAGTCTTTATTACTAAAGCCATCTGGGAGTTATACTTGGTTATCTAAATACATAAACTCAAATTCATATATTGAATTCCTTCACAACATTTTCATTTGTGCCATTTGAAAGTCAGCATGTTCAAATGTTGACATGACATCATTCTGTTCTACCCCTTGTTTCTCCATCTCAGTTAATAAAAATGTCACTCTTCTAAAAGCTCAAGGTCAAAATCCTTGCCTCTTAATTTCACACTCTGTACTCAATCCATTTGCAATTTTTTTCTTTACTTTCCAAAAATATCCAGAATGTGGCCATTTACTACTATTTCTTTTACTTCATCTAATCTAAGAAGTACAGTACCTTTTCTGGATTACTGAAACACTCTCCTAAAATGGTTTTACTGGTTTTGCATTTGCCACAATTCAATCTATTCTCAAAATAGAAGTCAGCAAGATCCATTAAAAATAATAATCATGTCCCTTCTAAGCTTGAAACACTATAGTATCTCCCTACCAATCTAGAACGACAGCAAAATTCTATATATGGGCTTACCCCATCCTGTCTGTTCTAGTGCTCATGTACCTAACTTTACTTTTTGTATCCACTCAGTCCATCTCAAAGACTTGCCTTGATCTCTTGCAACCGGTGATGTCCTAGAATTCCATATGAGTGTTGATTATTAAATGTTCAGGAACTTGGAAGATCTGTTATTAAATCTAGCCAGGATTAAATATTAAATTATATAAAACAATATTTAAAAAATTATATAGGAAAACATGAGTTATATATATCTAAAACTCATCATTTACTATTTTACTGCATTTTACTACTATTAACTCTATTCTGGAGGTTATTCACATCTATCATATCTGTATATACACTATTGTATTTATACGGTGAAAACATAAATAAAATATAGTTGTCCCTGCCACCGCCATACAATGGTGTGCTACTGCATATTTTTTTCCAGCTCTGTATTCAGTGATTTCATGTTGGTAACGTGAAACTAACCTTGGTCAGAGTATTTTCAACACAAACATTCAGAGAGCAATATAAATCAGGGGTCTTTCTTTAACCCCACCTACAATACTTGTTATTAAAAACATTCACCAGTACATAGAACACACCATTAGTTTGCATTTGTCTTTGTTTAGAAAGCTCTTCTTTTGTATATTTCCATAGATGACTTTCACGTATGTGTTACGTTTCTTCTCAAATATATTTTCTCTGTAACACATTTTCCAAACATCCTATTTTAAATGACATCTCACCCCTGCACCTTTGTGGCCTCTTTTTATTCACTGCCCTTACTGTGATCTAATATTTTGTATACTTTATAATAAAATATTTTTATTATGTATATATTTCTTCATTTCCCCATGTTTATGTAGACTTCATGCAAGCCAAGAATTCTGGATCTATGCTCAACAACTTAGGATGAAACTTATAATTGTACTTAAAAGATGCTCAATTATTTTTCAATTTGTTAATTTCTAAAAGTTTGTCTTCTGATGTGTTGATTTTTTTCAGCAGGTGTTCATATTGTTTGAAAATAATGCCTATATTAGTGCATTAAAAAGTTTCAATAAATCCTGATGAAACAAAGAATATGCTAGCCATGTTCTTTTGACTCAATAAAAATATTAGAAATTAACAACTAAATTGTATATATTTGAAGGCCAAATTACCAGTTATTAAATACCCTACATACAAATAACAATATAAATTAATAAATATTTTTAAATTATGCTAATGAAGCACTGCATGTCAAATACACAGGATAGGAGTAAAGTAATATATAAGGTGTATTACTGCAACTAAATAAGATAGGCTTTTACTTTAAACATTAGGGAAAGAAGAGATAAAATCATAAAGCTAGAAATAAAAATTTTAAAGGGAAGAAAAACAAATACATAGACAAAATTAGAAATTAATAAAACCAAAAATTTGGTCCTTTGAAAAATATATTAGTTTTAACAGACCTTTGAAATAAATGAATAAAAAAAAGACAAGGCAAGTTAAAGAAAAAAAAGAATGATGAAACATAAAAGACTATAAGCACCACAAAAATATTTGAAATGAAGTAAGAAGTATATACACTATTAAAGTATTTTACTTTAATATACAAGTATATACAATATTAGTAAAAGTAAAAGCATAAATATTAGTTAACTATAATCTTCTATTGAAATATTATACATTGATCTGGTTTGCTTCTGTGTCCCTTCCCAAATCTTATCTTGAATTGTACAGTGTGTACAGTGTGTCCCTTCCCAAATCTCATCTTGAATATTATACAGTGAACTGGTTTGCCTCTGTGTCCCTTCCCAAATCTCATCTTGAATTGTAATTCCCCAATGTCAAGGGAGGGAACTGGTAGGAGGTGATTTGATCATGGAGGATATTTTCCCCATGCTGTTATTGTGACAGTGAGGGAATTCTCATGAGAGATATCTGATAGTTTTAAAATTGGCAGTTTCCCCTGTGCTCTTTCTCACCTGTCACCACGTCAGACTTGCCATGTTTCCCCTTCACCTTCTGCCATGATTGTACATTTCCTGAGGCCTCCCCAGCCATGTGGGACTGTGAGTCAATTAAACCTATTTTGATTATAAATTGTCCAGTCTCAGTATCTTTATAGCAGTGTGAGAATGAAATAATACAATCAGATTGATAAAAACTATCCTCTCTTTCCAAAGAAGCAATATTTAGGTCATACTTGCTTAGTTTGAAAATTTCTGAAGCTGTGCCAAGCTGATTTAAAGCTGTTTTAATCAACCACTTCAACAATCAGAACATGAGCAATGAGGGGGCCCTTTAATTTGAACAACTAGAGCACCTCAGTTAGATGGATAAAAATCACAAATATTATTTTGATGTTAGTGACAAAAGAATGTAGAAAAAATATGTTTCAGTGGAAACTATACATTTTCCGATGATATCCTCTCTAAATTATCTAATTCTAGTATTTGACTGTGTTTGAGCTGATTTTCAACTATACCTTTTCTACGTCCAGCACACCCGGTTGGTTATCTGATATTAACTCTGTTTATTTTCTTGAGCTATTTTACAGCTTTGTATAAATATGCCCAATTTTTTCATTTCCTTTTCCCACTTATAATATCAAACTTCTTCCCTCACTGAATGAGTTAAATAAAATCCTTAATGCTTATTCATTTTTGTATCTGTATGAGAGTCATGACTTTACCTTTTCTTTCTGAAAATAATTTTTTAACAAAATCTTTAACTTTTATGAAGTTACATAGATCTGTATTCTTTTCAGATTAAATGAAACAAAAATATGCAATAAAAGGAGAACTTAAATACACTGAATGTATACAGTGTCTGAAACAAACCAGGCCACTTAGAATTAGGAGCTGCAGTTGTAAGACACTGAGGAAGGCCAGTAGCACTTACTTAACTAAAACAGTGTGACTTATTTTATTGGCTTAAGGTTTAGATTTGAATTAGGTGTCCTAAGTTTTAAACTTGAATTTATTTCCTGAAATTAAGCCTGAAAACCTAATGAAAAATGCTGGCTGTACTCACAAAGGACACATCACATCATGGCAATTGCCATGCATAAATTATTCAAACTATGATTTAATATGCTACTAAATGCTTCGGCAGCATAAGTTCTGGAAAGTAATATCTTTAGCTCAATTTACTTTTAATATTTTACAGCTGTACTTCCAGAAATATAGAGGCCATTTCCACAAATAAAAGGCCAAATGTTTTTTGGCATACAATGCTTAATGACTAGTCTCAACAAAAACATCTTTTAAAAGTTTTCTTTTATTATTAATATCTATTCATAATAAAAGATATTTTATGCATTATGAAAACCTTCTCTTTCGTTTTCAGGAGGTTATTTTGTTAGTAATTTCATAAATGAGGGGAAAACCATTTAAAGCCTGGTCTCAAGACGTCTTAGTGAATCTTTGGAAAGTCTTCCAAATTAGAAAATATTTTATAAAGTGATTGCATAGTGGGTTTTTTTAAAATATACTTTTAGTGTTTTTCTTAGTCTGTTCAGACTAATAGAACAGAATAATGCAGATTCAACAGCATACATTTATTTCTCACAGTTCTGGGGGCTCAAAAGTCCAAGACCAAGGCACTGGCAGATTCTGTATCTGGCAAGCGTTCACATTTTTGTTCATAGATGGCAGTCTTTTCATTGTGTCCTCACATTTTAAAAAGACACTGAGAAACTTCTCTGCATTCCCCTTTATAAGGGTACTAATCCCATTCACGAGGGCTCTATCCTAGTGATCAAATTACCTCCTAAAGGCTGAACTTCCTCCACATTAGATAGTTATGAATTTTTTATTTTGATGGTTACACAGTAGGTATTTATATTTATGGGCTACATGTAATGTTTTGATACAGGCATACAATGTGTAACAATCACATTGGGTAACTGGAGTTTCCATCACCCCCAGCACTTATCATTTCTTGGTTTTAGGAACATTTCAATTCCACTCTTTTGGATATTTGATAACAATAGAGTTAGATAGAATAAATAACACATGTATTTGCTAGCACAACAGGATGACTATAGTCAAAAATAATTTATCATATATTTCAACACGTAAATTTTACAAAAACACATTCAGTATATTATAGTATTCCTGAGAGTATGTGATTTATTTGTTGATTTATTTTTTAATTTATTCATAATGATTCAGATAATAATAATCCAGTTATTGTGTCTTCAAAAGTCTTCTCTAACATTGCAGTGAAAATAGTGTCACTATTGGTAATGATGATTTGTTATGCTTTATTACTAAATTGAATGTTTCTTTGTTATCCATGGTACTGGCATTTCTTTTCATGTTAATCTGAGCCATTTCACTGGGCTTTTTCTTTGATAGATTGAATGAATTCAATTGCCTTTCAAAAATCTGTAGCCTGTGAATTTAAGCATTTTCATAAAATATAAAAGTACAGCTACAAACTATATTATTATTTAAATAACTTTAGTTTGCATTATAAAGAAATGCTAAAATACTTCTATAAAAATCAGTGTCTAATAATTAGCTTTCTGTGTACAGAAATAAATAGAAAATATGGAACCTTACAGTCAAGTTCTTAAAATCCTAACACATATCTGATGGGTTAAAAATTTAAAGTTGAAGCAACAATATTTATTTATATAATAAACATAACTGAAATTATAGTTTAGATTTTTATACATTTTCTATGAAATAAGATAATAAGCTTCATTACGTTTGTAAAGTAATTATTGTGAAATAAATTCTATCATATTATAAATTCTAGAAACACAATGAAATTATTTCCTATATATGTATGATGACCTATTCCTCCAATTCTAGAAAATTAATTTAGAATAACTTATTTATTTTATTATTCTCCAATCCTGAAGACCCTGAAGTCTATGATGATATCTTAGTCTCTACCAATATTCAAAACAAAAATGGAGGTGACAAAACCTATTTATGTCTTACCTTAGTCAACTCTAGCTGCCATAACAAAATACCATAGACTGAGTGGCTTAAATAACAAAGACATATTTTCTTACAGTCCCAAAGCCTGAAAGTCCAAGATCAAGGTGCCAGTATGGTCCTATTTGGGGAAAATTCTCTTCCTGGCTTGCAGAGCATCATCATCTTGCTGTGTCTTCACATGCTATAGAGAGATAGAGAGGAAGGGGAAGCACTCTGGTGTCTCTTATTACGGCAATAATCCTATCATAAGGATCTGACTCTCCTGAAGCTCATATAATCCTAACTACCTCTCAAAGGCTGTATTTCCTTAGAATATTGCAGTGGGGGTTAGGCTTCAACATGAATTTCAGGAGAACACAGCCATTCAGTACATAACAGATCTCTAAAGCTTCAGGATCTCTTTCTGTATTTAATTTAGAGATTTAGGAATAACCCATTAGTTTCAGGACTTTACTTAATCTCAATCCTATTTAATTCACTACTAAACATATCTTATACTCCTGGATCTAAGACCCTGCTTGGAATTATAGAACTTGCCACTTTTTCCCCTGAGGATTCACTCTTATTTTAAGAAATCTCAACTTAAACTTTGTTTCAGTTTGTCCTGATACTTTTTATTCTTTACTTTTGATAATAGTGTATGTATTTCCGAAACTAAAGACAACCTTCTATTTTACCCTTTAAATAAAATTAAACATTAGCACAATTTAAACTTTGAAAAGAGACATACACACATATTCCAAATTTTAAAATGTCAAAAATTATAACTTGTTACATTTTGAATATCAGAGAAGGATCTTTGGTTGTTTTTTTTTTGAGACGGAGTTTTGCTCTTGTTACCCAGGCTGGAGTGCAATGGCGCGATCTCGGCTCACTGCAACCACAATCTCCGCCTCCTGGGTTCAGGCAATTCTCCTGCCTCAGCCTCCTGAGTAGCTGGGATTACAGGCACGCGCCACCATGCCCAGCTAATTTTTTGTAACCATGTTGACTGGGATGGTCTCGATTTCTTGACCTCGTGATCCACCCGCCTCGGCCTCCCAAAGTTCTGGGATTATAGATTTTTTTTTTTTTTTTTTAATAAAATAAACATTGATTACTGAAAGCAAAACTGTTGCTTTAATTGAAAGTTGTTGAAGAAATAAAGACTTCCATTCTTTTTCCCAAATAGGGCCTATTTATTTTCATTTTGTCTTTTTAGAACTGTGCTTGCAAATGGCAACTGAAATGAAAGATTGAAGTAATTATCCACATCATTCAGATCAGATATGCTCTCATTAAATAAAAACAGATGGTGTGGATAAAAATTGCAGCTTGAAGGCTATGTTCCTCATATAAGGCATATGAAAATAGATTATTTCTTCAGTGCATTTATTTTAAAGGTCTACACCTTCCCTTACAGATGAGTTTATTTAAAATCTTAAATGCAAGTATGTAGTTATAACTTACATTTAATTAGCCTAAATTACTCTGTTCATTAATTTAGATTTTACTACTCTTTTGCAAACTTGATGTGTAATTTTTATTATAATAAAATAATAAAATTAAAACTATACTCACCAAGTTTACAAAAAGGTAATAAAATGAGTGTATACTCTTACACCATTAACTAGAATATAAATGTTTTACCTGGGCTCATGGCACTCCCTGCTGGAAACTGTGAGTCCCTCAATGGCTTCCACCTTCCTCAGAAATATATAGATGCCTGGAAGAATGATACACAGGGACCAATAGATGTCAGAGTTTGCTGTCTCCAGACTAACTGCAAACCAATTCCCCAAGAAAGAGTGCTCAGGTTAGACCCCAAGAGAAAGAAGAGTGAGTAGGGGCAAGTGGCTCTGGTTTTTATTGTGGTTAAGTGATGCAGCCAGGGTGGTTTCCCTGCCTTAGTTTGAATGGTTTGAAATTCTCACAGTCACCAATAGAGGAGGCACGGAAACTTACCAATCAGCTTCAGATGTGATGCCAAATGTCACGAGGAGTAGGGAAGGGTTTGAACATCGTTAGAAGTCAAACATCAAAAATGGTTGGCTGGGCACGGTGGCTCATGCCCATAATCCCAGCACCTTGGGAGGCCAAGGTCAGAAGATCGAGACCATCCTGGCCAACATGCATGGTGAAACCATGTCTCTACCAAAACACAAAAACTTAGCCAGGCATGGTGGCACAAATCTGTAGTCCCAGTTACTCTGGAGGCTGAGACAGGAGAATCGCTTGAACCGGGGAGGCAGAGGTTGCAGTGAGCTGAGAGTGCGCCATCTTAGCCTGGCAATACAGCAAGACTCCATCTCAAAAAAAAAAAAAAAAAAAATGTCAGTTTTTGTTATTTTTTAAAAATTTTAGATTCAGTGGATACATGTGCAAATTTGTGTAGGGCTAAAGGCCCCACAGGGTCGTGGGGTGTCCCTTATGCTGTGCTGAGGCATAGGATCTGAGAAATAAAGAGACAGGACACAGAAGTACAAGGAAAATGCAGCTCGGATCAAGGGGGCCACGCCACCTATAAGCTGAGACAGGCGCGGCCTGGAATGTCCAGAAGCATCCGTATTTATTGGGTATAGGTTAGGGGGCAGGGTAGTGAGTGAAGTCATCTTTAAGGATAGTGATAGTGCCGTGAGCAATAAAACAAGGGTCCACACCCATTAGGTCACCTAGGCTAGGAGGTGGACAGTGTGCAGCAAGGGGTCTGCCCCCATTAGGTCATCAAGGCAAGGAGGTGGGCAGTGTGCAGTAAGGGGTCCACCCCCATTAGGTCACCGAGGCATGGAGATGGACCATGTGCAGTGAAGAGGGCGCAGTGTGTAATACCTCTATCTATGGGCATACTACTCCTAAGAAAATTTATAGGAGGATGCTTAAGTCACACAGCATGATAGAGCTGTCAGGGTCTACCACCACCTGCTGGCAGCTTCCAGTGAGTTCTATAGGAGGATGCTTTTTGAGCTAGCACAGTAACAAGAGCTGATAAAATTCACAGTCACCAAGGTGGATTATCCGGAGGGGTTTTGAGCCCTTGGATGCTCGAGGGATTGCCGATCTGAGGGCAGCCATCCACAAGAACTGGAGCAAGGTCCTACAACTCCTTTATTAGGAGAAGTGGCTCTTGCCCCAAGCCTGCCATACAGCAGGTATCTTTACAATATTGAACGCTGCTGCCTGGGCCATGGATTCTTCTCCTGGTATAACTGTTTTTCTCTTAAATCATGCTCTGCACTGTGTCTGCTCCAGACATTCCTCTGACTATAAGCTCCTTATTCCTTAATTCATGCTCTGTACCTTGTCTACTCTAGGCATTCCTCTGATTATGAGCTAAGATATAGTTTATATATATATACACACACATATATATATGGAAATAACTGAGTGGTAAGATATTCTTAAGGCACTCATTCTATGAACTAGTATATGATTTTGTATAGAGGATTATATAATGGGGAATAACTGAGTAGTAACACTATAAACTGAGATATTCTTCAGGCCCTAATTGTGCCAGGATTCTGCTTAGCTCTCCTTCCTCAGTGCCTATATGGGGGGTTACCCACAAATTTTTTAATGGATATATTGAGATGCAGAGGCTTGGGTTTCAGTTGAACGTATCACTCAGATGGTGAACACAGTATGGTTCCCTCAGATGGTTTTTCAGTCCTTGCTTCTCTCTCTGCCTGCCTGTCTTTGGAGTCCCCAGTGTCCATTGTGCCCCTCTTTATGTCCATGTGTACCCAATGATTAGCTCCCATTACCCATTTTTAAGAGAACATGCAGTATTTGGTTTTCTGTTTCTGTTAATTCACTTAAGGTTTCTGGGGGACACTTTGGAGGTACACATCAAGAACTCTTGTAGAATGTTGATACTTTTTAGATATACTTAATTTTGGAAATGATTCTTATAAAATAATCATAGACATTCACAAAGATATTCATACAGAAGTTTATTGTGATATTGTAATATTACATGACAGACTTGAAAACACTTTCAAATATCTCAAATTATACAATTAAATATGAGAATAAGTCTATTTTCTATACATTATTAGTTTTATATGCTTAATAAATTGAATGCTCTCCAAATATTTAACAATAAATGTCTTATAAGGATACTTTTAACCAAAGACAGAGCTCAAATTACAATCATGAATTAAATAAGAATAAAAAAACCTTGTCTAGAATATGTTGCCCCTCTATGCAAATATATGCATATGTATTGTTTTAGAAGGAAATGTACTGTATTACTAGTGGTTATTTCATTTGGTTTGGCCATGGATGCTTTTCATCTTCTATGTATTTTCATCTTTTATGTATTAATTTATTTTCTAAATTAATAAATTATAAATATTTATTACATACATAGAGAAAATAGTTACTTTTATTTTCAGAAATATTTCACTGAATATCTTTTGAGTTAATCATAGTCTGATAATTTCTTATTGCATATTTGGGGTAAATTTTACAGTAAACCAAAATATACCTGGTTATTAGAAATATGCATGTATAGTGGGAGGCTTATTTAAGATTAGAATCAAAAATTTTAGAGACAGTCTTCTTTTAAGTTGAATTTAAGACATGTTAGTTGTCTAGAAATTACTAGAACATGATTATATCCAGCTTCTATGCTTCTAAATAGGAATTCCATACTAATCAGAGAAATAGCTGAGGATGTGAAACTAAAACTTGGAGGCTCTATTGGAACAGTTCTTCCTTCTAAAAAATTTACATTGAAGAATGTAGTCAACTTAATAAAAAGTAAATGGCTACTGAAAAATAAAATCTGCAATTTTAATTATGTGTTTCCTGCATGCTCAGTTTCTAATTATTGCTATGAGTCCTGGCACCAAGGTACTGGTTGTGGCTTTCTTATCTTGCTTAGTGTGTGTCCTCACCATGAAGTATCATTCTGAATACACGACACATGGATTTTCTTCTATTTTCTTTGTTCCTTACTTTCTCTCTCTATTTCTTTCCTATTTAATGATAATGCTTTACAGAAAAGATGATTTGTGAAGTGATTGTAATTATTTTATAAACATATATAAATTATAAAACCAAGATCATTTGCCAACATGAAACAATTTGAAAGAACTGCACAGAATTTTGAAACTTGAATTATTTTATCAGGATGAGTGGCTCTGGACTAATGGTTTAATGCACTGAGTCTCAATTTCCTTATATATAAGATGAGAGCCTATTTGTCATATCTTTAGAAGGTTTGTGTATCATTTGGCTGCTTGGGTTCTTAGCAATGTTTAGGACATTTATTAGGCATTTAAGTTATAATGAGTTATAAGTTATAATATAATGGATTTTTAAATTTAAATAACAAATATTTTCTAAGAACCTATTTTAGTTCAAGCTCTCTTCCAGTTTCCAGGGATGTAGCAGTGAAGAACACAGATGATGCCCATTGACTCAACATACTATGCAAATACTTTAACAAATTATTAATATTATTATGCAATCATTAATATTATTAAGGTAATTATCAGAATAAAATAGAATAATATCTTAAGATGTTTAGGAAGTACTTCCTAAGTTCAACTAGAACTCATTGATGGAATACATTTAAATTGCTACTAAAAATATATGCCAAATGATTTCATATATTTGCTTGAGATAGATTGAAATGACTTTTTTACAGCTCTCAAACAAACCAAAAAAACCCTATTACCCAATTCTCAGTGTAAACTTGTTAACTGGAATTAAAAATGTAACATGGTATGTGAATTTTCTTAAAGAAGTCATACTGAGCTAAGTTCGATAGGTTTCCTTAGAGTAAATACAATAGAGAGTTTTATAGCTGAATTTCTCACATTGTGCTTGAAATAGGTCAATGGCACAATGGTAAAGTGTGTGTAAGATTAAGATAAATCTGAAAAAGCCCCTAAAAGTGGAAGTACATAATTCTCATTGACTCAATAGAGAGATTCAAACCACTGGGATGCATGCTGCAGTCCACTTGGGTACTTGACAGCACATAAATATCACATAATTTTACATAAATATTTACATTCTCAGCTTTCTTCAAAAAATTGGAAGATAAGGCAACATTTACCCTACATTCGTGCACAACAACCGCATCTACTATATAAACAAATTACTGCCTGCTGTTGTACATCCTGTATTCCACCCAGTAGGGCTGCAGTAGGCATTGACATTTGAAGTCATTCATCATATATAAGTATATACTTTTGCATAAGTAATAGAATGTTTTTGCTTTGTTTAATTCAAAAAAAAACTTTCCTTAATGTTATTTCTTCAACTGTTGTAAGAGATATATTTGGAGATTATATTTTCTACCACATAATGTATTTATGTAATCAAAATGAACCATATAAATTTATGGTCAGGTGTGCTGGTTGATATCATTTCTGGAAATCTAAGAAAAGTGCCTGAAGTTAATATTGCTAACAAGATATCTTTATTGGTTCTAGCAATAGAGTAAAAAAATGTAAAAAAAAACAAAAAAACTCCAAAGTCCTCACGGAGTTTACATTCCAGTGACTAAGGCAGTAAATAAGAAAAATAAATAATTCATATAATATTAGATGAGAAATACTAAGACATTAAAGGAGAAAAAGAGGCAAGAGAATGAATAAATTTGTGTGCTGGTTATTTTAGACAGTGGATAACACAATGCCTCTGTGAAGACACAATATTTAAAGAGAGATGGTAGGTTTTTAATATTTATTATTATTAATTTTATTCTTATGTACACAGGAGATACTCTGAATCAGATTTCTAATTAATTAATTGCATTACATTGAAAATAAGCATGCTGCCTCCTAACCTCCTTGCTTCATCCTTTCCTCTTCAGGTCATGCATTGAAAACTCAGAGAGTTTGGAAGCTGGTTTTCAAGTAGTGGTGTACACCATAGGTGAAAGATGAGCAAAAATAATTTTCTTTGTGTATAAAGTGAAAGAGGTAGCTGTTCACTCTCTTCATGAAAAGATTGGTTTCTTAGTCCAATCCTTAGTTATATAAGTAAAATATCTCCGGGAGCCAAGTATCAGTATAGATCTTGGATTTTACAATCTGGAGATGTCTCCAAATACTTAAGCAGTAGCTCCCTAGATTCCCAGACACCTGTGGCTTAACCTAGAGATCGAGGCCAGGCTGCAAACTCTTGGGCTTCAAAGAGAGCTTACACTGTTTTTTTATTATTCATTTGGATAAGATAAAATAACTAGGAAAACTGCTACAAATCTAACTCTCACGGTATGTGACAAGTCTCTCTTCTCTCTTTCTCTCTCCCTGGACAAATATACAAGAGCATTTAAAATTCAAGAAAGTTTTATTTCCCCACAAAACATGAATACATGAGCATACACGAGGAAATAAGCCACATGGCAAACTTGTGGGAGAAGGTCTTGGGCAGAACCTCCACACTTCATGTATTCTATACTGAATCCTCTTACTTTATCATACTTAAATATTGCCCAATTAAAAGCTACAGATAATCTTATTATTTTCTTGACAGTCTTTGTCACAGAATAACATACAGAAGAACAAAAATTAATGCTTAAGAAGGTGGAGCAACATGGCCAAATAGAACTCTCCAGTGATTGTCCCCCTTATAGGAACACCAAATTAAACAACTGTCCACACAAGAAAGCACCTTCATAAAAACCATAAATCAGATGAGTAATCACAGTACCTGGTTTTAATATATGGAGGAAAGATGCACTGAAGTGGATAGAAAGGCAGTCTTGAATCGCCTACATAACCCCTCCTGCAACCCCTAGCATTAGCCACGTGATGGAGAGATAATCTGTGTGCTTGAGAAAGAGAGAGTATGGTGATCGTAGGACTTTGCACTGGAACTCAATGCTACTTAGTCACAGTGGAAAGCAGCATAGAGTATAATTCAGCTGGAGCCCCAGGAGGGAGCATATAGAGCAGGCATAGGTGAAGGGGAGTTAACCACCAATTAAAGCACTCTGAAGTCCTAAATAAACTTGAAAGGCAGTCTAGACCACAAGGACTGCAATTCCTGGGTAAGTTCTGGTGCCATGCTGGACTTGAAGTAAGTGGATCTGAAGTGCATGTAGATATCAGCGGGGGTGGCCAAGGGAGTGCTTGTGTTACCCCTCTCCACCAATCCCAGGCAGTGCAGCTCACAGCTCCAGGAAAGACTCCTTCCTTCTGCTTGAGAAAAAGAAGGAAGAGTGAGAAGGATGTGGACTTATAACTTTGGTGCTGGTTCAGCAGCAATAGAATAGAGTACCAAGTAGCTTCATGAGGATTCTGCCTCTAGACCTGGGCTTCTGGATGGCAATTTTAGATACACCCTGGGCTGGCAGGGGAGATTGCCATTCTGAAGGAAAAGACACAGCCTGGTTGGATTCACCACTTGCTGACTAAAAAAGGATTTTCATTGAACATTGGTGGTAGCCAAGCAGTTGTGGCAGGCCTTGGGTGAGACCCAGCGTTATGCAGGCTTTGGGTCTAACCCAATGCAGTCCCACTGCTCATGACCACAGGGGTGCTTCTGTCTCTCCTCTGCAAGCTCTATGCATATCAAAATGGGGACAGAGACTCCATTTCTTTAGGGGACAGTAAGGGAAGAGTTTAAGAGTTTTTACCTGGTAATCTAGAGAATTGTCTGGGATCTCAACCAAAACCATAAAAGTGGTACCTCTTCAAGTCTGTGAGGGTTTCAGTATTACTGGGATTGGGGTGTCCCCTAATGTACTGAGTTGAACAACAACTTAGATCACATGCTAATTCCCTTTGAATACTTGGAATACCATCCCAAGAAGGATGGCTAGAAACAAGCCCAGAGTGGAAGACTGGGAAGAGTATAACAAAGACCTAACTCTTCTGACGCCCAGACATCAAAGAACATCCACGAGCATCAAGACCATCCAGGAAAACATAATCTTACCAAATGAAATAAATAAGCCATCAGTGACCAATCCCAGAGTGACAGATATGTGAACTTTCAGACCAAGAAGGCAAAAGCTGTTGAGCTGTTTTGAGGAAGCTCAATTAAATTTAAGACAATACAGAGAAGGCATTCAGAATCCTATCAGATACATTTGACAAAGAGATTGAAAGTTTTTTATTAATCAAGCAGAAATTCTGGAGCTGACACATGCAATTGGTACACTGAATAAGGCACCAGTCTCTCAACAGCAGAATTGATCAAGCAGAATGAAGAATTGGTGATATCAAAGACAGGGTATTTGAAAATAGTCAGAGGAAGCAAAAGAAAAAAGAATAAAAAAGAAGAAAGTACAGCTACAGGATTGAGAAAATAGTCTCAAAAGTGCACATTTAAGAGGTATTGACCTTAAAAGGAATGTACACAGAGAGAGAGAGCAGGCTAGAAAGTTTATTCAAAGGGAATTTTCCAAATCTAGAGAAAAATATTAATATTTAAGTAGAAGAAGGCATAAAACACCAAGCAGATTTAACACAAACAAGACGACCTCAAGGCTTTTAGTAATCAAAGTCCCAAAGATAAAGGATAAAAGGAGGATCTTAAAAGCAGCAAGAGAAAAGAAATAAATAACATACAATGGAACTCCAGTACATCTAGCAGCAGACTTCTCAGCGGAAGCTGTACAGGCTGGGAAACAGTAGCATGACTAATACGGTTTGCCTCTGTGTTGCCACCCAAATCGAACCTTGAACTGTAATCATCCCCATTTGTCAAGGGCTGGACTAGATGAATATAATTAAATCATGGGGTGGCTGCCTCATGCTGTTCTCATGATAGTGAGTGAGTTCTCACAAGATGTGATGGGATTATAAGGGGCTTCCTCCTTTGCTTGACATTCATTTTCTCTCCTACCATCCTGTGAAAAGGTGCCTTCTGCCACAATTGTAAGCTTTCTGAGGACTCCCCAGACATCTGGAACTAGATGCTAGAGTAGGTCTGTTTGGTGGTTTTACACAGGCATGAATAAACTGACAATTTGTTTCTTAGGATGTGGAATCTGGCAACAAGGTAGCAGGATTTAACACTGGACATTCTTGAAGTCCTATTATCTTTTGGAATCCTTTTGCCTTTAGGACCCTGCTAAACTTGATG
The DNA here is from genome assembly GCF_030222135.1 of Aotus nancymaae. Taxonomy (NCBI): domain Eukaryota; kingdom Metazoa; phylum Chordata; class Mammalia; order Primates; family Aotidae; genus Aotus; species Aotus nancymaae. The sequence continues at coordinate 28,151,002 of NW_026988435.1, forward strand.
AGGGGTCATGACATCTAATTGTTGCCCCAAGGTTAACTCTCAGTAGCTGGGACTACAGGACTGTGCCATCACACACAGCTAATTTTTGTATTTTCAGTAAAGATAGGGGTTCACCATGTTGGCCAAGCTGGTGTCAAACTCCTGACCTCAAGTGATCACCTGCCTCGGCCTCCCAAAGTGCTGGAATTATAGGCATGAGCCACCACACTCAGCCTCTTTCTAGCATATAAATATTCTTCCTGCTTTTGTTCCAGCAGAGTTGAGTTAAACCTCTTTCTCTTTTTAAAATAGTTTCGAATAAAGTCTTCCTTGCTTGTTTCACTTATCGGTTGTAATTTTCTTTGAAAAGAAAAAAAATGACAAATGCAATTGCAAATATATTCTCAACATCCGATTCAAATGGACATGTTTTAACTATACATTAACCCAGGTACTTTCATGACCAGCCAGATATATTGGAAGCATGAAGTCTCTAGAAGCACAAGAAGGGCTTCGGCAACTCCTCAGGGTGTTTTTGAAGGAAGCTACTTTGCTCAGCACTCTAAAGCATGATCCTATGGTGAAAAATGGTAAGAAGCAAATGCAAGTTGTTAGTTTGAAGGACCACTGGGATTTTAAAAAGATACTTACTTTATATTTTGTAATGATCAAAATGTTAATAATGATAATATTAGTAACAATAACAGCTAAAGTTTACCTGCATTAATTATATATAAACCTCACAACTTGTTTTGAAGAAAATATTTTTTAGTGATTTTACAGATGTGGAAACTGAAACTTAGGGAGATTAAAAACAAAGCAATAGTTTGGTGAAGTCACTACTTCCATAAACACACGTTTCTGATTTGGAGCATAGAGCTTTCAGTAGTAACCTCTGCTCTTCTATTTGTGAAATCACTTTCCTATAAGGTATCATGGACTATTTTGAATAAAACAGCAGCAATGTTTACCTAGATCAATTTCTGAAATGTAGTTAGGTATATGGCATCTGCTCCAAACTCCTTAGCAATCCATGAGTCAACATGTGTTATCATGAGTTACATAGTTTGTTTGATAAGGGAATTATAATTTCACAAGAATGACTGTTGCCTTCTACATGCCAGCCAGCAGAAGATTCTTTGTGAACTTGACAGAAGGTAGCTTGGTAAATGTACATTGTTCTAACTTTTTAAATCATAACTTTTCTCTTGGTTTCCTAAAGAATAATAAAAATTTTTTAAATTAAGGCGCTTATTAGATGCTTAAAAAATTAATAAGAAATGCATAGGTAACGAGTTACTCTATATTGGAAGATCATGAATATTCCTGGATTATAATATAAAATAGACATCATTAATATCTACTTTACATAAAAGAAAATTAGGCATTGGTGGTCACTTAGCTAATAGATGTAGAATTTAGGATCCAGATCCATGCATATTTAATTTAATTTCATGTTTTACCTAATGCCACTACTGACGGAAAGATTATTTGAAAAGTATAGAAGACAGCCTTAGCAATTGTTGGTGAATTAAATTTATAAGATGAAGGAAAAATATGGCATTGATCCAAAAATTTTTCTAAAAAGAATGGGGGATACAGATGTCAGATGACAAGCAAATTTTACCCAGCACCTTATGAATCTCCTATAGGCAAAATTTTAAATAGACAAGAAATTTGATTCCACAATTCTAATATTTAGGGTATAAAACACAGTATGCAATATAGCTATGAATAAAGACTTAGGAAATTTCTTGCATTTCAGTATAAATTGTGATGAACACCACCAGGAAAGAAAATATCTCCAAAATACAACAGAAAAGGGATGAAATCAACAAGAACTAGTACTGTTCGGTGCATGCTTTTTTTTTTTCAAAATAGAATGCTTTAATCAGAAAAGATCCATTTTTTCCTATCATGCTGTGTGAATCTTTTCACAGTCCTTTATAAATTCAAAGAAATATAAAAAATAAAAACTAGGAAATAATACAGCTTAAATTATGTCCTTTTGAGTTTGAAAGTCCTTCCCATTGAGCTATAGATTTTTAAACATCTATTAGAGAAGACGAAAAATATTATATTGAATATTAACAGTTTTATTCCAACAATCTTCCAATTATTGGATTGTCATCTCATACTTTATGGAAATAAATATGTTTAAAATCTATTTTAAAAATTAAAGTAACTTGCTTATAAACACCAGTGGAAGCAAATTATTTCAATGCAGCATTTATAAATAAAAATATTTATGTGTTCCTAAGCATTTTAAAGGGAAAAAGAAAAGGATTCAACTCAAAATCAAAAGTCTAATACTCACTCTGAAATTACCATCAAAGTATATGCTGAAATTATCTTCATGTCTAATTATTTCAAGGCATTTGCATTGGAAAAATGGGAAATAAATCACATAGACATCAAGGATTGTTCTGAATTCACATTTATCAGAAATATTTTAATAATGACCCTGACAACCAGAATGTACTGAATCAAAACTGAAACACAAATCAAAGTCATCCTTCTAAGCATCAAACTAGAATACCTTATTTTGTGTATATTATATATAATTTACATTTATGTTATACAGTATGTATATTTCATATTTCTTGATACAATATATATCAATTATGCTAAACCTTCTGAATTCTGAGCAATTTTGCTCACTTAGTGGACATTTGTCACTATATGGAGATATCTTTCATTGACACATCTGGTGGGGGTAAGACACTTGATATCTGCTGGGCAGATGCAAGTGATGTTTTTAAATATTCTACAATGCACACGACAGCCACTAAAGATAAATTATTACCTTGTGCACAATGTCAATAATGCCAAATTAGAAACTCCTGATATTTATTATATATTATACATTGAATATTTAATATAAATTTATATATACCATGTATTTATTTAATTTATAATAAAATATATAATAGACTGTACGGGGCCTCACTAAGAGTCTATGTTTCATTTTATCTAGGGGTTTTGGGACCTCCCTATTTGCATATTACAGACTGAGAACATAGGAAAATGAAGAAAGAGCCCTTTGTTTTTCTCCACCATAAAACCTGCTCTGGTTTAACTGGAACTTAACTAGATGACTGTTTTTAGCAGGAGTCAAGCAGTCCAGACAAAATCCTGCAGTTCCTAGATTATAAAGATCTAATGGACTCGATAAGCGATTGAAAATAAGGATGAACAAAACATTGGGAATATTGTGGAGAATGGTCAACATAAATTAAAAATCAAAATGATAAAAATTCAGGTTAGAGAGGTTGATGGTAAAAAAGGCAGAAAAATAGTGGAAATAGAAGAGGAACCATGAGAAAGTTGTAAGGTAATGACATAAAGAAAAATAATAAAAATAATTTTTGTCTTTGAGATCTGGCATTTTTGGAGAGGAAGTAATCACAGTGAATATTTGTATATTTGACAAAATTAACAATATATATAGCTTTGGGGCATTATATATATATTTAATAAATAATATCAAATTAACAGTATATATAGCTTTGGGGCATATATTATTTATTTGATAAATAATATCAAATAAATTAGAATTTGTATAGTTATGCCATTGTTGGATCAATAGTCATAAATGCTAAGTTTAGCACCCTTCTAAGGATTATAGGCATAAGTCATCATACCAGGCACAGGTTGTCATTTTGAAATATCAGTTTATACGTGATATGTGAATAGAATTCCATTATAGTAGCTGATTGTCAAACTAATTTGGTCAACAGGATGTCCACAACAACATTTCTACTGTGTTACTGTATCTTATATTGGGCTATTTTTATAAAATGGGAACAATGGAACTACTCAAATAATCCAGGTAATTAGCAATACCTCTTAATAGATTGTAAAGAAAGAAAGGTATTTTCACCTACTAATAAAAATAGAAACTATAGAAGTTGAATAAAATAGGTTTACAATATTAAAGTGAACATTTGCATTGCATTTTTATAATGGTAATAGGTAAAATTATTCAACATAATACAAGTGGTATTTAGACTTTTTACGTTAATATTTTTTAATGTTAGAATGTAAAGCATGGTACAGTCAATCTGTAGGCCTGTGAATATAGACCACAGGTCACAGTTCATGCTATTTTCACCACTGATAAGCTAAGGGTAAGCAGCTACAAAGAATAAATACTGGGATGAAATAAGATTTCCTATTGTTCTTTCTTCTGTTGAAGAGCTTAAAAAAGGGTAATCATAGGCTAGTTATATTTCCAATTGGTTGATTCCACACACCTAGGTAGGACAGCAACCAATCAATATTGTGTGATTCTTTGGGGTTTAATTTTAGAGAAAAAGAGAGCTAGTTTCACTAAGCTTTCTTTTATCATATTGCAGGATAGATAGTAGAGAGTACTTAGGCATACCTGAGTTTTCAGCCAAGTGGATGACTAGAGGGGAAGGGAAAGAAAGTAATATGACTCCATGGAAAATTTTCCTATACCTGCACATTTTTATTATGACATATATCATAATGTTTTGAATAACACCCACATAATTATTACTAACTAGTTCAGAAAACAGAATCTTTTAATTACTGTTTAGAAACAATTCAACATTAGAAGCCCTTTCTTTCTGTATTCCCATTCCAGTCACACAAAGTTTTACATTGTCCTGAATTATATGTTAAGTGTATTCTTCTTTCTTACATTTTAAACACTGATGTTTGTGTTGTTAAAATATATGTTATATATGTTTGTTTTAGAATGTTATATAAATAAAATCTTATAATATTTAGTTTTTGGACTTGATATGTTTGTTCAATATTATGTACACAGATAAATACATGTTCTATCATACTTTCATTTTCTGAACTATATAGTATTCCATTCCAACATAATATATTTAATGATTCTGCTATGAATAAACATGATACATTAGTATATAGGGTTAAGAGTTCTTGAATGAATATGCTAAGGAGAATCATTTCTGAATGTAGGATAATGGCATGTTTAAGTTTACCATTAATTTTGATTTCCAAGGATTTTTTCTTTCTATTTGATGAAGTGATTGACAGTGTCTGTTACAGCATTACCTCACTATCATGTGATACCATTAGACCTGTATTTTTTTTCACTGTTTTAGATTATGTAATGGAATTTCACTGACTTTAAATTTCTCTATTACTGATTTAACTTGAGCTTATATTTATTTGGTTATATCAGATGTAAAAGGGCCTATTCATATTATTTGTACATTTTTAAAAATGGGAGTTGTCCTTCTTTTTATTTGTAAGATATTTTATTTTATTCTCAATTATCTTTTGATCATATTTGATGCAAATGTCTTCTTCCTGAGTATAGCTTGAAAGTTTATTTTCTTTGATTCATATAATCTTAATTTTAATGTATAATTACGAATACGTAAGATTACTATGTTTAAATGACTATATTTGTATATATTATAAATATAGTCAATTTTCATAAGTTGTGGCTTTAGTATTTGTGAATTCACTTATTAAAACTTATTTGTAACCCTAAAATTAATATTCATTGTTTCATCATGGTCATTTGCAGACATTTGTAGATCAGTGTAAAATTTGAGATGTTCAGTGTATACATTCCCACCAGAGTTTGAACTAGGTAACTGTCTGTCTGCCTTCTTGTTCCAACCCATATTGTAAAGAAGTGTTCTGTTCATGTTCTAGTTAGTGGCAATATTTTTACAGTTTTGTGCCTTTTTTGGTGATTTCTCTGTTTAACATGGCGCCAAACATAAATCCGAAGTGATGTCTAGTGTTCCCAAAGGCAAGAAAGCTGTGTGTGTGCTTTATAGAGAAAATATGTTACATAAGCTTGGTTTAGGCAAGATAAGCTGTTGGTCATGAGTTTACTGTTAATAAATCAACAATATATATTAGATAAGTTTTCTTTAAAGAGAATGTTATAAACATACATAGGTTAGGTATTAATCAGTTGAGAAAAACTTTGTGATCAGAGGCTCACAGAAAACTAACTCTGTATTTCTCCTAAGAGCACTGGCTCAACGTTTACTAATCCAACATTCATGGCAACTTTATAGAAAGTAAGTATAACAAATAATGAGAATAGACTCTCTCTCTCTCTCTTTCTCTCCTTCCGTGTGTGTGTGTGTGTGTGTGTGTGTGTGTGTGTGTATGTGATATAAGCAGATGCTGGTGCCATGCCTCTTGTATGGCCTGCATAACTGTGAGAAAAACAAACTTCTCTTCTTTATAAATGCGTATGTGTGTGATATATGTGATGGGTATATATATATTACATATATATATTACATATATATGTGATATATATATGTCTGTGTGTGTGTGATATATCACAAATATATATCACACACAAATGGATATTTTCATTTGCATATATTTGTATGTGTATATGCAAAAAAACAAAGCAAACACAATGGGATCTTGGGACCTGCTTAGCCTTCCAATAGAAAGCTGTCTATATTTTCTACATTTGTATTCCATTTATGGCATAACAGTGAGTAGCAGCACACTGGTTAGTAAGATCAATTTCAGAATATTTAGATCACAATATTTCTGGAAATGATGATCTTTTTTGTGTCTTTTTAAGCATGAACATCCCTGCTCTCTCAAGCTAGCAATTGTTATTATTAAACTACTAATTGTTTTGACAAAATTGTATTCAGCATCACATTTAGAAGTATATCAGCTCTTGCTAATATCATGTCTAAAAACACTGAAAGAAACCACCTTCTAATACATGGTACATGAAAACTACTTACCATAAACTTTCTTTTCATTTATCAAAGTCATGTCCTTTTCTAGGCGCAAGCAGCTGGCAGTATTGTTTCCCCTGAGACATACAAGCAGAACAGCATCTGAAACCAGATGAAAAATAAAGGTACTTATCCAAGTGGAAAATACGGCAAGTGTGTACATTATTTATGACACCAATTAGTTCTTGACTCAACAGATACGGTAAAATGTTTTTAAATGTAGAGAGCTATAGAGGCCATGTATAGACACATAAATCCAAACGGAAACTTTATAAGACTGATCTGCATAATTAGCCCAAAATAGTTATTTTATTTGAAATATCACTGACTAAATAAAAGAGAAGTTGCAGTTGTTTCATTTTTCTGTAAGTCATATTTTTTGTTTGAATAAACTAAATATATAGTGAATGAGGAAATCCTCCTTTAAGTATTTATGGTTTTGTTGTTGTTGTTGTTTTCTCATAGAAAACATTCAAGTAGACAATTCAGATGAGGAAACTGATTCTTAGAAGGAGTTTGATCTAATCATCTTCTACATTGGAAAGTGTAGTGCTGAAATTAATAATTATTTCTGCCAGAATACAAAATTTCCATTCATCTCACTAAATCAGGATATCTGAGAATTTATTGAAATGCAAGATTTATAGTATATTACTTTAGCTTTTGTAATAAAGCAAATTACTCTCAAATTAAATATATTTGATAAAGTATTTCAAAAATTCCATCTTGTGGCACTTTAATTTTCAAAACATAATATTCTTTCGGTGAAAGGAATGTTAGCATAAGGTTTAATACTAGCATTCACTTATTTAAATTTAGCTATTTAATCAGGTATATTCAATCAAGTTACATATGAATACTTAATTAAAATTACTTTGATTAACATTCCAGCTTACAGGAGATGGACTTTTATATATTGTGTTTATGCAAACACAAAATGATTATGTTCATATCTACAATAACTACTAATTTGTCTACCCAAACCTATTTCACATTGACAACAATTTTTAAGGTTGAAATATCTAAACCTGAAAACATTTGACAATTAATATTTTGGTTATTTTCATATAGAATATTCAGTCATTAAATTACACATGAGAAGAATAACTAATACTGAGGATTTTTATTATGTATTTAATATATATGTGATGAGCAGGAGAAGAGAAAGCTAAGAGAGACAATAAATACATAAATAATATAATTTTTAATGTTTTTTTCTTTATCTTTTCTTCAATACCCAAAATCTTCTCACACAACCTTGAATTACATTTCTGTAGAAAAGTTTAAATCCTTGCCGGGTGCGGTGGCTCACGCCTATAATCTTAGCACTTTGGGAGGCCGAGGTGGATGGATCACGAGGTCAAGAGATCGAGACCATCCTGGTCAACATGGTGAAATCCCATCTCTACTAAAAATACAAAAATTAGCTGGGCATTGTGGCACACACCTGTAGTCCCAGCTACTCGGGAGACTGAGGCAGGAGAGTTGCTTAAACCTGGGAGGCGGAGGTTGCAGTGAGCCGAGAGCATGCCATTGCACTCTAGCCTGGGTAACAAGAGCGAAACTCTGTCTCAAAAAAAAAAAAAAAAAAAAAAAAAAAAATTTAAATTCTTAAAATATTTTAAATTTATGATGAATAATAACAAATTCATTTTTTCTGTCTACCCAGAAACACAAATATATGGAAAAAGCTAAAAGTACCCTTGCCATAGTCCATCTGTGCTGCTATAACAAAACCCCATAATCTGGGTAGCTTATAAACAACAGAAATTTATTTTTTATAGTTCTGGAGGCTGGGAAGTCCAAGATCAAGACATCTGGCAATGAAGTGTCTGGTGAGGATCCATTTCATGATTCCTAGAAGGTGTCTTCTTGCTGTGTGCTTGTCTAGTGAAAGGGACAAGTTAGTTCTCTGATTCCTTGTTCATAAGGATACCAATTCCCATCACAAGGGTTCCATTCTCATTACCAAATCATCTGCCCCAAATCTCCATCTCCTTTTATCATCACCTTGGGGGTTAGGATTTGAACCCATAAATTTGGTGGGGTCACAAACATTCAGACCAAAGTATTTCTTAATGAGGCACATAGCATTTCCTCATTGAAGAGCTGTTTGTTTTTCATGAGAAAATCAGTATTTCCACCGGGAAGAGGCAGTGGCTAGAACATACGCAATAGGTTCAAGGCCAAAAAACAAAAGTGTTATGCACGGTCACTGATTGGAGATCCAGTAGTTGGCCTGCATACATGCAGAAAGATCAAGCATTTTATTGGAAATAAATTTATTTTTGATGCTTTGGTAAAACTATCACTTAATAGGAAGGTTAGGTTTTCATGACAATTATTTTATGGTTAGTAATTTTTTGTATAACACATAGTATTGGAGAACACTTACATATTTTCAGTAGAAAAGTCTGTAAAGATTGGATTCCAGCTCATTTCTGCTTTCTCTTCTACCAAGGAATACAGAGATGGAAAACAAAAACCTAGTAATAAAAAGGAGAGGGTTTCCTGGAAGAGCAACAACACAAAGACGATAAATGAGGCAGGATCGCAAGCAACGGCCTTCATCGGTAAGCCATACTTTGGTTTGATGAGCTTTTTCCAAAAGAAGTATATGAAGATGCTACTGAGTATGCCAGTTACACTTACCTTCTCAGTGCAGCACATAGCTATCAGTTTCTCACCTGCCAGAACAGATGTCCTCTATGAAGAGTTGTTTTATATACATTGATTTTACTTTACTTTCTAAAACTTGAATTAAATTTTTGTAGAAAAGTTTAAATTCTTAATATATTTTAACTCTATGATAAATAATAATTTTTTTTCTATCTCACAGATACATATACACAAACACATATGTAAAAAGCTAAAAGTAAAAAGTATGTAAAAAGCTAAAAGTAACCTTGCCTTAGTCCACCTGGGCCGCTACAACAAAACCCCATAATCTGGGTAGCTTATAAACAACAGAAATTTATTTGTTATAGTTCTGGAGTCTGGAAAGGTAGTAGTCACTTTACTTCTCCAGGTCCTCATTAACACCGTTTTTCTTCATTCTGAGCGACAGGGACAACTAATATTTGATTTGAAGAATATTTAGCAAGATGGAAAAATCAAATAGAGATCTCTAAACTTTCTAGGTTGTTGTGGTAATTTAATTTTTGGAAACATATAATATATATAATACAGGACTTGAGGAAAACTTTGCTTTATTTTCTAGAATAACTTGGATACTTCTCTGCTGTCAAAAGAAATGCGCTCTAGGAAATTTTCCCCATCTTGGTGGAAATAATAATGTGTTAAATATCTCTCAGTTGTACCTGGAAACTTGACATTGCTAAAATCTTATCTTCTAAAGCAAAAGAAGTTGCATTCCACTGGCATTCACCTGTAATAAATATAAAATGCACTGAGTATTACCTGGGAAGATGGAGAGTTAGATCACATGTCCAAATCTCTTCTCTTTTAATGCACTTACATTAATAAAATTGCTGAACAAAGAGATGAAAATTTTATCCAGACTAAAACTTGAAAAGGAATTTCTGATATCCTACAGATTATGAAATAATTTTTCTCTATAATGAAATCTGGAACAAGCTCATAGAGGATACCAGCCTCCAACAAATGACTCTCTGCAAGTGGAGTGCCATGTTCTTATCAGCACATAGAAGAGATTTTGAAGGACTCCCCTGTTAATATTTTGAAAATCACAGAGGAGCCCTAATTGAAGGAGAAGTCAATCATCCAAATGATTTGTTTTTTATTTTGACTTGATATTCTGAAAAAAAAGCAAATGGTATGAAGACAAGCTTGCTTTACAGCTGAGGACTGAGGTGATGGTATACATAATGGCATGTGTGTCTACTCTCAGAGAAAAATAGCTTGGGATACGCCACAAAAACAAAGACAGCACTGTGGGCCACTCTCCTTCCGTTTCTCACCAATGTAGTTGTTTAGTATAGAATAAGAACTACAGTGATATCTGTGGTTAATCCATGATGAAAAATTTAAGTCCTGTAAAAGGGCAAAACCAGCTCATTGTATCAGATAATATATATTTAGAAATGAAGCACACAGATGTCTGTGACTTAATCTTCAGTCAAATTTTCCCTTCTTTTTCAAGCAACTGATAAGTTAGTTTCACACTGTACTATGTTACCATCCAGGGACATAGTCATATTTAATTTCTCAAGGTGAAGAAAATATGGTGGTAGGCTGATAAATTCAGTAACTATTGTTGAGCAAATTGCAGAGCTTCACAGAATTGTCTTAAAAAGTTAATTTCATCAATCAGAGTAACTAAGGAAAAATTCCTAAGTATATTACAAAAAAAAGTTACTATTTAAATTTACTGTGTAAAGGCTTAAAATGACATAGTGTCTGATAGCTCAATACTTACCTGTTTTTTATTTTATTTTAAGAATTACTCTAAGAAGTTATAGATAGCAGATAGATAAAAATTTTTGAGATCAGAGAGTCTTTGAAATAAAATGATCTCAAGTATAGTGTCCAGTGGGAGGTCCAGAATGGAACTATGGAGAATAAATAACGGTGAAAGATGGAGAGGTGGGAGAGAGAGATATGGAGAGGGGAGATAGGGACAGAGAAGGGGTGGCGAGAGAGAGAGAGAGAGAGAGAAAGAGAGAGAGAAAATGAATGAGCACATAAGTATAAATGAAAAGAGATAAATCTCAGTAAGTAAGTTGTGTAAAAAGAACAGGAATTAGATCCTGAGCATTTTCCTGGAATAGTTCAGCATGTCTATGGAAGTTTTATTATTATTATTATGTATTTTTTATTTATTTTTATCAAGGAAGTAGCTTTGCAGGTGAGAGGATGGCTAGATTCTAAGACTTACTGCTGTACTGGAGGGCATTCCAGTAGCCTGAATATATTACCAGATTTCTTCATCCTGGAATGTTGGTGATAGCCAGGATAATCTTTCTCCCCCTTGGAGAGCCAGTGTCTTAGTCCTTTTAGTGCTGCTATCAAGGAAAACTGGAGTCTGAGTAAATGCTAAAGAAAAGAGATCCGTTTGTCTCATAGTTATGTAGGCTGTACAAGAGGCATGGCACCAGCATCTGCTTCTGGTGAAGGCTGCAGGCTGTCCTCACTCATGACAGAAGGCAAAGAAGAGCAGGCATATGCAAAGAGAGCACCGAGGTGGGGGCGGGTACCAAGCTCTTTATAACAACCAGCTCTTACAGGAATTAATAGAGCAAGAGGGCTCATTACTGTGAGGATGGCAACAAGCCATTCATCAAGGATCTGCCTCCATGACCCGAACACTTCCCTTTAGGCCCCACCTAAAAACATGGGGATCAAATTTCAACATAAGGTCTGGAGGGGTCAAAAAATCCAAACTATAGCAATTCTACCCCTGGACCTCTAAATTTTATCCCTTCTTATATATACAGTATAGTTATTCAATCCCATAGTCTTCAAAACTCTTATCTTGTTCCAGCATCGACTCAAATGTCCAATATTCAAAGTTTCATCTGAGACTCAAGGCCAATTCCTTATAGCTGTGACCCTGTAAAATCAATAACAATGTTTTTACTTCCAAGATACAATGGTTGTGTAAGCATTTAATAAACGTTTCTATCACAAAAGGGAGAAATAGGCCAAAATGAAGAAGCAAGAGGCTCTGCACAAGTCTGAAACTTAGCAGGGCAAACATTAAATCTTAAAGGTCCAAAATAATCTCCTTTGACTCCATATCCCACACTCTGGGTACACTGGTGTGAGGGGTCAACTCCAAAGCCCTCAGACAGTCCTCTCCCATGGCTTTGTTGGGCACAGCCCACATGGGTGCTCTCTTGGGTTTGAGTTGAATGCCTGCTGCTTTTCCAGACTGATGGTGCATGCTGCTGGGTTGTCTACACAGCCCTGCTCCCATAGTTCCACTAAGCAGGGCCCCAGTGGGGACTCTCCGAGGGTGCTGCAACTGCACTCTTCTACTCAGTATGAACTTAGTAGACACTCTCTGCAAGGACTCAGCCCCGGCAGCAGAATTCTGCATGGTTAACCAGGCTTTGGGATAGATCCTCTGGAATCTAAGTGGAAGCGGTCAAGCCTCCTCCACTCTTGCATTCTGAGTGACTGCAGACATAGCACCATATGGACACTGCCAAGGCTTTCAGCTTATGCTATAGAGCAGAGGACCAAGCAGTACCTGGGGGCATTGAGCAGTGGCTGGAGCCAGAGCAGCTGGGACTTAGGAAGCAGCATCCCAAGGTGGTACGGGGCGATGATGCTTCAGTCCCAGACTTTGAAACCATTTTGTCCTCCCATATGGGCCTGTGATGGGAGGAGCAGATCTGAAAATTTCTGCAATGTGTTTGGAGCTTTTTCCCCATTGTCTTGGCTCCCGTTTAGTCATGCTAATCCTTTTAACAAGTGGTTCTGCAGCACCACTGGATCCCCCTCTTAAAAATGCTCTTTCCTTCTCTATCACATGCCCAGGCTGCACGTTTTCCAAATTGTTATGCTTTGCTTCATTTTTAATCATAAATTACAACTTTAGGCCATTCCTTTGATCCTGTATCTGACATATTTTGATGGGTTTTCTGCTTAGAAATTTCTTCCACTAGATACTTTAGGTCATGACTCTTAAGCTTGGCCTTCCACAAAGACCTAGAGCATGAAGACAATGCAACCAGGTTCTTTTCTGTGGTTAACAAGGGTAATTTTTTCTCTAGCTTCCAATCAGTTCTATGTGAGATCCTGTCAGCTTGGTCTTGGTCTATGTTTCTACCAGCATTTTGGTCACTACCACTTAACCAATCTCTAAGAAGTTCCAAAATTTCTCTAATCTTCTTGTCTTTTTTCAGACCTCCAAATCTTTCTATCTTTTGCCAAGTCCTAAAATCACATTCACATTTTCTGCTATTTTTATAGCAACATCCCACTCTTCCGTACCAATTATCTGTCTTAGTCCTTTTAGTGTTGCTACAAAGGAATACTTGAGTCTGGTTTATTTATAAACAAGAAAAGTTTGTTGTTCTCACAGTTATGCAGGCCATACAAGAGGCATGGCACCGGCATCTGCTTCTAGTGAAGGCCTCAGGCTCCCTCCACTCATGGCAGAAGGTGAAGCGGAACCAGCATATACAGAGATCACATGGAGAGACAGGGAGCAAGAGAGCAATGGGGGAGGTGCCAAGTTCTTGTTAACAATCAGCTCTCACAGAACTAACAGAACAAGAACTTACTCATCACTGAAGATGGCACCAATACCATTCATGAGACGTCTGCCCCCATGAACCAAACACCTCTCATTAGGCTCCACCTTCATCACTGGGGATCATATTTCAACGAGAGGTTTGGAGAGGTCAAACAAAGTAAACTACAGCAGTAAAGTTTTAAAAAGTGCATGGTTCACTCAATTTCTCATGTTTCAGTTAACACAGTTCAAGTATTGCCAATAAAAATAATTTTCACCATATTTTTACAATGCGTGTAGTGTGCTTTTGAACAGATAATGGTTTCCTCTAAGGAGGCAGATAGCAAAAGCAAGAAACAAGAATGCAGAATTTATAAGTCACTCATCTTGTAAGGAAGGTACAGACTGCAGGATACAGAAACAATTGCATCTGACCCTACTAATTGACTGAGTTAAGTGCACCCAAACCTTGCTCTTTAAAACAAAACAGTGAAAATGTGCTGCAGAGGCAATAGATGACTCCCTAGGGAGGAGGCAAAAGACACGCTTCTCTGTGAGGTTTAAAGTGTTCATTATAAAAAGGAGAGATACTTATCCCTGCAATTCCCCCAGGAAAGGAACTGGGGAGTAAAGATGAAGATTGTAGGCATGAGATGAATTCAGGAAACATTTTCATTTGAGTGAGCAGCTGCTGACAGTAAATCCAGTGATAACTGTCAGGCAGTGAGGGTGTCTTACTTCTTTCTAGTAAGCCTGATGAGAGCATCTTATACCTCCTGGCATAATTGTTCTTGTTCTATCTGAGCTTAACGGGGATTTAAACGTTCACTAGAGAAATTAAAGGCAAAGAAAAATGTGACAGTATGAGAAGGAAAACTTTTTAATGAACTTATTTTTTTCTATGTAACTCATCCTTATTTTCTAATTTCATGTTATATGAAATATTTTGATATTATGAAAGAAAAACCATATGATCTCATTTTATCTCTAATTTTATTATTGATCTCTTATTATGATGGAGACCCTTTAAATATAAACTGCAATAAATGGAAGAGCTTAAGAAGCAATGGATATAATAATGATGGCAGGTTGGCTGCCAGAAACTTGATGGGTAAAATGGGCTAGATTATTTTCCTCAAAGAGTATGCAAATCACACTGCCACGTATGCACCTAAGCAACAACCTTGCATGTTTTTCACATGTACCCCAAAACCTAAAATGCAATAAAAAAAAAAAAAAAAAAAAGAGTATGTGATAATAAAAGGCAATTCAACATTATAGATTTACAATTTAAACATAACTAAATATGGAGGTAGCACTATATTTACTTCTTAATGCATTTATTATACTTCTTTCTCTTGTCTAAAACAAAGGTAAACTCTTCAGAATAGTTTAATTACACTTTCTGTAAGAAATTAATATAAATTTTTATGAATGGGACATTCAAAACTTAGTCTAACTGTAATAAAAAAGCACTATGACTCAAACAGTAGTTTGTTAGATTCCCATATATATTTTTGATCTATCCAAAAAGGCTTCTATACATGGAATTTACCCGAACCTTATTATAAGAGCAGCATCCCAACACTAGCCAACATTAAACCCCTCGAATACATTATGATATGTAGGTGGCAATACACTGTCAGAAACTGTAATGTCTCCACATGTGTTTAGATGGTCTCTAAAGGAGCTGCTCTATCTCAACCACAGCATGAAACTATTTCTGTTTTTACACTGAGAGTAATATTTCAAGTTTATTAATTCTAGCAATCAAAACATGTCACATCAAAAATCTTGAAATATCTTGAAAAAACATGGTACATCAAAAATCTTGGGCATGATAGCTCAAGCTTGTAATCTTGGGACTTTGGGAAACCAAGAAAGGAGGGTCTCTTGAGCCCAGCAGTTCCAGACCAGGCTAAGCAAAATAGCAATATCACGTTATTACAAAAAATTTAAAAATTACCTGTACATGGTAGTCTGCAAATATAGTCCAAGCTATTTGGGAGGCTGAGGTAGGAGGATAGCTTGAGTCTGGGAGGTCGAGGCTGCAGTAAGCTGTGATCACGCCACTACACTGTAGGCTGGTTGATGGAGTGATTCCCTATCACCAAAAAAAAAAAAAAAAAAAACCTTTAAATAAGTGTTTTTAAAAAATCTAGAAGCATTTTATTTGTGCAAACTGGATATGTCTTTCAGAGTGCAATATCTGTGTTAATATTCCTTGCTGGTAGCCACAATCATTTATATACTTTAATTCGCTGCTACTCTGTTAAACAGAATTATTAAAACGCTCACTACTCATTCTACTTGTGGATATTTCCCAGGACTTAAATCCCAAATGCCTGTCTCTGGTAAACGTGTGTAAACAAACTGCTTTATTAACTAAAAAAGGTCACACATTTGACTATTTTACTGTGGAAATTTCTCACATTAATCAAACTATAAGCTTGGTAAGCAATATGCTATCCTAACTGGTTAACTCTATGCTACGTTATATTTCAAAGTAACCGTCTACCATGTCAGATTATCCCAAATATGAAAGAAATAACCTGTTTAACCCAAAGTTTGTGAAACTTTGGAGAGATTTGTTTAAATATCCAATTTAGTTTTTACAATCGTATGTATATTAAATGGAAAATGATGACTTTAAATATTTTACCCATTTAGTTGCATATCTTCTCTCAATTTTTCTTAATATGCCTGAGACCAAAATTGAGGTTAAAGAAATTTAGTGAATGCTGTTAGAGACTTGAATTGCTTTTATTATTTTAAAATAATATTTTCTACTCACCTGTGCCCTAGCAATTAGTTTATTCAAAATAAAAACTGTCCTTTTTTCCTTTAAAATTTTATTCACCTAACAAATGCTTGTCTGCATTGTGTCCAGCTACTTTTCTTAGGGAGTAGAGATAAACATAAAGAAAGACTGGACAGGGAAAATGTGGCACATATACACCATCGAATACTATGCAGCCATAAAAAATGATGAGTTTGTGTCCTTTGTAGGGACATGGATGAACCTGGAAACCATCATTCTCAGCAAACTGACACAAGAACAGAAAATCAAACACTGCATGTTCTCACTCATAGGCGGGTGTTGAATAATGAGAACACATGGACACAGGGAGGGGAGCATCATACACTGAGGTCTGTGGGGGGGAACTAAGGGAGGGACAGCAGGGGGTAGGGAGTTGGGGAGGTATAACATGGGGAGAAATGTCAGATATAGGTGATGGGGAGGAAGGCAGCAAACCACATTGCCATGTATGTACCTGTGCAACAATCTTACATGTTCTTCACATGTACCCCAAAACCTAAAATGCAATAAGTTATATATTAAAAAAAAAAAGATTATCGATGTGATGATGCTGGCTTAAATGAGAGGTTGCTTCAAGGAGGACAGAAAGCCAACCCCAGATCCGTTCTCCCTCCTCTCCTATGGAACAAAAATCTTAAACTACTAGGTGAAGGACAACTACCTTGTACCTGTGGAGCACTTGTGAAAACCCAAGTGGAGAAAGTAAAGAGAGAAAACAAACCAACAAACAAAACCCTCTGCCTTCATGGGAGTGGCAGGAATAAATCCCTCGTCCTGACCTGCAGCTGAGCGCCAATCAGGATCGCCAAGAAGTCTTGACACCCATGATTCAGGGAAGCAGTGCTTGCTTAAGACTGAGATTGAATCAGAATCATAAAGAAACAGCCACCATGCTTTGCCCCTGACACCAAGCTAATGACTGTTGAGTAACAAGTAATCACAGTCCTAATATTACAGTCTAGTAAGTAATCATCGGGGTGTGCAATGCAGCAAATATAAATGGATGGTTTTCCCAAGCTGGAAAATGTGAGGTGTTTTTGTGGCTTTCATGTGGAAATAATTTGGAGAGGCACTGGGGGGTGTTATGGGCTGAAATATGTTCTTTTAAAATTTATATGCTGAAAACTTAATTTAAAGAGAGGTGAACAAGGAGCCAACAGATATTTTCATTCTTGCTTTCCCGAATTGATGGCCTTTAAAAACAAACAGTGGCATATAGAAAGTCTTACATTTGCTCTGTTGCAAGTGGCCATTCCACACAAAGGACTATCAGAAGAGAAGGCTGGATCCTGAAGCAAGGATCAAAAGAAACTGAGGATCTTCACCACACAGAGCAATTTGCCATCGTGACCCCCTACAGATATTATTAGGACTCCATCTCACCCTACCACAGAGGTTCTGAATTTCTGACCTTTGGATTCTTTTTTTTTTTCTTCTAGTGCATCTAGATGGCAAGAATGAGTCATCTTGAAAAAAAAAGCAATGGGAGATCAAGAAGAATTCTTGTGGCAAGGGAAACATTATGGATGTATTATGCTCACTTTGGGGAAATGAAAAAATACATATGATTCCTATAATATATAATCACAATTGCAAAAAAGATAAATCTTTCAAGATCAAGGAGTTGCAGTCACAGTTCAGGCTTAAATGGTAGGGAAAACTCACAGACCTGAACTGTCAATGATTACCGATCTATGGCTTATTGCAGCTCAAGGACATAACCCGACAACATTATAGTAAAAAAATGTACATCTAAGATAAAAGCTGTCTCACAGCAAGTGGTCTGAAAGGCCTAGACCACATCCAAGTTGATGTAGAGTCTTCTCCAGTATATACCTTCTCTCTCTCTCTCTCTCTTTTTTTTTTTTTTTAGTGGGGAGGAAGTCTTGCTCTGTCACCCAGGCTGGATTGCAGTGGCACAATCTCGGCTCACTACAATCTCTGACTCCCAGGTTCAAGCGATTCTCCTGCCTCAGCCTCCCAAGTAGCTGAGATTACAGGCACCGGCCACCAGCCACCATGCCCGGCTAATTTTTGTATTTTTAGTAGAGACAGGGTTTCACCATGTTGATCAGGCTGTTCTCGAACTCCTGACCTCAAGCCATCCACCCACCTCAGGCTCCCAAAGTGCTGGGATTACAGGCGTGTACCCAGCCTATATCTTGAGCAGTGAACCACTAATAGCTGCACAGAACACCTCAAAACCAGTTGCTTAGAATGGAATCTCAACAGGAGTTTCTTATATATGGTTTATCTTGTAGGCATATTCTTGCTACATAACCAGCACAAAAGTCAAAGCCTTCTGAGAAGCTTATGGAAACCAGGTGCTAACAATGTTAAACTTTACCTAAGTCCTGTGCTCCTGGAAAACAGCTGAAAATAGGGAATCCTCCCACCCTTTAGGGTTCAAAATAAGGGCTTACAGCAAAGAGTTGATGTAGGGCAAGTGAGCTCCTAAACTCGAGCTTAGCCCAGGAGGGTTCTTGGTTTGCCCAGGAAAGAATTCAAGGGCTAGCCAGAGGTGTTAGACAATTTTAATTGAAACGGCAGCATCCAGCAGCATCAGAGATACTGCCTGTGGAGCGGGGCTACTCCATAGGCAGTGTGCCCAGAGCAGTTCTGCAGTCATACTCATATCTACTTTTAATCACATGCAAATTAAGGGACAGATTATACATAAATCTCTCGGAAATGAGCTATAATACCTGGATCATTAGGTTCTTGCCATGGAAAATGGTGGTGACTTTTGATTGCTACCATAGCAATGGTAAACTAACATGGCACACCAGTGGATGTGTTTTAATAGAAAGCTGCCTCTGTTATGTCCCTGTTTTAGCTAGTCTTCAATTTGGTCTGGTGCCTAAATCCTGCCTCCAGAATCGAGTTCTGCCCCTCACCTCAGTACCACCCTTCTCCACTTGACTTAGATAAGATTTGTAGATGACACTTTGTTTACCTTAGACAAGGCCAGACTCTGATTCTCCAAATTTTTTTTTTTTTTTTTTTAGAGGGAAAGGCTATCACTCTGTGGCACATTAACACACGATATGGAACAGAAGACTGCTATTATCTCAAGGTTCTTTGAAAATTCTTTAAGATATGACAGAAAGTGTGTGTGTGTGTGCGCGTGTGCGTGTGCTGACAGCCCACAATCCTTTGGAGAAGCCAGTGTATGTAATATAATGCAGGCAAATGGTGGTAGGTAACAGCTATGATAGAAGTACTGATCAAGTAAAATGCAAAACAGGAAGGAGTTAAGTCCAACTTGGGGCAACTAGGAAGCCACCTAGAGAAGATGGAGTTTGAGCATATCCTTGAAGGATGAGTAGGTGGATGGGAGGATGGGCAAGGTATTCCAGATAGAAGGCACAGGGCTGAGTATGGGTAGGGATGATGAATAATCCTTTGAGGCTGGGGTTTAGGGCATGAGTTTCACATGTAGGAGGTAAGATGAAAGGTAGGCTCGGTATTTCAGGTCATGGTTTCAAATCCTCTTCAAAATAAATGTAGGTCATGAAGCTGCAGTGTTATGAGAAAACAGTTTTTAACTATGAGTGTTCCTAGCCTATTATTTCCCCCATGTGTGCAAGAGCTTCTGTCTTCACTAGTTCAGATCCTTCCCAGGCTCACCAAATTCTTATTCTTTGCCTCAGTAATGATTGATAAGCTGAGCTGTTTGTACCCACTAACCAATCTGGACAAAATACCTGCTAACTCATCATTACCAAACTTTTAGCTATAATTCTTCTGCTTTACCACAAATTTCTAAACTCCTAAACTTTGACCCTTTAAGAGTGAGCAAGTAGATGGATCCCTTACAAATGACCCTTTTTTGAAAATTTATTGCTCTCGGAGAAAAACCTTCCCTACTTAAATGTATGATCCTGGTTCCCATTCATCCCACCGCTCTGCACCTGGTTCTTTCTAGACCTGCAAGAGAGAAAATTTCTTCCTGCTTGGCCTTTGAGATGCTTTCAGATCTTATGATCTGAGTGTTCTCCTTATTCTGATAGTCCCCCTTTCCTAATAGCAGTTGTCCTTTGGAGTAAAGTCTTTCCTTAGCTAAGTCTGGATTTATCTTGTGTTTGAGAGGTCTAATCACCAGTCTCACTGCTATCAATAACCAGTGCTGACATGCTGGTAAAATCTGCCTCCAAATCTCCATGGACAGACACATGGTTACAAAGCAAGACGATTAGTAACATTATTAATAGAATGCCAGTATATTTCATGCTATGTGCATGTACAGATACTTGAGCAGCACACAAATGAGAATTATAATAGAAGCCCATTGGGTTTAAACCTTACAGTATAGGAGAAAAAGGAAGAAGAGTTTTAAAACAATGACAAACTAAGAAAGACATGAATAAAATCTAGAAGCCTGAACACAGGAAGAATTTCCATCCTAATGAGAATATACCAGATATATTCTTATAATAAAAACTTTCCATTTTTAAAGTAATAAAGGTGAGAGGGTGTTTTTCTTTTCCTTTTCCCTTGGCTTTGGGGTTGGCTGAGGGAAGACCTTCCGGCAACCCACTTCCGTTACTTGCTGCTGTGGACGGTAGGCAGCTGGGGTCAGTGAAGGATCTCAAGATGGCTGGGGGAAAACTTGCTCTAAAAACCATTGACTGGATAGCTTTTTGGGAGATCATACCCCAAAACCAAAAGGCGATTGCTAATTCCCGGAAATCCTGGAATGAGATCCTCACCTCCAGGTTGGCTGCTTTATTTGAGAATCCACCATCTATTGACTGGGTTTACTACAAGGCCAATGTGGCCAAGGCAGGCTTGGTGGATGACTTTGAGAAGAAGTTTAATGCCCTGAAGGTTCCTGTACCAGAGGATCCATATACTGCCCTGGTGGATGCTGAAGAAAAAGAAGATGTGAAGTCTTGTGCTGAGTGGGTGTCTCTCTCAAAGGCTGGGGTTGTAGAATATGAGAAACAGATGGAGAAGTATAAGAACTTAATTCCATCTGAACAGATGACCACTGAGGACTTGAACTAAGCTTTCCCAGAAACCAAATTGGACAAGCAAAAGTATCCCTATTGGTCTCACCAACCAATTGAGAATTTATAAAATTGAGTCCAGGAGGAGGCTCTGGCCCTTATATTACACATTCTGGATATTAAAAATAAAAGTAATTATACAGTTAAAAAAAAAAAAAGGAAAGAAAAACATAAGTGTCAAATCTTATTGTACATTCAAACTTTATCAATTAAAATTATCTAGCTCCTACTCTCAGCAATAATGGAGAAATATCAGGTTGATGTAAAATCTCCCTGTGATACAGGGCAGGCAAGCCACAAAATTGTGGCATAGCACAGGAAAGGTTTTGGCTTTGCCCAGGAAAGCTTTCAAGATCCAGCCAGTGGTGGAAGAAAACAGCTTCACTGAGGCAGCAGTGCGACAGCCCAGTGACTGCTCCTGCAGAGCTGGCTACCCCATAGGCCCTGTGTAGAGAGCAGCAGCTCAAGGGCAGTGCTGCAGTACAACTAATATCTAATTCCAGTTACCTGCAAATTAAGAGGTGGGTTATTCAGAAATTATAGAAAAGGTGTGATAACTTCTGAATTGTTGCCATGGAAAGGGACGGGAACTTCTACATCGTATGCCCACATATGATGGTGGGCATATTTTATGAAGAGGTAATTCCTGTGCGTCTTCCCTATTTCAGCCAGTCTTCACTCTGGTCCAGAGTAAAGTCCTGCCTCCTACCTCACCTTCACTTAATAAGTATTAGGAAGCAATTACACATTTTCCTTACCATGTAAAAGCAAATTATAATATTTACATACATAGTAGAGCTGAGAAATACAGAAACTAATTATATAAATTTTGTAAAAATATGGCACCTTCTGATAATCTTATAGTAAAGGAAAATGCATTAAAATTAGCACTTATGAGCAGAAAATTAAAGTATAATTGTCAACAGGATTAAAATGGATAAATATATAGGTATAAATGTAATATTTGAATAAAATATGTATATAAATGATCACATTTTAATTTGGAAAATGCTACAGAAGTGTTTTAAATGTAAAATTCTAAGCATCATAGCCCTGTTTAATTCAGTCAGAGAATTCAAAACAGAGAAAAATATAGTCAATTTGTTAATTTTTAAATTTTTTGTTCATTTTCTGTTGGAAACACCTTAATATGTGATAAGAATAGAAAAAGAAATAGAAAAGATAAACATCTTTTATCTTCCATATCACAGAATAAGAAAATATCAAACAAATTAATATATTATCTATATGGCTAGCAGAAAAAAGTAAAATGATAAAAGACATTAAATGGTGCAGAGATGTTAATAGATTCAAAGAGTATAAAGTTCATATTCTAAAGTCAAGGGGACGTAGATTGAGTAAAAAAAGTTACAAATACTCATTTCTTATAAAATATTTAACTAACCCAATGTAAACAAAATGCTGGAAACAATGACCACATATATGTCATTTAAAAGTGAAACAAATGTTTATCAAAATGAGAAGAAAACATAGGATATAATTAATTATTAATAAAATCATGAACTGAAGCAAAAGGGGTAATCTACTTTATCTGAAAGTTATAGCTACTATTTAAATGACAAACATGTATTTGTGAGCACAAATATATGTAGCATCAAAATATGCAAATTATGAAAGTTTATAATTAGAAAGTACAGATAAAAACTAATAATGTAATATAATATGTTAGAGCATGTGGAAATTATATAATTAAGAAAAACAACAAACATTATGGTATTTGACCTAAGTTAACTTAAAAACCACTCATTGGAATAGCTTTTTTGAAAAGCAGATGGATTCATATATATTTAATGTTAAAATAATTTTTAATGGGTATGAGCAATTTTTCTTATGTTTATTGACTATTCTGTTTTTTCTTTTGTAAATTTCTTTTCTTTTTAATTATACTTTAAATTCTGGGGTACCTGTGCAGAATGTGCAGGTTTGTTATATAGGTATATATGTGCCATGGTGGTTTGCTGCATCCATCCATCCCTCCATCATCTACATTAGGTATTTCTCCTAATTCTATCCCTCCCAATCTCCCTACCCTCTCCTATTCCTCCCCTAACCCCCAGTCCCCAGACAAAAACACCTTAAACTTCATATGACACCAAAAGAGAGCCCACATAGCCAAGACAATCCTAAGTAAAATAATTTTTAAACGGTTGGATAGCCATCAAATTCATTTAAGAGGCTTGTATTCGATTTTTAATCTTGACAAATATTCCAGAAATTTTAAAAAAGTAATAATAAAGTAAGTTATTTTATGTTAATATATGTAAAGATTCTAACAGAATTAAGTGGTTGTTACAGAGTGAATACCTATGTTGTATTTACCCGAAATTCATATGATGAAATCCTAACCCCCAGTGAGTTGATATTAGAAGGTGGGTCCTTTGGGAGATAATAAGGTCAAGAAGATGGAACCCTCATGAATAAGATCAATACCCATCAAAGGAGGCTATCTTGCTTTTTCTGCCCTATGAAGATAAATCGGCAGATTGCAACCCAGAAGATAACCCTCACCAAATCCTGACCACCCTGGCGCCTTGATCTTGCTCTTCCAGCCTCCAGAACTATGAAGAATAAATTTCTGTTGTTTACAAGACACCAGTGTATGCTATTCTGTTGTAGCAGCCTGATCTGAGATATGTTATGCAAATATTCCTCTGCCACAACTGACTCAGTTTTAACTGATGTATTATTCACTACTAAAGGAGTACTAATAATGCACAGATAGATGAACATTTAAATAACATTGAAAATATTACTGAAATGCACCATAAAATCTTAGCATTCAAATGTCTACACAATATCTGACCATAGCTAAAATTAGAAATGTACTTAGAAAAAGATGAAGTAAAAATTAAAATTAAAATATCCATAATTTTCTCTTAGTAGAAATTTTGCTCATTTATTTTAATTATTTTTAAAGTAATTCTATGTAAATTAGTAAAGAGAATAAGAGTATGTTCAAAACTAATAGCAACACGCTCTGGGTGAATTAAGCAGGAAAACAATCCAAATATGTATGGTAGTCTTTGATACATCCCTGAACTCCATGTACTGCTTTTGGTTTGTACCTTTTTGTTTGCCACTAAAGCACCTGGGCAGGATTAGACAAGGGCAACCAGGAGTTCAGATATTTTACTGTACACAACAAAATGCTACTGATACTAGGACTCTGCATGGGCAATTCTTGCTAAAAGATCATTGGCAGCAAGCATTGTTGTACTTCTGTTGAGTCTCATTCCAGAGATTAATTGTGCTTGATTGCATATGATGCTATTTTCATTGGAACAACTGATGTTGCCTGATATAGTGTGGTCTGATCTCCCTGGGATTACTCAAAGGATTTTGGAACACAGTATTTTTCTTGTCTTCCTTTAATCTAGTGACCTTGTTAATACAATCTGTTAGGGTAGTTGTTTTAGTAATTTAATATTTATTTTGTTATTTTGAAAGTGTTATTTTTTGTTTTTTTAATTCACAAAAACTCAGAAATTATTACATTTATTACCTGTTACTCCCCATGTTTTTAAATTTTAAAAAAAGCAGAAAACAAGAGCATTAGCAACAAAAAAAAAAACAACACAGCTCGACTCAAACTTTCCTGATAGAATATTAATCTTATTTTCTTTATGATTTAAGTAGGTTAGATAAAAGAAACACAAGTATTTGATGCATCACCATAAATATGCTTAATGCCATTTTCTTTCTCTGAGAAAGTGTAGGGTAGATTTTCAAGGAGAACTTTTTAAGTCTCTATTTAATTTTTTGTTGTTGTTCTAAATAACCTGTAATTAAAACTGAATAAATGAGTAAATAAAATTATAATGTCTATGTTTTTGCAGAATATTTTTCCTATTGTTAAGATGCTCTAGATTGAATTACATATCCTGAAATTCCTATATTGAAATGTAACCCCCAACAACTTGGATATAGGGCTTTATCAGGTCATAAAGGTGGCCTCCTAATCTAACAGGATTAGTGGACTTAAAAAAAAACGGAAGATAGAGAGCCATCTTTCTCTTGCCATCATCATTCACCACAAAAAGCCAATTGCAACCAGAAGGAGTTCTTACCAGAACTTGACTATACTGGCATCGTGTTATCAGACTTCCAGCCTGCAGAACTGTGAGAAAATAAATTTCTATTGTTAAAGTTATCCTGCCTATGGTATGATTTTATGGCAACCTGAGTAAGATATAACAGATTAACAAAACATTTTTTACTCTTATCATCTATGGTACAGAGACATGTATATTAAGAGACATTGCAGGGGAATACATTGTTTAATTAGATAATATATTACTGGAAAATATACATTATTGGAGAAAGTAACTTGGTACTTAATTTGTTCAAAACTAAAATATAAAATCTATATTCCTGTTGTCTCTGGAGAGGAATAATACCATACAAATGTTTCTCAGGAAAAATATACACTGTCCTCTTTTTAAAAGATTTATTGGTTTCATTTTAAATAAGTCAACAAGAAAATTAATGTTTCATTCTCTTCTCCTAATTTTCCTTGAGAAATGGCCTCAAAAGTTCTGAGTTAATTGTTTCTACTATCTGACTTGTAATGTATTTGTAATGTTGCACTCAGAGTAAGTCTTCCTCTTATTACCTCCTGTAAACAAGTAAATCTTTTTTAAGTTGTTACAAATAAGTCTTCAAATATTAACCTTTTCAATTATTTATTAAAAGTCATCTTGCTTCCCATAATATATCGATTATAATAAATTGAAAAGGTTAATATTTGAAGACTTATTTGGAATATATATATACACACACACACACACACACACACACATATATATATATAATTTTGCTCTTTTTATCAGTTATATACAATTTCTGTCATTTCTGAATTTTTGCCATTTGGGAAGCTCAATGGGCATACTAACACCAGTCCTGATCAGAAGTCATACATAATATCAATGAAACTACCCACCATAATAACAAAAAAATAGTGAGCAACAATCCTTCTGTGGAGTATCTCTAAGCAGCATTAACTGACTTAATAGTATGCCAGAAATGCAAAATCTTTAAATTGTTAAAGTGAGACTTGGTGATTTGTCTTTTCTCCATTAGGCTTAATGCATTTTGAAAGTCGATGAATAGAATGAGGAAGGGAGCTCACATTGTAATAGCTAAGCCTGATGAATAAACTCACTTGCTCATCATTAATGTCAAACCACTGGTGACTAAGACTTCTGCACATGCATAATTATTATTCTTGGCTGCGAGAGGGTAAAGGAGGCTGTAGGAACTACTTCCTCATTTGGTTCTCACAGTCTCGGAAATGCCTTAGCCTGAAAATCACACTTTCTTCTTCTAGACATGAAAACCTTTGAAATCCACCAATCCTTTTTATTTTAACTTTAGATTTCTAGTCTGTATTTCATTAAGCATATTTCCCACATTTTTCTAGGCTTTGTGAGACTGATGGGTTAAAAGACTTCACTTAGGAGAAAAGTCTCATTCTGGAAGAATCATTTGTTTTCCTTATTCTAGTTATAGCACACATGATTTCACAGAAAGTAATTTTTAATTCCATCCCTAACGTTAAAATTACCTTTTATATTTCATGAATAAGGGAACTCAATATGAGAAAGCAACTTACCCCTTGTAGAAATGTCACAAAAATAACAAATGAAATCATCCTTCCACATTTGCATTTACTTTTACTCTTCTAAAATAAAGTTTCTTAACACTCAATGTTGACATATAGGGCCAGGTAGCTTTTTCTTGTGGGAGGCTGTCCTGAGCATTGTAGTATGTTTAGAAGTTTTCCTGGCCTCTACGTGCTAGATTCTAGTAGCATCCCCACATTCCCAGTGGTGACTGCCCAGAATGTTTTCAGACATTCCCCAATGCTGTTATCGTGGGAGCTGTTAAAACCACTTATTTGGGCCAAATAGATTAAACTCTCTTTTCTTCTCACTAAATATATTCTTCCATTAAGACATTGTTTTTCGAAGTCCAGTCTCTATTGCTACAAATAATGTTTAAATGTTCATGAGAACTATTTCTGGTATTTTATTTTATTTTTTACTTTGTGTGTTTGTGTGAGTGTGTGTTTTGATTGTTTTACTTGTTTTTTGCCTTAGTTTTATTTTGGGGTTGGCATAGATACAGAAGAGAGAAATAAGAAGCATTAGCAATGCAAGTTCAATATACTCTCAGTGACAAATTTTACTCTATGCTTGATTAAATTGTCAATATTTTCACTAAGACTAAAGACCATTAATATGATTGGCTACAGCATTTTTAAAGGAGAGAGTGAGTTTAAAATTTTGTTTTAAATAAGTGACCAGCATTTCTTCCTGACCATGGAGGATGTTAAGTAAGGCTTTTTGTGTCCTCAGCTTCACTTTCGATAACAAATTACCTCTGAACACATTAAACAATTGCAGAAAAATGGCCTCATTAACCATGATTTGATATTTACTAACAATAAGTGTGCTTGCATGTGCACACACACACACACACATACACCAAGTATAGGCCTAGAGAAATAGCCCTGGTTATAAAAATATGACAGTGATTCTTATCAAATCTATTTGCAAATCTACACTCACATTTTTCATAGTAACATTTCCATACATTCAGCTGCTATTTATTTCTTACTGAAACTGTCAAACAATCTTCTGTGACTTCTAGGGTGTAGATAAGAAAACACAGCTTATATTTGTTCCAGCAGGAAAAGGTTTAATTGAAGAAAAGAGTGGAACACACAATCACTGATGGAAGAAGAATCTTAAAGCCAATAATACCCACCAGAGGGATTGCTGGATCATCTGTAGTTCCATTTTTAGTCTGAGAAGCTTCCATACTGTTTTTAATAATGTGTGGAGGAATTTTTTTAAATAAAGAAAACTCCAGTTGGGTACAGTGTTTCACGCCTGTAATTCCAGGTACTGTGGCCAGAGGACCTTCTGAGCCCAGGAGTTTGAGACTAACCTGGCAATATAGTGAGTTTCTGTTTCTAAAAAGAAAAAAATTAAAAACCTTACTCAAAATTTTGGGAGTTGACTTCAATTCCAGAAGTCTGAATAGCTTTAAGACTGACATATTAACAAGATTATTGCCCCTCTAGTGGTTCAAAATTTTCCTGCCAGTAGTGTGATAATGATACACCATTTCAGAAAGGATGAGAGAAGTGAGTTAGGAGATTTCTAGTAGTGACTGTGGATTTTTCTCACATATAAAACCATGAAACTTTAGTAAAATTTGTAAAAG
This sequence comes from Aotus nancymaae, assembly GCF_030222135.1. Taxonomy (NCBI): domain Eukaryota; kingdom Metazoa; phylum Chordata; class Mammalia; order Primates; family Aotidae; genus Aotus; species Aotus nancymaae. The sequence continues at coordinate 28,179,967 of NW_026988435.1, forward strand.
CAAAAAATACAGACTCTGACTTTTTTTCAGTGATGTGTCTTTACCTAATTACTCAATTGAATCTTCTTTATTTCATGACTTAATACCCCAGGAGATAATTGTTCACAGGCATTTCTTCTCCAACTACTCTAAGATCTTTTATTTTACCATGTAATTCTTGTTTTAATAAAGTAATATATGTCAATAATATTTCTGCTATTTTTTAATGTCATATAATGTTGCCATAGACCAAAACAGCTCATGCAGTATTATCTGCTTTTGATTGCCTCAGGTATTTTAAAAGTGTATTAACACTTAAAGTAAAACAAAAGTTAGGATTTCTTTAATCACATGCCCACTCCTTTTCTCATTTCATCCCTATGCCCTTCTTGTCTCATCTTGATTATTATTGTATTCTTATCCAGTCAGTGCAACTTCAGCTCTTGTGCTCATTACCACATCCACTCAGAAATACAAAGTACTGATATATTCTGATTGGGTCTCCATCCTGTTTAACTCATCAGTCTAAGCATATAGTTGCGTCTTGGACTGGTTGTCACACAACACTGTATGTTCTAAGTAGGCACAGGAGTTGCTTAGTCTTTGCCCGTTAACCTTAGCAACGGCTGTTTGTTGCATCCAAGAAGGCTTTATGCATGTCTACACTCTGCACAATGGGGTGACTGTAAGAGGATTACAAGTCATATAAGCAGGCAGAGTAACTCCTAATTAGAGATAAAGCTAGAAATCAATTCCTCTTTATATAACATAATGACAATGCCTTTTAAACTGTTAAAGGTTCTTTCTGAGCAATAGATCTTGTCACTATTGCTCATTAACTTCTCAGCCAATGTTATGTGGATCATGGTAGCTCTGTGTACATGGCAAATATTAAAAGTCAGTCACATTTAAATTTATTCTTCATTTTAATCTTTGAAAATGTTGCCTGATTCTTGTAAAATAAAGCTGTACATAACATGTGCAACAAAAGGGCTTATTGAAAAAGACATCCTCAACCTGTGAGAGCTATGTTAGTCAGAGTTTCATCTCTATCTACATATGGATGCAGCATACACACATACACACATACACAATTTTTCCTGATTTTTAAAAATAAACGAAACAAGTTGTTAGTCCATTTCCATAGAATTAGCTTCCCAAATGAATAATTCATTCAAAATTATTTGAAGGAGTTGAATAATTATTGATTTGCTGAACACAATCACATATAATATCTATGCAAAAATGCAAGTTGCACACATACATTATAGATTAGCAATATAGCTATGTACTTTTAAATATATTTTATTGAAAATATCATTGAAGTATGACATCTATAGGAATAAACACAACTGACATTGCCTAAAATCTTAACAGTAAAAATTTTAAGACTTTGAAGAAATTTATAAGATGTATATTTTAATAACAATGATACCTACAAATTTAATGTGTATTATACATAAGAATGACAATGAGGCACTAAGAAAAAACATTTGTCAAAAAAGAGCAAAGTATATAAACTAGAATTTCATTCGTGAAGGAGCATATTATGTAGGATAATACAAATTTAGTTGCAGAGATACAATGTTATAGTCATCATCAAAAGGAGGGAGAAAAAGAAAAGAAAGAGGAAGAGGAGGAGCAGGAAGACTAGGAGGAGAAGGAAGAGAAGGTAGACAATAGTAATAAAAAAGGACATTGGCCAGCATTTGTTACCATGAAGAAGTATTACTTAGTAAAAACACTTAAAACTGGTTGGCATCACCTATTAAAGTATAACATGACTGAGTGCATTCTACAAATAGAAAATGTTTTCCTAAGTATATATTCCAGAGAAACTTTTCTTCTTTTATAAAGAAGGGATTTTTGTTAATTAAAAATATTCAACTTTCAACTTGCATCAAGAACTGATTAAGACATTAAAAATGCAGCTATAAGCAAAATGCAGTTCTCTGCTTTCTTGGAGTTTTAATTCCATTGGGGTAAATAAATATTAAACTAACTATATAAAAAACTTCAGATGTTGATAAGAAAGTAAAGCAGTCAAGGGCAATGAGTAATAAAAATCAGCCTGAGACATTTTCCCCACAAATGACAATTTGGGAAAAAGATAAAAATGAGATACAGGAGACAACTCTGCATATTTTGAGTTCAGTCATAGGAAATACCATGTGCAAAGAACAGGTAACATGATTGCCTGAAAAGTTGGAGAAACAGCATGTCAGGAATTTTTACAATAGCTGGTTTTCTAAAAGAAAAATATGAAAACATCCCTCATTTACATTACTAGTGATATGAATAAATTATGCTACATTTGTACAAAAGAATATTCTATATTAAAGAAAATAAACAAACCTGATGTTCTGTTTCCATTTTTTAAATCTGACTGCTGACAGCATTTAATTCCCATTGTTTTCTCTTCTCTGCTTTCTATATCTGTGAAAACCAGTAAGAAAACCTTATTAATTTCTTCTTTGGTGCAAATTAGAATCTCTGTACTATGCAAACACCAGATCAGCAATGGGAACCCTCACTGAGCTCTCATCCTCCAGCCACAGCAACAGACAGTGCCAGTTCTTCCTCCTTGCCCTTTCAACTGGTTTTTGGACCTGCTTGTTAGCTATCTTACTCTTCTAGAAAGCCTTTTTATGTGAGCATAAACATTAATATATCCTATTCGTATATGTGTAGCACCTCAGCAACTGAGCTGGATTTTAGATGGGGAATTCCATCTTGCTCCCGTATGGAGACCACAAGACAGCTGCCACAGAGCAGTGTGTGTAGGTGACGATCACCACTGTTAGGGTGTCTGTCTTCTCTTGCTTTGGCTTCCTAAATGATGTGTTACTTGCTGTCTGCATACTTTTTTATTCCTTCTTTTTGTTTTTGAGATGGTGCCTGGCTCTGTCACCCAGGCTGGAGTGCAATAGTGCAATCTTGGCTCACTGCAACCTCCGCCCTCTGGGTTTGAGCAATTCTGCCTCAGCCTCCCGAGTAGCTGGGACTACAGGCATGAGCCACCATGCCCAGTTAATCTTTGTATTTTTAGTAGAGACAGGGTTTCACCATATTGGCCAGGATGGTCTTGAAGTCCTGGCCTCAGGTGATCTGCAGGTCTTGGCCGACCAAAGTTCTGGGATTACAGGCGTGAGCCACTGTGCCTGTCCCCTGCATACTCTTTGAGTTGTGTTTCTGCCTGCAAGCAAACTTGCACTTTGAACTGAGCTTCTTTGTGCTGCCTTTGCTGAGTTCTGCCATGCTTCTGTCATAGACTTAACTGATTAATATCAGAAGTATCCTTACTGGCTTCTGAAGAAAGGATTATGAAATTGAGACCTTCCTTAAATCGGCCCTGGCTCATGCATCATAACCTGGATGTATCTGTATTTCAGATTAAGGCATGTTTCTTGATTCTGTCTAGTTATTTTCAGCCTTCTATTAAAAAATATCAAAAACTGAGTAGGTTATAAACAAAATAAATTTCTTTCTCATCGTTCTAAAGTCTGTGAAGTTAATGAACAAGGTGCTGGCAGATTCAATGCCTGGTGAGGGCCTGCTTTCTAGTTGATTGGCAGTCACCTTCTCCTTGTGTTCTCACATGATGGACAGGGCTAGCTAGCCCCCCTGGGGCATCATATGTGAGCACTAGTCCCATTCATGAGAACTCTGCCCTCACAATCTAATTATCTCTCAAAAGCTCTCTTCTTCTAATATCATCACATTGGGAATTAATATTTTAACATATGAATTTGAGGGGAACATACATATTCAGACCATAATATCACTATATGTAGTGGCTGAAACTAAGCTTAGGTAAAAGACTTGCCCTGTGACTGTCAGTTTTATGTCTTCATCAGGCTATGATTTCCAGCCTATGAAGCACTTCTGGGGAAGACTGATGCCTGTGTATATATGAGTTCACCAGGTGGCCACTCCTATGGAGAAAGAATAGACACCTTTTGGTATATTGAGTGCACATTCATAAAAGCAGAGAGCTCACTAGAACTGCAGAAATGCCTTTGCTGCTATTGTTCCCTGAGTTCTTTTTATTAAAGATGGTAGTGATTCTTGGAGCTACAGGAAAAAAGTCCAAGACACTTCTCTGGCACAGACAAGGTATTAATTTTAAACTGTGTTAAGCCCAACTCCTTAATCTCAGTAAGACTACCATTACCATGAAAGAGACCTCTAACTAACTCCTATAAGACTTATTTGAAACTCTAGGTAAAAGGTAATGTATAAATATAAGCAAGTAGAGGAAACTCAGTCAAACCCCTATTGCATGTCCAGTAACCATCAAAAAATAAAAACAATAAAAACCTGAATAAAGAAGACAAAAACTAAATCAGACATCTGTAATTTTACACAATTAGAAATCCAAAATTTACTAAAATAATTTATGTAAGAAAAATAGAAGGACTTTGATGATTTTTTGCTGCTACAAGAGAGGTTTTCTGGATTAATTTTAGCAGATGCTAAAATACACCAATTAGAAAAGTTTAATGACCTTTCTCAACACTAAGGCTCAAATTACAGTTACATCTGGGAGTCAAAATATTTTAAACAAGATATACTGTTTAATATATGGGGGAATTACCAATGAAAGCAGAAGAAAACAAGTATTTCACCAGAACTACTGTGTTGGGCAAATTCCCATTGTCATAGTGCCCATTGCCCTAAAATAGTCCATCAAAGACATAAACTTTTACTGTACAAGTAAAAACTTTAAATATTCATAAACAGTAACTACATAAAATTAGTTAGTAATGAAGTTAAGTTAAATTAAATTTCATTTAAATCTCTAGCTCTTAAAATGCTCTTGACATAACAGGACTTATTTTGTCTCCACCAGTTAAAATAGTTAATACTGCTTAATATAAATTAAAAGATGACCTTTAAGAATAGAACCCAATTATATAATGCCTATTTAGATAAAGATTGATAACCTCACTGTCTTTTTTTCTTTTCTTTTTTTTTTTTTTTTTTTTCATAAAACCACCCAATTTGGCCTGTTTTTAAACCGGGAGAGAATACGTGGTACTTCATGGTAGATGAGTGGTACTTATGGTAGATTAGTTTCCATACTCAGTCTTATTGAAATTGCTGACTCAATCCAACTGCCGATAAATGCTTTGCAGTCATAGATTGACTAATATGTTTTGTTCACAGCCTATTTAAATAGCCTTTAAACTGTAGTTTGTCTTCACCTTCAAAGGGATGTAGTACACCTTTATTTAGTCAATCATGAAGGATAACAGCCATGTCATCACACACAATATTTGCAGGAAAGATCTTAACCACATCCAACTTCTAAGAACACAGGTATATCACCACAGCAATAACATCCCTCTATGAATTGATTCATTTGGCACACACAATCAGGGTATACAAATACTCACAAAAGAAGCTCCAAAAAATGGGCCACGTTACCTCAGTATAATTTCTGGGCATTATTTAGTCAGTTGAGGGGCTTCATCCCTGAGATTCTTAAGATACAACAATTGAAGGGCCCAGCACCAACAATATTAAGATGAACTCAACATCTTTTATGTCTTTTGGAGATCTAGAGGAAACATACTCCAAATTTTAAATTTTAATTAAGGCCACAAATGCTGTTATTTATAAATTGACCCACTTTGACTGGATCCTCCTCTACTAAAAGTCTTTGAAGTCTGACCAAATTCCAGTACAACAGACACTTCCATCTGTGGCCCCCAAAGACTCCTTCACTCTACAGAGTATAGCAAACTTCTCCCATACCTCCTAGACTTCTTGGGCCAGCCATCACAGCCAGACATTGTCTATGGCTTTTGATGCAAGAAACTGTCCTTGGCTACACGTTATCCACCATAAGAGCAGTAATCGTTGGACATATACATGAACCTTATTGAAAAAGGAGATTTCATAGGCACTAAGCCTTGAACCCTCTGTACCCACCTGCCCACCTGTTATAATTTAGGTCATGGAAGAAGCACTTTTTATGCTTGGCATGACCATTTGCTAAAATAATAACAATAACAATAGAATAAAACATTCTCAGCCTCTCTGGATAATCCCATATGCAAGAAGTGTTGACCTCCTCCTCTCCTCATTCTTTTTCCAGATGCCATGGTGCTAGATGAAGTTATCCCTCTGGCAGACCCCTTGGCTACCTAGGAAGCTCCTTGTGATAAAGTGAGTAAATAGCAAAGAGCATTTCTAAACTTCATGGATGGCAGTACCATATCACATATGATGAAGTCCCCAGGAGAATTATTGCTATCTACCTTTCAATCATAATATTACAGATCAAAGACACACAGAAAAGGGTTAGCATAATTGGCCAGGATTTGGGCATTCATTCTTAGCACTGGATGCTCTGGCCAACAACAGCCCCATCTGCACATTTTTACAGACTCTTGAGCTATTGCCAATATCCTGGTCATCTGATCCAGTGAATGGTCAAAGCAATAATTCTTTTTCCAAGGTTTCTCTATTTGTGGTAAAGAACACATGGGCTAAAAAATATAAACCACAGTTCTATATGTCTCTGTACATAGTACAGCCCCAATACAAGTTCTCATCAAGATATTTGTACCCTTTGGATTTCATTAGCTTTCATAGTGGCCAAGGTACATCTCACTTCTCAAAAGTGCCCAATGCTGGGCTCTTGGACAAGGCATTCAGTGAAACTAAACTTTCTTACTGGCCCAGGCTATAGTTCTCATAGAGTATCAGACATATAGCTTACTAAGACAAATTTTAATTGAATGGAACATGGCCCATTTCAGAAAAAGTCTTCCTTGTTTTTTGAAGTTTTACTGATAATAGTCTTCAAGTCCCACTCCTACTTCCTTGCCAGTATCTAAGCAAGCCATAACCAAAGCCCAGCTGCTTCCTCCTTTGGTACCAGCAAGAAGTTTAAATAATGCAAGTCACTGGCCCAAATAGGAACTCTCACCCTGGTCCCACCCCTAATCACAGTCATAATAATTAAAGCCAGTTCCTACTCTTTTCTCTCTCAAGTCATTTCCAGACCTGCATGGAAGCGTTGCTTGCTCTTTCCTGAAAAACTCATTTTATTTGTAGTAAACCTTTCCATGCTATTTTCGGGGATGTGAATGTATAAATTATGAATTAATGCAATTAAAATTAATATAAATTCTAAAAGTGCCCATATAGGCAGTGACAACTGCATATTATCAGAACAGGGCATGCAGAGGATATTGAGAACATTGAAAATACGTTTCTTGCTGGGCACAGTGGCTCACGCCTGTAATCCCAGCATTTTAGGGGCCGAGGCAGGCGGATCACGAGGTCAAGAGATCGAGACCATCCTGGCCAACATGGTGAAACCCCGTCTCCACTAAAAATACAAAAATTAGCTGGGCATGGTGGTGTGCGCCTGTCGTCCCAGCTACTTGGGAGGCTGAGGCAGGAGAATTGCTTGAACCTGGGAGGTGGAGGTTGCAGTGAGCTGAGATCACACCACTGCACTCCAGCCTGGCACCTGGTAACAGAGTGAGACTCTGTCTCAAAAAAAAAAAAAAAAGAAGAAGAAGAAAGAAAGAAAGAAAACATGTGTTTTTAAGCTTTCTTATAGATTTTAACATTTTTATTCAATTGCTGAATATAATCAATAGTCTAGAGTTATGGGAAAAAAATGAAAACTGAGTTTGAAGCAAAGGGAAGTTTCAAACATTTGAATAAAGTTTAAAATATTTAAACAGGTAGTAGTTTTTCATAAAAATTAAGAGTCTCTATAGTAATAAAAATAATAACTAATGGAAAATTGTTATTCTGTGATCTACAATTATTTTTCTTATTCTTTTTCTCATGGCAATATTAACTTAAGCACTGAAAATTCAAAAACTAAGACAAACCAAAATATGTTCAAATATTTAGAAGAAAAATTTTAATCAAATGCTAATGGTCTGTCTTTTACTGTGATTAATTCAGATTGTAATTTTGATATACTTCAAAATTATGGTTAAATGTCACTAACATATTATGCACTTAATATCTTTAAAAACTGAATTTAAAGTTAGAGGTCATAGGTTATATTCCTGCCGTTAAATAATATCTATGACCCTCTGTTTTCCCATACATAAAAGAAAGATAATAAAACTGTTGAAAGAGGGTTGCTATAAAAAATAAAAGAGATAATAAAAGTGAAAACGACATTTGCAGGGTCTAACTTACATAAGACATTCAGTAATTTTTTGGCATAATTTAAGAACCTTTGAGAATAAGAAAATATTTCATTCCTCAGTGAAACATTATAAGAATGGCTTTTGTCTCTTGAACACTGACATAAAAATCATGCTATTAATTAAGTGGCCACTGAGGCTAATCAGAAGGAACAGCATGATGAGTTTTGTTAGTGAATTCTCAGGAAGCAATAACATCAGAATGATAAATGTATCTACAGTTCTCAGGAACACAAATTTGTTTACATGAGTGTCGCAGTGACAAAGGATTGACTCCTAGTTCTGATAAAATTGTTAACTCAATTTACCATACTATTTTTATTTAAGGAAAAACTGATTTCAGCCCTCCTTACTTTTCCAATGTCATTGCTGATTCATGTTTGATTACAATACCCCTTCCTCTCCTTTTTTTTTTTTTTTGTCCTTTTCCATATTCATTTATATGATTTACCTGATTTCTATAAAACAGATCAGGATCTGAAGAAGAAAAGAATAAAAAATTTAAGTCTAGCAAGGGCACAGGTCTTTATCCTAGCAAGGGCACAGGTCACCTCCAATGGAGACGCTTCAGGAACTGCTCAGGAAAGAACATCAGGTGGTCAAACAGGAGGTGGCATGTGGTTCAAGCTACAGAAAGAGCAGCTGGGCTGAGCTGTCCATACAAGGTAAGAACGGATTCCAGGCTGGGTGGTTCTATGTGTTGCCTGATCCGGATACATTTTAAATTGAGCTCCATAATTTTTTGAGGGCTTCAGGGAAATGTATTCTTTAAAAACAATAGACGCTGTGATTACTTGAATGCAGTGGAGGGAGGGAGGGTTGGATGCAGGAGAGAAGCAGAAAAGACAACTGTTGGGTACTGGGCTTAGTAACTGGGTGATGAAACAATATGTACAACAAATCCCCTGACACGTTTACCTGTGTAACAAACCTGCGCATGTACCTCCAAACCAAAACTAAAACTAAAAATAAATGAATAACAACACAAAGAGCAGCAGGGTTCCAGCGTGATACTGTACAGCATTTCAGATTCTCAACTCGATCCTAACATAGGAAATTTATGCATTGCTAGTGACAGAAAGGATGCTATTTGCAGCATTTATTGGCAACTTTGCCTTTGTTCTCAAAGACAGTGGTCCCCAACTTTTCGGCACCAGGGACCAGTTTAATGGAAGACAAATTTTTCACAGATGGGGGAAGGTGGAAGGATGATTTTGGTATTATTGAAGCCATTACATTTATTATTAGATTCTCTTAAGGAGAACACAACCTAGATCACCGCATGCACAGTTGACAACGGGGTTGGCATTCCCATGAGATGCTAATGCTACTGCTGATCTGACAGGAGGCGGAGCTCAGGTGGTAATGCTTGCTGGCCCTTGGCTCATTTTCTGTTGTAGCCAGTGCCTAAGGTGCCATGAACCCAGAGGATGGGAATCCCTGCTCTAAAGCCTAATTTAAAATATTTTTTAATAATTTCTACCCCTGTAGTATAGCCACAATTCCCAAATGGGCTTCCAAAAGTCTATATAAAATATGATTGGGAAGTTTCTATGGGGAAAAATAACTGAATACAGATGAATCTGCAAAAGAAAAACTATGAATGTTAGGGAACCTCCTTTATTAAATTACTATTTATCTATCCATCATCTATCTATTTATCTATTATCTATTTCATCTATCATGTGGATGATGCTAATTATTATTTCTCTATTTTTCAGTTCTACTCGTGAAAAGAAATAGAAAGAGACAATACTAACCTAGAATAATCTATGAAAGTTAACTTTAGATAAAAGTACACTTACAATAAATGCTTTAATTCAGAAGGAATAAATTGTCCATCTTTAAAAAGTGTCTAATATCATTGAACTATTCCATGAAAATTTCTCTGAAAATTTGTTAAGATCTTTAATTTTTCTTTTCAGTGCAATGCTCAGTGTTATGAGAGAGATTATTAATAAACTAGATATAAAGAAGGAAACAGCCTAATGTATCTGAAAATGATAGTGCTACTAATACATACATTTTAGTTTCTTCTTTTTATGTACAAAATGAGGACTTGTTTTTGTGAGAAAGTTATTAAGTGCTGGAACTGGCTTCTGGAAAATTGGCTGCTGAAATCTCTTATTGTTCATTTTCATCTAATCAACTCTTTTAAAATGTTTTATCCATGAGTAAGATTATTAATTCACATATTTTAATGGAGTTATATGTAATGCAAAGCATTTATATATGATACTATTATTGATTGACATATCCATAATTGATAATTATAAAAGAAATATTGATGATAATTTCAGACCTTGCTATGTATCAATATATTGTTTATTAGGTACATAATATTTATTTATCTGAATCAAAATATAATTAATCATACATAATTGAAAACTTTAAAGTCTTTTTTTCTAAAGGATATAATTTAACCAAAAATTCAGATTTTGGATGATGTCATTGGACAACACAAAATTAAGGTTTCTGTAACTTGTGAGTAGTAACATTAGTGACCCTGGGCATGTCTAATTCTAGCAAATATCTTCTCTCTGCTCATAAGTAATGAATTAACTTAGACTACAGAATAAAGACAATTAAAGCAGCAAGAGAAAAGAAATAGTACCAAAATGGTTCTAAAATTACTGCTCATAATTAAATCAGATCTATCATCATTTTCTGTGACAAAGAGTTTCAAGTTATGCACATTGCCTCACTTAGCACAGTGTTTGTGATTGTATCCTGTCCTACATATGCTTAAGCATGATATCTGTGATAAGTAACAAAATATGGTTATTTAGTTGTGCCATGCAAGTTATATGAAAGCATATTTTAAATAAAAATTGGTGTTAGCTGCAATGTCTTAGCAAATTATTATTTTCTCTTTAGTAATTAAATACACAAAGCATGTTTCTTTTAGCCTCCAGCTTTTCTTATTATTGGCCATTTTGTGACATTTTCAAAGTAGTCTACAGAATAGAAAATACTCACTCTGCTCTTTATAAAACAATACAGAGAAATGTTTATATTTTCAAGCCTGAACAAGTGACTTGATATTAATAAATTTTTTTTCTAAAAGAAGTCAATAGATTATAAGTCATGGAAGGTAATCTGCTTTACTTTTGGAATTTGTTGTCATTGAGACTGCTAATACACTAGTCTGCCACCTCCCTAACACTCTTCAATCAACAATAATTTATCTAGGATATATGGTTTAATATCCATATGCTTAAAATACATGCTTTAAATACAAATTTCCTAAAAAATTGGAGCTTTGTATGACACTGATGCAAGATGTTATCTTTGTTTCAAAGAGTAAGACTTTATGACAGTCCCCTGCAGTGTACACAATTTGTGTGTGTGGTAGGAATACTTAGTATGAGATCTAACCTTTTAACAATTTTCTAGGGACACAATACAATATTGTTAACTATAGCACAGTTTGATATAGCAGATCTCTAGAATATATGAATCTTGTGTAACTGAAACTTTATACCTGTTGATTAGTAACTTCCCATTTTTCCTCCTTCCAGCCCCTGACAAATACCATTCTGTTTTCTGTTTCTAGGAGTTTCACTGTTTTAAATACCCAATATAAGTGAAATCCTGAAGTATTTGTCCTCCTATAACTGGCTTAATTCACTTAACACAATGTCCTCCAGGTTCATCCACATTGTCACATATGGCAGGATTTCCTTCTTACATGACAAATATTGTTGTATTGTATATATGTATGACATTTTCTTTACCCAGTCATCCACTGATAGACATTTAGGTTGTTCCCATCTTGGCTACTATGAATGATGCTGCAGTGAACATAGGAGTGCACAGATCTCTTCCAGAACCCAGTATCATTTTTTTTCCCGGTATATACTTCATAGTGGAATTGCTGGATGATATGGTAATTCTATTTTTAATTTTTTGAGAAACCTCTTAGCATTTTTCGTAGTGATTGCACCATTTTACATTCCCACCAACAATGTATAAAAGGATTTCAGTTTCATAGATGCATAAATGGAGAAAAATTATGCCCAAGAGTTGAACATAATGGTTTCTTTCCCCGTAAGTCTGAAGGACCCCAGTTTAAGCAATTTAGATGATAAAATTTTAGACTTTTGAGATGATGCAATATAGATGAGATTTGACACATTGAACCTAAGGTAATATGATGAGGCTTGGACTTTGGATTTTGAATTAAGGTATTAGGATGAGGACCTTGGTGGCTGGTAAATATATTTTGCATTTGTGAGGGATATAATCCAATTGAGGTCACAATATGTGTTGGGTTAATCAGAATTCTTAGATACTCCCAAGATTTCAAACCCCTGGTATACATACTTTGCATAATTATTGGGACTATGAATATAATAAAATTTGCTTCCATTTTTTAGGTTATGTTATATGGCACAATTGAAATGAAGATAGGGAGATTATCAAATTAGCCTGACACAATAACATGAGCCCTTTAAATGCAAAGTATTTTATGAGTCTTGTTCCTGAACAGAAACACAAAGATTCAAAGCATAAAAAGCAGTAGACAGGTCATCGCTGGCTTGAAGACGGAGTAGAACAAGTGTCAAAGAAGGGAGCCTGTAGCAGCTGAGAGTGGCCCCTGGTGAACAGCCAATAAGAAAAGTGTCATTTGAGTCCTACAAATGCAAGGGGCTGAAATCTGCCAACGAATGAGTCTCCAGACCATAACTCATCCAAGCAGACACCATAGCTTCAGCCTTTTGACATTTTGAACAGAGAACTCAATGGTGTCATTTGAGACTTCTGATCCATAGAACTGTGACATAAAGAATGGGTATTGTTTTAAGCCAATAAATGCATTGTAATTCATCATGCAACAACAGATAACAAGCATAGAGCACTTAAATGCTTGCCTTTAGCAAAGTAAGAAAGGAGGATGTGATTATTTAAAGCCAATCCGAAATGAAGCAGAATAGCAGCTAGTTTGCGATTTTTCAGTACTTTCCCAGGGCACAGTCCTCTCAAGATTTCAAAGTTTTAAGCTTTTGCCAAAGCCTTTCCCTTTAGCACGTCCAAAATTCTAATCTTTATCTTCAATGTAGCATTCAACTGCCCAGAACTGCACACTGGTTGCATAATTAACCTCTTTCCCTATGCAGACTCAGAATTCAGCAAATGTCTTGAAAGGAGCTTGGCAGAGCTCTAGTGTCAGTTTCTTCCCATTCCCTTAATGTTCTGATCCTCAGACTCCTGTTTTGGGCCCAGAATCAGTCAAAGGCTTGAAGGAAAATGTAGGTGAAAAATATTATCTCACTGCCCCATGTGGTCTGCCTTTTATTTGAATTTACATCCTCACATCTTCTTTGCCTGAGCTGTTCTCAGTTGTTTTCATATAGAATACTTTTTGTGTTTTTATCTGTTTCAGAGTGCTTTCAGTAGAAGCATTCATTATTCTATTACAAGCTAGTACATTGTAACTTAATAGCTAATTATTATCATAAAACATATTTGTTTAATAAAAATATCACAGCAATACTTTGTAGTATAAAGGATAGATAATTCAGTGATAATTTAATATGCATATTGTAAATGACACATTACTTATGTCCAAAGGAGTATAATATAGTTAACATGTAACACTTAAAAATTTGTCTTCAATTCTCAATAAAAGGCATTACTAAAATTAAAAATTGTAAAGGTACTGTTTTACAATCACACATGAAATTTCAAGCCAATTTTCAAAAAAAAAAAAAACATAAATATGAGTGCTAACGAAGAACATTAAGACCTCACGCCCAGTTCTTGGTCACTTGGCAATACAACTGTGACTTCAGGTACCTTGGAAAACCTACCCTACAATGAACTTCCTTCAGAATTATTTCTTTTTCTTCCTTTTTACTATGATATTATTATATTTTTAAATACAATTTTTATATATGAAATAATATTAAATCTATTGTAGAAGAGTTTCAAGATGGCTGAATAGGTGCAGCTAGAGTGCATCTCTCCCACAGAGAGGAACCAAAATATTGAGTAAATCTTCACAGTTTGAATAGGTCATTTGAGAGTGAAAACTGAAATTCAATAGACAAGGAATGGGAGTCACCTTAGTTGAAAAAGGAGGAAATTGAGCTGTCTGGTAGGGGTCACTGGACATCAAGTCCAGTCTACAGACCCAAACCTGGACACAAGGGGTGAGTGAAAGAACACTGGGTACCACATTCCTGCCATGGACTTCTGTGATCTTAGCTACAGAAGAAGTCTGTGTCCTACACAGACCTTCAGACTGGCAGAGTGAACTACCCCATGGTAATACAGAGACACTGCTCAAACTCATATGGAGCCTCAAAGGTTTTCATGTGCTAGGCAGCTGCATGTAGCAAAGTGTAATTTTGCCCACTCCCTAAAGCTCTGTGCCCTGCCCTGCTGCTGTCTGCTAGGCTAGGGTGCAAGTAGGGAACCAGGCTCTCTCACATATCCTGAAGACAGATTCTACCATTATTTCTGCAGGGCTGAGGTGCACTTTAACCACATAAGCTATGTCTGCCAGTCTACCCCAGTCTGCCTGTCTGGTCATTATTGCAGGGGGAACCCAAAACATAGCCACCAATGCCCCACTTGAGTATTTTGTTGGTGGCTTGGGAGCAGTTTGCCCTTCCCTATCACAGCTGGTGCTTGAGCCTAGTCCACTGGCCTAGGCCTTCTTCTTCAGGATCTGAGTACACCATCCAGGAGCATGGACATAAGATTTGTGATCTGATTTTGAGCAGGGGAGGAGCAGAATGCTCATCCTCACAAAGAAGAGTGTGGCATTGCTTCATGCACTGTCAGAAGCTGGTTGCCCCATCCAGGAAGGAAATGGCTTCATAGCCATGGTTTATGCCCCGCAGAGTTTCATGGCCTGGAACAACTCAGTGATCTGGATGCAGTCTGCTTGAAACTGGACTGTTTTGGCCTGCTGCCAGTGGCCTGACACTGGAGGGAGACCCACCAGGTTGGGATGTAGGAAAGGGGCAGGTTCCACTACTGCCTGCTAGGATGTAATCTCTGGACCATCCTTTTTCTATTGAGTGGACTCTGTGATTCAGGCGAGTCCCATTCTCTCCTGCCTGGGAGCTGTCCGTATACCCCCTCCAATGTTGGTACTTGTGCCCACCTTGGAGAGCCTGAACATAGACTTGCCCAAACAAGCCCCAACCAAGTGTGCCCCCCATTTCAGGTACTTTGGTGGCAAAGAATGGAATGGGGAAACTCGGGAGCTCCACAACCTGACCCATTGCCCAGGACAACCCAGTACTTCTGATTAACAAAAGCCAAGTAAAATACCACTGCCACTACCACAACTGCCTCCTCCTGAAAGTGCTACCTACTAGCCAGTAGGTCAACCTCTACAGCCTATCACAACTGCTGCTGACACCATTGTAGAGCACTTGGCTGGCTCTTACCCATAAGTGTCATCCATATAGTATGAACTACTCAACTCAATGTAATCTCTACTGATGGAAGTGCACAGGATGATATATGTCTCCTGAGACCTCCACTTTCTCATCTATGCAGGAGACAATAAGACTGCTCACATGCACAGTACATCATTACTACAACCTACAAATAATCAGCATTTGAGGAAACCACCACACTAAGCTTGTCTATAACTAAGAATTCATGCAAAGTCTTATCCCCCTGAAAGCACAAAGAATCAAAACCAAAGAACTCTAACTTACACAATATGTCACACTTTCAAATGTGAAAAAATTCTATTCAAATGAAAATAAATTCAAAAATAAGTAATAGCTTTTTCAGATGATAAGGAACTAGTGTAAGGACTCCAGCACCATGAAAAAACGGAGTGTTGTGACACCTTAAAAGGATCACATTGACTCTTTAACAATGAATCCTAAACAAAAGGAAAACCCTAAAATGACAGATAGAGAATTCAAAATATGGATTTTAAGAAAACTTCATGGGACCCAAGAGAAAGTTTAAAATCAACAAAAAGAAATAAGAAAAACAAGTCAGGATATGAAAGAAGAGACAGTTATATTTCAATAAGCAAAAAAAAAAAAAAAAAAAGAAAAGAAAAAGAAAAGCATCTGGGAATTAAAAATTCACTGAAGAAATTTCAAAATACAGTAGAAGACTTTACAATAGACTAGACCAAGCAGAAGAATGAATTTCAGAGCCTGACTATCAGTCTTTCAAAATAACACAGTGAGACAACTATTAAAAAAAAAAAGAAATTTAAAAAATTAACAAAGCCTATAAGAAATATGAGATTATATAAAACAAGAAAACCTATAATCTATAGGCATTCCTGACAAAGAAAAATAAAAAGTAAAAGCTAGAAAAGCATTATTTGAGAGAATACTTTAGGAAAATTTCCTAAGTCTTGAGATGTAGATATCCAGATACAAGAAGCTCAGAAAACAAGTATAAATTACTTTACAAGACAGACATCACTAATGCTTGCAGTCACCACACTATCCAAGGTCAACATGAAGGACAAACTACTTAATGCAGATAGAAATAAGCATCAAATTACCTATACAAGAAATCCCATCAGACTAAAAGTCAACTTCTCAACAGATATTTTACAAACCAGAAGAGATTGGAGGCTTTACAGAGCCTTCTACACAACAATAACATGAAAAAAAAAGCCAAGAATATTATATCCTGCCAAACTAAGCTTCATAAATGAAGGAGAAATAAAGTCTTTCACAGACAAGCAAAAGCTAAGGAAATTCTTTACCAATATATTACCATACAATAATGCTCAAAGGAGTCCTAAACATGGAAACAAAAGGATAATACTTGCCATCACAAAACCACACATGATAAGAAGCACACAAATAGTATAAACCAGTCACACAACTGACATAACAAAGCAATTAAGCAATAATATTATGACAGAAAAAAAATCTCACATCTCAATATTAATTTTAAACATAGTGACATAAATGCTTAACTTAAAGGATAGAAGTAACTGGCAAGTCAAATTTTAAAAGAAAAGAAAAAATAATCCACCATTTGCTGCCTATGAGAGACCCATCTAATGGCTAAAGACAGCTACACACTCAAAAGGGTGCAAATGGAACATAAAAACAAGCAGGATTAGCAATATTATATCAAATAAAACACTCTTTAACAATAAAAGACACAGAGGGTCACTATCACCCAAATGATAAAGGGATAAGTTTAACAAGAAGATATAACTATCCTAAATATATATATGCACCCAACACAGGAGCACCCAAATTTATAAGACAGACACTAATAGACCTAAGAAAAGAGATAGATGGTAACACAATAATTGTAGGGGATTTTAATCCCACACTGACAGAACCAGGCAGATTATTGAGGCAGAAAAACAAAAGGAAAACTGTTAACTGCATTCTAGACTAAATGGACCTAATAGACATTTACAGAACCTTCTATTCAACATCTGCAGAAAATAAATTTTTTCTCATCTGTCCATGGAATATCCTCTAAAATAGACAATATGCTTGGCCATAAAGCAAGTCCCAATAAATTTAAAAATAATGAAATCATATCAAGTATCTCCTTGGGCCACAGTGGAATAAAATTAGAAATCAATACCAAGAGGAGCTCTCACAACTGTACAAATACGTGAAAACTAAACAAGCTTCTGCTGACTGATTCTTGAGTAAATGACAAAATTAAGGCAAAAAAGCAAAACAAAAATTTGAAATGAATGAAAATACAGACACAACATATTAAAAGGTCTAAAAATACAGCAACAGCAGCGCTAGGGTTATTTTTACAGAGTTAAAAGCCTACATCAAAAATACAGAAAGATGTCAAAGTAACAACCTATCATTGCACCTCGAGGAAATAGACAAGAACAAATCAAACTCAAAAAGCTACCAAAAGAAAAGAAATAAAGATCAGAGCAGAACTGAGATTTAGACCAAAAAACAAAATATAACATATCAAAAAATAGAAAGTTGTTTTTTAAAAATGATAAAATTGGCCAGGTGCGTTGGCTTATGCTTGTAATCCTAGCACTTTGGAAGGCTGAGGCGGGTAGATCACGAGGTCAGGAGATTGAGACCAGCCTGGCAAATGTAGTGAAACCCCATGTCTACTAAAAAAAATACAAAAAATTAGCTGGGCATGGTAGCAGGCACCTGTAATCCCAGCTACTTGGGAGGCTGAGGCAGGAGAATCACTTGAACCCAGGAGGTGGTGGTTGCAGTGAGCTGAGATCATACCACTGCACTCCAGCCCAGGTGATAGTGAGAGACTCCGTATCACAAAAACAAAAACATAACAAAACAAAATAAAATGAAACGAAAAGATAAACAAAATTAATAGACCACCAGCTAGATTAACATAAAAAGAGAGAGAAGATTCAAATAAGCACGATCAAACATGATTTTTCTGACCCTACCCTATACCACAGAAATACAAAAGATCATCAGAGACTACTATGATCATAGCTATGCACTCATACTAGAAAACTTAAAGAAATGGATGAATTCCTAGAAACATCTAAACTTTCAGGATTGAACTAGGAAGAAATAGAAATCCTGAATAAACTAATAATGAGTAATGAAATTGAATTTTTCAGAAAAAAAAAAAAAATCTAACCAAGAAAACAAAAAAAAGAAAGAAAAAAAAAGAAAAAACAATAAGCTGCAGACCAGAGGGATTTACTACTGAATTTTATGAGATGTACAAAGAAGATCTGGAATCAATTTGATTGAAAACACTCCAAACAATTGAGGAGGAGGAATTACTGCTGAACTCATTTTATAAAAGCGGTATCACCCCGATATCCAAATCGGGCAATGACACAACAACAAAAGTAGACTACACGCCAGTGTTCCTGATGAACATAGATACAAACAAAGAAAAAAGGTGGCATCAAAAGTAAGTGCAACAAAAACAAAAATTGAAAAATAGTACCTAAGTTAAAGAGCTTCTGCACATCAAAAGAAATAATCAACAGAGTAAGAGACACTGTATAGAATGGGAGAAAATATTTGCAAACTATGCATTCAACGAAGGATTTATATCCATATCCAAAATCTACAACAAACTAACAACTCAATCGAGGAAAAGAAAACATTAAAATGTAGGCAAGGGATATACGTAGATATATCCACCCTCCTCCAAAAAAAAAAAAAAAGACATGCAGGCAACTGACCAACAGGAAAATAACTCAACACCACTAATCATCAGAGTAATGTAAATTAAAATGACAAGGAGATACCATCTCATATGAGTCAGAATCATTATTTTTAATATATATATATATATATATTTTTTTTTTTTTTTTGAGATGGAGTTTCACTCTTGTTACCCAGGCTGGAGTGCAATGGCGCGATCTCGGCTCACCGCAACCTCCGCCTCCTGGGTTCAGGAAATTCTCCTGCCTCAGCCTCCTGAGTAGCTGGGATTACAGGCATGCGCCACCATGCCCAGCTAATTTTTTGTACTAGTAGAGACGGGGTTTCACCATGTTGACCCGGATGGTCTCGATCTCTTGACCTCGTGATCCACCCGCCTCGGCCTCCCAAAGTGCTGGGATTACAGGCTTGAGCCACCGCATCCGGCAAAATATATATATTTTTTAAAAAACTGATGGTGGCGAAGTTCCAAAACAATGTAGAGATTTCTCTAAGAATTAAAAATAGAACTACCATTTGACCCAGAAATCACACTACTGGTTATCTATGCAAAGGAAAATAAATCATTATATCAAAAAGACGTATGTTGATCCCAGCACTATTTACAATAGTAAAGTCATGGAAACAACCTAAGTGTTCATCAACAGATGACTGAATAAAGAAAATGATATATATACAACATGGAATATTATGCAGCCATGAAAACAGAATCACATATTTTGGTGCAGCATGGGTGGAACTAAATGACATTATTTCAAGTGAAATAACTAAGAAACAAAAAGTCAGATACCACATGTTCTCAACTGTAAGTGGTAGCTAAACAATGGGTACACATGAGCACACAGAGAGTATTCCAAAAGGAGAATGGTAGGGGAGGAGTGCGGGGTGAAAAATTACCCATTGGTTATAACGTCCACAGTTCAGGTGATGGGTGCACTAGAAACCCAAACCTCACCATTACACAATATATGCATGTAACAAGCCTGCACATGTACCCACTGAACAGATATATTAAAAAGTTTGCTATAGCACAATATTTATTTCTGCTCATGCCTTTTATGACAAAGTCTGGATTTCATTTCTGACTAAATAAAAAAGTAACAACTACCACCATCTATCTTGTTTGTAATTCTGGTGTCAGAAATGTCACTACTTTATAAAATCTAGAGTTATACCTCGCATAAATTCATTATTTTCAATTTCCTTTTTTTTTTTTTTTTTTTGAGACGGAGTTTCGCTCTTGATACCCAGGCTGGAGCGCAATGGCGCGATCTCGGCTCACCGCAATCTCCGCCTCCTGGGTTCAGGCAATTCTCCTGCCTCAGCCTCCTGAGTAGCTGGGATTACAGGCACGCGCCACCGTGCCCAGCTAATTTTTTTTTTTTTTTGTATTAGTAGAGACGGGGTTTCACCATGTTGACCAGGATGGTCTCAATCTCTTGACCTCGTGATCCACCCGCCTCGGCCTCCCAAAGTGCTGGGATTACAGGCTTGAGCCACCGCGCCCGGCCTTCAATTTCCTTTTTAAAGAACATTTATTATTTGTGTCAAACTCTCTTGGTATAGTCTCTGCCAAAAATTATCCTGCCATCTTATTACCTGCCAAAAATTATCCTGCCATCTTATTACCTAATTGCTATATAATAGCTGTATGATATTACAGACACTATTAGAAAATTTAATTCATAATTAGTTGTAAATGTTCTTTTCAACTTCTTGGGGTGAAGGGAATATAATAAAATGCTTAGAGATGGTCAGTGTGTGTGTTTTCTTAGGTCAGGCTGTATGTATTTGCAAAACTCTATGAAAGATCTCCAAGCCTCATCATAGCAAAGCCCTCTGACATCTTCCACACAGAACAAAAGGAAAAAAGGAGGGGGCCAGGCAGAGTGAGGAAGGAAATGCATCTAGAAGGAAAGAGTAGAGCTATTCACCCATAAACCCTACACTTATCAAACAACAAACTATTCCAACAACTTACAGTATCCTCTTTGGCCTCTCATAAGCAGTAATTTTAAGACAGGAAGTTACTTTGCTATTTCCTTAATGGAGAATGAAATGTTAATTTGATACATCCATGAGTTTTATTTAAATTTTATTGCAAGCAAGGGAACAAATTAGGACCATGTAATAACCATGATAACATAAAAATAATCAATGTTTATTAGTCCACTACAGCATTTTGCTTAGACTATTCTTATATTCACTCAGCAAACTCTCCTATCAATGCCAATAATTTAAATCCATTTCCTAATTGATATAACTGAAGTTTAGACATATTAAGTAGCTTACCTAAAATGACTTAACTTGCATGTGGCATTGAAGAGTTTTGTAGACCCTTGACCCTGAGAGCCTGATTGCTGGCATACTGAATCTTCACCACAATTACCAGCATGGAAACCTAATATGGTAGCCTCCTCTTTGTCTACAGAAGATGTGTTCCAAGGCCCCCATTGGATATCTGAAAATGCAGATAATACCGAACCCTATATATACTCTACTTTTTATACATACAAACCCATAATACAATTTAATTTATAAATTAGTCACAGTAAGAGATTAAAAACAGTAATCATAAAGTAGAATGATTATAACAATAGGTAAGTCTCACCTTTCTTGGGGCCACCATTAAGTAAAATAATGGTTGCTTGAACATAAGCACTACAATATTTCAGTTGCCATCTAATAATTGAGATGGCTACTAAGTAACTAAGGGGCAGGTAGCGTAAGAAACAAGGATGCTTTGAACAAAATGACTACTTTTTTTTCTAGGATGGATCGAGTGGGATAGTGAGAGATGTCATCACTCTACTCAGAAGGGCATGCAATTTAAAACATATGAATTATCATTTCTAGAATTTTTCATTTAATATTTTGATACTGCATTTGACTGCAGGTAACTGAAACTCAGGAAGGTAAAACTGTGGAAAAGGAGGCACTACTCTAATAAGGATAAAACTCACATTCATCCTTTGTCAAGTAAATATTCTTCAAGAAAGATTCGACATTGAAAAGCATATGTGACTTTGGAACACAATGAAGAAATTTAGAGATTTCTAGTATGGAAAAACTAAGCTTTAGAGAAAAGCAGCTCTTTTAGATTTAGCTGAAAACTCTTTATAATGAATATAAGATCAAAAGAATCATCTTTGTGAAAGTAAACATGCTTAAATATGTCTTTCTGTTTGGGATATTTTTATTATGTCAAGAGTACCACATTAACACACTCCTTTTTTTCTTAAGAAATAGAAAACTTTTAGATTGAAAAGTGTAAGTAGAAAACAAGGGAGTAGTGAAATTTTGAAATATTTACATTAACCAACACTATCAAAGTTAGAAGAGTGCAGTTCTTTTCAATTCTGAATAAATTTCAGAAAATAAAGAACACTAAACATCACTCACTTTTTCAACTTAAAATAGCATCTTATCAGTGATTTTCTGGTTTTCAAGCATCAGTAAAAGAAGAGCATCAGGCTGAATCCTGATGCAACCCTGACTCAGTGGGTAGAACATCTGTCTTCTTTAACAGCTTGTCAGTTTGAGTAAATGATTGATTACGCTACACAGGGTCAAGGATAGACAACACCACAGCACTAACTGACAACAGCCATGAGTCTGTAGCGAGATTTGCTCATATTCAGTCAAATTTCTGGTATCAGGCTAAAATAAGCATGACATTTATTAATTAATAAATTTCAACTATTTTATCTAAAATGATTTTTGTTTTTTGATTTTTGAATAAATGGATTTTGTGTTCATTATTAAAATAAATCCATTGAGTTGTTCATTACTGTATTAGTCCATTCTCACACTGCTATGAAGAAATACCAGAGACTGGTTAACTTATAAAGGAAAGAGGGTTTTGTGTGGCTCACAGTTTTGTATGGCTGGAGAGACCTCAGGGAACATATTCATGGTGGAAGACAAAGGATAAGCAGGCACCTTCTTCACAGGGTGGCAGGACAGAGTGAGTGCAACCAGGGGAAATGCCAGATATTTGTAAAACCATCAGATCTCATGAGACTCATTCATTATCATGAGAATAACATAGAGGAAACTGCCCCCATGATTCAATTACCTCCACCTAGTCCTGCCCTGGACACATACAGATTATGGGGATTATATTTCAAGAGGAGATTTTGGTGGGGACAAATGATATGGATTGGGGAGTGAATCTCTATCAGTTACTAATAGATGCAAAGTGATCCAATATTACAAGCTCATTAAAGTAAGTTTAAAAATGTTTCATCCTTATAATAAAATTATAAAAAGGAATTCTGGACAATTCTTAATGGAAACTGTCAATATTAGCAGAGAAAAATTCTACAAACTTCAGATGAGTCTGAATGGTCATCCTTAAAGGTCAACTTTCTGTTTGTTGTCATCTAAAAGGCATCATCCTTTCAATGATGCAAAACTACTTAAGTAGTTTTGTGATGAATAAGTATTCAACTTCATATGTTTTATGAATTTGTGACAAAGCTAATCAAATAAAATGTGGGTGTTTTTGTCTCTTTAAAAACTTCACTAATTGTCTTCTTGGTCTGATCACTGGGGCAAATAATATTTTAACTATAAAACATAAATAAACATAAATATGTATTTATACTGTAGGTGATATGCAACCTGACTTTTATTATATATAACATATGTGTTTATATTATATTGCCAATTTATATTTAACATATTTAAAATATAAAATATACAATAAACAACATACACTAAGTCCTCACATAATTGTTTTGGAGAGGTCCATGAAAACTGTGATTCTAAGCCAAATATAACAGGAAACCCATTTTACCATAAGCTAAATGATATCAATAAGAGTTGAATTCCTACAGCATATATCTCGTCAACAAAAACATCACCAAACTTCTAAATAAAAACCAAAACATGGGCCGGGCGCGGTGGCTCAAGCCTGTAATCCCAGCACTTTGGGAGGCCGAGGCGGGTGGATCACGAGGTCAAGAGATCGAGACCATCCTGGTCAACATGGTGAAACCCCATCTCTACTAATACAAAAAATTAGCTGGGCACGGTGGCGCGTGCCTGTAATCCCAGCTACTCAGGAGGCTGAGGCAGGAGAATTGCCTGAACCCAGGAGGCGGAGGTTGCGGTGAGCCGAGATCGCGCCATTGCACTCCAGCCTGGGTATCAAGAGCGAAACTCCGACTCAAAAAAAAAAAAAAAAAAAAAAAAAAACAAAACAAAAAAAAAACATTTAAATGGTTAACATTTAATTCAATATTAAACATTGAGATAAATGTAAGCTATACATACATTTAAGAAAGAGTAATACAAACAAGTCCCTATGTAGCCAGTTATTCCAGTTCAAGGTCATGGGTTTCAGGAACCTATCTCAGCAGCTCAGGGCCAAGGCTGGAATCAAGCTTGGACAGCATGACATTCCCTCTCGGCATGCACTCAGACACATGCCCACACTCACTCAGATGGGACTAAGTAGCCACATCAATTCACCTCATGGGCACATCTTTGGGATGTGGGGGAAACTGGAGTACCCAGAGAAAATCCATGTAGACATGCGGAGGACATGTGAATTCCACACAAACAGTAGGGAATTGGATTTTTCCCATCACCATTAAAACAAAATGACATCGAATAAAACAAAGTTATTCAATGACGTGCTGTATATAAATAAAGTGACCTATGTGCTGCTTGATGGAGTAATTTAAAAATTATTTTATTGAAATTACAAGAATTTATATAAAAGAGTAGAAAAAACACTTTAATCCCTCAAAGTGGACATTACTCTTGGATTTTTTTATGTGTAACACTTTCTCACAACTACTCCATTCAGATCACTTCCAACTCAGATGATTGAACTTAAAAAATAAGCCTTAACTATCCAGAGGCACGTATTGAATGTCTGCTCTTTATTCCTGTAAACGTGGCTCACAGAACATTGCCTATTACTTGGCAGGTGCTCGATGTGTATTTATTGAGTAGATTGAATGAAATAAGTTTCTTGTATGCTGAAGATTCCTATCAAAGATACTTGAGGTCTTTCATTTAAGGTGAAGTAGTTGAATTCTCAGGTAGATATTGCATAGTAATTGGAAATGTGACACCTAAAATGGAGTAACTGAACTGAAAATAAACTATGTTTTATCAGGGCAAGTCCATGAGATTTTGAAAGCATTTTTAAGGCTGCAGTTTTGGTGAAAATATACATAAAGAGAAAATGAAAGGAAAGCTAACTTGGACAGTATTTTTAAGGCATTAAAAATTAGTTGATGGCCAGATGCAGGGGCTCATGCCTGTAATCCTAGCATTTTGGGAGGCGGAAGCAAGTGGATGGCTTGAGCTCAGGAGTTTGAGACCAGCCTGGACAGCATGGTGAAACCATGTCTTTACAAAAAATACAAAAATTAGCCTGGCATGTTGGTGTGTGCCTGCAGTCCAGCTACTTGGAAGGATGAGGTGGGAGGATCCCTTGAGCCCAGGAGATTGAAGTTGTGGTGAGGCACGATTGCACTACTGCACTCCAGCCTGAGATGCACAGTGTGACCTTGTCTCAAGAAAAAAACAAAAAATTTGTTTGCAATGTTGCAATGTACTGCAGTTAAAATAGACATATAGTAAGACTTGAAGGTTCTCATTTTTACCTTCTATGTTTGATCTATTTATTTCATAATGCTGCTGTTACAGCATTTTTACATGTCACATAAATTAACATTAAGCAATCTGTAAAACGTTTATTAATGATTCCAACAAGACTATATGAATCCTTTTCCTAATGAGGTCAAGGTGTACTTCAAACCCCAGGCAAAACAGCTGTCTTCTAACAGAGACAGTCTCATGACTTTGCAGTCTGTATCAATTCATCAACTGGCTGTTTGACAAATACATGCTTTTGGTTACAAATATGAGAGCAAGACAGAGAATTGGGAAGATAATAGGTTAAAAACTAGCTAAAATTTCAGTTTCTTTTCCTAAATTATTAGCTTTATAGAAACAAGAAAATATCTTCTCTACTCTCATATTCTATTAGTAGATTTTCCAATCACTCTAGTCAATTGTATCAAGATGAATTTATGTCTTGAAATACTCTATTGAAAAACATTTATGATTCAGATTTAGCAAGACATTATCTTGTCAGCAGGTGAAGAATGTGTAGGAAAATATAGAGGTTGTCTAAAAACGTCAGGTTTGATTATAAACAGATTTGTCCTTTAACTTTCTCCATTCACTTTTCTACCCATCTGGGTTTCATATTTTGCTTAGACAAAATGAAAGATTATCTATCATCTTGGCCTACATGAAAACATTATTTAAATTTAATTTAACTAATTTGTCTATCTGGATTTAGAGTTTCTTTTTCAAAGTCCTCTGCCTATTTCATGAGAAATTTGTACCCAAAAGTGAAATTATTTTTAATACATTTTAAATAATTTATGTTTTAATTTTGTAGAAATAAAAATAATTTTGACCCCGAGCTTAATTTCATACTTAGTGGGATCATTGTTACCAATTATAGACCAAAGCGTTCATTTACCATTTCAGAAGAAACTATAAATCTGCCATTAATAGAGAATGTTTCATGAGCTAGTCAATTAGAAAGCACCTATATTTAAAAGATTGTAGGAAGCCGAAATTGCCTTTAATATTTAATTTCTGAATTACTTAGGAAGGCTGATGATTCACACAAGTTAACTTACTTGAAGTGACTGTTTAACTGGTAATATGTCAAAAGAGATTGACTACATCTAGCAAACATTATATAATATCAAATAAAATGCCCCATTACCTAATTTGACATGTATACAGTAGGTACCAGACACAGCGCCAAGTAGGAAACACAACAGAGTATAAGGTGGATTGGATATTTACATGCAAAACTCCTCTAAGGACTTTCATTCCATTTACTGGGTGATTTGCCTTTGCAAAATAACAAAACGATTTAAAACCTAAATACAAACAAAATGCCTTAATGTTAAAACTTTCTTCAGAAACATTATTAAATTTCAACTGAGAAATATTAAATACTAATGGTGTTTTGTTATTTTTATTGTCTAGAAAAAGGAAGTAAAACGTTACAAATAATTCTGGTAATAAACAGCCATCAGTGGCTACTGCAATACTGATTTTTTTTGCTGTATAATTTTTCTTTTTAAAAAAGTAGGCCTGATAACTGACCCTGAGTAAGATAATTTTTTTCTTAATTCTTCTCTAGGAGTCTATATAATTTACTGCATAAGGAAATTCTTATGATACCAAATTACTGCATAAGGAAATCCTTAAGATGTCAAATTGTCTTTTCCAGTAAATGTACCTGTAAGTCTATAATCACATAGTAATTGTTTGCACATTTGTTTGATATACAATAAATTACCCACATAATTTCTCAGACATTTTCACTGAGCCCTACCTTTTCTCTTGGGTTCAGGTATATTAAAACAACAGAGATGAAAAGTGGGATAAAATTAAACGAAAGAACCTAATAATAGTGACCAAGTAAAATCAGATGAAGAGAAAATTGGTGCAGATGAAAGGCAGTGTGACCAAACCCTCTTCTCCCCTTTCAATGCTTTCTCATCATTTCTTTGCTGTCTTTACTAATACTGTGTTCTTTTCAAGATTCTAAATTTTTATGTATAGATGTTTTTAAAACTATGTTTTATTTTAACTCATGTTAGCTTCAGAGGTGTGTGTGAAAATTTGTTATATAGGTAAACTATCATGGAGATTTGTTGTGCAGATTATTTTATCACAAGGTATTAAGCCTAGTGCCCAGTAGTCATTTTTTCTGCTCCTCTCCCTCCTACCAACCTTCACTCTCAACTAGACTCTAGTGTCCGTTGTTTCCTTTTGTGTTGATGAGTTCTCATCACTCAGCTATCTCTTATATGTGAGAACATGCAGTATTTGGTTTTCTGTTTCTGTGTTAGTTTGTTAAGGATAACATTCTCCAGATCCATCCATGTTCCCACAAAAGACACGATCTCATTCTCTCTTACGGATGCATGGTATTCCATGGTACATATGTAGTACATTTTCTTTATCCAGTGTGTCATTCATGGGCATTTAGGTTAATTCTATGTGTTTGCTACAGTGAATAGTGCTGCAATGAACATATGTGTGCATGTGTCTCTACAGTAAAACAATTTATATTCCTTTGGGTATGTAACCAGTAATGGGATTGCTGGGTCAAATGGCAGTGCTGCTTTGAGCTCTTTGAGGAATCCCCATACTGCTTTCCACAGTGACTGAACTAATTTACACCCCCACCGACAATGTGTAATTGTTCCCTTCTCTCCACAACCTCACCAGCATCTGTTATTTTTTGACGTTTTAATAATTGCCATTCTGAGTGGTGTGAGATGGTATCTCGTTACAGTTTTAATTTCCATTTCTCTCATAGTTATGATATTGAGTTTTTTCATATGCTTGCTAGCTGCATGTATGTCTTCTTTTGAATGTGTCTGTGCATGTCCTTTGCCCATTTTTTAACGTGGTTGTTTGTTTCTCTCTTGTAAATTTCTTTAAGTTTCTTATAGAGGCTGAATATTAGACCTTTGTCAGATGCACAGTTTGCAAAAATTTTTTCACACTCTGTAGGTTGTCTGTCTACTCTGTTGATAATTTATTTTGTGGTGCAGAAGTTCTTTAGTTTAATTAGGTCCCATTTGCCAATTTTTGCTTTTGTTGGGATTGCTTTTGATGTCTTTGTCATGAACTGTTCGCCCATTCCTATGTCCAGGATGGCATTGCCTAGGTTGTTTTCCAGGATTTTTATAGTTTTGACTTTTACATTACAGTCTTTAATCCATCTTGAGTTGATTTTTGCATATGATGTAATGAAGGGGTCCATCTTCAATCGTCTGCATATGGGTAGCCAGCATCATTTTTGAATAAGAAGTCTTTTTTTTTTTTTTCTGCTTTTGTCAAAGACCAGATGTCTTCAGTGTGCAGCTTTATTTGTGGGCTCTCTATTCTGTTCCATTGGTCTACGTGCCTTTTTTTCTACCAGTATCATGCTGTTTTGGTTGCAGCAGGCCTGTAGTATTGTTTGAAGTCTGGTAATGTGATGCCTCCAGCTCTATCCTTTTTGCTTATGATTGCCTTGGCTATTTGTGCTTTTGTTTGGATCCATATGATTCTTAAAATAGTTTTTTTCTAGTTCTGTGAAGAATGTCATTTGCAGCATGATAGGAATAGCATTGAATTGGTAAATTGCTTTGGGCAGTAAGACCATTTTAATATTAATTCTTCCTACCCATGGGCATGAGATGCTTTTCCATTTTAAACTATGTTTTAGAGCAGCTTTAGATTCACAGAAAAATAGAAAGGAAGGCACAGAGATTTCCCATATACTGTCCACTTCACACATGACTAGCCCCCCCATTATCAACATCCCTTACTAGAGGGTACACATATCACAAAAGATGAACCTACATTGACAAGTCGCATTCACCAAAGTCCATGTTTTACCTTAAAGTTCACTGTTGGCATTGTGTGTGTGTGTGTGTGTGTGTGTGTGTGTGTATGTTTATATATATGGATTTTAAGTTCCTTACTAACCTTTAAATCACAATAAAATTATTTATCAAAATGTTCAAATTATTTTATTTTTAAAAATAAAGTTTAATTTAATTAGTTGTAGTATTAATGTAAGTAATAATGTGGTAATAGAGATGAGAGCATTAATAATAAAATAGTGATGGTAATATTATTTATAATTTCTTAAGTATTCATTCTGGCCAAAAAACTATGTTAAATTCTTCATGTATTATTACTTTATATCTAATCACAATGCTAGGTGACAATTATTACTAAGATGAAAGTCATAATATATTTCAAGACATGGGTGTATAATGACCACTAAGGAGACAGGTTTGACCAGAAAGAGATTCTGCATTGAGTAGAATCTAAGGCTTTGGATAGGCATGAATTTGAGAATATGCTTGAGATTCAAAAGGCCAGTTGACTGACTAAAGTCCTATAGATAACTTTTAATGGGAAATTTAGTATTGGAATTTTAACGTATTATTAACTATTGATATTTCCAAACTTTCTGACAGCGCAATGGGTATTTTTGGTTTGAAGCCTGTCTATACAACTTACTGTTTACTGATCTGACTCTGGAAGTTATTTTAAACTCCTTTGTCTCAGTTTTTTCATCTGTAATTTTGTCCTAATAATAATGTCCTAATGTCACTCACTGGATAATTTTAAGAATAAAACCACTAAAGATTTTTTTTGTATATAAATTTATTTGTAATTGTGTCTCTTAGACTCCCCCAGAATATTAGCCACTACTGTTCTAAGACTGAAAGATCCAAAGTAAAAATTGCTTTAAATACATAGCTAATCAATGCACAAGATTATTTAGCAGTTATTTGCCCATAATGACCAAATAACTGCACTTGTCACATAGATTTCTTATAGCTTAGTTATTTTACGCATTCTTGACAAGTAGTAGGAATAGCAATATAATCAATCCATTTCAGTTTTCAGTGTTGGTGGTAAATAGAAGTGTCATGCAAGTAAAAATAACAAACAATGTAACCAGAATTTTTCATCCACTCTTCTAACTAGATGTAGATGTATGATTTTGGCAGCAAATATATTACCTAGGAAAGGTGATGCTACAAAAAGCAGCTGTTTCTCTTGTCAAATTATCAGTTATTGATGTGGCAAGTAAAATACCCAGAAGAAAGAGGATGAGAAGCATATGGTTTAACCTCAGGCAACAGACCTGAATGACTTGCTGTGAATTTTTACCACTTTATTCCAGAGAATTCCCCCAAATGATACATACTGTATTTCACCTGAGTAAGGGAAACTGCAATGTTAAGAGAGGGTGATGGCTGCTTTGTCTTCCTTATACAGCTGTTTCCATTTAGTGTTTCTTCTATATCAGGACAGGTGCAACTTTTATGGAAAGAAATTACAGACTATGTTCAGAATCCCCCAAAACAAAATAGGATATTTTTCCCTCAAAGAGTTCTCCAGAAATTGTCTCAAAAATTTAACCAAAAATGTATCTACCATTATAGATAGTCAGGGTACTAAATTAAAAATACAAAATATTCAATAACATTTAAAGGGTAATGATACATCTTGTAATTATATATGGCTTTTCTATGACAAGCAAAATATATAATTTTAATTTTAGGTGTTTCAATAGATTAAATGTGCTTTTAAAGTTTTAGCTGAGGACAAAATCACACATCTACATGAGGATTTAGGATTGGAGCATAATTTTTTGCTGAGTACGTGTTGAATTCCCAGGAAGGAAATGCCCAAGATATAGGTAAAATTCAAATTGAATATGCGTTTCATAAAAGGTGATTGGGGACAAGCTATTAAATAATAGATTCATAACTCTTTCACTTCAACTCAACAAATATTAAATTTGAGTCTCAAACTTGACTAATTAGGTGAGTCTTTTGGGAAAAGAAAATGGGATTACTGTTCGGGAACCTCTGCTTGGGAAGGTAGGTCAAATGGTTCTGAACTTTACTCTGTTTTACGAACACTAATGAAATATGAGTTCACAGTTTCAACCTTAATTATATTCAGAGGGTCTAGAACCACTTTGTTTTTCAAGTTCATTTAAATTAAGCAACTTGCACTAGGTGATTTTTTGCAGTTGCCAACTCTCTTTTGGGGATGGCTTAGAGGCAGTGTGTGTGATAAATCAATACAGAATAGATTCCGTTTTCTCAAAGAATTTGCCACTGAATTATGAAACCAAAAATACAAGAAAGTAAACACAGATTTAAGTGAAAAGTACCACATGCATCTGTATGAAGTGGTACCATATAACACAGAGGAATAATAGGTCAAGGCTAATAAGGAATTATTTCTTAAAAAAGAATGTGGCTGAAAAGTGGGTGAGCATTCCAGATAGATATATCATGGACAGCTTGTAGTATGTGAATCACCACAGCTTTTAGTACTTATTTTTCATATAATCCTACTCCCCAGTTTTACTATTCAAATAATTGATGTCAAAGTTTTATATCATTTTATTAAAACTCATTTTTATTAATTATTTGATGATTAATCTCTCCTTTGCATTATATTAAAACAGCATATATTTAATAAAATATTTAGACTGCTACATATTTTGTAAAATTTTTTTTATAGATTTTATTATAAAAATATTGAATATAAATTTTGGTTTATATGTTACAATATTAAATCTCTAACTACGATATAATTTAATGTATTTTTTAGGTATTTCATTTGTATTACGCGCAACTTTTAGTCATGTTGTACATAATACATAAATGTTTATCCCAAATATTTTTGGGCTAAAATAACAAACAGTATCATTTTTAATGTGTGTTACTAGAAACAATATTAATTATGCTTCTAGGTATTGAATATTTAAATTAATAGTAATGTTATGTAAATTTTATGTTTGAAATATGGATCAAGATAGGATCTGGATATTAAATATTTAAAAAATGGTACAGGATAATTTTCACGACAGTCAGATTTGTGACAGAAAAAACATCATTAATAGTACAGCATTATTTTTCCCCAAAGTTGAGATATTGCTTTAAAAAATACAATTATAACATATATATTTTTAAATATTTCCAATGACTACATGTGCAGGCTGTTCTGTGGGTAAATTGCCTGTCATGGGGGTTTGGTGTATAAATTATTACATTACCCAGGCAATGAGTAAAGTACCCAATAGGTAATTTTTCAATCATTACCCTCATCTCACCCTCCATTCTCAAGTAGGCCAAAGGTGTCTATTGTTCTTTTTTTTGTGTGTCCATGTGTCCTTAATGTTTAGCTCTCACTTATAAGTGAGAACATGTGATATTTTACTTTCTTTTCCTGTGTTTATTAGGAAATCGCCTCCAGCTCCAAGCATGTCCCTGCAAAGGACATGATTTTCTTTCTTTTTGTATTGTATAGATGGATAGTATTTCATGGTTTAAATGTACCATATTTTCTTCATCCCATCCACCATTGATGAGCATCTAGGTTGATTCTGTGTCTTTGCTATTAGGAATAGTATTGTGATGAACATAAGTGTACATGTGTTTTTATAGTAGAACACAAAAGTTATACTCTTTTGTGTATATACTCAGTAATGAGCTTGCTGGATTGAATGGTAGCTCTGTTTTAACTTCTTTGAGAAATCCCAAACTGCTTTCCACAGTGGCTGAATTAATTGACATTTCCACCAACAGTATATATGTGTTTCCTTTCCTCTACAACATACCAGAATCTGTTGGGTTTTTTTTTCTTTTGACTTTTTAATGACAGCCATTCTGACTGGTGTGAGATGGTATCTCATTATAATTTGAATCTACATTTCTCTAATGATTAGTGATGTTGAGCATTTTTTGTATGCTTGTTGCCTGCTTGTATGTCTTCCTTTAAAAGGTATCTGTTCATGTCCTTCGTCCATTTTTATGGTTTTTTTTTTTTACTTGTTAATATAAGTTCCTTATAGATCTGGATATTAGATCTTTGTCAGATGCATAATTTGAAAATATTTCCTATTCCATGGGTTATCTGTCCATTTATTATCAACTCTGTTGAGAATTTTCTTTTCTGTACAGAAACTTTTTAGCTTTCTTAGGTCCCACTTGTCAATTTTTCTTTTTGCTGCAATTGTTTTCAGAGTCTTCATCATGAAATCTTTTTCAGTGCCTATGTCCAGAATAGTATTTTCTAGGTTTTCTTCTAGAGTTTTTATAGTTTTAGGTTTTATATTAAAGTATTTAATCCATATTAAGTTGATTTTAGTATATGGTGAAAGGAAGGAAGAGCCAAGTCTCACTCTTCTGCATATAGGTAGTCAGTCATCCCAGCACCATTAGTAGAAGAGGAAGTCTTTCTCCATTGTTTATTATTGTTAACTTTGTCCAAGATCAGATGGTTGTAAATTTGTTTGTTTTCTAAGATGAAGTCTCATTCTTTCACCGAGGCTGGAGTGCAGTGGAGTATCTCAGCTCACTGCAACCTGTCTCCTGAATTAAAGTGATTCTCATGCCTCAGCCTCCTAAGTAGATGGTATTACAGGCACCTGCAACCACACCCGACCAATTTTTGTATTTTTAGTAGTGTGTTGGCTATACTTGTCTTGAACTCCTGACCTCAAGTGATCCACTTACCTTGGCCTCCCATAGTGCTGAGATTACAGGCATGAACCACTAAATTTATATTTATATTTACAGGCATAAATCCAATAAATTTATATTTTTAATTCTGGATTATCTAACCTGTTCCATTTTGTCTAAGTGTCTGTTTTTGTACTTGTAGCAGGCTGTTTTGGTTAGATTAGCCCTAGAGTACAGTTTAAAGTTAGGTAGTGGGATGCCTCCACCTTTGTTCTTTTTGCATAGTATTGTTTTGGCTCTTCAGGAATTGTGATTCCATATGAATTTTAGAATAGTTTTTTTCTAATTCTGTCAAAAGTGACATTAGTAGTTTGATAGGAATAACATCAAATCTGTAAATTGCAGTGAGCAGTATTGCCATTTTAACAATATTTAATCCTTCGATCCATGAACATGAGATTATTTTTTATTTGCTATGTCATCTCTGACACATTATAGAGATCTTTCACCTCCCTTGTTAGCTATATTTCTAGGTATTTTAGTATTATTTTTGTGACTACTATGAATGGAATTGTGTTTTTATTTGGATCTAAGTTTGGAAGTTATTGATGTATAAAAATGTTATAGATTTTTGTACATTGATTCTGTATCCTGAAACTTTGCAACTTTCTGTAGTTCTATGTATTTCTATGGCAAGGTTATTTGCAGATAACTGCATAAGATATTGCTCCACATTTCCTACTGAAAGGCAACAGATGCTGGAGAGGATGTGAAGAAATAGAAACACTTTTACACTGTTAGGAGTGTAAATTAGTTCAACCATCATGGAAGACAGTGTGGAAATTCCTCAAGGACCTAGAAATAGAAATTCCACTTGACCCAGCAATCCCATTACTGGGTATATATCCAAAGGATTATAAATCGTTCTATTATAAAGACACATGCACACGTATGCTCACTGCAGCACTGTTTACAATAGCAAAGACTTGGAACCGATCCAAATGCCCATCAACGATAGACTGGACAAGGAAAATGTGGCACATATACACCATGAAATATTATGCAGCTGTAAAAAATGATGTGTTCATGTCCTTTGTAGGGACATGGATGAATCTGGAAACCATCATTCTCAGCAAACTGACGCAAGAATAGAAAATCAAACACCACATGTTCTCACTCACAGGTGGGTGTTGAACAATGAGAACACATGGATATAGAGCCAAATCACATAATCTCTCTTACTGGAACCCATTGTTTACTGGTGGATACTAATGAATTATTTACTGGAATGTTCAGTTTGGTAAAATGGGTTGGTGTCACTGTTTTCTAAGGTTTTTAATTTACTCACATGGACTACAAAAACCAGTGGAACATGAAAGCTTAATCTTTGAATAAGACTGCAAGTCATGGTATTTCACTCTTATTTCAGGTGTCCATTGTTTTAGAATAAACTGGACCAAAATTTAGTGACATTACAATCATTTTATTATATCTCACAATTTTGTGAGTCCAATAGTAACAATTAACCTCAGCTCTACACAATGTCTTTGGGCCACAACATTCAAGATGACTTCTTTTCTCATATGTCTAGTATCTTAGGGCAGCTGGAATGCCTGAGGGATAGATGGACAGAATGACTCAATTTGGCCCATATGTCTAGGATCTCATTTATCACCCTCTGCTTGACTTTTCCCCAGTTGGTCTCTCAGGTGGATTTTTGGGCATTTTGCAGCACACCAGCTGGATTCCACAAAGTAAGAAGTGGAGCTTGCTACACTGTCAGAGTGCCTGAGCTCAGAAATCCCAAATCCTGAGTTATCATACATTCTATTGGTCAAAACCAGTCACAAGGATGGTATATGTTGACCAGGTGGAAAAAATAAGCTCTATCTCTTGAATTAAGTGTGCACTCAGGAAGAAGAGATATTATGAGAAAATTATTTTTTTAAGTTTTAAGTTCATGGGCACAAGTGCAGGTTTATTACACATGTAAACTTGTGTCTTGGGGGTTTGTTATACAGATTATTTCATCACCGAGGTATTAAGTCTAGTACCCATTAAGTTGGGTATAACTGGAAAAATCTCCAACACATTTTCCAACTTGTTTCCAAATTACTTCTTACTTGTTTGGATTATTTGAAAATCAAGTTATTTAGCTTAATGTCATTAAAAAATATTTTCCAGTGCCTAATAGTACTGTATACCTATCTTATCTTTTGAGAATTTGGCACAGAAGCCAAATATTTTTAAATTAAAAACCAAAAATTATAATATGTGTGTATGTATAATTACAGCTAGTTCTATTTCTTTTGAATTTTCTAAAAAAAATAAAGTTTAACTGTTACAAATATTAACATTTTAATAACTTAAAATATAGAAAATTGAAAGTCATCTTTTGAAAAATTAAAAATAATTAAACTGTTTTAGTAAATCAAGACAAATTAAATTTCCCTTCATGTTTACTCAATATGTATTTTTCTCTATTACATTTTTATAACACTCTTTTAAAATATTGCTTTTAATATTCTTATAATCATACAAAGATACATTTGCACAGATACATTTTGCCCTTCAAGCATTTTCTTTCAAGATAAAGTCATTTTAGTAAGCTTAAATAAATTAATGAGCCAGAAACATTAGGGCAACTGACAAACTGAAGTATTCTTATTGCTTTATTCAGTAGAAGTAGTTCCTATAATTTTGTGCTTAATTCACTTTATTTCACTGGTTCACAAACCATGAAAACATTAATTTTATTCAATATTTTTCTTGGCACAATGACTGAATAACTTTCCAAGGAATGAGACATATGGGTGAGTTATATCTGGTCTAAGAAGATTCTGTCTTACTGGAACATAATTTTATAAAATTGCCAATAAGTTTGTATGCCTAAAAAAAATACAAAAATATGCCTATTATGCATAACGTCAAGGCACTTAAATCTTTTTATCTCTTAAACTCAATGACAAAGTGAATATTAACAGCATTCCTTTTTCTTTTGTAAGTAAATTATCTTTACGTAAGTTTTTAAATTAATGGCTTAGACAATTATTGTAAGTAAAATTATTGTTATAAAACTTAACAAATATGAAATCTCATTCCACATCTTTGAAAAAATTGGTTCCTCCACTATGTTTTGTGACTTCTATCTTAATTTGTGTTGAAAGTTCTTAGGTTATAGATCTTTGGATTCCTTATTACAATCTTTAATATTAAAATATTTTGAAATATGATAGAATGAGCAAAAGAAGCCAGATAGTATCAAGGTGTCCAGCAGAGCAAGCACTAAAGTTGACCATGATGGAATTCATATACAGCATAAACTTGTCTGACAGAAAAAAAAAATTCTGTTCACTTATTTCTAATTGAAATTCACATTTCTACATGAAGATATGAAACAAATTATCAAACTATGAGGATTAACTTCAGGTTGAAAACCCTTAAATGCTTGGAACCACAGGTATTTTGAATTGTAAAATGTTTAAACAATTTTGGAATATTCTAATATTCAAAATGAGAAATCTTAACGGTGCGAACCAAAACTAAATACAAAGATCATCTATGTTTCATATTCATTTTATACACTTGGCCTGAAGGTAATATTATACAATGTTTTAAACTATTTTGCATATGAAACAAAGCTGTGACTGTGTTTTGACTGTGACAATATTCTACTTTTGGGTGTCATGTTGGTGCTCACTACATTTTAAATTTTGGAGCATTTTGGGTGTCATATTTTCAGATGAGGCAAAATCAATTTGTATTACTTGTCATCAATATAAATCACATATTTTTCATGTAAACCAACACTTGTTCCAGATATCTCAAATAATAAACTAGCTACCACTTTGAAGTTACAATGTTTTTAGAATTGCTGCCATTACTTATTATTAATGCACTAATGAATAAACACATGTATTAATATATTATCTATTGAATGCTTGTATAAGTAAAAATTTCTTAGAAAATGCATTTAATTTCATGAATTCACAAATCTGGTCTAAGAAAGAGGTACATAGATGAACAACGATTAAGAATTCCTCTGATTCTTTCAGCACAGTATGGCTGTTGTCTGATGTTTATCAATGCTTTCCTCTACTTTCCATTTCAGATTTCTCACTGTAGCTAGTATGAATACCTTTCCTGGTGAAATTACTCAGATTTTAACTTTTGAATTGCCTTGCCCTTGACAAACCATATTTGCCAAAATTGTTCTTTAATATGATCTGGCATAGCAACACAACTTCTGTCAAATGTATAAGCAAAATGTCTGAGGTGAGTTTTCAAAATATATCCTGACAATGAGTCTATTCATTCTGTATTTTCCTGCATGGTGTATAGCCTAGCAACTCTAAAGACTACGGTATCTACTATAAATTTTCATTATCCATGACACACTAGGCATCAAGATTTTTCAAATCATCCTTGCTTCTCACCACCTTCAAGTGATATTACTTTCACCTAGGACACTATCATCTTTTTCCTCATTATTACAATGGAAGTCAAGCTGTTCTTAATACTTCCAAGCACTCTCTCTCCTCCAGGCACTTCATTATACTCAGAGACTTGCTTCTTCTGCATGAATTAAATTATGCCAGTACGTTGCTGATAATACTTCAATATATACCCATACCATTCACAACGAATAGTCAATATGCCAACAGTCTTTATTTATAACCTTATACAATCTTAATTTATGACTTCTTTTTGGGCAGTCTTAATTGGGTTTTCTGCCTACAGTCTCACAAAGGTAAAATCAAGGTGTTGGTCAGGCTAGGCTTTTACCCAAAGGATCTGGGAGGAATTTGTTTTAAGGCTATTCAGGTAGGGGTCCAGTTTCAGTTTTCTGCACATGGCTACCCAATTTTCACAACACCATTTATTAAACAGGGAATCCTTTCCCCATTTGCTTGTTTTTGTCAGGATTTTCAAAGATCAGATGGTTTTAGATGTCTGGTTTTACTTCTGAGGCTTCTGTTTTGTTCCATTGGTCTATATCTCTGTTTTGATACCAGTACCATGCTGTCTGGATTACTGTAGTATAGTTTGAAGTCAGGTAGCCAGATGCCTCCAGCATTGTTCTTTTTGCTTAGGATTGTCTTGTCTGTGCTTGCTATTTTTTGGTTCCATATGAAGTTTAAGGTGGTTTTTCCAGTTCTGTGAAGAAGGTCAATGGTAGCTTGATGGAGATAGCATCGAATCTATAAATGACTTTGGGCAGTATGGCCATTTTCACAATATTGATTCTTCCTAACCATGAGCATGGAATGTTTTTCCATCTGTTTGTGTCCTCTCTTATTTCCTTGAGCAGTGGTTTGTAGTTGTCCTTGAAGAGGTCCTTCACATCCCTTGTTAGTCGTATTCATAGGTATTTTATTCTCTTTGCAGGGACATGGATGAATCTGGAAACCATCATTCTCAGCAAACTGACTCAAGAACAGAATACCAAACACCTCATGTTCCCATCATAAGTGGGTGTTGAACAATGAGAACACATGGGCACAGGGAGCGGAACATCACACATTGTGGTCTGTTGGTGGGGTGGGACTAGGGGAGGGATAGCAGGGGGTGGGAATATTGAGGAAGAATAATATTAGGAGAAATACCTAATGTAGGTGATCGGGGGATGGATGCAGCAAACCACCATGGCATGTGTATACCTATATAACAATGTGCACAATCGCACATGTAACCCAGAACTTAAAGTATAATAAATAAATAAAAGTCCTTTGATCAAAGTATTAACTCCATCCATGAGGGTGGAGCCATCATGGCCTAATCATCTTTTTAAAAACCTCAGCTCCCAATATCTATACATTGGCAATTAAATTTCAACGTGTGTTTTGGTGAGGACCGACATTCAAATGATAGGAACAGATGAAGGCAACAAAACCAAGGAAAAGATTTTGTTTCATTATTTTGCTTAAATGTGCTCTAAAACCTTACTATTCAAAATAGTAGAACTGTAGAATAGCAGCATAAGCATCACCTGAGAATCCCAGTACTGACCACAGACTTTTCAAATAGGAATCAATAGGTTAATAGCATCTCCAGGTGAAATTTGCATTACTCTTAACTATCCTGATGTACACAGGCCTGACACTTTAAAGAAGAGGCATGTTCTGTCAACAGCTTGTGACAACTTATATTGGTGCTCACTTAGTCGATTTCATAATCCAAACTTATTCAATGTCAAACAACTTTTACAGTAAGGTAAATTGTTTCCAAAACAAACAAACAAAAATGTTTGTAAAGAGTACCTACTGCATTTAACTGATGTGAGATAAACTTGATCGTTGTTGTTTAGTAAACAGTCTTTAGTTATCTTAATATTTACATCCTAAAACTCCAGTTGTTTCCAATAGATAAAACTAATGACCCAGAAAGAGACATGGCATTAAAAGCTGTCATCCGAGTGTACATTTAGCATGCCATAAAGCAAAATTATTCTTTAACAGGAGGTTGAATAAGTGGTTCTGGTTCCTCTGTGAGTGAATGTATTACATATCTAAGTAATACCTAAAGCATATTCCTGAAGAACTCCAAGATCTCAAACCACACTATATGTCAATAAGCTATTATTAAATTGGAACCCCATGAAAACTAACATAAACCCAGAAAGCGTGCCATATCATTGCACTATCGTCTAGATTCTCTAGCATTGAAATATAAATGTCATCTACAATTAAAATAAAGATATTTATATCATCTGAAATAAAAATATTTTTCTATGTGAACTAAGAACATAAATACTTAAGATAATATTGTATTCAAACAGGTAAACTTGAAATGGAATAGTTAATTGTCACTAACTGTGTAAGAAACATACCTTAATAATTGTATGCAACATTTTATAATATAAAAATTTAAACATACATTACAAATTATGTGAAAAAAGATTTTAAAAAGTTTATAACATTTATTCAACTCTTTCTATGGAAACAATTATAATAATAAATGATACTATATTCATTTTAACTCCAGTCTTTTACTCATTTATGCTAATATTTACTGACCGTGTATTTTGAAACAGGCAATATGCTACGCAGCTGTGATACAATAGAAACATGAGAAAGAATCACTGCCTCCCAGAGCTTGACATTCAAGAGAAGGTACAACTAAAGTGATGAACTTTTGTTTAACTTAAGGTAGCAGAATTACATGGAGGAAAGTGAATATCGATTTAGAATTAACTATCACTCTCCATTATCATATGGAGGTATTTAATGGAAATGGTTACTAATACTATTTTTTTTAGGAAATAAACTTATTTATTATACATTAGAGTGATTTAAAAAATACTTACTAATTATGAGGTCCATTCCACCCCAAAAATCCTGTAGGAATACTCTAAAACTTTTATGTCCTCAGGTTGAAATAAAGCATATTCTGATTTACTGGATCTGTGATGAGGTCCAATATCACAAATTGCAAGCAAGTTATAGCAACGTTGCTGGATTTTTCTTTTAATTGTTTGGCAAAGTTGTGTAACTGCTGAGTCAATGTTTCTGTTTCCTTCACGGAGCCACTTTTTCCAAAAAATAAATGTTCTTGTCAGATTCTTTAAAAAAAAATAGTTGGATGTCTCTGTACATGATCAATATGTTAACTGTGGTTAAGATTTTGCCTGTGGCTTTTGAGGGGCTCATTTGCTCTGGTCTCTTACTTAAGTAGAATGAATGTTCTTTGCAACTTTACTCACCAGGAAGCTGCTTTGTCAGTGCTTGAGGTTAGTACTGTGTGAACAGATGCACACAATTCCTGTATTGGAAGAAAAAGCAGTGCTTCAGATCAAGAAGACTAAAATTGCCCAAGTGTTTCACACTTTGTTACTGAAACACTTGCCACAGTTAAAGAGGACAAAAGAAATATCAAATACCTTGACATTTTATTTATGTTTAGAATAATTCATTTTTATAAGAACCCCGTCTGGAAGAGTGATAAAATGTAGCTAAAACCTTCACAATCAAAGCACCCTGAAATAGAGACTGCTATTGTATTGATGAAATACCTCTTATCAGAACAGACTCACAGTTTTGTAAATACGACTATATTGTTAAAGGAAGTACTTTTGTTCAGACAGCCCACATTGACCGTCTATTTGACTGAAATACATAATACAAAAATAAGTTAGCATTGTATGATAAAAATAGACTCTTTTACATATTACTAAATTCCATTAAAAAATTAGTACTGGAAGAATGTTAGACCAGAATAAAAACAACCAATAGAAATCTCAGCTCTTTTGTTTACTATTCATGTCATATAAGACATATAATTTCTGAGCATCTGCTAATTTAAAAAATTGAATATAAAGTTTTTATGTCTATTTCCCTTTGAGATGATGAAGAGTAAATAAAAAATAAATGGAAATGTTTTATAAATTGCAAATTGTTGTGTAAATGCAAAGCATCATTACTATGTGGTGTTTGACCTTGCCTGACTTATTTCACTTAACATAATGATGATAGCATTTAAAACGGGAGAAAATAATGTCTTACTTCAACACTAGCTAATTGCAAAATGCTACACCAGGATAGATTCTAAATGTTATTGATCTACTATACAGAAAAAATTATTAATGTGCATATGTTGCCTTCTGGAATGACATATTTTCCAATAAAAGTGAAATGTTAAGTCAAATTAAGATTTTCCCTTCAAATTCATTTATTTTATTGCAGTATTTTGGCACTATCAATTCCTTAGCAATAAATTAGTATTCTTATTTCCTTATGATTACATTATTACAATGGACTCTAACTCATTGGCTATAAGACATCTTAAGGAAGAAAGAATTTTTACCATTTAAAACTATTTCCTTTAGAAAAATTATGTTAATAAATGAGATCCACGTATCTTCAAACTTACTATTGTGTAATAGACTTGTACTTTTGGACTGAATGGAATATATCTTTATTAATAAATTCTGCTTTTGATTTCATGTATAATTACTTAATCTAAAAAAAAAATCTTCCCCAAATCTACTAGATAGGCTGGACGAAATACAACAAATAATTTTTCAAAGCTTGCAATAAAGCAAAGCCAAGAAAACAAAAAACGAAAGCAACAATATGGTTGGTACGCATAAAATAAAATGTAGATTCTCCTAAAAATGTTTGTCAAGGACAGAGTTTTAACAGTAGCGAGTATAAGGGATACAAGGCCTTATAGCCTCATAAAGTAAGGAGCTGAAACAATAGTGCTTCAGAATTTGTGGACCACAAAAATATACACACTCAATGAAAAGGTAAACTTTATAAAGTCCAACCTGGAATACATGGAAAAGATAAGTTTTTCATTAGTTTTAGCTCCAGGTAGGAGAAACTATCCTCCCGAAAGGAAAGGATACTTTAGCCATGTTCATAATTATATTTGAGATTTGAATTTTAATTATAACATTATAAGACAACAAATAGCTTTAAAGTGTTTTCAAGTTGGTAGCAACTGGGGCACCTGGCAGCAGCAAACACAAATTATCTCTAAAGGAAATGCCTATTAACCTAAGCCCTAAGAACTACTACTGATTAAGACCATTCAAATATATGTTTACAAACCTAAATTTCAACATAGAATAAAGAAATTATTGTAAATTAATGTTAATAAAATCATTAGACAACCAAATATTTCAGATATGAAAATGTATATATATGCATATACTATAAAACACATGTAATTTTTTAATGAAAGAATTGAAAATATGAGCAGGGAATAAGAAACAAGAAAATATCAAAAGACAGTTCTTAAATTAACTAATAAGAACTTATAGAAGTGAAAAATGTATTCACTGAATTTAAAAGTTCAATGGATGCTTTAATCTGAAGATTAGAAACAGCTGAGAGACAAGCAATGAATTGGAAGATATAGCTGACCATATATGTTAAGAGATGAAAGTCAAGGAATGAAAATTCTGAAAGCTGAGAAGAGTTCAGAGGCATAGATTATGGGCTCAATGAGAAAGTATAGTATGCATCCAATTGGTGTTCTGAAAAGAGACAATACAGAAGAAGAAAGAGGAAAGCAACAAGATTTGATTTTAAAAAGGCTGTGGATTTTCCCAAATTGATATAAAGCATGCCTGTGTATTTTCAGGAATCATACTGAAACCAACAAAATAAATTAACTGGAATGCCTCCAGATTTCTACTTTATTTGCTGTCCTTAGCATAAGAACATCTCAACCTTGGTGTTACTGCACAAATTATCGGCATATAGTATTCTTACCTGTACTGGAGGCTTGTTAATTGCCTGACACAGAGTACATGCCTTTTGCAGTGGTATATGAGCCCCGAGTCT
This sequence comes from Aotus nancymaae, assembly GCF_030222135.1. Taxonomy (NCBI): domain Eukaryota; kingdom Metazoa; phylum Chordata; class Mammalia; order Primates; family Aotidae; genus Aotus; species Aotus nancymaae. Next base: position 28,224,597 of record NW_026988435.1, read on the forward strand.
GGGGAGTAACAGTTTGGAGATCTGCCTATCTTTTTTTTTTTTAATTGCATTTTAGGTTTTGGGATACATGTGAAGAACATGCAAGATTGTTGCATAGGTGCATACGTGGCAGTGTGATTTGCTGCCTTCCTCCCCTTCACCTATATGTGGCATTTCTCCCCATGCTATCTCTCCCCAACTCCCCACCCCCGGCTGTCCCTCCCCTATTTCCCCCCAACAGACCCCAGTGTGTAGTGCTACCCTCCCTGTGTCCATGTGTTCTCATTGTTCAATACCCACCTATGAGTGAGAACATGCGGTGTTTGATTTTGTGTTCTTGTGTCAGTTTGCTGAGAATGATGGTTTCCAGGTTCATCCATGTCCCTACAAAGGACGCGAACTCATCATTTTTGATGGCTGCATAATATTCCACGGTGTATATGTGCCACATTTTCCCTGTCCAGTCTATCATGGATGGGCATTTGGGTTGGTTCCAGGTCTTTGCTACTGTAAACAGTGCTGCAATGAACATTCATGTGCATGTGTCCTTATAGTAGAATGATTTATAATCCTTTGGATATATACCCAGTAATGGGATTGCTGAGTCAAATGGAATTTCTATTTCTAGGTCCTTGAGGAATCGCCACACTGTCTTCCACAATGGTTGAATGAACTTACACTCCCACCAACAGTGTAAAAGTCTATCTTACTGCCACCTAAAACCATGTTTCTATCAGTAAGTTCTCACAGTAAACAAACTGGATTTCTCTGCTTCCTTCTTCAGTTCATCATGTCTTTCTGCATTTGCAGGTTGTTTTGTAAATATGATCCTTTCACAGACCACATGTGAAAATATATAAAAGGATATATTTACTTCATTAGTATCAAATATTATTATTGTTACTACTACTTCTATTAAGCTACAAATTTCCTTATTTTTACAGAGTGGCAGAGGCCATATATAATAGAAAATGTGTGAGTTATTCTCCAGTCTTTGAATCAACATAGTGTTCAAATCATGTTTTGCATAGAAAAAAAATACTACATTTCAAACTTAGCGTAACATTATGTCAAAACCATTTCATCTTTTCACTGAAATCTGAAATAAAGATTATGGATGCCACCAAGATTTTTAATTATCTCCTATTTTTTTCTCAAAAAAAAAAAAAAAACGACAAAAGAACAATCATGTGAAGGAAGATGGGCCCTGACTTGTTTTTTTCAGTTTAAAATATGAGAAGTGATCAAAAATTGGAAATCCTTATAGAATTCAGAGTAAATACAGAATTTTGATAGTTATTAGTTAACTGGGATAGTAAAGAAATATGAACAACACTATGACACTTATAACTCAGTTGAAATGAACTAATTCTTTGAAAAACACAAACTTCCAAAACTCACAAAAGATAAAACAGATCATCTAAATAGTCCTATTTTAAAGGATTTGAATCAGTAATTAATAATCTTACAAAAAGAAAGATCAAGGCTCTAAAGATTTTACCAGTAAATTCTACCAAACATTTAAAAATGAATAGTATAAATTCTCCACAAACTCATCCATAAAACAGAAGCAGAAAGAATGCTTCCTAATTATCCTGATGTCACAATCAGATAAAATCATTACAGGAAAGAGAAACTATATATCATTGTCTTTCATGAATGTAGATATAATAATGTTCAACAAAAATATTTCAGTAGAGTTCAACGTTATAAAATCTATCAAAGTAATTCATCCTATCAACAGGCTAAAAAGGAAAAATCATGTATCAGTTGATGTATAAAATAAAAAGATACTTATCAAAATGCAACACCATGTCATGATAAAACTGTTCAAACTAGAACAAAGGGGGACTTTCTCAACTCTATAAAGAACATCTGCAAACAACTTATTGCTAACATTATACTGAATGGCAGCACACTTGACATTTTCCTTGTAAGATTTGGAACAAGAAAGTGATGTTCTCTCACCACTTTTATTAAACATTCTATTGGAAGTCTTAGCTAACGCAACAAGACAGGATAAAGATGAAAATGATAAGGCAGGGGACGGACTTTGTTTGCAGATGATATGATTATCTACATAGAAAATTCCAAAGAACGAGCAACAACATCTGTAATGACTTAAGCTAGTATAATGATGCCACATAATACATCGTGTTATGAATGGAAATGTGCCCTCCCAAAAGATCTGTAGAAATTCTAACTGATGTACCTGTGTATGTAAGTATTTGAAAAGAGGGTTTTTCAGACGTGGCAAACAAAACACGCAGTCATTAGGGTGGACCTTAACATAACATGACTGGTGTCCTTACAAGAAGGAGAAATGTGAACAGACACAAAACAGAAGAACGTGATATGACAACGGTGGCAGAGACTGGAATAATGCAGCTGCAAGCCAAGGAAGGCCAAGAGAGCACATTTCTATTGTTTTGACCACTTAGCTTGTAGGACTTTGTTACGGTGGCCTCAGGAAATGTATGCACATGGTTTTGATTAAAAAAAAAGTCAATTATTTTTCTCTATAACAGCGATCAATACATGAAACAAAATATGTGCAAGACTTATATTAAAAGACCTACAAAACCCTGATGAAAGAAATCAAAGAGACACTGAACAAAAAGTGATAGCCCATGCTGTGAATTTGTTAAGAGTCAATATTTCCAACTGGATCTTTAAATTCAATGTAATCCTTATAAAAATTTCATTGAACTGTTTGGTAGATATCCACAAACTGGTTAGAAAGTTTGTATATGAAGGCAGAAGATCTAGAAGAGCCAACACAATAATGCCAAAGAACAAAAGAAGGCGATTAACACTCTTGATTCAAGATTTACACTAAAGCTACAACAGTCAAGACAGAATATTAGAAAAAGGATACACATTGAAATTAGCTGACCAGATTAGACAGGTCAAACATTGACCCATCCAAATATAGTAAACTGATACTTGATAGGAGCAAAGACAATTGAATAGAGAAAGGATAGTCTTCTCACCAATCGGTACAGGAACATTTTGCCATCCATATGTAAAAGAAAAATCAGCCTGGACACATACATTACACATTTTAGATGAATTAACTCAAACTAGATCAGAGACATAAATGTAAGCATACAAAGCTCAAAATCTCCTAGAAGCATCATAAGAACAAATCTAGCTGACCTTATATTTGTCAATGTGTTTTTAGATACAATACCAAAAGCATGGTCCAAGAAAAACAATGAGATGAGATGAACTTTATTAAAACTAAAACTTCTGTGAAAAACACTGTGAGAAGAATGAAATGACAACCCAGGTATGTTGATACATGCCTGTTGACTCAGCTACTTTGGAGGCTGAGGCAGGAAGATCACTTCAGCCCAAGAGTTTAAGACCAGCTTGGGCAATATAGGGAAATCACCTCTAAGAGAGACAGAGAAAAGAAAAAGAAAATGACAAGACAGAGCTCAGATAAAATATTTGCCAAAGGACATACCCGATAAATAACTTTGTATCCAAAACATTCAAAGAATTTTTATGCCCAAACAGTAAAAAACTAACAGCCCAATTTAAAAATAGGCAAAAGTGGGGAGGCTGTGCATGTGTGTGGACAGGGGCTGTATAAGAGCTCTCTGTACTTTCCATTCATTATTTTTGTGTATGTGAATCTAAAATTGCTTCAATAATTAAAAATGAGCAAAATGTCTAAACAAACACCACATCAAAGAAAATATAATTGGGAAATAAACTTATGAAGATATTTTCAACATCATTTGTCATTAGGGAATCACAAATAATACAAAAAATGTGACACCACTATATACATTTTAGGATGGCTAAACAAAAACAAAAACAAACTGGCAATACCAGCTGCAAATGAGAATGTGGAAAAAACAGAATCCTTCCTCGTTGCTGATGGTGATGCAAAACAGTACAACAATGGAAGACAATTTGGCAGTTTCTTACTAAAGTACACATGGTTTCACCATATGATCCAGTATTGTGCTTCTCCATATTTACTAGCTCATTTGAAAAATGTCCAAAAACCTGCACTTGAATGTTTATAACAGATTTATTTATGAGCACCAAAAATGACTAGAAGCAACCAACACTCTCTTCAACAAGTGAAAGTATAAACAAAGCCTGGTACCCCAATGCAATAGAATATTATTCAGAGATAAAAAGAAATAAACTATCAAGCACAAAATGATATGAAAAGCATTTTAAATTTATGGAGCAAAATGAAAAAAGTCATTCTGAAAAGGTTGTGTACTGTGTGATTCTAATTATACTTCATTCTAGAAAATGCAAACTATAGAGACACAAAAAGATGAGTGGCTGTCAAGGGTTTGGGGGAGGGAGAGGATTAAATATGTGAAATTAAATATTTAGGGTAGTGATTCTATTATGTATGACACTTTAATTGTGGATATGTGACACTATGCCTATGTCAAAATACACTGAGATTTAAAGCCCATAGTGAACTTTAATGCATGAAAATTATAAACATTTTTATAAGGTTAGAAAATCACAAGATTGAATGTAATATATGTAATCTGACTCAACTGCAAATGTATAAAACAACTTCACTGAAAGAGGTAGAAGAAAAAGGTGCTGACCTCAAAATAACTTTGGAAATGAGTGGAGGTCCATAAAACTAATGACAAGAAATTGTACATAACCACTGAACCTTCGTTGTTAAAGTTTTATTCCATGGTGATACAAGTTAAAAATTCTGCTGCTACTATTTGTGGATACTGAAATTGAATTTGTGTATACTGAAATGGAACCACCAAGTAGACAGAGGGCAAATGGTGGGAGCCAGATTTCTCACTGTTGGAATGAGAATTTATAGATAAACAAGGTAAAGTGGCGATAATGATCCATATAGTAATAGATTAGAATTAGAAACTTCAGTATGAACAGGTATTTACTTAATATACACATGGATGGTTACTTATATAAATAGTTGTAGAGATGTATAAAGCCATTGGTTAGTATATACATGCATATATTTTCTTGTTCTAACAGCTAAGAGAGATCAGAAGCAGGATACCTGAGTAGCAATAAATATATTAATACCTAACCTGTTCTTGATTTCCAATATCATTCTTTAATAAAAGGAACCAAGGAACCAAGTATCTTTGGAGAAATGACTGACTTTAATACCTGTACAGAAAAGTTTCAGGAGGAACCAGGAGTATTTTGCAGTGTCAGAAATTAAGGAAATGTAAAAAAAAAAAAAAAAAAAATCTCCGCACAACTATGGCGCAGAGGAAAAACAAACAAAAACAAAAACAAGCAATCAAACAAAAAACCACAGGAGCCAACTTAAAGAGCTCCTCGTGGCCAAACCCATAAAGATTTGAGTAACAATAAATAAAGCAATATTGGATTCTAATCTAAAGAACAAAATACGCATCCATGAATTCATGCTTTAATCAATTATAGGTTGGATAAATAAATACATAGATGCAGGGGAGAAAATTTTCCATGCAGAAAATTTCCAAATTATTTATGTGGATACCTTGTCCTCAAAGAGGTGAAGTGTGATTCCTTACCATTTAAGTGTGGGCTGTGCTTAATGACTTTCTTCCAAAAAATACAATATGAAAAGTTGGAGGAAATATAACTTTACAGTAAATAAACCTGATAAACCTTATTGAAGGCAAGTGATAAAAATCATCTTCAACTATGATAAGTGATGTGAATACAATATAACATTGATAGCATCTCAGTAAAATGGTACTTTACTTTGTGATTTTTCTCCCAAATATCCAGAACTCTGGTCTCATCATCAGAAAAACTTCAGACAAATGCTAATGTGGGACATTCTAATTATTTGACCAGCACTGTTCAAAACTGTCATGGTTATCAGAAACAGCCAAAGTCTGAGAAAATACTGCAGAGAAATAGAGCCTAAAAAGACGAGACAACTCTGCAATGTGATATCCTGAAAAAGAAAAGGAGATGAGATAAAAACTAAGAAAATCCAAATTAAGGATATCCTTTATTCAATATCATTTGTCAATATTGGTGCAATAAGTGTAGCAAGTATACTATATCGAGGTAAGATATTAATAAAAGGGAACACTAAATGTGTATATAAGAACCCTCTGTATTATATTGGAAATAACGTGTGAATCAAAAACTGTTAAAAATTTATTAAAATTATTTTTATAGGTTAAAATGTCTTATTTATATGGATATTAGGAGACATTTCTATATTCTAGTTTTACTGGGTGATGAGGTGATTAATAAGTAGCAGTATCTCGCCTGCTTTCTCTTCTTCTATGATTGAAATAACCAAGAAAAGAAGCAAATCTGACAGAAATCTAAAGTTTCAAGCAAAGTGTAACATTAGAGAAGCACAGCTAAAAACATTCAATTAATCAAGAATATAGAGCAGAAGGTAGAGATCTAACAGAGCAAGCAAGTAGAAAACAAGTTATAAAATGGCTTACAAAACCCTATCATATCAATAGTCACATTAACCATTAATGAACCAAACACTGACAAGCAGATTGTCATCTAATTTTACCAATTTCTAGTTAGTATATAGCAGATAAATGTACATGTATTGGATACTGTCTTTAATTTTTACTATGGCTTATTTATAAATACTTAATCAAAGATCAAAACCAAGTCTGCCTTTGAAAGTGTACATCATATACCAGCATACACATGCACAAACTAGCTAAAATGTATTTGATTACTTTTTAAAACATTATGGTTGCACATCAAGGTTGGAAATTTCTGATCAAAATTTTTGCAAAATCTCACCACTATCATTAAAGTTGTTATTTAAGAATAAATATAATGTAGGGATATATTTGATAATCATTTTTAAATATATAATATTTCAACCACATATATAAGCCTAGTTCAACAAACATAATTTTATACAAATAGTTTTAATTAAAATCTAACTACCTTCTAGTATATTTATTTTCATTAATTCAGACCCAGAGATTGTTAATAATATATGCAATTTCAATTGAACATATACATATATTCCCCATTTGCAGATCAATCTAAAAATAGATATAATGTTTAGTTTTTGAATTAGAATGATTTATGAAGCATGCACTGGAAATATGCTTGTATCGCGCGCGCGCGTGTGTGTGTGTGTGTGTGTGTTTGGGTTATGGATTTGGCTCAAGATATTTTAAATGGTTGGGGTCATTCATGCAGATGTTTAAAAAAGTTTTATTTTTTTATTTTTCAAATTAAAAGTGGCAGAGCCAGTCAGCCTTGAAATGATTGACAATTTCCACTATGAACTGTAATGAAATACATTTGAGGAAAGCTCTTCTTTAATTTTCTTTAATGAAGCCATAAATTGAAGCTGTTATATGCAAAGTAATTAGTAGCAATGTTTAAAATATTAATTTTTAGAATTCGGGTTGTACATTTAATATATTTTTGGTATTTAACTTCTGACATTTGAGCTATGTCTAATTTTGAAATTTATTTTAGAATAAAATAGGTAGATTAAAAATAAAAATACTGTATGTTTGATATAATAGATAAAATTGTTCATTTATGAGATTTTGACATTATGTGAAAAATACGTCTTTTTTATTAGCTTAATAGAAGAAAAATTGACTTTATTTTTCTTAATTTTACATTCTTAAACTATGGACAAATAGAGGCAACAGTGGAACTTAAGAGTGAATCAAATTTATACTGCAATTTTCAGTTATTTTATTCCTTTGGGTTGTTAAATTTTGATAAGCAATTATGTTTAGTTCTTCAAAATTAATTAAGCAATGGTATATTTCAACCCACGGATTTCATCAGTGACCTTTTCATTCAGAAGTTGCCTGATAAGATTTGCTGAAATATTGTGACAACTACATTGAGAAACAAAAAACAAAATCTGCTAATTATGATAAAAAAAAGAAAGCAGCACCAAATTCATCTCTGAGAACCTCAGATGTCATAGTGTATTTGGATGAAGACACCTAGCAAATTAGGAAATGTGAATTGAAAAGACATGAGACAGCCAGGGTATTTCAGAATTTTTTTTAGTTATTTTTGAATGGATCATCTTGCCTGTAAACATAAACACCTAGAATAAAGCTACTGCAATTTATATTTATTGATGAAAACATTCATATTTAGAAAGACAGTATATTAATATTAACAAATTAAACATTGCAACGTTCAAGATTGAGGCTCAAACATTATTGCTTTGCCTTTTGATGATACCTAAGGGGGCATCTCTGAAATAATATGTAAAAGATCTATGGGACATAAGACTGAACTTAGCATACAAACTGTAACTTTTATTTTTTTAATTTCAATAATTTGATTGAATTTTTTATTGCAACAAGATAGCTATTATTTTCCCTTGTTTTATAATATTTATTTTTTCTTATTGTAACATAATTGTCTAGAAAGTTTTCAGTGCTAAATGTTTTTAAAAAATAAGTACCCAAATTTTCTTAAATGTTTTCTGAAAATTATGGATAATTTTTAAAACTTTTCTCCTAATGATAGTGTTTTCTCATTAAATTTTTTATTCTATGATTATCTAGATACCATAGTTTCAGAATCTCATATGGCTATTCTACCTGTATAGTACAATGAGTTTAACCCACTTCCACTAACAAGGTCATAAAAGCAAAGATCAGTAAATATTCAACCCTAAGGTACTTGGCAGGGGAAGGAACATCACTGAAACTCTTTTACAACAGAGAATTTTGAATCCCTCAAATGTTAGGATTCATGTGAAACATGTCCCATGTTATTATATTCCACTGTTTTAGCATACAGTTAGCATTTCTTCAATTTTTTTTTCTGAAATTGACTCTTAAATAAGAGGCTCCAATTTTATTTTGTGGTTTCTGATACCTCTGAGTATAAAACCCTATATTATATAAAGCCCACTTTTAGATGCAAAACCTGGAGGACACAGATCATAACCTTCCTACAAATAACCATAAGTAAAAATATTAAAAGAAAATATTTAAAAGAAATAGAAAATATTAAATAGAAAATATTAAAAGAAAAAAGAAAGCAGATGATGAAAGGCAGAATTCTAAGATGGTTCTCAAATCTCTGCCCCCAAAATATACATCATTTATGATTTCTCCCCCTTAAATGTGAGTAGAATCCCTGAGTATGATGAAATGCCATTCCTATGTTTATGGTGCATTGTATAGCAGAAATATTTTACAGATATAGTTAAGGTTTCTAATCAAAGAGAGATTATCCTAGCTGGGTCTGATTAAATCAAGCAAGACCTTTGAAATAGGGTCTAGGCTGGGCTCATGGCTCATGCCTGTTATCTCAGCACTTTGCAGGCTGAGGCAGGAGGATTGCTTGACCTCAGGAGTTGAATGTCAGCCTGGGAAACACGGAGAAACCCTGTCTCTACAAAAAATGCAAAAATTAGCCAGGAGTGGTTGCACGTGTTTATAGTCCCACCTTCCCGGGGAACTGAGGTGGACGGATTGCTTGATCCTGGGAGTCTGAAGCTGCATGGAGGTGTGTTTGCACAACTTCACTCCAGCCTAGGTGACAAAGTGAGACCCCATATCAAAAAGTAAATAAATAAATGCCCTTTGTCAGATGGGTAGGCTGCAAAATTTTTTTCCCATTCTGTTGGTACAACGAGCTAAAAAAGATTTACAAGAAAAAAACAAACAAGCCCATTCAAAAGTGGGGGAAGGATATGAACAGATACTTTACAAAAGAAGACATACATGAGGCCAACAAGCATATGAAAAAATGCTCATCATCACTGGCCATTAGAGAAATGCAAATCAAAACTACATTGATACCATCTCACACCAGTTAGAATGGCGATCATTAAAAAATCTGGAGACAACAGATGCTGGAGAGGATGTGGAGAAATAGGAACACTTTTACACTGTTGGTGGGAGTGTAAATTAGTTCAACCATTGTGGAAAACAGTGTGTCGATTCCTCAAGGACCTAGAAATAGAAATTCCATTTGACCCAGCAATCCCATTACTGGGCATATATCCAAAGGATTATAAATCGTTCTACTATAAGGACACATGCACACGAATGTTCATTGCAGCACAGTTTACAATAGCAAAGACCTGGAACCAACCCAAATGCCCATCAATGATAGACTGGACAGGAAAAATGTGGCACATATACACCATGGAATATTATGCAGCCATTAAAAACGAGGAGTTTGTGTCCTTTGTAGGGACATGGATGAACCTGGAAACCATCATTCTCAGCAAACTGACACAAGAACACAAAATCAAACACCACATGTTCTCACTCATAGGCAGGTGTTGAACAAGGAGAACACATGGACACAGGGAGGGGAGCACTATACACGGGGGTCTGTTGTGGGGGAGTGGGGGGGACAGCGGGGGGGGTGGGGAGTTGGGGAGGGATAGCATGGGGAGAAATGCCAGATATGGGTGAAGGGGAGGAAGGCAGCAAATCACACTGCCACGTATGCACCTATGCAACAACCTTGCATGTTTTTCACATGTACCCCAAAACCTAAAATGCAATTTAAAAAAAAAAAAAGTAAATAAATAAATAAATGAAATGAAATAAAATACAGTAAGGACTGAATGTAAAAAACTGGAAGCAACAGACTTCTTTCCCCATTCTTCTATCTCCTACTGTTAATATCACTCTCTCACTTTCTGCTAGCCTTGAAGAGACACACCACAATGCATTCTATAACTGAAAGGAAATAAATTTTGCTACCAACCACATGAGGCAGAATGAGTACCGTAAGCTTCAGATGAGACCACAGTTACCACTGACACTTTAATTGCAGCCTGTGAGACCCTGAGCAGAAGACATAGCTAAACCATACCTGATATCCTGACCCACACATACATTGACATAATCGATATGTCTTGTTTTAGTCTATAATTTTGTGATAATATTTACGAAGTGATAGAAAACAAATACACAGCATTTAGCACACTGAAAAACTTTGAAAGCATCATCATAAATCAGACTTACCTATCTCCAGGAATTTCTCTTTCCTCTCACTCTTTCCAGGAAGCTTTGTCCGGAATAGTGTGTCGTTGTATTGTACAGTGTATTTTAAATTTATTCTACAGAACTTTAGGAAATAATGGAAGAATGTTACAGGTGGAAGTTCTTTGAGTTACCCTCAGTTACCAGCAATGAAGCCGTACAGGTCTGTGGCAACGGCAGTTCTTTCCTGCCCAGAAGAAAAAAATTCAGCTGAGGGACATAAAGCAGAAAAAGAGACAAGAGACAGGCAAGTTTCACAGCAGGAGTGGATATTTATTTTAAAAGGTTTTAGAAAGGAAAATTCACTTGGAAGAGACCCAACTGTGCATGTGAAGGCCAAAGGCCCTGATTGACCTTGAGGCTTTACAGGCCTCCCTCTTTCCCATGATTCTTAAACTGGGCTGCCTGCGTGTGCAGACCCCTTCTTACCCTTGGAAGCTGAGCACACACGGTGTGTTTAGAAAGTTGTATGCATATCCATCTGAGGATTGCTTTTCTTTTCTGGAGGAGCGCCCCCAGAAGTGCATTTTGTCCACCATTTTATCTCTTAACGCCCATGGGCAGGAGGTTACTTCTTCCTGGCATCTGCGTTTAATTAACCCGTTATTGTTTACAGCTGTGATTCATCAGGAGATTGTCTCTCCCTGGCACCCTGACACCGGCTGTGAAGTACTAATTTTAGAGAAGCAGCGTTTTAAATGTTGAGCCATCACCTGACATTCCTAATGGAGGGGAGGAAAAGGCCCTCTTCTCTCCCACTCAGGTCTATCTAACTTCCCTTAACAAGAAGTTTGGCTGAAAGGCACAGCAGAGTTCCAGTGGTTGGTTCAGCATTTGGGGAATTTGCTCTCTCATATACTTCAGGTAAAACAAGTCTGTTTATTTATTCTATTATTTCACAAACAATTTTTGATAAAGCAATTTCACTACTAATCATTAACCAATACCCTGTTTACAGGTACTTTTAATATAAAAGCAAGTTCCTTTTTATGTTAATATTTTCCTGCCCTAAACAAATTGGCTATTTTACTGTATTACTGTTTTTTTATTTCAATCTGCGAAACAGATGTATGCCTCAGTTTTTAATTGTGTTTAAAATAATTAAATAATTCCAAATGATAATGTCTTTAGTTGAATTTCAAAAAATAGGCAAGAAAGTTAAAAATAAATAATTTAGATTACCATTGAAGAACATACTCATTTTAGGAACATTGTTGACTTCTAAGACCTAAAGTGTAATTATAAGTAATTTTTTTCTCTCTTCTTTGTAACCTAAAACACATAGTTTAAAGCTGTATTGCCAAATTGTTATGGAAATCATAAATAACATGTTGTATACAGACAGTACAAATAATGTCTATAAAAATAATTTTACTTTGTCTCCTACAGTCCCTTTAATATTCAACGAAGTAGTCTCTTTTTCCTTTGCTATTAAATAAAAATTCCATGTGGCTCAAGGGTTTTCTGATTATTCCTAGGAAAGACAAAATTTCATGTTCACTTTAAACTGGAAAAACATAGTCTGGGTTATGAAATTAGAATGCCCATCCAAATATATTTATTCAGAAATTCAATCATAATTTTTTAAAATGATACTTATTCCTGCCTTCTCTCACCACCAGGAAGGGCTTGACAACAAACAGATCCTTTTCTAGTCCTGGCCTAGGAGGTTTTGTCTCTTTTCCCATGTTCTTCCTCACTATTTCCTTCTCCCATAGCTACTATAAGAGAACTTACAAAATTTAAGGATAGGGAAGGTAGCGGAAAGGTCTGCTCCTCTTTAACCCCTGCCGTCATGAGGTGAGATTGCTCCCTGGTGAGTATTTCCATGGCTTTTTCCAGCCTGCCCTTTCCATGCGTGACTCTTATGATGGGCAGTACTTGCCTTCAGGTGGCAGTTTCTGTCCTCATTTCAATTTTTAATTATTTTTGGTTATTCTAACCCATGTTAACTCTCACTGTTTTAGTGTGGTATTTATCAAGTAAATCAAGTAGGGTGCATTTTAAATTATCCCAGTCTAACATTACTCCCTGGAGTCAAAGTCTGGTCCCAGGGTTTCATGGGTCTTTTAGTCATGGAAGGGTTTGCCATTGTTTACAAAGCAGCACCAACTTTCACTCAGAGTCTCTCTCTTTCAGCCTATCCTTTCCTCTTATCTGTTCCATCTTACAAACAACCACAGACTACTCTATGTTAGCTCAGCTATTCGATAAACACTCCCAATTTAACACCCTGTTATACGTTTTGATTCTTCTGTTTTCTATCCAAAAAAGGGGGGAATACAAGAGAGTTTGATGTCATTTGCACTTGTTTGTAGCAGAAAAAAAAAAGTTTTTGCTCATACTTACCATCACTAGATTTGACTGAATGAAACAGATGAATAAAATACAGTGTTACTTGCTGTATTACAGACTTAGGGATGAATATTTCTTATATATTTACATTATTCAACCTATGTACAATGTTTATGCATTATATTTATATCAGAAATCCACACAAACACAATGTTTATTTTTTAAAATGCAAGCACATTTAAAGTGAAGGAGATTTCTGATTATACCTTTCAAGGCTTCTGTTGCTGTTATTTCCATTTTTTGCTGGGTTATCACCTCAATCTCACAAATGCTGTCCATATAAGACTTGGACGTGAACCTGGGTCACAGGAGACACCATTCCAAGTCTCAGTTTCTTTTGAAGATTGTTCATCCTAATATGAAGTCCGAGAGACACACACTGGTGTCATACCCCCTGCTGCTTTGTCCTGTCACTGAAGTTATAATGCTCATAGGCTTCAGAGATGAGTCTTCTTTCAACTTGTAGTTTCATTTTCTGAACATGGTAAATATGCCTAGCTAACTACATTTGTTAAGGTTGGTATTTTAAAATGTCACCAGACCTTCAAAGTGTAAAGGATCTTCCACAGTGAACAGAAATAGACAAAAAAAGAGATTTGTTTCTGACCAATTTCCATGGTTAGTTATCTCACAAAGTACAGGATTCCTTCAAGGCAGTCCTTGCCTCTTTAAAAGTTATCTCTGGTAAGAGTGGTAAGAGTGAAAGACCAGAATTCTAAGTTTCTTATACATATTTTTAATATTTGGCAAGCACACATCTCTAAAGATTTTCTCAATTATAAAAATGAAATTTTGGCATTAACTTAGCCTTATAAATATGTATCCAAGACTGAAACATATCTTGAAATTTATAATTGCTCATAAAACTTTGAAACTTTATAATTGGTCATAAAAATAAACAAACATAAACTCTTGGATAAGAGAGTGAAAACTAGTATAATTTAATGTAGCTGCTTCACTAAATAATCTGTATGTGAAAAGCTTCCAACAATATTACTTAAAACAATTGTACAAATGGAAACAAAAAATTATGTTTTTTTAGAATTTTCTACTCAAATTTTTCTTAACAAATAAAATGGCTTCATGGAAGTCTATGAAGATTTCAACATTAATCTAAATGACCCCTCCTTTCAGAATTATTTTTCAAATCTCTGCTCTCACCAGACGTCAGCTTTTCTTCGTAACACTGTGCCATATACATATGTATATGTACATGTATCATACTGCAGACATATCGGTATGATGTATATGTACACGTATCGTACATGCAGGCATACGGGTATGATGTATATGTACATGTATCATACTGCAGGCATACAGGTACGATGTATATGTACACGTATCATACTGTAGGCATACAGGTACGATGTATATGTACACATGTCATACATGCAGGCATACAGGTATGATGTATATGTACATGTATCATACTACAGGCATACAGGTATGACATATATGTACACGTATCATACTGCAGGCCTATCGGTACGATGTATATGTACATGTATCATACTGCAGGCATATCGGTACGTTGTATATGTACACGTATCATACTGCAGGCATATCGGTACGATGTATATGTACTGATATGGTTTGGCTCTGTGTCCCTACCCAAATCTCACCTTGAATTGTAATAATCCCCAGGTGTCAAGAGTGGGACCAGGGGTGAGAATTGAATCATGGGGGTGGTTTCCCCGTGCTGTTCTTCTGATATTAAGTTCTCACAACATCTGATGGTTTTATAAGGGGCTTCTTCCTTTGCTCTTCAAACACACTCTCTTGCCTGCTGCCATTTAAGATGTGCCTGCTTTCCCTTCAGCCATGACTGTAAGTTTCCTGAGGACTCCCGAGCCATGTGGAACTGTGAATCAATTAAACCTTTTTCTGTTATAAGTTACCCAGTCTCAGGTATGTCTTTATTAGTAGCACAAGAACAGACTAATACATTTACATACAGGTACATATGTATAAATATATGTATTCTTGTAATATGTGTATCTCTTGTAACTAGATAAGATTTTTTTTTTTTGAGACAGAGTTTTGCTCTTGTTACCCAGTCTAGAGTGCAATGGCGCGATCTCGGCTCACCACAACCTCTGCCTCCTGGGTTCAGGCAATTCTCCTGCCTCAGCCTCCTGAGTAGCTGGGATTACAGGCATGCACCACCGTGCCCAGCTAATTTTTTTGTATTTTTAGTAGAGACGGGGTTTCACCATGTTGACCAGGATGGTCTCAATCTCTTGACCTTGTGATCCACCCACCTCGGCCTCCCAAAGTGCTGGGATTACAGGCATGAGTAGATAAGATTTTATATGACAGTGTTTATGTTTATTCATATTCTTATTTTACAGAGATTACCATGATGCTTTCTTATAAACAATTATTTTCACAATGGGATATTATTCTATTATGTATCCACTGGGGAGAATATGGCATATAAAACCAGATAAGATGATGTTATGCACAATGTGTAAGTTTCTTTGGATGTACTCATTGAACTCCAGAATCTCAATAGCATTAACCAGATTTAATCAAAACAACTATTTTTATAATCTAAAATTTGATTTTATTCCTATATTACAAGTATACAAAAACAGAAAATGTTACTGACAATTTATAGAATAAATATGATAGTGGAAAATAAGCATGTAGTAAAAGCAATGCTTTTTGACACAAAAGTAAATCTTTAATTGTCAACTGAGATGAAAATATTCTCTACATGTGGTTTACATCTGTTTCACAATTGACCTCCCCACGTCTTATCTCCTCACGTCTTATTAACAATGCCAAAACAGAGTCCAGTAAAGAGTCATTTTTAAAATAAATATTGTTGAATGAAATATCTAGACACTACTAAATAATGGAGATGTAATTTATATTTCTTTGTTAAATAGCAAAGAAATACTCTCAGATGCTTTAAAATTTTAGCTTTACCCACCCCCAGTTCTCCATCAGTCTCTGAAGATCAATAGAGCACTAAAATATTTACTTTTACAATGACATTAATTAGAACTGATCAAGCAAGAAAATATTATAAGTCTAATAAAGAATGAAATAAAATGAGTAGTCTGGAAGTAACATTATATATGGTGATCTGAAAACAATCTTCATATTATTATGGATTAGGTAAACAAAACAAAACCAACAACAGCAAGAGCAAAAGCTACCTTGCTGTAAAGAGGTAAAGACTATAAATTAGAAAGGGAAGGGTAGAGAATAATGTCAGAAATAGAGGCCTATGCCAAACACATAAAACTTTTACATCAAGATAAGGATTTTGGATTTTATTATAAATGCATTAAAAAACCACTAGGTGGTTTTAATGTGTTTATTTTTCTTTTTCTTTTGAGATGGAGTCTAGCTCTGTTGCCCAGGCTGGAATGCAGTGGTGCAATCTTGGCTCACTGCAACCTCCATCTCCCAGGTTCAAGCAATTCTCCTGCCTGAGACTCCTGAGTAGCTGGGATTACAGGCAGGTACCACCACACTCAGCTAATTTTTGTATCTTTAGTAGACACTGGGTTTCACCATGTTGGTCAGATTGGTCTTGAACTCCAGACCTTGTGATTCATCCACCTCAGCCTCCTAAAGTTCTGGTATTACAGGCATAAGCCAGCGCTCCCAGCCTAACTTGGTTATTTAAGTGGGTTCTTTATGTTTCTTTATTACTGCTATGTGAAAAAAAAATAGTTCAGAAGTGTCAAAAAGTAGAAATCAGTGAGGATGGTTTTCAGGCTATTGGGGTAATCATGGTTAAAATGGAGGAATAAGAAGTAGACCTATTTAGGCTATACAGGTAGAAAGAAGTGCATGGGAATGCTGGTGTATTCAATAGAGAATTGAAGGAGAAGAAGGCTAATTTCTTGCTTTAAACTTAAACACTGAATAAAGGTTCATTAATGTTCTGAGGAATGTGGAATGAGTAGGTTTTATTAGTAAATACCATCATCTTACTGTGAGGTTTGCATTGTGTATCTAACAGTCATGTGGAGATGTTCTGTAATGTATAAAAATCCAGAGTTCAGTGAAGAAGGGTCAGAGATGTACATGTTTTAGTCATTCACCTACAGAAAGTAAGAGAATATCATGTGAGCAAGTGATTACATGCAACTGAGGAATGAGCCCTTGAGAAATGGCATTTAAGAACTTCAAAGAGAAAGAGAAGCTAGTGAAAAGGATTTGGAATATCTGAACAGTGACACAGGAGAGCCAAGATACTGGGATGATCTGGTATTCAAGAGAAGATAAATAAAAAACAAGGTTTGGTCAACTGTACCTAAGACTGCTGTCAGATCAAGAAATTAAGAGTATAACAAAGTTTCTCAGTGGATAATTTAAGTATAAATAATTCTTTCTATCACATAATTATATATGCAAACACAAATTACGGCAAATGGCATTCCCCTAATGACATCAATGCTATAAATATAAAACCTGTATTTTAATCATAAATACTTTAATAAAATAAAACAAGTAATAATATTTTATTTAGAGATAATTTAAACTGTATTTGATTTTCAGAGCCTTTATAGTACTCTGAAGTACATAAATTTGGGTTGCAAAACTATGACTTTTTTTAGTGCTAAGAAGAAACCTTGAATGATTAAATTGCAATATGATTTTGTTTAGAAGAGAGAGACATAGAAGCTATGATGACTTCATTTTCTTGATCTCTCTTTTATTTGCCATTTTAATTTCATCTTTCTACTTTCATCCTGTATGTAAAACACATATATCCTGACCAACTAGCAGGAGTATAACTCAAAATTATGGCATATTCATACAATGATTTAGTTTGTTCTTTCTAGAAGATAATTTCCCTTGTTCCCTGCACCTGAAAAATTCAGTCTCTTCCTCTCTCTTTCCTATTCCTTTATTCTTCACACATTTGCCTTATTTACAATATCAGAAAAAGGATCATTTTGACAGTAAAATGAAGTAAATACAGTAACTGATTTAATCTTCTGATTGTCTTGGAAAATACTGAAATATCAGCATTTCCTGATTCACTATCTATCTGTGGATTTGATCTTTTAAAAGTGGTCACTGAGTAAAGGTAGAATTGAGGATACTCAATTTTCCACTCTCTCAAAGGCTTATCTTTCGACCTCTTTATGCACATTGTTAGTCCATTTGTTGCTAAGCAGGAGACGACAGGAGATATTTGTTTATTTTGGAAGGATGATTTTGGCATAGTAACTATTCCTTGTAAATCTAACAGCAGTAGAATTCCAGGTCATGAGCTTCGAAAGTCACAACCCGTAATTGCTTTAACCTAGTTTATTGAGTTTGAATCATTATCCCCAGGTACGTTTCAAATTTAGCTAGCTATACTAATTACCATTGCCATAATACTCATGAAGGTAATATTACAGCAAAGACTCAGATGTATTATATTTGATAATACAGTCTCATTTGCTATAATAATAGTAGTTATGTTCCTGGACACATAAAATTATCCAGAAAAGCATTATAGAAAGGATTAGGGATGAAAAGTTAATAAGCTACTGAGATTCACACTTAGAAAGCAAGGCATTTGCATTATATAGATATCTTTTTTTCAGTAGATATGACAAAATTTTATGACAGCAAAAAAAATTTTTTTTTTTCTCGCAAATGACAAAAATTAGTGTTAGTGAAGTTACTTTCTTCAAGTCTCAAATCCTGGAACTGCTTCCCTTTCAGCAAGCTACAATGTTACTAGCAATACAGGTCCAAGCTCTACCAAAATCAACAGAAAACAAGCTAAGGATGTATCCTAGGCCTTGGTCTCAAGGTCTATTTTTTTCCATTTCTAAAGTGCTGACCAGGATCCAGCTGTATCTGTCAGAGGCATGTGAACCAGAGCAACTGCATCTTAAATAGGAACTAGGTGAAATGAGGCTGAGACCTACTGGACTGCATTCCCAGATAATTAAGGCATTCTAAGTCACAGGATGAGATAGGAGGTCAGCACAAAATACAGGTCACAAAGACATTACTGATATAACAGGTTGCAGTAAAGAAGCTGGCCACAACCAACCAAAACCAAGATAGTGAAGAGAGTGACCTCTGGTTGTCCTCACTGCTGTCTGCCATGATAGTCTGCAAATGCCATGGCAATATTAGGAATTTACCCTATATGGTCTAAAAAGGGAAGGCATGAATATTCCAGCCCTCATTTAGCATATCATCAAGAAATAACCACAAAAATGGCAATTTCTGTCTATGGAATAGCCATTTTTTTATTCCCCTGCTTCCTTAATAAACTTGTTTTCTATGGACTTTACTCTATGGACTCACCCTGAATTCTTTACTCTATGGACTAACCCTTTATTTTTTTTAAATATACTTTACTCTATGGACTCACCCTGAATTCTTTCTTGCATGCAATCCAAAAACCCTCTCTTGGGATCTGGATCAGGACCCCTTTCCTGTAACATCTTTCTGGCAACCACAGAAGGGACTATAGTGAGAAACCCCCTACCCAAAGGCTGACTGTGGGTAAGTGGTGGGGTCCTGTGACATCTTTCTGGTAAGCCATGGAATGGACAGTACTGAGGAGTACCCCTGACCCAAAGGAAATAGACTGCAGCACTGACTGGATGACTTTGGGTAAGTGGTTGGGTAACTGGATAAAGGATGGGATTGTCTTAGAAGCCCAACTTAGGGGAGTTAAGAGTCTCTCCTAAGACAGACAGAGTTAAAGGCTCCTCTCAATAAAAGTCAAGGATGCTTGGCCAAACTTGAGTTCAAGGCCAAACAGGAGGGTTAGAGTCCCTTCTAAGATTTAGAGGATTAGAGGCCCCTCTCAATAAAGTCACTCTTGGTAAAGTCCCTTTTGGCTAAGAATAGGTTTCATATTACATGATGTTAACTGCTATTCTCTTTGGAATAATCTTCCTTGCACTCTTTTGCTGATGTCTGTGGGTGACAGGATTAGGCATGTACAGGATCATGGGACATGGTAAAATTTTTATTCCCCAAAAAGGGAGAACTTGAGAGCTGATGAGACTGCTGGAAAGATCCTTTTGCTACCAAGAGGTAGCTGCCTGAACATTTCCGTGTTCACTGTAATTGGTGGGTCTTTCTCCGTCCTCTCTGAGCGCCGTGCCTTCCTTACCCTGCCTCAGGCAATTCTTCCTCTGTGTCTCTCTCCCTGTGCAAACTGGTTAAATGGTAAAAATTGCTGTTTATCTACTCTGAAAAGTTTTAATTAATCAGAAAAAAAGATTTGTGAGGGTAGCCAATTTATGTGTTTCGTGTTTCTTTCTGTATTGTTCCATTATAATGAGGAGTACCTTAGGACAGAATATGGACTTAGGACACCTGTCAGCCCGCTTTTCAAGATGGGCCAGCAAACTGGTCAGTCACGTCCTTGGCAACTTGAACTTGTAACCCTGTGGTCGTGTTTTCTCTTTTCACCATGGCAACCAGGCTTAGAGTTCAATTCCCTGCTTAGGGGATGAGTCCTTTATCTTCTTCTGTCTGTGTATTCATATGTGTTGTGTGTGTGACATAAAAGAGCTTTGATTAATTGGCTTAAAAATAAGCTCTTAAACATTGTGTCAGAAAGTAAAAAATGTATTGTCTTTTAGTTCATGTTACTTAAGTAATCCATGGGAAATAGAGTTTTAAAGATTATTGGTGGCTGGGCGCAGTGGCTCAAGCCTGTAATCCCAGCACTTTGGGAGGCTGAGTCGGGTGGATCACGAGGTCAAGAGATCGAGACCATGCTGGTCAACATGGTGAAACCCCGTCTCTACTAATACAAAAAATTAGCTGGGCATGGTGGTGCATGCCTGTAATCCCAGCTACTCAGGAGGCTGAGGCAGGAGAATTGCCTGAACCCAGAAGGCAGAGGTTGTGGTGAGCCGAGATCGTGCCATTGCACTCCAGCCTGGGTAACAAGAGCAAAACTCCGTCTCAAAAACACAAAAAGATTATTGGTAAAATAATATCTTCAAAAATGTCAACAATTGGTCTAAATTAGGTCAGATATTAAGTTCACTAAATGCTTTAAGGTCATAAAATGCTAATTTTACTTTTTAAAATTGCTCAATTTATCTATTTTGGAGCACAAGATTCTAAATAAGTCCAGGGACATGTGGAGTTTGCCATGTCCCTTAGCTATGGCTGGAGTAAGCCCTTATCTGAACTTCTGCCTAGTGTGTCCTTGTCCTGGTGAGAACTTGTACAGGGAAACTTCACCTTATAAATCCATCAGATCTCATGTCTCCTATTCACTATAATGAGAACAGCATGGGAAAGTCCTGCCTATGATTCAGTTAGCTCTCACTTGGTCCCTACTGTGACATGAGGAAGTCAAGATAAGATTTGTATGGGACAGAGCCAAACCATGTCATTACGCCCATGGCCCTTCCCAAATATCATGCCCTCACATTTCAAAACCAATCATATTTTCCCAACAGTCTCCCAAAGTCTTACCTCCTTTCAGCATTAACTCAAAAGTCCACAGTCCAAAGTCTTATCCAAGACAAGGCAAGTCTGTTCAGCCTCTGGCCTGTAAAATTAAAAACAAGTTAGTTACCTCCTAGAGACAATAGAGGTACAGGCATTAGGTAAACACAGCTATTCCAAATGGGAGAAATTGGCCAAAACAAAAGGGCTACAGGCCCCATGTGAGTCCAAAATCCAGTGGGGCAGTCAAATCTTAAAGCTCCAAAATGATCTCCTTTGACTTCATGACTCACATCCAGGTCATGCTGATACAAGAGGTGGGCTCCCATGGTCTTGGGCAGCTCTTCCCCAGGGGCTTTGCAGGGTACAGCCTTCCTCCCAGCTGCTTTCATGGGCTGTTGATGAGTGTCTGTGGCCTTTCCAAGTGCACAGTGAAAGCCATTGGTGTATCTGCCATTCTGAGGTCTGGAGGATGGTGATTCTCTTTTCACAGCTCCACTAGGTGGTGCTCCAGTAGGGACTCTATGTGAGCTCTGACCCCACATTTTCCATCCATACTGCTCTAGCAGAGGTTCTTCATGATGGCCCCGCACCTGCAGCAAACTTCTGCCTGGCCATTCAGGGGTTTCCATATATCCTTTGAAATCCTAATCCCAATTGTTGACTCTGTGTACGCACAGTTAAACCATTTTTTTCCTCCTAGCCCTCTGGGCTTGTGATGGAAAGGGCTGCCATAAAGACCTCTGACATGCCCTGGAGATATTTTCCCCATTAATTTTCTTGGGGATTAACATTTGGCTCCTTGTTACTTATGGAAATTTCTGCAGCTGGCTTGGATTTCTCCTCAGAAAATGGGATTTTCTTTCCTATTGCATTGTCAGTCTGCACATTTTTCAAACTTTCATGTTTCTATTTACCTTTTAAAACTGAATGCCTTTAACAGCACCCAAGTCACCTATTTAATGCTTTGTTGGTTAGAAATTTCTTCCATCAGATACCCTAAACCATCTTTCTCAAGTTCAAAGTTCCACAAATCTCTAGAGCAGGGGCAAAATGCTGCCTATCTTTTTGCTAAAACATAACAAGAGTCACCTTTGCTCCCGTTCCCAAGAAGATCCTCATCTCCATCTGAGACCATCTCAGCCTGGATATTATTGTCGATATTGCTATCAGCATTATGGTCAAAGCCACTCAACAAGTCTCTAGGGAGTTCCAAACTTTCCCACATTTTCCTGTCTTCTTCTGAACCCTCCAAACTGTTCCAACCTCTGCTTGTTACGTAGTTACAAAGTTGCTGCCACATTTTGTGGTATCTTTTCAGCAGCACCCTATTCCTGGTACCAATTTAATGTATTAGTCCATTTTCATGATGCTGATAGAGACATACCGGAGACTGGGTAATTTATACAAGAAAAACCGTTTATTGGACTTACAGTTCCACATGGCTGGGGACACCCCACAATCGTGGCAAAAGGAAAGGAGGAGCAAGTAATGTCCTACATGGATAGCAGCCGGCAAGTAGGGAGTTTTGCAGGGAAACTCCATCTTATAAAGCCATCAGATCTTGTGAGACTTATTCATTATCATGAGAATAGCATGGGAAAGACCTGCCTCCATGATTCAATTAGGTCCCACGGAGTTCCTACAACAACATGTGGGAATTCAAGATGAGATTTGGGTGGGGACACAGCCAAATCATATCACATGGTAATGTCAGGAAGTTACTATATATGGTCTAAAAATGGGAGGAATGAATAATCCAGCCCTTGCTTAGCATATCATCAAGAAAATAACCATAAAAATGGGCAACGAGCAGTTCTCTGGGCTGCTCTGTCTATGGAGTAGCCATTCTTTTATTCCTTTACTTTCTTAATAAACTTGCTTCCACTTTACTCTATGGACTCTCCCTGAATCAGCTTTGAATAAAAATCAGTGTGTTATTTAGAACAGAATTCATTATTTTATTAGAGAGGCTTCTCTGAACTCTTCTTTTTCCCGTAGTCTCTTAATATACAGAAACAAAATTCTCAAGAATTTATACTTACTTACCACAAAGATTTAGATTATTCCATTTATATGAATCTTATGAAACTCTTCTTCTTTTGAGTTTTCTCTGATTGCTTTAATAAATTACCATAAATTTAATGTCTTTAAAAAATACAAATAGATTATCTCACAGTTCTGTAGTATCTCCATGGGCTTAAACTGAGGTCTTGGAAAGACACTACTTTTTGGAGAATTTAGTGGGGCATGCATTTTCTTGCATTTTTCCAGTTCTAGAGGTCTCACATATTATTTGGCTCATGACCATTATTATTCTATCCTGAAAGTTATTCTATCTTCAAAGTCTGCAACACTGCATCTCTGTGACAATTCTTGTGCAGTCACAACTCCTCTGACATCCACTTTCACTTTTAAGGACTTCTGAGTTTACACTGCATCCAGTTAAATGATAAAGGATGATCTATTTAAGATCAACTGGTTAACAACTTGAATTTTATCTCCAACTTTAATTTCTCTTCACTATGTAAGCTAACATGTTCATGAATTTGGGGATTAGAACTTGCACTCCTTGCAAACTGATGAAATGCTCATTTGCATTTGAGGTTAAGAACAGCTTTTAAAACAATTAGAAAATGCAGTCAAGCATTTTTTTCCCCTGGCAAATTCTAGCAGTAAAAGAAAGAAAAGGGTGGAGATAAAGGGAAAACAGTAGATGATTCATACACAATGTCACAATTCATGGAAAATTGAAAAGCCTATGTCTTTGAATAAGTCATTGACCTTAATTATTTATTATTTTCCTCCCATCTCTTTTTGATACAATTAAATATAATTTATTTTGCTCTATTTGATAATATTGATTTTATTAATTTTCATATGTATAGTAAGGCAAATTACACTGCATTTATTTGTGTGATTATCCAATACTTCTTTCAATGCTGTATTTCTTATTTGGTAGTGAGTTCTTAAAATAATGGTTATAACTTTGTTAGGGCTCACATATTAATGATTATGTTGCACATTACAGATGTTTATTGAATAGTTGAGTGGGTGTATGTATGAATGATTTCCAATGGATAAAGTTCTTTCCATGCCATTTTGTCTACTAACAAGCCTTTAAAGCTTTGTTCCATATTTATCACTGATTACAATTTCTTTTTTCTTTTAATTTTACAAGCAACAGTTCAAATTGCATTTATTTTAGGATAACTTAGCTTAAGCGAGCCATATTTATTTTGTATTCCAAGTTGATAATCTAAATGGAAAAGAAGAAACTAAAAAAATATTGCTGACTTTGAGGACAGTTGCCATATGAATTTTTATAACATTTGTTTTATTTTACCTTACTTGGTAATCATCTTTTGTTTTCAATCATTTAGTATATAGCCTTAACATCAAAGACCACAATGGCATGTAGAAATGAAGAAGAGTAATAGTAATAATAGTAATAGAATAGTAATAACACATTCTAATGTAAAACTGAGATGCATATGGGGTCAGGCAGTGACATTATTTATCATAGCATATCCAATTGAATAAAAAGACTGCTGAGATTATTCCACCATGTCAATTACATAGTCAAAAGGGGCTATCTCAGGCTGGAGAATAATTAAGTCTAGATTGGTTAGGCATTGCACTTCAACAAAGGCTCATTATCAATCCAATAGCTGTTCTTTCAAAGGGGACATGTCTCACGGTTAGACCCCAAGTTCAGAACTCCAAAATGGGTTATCTACAGCTGCTTCCATTTTTCTTGGTTCCAAGGGAAAGAGATAGAAGTTGAATTGCAAGACTGACAGACCTTAGAGACTGCAGAGACCATAGGCACTTGTATTAAATCCAAACTGCTGGCTGTAAAGGGCAGAGGAGTTTGTCTCACTTGTGTAATTACAACTTTCCCCTATTGCTTTATTGGGATAGTTTACTCTGGAGCTTATGAGATGGAAAATAACAAGCAAATAGCATAACACATCAATTCCTAACATACATTCAAAGACAGAAGCAATGAAACACTACAATAAAACATTTAATTATTTTTTTCTCCACAACAAGTTTTGCTCAAAGCCATTATTTTATTGTTTTAGAGATAAACTCACAGCTGCCACAAGATCCTGAGATCCTATTATTTCCTGGCTAGAAAATTTGTAATGTGAAAGTGGAACTGAAGTGGCAAAAGCTCTCTAAGTGATCACTTAAGCAACAGTAGAGTGAGCATGCTTCTACACTCTCTTGGGCACACATGCTCTCTTTCTCTCCATTTTGACTACTTGACACAGAGTTTTTATCCTTGTGCATTTGTAGTAACCAGAGCCCAAGGGATCATTTACTATACCCCCTCAACTCTACCATGGTTCCATCCTACATTTCTTGGCACATTTACCCACCTCTGTACCCACTATCTATAAGAGAATGGGCATTCTTGTGCCAGTATCCAAAAGAGCCATAATATTTAAAATCTTTCTTTCCTTGAAATTTCCAAATATGAGCTGTAATATCCACAGTGGGACCTTGGACTCACCTCTAATTTTTAAAGTAGTGAATTCCTTGGTAGAAGGGTAGCAAGAGATCAGGTGAACATGGAAAACCTTGTATCTCCGTTAGTGAATGAGACACATTTCCTTTCAGGTTCAAGAATAGCAGCTGAGGTTCCCAAAACCATGTTCCAGCTATAGTAACTAAATAATCTTTTACTTATCATTGGGGAGAAAGTGCAAACCAGCAGCAATAATTATGTTCCTTGTATTAATCCTACTTCCAACATAACAACCATCTTTTCAATTTATCCTTAAAGAAAAAGAAGGAAGAGAACCATATATTACCCATTGGCTAAACAATTTAGTCAGTATGGTTGCTACCAATATCTACTAGCTAATAGGGCCTCTGCTTTTTTTTCCAGCTAATCATGTTTATGACAAGATTGCACCTTCTTTACTTAAATTGATTTTTTTTTTTTTTTTTTTTTTTTTGAGACGGAGTTTCGCTCTTGTTACCCAGGCTGGAGTGCAATGGCGCGATCTCGGCTCACCGCAACCTCCGCCTCCTGGGTTCAGGCAATTCTCCTGCCTCAGCCTCCTGAGTAGCTGGGATTCCAGGCACACGCCACCATGCCCAGCTAATTTTTTGTATTTTTAGTAGAGACGGGGTTTCACCATGTTGACCAGGATGGTCTCGATCTCTTGACCTCGTGATCCACCCGCCTTGGCCTCCCAAAGTGCTGGGATTACAGGCGTGAGCCACCGCGCCCAGCCTGATATTTTTATATTTAGATTTATTTACTTAAATCTGACAGTAAAAACAAAGTTCATGAATCAGAGGTTAAAAAATATTATTTACTTATAGAATATCTCAGCACAGGTTCTGGATGTTTCATTTCTACAGAAGTAACCTGCACATGTAGAAGGCATCTGCAGTACTGCTAGAGTGGAGCTCCAAACTTACAAAATCTCCAAACGTATCTAGGGCAATTTGTACATATTTCTTCTTTCTTTCTTGAGAAAGAAGAGAAAGCTTTGTTCTCTAATGTAAACAAATCCCCTCTGGGAAGTGTGCAAAAAGGTCCCTAAGTTGCTTCAACTCTTTAAAATGTAAATGAATGGGTCAGAAATTCATTACCTGTTGTTATGTAAATGAATGGCTCTAGAGATGATGAATTTATAAATTTCCCTAGTGTTTTAATCTTTAATTTCTATGACTTATTTGCCTCTTCCTCATTTTTTGTTAAACTTGGGTTGCCAGTACATTTTACCCAGAAAGTCGTGACCATGCAAAAATGTAAAAATAGTCACATTTTGTTCTAACACAAATTGATTTCTATACTGATGGTATTATATTTATGGCAAACAATGACTTTCTCTGTACATAATTATTAAACATGTAGTAATGCTAATATAGAGGATAAGGCAGTAAACAAGGAGGGGAAATATCCTTGCCCTCTAGACATGGGGAAAATTATTTTTCCCCTTGACTTTTACCATTAAGGTACCAATGCAAAACAAATGGTACCTTAATGATAAAAACCAAGGGGAATAATAAGCAGAGAGAGAGACTGAAATCATGGGGACTAGGATTTTGGAGAGGATGTTCAGAGAAGTTCACATTAATGAGAGGATAGTATCTGAATAAAGAATCTAAAAATGACAGTGTGAGCCTTGACAATGACAAAGAGAAGATAATTAGGTAACAGGACCAGTGAAAGCAAAAGCCTTAAGCTGGAGTCATGTTTGGCTATTCAATAAACAAGGATAATAGCATAGCTATGGGAGAGAAAGTGGAAGAGAGATTGGCTATGATAGAGGATGTTCACAGTTCACTATGTAAATTAATTTAATATATAAATTAATGCGAATATATTACATATGATACACAGTAAAATTAGGAAAGGTCATGGAAGGACTGGAAATTGGATTGCTTCTATAAATAAAAATACATTTTATAGAGAGAGAGTAGGGATTGCAAAGGAATCTAGGCTAATTCTTTGTGGCTAAAATCCCTAAGATCTTACCAAATTTTACCCACTTTATCTTCCACAGAGGTAATAAGGGTTGGCCACATGACTGCCCAACTAGATTATATTTCTCTCCCTTTTTAAAATTATGTGTGGACATAGCTAACTTATCACGAAAGGCAAGTATGTGGAATTAAATAAGCTTGAGAAAAATGGAATGGCCTGTTCCTCAATATTGTCCATCATGCTGAATCTGAAACACAAATTTGCAAGTGTTTTTGCTTTCTCTTTTCTGCCCTTCCTCCTTTTCTCATTTCTTTTTTTTATCCTCTCTCCCTTCCTTTCTCTTTAATTTCTTCCTCTACACTTTCCTCATTCTCTTCCACAAATGATTCATCCACTTGTACATGTCAGGCACCTTGCAGGGTGACTGAGATTCGGCTATAAGTCAAATCAGAATCTCTCTTACCCCAGTGGATCTTATACACACATACATGAAGAGACTATGATTTTAAAAAAAGTTTCAGATGTAAATGTTACATTCCAACTGGTATAACTGCAATGAAGAAGTATTATAAATTAAAATAATAATAAGGGAAATATGGTAGTATGATACAGTGCTTAAAAGGAGTTCTATCACTTTCTGAAATTTCAAAGCCATATAACATTAGGTAGGTTACACAAACTTTGAAAGTTTTAGTTTCTGTTTTAAAATAATATAAAAGGAATGCTTCATGTAGTTAGCAATTGCGATTATAAAAAATATAACCACTCTAAGAATGATAACTATGATGCATGTGAAGTTTATATAAAATGCTCTGAAACAAAATTCTCTGAAGCATAGTGAGAGCTTAATGAATTTGAGCTTTGGATATTTTGAATTACTAATTATCTGACCTTGGCAGAATCATTATGGAAGATGTCCTGAGGATGCAGTGTTGTGCTGAGAATTTGAGAGTAGGAGTTTAAAGCAATGTTATGGAAATGTACTATTCACAAAGAAATAATAAAATATACAAGGCCACATGTCTAGAGATCACAGAAATTTTAAAATAATTTGTGCTTTTAAATTCATACTTTTCTTCAAATTCAAACACCTTCAGAGGAGAAGAACCATCACTGTGAAAAACTGAGCCATCACCTAAGTAATAATAATTTTAAAAGATTAATAAGAATAATAAATAATCAAAAGCCCATAGTCAACTTCCCCATCCTAATTTAAAGATAAAGCTATAAGGAGACTTCAAAAATTCATGGAAAATTTGAATTAAAATATAAAAATAAAAATTTTAATTTCATTTCTCAACAGAAGCTCCATTAAGTTCAAAACACTTTTCTAAGTGATACCAAACATTTAGTTTCCTCCTAAAAAAATGAGAGTCCTTGGCCATATCCAGAGCCCAGAAAAATGTTAAAAATATTAACTTGTCCTTTTGGACGCCTCATCAAATTTTGGGAAGAGATATGTGGAAATACCTTTCAAACATTTAGCAAATAGGATAGGTTTCAATTGCATCAGATTATAGTTTTTAGTCTGACAGCTTGTGTCTGGATATACAATGGATTAATTTTATTAAGTTTGTTGGAAGAGTTATTGAAACAACAGGTTTCATTAGTTTTTGTTGTCATCTGTTTCACAAAATGGACCATGGAGATGAGAAAATGGTTTCAGTTTATTTTAATGTGATTTCCTAAATTAAGAGAATTTTCTACATATATATGTATAAAGTCAAGCTATTGCCTATGAATACAGCATTACTTTTGAACTATTCTATTAAAATAATATTCTCTTAGATTTCAATAACATGTAATGTGAAACTATTATACACATGAAAATTCAGTTTGCATGGTCATTCACACTAAGATATGGTGATTTTTATGATAAATGTAATAAAATTGTCAGAGATCTAGTGTGAAATAGCACTATTTGTTTAAGGTATAAAATGGCTGTTGATAAGATGTGAAAATGGATATAGCATGATCATAATACAGTAATTACAAATATTGCTACAAATTACAAACTTTAGAATTTGTTTAAAGATATTTCATTAATAATAATCAAGCTCCAAATGCCTACTGAACTAATAAATCCCACCACCAACTGATTTCTGTCAATATTTCGTGTTTATTACTTGTATTTCGACCTATAAATAACTTGCAGCGATAGTAAGTACATGCTTTCCTTGCATCTTTATTGTACACAACTCTGTATTCTCTGGAAGATAGTCAATATAAAACTATATTAATTTAATACCACCTTAAATTTTGCTTTATAAAATTTTCAGTCTATATGAGAAGGTAATTGTATTATGAACTCTCAGTTAAAATGAAATTTTAAGATTTCAAAGTTTATTATTGTTATTTCAAAAATTACTGTTAAAATTCTGCCATAAAATCATACTTAAGAATGACAGTGTTCTAATATATAAAGAAAGAAAACAAGGGAACAGATGATTGAGCTGACTGTAGACTATCATACAAATGGAAAAGTAAAAGCTCATGGAAGTGTAGAGATACAACTTGTTAAAGGAGTTAACAAGTTCTGGCCAGGTGCAGTGGCTCATGCCAGCATTTTGGGAGGCCGAGGCAGGTGGATCAGGAGATCAAGACCAGTCTGGACAATATGGTGAAACCTCATCTCTATTAAAATACAAAAAGTTAGCCAGGCATGGTGGCACATGCTTGTAATCCCAGCTACTTAGGAGGCTGAGGTAGGAGAATTGCTTGAACCCAGGGTACGGAGGTTTCAGTGAGCTGAGATCACACCACTGTACTCCAGCCTGGGCTACAGAGTGAGACTCTGTATCAAAAAAAAAAGAAGAAGAAGCAGTTGCAGTACTGTATGTCATCTATATTCTTAGATATAAGTTTGGAATTCACTTGTTAGTGATATTCATTTCTAAAAATAGCATAGAACACCGAAATTAGAAGATTAATTTGACTGTGATCCCAAGTTCATTGAATAGTATTTTATCTTACCATGTTTATAAATAATATGATAATGGCGATGGTCAAAATAGAAACCTTGCTTGATGCCATGCATGGTACTAAAAAGTTATGAGCATTATTTTATGTAATTCTATCAATCTTAGGATATAGTTATAACTATTATCTCATGCTTTTATTTATTATTTCAAGTGATATATATTAAGTACATTTGGTCTTCAATTTTGTAGATGGTATAGATATCATAAATTCAACAAGTAAGCTCCTTTGAGTTATAGACTTTATGCAGGTTTTAAAGTGAGCAAAACACACAAAAGTAGTAAATGAGGAAATGGAGAAAGTAGTGTTATGGCAAGATTGGATAAGTCAACAGACATTTTTCTAAGACAGTGATATTTAAATTGATTTCTGAACTTCTGAGTCAGAGTCATCTACACAAAATACTTGTGGGGATGATTTCAGGCAAAAGGAACAGACTACAACTATCATGATGTGAAAAATAAGTGTATATATTTCACCAATCAAAGATACAGGGAATAGTAAGAGAAGTCTAATAGCTACATAACTGTATTATCAGAAGAAAAATACAGAATGTAGAATAATTTAAAGTGAATAGATAGAGATTAAGGATGTTTATAAACTAATTAAAGGAAAACAATATAAGAAATCTGCAAAACTCTAAGCAGAATGACATATGTAATTCTACCTCTGTTATATCTGCAGAAAGCAAAGGCAAATATGAGATATTTTTAAATACAGATATGAAAAGATAAATAATTCTAATGCTGCAAATGCTGCATACCAAATGGAATCTTCCATGTACAAAAAATAAAATAAAATTACTTCCTATAATAATATTCTTTATTTTTTAATTTTACTTTAAGTTCTGGGGTACATGTGTAGATCTTGAAGGATTGTTACATAGGTATACACATGCCATGATGGTTTGCTGCCTCCATTCCCCCGTCACTTACATTAGGTATTTCTCCTAATTTTATCCCTCCCCAATCTCCCCACTCCCTGCTATCAATCCTCTAGCAACCCATCCCCCAACAGACCCCCACGTACTCATTATTCAACACCCACTTTTGAGTGAGAACATGCCGTGTTTCGTTTTCTGTTCTTGTGTCAGTTGCTGAGAATGATGGTTTCCAGATTCATCCATGTCCCTTCAATGGACATGAACTCATCCTTCATTATGGCTTCATATTATTCCATGGTTTATATGTGCCACATTCTCTTTATCCAATCTATCCTTAATGGGCATTTGGCTTGGTTCCAAGTCTTTGCTATTGTAAACAGTGCTGCAATGAGCGTATGTGTACATGTGTTTTTATAACAGAATGATTTATAAGCCTTTGGGAATATACCTAGAAATGGGATTGCTGGGTCAAATGGTATTTCTGTTTTTAGATTATTGAGGAATCGCCACACTGTCTTCCACAATGGTTGAATTAATTTACACTCCCACCAACAGTGTAAAAGTGTTCCTATTTCTCCACATCCTCTCCAGCATCTGTTGTCTCCAGATTTTTTAATGATTGCCATTCTAACTGGCCTGAGATGATATCGTAATGTGGTTTTGATTTGCATTTCTCTAATGACCAGTGATGATGAGCATTTTTTCATATGTTTGTTGGCTGCATAAATGTCTTCTTTTGAAAAATGTCTGTTCATATCCTTCACCCAATTTTGTTGGGGTTGTTTTATTCTTGTAAATTTGTTTAAGTTGTTTGTAGATTCTGGATATTAGACCTTTGTCAGGTGGGTAGCTTGCAAAATTCTTTTTCCGTTTCTGTTGGTTGCTGGTTCACTCTAATGATAGTTTCTTTGGGATGGTCAGAAGCTCTTAAGTTTAATTAGATCTCATTTGTTTATTTTGGCTTTTGTTGCCATTGTTTCTGGTGTTTTAGTCATGAAGTCCTTGCCTATGCCTATGTCCTGAATGGTATTGCCTAGGTTTTCTTCTGGGGTTTTTGTGGTGTTAGATCTTATGTTTAAATCTTTAATCCCCTATGCAACAATTCTGCATAATCTACACATGTACCCCAGAATCTAAAGTACAATAAAAAACATATTTAAAAAAATCTTTACTCCATCTGGAGTTAATTTTTGTGTAAGTTGTAAGGAAGGGATCCAGTTTCAGCTTTCTGCACATGGCTAGCCAGTTTTCCCAACATCATTTATTAAACAGGGAATCCTTTCTCCATTGCTTGTTTTTGTCAGGTTTGTCAAGGATCAGATGGTTGTAGGTGTGTGGCTTTACTTCTGAGGCCTCTGTTCTGTTCCATTGGTCTATATCTGTTTTGGTACCAGTATCATGCTGTTTTGATTACTGTAGTCTTGTAGTATAGTTTGAAGTCAAGTAGTTTGATGTCTCCAGCTTTGTTCTTTTTGCTTAGGATCATCATGGCTATGTAGGCTCAAACCCACAGCCAATATTGTACTGAATGGGCAAAAACTGGAAGCATTTCCTTTGAAAACTGGCACTGGACAAGGGTGTCCTCTCTCACCATTCCTAGTCAACATAGTATTGGAAGTTTTAGCCAGAGCAATCAGGCAAGAAAAAGAAGTAAAGAATATTCAGTTAGGAAAAGAGGAAGTCAAATTATCTCTATTTGCAGATTACATGATTATATATTCAGAAGACCCCATCATCTTAGCCCAAAAATCTCCTTAAGCAGATAAGCAACTTCAGCAAGTCTCAGGATACAAAATCAATGTGCAAAAATCACAAGCATTCATATACTCCAATACCAGACAGCCAAATCACGAGCGAACTCCCATTCACAATTGCTACAAAGAGAATAAAATACCTAGGAATGCAACTAACAAAGGACATGAAGGACCTCTTCAAGGAGAACTACAAATCAGTGCTCAAGGAAATAAGAGAGTACAAAAACATTTGGAAAAACATTTCATACTCATTGTTAGGAAGAATCAGTATTGTATAAATGGCCATATTGCCCAAAGTAATTTATATATTCAATGCTATCCCTATCAAGCTACCACTGACCTTCTTCACAGAACTGGAAAAAACCACCTTAAACTTCATATGGAACCAAAAAACTAATATTCTTTTGTAATTCAGGTAAAATGTATACATTTGAAAGCCAGAAGAGAGAGCAAAGAGAAGAGAAAAAGAAGAATAGGAAGGAGAAGGAGAGAGAGAAATTGTAAGCAGCACAATTATACTAAAGGAAATACTAGAATGTATTGTTCAGGCAGGTGAAAAGTTGGAGATAAATATTCTATATTTAAATAAATATTGACTATATAAAATGATAAGAGCAATATTATTTAAAATTTATAGTACAGAACTAATTAAGGCACAGCAAAGTAATAGAATATTCCTGTGGAGGAGGAAATAAAAGGGCAGTTCATTGTTTAGAGAAGCATAAAATGTAGTCAGCAATGTAAGACTCCTTTAAGTCTGAGATACTTTAATGTGTTGAAGTTCCTCATAGAACCATTACTATTAAATGCTAATAAAACATTGTTTATAACATCAAAACAAATAGAATAAAAGCAGAAAAAACAAAAAAGATACAAAATAAGGAATTTGAAGAAAGAAAAAGCATATCATTAGAGAAACAAAAGGAAAGAACTTATTAAGATTACAGATTAAACATATATGTGTATATATAATCATGCCATATACACATGTATGTATGTATATATACACACACATATATATAATTACATTAATTGGAAATGACTATAAGTGCCAATGAAAATGCTTTCAGAATGGAAAACAAACCTAAGTTATTTAGAAGTTAAACACTTAATCAAAACCACAAGAAATTTGCAAATAAAAACAATGAAAAAGGATATTCCAATCAAACATTAACTTATATTAATGCCAGGTGAACTAATTTTAAGTCAAAAATACATTGCTAGAGATGAATGAAATGTTTAATATTGATAATAAAATCAATTCCTAAAAAGTTATAACAAATATATAAAACTTAATAATACTATTTTAAAATGCATACTCACTAATTTACAGAAATAAACAAATCTACAATCACCACAAAATATTTTTTAGTAGTTAATAAAACAGTAACAAATTTCAAAATGTCAATGGATGTTCTTTGTTCATAAATTAATTGGTGAATTAGTAATAAAAGAAACCTAGGCTGTCCTTACAAACTTGGAAATCAACAAATAAAAGACTAAACAATTCATTATCTATAAATTTACAATAGAATTAGAAAATATCTTTAATGAATTATACCAAAGTAATACAGGTGATGGCTTGAAGAATGAGCAAGCAGTATAAAGACAAAAATACATAGTAGTAATGACCAGTAATAGGTATGCAGCATAACTGTGAAAATTAATCCATCCCATCTATCTCAGAAAGTTAAGATTAAAAAAATTGAGCATTGAATGCAGAAAGAAGGGAAAGATAAAAATGAAATCAAAGTTAAGAAACTGGAAAAAGCAAATCACACAATGGAGAGAATGAACAAAACAAAAAATAGTTATTTGGAAAGGTTTTAAAATTTATAATAATCTGGTGTTGTTAAATACAACCACATTTTTACCTCCCATTTTCTTCCTTCAGGAAGAACACATCTAAGATTTTTCTTTCACGGGATTATATTAGTGACAAGAGTCTCTTTCTCTCTCCCTCTTTCTCTTTCTATCTCTCCAATACCTATGTTTTCTAACCCTGTCTCTGTCTATCTCTCTAATACCTATGTTTTCTAAATGTAACTTGCACTGTTTTGTGCCTGAACCTTCTCATTTTAAAAATGCACTGGTGATGTAGCCCAGCTGAGCCACTAATAGATGGAAACCAGATAGGACAATGAAAAAAGGTTATTAATTGATTGGTGGAGAATCAGTAGGGAGGAGGGAGATAGATGGGAATGCTAGTTAATTAATGTGAATCCTGGAAACAAAGACAAATAGAGAATGCTTTGGCCTGGCTTTGTTTCATGTTAAGGGTTATGCCTGGTTTTTCATTTGGATGTACACATGCTAAGCAAGGAGGATAATTCTCCTCCTTTCAGGGAAAGATTTAAATTAGATTTTTCATGAAGTTATTTCTAGGCCTAAAGCTCCATGAAATAAGCTAAACCCATTTTTAAGTATGTACAGCATGTGCGTGTTGAATGTCCTCAAATTACCAGTTATATTACTATGGTCAATTATACTTGGCAATTGTGCTTAATTGAAGGTGAAAACACATTAGGTTTTTAATTTTAAAGCCTAGGTAAAACCACTCTAAAAATCCTATTTGTATCTCAGACCTGGTGATGCTTTTCTCTATAGACTGGGATTTTATGGTACATTAACCTTTTTATTTGCATAATTAGAACAATAACTGAATGAGCTGTTGTATTAGGTAATACATGATAGCAATTCCATTCATCTCTACTAAGATTTAGATTATGAACATGAAATCACCTTTGAAGACACTCAGAGTAAAATATATGCCTAAAACATATGTGCTGGTTCACGCCTGTAATACCAGAACAACAAGCCAGAATGGGAGGGTTGCTTGAGGCCAGGAGCTCGAGATCAGCCTAAGCAATATGAGATACTGCCCCTACAAAAAGAAATATATATATATATATAATTAACTGGGAATGGTGGCACAGCACCTGTTATCCTAGCTACCCAAGAAGCTGAGGTGAGAGGATTGCCTAAGCCCAGAAGTTTCAGGTTAAATTGAGCTATTACGTCACTGCACTGTAGCTTGGATGACAGAGTGAGACCTTATGTACAAAAATAAAAATTAAAAAATATGCATGAGGGAATATATTTTCCTCTTGAACACTTTCAATGAAATTATGGTTACACAAATCATCGAAACACTAAAGACAGGAACTGTTAATTTCTGTAGATTCCCCTTTCCTTATTTCCTTCAACATTCCATACTTCCACAAGTTGCCATATCCTGTTTCTAAAATAGTTCTCGCATCTATATCCTTCTCTCCAACACTGCTGGCTCACTATGGGTCAGTTTCTACCTCCAATGTCTGGTCCCACACATTCATCTTTCACACTATTGATAAAATCATCTTCACAAGGTCATACCCTAGTTCAAAGGACCTCTAGTAACCTTCTGATTTTAGGCTAACTCCACAGGCTTAGTGCCATCTAACCATTCCAATACTATGTTGAATAGGAATCGTGAGAGAAGGCACCCTTATCCAGTGCCAGTTTTCAAAGGGAATGCTTCCAGTTTTTGCCCATTCAGTATTATATTGGCTCTGGGTTTGAGACTGCATAGCCAAGATAATCCTAAGCAAAAAGAACAAAGCTGGAGACATCACACTACATGACTTCAAACTATACTACAAGACTACAGTAATCAAAATGGCATGATACTGGTACCAAAACAGAGATATAGACCAATGGAACAGAACAGAGGCCTCAGAAGTAAAGCCACACACCTACAACCATCTGATCCTTGACAAACCTGACAAAAACAAGCAATAGAGAAAGGATCCCTGTTTAATAAATGATGTTGGGAAAACTGGCTAGCCATGTGCAGAAAGCTGAACCTGGATCCCTTCCTTACATCTTACACAAAAAATTAACTTCAGATGGATTAAAGATATTTTTAAATATGTTTTTTATTGTACTTTAGATTCTGGGGTACATGTGCAGATCATGCAGAATTGTTGCATAGGGGATTAAAGATTTAAACATAAGACCTAACAGCACAAAAACCCCAGAAGAAAACCTAGGCGAAACCATTCAGGACATAGGCACAGGGAAGGACTTCATGACTAAAACACCAAAAAGAATGGCAACAAAAGCTAAAATAGACAAATGAGATCTAATTAAACTTAAGAGCTTCTGCACAGTAAAAGAAATTGTTATTTGAGTGAACAGGCAACCAACAGAATGGGAAAAAAAATTTTTTCCAAGCTACCCATCTGACAAAGGTCTAATATCCAGAATCTACAAAGAACTTAAACAAATTTACAAGAATAAAACGAACAATGGGGGAAGGATTACCTGTTTAATAAATGGTGTTGGGAAAACTGGCTAGCCACGTGCAGAAAGCAGAAACTGAACCCCTTCCTGACACCTTACACTAAAATTAATTCCAGGTGGATTAAAGATGTAAACAAAAGACCTAACACCATAAAAACCCGACAGGAAAACTTAGGCAAAACCATTCAGGACATAGGCATAGGTGAGGACTTCATGACTAAAACACTGAAAGCATTGGCAAACAAAAGCCAAAATAGACAAATGGGATCTAATTAAACCCCAGAGCTTCTGCACAGTGAAAGAAACAATCATTAGAGTGAACCAGCAACCAACAAAATGGGAAAAAATTTTTGCAATCTACCTATCTGACAAAGGGCTAATATCCAGAATCTACGAAGAACTAAAACAGATTTACAAGAAAAAAAAAATTCAAAAGTGGGTGAAGGATATGAACAGAAACTTTTGAAAAGATATATATATGGCCAACAAACATATGAAAAACTGCTCATTACTAGTCAATAGAGAAATGCAAATCAAAACCACACTGAAATATCATCTCACGCCAGTTAGAATGGCAATCATTAAAAAATCTGCAGACAACAGATGCTGGAGAGGACGTGGAGAAATAGGAACACTTTTACACTTTGTGGGAGTGTGAATTAGGTCAACCTTGTGGAAGACAGTGTGGCAATTCCTCACTATTATAATATACATCGTTCTATTATAAAGACACATGCACACGTATGTTCATTGTGGCACTGTTTACAATAGCAAAGACCTGGAACCAATCCAAATGCCCATCGATGATAGACTGGACAGGGAAAATGTGGCACATGTACATCACGGAATACCATGCAGCCATAAAAAATGATGAGTTTGTGTCCTTTGTAGGGACATGGATGAATCTGGAAACCATCATTCTCAGCAAACTGACACAAGAACAGAAAACTAAACACCTCATTTTCTCTCTCATAAGTGGGTGTTGAACAATGAGAACACATAGACACAGAGAGGGGAGCATCACACACTGGGGTCTGTTGCCAGGACTAGGGGAGGGACAGCAGGGGGTAGGGAATTGGAGAGGGATAACATGGGGAGAAATGCCAGCTATAGGTGCTTGGGGGATGGAGGCAACAAACCAAATTGCCGTGTAGGTACCTATGCAACAATCCTACATGTTCTGCACATGTACCCCAGAACCTAAAGTGCAATAAAATATATATAAAAAAATAAATAAAATATAATTTATACAACATAAATGATACTGTGCTATGCTTTTTGTTCTCCACTTTGCCCATTTTATTATTTTTTCTTGAGCTTTTTATTGCTAATGGCTATTTAAAAATGGGTTGACATTTTGAAATATCTTTTCATTATTAAAACATTGTAATGTATACAGAAATCCTAAAATTTGGAGGTTGCTAGCCACTTTCCTTTAGAGTCCAATGAATTTAATTAGTTCTTTAACTTTGTATTATCTTCTACTTAATTAAATGATTTTATACTATCACTAATTTTAGAAATTTTAGTTCATGTAAAAAATTCAGAGATTGCTCAATTTAAATCCAGTATTACAGCAATATTCTGGGAAGCAATATTCTGGGAAGTAGAAAACACATCTCTTATTTCTATTACTATGAAGGAAAGTAATTTATAGTTGACCACTTATTAAAACTCCAACAAATACTTTATGTGATGGCAAAAATATAAAACAGAGAAACGACAAAACAGATAATTATTGTATGAAAGTTTTACCAAATATAATAGCAAATAGCAGCAACTATCCAGTCATTTCATTTTAAAAACCTAAATGATTCCAATATCTACAAGTCTTCAGTAAATTTTCTCCTTTTTGTCGCAAAAATTCTGATACCTTTTGAATGCTGAGAAACAATCCAAGTGAATTAATTTCCCATTTTTATTAACAATATTGCTGTTTCTTTTTTTCATACTTAAGTTCTGGGGTACATGTGCAGAAGATGCAAGTTTGTTACATAGTTATCTGTGTGTCATGGTGGTTTACTACACCTGTCAACCCATCATCTACATTAGGTATTTCTCCTAATGCTATCCCTCCCTTAGCCCACCATCCCCTGACAGGCTCCAGATGTGACGTTCCCCTCCCTGTGTCCGTGTGTCCTCATTGTTCAACTCCCACTTAGGAATGAGAACATGTAGTGTTTGGTTTTCTATTCTTGAGTTAGTCTACTGAGAATGATGGTTTCCAGCTTTATCCATGTCCCTACAAAGAACATGAACTCATCCATTTTTATGGCTGCATAGTATTCCATGATGTATATATGCCACATTTTCTTTATCCAGGCTATCACTGATGGACATTTTGGTTGGTTCCAAGTATTTGCTATTGTGAACAGTGCAGCAATAAACATGTGTGCATGTGTCTTTACAGTAGAATGTATAATCCTTTAGGTATATACCCAGTAACAGGATTGCTGAGTCAAATAGTATTTCTAGTTCTATATCCTTGAAGAATCACCTCACTGTCTTCCACAATGGTTGAACTAACTTACACTCCCACCAACAGTGTAAAAGCTTATTCTTAAAGAAATGATTCCATGACATTCTCCAAGTACTTTTTACAGCCTATATTAAATTTATTCTCTAATGATTAAAAATGCTGCAGTATATTTATACTTGCTAAATAAATTCCACATTTAAGCAATCTTTAGAATTTAAATATTAATACAACTTGCTATTCCATTTCGATTCTTGCTAAGTGCTACTGCACCTCCTAGTAGGTCTATCAAATACTTTTATGAATTATAATAAACTAATACCAGAATTGTGGATACTTAACAGAAATCCCATCACTAGATTAGGTTAGCTTACTTATCATATTATTTTTAGTCATAATTTTTACTTATTTTTCATTTTCACCAAGGAATAATTTGTGTACAGTAAATTTCATCCTTTTAAACTGTACAATTAAATGAGCTATGGTAATTTTATAAACCTCTGCAATCACCTTAATGATCAAAATCCAATACATTTCTGTCATTCTTCCCTCTTCCATAAATTTTGCACATTGTTTTGCAATGCATCTCTTCCACTACCCTTGGACTCAGGCAGTCGCTGACCTGCTTCTTGTTACTATAGGTTAATTGCATTCTCCATGTACTATTTTGCATCTGGTTTCTTTTATTCCATATAATTTAAAGATTCATCCATGCTGTTATGGGTATCAGTAGCTTGTTTCTTTTCATTGCTGAGAAGTATTCCATTGAAAGGACAGAATGTATTTTATTCATCTGTTTATGTGTTCATGAACATTTAGGTTGTTTACCATATTTTGCTGTTGTGAATTTTGCTGCTATTATTACTCATGTATATGTCTTTGTGTGGACATATGTTTTCATTTATTTTGGATAAGTATCTAGGAGTAGAAGGCTCTATCTTGTGGTAGGAGTATGTTTAAATTACTTAAGAATCTGACAAGCAGAGCACGGTGGCTAATGCCTGTAATCCCAGCAGTTTGGGAGGCTAAGTCCGGTGGATCACTTGATGTCGAGAGTTTGAGACAACCCTGACCAACATGGAGAAACCCAGTCTCTACTAAAAATACACACACACACACACACACACACACACACACTAATTAGCCAGGCATGGCGGCACATGCCTGTAGTCCCGGCTGCTCAGGAGGCTGAGGCAGGAGAATTGCTTGAACCTGGGAGGCGGAAGCTGCAGTGAGCTGAGATGACACCATTGCACTCCAACCTGGGGAAAGAAAACAAAAGAAGAATCTAACAAACAGTGGTTGTTCAGTTTCATATCACTACTAATACATGAACATTTCAGTTGCTCACAAAATATTTGATCATTCTAGAATGATCTTTTTTGTAAAATATTCTTTTAGGTTTTAATTTAAATGCTTATTATTTTAATTTTTGCTGAGCATCATTTCCTGTGCTTAATGGCCAGTTTTACATTTATTTTATCCAGCACCTGTTGAAATTGCCCATTTTAGTCATTTGTTTTCCATTTTATGATTGAGCTGTAAAAGTCCTTTATATATTCAGCTTCTGAGTTATTTCTTAGATACCTGTGTTAAAATATTTCTCCCATTAGATATCTTGCATTTTTGTTTTCTTAAATTTGTCTAGCAGTTTTATTGTTTTAGCTTTTTCATTGACAATTATGATACATTTTGAGTTAATATTGTATAGGATGTGAAAGGAAGGTCAATGTTCTTTATAGTTCATATAGATAGATCCTATACAGATACAGAGTTATCCAAAAAGTATGTTCAGAAATGTTTTATTTTCCCTTTAACCGACTTGGCACTTTTGTTGAAAAACAACTGGCCGTTTCATGTGAGTCCATTTCTACATTCTTTATTGTGTTCTGTATGTTTATAACGTCTTGATTACTGGAACACTATTGCAAGTAATTTCAGTCCTCCATTATCTTTCTCTATTTAAAAAATTGCTCTAGGTGGCTGTATTATCACTTATTTCCAAAACCACCTAGTTTTCTTTTTTTTTCAGTATTGCTGTGAATCTGTTATCAATTGATCATTTTGTGGAAATTTCCATTTTAGTTATATTAAATCT
This sequence comes from Aotus nancymaae, assembly GCF_030222135.1. Lineage (NCBI taxonomy): Eukaryota > Metazoa > Chordata > Mammalia > Primates > Aotidae > Aotus > Aotus nancymaae. The sequence continues at coordinate 28,267,226 of NW_026988435.1, forward strand.
TCTAATCCATAAACATGGTTTATTCCATCATTTCTTTAGGACTTCTTTAATTTCTATCAACAATATAATGCATTTTTCAGTTACAGATCTTTTATATCCTTTATTAAATATCAACCAAAATATTATGTGTTGCCACTATTGTAAATACAGTTTTTAAAAATTATTCCATGACAGATAATGGAATGTTATTTGCGTCCACCAATATAATTTACTGAAACATACGGTGTGCAGTCTGTGTGGTACAAAAAGGAGTACAGACTTCATAATCTGACAGATTTAACTCAATTCTGAAAAGTATTATGGGTACATTTCATTCAACTCTAAAATTATTATGATGGTAATATGTGATTCAGTTAATTGTGAGGATTAAAGTAGATTTCATAGTAGGTCTTTATTCATATGTAATACATTTTTCCAACTTTATTCCTACTGCAGATATTCTAAGCAAGTATTTTTAAATAATTTAAAATTTTTGATTTTAATACCAGTAATTATAAAACAAAGAAGTATAAAAGATAAATTATAATACATATGATAGAAACTAAATCTTAGCCCTTTACATCAATTGTTGATAGGAAAAACATTCTCATTGATTTTATAAATGATGTTCTTTGAAGCAACAATGAATTGAACCATCAAAAAGGAAACACTCCATTGAAGGAAAAGCAAACAGTGAATGTGAAAACCAATACCTAAGAAAAACACGTGTTTTCTAACCTTGGCTTTTATTCCCCCTTTTGCCTTTGATAGATGATAAAAAGTTGAATTGTAAACAAATGCAACACAGAGATTGCAATACTAGCATATCAATCTGTTTTGTATACCAGCAGAGGACACAAACAAAATATATGAGATGCTACCCAAATGGAATATAAGTGAGTCTATTATTACGTAACTAATTCCTTTTCTGATGGCAAATAAGATATTTAATAATCATTCCATTCACTTAGCAAATGAATGCTAAAATATAACCTTAGGCTGGTCACAATATTTTATTATTAGCTTCTAAGTCTTTACTGGATCCTTCTTCAGCTTCTTCAAATCCTGGGCTGCGTGCGTGCGTGTGTGCGTGTGTGTGCGTGCACGCGCGCCCACAGGTGCATTGGCTCCCTGTTAAAGGATCATGGCTTATTCAGGGGCCCCATGCTACTCAGGTCAGAGGCAATGAGATGAGAATTGAAAGCGGTGTTAGCCTGTATCTGTGGGCTATGGCTCACACTTGTGGGTGCCAGATTGTTATTTCTCTGGCCATCCATAAGTCTTATCTTCCAGTCCCAAATGCTTGTCCTGTGATATTTGAGCTTTACTATCAATCAGACAGGAAGATAACATCCTTTCAGAGAGTGCTTAACTGGCTCTCGCAATTGCCTTGGGTTAAATTCTTTTAACAAATTCCTTACTGAACTCTGCCAGAGACACCATACTTATCTAATTCTATCCAAGAAAATAAGCAATCATAAATAAATGCATAGCATTTTTTATGTCATTATCAAATAGACCTTAAAACCCTTTAATAATAATTAAATGATGATTCTTATGGCTATGAATCTATTAAGATGAAAAGAAAATCGAAATTTTTCTTCAGTAATGTAGACATTTTACAAAAAATATATAAGGCTTGGTACACATGTGCATGATAACTTTATCCAAAAAGTTAATAGCTCCATTTAACAGATTAACTAGAGCTTATTGACAAAATTTTAAGAATTAAACTTTGAGTGATCATAGAAAACATCTCTTTTCATTTTGCTTTTCAAATAATGTATTATCCATTTCTGTCCTCCTTTTTCCCTGGATAAAAAAAGTTTTGATTTTATATTGAAAATGAAAGAGGCACACTGGAAAACAATTAATTTTGACATGCTTTACTCTCAAGAAAAATTCAGACTTTAGTAGCACTGAATCTTATCAGAATAGTTCCCTGTAGAAGGCTCAACTATAAAATTGAGCCAGGATTTTGAAACCCTAGATTTAAGAAAATATGATATAAGGAAGCCTTTAACTATTTCTTTGCTAAGCTGTACTTTTACTGTATGTTAGTGTGTCCTAGTTTTACTAACCAAATTGAAAGTAAAAACCTGGTAGAACAAACTGTTTCACGTAAGAAGTTCTTCAACCACCTTTCAATACAACTAAAGAAACCAACCAAGGTTATTACCTTATACCATTAATAAGTCAGCCCTAAAAACTTAGAAGCTTGACTTAACTTGGAAATTGTAGAAAAAGTAACTGATGAAATCCATAGAAGAGGGTTATCCTCCTTTTTCTTCATTTCTCTCTCCAATCTCTCTACACACTTATCCCACACTGTTTGTTCTGAACTACAGGATTAAATTCTTTTTCCAAACTATAATAAAATTAGGCTAAAATAACCCTCCAAAATGGAATATTACTACTGAGAAAAGTATTGATCACAGGAGGAATATATTTAATATGAGGAGGAAAAGGCATTAAATTTAGCCAGTTACATTAGTAAATTTAAGAGAGACATTTCAGTTAAACTATACCCTAAAAATAAAACACAAAAAGAAAATCAATCATGTGGAGTGGATTTTATCCTTTTAATGACAACAATAAAGATCATCAGGGGAAGCTTACTACTCAGAACAAAAAAGTTAAGTGTCTCAATCAAAGTTGTACTGTACGTACTGGATTTCCCAGTTGTCTTGAAATCAGAACCTTCAAGGTAAGCCTTTAGCACTGCAGTGACAAAATGCATGTGAATTAGATAGGCACTACTTGGGATCAAAATCTCAGGTGATTTCTTCATAGAGAATATCAGAGTATAAATCATTCAAATAAATTGAAGGTATGCTATGCTTAAGAATGGAAAGGGTCAGTAAAGGCAAGATATCAATTATCCAGAAATGAATCCGTAAATCCAAGCATTTCAAACAATGGTACCTGATAAACTGGTTTAAAATATCTTCAAATGATTACAGCTAAAGTTACATGGTAATTATTTAAAAAAGAAACAATATTTTGCAACTGACATTGGAGCAGGACTAACTAATACTTAGGCATCAAAGAACCAAAATAGATGCTTCAAATACAAACCAAAGCCTATGACACGTTGCTAAAGAACAGAAGTCACATTCAATAGTAATTGCTAAAAATTTTCCAAGAACTGATATTGCCCAAATTAGATTTCCATATTAAAAAGAGTTAAATTATTACTCACCATATATCATAAGAATAAATTATAAATGAAATAAGAAAAAAATGAAAGGAAAATTAGAGGAATACTTTCAAAACATGGTACATACCTAAAAAAATTAGAAAACATTCTAAAAATCTCAATGAATAAAAGATTGATGCATTTATATCATAATGTAAAATACACCATATAAAAATATATAGCAGAAATGAACAAGAACTTATGAAAAACATTTCCAACATCTAAAATAATCACTGTTTTAATGTCCAGAATATAAAGTCAATTATAAATCAGAAAGATATTGATAAAAGAATTAGTAGAAAATGGCAAATTATATAATTAAAATATCTAACACTGACTTAGCTTTAACAATAAGGCAGATGTTGCTTTACAAATTATATCTTATTACTAATTGTTATTATATCTTGTTATGTCAACTAAGTTATTCCTCACACTGAAACCAGGGAGAGCACTGGGTGAATGCTTTCCTTGTTTCAGGAATTGTGGTAGACAAGTAGCGAGATCACTAAGAAAGGGGGCTGTGTGGAATAAAATGAAATTCAAGACAAGAAACCAGGATGTACAGGTTTTTTGTAATACTATGAAAAATGTAGATTTTTATAGTAAGAGCAATGGAAAGCACAAAGATAGTGTGAAGTTCCTTGGTGATATTACCAGGTTTGTATTTTACTAGAGGTAATATTATTTGGGTGGAGAACACATGAGGGGGATCCAGGAAAGGAAGAGTGAAACACTGATTCAGGGAGAACAGATACTAAACTAAAATAATATAGTAAATAAGAATAATAGTGTGTTGGATAAGAGTGAAATCAGTTGAAATGTAGAAAACTAACAGATTCAGATGAAGATACTACTTAAAGAAATATAAGTATTCCTAGACATAGATAAATAGATAATAAATAGCTTCATAATAGAACTATCAATTAATATTTTTAATAAAACCTGTCTTTTGTTTGTTTTCTATAAATTATTTGAATAAAATGATATTAATTATGTAAAATCATAGTATTTATAACGTCTATTTAAATGGCAAACTGTGGTTTTCTAGTGAAAAATTACCAAAATTTAAGGGCAAAATACTACCTTATTTCCAAACAATACAAGTTCTCATTTCTGAGGCAAAAAAAAGCAAAATTATGGGAGGAGTTGAGAATGTTCTGTCCTAAATATACTTTAAAAATATATCTCTGTGACTAAAGTGCCTCTCAGTAACCAGAATGTTTTAATAACAATTGAAAAGCATAGGGCAACGTCTAACCAAGCTCACTAAAATGCTATATTTTAAAAAGCATTGCTGAATAGAATCTTTCCCAATGTACTACTCTGTTGTGGGATGTCACTGTGAAACTTTTTTTCAGTTATGTAATATTATCTTGCTTCAAGACTTTTTTGAAATAACTCAGAAATTTTATTTAACAAATAAGTCCTATTAAATATTTTTAGGCAAAAATTATGTTTCATATGCTTTTAAAACATTTTATTAATAAATTTCTATTTCAACAATTTAGAAAGATATTTCTCCTCATTCACTGGGGTAAGATTGCCACCTCCTGCTATCAAATGTTAAAAGACAAGAAAGCTGGGAAGGAGGATTAAAAAATAAAAATAAAAACATGGCGCACATGACCACCTTGGCTTTTTCATGTCAGATTCAGTGGTCTTGAAAGTTGTTCACCTTCCTGGATGGGAAAATATATACTGTAAAATTTTACTAAGAATTTATACTGTACTGCTCTTATTTTTAACACACAAGCATTAATTAGACAGGTTATTTACATTCAGAATGTAGCTAAAGTAAATGTAAGCTTGAGGGATATAGAATCAGTTCTAGCACATGGAGTCCATAAAGAGAAAAAATACTGCACGGATGGATATATTCTAGGCACACACACACATGCATGCACAAAAACATGTATGCTTCTTGCTAAGTTTGAAACATTCATCACCAGAAAGAAATGTATCTTTCATTGCAATTTGAAAATGAAATAAAAGAGAAAACAAAACTACGTAAAATTACCTATTTTGCCACCTACCTCACACCCACAGCACTTATCGCTGACATGTATTTAAACAATGTGCTTGAGCTTGGAGAAATTGAGAACAGCTTCCTGCTCCAATGTGGCCATATCCCAATGCCTGTTGAAGAAACCAGCAGTCACTGTGCCTGCTGTTGGATCAACAGTCTCCTCGCAGGTCATTCCCTTCCCCTGCAACTATGACAAGTTTGTTTATTTCTTTTTCTGTCTAACAAAGATAATATGTAAATATAAAGCAATCTAACTGCTTTTGTAACAGCTCACATCTCCAGTACAAAGCAAGGAGCATGTGTGCGACTCTGGTATTTTCTTCTTTCTTTGGAGCACCACTTTCTTCTGGTCTAAACCTGAATGCCTGGGAACAAAAGATCTAACAGAGCATGTTACATTCATTCCAACAGTGCCGTTAGCTTCAGTTTATTTATTTACTTTTTATTTTTAGATTTTATGGATACATAAAAGTTGCACATATTCAGATACATGTGATATTTTGATCCAATCATGAAATGTGTAATGACCAAATCAGGATAATTGATATATCCATCCCCTTAAACATTTATCATTTCTTTGTGTTAGGAACATTCAAATTACACTCTTTTAATTATTTTGACAATAAATTACTGTTTATAATAGTCACCCTATTGTACTACTTAACACTATATCATTCCTTCTAAATGTGTTTTTACTCATTGACTAATCCCTGTTTATTCCCTCATCCCCGCTACACTTCCAGACTCTGGTAACTGTCATTCTACTTTCTAACTCCAAGAGATCAACATTTTCACCACCCATGTATGAGTGAAAACATACATTTGTCTTTTTTGCACCTGGCTTATTTCATTTCACTCAAGTTCTATCCATGTTTCTGCCAATGACAGGATTTCATTCCTTCTTATGGCTGAATAATATTCCATTGTGTATATGTATCATATTTTTGTATCCATCTGTTTGTTGATGGACACTTAGGGTGATGCTATATCTTGACTGTTGTGAATAGTGCTGCAGTAAATATGGGAGTACAGATAGTTCTTTGATATTCTGATTTCCTTTAGTTTGGCTACATATATCCAGCACAGTACAATTGCTAGATCATGTGGTAGTTCTATATTTAGATTTTGAGAAACTGTCATACTGTTCTCTATAATGACTGTATTAATTTGCATTCCCACCAACAATGTACGACTGTGTCTCTTTATTCACATTTTCATCAGCATTCATTGTAGCCTTTTAGATAAAAGCCATTTTTTAAATTTTATTGTACTTTAGGTTCTGAGGTACATGTGCAGATCATGCAGGGTTGTTGCATAAGTACTTACATGGCAAGGTGGTTTGCTGCCTGCATCCCCCCATCACCTATATCTGGCATTTCTCCCCATGTTATTCGTCCCCAACCTCCCCACCCCCACTGTCCTTCCCTTATCCCCTCCAACATACAGACCCCAGTGTGTGATGCTCCCTTCCCTGTGTCCATGTGTTCTCATTGTTCAACACCCGCCTATGACTGAGAACATGTGATGTTTGATTTTCTGTTCTTGCATCAGTTTTCTGAGAATGATGGTTTCCAGATTCCTCCATGTCCCTACAAAGGACACAAATTCATCAGTAGTTTTATGGCTGCATAGTATTCCAAGGTGTATATGTGTCACATTTTCCTTGTCCAGTCTATCATCAGTGGGCATTTGGGTTGGTTCCAGGTCTTTGCTATTGTAAACAGTACCGAAATGAACGTATGTGTGTATGCATGTGTGTCTTCATAATAGAACGATTTGTAATCCTCTGGGTATATACCCAGTAATGGGATTGCTGGGTCTGGGGTGAGATAAAACATAATTTAACGGGGGTGAGATAAAATATTCATATCTTTGGACCATTTTAAATTAAATCATTTGCTTTTTTGTTATTCAGTTATTTGAGCTCCTCATATATTTTGATTCTAATTGTCAGATGGGTAGTTTGCAAATATTTTCTCCTATTCATGTGGATTGTCTCAAGTTTTTTGCTAGATATAATATTTTTATGAATGAGTACACATCTGTGCTTAAATTAGAAGTAACATAATGCCTTGTGTATGGCAAAATATTTCCTTTACACTTAGAAGCTAAAACAAAAAATAGCTAATTCATTTCTGATATAGGAGAGTTAGTAATTTTTTACACTACTGAGTAAAAATTTTCATAAACAACGTATGTGGTTTTTACAATTAGAAGAATGACTGGGTCAGAATTAATAGATGTTATTTCTGGAATTGTGAAGATCCAAAGGTATGTCTTGTGAAAAGGCTGAAATTTTTTTATTTTTATTTTTTTTCTTTAAATCTTGAACTGAGGAGCAACAAATCTTCAACACATACCTGAAACTAAGCATTATTTGGAAAATACAAAGGCTAATTCTCATCCTAAAACTCACTTTTTATTTTGGGTATATTTAGCAACTTTATTTACATAAAATGAGATTCAGATTGTATAAAATTTCTGGGTTATGTTATCCTAATTCCTCAAATGATCCTATCCCCACGTGTAATATGTCAATGCCTATTCATAAATAGAAAGATATTTGTAGTTATTAAAATTTTTAAATCCCTAAATCATCACACACACACACACACACACACACACACACACACACACACAGTTTTTTTGTTGTTCCCTCCCTGTTTTAGGCAAATAACATATTTTTTCTAATATACAACACTCTTTTTGATTCATGTTTCCATAGAAACCAAACGGTCAGTGTGTTTTTGATCCTTGTTGCTATTGTGAAATGAATTTGGTGGTTTGGGAGTAGGTGAAAATTGTTAAATAATAAGTAAATCTGAGTATGAGCTTTTAGAGAAAACATAAGCCTAAAAAAGAATGAGTTCATGTCCTTTGTGGGGACATGGGTGAAGCTGGAAACCATCATCCTGAGCAAACTATCACAGGAACAGAAAACCAAATACCGCATGTTCTCACTCATAAGTGGGAGTTGAACCATGAGAACACCCCATAGACACAGCAAGGGGAACATCACACACAAGGCCCTGTTGGAGAGTAGGGGTCAAGGGGAGGGAGGGCATTAGGACAAATACCTAATGCATGTGGGGCTTAAAACCTAGATGACGGGTTGATAAGTGCAGCAAACCACCATGTCACATGTATACTTATGTAATGAATCTGCAAGTTTAGCACATGTATCCCAAAACTTAAAGTAAAATTTAAAAAAATTAAAATTAAAAAAAGAGAAAGCATGAGCCTCATGATAAAAATAAAGATTAAATATAAATAATACACTATCAAGTTTAAAACAGAAAAAATAGAAATATTGAAGGAAATAAAAAGTGTAAACACAGACTCATATGAATATATTAAATTTTAATCGTGAATAAAGGTGATACCACTGATAATTGTAGAAGACATTTGTTGTTTTCAAAATGATGCTGGAAAACTGGACACATCACATGAGGGGAAAAGAACTGGCCCTCTAACATTAGAAATGTGGTCTCTAAATGGTTACGAACCTCAGTGCCAAAGTAAAACTATATATTTAGCAGAGAAAAATGGAGACTTTTTGTGAACTAAGTAAAAGGACTTTATGAAAATTGTGTTCAAAATTATAATCCAAAGAGCAAAAATAATGATTACATTGGAAGTCATAGTCAATAAAGAATACCATAAATAAAAATTACTGACAGCTGACAGCAGAAAAGAAGGTATTTTTCATGTCTAAAATTTTTGAGAATGATATATAGGACATAAACTTACATTAACGAGGTGAAAACACAAAATGAAATTTTCTAAAAATATAAAGAGGACATTTATAAAGTAAGGGATATTAGTTACTTTTTAACTGCTGTGAAAATTACCACAAACTTAGTGACTTAAACAATAAAAACGTATTCTTTTTTAAAAAATTATTTTTTATTCAGTCTCCGTAGAGACTGCCAAAAATTGCCAACGCTGACTGTATTTCAAGTAGTCATGGTGGGGTATTGGGAAAAGTTTTCAATTAGCAATAATCGCGCCTCAGATAAACCTCATTGGCTACGATACTGCCACTGCGCAAAGCTTAAAACGTGTTCTTTTATAGTTGTGAAGTTCAGAAGTTTAAAATTGCTCTCCACCGGATAAAGTGAAGATGTGAGCAGGCCTGCTTCCTTCTGAGGCTCTGAAGGGAAAATCAGATTCCTTATATTTTTCAGCCTCTGCAGGACTCCTGCATTCTCTGACTTACAGTCCTTCCTTGTATCCCTCCAGTCTCTTGCTTCTGTCGTCACATCTGCTGCTTCTGCTTCTGATCTTCCTGTCTCCCTCTTATCAAGACCCTTGTAGTTACACTAAGCACACCCACATAAACCTGGATCATCTCTCCATCTCAAAGTCCTTAATTTAACCACGTCATTAGAGTCCCTTGTCCAGGTAAGGTAACATTCACCAGGTTCCAGAGATAAGGCATGGACATCTTTAGGGAAAAAGAAGCTTTGTTTAGCCTACCATGGAAAGGGAGCCCAAACAAGAAGCACTGGGATAGATGTTCAGAAGTTACTAGTAATGGAATAATTCCAACAAAAACAATGAGATGCCTAGATATTCAAATAAAGTCAAGCCTTGGTGGAAATTTAGGGCAAAAAGAATGTTCAGGCCTTGCTGGTGGAAGGGTGGAATGGTGTAGCCATACCAAAGAGCCATTTGACATCTCAAAGTCAAATTGCTTATAGAAATGTACAGAGGACTCAGCAGTGTCACACCCAGTAAAAAAAATGTTTTACATAAGTCTATAAACTTGTGTGAGCTAAAATGCTTATAATAACATTGTACTTGATGGTGATATTTGAGGTCAGATATAATATTTGGAGGCATCGCTGGCAGGGAATAAAATATTTGGAGGAAAACTATGGAGTATGATGCAGCAGTTATATGCACTCGATTAGATGTTCACAGAACTACTTGATGGGCTTTAGTGCAATAGTGTATATGGAACCAAAATATATACATGGATATGCTACACACTCCCTCACATAAATATGACAATGTATGTATATTCATATATAATTATGTAATTGTGTACATACAATATTCTGTATATTAGAAAACACAATCAAATAAATATAATATGCAATAAGGACATTTAATTGTTATCTATGGTGTTGAGAGAAACAAGTTTGTGGTATGAAGATGAAAGAGAATAAACGAATGACTGCAATGCACAGATTGTTGATCATAACATGCCATCAACTGGGTAGCAACGTTACTTCAACCCTGTGCATCTGAGATAGAAAACAATCATGAATATAGGCCAGACTGGAAATATCTCTGAAATATGCTGACAAGCTAACTTATTTCAAATTTATTGAATGCTTATTCTTGTTGTTTTGGATTTTCCCTCTCACCGTTTAATAGTTACTTTCATGTTTCAAGAGGATATTCAAAACACTGATTAAGCAGTATAGACACCAGCCAATCAGAACAGATGCACAGTGTAAACTGACATATTGGGGTAAGCCTATTTAATAAGAGTGTCACAGGTACATTACATTATAGTAGCCACTGCAAACAGATTAAAATATTGGGTGAGTATCCTGCCAGTCCTTTAAATTCAATTGTACAAAATATTTAAATTTGAAATGTACATCTTCCCAGAAAATAGATGTCAAATGTTTACAATTATTCTAACCATGAAATTGGGAATATTTTAATATGCTTGGATGGAAAATAAAAATGACATGTAATGTTGACTTTAAAATACACACAAGCATATTTTTCCCACTGTTCTACATGAAAGTATTGAACTTAGTAACTTGTATTTAACTTCATAATTGAGTAAAATGATATGAGAAGTCCAGGATCCAGTTGTATTTAACTGTTTTAATATACTTTCCTTCTATTGGGGTCTTACAGAAGAAAGTGTAAGATGTCTTTCATGCGACTTTGAACTGAAAAATATAAGTAAAATCTTGCAATTTGAAATACTCTAACTATTTGAGCACTGGAAAAAGCAAGTGAATTTTTTCAACATCATTTAATAGCAGGTAAAAGTTCCTGTGTATGGGAAATAGACTTGTAGGGTGTTGTTGTGGAGGAAGGGCTGGAGTTAATGTGTAAAGACCCCAGATAGGCAAACTGAGGGGAACATGAAAGGAGACAAAAGGATTTATTGAACATACGTAAAGTTACATAGTTTCCAAAAGGGAGCCAGTGATTATCTAATAAATTTCTAGTGGCAAAAGAAGTGGACAGTGGGAAGAGCCTATGATCAGTTGCCAAATTGCCAAAGGAGGAGCACACGAATTGGTGATTTTCCTTTGAAGTCTGAGTAGAAAGTAAAATAACAATGTCAAATGGTTTTCAAAGGGATTCAGTTACATAAGCTAGAAAGTGTTAAGAAAAAAAAGTTTCCTATGACTCTGCCACTTACTGGAGCGTAACAATTAGCCTCCACATGAAGTGAAGTGGTGGTTAAAATATTTAATTACTGGATTTTTGGATGGGAGAATGCTTGTTTGTACTATTTGTCAATTTCCATGTAAATATTACCAGAATGACCAGTATAAGCTATCAATGTGTAATGTCAACTGGCTTGCATCATTTCTGAAATTTAACAATTGGCCCTTGTATGCAGGTAGAAGCTAGTTCTAATACATCATTAGAACTTTAAATTACTGTGAACTTTAAATTATTAAACTGCGTAAAGCCCTTTGCACAGTGTTTGGCACAGAAGAACAATACATATTAGCACTCCCTGAATTTCTTTTTCAGTGCAAGAAAGGATGCTTTCTTCTCCTATTAGTATCAGATATGTAAGTAAATATAATTAATAATAATATTCATAACTATATAGACAAATATGAGATGAATAAAGGAAGTTAATCTTGACGGGCAAGTGAACATCCTAACATTTCAATAGTTGTATATCACTGACCTGTTTGATGTTGGGAGGAAAAGGCATATGTAAAGAATTACTGAGCTGGCCTGTGTTGTCCAAATTCAGCACATTCCAAAGAAAATTTGTTCCTTTATCATGTTCTTAGAGATAATCTCCAGACTCTTGGCATATCCTACCTGAAAAGAATGTCTGTTTCTCTGTGACCATGGACCAGGTCAGATAGTCTGGGAAAACATTTTCATTTGCAGTGAAGTCCTTGGATCATGTAGTATTCATTGACCTAAAGAGAGAATGGAGATTGAGTAACTAATGTCAGACATGAGAGTGTGCCTTATCTATATGACCAATCCCCACTAAAAACGCTGAACACAAAGGGTCCAGTGAACTTCTCTGGTTGGCAATACCTTTTGTGTACTGTCATTGTTAGAATTAAGTTCTGTCTCTAGGATTCCACTGGGAGAAGACAATTGGAAACTTGTGGCTGGTGTCTCCTGTGGTCTGTTCTTTGCATATTTTACCTTTGCTGATTTTAATCTGTATCCTTTTTATATAATAAACTCTAACCCAGAGTATAACCAAAAAAGCCCAGATGGTGAGATAGTTGAAGTTTAAATTTTATAGCTTCTTACTTTTCCCAACTTTTCCCCACAATTTTAATTATCTGGCTCTTCTTGTTCTATATTATGTTCCAGTCCTTACATTATGTCTTATTGTTTTGTTTAAAAAAATGTCGTGACCTACTAATCTTCACAAAGAGGTTAGCTACTGACAACATACTTGCATGCTTTCTCAGTCATACTTGTATTTTAAAGACATTTATTAAAGTTAAAAGTTTATTGGACTAAGTTAATGATTACTAAAAAGGAAATTCTATCCACTGAGATGGACAATAAACACAATGCTAGAAATGAATTCTATATCAGTGGAAGATTTGGCCATATCTATAGAAATGTTTGGGTGACAAAACTGGTGTGGGAATACAACAGTTGAGGGCAGTTGAGGGCAGAGGCTAGAGATTCTACTCAGCCTCCCACGATGCACAGGACAGACCACCACAACAGGGGGTTGGCTGACCAAAATGTCAGCAGTGCAAAGTTGAGAATAGATGCTCTGGAGTTAGCTTTAATCATTCAGCCTGAAAGCAAAGAAGAAATTCCACATTATTTCAGGGAACCAAACAGCAGTAAAAAATGTCTTAGTTGGCAAAAGTCAATCTGTGAGGTTTATAATTTCTAATGAACAAACACAAAACTATAACCCAGGAAACTAAAGAAATTGAAACTACATAAAATGTAATCTCAGTTGTAATCAGTGAACAGAGTTTAAAGCATTAGGTTTTTTTTTTAATTTTTTTAATTATACTTAAAGTTCTGGGGTACATATGCAGATTGTGCAGGATTATAACATAGGGGAATTGGGGAGGGATAAAATTAGAAAATTAGGAAAAATACCTAATGTAGATGATGGGGTGATGAATAAAGCATTAGTTTCTAAATATATTTTGATTTTTTTTTATTAGGTTAACACTGAAGTAACAACTGAAGAAAAATTTCCTACTTACTAGGTGGTAATTTCCTGTAGTTTATTATTGATAGTCAATTTAATTGGAAAAAAAGACATATTTGCTTTTGTATCTATAAATTCAAAGTATTAATAAGCTGATGCTTTGTATGTGCTTTGTATGAAAAGAAATATTTCAGTCATGGAAAAATTTACACCACTTTAAATCTCTTCAATATAATGTTTCAGTTAATTTACCTCTAAGTTTTCAGTTACAAATAAAGCATTTTAACTTTCACATTTTAAAATGAAAATAGCATTGCCTACCATAGTTAGACAGCCATTGAATTTTTGAGACGGAGGGTCTTGGAAACTAATGTCAGCACAGGGGAGTTTCAGTGTTTTTAGCCATCAAAAATATTGTTGATCACATAAAAGGTTATCCTTTGTCCCTGCTCCATGCACATAAAATTCTGATTGATGTCAATGGGAACCACGTGCAGCTTTTGAGGGCACTGAAGTTTGAAACTTTATGGTGTGTTTGGAATATTTTTGAAGTCCAGTTTATGAGGAGAAATGCAGCGTTTGAAAAGTAGTTCTTCAGGGCTTATGATTATCCACTGAGAACAAGTTTAGATCGCCTATTTTACATGCAGCGTTAGGCTGGAATTGCAAAACACAACATGGGTAGGGAGAAGATGATTTATAATGGATTGTTTCAGTTGACTACAATTCCTAGATTTATAGCCTTGAGGGCCCCGTGGCAAATTGTCCGCCTCTTTTTTTGAACATTAATATTCATGAGTTTCTTTTATTCAGCTGCAATAGTAGTATATATTTATTTATTCATAGTATTGCTATAAAATAAGTGTATAACTTTCCTTCGCATTGTCCACGAAATTCATCAACAGAACAGATGAGATCACCATTACGTCAACGAAGTCATCAGTAAACTGAACTTTTAAATTATGACCAAGTACGTGTTTGTAAGACCTCTTCATATTTTTTGGTGCTTATCTTGATAAATATATTTAAGTACTCTACAAAAAACTCCTTGAATGTATTCCTACAGCAAGAGATCAGACATTGACCAGGTAAATATAAACACTACAAAAATAAAAGTGATGGTTTGTCTTAGGAAATCCCAAGTACATTAATCTGCTACACAGCACATGATACAACATTTATCAATTATAACATAAAATTAAGTAAAATAAATTATTATAATATAACATATAATTTTAAAATAATCTAGATTTCTTACATAATAGCACTAAAATCACCTAACCATTCAAATACTCAATGACAATTACAAGTAATATAAAGAACAATTACCTACTCCCATTCATCAAATATCAAATTATTTACTTGGATTAGCAGATTCTTGAACAAAATGCATATCACATATACAAATAATCACTTTTTTAAAAATCTGAAACAGAATTGCTAATGTTATCTGAAACTTCCACATTTCCCAGTTTGAAGGTATAAATGATATAATCCAATTTATATGTCCTAATTTTGCCTTTCTTAACTAGCTCTTGTTTCCATTTTGGACCCTACTCAAGTTGTGCTTAGAGCTGCTGAAACTGTGCAGCTTCTCAGAGACATCTTTGTGATTTTGCTACTTTTGGGTCTTGACAGCTCATCCAGTCTGTGCCTGATAATCCATCTCAACCATACATGAAGGAAGGTGTTTAATCAGCAACCAAGAAGGAGGACTTCTATGAGAAGAACAATAAATGACAGCCTTTCAACCAACAACAAATCTTTACATTTAGGAAGATTTTATGGTGAGTATGCAGGAGTTATGATGAAAATAATTGAAAGTAAAAAGACAAGAAATGGAATGCAGAAAAGAAGCCAAGAAAGGGAAGGGAGAAGGCAGGAGAGATACAATTTGGTTAGTTTTACATTTTATGTATACAACAGAAAATTACTTCTTCTGCTACTTTGTGGCTGTCATAGGTTCCTCAAAAATTAGTCCAATAACCAGAGAACAAAACTTCCATGCTCTTTTTTCTTCCATCATTTCTTGTCGCTGTTAGACAGTTCCATTGGCTCCACTAGATCTACTCCCTCTTCTCTATCCTGCTCTGCACTCCTGGACGGTATCCTTCCATCCATTAGGATCCGGCTTCTCATCAGTTTGAGCCAACACTAAGAGATTAAAGAGTGGGAGGAGAGCAAGGTACCTCCCTCCCTTTGAGACTGACTTTAGCTGGTTATTGAAAGGTCATCTTTTGCTTAAAGGGTTTGATAGTCAACACTTCCTCTTGTCTCACTTACTCTAAAGCTTGTAAGCTGCTGCCAAGAGCTCTGCTTTCTGTCCATGTCATGCTCTTAGTCTGACATGTCCATGTCAGTTACTCAGTTTTCTCTACATTCTTTTGATGTAATTATAGTCTCTTTATTAAACACATCACAAATTATCCAGCTTGAAAGCACCATTTAATTTCTGACAGAACATGACAAATTAGAGGTTGAGGTTTTTGTTGTTCTGTTCTCTCCAATATCTCCCTTAACAGAACCTATTTATTTTGTGCTGAGAAAAGAAGGTAAGAGGAAAAATATTAGTAGTAGATGGAAATTACATAATACTGAGAAATTCCCATGGGGTGACAAAATTTTTCTGCCTATGTTTCTCAATGGACTATTGGATTTTATTATTGATTAATGAGAAATTAATTATGAAAACAGGATTGGTCCTGTTCCACTTAACAAAGTACAACTTGCCCTCTAACCTGTGCCAGATCAATCTCCATGTGGAGTGTGGTTGTGTCCATAAATACTGTTTTCTTATATACAATATTGGAAATTACCTGGAAAGATTATTCTCTACTTACGGAATCTGAAAATGAATGGAATGGGTTTCCCACTCTCAAGTTCAACAGATATTTTTTGATTAAAAATGTTTTACTTGGTGGCTCAAGCCTGTAATCCCAGCACTTTGGGAGGCCGAGGCGGGTGGATCACGAGGTCAAGAGATCGAGACCATCCTGGTCAACATGGTGAAACCCCGTCTCTACTAATACAAAAAATTAGCTGGGCATGGTGGCGCGTGCCTGTAATCCCAGCTACTCAGGAGGCTGAGGCAGGAGAATTGCCTGAACCCAGGAGGCGAAGGTTGCGGTGAGCCGAGATCACGCCATTGCACTCCAGCCTGGGTAATGAGCGAAACTTCGTCTCAAAAAAAAAAAAAAAAAGTTTTACTTTAGGGGAACAGTAAACACTGGTGCTTATCAGAAGGTGTAGGGTGGGAAGAGGGAGAGGAGCAGGAAGAATAACTGGTGGGTACAAGGCTTAATACCTGGGTGATGAAATAGTCTGGACAACAAACCCCTATGACACAAGTTAACCTATGTAACAAACCTGCACCTGTACCCTGAACTTAATAAATGTTTAGGAAATGTTCTATTTTAATATTGCATCATAATCAACATGTAAGATGAGAGGCTGAAGGTCTCTGCTCTTACAAAACAAAGATCAGGTCAGCCTATGTGGTCATATTTTCAGGTTATTGAAATATTTGGGCTGTAATTCTTAAAAGCATCACTATTATTAAATGCCTGTCAAATTTAAAAGCTTTGCAAATTCCTCTTTTCACTGTATCCATTTACTTGTATGTCCACAGAATAAGTTTGCATTCATCAGATTCCCAGCTCTTTTTAGTTTCTGAGTCCCCATCCTCTCTCACACCATTCACAGGTGTGTTATCAATTACATTTTAAGGATCAATTTATATATGTAGTTACCATGCAATCTTACCAAGACTACATCTTAAAACTTATGCTTTGTAACTGTGTGTAAATAGGTACAAATCCTTAAAAAGCTTAAATAATATCAATATTTTCCAAATATTTACCAGTTAACAAATAGCATTAGTTTTCCTAGGTGTTTTGACATCCAAAGCACATGGCTAAAAAGAAAAGCCAGTTCCCAGATCCCAGACAGGTTTCTTTATCCTCGGCACTATTCACATTTTCAGCTGTATACCTCTTTGATATAGGGAATTGTAATATACACTGCCGGAGTGTTTAACAAACGATCTGGCCTCTAACACACCACATGCTAGAATCACCATCTCCACAACTGTCAGAATCAAAAACACCTCCAGACATTTCCAAATTCTTCCTGTTAGGGGCCGGGGGAGAGGGAACAACCACCTCTGGCTGAGAACCACTGGTATAGAATGAAGACATTATTGTTGCCGCCCTATGGCCCCTTAATTATGTAATATTTGAATGAAAACATTAAAATTCTAAAAGAGAATAAAACACATAACTGGTCATATTTCCAGTCTATATAAGGTCTTTTTGTGGCCTAAAATATTACAGCTTTCGGATTGAACATCTTTATCAAATAAGAGGCAGCATAGCTGAATACTTAAAGCATCTGCTTCCTGAGTTCAGATTACCACTCCTGGTGGCTCTGGGGAAATTATTGAACATCTCTGTTCAACAATTTTCTTGTAGGATAAATAGGAACAATTTATACTATTTTATACTATTTAAACTGTTGAAGGATTAAGTCAGTTAATACTTGTAAAGAACTTAGAAAACTGGTAATATAGGATGAACTCTTATTGTTTAGACATAGAAGAATGGACTTTGGGAAGAGGTGAGGTTAGTTGACATACAGTACAAATCCTACCACCATTTATATAACCTCAGAAGAAAAATTATATAACTTCCTTCATTTTCAATTCCTTTACACATTAAAGATGGTCTTGAAAGCTGTGCAAAACCATATTTCAAATTCTGAGGCTTTGTTCATGAAACCACGTTACTAACAATATTCAAGACAGAAAAGAATTGAATTGTTAAACATACCATAGTAGAAACGTGCGTGTGTGTGTGTGTCTGTGTCTGTGTATGTGTGTGTCTGTGTGTGTGTGTGTGTGCACTGCTGCTTTGATGAGGTGTTTCATTGTAACATGCAGCATTTCTAGTCACACAGAACATGGCTCAACTGTATTTGCCACTGACACACTTTTTTCTGTTACTTGGTTTAGTTTGCCTTTACCAAACAGATAGGCCTTCTGCTTGTAATACTGACAGAAATACTAAAATGGAAAATAATGCTAGTATTTGAATTCTGTCCGAGTTTTTGGTGGCTTTTGGTCTTAGAAATATTTTAGCTAACTCATAAACTGAAAAGAGAAATGGAGAAGGAACACATCTAGAAAAATAAAATTATAAAGAGTACTCTGAATAATATATAGGAATTTCTAAGTTTAAAGCAGAAACTCATTTTTTTATAACTAAAAAGGGAATAGGATAATTATATCATTGTGTTTCTAGATAAAATAGAACATTTCCAGAGAGTAACAAGCCATGCATCTGGGGAGAAAACCTCTTAGATTCCAGGTGATATGGAAAAATGAGGGGGAGACATGAATTAATCTTCTTCTCCAAGGAAGCACACTTCTGTGCCTCTTTAAAACTATTGAAAGTACATTAATTTTAACTTATTATTGGGTCTTCCATCCCCCAGCAAGAAACCCTGAACACAATTGGATTACCAGTCCACTTCAACTCTCCAGGAAGTCTACCAGAAGCAGTCTGTTAGAGTAAGATGGTCCAAACACTGCACCTCCCATGCAAAATTCCTGTCAGCATTTTTGGTTTTCTGCCATGTCCTCATACCCAAAGTCGTCACTCATTATTCCTTAGGGCAGAATGCCACCCAGTTGGTATAATGGATATAAAGGACAGGTTTGACTACCTCCTCTTAAAAGAAAATCCCTTTATAAACAAAATACTAGACTCAATTTTTAAGAAAAGGAGACCCTAAATGTCTACCAGTGAGCCAGGGTGCCACTTCGGAGGCAGTGTGAACTTTTGTCCCTGATTGATGTAGGTCCCACTTGGGAGAGTGATCATGACAATTATAAACAATATTTTATTTCCCCAGTGGCAATATTTTGTGTGGAACCAGGAACTAACTAACATCCTTCCAAAACATGGTGACTTACCCCTGAGAAACAGTCTTAAGAGATCCACAAGCATTTCAGGACAAACCACCAGAACATCACGTAACGCTCAGATGCATGTGAAGGTTTTTTATATTTTATTTTACTTTATTTTTTCCTAAATGAGGCTACCCTAGGTTGCATGGAGGTTTGAAAAGGATAACTGAATTCTAATTTAATCACAAATTATGCAGCAATTCTTACAGCATGGTAATTATTCTATTGGAAATATTGGTATGAAGTTTGTGACTCTAGTTGAGATGATCAATGACATCCTCTCAGGTTAGGAAAGCATTCAGTTCAGCCTCAAAGAATCGGCCAGGGTTGTTATGAAAGTCAGCTTTTTCCTAGACATTTTCTTTATGGGTCAAGGCAGATTCTATACAATATACATATGTATACCTGGATTAATGCCTCAAGAAAAGTGGAAAGGTCAATATAGAATCTCAAAAATAATCCCACCTGGATTTCGAAGGTATTCCTGATTGTTAGAAACTTTGTTCAGCTGATGAGTTTGGGACACTGTGGAACATTTTTAAGGCCACTACATTAGGTTGCCACAACCTGATGTTTAGAGTCTTGATAAGAATAGCCTTAATTAATTAAGTGTTGTTTATAAATAACAAATTTGGTCACAGCCTATGCTAGTCAAATAATCTGAGTAGCCAACTGGGCATCGTATTCATGGTCAGAAGGTAAGACAGTGTAGAAACGAGGGGCAGTGTAGAAACTCATGGGACGAGTCTCCACAAGTTTCTCGTGTTTTGGCACATCTTGCAAGTGGAAGCATCACCCCTTGATTCCAGACTATTTTTCCAAGGATTTTGTAAACATTCATATAGAATATTTTACACATTTATGAGACATGTTGTATTTTGTTGCATGTATAGAATGTATAATGATCATGTCAGGGAATTTGGGGTACCCATCACTTTGAGCATCTGCTTTTTCTATGTGTTGGAAAAGAAATTCAGGTTTACTTTTCTAGCTACTTTGAAATGTATTCTACTTTTTCCTTTCTATAATTATCCTTCTCTGCTATCAAGCATAACTTATATTTTCTACCTCATTGTATATTTGTATTCATTGACCTACCTCCCTTCATCCTTACTTTCTCTCATACACCCTGCCCAGCCTGGTATTTATCATCCCACTCTCTACTTCCCGGTGATCAACTCTTTTGGCTCCTACACAATAGTGAGAACATGGAAAATTTATCTTTACATGTCTGGCTTATTTCACTTAACATGGTAACCTCCACTTCCACCCATCTTGCCATTTTGTATGGCCAATAGTATTTCATTGTGTATATACGCTACATTTTCTTTATCCATTCATCCACTGATGAATACATAGATTGATTTCATATCATTTCTATTGTGAATAGTGATGCAATAAAATCTCTGAGTTCAGATATCCCTTTGATATACTGCTTTCTTTTCCTTTGGATAAATATCCAGTAGTGGCATTGTCAGAGCATATGGTAGTTCTATTTTTAGGTTTTTGAGAAATCTCTGTACTGTTTTTCATAGTGGCTTTACTGTTTACATTCCCACTAACAGTGCGATAGAATTGCCTTTTCTTAACACTAGAGGTGTTTTTGTAGTGTGCAGCCCTAGTGGGCAGAGATAATATCTCCCTCCAGAGAAAAAGCATACAGGCCAGTTTAATAAAGATAATGTCTTCTTCAGTGCCAAAGGTCAGGCAGGTTTGCATAAAGCCCAATTTAATAGAATGGGATTTTGTGAACTCAGTATTCCTTTCCTTTAATGCAACCCATTGTGGACTCAAGTGTCACTTGGCTTTCCTTCTGTCACCATGTGTAAATATGGGTTTAGAGTAACAACACAAGAACATGTTGATCTCTGGCTATAGCTACTGCTATGAGTAATAAACCTACTTTATCACTGGCCCAATAGTCTCATTTTCTGTCAGCATCAATAAAACTGTAGCAACAAATCTGTTAGTTGGCCACTATGATAAAATTGCAAACCTTTACTGTTCTTGAAACAAATTAGTATGGGTATACATTTTTTATCTCAACTACAAAACTGCCTTAACTATTAGTGCATGCTATTTTCTGTTTTAACATTGAACATTCTATATGTGTTTTTTCCTAATCATTGCAATGCCATGAGATTCTACAATCCAAGGAGATCATAAGCAATCGTACCACACAATCACAAAAGAAAGAGACACTGCTGTATAGAACCACTTCACTTTCCTTTGCCTGTTTTGTGTGTGTGTGTGTGTGTGTGTGTGTGTGTTTTGTCTCTTCTACTCATGTCTTTATCTTGTATTCTCTGCCTCGATTCTGTTAAATTCTGCAACTTAAAACCTGAGTTAATAAGTATTAAAAGTAAATATAAAATGAAAATAACTGAATGCTTATAAATAGAATACAGCTTTTATAAATCAAAGAAAAAAAGTCTCATACGATTGTCCAAAATTTTACCAAGATCTTACAATATTTAATTATCACTTCCTGTAACAAATCGCTGTGAGAAAATCAGTTCTTTGGGAAATGCCTTTTGGGAAACGAGGTTTATTACTTTTTTGGTTGGTATTCATTACAGCAACAATTGAAGCTAATCCTTACTGAGGTTCCACCATTGACCCAGCTTATGTAGGTGAAAGCTAAACCTTAAAGTCTTTATAGATTGTTAAATTTATATACCCAGAATCAAACCTATTTGAACTCAATAGTAAATTAATATTAGTTGAATATGGTCAGTGTTGTCAAATTTTGTCAGGTGAAAATATTAACAAAAATTGAAAATGTCCCAGTTCTTTTATTTTCACTTGTGTTTCATAATTCTACAACTCAGTTAAACTGAATAATAAGTAAACACAAATAAATATTTTTGCTATATTCTTTGATCAGACATACAATTTACATATATTTATTTACTATGTTCAATTAAGTAGCAAAATATCTGGAGCAGCGAGACTGGCTCCTCTATTCCTGATATGGAAATTGCTATTCATAAACCTCATATTTTTAAACAATTGCTTGAAGTTTACATTAAGCACGTTGATTTATTCACAATTGCTTTAATCTTATGCTTGTAAATGAATATAAGCTTTTAAATAAAGATTTATGTTAATGGAGCCTTACACATTTAAACATATTGGGAAAAAAAACAAAAGAAAACATGCATTAATGTTAGAGATGATCTTATGCAGTGGTTTAATTATATTTTGTAAGATATTACCATGCTTGTTATCTAACAGTGACAGAGGGGAGTCTCATGACCTTTCAAGTTTTTTAGAACCATCCAGGAAACAGCAATTTCAAAAGCATTTTTATCTGTGACACTGCACAGCAAGACAAAATGTAAAATTCAGAAGTTACATACTATGATAAATCTCCAAAGAAGTTCCTTTTTCACATTCATTGACATTTCCATAGTGCAGAGATACATTTATCAGAGAACTTTGCCCAATAAAAGTAAATTAGATTAATGGAAGGGAAAAAGAATCATAATTCTGTATAAGCATATTATGTGAATCTATTTCTATTCAACTTCTTTTTGATAGAAGAGTTTCTTTTTTCAAATGTCATGCTAAAAATGGAAACAATTGGACTTTTTATATCTAGATATGTCCACGAGAATATTTTCTTATCCATTTAAAATGAAATTTAATGTTTACTTGTATTAAAATTAATTGTAATAATATGACATCTAATTTAAGATGGATTTCAGGTAAAACGATGACATTGATTTTTCTTATAATATATAAAAATGAAGTTCTCCTTCCTAACTATAGGGCACTTTGTTGATAGGGTATTTTTAAACACAAGATGCAAAATAATATTATTCAACATAGATGTCTTTCCATAATATAAAGAAGATTTTTGATGCTCATGGAATTGGCAAAGACTCTTGATATTATGAAAGAAGAATGAGGTTCGGTTACACAAATTGTCTAGGGACTCACAGATAGGAATGGCAGGACAAGTAATGGCTTGATTAGATGAAATAATTTTTCACACTCATATTGAGAAGAATTTATGAATAAATGACTTGTTTGCCCTTTATCTGGTGTATTTTAACATAATAGGAGGCAACCGGACACGATCATGTCTAAGTAATTTTTTTGATCTATCATGTGTGTTTGACACTAGCCTTTATATTAAAAAGCTTTTCCAGGCATAATTTTGAAAGTTTAGGACACTTCTTTGGGAACAGATAAATGAAATCTAAAAGAACTGGACAACATTATTTATTTTTAAATACTTCATAAATATTACATATAAATATAGACTACATGTTAGGCTATGTTTCAAAAGAATAATGTAAACCAGAGTTACTGCTTTTCTGTTGAATATAACTCTAAAATATTTGCCTTAATAGCTTAGTGAATATACTCAGTCATTTAAAAAAAAAAAAACTAAACTTTGAAGGCAAATATTCCAATAGTTATATTCACCAGTAAAGCAGTGAGCCTTGGAGTCTTCTATGTGAAAATATAATATAAAGATATTTTCAGTCAACTGCCCTAAAAAAAATATCTTGTGTTCCCCTTATTTGTTTCTTCTTTCCTTCTCCCAAAGCCCTGGCAGAATCACTTTTTGATTCCCTGGAGAAACACTTTTGATTGTATTTTGATATTTACACACACTATTCACCAAGTGTAATTCACACTATTACACACACTATTGAGCATTATTTTCTCAAATTGATTTTCTCTCATCCATCAGCCAAAAATTAAACTTTAGAAGAAATGTCATTAGAAGAATATTTGTTCTAGAATTGAAATTATGTGAGACGTTTTTAACAAGCAGAAAAGAAGATTAGGGATATGGTTTTTTGTTAATGCTTCCTCAGACCTGTGACACTCAAAAGGCAATGATGATAATAAAAGAATAATTTCTGAAAAAAAAAAAAAACTAGAAAAATAACTTCAATGGGCCCAGATTTTTTTTAATTAATTCATTTTTTAATTACTTCACTAGTTTTGGATTCCTCCACAATCCTTAAGAATTAGTAATTTCTGATTTTGTTAATCTATTAATCTATTTGTTAATCATTTTTAGTTTAGTTTTTTTGAATAAATTTCCTCTTTTTTCTGCACTGAATATAAACACCTTGAAAGCTGAGATTAGATTTGTCTTGAATTCTGCTATACCTCAGGCATAGTCTACCTTACTTACTAAGTTAGCACTCTCCTCTCTACATATATGTAATTTATAAACATACTTCTCAGAGCCTTTATTACAAAATTCTACATATGTGTAAAACATTATAAATCTAGTCTATTTATTAAAGATTAATTTTAGTAATTAGTAGTATTTATAAAGAAATAATATTTTGATGGCTGACACCAGGAAATCAATTAGTGTCTCAAAAATGATCACGGTTTTCTGCTTATTCTTATATAAATTGGCGGTTACAATTTCTAGATTTAGACTTAGAAAAGAATGATAAATGTGAGAATTGTGGGGCGTTTTAGAAAGTAACCTTCAGCACAAAACACCACACCAGCAGTAGTGGATGTCCAGGGGATTACTAGAAAATCTTGATGTTTGTCCTGTGAAAATACTTTCCTACTCTTAAAATAGTGTAAAATATAGAAACTCTAACATTTGAACAAAGCCTCACTTAAGAGAGTTTGAATAAACAAAAATGAATGACAGAAAATGTTGACGAGGATGTGGAGCAACAGAAACTCTCATTCATTGCCAGTTTAAATGCAAGATGGTAGTCACTTTGGAAGACAGTCTGGCAGTTCCTTAGAAAACTAAGCATATTCTTACCATGTTATTCTGCTTTCGTGCTATATGGTATTTACAAAACAGAACTGAAAACATACATTCACACAAATATTTATAGCACCCTTATTTATAATTTCAAAAGTTCAGGAGCTACCAAGATGTCCCTCAATAGGTCATTGGATAAATAATCTTTGGTACATAGAAACAGTGGATTATTAATCAGAATTAAAAAGAAATCATATTATGAAGCCATGAAAAAAAAATAAGGAAAAATTAAGTGCATCTTGTTAAGTAAACGAAGACAATCCGAAGAGGCTACATACTATTTGATTCCAACTACATGACATTCTGGAGATAGAAAACTATGAAGACTATAAAAGGTTCGGGATTGCCAGGGCTTTGGGAGGACGAAAGCAGCAACAAATAAGTGGAACAAAGTGATTTTTTTAGGGCAGTAAAATTATGCTGTGTGATATTGTAATAGTGAATCCCCCTCATTATATATTTGTCAAAATTCACAGATTGTACAAGATAAAGAGCGAATTTTAATGTATACTATAATCCTTACTCAATAATGTATCAAACTTGGCTCATCAACACAATTACGCAAGGTGTTATACTAGGAAACGCTGGAATGAGTGTGAGGGAGTTATGGGTGCTCTGTACTCGCCACACAATTTTTCTGTAAACCTAAAACTGCTTTATAAAAATAAAATTTATCAATTTTTATAAATGAGAGGTAAGTAGAAACAAATACATGAGATATTGTAACATGTTATTCACATTATTCACATATTCACACCTTTTTTTTAATGGAATCTTGCTCTGTTGCAAGACTATGTTTTAATGGGAATCTTAGCAAAATATTAGGGAAGAATCCTCACTCACTGTTGACCAAGATTTTACTTTCCTCATTGGTAACAATTTTAAGACAGCAGTTTCAATGCTTATAATGATGTAATATTGGTTAATAATTGGAGATGTTCATAACATTACACAGCTCTTTCCTGTTGTGTCTTTGAATCATTTTTAAAGTTTGAAGAGAATTCCATGCTTCTTGTCATCTTGTATCAGCAGATCATGCAAAAAAAGAAAGTTTTATCTATTCAGGGTCAAAGTTTTTTGACATAAACTAACCCCAGATTCATACCAATGAACAGAAAATAAGTAGGTCTCATTTTTAATTGAATCATGCAAGTAGAAAAACTATATTGTTTAAAACAAGATGTGGGCTGGGCACGGTGGCTCATGTCTGTAATTCCAGCACTTTGGGAGGAGGAGGCAGGCAGATCATGAGGTCAAGAGATGGAGACCCTATCTCCACTAAAATTACAAAAATTAGCTGGGCGTGGTGGCACATGCCTGTAATCCCAGCTACTCAGGAGGCTGAGGAAGGAGAATCACTCTGTCGCCCAGTCTGGAGTGCCGTGGCATGATCTCAGCTCACTGCAACCTCTACCTTCCCAGTTCAAGCGATTCTCCTGCCTTAGCCTCTGACTTCATTTGTTTTTGGAAACCCCAGAACACACCAATGTAAAGAGTCACAACAGTGGTAGAGATGGGGTTAAGCATGGTTCCAAGAACAGGGACTTTTATACTTACAAAAACCAATTTATTTACTAATGTTTACAATCCTTGCATATTTAACATGGACCAGTGTCATATATCACTATTTCTCAAAGACCATCTGGTCCCTTGATGGCAAGTGAACAATTGAAACCCTTGAAAGAGAAATTGTGTTTTGTGAGTTACATGACTACCTTCCTTTTGCTTCCAAGGTCTCCTCTGTAATCAAGAGAAGAATGCAGGAACTATATGTCCAAGAATCTCTTTCCATATTAGAGTTTACCAATGAGATTAAATCATGTGAAGGTTGACAGAGAGAGAGAAACAAATTCCATTATTCTTAGGCAAGCATTGTGACCAGAGGTGGAAACTCATGGCGGTCAGATGAGGTGGCTGCATAGACTTTGTGCGATCTCCCATTTCATGGTTGTATTGTTAGGAGTTCTGCTGCATCTCAAACCTTTTCACAGCGGATACACAGCTCTAAAAATTTAAAGTGATAGAAATTCAAGCTAAAATAAAATATGATGAACACATTCTCCAATAAAACATTTTATTTTAGCTTGAATTTCTGCAAATATAAAATTTATAGAGCATGGATATATTCTATTGATGATTATAATTTAACCTTTAGATAAATTATTTGTTAATATCTTGCATCTTAATACAAATATTATTCTTCATATAATCACTCAATTTTTGTATTAATTGAGGACCTGTTGCTATAGACTCTAAACAGCTTATAAATGTTTGGACAGTGATGAGGCAAGGTGATGAAGGAATAATATAGTGGTATGATCACCTCTGTCTAGTAGCTGTTATCCAACATCTGAGTACTTAGATTTTCCTAGAGGTATGTAAACTACTGTGTTAGAAAATACTAGAAGTGCATGATTGTATTTTTCATTCCCAAAGTCTAACATGCTAAATAGAGAAAAGGATTCTAAAATTAGTTTCTTTAATATTTTAAACAAAAGTGAATTTTCTTGGTTAAATATCCTACTTAATTGCATTTCTAAAAATGGCCTAAATGTGCATTGTTCGATATATGTGGTGAGATTTTTTTTAAGTACTTAATTATAATGTTTTATTTGATGAGACTAGCTGTTAGGTAATTTTTTCTTTAATGAGAAGAAGACAAACATACTTAATAAAATGTAAAAATAATACTGGAAAAATGTTTTAAATGATTGCTAAGTATTTTTTGTGAATACCTAATTAGTTGGCTAAGGCTGCCATAACTAAACAACACAAACTAAATGGTTTGAACAAACAAACTATTTTCACTCAGTTCTGGAGGCTCAATGTTTAAGATCATAGTGTCAGCAGGTTTGAGTCCTCCTGAGGCTTCTCCACTCGGCTTGCAGTTGTGTGCCTTCTCATTGTATCCTCACATTGTCTCCCTCTGTCTGTGTGCTCTACAATCTAATCTCCTCTTCTTATAAGGATACCAGTCATATTCAACTAAAACTGCACCCTAACAACCCTAATTTAATTGAATTATCACTTTAAATATTTTATCTCTAAAACAGTAATATTCTGAAGTACTACAGGTTAGGACTTCAACATATTAATTTTGGGGGAAGGAATGCAATTTAACTCATAACACTTGTGAAGTTTATCTCAT
The DNA here is from genome assembly GCF_030222135.1 of Aotus nancymaae. Lineage (NCBI taxonomy): Eukaryota > Metazoa > Chordata > Mammalia > Primates > Aotidae > Aotus > Aotus nancymaae. Next base: position 28,295,684 of record NW_026988435.1, read on the forward strand.
AGAAATATAACTTTCTATGGGTCTTTCATGACAATGAATGTGAGATGAATGCTATAGTCTGAATGGGTTCCTTCCAAAATTCAGGTGTTGCCAATATGACAATTTGTTTTGTTTTGTTTTTTGTCAGACAGAGTCCTGCTCTGTCACCCAGGTTGGAGTGCAGTGGTACCATCTTGGCTCACTTCAACCTCCACCTCCCAGGTTCAAGCAATTCTCCTGCATCAGCCTTCTGAGTAGCTGACACTACAGGCACATGCCACCAAACCTGGCTAATTTTTATATTTTTAGTAGAGATGGGATTTCACCATATTGAACAGGCTTTTCTTGAACTCATGACCTCAAGTGATCTGCCCTCCTCGGCTTCCCAAAGTGCTGGGATTACAGGCATAAGCCACCACGCCCAGCCCAATATAATAATATTAGGAGGTGGTGCTTTAAAGAGGTGATTAAGTCATGAGGGTTTCTACCCTCGTTAGTTGGACTAAGGTCCTTATACAAGAGGCTTCATATACCATTTGGCTCTAGCTTGAGCTTCTGTCTTCAGCCATGTGAGGACATAGCATTCCTCCCTCTGGAGGATTTAGCAACAAGGAACTATCTTGGAAGCAGAAATCAATCATTTTCTAGACAACAAAACCTACTAGAGCCTGGATCTTGAAATTATCTACCTTCAAAACTATGAGAAATAAATTTCTGACTATTATTAACTATCCAGTTTTGAGTATTTTGTCATAGAAGCACAAAATGGACCAGTATGATGAATTTTTATCTGACACTGCTGACACCATTGTAGGAGCAACGTGTTTATTGTGTAATCTCTTGAGACTTACTCAAAGTTAGAAATGAGGAATAAATTCTACTGCCCACAGACAAAGATTGTTTCAACTTTGAATTTTGATGGATCCAACCACAACATTTAATTGTAAGTGGTATTAAACTGAAGAACAAAAGAAAATTGTATGTATTTTTAGATGTTTGCAGAGATAGATGAGAAAAATATTGGCAATACTTGACATATGCAATGCAGAGCTGGTGAAAATCAGAAAGCATGATTCAAGGAAAATAAAGCTAGTTGGCTTCCAACTGGTAAAAGTTCACACTATGAAGAGTTAATTTCCCCACACTTCCTGTCTGCATAGGCCTAAGCCTTCAGAAGCAGAAGTTTCCACACAAGGTTCAATAAGGAAACCATGATAAATAAGTCAAGGCAAGAGTGCACAGTGAAGGCAGAAGATGAGGGTATCTCAGGTTGCATCTTCTGAGGCACCAGGATTCAAAGGTGGACAAAGCACACAGCACGTCATTTGATGTGGTAAGTTTCATGGACATAGAAGTAAGGAGGAAGGAATGTCAAGGTGTGTGTTGGGTGGGGGGGTGGGGGTTGGGAATTCAAATGAGATTCTCATCATTAAATATACTTGAAACAAATTTGGAAAGGTGAAGTAAAGAAGTAGCCATTTTCCTGACACTCAAGGATTGCTTCTGCAAGTGCAGAAAACAATGACAACTTCAGATATTCTACGAAGTACAGATACCTTTTATCAAATTCTTTGGTTTCAAGTAATAATGGTGTTGGTGCAGTCAGAGTTGTGAAAAAGGACTGTTGATTCCAACATAGTTTCAAAGATGGCATGTTGAACTATGTGCTTCTACCAATGTGTCTGTTGTTCTGGAGCCCATATTTGGAAACCCAGTCTAAAAAATACCTCTTCATCTCTATTTGATTTTGAAACCATTTAATTCTTTGCTTCTCTGTATGTCTGGAGGCAGTACTACACGCTGGAAGTTTGAGAAAAAGATTTAAGTATCTACTTAAGATAATTGAGGAGTAATCACTCAATTATCTTAGTCCAGGGAAAGGTTATGGGATTCCTTGCAGGTATAGAGCCTATTGGAAGTCAGTGGTGATGAAATTAAAATGAGGTCATTCCTAATGATTGTTTTTCACTAGTCCTCACTATCTCATGCCTGTGTGATGAGAAGATGTGAATAAGCAAACAATTGGATTTAGCCTGTGCTTTTCCTACTTGCATAAAACGGAGATGTTAATGGGATTTGTCCATAAGTGAAAGATGAAGATTATGATGATAGGCCACAGAATTTAAGTTTAGTAAAATGGAAAGTGAGAGCATTTGGTGGTTAGAGACAGTAAAAAGGTAGTAGAAACTATGGATTGGACAAGGCAATTAAACAGGACATTGTGAAGTAGAGCAAACGAAAGGAAACACTAGTGAGACAGAAGTTTTGATACTGTAGAATTCTGAGATAATAATAAACTATTGTCTGGAGATAAAATTTGTTTATTTATATTTGTACTTGCATATTTTACCATCTAATTTTTTTGGTTAAAATTACAAGAAACAGAGTTTTGTTCTAGTTTTTTGTAACCAGTGACAATAGTAAAAACAAGAATTGAGCACATACTATTTTGGAGACTATTCTATGTGATTTTATGGATTAAATAATTGATATTTAATGCAACTCTATGAAGAAGGAAATATTATTAAGCCTATTATGTAGATGAAAACAGTTAAGAGCAGAAAAGCAAAATGTCACAGGGCTGGTAAATTGCAGAGCCAAGATTAGAACCAAGTAGTTTAACTTTAGAGCCTGTGTGCTTACCTGGAATTTTACATGTTCTTGATGCTTTCCTGGAATTTTACACTTTCTTGAATAGACTCTAGACTGACTTCTAGCTATCTTTCTTTTCTCCCATGTTAGTCATTTTACTTGACTAAAATATTATAGATATATGTGCACAACTGGACTGAATACTTGATTGTATACTTAATTCATAGTGATACCAGCCTTTAAAATGGCTTATATGATGAAATGAAGAAATACATCTGCTATAAAGGCTTTGGAGTAATGTATTTGACCATATTTGTTCATGTTTATAATAACAGCAGACCAGACATGAAGAGTTCTGATCAACTGCACAATAACCATTGTGCAAACATTCAGCACAGTCATTATCAAAAAATCAAAAATAGGAAAAAATTATCACAGAATTAATCTAGATAATAAATGTAAAAGGTATATTAAAAATTCTGGAAACTATAAAAAATAAGGATTTGATACAAAGATTTGAGTTTTGTTTTGTTTATAATCTTGACTGTTGCTTTATTGACCCCTAATTTCAACAGTCACTGAAAATTATGAGGTAAAATTACTTTCCAGTTTTTTTCTAAGTTTCTTAATTAGAGTTTGCTTTCTGAGAACACTCAAAACAGCTCTATGTGCAATGCAAAGTAATTAAGGGAATTCTTATTACTCTTGCAATTAGGAGGTGGCAGCATCAAAAAAATAATTGAATAGTAAATATCACAATAGGGAAACAACATTATTTGAATATCACCATCCTTCTGGCTTGAATCCCAGAATCAAGAAAACTGATGGATTTTCATAAAGATAGGAAATAATGCACAGGTTTTGTTTTCAATATTGTTTTATTCAATTCTGTACATGAAGTATATATTTTAATTCTAAAATATCAGTGATCATTTTGCCATTATCTGAAGTTCTATGGGACTCCAAGAATGCAAAAGTGGTCTTACGTATATGTATGTGTGTGTGTGTGTGTGTGTACATATATTCATTTTCTCTTATATATATAGTATATATAAGAGTCTTATCAATACTGAGGACTGCAAAAAATATTTCAGCACTGGTTCCAATTCAGGCAGAATAAGTGGTACATAGATCTGCTGCATGTTTTATTTTATTATTTAAAATATTCGCCAATAAAAGGGAAGATGAAATGATTTGCTCATTTAATTTCCAGATATCACCTCATTTTGAAGAGATAAATGGGATATCACCTGGAAATTATGATTACAAAATATTTCAAATAGAAAGGCAAGTGAAAAACCTACAATGACATTGTGAAGCCAATATTGATCAATAGGGGAAGCATATTAATAGGAAACAAAAAATTATTACATTGAATGATTTCTCCATTCAGGCACTTCATGGGGATGAGAGGCCACTGAAATTCTACCTCATGGGTCTCTTCCCCACCACTAACTATGTAAATTCATGCTCTTGCATCTCTGAGGTGTGATCTGGTATCATTTTTACAGTCCTCCATGTATTATTCCTTTTTCAGACTGCTTTAAATACTTGGGACTGGGTAATTTATAAAGGAAAAGAGGTTTAATTAAGTCGCAATTCTGCGTGGCTGGGGAAACCTCAGGAAACTTACAATTATGGTGGAATGGGAAGCAGACACTTTCTTCACAGTTGACAGAAAAAAAAAAAGCAAAGTGGGAAGTTCCAAACGCATAAAAACCCATTAGATCTCATGAGAACTTACTCATTATCACAGGAACAGCATGAGGGAAGCTGCCCCCATAATCTATTACTTCCCTCCCACAATACTTGGGGATTACAGGTCCCTCCCTTGACACATAGGGATTAAATTTGAGATGAGATTTGGGTGGGAAACCATATCATTTTGCTCCTCATCCCTCACAAATCTTGTTTTTTCACATTTCAAAACTAATCATTCTTTCCCAAAAATATTAACTCATACCAGCATTAACTCAAAAGTCCATAACATGACTGAGACAAGGCCAGTGCCTTCCACCTATGAGCCCATAAAGTTAAAATCGAGCTAGTTACTTTTTAGGTACCATGAGGATTCAGACATTGGACAAATGCTCCCATTCCAAATGGGAGAAATTGGTCAAAACAAAGAGACTATGAATCCCCTGCAAGTCTCTTTGCTAAAGCGTTGCAAAGTGACCTTTGCTTTAGTTCCCAGTAAGTTCTTCATCTCCATCCAGACCACCTCAGCATGGACTTCCTTGTCCACATCACTGTCAGCATTTTGGTCAAAACCATTAAAAAGGCTCTAGGAAGTACCAAACTTTCCCACATCTTCCTGTCTTCTTTTCATCCCTCCTAACTGTTACAACCTCTGCCTGTTACCGAGTTCCAAAGTCGTTTCCACATTATCAGGTATCTTTATAGCAATGCCCACTCTCAGTACCAATTTATTGTATTAGTCCACCTTTACACGGCTAGAAAGAAATACCGGAGAGTGGGTAATTTATTAAGGAAAGAGGTTTAATTGACTCACAGTTCGGCATGGCTGGGGAGGCCTCAAAAAAATGTACAATTATGGAGGAAGGGGAAGCAGGCAACTTCTTGACAAGTGGCAGGAAAGAGAGGAGTGAAGGCAAAACTTCCAAGCACTTATAAATTCATTAGATCTCATGAGAACTCACTCACTATCATAAGAACTGCATGGAGGAAACCATCCCCTGATCCAATCACCTCCCGCCCTTGACACATGGGGATCACAGGTCCCTTCCTTGACATGTGGGAATTACAATTCCAGATAAATTTCTGGTGGGGACACAGAATCAAACCGTATCACTCTACCATCCCCAATTACTCTGTTATTTGCCAGCAGAAAATATTTTTCTTCTTCAAAAAGGCATTTTCACCTTTTTTCTTGATTGCTATCTGGTGTTCATTCCATCTCACTTACCCAGTGTAGTTTCCCCAGGTCCAGAGATTTCTGGTTAACACCTATTCTTGGCATCCTAGTTAGTTATCAGTTTTTTCCAGAATATATTTATTGACCACTACTCCACTCCACCCATTTTGATTAAATGCATTAAACATAACCCATGAAATCAGCATATTCATGTCAATTTATAGTTATCATAATATTAGAATTATTCAAATTTTATTGAACTTGGTTTTGTTTGTTCATTTAACCCTCAAAATTGTAAGCTTGGTGGAATTTTGGTTTGGGCTTCTTTATATCTCTAGTACTTAGCACAAAGCATGACATAAGCTCTCAATAAACATTGGCATTAGTTGGTTATTTGTTAAATTTTTATTTTTTTTCCCAAGGATGCTCCTACTTCACAAGTTATTCATATACAGTAAAGCATGTTCCATATAGTACCATGGATAAGTAATTTTTAGAATATGTAGCGTTATTTCCACTCTTTAAAAAATAATGACACATGTTTATTCCTATAATCTCTCAGATATTAAAAAGATGGCATGCAATTGCAAAGCAAAAATGTTTAAAAAAATCATTTTTACATATATGTATTTTCAATTTGTATATGTCCCATGTGGGTATTTTAAATTTATAAGCATAATGTATACATTTAAAGTAATATACAAAACTTAGAATGAATATTTTCTTCAAATTTAAAAAACTATACAAATAGATAAAAAAATATAGCTGTTAGCAAAGCTGAGTTCTTCAGGATCTGCAGGACAACAGCAGCTTATTTGTGGTTAAAAATCACCAGTGAAAATTAAACCTGAATCACATGAATAAGCAGACTCCCACTTAAGATTCAGGCACTGCAATGTGTCTGCATTTCAAGATGCCACCGGGTTTCAGTTACAGCAATTAATCAAGATGTTAACAAGGTATATTACTGTAAAATTTTTGTGATAGTCGAAGAATAAAATACAGGAAAAAGAAAATACAGACAAACATCCAAGATGATTGAAACATTGAGGCATATCTTTCAGGGTGATCTGTCAATCATATAGGATGTAATTTGGATCTAGATCATAAACTGCCAAAAATGTATAATATCTTGGTTTGGTGAAGACTCAGTCATATGCAAGGGGGTGTTTTTTATATTTTATACCCCTCTAGATGCATGACCATATTCAATAGTAGAAATAGGTCAAAACAGTCACCAGATGCAAACATGCATTTTGGATATATTCTGTACAGAATGGATTGGAAAGATTGCACTTCTGGAAGATGTAGGGAAGAACCATTTCCTTGACTTTTCCAGGTTCTAGAGGCCACCAGCTTGTATGAGCATGTGTCTCCATGTCCCTTCAAACTCTACTTCTTCTCACTACATCTCTTTCTGTGACTCTCACCCTCTGGCTCCATATGGACCTTGTGATCATATTGTGCCCATTCATATAATGCAGGGTAATTTCTCCATCTAAAGATCCTCAACTAATCACATCCACAAAGTTCCATATACAATGTAGAGTAATATCAGTCTCAGATACTAACAGGTAGACATCGTTTAGGGGGAGATCCCACAGTCACATTTTAATCTGGGCATTGGATGCTGGCAGAGGAACCAAATATAAATTATATTCTGCATGTTTAAATTCTCATATACTGGTAGGATAATAATTGCCCTATACATTGATTTATTTTACTTCTACAGACAAGATGTTTCACCTGTTTGAATATATGTAGGAATATGTTTAATTTTTCATCTTGAATCAGTGTTCATGATCTTTCCCAAATTTGATGTCCTCTATCATGTTGTCTGTTTGCTGAGTTTGTGTAATCTATTTTTTAATCTGTATTATCTATTCAAATTCTTGACACTTTTAAAATATCATCTCTTCTAAATAGCCAATATAATCAATGCTTTTTTTCCTCAATATGACTCTTTTTAAGGTTCATTTATCCTTTTCGAGGAGTCTTATTTTTATGTCAATTATATTTGTCTCTTTTTCACAGCAACATTTAAAGGAATGATTATGATGTCATGTTTAGTGACCAAACTTTTCTTATGATCTCATAAATTTAATCCATTTTCTGCCACTACAATTTTAGGCAGAGAAAAAAATAGTAGTGAAAATGTATGTAAATTCCTATGTCATTCCCCATTATATCTTTCCTATATTCCTTTCCTTATCTCAACCATTGATTCAATGGTGACCTCTATACTTCTACATTTGTTCAATCATGTGACTCATCCCTTCAGTCTTTTCTGAACCCTCAGTTTTTCAAAGAGATGTTTCAATTGTCCATTTTTTTTAAATCAGTCCACTGTCTTATGACTTGTAAGGAAAATGATAACTCCATTGTACATATTTCTTAATTTTAAACAAGCATTATGGTGCACCTGCAGAAAACTGATCTCTTCATCAGTTGACAAAGCAGTGGATCAAAATTGAAATAATGGCTGGGCCGGGCGCAGTGGCTCATGCCTGTAATCCCAGCACTTTGGAAGGCCGAGGCGGGCGGATCACGAGGTTAAGAGATCGAGCCCATCCTGGCCAACATGGTGAAACCCCGTCTCTACTAATACAAAAAATTAGCTGGGCACGGTGGCGCGTGCCTGTAATCCCAGCTACTCAGGAGGCTGAGGCAGGAGAATTGCCTGAACCCAGGAGGCGGAGGTTGCGGTGAGCCGAGATCGCGCCATTGCACTCCAGCCTGGGTATCAAGAGTGAAACTCCGTCTCAAAAAAAAAAAAAAAAAAAATACAAAAAATAGTCGGGCGTGGCAGCGTGCGCCTGTAGTCCCAGCTACTCGGGAGGCTGAGGCAGGAGAATTGCTTGAACCCGGGAGGCTGAGCCGAGGTCGCACCACTGCACTCCAGCCTGGCGACAGAGCGAGAATCCATCTAAAAAAAAAAAAGAAAAGAAAAGAAAAAGAAATAATGGCTTTAGCCAAAGACCCCTAATAACTTTATGGCATCTTGTTCAGGAACCAGATATCAGATATGTAAGTCCGAATCCAGAATAATTATAATTTAGGTCAGTACCCCCTAATTATTCAGTTAAAATCCTAGAAGGTGGGCAAATGTAATTGATTTGTCATTTATGGGTCAGCCTAATGCTCTTGGTTACATGAAACATAACTGTTTTTAAGCTTATATTTCTGTTGACAAAAGTCCGAGTGTTATTCAAACTCTAATTTTTGAAAATAAAGTGGAGTATTCTCCTTTTATTCTGCTAATTGTTGCATTGCTCAAATGGCATAATTTCCTCTCATTATGTCTACCTAAGAGGTCACTTCCAATAAAAGAATGAGGTCATTCATTTGTTTATTATATTACTCCACTGAAGTAAGAAGTGCTTTTTTTCTTCTCTGACTAAATGATAATTTTTCATAATAAGCACTTGACACTGTGATTCCTTTTAGTTTCCAGTCATTTAAGACCCATTTTTGGACCACACAGCCAGTTTATTGGCTACAGTCCAAAACTGATATAAATCCATATGTTATTATTATTATCACCTCCCAGTTTCTCTGATAGAGTGGGCAACACCACTTTCTTCCCCTTGAGTGGATTCATCTTTTCCCTTTATGAAGTGCAATTAGCCACCAGTTGTAATACAGCTGCTTAAAGACAAGGCCAGCTTTCTACCCTTGAACAGTAAACTCTGCTGCCTTTTATTTATGTATGTATTTATTTTGAGATGTAGTCTTGCTTTGTCACCCAGGCTAGAGTGCAGTGGCACGATCTCGGCTCACTACTACCTTTGCCTCCTGGGTTCAAGCAATTCTTCCACCTTAGCCTCCTGAGTAGCTGGGATTTTAGGCACCCACCATGACACCAGCTAATTTTTGTATATTTTAGTAGAGACAGTTTCGCCATGTTGGCCAGGCTGGTCTCAAACTCCTGACTCCAGGTTATCTGCAAGCCTCGGCCTCCCAAAGTGCTGGGATTACAGGCATTGACCACCGCTCCTGACCACCCTGCTGCTTGTTTAGCAACCTCCAGTAACTGATCATATATAGAAGCTCAATTGGCAGTGAAGTTAGGGCAACTCCTCAGTGGGAACCAACATAACATGACTCCAAGACACGGAAGAAACTCTTCATGTAGGCAGTATGTGCCTCTGGGGTCCTCTGGCACATGTGCTTGAGCATTTAATGTGGAAACATTTTTGCACATTTCCCTCTCTGCTGGAATGTTGTTCTGACATAGTCCACATCATGATAGCTTTGTGATATCAAATAATAATTTATTCACTTATAAAGAAGAATTTTAAAAATAATAATAAAAACAGTTTTAAATAAAGCCCAGAATAACAATTGCCTTTCAAAGAAATGTGTTTAGTAGCACCCTCAAGTAACTTTCTAGTAAAATCTTAACACTCATAGGTGGCAGTTAAGAGCTTATTCCAAAATTCCCAGTAATGTGAGTACAGTGGCTGACATTTCAAATATTGTCGAGCCTGTTTTACATTCTCAGAGGAATTTACTGAGTTGTGACTCCTTCAAGCTCTAAGAGAGATGCTTGTTGCTCAGAGTCCCATACAAATTAACTTTCAAAAGAATAAATTTGTAAAAACAAAACAAAGGAAAAATTATTTTGAATAATAGGTTAGTATGTTCCTCAATATAGTCTGAAATTTCTCCAGAAACCAAAAATCCAATTAGTCTTGTACATTTTTGTGCATTTGGAACTTGCAGAGAATAACGTACGTGTGTGTGTGTGTGTGTGTGTGTGTGTGTGTGTGTAAGAACCCTAGTATTTCTGGCCCAAGTAATTCCTAACAATTTCACCATTTTGCGGACCCCGTATTTTAACGAGCTTTATTAGTTAGCCCCCAGTTGTCAAATGATCAGTCCAGGGAGATATCAATATTATATCATATACATAATGAATGACAATATTTAAAACAAAAATCCAAGTCTTCTTGGGTTGTGGCGATAAGAAATATTCCCACAGGAATACAAATAGTGTTTTACTTTCTCCTGAAAAGAAAGCATTAATCAAATGGATTATACAATAAAATGATCCTTAATTTGTTGATTGGTATTGGTACTAGAATAACCTATTATGTATTTAGAGAAAAAAAAGTAATATCAAAATACCTTAATCACAACCTTATTTTATGCAAAAATTAACTTCCAAATCAATCATAGAGAAAATATTTTTAAAGTACAAAAATATTTGTAAACCTAGGAAAGGTAAATGTTTCTTAGCCAGAACATGAAAGCACTACGCATGAAATAGTAATAGGACAAATGGGCTACATCAAAGTTAAAAATATCTATTCTTTACCATGCTTTTTTGTAGAAAAAGAAATGGCACTACTACAGAAATTAACCAAAAGATCTAGAAACATATTTATAACACTTTAAATATTATTCAAAAACACTCTTACAACTCAATAATGAGAAGATATTAAAATTAAATAATAGACAAAAAGACTGGAACAGGCAATTTACAACAAAAGATATATAAATGGAAAACCAGCAGATGAAGCCTTACTAAATAATGTTAGTCGTGAAGGGAATGCAAATTAAGAATAAGATACCACTATGATTCAGGGCACTAGAATGGCTTAAATTTGAAAGAATGACAACCCCAAATGTTCGTGAGGACATGAAGCAACTGGAATCCATTATACTGCAAAGACTGTATAATGGTGTATTCATCTTACAATCTATATGACAATTTCTTATCAAGCTAAACACACATTAATTCTTTCACGAAGAAATTTAACTTTCAGTTATTCACTGAAGATAAATGAGAGTATATAAGCACAGAAAGAATTTATACTAATGTTCATAGAGCTCTGATTTTTAAAAATCTAATACTGTACACAACTCAAATAATAGTATAGCCATGCAATGAAATATTACTCAACAACAACAAAAATTAATGTGGCTAATATTCATTGCTAATAATGCAACAATATGGAATAATCTGTTTATTGTTGAATGAAAGAAGTCAAACAAAATATTGTATAATTTCACTTATATGAAGTTCTAGAACAGGCAAAAGTATGATAGTGAAGGTCAGATGAATATTTGCTTTGGATAGGATATGAAAGAGATTTCCTAAAAGGAAAAAGACCAGGATCTTCCTAAGTTGATGATAATGGCCTGTATCTCTGTTGAAATGGCGAGTACAAAAACACATATATTTGTCATTGAACTGTACACTAAAAATTATTGATCAATTTACTATTCTATGTATTTTATTACATGATATAGTCTACATAGGATATGTCATATTCTACAAATTTCCTAGTGAGACATCAACAGCAACCTGTATACAAATATGTTTCCACCAATCAGAATAATGTAGCATAGTAGATGAAATTAATTATAGAGTCTTAAATTATACACCAATAATAGAGATCATTCAGTACAATCCTATAACAAAAGTAGAAGTAATTGCTTCTACTTGAAAGGACATAGGGTCATCAATCTTTTAATTTAGCATTCACCATTATCAGAACTCATTTTATTACAGTATGATAATAGCTTTCATCATTGCAAAAGTGTTGATATAATCAAGAAACTTGTATTACATCCTTTCCTTAGTCCTGGTTTTGATCTTTGAATTGTATGAGGTGGGATGCATTCCTACACTTGAGACAATTCTTTAAATAAAACTATATATTTAACTTTTTAATTATGGTTTACAGTTTCCCACACTGAAGAATAATTAATTCCACTATACATACATTATTTTTGAAAAGTGCACTCTTCTTGGATATCCTTCAATTTGTTAATATCCCTCTTGAAAAATGGCCTTAAAAATAAACAAACTACTTGTGGTAAAATTCTCCTGTGAATTTGTCTGGTCCTGGACTTTTTTTGAGTAGTGGACTATCAATTACTGCCTCAATTTTAGAACTTGTTCTTGGTCTATTCAGAGATTCAACTTATTCCTAGTTTAGTCTTGAGAGGGTGTATGTGTCCAGGAATTTATTCATTTCCTCTAAATTTTCTAGTTTACTTTTGTAGAGATGCTTATAGAATTTTTTGATGGTAGATTCTATTTCTGTGGGATAAATAATGATATCCTTTTTGTAGTTTTTTATTGTGTCTATTTGATTCTTTGCTGTTTTCTTTATTAGTATAGCTAGCAATCTAATTATTTTGTTAATCTTTTCAAAACACAAGCTCCCAGATTCATTGATTTTTTTTAAAGGATGTTTTGTGTCTCTATCTCTTTCAGTCCTGCTCTGATCTTAGTTATTTCTTGTCTTCTGCTTGCTTTCAAATTTGGTACCATTCCTTCTGAAACTATTCAAAATAAAAGAAAAAAGGGGATCCCAAAACCTAAAATTCAATAAAATATATATATATATTTTTTTTTAAAAAAGAGGGATTCCTCCTTAACTCATTTTACGAAGCCAGCATCATCCTGATACCAAAACCTGCCAGAGACACGACAAAGAATGAAAATTTCAGGCCAGTGTCCCTAGTAAACATCGATGTGAAAATCTTCAATAAAATACTGGCAAACCAAATCCAGCAGCACGTCAAAAACTTTATCCACCACGATCAAGTCGGCTTCATCCCTGGGATACAAGGCTGGTTCAACACATACAAATCAATAAACGTAATCCATCACATAAAAAGACCAATAACAAAAAGCACACAGTTATCTAAATAGATGCAGAAAAGGCCTTTGATAAAATTCAACATCTCTTCATGCTAAAAACTCTCAATAATCTAGGTATTGATGGAACATGTCTCAAAATAATAAGAGCCATTTATGACAAACCCACAGCCAATATCATACTGAATGGGCAAAATCTGGAAGCATTCCCTTTGAAAACTGGCACAAGACAAGGATGCTGAGTTTCACCACACCTAATCAACATACTATTGTTGTTCTGGCCAGGGCAATCAGGCAAGAGAAAGAAATAAAGGATATTCAAATAGGAAGAGAGGAAGTCAGATTATCTGTTTGCAGATGACATAATTGTCTATTTAGAAAACCCCATTGTCTCAGACCCAAATCTCCTTAAATTGTTAAGTAACTTCAGTGAAGTCTCAGGATACAAAATCAATGGGCAAAAATGACAAGCATTCCTATACACCAATTATAGACAGAGAGCCAAATCATGAGTGAAAATCCATTCACAATTGCTACAAAGAGAATAAAATACCTAGGAATACAACTTACAAGTGATGTGAAGGACCTCTTCAAGGACAATTACAAACCACAGCTCAAGGAAACAAGAGAGGATACAAATAGAAAAACATTTCATACTCATAAATAGGAAGAATCAATACATGAAAATTGGCCATACTGCCCAAAGTAATTTATAGATTGAATGCTATCTGCATCAAGCCACCATTGACTTTCTTCACAGAATTAGAAAAACATACTTTAAATTCCTTATGGAACCAGAAAAGAGCCTGCATGGCCAAGAGAATCCTGAGCAAAAAGAACACAGCTGGAGGCATCATGCTACCTGACTTCAAACTATACTACAAGGGTACAGTTAAGAAAACCATCATGGTACTGGTACCAAAGCAGATATATAGACCAATTAAATAGAATAGAGGCCTCAGAAATGGCACCACATATCTGCAACCATCTGATCTATGACAAACTTGACTAAAACAAGCATGGGGAAATAATTCCCTATTTAATAAATGGTATTGGGAAAACTGGCTAGCCATATGCAGAAAAACTGGACCCCCTCGATATACCTTACACAAAAATTAAGTTGAGATGAATTAAAGACTTAAACTTATGACCTAAAAATATAAAAATCTTAGAAGAAAACCTAGGCAATATCATTCATGACATAGGCATGGGCAAAGACATCATGACTAAAACACCAAAAGCAATGGCAACAAAGGCCAAAATTGACAAATGGGATCTAATTAAACTAAAGAGCTCTACACAGCAAACAAATTAGCATCAGAGTGAACAGGCAACCTATAAAATGGGAGAAAATTCTTGCAATCTATTCATCTGACAAAAAGCTAATATGAAGAATCTACAAAGAATTTAAACAAATTTACAAGAAAAAAAACCAAACAACCCCATCAAAAAATGGGCAAAGAATATGAACAGACACTTTTCAAAAGAAGACATTTATGCAGCCAACAAACATGAAGTAAAGCTCATCATCACTGGTCATTAGAGAAATACAAATCAAACCCATATTGAGATATGATCTCAAGCCAGTTGGAATGGCTATCATTAAAAAGTCAGGAAACAACAGATGCTGGAGAGGATGTGGAGAAGTAGGAACACTTTTACACTGTTGGTGGGAGTATAAATTAATTCAATCATTGTGGAAGACAGTGTGGTGATTCTTCAAGGATCTAGAAATAGAAATACCATTTGACCCAGTAATCTCATTACTGAGTATATACCCAACGGATTATAAATCATTCTACTATAAAGACACATGCACATGTGTGTTTATGGTAGCACTGTTCACAATAGCAAAGACTTGAAACCAACCCAAATGCCCCCCAATGATACACTGGATAAAGAAAATATGGTATATATACACTATGTAATATTTGGCAGCCATAAAAACAGATGAGTTCATGTCCTTTGCAGGGACATGGATGAAGCAGGAAACCATCATTCTCAGCAAATCAACACAGGAGCAGAAAACCAAACACCACATGTTCTCATTCAAAAGTAGGAGTTGAACAATGAGAACACATGGACACAGGGAGGAAAACATCACACACCAGGGCCTGTAGGGGGCTTAGGGGAGGAATAGCATTAGGAGAAATATGTAATGTAGATGATGGGTTGTTGGGTGCAGCAAACCACCATGGCACATGTATGTCTATGTAACAAACCTGCACTTTCTGCACATGTATTCTAGAACTTAAAGTATAATTTAAAAAAAAGAAAGAAAAACTCACAATCAGGAAGCCAATGGAAGAGCAAATGGTTCAGTCCTGAGCACCCCTAATTTGTATGGGGGTGATTAACTCAACTGCTTCTCTTGTTAGGAAACACTTTGGCAGAAACCCCTAGAGATTATTCAGGCAATGGATACATGGTTTGTTTGTGCATATAGGTACAGGCACACAGACAGAATTTTTTTCATAAAGCAAGTAAATAAAGATTAATTGAGCTTTTGGAATAACATAAACAGACTAGGTAAGGCATGATCTGAAGAGTAGTGCTCTATTGTTTTTGAACATTAGACTTCCAATCACATTGTGTCTGCTGATTTGTAAACCTGAGTCAACGAAATCCCTGCCTACCCCAGTGTTGTTACAGCTCATGAGTTTTGACCTAAATATTAGAATTACCCTCATCCTCTTACAGTCTATTACATTTCCAAAAACAATTTTTTCTACATTATGATTTCACTTTCTAGTAAGGTAAATTTAGATAAATATAACTAATATGTCTAAATTCAGATATTAAGGAAAATCATGTTGAATCAGACAGACCTATTCTATCCAGAAGATTTACAAAAGACAGTAGTTTGGCAATTATCCATCAGAAACTTTCTCTATCTGTTTTCACTCCGTAAAAATAACATGCATAATTTATTTCCTCAAATATTCACACGTTTTTCATAGAACACATTTTAAGCAAATTCTGTTTTTCAAGCTTTCCGTTGCTGTTATGCCATTTTTTTAATTTGCTAGACTTTTTTAGCAATTTTATTGATTGCTTCCATTTTTTATTTAAAAATAAATTCTAGTAAAAATTATAAAGAAATAAATTTTCTGCCTGGTAAATTCAATGAACACATCAGATGTTAAATTGCTTTGCCTATGAACACACGACCTCTCATAATTAATTAAATTGCTCAAACTCATTTTTTTATATTAACCCCAGAGAGGACTGCAGAGGAGTTATTCTATATTTTGAAAAGGGTTTAAGATTGTTGCTTCTTTTATTACAAAAGTGACCTAACAGTAGTATGGTATTAAAAAACTTGAAACAAATAAAGTCAAAACTGGAGCATATTGACAGATCTTTTACTTGACTTATTTTCTAATTTGATTTAGGGTAAAACATAAAGATTTGGATAAATTTATTTATATTCAACTTAATTTTACACTAATATAAACAAAGACAATACTGAAATTTTTCTTTATACTTAGATTGTAAAATGTACCGTTTTCTCATTTTTAGGCTCCTAAATGCCATTGTGTTGTGAACATGTGGAAAAACAACCATCAGGAATGTTTGCTTCCTCATTCTTCACCAGATGACTAGAATCCCCAGTTTTATACTACATCATTATTTTAAGTGAAGCCCACTTGGGCTAACTGTCATGTAATCAGAAGAGTCACCATATGGTGAATTTAATTAAAGACATAATTACACCCTTTTACTTAATCAGAATAGTAACCTTAATCTTTACCTACAGTAAAGACTCATTTGCCAATTTTACATTAGATATTTTATACAATTAGTGACTTGAAATATTATTTTAGCAGATACTGTCATTAATAATGTCTTTTGGTCAGAGGAATTCAAAAGGCACTAGAGCAATTTAGTGCACATTTTTTAAAAAGCAAGTATAGACTCTTCCTATGGCAAGTTTACTTAAAAATCATACTACTGTGCAATGTTTGGTTATTGCAAAATATGTCAGTTGCTCCAGTGCAACAATTACCATTTGGAAGACAGTATCTGGTCATGAGCAGCATTTGCTCTTGAGTTAACAAGTAGGGTGAATATGATGCACAAGTAATTTTGAGTTTATAACTATACCTGATTAAGGTGACAAATTCAACACAAAATGTCTCACTACTAAATCGTATTATGTTGTAAACATATATGAAGCATTATCTGTATCTTTATTACTGTAAATATTCCAGATAGATGATTAACATTACTGGGAGCCTCTTTCTTTAATCCCTCAGGGGAGAATGGTTACATCCTCTTTATACACAAAAAGTGGCCTTCCCTTAACTTTTTTCTTCTACTGGTAACTTCATTTTAGAATAGCCATAATTACCAGTACCTGCATTCCTGAATTTTCTGGGATAGTACCTTAACAAAATGTTCATATTTCTGTCACAGGAATCTTGGGGCGTTGCTTCACCAGCCAGAAACCTCTGTGGTCAGTGGTACCTTTGCTTGAGTTTTGCTCAGCCTGTTGGGCTTTTTCTGCCCACTTGGCCTGGCAGGCTGTGTTCACCTTGTGGTACTGGCCTGGATCCCACACCTGCCAAAGGCAAGCCAGGTGCAAAGTGGTGTGGGGTGTGTAAGTGAGCATGGGTTCAGGTCATTCCAGGGTCTGCTCAGCTGTCAACAGAGAGGACACACTGGAGTGGGTAGCTCCTCTCCACAGTTTGCCATCCTATCAACTCTCTGAGTCTGGCTGACTCCGGGGCTTTTATGGGCTTCAGAGAGGAGGAAGTGAGCGCCCATTGGTCGATGGATGGCCACAGGCTGGTTTGTATAAAGGACCACAAATCTCAACCCATTGTTCGGAGCTCATCATTTGGACCCCAGGCTTCAGACTCTCCCAGGCTTGAAAGTGGAGCTCCACTGAGGACCCAGCCCCTTCTGCTCAGAAGCCTGTCAGCCTCTTGCCACAGTTCATGTTTGTGCCACAGGTTGTTCGTGCCACAGGGTGCCTGCAGGCCAATGCCAAGCTTTCCTCAGACCCCCTTCAGCCTCCTTTCCATGCTCATGGGCACTCAAAGTCTAGAAGAGTTGAGGTGGCATGGGGCTGGCATGTCAGCACTGCCTCAAGTGTTTCCATACCCGGCTGGGCTGCCACAATATCTGAACTAGACCCCAATCTTGCTCCAAGATCAGAGTGGGCACTGGGAGTGGGGAGAGGCCAAGCAATGGAAGAAGACACCTCTAGGGATGTTGGGGAAGGGGGGCCTTCTTGGCCACCTGAGACTGCAGACACCCAGGTCTGCATTCTCAGCTTGGGCGGTGCAGCTCTGCCTGGGAGGGCTGGGCTCCTGCCTGCTTCTGGCCCCCACTGGCTTTGTGGAGAGGAAGCAAACCCAGACGCACCTCCCTAACTGTAGCCAGCATCATGGCAATGGCTGCTGAACACAGGCCACCACTGCCATCATTTGGAAGAAATAATGTATTTTATGATTTTAATTTTTTTTGTTTGAAAAATTTAGAAAAGCCTGTTTCTCATTGCTCCACATGCAAATCATTAATTTTGGTTCAGAATTGATTAGTTTATTATTTGCCAGCATAGAAATAGAAATTTCTGTGGCACAAGTAAGAGATACTGTGTCAGGGAATTCTAAGGCCACAGAGTTGTTGCTCTAGAAACAAAATCAAGCAAACAAACAAAAAGCAAGTAAACAATGAATTGAGGTGAGAGAAAACTGGTTATCAATGGTCCATGGCCAATGAGAAGCTAGATAATACGCATTCTATCATTATGTTATTAATGATGATATTTACAGTAAAATATTTTGAATGCACTCATATTCCCTAATGGATGTGTTGGGAAGCAGTTAATAGATTTTTAATAATTTTAGTCTATATTATTAATATATTATTAAAACACATTCACTTTTTTCAAATTTGTTACCTCTATACTCCTCCTTTTGTTTGGGAAGAGCCTGATTAACATGAGCCAATTGAAAAAAAAAAATGTTAATAGGGATAGACAGTAGTTTACTTTTATTTCATTGAAACGCCATATAATAACATTTTTAAAAATCTGAAACTGTAATTTCCCAAACCTAAAACTTTATATTATTTTAAAAAGTAGCTTCATTTTTTTGCTCATATACATATGAATACTTAAACTATTTAAATGATATTAGTGAATTTATATTAATGAGTTCTTTTTTATTCATTCAACTTAAAATATGTTATGATTTTGCAAAGGATATTTTTACATCCATAGTTTAAATTTATAATATATTTCATTTTTTACCTTAGCTATGTAACACTTTTAAACTATTTTAGATGATGTGGCAAAACAATTTTAGTTAGTAAAATACTAATCTTATTTCTTAAAATTACTTTATATAAATTTAAAAAAGAGATTATGAAAACTTGCAATATCAAAGAATTCCTTGCCCTTAAGAGCATTCTAATACTTAACTTTGTGAATTCTAAGTTAATTGATAATAAAATTATGTTTGAATAACAATGTCAATGAACAATTACATTTAAATATAACATTGATATTCTTAAATATTAATGTTAATCATTATTTTAAAATTCATGTTTTTTATTTTATGTTACATGAATAAATTCACATTAACTGTTACCTCTACATGTTGCATGCTTGGCCGAAGCTTTCACTGGACTTTGAGATATGGTATGATATGTTGTTAACAATTACATTTTATTTTTAGCACCAAACTTATTGTGTCCTCCCTAATATGTTATTAAGTAGAGATCAGTTAGAGTGCTATGTCCATCATTTACTCATTCTGAGGCTTCTGAGAATCCTTTTCTTATTCAAACTCTCAGTTTTATTATCTCTAAAATTGAAATAATTTATATAATTGAATGTGAAAGTTGTAGATGCATTACATAAGCAAAATCTTGGTTAATGTGCACTACCTGTAGTAAGTAGTGTCTGATTCTACTAGCTGGCTTCTAAAATCCTACACTCTTTGGAGACCTAGAGGCCCCTGACTGCACGAAGAATTCTCATTTCATGACAGTATCATTCACACATTATTGAATACATAAAAATTAAGATTCCTATAAAATTATGACATGTAAAAAATGATAAAGTGAACATAATGAATCTTATAATTCAGAAAATAGATGCATGTTCAAGTAGCAACGGGCAATAACTATACAGTCAGATCATTATTATGTGCTGGAGGAAGAATGATTGTTTTAAGCAACATTAGTAGCCTACTTCACGGGCCTGTCATGTGCCAGTTATACCTTTGACTCACAATATTCCTGAGCTTTAGTTTCTACTTGTATAAAAACAGAGAAATTATGCATACTCTATAATGTTTTTATGAGGAGGAATTAAAAAGATAATGTGAAAGTGCTTTGCAAATCATCAGCATAGCATACAAATGGTGGCCAAAATTGTTCAAATCGTAAACCTTCAAGCTGCTACAGTCTCAAGGCATATATATATTTAAATATAATACATTTATATATAGTATATATGATACATTAGTATATTATATGTCATATATTTATATTATATATTATATAATACATTTATGTATACACATACACACTCACAAACATACCCACATATGTATTAAAACAAGGTTTTATAAAGCAATACTAACTAGAGTGATATCTGATGCTTTTGATCCCATTCAGTTTTCTTCTAATATACATTAATTAAAAATTAAGTCACATTGCAAGGTATATGGTTGATTTCCTTAGCCACAGATAGGTCAAACCCTGAAACTTAAGGGCTTACTCTCTGAGGACTGACTTATTTGCAGAAGATTTTAAAGGAGGAGATGATAGCAGAAGAAAGCATACTTTCAGCAAAGAGAATGTTTACTCTTTAAAAAACTTATATTTTATAAAGTTGGTCCATTCGCAAATATTTTACTTTACCTCTCCTTTCAAAAAGGTGTTAATGCTCTAGCCTGTGTAATCTTGAAGTAGGCATTTACATTAATCTTGCTTGAGCCGAGCAAAGGTTAATAAAAGTAACATTACACTTCTAGAGAGAATTAAGAAACAACAGCTGGGCAAGGTGGCTCATGCTTGTAATCCCAGCTCTTTGGGAGGCTGAGGCAGGTGGATCACCTGAGGTCAGGAGTTCAAGACCAGCCTGAACAATATGGTGAAACCCGTCTTAAAAAAAAAAAAAAAATTTAAAAAAAAAAAAAGAAACAGCATACATTGCCACCTTTTCCCCTTACTGTCACGATGAATTGCTGTGTACCAGACAGAGTAACATCTGCCATATTTATACAGAATAAGAGGACACAGCACAGTTCCAGAGAACTCCCCATGAAATAGTAGAATCAGTGAAAAATAAAACTTTTTTGTTACTATAGCATAATCTGAAATAAAACATTTTTTGTTCCGTACCATAGTCCAGTTTATTTGACACACCAACATGAGTCGTGAAATAATGTAAAATGAAAATATTTGGTATTTGGTTGGTAGTTTTATGAATAGCAGCAATAATGCTTTGGGAGAACCATGGTAAGTGGTAATGAAATATTAGGGGACATTTTGACCTGCCGTAACTTGGAAGAGAGCATAACTAACATACATAGCCTTACTGGAAGGAGTTAGAAAAGAAAGAGATAGCTCTATTTGGCAACATACAATAATAAGTACATGAACATAGGAAAGAACTATTTTCTTTTAACAACAGTGAAAAGAAATAAAGGGAATCCAGGAATATAAGAACATTCAGGATTGTAAAGGAAACCTGCTTCTCAACCCCTAAGGTTAAGTAGAAACTGAGGTCTTTGAGCAATAAAAAGTAATTATTATATTTTGAGGCAAGGGTTAAAAGAAAATATACTGCCTCTCAAACCTATTGTTAAAGATTTATGAGTGGAATGAGGTTATCTCTCAACAAAGATCCAAATAAACACAAGCTACCTAATAAACAATTGACAAAACAACTCACTGTCTTGGCTCAGGATTCTTTAAATTAAGGGAGAAAGGCACATTGAGAAATAGACAGAAATGGAAGCAAAAAAAAAATAATAACAAAAAAAGCATTTCTTCCCCTGGAAAAAAAAAAAAGAATAGACATGAAACAGAATCAACCTTTCAAATGAGATATTAGTCTGTTATTATGACCCTGTCCCATATGATAGCTTATCAGTGTCTCCCTGATGCAGAAAATTACTGGACATGAGGATCAAAATGTGAATAGATTTTATTAATCCCTGTAAAAGTTTTGAGTCATAAGAAATTTAATTGCACAAGCATCTTAAAAACATTTTATAATATCAGTAAGTTTTGGATGATAAGGTTCCAAAGAACAATTAATATCTATTAACATATAAAACAACCAGTTCTTGAATTATAATATTAATTATTTAAATAAGGCTGCTTAAAAGATATGGGGGAACAACTTATGTATGATCATGTAAAATTTTATAAACAAAAATTTTAATGTTTATGTTCTTCATCTACAGTGTTACAATAGTGACATTTCAGAAATAAGCAGTGTTCAAATTTTAAGTAATAAAATATGAAATAGAATTAATACTGAGTACTGAAAGTTGATTCTCTGTAAATCAGTTTCCTCTGTAAATCAATCAATACCTGTAGTTGCTTAATAGGGGAATTTTCATTTAGACATACAGATTGATTTAAAATATACCTGCTGGGTTGATAACTAAATCTCATCCATGTTATAAATGGTACCACATAACATAAACCGAGTAGGATAGCTTTGTGTTAGCAAGGCACTGGTATAAACCAGCTTTACAGAAAAAAATGTCATCAGTAATGTACAAAATAATTAGGCATCTGTAAAATTTATTATTAGTTTCAAAAGTTTACTAATATCCACAAATTTAAACTTTATTTTCCTCAATATATTTCACTTCAGTTACTGAAAGTGTATTTTAAAAAATGTTTAATTATACTTATTAAAATTATGCTTTTAAAAATGATTCAAACTTTAAATTAAGATGTAATATATGTGCCTGATGAAGTTTTGAGGCATTATACAAAATTATTTACAATTTAAAAAATAAATGACAATAAATAGCTGTTGCAGTATCATTTTAAATCACTTTCTATCTGTTAGTTAACTAGTTCTGACATCACAATGAGCCATTAATTATTCTTAGTAACAATAAATCTATGAGTAATAAAATAGAACACATATTATTTTTCCTGAATAATTACATAAGATTTTTAGTTGACAGTACAAATTACAATAGCTTTTTATATCCAATTAAGATAATAGTTTGATAAGTATCTAACATAAAATAATTTAATATTTGATACATTTGGAAACTTTGATGTCAGTGAAAACACTCAATAATCTTATTTGATATTTTAGTATAATTTTCTCACTACAACCTCTAATCAATATAATGCAAGGGACACGTTATCTGAAATAAATTAGATGGTTTAATCAGGAGCAAATGTCATACAGAAAGTCTTACTAACTTCTTAAGAAAAAATGATCTACATTGATGAAGTAGAAGCTCCTAAGGCTGATGCTGCTATTGCTCAATAAGACCATATTTGTCATGTTAACCTGTGATATAAATATAAAAGCCTTACAAAATTTTCTTGCTATATATGCTAAATATATGTTCAAATTTAATCTGTTTGCATGATGTTAGTCATTTCTAAAAAGTGATTTTGGGAAATTAAAAACAAAAGAACATAATTTGGGACACCAATAATTGTTCAAACAAAGGCAGTTTCCAGAAACACATTTAAGACTACTTTCAATAATATCAGCTTGAGAAACTAATTTCATTCCAGAAAAAATATACAAAATAAAAACAATTATTTTAAAAAATAAAATAAAAATTTAAAATTAACAATTTCAACAAATTTGTAAACTCCCAAGTGATACATAAAATCAGCTACTTTTTGAGGTAAAAATGGCAAATATATTAACTTTTTGACTGAGAATTTGGAAGAGGAACTGAAAACTAACTAGGAAATATTTAAAATGAGAGAACTGTAGAAGGACTAAGACAACAAATATTCTACATATTTTGCAATGACTGAAAACTACTTTAACTATATAAACATGGAGAAGCCAGAATCCTCGTGAAAATTTAAAGCCTGGGAGACTTGAAAACTTGCTGTGCCTGTGAGAGCATTCTTCAATCCACATACATCTCAAGTGGCAGAAAGCCTAATTGGCTTAAAGAGTCTAAGCACAGCCTTTGGAAATCATTTTTTGGCCTTTAAACCACACAAATGCAGGATATATCTCTATGGAAACATTGACCAACAATTGTACACAACAGAGGATGCAGATTTGAAAATTTGAGTTTGGACATTTTAACTGCCTTGAAAAATTAAAATCCAATTACTCTCCAAGAACAAACAAAATGTATGATCACTAAAATGTATTTTTTAAAAGTCTTCAAAAAAAGAATTACTATGTGAAACAATAAGAAAATGTGACTCTTGTTCTGAAAACAAGCATTTAATATAAAATGACTTCAGTTAGACTGAGATATCAGATTTACCAAAAAAAAAATGCTTCATAGATTTCCTAAATATATTAATAGGATTAACGTAATATATGTTTAAAATAAGTGAACAGGTAGAAAAGATCAACAAAACCAAATAAATAAAATTAATTTTAAGGAAAATTTGAAGTTAAAAAATATGATAATGCTGTATTTTTTAGATAGATCTTATACAAATTTAAGATTCAGATGGAGGAATACGGATACCAGAAATATAAGACCACTAGATACACAACAGGGTCTTAATAAAGGTATTTATTGCAAGCATGAATGAACAAAGGCATAAGGAATTGTATGGAAGTGGTTTTAGACTTTGTAAGCACACTGTTTTACATAGATTCTATACTTAACATATGTATTTTCATGGAGTTGAGAGTGTAACTAATAGTACTCAAGCCACCCCCAAGCCTTGTTTTACTGCATCAGTTGCATAGAGAGGAATCCAGCCCTAATATCTAATCCGCCATTTCTCTCCTCAAAGCCAACTACTATTATCAATTTCATAGTTATGTTTCAAAATAATTCAATGTGTATTCCTGTATCTAAGGTTATTTTCTTTAGCTTTACTGTGGTATAATTTACATACAAGAAAATCCACTCATGATATGTGTCCAGTTGGATAAGTGTAACCACCAACACTATATAGCTTTAGAAAACTCTCTGTCTCCCCCAGATGTTCTATCACATTGTTTTGCATTGTTTGTCCTCTGATTCTTGGCCACTGGTAATGACTAGATTTCTGACACTATAGTTATGCCTCTTAAATAATTTTATATAAATGGAATCATAGAGTATGTCATTTTTGAGACTTTTTTTTTTTAACTTATCATCAGTTTATTTTTAGGCCTTTCCAGGTTGCTGTATCAGTAACTTCCCCATTTTTTATTTGCTGGGTAATATTTCATTGCATGCATATACCACAGCCATTTATCATTTGGACACTTCAGCTTATTCTTTCTGGGACTCTCATGAATAAAGATTCTATGAGTGTTAATTTAAAAGTGTGTGGACATATAGTTAGTTTTGTTTCTCTTGAGTGTAAACAGAGTAGAAATACTTAGTCATTCACTAATTTAAGGTTTAAATTAAAATCAAAACAAAACAAAAATAACTGTACCATTTTTGCATGTAAAAAAATAACATTTGCATTTTGCCAAGTGGAATACGGAAGCTTAAAAAAAAAGATACCCAACTTTCTAAGGTAGGTTCTGATAGCTTCTTGGATTAGTTAAGCTGGGCAACTGGAGTTGATGAGGTCTGAGCATGACTAAGTTATCATTGAAGGTTTGCATCATTCTAGTATTTGGAATAAGTTGGTAGTGGCCTTAATTAAATGATGCACGAGGCCGGGAGTGGTGGCTCACGCCTGTAATCCCAGCACTTTGGGAGGCTAAGGTGGGTGGATCACGAGGTCAAGGGATCGAGACCATTCTGGCCAAAATGATGAAACCCCAACTCTATTAAAATACAAAATAATAATAATAATAATAATATGCACGTGGTGGCACGCCTTTGTCATCCCAGCTACTTTGGGAACTGAGGCAGGAGAATTGCTTGAATCTGGGAGGCGGAGGTTGCAGTGAACCGAGATCGCACCCCTGCACTCCAGACTGGCGACTAAACGAGGCTTCGTCTCAAAAAGAAAAAAAATAATGCATGAATCAAATTTAACAAAGTTGTCTCATTACACATCAGTCAAATTAGCTGATGAAATGTAGTCATGAGAAAACTTTACAGAAGC
Organism: Aotus nancymaae; assembly: GCF_030222135.1. Taxonomy (NCBI): domain Eukaryota; kingdom Metazoa; phylum Chordata; class Mammalia; order Primates; family Aotidae; genus Aotus; species Aotus nancymaae. The sequence goes on from NW_026988435.1 coordinate 28,321,960, forward strand.
CAAGACAGTGGGGAAATAAAGGAAAAATTTTGGAGGGGGTGGAAATTTTCTATGGGTCTCTCACATTACTGCGTATCTTCTGAGCAAGGGACATTGACAACTTTATTCCAGATTGCCTTTTTAAGAATATTTTTGTATATGAGATAGTTTTGAAAGATATAAGGAAAATTTCCCTTACTTGTGTCGTTCAGGAAGGCAGATTTGTCTCCTGACCAGGATAATATAAAGATGATACTCCTGTTCAGGGAAAAATTTGAGCTGGCTTTCCAGCAACACAATTATGAGGCTATGGGATTCACAGGCTAAAGTTCCTCAGCTGTGACATAAATTCATTGTTTTCAGTATCATCCTGCAGTACTTCACATTAACCTCATGGTCCTCAGGGAAAGGGGAATACTTGCAAATGTATGCTCCCTACTGTCCTGTGAGTGAAAAATGCCTTTGTCTCTAAACCAGGAGTCTGTGTCTTCTGCCAGCATCTATAAAGCTCTGACACACTAACTTAAAAGCTTACACATAAAGTTTTCAGACCCTTCACTGATCTTGACATCTTGATATCGATACCCCTAAACATAATTTCCAATGTAGAGAGACAAATGCTAAGATGTAATCAATGCTGCTATTGCAAGTAAGAGATACAGTTATGAAAAAGAATAATACAATATAAGGAGGACAGAGAAATTGTGGTGGGTGCTGTTTTATCTAAGGTATCCCAACACTGAAATAGGTTTAAAGGAAGTGAGAACAGGAGCTATGAGAATGACACAACCAGATGGCCGCTTTTTTTGTGAAAACCCTCAAATTACTTCAGTTGTAAATATTTTATAGTTTGCATTTTTAAATTATTTGCATGTATTAGCATTCTCAAAGAAAAATCCTAAAATTAAACTTAGTGAAAGAAAATAGAAGAAATGTGACAGAAGTGAAAATGAACGAACATAAAGCTTCTGCCAAGACTCCTTGATCCTTGGAGCTCACAAACTTTAGCTCTCATTGTACTTTCCTCTTCAGTCCATACACCTAGCAATGGCTGAGCACCTTCCGTACCCTTAAGGTATCTTAATACCTTCATGAGAGTCTGGGGTCTGTCATCTTCTCCTTTTTCTTTGTTGTAATTCCTATATTAATTCAGTAAGGGAGTCGGAAACTCATAATATATGTCATCATGTTTCTGTTTCTCTTTTGATATTGAGAATATTTCTATTTTTTCATATTTAGTCTCTGTATTTATACCCTCAAATTATTTTAGGACTATCACAGAATGGTGACATGAAACAATGACATGTAAAATATCTATGATAAAATAAGACTTTTTAAATATTTTGATTTAATATGGCCTTATATTTTCTTTATTATGAAAAGTTTATCACTTAACAAATGAAACATATGAGGTTATGCATACAGCCCACATCACATTTACATATATGCATACACACACACACATAAACTTTCGTCATTCAGAAGCTCAATCGTGTCAAACTGAAATATTTGTAATATTGTTGTAAACAAGGAAAATAATATTTGGTTCATTCAGGTAATAATAAATAATAAATAAACATAATGCTATAGTTTCCTAACTTGTCTCCAATCCCATAATATTCTTCCACCTCATAATGCAACTGTTGGGAAGTGTTACCATGTTCAAAGGTTGTCATATACATGATAAATGTACATATATATTCAAATACAAAAACATGTTGGTATACATATATTTATAATATGTCTTTAACAATAAATATACATATAAATATTACTATAAATACATTCTCTGAGCACTATATTTGTAATTGTAAAAGCGTGTTGCTGTCAATAACAATAAAGATAGATATCTAATTTAAGTCAGCTATTGAGTGGATACTAAGAGAAGGTTTGATTCCAGATATCTGTAACTGGGTCCTCTTTGGAGTCATTAACTAAAAGACAATAGTAAATGGCATAGTATTCTACAGAAACACAAAGATAAAGTAAAATGTATGAGTCATAATATATAGGAATACTGTATAGTGTAAGGATGCAGGGATTTGTTAAGGTTTTATGGTCTTTACTGCTCTTTCTGTGTGGTTTAAACAAAGTCACAATTACTAGAGTAAAGCTGAGCATTTAAGAATTTTTTCTGACAATGAGAAAACCTAGCAAGCATTGCCTGGCAAGGATAAGGTTGTATGAGTTTGGAAAAGCAGAGAAATTTCAGATTACATTTCAAAAGTAAACATGTATTTATGAGCATGTAGTAAGCCATACTGAAACAAATATTATTTACTCAAAATCCCAAACTTGTAATTTATTAAACATTGCCTAATTCTACAAAGACACAGTCATATATTGGAAATAAAGAAACAACAATGGTGGTGTATAACTTATTAATAAAATATAAAATCTGAGGACGTAACCAAACTCTGTGTTTATGACTATATATATATGCATCTATTTTAGAAGCAGGGTGCTGACATGACCTTAGCACAGTGCTGGGTGTAAGAGGGCAAGGTGACAATGAGAGAGGAAAGTAATGTATTATTTAATAATGTTTAGCAATGCTAATTTTGGTGATAGAGAATAAATGAAGATTCTTTTTGGGGACAGAATCTTGCTCTGTCACCCAGGTTGGAATGCAGTGTTGCGATCTCTGCTTATTGCAACCTCTGCCTCTTGGGTTTAAGTGATTCTCCTGCCTCAGCCTCGCAAGTAGCTGGGATTTACAGGTGCCTGCCATTAGGCTCAGCTAATTTTTGTGTTTTTAGTAGAGACAGAGTTTCACCCTGTTGGCCTGGCTGCTCTTGAACTCCTGACCTCAGGTGATCCGCCCGCTTCTGCCTCCCCAAGTGTTGGGATTACAGGTGTGAGCCATCATGCCTGGCCAAATGAAGATTCTTATGACTAGGCATGATATGCTTTGTCTCTGTGTTCTTGTCTAAATCTCATCTTGAATTGTAATCCCCATGTGTTGAGGGAGGGATTGGATCATAGGGGTGGTTTTCCCTATGCTGGTCTCATGATAGTGAGTGAGTTCTCAAAAAATCTGATGGTTTTATAAGGGGCCCTTCCCACTTTGCTCTTCACACACGCTCTCTCACCTGCTGCCATGTAAGATGTACCTGCTTCCCCTTCTGCCATGATTGTAAGTTTCCTGGGGCCTCCCAGCCATGTGGAACTGAGTCAAGTAAACCTCTTTTTGTTATAATTAGCCAAGTAGTATCTTTGTAGAAGTATGAGAATAGACTAATACAATAAATTGGTACTGCAGAATGTGGGGTAGTGCTATAAATATATTAAAAAAATGTGGAAGTGACTTTGGAACTGGGTAACAGGCAGAGGTTGGAACAGCTTGGAAGGCACAGAGGAGAGAGTGAGATGTGGGAAAGTTTAGAACTTCCTAGAGATGTGTTGAATGGTTTTCACCAAAATGCTGATAATGATATGCACAATGAAGTCCAAGCTGAGGTGATCTCAGTTGGAGATGAGGAACCTGTTGGTAACTGGAGCTATGCGTTTGCAAAGAGAGGGTGGCATTTTGCCTCTAGCGTAGAGATCTGTGGAACTTTGAACTTGAAAGAGATGATTTGAAATTGGAACTTATGTTTAAAAGGAAAGCAAAACTTAAAAGTGTGAAAAATTTGAAGCCTGATGATGTGATAGAATAAAGGCTCAAGCTTTCCCTGTAGTAGGATATCCCAAGGTGTTCTAGGATTAAAGCATCTGCAAGTGTTTTTGTCTCTTAATCAAACTATATCTTTTACCCTAGGGTTTGACAATACTAAATAGATACTTTTTTTCTACATTTATAGATTATTTTGCCTTCATTTTTTAACTAATTTAGAATTCTAGTAAGGTTAAAGAATGCTGCTTATGCATTCCAGATTTCTAGTAATTATCTACTCTTCCACCAGCCCCTAGAGAAGAAAAATGAAGAGACCTATGTCACATACAAGTTGAGTTTGCTTACCCATCAAATAGCTCCCAAATCAGTGTGATTCTAAATGTTAAAAATAAAACCTTTTAAAATCAACTTATAGCCCTACAGCTTTCCATATATATTGTTATTAAGCTTAACCACTCTTTCGATGTAATTATTTGCATACATACTTGTCACTCAGTTGTCTCCCTCTTTAAGACAGATAACTAATAAAAATACTGGTTCTTTCACTCATGTTTTCATTATTAAAGTAACTGACACATAACCATGACTTAAAACAACAACAACAGAACACTGGATAAATCAATTACCAGGATACTCGAAGAAAGTAGAAATTAAGTTATGTTTAAGAAGATACATTACCTAAGTGGACAAACGTGGTCTTAGGCACAAGCAGCTGCATATGGGAGCATGACCATAAATCTGATGTGATACTAATGGTACAGGCATAGCTACAAAAACGTTCCCGAGAGAGACTGGCCTTTGGATGAAATATGAAGAGCATGCAGAGCTAAACAAGTAAAATTGAGGGAGTGATAACATTTAAAAGTGGGCCAATTTGGCATTCTAAATATTGAGATTCTAATTTTATAGGCATCCTTTACCCTAGTGAAATCTCCCAACCAGACTTTCTTTTTCATTCATTATTGTTGCCATTGAGAATTTGAGTGTGAGGTTCAGACTTATATCATTTATCGTTTGCATGTAGATGTCTTTTTATGGGTTTTCATTCTATCTAGCATAACTTTATCTCAAATGGAATACTGTAAAATACATGACTGTTTACAACCAATAACCTTAGTCTTCTCTGATCGGAAGAGGCACAAGGAACTTCAGAACCCATGTTGTCTTCATTTAGAGGTCTTTACATATCTATTAAGAATTGTAAGAAACAATATGAAAAATAAACCCCCCTGGTATATTTCAGGGAATGTCAAAAAATATTCCTTATATTCAACCCACAGCCTGTTTTATGTTTTATTTGTTGTTAATCCATTTCCATATGTCTAGAAGTTCAGTATGTTTAAAGTTCCACATCAACACTGCATTTTTATCTAAGATTAAGATACAATGTTTTGATTGCTGAGGCATTAAACTGTTTTCAATTCCAGATATTGTGGAGGTATACTGTTATTTTCATTAGCTTTCTCAATGGTGCTATTTGGTTTTTATTTAAATTTTTCTCAATTTGCTTGATGACAGAAGAAATGCCAAGATTTTGAAGAAAAATAACTTAATCTCACAGTTTCATATTCAGCTTATGAAGTGATTTATTATTTTACCAACAAAAAAAAATATTCTTCATCAATAAATACATATTTACAAGATTTTTATTTTTGTACTTGGAAAATTTATCTTATAATCCAGGAGACCTATTGAATGTGTGAGTATTGTATTTTGTATGCTGATCACAAAGTATAAACAAATAGCTGATTTATACTTAGGGTGATATTAATATTAACATATGTCATTTAAAATTAAAACTAGCATAATTCATGAGAAATCATACATTAAGTTAATAACAGTCTAGAAACAACTGATTCACCTTTTAACAAGGTACACATTTAAATATACTTTTGAAAATTTGATTGGTACACCGTAAAAACACAGCAACATATAAAGAAATAGAGAAATGAGTAAAAAAACTAATAAATTACAAAAGTGCTGATAATTAAAAACAATTATAAATTCCAAATATTGATGAAAATATAAAGTTAAATTAAAAGCTCCTCTCAGCCTTCACTCCAAACTTTTCTTACCCAAATTATAGTTACTAGTGGGCTTTTTATTCTAGGAGAAAACATTTTATCTGTCTAACAACATATATACATGTTTGAAGGATACATAAGTTTTGATTACAAAAATGAATTATATTTATCAGGGTTCTATTAAAACAGCAAAATGTCATCAAGTGTTTAGGCAGTACCTAGTAAGATTTTTTGTATATGCTTTCAAGTGTATGTGCTTCCACAGTATATTTGGGGTTTTTCAACTCTTTAATTAAGAAAACAGGGCCAGGTTTGGTGGCTCACACCTGTAATCCCAGCACTTTGGGATACTGAGGCAGACAGTTTAAGGTTAGGAGTTCCAGACCAGCCTGGCCGATATGGAGAAAACCCATCTCTACTAAAAATACAAAAAAAATAAAAATAGAAATAGAAAGGTGTGGTGGCACGTGCCTGTAATCCCAGCTAGTGGGGGAGGCTGAGGCAGGAGAATCACTTGAACCCAGGAAACAGAGGTTGCAGTAAGCTGAGACAGTGCCACTGCACCCCAGCCTGGGCAGCACAGCAAGACTTCATCTAAAGAAAAAAAAAGAAAAGAAAAAAGAAAATATGCAAAAACTGAGGAACTTAAGTAACCTGCTCACAGTCACAAAATCAGGGTGTTAGCACCCATATTTAATGTCATTTTCAACAAATATTGCTGGGACATTTGATTATCTGCATGCAGAAGATGAACTTAAACCCTTATCTCACACAACACACAGAAACTAATCCAAAATGGGTAATGGTAGTGCTGAAACCAAATATTATAGGAAAAAATGTGGAAAGACATCTTTCAGATTTGGGTTAGGGCATCATTTCTTAAATTTGATACTGAGAACATGATTCACTAAACAAACAAAGCATAATCTGGGCCTTCTCAAAATTCAAAACTTTTCCATCTCAAAATATGGTATTAAGAAAATAAATTATAAGCAAAATGCTAGGAGACTATTTTTGTAAAATTCAAAGATACATACATCTGACAAATGACTTTTATCTAGGATATCCAATGCACTTACAACTTGATAAGAGGACAACCAACCTAATTTCAGAATGAACAAATATAAAACTAGACTTTTTATTAACCAAGATATATAAATTACTAACAAGATGTTTATATTAACAGTAAAAGCATAATTAGTCATCAAGGAAATGCAAATTTAAAACTCAGACACCTTTTCATACATACTATTAGGTTGGTGCAAAAGGAATTGTAGTTTTTGCCTTCACTTTCAATGGTAAAAATCGCAATCACTTTTACACCAAAATAATAGTATGTCTACTTAAAAAAATATGGAAATAAAAAGTATTGACAAGGATGTGAAAAATAAGAATTTTTCATATATTGCTGGTGGAAATGAACACTGTGGGAATTTCTGAAAAAAGTATTTTGAATAACATAGTAGGTGGGGGCTGAAATTACATTTTATGGACAACATGTTGAGAAAAAATATGCAAACATCAAAGAATTTAACTTAGATGTAAATTCTTGGTGCATTTTGCTGAAAATGATGGCATAGATATTTGAAACATTGTTTATTTTATTGATCTAACAAATGTTCATAGACAAATATCAGAACAAAATGTAGTTTGTAAATAAGAACTGTGAGAACAGATTTACTACTTCAAAGAACAAAAATGTTTTCTGTGATTCAGATCCATTCTCCCAAAAAGTCCAAGATTGAAAACCAATATAAATGAAAATATATAACTTACTAAACAATAATATTTAGTCAAATATTTACACTTAGTGTAATGAATAGACGGAAAATAAAGTAACACTAGAAAACAATTGGAAATAACTATATGAGAAATGTCTTGAACATTTGTTGTGTAATAGATGTAGAAACAGTGTAACAGAACCCCCAAACAAGAGGATATCAATTTCAGGCTGTCCTTTTTCAGAGGCTTCACATATACTTTCTTTGAATTTTGCTTTAATTGCCATAAAATATATTTTGGAGAAATTTCCATGTATCACATGCAGGTGTATTTCATTCATTTTTAATGACTACAAATTATTTCATCTTGTGGATGAATCACCACATATTAAAATAGTTTCCTACTAATGAATATAAATGACATTTCCTACTATTTTATTTCAAATGCAACCAATAGTAAATACATTATATCTATAAGCCTAACATTTTCTCGTCCCCTGAAGAGTAAAGTCCTAAAGTTGGACTTTGTGAAAGAAATGTAACATGTGCATAACCTTTTAAATTAACACTTTCACATTTTCCTCTGAAAATGTTTAACAATTATGTCATGAGTTATGTCATTTATCAGTTATTTTATATTCTTGTAAATAGAATAGGATTTATGCTTACCTACTGTGTTGTCAGTGGGAGAGCTAGTCCCCCTTGTGGGGTCTTTACGAATCACTTCAATGTAACTGCAGAAATTACAGTCCAAGGGGTATATAAAATTGAAGGCTTCATTATACTCACAAGTCCTAGAGAGGGATGACTTTGTGTGGCATGTCTGGAGGGCCACACAAAGTCATGGCAAGCAGAGAGAAAACAGAGTAAGGACCCCTGGACTAGTTCCTTTATTGAGGGTCACAGCAGGGGTAGTGAGTGGCACATGGCAGGGGACACTCTCTTTGAGTAATTTGAATGTAGCTGGGTCAACAGGGAAAGGAGGAACTGATAAAATGGAGAAGTCATCATGAGGCTTAGCACTTAAAGACAAATGTTGGAGACAGGTACCCAGAAATGGGGCAATAAGTGGGTAAAAGATCAAAGCAAGAAGGGCAGATGCTGGCACTCAAGAAGCCATTGAGGCAAGAAATAACAACTTCACACCCACCTCTCCCCCAATACTGCAAAAAGCTTGTAATGCAAACTGTGAACATTTTTTTCCAGCTGTTAGGTGAAAATTGTCATTTTTTAAAATTTGACTGTTCTTTAATTTTGAATATGATATCTCTTCATATACTTATTCATTTTTCTTTTCATGTCTTTTGTGTAATTTTCTACTATTAATCATTTTCAGTTTATCAACTCATCCAAACGTGTATCTAATGCACAGTATCAATTTTTTTGATATTTGATGAATTAGAGTGTGACTAATGAATACTAATATATATTATTGTATTGGTATAATCACTTGGTCAAATAGGCTAGTATTTGAACCTGCTGATGAATTATAACCTCACAATCTAAGACTGTGTGGTAAATTTTGGCTGAATCCTATTTCTTGTTAAACGAAGCTTTTGGACAAACTAAGCTCTCCGTTCTTTGTAAACCCGTAGTCATGATAAATAAAAAAATGTTAATCTCAACATTATTTGCTGATATAACAGCTAGCTTGTGTTTTGGGTGAAATAAGAGAATTGGCAAGTAAAAGAAGCTGAAAAAACCGTATGTGCCCTGTGAAGTCACGGGTGGATTTAGGGCAAAGAGTAGCAACTACTATAGAAATAACTGGGCTTCAAGAGGTCTCAAACTTAGTCGAAGAGAATATCAACAGGCTTTTGAGAAAGATGCCAGATGTTTGTAGCACAAGGAAGAAAGCCACCAATCTTTGATTTTCCTCCAGTTTTGCCACTGATTCATTTATTATTTAAAATCTATTCCTCTTAACATTCTGTCTTCAGGTTTCTCTGACCAGGAAAAGAGAAGGAAGTGTGGTTTGGGGGTCTAGAAAATCAACCTTTGTTCTCACCTTTACCTATCAAGTTGACCTATAAAAGCTTAGGACAATGTAAAATGATTTTAAATCCAAATTATTCAGCTATATAATATTAAAATCAGAGATTTTGATTTTAACCATCAGTTATTTGTTAGATCCAATGACGATTTAGCTATCTCTAAAAATTTGAATTTTTCAACTTTTATTTTAAGTTTAGAGGGTTACAAGTGCAGATTCATTCCTTGGATAAATTGTCTGTTCCTGGGGGTTAATGTATAAATGATCCCATCACCCAGGTAGTGAGCATAGTACTAGGTAGTTTTCCTCCAACCCTCCGTCTTCAAGTAGACCCCATGTCTACTGTTCCTATCTTTATATCCATGTGTACTCAGTGTTTAGCTCCCACTTATAAGTGAGAACACACAGTATTTGGTTTTCTCTTCTTGTACTAATTTGCTTAGGATAATGGCTTCCAGCTCCATTCATGTTGCTGCAAAAGACAGGATTTTTTTCTTTTAAATGAATATGTAGCATTCCATGGTGAAAATGTACCACATTTTCTTAATCCAGTCCACCATTTACGGGCATCTAGGTTGATTTCAGTCTTTGCTGTTGTGATTACTGCTGCTATGAACACAGAAGTGCCTGTGTCTTTTTGGGAGAACAACTTATTATTCTTTGGGTAGATACTCAGTAATGAGATTGCTGAGTCAAATGGTAATTCTGTTTTAAGTTATTTGAGAAATCTCCAAACTGCTTTCCAAAGTGGCTGAACTAATTTACATTTCCATCAGCTAACAACTATCATTTTTACATTTTTTAAATAATAGCCATTCTGATTGGTGTGAGATGGATTTAAAAATCAGCTTGTTTAAGCAATCATGCATAACACTTGAAAGGAACATTGTATCTGAATTTAAATGTGAAATTTTTATTGTATTCATTATTGGCATTAACCAGAAAATCTAAACATAAACTAATATCAGCTTTCACAATAACATTTCTGTCAGGATATTTTGGGAAATGTTTGGTTTCATTTTTTCATGCAAATGATGATTTTATAAGGTAGTTATACTAAGGTAGCTATACTAAATGATAAATCACAGAAACCATCCTGAAGGTTAACACTTTCAATTATGTCACTGCCTTTGAAATATATCATTTAATAATTGTTTATACATTGTTAGCATTTATGCTTTTAGGTGGCATCAGATTCTATTTCTATAATGAAAGATGATTAAGAAAATGAACGTAAAGATTGCATGTGTCAGATGTAATTATTTCAAATATACCTATTTTCTTATAAAAATATAAAGATTAAATTTCATCTTAAAGAAGTTTATTTGCTTTGGATATTTATACAAAATACTTCTTTTAACTGGAATGAAATAAATATCTTCAAATGAATGTGTTTCTCCAGGATTGTTTCTATATAACCTGTTATAACCTAATGTAAGTAGCTGAAGAATGCTTAATTTCTAAGTTTCAGAACTTAGAATAAGTTTCCAGACTAAACAGTTTTACAGTGCTCAAATGAAAGAACAAAAATTAAATGTGTACCCCTTAACTATAGGAAGTGATATCTTTTAATAATATTGTACTTTTTTAGTCATATATTTTTAATAAATGATAGTTCTTCATTAACTTGGAAACATAATTTATGATACTATAGAAGGCTGAAAACAGTCACTGGCTTTGCAAAGAATAGTGCAACTTGCATAATTAACAGAAGAATTAATACTTAATAAGTCTAATGATGCATTTGTATCATTAAATAGAAATTAACTGTTTATATGGCAATGCTTTTGAAAACGCTATGTTGCATAGCTTTATTTTTACTGGATTTTAGAGTCTAATCTTGTAATAAAAACAAATACTATAATGATTCAGTGTCCTGGAGCTAAGCCTCCACCATGTTCTTGTTCTTTTTCTAAACAACTTAGCTATTTATCCAGTCAGCTTGTTCTTATGCTTGCCTTGGCTAAACCACACAGGGTTGGACTAACATCTGGCAAGGTATAAAGGTTTGGATTATGCCAAATGTGGAGACAGAGATATGAGGTCTTAGGTTTACAGGCAAATTGGGCCTTCCATAGACCACTGTCTGGAAAAACACAGCATGCAACCTCTCTCCACACTTACAATGTACTTTACTTAATTTAACATACTTTACCACCTCATCAGTCTGAGTGGCCCCTTGGAATTTAAAGATGTGCCACCTGTTATCCAGAATTTGCATTTACTTAGGTTATTTGCATTTCTGATCACTCTGCTCAACTTACTTTAAAATTAACTTTCTCTTGAGCAGAATAGGTACTCAAGCCCTGGCTGACCTTGGCTGTACCTTCTTAATGTAGGGGACTTAAAGGGGTATTTTTTTTTTCAGTACATATGCATGTATGTATTGGGATATAATCATACGTCTACCTAAACAGTTTATTTAACATATGAATATACTATACAGACACCCTTATCATATGAGTATGTATGTATGTGCATATGGATGTGTGTGTTTCTTATATGAATTCTTAGAGGTGTGCTTTATTGTTGATTGTACACTTTCATCACTAATGGATAAAGAATAAATACTTTAAAATGTATGCAAGAAAAATGATACAAATATGCTTCATTTCATAGCTGAGAACAATACTAAGAAACATTACATTTGGATGCTAATATGTATTATTAAATCAAACTAGTTCGCTACATAATGTTTTTCATCTTACTTAAATGGCTCCATTTACTTTAAATAAAGAATGAAGAAGGCTGCTATTTATGCAGACTGTTCAATCTATGAAGTATTTGGAAAAAATTATTCTCAATAGTCTAAATAAGATCACAAAATGAGATGCACTATAAGCCTTATTTTTTATAATGATCTTAAATGGAACAGATGGCAGTTTATTTCTACTGAATTATGTTTGGCACATAAAATCGTTTAATTTTTATACCAATCTTCTTAAGGTAGAAAATGTTAAATTATTGATATAATTTTTCTAGCTTTATTTCTTTCAGTTGTCCCTTCACAATTATCATAAATTTGGCATTTTGAGTATTAAGCATTATATTTTGTAATAAGAAAAGTCTGTTGGCGCTCACATATTTTCTATTAAATTTTTATATGCAAAACTCAATTGCATTAGTCATTATTTTACTTACAATAAACAATAGAACATGTTAGATTCCTCCAACTAATGATAATTAGCCATAAATATGATCATAGTGACTCATAATAGAAGATTGCCTACATTAGTTTACTAATACAAACAATAGACTGAGAATATACTCTACAAAATGTTATTTTAAACATGTAATCCACTTTCCAAAAGCTATAGTTTACATTACTTATACATACAGTCTACTATTACTTTAGATATTGAAAAAAGATGCCAAGAAAATGTGTTGCCAAATGTAAACAATATGTCAATTTTAGTTTATTGAAGTGTTGAGAAAGTTGAGTTAAAGTATTCTGAAAGAAGGATCGGAGCAGGGTCAGTGATGTATAGAAAACATGAAGAATGAGAGGCACTCTTCTTATCCTTGGACCTTGTTTTTGTTATACTCATCAGATCAAAGATGGATATATCTTTTTTATTCTCCCCCCTCTGTCGCCAGGCTGGAGTGTAGTGGCACAATCTCGGCTAACTGCAACCTCTGCCTGCCTCCCGGGTTCAAGCAATTCTCCTGCCTCAGCCTTCGGAGTAGCAGGGTCTACAGACACATGCCACCATGCCCAGCTAATTTGTGTGTGTGTGTGTGTGTGTGTAATTTTAGTAGAGACAGGGTTTCACCATGTTAGCAAGATGAGCTCAACTCCCTCACCTCATGATCGGCCCACCTCAGCCACCCGAAGTGCTGGGATTATAAGCATGAGCCACCACGCCCCCCTGCATATATCTTTAAAATTAGGAGGAATAGGAGGAACTCCAGGTCTTTACTACCATGACTAGGGAATGGAATACTCTCTTTATGATTGCATTAAAATATATTCAACATCCAATTGCTTTAGATTACATCCATTGCTACCATCTGTATTTCAGCCACTTTCGCCACTTTCACCGGGATTACTGCAAAAGCCTCCTAAGTTTCTCCATCTCTTCACGTACTCTCTTATATAGAAAGATTCATTGAAAGTGAAGATTTGATCATGTCAATGCCAGGTTCATCATCCAAAAGTGGTTCTGCATTTTACTCAAAGATAAGACAAAGTCCTTACACAGTTTCACCCTCTGTGATTTGTACTCCACTCGCTTTCTCAGTGAGCTTTCTCTGTATTACTTTTCCCTTCACACTACACTACAGCCACACAAGTCCCTTCCAGACATCAGTGAACCAAGCACCATCTGGCATTGTAACATTTGCACTGGTTCTTCCCAGTATTCATTCACATGTCCTTGAAATCTGCTCAAATGTCACCTTCACAATGAGGTCTCTTTCTTGAATGCCCAGTGATAATCATTAAGTTTGTCTTTCTAATTAGCCCTCCCATTTCCTTGAGTCAACTCTATGCTTTCATTGTATGAATAACACTTAACAGCTGATATATTGTATTTATTGTTTATTTTGTGCTGCTGCTATCATTGAAAAGACCCTTCTCTTTCTTATTCACTGATGTATTAATATCCTAAGAGCATCAAAGGGTTTCTGGAACAGTATTATTTTTATATGGAAGAAAGATGATAAAAAATGCACTAAAAATGTTTTAAGAAAATATATTCTCATTTTGCTTTTTTAAAAACTAGAATACAGAAAACGTTTTCAAATAGAGGCAATTTAATGTAGAATAATCTTACAAAGCAGTTAGTTAATAAAAAGGGAATTGTTTGTTAAAAGAAATGGAGGAACAAAAGGAAAAATGTATGAATCTCAGAGATTTGAAGAAGCTAAAGCCCCCCATTATGGAAGTCATAAGCCAGCTGGTGCATTTTGTACAGAGATGAAGAAGTGCTTTTCCAACTAAAGCTAAAACTACCAAAATAATGTTACATTTGCTGGGCTACAATAATAATTTTTAAAAATTAGCTAGGCATGGTGGCACACGCCTAAAGTCCCAGCTACTCAAGAGACTTGAGCCCAGAGTTCAAGGCTGCAATGAGCCATGATTGTGGCACTGCACTGCAGACTGGGTGACAGAGCAAGAATACATCTCTATAAAAATAATAATAATATTAATAACATAAATGCAGAAAGAAAGTGAAGAGACTGGAAACATGTCAAAGTCGGACATGTAAATATATATATACATTTAATTACATAAATATAAACATAGTATATATCATACAACACACATCTCTATTTGCATCTCTATCTTTGTCCCTATATTTATAGCTAAAATATAGTTACACATACCTATAATTTATTCTTACTATTGCAGTATTTCTGTTTTATAATTCCCCACAAACACTGAATTAGCCAATGCTGAACCTAGACCAAAAACACAGTTAATCTTTATGACCCTCTGTTCACATTACTTTGTTAATCCATCAACACATACTTTTGTTTTATATGTCTCCATTTAAATACAACTTATTTAATGTATTTTGTTGATTCATTAACATTGAACTCATAGCCAACAGCACTGCAACTCATGCCTAGACACAGCTTGTCTAACACTCATAATTTCACCTTAAGTCTCATTAACACCTTTTGGACTTAGGAACACTAGATAGCACTTTAAGCACTACATTTGGGGGCCATTTTGAACAGTGAAATTCTCAACACAAAGCATAAAAATGCAAAAAGCACAGCTCTAAGTAAACCACAGAAAGGACATTGCTTGCAATAAGTGAGCTGAAACAGAAAGGCAAAGTGTCAGGATGTTAAATCTCACTTGGGAATGTATGCATTGTGCAACTTGTATTTTTGGCTTTCTGCAGATATCCATAAATGGCCATGAAAGTACAAGTGATTTTTAAGCTGCAAACAAATTTTAGCAAGTAAGTGCATTTGCCAATAAGCAATACATGAAAATGAGAAATAAAATCATATACACCATAATATCATCTCCATTTATTTTTAGCAGCTCATATTATCTAGACAATAAGGTCAAAAATGTTACTTTATCAGCTCCTTGTTGTGTTCTGTTTGGGTTTTTGTTTTTAATGTCCTGTCTATTCTCCTTCTAAAATGGCAAAATGATAATTCTATATTATAAGGGATAATAACATTGAGATTGCTCAATTGTTGTTAAGTGGATAATTTAAAAATAATTTTGGAGGTTTAGTCAAGGAAGTGAAAATAAACAAAAGCCAGCATCAGTTCCATTTAAAACAATACTACATAGATAAGCCACATCACCTATTTAATATAGCATTGACATTGACAACAAATGTTAAGAATGTCATATGCACCATGAATTTGAATGAAGTGCAGAAACTAATGGACAAGTCACTTTTTTCATAAAATTGATGTTAAAAATTAAGTTGAAGCTTCAGTGCCCTATTATATTTTTATTATATAAAAAATGAGTTAGTTATATTGAAAATGTAGAAAAAGCAAACTTTCCTCACCCTCCTTGCAGCAAAGAGAGTATCTTCCAACTGCATCAGAAAATCATGATTCAAGTAATCCCATCCTAAGCTCAGATGCAGTCTAATAGTGTATTAGGAAACCCCACATGTCTTAGAAAATATTAATCTAGTATTTTTGTTTGTATTGCCTTGATTATTAGTGTAATTGAACATTTGATTTCATCTTTTGTTATATATAGGTGTATGTCTCTTAAAACTATTTTGCCAATTGCTTATTTTTCCTTGTAGATTTTTTTCTCTAAATTTTTTTCATTGGAAATTTTATTCCTGAGTCAATCTCATAAGTTGCAAACATTGAATGAACCAGGAGTTTTAACTTTATTTTGTTCACATGTGTTGTCAAGTGTTTAAATGCCATCAATAACATTTTATGTATTAAATTCCTTATAAGACTTGCTACTATAGTCCTTACTATAGCTAGTCTTTCAGTTTGTTCTAGTATAACACTATTTACTTTCTTTATAATTAATTGCAGTTTTGAAAGAGTCTTCATAAGTCTTAAGTTATTTTCTTGTTATTTTTATTTTGCAGTTAAATAATTTTCCAAACAAATGAACTAAAGTGAGAATTTTTATTCTTATTACTTTAATTCACATAATAATTTCTCAAGAAAAGAATGACAATAAATATACCAATGCATTGTATTCCCTTTCATTTAGTGGAATGAGCTAGTGTTACAACTGGGAATACAACTCTCAGGGATGGTACTGTAGAAAAATTGAAGGTCTGCTAGGTGTCCCATATAAATCCAAATAGTTCTCTTCAATGCTGGAAATAGCTTATAATGCCATGGTTCCAGGTTCTTTCTAATTACTCTGTCATGTTCAGCAAACCATCCTTGTGGCTGTTTTTTCTTTAATCATCACATTCACATTGCAGGCAAATGAAAGAAGAAAGAGGAGAGTGGTAGTGTGTGCTTTTCTTTTAATGGCAAAACCCAGCAGTTGTACACACCAGTTCTACCTTCTTAAGATGGGTCATAATACACACCTAATTCCATGTATATGTGGAAGAGAGGCTTATTAAAGTAGTCTTCAGTTGTTGGATGTAAGACCACCCTAAAATTCACTTAATAGGTGAATTGAAAACTTACATTAAGTGATAAATGGTAGTCTTTGCAAAGGAAAATATTCTTATAGTCCATATTCATAGATAAGAAGAATCAATATCATGAAAATGGCCATACCGCCCAAAGTAATTTATAGATTCAATGCTATTTCCATCAAAGTACCATTGACTTTCTTCACAGAATTAGAAAAATTACTTGAAATTTTGTATGGAACCAAAGAAGAGTCCATATAGCCAAGATAATCCTAAGCAAAAAGAACAAAGCTGGAGGCACCACACTACCTGACTTCAAACTATACTACAAGGCTACAGCAACCAAAACAGCATGGTACTATTACCAAAAGAGATGTAGAGACCAATGGAACAGAACAGAGGCCTCAGAAATAACAACACACATCTACAC
Organism: Aotus nancymaae; assembly: GCF_030222135.1. Lineage (NCBI taxonomy): Eukaryota > Metazoa > Chordata > Mammalia > Primates > Aotidae > Aotus > Aotus nancymaae. Next base: position 28,339,276 of record NW_026988435.1, read on the forward strand.
CAATCTAATATTTGACAAACCTGACCAAAAAATGCAGTGGAGAAAGGATTCCCTATTTAATAAATGCTGCTGGAAAAACTGGCCAGCCATATGCAGAAAGCTGAAACTGGTCTCCATCCTCACACCTTACACAAAAATAACTCAAAATGAATTAAAGATTTAAACATAAGACCCAAAACCATAAAAACCGTAGAAGAAAACCTAGGCAATATCATTCAGGACATAGGTATGGGCAAAGACTTCATGACTAAAACACCAAAAGCAATGGCAACAAAAGCCAGAATTGTCAAATGGGATCTAATGAAACAAAAGAGCTTCTGCACAGCAAAGGAAACTATCATTAAAGTGAACAGGCAACCTACAGAATGGGAGAAAATTTTTGCAATGTATCCATCTGACAAAGGGCTAATATCCAGAACCTACAAGGGACTTAAAAAAAACTTACAAGAAAAAAACAAATAATCCCATCAGAAACTGTGTAAAGTTTATGAATAGACGCTTTTCAAAGGAAGACATTTATGTGGTCAACAAACATATAAAAGAAAGCTCATCATTACTGGTCATTGGAGAAATGAAAATCAAAACCAGATGAGACACTATCTCATTCCAGTTAGAATGGTGTTCATTAAAAAGTCAGGACACAACAGACGCTGGAGGGGATGTGGAGAAATAGGAACACTTTTACACTGTTGGTGGGAGTGTATGTTAGTTCAATCATTGTTGGAGACAGTGTGGTGATTCCTCAAGGATCTAGAATTTGCAATACCATTTGATCCAGCAATCCCATTACTGGGTATATACCCAAAGGATTAAAAATCATTCTACTATAAAGACACATGCACATGTGTGTTTATTGCAGCACTATTCATAATAGCAAAAACTTGAAACCAACCCAAATACCCATCAATGATAGACTAGGTAAAGGAAATGTGGCACATATACACCATGGAATACTATGCAGCCATAAAAAAGAATGAGTTCATGTCCTTTTCAGGGACATGGATGAAGCTGGAAACCATCATTCTCAGCAAACTAACACAGAAACAGAAAATCAAACACCACATGTTTTCACTCATAAGTGGGAGTTGAACAGTGAGAATGTAAGGGCACAGGGACGGAAACATCACATACTGGGGCCTATTGGGGAATGGGGGTTAAGGAGACAGAAAGCATTAGGAGAAATACCCAACATAGACGATGGGTTGATGGGTACAGCAAACCACCATGGCACGTGTATACCATGTATACCTATGTAACAAACTTGCACATTCTGCACAGATATCCTAGAACTGATTTAAAAAAAAGTCTGTGCAGAGGAAAAATACTTTAAAACTTACATTCAATCCAGTAAAACTTCAATGCATTCAATTAAAGCTTGTAATACAATAATGATAATAACAGCCAGCATTTAAAGAGCACCTCATATGGATAATCAAGTTATTGAGAACTTACATGTGTTATCTCTGGTATGAAGATTGCTTCATCCTTAGATTCTTATGTATAAATAGACCTTGTATATGAAAAAAAAAGAAAGAAAAGTATTATTATTATATTATTATAATTTTTTTTTTTTTTGAGACAGAGTCTCGCACTGTCGCCAGGCGCCAGGTTGGAGTGCAGTGGCATGATCTTGGCTCACTGCAACCTCCGCCTCCCAGATTCAAGCAATTCTCCTGCCTCAGCCTCCCAAGTAGCTGGGACTACCGGCATTTGCCACCATGATCAGCTAATATTTTGCATTTTACAGTAGAGACAGGTTTCACCATGTTGGCCAGGATGATCTCAATCTCTTGACCTTGTGATCTGCCTGCTTCAGCCTCCAAAAGTGCTGGAATTACCGGTGTAAGCCACCGCGCCCTGCAGAAAATTATTTTTTAAAATGCATTAATTTGTAATTATCTCTTAAACTATTACTCATGAAAGATAAGTTATTTGTTGTCAGTATATTATTTCTGTTTCAAAAATTCATTCAGATTTTACTATGGCCTAATATGTAATAAATGTGTGTGTCCTGTTGGAATTGTCAAAGAAAACATATTATCTCTTTTAGAAAACATCTTTCACATAGAGCTATTATGCATTCATATTAAAAACATTTTTAGATATCTCTCTTGAATTATTTTATGAGTCAAAGTTTATATTTTGGAAATATTCCTTTATTTTTCCAGCAAAGAAGAAATCATTGCTAAAGAGGCAAATTTATTAACACTATTACCTGATTTTTTTTAAATGATACTAAATAAATTTAGTAACTATTGATGAATTTTTAGCAGATAAATTCATTCTGCTCCAAGAGCATGACATCTAAACTTCTACTTGCTCATTTATACTCTGTGGAAATATGCTTTTCTGCCCTATGAGAGAAATAAAATTCTATTATTTTAATTCTGTATTTTGTATCATAAAAGGGAAACTAGATATGGAATACAGAATATACATATGTAGAATAAAACAATGGGGAATATATAAGATTTAATTCAAGACACTTATAGAGATCACGTATTCAAACACACCAGTGAGTTCTTAAAAAGAAAATCTTTTATGTTCTAATTAAAGTAGCAAACTTCACAACTGGAGTTTTTCAGCTCATTTGTTTCCTGACTTCTTTATTTCAAGTTAAATACTCCTAAGGTGGGTCATATAATTCAGTGACTTTTAAAGTAAAATTGAAATATTTAATTTTACAACTTTTCTTTATCTCTTTTTCTCTCACCACATGCAGCCTATAAATGCCAATAGAATTAATTGCCTAATTATAAGGAATAAAAACATTGCCTTTTGAAAGATTTCAAATTTATGTATCCTGCTGTGGAGATTTTGCTTGACTACCTGACCTATACAGTCTGTACTTCTGAAGGAAACAAAATAAGTAGTCTACTTTGGAACACGTTTTGAACTTGGTAATGAATGCTACAAGACTGCTTTGCTCTATAATCTTAGGTTATTTTATATTTTAAGGGCTTCATCTGGAGCCATTTTACTGTTAACCATAACTATTATATATACTCTTTAATAAGCTCCATTATATTTTTTACCTTTTTCTTTATACATTTTAATAATATGGCAGAAAAGTAGGGAATAAGGAAAATACTAATAATCATTAGTTTACAACACAATGACACACATTTTCCAACAAGAAAATTTGATTGACAGGTGTTGAACAATGAGAACACATGGACACAGGGAGAGGAACATCATACACAGGGGCCTGTCGGGGGATGGGGGGCTAGGGGAGGGATAGCAGGGGATGTGGGTCTAGTGGAGGGATAACATTAGGAGAAATACTTAATGTCGATGATGGAGTGATAGATACAGCAAACCACCATGGCATGTGTATACCTATGTAACAAACCTGCACCTTCTGTACATGTACCCCAGAACTTAAAGTATAATAATAATAATTTAACAAACAGGTAGCACCAAAAAAAGGCTGTCTACCTAGATAACATACATAATCCTTTTTATTGTATCTCTTGGAAAAAAACATAGTTAATATGCTTCATGTATATTTCTCTTAATAATCACATTTTTGGTAACCTCACTTGCTCTGGGAATCATGGGTTCGAGGTACATATAGCATCCTTATGCCAATTTGATAAGGTCATACCTTAATCACTAGTTGAAAAGGTATAAATATAAAGGCAAGAATTCTAGGTTAGAAAGTGATATCTGTGATTTTATAGGAAGACAGATGCAAGAGAGAATTTGTGAGTACTATGTGAAGGAAGAATAAACCTGAGACCCCAACTTAATTTGGAAATTAAAGCTGATTATATCACACATACACCAAGAGAATATGAAAAGATTTATTTCTCACATAATGAGATATTCTGGATAGATCATGGCAATCTCCAAAACAGTTCTGAAAAATGGCTTAAGACAATGTGGAGGGATGAGTAGCTTGCCTGTTATTTTGCTTGGCGTTGGGAGTTATTGTGCATTTGGAACTAAGTTTACACGGTTTGAACTTTCCACTAGCACCGGGGTAGAGAGCTAGGATATATAACCAGCTTGCCAAGACGTGGAATGAAAGAGAAGGGTGGGTGGTAAGGCATAAAAATTATTAACAATAAGACATCAAAAATCAATTCAGACTCTTTATCATCACTCCAATGTTTGAGGATTAAAATGTGCCATGATTTATTTAATTGTATTTAAAGTTGTTATAGTAAGCCATTATGGCTCCTTATGAGGCTCACATCATGAGAATGGTAAGGAAATAAAACTTTCATTGAATACTTTGGTCAGCTGAGATGGTTAATTTTATTTGTCAGTTTAACAGGGTGATGAGATATGCCCCGGTGTTTGCTTAAACATTATTCTGGGTATTTCTGTGAGAGTATTTGGGATGCAATTAACATTTTTATCAGTAGACTGAGTAGAGCAGGTTTTCTGCTGTATCGTAGTTGGACCTTACCTAATCTGTTGGAAATCTGAATAAAACAAAATGTCTGAATCTCCCTGGAGTAAGAAAGAATCCTCCTACCTGACACTTTCTGAACGGTGACATTGGCTTTTTTTCCTGACTTCAAACTCAAACTGAAAGATCAGCTTTATCTGATTTTTGAGCCTGCCAGCCTTTGGACTGGAACTACCTCATTGATTCTCCTGAGTCTCCAGTTTTGTGACTTGCTCTGTAAATCTTGGGATCTGCTAGCCTCCATGAACTCCCATGATATTGCTAATTTCCATGATAAATCTCATGCATTCTCCCTCTCTGTCTCTCTGTCTCTCTCTCTCTGCATTAGTTCTTTTTATTCTGGAAAACTCCAACTAGTATATGAGCCCAGCATTGTGTATTTTGTGAAGTAAAATGTTTTTCTTGCTCACAATGAATTGCTCACTATCATTAATGTCTAGAACTCAGAAAGGGATAAGGAATAATTTGATAAAGATTTGTATTGTGGCATCATTATGTAAAAGGACATGCAACCCTGGTTATATAGTGGGTACTTGTAATTCACAAAATTTCAGAGTTTTTTTTTTTCCAAAGGAGAGAATGTTGGACGTGAAAATTTTGTTGCTGCCTTTGGCCTGCCCTAATGGCCAGACCATTGTCCACAGATATTCAGTAAAATTATGCAGACGTGGCTGATTCTTGACCGGAGCATTTATTGTTAAGATTACTGTATGATATTTTTGCCACTTGTGCTGAACCTTGGGTCTCAGTCTTGATCAGGAGCATCCTGTTTAGGCAACAGAAAGTGGCTGTTAGGCAGTGGGCTCTCTTATGTGTAATGGTGGCCCTTCCCATCATGGTGTATTAATAGACTCACAGTTCCACAAGCCTTTAGAGGTCTCACAATCATGGTGGAAGTCAAAGGATGAGCAAAGCCATGTCTTACATGACGGCAGGCAAGAGAGTGTATGCAGGGGAACTGCCCTTTATGAAACAATCAGATCTAGTGAGACTTACTCACTATCACAAGAACAGCATGGGAAAAACCCACCCCCATGATTCAGTTACCTCCCCCCAGTCCCCACATGACACATGGGGATTATGGGAACTGCAATTCAAGATAAGATGTGGGTGGGGACACAGCCAAACCATATCACATGGGTAGTATGGAACCTCTAAAAGACATAAGAGGAGATTGCCAAAGGCTCTACAATGAACAATCCTTGGGGGACACCTAAGTCTCTGTTGTTTTGCAGTATTGATAGATTCTAGAGTCTTTTGTTGTAGGGTAGCCCATTCAGAGTAAGTCAATTTGTGAGCAATAACATAAAGAAGCTTAAATAAATGTAAATAAGGAATATATTTCTTCCAGAATCTAAATGGGCTAAAAGATGTTGAATTTGTTTTAACATTGTGGGTGATGATAGAGTGAACAGCTGTTTCTTTACAGTGTCAGGAATGGGGCATTCTCTATCTAATCAAATGATAGTGAGAGATTTTACTGAGGTGGTGAGGCCTTTTACTTTATGTGAGTCAATAGTCCACTAATTTTGGTAGCTCTGTTTTGAATGTTCAGTTGTCCTGAATGCATGTGTAAGTAGAGTCTCCTAGGAGGAAGATGAGATCAATATAGTGTCATACATATGTTCCTAGAAAAATTTTAATGTGATTAAGATCTTACCTTCAGAAGCTGTGTGCAATAGTAAATCTGTTGAGATGCCCCTGGGTTGCTGCATAAGGATGTATTTTCTTTTTGAAGATGAAGAAAAACTGCAGCTAAGCAGCTGTTGAAATAGGCAAAACAGAATTTATTAGCTAAATCTGTGACTGCAAAGTACTTACCCATTGCTGATTGGATTGAATGTAGTCAGTAATTTAAGTAATATTGGGTAAAGAAGACTTAATGGGTGGGATTATGACATTAAGGTTACAATAATCCATCATTAAGTGCTATTCATTATTTCCAGTTTTAAGAATAGACCAAATACTGTTGTTAAATAAAGAGAAACCATAGGGATAATCACCCCTTCTCTAAATAGTTCTTGTATAATGTGTTTTGATCTTTGAAGGCTCTGTTTAACACTATATGTGGCCATATTAAGTATTTTGACCAGAGGGGAAAGCCCGTGAGGTCCAATTCTGTGAAGCTGATTGGAAGTGCCAAACATTTAATTTTATTTTATTATTTTTGGGGTCATGTCATCCATGCACGCTATGGAATATTTTAGTGCAAAGTGGAAGCTTATAAGAAAGTCTGCTTCACTCTATTGATATTGGTTGTTGGCAAATTCAGATCATGCAGATTCAGGCCTGCCTGTGGGAGCCCTCACTCTGATTCCTTTCCCTAACCATAAGAAAAGATAACCCACTGGCTGCACCCCCATCCCAACCTTTGCTCTCTCAAACTGTTTTCCTCCTGCTTAAAAACTAGCTGTGTTTATCCCACAAAGCCTCATTATGTGAATAATAAACTGCTTCATACCCTCTTGATGTCTGTGTGTGGCATCATCAGTCTCAACAACTGAAATAAATAGTTGGTTGGGTGTCCATTCTTATTGCACAGATCAACCACAAGAAAGAAACCACTTTTGTCTGATGTTGTCATGAAAATTTTTACAGAATAATTTAAATTTGAAGGAGACTGACAGATAAAGGGATTTGCATAAACACAAATGAGAAAAGGGAAAATTAAGTGCAGGTTGTGGACCATCATATACACTGTTGGTCAAGTTGAAAAATATTTAATGTGCACTAAATTCTTCTGCATTAATTGATGTTGGAGTATAGTTTTACATATTCACTAATTTCTCCTGTGTTTCTTTTCTACGTGTTTCCTTTCCCATTGACAAATACGGCTATTCTATGTTTATTACTTCAAGGATGATAACCAAAATACATTTCCCCTGGAACTCTAGGAGTACATACCCTTAAGGAAATAAAGAAGTTTAAACAAATGGTTTGTTAATATGTGGTTTGATTAGATTTGGCCTTCCCTTTCCCAAATAAAAAAAGAAACATAATATATAGATACATATATGGAAGTATAGATATTTCTAGGGCAGGAGAAGAGAACAGAAGGAAGGGCAAAGAAGTTTAGACATATCGAGTCATAGATGGAGGAAAGATACATGCTGCTTCTAGTATTGGCTTGAGTAAAATCGTGGTACTCAAATGAAATTTATGAAATTGGAGAGAAGAAGATCCCCGAACACTTCAAGAAGTCCAAAAAAAGAACGGCTGTATATTAGGTCTAACTTCAGTGACTCCCACGCTTTAGTGAGACAGTGGACTTGCAGTTCACACACTAAAGTGAGGCATGGAGATTGCCACTGGACCAGAAGGGAACATCTTATTGGGAATCAGCCTTATCTTAGCAGCAATATACATAGTCTAATAACTGACATTCAAGAAGAAAAATGGAAATATCTCTGTTGACAAACGAAATCAGCTATCTGAGACTGTGGGCATGTCTGCCTCCACATTGATGTCTTGGCAGTAAGTCAGTCACCTAGAACTCCAGGACAGATGCTGGCAGCATGAAATTTCAAACCTACTCAAAGTGTTCTGACACTCACATAGAATAAAAACTTGAGTTAGAGAAAATTATATTGTTTTACTTTTTAAAAATTGCTATGTCAATTACATTTTATATATGATATTTACGTGAAATAAGGTTGATGGTAATGTGTAACCCTAGCCATGAAGGGCTCTCATATCAGATTACTGCAATTAGCTTTTGTATTGTAGAGAAGATTTTGGTTTGGGATTCTGTTACAAATTCAGTGCTTAAGAAAAATTAATCTAGTTGTTTTGCAGGTTGCAGTGAAAGGACATTTAGAAAATAAAAATTGCAAATAATTTCTCTAATGCAGTTATTAGATAAAAATTAACCGAGATCATGTTGCTAGATATATATACCTAATGCAGATGACAGGGTGATGGATGCAGCCAACCACCATGGCACATATATAGCTATATAACAAACCTGCATATTCTGCACATGTACTCCAGAACTTAAAGTACAATAAAAAAGATCTTACTTTTGATGTATGTTTGTATGACATAATGATTAATTAATAATTATACTAAATATACAGATTATATATATATGTGTGTGTGTGTGTATATTTTAGTACATATGTATATTTTAGTACATCAAAGCCAGGGTCTTGCTTTGTCACCCAGGCTGGAATGTAGTGATGTGAACATACCTCATTTTAACCTTGAATTCCTGCTCTCAAGCAATACTCTCAACTCAGCCTGCTGAGTAGCTAGGACTATACGTGCATACCAACACATCCAGCTATTTTCTAAAAATTTTGATTAATAAAAATATTTTAACATTAGGAGATCCAACTTTCAAAGTAGTTCAATAAATATTGTATTCTAATACCCATTCCAAATTAAATTCTATATGATGGTTTAGATTATGCATTAATGAGCAGATCACTCTTTAGCCACAAAATCATCAATATAATTGAAATCAATTTTTTTGCATATAGCCCACAGAAAAATTGAATGTCAATGTTTTAATAAAAGCAGAATGTCACCAATGACTTAGGCCACTTTCTGTTTTCTGGTAAGTGCTAAAAAGAAATTTGTGTGAACAGAAAACGAAACACTACATGTTCTCACTCATAAGTGGGAGTTGAACAATGAGAATACATGGACACGGGGAAGGGAACATCACAGGTCGGGGCCTGCTAGGGGAGGGATAGCAGGGGGTGGGAGGATTAGGGAGGGATAACATTAGGAGAAACATCTAATGTAGGTGACAGGGGGATGGACATAGCAAACCACCATGGCACGTGTATACCTACGTAACAAACCTGCATGTTCTGCATGTGTACCCCAGAATTTAAAGTATAATTTAAAAAAGAAAAGAAAATTGTGTGAGTTTTGAGAGCCATATAACTTTTTAAAAAACATTTCTAATGCTACTCAAATGCTCACCAAGGCTTCATGCATGGTTATCTATCTAGTCTACTGACTTCTAAAGAGATTTTCCAGAATTATTAAATACAATGATGTGAAGAAATATTTGGAAAATAAAAATGCATAACCAAATATAATCTCTTTGTCACATTTATTGTAGAAACATAATAAATGTGGGGTTTTCTGAAAAAAACGTGTATCTTATTAGATTGTGCTCAACAGAAATCAGATGTAAATCATTTTTTTTCTCTTCTGTTAGTTGTACCTGAATCCAGTTGTAAAATTTTGCTCATTGATATAATCTCTGAGGAAAGTTTCGTAAATCAGGTTAGTTCCTAAGATTAACATAACAGAAAATGGTCATCACTTCTTAATTGAAAGTTTGTACTTAATTGAATTTAATTTACTAATTCTAGAAAATTAACATGTAGGGAAGATATCTCATGAATATGATTAAAATTATCATATGCCTAATTGCAATATGGTATCCAGGAATTAAACCTGGGACACAACAAGGATAATATGAAAAAATTGGTCAATCGTGAATAAATCTGTCTAATTAATAGTACTATTCCAATGCTCATTTACTTAAGATTTTTAATAAATATGTCTCATATATCAAATATTAATACTAGGGAAAATTCAGTGAAGAACATAAAAAAATTCTCTGTACTGTGTTTTGAATTTTCAGGTAACTACCAATTTTTTAAAAAGAGTATTTAAGTACCAAGTGAGATAATTTTGTGTTTTTTCAATAATAACCATCTCTTCTATATGTCTCTACTATACTATTCCTCTCCATCCCTACCAGATTTTCTTTGCTCTGTCTTCTGCTATCACATTTTGAATTCTAACCTAGTTTTATTGATTTTCTCATTAGTCCTAAAATCCTAAAATCAAAATATTCCATGAAAGAGGAAAAACAGCTTCAAAAGTCTGAAGCCTGATAAAGCACTCTATATATCTAAGCTCCTGAAAAAAGTGGATATTCTTTATTTTCTAATACAATTTTCATTATCTGCATTTACCTTTTTTAAATTTTAACTTTTATTTTAGATTCAAGGGTTATATATGCAGGTTTGTTACATAATTACATTCCATGATGCTGAGGTTTGGGGTATAACTAATCCCATCACCCAAGTACTGAGCATAGTACCCAATACTTTTTCAACCGTTGCCTTTATTCCTCCAACTCCCCTCTAATAGACCCCAGTATCTATCATTGCCATCTTTATGTCCATGAGTGCCCAATGTTTAACTCCCATTTCTAACTAAGAATATGCGGTATTTGGTTTTCTGTATGATGGCCTCCAGCAGCATCCATGTTGCTGCAAAGAACATGATTATTTTTCATGTCTGCATAGTATTCTATGGTCTATATGTACCACATTTTCTCTATTCAATCTACCACTGATGGGCACCTAGGTTGATTTCATGTCTTTGTCATTGTGAATAGTGCTGCCATGAACAAACACGTGCATGTATCTTTTTTAGCAATTTCCCAGGTTATGCTGGTGCTGCAGGTTGGGGCACAACACTTTAAGAAAGAACCACTGCTTCATGGCAAATGATTGTATTGGGAGATATTAGAAATTCTAATTTATATATATATATAAAAATATATATATGTATATATAAATATATGTATATATATATAGTGATTTAGGTTTGGGGGTACATGTGAAGAACATGCAGGATTGTTGCATAGATACATACATGGCAACATGGTTTGCTGCCTTCCTCCCCATCACCTATATCTGGCATTTCTCCTCATATTATCCTGCCCCAACTCCCCTCCCCCTACTGTCCCTCCCCTAGTTTCCCCCCACAGACCTCAGTGTGTGATGCTCCCCTCCCTGTGTCCATGTGTTCTCATTGTTCAACACCTGCCTATGAGTGAGAACATTTGGTGTTTGATTTTCTGTTCTTGTGTCAGTTTGCTGAGAATGATGGTTTCCAGGTTCATCCATGTTCCTGCAAAGGCCATGAACTCATCATTTTTTATGAATGCATAGTATTCCATGGTGTATATGTGCCACATTTTCCCTGTCCAACCTATCATTGATGCACATTTGGGTTGGTTCCAAGTCTTTGCTATTGTAAACAGTGCTGGAATGAACATTCGTGTGCATGTGTCCTTATAATAGAAAGATTTATAATCCTTTGGATATATACCCAGTAATGGGATTGCTGGGTCAAATGAAATTTCTATTTCTAGGTCCTTGAGGAATCACCACACTGTCTTCCACAATGGTTGAACTAATTTACACTCCCACCAACAGTGTAAGAGTGTTCCTATTTCTCCACATCCTCTCCAGCATATGTTGTCTTCAGATTTTTTAATGATACCCATTCTAACTGGCGTGAGATGGTATCTCAATGTAGTTTTGATTTGCTTTTCTCTAATGACCAGTGATAATGAGTATTTTTTCATATGTTTGTTGGTCTCATATATGTCTTCTTTTGAAAAGTGTCTGTTCATATCCTTTGCCCACTTTTGAATGGGTTTTTTTTTTTTCTTGTATTCTGTTTTAGTTTTTTGTAGATTCTGGATATTAGCCCTTTGTCAGATGGATAGATTGCAAAAATTTTTTCCCATTCTGTTGTTGGTTACCAGTTCACTCCAATGATTGTTTCTTTTGCTGTGCAGAAGCTCTGGAGTTTAATTAGATCTCATTTGTCTATTTTGGCTTTTGTTGCTAATGCTTTTGGTGCTTTAGTCATGAAGTCCTTGCCTATGCCTATGTCCTGAATGGTTTTGCCTAGGTTTTCTTCTAGGGTTTTTATGGTGTTAGGTCTTATGTTTAAGTTTTTATTCAATCTGGAATTACCTCTTATATGGTATTATCATGTTTATGCCTCTACTTAAATTCATGCAAAGAAAGGATTTTGTATACTTTGTTTCTTAGGCTCTTGTATCATAGTGCTTTGTAAAGAACAACTATTTATATCATACTATAATATTGACTGTTTGTTAAGTAAATTATAATCAAATAGGTTTTTTTCCCCAAGCAATAAGGTCATTAAACGTTGTACATATTAGCACACATCTTTGAATTCAATATATATATTTAGATCTCTTGTCAGAACACTCTGAAAGCTCCACTGCCCCATTATACAGGTCAAATTTAGGTCATGGGAAGAACTGAGTAGAATGCGACTAAAAGAAATGATTCACAAAGCAGTAACACAGCTTACTTCAGCTGATTTAACAAATAGACTGATCTGATTTATGGCTAAGTTGCTTTGGCTGTTATTTTGAGAGAAGAGGAGAAAGAAAGAGAATCACTTTCAGTAGTTTTGACAGCCCTGTCTCCAGATATATAGAAATTATGCCCATGGGATAGCCTATTCTTCAGTAGAAACTATTGTAAGTACTCTAATTTTACAGCTAGAAATCTTGCGACTGATAAAAGTTAAATATTGTTCTGTAAACTCTTACAAAATCATCACACAGTCAATACTAGCTTTCTAAGTCTATAACTTCCATTTTAAAAATATATAATTATTTAGATTTCAGTGTTCTATAAATCCTTAAAGAGGTCAAAATACAACAGTTTCTTAATACTAAAACAAAACATATTATTATCTTTTTTTCCCTGGGTGTATAATCATGAATCAGTAAGGGGCCTTAACAACTTTAGAAATATGACCATGGAGAGAAGTAATGCACTGTTTGAAGGACAATCCAGTACCTTTGAAAACACCAACTTAACAGCTTGAGGAAGATTTAAAGCAAGCTTGTCCAACTCGTGACCCACAGACCACATGAGGCCCATGAGGGATTCGAATGCAGCCCAACACAAATTCGTAAACTTTCTTAAAACATTTTGAAAATATTTTGCTTTATTTTTCCTCATCAGCTATCGTTAGTGTTAGTGTATTTTATGTGTGGCCCAAGACAATTCTTATTCTTTCAATGTAGCCCAGGGAAGCCAAAAGATTGGACACCCCTAAAAAGAATGAAGGCTGTAAGAAGACTGCCATTGATAGATTATAGATTATATTACTTAGATATTAAGAATTGAGGATGTTTGGAAGTGAGGACTGGTAAGGCTGCAGGTGACATTTACTTCTGTAAGTCAATGATCTCCTTAAAGATACATTGTGACTGTACCACCAAGTCCTAATTGAAATGTGGCTATCAGACTGCCCTGCCAAGGAGAACCTGGTAAATCATTGTCAGAAAGTTATTGCTTTTACTTATGAATATCTTCAGGCATAGCTGTCTTGGGAAAAAAAATTAATCTACTCTGAATGGCTTTCTAGAAAATCTTGGAACATCTCTCATTTAATAAAACCACTGAAATTCAGATATGTGTCTCTATTATGTGCATCAATTATGTTCTAGATTTCTGGAAGAAGCAGTACAGTGACATCCCCTGCACTATTATTCTCTACAGTTGAGCATTTGAGCTAATAGTGAACAGTTGAAACTACAGGTTAATTATTCATAGACTTAATAGATCCTTTATAATTTAAAGTGAAAACCTTGAGTATCTCATAAAGCATACATTTATAATGTAATAATTAATTAAACACTATTCACATCTCTTTTAGCTATATAACAGTAGCTATTAAATTATAATATGCATCAGAGTCACCTGGAAGAATTAATAAAAAATGGATTGCTGAGTTCCATTGCCAATGTTTCTGATTAATTCAGTAAAAGGGGGGCCTGATAATTTTTTATTTTTAGCAATTTCCCAGGTTATGCTGGTGCTGCTGGTTGGGGCACAACACTTTGAGAAAGAACCACTGCTTCATGGCAAATAATTGTATTGGGAGATATTAGAAATTCTGGTTTCTAGAATCATGTTATTAAAAATATAATGAAGAATACATTGCATTGTATATAAGAAGTGCATTTTATTATCCAAAGCTCTTTAAAATTACAGCATTGTCAGGATGTAATAACAACATTGAGCTAATGTTTTATAAATAATTAGAAACAATGACTGACAAATTAATTAGCAAAGACCCTGAAATGAAATGATGTCATCTGAAGAGCATTTATTTTGTAAAAATATTGCATAGAAATGGGTACCTGTTAACTATATGAGATTTGAATAAGACATAGATGCTTGAGATATACAAAGTATATTTTTGTTAAAAACAGAAATTCCTGTCTTAAAAATAAAAATCCAAAGTAGCTTGAAGCAGAATTTGGTTCAAAATATGGCACCTATATCATTTAGTCTATTCGAAGTGAATAGACAGTAATTCAATCAAGCTTAATTGCTTAGTTGAAATATAAGAATAAAAAATGAGTTACAACTTTTGCTAATTGATATTTTCTATTCACTCAGAGCCTGTGCTCCCTAGAGTAATGTGCTAACTAAAATGTGGTTTAAAGAGGTTACAAAATTTTATGAAGAAAAATATCACATTATGTCTTTAAAATAGGCAACAATATTCAAGTTACTCTAAAAAAACAAAAATAGACAATATAAAATTATAGATTGTGAGATAATCTAAAGTCTTTAATATCATGACTGACTTCTGAATGTTCAAATTATGTGTCATAAAAGTGAATGCTTATCAAGCTATGAAGATTCATAGTACCAAATTTAAAAAAAAACACACACTTTGAAAACTGAAACCAAGACTGTTGTGAAATGAAGTAGAAATCACCCAACATCATTTTACGAAGAGAACATGAATATAAGAAAACTAGCATGAGATATTCTATTTTTCAAGTGATCACTTATAAGGGTAGATTAATAGGTTATCAAAAAATAATTAACAAAAGAAAAAACATGATACTGGCCTCATACTCAAGAGTTTTCTTTGGTAAACATTAGTTTGTGTACACACTTCATATGTAATCAGAAATAAGAATTGATAAAAGGAAACAATATTCTTCTGGAAGTCATGAGAATAATTATTTTCCTTTAGCCTTGACTTTTCATTTCCTTCCTACCCTGAAAATTGTCAAATGAAGTTCCACCCTAGCTTGCAGCCCCTCCCGTGTCTACTAGGGATGCTGAAGTAAACTTTATTATTTGAGATTCTTGTATTGCAAAGTGCAGAATAGATTGTCATCATGTCCAGTGTTCTCTACCTAAGAGGAGTATAGGAAGTGTTTGCTGGTCATATTGCCAAAAGAATGACAAATGGACTAATATGCATCTAAAAATTGACTTTTAGGTTGAGATGAACCAATTTATTGTATATCAGATTTGCACTTCACAGTTACTATATAAACTATCCACGTTTAAGTTTTTAATCATTTATTCTATGGATGATATGATATAATATGAGCTTTCCCATTCCATGTTCAAACTACATCTATTGATTATTCTGAAAATCTAACTGAAGTTTATTTTCTAAAAATAAATTTCTGAAATGTCTATATTTAGTTAAGTGTTTTATTATTGTAGCTAATCTGAAGGCCAATGTTTTCCAGATATGCCAACCCCCATTTGGAAGCATGATGTTATAGATATGGTTTTAGATACACGCATAAGTATAAACACATCAGTATGTTTTTATAGAAGTAATTTTCTCAATGTTTTAAAAATTTTACTTTGTTAATCATAAATTTTTCATGTTGATAAATATTCTTATCTAATAGTATTTTCACATTTATTTCCCATTGTATGATGTATCATAATATTTAACAAGTTTTTATTACTGAATACTGAGATTATATCAAATGTTTTACTGCTAGAAATGGTACTATACTAGATATCTTTATGGCCAATTTGTTGCCACTTTCTGAATATTTCCTTGGACGTATATATTCAGCGCTCATTTATCTTTTCAAAATACAAACATATTTTGTCCTCCAGATTTTTTACCCTAGATTACATATATATATATATATATGTAATCTATATATAGATTACTCAAACAGTAGTCACATATATATGTGTGTGTGTCTATATATATACATATATATATATGTGACTACTGTTTGAGAAGCACAACTCCCAAAAATTTACCATTTCATATTAATAAATGTTTAATTTGTCATAATAAGTAAATCTGTAGAAATAGATCACAATTCCAAAACCATTGCATTAAATGTATGGTGGTAAGTATTGAAAATAGCAATGTCATAGGTATTTTCAAGATTTCTACTGAGCCATTATAAACACTGTTTAAAAGAAAAGAGCAGGAAAAAGAAATAGCTCACTAATATCCCTGTAAAATCTTTTGTTTTACTTAACTGAAAAATATTCTACTACATTGCGTTTTCTGCTTTTTTGAAAATACTGAAATGTTGATTCCTTTCACCAAGTGGAGCATTTATAAAAGAGCAATTATTTTTGTAGGGGTAGCAGAATAGACAGTCTGTTAATTATAATCCAAGTATCAAAATAATCCAGTGGTACAGAGTGATGTTATTTCTATCTGGGGCAATATATATTGTCTAGACCACTCTCAAGATACTAAGAAACTCAACGTCATTCCTATTCTTTTAATAAGAACAAACCTGAACAACAACCATTATAAATACATTTAGCTCATACATCTTTACTAGACTCCTGTAAACATGAAATAAAAGAAAGCTGATGTCTTACAGAATATTGAGGGTTGAGAAACAAATTTCACTGAAAATAATGCGGTTTCTTTGATTCATCACTATTTAAATCAACAAACTCAAATTGTAATCTTCAGATACTGAAAGCAATTTCAACAAAGACTAAAGGAGATACCACCACCTAGTGGTAAAACATGCTGCTCAAAGGAAAATATTGCTGTATTCAAGTATTTTTAGAAAAGACCAGGCTGATGTGTTACGGTTAAATGAAGTGTGTAATAATTATGAAAATTACGCATCTGTTAGGTTCCCAACTGCTGTGCGCTTTATTCTGTTTACTTTTATAGTGTAAGCACTTTCACAAGGAAATAGACATTATTGTAGATGTGACTAGGGAAAAAATAACATGCTAGTGTCTTTATGGGATGATTGAAGATAATTTTTTTCTGGCTAAAGTAGTTATTAATAGTCTAGAATACTTAAGACTGTTTTAAAGATAATATTTCATTTAAAACATGTATTTATTTTAATAAATATAAATTTAGGTTTTGTCCACATAATATCAAATGTGGTGGGGATATGTAGATTTGGAAAACTATTAGCTTAAATTAACAACCATAGACAGAGTGATTAAATACCTTAAAGAAACCTATCTCTTGCAAATAAGATGTCCACAGATTATTAAAATGTAGAATTTTAGAATAAGCATCAATAAGAAAATGTTTTTATTTATAAAATGCTATATGTTACTTAAATAGAATATTTTTAAGAAGTAGCATGAATTATTGTGATTATGGACAGGTATATTGTGCAAGAAATAGCATTTTCTTGCTGGATACATCCATAATGTGATCACCACAATAGGCAAGTACAAGCAAAACAATAAATAAAAATAAAATTAAATTTAAAAATACACCTGAATGCTTTTATTGCTTGCTTGAAAAGTTTGAATAGGTGTTCTGCATGCAGTGTTCACTCTTCTCGTTAGTTTATACTTAAGACTAGTCTTCATTTTGCTCTGTGTATTCTCTACATTTGCATCATACGTTGTGCCACACAAAATGTAACAAAATGATATTTTATTATGTTAAAATTTATGGAGAGTTTTTTTTAATCACAAACAATATTCTGCCACAACAACATACTGAGAACACAGAATACTTTCTATTTAATGTCTCATGCTATTTAATCAGAAGAAAAGGATGCTCTTATAAGAATATATTCAATGAAATATTAATTAATTTATTCACCAGCTACTTACTGCATTCCTCCCATGGGTCACACACTATTCCAAAAGTGTCTGCAGATAACTCAGTGAGACAGACAGGATCCTGTTTACATTGAAGCTTCTCCTTTTCCTTCTCCCTCTCCTTCTCTTTCCTATCCTAACTGGTAGATAAAAAGACAAAATTTGATTGCTTAATTTCCTTGGTTTTCTCTTCTGTTTTTTTCCTTGTTTTGATTTTATTAAACACCGCTGTCTTTATTATTCTCTCTACTCTCTCTATTTTGAGATTAATTCTATCTTATTTTTCTAGATTCTTTTGTAAGCTGAGCTCAACAATGTAAGGACTTTCTTTTTTATACCAAGCGCCTGGTGCTATAACATTTCCTCTAAGTGTTGTGTCCTCTACTTCCCACAAATTTTAATATGTTGAATTTTAATTTTCTTTCAATTCAAAATACATTTTATTTTCCCATTCAATTTTTTTCTTGGACTCATGTGTTATTTAGAAGAATTATTTACTTTCTGAACATTTGATGATTTTCCAGATATTGTTCTGTTATTGATTTAAATGGAATTTCATTGTAGTTGGAGAACATAATGTGTACGACTTGAATACTTTTATATTTACTGAGATTTATTTTAGGTAATAGAATCTGGGCTACATTTTAAATAGTGCTTTTCTACTGTACCTAAGTGAAGTGTTACATAAATATCAATTAGGTCAAATTGATAGTATAGTCCAAATTTGCTACATATTTACTCATTTTTTTCTTAATTGTTCTATTGAGAAAGGAGGTTTAAAATCTCTGATTATAATTTTAGATTTTGTATTTCTCTTTACATTTTTATCATTTTCCTTGATCAATTCTAAAACTCTTTTAGATTGATAAATATTAATAAATGTCATGTTTTTAATTGATCCTGTTATCATTATCAAATGACTCTCTTTTGTTTGACAATCTTCCGTGTTCTGAAAATAGTTTTCTCTTATATTGATACAGCTATTCCAGTTTGCTTTTCCTTAGTGTTATCATGTGATATATTTTTTTATCATTTTGTTTTAACCGATTTGTTTCATATGTTAAAGTGGGAGTCAGCATATGCTAAGTCTTATTTTTTTATCCAATCTGAAAAGTTATGCCCTTTAATTGAGATGTTCAGACCACTTACATTACTGTAATTATTGACATAGGTATTAATTTTCTATTACTGTTATAACAAATCACCACAAATTTGGTGCCTTAAAGCAACCCAAATTTATTATCTTATAGTCAGAAAGTCAGAAGTCATGGGAACATGTTGAGACAGATGCATTCCTTCTGGATGTTCTAGAGAAATGTTTCTTTGGCTTTTCTAACTTCTAGAGACTGCATGTGCTTCTTATCTCATGACTCTTCTTCCATTTTCAAATCCATTACTTGAATAAAGCATATTAAGAAGAACTGGTATCATTTCTACTGAAACTATTCCAAAAAATTGAAAAGGAGGAACTCCTTTCTAACTCATTTTATGAGGCCAGCTTCATCCTGATACCAAAACCTGGCAGAGATACAACATAAAAGGAAACTTCAGGCTATTATCCCTGATGAACATTGATGCAAAAATCCTCAATAAAACACTGGGAAACAGAATCCAGCAGCACATCAAAAAGCTTATCCATCATGATCAAGTTGGCTTTATCCCCAAGATGCAAGACTGGGTCAACATACACAAATCAATAAATGTGATTCATCACATGAACAGAACTAAAGATAAAACCCACAATTATCTCAATAGATGCAGAAAAGGCCTTCAATAAAATTCAATAGCCATTCATGGTAAAAACTCTCCATAAACTAGGTATTGAAGGAACATATCTCAGAATAATGAGAGCCATATATTACAAACCTGTAGGCCATAACATACTGAATGGACAAAAAGCATTCCTCTTGAAAACTGGCAGAGGACAAGAATGCCCTCTCTCACTACTCCTATTCAACATAGTATTGGAAGTTCTGGCCAGGGTAATCAGGCAAGAGAAAAAAATTAAGAAAAAAAATTAGGAAAAGAAAAAGTCAAGTTATCTTTGTTTGCAGGTGATATATCTAGAAACCTGCATCACCTCAGCCCAAAAGCTTCTTAAGCTGATAAATAACTTCAGTAAAGTCTCAGGATATAAAACAAAAGCGCAGAAATCAATAGCAGTCCTATACATCAATAACAGGCAAGCAGAGAGCCAAATTATAATTGAACTCCCATTCACAATTGCTACAAAAAGAATAAGATATCTAGGAATACAGCTACCAAGAGAAAAGAAGGACCTCTTCAAGGAGAACTACAAACCACTGCTCAAAGAAATCAGAGAGAACACGAACAATAGAAAAATATTCCATGCTCATGGATAGGAAGAATCTGTATTGTTAAAATGGCCATAATGCCCAAAGCAATTTATACCTTAAGTGCTATTCCCATTAAACTAACATTGACATTCTTCACAGAATTAGAAATTAGTATTTTTAAATTAATGTAGAACCAAAAAAGAGTACAAATAGCCAAGATGATCCTTAGCAAAAAGAACAAAGCTGGAGGTTATCATGCTACCTGACCTCAAACTATATTACAAGGCTACAGTAATTAAAAGACTATGGTACTGGTACAAAGATAGACACATAGACCAATGTAACAGAATAGAGAACTCAGATATAAGACCACACAGCTACAACCATCTGATTTTTGAGAAACCTAACAAAAATAAGCAATGGGCAATAAATTTTCTTTTTTTTTTTTTTTTTTTGAGATGGAGTTTCACTCTTGTTACCCACGCTGGAGTGCAATGGTGCAATCTCGGCTCACCACAACCTCTGCCTCCTTGGTTCAGGCAATTCTCCTGCCTCAGCCTCCCAAGTAGCTGGGATTACAGGCACGCGCCACCATGCCCAGCTTATTTTTGTATTTTTAGTAGAGACGGGGTTTCACAATGTTGGCCAGGATGGTCTCAATTTCTTGACCTCGTGATCCACCCACCTCGGCCTCAGGCTTGAGCCACCGCGCCCGGCCAGCAATGAATTTTCTATTCAATAAATGGTGCTGGGAGAACTGGCTAGCCACATGCAAAAAACTGAAGCTAGACTCCTTCATTACAGATTATACTAAAATGAACTCAAGATGGATTAAAAACTTAAAATGTAAAAACTTTAAACTATAAAAACCCTGGAAAACAGCCTAAGCAATACCATTCAGGACATAGGCACAGGCAAAGATTTCATGGCAAAAATGCCAAAAGCAATTCCAACAAAAGCAAAAGTTGACAAATGGGATGTAATTAAACTAAAGAGCTTCTGCCCAGCAACACACACACACACACACACACTATCATCAGAGTGAACAGACAACCTCAGACAACCTACAGAATGGGAGACAATTTTTGCAACCTATCCACATCCATCTGACAAAGGCCTAATATCTAGAGTCTATAAGAAACTTTAACAAATATACAAGGAAAGTGGGCAAAGGATATGAACAGACACTTCTCAAAATAAAACATACATGTGACCAAAACTCAACATCACTGATTATTAGGGAAATACAAATCAAAACCACAATGAGATACCATCTCACACCAGTTAGGGAATGCTTTTATACTATTGGCGAGAATGTAAATTAGTTCAATCATCATGGAAGACATTGTGGAGATTCCTCAAAAATCTAGAGGCAGAAATACCATCTGATCCATCAATCCCATTACTGGATATACACCCAAAAGACTATAAATCATTCCATTATAAAGATACCTGCATGTGTATGTTTATTGTAGCACTATTCACAATAGCAAAGACATAGAATCAACCCAAAGGCCCATCAACAATAATAGAATGAATTAAAAAAAGTGGTACATATACACCATGGAATACTATGCAGCCATAAGAAGGACTGAGATCATGTCCTTTGCAGGAACATGGATAAAGCTGGGAGCTGTTATCCTCAGCAAACTAATGCAGGAACAGAAAATCAAACATCGCATGTTCTCACTTATAAGTGGCAGCTGAACAATGGGAACATAGGGATACAGGGAGAGGAACAATACACTGTTGGCAGTGGGGTGGAGGCAAGGGAGAGCATATAGGTTGCTTTTCAAGGCATTCAGTATATACAAAATATTGATTTAAAATTACAGGAAACAACATGAATGAATTGATGACTGATCATTACTCAGATATATTTGAGGAACATCATTGGTGACTCTACTTATCGAGATGAGAAATGTAGATTAGTTTTTCCTTTATGAAAGTTAGGGGTATTGAATTTGGGCTTTTGACAAGGGCAATTAGTAACACCCCTGTGTAGATACCCAATGCTATCTAACAAATTATCCCAAATATTTGTATCTCATAATAGCACGCCTATATTAGGTATATATTGGTATGTAAAAATTAGCCACAAACATAGTGTCTTTAAATAACAAGAAACATATTTGTCTCACAGGATTGATTAGAGCCAAGAATTTCAGTGGCTTAACTAGGTGGTTCTACCTCTAAGCTTTTTATGATGTTGCAGTTAAGATGTCTGGGAATCACTCAATCCTTGAACAGCAGTGGATGGTAGACTTTTAAGGTAACTCACTCAAATGACTGCAAGTCGATGTCAGTTGATGGGAGAGGCCTCAGTTCCTCACTATAATTACATCACTACAGAACTTATTTACAACTAACCAAAAAATATGGTAGGGGTATATTGGCTATTGATACTGATTACAAAATATGTCTGTTAATCTGTGTTTACTAGGACAGTTAATAATTTATCCCTGAGTTTGAAAAAATCATTTTCAAATGTTCACTGGCAAATCTGGATAACAGCGGCCTCCTCTCATGCATGCAGACCCTGACCACAAAGCAGGGAATTGACCATAACCAAGACATAAGAATTAGATGAAGATGCCAACTCTCAAGAAGTTAATTCAATATTGTCTTCAAGAAACCAAAGGGAAGCAAGCAAATCCTGTCTTTTCTCCTGAGGAAACAGTAAAAGGAGGGAAAAGGGAAAGAATGTTTCCTAGTATTTCTTTTTTTAAATTAAATTTGAAGTTCTAGGATACACGTGGAAGACGTGCAGGTTTGTTACATAGGTAAATGTGTGCTATGGTGGTTTCCTGCACCTGTCAATGCATCACCTGAATATTAAGCCCCACATGCATTAGTTATTTATCCTGATGTTTCTCCTCCCACCACACTCCCTACAGCCCCCAGTTTCCTAGTATTTCTAAAATAATTATATTTAAATAAAAGAATAAGATTAGAAAATGGGCATTTTCCCCTAACAACAATTTTGACTGTGGCAATCTTTAGATATCTTGTGATTATGTCTTGAATCACATCCTATCTCACGCAACGAACTAGACCAGAGATGAAAACAAATTAGATTTTAAAAACATAGTCCTATACACTGTTGAAATTTACTTATGAGACTAGATAGGAGAATTAAAATAAAAGAGAAGAGGATTTGTTAAGCACTTTGTAATAAAGTAATAATTATGTTTTGTGTTCTTGAATAGGGTAAAATCACACAAAACATTTGACACAAAATTAAAATGAGTTTTCAGTAATCTTTGCTATTACTTTACAAAAGTAAAATGAAATATATTTTATATAAACTATAAAAGATATGTGTATCTATTTTGTACACAGATACTTCATCATTATAATACTTAAAATAAATAATATTATCTGACTAAAAAGATTTGTGAAATTATGAACAAAGTTACGTACTACTTGGGCAGGAAATCTGTAAAATGGGTCTAAAATATGTATAGTGTACAATTATGAGTAGTCTTGATGCCATGTAAAAAGAACCGAGAAAACTAATTTAATTGACTTCTATACTTATATAGTCTGTAATCTAGTTTTCTCTTTTGTTTGTTTCTTAATTTTTGTAGGAAAGATTTAAACTCATTGATTGAATTATTAATGGCAGTGACCCAAAATGATTATAAGACTGTTAATACTGTATGATAATTAACTTTAGAAAGTAAAATCTTCCAGAAAGATTTCTTTATTACTTATTGTCTTTATTTTTAAAAATGTTTAGGGACACTTTTACACTGTTGGTGGGAGTGTAAATTAGTTCAACCTCTGTGGAAGACAGTGTGGCGATCCCTCAAGGATCTAGAAGTAGAAATTCCATTTGACCCAGCAATCCCATTACTGGGTATATAACCAAAGGATTATAAATTGTTCTATTATAAAGATACATGCACACGTGTGCTCACTGAGGCACTGTTTACAATAGCAAAGACCTGGAACCAACCAAAATGCCCTTTGATGATAGACTGGACAAAGAAAATGTGGCACATATACACCATGGAATACTATGCAGCCATAAAAAAATAATGAGTTTGTGTCCTTTGTAGGGACATGGATGGATCTGGAAACCATCATTCTCAGCAAACTTACACAAGAGCAGAAAATCAAACACTGCATGTTCTCACTCATAGGTGGGGATTGAAAAATGAGAACATATGGACATAGGGAGGGGAACATCACACACTGGGGTCTGTTGGGGGATTAGGGGCTAGCAGAGGGACAGCAGGGGGCTGCAGAGGTTGGGAGGAATAACACTGGATGAAATGCCTGATGTAAGTGATGGGGGGGGATGGAGACAGCAAACCACCATGGCATGTGTGTACCTATGCAACGATCTTGCTAGATCTGCACATGTACCTCAGAACTTAAAGTACAATAAAAATAATAATTATTATTATTGTAAAAACATGTTTACCAGTTTTGTATATAATCCCTATACCATACAATTCCTTCATTTAAAGCATACAATTCAATATCTTTTAGTATATTCAGAGTTGTGCATGCATCACCACAGTCAATTTTAGAGCATTTCAGTATCCCCCCACAAAAGAACTCTAAAACCTTTCCATACAACCAAACTAAAGCAACCACTAACCTGCTTTCTGCCTTTGTAGATTGGCCTATTCTGGACAATCTTATAAATCATACAATATGTGGTCCTTTGTAACTGGTGTTTTGAATTAGTATGTTTTCGTCCTTTTTGTAGCATGTATCAGTCCATTTATTTTTTAATTTTTAAATGTAAATTGAAAATATACAGAAGGCTAAAATAATGGACCCTTATCTTACATCATACACAAAAAGCAACTCAAAATAAACTACAGACTTAAACATTAGATTTCAAACTGTAAAACTACTATAAGAAAACACAAGGGAAAAAAATTACATAACATTAATCTGGGAAATAGTATTTTAGATTTAACCCCAAAAGTGCAAACAACAGAAGTGAAAATGAACAAATGGAATTAACAATAAATAAAAAGCTTCTGTAAAACAAAGAAAACAAATAACAGAGTAAAGAGAAAACCTACAGATCAGGAGAAAAGATTTGCAAGTCATACATATGATAAGGGATTAATATCCAAAATATATAAGGAACTCAAACAATTCTATAGAAAGCAAATAAATTCTATAAAACTCAAACAATTCTACAGAAGGAAAACACCTTTTTTCTAAAAATGAGAACAAATTTTGTTTCTATAGAAAAAATTTTTTTTTAATATAGAAAGAAACAAATCATACAAAGAAACAAATCACATAAAGAACACAAACAAATAATTGTTTTAATCCAAAGAGATTTTGGATTAAAAAGTGGGCAATGTACCCAAATAGATATTTCTTAAAAGAAGACATAAACATGGCAAACCAGAAATATAAAATATTTTAAATATCACTAATTATTTTTTTTAATCTAGAAGAATGGTTTAAAATCAGCCACATCATTTTCAGTGGCATAATCAATATAAGTAATGTAAGTATTCAAATAATATATCTGTCCTTTTAAATCAATTATGAACTTTCACATTTCAATATTTTAACAAGTATATGCAGTTTGATTGATCCATAGCCTCCATAATAACCTCAGGCATCAAGGTCTTTTCTCATCCATAATATCAGCTGCGTCATAAATTTCATATCTTATTAATCATAGGTTTGGTGCCAACAGCACCAATTATATGTACTTCCTTATTAGAGTCATTTGGGAGCCATATGGCAATTACTATTCCCTCCTGTCATAGTATTTTGAGTTATGGTGGTAGATACAAGCATGAAAGTAGATAAAAGACCAATTTCTCTCCTATATTCTTAAAAAATCCCTATGACTAGCTTTTCTTCTTCTATTTTACCTTTTATGTAAGAGGTTTGATCACTTTTCCTTATACATTTGAAGGGTTTAGAAATAGATACATTGCTTCTGTAATTGGTATTTTTTATATTGTATTTTCTTGTTAAAAAATACGTAGTTTTTACTACCACCAGTATCAAAAGTTTATATTTTGATTGAACAATCCTTGAAATCTATATCAATTATTTGAAAATGATTTGAATAAAGCAAATTCTTGTGATAGTCTTTTGAAACACAGCTTCATACAACACACTGTGGGAAAATTTAATTCACCAACATCATGTTTAGACTATTAAAAACAATTTGATGTATTAAAAAGATAATAATTTAGGCATGGTTATTCTATTTGGAAGCAGCTATAGAGGTCCTTATGTTGTAGAACTATCTAAATTTGTTTTCTATAAATTATGTTTATAGTTTATTTATTTTTACTTTTTTTTTTTTGAGACAAAGTCTTCTGTTGCCCAGGCTGAAGTGCAGTGGTGCAATCTGGGCTTATTTTGACCTCTGCCTCCGGGCTAAAGCGATCCTCCTACCTTGCCTCTGGAATAACTGGGACCACAGATATATACAACCAGGCCTAGCTAATTTTTGTATTTTTTTTGGTAGAGATTGGGTTTTACCATGTTGCCCAGGGTAGTCTCCAATCCACAAGCTCAAGCCATCCACCCTCCTTGGCCTCCCAAAGTGCTAGGATTGCAAACATGAGCCACTGCACTGCCTAATTCTTCATTTTATATTCATGTTTTGACTAGACAACTTCAGTACACCCAAGTATATTTTGAGAAGTGATACACTTGTTTCTCTCCTTGTTTCTTTCAATTATGGTTGCAAAATTCATGAACATTGTATGACTGATTTAATGAAATACTGTTGCATTAGCATTTACTTTTATAAACCTAAAATAGTTTCTTATCTCATATCTCCTTACAATTACTTGATTATAGACATTATCAATTCTATGAACCTGCATACTTCCATAAAGAAAATACATATCTGGGACTTTTGTGTATTTTACATTTTTCTTGATTTTTTAATTCAGTGTTTAAGTTATTTTGGTAGTAGAAGCATGGAAACGAAATAACTTCTAAGAAAGTTGAAATCTATGGAAAGGCCTATTTTCATGCTTGAAAAAGAACAGTAAGAAATATTTAAGATACACCAATAACAGACTAACAGAAAGCCAAATCAAAAGTGAAATCCCATTCACAATTGCTAAAAAGAGAATAAAATACCAACGAATACAACTAACAAAGGATGTAAATGATTTCTTCAAGGAGAACTACAAACCACTGCTCAAGGAAGTAAGAGAGGAGACAAACAGATAGAAAAACATTCCATGCTCATGGTTAGGAAGAATCAATATCATGAAAATGGCTATACTGCCCAAAGTAATGTATAGATACAATGCTATCCCCATCAAGCTACCAATGACCTTCTTCACAGAACTAGAAAAACCACTTTAAACTTCATATGGAATCAAAAAGCCCACATAGCCATGACAATCCTGAGCAAAAAGAATAATCACACTGATTTACTGCCAGTATAGAATACATTCAAGTGTAACAAATATTCAAAATATTTTTAAAGCCCGAGAAGTTATTAAAAATAGCTCTTTCACACTGTGATTATATTTGAAATATTTTTTGTAAAATTATTTTAAAAGATTCTTTCAATATTTAATTACTCCTAGACATTGCACAATATTATCAAATTATATTCAAACAATTGTTTGAATATTCAAATGTATGCATGTATAAATATTAGAAAAATCATAAATATATGTGGTCTTAGAGGCATACTCACATTTTAGATTAGTTAAAAACACAGTTTCAATTATTGATAAACATGCAGTTGAATATAATTTTCTAAACTATATTCAAAAGTGTAGTCAAGCTTTAGTATCTTATGAGTAATGAGTTTTGTCAAACCACATCTTTATGTATAGTGTACTGTTATATATTTCATTATCATTATGAAGATTTACATGTTAAGCTGTCAAAGATGTAGTATGATAATGAACAGGTAATTTCAGATCAATTAACATATCCCATAACTTCTCAGACTTATCCTCTTCAGATTATTATGTTAGATGTTATGATGTTGTTAATTAACGTATTCAGATTTGATGGGCTATTTTCCACATAATTTTAGATCACGATAGGAATTTAAACTGAAATTAATTACTTCTTATTTCCATGAAAGTAATGCATTAGGTGCTCCACATGAAAATAAAGTAAACTCATGTTAAAATTATTTAACATTACATATTATTTTTTACTTATCTAAATGACAATATTTAAAGAGAAAACTTATTTACTGTTGCATCACTATATGAATAAGAACATACCTATTGTAATAGTCTGTTTTTATGCTGCTGATTGGATAATTTAGACTGGATAATTTAGAAAGGAAAGAGGTTTAATTGACTCACAGTTCCACATGGCTAGGGAGGCCTCACAATCATGGCAGAAGGCAAGGAGGAGCAAAGCCATGTCTTACACGGATGGCAGTAGGCAAAGAGAGGGAATTTTTCCAAGGATCTCCTCTTTATAAAACCATCAGACTTGTGAGACTTATTTACTATCATGAAAACAGCATGAGAAAGACCCACTCCCATGATTTGATTACCTCTCACTGGGTCCCTCTCATGACACATGGGACTTGTGGGAGCTACAATTCAAGATGAGATTTGGGTGGGGACAGAGCCAAACCATATCACCTATGAAAATAGAGAATAGTTGTCATATGAAAATTGTATGTATAAATATTTCCAAGATTTTTGTATAATATTTACCTTATTGGGCTATTTTGAGGTAAAAGTGAGATAATGCATGTAAAATACTTCACTCATTAAATGAATTAGCTAAATGGTATATGCTGATAGATTTCAAGAACTCTCATGACTGGAACAAAAGCTTTAGTTTTGACCACCAGGCAAAGAATGACAGCTAGCTCTTGAGTACATACAAGAGCAACATGGAAAGTCAGTGTTGGGAGGCAGGGATGAAGAGCAGCCATGACCCATAAACATTTTCAGAAATAAAAACTTGTTTCCACTTGTATTTAACTTTTTTTTGCTTCCCTTAATTTTGATATTTAGAGTTTGATAAATTATTTACCCTATCAGTCTTAGATTTTCTAATTCCTTAAAAATGTATTATTTTCCCCAGCTTGATTATATATTTTTAAGAGGATATATACTGAGTTGAACAAACATTTATTAAGTAATTTGCAAAATTTAAGAAAACAGACTTTGATGGGAATAATCTATAATTTAAAAGATAAATGGATGTCACTAGAAATTTTAAGATGCAATTTTGAATTTCAAAGTAATCCTCGAAACTTCCAAATATGATTGTAGTAGACTGCTTGAATAGAGGCAATGGATATTAAATAGGCTTATCAAATGATTTGCCTTACGACAGGAGCCAAAGTATGGTGACAGGATTCATTAGATGATGAAACAATAAAAACACCTGAAGCTAAGCTACATTGATGGAGTATGTCCTGTTTGATAACAGGATTTCATTCCTAACTAGCATTCTGGTTCAAACTCCATCAGTTTGAGCTATTTTCCTATATCTCTCACTCCATCCCCATCCACCCACTGATTTCTTTTGTTCCTATGAACTTTATTATGTGACCCAGTTTATTACATTTGACTGATAGGGTTTTGAATAAGTGTATAAATAAACACATATGTGTGTGTGTGCATGTAATCAAACAAATATATTATTTAAAAGTAGAAAGCAGTGAACAGTGGAAGTCAAACTCCTGTTTGTTTTTCTGGGTTTTTGTTTTTCTTTTGTGAAATGAAGCAATTGAATAAATGAGAAATTAAATTAAATTTACCTTTTAATTGGGATATCCCCCACATTGGCATGTGTTTTGTGTTCATAAATTCTTTACATTTTGTATTGGAAAAAAAATTGTGTATTTGTATCTCCTGTTCATACATAGTATAATGTTCTTCACAATTAGAAAATAATAAAAAATGATAAAATTTTTAAATATGTAGAAAATAAATGGGAGTCATATTTTCCAAATATAATTCCCATGGGCAAGTAGGTAAATAGAAGAGAGGAGAGAAATATTCCAAGTGAATATTAAGGAAGATGCATGTTTGGGAATGAGAGAGAGATAATGGAGAATAAATTACAGATAGATTATGCAAAAGAATGGTTATTTTGTACGTTACTATTGCTGCTTGCAATTTTTGTAGCCTCCCTTTCTATCACCATTGAAGATGAATGCGAAAGGTGCTTTATCATTTCATTTTTGAAAGCCCTTATTTTTCTCCTGGCTGGCAGGTCTACCTTAGATCATTAAGGTTTGTGGCTGTCCAGATGCACATTAAAATCAGCACAGAAATCTGCCATTTGGTCAAAAAACAAAAAGTAACTGGGATGCCTACAGTATTTCTTTCTTTCTGGCCTTTAATTGTTATACTCATTCACTTTCTGTTTGTGCTTTTAGCACTTAACACCAATGCCAGAGACTGGTCATTTGCTCTTTAGTAAATAGGATAATGGTTTATAAATGCTGAAAAAATAAACATCAGAATGAGAAACTCTGTATCAAAAGACCTTTGATCCCCACATTACTCTCATTGTCTCATAGATAAATAGCTGCAACATTAACGGTATAATTCTTTTCCCCTTGTTGTGGAGTCTTAAGGCACAGACAAAGTCACCTCCATGCTCTATTGTGTCAAGATATGTTGGTACTACAGGACTATAGGAGTTTTCTGCACACACTTGCTTTTCTAACTTTTGATTTCTAAATCCTGAGGTCCTAGAAGAGATTATGATATGAGGAAAAGAGACTAGTAAGAAGTTGAGGTCAAGTTGGTATTTTGTATACATGGAGCCAAGCCTGTCCATGATAGCTGGAGAGATGGCAGAACCACAACAGGAGGATGCACACCTGGGCCCTAGCATGTCTTCAAACTAATCAATATTGATGGTTTACAAGAGTGAATATTAGGAAATTATGTAAGTCCGGTTTTAAACATTCTGTCTGGGTCCATTTAGGCACCTACAACAGAATAGCATATACTAGTTGGTATTTAACCCATTCTTGAGTTTTTAGGGTTTTTTTGTTGTTTTTGTTTGTTGTTTATTTTTCTTTCTTTCTTTTCTTTTTTTTTTTTTTTCAGAGTTTCTTTGCTCTTGTTGCCCAGTCTGGAGTACAATGGCACCAGGTTCAAGTGATTCTTCTGCCTTAGCCTCCCCAGCAGCTGGGATTACAGGTATGCACCACCACGCCAGGCTAATTTTGTATTTGTAGTAGAGACAGGGTTTCTCCATGTTGGTCAGGCTGGTATCTGTTTGTTATTTCTTACTGAGATAGGGTCTTGCTCTGTCACCCTTGTTGGAGTACAGCGGCACAATCATGGCTTACTGTAGCCTCTATCTCCTAGGCTTGGATTATCCTCTCTCCTCAGCCTCCCAAATAGCTGGAATTACAGGCCTGCCCCACCATGCCCAGCTACTTTTTAAATTTTCTGTGGAGATGTGGTCTCTATGACTTCAGGAGTGATCACTTGATTTTAACTAGTTTTAACTTTATATCACTGGAGGAAGCACTGTAAAGGGTAGAAATGACACTCTTGAAAAGTAGATGCTACCCCTCTCCAGTCTCCCAGCAGTGGCCCCATAACACGGAGACAAATTCTGTGTGCTTTGGGAAGAGACAACACAGTAATTGTGGGACTTTCATTAAACCTAAGTGATGCCCTGTCAAAGCAGAAAGCAACACCAGGCAGAACACAGTGCACAAAGAAGTGCCCATGGAAGGGGCATTTAGACTAGTCCAAGCCAGAGGGGAATTGCTCATGGAAGGGGCAATTAGACTAGTCCAAGCCAGAGGGGAATCCCAGTGGTCAGAACCTGAGTTCTAGCAAGTCTTGCCACTATGAGCTAAAGGGCTCTGGGGTCCTAAATAAACTTGAAAGACAGTCTAAGCCACAAAGGCTGCAATTCCTGGTCAATGCTGGCTTTGAAGCCAATAGGTTTGTGGGATCTGTGACCTGGGGCAGCCAAGGGAATGCTTATGTCAGCCCACCCTAACTCCAGGCAATGTAGCTCACAGCTCTGAGAGACATTACTTCCTTTGGTTTGAGGCGAAGAGAGGGAAAAGTAAAAGAAGACTTTGTCTTGCAACTTTAATACTAGCTCAGCCACAGTAAAACAGGGCATCAGGAAGGCCTCAATTTTGCTCCCGAGCCTATGGACATTTCTAAAACCACCCTGGGCCACATGCAAAACCACTGCCTTGAAGAGGACTCAGTCCTGACAGAATTCAGCCCCTGCTGCCTAAAGAGCCCTTGGGCCATAAACAGTCAACAGTGATAGCCCCATAGTACTTGTCATGGACCTTGGTGAGACTCAGAGATGTGCTGCTTTCAGGTGAGCTGGCACATTCTAACCTGTGGTGGCCAAGGGGAGAGACTCAGTCTGCTTGAGAAAAGCAGAGAGAAGAGTACAGTGGACTTTGTCATGTAGCTTAGGTGGCAGCTCAACCATAGTGGAGTAGATCACTAAGCACTAGGCCTGATTCCAGGCCTTGGCTCTTTAGCAGCATTTCTGGACCTGCCCTGGGCCAGAGAGGAGCCCAGTGAACTGTAGGGAGAGTCTCATGCCTGGAGGCATTCACCACATGCTAACTGGCAATAAGATGGTATTCCAATGCCTCATGGTAAACTCACATCAAAAAACACAATAGAAAAGAAAATTAAAAAGCAAAAAGTTAAAACATACAACTAGAGAAAATGACCTCTACCAGAAAAAAAAAAAAAAAAAGGAAGAAAGTGAAGAAGAAATAGATAGAAGACCAGAAAACAAATTTAAAAATGGCAGAAGTGGCCGGGCACGGTGGCTCAAGCCTGTAATCCCAGCACTTTGGGAGGCCGAGGCGGGTGGATCACAAGGTCAAGAGATCGAGACCATCCTGGTCAACATGGTGAAACCCCGTCTCTACTAATACAAAAAATTAGCTGGGCATGGTGGCGCGTGCCTGTAATCCCAGCTACTCAGGAGGCTGAGGCAGGAGAATTGCCTGAACCCAGGAGGCGGAGGTTGCAGTGAGCCGAGATCGCGCCATTGCACTCCTGCCTGGGTAACAAGAGCGAAACTCCGCCTCAAAAAAAAAAAAAAAAAAAAAAATGGCAGAAGTAAGCCCTTATTTATCAATAATAGCATAGAATGTAAATGCACTATGCTCTCAAATTAAAAGATAAAGAGTGACAGAATGAATAAATAGAAAAAGATCCAATGATCTGTTACCTACAAGAAATACACTTCACCTATAAAGACGTATATTCAGTAAAAATGAAGGGATGGAAAAAGATATTCCATGAAACTGAAAAGAAACAGGAGTAGCCATACTTTTTCAAAAAAAGGAAATTTCAGACAAAAAAAAAAAAAAAAGGTCGTTACATAATGAAAATGGCTCAATTCAATAACAGGATATATCAATTATAAAAATTTATGCACCCAAAACTGGAGCACCCGGATACATAACGCAAATATTATTAGAACTAAAGGAAGAGAAAGACCCAAATGCAATAATAACTGGAGATTTTAACATCCCACTTTCAGCATGAGACAGATCATCCAGGCAGAATACACACAAAGAAATGTTTAACTTAATCTCCACTATACAACAAGTGAACATAATAGATATTTATAGAACATTTCATTTTCTGACTGCAGAATACACATTCTTTCCCTCAGCCCATGGATTATTTTTATATAGAACATATATTAAGCACCACAGCAAGTCTTAAAATATTTAAAAAATTGAAATCATATCAATTATCTTCTCCTACCACAGTAGTATAAAACTAGAAATCAATACTAGGAAAGATTTAGGAAGCTATACACACATATGGCAATTAGGAAATATGCCCCTGAATGACCAGTGGATCGATGAAGAGATAAAGAATAATTTTTTTTAAATTCTTGAAACAAATCATAATGGAAACACAACATACCAAAATCTATAGGGATGCTGAAAAAGCATCAGAGGAAAGTTTGTAGCTATTAAGTGTCTACATCAAAAAGAAAGTTTGTAGCTATAAGTGTCTACATCAAAAAAAAATCTTTACCTTAAAATTTACCTTAAAGAACTAGAAAATCAATATCAAACCAAATGCAAAATTAATAGAAGATAAATAATAAAGATTAAAAACAACAAATAAAATTGAAAAGAAAATAATACAAAAGATCAATGAAACAAGTTGTTTTTTTGAAAAATAAACAAAATTGACAAAATTTTAGCCAAACTGAGAATTAAAAATAGAAGATCTAAATACATGAAATCATAGATGAAAAAAAAAAGAGATTACAATTTATACCACAGAAATTGAAAGGATTATTAGAGTTTTGTATGAACAACTATATGCCAATCAATTGGAAAACCTAGAAGAAATGGATAAACTCCTATACACAAACAACCTACCAAGATTGTACCATGAATAAATCTGAAACCTGAACAGATCACTAATGGGGAGCAAGATCAAAGATATAATAAAGTCTCCCACTAAATAAAAGCTCAGGACCCAATGGTTTCACTGATGAATTTTGCCATACATTTAAAGAATAAGTAATATCAATTCCACTCAAGCTATTCTAAAAAATGGAAGAGGAGGGGATACTTTCAAACTCATTCTGCAAGACCAGTATTAAAATGCACAAAAATACATTAAAAAAAAAAAAAAAAAAAAAAAAACTACAGGCCAGAATTCCTGAAGATCACTGGTACAAAAATTTTCAACAAAATACTAGCAAACCAGATTCAACCACAAATTTAAAAGATTTTTCATCTTAATCCAGTGGGATTTATCCATGGTATGCAAAGATGGTTCACCATATGCAAATTAATCAATCTAGTACATAATAACTACAGAATGAAGAACAAAATCCATACGATCATTTCAATTGATGCTGAAGAAGCATTTGATAAAAATCAACATTCCTTCCTGGTAAAAACCTTGGAAAACTTGCCGTGGAAAGAACATACCTCCACACAATAAAAGCCACATAAGGCAACCCTCAACTAATTTCGTACTTCATCTAAACAAATTAAGCCTCTCCTCTAAGATTTGGAGCATGGCAAGGATGCCCACTATCACCACAATTATTCACCATAGTACTGGACATACAAGCTAGAGCAATCAAACAAGAGAAAAACATAAAGGGAATCCAAACTGGAAAGAAAGAAGTCAAATTATCTTTTGTTGCAGTAGACACGGTCTTATCTATGGAAAAAAACTAACAAATCCTTAAAAAAAACTATTAAAACTGATAAACAAGTTCAATAATGTTGCAGGATACAAAATTAACATACGAAATCTGTAGCATTTCTAAATGAAATGCTACAAACTGAAACAACAAACTGAAAAAGAAATCAAGAAAATAACCTTATTTTCAATAAGTACAAATAAAATACCTAGCAATTACCCAAAGTGAAAGTTCTCTAAAATGAAAACTATAAAACATTTATGAAATAAAGAGGACACACAAAAATGTAAATATATTTCATGTACATGGACTGGAAGAATCAACATCATTAAAATGTTCATACTACCTGTATTAGTCCATTTTCATGGTGCTGATAAAGACATAGCCTAAGCTGGGAAGAAAAAGAGGTTTAATAGACTTACAATTCCACATGGCTGGGGAGGCCTCACAATCAATAGCAGAACGCAAGGAGGAGCAAGTAACATCTTGCATGAGTGGCAGCAGACAAAGAGAGAGCTTGTGCAGGGAAATTCCCATTTTTAAAACCATGAGCTCTCATGAGACTCATTCACTATCAAGAGAACAGTACAGGAAAAACCTGCCCCCATAATTCAATCACTACCCACCAGGTTCCTCCCACAACACATGAGAATTGTGGGAATTACAATTCAAGATGAGATTTCGGTAGGGACACAGCAAACCATATCATTATCCTAAGCAATTTACAGATTCAAAGCAATTCCTATCTGAAGATTAATAAAATTCTTCATATAAGTAAATAAAACAAACAAACAAAAAGTCCTAAGATTTATATTGAACCACAAAAGATCCAGAATAGCCAAAGTTATCATGAGCAAAAAGAACAAAACTGGAGGAAATGAATTACCTAACTTCAAATTATATTACAAATTCCTAGTAACAAAAACAGCATATTATTGGCATAAAAAACAGAAACATAGACTAGTGGAACAGAAGAGAGAATCAAAAAATGAATTCATAATTCTAGAGCTAACACATTTTTGACAATGGTGCCAAGAACATATATTGTGGAAAGGAAATTTATTGAAGAATAAATGGTGCTGGGAAAAAAAGAATATCTATATGGAGATGAATGAAAATGGACCCCTATGTCTTGCCATATACAAAAGTCAAATCAAAATGGATAAGGACTTAAATCTAAGACATCAAACTATAAAACTATAATTGGATTGTTTTTAACACAAAGAAAAATTCTTGAGGGAATGAATACCACATTTACCCTAATGGGATTACTATGCATTTCATGCCTGTTTCAAAATATCTCACATACTCTATAGATATACACACCCACTATGTACCCAGAAAAATAAAATAAAATTAAATTAAATTAAAAACTAACCTAAAATGAGGTGATATGTGTGGGCCCTAATCTATTATGACTGTGGTTTTTTCATATGAGAAGAGGAGATTAGGACAAAGATACACAGGGAGGGATAACCAGGTGAGGATATTAACAAAGATCAACATCTCCAAGCCAAGGACAGAGGTCCTCAGAAGAAACCAACCCCGCTGACATTGTGACTTCGAACTTTCAATTTACATAACTGTGACAAAATACATTTCTACTGTTTTAAACCACTCAATCTGTGGTCCTCTATGGTAGCCCTAGTAAATTAATATAGTCCAACCTAGACATATTCAACAATAAAAGTTGCAATGTTTTTGGAAATCTCTCCTTTAAACATCCACTTTCTGACAACGTTTTGTAATTCAAGTTAATCCATCTCCTAGCCCTTATTCCACTATCTTCGACCTCAGGAATAGCAGACCATACTGTCTAAGACATATATATTGAATTTTTTCATATGCATTTGTTGTTGAGATATTAATCCTCTTTCATTATTTTAAATAATATTTATATTTATATATAAATAATATTTATATTTAAATAATTTTAAAATAATATTTATATGTGGGACATATAAATGTGGTATTCAACCCATATGTTATCTGTAAATTATCTTAAATACATGCTTTTATATTTCAAATCTTTCTCAATACTTTCATAATATTGATATTTCACAGAGTAAGTCCTACAGTGTTAAAGAGTGTTAATCTACTCTCAAAATCTCGTTTTAGATGTAAATGTCTTTAACATTTTATATACTTTTAAATCTTCATTATTTTTACATAAAGATATGTGTAATGTTTTCAATAATATACATTTTAATACAATCAATCACACATGAAAATAAATATGAAAATCATTCATATAATTAGGAAAAGAGAACTTTGTGTGTCTATGTGTGTTTGACTCTTGAACAATGTAAGGAGGTTTGGGTACAGTCTCCCTATACAGTCAAAAATCCATGTATAACTTTTGATTACCCCAAAATGTAACCTCTAACGACCTACTGTTGACTGAAATTCTTACTGATAACATAAACAATCAACACATATTTTGTATGTTATATGTATCATATACTGTATTTTTTCAATGAAGTAAGTTAGAGAAAAGAAAATGTTATTAAGAAATCATAAGAGAAAATATATTTACTGATCATTAAGTCAAAGTGGATGAAAATAAAGGTCTTCATCCTCTTTGTCTTCATTGAGTAGGCTGAGGAAGAAGAGGAAGAGGAGGTTTTCTCAGGGCAGAGAGAAGAGGTGGAGGAGGTGGAAGGCAGGCAGAATAGGAAGGCCCACTTGGTGTAGCTTTATGGAAATACATTGTGATTTTTGCTTGACTTTTTGCTTTTATATTTTTCTGAAAATATTTCTCTATGATACTAATTCTTCTGTCATTTGCTTTAGTTTCAGTGCCACCATTTCATAGAAGGTGTCAAAAGCAGTCTTGAGTAATTGGAACCCTACTGCCAAATTGCCTAAGATCAATTTATTTTCTGGCTGTTTCTATGTCTTCTTTCTCATTGTCTGGCACTGGTTCAGAAGCATTCATCTTCATCAAGTCCTCTTTTGTTAATTTCTCTGGTGTAGTAACTAGTAGATCTTGAATTTCTCCATGACCCATATCATAAAATTCTTTACCAAACACATTATTTTTGTCATATTCACATCTTTCATGATTTCCTTGATTGGCATTTTTTAAATTCTGTGAAGTCATGCATGACATGTGAACATAGTTTTCTCTAGCAGGAATTTATTTTTTTTAGGCTTGATTACTTTCAGGGCTCTTTCTATAATAGTAATAGCATGTTCAACAGTGCAATCCTTTCAGACTTTTATGATGTTCTTCCACTTGGGGTTTTCAACTATAGAACTGACAATCCTTTCCATAGATTACTGTATATAATAAACTTTAAAGTCCTTATGACCACCTGGAGCAGCAGGCAAAGAGAGCACTCTCCCTTATAAAACCATCAGATCTTGTAATACTTATTCACTATCATGAAAACAGCATGGGGAAAAACCCCCCATGATTCACTAATCGCCCACTGGGTCCCTCCCACAATGAGTGGGAATTATGGGAGCAACAATTTAAGATATCATTTGGGTGGGGACACAGCCAAACCATATCAATAGTCATACTTCTAGTTGACAAAACTGAGACATAAATTGGCTAAATAGCAAGTCATAAGGCTTGTAAGAGGCAGAGGTTAGATTTGAATCCTCACTACCTTACTCTACATTAATGACTACCTTACGTTCCTCTTCATTTAGTGATTCATCTGCCAACATTAATTAATTGTGATTCATCATTTTATAAATACTATAAAACACATTTTAATAAGGCAATGGAAACTGTCTAAGCTTTAGAAAAAACAAAATTCTGACATTTTGTAGTAAGTTCAAGGAAATCCTCAAGATCATTAAAGTATGCAGAAAAAGGGACTGAGAGTGGTTTTAAAGACTATTAGAATTATTCATTTGAAAAGAATCAAATTCTGAAATTTGATGTAAATATAAAATATGCTCAAAATGGTAACCAGTTCTCTCAAAAAGAAAACAAAGGAAAAAATCTTTGAGGAGAATATTATAATTTGAAAATGCAAAACCAGTTTACCTTTTTGTGTTTAAGATTCTCTTTAAAGATGTTTTTGAAACTATAGAAAGTTGTAAGACATTTTTAAATTCATCAGGCCCTTAGGAAACCATTTAACTAAACCATGCTTCAGAAAACTAAAACTAAATAGTCCAACTGAGCCTCATAATTGAAACCTACCTTTCAAAAATTCCTAAATAGCTCCCTGGGACATCTTAAGTGGTGAAAAGAACCTGCCTTATGAGGCTATTCATATAACATTTCAAT
The DNA here is from genome assembly GCF_030222135.1 of Aotus nancymaae. NCBI lineage: Eukaryota > Metazoa > Chordata > Mammalia > Primates > Aotidae > Aotus > Aotus nancymaae. The sequence continues at coordinate 28,379,005 of NW_026988435.1, forward strand.
TATGCTAAATACATAAAACCTCAAATGCAGTCAACTTTTATAATTTTTATTTAAAGATTATTCTTTCTTCCTTGTTATCTATTTACCTTATTTAAAAGGAGGAAATATAAATATTTTTCTAACAAAGTGGCTGACAATAAATTTTTGAATTTCTAGTTGTTAATTAGATGAATAAATAAAAGAAAAATTAATTTAAAAATAAGAATGGTATCATCCATTTTCCTGTTCATTTTATTGCCTCCTATAAAATTAAAGATAAGGCTAGGAGCTGTGGCTAATGCCTGTAATCCCAACACTTTAAGAGGACAAAATGGGAAGATTGCATGAGCCCAGGGGTTTAAGGCCAGCCTGTGCAACATAGGAAGATCCTGTGTCCACAAAAAATACAAGAATTAGCTGGGTGTGATGGCGTGTACCTTTAGTCCCAGCTACTCAGGAGGCTAAGGTGGGAGAATTGTTTGAACCTGGACAGTCAAGGCTGCATTGAGACATCACTCCACTCCAGACTGGGCAACAAAGTGAGATCCTGTCTAAAAAAAAAAAAAATATATATATATATATATATATATGAAAAATTAATAGCCAGAAATAATCACATATTAAGATGCTTACAATAATATGCCTAAATTGTTCATCATTTACAAAAAAAAAATTATTAGAGTCTTAAAGGTGAGTTAAAAGATGAATTGTTTTCAATAAACTTGCATTTAGATATAAAACATTAGAGTTCATTAGACCATATTATCTCAGAAAATATTTCTCTCACATTTGTCTTTCTTCCTGCTTTAAAATAGAATTTTTAAACCAACAATGATAATTAGGACTTATCTGAGCCACAAACTCTTTTTTTAATTTATTTATTATTCTACTTTAAGTTCTGAGGTACATGTGCAGGACTTGCAGGTTTGTTACATAAGTATACATGTGCAATGGTCATTTACTGCATCCATCACTCCATCATCTACATTAGGCATTTCTCTTAATGTTATCCCTCTCCTATATCCCTCCCCTAGCCCCCGCCATGCCCCAACAGGCTCTGGTGTGTGATGTTCCCCTCCCTGTGTCCATGTGTTCTCATTGTTCAACATCCACTCATGAGTGAGAATGTGTGGTGTTTGATTTTCTGTTCTTGTGTCAGTTTGCAGTGATGGTTTCCAGCTTTATCCATGTCCCTGCAAAGGACATGAACTCATCCTTTTCTATGGCTGCATAGCATTCCATACTGTATATATGCCACATTTTCTTTATCCAGTCTATCATCGATGGGCATTTGGGTTGGTTTCAAGTCTTTGCTGTTGTAAACAGTGCCAAAATAAACATACATGTGCATGTGTCTTTATAATAGAATGATTTATAATTTTGGGGGTATATACCCAGTAATGGGATTGCTATTGGTTCAAATGGAATTTCTATTTCTAGATCCTTGAGCAGTCTTCACACAGCTTTCCACAATGGTTGAACTGGTTTACACTCCCACCAACAGTGTAAAAGTGTTCCCATTTCTCCACATCCTTTCCAGCATCTGTTGTCTCCAGATTTTTTAATGATTGCCATTCTAACTGGGATGAGATGGTATCTCAATGTGGTTTGGATTTGCATTTGTCTAGTGATCAGTGATGTTCAGTTCTTTTTCATATGTTTATTGGCTGCATAAATGTCCTTTTTTGAGAAGTGTCTTTTCATATCCTTCACCCACTTTTTGATGGAGTTATTTTTTTCTTGTAAATTTGTTTAAGTTCTTTGTAGATTCTGGTTATTAGTCCTTTGTCAAATAGGTAGATTACAAAAACTTTTTCTCATTCTGTTGGTTGCCAGTTCACTCTAATGATAGTTTCTTTTGCTGTGCAGAAGCTCTTAAGTTTAATTAAATCCCATTTGTCTGTCTTGGCTTTTGTTGTCATTGCTTTTGGTGTTTTAGTCATGAAGTCCTTGCCTATGCCTATGTCCTGAATGGTATTGCCTAGGTTTTCTTCTATAGTTTTTTTGGTGCTGGTCTTATGTTTAAATCTTTAATCCATCTGGAGTTTACTTTAATATAAAGTGTAAGGAAGGAATCCAGTTTCAGTTTTCTGCATATGGCTAGCCAGTTTTCCCAATACCATTTATTAAATAAGGAATCCTTTACCCATTGCTTGTTTTTGTCAGGTTTATCAAAGATCAAATGGTTGTAGATGTGTGATGTTATTTCTGAGGCCTCTGTTCTGTTCCATTGGTCTATATATCTGTTTTGGTAACAACACCATGCTGCTTTGGTTACTGCAGCCTTTTAGTGTAATTTGAGTCAGGTAGCATTCACAATTGCTACAAAGAGAAGAAAATACTCAAACTCTTTGAAAATAATCAGTAACTTTAAAGATGTTTCTTTCTGTTTCTTTTTTTTTCCATAGAGGGTGTGTTGTATTTAATGTAATATATTTATAACATGTACAATTATAATATTTCCCTAATTCCAATATTTACTAAGCAAAATAATATTTTTGTGACAATTGCAAGTAACTTTTTGTGAATTCTGCCTCTACCTTATATCTGGGAAATATCTATCAACATGGAAATGTATAGAAACCCAATGGTTTTCTTAGAAAGATAGATTTATTCCTGTCACAGCGAAGGTCACACTTATTCCCAGGCCTGTTGAACATCTGAAAAGCAGAGATTTTGAAGAAAGATTGCTTTTTTCCCCCTGTGTAGCATTTTGAAATATTTCTAAGTGAGGATAAAATATGACAGCCACAGAAGTGATTTTGAAAAAAAAAAAAAAAATGGTGAAGTTGGCAGCTCTAAGCTCCTTCTCCCAAAACTAAAACATTAAAAAACAATGAACTACCATCAGAACCAACTTTGTCCGAACTCTGAAAAACAGTCAAAGATTTATAGCAACCAAGTGAACACTGAATCAAGAAAAAGGCAACTTTAAAATGAGAGGGAAGATCTGTGGCATTGTTACTTGGTCTTGTCACACCCTTTCCCCTAGTCCTGAAGACAACTGTCCATGTTGCTAGGGTGACATACTGGTCCTTGGATTCAGAAAAGAAAAAAAAAAAAAGCATGCCTTATTCATAAATTATCTGTTCTTACATACCTGCAGACAATCTGAAGGCCTAATAAAATGTACTCATCTCTATTTCGCTGAACTCACCTAAGGCCAAAAAAGCAATAGGCATTTTTTGAAAACATTGGTGAGTAACAAACCATAGACATATTGGCAAAAGAATCATGACTGAGACATACATCCAATAGAATTCCTAAAATCGGGAATGAAAAACTGCAAGACAATTCTTTGGGAAATTAGGGTCTTCAAAGTCACCTGTGTAGATGGTGGAACTTAGAAAGCCATACACATAATGAGGATAAGATGCAGGCTCAAAATGTTTCGGGATGATCAGAGGGTTTCACCTTTGGCCAATCTCTAGACTCAGTGCAAATCTGGCTAAAAGTGTTGAAAGGGATCTGCAGCAGGGAATCCACTGACAAAAAGTAAGATACACAAGTTTGGATTGTTTGTTTTCTAGCTCCTTGTGTTCAAAGAAATAAATATTGAAATACTACATGAATACAGCTAAGGAACAAAGCCTTCAGTAACCATCACACAGCAATGAATACAAGCTCTGCAATATAGTTGGAAAAAGTTACTAGACAGATCACTACAGCCTTCAACATAAACAAAAAGCACACCTAGGGAAAAGCAAAGAACCCTATTTCTAGAGTTCTCACATTTTAATACTCAAATGTGCTGTTTTCAACAAGTAACCACAGGGCATGCAAAGAAATACACAACTATGTGTCACTAAATGGAACAAAGTAAATCAACATGAACTGTGTCTGAGGAACCCAGACATTAGATTAAGTAGACAGAGATTGTCTTGGTCCATTTTGTGCTGCTATAACAGAATACCTGAGACTGGGTAGTTTTATAAACTATAGAAATGTATTTTCAAAGTTATGGAGGCTAGGAAGTCTAAGATCAAGTCACCATCTGGTTCATTGTCTGGCAAGGGTTGCTGTTTCCAGTCATTGCTTCCAAGATGGCACCTTTAATACTTCATCTTCTAGAGGAGAGGAATGCTGTGTCTTCATATGGCAGAAGATGGAAGGGCAAAAGAATAAACTCCTTTATTATATAAAGGCCCCTAATCCCATTTATGAAGGTGGAGCCCTTGTGACTCAGTCACCTCTCAAGACTACACCTCTCAATTACCTTTCAAAGTGAATTTTGGAGGTGACAAAAAACATTCAAACTATAGTGCTCTGTCCCTAGTTCCCCCCCCACCCCCAAATCAGGTCCTTCGCAAATAAAAAATACATTCTTTTTATCTCAAATGTTAACTCATTTTTGTACCAACATAAAATTCTAAAATATAGAGCCTCATGTAAATCAGATATTGGTAAGACGATTTATCTTGAGGCAAATTCCCTCTAGAACTGAGAAGTCTGTGAAAATAAACAAATTTTGTGACTCTAAAATTCAGTGGTGGAACAGGCATAGGATAGATTGTCCCATTACAAAATGAAAAACTAGAAAAGAAGAAAGAAACAATAGATCTTAAGGAAGCCCCAAACCCAACAGGGCAAACCGAATTAAATCTTTATGTTTATGAATAATGTTTGACTCCAAGGTTTACTTCCTCAACACACTGGGCTACGAGTTGAGTCACCAAGGTCTGAAGGCACACAACCTTCTTGGCTTTGTTAAGCATAGCCCACAGCACAGCTCTTGTGTGCTGGAGTTGGGTGCCTATGGCTTTATGAGTGGCATCGCATGAAGGTGGCTTCACAGTCAGTGGATACTGGGGGTATCCCAGCCACCAAGGCTCTACTAGTTATAGGTTTAGTGAGCACTTGGTGCAGTGGCTTTGCCCCTGTGGCACGTCTATTCCAAATCCACAAGGCTCTCTGAGGCATACTTTGAAATGTAGGTTGAGGCAGCCTGCCTCCACAGCTCCTGTATTCTGCATTCTTGCAAAATTAGCACCATATGGACTCTGCCAATGTTAATGGCTGTACCTTCTAGAGGTGCAGCTCTAGACTCACTTGGGCCTACTTGAGACATAGCTGGATAGTTAAGGAGCACTGTGCACAAATATGGGGAGCAGAGACTGGAGATGGCAGTGGATGTGACAGGAAGAGTATTCTCAAAGATCTTCAAGATGTTGTCAAGGTCGTTCTCTTAATGTCTTGATAAATAGCAAGTAGCTTCCTTCTATCCAATTAATCTCCTTACCAAACAGGCACTTGGCCACTCTTTTACTTTTCCCTCCAAAACATCCTTTATTATTCTTTATATAGCCTGGCTGAGAATTTTCCAAATCTGTATGTTAAACATTCCTTTTAATTACAAATGTTATCTGTAAATCGCTTCTCTCTTCTCGAATGTAACTATAAGGAGTTCAGAGTTTGATGATATAAAGCATCAGGGCTTAAAGAGAACACCAAACTCAGTGGATTTCAAAAGCATCTGACACCAGTTCTAGTGTGGCGTTGTCACGTCGGGGTCACCACCTAAGATCTCGATCAAATCAGGGTCCCCACCTGAGAAGTCAATCACCACCTGCGGAAGTCTGTCCTGCAGACCCTGACTCAAGGGACGGATGAATGAATGCACTCTCACATCCATTACAGTGATTCAAGTGGGCTAAGGAAGGTCGTCAACTGCTTTCAGAGGGTGATTACCACTAACTGATCATAACTCCCTGTAACTGTCCACATTTATTCAGGACAGATTTCATAACAGAGGTTCTAAGTCAACATACTTGTAGATAATTAACATGGTTAAAAGAATAATTTTACGAATGATAAAAGCTTTAGGTTCTGGGCTGCAGTAAACACTATTAATGGGTATTTCTCCTTTAACTTCCCCCAAGAGCGTCATCCAGCACAAAGTTTACATGAGCCAACAAATTATAGTAGTGACAAAAGAATGTGGGGTAAACAGGCTTAACTAGGAAAGCCTTGACTGTCCTTAGCTTTTTCCCTATGCTAATATAATGAACCCACTGTGTCTTGAGCCTGTCCCAATAAAACCTTTCAGCCTTCTGAAAGATTTGAGACTATAATCTACTTTCTCTAATATTTCCCTAATATTTTGCCAGCCACCCTGAATCTCAACATCCTAGTGTGCTTTAGTCATGGTTCTTGGAAATATATGGATCACATGACATGAGAGGGGAAGACCCCCTCTGCACCTCCCGCTTCCCAGCCTCCACCTCCTCCTCCCCCACTCCAGATGGGAAGGATGGGGAAAAAAAAATACCAAAGAGCTGGGAAGATGACTCCCTTTTTGGTTCCTAGCATCTCTGCTATCTGTAAGCCTTGAAAGACTTGCAAATGAATGTTATCCCCCTGCCCTAGGTCATGCCCCTATGTCTGCATGTCCCAGGCTCCCTCCCGGAACCACCTCTGCCAACTGATAGTTTACTGCCTTTGTCTTGTCTCTGTAAGCCCCCCTCCCCTGTCTGTTCCTGATCGTGCCACATATGAACTAGCAAATCAATGAGGTCAAAAGATTGTAAGGTCCAACATCCAGCCAATGGACAATGACATAGTTTCATTTCAGTTTCTCCTTTAGCATTGTAAGCCTATAAAAGGGGAAAGAAGCTGCTATTCAGGGAGCTTGGTGAATGACACTCTAGCCACCTGCAGCTCCTGGTCGAATAAAAAGCCACTTCCTTCCTTAGTTCGGTGTTCAAGAGGTTGTTTCTCACTGTTCCTGCTTCATACATAGAGTCAAGTTTCCAGATCTCCCATGATAAGTCTTGCAGAACCAATATAAAGACTGAGGCATTGGACAAGCTGGAATGACTGTGCACTTCAGGATTCCCAAAAACATTAGCTTCACTAAGTCTATAAAGAATGCACTTTTTTACAGGCTTAACAGTAGCTGTTGTCTCTAAGCCAATAAAGATTAGCAAGTCTTGCTGTTATGAAACAGATGTTGAAGCTGATATACAATTCTAGAAGAGCAAAGGAAAGGTGGTAGCATGTAATTGGTACAGAGAGATAAGGACCAACATAAATTCCATGCAGTTTTCAGCAACTCAACAACTAAGGAACTCTATTATGTAGGAATCTAAGATAATGGATAAGCTATCATCACAGTTTTTAGGAAAACTATAGAAATGCTGCCAATAAGGGTTTTTGTACAAGTACATATACATTCAGAAAGCAGCTAATGCGGTGAAGCAGAAGGTTGATGTCAGCCAATCCAATGGAAATTTCAATCACTCATCTACTTTCCAAGCCTAAGCCAACTTTCAGACTGAGAGTCTAATGATTAAAGCAGAAGCTGTGTCTTTCTGAGAAATGACCTGATGCCAGAGGAAATACATACTGTAGAGATAATTTTAATTTTCTTCCTCTGCTCAAAGGATCCGTAGCCATAGATACATGTGGAAAAGGGAGCAACGCCATTTTTTAATATAGTGGGTGAGTTGAAGGCAAGTCAACTTTTGTCATAGCCTACCTTCAACGATGGATACATGTGAAAATCAGGTAATAAATTTAGTTTAACCACAAATTCATTTCACAGTGGGTCCAATGAGTCCATATATGCACAGTAAAACCCCATTTCTTGAATTCATAATTTAGATGTACAGACATGGTAACTGGCAGAACACTAACTCTAGTTCCTTGAAATGTGAATTAATAATAATGTCATAGACAAAAAGGTCAAGGAAAAGACTGAAAAAAGTTCTTTACACCATTCTTCATAAAAGAAATATTGCCTTCCAGATACAATAGAAGATATCAGTGCTATTTTTAAAAACAAAAAGTTGCGGGGGCACAGTTTCTACTGTATTCTCATTTGATTGAATTGTTTGGCCAATGCAAAAATCAAATACATGATGACAGATTGCAGTGAACTATAGGACACATACCCAAATGGTAGCCAAAAACACAGCTGTTCTGACAAGTGGGATATTACTGGAATGTGGGGATGTGATACGTGTTAATTCCTATTTTTAGTTGCAGAATTTTAATTAGATGCTTTTTTATAAATTTAAGTTTTTGGTTAAAAACAACATGTTTGCTAAAATATAAAATACAGTATTATTTTAATGCTACAGCTGACAGTATTTCTCAATTTTATAGTGATCTAATTTGGTTATCCATTGTGTTCTAGGAAAGTCTTGAATTTTAATATTTTTAGACAAAGTTTCAAAGGCATATGTATTGTCAATAAGCTCTTCAGCTTAGACAAAAAATAAAAACTGATAAAGGATTCCATTTACATTTGTTATGTCTCACAGTTTGTGTTTTCTTGGATCCAGAGAAAATGTTTTAAAATTTAACTAAACTCATTACATGAATTAAAATGTAACATTTTTTTCTAACTTTTGTCAAGATAATCTTATAAATAATGTATAAATATTATGAACGTTAGTACTGATTTCAAGAACTGATTCCATGTCCTGAAAATATTAGCTGAAATTAATTAGAAATAAATGTGAAAATAACTGGAAATAAATGTTCCATGCATTACAAAAAGAAACATGTTAAGATAAAATTAACTAGGTTGTGATAAATGCCATTGTCAAAATTATTGTTAACCCTAATAAGTTATTAAATGTTTTATTAAAATTTATTCAATCATTTACCAAAGTAATTCTCATACATATAAACATAGAATTAAGATACATATTCAATATATGAATATGAAACATTAACTACAAATTTTATAGCATTCTTTCATTTATTTAACCCCTCTGACCAAAGCAAGCTCATTCGTATTTGCCAAGCAATTGTTCTTTGACTTTTTTGAACTTGGTTTAAAATGACATTTTAATGAAATAATGTGAACATAAAATAGGAAACATAAAATAATTAAAGGCCTTTCTTCAATTACACATTATTAGTGACAGTTTTTCCTTCTTTCCCCATGAAATCAAATCTACATCTTAAAGTAGCCTTTCCAAGGCTAAGGTCAGAAGACATCTGGAGAGTGTAATGATGATACTACATCTTTCAAATATTTCAATATCTACAGTTCTCATTATTCTTCTTCCAATAACCTAGTGTGATTTTAGTAAAATAAAATTAATAGTATTCAATGATAGACATTTTAAGCCTACTGGTGTGTGTGTGTGTGTGTGTGTGTGTGTGTGTGTGTTGGGTATATTTTTTAGAGACATGAAAGAGTTGGTTTATGCCTTGTTTGGTCATATGCTCACTTAATAACTTTTATTTGAAACAATGGCCAAATTAATTAATTAATTAAAATTACTTCAGTTAAACTGTCGCACATACAATATCTATAAAGTTAAAAAATGGATCAATATTCTCTTTTAGACAATTATGAAGAATAAGCACTCTGTCACATGACACATTTTTGGGGAAAAAAAAGGATTTTAGTTTTCTAAATTCTGAGCTTCAAATCCCTGCTTGTCTGCACAACTAAATTATTCCCAAGAATAGCATCTGAAATATTATATGTTGTTAGATCATTATTGATTTAATGATGACACTAGTCAAGATGTAAACAGCATTCTGTAAACTATCTTCAGCACACACAGCTCACTGCTTTCGATATATTTTTTAAAATTAATATCTCTTTTCTTTTCTTTCTTTCTTTGAGACAGGGTCTTACTATGTCACTCCGGCTGGAGTGCAGTGGTGTGATTATGGCTCACTGAAGCCTCCACATCCCAGGCTCAAGCAATTCTTCTGCCCCAGTCTCACGAGTAGCTGAAACTACAGGAGTGCCCCACCACACCTGGCTAATTTTTGTGCTTTTTTGTACAGATGGGGTTTCACCATGTTGTTCAGGCTGGTCTTTAACTCCTAGGTTCAAGCCTCTGCTGACTTCATCCTCCCAAAGTACTGGGACTATAGACGTGAGCCTCTGTGGCTGGCCTATCTCTTTCCTTATTCTGAGCAGAAAACAAGAAAGCAACTGTGATGAAATCTGTGACATGGTAACAAGTGCCGACATAAACTTAGACATATCTAGATAATCTGTATTCTAATGTTCTAGAAGCTCCATTGTTTTTTATCCTGTCCCTGCCCCAATCTTGATACCTCCTTTTGTTCTGGACTCTGCTCTGGAATGAATAGATATATTTATGTATTTTTTGTTAAAGTTCTTGTCAAGTATATCTTATGATAAAAAATATGCATTAAATTTTATATAGGGTATGCAAATACAGCTAAACACACTACCTACAAAACTGAACATTTTAAAGTCAAATTGATCCCTGCTAAGCTACACTGCATTCAGTTTCTGTTTCCTCTCATTCTTACTTGGAGAAGTGGTGACTGTGGAAGAAATATTTCATTGTTGTGGTAGGTCCTTGAACACTAGCTTCTTACATTACTGGTAATATGTCAGTCCTAGAGCCATTTTTCTTCGTGGGAGTTGGCTTCATACACATTTATAATGGTAGCAGGAAGCCTGAGTGTGGTTGCTGAACTACACACCACTTCATAGCAAAGAAGGGAATACAACTACAAGAGGCACCTTCTAGACAAAACAAATGCTTCACAATGAAGTTCTTTAAGATGTAGATTTGATTTCATGGGGAAAGACTTTATCTACATCAACAGCAGAATTTCAACCTGAAATAATGCAGAAATTCACTTCAAGCTAAAATTTGAAAAAGAAAACATGTAGGTCCTTAGTGAGTTACATTTTGCTTTTAGTTAAAGATAAAAAGAACACATGAACTTCTTAATGACTTTGGAAAGTTGAATTCACATTAGTGCCATACTTTGGAATACCTTCGGTAAACTTTCAAGTTGAATACATTATTGTTTTTACCCCTTTAAAAATAGCCTTTGGACTTTTTCAAACCTGTGTTCTTTATAATGTCATTCAAATCTTATGTAGTAGCTTTCATACAATCCTTGCTTAGAGGTGGTTGTCTAATTTCTTAGCGACTTTTCCTTAATGTTTCTATTTTTTCCAATTATATCCAAGGCTACTGAAAAATATATTTTATGCATTACAACAAAAGTAAACATTAATAATTGCCCTGAAAACAGTGGTAGAGTGAATTTAAACATTTGAGAAATATTTTAAGGAAGCAATTATATAATAAATAATATTTTTGATGTGAAATTCAATATCAATCTATACATGTATGGTATCTATCTATAAACACTCTCATGAAACTGCCTATCAAAAGAAAAGGGACATAGCTCATACATTATAGGAGTTAAATTGTTGAGCCCAGTTAAAAGTCTTTAATATTTGAGAATAAAACATTTCTTGAAAATCATATTGAAATATTCTTTGGATGAAGGTTTCTTAGTCTTAGAATATATATATTCTAAAAAAGAAATAAATGTTTAAAAACAGTATTAGTCTCCAGGCACACAGAGGTGTTTCTGGTGAAATATAAAAAATATTATTATAGCATGCATATAGTTGAGTTAGCATATTATAGAATGAACTGGAAGAGGGAGTAAAATGGCAAAGTAAAGAGGTGTTCATGTATAATGTGTCATGTTTTCCGTAATATTTAGTTATTGCAACTTCTTATGTACTGAATGTTTGTGCCCTCCAAAAGTCATATGTTGAAATCCTAACTCCCAATATGATGTAGTGGCAGGGGAGGGAGAGGCACGCTTTCAGAGGTAATTAGGTCATGAGAGCTGAGCCGTCTTGTACAACATTGGTGTCCTTATGAAAAGAACCCCAGAGAGCTCTCTCATATGCTTTCTGCTTTGAGAGCGCATAATAAAAAGCCAGACATCTGAAAACCAAAACTTGGGTCCTCATTAGAGCCCCAATATTTGGCACACTGATCTTAGATTTTCACTCTCTAGAACTGTGGAAAATAAATTCCTGTTGTTTATAAATCATTCAATCTATGGCTTACAGCAACACAAACTGATTAATGTAATAAAGAAGTTAATTATATCATCATATTTGATACATAATAAAAACAGGGAGTTGAAAAAACCCAAAATAAATGAAGATTTGTGTGTATTGATCTAAATCATGATGAACAAAACTTTAACTCTGATATATATACTTACACATAGTTCAGAATCATGGATAGTCATCAAAAGGATGAATTATCAGAAAGGCAGAAATCTGAACAGTGAAAAAGATATATAAATATATATGAGGAAATCCAAATGGAATCAACATGAGTTAAAACAAAACAAACTGTATGTATTAGTCCATTCTCACATTGCTATGAAGGAATGCCTGAGACTGGGTAATTTATAAGAAAATATGTTTAATTGACTCACAGCTCCACAAGGCTGGGGAAGCCCCAGGAAATGTACAACACGTCGGAAGGCATCCCTTCACAGGGTGACAGGAGAGATAACGAGTGCAAGCAGGGGCAATGCCAGACACTTATAAAACTATCAAATCTCCTGAGACTCACTCACCATCATGAGAACAGCACTGGGGATACCGCCCCATGATATAATTACCTGGGTCCTACCCTTGACATGTGGGGATTATGGGAATTATAGTTCAAGATGAGATTTCAGTGGGGGCACAAAGCCTAACCACATCATATAATAAACTAAAAAAAAAAAATGGTATCTTCTGGTTATAGAAACATGCCCAAAGTGTCAAAGAACTGACTGTGCAAATACAGTAGATTGATCACATGAGTGATGCACACGAGAAGGCAGGGGATCAACAATTACCAACATGAGAAGATATATTCTAAGTCCACTCTGTCAAATAATCATTTTGTTGTTCCTGTGAGTAGCCTACAGCTAAATCGGCAAACAAAGAAGAATACTGACCACATTTTTAATGCCTAGCCTTGATATTCAGGTCATATTCCTTTGTGCATTCATCCATCCATTGCATAAATATTTGCTGATGTTTCATCTTTCATCCATTATTATAGGTGTTAGGTAATTAATGTCAATGAGGAAGTAGAGTCTCTATAAGTTTGAGACTTTATGTAGAATATGAATGATAATGTAAATAGTTTCTCATTATTTTGACTGAGTCAAGTTTCTGAGAATTCTTATTGTGTTGCTTGTAATCTGTTTTATGTTCAAAGTTAAATGGATTCCACATTTCTTTTCAGTAAAATAATTATCCTCTGGAGAAATAGTTAAAATTATAAATTATAAAACTTTAAGAACCCTTTATATCAATAGAGTTATTAATTATGCACATCGTAATCAAATGAAATAAGAGAAAGCCTGTGACCTTTATAGAACTTTAAAGGTCTTTAAAGTTACACTTTAAATAAGTGTAACTCACTTATCAATGTGTTGTACATGTAATAGTCTACAAACAATCAATTTTTTGCAATCTACAAAGCCGTTCAAATGAGGACAATTTTCCAATTTGGGCAAATTAATAGTACACACACACACAACATGCTCACACACATTGTTCTATTGAATTTATGCAATTATAGCTATTTTAAAAATCAAATGTATAGTTAAAAAGTTTATCTTTTGGAAATATACATTAAAGGATGAAAAACACGTTTTCCCTTCAATTGGTGAGGAATTTTAATGATTGCCTTTCAAATTTTTATTGAAATATACAGACTATTTATATTCTTGCTTTTAAATGCATCTGGAATAGGTAAAAAAGAATCTCTCTTAACAATGAGAAAATGTAAAACATACTTTTTACATTTTTACTGAGTTATAAATATGTTACTTAAAAATAATTCAAGAATAAACTTTGTATTTACTAACCTTAAAATATACTTCAAAAAGTCAAAGAATTATATATATATATATATATATATATATATATATATATATTTAAGAGCTAAATTAGAATTCATATAGTATACTTTCTACTGGAAAAATGAACTACAGCTATTTCTTTATTCATTCATTATTTTTAAAAAGCAATTTTGGTCCAGCGTGGTGGCTGACCTTTGTAATCCCAGCACTTTAGGAGGCCGAGGCATGTGGATCATGAGGTCAGGAAATCTAGTCTGGATAATATGGTGAAACCCCATCTCTACTAAAAATACAAAAATTAGCTGGGCATGGTGGCACGCATCTGTAATCCCAGATACTCGGGAGGCTGAAGCAGAAGAATCGCTTGAACCCAGGAAGCAGAGGTTGCAATGAGCCAAGATCGTGCCACTGTACTCCAGCCTAGGTGACGGAGCAAGACTCCGTCTTAAAAAAGAAAAAAGAAAAAAAAGCAATTTGAAGCCTGGGATGCAATCTGTGGCCTAAGAAACTGTTAGAATTACATATTTACTCACATTCTCACAGGAAACATAAAGTTTCTGGATCGCAGAACAAACTATTCATTACTCACAGCAAACCTTAGTGTGCAATTCTCCAGCCCTGGTACCAAAGAGTGAACCATAATACCTGTGCATGTGACAGTATTGCACCACAGGAGAGGCATCCCGATGTTATGAGACCTATAGGTTATATACAGGGTGTCTGCACATTAGCCCATCTTCCTTTCTGCACTGAGGAGACCTTTCCTATGGAATGTAAACAGCTGCCTCCGGGGGAGAAGGGGAAAGTGGCTATCCAGGGGAGAAGGGAAAAGTTTTATTATCTTAGAAACAAATAGCTCCAAAGGAAATACATCCAGGTATATCTTCAGAAAAATATACTATCTCTAATTTCAAACATATGCTCATTCAATAATTTTGAACCCAGATTTTCAGTGTTCTTTGCTCAGAAAGCCTGGACCAGGCAGAAAAAAGAAAATATTCATGAAGAATGGTTTTCAAGAGGGAGCATGAAACTAGCACCAACTACATTTGTTGAAGTTTCTTAGATGTTTTATTCTGCATGAAAACACAAACATACACCTTCCAGAGAAGAATGTTTACAATCCTCTCTGGTTTCAATTACACTCCACTCCATCCATACTTCTAAATAACAACCTTCCTCCCTGTTACCCACAAAAGACAAAAAAATTCCTGCTTACCAAATTCAGTAGGTACTTATTTTTGTTCCTTCTCAGTCTTTGAGCCTTATTTAGAATTAAACACATTTGACAATCTAACCTAAAACCAATATACTCTCTGCACTTAACTTACCTGAAATTGTACTCTCTGGGTTTTACTCATACAGATAAGGCTGGACTTTTCAGGGTACATTACCGATTTGTTCTTCCATACCTAGCGTCTCAAATTGAAAGTTCCTTATGTGTTCTTGGAATCTATTTTACTTCAAGTTTCAGTTTCTTGAAGAGATTTCCTCCTTGCCAGTGGCTTCAAATGTTTAGATCCTTCATGACTAGATCCTTCTAAGAACAAATGTTCTGCTAATGTATTTCTTTTGAGTCTTATATGTAACTGTAACTACATCTATACCAATTATCTCTCTCTCTCTCTCTCTCTCTCTCTCTCTCTCTCTCTCTCTCTCTCTCTATATATATATATATATATATATATGTCTGTCTAGCTATCTATTCATCTAATTTGTCAAGGTTTTCCAGACAGACATAACCAATTAGATATAGACATATTTATAAATATATGACAGGAGATTTGTTATGGAAATTGTATCACATTATGAATATATGACAGGAGATTTATTATGGAAATTGTATCATATGGTTATGGAGGCTATAAAGTCCCACACTTGGTTGTCTGCAAGCTGGAGAATCAGGGAAGCTGGTGTGGCTCAGTCCAAGTCTGAAGGTCTCAGAACCATGGAAGACAATGGAGTAACTCTCAGTCTGAGGCCAAAGGCCTGAGAAACTAGGGGGTAAGGGGGGTCTTGGTCCATGTCCCAGAATCCAAAGTTCAGAGAACCTGGAGATCTAATGTCCAAAGTCAGGAGAAGAAAGATGTCCCAGTTCCAGAAAAGAAAGAGAATTTGCCTTTACTCTGCCTTTTTGTTATTTCTGGGCTCTCAACTGATTTAGTGATGATCGCCCACAATGAATGAAGGCCAGTTTTGCTTATTCAGCACACTGATTCAAATTCCATTCTCTCCTGTAAACACCCTCATAGATAGACTTGGAAAAAATACTTTACCAGCTATCTGGGTATCCCTTAATATAGTCAAGTTGATACTTCAAATTAAACATTATGCTATCCACAGATTGAAAGTCAACAACTGAGCTCCTCATCCTTCTCCATGTTCTCAGTCTTTCCAATCTTATTATATGATACCACTATTTGGGTGCTCTAAACAAAAATCAGAACATATGTTTCATTCCTCCTTCTTTCTTAACCCTCACATCCAATCTATCACTAAATGTTGTTTCTAATGTTACCTCCTCCCTGTCTTTATTTCCATTGTCCTAGTCAAAATTATCATGGTATCATCACTTACCTGAAATACTGGAACAGCTTCCTAAATATTTTACCTGCTGTATTAGTCTGTTCTCACACTGCTAATGAAGACATACCTGAGACTGGGTAATTCATAAAGCAAAGAGGTTTAATGGACTCACAGTTCCACATGTTGGGGGATGCCTCACAATGATGGCAGAAGGCAAAGGAGGAGCAAAGGCAGGTCATAGATGGTGGCAGGCACCGAGGACATGTGCAGGGAAACTGCCCTTTATAAAACCATCACGTCTCCTGGGACTTATTCAGTATCAGGAGAACAGCACAGAAAGAAAACCATCCCCATGATTCAGTTACCTGCCCCCGGGTCCCTCCCACAACATGTCAGGATCATGAGAGCTACGATTCAAGATGAGATTTTGGTGGGGACACAACCCAATCACATCACTTGCTACCAGCTTGCAACAAGGATGTAACTTTCTCTTTCATCTAAACTACTTTAATCACACTAGTCTTCAAGCTCCTTTAATGAAATAACATTTCTTTTTCCAAAACATTTACACGTTATTTATGTGTAAGAGAAAACTCTCCTTGGCATACTTTGCCAATCTAACTTAGGCTCATTTTTAAAATATCAATTTAATCAATTATTCCTTAGCAGAAAATGAAGTGGCCCTAGTAAAATACTCATCTCAGCAGCCACTCACCTGTATTGCCCACTGCCTTAGAACTGTGGTTTGATAGTTGGTTTTGCTAACTGAATATAATAGAAGTGACACTTTACGGCCCTTGAGGTGAGATAATCAGAAGTCTTACAGATTCCTAACTGGTCTTTAATGTGCTCTATTAATCCAATTAATATGATCTAAAGGAGTATATGAAACCTCAGGAAGCAGCTCACATGAAGAGGAAAAAATATTCTGATCAAAGGCTAGTTGAGCTTATTATTAAAAAATAGCCTTACCCTTTAGGTATGTGAGGGAGCAATACTGGAAAACACTCAGTCCCAGCTAGGATTTTCCTGCTATCATTATATTGACAAATAATAAGCTTATCTCTGGCAAGCATTACACAATCTGATAATCATAAGCACAATAAATGTTATTTTAAGCAATGGGGTATTGTTTTAGAAAATTGTTTAAACAGCAGTTCAAAACAAAACAAAACAAAAAAACAAGAATAATCTCAAATATACTTTTTTATTTTGTATTTATTTTGAGACAGGGTCTTGCTCTGTCACCCAGGCTGGAGTTCAATGGCACAATCTTGGCTCACTGCAGGCTTGACCACCAGGGCTCCAGCAGTTCTTCTGGTTCAGCCTCTAGAGAGCTCGGACTACAAGCCTGAGCCACAATACCTGCCTATTTTTTTTTTTTTTAGAGATCAGATCTCACTTTGTTGCCCAGGATAGCCTCCAATGTTGGGGCTCAAGAAACCCTCCCACCTCAACCTTCCATGCTGGGATTACAGGTATAAGTCACAGTGCCTAATTCTAATATGCTTATTTCATAACATCATATCCTTATACGTCATGGAATTTTTCAAGATTATAATGTATATTTTTATCTGAACATGATTAGGACATGGTTTTTTTTTTTTGAGAGAAAGGAATTATTCAGCTTACCACAATAGAGTCTGTATTTCATTGTAACAGTAATTAAGAAATTCTTTAAAATTCTGGCCCGGCGCAGTGTCTCACACGTTTAATCCCAGCACTTTGGGAGCCCGAGGCAGGTAGATCACCTGTGGTCAGGAGTTCGAGAACAGCCTAGCCAACATGGTGGAAACCCTCTCTACTAAAAATAAAAGAAAATTAGTCAGGCATGGTGGTGGGCACCTGTAGTGCCAGCTACTCAAGAGGTCAAAGAGAGAGAATCCCTTGAACCAGGGAGGGGGATGTTGCAGTGAGTCGAGATTGTGCCACTGAACTCTAGCCTGGATGACCAAGAAAGACTGTCAAAAAAAAAATTCTTTAAAATTCTGTCTATCACCAAGAAGTCCCACTGTACCTGCGACACTCAGTACTCAGGAAATATCGGGATGGATAGCACATTTGAAATGATACTTGCAAACTTATTTGAGAAACATTGGTTGTCAAGGCTGAAGGCTTTGCTTTGCGTTCTCATGACCATTATGTCTACTCCAAACAAACATTCCCATGGGGTCTCATTACTAAATATACTCTGCATCTGGAGTTCTTACTCCTTAACCTTGATTCTGCTCTTTAAATAGTCTGATAAATCCAAATGGCATAGAAGTGTGTTGCTCTATACCTAAGCTTATCAATAGTAGGTTCTGTGGCCTTTTCCAAAGATAAAACTTAAAAACACTCTGTGTGATCTTCAGCTCAGTTTACTAGAAACAACAGCAACGTGGAGACACTCCTGAGACTCATTGGAGGGACCTTACTGTTAACCACAAACACTCAGAAAATTCCGGTAAATTTATGTTTCCCAATTAAAACTTCACATACCTACCTCTGAGATTTCTCTGCTGATAGTAGATCTAAAATTCAAATTTCTTTAGGAATTCCCAGAAGTACAAGTCATAACTAGGGAAAAACCTCTTGCAAGGAACTTAGATAGTAGAGGATTATTAGAAATGAAAATTTTCTGCCCAGGATCTTCAGATAGAGACACCAAATGCTGGTAGTCACTGATAATTAGATTCTCCTTTGTTTCTTTATCCTCTTTTCCATGTTCATTTTTCCATCTTTCTATTCATTTAATGTTTGTGAGGATTACCTTGATACTCTTAAAAACTTTACCCTTAAACTTGTTACTTTGTATATCAGGGGATATGCTGTATTAAATAGACCTAAATATATCAAAGCTCCTTTTCTGACAAACTTTTTTTCTGGCAGATATTTTATCAGGATGGAATATGTTCTGTTTGATGATTTTAGGTTGGAAAGAATCTTGGCTTCAAGACATTATTTGAGACTTTCTAATAATACTAATTTTCATTCTTGTTGCATTCATAGAGTTTTAAAAAATTTACTCTCTCCAAAGTCTTAAAGTATTCCATATAGCAACCCATTTGATAACTTATGGCTAATATCCCAAAATCTACAAGGAACTTAAACAAATTTACAAGGAAAAAAAAATATCAAAAACTGGGCAAAGGATATGAACGAACACTTCTCAAAAGAAGACATTTATGTGGCCAACAGACACATGAAAAAAAAACTTCATCATGACTGGTCATTAGAGAAATGAAAATCAAAACCACATTGAGATACCATCTCATGCCAGTTAGAATGATGATCATTAAAAAGTCAGGAAACAACAGATGCTGGAGAGGGTGTAGAGAGATAGAAATGCTTTTACACTGTTGGTAGAAGTGTAAATTAGTTCAACAATTGTGGAAGACAGTGTGGCAATTCCTCAAGTATCTAGGAGCAGAAATACCATTTGACCCAGCAATCTCATTACTGGATATTACCCAAAGGATTATAAATTATTCTACTATAAAGACACATGCATACATATGTTTACTGCAGCATTATTTACAATAGCAAAGACTTGGAACCAACCCAAATGTCCATCAATGATAGACTGAATAAAGAAAAGGTGACATATATACACCATTTAATACTATTCAGCCATAAAGAAAATGAATTCATGTTCTTTGCAAGGACATGGAGGAAGCTGGAAACCATCATTCTCAGCAAACTAATACAGGAACAAAAACCAAACACTGCATGTTCTCACTCATAAGTGGGAGTTGAACAATGAGAACACGTGGACACGGGGAGGGGAACATCACACACCGGGGCCTGTTGGTGGGGTAGGGGAGGGATAGCATTAGGAGAAATACCTAAGGTAGATGACGGGTTGATGGGTGCAGCAAACCACCATGACACATGTATACCTATGTAACAAACCTGCACATTCTGCACATGTACCCCTGAACTTAAAGTATAATAAAAAAAATTGTGCTGTGTTTATTTTCAGAATGTTAAAAGAAAACATAGACCAAAAAAAAAAAGGATTTTGTGTATATACTCTGTCATAAACAGCACTCTCATCAAATTTTAGTCATACTATGTTCTTAAATCATGTGATGTTTCCAAATTATTAAAGTATTGTGCTTCTTTTAAACAAATATCCACATACTAATGTAGAGATAGTCTGCTGCATTTAATTTGCAAAAAGATGCTATACGTGGAAATTGGGTATAATTTTACTAAGCAGTATAACTAGACGATATAACAAGACAAGTTCAGTAGCATAAGTCTTAGTGGCAAGTTTTATAAATTACATAAAAATTACATTCACTTTTAAAGAAACACTGACGGGTTCACTAATACCTTTTTGTGAGGGAAAGTCATTACACATTTTGTTACACATATTGTTAAACAGACACTGTTGTAATGCTCTAATGACATCTCAGTAGGCGGCACATATTACACCCCATTTATTGTGACGAGGCGCATGAGAGCATTTGCACAACTGGCTACAGGAGGATAAAGTGGTAAACTGCAGCGTCACTGAAGCATGAATGCAGCCTAATTAACAAAACTGAAGCTTCTACACTCATGCTCTCCTTTCACGTGTCTTAATTCACTTGCATGGTCTATGCCTTTGTGTTCAGTAGAATGTTGCTTCTCACTGGCATGCTGCAATGTTTCTCATCCACCTGCTGCATCTTGAATGATATCTTAAGGTGCTGTGCATGCAATTATCTTTTTGCTCAGTGGTATTTTAATTAAAATCTATCAACTATCTCAGCTCCTTCTACTGAAAGCAAGTGGAAATGTCCCACTTCTGGAATCACATTTTAAAACATATTTCTTAATTTCTCGTAGATATGGATGCAATTCCATTTATTTCAACAAAATCTTAGCTAAATTCTTTTCTACAATTTTTAATACCCAAACATATTAACTTACATTAGAGAATAATAGAGAAGAAAATAAATGAGACTTATCTCTCTTGATCACAGGAAAAACTATTCATCTCTGAATACTTCTGTCAGCCTCTCAGTCTTCAAAATATATATCAATTGAATTTTCTCTTCTCTCTCCATTCAATACAATGAAAAACTGTTTAGTTTTACATAGCTGCACTGTTGTAAGTCATACAAATATTATCTGTATGAAGTAGTGAAAAATGACTGGATAGAACATCTTAAGTCCTGTTGTTTAATTATTGAAACCCAATTTAAATCTTCTGTGGCATAATTTGCTCTTTGAATCATGAAAGAGTAATTGATTACTTTTGAAATGTTACTAATTTTGAAGTTTATTTGATTCCATCTATCTTCATCTCTTATCATGCACAACTTTGGAGGAAGGAATAAATCTTAAGCAGAATATATTTATGTGTTTGAATACCATAAAGCCAAAATAAAGCCTCATTAACAAATTCTCTCAGTGGCATTGTCGCTGATTTTTTTATAAGCTTCAGTAAAGGCGCCTAAATAATATCAGGTATCTAGATATGTAGAATGATATATTAAAGGCAAGTGAGTTATTCTTATGCCACAGTATCTTATCTACAACATGGAATGATGAGCAAAATTCAATATATTAAACACACCTATGTATATATAAATGTTTATTACATATGTACATGGTATATTCATTTGTAAACAGATGAACTGAGTTATTATTGATGACAGTAAAATAAACACATTTAAATTGTACAAGGCAATAATTTTGACATCTGCATACACTGATGGCACTGTGATTATAATCAAAATAATAAATATATACCTTAACTTAAAAAGGTTTCTGTGATCCTTAAAGTCCTCTCTGTTGTTTATTTTTCAAGATGGTGGTTCAATGCAATTTAAAAAATAAAAAATTAAGTAATACTGAAGAATTATTGAAATGTATCTTCACCAGAGTCCGTGATTGATCATTATATCTTTCCTCCACCACCCATTCCAGCAGTTCAACTAGATGCTGCTGCCTGGCTTATTAGGTCATCATGAAGAGCTTAACCCTGAGGGAGATGAGCCGCTAATTTTCTTGACCCATTGAAGTTTTCACTATTGCAATTGCTAATTTATTGTTATAACTTGGCAGAGAATCAACAATAAAACCCCTGTGCTTCAGACATACTTCATTTTGTAGCAGGAAGTGTAACTCCTCTGATCGTTTTTTTTTTTTTTTTTTCGCTTTTATCTATTATTCTGTTGTCATGAGAATTCCGAAGTTGACCATGAGGCAGTCTTAGCTTCTCATTTCATGGAAACCCTGCTTTCACATGGTAAAACCATCTCTGCCTAGAAATAAGAGCTCTACTGCAACAGACCTTATCTTTTCCATGATAGAAAGCATAATTCTCCAAGTGAGTCACTACAAATAGTAAGAAGGGACGATCTTTCTTCCATCTTTTGCTTTGTGGACCAATGCATTCTAGCTATTTAAGATCAAATACCACATTTTGCCACTATTTTGGTAGCCATAACAGTCCCTGGAAAATAGTAAGCAAAGTTTGCTAATTATTGTCCTCAAGACGAATTCTTATCTTGTGTTTTGACAGTCTATTCTGATATTCTAACTGGTCAGATGCTGATGAGGGTTGTGCTATTTAGTGGGAGTAGGGGATCGTCAACCCTCATCAGCATCTGACCATGATCATTCATCCATATTGCAACTCCTTTCCTATTAAATGGCTCCCTTGATCTGAGGTATGTAATACAAAGTCTCCATAATTAAATCAGGGCTCTTACAGTGGTGATGACAGAGATATCATTGACAAGAAGGAAAAACCTGTATCAGATATAGGTGTGAGTATCCATAATGATATATTTATAATTTGTCAAAGGTAAATGATTCTACTGAAATTGACTTAACACCAGGTGTGTAGCTGGCCTCCTCAAGAGATGCTGGGAAATAGAGAGAGCATAGTTTTCTGTGGCTGATAAATTAAGACCTCAACACTAGCATGGCCGCTGGATGAGGCGGAGGCCATGGTGTCGTGTCTACACATCATGTTCATCCTTGAAATCTTGGAAAGTCTGTGGATTCATCATATAAATTCTATGTGGCAATGAAGAAAGAGTAGCTGACATCTGCCAGTTATTTACGAAATAACTCATTTCAAATGATCCTTTTCCATGGGCATTGATACATTATTCAAAGACCTACATACCTTTTCTTCTACTCTTATTGGTCCAATTCTAATCCTTTCTGGACACTTTTGACTTCAACATTTAGTCTTGTCCTTTCTAGCCCTCTAACTTATGAGTTAAGTCATTCACTACTATCTGGAAGTCCATATATCTATTCTCATCAGGTCATATGCTCATATATATGGAATTTAATATCAATAATACAGCTTATTATAAAGTTGTTCTGCCATCGATGTTTGGTAGGGTCACCATTTAGTAAGGCAACAATGTGTCAGTGTGTTTTGTTGTTGTTGTAGTTAATATATTGAGTCTCAATTTTTATGACCTATTCATAACTTTAATTCACTCTACTGAATGAACATAAGAAATCATACATGTAAGAAAGGTGTAATCTGAGAAGAGGAAATAGGTCCAAAGAGGTAGATAAGATGAAAGTTCAAGTCAGCTCTTTGAATAGCTTACTGAATTCCCTGGTGCTGTGAGCTATACAAAATATATCATGTCCTTCGTATTCTAATTACTAGTATCCCTGCTAACCTAATTATTTTGTGGATCTAACAATACCCCACATCATGGTAACCAAGCTCAGTCACTTAATCTACTGTTAGTCTCTCTGATTCTACTAGGCTCCAGTTACATTTCAGAAACTGCTACTTAACTGGAAAATCATTTTCTATGTCAGAAGATATAACCTTGGTCTAGAATCTTGGTATCTGAAAAAGGTTGTAAACTTCGGCCGAAAATTTCTGCTGATGCTCTTCCTTTAAAAAAGTGAAGTTCATTTTTTCACCCACTTGACACTGGGTGTCTTTGTGAATTGCATATATCAATAAATGTGTTAGAAATAATACTGTTTCTCATAGTTTTAATTCTCCAATAAACAGACTCTGAAACGGAGGTTAGTGTGCATGATGTTTATTAGGGGATGTGCTTGGTATTAGCAGCTATATAGAGAAGGGGAAAAAAGCAAGTTTAACAGAGGAAGAAGCTGACCTGCAAACAACCTACTACATCTTTAGCCAAACTGCCATGGAGCACCGGAACTAAAATATCCTTCGGAGTCATCCTTCATTTAGCTAAAATGGCCAAGTTTTTTCTTTATGCCTGACCACAATCATTTATTGAATGTAAGTGTCCTTGATGGTAGGTTACCACAGGCACAGTAAATATCTGTAGCTGATACAACTTTTGAAAGTACTCACATGGAAAAACTTTTTGTTAACAGGATTTCCAATTGCAGGGCAGCATGTTTTTTGAAGAGGAATATGGATGATATATTATCATGCCTACCATACTGTGTGACTTAGCCCAGGCTTTAAGATCTGTTTTTCTCTTTTTAATTATTTTGGAATATTTTGGCATTTATTATTATTCTTAAATTTTCTGTATTTTATGATTCCTTAGCATGTTAGGCCTTGTAGACCTGGGGAAAGGCTGCCTACCCCAGAATTAGCTTATTCCAGGACAAACCAAACAACTTACCTGCGATTATGCCTTTGATATGCAAACCAACCAAACCTGAGTTCATAAACTCCATCATCTGCTTTATCAGGCTCTTGCAGTCCAGGGATACTATCTCCCTGCCCTAAATCAGTCCATTGCCAAGAACTAGGCAATGAAGGACCACCCCTATAACCCAGAGCCCACCAAAATTATTCAAAGTATCCAATCCTAAACCTACATACCATTCCTCACCCTTTCCTTCCCACAATAATCACAATACAGGTTTTCAGCCATGCTCTTCCTTTGCTCTTTCAGACTCCTGACTAACCCTGGTGCCTCTTGATGTGGCTTGTATGGTGTGGTGTTCCCCATTCTTTTGGAAACCATGAGTTACAAATTGCCTTTTTAATAACAGTCATCTCCTGATCTGTTGGCCTCACCATACCTAAATAAAGTAAATCCTCAGGTACATTTTAAAGCAACTCTCTCTTCAAAGCCATCAACTTTATACAGACGTATCAGCTAAATTATTGGATAATGAGAGACCATGTGCAATGAGCAAGTCTACATGGAAGACAACTGAGGCTATCCAGTCAACAGCCTGTACTAAAGCCTCATACATGTGAGAAAGATCTCCTGGGACATTTCAGCCCAGTTGAACTCCCAGGTGAAGGTAGTCCCACAGCGATCACAGCCAACACTGTATCTGCGCAGCCAATCCTCAGAAGCATGAAAAATAATAAACCTTGCTTCAAGATACTATGCTTGTGATGATTTGTCATGTCACAATAAATTACTCATCACTATAAACAAATAATCGGAAATTAGTGCCACAAGTAGTGGGCTGTTGCAACAAAACCTGTAATATTTGGCACTGGCTTTTAAAATCGCTAATAAGTAAGAACATTAAAGACGATCAGAAAGCTGTGACTGAAAACTACAGTAATAGTGAACTAATGGTTGGCGGAGGCTGGAGCAGGTGAAAAGTAACGGCTATTGGACACTGAGACAACTGAGAGAAAAGGAGACACATATTACATGACATCATTGCCTGCTTTAGCACAGAAGATGGGAAATGTATTAAATGAGCTTATATATGAGAGATCCTCAAGTAGGACATTAAAAATGCCAATTGGTTTCTTCTATTAGTTGGTAGCGATACAGATAAACTGAACTTTTTACATTTTCAAGCAGAATCTAGAAGATAATTTTGTAATGCAGAGCTTGCTGGCTTGTAAAATAAAACTTTATCAACCTCAACTTCTTCCATTGGGAAATAATTGACAAATTAATAAATGACCTCAGGCATAATTGAATTTCACCCAACTGGTCTTAGAACACTTGAGAAGCCGAGGCAGATACTGATTGAAAGGCTTTATGAAGGTAGATGTGGAATGTCTTCATATACTACTCGTTTTTCTTTTTCCTTGACTGATTGTAGACTTGGTTTGGAAATTCGATAGACTAAGATAACACAATTTTGGAAAGTGAAATGGAACATTAATTTATAGTGAAAAAAATTAACCTTTACATCCTAAGAGAACGTCTAAGAGAATTTCTGTCTCTCCACCTCTATTTGTTAAGGCAAGGGTAAGTGATGTGATTGGGATATGCATTACCCACGGATGTAGAACATCAATCTCACACTCCAGCAGGAGCTTATGACTGTTTTGACTGCCTGCCTTGTGTGTTGATATGGTTTGGCTGTGTCCCCACCTAAATCTCATCTTGAATTGTAGCTTCCATAATCCTCACATGTCATGGGAGAGGAGGAAACTGAATCATGGTGGAGGGTTTTTTCTGTGCTGTTTTCATGATAATGAATAAGTCTCATGATCAGTTCCCCTGCACACACACTCTTACCTGCCACAATGCAAGATGAGCCTTTACTTCTCTTTTGCCTTCCATCATGATTGTGAGGCCTCCCCAGCCATGTGGAACTGAGAGTCCACTTAACCTCTTTTTCTTTAATTTTTTAATTTTTTTTTAAAGATGGTGTTTCACCATGATGGCCAGGCTGGTCTTGAACTCCTGACCTCAGGTAATCCACCCACCTCAGCCTCCCAAAGTGCTAGAATTACAGGCATGAGCCACTGCACCCAGCCTAACCTCTTTTTCTGTATAAATTACCCAGTTTCAGGCATTTCTTTATATCAGTATGAGAATGGACTAATACATGTGTTTATAAGAAAGGTCCATGTTTTCTTTTCCTATGTGAATTTCTTCATAGGAGTGAGACTGGAAAGCAGGGAACCATTTCAGATTCTCTGCCTGTAATTGAGAAATAAGCCTGCCCCATTGTCCAGGATCTGTTCCATTTAGTTTTGACAAGAGTTGCCATCATAATTTCAAACAATCTGATATCAGAGTTTCTACTTGTATGTTTTATATATCTCCCTTTAGCTAATCAGATTCCTTGCTTACTATTGGCCTGAATTATGAATAGATAAATGCCAGAATTTAGGAAGCAAACCTCACACTACTATGGCTCACAAAATCTTGACATAATCTGTAATTTACTTTGAAAAGAGCAAGATGGTAATCAAACTATGTTAATTGTATATGAGAGTCCCATTACTTCACATTAATTTACTGAATTATTCATTTTATCCACCTTGCACAGTCTAAATGCCATTAGGTTTGGTTTGTTTTGCTGAAGTAAGTCATCACTTTGGTTCAGAGATCTGGATATGATATTAATATCTCATAGGTTGTTATTTGGTAAATGGTATATATATATTTTTTACTGAATATTTATCCCTTTTTAATATTAATATTATCTTTCAGAACATGTATGTCCCCATGTGGTTTGTCAATAAAGGTGATTAAAAAAATAAATATGGGTGGCAAGAGTAAGGAAAGGATGTATTCTTCAGAGTTCTTCAGATAATCCTAACCAATGGGATATATATGGAGGTATGTAAGAAGATTTTTATTACGGAAATTGACTCACACAATTATGGAGGGTGTGAAGTTGCATGACTTGACATCTGCAAGCTGGAGAATCAGGAAAGCTGGTGGTATAATTGAGTCTGATTCTGAATACTTGAGAATCAGGGAAGCCAACAAGAAAAATCCCAATCTGAGGCCAAAGGCCTGAAAAATAGGCGAGTGAGGATGTCACTGGTCTAAGTCCTAGAGTCTGAAAGGCCAAGTGCCAGGGGTGCTGATGTCCAAGGGGAGGGGAAGATAGATGCTCCAGCTCAAGGAGATAGAGAGAATAAGAACTTGCCCTTCCTCCACTTCTGTTCTATTTGTGCCCTTCATAAACTGGATGTGCCTGAGTTCATGGTGAGAGCATATCTTCCTTACTCAGTCTATTGATTCAAAAGTTTATCTCTTCTGGAAGCACCCTCACAGACACAAGAAGAAATACTATTTTATTAGCTATCCGGGCATTCCTCAACCCAATCAAGTTGACACATAAAATTAACAATCATAGAGAAGGAGAAGAAAGCATGAGGGACAGGGGAAGATGATGATATAAAGGGTAAATGGCACTGCTTACCAGTGAGTTATGGATTACAGCCTTATGGCTGCTGCAGATAAGTTATATTGGAAATGGCTCCAAGTACATGGTGCCACACTTACCCTATAATCATCCAGATACTTTTTCAAGTAAGAAGATATGAGCAGAACTCTTTACAACTTTGTTCTTTCTTTCAAAAGCATTAAACCATATGATTCTGTGTTTTCTCTTTGACTTAATTCAAATTATAATTGCTAGATACTTTTAGCTTTAAGAATGTGAGTTTAAAACACTTTTCTAATTTTGCTAAAGGTAATGTTTCTTGTTTGATCCATTATTTTCATTATTCGAATTAATTTAAATGTAAGAACTAGGTTTCCAAATGGGTATGATTGTAGTTAAAGAATTTGATTGAATCCAACACTAAGTCATAGCATACACATATAAGTTAAATAAGAAGGGTGATCTATGAATGAATAAGGCAGTGAGTTCATTTACAGATAATTATTAGTAACAAAATATTCAATAACTAATTTTGTGCAGTAGTAAAATTTATGTCATATAAAACTTCATCCTATGTATCAAATTTTATTTTTTAAAAATCTGGACTAATCAAATTTTGTGCTTTGTAATGAATTATACACCATAAAATATTTTTAATTCAAGAAACTATACAGAAGTACAATTAAATGCAGAAGTAAATATTAATTATTTATGATATAATCCTGCAAGAATGTCCTATTTCTTTAGAAATTATTGCACCTAAAACTAAAAAGTTGGATTAATTTTTTTAAGTTAAGGATAATTACTATAATCAAGACTTCTATATAGTAACTTTTATACAATATAGTTTTTTTTTTTTTTCTTACTTGTAAGTAGAAATGCATTTAGCTTTTACCATCCCAGGAATCTAATTTGGTTTCTTTAGAATTTCTTATTTTCTTTTTCAGCAATGAACATACTGGGGTTAGGCATTTGCCTTGATTAGAGCACTTTAAAGATGTAAATGCTGAATAAAACTAGCAAGATGTAAAAGTAAGACATTTATAACAAATTTGAATAACCCAAAAATATCTCAGATATACAATAGACTAAATTTTAATCTTGAGTATACTATTAGGAGAGAAATTATGCTTCATTTCCCTAATTAATTGCATTACACTGATACAAAATGCCAAACACTAAATAGTAAATATTAAGACAGCATTTGTAAGTAGTTTAAAGTAATTTAAACTTAATTAAATGCGAATGACATTCAATGAACACAATTATTCTGTTCGTTGTGACATTTAAATTATAATACTCACTATAAAAGTAATAAGTTAAATGAATGTTTCCAACTAAATTATGTTTTTAAATTTTAAATAGGCCTATAAGCATTCAAAATGAAGATTATATTTGTAATTATCCATTTCAATTTGTCTGTTATTATTTCTTCATTTTTGAAAATGAGTGTTACGTTCCCACATTTGTTACAAGAATCTCAATACTTTTAAATTATTTGAATGGATAAAAATTTTTATCTTAGCACTTGTTGAATACACTGCATTATTCAGCTTAACTCTCTAAATCTTATAACATAGATACATAAAGTGAAGACACTCAACAGATTTACTAAATACAAATTACAAATGTAATTCATGTTAATTCACAAATATTAATTCATGTTAAATTTAAAATTCAGAAATTTTAAATTATTTTATCCTACAAAAATTCTACATAACAAAATAATAACTTGTATTGAATTACTGATTTTACTCTAATACTCCTTTTATATAAGCCAAACCCAAGCATAGTAAGAGACCCAGAGGAAAAACATAAAGATCAGGTGCAAAGAACTAAAGTGAGTCTCCAGGATAACAATTTTTAGATATTTCCAACACAAAGTGCTTTCCAGGCTGTAAGGCTAACTGCTATGTGCTGAATTCTTCCTGTCTCTCAAATTCATATATTAGGCCTAATTCTTAGGACCTCAGAATGTGACTATATTTGGAGACAGTGTCTTTAATTAGGTAACTAATGTGACTATATTTGGAGATAGGGTCTTTAGGTAACTAAGTTAAAATGAGTTTGTTAGTGTAAGCCTTAATTCAATATGACTGGTGTCCTTTTAAGAAGAGAAAATTAGGACATAGACTGATACAGAGGGAAGATTATGTGGAGAAAAGAAGGAGAGAGCCATCTTACAGCCAAGGAGGGGGGTCTCAGTGGAAATCAACCCTGCTGACACCTTGATCTTAGGTTTCTAGCCTACAAAACTGTGAAAAAATAAACTTCTGTTGCTCAAGCCACGTAATCAATGATGTTTTGTTAAGAAAGCCTGAGAAAACTAATACAATAATGCATAAAATAAACTAGATAATATAGACAATTGACTACAGTATTATCTATAAGGAATCTAGACAAAGTCAGAGGGGTAATACCAGGATACTCCATTCTCAGAAACTACCAGATAGGGTGATTTTTAATCCAGCTCTATGTAATTCAAATGTGTTCACTAATGAGATAAATATTAGATATTATTGATATATACATACATTATACACACATGCACACAAATATGTAATTGTATATATAAAAATACATAACACCTATATATTTCATATGTATTTTGTTCAAATTTCATTGATATTTTTCAAATATGTATTAAAATACAAACTTCTTTTTTCTACCCAATTCCACATTCTTTATTTTTTTACAGGATCATGATGATTTCTACAATTTCTCCTGAATTTATTAGCTTTACATATTCTATCACTATGAACCAACCTTGATATCTTTCTCCCTTGATTTCAATAATCACCCTTATAAGCAATTTTGCCATTCCAATACTTTTCTGGTTTTTTTTTTTCTTATATTAGCGTTTTGAATTATCTAAACATTACTGGTTTTACACAAAATGTGGTGTGAGCTTGTTTTCTTTTTTTTTAAAATTCTTTTAAAAAGGATATCTGCTTTGCTTTAAAACTTTCAATAGTATAATTTTCCCTCAGCTTTTCATTTTAATCAGACACAGCAAGATAACACTTCTAAGAATGAATCCCACATTTTTAAGCAAAAATATTTTTAAAAATTATAAAATCTGATCCATTTTATTCAGACTTTAAGTTCATGGCAAATAGATCCAATTTTTTTCATATTTGAATATTACAGATGAATCTGTGAGAAAAATCTGAAGCCATGGTAAAAAACAAAACAAACAAACAAAAAAAACAGTTATTCAATATGGCAGAAGTCTGTAAGAGGGTTTATCCCTGAAGATGAATACAGTGTTAAAATATCCTAGGAGAAACAAGCATTGGGAAAATATTTATCTTTAACTGTTCGATATTTTGATGCATACATAGCAACCAATCAGCAAATACACAGACAAGTAATTAGTCATGAGTTAGGGATCTCTGAAATTCATCATTGTACTAAGTAAGTGGAAGACATTTAAAATTAGTTGTTCAGAGACACTCAACTAGCGCATCCTGTGACACACGAGTTTGTGACTGTTTTTGTGTCCTAAATTGATTTTAATTTCAACTCTTATGTGGAAACTTACTACATAAAAGCATTAATTCTATCTATAAAATAGTTAATGAAGAAAATCTGAAAACATCAACTATTTTCCAAACAATGCCTTAAGATCAATATTATAGTCACCAATAGAAGTACTTACATAATTTCAAAGTTTTACTTAAAAATAAGCAGAAAATAACATGATTCCAAAAATCAACTTTGTTCTGCCATTAAATGTCTGATTGTTAATTAATACCATTTATATGTGACTTGGTTATATTCTGTTTGTATTTGCTGTCAAATAATTTAACTATCTTCTAAATACCTGTGGGGTTTTTTTTTTTACTATAAATTCTAATAGCATAAAATATAATTTTGCCTGAGAAAGTTTATAATAAAACAGAATATATTCACAATTCTTGATGAGCTTAAAAAACTTTAAAAAATATATTTTATTAACACTAATTAATAAAATGTTTACCTTAAGAAACATGGAAATTACATTTGAAAAAATTATTACTGTTAATCTAAGCAAATCTTTCAGCTTATTCACCTTATTATTACATCATTTAAAGTAGAAAAAAATCTAAGCCTTTTAAAATAAAAACAATTATTTGCTATTTTTACCAAAACATTGTGCTGTTATGATACCATATATCAATTCCATACTTCAAATATGTAAAAATGTATTTGTTCGCTTTGCCTATCATTAAAGCACTTTTGCTTCACTCCATTTATACCCATTTATATATAATTTATAACCATTTCACTCCACTCAGAAGCTTTAGTTATGCTCAACATATTTGTAAATCAAGTTTGAAATAATTATTCATGTCTATGTTTTTATTCTCTATTAAGAATTACATATATATTACTTCATACACACACAAAGCATGTCACATGGGAAATTTTCCTACTTATATCCCTTGTAAAGACTGATACTAATCAAACCCCCAACCCATACTATGGTTAAATGCTTCGCATTAAAACAATAATGTCACCCCTCTATGTTTGTGTCTCATTTCCCATCAACTTTATTCTGCCACAAACCTATTCCTGTTAGTCCAAACAATCAAGATCTACAGGAAAAAAGTATAATTTATTTATTACAGGATCCCACCAAGAATCCTCCTCACCTTTTTACAACAAATAACTTTTAACAAAATATGTATACACTAATGATTCACTGACTATACATTAAACATCATGTCTTACAATTAAATATTGTCCTTTACATTTTTTTATCAAATCTGAGTGAGGACAAATTTCTTGATGAAGGCTACTGATCATAGCATTAATTCTGTGCCTTACTGCGTGACAAGTTGGTCTGTTATAAAATTATTTCTACTGAAATCAACTGCTTGGATGACCTTACCTCCAAGACAGTTCTGCCATTTATGTAAAACAATTTATATCCAGAAATTCCATTTGGGATTGAAAATAGCAATTTAACTGGATTGTCTCCCTTTCATTCTTTAAAATACTCTAGTGTCATCATGAAAATTACAATTACATTTAAGCCATTTTTATCATCACTATCTTTTTTAGTAAGTAGTGACAAATCGAAAGCACTCACAGGAAATTGAAATGCTGAAATGAATTGAAGAGTAAGACAAGGCATTTTAAGAAAAGGCTAACACAGAGAGAAATAAATCCCTTTTCTAAAAGAAGGGTAGTGAATAAATTACATTGCCTTCATATTGGCTTTCAGATTGGCTTTTTAGTCTTCCACATATCCTTTTAGAGACTATAACATACAAAATTCAGCTGCATTTCTGTTTATCATTTTAATTGGAGCAACAATAACTGCTAGTCATTATCATTTTAATTTTAGTGAAATTAACCATTATGTTTCCTCAAGATAAAGTATGAGTAAATTACTAAAATAGTCCTCCTTTCATAATGAAATTACTCTAATTCTTTAGGTTTAAAAGTTCATCATCTTCATCAAACGGTCTCTTGTAGTAAAAGTTAAAGCAAACCTTAATTAATAGTTAATCTTTTCTGGGACAATTAAAAAATTGTTCTTATTCATATTTACATTATAGTTACTTAATGACAACTTTAAGATTTTAATTCTGATTCTTTCTGGCTTGAGGTCAGGATGAAATATCTCTGGAGAGAAGGACAACTTTTCAGCTATGGCATTAACTCTATTCTTAATATAAAAATAATCATGTCATTGTCTTCTCGTTTTATATAATATTGAAATAACTCATTAATAAACAAATGTAAAATAAACCTTATAACCCCAAATCTCATACTTATTATTTGTATTAAATTTATCTTATAGTCAAAATTCCCCTAAAACTTCTCTATTGCAAAGGCTTTGAAAGGTGTGGATTTCTCCCAGCCAACCTGTAGAACAAATGATTCAGGCTTGGACATATTGATGGATAATTGATACAATCAGAATCCTCACTATTAACAATCTACTCCTATGGGTGAGTTTTATGAGCCTTCTCTTATCATATAGAACTAACTTTTTGCAGATGAACATGAGAACAAGGGACAAAGAGAGGCAGAAAAGTAGATGTGAGAAAAAAATTGAAGAGTAAAAACTTAGACTATGTACCCAAGGCTCTGTATCTAACCGTTTCTGAAACTAATTTATATATTTGTCACCTTAGAATTGTATTGTATTATTTATTATATTTTTATGACTGAAACTTTTTAGCATGTTAGCCTTTACCACCATCTATATTAGATTTTACTGTTTGTTTTGCAAATGATTTTGCTATGGTTTTAATGCTTCCTCCAAAAGTCATCTTAGAGCTTAATTGTCATTGTAACAGTGTTGAGAAGCATGATCTTTAAGTGGTCATTTGGTCATAAGGCTCTGACCTCATAAATGGATTAATGCTGTTATATTGGGGAGGGGGTTCCTGATGAATGGCAGGAAGCAGAAGGGCTGGGGGAGAATGCCATGGTTCCCATGTCCCCTTCAAACTTCATATTGAAACTTAAGTAACATCATAACAGTGTTGAGAGGTGATTATGTCATGAAGGTTCTGCCCTATAAATGGATGAATGTGATAGCATCACAATGGATTAGTTAAGTCAGGACTGAGCTCCTGTTGAAAGGATGAAGTTCATTTGCTTGCCTTCTGCTATGAGAAGCCACATCATGAAAACCCTTGTAAGACACAACACTTTGATATTAGATTTTCCATCCTCCAAAACTGTGAGAAGTAAATTTATTTTCTTTATAAATTACTTAGTCTGTGGCATTCTGTTACGGCAGCAGAAAACAAATTAGAACAGATGTACACAAAACTACAAAAAATTCTTCATTTTCAACTCAAACAGCGAAATTGTTCGCAGACG
This sequence comes from Aotus nancymaae, assembly GCF_030222135.1. Taxonomy (NCBI): domain Eukaryota; kingdom Metazoa; phylum Chordata; class Mammalia; order Primates; family Aotidae; genus Aotus; species Aotus nancymaae. The sequence goes on from NW_026988435.1 coordinate 28,413,988, forward strand.
GTTGTACTTGACATGGGCTCTTTCAAGTGACAGACCCTATAAACGTGGACATAGTTGATTCAACATAAAATCTAAGATGGACAGCCTTTCTTTATCCTGAGGAATTGCTGAAAATCCTTTTTGCGCTGAAGATAAGCCACTAATTAAACTGCTACTTTCTGGGCTCTGGGAGTCATAGTCGGGTAAACAAGACTTAAGGAAGTATGTATGGCAAGAACCATGAGGATGTTGATGTGGGCTGGCTACCTCTTGTAGCCTTCAGTACTATGAAAAAGAAAGAATCTTATAGGCCAGCTATGAAAAATAGTTATGTAAACTACTCCCTTTTTCAATCGTTTCAACTCTTAATACAACAGGAAGGCTTAAATGTGATTGTTTCAATGCGCTTAAAAATTAAGAAAGAAAGCAGCTGTATTCTTTATATATATATAAAATACCATTATTAATGTTTTTCCCAACACACAGGATAAATACACTTCAATGACTGTATAACCAGATATTAAGAAACACAAAAGTTGAAATAAAAGTTCTTCAGTGGAAAACAAAAATAGTATTACACTATGTATTTTTAGAATCCTAAAACTGACTTCAGCATTGACATATTTGTGGCTTAATACTGTCTAAATTTTATCTCGATAACATCTCTCATTGAATTCTGACAGAATATAACAGTGTGAATGGACATTAAGATCATAGGTCCTTTTCGTAATGAAGTGATGAATTGCCTTGTTTCTTTTTACTTCCTTCTTCAGTATATCACTTTCAGCAAATGTTGAAGACTGTAATAAATTGACATCACATTTCCAAGCCCTTTTCTTTATACTGAAGGTCATTCAATTATGAGTTTGCTAGTAATTTCCAATAAGAGGCTATTGTCTTGATAATACTTAAACTAAAATTTGTCACAGAGCTTTATTGGAGGTTGAATTAATGTTAATTATGCACAAAAATACATGGCAGCTTTGAAGTATACTTTTAAAAAATTAAGAATTGCACTATTTAAGGCATGAGTTTATTGTAATTTAGTATACTTTTTAATTTAATATTAAATATTCTGTGCAGCCTTAAAAAGGAATGGGATCATATCCTTTGCAGGGACATGGATGGAGCTGGAAGCCAATATCCTCAGCAAACTAACATAGAAAGAGAAAATCAAATACTGCATGTTCTCACTGATAAGTGGGAGCTGAACAATGAGAACACAGGGAGGGGAACTACACACACTGGGGCTTGTCAGGGAGGCAGGGGGAGGAAGAACTTCAGAATATATAGCTAATGCAAGCAGGGCTTAATACCTAGATGATGGATTGATAGGTGTGGCAAACTGCTATGGCACATGTAGAATTATGTAACCAACCTGCACATGTATCCAGAAACTTAAAATAGTATTAAATTTTAAAAAATTCTAAAGTATATAAGTAATATGCAGTTAACTGGATCACATTTGAAGTTTTAAAACGGTTTAATCACAGTGAATACTGAATTGTCTTTAGAAAATGAGAATAACTATCTAAAATATATAATAAAATGTCAGCAAACTTGCATAAAATTACAGGTTCATACATTTAGCAAATCCACTTACACAGTAGCGGTTGCTGTCTCTCTCCCAGCCACTTCAAACCAGCAAAGCCTTAATACAAGAATGAGACTCTGAAAACATGCAAGGATTTTAATCCTGACTCCATCACTAAATAGCTGTGTGAACATGGGCAGGCTGCTTCACTTCTGTAAGTAGCTTTGTCTGAATAATGGTAATATAATTAGGGAGAATAAATAAGATCGATCATGTAAAGCCAGTTGACTTTGCCTTTGTCTAACATGTACCCCTACACATTTGCTGTTCTAGTTTCTAATATTATTACTATTATAGTTGCTGTTATTATTATATACCTCTTACTACACAAACCTAAAATAAATGCATTCCAGTGATACACCATTGATTTTCAATTTTGGTAAACGTATGTGTTTATTAAGTACATGATTTCATTAAGCCATATGCCCTTTATAGATTGATTACTAATATTACTCTGTTGGTTATAGTTTAATGTCCTTTTCAAATATACATGTTCAAAACCAGAAACATTTGTAAATGTATATGAAACAATGGAAAAAGGAAAAGACCTAAAATGTGTTTGGAATCCTGACTTTACCACTTTCTAGCTGTGTGACCTTAAGCAATCACCTGAATTCTTTGAGCTTGGAACACCCTACACTCTACCTAAACCTAAGTGTAGAGATGGGAGGCATTCCTTTTTTGTTTGTCTGTTTTCAGAAACCCTATTTATATAAGTAATCTGAGTGCTTCAAACCCAGCATACCTACCACATTGTTGCAGTCCAGTCTTGCACTATTCTATGCATGATATGACATACTGGTCAGTGAGAGTGATCAGTTTGCCAGGCTGCCCTCCTGGAATCAGGGACCAGTCATCAGGTCCTGAGATATCCCTAGAGGCACGAATTTCAAAGCTTTTCAGACCATCTGAGATCAGTTGAGAGAGGATGTGCAGGAGTCAGAGTGCCCAACTGGGCCCACACATGAGTCAGCCTGAGCTCAGGATTCTCTACCCACAAAATACCCTGGTCTCCACCTCTGTCAGATGCCAACGAGGACCTTAAATTGTTTTCAAGAAGACACTCATAAATATGGAACTCTGCGAGGCTTGCAACCCAAAGTAGGAAACTCGCTTTCTCAGATATGCGATCAGTAATGCTCCTCAGCTATAAAATGATAAATTAATATCTCACTGAATAGTACATGATTGTGGGATTAAAAGATACTGTCAGCATAATGCTCAGCACAGCTCTTGGCGTACAACTGTATCATGATAAGAAGAAATAGTTTTAAAACACAAAGCTATTTCAACAATCAAAAGTAGAAGCCAAATAACAAGTTCACAGTTCTTGCCTGTTATCTCTTGCTGAAGTACAGCCCTGTACTGATTTATTTATAAGGAGCTCTAATGATTGAAAACTCCCCATGGACTCTGTCAACACCCAAATAGATTTTAAAAATACACTTCAAATATTCTTCTGATAAAAAAAATTGAGAATTTGGAAATTGTAAGTCAATAATTCTTGAACTGAATGTGCATGTGAAAAGATTATTAAAACGTCAATTGTTAGGACTTATTCCAGAGTTTCTTTTCTGTAGATGGAGCTGAAAGAATTTCTGTTTCTAAAAAGTCATTAAGTGATTCTGATGCTGCTGGTACAGACATCACACTATGATAAGTTATTCTGATGATTGCAGTGTGGCCCTGAAATGTCTTTTCTGTTTGTTAGATGAAGTCTAAATTTATTTTGTATTCAAGGAATTCAGGAATGGCATATGCCCACATGGCAGGCCTCCACAATGTTTTAGAAGATAATTGTCTCTCTCCCATGCTCATCATCATTCTTATTCTGTTGCTTTTATTTTCAATATATATTTGTTGTTAGATAACACTTCACACATACAAAACCAATGTGAGCATTATTCCTCTTTCTTGAATTAGACTGACTATAAAAAGGGCATTTGTTGAAGGAGATCAATTCATCAGGAGAATATGACTCTTAAATTTATCAATACAACTCACTGTTTTGGGGATTCTGAATCATTTGATGACCTTTCTCTCATAACTTCACTTATATTATTATCGCTCTTCTTATATGCCCTTTGTGAATTTTGAGACATAGTTTGAATGGTGTCCATGCCCAAATCGCATGTTGAATCATGATGCTTAGTATTAAAGGTGGTGCCTGGGGAGATGATTAAATTATGGGAGTGGGTGTCTATGAATGGTTTAGCACCATTCTCTTGATGCTGTTCTCATGGTAGTGAGTGACTTTCATGAGATCTGGTTATTTAAATGTGTGTAGCATTTCATGTTTTCACCATACAACATACCTGTTCCCTCTGCCTTCCATCATGATTGGAAGGTTCCTGAAGCCTCCCCAGAAGCAGATGCTGCTATGCTTCCTGTATAGCCTTCAGAACTGTGAGCCAATAAAACTTCCTATAAATTACCCAGTCTCAAATGTTTGTTGATAGCAATGCAAGAATGGCCTCATACATTGCATAATCATAAGTAAATCAATATAAATAAGATTATCATGAAATATTTTCAAATAAAATAACTTTTCCACTAACATTGTGACAAACATTTGGGATTACAGATGATTTTAAGTCAATATATTCCATTTCTATATTTATCATGCTAACAGCATTATTTTACTTAAATGCCAAATAAATATGCTCATGTTTCCAATCATAATTTGAAATTTGGGGGGATATTTAATTAATAAGTTGAAAATACTATAACTTGGTTGTTGCAATGTTGGTATAAACATTTTTCTTTTTTTTCTTACTTTTTTATACTTTAAGTTCTGGGGTGCATGTGCAGAACATGCAGGTTTATTACATATGCATATAGGTTTACATGTGCTATGGTGGTTTGCTGCACCCATCAACCCGTCATCTACATCAGGTATTTCTCCAATGCTATCCCGCCCCCAGTTCCCCATCCCCCAGCAGGCCCCAGTATGTGATGTTCCCCTCCCTGTGTCCACGTGTTCTCATTGTTCAACTCCCACTTGTAAGTGAGAACATGCAGTGTTTGATTTTATGTTCTTGGGTTAGTTTGCTGAGAATGATGGTTTCCAGTTTCATCCATGTCCCTGCAAAGGACATGAACTCATCGTTTTTTATGGCTGCATAGTATTCCATGGTGTATATGTGCCACATTTTCTTTATCTAGTTAGAATGGTGATCATTAAAAAGTCAGGAAACAACAGATGCTGAAGAGAATGTGAAGAAATAGGAATACTTTTACATTGTTGGCGGGAGTGTAAATTAGTTCAACTATTGTGGCAGACAGTGTGTTGATTCCTCAAGGATCTAGAAATAGAAATACCATTTGACCCAGCAATCCCATTACTGGGTATATACCAAAGGATTATCATTCTATTATAAAGACACATGTATACATATGTTTATTGCGGTGCTGTTCATAACAGCAAAGACTTGGAACCAACCCAAATGCCCATCAAAAACTATTTTTCTTGAGAACATGAACAGTTGAATTATTTTAAAACAAAATGAAACAAAACCTTAGTATTTCTTATAACAAATAAAATTTGAGACAACATTTTATGCTGGGCATGGTGGCTCACACTTGCAATCCCAGCACTTTGAGAAGCTGAGGTGAGCAGACTGCTTGCATTCAGGAGTTTGACATCAGTCTGGGCAACATAGCAAATCCCATCTCCACAAAAAATACAAAAATTAGCCTAAGGTGGTGGTGCATTCCTGTAGTTTCAGCCACTCAGGAAGGAGGCTGAGTTGGGAGGATGGCTTGAGCCTAGGAGGCAGAGGTTGCAGTGTGCCCAGATCTTGTCACTGCACCCCAGTCTGGATAATGGAATGAAACCCTGTTGTCTCAAACAACAATAACAGCAACAACCAAAAAATAAAAATAAAAAAAATATAAAACACCCAAACTCATTTTATTTAATAACTTTGTTACGGGATTAAAATACTCAGTAGGTATTTGGGAATGCCTTTCCAATTGTCCGCTCCCTTTCCCTTCTCCCAGATCTTCATATTCTTTCTGAGGTTCATGTGAGTCTGGAATATTGATAACCATCCACCACACACCAGCTTTGAGTATGTAGTTTACTAAGCCTATTCACCATATTTCATTCTTCTGGCTATGTGAATGGTATCCTGACTCATTGAACATTTTAAATTAATCCAAACTTAATGCCTCTCAGGGTTTTTGTTAGCAATGCTGTAAATGACAGTCTTTGTTGCATGGTATAAAGGTGAAAACATATAATTTGAGATCTGCTTGTCATGATTTTTCCATCAAAAGGAAAGCCAGTCTGAACATAAAGCCAATTGTAGAAAGTAGCAATCAGAAATTAAGTCTGGCGTACCACTACTGAATCACTGGACAAAGACTTATTTGAAGCCAACCTCTATTTATGACATTATGAGAGCCGAGATATCCTTTATTAGTTCAATTTGCTTAATATTACTTGTAAATTAAAAGATGTTTTATGATGCATTATATGTGACAGTGTAAGAAAAAAATAGATTTTGAAAATTCAAAATGTATTCTATATAAAGTCTAAATATATATATTTATTTAATAAGAAATTACATACATAAAAGTAAACTGCATATTTGCTGCATTTAGAAAATATATCTGAAATTCAAGTCTTTCCACATGCAAAAATTCTAAAATTATTTGGACTGGCTTGTGTTATCAAAGTAAAATAGAAAAGAACAGTTAACATAAATATTTCAAAGTAAAAATGTAGAATCAGTGTGAAATTATCAGGAACCTAAATGTGATATCATATGCTTACTTTTATTTTGAAGATGAAAAGACATCACATTTTATTAACTGTCTGAAAAAGGGTGCACAAAAATTAATTTGGAGTAGATGTTCCTCCTTGCTATTAGGCTTTTCATCAAGACACTGAGATGATATCTTTAGACCAGACGCCTTTTTGATTAACTAATTTCCGATAGGCTTGTTCAATAGATAATTCAGTGAAGTAGCTGCTAAGATTCAGTATGTCAAAAGAATCTAATTGGAGCTTCTGGTAAAAATTCACATTTTTGGTCCCACATGCTGGAATTCACTTGGGATGGTTGGCAAAATATTACAGAAAATATTTAGGGAAAGTTATAGATTATAGACTCAAACCTTTCGAAAGGCTGAAAGGTTTTATTGGGGCAGGCCAGAGGCAGTGACTGGTCCATTAAGTTAGGGAAAAGATAGGGAAGAGGCTTTCCCAGTTTAAATCTGTTTACCCCGCACCCACTTGTCTCTACTCTGTTTGCTCAGGTAAACTTTGTGCTGGATGACCCTCTCAGGGGGAGATCAAAGGGGAATTACCTGTTAATATTTACTCTGGGCCCCAGAACATAAAGCTTTTACCAGTTGTAAAACCATTCTCTTAACCATGTTAATTATCCACAAGTGTGTTAACTTAGAACCTCTGTTGTAAAATCTTGAGGGAATAAATGTGTGGAAGAACAGGGAGTCTTGGTCAATTGGTTGCATTTCACCCTCTGAAAGCAGCTAACTGCCATCCCCAGCCCATTTGTATCACTGTAATGGTGTGAGTGCATTCATTCATTTGTCATTGAGTCTGGGTCTGCAGGCAAGACTTCTGCAGGAGGTGACCGACATCTCAGGTGGTGACCCCAACATGATTGAGGACACACCCACATCCTTAGAAATTTTAAATAAGAATGTCTGTAGTTCTGTCATAGAATTTGTATTTCAAAATGCAGCTCAGATATTTTAAATGCAATTTGTCTGGGGGACCATAATCTGAGAGATGTGGATCTAGAAGAGCAAATAGATAATATGCTGATTATTTTAGCAGATCTTTATGTCAGGGTTTATCCCATCAACTTACAATTTAAATACATGTACACGTGAAAAGAAGGATACAGTAAAAAGTCACGGCAATTGCTGCAGTCCTCCTCCACAGATACAATCATTATTGATACATTTCTGTGAATATTTTGGAAATCTGCTACGCATATAAACTCAACAATCTCAATTTTGTAAGTGATTATGAAACTACATCAGGATGAAACATTCTGATTCTTAAGATGAAGGCAGAAATAAACCAGAACCATGCCTTTGACTCCAGAATACACAAACCAACCTGACACCTATAACGGTAGCCATTTCCTATCAATTAGAATTAGCAACATTCCTTGCTTCACTGAACAGAGTTCCCAACTAATTGTGACTGACTGCAGTTGAAATACCAGTTTCTAGAATGGAACCTTGGATTGATATTTGAAATGTCAGCCTCTATTTCAAGAAATGATAGCTGACAAATACAAGTAATGCATGGAGAGTAAATGATGAAAATTACTTAAATATGAACAGTAGACAAGAGATAACTCTTTTTGCTACATGCACTAGAGAGCACTGGGAGATGAACTAATGAAAAAGTTATCTTTTCATGAGTAATAGTGGATTCATTCTAAAGAAGCTAAGGAAGCACTTGTCAGAAAGTCGGTAGAATCAGCTCTTAATATTGACTTTGAACCTCGACAGTCATATAATCTTGAACAAGCCACATAAACAGGTAGTTCTATAACATCCTTACCTCCAAAATAAAACTAATCATCACTGACAAAATTTCCAGCTAAAAACTTGTTTGTTATTACTTATCCTGAAATAGGCCTGTGTTTCTCTCTTCACATACTGTGTTTGTGTGTATCTCTCACAAACTTTGAGTTGGCATCTAGGCCCTTTTCTCATTTCACCTTTTCTTGATTTCTGTCCCAGGAAAGGTCTTAGCATTTTACTGGGGCATTGAACTATGGATGGTATATGTGCTCATAAAGAGAGGAATTTATAGATCAAAGCTGGATAATTTTTTAAAATAGTTTTATTAAGACGTGACTCATATGAGGAAGGAGACCCCTTCCTTTAAAGCTTCTAAAACCACTTCCCCCTAGCCTTCTACATTGCCTTTCAAAAGGGAAAGTTAAAAGCCCGATGAGGTCAGTGGAAGGACTGGTTGGCTCTGCCCGCCAGGTATAAAGGTTAAGGATTAAATCCCCTGCTTCTACTCACAATCCTATCTATACATCATGGATATGGTACGGAGGAAATTTCCCTGGAAGGCACTGTTCTTGCTCAACTGTTCAGACCCCTACTTAGTCACGTCCTCCACGCTCTCAACCATCTCACATGTGCGCTTCTTAGACTGTAAACCTTTAAAAGTGCCAAGATTTTCCTTGTCAGAGAGCTCGGTTATTGAGGCTGGAGCCAGCCACAGCTCCTGGTCGAATAAAACTGCCACTTCCTTCCCAGTTCAGTGTTCAAGAGATTTGTTCGCGGCCATTCCTGCCTCTCATGCAGTATAAAATAAGCCCATTTAAAGTACAAATTTATTGTTTTAAAAAGAATATTCGCAGAGTTTTGTAATCATTGTCACTATCTATTTTAGAACAGCTTTAGTCCTTTCAGGCTGATATAACAGAATACCATAAGCAGAGTGACTTATAAACAGCAAAAACTTACTGCTCATAGTTCTCCACCATTCAATATTCATACCAGAGGCAGTGGTGGTTTCCAATATCTCCCCATCTGTGTTGGGTCATTCTTGCATTGCAATAAAAAACACCTGAGGCTGGGTAATTAATAAAGAAAAGACATTGAATTGGCTCACAGTTCTGCAGGCTTTACAGGTAGCGTAGTGTTGGCGTCTCTTCGGCTTCTGAGGAGGCTTCAGGGAGCTTTTACTCGTGGCAGAAGGTGAAGCAGGAGCAAGCGGGTCACGTGGCAAAAGCAGGATCAAGAGAGAGCAACGTGGGGGGTGGAAACTATCACACTTTTTTTTTTTTTTTTTTTTTTTTTTTGAGACAGAGTGTCTCTCTTATTGCCCAGGTTGTAGTGCAATGGTGCAATCTCAGCTCACTGCAACCTCTACCTCTCAGGTTCAAGCAATTTTCCTGCCTCAGCCTCTTGAATAGCTGGAATTACAGGCATGCACCACCACACCTGGATAATTTTGTATTTTTAGTAGAGATGGGGTTTCTCCACGTTGACCTCAGGTGATCCGCCCGCCTCGGCCTCCCAAAATGCTGAGATTACAGGTGTGAGCCATCGCACCCAGCACTACCACACACTTTTAAACCAACAGATCTGTTTTTTGTTTGTTTGCTTGCTTGCTTGTTTGAGTCGGAGTCTCACTCCGTCCCTCCTGCAGGAGTGTAGTGGCAACCTCTGCCCCCCACCGCCCCCCACCGCACGTCTCCTGGGTTCAAGTAATTCTTCTGTCTCGGCCTCCCATGTAGCTGGGATTACAGGCACCTGGCACCATGCCTGGATAATTTTTGCGTTTTTAGTGGAGACAGGGTTTCACCATGTTGGCGGCGCTGCTCTTGAACTCCTGACCTCAAGTGATCTGCCTACCTTGGCTTCCCAAAGTACTGGGATTACAGGCATGAGTCACAGTGCCTGACCAAAACAACAGATCTTGTGTGAACTCAAAGTAAGACCTAACTTATCACCAAGGATTTGGCCCAAGGCTTTTATGAGGAATCTGCCCCCATGATCCAAACATCTTCCACCAGGCCCCACCTCCAAGATTGGGGACTACATTTCAATATGAGATTTAGAAATGTAAATGTATACATTCAAACTATATCAACAGATTCAACAATACTTCTAATTACCTTGTTACTCTTAGGAAAAAAAAAAAATCATAGGTTCCTTAGTGGGTATAAGATGAAAACTCATTGTAGTTTTAATTTACATTTCCTCATGTCTCTGACATTCAGCATCTTTTAATGTTTATTGGCCACAAATGCTTGTATATCTTTTGTGGGATAATATGTATTTAGACTCTTTGCCCATTAAAAAAAAAATGGGTTATCTTTTTATTATTGAGTTGCTGAAGTATTTTTATACAATCTGGAAAAATCTTCTTATCAGATAGATATATGACTTGCAAACCTTTTCTGCCATTTTGTGGGATATCTTTTCACTTTCTCAATGATGACCTTTGATGCTACACAGCCTATTTTATTTTTTATTACTGTTGCTTTAGATGTCATATCTATTAATCTATAATCTAAAAAGTCATAAGTATTTGAGCCTATGTTTTCTATTAATAATTTTATTAAGCACATATATTAATAATTTTTACTCCTTTTGAGCAAAATTTTATATATGTTATATGAAATGGGCCCAACTTTGTTCTTTTATGGATGGATATCCAAAAGGCTATTCTTTTCCTTATTCATTTGTCTTAGAAATCTTAGCTGAAATCAATTGACTGAAAATGTGATATTTGATTTCAGAAATCTCAATTCTGTTCCATTGATCTATAGGTTTACCTTCTTCTGTCAGTGATATTCTGTCTCCATTAAAGTAGCATTTTCTCAAGTTTCAAAATCAAGAATTATGAGTTCTCTTATATTGCTCTTTTTCAAAATAGCTTTGGCTATTCTGAATTTCCATATAAATTTTAGGATTAGTTTTAAGTTCTGCAACTAAGAGGACTGGAATTTTGACATATATTTTTCAACGTGGACATTATTTCCATTTTAACTGTACTGAGCCTTCTGATCTGTGTCTATAAAATAGTTTTCAAATTACTTAAATCATCTTTAATATTTGTTTCTACCACATCTTAGTTTTCATAATATAAGTTTTAACTTCTTTTGTTACATTTGTTCCTAAGTGTTTAATGCTTTTTTTCACTATTACAATGAAATAGTTTTAATTGCATTTTTATTGGTATTGTATATAAACACAATTGGTTTTTGTGCATTGATTTGGTATCTTGCAACCTTGTTAAATTTATTTATTGGTTCTAGTAAGTCAACTACTTAGAAATTTCTATGTAGAAGATTATGCCATCTACAATCGAAATAGTTTTACATCTTTTCCAATCTGAATGCCTTTTTTGATAGTCTCTTGCAGGCCTGAAAAAGTTTACTTCTATTTCTAGTTTACTTAAGAAGTTTTTTAAATCATCAAAGGATGTCAAAAGTTGTCAAATATTTTTTCTTTGTCTTATATAATCATTTATATTTTGTTCTTAAGTTTATTGATAAAATGAATTATATTAAATGAATTTCAGATGCTAAACCATCCTTCATTCTTGGAAGGAATTTAACTTGGTTATGGTATAAAGTCCATTGCTAGCATTTTGTTGAATATGTTTTGTTTGTTTATATTTGTGAATAATATTGGTCTGTATTTTTTTTTCTTGTGATATCTTTGGTTCTGACATTAAAAGCTTCTGCAAAATTGTTCTGTTTATAATTGACAGTGGACTATTTAAGCATCTGACTTTTATTGTTGAGTTGTTTATACTTCCCTTCAATCTGTTAGTATTTTATGCATTTGGAGGCTCTCTTGGGTGTGTGTGTTTTTATAATTGCTATATCTCCAATTGTAGTGATTTTAAAATCTTTATAAAAAGTTATTCTTTATCTCTAGTATCATTCTTTGCTCTAAAGTCTATTTTATATGAAATTTGTAAAGTGACTACAAATTTTTGAAGGTTACTCTTTACATGATATTCCTTTTTCCATCCTGCTACTTTCGATTTATTTCTTTATTTAAATATAAATTTTGCATCATACAGACAACATAGTTGGGGCTTTTTAACCCTCTAGTCTGACAGTCTCTGCATTTTGATGAGATTGTTTCATTCATTTTCATCTAATGTTATTACAGATATAGTTGGTTTTGCCTTTGCATTTTACAGTCTTTTTACATTTTCCATATCTTTTTATCCTCTTTCTCTTGTAATGCTTTCTTTTTCCATTAAGTGAAAAACTGCTAATGTTAAATATTTTAATGACTTTTTCACTGCACTACAATTTACTTTATACTTCTTAATAGAAACTATTTCGGATTTACACTAACTTTATTCTTGTGAGACAGAAAAGGTGCTCCTCTTTGGCCCTACCCTTCTCTTCCGTCCTTTTGTGCTATTCCTTTCATACATATTACATTTATATATGTTATAAGCCCAAAATATATTATTATAATTATTACTTTATAATTTTATGTCTACTAAAGAAGTTAAGAAATAAGAGAGCAAGAATACATGCATAGTGTTTGTTATATTTTCTCATTTATTATTTTTCTTTCTCATTTGTTTCTGTGGATCTAAGTAACCATATGAAGTCATTTTCTCAACTCCAATAGCTCCCACCTGTCTCAATTGTGCTATTATTGCCAAATATATTACATTTTCATATGTTATGGGTGCAGCAATAGAGTTATAGTGTTTTATATCATTGATTTTTAAATCAGTTAAGAGAAGAAAGAGTAATAAATACATATCTGTATAGTGTTTTGTAGTCATGTAATTTTTATGTGCAACTTTTTTTATTTTATTTTTATTTTTTTAAATATATATTTTATTGCATTTTAGGTTTTGGGGTACATGTGAAGGACATGCAAGGCTGTTGCATAGGTACATACATGGCAACGTGGTTTGCTGCCTTCCTCCTCATCACCTATATCTGGCATTTCTCCCCATGTTATCCCTCCCCAACTCCCCACCCCCCACTGTCCCTCCCCTAGTTCCCCCTCACCCCCCAGACCCCAGTGTGTGATGCTCCCCTCCCTGTGTCCATGTGTTATTTCTATGACTATTACTCGATTTTCTGGTATGGATTGGAATTACCATCTATGGTCACTTGTTAGCCTGAAGAAAATCATTTACTATTTATTTTAGGATATATCTGCTAGCAACAAATTATCTCAGACCAACAAAGATCCTGTGACTTCTGGACTGATATTTCTATCTTCGGGCAGGTGAACTCTGATTTGATAAATAACAGAGTGGGACACGTTTATCATCTTTCACTTGTCAAATGAGAATGATATATTCAAGAACATGGAAATCATAGGTCTAGTGATATTTGAGCTTTTCATGAATAATTACAAACTTTTTTTTCATTTTTGGGAGAGACTCTGTACTCCTCTGTGCAGCCTTCAGCAGTATCAAGTTGGAAACTAAGTGAGGAATGCCTACTTTACTCAATGGGTGGAATTCAAGGCCAATGTCATACCCTGGTCAATAATCCTCTTGATAAACCTTGTGTTGTTTTTTTGTGATGGTGTTGGGGCTACCACTTGGAAAACTACAGACAGTCAGCTGCTGAAGGTACAATGCTCAATTTCTCCCACTGCTGCTGGGATCCATCACTTTCCAAACACGTTAGCATATTTACCCTCACAGACCAGACACAAAGCACAGGACTCTGTTTGTTTCTCATGCAGCGTCTACTACTGCTTACCGACTTTGTAAATCCTGCCAAAAGTTGAACTGTTTCCTGGAAGAATGCAGTTTAAATACTGTGGAGAATACATGAAACATTTGTGAAAGGCAATTTTTTGTCCTCCCTCTATGCAGAAACTGGGAACATTAACATTTCAGATTCCAAATGTAAGCATAGTGGGAGGGCAAAAACCTCAGGACATTAATAATTTTTATCTGGTATATTGTTTATGAACAGAGAGAATGAAATAGAAGAGAATATTGGGCAAGTATAATCATATGTCATTCATCATAAAAACTGCTAATAGTAGATCTTAGAATTACAATTAAGTAGCTTTCTTCCCTTCCTCCAGCCCTCTCCTATGCCTTGCTTTGGGACTCTAAAGCAAGACTATATTTAGCATGGGAACATCCTCTGACCTATGTGCTGGATGAGTTGGTTTTATATATACAGATTCACCCTGACCCTTCCAAAAAATGATATCGATGACATTAATTTTATTTTCTTAAAATCATGTTATGACTTTTTATAAGCACAGTTGTTTTATGCTCTTAAATATATAAGATCAGTTCTTAAAACAGATCAAGATATAACATAATACAGTTCTTTCATAACAGATCCTCACTACTTTTTCTCAAGAATTCCCTATTGCTCTTTCCATAAAAATGTTGGCCTAAAAAAAAGAACAGGTGATGTGACAGTAAGAAGCCATGTGGATGTTAACATGGCAATGCTTTTTGCAGAAAAAGAGAAAGTGTTTTCAAAATTTCAGGCTGCCAGTCGATTTAGTTGGCACCTGCATACTGAACTGCCACAGCATTTTAAGAGTAGGCATGTTGCCATCATAACAGATGGTAATGCGTACTGATAGCCAAGTGATCATGTATGTACATTGGTTGTGAGTGTTGAAGGCAAGCTGCTCAGTTAAGAAGGCCAGATGTCAGTCTGTCCAGAGCTTCCACAATTAATATTAAGAGGGATAGCTGTCTATTCATATCTTATTAGCAATTTCTTTATTTACCTCTTAAATAATTACAGAGATACACCAATAAGATCTTTATATTGTAATGAACAGATTACAGTCCAATGGCAAAGCAGATACCCTGAATCCAGTACAAAAATAATTTCAATAGCAGAATAATTAAAAGTGTATATATAAAGTGAATGGATATTTTGGTCATATATTTAGTATTTTTTCTTTACAAAAAGGGACTTAATGTGAAACATTTCTCTCCAAACTCTCTTTCAAATTTTAAACAAGGCTGTCTATAAACCTCTTACATAAATAAGAATTGCTTATTAATTTTGTGAAGTCACCACATAGTTAAGAACCTAATTCAAGGTAGGCAATGTTTAATTCTTACTATTTTTCCACTCACATAAGCTAACTTCAAATTACTCCAGCTTATCCTGACCCTTTCAATCTATCAACCTTAAATATGACACTAGCATGTAATTGTGTATTTATTTTGCTTCAAAAAACGGCCAAGAATCAGGAAACAAAACAAAACAATGTACTTATTTTTCTCCTGCTCTGTAGTAGCTTGCAACCAAAGAAACTAACATTTTTAGTGAAGATAAACAATGAATGTACAACAATGTGATGTTGAGCTTATAAAATGAAACGCCAAAGTGTGGTGCTTTGACATGCTTAGTGCTTTAAACTAGAAGACACTGGAAGGGCTTCAGATGCAAGAAATTGTCTCTGATTTTTTCTCGGCCTCCTTTCTTCTTCCTCCATTGCTTCCTTAAGCGGGTCGTAGAAACTAGAACTCCTCTTTCCCAAAGCAAGCCATAAAGGTGAGAGAGACACTTTCTGACCCGCCTCCCCTGAAAATGGGCCATAAAACCCTCATTCCAATAGTGGCCTTCTCCACATCTTGGGAGGAAGAAATGCTACACAAAGAAGCCAAGAAGAATTCCAACAAACAGGCCTTGGTAAGTCTTCTCTAGTCTATTTCCATTATAGCATAGCTTTTTTGTTCAATCACATTTCTACATGGCTTTCTATTCTTCATCAAAGCTACACATAACAATGTAATTTTTCCTAGATCTTTGGGTCGTCATTTCTGAAGGCTCCCATGTTTTATGAAACTTTCGTTAAATAAATGTAGGCTGGGTGCAGTTCCTCACACCCATAATCCCAGCACCTTGGAAGGAGAACACGGGCAGATCGCTTGAGCTCAGGAGTTTGAGATCAGCCCTGAAAACAAATAAATACAAAAATTAGCCAGTGGGACACACCTGTAGTCCCAGCTACTTGAGAGGCTGAGGTGAGAGGATGGCTTGAACCTGGCAGGTGGAAGTTGCAGTGAGCTGAGATTGCACCACTGCACTCCAGGCTGGGCAACAAGCAAGATCCTGTCTCAAAAATAATAATAATTTTAAAACTTTAAAAAATTAAAAATAAATAAATGTGTTACACTGTTCTCTTGTTAATGTCTTCTGTTATAAGGATGTTGGCTCTGGACCTTAAAATGTGTGAGGAAAAGGTAGTATACCTTTTTGCCCCCTACATTGTTTTAGTGATAAACTTAATAAAAACTCAGAAAACAGAGGGAGAATGTGGACTCTCTAGAAAAGATAAAATTTAGAAATGAAAATATGTGAAGTTTTATAAGATGAAGGGAACAGGAGTATTTTCCAGTGAAGGAAAACAGCATAAAGATCCAACAAGCTAAATGTAATACAAGTTTATAACAAAAGAAAATAGAAAAACCTTTACCTCAAATGAACCTACACTCTTGTAATATTCTGTTTTTTGAATCACTGAAATCTCATCAGCTTGCTAAAAGACTGGCATATAATAGATTGCCTAATAAATCTTAGAAACAATATCTACATATACATGGAAGGGGCTATATAAGGATATACACAAGAAGATACTAATCTGCTCCATCAGCTAATATATGATAATAATATTGGTTAAATAAGTTTGAATAAATTATGATAATGGTAATTGCATGATAGCTAACATTTATTTGGAATAATCGGTATGCTAATTGCTTCATATGCATCATTACATTTAATACCCACAGCAAACCTACAAGATATTCAGTATTTTATTCACAGTTTAATAATAGCATGGCACAGCTTAGAGAAGTTAAACTACTGGTACAGAGACTTACTTAAATGAGAGAATGGACTGTGGATTCAATCTCAAGATTTCCTAACTTCGACGTTCATGCTCTTAATTACTACATGAGGCTGGGGAAATAAGGGCAAAATTTAAAATTAAGTAAAACAGTTTTAAACTGACAAGCTCATGGAAGGATAGAAACTAAAGGACGAAATACCTAAATTTTAATCATAGATCTGCCATTTTCTAATTTTGAATATTTTCCTAGCATTGATTTTGACATTTCTAAAATGAGGATTATTTATTTCAGGGTCTGTTTCTTTCTTGTAAAATTCTGCAATTCTTGAAGGACAACTGAGCTTGACTTTCTGAAAGTGGCATGTTAAGAATTTATGTATCAGAGTTCTAGTTTATGTTATAGATTGAATTAGAGATTACCCACTATTACATGATAATTTCTTTAACCACCAGATTTTTAAAATGACTTTTTTGAATGTGAAGAGGCTCGCATATATATCTGTGCTGATGTAAGCATAGAAGACAGGAGCTCAAAGTTGCAGAATAAGCAAGAAGAAGGAATAGCTCCATTCTGAAATGTGAGGGGCTCAGAGGGACATTGCATTGTTACAGAAAAGGAAAAAAGATAAAAATAAAAATATTTGTACCTGGTTACCCAGAACTAGAATTCCTAATCAAATTATTGTTATTAACAATAGTGTGGCCATTAATTATGCTAATGTCATTGCAATTTTGGCTACTCTATATAAAGTCAGCATTTTATTAAGAATTGGAGAAACTAACAAGAGAATAGAATAAAGAGAAGCAGGCTAGGAGAAGGCTTTTCAAAGTTTAAGGTACATAGAGATCATGTGGGAACCTTGCTAAAGTTTATACTCTGATTCAGGAGAACTTGAGTGGAGCCTAAGAGTTTGTATTTTTAAGAAGCTCCTAGGTGATCCTTGTGTTGCTGTTGTTGAACCACATGTTGGGCAGCAAACTGCTGAGAGTCTGTCACAGCCACCTAACACTGAGATGAGACGGACTTGAACAGGGCGGTAGAGTTGGAGTGGAGAGTTGTGGGTAAGGCTGAAAGGAAGAGGAATGATGATTTAAAAGCAAAAAACAAAGAAACAAACAAAACAGAAAGTTAACCTGTGGTGTCAGAAATGTGTGTTTACAAGAACCCATGCAATAAAATTATAACTCTAGATTTTAAAACGTGTATTTGCTGTTATTGAGAATGACATCCACTTAGTACAACTGAAAGTGTACATAGGAGATGGGTTTTACCCACGGTTTCATTGAATTTGAGAAATCCTAAGGTAATGTGGCTTAGCTCTGTGTCTTCTCCCAAATCTCTTGTTGAATTATGATCTTCATTGTCATTGTTGGAGGAGGAGCCTGGTAAGAGGTGATTGGATTGTGGGGGTGGATTTTCCCCTTGCTATTCTCTTGATAGTGAGTTCTCACGAGATCTGGTTGTTTTAAAGGTGTGTAGCACTTCCCCCTTTGCACTCGCTCTCTCTCCTACCACCATGTGAATATGTGCTTGCTTTCTGTTTGACTTTCTGCCATGATTGTAAGTTTCCGAAGACCTCCCAGACATGTTTTGTGTACAGCCTGTGAAACTCAGTGATTTAAACCTCTTCTCCTTAAAATTACCCAGTCTCAGATAGTTCTTTATAGCAGTGTGAGAATAGACTAATACATAAGGTAATTTATTTAAAAAAAGAAAATGAGTATGCCAGTGATCTTCAGATGCCTTTAACGTGAAATAGGCATTTTCTGAGTGTGTCCACCAGGTCCTATTTTTCTAGGGAGTCTTGGCTCAGTCAGTTTTTTCAGCTTTCCACTTGGAGCGATGTGTTTGCTTTCTATTTAGACTCACAGGCAATTTTGTTAGTTTCTGGGAGATTCCTGCCCACACTTACTCAACATTTGAATCTGCATAGTTAGTCCTGTCAAAGGCGCTATTTCTTCCTAAATACTAAATCTACAATCTTGATAACATTAACCAGGTGAATGGATAATATGTACTCTTAGGGACTGACAAGCTGGATATCTACAATAATTTAACAATTAACAGGAAATAAACCATTGACTCTATGATACTATTCTTGTGTATAAAATAGCTCCTCATCAAAATAACAAAATGTAACATACAGTTAATTCATCATCAAAAACCAATATTGTATAATTTGGTGAACAGTCACACATTTGGGAAGACTTAAGAAAATCAGAATGATAAGCATGTTTGGACTTTGACTATTAAACATAAATTTTAAATAACTTTTGCCAAGAAAACTTTCTCTGCTTCAAGCAGATAATATTAATGTTCCCTAACATATAAAGTTGTTGGTGTTTACTTAACGTTAACTGTTGCATTACTTTCTTGTCTAATTTTCTTTTTCTTAGAGCACTTAGTTGAGGAAATGTGTAATGTTAAATTCTTTCTCCATCCCTTTGAAATGAAAATCTTTTGAAAACCTCTTGCCGGTTTTACAACCCACCACTATCTTTCTCCAGGACCTGGGAGCTATTCCTTTGAAAGTAATCATCAGGGAAAATAGTATCCTCTCTCCCTGGCTCTGTAGCGGGGGTAGAAGCCTAAATTCAGCCTAATTTAGAGCTTAACCACCTCCTTTCAAGAAGTTAGGAGAAAGTTTACTTTTCTTGTTCTTAATTAATTAATTAAATTTGAATTAAAAAATAAAAAATGACATGTATGTATCACATACAACTTGAAGTTTTAAATACGTATACATTGTAGAATGACTAAATTGAGCTACATTATGTTAGCATATATATTAACATATGCATTACCTCACAAACTTATTATTTTTGTGGTGGGAAAATGTACCACAATTGCACTTGTAATCTACTCTTTTAGAAATTTTCAAAAGTTATGATACACTGTAATTATATAACTCTCTATAAATATATAGTCACTGAGTTGTACAGTGGTGCTCTTGAAATTATTCCTCTTGTCTAACTAAAATTTTGTATCCTATAACCAGTATCTTCTCACCCCAGCACCAACCCCAAACCCCCTAGTATTCTCTACTTTTATGAGGTGGACTTTTTAGATTCTATCTATGAGAGAGATGGTGTGGCATTTGTCTACCATAATTGTTGACTCAATTATATAAATTGAGTTTTTCTTGTCATACAAAACTAAATCAGTCAACTGGCCAGTGGAAAAAGCACTCAGGACACACAGCACTTGTTCCAAGGATTAAATTTTCTCCAAGACCAGCTGCTGAAACTGCCTGTTGGAACTTGAAACCAATTGTATTTAATAGCCACTGAAACAACATGTTGTGACTCTAAGACTAGTTTTACCCACTGCTGTCCCTCACCAATCAGAGCTTGCCAGTTCCCCAAAACATTACTAGAGCCGATCAACTTTCTTTTAAAACAATACATAACATTTCTCTTTTTTATAAAGCCTCCAACCTTCCTTTTGTTCTTCGGACATACCAAAGACCACCTGGTCTGTGTACATCCCAAACTGCAATTCTTGTGTCAAAATAAAATATTAGATATAGAGATGTATCTCTATATTTTATTTTGACTTCAACATAGTAAAATATAAAATAAATGTTTTCTGAAATACATTTCTTTTTTTATTATTTGAGCTCTTAAGTTTAAGTCTTGACATACATTGTATAATTGGAAGGATATTTCAGTTGCTTGTTTGCATGTATAAGTGACTAAAACAAAATAAAACATCTTCAATGGGTTAAATTAGGTAAATAATCATTTGGAAGAAATTTGGATAAGGTATGGTGATTTTAACTGTGTCCTTCAACTCTAACTTTGAGAAGCAGAGCACATTGTGTGGGCCTAGGTTCCTGGGGGAAGCTCAGAAGGTTGAAATTTGAAATCTATCAGAGAGCTGTCACACACACTGATCATTAGGTATCCATGCAGTACAAATATTGGTGATTGTTCGGTGTGGAACTTTGGGACCTTGGCAACTTTACCCCCTCAATTTAACTCTGGATTTCAATGTTGAGATGACTTCATGGAATGACTTGGTATATAGGCCTGGGGTCACCTCATGAATATTCCTCAAGTAGCCCATGTGGACAGTTTTAAATATTACAGCTTACCTGAAGAAGAAGCTTGATCCTGCAGCAGACTACTTATACTTGGATATTTAGTAAGACAGTGTAACACCCTTTTTTTTTTTTTTTTTGTATAGAATACAGTGCTCAGAAATAGTTAAGTTGCTGCCATCATGACAAATAATCAATTTTTGTTCAGGTTAACTAAAATCATTTAATTTTTTTTTTTTTTCATTAAAAAAAATGGGGGGCCAAATGCAGTGACTCACACCTATAAACTTAGCGCTTGGGGAGTCTGAGGCAGAAGGATCACTTGGGTCTGGGAGTATGTGACCAGGCTGATCAAGATAGTAAAACCCCATCTCTACAATTAGCCCAGTGTGATAGTTCACATCTGCAGTCCCAGCTACTAGGGAGGCTGAGGCAGGAGGATCACTTGAGCCCAGGAGTTTGAGGCAGCAGTAAGCCATGATGGGTCCATTGCACTCCCACATGGGTGACAGATCAAGATACTGTCTCAAAAAATAATAGCAATACATTTTTACATGTGAAAACCATTTTAATGTAATACTGTTAGGTTGTTTTCAATAAGTATCATTTTTTATAATTTCATATAAGTAATAGAACCATATTAGAAAGGAACAATGTTCTACCATTTACTTGAAATTTATTTCTTAAACTTTTAAAATATATTTTATTTATTTGATATCGTAGCAGATATTTTAAAAATATTTTATACTTTATGTAATGCTATCGTCAGATTCTGTGTACTTTATTACTATAATGTGTGGCAATTTTTAAGTCAGATTAAGCCTCCCACTTCAACCCTGTATAAGCATGTGTGATAAAGGCAGCATTTCTACTAGAAAGAGGTAGAATTAGTAAAGCTAAATCTTGGAAACACAGCTTATGTTAAATGACACTTTAAATTTACCCACACCAGTTCTTTTTATTATCAATTTTGTTGTGGTTATTAGGACTAGATTTTTGAATCCTAAAGATTTATTTTTCTATCACCCGTTTGTGACCTGTATCCAATCACCAAAGTCATGTTAAGTAATTTTTTATTATCTGTAACTGTCAAAAAAGAGACTTCTAGCCTAATTTGTGGCAAAGATTCATAAGCAGCCTGCCTACTTATAAGCGATTGTGCTTTAGAAAGTGACTTTAGAGTAAATTAATTTTTTATGAAAATGGCCTAATATCTGGAGCTAAACAAAATCCTTAAAAGGGAAATAATCTATTTATACCTACCTACAGAATTATTTTATAAAGAATTATTTCTTTATTTACTTGGTTATCAATTTATTAGTAATAAAAAGTGCCAAGTGAATCAAGCCTTTTGTGTGTGGAAGTTTATTATAAAATATAAAAATAAATAAATAGAGACTTTTAAACATGTAAGCAATACGAATAACATTTCCTTTTCTGAATATTTTTAATGTTTTTCACTTATGCCAAACCTAAAATAAAAAATTCTTAATATAATTTACAGGGTCCTAAGTAATTGTGTATATATTCGTTATCCCCTCATGTTTGCTAAGCTGTAGCCTTACAGATTATTACCACTCTTGAACTTGGTGTGCTCGTTGCTACCTTGGGATTCTGAATACTGCTACCTTAAAGTAGAAATGTCTTTGTAATTTTCTCAGTTTGAATGACTCCCATTCATTATTCCTACTGCAAATAATTGTTTTAATGTCTTACCCTTAGAAAAGACTTGTCTGAGGCCTTGGGCTAGTTAACACTCCCTAATATAGTTGACATTGTACTCTATTTAGAGCATATGTATGTATTATATATGTATAATGCATGAATAAGACAAGATAAAAGGACATAAATTATTTTGGAGACAAAATAATTTAGAAAACACAAGATAAACCTCTGAAATACATTTAAAGGATTTTTTATTTTGCACATTTTATTCCCACTAGTCTAAACTCTAAAACACAAGGACTGTTTTCCTTGTTCACTAACACAGATACCACTTCCATGCCAGTACTTAACATATAGTAGGCTTTAAATTATAACTCACTGAATGAAAGAATGAAAGAAATGGATATGTGAAAATACGTTTCTGGTTTTCAATCTGCTAAGCAAAAATAGGAGTTTGAAAATCAAAAGACATATCTTAATTGACTCACACACAGCACATTGAGTAATCAATTTTTAATACCTAAATCAAAATAATAGTTTTATAATAAATGAGTTATTAAAACAATAACCCACTATTTTCAATTTTAAAATAAATATGATCCAGTGATAGAATTACAGAAAGTTCCATAAATATATTGCTTTTATACATCAATTGAACAAAAAAAATTAGACTGGTGTTAAAACATTGAAATTCAAGTTAGAATTCCCCTACATTTTAAAGCGTATACATATGCTTTAAAAATGTATTTACAATAATTCAGTATTTACAGCAAACCTTAAATTATCAAACAGGAAAATTATTTTTTTGATTTGTTAAAAGGAACTTTATTGTTAAATTCAAAGATGATAAATATGTATAGAACCTCTTAATCTCTGTGATTAATGCAATAAATGTTTATGGCCTTTTATGTATTAAATAATATGTTCAAATACAACTGACCTATGACACAGTCAACATAATTTATACCATAGAATTCAAATACATGATTAAACACCATAACTTAAGCATCTTAAAGTTTGTTGATTCATTATTTTACAGCTTTGTCTTTGTCTAGGAAGCATTTTATTTCAACAGCTAAAATATAGCAGTGATCATGAACTAGATGTTTACCAGAAAAACCTCTGCTCAGTTGTTCCCAGAGGAGTGTTCATTTCTCCCTCATTGTGCTCTAGTTCACACACAGAGGAATTAACCAATCTGCAGCATACATCAATAACAAGATCTGAGAAGCTCCAGAGAGGGTTAGAACCAGATATGGAACCAGGGACAGAAATACCTTCAAGATTATTTACGACTAAAACTTCTATATTACATTACTATTGAGGGTACTAATGATCATGAATACTTCTGAATATTTACAAATGCCACGATGAAATGCATGTTTTTATTACAGAGAAAAATAGTATTTTAAAAGTAAACTTAATTAACTTTTAATATCAGCTGTTTACTTCCAACATGGGAAAATATAGTTTTATGTATAATGTTGTTTTGAGTATAAGTAGAGATAATAAAATAATCTTTTACAAAATAACTCTGGAAATTACACTGTTTTAAATATGCAAGGGAAAACTAGCATAGATCAGTGTAGTTTCCCCATATGTGATGTGTGTTAAGATTGCACTTACATAAACACCTGTTGTGAGTGTAGTCCCCAGCTTAATTGCTTTTAAAGGTTCATGTCTTTAAATTAAAAATAGTTCTACAGTTTTGACATTTAATTTTGTTTTTCTTTTATAAATGTCTTATAAAAAAGAGAATCAGTTGTGATCTGATTTTTTAATCTAAAATCTGTCCTTGTTAGACACTACAAGAAAAGTACATAGATTGATTTAATTTTTGCTGTGGAGTTCTCATTAACATGTTTTTACTAAAATTTCAACGAGCAAATTTATATAAAGTTTATATTTAATCTGTAATGTAAAATCAATTTATAAAATAATTCTAAATATACACAGAAATTAAGTTGGAAACATGGACAAGTTAAGAAAGTTAGAGTATTCTTTCTATTAGAAATAAGCAATGAAAAAGATATCCTTTCATCTTGTGTGTTATGTCTTAAATATTCATCTGAATCAATTCATGACAGGTTTTTAGATTTGTAATTAGTCTTGCCTAAACTAAAACAACTTTTGTGTATTTTAGTCCAATACTCTATAATTTATTTCAGAGTTCATACAATAATATATAGGCACACGTATGTATGTATATATATGCACACACATGTACATATATGTATGTATATATAATTTATCCTGATTTTATTTTTGGAACCTCTCTGCTCTTATTTTTTTATTTTAAAGATTACTAATAATTAAATAAAAATCAGCTAATGACATTTAGAAACTTAAACCATCAGTTTAATGACTTCTTCAATTCACATGCTTCAAAACTTATAGGATTTATTTAACCTTTACACAACAAATATATGATAAGCCAAATTTCTGCCATTCACAATAATTTACTTGAGTTTTTGATTGGCAAGTAAGCTACTCAATAAGTAAAATTCCAGTGGAATAAAAGCAATCTTTGGGTCTTGATTTCACGAACAGCCTGGTTGCAAAGATGACCTCCTGGCACAAAAGCTTCAACAGCGGAGACTATGGCCATGGCTACATCACCTCTAATGTTCGGTGAGGCAATGGCGACCCCAGCAGAATCCAGATGGCCAGTTGTTCATCATGCTTTTGAGCACTGTACCTGGAAGACCAGCTTGAAACTCCTCTGGAAATCCAGTAGTGTGTGGCTGTCATTTGTGGGAAAATTGCTTTCATTATCATTTTGACATTTTCTCCACAGTTTTTTTCATCCTCTCTTTTAGTAATTCCATTAGCTGGAAGTTTGATTTTCTTGAGTGATCATCTAAAGTTTTTATATGTTCTCTTTTACCTACTCTTATTGAACTTTTTTGTCCCATTTTGAAGACTTTCTGAGTTTTAACTCCAAAATATCAATTTGAAAAATAACAATTTTGAGGCCGGGCATGATGGCTCACACCTGTAATCCCAGCACTTTGGGAGGCCAAGGAAGGCTGATAACTTGAGCCCAGGAGTTTTAGATCAGCCTGAGAAACTTGGCAAAACCCCATCTCTATAAAAACTAAAAAATTAGCCAAGCATGTTGGGACATAGTCCCAGCTACTTGTGGATTTGAGGCGGGAGGATTGCTTGAGCCCAGGAGGTCCAGGTTGCAGTGAGCCATGACCATACCAATGCACTCCAGCCTGGGTCACAGAGCAAGACTCTGTTTCAAATAATAATAATTAATAATAATTACGCCATCATATTATTGATGTCATTTTCATGCATGGTATTTATATCAGAACATTGTATTTATTTTTGCATATTGATTTATGTAGTGAAATTTACATAAAATGAAATGTACACAGTTTACTTGCCAATCAAAAACTCATGTAAATTATCCTGAATAGCAGAAATTTGGCAAATGTACAAATTTATCAAATGTACACATTTGATAAATGTGTACATCTTTGTAATGCATATTCAAATCAAGATATAAAATACTTCCGATTGACTACCACTTTCTTCCAGGCAATCCCCCTTTCCAAAAGTAGTATCTGCCCCAATTTGTATCATCATGAATTAGTTTTGTCTATTTTTAAACTTTATAAAAATAAATCGTGCAATGTGTATGCTGTTCGGCTTGGCTTGATTTCCTCAATAAAATGTTTTTGAGATTTGCGTTTTTTCAAATATCAGTATGTACTGTAATTTTTAATATTGCTGAGTAGTGTCCCTTGTATGAATATAATTTTTATCTATTTTTTCTTGATAAACTTGCGTGTTTTTCCTTGTTTTTTAAAAAATAATTTTGGGGCCGGGCATAGTGGCTCACACCTATAATCCCAGCACTTTGGGAGGCCAAAGTGGGTGGATTGCTGGAACTTAGAAGTTTGAGACCAGCCTGGGAAACATGGCAAAACCTCATCTCTGCAAAAAATACAAAAATTAGCCAAGTTTGGTAACACATGCCTGTGGTCTCAGCTACTTGGGAGGCTGAGGTGGAATGATCTCTTGAACCTAGGACGTCAAGGCTGCAGTAAACAGTGATCGTGCCACACTGCACTCCAGTCTGTGTAACAGAGGGAGATCCTGTCTCAAAAATAAAAAATAAAATTAGGTTTGAAAAGGTATCTCTTATGAATAAAGCTGCTGTAAATATTCCTCTACCAGTTATTTTTGAGGTATTCTCTCTTATTTATCTGGGGAAAATTATTAGAAATAAAATGGTTGAGTCAGCAACTAGGTAAATTGGCAGTTTTTCTAAATCATTTAAACATTTTATCCTCCCATCAGCTGTATATGACAGCTCCAAATCCCATTTATCTGCAAGGGATTTGAGATAGTCAGAAATCATAATTTTAGTCATTCTAGTGGGTGTGTAATAATGATATTGCTTTTGGATTTAATTAGAGTTTTCCTGATACTTAATGATGTGAAATATTTTGTCTTGGGTTAATTCTAGATTAGGAGCCAGAGGGAGAGGGCTCTGGGGTATCCTTGGTTACACCTATTCAGAGTAGAGCCTCCAAAGCATGAAGGTGGAAGGCAGTGCAGTGGTGTGATCCTGGCTCACTACAACCTCTGCCTCCAGGTTCAAAGGGTTCTCTTGCCTCAGCCTCCCGAGTAGCTGGGATTACAGATGCACACACCACATCCAGCTATTTTTTGTATTTTTAGTGGAGATGAGGTTTCATCCTGTTGACCAGGCTGGTCTTGAATGCCTGACCTCAAATAATTCACCCGCTTCAGTCTCCTTAAGTGCTGGGATTACAAGCGTGAGCCACCATGACCAGCCTGGTTAGTTTTTTTTTTTTTTAAATATAATTCTTACTAGTAAATGATTGTTTTGCTAAAGAGGGGGCCTGCCATCCTCCCCACACAGCCATTCCAGAACTCCCACATCCTCCCCTTCCTTTTTGAAAGATATATTTTTGAGATATAAAATCTTAGTTTACACGGTATTTTTTTGTGTTTTTTTCCACTAATTTGTTTGCTTTCAACACTTTAAATATGTTGTTCCTGTATTGAATGCCTCAAATTGGTTTTTTCTGCTTATCTAATATGATTTGCTTATTTCCTAGAGTGTGCACACATGTTTCCCTGTCTGACAGGGTAAGAGTGATTGGTGATTCAGATTCCTTCTGTAAGTCAATT
The DNA here is from genome assembly GCF_030222135.1 of Aotus nancymaae. Classification (NCBI taxonomy): domain Eukaryota; kingdom Metazoa; phylum Chordata; class Mammalia; order Primates; family Aotidae; genus Aotus; species Aotus nancymaae. The sequence goes on from NW_026988435.1 coordinate 28,441,747, forward strand.
TGAGCTTTAACAGGTTTTGTACATTTGTTCTTATTCTAAATTTTCACCTCCAATGACACCAGAACCTTTTTGTTTTAAATATTTGAGTTGTGAGTTGAAGTTTTGAATTTTTCAGTTTACAGTTGATTCAATTAACTGCCCCCAAGATGGGCAACACTGTATTTTTAAGTCCTTATATCCCCTCATCCAATGCCCCCTTTAAAGCAGAATTGGAAGAGACAGCAAACAAAGTGCATATCCAGAAGTATTAAGCTACCATATCTCTCTTCTCAATTCTACAAATCTTGATTTTAATCTAGAATTTTTCTTGGTAAGACTCCATTAAATCCACTGTTACTTAGCACCTCTGTGGTAGATCTTGCTTCCTGGTAAATCACACTTCCATATGTCCTATTTTGTTTGAGGTAAATCAGTATTTGTAAAATATAATGTAAAATATTTTAGATGACTCTTTTTTAATGTGAAAGAATCAAAATAAAATTTGGCTGCATAGATTTTCTTTATGTTATTTTATTTCAATGAAACAGGATCTCACTTTGTCACCCAGGCTAAGTTTAGTGGCATGATCAGTGCTCACTGTAGCCTCATCTTTCTGAGCTCAAGAAATCCTCCCAATTCAGCTGCTTAAGTAGCTGAAACTACAAGTGTGCACTACCATGCCTAGTTAAACGTTATTTAATTTTTTTGTAGAGATGTGGCCTTGCTTTGTTGCTTAGGCTGTTTGTACATCATTTTGAACTCAATCTTTTGAATGTGTCTAGGAAAGCCATTTTTGTTAATATATCTATATTACAAAAGATATACACATGCATATACATATGTGCATACCCACATATAATCAGATGTGTGAATGTTTAGTGTGAAACAAATGTTTCACATACAAAAAATAAAGATGTGTGTATGTTTAGTGTGTATATGTGTATGTATACTAGGTATATATACATGTATTAAAATGTATATGTATTTTAATTATACCACTGAAGTAAAGTAGAGGGAAAATACATATGTATTCATTAAACCTGTATACTCAGAGTATATTATGATCTTGTCTTTATTGTTAGATTAATTTTTGTGTATGACTGTGTGCACTTTCAGTCCTAAAAACCTGAAATTAACTGATTAACAATGCCAATGCAACGATATTTTCCTTGCTATATAATTATAGCTTAAAATTAGAAGTCCCATTTCTTAATTTTAAATGCAGAAATTAGACTGTGGCAGAAAAATTATGAAATTTCAATTCAATTAAAACAGAGATCAGTGAAGAAGAATTTTCTTATATCACAGAAATAAGGTAGTGTTGATAGAAAACATACAGAGAAAAAATCCAAGTAACTCTTAACAAATTAAAATAAACAAAAAAGAATGCAACTCTCCTTTTGATCTTCAGAAAAAGAGCCCCCCTTCTGTTATTGAAAGGGGAGATACATTTTTAACTAAAGTCAATTATAGATAATAATTCATCATCATAATTGAGTTTTTGATGAGAGGCAATGTGTTAAGTTTCTATGGCTGCTGTAACTAATTATCGCAAACTAGGGACTTAATAGAACAGAAATTTATTCTCTTTAGCTGTGGAGACTTCTGTCTGAAATCAGTATCACTGGACCAAAACCAAAATGTCAGCAGGGCCATACTGCCTCTAGAGGATCTAGCGGTAAACCCATTTCTTACTCTTTTCAGCTTGCAGTGAGTACAGGCATTACACTACTCTAGTCTCTATCCTTGTGGTCACATTGCCTTCTCCTCTCAGTCTATATCAAATCTCCCTCAACATTCCTCTTATTAAGATAAATATGATTGTATTTAGGACCCACCTTCATAATCAAGGATAATCTCTCCAGATAAAAAAATCTTTAATTTAGTAACATCTGTAAAATAATTTTTTCTGTATAAAGTAACATTCGAAGGTCCTAGAATTAGTACGTGAATATCTTTTGGGAGGTCGTTATTTCAACAATAATGGTTAAGAATTAATTCTAGAACATATATTGTAAAAAGAGACTATTTGCTCAAAGAACTTTGATTCACAAAGAAAGTAAATATTTTTCCTTTACCATATATATAACAAAATTGGACAATACTGAAATAAATATCAACTTTGCTTAAAAGGAAAACATAAGTGCCATTCATGTTTTTCATTTTTCGTAAATTGGAATGTTTAGATGACAATGTTTCTGCCTATTAAAGGTGCAATTTGAAGGTGTATATTATGCTATGTTGGAGAATTAAGGGACTTCTTTAACACAGTGTTCCAAAGTGAACATCATTAATATTTCTAGTTTCTATATCTTTGCTGTTGTGCTACATAGGCAAGGCGATTAATATACATTTTACTATTATTAAACCATTTAGCTTACATTTGTAAAGGGTATAGTGACAAGGACTGTAATTCAGAGCACTTAAAATATCACTGATTGATTCACAAATGCTAGTCAATTTCTGTCTTGCGTGTAGTGTCTGTGTGTGTGTGCAAACAAATCAGATGCCATATTTTCATTATTTATTTTATGTTTGCCTAGGAATCTTCCCCCTTTTAAATACTATTCTAATATGAATTTCCTGAGACTTCTCTTAGAGGCAAAATGTATCATGTTTATTCACTGTGGAACATTCTGTTTTTACATTTGGAGCTAAGGAACAAAATATTAAAAATAATTTGAAACTACACATTTGATAGGGGACAAATATGCAGGATTTGCAAGGAACTCAAACAGTTAAAAAATAATAACAACAACAAAAATAAATAACACCATTAAAAAATGGGCAAAGGACCTGAGTAGATATTTTTCAAACAAAGATATACTTCTTAAAAAGACAAAAAATAACAGATGTTGGAAAGGAACTCAAATAACTCAACAACAAAATAACAAATAATCTATTTTTTTTTAAATGGGCAATTGATCTGAATAGACATTTCTCAAAAGAAGACATGTAAATTACCAACAAGTATATGAAAAAATGCTCAACATCATTCACCATCAGGGAAATGCAAATCAAAGCCACAGTTAGAGATCATCTCACACCAATTAAAATGTCTATTACCAAAAAGTCAGGAAATAATACATGCTGGTAATATGGTTTGGCTGTGTCTGCACTCAAATTTCATCTTTAATTCCCACATGTTGTGAAAGAGACCCGGTGGGAGGTAATTGAATCATGGGGGCAGGTCTTTCACTTGCTGTTATGATAGTGAGTAAGTCTCATGAGGTCTAATGGTTTTGAAAAACAGGAATCTCCCTACACAATCTCTCTCTTTGCCTGTTGCCATCCATGTAAGACATGATTTGCTCCTCCTTGCCTTCCACCATGATTGTGAGGCCTCCCCAGCCACATGGAACTCTAAGTTCAATTAAACCTCTTTCCTTTTCAAATTGCCCAGTCTTGAGTATGTCTATATCAGCAGTGTGAAATGAGCTAATACAGTAAATTGGTACCAGTAGAGTGATACGTTGCTGAAAAGATACGCAAAAATGTGGAAGCAACTTTGAAACTGGGTAAGAGGCAGAGGTTGGAATAGTTTGAAGTGCTCAGATGAAGACAGAAAAATGTGGGAAAGTTTGGAACTTCCTAGAGACTTGAATGGCTTTGAGAAAAATGCTGATAGTGATATGAACAGTAAGGTCTAGTCTGAGGTGGTCTCAGATGGAGATGAGAAAATTGTTGGGAACAGGAGCAAAGGTGACTCTTGTGATGTTTTAGCAAAGACACTAGAGGCATTTTGTCCTGCTCTAGAGATTTGTGGAACTTTGAACTTGAGAGAAGTCATTTAAGGTATCTGATGGAAGAAATTTCTAAGTGGCAAAACATATAAGAGATGACTTGGGTGCTGTTAAAGGCATTCCATTTTATAAGGGAATCAGAGCATAAAAGTTTGAAAAATTTGCAGCCTGACGATGTGATGGAAAAGAAAATCCCATATTCTGAGGTGAAATTCAAGCCAGCTACAGAAATGTGCATAAGTAATGAGAGGCTGAATGTTTATCCCCAAGACAATGGGGAAAATGTCTCCATGGTATGACAGAGGTCATCATGGCAGCCCCTCCCATCACAGGCCCAGAGGCCTAGAAAGAAAAAATGGTTTTGTGGGCCAGGCCCAGGTTTCTCATGCTGTGCGCAGTCTAGGGAGTTGGTTCCCTGCATCTCAGCTGCTCCAGCTGTGAATTAAAGGGGCCAAGGTATAGCTAGGGCTGTGGCTTCAGCAGTTGCAATCCCCAAGCTTTGGCAGCTCTCATGTGGTGTTGAGCCTGCAGATGCACAGAAGTCAAGAATTGAGGTTCGATTTCAGAGGATGTATGGAAATGCCTGGATGACTAGGTAGAAGTTTGCTTCAGGGGAGGAGCTCTCATGGAAAACCTCTGCTAGGGCAGTGCAGAAGGGAAATGTGGGGTTGGAGTCTCCACACAGAATCCCTACTGGGGAACTGCTTAGTGGAGCTGTGAGAAGAGAGCCGTCATCTTCCAGATCCCAGATTGGTAGATCCACTGACAGCTTGCCCTCTCCTTTGACATAAAGTCAAAAGAGATTATTTTGGAGCTTCAATACTTGACTGCCCTCTTGGATTTCAGAGTTGCATGGGACTTATAGCCCCTTTATTTTGGCCAATTTCTTCCATTTGGCATGGTTGTATTTACCCTATGTCTGTACCTCCATTGTATCTAGGAAGTAACTAACTTACTTTGTAATTTACAGGCTTATATGTAGAAGAGACTTACCTTGTCTCAGATGAGACTTTGGACTGTAGACTTTTGAGTTAATCCTGAAATGAGTCAAGCCTTTGGGAGACTGTTGGAAAGGCATGATTGGTTTTGAAATTTGAGGACATGAGATTTAGGAGGGGCCAGGGGCAGAATGATATGATTTGGCTGTGTCCCCACTCAAATCTCATCTTGAATCCCATGTGTTGTGGGAGAGATCAGGTGGGAAGTAGTTGAATTATGGGGGCAGGTCTTCCCATTATGTTCTTATGATAGTGATTAAGTCTCAAAAGTTCTGATGGTCTTAATATACCCGAGTTTCCCTGAACACGTTATCTCTTTGCTTGCTGTCATCCATGTAAGACATGACTTGCTCCTCCTTGCCTTCTACCATGATTGTGAGGCTTCCCCAGCCACATGGAACTGTGAATCCAATTAAACCTCTAGATATGTTAATTGCCCAGTCTCAGGTATGTCTTCATCAGCAGTATGAACACGGACTGATACAGCTGGCAAGAATGTAAAGAAAAGGGAACAATTATATAATTGTTGATGGAAATGTAAATTAGTACAACGATCAATAGTATGAAAATCTGTATGGAGAATCCTCAAAAAGCTAAAACTAGAACAACTATATGATCTAACAATCCCACTACTGGGTATATATCTAAATGAACACAAATCAATATGTTGAGGAGATAGCTATACTGCCAAATTCATTAAAGCAATATTCACAGTAGCCAATATATGGAATCAACTTAAGTGCCTGTCAACACATAAATGGATATGATTTATAGTTATGCAGAATTGATCTTACTTTTGTTTAGATGTTTTCTTTCAGTTCTTCATGATATGTGCATACAAACCTAAAAGTAATCTTGACAATCTCCCCATAATGCCTCAAGCCTTCTCAGTCAGCAGATGATTTTGTCTTCTATGTCAGATATTGTTGTGAACATCTGAAAAAAATTGGTGATCACATGGTCCTGAATTAAAACTCCCATCTTTGGCATCGTAATATATGATCTAGGGCAAGTTATTTAAATTACGTGTGGCTTAATTTCCTTGTTCTATTAACTCAAGGACATAATGTTCTAAAAATTATTTTTTCCTTCCATTTCTATATCTATATATATAGTTATCTTTTCTTTTTATTATAGGAAGTGGGTAAAGGAGCTATATTTTTTCTCTTAAGACTTCCCTTTGTGCTCTTGATTTCATCCCTTGCTGCTTTCTAAGAAATGTTATTTTTTATTATATTTGTGTTTTGTTTTTTAAAAATTTCTTCATTCTTTCTTGCCACCTGAAACTTAGTCTATAATATGGTCAGGCGTCCTTCCTTATTTTCTATTGATTTATCTCCTCACTATACTATACCCAATTTCTTTATTGCAAAAAATGATAAAATATTAATATAGTTCTACCTTCTCTATCTTCTCACTCCTTAGTTACTTTATTATAAATTCTACATAAAACATCTTTTCTGGAAATTGTCTTGCTCAGTTCACCAATGGAAATTTAATATCAAAATGTAATGATTTGTTATCTTTCCTTATTTATATTTACCCTAATTATAAGTTAAGCATCATGTTCTTAAAATTTTCTTCTTTCTCTTTCCAAGACTTTGATTACTCCTGCCTTATATTTTCATTTTCTAAATTAATTTACTCCAGTATCAATACATTTTTTAGTCCAAATGCACCAACATATTAGTTTCTCTAAATTCTAATCTTCTTCAATTTCTTTAACTATTTCAAGCATTTTCTCTCCTGTAGAATCTGGCCTCATGGTTTTAAATATTATTCAGGACGACTGTTAACAAAAATATCTCAGTTTAACTATTTTTTCCCTATTAGATCATCTACTTATCTACTAATAATTTTTTCTCCATGATCCATGGGTACTTTAAGTTTACCTTTGGAGTTTCTATCTCAAATATCGATATGAAATGGCTGTTACGATAGTAACACAGATATCTCTGTGACAGAATAGCTGTCCCCACAGATGTCTGTATGCTAGTTCACAAAATCTATGACTCGTGGAAAAAAATTTTATGCAGTTGTGATTAAGTTAATGGAAATTATCCTGAATTATACCAGCAGGCCCACTGCAACCACAAGCATCCATAAGAAATCACAGCAGGAGTGTCAGTGTCAGAGGAGGAGATGTGATGATGAAAGCAGAGGTCAGGTTAAGTCCGGGAAGGGGAGATATGGCTAGAAATGCAGATGATATGTAGAAGCTGCAAAAGGCAAAAAAGTTAGTACATTTTAAGATTTCCAGAAGCAACACAGCCTGAACAACCCCTTGATTTTAGAACTTCTGATCTCTAGAGCACTGAGATGATGAACTTCTGTCATTCTAAGTCACCGCATTTATGGTAATTAGCAATAAGAAACTGGTTTTGATACTGAAAATGGTGTGCTGATATAATAAATATATATTTAGTATATTTATTTGCATATTATAATAAATAAAATCAAAATGTGGAGGTAATTGTGGACTTGGGCAGGGGCCAGAGGCTAGAAAATCTTGAGAAACATGATGATAAAACCCTAGATTGCCTTAAACAGATTATTTGTAAAATTGGTTCAAAAATCTGCTGGAGTGCTTAATGTGACAACCATAGTAAAGATAAATACAGAAGAAAATAAATGAATAAGAGAGAGAGTATGTGTGTGTGTAGATTATAAACTAACCATAGCAATAAGAACATGGAAGTCACCACTGGTGAGGGCTAGAGGAAGTGAGGATCATGGTACTGAAAATTGGATGAAAAGAAATCTTTGCCATATAGTGGCAGAAACTGCAGAATTGGGTCTTACAGCTATGTGGAAAACAGAACATGTTCACAGTGAACTTGTATATTTAGCTAAAGAGATTTTCAAGCAAAATGCTGAATGTGTAGACTGATTTATTCTTGCTGCTTTTATGAGAATGTGAAAGAGCAGCGGTAGTTTGAGGACATAACTGAAAAGAAAAATAAGAAACTGAGGCTCAATAATTTGGGTAATTTTCAGATTGTAAAAGACACTGCAATTAGAAAATTCACTGTCAAGAAAGTCGGCTATGAGGAGAAAGCCAGGGTGTAGGTCTACAATCTTTTGCTAGTATATGGAAAAAATCAAAAGGACAGAATATTCCATCAGAGATGGCTCTCTGAAGAAACTAGACATGTGACTCACAGATCTCTCAGGTAGCTAAGCAGAAGCCAAGAAAAGAGATGAGGTATGCAGAAATATCTGTAGAGGAGCCTATTGTCCAGTGGAGTGTATCCCCAAAACACTTATTGGAAAAACACACGGTTCTTAAGGCTGTTATATTAGCAGAAACATTGTCAGTTTAAGTTAAAAGGAACAGAGAGAAGAAAGAATGAAAGAAGACTGTTGAACTCTCAAAGTTCTGTAAACAGGAAATAGATAGGTAAAATTATTTGACTGTGAACACACACATACTATCTTTCATTAAAAAGGAAGCATGACTCACAGGATGCAGCATCAGACCCAAAGGCTCAGAGAAAAAGCTGAGACTTAAAGAGAATTATTTCTAGACCATGAAGCCTAATGAAGTTTTCCCTGCTGGATTTTGAAATTGCGTAAGAACTATGATTCTTATTTTTTTTTTCCCCCGATTTTTGTATCTTTTGAAAAGAGAATGTCTATAACTGTATCCTGTGCTAGCCCAAGCATTGAATTTTGGAAAACAACTTATTTTCTAATTTTATAGATCCAAAAGAAAATTTTGCTCCAAGATGGAACATATCCAACATCTCACATATTTCATATTTAGATAATTTACATGAAGAAATTTGCAACTTTTGAGTTGGTGAGATCTAGATGAAATTTTGCACCTTAGTTGATGTTGTAATAGATTGAGATTTTTGAATATGTTTGGATAGGTGAATGTAGTTTTCATGTGGGATAAATGTGAATATTTGGAAGTCAGACGGCTATGTGTGATAGACAGAAAATGCCCCTCTTCCCCAAAAGGTGTCCCTGTTGCAACACTTAACATTTTTTTAAAATATGTTAACTTACATGGCAAAATGGACTTTGTGGATATGAATAAGAAAGTATCTTGAGATGGGAAGATTATACTGGATTATCTGGGTGTGCACAGTAAAATAGAAGGCCCAGTGTAAACAAAAGAGGGTGGCAGAAGGATGAGAGTCAGAATAGGAGATGTGAAGATGGAAGCAGAGATCAGAATGATGAGAGAAAACTTTTGAAGCATTTTGACATTCTTCTCCTGGGTCAGGAATTCTGTGGTACTAGTATTCCATCAGGGGATGCTGGAACAACGTAACTGTCAATCATCCCTAGCTCTGAACCATCAAATCCCTTTTCACAAAAGCTAAAGAGTTACCAGGTGCCCCAGAGCAGTTCCACTATTCAACAGGCTTTTTCATTGTTCTTTTTTCATATTCCCATCTTCCCCGCCTGTATTCTCATTTCACATTTTAAATTTACCTGGAGTCCTGACCTTGGCTACTCTACATTTCATGATCCAATCAATTTTTTTAAAAAGGCCCCCAAGCTAATCTAACACAAAAGTTTTGGTGTGATCTAATACATAATCACCATCTGTAAAGAAGTTAACACTTATGATAAATACATAAAGATTTTTCTTAAAATTTTTAATGATATTAAAACTTTTCTGTGGGAATACCACAATCTATTCTATCAGCTTTCCATCAGGAATTCAATGACTTTTCATTGGTCAGTACTTTCTTTTATGATGTAATGTAAAAATGAATACTTCTTTCCTGTAAAATTCTCTTTCAAGACTAAATTGCTAAATTGGCCTGTTAGATGTCATATCCCTTAAAGCAAAATTATTATAAATTTTTCGTATATATTTACAAAGTATTTGAATACTTTTGTATAATATGATACAAATATTCTATTTCATTTTACTTTCAATTACTCTTTTCAGATTAAGGCTGTAAAGCTGAGTGAGAATATGTGTATGAATACATTTATATACTGCATTTATCCCAAGTTCTTCCCTGCCTTCTTCCTCCTAGAGAACATTTAGAATCTTGACTTCTTCAAAACCAAACCCCTAGAGGCATCTTTTCAACTCCTATAATGATAGAATAAAAATTGGATATAAGAGAATAGAGATGTCAATTATGGGGAGGAGAAGTGTTTACTTTTAAAATACTAAATTCATTCTGAGTTCAGGATGATAACAGAAATAGCAAATGCCATACAGCTTGGGGTTAGGACTAAGGAGAGGTATGCTGGAACAACCAAGGCTTTTAAGAAAAGATGATAAGTGTGGGGAAAAGAAGGGCTGATTAAGAATTAGAATTTGTATACCTTTCATGTTTTGGGGGAAATACAGGAAAGAAATTGTTTTCTTTTGAAATTAGTTCAATAGACATAAACTTTCCAGTAGTTGATGTAAACATTCGATTACATAGATACTGACATTTTGTAAGAATGGTGTAAACCAAAAGTAAAATTCTATATCATCCAACAGACTCAGTGGATCCCCCTCTTGGCCAAGGGGATCTCAAACCTGAAAAACATGTTTAGTTTATAATGGGAAGGAAGATCAGACATGTCCCATTGTAACCCTTTTCTTTTGGAGTTTAGGCACAATTGACCAGTATTAACGTTAAAAGAGAGATGATGATACTGACAAAATGGATTATTTGTAGTAATAAGATACCAAATTCCAACCTGACTCTGTTATAACATCCCATGACAGATAAAAGGCAATGAAAAAAATCAGATTATTTTACCCCAAAATATATTTCTTTGTAATATTTTGAAATTGCCCTGCAAAGTCATCCCTCATGTGAAAAATTGCATTCTGTAGAGATTCTATTTCCTTTACTTGGTCTTTTCTGAATCCAAGAGAGTTTTAACTAAGAATTTAACACCTTTTAAAATCCAGTAAGAGAAATTTACCATTTATTCTCTTGGAAGCCTACTACTTTCTAAAGGCTTCATCTACTTAACAACAACCTTGGCTTCCACAACCCCTCTGATGTTAAAGCAAACAGTTCTTCCTGCTGACCTCAATGAGGTAAAGCTTCATTCTTTGAAGCAATTGCCAATCCAAAAGTCTTCAAAGCCACATATGACCTGTAAGCCCCTTTCACATTGAGATGTTCCCCCTTTCCAGACTGAACCAATGTATCACTTATACCTATTGATTTATATCTTTGCCTGTAACTCCTGTCTCTCAAAAGTGTGTAAAACCAAGCTGTAACTCATCCACCTCCAACACATGTTCTCAAGACCTCTTGGGATTGTGCCCTGGGCCATTGTCACACATATGTGGCTCATTTTAATCTCTTTAAATATTTACAGAATTTGACTTTTTTGTCAACAATGGATTTTCTAAATTAATTCATTGTTTCCTTCACAAATAAAAGATTAAATATGGAAAACTAACAACTGACTTCTTTCAAGATATAAACAAGCTCATACATTCTTGGAGGAATCCCTTTGGGGAGCACTGCTATTTTATGGTAGATTTGGGGACAAATAAAGAAATGATGACTCACCCACTCTGAGTGGAGAACTATATTGAGAGTAAATTAGAGAATGTAAAGGAGTCAGTTCAAATAAATTTTAAGAATATGCAAGATATTTTAGAGAACACAGAAGCAAACTAACACAGAAATAAGTAGCATAAGAACACGATCCTTCTCTACCTTTTAATTGGTGTGTTTGGGTTGTACTGCTGGGGAAAGGGGTCCTGATCCAGACCTGAAGCCATGGTTCTTAGATCTCAAGCAAGAAAGAATGCAGGGTGAGTCCATAGAGTAAAGTGAAGACAAGTTTATTAAGAAAGTAGAGGAGTAAGAGAATCACTCTTCTATAGACAGAGCAGACCAGAAGGCTCCTGGTTGCCCATTTGTATGGTTATTTTTTGATTATATCCTAACAAAGGGGTAGATTATTCATGCCTTCCCTTTTTAGATCATATAGGGTAACTTCTTGCCATGACATCTGCAACTGTCATGGTGCTAGTGGGTGTGTAGCAGTGAGGACGACCAGAGAAGACTCTCGTTACCATCTTGGTTTTGGTGGGTTTTAGTCGGCTAAACTGTTTACTGCAACCTGCTGTATCAGCAAGGTCTTTATGACCTGTATCTTGTGCTGACCTCCTATCTCATCCTGTAAGTTAGAATGCCTAATCATCTGGGAGCGCAGCCCAGAAGGTTTCAACTTCATTTTATCCAACCCTTACTCAAGATATGTGTTGCTCTGGTTCAAATGCTTTTGATAATACTAGTTTTTGTTTTTGTATTTTTTTCTATTCATATTAATTTCAGAATTAGTTTATAAATTTCTACAAAAAAGATGTCTCCTGGAATATTGCTTGGAATTGTGTTGAAACTATAATATATGTCACATTTTGACAAATGAAGCTCTTAATAATATTGAGAATTTTTATCCATAAACGTCTATTTATTAGTATTTAAATCTTTAATTTTTCTTTGTAACATTTTATTTGTAGTGTGTGATTCTTTCTCACCATAAGTAAAATTTATCAGTATGTATTTTATATTGTTGGTGCGGTTATAAATGCATTTCTTCAATCTGTGATTGTTCATGCCTAGTTATGTAGATATACAATGTTTGCACCTTGATTATTAATTTTGATACTATGCTAGTAGGTTTCTAAAATAGAATTTATAGGATATCTTATATAAATGATCAAACCATTTGCAAATAAAAACAATATTGATGTATATTCCATCTGACATGCTTTTCCCACATTGAGATATTGGCACACTCCATTGAGTGCAGAGTCAGTATTTTCAGCCTTTAAATAGGTGAAACTTTTCTAATGCATCGACCAAAAGTCTACTAAATGATAATTTGTTTTTAAGAGTCTTAAGATCTGTAGTAATTTTGTGATACAGTAATAGAAGAACCAATTTAAAACAAATTGTTTTATTTTATTCCATACTGTACACTTCAAAAAGTACGACACTATACACAATGCACATTTACAGGGTAGAGAGTTAGCTCTACTTTCTTCAAGGAAGAATATCTACGTAAATTATTCAGAATCTTTTGCATGGGAGATTTGTTTATTCTCACTCTACTTATTCAACCATTTTGATGTCAGTATGGACTTAAGGTTATTTATTTTATACTTGGTGTAACACCTGCTAATCCGTCTGCTCTTAACTAAAGGAAGGCAATATACACTTTTAATTGATTTCATAAATATATTTTGAAGAATGTCCTTAAATGTGCACTTATCATACATGTTCTTATGATTATATTCTGGTGATGCATCCCCCCTACACATATATACATAAGTTTCTGATAACCAAGAAATTTACCTTTCTTGCCCTTATTTAATGAATTTTGACTTGAAATTTTAAGGAGGTAAGGAAAGAAGGAGTGATGGAGAAAGATAAAGGAAGCCAATACCATAGCATTTAATTGGTCCATTAGGCAACTCATCACATCACCAATTTCTTAGCAAACACAGGTGATAAATATTTAAATTCTAACTTGTGAGCTATATTACTTAAAACAAAAATCTCTAACCCAAATTAACCTTGACTTTTAAGCAAATTTTGTATTAAGCTAATGATATATTCAACTTCAGAAATATTTAGAATTCATTTTCCCTGCCTTCTCTAGAAATAATTAAGAACGTTATTTATATTTACACGTTTATTTATTTAAATGACTCTCCTGTTTCCATACATGATGGGTTTTTATGTCAAAATAAAATTACTGCAAAATTTTAGTATTCCAAACATAGACTATTTTTAAGCACCTGAAATTTTTAATTCTTAGTTCTGTGGCTTTGTTTCATCTAACATTTTTAATGCTTAGTTCTGTATCTTTGTGGATTTTTCTTGAAGCTATGTGCTTTAGATGACATCAATTATTTTTATTTTTATGTTTGCAGTAAACTAAGGTTTTAGCTATATTTAGCAGTAGTATCTAACCCATCTCCTGCTGCAAAGACAGTATCTTCTTATACTCCCTGCAAGGGTCAAATGAACTGAAACTTATCTAAACTAAATTAAGCAGCATGAAACTTAGGTTTATTTGTATCTACCACACAATCTTCTGCTTTTAGAATAGGTCTTTTAGTCATCTGTTTTTCTTCTTCTTATAATATTTGGTTTTTATAGTTGGACTAATAAAACTAATATTCAAAATAAGAATTAACTATTTATGTAAAATCTTACCCCTTTTTCCCTCTCTGCTAACCAAGAGATTGTGTTCTCTGATAAAGTAGTAGTATGCATGTTTTCTCCCCAGGCTACGTTCTCAGAGATTTAGTCCTAATTCCAAAGTTGCTGCATAACAGGGAAAGAGCACGGGACTCTCCAGCCCAGACCACTAATGATGTTGTATAATAGTCATACTAAAAATTAATTAGCTTACTATCCTCACCTTCAAAACTATAAGATCTCAATTCCATCCCACTTCTCAATGTTTCCTCTTATATCTTTGTGTTCACAAATGAGAATCTCACACACATTCTATTTTCAGATATATTTCATATTTCATTTTCTTTAGCATCAGTGTGTAATTTCATTGGCTAGTCTTATCACCACTTATGCTAACAGTGCCACCTTTGAAGATGTGTTGACTTGCTCCTCTACCAGTACTACTGGCTATGTGCTGTTGTGCCATTGCTTTGTACCACTCTTGTTCTGTTGTGAGACTAGATGTTGTTGCCATGTTCTCGGCAAATATGGGGATAAATACCTATTCCAAAATAAGTACTTCCTGTCACTTAAATCTTATAACACATTTTGTAACTTAAGCCTGACTTCAAAAAAAATAAAAGGCATCTTTTAACCTGGGCAACACAGTAAGATCCCATTTCTACAAAAGAAGTGAGTAGCCGTACATGCCTGCGGTCCCAGCTACTCAGGAGGGTGAGATGTGCAGATTGCTTGAGCCCAGTGGGTCAAAGCTGCAGTGAGCTATAATTGTACCAGGCTGGAGTTGCACTCCAGCCTGAGCAACAGAACTAGAAAAAAAATGCAATGACATCTTTAATTTATGCCTCCACACATTATTTTAAAAGGATCCGAGACAGTCAAGATTTGGTTTACCTGAGATAGATGGCAAAGGCTAAGTCACTGGGCTTAAAAAATATAGAATACATTTTTATGTCATGTAAAAGATGTCTGGAGGGAGATGGTCCAGGGAAGGCAGATCCTTCTGTCTTGGTATTCTGCCATCCTCTTCTTAGCAATCACCTCATAGTCCAGATAGGCAAAGATGACTTCCTGAATTCAAGCCATCATATCCACATACAAGCCAGCAGGAGGAACACCCGAGTAAGGGTACGATAGTGTACACATGGACATAGAAAGTGGAATAATAGACACTGTTGACTGGGAAGGGTGGGAGAGTGGTGGGAAGAGGGATGAGAAATTTAATTTAAGTGGTACAATGTACAGCATTCCAGTGATGGCAACACTAAAAGTCCAGACTTCACCACTATATAACTATGTAACAAAAGTTTACTCGTTCCCCCTAAATATATAAAAAATATAAATAAAAATATAAAATAAAAAAGACACGCACACAAAAAAATAAGACCAATGAACTACACTCTTAAAAACAGACAGTGTTCAGTAAATATTCATCCTACCATGCTGCCCACGACACTGATGCTAGTGTAGAAGGTGTTTTGGTCAATGGAATTCTAGTAGATGTGAAGGCAGGCCTCAGATGGCCTCTGTTCTGAGCTTGGGCCCCAGAACAAATAAATGTATAGCAGAAAACCACAATATCTAGCCTAGAGCTAAGCCCAACTGAAGAATACATACCAAAATGGTGCAGCCCAGACCAACAGAACTGGAGATTTCTGATGAAAAGAAAATTTCTACATTTAAGTGTCATGAAGACTTTGAAGTTGTCTATTATAGACAGAGGTAGTTGACTAATGCAGATTATTCTGCCTCCAACAACCTGCATAGATTTTCTTCATCCAACATTACTTCGCTAATGCCACCAAGGAGTGTGTTTGTCCACAACGATAAACCCAAAGCAGTTCCCGAGTCCTCTCACATAAGATACATTTCATGTGATTCAACTTGCAAACGTCATCCACCAGGAATTTTAATTTCTTTGGGAGGATACACATTTTACTTGCAGAAGTAACTTGAGTAAACCAAATATGTACTTATAATCCTTTATTTTATTTTCTGCGGTTTTATTCATGATCTGCTTTTACACCGAACCCTTTTCCCCCTTACATTTCTAAATTTATCTGTACAAAGATTCAAGTTTTAAAAACAAAAGAACCTTACAACTTGAACTCTTTACTGAACATCCACATCTTCGTTATTGTTGTGTCCCCAACCAAAAAGCACCACTTCCTTTGCAGCTGTCTTTACTATAGCTCTGTGTGTGTATGCTATGTTATTAATGATGATCTCTGGGTGGTCAGATTAGGGATGATTACACTTGTCTTCTTTATATGTTTTTCTGTACTTTACACATTTTCTACAATGTATGTGCATTGCTTATTATTGAAAAAAGTTATTAAATGATTTGGAAAAATATGCAAATATAGTTTAGCCTTTCTTATTTATTGAGGTCATAAAGCAATTATTGGAATTACTTTGTCGGCATTAACAGGCAAATTGACGGGGGTTTTTAAATAGCTTTTGTAAATCTGTCATGCCATTTTAACATTTTTAGATAAAATATAAAACCCGATAGGATCAGTAAAAATTATTGGGTTTTAATTTCTAGTATCATCAAATTTGCTGAAGGCAAATTAGAATGCCAACTTAGAAAGCTGAACTTTTAAGAGTTAGTAAAAGATATATTAATTAGGAATATTCAGTTCTTGACCCATTAATGCTATTCTTTATACATGAATCAGGAAATATTCATTTAATACTTCAGCAGTTTTACCGTCCTTCCAATCCCATTTTTCGTTTCATGCTGAAGGGCTCTAATTTCTTCCTTGATTAAACTTTTGCTGTGATAATGATGAAAAATTATTTTAATTATGAGAAAACTTCATCCATAAGGATTTGGTGTCTTTCTTATTGTGATCTTTATTGCCTTTTTAGGTCACTCCATCATGTTTTTGCCATGTCTTGCTTAACTGTATTCTTTTTCCTGAAAAGGGAATTAACATCTAAGGTTTTATTTTAATTGATTTAATAAAGTGCATTTATTATTTTCCCTTTTTATTAAAATCAGATGCACAATAATTTATCAATTTAGTTTATATTTAATAGCTATACAGTGATATCCAGAACCAGAAATTCAAATCACATGTTTGCAAATAATGTTGTTTGAGTTTCTTCATTCTAATGTTCAATCATATCATAAAATTGTGTATATATCTACATAGTCGTCTCCATTTTACACGTTATTTTGTGTCAATTGTTATAAATTAGATATGCATCTATTAGTCTGTATGAACAAGAACATTCTCAAATTACTTTTTTGTGCCCACCAAGACAGAATATGGAAGAAAAAAATCAGAATAATTTCATTCTACAATTTACTGGCTCTTTCATTTGCTCTTTATCCCCCATCCTCGGCCCCTACCTCTACTGCCGGCCTCAGTTTCTTGTTTTTCAATATAGGTATTAAGTAATAGTTACTTTAATATAGATAACCTTCCTTTCTTCCTTCTTTCTTTCCCTCCCTCCCTTCCTTCCTCCCTCCCTCCTTCCCTCCCTCCTTCCTTCCTTCTTCTTTTTTCTTTCTTTCTTTCTTCTCTTTCTTTCTTTTTCTTTCTTTCTTTTTTTCCTCAGATCACTTGTTCAACTTTCCTGTTCAATGTTAGAAATATCACTCTTTTTTTATTCTATACTCTCATCCATGGCTATGACCCTAAATACTATACACCAATGATTCGTATCTTGAGTATAGATATTTTTCAGATACATATATGAAATCACTTGAAGTTGTTATTCAGTGGTGCCATAAAGTCATCTTAACCTAAATGCAACTGAGCCCTCTTTCCCCCTCTACCCTTAATATTAGTAAATGACATCTCCCTCCAAATCTTGAGCAGCCTTGTTAATTTCTCTAACACCTATTTTCAATCCATCAAATCTTTTCACAGGTTCCGTCTAAAACTCTATTCATTAAGTTTTCAAAATCTATTCTTTAATTTAAACTATCATCATCTCAAATTTGTACAAATGGGACATTCCCTACAGTTCATTATCTTCATTGCAGATAGAATTTTTTGATTAGAAATTAAATCAAATTATGATTTTTCTCAGTGTTAAATTATTTTCTGGCTTTCCAGACCTCATATGCCATATAACAACTTTTTTTTGGTCATGACTCTGAAAACCTTGCTATATCTTCCACTTTCCATGCTATATGATTATTCCACTATTGCCCTTTCTGTTCCAGATTTACTGACATTTTTAAATTCATATTTTACCATACCACACCCATTCTAGCTTTAAGTATTACATTTAACCTTTTTCTAGTTAATTTGGATTCATTCATCAGGTCTCACCACAAAATCACTACCTTAGGGAACCCGAGAGAACAGGAGAGTAGGCAAGGACATGGTTGTCATAACTTCGAACTGAAATATTAAAGAATGATATAATTTAAGTATAGCATTAATGGCAGTGTAATTTTAACAATAACAACAACTAATATTTGGAGCACCCTTGTCAGGTGCTCATGTATATGCATTAGCATGGATTTCCTAGCTGCTCCTGACAAAAACCTGTGAAGGCACTGTAAGTATCCTCATATTTTACAGATATTGAAGTGTAGCTTAGAGACAGTAAGTAACTAGCCCAAAGTCACACAGTTAGCAGGTGGTGAAGACAAGAGGCAAATTCAAACAGTGGAATATAGAACCTCTGTATGTGTCCCACTACTATGTAGTTTCAAAATCTGGATTCCATTGCAACTCAAAAATCAAGAAAATTTGATCTGTCTCAAAAGAGCTATTTGAACTATTGACACTGCCAAAGCTAAAATGCACTCTAAATGTTTTTTAGATCACCTCATACTTCTAAATGTCATTTCTGACTTTGATTAGGCAATCTTTTCTTGTGCAGATTTATCATCATCTTTGTGTTCTGGGATAGTAAAAATTATGTCAATTTACATCTGGGAAGATGCATTCAATTAAAATTTAATTAGAATAACAGCATGCTCAATTTTTCTTGTATTATCTTTGGTTTAATGATGGAACAAAATGAGTTATTGACAGACAAAAAAACAATAAAAGTAGGTTTGCATCTGTAAATTAAGATTAAAATATAAAAGACAAATATTTATATCCTCTCTTAAATGATAGTGCTAAATCATAAACAAAAGTTGATTTAAATTGAATGTTTGTGAAAAAGAATTATAAAAATATTTACATTTTGTCATGTTATAATACATGCATACAATTAACAAACTAAACTAAAAAAAGATCCTGACCACGCATTTTTAGTACATCTCATGGAGCTCATCATGTGTTTCCCTATACCCATCACAGTCTATTTAATATTCAGAGAAAGGAATCTATTGCTTATGCACTTGGGTATGACAACAATAATATATTGACATAAAAGTATATTTTCAGGTTTTCTACATATCACACTGTATCTTGGTAACAAAGGATATTTTGAATAGCACTGGCTTATTTTGTTGTGGATTAAATTGGTCTGTGGCACAAAATTAAAGGGAGGCTGGTAGTACCTCTTTACTCAGCAAATCCAGACAACTAAGACATTTTGGAAAGATTTTATGAGCATAGGCTTTTATATTAAAAGCTTGTAAAAAATTAAGTTGAAACTTGCAAATTTATGTGTTAGACACACTTTATCAATCATAATGCTGGAAACAGAATTATTATCCCTCTAAAAGCATTTGCAGCTAATTTAGTGATTAGGATAAGTGAGGGATTCTGATATGATTTGAATGCGGCCCCCAAAATTTCATGTGTTGGAAACTTAATCCCCAATGCAACAGTGTTCAGAGGTGGGACCTTAAAGAGGTAATTAGGTCACGAGGTCAGAGCTCATTATTACTCTTGATTTTACCAACAGAGTGAGGGTAGGTTATCAGAGGAGTAAGTTCCTGCTAAAAATATGAGTTTAACCCTCTCTCTTTCTTGCTGTCTTGCTTGTACACATGTGCATGCGTGCTCTCTAGATCTTCTACCTTCCACCATGGGATAACACAGCAAGAAGGCCCTCACCAGATGCAGGCCACTTGACTTTGTACTTCCAAGTTTCAAGAACTATAAGAAATAAATCTTTGTTCTTTATAAATTACCCAATCTTAGGTGTTGTGTTATAGCAGCACAAAACAGAAAATGACAGTCTCTATAGCAATTGACAAGTTCAGTGAAGCTATGTGATCTTAATTTCTAACAATGTCATATTGTGCAATGATCAAAGTGAAAAGAACTGGAGATTATGGTTTAAAAGGAAACAAGTAGATTCACAATATACCAAGATTTTCCTTCCCTGACATTTAGTCACAGCAATGACTCTTTAGTGTTGGTAAATATTTAGGGTTTTGAGTCCATTGAAAGTGTCAGAGAGAGGAGATGTAGCAGTAAGAGAAGAAAATAGGGTGCTTCAAATTTTCTAATAACAAATGGGGTCTCCAACAAATAATTTGGGAAAAAGTGTTATCATACGTTGATATTAATTAATTTGTTACTATATTGACTGTATATGTTGTCAGGTAACATTCACATTACTTACTACTTACTATAGGTTGCAAATAATATTTTCTTGCATGAACCATAGGATTCAAATTCTTCGACAATTCAAGGGAGTTAGTTTTCATTTGCAACTAGAATAAATTACTTGACTTCCTAAGAGTGAACAGGGAATAGATAGACACTGATGCTTATGAAGAAAAACAGCACAATGTAGAAAAACAAAAGGTGTATTCTCAGGATGGCATTCTGACAGAAAGTATTTTTGAATCTCCCCATTGCCGTCAGTGAAAAAATCTTTTAAGACACATTGCAAGTAGTGCTTGAGTAATATCGCTATATCAAACGTGCCATCATTTAATCTTATCTGAATCAGTTACCAATACACAGATTTTCAGTTGTATGTCATCTCATCAATTTAGGCATTTTACTACAGTCTATGTCAAACTGAATATTAACATCAAAAAACCCATAACTTCATAAAAGATGCTTGATGATGCATATACATATTTTAATGAATATTTTGACATTATCTAAAATTCCAGGCATTTATAAATCATGGTTTGGCATTTTGATTTAATTTATTTGTATTTAAATATTTATTGATGTATAATATGCATACAGGGGCACATGCACAAAGCATTAATGTAAAGCTCAATGAATTATTACAAGGGAAATACATTTGTGTAATCATAAAGTAGAATGAGCTCTGTTCTGCCCCTGACAACCACCTTCTCCCTTCTTCCTTCCCAAATGTAGCCACAATCATTTTTTTATTTTTTATTTTATTCATGTATTTATTTTGAGATGGATACTCACTCTGTCGCCCAAGCTGGAGTGCAGTGGTGTGACCTCAGCTCACTGCAACCTCTGCCTCCCAGGTTCAAGCGATTCTCCCACCTCAACCTCCAGAGTAGTTGGGACTACAGGCATGTTCCATCACACCTGGCTAATTTTTTGTATTTTTAGTAGAGCCAGCATTTCACCCTGTTAGCCAGAATGATCTCGATCTCCTGATTTCGTGGTCTGCCTGCCTCATCTCCCAAAGTGCTGAGATTACACGTGTAAGCCACTGTGCCCAGCCGGTAACCACAATCTTAAGAACTTATGTTGTAGATAAACTTTGTCTTTTTATACAAGCATTTTTAACAGAACAGTTTAAACATATATAAAATCAACAAGATAGTATAATAGACCTGACACCCAGCCTCAGCGACTACTAATCATGTACCATTTTTGTTTCATCTATAATTCAACCCATTCCCCACCCCTGTTTTCTTGTTCTTTCTAGCTATGTTTTGTGAGATAAGATGTATATGCATTGAAATGTACAATGTTAACTACTTTTTTAACAAATTAATATTCACATAACCTTTTCCCCTTTTAAAAATAGAATTACTTCAATTAACAATCATTAATGTGCTTGTGACACACCTGGAAATATTTAAAATCCAGATTTTGATAAAATAGATCTAGTTTTCTTTCTGAAAATTTGTATGTCTAACAAGGTAGAGATCCATGGAGCACATGGTAACTAAAAGATCTCTTCTATCTAAAGTACATAAAATTAAGAACAATTGACCTCCAGTGAAAGGACCAATCAAAACACATGTGCAATATGCCATCTGTAGGAGTATGTGGTTAATAATAACATGAATCGATAAAACAATGTTATAATAATTTTAATCCAAAATTAGCAAAATCCCTATTATGGTTTCCATAGAAATGCTTCTTCCGAGTTAAAAAAAAAAATAGTATGAGACGTCAGTGGTTAAAAACAGCAATGATTTGAGTGTAGATGTCTTATAAAGTAAGTAGCAGATTTGGAAGTAGATGTTTTATTAAGTAGCAGACCCCTCTTCCCACCCATAGGTGGCCTTTGCAGGCCTCAAATTACCTCAAATTTAGTCATTTATGCTTTAATTGCACATACTTCTCACAGCTTCCCAATAAAATATTTTAATAACCTTATAAAATTTAACTCAGTTTTTTAATAAAATTAAGTAACACTTTTATATGATATTATAATTTCCATTTATATTAAACTTACATAACTTCATTAGGCAGTGTCTGTGTGTCCACTACCTGATATTCCTTGGGATTCCACCATTTGCACAGGCACCACAGCTGAGAAGCAGGGACTCACCAGACAGGATATTCCTTGCATCTCTTTCTTTCTCAGGTCATGAGTTAATCAGTCAATCAAGTCACATGAGAATAGACCATATATTACCTAGCATAGAGGTCTCATTCCAGGACACTCTTCTCAAAGGAGAAAATGATCAGAAAATCCTCTTAGGGGGCATTTGCTGAAACAAATGCTAAGGGCCCTAAGGGATGAGAACTCTGATCAGAAGCTACAAGTTTCTCAGGAGGGAGGAATGAGACAGTCAGTCTGAACCTGGAGCTTCATTACTTTGTCCTATCTCATCAAGATACTTCTGAAGGGCTGTTCTGGAGCATGTCTTGATGGTGAAGGTTGGGAAACAGTGTGGCCATTGATGGGACTCAGGTAAGCTGTGTCATAGGGAGGCAGTGGTCAATGCTAAGCATCTGGGATGGTGTCCTTGTGGGTAGTGGGTTGCCTCTTTGGGTTCAAGTCCAATTTCACTACAGACTAAGCTGGAGAGACTAGGCTTCTAGATTCCCATCTCTGGTTCTCTGGGGGTGGGGTCTGGAAGGAGCTGAGTCTCAGTATATTTGGGAAATTATGGAAAGTTTGTTTGGGAACTTTCTGGTGCCTGCACGTTTAATTTGCTGTCCTGGCCACATATATTCTTAGCAGGCAGAGAGCTGGGTTTGCATTCACATCAACACAATCATGAGCCAGAGGCTGGGTGTTTTGGTGGCAGGCTAGGGTACATCAAGAGAGAAAGTTTCAAGCCTGTTGACTGTCAGCTTGGCAATGAGGGTTGAGTTCTGATCCAAGTGCTTGGTTGCAGCCTGAGGCCAATCAATAAACCCACCTCCCATCCTTTAGTTGCCCACGAGGTGAAAGGGAGCCCAGTTCATGTCTTGATGGGAGGCTCTCCCAGTTGCATGGATCACATCTCAGGTTTCTTCACCACTGAGTGACTTGTGAGAACAAATTCAGGACAGATCTATATTTGTGGATATGTGGGCTGGCATTACTCCCTCAGTTTTGCTGATCCTTCGATTCAAGTCTCCTGGAAAATTTCTGCAGTGGAAACTTCCTCTGCAGCTCTTTTTACCTGCAGAATAAACTATGTTAAGTACTTGTTTGTGTCTGGATTTCCTGTCACCATTTGGAGGAGAGGAAGCAAGGGCTCAGTTCTCATTCACATATTGCTGTGAGGAAAGCATTTTGCCAAGGCTCTGTCTTCGTGCCAGAATAAGCTCCCAACCCTAAGCATCCCCACATGGTTTCTTGATGTATAATCAAGATGTGCTCTCATTTGTAATCCACTGCTCTTCCTGCCTGCCATACACAGTTTCAAGATATCCCCATACACCTGCCTCAGTGATCCTCCAGGAATAGAATGAGCTCCTGAGTGAGGAAATCTGGAGTATGCTGAGCTCTTTGTGTATTTCTTTCTTTTTTTTTTTTTGCTTTTGTTTTTATTATTATTATTATTTTATTGTGTTTTAGGTTTTGAGGTACATGTGAAGAACATGCAAGATTGCAGCCATAAAAAACATTTGTGTCCTTTGTAGGGACATGGATGAACCTGGAAACCATCATTCTTTGTGTATGTCTACTGAGTTTCTATATCTACCCTTGGAAAGGACTGTGGATACAGAGTAAAGGAGGAGACACTGAAATTTCATTGTCCAGGGATGGTTTCAACCTCCCAAGTTTCTTGCCTTTGCCTTAGTTTCTCCTGTCAGTATTGGTAAAGAGCCCTGGAGTCTGGAGTTGTCAGGTTTCCTTGTTTCCAGGTTATGCTTATTTTTCTTATTTGGCCCAACGGTTGCGGGAAAGGATTCCATCCCAGTACTTCACTGGGTATCTCCTGGTCCTGGCCATCTCCTGGTCCTGGCCATGTATTCTAAGATCTGACAGTTCTTATACTTTCTTTGTGGGTTGAAGAGAGGGAAGATCAGCGGGTCAGTATCATCACAGGCAGCTGCAAAAGCATAAAGATGAAGAGATGTGTATGGTGAGAAATGGGGAAAGAGGTGTGCAACCCCTAAGCCCTCCCTGGGCATGGGAGGAACCTTCCTGTGTTCAGCTGTGCAAGAAGTTCTCTTTGTTTGTTTGTTTTCTGAAACATGTTCTTCCTCTGGCTGGAGTGCAGTGGTGCAATCAAGACTCATACGGCCTTGATCTCCTGGGATCAAGTAATCCTCCCACCTCAGGCTCTCTAGTAGCTGGGACTAAAGGTGTGTGCAACCATGCCTGGCTAATTTTTGAATTTTTTGAACAGATGCAGGTCTCACAATGTTGTCCAGGTTGGTCTTGAACTTCCGGGATCAAGACATCCATCTTCCTCAACCTTCCAAAGTGTTGGGATTACAGGTATGTGCCACTGTCCAGCTGCATTTTAAATATAAGAAAGTTCTTTTTATATTTGTGCTTTAATGTTTTGAATGTGTTCAATATTGAATTTTGTATCATATCACATAGTTATATTGTAAGAAATAATGAGAACCAAGGAACAATTCACAATTTGGGGGAGTAATATTTCCTTTTCAGATTAATTTGTGTAATCATGTAGAGTGAATAAATACTTAGATAATGGTTAGAACTACAAAGGAGGTAACATTAAGCATAAAAAATACCTTGATTTTTTTGTTCTCTTTATCCTTTCTGGGTTTATCTCCTACTTCTAAATCTTTTTCCTCCATATTCAGATAATTCACTGTGAGTTCTGTTGCCCACTGTCCAAAGATTTTTATATGTGCAGTAGTCACTCCTACCTTCTGCTCTCAAAATTATTGTCCTTCGAGTTTGATATAGCCAATGCTGCTTCATCATGTTACTGAAACCTGTGCCAATAAGTGACATTCTTGGAGCTGTAGCTGACCACTGTCCTAGCTTTTACAAGCACTAGCTCTAGGAATGTAGGTATGACAGGCCTGGGCTTGGAGTTTAGTCTTTCTGTATAAATTACATTGGAACTAGCTGCTAATTTTAACCTGTGTAGCAGTGCAGGCATGCTTAATTTATAGAAGTGATTTTTAAGTTGGATTGGAGTATCTTGTAACTGGCATAATTTTTAAATGTAGGGTCTTGTTTTTAGTCTCAGATTATGTTAACTAAACTCAAATACTGTTCTTTACTAATTGAGTAGCTGAGAGAATGGTCATTTTGAATAAGTGCATCTTTGAACAAAATTGTTAAAGGATTTCTACTTTTGGCAGAATCTGAAAACTGATTTATCTAGAATGAAAGACAGTGGAACAGGAATTGAATGTTGACAGCCTGTGTTGGAGTGGGGTGGATGTGGTTTGAAAATGATACATGCTAATGACTTGCTAATCTGGGACAAATGAAGTGTTTGTTGGTTTAAAATACCTAATAAAGCTTATCTGTAAAACAAAAACAAAACAAAACAAAAAAAAGTCATGGTCTGGCTTTGTTGCCCTGTCACCCAGGCTAGAGCAATGGTATTAGCTCTCTGTAACCTTGATTCCTGGGCTCAAGCAATCCTCCTACCTCAGTGTGCTGAGTAGCTGGGACTATGGGCATGTTACACTATACCCAGCTATGTTTTTATTTTTTATATAGCTAGGGTCTTGCTACGTTTCCCAGGCTTATCTTTAACTCCTGACCTCAAGCAATACTCCCACCTCAGCCTCCCAGAGTACTTGGATTTTTGGTATAAACCATTAAGCCCAGCTTGAAGTGTTCTTAGTACTGATGAAACCTAGCATATATTTACCAACTGGACTCAGTTCCTTAGAATTGCAGTGTGCAGAGACTATTCTGTGTTTTGTGCCTAATAAGAAATAATCTCTCTCCTTTAAGTGTATTTCTCTTTGATCTTAGTCTCAAAACAATCCTACCTTTCAATCTTAAATTTTCTAAACAATATTTTCAATTGTTGGTCATTTTATTTTTTTGGAGCCTGGAACCCCAGGTTCCACCACCATCATTGTGGAAGCTGACACTGGAATTTTGTGATGCCTTTCAGACTTTTGTGCTCTCACTCACTGATTCCATCTGGACCCAGTACTCAGGACTTGTCTTGTTCTGTGGCCCCATTCAGAGGCTGATTCAGCAACGAGGATTGTTTTCCACATCCCTATGATTTCATCCCCCTCCAATCAGCAGCACCCATTTCCTAGGCCCCTGCTAGGCAAATTAACCACAAAATCCCTAGCCTCTGAGGTCTTGGGGAGACAAATTTGAAAATTAACTTCCATTCTTCAGCTTGGCTGGCCCTGTGATTATTAAACTCTGTCTTTGCTGCCAAAAACCTGTTCTCAATGCATTGGCTTTTCTAAAGAGTGGGCAAGATGAACCCGTCAGGTAATTACACTTCCTAGTCAATCATTCATTTGTGAATTTAATACTCCTTTTATAATTATTCCAAAAAACAGCTAAAAGATTCCGTCTTCACCAAAAATGCATGCCCTTGAGTTAGAAATCATCAAGATAATTCTAAACAGTTGCTTTGTGTAGAACTGCCAATATTAAATCATGAGTTTCAGTAAACTACTTTGGAACTGAAATCTTACTATGATAATTGCAATTTTATAAATATAGGCAGGCAACAATCACAAGTTTGAAAATTAAGTGGCCAAAGCAGTGTGCATATTTATGTTTGGTTACTTAAAGCATGAGCTCAATGTCTGTAGCTTAATAAAGTCTGAAATTTAACTTAAAGTGCAAGTATACCTTCTCCACATTATTGATGATTCACTGCTAAGCAATACATTTAGCTTAAATCACAAAAGATTAGGTAATATTAATGCCATGAGACTTTCCAAATAAAGAATTTCCCATATATATGTTGATTGATAGCCATGAACTTATTCAAAGCTCAGGAAAAAGCTGAGTGATGTCAAGCAGTTGGCAACTATGCAGATTAATCAAAGTAATACCTCATTGCTCTGGAAACAATGACAGGAACTCATGTTGAATTTGACAGGTTCACTGACATTAGCTCTAATAAGACCACATTTCAGTGCAGTTGCATTAGGCTACAAACTGAACTGCCAGTAGTCCTGGAGGAGGAGAAATGATTCATGCTATCAGATACTGCGCAGACAAGCAATGAGTGTTTACTGCTTGAATGAGATGGAGTAGGCATGTTTTATTGCCTCCATAATCTTCTTTGAATTGCATTTGTCCAAACATCCCACTATTTCAAACAAATAAAGTATGTCTCCATGCTCATGGATCTTGGGGAGCTATTTGTGTCCAGGCCTTATCTCTTATGGCCCCAGAGCTCCAGCCTGTAGACCCATGACCCGTGATAGCGTTGGATAATCATAATTAAGTACACAACTTAATAAAATTAATATGCTCAAATATGTGATGTCAAAAGAAAACAGTAGACAGAATTCTGAGAACAAAGATTCCTGTGTAAATGCTGCATAATGAAGGTTGTCATTGAGTTCAGCCTTACTTGATGAGGTGATTGGAGAAGGGGCAATAAAAGAAGCAGAGCATTTCAAGGAACAGAAAATGTAACAAAATAATGAAAACATTAGACTGGGATGTGTTAAATGTTCTAAGAGATGCCAGCTCCAAAAGGAATTGTTTGCAATTTAAAGCTACAAATCATATTTAGGGAGGAATAGGGTTGGGTGACTCAAACAGAGAGATTTTTAATGCCTTGAAAAGCAGGAGGAAAATCCCAATCTCAGCAATACATACATTTTATATATATATATATATACACACACACATATATATTATGGTGTGTATATATATATATATAGTATATATATACACACATATATATTTATTTATATATATATATATAATATATATATTTATTTATTTATTTATGAGATGGAATTTCACTCTTATTGCCCAGGCTGGAGTGCAATGGCACAATCTTGAGTCACTGAAACCTCCACCTCCCAGGTTCAAGCGATTCTCCTGCCTCAGCCTCCCAAGTAGCTGGGATTACAGGCACCCACCACCACACCAGGGTAATTTTTGTATTTTTAGTAGAGATGGGTTTTCACTATGTTGGCCAGGCTGGTTGTGAACTCCTGACCTCAGGTGATCCACCTACCTCGGCCTTACAAAGTGCTGGGATTACAGGTGTGAGCCACCGCCCCAGCCATGAATTTTTTTTAAATTATGATATGAAATAAGAGAAAAACTTATATTTTAGGAAAAGTTGATCACTTAGTATTGTGAAAATACTATTAGCAAAAGCCTAAATGATTTTTTTCGTAAGTTGGAAAATGTTGAGAAACATGTTTACTTTTGTTATTGAAAGGCTGTGCATGCCCTCAGCTTATAAAGTCTATCTGGGATTATTTTTGTCAAAATTTTAATTTATATTTTATATAATTTATTTCAGATAAAACATTTAATTATACTACTTTTCTATGCTACTTTTTTTTTGCCAAATTTAAGTATATTGTTCTAATATACTTACTTATATAGAATAGACATGCTTTATTTCTTCCATAATATTCTTTGAATTGCATATTCCCAAAGCATCCCACAGACACTCATTACTTGTCTGTGTAGTATCTGATAACATGAATATTATATTTTTCTAAAATACTAAAGAGTAGTATGATTCTTATTTTCTCTATCATAAAGCTTCAATATTACATTTATCTTGCCATTTTGTATAAATTACATCATCACCCAATCCTCTCTTCCTATCTTTATTATTAATATTTTAGAGGTTTTTTTAGGTGAAATTTATTTTATTTAATTAATTAATTAAATAATTTTTGATACAGGATCTCACTCTGTCACCCAGGCTGGAGTGCAGTGGTGCGATCTCAACTACTGCAACCTCCAACTCCCAGGTTCAAGTGATTCTTCCACCTCAGCTTGCCGAATAGTTGGGATTACAAGTGTTAGCCACCACACCTGGCTGACTTTTTTTGTATTTTTAGTAGAGTCAGGGTTTTGTCACTTTGGCCAGGCTGGTCTCAAATGCCTGGACTCAAGTGATCTGCTCGCCTCAGCCTCCCAAAATGCTGATATTACAAGCATGAGCCACCGCCCATGGCCCTAGGCGAAATTAAAACATCATATTTCTTCCATCAGCTTTTAGCCTTCTATGATGATTTTTATTTATCTGGCATATTTTTATAAATCATGAATATTGAAAAAGGAAATAAGTTGCATTAAATTTTGGCAAGGAGGAAAATAAGATGTGGAACACCGAAGATTCTCTTAGGAGAAAGTCTACTGATAAATTAGGAAAATTTTAAGGTGAAAAGATGTTGTTAAGAGAAATAAATAAAATCAAAGGCCCACTCACAGTCTTCAAAATGTCACTAAAACCTACTGATATTCATCCTCTAGGTAGGTGATTTAAGCCAGGCCAGTCTATTTACAGAACTAGGGATCATTAAAATAAATTGCCAGTATTAGCCTATTTCCACGGTAACCAAAGAGAACTCAATTTCTTTCCTATTGCTTTCTATCCTTGAGGTTGTATGACGGCTCTAAGTCTTGATTGTTCATTATAAGACCCAGTCCTAGCCCCTTCCTCACTGCTTGTTGTTCTCCTCATGTGTTCACATTTGATGGGTACATATAAAATATAATGCTGCCTGCCCAAGCCACTCCTGGTGGTTTAGACCTAGTGGAGGCAATTAGTAGGTAGCATTATAATTGTCTAGTAGTACTTTTATGCACCTCAGTGATTCCTAGGAGAGAATCTAGCAATGCCACTACTAGGAAATTATGAAAAAAGGCAGGCCAGGCATGGTGACTCATACCTGTAATCCCAACAATGGGAGGCCGAGACAAGTGGATCACCTGAGCTTGGAGTTCAAGACCAGCTTGACCAACATGGAGAAACTCCGTCTCTACTACAAATACAAAATTAGCTGCGTGTGGTGGTTCATGCTTTTAATCCCAGCTACTTGGGAGGCTGAGGCAGGAGAATCACTTGAATCTGGAAGGTAAAAGTTGTGGGAGCTGAGATGGCACCATTGCAATCCAGTCTGGGCAACAAGAGTGAAACTCTGTCTCAAAAAAAAAAAAAAAAAAAAGCAATACTAGAACAATAAAAATCTACTGTCATTAATTTATAATGTAGCACCATTCAGAAAAAAAAAATCTGTGGTAGATACCTGTGAAGGTCTGCTATAATTTTAGATGATAGCCTGCAAACTAACATTTAAGCCACTTGAATTGTGAGGCAATATGATATTCATTAAAATGTATGCCAGCTGCAACAAACACCCATTAGTTTGCCATCAAATGAAAAGGCATTCAATGTTCCCACTGCTTCCTCAGGCTCTAACGCAGTCTGTAGTGTACAAATCTTAGGTTTTCAACTTTCTGAATGTGTAGCCCAGGGAAATTTTAAGAGTTTTTGAAAGAATATAATAATAATGATCTTGCTTTCTCTATGTAAAGTTTTGAATACTTACTGGATGTGTGGCCTGGTTAAGCATTGTCATGTTTTTCAAGCCATGTTAAATTTTTTGAAAAAAGGTGAGAAGTATATTTTTATAGACTTTGGAATATGACAAAAATGATTCAAATTGGCTTAAAATACAGAGAATATATTACCTCTAATTTAAAAAATTGCCAACTTAGTTGATAGCTTCGGAGGTCTAATGTTATTTACTTAAAAAGATATCCCCAAGTTGTTTTCTAGGACAGAAGAAATTTCTCCTCTTATTTTAATGATGAGAATGTGTTCACTTATTCTTTTCAGTCAATTTCTGAGGAGGCTTGAGTTAAAGATGGAATGATAACCATAATCAAAGATAAAGATGGACTGAGTATGCAATGAATGGTGTGTGAGTGCTGTGGTGAGTTTAATAATCATCATCTACAACTAAACAAATTAAAACTTAGAAAAGTTCACTCTTACTCAACATCTACCACTTTAGGACTGTTAAAGCCAAAATTAAGAATGACTTTAAATTTTATCTAAATTTTTCCCAGCATAATCTATTTTTAATATATTTATTAACCATAGACTTAGTTAACAGCTATAGATAAATTATGTTAGATCTTAGGGTTTAAAAATGAATAAGATAACCCCACAATAAATGTCATCCAGAAAGGCTGAACATATAATAGATGGTTTATTAACGAATGGATGTTAAGTGAAAAGATACAGATACGCACATGAGTCAGCATAGGGGAGGTGTTAGCAGTGGCGAATCCATACAGGTAGGCAGCAACTCAGTCCTAGTCTCCTCAAAAGAAATAACTCATCCAAAGGGCATAGGGCAGAGTGAGAGACCAAGGCAAGTTTTTGAGCAGGAGTGAGAGTTTATTTAAAAGTTGTAGAGCAAGAACCAAAGGAAATAAAGTACACTTGAAAGAAGGCCAAGTGAGTAATTTTAGAGATTCAAGTGCCTTGTCTGACTCTTGACTTGGGGTTCTATACAATGGCATCATTCTGAGTTTTGCATTTCTTCCCACTGCTTCTTCCATTGGGATGGGCTGCCCACAGGCACAGTGGCCTGCCAGCTTTTGGGAGGGGCCACATGCACAGTGCGTTTACTGGAATTCTGCACATGCTCCTTTGAGGCATTTTCCCCTTACCAGTCAAGTGTTCCTAGAGGAAGGTCATATACCAGTTAAGCTCTGCCATTTTGCCTCTTAGTGCACATGCTTGAGCCCACTCACTCAGCTCCTGCAATCTTATCATGAAGTTGCTAATCACCAGCTTCAGGTGTTTTCTATCTATTAAGAGACTGCCTTTCCCTGGCGCTGGTTGCCACTAATTATTATCTTAGATGAACAATTTAACAACTGACTGACCATCACCTGTTGGTCTCATGACACCGCCCCCCCAGGGGTCATTTCCTGCCTTGCTCATGTCTGGATAGCTACCTACTCTAACAGAGGGACATATAGCAAAGTGCAATGGGACTTGAGGGAAAGGAGACAGATGAGCTGAATCACAAAGAATGAGACTCCACATTTATTGAAGTCACTGGGAATCATCTAACAGAAAAACATGTCCATCTACAGCTAATGAAAATGTTATTTTCTTTCTCTATCCCTATTCCTGATTTTATGTACTTTTGTTCATTGTTCTTAATATTTGGTTTAGTTTCTTTAGAGACTTATATAGGAGCTGGTTTTTATGGCTTTAAAATCTTGAAATTAACCATGGACATTTATATAAATTTATCATATGCATAAATTCCTAAAAGAAAAATTTATGTACTAATTAAAATGAATGTTCTATTTAGAAAGAAAGCAAATTGAAAATGGAAATAACTATAAAATTATTTCATTGGTCACTGGCAAAATGCTCTCAGCAATTTTTCCGGCCTATGAATATAAGTATTTAAAGTATCACTGTACTATTATATAAATTCTACTTATATTATACTAGCAGTTTTCAAAAGCCTCTCTTTTTTTTGCCTATTGTAAAGGTAAGAATAAGACATTGTATCAGAAATCCACAGTTGCTTCTGTAGGGAAGGAAAAAAAAATCTTTTTTCTCTACCTATTTTAGTTTCAAATTTGAGGCTCTGTAATATAGACCAACACAACTCAGATTAACAAGAAAAATCCATCATGAAGTTTATCAGTGTGCACGTTGCACTTACACATGGTAACACTTAGTGATGAGTAACTCAAAGGGTGATGATAATTGGAGTTTATATAGCATCTTAACAACAACCTTGTAAATCTTTAGAGAAGTGACAGCATAAAAAAAACAGGACTGAGCTTTTAGGGTACCAAATAGTAGAAAGGTAAATACATGGAGGAAACTAAGAAAGGGCTTGTCATGCAGGTTCTGGTAGTGCTGTATCTGGGTTGATAGGGTTTAGAGTTGTCCCAGATGACTGGTGATTGGTGATTAACTTCTTTCGTTCTATATAGAGAATAGGGGACACCTTTATAAATTTTTGTCTTGCTTTTAAGCAAGTGAGAAAAGGCAGAATGTTTTTTGTATCTACATCTCAATTGCCTTTAGCTTAAAGTAAACCTTTCAAAGTGGCATATTTTAGGATGGTATATTCTGCTTTCCTTCACTTGAAACTACTCAATAATCAGTTACAAAACATGTTAGAAGTGGAAAGTAAATTTTCACTCTAGACCTTTCCAAATATAATAGGCCATAAATCAGCTAATAATACTTACCTATGTTATATATTTTCTGGTACAGTTAACTCCTTTTTTTAGAATTCTGTTCATTCATATAATTTACTTAGAAGTAAACAAAAGTAAAAATTTTGAAGCAATGTCAAACAAAAGGAAAGGAAGAAGAATTTTCTCCCAGGATATATAACTCAATTATTTATAAAACCATTCTCTCAAAGTATCAGGATTCTTGAAAGACCTTGTTTTGCTTTCTTTGTTTGAAGTGAAGAGCTAGAAATAAAAGCAATAGGATTACTCCTCCTCAAATTATTCCTGGAAGAGGCAAATAAGTTCTGGTCACTCTTCAGCCTTAATGAAGAATTGAAAGCATCACAAGGTAGTCAAAATTTGAGGCATGAACTTCTAAGGAATGTCCCGTCACAGATAGTTCATATTCACAAGTTCCTATTGTACAGTTTTATTTCAAAATGGTGAAAATTATTGAAACTCAGATGATGAAACAGTCTTCAAAGCATGAGTAGCTTATACACTTTATATAACTGCTAAGAATATTTTCTTGAATGCTAGTGGAGGAAGGGTTATCCACAGCTATTGTAGAAGTTTTAAGGAATCACATTCTAAAAACTACACAAAAGAAAACTGATAAAGCAACTGCTAGAAACATACCCATATCTTAAAAACAACTCGACAGAAAGGTGAGTCTCCTAACAATTGATGTAGGATATCTAAAAAAGGAATAAAAATATAGTACATAGATCTTGGAAAAACAGTATTTCCCAATTAGCAAGATCCACAGAATGTGCAGCTTTATTCTTGTATTTTAATATGAGGTCTTTTCAGCAGGCATATATTCCCAAATCAGAGACAGAGGCAATTAGCACCATTGACAGACAAATGTCAGTAAATGTTATATTAATATAATTTATTTTCTTTAACCTGATGTCATCTTCCCCAGGCAAACTTCTGCTTAAAATGTATCTTTCATTTGTTTTCTGTAATTAAGAAATTAGCTGATTATCCTAATGGATTTCATACTGCTCATTATAATTCAGTAAACTGATAAACAGGTTTTATATCAAGTTTTTAATTTTACTGGTCTTGATCTCTTGACCTTGGGATCCGCCTGCCTCGGCCTCCCGAGCCAACTTTTGAAACTGAAACCAACTGAATAGAGCCGTAACAGTAGAGAGAGAGAAAAAAAAAAAAAAAAAAAAAAACCTCCCAGACTATGAATAGTGATAACCACTTTTACATCAAACCAGACTATTCTGTAAGCTCCTGCCAGGAAAAAAAAAAAACTCACAGTCTCCTTTCAAATCACATTATTTACACAATGGACAAAACAAAAAGAAGGATTAGGCAAAGTAAACATTATGGCAGTCAAAAAACTCTTTATAAATGCTTTATTTCTCCACAAAGTTAATGCATAAAGTCATACACAAAGACACATACTCATTCATCATCCCTATGTGATATTAATAGAGATGTTCATTACAACAGTAGTATTTTTTTATTTTTAAAATGCAAGTAGATAATCTGAACTTTGCTATGGAAAATTGTCACAGAATAGTAGAAGGAATTTCAGTTTGATTGGGAGATGAAGCAGATCCAAATGAATGAGAAATATATAAGAGACACATTGAGAAATTGGAGACAACAGGTTCAACTTCTCAGCTGTCAAAATCTGCCCCAGTTCTCACATAAATTTAATCATTCATAGACTAATAGAGCCAGGGCTTCAAGCACTGAAAAGCAGCTAAGACTCTATCCTGCTTCCAAGCTAACAAGATAGGTTTCACAGTTTCATACATGTTGGCAGAGAACATAAGATTCCTGGGTTGGAGACAATGGCATTTTTTACATTAAAGCACAGCACAAACGTGAGTTTCACATTGGCTCCTGGTTGACTCCTGTTATCCACAAGTCCCACTAAACAACACAGAGCAGCCTAGGTAGATGCTGCAGACAAAATAGGCTTACATTACTAATAAGAAACCCCTAATCTTTCAAAAGCAGCTGCTAACAAACATGGCCAGCCCTTACCTTAAAGAAAGACATTTTCTTTTTTATTCTGGAGGAGAACCAAACGAAACAAAATACAAACAAAAAACAACTTTCCTCTGTCCTGAAGGAAAATACCATCTCTATCCTCTAAGGCTGTTTGATATGTGAACATATTAAAATGTATGTAATGGCATAAATGCCACCAATAACTGTTTGGAAGACATGCAGAAACACAAGACCCATTGAGATTTGTCTCAACTCATAGACAATGCTCATTGACCTTCATTGTAATTTAGACATACAGTTCAAGTGGAATGATGAAAGTGTAAGAAAGATTTTGCAGAAAAACCTCATGTATAATTATATGTTTGGCCTCGGCAGTCTTTTTTTTTTTCTCTTCTCTCTTCTAATTTATATATGTGTGTGTGTGTGTGTGTGTATACATATATACATACATATGTGTGTGTACGTATATGTGTGTATATATACACACACATATACATATTGTGTATATGTATATATACACATATATATATATACAGAAACACACACACACACACATATATATACACCTTGTAATAACCCCTTTGGCACGTGTGTGTGTGTGTGTGTGTGTGTGTGTATATATATATATGTGATATCCTGAAAACTGAAGTTAAATAGCTCTTTGGGTGCAGGAATAAGTTTGTAATAACCCCTTTGACATGTGTGTGTATATATATATATATTTATTATTTGAGGAGGAAGATTTCAAGGAGGAGAATTGTATTTAAAGGGAATCCAAAATGAACTGTAAACCTCATCTTTGATTTTAGTGTCAAGTTCTTTTTTTTTATTATTATTATACTTTAGGTTCTGAGGTACATGTGCAGATCATACAGGATTGTTGCATAGGTACACACATGGCAATGTGGTTTGTTGCCTCCATCCCCCCACATCACCTACATCTGGCATTCCTCCCCATGTTATCCCTCCCCGACCTCCCCAAACCCCCACTGACCCTCCCTTGGACCCCACCAACAGATCCTAGTGTGTGATGCTCCCCTCCCTGTGTCCATGTGTTCTCATTGTTCAACACCTGCCTATGAGTGAGAACATGTGGTGTTTGATTTTCTGTTCTTTTGTCAGTTTGCTGAGAATGATGGTTTCCAGATTCATTCATGCCCCTACAAAGGACACAAACTCATCTTTTTTATGGCTGCGTAGTATTCCATGGTATATATGTGCCACGTTTTCCTTGTCCAGTCTACCATCAATGGGCATTTGGGTTGGTTCCAGGTCTTTGCTATTGTAAACAGTGCCTCAATGAACATATGTGTGCATGTGTCTTTATAATAGAATGATTTATAATACTTTGGATATATATCCAGTAATGGGATTTCTGGGTCAAATGGAATTTCTATTTCTAGGTTCTTGAGGAATCGCCACACTATCTTCCACAATGGTTGAACTAGTTTACACTCCTACCAACAATGTAAAAGTGTTCCTATTTCTCCATATCCTCTCCAGCATCTGTTGTCTCCAAATTTTATAATGATCAGCATTCTAACTGGCCTGAGGTGGTGTTTCAATGTGGTTTTGATGTGCATTTCTCTAATAATCACTTTTGGATGGGTTTGCCCACTTTGCCCACTTTTGAATGGGTTTGTTTGTTTTCTTCCTGTAAATCTGTTTTAGTTATTTGTAGAGGTAGATTGCAAAATTTTTTTCCCATTCTGTTGGTTTCCATTTCACTCTAATGATTGTTTCTTTTGTTGTACAGAAAGTCTGGAGTTTAATTAAGTCCCATTTGTCTATTTTGGCTTTTGTTGCCAATGCTTTTGGTGTTTTAATCATGAAGTCCTTGCCTATGTCTGTGTCCTGAATGGTTTTGCCTAGGTTTTCTTCTAGAGTTTTATGGTGTTAGGTCTTGTGTTTATGTTTTTAATCCATCTGGAGTTAATTTTATTGTAAGGTGTCAGGAAGGGGTCCAGTTTCTGCTTTCTGCACATGGCTAGCCAGTTTTCCCAACACCGTCTATTAAACAGGGAATCCTTTCCCCATTGCTTATTTTTGTCAGGTTTGTCAAACATTAGGTGGTTGTAGATGTGTGGCATTGCCTCCAGGGCCTCTGTTCTGTTCCATTGGTCTATATTCTCTGTTTTGGTACAAGTACCATGCTGTTTTGATTACTGTAGCCTTGTAGTATTGTTTGAAATTAGGTAGTGTGATGCCCCAGCTTTGTTCTTTTTTCTTAGAATCATCTTGGCTATGCAGGCTCTCTTTTGGTTCCATATGAAGTTTTAGGTGTTTTTTTCCAGTTCTGTGAAGAAGGTCGTTGGTAGCTTGATGGGGATAGCATTGAATCTATAAATTACTTTGGGCAGTATGGCCATTTTCACAATATTGATTCTTCCTAACCATGAGCATGGAATATTTCTCCATCTGTTTGTGTCCTCTCTTACTTCCTTGAGCAGTGGTTTGTAGTTCTCCTTGAAGAGGTCCTTTACATCCTTTCTTAGTTGTATTCCTAGGTATTTTATTCTCTTTGTAGCAATTATGAATGAGAGTTTGCTCATGATTTGACTCTCTGTTAGTCTGTTATTGTTGTGTAGAAATGCTTGTGATTTCTGCACATTGATTTTTTTTTCTTACATTCTGATAGCTTTTACTTTTCCAAGTAGTTTTATTTTGTCTTTGAATTTTTTCATTTCTGGTTTGCTGTGCTCTTTCAAAATTTTATACTGACGTAAACATACACATACATATAATATGTATTGTATACCTAATTAAATGTACATTGTACACATATGCATATGTATATACAAATTTTACATGCACAGAAATTAGTGTGTGTAGCTTACATACCTTAAATGTGTGTATATGTATACAAACACACACATGCACACATTAATACTGTTTCATCTCCTCTGATACACGATAGAAATAATTTGTAAGTATACTTTGCCCCCTTTTTTCTTAATGCCTTTATGTGTCAGCACAGTTCAAGTTCCTTTCATATTGCTCATTGGTGATCAAGCTTCAATTTGTCAGACTAGCAAAATGAGGAAGACTCCTGGAGTATGAGCAAAGGTCATATTAACCTTCCAATCTTCACAACCTAAAACATTCCCTTTTTCTCAGTTACACAGCATGTGCTTTCAATAAACTTGGCCTGTGAGATTGATTGAGTGGCTCCATCTTCCTGCTTGTTGAACCAAAACAAATGTAGAAAGCCACTTCCGCTAACACACTTTACCCCAGTTCCTACAGTCAGTTTTGCAAGAGAGATTGCACTCTGAAGGCTTCATCTGCAAGACCATCTCATCAATTTTCAAACTGTGTGTGTGTGTAAACAAACTTTTTTCTGTAAGGATTTCTCTTAATATCTTAATTCTAGCAATCCTTATTTGTATTCTGCTTATTGTATGTTGAAATATTGTAGAAATCCTTTGATGACTGATAAATTCTACTTTTGTTTCAATTGTAATAGGAACAAAACTTTGTCATGGAACACTTCTTCTTGCAACTATAACTGGATGTTATCATTTTTAAAAAGTTTTATATTTTGCCATAATTTTAGTTTTCAGAAAAGTTGCAAAGATAATCCACTGGGTTCCCAAATACTCCTCCACATCTCCCTTAATATTAACATTTTATGTTACTGTGATAAATTTATCACAACTAAGAAATAAACATTGGATAATTGCTATTAACAAAAGTTCAGATTTTATTAGAATTTAACCAGTTTTTCAATAATTTTTTTTTCTATTCCATTATCCAGTTCAGGACACCATACGTTGTCTCCCTAATTTACTGTACCTTTGACGTTTTCTCATTCCTCATTTGTTTTCAAAGACCTTGACAATTTTCAGAATCACTAGTCAGGTATTTTGAAGAAGTCTCCTAAATTTGAGTTTGATAATTTTTTTTAATAGACCGCATTTATGGAATTGGGTGACAAATATCACAGAAAGTTCCATTTTTTATCACATTTTATCAGGGTGCACATTATATCAAAATGATTTAACACAGGTTATGTTAATCTCAGTCATTTGGTTAAGGCAGAATTTTTTTTTTCTGGTTCTGTTCTTGCTAGCTTATTTTACTTTTTCTTTTATTGCACTTCAGGTTCTGGGGTACACGCGCTGATTATGCAAGATTGTTGCATAGGTACATACTTGGCAAGGTGATTTGCTTCCTCCATCCCCCCGTCACCTGTAACTGGCATTTCTCCCCATGTTATCCCTCCAGGCCTCCCCACCCACTACTGTCCCTCCTTTATCCCCTCCCTACCACCGATCCCAGTACGTAACGCTCCCCTCCCTGTTTCCACATATTCTTATTGTTCAACACTTACCTATGAGTGAGAACATGCAGTGTTTGGTTTTCTGTTCTTGTGTCAGTTTGCTGAGAATGATGGTTTCCAGATTCATCCATGTCCTTACAAAGGACATGAACTCATCCTTTTTTATGGCTGCATAGTAGTCTGTAGTGTATATGTGCCACATTTTCTTTGTCCAGTCTATCATTAATGGGCATTTGAGTTGGTTCCAAGTCTTTGCTATTATAAACAGTGCCACAATGAACATACATACATATGTGTGCGTGTGTCTTTATAATAGAATGATTTATAATCCTTTGGGTATATACCCAATAATGGGATTTCTGGGTCAAATGGAATTTCTATTTCTGGCTCCTTGAGGAATCACCACACTGTCTTCCACAATTGTTGAACTAATTTATACTCCCAACAGTGTATAAGTGTTCCTTTTGCTCCACAACCTCTCCAGAATTTGTTGTCTCCTGATTTTTTAATGATAGCCATTCTAACCGGCATGAGATGGTATCTCAATGTGGTTTTGATTTGGATTTCTCTGATGACTAGTGATGATGAATATTTTTTAATATGTTTGTTGCCCTCATAAATGTCTTCTTTTGAAAAGTGTCTCTTCATATCCTTTGCCCATTTTTCGATGGCTTTGTTTTTTTCTTGTAAATCTGCTTTAGTTCTTTTTAGATTCTGGATATTAGCTCTTTGTCAGATGGGCAGATTGAAAAAATTTTTTCCCATTCTGTTGGTTGCCAGTTCACTCTAATGATTGTTTCTTTTGCTGTGTGGAAACTCTTAAGTTTAATTAATTCCCATTTGAAAGAGCCATATAGTTATCTTAATAAATGTGAAATAATTCCATAAAATCCAATATCTATTCATAGTTTTTAAATATAAAATAAATATTTTTCAATTTAGTAATAAAAGATAACAGTCTGAATCTTCTGAAAGTTATCTGTAAAACCAACAGTAAATGTTATACTGATGAAATATTAAGAACATTTTTGTTATGATTAGATAGAAAACAAAATGCATGCTGTCACCTCTTCAATATTCTTCTACAATAAATTTGTGTTGTTGTAGTAATATTAGAGACAAAATATAAATTCCATATGTATAATTAAACAAAATGTGATTTAGGAACACAAAGTAAGTTCTAATGAAATAAAACAATGTGATTACTACAAAGTGGATATATGGGCTTTCCTGGGGGAAAGAGAGGAAAAGAGAGATGATGACACAATCAGGAGTCAAGACTGAAGATTTTAGAAACATGGTAACATTATGTTTCTTAAATTGGATGGTGAATATGCTAGTATGTATTTTATTGTTTTAAACTGAATACAGAAGTACATTTGTATAAATATTATATTCCATAATAAAATTTTTCATTAAACTAGGAGACAAAAATAAATTTAAAGTTACTCAATGTCCAGTTCTGGGCTTTCTTCTTCTGAATTTTATCATGTATACATGATAATATAATTCCAATCATTATTCTCTTGCTCATAACAGTATTTCATTCAAAGATAAAACCTTTTTAGATAATCCATCCTTCAATATAGCTAAATACCTGCCCTTATCTGTTATACAGAACCCGAATGTTTTCACCCCAATAGTAAGATTTGAACTAACTCATTCCAGGTCAGAATTAGTGAACATTGTCTATATCTCTGTAACTACCATTTTGAAAATCTCATTAGGGTAAATTTTTCAGAAGTTGTAAATACTGCTTTTAGAAACAATATTTTTTAGTATGAATTCTGGCATGTAGAATGAAGGGTTCAGTGAAAATCAGTTCAAAGAATGTGTAAATTGCCCCAACACTACTTCAAAACTAAGTAAATGTCTTTGCTAAAATGCAGCAAAATCTTAAAGTATCTTAATTGTAATTTTTAATATTTTGCTAGAAAAATCACTAAGCATCCTGTTGACTAGCTCAGTATTTAATTTTTAACCATTTTCCAAAACTAAGCATCTGTGTTAAACTTTTAAGTACTGAAATTAACAGGATATTAAAACAATTTTAGGAAAAGCAGTTTCTACCTTTTAAAGGTACTTAAATTAAACGTGTTCTCATAATAGTCATTATATTCAAATTAATTTATACTCAGTATATCCCGAAGATTAAAATTTAAAAAAATATGTAAATTTATATTTATATATTCTTTACATTAATGAAGGCACACTGACCTCTTTTTGAACAAAGTACAATTTCAGGGAAAAACAGGTTTTTTTACAAAGCAAAATCAGAAAATGCATAGGACAAATAAATGCAAAGAAGATGATAAATAAAAATATTACCTTTAGCATTTTATAAAGACTTTAAGAATGCTGAATTTGATTTTATATTCTCAAACTTATTTTGTATGTGTGTTTATTTACTTTCATGTTAATTCTTAAATGCATTTGAACACAGATTACAGTTTAAAGAATATCTCTATACTTATGGAAACCCTTGTCTTAAAGATAGCTAATGATTTTTTTAAGTAATGAAAACTCTGATATTCTCAGAAGATTCTACCTGAAGTAATTTATTACCATGTTATTATTGCTATTATTCACCTCCATGAATGCCTTTTTCCTTGCAAGTGTGTATCCATAGTTTATCAACAAGGCCAGAACAATAAGCCTGTCACTGTAAGGTACACTGTGGCTAGAAGTTTATGAGATGGTGTCCATGTAGATGGCTGCCTCAAGTTTATTTCTTGCATGCCATAACTCTGTTAACTTTTTCTCTAATTTTGTAATATTTGGACATTCTCAGTTAAAGTAAAAAATGTGAAAATTTTATAATTTTTATGTTTTTTAAAGACATACTGACACTCAGTATGAAAAGGAAGCTAAGTCCTCATTCTCTATTCAATATTATTGCTATCAATGTTTTAATACCTGATTTTTTGAGTGAAAGTAGATGAACGCAGAATGGGATAGTTCTCTAATAAACAAATTTGTTGCAATCACTACCTTAAATAGATATGATACTCACTTAAATTAATTTTAAAGATGAATTTAATTATTTCCATTCATTAAGCCCTATTCTGTGATGTGAAAGTACATTCCTCTGTGAAGAGTGGAAAAAAAGAATTGTTTTCTGCCCTCTGATTTTTGCACTCCCTGGAAATGGAATACTAGAAAAGAATATCCCTTGTGGTAGTCAATTAAGAATGACTTAATAAGATAGCCAACAATTAAGTTTCATTGGTAATAAGATTGAAAATGAGATTTCAATGTACAATGAATCATCACTACTTCTATTGAACAATAATGGGCACCTTTAGTTCCTGAACAGGATCGTCAAGAGAATCATCAATGGGTTGGGGTATTTCAGGAAGAAGGTGTAGTGTGTGTTAGTGGATGAAGCTAACCGAGAAAGCAACAATGTAATATAATTAGGAAGAAACTTTAGACAAGATGGGAATGGAGACTCTGTGCTCAGAGTTCAAAGACACAAATAGGAGCTAGGGTGGAGATCGGTTATTTATCATGCCTCTAAAGAAGAAGAATAGAGTGTACTTAGTACACATTCCCCCACACTTTACCCATATCTCCAAGAAAATCAAAATGAAACAAAACTTAATCTGACGATGACAACAACAACAACAACAAACTCTAATATACATAATTTAGGGCATGACCTACCCAACAACATAAAAATAGTTCCTCATGACAGACTAAAGACTCCAACTTTACATTAGACCCCTCACAATGACAATTTAAAAAGATTCCTAGGTTTAACTGTGTATTGTGGACGTGAAGGTCAGTATTTTTCTGCAATTCTAAAATCCTCTTCATCAGTG
This sequence comes from Aotus nancymaae, assembly GCF_030222135.1. NCBI lineage: Eukaryota > Metazoa > Chordata > Mammalia > Primates > Aotidae > Aotus > Aotus nancymaae. The sequence goes on from NW_026988435.1 coordinate 28,485,334, forward strand.
GACTAAGTCCTTAATAAGAGACTCTTTTTTTGAAGTCTAAACATAAACAGGACCATTAGAACCTGGAGAAAGCTCTTCAACAGCCTTCTTTTCTAGTCATCCCTACCAAAAAAGAAGCTTTTCTTTTCTATTTGTACATAGTGATCTGTAATCCTTAGTACTTTAACTCAACTTCATGGAAAACATAAAAACACATTTTTTACTGTAACTTCATCTTTGACCAGATTGCAAAGGCTCATATTCCTTGCTTTAGGGCAAGAGCTGCCACTGAAAAACCTACTGATGTTCTTACCGACTTAGTCCTAGGCTCTTCATTGACTTCATGGCTCCTCATGCAGTACATATATTACTGATACTTCCAACTGAGAATTACACTTTTAAGCGGTAGATTAATGTCTTCTCAGAATCTCCTATCCTTTCTCTCTCATATCACCATTCCTACTATAACACCCCAAATCCTGCCACTTTGGGCCTTACCAGAAGGGAACTCTCACCATTGTCTTACTCAGGGATGTTTCTTCATTTTGCACAAATTTATTAAAGATTCCCATTGAGAACCCTGACCAAATATTTTTTGTTAAGGGATCATGCTTCAAAACTGAAACTAGAGGTTAACAAGAAGGATATGCTATCATTAATGAAAGTTCCCCTTTATTATACATTACTTTACATCAGGTAAAATCAGTCCAGATGGCAGAATTGTTGCTTCTACTAGGGACTGTAAGCTTGTCATCAATCATAGACCAACCCTATATACAAATAGCAGATAACCTTCTCAAGTAGTACTTGGCTATGTTATGTTTTGGAAACAAAGAACGTTACTTTCTTTCACTGGAAATTCCATCAAAAACAGATAAGTTAAGAAACTTTAATATTCGTTTTTACTTTCTAATGAGGAAGTTACTACAGAAGTTGAGACCAATGCAACAAATTACTGATACAAGTAGCAGTGGACAATCTCAGTGTTCTCTATTTCCTGATGTCCAACAGTGGGAGCTTCTGAACCATTCTGTCATGTTATACTTGGAGGTACAGACATAAAGCATGCAAAGTAAAATAGGATACACATTTTCTTAAGAAAAAAACATTACCTGACTCTCTACAATTGATTTTTATCGTATATGAGACTTATTATCTTGGCCTGGGTTGGGTAATTGAGGATCTTATTCCAAATTATGTTAGAGGACCTATTAATTATTCTCATTTTTGCCATCATGGTCATGATGTTAGCTCACTGCTTTGCATCCAGAGTCTTAAATACTTCTCTGTAGCTGCTCTCTTATCAGAAAATCATAATACAATAGCAAAAAGCTCAAGAAGATCTATTGATCTATTGATACAGTTGATTATGGAGACAACTGAATGATCTCAAGCAGTAAAGATCTTGATCTCTAACCTTCCATTAATTGGTAAATCTTTTACAAATGAAAATAAGAAAGAGGGAGACTGACAGATTGAATATACAATGGGTAATTAAAAAATACTATAGGGTAATCTGTCTCTGACCCACAGTTTCTTCAGCAACCAATCCAGGAAGGCAAACAATATCCTCTTTAGCAGTCAGCACAGAAGGGTTAAGAAACCGTGACAATGACTGCTATCTTCCCCATTTTTATCCCCACTTCCAACTCAGAACCAATCATAGAGAGCCAAATATGCTTTCCAAACTGATTGTATATTTCAAATTAGACCTCTTCAGCTTTTCCAGGCCAAAAACCTCCCATCAGAGCATTCCTGAAAGTTTCTACTGTGTTCATTACAGAGCTTTCCCACTCCTCTCCTTGCATTTGAGTCTCCACCAAAGGCAAATGACGGCAGATGAATCCCTTGTTACACGAAGTTATAACTACAAGGCTTTTGTGTTTCCTTATTTAGGTAGACTTCATTTATTGTTCTATCTGCATCCAATAACATCTCTTTCTAATATATTCTTCTCTCAGGATATAATTGTTCTTTAAAACAAGTGTCTTATTTTCAGGAATCACTCTCCTATAATTCCCTAGTCACACATAAGATAAGACTTCATCTATTTCCCATTCAGCATTAAGGATTCACAATTCATTATTTTATCAGCAATCACAAGAATAGTGGCTGGCTATATTATTTCTGGAGCCCATGTCCCAAAACTCATTAACTGTGTGATCTTAGGTCAGTGACAACTCACTTATGCTTTATTTTACTCACTTACATTTACTCATCTATGCCATATTGTGTAATGGGAAAAATGACTCTATATTCCTGATAATCTTGAGATAATTAAATGAGATATTGTTGAGATATTGAGCTATTTAAATGAAATATAGAATTTAACATGATTCTCACATGCACAAAAAGCATATATTAAAATGCTTATAAAAAGTAGCCATTTTATTGGCTATTATTATCAAGTCTAAATATCTGATAACGGGTATCCAACATTGTAAGAGATTTCTCTTCCAGCTAAAAGCATTACATTTCATCATTTCATGAATCAACTTACTTGTATTGAAAATAATATTATAATATAAACTCATATAATTCAAATATTTTCACTTGAATTAAGTACCTATAGGTAATAATTAAGATCTGAAAGCAGAAAAACAAAGTATTAGTTTTTTTGTTGTGGTAATTATATAAAATCCCCTTGAAAACCAAATCTAATTTATGTATTGTCATTGCATCAGTGACTTCTGTTTCAGTACAACAATGACAACTTATTTTTTTAAATCCACTCTCTTCTCTGCTTTCTGCACTTAACTAATCAGGAATAAAACAATACATATCATAAATTGCATTCTAATGCTGTGCATCTCACCTATCTTACCTTCAATTTTGTGTCTCTGTTCATTTTCATTTTCTGTAGTTACCAAATACTACTTAAGAAACTTTGAAATCATGTATACCAAAACCCTTTCAAGAACCAATTATAGTGTTTGCAATAGGCAATAATAACCACAAATTAAATATTTCTCTTGATCACAATCATCTTTTTTAAAATAAGTAGGGCAAAAGTATTATTGATAATACTCACTAATATTTAGAACTTACCACAATCTTCGGGGATGTTTGTACATAAATTTTAAATCTCATCACCATCATAGTTCTTGATAATTATCAAATGAAAATATAAGAGACAAAAGTATTTCTACCTTAATAAATGTATTTAATTATTAAACTGGCAACTACTTATACAGCTTGTTATTTTCTTCATTGCAGAGTAAAAATGTAGTTACATTAAAAAAAAAAAGGACATATACTGAAAGCTTAGTGTGTTACAGAAATGTTTAATAGCTGATACCAGCAAAATCCAGGGTGACTCAATCTATACAATAAAAATAGGCACTTGCTTTATATTATCATCCTCAAGAATTTTGGTTCTTATGAAGTGATGTAAGAGTATGCTTCTTTCTGTTACTTGGAATCAATGGTTATTTCCAATTATCATCATTAGTCCTTTGAATAGAAATGTGTATCATAAGTGCTTTCTCAAAAAAGAATATATTTTACATATGAATATAAAATTATACTAAATTTAAATTTAATAAGATCATATAAAAGGACAAATGGAGCCAGGTACTGTGGTTCATGCCTATAATGCCAGACATTTGGGAGACTGAGGCAGGTGGATCACCTGAGGTCAGAAGTTCAAGACCAGCCTTGCCAACATGGTGAAACCCCATCTCTACTAAAACTACAAAAAGTTTAGCTGAGCGTGGTGACAGACACCTGTAATCTCAGCTACTCAGGACGCTGAGACAGGAGAATTGCTTGAACCTGAGAGGCGGAGGTTGCAGTGAGCCAAGACTGCACCATTGCTCTCAAGCCTGGGCAACAAGATCGAGAATCTGTCTCAGAACAAACAAACAAACAAAAACAGAAAAATGAAAGTCAATTTTACATGTAGAATTTTATTTACCTACAATTTAAAATATGAATGATGCCAAGATTTATATCAATTTGAAATATATACACATTTCCACTTTAATGTGTTAAATAAAAGAAAGATCAAAAACTTAAGGGAGCAAAACTTTATATTCAGAAAGATAAACTACAGCTCTATTTGACAGTTTTAACTACAAAATTTTATATAATAACCACATTTTCAAAAGATTAGGTATAATTGTATATGGTACTAACATAATTTATTAGTCACAGTTTAGGCTATTAGGAGTTTGACATGGATAAGTGTACTAAAAGCATTTTGAAGTTGCTAAAATCAAAATATCATGTCCCCTTTATATTTTTATCATGGTAATAAGATAATAGGTTCTTACAATAATGGAAAGAAATCCTAAGTGTGTTATAGGTTAAAATGAGAAAATGAATACTTTGTAGATATAAGTAAGAAAGTATCTTTCCAGTATTATTTCTATTCCATAATTTCTCAAAAAGTTTTGCTCACTTATTTGAATATTCTCTTTCATAAAACAATAAACCAGATAGTTTTACTGATTATTGATTTTGATATATGACTAGTAGAGAATATACTGTACTAAACAGTTTGGGAGAGAAGTATGCTCAGTTGGGAGTTGATGTTATAGTTTACTCTCTATTTCCAATAATTCATACAAATATTTACAACTATTGGTATTATAATACAGCCTCTATTTATTTCTCTAAGTATTATGTTTCCTTTCCAAGCTTGTGGAAATGATACCTACTTTACTATTTAATTGATTAATTGAATAAAATACAATAAATAAATTATGTTCATACAACTTATGATGAGTTGTATGTTTGTTGAAATGCCAATAAACCAAATTATCAGCCCACAATAACTCACTAAGTAATAAATTTATTATACTTATTGTACTTAATGAAAAACTTAAGTTTATATAATTTTAATTTATTGGATTTCCATTTGAATCATGTAGATTTGTCATTTTTTAATGGGTCCTGCTATTTTGAATAGAGCTTACTACTCTCAAAAATAAGTTTATCTGGAAATGCTCATATTTGAATCATAGTACAATGTAATGCAAATTTTGAAGTGTATTTAATTTATCTGTTCATAAGTTTCCCTGAGAGAAATTGTGAAAGGATTAAAAATTATCCCTTTTACATTAATTTTTGGGGGATTGTTGAGTGCAATTTTCAAAGTATAAGTAATTTTTGTAGTTGTTGATTAGTGTACTTCTTATGATATCAGAAAAATTGTTCATCATAATAAACAAACCCTGTCTTCAGTCCTGTGTCTGAAGTGTTCTTCCCCAATCAGCACTAGGGATTGAAACAAATGGAGAAAGGATAAGGAAACAGAAAGAGGAGACTGTTGCCTAACTGGAGACTCTAAAGGTGCAACCTACAATAGATGAAATTAAAAACAAATTGCTATGGACTGAACTGAAGATAGTCTTCCCAGAGTGCATGCATTGAAACCTTAATCCCCAGTGTGGTAAAGTTTGGAGGTAGGACCACTGGAAGGTAATTGGGGGTCTAGATGAGATCATAGGGGTGGAGCCCCCATGCTGGGAATAGTGTTTTTATAAAGGAACGAAGAGACCAGAGTGCTCTCTCTTTGTGCCACATGAAGATATAAGAAGAAGGTCATCTGGACTACCAGATCTTGTACTTCCCAGGCTTTGAAACTGAAAGAAATAAATGTTTGCTGTTTAAACACTCAATATATGTTTTCTGGAATACCAGAAGTCACTATGTTCACAAACAAACAAATCAAACATATAAATCCATATTTTGATTAAAAACAAAAACAAAAATGTGAACCCTTAAAATTCTGTCAAAAGTTCCATGATAACTTCATAAATTTAATTTTTTCATCAATAAAAAGGGGATTATTAAATTACTTTAAGACTCTAAGTCATAAACCACATTTAATTTTTGATAGTATAAATCTAGAAAGCAGTAGATTTAGTCTAACATTTTAATTATGTTTAATTATGTTGAAATTCTATGAACTTGGATTAAAATTGAATTAAATAATATAATTTTTAAGGTAATCTGGAAAAACCTTCCACAATATTTACTTTTTGCAATTTTCTAATATTTGAGTCATATTAATTCCAATGAAGCTAGATATAACAGTCCAAAGAATGTAAAAAATATAATTCTGTAAATACAAAATATTGTTGACACTTAAAATAACAACTGGTAACAGTAGAATGTATAGTTGCCTAGATTCATCATTAAAATTATATTTTAGAAAATTTGAATATCTCAAGTTCCTAAAATAAATCTTATATGTGGGATTAGAAGTAGTGATCCTGACAATCTATAGTAAATAAAAACATTATATTGTAAATAAAACCATATAATTTTTTTGGTTTGGATAAAGGAGCTAATATTTACACAACATATTATTTCTTACATTAACAACATTGAAAGAAAAACTGGAATTATGTTTTTCTAGACTGTCAGTATTGGTTAACTTTTAAGAGATAAGGTCTTAATGGGTTGCCATCAACTTCCTTTAGCTGTTTTATTTTGCCATTGTTTCTGGAGTCTACGACTCTTCCTGGATTTATTCCTGTTAATTTTTTTTTGTGAAAAATAAACCAAGAAATATTCAAGAATATTTAAGCAAAGCACAGGATGTATCTCTTTGCACATGAACCTAATACTGTAGTAATATAATTTCTCTCATATTTAATATATCAATCATCTAGAGTTATCTATTATGAATACATTTAAGGTTTGCAAGAAGGTGATGATGAACCATTATGCAACAGTCAGTATCTCACTTTAATATTTGAAGACACTACCTGGGCAAATTTAAGATGCAAATTAGAAAATCAGTAAAAACGTTCACATCCTAGAAATTTAGTTCATGGTTAGCTTTCCTGAAATAATTACTTCCAAAAGTTCTGAATAACTTACTGAAATATTTTTTCCTAGAACAAGTGTTATATTCTTTTAATTTTATGGCACTATTATTTATATATTTTAAAAGCTGTTTAATTTACAGAAGCTGAATTACTCACCTGCAAGCTTCTAGAAAGTATTAAAGAAACTAACGTGTCTAAAACTCTTACTGCAATGACTAGCCCGTAATGACCATTCAGTACATATTAGCCATTATTAAAATTACTCATTTATGGTAACTTAAAATGTTCTGAAGCTTGACTATAATAGAGACAATTTTGCCTTCATTTTTTTCTCCACCTTCCTACACATACTTCTATTGCAACATTCTCAAAATGACATCATATTCAGAGATTATTTTAAATTCTGAGATATTCATCACTTCACTTCTGAAATTGTCATGTCTTTTACATCTCCTCTGAGTTAACAGTTAATGAAGATTCTCAGCAGGGTGTTCAGGTAGCAATTACAGCAGAAGTCTCGAGCTGCAAGAGCTGAGTTGAAAAGCAAATCCTGTCTCAATCAAATCCCTATCGAGAAAGTGAAAGCAAAGGGAAGTGTAGTCGCTACACTGGCAGGGTATCTGTAATGAAAAGATTTAATATTGCTTCTTTTATACCCCTGGCAACACCTATTCTCAGGAAATTTCAGCATGTAAATATATATCATTACCCATTCTTAGATTTCATACATATTCTGTCCATTGGATATGATCTACTGTTCTTAAAATTTGAATAAGAGGAGATGGGTAAGATTATTCTTGTTTTTATTTTTCTAATCACTGCAGTAAATTTAGTCACCATATATAATTTGAAAACGACTGAAGGTCACAAATAAAGCAGTAAAAACAGGTTGTATATTACATGCTATATGATGATATACTTATTCCAGCTAAGAGCAAAGTTGTATTAAGGTGTATGTTTAGATTTTGTTGTATCTAAATGTTTTCTAATACTCATTGGGGTCTTTCAGATGAACAAGCCAACTTCCATCAATTAATAGCTTCCCAAAGATCTGAGTGGCAAAAATACCAAGATGCAAATTGTGCTGATTCTAAGACTGATTTATATACTTTGTAAAAATTATTTTTCAAATAGAGAATAATAATAGCAATAACACTAACAAATAAATAATAATAACAATAAATAATAAAAAGAGACAGCCTTCTACAGAGATGCCATCTAAAGTAGAATTTGCCTTTCCCAAATGTCTCATTTTCAGGCCAAATATTGGACAAGCTTTGGCAGATGAGTCACTCATTGACTTAATAATAATTTTAGTTACAATTGAAACTGAAGTAGTTTAATTTATAATAAGGTAGTGACAAGCAGGAAACATTTTCTTTAAAACAAAGTGAAAGTTTTAAAGACTCTGGAATTAACTATTTGATTGTCTGCAGACTTGTAACTAGAACATTTAATTTCAAAGAAATTAATGCATAAAACCTCATTTTCTTCAAATAAAAAAGGCTTTCATGCTATTTCTGTGCTTTAAATGTTAAAATGTGAAATGCTTATATCAAATTCATATCTGAAGATAATTTGAATAACACGTCTGAAAGGTTTTCATAAGTTGTGTAAAGTCATGAAGCAGAGATGAGGTGCAGCAGATGCCATTTGGGTAGGTGAATGTTCTATAAGTTAAACTTTTTTTTTTTTTTTTTTTTTTTTTTTGAGAGGGAGTTTCACACTGTCACCCAGGCTGTAGTGTAGTGGTGTGATCTCAGCTTACTGCAATCTCCGGCTCCTGGGTTCAAGCGAGTCTCCTGCCTCAGCCTCCTGAGTAGCTGGGATTACAGGCACCTGCCACCCCTCCCAGCTGATTTTTGTGTATTTAGTAGAGATGGGTTTTGCCATGTTTTCCAGACTGGTCTCAAACTCCTGACCTCAAGTGATCCACCCAACTCGGCCTCCCAAAGTTCTGGAATTACAGGTGTGAGCCACTGCACCCAACCAACATTTTTCATGAATATATTAATTAACTAAAATGTAAAGTAAATTTTCTGTGGTACACAGCTTGTGTTGGAAATCATCCGTGCTGCTTCTTTTTTCAGATGTTTCTTCAAAATAGTTATATCACTTCTATATTCAATGAGTCATTGAAAATTGGTACATTGTGCTGAATACAGGGAATGTTTAGTACTCATCTATACATTTTCACTCAAAGTATAATTCATATTACATTAGATATACACATATATATGTATATACACATACACTCAATATATATATACATATATACAATATATATACGTATATACACATGCGTATATACATAACTACATATATGAGTATGATTCAACCTTAAAAAGGAAGACAAATTCTGACACATGTGATAACATGGATGAATGCTGAAAACATGCCAAGTGAAATTAACCAGTCAGAAAAGGACAAATACTGCATGATTCCACTTGTATGAGGTTCCTCAAGTAGTCAAATTGATAGAAACAGATTGAGTGGTGGTTGCCAGAAGCTGGGCAGAGAATACAAGTTAAATGTGTACAAAGTTTCAGTTGGGGAAAATGAAAAAGTTCTGGAGGCGATGGCAGTAATGTTTGTACATCAATGTGCATGTACTCAATGTCACATAACTGTACATTTAAACATTATTAAAACGGGAAATTTATGTATATTTTAGCACTGCACATATATACAGAGGCATGGACTCTGTATGACTTTAATTTATAGTATCATTTCACCCCCTCCAAAACCACAATATTTTTTGTTTCATCCTAATAATCAGCAAAAACTATTCAGGCAAATATTTTGATTTTTTTCCATGAAGAAAACCTATATAAACGTATAATATAGGAATAATTGTCCTACAAAATCCCATAGAGTCCATTCAGAGTGTCTCGATTGTCATCTTCTGAAAAGGATTTAAATGAGCATTAACATCTTTATAAACCAAAGCAATTAGTATCTGTGCTGTTTTGTCCTTGCCTCAATATGTGATTAAAGCTAGATTTATTTTCTTTCAGCTGGCCACATTTCTTAGTCAAATGAAATTTTTCATGTAAATGACTCTCCGACTTTGAATTTAACCCACTCATAAAAAAATTTTTTGTCAGAAATGCAAACTGAACAATGTCTTAAACAGAAGCACTATCTTGGAAAAAAAAAAACCCAAAATGTGTATTTAAATCTAAATGGCTGCGTCTTTTTACAAATAAGCTCATTCAAATGTCATTCAAATGTCTTTCAGAAATGGTTGCTTTATCTGTGCAAAAGGTACCTTTTCCTAATGTTTTGCTCTATTGATATTTCCTTATCAACAGATGAACTCCTGTGATAATCTTCATAATTGAAATACTATAGTGGTTATGCATTAACATCGTATATAGTTTTCATTTTTCTAATTTTAGCTTCAGTGAAGTAATGCCACACCTTATTTTTTAAAGATTTGACTCAAAATAAAAATATCTGAGTTCAGGAATTATTGTCCAAAAAAAGATTGCCCTAATACTAGTGTGACATAACGGGAGCAGCAGTGGCCTTGAAGTAGAGACCTATAGATTCTTTTTGCCATAAATGAGCTTTGTGGTCTTGAGAGTGGCACCCTAGTATCTCATGACAGCAGTGAAACTTGTTAAATAAGAAGAAATTGAATGCAAAACTGTAAATTTAATAGCAAGGCTTTCTGGTTTTGGCACTTATTATAACACCTTTTAAATATAAGAACTTGAGAATGATTCTTAAAATCTCTCAACAATTTCATATAATTAGACAAAGTTACACAGTTGAAAATGACAAATCTGGCCCATTCTTTCACAGCCCAAGAGCTTATACACTATTTCTATATCAAATGTTCTAGACAGAATACACTGTAGGAACAAGCGGGGAGAAAATATTTCTAGGCATTTTAAAGGTCCTGGTTCAATCTGTGGAAGAAGATAAAGACCCTAGTTGCACAGTCCAGGAGTTGGCCTCAGCCTTGCCAGGAAAACCTTGCAGGTCAGCACTAATATTCCCTGAGATGTAATCAGAGTTGGGAATAAGAAAATTGTCCTAGTGCCTTACCCAGTTAAATATTACCGGAAGCCCAAGGTTAGAGTTACTGTTACAATAAACAAGCAAAGAGATAAATAAAGCCAGAGAAAGTGAAAGAGAACAAGTTCATAGGGATGTGATGATATTTTTTTCCTCACAGAGTTTTTTCCCATAAAACCTACATTTCCAAGTATGACAAAGTAAATTATACAGTGCAACAATGAAAAAAGGTCTTTCTCTAAAACTTTGTGCAAAGCTATAAAACAATTTTAGACCTAAGATTTCTTGCAGCTAAACCTGATGCGAGAAAGAGAAGTCAGTCAAAGTGAACACTTGTATTCTGTCTCCACTGGGAATCTGAGTGAGATAGTCAACTTATCAGGATAAAAACCAGCCTAATGTAGATGATACGGGGATGGATGCAGCAAACCACCATGACACGTCTATACCTATGTAACAGTGCTGCACGATCTGCACATGTACCCCAGAACTTAAAAGTATAATTAAAAAAAAACCAACAACCACCAATAGGGTGGAATGATTTTATAAAAAGCTTGGTTTGTTAGGGAAATAAAACACATTTCTTGCTGTTATTTTCCATTATTATTATTATTATTATTATACTTTAAGTTCTGGGATACATGTGCAGGACATGCAGGTTTGTTACTTAGGTATATATATCCCATGGTAGTTTGCTGCACGCGTCAACTGGTCATCTGTATTGGATACTTCTCCTAATGCTATCCCTCCCCTTGACCCGCAACCTCTGACAGACCCTGGTGTGTGATATTCCCCTCCCTGTGCCCATATGTTCTCATTATTCAACTCCCACTTTTGCGTGAGAACATATGGTGTTTGGTTTTCTTTTCCTGTGTAAATTTGCTGACGATGATTTACAGCTTCATCCATGTCCCTGCAAAGAATATGAACTCGTTCTTTTTTATAGCTGCATAGTAGTCCATGGTGTGTATGTGCCACATTTTCTTTATTTAGTCTATCATTGATGGGCATTTGGGTTGGTTTCAAGTCTTTCCTATTGTGAATAGTGCTGCAATAAACATAAATATGCATGTGTCTTTATAGTAGAATGATTTGTAATCCTTCGAGTATATACCCAGGGAATGGGATTACTGGGTCAAATGGTATTTCTGCTTCTAAATACTTGAGGAATCACCACACTGTCTTCCATGGTGGTTGAACTAATTTATACTCCCAACAACAGTGTAAAAGCATTCCTATTTCTCCACATCCTCTCCAGCATCTGTTGTTTTCTGACTTTTTGATGATCACCATTCTAACTGGCTTGAGATGGTATCTCATTGTGGTTTTGGTTTGCATTTCGCTAATGACCAGTGATGATAAGCCTTTTTTTCATGTTTGTTGACTGTATAAATGCCTTCTTTTGAGAAGTGCTGTTCATCCACTTTTTGATGGAGTTTGTTTTTCTTGTAAATTTGTTTAAGTTCCTTTGTAGATTCTGGATATAGACCTTTGTCTGATGGATAAATTGCAAATATTTTCTCCCATTCTGTAGGTTGCCTGTTCATTTGATGATAATTTCTTTTGCTGTGCAGAAGCTGTTTGGTTGATCCCATTTGTCTCTTATGGCTTTGGTTGCCGTTGCTTTTGGTGTTTTGGTCATTAAGTCTTCTCACATGCCTATGTCCTGAATGATATTGCCTAGGGTTTTTTTTCTAGGGTTTTTATGGTTTCAGGTCTTACATATAAGTCTTTAATCCATCTTGAGTTAATTTTTGTATAAGGTGTAAGGAAGGGGTCCAGTTTCAGTTTTCTGCATATGACTAACTCATTTTCCCAACACCATTTAATAAATAGGGAATTCTTTCCCCATTGCCTGTGCAAAATAACCAGCTAGCATCATAATAACAGAATCAAATTCATACATGGCAATATTAACCTTAAATGCAAACAGGCTAAATGTCCCAAATAAAAGACACAGACTGGCAAATTGGATAGAGAGTCAAGACTCATCAGTGTGCTGGATTCAGAAGATCTGCCTCACACACAGGCTCAAAATAAAGGGATGGAGGAATATTTACCAAGCAAATGGAAAGCAGAGAAAAGCAGGGGTTGCAATCCTAGTCTCTGATAAAATGGACTTTAAACCAACAAAGGTCAAAAAAGACAAAGAAGGGCATTACATAATGGTAAAGGGATCAATGCAACAAGAAGAGCTAACTCTTCTAAATATACATGCACCCAATACAGGAGCACTCAGATATTTAAGGCAAGTTTTTAGAGATCTACAAAGAGTCTTAGACTCCCACACAATAATAGTGGGAGACTTTAACACCCCATTGTCAATATTAGACAGATCAACTTGTTATTTTCTATCTGTGCTACCATTGGGCAATTTTCTTTTTTTCCAGAAATATAAATTAGAAAGCACTAACTCATCCCAGTAGGATTATGCTCAGTTATAGGTCATGGTCTTTTGGCTCTTTTGCCTAACATGAGAAAGGTCTGTTTTAATGGACTGAGGATCAGGTTTCCACAAAACAACATTGTAATTTCACAAATGCTTTACTAGGAAGGTAAAAAAGAAGTAATGTGATGGTATTTTATTTTAGATCAGTTCATACAAGCATAACCTTAAATGGTAGGCTAAAGGTTCATGAAGTCTAATTTGATTTCTATAACCTGGATACTTAGAGCTGCTGATTTATGAAGACTGATTAGAAACCTGAATTTTAGGTTTTTTTCCCTCAGGCATTTTATAATGTAGTTGTTTCATACAGTTGATGTTTCCTGCTTTGAGAAGCACAGAAATAAATACCAGTCAGTCAAACATATAACCATGGGACGATGATATAGACATTTCTCATATAAACAACAGTGGCTACTGGGTTCCTGCCCATTACTGTGTCACAGGTTTTCTGAAACAATTTCCTATCCTGCTCTCCCAACAATGGCATTTATAATTCTCTCCATTCTTTCTGAAAGAAAACGCCTGGAGCATGTGAATCCTTTGATTTGAAGAAGCTCATGGTACTCTGTAAGATTCTAATTAGAAGTACAAAACATTAGAATGTTTCACCCATTATTTTCCACTATTTTTACTCCTGTTTATTGAAAACTATAAGATAATGCATTTTCAAAGCTCACTGAAATTATTGAAGTTTAAAATATAGTAACCGAAGATAAATTATCGGACTCCTAAAACAATTTTCAATCCTTTTAAAGTATAAAACAGTACCTGAAAAAAGCATAATGCTTTTTAAATTTAATTTTTATTTATATTTAGCACATGTTAATTATACATATTTATAGGGTACAATATGATGTTTCAGTGCATGTATAAATAGTACACATTGTATATATGTATACACACAATGGAATCCAGCAATTCTATTACTGGTTATATCCAAAGGAAATGAAATTGGTAGGTCTAGCAGACATCTGCACACCCACGCTTATTGCAGCACTATTCGCAATAGTAAATATATGGTATAAACCCATTTAATGATGAATGGATTAAGAAAATGTCATATATATACACAATGAAATACTATTCATCCACAGAACAGACTGAAATCCTGTCATTTGCAGCAACATGGATAAATTTGGAGGACATGAAATAAGCCAGGCACAGAAAGACAAACACTGTATCATCTCATTCATATGTTGAATATAACCTGTTACTTCTTAGGCAACAAATAAATGGAGATTTTTTTGACTTACAGCTTTGTTAGAACATCAATGTCGAGCCATTGAAAAATCTGATGGAGGAAAAGATTTAATACTAAATCTATTCTCCAGCAGATATTTAGGACAAAACACTCAGTGTCCTCGAGCTACTTTGGTCTCATAGTGGAATTGTAGAATTTACCCTACATTCTTGAAAAAGGAATTCAGATATCATTTTTCCTTTCTTTGTCTGATATAGAAAATTATGTAGATGGCTAAACTGTCTTATCCTGCTCAGTTTATTAATTATATTCTCCTCATCCTAACTTTATACTTCAGCTATCAGTCAAGTAGGGGATGACATAATTATGCTTTCACTCTAAGATGCTCCTGATGACAATGTGATTACTGGGTCATTTTGTAAGGGAAATTACATTCATTAAGGGACAAAGATTCATCTTAAATAAACATATTATTTCAGATATAGGTAATAAGCCATTTAAATCTTATTTTGTGGATGTGTTTACCTCCCCCTAATACAACAGATTTAAATTCTAATTATATAGGTATAATTTTGACAGTGTTCACCATAAAAACATATTTTTAGGTATTTTTACTAAAATATGTATATGAACACTGTTACAGCTGGAATAATCATGAGGACAAATCACTTAAATTCTACAAGAAATATATAGACTTAAAGAATAGAAATTGGGGACAATGAAGACTACTTCTTGGCTCCTCCTAACTCCAAGCAAATATTTATAAATATATTATCATAATATACTATAAACATCATATATATGATGTCATAAAATATGCATTGAATAAACATATGTACAGTATATGATGCATAATAAAACACAAAATTATGTGTGTGTCATTATATTTATTGATAATTCTTGATAGTATTGTGAATTTTGGGGAGCTAAGTTTGTCAGTTAACGATTATAGGCTATGAAAGGACTCACTCTATGCAGAATAATAAAACATGCATTTGAGAGGCTTTGAAATTATTTAATTTTTATGGAATGGTATTATAGTGGATTGCTGAGATTCAGAAACTGATGTGATGAGAACTTAAGCAATTATAACATAAAGGATAAAGAAAATAAAAAGACTAATGTAAGTCCTCTAGCAGAGATATTATGTAGTCTTATGCAGAAGTGGTATTAAATGCCAAAGAGAGACTGATCTTTTGAAACTTCTGTCATTTTTATTAATTATCACTTTAAAATAAAAATTTCATAACAAAATATTTTGAACTTTGAGGAAGACAGAAAGCTTTTTTGAAAGGCCATATATTCTGCTATTTTTTTCAAATGACAGAAAACTGTAAAATAACTACTGAGATATTAAGTAAATTTCAAGAGAATCTTTGCAATTATAGGTGAATGTGATTCAAAATACTTAAGTCACCTCTTCAAAAGAAGCCTGTAAAATAAAAGATTTAATAAATTAATAAAATATTAAATAAATCAAATGCAAACAAGAACATACTTTCAGTTTTTCTGTAAGAAGACAAATTAGAATAGATTAAATTAGTGTATTTTGTTGGATATATATTTATTTAACAGATGTCAGAGTACTGTAGGAGAACTAATATCACCCAGTCCCCAAATGAATATTTTTCTATACTAACTCTGAGATTAGCTTATCACTATGCCAATAATGGAATAGATAACTAGAGGTTCCTATTTCATCAAGCATATGTAAGAAAGAAAAATCAGAAAAATAAAATTTCCAATGTTTTTATTTCTGAAGTAAAACAAATTTATATTTAACAACAGCGTAATCACAGCAGAAACTATGCCAAATGCAGTTTACTTTGGACACACTGTAATTTTCTGTATCCTCACTGGATGAAATCACACTCATTGTTACCTTTTTGAAACCCCATATGTTGAACTTGCATATGCTAATTCAATATTGAACGTTATTTCTTCATTATATATAGATATAATTTCAATATTTTGAAGATCACATATATGTTTTATCAGTATTTGCATTTGTCCAATGAGCTGGAAACTTGACATTTGACAAATATGAAAACTCTATTAAGAAAATATAGTAAGTGTATGTGCCAATAACACACAACATAATTTATTTAGAACTGAATATATGTTAGTCACTGTACCAAGTACTTTATCTATGGTATCTCATTAATCTTCAAACAATTACATGATGCACTGCAAAACCTACTCTGCTCAACTAGCACTAACAAACTGGAATTCAAATTAACTATCAGACTAAACTCATCAACACAATAGGGTTACCTCATCACCATATTTACTTAGATTTATGAGAGATATAGGTCAGTAGACAACACAGCAGAGTGAGAGCTCAGGGTTTATGAGCCAGTTTCGGATTCCCCAGTCACTCCAAATTTGGGATCTATGTGATCACAAGGAAGTAGCCAGAATGGACATGGATGAAATAATCATCCTTTCTAAGGCTTTGCTGCTTTCAAACATCCCTAATCACTTAGTTCTCCCACTGGTACCGGACCAGTTCTTATTTTCTAGGGCAGCTCCAGCACAACAATAGAATCTTGCAGTGAAGTGCTGGTGTTTGAGCCATATAAGCTGAATTCTTATTTATTTTGGTCAGGTGTGATGATGTTCTTATAGATTCCATTCCATAAATAAAAATGTAATAATACACCATGCAGATGTTAAAGCAGTGTTTAGCACACCAAGTATCAGTAAATATCTTTTTGTCAACCATGACAAGAAAAACACCCTTTTCCTGGTACCCTAAGGAAAGACAAGCAAGTATATATTGTAGTCCTTCCAATGCAAAAGCAAATTAGAAGTTTCTTCCTCCCAACATGGGAGTGGAGATAAACAGCAGAAATCAAATTGTTTTAATCACCTCTTACTCAAACTGTTGCTGAGTGGGGCTCCTACCCTGGAGTTTTGGTGAGAGCTGAACGTGTGACTTCCCAACCCTGGACAGGTGGATTGACAGTACACATCCAATAAATGCTTAACGTTAAGGAAGGAAACACACTAACATACAGGATACTAGTTTTCAAATTTCTATTTCATTTAAATATACTATATTATGCTCTGCAATACAATTGCAAATAGTATTTCATCCTCTATTTTGTCTGAAATCTCACATTTACAACCAACCTCAAAGGCCCTATTAAAATCTATTCTTTTAATTTCTTTCCCTGTTTTTTCCATTTGATCTGCTGTGAAACACTATGCCTAAATTTATTTAGGAATAAAAATGCAAATAACAACAAACAAATACAGAATATTTTGTGGTTAGGAAATATATTGCCAACTTAATGTTCATAATTCTTGTTTTATTGTCTGTGAACACACAGAGTCTTTAAAATGAGAATTTTTTAGTTTCCTTGAAAATCAGTATTGTCTGTACTTTGCACCATATCCTAGCAGTCTGTATTCAACTTAATGCTCTGCCTTCTGAGTGTGAGAGGTAACAGGAATCCTACTGAGATCATTGGACTACTGGCCACAGTGATTTGCTTATGGCCAAAGTAGACAGATAAAGATATGCAATGCAAAAAATTGTTACCAAGTCACACAAATAAATAGACTATTTTTACAATTTTATATATTCCCAATAATTTTTCGTGATAAATGTAACGATTATTTATTACAACTATATCAATATGCCTGCACACATATTTTTAAGTAATGAAAGCCTTACTCTCTCCACCACACAGACTTAAGAAAGAATTACTGTTAAAAGTTTGGTGAAGCTGGTCACCAAGAGAACTAGAGACATACACATAGAACTACTAGATAGTTTGTTGTTTTTGTTGTTGAGATGGAGTCTCGCTCTCTCGTCCAGGCTGGAGTGCAGTGGCGCGATCTCGGATCACTGCAATCTCCACCTCCCAGGTTTAAGCAATTATCCTGCCTCAGCCTCCCGAGTAGCTGGGATTACAGGCGCATGCCACCACACCCAGCTATTTTTTTTTTTTTTTTTAATTTTTAGTAGAGATGGTGTTTCACCATGTTAGCCAGGATGGTCTCGATCTCCTGACCTCGTGATCCGCCCACCTCGACCTCCCAAAGTGCTGTGATTACAGGTGTGAGCTACGGCACCCGTTGGGAGAGTTTTAAGACATAAACACAACCCACAGTTAGGATATGAATAAGTTAACACTTCTGCCTAAAGCATAAACCATTTGGGGACAAAATTGTCCCCAAGCATTAAATAGAATAGCTTGGGCTGGGCATGGTGGCTCATGCCTGTAATTCCAACACTTTGGGAGGCCGAGGTGAGTGGATCCCTTGAGCCTAGGAGTTCTAGAACAGCTTGGACAACATGTTAAAAGCCCGTCCCCTGCAAAAAATAAAAAGAACTTGCTGAGTGTGGTGGCCTGTGCTTGTAGTCCCACTACCAGGAAAGCTAAGGTGTGAGGATCACCTGAGCCTGGGGACAGAGGTTACAGTGATCCCTGATGGTGCCACTGCACTCCTGCCTGGGTGAGAGACTGAGACCCTGTCTCAAAAAATAGAAAGAAAGAAAGAGAGAGAGAGAGAGAGAGAGAGAGAGAGAGAGAGACTGAGAGAGCGAGAGAAGAGCTTGAACTGTATTTTTTAATGTTAAGAAAGCACACTTTCCCTGTTTCATTGTCTTTTAAGTTTATCATCATTGAAGTACCTACTGAGACCCTGCTAAATGCATATTTGATTGAGCAGCACTGAATTTAAAAATCAGGAAAAATCCCCTTCTCTAAGAATATTTTGTTGTCTGAGCAAAGTCCATTACAGTGTATCATCCTAATTTATTTTTTACCATATTTATTTTTGTTTATTTTTGGTGTTAATTATGCTTCTGATCCATCCTTTTTATTTACATTTCTATTTAAAATCAATGTTGTATATCATTTTAAATTGCATGTTTTACAACATCTGGTTTAATTATGCTTTCTCTCTTATTACCATCTTTGCTGCAGCTGTTTCTCTCATTCGCTGCTTGCTACTGGAAGTTTATTCTGCCTTATTTCTAAATTTTATTTTTGTGATGTATGCAAGATATTTTTTTCACATTAGAGGAACGATTTTCTTCTTTATTTTATTTTTGTAATAATTAATTAAGTGTGCCACAAAAAAAACACAGAGTTGGCACAGACTCATAGGGACAAACCAACAGTGTGTGAACCCCACACAGAAAATAGCTTGCATGCTCAGTTACAGAACCTGCACTTGGCTGAGCTTCTAGCTTGCAGGACATCTCCAGAGGCAGGACTCAGAGAGCAGAAGGTCTAAAACTGTGGACACAAGAAATAGTGAAAATCTTCTTCATCTAATACTTCCCAGTATCCCTCATGGAGACCCCTAATAGTATTGATAAATGCTTTTGAAGCAGATGGACACTGAGGCTTCCATTTTTAGAGGTATAATTTTTTATTTTGCTGGTTGGCAATCTAATGCTTAAGAAGAAGCAAAGAAGTCAAAGATCTGGATATTATCTCTTCTAGCTCTGATAAGATACAGTGTTTAAGTCTTATTAAAAAGTTCAGTTTTAAACCCACGATAACTAATATAATATTGAGACATACATAGATAACATGACATACCACTACACTGTTACATCTAAAATTAAAATAATTAATTAAATGAGATACTGAGCAATACTTTCATATTTTAACTGTATATCAGAAACATGTACAATAAAAGAATATTCATAAAATTGAAGCAATTGATAATGGCATTAGAACAGTTTAAAAGCAGTTTCATATATATTAAACCACCAGATATCCATGACAACACTAAATAAATTACCAACGTATCTACTAAGTAAATGAGAAAGCTAAAATTCACAAAATATAATAGACCTGCTTCAGTTACAAATATATTAAAGAACAGAAGTGGGGCTGGAATTTGATTTTTTTAACTTCAATTTTAGGATTCTTTTTTCTTACGAGGAAGGAAGGAAGGAGGGAGGGAAGGACGGAGGGAGAGAGGGAAAACAAAGCAGGCTGGGCTCCCTGACTCACACCGGCAATCTCAGCACTTTGGGAATGTGAGACGGGTGGATCATTTGAGATCAGGAGTTCGAGACCAGCCTGGCTAACAGGGTGAAACTCCGTCTCTACTATAAACACAAAAATTAGCCAAGCACAGTGGCACATGCTTGTAATCCCAGCTACTGGGTAAGCAGAGGGAGGAGAATTACTTGAACTCAGGAAGTGGAGGTTGCAGTGAGCCGAGATTGCACCATTGCACGCCAGCCTGGATGAAAAACAGAAATTTCACCAGTCTAAGATTCAGAAAGTTGAGGTTATCTAACTTTAGCTCCATCATTCACTGGACACTTGAAGGATGGAACATTATTTTGCCTCTTTGCAATTTAGATCCAGCAATTTGGATGTAATGTAATCAATCTAGGGTTTAAAATATCTCAACTTCTCTCTCTCTCTCTCACACACACGCACGGTATTGAGTTATCCATTAACATAAGTAAGTCCCAACGTTTTCTAACAGTAATAGAAAACAATCTAACAATATCAATATGTTGTAAAAATTCCACAGGACCATGAGGGCCATATACTTTCAATATTTGTGGAAAAATAAATATTATAATTCTGTGATAGTCAAAATTCCAAAATTACATTTAGTTCACTTTACCTGCCATATAGATGAATAGATTAAACTATTCATTTTATTTCAAAAAATGGTTAACTTAAAGAAGAGGGAAATATTTAACTGGAGGTAATGAAATGTTCAAACTGAAATGAACATATTCATATTGACTTGGTATAAAAATTATTTTATACCAAGCCAGCAAGAGTTCACCTTTAATAACCACTGTAGGAAAAGAGTTCTCAAATGCATTTTCAAATGGGATTATTTCAGTTAAAGTAATTATTTTTTTGATATTCAACACTTTGTTTTGTTGCCATGGCTTTGTGCTGCTAGAGTCTTAACATGGATTACAATATGAGAACAAAGTCTAAAGAAATATGGTTTTAATTGTCAGCTTATAGATAAGAAGGATGACGAAGAAAAATAAAATTATTCTCCTATTATATATATGTCCAAATATATATACATATATATGTATATGGATGGTTAGCATATTTAAAATAATATATGTATATATGTATTTGGATGGTTAGCATATTTAAAACAATACACCTATTTATTTATCTTTACAAGTATAGAAATCCAGTTAGAATAGTAACTCATTTCACATTAGACAGATATTCTAATTTATTTTATAATTCATATAGAACCATATTTTGAGGTGTATGTTTATGAATTCTGAAGATAACTCCTCTTATAAAAGTAAGAAAGGAAATAAAAGAATTTATCATAATATTCAAAAAGAACTAGAAAAATCTACTTGAATACCTATGCTAATTGCTAGGGTAATTCCTTGCCAAAAGAGCTGTTAATCAAATACACAATGACAAAATTAGTATTGCTTTAAAATTCTTTTGAAAATATTAAAATAAACGTTTTATATAATAACCAGATGGTAAAATGTAAAAGGAAGTCAGATTTTTTTTAATTGAGCACAATTTCACTGAACTAAATACACATTTCATTTTTATGTGAATTACTGAGATGATGAACATTTTAACATTTATAAGTGTGAAGTACTGAGAAATCATGGTAATTATTCCATTAAAAATTTAGAGCAAGTTTAAAGGTACAATTTATAAAAGCATCATATTTGATATTATGATTTTGTGGCTGTAGAGTGGAAATGAGTCAAATGTTTATAAATAAAAATCAGATCATTTTACCTCCTTTTAATATTTGACATAGGGTTATTGAAGGTCTCCATAGTTTTTAGTTCCTCTGGTTGCAAGTAGTCAAATGCTCTTGAATTAGAACAGTTTTTAATAGAAACAAAAATTTTCATGCTGATGATCCATTTTCTTTTTTGTTTCATTTTATTTATACTCAACAAAAAATTCTAGTAGGTAATGAACTGCAGGTCTCTTATATAGTCTCCTAGGACATTAACATTGACTAGGTGATAATATTCATGTTGATGAAATAAAAGCAATATGATGGGGTGAAATTTACTAAACAGAGACAAATGTGTTAAAAGCTGCCACTGTCTTAAATATGTTTTAGGATTTATTATTTACAATGTTACTTGTTTTCTTTTTATAATTCTGTTATTATTTTGAACTCTTCACCCTTATGCAAACATATTGTTTACAAATTATGCTCTAAACACAGGAGATAATGAAATTATTTTTTGTGTGGTTTTTGAGTAGCAAGTAGAATTAAAACAGGAGAGACTTCAGCTAGACCTAAAGTCTGAACCTGATAGAAGTATACAATATTCAAGAAATTGACTTTGGTGGACAGACCTTCAGTTTATCCATTTTAGCACAGAGTAATACCTAAACACCAAGTGTTTTCATCCAAGCTGCTATAACAAAATACCTTCCCTTGGGTAGATTATAAACAACAGAAATGTATTTCTCACCATTCTGGGGGCTCAGAGGTCTAAGACCAAGGTGTGGGCACATTTGGTGTCTGGTAAGGACCCCTCTTCTTGCTGCATCTTCACATGGTGGGAGGCCAACAAATTCCCCTGGGTCTCTAGGGCACTAATCTGCCAAATTAGGTTTCAACATAATAGTTTAAGGAGCATGCAAACATTCAGACCATAGCAAGTAGCATATGGAATGAGGCAACTATACTGCTGTTAGATGCAGGTGTTTTGGACTCTGATCTCTGATTAGAGCATCCACAACTACTTTTGTATAATTACTATCAGAAAATGATCTTGGCTTTCTGGTTGTGATAATAGCTCAGAAAAGTTCAAGAACATATTAGTCATGAATCCTTCAACCACCTCAGGAAAGGTCCATTAATGAGTCTGAATTGACTAGGACTAAAGTTTTTAGTCCCTTTACATTTGAACTGATTGAAAGAATGAGAAACTATTTTTAATAATTAATTGCTTTTGAGACAAGGACAGGCTTATTACAGTGACAATGGTGGTACCTCATAAGACAGGCTCAGAATTTCATCAATAAATATACTGTTAAAAACACACATGCTGAATTATTTTTTCCAGATCAGCAGTGTGTGTATAGGTTGCATAGGAAATGGGTCTCCCTAACTAATTGCAGTCTCTGGAGCTAAGATTGCATAGGAGCCATGAATGAGGGGTGGCCCATGATTGAAAATACTGAGCAAGGGAGCCCCCAAAGTCTTCATTGTAATGAGGTTCACCTTTTGAAACAACAAAATAAGAGTAAAGCAATAGCTCAAAAGCCAGGTGATAGGAAATCAAAAGTTAGAGAGTTGTTGAGGATTATAGCATTCAGCTGCTGGGATTGAGGGAAAGGACAAAATGAGCACATTGCTAAGATTCTAGCTTACTAAACTTAATAAAAGGGAATGTCTTGAACCAAAATTACATGATAAGAAGTTCTCTTTAAGAGATGTTGATGAGGATGAGTTTACTTTCTGAGCATATAAAATAGAACATTTTCCTCTAAATCAGTCAGGATACCATAGTTAAACTCATGCTGCATTCACATTGAGAATGTTGTAGAGAATTTAATGATCAGACTGCTTACAATGTGTGGGAATGGTTAGAGAAGCCACAGAGAGTAGTGTGGTACTTGAAAGAATGGAGGATGGGTTAGGGCAATATTCAGAAAACAGAAAAAATGATTGTCTTATTTATTTATTTTTTTTTTGGTCTGGCCTTGAAGTTGATTGTCAGTACTAAGTACTTGGAGGAAGAAGAGACACAAAAATATTCCAAAGTAATATGTGTGTGTGTGTGTGTGTGCACTCACATGTGCGTGTCTGTGTGTGTATATGTGTGTGTGAGCAAGTGTGTGTGTGCTCCTTATGGCCTGGGGCAAAATTTAAAATATTATGCCTTTGCTATGATTTAAATATTTTTTGCCTCCAAAATTTATGCTGAAATTTAATTGCCATTGTTACAGGATTAAGAGGAAGGACCTTTAAGAGATGATTAGGCCATGAATGCTCCACGCTTATGAAATGGGTTAATGCAGTTATCAGGGACTGGATTCATTATAATAGCAAAAGCTTGGCCAAGTTTTTTCCTTCTCTCATTCTTTCTTGCTCTTCCTTCATATGAGGACACAGCAACAAGGTACCATCTAGGAAGCTGACATCATAATTTTGGACTTCTAAGCCTCTAGAACTATGAGAAATAAATTTGTATTGTTTTTAAATTTCCCAGATTCAAGTGTTCTGCTACAGCAGCAAAAATAGACTGAAACCCTCTTCCTAATAAAAAACCAAAAAAAAGAATCTTAGAAATTAGCTGCTCCAGACCTTTCCTATATATGAGTCTTATAGAAACACTTTATTAAACTATAATCCTTAATATGTTTAACCAGGTCTGTTCTCAATAATTGATTTTATTTTATTTTTGCTCTTATATGTAAATTCTCACTTATAAAGGAAGCATACAAAATATACTTGTGTGTGTGTGTGTGTGTGTGTGTGTGTAAATACAAAGGTTTAAAGTTTTGCACTTTTAACTTACAGGATAAAGCATATGGCTTACTTCTCAGAACATTACTCTATATTTTAACTGGCTGTTTAACTTGTATATTTCCTCAATATGAACACATTCTTTGTTAGATTTCCTGTATATCTCATAGTTCCTAGAATACATTTATCTATGTTGAGATAATTAATGAATTAATTAAATAAACGTTTATGAAGAAGCTTCACCATGAGAGAAAATGTGTACATACTCTTAAATACCATGTGTGAATGAAATGGTAAACTTTTAATCAACATAATTTATCACTAAAATTACCAACATAGCTAAAGTTTAATTTTACCCAATTTTGTGAAACTCAGTTTATAAACAACAAATTGGAATGCATTTTTTTGAATTATCTAAAAATTTATCTCTAACTCCTAGGCATCACAACAGTACCAACAATATGAAATTGGAAGTTTTAATTTATTTTTAAAAACTCTGTAATAAAATCTAAATTTCTCCTTTAAAAATGACTGACTTGGTTATATTTCCACCCCAAACTGCCCACTTCCATTTCAACCAGTGAATCATCTTTGTCACTTTTTAAAGTGAATATCCTTGCTTTGTGTCCTCTATTGATAACCAAGAAGCGGTAATATGTAAATAACTATAGGCATTATCTCAAGTGAAACAAGTATGTGAGAGCTGTCATGCAGAGATTGAACACAAAGGAACCTTACGCACTACTTTTGGTATTTTGTCCTGCAGGACTAACAGAGAGAGATAACGCAGGAAAATATCAGTAAAGAGGTTCAAGAACAATTTAGGGTGACCTCTTAACCATTTCTTTACATTTTATGAGAACACACTCTATTCTAATCTATAATAGAACAGCTATTATGGACTATAATTTGAGTGCTTCTTTTGGAATATAAATGAATTGATTCCTACCCTATGAAATTAAATGTTGTTTTCTTCTCATAAGGTGAATGTATGTACATAGCAGTCAAACAAGTCTCAAGAAAACATTTTAAGATTTTAGTGCAGGTGACATTTGCCCGTGGCCTGCTAGCTCTTCATCATATGTAGCCACGGAGGCTGTTCGTCCCCGATGTGGATCACAGATGAGGAGAACTAAGATAGTGCAGTATGTGCAAGAATTCAGACCACAGGAAATCACGCCATCTGGAGCTGCTAGATAGCCAGCAGGAACTTAACAGATGAGCGAGGAAATACCTAAAAGAAAACAGAACCCCAACCTTTGTAGAATTACACTGTGGAAACCTAAATCAGTGTAAGGTGTAGGTTATGCCTGTGCTCATGATTAAGCAGTATGTCAAGTTTCTAGAAAATATCTGAAAGAGAAAATGTTTGCCTCCAAAAACCTGAAGGCTTTAAGTCATTTTAATTATAACAAATCTCATCCATATATACAGAAAGGTGATTAATACTGTGATAGCTTTGTCATTTTGACTTTTTTTTTTCTTTTTTTCTTTTTTTTTTTTTTTTGAGACGGAGTTTCGCTCTTGTTGCCCAGGTTGGAGTGCAATGGCGCAATCTCGGCTCACCGCAACCTCCGCCTCCTGGGTTCAGGCAATTCTCCTGCCTCAGCCTCCTGAGTAGCTGGGATTACAGGCACGTGCCACCATGCCCAGCTAATTTTTTGTATTTTTTTTTAGTAGAGACGGGGTTTCATCATGTTGACCAGGATGGTCTCGATCTCTTGACCTCGTGATCCACCCGCCTCGGCCTCCCAAAGTGCTGGGATTACAGGCGTGAGCCACCGCGCCCGGCCGTCATTTTGACTTTAAGGATATAATAATAAAAATGATTGGAATTGATTCGTCTATAGGTTATGAGCCACATACTCTAGAGTTATTTTCCCTAGGTTTTAAAACATCTTTGAAAGGTAGCTTTTATTGTCACTATATTACCAATTAGAATGTAGATCCAACATCTAGATCAAAAGTTTGCTCAACAACAAACATAAATAACTGACAGAACAATAATTCAAACTTTGAAAAGGAACTTGTTTCCCAAAGTTTAAGTTGTATCACACTGTATAATCTTCATTTTTCAATATGATTCACAGATATGCTCATGTATATTTTTGTCTAAATTGTGTTGTATTATTTGCTTCTCAAGTTCTTGTTGCCATCTGGATCATTAACATAAAAGAAAACATAAGACAGTTGCACAAGTAAATTATAATAGTTTTGAATGGATTTGCAGATTCAGTGATATGCTTCGGATCACCATGTAAAATAAGTGCGATGCCACCAACAAGCAAGAGAAAAATGGAACGCTAAGGTGAAATTTTCACAAGAAATTATGATTATAATCTTAAAATAATCACTGGGTACTTTTCCTTGTTCCATTGAAATCTATTTAACTCTAAATATACAAACCAAACTGAATGAGACAAGAGTGAATTTTGTGACACCGATATACTGTTTGATTTCCATTTGTTTATTTAATGATTTATTTATTTATTTTTTATAGATATAAGGGATTCAAGTACAGTTTTCTTAGGTGGATATATTGCATACTGGTGAAGTCTAGACTTTTACTGTTGATTCCCATTTAAATTAAGTGTATATATTAATGATGGCACCAAAGCTGGGGGACTCAGATCCAACACAACTGGCTTTTTCGGTGCATGTGTGCCATTTCATCACCATCATTATCATTCATACAAAGTACATGACATTAAGACAGATTCAGTAACAAAACAAAGAACAGAATCATTTTGCCAATGTCACGTATTAATCACATATAGTGATACTGATTGCATAGCTGATGCTCTCTCAATTGGGAAGGCACAGTAAAGCAACTGTTTAGAAGGTGGAGTAAAACAGGAAGACTAAAGACAGAGTTAAGTGATTGGCAGAAATATACCCTGAAATAAATTGTTCCCAGAAACCCTGAAATACAATTTAAAATAATGCCACACATCCCCAGCCTACCAGAAAACTACAGGTAGAAAGCACCTGAGCTCTTACCAGATTAAGGTGACTTCAGCAAAAGCTATCAAAGCAAATACATGTTTTGCAGTCTTTAGCTATGGAAGAAAGAGTGCTGAGAACACATTCTTTCTGGCTACAGCTGCACACATAGGTGGGAATCATTGTCAAGGGAAAGTGGCTATTTTATTCTCACCACAACCAATGGAGAAAATAATGAGACTGTGCATGGGACAAAGCCTCAAAGTCAATGATGGAAGTTGTTCCCATGCTGATTGATCACTGTAAGAATCTGTAAAGCTGTTTAACTGTATCAATTTATGCCACCAACCTCCCCTATTCTAAGATGGTGATCTAGGTTTCGATGCTACTAATTTATTCTACTTTACTATCCTCTAATGCCCGTCACTTTACACACCTGATATATTGATATCCCAGATCAATGGAGGCCTCATTTTGCCTAGAGAAGACTCTAACAAAGAAAAGATGGAGGGAAATAGAAAAATTCCATTATATACCTAGCAACAATTACAATAGTGAAGCTGTGTTTCTTTGGCATCAGAGACAATTTTTTTTTTTTTATTCTCTATCACCCCACATAATGTCCACCTTCAATGTCTTGTTTTCTAATTTTAAAAATATCTTGGCTTGGCACAGTAGCTTATGCCTGTAATCCCAGCCCTTTAGAAGGCCTAGGCGGGTGGATCACAAGGTCAGGAGTTCATTACCAGCCTGGCCAAGATGGTGAAACCCTGTCTCTCCTAAAAATACAAAAATTAGCTGGGTATGGTGGTGGGTGCCTGTCATCTCAACTACTTGGGAGGCTGAGGCAGGAGAACCACTTGAACCCAGGCGGCAGAGATTGCAGTGAGCCGAGATTCTGCCACTGCACTCCAGTTTGGGCGACAGAGTGAGATTCTGTCTAAAAAAAAAAGAAAAAAAAAATCTCTCTTTTATTTCTACTATCCTTTTCTTATGTCAAGCAATTTGTTCTTAGTTTCCATGAAACCACATGCACATGTGCACACATACAAAGACACACACACACACACACACACATACACACACAGGTTATAGAACATTCAGATAATCTACAATCAATCCTACTAATGAAAGCTCATCTCATGGATTTCCAAAAATCCATAAGAAAATGTAAGTATGAAAATATCTAAGCTACTTATTAAGCTCACAGAAACAAATGGAATAGAACCTAATGTGACAGATCAGATATTGGTTTGGGATGAGGTAAACTGGATAATATGTATTTGACCTCAATAACTCTTGATTCATTATCATACTTAATGAAACCAAACTTGGCCTATGTTTCTACCTAAGCCAGTAGATAGTCTGGGCATAAACAAATCATGCTACCAAACAGAATTACTGGAGGAGATGCCCAACATAAGGACTTGAGGATGATGAAACATTATCCTCCCTGATGGTAAGCCTAAATCAGTGTTTTACATAGCCCTTTGTAACAGTAACTTGCCTCAGCATTTTTCTTACTTCTGGTTGTCTCATGTTTTCCTAAGATCCTAAGTATCACATAATGAATCTTGTTTGCTACCTCCAATTACTATAATATGTTAATTTTACAACTAATTCAAAACTAATAACCGTACCACCCTCACTAAGAAGTCCCACAAAACAAAAACCCTGAAGAAATTTCCTAATACTGAGTAGTCTCTATTCTCTTTCAAATAACAAATCAGCTTGTTAACCAACAGTTCTGCCAAATTTGCACACAAAAAATGTTGGATAAAACAGTGAACCTATCTATCTGTGTAAACTGAATCTGGAACATAGCTTCTAACTATTGTCCTTCTACAATGCTGGAGTAATAATAAAACCCAACTCTTTGGGTTTTTGAAAGGAACAAATCAATCAATTTAAATATGGCCTACAAAAATCATAGCCATCATACATAATATTATAGTTCACATGATTTGTGTTGAAGATAATTATTTCATGTTTTAATTACTTTATGTCTTACTTATATTTTCATTAATATTAATCCATTTCTTCCATTTGTCTATTGCTTACACAAATATTAACTGAGTATGTCCTGTATTTCAGACAATGTTCTAAATGCTGGAAATTTTTACAATGACTAAGGTAAAGACCCCACCCTCATGAAGATTACACTCTAATTGGGGATAAAGGACACACATTCTCAAGAAGCTAAATATGTATATTTTCTCAAGAATAATAAACATTTTTTAAGAAAATAAGGCAGGACATTTTCACAATATTGATTCTTCCTAACCATGAACATGGATTGTTTTTCCATCTGTTTGTATCCTCTCTTATTTCCTTGAGCAGTGGTTTGTAGTTCTCCTTGAAGAGGTCCTTCACATCCCTTGTTAGTTGTATGCCTAGGTATTTTATTCTCTTTGTAGCAATTGTGAATGGGAGTTTTCTCATGATTGGCTCTCTGTTTGTGTATTATCGGTGTATAGGAATGCTTGTGATTTTTGCACATTGATTTTATATCCTGAGACTTTGCTGAAGTTGCTTAAGGAGATTTTGTGCTGAGATGATGGAGTTTTCTAAATATACAATCATGTCATCTGCAAACAGGGACAATTTGACGTCCTCACTTCCTATTCAAATACCTTTTATTTATTTCTCTTGCCAGATGGCCATAGCCAGAACTTCCAATACTATGTTGAATAGGAGTGCTGAGAAAGGGCATCCTTGTCTTGTGCCTGTTTTCAAAGGGAATGCAATCTGACAAAGGGCTAATATCCAGAATCTATGGAGAACTTAAACAAATTTACAAAAAAAAAAAAAAAACAGCAAAAGGTAGGCAAAGAATATGAACAGACACTTTTCAAAAAAAGACACTTATGCAGCCAACACACATATGAAAAAAAGCTCATCATCACTGGTCATTACAGAAATGCAAATCAAAACCACAGTGAGATACCACCTCACACTAGTTAGAATGGTGATCATTAAAAAATCAGGAGACAGCAGAGGCTAGAGAGGATATGGAGTAAAAGTAATGCATTTACACTGTTGGTGGGAGTGTAAATTAATTCAACCATTGTGGAAGACAGTTTGGCTATTCCTCGAGGATCTAGAAATAGAAATACCATTTGATCCAGCAATCCCATTACTGGGTATATACCCAAAGGATTATAAATCATTCTATTATAAAGATATATACACACATATTTACTGCAGCACTGTTCACAATAGCAAATACTTGGAACCAACCCAAATACCCATCAATGATAGGCTGGATAAAGAAAATGTGGCACATATACGCCATGGAATACTATGCAACCATAAAAAAGGATGAGTTCATAACATTTGCAGGGACATGGATGAATCTGGAAACCATCATTTTCAGCAAACACAAGAACAGAAACCAAAGTGGGTGTTGAACAATGAGAACACATGGACACAGGGAGGGGAACATCACACACTGGGGCCTGGGGGCTGGAGGGCTGAGGGAAGGAATAGCAGGAGGTGGGGGTATTGGGGAGGTAGATCATTAGGGGAAATATCTAATGTAGATGGTGAGTGATGGATGCAGCAAAACAACATCATGACACGCGTATACCTATGTAACAAACCTACATGATCTGCACATATACCCCAAACATAAAGTGTAATAAATAAAATAAGAAAGAAAGAAAATAAGACAAGATAAAGGCATAGTAAATCAGGGTTTCTTGCTAGGTAGGGTGATCTGGAAAGGCATGATTGATGATTTGGCATTTTAGAAGAGTCCCGAATATATTGAGGGAACATTGCACATGTCTGGTAGAGATGGTTTCAGTGAAATCAGCAAATAAAAAGGCTGAGTCTGTTGCATTCTTGACTTATCTGAGAATAAAATGAACCAATAAAGAGG
Organism: Aotus nancymaae; assembly: GCF_030222135.1. Classification (NCBI taxonomy): domain Eukaryota; kingdom Metazoa; phylum Chordata; class Mammalia; order Primates; family Aotidae; genus Aotus; species Aotus nancymaae. The sequence continues at coordinate 28,517,037 of NW_026988435.1, forward strand.
AGTAAGCAAGGGTCAAGAGGCAAGACATGATATTGCAGTTATCCTACAGCCAAATCATGTAGAGCTTTGGAGAAAGCTGCAAAAAATCTGGAGATGAATATAATAATTTCTTTAAATGCTTCTCTTATTTCTAAAAACATAAACTGGAGGCTATATCTGTTTTCAAATTGGTATATGCAGAGTGTTAACTAATTAGAGTTAAATGCATTGCATATAATGGAATGAAAAATGTAATGAAACACATTTGGTAATGTACTGTATATTTAGAACAGATGAAAAGAAGCTAGTTTAAAAATATAATATGCACAGCAATTTATGGTTTTATAATTTTAAATTTAAGAGAGATTCCCAGTATATAAATGATTAACTTTTTTATTGAAATGACATGACACATTTAATTTTCCTCCTTTTAATTCAATTTCCTTTAAGTCACATTTACTGGTGGATTTTTTTGTACTCACATAGAGTAGGGCAAAATAATAATACTTTTGTTTGTTCATTTGTTTGAAAGAACGTAACTTAAAATGTAGAGATTCAGGCAATAACACAACTATATACCCCAGTTAGAGACAGCAAAGCTCATACAACTCATATCTTCCAAGATGCTCTTTCTCACCTACAAAACTTGTTCCTCAAATGTTCAGCTTAAAGTTCTGTAGCAGTACACGTGATGTGAGAATTAAAGGGTGTGCAACTCAAACTATGCCATTTCCTGAACTTCCTGAAGTTCATGCAATAAATATAATGATGCTCTAAACTGGGCCATTGAGACTTAATTTATTTTGCTTGGAGCTGTCTTTTGAACTGAAAGAAAATATGATACATTCATATAATAACAAATTCTTTGTTGTATATATATTCATTGACATACATTTTATTTATGCATGTATACATATATATGTGTGTGTGTTTATAATTAAGGGCATTTTATTGTATGTGTGTGTGTGTGTGTGTGTGTGTGTGTGTGTATATATATATATATATATATATATATATATATATATATATATATATATTCATAGTAGATCCTCTGCCCATATTTTCATTTCCTATAATTTCCAAAAGCAATGTCTCTCTCTTTGTCAAGGAGATTTTTCTTACAAGTGGAACTCTTAATCTTGTACGTGGGACAGACTAGAAGTACCAGGGAACTAATGTCCTTAGCCAGGGTTGGACGGACTCACTAAAGTGGTTCATTTCCTTGAGCTTTCTGTGCTGATTTTGAGCAACAGATTCCTTGTTCTATGCTGATTCCCAGAGTCCCCAGGCAGAAGTAAGCTGTAGTATTCCACAATTGCAACTTGCTTTATAGTTGAAGCTTTCTTTTCCTTTCATCTCTTACCTGTTTAAACTCCCAATTCCCCTACTAGTGATTCCTGGGTCACTGCCTGAATAAACTACTCACATTTAATTCTTCATCTTAGTATTTGCTTTAGGGTGAACCCAATCTAAGACAAATGACATATAAAATGCCTGTAAGATTTAAAAATCTGTGTCAACACTGTGTGGGGGAAATCACACTCACTAGATATGCACAAATTTCCTGGTATTTTTACATTACCCTTGCTGTTGGATTAAGACCATAGACATTCTTCTGGCCAAAGGGGTGTGAGTGGTAGCGATTTGTGTTTCTGTTCCAACCCAAGGCAGCTCAGAGTCAATCAACTCCTTTCATTTTTTTCTTCCACTGTCACTTCAACTTTGGAAAACAAATATTCCACATGGCATTAAAGGGAGCCACTTGCCTCTCTGAATATTTTATCATTGAGAGATACATTACTTTTCAGTGTTGGGCAGCTGAGGTTTCAAAATTCATTTTACACTAACACAGCCTAACATCATTATGACCAGTATAAAATTGGGTAGCAAAATGTTGCCGTGTGATGAAAAACAAAATCCCCAATATGTAGGATTATCTTAGTTGTTCAGGAATGAGAAATAAGAAAAATTAAAATTATTTGCAATCCCATTTCCACCCCAGCTTTTATTAGGTGTGTTGTGGTATGCAAGTGAATTGACTACCTTAAGTCTTAGTTCCTACATTTACAAAACAGTATATACAGTACTGCACTGATTTCAATAGCCATTTGTAAATTCAATGAAATAGTTCATGTAGAGTTTTTAGTATAGTTTTGGACATATATAGTATTTTCTATAGGTATCAGTTATTAGGATGATAACTTTTTTGTCTATATGTGTACATGTAATAGATGCATCTACCTAATGTGTTTGTGTACTTATTCTGTGAGTTATTTGTATCTATCATTTTGTATATCTCTCATCAATATATTCAAATTATAGGTATTCCGCCAACATAAAAATTTTATCCCACCCAATCTGATTTCCCCAAATGCCAAAGAAATGTTGCTTTTGCTCATAATTATTGTTTGACCTGCTTCAGAAATTGATATGTTATAGTATACTACAAATTCAATATTTATCTTCCACTCAGATCTGCTAAGAAAATGAGCTAATTAAGGTGAAAATAACAAAAGTTTTTTAATGCAGAGCTATTGACAAATTTGAGCTCCAGGAAAAAAAATAGTTTTAGGTTACTAAATGTAAACTTGTCACTTCAAAATTTTTAATAGAGTATATGGCTATTGTTACTTTATTATACAACATGAAGTAAAATCTTCCTAGTGTGAAATTTGGATTTTATTATTTCATGTCTTTCTGCCACTTCAAACTGACCTCAATAATGAAAAAGTATTTCTTGTTATTAAAATTCTATTTGTAAGCATTCCAATTAATTGATTAAATAAAAAATACTAAGGCTATTTAATTATGTTAAGCATCTATGAACTAAATGTTGCTTTGTATATAATGTATAATATACATAGCAATAATGTACAATGGAGCAGGGATACACACACACATACACACACACACATTTCATGTATATATAGCTAGACCACCATTGACCTGACTTGAGAACATTGCTAAAAATGCACAATTTGATTTCTCATCCAGAATCAACAGATTCTGTTGAATCAGAATCTACACTTTAAACAAGATCTTCAGGTGACCCAGATACACATTATGGGTTGACACGCGTTGGTCCATCTTACATAGTATGATACATATTTATCCTTTGATAAACTGGTTATGACAAATTCATATTTATAATGAAGTTATATTTCCCAGGTGAAACTGTGAGAAGAAAAATGTGTGTGGGATTTTTTAAACTAAACGTGGGGGAAAGCTTCTGAACATTCTCATCTCCAAATTTTATAAAGAATTATGTTTATTTAATTATGTTCCATGCATACTTCTTATGGCAATAAAATATTAATTAAATTATAAAGATTAATTATCACAAATTTCTAAATGCCAGTTTTCATTAGGATTATAACCCTGAAAAGCATATGTTATTTTAGATGCATGAGAATGAAATCAATATAGAAGAGAAGACGAGAAAGACTTTCCTTTTTTATAAGCAGGATTCGTATTTACTAGTGCACTGGGAAAAAAACTAGGCTAATATGTTTGTGATATCATGCTAAAATATTGTGCACAATATGCTGTTTATTTGAGTATGCTTTCCCTATCATTTGGATAAACCAAAGTTTTTTTTTCATTGCATAGGGAATGATTTCTATAAAAACATTTTCTGTAAGAAAGTTGAAATAGCTGATTATGCAAGACAAGTAGGATTTTGCCCGAATATAATTTTATTGGACTAAATAATATGTTCCATTTGCTGTTAAAGCTTTAAAAATACAAAATATTGGTTTGCAGAAGTGGAAAAGGGCCTTAGAGAGCAATAGGAGATGATGAAAATCATTCTGTGTGCACTAAAGAAATTTGCTCTGGTATGGACTATCCCTTTTGGCACTCATTTGTATCCTAAAGGTAGTCTTAAAATTGGTTTGTAGATGAACACAAGCATTTTTGATAAAACTTGTGAAATTGGAAAATGTCCTTTTAATCCAAATCAGCACATAAATTTAACTGTATCATTAGAGATACACTTCTATTAGAATTACTTAGTTTAAAACAACCACAAATATAATTGCAACCATTGTGCTCTATCCGATAATGTAGTTTCTGACATAGTTAACTTTATTTTCCCATTGTGTAAACTACACCAGGGAGACTAAGAAACACTTTTGGAAGTTGTGTTCTATTAGGCCAGTTGGATATTATTTAGGAAATTAGCACTCACTGTATAAAAATGATGCACTTGGGGTTTGGAAGGTCAATATCATTTTCAAAAATTAGAACTTGTTGACATTATGGCTCCAAAGTGGTCGTATTACTTCAACTGTATCTTATTAGGAATTTGCAACTAAGAATCTTATTTAGAGATAAGAAAAGAAAACATGCTTGGATTCAATGACCTCAATTGCTGGAATGAAGATGAAACATATATAGTTATGTGAAGAAAATAAAATAAATAAAATACAACACTAATCTTTGCACAGAAATATAGTTCCATATACACTAGAAGAACCTGATGAACTCATTATTGTTTGGTTGGCTATATATGTTTAATGGAGAAGTATTATCATTTATTATCTCATTGGATAATCATAAGTCCTATTAGTAGTCCAATTCTATGCTTATTTTGTAGAGTTAGAAAATTGTCTCTCTCTCTCTCTTTCTCTCTCTCTCTCTATATATATATAGACAGAGAGAGAGAGAGAGAGAGCAATATGTATGTGTGTGTGTGTGTGTGTGTGTGTATATATATATATATATATATATATATATATATATATATATATATATAAGAACTGTCTAATACACCCCTCTAGAAGTGAACTTTATTGACATCTTGAATCTGCATTTGATCACAGACTTGCTTTGGACAATGGTACAGTAGCAAATGTAACACAAGAATTATTTTTAAAGACTTGAACATCAGTGTTGACTCATCACCACTGGAGCTCTCAATTATTATTTGAAAATGCCCAGGTTAGTCTGTTGGGAGATGAGACAGTGTGGAACAAAGAAGGTAAATTCATCCTGAGTAAGTTCTCCTAAACTAACCAGCCTGCCACCTGCCAGAAATAAATGAGGCCAGCATTGTTCATCCAGTCATTGATCATCCAGGTGCAGCCATGCTGCCAGCTAATATAATTCTAACAATTATTGGTTAAATTGAAATGATTGATATTTTTTACATTATAGAACGTTGTTTATATATATCGTTATATGTAACTGTACATATATACAGTATAGCCGACAACATGAGCTCCATGTTCACATTGATTTCTGACTATACAGCCATATAAAAATTGCATACAAGTCTTATGTTGAATATTTTGATATACCTTACAATTTTTTAGTATCCATATATAATTTTTTAGTATCCATATATAGTAAAGTATAACATTTGCTTGATTAAAGCAATGAAATAACCCTTTTCTACAACTGTCTTTGTTATTTACCTACAAATAATCCTATAATTTTTTCTAAATCCATTTAAATGCACAATATACAAATTTATTAACACTGTCAAAAATAAGATTAATATTCTTTCTGACTATAAGGCCATATAAAAGTTATATACAAGTCTTATCTCAGATATTTTGATGTACTTTATAATTTTTTAGTATCCATAAGAAAAATATATTGATAGACATGACAATAGATTTTTATTTTACTATCTTTAAATTGTAATTTGATAGTGACTAGGTATATTGAATTTTAATAACTATCTTAATTTATAAATTGATGTTGCTTAATATTTTAAGATTACAATTTAATAATATAATAAATATACATTTTGTATGTTTCTATTTAAGTAAATTTTATGTTGTTGTGGTGTTGTTGGAAAGACTGAACTAATTTATACTTTAAATCTCAGTCACTATCTTTTTTTGTAATCATCTTTGAGGGATTTCAGCTGGGCTGGAATATATTCAGTGCATGAACTCATTCTCCTTCCTCACACGCTTCTAGCAGGAATCACATTTTTCTACACGGATTCGTCAATGCTGGCAAAACACATGAAACACCTGGGTCAGAACCAGATGGCTTTATTCCTCAAAGTAGAGCAGGCAACATGAGCTCCATGTTCACATTGATTTCGGACTATATGACCATATAAAAGTTGGGTACAAGTCTTATCTTGAATATTTTGAGATCCCTTATAATTTTTTAGTATCCATAATAAAAACATATTAGTAGAAATAACAGTAGACTTTATTTTACTAATCATTTTCTCTACCCCCCAAGTCTCACAGGGGCAGTGAGGAATGTCCCAGGGAATACCATACACAGTGGGTTTGGTCACATCTGAGGGACCCAGAGCTAAGAAAACACCCAAAATTTTAAAGAGGCTACTAGAAGTTCTGTTCAACCTTTGTTCCACATAGAGACAGTATTTTAACTTTCCTGATCAGGAAGCAAATCTTCCCTCTCCAGCAGGAAGGTGCTGTCTCTATTCTAAGACTGTTTGCTAATCAAAGATTCAGGACAGTTCTCTGGGTAGCCTTGGAAAACACAGTCCTCCTCCCTTTCTCATTTGTAATTCTCAAGAAATAACTGAGATGTGCTGAGAATGCAATATCTTGAGCGAGGGAAAGACTGGTTGGAATAGATCAGGCTCTGTTCCAGTCCCCTCTAGAACAAAAGGTCCTTCAGTGTTTTGCCCAGCATGTCATTTTGCCCACAGAATACAAAACTCAGAGCTAGTTGCTCTCCAGGATCTTTCAGCAGGAGTGTAGGTGAGGCACACACAGACAAGCACAGACTAGACTTCATTTGTCCCAGACAGCTTTCCTGAGCTTTGGAGGATAGATCACAGTGAATCCTAGGCTTCTGTTGTTCTACAAGTGATACACCTGCCACATGTAGCTTGTTACCTGTATGTATGTCTGTCTCATCAAACTCAAACAAGTTAGTAATCAGTGCATGGTGAACCTTCTTCAAAAAGATCCTCAGATATAGAATTCAGAAGAAAATTAGCCTATGTATTTTCATAAGACATGCTGAAATGCAAATAATTCATGGAGAACCGTCTTCCAATGTGAAATGTCTCCCATATCTTGGGTCCCTGAATGACTGACTACATAGAACAGAATAGTCATTAAGTCATTAACTACTATCAGATATAAAACCTGATGAAGTAACAAAACTTTGTGGCAATATCATCTAGTGTAAGCTAACTAATATTGACTTTAACAGGTGGGGATTATTCATAACAATGTGGGATAATATTTATATTAGTGAGAATTTTCTCTTACACACTGGATTTCCCACAGAAGTAAGAGGGAGGCTGATGGATCCCAGAAATGAATCTAACATTCTGCAAGAAATCCACATGGAGAAAGAGATGGTTTGGTCTTACCATGTGCTGACGCCAGCAACCTACTATAGAAGAGGTGCCTATGTCAAGATTTAGGCTGAGGAAATACTTTTAATTGTATTTTCTCTCTCTTCTCCCATTTTTTTTGGGTTAGGACTTCACTATTAAATAAGCAAGCACACAGTAAAGAACAAATAAAATATTGCTTCTGCTCACAATCTAATTGTATATATTAAGTATGAAATAATACAATTTAAAAATTATATATTTAATGTTATTTATTTTGATTACGGTTGGATATGCAAATTTAGAGAGATTCCATTTCTACTACTGCAAAACTCTATATTGGAATGTAAGTAGAAATCAATGAAATCACGGATCCATCAGTCTAATATATGGATTTCTCTTTCAGAACAATCTAAGATCAAGACTGCCAGGCTAAGACCTAGGGTGAACTAGATTTAACAAAGTATGTACATACTATAAGTAACAGGACATAGAAGTTCATCAGCAGTTTCCTATTAAGAAATCTCAAAAGGCTGGGTGTGGTGGCTCATGCCTGTAATCCCAGCACTTTGGGAGGCCAAGGAGGGTGGATCACGAGGTCAGGAGATCAAGACCCTCCTGGCCGACATGGTAATACCCTGTCTCTACTAAAAATACAAAAAATAACCAAGTGTGCCCGCACCCACCTGTAGTCCCAGTTACTTGGGAGGCTGAGGCAGGAGAATTGCTTGAACACAGGAGGTGGAGACTGTAGTGAGCCAAGATCGCACCACTGCATTCCAACCTGGATGACAGATCAAGACTCTGTCTCAAAGAGTTTCAGCCAACTAGTAACCCCCATGTGACCTGGTGGAACTACTTACTGCTTTCTGCTGAATTCAATGAAATCTCCATAATCAGTGTCTTGAAATTGGAAGCAAGGCTACCGTGAGAAAATTGGTAAAGATTTATCCACTGGTGGAAAATTGAAAACAAAATAATCCTCAACTCATATTTATTTTGATTTCGTATTATGCATCAGATTTACACAGCAACTAGAAACTGAATATACGGCAAGAAATTAAGAAACTGCCAAACACACACTTCAGAGAATTTTGTTTCTGGCACATAGAAATAAAATTAGAAAAAGTCTCTTTCCATCAGAGAGCTTGGTGGCTCTAGAATATTTATAGACCCTGCAGCTGCAATATGGCTCATAATTCAAATTCCATATAAAATTCCCAAGTCTCAATGAGGATTCTAGAAATTCATATAAGAAAGAGAAATGTGTTCCAGGGCAACAGAATTTTTTTTTTTAATTTTTTTACTTAGTTCTAAAGCTATATCTAAAATACATACAAAGTATTTAGCCAAGCATAACTAGAAAGACTTGATACGAAGAGGAAGAGAAGAGACCTGCCTACTCCAGACAGGTTTCTAGGAAGCTCCATATTTAACTTGCCTTCTGGCATAAGCAAAGTAATCCTTAGATACTAAAACCTTGAACAACTTAACTCAAGTGTATTTCTATATTAAAAAAAAAGAGAGAAAACTTCTTTAAGTAGATAATGAAAACTTATCTTGAAAATTACATTTTCATATGGAAGGAGAAATGAATGAATGTGTGAAAATGTAATTCACAGCCAGAAGATCAAGAAGAGCTAACCATTCTTTCTTTTTATAAAGACATGGATCTTGCTTTGCTGCTCAAAGTTGGAGTGCAGTGGCACGATCATAGCTCAGCCACTGCAGTCTTAAACTCCTGGGCTCAGAGGATACTCTCATCTTAGCCTCCAGAGTAGCTGAGACTACAGGAATGGACCACCATGCTCAGCTAATTTTTAAATTTTTTGTAGAATTGGGATCTTGCTCTGTTACCCAGGCTGGTCTCAAACTCCTGGACTCAAGCAATCCTCCCACCTTGGCCTCCTAAAACACTAGAAGATGCTACAAAAGCATTCTCTATTACAGACGGAAGCTGTTTTAAGGCCTGAGGAATAAATACAAAGACTGTGTAAGAAAGAATCTGAAGTTTCCCATGACTTAAGGGAATTAAATGCATTGTGTTAGGGGGCTACATGCTCATGCTTACCCCACCCCAAATTCATTTATTTAAATATTAACTAACTACCACTGTGATGGTAGTAGGAGGTGGGGCCTTTCAGAGGTGATTAGGGCTTGAGAGTGGAGCACTTATAATGGGATTCATATTCTTATATTACTACTCTTATAAGACACATACTAGCTTGCTTCCACTCTCTGCTCTCTGCTTTGTGAAAACACAGCAAGAAGGGCATCTGTAAACAGCAAGCAAACCCTCACCAGACACTGCATCTGCCAGCACTTTGATCTTGGACTTCCAGGCCTCTAGAAATATAAGAAATAAATATTTGTCGTTTAAGCCATCCAGTCAATAACAATTATAGTAGCCTGAACTGACTAGGATACCTTATAATAGAATGGAATAAAAAAGATAAAAGGAGATTTATATGTTTTCCTGGCTAGATTAAAGAATAGTGTCCATGAAGCAGAACGATATAAAGAACTGATACCAGGATGTGAGCTCTTGGAGGACAGAGGGTTTTCTTCAGTTTTGTGTGCTGCTGTAAACAGGCATTGATAGTAAGACCTGGCCAATAATGCCAATTGATGAGTATCTGCTTGAGATTTGAATGCGCAAATTAAATTGAAACAGAAAAAAAAAAGATTAAACCACAAAAGATAAAAATGCAAGTTTTAATTTTAGCAAGAATTAATGGGAAGGTCTTGTGTATTTGAAAGAAGCCTTTCAAAAATGTACATTGAGTCTGAGGAGTCAATGTACATTTGTAGTCATTGAGAGATGTTATTAGCAACAGAATAGGATGAGTCAAATAACATAGCATAATTTTCTGATTGTCCAACTGAGTGTCTTGCATATGTTGCCTTACAGAATGTCTTATATATGAGCCCTCATTTAGCATTTTCTTTTTTAAAAATTTATTTATTATACTTTAAGTTCTGGGATACATGTGCAGATCGTGCAGGTTTGTTACATAGGTATACACGTGCCATGGTGGTGGTTTGCTGCATTCATCACCCCATCATCTACATCAGGTATTTCTCCTAATGCTATCCCTCCCCAGTACCCCCACCCCTGCTATTCCTCCCATAGCCTCTCATCCCCCCAGGCCTCAGTGTGTGATGTTCCTCTCCCTGTGTCTGTGTGTTCTCATTGTTCAACACCTACTTATGAGTGAGAACACACGATGTTTGGTTTTCTGTTCTTGTATCGGCTTGCTTAGAATGATGGTTTCCAGTTTCATCCATGTCCCTGCAAAGGACATTAACTCATCCTTTTTTATGGCTACATAGTAATCCATGGTGTATATGTGCCACATTTTCTTTATCCAATCTATCATTGATGAGCATTTGGGTTGGTTCCAAGTCTTTGCTATTGTGAACCGTGCCACAACAAACATACGTGTGCATGCATCTTTATAATAGAATGATTTATAATACTTTGGGTATTTACCCAGTGATGAGATTGCTGGATCACATGGTATTTTTATTTCTAGATCCTTGAGGAATTGCCACACTGTCTTCCACAAATTTACACTCACACCAACAGTGTAAAAGTGTTCCTTTTTCTCCACATCCTCTCCAATATCTCCTGTTTCCTGATTTTTTAATGATCGCTATTCTAACTGATGTGAGATGTTATTGCATTGTGGTTTTGATTTGCATTTCTCTAATGATCAGTGATGATGAGGTTTTTTTCATATATTGGCTGCATAAATATCTTCTTTTGAAAAGTGTCTGTTCATATCCTTTTCCCACTTTTCGATGGAGTTGTTTGTTTGTTTGTAAATTTGTTTATATTCTCTATAGATTCTGGATATTAGCCCTTTGTAAGATGGGTAAATTGCAAAACTTTTTTCCTTTTCTGTTGGTTGGTGGTTCACTCTATTGATAGTTTCTTTTGCTGTGCAGAAGCTCTTAAGTTTAATTAGATCCCATTTGTCTATTTTGGCTTTTGTTGCCATTGCTTTTGGTGTTTTAGTCATGAAGTCCTTGACCACGCCTATGCAGTAAATGGCATTGCCTAGCTTTTCTTCTAGGGTTTTTATGGTGTTAGGTTTTATATTTAAATATTTAATCCATCTGGAGTTATTTTTTTGTATAAGATGTAAGGAAAGGGGCCGGGCGCGGTGGCTCATGCCTATAATCCCAGCACTTTGGGAGGCCAAGGCGGGCAGATCACGAGGTCAAGAGATCGAGATCATCCTGGCCAACATGATGAAACTCTGTCTCTACTTAAATACAAAAATTAGCTGGGCATGGTGGTGCGCACCTGTAGTCCCAGCTACTTGGGAGGCTGAGGCAGGAGAATTGCTTGAACCCGGGAGGTGGAGGTTGCAGTGAGCCGAGATCAAGCCACTGCACTACAGCCTGGCGCCTGGTGACAGAGCAAGACTCTGTTTCAAAAAAAAAAAAAAAAAAAAAAAAAAAAAAAAAAGATGTAAGGAAAGGATCCAGGTTCAGCTTTCTTCATACGGCTAGCCAGTTTTCCCAACACCATTTATTAAATGGGAATCCTTTTCTTAAAAGATGAAATAACTTTTTAAAGAATATTGTTTTTACTACCTGTTGCTACAAGATAGAGCAGATACTCATCACTGTTTCACAAGAACCAAGTAGCACATGCATATAGCAGAATTCCAGAAAGTTTCATTTACATGCTATTTACAAAAAGTTTAGAAGAGTATAGGAAAATCACAAGGAATAATGCATCAATCCAGAGTTAGAAGGATCAAAGTGTCATCTCTCATATGTCCTTAAAAAAAGGATGGGAGTGAGCATTACCTAAACCCAGAGGAAAGTCTTGTAGAAAAGGCCACCTAAAGGGAAGCACTAATCTTAATTGAAGGACACCATGGGCTCCAGATGAAACAAACAAAGGAAATATATATTCCAGCCTCCTTCTCTCTCCTGACCATTGGAAAAACACAACTGGAATCCAGAGGGCATTAAATCATTATAATCTTGCCTGTGAAGAATTTCCCCTCACATTTGATTGAATTCTTCTCACATTTAATATTCAGCCTCAGGTTGGGAAAGGGTGAAACAACTTTAGCAGCCAATTGGATGGTTAAGCACACATGTAGCACCATACTCCTCATGGTGAAAGATTGATAATTACATGCACATTGTTTGTTTTTTCATAAAGTATTTGATTACATATTTACCTGAATCAATTGCTTATTGGCATTCTATAGAAGAGACTCATTAGTGTTTGGATTGTTTTAAAAATGTTTTGCTTTTCATAAATCTGGATCTACTAAATTTAAATTTCTTTAGCATAGGCTAGTAACTGAGTCAGAGTATTCATAATGAACAGAACTTTACCTCTCATACTTTACAAGTTAAAAATTCAATTGACACCCAACACAATTCAAAAACTATTTTATTTTGCCCTTAGAACTTTCCTTTTTGTTCTTTTCATCCCCTATACAAAAAATCTAGAAAAAAATAACACTAGGTGCTTAAAATGCACTGCCAAGTTTTATATCTGAAAAAGATAGAAATTTCTTTTCCTGAATAGGCCATTATAAATTCATATTTTTGAAGTAGTTAGAAAATAATTCAATTAATATATATTATAGCCATTGGCCATTCATCTGTTCCATTCTAGTTATTCATTTTTATGATCACAGGAAGTCATAGGGGTTCTATATGCAATTTGAAATTGCTCTAAAATGTAAAGAATAAAAATTGCTTGTTATTTTAAAGTGTCTGAATGGTGATCTATAGATACATTACCTCTGGGAACCTTATCATTTCAGACTTTAGAAATTCATTAATTGTAAACTCTTAAGAATTTCCACTTTTGTAAGTAATTCAGTGTAGACCAAACACTGTAAAAATCTCAACTAGGACAGAATTTAAAAGTCATCTACTTCCTACCCTCACGACTTTATCTGAGAATGATTAAGCCGTGGAGACCAACAGCATGCAGTTAGCTATGTAGAAGCTGAATCAGGATAATGCTGGTCTTCTCAATTTGGACCTGGGCATTATTCACTATCCTAGTGGTTTTCAAAATGGCTAGAGAATTTTTTGGAAATTTTGAAACTCCTAGTAGGGAGTTTATTAAAAAAGAGATTAAAAAGCATAGAGACTCTGCGTTCTCCTGTCTTAATTCAACCACAGTTTCTCAATATTATTCTATTTTAGGAGTAAACTTGACGGCTTTATCCATACTTTTTATTGGTATAGTTTACTTTGGTTTTGAGTAAATAACATTTTTATCTAATGAAGTGACAGAAATTTATTGTCTCCCAGGTCTGGAGACTGGACATCCAAAATCAAGATATAGGCAGAGGGGATGGGTCGCTTCTCAGGGCTATGAAGTTGAATATATTCCATGCCTTTTCCTGAGCTTTTAATAGCAGTAGCTTCAAACATTCTTTTTAAGCAATTTCAGATTTATTTTAGATTCAGGGAATATGTGTGTAGGTCTGTTACATGGATATATTGTGTGATACTGACGTTAGGGGTACAAATGATCCCGTCACCCAGGCAATGGGCACAATACCCAATAGGCAGTTTTTCAGACCTTCCCTCTTCCCTCTCTCTCCCCTCTACTGCCCCCTCTAGTAGTTCCCATTATTTCCATGTTTATGCCTATGTGCACCCAATGTTTACCTCCCTCTTATAAATAAGAACATATGGTATTTGATTTTCTATTCCTGCTTTAACTTGCTTTAAATGACAGCACCCAACTGCATCCATTTTGCTGCAGAGGACATAATTTTGTTCTCTGTAATGGCTTTGTGGTATTTTCTTGATCCACTGTTGATGGCCACCTAGGTTGATTCCACATCTTTGCCATTGTGAACAGTGCTGCGATGAACATACAAGTGCCTGTCTTTTTGGTAGAATGGTTTATTTTCCTTTGGGTATATACCTAGTAATGGGATTTTTGGATTAAATGGTAATTTTAAAATCATTGAGAATCTCTAAACTGCTATACGTGGTGGCTGGAAATTTACATTCCCACCAGAAATGTGTAAGCATTGTTTTTTCTCTGCAGCCTCACCAGTATCTCTTATTTTTTTCTTTTTCTTTATAATCATTCTGACTCATGTAAGATGGAATCTCGTGGTTTTGATTAGTAATGTAGAACATTTTTTATATGTTTGTAAGCTGCTTGTAAGTTTTCTCTTAATAAATGATTATTTAAGTTTTTTGTCCATTGTTTTCTTCCTCCTCCTCCTCCTCCTCTTCTTCTTCTTTCTGCTTTCTTCTTTCTTCTTTCTTCTTCTTTTTTCTTTTTCTGTTTCCCAGGCTGGAGTACATGAAGTACAGTGGCATGATCTCAGCTCACTTCAACCTCCATCTCCCGAGTTCAAGCGATTCTTGTACCTCAGACTCCTGAGTAGCTGGGAATACAGGCGTGTGTTACCATGCTCGGCTAATTTTTTGTATTTTTGACAGAGACAGAGTTTCACCATATTGGCCAGGCTGGTCTCCCACTCCCGGCCACAAGTGATCTGCCCACCTCAGCCTCCCAAAGTGCTGAGATTATAGGTGTGAGCCACTGCACCTGGCCTTGCCCAGTTTTTAATGAAGTGTTTTTTGTTTTTTGTTTTTTTTTTTTTGCTTGATTTATTTAAGCTCTTTAATAATTCTGGATATTAAACTTCTGTTGACTGTGTAGTTTGCAGATACTTTCTGCCGTTCTGTAGGTTGTCTGCTTTCTGTGTTGATAGTTTCTTTTGCTGTGCAGAAGCTGTTGAGCTTAATTAGTTTCTGATTATCAATTTTCCTTTTTTGTTGCAATTGCTTTTGGTGAATTAGTTTAATATTTGCCACGGCTTATGTCTAGAAGGGTATTTACTAAGTTTTCTTCTAGGATTGATATAGTTTGAGTTCTAATGCTTAAGTACTTAACCCGTCTTAAGTTAGTTGTTGTATGTGGTGATAGGTAGTGGTCCAGTTTCATTCTTCCACATATGTATAGCCAGTTGTCCCAGCACCATTTATTGAATTGGGAATCCTTTTCTTATTGCTTATTTTTGTCAACTTTATCAAAAAGAAGATTTTGGTGAGAGTGTAGCTTTATGTCTGGGTGCTCTGCTCTGTTCCGATGGTCTATGTGTCTCTTTTTGTACTGGTACCATGCTGTTTTGGTTACTGTAGCCTTATAGTCTGAAGTAGGGTAATGTGATGACTCTAGCTTTGTTCTTTTTTGCTTAGCACATGAAATCTAAGCTGGGCCAGCCAATGACTCTCTCAGGGAAGTATGCCTTGTGGCACTGCAGCTGAATCAGATGATGTGGCCATATGTGCCAAAATATTATATAGCAATGGTGCTGGAGTCACTGCCTGGGCCAGTCAAGACTACATGTAAGGAAACATTTTGATAAAAAGTGATTCCACAAGTAAACAAAGGCAGTGATTCTGCAGAGAGAAGCATGAGAATAGAGCAAATGCACAGAAAATAGCAGAGATGAGAGCGATGGATGGCTCCATTAGAGAGAGTGACTTCTGCTTCTGTATTCGGCTATATTTCCTGCCTTTACATACCCATGAGATTACTGGTTTCTCTGATGCACAAAAAACAACTTTCTTAAGCTAAAATCTATGCAAACATATTATGGAAAACAATTATCCTTAATTAAGACAAGATAATTAAGTATATAAATAAATTTTGAGAGATTCTTTAAATAAAGAAGGAAAAATATGTGACTACTTGGAATAAGTAATTTCCAAGACTTAAGATGTATCTTTAGAAAAAGTTCAGGTTGAGAAGTTAGTAAAGCTGGTTATTTTTTTAATTTGAAGAATATTGAATAAATGGGCTTCAGAGCAGTGAAAAAATAATGTTGACTGAGGCAACAAAGGAGCCAATCTAATTATGTAACTTACTATACAGACAATCAAGATGGAGCAAATTGGCCAATAACTATTCTTTAAATATCTATGTAATTCTAATTAATTTAATTTTAATTAGAACCCTTGAATGCAAGAAGAGAAACCAACATTGACTTTTTCTAGAATGTAAGGTGCAATTTAACAACTCAAGTAAAGAAATGACAGCTATAGAACTGGGTCTCAGAGGCCATCTGAAAACTCAAAAATACTAGGTTCTCTTTATCTCTAGCTCTTCTCTCAATTTCCCTGTGATAGCGATTCTCTCTACCAGCATGTTTTCACCACATGGCAAGAAACATGTCTGACAACGGTTTCTCAATTATAAAATTCATAGCTGTAGGCACCATGGGAGAGAATGAGTAGCAGACAGTCCCAAATCTAAGTCCCATGGAGGCACTCCTTGACCCAGACTAAAGCAGGTACTCATATGTGGATTAATCATCTGCTGCTAGTAGACAGAATAGCACATTAATGGATAAGACACTCATGGTCATATGTGTGGGGGACAAGGGAAATATGATAAATAGGATAATGACCTTAAAGGTATCTCTACTCGAGTCCCCAGAATCTGGGAAGGGCCAAAGAGAGGACTCTAGAAGCTGAAAAATAAAATAATAATAATTTTTTTTTTCTTAGAGTCTTCAGAAAGGACTGAGCCCTCCCAGTACCTTCATTTTAGACCAGCGAGGCCCATGCTGTTTTCTGATTTACGGAATTTAAGATAATGATATTTTTAAAACCACTAAGTTTGCAGTAATCTATTACAACAGCAAAAGGAAATCAAAAGAGGGAGAAGGGAGAGACACAATAAAAGGGATGTTGGGATGACTGTAGCACACATGTAATATCAACCTTATTTAGATATTAGATCGGAAACAGGCCTGTTTCTAACACCCCTGAAGTGCTTCATATATTTTAATAGCTAAACAAAAAGTAGTGGACATTAATGGAAAAAAAATCATTAATTTGTATTATTTAAGTACAGTGGATAAGATTCTGTTACTCCTGCTCTCCCTTATCCAAAATAAGCTTGCTTTATTTGTGTTAAACTTTTTATTTCTTCTGTACATTCTTTAGAAGAAAAGGTTTCAGGACAATAATAATTTAAAAACTACTATTAAAGTAATACATTTGTCAGCCTAGTCCATGGTTTACTTATAAAAGTTTCTGGCTGGACACCGTGGCTCCCGCCTGTAATCCTAGCACTTTGGAAGGTCAAGGCGGGCAGATTGCCTGAGCTCAGGAGTTCAAGACCAGCTTGGGCAACACAGTAAAACCCCCGTGTCTACTAAAATACAAAAAATTAGCCAGGCATGGTGGCATGTGCCTGTAGTCCCAGCTACTCAGGAGGCTGAGGCAGGAGAATCCCTTGACCTGGGGAGGCGGAAGTTGCAGTGAGCTGAGATCGCACCACTGCATTCCAGCCTGGGCGTGTCAGTGAGAGACTCCATTTCAAAAAAAAAAAAAAAAAAAAAAAAATTTTCTAAAACTGAACATTCAAAGGAAAAAGTGGGTTTCAACTTAAGCTATTTTCTTTTCAACAAAACAACAGATACAGAAGGCAGTGTCGCAGCGTGACACCCAAACGATTGCAACGTATCATTATCATTAAATAAAGTACCTACAAAGTTGATATTTTAAAGGAAAAATAAATACAAATCTGTAAGTTCTGCTTAGTAGTATTCTTGCTTTTACCACAATTAGCTCACTAATTTACCCTAAAACCCTTACAATCATTTATTCACTATGCTTCATAAGTGAAACAGCTTTTTGGTTGAGTCTTCATCTGTCTTAATTACTACTAGCTATATAGATCAAATGGATTAGTGACCATACTTTGTGAATTTGAGCATTTCTTCCTCTGGGCATGATTCTTATTTAACTTGGACTAACATTATTTATTATAAGACTGGGTGCTGTGGACTACATGTTTTTGTTCTCTCAAAAATTATATGTTAAAATTATAAACCCCAGCATGATGGTACTAGGTGGTGGAGTCGTTGGGAGGTGATTAAGTGGAGAGTCGAGCCCTCATGATGGGATTAATGAAAAATACTAAAGAGCTCCATTCTACCATGTGAGCACACAGTGAGAAGGCAGGGTCTATGAACAGCATGTGACCCCTCACCAGAATCTGACTATGCTGGCACCCTGATCTTGGACTTTCAGGCTCCAGAACTATGAGGAGTAAATTTCTGCTATTTATAAGCTATACAGTCTATGGTACTTCATTATAGCAGCCCCAGACTAAGACACTGAAGAAAAATATCAGATATAAAACAGTAATACATAGTTTATGGTCTTATTTGTATAAGGTACAATGACAACAAAACCCTTTTAGGAGTGACAATAGCAATTACTCAATTATCCTTATAGGAGTTCGTAAGTGGTGATTGGAAAGAAAGAGCTTTCTAGGAATGGGTTAATGTGAAAACTCAGCAACTTGCATACTTATATGTTCACATTTTTGAATATATATTATGCATGATAAGATATTGAACCTCATTAATAATTAAATGAATCCACCTTCCCTATTAAATTCTGAGAAACTATTCATAATTTCCATTGCGTATTTTGGGAAAATAGAATTTTGTGCAGTACTTACAGAAATATAAATTGGTACAATATTTCTAGATGACAATTTAGTGTACACTACGTAGCTAGTAAAAAATTATGAGGTAGCTCTAGCCTGATGTGCAGTGCTGTTTTATTATGAGAAAACAAAATAAAATTTCAAAATAAAGTATATATTGTGTGACAACACACTTCTTTAAATCTCACATACACACACTATAGACATATGCTACCCCTATACATGGCTTCGTTTAAGACTCTCCTGGTTTATGGCTGTTTTCCCAGCTTCCTATCAGTTTTGGGATTTGCTATAGACTGAATGTTTAGTATATAAGACTGAACATTTATAAGACTGAACATTATGTACCTCTTAATATTCATATATTGAAACCTAATCCCCAATATGATGACATCCAGAGGCAGAGCCTTTGAGAGGTGATTAGGTTATTAGAGATCCACCTTCATGAAAGAGATTGGTGCCCTTATAAAAGGGGCCCCAGAGAGCTGCTTTGCCTCCTTCAACATATGAGAATACACCAAAAAGATGACTGTCTATAAACCAGAAAACAGGCCCTTACCAGATACTGAATCTGCTATTGCCTTAATCTTGGAATTGCTAGCCTCCAGGACTGTGGTAAATAAATGTCTGTTGTTCATATACCACTAAACCACTCCATCTACGGTGTTTTTGTTACAGCAGTCCAAACAGACTAAGACAGGATTTGTATCAGACTTTTTTATTTCTAGATAAAATATTATTATTAATCATTGCATTGAAATAGTTGCTTTAAAATTAGTAGTTGTATTCAAATAAGTTGGAAAGCCTCCCCTTCATACTTCCAACTTCTCCCATGGTTTCACTAGTATTGGCAGTTTTGGTTAGGATTGCCTTTTCTGGTTCCATATAAAATTCAAAGTAGTTTTTTTCCAAATCTGCAAAGAAAGTCAATGGTAGCTTGACGATAATAGCATTAAATCTATAATTTACTTTGAGCAGTATGGCCATTTTCATGACATTGATTCTTCTTATCCATGATCATGAAATGTTTTTCCATTTGTTTGCGTCCTCTCATTTCCTTGAGCAATGGTTTGTAGTTCTCCTTGAAGAGGTCTTTCACATCCCTTGTAAGATATATTACTAGGTATTTTTTTTTCTTTGTAGCAGTTGTGAATGGGAGTTCACTCATGATTTGGCTATCTGCTTGTCTGTTATTGGTGTATAGGAATGCTTGTGATTTTTGCACGTTGATTTTTTATTTTGAGACTTTGCTGAAGTTGCTTATCAGTTTAGGGAGTTTTGGGGCTGTGACAATGGGGTTTTCTAAATATAGAATTATGTCATTTGCAAGCAGAGACAATTTGACTTCCTCTCTTAGAAATAACACACGCATCTACAATCATCGGATCTCCAACAAACATGACAAAAACAACAA
Organism: Aotus nancymaae; assembly: GCF_030222135.1. NCBI lineage: Eukaryota > Metazoa > Chordata > Mammalia > Primates > Aotidae > Aotus > Aotus nancymaae. The sequence goes on from NW_026988435.1 coordinate 28,537,206, forward strand.
TGGGGAAAGAATTCCCTATTTTATAAAAGGTCCTGGGAAAACTGGCTAGCCATATGCAGAAAACAGAAACTGGACTCCTTCCTTACACTTTATACAAAAATTAACTCAGGTTGGGTTAAAGACATCAATGTAAAACCTAAACCCATAAAAACCCTAGATGAAAAGCTAAGCAATACCATTCAGGACATAGGCAGGGGCAAAGACTTGATGACAAAAACACCAAAAACAATTGCAACATAAGCCAAAATTGACAAATGGGATCTAATGAAACTAAAGAGCTTCTGCACAGCAACAGAAACTATCATTAGAGTGAACAGGCAACCTACAGAATGGGAGAAAATTTTTGCAACCTATCCATCTAACAAAGGGCTAATACCCAGAATGTACAAGGAACTAAAACAAATTTACAAGAAAAAAATCAACAACCCCATCAAAAAGTGGGTAAAGGATATGAACAGACTCTTCTCAAAAGAAGACATTTATGCAGCCAACAAACATATGAAAAAAAAGCTAATCATCACTGGTCATTAGAGAAATGCAAATCAAAACCACACTGAGATACTATCTCATGCCAATTAGAATGGCGATCATTAAAAAGTCAGGAAACAACAGAGGCTGGAGAGGATGTGAAGAAATAGGAACACTTTTACACTGTTGGTGGGAGTGTAAATTAGTTCAACCATTGTGGAAGACAGTGTGGTGATTCCTCAAGGATCTAGAACCAAAAATATCATTTGACCCAGCAATCCTATTACCTGGTATAAACCCAAAGGATTATAAATCATTATACTATAAAGACACATGGACACATATATTTTTGCAGCACCATGTACAGTAGCAAAGACTTGGAACCAACCCAAATGCCCATCAATGATAGACTGAATTAAAAAAAAAAATTTGTACATACACACCATGGAATATTATGCAGCCATAAATAAGAATTAGTTTATGTCCTTTGCAGGGACATGGATGAAGCTGGAAGACATTATTCTCAGCAAACTAACACAAGAACAGGAAACCAAACACTGCATGTTCTCACTTTTAACTGGGAGTTGAACAATGAGAATACATGGACACAGGGAAGCAAACATCACACACTGGGGCCTGTAGAGGGCCAGGGGAGGGAGAGCATTAGGACAAATACCTTATGTATGCATGGCTTAAAACCTAGATGATGAGTTGACAGGTGCAGTCAACTATGGTGGCACACGTATACTTACGTAGCAAACCTGCACATTCTGCACATGTATACCAGAACTTAAAGTAAAAAAAACAAAACTCAAAATCGAAGACAGAAAGACAAAATTATTTGTTTTGTACAATCATAAAGGCAGAAATTGTAGTGGAGCTCAGTATTGTGGAAAAAATAGTGTTTTTAGTAAACTGATGTATCTACAAAGTAAAAATGCACTTGGAATTGGTTGTGGTGCTCATATCGTTCATAACTACACCAGAACTTGTTAGACCTTGTGTTCAATTGAAATAGAAGCTGCGTAGCCAAATGCAGTGGCTCACACCAGTAATTCTAGCACTTTGAGAAGCTAATGTGGGAGAATTCCTTGAGCCCAGGAGTTCAAAACCAACTAGACAAAAAAGTGAGTGAGACCTCATATCTAAAAATTTTTTTAATGGCCTGGCACAGCGGTGTACATCTGTAGTTCTAGCTACTCAGGAGGCTAAAGTGGGAGGATCACTTGAGCCTAGGGATTTGAGGCTGCAGTGAGCCATAATCCTGCCACCACACTACAGGGTAAGCAACACAGTGAGACCCTATCTGTAAAAATAAAATAAAATAAGCTGTAATTATAAAATCAAACAAATAAACAAAATTATGTGTAGTTAGAGTAGGCATTTTCAAATGTATACACAGTCACAGTAACTGAGAAACAGATATTATATACAAAAGTAGATTTTAACATGGCTGTAAGCTACTGTCTCTGCTGTTCATTATTAAGAAATTTTAGAAATCCTTCAGCCTTGAAAAGACAAAATGATAAATACACGAGTGTCTCCTACTTTTGTGAATAAGTTCTGTGAATTTTAGATACATGTTGTTCAAATTCAATTGACAAACTTAAACCAAAATATTCAAAGAGTAGAATCTAATACAATATCAGCTTTTAATGCTGTTAGCAGCTGCAATTTTTAAAAATAGATCTTGCAAACAGAAAAACATTAAACTTTATCCTTTAAAAGTTAAAGGGGAGATGAATGAACAATATGTATATTAAAAGTATTTGCGGTTTTCTAACTATGAATTTTTGAAATTATTAATTTGCATTTTGTTGCAGTTCTTATTCTTAATTGAATAAATTTTTGTAGTTTAGCAGAGTAATAGACTTGACAAAAGCTTTAATTTTCAACATCTAAGTCTGGTAAAAACAATTTATTTGATGAGATATTTCTTACAAAAATTGTTATAATAGGTACTCTTGTGTCAGAAACATAGTATCTTGAAAAAATTGGTGTTGATATATCTATACTTTTTTATATAAAAAGTAGCATATCTTCCTTTAAGCAGAATTTTCCCTGGGATGATACTTCAAGAATTATAATGTATTAAAAAATATTTTATCTCAGAGAGAAGTACTAATTGAAAGTGATAATTCTTAAATGTATTCATTTTATGTTGTATTAATAATAAACATTCAACTTGTAAGAATATTACAGACTATTTTATGAAAATATTAAAAATAATAAGACAAGAGCAAGAAGGCTCCACCCATCATCCCACCTGTAGGGACAGCAAGTTAACAACTCTAACTACACAGAAAGTAGCAAAACCCAGGTACCACATTGAGGACCTTGATGAGACTCTGACACTCGCTGGCTTCAAGTGAGTCTCAGCACACTACCAGCTGTCATGGCTACAGGGCAAAACTTCTGCTTGAGAAAAGCAGAGGGAAAATTAAAGAGAATTTGTCTTGCACCTTAGGTACCTGCATGGCCACAGTGGGGCAGAGCATAAAGTAGGCTTTTGCGGTCCCTGATTCTAGGGCTTGACTCTTGGGCAATATTTCTGGAACTGCCTTGGGTCAAAGAGGGAGCCCGCTCCTCTGAAGGATGAGTCCCAGGCCAGGCAGTGTTCACCACAAGCTGACTTTAAGAGATCTTGGGATTTAAGAGAGCATAGGTGGTAATCTAGAAATACTCCTTATGGCCTGAGATGGCACTAACTATGGAGTGAGTTTCCTCTGCCTTTATAAAGGGAAGAAAAGAGTGGGAAGGATTGCATCAGTGGTTTGAGTGCTAGCTCAGCTGCAATACAAGAGAATAAAAGATGGACTTCTAAGGTTTTTGACAATGGTCCCTGACTCTCAGACAGCACTTCTGGACCCCAGGACCTGGAGAACCTCGCTGCCCTGAAGGGAAGGAAACGGGTCTGGCTGGCTTTGTCACCTGTTGATTGAAGAGCCCAGGGCCTTAAATGAACATAAGCAGTAGCCGGGGAGTGATTACAGCAGGCCTTTGATGAGGCCCAGTGCTGTGCTGACTTCAAGGCTGACCTAGCACAGCCGAAATGGTGGCAGCCACAGGCATGCTTGTGTCACTTCACTCCAGGCTTTAGATTACTCAGAACAGAGAGAGAAACTCTACATGTTTGGGAGAAAGTAAGGAAAGAGAACAAGAATCCCTGCCTCATAATCCAGATAATTCTCACGGATCTTGGCCAAGGCCATCAATATGGTACCTCTATGAGAAGAATCACAGCATTACTGGGTTTTGGGTGCCCCCTAAAGTAGAAACAGCTTAGATTACAACACGCAAGTCCTTTCAAATATCTTGAAAGCCTTCCAAAGAAGGACAGCTACATAAGCTCAGACAGTAAAGATTACAATAGCTACATAACTCTTCAATCCTCAGACACAAAAGACCATCTACTAGCATCACCACCATCCAGGAAATCATGACATCACCAAATAAACTAAATATAAGGCACCAGGACCAATCCTGGAGAAATAGAAATATGTGATCTTTCCAACAGATATTTCATACTAGCTGTGTAAGGAAAACTCAAATAAAAAAAAATTCAACACAACATAGAAAATAAATTCAGAATTCTATCAGGCAAATTTAGCAAAGATATTGAAATAATAACAAATAATCAGGTAGAAGTTCTGGAGCTGAAAAATGCAATTGTCATACTGAATAATGCTTCCCAATCCTTTAATAGCAAATGGATCAAGCAGAAAAACAAACAAAAAAAAGAATTAGTGAACTTGAAGACAGGCTTTTTGAAAATACAGAGAGAGGAAAAAAAGAAAGAATAAAAAAACAATAAAGCATTCCTACAGGGTCTACAAAATAGCCTCAAAAGGGCAAATCTAAGAGTTATTGTTCTTAAAATGGAGGTAGAGAAAGAGGTAAAGGTAGAAAGTTTACTCAAAGGGATAACTTCCCAAACCTAGAGAAAGATATTAATATCCAAGTACAACGAGGTTATAGAACAGCAAGGAGATTCAATCCAAAGAAGACTACATCAAAGCATTTAATAATCAAACTCCCAAAAGTCAAAGATTTAAAAAAGGACCCTAAAAGCATCAAGAGAAAGGTAACAAATAACGTACAACAGAGCTGCAATATGTCTGACAGCAGACTTTTCAGTTGAAACCTTACTGGCCAGGAGAATATACAACATATTTAAAGTTCTCGAGGAATAATAAAAAAAAAATTACACTAGAATAGTATATCTGGCAAACATGTCCTTCAAACATGAAGGAGAAATAGACTTTCCCAGACAAACAAAACTCAGGGATTAGATCAATACCAAGCCTCTAGTGCAAGAAATGCTAAAAGGAGTACTTCAATCACAAAGAAAAGGGTATTAATGAGCAATAAATAATTACCTGAATGTACAAAACTTCCTGGTAACTGTGGTGTGTAATCTACTCTTATCCTAAGTAGAAAGATTAAACAATGAACCAATCAAAAGTAATAACCATAACAACTTTTCAAGACATAGTACAATAAGATACATGAAGAAACAAACAAAAAAAAAACGTTGAAAAGTAGAGGGACAAAGTTAAGGCTTAGAGTTTTTATTAGTTTTCTTTTTGCTTGCTTGTTTGTTTTTGCAAATAGTGTTAGGTTGGTTTTGGGTCAAAATAATGGGTTATAAGAGAGTATTTGCACACCTTATGCTAACCTCAAACCAAAAAATATGCAATGGATATATAAAAAGTAGAAAGAAGACTACAAAACAATCAGAAAACAAATAACAAAATGACAGGGGTAAGTCTTTACGTATCAGTAATAACATTGAATGTAAATAGACTAAATCGTCAATCAAAAGTTTTAGGCAGGCTGAATAAATGAAAAAACAAGGCCCATTGATCTTTTACCTACAAGAAACACACTTTTCCTATAAAGATACAAATAGACTGAAAATAAAGGGACGGAAAAAGATAGCCCATGCCAATGAAAATCAAAAGAGATCAGATGTATACTTACATCTGACAAAATATATTTCAAGACAAAAACTATAAGAGACAAAGAAGGTCACTATAAAATGATAAATCCAGAAAGAGGGTATAACAATTTTAAATATGTATCCACTCATCAGTGGAGCACCCAGATATAAAAAGCAAATATTATTATAGCTAAAGATAGAGATAGGCACACATACAATAGTAGCTGGAGGTTTCAACACCCCACTTTCTGCATTGGACAGATCAACAAAGAAATGTCAGACTTAATCTGCACTATAAACCAAATGGATGTAATAGATATTTACACAATATTTCATCCAATAGCCATAGAATACACAATTTTTTCCTCAGCACATGGATGACTCTCAAAGATAGACCATATGTTAGATCACAACACAAGTCTTGAAACATTCAAAAAATTTTTAAATAGTATCAAGCATCTTCTCTTACCACAATTGAATAAAACTGGAAATTAATAACAAGTAGAATTCTGAAAACTCTACAAATTAAACAATATGCTCCTGAATGATGAGTGGGTCAATGACGAAATTAAGAAAAAAATTGAAAAATTTTTTGAAACAAATGATAATGTAAGCACAACATGCCAAAACCTATGAAATATAGCAAAAGCAGTAATCACAGAAAAGTTTATAAGTGCCTACATAAAAAAAGGGAAAACTTCAAATAAACAATCAAATGTGGCAAATTAAAGAACAAGAAAAGCATGAGAAAAACCAAACCCCAAATCAATAGAAGAAAGGAAATAATAGAGCAGAAAATACTTAAATTTAAATTTAGAAAATACAAAAAAAATCAGTGGAACAAAAAGTTGGTTTTTTGAAAAGTTAAACAAATTTGCAAAACCTTTAGGCAGACTACAAAAAAAAAAAGAGAGAGAGAGAAGATCCAAATACACACAATGAGAAATGAAAATGAGACATTAGAACTAACATTGCATCACTTCATAATAAAAACCCTCAAAGGATCATTAGAGGCTACTATGAGCAATTACATGCCAAAAATTGAAAAATCCAGTAGAAATAAATAATTTGTAGATAATACAACCCACCAAGATTGAACCAGGAAGAAATCTAAAACTTGAATAGACCAAAAACAAGTAACAAAACTGAAGCCTTAATAATTATTCCAGTAAAGAAAAGGCTGGGTCCTAGTTTCGTCACTGCTGAATTCTACCAAACATTTATAGAAGAACTTATACCAATCCTACTCAAATTATTTCAAAAAATAGAGGAGGAAGGACTACTTCCAAACTCGTTCTACAAGGTCAATATTACCCTGACACCAAATCTAGACAAAGACACATCAAAAAAAGAAAACTGTAGGCCAATATCTCTGATGAATATTGGTACAAATACTCAACAAAATACTAGCAAATTGAATTCAATGATACATTAGAAAGATAATTCATCATGACCAAGTGGGATTTTTCCCTAAGATGTAGGGATGGTTCAACATATTCAAATCAATCAATGTGAAACATCATATGGACAGAATGAAATATAAAAACCATATAATCATTTCAATTGATGCTGAAAATCAATTTGACAAAATTAAACATCACTTCACAATAAAAACCCTCAAACAAACTGGGGATAGAAGGAACACACCTCAACATAATAAAAGCCATATACAACCCACTCACAGCTATTATCTTACTAAATGAGGAAAAACTGAAATCCTTTCCTCTAAGATGTGAAACATGACAAGGATGCCCACTTTCACCACTGTTATTCAACATAATATTGGAAGTCAAAGCTAGAGCAATCAGAGAAGAGAAAGATATAAAGGGGATCCAAACTGGAAAGGAGGAAGTAAAATTATCCCTGTTGGCTGATGACATGATCTTATAAAGACTCCACAATAAAACTATTAGAATTGATAACCAAATTCAGTAAAGTTGAAGAATACACACTCAACATACAAAAATCAGTAGCATTTATATATGCCAACAGTGAACAATATGAAAAAGAAATCAAACAAGTAATTCCATTTACAATAGCCACACATAAAATTAAATACCTAGACTTAACCCAAGAAGTGAAAAATCTCTATAATAAAAACTATAAAATACTGATGAAAGAAATTGCAGAGGACATCAAAAATATGATAAATATTCCATGTTTATGGATTGGGAGAATCAGTATCATTAAAATGTCCATATTTCCCAATCTATAGATTCAATGCAATTCCTAACAAACTACCAATGACATTCTTCACATAAATAGGAAAAATAATTCTAAATTTATGTGGAACCACAGAAGACCCAAAATAACCCAAACTACCCTAAGCAAACTAAACAAAATGAGTGAAATTACATTACTTGACTTCAAATTATACTACAGAGTTGTAGTAACCAAAACAGCATAGTACTGGCATAGAGACAGAAAAAGGGACCAATGTAAAAAAACTGAGAAACAAAACCAAACACATATAGTGAACTCATTTTCAACAAAGTACCCAAAAATATACACTGCAGAAAATACGGTATCTTTCAATAAATGATGCTGTGAAAACAGAATACCCATATGCAGACAAATGAAACTAGACCTCTATCTTTCACTATATACAAAAATCGAATCAAAGTGGATTAAAGATTTAAATCTAATACCTCAAATTATGAAAATACTACAAGAAAACTTTGGGGAAAATCTCCAGGACATTGGTATGGGCAAAATTTTTTTTTTAGTAATTACACACAAGCACAGGCAACCAAAGCAAAAATGGACAAACAGGATCACATCAAGTTTAAATTTTCTGCTGAGCAAAGGATACACAATCAACCAAGAGAAGAGACAACTCACAGAATGTGAGAAAACATTTGCAAACTACCCATTTGATAAGGGCTTAATAACCAAAATATATAAGGAGCTCAAACAACTATATTAGAAAAAATACAATAATCTGATCAAAAGATGGGCAAAAAATTCAAATAGGTTTTGCCCAAAAGAAGACATACAAATGGAAAACATTTTGGTATTGTTGATAATTTATATGGCCATTTTATCTAAATAGGATACTAAAGTACTTCTAGTTTCTTGCAATAAATAGATAAGAACACAAAGATAATTGCAAGAAATTTTTGTAGCTTCTAAACATTTTATCATTCTGTATTTACATTTTAATTTGATATTTAGTTTGTAGTTTACTTGATGTATATTTGGCAACAAGTACTAAAATTGTGTCTTAATTAGCTAGGTATAATTTGCAGTGGTCAGTTCTCTTATATAATTTATTTACTTGAAAGTCTGATACTAAATATAAGGTTTTGTTTTGAGAATTATCCTCACAGTTCGTATGTGTTTTTGTGTGCGTGTATGTGTTCATTTCTTTTATCCCTCAGCTCTTAAGAAGGAGGGACATTTAAAAATTTCATAGTCATCAAAGTCTTCTTTGAGAAAATGTTTAAGAAATATACATATTTTTGAATTATTGCCATCAGAAGGACTATTTTGCTTGGTTCTATGAACTCACTGAAGAGCATTCACAAATGTTCAGATCATTAGCAAGACCTTGGAGATTTAGTAGCCTTTCAATAATTATTGATAATACTATAGGTGTTTTTAAGATCATATTAAATAAAGACACTGACAATTTAATCTTTTAAAAAGAAAAGAGTAAAATATATTGGAATGGTTTGAAGGATCCACAGGGGAGAATAGATGATGTATAAAAAGAGGTTTGTGAGTTGGTCTTCATTAAATTTTAGTTCACTATTTTTCACTACTCGATTCAAAGGCACAAAGTACTTCTTTTTTGTGGTAGAAGTAATAGAAGTTGGTACAAGTGAGACAAAAAATTAGGTTTCTGATATTGAATCCTGCTGTAAAATAAAAGCTGCAAGTTTATTTTCACCTTTGTATAAGCCAAAAATGGCCATTTGGGGTTAGCATCAATAATGTAAATCCCACCCAAATGAACATACTGGGAATGAAAAAATATAAGTTGATAAAACATGAAACACACCAATTTAAAGAAAAAATACTTTGAAAAAATATTTAATAGTTATATTAATGAATATTTATATTAAAAATAAATTTACGTTTGTTTTCTTTTTCCTTACATAAAAACTAAAACAGTTTCATAATTTATGCCTCTTTGTTCTGACACTCATGTGTGAAGTATTTTATAGTGCAGTTTCCAAAACCCAACCCTTTCACAAGCTTTTGAAATATTTAATTAATATTTATGTAGAATATTTTCTTTTATCAGTAGAGAATAATTTTTCCTTTTTTTTCCTGTGTTTCGATGTTAGATGGACACATTTTTCTTTCTATTTAATGTAATAAGAAAAGTTTATGAGAATGGATTTTTAAAAAACATATCTAAGAATAAAACATTAAAATATGTCCCTAAGTGTTGTAATTGTGAAATGTTCTAATTGCATACATAATCCATTTAGATGCACCAAAATTAATTTCAATATCAACAAAATAATATTGCCTAACTAGCCTCTTTTTTGTGTCTATATGTTATGCACAATTAACTTTGTAGATTCAGAAGATAGTTAGCTTCTGGTGGGAGTCTATTATATTGCACTGGTCACATAGGCACATTCCAGCTACCTGAACTGCCTTAAACATCAAAACGCTCAAGGGCCCAATAAAACCAGGTACAAATCATAAATCCAATTACTATTACTAAATAATAATGAAAAGCTGGTATATCATTCCCCAACATAATGAATGACACTCTGGTAACCAAGTATCGCTTATACATAGTTTATAAATTCCATAGTATTTTTCATGGATTCCCATAATGCTCCAGGCAGCTCTAGAGATTAGTATGTGGTCAGTCAAGGCCAGAAGATACTAACTCATATTTTATAGATAATTTCAGCTGTTTAAAGCATTTCATGATGTAGAAATACTGTGCCCGTCACAATCTCTTATTAAGGGGCCCCCATCTCCCTCTCTAGTTTTGTTGGTTTACTTTGCTACTGCTCCCAGCCCTGAGACCCACTGTGCTTTACTCCGCTTTGTGATGAAGGTCTTCTAATTCTTCCTCCAAAACCTGGACCTCCCTGACCTTCAGGTCCTTGATGCTCTTTGCAATGCTTTCTACACAGTCTTTTGTGAGAACACTGCTTCTTATCACAGATCCACACTCACCTTCTCAGGGAGACCTTCCTTCAACATTGTCATGGGGGAAACATTTCTCCACTACCCTACTGGCATCTTTGGCTGGGCCTAAGAATTAAACTGCCATAAATCATATTAACAGGAGAAAATAATTCAGGTTTTTTAAGACAGTGGGTGGCATGTTCTAAACTCCTTCAACATCCTACCTATGGGAGTCCGCCTCATGGCAGTGCACACAGGCTGATACATTAATATCCTCTATTTCTCCTATTTAAATGGAAAGCACGTGAGATCAGCAATAGTGTATTCCTAGTGCCTTAAACTGTGCTTGTCACATGTTATTATGGCTTACATTTGCTACCTAACAATGAATTTACCTTACTGACCTCATCACTTAGATAAACAAAACAATTAGATTTGAAAAAAATAGTTTAAATACTGAAGTCATTTTACATATATTGGTGGGTACTATTTATATTTAGAATGATTCATAAAAACACACTCAATGCTTGTGTGATAAATATCAGCTCTACAAAGTTCACCAAAGTATCACCTAGGTGTTAATTACTACTGATACTGAAAGACTGATAAGATCAAACCCAGTCTGTGTCTCCAGGCTTTCATGTTGCTAATGTGTCATAAAAACATATATGCCACATCTTGCATTTTATATTAATTTGAGAAACACCATGCTTTTGAAGCCATCTTTCCTAGTTGCTGATACAGCTTAATGGCTGTGGAAAGTGTATATTTGCATCATTTTATTGTTTTTTTCTTCTATTTCTTTTTAGGTTTCAAAAATATCTTAAGATAAATGGCATAGCAACTGAAGAACACTCAAAGAAAAAGGCATTCCTTACCTTCCAGATTCATACATAAAGTATACATAAAATGAACTTTGACAGCAGCTGATGCCTTTTATCAGCAATAATATAGTTTATCATCTGCTTTGGGGAAAATAATTTGGAGAATTTATTTTCTTCCCTATTTTTTCAGGTTAATCAAGCCTAACTCTTCTTTTCAAACCACACTGAAACTTGAAGAATTAATCATTTGGGGTAGATGATGCTCCAGAGTGCTTTTCAGAATGTGAATCACCTTTAAACCCAAGGTGTTGCTCTGAACATGAGGCCACCAATCCTGGCGTGAGTCATAATTCAAATTTTTCTGAGCCTTGACCACTAGTTCTAGTGACAAATGGAACAGATTCTACAAACTACCTTGCACAAATAATGCTTTTGGATTGCTTGTTGTACTCACTTGCAGAGCTGAAAGATCCATTTGTCTTCTAACCCTTAAGGACAAAAATGCATTAGTCTTTCTACTTCTGATCCAATCAGGGCCATTTTTTCTCTTGTGAGTGAATGGTTGTGTGGAACCTCTGTCTGTCATTTTAACCACTGGCTTATGAAAGCTTTCAGTGTGATTCAGAACTCTATATTCTCCTGTAACCTTCGATACAGAACTTTGGCTGAAAAGAAAAAGGTAGATGTCTCAGAATAAAGCTGTTTTTAATCTTAGTGGTTTCTTAACTTTAGCACTTCAAGGAGTAAAATCACTATGTTAAATGATCTATAAGAAAAAATAATAGGTAATAATAATTTTTAGGAAATTTTAATTATATTTGTCAAATAAAAAAGTTCTAGTTAGTTTGAAAGGCAGCATAGTGTATCGGTCAAGACCGTAAACTTAGAACACAGACACATGGGTTTAAACCTCAACCAGAGCCAAGAGCTCACTGTGGGGCTGTGGGCCAATTATTTAATTGTGTTGTGATGATCATCTCTGTTTCCTCAATTACAAGATGTTAATAAGAAGAGTATGTATATAAGTGAGAAATTCAGATATTCTTGTTTCTGAATATTTCAAATATGTATCTATGTTTTACCTCATGTAGATTTTAAATTATTTATGGAAAAATTTGATGAATCAAAATGTGTCCAATATTAGTTTGCACATACTTTGTGTCTAATGATTGAAGTGCTTGATTTTGAAATTTAAAAAATCCAAATTTATTATTAATTTTGTCATACAAATTTTGTGCTGATCATGATAGCAGTTTCGCTAATTGGGAAAATATTCTTTAAAATTATAAGAGAGATGTTCTTCATAGCCAGCCACTTCTGAACATACTTCTTATAAACTTCCAGGCAATTTTGCTTTGACCGTTGCAAGTAAGGCAAGAAGGTATATGATAAAGAACTACATTGGTAGGGTATCCCATATGTCTTTTTCTTGGTCCCAATTTAGATGGTATCTCATAACCAGGAGTTCTGACTTTGGTATCCTTATCACTTAGCTTAGTATCCTCCTTAACACTGGTTACTTCCATTTTTGTCAGATGACCAATACTTCAGGAAGACGGAGCTAGACTAAGAGGCTGTGACACGGTGTGGAAAGATAATAGCTACTATTGAAATGCCACATCAGCAGGTGATGTAATGAAAGATATGTTGCATCAGACAAAAGCAAATGCAAATCAGATTACTTGAAGAGAATTTGGAATGATAACTTCTAGGCAAATGTTGGCATACAACAATACAACACTCTAATTTTCCCACTCTATTTTGGGGCTAAAGATGATTTGATGTTTGCTTTGCTATTGCTAGACGTTAGTGTTCTATAAATGTCAACAAGAACAAATCAGTTGATAGCATCCTTCAAGTCTTCTAATTTTCTATCTACTCTTTCTCTTAATTAGAGAGAAGAGTTGAAACCTGTGAGCAAGATTTTGGATTTTTCTATTTTTTCTTGCAGTTCTATCAATTTTATGTCATATACTTTGAAGTTTAGTTATTAGATTTATAAACATTTAGATGTTCATATGTTCTTCTTGAATTGATAACTTTATTATTTTAAAATGACCCTCTGGGAATATTCTTTTTTTAAAATCTACTTTGTCTTATAGTAATATAGCCATTCTAGGTTTCTCTTGATTGTTGTTAGCATGGAATATCTTTTGCATCCTTTTAACCTTTTAGCACCATCATACTTAAAGTGAGTTTCTTGTAACAGCAGGTAGATAGGCCTTGTCCTTTTCATCCCATTGACAATCTGCATTTTAATGGGCATTGAAACCATTTAATCTAATGTGATTATTGACATCTTCAAGTGTAAATAAATTTACCATTTGCTATTTTTCTATTTGTCCCATGTGTTATTTGTATCCTCTTTCCTTTTTTTTTTTTCCTCTTTAGTGCCTTATATGTGTGAATCAATGATTTTTTTTTGGTTAACTGCTCCTTGCAGAGAAGAGCTACCAATAGAAGTGTGCCAAGGGTAGCCCCAATGATTTTTTGCGATTCTATTTTATCTCCTTTTTTGACATATTAGCTAGGATGTGTATGTGTATATGTATGTTTGTTATCTTAGTAGTTGCTTTATGATTTATAATATATATCTTTACCTTTTTATAATCTACATTCAATAATATTATACCATTTACGCGTAGAGAAAGAACCTTACAAAGATATGTTTTTGTTTATAATCCCCTGACCTTTATGCTGTTGGTTCCATGTACATGTGTCTATATGGTTCACAATACTTTACAATTATTTTTAAATAGCTATTACCTTCAAACATATTTTAAATAAGAAAATTATTTTACACTATGTAATTATCATTTATGCTTTTTTGTTTTCTTTATTTTCTTGTATAGATCCAGATTTCTATCCAATATTATTTTGCTTCTTTTTCAAACACTTCCTTCTACTGGCTATAAATTCTGTCAATAATCCTTTGTTGGGAATGTCTTTATTTCATCTACATTTTAAGATACACTTCTACTGGGTAAATAATTTTAGGTGAACAGTTACTTTCTTCCAGTACTTTAAACTTTTTGTTTTATTATCTGAAGATGTTTGTATGGTTTCTGATAAGAAATGGGGTTTTTTAAAAAGTTACTTTGTTTATAATATGTATGTTTTTCTGGCTGCTTTTAAGATTTTCTTAAATATTTTGTAAAGATGTTTAAGGTTTTAAAAAGATTTCCTTAAACTGAATGACAAACACATTTTAAGCACTTTGAGTACGATAGGCTTTGGTCTAATTTTCTTCATTTTGTTGTGCTTCAGTATCTTAACCTTCCTTGATTTTGGAGTTCAGTGTTTTAACAACTTGGAAAACTTTTAGCTATTAGTTCTTCAATTTTGTGTGTATGTTTGGTCCTGTTTCTCACCCTCTCCCTAGGAGCTTCAATTACATACAAATCAAGCCAACAAACTAAAGTTATTCTATATCTCACTGATGCTTTTTACCTTATTCCAATCTTTTTCTCTGTCTCTAATTTTTACCATAGTTTCTATTTCTGTCCAGATCAATTAATGTTTCCTCCTTCAATCTTTAAGCTTTTGTTTTTCACATTAGTTCATTGTTTACCTTAGATATTTAAGCTTTTATTTACAGATGTTTGATTTGGGACTCTTTATCCACATCTCTACTTACCATGGACATTTTTTCTGGCTTCTTGGAGATATAATAATAACTATTTTAATAATTTTGCTCTTAACATCTCTATCATTTCTGGGTCATAATTTATTGATTTTTTCAGTATTACAAATCATATTTTCCTTCTTCTTTACCTTACTGGTAAATTTTGACTGAATGACATATAATAAGAATGACATTTTTGGGGTCCTGGATACTTTGTATTCCTATACAAAAAAATTTAGGTTTGTTCTGGGATATAATTAAGAAACATGGATGTATTACTCACCATATTAGTTTTTAAGTTTGTTAAGCAGGACCAGAATACATTTATTCCATGGTCTATTTGAATAATTATCATATTTCAATAATGTCAAAAAAACTTTTCAATATACTCTCTCTCATGGCTCATGAATTACAGGTTGAGCATCCCAAATCTAACACTATCAGAAACAAATGTTTCCGAAATTAGAAACATTTTTGGTCGAAAGCATTTCAACTAAGGGATATTCAACCTGTATCAGGTTTCCTCTCTAGCTTTTAAGAATAGGCACTACTCCTTGTATTGACTCCAGTAACTTTTGCCTGTAGTTTTTTGGGGCAGTTCTTTCCATAATTTTCTCTCTATAAAGTACTCTCCTCTCTGGTAGTCTGCCCTGGAAATTCTAACTGTCTTGGTCTCCCTGGATTCCCAACTCAGTTCCAGCTGAACTCAGTGAGATCTTTTGCTTGACCTGGATTCCTACTCCTTATATTGCAGCCTGGAAATTTTCTCTAAACAGTAACTAACTGGGCTTTGCTGATGGAAAATCTGGGATATTCACTCTCAGAGATCATTTATTCTTAAAAACCTTTATTGACTCAGGATTCAGTAGAACCAAGTCTCACTTAAGGCTTGACAGAGCTATCATTGTATAATAAATAATTAATAAAATGTATTTTCTTTTTTTTTTTTTTTTTTTTTTTTTTTTTTTTTTTTTAAAGAGAAAGAGAGGAAAATAGGAAGGAGGAAAAAGGAAGAGAAAGAGAGAGACAGAATGGGGAGGAGGGAGAAGGAAAAGAAAGAGGGAGAGAGAATGGGAGTATTGATTTCTTGCCCAGGCTAGAATGCAATTTAGTAATGGGTATTGAAAACCTCTTTTATACTGATAATTATACTTAATGACGTAGTCAGGAAGGAATAAGGGAAGAAGATAACAAACAAACAGCCAACCAATATTTAATTTAAACCTATGAAATGCTATGCGATTACTGAGGAGTGATTTACTTCCAATTATATAGTCACCTTTGGAATAGGTGTGAGGTGGTAATGTATGTTTTGTGTATTTGAAGTGGAGAGTTCTATAAATGTTTATTAAGTTTACTTGTTCCGGGTCTGAGTTCAAGTTCTGAATATCCTTGTTAATTTTCTATCTCGTTGATCTATAGAATCGTTAGCTCTTCTTGTTGCATTGATCCTTTTGCCATTATGTAATGTCATTCCTCGCCTCTTTTGATCTTTGTTGCTTTAAAGTCTACTTTATCAGAGGCGAGAATTGCATCTCCTGCTTTTTGTTTATTGGTTTATTTTTACTCTCTGTTTGATTGGTAAATCTTCCTCCTTCTCTCTGAGTCTTTGTGTATTGTTGCATGTAAGATGGGCCCGGATGTAGCATACCGATGGGTTTTGGCTTTTTATCCAATTAAAATATATATAAGTTTAATACCGGCGTTTGATGCTAGCTGGCTGTTTTGCCCATTAGTTGATGTAAATTTTTTATTGTGTTAAAGTTCTTTGCTTTTTGATATATTTTTGGAAAGGCTGATATTGGTTGTTCCTTTATATGTATAGTGCTTCTTTCAGAAGCTCTTGTAGAGCAGGCCTGGTGGTGGTGAACTCTCTAAGTACTTGTTTGTTCGCAAAAGATTTAATTTTTCCTTCACTCATAAAGCTTAGTTTGGCTGGATAGGAAATTCTGGGTTGAAAGTTCTTTTCTTTAAGGATGTTAAATATTGGTCCCCACTCTTTTCTGGCTTGTAGGGTTTCTGCTGAGAGATCTGCTGTAAGTCTGATAGGTTTCCCTTTATGGGTAACCTGACCTTTCTCTCTGGCTGCCCTTAGTATTTTCTCCTTCATTTCAACCCTAATAAATCTGGCGATTATGTGCCTTGGGGTTGGTCTTCTTGAAGAATATCTTTGTGGTGTTCTCTGTATTACCTGGAGTTGAATATTACCCTGCCTTGCCAGGTTGGGAAAATTTTCCTGAATGATATCCTGAAGAGTATTTTCCAACTTGGATTCATTCTCTTCATCACATTCAGGTACACCTATCAAACGTAAATTAGGTCTTTTCACATAGTCCCATATTTCCTGGAGATTTTGCTCATTCCTTTTCATCCTTTTTTCTGCATTCTTGTCTTCTCGTTTCATTTCACTGAGCTGGTCCTCGACTTCTGATATCTTTCCTTCTGCTTGATCAATTCGACTGTTTAAACTTGTGCATGCTTCGCGAAGTTCTCGTGTTGTGTTTTTCAGCTCCATCAATTCACTTATATTCTTCTCTAAATTGTCCATTCTCGTTAACAGTTCGTCAAACCTTTTTTCAAGGTTCTTAGTTTCTTTGCATTGGGTTAGAACAAGTTCTTTTAATTCACAGAAGTTTCTTATCACCCACGTTTTGAAACCTGCTTCTGTTATTGGAATACACGTGTAATCTATTAAGCCTTGTTCCGTTACTGATGAGGAATTGCAATCCCCTGTAGAGGGAGAGGCATTCTGATTTTGAGTATTCTCTACCTTTTTACGCTGGTTTCTTCCCTTCATTATATATTTGTCTGTCTGTCGTCTTTATAATTACCGACTTTCTAACTGGGTCTCTGACGTCCAACTTGTTGATTCCCTGCGCCGAAATCTGAGCAATCCACTGAGCCGGCCAAAACAGCGGTGTTAAGATTGATGGTGCTTTTCTGCCCGGGAATATCCGGACTCTGCACCAAGAACTGGCGTGCTAAGGCACCAGCAAAACCGCCACGCCGGCCACAAGAGTCGCCCTGGCGACCCGTGGAGCTCCTCCACTGGGAATCTCGTGGTCCGTGAGCAACTAATATTCGTCTGAAAGTGTGGCGTCCTCTCGTTCTTTGCGCTTTCACTGGGAGGTACGTGCCCGAGCTGCTAATCATCAGCCATCTTGGATCTCTCTCCAAAATGTATTTTCAAAATGAATGATTGAAACTAAATGAAAGCTACAAGTACTAGGAAAAAAAAGAAAAATATATTATTCTAAAAGCAAATGTAGCTTGTAATGGAAAAGATCCAAAGACAAATTGGAATTATTCATTTAAGTCAAAGAACTGCTAGGGCAATTTTAATGGCTGTTTATTAATGAAACTAAAAGAGACTCTTGATAATCATTAAATCAAGGTAGTCTCAATTAAACTATAAGGCTGTAAAATTGAAAAAGGTAATATGATTTGCTGCAAGGTGATATGATTTGCTGCAAGGGTACTTAATTTTCTTTATTAATTCTGGGATCTGGTCTCTATAACCATATTATATAAATTACATAAATAAATGATGTTAGTGATGACATACTTAAAAATAATCAATCCCTAGAATATATATTGTATAGATGTTTACACAACTTATTCATACGTAGGAAGTTTATTGTATCACCCAAACTTTTGGGCCATTAAGAATTGAATTGCCCCTCGAGTCACATATTTGAAAACTGATTTGACAAAAGAATTATCTAAAAATTGAAAGTAAATGCTGAGCCTACTAATTTACGCCAGCCTCAATTCCCAAAGTATGCTATGTTCTTATTGCTAAGTCTAAGTGAGAACAGGTGTATTTAATTTGTATTGATTTCAGAACCAAAGACAATATAATTTGTCATGCAAAATAATATGTATTATATTGTCATTGTGTCATATGACTGTTATATAGACTTTGTGATCTGGACTAGCTAAGGAAAGTAGAAAGATTTAACCGAATATATAGTCATATACATGATATCATGTTTCATTGACTGATAAATGCTCTCTTTACTTTAAAATTTGTTGACTTTTTTATGCCATATTCAGCAATTTCATTTTTAAAAATACAAACTATTTTCATACACCTTAGTTATTCTGTTTTTAGTAATTTGAAAAATATTCTTATGAATTTCAAAAGGTGCTTATAATTTTTATAAATTGTTACCATATAGTAGTTTATTTTTAAACAATAGACATGGAATTCTTTATGGACACAAATAAATAGGAAGTATATTTTTCTATTTATTAGGTGTTATTTCTGCTTCATATGCTAACATTCTGAAAAACAGTAAACGACCTCTTTCTCTATTTATCTTTTTAAACATCAAGGGTTTCCAATAAACTTCATGCCTCTAAAAGGAATAAATTCAACATGCTAACTAATTTTCATAATTGTGAGCTGTCCAAAGTAGCAGAAAGTGTCTGTTAGATTCTCAGAATATATCCTTTGTAGTCTCTGCCGTTTATTTGTTATTTGACTTGAGGCTCTTTGAATTGATCAAACCGTATCTAGTTGTTCACAAAAGGCAATTGGAAATGCAATAACTGTGACAAATCTCTGAAAGGGTGGTTTCTAGAATAAAATTATGTAGAATGGATAAAGATGGATTGAAAGTCACAAATTTTTTTCAAATTAACACTGAGAAAAATGAAGTGTCATTGTTACTTGCTGAGGTTAGTGTATTGAAATTGGAGAGAAGAAAAATGAAAGCAATTGTCATATCACAAAGAGGATGTTGATTCTGATCATTTTATGTTATCTGGTCAAATTTAGGTATTTCAAAAGAAAAACTCTCTACAGTATCTTGATTATGTTAGAAAGTGTACAGAACAGCTCAGCTTGCTCCCACATTAGTTGCTATTTATGGTGCATTACAGAATTCTGCCATATTATGTTGAAGATTCAAAAAGGAGCATTGATAACACATCACTTAAATGTGACACCTTAATATTGCAGTCTTATTGCTAAAAGTGCTCATAAAATTTTGATGAGATTAAATTGGTACCTTTTTACTTACTTAGGCTATTAAATTCAATTGATATTTGATCTTTTTATAGAAAGAAAGGAGGCAAAGTATAATTTTCAAGGGTTTTTTTATCTGAGGACTAATAATACTTGGAAGAAAGATTCAATACAACTAAACAAATTGGAAGCAGCAAGAAAATCTCTTTCCTTGCCTTGATATCAAACATTACTCCTGGTACAGCAAAAGCTTAAGTGTAGTGGGTTTAGCCCTGTAGTTCCACTTACACTCAGAAGTTTTAGAGAAAATTTTTAACTGGATGACATAGTACTCATTTTCCTTTGTATTCCCATTTTTCAAATTTACAATTTACTTCATCACAGCCTCTTTGTTAGAGCTTTCCTTATGCATCGAGTGTAGTCATCTCCTTGGTGCTATTCACAAAGTGAACAGTTTATTTTCTTTCCCTTGTAAGAGCTATTCACTAAAAATACCTACAGGATGAATGCGAACAAGTTATGTGAAAATAGATAAGTCTCATTTAACCTCAACATCAAAGGATATGTTGAAATCAAAGAAATTTTAAAAGCCAAGTAGGTTTTATAAAATATAAGTCTGAAAGCCCCTTGAGAACTTCATAAACTCAAGAAAGAAGGAATGAATGAATCCATAGCAATTCACAGAGCCAATTTCACAACTTTCTGGCCTTAAGCTTTGCTATTCGAAGTAGATGAAAAATAGCTTTTGTTCATCATCCTTTTTGTTCTCCAACTAAAGTCTTTTAAACAGAGAGGAAAGGCAAATCCAAGTTGCCCACTTTAAATAAAAAAAGTATTCAAATTGACATTTCATATCTTCATAAATTGACCTCTAAAACAGTACAAAGTGATGAACTTTGTTGGGTGAAGGATAAAGACAAGCAATAGTTTTATGACATATTCATAAAAGATGCCACAATACTGCCATCTACAGCTCCAATATTTGCCATTTTTAGATATTACAATGCATGCTTCATGTTTTAAAATAAGAGGAACATGTGACTATGTCCTGTCTTTAAGTTATTTTATAGAAATGTATATATTACATGACATTTGAATACAAAAAAAGAATTTATTATATGCCATTATATCATATGTTACCTAACAAATAAGTATGTTTTATGATTATCATTCAATATGTATAATAAATGTACCAAACTGTATTTTGCTTTTTAAGATTTCCTTTGGGTTGAGTATCATGCTAGGTGAACTGCTATTAATAAAAATATAAGTGGATTTTAAGATAGAGATGAAGTTTTAACAATAAACAAATCCATTTATAATTACATACATAATCAAAACTGTAATTGAAGCTACTTATAATGTTAATAATTAGTACAAAATTTATACCACCATACTACATATTTCAGTAATGATGATGGTCGCTTAAAGAAAAGGAAAAAGAAAAAAAAAAAAAGACTCCAAAATCTAAGACACACCAAGAAGATTGTCAGGGCTCCAGCTTCTTTCCAAAGTTATCGCTTGCCCTTGACATTAATGCATCCTCATGTTAAAATCTACAGATGTGAACAGACTGTATTAGGAACTAATATACCTTCAGGATGCTAGTGTCTTCTCAGGCCCTGTTTCAAAGATCTGGGATCAAATCTCACCACCATTTTTAGCTCCTGAAATACCAGGGTGAAAGACCTTCATAATAAATAATGCAATCAGCCATTCAATTCTAAATTGAGCAGCCTTTTTTGTTTGTTTGCTTTGTTTAACAGATGTGATAGAATATATTTAAGTACTGGGCATATGTATATGTTCTGAATTTTCTGCTTAAATCTTTTTTTTTTTTTTTTTTTTTTTGAGATGGAGTTTCACTCAGGCTGGAGTGCAGTGGTGCAATCTTGGTTCACTGCAACCTCCACCTCCCAGGTTCCACAGATTCTCCTTCCTCAGTCTCTCAAGTAGCTGGGATTACAGGCATGCACCATCATGTCCAGCTAGTTTTGTTTTGTTTTGTTTTGTTTTTATTTTTTGTTTTTGATTTTTAGTAGAGACAGGATTTCGCCATGTCGGCTAGGCTGACCTTGAACTCCTGACCTCAGGTGATCTGGCAGCCTCAGCCTGCCAAAGTGCTGGGATTACAGGCATGAGTCATTGTGCCCAGCCTGTTTTTCTTTTCAAAGGTAAATGCTTTTTTGCTATTTCATTTTTGTTTTGTTTTTAGTAAGAATGCATATTGTAGGACTCTTGTTTTGTTTCAGTTGCCTGAATCTGTGGGGCAGATTGGCCCACGGTGGTTTGCTGCATCCATCAACCCGTCATCTACATTAGGTATTTCTCTGAATGCTATCCCTCCCTCCCTAGCTCCTTAGCTCCCCACCCCTCACCCAACATTTATTTCAAGTTCAGGGGTACAAATGCAGATTTGTTACATTGGTAAACTTGTGTCATGGGGATTTGTCATACAGATTATTTCATCACATAGGTACCAAGCCTAGTAATTATTAGTTATTTTTCCTGATCCTCTTTCTCCTCCCACCCTCCACCCTCCACTCTCCAAAAGGCTCCATTGTGTGTTGTTCCCCTCTGTGTGTCCACGTGTTCTTATCATTTAGCTACCACTTATAAGTGAGAACATGCAGTATTTGGTTTTCTTTTTCTATGTAAATTAGGGATAATGGCCTCCAGCTCCATCCATGTCCCTGCAAAGAACATGGTCTTGTTCTTTTTTATGACTGTATAGCATGCCATAGTATATATACTCCGCATTTTCTTTATCCAGTCTATCATTGATTGGCATTTAGGTTGATTCTTCATCTTTGCTGTTTTAAATAGTGCTGCAGTGAACATATGTGTGCATGTGTCTTTACAGTAGAATGATTTCTATTTCTTTGGATGTATATGCAGTAATGGGATTTCTGGGTCAAATGGTATTTCTGTCTTTACGTCTTTGAGGAATTGCCATACTGTTTTCCACAATTTCCCAGCATCTATAAGGAGCTTATACAAATTTACAAGAAAAAATAACATTAAAAAGTGGGCAAAGGATGTGAACAAATATGTCTCAAAAGAAGCCATATATAAGGCCAACAATCGTGTGCAAAAAAGCTCTATATCACTGATTATTAGAGAAAAGGAGAACTTTTGCACATGTATCGCTCTATTGGAATCTTGTAAATGTAGTTAATATTTTGTTTGTTTTTCATTAAAGTTTCTAATGCTCTGGTGTTATTAAATGTGGATAAATAACTTAAACACATCAGAGATATTACTTGACAATTTTTATATAAAGAATTATGGAATGTATTAATGGTTGATTGTCCCTCCATATATTTCTAATCCAATAGTCAGAATGCCTAAAAGGCAAAGTTTCAGTACAGAAAACCAGGGAAACTGATCAATTATGAAAACAATATGGCAAAGCAATAACCATAGAAATAGACCCACTATATGTTTCTTCTTGTCCGAAATCAGTGTTTCAAAAAGCACAGGGCGGCCATTACCCTCCTTTGAAGAATCAGGCTCAGCTACTTCGTCCCTTCCCTACTTCACCATTTCCCCCTCAAAGAGGGTAACATGCCTCCAAAATGGTAAGATTAAGCAAGGTAATGTGCCCTTCGAAATAAATAAGCTAAAGCACATCGCCACAAGCTTTGTGGCTTAAAGCAGCAAAAATAACAAATACACATTTCATGACAGTTGTGGAGGTCAGATATTCAAAACCAGTCTCACTGAACCAAAATCAAGGTGTTAGGAGACATGGGCTCTTGTTGGAGGCTCTAGCAGAGAATCTAGAATTTCCTTGCATTTTCCACTTTCTAGAGGCCACCAGCATTCATTGGCTCCTTGCCTATTCCTTCCTGAATTCAAAATGTATCAGTTCAACTTTGCTTACTTTGTCGTCTACTTTTTCTCTAGTCTTTACGTTTTTGTCTCCAACTTACAAGGAATTTTATGATTACTTTGGGCCAATCTGGAAAATTTAGGATAAAATCTGGAGCACAGTGGTTTGATCATGGCTCACTGTGGCCTCAAACTCCTGGGCTCAAGCAATCCTCTCGCCTCAGCCACTGAGTAGCTAGGACTATGGACATGCACCACCACACTACCTAATTCTGTATTTTTTGTGGAGATGGGACCTCTCTATGTCACCCAGGCTGGTCTGGCATCCTGGCTTCAAGCAATCCTCCTGCCTCAGCCTTTCAAATTATTGAGATTACAGGCATGAGCCAATGCACCCAGCCTCAAAAAATTTAATTTAGTGATCTGTAAAGTTTCTTTTCCATGTAAGATAGCATATTTACAGATTCTGGGGATTGGGACATAGATATTTTTGCAAAGGGTGAGTGGGGCAGTGTTGTTAGAAATATTCAGTTTGTCACAAATGCTAGTCACGTGCAAGGGATGTAGCTTCCAGTGAAAGCTTTGTAACACTTAATAGTGTCAGACACAGTAAACATTAAAAAATTCTGTTTCTTCCTTCACTATCACAATTCTGCAATAACTTCCAACACATAGGAAAAGTGTCAAAATTATTATTGAATAAAATATCTTATGTGAACTAACAATGACTCACATTTACAATCTTATCTTAGGTCATTTTTTTTTTTTTGCTTTCTTGTTTCATTCACAAAAGCATTTGTTTTTACATTTCTTGAAAAGTGGTTAAGTTCTTTCTCTTGTCGGTGCTTTCACATATAATTAATGTTCTGCATCCCTAAAGTTATACAGCCAAATTCACTTTTTAATGGAATGTTTAATGCCTTATGATCTTAAAGCTATTTATATATGTCTAACTTTGCATCATCACTATAAAGTGGGCAAGGGAAATATCCTGAACACTGAGTTAATTACTGTTCCTCTAAAAATAAATAAATAAATACAGAAAAAATCTCTTTTGTAAATTGTGAATTTATTTTAAATTTTCAAAATGTGTAAATGCATGAGAAGTGTAAAACTTCCAAACAATGCAAGTATATTTAAATAAAAAGTGTAATATCAACATCAACTCTTTCAATTGTAACCTCTCTCCAAAGATTTACACTTTTTTTTTTTCAGATTCTAATTGTTACATGACTGAATATGGCTGGAGAAGTTTCTGTTTCCAAATACAGTATAGAAGGTAGCAGCAATTCACTGAAACAAATCAGGGAAAAATTAAAAATACAATCAGTTTTAAGTTTCAGCAATGTCAAGTAGCTGAGGAAGCAAGGAAGACTGTGTGAATTAAAATTCTGTAGGTTTTTAATTCCTGATGCAGTATACGCATTAAATCAGAGATTTTGTCTTGTTTTCCTAGGAGAAAGAACATCTGGGCCTGACATCCAAAAGCTCAAAGCAGGAGTCTCCGGGTATCTCACTTTTTCAGTGGCATTTTACATTGCCTCTGCAAAGCTAGGATTGAAGCTCCTGGTTGTCAAAGGGAAAACTTCACCAGGAACATGACAGTAGTCTCAATGAAATCCAAACTACAAATGTTTACAAAACACTGTTGAATTCTTATAGCCTGGAAGTAGCCAGCTTGAATAGAAATTACTGTTCAGCCACGGATAGTTGACTCCGGTCAACAGGTGGCAGTTGGTTTGCTTTTACAAAATGGGAGCAGAGAGGAGTATGTGTGGAGCCATGTCACTACTGGTCCCTCCTGGTTCTTCATTGATCCATTATGACAGTGAATGGTTATAAGCAGCAACCCCTTCCTGAAAAGAGAATAGCTTCCATTGACTCAGATCCCACAATAATGGTGGCTTGTGTCACACTAATGAATAATTCACTGAAAACTACCAAAGTGAAAGCTAAGGGCAAGAAGAATTTAGAATGGATAGTATAGGAGAGAGAGATAGGATGAGTACCAGTTGCAAGCTGGAAACCATCTGCAGAGATGGAGCCTATAGTTCATTCTACTAACCTCCCTCTTCTAAATTTTCTTGCAGAAAGAGAAGTCCCCAGCAGCTATGGAGGAGCTATTCTCTAACACTGCTTAGAAAGTAGATCTGTGTGGCACAAGTGATAGATAGACTGTGCTCACCACGAAAATGTGTACTGAGATCTGCTGCTTCTGGGAGATCTACTGCATAATTGACCAATGGCCTCAGTGCTGCCCTACTGCTTTAAAATGTGTAGGAGACAAGGAATAGAAAGAGAAACCTTCAACATATTTAAGACATGTTTTTCCTTCCAGACAGTTGCCAGGTTATGAAGCCACATGTGGTTAAAATCTAATAAACAAAACTCAAAATATGCAAAGGGTACAATTTCCAGGAAGATGTAAAAAAGATCTGCCAAGTCCAGTGAAGCTGATACCTCAGAAGACATGGGCTGGGCCTGAAAGCCACTGTTAAATCTTGAGAGGCAACATTCTCCTTAAAGGAGAACCCTGCAACACAGGCATGCCAAAGTCACACCTTCAGAGCTCATAGCCTCAAACTGTTATTGAAATAGACATTTTATTATGACATTGAGGTGACCTCTCACACCCTTACCTATTAACTCAGGAGTGAAAAGATACTCATAGGAAAAAAAAACATGAACTCAGTAGAAAAAAAAGGACCTATGAATTGAAAGTGAATACAGTAGAAGTTATATTTAAAGTAAAGGACAGAGAGAAGAATGAATAGTACAAAAAGATCTTTCTATATGATGCATATAGACAACAGTCAAAGACTAACCAGAACATAATAACAGCCTACATGTGGGAACTTCTCTATTCACGTGTTTATTACATCACATTTGTTTGCATCCTTTAATTGCACTCTTACTTTCTATCCTGTCAACTTTATTCTTTCTGGCCAGTACCATTTATTTAAAAATTAATAGATAGGACTAACCAGATATATTTCTATCAATATCATTTTTACTATTTTTTATTTTAATTAAAATTAAAAAGTAAAAATATGCATGGGGACTATGAGATTAGTATTTATTTATTAGTTATTTAATTTCTACCAACTCTATTAAATCTTTTGGAATGTCTTAAAGTATAATATATATTTTATATTTTAGTTTGGATAAAGATATAACTATATTAACATGAATATGCAATTATATATATTGATTTATATTTCTTATAAAATCACATAATTAATAAGAATGTATAAGATGATACAAGTCAAATCATGGATGCTTGGTAAACTTGTGATTCAGCCTGTACCTCCTGTGGTAGCTGGGCAAGATGTAGCCTATCTTCGTGACAGGACAGCATTCTCTTGCTCCTGTATACCTTAATTTCTCCTAAGATGCATTCCCAACAATGTATGCAGAAAGCTAAAAAATGAATGAGTGTAGTTAATAAAATGCTATTGAAACTGAGCCCCAAACCTAGCTCCGAGCACAATGATAGTTAAAACTTAAGGAGAGGCAGATCAAATAGATTTCATCACCAAAGCGCAGAAGCATATTATTTCAGCAACAGAGCTTTGCATTTACAAAGGAGAAAAGAATCTGTTTGGGGTAATTTATTTTGAAATTGCTCTGTCAAAAGCTAATTTCATTTTGGTTCCATGAGGCCAATTTGGCTCATATGTTTGTGCTTTGATAAAGGCATAGGAATAATATTAAAATTCTTGCAACTCTATGGAGATTATACAACTTTCTCAGGGCAAATTGTTTTGTCTGTGGAAAGAAAAAAATGATAAATAATAAATGATGGAAATTTGAAAATGAATTCACTCAACAAACACTTATTGAGTGAATGCTGTGGGATGCCTTAGGTCTAAATCATCTTGTGCTGCAGTAAGTGAGCCAGAGTGCAAAAATAATGAACAGAGCCAACACATTGTTATTCAAAATGTCTATTTTTTCTCCATGAAAGGTTTCAGATTTAGTGAGTCATAGTTTGTTATTGATCTATCGAATATTATTAACTATAAGACCCCAATATACAGTTCCTTAAAAATAGACATGTATTTACCTCTCATCTAATGTGCTGGGGCATTTCAAGGCTTTTATAGTAACTTAATTATGTTAGGAAACCATACTTCTTTCATATTCTATTCCAATAGGCCTTTACCTATTATGTGAAAAGGGGTTCTAACCAGTGGGGAAAATAAAAAAGAAAAGGAAGAGCAACTCATATCATTTGACGTATATGACCTAGAATTTGTATACAGCAGAAGGTGGGAGGATCGGGGAGGGATAAGATTAGGAGAAATACCTAATGTAGATGATGGGGGGGACGGATGCAGCAAACCACCATGGCGTGTTACCCATGTAACAAACCTGCACATTCTGCACATGTACCCCAGAACTTAAGGTATAATAATAATAATAATAATAATAATAATAATAATAATTTGCACACATCATTTCTGTTTCTATCCCATTAACCAAAATAGGAAGTTCGGGATCACTTACTGAAGGAGGTGGGCATAAGTACCTGCTGAGTAGCCAGGCAGGTGATTCTTCCCACAAATAAAATGCATGCATTTTTAATGCAATAATGGTAACACAGGGATCTATTGATTCACTATCCCAAGGTAAATTCCACAATTTTTTTTGCTAAGAATCATATCCAGCAGATTTTTAATCCACATACTAAATCAAATCCTCTCCCACATAAAATATAATAGAGAATAGGAACATGATCACTACCATAATACTCTCATTTGAAAAATGGAAGAATAAGAAACAAGCATCCTCTGTTCTAAAGTAAATTAATACATAAACGTGAAAAGTATCTGCCCTGGTATTTTTTTCCTTGGATTTTCCTTGATGAATATTTATGGCAGTTCTGGGTTTTGCTCTCTTGAACGTTTTTCTTTGCTTAGAAACTTCTTGGTCACATCTGAGATTCGAATGAGAAGGAAAAATGATGTCCTTAAAACCTGCCTAACATTTACCCAAGTAATTGCAGTTTGTTGGTTCATTTACTTAGGTAATAACACTTCCTGCAAAACATACAGTAGGTTTTCAATTTGGTTCCTTCTAAAAGTTTTGTGTGAAAATGATTAACAAAAGGTTATATCTTTACATAGTTGGTTTGTTTTGTTGTCTATCTGCTAATCTTTAAAACCGCATTT
Source organism: Aotus nancymaae (assembly GCF_030222135.1). Classification (NCBI taxonomy): domain Eukaryota; kingdom Metazoa; phylum Chordata; class Mammalia; order Primates; family Aotidae; genus Aotus; species Aotus nancymaae. Next base: position 28,566,145 of record NW_026988435.1, read on the forward strand.
GTTTGTTGGTGTTTACTGGCCATGAAACACTGCCATTTCTCGCTATCAGCATAATGACAACTACTTTAAAGCAGGGCCTCAAAATGAGAGTTGCAGATGGGACACCACTTTGGAGGGATAGATTAGAAAAATAAACTTCCCTCCCCCAGGCATTAACTCAGTGAGTGGATAGTACTTTTGTGAGAAGTAGATGCTCCTTTCTCCAGGCACAGCCAGCTTCATTGCATGTTGAATAAAGTTGAAGCAATGTTTCAGTCGTCACCTGCTCTCTTCACGGGCAGCCTTTTACAGTGTATAGTTCAGCTGTACACACTGGACTTGCACTGAAGCAATCTAGTGCAATAAATCTGAGTGGTTAATGAATGTCCTTAATGTGATACTTGCAGCTGGACTGGCTTCCCAAAGTCTACCTGCAAAGACGGGAAAAAGCTTGAGGAAGAGTGTTGGCTTCTGGTCATACTGCCTTTTTAGAGGCAAGCCACCCCTACATAATCTAAGTTCTTCTCTTGTAGAACTTTACTAAGTGGAAAATATTTTGTGTTTTTTCAATTATTTCTGCTCAAACATCAAGCTATCCCTGGGTTTACCTCCCAGGGATCCCTGGTGACATTTTTTCTGTGACTTATCAAAGGTCATCAAGTCCAGCAACAGTAGCTGTGAGTCCTTGTTCAGCCTTTTCCCTATTCTACTAGGGAAACACCTTGTTTGGGGGTTTTTGTTGTTGTCGTTGTATTTGTTTTGTTTTGTTTTGAGATGGAGTCTCACTCCATCACCCAGGCTTGAGTGCAGTAGTGCCATCTTGGCTTATTGCAACCTCCAACTCCCAGGTTCAAGCGATTCTCCTGCCGCAGTCTCCTGAGTAGCTGGGATTATAGGCACATGCCACCATGCCCAGCTAATTTTTGTTATTTTAGTAGATATGGGGTTTCACCATGTTGGTCAGGCTGATCTTGAACTTCTGACCTTAAGCATTCCACTCCCCTTGATCTCCCAAAGTGCTGGGATTACAGGTGGGAGTCACCGTGCCTGGCTGTTTTCTGTCTTTGTCTAGCATTTTCCTGCATCTTTATATCAAAATCCTTATGGTTAGAACACAGGCTAAGCTACTTGCATAAAGGACCACAAGACACAGTGACTTGAACAGTATATAAATTTGTTTCTTTTTTATATGACAGTCATGTTAGGTGGAAAAAGGCAAGCAGGGAAACTTAATGGTGTTAGAGAGGAAGATTATCTGTAGAATGGGTTGGCAGTCTACCTGGTTAAGACTAACTCATCACACTACCTTGCAGTCTGTAATAGGGAAATGAAATGGGAAGATACAGCTTTTTCCTCCTTCTTAAAGGCCCCTCTCAGAAGTTGCACATGTCTCCTCTGTTTGAATGCAAGACTAGAAATTATAGTCTGCAGTATGAGTTTGTGTATTATCTTAACACTCTTAATAATAATAAAAATGGATAGATGTTGGTTTAACCAGCATCTTCTTTTAATAGAGTTTTTGAATGTTTATTTAAAATATTTATAAGAATACAGAAGGAGCTAACGGGTGGTTCGTCTTAACTTATTTTATAGATGATGTTGCCAGGTATCATGTTAATAAAGTATGTAACAAAGTGCTAATGACATTTTTTCTTCAAATTTATTTTTAAATACAATTTTGAGAAAAAATATCATTTTTCATTAAGCATGTAAAGACGTATATGTATAAACAATTAATGATATTCAACAAAACATTATGCAAAGGCTTGAACAGAAATTAATGGGGTGATCTGTTGGCAACTGAGTATCACTAGGCAACCTTCTTTTCATACCTCTCCTTTATTATGCCACCTTTCGTATCACTCCATCAGAAGAAACTGAATATCTGATTAATGTCCCATAAATTCAAAGTTGTAATTATAAATGACCTGAATTCTGGCAAAAAATATTTAGACAAATTATATTAAACATACTAGCAATAAATTATCTTCTGCTATAGTTGAATGTAAGTTTAAGAAAATATTAAAACATTTATAACAAATAATAAATCTTTAATTCCTCTTGTTTCATAAAACACATTTTAAGTGCTTTAACTAATAAACATGTACTTTAGCTGCAAAGAAATATTGCAACTACTTGATTATAACAAAACAAATAGTTGTCTCTCACTTAAATTCTGAAGCTGATTATTTTTATTGGTTATAATCAGCAAATAAGCTCAAAACATTTTACAGGAGATTGCAGGTTATTTTCTTCTTTCTAATGTCAAGGTCAACTTTTAAATACTTGGCTATCGGCACTATCATGAGACTGGTATGGAGTGAAAGTGAAGTGAAAGGTATCACTGGTCTGCATTGTGAATATTTAACAATACTTTTCTTTCACGTTTGATTGCCAATCACATTTTTAGGTTGAAAGTTCAGTTTTAAATCTTTAGTATAAAAAATAAATTAGATGAGTTAATATAGATAGAAGATTTAGAGCAGTGTCTAATACTTACAAAACATTAAATAAATGTCAGCTTTTCTGTGTATCTTACTTATAAGTGTTGCTCAGTAAGTGTTTACGGAATATATTTAGAATGTTTCATATAATTTGTTTCTCATAAAACGACACTATGCATCTGTAATTTTTTTCAATGAATTATTTTCAAAATCAGTTTCAATTAGTAGCTTGATGTTTGTCTTACAAAAACACTTCTTGTTTGGTCAATTCAAAGAGTAAAGTCTACTTTAGTATTACTCTACCTCAACTTTACTACTGGTGTCTTTTACTTTGCCTTACATACTTATGGAACTACCCAGTAAGTTTTGGGTAACTGCTTGTTCAAAAGGCATAATTTAACTCTTCAAAAGTCATCTTTATTTGTGAAGGTCAGGCCAGCCTAATCATTAATTGCACAAACTTTGAAGCTAGTTGTCTCAGTTGGCCACTCCCTAACAGGTGACAGTGCTTCTGTTTACAGGGTGTCTGAAGTAGAGTTAATTTACCAATTTTTCCATTTATATGCAACATACGTCAACCATATGCTAATATAATTTCTACAATGGCTATTTTGGGAAAAGAAAAGATATAATAGATTACATAAAATGGATTACTTACCAAATCTCATAATCATGGTCACTTTAGAAAACCTATTGGCTTTTGAATTCCAGTATGCACTCATCTATTACCAAATTTTAATGAGGAGAATTCCAGGTATTGCCTTGATTTTTTTAAAAATTTAAATACTCACCATACAACATACTGAATAAAATGAAATATACTGATGTGATTGATGTGATTAGAAGCTTTAAAGTACCTACTTAAATGAATATATAGAAAAATGTTATAAAAGAGAGCATCTGGGTTAAACAAATTAATAATCAATTTGTATAATTAATTTAAATAATTAAAACCAGGAAAAAAGACACAGGGAACTGTACTTATTACACATTTCAGAGAAACATGCTTAGTAACAGAAAATAATAACCTTGTAGTACTAAATGTAGATTAATAAGTTTTGAAACGCATTTATGAAAGTTACAAAATTTAAAATTTTATAAGAAAAATTTTTATAAGAAAAATTAATACTCATGCAATGAGTATTAAAATTATAGTCATGATATAAAATGGAATATTTCACGCTGAAAGTCGAATTTTTTTTTTTTTTTGAGACAAAGTCTCACTCTGTCTCCCAGGCTGGAGTACAGTGGCAGGATCTCGGCTCACTGCAACTTCTGCCTCTCAGGTTCAAGCAATTATCCTGTCTCAGCCTCCAGAGTAACTTGGATTATAGGCTTGTGGCACCACGCCCAGCTAATTTTTGTATTTTTAGTAGAGACGAGGTTTCACCATGTTGGCCAGACTGGTCTTGAACCCCTGACCTCAAGTGTTCTGATCACCTCAGCCTTCCAAACTGCTGGAATTACAGGAGTGAGCCACCTCGTCCAGCCTGAAGGTGGAAAAAATTACCTTTTGGTTAAAATGTTCACTATTCGGGTGATGAGTACACTAGAAGTCCAAACCCCAATACTATATAATATAATATGTAGTATCCATGTAATATATCCTGCACACGTGGCTCCAAATCTATGAAATTAAGAAATAAAAAAAAAGAATATTATATGCTATTCTTGTGTAGGAGGCAGACTAATAGTCATAAAAAATACTCACTTCCTGATCCCCCAAACTGTAAATATATTACCTTACCTGGGATGAGGGACTTCGGAGATGTGATTAAATTAAGGTTCTTGAATTGGTGAGATTATCTTGGAATATTCCTGTGGGTTCAGTATAATCACAAATGTCTTTACATATGTAAATGAGAGACAGGAGAGTCACAGGAAGAGGTGTGACCTTTGAAACAGATCGTAGAAATGTGGTTGTGACCTGGGAGCCATGATCTAAGGAATGTCATGCCTCTAAAAGCTGGAAAAGGCAAAGACACAGATTCTCTCTTAGAATCTCCAGAAGAAACACAGCCCTGCAGACACCCACTTTAGGCCCAGTGAGACCCATTTTGGACTTCTAACCTCCAGAAGTGTAAGATAATAAACCTGTATTGTTTCAAGCCAGGGAGTATGTGGTAATTTGTTACAGAAGCATTAGGAATCTACTGTCTCTGACACATTTAAAGAATTCAAGAAGCCTGAGGTCTAATTTAAGAAATACTATTGATCTTTTTTATACTCATTTTTTTCAACTGCCAAGTGAATATTGTAGTGCCAATCTTACATACCTCACATTATGTAAAGATAGCATTAATGTTTAAAATAATGCATCACTTTTTCTATGGTTTAAATAGATTGCTCCCATAATGCACTCACTCAACAAGTATTAATGGATTTCCATCTAGATTCTCTCAGCCCTGGGGATAAGGCATTAAACAAACATTCAAAACTTCCTGAGATTATGAAATATACATTCTAATGGTAGGGAAGTACATTATAAATAAATATGTAGTGTGCCAGATGATTATTAGTGCACCGGAGAAAAGGAAAACATAAAAAGATGTAGAAAATGGGGAGTTTTAATTTAAACTAGAGTCATTCTGAAAAGTCTCAGTGATGGAGGATTTGTGTAAAGACCTCAAGGAGGTGAGAGAGTGTGAATCTCACGCACATCTAGGGAAAGGTGTTCCAGCCCCCTCAAAGGCCTTCTGACTGACATTTGCGTGAACTGTGGAGAGGCTGTGTGGAAAAGGAAGTTACAGAGGGAGTCATTGCATGGTGGGAGACGAGTGCAGAAGACAAGCAGGAGAGGGGTGGAGCTAGAGCAGGTAATTATGGGCTTCCTTTGTCTTTGTTAGGACTTTGGCTTTTACTCTGTGAGGGAATGGATGTCCTTGGGATATTGAGCGGAAGAGTAACATAATTGGAAATACGTTTTTAAAATATTCTTTCAATGTGGTTTCGATTTGCATTTCTCTAGAATGGCGATCATTAAAAAATCTGGAGACAACAGATGCTGGGGAGGATGTGGAGAAATAGGAACACTTTTACATTGTTGGTGGGAGTGTAAATTAGTTTAACCATTGTGGAAGACAGTGTGGCACTTCCTCAAGGACCTAGAAATAGAAATTCCATTTGACCCAGAAATGCCATTATTGGGTGTAAATCCAAAGGATTATAAATCGTTCTATTATAAAGACACATGCACACGTATGTTCATTGTGGCACTGTTTACAATAGCAAAGACCTGGAACCAACCCAAATACCCATCAGTGATAGACTGGACAAGGAAAATGTGGCACATATGCACCATGGAATACTATGCAGCCATAAAAACGATGAGCTCGTGTGCTTTGTAGGGACATGGATGAACCTGGAAACCCATCATTCTCAGCAAACTGACACAAGGACAGAAAATCAAACACCACATGTTCTCACTTATAGGCGGGTGTTGAACAATGAGAACACATGGACACAGGAAGGGAGCATCACACACTGGGGTGTTGTGGGGGGCAGGGGAGAGACAGCGGGGATGGGGGTGGAGAGGTTGGAGAGGGATAATGGGAGAAATGCCAGATACAGGTGACAGAGAGATGAAGGCAGCAAACCACATTGCCATGTATATACCTGTGCAACAATCCTGCATGATTTGCACATATACCCCAGAACCTAAAGTACAATTAAAAAAAAAGATTCTTTCTAGCTGGTATGGTAAGAAATACCTGAGGTTGGGAGGAGGCAAAGTAAAAAAAAATTACAAAATTTCAAGTCATTGATCTTGATGACTAGCACTATATCTCACTACCTCTACTAGTACCCAGGTGATATAAATATAAATTGGAGGTAGAGATTATGCAATCTGAAATCAAAGACGGAGCTGAGGATGTTATCAAAGCTTCCAGACTGCACAGCTGAAATGATGGTGTTTCCCTTAGCTCAGATGATCAATACTGAAGGAAGGATAGTTTGGGAAAGAGCAAGTGTTTTGTTTTGGATAAGCAAAGAGTGAAATGCCTGTCGGCTATCCAGGTGTGGATGTTTTGATAGCATTTGTGCATGCCAGTCTGGGTTTCATGGATAGTGTCCAGGCTGGAAATAGAAATCCTCATGCACAAATCATTGTACTTATTAATTACAACTCTGTCAGTTTTTCTAAGTAAAATTATAGATGTAGTAGCATCTATAATTTTTATAGCAATTTGATGTCCCAATACTTAAGAGGGAGAAGCCAATATTCCCATAATGTGATATTATGCAATGACGCTCAGGTACATAAACTCTGTGCAAAAAAGAAAATAATATTAACCTATAAGCATGCATGAAAGTCATTCATATTGGATTTTTGGGAAATGCTTGTTGATTTCAACATTCAGATGAAATGAAGCAGAAAATGAAAGACACTCAAGATATTAACGACTTACTTATTGTAATGAAGAGGCTGATTTTGCATATTTTTATAATTAAACTATACAAATCATCTCATTATTTAACTATAGATTCCTTCTTAAAATATGAAGTCCACTTTGTTTTATTTACTTTATGTGAGGCTCATAAAGCACTTTGGAAAACTACTTCTTGAGATACTGCATTAAAGACCACATGGCAAAGTAAATAAGGATTATATTCCTGTAATCATTCTGGATATTTTATTGAAATCTATCACAAAAGGGAGGAGGACCACCATTAATTTTCTAAAATTTGCTTTTAATGTGTATTGTCTGATAAGAAGAAGAATGAATTTCAATTTGCTTCCTTTGTTATCATAGCTGCCATAATTCACAGAACTAAATTTAATATTCAACTAAATAGAGAAAATTTCAAAGCGAAAGAGAAGGTTTGTGGCCTATGGCCCAAAAGACAAGCTTGAGAGAAAGCTACCTGAAAATATTGGAGTGAAATACTGAAAGCCAAGCTATAGATATTATCTCTTTAATCTTCTGTCCAAAATCTTCAGTAAAATCTATATTTTTCCTCTAATGGTTTGTGGATTCCCTGTCTCCTTGTGGTGAATATTGGAGATGCCATATTGGTGGAGGAGAAGGCAATGAAGTGTTAATTCTTGCTTCATGGGGTAGAAATAAAGGCTGCTCTTGAAATATGGGAGATATAAGGTTTACACACGCATAAGAGATAATAATATAATTAGGAACATTGTCATGTTGGAGGATATACATTGAGAATGGAGAGGGAAATTAACCCTGGCTTCACATGTCATGATAATTTTTGAGAAAGTGATATCTAAACTAGAATTAGAATTAGTTTAGATGGAGATCAGAAAGAGCTGAGGATGTGAATTTTTCCAGGAAAAGGCAATTACATGTGAAAAGACCTAGGGGCAAAAATTAAAGTAGCAGGTCTAGGAAGCTACAATGAGACGGAAGAAGTACTAGATACCCTGGAGAGGCACTTAAGGATAGTGTTGGAAACAGCCTTGACAGATGCATAAGGGAGTTGTTCTTTAGCCTGAGAGCAATGAAACGGCCAGAAAAGCCTATACTTTAATCACAGTTGTGCAAACTGTTGGCAACAAAATGGAGAATGAAGCAGACAGTCTATGTTTTCATTAAGTTTAAGTTCCCCGGGTGCTGCAAAAGACATTGAACTCTTAATCATACAGATAAAATAATTAATAATAATAACAATAATAATAATAATAATGCAATGGCAGCTCCCTTCCCCCACTTTTGATAGATCGAAAGAGTATGTCTAGAATGATTATGTGGATATAATCCTCATTTCCCTTACAAGTTGGTCTTTAATGCAGAGTTTCAGCAAAAAAGTTTTCAGAGAGATTAGATTATAATTCTAGAAAATAAGCTATAATGCTCTGACAAGGAATGAATTGAAATAGTGATGCCTAGTTTCACGGAAGACAGAAGGCTACTATACTTTACTGAGCAATTACTGGTGGAATTTCCACATTTCTTAGTCTACCTATATTGTTTAATCATAGTAAGTGCACATTTTATTTCTTTATTAATCTATTTCACTAATATATTTAAGCACATACTCATGAGTAGAAACTGCACTAACTGTAGAGATAAAATAATGAGCAAATTCAATCCATGCTTTCATGAAACAAACTCACTTAGAAGCAAATAAAACATACTATCTTTTATTAGTCACATGGAAAAAGTTATACTGCACTATATCTTTATCATGTAAAAGAAGAATAAAATGACCAATAAAAGCATAATACAGCATAATTTTGTTTTTTGTTTTTTTTTTTACATGCAAGGCCTCATTCTGTAGCTCAGACCGAAGTATAGTGGTATGACCATAACTGACTGCATCCTTGAACTTCTGGGCTGAAATGATCTTCCTGCCTCAGCCTCCAGAAGAGCTGGGACCACACGTGTGCACCACCACAATGGCTCTAATTATTATTATTTTTTAAAATGTATGTAATTTTAAAAGTGCCAAGAGATCTCTTATATCTCAGTAAGTCATAGCTCTGAGTGATAAAATATTAATATATCAGTTCCTAAGTTTCCAAATAAAAGCCTATTAACTCCAGACAACTGTTAAGTCACATTGGATAAAGAAGTTGTCTGTTTTCTTACATAAGTTCACAGGGTTTTTTTGTTTGTTTGTTTTTGTTTTTTACACATCTTACTTTTTTTTTCAGCCTTGAACCCTCAGGGAAGCCACATACCTACTTTAACACAAACTATACCCATGGTTTATTCTTATACTACAGAAAATTGATAGATGCTATTCTGAAGTGTTCTAGTTTGTCACTATATGCTAGATTTTAAAATGTTTAAACAGTTTTTTCTAGTTATGTTTAAACTTATGTTTTACATTAAAATTTTCAGATGTGCTACTAAAATATCCAGAAAACTATAATTAATGGAAAACATCTGTAGGCATAGAGACATTAATGTTCACAAAATGTTTTCGGTCTCTATATAAGTCACTTTATTTGCAATAGGGAATCAAAAAGAATGACTGACCTCTGTGTGTATGTGTAGAAAAACTCTGACCAACAGTGTTTATTTACATATGGCACCCAATCAGGAAGATGCACCCCTTCTTCCCCTTCTCCAAAGGAAATCAACAGAGAATGGCAGTTCTAAGAGAACATTCCTATCAGTCGGCTGTCTCTTATTAAATATAAATGTAATATAATTAAAGCTTTTAATTATTTTTATATTATGTTATTTTTAACTCAAATACTTAAATCGCTCAAATTGCTGAAGAGTGAATAATGAATATACATTTATATTTAAGAAAGGATTCATTATCCCAAGAGGATGCATTATTTTTAGTTTAAAAATAACTATTTAATTGTATAAAACAATAAATTAAGTATTACCGTTTTGGAGGATTCAGAATTTGCATTATTTTCTGAACAGCAGATTGATAAGAATGTTCTCTTAGAACCCCTATCCTCTGTTGATTTTTTTTCTTTTGGAGAAGAGGAAGAAGTAGTGCTATAATAAAAACCTTCCTGATTCAGTGCCATATATAAATGAAGACTATCGGTCAGAATTTTCCTATATATATGTGCAGAAGCCAGCCATTCTTCTAGGGTTTAGACAATTTTTGAAATTCATATTATTGGACCACAAAACTGGTAATCAATTATGCTGTATTTCAATTTTTTTCTAAGTTCAGGAGGTAAGAGCAACTAGACTAATTAAAATTATTGAACCTGTTTCTACTAGATTTAATTTTCATAGGAAAGCACAAAGGCAGAGTCAAAAGACCAAATTTCTCGCCGCTCCTCAGATAGCTGAATGATCGATAGTAACCACATGGAATTTCTAAGATTCATGGTCCTGTGTAGATCTGACTCATCTTGACTTTTATTGTTTTCACTCATGCCTTCCTATATGTTTTTCTTTGTGCCTGGTGTTTTTTGCATTAAATTTCTTTTCCAATATAAAGCTGTTAGTCAACACTGCTAGTATGATTAGGAAACAACAGTTATATTGCTCCTGTTGTCAGAGCCACAAGTTGCACTGGAGAGCACCACATGAATTCATGTAATCAGTCTGAAACAAATCTGAATGAAGACAACAGACTGGAGCGAAGTACAGAATAATGATGGTTTGCCTTATTTTAATTTTACTACTTTCTTAATTGACTTTGTTTTCTTGTTGTTCCAATGTCTCTTGGATACCAAATTAAAAACCACCAAAGAAAATAAGTAATTATTTGGCAGGACGGAAGTTAAAAATAGTTGAATACAGGTGTTTTCTCTATACACATACTGTTTATCAGCAAGCTGAATTTGTTGATTTTATCCTCTTACCTATTTCTTTTAAATAATCTAGATTTATTATAGTAACTTATCTCCTTAGATGGCTTGAAAGAAATCTCTTTAAATGTACTTTACTCAGTGGGTGCTTTGACGAAGCGTACCAATTAGGCTCATGTGAGATGACAAGTGAGAAGAAAGAGTAAGAAAAATTCACCTCAAGCGAATCAACACATGTTATTCAGAGTGACTTTAAAATGTGAGCAAAAACACCACAATACATGATAAAATTAACCACACGCTGAATTTGAATCATGTTCTTTATAGTATGCAATGTGAAACTTCATAGTATTAATGCAAAAGAAAAAAAAGCTGTGAAAAATTATATTCAACGTCTATGACACACCCAGAAAAAGGATCGGCCAAGAAATATGCAGGATTAAACATTATTGTTAATAAAACAATAATAATTTTTTAGTAACTCACACACATTTTTTAAAATGAATAGTTTTTATAGAATTTAATCTTTAAATTAAATTGCAATCAGAGATTACAGTGAGCTGAGATCGGGCCATTGCACTTCACCCTGGGCAACAAGAGCAAAACTCCTCCACAGCCAAAAAAAAAAAAAAAAAAAATTAGTGAGGATCTCTAACATGCCAGGTATTAATCTAAGAGTTGCTATTAAGGTGCTAATAGAACTCTGATTTCTGGAGCTGATTTCTCCAATGGCTTGTAAGGCAACAGGTTTTTCAAGAAGGTGTTTGTGGAAAGCTAAAATCTGGGAAAGAAGAAACATAGCTAGATAAGTAAGCAATCAGTATTCAAGAAGCTCAGATTTGAATCTTATAAGAAAATGGAGAGGTTTATATATGAACTAGGTATTGATTATGCTATATGTATTTGGGGATGGAAATTGGATTAGGTTAACTGCCCTAATCAGTAACAGGTATAAAGTTTGCAAAAGAATAAATCTTACGTTTACAATCCACCTGAGCAAAAGCAGTTAAAGTGTATAAGATTAAATTATGTTGATTGCTATCAGAATGATATGCTATATTTAAGTAACTTCTTGAGGGTGATAGCTATATTTATTATGTCTTAACTATGTAAAATATCTAATGTAAAAATTGTCAAAAAAAAACTGCATGTCCATAACAAAAAGAAGTATGGTTATGAGTTCCACAATTGTTACTGATTAATGTTAATAAACAAACAAATGAAAAACTCAAATAAAAGAAGCTATTGACCTAGGAGAGCAAGAACAATTTCTCATATGTAAACAGACATTCATTGCTTCTCTATACTTTACAAGCATTTGAATAATAATTTTACTGCATTTTCACAGCCATAGGGTAGAGGTAAGGGTGTGTATGTGTGTGTGTGTGTGTTTGTGTATGTGTATATATGTAATTTCTATCACTATCGAACTCTAAAATAAGGGCAGACTCCAAGAGAAAGAATTATTTTTTTAGGAAAATGGAAGTTGGTTAATTGCTGTTTCTTATATGGAAAATAATAAAGGAAACATAATTAACTAATGAAAAATGAATACTATTTACATTAGAAATAGCAACTAAGCAGTTTTGGGTTGTAGCTTACAATATTGCTGATTATATAAATCTAAAAAAAATCAATGAACAAGTGAAAAATTTAAATATAAAAGCAGAGTCAATAAGAGAAGAAAAAGAGGTATATAAATTATGGGAATATTTGATTAGGAAATAGACATTTCTGAAATATGGACTCTTTGTGATGAGAGAAAGAATATTTAATACTATTAGACAATTTATCTCTTTTCGAAAATTGCTCACAAAACACTTTTCAATTGAGTTGTTTACTGAGGCTGCAACTACTTAACAAATGAATTAATGGGTAAATAAGTGACCCCTACGTAATGATTTCTCAGAAATTATTTTCAATGTTATTCACAATGATGACCGAAAAGCTATTATTTATTTTGATTTAATTAGCCAAATCGTATTCCTCTTTTCACCTAGCATTTATGTAAAAGTTAAGTGTTTGTGAGAATTAAGGATTATCATCAGCAGGTCATTATTTGAAGAAAGATTTCCTCATTAAAATAGATTACCTTTAAAAATATAATTATTGTGAGGTTAGAAATGCTAATTAAACAACTCATTGCACATTTATAATGAGAAGCTAAGCTTATCTAATTTATCACATAGTATACATATATGTGATAAACATGTACATGTAGTTATATTTATATATGCTTATACATATGAATGTACATAAATAATATACATATTAGTTCATTCAGGCTGCAATAACAAAATACCATATATTGGGTAATCTGTAAACAACAGAGATTCATTTCTCACAATTCTGGCAGCTAGTAATCCAAGATCAAGGTAGAAACAAATCTGATATTTGGTGATGGCCCTTTTCCTGGTTTATATGTTATCACAGGACAAACAAGCTCACTGGTGCCTATTTTATAAAAGGCACTAATTGCATTCATGAAGGCCCACATGCAGGACTTAATCACATCTAAAAAGGCCCTACCTCCCGATACCTTCACCTTGGGGTCTAGGACTACAACATATGAATTTAGGAAGTATACAAACATCCCCATCACAGCACATAAATACATGCACACACACACACACACACATACACATTATTGTACATGCAGGCATATATATATATATATATATATATATATATATGTATATCTTATTTATTACGTCAACAGTACTTTAATATGTGCTTTTCATGTAGAATATATTGTGCTTTCTCTGAAGGAGGTTTTAAAAATGGTGATAAAGTAGTATCTAGCTTGAAGAAAAGGAAAGATAAGAAATACGCCATAGACTATACACTCCTTTTCATTCGTTATGCTTCATAAATTATTTAATTATATATTTGGAATATATGAAAGAATATTTTAAATTTTGTGTAATGTATGAAGTAAAAATAAAAATAAGGAATACCTGGATACCCACACTATTTAAAATAATGACAACATTACAAGAATTTTAGAGAAACCTGTGGCTTCTTCCAGATCCAATTACCTTCTCTTCCCCACATAGGCATAATGAATGTTCTACTTTTTAAAGTTTATCTTTTTTGAATTCTCATCTGCAGTTTTTCTTCCTTTTGGTTGTTTATGAGTAGAATTAAACGGCATAATGTTTTGACTTGCCTGCATTCTCAGCCTTATATTCCTGAGAACTCCTCATGTGGTCGTGAAGAGGGAGACCTAGGCTTCTCAGATCAACTTCCCCTTTGACTATCATGCTGCATTTCAATAGAAGAAAAGGTTGACTGACTGGCATCTCCGGTTTTACCTTCCTATAGGTGACAGGCTAGGCCTTGGGGAAGCTCTCCAGAAGGCACCATTTTTACTTAAAACAAGATCAAACCAGAAACCTTTTCACATGTGAGTCCTAAAACTGTAAACCGGAACCCTTTCATATGTGATTCCTGAAACTGTAAAGCAAAACCTTTTCACATGTGAGTCCTAAAACTATGAACCTAAGATTCTTCCACGTGTAACATCTGAAGCATAAGCCTATATAAAGGCTGAACCTCCCTTTGTTAAACGAGCTTGGCTGTTAGGCAACCATGCCACCTTGCTCCCAGCTGAATAAATTCCTTCCTCCTGTATTCAGTGTCCAGAGATCCGTTTCCCACGGCCGCTCCTGCTACAGTCGTATAAACTGTAAATCATTCATTTTTCATGGGTGAAATCCATTTTATGAACAAGCTACAATTTAATTTCTTGCTAATTTTTATGGGCATGGAGGTGGTTTCCAGTGTGGAGGGGTTACAAATAATGCTACTCTGAGTTTTTTTGCATATGTATCTTGATGTATATATGCAAGAAGATATCTAGGAATGAAATTGTTTGGTTTGAGAGTCTAAAGAGAAAAGCCGAAACAATTTTGAGCATTTAAACCACAGGGAGTAAAATGGCAGAAAATGTTTTACATGTGTGAGAAGCTCCCAGAGGGCAGTGAAGCCAGAAAAGGAAGCTTCACTTTCCTCTTAACAAAGCAGGAAGCTGCTACTACCCTTCGAAAAAGTGGCAAATGGGAAGAGTGATTTCTAGAGCCCTAGTGCTGGATTCTGTTTGCTGAGGCAGGAATGAATTCTGCCCTATTTTCCCCTTCAGACTTTCTCCTCTGTTTCCCATGGGTGTAATTGAGCAGGAAAGCATCTGACTTTGGGATGGGACACACTGTTTATAAGTAACAAACCTCATATGATACAGAGTAGAGCAGGAGAAGGATGAGAAATAGATCAGATGAAAAATAGGCCTAGTACTAGCACATGTTGGAGTGTTGTATTATTTCAGATACTTGTCTAAAATGGTTATAATATTTAAATTTCCACGAGTAGTGTAAAAGCATTTCTTTTTAGTCCACATGCACAGTAATAGTTTAAAACGTTATTTAATTGTGTCAGTTTTATGTACATAAATATCTCATTGCGTTTCAGTTTTACATTTATGCAGCTACTAAGATAGAAATTTTCCTTGGTTTTGACCACTCATTTTTTTCTCATTGTGAGCTGTTCAGCTTTTGACCATTGTCCTGTTATTTGTTATTTTAATAATTTCTTCTAGATTCTGGATATTATTTATTGTTTAGTTATATATGCTGTGAGTATCTTTTCAATGGCCTTAAATTCCAACTTCCATTTTGTGTCTTTCAACAAAATTATAACGTTGTTTATTTTTTATTGTTGTTTATTTGTATGCTGTGCTAGGTTGTGCCTCATTTGCTGAATGATGCCAAGCCTCTGTTATAAAACTAAATTATCTAAGTCAGCACTTTAGGTAATTGACATTTTGGGACAAGACTACAGGACTGGACACTTCTTAAAGTGTCCTGGGCCTTGTGTCTTCATTTTTTCTTTCTTTCTTTCTTTTTTTTTTTTTTGAGACAGTCTCGCTCTGCTGCCCAGGCTGGAGTGCCTGTTCTTAAATATTGAACAAATAAATGGCATCTCACACAATATTATGGTAGCCTGAATGCTATGGCTTCATCTATTGGATCTCAATACTAAAAATCAAAATTATCAGCACAGTCTAATCAGCAAAATTAAATATTTTCATATTATACATCTCAATATGTATCCAGATCAATGCTTATTTCAAGAGCTCTCCACCTACAATTTGCCTTTCCCTCCAATGAGATACAATATACCTTTACCTGACTATCCATGGGGTGTTGGTACAGGCCTTGAAATCATGCATAAACTTTGTAAACAAGATCTTCACAACATCTAGCTTTCTTCAATATCTCTGATAGTCATGATTACTCTGATACAATATGTAATACATCAAAATTAAATGAAACGTTTGACATATACAAACATGACATTATATTGATGACATCCTCACCCAAAGAGATCTATTTGACATACTCATAGGGAAGCTCATGAAGAAAGAGAAAGGGCTATTGCTCCACACATAGTTCCTGGGCCAACCACCTCAGTCAAATCCCTGAAAATTATTTAATGAGCTAATGGTTGTTTTATCCCTGATAGTATCAAAAAACACCTGCAATGTGAAAATAATCCTAATGTATTTTAGGCTTTTATTGTTCTTTGGGTGCAACATATATTCCTCATATAAACATTTTACTTAAGCCAATTAATATTGTTACTTTTAAATTTACTTACCTTTGAAATAGGGCTTTTCCCAACAAAATTTCTAGACTCTGTCCAAAATGCAAGACAGCAGCCATTCCCATTTGTTTCTCCAGATACTCTTCATTGTAGAAGCTTTAAAAAACCTACTCTCATTATCTTCTGGAGTATCTGGATCACCCATGATGACCACATGTTGTCCACAGTCTTGTTCTGAAAGAAATAAGCCTTGTTGCTTCCATGCTATATATATAATTAGAGCAGCAATTGCTTGTTACAAACTGGGATCCCCTAGAAACAGATGATCTCACAGGTTCTGGGCTTTTGATCCTATCTTTCCAGTTGCTCATTATGGCTTGGGTCATAGAAGCAGCACCATATAAGCTCAGCACAGCTACTGAGGACTCTGCTGCAGGATGGAGCCAAACTGACACATCTCTCATAGGCAAGAGGAGGTAGCTACACCTTTACTCAGTTCTTTACAGATGCCATGGTGCCAGAAAATGTCATTCCTCTTTCAGATACCATGGCTAGCTGGGAATATCCTTGGGATGACAACAAGTGACGATAGAAGTTCATACACTTCACACTTGATATCACTGGTATTACACAAGATGAAACCGGTGAAAAGTTGGTACTTTTCACACCTTAACTAGGACATCCCTGACAAAGGACAAGATCCAAGGGTCGGTACCTTTCCAGTCATCTTATCACTGGATGCTCTGAGCAACAATTAGCCTCAGGATATAGAATCTTGAGCATTAACAATAGTTGGCCTTCTAGGTCAAGCCAATGGCAGTGATGATAACTCTTCAGCAACAGTTACCCCCTTAGGAATGTCTTGACTCAGAGATACTCAAAATATAAATCACAGTCACACATGTCTGTACATATACTAAAGCCACGGTAAAGAGCCTCACTTCCTTAATCCCTTCAGACTTCCAGATGTCGGCAATAATCTTGTAGAAATCAGTTATTGCAGTTTCAAGTCTCTCATTTAATAAATGACATAACTATGTACTTTTTTCCTGTAAAAGATTTCTTTCTCTGGGTGTCATATGTAGAGTCACTTTATCAAGAACTATGTTATTTTAATTTTAGTAAAGATTTCCAAATCATTTGGGTGATGCAATATAAGGCAATAGATCAGCAGTTTAGAGCTATTTAGTTTCTGGTTCATCTTTATCTTAGTCTTTTTTTGGATAGAATAATGGTTTAATCACAATTTCTTTTTTTGCTTTTCCCTAATCTTGCACACAAATCTCCCTAGACTCAGGAGGCCATCAAAAAGAAAGCTAATTTTTGCAGCATATTTTTCTTGGATCAGAATATGCATGCTTTCTTGGCAGGATCAGTTTTTAGTCTAGAATTTCCCTGGTAATTGTGGTGTATCTTATATGACTACCAAGATACCTTATTTATTTTGTAAAGCCTTTAAATTATTCTCAGTGAAAAGACCAAATTAAACTACCCAATACTCTATTAACTGGTGCAGAAACTTAGCTAATGCTATGTTCTATGACAAAACTGTAATGAACTAGCACAAACAGATCCATAAGTGGTCTTATTCAAGTGTAAGATGTTAGGTTATTTTAGGTATAAAATGACAAAATCATTCCTCTAATTCTAATAACTCAGCCTCATGATGGGGTTAGTGTCATTCTTCATGTGTGACTGTCACATTTAAGACACTCTCATCACACTATTGATCCCAAAATACCTGGAAACTGAAAAGCATTTCACCTATCTATTCTTGATGAATATCTATTTATAAATTAATAAGCATAGCTTTTATTTTAATGGTAATACATCTTAGAGAGATGCTATATTGCAGCTTCCAGTCTCTCTTTAATCTGTGTCTTATAATAGTCTTTTATGAAAAACTGTGTAAGTCAACAAATGGTAAGTTCATGTAAAATGTTAAGGTTGTATCTATGTATCTGTATACATTAACATTACATATATACAGTATATGTATATGCGTGTATATACATATATGAACACATATGCACACCATTTTTGCTAGATTAACTAGACAACTTTAGAATCATCTAAGTGAAAATGCTGTATTTTATTTACATAGATATTAATTTATAGGCTTCATCCCAAAAATGAATCAAAGCAGCAGAATGCATGCTCTAAATGAAGGAGCTTTAATATTATACTGCTCTGCATATTGGGTAGTATGTTTCTACCTAAATCAAGTGAAATTCAAAAGAAAAAACAATTTTTCTTGTAGTACAGCTTGATTAAACTTCTTATTTAGAACATGACTAGATAAATTTACAGGATATTTTATGAAGGTCATCTAAATTTCACTAAGCAAATTAAATTAATTGACAAAGGTTCGCTGGGTTTTTATGAAGTATTATGAAGAATTCCATTGTTATTACCTATTTTCAGATAATTGTTAAGTAGATATCCCTTGTTAAATTAACAGATTAATTTGAAGAATTGTAGCTAATATAATAGTTACCCACCCAGTTATATTCTTTAATTACTCTATGGAAAAAAAGTTACTAATGTCAGGAACCCCAGCAACAAGAACTAACTCAATCAAAGCCCCCTCATTATGGAAAGAAAAACAATTTACTTTTTAAAACATTTTTATAGTGCACTCAGAAATACAATTATTAAGCTTTTAGCACTTGACTAATATTACATTTTTGTAATGAACAGATGTATACCATTTCAATTTTTGAATATGATAATTATTAATATTAAACATATTCCTGGTGATGGAAAACAAATTTTGAATATATTCATTCTCATAACTTTAAGCATACAGTTATTACTGCTCTTGTCATTCTTTATGACTACCCTCAAAAATTAAAAATATAAAAGTCAACATTTTTTATTACTGTTTAAGAAATGGCACATACTGGATGCTAATTATTGAAGGTTTAAGAATGGGTCTCAAATATTTTTAATTCTAAGTGTATGTTCTAAGCCAAGGATTCTCAGCCTCCGGGCCACAGAATGGTACTAGTCCATGGCCTGTTAGGAACTAGGCCACACATCAGAAGGTGAGCCACGGGTGAGTAACCATTACCCACTGAGCTCTGCCTCCTGTCAGATCAACAGAGGCATTAGATTCTCATAAGAGCAGGAACCTTATTGTGAGCTGCACATGTGAGTGATCCAGGTTGCACATTCCTTATGAGAATCTAACTAATGCCTGATGATCTGAAGTGGAACAGTTTCATCCCAAAACTATCCCCAGCCCACATCTGTCCTTGGAAAAACTGCTTTCCATGGAACCAGTTCCTGGTATCCAAAAGGTTGGGGATGACTGTTCTAAGGAATCTGTGGTATAAGACATTTTCTGAAGACAAACGTTTTAGGAGGAATTTGCTTTCCACTTGGAGACTGAATGTTTATATATCCCTGCCCCCACTTCCTATGTTGAAGCCCTCATCCCTAACGTGATGATATTTGGAGGTGTAGCCCTTGGGAGGTAGTCACATTGATATGAGAACATGCAGGTAGGGGGCCTCATGATGGGATTAGAGTCCTTACAAAAAGAGGAAGAGAGATCCAGGCTCCCTGGCTCTAGCCATGTGAGGTCACAGGAGAAGGCAGCCATCTGCAGGACAGGAAGAGGACACTCACCAGAAACCTGACTATGCTGCACCCTAAACTTGGACTCCCTGCCTCCAGAACTATGAGAAAAAAAAGTTTGTCGTTTAAACCATGTTTTCTATGTTATTCTATGATAGTAACCTGGACTGACATATCACTCATTCATAAACATCATATTCAAGGCTAATTTTCAAACTTTTGTTCTTGATTGCTTAATACTCGAATTTCTAACTAGCTAGTAACAAATTTCAAGTTTTTCTTGCTTTGGTTATCCTTCCAAATGCTAAAATTAAAAAGAATTGAAAAAAATGAATAGACTTTAAAAATAAAATAAACAGAAATCAATAATACAAAATTAATTATACCGATTTACAGTTGTTGGCTGTTTAATAATACCCTTGAATGAAGCTTTTTTTTTTTTTTTTTTTTTTGCTGTTGATTTATGTAGTACAAGCTATAACTATATGGGGTTTCCCTCAAATTTCTGGTATTTTTAAAAACAGCTTATGTTAATCAGAGTAATAATGTTACTGTAATGTCTCAGAGATTCGCTTTTTCCCTGATAATATTTTTGTGCTAGTGGTAAGTATAAATAGTGGCTCCAACAATACCCAGATTCTAACCCTGGAGTCTGTGGTTCTTACAGCACACAGAAAAAGAAAAAGCATATTTGTCGTTGTGATTAAATTATGGATATTGAGCTAGAGAGATTATCCGCAGGTGGAACCTAAATACAATCTTAGTATTTCTACAAGAGAAAGTCACAGGGCCAGTCAGCTGACTACAAATGGAAGAGAAACCAGCCATGTGATAGGAAGAGAGACTGGCAGAGTCAGAGAGAGAAGATGCTACTCCTCTGACTCTCCAGACAAATGGGCACCACGACCCTCAAATTCCTGGTTTTTTAAAAATAGCTTATGCTAACCAGAGTAATAATGTCACTGTAGTGTCTGAGAAATTAGCTTTTTCCACCATAATATTTTTATGCTAGTGGTAAGCTGAACAGTGGCTCCAACAACACCCAGATCCTAAATAGCTTATGCTAACCATAAGCTATTTGCATATAACTAAATATGCATCTATCCTTCTCAATCCAATTTTGAAGGAGATTTTGCAAAGGCAAGACATAGATTCTGCCCTAGAGCCCCTGAAGGGAGCACACTCTTGCTAACAGCTTGATTTTAGTCCCACAGCACTGATTTTCGGCCACCAGAACTGTAAGACAATTAATTTCTGTTGTTTGAAGTTGGTAAATGTGTAGTAATTTGTTACAGTAGCCATGGGAGAGTGATGCAATGTTGTGTATACATACTGTTTTTAGTGCTACAAATTCTCCTCCACTCACATAAACATCTGAAGGTATGTGCAGTATGTTCTTTCCTTGTTTTCAAGTTATCCTAATCAAAATACAAAATTTTTCAAGTGATAAATAAATTTGACTAATACTCTGAAATTCACTTGTATAAATAGTTTAAATTAAATGTGTATACTTTTTGAAGCCTATTGATCAGCGTCAAAGATACTTAAATATACATCTACTCTTCTGAATCCAATTTTGAAGGACATTTCACATTGTAATATTAGAAATCCTTAGAACCTGAAACCATGTTTATTTAGGTCAAAATAGCTATTTTCCCCATGATAGAGGTTATTCTGATATGTGATAGGAAGAACCTCGGTAGTCTTTAACAACCCATTTCTTTGAATTACTGCTTCACTTAAAAACAGTAAAACTCTTTTTATTTAGCATGGAGTTTTAAGATACTGACAGGTTACTATTGATTCAAGAAAGTAAATTCATTTATGACTGGAAGAGTGCCCACATTCTCATTTTAAAAACATTATCAGAGTACGTGCAAGACCTAAGCTCTTATTCTGTTCTTCCCTAATCATAGTATTACTGAGTATTTATTGAGTGCTTCCTATGTGCCAGACACTGGTTAAAAATTATTCCATGTAGGTAGCAAAGTAATTAATTTATTCCATCACATTAGTCCTATAATATCAATAGGAGTTATGCTACAATCACAATTTTACTGGTGGAAAAACTGAGAAACAGAGTGGTTACAAAACTTGCCCATGGGTGCACATATAATAAATAGAAGAGCGGTTTATTTGCAAAAGCGGTATCCTTTACCACAATGCCTACTGAGTTTCTGTAAGTGGGGTGTGCATGAGCAACTGCTGGCAAACCACTTATAGCTCCTGAAGATAGTAAGAGGGTAAACATCTCTTAATTGATGCTAAATATACAATGTATTGTTTACAGACACACACACACACACACACACACACACACACATACGTATTTGCAGTGTACAATATAATATTCATCTATAATGGGTTGGACTGTCTGGCCACATGTTAGCATCATTCTCCCCAGAGCTGGATATGCTCTAACTATAAAACATTTAAAATGTTAGTTTTATATGTGGGATATACAAAATTTAGTAAGATACAATCTGTAGATTCTACTCCTCAATAATTTGTAAACTTAATATGGAATCTAGATATATACATCTGTCTCTAGTACATGTATAAACAGTATAATCTGACTCATAAGTTCAGCATGAAAACCAGTTTTAAATTAAACTTTTTACAACTTTTAAATTTAAATTTATTACTACAATAATGTTTTTACAGACAGCAATATTCCTCTCTTGGATTTTCTAAACACATCTAAGTTTTTATAGTTCATCAACCCTGGTAACCAGTTACATCCCAAACGAAAGGGTCAAGCTGAGCTCGTTTAGGTAATGAGTGCTGATGCGTCTTGCTTTTACATTATCCTGCCGAAAACTGGTCTACACAGTCTGATATATGATACATATTTTCTATAGTTCATGATCTCCACTTAGACTTCCCATAGGCATTAAAGTAAGATGATTTTCTCCTTTCAAGTTAAGCCTGCCTGAGAGTGCCTGTTTTCGGTTAGGGGGTGGGCATGGAAGATCGGGAGGCGGTTACGTATTCACCAGCCCTAATGTTTTCTTCTAGGTATGAGTCTCTATTCACTTGGCACTCTTGTACTTCTTTTCACTTCCTTATTTACTCTCCCCATATCCATTTTTCTTCTCTTTTTCCTTTGTTATTTGTCTGCTCGAAAAGGACATGTTTTCAATTGCTCTTAGGTATGCAGTAAGCTGAATAGTAAAAGTTCTGTCCCTGTAGCATAGCCTTATGGTTTTCCAAGCTCCTGTGCCTACGAAGGGGTCATACTAATACTGAGATGCTCTGTCATAAAGCACATTTGAACGTACCAGATCAAGTCCTTTAGTTGAGCTTTTCATTTTAGATAAAAGTGTTATTTTTAAAATAAATAAATAAATGTATTCGATCATTGTTTCATGAGATGTGGGAGCCTTCAGAATGGAGCCCCTAATGTACAAGGAAAACTACCTATGTTCATGCTCAGGTCCACTGAAGAATAAATAGAAAAGTGTAGAATTTGATTTTTATCTGCCTTTCCTTAAATATTTCTCATCCTGTCACTTGCTATCATTCTTACTTTTTTAAAACCCTTGTAGGTGTTCTTTATAATTTTAAATGTTCTTTTCCATAATTGTCATCTTATGTTTTTTTAATCCTATTCATGTATTATTAGGTATCCATCTATCTTTTTAATTATACTGCAGATGAATAATTCAAAACCCTTCCCGCTTACTCTGTACTGTAGTTAAAGAGTTGTACACACTCTATTCTGTATCTTGAAAGGAGGGTAAGTAAGGAAGAATCTAGAAAGTATTTAACAACTCACTTCTTTGGACTATTTCTTCACTCCAAAACAGTAAATCTCTTTTTATTTACAATGGAGTTTCCAGAGAGTGATTACTTTGGGATGAGTAGGATCTTACATGGAAGACTTGAGCTCAGCTTTCTTTTATGAAATTTTATGGTCAGCCCTTAGGAAAATGATTTTAAATGCATTGAGGCTTAAATTTGAATTAGATTTTATCCTTTCACAACATTTCCTTGATGTGGTTATTGTTTGTCTTAATTTAACTATCCCTTTAATAGGCTATTGACGTCGGAATATTCTGGAATTTAGCTAGGTAGTAATGGAATCTCTTCTGAATACCATCCTTAAGGTTATAGTCACAGTTAAACAGTGGCTATAACATTCACCATGATGCATTCCAAGATTGGAATATCAGAGTGTAACTGAAATAAATTATATCTAAAACCTCAAAATGCCAAATTATGCACTGAGTTTTTGTTGTTTGCTTGTCTTTTGTTTTTTTGTATTTTTTTTTAATGGGAGACACTCCCTCCCCATCATGGCTCATGATCTCTGAAAGGGATTCCTCAAAGGAAGAAGACTGAACCAGATGTTAAGAGACTTTTGACCCTTACCGTTTAGCAAATCATCACATCTTCATTCACTGAGTTATTCAGTCACCAGTGACTTAATAAGAGCTTTCCTCCTCATCAATATGTCAGTCTCCAATTCCTATTTTTTTCTGACTACTCTACTTTTAGTCATTTTGCTAATAAACTTTTCACTGAATTCTATGCACTAATAGAATTTCCTTTTTGCTTAAGTCAGTTTTAGTAATTTTTTGTTATTTGCAAGCAAAAGACCCTAAATAACTTAGAGATGAGATTATTTCAAATGTTTTATTTTACTAAATTTTAATCATCTTATCAGAAATAACAGAATATTTAGATTCATTTTTAATACTACATAATAAAATCTATTATTTTCTTGTTAAATTTATTTTCATTCTTCGTTTGACTTGAATTTATGAAGAACCTACCTTTGTCTTTGACACGTTTCTTTTCAAATCGTTCAACCTTCCTGAAGCAACCTGAAATCAAGGCTAAGCACAGGAGTGAGTAGAGATGCCTGATGACTTAGAGCATAAATAAAAGGATAGCTTATGTATGTTTCCTGGTTTGGGTTATCTCAGAAAATAGAAGTTTAAAATATTAAGAACATGAACAAGAACAAGGATATAACGGGCAACAATGTTAAGGAAATGAACTTAACCTAAAGTGAAGATTCTGCAATAGTCTGTAGGGAAGTTTGATCTAATATCAAAGATAGACTCTCACACATTTTCCAGGGGCCATCTTTTATTTTAAAATTTTTTACTAATATTTAATAAGAAAATATTCATGAATATAGTATGATTATCATATATTTGTATGCATCATTTCAGGGTGAAAAAGGTATTTACGTATTTATTCTCAACTCTTAAGTTCAGGAGTACAGTGCAGGTTTGTTACACAGGTTAACTTGTGTCATGGGGGTTTGTTGTATAGATTATTTTCATCACTCAGGTATTTAGCCTAGTATCCATTAGTTATTATTCTGACCCTCTCCCTCCTCCCACCCTCCACGCTCTGATAGGCCCCAGTGTGTGTTGTTCCCCTCTATGTGTCCATGTGTTTTCATCACTTAGCTTTCATTTATGCGTGAGAACATGCATTGCAGTTGTGCCTATTGAGTATAAAGAAGGTTGCGAAGAGCACCAGACAATGCAGATTAGGCCTTTACCTCAGATTTCCATTTGCTTAGAATTGAAGGTTGGAGTCATGTTCTCATGTTTGATGAGTTTTAAAGATTTCACTTTTTTGTTGTCTGTGTTCTAGAGCTGTCTGATGAAGAAGGGAGAAATTGATGTTCCTCTCATGGATTCATTTTGGTTCATAGAAGATTTTGTTCTCTCAGGTGAGAGAGTGCTAGGAAGGACAGTGCTACAGCTGTGACCACCGACTTCCTTGGGTTTTCCCATGGGAAGAGGGAAGCTAATATGAACAGTTCGATATTGGAGCATTTATTGGGCAGCTTTCAACACCTGGCACCTTAGAATGACCAAAACACAAAGTGCTAATCACTCATCCTCTTCCACTTTCTGTTTCAAGGAGCATTCAGATCCCTTAAATTGATGCTTCCTATAGAATAGGTGACTCTGAAGAGGCCTGCTCTGTTTCCCTGTGCTTTACTCCAGCTCTCTCTGTACCTGCTAATCGCAGCACTTTGTCCCTGCTTGTGACTGGGTGGAGTTACCTTTTCTCAGAAGATAACTTCCATCACGTCGCTGGTCAAATGGCCACAAAATCATGGCCAGCTTTGCAGTCTGTTTTGCTATATATGCAAAGTTTAAAATGAATTATAAAATAAATCAAATTACTAGTATTTCCTAAGGCTAAATACATTTGACTTGCTACTCGCTTTTAGTCCACTTTTGCACCACTCATTGAATAATTAATAGCATTGATTTTATCAAAAATTCCATGTGCTGTATGTGAAAATTAATTACTTTTATGAGAAAGTTAATATTGGACAGAAATGGTTCTTGGGTGTTAGCCACTATGTGTCATTTAGGGCTTATGCACCCAAACTTAGGTCACTGCTCCTGTGTGCAGTTTTGCCATCAGATCAGCTACAGTGAGGTGGTTTCAGACTGGTAGGCTGGGCTCATTCCTGCTGATAAATGGAATAATTGCTCCTAGAACAGTTTTTTTTTTTTGTTTTTTTTTTTTTGAGACGGAGTTTCGCTCTTGTTACCCAGGCTGGAGTGCAATGGCGCGATCTCGGCTCACCGCAACCTCCGCCTCCTGGGTTCAGGCAATTCTCCTGCCTCAGCCTCCTGAGTAGCTGGGATTACAGGCACGCACCACCGTGCCCAGCTAATTTTTTGTATTAGTAGAGACGGGGTTTCACCATGTTGACCAGGATGGTCTCGATCTCTTGACCTCGTGATCCACCCGCCTCGGCCTCCCAAAGTGCTGGGATTACAGGCTTGAGCCACCGCGCCCGGCCAGAACAGTTTTAATGAACTATGCAAAATGTTCATTTTAATTCTGTCTTAAGTAGCTCTATGATTTTGTCCATGCCTCTGATTTGCCGTTTCTCCATGGTTCAATTGAGGGCATGGCAACAGTAAGTGTTTGCCACCCTGTCAGTTATCGAATTTCCAGTGGGGATCAGAGTAGGTTCCTCTCATTGTCTGACACTGCTCTTAGTTGAATTAGCAAGTAACCCTATACTTCATTTCACAGTCAATGTAAGTACAGACAACTACATTTAAACTTTCTTTTCTGTTCAAAAGCTAGGCATTCCAGCCTTCTATTTTGCTCCTAGATGTGAAAATAGGGCTGCAGGTGTCATTAACCTAAGTAGTTCATTTTCTATCTGGCAGGGAATAATCATAGTTATGGTGTGTATGCTCTGACAGGAGGTCAGCATGGTCATCTTTATGTTTCTTCACTTCTACTTTTTCACTAAAATTACAAATACATGACTTCATTTTCCATTCACAAATTAATTACCTCTTAAGGCACTTTTCTTGAAAGGTGGTTGGGCAGAATCCTGAATTCTTTGGGATGTCTGCAGTGATCATTGCAAGAAGTTTGCAGCCAATGATACCTTTCTCTAGCCACTATCTTCATGTCACCAAACACACCTAGGCAAATTGGGAGGGATTCGCCTATTGTGAGGCCAAATTTGCTCCAATTTTATGGGGGTAGTCACACCTCAGCAATATGACTAGAGGAGTTACATTCTGTTAAAACATTCGGTTTGGGAGGCTCTTTCCTATAATATAAATTTGTGATATATAAAATAAGAGACAGACTCCTAAAATCAGGTGATATAAGGAGATTAATATGTCTTGTAACTATGATCTCTCTGTGGTTTTGAATAGATATAGCGATATATTAGGAATAGAAAAACACCAAAATATTCCCACCTGACAGAATAAAGCGGACCTAAGTTTCCATTAAATAGTTTTCTGAGAAAAATGATTTAATGTTCTCCTAATTCTGGAGGTAGCAAAGTCAAACCCTCTATAAAGAAGCAATTTCCATGTCTCAGTCCTGATGTCCTTTTTGATGATGAACTTATTGTAGGAAATTTCCAGCAATATAATAAAGATGCTCAAAATACTGAAAACAATAATAAATTTTCTATTCACTGTATCACAAAGCCTTGTATCTTACAGTTGTGAGTATATTTGTGTACACGAGTATGTATGTATAAATGTATTTATGTGTGTGTTTTGACCTTACTGTTAGAAACATAAATATATTTATGTACCTAAATATATTTGATACATATGTTTTAACCCTACCAATATCTATCTAACTGTGCATACATTTGGTAGATAAATTTTTCTAATTATCATATGGATAGGCCATTGTCAGATGTAGCTGGAAGCTTCTTAACCACTCTGTAACTCATTTGCACATCTGAGATGATGCATAGTCATGTTCTGGGTGACACTGTGAGAATGGCTTTTAGAAATGTCACTTAAACACCACTAAAGGCTTATAATCTCTGTTTATACATCTTTAAAATGTTTTTTTCAGGCAGAAAGTACATTTCTGTTCTTTTCCTTTAAAAGTTTATTGGTTTTTAATTTTTATTTTTTAAGAATAAAAATATTATATTTTTGCAATATTACAAGCAATTTTCATCTTCATAATTATATTCTCAGTGAATTAAATGAATGCCTGGAAGACATGTGGTTTACATTTCTTCTTGACTGAATACTCAGTTACAAGGATCCTCATGACAGAAGCTCTCAGGCTGAGGGCGAGGCACACAACCTGCCAGAAACCTGGTAATGAAGCAAGGCACCGAGCGCTCCCTGCAAACACACATCTTCACATGCACAGACCATTCAATATTTAGCATGATTTGTTTTTAAATTTAAATAATGCATATTAATTATGGTGTGTGTGTGTGTGTGTGTGTGTGTGTGTGTGTGTGCACGTATGCCTAAATGTAAGTTGGAGATATACTTATTCTGAGGCAAGGGCATACAATGTATTTCATATTTGTTCAGAGGGCCTATGACATATAGATAGATAGACACATACATATCTATCATCCATTTATCTATCTTTATCCTGAGTGAGAAAGAGATCTACCATGTATATTTAAGCATAGCCCTTATATATATATATATATGTAGACACACACACACAAACACACACACACACATGTAGAGAAACAGAGAAAAAGAAGAGCATCAGTCCAGAAAATAATTCATCTCAAAAAAAACTGACAAAGTGCTAAAATATAATATTCTTTGAGGTTGGGGAGTAACACTAAATACAGTGAATATTATTCAAATTTTACCTTATGTCAAATGTACTCCTGCTTGACCCTTGGAGTACTGGGTTTGCACTTAGTGAACAAGAAAGCTCATTTAAAAACTATATTAACATTATAATGAAACTTTGAGAGTACATGGTGAAATGTACAAAGTCAGTCATTGACCCTGGTTGGATCTAGAAGTCATGCTAGTGCTTTTAGTGCTTCCAGGACAAATGTCCTCAGCACAGGCAGCAGTCCCAGGCTCAGGCATTACAGTCCCAGGCACAGATGGCAGCCCGGGCCCCACCACAGTGGAGCCAATGCCTTTGCCAGGTATGAGTGTCTTAGTAGTTTCTCCAGGCACAAGAGCACAGGTGGAATAGAAGTGAAAATTGCCACTTGCCAGGAAATGCCCAAGGAGACTAATTTATAGAGAAGATTCAAAACAATCCCTGAATTTCCTAGATTTATTTGAGAAGTATTTGGCTATAATCCCAATACAGCAAGTGGAAACAGAACCAGAGAAGTTTATTTTCTTGTGTTTATAATTATCTACATAATTTTATGTAGAGTTTAATGGTTTGGTTTCCTAGTCATACATTGTTGTTTTCTCCGTAGTATAGGACCCTAAGAGGCCACAGCAACTGGCATCAGTACCATTCCATATATGTGACTGTGTATGTGGGTGTATGTGTATGCAGGTATGTGTGTGTGACTATAGTATATATGTCATATCACAAAGTATCTCTAGAAATATTATTACAATTTTGTGCATACATGCTGTCAATTTATTTTAAAAGGAACAATCATTGGATTTAAACGTAGAAAACTAGTTACTACATTAACACTAAAAGAAGTTTTCATTTTGGATAGATTAGAAAAGAAGCATCTATTTCAAAATGCGTTTGCATTACAAATGACATACTACACATTTCAGAGGTTACTACGTTTTCTCTGTTCATGGAATCCTTTCATATTTTTATTTTTTACTTTTTTGTCAAAGCAACCCTAAGCCAAAAGAAATACCTAATAGTTTCATGTACAGTAGTTAAGTCCAACAATTTACTAAGTATTATTTATCAACAACTTGACACTTATGGCATAGAGCAACTTCTCACACTTCCAAATCAGATTGGATTCTGTCACCGTCATTTTCTGTTCTCCACTGCTTTTCCTCAAAGTGCTTGCCTTTCATGTTAGCTGCCTCTGAAAACCCAGGTTAACAATAATAAGACACCACTAAAAGTACAGTCAGTGATCTAATGCTTAACTATGAACTACTTCCAGCGAGTATTTTTTGAGAAGCTGCTGTGTTCCCTTGAAAATGTAAAATGACTCATAATCTGATACAACCCTTTAAAAAGTTAAAACAACCCTGTGAATTCACTGTGCTGTACTGGAGGGGCCTTGGTGCATACTGTGGGAAAAGCAGACGTACTTGAAAGCCAATGGCAAATATCAGAGCATTAAGTACTGTCGTTCTAGACATATGTGTTAAAATGTTTACCAAAAGGGAACACTCAGTGATACTTGTCATTATAGACAAAGGCAAATAAAATTTGATGTTATCAAGGTAAATTAAACATCTAGTGAAAAGGGACTTTAGAATCATATATATGTTTCTAGGTTAATATTTGCAAGACATACCTAAGTTTTATTTTTTTCTTTTCCTATTCTCAGACAATAGTAATATATCATCTGTAACTGTTTATACAGTGAAAGTGAATAAAAACCAGATAAAGTTATTATTTCATTTTAGTATGAAAGAAATAGTTTGCCTAAGGATTACTTATCCACAAATGATTGAAATTTTAAACTAAGCCACATAAAGCATTAAACTAAGCCATATTAATGATTTGCTGTTTGTATGAAACAATAATAAAAATCTTAATTAAAAATTCTAGCGAATAAAAGTTTAGTACAAGCAAAAAGCTGTTGCTTTGTTCACCTGTAAGCAGGTGAGATATAAAAAAATAATAATAATAAAAAATAAGATTCATTTTTGTCTGAATGAGAATACATTTGTATAAATGCATTATTTTATCTAATACCCTCTTATATATTCCTGAGGTATTTCCAAATACCATTATGAAGTTCCGCCTTTTTTATAGGACTTCCTTTTAAATAGTGCAAAATAAAATCAAATTTGAATAAAATCATAAATACACAGAATGCATTATTGCAGTACTAAAAATGCATAGCAGTTTTATGTATATGTGTGTGTGTGTGAGTATGTTTTCCTTCCTCTATAATTATCCCTCTCTGTCAGCTTAGTCTATCTGAATACACAAGTTCCCTGTTGTAGCACCAAATCTTAACCTGGTGTCCTGGGGCTCTTATCACTGGCAATTCTGCAGGTCGTGTTCCTAGTGGTAGACCACACAGGCCGAGACCCAGCCTTGGGTCCTTGTTCCCTCCAGTGTCTCGATAAGCAGGTTAGTGAATGAAACAGCGTCTCAGTAGTCACAAGATTCTAGCTTAATCTTTTTCAGGGTTCAGGATTTATATTATACTACATCCACCAGAGAGAATGCTTTGAAAGATTTGAACAAAAAATTTGAAGGCTTGGTTATATTTCCCAATTCTGTCCTGGAACCCAGTGGGCCTTGCAGGCTCAGCCTCAAACGCAACTATGTTTTATTACTCTGATTCAGATCCATGGTGATTCACATCTTGTTTTTAAACACTTGACTACGTTTTCCTATTTTGTCAGTTTTCCATAATTTGGAAAGTGAAGGATTGAAAGATGATCTAACACATGAAATAACATCATCAATTTGACAAGATATTTGTAGGCCAAGATCAAAAACCAATCTGGGTCTTTCAAGCATAAACAGGGTATGAATCAAATGTGAAGAGGGAATGAAGAAAATAGAGGAAATTGATAAACATTCCTTAAATATAAAAATATAAGAAAAGGGTATTTCATATTCAGAAATAACTCTCCCTTAGGGTAATGGATTTCAGCAGGAAGCGAGTGCATAGAAATTGAAAGTAGCTCCATGAAAATTCAGCAAAATGTCCTTAATTCAATTAGGAACCACCTGTCATTACAGCTTTCTATCAGGTCTGGACAGAGCCTGATGGGCACTTGGAGCAGGCTAATAATTTAGTTCTTAGTTAAAACAAAGATAAAAAATGAACATTTAGTTTCTATAAATTTCTTCTATAAATGTCATACTGCTTCAAATTTGAAATAAAAGTGTAATAGCCTATAAAAAATGCAACATTATAGTTTACCTTAACAGATACTGTTTTGTTTTTTACATTTTTCATTTAAAAAATCATGCCATGTTCTGAAATCAGTTTTGTGTGGTTTATAATATAATATAGCTGCCCTGTTAATTTAAGCATAACTATAACAAATTAAAGGTTCAGTGCAGTGGGATACTATTACAACTTTGCCATACTCATTTCAATAGTGTCGCTTTCCAATATGTTCTTTGGAATTACTTAAATTAGTATGTCTGGAACAGTAATATTCTCATACAATCTATCTTATAAATCTTTTCCAGTTGATATTTTTGCAGTGGAGAATTTAAAGCCACAGGTTTATCTCTAAAGACTGGCAAACTATAATTTATACTGTTAAGTTGACTAATAATATTCAAATAATGGTAGATCTGGTCTAATGACCACCAGCCTATGGTTCTGTGACCACCTTTCCCCTCATTGTCACAGTAATATTTTTCACTTCTGCCTCTTTTTTCATTGTTAAACCCAGTAGTTTCAAATATGCATGTCTCTTTCAGGTATTAAGGCATGTGCTAATATTATTTACATATCTACTATGTGAGTCTCTAAGTCTCTCTCCTATTTTGCCACATGCTTAACAAAATCTGTGTTTAAACATGTCTTATCCCACACCTGGTCCTGAGTTTTTGCTTCGATCTTCCTTGTTGCATTGCCTGTCACTTTGAACTTTATTCTTTGTACTAGATTACTGCCTTTGTTCTACATTTTTCTGACCCCAAATCCCCTTGAATACGTCTCTCTCAATCTAGCCAAATCTTTCTGACTAGTAGTTGTAGAAAATGAACACAGGTGATGTTCTTGGACAGCACACACCAACCTCTCAAACAAGATGCCAGCCTTATTTTTGCTGCTCACCTCCTAATTCTTGTTCAATTCTGCTTTAACTCCTTTAATCGAGCTGGTAGCCCCTACTGCATTTTCACCTCTCAGCACAGCATACACTAAATTATATCTGGTATTTTTCTCATTCTTTTCTCCCCCACCTCCCAAGATTATTCTAGTCTTGAAGGTGCAACTCGAATTATAACTCTTCCATAAATCTTCCAAATGACTATCTTATAATTAATGTTTCCATTTCTTTACTTATGTAAGTCTGTTCCTTGCACATCTATCACAATTTACTCTCTAATAGACTCCTGTACATGTTTCTCTTTCACTGGATTATAAACCAAGAAAAATATTTAATTGCTGTTGCCATCAATAAATTATGTACCTTAGTGTTTTTTGTACAGAACTCAGTGAATTTAATGTATATAATTACAGTCATGCACCACACAACTATGTTTCAGCCAATGACAGACCACATATGAGACCATAGTCCTATAAGATTATAATACTGTATTTTTATTGTTTCTTTTCTATGTTTAGATATACAAATTCCAGCATGTTATAATTGTCTGCAGTATTCAGTACTAACATACGAAACAGGTTTGTAGCCTGGGAGCAATATGCTATACCATATGCCCTAGGTCTTTAGTAGGCCCTACTTTCTAAGTTTATACACTCCGTGATGTTCACAAAAGAATCACCTAATGATACATTTCTTGGAATATAACCCCATGATTAAACAACACATGACTATACTGTATCTGAAGAAAGACCTCATGTACAGAGGGTTAAGTTAATCATATTTGAATGTTCACTGTATCTGACAAATATGTTCTTTCAATGTGGGGTCATTAATTAGAGTCCTTCACATATCAAAGCTCTGTGTGACAACTTCAATAAACTCATAGTAAAATGATAGTAGTTAAAAATGATAAGACTACTTTTTGTGCATTCCATAGAGGAAAATAACTACTCATGAACATTTTGCCAACTCTGTTTCCATTTCTGGGAAACTGACGTTGGATGTTACTATGATAATGAGATAGAGATAAGTACTACAATTATCAAAACTCAAAAGCAAACTTTATAATATCTTGGTGCTGCAACAATTCAGTTTTGATATATTATTTTGGTTTAGAAAAGACACAAGAAAAAAACAATTGTGTAAACAAATGTCTATGTATTACGGAACTGACTTTCAAACTAAACCATTGCCAGATAGTCAGGGCCCTTTTTCTGTCTTCCAGATTATAATCAATCTTAAATCTCAACTTCACTGTGGATATAGTACTCTTCTCTTTAGCTTAAATGCTACTTATTTTTATCTTTGTCTTTCTTCTTCTTCTTCTTCTTTTCCAGCTTGCTATCCTTTATTAAAGGGCCCACATTCTTATGGGACTCCAGCCAAACCAGTCAGGTCCCCCAAATATAGCAGGAGGCCTGGAAGGGGAGGGGAATGACTTATGATCCTACCATGCCTCCCTAGAAACAGAAACCACCAGACAGGCAGGGGCTGGGGAGAACTCGCCTCACTCTCAGTCTTCTCCTCCTTTCCCCTACTTGAAAAGAAAGTCAAACACTGCCTACGCAGTCCCCCAGCCCCCCAGCCCCCCAGCCCCCCACCCCACCCATAGCAGCGTTTGTCGGACCCACCCTCTGGCAAGGGGTGGCCCCGAGGCAGCTTCCTATGTCTCCCTTCACTTTGGTTTGCTCCTGGCAACTCCGTGCCCCTTCCTTTCCTCAGCCTCCGGCTCAGTCTCCACTTGTCTTCCATCACCTACTCGGACCTTCTCTCTCATCTCCTGGGCCTCCCAGCCCCAGCGCTTCTGGGGAAGCAGCGTCTCGGGCGTCTTCCCTTCTCCTAGCAAGGGGCTCCACCAGGCCCTCTACCCAGGATGTGGGACTCACACAGCCGCCCCACTCTCCTTGAGGTCAGGGGCAGAGCGCTGCCGTCTCATTCGTGGGGTAGTAGTGTGTGGGGGTTAGCGGGGCCCTGGGGGCTGCTGGGCTGGGTAGGGTTGGGGCAATTTCAAGAACTGTCAATTTCTTTACCTTAAAGTAATTCTTTCTGTTGCCTTCAACTTAATTATTACAAGTTCTACAAATTTTAGTTCAGTTTGTTTTGATTGATCAGTTTCTATGTGTCAAGCACTGTGATAGACAACAAGAAATTAAAAGGCGATTAATTCTGCCCTTAGTCTATCAGAAATGAAATGAATGTGCAAAAATAATTCTAATACAATACGTGTGATATAAAATTATCTAAAAGTAAAGTATCAGAATACAGAAAGTATATTACATTCATAGAAAAGTTCATGGCTTACGTGTGATATAAAATTATCTAAAAGTAAAGTATCAGAATACAGAAAGTATATTACATTCACAGAACAGTTCATGGTTGTGTGCCATTATTATCCAGAAAACCAAGCTTACAGTGAAGCAAGATGCAAACTCTTTATAGTTGGCTAGTGACAGTTAATCAAAACCTGAAACCATTGTTTCAATGTTATGAGAGATCTTAAGACGTTTTTCACTTCAACTTCTTTCTAAGAAACAGGAGGTCAAAATTTTACTGTGCTTCGCTATTTTTATGTTTTTTCTTCAAAGTTGCAAAAATTTTTTTTTGCTTTTTTCTTATTTTCTTTACTTATTATAATATAGAAACTACAGTATATATCATCTTTGTGCTAAATTTAGATTTTGCATTTTTTTATTCTTTTCTATGCTTATTAAAATGTACTAAAATGAAATGACATCATTAGGAACACTAAACTTTTAGTGCACAAAGACGCCATAATCAGAAAGGTGGGCTTTTCTTTTTAATCTTTAAAAAATAACCTAAAAGCATTATTCTTATATTCTACCTTCTTAAGGATTTATTATTTACTTGATAACTGAGCTGCTAATAGTCTTCCTTAAAAGTAAATTTCGGACTTCATTATTTTTTTAAATGTACTTTAAGTTCTGGGGTACATGTGCAGATCTTGCAGTATTGCTGCATAGGTACATGCAAGACTTAGTGGTTTGCTGTCTCCATCCCTCTGGCACCTACATCAGGCATTTCTCCCAGGGTTATCACTCTCCAACCTCCCTGCCCCACACTGTCCCTCCCCTAGCCCCCCACCCCACAACATACCCCAGCGTGTGATGTTCTCCTCCATGTGCCAATCTGTTCTCATTGTTCAACACCCACCTATGAGTGAGAGCATGCAGTGTTTGGTTTTCTGTTCTTGTGTCAGTTTGCTGAGAATGATGGTTTCCAGATTCATCCATGTCCCTACAAAGGACACAAACTCATCATTTTTTATGGCTGCATAGTATTCCATGGTGTATATGTGCCACATTTTCCCTGTCCAGTCTATCATTAATGGGCATTTGGGTTGATTCCAGGTCTTTGTTATTGTAAACACTGCCGCCATGAACATACGTGTGCATATGTCTTTATAATAGAACCATTTATAATCTTTTGGGTATATATACAGTAATGGGATTGCTGGGTCAAATGGAATTTCTATTTATAGGTCCTTGAGGAATCGCCACACTGTCTTCCATAATGGCTGAACTAATTTACACTTCCACCAACAGTGTAAAAGTGTTCCTATTTTTCCACATCCTCTCCAGCATCTGTCGTCTCCAGATTTTTTAATGATCGCCATTCTAACTGGCGTGAGATGGTATCTCAATGTGGTTTTGATTTGCATTTCTCTAATGACCAGTGATGATGAGAATTTTTTCATGTTTCTTGACCTCATATGTGTCTTCTTTTGAAAAGTGTTCATATCCTTTGCCTATTTTTGAATGGGTGTGTTTGTTTTATTCTTGTAAATCCACTTTAGTTCTTTGTAGATTCTAGATATTAGCCTTTTGTCAGATGGGTAGATTGCAAAAATTTTTTCCCATTCTATTGGTTGCCTGTTCACTCTAATGATTGTTTCTTTCACTGTGCAGAAGCTCTGGAGTTAATGATTGTTTCTTTCACTGTGCAGAAGCTCTGGAGTTTAATTAGATCCTATTTGTGTATTTTGGCTTTTGTTGCCAACGCTTGTGGTATGTTAGTCATGAAGTCCTTGCCTATGTCTATGTCCTGAATGGTATTGCCTAGGTTTTCTTCTAGGGTTTTTATGGTGTTAGGTGTTATGTTTAAAACTTTAATACACTTGGAGTTAATTTTAGTGTAAGGTGTCAGGAAGGGGTCCAGTTTCAGCTTTCTGCACATGGCTAGCAAGTTTTCCTAACACCATTTGTTAAACAGGGAATCCTTCCCCACCTTGTTTTTGACAGGTTGTCAAATATTAGATGGTTATAGATGTGTTGCATTGCTTCCAAGGCCTCTGTTCTATTCCATTGGTCTATATCTCTGCTTTGGTACCAGTACCACGCTTTTGGATAACTGTAAGCTTGTAGTATAGTTTGAAGTCAGGTAGTGTGATGCCTCCAGCTTTGTTCTTTTTGATTAGGATGGTCTTGGATATGCAGGCTCTCTTTTGGTTCCATATGAAGTGTAAAGTGGATTTTTCCAGTCCTGTGAAGAAGGTCAATTATAGCTTGATGGGAATAGCATTGAATCTATAAATTACTTTGGGCAGTATGGCCATTTTCACAATACTGATTCTTCCTAACCATGAGCATGGACTATTTCTCCATCTGTTTGTGTACTCTCTTATTTCTTTGAGCAGTGGTTTGTAGTTCTCCTTGAAGAGGTCCTTTATATCATTTGTTAGTTGTATTCCTAGGTATTTTATTCTCTTTGTAGCAATTGTGAATTGGAGTTGGCTCTTGATTTGGCTCTCTGTTTGTCTTTTATTGGTGTATAGGAATGCTTGTGATTTCTGCACATTGATTTTGATTTTGTATCCTGAGACTTTGTTGCAGTTGCTTATCAGTTTCAGGAGATTTTGGGCTGAGACCATGGGGTCTTCTAAATATACAATCATGTCATCTGCAAATAGAGACAATTTGAATTCCTATTTTCCTAATTGAATACACTTTATTTCTTTATCTTGCCTGATTGCTGTAGCTAGAACTTCAATACTATATTGAATAAGAGTGGTGAGAAAGGGCATCTTTCTCTAGTGCTAGATTTCAAAGGGAATGCTTCCAGTTTTTGCCCATTCAGTATGACATTGACTGTGGGTTTGTCATAAATAGCTTTTATTATTTTGAGATACATTCCATCAACACCTAGTTTATTGATGGTTTTTAGCATATAGAGCTGTTGAATTTTGTCGAAGGCCTTCTCTGCATCTATGAGATAATCATGTAGTTTTTGTCTTTGGTTCTGTTTATGTGATGGATTACATTTATAGACTTGCATATGTTGAGCCAGCCTTGTATGCCTGAGATGAAGCCTACTTGATCATGGTGGATAAGCTTTTTGATGTGCTGTTGCAGTCAGTTTGCCAGTATTTTATTGAAGATTGTTGCATCAATGTTCATCATGAATATTGGCCTGAAATTTTCTTTTTTATTTGCGTCTCTGCCAGGTTTTGGTATCAGGATGATATCAGGAATTTATCCATTTCTTCCAGATATACTGGTTTGTGTGCATAGAGTTGTTTGTAGTAATCTCTGATGGTAGTTTGTATTTCTGGGAAATCGGTGGTAATATCCACTTTATCATTTTTTATTGCATCTACTTGATTCTTCTCTCTTTTCTTTTTCAAAAGTCTGGCTTGTGGTCTGTCTGTTTTGCTGATCTTTTCAAAAAACTAGCTCCCGGATTTATTGATTTTTTTTAAAGCATTTTTTTTGTGTGTCTCTATCTCCTTCAGTTCTGCTCTGATCTTAGTTATTTCTTGTCTTCTTCTAGCTTTTGAGGTTTTTTTATCTTGCTTTCCTAGCTCTTTCAATTTTGATATTAGGGTGTTGATTTTTTGTCTTTCCTTGCTTCTCATGTGGGCATTTATTGCTATAAATTTCCCTCTAGACCCTTCTTTAAATGTGTCCCAGAATCTGGTAAATTCTGTCTTCATTCTCATTGGTTTCAAAGAACATCTTTATTTCTGCCTTCATTTCATTATTTATCCAATAGTCATTCAGGAGCAGGTTGTTCAGTTTCCATGTAGTTGTGCAGTTTTGAGTGAGTTTCTTAATCCTGAGTTCTCATTTGATTGCAGTGTGATCTGAGAGACTGTTTGTTATGATTTCCGTTCTTTTGCATTTGCTGAGGAGTGATTTACTTCCAATTATGTGGTCAGTTTTAGAGTAAGTGTGATGTGATGCTGAGAAGAATGTATATTCTGTGGATTTGGAGTGGAGAGTTCTGTAGATGTTCATTAGGTCCACTTGGTCCAGATCTACGTTCAAGTCCCGGATCTCCTCATTGATTTTCTGTCTCACTGATCTGCCTAATATTGATAGTGAAGTGTTAAAGTCTCCACTATTATTTTGCAGAAGTCTATGTCTCTATTTAGGTTATTAAGCACTTGCTTTATGTATCTCCGTGCTCCTGTATTGGGTGCATATATATTTAGGATAGTTAGTTCTTCCTGTTACATTGATCCTTTTACCATTATGTAGTGTCCTTCTTTGTCTCTTTTGATCTCTGTTGGTTTAAAGTCCATTTTATCAGAGACTAGGTTTGCAACCCCTGCTTTTTCTTGTTCTCCATTTGCTTGGTAAATCTTTTTCCATTGCTTTGTTTTGAGTCTATGTGTGTCTTTGCTTCTGAGATGGGTTTCCTGAATACAACACACTGATTGGTCTTGACTTTTTATCCAGTGTGCCAGTCTGTGTCTTTTGATTGGGGCATTTAAGCCATTTACATTTAAGGTTAATACTGTTATGTGTGAATTTGATCCCGCCATTTTGTTACTGGCTGGTTGCTTTGCCTGTTAGTTGATGCAGTATCTTCATTGTGTTATTGGTCTTTACCGTTTGGTACACTTTTGCAGTGGCTGGTACTGGTTGTTCCTTTCTGTGTTTAGTGATTCCTTCAGGAGCTCTTGTAAGGCAGGTCTGGTGGAGATGAAATCTATTAGCAATTGCTTGTCTGTAAAGGATTTTATTTGTCCCTCACTTATGATGCTTAGTTTGGCTGGATATAAAATTTGGGTTGAAAGTTCCTTTTTTAAGGATGTTGAATATTGGCCCCCACTCTCTTCTGGCTTATAGGGTTTCTGCTGAGAAATCCACCATAAGTCTGATGGGCTTCCTTTTGTGGGTGACCCGACCTTTCTCTCTGGCTGCCCTTAGCATTTTTTCCTCCATTTCAACCCTGGATCTGACGATTACGTGCCTTGGGGTTGCTCTTCTTGAGGAGTATCTATGTGGTGTTCTCTGTATTTCCTGTATTTGAATATTGGCCTGCCTTGCTAGGTTGGGGAAGTTCTCTGGGATAATATCCTGAAGAGTGTTTTCCAGCTTGGATTCATTCTCCCCGTCACATTCAGGTACATGGATAGATTAGGTCTTTTCACATAATCCCATATTTCTTGGAGGCTTTGATCATTTCTTTTCACTGTTTTTTCTCTAGTCTTGCCTTCTCATTTCATTTCATTAAGTGGATCTTCAATCTCTGATATCCTTTCTTCTGCTTGATTGATTCAGCTATTGAAACTTGTGTATGCTTCGCAAAGTTCTTGTGCTGTGTTTATCAGCTCCATCAAGTTGTTTATGTTCTTCTCTAAGCGGGTTATTCTAGTTAGCAATTTGTCTAACTTTTTTCAAGGTTCTTAGTTTCTTTGCATTGGGTTAGAACATGTTCCTTTAGGTCTGAGAAGTTTGTTATTACCAATGTTTTGAAGCCTGCTTCTGCTAATTCATCAAACTCATTCTCCATCCTGTTTTATTCCCTTGCTGGTGAGGAGTTGTGATCCCTTGGAGGAGAAGAGGAGTTCTGGTTTTTGGTGATTTCATCCTTTTTGCACTGGTTTCTCCCCATCTAACGTAGATAAAGGTGGATTTATCTACTCTACCTTTGATCTTTGAAGTTGGTGATTTCAGACAAGGTCTCTGAGTGGATGTCCTTTCTGTTTATGCTGAAGCTATTTCTTTTTGTTTTTTAGTTTTACTTCTGACAATCAGGCCCCTCTGCTGTATGATGCATGGGTTTTTTGTTTTTTTTTTTTTGGTTATACAGGGGTCAGGGAGCCACTGGTGGAGGCAGTCTGTCCCTTGTCTGCCTGCAGAGTCACTGCTGGACTGCCTTGGAATCAGCCCAGCTGCTGTGTAGGCTTCCTCTGGCTTTTGTTTACTCAGGTGAGGTTAGACCTGCCTTTGCAATGGCAGATGTCCTTCCCCCGACTGAGCTGAATCATCCCAGTTTGAGTACAAACTGATGTGCTGCCTTCAAAACTCTCACATGAGAGGACTTCAGTATGCTGGTCTTTGTGGGGGTGGGACATGTCAAGCCATATCACCTGTCTCCCTACTTTCAGCTCTCCCTCTTTCTGGGGCGCAGGTAGATCCATACTGCAGGCGCTCTCCATGCTAGTTAGAACATCTGCCCAGTTCTGTGCCAACAACTGATGGTGCTGAGCCAGCCAGAGCTGGCACTCAGATCTGCGCTGGCAACTCACAGTGCTTCTCAGCCCGGCAGCATTCTCCCAGACTGTGGATTGCAAAGAGCATGGGAGAAGCACAGTATCTGAACTGGAGTGCCAAGAGGGTAAAGTCCCCAATCCTCCATTCAGTTGCACTTCCTGGTTGCAGCAGCACCCTGCTCTGCCTCAGTTCACCCTCCCTGAGCTACACCCACTGTTCAACCAGTCCCATTGAAATAAACCTGGTACCTTGGTTGGAAATGTAGAGATCACTCACCTTCTGCATCTCTCTCACTGGGAGCTGCACTCTGGAGCTGTTCCTATTCGACCATCTTGGAGAAGATCCCCAGTACTTCATTAATTTTTAATGATCCAAAATGGTTCTTTAATTGGTGATGGTTTCATCTGGTTGGCACCAAATCTAACGTATGAAATGACATTCTTTCAGTGTTATTTAAACATGTTGGAGTAAATAAGGAATAGTGAATTGAATAACTGACTGTTTAGCTCCCAGAAGCTAAAATAAATAATATAAAGAGCTAGATTACCTTTTCTTGAAGAAGGAAATGAAAAGAGAAGAAATAAAATAAAAATTTTGGCAGTAATAGAAATGACAGCATAACATTCTTTGACAAGAAAAGTAAATGGCAGATTAAAAAGTATAATAGCTCCCAAAACAATTATGATACATGTTTTCAATGTCTTATATGCTTGGAAACATTTTATTTGTATATGTGGTATGCACTATGCTTATGCTTAATAATGTTTTTAAGGCTGAGCGCAGTGGCGCACACTTGTAATCCAAGCACTTTGGGAGTCCAAGGCTGGCGGATCAACTGAGGTTGGGAGTTAAAACTAGCCTGACCAATATGGAGAAATCCTGTCTTTACTAAAAATACAAAAATAGCTGGGTGTGGTGGTGCATGCCTGTAATCCCAA
Source organism: Aotus nancymaae (assembly GCF_030222135.1). Lineage (NCBI taxonomy): Eukaryota > Metazoa > Chordata > Mammalia > Primates > Aotidae > Aotus > Aotus nancymaae. The sequence continues at coordinate 28,608,520 of NW_026988435.1, forward strand.
TTACTCAGGAGGCTGAGGCAGGAGAATTGCTTGAACCCGGGAGATGGAGGTTGAGCCAAGATTGCACCATTGCACTCCAGCCTGGTCAACAAGAGCAAAACTGCATCTCAAGAATAATAATAATAACGTTTCTAATAAGAGTAGGTTGGTGCAAACATAATTGCAGTTTTTGTGTTTTTTAAATTTGCTGTTTGATATTGGAATACATTCTTAAATAAATATTATGTTATACATCATTTTAATGCATATTTCTCACTTTATTATTGACTAATAATTTATTACCTACTGTTTATTTTATTTTTAGACTATTAAAATGATGTTAGACAAAAAGCAAATTTGAACAATTTTCTTATTTGAATTCAAAATGAGTTGTAAGGCAACAGAGACAACTCGCAACATTAACAATGCATTTGGCCCATGAACTGCTAACAAACGTTCAGTGCAGTGGTGGTTAAAGAAGTTTTGCAAAGGCTTTAAGCTGATATATTAAGGAGATAAAATAATTAGGTTGGAGGATAAAAATTTATGACTATCGGTCCAAATTATACACATGCCAATTATATTTACAGTTTCAGAGATTTGGAACTCCATTTTTCTTTCCCTTTATCTTGCTTACTATTTAGCTATGGTTTTAACTCCATTAAATAGAGTGTACATTAAAATAAGACAAATTTCTGTTAAAAAATTATGTATACTTTTGTAATTATTTATATATAATGATAGAATTCTATAACACTCATCAATTTTAATAAACCAGAGGAAACAAATTATATCTTAAATGAGGTTTATCTGTTTCATTAATTTACCTACTTGTTAAATTAAAATTTTATTGTAATTTAAAGTGTTTATAATCAGAAATCATTCAAGTCTATTTCCCTGACCATACATAAGAACATGCTCAAATTGCGAAAATGCAATTTCATGTCTATTTCACCTTTAGAGGCTAGAATAATAGCAGTGTCTCCCTAAAGTATGATTTGATCTCATTAGATTTTCAGCAGGGAAAAAAAGAATGAAGAGGGGATATTAAGTGGTAAGAAGTATGGTTTTAGAATAAGAAAATAAATGTACCAGAGGAATGCAATTTCTACTTAATTAATTAATCTATAAAGCTATCAATCTATTTATTGATTTTCACAATGGGAATCCTATTGAAAAATTATCAAGTATTTTTTGACTTGATATTCTGAGGTATATAATATGCCTCAGAATAGTCAAAGGTAAATTTTCATCCTTTATTCCCTCTATCATCACTTCATGTATATGCTAACCAGGCCAGTTTTGTGGTAAAATAACTCTTTTACTTATCCCACAAGGGAAGAGTTATGATCATTTCTTTTTCTTTTTTCTTTTTTTCAGATGAAGTTTCACTCTTGTTGCTCAGGCTGGAGTGAAATGGCAGGATCTCGGTGTAGTGAGTGCAATCTCTGCTCGCTGCAACCTCTGACTCCCGGGTTCAAACAATACTCCTGCCTCAGCATCCTAAATAGCTGGGATTACAGGTGCCTGCCACCATGCCTGACTAATTTTTTCCTTTTGTATTTTTAGTAGAGATGGGGTTTCACCATGTTGGTTAGGATGGTCTCAAACTCCTGACCTCAGGTGATTCACCTGCCTCGGCCTCCCAAAGTGCTGGGATTATAGGCGTGAGCCACCGTGCCCAGTCAATCATTTATTTTTTAAAGTGGAAAAAAGTAGATATTCTGAAAAGCCTGAAACTAAGCAAGTATCCAAGGTATCTTTAGTTCTCATGTTCAAATCAAGATAAGGGCCTAACCTAAATTTTATCAGAAGTCATTGGAGTGCTGTGTGCTGGGAGAAGAAGCTAACAGGGAATGTCCTAACTCATTCCTGTTCCCTTGTGCACACGACCATCACTCCTGAATATACTACTCTCCCAGTAGTATATACAACTCATTCCATGAGTTGAATGAGGACAGGTTAGTGGTCACAGATAATGGAGTCCACTCCAGATCTGTCACAGGAATAGCTTCATCAGTGCCTGTGAGGATTAATCTCTGGTGTTTGGGAGATTATAAGCTTTAACATGTAAATATACATTCATGTATCCTAACTTAGAAAAGAGGTAGTTGACTTTTCTGCCTTTAAAGTGACTGGGCAAATAAAGAAAAGAAGCAGACACTATAAAAACAAACTGAGAAATGGGGAGCTCCTCTTCTTTCTCATCTCCTGGTTCCTCAAGTCCTGGCTCACGCACACACACACACACACACACACACACACACACACAGATATATATCTAGATATCTATAAAGACAGATATGTAGATATCTAACTGTACATAGAATGATAGATTGATATAAACAGACAGACATCCAGGGAAGAGGTTGAAGTCCAAATAATCAACAAATCTTGGGCTTATTGCCAATGATGAGAACTAGGTCCTGAGCTGTACTTGATTTGCTTCAAGACAGTAAACAATGCAAGGTGTTATACAAAAGTTCATACCAAGGGAGAAGGCTTCAGAAGTCTCACTTCTGAAGAAATAGACTGTATTAATTGACTAGGCCTACCATAAATAATACTGCAGACAGTGTGGTTTAAATAATGTACATTTCTTTTCTCACAGTTCTGGAGGCTAGAAGTCTTTTGAGGACACTTTCCTCGGTATGCAGATGGTCCTCTTTCCCCTTTGTCTTCACATGGTCTTGCCTCACTGTGTGTCTGTACCCTAATCTCCACTTCCTCATGGATAGTCTTATTGCATTAGGAACCTTATTTTACTTTAATAATGTCTTGAAATCCCATCTTTTTGAATACAGTCAAATTCTGAAGTACTGGTGGTTAGAACTTTATCATATGAATTTTGGGGAGAACACAATTCAACCTGTGACATAAATTTTCTAGTGATTCTCAACCAATAGCAAAGTAGCATTCATTATTGAAATAACCTTGAAGCCACTGTTACTTAGAATAATTTTGTTTTCAGTGAGAGACTATTTGAAAAGTTGTATGAATTAGAATTGAACACAGGATCATTCTAAGATTTTTCAAAGTAAAGCTTAAGGTTCATCTATTGATGTGTAATAAAATGTCAGAAATCATAGCTAATAACAATAACAATTTGACATTATTTTATCTCAGTATTCTGCGGATCAAGAACTCAGAACTGGCACAGCTGGATGGCTTGTTTCAATTCCATGTGTTTGGCGCCTCTGCTAGGATGACTCAAACAAAGCTTGAAACTCTAGAGGCTGACTGAATTGATATTTCTCTCTTTCTCTCTCCCTCAATCTCTCTCCCCGCCTCTTCCCTCTCCCCTGTCTCTCTTTCTCTACCCCCCTTTCTCTCTCTCTCTCTCTCTCTCACTTTTTTTTTCTCTTTCTCTCTGCTAGATTAGCTTGACAATTCAAGAAAGAGACATAGGCAACTCTCAGTTCTCTTGAAAGTATGTCTGGAAGGGTCATAGTGTCAATTCATTAGACCTTATTGGTCAAAGCTGTCATAGGTTAGCTTATATTAAAAGGGACGCTGCATATACTCTAACTTCCAAGACGGAAGAGATTCAAATAAATTGCAGCAATCAACAATCCACCAAAATCTACCCTTTGGCAACAAATTACTTACATTTTGTAGTATACAAATGTCCCATCTCATTGTAGCCCTGACTCAGGCTCGAGCTCCCGATGTCATTGTCTAAATCAAGTCTAAGTGCAAATCAAATTCCTTGGGTGCCATTCCTCAATTACAGGTCTTCTTAATCTGCAGATTACTAACTGGAGGAGTTTTTTTGCTCCTCTTTCACATATTTCCAATATGTTATGTGAGAAAGCACAGAATAACCTCAGTAGCACACCCACCTAGCATTGTGGGAAACTGGGTATACCTGACAGTCACTGGTCCATAGAAGTTCTGAAATCCAGTCAGACATGTCATCAGTTTGTTGCTTAGTGCCATACTCTTCCTTTAGAATAATTATCTATACTTTCCAGTTTTGCCATCTGTGCTCATCTTTTGCCTTCTGGGTCATTTTTCCTTTTTCATAAGAAATGCACTGTGCTTACAGCTGAGTAGTCTTTTCTGCTTGCTTCTTGCCTGTTGGATTTTATAAATCCAAATTCCTTTTTTATTACACTATCTCTATTCCTTATTTTAAAGTAGAGAAGACTATACCTATAAAATTATCTTAAAATCATTGGAGGTTTCTGGTAAAATGTATTGGGTATACTTTATTAGAAAGTGCCACATCTACGAATATCTTTAAGACAGTTACTTTTCTACTTTGAGCCCTCTGTTAGGTTGCTGTAGGACAATATCCTAAGTGCGTAGAAGTCCTATTGTTAAATATATGTTCCTGTGAGATACACTCTAAAGGTATTTGGAAAGACTGTTGTCTATGAAACTGTCTGTAAAATCCTGATTAAGAATTTGTGAACACTTCCTTGGCTTTATTTTTTAATCTGATAAACTGAAAATATTTTGTATGTTGTATTTTCCTTGAGAGTTTTGTTTGTTTGTTTTTAATTTTGAGAATGTTCTGCTAAGAAAGACATTAGAGAAGATCTAGGTTTATTTTTATACCCCAAAGTCATGGTCCATAAAGGATGCCCTCAAAGCCCTTAGAGTACTTTTTTTCTAGCTGAAAACTTCTATGAGGTATTGTCTTAAATCTTTCAAAGTTCTCAACAGATTGACTTACTCTTACACCCTTGAGATTTTTACACTGAAGTCTGGAAGTGACATGAAATTTATACTTGCACTGAGGACTCCTGCTCATTTTCACTTGATAGTCTCTTGCTATGCAGAGAGAATAGAGAATAAGATACAATTTTAGTTTGGATCTCAAGAAGTCTTGAGTTACAAATAGTTCCATCAAATTCTCCTTGAAAAGTAAACAGTTCCTTTTGTAATTCACTTTAATTATCTTGTAATTTATCATAAAATGCTTGAAGAGGACAATTGGCACTTCCTACGTCTGCTTAGAATTATACCCAGGCAAATCCATGAGTTCATTAGGAATTCCATTTTCCATATAACCAGAAGGAACAGTTTTTACAAACTTTCTACAATATAAAAGCAAGGTTCCTTTTCACTGGTCTCCAAGAACATATTCTTTGGTGTCTTTCAAGTTATCACTCAGTCTCCTCAAGGTATTTCCAAGCTCTGAGTAACAATTTCTTCAAGACCTTGTCTGCGTGTTCCAGCTACCCAGGTCCAAAGCCAGTGCTCCATATTAAGATTTTTGTCAAGATATCACATCAATTCCAGAACTAAATTCAGTTGTGTTCAACTACTGTGTAACAAATCACCTCAAATCTTCATAGTTGTAAAACGACAAAGTATTATTATTATTATTATTATCATATAGTTCACAACTCCATGACACAGGAAATTAGAAAGGGAAACTAAGTATGATTCGCTTCTCCCCCAAGATATCTAAGGCTTCTGCTGGTCTGACTCTGCAGCGTGGTTTTGGAACACTGAACAAAGTCCAGAAATCTGTTTCTATCTCTCCACACAGGCTCTCAGTGTGGCTGGGGGTAGGCTTTATACTGTGACTTCAGACTCCAAGAAGAATGTAACAGAAACTCTCAGTTCTCTTAAAGGGTACTCTCAGAACAGTTTTGAAATCACTTTTGCTGCATTGGTTGAAGAAACCACAAGCCATACCAGACATAAGTGGAGGAGTTGCAAACCTTACCTCCTGTATGAGAATTGTATGAGAATTGGCAAAGAATATAATCTACTAAGTCACTAATGCTTGGATACCTAGATGAGGAACCTGCTTGTTTGAGTCATTACTATCACTCCTGCCATTTAACATTCATTAATCTGGACTACAAAATCTGGCCATCCCAATTTTATACAAATATTCACATTCCATATTTCACTTGATAGCAATAAAAAATAGCAGACATGTAGCTTTCATTTAATTCCTATCTTAGATATCTGACATGGTTGGGCTCTGTGACCCCACCCAAATCTCACCTCAAATTGTAACCCTCATATGTCAAGGGAGAGATCTGGTGGGAGGTAGATGGATCATGGGGTGGTTTCCTCCATGTTATTTTTGTGATAGTGAGTTTTCACTAGATCTGATGGTTTAAAACAGTGTGTCACTTCCCCCAACCCACCTTCCCTGCTACCATGTAAGACATGCCTTGCTTTCCCTTCCCCTTTTGCCATCATTGTAAGTTTCCTGAGGCCTCCCAGTCATGCTTTCTGCTAAGCCTGTGGAGTAAACGAAACCTCTTTTCATAAATTGTGCAGTCTCGGGTAGTTCTTTATAGCAGTATGAAAACAGACTAACACAATATTACACAAAACTTAATTTCCATACAAAACTCTATCAGGGAGGGAACCCAGGAAATGTAGTTATTATTTTTCTAAATTTCCTGGCTAAAAGAAAGGTCGAATGGAAGCTAAGACAGTCAATTCTTCATATTTTCTATGAAGGATTTTCTTGAAAAACTTATTGAGACCTGTTGTAATGAAACCTATAGTCAAAGAAAATTAAAACTTTGAAAGTCATTACAGAGTGTGGCATGAGAATGAGATACAAGAAATACAGAGTTAAAGTAAATTTCTTTGTATGTCTTTATTTTTTGTACATGTAAGAAATTGAAAAAATAGACAATATATTAAAACACTAAGGGAGAGTTTTAGTCTCATGAAAAACAATTATTACAGTATTCTTACTAATGAGGAGTTTGTGCTATAAAACACACCTGCAGTGCTTTCCAAACTCCCCTGAGAATAAAAATTAGCTTTAAAATGATAAAATCTTTAATTCTCCAGAACTTTTCTTCAAACTGATTAAAAAATAATTTGTGTAGAAAAGTGCTGAAAAATGTACTATCGAATGCCCCAGGTGATTTTTATCATATTAAAGTTTACAAAACGTTATAGAGTATAATTTTCATTTTATTTATCTAATCTACAACTTAATTTGATTCAGCCTTTAGCTGTTGGTAGAATGGCGCCATATGGTTGGTTCAAAAGATTAGAGTAAGGTGATCCTCTGGAAGCTAGTTCATTCATTGTATGTGCTATATAATGGAAAATAAACCCTTTGCTAAGATGTTTTTGATTTATTTTAATATAGCTGTGTTTAGACAGCATTATATACTTGTGAATGTAGTTTGTTTTTCTCTGGGTTTAGCAAGTTACCCTGCTCAGCACTTTATATGCCAGGGCTATGCTGGCCACATTCAAATCAAGGTGGCTGTACTCCACTAGTGGCCACTTCAAGTGCTTCAATTTATTTTATCTTTAATATTAGAGTTTTTGCTAATAATTTAATAATTAGTTGCCATGGCTGAAAATAGTGACTTGCTAGCATAATGAATTAAGAGATGGGCTCCTATTTACTACTATCAGTGTTAATCAAGAGAAGATTTGGATAAAGTATTTTAAACATACTCCTTTCTTTGGCATAAGGAAGAATATAATCTAGAAAAGCCTTTGGCTCTAGCTCACAGCATGCTCTCTGTACACAGTGAAAAATCCTGAAACGGCATTTAAATTCACTGCCGGGGCTTGGGGGTGGGGTGGGGTGGGGTGGGGTGGGGTGGGGTGGGGTGGGGAACAGGGATCGGAAACGAGAGATCTTAAATGCGTTTTTACTTAGGAATGCCGCGCAGGGAAAGGAAAGGTCATCATCTGTTTAATTTCCACCCCCAGCTCTGGACTTCCAGCATTAGCTCGCTGGGCCTCAGCTGCTGCACACACAGCGAGGGGGAAGGGAGGAGCGGCTGGGAGGAAGCTGGGCGTCCTGCCGCGCATGTGCCTTTCCCGAGCAACAAATAGGCCTCAGCTGTTGCACACACACTCCAGTAGGCATTAGTGACTTAGTAGGTTATATTCTTTGCCAATTCTCATACAGGAGGTAAGGTTTGCAGCTCCTCCACTTCTGTCTGGTATGGCTTGCGGTTTCTTCATTGTCCAAGCATAGATTAGGTGAGTTTGTTGTCTGTTGATGTCCATAAGAGTAGCTGAATTCTGCCTAAATAATACTGTTTTTAAATAACTTTTTCTGTAAAATGTGGTTGGAAGACCTAAAAAGATAGAATGTTGGAACCAAATTAAGTTTACAGAACAAGGTGTGTGATTCTTTTTGCACCTACTTGATAGTAAATGTTGTCACCTGTGGCAAATTTGCTCTCTGACCTGCTTTCATTTAAGACTGGTGGGAAAGTTGGGGCAATTATTCAACCCTCACTTACCTTCAGCTTTTTAAAAACAGCTTTATTGTTTTATAATTGATATATAATTTATTGCACATATTAAAAGTGTGCCATTTGATATATATATATATACCTATATATATGTAAAGTTTTTAAATCACAAGTACAGTTAACACAGTGCATCTAAGAAGCACCTCAAAAGATTTGTGTTCCTTGATGGTTCTTTCTTCCCACTAGTGAGCCATTCTCAGTCAGCCACTGATCTGCTTTCTGACACTAAAATTTAGTTTGAACTTTCTAGAAAATTTGGTAAATGTAATGGCAATATATGAACTACTTCTTTCTCACTTCTTCCATTCAGTGTAATTATTTGGTGATGCATCCATGTAGTTTGTGTATCAATAGTTAATTCCTTTGTATTGCTGTGGAGGACTGCATTACAGATACAAAATAAAGTTCATTCACACACCTGTTACCTGTTCAGGGCCACTAGATTATTTATTACAAGCAAAGTTTTTGCTGCCATTTTTGTAGAAGTCTTATGAACAGATTCATTTATTTCTCTTACATGAACACGTAGAAATTGAATGGTGGAATTATTTGTTTTCATATGAAGCATATACTTGATTAATATTTTAAAAACTTGCTCAATTGTTTTCCAAAATAATAATATCCTCTTTATATTTTCACCAGCAGTGTCTGAGAGTTTCATTTCCTCTACATAATCACTGATATTGGTATGGTCAATCTTTTTAATTTTAGTTATTGTAATAAGTGGGCATCGAGGTTTTAATTTGCAGGTCATTAAAATGTTGAGCAATATTGACTGATGATGGTGAGCATTTTCTATGTTCTTATGTCTTATATTCTTGATGATGTGTCTGTTCAAATATTTTGCCCAGTTGATTTTTTTCTTTTGAGATGGAGTTTTACTCTTGTTACCCAGGCTGGAGTACAATGGCGCAATCTTGATTCATTGCAATCTTCACCTCCCGAGTTCAAGTGATTCTCCTGCCTCAGCCTCCTGAATAGCTGGGATTACAGGCATGTGCCACCACGCAAGCTTATTTTGTATTCTTAATAGAGATGGATTGTCTCCCTGTTGGTCAGGCTGGTCTCGAACTCCCCACCTCATGTGATCTGCCCTCCTCAGCCTCACAAAGTATTGGAATTACAGGTGTGAGCCACCACGTCTGGCTTGCCCAGTTTTTAGATTAACAACTAGGATCTTTGCTTTCTTAGTGAGTTTTGACAGTTTTTTATATATTCTGATACAAGTTTTTCTATTAGCTATAATTAAATGTAATTTGTAATTTGCAAATATTCTTTGTGCTGTTTTCAGTCTCTTAAGAGTATCTTTCAAAAAGTAGAAAGTTTTAATTTTTATGAATTCCAACTAATTTTTTTTGTTTGTGGATATTGCTTTTAGTGTTATAGCTAATTAATTTTTCCTTAACTCAAGGTCACAAAGATGTTCTAATTTTTTTTAGAAGTTTCATAGTTCTAGGTTTTTAAACTTTAGATATATGATTCTTTAGAGTTTATTTTTGCAAATGGTATGAGGTATGAAGTTTATCTTTTTGGCTTTGTTCTTGTTCAGTTGTTTCAGCACAATTTTTAAAAAGGCTATTTATTCACTGATTTGCGTTTCCACATTTGTTGAAAAACAAATTTTACATATATGTGTAAATACCAATTTCAGTGTCAATGGGCTACAGTCAAGGAGGTAGCTGCATTTCTTCTGGACACTCTAAAGGATAATTTGGTTTCTTGGGTTTCTCCAGCCCTGGCTCATGGATGTTTTCAAGAATTCTATCACTCTGACAGTTGCTTCTGTCATCACATTTCTGTCCTTGACTCTAAACCTCTGGCCTCCCCCTTACAAGGACGCTTGTCATTACATTGGCCCATCCAGATAATCCAGGATAATCTTTCCATGTCAAGGTTGTTGTCTTAACCACATCTGCAACATTTATTTTGCTACTTCAGGTAACATAGTCACAAGTTCTGGGGATGAGGATACAAACATTAGGGGAGGTTAATTATTCAGCCTATCTCATAATACTACTTAATGAAAATTTAGATAACCTCTCTTCCATGTAGTTCTGCTGGTTACCGAAATATTAAAAATGTTGCTACATGTTTTAATGTGACTGTTTGGGGAAACTGTATGTGTCTTACAGGCTCATATATATATATATATATATATATATATATATATATATGCATATATATAAGAGCAGTAGGATTATTCTATTATGTTTTGAAGTGGCTCAGAAAGGAAAAATAACCCATTAGGCTTTTTCCCAAGACAGTAACAATTGGTAGTAGGTACATTAGGACATTCTTATGGAAAATGTTACTTTTCCATACTGACTCTTAAGTGACAATATGCATGCTAGAATTCAAAATCAAATACAATTCTTCACATTTATTATGTATTTGAAAAAAGCAAAACTTATCAGCTTGTTCTTTTCCTACTTGCAAGAAAATAGTTATGAAAAATCACATTTTCCAAAGGAACAAAGGATGTATATCAAAATAATTATGGCTTATTGGAATAGAAATCATATTTAATTATATAGTTACAAATATAATACTGCTGTATTTTGTTTTGTAATTGAGAGATAAAAATTTTTATTCATCTTATGACCTTCCATGAAAGACTTTGAAAATTATAAATAAAGACAGAACCTCTTACCGTTTCCACTGAAACTATAATTCTAGTCTCATATGTCAAACGTTGGGCATTTTTTTTTTTTTTTTAGAGAATACTATTTACAGATATTATTTAAAAACGTTACATCTGGGACTCCATGTTTGGGTCCTCTTCCACAAACACTCCCTTCGTGGAAGCTATTTTTCTCTCTCCTGGATTTCCCCTCTGGAGTCCCCTTCCACACTCTCTCGTGGAAGCCTGTCTTCCCCTCCTAAACTTCCTCTCTCTCTATTCCCTTCCACTCGGTGTGGAAGCTGCTTTCCTCTCCTGGATTCCATCTTTCTGGATTCTCTCACTCAGTGTGAGAGTTAGCTGTTTCTTTCTCTCCTTCTCCTGTTTCTCTCTGCCTTTAAATAAATCACTTTCTACAAACACTTTTGAGTCCCACATTTACTGCGCACTGCGCCGTGGTCCCCTCTTTCATTCTTGAGAGGGCAGGAGACCAAGAACCTGGAAAAACATCCTCTCAGGGGAGCTGAGGGCACCCTGAACCCCTGAACCCCAAAATTTTGGCGAGCCAGCCAGGAGAGGGGTACACCAGGACAGGGGTACACCACAAGAGGGGTACAGTCAGGAAAGGGGTACGGCGGGAGTCAAATAATTCAAAATTGTGAGTAAAACCGGCCCCATTCTGTCCTGTTTGTTTAAGAACACCAGGGCAGCAGTGCAGAGCAGAGGTGGGGCTGGCCGGAACTAAAAGCACCTTTTTTTGCCTGTGGGGCGGAGTGGGCGGGCACTGCCCCGGGGCCTTTCACTCCTTGCCAGCCGGAACCGCAGAGAACTCGGCCCAGCCCCATGGGTGGGCTCAGGTGCCTGCAGCAAGCCAGAGCCGCCAGCACTGCGGGCAGGGAGAAAACAGCGGCCAGGGGCGAGGTACAGCCCGAGACTACAGGAGACCCGGGAGCACCGCGGCCTGGCGCATGGCTCTGGTAGGCCTCTCCGGCATTCCCCAGCCCCAGGCAGCAGTGTAAAAAGGCTTCCCCAGGCCGTTCACCTGCCGGCTGCAGGTCCCTGTGTGGGCAGCAGCTTGGGGAGTGGCCAACCGCGCAGGAGGTTGTGGCAGCGTCAACATGGCGACCGAAAGCCGCGGGAGGTGGGGGAACTCATGGCTAACCCAGCAGCAACTGTAAACGCGGCTTTTAAACCCAAAGCTGCGGCTTTTTCTCTGGGTGCGCTGGCTGAAAGAAAAGAAGCGGCTGCTGGCCGTCAGCCCCGCCCGGCTTTTAGGTAGGCCACATCGCCTCAGGGTGCAGCATTCTCATTCAAAATATGGCTTCAGAAAGCTTTCTGCCTTCATTTAACACAAGTGGTCAAAATGGTGAAGGGGTTAAGGGTAGGGCCTACCATTGCAAGGTTGCTGGTTCAAGTCCCTGCTGGAGTCAGTCTTGAATTCCTCGGCCCCTTTATAGCTATCCTATATTTGTTGGCCTCTGGGCCTCTCATCTTTAACCACCTTGTCACATTTGTTTCTTATAGAGCCATAAGGTCACAAATAATCCTGCCACTGGAACCCTGGATGTCCTTGGCTCGTGGGCTCTATTGTGGACCTCTAGATCAACGTGCACCCTTGAAAGGCTCCCCTCTGGAGGAAACCTCAACTATTCCCCATTTCAGCAGGAAGTAGTTAAAGAGAATCGATTTCTATAATTCCAACAGCAGTTGAGCTTTCCTTTTCAGAGGGGGGAGTGAGGGAATGTGTTCTCTTTCTGGGTCCATGAGGGGGCGTAGTTTTAAGAGCAAGCACTTCCTAGCACCATGACCCCCCCATCAAAAGTATCCATACCTCTTTAATTTTTGATATAAACTGTATCATTCTTAGTCTCTTGCTACTTTCAAGAGCTGTAGTACCTCAATATGATAAAATAGCTATGCCTACAATGCTGATGTAAAAACTGTTAAGATAAAATGGGCACATTAAAATGTTGATGCGCCCATTATAAATGAATAAATGTTTATTCATGATTTAGGCAGCACAGTGGTTCAGGGTTCCGTGAGGGAATATGAAGGAAAAACTTCTATCAGGTGTTCATGAAACAAGGCGTTCAAAGGAAATATTTGATTGATTACAGTGGAAAGTCCCTTGTTAGAAGATAATTGGCAGTTTCTGATTGGGAAAGTCCCAAGTTAGAGGGTAGTAGGTAGTTTCTGATTAGGTACACTTAAGTTTTGTTTTCCTGGGCTATGACCATTCTGAAATGGATCTTGATTTGATTGAGTTAAAACCTAGAGCCAAGTCAGTCTAATAGCCTCCCAATTAATTATTCTAACAGTATGAGTTATTCTTACACTATGAAAAATTGATTAGCCAATTATAAATCCATTTCAAGTTAGAAGAAGAATGATATGAAATATGAACTGAGCATTATATATAGACATATTGTATAATGTTATATGTATGTGTATGTGTGTGTATATATATATATACATATATATGCACACACACGTGTGAGAGTAGTAAAATATTGTTTTACTGAATGCAGTGTCATGATCACGGCTCACTGCAGCCTCGAACTCCCAGGCTCAGGTGATCCTCCCACCTCAGCCTCCCAAGTAGCTAGGACTACAGAAGCATGCCACATTCCTGGCTATTTTTTACATTTTGTAGAGATGGAGTCTTACTATGTTTCCCAGACTGATCTCAAACTCCTGGACTCAAGCAATAACCCATCTTAGCCTCCCAAAATGCTAGGAGTATAGGCCATCATGCCCAGCAAAGATTTTTTTTAAAACAGTGTGAGTCTGGATTATTTCAAAATTAATATATTAAAGCCTTTGCCACTGGTACTTCAGCATTACTGTGTTTGGAGGCAGGGCCATTAATGAGTTAAGTTATAAATGAGGCTGTTAAAACAGGCCCTAATCCAACAAAACCGATATCCTTGTAAGTAGAAGAGGTTAGGACATACAGGAGAGATAGCAGGGTATGCATATAGACACAGAAACACTAGGTAAAGACAGAGTGAAGGTGGCCATCTGTAATTCAGAGAGAGAGAAACCTCAGCAAAAACAAACCTGTGACACCGTGATTTTGAATTTCTTTTCCAGAATTATTAGAAAATAAAATTGTATTGTTCAAGCCACTGATATGGTTTGGCTTTATCCCTACCCAAATCTCAACTTGAATTGTAGCCCCCATAATTCCACATGTTGAGGGAGAGACCTAGTGGGAGATACTTGCATCATGGGAGTGGTTTGTTTTTCCCAAACTGTTCTTGTGGTAGTGAATAAGTCTCACAAGATCTGATGGTTTTATAAGGAAAAACCTCTTTCACTTGGCTCTCTTTTCTCTCTTGCCTGCTACCATGTAAGATATGCCTTTAGCTTTCCACCATGATTATGAGGCCTTCCCAGCCATGTGAAACTGAGTTTATTAAACTTCTTTTTCTTTATAAATTACTCAGTCTTGGGTATGTCTTTATCAGCAACATGAAAATGGTCAAATATAGCCACCAAGTACTCTATTTTGGCAGCCATAGCAAACCAATGCACATGTAAATCTTTAATAAACACCCAAACTCCCATGTGTTAAACTATATATGAGACTATATATATATATATATATTATACATACACATTAATTTAAAGAAATATAGCCAACTTAACACATCGGCACACAAAGTTTCTATGAAACATCTGTGAGTCATGAAAGATATTAGGAAATTAAGCTGTAAACATTTTGTTTTATTTACTGAGAGAAACTGCATTTATATTTCCACATGAGACTGAAAACTTAGTTGTAATATTTGTTATTTAAATACGTTTATAGTAAATCTATTTTAATTGTTACTCTTTAGCATTTGTGTTGCTTTGGGATTTTGATCATGCTTTTTAAAAATTTTGGCTTAATGAATTGAGTTTAGATAATTAAGTTTGAATATTAATATGAAGTAATAGTTCAGAAAAAATCATTTATGTGAAGGATTAATTTTTTAATTAAAAATTTACTCACTACATGGTTTAATTATAACATATATGTGACAGTACAAAGGAATAATAGCCCAGAAAAAGTAAATTTAAATATATATTTTTAATTATACAATCAAAATATAAATATTACTAAAATACAAATTTCAAAAAATAAAAATGAAGACAATTTCCTATGGTCGCCATCTTTTTTGCCAGTCACCACACTAGTTGTATCTATCTTTATTGTTTGAGTGTGTACCTTTCTAGTACATTTTTTTAAGTACTTGTTTACATAAATCATGGATGTATAGGTCATATGTGAGAACTTTGTCATATACAGCCACACAGCATATTAAGACTATTCAAATGAACATGAGTACTAGTTAACTGTAAGAGTTGATATGACTTTCATGCCCAGAAAAAAATTTATTCTTAGTAGAAAGCTGCCTCATTACTAAAAATCTTACTTTTTGTGCTTGTCTATCTTCTTTGTTGTAAATCCTTAAGAACAAGTTTACAGGAAGTAGGATTAGTAGAGGAAAAGAGATATTTGTCTTTAACACAATCCTTGGGCCAGTGTGTTCAGGTGGTCTTCTCAGATCAGCATCACTGCAGGACACATTTGGCTTTGAAGTCTATATCAAAAACATTTGAGAACATTCCTTAGTTTAGTCTTGTTTTGTCACTGAGAGTTTGATTCTGAGGGAGATCTATCCTGTAGACTTTTCTTCTCCTGGGAGTCCCTGATGGCTGTGTTTGGGATTTAAGGCAAGCAGACCTGAGTTCATGAGCTCCAAACATGAGGTGCAGAAATAAAACTTTGAGCCAACTGTTGCCAAACTTTCAGAGGTTTTATTTAGTCTAAGTAGGCAGGTCCTGTGGGTTACACTTGTGTTCATGATGCACATTCACATTATAAGCCACATTTGTGTATGCATCTTTCTATATGTCATATTTCCAGATAATTTAAGTTCCTGGTGATATCTTTGGGATTTTTTTTTTTTTTGACATAATCTTTTCTTTTCCCACTGGAACAGCATTTGAGGACCAAAAGGAAGCAAAACATCCCATTGTCCTTCTATTTGTCATGGTATGAAGAAAAGTTCCAAAGAAAAGATTTCAGATTTGCTTTCCTAAAAGATACTTTAACTAAAACAAATTAAACATTTGAAAAACTTAACCCAATAACCTTTCTCTCACCATTTTTGTTTTCCCATATTATGCTCCTTTATTTCCTTCTCCTTCTACCCTTCATTTTGACCTACTTGCATACCCTTCTATGTGGCCAGAAAACCCAGAATCTCAGTTATTTACTGAAAAAAAAAAAAAAAAAAAAAAAAAAAAAACTGTCAAAGCCATAAAAAGTCCTGCATAAATAATTATAAGCCTTTGTCTCAACTATTATACCTTATAAAAACTTTCCAAAGCCTAAGACAGAAATTGAGACAAATTTAGAATAGTTACAGAAATAAAATCCTAGGTCTCTCAGTACTATATTAACGTGTTCATCTGAAAACTTCAGATGTAGACAATTAGATGGGAAAGAGAAGAATAGAAAGAGCCTGACCATGTCTCTGGCCAAACCCACAAAAATTTTATTGGTCCCAAACATGTATAATATCCTCTTAAATTACATAGCCTAATAGATAAAGGAGTCATCATACCTTGGATTTTTTTCCTGTGATAATTCTACTCTTTTAGCAAAGAACACAGTGATTGTGGATATAAATTTGTTTAAGATCTCAGGCCTATACTTAAAATAGTCATTTTCTTTTTCCCTTTAGTGCCCAAACCAAGCATTTTGTTATTTTCAGTATTACCCGGGGCTACATGTTGACAATTCTATGAGGTCTGCCTTCTTTAGGCTCTCTTAGATCAACAGTATTCTATACTAATTTTATTTACATAGAAAACAATAACAATATGTACTGGAGCAGTCATGTCTCAGGTGTTTGTCAAGGTACTCTCCTAAATTATTCAGTCTCCTTCACACATTAAGAACACAGGGGATTTCTTGTAGGTCAAAAAATGAAAAACACAATCAAAAGAGTTATTTTATTCTAAATTAGATATATTATCAAAACTGCTTCATTTGAGAATTAGACAAAAGATGTTCCATCTTTTTTGCCAATTTCTCTGAATTGAAAACTAGACTAATACATTCCTGAGCATCATCTTTCTAGGGAAGGGTTTGTGTTGTTGTAAAGGCGCTTACTCTCAAGAAGTTGGGAATCCACACCTTATTAAATGGGAATGGGAGCCTGAGTTTTTTGCCCCATGGCACTAAAGAAACACTGTAAAAGAGCCTAAGAGATATATGGGATTTGATTTCTGTTTCCAAAAATAAAATAAAATAAATCTGTAAGTATAAATAAGCCAGCTTTTAAAGATACACTGCAGTTTAGGGAATTGTATTTCTGAGGCACAGAAATGAGGCACAGTCTGAGGTGGCAGAGGCAGGAGAGAGTGGATTTGATTTTTCCTGAGAAAATAGACATTTCCTCCTCCAATAGTTCGGACTTCAAAGAGTGAAAAAGCAAGCCTTAGGCTGAGAGGAAATGGATTTTCTCCTATTCCCAGAATAATTGGTGGGCGGGCTTGGGTTAGGTTTCTTCATAATATGAAGTTCAGCAAGTGATTCTGATATGAGTCAATGGGATTCAACAATAACTAATTCTTACTTCATGATGATGACATGCTATCATTCATTTCTATTTGTTTGTTTCTTTTATTGTTTGTTCATCTTTTTAAAAATTACAATCTAGCGATGGCTGAGTTTCAAGTTGTCAAGGGTTAGGAAAGGTGGTTCATGATGAGTCTTGGGGAAACACATCATAGAGGTAAATAGGTAAATGTTTGAGCCCTGATAATTTAAAACATAGGCAGCAGTGGTCAATAGGAAGTGGAAAAAGCTGTAGTGTGGGGTATGTATACTGCTGCTTAGTTGATGTGAGCAAAAAAGATAACACGTGTACTTTGGGAGGCTGAGGTGGGCAGATCACAAGGTCAGGAGTTCAGACCACTCTGGCGAATATGGTGAAACCCTGTCTCTACTAAAAGTGGAAAAATTAGCCTGGCGTGGCGGTGGGCATCTGTAAACCCAGCTACTCAGGAAGCTGAGGCAGGAGAATAGCTTGAACCCAGGAGACGGAGGTTGCAGTGATCTGAGATTGTGCCACTGTACTCCATCTTGGGCAACAGAGCTAGACTCTGTCTCAAAAAAAAAAAAAATACTTTGTGAAATAGATAAGCATAATATAAACAGGACAACACATTGTAGTATAAATACCTAAGCACAACTTTATAAATGTACAAAACAAAATTCAAACTTGTTAGGACTTAATGGAGGCAAACTATTCAGATAGACATTTATTCTGAAATTTTATGTAAGTGAACTTCTAACATAATGAACTACAATGCTGATGTATCGTTCTTGGTTTATGAGAATTTGATTGCAGTTTTTATTAGAATACAGAAATTTCTTTTTATGTGAAGCAATTCACCCAAATTATATTTTTGTATGCATATTTCTAAGGTGATTAATTTGGCCTACATTTCAACATATAATTTTTCAAATAAATGTAGGTCTTCTGCATAGCAGTTTCATTTTTACTGAGAAAAAGTTACCTGCGCTATAATCAAAATGCTTTTACTTGTTTTTCCAATTATATTTCTATCTTCCAGGTTTGCTTTTGCCTTTCTTTCAAAACTTTTATTTCATTTGTATTAGATACTAGAATTTTATAACACTGGGCCATTCTGTTTGTGGCTTTCTCTTACTCCTAGGATGTAGTTCTGTGAGCTGCAAACTAAAAGCCTGGTGTATGTAACAAAGTCTCTTCTCCTAGATGGTACTTGAATGTTAATATTTTTTTTCTCAACTATGACAATTCGTGAAAATCTATGCTTATTTTTTAAAAGTTTTCCCATCTTTCCCTTTTGAAAAGGGAGATGACCTGAGTGTAAAAATGTTGCTGAATATTGAACTAAATTATTGTGTGTACCTTCTCATTGGAATATTGATCCTACAATTCTCTGACGTGTTGAAAGTTCACCAATGTGCTCAAAAAGATTTTGATTTTACAATTTTACCTAACATTTCTAGTAGTTCTCAATGTAATGGTGAATCTGTAATAGATGATGGAAGGCCATTTGTAAAATATCTCCTAATGATCCACTATTTGTGGTATCCTCTTTCTTAAATAATATCCTCTCTTTAGAACTGGTTTGGACCTAGTGACTGTTTCCAAACAGATAGAATATACCCAAAGTGTTAGAGTGTGGAGAGACAGAACCAAATCATAGCAACTTTATACATGAAGTCTAAATGTAATTTTATACAATATTTTAAATAATTTAGTGCATAAAACAAAGTTTCTGTTAAGTACCTATGTGTGGAAGTCTCCACTGAGTCATTATATTGACACTCAAAAAGTTTCAGATTTTGGAACATTTCAGATTTTGGATTTTGGGATTCAGGATTCCCAGCCAGTACCTTGATGGCAGCCTGAGAGAACCTTAAAGCAGAGGACCCAGCTAAGACATACCAATTTTCTTAATACACAGAAAGTGGGTAAACATGCATGTGTGATATTTTTTAGGCTGCTAAGTAGTGGAGTAGTGATCTACAGTTTTTGCGAGGGGAACTTAGGGAATTTCAAATTTGAATTCCTCTCTTAATTGGCTAAATCTTGTCACTCAGAAACCTCTCTCTCTATGTTTGAGTTATTCAGCAATTGAGAATATTTGCTTATTAATGTATTATTTAAACATTAGCTGAGAATAGTATTCTTGGTTCATGCTCTTTTTTTTCTCCTGAGAATCTTGTGTAAAAATTTTTCTGTTGTCTTGGTACTTTGAAAACTGCTATGAAGAACACTGAGGTCATGTTTATTTTTGCCTCTACCAACCAACAAAATACATGAACTCTTCTTTACTTACTTTATTAAAGACTTCTTGAATTCTACAGAACATTTCTAATTGTTGAAAGTTCTATGCCAATTTTTGTTTATTTATTTATATAAATTTTGGATGTCATTTGGAGCTGCACTTACAGTTCCTGTCACTCCTAAAATCTTTCATTCATTAAACGTTATGAAATTTTCTATTTTCATTTTTTCTTCAAATTTCATCTGATTATTTTTCTATTAACTCTATCATATATGTAAAAATTCCAGCTTTTTCCTCATTTCTTTGATTTCCTGTAGTGATACTGTTTTGTCTCTCAGTTTATTTTTGTAAATTCACCAATGCCTCTTTTATCTCAATCTGTGTTTTTATTATTTACTAGTTAACTATTATTTAATTAAATTTTTGTTGTATTTAAAGTCTTTCCAGTTTTAAAGCATTAACAAGGAATTTGTTTTCTAATTCTTAAGTTCAGCAGTACATGGGCAGGGTTGTTATATAGGTAAATTGCATGTCAGAAGTGTTTGCTGTATAGACTATTTCATCACCCTGGAAAATAGCATAGTACCTAACAGGTAGGTTTTCCATCTGACCCCCTGTCCCCACCACACTCCATCCTCAAGTAGGCCTTGGTGTCTGTCTTTCCCTTCTTTGCGTTCCTGTGTACTCAATGTTTAGCTCTCATTTATAGGTGAGAATATGTGGTATTTGGTTTTTGTTCTTGAATTAGTTCATTTGGAATAATGGCCTCCAGCTCCATCTATGCTGCTACAAAGAAGATGATCTCATTCTTATTTATGGCTGCATAAAACTCCATGGTAGATATGGACCATATTTTCTTTATCCAGTCTACCACTGATGGGCATTTAGGATGATTCTGTGTCTTTGTTGTCTTGAATAGTGCTGTGATTAACATAGCTGTACATGTTTCTTTTTGTAGAATTGTAATTATTATTATGTTCTAATCCCATTATTAGAATAATACCCAATAATGGGATTGCTAGGTTGAATGGTAGCTCTCTTTTAAGTTCTCTCAGAAATTTCCAAAGTGTTCTCCACAATGGCTGAACAGATTTACATTCCGACCACCAGTGTATAAACCTTCCTTTTTCTCTGCAACTTCACAAATATATGTTACTTTTTGGTTTTTTAATAATAGCCGTTCTGACTGGTGTGAGAAGGTATCTCATTTTAGTTTTGATTTGCATTTCTCTAATGATTAGTGATGCTGAGCATTTTCACACATACTAGTTGGTCATATGTGTATCTTTTTTTAAAGTGTCTGTTCATGTCTTTGTTTACTTTTTAATAAGATTGGTGTTTGCTTGTTATTTTGTTTAAGTACTTTATAGATTATGGATATTAGACTTTTGTCAGATGCAGAGTTTGCAAATATTTTCTCCATTTTTGTAGTTTAGTTGTTTGAGGTTTGTTGTTGTTGTTTTGCTGTGCAGAAGCTGTTTTAGTTTAATTAGGTACCATTTGTCAGTTATGCTTTTGAAGTCTTTGTCATAAAATGTTTGCCATGGCCTATATGACCATGATATTTCCTAAGTTATTTTACAGGGTTATTAGATTTTCAGGTTTTACATTTAAGTCTTTAATACATCTTGACTTGATTTTTATATGTGGCTTAAGGTAGGTGTCCAGTTTCAATTTTCTGCATATGAATAGCCAGTTATCTAGCACTATTTATTGAACTTTCCCCATTGCTTGTTGGTTTCAGCTCTGTCGAAGATGAGATGGTTGTACTTGGTACAGCATTATTTCTGGGCTCTCCATTCATTCCATTGGTCTATGTTTCTGTGTTTGTGCCAGTACCATGCTGTTTTGGTTACTGTAGTCCTGTAATATAGTTTGAATGCAGGTACCATTATGCTTCCAGCTTTGTGTTTTTTGCTTAATATTGCCTTGGCTATTCAGGCTTTTTTTTTTATGGTTTTGTATGAATTTTAAAATAGATTTTTCTAATTCTGTGAAGAATGTCATTGGTAGCTTGATAGCAATAGTGTGAAATCTGTAAATTGCTTTATGAAGTATGACCATTTTAGCAGTTTTGATACTTCCTATTCATAAGCCATGGAATCTTTTTCCATTTTTTGTTATCACTGATTTCTTTCAGCAGTGTTTTTGCAATTCTCGTTGTAGAGATTTTTTGCCTTTCTAGATAGCTGTATTCCTAGATGCTTTATTCTCTGTGGTTATTGTAAGTGGGATTTCATTCTTGATTTGCCTTTCAGGCCAGACATTGTTGGTGTATAGAAATGCTACTGATTTTTGTACATTGATTTTGTATCCTGAAACTTTTCTGAAGTTTATGAGATCTAGAAACTTTTGGACAGAGACTATGGGTTTTAATATATATAGACTCATATCATCTGCAAACCAAGATAGTTTGACTTCCTCTCTTCCTATTTGGATGCCTTTTGTTTCTTTCCCTTTCCTGATTCCTCTGGCTAGGACTTCTACTATTTTCTTGTACAGGAGAGGTGAGAGTGGACTTCCTTGTCTTGTTCTGGTCCTTAAAAGAATTGCTTCCAGCTTTTGCCCATTCAGTATGACATTGGCTGTGAGGTTGTCATAGACGGCTCTTATTATTTTGAGATATGTTTTTTCAGTGCCTAGTTTGTTGCAGGTTTTTAACACGAAAGGATGTTAAATTTTTTCAAAAGCTTTTTCTACATCTATTGAGATGATCATGTGGGTTTTGTTTTAGTTGTGTTTATGCAATGCATAACATTTATTGATTTGTATGTGTTGAATCACCCTTGCATGCCAGGGATAAAGCCTACTTGATCATGGTGGATTAGCTTTTTGATGTGTTCCTCGATTTGGTTTGCTAGTATTTTGTTGAGAATTTTTGCATCTATGTTTATCAAGGATCTTGGCCTGAAGTTATGTTTTTTAGTTGTTGTGTTTCTGTCAGGTGTTGGTATCACAATGATGCTGGCCTCATAGAATGAGGTAAGGAGGAATCCTTCATCCTCAGTTTTTTGAAATAATTTCTGTAGGAATAGCACCAACTCTTCTTTTACATCTGGTGGAATTCAGTTGTGAATTTGTGTGGTCCTGAGCCTTTTCTGGTTAGTGTGCTTTTTTGAATCAATTTTGTAACTCATTCTATCCCTGTTCAGGGATTCAGTGTCTCCCTTTTTGAGTCTTAGAAGGTTGTATATGTCCAGGATTTTATTCATTTCTTCTAGATTTCCTAGATTATATGCATAGATGTGTTCATAGTTGTCTTTGAGGGGTTTTGTATTTCTATGGAGTCACTGGTACCTTTGTCATTTCTGATTTTGTTTACTTGGATCTTCTCTTTTTTTTTTTCTTTATTATTCTAGTGGTCTATTTATTCTCTCAAAAAACAGTATCTGGATTTTTTTAAATTTTTGTGTGTGTGTTTTTTACATCTCAATTTCATTCAGTTCAGTTCTGATTTTTGTTATTTCTTATCTTCTCTTATCTTTGGGGTGGCTTTGCTTTTGTTTCCATAGTTCTACTAAGGGTCATATTAGGTTAATTTGATATCTTTCTAAATTTTTGATGTGAGCCTTTAGTGCTAAAAACTTTTCTAACACTGGTTTAGCTGTGTCCTGGTAAGTTGTACTTTGGTTCTCATTAGTTTTAAAGAATTTCTAATTTTCTATCTTAATTTCATTGTTTACCTCAAAGTCATTAAGGAGCAGGTTGTTTAATTTCATGTAATTGTATGGTTTTGATGTTCTTAGTATTGACTTTTATTTTTATTGTGCTGTGGTCTGAGCAGATGGTGTTTGTGTTTTTTTTAATTTGCTTAGAATTGTTTCATGGCCAATTGTGTGATTGATTTTAGAGTATATACTATGTGAAGATAAGAAGAATGTATATTCCTTTGTTTTTAGGTGGGGAGTTTTGTATATGTCTGTTAAGTACATTTGGTCAAGTGCTGAGTTCAGGTCCCAAATATCTTTGTTAGTTTTCTGCCTCATTGATCTAATACTGTCACTGAAATGCTGAAGAACTTTATTATCTTCTTTAGATCCTTCTAGGCTGGAGTTTTTGCATTCCTTTTATGTGCTAGATAATTTTAAAATTTCATATTTGTAACATATTTAAAGAATTTGTATTATACTTAACATCATCAACTTTTACCAAATAATCTATTATTGAATTAATTTTCATTTACTCTCATTGCATTATATTTAATGGAATTAGATTCTCTACTAGTTACAGTTTGAGAGTTTTATTTACTTTTCTGTAGCCTGAATGTTGTAAGTGACTCAACTATATTTGTGTCAATCCTTCTTGTAATATTTTGCTACTGCTCCTCATCTGTTTTTTAAATTTCCAGCACAAAGTGTCTTTTTTTAATCCAGATAGTAGAGAAATATTTTTATGCCTTTTCAGATTTTGTCCTCTTTTTATATGACATCCTGGTGTATTTTTCTTTCTTTCTAGAGCGTTCATGCCAAATATTAACTTGTTCCATCTTTATTGTTTTAGTTTCAGCAGTTAATCATTCCTCTCAATTTTCAGAAGATAAAAAGACACCCTCCTGAAAAAAAAAAAAAAAAAAAAAAGTTTCCCGAGATTGACATCAGTTGTGAGGATAGCAGTGGTTCCTTGAAATCTGTTGAACTCATCAATGGATGTCATTTTAATGTCATGTGTTGGGAGTCTTTTGTAATAGCCAGTCAGTATTTCGTCTTCCCCCTCTTTTGTGCTATTTATCACTGAATTTTATTTTATTCACAGTAATCTTGGTTTTCTGATGATCATTAAAAACTTGCTTAGCTGCATTTATGTAACTTTACTTGGGTATTTATGTATCTCTTTCGAGATTAAGAAAATAATAAAATTAACATACGAGTAACCATGTCTATAATCAGTACTAGATAGATATAAACTGCCTTATTTTTAGTGGAAATGCATAAAAGCAAGAATTATACTTCTTATTATTTTGATTTTATGTTTATCTTAAGGATAAAGTTTTAATAGAAAAACTAAAAATAAATGTGTTTTTTCTACATTATTGAGCAATGCATATGATAGACTCTAGATTTAAATGTCAATGGAAATTCAGACAAAGTTTAGAATATAGAATTCATACATAAAAATTAAAATGTTTCAACCTCCACCATTATTAAAGTATGCATATACAATACATATATAAATCATTAATTTGACATTAAAAACTTATTCTAGAACAAAACTGTGCAATTTCTTCTATTAAATATAGTAATTCATTATAATTAAATGTATGTTCCAAAAAGTCTACTTAAACTAATTATAGAAGAAAATAAAATCTTAAATCAGAATTAACTTGAAAGAAAATTAAAATAAAACTCACTTTTTAATTCAAATGTTATAATTGGGTGAGTTATTAGACTTGGCAACATTGAGTCCTTTCCCATTAATCGGGAAAGCTCAACTATCCAGAAGAAAGAGCCAATGAAACTTTAAACTGTTAATGATATTGAATTATTCAAATAACAACTTGCAAGAGGTATTTCTAGGTCAGAATACACTCACTAATGTTTCATTACTCATTTTCATTGCAAAATGAAAGATAGATATTTATAATAATCAGTATCTTCTGAATGTTCACTGATACATGAAATAATGTTTATTTATAAATTCTTATTTGCATTGCAATTGTTTAAAATTAGAGTTATGTGTGCTACAGATACTGTCTCTATTAAAATTTTTAATTCTTAGAATATGTACTTAAATATTGTAGAGGAAGTGAACTAAGAACATGAGAAATTTGAGCACCATACACTATTGACTTTATTCCTGTAATAATAAGCTGAATTTCTGTCAAATATAATAGATATTTAATTAATAGGCTGGGCAATGTGGCTTACACCTGTAATCCCAGCAATTTGGGAGACCAAGGTGGGTGGATCACTTGAGGTCAGGAGTTCAAGACCAGCCTGACCAACATGGCGAAATTTCATCTCTAGTAAAAATTAGCTGGGCTTAGTGGTGGGTGCCTGTAGTGCCAGCTACTTGAGTGTCTGAGGCAGGCAAATTGCTTGAACCTAGGAGGTGGAGGTTCCAGTGAGCTGAGATCACACCATTACACTCTAGCCTGGGCAACAAGAGTCAGATTCTGTCTCAACAAATAATAAATAAACAAATAAATAAATAAATAAATGAATGTTGCTCAATAGATATTAGTTAAGGACACCTTCAAGTAACAAAGACTTAAAAGTAATAAACTTAGTAACAACTGTAGCAAATATGTATTAAATTCATAAGATACTCTAAATTCTATCTAAGGGTTTAAATATAAGCTATGTTTCTATCATCTATTATCTATGATTTATGTTCTGCTAACAATTTTGAGAGACTATTATAATCTGTATTTTTAAAATGAGAAAAATGAGGCTCAAGGAGGTTAAGTTATTGCTACATGATCATACACATTTATATATTGGAATCAGATATCTAATTCAGATCTATTTGACCACAATGTGTATGTTCGTTCTGTGTGCCATCTTATATTTATTTCTAATTGCTCTTGTGTTTCCTGGTAATAGAGAGTTTATTTATTCATAATACTACCATTTGTTAGTCAATTCTGTAGTTGTCTTACGAAAAATAAGAAATAAGAAATCCAGTTTCTGATGGGGTTAAATATATACACATGCACACATTCATGCATACATTTTCTTGTATATATAGATTATACTGGTTAACTTTAAGTAACTCTTTAATTCTAGATGCTAGGCTATGTAATTGTCACTCTAGTTACATTGTAATTTGAATATGAAGTGAAATTCACCTCTGTAATCCTAATCCTAAATACATTATATTGCGACAGCATGCTATGTTGAAAGTACTGCTGTATTTAAATTTTAGGCACTTCATCTTTCTGGTTTTCAAAGTGAACTTGCTTGTTGTCGAACAAATGTTTAGCTAGAAAAAAAAGAAAATTTTTCACATCAACAAAATTCTTCATGCTAACCTTCAAACTCAAATTCATGATTAGGTTTTTGAATATTTTAACAGAAAAAAAATTGGACATGTTGAGATAGATGATAGATATTTATGAATTACACACATATGCATACATGTATATGCACATATGAACACATATTTAGGTTTATAAAAAGTATTTAGATAGAAAAATGATAGTCAACAGATGAAATAACATTCTATCTCAAATCACAGTTTCAATAAAGCAGAGAAACAGGCAATGCTGATTTTTCTTTTGAGCAAGCATGAATGAAAACAAATTATACCCAAAGTTGGTAGGCTTGTATATTATTCAGAGAGTATACTATTATGATTTGCAGTATGAAATATATATTTAATTCCCAAGTATTACTTTTAAAAATTAATAAGCTCTAGTCATGCACTACAAAGGATGCTTTGCTCAACAATAGACCACATATATGACAGTGATCCCATAAGAACATAATATCATATTTTTACTATACATTTTCTATATTAAGATGTGTTTAGGTAAAAAAAAATACTTACCAGTGTGCTATAATTGCTTGAGTATTTAGTACAATAACAAGCCATCCAGGTCTGTAGCCTAAAAGCAGTAAGTTATACCATGTAGCCTAGGTGTGTAGTAGGCTGTATTATCTTGTTTTGTGTAAGTACACTCTATGATGTTCACACAATGAGGGAATCCCCTAATGATGAATTTCTTAGAACATATCTCCATCCTTAAACAATACATGGCTGCATCTCTAAAACAAATGTATTTATATGTGAACTTGGCAACAACAAAATTATTTTCATATTTCTTACCTAAGATATATGAGGAAAATACCTACTTCATCCCGCTCCCCAAATCTATCCTGATCATTCAACCTGCTACCATACACAATGTTTTTATTCTTCAAGGAACAAAGATTAATAATGGGGTAATTTTGGGAATAGCTAATAGGCCACAACTCTGGGTTCCTGAGAGGCTGGCACGTCTGCCGAGGACTCTTGGCCAGCAAGAGGGTTCCAACCTGAATAGGGGAGTGCGTGGAAGAAAAGAGAGACAGAAAGCAGGGTCTGGAGGCCTGAGTAAGCAATTGCTTAAACAGCAACTTTATTTTGCACATGGTTAGTATATATATCTTTGTCCTACTTCATTTGCAGGAACAGGTCCTACTTCATTCACAGGAACAGATACCATTATCTCATACATCAAAGGGAACAGAAAGTCCTCGGGATACAAGCTTAGGCAGCAGATAACACAATAGTAAAATCAGATACAATATCGGATACAATTAAGTCATGCAGGTGGGTCTCATTATCGGGTCATGCAGGTGAGTCTCATTACCGGGGTGAAGAAACCTATAGTTAAAAAGTTAACTATCTATACAAGGCACCAGAGAGGCAGTAAACCTATTATCTTTGCAAACAGCAGTCACAGGAACAAGCACAGGACCCAACAATAGCGGGTAAACAAAGTCATAAATGCAGGGACAGAAAATAGACACAATGTCTTCTCAGACCACATAGGCATCATCACATCAACGTCTAGTAAAGTTATTTTCATATGTCCTTTGATTTCAGTTCCGCTTTCCCATAGCTCGACTGTCTCCAACTGGAAACTGTGTCCAGGCTCAAGCTCACCATATGGCAAGGCCCAATTCTGAGGGGCCTTACATGGGAACGTTTCCCACACACAACCCCCTCTCTCTCTTTCTGGTAAAGTTTTGGAGTCTCGTTTACACTGAGAGATAATAATCACATATACATCATACTATGAAGAATTGCCAGAAATACTTTTTATTGTTTATTATCAGGTAGTTTCCTGATCATGGTCTCTTCCCTCTGGTTTCCCATTCATCTCTAAATACTTTCAAATTAGTGCAGTGTTATTTTCTTCTCTTTCTTTCTTTCTTTCTTTTTTCTTTCAAACTGTCACACATCCTCTTATCTACAGTGGTTGATACAACATTCATGAAATTTGGAAATAATAAAACAAAATTTTAGAAAACTTTTCTAAGAATGAGTGTTTGTTTGTTTTAGAATTATAAGTACTTCTGGAATAGTAGAGGGAATAATAGGAGAGCTAATCCATAGCTTTTCATCAGTGTGGTTTCTCTGGTAGAGAAAGGCTTCAATACTGTATTATAAATTTTAAAGCATCTAGAATCAAATGTCAAATATCAGTAAAATAACACTTTAAAAAATGGATCACTGGATAATGTAGAATTTCTAGTTCATATTTTAAGTGACAAAACAATAGTTAATAAAAAGTTTAAGTTTTAAATCAGAGTGAATTTATTTTCAGTGACTCAAATTTGTTATTATTTTATTTTCTTAATATGACTTGCCTAGCTACAGGCCTACTGACAGTGACTACACTTTTTACAAGTTTACATATATTTGGTCTAGATAATGTTTCTTGCACTTTTCCTGGAGTCTCTGTTTGGCTAAGATGTTATGGTCATGTAGTAATCACAATTAGGTTGTAATTTTTGGAGTATAACATTTATCACATATGATACAGGTTACAATATGGAAACTAATTCAACTGTTTATTGAAGGGAGAACAGTGATCAACTTGAATAACACCTTTAGTTTATCTCACTTATTCATTGAAATATTTGATGACTACCTTCGAAGTATTAAAAAATGAATAAATTTAAACGAGTTTGTTGGTAATCTTTTGCATAACGAACATCTTTCTTTTACAGAAGGACTTGCTAAACATTTTTTAAATGATAAAAAGTGAAACACTTGGAAACCTATGTTTTAGTTCTTCATTTTAATTTTCATCTAAGAGAATAACTAACATTAATAAAATTCAAGTATCCTAACACAAATTCTATATTTTTGCATCATCATAAATCTCAAAAATTATCACAACATACTTGCACATTTTGTTAGAAAAAATATATTTTGAAAAAAATGAGTAATATTTACCCCAAAATTTATTTGTGTCTTGCAGGTGAAATGAAAAAGGGAAAGAAAATGGTATCTTTTTTTCCATTTCCTACAACTTTCTTTTCAAACTTTCCTTTCAGAATAACTAAAGGCAACTGCTTGGGCACTGTCCAAAGGACTAGGAGGTAGGGCTAAATCTCATAGGAAATAAATGAGAGGAAAGCGTAAAGAAAGCAAGTCAGTGGACAGGATACAATAGTGTGCATAGCATTCTGAAGCAGTTTTTTACTCTCTGAAACCCTGGAAGGAAATAAATCTGACCACAAAACAACTAAAATGTTTGCTCCCTATATTCTACTTTACATCAAACCCTGATTTGATTCATCATTCTCTTTGTCCACTGTTCTTCAGCCAGCTGCTGCTTTCACTCAGAAGCAGAATTCTAGGTCTGTAACTTTCAGATATCCAGCCAGCTTTGTAATGTAATATTTTCAGCATCACATGGATGTCAACTCTTCACTTTGTTTGTTCTTTCCCCTTTTATCATTAGAACAGCTCAGAAGCTGACTTAGCCAGCAGAAATGCAATGCATACACTGTGTGTTCAGTCCTGATAATGACTATCAATGTTTAATTATATTTTAAACTCATAATGGAAAGAAATTATTAATGAATTGTGATCAACATGCTATGTAAAATCTGTAACAGCTTGGTGCTGACAAGGTTGTTGAATTTTATGACAAAGTTACCAGATTGAAAATCAGTCATGCATGCCCAGAAAATTTACACAGCTCTTTGCCCAACATAAAAGAGGTTAGTCATTTTTTCACATTTACATATGATTCCTTGCTCTGCCCTAGATTAGCTTCCTGACCTTGTTCAAGTCATTTATCTTCTCTAGAACCTCAGTTTTCTGTGTTTTAAAATTAATATAAATTAGTTTGTATGATTTCTAAAGTGTCTTTGAAGTGTATTATCTTGTGTTCCTATGACTGAATAAAGACACATCCATTGGAAGGGTGTGATAAAATAAATATAAAATAGACATGCAATACATATGTCAATATTTCACATAAATGTATTTGTTTCACTACTGATATTAAGTGTTAATAAGCCAAATTTGTATAAGTGATCATAGTAAGGATTACAAATAACAATCACATAGATTTATGCAAGGCACAGTGTGTTATAAATTACCCCTTTTATTATTGATAGGCATATTTTCAATAACGAACAGTGAGAAAATTTACTGTGTGTTTGCTATTTCTACAAATCTTCATTTTAATTAAAAAAAAGACTTCAAAAACTTATTAACACTAAGTTTAAAATCTGATTTATCTCTGATATCAAAAAGTGGAAAATTTAATACTTCAGAGAAGCTAATTTAATTTTTCATGGCTATAATGTAATTAATAATTGCATACTTTGTGGTAATTTCTTTTTTAACGGTTGTATTTAGAGAGTTTATTTCAGTTTTTCTGATACTTTATGCAATTTTTCAAAATAAACTAAATATGTAAACTAATATGTTCTTCAAATAGCAATGTCACAATGACTGAAATGATGGTTAGCTCTAATGTTATTATACATTCTAAATTTCAAGATGAATATTCATAAAAACACATTCATTCAGTCAACAAACACTTACTTAGCACATCTAAGACCTCTTATTAAGAAAAATAATTACATTACTATCTTGTTTAGCAAAATATTTCAAAGTAATATATAATTATTTTATATTCAAAGGCCTGGGACAATACAAAGAAGCATGATCATATTATATACATTTGATTTAAAAATGAAACTCATTAATTAATTGGTAAATATATATTTAATTGGTAAATATTAATTGGTAAATATATATAAAAACTCATTAATTAATTGGTAAATAGATATGTGTATTGCATATCTATTCATAATACGTGTATCCAATTTTATTGTTACCTTGTGATTTTCTTTTTTTTGAGACAGCTTCTTACTCTGTTACTCAGGCTGGAATACAGAGGTGTGAACACAACTCACTGTAGCCTCCACTTCCTGGCTCAAGCGATCCTCCTGCCACAGTCTCATGAGTGAATGGGACCACAGGCATGTGCCACTATGCTTGGCTATTTTTTAAATTTTTTGTAGAGATGGGATCTCACCATACTGCCCAGGTTACTCTCAAACTCCTGGGCTCAAGCAATCCTTCTGTCTCAGCCTTCCAACATGTTGGAATTATAGGCATGAGCCACCATACCAAGTCATATTTTTTAAAAATATGCCTCTATATGAAACTTTAGATCAAGCTCACCATATTCTTTCTGTTATTATGAACTATGGATTATTATTATGGATTATAATAATGAAATTATTATGAATTATTAATTAATGGTGATCAACATGCTATTCCAACAGACTGAAAATCAGTCATGCATGCTCAGAAAATTTACACAGTTCTTTGCCCAACATGAAAGAAGTTAGTCATTTTGAACATTTACATATGATTTTTTGCTCTATCCTAGATTAGCTTCCTGACCTTGTTCAAGCCATTTATCTTCTCTAGAACCGAGTTTCATTTAACGTGAAACCAGTGCTAGTTCCTCTTGCCAAAAAATTTACAGAACTCAGTCTTCATTGTTCAAAACCATCAAAATTAATTTTTGCTAATGTATTAATATACACTCGTAGTAACTCCTCTAAACATTTTCTAAATATCTCAAATCTGTTCTTATATACACTAATATCAGTGCACGTTATGCCGTATTTTAATGACATCAAGCTTTTTCAATATAATTCCTTCATATGATTTCAATAACTTATTTTTATTCTTTCAACAGACTTGAAAGATATACATTTATGAGGAGAATATTTGAAATTCTCATGACCTCTAGATTTTCATAGCAAAGCATTATTTCCATTTTTCTCTAGCTCTCTCCTATTATTTTTCTATATCTCCTAACTTTTCTTCCACTTCAGAAAGATGTGTATTCTTCTTTTGTTTGGTGTAGTGTTTTTCACATATTCGTTAGGTCAAGTTGGTTAATAGTGTTCTTCAAATTTTCCATATCCTTGCCCACTTCGTGACTACTGTTATGACTCAATACAGAGGGAGAGTGTTAAAGTTTGTCAATTTAGCTTCATCTACTTGGGAGCTTTGTTATTGAGTGTATAAACATACAGTATTTTTATTCTCTTTATCAATTGATCTTTCATGTTATGAAATGTACGCTTAAAATCTCTAGTATTTTTCTTGTCTTGATAATCTACTTTCTCTAATATTAGTATAGTCACAACAGCATTCTTACCTATAGTTTTTGCGTGTATTTTTTTTGTATTACTTTGAATTTATTTGTGTCTTTAGGTATCAATTGTAATTTTTGAGGGGAAAGGAGAGAATAACATATAAGGTCTTACATTTTTACCAGTTCTTATAATATTTGCCTTTTAGTGAGATTTGTAGTATATTTATATTTAAGAAGTTATTGACATATTTGGATTTAAGTTCATTTTTTGATATTTAATTTCTATGTTTCTCATTTGCTCTGTTTTATTATTTATTTGCTGCCTTTTTAAAGTTGAATCAAATATTGTTCATTGTTCCATTTTATCTCCTCTGATAACTTTTTAGCCAAGCTTATTTGTGTAATTTTATGATGTATCCTTTAGGGATTTCAGTATGCATCTATAATTCATTTGGTTTATATTCCAAGAATTATATTACTTCATCATTTTTTAATAATTTTATAACAATCTATCACTACTTACTGCAGTTCGAACTGTTGTGTATTTATTTTTGTATTTCTATTTTTGCAAATACTATATAATACACATTTTTTGCTTTGCTATAAACAGCTAATATTCTTTAAGGAGACATACATTAAGAGAGACTAGAGTTTCTCAACCTTGTCACTGTTGACATTTTGTACTGGATGCTTCTTTGATGTTGGGGAGAAGCATCCTGTACATTGTAGTATGTTCAACCCTGTTCCTGGTCTCTTCCCAATTAGATATAAGTAGCCAATCCCATCCTCATCCAGCCATAGCAATAACAATAATGTTTCCAAACTCTCCACATACCCTCTATGAAGAGGGGGAAAAATTGCCTTCATTTGTGGTTAAAAGCCACTGATCTTGAATATGGATCATTTATATTTACTAACATATTTAGTCTTTCTGGTGTTCTTTTTTCTTGGATTTCAGTGTGGCATCATTTATTTAAGCCTATAGAACTTCTGTAAAGTAGTTCTTATTCCACTTGGTTAAAGATGACAGTTTTGTCTCTCTGAATGGCTTTACTTATAGATTGACAGTTTTTTTTCCTTGACACTAACAACAGCAACAAACTGTCATAAAAATAAAGTACAAAATATATGCATAAGGATATATCACATTCAACATATTAATAACGTAGCAGTGGTCTTTTAAAAGTTGGAATGTGCAAATAAAAGATATTATGTAAAATAGAAGAAGAAAGGAGCTTAAAAGAATGCCAAAAAAAAACAGTATGTCTTAGGTTGATTTGAGAGGTGCTCTAGGGGAACTCTACGAAAGAGAAATGATGGGGTGGGAGATGACAAAACTCTCCATATCTATATCTTCCTTATCTCAAATTTTTTCTTTCATTTTCTTCTATCTAGTTTATTGCAGGGCAAGAAAGTTGCTTTCTGGTGCAATTATCAGGAGGCATCACTGTATATGACATGACAACTGCAATACTGGGTTGGACTGCATATAGTACAAATGGAGCTTTGGAGGTGAATTGAACCT
Organism: Aotus nancymaae; assembly: GCF_030222135.1. Classification (NCBI taxonomy): domain Eukaryota; kingdom Metazoa; phylum Chordata; class Mammalia; order Primates; family Aotidae; genus Aotus; species Aotus nancymaae. Next base: position 28,642,779 of record NW_026988435.1, read on the forward strand.
GACTCTTTATTGGTAGATTGAGGCTAATCATGAATGTGATCCCATTACCAAGTTTCAGGGACATTCTTGTAATCTGTCCCTCTCAAATCCTACAAAATCTGGAAATTGGGTGAAGGAAGAAGTCCTGGTGTAACAATTTATCACTGGCTCAATGGTAGCCCGTGTTTCTGAACCAGTATATTCTACTGGAGAAAGAAAGATATTGATTAAAATTATTAGAATATGAAACAGGGGGAATATGATAGACAAGGGAACAGAATTCAAAAATGGGTTATGATGCCAGGGAGAAAAGTAGTAGCTCTTCACTTGAAAGAATATCTACAAAAAATAATATGTTTTGGTATTTTTGTCTCACATGCAGCAACAACAAACAGCTTATACTGGGAGAGACCACATGATCTATTTTGTCTGGAGAAGACAAATTAGATGCTCATTAATGTTAGGCCCTGCCTAAAGATTACACTGAATAATCCAGAGAATAGCTGTGACTTAGCATCCATTTATCTCTGAACTGATGGCAGCAAATTGGAGCTATTGTTTGGTTCATGATTGACAATCTTTACTTATCACTATTTGTAATATTGTGATTTATATAAGAACATGTATATGTGATCTTCATCACCATTTCCTGGCAAACAGCTCCTAAATTCCTTGGGGTTTCCTGGAGGATGATAGAAGCATCTTTTGTTCTAATGAGGCTACTCTTTACAGATTATTGGATAGCCTCAGGTGGAGTTTGGTGTCTAGGGGAACTAACCATGTGATTAGAGGATTGGGACTTTCACTGCCACTCCTGAATTCAGGGAGGAGAGGGTGGCCAGTGATTTAATCAATCATGCCTATGAAATAAAACCTCCATATAAACTGAAAAAGATTGGGTTGGGAAAGAGCATCTAAACTTTTGAACACACAATGGTGCCTGGAGAGGGTGCACCTGAGGTGAGAATGGAAACTTTGTGCCTTTTCTCTTTTGCCTCACACTATGCATCTTTTTCATCTGGATGTTCATCTGTATAGTTTGTATTAATAATATGCTTTATAATAAATAGGTAAATATAAGTAATGTGATTCACTGAGTTCTGAGAGGTGCTCTAGCAAATTAATCAAATCCAAGGAAGGGGTTATGGAAATCCCTGATTTATAGCCAGAATTTTATCATAAGTACAAGTCACAACCTGGGACTTACAACTGGCAGCTCAAATAGAGGCAGTCTTTGCAGACTACGACTGAGCCCATAACCTGTCAGATTTGACTCTAACTCCATGCAGACAGTGGTAGATAATGTCAGAATAGAATTAAATTGCAAAACATCCAGTTGGTCTCTGTTGGAAAATTGATTGATATGTAGAAAGAGCAAAAACAAAACTCACTCATCTACTGTTGGAGGTGAAGTACTGTGTTGCGCGGGGAGTGGTAGGAGAAGAGTAGAAAAAACACCTTGGTTTTTCTTATATCTCAAATATCTTTGGACCTCTCAGGATAGATGCTGCTGAAGAGATTGAAATGTAGGTAGGGATTACCATATTCTGATGTTAATACGGTTACCTAAGTATAATGAGAAGCAGATTGCTGTCACCTGCAAAGTACAATAGAGAGTTCTTTGCTCCTCTGACAATGACAAATGTGAATGTGGGTGCGATGACTCTAAGAAAGTGTCATGGGAACGTGAGAAGGCTCAGGGGGATTGAGCTGGGTTGTGCTGAATGATTGCATGTTTTTTAGGGCTGGGAAGGGTCTACTTTTTTGAAGCTTTGTGGCATTCTGCAACTGAGCTATATATTGGAGTAGGATATATTAATTGACAGTTTCTTGGGTCAAGCAATACTTTTTGAAGCAAACAATGTAGCCAAATTGTACCCAAGTTATAAGTGGTGTCCCAACTTATGGCAGCAATATTTGTGTTGGCTTATGCAGCAGTGACCCAACCAGACTATGGATAACTTCAGTAGATAGTGGAATTTATCAAATCAAACATTTAATTGCACATTTTGTTATCCAAGTCACTTCGGTTGTTTTTGGTCACGCAAATGGAAATATTGATTGATAAATTTTTTGATGGATAGAGCCCTCTCCTTTGCGAGGACAATTTTGATATCAATTTCCCTACTAGTTTCAATGTGGATAGATATTTTAGTATTATTATTTTATTTTAGACAATTTTTTTTCTAAAGCAAATATAGTCTAAACCAATGAACCACAAGGAGGCTTTAAATCTTTTAGGGAATATATTAGGTTCATACTTAAAAACACTTATTTTTTAGGAAAGTATCCATAAGAAACAACCTACATCTTTATTGCTGTCCTCAAATACTAGATTAGAATGCAAAGGGATGGCAGTTAGATCATGAAGCTTATTTTTAACTAGAAAAATAACGAGAAAGGGCAAAAGATGGCTTTTGTTAGCTGTCAGCTCTATTCTGTTGATGGAATGGAAAAGTACTTTAGTGATTTCTGAACACTGAAGTTAAATCACTAGGTATTCCTAGACGCTGAATTAGAGGAAACTGCCTTGGGCAAATTGCCATGTGTTGTGTTAAAGCTAATAGAGTTTTACACTAAGAGCCTGATGAAGCTTGTTTAAGTAATGGATTTTCCTTTAGGCCATTAGAAATCCTGAGATACTTTTACCTAAATAAGGGAAAGGATGAGGAAAAAAATGGGGAAAGAGAAGGAAAAGGAATGTAAAATTCATGAGCAAGAAAATAAAGTAAAAACTTGAATAAATAAAATCAAGGCCGGGCGCGGTGGCTCACGCCTGTAATCCCAGCACTTTGGGAGGCCGAGGCGGGTGGATCACGAGGTCAAGAGATCGAGACCATCCTGGTCAACATGGTGAAACCCCATCTCTACTAAAAATACAAAAAATCAGCTGGACACGGTGGCGCGCTGCAGGAGGCTGAGGCAGGAGAATTATCTGAACCCAGGAGGCGGAGGTTGCGGTGAGCCGAGATCGCGCCATTGCACTCCAGCCTGGGTAACAAGAGCGAAACTCCGTCTCAAAAAAAAAAAAAAATCAAATAAAAAAGGTTACTTTGGCTCTCTTAACAGTAACCTAGAGGGGATTTAGCCATATTGTAAAGTCTTCATTGCATATGTGTTTTATTATGTTAATACCATGTGACACTATTTCTTTTATAATTATGTTCCTCTTACATTAGTTTTCATTTTAAAAAGTTAATAGTTTTCATCAAAAAACATTTTTAGCTTTTTACAAATTTATTTATTATACTTTAAGTTCTGGGGTACATGTGCAGATCATGCAGGTTCGTTACATTAGTATACATGTGCCATGGTGGTTTGCTGCATCCATCACCCTGTCATGTATATTAGGTCTTTCTCCTCATGCTGTCCAATCCCCCCGCTCCCTGCTATTCTTCCCCTAGCCCCCCACCCCCCGGGCCCTGGTGTGTGATGTTCCCCTCCCTGTGTCTATGTGTTCTCATTGTTAAACACCCACTTAAGAGTGAGAACATGCGGTGTTTGGTTTTCTGTTCTGGAAACCAGCATTCTCGGCAAACTGACACATTTTTAGTTTTTTAAAAAAGACTTAAGTAATCATATTAAACACATTTTAAAATTAAATTCTAAAGTATTACTTTAAAAAGATATACAAGCTATAATTATTTCTTATGCATGTAATTTTAAGTGTGTCTAGATTAAAAATATTTTCTTTAATATATCGAATTCACCATTTTGAACTTTCCGATTAAGAGTTTGGTTTAAGTGTTTGGTTTCATATTCCACCTACAGCTCCTTTTTATCTGTCAAAAAGTCATGCACATTTATTAAGAGAACAAATAGGCAACTCAGAGAATAATAAAAGCTATCTGAGATATATATATGTGTGTGTGTGTGTGTGTGTATATATAGTCTCATATACGTATTTTTTCGACAAATGACTCCTATCTCAAATATATGTGAAGAACTACAAATCCATAAAAGAGTTAGATCAAGACACATCCCCTCCGTCACAAAAGCAAAACCCCGAACAGGCATTTCAGAAAATAGAATGTCAGAACGGCCAATGACGTATGAAAGTGTATCCTATTTAACTGTTATGGAAATATAATTTAAAACTGCACTCATATACTGCCATTACACATTCAAGACAGTTCTCTGGGTGGCCTTGTGCCAACCCAGTTATCTGCCTTTTCCACATGTGGTTCTCAAGGATAACAAAGTTACTGGTTCTGGTGGCTTTGTAAAATGTCAATTGAGCTGTGATTAACTACATTTCTCAGAATTCCTTTCTCTCTGTGTTTTTGGATAGGATGGACCACAGAAATATTTTCATATAACATTTGAAGTCAGAAGAGAAGCCACAATCGTTTTGGTTTTTGCTTTCAGGAGTTCAGGCAGGCATTATAATATCTCACACATGTTTCTACTTTATCTTCAGGTTTAATTACTTGCTGTCAGGGACCACAAAGGCAACTGCCCTGTATTATTCAGACTTTCTTTTTTTAAAAAAAATTCTTTCTTTTTCTTTCTTTCTTTCTTTCATCTCTTTCTTTCTCTCTCTCTCTTCTTTCTTTCCTTTTTTCTTTCTTTCTTTTACTTTAACTTCTGAGGTGCATGTAAAGAACATGCAAGTTTGTCAAATAGGTATACACATGCCATGGTGGTCTGCTGCACCCATCAACTCATCATCTACATTAGGTATCTCTAACTCCTGAGTCATCTGGATGGTTAGTTCCAGGAGAAAGTGTGCCAGCTTCTCCACAAGATATTATAGAATTAAGTTTGGCATAAGAATGGATGCAGAACTCGGGGCACCTTTGTGGGGTCCAGCTGACACCTGTGAGTTCTAGCTTGCCATAGCCCTCACTCCCTTTCTGTCACTTTCCCTTCCTGACACTCTGCCCTGTGGACTTCAAGCCTTGGCATCAGACATGAAGACAAAAGCCTTACAAAGATGGGTTAACCAGCTCCCTGAATCGTGAAAGGTCATATCTTAAGAATGAATCACTTAATATAGCTGATAGAACACTGTGTAATGTAGTGGTCAAGTTTATTTCTTGATCAGTGTGTTTGTTATGCCGCTGTGTTCCGTTTTTGAAAAATATCTAGTTATACATTTATAATTTGCATAATTTGTGTATGTTATAATTTAATAAAGGATTATTTGAAAGTTATGAACATTTATTCAGGATAAAATGTCAGGTCTCATAATTATTCACTTGTATGAAACTAAAAAGAGTAGAAAAGTATGCCCCAAAAATTGTTAACATTGAATATGCTTTAATTAATTATGAGAGCTACATAACAATCTTTATAGGAAAGACAGTAATCTTTATAGGAAAGAGTAAATGGGCCAATAAACAACAAAAAAGTAAAGCTATCAATTAAATTACTTAACCTTAATACCCAAGAGCATGATGGTATAGAAAATGTAAACTATAAACCAATCTTACAAGAATTAAATTAGCACTGTTAAATGAACTTTAAAGCATAGATTTTTTTGCAGTAATTTGAAAAATTATGATCAAGAAGGGTTTGTCCCAGGAATGTAAAAATAGCTCAACATTAGACTACCAATGTTATAATATGTCATATTAACTGTATAGATATAAATTATCAAAGCATGAAAATAGTAAGAAATAGAAAATGTTCTACTAAGCCATGAATATGATAAAAAATAAGCAAAAACAAATTTTTATGGACAGATTACAAAAAGTATGAAACATAAAGGAAAAGAACCTAAGACTACTCTTCCTGCTTATATGGCCCCAGTTTGTTCATATTTGCTGCTGTCAATGTGGCTGCTAATAGTTACAATCTTTATTTACCTTTCCTTTGAACATGAAATAAGTTCTTAATATGGGACCAGTGTTACAATAATCACAGTAAAGATTCGTGATGGTTAATTTTACGTGTCAAGTTGACTGGGGCCCAGGATACCCAGGTATCTGATTAAATGGCTTGATTGTATTACAATTAAAATATTTTGAAAAACAAAAAGAAAAGACAACAAACATAAATGAATAAATCACAGACTGGGAGAAATTATTGTCAATTTCCAATCAGAAAATATATACAGAATAATACACTTCAAATCAGTAGCAATATAACAAGCCAATAGAAAGATGAACAAGGGCCGGGGTGGCTCACGCCTGTAATTCCAGCATTTTAAGATGTTGAGGCGGGTGGATCACTTGAGGTCAGGAGTTCGAGACCAGCTTGACTAACAAAGTGAAATCCCATCTCTACTAAAAATACAAAAATTAGCTGGGCATGGCAGTGTGCGCCTATAGTCCCAGCTACTTGAGACAGGAGAAATGCTTTAACCTGAGGGGTGGAGGTTGCAGTGAGCCAAGATCAGGCCAATGCACTCCAGCCTGGGTGACAGAGTGAGACTCCATCTCAAAAAATAAATAAATAAATAAAATAAATACAAAATTAAAAAAAAAAAGGACAAATGAATTGGATAATTTATAGAAGAGTAAATACAAATGCTAAAATAAAATATATGCAATATTGAGCCTCAGAAAGTGCAAGGAATTTTGAAGGGAAGGAAAAATCATTTCAATTGCTTCAAAGCTGCAAAATGTTAAGCCGTAAACAGTATCAAGTGTTATTAAGGACATGCAACAATGAGAATCCACATGCCCTTCTAGGAAGTAGGATTCTATATAATTGCATTGGAGTTATATATCTCTCATATTTAATTTCTTAAAAAATTTGGCATGAATTTCACATAAGATAGAGATTTTGTAAAGCTGGTAAGTGGACATATGATTGTTTCCATTTTATTTTACAATAAATAAATTATTACAAAATAAAAAGGAAAACTAATTTCAGAGTAAGACTGGTGTTAATATGCACAGGGTCATTTTGGGAGATGAGGTCATAGTAGAAGGAGTCTCTAGATGGCTATATTTCCAGAAGTCAGTCAAGCACTTGGTTTTAAGGGATGTATCCATCTCGGCAGAGTTATAATCACTGATTGGGTGAAAAGAAAGGGATCACATCCAAAGAATGAAGAGGTGGCTAAATTAAAGACTCAGGAACATAACCTGGGACTACTGTTCTAGCTTGTAATGCCCTAGATTGTTCCATATGCTACTGGCAATAAGTAGTCATGTGCTGCATAATGGCATTTCAGTCAGTGATGGACCAAATATCTGTCAGTGATCCCATGAAATTGTAATACCATACTTTTAATGTAACTTTTTGATGTTTAGATATGTTTAGATACACACATACTTGCCATCATGCTACGATTGCTTCCAGTATTCAGTACAGTAACATGCTGTGCAAGTTAGTGACCTAGGAGTAATAAGCTACATCATGTACCCTAGGGATGTAGTAGGCTATGTCATCTAGGTTTGTGTAAGTGCATTCTATGATGTTCACACACAACAATGAAATCACCTAACAACATATTTTCAGAATTTATCCTTATATTTAAATGACACATGACTAATTATACCTGGGCCTGAATATAAGGGTTCAAGAGTAAGGAAGGATATGTCTATAAGTCAAATATTCTTATACTTCACAGGTCTGCACTACAGTTACAAATTTAGAGGAACAAAAGTTACGGTGCTGATTTATGGGAAAAAGAGAATTGAGTTCATATAAAAGCTAATTACTATTAAAATATTTATATTACAATAATTTTGATAAATAAAATTAATATTTCAGGTTTTATGTTTTTAGTGTTAGTTTTTTAATACAAGTATTATTAACTTTAAAGGGAAATAAAAATAGTAGAATCCTTAAACATGTATCTGTATACCAATGAATAATTGTAAATCATATTTTTATTTAGGTCATGCCTGTCACATTTTCCATAAAAATTATATTATCTCATAATGCTTCTAAATAAAATAAATTCAGATATTCCCATGTTTTATAGACATTCAGTTTTTTCTACCTCTGAAGAAATAAAGAAGACTATTTTATTCTTTGCTTTGTGAATCAAACATATTTTATGTTTGATTTTAGATTTTACAGGATTATTTTTTGATTTGTGAATCAAATAATTATGAATTAATTCAAAACTGGCTTTGCCTGAAATGCCTTTGAAATAATGTTATTAAAATCATATGGCATATAATATAAATTGAACAGATTAGCTATAATACCATTTTATATTTTTAAAATTCCTGTGTATATAGGAGCCAAGTTCAATATGGTAAAACTTTAAAAACTCACCTACAGCAATAGGTCTAATAGATTTTAGATTTTACAGGATTATTTTTTAATGTAATAAAATTTCTAAAACTGGAAGCTTTCCACTGAAATCTATTTGCCTGTCTTATTCTAATGTAATGTTCATTTCTGTGATACTTTGAACTTCTGCATAGCACTCATTTCACTCGATGATTTAGCTTATTCTTTTCGTAAACTCTGGGTTCCTGACATGCCTTTGATTAATTCAACTAACACACACTCAGGTGTATAAGTTAATGACACGTGTGTATATGTGTGTACATATGCATTTATGTGCACTCACCGATATGTTAAAATATCTAAAATAAATATGAGAAGTTGTGTCTTTTACTACACATACACATATTCATAGTATAAATATGAATGTATTGTATTCACCTCCTTTGCCTGAATACAATACAAAATGCTATATATGTGTTCTCACATATATATATGTATATGTGTATACACACACCACATTTTCTTTATCTATCAGTGAACTTTTAGGTTGTTTCCATACGTTAGCTACTGCGAACAGATCATTCTTTTCAGATGGCACTTGCCCTGCTACTCACTAATTCAGTAATCTTCCTTGGGAGGTTGCTTAACAATTTGCCCTGCTTGTATCATATGTAAAATAGGGACGGTAATAGTGGTTCACTTACAGCATTGTTGTAGTGATTAAGTAATTTGCTATGGGGAAATGTTCAGAGCTAAACATAATGATGAATAAATATCTTCTTTTGTTAATTTTTGACTGCAAAATTTCATCTAACATATTTTATTTGATGGTCAGGACCACAAAATCCCCCCTAACTTACATATATATATTACAAAAATACTCAGGAGAGATCAGTCAATTCAGTTGACAGGAAATTTCCATTTATAGTCTAAGGTTTTGTATCCTATTGAAAAAATATGACCAGTTATCTTTCACAGGATTATATAAGGAGTCACATATAAAATTCTGAGATTCCAGGTACCATAATTCAAATTTAGACCAATGTTATAGTATTGCTTTTAATTTGATGCTAAATAAGCTTCCCAGATGGCCCATTCATTAACCTGGCTCTGATTTGTAATAGAGTTAGTGTGTTAACTTCAGAGTGAGTTAGAGTGAACCAAAGTTTGAACCCTAAATCAGAAATTACTTAGCTGTCTAAATTTGAGACAAGTTGTTTAATAAAACAAGGATCTTGTAATGATTCTGAGACTTAGGGGGAACATAAGTAGGGCAAATAACTTGGTGTTTGGTCTTCCTATTTACCATATTAACGTTACCCTCTCCTGTTTCTATCAGTGCCTTGGTTTTTCTTGAAGAAGCCACATCTTCCTCACTGCCTATTTATGCAGTGCAAGTGATTTATTGCAATCTTGAGCAACGCCACATGCCTATGCCACCAGCTTTATGAACACTCTCCCTGTGACTTTTGCAAGAACTATCAGAGGAGACGTTCTGTATGCCATCTAATGGCCCAACTGGTGGGAAGGCCCTATTTTCCACCAATCTGAAAATTTTTCTGAAGATGAAATCAACTCAAAGAATAGTATCTGAGCTGCAAGACCAAGAGTGATACCAGTCATGTCTGAAGGCAACTTCACCATGTGGTTAGAATGAGTCAATAAATTCTTCTTTTTGTTAGTTTTTTTTTTTTATGTTTCCATATTTTATAAGATAGTTTTAGGTGGCTGTTACTTTTTGCAAACTGAAATATTCCTGGAAAATATAGTAGCTAATCAATAGATGAAGGATATATTTATTAGAATTCTGATCCAAACATCTCAAGAGCAAAGAAAAAACTTGAAAGTATTTTGATTCATAGAGCCCAGTAAGTGTTCAAAATTTACTTTGTGTGAGTGTATGACTTGATTAACATAAAATAGTATTTATTTATTTTAATTATATGTTTTAAAATTTTGTATTTTTAGAGAAAGGATCTCACTCTATTGCCCAGGTTGGAGTACAGTAATGTGACCATAGCTCACTGCAGCCTCAAACTCCTGGGCTCAAATGATACTCCCAACTCAGCTTCCCCATTAAATAGGACCTCAGGCACCTGCCACCACATCTAGCTTTTTTTTTTTTTTTTTTTTTTTTGGCAGGGAGAGAAGGGGTCTCACTATATTGCCTAGGCTGGTCTTAAACTCTTAACTAACCTAAAGCATCTTCCCATTTTGGCCTTCCAAAGTGCTGGGATTGGATTATTACAGGTGTAAATCACCATGCCTGACTTTTAGTATTGGTGTTAATACTTTTAAAAATAATTTTAACTTTTTTAGATTAGGGAATATAGGTTTGTTACATGGGTATATTGCATGATGCTGAGATTTGGGATGTGACTGATCCTGTCACCAAGGTATTAATCATAGGACCCAATAGTTAGTTTTCAGCCTTTTCCCCCACCTCCCTCTCCCATGCAGTTGTCCACAGTGTCTATTGTTGCAATCTTTGTGTCCATGAGTGCTTAATATTTAGCTCCCATTTATAAGTGAGGACGTGTGGTATTTGGTTTTCTGATCCTGTATTAATTAATGATAATGGCCTCCAGTTGCATCCATGTTGCTGCAAAAGAAATAATTTCATTCTTTCTAAGGCTGGATGGTATTAAATGATGTATGTGTACTACACTTTTATTATCCAGTCTACTCTTGATGGGCATCTAGGTTGATTCCATGTTTTTGCAATTGTAAATAATGCTGCAGTGAATATATGAGTGCATGTGCATTTTTGGTAGAATGATTTATTTTATTTTTTGATATATACCCAGTGATGCAATTGCCAAATTGAAAGTTCCTTCTAAGTCCTTTGAGAAATCTTCAAACCACTTTCCACAGTGGCTGGACTAATTTACATTCCTACCTACAGTGTATAAGTCTTCTCTTTTCTCTGCAGCCTCACCAGCATCTGATATTTTTTTACCTTTTAATAATGGCCCATCCGATTGATGTGAGATGGCATTCCATAGTGGTTTTCATTTGCATATCTCTGATGATTACTGATATGGAGCAGATTTTCAAATGTTTGCTCGCCACTTGTATGTCTTCTTGTGAGAAGTGTCTGTTTATAACTATTGCCCAATTTGTAATGAGTTTACTTGTTTCTTGCTTGTCGACTTTGGTTGGATCCTCTAGGTTTTCCAATTTATTGGCATGCAGTTTCTTATAGTAGCCTCTAACGACCCTTCGAATTTCTGTGAAATAGCTTGTTATATCTCCTTTTTCATCTTTTATTGTGGGGGAGGTCTTCTCTTTTTTTTAATTAGTCTACCTAAAAGTTTGTCAATTTTGTTTATCTTTTTGAAAAATCAACTTCTCATTTTGTTGATCTTTTTTATTGTCTTTTCAATTCCATTTTTTCTGCTCTGATCCTTATTATTTGATATCTTCTAGTAATATAGGGTTGGTTTTCTCTTGCTTTTCTAGTTCTTTACAACCCAGCATTAGTTTATTTATTTGAAGTTTCCTTTTTGTTTGGTGTAGGCACTTATAGCTATATACTCTTCTTTTAGTATTGCTCTCACTGTATCTCACAGGTTTTTGTTTTATGTATTCTTTTTTTATATATGTTTTAAGTTCCGGGGTACATGTGAAGAATGTGCAGGTTTGTTACATAGTTATACATGTGCCATGGTGGTTTGCTGCATCTATCACCCCGTCATCTACCTTAGTTATTTCTCCTAATGCTATCCTATCCCTAGCCCCACAACCCCTGACAGGCCCCGGTGTGTGGTGTGCTGATCCCCTCCCTGTGTCCATGTGTTCTCATCATTGAACACCGACTTATGAGTGAGAACATGTGGTATTTGGTTTTCTGTTCTTGTGTTAGTTTGCTGAAAATGGTGGTTTCCAGTTTCATCCATGTCCCTGAAAAAGACATGCACTCATCCCTTTTTATGGCTGCATAGTATTCCATGGTGTGTATGTGCACATTTTCTTTATCTAGTCTATCATTGGTGGACATTTGGGTTGGTTCCAAGTCTTTGCTATTGTGAACAAAGCCACAATAAACATATGTGTATATGTGTCTTTATAATAGAATGATTTATAATCCTTTGGATATATACCCAGTAATCAGATTTCTGGGTCAAATGGCATTTCTAGTTCTAGATCCTTGAGGAATCACTACACTGTCTTCCACAATGGCTGAACTAATTATACTCTCACCAACAGTGTAAAGTGTTCCTATTTCTCCACATCCTCTCCAGCATCTGTTGCCTCCTGACTTTTTAATGATTGCCATTCTAACCGGTGTGAGATGGTATTGCATTGTGGTTTCAATTTGCATTTCTCTAATGCCGAGTGATAATAAGCTTTTTTTACATATGTCTGTTGGCTGCATAAATGTCTCCTTTTGAGAAGTGTCTGTTTATATCCTTTGCCCACTTTTTGATGGGGTTGTTTGTTTTTTATCTTGTAGATTTGTTTAAGTTCTTTGTAGATTCTAGATATCATCCCTTTGTCAGATGGATTGATTGCAAAAATTTTCTCCCATTCTGTAGGTTGTGTGTTCACTCTAATTATAGTTTCTTTTGCTGTGCAGAAGCTCTTTAGTTTAACTGGATCCCAATGTCAATTTTGGCTTTTGTTACCATTGCTTTTGGTATTTTAGTCATGAAAGTTTTAATAAGTTGTGTTTTCATTATCATTTATTTCAAGAAATTTTTCTTTTTTTATTAATTTCTTCATTAAGATACTGTTTATTCAGGAGCATATTTTTAAATTTGCATGTGTTTGTATTGTTTTCAAAATTCTTCTTGTCATTGTTTTCTTGTTTTATTCCACTGTGGTCAGAGAAGATACTTGACATAAATTTCATTTTTCAAATTTTTTAAGACTTCTTTTGTAGCCTAAAATATGGGCTATGTTGAAAATGATCCATTTACTGAGACAAAGAATGTGTATTTTGCAGCCATTTAATGAAATGTTCTCTAAATATCGGTTAGGTTTATTTGATCTATAGTGCAGATTAAGTCCAAAGTTTCTTTGCTAATTTTTGCCTAATCTGTCCAATGTTAAAAGTGGGGTCTTGAAGTCTTCAGCTATCATTGTATTGAAGCTTATCTCTAATCATATTTGCTTTATATATCTGGGTGCTTCAATGTTGGGTGTATATATATTTACAGTTGTTGCATCTTCTTTCTGAATGGATACCTTTATCATTATATAATGACCTTCTTTGTTTCTTTTTATACTTTTTGTCTTAAAATATATTTTGTCTGTTATAAGTGTAGCTTCTTTTGCTCTTTTTTTTGGTTTCCATTTGCATGGAATATCTTTTTCCATCCCTTTATTTTCAGCCTATATGTGTCTTTATAGGTGAAGTATGTTTGTTGTAGGCAACAGATTGTTGACTAATTTTTTTTTATCCACTCAACCACACAATGTCTTTTCATTGGATACTTTAGTCCATTCACATTCAATGTTATTATTGATGAGCAAGGACATACTATTGCCATTTTGTTATTTTTTTTCTGGTTGTTTTGTGATCTTTCTTTTCTTCCTTTCTGCCTTCCTTTTAGTGAAGGCGATTTCTTCTACTGGTATTTTTCAATTACTTGCTATTTATTTTTGTGTATATCTTGTACATTTTTTTCATTTGAGGCTATCATGAGGCATGCAAATAATATCTTATAATGCATTATTTTAAACTGTTGATGACTTAATAATGATTGCATAAACAAATATCCTAACAAAAAGGCAAAGAGAAAACTAAAAAAAAAAAAAAAGCTACACTTTCAGTTCATTCCTCTGCTGCCAAACATTTCATTGTTTTTGTTTATATCTGATTGTATTGTCTAGGTCTTGAAAAGTTATTGTAGTTATTATTTGTATTGATTCATCTTTCAGTCTTTCTGCTCAAGATATATGTTGTTTCCATAACACAATTACAGTGTTATAATATTCTGTGTTTTTCTGTGTACTTAGTATTATGAAAGGTTTTTATATAGTCAGATGATTTCCTATTGCTCACTAACATTCTTTTTTTTTTTAATTGAAGAACTCCCTTCAGCATTTCTTTTAGGACAGGTCAGGTGTTGATGAAATCCCTCTGTGGGTGTCAGCTGAGTTCTGCCCTGTGTTGCTTTCAGCTGTGCCAAGAAAGCACTGAGTTCTAATTTAAAGTCCCACAATCACTTCGCTCTTCCTACCTCAGTGTACAGATTATCTCTTCCTGCCTCAGGGCCACAACCAGGGGGTGGGACAGGAGTGGCATTAGCTGTTCCATGTTGTCTCTCCTTCCCTCTTCAGTGCCTCTTTCAGTGACATAAAGTTAAACCTGGCAATGTGATCACTCACCTGATTTTTGGTTGTTATAAAGTTGCTTTTGTGCGTGTATAATTTTTCAAGTTGGTGTTCCTGTTGAGAGGACAAGGTGGAAATTTCTATTTGACCATTTTAGTCCACCTCTATCAATAAAAATAAACTTTATCCTGAGTCTTAATTTGTCTACATAATTTTCACAATCTGTCACTAAATCAGAAGCTTTGGACATACCAGAAGATCAGAAGAGATTGAAAACCATAAGAAAACACAGACTGAATGAAAACAACCATTACATATTGATTTTGTTAAATATATTTATAAAATAAGGCAATGGAACTTCTGAACACACACACACACACAAAATTCAGCAAAAGAATAGACAACTTATAAATTGAGAAAATATATTTAGAAGTTGTATGTCTGATAAGAAGTTGATATCAAAAATTGATGACAAATTTATATAATTTAATAGTCAAAAAATAACCCAATTAAAAAATTGAAAAAGGACCTGAAGGGACATTTTTCCCTAGAAGACATAAAAATGGGCACCAGTTACATGAAAAGATGCTCCACATTGCTAATCATCAGGGAAATGCAATCAAAACCACTCTGAGATATTACTTCACATCTGCTAAAATAGCTATTCTCAAAAAGACAAAAGCTAACAACTATTGGTCAGTATGTGGAGGAAAGAGAACTCACTTCTCAAATATTCCTTTTCAATTCAAGAATCCAATTCAGGTTCACACACTGAATTCAGTTGGCATATTTTCCTAGTTTCCACTAATATGGAATAGTTTGTGTCTGTCTTGAAGTTGTTGAAACTATTGAAGATTATTGGTAATCATTTTGTAGAATACAAATCAATTTGCATTGTCCAATATACACTACAGAAATTATGCTGTGTTCTTCTCAGTACATTGCATTAGAAGGTATCTGATGTTGATAATAATACTGGGATATTTATAAGAGAGGACAATGTTTCCAGAATATGAGGTACATGAATAAAAGCATTTTGGAATAACCTCTGCAAGCTTTTGTACTCCATCAAGTTTAAGACATACTGATTATAAAATGCTTCATTGGATTTACCTGGAATATTTAGAAGAAAGAAAGAATGCTTTCACGAAGACTATAACTTTCTATCAACTAGAAATGTTACAAAAGTTGAAAATTTTATTTTGTTTTTACTTAAGTAAAAGCGCTGATAACAGGAACAATTACTGACCAGCTTTATAAAGAGCAGTCTGACAGTAGCATATCACCACAGTTGCCACCAGGCCAGCTGTGATCGGTATTCCCTTCTCAGGTTCAAAGATGTTAAGATGGGGGGAGTATGTATTTTAGAATAAAACAAATGAATAGATTAACACCCTCAAGCAATGGTAAGAAGTCACACTTCATATCGCATGTAGTAGAAACTCATTTATTTTTTTTTTCTTATGGTAGGGGAATAACATCATCATAACATGACATTGATATTATTATTTGGATGTTTATAAGAGAGGAGATTATTTCCAGGATATGAGGAAGATTTTATGCACTGGGAGATATTACCTTCCTCCAACACCAGGAATGACAATAAGGGGAAAAGTTTCTGTTTGTTTGAGTTTGGGGATCATATCGCTAAGAAAAGAAAAGAAAAAGAGGACATCTATTCACATGCCTATGCTTAACATAGCACTACAACCACGGTACTAAATTAATAGTCTCCTGCTTTAATGTAAACATTGGGAAAAGCTGGAAAAAAAAAAAAGAAAACAAATATAAAGATCCTAAAGCCATGATTTTCAAAGCTGGAGCTCATTTTCCCATTTCACAGCGTGGTGTTTCATGAAAATGCTTTATAATGAATACAGTTACAACAGTAGGAAATTTAATGAGACAATAGGAAACAAACTACAATTATGGGTATTAGTTTACTAGAGTGGCAGATTTTTACCTGTGGAAAGTAAAAAAAAGTGCATTTCCAAAAATATATGGTATAACATGGAAAACCTGAAATAATTGTTAGAGAATCAATCTAGCAGCTTATGTCAAAGAAGCAAAGCCATTTCATTGTATCTGCATAGACCCATCTCTAAGGTAACTGCCTAGGACAATCCTTTATGCCTATTGCCCTGGCATAATCATTAATACCATTCTCTTTCACGGTCAACATTTTTCCAGTTTGACAATAAGTTATATGGCCATTGAACTGAATTTAAGTTGTAAATTATTAATTTAGAATATACAATGTCAAAAATGCGTTTATTTTGACTAATTTGTGTATGCGTATGAAAAGCAAGAACCTAAAACTATAAATGTTATATAATAAACTCTCAAAACTTGTTTTTAATTTCAAAAATGCATTTACACTCTGAGTTTCTTATATTACTTTCATTTTCCATGCTTATTTGAAGTATATGGGAAGCTCAGGAACTTTTCTAAATCAATCAAATAGGTATAAAAGTATAGAGAATCTGGAGCAGTTAGGAGCATGGGATTTCCCATAGCATTTGAATCCTGGCTCTGCAATTATCACTAAGGACCTTGCAGACTCATTCTAAGTCTTCTGTGTCTCAGTTTTAAAATCTATAAGTTAGAGGTCATTATAATGTTTACCTTAAAGTATTGCTGTAAGAACTAATTGAGTGATAAAGCTCTATGTAAATTAGAGAAACTGGCTGGCATTTTGTAAGCATTACATAGTACAGATAGTCCCCAACTTAACTATAGTTCAACTTATGTTTTTTAACTTTAGGATGGTGTGAAAGCAGTACATATTTAGTAAAACTATATTTGAAATTTTATATTTTAATTTTTTTTCCAGGCTAGTGGTATGCAGTATGATGCTCTCTCCTGATGCTAGGCCGTCAGCCAGGAAACCATCAGAATAAACAACGGGCATTCTTCGGTGTACTGTGTTGTCAGATGATTTTGCCCAACTGCAGGCTAATGTAAGTGTCCAGAGGATGTTCAAGGTAGGCTGGTCTGTGCTTTGATTGATGCTCAGTAGTTTAAGTATAGTAAATACATTTTCAACTTCGAATACTTTCAATTTATCATGAGCTTATAGGGACATAACCTTATCATGAGTTGAAGAGCATCTATATTTAGATAAATAGGTAGATAAAAAGGAATACGGTTATTACTGCCTCTTATATAAGTTCAAATTCACTTGGGAAAAGGTGGGAGGTTGATAGGTTTTCACCTACAACACTCTATGAGGACGGAGAAAGTATAAACAAAAACTTGACCCAAAAAGAGACAGTGAATTTTAACATGCTTCAAGACTCAGGGCACCACGCAGGTCTAAGGCAACTTGTAGGAATATGACATGGGTACAGCATTCAAGAGCTTTGAATACATTTCTTAAAAGAGCTTATCATGAAATCAAAGTGAGAACAAAAGTATTTTCGTTTCCTTTTCTCTTCTCTTTACCTTTTACTCCATGTTTCATATATTAGCAAATCCTGTTGATATTACCTTTAAAATATTTTGAAAATGTGTCCATATATGATTACTTTCACTTATACTACATACTCCATGACATCATCACATTTATTTCAATTGTCCTCTAGTTTCTCTTCCTGTTCTGCCCTTGCTCTCTATTCAGTGTATTTTCTCCCAGTAGCAGGAAATCTTCAGTTAAGGCTGAAGACTTGTCTTGTCTTCTCAAACCATCATAAAATAATATTTCAAAATACATTTCTCAAAACAGGTAGGTGACAGTCTGCTAAATAAAAGGAAAAGAAACCAGTGTATATTCACTTACAGGTAGGTAGTTTTTGAATCAATATATTTTTGGCTTTTTACTCTTTTTATGTTGCTTTTGCTTCTCTGGACACATCCTCCTATAAAATGATTAGTTGCCATGCTCAGATATCATGTGTTCAATCTGAGACAAGAGTTGCCAAAGTATATTGAGATAGAATCAAACGTTCAAAAAAGACCAGCCACCTTTTTAATGATAGCTCCCAGCCACAATTATTTTTATATTGAATTTTCTGCATTCCCCCAAGATAAAAATGTTTAAACCTATGTTAATAATGTACCTTAAACATTAACAATTGTTTTGGAATGCCAGTTCATCTCCTTTGTGTGCATTTAAGAGATTGAGTGACCTAAGATGCTTTATTTTGGAGGATACAAACATGCTGATTGCAGCAGAATCTGCTCTGGTAAGAATGTAAATAACATAGTGACTAGTGAACTCAGTGCACTGCATTTGTCTTCATGATTCATTGTCAAAGTGTCCTTTGAGTCTAATTTTCTTCATTTAAAAAATGAAGACCAATACACTAAGGAAGCATTTTGTTTTCAGAAGAGATACATTGGGAAATTCTTCTGCAGGAATTAATTAGGTAAAATGTCTTCAAGTGAACAGTTGGTTCAATCACCAGATGGATTCAGAAATGTTTCTCTGAAGGCAGATCTATCATATTTTCACCTTCAGGCACCAGGGGGTAACATGTCTTATTAATGCCTCTATTAAAATTGATCTGCTTCCACAGGTATAGTACCAAATAGCTCATCAAATAAAATGAATGCTTTTAAAAGGATTTTATACATAGCTATGCATTTTCAAAAAACAAATTTCCATTTTTGTGCAGGAAAATGAGGAAATTTAATTACACCAAATCATTTTGCTAGCTAGAAGATACCAATTTTAAATAATTATTACTGGGAAAATACCAGATATGATTATATTATAGAAAACTACTTAACAAATAGCATCAGTTATACATTATAAGGATGAATTTTACATGATTTTCCTTAGAGAGATTGTGCTTTTTTCTATAAATAAATGCAATACTAAGGTTATTTAATTGGAAATTTGACCTACCCATCATGTATTGTTTAAAGAGATAGATTCATGCCTTCCTCTTCCAATTTATATAATGCATAAATTGTAACACTAAGAGATAAACTTGCTTTTCCTAAAATATCAGGATCAATCAGACAAACTCTGGTTGTAACTTGATCAATCATCTGTATGCTGTGGCTTGTATTCATATGCTGAAGACACCTATGTGATATCATCAAATAATTACAGAAGTTTATAGAAATTACATAGACTTTATGCCAGAAAAATGCAGTGTCCATAATTTGTTAGCTTACAAGTAAGATAAAATGTATTTTTCATTTTTGACAATTTTTGCAATGGAGATGTGATAGTGACAGATGTGTTCTGGAAGAGGAGAACTAAGCTCCTTGAGGGCAGATTGAGGGGATTTAAGGGAAACCTGTGTAAGTTATGATGAAAATAACAAATTTTATAGTCAACATCTATGTAAATGGTCCTCCATTTTATTGCCTATAATCAAGGATGAGTTACGTAAGTGATTGCAGAATAAAATACTGAATAGCATCCTGGTTATTGCTAACTTCTCTGGGGAGAGAGAGTTACTCACTAACTGGCAAGCAGCCACTGGTCCACCTCACTTTAACAACTAATATTAAATCTGTGCAAGGCAGACAGAAAACTGAATTCTTTTCAGATACATTTTACAGAGATGCACACCAACACTGGACATAAAAAGAAGCAATTTACAACTACTATGGACAGAAACCAGGCAAATTATTAAACTTTCACTAGTTCTCTTTGGAAAGGCATAGTAAACTGTGTAATGCTTATAAAGGAAAAATGGCAATAGCTGGGATATCTTAGGGCTTAGGTCTTCCTACACTTCTTAGAGTTATTAGGAGGAGACTGTAAAAGATCTCAGACCTCCTGTGCATTAGGTCTTGGCTGTAATAATGGGAGCTTTGGCTCTCTAGGAGGTAGCTCCTTCAAAGAGATGAATTTTCATGGGAAAAGTATCAGTGAGACTTTGACTAGTACCAAGGGTTTTATAGCCTTAGATTGGGTTTAAGAAACTGTGACTTATCCCACTGGGCAATGTGAAACGAAGCAATCTAGATATATTTTTGTGTTTATCCTCTTTTGCCATGGAAAACTTCACTAGATACTGTGTTGAGAATTAGGAAGAATTACAGAGATGTTATCTTGGTAATAGGGCAGCAGATGCTGTGGATTTAGGTGTACTCCTTAAAGGAGTCATGGCTGTGTGAGCCAAACTTGAGTCATTCAGAGGGAACACATCCACTAGCCCCAACTCAGAAAGCAGTGTGACCGACACGATTGATAAAAGAGATTCTCAAAACTGCCATAATAGTGTCAGTCACGATATTCTCACAGCCTGATGGGCCAGACACATTTAAAGTCTGTTGGATTGAGGCACTGGAAATTGAAAGTAAATGTACCCTGCATGTTAGCTGCAAGCCACTCTCTACTGATGTGACAATCTTCTACTCTAGCCTAACATACTTTAAGAAAAAAGATGACTAGAACTGGGACCAAGATGCCTCTGTCCCCAAAGAAGAATTAAAGTGATATGCACACATTCAAGTTTGCAAGGACTCTTTGACCCTGGAATCTAGAACCCTGTAGGTAAGCTACAGCAGACAACTGAGTGGACCGCTGAGAAAGATTTCAGTGAACTATGTATATTTATGCAAATGTATGTCTCGGGCAATAAATGATTTAGCCCATACTCCATGCTGGTTATGTGAAATGTTGAGTTCGAGTTGTAGGAAGGACCTTTGAAAGCTTCTCTCTACCCCAATTATCTTATTAACTTTGCCTCAGTTCCCAATTCCTAAGCACCATGATACCTATCCTCCTTTATTCTTTCTTCTCACTATGTATTTTCCAGGATTGAGACTATGTTATGTGTAATTCTCAAGTTTCAACCCTTTCTTAACTGAGGTATGTATGTTTCATGGCATTTTGCCTGGCCAAGTATTTAGCTCATGCTTAATCCATTGACTTGACATATCCTTGCTCAACCGAAGGTATAGACAGAGATTTCTACTACTAGCCCTCTCTTTCCCTACAGGAACAGTTCCTCTGTACATCCCCTTGGATAAAATGATCAAAATATGAGAAGGAGAGACAAAGTGAGGTACCACGAGCAAACCACATTAATAAGGAGAGAATATTTGACTGAGCTGATTTTGCTCCATATGCTTTTGGTAAGTATATTTACTAGCCTTGTTGAGACAAAAGTTTGCACAAAAATATAAGTATCTGGCTGTTAAAGCTAAGAAGGAACTATGTAGAATAATGTATACCATTCTGAAAAAAAAATTAAAGATGTTCATTTTTATTATGTTTAAAAACTCTAATCATGGATATAAAACTCCTAATTTGCCTGCTCCGTGAACAAGTAGTGAACCCTTGTATTTGTATAGCGTCTGTTTCCATGGAAGATAAGTAGTAAATGTTAGCTACAGAATATATAAATGCAGATTTGATTATAAAAAATATCTTTTACAAATACGTTTTCTTTCCATTTTAGTAATAGCCCCAAACTCAGTAAGAAAAGCAACTGTATTTTGGCTGAGGGCCTATTTGCTGTAGAAAAACAAGGCCATTTTCCTCCTATTTAAAACATAACATGCTTTTTCTTCTATTTAATTCACAGGGTGTTTTTTATGAATTTTCCTAATTCTCCAGTGCGTCGCTACAGCAGTCTATGTGAATGACGTTGATGTCTTAGGGGGAAATACTTCCCATTGAGATACATTTGATTTACACATAACCGAAGTAAGCAGAAAGAAAAAAAAAACAGTCTGATGATATTTAGAAGTAGACAAACTTTACTTACTTTATAGGAACCCCTACTTAGTTTAATGTGACAATAACAAGGAAAAAAAATTATTGTTCGTTGTCAGCTCATTTAGATGTATCTGTGTTGAATTTCAGAAATGAACATACTTTAGGCTCTAAGGGTAATGTGTTAGAATGCATCATTTGGGGGCAGTTTCTTCAGTCAATTCACTAGACTCAGAAAGGGCTCTTCTTTAGATTGGCTTCTAATAGTGAAGGGATTATTAAGGTATAAGCTTCCATTAAACTTCATTTTTAATGGCCCAAATAAGTGACTCTTTCTTCCCAGACCATTAAAAATAATAATAATAGGGAATTATAAGCAAGAAAGGAGATCACTCATAACTTAAAAACTAAATAAAAATGAAATAAACCCCTGAAAAAAGTGGAAAACAGACTTTGAGGG
The DNA here is from genome assembly GCF_030222135.1 of Aotus nancymaae. Classification (NCBI taxonomy): domain Eukaryota; kingdom Metazoa; phylum Chordata; class Mammalia; order Primates; family Aotidae; genus Aotus; species Aotus nancymaae. Next base: position 28,665,263 of record NW_026988435.1, read on the forward strand.
CCAAAAAAAGCACCTTCCTCTTGTTCTTGAAGTACATCTTGCATTTGCCTACCATTCATTTGACAGCACCCAAGGATTTTTTTTTTCTAAAACATAAAAGTTTTAGTAGTACTGAAGCACTACCCTAACTCTCAATGTTTTAGAAAATAAATGAGGATTGATTTCTTCTTCTATGTTGCCTTTTCAAAATAGGAAAAAATGATAGATAAACCAAGAGGATTGAATTTATGCATAAAGAGATTTCAGGAATCACTAATTCAATCTTACCAAAGTCCTTAACAAATTTCCTTTTTTTTTTTTTTCTATTTGAGTAACTTCTCATCCCTGGTAGAGTAGGCGGGACAGCTACATTCTACTACAACAACAAATACAAGAACAAACATGGTGATTCAGGTAAAAACACAGAACTCAGAGTTTGCCAGTGCGTTGTCTTCACAGAGCGATAATTACCACAAACCTGTCACCACCGGTTATATCATCAAAAGATCACAAGTAATTACAAGCAAAGTTCTCATCAATAAAGGCAATAACTAGTTCAAATACAAGTCAGATATCAAAACAAAAACAATATGTAGTGACTTTAGAATATGATTGCAAATTACTTGACAATCTTCTCATTAAGACTGTCATCTCTTAAAATCTGGCGGGCTAGTCACTATTTCAGCCATTCGAGTGTAACTGAAGTTAGGCCACATGATTGTTTTTCTTGACTATGCTATTGCCATAACCCGATACCACAGAGCTGACAGCCTAAACAACAGAAATTTATTTTTTCTTTTAGTTCTGGAGGCTAAAACTCCAAAATAAGCTGCCAGCAGGTTTGGCTTTTCCAGAGGTTTCTCTTTTTGGGTTGCAGACAGCTGCTTTCTGTCTTTCTTTGGCCTTTCTTCAATGTTTGTCCTTGCCTAGTGTCTTATTCTTATAAAGACATCACTCATATTGGATTAGGCTCCACCATTAGGATATGGTTTAACCTTAATTACCTCTTTAAAGGTGCCATTTTCAAATGCAGTGATATTGAGTGTTAGGGCTTCAACATATAAGTTGATGGGGGGGCAGAGAGGTGCACTGCAGCTCTTAACAATGACTTTCAAAGATAGGTTATAACAGATTGCACAATCTCCAATTTTAAACCTGGAAAATTTAATTTTATAGTCTTGGATTGTCATTTAAAATATTAAACTGCCTTGAGACTATATACTGTGCAAAACCAAAAGCTGTGTATGGGGGGGCAATGCAGAGAGCAGCCATTCCATATTTTAAATGAAACTTGACGGATACATATAGGTATATAGATAGGTTTCATGGATGTGAATATGTTGCAACATCAGGTTATTGATTTTTTACTTTCTACCCCTTAGGACTACAGTTGGAGTGTCTAGATCAGAGAATAATGTAATACTGAATTTGAAAGTGTGAAGAAATGACATGTGAATGCTGGGATATTCCAAGACTTGGTACCCAGTCTCTTCTCAATGTACAAATGTAACTCATTATTATTCCCAGTTATGTAACTTGTGATGGATTACATAGCTACAGGTAACTGAGCCAAATCTGAACACATCTGTGGAATCTCAAAGATCACTAATGCATGTATCAAACAATCTCTCATTTTCAAACATATTTCCAAATGGACACATAAAAATAATATATTTATGAAACTACTGTAAAATATATGTGACTTTTGGAAGCAATGAGGATGATCAGAAAACACAGCTTTACCACATATGACCTATGTGGCTTTGAGCTTCTTCAGATATCATTTCTTTAATATGCAAAATGAGACCACTAATACCTTCCTGTAAGATTGGTAAAAAAAAAAAAAAAAAAAAACTTAAATGACAAATGGATTCAATATATGAGAAAACATCCTAGAGTATGTTAAGCACCATGCACATATACTATATTTTTATTATTTGAAGAATATAAATGCAGAGCCGGGTGCCAGTGGCTCACACCTGTAATCCCAGCACTTTGGGCGGTCAAGAGGGGTGGATCACTTGAGGCCAGGAGTTTGAGAGCAGTCTGGCCAACATGGTGAAACCCCATCTTTACTAAATATACAAAAATTAGCTAGGCGTAGTGGCAGGGGCTTGTAATCCCAGCTACTCGGCAGGCTGAGGTGGGAGAATCACTTGAACCCAGGAGGCAGAAGTTGCAGTGAGACAAGATCACACCACTGCACTCCAGCCTGGACAACAGAGTGAGACTCCATCTCAAAATATATATATATATAAATGTAGTATAAATTCAATAACTCTCAAAATAATGCACCTTGAAATATGTACATGATTTATTTTGCATGCTTCCTATTTGATTACATTTTATTTAATTAGAAATAATGAAAAATATTTTATATGATGTATATATGCTATCTATAACATATAGCATTTTTGGCTTAACATTTATATTTATTGAAGAAATATAATTTGAACTGCCAAAGTATTTTAAGTTACTAAGGTATTTCTTCATTATTTAAATTTATAGGAACACAAAAAATTATTGGATGGTATATTGTTTGACTTGCTTTAATCTTTGTGGAAATTCCCAGATACTAGTTTTTAACATGGTTAGGTTTGATTATTTTGCTTGCAAATTTTTTTCATTACAATCAACTCCACCATTTCTGTATCCTGATATACAGTAGATAAAATAATGTTTTTACCAAAATAAGCATACAAAATACATATAAAAGAATAAAGATTAGTAACATAATTGTCTTTTTCTTCAATTAAAACTTGTAAAATTATCCATAAATCATCATAGAATTCCTAAGCACACACCCATATTCCATTTATTTTATGAATTACAATTTAGTAGGCGTACTATACATGTGCAACTTTGCCTATTTAAAAGTAGGTGATTTCTATGTGATATCATATTAAAATTAATATTTCTTAACCTCTTACAATAAAAAGTTTTTCTTTTTTTTTTTCTTTTGAGATGGAATCTTGTCCTGTTGCCCAGGCAACAGGGATTTGCGATGGCAAATCTAGGCTCACTGCAATCTTGGCCTCCCAGGTTCAAATGATTCTCGTGCCTCAGCCTCTTGAGTAGCTAGGATTACAGGTGCCTGCCACCACACTCAGCTAATTTTTGCATTTTTTTTTAGTAGAGACAGGGTTTCACCATGCTGTCTAGGCTGGTCTCAAACTCCTCACCTCATGATCCACCCACCTTGGCCTCCCAAAGTGCTAGGATTACAAGTGTGAACTACTGTGCCCAGCCAATAAAAAGCATTCTATGTGACTTCGGTGAATATTTAAATACCACAACATATAATAAGGTTGCCAATGCCAAACAAACAGTTAGGGCAGGAGTGCAAAACAATATTTAGTAATGGGATAAAGTAGGAGAAAACTCTTCTTTTATTTTCTATCCTCTCTCTCTCTCTCTCCCCCGTCGTGTGTGTGTGTGTGTGTGTGTGTGTGTGTGTGTGTGTGTGTGTGTTTTGACAGAGTCTCGCTCTGTTGCCCAGGCTGGAGTGCAGTGGCACGATCTTGGTTGGCTGCAACCGCTGCCTCCCAGGTTCAAATGATTCTCCTGCCTCAGTGTCCTGAGTAGCTTCAATTACAGGCATGTTCCACCACACTCAGCAGATTATTGTAATTTTAGTGGAGAACTGGTTTCACTATGTTGGTCAGGTTGGTCCCGAATTCCTGACAACAGGTGATTCACCTGCCTTGGTCTCCCAATGTGCTGGGATTACAGGTGTTAGCCACTGTGCCCAGCCTTAGATTGGCTTCTTAACACCACATTAGAGATGCCAGAAAAAGGGTCTGCAAATTTGAAGGCAGATCAACAGAAATTACCTAACCAGAATCCTCTCACAATTCTGAAGATAGATCAACAGATTCAATCTACCAGAGTCTGTAATCTTAAGACAGAAAAACATAAAGTCATGAAATCTATAATCTCTAGGACAATAGCAAGAGATCTAACATATCCATTACTAAAATTCTATGAGGACAGGAAATAGAATACAGAAGAAAAACTGAAGAAAGAAAGTCTAAAAGTTTCCTAAATTGGAAAATGCAAACTTACAAATTGAAAACAAACAAAAAAAACCCCAGCAAACCTCACACACACAAAAAACCATACCCAGACCCATCACAGTCTTACAGCTAAAGACCAAAGATGAACATGAAACCTTGAAGCAGTCAGAATCAAATAGCACATTACATAAAGGGAAGGAAATAATCTCAGCTGACTTATTCTGATATACAATAGATGCCAAAATACAGTGGAGCAGTATCTTTAAAGTTTTAGGCTAGGAGTGGCTAGCTCCAGATTTCTACATACTGTGAAAGTATCCTGTTAAAATGAAGGAAAATAGTCCAGGTGCACTGTTTCATGCCTATAATCCCAGCGCTTTGGGAGGCTGAGGAGAGCAAATCATTTCAAGTCAGGAGTTCGAAACCAGCCTGGCCAACATGGTGAAACCCCATTTCTAGTAAACGTACAACAATTAGTTGGGTGTGGTGGCTGACAGCTGTAATCCCAGCTACTCGGGAGGCTGAGGTAGGAGAATCACTTGAACCCAGGAGGTGGATTGCAATGAGCTGAAAGCATGCTACTACACTCCAGCCTGGGAAACAGAGCCAGACTTTGTCTCAAAAAGTAAATAAAGGAAAATAAATAATTTTTAAACACAAAAAGTAAACAAAGTTTAAACGAAACTGTACTATAAAAAATGAAAATATCTTCCGATTAACAGAAAAAAAGAAAGAAACTCACATCTTAGACTTACAAAATTATTGAATTATTTGAGAAATTTTGTTTGTTTTGTTTGCTTCATTAGGTATTGGAAGTGCTTGATATGAAATGAAAACATTATATTTATAAGTGCAGTTCATAAGGCCTAAGGAAATGTAAATAAGTTACGAATGAAAAGATGAGGTAAATTTAATTATTTTCTAACTACACTCATTTAATATTATTCAAAGAGAAAGTTGTTTTAAAAAATATAGATTAATGAGTAGAACAATAAAATATATATTTTGCCTTACACAACCTCAGATAATCAAGGTAATTTATAACTTTAACGAACTGAATGCTAATTTTAAAGCCCAACAATTCTACGTAGACCTTTGCTTGCACAAACTGAACATCAAAAATCTGACACTGGCTCTACTATTCAAAAAATGACAACAGTTCACCAGGAAATCAATAACAAAAGGCTCTTTTCTCCAAGAATCCAGCGTTTTCTGCATGGTGTGGCATACAGATACTGGAAAGAAACAGTGGGGGATCCTATAAAAACGATTGTAAAAATGTTCCATAAAATTGATTCTTAATGCCACTCAGTGCTTGCTATCATCCTCACTTGACAGTCATTCATCTATATGTGTTAAATCAATGGGGAAAATTACTTAACCAGACTCTCAAGCACATTGCTAGTTTGTCTCTCAGACATGCTGTTCTGAATAAGGAAGAATATGTCTGCATGGGTTGAATAGCAAGAAAGACGTTCAGACTGGGTCCAGATGATGATTCTGCCATCTCACTCTTCACCTCTCTTACGATGCCTTTGAGGTTACTATGAGATGGCCATACACTTATTTCTCAACCCAAGTAATAGTTTTAAGAACTGACATTTGAGTTCAGGCCAGTCTATACTCTAAAGAAATAGCCTTTATGTAAGCTAAGTTTGCCTTAAGACAAGGCAGGTTTTTTCTTTTATTTTTTTTTTTTTAATTTTAAATTGTTCATTTTAATGGAAAAACTAAGAAGCCTGTATAGTCATACTTCAGAGACACTGCAGCTTCAATTCCAAACCACCATAATTAAGTGAATACTGCAATAAAGTGAGTCACACAAATTCTTCATTTTTCCAGTGCCTATAAAAGTTATGTTTACACTGTGCTGTAGTCTCCTAAGTATAGCAGGTTTTTTTCTACTCCCTATTTGTTTTCTTTCTGCTCCTCATTTTCACCCATTCACCTATCCTTCTCTCTACTAATCCACCTGCTCTGTGGCTCTATCTATGGCTAGGGCACTCTCTTTTTCTCTTATATAAACATATTTTTGTTGATTCCTGTCCTTTCTGGTTCCAGAATACTGGTTAACTCATTTTCTAATTTTGAATACAAGTTTTGGTGAAAACAAAGATCGTATTTTGTATCTGCACTTATTACCTTAGTACATCAACCAGGAACTGTAGTGATTCAAGCCAAACATTCTGCACATACATGTGTTGGCTTAACTGGTTGAGTGTTACTTAAATAACCACACCTAGTGGGTGGAAATATCTATGACCAGACAGTCAGCTATGAATGAGTCTGTTTAGAGAGAATACTGTGGGGATGAAACAGAAGAAGCTGCTGTCATCTCGTTTATCTCAAACATCACGTTTGGTGACGTTACACTGGATAGGGAAAACTGATGATAATTCTTCTGAAAAATAAGTTGGTCTGTTTGACAAGCTAAACACTGATCACAAGATTGTCACAAAAAAAGCTCAACTTATTTATTAAAACTATGATTTTGAACATAATAATATAGATTATGATCTAAGTGTCCATACATAATGCAATCTAAGTGTCTGTTTATTATTCAATTAAGAGTTATATGTTCTGTAATACTAAGTATAGGCAACCCAAGTTATCACATTAAATAAAATACATCTGCTTTCACTGAACTTACCTCTCAGTGTGTGTCATGGTAACTTTAATTCACAACCAACGGGGATTAAAAATTGCAAAAACTGAATTTACAGTTTATAGAAGTGGAGAGCTACGTATATTTGCTATCAAATATAAGCAACACAAGAGGAAGCACATCATAATAAGATTAAAACTGATTTTTAAATGTATGAATTTTATATATTTTTATTCCCAAAGAGAATATATTTCTTGGAAGTATTTTATTTATGATTGAGCAACAAATTATCACAATACTTACTCATTTAAAACAACAGCAGTCTACTATGTTTCACAGTTTCTGTGGGTCAGGAAATCAGAAGCTACTCAGATGGGATTTCCTGGCTGAGAGTTTCATGGGATCTCTTTTGAAGCTAAAATCACAGAGTACTGTGGCTATAGTCATATCAAAGACTTCTTCACTTGTATGTCTAGTGCTTAGTCAATGAAAATTTGAACAGCCAATGGCTGGAGTAGCCAGGGCTTCTTGAACATCTTTTTCTGCCTCTATATCATCTTTTCCCTGGTCTCTACAGTGTGGCTGTGGAGTTGCTTAATACAGTGGCCCACAACTCCAAAGGTATGTATCACGACAGAGAAGGTAAAAGTAGTGTTGCCTTTTCATGATCTAGCCTCAGAAAGAATGCAGCATAACTTCTGTTTCACCTTTTTAATAGAAGCAGTTATAAAGCTCAGCCCAGATTCAAAGAAGGGAACATAAGCTAACCTCTCAAAAGAAGAATGTCAATGTTATATTGTAAGAACAGCATGTAGAATGGGTTGTATGTCCACATATTGGAGTTTTTATCTCTAGAGGGGAAAAAAAATTCCAGAGTAGCCACTAGCACATTCCAATTCTAGGCACAACACTGCTTAAGTTTGGAGGTGACTAATTGTTTAATGTGTAGAGAAATAAAGTGGCTAAAGGGAGATTGAAGATGTATATATTATTATTATTATCATTATTATTATTGAGATGGAGTTTCATGCTGTCACCCAGGCTGTAGTTTAGTGGTGCGATCTCAACTCACTTCAACCTCCACCTCCCCGATTCAAGCAATTCTTCTGCCTCAGCCTCCTGAGTAGCTGGGATTACAGGCACCTGTGATCAGGCCCAGCTAATTTTTGTATTTTTAGTAGAGACAAGGTTTCACCATGTTGGCCAGGCTGGTGTCAAACTCCTAGCCTCAGGTGATCCACCCATCTCAGTCACCCAAAGTGTTAGGATTATAGGCCAACGTGCCTAGCTGGATTGAAGAGATATTATAATTGAGGTAGAAAATGTTTGCATCATCAAAAAAGACATGCACCATATATGTGTGCAGGTGATTATGATGAGAAGAATGTGGTGCCTATTACCAGTTATATATGAATTAAAGAGTATTATAAAAACTCTGAACTATCAAGTGTGGTTAAGACAGTAAGAAACAATTGTATTCAACATGGTCTGTTGCCTGCCTATGATATAACCAGAGTCTCTCCTGTAGTGAAGGAGAAATCACGGGTGAGACTTGCAACTCTATGGAACCAGAATCAAGGCAAAGGCAGCTCTTAGCCTCTGACAGAGGACTGTAATTCATATCTGAAGTTTGTGGCATAGGTAATTTTTTACTGGTCCTGCTAGGGTGAATGATATGATACCCTAAGTCTTCTGCACATTTATCACTATGTTTTCCTTTAGAAGTATAAAAATGTACAGAATTCAATACTTGAGTATACATAGTGAAATATATAAATACATATATATTTTAATATTTATACTAAAAAATAAGCAACTAATCCTAACAATTTTAAACTGTACTATTTGAATGAAAAAACTATTGTAGCAGTATTTTAGGTTAACAGAGAAGTTATTCAAGGTGGTAAGAAGCTCTCTTAAATGGCTGTTGTTTGGATAACCTAACAGATTTGTTTTAAACAGGAACAGAAACCCAGTGGATGGAGTCAGAGGGAGACTAATTTCAAAGATAAGTGTAAATTTGCATGGAAATGTAAATATGTGACTATGATGAGGACATGCACGCATATACACATATTTAATAACTCTCAAGTAGACAAATATACCACACAAAATACATGTACTTCAGAACTATTAAAAAATAGAATGAGGTTGTTTAAGAGAAAGGAAGATCTCGCTTAGTGGAGAGTGTTAGATTTGCCTTTTCATCGAAAGATTTGATTACTCAAGCTGGACCCAGTGAGTGAATCCACAGTATCACTGTATTCCACTGATGAACTATGGGCTTAAGGAAACCAATATGTGTAGTTACTTAGATACTTATAAAGGACAAATGTTTACAAGTGTATATTTATGGTCTAGAATCCTCTGCACAAGGCAAAATTTTTATTTGTTCCTTCTGCACTATTTTGTCCATCCACCCTCTCATCTAGCACTTAAATTAGTTGCCTTTTTCATCATCCTGGGGAATTATCTTGTGTTAATACTCATAACCTGAAGGGAACTGACCCCAAAGAAGTGCCAAAATGCTTATGTGCACTGTGACTGTCTTCACCTGATTAGGAATTGGCTAAAGTTTGAGTTTGGTGTGATAATCTGCTATAAAAATGCTCCCCACAGAGCAACGAACCTGTGAAAGATTACTCAGCCTGCAGATTGCACAAGCCCTCTCATACCAAACACAGAATCTCTACTGAGCTAAGTAGCAACAAATACAGCATCTGACATTTACTTACTCAAATCTTAAATGTATGCCCACAGGGAGTTTCAAGTAGAAGCTAAATGAACACCTCAAAGTGGAGGTAAAGAAATTAAAAATATTGGAGAAATGATGCTTTCACACCTGGAGTCTATGAAGTTCAGTGATTTAATCTATTCTTTGGCCTCAGCTTCAGCACAATGATTTCTGAGTCCAATTCTCTTTCTGTTACACTTTAAACTCCCTGTGTCATTGTTCTCCAGTCTGCCTATATTTGGAGAAACTAATTTGACTGGGAAAATATGGCTATCATGATTCCACTTTTTGATTGAAATTGTTACAAATGTAAAATCAGGATTAAAAGAACACAATCAATCTGTAAGAAGTGGTGGGTATTTCATCAAATATCAAAAGGTCAAATAGTATGAAGTAATATTCCTACATTAGGAAAATTACTAAGAAAATTCAATCTACTGGGAACTCTTATCTTTGAAATGTTTTAAAGGTCATAGAACAAACAATTTAAAACTATTTCAAAAAATAGTTGTTTAAAATTTATTTATCTTGCTGTCTTTCTTTTTAACATATGTCACTCCTTTATAAAAAATACTCTCACTAAAATAAAATAAAATCTCAGAGACAATTAATAAACATATTTATAAAATATAAAATTATCTTTAATTTTTATACAATGTGGTCTCTGAAATATTTGAGACTATTCATATCACTTTTGTGAAACCCTTATATATTTGCTTTCTATAACATATGCTCAGTTATCTTTTTGATCTCTGAAATGTACCTCAATTTATTTGCTGCAACTTGGAAATTTAGCTTCAGAAACCGTGTGGCATGAACTCTGTAATCTATTCACACAGAACTTCTCACTATTTCTCCTTAAAAAATCTGAACATTTGTAAAGTTGATGATTTCATGGAAATATATTCTTCTTCCTCCCCATCTCTTTACACCTTTGATTACTGTGTTTACCAAATTCCTGGTCATTCTTCAAGATCTTGTTGATAATTTTCTTACTCTGTGAGGCTTTTTACTCTAAATATAAGTCAAATTCTACCACAGAGCCTTATTCCCATGTCACAGCAAAGCTGTGGGCAGAGAAGAGACATTCAATTTATGTAATATATCAAACAAGGGCTCTAGATTCAGAAGTCCTAGATTTAAATTTTAGCTCTTTTGTGGGTTTGAAATCCTCCTCTGGAAGTCTTTGCTTCTTCATAGCAAACAGAGCTAATAACCACTTTCCTGTAAGAATTACATGAGAAAACAGATGAACATCACCTGTTACAGAATTTAGTTGAAAATTCTATAACCAGTTGCTACTACAGACACTATTATTATGATTTCTCTACTTTTCCACCTCTTTTTAATAATGATAAATAAATAAATAGAAATATTAAAATATCCTTTCTTTGTAAATCTATATTACTCAGATGGGATTATCAAGATAATCCCATCTCTTTAGACATCTGATATAATTTGGCTGTGTCCCAACTGAAAATCTCAACTTGAACTGTAATCCCCATAATCCCCCCTTGTCAAGAGTGGGGCCAGGTGGAGGTACTTGGATCATGGGAGCAGTATTCCTCATGCTAGTCTAGTGATAGTGAGTGAGCCTTATGAGAACTGATGGTTTTAAAGCATCTAGCATTTTTCCTGCTTGCACTCGTTCTCTCTCCTGACACCCTGTGAAGAAGGTGCCTGCTTCTCCTTTGCCTTCCTCCATGATTGTAAGTTTTCTGAGGCCTCCCCAGACATGTGGAACTGTGAGTCAATTAAACCTCTTTCCTTCATTAATTACCCAATCTCAGGTATTTCTTCATAGCAGTATGAGAACAGACTAACACCTGAGACTGGGTAATTTATAAAGGAAAAAGTTTTAAGGGACTCACAGTTCCACATGGCTTGGAAGGCCTCACAGAAGGCAAAGGAGGAGCAAAGGCACGTCTTACATGGCAGCAGACAAGAGAGTGTGTGCGGGGGAACTGGCCTTTGTAAAACCATCAGATCTCATGAGACTTATTTGCTATTATGAGAACAGCATGGGAAAAACCAACCTTTATGATTCACCTATCTATCTCCCACCTGGTCCCTCCCATGGCATGTGGGGATTATGGGAGCTACAGTTCAACATAAGATTTGGGTAGGGACACAGCCAAACCATATCGGTCTGTAATACTGCATCTGCAGAAAAATTTGCCAATTTCTCTCATTTCTTTTATATATAAAATTTTTTGATCATGGACATCTCAATGTGTTAAACACTCAGATAAAGACCATGAGGAAATCTGAGTTACCTTTGCAATTGGAATAACCTCCTGGATAACATTAGTAAATACTAAATGTCAATGCTCTATTTACCTACCCCTCAAAGATTTGCTAAAAATATTTTAATCATCAACATTCAGTACACTAACTCCATAATATGAGCATCACAAATTTATATAGAAATAAGTCTTTGTATCTTGATGAATATTTAAGGCTTAGTAGTTAACAGCATTTTTATCTACTGATGATACTAAGTGCTTTCTCAAGGTTAATGAATTTTAATATGGAAGCCATTATATTACTCTGTCTGCTTCTCACTGTCTGCTGCACTGAAAAAAATCCAATCTATTAAAACTCAGTGTGGGGCAAAGCCATGATGACCCACTAGTAATTGCTGGTTGACAATGTTGCACAATAGTTGGTCCAAAAGAAATCTGGCCTTATAGATCTGGCAGGGGAGTCTAGTAAACTGGCACAAAGGTTATTGCAGAATATAAATCAGAAATTGAATAACAGTAGTCACCCCACTGATAGAACACTGAGGTTATGTTTACTCAAGTGGTAGCAACATGGTTATAGAACCACTGGTAGCATTCATCTCAGGCAAATTAATTAGCTTAGATTTCTCCAAAGCCACGTAGCAAAGATTGCAAATCATTGGAGAAACCAATTAAACTACAATAAAGAAGCCCATGCTGATCAGTTTGGCCATATATTATGCACTGCAGAGTCCCTCAAGCATTCTCCTTTTATGTGCATTCACATAATTATGATCCTGGCCAGAATGGAAAAAGAGAAATTATTGAAACAATTGATTAAAATTTAAGTTTTATGTATGGGATTTTTGGATGTAATCAAATGCTAACAGTTGGTTATCTGGGTGAGAGAATGGTTTGAACTTTTCTTGTAACTTTTGTGTACATTTAAATTATTTCAAAATAGAAATTATTTAAAAAAATTAAACTTCCAAAGAATAAAAAGCATTATGAAATAAAAATAGTAATGATAAATAAATAACCTAACAAGCAAACCTACAATAATAATTTGATTTTCAATCAAGTCAACCTTAAAATTAAAAAGTAAATCGGAAAATGATATCTTTCTTTTTATTGTTGGCCCAATCTGTCTCAAAGAATATAATACTTAATGAACACATATACGAAAGGTAATAATACATTTTGGATATTTAAAAAGCAGGTCTTGATATAATTGTATTTTTTAGAAACAGTCTATGTTTTCTATTTTAAGGCACATACAATCAAGGCAGTGCATGGCACAAAATATTTTTTCTATTTTAGTATTGTTTGCACAGCTGCCCAGTACTTCAGAAAAAATCACATCAGGCATATTTTGAAGTAATTTATGGTCTTTTGGAGTGACATAGGACAGCCATATAGCTGACATCTTTGGTGCTATTTGCAGCCTGAGTATAGCCTCATATGCTCTCTTGTCCCAAAACACATCCAAAGCAGGCCTAGATGGGTTCTGAACATTTGGTGTTTTCTCATATCATCACCTTCTAAGTTCATGCTCCTTATTACAGGAAGACAAGCCTATCAGAACAGATGTTCAGTTGAGTGGAAAGAATAGATTACAGATTGAATCAATGATTCACAATGGATACTTTAATAAAACAAATTAGTTATTTTTGTTATTATATTACCCAGACTTTGACAAAATAATATGTCTTTTTCATATTATGGTCATTTTATGAAGATCTTCCTCTCACACAAACACTTACTGGCTAACAAATATAACAGGATTCTTGTTTCTGCTGCATTTCAGACAAAAATTGTACATTTTCAACCAAATTTCCTGAAAGAAATGTGAAAACGTTTAGGCAACAGTTGCCTGACTTTGATGCATTCCTCATTTTTAAAGTGTTTTATTATTTATTCAATCAATCAGAGCCATAGATTTTATTGGATTTAGCTACCTAATGTCTGCACTTCATTTCATTTTGGCAATTTATTAATTTATTTTTAAATTGTAAATAAAAATTGCATATATTTTGGCTGAATTGAACTAATTTACATACATATTTTCTCACATACCATTTTGTTAGAACATACCACTTTGTGAGAATACTTAAAATCTATTCTTTTAGCAGTTTTCAAGAATATATTGTTATTAGTTATAATTCACCATATATTATCTCTTGAACTTATTCCTTTTGCCTAATTTTTTTTAGTTCTTTGAACAACATCCTCCTGACATCAATCTCCCACCCACCACCAACCCTTGGTAACTACCATGCTACTCTCTACTTTTATGATTTCAGCATTTTTAGACTTCTCACGTAAGTGAGTTCATGTGTAGTATTTTTCTTTCTTTTAGGCAATATCCAGTTCAGATCCTCATTTGTCATAGAGTCTTACAAGAGCACTTCTTCAGAAGTGATCTCTCCTCTTCAGGTAGTATGACATGATTTCCAAAAGTTTACTCCATTGAAGGTTCTGATCCTTGAAATGATGTATTTTCTATAAATTATATTTTCAATTAAGTTTGGAAAGTACTATATACTACAACCCCTCTTGTAGAAATTGAAAAGGCAGATTCACTATTAAAAGTTCTGAAATTGCCAGAATTAATAAATCAAATTAGCTTGGTTTAATCTAGGTTTCTTTAATGTACTTGATGATGGAAGCTTTCCCCATCATCTAAGATTTATTCACATCCTCCTGAATTATATTTCATGTATCTCAATTTAAGAAATATTGTATTATGAAAGGTAGATAAAATATATTAATGATTTTTTTTTCTAATTTATGATGTCCTCATTATTTGCAGTCAAAGTGGTTTTCTTATTTTCCTTTTTGCACATTTATGACAGCTTTGCGCATTGTGTTCTTTCTTGGTTCTCCTAGAATGCCTAGCAATGTCATGGTATGTTTTCAATCTTTTTTATTTAGCTAACTTATTTTTATAAAAATATGAATTAAACAAATATAAAAACAAAAAATATGTCTTGTTGATGAAAGACTACCAATAAGAAGTAATGTCATGTTTAATTAATAGTCTGAAAAGACATAAAATGGCATAAAGAATAGTGTAGGGAATGGTATATATAAAAAACACAGAGCTTAAAAAATAAAACTTTACAAGTTGAAACTGGCTAGCCATATGCAAAAAAAAAAAAAAAAAACTGAAACTGGACCCCTTCCTTACACCTTGTACACAGATTAACTCAAGACTAACTCAAGACTAAACCTGAGACCTAAAACCATACAAACCCTAGAAGAAAACCTAGGCATGGACAAAGACTTCATGACTCAAACACCAAAAGCAATGGCAACAAAAGCCAAAATTGACAAATGGTATCTAATTAAACTAAAGAGCTTCTGCACAGCAAAAGAAGCTATCATAAGAGTGAACAGACAACCTACAGAATGGGAGAAAATTTTTGCACTCTAGCCATCTGACAAAGGGATAATATCCAGAATCTACAAAGAACTTAAACAAATATACAAGAAAAAAATCAAACAACCCCATCAAAAAGTGGGCAAAGGATGTGAACAGACACTTCTCAAAAAAAAAAAAACATTTATGCAGCCAACAAACACATGAAAAAAACTTCATCATCTTTGGTCATTGGAGAAATGCAAATCAAAACTACCATGAGATACCATCTCACACCAGTTAGAACGGCAGTCACTAAAAAATCAGGAAACAACAGATGCTGGACAAGATGTGGAGAAATAGGAACACTTTTACACTGTTGATAGGAGTGTAAATTAGTTCAACCATTGTGGAAGACAGTGTGGTGATTCCTCAAAGATCTAAAACCAAAAATACCATTTGACCCAGCAATCCTATTACTGGGTGCATACCCAAAGGATTATAAATAATTCTGCTGTAAAGACACTTGCACATGTATGCCTATTGTGGCACTGTTCACAATAGCAAAGACTTGGAACCAACCCAAATGCCCATCAATGATAGATTGGATAAAGGAAATGTGACACATATATACCATGGAATTCTATGCAGCCATAAAAAATCATGAGTTCATGTCGTTTGCAGGGACATGGATGAAGCTGGAAACTATCATTCTCAGCAAACTAACACAAGAACAGAAAACCAAACACTACATGTTCTCACTCATAAGTGGGAGTTGAACAATGAGAACACATGGACACAGGGAGGGGAACATTACACACTCAGGCCTTTCAGCTGGTGGGGCTATAGAGGAGGGATAGCATTAGGAGGAAATATCTAATGTAGATGACAGGTTGATGGGTGCAGCAAACCACCATGGCACATGTATACCTGTATAACAAACCTGCACGTTCTGCACATGTACCCCAGAACTTAAAGTATAATAAAAAAGGAATGGTTATTTAAAAAACTTAAGGAAGTAATAGAAAAATCTGTATGTGGTCCTCAAAACCTGTATTATTTATACTATGTGGCCTGTTACAGAGAAACAAAATAAAAACAATAGCTTTGCTAGGGAATATCTTGTATATGGCATGTCATGAATTTTTTAAAAGTATAATATTACAAACTCTGTCTTTACTAATAAATGTAGTACAGTTGTATTTATTGTGTTTACTAGAAAGTTTAGGGTCTTTTTTCTACCATTGTGCGTACTGCTTTCTATTCATCAGTTTTCCCTTTTAAACCTTTATATATTTTTATTGTACTTTAGGTTCTGGGGTACATGTGGAGATCATGAAGGATTGTTACATAGGTACATGTATGGCAACGTGGTTTGCTGCCTCCATCCCCCGTCACCTATATCTGGCATTTATCTCCCCCTTATCCCTCCCTAACCTCCCACCCCCTGCTGTCCTTCCCCTAGCACCGCCCCTATCAGACCTCAGTGTGTGATGTTCACCTCCCTTATAATTTATTTTTTAGGTAAAGTGTACACAATGAAAAAAATGTATTTAATATCTTATTTTAAGGATCCTAGCAAAGCTCTTAGTGTAACTTTAAAATAATATATAACTTAATCTACCATTTTATTCAATCCAGAATATTAAGCCAAAATTAAAATACAGTTTCTTCACTGCAGAAAAAAAATTCTAATCACCTCCACTGGGTCTGAAAGTCAGTTCCTCAGTTTCTTATTTATCTATTTGTATTTTCTTCCTTTTATACTGGAAGCTTCTGACATTTGTAATTTCGGTTTTTACCATTACTTATTTTAAGTAATGTGATTACTTTTAATTAAAGGCAATTATTTTTGTACCAAGTTAATATTATGACATCACCTGAGAAAAATGCCAGTATATATCAGTCTCTTTGGTAATGGCAAGGGGGTTGCTACAATTTGTTACTGTTTGCCTCTTCAGGGTCCTTGCTGTCTGAACTGAAGCTCCACCCGATCTTGTAGGAGATCAAAAGACAGAAAGACAGATTGTGATGAATGACAGGAAAAGGAATAGGGGATTGAGGTGTAGGGGATTGAAAGTTATGTTGGAGGGCAAGCCAATCAGTGTGGTGATGGATTTCACTCTGGCTTCCCAGGCTCTTGCTCTTTCCTGCAGGGGTGGAGTTTGCAGTGAACAACTCGACTTCCTAAATCTGCTATGCCTTATCTATGCTTCCTCTTCTATTATCTCCTTTCTTCCTTTGGCTTGACTAAGTTTTTCATTCTAATATTTATGTTAGAAAAATTTTATGACATGTTTTTATTTATTCATAGTTATCCACTAAATTTTAATACTCAGATTTAATTTGATAATCTAAACTTAATTCAGGGTTAAATTCTCCTCCCGAACACTAATAGCTTAATATACTATTATTGGTTAATAGTCAGTTTTATTGTATCAAAGCTTTGATAATAATTACCTAATATCTTGGGCCTATTTTATTATTAGAGAGATGTTTACAATTTTACTTTTTAAGAAGCACCTTTCTTCACCTGTAAGGTTTTAAAGGTGTCTCCATTTCAGAAGTCTGCTTTTTTATTATGATGTGTCTAAGCATAAACTTCATTTCCTATGACTTGCTTCAGAATTAGGAGTTTTTCAGTATGATAATTCATCCATCATGTCATTTTTAGAAAATCATCCACTCAAATTCTTTGAATAATGCCTAACTCTATGTTTGCTCTATTACTTTCTTCTGAAACTCCATTGAATATTTATTAGTTTATGCCATTCTATCCTCAATGTCTCCTAACTTTTATTTTACCTTTCCCAACTCCTTTTTTTTTGTGCTGAATCAATCCACAAAAATTTATAGTTCTCTTTCTTAGTTGTGCAAATTATATATCTTGCATGCAAATTAACTTTTGATATATATTTTGTAAAATTGGTATGAATTTCAATTATACTTTTAATAAATTCTAGAAGTCCTATTTAAGTCTCACTTTTACCCTATTTTATTTCTTTCTCAAATTTTTTATTAAACTTTAGCTATTTTGAACAAATTATTCTTTTCTTAAAATTCAAGTATCTGAAGACACTGAAATTTCTGATATTCATTATCTTTCCTGATTCTCATTTCTGGCTTATTTTCCCATGTTTTAAATTTTGATTGTGCCATCATGTCGGCTAATTTTGATCTGTGGGAAATCTGAGAGGCCTGTTTTAAGGATGTTTCTTGAAAAAAGATTTTCGTTTCTTTCTGCTATACACCCTAGAACGCCACTCAGTCGCAATAAGGAAAAACTAAGTTATTGTTGTTAATAGCTTAGAGTTTCTGGACATGCTAGGAGTTCAAAGTCTAAATCCATTTACACCTTTTCCACCTTATTCTGACCTAAAATGATTTAGTTTTCTTTAAATTCAAACTCTTATTTATTTGTAAAAATTGGAAAAGACCTTCAAGTCAGCTTCTGCTTTAGATGATTTTATAGATATACACAGTATATGTATTAAGCTTATATATGTATGTTATATTCATTTTGCATGTCTCACATATCATATGTACACATTTCTTTTGCATTTTAAAATTCCACGTGTGTGTATTCAGAATAGAAAATGCCTCACATTGTTATAAACAACTTGTATTTGTTATTGAAATTTTTATGAAATTATTTACTGCCTTAGCAAAGACAAAACTTTCTAGGTAAAGAGTAGCACTTCCATAATTTATGTCCAACCATGACATGAAATGGCAAATCAACATAAATAAATATATTTTGCCTCTCAATAATATAATATTGATTTATATAACATTGATTTGGCAATATAATAGAAAACGAGCTTAATTAAATATATATTTAAAATACATTCTCATGGATTTAACTAAAAATAAAATAAATCAAATATATTTTTTATATATTTTCACATTTTAAGATATATGTCCATATTTTTATTAAAGTTACTACCAGGTATAATTTATTCTTAATAAATGCTCAAAGATAAATGAAAGAACTCTCATCAGAAATCTGTGTACCACAATGATTTTATACTTTCAACTTTACATATAACAAAAAACAAAAAAAGTTTCCAAGACTAATTTGAATAATATACTAAAATGTACTAATTCTGAATAGTACAACATATTAAGTTAAAAGCTGCCTATATAAAAATACTTGCTATAGAACGTCAACATTAACAATTAATTATTTTCAACATTACTGTTACACCTTCCAGTTTAAATTACACACTATCTCCTTTTGAATAGAACATCCTATTTGCAAGGTAATGTAAAATAATCTATTCATGGAGCATTTGCAAAGTAATAACAATGGTGCAAGTTTTAACTCCTCCTGAAATTTGTAAATTTTAATAGCATGCCTATTCACATATAAAAATAAGTAAAATACATGTACTTTACTTGCAGCTTTTAAAAATATTATGTTCCAATCTTGGACAACCCCATCTATACAAAAATACAAAAATTAGCTGGGCATGGTGGTGCACACCTATAGTCCCAGCTACTAGGAAGGCTGAGGTGGGACGATCACTTCAGCCCAGGAGGTTGAGATTGCAGTGAGCCATGAGCATACAGCCAGAGTGACAGAGTGAGACTCAGTCTCAAAAAATATATACATTATGTTCTAGTGCTATTTCAATATAAACTAACTTAACCCTTGCCATAAGCTCTGCCCCATTAGCCAAATGCATTTTTAATATTTTACTTTGTATATAATACCTAGATACTTGCTTAATGATATCATTCCATAATGCTTTGACCTAAAGCATCACATACATTTCAAAATTACCTGAATTCTTAATCTCTTATCCACCATCTGATAGTCAAAGATGCACAAGAATGTGGCTGAAGGCAATTATATGGAGGATAAGTAATGCAGAGAGTGAGGCAATTATCTCAGCTAGTTATCTGTGTGATTAAATTCACCTTCAAGTTGCTCTCTTCTCACAATCATATGACAAACACACAGGTAAAGGATTCAGTAAAATTATAATTCCTCCCATTCACCAAGTAATACGTGTCTTCTTTCGTGGAAACAGAACTTATCCTAATGATTATGATTTGGCATTCACATGGGAAAGTGGTTCTCAAAGTTTAGTGCCTATCAAAATCACCTGAAGAGCTTCTTAAAAAATAGAATGCTGAATTCAAAAACAGAGTGCTGATCCCTACTTCCAGAATTCCTGATTCAGTGGGTCTATAAGGGGCTAAGCATTTGTGTTTCTAGCAAATTTCCGGGTAATGGTAAAGATGCTATTCTCAGCACCACACTTTAAGAACCATTAACCAATGCTACCATTAAAGAATTGATTATATTGCAGCACTCAGAATAAAAAGGAATATTAAACACTTCCCCACCTTCAGAGCAAACCTAGCTTTTTTTCTCAGCTTCTAGTAACTTGCCAGCTCTGTCTCTTAAGTATAAATTCAGTTGCTGACTTAAGTTCTTATTTTATTTCCTCAATTGTGTACGAGAAATAAAATATTGAATGAAATCATCACTTGACTAGAGATTAATCCTTATAATATTTTTAGAATGCTAAATCATATTAGTATCTCAATTAAAGAAATTAGTATAAATTAAAGGAGACCAAGAAACTCTTCGGGACAGGTTTTTGAATCAATGAGGTGGACTGATCATTAAATTAATACTTCCAATAATTATTGAAGGAAATAATTAACCACCATAGCCTATCTGCTTAAAAAGAAGAAGTTGGCTCATAGATAAGTAGAAGCATGTTTATATATGTAGGGTAGGTTGAGAGAGGAGAATTCCAGTAACAATGATGCATTTTACGAGGCATCAGAAAACATCCATGATTTCATTAACTCTAGAACTGCTTAGATTTCTTACATTTTGAGGTGGCTACATAAAACACAGAACACATACCCAGATAAATTTGAATTTCAATTGAATAATTGATATTTTTTAGCACAAGGAAGTCATAAATATTGCATGAGAAATATATTACTATAAATTATTTATTATTTTTCTCAACATTAAATTTAACTAAATCTTTTTACTTGCTAAATCTGACAACCGTATTCTAATTGGACCTGCTCTTGTAAAACATTTGGCAGGAGTATGGCTATGTAACACTAGGTAGGAATAAAGGGTTTTTCTTTTCTTTTTTCCCAATATATATCATTGTTTGCATAATACAGTGTTTAGTCAGGGAAACGTAACTCTTTTGAATATTAACAGCTCACACATTGTTGGAAAAGCTAGGGAAGAAAGGGTCCAAAAGTGAAAAAGTTACCAACCAGCCTCCTAAAACATTTATGTGGGTGGAAAATTTACAACTATCAAGAAAATCTGGGTAGGCCAGGTGCGCTGGCTCACACCTGTAATCCCAGCATTTTGGAAGGTCCAGGAGGGTGGATCACTTGAGGCCAGGAGTTTAAGACTAGCCTGGCCAATATGGTGAAACCCCGTCTATACTAAAAATACAAAAATTAGCCAGGTATGATGGTGCATGCCTGTAATCCCAGCTACACAGGAGGCTGAGGCACCATAATCGTTTGATCTAGGGAGGCAGAGGTTGCAGTGAGCTGAGATCACCCCACTGCACTGCAGCCTGGGTGACAGGGAATCTGTTGGGAAAAAAAAAAGGAAGGAAAAAAGAGAGAAAGAAAGAAAGCAAGAAGGAAAGAAAGAAAGAGAGAAAGGAAGGAAGGAAGGGAGAGAGAGAGAAAGAAAGAAAGAAAGAGAAAGAAAAAGAAATAAAGGAAAGAAAAAGAAAGAGAAAGAAAAGAAAAGAAAAAAGAAAGAAAGAAAAGAAAGAAAAAAAATCTGGGAATCTAGGCATGTCTAACTGCCAGAGTAGGAATGTGAAAAAAAATTAATGAAGAAGATTATGAAGGACTCTTGCCTCTCTGCCTTTGGATGTTAGCTTATGGACAACAAAATATAGCCAATGGGTGAATGATGTACAGGATATAGATCAACAGGTCAAGAGTGAAGTTGGAATTGCAGATAAAGATTTCAGTTGCTCCCATCTGTGTATTTTTTTGGTATGGATTTCTAGGAAAAGAAAAACTAATTTGGGAGATAGAAATTTTGGTCACTTAGCAACAAACAAAAATTAAATTCAAGGATTTAAGATAATGGAGAGGAGATAAACACAGGTATACATAAACTCCACAAAACATTTTTTGGAAATCATAGAAAACTGAAAACTGCAGGCAGCAGAAGAGGAAAAAATAATTTTCCTCTGTCCTGATTCTTAGATGGAAACCTTGTAACAGAAGAGATTAACAAGAAAAAAGAACAAGTTTTTTAACATGTAAACCTCATGTATACATGGGAGACACCCAGTTGAAAAATAAGTATGTCAAGGAAGTGGCTCGGACTCAGGCATATCTAGCATCTTCACCAAAGAACGATATATTTTTTTAATTTCAACAAAAGGAAGTGAGGCAGAAGTGGGAAAAATAAATAAAAGAAGATGCATAATCAACCTGCTCATGACTGTGTCATGAGTAGCTGATTGCTCTGCCTCACACATTATCTTTATTAATGTACAAATGACTGTGCCTTCAAGCCAACTTAGAGTGAAGCAAAAAGGGAAGAAGAAAGAAGAACTTACCCACTGAATCCCCATCCCCTTATACATTATAGTTAAATCACTGGACCTCAAAGCTCATGTATTACAATTGTACCAGGTGGCTTCTCATTCCAACCACTGTGCAGGTTATATCTCAGGGCAGCAGAGGTGGCCTCCAAAACACAAGCAATGTTTTGAAAATTTAAGTAAAATTAATACAGTCATGGCAGAATTACTTAGTCAGATGTTAAGATTATTTTTCTGAGCAACGTGATTCATTAATAAAGGAATAATCCAATGCTTACAGTTAAAACATCTTAGAACACAAAACAGTGGAAGAAGCTTTCAAATTGCCCCTTCTGACTTCTTTTAGAATTCATTATCACAGTACCTGGAAGCTGAGAGTTGCCCTGCGAATCTGGAAATGTGCTCCTTTTGAAGAATAAAAGTAACTAAAGAGTCAGATAGAAAAATAAGCAAACCAATTTTATCCTTGGTTTTAGATACATGCACATGTTAGATTTCATTGGTTATTATATTGCACTCACTTTGGATGGATTTATTCATTTTTTAACTAACATGTATTCTCCTCTTAGTTTAGAGATTTTTTTTAACTAAATAAGCAAATATTGCAGATTGTTACATTTGTAAGTAAACAAATGTTACATGGGGAATTTACTTTCTTTGTAAAGCAACTTTCATTTCATACACATTAATAGAGTCATGAATTTGATCAAACATCGAAAGACAAGAATGCTACATTTCAATCAATTTCATTCAAAAGCTAAACTTTATGGATCATTATAATCACCATTTTCTCTGATAGTAATTAGACAAAAAATATATAATTACCTATTTAGTAAGAACAAAGTTATTTGCATGGAAACATGATAATATGAAATTGAGAAAAAAGAGATGTCTTATATTGTGGTGTCAGAAATCGTTGATGTGATATGAAGTTGCCATAATCATTTTTATTTTTTATTTTATATTGTTAACCATTTTAGGGCTAATGAGCATACAGTATAAAATGCTTACATATTATTTATGTAATTATGGAATTATTTTGATGACAGTGCTAAATTATTATGCTTCTTTTTTTTTTTAGATACTACTGGTAACACAGAATTTCTATTCTCAATTTTATAAAAGTGGAAAAATGTAGCATTTATTTATATTTTAGATAAATGTTTGAAAATGTGTAATTTTAATGATTTGTTTTCTGTAACCTAAATGTGACTCTATGCTTTGAATATGTATAAACAGTGAATATTCATTTTAATAAATATTGCTTTGCAGTCTATGTAAACCATGCAGAGGCAAATTTATTTGGGACTCCTGATTACAGACTTTAATAGTTCATCTCATCAGGACATAAGCAGATCAA
Organism: Aotus nancymaae; assembly: GCF_030222135.1. Lineage (NCBI taxonomy): Eukaryota > Metazoa > Chordata > Mammalia > Primates > Aotidae > Aotus > Aotus nancymaae. Next base: position 28,689,114 of record NW_026988435.1, read on the forward strand.
ATTGAAGTATTAATAATTCTCTGACACAATTGAATCGATACTCCAGGCAAAAATATTATGATGAATAACAGTGCAGGCAAGCATGGTATTGGTTATTCTAGGTAAATATAGGCTAGGGAAATCATTATGGTTTTCTATTTTGACTCCGTGAGATAACATAGTCTATAATATTATATTAAAAATAAACTTTTTTCTTTTTAAAATAAACAAAATACCTTTATAACATTGATGGATTTACTTATCACAATTTGACTTATCCTTTACAGTTGCTAAATTTATTGACTAATCGGATAACCTTTTATTTCCAGTGTTGTAATACAAAAATAAATATACTAATTACACACCTCTTCACATAGCTACCTTAATGACAAGGTCATACAGGACTGAGAATCATGTTTCTATTACGCAAATACTTAGAAACTTGCTCAGCTGAAAACACTTAGAAAAACACTTGCCCATTTTCAGGCTTATGACCTGAATTAGAAAAGAAAAGCAAGAAATTTGATTCTCAAAATGGATGTTTCACAATATCCCATGGTAAACATTCAAATACTATTAGTTTCTATGAGTATTTTGATTATCTACCCCTTACCCAGTTAGTGAAGTAAGATTTGGTCTTAAATGATAATGATCATAGCATGAACCCAACGACTTAGAATTTCTGAGCCATCCTAAAATTGCTTCAGTGACCTTTAGTAAACAAATATTTTTGGATGTTTCTTTTTGCCAGGCAATATGTTGGGCATGGGGAACAAGAAGGTGACAGAAGCACACATAATTCCAATTTATTTGTTTATATTTACTATTTTTATATGTTATGAAAGAAAATAAACAAATAGAAAATTCAAATAAATGGGGAAAATAAATAGTGGATAATGTGGACATGTTTACTTTAGAAAGGTGACTAGAAGTGACCTTTCTATGTAGGCAGTATTGAATGAAAGATTTAAAAGTCAAGAAGAATAGAGGGCACAGAGGCTCATGCCTGAAATCCCAGCACTTTGAGAAGCCAAGGCAGATGGATCACATGAGGTCAGGGGTTCGAGGCCAGCCTGGCCAACATGGCAAAACCCCATCACTACTAAAACTACAAAAAAATTAGCTGGGCATGGTGGCCCATGCCTGTAATCCCAGCTACTCTAGAGGCTGAGCTAGGAGAATTGCTTGAACATGGGAAGGGTAAGTTTCAGTGAGCCGAGATGGCACCATTGAACTCCAGACTGGGGGAAAAGGACGAAACTTGGTGTCAAAAAAAAAAAAAAAAATCAAGAAGATAATCATAGGAACCACAGGGGGAAAAGCAGTCCAGAAAAGTGTGGTAGTCCTTAGTTGATGTGAAGAACTTAAGAGAAATCCAAGTTAGCTTCAGAGTAGATCACATAGGATGATATAGGACACATCGACATGAATTCATATTTCATTTCAAAAACTAAGTAAACATTAACCCTTTATAAACATAAAAGATAAATTATGCAATTTATATTTTTAAAAAGTCATTCAGTGTGCTGTGTTGATATTGGACAGTTATATAAAAAGTGCGAAGACCCTTTCCATGGCTGTCACAATAAGATAAGAGAACTAATGGTGGCTTTCACTAGAGCAGTGGAGAAGAAATTTGTGAAGTGTCAGTGAGAACTGTGATAGTAACAGTGATTGTAATAGATAGTGGTTAAGGATATTTATGAGAGGAATTATAATGTTGCTTAATGGAATCTAGGTTAGACAAAAGAAAAAAGTGATGTCAGAAAATGCTAAATCCTCATGAAGATAGCAGGAGAATAGTGGCCTAAAGCTTACAATTAAAATAAACAATTGAGATACTGGGATTTTTAAGCAAGTATTATGAAAGATAGGAGGTTGTCATTGGAAACAAACTTCTAGAAATAAAATTCCAAAGGTAGCCCAAAATCTGAAGCTGATAAATCCAGTGGGTAGTGGTCTGAGTCCATTTGAGCTGCTGTAACAATATACCCTTAGACTGGGTAATTTGAAAACAGAAGAAATGTATTGTTCACATTCTGGTGACTGGAAAGTATAAGATCAAGTTGTCAGCAGACATGGTGTCTGTAGAGGGCTTGCTCTCTCCTTCACAGTTGGCACATCTTGCTCCATCCTCACATGGTGGATGGGACAAATGGGACTTCTCAAGCATCTTTTACAAGGCCACTAATTCCAGTCATGCTCTCATCACCTCCTAAAGGCTCCACCTCTTAATATTATCACAATGACTATTACATTTCAACATAAGAATTCGTGAGGCACACCAACATTCAAACCTTAACAGTGTCCCAGGCAGTGGATAGGTGACTTGGAGCAGAAGCAAAGATAAATGATAACAAAACAGAGGCAGTAGCTTGTTAGATAGCTAAGCTCTGCAGAGGTGGAATTCACAGTGATTAATGATAGGTGCTTGGGAAAAGGAGAACAAAGTCCAGTGAATTAGATGAAGTTGATAGAAGTTAAAAAATAGTCTGGACTTTTAAATATAATTGTTGAGCTTTAAAAGCAATCTAGAAGTTGAAGCTATAAACAAACCTACAATTATTCATTAAAGTGCTATAAAACCAAGCAATCTTCTCATTCCAAATGTACAGATAATTATATTTGATTTGAGATTACATAAATTGAATTTCAACCTTAGCATGATAAAATCCTTTGAGAGTCTTAGAAAGAAGATTCTGGGTATATACAACCTATTAACATTAGAAAAGCAAGCCTGACCCTGAAATCTGTACTTGGAATGCATTTTATTCTTCTAGTTTATTATTTTAAGAGCAGTTGTAGTATGAAACACAATTCCATTTAAATAGATATATAGTATAATATTTAATATGACTTCAGATTTGTTTATTGTGCTTTATTATCTGAGTAAAAGAAAAATAATAATATTTTCTTAACAAAGCAGCAAACTTACTGTGCAAAAGCAAAGGCTGCTTCAGTTTGAATTTCTTGCTGAACTAGATAATTAAAACATGCAAACAAGTGCTGATTTTTTTTCATAGAATATAAATACTGATATAAGGAGACATACATTATTGGAAAACCAATTATATATCAAGAGTTTGTCCAAAAGAGAAGAAGCCATCTGGCATTTCTAATTTGATATATGAGTAATCTGAGATTGAATTTATCACAGAAAAAGCTGTAATCATAGGACCTTTAGAAAGTTCAAATTATAGGTGATCAGAAAGCATTAGCATCACCTGTGAATCCGGAAAAAGCCTCCTGATTCAAAACTTTTTCAATTTTTTTACCCTGGATTTTTCTTCCTACAGTTGCCATCAGTCTGGCACAAGAAATCTTTGGCTTAAAAAACAAATAGCAGGATGAGAAAATTAAAAAAAAAAAAACTCTATAAACAATGGATAAATCAATTTTAATATATTTAAAATATTTTTTTATTTTCTTTGAGTTCCCTCCTAAATATTGGCTATATTTCTTTGGGTTCCTTCCTAAATGTGTCAGCTACCATTATAAAACAAAACATGTAATTAAAAATTTGGTTTCATTGCTAACTATCCATTCTTGGAATTCTAGGCTGAAAGACTAGAATTAGTTTCAATGTTTGAATAAGGTATTTCTAAAAAACATGCATCTGAAACTGATTTTTAAAGTCCAGGGTTATTTCCACAGACATATTTTTACTAAAGAAGTTTAGTCATTTGTAGATTATTTAGCTTTGAATTTTTGTTTCCCCTTCTCTGTGGAGGTAGCTGAAGTTACCTAAAGCAAAACATGTTTTCTACCACTCTTAATTCTTCGGATTCCAGTGATGTAACTAAAAAACTTACAAAAGAAAATGAAGTCCACTGTACAAATGTGCAAAGAAAATAGAAATATTTCGATTGAAACTTTGATTAAAATAGGATTGACATCATACAGTTCTAACAGTTCTGTGGAAGCCATCCATCTGATAGCACTGCTGCTTTAGTTATTAATTTATAAGAATGAGGAAGAGCTGTTTAACATGTCTGCATCTGTCAATCTTAATGTGTTATGATTACTAAAAATCTGAAATCAAGTGAAGAACTGCTAGTCTTCTTTTGTGTTTAGCAGACAGATCTCAAAAATAAAATTCTGTGGAACTGATTTGACAGAACCTAGGAAAGAGGAGGAATGTCATAGCAGTTAAGAGCTCATATGATACTCTGAGTTAGATACACTATACGTTAGCTCTGTCTTTCCAGCTTACAGGGGTGTCATTTTCAGAAATCCAACTGCTCCCTCTAATCCTCGTATTTGTAAAATATTATTATTAAATGTATAGAGTTTTGACAATATACGTTATATATAAAATTCTCAATGACCTTCATGTAGTTGACCCAGTATATTAAATATGTATACACATAGTACATGTATGGGTATGTGTATTTATATTTATACTTGTAAATGTTTTCTTACGACTAGATATTCAAAATAGATTTTGCTCAGATAATTTACCTTGCAAATAATATTATTCTACTCTATAGCTTCTTCCATTAAAAAGGCATGTGTAAAATTCAAGTTCATAAAACTATTTCATAAGTAGCAAGAAAATCATCATTCCCACTATATTCTATTTTAAAATTTTCAGAAAAATAAGTTGACATTAAGAAGGAGTATTAGTCCATTTTTACACTACTATAAAGAGCTGCCTGAAACTGGGTAATTTATAAAGAAAAAGGGTTTAATTAACTCCCAGTTTCACATGGCTGGGGAGGCCTCAGGGAACTTAGGATCATGGCAGAAGGTGAAGCAGGCACATCTTACAGGGTGGCAGGTGAGAGAGAGAGAGACAGAGAGAGAGAGAGAGACAGAGAAAGAGAGAGAGACAGTGAGAGAGAGACAGAGGAAACCACCATTAATGAAACCATCAGATCTCATGAGAACTCACTCAATTATCACAAGAACAGAATGGGAGAAACCGCCTTCACAATCCAAACACCTTCCACTAGTTCCCTCCCACGATAGATGGAGACTATAGTTTGGATGACAATTAAAGGTGAGATTTGAGTGCAGGCACAGCCAAACCACATTAAATGGTAAAAGAGATTTAATTTGCCACATAAATACATCGTGAATGTAATCGTTTACCTTTTTGTGTCTACTTTGCTGCCTGTCATTCACTCTGTACATCTATGTATCCCTTGCTCACTACAAAATATAGAAGTGTCTACTAAACCACATTAAATTACTCTCAGTGTGATTTTTAAAATATGCTCTAATATTGCTTTAATCAGACTGTCTCAATAACCATAGCAGCTCATTGTACAGCTGTTGGATAAAAAGAGTTTTACTTAATTGCCTCAAAGTTTAGTTGATTTTGGAACTGGACATATCTGAGTCACTGATAATGTTCCAGAAATGATCTCTGCAAATTTGCAGGCTCACAGACCATTTCTGTAAATTACTTATGTGTGAGTTATCTAAATCTAATTTAAATAAGTAGCTGTTTTCTTCAATGAGCAATTTTATAAAGAAGGAACTATGAATGTGGATCTGTATATGAGTTGTTTAATGTCACTATGAAGTTTTAAATTTTTTCTTAGGGAACAAAAACATCAGCTCTTAACAACAAACCATATAAACAATTTTTTCAAGCACTTAAATTAAAAAATAAAATTAGATAAGCATAATAAAATTAGAAAAACATGGTATTTTTATTATCTTGAAGATAAATTATTTCTGCTCCATAATTTATTTTTAGTATCATTTCTAAGTAATAATTATTTACACATTCTACGGTATGTTATTCTTCTGTCTGCACATTGGTTGTTTCTAACTCTAACAGGGAGAAGATTTTTGCCTGATAATCAACAGAATATAAAGTAACAAGAATACACCACCAAAATTTGAGAATACCAAGTGCTCTTTAAAACATACTGATATAGGAATTCTTGTAATTTCCCCATATTATTTTTCTGAGATTGTTTCACAGGGAGAATTCTTATGTATTTAAGTACTGTGATTCCAGCATTTGGCATCAGAAAAAAAACAGCAGACTTGAGAAGTTTATACTTACAATATTAAAAAAGGAAAGTGAAGAAGAGATTTTTAGAAACAGAATATGAGGAACGTAAAGCCCCTTTTTTATTGCATCATATGCAGACTATCTTAAATTTATTGAAAAATTAACAGATAAAGCATTTATTTATTATTTTTTAGATTTCATGTTCTATCTAAATTTGTAGTGGGCATTGCTTCTTTAGAATCCAGGTGATAATATTTGTAATGTACTCTTTCATAGCTACAAATTTTGTAATATTTTCATAGCACCCACTAAAGACAAACTTTCTGCCACTCTCAGTGCCATTAAAGCACCTTGTACATATGTCTATACCTTAAGTTTTTGAATCACCAGCCCATGAAAAACAGCCCAGTTTTAGTCTGGCATAATTTGGAGACTTTTTTGGGGGTACCGGACTTAACAATTATGGATAAAATCCTATTTGTCAAATTGCACATGATAAATTCTTACTAAGATAACACACTCCTTTTGTAAGGTAAAAAGAAGCTAATTTGTGTAATTGTGTAAAATGATATTTCTAAAACTTATCACCCAGTGACCTTATCATTAGCCTTATTATTGCCAACATGTCCTAAAATGTTAACTAGGACTTTGTTCTTTCTGGCCAAGCAAGAAACTCCATGTGGTAGAATCATTGTGGTGCTTCATGGCCTGGCTGGATGTGTGGATCTTTTCCATATGGAAAGTTAAGAGATAATTAATAGCTGGGTGTCATAATCTATGAGTTATACAAATGCCTAGAAATTCTGAATAAATCCAGGTTTTAAACATTTTCTAAAAAGATAAAACTTTACAGATTTATCATGTTTTATATGTAATGCATAAGGCATTATAAACTGCAAGATTTTAATTTTTAATACAGCTTAGGTTTTGCTTCTAAACCCAGTGTTACAGACTGAATGGTTTTATCCCATCAAAATTCATATGTTGAAATCCTAACCTCCAATGTGATGGCGTTAGGAGGTGCATCCCTTGTTAAGTAATTAGATCATGAGGGTGGAGCCCTCATTAATGGGTTTCATGCCTATTGAAACTCAAGCTCTGAATGAAGAAATCCCCCAAATAGGCTTTGTGTGAGCAACATGGCTGTTTATTCACCTGGGTGTGGGTGGGCTGAGTTCTAAAAGAGAGTCAGCAGAGGACAGTGGTATAGGAGTTGGTTTTGTAGGTTTGGGGCAAGCAGTGGAAAGTTACAGAAGTTACAATTTTGGGCAGTTTTTGCAAGCTGGGAGGGCTTTGTAGGTTCTGCAGTCACAAGATTGACCAAGGTCTGTGACAAAGTCCAATGGCTTTATCAATTGGGGCCAGAATAAGAAACAATAGAAGAATGTCTTAAGTTAGTTAGGTGCCAGGATAGGGGGTGTTGATCGTTCTGGTTTTCATGGTCTTCCAGTTACTTCAGGTTTTCTAATTCTGAAAGGTCCTTCAGAGGTGTACGTGTGGGTCAAGGGGTCACCATAGTGTCCATAGCACCATCAGTAAGTCTGAAAGACCTTACTGAGCCTTATAAAAGAGAGCTCAGAAAGCTCCCTCCTCTTACCATGTGAAGACACAGCAAGAAGACATCTATTAACCAGCAAGCCAGCTTTCATCTAACATAGAATCTACTGGTACCTTGCTCAAATTTTCCAGGCTCTATAAGTCTGATAAATAAATTTCAGCTGTTTATGAGCTACCTAGTTTAAAGCATTTTGTTATAGTAGCCCAAATGGACGAAGGCACCCTGTTTTTCAAGAACATAGTAAAATCTCGCTATAGCATAATAATAGAGACAGAGACTTCTAAAGGGAAAGCATTTTTAAATGACTAGTACAAAGTAGGAAATAACCATTTTTTGCAACATAATGCTAGTTAATACTAATAATTTTTAAGGTGGCTTTCAACTCCAGCTATCCAAGTGCCACACCTGTCCTACCAGGAGCTTTCATCTACCCTAGGGATTTTCCTCTTATTATAATTTGGCAATATAAGTAAACCAGCCATTTATTTATGTTGGTGCAAAAGTAATTACGGTTTTGTCATTGAACCCATTAATGGAACCTGAATATATTTACACGGGGATTCCCAAGAGTGAAGTGGAAGAAAGTGAGCCAATGTATTAGTCTTGAGTGTCTCTCCCCAACCCCCTACCCTGGCAATAGTAATAGAAACATAATTTTTCTGTCTGTTGATAACAGAGAAAGAATGAATTAACTTAGTGTATCTTTGTTCTTCCTTAGACAATATTGCAATACAGTAATGAGGTAATGCCTATTGCTTTAGGTGGGGGCAATCGTACTTACTCTTTAATAATTCTGAAGGAATAGTTCAGAGCATATATTTCAGCTCAACCAGTACAGCAAATAACATCTCCCAAGACATTTATTTGCTTACTGGTACAACTGTTGATGATCATCATTCAGCTGGTTTTCTTCCATAGAAGAGATAGAATTAGCAATGCTACTCAGTCCCTGAATTGTTGCAAGCAAGGAAACTTTTATAATGAGGAAGTCAGTCCTATGTTGTGAATTACAAATAAGATAAATGAGGACCATACTTAGTTTATGGAGTGGCAGGGTAGAGAGAAAGAAAAGAAATTGCAAGCTATTGACAAACAGGCAGGAGGGCTGTCCTATTGAAGACTTTGCTACCACACAGCATGGGATAAAACTCATTTAGAGCAGATGTGAATGGTAGGGGAACAAGTCTGAGCTTGATTTTGACAAGGCCATACTGTGAGTGGGCCTTGTCTAATCAATTGAAAGCCCTTAAAAACAAACTGAATTTTCCATGAGGAAGAAGAAATTCCAGGCATAAAACCTGTCTGAGCGTTTCCAGCCTGCTGGCCTATCCTGCAGATTTCAGACATGCCTATCCAGATCCCACAATCATGTAAACCAAGGCCAAGTCCAAGTACCTGACCCCCCACACACATAGGCTATACATATATACCTTCTACTGACTCAGTGTTGATCTGGTGGATACAGAAATCATATTAACTGTTCACTGAATTCCTGTTAGATCATACCGACCTCAGCCTGGCAACATACCAGTTTTGTCTTTTGCTCTAAGTTTTGAAGGGATAGATGAAGTACCTGTCTCTGATACATCACCTATGTCCTGATATATTTGATAGACCTTAAGTATTTAACAAAATGAAGCCATGATCATTTTGAAGCAACATATATCTAAAGTTGGAATAAGAAACTTAAATACTTTCTTTATGAGATAATTTACTTGGAAGTCACCCTTAGAGTAGCTTAATTTTGAGGATATTTTTTCTTTTGCAACTATGCTATACAATCAACAGTGGAAAATCCCTAAATTCTGGAGGTGTTTTTGTCTTACCAATCTATCTAATACATACTCAATCATAGTGTTATTTTATGTGGCACTTCAATTCTTCACTGTCACTTCTCATTAATTATTGGTTCTGCTACTGTCATTGATGACTTCTTCCTTGTCATTTTACTTCATGAACTCATTATTTCTAATTGCTATTTTATGCCACTCTTTGGTTCATCAGTTTTTAATGTTCCACTTAATTGACTCCATTGCTTAAATGATGTGAGAAAAAAATGGGGTTAAATTTATCATTTATCTTATACATTCTGGTATGAGAGAGTTTAATTTGGTTGTTCCATTTTCTAGATAGAAAAAGTAAGGAAATATTTTCTGCATTCTATTTAGATTGTTATTGCTGAAGTCACCTTATGCTATGACCTTTTAAAATACTTTCAAAGCAGTTTTAAAAATTGTAGGTACATGGACATTTGCTTATTGTGAAATTTTACATCTTGTCCCTTTTTATATTGCAATTTGTAGTATTCCACATGACAATATTTTTGTTAATTGTACATGAGGTTTCACATTCTTATAATTTAGTGAAAACTTAAAATGGACAAGTCAAAGAATTGGTTTTAACATGCCAGAATATGTCAGGGAAATATCTCTGTATTTAAAGTTAAAGTTACTGGAAAAAATAGATAAATATTAAAGATATATTTATTTTTTATAACTGCAATTTTTACATAAAAAACAAAGTTTGTAAAATGTAGGCAGAGATATTTTATTGTTAATGTTAACTTAATGAAAATAAAATTATGCATTTTTATGACAAAGAATCTAAATCGTAATAAACTTAAAAATTCATTGATTTAAATACCATAATATTCTCAATTTATGAAACCCTCCTTAGAATAGATGGAATTTAAATATATGACTTGAACATCTATCATTGACTCCAAATGAATTAATATGAGTCCCAAATGTTAAATTTATTCCAGGAGATTATCATGACTAATAGAAGACTTTTATACGTGTGTCACAATAAGCATGAAATAATTCAATCTCTTTCTCCTTTTTCATATATCCTTGCAGGCACCACAGTGCAGCATGTGACTTATTCCCACAGAGATTTTTTTACACTGAAAGTTTATCTTAAATTGTTTTGCAAATCTTTTTGAATTCGACACAAAATGGTTATTTTAATTCTCAGAGAACAACCACAAGCTAGCTAAGTGTAGATCATGACATATGGGCAAAAATATGGTGGGTGTAACTGGAACCACTCTGGATAAAAGGCAATGTGTCATCTCAAGTATCTTAAGAATGAAAATGTTTGAGGCAGTGTTTTATTATTTGCAATGAATTTATGTTAGTGAACTGATATAGAAAATAAAATTTTATACAGCATGCAATTGATTGGATTTTTAAATTTCAACTTTTATTTTAGATTCAGGAGGTACGTATACAGGTTTTTTACCTAGGTATATTGCATGTTGCTGAGGTTTAGAGTATGGATGAGCCCCAACTCCCAAGTACTGAGCATGGTACCCAATAGTTTGGTTTTCAGCCATTGCCGCCCTGCCTCCCTACCCTCTCTGGTAGTCCCCAGTGTCTGTTGTTGACATGTTATGTCCGAGAGTACCCAGTGTTTGGCTCCTACTTAGAAGTGTGAAAATGCTGTTTTTGGTTTTCTGTTCCTGTGCTAATTTGCTTTGGATAATAGCCTCCAGTTCCATTCACTTTGCTGCAGGGGACATGATCTCTTTTTTATAGCTGTGTAGTATTCCATGGTGCATATGTACCATATAAGATTTCCCATTGTGAATCCCCTTACAAGTCAGTAGCAAGGAGCAGTAGAGCAGTTGTTATTTGTGAGACTTCCTTTATATCAATGTGTTTACCTGTGTCATTTAATCACTTTAGATTTTCTAACATGCATAGATAAGAATGAGAGAGTTACTTCAGACTAGGATTATTACTGATCTAAAAACTATTTTAGTCTAGCTTAGATAATAGAAATGGAAAATATAATTCATTTATATTTCAGTTAAAAACTGATTCATTTAGACAAGCTTAAAATCACACATACTTGGAAATTAAGCTCATGGGAAAGTTTTTGCAAAACAAATTTTATGATAATTTTTATGTTGGTAAAATATTGATAATAAAAGTTAATATTAATGGGGCTCTCTCAAAATTTTCAGTCTAAATGTAATAAGAAACAAATTCCAATCTATATCTAAGAATCGTAGAGAGCATGGTGAAAATATCAACACGGATTTTCAGTTAAAAAGAAAGAAAGAGAGGCCCAGGCGCGGTGGCTCCTGCCTGTAATTCCAGCACTTTGGGAGGCCAAGGCAGGTGGATCACGATATCAAGAAATCAAGACCATTCTGGTCAACGTAGTGAAACCCCGTCTCTACTAAAAATACAAAAATTGGCTGGGCATGGTGGTGCGTGCCTGTAATCCCAGCTACTCTGGAGACTGAGACAGGAGAATCGCTTGAACCCAGGAGGCGGAGGTCGCGGTGAGCCAAGATCGTGCCATTGCACTCCAGCCTGGGTAACAAGAGAGAAACTCTATCTCAAAAAATAAATAAATAAATAAAGAGAATAATGGCTTCCAGCTCCATCCATGTCCCTGTAAAGGACATGATTTTGTTCCTTTTTATGTCTGTATAACATTCCATTGTGTATATGTACTACATTTTCTTTATCCATTCTATCACTGATGGACATTTGGGTTGATTCCATGCCCTTGCTATTGTGAATAGTACTGCAGTGAACATATGCATGTATGGATCTTTATAATAGAATCAGCAAACTAACACAGGAACAGAAAACCAACCACCACATGTTCTTACTTATAAGTGGGAGGTAAACAATGAGAACACATGGATATATGGTGGGGTGAACAACACACACTGGGGACTGTCATGGGGAGGGGGATGGGGAGCATCAGGAAGAATAGTTAATGCATGCTTGGCTTAATACCTAGGTGATGGGTTGGTCTATGCAGCAAAGCACTACGGCACACATTTACCTAGGTAACAAACCTGCAAGTCCTGCACACATACCCCAAAACTTTAAAAGAAGATGAAAAAAAAGAAAATACAAATGGAATGTGGAAGAAGATGGAGAGCTCTTGTTTTGCAAATCCAATTAGCTGAAAATAGCTAATACTGGTTGCTCTGATGCCCATTTAATTAGGCATACAGAGCTATAACTTCATTTCACAGAGATTAGTAAATGTAAAATCTCACTTCCTAAATCCCTGATTTACATCTACTGATACAATAGTTGATACTTTTCTAAAGTTAGAAATCTTCCCCTTCTCTCTACCTCTACTATACGTTTTTCAAGTCCCCTTTTTAAAGAATATTGTTCCTCTTAACAAATTCTGAAAATAAAGACCATTTAATATACATGGCAGGATTATTTATCATCATTATTTTGTAAAAATGTGTTTTTATTTTACCAGATTTATTGTGGAAGTTCCACGTGGATCTTTATTATGGATAAATAAAGATACATTGTGAATTGGCATAAAGATCCATGTATGCATATGTTCACTGCCGTACTATGGTCTGGGCAATGATTTCTTCATATATAATCCAATGGCACAGGAACAAAACTGAAAATAGACAAATGTAATCACATCAAATGAGTGTCTATACAGCAAAGGAAGCAATTGACAGACTAAAGGGATATTGAGAATATGTGTCTACCTCTTTTTGTTGTGGTCAGTCTAGCTAGAGGCTCATCAGTTGATATTTTCAAAGAACTAGCTTTTGCTTTCCCTGATTTTTTTATTGTTCTTCTGTTTTTTACTTCACTGATTTTCATGCTGGTGTTTATAATTTCTTTTATCTTCCTACTTTATGTTTAATGTGCTCTTCCTTTTCAGTTCCTTCATAAGAAGCTGAAGACCATGATTTATGAACTTTCATCTTTCCTAGTATAGGTATATAGTGTTACAAATTTCCAATTAAACACAGTTTTTGTGACATCTCACAAATTTTTAAATATGTTTATTTTTTTTTTCAACTTTTATTTTAATTTTCATGGTACACGTGCAGGATGTACAGATGTTCCAGTGTTGTTTGCTGCACGGCTCAACCCATCACCTAGGTATTAAACCCAGCATCCATTAGCTATCCTTCCTGATGCTCTCCCCCCTCCCATACCCCCACCCCTGACAAGTCTCAGTGTGTATTGTTCCTCCTCAGGTGTCCATGTGTTCTCATCACGCAACTCCTACTTGTAAGTGAGAATATGTGGTGTTTGTTCCATTCCTGTGTTTTCAGTTTACTGAGGATAATGGCTTCTAGCTCCATCATGTCCCTGCAAAGGATATGATCTCATTTTTTATGGCTGCATAGTATTCCAGAGTGTATATGTATCACATTTTCTTTATTCAATCTATCATTAATGGGTATTTTGATAGATTTCATGTTGTTGCTATTGTGAATAGTGCTACAATGAAAATATGTGTGCATAAATCTTTATAATCTTTATAATAGAATGATTCATATTCCTTTGAGTATATATCCAGTAATGAAATAGCTGAGCCAAATGGTATTTCTGCCCCTAGATCTTTGAGGAATCACCACATTGTCTTCCACAATGGTTAAACTGATTTACACTCCCACCAAGAGTGTAAAAGCATTTCTTTCTTCACAACATTTCCAGAATCTGTTGTATTTTGTGTGCCTTTATTTTAATTGAATTCAAAATACTTTCTAATGTTTTTGACACATGGATTATTGTGTTATTTTATGTACGAATATCTGGATATTTTCTAAAGTTTTTTTTTTATGAATTTCTAGTTTATTGTGGTTATATTGTAGTACATACATTTTATGATTTCAATCCTTTATACATTGAGAGTTATTTTATGGCCTGCTCACTTCATTTGATTCCTTTTCTCTCTGAGTTTCATGTTAGACAGTTTTTCTTGCTATAAATCTTTGAACCTCTGTTTTCAGGGCCACAGATCTTTCATCTTGTATTACATAATTTACTGTAATACCACTGAGAATATTTTTCACTTACCCAGTTACTTTTATCACTACAAGTTCTGAGATTTTTAATGGCATCTATGTGTATTTGAATATATGAGACATAGTTGTACTTACTTCCATATGCTTGTCTGTTAATTCTAAAACTTCTATCAGGTCTGCATTCGTTTTGATTTTTTTCCCTATTATTAGTCATATTTCCCTGCTTCTTTACATGTTAGATAATTTTTATTAGATTTCAGATGTAAATTGTATCTGTGTAATTGATATTTTTATATTTTACGAATATTTTCTTCTAGGAAGTAGTCAGTATCAGGAGAGCCATTTGATCCTTTTTGCCTTTTTGGAAGAATTTTAGGCAGAATTGGCACATTGTTCAATATAGGTCTAATTATTCTCCACTACTGAGGCAAGACCATTCTGTAACTTCTACCCAATGCTACATGAATCATGAGGTTTTCTGGGATGCTTAAACATCACTATTCCCACTCCTCTTACCATTAATCCTTTAGGTGATATTTTTCCCTGGCCTTGGGTTGTTTTCTCACACTTGAGTACTAATCAGAATTCTGCTGAGCACTCAGGAGGGAACCTCTACAGGTTTCTAAATTTCTCTCTAAATTTCTGCTGTTCTGTAATCACCGGTACTCAGCCCTACAAATTTTAGGTTCTCTTTTCCTCTCTGTCAGTTCTGTTTCCTCTATTCAGGGGAAATTCTGGTCTCCACCTGAGCTAACCTTTTCTTCACTGTGGGCTCAGAATTGTCATAAGGCAATAACCAGGAACAATTGTAAGTCTCCCCTCATATGCTTCCCATTTCTTAAGAATCATTGTTCTTTGCTGCTAAATTTTTAGTGTCTTAAAAATTATTGTTTTATATTATTTTGGTTTTTGTTGTTGTTTAGTCAGGAGGGTAAATCAAGTCCTCTGTTCTTCATTCTGACTGAAAGCAAAGTCTCTGATAGTAGTATTTTCAAATACATTAAATTTTGAAATAATTTTGTATACTTTATTAAAACATTTAATCACTTTGAGATTATTAAAATTTCATATATATGGCCTAAAAACTGTGGGGAAGACTTCAAGTAATTTAATGTAGACATTTAATTGTGTTATCTGAAAATTCTAAAACAAATCATTTAAGTGAGAACCAAGAAGAAAGCCCAATAAAGCGCAAAGTAGAATATAATAAGTTTTGTTTTGTTTTTCACTTTAACATTTTGGATATAGATGCTCTAAAATAAAGTGATTTTTTTTTCTTTGATTCCACTTTTAGTATAACACTTAATGCCTGAGACAAAACTGGATGGATTACAAACAAAATAAAAACCTTAGCTTGGAGAAGGAAATCTTGATAAACACTTTTATTATTTTATTTTTCTGAGCCAAACATCTTAACTCTTCTTTAAAAATTGGTTAGTGGTACTTAACTGATGGCAAGGAATCTCAAAATAGAGAAAAACAGTTATCCTACCACTGTGAAATTTTTCTTTCATACAGTAAAATGTAACTTTTTTCACTCCTTTTGAGAAAATAAAATAAAATTCAAAGTCATTACCATTAGTTAGAACCACAGGAAATAGCCTCCCAGTCAGACAGATGGCTCAACAAGCTTCTTAATGAAGGTATTTTCTATTCTGGATTTCTCTACATGGAGACCAAAAGGAAAGTAAAACAAAAACTCCAGGATATATGATTCAGAATTGGAATAGATTTAAATAAAGAATAACAAACGTTGGCACATATTTCAGAATGCACTTTAGAATCACATCTTGCCTGCCCATTTCCACCTTATTTCAGGTCTTCATTACTTTTCATATGAATTCTGTACTAGCCTTCTAGGTATTTTCAATTCCTGATATTCACATCTCCCAATTGTTTTTCAAACTTCTGGTAGTGTTATGTTTCACATGGCCCAATTTCCACAACTTCCCTGCATTCAAGCATCCAAGGCAGTTTGATTTAATTGTCACAGCTAATCAAAATTTAATTCCTCCTTTTAAGAAAGTTGTCTTCAGCTTTCATCCAAACTTGTTTGTTCCTTGTCCTCAAATTAAGCCACTAGACTACTCACGTCAGACTTATTCTAACAGCCATATTAATTAATCCACTGATACGGTTTGGATCTGTGCCTGTACAAATTGCAAGTACAATTTCATTACCCAGTGTTAGAGGAGGGGTCTGTTGGGAGATTGTTTTATTGTGGAGGAAGATTTCCCACTTGGTTGGTGCTCTTCTCATGATAGAGTGAGTTGCTATGAGATCTGGTTGTTTAAAAGTGTGTAGCACCTCCCCTCTCTCTGTCTCTTCCTCCTGCTCTGGCATCTAAGCTGTGCCTGCTTCCCCTTCACCTTCTGCCATGAATGTAAATTTCCTGAGGCCTCCCCAGAAGTCAAGCAGATGCCAGTGTCATGCATCTCATACAGGCTGCCAAACTGTGACCAAATTAAACCTCTTGTCTTTATTAATTACCTGTTCTCAGGTATTTTATAGCAATGTGAGAACAATTTGATACCAAAAAATGGTATCAGGAGTGGAGTATTTCTATAAAAATACCTGAAAACGTGGAAGCATCTTTGGAATTGGATGACAGAGATTGGAAGACTATGGAGGACTCAAAAGAAGACAAGAAGAAGAGGGAAAATTTGGAACTTCCTAGAGACTTGTTAAATTGTGACCAATATGCTGATAGTGATGCCAACAACAAAGTCCAGGCTGAGGAGGTCTCAGATGGAAACAAGGAACTTACTGGGAACTAGAGCAAAGGACAAGTTTGTTACACCTTGGCAAAGAGCTTGGTTGGACTGTGCCCCTGCACTAGGGGATCTGTGGAACTTTGAACTTGAGAGTGATGATTTAGGGTAACTGGCGGAAGAAATTTCTAAGCATCCAAGTGTTCAAGTTGTGACCTGGCTATGTCTAACAACTTATGCTCACATACATGAGCAAAATAAATAACCTGAAACTGGAATTTATATTTTAAAAAGAAGCAGCGCATATAAGTTTGGAAAGTTTACAGCCCAATCATGTGGTAGAAAAGAAAAGTCTGTTTTCGGCTAATTCAAAAGAATTCAAGCTGGGTGCAGAAATTTGGATAAGTAAAAAGGAGCCAAGTGCCAATATCCAAGACAATGGGGAAAAGGCCTTGAAGACATTTTAGAGACCTTCATGGCAGTCCCTCCCATCACAGGCCTGGAGGTTTAGAATGAAAGACTTGTTTGGGGTGCCAGGCCCAGGGCCCTACTGCCCTGAACAGCATAAGGACATTGCTCTCTGTGTGCCCACTGCTTTAGTTCCAGCCGTGGCTCAAAGGGACCCAGGTAGAGCTTGAATCACTGCAAATGATAAGTCTTGATGGCTTCCACGTGGTGTTAAGCCTGCAGGTGGGAAAAATGCAAGAGTTGGAGGCTTGGGAGTCTCTCCCTCAATTTCAAATGATGTATAGAAAGCCTGATGTCCAGACAGAAGCCTGCTGCATGGGCAGAACCTTAATGAAGAACCTCTACTAGGGCACTGTGGTGGAGGAAATGTGGGGTTGGATCCCCCACATAGAGTCCCCACTGGAGCACTGCCTAGTGGAGTAGTGAGAAGAGGACCACATCTTCCAGACCCGAGCATTATAGATCCACTGGAAGTTTGCACTCTGCACCTGGGATAGTCACAGGCATTTAACAGTAGCCCATGAGAGTAGCCATGAGGGCTGAACCCAGAAAAACCATGAGGGTAGAGCTTCCCAAGGCCTTGAGAACTCACCTCTTGTACCAGTATGTCCTGGATGGAGATATGGAGTCAAAGTAGATTATTTTGAAGCTTTAAGGTTTAACAACTACCCTGCTGGGTTTCAGACTTGCATGAGGCCTGTAGCCCCTTTGTTTTGGCCAATTTCTCCTTTTTGAAATAAGAGTATTTGCCTAATGCATATAGCCCCATTACAACTTGGGAGTAACTAACTTGTTTTTTAGGCAAAGCGGACTAGCCTTGTCTTAGATGAGACTTTGGACTTTGGTCTTCTGAGTTAGTGCTAGAATGGGTTAAGATTTTGGGGGGACTGTTGGAAGGGTATGACTGCATGATTGAATATTGTAATGTGAAAAAGACATAAGATTTGGGAGGGACCATGGATGGAATGATATGGTTTGGATCCACGTCCCTGCTCAAATCTCAGTCAAATTGCAATCACCAATGTCAGAGGTGGGACCTGGGGATAGGTGGCTTGATTGTGGAGGCTTATTTCCCCCTTGGTGCTGTTCTCATGATGGTGAGTGAGAGTTGGTTGTTTGAAAGGTGTAGTACCTCCCCCGTCTCTCTCTTGCTCCTGCTCTGGTTATGTAAGATATGCCTGATTCCCCTTCACCTTCTGACATCATTGTAAGTTTCCTGAGGCCTCCCCAGAAGCCAAGCAGATGCCAGCATTACACATCCTGTACAGCCTGTGGAACCATGAGCTAATTAAAATTATTTTCTTTATAAATTACCTAGTCTCAGATGTTTATTTATAGCAATGCAAGAAGGACCTATTACACCCTCTAACAGATTTGCTCATTCTGTATTCTAGCTGTGCATGCCCTGATCTTTCTATAAAATCTGACTGACCTCGGACATCCCACATTCTATGGTATTCATTTACCAAACACAAGCCAGTGAATCCATCTCTCTTCCAAACAGGCATTCACTTTTTTTCTCTTGTTATTTAATCACCATCTATAGTATTCCTTACAATAACTGTCCATCACATTTTTCAGCCTATAAGGTATAGTCCACATTTCCCAAACTCCCATTCTCCCATTCCCACTTTTGAGGATTCAACTCCTCACATTCTACTTTAGGGAAAATAGAAGCCATATCCCTTATTTTCCTGCAATTGAATATATCCAAGATCCTTTGCTATCCTTCTCCCCTCCTATTACAATAGCAGAGTTATTCTTCCTCTTGCCTAAACTCAGTTACTCCACCTGTGATTGGGTCTCATTCACTTCTGTCTTCTAAGCTATCGATTATCTCTTTTCCGTTTTGATATTTACCTTCTCCTCAAGTGAATTCCTCTTGTTGCCTTAAAATACAATTCTCCCATCATACTACATTTCTGTCTCTCACAGTTCCCTTTTCTATCTACCCTTGTGAACTTCAGACCAGCATATTCAATAAGCAGTTTCTACTCATTTATTTAGATAACTCCAAGTCATTTGAAGCTTATATGCCCAAAATAAAATTTACAACTTCATACATTTCATCCCACTTAAAAAAAAAAAAACAACAAAACTCCACAGCTTGTCTATTTCCAGAGTTTTTTGTCTCAGTGGCTCTCACTGTCAGCAAGCCAGGAACTTAGACATCATAACTCGTTTGGTCTTCTCTCTTTCATTCCATCTAGAGTCCATCAAAAGATCTGGTCAGTTATGTATCCTAAATACCAATGATATTCACCTCCTTTTCTCCATCTCCACTTCTACCGTCTCAGAAAAGCTGTCTTCATTCATGACTATAAGCATTTTAATCTGCATTCTGTCTACAGCATTCAGTCAAGATCTTGCTGAAGTGTCCAACAACATCTCTATTGCTAAACCAATGGAAAGTTTTATGTCTTTATCTTGCTTGACCTCTGAGCAGAATTCAGCATTGTTCTTGATCCTGTCCTTCTAGACACACTCTTGATCCCTGTCTTCCATGAAAACTTCTAAATTTTTGCCTATGTTAGTCATTCTTTCTCAGATTTCTTTTTTCACTTTTCAATTTTTACTGGACCATCAAAACTGAAGTTTCATAAGAAGTCTCTCTCTCTCTTGATCTATCTGTATTTCTATCATTTCTCGTTAAAATGATCTTATTCATGACATGACTTCATTGAATATTTATATACACTACTCCATTATCTTAGGTCATTAATATCTCACCTCCTGAAGAAAAGCCTTCTCAAACCTCATAGTTGATGTTAATTCCCCTATTAATTACTCTCAAACCTTGTAGCTTCCTTTATAGTACTTACTGTTTTTAATTTTAAACTTTACGTGATTATTCTATTATTATTTTTGTATCATTATACTATTTGTTACATGAGATATAGTTTCAGATTTTTAACTTGTATTTTACTTTGTATTTCTATTCAAAGTTCTTAGAACTATACCTTGAATATAATAAATTTGGAAACTAAAAAATTTCCAAATTAGAAAATATTGAATGTTCAAATAAATAATATTCAATGTACTATATTGATTATGATTGATGGTTAAGAAAATCTTTACTTTTATAATGTCTATAAAAAATAAGCAAATTTACTTCATTATACATACTGTGAAAGGGAAATATCTTGGGTCCCTAAAATCACTAAGGAAAATTCAAGCTGGAAACTGCTTAGGGCAAACTTGCTGCCCATTCTACTCAAAGTTATCCCTCTGCTCACTGAGATAGATGCATATATGATTGCTTCCTTTGGAAAGGCTAATCAGAAACTCAAAAGAATGGAACCCTTTGTGTCTCACCTATCTGTGACCTGGAAGCTCCCTCCCATTTCGAATCTTCATGCCTTTGGTTCAAGTTGTCCTGCCTTTTGAGAATAAACTAATTGTACTTCTTACATATACTGATTAATGTCTCATGTCTCCTTAAAGTGTATAAAACCAAGATGTGCCCTGACCAACCACTTTGGGCACATGTTTTCAAGAATTCCCAAAGCTGTGTCATGGGTGCATTCTCAACCTTGGCAAAATAAACTTTCTAAATTAACTGAGACCTGTCTCAGATTTTCTGGGTTCACAATAGTATTGCTTGCAAAGCAATTAAAAAGATGACAGCCTTGATGTGATATATCCTTTCCTGTTTCATAGCATAAATGTTGTAAGCTGTGACATAGTAAATACATTTCAGTTATTAGGATCTACAGACATTTTCTCATAAGTAGATACTTTAGATGTAAATTGGTGAAAAATTAAGAAATAAATGTTAATTGCATTAAAATGATGGTTTCCCTCTAAAATATTGAACAAACCCACTTCTATACCAGCATAAATTAAATCATAATGCTACATTCTTTTTCTTTTTCTCTGCACAATACAATTATTGTGCTCATTGAGCTCTGAGAGCAATTATGTTCAACGAATTTATTTTCTCCATAATAAAGAACAAGATCATATTAATACTTGAGAATTCAATTGGCATACCACGCCTTTCAATCAATGTATTCCTTCTCAAGTTACATTCTGTATTAAGATCTGCTTTGTACTTATAATAATAGAAAACATATATATAATATAGCATTTTCATTTTAAATCAACTTTCATCTGCAAAGTCATCTGCCATGAAAATCTTAGTGAAACAAATAACACAGTATCACGTATGTGTCCTTCTTACTCAAAAGTAAATATAAATGTCTATTTGAAGAAAAAGGTTTGCTTTGAAAGATTGCTTTCCAAAGAGATCATGTTTTGTTCTTAAAATACTGCACTTTTAACATATTGGTAGAATCAGTCACATCCTGTCAGATCATAGTAGTGTAACCAGGGGACAGGGCGCAGGGGTTCAGCTCCCTCCCAGGGCTTGCTAAAGATCTAACTGAGGGATGGGAGCAGAGCTGCGGGGGGCATCCCAAAGCCGCTTCCTGTTCTCCCATCCGATGTTTTCCCTGATGTGCCCAGGTCCTTGACCTCTTTTACCCCAGGAATGGGGAAGGGGTCCTGGAGGCGCCGTGAGCTTACCCTTGGAATGAATATCACGAAGCCAAAGAGTTTCGGAGAGAGCGATTTATTAGGCAGAGAGAGAGAAAAAGAGAGAAGGAGAAAGAGAGCTCCCACGCTGCCATGTGAAGGAATCTAAGGAAGGAATTGCACAGGTAAGGGGCAGGGGGATTTTAACCCGGGATTTATTCCTGCCCCATTCATGTTCTCGTCCAATGAGAGGAGTTCTTTCAATCTTGCTCTGAGTGATTGACCTTGGACTCTGATACTGGATTGGCTGCTAGGTCCGCAACAGAGGCCCTTCCTCTCAGAGCTTGTCCGGAGCCTTTTTAAACAAAGGAGCACACCTGGAAATTTTACCTTGTCAGTGCCACAGGGAAAGTCAGACAAAGAACATTAAGTTCCTGGGTGGGGACTAGGGTGGAGGCGTGGTGCTGGGAAATTTCTGCCATGCCGCTTGTGGACTCAGTTTTCCTTAACACAGTACCTCAGTGGTATGATTTTCTCTCCTTCCCTTCCCTCTGTTTATGGATCATCTCAGAATGTTTCATTCTATTACCCTCTTTCTATCTTTAGAAAATTAATAATACTTTCTTATTAGAACAAAATTAATTTTAGTTGTCAATTTGTGAAAACTAAATGCTGTGGAAGAAAACGAAAAGAGCTGAGAGTAGAATAACAAGCAGGAGGCAGCTTGCTGCAGGGAGGAAAGCATGAAGTTCTCCACCAGCTATTAGCTAAGGTGTCTTTAGTGTCTCAGAGCTGTAGTTTTCCTGCCTTGAAAGGAATATTTTATATATGATATATATATGTATATATATATTACATATAACATGTCTAATATCATCAGTAAAGATAGAGAATTCTGTGAAGTAATTAGCTTTAGAGTTTGTTTTTGTTTCTTGTTTTGTTTGTTTGTTTGTTTGTTTTTGAGACAGAGTCTTACTCTGTCACCCAGGCTGGAGTGCAGTGGTGCCATCTCAGCTCACTGCAACCTCCGCCTCGCAGGTTCAAGCAATTCTCCTGCCTCAACCTCCAAAGTAGCTGGGATTACAGGCGTGAGCCACTGTGCCCAGCCTAGAGTTTTTATTAACCTGTATCATAGATGTGCTTTGAGCACATCTATTCTTCCCTACTTACACGATACCAAAATGTTTTTATATGGCCTAATATGGTCTAATATTAATCTGTGTGCTTAAATACTGTCACACATTATAGCTGTTTCTACCAAAAGATCCAAATCTTAAAAATATAATTTAAAAAATAAATGGAGATGATTTAGGACTTGTTTGGGTTCCCTTTAGTTCTATCACTTTCTCTCTGTAACTATAGACATGTGTTATGATATCTACTAATAACTTGACTCATTACTGTGTTTTTATCTATATAATAGAGCATTTGAAAATTTAAGAAAAAATTCCAACAACAAACAATATGGCCAATATGGTAGCTGCTGATCTGATAATTTAATTAATTCCTAAGACCAATAATTTCTATATAGTCATGTACCACATAGCAACGTTTCAGTCAACGTTGGACTGCATATGTGATGAGGGCCCCATAAGAGCTTAATGAAGCTGAAAAATTCCTATCTCCTGGTGATGTCAAGGTACGTTTTTTGTTTTTCTTATAAATTTAGTGTAGGCTGAGTGTATGGAGTACAGAGTCTACAGTATGTACAGTAATGTCCTATGCTTTCACATTCACTCACTACCTATTGACCCAGAACAACCTCCAGTCCTGCAACCTCCACTTATGGGACCTGCTTATACAGGTGTATCATTTTTTATCTTTTATACTATATTTTTACTTTACCTTTTCCATGTTTAGGTACGTTTAGATACACAAATACTTACCATTGTATTATAATTGCCTAATTTATTAATAATATAGTAGCATGCTCCACAGGTTTGAAGACTAGAAGCAATATGCTAGTCCACAAAGCCCAGGTATGTAGTAGGTTATACCGCCTAGGTTTGTGTAAGTACATCCTATGGTGTTTGCACAATGATTAAATAACCTAATGACACATTTTCCAGAATGTAGCCCTGTCATTGTGATGCATGAGCATTTTAATTGAGTGATAAAACAAGAGGATACCTCCTCAACAACAAGAAACAAAGCACTTAAGGGTTCAGTCAATAAATTACATCAGAGAAAAATGTATAAAGTAACATCACTAGGTTAAAATGTTAAATAATCAAAAAGAGGTGCTACAGTTTTTTGTTTAGTTAACAATATTTATTAACAATGTAATATATAGCTAGCTTCATACTATGCTACCAGGAATATAGAATAAGAAAATGGTAAATTATTTTCTCTGTTAATCATTGAGTTAGAAATGCAATACCTGACCATCAAATCTATAATCTTGCAGCAAAAATAAGATTTGCATTTAAAATTAGGGGTGAGAATATAAGTTTGAAAGTAAACACTAAGAAGCACATGGCATAATGCTTTGTTCAGTAAATGTATGCTATGTGTAGTCATTAGAATGAAAAATATTTGTTATAACCATCTGAGAAAGTATCATGGTAGAGCTGGGATTTATATAAACTTTAAGAAGTGGTTAGCTTAGGAAAAGAAAAAAATACCGTACCCATTACCAGCAGAACATACAAACAGAAACCACAAGAAAATATGATAAGAAAATGCATACTGTTTATTGAGAGAAAGAAATATACTTTTATCAAAAACAAAACAGACTTTCAAAAGTAGTGAAAAGAAGGTTAAGTTGAACTACTGTGAATTGTCACATGTACTATTAAAATGTTTCTAAACTTGATCTGAAAGGTAATGTGAATATTTTTTGTTTGTTGAGCAAAAAGCATTTCTCTTTATTTATTTACTTTTTAGAGACCATATCTTGCTCTGTTGCCCACGCTGGAGTGCAGTGGCATGATCATAGCTCGCTCCAGTCAGAGTCCTAGGCTCAAGTGATCTCACTTCAGCCTCCCAAGTAGCTGGCACCACAGACACCTGCCACAATGCCTAGGTACTTGTTTTTATTTTTTGCAGGGATAGGGTCTTGCAATATTGCCAAGGCTGAGCTTGAGCTCCTGGACTCAAGCAGGAGTTTGAACCCAGACCCAGCCTCCCAAAATGCTGGGATTACAGGCGTGAGCCACCACAGTTGGCACAAAAGCATTTCTATTTTTACATTTAACAGTAAACTTAAGTTAAAAATGTACTAAACACATTAAACTAATTTTAGATCGGATACTATGTTGAAACTTTGTTTTCCTTAGACTCATTGTATAATCATAAAGATAAGGAAAATGACAAAAAATCTTGGCATTCCCATGAGATCACATATATATATATATATATATATATATATATATATATATATATATATATATATATAAAAAGAGAGAGAGAGAGAGAGATATGTTATTGCATTTTAGGTTTTGAGGTACATGTGAAGAACATGCAAGATTGTTGCATAGGTATATATATGGCAATGTGGTTTGCTGCCTTCCTCCCCATCACCTATATCTGGCATTTCTCCCCATGTTATCCCTCCCCAACTCCCCACCCCCTGCTGTCCCAAGATCACTTTTTATCAGGTGACCGTCTGAAGACAGCTGGGCCAATAGCTGGCAGTGGATCTCCTCTACTTCTGTCTGGCTAAAAATAAATAGTCAATGAAAATTGCCTAAAACTCTATCGTAAAGATTTGCTCATTTTCCTAGGCATATTCCTATTACTCTCAAATCAGTGCATATTATTTACTTTTGTGGGGTTGCTATATTATTATTAAAGTCTATGGTGATATATGTTGGCTCATTTAGTTTAGTATCTTAAAGATCAATTTATCAAACTCAGTAATTTATCCAGCAGCACAGGTATTGATGAATGGCTTGAAATAACACAAGGAAATTTTCCTTGAACTCTCACATATTACCATCTCTAAAGGTATTACACACTAATTAGAACCCAGCCTTCCTTGTTATTTTGTTAACTGGAGATCAATTTGCTAATCACTAAATAATGCAAAAGTGTGACAGGGATAATATATATCACCTCTGCCTTATAATCGCCAGACTTGACTGATGTCTTGGAGCCTGTCAGGACTTCTGGATTTAGAGTACAGGCTAATGCAGTAGCCTTCATCAACAGGCAGGAGAGAACTGCCTGCTGCATAAGCATAATGATGAGCATCTCACTCTACCACAGGCAGGAGCGTCTTGTGAAGCAGCACCATGGTCTGGGATTGCTTTGAATATTTCTTTCCCATGAGATATTTGTATACAGCTGGTGCTGGGACTCACAAGTCTCTCACTTTTGGTTAAATGTCATAAAAAAGACATAATTTTTTTCTATGCAGATTTGGGAAAGGAAAAATCTATATTTATGTTTACTCTAGAAGATAATTTATCTTTTCTTGGAAAAATTGAAACAATACGAAATTCCCTTAGCAGTTTCAAAATGCAGAAGTTATAAAAAAGTAAGATTTCTAGTAAAATATCCATGTGAATGCCAGAGGCTAATTTTGTTCTCACTCATGAAAACAAAATCTCACGTGAGCCTAATTTTATTAGTCCATTGATGTTGTTACTATCTCAAACTAAAAGACAAGGGACTTTTTTTTTTTTGGCACTAAATTCACCAATATTGTTTAAATCATTTGGTCAAATGCATTATCTATTCATTTCCAATATAGAAGAGAAAAAGGATAAAAATTCTGTGTATTACCAATGTACACATGTTCTATAAATAAGAAATTGAAACATAGAATTTTTCATTGTCTATTTAACATTAAGTAAATTTAATAAAAGCAATTTATTTAAAAAATAATTCTTATACATGTGTTCCATCAAATCTTTCTACTTGCTTTTCTTATGAAACATTCATATTCTTTCTGTGTGCTGTTTGTTAGCATATTTTAAGTCTCGTAAAACTGACACAATTATATCTTAAAATGTAGTATTGTAGTATATCAGGAATTTTTTTTAGAAATATATCACAGGACTAGAATTATGGAGAAAAAAATGGAGATTTAAGAAAATGTCAATCTTCATAAGTTAGTATTATTATTTACATTAAGAATGTTAAGAAAACATATGGTTTTAAAGGATTATGATTGTCATAGGTGAGGGGTCTGAAAAGTTGACGGCTTCGTGCTTAATTGTGAGCATTAACTTGAAAGTTAAAGGAGAGAGACAACAAAATGGGCAAACATAAAAAGCCTACCCTGCGGTCTCCATTCGTAATAATTCTACATCTTTGTTAGTAAGTGTGACTTTTTAATTAAATAAGTAGATCGTGTAGGGAGTACATTAGTCAGGGTTCTCCAGAGAAACAAAACCAAGGTATATATATATGAGCTGAGAAGTCGCATGTTCTGCCTTCTGAAAGCTGAAGACATAGGAAAGCTGGTGTTGGTAGAGTTGGAAGGCCTGAGGGACAGAGAGCTGATGGTGATGATTCCACTCAAAATTATATGGCCTGAGAAGCAGAAATGAGTGCCAAGGGCATGAGAAGATTGTTGTCTCAACTCAGGAAGTCGAGCGGAGAGTGAATTTAACCTTATTCTGACTTTTAGTCATTTTCAGGTTCTGAATGAGTTGGATGATATAAACGTACATTTGGACAAATGAAGGGCCATATGCTTTACTCACACACCAATTCAAATGGTAATCTAATGATGAAACAACCTCACAGACATAGGCAGAAATGATATTCTACCAGCTATCTAGGCGTCCCTTAGCCCAGTCAAGTTAACTCATAAAATTTACTATCACAGGAAAAGACTGGAAAAATAACATAATCATCAGGAAATGTTTATCTACAGAATTTGTCTGGAATTTTTCTTCTCTGGGCCAAGTTCAGCATTGCTTTCTGTCTATTGTTACATTGTATCTTTCCATGCCTCTCTATCCCCTTATTCTGCTTTAATTTCTGTTAGTTCAATTCACCCCCTGACATAGTATGGAAATATTTCCTTAGTTGTTTGGTGGACTTTACCTTCCTCTCATCTACATTAGAAAGTAAACTCTACATTTCTTTGTTCACAGAAGTATGTCAAGAACCAAGAATAGTGCATGGCACACAGTAGGAGCTCAGTAAATAAATAAATGAATATTCATTTATTGAGTTAATTCATTTATCCAACATTAGGATTTATAGAACCATTCCTTCCATCATTGAAAATTTGGTTTTCTGAATTTTTGTACTAAAGGAGTATGTTTATTTTATATATTGGACCAGTTATGCTATTTTTGGTTTACATAGTAAATGGAAAACCTAAAAAAGAAATCCAGAGA
This sequence comes from Aotus nancymaae, assembly GCF_030222135.1. Taxonomy (NCBI): domain Eukaryota; kingdom Metazoa; phylum Chordata; class Mammalia; order Primates; family Aotidae; genus Aotus; species Aotus nancymaae. The sequence continues at coordinate 28,717,345 of NW_026988435.1, forward strand.
ATTAAAGTGACTCAGTATAGGTACACAGCAAATTATTAGCGAAGAGTGTAACAAAACTCAAATCTTCAGCATCAGATTCAATGCAGGTTAGTGAGGTGTTTGGCAAGCCGCCATGTTACCATTCAAACATCTGGTGGAGTCTAGTGTAGGATGTAATTTGCTTGTGGAAGACAAAACCTGTGCTTTATGAAGGCATATACTCTTAGGACCCCCTTCTGCATTTGTTCTTGCATGCAGAAGACACAGGTGAGGAAAGATGAATTGTTACCTCACAACCAGGGGCATCCTGAAGTCAAAGAGAACAGGAACATTCTATGTATTTCTGTCTTCATTGACTGTGCTGGAGAATCATGATGAGAAAAAAGACACAGCCCAATGCAGAACAAAACAGAAATGCACACTGGGCTTTTGCAACATAAACTGAGCAAATACTGGCTATATGAAATGGGAAGAATTGAAAGCCCTGAAAAGGCAAACTAATTTTAGTGCAGTCTTCTTGGCTATTAGAGTTAGTTTCCACATGTACTACAGATCAACAATGTCTGAAACAGCTGAAAGGTCTCTCTGTGAGTACCCTTTTACCAGTGCAGAGCAAGACAAAAGCTTGTATCCAATAGCACTTACAAGCTAGTTTTGAAAATCATGGATGTGAGATTTGGTGAATAAAGTGGGTGGGTAAAGACAACATTCCTTCAATTAGGACTCTGAAGAGAGTGATTTCCCTCCAAGCTCTCTGTTTGGAAGAGACTGAAAAGCTGTACTCCCAAATAATTATTGTTGCAGGCTTTACATCTGCTGCCAGACTTGGCATAGATTCTGCTGGCTTTCAGTGTGATGCTGCCAAGGCTATTTCTATTCCTTTTATTATGTGTTGGTTCATTGGAAACTCTCCTGGAAATAGCCCAAATGCATATATACACCATGCATATATACACCATGCCACAATCCTGCCAACTTCTCTCCCGTGGTGTCTTTACCTCATTAAAGTATGTGTGACTGTGTTTCAAGGTACAGTTCTAAAATCTCAGTTTCAATCCACAGGGCTGATTTACTTAATTGAATGATCGGTACCCTCTCCTTAACTTTCTGGTTTCAGTATTTCCCTGGAGTTTTATTTCTACTGCTGTAGTCTCTCTATATAGATACACACTTAAAATTTCCTGGATATTGGACTCCCAAAAATATTGCAGTGGTAAACCACAAAATTAGATGACTTTGGTAAGCAAAGTCTAATTCTACTTGCTAGAGTTTATTCATGTCGCCACAAATATTTGTGTCTTAGGTTTGACTTATTATAACACCTTGTTTTAAGGGAAGATAGTTTAATATGTTTCTAATTTTCACAATACTTCCTAGGATTCTGATTTTTGGAAACTCATAATGGGTCTTCTACTTCTCAGTGGCCTGTTAATTACATTGACTTTATATGTTCACTTTGTTGAAGCTGCTCATCCCACTGCAGGATTTCTGCAAGTCCTATTATTTGTTCTCTTTCTAAATGGGACCCACAATGATATCATCTAATCAGTTGGAAGGTGTATCCCAAAGTCATTGTACTATTAATAAGTTCCTTGTCTTTATGGTTGCCATTACTTAAAATATAAATGAAAACTCTTTAAAACTTACATCTGTGTCCCTGCAAAGGATGTGAATTCATCCTGGAAACCATCATTCTCAGCAAACTGACACAAGAACAGAAAACCAAATACTGCATGTTCTCACTCATAAGTGGATGTTGAACAGAGAGCACATGGACACAGGAAGGAGAACATCACACATTGGTGCCTGTTGGGGCATGGGGAACTAGGGGAGGGATAACAGGGGGATAGAGGGCTATGGGAGGGTAGCATTAGGAGAAATACCTAATGTAGATGATGAGGTGATGGATGCAGCAAACCACCATGCACATTTATATCTATGTAACAAATCTGTATGTTCTGCACGTGTACCTCAGAACTTAAAGTATAATAATAATAATAAAAACTTATTCTACAATATCATTTCTCTCATTAAAATTTTCCTGTGCTCAGGCAGGGAGTTCATTACTAAAACACAAACAGCAATGGCATCAAAAGCCAAAATAGACAAATGGGATCAAATAAACTTCAGAGCTTCTGTATAGCAAAAGAAGCAATCATTAGAGCAAACCAGCAACCAACAGAATGGGAAAATTTTTTTTGCAATCTACCCATCTGACAAAGGGCTAAAATCTAGAATCTACAAAGAACTAAAACAGATTTACAAGAAAAAAACAAACAAACCCATCCAAAAGTGGGCAAAGGATATGAACAGATGCTTTACAAAAGAAGACATATATGAAGTCAACAAACATATGAAAAAATCTCATTATCACTGGTCATTAGAGAAATACAAATCAAAACCACACTGAGATATCATCTCATGCCAGTTAGAATGGCGATCTTTAAAAAATCTGGAGACAACAGATGCTGGAGAGGATAAGGAGAAATAGGAACACTTTTACACTGTTGGTGGGAGTGTAAATTAGTTCAACCATTGTGGAAGACAGTGTGGTGATTCCTCAAGGATCTAGAAATAGAAATTCCATTTGACCCAGCAATTCCATTACTGAGTATATATCCAAAGGACAATAAATTGTTCTATTATAAAGACACAGGCACACATATGTTCATCATGGCAATGTTTACAATATCAAAGACCTGGAACCAACCCAAATGCTCATTGATGATAGAATGAACAAAGAAAATGTGGCACATATACACCATGGAATACTATGCAGCCATAAAAAATGATGAGTTCATGTCCTTTGTAGGGACATGGATGAATCTGGAAACCATCATTCTCAGCAAACTTACACAAGAACAGAAAACCAAACATCACATGTTCTCACTTATAGGCGGGTGTTGAACAATGAGAACACGTGGACACAGGGAGGGGAGCATCACACACTGGGGTCTGTTGGCAGAGGCTAGGGGAGGGACAGTGCAGTGGGGAGGGTGGGGAGCAATAACCTGGGGAGAAATGCCAGGTATAGGTGATGAGGGGATGGAGGTAGCAAACCACCTTGCGATGTATGTACCTTTGAACAATCCTGCATGATCTGCACATGTACCCCAGAACTTAAAGTACAATTAAAAAAAATTTTTAAAGATTATATACATGCGTATAAATACACATAAATATACCTGCTAATACATATATTAACATTTATTTTAAAATAGTAAGAAAATACAAAAAAAAAAAAAAAATCCTGTGCTTTCTTCATTGTGATAAAAGGGATTTGAGTTAAATTTGGAATGCAGGGAGAGTACTTAACTCTCTGCTAAGTTCTAAACTGACACACCTTACCAACTTTTTACTAACTCATGGTATTGGTCCTTAAATTCAGACTAAAAATTCGCTTCCAATAAAACATGTTCAAAATTAATCTCTCTAATTTTTGGTGAATATTCTTTTCTTTTCTGTTTGCCTCTTTACCATGGTCTCTTTTTACTATTAGGTTTTATAAGAATATTATATTTTTATTGATCCAATTTCTGAATCATTTGGGCTGTGTATTTTAGAATTTTTCTCTATCACAAATGTGAAAATAAACTTGTGGGTGTTATATACCCACAAAAAGTTAAAATGAAAACATTTTAAAAAATAAATAAAATTGTGGGTAAAAAGCAGTCTGTTTTAAAAAAACAAACAAACACGGAATCTGATTCAAGTCTTAAAATATATGTAATATGAAAAAAACTCGTGATTTATAACTCCTTATTTCTGAGTTGAAACTAACAAAATGTAAAAATAAAAATATATATATTTGATTAATCTATTGAATTTGAATGTCTTCTCTTTCTCCTCCTCCCTCTCTTTCTCTCCTTGATTTATATACTACAATTTCCAAAGTTTTGAAATACCTTGTAAATCTCAAGATGCTATGAGAGAGGGTGCTTAGAGATAAAGAAGGAAAAGTGGCATTTGAAGAACCTGAACCAATAGGTGGTTTTTAGTACTTAAGTTAAAGAAATAATAATATTTGCATTAGGACAAAGTACTTAGTAAGTATCAACTACATAATAAGATAATAAATTAATTATAATCATCTTAAAATTAAATTATATTAATTAGTAAATTAATTTTATTAATTAGTTAATTTGAAAATTGATTGGTTTAAAAATTAGTAAATTAATTTAATTAATTGGCTAATTAACTTGATTTCAAAGGTATAAGTATACTAGACTGTATTTTTAAATGCACCCAAGATTTGTATTAATCAAGTCTAGTAAAACATGCAGCCACAGAAGTGACTGTCATAAAGGAAGGAGTTTATATGCACAGAACTCTAGAAGTAGAAGCCAGTCCACACATGCGGGGCCACAGGCAGAAACGCCAGGTGAGCAGGGAGATAGAAGGAGCAAGCAGAAAATGTGAGTCAAAGATTTAATGGGCAAGGCAGGGTAAACAACTTAGACCTGGCAAGTGTGAATAATCTCAGTGTAGTCTAGATTGTAGGGGTTTCATGAGTTATCTGATACCTGGCAATGGAGTGATTGGGGAATATTGGGTAGGGAAATATTGGCCTGGAGTGTAAGAGCCTCACAGCAGTGAGTGGGCTCTGGATTGGTTAATTTGCCTAAAAAAAGGTTCACCCTTGGTGAGTTGTTTGCTATCTTTAAATTTAGCTAACTTTGCGGGGACAATCTCCTCCAGTGTCAGCAAGCCCACAAGTTGTAAAAGTATCAAAATAAAAAGACATGCTCCACAGGTTAGATAATTTGGATAATTTGTTATGTTTTTTTTTGTTTGTTTTTTTGTTTTGCTCAAATTCTGTTTTGGAGTGAGAGGATCTTCAGTCCATTTAGTGTAGTTCTGGTAAGACTTTTCAACAAGCAGCCCTATCGTGCCTGCCACTCACAGTTCACAAGCAGATGACTCAAGGCTATTTATATCCAACTGCACTGAGCAGAGTTCCCTTCATTGAACTTCTCAATTAAGAATAAGGCAACAAAAGCTTTTCCTTTTTTTTTCTTCTTAAGACATTTTAAGTTGGGTTTATCAACTTGCAACCAAAATAATTGTAATGAAATAGTTTAAATTCTCTATACTAGAAACTATAATTAATACCGAGGATAAACACTACCTACCAACCCTGACCTCAATGAATGTCAAGGATTCATGAATGGCTTCCGCCAGTTCTACAAAGGATAGACAAATTTAATTCCTTCTTGTGGAATATAGAATGTAATCTGTAATGTTGTAATTGGGATTTAAAATAAAATAAATAATTTTAATTTTCTTTTTTTTTTTATTGTACTTTAGGTTCTGGGGTACATGCGAAGATCATGCAGGATTGTTGCATAGGTACACACATGGCAATGTGGTTTGCTGCCTCCATCCCCCCATCATGTACATCTGGCATTTCTCCCCATGTTATCCCTCCCCGACTTTCCCCCCCCACTGCTGTCCCTCCCTTGGCCCCCCAACAGACCCCAATATGTGATGCTCCCATTCCTGTGTCCATGTGTTCTCATTGTTCAACACCCACCTATGAGTGTCTGTCGATTAACTTGTGTTCATCCATTTTCTTTTCAAATTTAGAAAAAGTTTGTGTAAGTCTGTGTAAATGAAGGGTGAAAAAGTGAAGTTAAGGTACTAATGAAAATACTATAACTGGCTAACAAAAAATAATGCTAAGTAGATTCTGGTTCCTTTGTTCTAGTGCAATATTTAAAATCATCCGTAATTTGAAAAACTAATATTGACTTTGGAGATAAATACTGTAGGAAGGCTTAGGAAATCATTCATCATACTCTCTTTTGTACTTATTCATTCCTAGAATACCAAGAAATGTTATACCTTATGCTTCTTTTTCCCAGGTATCATTTAAGGATTTGTAACTCCCTTTTGTCTGAAGATAATAAAAGAGCCTTTAGACTTGTAACTAAAGATACTTTCCCTATATATTTCCCTGCCCCATCCCTCCCACTCTTACAGACTTCTGTACAAAAACGTTTCCAGAGTTCTAAAAACATTGCTCTTGCATTCCATTTCCATTTTCCGAAAACTGACATGTTTTTAAGTTATTCATATTTAAATTAGGGGGCCACTGCAGATCAGCGTAAGTTTCTCACCCTTATTTAGGACTGCTAAAATGTTAAGGAGCCATGTTTTAATGCTGTAGCTTTTTATCAAAGTGCTGCATTCTACCCTCATGATGTAGCAGCTGGTCACCTTGTCAAGCAGGAAAGCTGTGTTGACACTGTAGTGCCTCGGTATTACTCTGTCCTTACAGTAGGCACCTAAGACCCCACAAAATAATATGCATAAGTCCTGTTTCTTTTTCTTTTTCTTTTCTTTTTTTGAGATGGAATCGGTCTGGCTCTGTCACCAGGCTGGAGTGCAATGGGTCAGTATCGGCTCACTGCAACTTCAACCTCCTGGGTTCAAGCAATTCTCTTGCCTCAGCCTCCTGAGTAGCTGGGACTACAGACATGTGGCACCACACCCAGCTAATTTTTGTATAAACCCTGTTTCTAAAAGCTACTCTGAATGAAATGATGAGATTCCTATGCCTATGCTAAACATGCAGTTCTCCTTCTACTCCATATATCTGTTCCCAGTTATCAGTTGTAGAGACCCTTTGATACTAGGGCAGCAGTCCCCAACCTTTTTGGCACCAGGAACAGGTTTCATGAAAGATGTTTTTTCACTGATGTAATGAGTGTGAGTTTTTATGTTTATTGGCCATTTAGGCTTCTTCTTTTGTGAATGTTTAATTCATATATTTTGCTCATATTTCCATATTGTTTATCTTTTCCTTAGCGCTTCATAGTGGTCTCATTATGGCCTTTAGATATGGATGTCCATATTTATTACATGTATTTCCACCTAAACTTGACTTTTCACTGATTTTATGGGCACTTTGCATTAGTAGAAACATTTATACAATTCTTTCTGAGTTGAAATTTTTTTATCATGTTATGTATTTAATTATGTGTCACGTTGCATGTAAGAAATTATTCTCTATTCTAAGACCATAAGAATAACTCCCTCTAAAATTCCTATAAATGTTTTAAAGTTTGGCTCTTGTATGTACAGAAATTATTTTTATATATGGTCCAACTTCAGGAAATATTTATTTATTTAAGTATACATAACCTATTGTTCTGGTATCATTGACTGAATGGTTCCTTTTTACCCCTTTGTTTTCTAATATTGCCTTTCTCATACATGCAATGATCTTTCCCAGGCTGCCTATTCTTTGAGTCTATTTGTCTATTCTGGCAGAAACATTACCATTCTCTTTATATATTCCCGTAACTTCATAATGAGTTAAGCTACCTAGGTAGCTTCCCCTATTTTAGCTTCTTAAACATTGACTTAATTATTCTGAGGCTTCTTCACTTTTGAATTATTCTCAGGCCTCCTTCCCTCCACATACATTTCAGAATCGGCTTGCTAAGTGCCTCAAAAAATTCCGATGGAATTATAATTGAATGTATGGATATCAAATGTATAGATTAATTGAGGGAACATTGGCATCATTATGACATTGATTTCTTCAAAAGTTCATGAACATGGAATATCTTTTCCAGTAAATGTTTGATTTATGCTGTTACTTTGTATCTTGTTTCTATACTAAATAGTATATTTTTCTTAGAACAATTTTTTTTTCATTTAGTACTAGTTTATAGACTAGTTTTATATTGATCCTACATTCAACAATTTTATTAATTCTCAAATTGGCAAACAGAATCTCAGAATTTATTTTTGGTAGGAAGTGAGGTAAACAATTCTATAAATTTTAAATACTAGTGTATTTACAAACCATGTAGCTAAGTTAGCTTTTGCTTTTCAACAAGCCAGCCATCTGGGCTGTGCAGTTCTGATTTTGACTGGGTCCTCATGTATACGAGTGCTTCCAGCAGCCAGTCAGGAAGTTGAGTCTTCAGAGGGGTGGGCTGGGAACGTGGTCCACTAGGCCTCTCATATCTTTCATTGTCCCCCGCCTAGCTTAAGGCAGCTCTGCATGGTTTCCAGAGAAAATAAGTGCGTATAGTCTCTTAAAGTCTAGGCTCAGAACTGGAAATGCATTGTTTATGCCACATAATTCTGACAAAATAAGGCAAAAGTTCAGCTCAAATTCAAGAAAGAAAAATTAGTTATGCCTTCCCTTGGAAGTAGCTACAAAATCTCTCTGGCAAAGGAACAGGGATTACAGGTAAAGAGGGCCCTTTTACAATCACATTATCACATCTTTGTTTCTTGGTCTCACATCCTTTTTGTTGGCTTTCTGGTTAGTTTCTACAAAGTAAGATACTACTTTATTACTTAATGTTTTGGGTCAAGTTTTTTGTGATGCTTGTTAGAAATTATTTGTGGTAGAAGAACTGATGGATTAATAGACAAAAGCCTTGATTGTGGTATAAATCATCACATAAATTGATGTTGGCAGAGTGTCAGACTATCTATGTCAAAGCCTTTTCATTACTTCCTCCCCCTCCTCCTCCTTCTTATGAGATAGGGTCTTACTCTGTCACCTAGACTGGAGCACAGTGGCATGATCTTGGCTCACTGCAGCCTCCATTTCCTGGGTTCAAGAGATTGTTGTGCCTCGGCCTCCCAAGTAGCTGGGATCATAGGCATGCGCTACCATGCCCAGCCTCCGAAGTAGCTGGGATTACAGGCCTGCACTACCATGCCCTGCTCATTGTTTTGTATTTTTAGCAGAGACAGGTTTTCACCATATTGGACAGGCTGGTCTCAAACTCCTGACCTCAAATTTTCCACCCTCCTTGGCCTCCCATATGTTGGGATTACAGGTGTAAGCCACCACACCCGGCCTGCATGACTTTTTAAATGGATTTTTATGCACCTTTTGTGTGTGTATCATAAATTTTCCATGCTCCTTTACTTCCTGTTTTTATTCTTCACATATACTTCTCTAAAGTTACCTTCGCTACGTGTCATGTTGCATGTGCCTACTTCCCTTTCATTGATCAATTTTGTGTTGGCTGTTTACATTTTCTTTTTAGTACAGTAGTTTCATATTTTTTCTGCCTCTTCCCCCCCACTGACTCTTACTATCTCTTTGATAGAAATAAGGAGTTCAATAATTTATTAAATATCCTTTCATTTGTTAACTACTTTGGTTTGTGAATCCTCCTATATGTCATTCAATCAATCTGTCAACAGCATATTTTACATTCCACTGTCATAGAAGTTAAAAATATGGAAGCAAACAAATTATATGATTTCTGCTCTCATAAAGTTTACACTTCAATAAGGAAACATAATACTGTGTAAAGGAGAGTCAACCATCTTCCAAGCTTGAGAGTCTCTTTAGTATTTTTTATGCATTTGCAATCTGAGAATGGCCATGAACAGATTGCTTTATCATAGCACATGGATCTTTTAGGAGGCATTGGGGCTCCAGTCTTCAAATTTGCTGTTATTTTTTCCTCATACCATTAAACAAATCTGAGCTATATGAGAAAAAGTCATTTATCTTTTTAAAAAGTCATCTGTATTACTTTTAGTTTTAGCTCAGTTTTAATGCATATATTGAATCTCTGACCAGCTGCCTTCAGGTACTCAGGCAACCTTTACATTTAAAAACTATGGGGAAAATTCCTGCACCTTGCGGCTTTGGATAAACTCAACACTAGAAAGTTTAAAGTCATGCCAAGACATTTTCTGGGACGCTGACTGGTAACATGCTCAAACATTATAGGATCATTCAAACATTCTGTTGTTTTAAAACTAAATTTAAAGATTGCTGCTATAAAATTTTATTTTTTAAACAAGAGATGCATATCTCACTGATATCTTGAGGCTAGAAAACAAAGAACCATTCAGGACTCAAAGACTGCCTTGCTACAAAATACTGTCTCAAAGCTAACTAAAACCTTTTTTTCCTTTCCAGAGCTCCCCCTCCTCCTTTTGAAAATTCTTTCTTTTTATCTTTCTGTGAGCTAAACTCTCTTTATCCAAAACTCCTCAGTTTCCTGACATACTATTCGGAAAAAAACACTTAAAAACCCACAAATATCTAATTCCCATGTAAAGACCCCTTTCTTAATCAAAACAGAATGGCAACATTCTTACCTTCAAGGACAAAGAATTGAGTCCAAAAGCTGCTGCATAGACTTTGTTAAAATAACTTTTATGTATGTGTATATATATGTGTATGTATATATATATATGTATAAATATTGTGTATATATGTATAAATATAGTGTATATATATACTAGTGTGTATATATAGTGCATATATATACACACACACACAATTGTTCTCCTTACACAATTCAGTTACATTTTCACAGTTGACTATTATTTGTCCAATCCAGTATGTTGTTAATTGCCTCAAATTGTTATAACCAAAAGTAACCTGTTGGTAGCAGCTCAGTAGTAACCTACAGAAGCCATGCTAATATTTGTGGGTTTTTTCATTCTGTGTTTTATTTGAGTAATTTTTATTTCTATCTATTTATATTTATTGACATTTTATTCTGCAGTTTCTAATCTTCTGTTAATATCTTCCAATGTATATTTTATTTCAGATAGTGTATTTCATCTCTAAAAATTCAATTTCATTCTTTTCACAACTACTATTTTTATACCTTTTAAAAATATGAATTACATGTATAATAGATACGTTAGTGTTGTTTTCTGCTAATTCTATAATATCTTAAATTTGAGGGCCTACTTCTATTTATTGATTTTTCTCTGTTATGGATTATATTCTTCTACTTCCTCTCATGCCTGTTAGTTTTTGTTTGGGTGTTGGGCATTGTAGAATTTATGTTTTTGTTCTCTGGATGTTTTTTCTAGTCCTTTAAATATTGTTGGTCTTTCTTTATATTAGATCATAGTTAAGATACCTGAGACCAGTTGGATCCTTTTCAAGAATTCCTTCTAAGTTAGAATTGTTAGAATGATCAAAAATAATCACTTAGTATAGAAATCTTCTGAGGAGTTATAAGCACTATTTCTCTCCAACCATTATTTTCTTCACCTGAGACAATGCCCTCTCATGCAGACAAAATTCAATATTTAGACAAAATGAAAAGATATTTTCATTGCAAATATCCAGGGCTCACCCTCTGTCAGTCTCTCTACTCTCCAAATTTTTTTTTATAAATTTTAACTACCTTGGTCTTCTGAACTCCAAATGTCTCAACTCAGCAGGACCACTAATCTCTGTTCCATTCTATATGCTTTGTATTTAAGCCTAGGAACTCTATTAAAGCAATAAGCTGAGGCAATGATGGGGCTTACCTCCCTTGTTTTCTCTTATTCATGAATCACTTTCCTGTACTGCATTTTCTCTTGTTCAATATACAAACAAAAATGAAAGCAAAATAACAAACACAGTTGTTTTATACATTTTGTCTGGTTTTCTAGTATTTTAAGATTGGAAAATAAATCTAGTCTATATTACTTCAACTTCACTGTAAGCAGAAGTCAGATTTTTTAAAAATCCATTAAAATATTTATTTCTCTATTTCTAAATTTGTTGTATAGTTGTTTTCATTTCTATTCATACCGAGAGTCAGAATATCCTAAAGGTTAAGATACCAAATTGCCTGGGTTTAAAATCTCTACTTTGACAATTACCTATTAGGTGACCTTGAAAAGGCTTCTTGGCCAGGCTCATGCCTGTAATCCCAGCACTTTGGGAGGTCAAAGTGGGTGGATCAAAAGGAGTTCAAGACCAGCCTGGCCAATATGGTAAAACCCCATCTCTACTAAACAATACAAAAATTAGTTGGGTATGGTGGTATGCACCTATAGTCCCAGCTACTGAGGAGGCTGAGGCAGGAGAAATGCTTTTACCTGGGAGGCGGAGGTTGCAGTGAGCTGAGATCATGCCACTGCACTCCGACCTGGGCAACCCTGTCTTAAAAAAACACTAATAAAAGAAAGAAAGAAAAGAAAGGCTTCTTACTACCTCCAAGTCTCAATTTCCTCACAAGAGTAGCTCTTCACAGAGTTGTTGAAGGGATTAAATTAGTTAATTTATAAAAAGCACTAAAACTCATTTCTATCATATGTTATTTTTCTTTTCTTTTTTACAGCCACATTTAAGCTAAATATTAAGATATTATTATCTCTAGTTCTGCTATCTAGTCATTACTTATACATAAAGAAATTGGAACCAATTTTACTACCATAATATTTGTGGACACATTTTATATTTTATTATTCTTACATTTAATACATTCTTTTGTTATATTAAATATAAAAAGGCTTACTAATCTTATGCCTCTATTTTCATAACATTCGTGTGCATTACATACATAATATCTAAGGTAACCAACTCATACATTTGACCTCAGCAAATCCTCAAATAATCCTATAAGATTAAAACCAGTGCTAGCTACACTATACAGATTTGGGGAATCAAGTTAGAGAAGTTCAATGATGTCCCCAAGGTCAAACAGCTGTCTCTTGAACCCTGGAATATAAACCCAATTCCCTGTGATTGTAGGACTCTTTCTGTTAGTGACTATGTGACTACCTCTATTAAATATCATGATAAGTAGTATAAACAGAATTTCAGTTTTCCTTTGCATAGTTCTGCTTCATGCCTGCCCTGCAGACTAATTTTTATTAATAGTGCCCATGGTCACTCACAAAAAGCCAGATTTGAATGATAAATTATATATTTACTGTTATACACATAACAGGTATTACTGACTGATGAGATTTATAATGAGCATCTAAAACCTAGAGAGTGATTTATACAGTTAAAGGAGATGAAGTCTCTAATGTCATTTGCCTATGCTTCAGTGATTTTATCACTTTGACTTTTAGAGAAAAATGACGTGACACTTCACAGAGATTTGTTAAAATTTAGCACTTAGTGATCCAGCCTTTCCAATTCTGCTGGTAGTTACAAAATAAGGTAGATATTGAAGGACAGAGGTTAAATGAAGGAAGTGTATCTTGTCAGATGCCCAGCACTCCATTCTTGCCTCCTCAGTGGTACTCGAGATAAAAATATAAAAATTAAATTTTTAGGAAGAATCTGTAGTCTAGTGGCTCTTTAGAGGATGTAAAGGTGAGACAAGAAGGATAATAAGAGAGATAAAATGAATAAAACTGTCATGAAAGAGAAATGAATAGCCAATAAATTTTTTTTGTTTTTTTGTCTTTATTTTTGAGACAGAGTCTTGCTCTGTTGCCCAGGCTGGAATGCAGTGGCACAATCTCCTCTCACTGCAACCTCCATCATCCAGACTCAAGCAATTTTCCTGCTTCATCCTCCCGAGTAGCTGGGATTACAGGCGGCCAACTAATTTTTGTATTTTCAGTAGAGACAGGTTTTCACCATGTTGGCCAGGCTGGTTTTGAACACCTGACTCAAGTGATCCGCCTGTGTTGGCCTCTCACAATGCTGGGATTACAGGTGTGAGCCATCACGCCTGGTTTCAATGAAGTTTTTAATCATGTCAGAACTGTCCTTATTTTTAAAGCTACAAAAACATAAATAATCCATTCACTCTTTCCAGTGACTACTGAACAGTACAATAAAATATTTAGTACTATTCTATAAAAATACAAAAAAGGGGTGAACTCAAAGCAGAGAATGTTCCCAGAAGAGAGGCAACTGTGTCATTAAAGTTTGCATAATTATTTTATCCATGAAGTAAAGAAAGACACTTGAAATCTTAAAAAAAATACGAATGACATACTAGTGATTGTGAAATAGTTCAGGGACTGTCGGGCAGAAAATGAAGTGAAATTGCCTAGTTTGAAGTCTCTTGCCTTTGTTGTTCTTTTTGCTTGAAAATCTTTCTCCAAATATGCTTATGGCTTACCTTATCATAGACACTGAAAGTCATTTTTTCATTGAGGGCTTCCATAGTTTCCCTACATAACTTCCTAATTCTCTCTCACACACATACATTCATACTTCCTAGCTCCCTCTCTACTTGTATTATGCCATTTAGCACTTACTTCTACCTAACAGAGTATGTATTTTTCTTATTTTTCTTATTATCTCAAAGCCAACAAAATGTGAGGCTCATAAAAGCAGGAATCTATATCTAACTTGCTCACTGCTAATCACCAATGCCTAAATCAGTACCTGGTAATGGTTAACAAACACTTCTTACATTAGTAAATAATGAATGAGGTATTTGTTTGGTTTTAGTCCAAAGGGTTGAACAAAAATCCAGAAATAAATTGGAGGGTGGCAGATTAGGCTCATCGCAAAATATTAGTGCTATACTCTATCTCTTTACGAGTAAGTGAATGCTCAGAACATCACTCTGACATTCTGGAAGTTACTGCATGATCGACTGAAAGAAGTAATTTCAAGAATTCTTGCAGATTAGATGAGAGGTTGATATTTTTTCCCTTAGTACAGAGAAACTGATTATTCAGCAGAGGGAGAAAAAGACATTCAAGGCACTACAAACAAGCTACAAAACTGAAATGAAGAATGCCTTCCCTGTTTAATCATAGGTCTCATTAGTTTATTGCTGTTACTCAATCTAACTTGAAAATCTTGCTTCTGTGAAACCTGAAAAATAAAAATTGAACCAAGAAAAAAGGTAAAGGAGATATGAGTTCTGGAAGTAGTGATGGAGAACAAGAAAAACAAACGAGAAACAGCAACTAAGACAGGATTTTTTGTACTACTTATTAAGACAGACACGGTTTACAATACTGACATTTGTCTTGAAAAAGAGAAAGAGAAAAAGTTTACTTATGACATGTTTTATTTTTCAAACACTTTGAAATGTCCAAAATTATCTTTATGAAGTTTTTTACATATTAATTTAAAATCTTACTGACTCCATGAAACAGTATAAGCAACAACAACAACAAAATAATTTGAACCCAATAAATGCTACTTGAATCAGCAAGGACCCATGTGTGGTGTTCTATCAAAGTCCCTTGCTACAATAGCTCGGCCAGTTCCTTGAAAAATGTGTAGCCCTGGACTTTCAGCCCCTCTTTAACAGAACAATTTGAAGATGGTACTTTACATGTCTTTCAGACCATTAAATGGTTATTTTTGCGTAGCAGTGTCATCAGCTTGAAAAAAACATATTTTGTACTTTGCTTTTTTAAAGCACAAAAATAAATAGGAGTTATGCATTTAACATTTTCAAACACCCAGGAAAATAAGACACTAATTGCTCTTGTTCATAAACCAAATGCACTTTGGGCTCAATTCTTATTTATTATGTCATAGCAAAAAAACACTACTGTGTTTTTCCAACTAGGCCAAGAGTAAAACTTTGCTGACTTATTATAATGATACAAATCTCATTCCCTATATGCTTTTATAATCTCACAGATGCAAAAAATAATAAAGGCATATTATAAACAATTCTATAACCACAAATATGATAACTTTGATGAAATGTACCAATTAACTGAAAAACAAAATTTATCAAAACTGACACAAGAATATATAATTAGAATAACTCTATATCTATTAAAGGAATTGAATCAATAATTAATAAACTTCCAAAAGGAAAGCACTAAGACTGATGGTTTCATTGGTGGATCTTACCAAACTTTAAGAAAGAAGCGATAGTAAACCTCCACAATTTCAAAAAAAAAAAAAAAAATTGAAAAGGATACTTCCTATTATATTCAGTGAAGCAGCATTATCTTACTCTCAAAATCAGATAAAGACATTCCAAGAAAGGAAGACTAGAGACCAATATCTCTGATGAACATAAATGAAAAATTCCTCAACAAAGTATTAGCAAATAAAACCTAAAAATATATAAAAACTTATACACTAGGGCCAAGTGGGATTTGTTGTAGATTTGCAGGTCTGGTTCAACATTCAGAAGTCAGTTAATATAATGCACCATATTAACAGGTGAAAGAAGAAATATTACATGAGTATATCAATAAGTGCAGATAATGCATTTGACAAAATCCAGTAGCCATTTGTTATAAGATATCTCAGAAATCTAAGATAGAACTTCCTCAAGTTGGAAAAATAAAATCGACAAAAACCTATAGTTAACAGCATACTTAATGGTAGAAACTGGACAATTTCTTTCTGTGGTTATGAATAAGGCAAGGATGTTTTCTCTCATCACTCCTATTCAACACTATCATGGAAGTCCTAGAAAATGCAATTAAAATAGGAAAGGTAATAAAATATATAGAGATTGAGAAAGAATAAATAAAACTGTGTTTGTTTGTAGATGACTTGGTTGTCTGTGAAAAAAAAACAAAGAACTAACAAAATTTTTACTGGTACTAATAAGCAATATTGCAAGATTGTATAATATAACCTTAGAAATACACAAAAGTTGAACTATTTTTACATGTAGCCTGTAATAAACAAATATAATTTGGAATTAGAAGGATTTTGGTACAAATATATACAAGATCTGTATGAGTAAAACTGCAAAGCTCAGATAAAATAACAAAGATATCTAAATAAATAGATAGATAGTCCATGTTTATGAATAGGAAGGCCTAATATAGTTAAAAAGGCAGTCATCTGCAACTTGATCTAGATACAAACAATCACAACCAAAAATTCTAGAAACCCATTTTGTGGACATCAACAAATGACTCTAAAGTTTATATGAAAGGACAAAAGATGGAGTATAGCCAACACAGTACTAAAGAAAAAAAAAGACGTATACTACTAAACTACTTGAGTTTATAAATTACTATAAAGGCACGTTAATCAAGTCAGTGTGATACAGCAAAAGGCTAGATAAATGGAAGAATAGGTCAATAAATAGAAATAGGTCAAGAATGGAAGAATAGAATGGAAAAACAGGTCAAAGAATGGGAAAATGGTAGAAAGCTCACAAACAGACCCCAACAAATACTATTAGCTAATCTTTGACAAGGAACAAAGGTAATTCCATTGAGAATGGATAATCTTTTCAACAAATTGTGTTGCAACAACCGGACATGACCAGAGCAAAGAGACTATTACAGGCCTAATTAAGGATTTTGGACCTCCAGACAAAGGTGATCTTTGCTGAGAATGGAACTGCCCATAAGTAACTTCTAAAGATGTGTTCTGCAGCATAGTGCCTACAGTTAACAATACAGTGTTGGGCACAGCGAAGTTTGTTAAAAAGGCTGATCTCATGTTAAGTGTTCTCACCACAAAAACAAAAACATAAGGGCACAAGAAAACTTTGGGAGGTGATGGGTACATCTGTAACCTCGAATATACTGATGTTATCACAGCTGTTTGCATATGTTCAAACTCACCAAGTTGTCCAGATTGAATGTGTACAGTTCTTTGTATACCAATTACACTTCATAAAGCTGTTAAAATAATTAATGTGGTAATTTCCACAGAAAAGCACATATGATTCAGGTTATAAGGCAAGAAAGGCCAGTGGGAATGTGAATTTCTATGATCACCTCACATAAATGAAATATTGGGTTCTAGATGCAGACAGATTCCAGATTGCTGTCACTAATGATAACTAATTGCTTGCCTAGTGGTCTCTTCAGTGAAATGAGGATTTCTTGAAGAAATGCATGAGTCTGTAATGACTCCCTGCCTGTTGAAAGCCTTCAATCCCCAAACTGAGTGGACCTAGTGAAGACAAAATGGTGGTACCTTTCTAACCCATCACAGCTAAGAATGAACACCAATGGTTATCCAAAAGAATCAAAATCCTTAGGTATATTCCTGAAGAGACAAAAAGAAATAGTTCCTTAGGGAGCAGGGAAGCCCTAATGAGAAAATGTTACCTACATCTCAAGGGTGTTGTCAGAGCTAGATTAAAGATCTATCAATATTCTACAATTCCCAGAGTTACTGGGGGCAAGCCTCATGAAAGGCAATAATTGGAGAAAATGTCAGTTCTTCCTAATCAGCATGACATTTATTTCCCACAAATCAGTTCATTCATTTAGCAAACTTTTACGAAGCACCAACTATGTATTGTACTACACACTACACAAGAATCAAGACATTAAAAATATGAATATATCACAATCCATATCCTAAGAAATAGTCTCATCCTTTAGAATCTTAATATTTTTTTCTAAAACATGATTTGGTGAGCATTCTGTTGCTTTACTTACATGATGTATTTAATATAAACTATAAGAGAAAAAAATATACTATTTAAGAGCAAAGACTGCAGCCAGATTGCCTTGTTTACATTTTTTTTTTCATTTCCTATGTGAGCTTTGCGAAGTTTCTTACCTCCTCAGTGCTCTATTTTCCTCATCTGTACAGTGCAATGTATAATATACTAACTACAGTGTAACAGTTATCTACAGTGAAAGGTTGCTGTGAGCATTTAAGTGAGTTAAAACTTGTAAAGTATCAACTTCCACCATGATGGCTGAATAGGAAGAGCTCCAGAGCACAGTTCCCAGTGAGAGCAACACAGAAGGTGAGTGATCTCCGCATTTCCAACCAAAGTACCAGGTTCATCTCAATGTGACTGGTTGGACAGTGGGTGTAGCCCAAGGAGGGCAAACTGAGGCAGTATTGGGCACTGCCTCACCTGGGAAGTTCAACGGGCTGGAGAACCCCCCACCCAATAGAGGAATGGACGCTATCGTGGACTTTGCCAGCCACTCCAGCACTCCTGTTCAGATACTGTACTTTTCCCACGGTCTTTACAGCCCACAGACCAGAAGTATCACACCAGGCCAACAAGCGCCTTGGGTTTCCAGCACAGAACTGGGCGACCTTTTCAGCTGGCACAGCAGGTTTCCAGCACGAATCTGGATGGCTGTTTTAGCTGGCACCTGGAAAGTGTGTGAGACAGAGCTACCCACTCCCTGGAAAAAAGAGGGGCTGAAGGCAGGGAACCACATGATCTGGCTCGGCAGGTCTCACCCTACAAAGACCAATAAACTGAAACCCACTGGCTTAAGAGTTTCACAGCCAGTACAGCAGTTTGAGCTCAACCCAGAACGGTCGAGCTCAGTGTGGGGCAGGGCATCTGCCATTACCGAAGCAGTCTGTCATAACCAAGGCAGTTCTAATCTTACCTGTGTAAACAAAGTCACAAGGAAGTTTACACAGCAGCTGAACTGAGTCCGCAGCAGCTTAGCAATGCCTCTGCTGGCAGACTGTGACTAGACTCCCTCCTTGCTGGGCAGGGCATCTCTGAGAAAAGGCAGCAGCCCATCAGGGACTTAAAAATAAAGCCCCACCTTCCTGGGACAGAGCACCTGGAAAAAGGAGTGTTGGTCAGTTCCACTGCAGGAGAGTTAAATCTCCCAGCCCAGCAGCTCTGAAGGGAGCAATGAAGCTCATAGCACAGAAATGGAGCTCTGATAAGGGACAGGTGGCTTCCTCAAACAGCTCCCTGACCCTTATATATCCAAAGAGACACCTCACACAGGAGAGCTCTGGCTGTCATCTGGTGGGTACCCTCTGGGATAAAGCTACCAAAGGAAGGAACAGGCAGCAATCCTTGCTGTCCTGCAGCCCCCACAGGTGATTCCCAGGCAGGCAGGGTCTGGAGTGGACCTTCAGCAGTCCTGCAGCAGAGGGGCCTGACTGCTAGAAGGAAAACTAAAAAAACGAAAGAAGAAATAGCCTCAAGATCAACAGAAAGGATGTCCACTCAAAGATCCCATCTGAAAGTCACCAACTTCAAAGACCAAAGGTAGATAAATCCATGAAGACGGGGAAAAAAACAGCACAAAAAGGATGAAATCACAAAAAAAACAGAATGCCTCTCCTCTTCCAAGGGATCACAACTCCTCACCAGTAAGGGAACAAAACTGGATGGAGGATGAGTTTGCCGAATTGACAGAAGCAGGCTTAAGAAGGTGGGTAATAACACACTTCTCTGAGCTAAAGGAACATGCTCTAACCCAATGCAAAGAAACTAATAACCTTGAACAAAGCTTAGATGAAATGCTAATGAGACTAACCAGCTTAGAGAAGAACATAAATGACTTGATGGATCTGAAAAACACAGCACAAGAACTTTGCAAAGCATACACAAGTTTCAGTAGCCAAATCGATAAAACAGGAGAAAGGATATCAGAGATGGAAGATCAACTCAATGAAATAAAAAGAGAAGGCAAGGTTAGAGAAAAAAGGAATATGGGACCCTTACACCCTCCCAAGACTAAACCAGGACAAAGTTGAATCCCTGAATAGACCAATAACAAGGTCTGAAGTTGAGGCAGCAATTAATAGCCAACCAACCAAAAAAAGTCCAGGTCCAAACAGGTTCACAATTGAGTTCTACCAGATGTACAAAGAGGAGTTGGCACTATTCCTTCTCAAACTATTCCAAACAATAACAAAAAGGGGGAATCCTCCCTAACTCATTTTATGAGCCCAACATCATCTTATCAAAACCTGGCAGAAACACAACTAAAAAAGAACATTTTAGACCAATATCCATGATGAACATCAATGCAAAAATCTTCAGTAAAATGCTGGCAAACTGAATGCAACAGCACATCAAAAAGCTTATCCGTCACGATCAATAAGGCTTCATTCCAGGGATGCAAGACTGGTTCAATATATGCAAGTCCATAAATATAATCCATCACATAAACAGAACCAAAGACAAAAACTACATTAATATCTCAATAGAAGCAGAAAAGGCCTTCAACAAAATCAACAGCTCTTTATGCTAAAAACTCTCAATAAATTAGGTATCGATGGAACGTGTCTTAAACTAATAAAAGCTATTTACAGCAAACTCACCTCAAATATCATATTGAATGGGCAAACACTGGAAGTATTTTCAGAGGGCCCTCTCTCACCCTTCCTATTCAACAGTATTGGAAGATCTACCCAGAACAATCAGGCAATAAAAAGAAATAAAGCGTATTCAGTTAGGAAAAGAGGAAGTCAACTTGTCTCTATTTGCAGACGACATGATTGTATACTTAGAAGACCCCAGTCTCAGCCTAAAATCTCCTTTAGATGATAAGCAACTTCAGCAAAGTCTCAGGAAACAAAATCGATGTGCAAAAATCACAAGCACTCCTTGTGAATAAATAAAAGATGAACAGAGCCAAATCATGAGTGAACTACCATTCACAATTGCTACAAAGAAAATAAAATACCTAGGATTACAGCTGACAAAGGACATGAAGGACCTCTTCAAGGAGAGCTACAAACCACTGTTCAAGGAAATAACAGAGGACACAAACAAATGGAAAAACATTCCATGCTCATGTGTAGGAAGAATCAGTATCTTGAAAATGGCCATACTGCCCAAAGTAATTTATAGATTCAATTCTATCCCCATCAAGTTACCATTGACCTTCTTCACAGAACTGGAAAAAAATATCTTAAACTTCATATGGAACCAAAAAAGAGCCTGCATAGCCAAGACAATCCTAAGCAAAAAGAACAAAGCTGGAGGCATCACACTACCTGACTTCAAACTATACTACAAGGCTACAGTAATCAAAACAGCATGGTACTGGTACCAAAACAGAGATATAGACTGATGGAACAGAACAGAGACCTCGGAAGTAACACTGCACATCTACAAACATCTGATCATTGACAAACCTGACAAAAACAAGCAATGGGGAAATGATTCCCTGTTTAACAAATGGTATTGGAAAAGGTGGCTAGCCATGTGCAGAAAGCTGAAACTGAACCCCTTCCTTACACCTTATACAAAAATTAACTCCAGATGGATTAAAGATTTAAACATCAGACCTAACACCAGAAAAACCCTAGAAAAAACCTAGGCAATACCGTTCAGGACATAGGCATAGGCAAGAACTTCATGACTAAAACACCAAAAGCAATGGCAACAAAAGCCAAAATAGACAAATGGGATCTAATTAAACTTCAGAGCTTCTGCACAGCAAAAGAAAATCATTAGTGTGAACCGGCAACCAAGAGAATGGAAAAAAATTTTTGCAAGCTATCCATCTGACAAAGGCCTAATATCCAGAATCTACAAAGAACTAAAACAAATTAACAAGAAAAAAAAAAAAAAAAACATCAAGAAGTGGGCAAAGGATATGAACAGACACTTTACAAAAGAAGACTTTAATGTGACCAACAAACATATGAAAAAATGCTCATCATCACTGGTCCTTAGAGAAATACAAATCAAAACCACACTGAGAAACCACCTCATGCCAGTTAGAATGGCGATTAAAAATCTGGAGACAACAAATGCTGGAGAGGATGTGAAGAAATAGGAACACTTTTACACTGTTGGTGGGAGTGTAAATTAGTTCAACTATTGTGGAAGACAGTGTGGCAATTCTTCAAGGTTCTAGAAATAGAAATATCATTTGACCTACCAATCCCATTACTGGGTATACACCCAAAGAATTATAAATCGTTCCATTATAAAGACACATGTACACGTATGTTCATTGTGGCACTGTTTACAATAGCAAAGACTTGGAACCAACCTAAATCTCCATCATTGATAGCCTAGATAAAGAAAATATGACACATAAACACCATGAAATACTAAGAAGCCATTAAAAAGGATGAGTTCACGTCCTTTGCAAGGACATGGATGAACCTGGAAACCATCACTCTCAGCAAACTGACATAAGAACAGAAAACCACACACCACATGTTCTCACTCATAGTGGGTGTTGAACAATGGGAACACATGGACACAGGGAGGGGAACATTACACACTGGTATTTGTTGGGGGGTTGGGAGGCTAGGGGAGGGAAAGCAAGGAGTGGGGAGATTGGGGAGGGATAACAATAGGAGAAATACCTAATGTAGGTGATGGGGGGATTGAGGCAGCTAACCACCATGGCATGTGTACACCTATGTAATAATCCTGCAAGACCTGTACATGTACCCCAGAACTTAAAATATAAAACAAAAAACAAAGTATTCTAAAGTATCTAAAACCATTCTGGGCACATAGAAGGTTAGAAGGTGCTAAAGCCATGTTTGCTGCTGCTACTACCACCACCCTTGTTGTACTGTTTTTTAAATACCAATGATTCACAGGTTAACTTATGTTTATATAATCAATAGGAATGTTATCTCACCATCCCATGGCACATTAACCACCGCAAATGTTATTTAGTAGTTTTGTCTGTACTGAAAATCCTTTCAAAGATTTAAATCTATTAGTAAATAATATCTTGCTTTGGGGACACAGATACGCAAATATTAGTGACGTGACTTTGTGACAATCACTAATATTTCATTAGGCACAGAGTTTTGAAGTTCTTTTTTTCAACTAGAGAGTTATGCAAATATTATATATACTCACTGCTCAATTAAACCCAATTATTCTGAAGTACAAAATGACTGACATTGCACAACATCTCACCATATTTTTCCAAGTAAGATAGCATAGGTGTACTGTTAACTTTATGACAAGAATATGGCAGAGCTATGCATCCTCTGGGAGAGATTTACTACAATTACTTAAATTTCTTACACTTTAAATCCTCAGAATTTCTCTAGAGGAAAAGAAAGTTAAATCTGTAACTTATGCCTTCTACTCTGTTATATAGTCACATCTCTGTGAATCTTGATTTAAGCTGAGTGCATCATTAATCTTTAACATAACTGGAGAACACAATTAAAGTCAAATAGAATAATGAGTGGTATTGAAGAAATATATAGAAGAGCATGCCCAAGAATGCATTCAACCACTCCATATCCTGCATTATTAGACACAACCACTGTTTGCACAGATCCAGAATTTTTAACTCTTTGTTTAAAGCAAGAGTGGGCAAAACTTATCCATAACAGACCAGATAATACAATATGTTCAGCTTTGTTGGCCACATGGTCTCTGTGACAACTACTCAACTCTGCTACTATGACATAAAAGTGATCATAAACAATATATAAATACAACACTATGGTTGTATTCTAATAAAACTTTATGAACAGTAAAATTTGAATTACACATAATTTTGTGTTACACATATTATTTTCCTTTAAATTTTTTACAAAAATTTAAAAATGCAACAAATCTTTGCTCCCAGATCATACAAGAGCTGGCAGGCCTGATTTGGCTCACAGGCTACGGTTTCCTAAACCATAATGCATAGAAATCAGAATATTTTGAATTTAACCATTTAACCATGATACTGCAATCATTACCTAGAAGATTAGCTAGTAATATAAAATGTCTCAAGGCATGCATTACAACTTCAGTTTTATTTTTATCATTTATTTATTTAGGATTCTAACTTTGAGAACAAAACTCATGCGTTATGATTTCACATCTACCACTTGTTAGTTTGATAGGCTTCAGTGAAAATTTCCAACCTCTCGCAACCTCTTTTTCCCAAAGTCTGTTATATGGGAGATGGATTATATCACTACTATCAACTCACAACTCACATTATGTAGCAGAATCACCGGCGGAGAAACCAAGGCTGAACAGTAAGAGATATGGCCTCAACAGGTGATTCCAGCCTACATCCAGGGTTGGAAACTCCTGGACTACTCAGCTCCAGACCTCTTTCTGTTTGATAAGTCTAAGAATTTCTTTTTTTTTGTTTTTTTGTTTTTTTCTTGTTTTGTTTTTTTAGATGGTGTCTCACTCTGTTGCCAGGTTGAAGTGCAGTGGCGTGATCTTGGCTCACTACAACCTCTGCCTCCCGGGTTCAAGTGATTTTCCTGCCTCAGCCTCCTGAGTAGCTGGGACTATAGGCAAGTACCACCATGCCCAGCTAATTTTTGTGTTTTTAGCAGAGACGGGGTTTCACCATGTTGGCTAGGATGGTCTCCATCTCTTGACCTCGTGATCTGCCTGCCTTGGTCTCCCAAAGTGCTGGGATTATAGGCGTAAGCCACTGCGCCTGGTGGAATTTCTATTTTGCATATACAGTTGACACAAATATCAGTAATAATGTAGCATTACTTCAGATAATATTACATTTAAATAATTAGTAGAAACCCTTTGCAAAAAAATCAGAACTATTTAACTTCTCCTTCATGATGGAAAAAGAAAAAAGAAAACATATATTTAACTCCTTTTAGCTCACTGTTGAGAGACTGACAGAATAGAAAGAAATAAGTAAACAAAAAAAGGAAACAAATCATATCTACTTATTTTCCCAATAGCTACAGCATAAAAAATTACAGAGAAATAAAGCAGCAATAATCTGACAGCCTCCATTTATTTTTATTCTCAAGCCCTATCTCCCCATTAGGGTATTTTGTAGTTGAACAATTGCAGCACTATTTCCCCGTTTCTAATTTCATTATTGAAAAGACAGTTCACACAAATATTCAAAAATAAGCAGTCTACATTTTTATAATATGGTTCATTTGTTCCTAACTTTTAGTACATTGCAGTCAATATGTTGTCTATACTCATGTGATCGACTGTCACATTTTCAACTGTCATCTTCACAAAACAGTCATCAGAAAAATAAGATGATCAAGCCAAGCTTGGTTGTTCAGACTTCTTACAGTAAGGGACACACACACACACACACACACACACACACACACACACACCATCTTGATTAAAAAACAGTAATGTTCCAACCTTTGAGTAAGAAATGTTTAAGGTTTTATAACCTGAGCAGAGTGATTTTAAGATGAGTGTTTCAAAGGAGAAAACTAGTTGAAATTAGGTATAGTTTTTGAATTACTAGATCTACATTAGTGATCACAGTGAGGAATGAGTTTTAAAGGGGGATTTGATAAGCAGGCGGTCAGTCTTGATTGGCTCACAGTCTTGTCTTCAAAAATTATTTCTTGCAAAAAGTAATTAAAACATTTTTGCTTGATTTCAGTACTGTTTGGCATAGGGACATGAAAAGATATTCATCACATACCTTGCTTAACACAAGTGTAGAAAACTAGGCCTGGACCTAGCATGACTTAGCACAGAGAGAAAAAAAAAGTTGTTTATACTAATGCTCACTGACACTTTTGGTCATGCCTAATATATACCATTATCTTATGAACTACCAGTCTGTTTCGTGTTGCTACAACAGAATACCTTAGATAGGTAATTTATAAAGAAAATTCGTTGATTTAGCTCATGGTTCTGGAGGCTGGAGAGTTCAAGGACATAGCCCTGGTTTCTGGCAAGGTCTTCTGTGCTGAATCATAACATGGAAGAGAAGGTCAAAAAGGAAGCAGTTATGTCTGAAGAGGAAAAACCTAAGAGACATCCTGGCTTTACAGCAACTCATTCTCAAGGGAATTCATTAATTTCCATGGAACTGATTTAGTCTTGCCAGAGTGAGAACTCATTCACTACTATCAGAAGGGCACTAAGCCATCAGGAGAGATTTACTCCAATGATTCAGACAATTCTCACTAGGCTAGATTTCCCAAGACTGCCACATCAGGGATCACATTTCAACATGAGGTTTGGTGGAGACAAAATCAAACCAAATCACAGCATGAGGATATGATCAATGCAGATCAAACTTACCGTCTGATGTATTGAGATCACTATGTTAGCCAGAATGGTGTTCCCCCAAAGAAGCTTATTTTGAAGCCTCCATAGCTTATGTATATATTAGATTAAATGGCAAAGGGGAATTCAAGGTGATAGATGGATGTAAGGTTGCAATTAGCTGACTATAATACAGAAAATATTAGGCTGAATTATCCAGATAAGCAAAATATAATTATAAGAGGACTTCCAGAACAACCATTGGAAAAATTATTCCCCAGTGAAACTAGTAAAAATTATTTAAAAAAAAAAAAACTTTTTATAACCCCTGGAAATGATCCTAAATGAATACAGCAAAAGAAGAAATATCCATTCAAATAAATCTATAAATATTCAGAATGAAAAGCAGGAGTGTGTAGTATTTGAGCATAGTCCACTCTCCATTGCCCCTCCCAACTAAGAGATACAGAAACTCCAATCTGGACTTCCTTATCCAAGAACAAATGGCATCTTCTCCCACAGGTTCCAGTTGGAGAGCTTTCTTCTAGGGAAGAATGCAACATCCACATTTCTCCTTTAACTGCCAGTTGTCTCCTGTTGCTGAGGTTGTTTCAGGTGAGAGCAGTTGAGAGTCAGGGCTCCCTTCTTCACCCCACCCTCCACTCATGGAACAGAGACTCCATCTCAGGCACAGAACCTTTAAAAATACTGGGGACCCAGTTGCCTTACCCTGGATCATAAGCTTTCACACCAAGAAAACCAACTCATAAAGACCTCATGCTACAGTCTCCACCTCCACTGAGCACTCAGGCTGAAAAGTAGGAGCATTGCTCAGAGAAAATATCCCATCATCCCAAATCCAACCGCAGAGGCCTAATTCAATATTTTACTAGAGGAAGAAGCAGGCCATAAAACGAACAGCTCCTAGTCTCTTCCCAAAAAAAACTGACTTCATTTGCAATAGAGCATGGGGAAATATCAGCCTATAGACATTCTCAAAAATAGCGGAGGTCATGGTGAAAAGCAACTGGGAGAAAATAGATTCAAGACACAGGCTGAATGGTAAGCCCGTTAGTTTGCAGGCGAGAACCTAGGAAAGAGAAAACTTAGAGACAAAAGTATACAACACTGATCTAAGGACCTCCTTCAAAGAAGCCCAGATCTGATTCAATTAGCCTATAGAGCAATTTATAACCCAGGACATAGTTGAAAACAATAGAGCAATCAGCCTCCAATTAATGGGGCATAACACTTTGCTATGGTCAGGAAAAGAGACAAGAGGGGCATACCAAACCCACTACTGTCTCAAGGTGACTGTGCACATACCAAAAGCTGTACCCTACAGAAGATTAATATCAGAGGTTTACCGGTGTGGGACAGGAGAAAATAGACATTGCTAAAATAGTCCAGCCCTGAAAGGGAGGAGACTCATGCCCAGAGTTGCTGTAAAATGTTGTCTAAGAGGTCTAGTTTCCAACAACAAAAAAATAATGAGAAATGAAAAGAAACAGGAAAGTAGGACATACGAAAGAAAAGGAAAAAGCAGGCAAAAGAAACTGTGAGAGCAACCAGATATCAAATTTAAGAGAAAAGGCTTCATGGTAGCCATTTTAATCATGATCACAGAACTAAAGGAAGCTATTTAAAAAGTAAAGGAAGTCATGATGACAATGTCCAACACAAGACAAAGTATCAACAATGAGATAAAAATTATTTAAAGAACAAAGTGGAAATTCTGGAGCTGATAAACACAAGAACTGAAATGAAAAGTATACTAGATAGGCCCAACAGTAAATCTGAATTAGCAGAAGAAATAATTAACAAATTTGAAGACAGATTGATTCAGATTATACAAGCTAAAACACAGGGGGAAAAAGAGAAATAAAGAGCCTCAGGGAAATCTGGGACACCATTAAGGACATCAACCTCCATGTAATGGAAGTATCAGATAGTGGTTTAAAAATTCTCAAACTTATTAGAAAACACTATCCTATATATTCAGGAAGTTAAATTAATTCTAAGTAAAATACATGAAGTAATCACATCAGACACATCATAGTAGAAATGCTTAAACTGAAAACAAGGAGAAAATCTTGAAAGCAGCAAGAGAAAAATAAAACAAAACAAAACTCCTTACTTGCAAGGAGACCTCAGTAAGATTTAACAGCTGACTTCTCAGAAAAAAAAAAAAAAAAAAAACAATGTAGGCCAGAAGGCAGTAGGATATCATATTTAAAGTGCTCAGTTAAAAAAAAAAAAAGAAAGAAAAAACTGTCAACCAAAAATCTTACATCAAGCCAATCTGTCTTTCCAAAATTCAAGTAAAATAAGAACATTTCTAGATTAACAAAAACTGAGAGAATGTGTTGCTAGCAGACCCACCTTACAAAAAACCTCTAAAGGAAATTCTTCAGCCTGAAGGCAAATGACCCTAGATAATAATTTAAGTACACATAGGAAAATATGAGCTTCTATAAAGTTAGTTATATAATTCCACAAAGCAATATAAATATATTTTTTCTTTTTCTCTTGATTTATAAAGCAATTGTATAAAATAATACGTTACAATATATTGCTGGGTCTGTAACACAGAAATGTAATAAATTGGTAATATATTTGCCAATGACAGCACAAAGGAAGTAGGTGAGAGCAAACCTACATTGGGCTAAGGAAATGATTGCAGATGAGTAAATTAATAATTATAACAATGTAGCATTGGGTTTGTAGGTTTGTAATATTAATACATATGTATAATACTAGTACAACAAAAATAGGCAGGAATACAGTTATGTCTTAGGCATCTCAGGCTGCAATAACAAAATGACATAAACTAGGAAGCTTAAAGAGTAGACATCTATTTGCTCTCAGTTCTTGAGAGTAGATGTCTGAGATTAGGGTGTCATCATGATTGGGTGCTAGTAAAGGCCTCCTCATCATGGCTTGGAAAGGGCTTCCTTCTCATTGTGTCTTCACATGGCAGAAACAAAGTGGATTCTGGGTTCTTCTTCTTATAATGACACTAATACCATCATGGAGGCCTCACCTTCAGAAACTCACTTAAACCTAATTATGTTCCAAAGGACACACCTCCTAGTGTCACCACATTGAGGACAGGGCTTTAATATACGAATTTGGGCAAGACACAGGCATTCAGTTCATTAAAAGTTATATAGAAATAACATTTCTATATCTTACTAGAATTAAGTTAGCATAAATCTGAACATGAATCTGATAGTTAAAATGTAAGTAGTATGCTTTAAAGAAGCCACTTATTTTAAAAACTCAAAAGATATAGTAAAAAACTTAATAAAGAAATTTAGATGCTTAATTAGAAAATGTTATATAATGCCAAAGAAATAAGTAAAGGAACAAAAACAGACAGGAGAAACATAGAAAACAGACCTTTAATATACCTTTATACCTAAATGACCTTTAATATACATGCAAAAGTCCTTAACAAAATACTGGCAAACAGAATCCAACAACATATAAAAAGAATTATATGGCCAAGTAGAATTTATCCCAGGAATGCAAGATTGATTAAACATACAAAAAATACTTAATGTAATACATTATATTAATAGAATTTTAAAATTACATGATCAGGATGGGTGCTATGGCTCATTCCTGTAATCCCAGCACTTTGGGAGGCTAAGCTGGGTGGATCACTTGAGGTCAGGAGTTTAAGACCAGCCCGGCCAACATGGTGAAACCCCATCCCTAATAAAGATACAAAAATTAGCTGGGCATGGTGGCAGGTATCTGTAATCCCAGCTACTCTGGAGGCTGAGGCATGAGAATAGCTTGAACCTGTGAGGCAGAGGTTGCAATGAGCTGAGATAATGCCACTGCACTCCAGCCTGGGCGATAGAGAAAGACCCAGTCTCAAAAAACAAAAACAAACAAACAAAAGAAGTGATCATATCCATAAACACAGAAAAAGCATTTGACAAAACCCTATATAATTTCTGATAAAAATATTCAGTAAACTAGGGATAGAAGGAAACCTTCCTTCACTTGATAATGGGTATTTGTGAAAAACCCACATGTGACATCATCCTTGGTGGTAAAAATGGATGCTTTTCTCCTAAGATCAAGAGCAAGAGGACATCTACTCTCACCACTTCTGTACAATACAGTATTTGATGGTCTAGCCAGGTAAATTAGGGGAAAAAAATTAAATGAATCCCAATTAGAAAAAAATAAGGAAAACTATCTTTGTTCTCAGGTAACATTGTCTTGCATATAGAAAATCTTAAGTATCCACTAAAAATTATAAGAAATAACAAATGACTTTAGCAAGGTGGTAGGATACAATATTAATATTTTTAAAAAATTATTTGTATCCCATATATTTGTACAAACAATCCAAGATTGAAAGTAAGAAAATAAACCCATTTACAATACAATAAAAAATACTTAGAAATAAATTTAACAAAGTAGTACTAAAGTTATACTCTGAAAACTGCAACATATATTTGAAAATTAAAGACTCTAACTAAATGGAAAGTCAACTTATATACACGAATCAGTATACTAAATAATTGTTAAGATAACAGTACTCCTAAAGAATCCCAGTTGACTTCTTACAGAAATTGATGTACTTAAATTGTGCAACCTGGAATGTTTAGCCTGTCTTAACAGAGATTGATGTGTATAGAACACATTACAAATCTTCCAGAGCATTAACTGGTCTATTTCTACATAGCAGCTTTACCAGCTTGAAAAGATATTTTGCACAATGCTTTTTAAAAACACACAAAAACACAATGTGAGTCATATACTTAACACTTTTAATATTCAGGAAAATAAACATTGTGTTTCCATAAAATTATTTTATTTTAAGCTTAGTTCTTTGTTATTTTAAAAATACTACAGTAGCTTTCTACTTACAAAAGAAAAAATTGTCGATAAAGTGGAGGCAAGAGACCCACAATAGTGAAAATAACCTTGAAGATAAAGAACAAAGTAGAAGTACTTCACAATTTCAAAACTTCCTACAAAGCAATGATAATCAACACAATGTGATACCAGCACAAGAACTGATATATATACCAATGGATAAGAATTGAGAGATCAAAAATAAAACTATACTTCCATGACCAATTGATTTTAAACAATTCAATGAAAGAAGGAAGAGTCATTTCAATAAGTGGTACTCAGATAATTGGATAGCCACAAGCAAAAGAATAGAATAAGACCTTTATGTTACACCATATATAAAAATTAATGGGAAATGGATCAAAAAACTAAATGTAAAACTATTAACACATTGGAGAAAATATTTACAAGCTTTTATGGGACAAATGATTGATAGATATGCCTCCAAAAGCAGGAACCAAAAGAGAAGCAACAGATTATTTTAATTTTATTAAAATAAAAAACATTTAAGATTCAAAGAAAACCATCAAGAAAGTGAAAATAAAACTCACAAAATGGAAGAAAATATTTGCAAGTCATATCTCTGATACTGGTCATATATCTAGAATAAATAAAATCTCTTACAACTCAACAATAAAAAGACAAACCAATTTTTAAAAGGTAAAGAATCTGAATAAACTTTTTTTTCATGGAAGATAAAAAATGACTAAAAATATGTGCAAAGATGCTGAATTTCATTAGTCATCTGGGAAATGTAAATGAAGCCACAGTGAAATACCGCCTCACACCGGCTATGATGACCATAATCAAAAAGACAGATAAGGCCAGGCGCCGTGGCTCACGCCTGTAATCCCAGCACTTTGGGAGGCCAAGGCGGGCAGATCACGAGGTCAAGAGATTGAGACCATCCTGGCCAACATGGTGAAACCCCATCTCTACCAAAAATACAAAAAATTAGCTGGACGTGGTGACGCACGCCTGTAGTCCCAGGTACTCGGGAGGCTGAGGCAGGAGAATCACCTGCACCCAAGGAAGAGGTTGCAGTGAGCCAAGATCATGCCACTGGACTCCAGCCTGGTGACAGAGCGAGACTCTGTCTCCAAACAAAAAAAAAGAGGTAAGCAGAAAGGTTGACAACAATTTAGGAACAATAGAATCCCCATACATTACTAGTGGAAATGTAAACTGGTGCAGTCACTTTGGAAAACAGTCTTACATTTCCTCAAATGATTAAATATAGATTATCCTATGTCACAGCAAGTCTATTCCTAGGTATATACACAAAAGAACTCAATACAGATATTCAAAGAAATACTTGTATTTTATTGTGCATTTTAAGTGAATATTATAACATTGTTTTATTGTTATTTACTATTTAGCATCATTATAGTATTATTTCCATTAGCCAAAAGGTAAACATAATCCATACACAAAATATGAGTATATCTATACAATAAAAATATTTCACCATAAACAAAATGAAGTATTGAAAGATAATGCAAAACAAATAAGCCTTGAAAACATTATGCTAAGTCAAGAAATTCAATCATAAGACTATATATTGTATGATTCCATTCACATGAATCGTGAAGAGTAGAGAAATGTATAGCGAGAAAGTATATCAGTGGTTGCTTAGGACTGAGGATGGTGGGAGGATGTAAGATAACAAAGAAAATTAGGAGTTTTCCTGAGATGAGGAGAAGGTTCTAAAATTGACTGTTGTGCTGGTTGAACAGATCTGTGAGTCGCTGAATTGTACACTTTGAGTAAATTGTGTTATGTGAATTTGATCTTAACAAAACTTAAAATAAGTAGAAGCTGAAGGCAAAGGACACACAGTCGAATAAAGAAATGTGATGACAGAAGCAAGCCATAGTGGTGCAGTGTGAGGAGTGCTTAGCCTGCTCATCATGGCATTAAAGATGGAGAAAAAGGACCTCCTTTTGAGACAAAAACCATGGAAAGCCTCCAGCACCCAGGAAAACTGAAGAAATGGGTCTTCCACTAGAGCCTCTAGAATGAAATACAGCCCTTTGTATTTAGCCCAAGTGAAAATCATGTTAGACTTCTGACCTACAGAATTGTAAAATAAATCTATGTTGTTTCAATCCAGTAAAAATATGGTAATTTGTTACAGTAGCCATAGAAAACTAACACAGATTAACCATAGTGGCCATTTTAATATGCCAGCTTGGATACCCTACAGTTGTTCAATGAAACACTAATCTAGCTGTTATTGTGAAGATATTTCACAGAAGTGATTACAGTGAATAATCAGTTGACTTTAAGTACTGGAGATCATCCTAGGTAATTGGAGTGGGCCTGATTCTAGTTAAAAGTCATTTAAAACAGAACTAGAAATTCCCTGAAGAAGAAATTCTGGATGTGTACAACAAATTCACCCTGTGCTTGAGAGTATGATGAGCCCTTCCGGCTGGCCTGTCTACAGATTTTGGATTTGCCTGGCTGGTCCTCACAATTGCATTGTGTATTTACTTATGACAAATTTTTAAATACACCTCTGGTACTTGCTCTGATTCTCTGCTTCAACCATAATTGACAGATTCACATTTGGAGTGTTTGATGGTAACTGTTCCAATAGCTCTTTGTGTCAATTTGTTGTATGATCATTTGTTAGAACTTTTCCTGGGAAAGCAGCTGCATAGCACTTATGACAATGATTAAGCAATAGGATTTCAGTCCCCTGTGATCACACATTTGAGCACCATAACCATGGGGAACACTAAGAGAAGGATTATGCTAAGAGTCCATAGTTAATTTTGAAGATAAGAGTCAAGAGAGTCTATATTAAAGCAAGAGAATAAAACTCCTCATTTATCTCAAGTGCTCACAGAACAAGATTTAACCAAATTAAATTAACTTCTTACTAAGAAAGATACGTAATTTTATTTCTTTGTTTTGTGAATCTTTTTGTAGATTAAGGCAATCTGAGAGAGATGAAGACATCAGCACATTAGTCCTCTAAGACAATAAATACTTTACTCTTGAAGGCCGGTGATTAATCTAAAATACTTTTATTTTGAACCATTCCCTGCCCAATTTTATGACAGAGTGCTAAAGCCATAGTGACATTATCTATTGTTTTTCTATTCTATGAATTCTAGTTAGAGTTTTTCTAACATTTAGAGAAACTTTTAAATCATAAAATGAAGGAAAAAGGCAGAAATCCCTTTCAATTATTAAAATTTTCAAAGTCTAAGTTTCAAATATTTTTCATTCTTGATTTAAATTACCTAAAGATATCTTTTTAGTAGGGAGGAAAATAGAAGCTGAAAGAAGTCCTGGGTGAAATCATGGGTGCTGTGTGACAGTCTTTAGATCATGAATTTTTTTTAGGGTAACAGCCAAAATGTTGTATGCCTCAAATCCAGTACCAGCCATTAGTGACTAGTAATTTATTTTCAGCTAAAACACCACATATTCTGTTGTGAAATATTATTATAATAATTTTCTGTCATTCATCAAGAGTGGTCCAGCATCAGGCAGTGCTAACTGTAGTATAGAAAACTTTAGGTAGATCCATTGTACAATATGGTGATTATAGTTTTTAACATTGTACAGTCATTCCTCCTTATCCACAGTGAATAGGTTCCAAAATCCCCACCGGATGCCTGAAACTACAGATTATTCTAAACTCTATGTAAAATTTTAATTTTTTACACATGTACATACCTATGATAAAGTTGAATTTATAACGTAAGCATGGGAAGAAATTAGCAATAACAATAATTAAATAGAACAATTATAACCATATACTGTTTACAACTTAATGGACAGAAGATTCATTTTTACTATAGATCTTAGCAAACTCAGCATGATTTGTTTCCTTATTAAGTAGAGAACTTTCACTTTGTCACTTAAAGGAGGCACCTAACAGCTTCTCTTTGGTATATCTGAAATGTGCTTTGGGGACATCATTAAGTAAAATAAGGATTGCTTGAACACAAGCACTGTGATACAGCCACAGTTGATCTGACAAGCAAGATGACTACCAGAAGACGAACACACAAGTACCACATACAGCATGGATACACTGGACAAAAGGATAGTCTCTGTCCCAGGAGGCACAGCATGAGATTTCACCATGCTACTCAGAAATCTTATGAATTGTTTAGTTCTTGAATTTTCTATCTGATGCTTTCGACTTCAGTTTACTGCAGGTAACCAAAATCATGGAAAGATAAACTACAGATAGGAGGCATTACTGTATCATATACTTTTTGCTAAGACAGTAGATTTTAAATGTTCTCACCACAAAAATAGGAGTATGTGAGGTAACGGATATGTTAGTTTGATTTAGTCATTCCACAATGTGTGTGTATTAGAAAATTATGTTGTATACCATAAGTATATATAATTTGTATTTGTCAATAAAAAAACAAATAAACATTTAAAGATAAAAAAAGGAGACGTGCTCACTATAAAAAGAACTTTGGGTAAATCTAACTCAATAAATGAAGTTGAAAATATAGTACAGCTCTCTTATAAGATCTATAAAAGTAATACAGCCTCCAAATACACATTATCTATTTCCTTTTATTTTTTCTAGGTCTATTTTTCTCAAAGTTCTGTTACAAAAGCTAGCTGCTATAAAGTCCTCTTTCTATATGTGATGCATAGGTTCAATCCTGAATTTTAAGTGTAGAAAAAGGAGAAATACCTATAAAGATAAAGAATAATAGCATGCAAATTAAAGTATGACAAGCTATGTTTAGATTATTTGAATATTGTTCTGTGTGACTTGGATCAACAACTTCTTGCAGTTGTCAACTTGATACAAAGATTGTGGGTTGAAGCTGTCTCCTGAAGATTGTCCACTTCTAGAAGATTCTTTAAAATCCTCATCTTGAGGTCTCTAGTTGGAAGCTTTCTAATGATTTTAGGATAAGTTATCTTCTCTTAGTAAAGTACATCCAAGAAACAAGTGTATTTTAGAGCTATGCTAACTACTTACAGAACTTGATGAGATGTTTTCATTGGAGTTCAATAACACTATCTGATATCTCTTCCAAAAGATATGATCTCAACATTTCAGACCATGTAAGCATTATTTAGGAGGATGTTGAAGAAATACTGTATCTATTGATGATGACTAGGTGGATTTTATGAGTTCCTTGCAGCATTAGGTGATGTCTGCTTGAATTTGAGCAGAATGTAGAATCAGTAAAATTTCTAGGTGTAAGAGGTACTCTAATATCAATTCAGAATGGAAGAACCAGTAAGATTCTAAAACTAGTTAATTTCCTTGTCATTAAAAACAGTGCCAATACTCTTTGGATTCTTATAATGTCTGAAAGCTTTGTCAATATTTTAGTTTAAGAATTCATTGTTCCTTCTATCATTCCTGAAGATTGGGATAAAATGGGCAGTAAAGTTTCTGAATAAGCAGCAAAGTTTTGAAAATCTTGTTAGTGATGGTCCCAGTAAAATGGGTGTCTCTGTTACTGGAGAGATAGGTTGGAATTTCTGGACTGGGAAAACAAAATCAAGTGATATTTTTACTAGTATCGGATTCATAGCTCATTTGAAGAAAAGCTTTGATCCATCACTAGAATCAGAAAACATTGAAAAACATATTCAAAATCAATTATGGAGGATAGTAGGACAAAAGTTACTTGGTGATTTTCTGAGACATTTTCCTATTTTTGAGCTACTTTTCATTTTTCTTCTTTATAATTTTACCAGGACTATGCTGATGGTGATTGGTGAAATTTTCATCAGAGGTAACATCAACAATTTGGGTCAAACTTTACAGCAATGCCAGTTGACTACTGTAGCCAAATTGTCCTTGCTATAGTCAGTCAATGCTTTCATTAAAATTTTATGAAAGGTTCTGTTCAAGATTCTCAGATGTCACCTGAAAGTGCCAGAGATTATTCTCATGCAATTTGCAAAGATCTTTTTTTCTGGTATTTCTTTCTGACACTGGAGTCAAAATTAACTTTAGACCATTCTAAATATTTGGCCTCTTGGACTGTCAGGAGAGCAAGGATTTTTTCCAGGGCTTTCTACCTGAACAGCCATGAATTCTACTTTAACCACCAGGTTATTTACTTTTGGATACAACTCAGAAAAAGGCAAACAAAAAATTGAATGCTTACCTGAAGGACATTAAAGAAGGCAGAACACGATTTACAACTATAACGTAACACAGAAGATAATGTGGTATTTTTATTCAAAACCACAAGTGTAGAATAACTATTTTATTATCACCTTGGGGTGGTTAATACATCAATATCCCCTCCAGGTTAGTTTCTTCAGTAGGAAGACAAAATTATTATGCAGACAACTGCAAGGTATGATGAGCTCCTACTTCTTTAGACTTTCAAATATTGGTTTCACTGTTTCTTTAGTTTTAGTTTTAGATGTGTTGTGCAAGCTTGTAGAAAGTTATGGATGCAGCAATCTGCACCATTATGGGTGCATGATGCAGTGGAAGCATCTGAGTTTTAATGTAAGTCAGCAAAACGTATTCTAGATCCATGTATGCTTTTGTCCAATGGCTCCTTCAAAATATGCATGGAGGTGTGAGAGATCTGGTTCTCACTGAATTGTTTGCTTGCATATTATATTCTCTATTTAAAGCTGAGGACGGTTTCCCTCATCAAAAAGCCTGATCATAAAGCTGGTTTCACATGTGCTTTAGAACTGACTGCTTAATGCTATCCAAATATATTTAAATGCCTATTGCCGATATCTCCAATAGGCTCGTTCTTTCTTGGCCTATAGGCCCAAATTTGTTTCCGTTCTATTTTCATAGACAAGAGATTGGAGGTAACCTTCAAAAAAATCTTAAAGTTGTTAAAATGCATACTACTATCTCCAATGAGCTCATTCTTTCTTTACCTATAGGACAAAATTTATTCCAGTCTATTTTCATAGAAAAGACATTGGCGGTATCCTTGAGAAGATCTTAACTAGTATACATAGCTTTTCTAATTTCAGTGGTTTTTGATGTAATAAGTAGACTATGGCAGTCCTGTAAGGACACTCTCAGGAACTTCCCACTCTGCCTTTTCCATCACATAGCTTGTACTTCTGGTGCTTAAAGTCTATATTACATTAAGCAAAAATTGATATAGAGTATAAAGCTATACATCTCCCTAGAACTAAATTATTCTGTGAATTTCTTTCTTTCATGTCTTGGCTTTGGAAAATTCTTTACAATAATGAGACTAGGGCTTAAAATCAGCCATAAGAAGCTTCTCTAATTTGAAAAAGGCAAATTGAGGTGAGAGAGTTTCTTGTAGCTCAGAAAAGAAAGGAAGTAGGTCAGAAGTGGGGAGTCAGAGTATGATGCAGGATCACAATGGAGGGAAAAGAAATGTGGAAGAAAGCTTGTAGATTTGAAATGTGATTTAGGAAGATAAAAGAGAAAGATAGTTTTATGGTTTTTTTCCACATTTGTTTCTTTTGACTTAGCTACAAAATTTTTTACAGAAGTAATTTTGGAATTTTGGAATCTGAATCCTTTTTTTGGAAGCTTTCCCTAGTAATGAAAAACAATAAGCATTAGATGTTTGGAATTATGATTCCTGTTTTGTTCTAAGGCCCTTATCAAATGAATAATTTTCTTCATAGCAGATAAGGATTAAGCTTTATTTATTTTAAGGGTGAGAGAGAGGGAAATCTTACAAACCCAGATCAACAAGACAAAGTTGGCATGTTCCAGAGAAGGAGCACCAACCTTTTTTGTTGTTTTTGTTATCTAGTAGACTTTTTTGAGATATTGTATGTTCGTTTTTTAAAAAAAGAAAGAAAATAGAAGTCTCTGTATACTCCTTCACCCTCTCATTTCCTCTATTGTTAATCTCTTGTATTACTGTGGTGCATTTGTTACATTACTAAATGAACCACTTGTTAATTGTGAAGTGAACCAACATCAACACATTATTGTTAATTAAAGATCAGAGTTTAGAGTTGAGCCTGTATGTTGTATATTCAGTGGATTTTTCAAACATACAATAACATGCATCCACCATTATAGTATCACACAGAATAGTTGTGTTGCCCTAAAAACAAAATAGCTCCTGTGTTCCACCAATTTATCCTTCCCCCTTCCCCATAAAGCTCTGGTAACCATTGATCTATGTAGTGTCTCCATAGTTTTACCTTTCCTAGAATGTCACATAGTATGAATGATACAATACATTCACCTTTTAGAGTGGTTTATTTCACTTAGCAACATACATTGAAGGTTTCCACATTTTTTCATGGTTTGATATCTCATCTCTTTTTAATGCTGAATAATTTTCCATTGTATGAATGTACCACAATTTATCTATTAATGGTGTACCAAAGCTTATTTATTAATCTACTGAAGGATGTCTAGGTTGCTTCTGGGTTTTGACAATTTCTGTAGCCCTTTTTCATCTCCTAACTCTGTCAGTTTCATGCTGCCCGTCCTTCATTTACTGCCTCATTCAATATAATTGCCTCATTTCTCTCATGCTACCCAAACATGCTTTTATTTCCCTTAATCTCCGCTTCAGGAAGGAGATTCACTGTGAATACCCTCTTCAAACTGGGCTTTATACCTTTACAGAGCTGTTTCCACCTGAACTGCCTTCCTCCTCTAAAATAATGAAATGCATATTTGTGTGTGTGTTTGTGTGTATGATACTTAATATATACAGATAAAGCTTACATACAACTTACATATTGTTTCTGAAAGACCAAATTTTCAATGAATTTTCTTGACAAATGTGTCTTCCTTTTTGTCATAGTAAGAGCCAAGGGAGGCAGCCCTGCTTTCTGATGTGAAGCACTCCATGATGTTGCCAACTAGCCACACGTCTGAATATCAAATCATTAGCACATTTTCTAGTCTCTATTGCTCTCGATAATAACACCAGCTCTTGACTGAACTTATTTTGCTCTCTATAATAACACCAGCTTTCGACTGAACTTAATCTGCACTAGGACATAAATTTATCATATTAGAATTTGCCCAACATTGTCCTAACTGCTGTTTTGTTTAAACATGCCCAAAAGGTATGAGGTTGGAGAGTTGATTATTATTATTATTATCCTCATTGTGTTTTGGATGAGAAAACAAGAAATCAAGAGATTTTTACTTTCTTACAACAGAGGGAAAATAAGTGTTAAACTAGATCCTGTAAACTCAGGCTTACAGTTTTGTTTTGTTTTCTTAAACAAACCTGACCTCTGCTGCTTCTTAAAGAACCAAACCTATGTTTATATGTGTTTATCATACCTACATTTTGTTAGCCTTTTTTGCATGGTTAAGTCAGAATCTTTGCTGAACTCCAAGCTGGCCAAAAATAGTTTTTTTCATGCAAGTCAAAGTATGAACTCAAATCTGAGCTACTGCAATCATTACTTCACACACACCAACACACACACAAGGAAATGATGAGCATACTAAATCAAATACAATTTTATTTCATAATGAGATGAGCTAAGCATAAACATGACAAAGTATGCAGTGGAGAATAATTATCAGCCTTCCTTTTTGGACAACATCAGGTTCTGCAAAGTCAATTTGAATATAAATGCAAAATATATTGAGAACACATTTAGAGAAAGCAATAATAGTTACTAAAATAGACTATTAAATTATCTTTTAATAACTTTATAATAGCAAATGTAATACTGTGAAAAAGCCCAAGATATCTAATAAAATCAGGCAAGTCTGATTTGCAAAAATAAATAAGATTTAAATCAGGTTAAATTTTATAAGCAGTGCTATAAAGTGAATTTATTCTGCTGTAGTATCTGCTAGAAAGGAGGAATCATTTAAACAACTAAGTTCTTTCAAATTAGCAAATGTAAGAAATATAATAAACATGAAAAGACACTTAAAACATGTATGTATAGATGACACCAGCAGTCGTAATTATATTACTTTATGTTGACTATATTTAGATCTGATTTGGGATGTTTGTGTGGTATAAATTTTAAAATATGGTTGATATTGAAAAAGGAGCATGTGTGTGTGTTTGTGTGTTTTACTGCGTAGGATTTTAATATTTATAAATTTGGCATTGACTACCAATATGCTTTTTTTTTCAAGATGGAGTCTTGCTCTGTCACCCAGGCAGGAGACCAGTGGCATGATCTCAGCTCACTGCAACCTCCTTCTTCTGGGTTCAAGCAATTCTCCTGTCTCAGCCTCCTGAGTAGCTGGGACTACAGGAGCCCACCACTACACCCAGCTAATTTTGTGTTTTTAGTAGAGACGGAGTTTCATTATATTGGTCAGGCTGGTCTCGAACTCCTAACCTCAGGTGACCTGCCTGCCCCAGCCTCCCAAAGTGCTGGGATCATAGGCGTGAGCTACAGTGCCCAGCCGCAATATGCTTTATGTGCCAGCAGCTAATATTTGGAGCTGATACTCTAAATACAATGTTTGAAAAGAAAAAGAAACAAGAAAAGAAAAAAACTGTTCTCATTTAAGATTAGATTTGTGCTGAGAACATATGGATACGTTGTGAGTATGAGTGATTATGGACATAGCTACAATTGTCTCCCTTTGGAATATACTGTTCTAGAAAGGTGACTGTAGCAGATTGCAAGGATGACTTCAGTTTGTCACTCCCTCCTAGTTTCATCTTTTGCCACATACTTTGCAGCATCCTCCACGTAAAGTAGAGGATGTTGCAAAGTGGTGAGGGTTGCAGTAATGAGGGTTGTAATTTCTTGATCCCGGACTTAGCCAACTGACTTCCTTTGGCCAATGAAATATTGGCAGATGTGACAGAAGCAGAAGTTTAAAAGGTCTTGCAAGCCCAGGTTTGCTTGCACTTGCCCTGTGCTCTTGCCATGATCATATATATGCTTGGCTTTGCTTCCTGGTCCCAGGAAAAGATGAAAGTCTCCAAATGGTCCCAGTTGCCCCAGATGAGGCCAGTCTACACCAGCCAACAGCCTCCAACCCAAAGATATATGAGTGAACCCAGCTAAGATCAGCCAAATTTCACCCTCATAACTAGAAAGCTATCATAATAAATGATTGTTGTTTCAAGCAGTGAGTTTTGGAGGTGGCTTACACAGCAATAGCCAACTCACACAGTGATGATATGATACCCCAGATCAAAATGTTATTCTGTAGACATGAAGAGAAAATCAAGCAGCTGACTCTGGAAAATGAAAGCTGTTCTGAGTTTGTTCTGACTCTGGAATAACAAAGCTGTTCTGAGAATGTATTTTGGGGATTTTGTCCCTCATGGGCTTGCAGTAAAAATGATCATGCCTCAAATACTGAGACTAGTTTTGTTGCACAATTTATAAGTTACACTGCACACTCATATGAATTTTTTCATATTACGGTCAAAAAATACTTAGTAGATGGGGCACATTTTCCATATACTTTTTCATACATAGATACATTCCGATAGAGTTAAATGCAGGGCTTGTCAACTCTAGTGAAGTCCTCCATTTCTGACTTGCCTTGCTACACTGTCATACAATACAGTGTCACTAAGGAGAGCAGAGCAGATAACCCAAGTGACAATGACAAATACAAACGGTGCTATCATGCAATAGTTGGAAAAATATGTTGCATTTCTGAAGATTGGACAAAATGAACTCATCCAAGTTCATAACACAAGCAAAGCTCACTCTTTAAGAGCCATCTGGAAATCATTTTCTAACATAACCACTCAGCATCATCCTGAATTCCATCCCAAACCAGGTTCCCCAGATTTTTTTGCAATTTTTGGTTGCAATTTGGGCCCTAGGAGGATAAGACACTCCCTCCTCAACAGCCCCCTTCATTTATAAAAACTCTGAAATTTTTGCTACCACCCGTCAACCCACTCTGGACCCCTTTCTGTAATGGAGAACTGTTCTTTCTTTTTGCCTACTAAACTTCTGCTTGGAACTCACTCTGTGTGTGTGTGTCCATGACCTCTATCTCCTTGGCTGTGAGACCAAGAAGCTTGGTATTTATCCCAGACCAGGAGACTGATTCATAATTACATTAATGTAAAGCATTTCTTAAAATGCTAATGCTCCAAATTATAAAAATGAAAGTTTAAGATTAAAATAAAATGAGACAAAAATTACTCTTTTTTCTAATGTCTTCAATTCCTAAATAACATGAATCAAAGTTTACCAGAGAGGTTTTTAATATTCTTAAGTACTAGATACTGCCAATTAAAATGAATCCTATATTGCTATATAAAATGATTTACAACTCTCAGCTGTTTAATATTCTTTGGACAACAATTCACCCATGGCACATTTCAAAACGTAACTCTAAAATAAAAATAGCAAAATTATCTACCAGAACATAAAGTTACATCTCTCTTTGATAACAGATTACTTGTAGATTTTAGAAGGAAAGAAAGGGAATCAATAGGAAAAAGTCCAATCCTAATAGACATTCTTTAGAGCCAATTACATATATGTGGCTAAGGATGACTTGGTTCTTTTGAATGGCAGAGCAATATTATACCACCTGGCAACTGAATGACACACAACGGATAAGACACGTGTGATACCTATACATATATCTAAAATCACTTTTCCTCCAAGAAAGGGAAAAAGTTACAAATCACATAAATGCAAAAATGCATTTATTTCAGAGATTCTTAAAACATTTATCCCAAAGACTTAAAATAAAAAAAGCACCACAAATACCTGACACAATCATGTAGATCTGAACCCCTCTCCCAGTGACAACACCTACAATTGTTTCATTTGATTAAAGTCGCCTGACATCTGAATGTTATCTATCTATGTTATACATTTACCACATACTGTGTTTGTGCCTAATCACGAACATCTTCTATTAAATATGAGAAAGTCTCTGTATGATTCTGGATCCCGCCCTAAGAACGGTGTATCCTCAAATAAAAGTCCTGTTTGTGCCCTTATCTTCTAACTCTGTAGCCACTTCTAATAAAGGCACTAAATTTGCTTTTTAGATTAGAATTTACCTACATGGTTCTTAGATCAGCACTACCTATAGTTCACCGAGGAATGTTCCATTCTTAGTCATCCAAGAAAGTCCATGAAAACTGTCAATTAACTGTTTAGTCACAAGGTGATACAAAGAAATCTTGTCATTAGAAACCAAATAGCCAGGTGCACTGTTTTCCTACTCAAAAATCACAGGCAAAAATATTTTACTTTCATCATTCTCAGACTCGGCTTTGAGGTAAGAAATCACCTCTGTACTTCTGCACAAGATCATCTGGAAATAGAGAGAAATCCCAAGGAAACCAAACACTTTCCCCCACCACCCCTCCACCACAAGTCCAATGGTCCCTTTTAACCAGACCAGCCAGTCCTGTTTTACTGTAGCTGAGTAAAGTTGTGTTTGAAGACAATAACTCATTGGTTAAAAAAATAAAGAAAATGACCAACTTGGTTCAAGTCTTAATATTAAATATTAAGCTTAGGTCAAATCTTATTATTAAAATATTA
The DNA here is from genome assembly GCF_030222135.1 of Aotus nancymaae. Classification (NCBI taxonomy): domain Eukaryota; kingdom Metazoa; phylum Chordata; class Mammalia; order Primates; family Aotidae; genus Aotus; species Aotus nancymaae. The sequence continues at coordinate 28,761,897 of NW_026988435.1, forward strand.
GGCTTACGGTGGTTATAAATAAACTTTTTATCATTGGAGAATGAAAATTAAAACACAATTTTTCCAGATTAAATTTGTAAAAATTATCTTGTTTGAATGTCTAATCTTCTACTTCGTTTTCTAAGTATAAATTTTACAGAGACGCCAGTAGAATTCAATAAATTAAAATTTAAATTTAAAAATATAGGCGATTTTGTGGTTTTGTTTTGATGATTTAATTACTTCAGTCAGTATTTATTAACTTGGCTTTTATTTTAGCATATCAATGTTTATAGCTGCGTTTTAATTTCAATTATATCTGTATCTATAACATATGTAAAATATTCTCTAGAACAGATTAGTATAATGGATATCGGGGATTCAGAAGAGAACAAGGGCGATGAATAAGGAATGAAAAATTACCTATTTGGTACAATGTGCATCATTTGGGTGTAAGGTACACTAAGAGCTGACTCCATCACTGTGTAATTCTTGGATGTAACGAAAAACCACTACACCTCTAAAAGTATTAAAATGTGTTTTAAAGCATATTGTAAATACAAAAATTATTAATAAAACAAAATATTCTCTAGATACACAATGTTCAATAAAGTGTTAGAATTAGGGCAAGATAGACAAAAATGGAAATAGGCAAATTATAAAAATCAGACAGACTCATCAAAGAACAGTGTGTGGCTAGGACATATTAAAGGAAGAGGTGTAATAGAAAAATTTTCAAAGTCAAAATTCAACATAATTGTCAAGTCTATTCTCACATTTTTGATGAAAAGAGAAATATTCATGATGGCAGCACAATAATAAAACAATGTAGATGAGTGCTTAGTAGGATCTTGTCAAAGGATAGCTCAATATTTTTAATTTTCTGTTTTCCACCTTACAGTGGCTTTATATGAAACTTAAAACCCAGAGTCCTTGACCAATTTCTGCATAGCCCTACTGTCAGAAAGACATCATTGCACTTTTTTTTTTTTTGCACATATATAGTTCACTTTCATGCTAGAATATAAGTTCCCTGAGGCAGGGATTCACCCAGTCCTGACTAGTTCACTCCCTGTATCCCCAGCCTGACATCTAAGTGTCTTTAAAAGTGTTCATTGACTATCAACCTAACTGATTGGCTAGTGGAATCATGCAGCACTGGAAAGCCAAGTTATAGGATGATTGATTTATCGAGCGTTTACCCAGAGAATGGAGGCTGGAAAGTCTTAGGTATATTTTTTAGTTCACTCTTTTTAGCAAATAATTTTTGAACATGTGCTTCTCACTTGCCCATTGATTTCTTCCTTTACAAAACATAGGATGAGAACTTATCATGTGCCAGGAACTACTTCAGGTGCTGAGAGTAAATATTTTAATCACAACAGATAAGACTTCTCATAGAGTTAGTATTAGTAATTATTTTTGTTTTCTTTCATTTTCTTTTTCCTCTTTATTTTTAGTTTTTGGCATGTAGAGAAAGAAACTATCTTTACAGAGTGGAAAGTTCCAGGAAGAAACTAAAACTAATTAATGTTATAGAGACTGACCCCCTTACTGCAATGCTGAGCAGCATCTCAAGGAAGTAACATTTGAATCTAAACTTCATGACCAGAAGGAACCAGCTAAGAAATTATTTGTCAGGAAAATGTTCCAAGTGGTAACACAGCTGGTGACAAGGCCCTAAGGCAACAGCAAATGTGGAATAATCAAGGAAGAGAGAAATACTAGTTGAAATGCAGAACGGGCACTGGGGAGAAGATTGTGAGATGAGTTGGGGAGGGAATTGTGATTTATATGCCCTGATAAGAGATTTCAAGTTCATTCTACATGAAATGAAACACCACTGGAGCATTTTAAGTGAAGAATGATGCGATACAGATTACATTTTTAAAGATAATTTTGTTGCTATGTAGAGAGTTGATATGGTGTGGCTATGTCCCCAACCAAATCTTATCTTGAATTGTAGCACCCCTAATTCCCATGTATTATAGGAGAAATGTGGTGGGAGATAATTGAATTGTGGGGCCGTTCCCCAATACTCTTCTCATGGTCGTGAATAACTCTCATGAGATCTGAAGGTTTTATAAGGGAAAACCGCTTTCACTTGGCTTTCATTCTCTCTTCCACACCACCATGTAAGAAATCCCTTTGCTCTACCTTCGTCTTCCACCATGATTGTGAGACCTACCCAGCCATGTGGAACTGTTAGTCAATTAAACCTCTTTCCCTTACAAATTATGCAGTCTTGGGTATGTCTTTATTAGCAGCATGAGACCAGACAAATACAAGAGTAGACTGAGGGGAGGCAAGAACAGAAGTAGATGGAAAATACTAAGGCACCAGGTTATTGTTAAGACTAAGATAGAAAGCTGAGTGATCTGCCTTCACAAAACCTACAGTCTCTCTGAAAAACACAACACCCTGCTCAATCTACAAGTCTGTCACTTTAAAAACTAAAAGTGGCCTCTAGATTTTGAGAAAATTCACCTGTGGCTGTGCTTAAGGCCAATATCAACATGTTCTTAAAATTTAGCTCTTATTTCAGGAAATAAAGTAATACATTCTTGGAGTTTTCATATAACAGGTTAAAAAAAATCCTGCTTGAAATTTACAAGAATGTTTGCATACATGATCATTTACATTCCATCCCAATACTATAGATTTTTTTCCAAATTTCTCAATTATTACATATTTGGTGATGTTTACTTCTTTTTCTTTTGGCTAGTCTTCACACTTAAATAAAATTTATTCTAAATTACTATATTTAGAAATATTTACTGGGCTCACTTTTACATTAAAAAAATTACTACATACAATAAATAATGCCTGTGGACTTTTATATACAGTAAAGGACAGGACTAGTTAAAATTGGTACAAAACTAAGTCCTGAATACTTTTAATTATGTAAAACTCAGACTCTCACAATTAAGAGCACTAGGTTCCCACAGTAAATGTAAAGCAATGGGATTTAAACATATAAGAGAGAAAGAGAGATTAGCCCTATTGGCCATTAAGAAAAGAAAAAAAAAAGCTCTATTGGACTTCAAGAAAAAATAAAAACAAAAAATGAACTAGGTCTTCCATGGCAGCTGTGGATAAATCTATTTTTTTAAGGAAATGTCTGAAACAGTATGCCTAATACCAACACATTTCAGAGATACCAATAAAAAGAAGAGAAGATTTTTAATTTCATGATATCAATATATAAGAAAATTACAATGATAAAAGAGAGAATCATCTTTTCTCTCTTAGAAGAGTTGTACAACGTATAAGTCGCTAAAATAACAACCTCGGAAACAGTTTTTCAAGATAGGAATTACTGAAGTTTTGAAGTTATTTTCTGATTATTATATCTTTATGACCAAAAATACTGTATTTAAAGAGCTATACTATCAAATACATAATCCAGTTCTAAAAGAATGGTTGTATTCCCAGAATAGCAAACAATCATATCAAAGGATAGTAAGTAAATGTAATTCTTTTCAATTAATAAAGTGAATTTAGATAAGTAACCGATGAGAAACAAATTTTTTTAATTCATCTTTTTGTCTTCAGATTAACCTCCCTGTATATTTACTTTACAGAAGGAAAAAAATTAGCATTCACTGCCACATAAAAGCACAGCTGAAATACAGTTGGAAACAGTGTGCTTTTGACAAAAGAATTATATCATTGTTTGAGTTCTAAAAACAACATTTTTCTCAAGGATGTCAAACAGATATAATCATATTTTTATTCATATTCTCACATTGATAGTCAAATTATTTAGATAACTTACTTCAATAAAATATCTTATTTTGGTGATATCGTACTCTGTAAATTGAGGGGAAAAATAACCTAAATCTACTACATTTATTTTCCCTTACAGAATTATTTTCCACATTATACCATGTTCTACCTTCTAAGCACTAAATAAAGAAAAATTCATGTGTGGCCTTCAGCTGCCTGCATCAAATATACAAGAGGGCAAATGAAAGAAATATGTTTAAGAAATGTGTAGATCATTTGCATATTAAGAAACAACTTAGAAATATTTTTGATGTTTTATTTTAGAGCAATAATTGGCACAAAATAGGACAGAACGCGTCATTTAAGAAAAAAAAAATCAAGGAACAATGTAGAAGGGAAACCGTGATCAGGCACAGAACGACAATATCCAGGAGACTCAGGTTATTGAAGAAGAAAACTTTAAAGAGAAATTTGGGCTTCAGAGACTGTAAATGCCACATGCTATTAAACTATAAAGATTGCTTTCTGAAATTGTTTATTCCTGAAAGTGAGTGGGGAAATCTTACGGCCAAAAGGAAATAGAACAGAATGAGTTTCCAGTGTGTCTTGGGATTCAGGGTTTACTTTTCACCTTATTTTATCACAGTGGAAGATGAAAATAGGGAGAGAAAATACAAGTTTGGCTCAGAGATCCAAAAGTGAAGAGAAGAGGTGGCATGTTTAGCTAGAAAGGTCAAAGTCCTACCAGAAGTTTGTTTTCATGTTCACTGGAGCCCAGTCTGTTCTTTTTATGTGAGAAATCTCTTCAAGCCACAAAATGTGGGATATTGGAAGGAAAATGTATTAGTCCATTTTCACACTGCTATAAAGAAATATCTGAGACTGGGTAATTTATAAGGAAGGAGAAATCAAATTTGTATGTTTCATGATCAAACTCATAATCACAGTGCACCATCAATTGCTTAATAAAAATTTGATTATCTTCCCTTAATTGAGTTGAAGGCAATTAGAACTTAGCACAAACTGCTGTCCCTCCCATCCATTCCCCAAAACACAGAATGGTGAAAAAGCATGAAATTATTTCTCCCTGATGAAGACAACCACCTTCTCCATTGAAAAAATAATTTTAAGTACCTCTGAGTACTGAGACACAATCTATTTCTAGTTCTCATGTATATTTGTGTGTGATGGTATAATCTCTTGAATGTCGTATATTTTGTTCTTCATGTGGTCATTCCTCAAGCTTGAGTATTAGGTATTTTGCTTTTTTATTTCTCTCCTGTCCTTGATGAGAAAATCTGTTTTGCCATAATGATTCTAAAATTCACCTCTCTGCCCTGCCTTCTTTTATATTCATTTAGATTTATTTTTATTCAAAGTTCTACTTTATACTGATTCTCATTTTACAAAAACACTACACATGAATAAAGAAAATCATCACTTCCGGCTCTAAACCATGACCTATCTCTGGCTTCTCCAATACTACAAATGGTAGCACAATTAACCTTTTAAACAATTTTCAAAGATTAAGGTAGAAAAAGAGGCTAATTCTTTATTTCCAGTTTTCCAGTTTGTAGTTATATATCATATCATCTGTTATAGCAGCTTCTGTCTAGATCCTCAATCTTCACACATCACAAAAGCAGTAACGCTTGCTTTCTTCCTTTAAAATGGAATCATGCATTGACCAACTGACCACCATTTCTCCTTTCAACAATAGTTGTTCTAACTTGAACTAAATGTTAACAATAAGCTACAATACTCTCACCTACCAGCTTTCTCAGCTCTTTCCCAACTTTTCTAATTTGGCAAGCTGTTTTCACAATTTGCATTTTACTATTATATAACCTGCCTATAATTTTGTCTCCATTCCTTGAAAATGCTATTTTAAGTCTCACGTTCTTCACCATGTATTCCATGAAAAAAATTCTACTTGATTCTAGGTAACTGTAGCACTCTGAAATCTCACATTTCTTTAGAGAGAAAACTAGCTAAATATATGACTTTATGTTTTTTATGTAAGTTATTTAGCTATATTCTTAAAGAATATTCTTTATTCTTTAAGAATATTCTTTGACTTTTCTAAACATTTCATATGATAGTTTTATGGGTAAGAATTTTAAAATGAAATCTATCAAAATAAAATAAATTTATTTTTATTTTAAATGCTGAACAATTTTCCAAATACTTGAGGCAGAAAGTTTTCTCAGCCTCCACATTGACTCGCCATACAATAAGTACATGTACTTTATTCTAGTAAAAAGATTCTTATTCAAAGTTAGAGGTTAAATGTATTAACTGAAACCATTCAAGCATTCAAAAAATATTCATTGTCCACAACTGTAGCCAACTATGACCATTAACTCTTTTACTGGTTAATGAGAAACCAATAAAATAAATAGGTATTCCCCTGCCTTCATAGAGTTTATGTTATGAAAAGGCGGACAGAAAGCAGATAGTGGAAAAAAAGGAAGTAACATTTATAAATGACTGAAATGCATAACACCCTCAATTCATATGCTAAAACCCTTATCCTCAGTACCTCAAAATGTGCTGTATTTGGAGACAAGACCTTTAAAGATTGACTAACTTAAAATGAAGCCATTACCATAGCTCCTAATCCAATCCAACTATTGCCCTTTCCAAGAAAAGGATACTGGACATGTGAAGAGACATCAAGGGTGCCCATGCACAGAGAACCAGCCAGGAGGAGATATGCAAGATGGTGGCCATCCACAAGTCAAGGAGAGAGGCTTCAGGAGAAACCAACCCTGCTAGCACTTTGATTTTGGACTTCCAGCCTGCAGAGCTGTGAGGAAGTAAATATCTGTTGTTTAAGCCACCTGCTGTGTAAGCCAGTCTGCAGCATTTTGTTACAGTAGCCCCAGCAATTGAATATAGCACTAAATAGCGATATATCCTACAAAAAAACAGAAAACAAGGGATGGACGCAATCTGACTTTAGAGGCTGAAGAAGTATCTTTGAGGAGCTGACATTTGAGTTGAGACATGAATTTTAAAAATAATTTTTGAGGAAGCTGACATTTGAGCTTCTAAGTGAATTATGAGATCATTTGAGTGAAGATAAAGTGCAAAGTCCCTAAGGTGAGACAAGTTTGGCTTGCTCTGACAGTGAAAAGGCCAGGGTGAGTGGAGTTAGTGAGCATGGGGGAAATTGTGGTCTAAGATGAGGAAAAGTCAAAAACAGTTCAGCTGTCATTGGGACTCGTAGGCAGGGAGAGTTTGTTATATGCAAATTTTTGGTGCAGCAAAACAAGTAGCACTCAAATATAAATTTCCTCAGCAAGGTAATTTACTTGTATAGAAGGGTGTCGCTCACAGATGGAACAATGGTGAGCACACATCTGGACAAGGGAGGGGAAGGCATTCTTAATCCTGATGGAGGTCGCCCCTACTGCTGTGTCATTCCCCTGTTGGCTAGGGTTAGACCATACTGTCTAGGCTAATTCTGACTATTTTAAAGAGAGCAGGGGTAGGAGCAGGAGTTGTGAGGTGGGTAGTTTGGCAGGAAGGACAGTTATGGGACAGGTCAGAGCAGGTAACCAGGGGTCAAAGCAGGTGACTGGAGCAGGTGACCTAGAAATGAGTCAGGATGGAGCAGGGGACTAGGCAAACAGATGTGAACTACTGATTACAACTGGTGGAAAAGGTTGTTTACTGAAACTACAAGGAAGTTAAACTTTAAAATAGAGAATTAAAGATAAAGAATGCTGAGCAATTAGCATACTGATTCTTTAAAGAGAAACTTGGAGTTCACTACATCTAACAAGTTTATGTTGTCACTCTGAGATGAGTCATTGAAACACACTAAACGATCCTCTTAAGTCTGATTTAAATTTGATTGTAAATATTAAAAAGGCACATGGAGACAGTTTCCTTTTCTAAATACCCCCCAGGAATGATTTTGCTCTCATCCTGCTCAAAAGGAAGTAGCCGTCTTTTTTTAAAACATCATCTGAATTTTTAATATTGTGCACAAAAGTTTCCAATAAAAACAGCTTTACTTTGCTTTACTATATTTTATATAAAGGAAACTCATTTCCAAACCATCTTTTTAGAATAAGTAGTATAACCAGAGATAGGGCAATACTACATCTTTTATTTTGGACTCTATCTCAATCAAAAGTTTTGTATTCCCTAGTTATTATAAAGCCCACAATTATTTAGTGAATTGGACTATAGAACAAACATAATGGATACTTTCTCTTTTTTTTTGTTTTTATTTTTTGAGACAGAGCTTTTCTCTGTCACCTAGGCTGGAGTATGCAATAGCATGATCTTGGCTCACTGCAACCTCTGTCTCCCAGGTTCAAGGATTCTCCCACCCCAGCCTCCCAACGAGAAGATAGGATAACAGGCACCTGCCATCATGCCCAGCTAATTTTTGTAGAGACAGGATTTCACCATGTTGGCCAGGTTGGTCTTGGACTCTAGACCTCAGCTGATCCACCAACCTCAGCTTCTCGTACTGGGATTACAGGCTTAAGCCACTGCACCCAGCCACAATGGATACTTTTAATTAATAATTTGTGAGTTTTTGCTTACAGCATTTTGTTATTAGTCTTAAAATACCATATAGAAAACATTGGTACAAGAATCTATTAGAGAGTGTTAATAATTTAAAAAGTTATTATTAGTACAATATAATAAATGAAATATATTTAGAAGTAGAATATTACACTACTAATATAGAGAGTCCTCAGGATGAGAGTAGAGTCTCTGCAGATCTACATTTTAGATATCTCCAAGAAAAAGCTCAGGTTTTATTATTATTTTTCTATTATGAGTCAGGTGTATTAGATAGAGAGGCTTAATTTTACCACAGAAGGCCTCTTTATTTACTTGGCGGATTATTAAATAGTCTGCTTTTTTCCCACTCTACACTGTGAGAGTAATATGATTGCTATCAAGCAGGAGGGGCTTGCTGGCCAATGTTGTGGAAGCCAATACTATGACACCAGAGGTTCTTTGGAGAAAAAAAAAATTGCTTTGTATTGAAAGTCAACTCCCAAGGAAACAGAGTGTCAAGCTCAAATCTATCTCCCTGTCTTGGCTTCACACAGTATTTGTGTTAGGGTGGATTCTGAGATTAGTAGTTGATTCATGGAAGAAAAGGGAAGGTCTGGGCTGGGCACGGTGGCTCATGCCTGTTACCCCAGCACTTTGGGAGGCAGGGGTGGGTGGATCATGAGGTCAGGAGTTCAAGACCAGCGTGGCCAACATGGTGAAACCTCATCTCTACTAAAAGTACAGAAAATTAGCCGGGTGTGGGGGCAGGTGCCTGTAATCCCAGCTACTTAGGAGGCTGAGGCAGGAGAATCACTTGAACCCAGGAGGTGGAGGTTGCAGTGAGCCAAGATGGCACCATTGCACTCCAACTTGGGTGACAGTGTGAGACTCCATCCAAAAAAAAAGAAAGAAAAGACAAGGCCTGGAAAGTCCTTGGGTCTGTGCAGTCATCTCTTCATGCTATCTCATGGATCACATGTGCAAATGCAGAAGGAGTTAGTATAAACCATGTGGCAGGAAATCAGGCTGTGATGTCAGCAAACTCATTCTGCACAGACCCCAGTTTGCCATATTGATGCCTACCAATTTCACTCAGTTCTTTTATCTCATAAGCAGAGGGAGTCTCAGTGTTTCAGCAAGTTATTTATTACAAAAGAAGTTACATATAAGATGACATTAGGCAAGTTCTTCAAAAGATATGCAAGAAACAGGTATTGTTATCTTGAGATGGCAGCTCCAGGTCTGTTACTGTCCATAAACAGCTTCCAGTAGACAAGATGTGGAGGTGGCAGACAGTGACACTGATCATTCTGACCCTGTGTAGTCCTAGGCTAATGTATGCATTTGTATCTTAATTTGTAACAAAAAAGTGTAAAAATTGAAAACCATTTAAAAATAGACAAATGCTTATTGAATAAGGACATAAAGAAGGAAAATATCTTTGTACAGTTGTACCATGTGTTTGTGTTTTAAGCTAGTTGTTAATACAAAAGAGTCAAAAAAGTTAAAAAACGTAAAAGTTTATAAAGCAAAAAGCTTACAGTAAGGTAAGATTAGCATATCATTGTAGAAAAAAATATGTATTTTATAAATTTAATGTGGCCTAAGTGTATAGGGTTTATAGATCTACAGTCATGTACAGTAACATCCTACGACTTCACGTTCACTCAGCCCACACTCACTGACTCACCTGGACCAGCTTCCGATCCTGCAAGCTCCATTCTTGGTAAGTGCCCTATACAAGTGTAGCTTTTTTTTATCTTCTGTATCATTTTCACAGTAGCTTTTCTATGCTTAAGGATATTTTGATACACATATACTTCTCACTGTGTTACAATTGCCTTCAGCATTTGGTACAGTAACGTGCTGTACAGCTTTATAGCCCAGGAGCAATAGGCTGTGCCATATAGCCTGTGTTTGTAGTAGGCTATACAGTCTAAGTTTGTGTAAAAACACTCTAGGATATTCACACAGTGATGAAACTGCCTGAGGCAACAGCTCAAAACATATTCTCATCATAAAGCAACACATGACTGTATGTAAATTCTACAAAAATTCCTGTGCTATGATTATGTGCAATCTTTTGTGTCTTGAGAACAAATACAGCAAATTGGCCAAATGTCAGCCATTAAAGGTGACATTATTTATATAGAATACCCAAAAAAGTAATCTCTCTGAATGAGCATTACTGGTACCTTATATATGGGCTGAATTAGATAAAATGTTGAAATATCAAGGTATTTTTAAACCCTTCACAATCTTCTTCGAAAACATTTGATGCATCAAGTACAAATGTAGACACTCTGACCTAATCTTCTAAGGGGTTAATCTAATAATCTGTTTTCATACTCTAAAAGTAATTTCCTTTTGATTTCAAATGAATTTAAATGTAACATACAGTTGTGGACTACCGACTAGATATTTGCTAACATCACTCCAGAAACATTTAAGCAGTAGGCTGTAACTTGTGGGTATAGTAAACACATTCTTCATAGGAATTAAGTTGGTATTCGGTCTTCAGTAATGTGTACATGTACATGCATTATGTATTAATTCTTATTATAATATGGACATCCTAAGGCTCAAGACAGCTATGAATATTTAGAGCAATAGGTTTCCTGAGCTGTTCTGCCTAGTAATAGGTTGTCAGTTATAACAATGAACTTAATATTTGTACTCATGGTCATATTTATTGTGACTAGCATTCTTCTCTGACACTGGCCCTTTGTATGTAATTTTTCCAATTTAACTGCTTTACAGAATGTGCAATTATAAGACTGATCAAAGCTGTCAGGTACTAAAATTCTTGGACTTAGACTAGTTTTTCTCCCCAAACTACCAAGGTTTTTTGCATAATGAGACCTGCAGTTTAAATGTTCACTTGGAATACACAGTAGAGAAACAAATCTGGGAGAAATCCATGGTGATCATCTACTTTATTCCAGGCACTGTACCATTTGCTCTGCATCTTCATGGAATCTTCATGACACTTTCTGAGGTTGGCTATTGTTAATGTGGGAAAATTGCAACACCACTCTTAAAAATCAAGGTCATATTTAGTCATTTAAATCACTATACACATAGAAGTAAAATTTTCTGATGCAGTCAATAGAGTGAGAACACAATTACCTATTTTTTCAATACTCATAAATATAATAATATAATAAACTAAAAAAGTAATAGTTAGATTGTTGTTTATGTATTTTCCAATGCTTCTTTTGTAAATATCTCACTTATTCTTTCTACCATCCTGTAAGGTCTACATTCACCTTATTGTCATTTTACAAGTAAAGATATTACCCTGTGAGTGATTTTTTTCAAAAACACACATGAAATATTAGCATAATGAAGGCTCAAACTTAGAAATCTGATTTGTAAATCTTATTCTTCATTTATTATAACATTTTGGAAAAAAGTTTGGGAAATTTCTGAGAAAATGTTACAATACATTTCTTGAATAGGACATGTCACAACATGTTTTGGTGTTTAGATGAGTATAGAAGGCAAGTCTCCAAATGTGAAGAAATAGCCTCTCCTTGCAAAGTTAACTAACATATGTAGCACCTCTATTTTGACTCTCTTTACATCACACTTTCCCTGACAGTGTCAACTTGCTCCGATCTCTGAAACCAAGCACTTACTACCTGAAAACTCCCTTGGGATTCTTTTGTAATATGCATACTCCAAAAATCAATGTCAGCATATTAAGATGTTACTTATTTCAATCTGTAAAAAATCATTAAGATATAGTGTATTTGAGGGCAAATATACTTTATCTGATTTTCTAAGCATTTATCTCTCAAGCAACAAAACATCCCAAAAATGACTTGTAATTTTTATGTTCAAATTTTTTCATCACCAAAGCACACAGAAACACAAAAAATTTACTGAATTAAATAATCTACATTTTTTATCTTCTAATTATTATCTAGAACTTTTTTCAGTATTGCTCTTACAAAATAGTAATGTCTTCTTGCTGCAATCAGAAAATGTAAATGCTTAGGCCAAAAGAATTGGAGAAAATATAATGAACCAAAATACAATTCAGAGAAAGAGCATGATGTGGGAGGGTTTTGTGGACAGTGACTGCAAGAACTTTTCGAGAGAGGAGATCTAAACTTACATTTTCAGTGAATTCAGAAAAGAAAAGGAAAACAGATAAATATTAAGAACATATTTTAATTAGCTACTGAAAATGCTAATTAAATAACTATGTGCTTCTTACTTTCATAGGATGCATTATATAACCAAAAGAGATTTTGCCAGTGATGACAAGATGCCTCATAATCACCTGGGTAAGTCTTAGATTCCCCAAGAAGATTTAGAATGTATCTTATAGTATCAGGTCAGAGAGTCAAATTTCTCTAGAGGTTGATATCATTAGAAATTTCAGTGCCTGAAACATGTCATATTTGTGTTTTATTTGCAAAGGTGACAGACTGCTCAGGTCTCTACCAAATCTAGCATTTTTCTGTCCTAGTTTCAATAATAAGTTGCTGCTTCAGATCAATATAGCAAGTGGATTAAATCATAAAGCTCAGAAAGAGAAAGAAATTCTGTTGCTATCTATCTCATCACATAATATCGTCACCATTGCTTCAAAATTGAATTCATGACTTTATGACTATCACATACATTCAATCATAAATTGAAATATTGGCATACAGACACACACACACACACACACACACATTTACTAGTTGCTTTTGTGTACCTTTTCTCATTTAAATCTCACATCATATCCATAACATACACATATAATAAATTATTAATTTTTAAAATTTAGGTAGGTATTACTGTTTGTGTTCTATATGACAGCCATTATGTAGGTGTTGAAATGGAACAACAAGTAAAGAAAAAACAATAGCAAATATCCTTATACTAACAGAGATTAGAATGGAACAGGGGCTGGATAGTAAGTATTAAATAAAAATTCACACAAATAAATGTAAAATTGCAACTCTGATAAGTGTTAGAAAGTAAATACAAGGTTCTTAACAAGAGAATTTGAACTACTTATGTAGTTAAATGGAAAGTGTCCTGTGATTATTGAATTGAAATCCAAAAGATGAAAAGGAGTGAAAGGAAAAAGCATATTCCTTTCTTAGGGCTGCTGTAACAAAGAACCGCAAACTTAGTGACTCGAAGAAAGAAACATTTATTGTCTTACAGTTCTATAGGATAGAAGTCTTGTGTTGGAGCAAGTAGGGACATTTGATATGGAAGGGGTCGATTTAGGGAAACCAGTTAGGAAACTATTAAAGTCATCCAACTGAACTGGAAGTGTAAAGGATCAAGATGTAGTTAGACAAAATGACAGATTCTGGAAATGGATTAGCAGAAGGTTTGAGGAAAATAGGGTTATCAAGACTCATTCGGTATTCCTTGGCTTGCGGCAGCATATTCCAGTCTTGGGCTTCGTCATGATACGGCGTTCTCCCCTTGTCTCTCCACAGTATCTTCTATGCCTATGTGTCTCCACGTCCGAATTTCCCCTTATATTAACAACAGTCGTATTGAATTCAGGCCCATCCTAATGACCTCATGGCAACTTGATTACCTCTGTGAAGACCTTATTTTGAAATAAGCTCACGTACACAGATATGGGGGTTAGAACTTATACATATCTTTTGAGGGACACAATACAGCCCCTAACAAAGAGGGCAGTTAGCATTTCAAGTCAAGGCTCTGTGACTGGAGAGAACCTGATGCATTTGGGGAAGTGATGTGGCTGGATCAAAGAGAAGAATGACATGAAATGGAATTGTAGATGAAGGCAAGGAGTTGGAGGCCAAAATAAAACCAACTGAAAGCATTTGAAAAGTTTGGAAGGGTAGATGGCCATTTTGGCTTCAGTGTTTAGAATGCATCGTATGAATATGTGTTATAGCAAGTCGGGACATTGATATAGAAAGGGTTCATTTGGGGAGGCCAGTTAGGAAACGATTAGAGTCATCCAGGTGAACCGGAAGGTGGATAGGGTGGAGACGCAGTTAGACATAAAATGACAGGTTCTGGAGATGGATTAGCAAAAGGTTTGATGAAAACAGGGTTAACAAGAATGAATTCCTTGTTTCCAAGCTGCAAAATTGGGAAAAAGATAGTGTCATCTGGGGAGGTTAAACATTAGTATTTGATATATAAGATTAGGAAGACTGTGAATTCAAGTTTGGTGTCAAGTGCAAGGTTGCATAGACTAGGCCAGGAGGAGATACTTTGTAGGTAGTTAACTAAATATTAGTGAAGAGTCCGAAGAAATCAAAGTTAATTTTAATTAACTGTGGGGTCATCGGTGTCATTCAAGTTAATTGAAATTCTGTCTCCTGTAAGTAAGCTTCTATGTGTAATATGTTACTTAAGATTTGTAAAAATATTATAAAAGAACCAATATGAAGTCTTTACTAATTAATTCATTTTCTAATTGAGGTAAAATTCACATAATATAAAAATTAACCATTTAAAATTGTACAATGCAATTGTATGAGTACATTTACAGTGTTGTGTAACCACCACCTCTCTATCTAATTCCAAAATATTTTCATCTCCCCAGAAGAAAACCTTGTACCCAATAAAGCAATCACTCTCTACTCTTTCGTCCTGTATCTCCTGGAAATCACCAATTGGCTTTTTGTTTCTGTAGATTTACCTGTGCTGAGTATTTTATGAAAGGTCACATATAATATATGAATTCATTATTTATGATCTTTATTATAAACACCAAGTAAAAGTATAACACCTTGGAAAAAAAATTAATTTACAGTTTTGTAATCACCAGAGGCTTGGCTTCATGTGAATTTATTAAATAAATCTGGTAAAACTGGTATTCCTTTGCTTGTTGCTAAATACATATAGTTGGCAAGCATTTCCTAGGATGCAATCAGAAAGTATAACTGAAATAAATGAGTATGATTAATTTTGCAGTATCCATGTAATGTATTTAACTCTTAAACGGGACTTACCATGACCAAGTAATATTCTAAATTCCTTACAACCGTTAATTCTCTTGACTTTAGTTTCTACTCTATGAGCTAGGTCTAGTGTTTCCTATTTTACAGATAAGGAATTTAAGGCATAAAAATTTACACAGAGATTATGTAGAAAATCCAGTAAGTTTGGCTCCAAATCTATCTTCTTGAGATAATCTGCATTACTGTTCTCATTTATCGACTAACCACTCTGTCAGAGGAATATCTATCACCAACCATTGCCATGGGACTTACAGGGCCACTTACGGGAGCAGTGTATGTCTTCAGCTCATTGACTTGCCTTAGCCTCATAACACACTTGGGTCAATTTAATGAAAGATGTGATGTACTCCAGTTCTGAGCAGAAGCTTTAAGAATCTTATGTGTTTCCGCCAGTTTTGTTTTTCTGGCACAAAATGTCATGTCCTAGGTGAGGAATGATCTTTCAGTCAAAGGTCCATAATGAAAGACACTTGGAAAAGAAAATCTCTACAGCCCCTAAAACACTATGTGAAAAATAAATAAACTGTTACTGTCATCCACTACAGTTTATGGACTTACTGATCTCACTTAGCTGAAAATGACAGTTATTGTTCTTAACCACTGGGCTACATTTTTTTAAATATCTTGTTCATTTATTAAAGATCAAAGTTATATCTAAGACATCGAATGTTTTAATGCCACACCATCACAACACTATTTCTTCTTGAAAGCAGACATTGTTTCATTAATTGCAATTTTCATTTTAAAATGTATGCAGTTTTTCAGGGTCCATTGGACAACTGAGGTATCTTCTAATTATTTTAATAAAAATCCCTCATATAAAATTAAGTCTACTTTCAAAACTTCAGTGTATTTAAAATTTGATGATTTTATATTTTATTCTTAGATTGTACAAAGAGCTTAAAGGGCTGACTCATTTAATTCTTATGAAATGATTTTAATAACATAATTCAAATGATAAAGCAAAATCTTCCACTGTTTCTTATTTGCGATATATATAAATATCCTCATTTTTGATATGGCTAATCTATATTAATTCCTTATTCTGAAATAAGGAATTAATTCTTCCTTATTCTTTTCATAAATTTTTCTTTAATATTTACTCAACAGTGACAACCATGGCAGAACACTTCTTAGAACTTAGGACAGGACCTGTCACATTGCAAAAATTTATTAAAGGTATAAGGAATCAATTACTGAATACTTCATTAAATAAGTGAATACATGTTGTAAAAGTTGTCAAAATCAAAAATCATTTCTGTTAAAAAAAAAAAAAGACAGAGCCAGGGAAGGCCAAAAAGAGAAGTGTTCTTAGGCATAAATGTCTGATAACAAAAACTACCACAAAAGGTCTGCAAAGACAAAAACTTGCACAAAGCTTTGCAACCTTACATCAAAAATATGTCTATGAGGACACCCGCTCAGCCACTGCTTGTCCACCCTCAGACTGGCATCACCCTTGTTATTAATCCTTATAGTCAAGAATAATTATCTCAAAATGATGATGTAATCATCCTCATTTAAAAAAAGTCTTTTTTACTTCCCTGAATATGCATATCATTTACTATGATACTCATATTCCCATTACAATGCCTCATTTTTGAATAAATATGATTTTGTTTTAGAGAGCCTCTCTCTGTTTGTTTATTAGGTTTACAATACATGTAACATTTATAAAACTGATTTGGCATTCAGGATGATTTATAGTAAAATAAAAACCACAATATGCACTCATCTCTCTCTTTTTTAAACACAGAATACTTATTCTCCTGGTAGTTTCTCTCTGTTTTCTTAAGAATTTGTTTGCTTCAATCTCTTATAACTCTCTTTGTTTGTTTTCATTCTTTCATTCCAAAAAATGGGTCAAAATGGTTCACTTCAGCTCTTTTCAATTTCTTCACATTTCTGTGGTTTGGTTCTAATATGTTTCTACTCCACAACACTTCTGACATCAAATGTATAGGAGATTTTCCTACACCAACTGATTCTCTAACTCTCTACACATCATCTGGATGATCTGTTATTTAATTCAATTCTGACACTAGCAGACCCCACAGGTTAAAGGCTCAGTCCACAAGACTGCCCCCCTCCCCCTACTTCAGCTGCCAATCCAAAATTCTGAGCCTCCCATTCTCTTGGCTGACTGGCTATAAATTGAAGGTTCCCATGACCTCCTCTTCAGGTTTGATAATTTAAAAAAACAGCCAACATGATAAGCCATAGCTATAACTTTTACTTACCATTTCTACTTTATTATAAAGGATAAAAATTGTTACCAATTTATTATAAATGATACAAATTAACAATCAGATGAAGAGGTACATAGAATGAGGTCTGAAAAGATCCCTAGCACAGAAGTTCCTGTCTCCATGGAGTTGGAGTAGGCCACCCTTGCGGCACTTGGATTTACTGGCCAACACAGAAGTCTTCTAAACCCCACTTTTCAGAAATTTACATGAAGGTTCCATTATGTAGGCATGATTAATAACATTATTGACCTTTGCTGATTAAACTCAATCTTCAGCTCCATCTTTCCTTACTGGAGGTCCAGGGGAGGGACTGAAAATTCCACCCTCACATTATAAGCCTCTTTGATGACTAGTCTCTATCCTGCAGGTATCCAGAAGCCCTGGCATCTAAGAGTCATTCATTAGCATACGAAAGGCTATCTTATCACTCAGAAAATTCCAAATGTCTTAGAAGTATTATATCAGAAACCAAGGACAAAGAACAAATATTATAACAAAAGATGCTTCTATCATTCCAATCACTCATGAAATAATATGGGTTCCAGGAGCTCTATACTATGAACCTGGTAATGAGGACTAAATATATATTATTTATTATATCACAATATCACAGATTTGCATGAGGATGCATTTTTATTGTCTCTCAATTAAATAATCAAGTACAATATTTCTTAACATTTTTGTTTCCCTAAAAAAACATAATTATTGTTATTTTAAAATCTCCTCACTGATTATGTATGTTTATTAAATAGCCAGTACAGGCCAAGCAAGGTGCTTGATTAATCTCAAAATTATGTTTCTCAAAAATTATCCAGATTGCTACATTGCCATTTTCTTGAAGGATTCTAATTCCCATGATTTATGTAAATTATATTTGGTGATTCACTAATGTATATTCATCAGGTTTTTATCAAGGTTTGAGCTCCCCATCGCCTCTAAAAACTCAATAGGAAGAACAGTTTTAAAAAAGAAAATAAACTGCTTGTTTCGAATTTAAGAACTGAATAAGAATACCAAAATTAATGAAAGCACAACTCACTAAACAGAAATATTATTACAATCATTTTTTAAATCAAGAGCATATAAAATCTTTGATTTGGGGAATTTGAAGGATAATGCCTTGAAGGAATACCTGAGTTGAAGAACAATCTTTGTTTTTTAACATTTTTTTTTTCATTATACCTAGATCAATGCTAGGTACAATATCACTGAAATGCCTAAAATGAAAAATGATTATGTCTAACATTTGCAACTGGTATGGGAACCCATCAAAATTCTTTCTTTAACTGTATATATTTATATATTCAATGGCAACTGTAGTTTTTATTAAAAGGTGAAATATAAGACTTTATTAAATCTTTTCTACTCATTAACACATTTTCCTAACCATTTTATGAAAGAAGAAAATATATTTCTATAATATTAGGTGACTTAAAAATTATTTTACGTAGATATCATAACTCTTCCTGAGTTGCTAACTTTTATTACCTTGGCATATGCATTCTTTTTATCAAGTTTGAAAAGTTAAAGAGCAAAAACTTAGAAGAGCTGTAATAGTGGCTTCTCTGTGAGAACTAAAAAATGATTGAATGCTAGACACGCCTCTTGACTTGGTAAGTTTCCTGCATATCTTCTTATATAGTTTCTTGTTAGAAAAATCTATACTAGAAGAGTTGATACTCATGAGCTAGGGGAGGTTCCCAAACACTGATGGGACTTTCATCCCAGCCAGTGTCAAGGATCTTGACAATTTGGAATAAGGAATTGAAGGAGTCAGAAAACAGTGAAAACATGACAATGTATTGCAAAGTGAAAGTACGCACTCAAGAAAGAGGAGGGCAGGCGTGTTCAAGAAAGTGAGTAGAGCCCAGTGGGGTTTCGCACTTCTATTTTTATGAGTTTCTTCAACCAAAGGGTGGAATATTCATGAAGATTTTCATAAAGAATTCTGGAAACAGGAGAAAATTTCTCAGAACAGTGATGCCACCCATTTTTAAACCAAATACAAATGTGCCTGGAATTGTTATGGCGCTGGTACGTCTGTTATTTAGTATGTTAATGGGCATACCATGAGGTTCTAGGGGAAACCTAGGTCAAATCCAGCACCATGTTGGGTCCAGTCAGTGTTAGCCAGCTTGGCCCTCATCTTAGCAGCCCCTAGCTTATGCAGCTGTTTCAACGGTTTTCTTTTTTTTCTAGTCATGCAAAACTGCTGCTTGGAATTTTCTATTATCCTGTGAGCACCCTAGATTATTCCTGTCTCAGAGCTATTCCTTTGATACTTTGCTATAGCAGAATGTAAAAACACATTTCTGCTACGTTGAACAACTAATACATACATACTAGTTGGTTATACAAAATCTAACTTCCAACTTCAGGGAAATGGAGTACAAAGAGAAGAAAAGGAAAAAAAAGTCTGATTTACTAACTTTCTTGTTTATTTACTAATCACGTTTATTTTCTACAAGAAATACATCTATTTTTCTTGTTAAGAACACCTAAAATCCAGGCTTCTATTTTTTAAATGATAAAATTCGTTAGGTTTCTCCTTGTTTCTGCAACTATCAGCATTCTTTTTTCTAAGTAAAGGCAAGCAAGTCATTAATTATTATCAATAGTGGATTACACTGAGAATCAACAGGCTTCCAGTGTGCAATCAATACCAACTATTATGTAGAATAATAACTATAATCAGCACATAGCCATTTTACAGAGAAAGTCAGAGATTAGTATACCAGAAATGTGTCTGGCTACAATAATCTAAGATTGTGAAGCATAAAGTATTTATTACCAAAGCTAATCCACTTACAGTAAGAAAGATAAATTTACTTTATCATATTACTTAAGTGATGATTCAGCTGTAGGGCAGGGTGTTTACAAACCTCTCCACCACCTCCAAAGACATCAGTGAGTCACTGAATATGTCCCAGGGTATGTCACGGCAGCAAGAAAACTATTTGAGAAATGATTCATTCTCTTGCTTTGTGGCTCTCACCATTATAAAGTACTACTTCAGACTGTAAGTTTCCTATCTAAAGCTTATTGTCTGTTATATTTTCTTTCCTCAGTTTGATTTTACCTGCATGGTAGATTTTATTTATATTGCCAAAGATACACAAAATTATAGAGAACCAGAAGTGTTTGGATCATGAACTGTCTTGCAGGAACTCCCTCTCGCTTCTTTTGGATAAAAATGATAACAGACAGAAGAATACTATAGTCTAGTTGTTTTAGTTTTGTTACATTTTCTACTATCAATACTATAACACATAATGCTAGTAAATATTAACTCTCTAATCAATTATATTTCTTGTACTTTTTCTAAAATAGAGCTAAACAGCTGTTTTCTTCATTTATATAACTATGTTGTTTAACAATTTTAGTTATGGAAATCAGCAAAGTACTAATTCACTCTTCATTTAGGGGGAAAAATCCATACTATGTGAATAATTAAATATTCTTAGATTATCTCATTCATAAGCTATAGGATGGAAAATCAGAGAGACAGATTCTCACAGTTAGAAAGAAATACAGTTATAATGTCTGAAAAAAGTTGTGTTAAATATATAAGCCTTCACTTCAACAAAATACTCAGAATAAAATAACCTCACAGTTTTCTTTACCTTCATTAAGTGTTGATGGTGCTATGTCCTATTGTTATTTCTGGTGCCATGACTATCAGCACCAACTCTGTGGTTGACAAATATCTTATTCTGTTTATTCTAGAAGAATTTAACATTATCCATCTCTGTTACATTTTGAGAAGTCAGTTGTAGTAATATGTAGTGAGAGTTTTAATAACTACAGTTATTTTCTCATCCCCTTCAAAACTATCAATCTGAAATAGGATATTTCTGAAACTTCCAAGACTATATTTTAAAGGTCACCAATCACTTCCTCATTACAAATCAAATAGCTTGATGAACCATTGTATATAGATATGGTCTAAATAGTGCCAGCATAGGCATCTTGCTGATCGGTGAAGACAGATATGGAAGTCTGGGCCTGCTGAGGAGACCTAACTTCTGAGACTTGATATTAAAGAAGACATGCAGAAAAAGAGCTCCAGAATTCCGTAGAGAAATTTATTCACAGTTCTGGTTAGTCTTTGGCTGGTTTATAAGTGGAGATGCACAGGGCAAGACTCCATGAAACCAGGCAAAAAAATAAACACTAATAAAAAAGAACTTCCATCTGGAACTGTGAGCTAAATAATTGCCAGAACTAATGAAGAGATTTTTTTTTTAATCTGTGTGCAAACCAGCCAGAAAGGTAAGACCTTCTTCTACATTCTGGACATTGAGTAAAATCCCAAGAACATCACACTATAGACTAAGAGATAATCTAGAGTTTAGAGTAAAGGCAATTCTGGAACTGATCGAACATAGCTTAATGCCAAAGTTTAAATTAGCATGCTGATCCTCAAGTAAATTAAATGCCTGCAAGAACCAAACTCATTAATTTATTAGGAAAGACAATAAAATAGAGATAATATTAGAGCATTCTGAAAACCTAAAATGTAATAAAGGTTATCTAGACATGCAATAGATCTGGACAATATGCCCAATAAATAATGACTAGAGATAAATAGGGAATCTCATTAAAGGAATGGAAACCATTAAAAATCAACCAAATGGAAGTTCTAGTGTTAACAAAAATACCTAACCTAAAATGGAAAATGTATTGGGTAGACTTGGCAGCAGATGAGACAGTGTAAAATTAAACTTGGAATTGCTTTGAAAACAGGGTTGTCAAAACATTCAATAGAAACAAAGAAGAAAGTATTGAAAAATAATTGCTGGAAAGAGTGTGTGAGTGGCATTCCACCTGCATGCCACATTAAGAAAAGAGAGAGAGAGAAAAATAGCTAAGAAATAGTAGCCAACATTTTTCAAAGAATCACAATAGGCTCTAGGGAACATAAACACAAACAAATCTATCTCAAGCTAAATGATCATCAAAATGCTAAAACTCATGACTGAGGGAAAGATACTGAAAGAAGCCAAAGAATCCAGATCACACACAGGGGAAAATCATAAAAACTATTTCATAACTTTCTATCAAATACAGTGGAAGTTAAAAAACTAAAATTGGTAACCACGGCCGGGCGTGGTGGCTCACGCCTATAATCCCAGCACTTTGGGAGGCCAAGGCAGGTGGATCACGAGGTCAAGAGATCGAGACCATCCTGGTAAACATGGTGAAACCCTGTCTCTACTAAAAATACAAAAAAATAATAATAAGCTGGGCATGGTGGTGCATGCCTGTAGTCCCAGCTACTCGGGAGGCTGAGGCAGGAGAATTGCTTGAACCCAGGAGGCAGAAGTTGCAGTGAGCCGAGATCACGCCATTGCACTCCAGCCTGGGTAACAAGAGTGAAACTCCGTCTCAAAAAAAAAAAAAATTGGTAACCACATATTTAAAGCTCTGGGGAGGAAGAGGAAGAGATATCAACCTAGAATTCTATACCCAACAAAAATAGCCGTAAAAGCAAAACCCAGGAAAAGATTTCTAAACAATAAATGCATGAGAGTATTTGTCACCAAAGGACTTATGTTATTTAAAAAGTTATAAGATAAACTAGTTGAAAAAAAAAATTTAAAATAAAAGTTGTTGAGGATAAAAATAATACCAGATGGAAACACCAAGAATTGCTGTGCACTGGAAATGATAAATGTTAACAAATACATTTTTTTCTCATTTAAAAATTATGTTAAAATAATTCACTTTTTAAACCAAACTGAGAAGGGGCTTCAGGTGGCTGACTACAGGCAGATAGTATGCACCTCCTCCAAAAAGAAGAACTGATGTAGCTAGTAGATGATCACACTTCAAATAGATCATCTAAGAGAGAACAGGAATTCAACAGAGAAGTCACAGGAAACACCTAAAGAAAGGAAAGGGAGGGAAATGAGGCATCCTCCTTGGCCAGGATTGGCTGGAAACCTGCAGCAGTTCCTCAATGGGGAAAAGGTAAGTGAGAGACCCTAGTGGCCCACATTTCCACCACAGACTCCTGCAGTCCTAACCACAGGAGAACCCCTTGACTCTAGTGGGCCCTGAGACTATGATTCAGAGCTGCCCGGACACTGTGATGATGTCACTCCAGAGAGGGAGTTCATGCTGAGTCCCATACACCTTCCAGTTCTAAGCAGCAACAGCACAGTGACATTTTGAGACCCCAGACCCTAGCAGATTGTATCATGCTCTGGGACCCAAAAACCACTACATTTCCATATCCTGGAGCCACATTGACATGTCCCATGCATAGCCACTGCCACTGATGACTACTGCTGCTGGGATCAAGGCATGAGCCACTTATAATGACCCTGGCCCTGATCAGAGAGCCCCACATCTTCATGAAGAAAGCCTCCTCTGCCCACAGCCTCCCCTGCTGTTGACTTCTGCCATCACTAAGTCATAAGTATAAGCCATTGGTAGTTACCTTAGTACCCCCAACAGTAGAGTCTCTGTGCACTTTTACACACTCCAAGAATGGACTCCTCTAACCTCAGCCACAGACACTACAGGTTGCCACCACCAGGGACAAGGCATGAGCTATCTGAGCACTCTCCATCCTCCTGCCTACAGGGGCTGCCACTGAAAGTTACCCCTCCCTCCCCCATAGCAAAGCCAAAGAATAACCACTGCTGCCCCTACCCAAGCATTCCACAGGGCCAGGGATCACCCCATCCTAGCCTACCACATTCAGTACCTGCACACATCATCAGAGGGTCGGATGACAGGTCCACCAGGCTTGGCTCCACCCCCACCAATACCCAGTCCCTTCCACCACCTTTACACCTGAACATATCTCCAGAGGCCTGAGGTCAGCAACCCCCAACCTACTGCTACCATCACATGTGGCACCCACCTGTATGCACCACCTGTGGGCCTGGGGACTGGCCCTCCCAGCCTGTCACCATCACTGCTAACACTAATGTGAACTGCTTGGGAACTGGAGGGTTGTCTCATCACTGCTACTACCATCATCAATGCCACATCCACTTCCCATGGGCCCAAGAATGCACCCTCCTGCCTGGCTCACTGCAGCCACGACTAGTACCCAAGCATTCTGCCTAGATGCAGAGAAAGACAAATATCACATGATCTCACTCATATGTGGGAACAAAAGCAGTTGATTTCATGGAAGTAGGAAATATAATGATGGATACCAGATGCTGGAAAGAGTATGTGAGTGCTGGTGGGAGGGATGAAAAACTATTGTTTAATGGGCACCACATACATTTAGAAGGAATAAAATCTAATATTTGGTAGCAGAGTAGGGTGACTATTAGTTAACAACAACATATTTTATATTTCTAAATAGCTAGAAGAGAGGAATTAAAATGTTCCCAACATATGGAAATCATAAATAATTGAGATAATGTATAACTCAAATACCCTGATTTGATAATCACACATTCTGTGCATGTAACAAAATATCCCAAGTACCTGATAGAGATGAATAAATATTGAATATCAATAATAAATAAACAAATGAAATTTTTAAAAAGCTAATTAATAAGTTTGGTAAGCAAAGTACCTCTATTTTCTTTGGCTAACCTATGAATTTAAAGTGATGTAACATTACAGTGAGTAGCCAGTCAGATACTAACAGGGCAGGAGAGGACCCCTACACCCCACCAAGAAAGTCAGGCAACCATCAGGTGATGGTCAGGCAGTTGTCACACTGCCTGTCTAAAATAACAATGAGTTGCAGCACCTAGGAAAGGCAGTGTCCCTAAAAATAGGAAACATCTAAAACTGGTGATCAACAGCTTCCTGATAAGATCTCAGAAGTTGGGTGAATGGGCTTAAGCATGCACATTAAGAGGAAAAATCGTGGAGTATAACCTTCCAGGGTCATCCTGCAGGTAAAGGGAAGAATTCTTCAAGTGAGCATGTGTACAACTCCAGTAAATGCACTGAGCATGCTCACCTCACAAGCGCTAGCAGGCAACTGCACATGAGCGCAGCCCACCCCAAGGAAAGAATCACGGAAAAGAGATGCAAGATGCCAGAAGTAGGCCAACATATAAAACCCTAAGTCCAAGATCAAACAGGGCATTTGTCCCCCAAGATGCCTGTAACTACAAGTTAACATATAAAGTTTTGTTAAATTTAAGGTGAATAATGCTAGGACATGTATTATTTAGTGAGAGGCAAAGAAAAAATATAATTTTTTTTTTTTGAGACAGAGTCTCTTTCTGTCATCCAGGCTGGAGTGCAGTGTTGCAATCTCGGCACTGGAACTTCCATCTCCTGGGTTTAAGCAATTCTCCTGCCTCAGCCTCCCTAGTAGCTGGGATTACAGGTTCCCTCCACCACGCCTGGCTAATTTTTGTATTTTTAGGTAGAGACAGGTTTTCACCATCTTGGCAAGGCTGGTCTTGAACTTCTGACCTCATATTTCACCTGCCTTAGCCTCCCAAAGTGCTAGTGTTACAGGCATGAGCCACCATGCCCAGCCTCAAAAAATTTTTTTAAAATTCAAATTTAAGTTTACGAGTTAAACAAATATAAAAACCTGTAAGAACTTAGTTTTTTATTCAAATGACATGAATATACATATACAAATGTCTGCATATACATATATAGAAAGAGATAAATCTAGATCTATATACTTAGAACATTCACAATTTCTCACAGAGAAAAGTTAATGCAGGAGGCAATGAAATATGAAGATCCTTTCATTATTTTCAGAAATCCTTGCAGTTTCCATGATAGGGCAATACGTCATATTATTAGTGCACTGAAGATATCGTAATAGACTGCCCTGGATCAATTGAAGGCTCGACATATCCTCTATCCTTGACTTTGAGTCTAGGCCTATGAGATATAATCACTGTGCTTCAATTTTCTCACTTGTGAAGTAGGAAAAAATAGTAGTACCTTTCTTATCAGTTGTGAAAATGGCATGAACTAGCAAATAGAATGTGGGTAGAATAATGTATTTCAGATAGTAAGCAACTCAGAGCTGCTGTTATTATTATTAATAACAATGCTACTCACTTTTGAAGTATCGAGTGAATGAAAATCTAATATAATTATCAGTATTTAAATGTTGACAACAATCATGCAACTTGTGGATCCATGTAAAATTTACATTTAATTTTATATTTTTTCTCTTAGCCACTCCCTCACAACACACAACCAACTAATAAATACATTTCAGCACTATTCCTTTCTTTAAATGGTTCAGAGCGTTGGATGAAAAAAATAAGTATTTTGAAATTTCAGAATATTTCAGCAGTGTTCATCCTCTGCTATTGCACTTTACATTTGCACAATGCTACTTCAAAATAACAAAAGTCACCTTAAAAATAAACTTGGCAGAAGGTATGTGGCTCCCTGTTTTGCCAAGGAGGTGAGGAATATTCTATGTACAAGCATCAGGTTATGTACTGCAGAGCTTCCTGGCTGATGGTATAGCTATTTAGGAAATGAGGCTGTGGTTTTCACCTTACTGTTCTTGTGAAAACTTAGAGAAATACTTCATTTAAACTGAGCAGAATATAAAATGCTTCTGAGTTTAAATCATGGAATTTTGAACCCTAGGGAAAAACTAACAGTGTAGTTGCTGTCTAAGCTGGGAAAATTTTTCTGTACTTACTAGAAGTGAAATGACAAGATTAGCATTGGTAGTGTTAGAAAAAAAACAAATCCAACAGTGCCTTGTGTGTTCGTTTGTTAGGACTGCCCTGACAAAGTACTACAGCCTGGGTGACTTAAAAAATAAAAATATGTTTTCTCTCTATTTGGGGAGAAAACCGAGAAATCCAAGGTCAAGGTGTCAACAGTTGTTTCTTTCCTGTGACCTCTCTCCTTGGCTTGCACCGAATCATCTCCATGCTATGTCCTCACATGGCTTTCCTCTGTGTGTGTGAACCCCTGGTGTCTCATTTTCTTATTATTAAGACATCAGTAATATGACATTAGTGTCCTGCCCTAACAGCCTCCTTTTAATTTAACCACCACTTTGAAGACTTTGTCTTCAAATACAGTCACATTCTGAGGTACTAGGAGCTGGGACTTCAACATATGAATTGGGGGAAGGGCTTATAACAGTCAATATTTAGCATTCCAATTATGAAGAACTTTAATACAAAAATCTGTATTTTGTATTTGTCTGGAGAAACACAGGACATAAGATACATACATGCATACACAGAGATTCGATTTAAGAAATTGGCTTATGTAATTATGGAGTTTGGCAAGGCCAAAATCTGCAGATTGGGCTGGTGGACACTAGACACAGGGTACAGGCAATGTTAGAGTTCAAATCTAAAGGCTGTCTGCTGGAGGAATCTCCACATTGGTTCGCTCATCTGTGAAATGAGGACTATTATGTTGAGAAGAGTCAAGTGGAAGCCAGTAGATCTGCCTCTATATAGAAAAACAGTAAAGCAAAACCAATACAGTGTTCCTGGAGGGATTGCCAAGATTAATGCCACCCATCAAAGATTTAAAGATGGAGGGTTAGTGATTCCCAACACATCCCCACACAACCCACCCAGCTAGTCTGTGCAGAAGACAGATATTAGAGACTTAGAGTGAATTATGGTAAGTTTAACAAAGCAATGACTCCAGTTGCAGCTGCTGTATCTGATGTTGCTTCATTGCTTTGGTAAATTAATACATCCCCTAGTATCTGGGTATACAATGAGTGATCTAGAAAATGCTCTTTTCTTCATCCCTGTCAATATAGACTACCAGGGGCAGTTTGGTATTAGTAGGTAAGGCCAGTACTACACCTTCAATATCCTACCTCAAAGATATACCCATTCTCCAGACCTATGCATAATTTACTTCATAGGAACCCAGATCACCTTTCTTTATTAGAAGTTGTCAAACTGGTCTTTACAGTGATAACATGATGCTGACTGAATCTAGTGAGCAAAAAGTAGCAACTACTCTAGACTTGTTGGCAAGACGTTTATGTGCCAGAGAGTGGGAAATGAATTCAACAAAAATTTGAAGACCTTCTACATCAATTAAGTTTATAGAGGTATGAGGAAGTAGACATCCCAAAATATCTCTTGTAAGATGAAGGATAAATTGTTGCATATGGCTCTTTCTGCAACTAAAAAAGAGGTAGAATGCCCTATGAACCTCTTTGAATTTTAGAAGTAACATATTCCTCATTTGGGTGTGCTATCCTGGCCCATTTACCAAGTGACCCAAGCTAATTTTGAGTGGGGCTCAAATCAGAAGTCCTGCAATAGGTCTAGACTGCCCTACTCTGGAGCTTGGGCTGTGTGACCCATCAAAGCTAAGTGTCAGTGGCAGATAGGGATCCTATTTGGAGCTTTTGTCAGGCCCCTATATGCACATTGCAGTGCAAGCTCTTGGATTCTGGAGCAAAACCCTGCCATACTCTGCAGATAACTACTTTCCTTTGAGAAACGGCTTTTAGCATGGTACCGGGTCTTAGCAGAAACTGAATCCTTAACTGCAGGCTACCCATTTACCATGTGACGTGAGCCCATCATGAACTGTTATCTGCCTTACCAAACCATAAAATTGAGTGTGCATAGCACCGCACCGCTCTCAACAAATGGAAGTGGTATATATGTGATTGGGTCCAAGCAGGCCCTGTAGGGACAAGTAAACTTTAAGACAAAATATTTTTCAGTATGTGGAATATAAATTTTAAAATCATAAAATCCTAAAATGAGACAAGACCTTTACATTAGCCTAATCCCATCAAGTTTGACCATGATGCCTGTACTTATTTCCCTGGCTGTCTTATCTACTCAACCATACATAATACTACAATGTTCGCCACCTCACATAGCTTCCTATTGCTGCTATGAAGAGCTTCCACTGTTCTAAAAATCTATCTAAAATTGAATTTGAGTTTTCATCTATTAATGACATTTTGATCTCCTGTTTATCTTTATAACTATACAAACTGCATAGTTCTTTTTCTCAAACATAGTAACATTTTAAAGGCTTAAAATATTATTATATCTCTCATAAAGGTAAGGTCTTTTAGAAAACCTAACACCAAAAATTTCAAGCCCCCACCAGCATAAAGTTAGTAACTGAGTTTTGTTTCATAAACCCCCACACTGTAGAATGTGCTCTCTTGAAGTTGTTTAAATTGTCCATTTTGCCTGCAAAACTCAAAACCACAGTCTTTCTTATTGTTAGGCTGTATACTTTTGAAAAGTGATACTGGAACATTTGCCTTACCTTATACATCACATTCTTGTTCTCTTGTTTCTTTTAACTGATGACAAACCCAGCTGCCTCTAACACATACAACCTCTGCTAACTGCCAGAAGGCAGAGGGTCTCACTCTCAGGATACTTTAAACCCATTAGTGTTTGCCTTCAGTATAGATCTCTGTTTTCTTCAGCTATTCCTAATGGAGTATCACTCATTTTTGGATACCATAATACCTAAGAGAAAAGATGTTGTGTTACCTCAACTAAAGAATTTCTATTTAAAAGATCTATCTTTAACAGAAGGTCTGCTTATTTCCTGACCTTATTATTCCTTTACCCCCATCTTACG
Source organism: Aotus nancymaae (assembly GCF_030222135.1). Lineage (NCBI taxonomy): Eukaryota > Metazoa > Chordata > Mammalia > Primates > Aotidae > Aotus > Aotus nancymaae. Next base: position 28,791,877 of record NW_026988435.1, read on the forward strand.
TAGATGGTATTATTAGAGAAAATTATCTGTAGGTCATTTAAATATTTTTGCTGGTGTGTTCTTCTTTGCTTCATTTGTGGAAATGGCTCTTCATTTCTAAACCCAAGATTCTCAGGGTATATGTTATAGTTACATTTATAAGGCAACTTGGCTGTGCTGTGGTGCCCATTTGCTGGTCAACTATTTTGACTATTTCAAGGTAGCAAAAGTGGAGGCAGCAACACTCAGGGACTGGCATAGCAAGGAAGCCATTCCCTCCCTAAGACCGAAAGGGCAAGGAAAGAACGCATGGCATCAGATCTAGGTGCTAGAGAACATATCAGGGCTTTCCAAAATCCTGTGCAGAAGAGGGAGTGAGCAAGAGAAGAGATACCCTGCCCTCTCTCCCCTTCTATCATCCACTTTCTGCAAGTACTTCCTACTAGCCAAGTCTAACTGGAAGTCAGAAAGACAGCACCTACATGAACCATTCTCCTGAGGCATAGAGCAGAAAGAGAGGAGCAGAGAATGGAAAAGAATCCGCATGTGACCCTCACTGTAAACAACACCAAAAACATTTGGATACATCTGTTAAGCTTTATTAAAAATGTCTGTACCTTTAAAGACTGAATATTGTGTTCCACTCAACATGCCATCTCTCTGGGCACTCTTCTTCTATGGTAAAAAAAAATTACTATAATAGGCATTACTAATTCTCCTTTCTTGCTACACTTTAGACTCCGAGAGAAGAAAAAGAAGCAATAAATAGGAAGTAAATATTATGCCCCTCACTACCCACTCTTTGGAAAGTTTAAGTGGATGTCATCAATTTTAATTTTAAGTATCTTTCCTCCATTATACAGATTAATGGAGGAAATAGAGCAGAAACATAATAAGGTGAAGCCCAGATATCTGTGAGATAGTACTCGACTATTAACACTCAATAAACTACTATGTGGTATTTTTAATTAAAAATAGATTAATGAAAAGTGAGCATATACTATACAGAATTGCTGATGAGCTGAATGAGCAGAGCATCCTGGCCCTCCTATCAAAAGGCATTTATTACTTGGTGTTCCTATTTTAGCCTAGACTGTTCTAAAGAGTGGTAGTAAATCATATGGTATGGTGTGATTGCTAGCTCACTATTTTTTACAGACATATAATTTGGGGTGATAAAAACTAATAGAAAAAAGAGAAGTTGATTTCCACTTACCTAGTAGTTACTAAGCAAGAAATGAATTCCTTTATGTGGAGATTCATTAACCCAGAGTCTTTCCATTTTATGGCTCTGTACTCTTTAGGGTCTATCTGTCATTTGTATCTGGCGAGTATAAAGAAATACAGATCTTTTGGGAGAGGAAGCATACCTTCTTCCTACAAGAATTGATGCAGAAATGACATGCATTGATTTCATGTATATTCCATTCTCTGCAATTTAGTCATATGTCCAAACCCAAATACAAAGAAGATCAAGAAATGAAGGCTGGCTGTGTGTCCCTAAAGAGAAAACAGACCTTGCCAAATAGCTCTACCCATACATAGGGGTTTTGAGAATGAACATATATATATTTAATGATATCTAAATAACTTCTGTTGCTTAAAGTTAATATTATGACAAAGTAAAATCTTACAAGATGAGTAAGCCTTTCATTTCTATGTATCTTATGTAAAATATTCATGTTTAATTAGAGTAGACTGAGCACAAACAATGTGTCTTTGCCTTAAATTTTAGGAAACCAACAGTGGCAAAATATTCTACCATATGTTATTTTCCCATTTAAATTTCTCAAAAGAGGGCCAGGCTCGGTGGCTCACGCCTGTAATCCCAGCACTTTGGGAGGCCAAGGCGGGTGGATCACCTGAGGTCAGGAGTTCAAGACCAGCCTGACCGATATGGAGAAACTCCATCTTTACTAAAAATACAAAATTGGCCGGGCTTGGTGGCACATGCCTGTAATCCCAGCTACTCAGAGGCTGAGGCAGGAAAATCACTTGCATCCAGGAGGCAGAGGTTGCGGTGAGCCAAGATGGTGCCATTGCACTCCAGCCTGGGCAACAATACAAATAAATAAATCAACAAATAAATAAATAAATTTCTCAAAGGAAAGGTAGGCTATGGTATAATATCTACTATAATACAAAATTTCCATTTTGCAATAAGAACATATAGATTCAGAGAGAGGTTAAGTAACGTGTCTAATGCCCTACGGTTTGTGAGAGTAGAGGTGAACCAAACTCCAAGTACCTTGTCTTATCCCTCTGTTACATGGAACTAGAACTGAACTCCACATGAAACAGTCTGCTCCTGAAAATTGGAGGCAGTGAGACTTTCTCACTGCTTAGTTTACTTTCTCTAATTTTTAATTTATATTTCCTCTTGTAATATTCAAAATTGGGTTTCATTATATATGTAGTCTCACTTCCAGTTTCTAATAATACTGTGTTTTTCTAACATGGAAGACGGTTCTTTAAAGCAGTTGCTGACTTTTTAATAAGCCAACAGTGCCATCTTCTGACTATATTCTCATCAGCCATTGGAAATAAAACCTTTAAAGACTGGGTCAATGTAGATCAGAAACAGGAAGCAAAGAAAATGGAGAGTTTACTATCTTGGCAAAATGTTCTACATCTTTGAACACTTGCAAAGAGACTCATTGTTTGAACGGCCTCACAGGGCATAGACATGTTAAAAACAGTCCAGTGTGATTAATTTCCTGAAACCTTTGAGTAGCCCTTCCAATAATAGAACCAAAGAAGGAGGAAGTAGGGGGAGGAGACAATGACAGACACAGGTGGCAAGAGGCTGTAATGATTTGGGTCGACGTCATTGATGGACTAAAATAAGCAACTCTTCCTGTTTGTTCTACCAATTGTTTACACACTTCCTTCTGTCTACACCTTTAGAGAAACATGACTGATCTTGGTTAGCACATTTTTCAAGCAAAAAAAAAAAAAAAACAGAAAAGAAGAAAAAGATAGAAATGATACAAACTATTAAGTCCTGAATTTTTTCCCCTCTCTGCACGTGAAGCATAGCTACCAAAACAGAGCATGTGCAAAAACTTAGATAAACATGAAAATCTTGCAGGATTGAACATTCAGCTGAGAAACTTTTTTTTTTTTTTGGAAATCTATCCTATTTTGGAGATGTATTTTTAGTCTCATCTTACTTTACAGCCATCCTACAAAGTAAAAAGTACAAAAACTAAAACTCAAAGTGTTTACCAGGACTTAGGTGAGTTCATTTGAATATCTCCATTTCACAGTTCTTAACTTTCATATACCTACACTAGGTTTAAGCTTTCTGAATAGCAGCCACTTCGAGAAATATTTATGACATTAATCATATAGCCCAGAATACAATTTTTCTTCTAAGGAATTTGAAGAAATGGTAGGAATCCCAAATAGATTTTCTAAGTTCTCTTAGCCAGGGAACTCCAAACAGCAGCAAGGCAAAAGTATAAATGAAAGGTAGTTTTAAGGCGTGTCTTTGTAAGTGTGGCTTTTGTGAGGCTGCTGTTTTTCATAATTATTTTGCATACTTGAAGATAAAGCAAGAGCAGCAGCCATGTGTGGGCACAATATAATGTGTAACTGGAAAAGTTTCTATGTACCACCAAGGGAAAACTGCCACATAACTTTTGCTAAATTATTTACAATCTACTTCCTTGTGCCCATCTGTTTATTCAGCCTTTCACTAAAATAATATGAGTTTTCTTTTTCTTTTCTTTTTTTTTTTTTTTTTGAGACAGAGTCTTGCTTTGTCACCAGGCTGGAGTGTAGTGGCACGATCTTGGCTCATTGCAACCTCCACCTCCCAGGTTCAAGCTATTCTCCTGCCTCAGCCGCCTGGGTAGCTGGAACTACAGGGACACGTCACTGCGCCCAGCTAATTTTTGTATTTTTAGTGGAGACAGGGTTTCACTATGTTGGCCAGGATGATCTCGATCTCTTAACCTTGTGGTCCGCTCACCTCAGCCTCCCAAAGTGCTGGGATTACAGGTGTGAGCCACTGTGCCTTACCAAGATGAGTTTTCTTACTATAAATTAGTGGTCAGTGCTGGAAAAAGGGCATTGGAGTTGGAGTTTTCTGAAATGTAACCAAACAACTTCATAAGATGTCTCCAAAAGAGCCAAGTATCTAAGGTTTAATAGGTTACTAGGCTTGCAGAGGATCTTCCATCTGTTTCTGAGAGTGTCACATGACAGTCCCTGACTTGTGTTCCCTAACAGCTCACTCTATTTCACACTAGCCAGAGGTATTATGCTTTAATTGAATCATATTAAACACACTCTAGAAAACCCAGAATTCCGTGTTAATTTGTCAGTCAACACAGGAAACTTAGCTTCCTAAATTGGCATATCTATATCTAAATATCATCAATTACTACTTCTGTAAGCAGGGCAGTCATCATGTGATTTCATAAGCATGAGCTAATAAAATTGATCTGAAAATGCATATACATATTTATTCTCCCTTTTACAAAACTATAATGCTTTCTACAATTATGTTTTAATAAAGTCATTTTCTAAATATACGCAATGCAAATCATTATGAAGATCTTCCTTCTCTATTGCCTCTCTCTGGTTGTGGATGAAAACTGGTTTCCTGGGCAAGAGCAAAGGCAGAGATCAGGCTGGACCAAAGCGAGCTGTGATTGCTGTGAATGCGCCAAATCTCCTTACACAGATGCTTAGAAGGATGAGATTCTGCCATTTTGTACTCAAACATTCCTCCCAGCCTGTAATCCTGAAAGATTAAAGAGACCACGAGTGCATACAACATGACTGACTGATTACACTCACTTCACTGCAACTAACTGGGAGAAGCATGAAGCTTTAGCTTTAACTAGAAGCTCTCTCAAGCACATGACAATCTTTCTATATCTAAGGAAGGTTTTGTTTTCTTTCATAAACTCACTTTTATTTGTGGCACAGACCCCTTCTAGACCCCTCCTCAGGACTTTTTACAAAGGTTGCCCATTAGACCACTTATATCATCTTCTTTAACTGCTGTTTATTCTATTTGCATTTGTTTTTCTCATCTAACTGTAATAACTTTATGTTGAGGGTGTTGGTGGTGGTACCGGGAATGGCACTGGCACAACTCCAGCCTTAGGTGGCACCTGGGCTTTACTAACTCAATTTTCCTTGTGTTCTTAATTCATTTTACTTCAGTGGTCCAAGAATGATAAAATTTCCATAATTCTGCTTGTGTCCATCCCCCCTTTCCTCTTTCTCTTTCTTTTTTCTCTTCACTGGGTCTATTTCTTTCTCTTTTTAAAATCAATAATTAGCAAAGTATCTCTCAAATCTATTAATTAAATTTATTTCTGTAACTAAGCTTGATAACTTTTCTTATTTCTATTAGATAAACATATCCTCTGATGCACATAGCCCAATTAAATGTTGGCTTTCTCAGTTGTAGAGCTATCAATTTCCCAAGATTAAAGTAGTCTTCCTCATTCAAATCTGAGAAAAGTGCAAGGTAATAGGACAAAGAGGGAGTTTCTATTGTCAAATGAAAGACAACTGAATAGATAAATGTGTCAAAAAGAACAAGTGGCACAATGGATCTCAAGTTTAGCAAACACACAGCTAATTATACATTGTCTGATATACAGAGTTTTGAACTTGTCTTATACATCTTTACTTTTTTAAATTATACATTGATATACAGAGTTTTGAACTTGTCTTGTAAATCTTTACTTTTTTAAATTAAGTCATTTAATTATGTATTTGAAGACAATTTCCCCCTACCTTTAAGCTGCCTCAAAATCTTTCTAAGGACGCCCACCAGGGACTTCTCTCAATGCAGATATTCAGTTTTCTAAAGATGATGATGTGTCTGTCAGCAAGCATACTGATTGCTTGCATATGCTAAATACTCTATAGGTTATAGTATATACATGTAATCCTAACAAAAAGGCTGTGAAGTATTAAGTGTTTTTTTTTTTTTATGTACAAAGAAAAGATACTCCTGTTTATTATGATCCAGGCAGCAAGGCCAAGCTGTTTTCCAGCGTCTTCCAAAGAGGATGTGGCATAGTTAACATTCAAGATAAGGTCTGTTCACCCTGACTACCGTGTTCCTTCACATGAATAAAAACGATCTGCAGAGGAGATAATAATTCTGCTTTCCAATAACCTTTTTCTTTAAACCATTTTTCTCTTTCAATAAACATAACTAACATAAGGGTGCTTGCAATCTTTCCTGGGAAGTCAAGTTTGTATTTTCCATGTATCCCTGCCACTGACTAAGGTTTTAAAGATAATTAATTCAGAATTTATTTGAATAACGTAGTTTCAATAGAAGCACCAACAGCAGAAGCCCAGTGGCTCACAGAAAACATAGCCAGGTTTAACATTTCCTCTATCTTTCCTTCTGATATATCATAAAATGTTTACATATAATTAGCTTGTTGTATATACATTTAATTATTGTGTCATGTGTTTTTACAGGCAATTTATTAATCTATGTATTAGTATGCTCGGGCTGCCGTGACAAAATATCACAGACTGAGCGGCGTAACCAACAGGAATCTATAATTTTAGAGGCTGGAAGTCAGAGATCAAGGTTGGTTTCTGCTGAGTCCCTCTCCTTGGTTTGTGTGTGGCTGTGTCCTTGCTGCCACATCTCATGGTCGTTCCTCTGTGCACACACACTTCTGATATCTCTGTGTATGTCCAAATCTCCTCTTCGTGGGAGAACATCAGTCAGATTTGTTTAGGGTCCTCCCTAATAACCTCATCTTAACACAATTATCTCTTTAAAGGCGCTGCCTCTAAATACTGGCACACTCTCAGGTACTGGGGGATTATGGCTTCAACATATGAATTTTGAGGGGACAGTGTAGCCCATAACAATCTGTATAATTGAAAAACTATAACACAGAATAATGAATTGCTGTCTGTGTAAAATAAAAAGATGCCACTGTAGACATTGAAACATTTCAAATGAAGAGGGAAAGGAGTAGATAGGAGTGGATTAAAAGAAGATATGCTATTTTCTCATGGCAGACAATATGTTGAGTGCCTTAGAAACACAAACAGAATATGAGAAATATTCTATTCTACTCCAACTATGAGCAAAAATGTGCTGAAGCCAGAAGCCTGGAATGAGGGATTCAGGATATAAGCATTGCAACTACATGTCAATCAAGTGATACACCCTGCAGTGTTAGTTAAGAAGAAAGATCATTAGATTCTTCAAAACACCACAGTGGAATACAGGAAATATTGTCCAAATGACAAATAGAATATTTGTAAGAACTAAGAATAATCATTTTAAGAGAAAATAGGTTAAAACTAAGTCAAGAATGTTGAACAACGATCATAATAGAAACAACTCAGAAAGCCTATTAGGAAACTGTTGCCCAACTCCTTAGAATATGTATTTGATGTCCAGAAACAGTCATGGTCTTTTCAGAGATATGATGTTGCTTTATAATAAAATTTTCAAAAATTCATAAAAGGTTCACGAGTCTAAAAAGAACCATGAAGATCCTCACAGAGTCTTACATTTAAATAAATGTATAAAATTTAAGTAGACTACAAGGGAGAACTTGAAATATTATAAAGAATTTTTTAAAGGGAAAATCATTTAGAGTTTTCATATTGATAAATGTAAGATTTTAAAATAGTATGGTGTTTTTAAAAATCTGATAGTTTACCTATTAAAAAAAAGTTGCTAGAAAAGATTGGTATCAGGGTGTGGACACCTTATGGACAGAAGAATGTTTTCCTATTTGTGGAAAAGCATCAGCATAGAAAGTGCTTTACATGTTTCTTTAAATTCAAGAGAAATGGTAGCAAATATGGGACAGATGCCATTTTGGAGACAGGAATACATATGATATTAACAAAGAGAAATTAAACAGTAAAAGCAATTCACAAATAGTGTCACATAAAAATGGGCACTACATTGCAAGATTCAAAGGAGTATGACTTAGAGAAATGAGAACTATAAATTGTCGGCCTCACAGGGATTTGAATAGTCTTTTACACATATCAGAAAGTAAATTAAAGTTTTTATGCTATAAAATTCAGGGAACAGTTAGTTTGTTAACTCAGTGGCTTGATTGGGTATAGCTACAGTCTTGGAAAATAACTCTCACGGCAGTGGCAGATTGAGGAGATGCTGGCGGCCAGAAACTATGTTATAGCACAGTGAAGAGTTTATGAGCAACTAAATAGAAAATCGGGCAGAGCCAGTGGAGTGGAAGAGATGGATATATCTGACCTGCTAGAGTAGTGAGTGTCATGGTTATGAATGACACTCCAAGATGTGGAACATGAAAGAATTGCAGACAATTTTGTGATTTCTAACTGAGATGCTAAGCAGGTGCTGATGCTATTAATCTAGGAAAACAAGGAAGAAATACAAAGTAAAGGGCAAGTCAGATTGCAAGACTGAAGGAGGAGAAAGAGAAAAAATATGATATGAAAATATAATATGAGTAAGAATTTGCATATAGTGAGCCTAAAGTTCTAGCTCAAATTGAGGTAGAAAAGTCTAGGAGCTAGTGAGAAAATGAATACACTCACTATTACCACTTCCTTTCACACTTCTGACAGGATTATGCTCATTGTATTCTGTACATTTTTTTTCTGATCTTGTTAGCCTTGCTCATTGATAATCCTCTCACCTACATTTCTCATCTCTTGCTTCTCATCTTCAGGCAGCAAAAAAAAAAAAATAAGTAGAAAAATACATACACACTTTAAGGTGAGGATGTGATTGTCGAATGAAATTAAAGAATTTGGCTTTCACTTTCTCATTGAAAAATACACTTCTATAAATGGAACAGCTTCAAGTATTTATTCATAGTCATGCATTTATCTTGCAATGCTTCAACTAGAAAAAAAGAAGAAAATGAAAAGCACCTAAGATATTAGTATCCCATTGAAATAAAAGTAAAACTTCAATCTCTTTCCTACCTAACAGAACACTTTTTGTCTCCAGTGAATGGGTAGACTAGGCAGCCTTGACATTTTAGAAGTAAAAGGGGCGTGAGTGGCTTCCGCCTGGGGTACTGATGTGAAAGGAGATAATTAAAAAGAGAGATTCGATTATGTGAAACCAAAAAAAGTGCTCACTCTCCTAACATGCTTTTTGTGCAAATGTATTCCACTCCCTATGGGGACAGACTGAAATTAAACGGTGATTCTTTGGGAGCAAGTTGGATCTTCTGCTTAAGCAGAATCCTCATTAAGTTCACCCTGGGATTTGACTGGGATGGTCAGGAACAGACCTTCATCAGAGAAGATATGTAACGCCCAGTACGAAGTGCCCAGTGGAATCCAAACAGATGAATAACTCATTAAAACATCTCTTGAAAGGAAATTTCCAGAATCTTGGAAAAGAATCCCATTTAAATAGCTTTTAATCACCTCTGAGCATCCATGATACACATTCTCTGAGCAGCAAAGGTATTTGGCCTCTCTGGGAGATTGCTTTGCCTTCCTGGTAGAGTTTTTATTTTTTATTTATTTTATTTATTTATTTTTGTCTATGGTTGGAGAGTCACCTTTAAATTTCTGTGGAGATGTTATTCTCCCTTCCTGAGAAAAGATATTAATTGGAGTTACAGAAACTGATGTTATACTGTCTATTTGGAAGCAAGCGTGTTCAAAAATATGCATTTGGTATTCTAGAAGGTATGACTTGAGGAAACTTGAGGGATCTTAGCTTCACATTTGCACCAGTATTTTGAGCAGTGGAGGAGAAACAAAATAGAACGAGTATTCTTACCTCATAGACTATTCAGTAGAACCTGAGTAACTCACTGTGAAACCCTATTGGGAGGACTGGACTTGCCTGCTTCAAAAAGGAAAATCATAGAGTCCGATAGATGCGATAAACAATTGTGTGAGACAAATAGACATGATTACACTATCTCTAGTAAAGAGAACACTAGTGAATTTGCTGCTACCAAAAACTAAAAGGAAAAAATTCTTCCTTCTTTATTTCAGTCAGTAACTACTCCACTAACCAAAAAGCCCACAGCTTTTGCTGCAAACCTCAGTGACATGCTGACCTTCAGCTCCTCCTACTGGGATGTACAATAGTTTTTGTTTGGAAAATTGACTTTCCTATGATGAGAGACAAGTGAGAAAAGAATTGTTTTATTCACCTGAGCAAAATCAGCATAACATTTCAGACCTTTGTCTTTTATGTGAGACTCATCACTCCATTAAGATTAATCAGGTCTATGAGGCTGAAAATTATAGTCAAGTACTTCTACTTTATAAAAAGAATAGCAGACCTTTCTTTTTGAAGTGATCATTTCAACATGAACTAAATTTAAAATAGTATGTATTTAGATGTATTAACTTATTATTCTTACTTTTTTATTTAAAAATTCTATAAATTACTAAACTCTATAACATGCATATAACGTCAGTAATTAAATTGTTTTGGAATGCTGGCATCAGGGTAGAAGAAACTTCTGCATTTATAGGAGGTGTTGACATCTGTAAAGTTTACAAATAAATATTACTCAAGATTTCATACTAAAAATGTATTTTAAAAATTTAGAGATTTTAAAAGTAACTCGTGACAGTTTCTTTACAGGACTTGGTAATTTCACTTCTACCACATCTCCAGGCTCAGTTTACATCCAGCACCTTCCTTGATCACCATGGTCTAGTCAAACTTCCATCTTCCTGTTTCTGATGTTCACCAACTTCTTTTCCAATTGAGGTTACTTATATATGTATATGTTTTGCCTGCAATACTCTTTACCACACTGTTCATGTGGCTAATTTTTTTTTCTTGAAATGTCACCTTCAATAACAGGAACATGCTACATTTCTTGGACCCAAATCCAAAATTAGGTCTCATCCCATTATTACATCTACCTACAGATTTTCCTAATAGCACAGGGAAATAGAGTTGTATTCATCCTGGTATCTCCAGCACCTATCACATTATGTAGTAGGCACCCAGGAATATTGCATGAATTAAGTAGAGATAGTCTGGGCTTTCAAAGAACTTTCAGTCTTAATAATGGATACAAATAATAAAAATATTGAATTAAATTTTATTATACTAAATGTCATATTAGGAAACACATAAAGGATGCTTTTCTAACCTATATTTAAAGTAAAATTCAAAGTGGAATATAAAGGATAAAAATGAATCAACCAAGAAAGAAGGGTAGGTTTGCATCCACTTGTATCTAATAGACACATTTTTGTATTAAAAAAATGTTTCAGGTAGATGTATTTTATCCAAAATTGCTTCATACAAATAGATATACAAAGGGCCAATGGAGGATTATCTCAACATGATTAAGCCTAGTTAACATCACTGTCCAGCATAGGATAAAGACTATCACTGAAGACCCTGCTTATCTTTAAGATTGTCCATTTTGTAGTGCCATCAAGAAGTACAGAAAAAAAATACAGGGGACAGAGTAACAACAACCATATATGCTTGCACCTGCCACTTTGTGTCAGTGACTAAAAGAAAATATTGTCTATTGTTTTACAGAGTGCTTAAATGACATTTACCTACACAAACATCAAATTACAAACGCTTTGTGCTTCAAAACTTATTTAAAAGTTAGTTTGGATATATCAACATATACTTCCAATAATCATATTTCAACTTTACTTTAGTGTGATTTAAACCATATAACAAATTATTATTATGACTAAAATATATACATATATATACACACACAAAGGAAAATAGTAGACAAGGAAAAGAGAACTATAAAAGAACTATAAGACAGACAGAAAATAATGAACAACATGGAAATAGCAATTTCTTCCCTATCGATAATTACTTTAAATGAAGTAGATTAAAATCTCCAATAAAAAGACATAGAGTAGCTAAATAGATTTTTTTTTTTTAAGGTCCAACTGTATGCTGTCTGCAGAAGACTTATTTAGCTTGGAGGAACACACAGGCTGAAAGTGAAGGTGTGGGAAAAGATGTTTCATGCAAATGGTAACCAAAACAGAGAAGAGGTAGCTACCCTTTTATCAGATGAAATACACATTAAATCAAAAACTGTCACAGGAAACAAATAAGTACATTATGTAATGATTAGAGGGTCAATCACTCCAGAAACTATAACAATTAAAAATATATATGCACCCAACATCAGAGTGCCTAAATATCTAGAGCAAACTTTGACAGACATGAAGAAAGAAATAGGCAGTAATAAAATATTAGTTGGACACTTCAATACTCCACTTTCAATAAGGGTTAGAAAGTACAGAAATAAAGTCAATAAGGAAATAACAGACTTGGGCAATACTACAGACCAGGGATCCCCAACCCCTGGGCTACAGACCAGTACTGGTCCATGTCTGGTTAGGAACTGGGGCTGCACTGCAGGAGGTGGGCAGTGGGTCAGGGAGCATTACAGCCTGAGCTCTGCCTCCTGACAGATCAGCAGTGGTATTAGATTCTCATAGAGAATGAACCCTATTGTGAACTGCACGTGGGAGGGATCTAGGTTGTGTACTTCTCATGAGAATCGGAAACCACCCACCATCCTCCCCTCACATGGGAAAGCTGTCAGGGACTGCTGCTGTAAACCAAATGCAAGTGACAGACATATAGAGAACATTCCACCCAACAGCAACAGAATATACATTCTTCTGACATGCACATGGAAAATTTTCCAGGATACATCAAATGATAGGATACAAAACAAGCCTTAATAAATTTAAGAAAATTTAAATCTTACTAGTATCTTTTCTGACTACAATAGAATAAAACTAGAAATAGATATCAGAAGAAAAGCAGGAAAAGTCACAAACGTGAAAATTTAAAAACATACTTTTGAGTAACCAATGGTTAAAAGAAAATCAAAACTGCTGTTAGAAACTATTTTCAGACAAACAAAAATATAAACACAACATAACAAAACTTAGGGTCCACGACAAAAGCAGTACTGAGAGGAAATTATAAAGCAATAAATGTATACAATAATACAGAATAAAAATCACAATAAACAACCTAACTTTACATCTCGACAAACTAGAATTAGAACAAACTAAGCTCAAAGTTAGCAGAAGAAAGTAAATAATAAATATTAAAGCAGTAATAAGTGAGATAGAGATTAAAAAACAGAAAAAAATAGTGAAACTAAGGATTATATTTTTTAAAAAGATCCAAAAATTGACAAACCATTAACTAGACTAAGAAAAAAGAGAGAATGCTCAGATAAATAAGATCAGAAATGAAAGAGGAAGCATTATAAATGATGCCAAATAAATACAAATGGTCAGGAAAGACTTAATGAATAATTATACACCAACAAACCAGATAACCTAGAGGAAACAGATAACCCCTATAAATATGCAACTTATCAAAACTGAACCATGAAAAAAACAGAATATCTGAAAAGATCTATAACTATAACATTACAACCTCTCAACAAAGTAAAGCCCAGAAAGAGATGGCTTCAATGTAGAAATCTACAAAGCACTTGAAGAATTAATGTCAATTATTCTCAATCTCTTCAAAAAAAATCAAGAGAAAACATTTACAGATTTATCTTAGAGGCCAGCATTACTTTAATTCTAAAGTCAGACAAAGACACTTCAAGAAAAGAAAGCTACAGGCAAATATGCCTGATGAATGTAGATGCACAAACCCTCAACAAAATACTAGCAAACTTAATTTTAACAGAACACTGAAAGGATCATACACAATGATCAAGTGATATTTATCTCTGGGATGCAAGGATGGATCAATACACACAAATCAATAATATGATTTACTACATTAACAGACTAAAGGATAAAAATCATATCCTTTAGTCAATAGATGCAGACAAAGAATTGGACAAAATTCAACAATCACTCATGGTAAAAACCTAATCAGATATAGAAGGAACATACTTTAACTTCATAAAGGCCCATATCTGACAAACCCATAGCTAACATCATACTCAGTGTTAAAAAGCCTAAAGCTTTTCCTGTAAGATCAAGAGCAAGATAAGGATGCTCAGTCTCGCCGCTTTGATTCAACATAGTACAGGAAGTCCTGGTTGGAGCAATTAGGCAAGAAAAAGAAATAACTGATGTCCAAATCAGGAAAAAACAAGGAAAATTATCTCTGTTTGCAGATGACAGGACTTTATATGTAGAAAACCATGAAGAATTACCTCTAAAAACTCTGTTAGAACTAATAAGCAAATTCAGTAAAATTGCAGAATACAAAATCAGTGTATACAATAATCAGTTACATTTCTGTACACTAAACATGAACTATCCAAAAGAAATTTTTTTTAATCTCATTTACAATGGAATCAAAAAGAAAAAGACAGGAATTAACTTATCTAGGGACATAAAAGATATACACTGGAAACTAAACATTGATGAAAGAAATTAAAGAAGATAAATAAATTGAAAGACATCTTGTGTTTATGGATTAGAAGAATTAATACTGTTTAAATGTTCATACTATGCAAAGGAATCTACAGATTCAATAAAATTCTCATCAAAATTCCCATGGCATTTTTCTTACAGATATGGAGAAATCAATTCTAAATTTATTTGGAATGACAAAAGACCTGAAGTAGCCAAAACAATCTTGAAAAAGTAGAAGAAAGCTGAAGGCATCATACTTCCAAATTTCAAAATGTGTTACAAAACTATGATAATTAAAATAGTATTGTGCTGGCATAAAGACAGATATACATTTAAGTAAAATGAGATAGAAAAACCAATGGATTTTTAAAGATTAATTGATTATTGACAAGAGTGCCAAGAATACCCAATAGAGAAAATATAGTCTCCTCAACAAATAGTTTTGGAATAACTAGATATCTACATGCAAAAGAATGCAATTAGACCCTTATCTTACTCCACACACAAAATCAATTCAAAATGGACTAAAGACCTAAACATAATACCTGAAACTGTAGAACTCCTAAAATAAAAACATAAGGAAAAACTTCATAACATTGGTCTTGGCAATGATTTCTTGAATATGACACCAAAAGCATAGGTAACAAAAGCAAAAAAAAAAAAAAAAAAAAAAAAATGGAACTACATCAAACTAGAACATTTCTCCACAGCAAAGAAAACAATTAGCAGAGTGAAGAAACAACCTATGGATAGGGAGAAAACATTTGCAAGCCATACACATGAAAAGTGGTATACCCAAAGCAGGGGGTAGGGAGGTTGGGGAGGGGTAACAGGGGGAGAAATACCAGATTTAAGTGACGGGGGGATGGAGGCAGCAAACCATATTGCCATGTATGTACCTATGCAACAACTATCCTGCATGTTTTACACATGTACCCCAGAACCTAAAGTGCAATAAAATATATATTAAAAATATATATAATAAAAATTTTTTAAAAAATTAAAGAAATTTATTCAATTTCATAGCAAAAAAATCAAATAACTCAGTTAAAAAATGACGGAAGGACATGATAGATCTCTCCAAAGATATAAAAAGGCCAACAGATATGTGGAAAGTTGTTAATATAATGAACTATCAGTGAAATGCAAATCAAAACTGCAATGATATATCACCTCACACCTATCAGAATGACATTATTGTTTAAAAAAAAAAAAACCCATGAGACAGTAAGTGTTGATGAAGATGTGGAGAAATTGGAATCTTTATACATTCTTGGTAGAAATGTGAAACGTTACTATGAAAACAGGATGGAGTTTCCTAAAACATATGTTTGAATTGAATTACCATATGATCCATCAATCTCATTACTGGGTATTTATCCAGAAGAATTGTAATCAGGATATCAATGAGATACTTGCAATCCCATGTTCGTTCCATTTACAATAGCCAAGATGTGGAAACAACCTAAATGTCCATCAAAGGATAAGTGGATAAAGAAATGTAGTATATACACACAATAGAATATTATTAAACCTTAAAAAAGGAAGAAATTTGGCAATATGCAACAACATTGATACTAAGTGAAATAAGTCAGTCACAAGAAGACAAACACTGCATGATTCCAATTCAATATGGTATCTAAAATAGTAAAACACACAGAAGTAGAGAATAGAATGGTAGTTGCCAGGGTCAGAGGATAGGGACAAATGGGGAACTGCTATTCAATGGGTACAAAGTTTCAGTTATATGAGATGATTGAGTTCTTCAAATTTGCTGTATAACATTGTGTCTGCACTTAACAATACTGTATTGTACACTTAAAATTTTGTTGAGAGTAGGTCTCATTTTAAGTGTTTGTAACCATAATTTTAAAAGAAAGGAAGATGGCATCCATAAATCTCCAAATTCTATCCTTCCATCTAGTGATCTAAAAGAAAGATAGATTGTGTTAGCCATGATTTAAGCAGAAAAGTGCAAAGGAAGATTTTAATTGGCCTAACTGGATCCTTGTGCCCAATTTCTAAGCAATCATTTTTTCCATAGAGATACCGCGTTTTATCGGACAAGCCTAGGCCTCAACCCAATCTTGCTGCCAAGGAAAGCAAATGATGAAGACTGACGTATCATCAGGTCCACAAGTGAGAACTATCGGAAAGGTACAAAAAGGGATGAAGAATCTATAGCCTTCACTATTTATTACACTTTAGTTGGAATTGCCAAAAATAACTAAATAAATGTCAATGTGTGCAACTGACACTATTGGAATTAGAAAAAAGAAAATGAAAAAATTGGATTGGAGAGAGGAAATTTTTATTTATTTTTACAGTCAGGTGAGTATGAAGCACTGAAAGTCCAGAGGCACAAGTAAGAAGTATAAAGAAAATTGAGGAGCTCAGAAAGGTACAAAAAGGCTGTTCAGTGTCGCCTATGTTGAAATACTCTCATATTTTGGCAACAAGTAAATGCTGATGGTTTTTATGAAATATCTTTATTAAATTTGTAGCCATGAACTTCATCTTTTTGGAACTAAATCTAGTATTCCCACCCCCATGGTCATAGCTCTCCTGGGAAACTCGTATATTCCTCAACAAGTTCCAATCCTATATTAAGAGAACTAAAAAGCAATGAAGGATAATAAAGATACATATACGTAACTATCTCAGATTTCATCTTCTGACTGTCCTCTTTTCTAAGCATCTTCTAACGTGTTATGGATTTAATGTCTTTTTTTAAGAGGTCTTTAAAACAGAATGAAATTTTTTGTGCCTTCTTGAAGCATAAAAATAATAAGCAGTTTTGCAAAAACACAGAGTACTCTACTTTGTATTTTTCTCTAAAGCGTGTGGTAGATAGAACCGACTTTCTTTTGAAAAAATGTTATATTTTGTTCCCTCATTTGTCAGCATGGTTTAGTGATTGCTTCATTCAGGTCGTATGGGAAATCTCAAGGTGAGTTAACTCCAAAAGAGTTAACTCCAACTTCCAAAGAAGTTGAAGTGATCTAAGCAAGAAAGCACATTTTTGCCTTACAGTATGCTCACTTATCTCTTTAGGGAACTAACTACTCATTTCCTTGTGTTCTCAAAATGTGGCCATTTAAAGAAACTTAATTATAATAATTTTGTAAGCATTTCCTTCCTCATATACTTATTAACTTAGACGGAATTGAAACTTTTTATATATACCACTATAACCAGAGTAACACATATTACACATAAGTAATTACAAAGTTAAAGTTAGAACAAAAATAATATATTTATTGCCACTTCATTTGCTGGTTAATTAGTGGAATTTTGAATCAGGTCAGGCTACAGAGCAATGATGTACTAGCTAAATTTTTTTTTAAATAGCATTTGAATTTCTTTAGATTCTAGAATTTTTTGTTTGTTTTCAAGATAGTGTTTAATATGCTGGAACTATCCTCACGTATTCCAGTCAATGTTGCTTCCAAGAAAAAGAAAAATATCTTCATTGATGGTCAAACCAAAATTTTTAAAATGGAAGAAAAAAATATATAAAATACTTGAGTGAGGTTGCAATAGAATTAACAGATTAATGAATGAACTAATAGCTACATTAATATATTAATGTGTAAAATCAATTTCTCTGTTAGCCCATTTTTAAAAAATGATTTCCTTCCTTTGATTCTCTTCTTCCAGATTCTTTGTCTTTTAATCTATGGACTAACTGTCATCTTTTCTAACAGAAGACTATGCATCTCTGTGATACCTCTCAGATGACAACAAAGTTCTGTAGGGTTTCTTGTGTTGAAACGATAGAACACATCCTCAAATCCTACCAGCATTTGTTTAGTAAGAGTGCTTGATCGTTTGAGGTTTATTTTTATTTTTTTATTTATTTTTTTTTTTTGAGACGGAGTTTCGCTCTTGTTACCCAGGCTGGAGTGCAATGGCGCGATCTCGGCTCACCGCAACCTCCGCCTCCTGGGTTCAGGCAATTCTCCTGCCTCAGCCTCCTGAGTAGCTGGGATTACAGGCACACGCCACCGTGCCCAGCTAATTTTTTGTATTTTTAGTAGAGACGGGGTTTCGCCTTGTTGACCAGGATGGTCTCGATCTCTTGACCTCGTGATCCACCCGCCTCAGCCTCCCAAAGTGCTGGGATTACAGGCGTGAGCCACCGCGCCCGGCCTGAGGTTTATTTTTAAATTTCCTGAGCCAATTGTCCTCCTCAGCCAACTATTCATTCTTTGTTATGGCTGATGAAATCAACAAGGGACAAACCAAATCCCAATTGCCTGTACGGCAGTATATCAAAGATATGCATATTCAAAACATAGATAAAATCACATACGCTATCTTGTAGTGTGGCTTTTGTCTGGAGACATTTTTATTTTTACTCGTTCTAGACCAATAAGCCACACAGAATGATTTACATTAATGTTGATATGTCAGATGGTTTTGAACAACATTGATACCAATTAATAGGCACAAGATATACTTTAGGTTTTATTTAATGTTTATATTATCTTTATGTAACTATATTAGGATCAATAAATGATAACTGCTAATAATTTTCAAATAAATAGTAAAATAGTCACTAGTTCTTGGATATGCAATTACAGTATTTTATAGTCCACAGAATTAGTATTAAAACCAACTTCACTTCTATAACAAGCAAATATAAGTACCCTAGAACTATGTTGACTTTTATAATGAAGCTACATTGATATACAATATTGAATGTATATTCTACAAATCGAAATTTCTAAATAAATAAGCTGAATTCATTTACAGATCTCCTAGAAGACTTCCACTCCATGTGACCTTAGAGATCATCACTTTTTATCATTTTGCAGCGTAGCTTACTCAGTGCATTTACCATCACATTTAATTTAATATGAATAGTGTCTTTAAGTTGGGTTTAATTATCCCAGTGTTTCAAGTGATAAAGTTGAAGACCTGAATTTTAAATAATTTGTCTCAGGACACAAAGATACAAAGTGGCATAAGCCATAATTTAAACACAAGTGTGTTGTAGGAAACCACATCTCACAAAGCACTAAAGTATCCTGCATAATTTTTTTAGGCATTCACTCCACAAAGGGCTCACTGGCATTTTTCACAATACTGATTTGTTTTCTTGCAAAGATGTAGAGATTTCTTTCTGTCACACATCTATGCTCTACAGTAAGAACCCAGTTTTTCTACAGTATGGATAGAGTGAGGCTTATAAATTCCTCTGTGTGGCAACTTAGCTGATGTGGAGGAATGGTTCTCAGCATACGCTTTATTATTTTTCTGCATTTTCAAAGGCAAGTGTATCTTTTGCAAAACACTGCAGGGTTTCTTTTTTTTTTTTTTTTACTCTTGCCACACTACAAATGTTTCTCTCCTTTTCTAACACAAATTTTCATTACCTAAACCCAATGTACTGAAAGATTTAGAAATGAAATATTGCCTAAGCTTTTGAGATATAAAATTGAATTAGGTTTACACTACACAAAACCTTCTCTCTATAGTCCACATAATCTTTCCCATCTCAAAAATTATATTTCTAACATATATGAACTGAAAGAGAAGCCAACTCAGGAAGGAGCTGATTCAAGAAGTGCAAAGACAAAATCCCATTACAATGAGTTTTCAACTCAGTTAAATAAGGCCCAAGAGACTGGGCAAATTATTGGGGCTATTCACATTATTTCATTAGAGCAAAATTTCACTGTAATGAAAGAAGAAGCTATTAGCTAGACCTTGAAAAGACATTCAAGATTATTTTTCTAATGTAATTTGACTTGTTTATGAGTATTCCTTAAAGCTAGTTTTATCTGTCATAGCTTATTATATGAAGTTTCATTATTGTTTTTCGAGAAATGCCAAATTGCTAAATAACAATGGGAAGCTTCATGTGTATATTACTGCTAAACAAAGACTACATGTATTTTTATTTGTAGGTATGTTAATAAATACCATTTTCTGAAAAATTACACTTCAATGAATTATTCATAACACATCAAAATTTTATCTCAGTGAATAAAATACTAAGGATTCAAATTATTATACTTTATTCCAAAATTTCAGCTAACAAAGATTTTCTATTTATTAGCATTCTTACTGATATGTATCTAACTGATACATATCAGTTAAAAGTGGTACAAAATGAAAGAAGCAGAATGGCAAAACTACATGTGGAGGTTACAAATAGCATGACTTATATTTACAGTTCACGTTTGTTCCTTCATTTAAATGGATAGTCTTTCAGCTTAGCAAAAATAAAAGGAGTAGAGAAATAGTTGAACAAGGATTGGTATATCCTTGAAGAAGCTGTTTAGACATGTCTTTTGAGAAATTACATCATGTTCCATATGGAAATGCTTGACTGCTAATTGAACCTGCTGCATAATTCTGAAACAAAGTCTATGAATTAATAGATGCCTGGAGAAGGAATCTGAAATGCCACATTCTGTCCTCAGTTGATCTTTCCCTCATTATGTAAATTTTTAAACACTCTTTTATCATTTCTTATGCTTCCTTTCTTTCATTTCTCCACAAAGATTTAGCTTTCCCTTCTATTATTTTCAGTGAAATGAAGCTCAATTCTTTCTACTACTTATTCATTCATTTAAATAATTTTTCATTACATGCCAGGCCTTCTTATGTCATTGACATAAAAAGCATTGTAATAAGAGCACTGTAACAAGAAAGTTCAATACTGAGCTTTGTAGAGGGGCAAACAATAAATAAGTTTTAAAAAAATCTTGGCTGGGTGTGTTGCTCATGCCTGTAATCCCAGCATGTTGGTGTAATGTTGGAATTACAGGCATGAGCTAGCATTCTGCTTCTTTCATTTCACATCACTTTTAACTGATATGTTGGGTACATATCAATTAGATACAAAGTGAGAGGCTTGTGTGAATTTAGGAATTTCAAACAAGCCTGAGAAACATAGTGGGACCACATCTCTACTAAAAATAAAAAAAAATTAGCCTAGCATGGTGATACGCTTCTGTAGTCCCAGCTACTTTGGAGGCTGAGGTGGGAGGATCACCCATGATTATACCACTTCACTCCAGCCTGGGAGATAGAGTAAAATCCTGTCTCAGAAAATAAGTAAATAAATAAATAAATAAAATTTAAAAATTAATAAGATGATTATGATAAGCATTGGAAATGCATGAAAGCCTTTGCTAGAATAGAGAACTGGGGATTAGTTAGTTTAATCTTAATAGGTCAAATAATTCTGGCCAACACTGGTTCCAACTAATGGGCCCAAAATATACTTTAGGTTTTGCTTCATGATTATAGCATTTTTAGCTAACTATATTTGGGTCAATCAATAATAGTTGTTAACAATTTTCTAGTAAATTATATAATAGTGAATAGTCATTGGATATATTAGTCTGTTTTTATACTGCTATAAAGAACCGCCCAAGACTGGGTAATTTATAAAGGAAAGAGGTTTAATTGACTCACAGTTCAGCATGGCTGGGAAGGCCTCAGGAAACTTACAATCGTGGCGAAAGGCAAGGGAAAGCAAGGTGCCTTCTTCACCAGGCTCCAGGAAGGAGAAGTACAGAATAAAAGGGAAAGCGCTCCTTATGAAACCATCAGATCTCATGAGAACTCACTCACTATCAAGAGAACAGCATGGGGGAAACCACTCCTGTTATTCAATTACCTCCATCAGTTCTCTCCTTTAACACACAAGGATTATGGGGATTACAGTTCAAGATGAGATTTGGGTGGGGACACGAAGCCTAACTATATATCACTGGATATGCAACCCCAATATTCCACAATAACAGAACTAGTACTAAAATTAATTTATCTTCAGTAACAAGCAAGACCTCCTAGAAGTATATTGCTTTCATAATGAAGTTCAAGATTAGGTAAGGTCTCACTGTGAAGGTTACATTTAATCTGACATGTGAACTTTATAAAATATCTAAAAATGTTGTAGATGCAGGAAATGGCTAATATAAAGATCTAAGGAGGTGTATGGAATTGGAATAGTCAATAAGCAAAGCAATGGATAGGAGCATAATGATCTTGAATACTTGGGCCCCATGAATGTGGGGAAACAGAGGCGCATTAGTCAGGGCTCTCTAGAGGGATAGAACTAATAGGATAGATGTATGTATGAATGGGAGTTCATTAGGAGAACTGACTCACACTGTCACAAGGTGAAGTCCCACAATAGGCCATCTGCAAGCTGAGGAGCCAGGAAGCCAGTCTGACTCCCAAGGCCTCAAAAGTAGGGAAGTTTATAGTACAGCCTCAGTCTGTGGCCAAAGGTTGAAGAGTCCCTGGCAAATCACTGGTGTAAGTCCAAGAGTCCAAAAGCTGAAGAACTTGGAATCTGATGTTCAAGGGCAGGAAGCATCCAGCATGAGAGAAAGACGGAGGTCAGAAGACTTAGCCAGTCTAGTATTTCCACATTCTTCTGACTGCTTTCATTCTGGCCATGCTGGCCCCCGATTAGATGGTGCCCACCCAGAATGAGGGTGGGTCTGCCTTTCCCAGTCCACTGACTCAAATGTTAATCTCCTTTGGCAACACCCTCACAGACACACCAAGGAAAGATACTTTGCATCCTTCAATCCAATCAAATTGACAGGCAACAGTAACCATCACGAGTGACCAGGGCAAGGTAAGGAGAAACTGCTATCTTTAAAGCTGATTACTTCACTCAGTACCTCCTATGCTTTGGTCCACTATTGGACTATATTTTTCCAGTTTTCTTTGTGATTATGATTATGATCATGAGCCTGAGTATAACCAGTAAAATATAAGCATAAGTATTTCATGCTACATTGGCCTAATCCACAAAAATCTGCACATAATCATCCATGAACTTTGCCTGGGTTTGACTTAGAAGTGGCCTGTTGAAGGGGATGGAGTAGTAAAATGAAAGGAGCTTGGGTTACTCCTCATTCACTATTTGAAAGAGAGCCACCTGCTTACTGGGAAAGCTGTTTGGGATTTTACATGAGAAAAAAATTAACATCAACTGTGTTAAGTCACTGAAATTTCCAAATTTATTTGTTCAAATGGCTTGATTGCCTAAATTAATAAAGTATTTAAATTTTGTTATAATAGCAATGGAATATATTTAAAAGTTTAAAATTGTATGCGTGACATAAAAATCCATATTTCAAAAATATTCCTGATACTATGCATTGTCAAGGAATAAGAGCAAAAAAAACTAGTTAGGAGGTTATTGAAATATGCCAGACAGGAGCTGATAATGACTTTGACAAGAGTGATAGTACAGAAAAGGGAGTGAAAACATTTTTATATACTTTGAGGCTAAAGACAACAACCTTTGCTGGTCTATTGATTTAGGAAAGAGAGAGAAAGAGAATTTCCAAATAGAATACAAGTTTCTGTTTTAAATTGATTAAAATAATCCTTTTTAAAAATTATAGAATAGTTTCAGACTTACAAAAAGCTGCAAAATTTTACCAAGATTTTCAGTGTACTCCTTACCCAATTTCTCCAATTGTTAATATCTTAACATTACTATGGTACATTTGTCACAGCTAAGGAACCAACATCTGTACAATACTATTAAACACTGCAGTTTATCTGAATTTTGGTAATTTCTTCCCCTAATATCCCTTTTCTGTTCCAGGATGTCATCCTGAAACACCACATTATATTTGGTTGTCATGTCTCCTTCACTTTATCATATGTACAACAATTTCTTTAACTTTCTTTGTTTTTGATGACCTTGACAGTTTTGAGGAGTATTGGTCAGGTATTTTGCAGAATGTTCAATTGGGGTTTGTCTGCTAACCTGGTTTCTTCGGGTTAGACTGAGATTATGGGTTTTCTGGGAAGACAATCACAGAGATAAAGAGGCATTCTTACCATATAATAATGACACTATTGATTATGTTGACCTCAATCACCTGCCAAGGTAGTTAGCCTGATTTTTCCATTGTAAGTTTACCTCCCCAAATCCCTTCCATATTCTACCCTTCATAGACAAGTCAGTAAGTGCAGAAAGGGGATGGCAATTTAAACCCTACCTCCTTAAGAATATCTATCTAAAATATTTGGAATCCTTCCGTAAAGAAGGATCTCTTCTCCACATGTTATTCAATCATTCATGTACATAACTATGGACTCATGAATACTGACTTTATACTTTGGGGTAGAATCTACTCTTACTTTATTGCTCATATAGTTCCAGTTTTGGCATTTGGGAGATCTCTCACGTTGGCTCCTGGGTCTCCATGACAAGATTAATACTTTCGTTTGTTGAGAATTCTTATTTTTGCCTCTAAAACATGCACCACATTCATCTTGGATATTCCTGTTGCACCTCTAAAATCAGCTATTTCTGCAAGGAATCCTAGTTTTTAGTGCATTTATTGTAGAATGAAATTCGAAATCAAGATCTAGGCACTGCTGTGCTCATTGCTATTGGGATATCATTCCTTTTGGGCCTTCTCAATGAACAGAATTAAGGAAAAATATATACACGTGTGTGTGTGTGTGTGTGTGTGTGCGGGGGCATGCATTTTTATATGTATACTAACCCACATGTTCATACTCATCTATAATTGTTTATGCATCTGTCCATCTGCATCTATGTTAAGCTAAACATGAACTCACGTGGACATCTCTGACTCTAATCCAGCACTCCACAGTTTATTCTAGCCTCCTCCATTGCTAATTTGTACACTCCCTTTCCAACAGTGAGAAATCTGACTCCTACCATCTGCCATCCATTTATTTATTTATTCAATTACAATATTCATTACAACTGAATCAGAATTATTAACCTGTACCACGGTGAGAAACAACTTTACCAACCCGGAGTAGTTGGTAAAGTTGTTTCTCACCGTGGTACAGGTTAATAATTAAGTACAGTTAATACTTAAAGACAGTTCCTTTTGTCTTTTATCTTACAGTCTTCTGTCAAAACAACATTTACACCTTTACCACCTACATTTGTCAGTGAAAATAGTCTATCTATTCAGTGAAATTATGTCATATATTCAATAAAGATATTCTGATATCTCCTAATATTCTGGTTTATTTTTTAAAATTTTTTTGTATATGGGAGGTTTACTTCTTATAGTGTAAAGTACTCTGGGTTTTTACAAACACAAGTGTCATTTACCACTACTAGTGTACCACACAGAATATTTCCAATACGCTAAATATCTTCTCTGTATCCCTTAGGTAAACATTACCTTCTCCTATCTCTAAGATTCTTGGCTTAAACTACTGGTTGAATTGTAAAACTGTTTTTGAAATGGGGAAAGCTAAGGAATTTTTCAGTTTAGTTTTATTGTGTTTGAGACTTTTATAACATTCAGGATCAAGAATTATTATTGTATTATATTCCTGCTATGAGCAGTCTATTCTCAGAATTTTAGATTTATCCAGGATGATTCCAAGGGGTGGGGTTAAAAAAAATCATTGAGAGAAGGGACAAAAAGTCAATTGAGATGCAATGTAGTGTTCTTCTCAATTCAGAGAATATGTTAAAATTCAGAGATACCTATGTTCAAAGTTTGTAAAAGGGTAGTTGAAAATTTCTAAGTGAAATAAATTAAGGACTGATTTGAAACTCACTGGATTTAGATTCTTAAGAGTCAAGTCCAAACCAACTCTGTGTGACCTTAATTCCTACTCACTATCCCTGAGTCAGTGTCTTCACTTGTGAAAAGGGATATCATTTAAATTAACTTTAAAAGATTGTTGCAAAGATTAAAAGATAGAAAATTTAAGAACATGCTTTAAAAAAAATTAAACCTATAGAACTATCATTATTAACTTTTTAAAATTAAATTTATTTATTCTTTATTTGTTTTGAGACAGAGTCTCACTCTGTCATGCAGCCAGAGTGCAATGGCACGATCTCAGCTCACTGCAGCTTCTGCCTCCCAGGTTCAAGTGATTCTCATGCCTCAGCCTCCCGAGTAGCTGGGATTACAGGCACATGCCACCACACCCAGCTAATTTTTGTATTTTTAGTAGAAACGGGGTTTCACCATGTTGGCCAGGCTGGTCTCGAACTTCCAGCCTCAGGTGATCTGCCTGCCTCAGCTTCCCAAAGTGTTGGGACTACAGGCATAAGCCACCATGTTCAGCCCACGACATGATGTTTTGAGATATATGTACAGTGTGAAATGGTGAAATAGAGCTGATTAACATACACATTAAAACACACATCATATTTTTATGTGTTTATCTTAAAATCTATTCTTTTAGCAATTGTCAAGAATAATTTCTATAACTATTGTGTTAGTCCATTTCACACTGCTATAGGGAATATCTGAGACTGAGTAGTTTATAAAGAAAAGAGGTTTAATTGAATAACAGTTCCGCCTGGCTGGGGAGGCCTCTGGGAACTTACAATCAATCATGGCAGAAGGCAAAGGAGAAACAAGGCATGTCTTACATGGCAGCAGGAGAAAGAGGGAGTGCAGGGGAAACTGCCACATTTAAAACCATCAGATCTCGCAAGAATTTCCTCACTATCATGAAAATAGCCTGGGGAAGAACATCATCATGATCCAATTACCTCCCACCAGGTCCTTCTCTTGACAAGTGGAGACTACAATTTGAGATAAGAATGGTAGATCCACTGACAACTTGTACTGTGTGCCTGGAAAAGCCGCAGGCACTCAATGCCAGCCTGTGAAAGCAGCTGTGGTGGGTTGTACCCTGCAGAGCAACAGGGGTGGACCTGCTCAAAGCCTTGGGATCCCACTCCTTACATCAGCATGCCCTAGATATGAGACATGGAGTGAAAGGAGATCATTTTGGAGTTTTAAGATGTCATGACTGCCGTGTTGGATTTCAGACATGCACGGGGTTGGTAGCCCCTTTGTTTTGGCCAATTTCTCCCATTTGGAATGAAAGCATTTACCCAATGCCTGTGTCCCCATTCAATCTTGGGAGTACTTGTAACTTACCAGCCTGCTTTTGATTTTATAGGCTCATAGGCAGAAGGGACTTGCCTTGCCTCAGATGAGACTTTGAACTTGGACTTTTGGGTTAATCCTGGAATGAGTTAATCTGGGGAACTGTTGGGAAGGCATGACTGTGTTTTGAAATGTGAGAAGGAAATAAGATTAGGGAGGAGCCAGTGGTAGAATAATATGATTTGTCTCTGTGTGCCCTCCCAAATCTCATCTCGAATTGTAATTCCCATGTATTGAGGGAGGGAGCTGGTGGGAGGTGATAGGATCATGGGGGTGGTTTCCCCATGCTTTTCTTGTGATAGTGAGTGAGTTCTTACAAGATCTGATGGCTTAAAAGTGTGGCACTTCCTCTCTCTCTCTCCCTCTCTCTTTCTCTCTGTCTCTCTCTATGTCATGCATGCATGCATGTGCTCTCTCCTGCCATCTTATTAAGAAAGTGCTTGCTTCCCCTTCACTTTCCACCATGATTATAAGTTTCCTAAGGCCTCCCAAGCCATGCAGAACTGTGAGTCAATTAACCCTCTTTCCTTTATAAGTTACCCATCTTGGAAGCCACACTGTCATCCCCTGTGAATGGAACTTATCCTCCTCCTCTGTAGACTAGGTTTTTAGTTTGATTGGTTTCCTTGGATGCAAATCCAGAAGGAGAGTCTGCCATCAACCCTGACATTGGGATGAACTATAAAACAGTCTCTCTCCACAATTAATTCCAGTGTTCCAACATCACACACTGGAGAATGTCGATAGTAGCCTGATACTTTTCCTCCCATATCAATTCATTCCCTACGAATATTGATATCTTCTAAATAAACTGTAAAATTCTTTATATATAGCACATACATGACCCTTAGAAGACCCTTACAAGAACTTTAGTGGAAGAGTGTGTATTCGTGTGTGCTAGGTGTTCCCACACAGCAGCTCTTTTGTAAGGCACAAGGTAGTAGCTAGATTTGTGTAACAGAACAGAAGGCCCAGAAAGAGACTCAAGTCCAGTCCGTGTCTGAATTAAACATATAATCAAAAAACATTTTAATTAGGGAGAAAGTGAAAGATGATTCAGCAAACAGTGGCATGACACTTGGTTGACTCTTGTAGACAGAAAAGTGCAGTTCAGAGAAGGTTCTAGCATCATTGTTGGTACAATGTGAGTCCTAGCTTTGTAACCTAGTAGCTCACTGACTTTTGGAAGATCACTGAAATATATTCTGTTTCAGTTAGCTCATCTTTAAAAGGAAAATAACCAGCTGAAGACATTGAGAGAGTTTAACAGTATCATAAATACACGCTACTTAGAAAAGCACTTGACCGTAGTATTAATAAATGCCTAATAAATGTTAAATATCACAATTATTAGAAATACTAAGTCACTACCTCACTAGATAAATTGGAGTTAAATGTCAATGTATAAGGCAATAAAATAAATGTCTTATCCTAGGGTAAATAATCTTTCTAAATATGGTATGAAAAGCTGAAAACTAGAAAAAAAAAGGGTAAACAATACCTCCTTAAAGTTTTTGAGATAATTTTTGAAAAAATATACATAAAGCTCTTAGTAGATTATGGGCAGTAGGTGTATTCAATGAGTATTAGCTTAAATATAATTTGTGGAAACTGGGAGGATGAATAACAGACACTGGAGATAATAAGAAAAATAAATTAAAACCAAGTTGAAATCTTTTACAACCCAATAAAGAAAGCATATCATATCACATAGGGAATTGTAAGTAAGAAGACATATATGGGGCTCTACAATTAGAGTACCAAATAACAATCTATGCACTGTGGTCCCAAATTATAAATTTCCATATCTGTATGCAAATGTGTCTGTTTGCATGTGGTTGTGTGTATGCCCACAGGGAGGGACAGATCTAAGAATATATTTAAAATATTGTTAATAATTTTCTCTAGTAAAATTATAGGTATCTTTAATGACTTCTTTATATTTTAGAGTTTCTCTAATTTTCTACTATGGATAAATATTACTTGCATAATGAGAAAAGTAATCTTAAGGTAAAATAGCAAATTTCCTTCTAAAAGCAATGAGAGAATATAATCCAGTTGAAGAAAGCTGTTAAGGCATTTCTTAAAGTTTAAATAAACTTGTCACATCCAGAACAATGTCTCAGATTTTATCCTATTTGCAGTCTAACAAGACATCCTGTCACATTTTCATAGATACTGGCAGAAAGATGCGAGGTTTCTGGGTCAGTTTGTTACACATAGTTACAGCAGGATTCAGAGTAGCATTTTGCCCTTGTTTGCTGAGCCCCAGTTCCCATAGGGCAACATGATGAGGGTCAGGAGTTTCCTACTCACAGTGGGATGAATTATAGAACACTAATATTAGGAAGTCCATGATCTTACATAGATACTCCCTGCAAATTGGCCCAACCTCCTCTCCAGAGGGAGACATTACCTTTATTACCCTGGAATTTAAATCTGCTCCATGGAGGAGAACATCTCTACCTTTTAAAGCTACGTGCTTATACAAGCATCTTGAATAGAAAATCTAGAGAAAATTGGCTGATAATGGCTTTGTTCAGAAAACTAGACTTGTAGAAATGTAAGAGATCACAAGAGAATTGTCTGCCAACAAAACCATCTCTCTAATTAATAAAGACATACAAAGTGAATCTAGTTGAAGGTGTAAATCCAATAATAAAGCACTTTATATTTAGAAATTGCTATTTTTGGACTGAAGCCTGACTATCCAATCTTTGATAGCATAAATTTTTCTGGTTATCTTCCTTTTGACCTACTTTTCCCCATAATTTATCTGTTCATGAGAAATCCTACACATGTTTGAGTTGATAGTCTGGGTTTTAATACATATCTTTATTATGATTAAACATTTTAAATAAATTCTATGAAGTTTTTTATGTAAAAGAAAACTATAGCAAAAGACTATTTGTGAAAATTCATAGAAATAATAAAGAGATGATGGCCGGATTTACTAAAGATTCTATATGTGTTTATCAGCTTTCTTTATTTTATTGCTCACACTTGTCCACAGGCATTCATAAAGCTTTATCTAGACAAACTCACAAAGACAGCAACAATAATGAGGCTGAGGTGGAAAAGGCCAAAGGTAAAGAAGAGGTCAGGAAAGCAAAGCTTTGATGTATTATGCTAAGTGTAAAAGACTGGCTTCATTTGTTTTGTTGTTTTGCTCTTCATTTCAAAAATGCGCACCCTACAAAAATTTTAGGTGAAAAATCAATACGAATAAGAAACAACACTACATTTTAAAAACTTTATGCCTGTGATTTTTTGTTCTTTCAAAAATAAATATATGCTTGGCCTCTGTCCACTGAAAGTCATGGAATTTCATCTTCATTGGTAATTTGTAGACACAAGAGTTAGCTGACTGCAAAAAGCGTTTTCACCCTGATGCAACAGGCGTTTATAAATGTATTGTGAAATATCAGCCATGGTGAAGCCAAACTGTCCATTCACTAAGGAGAAACTCTGAGCTAATTTCTGTAAACACAAACAGCTTTACTTATAGTCAGTTGGAGAGAAAGAAAAATGTAGTGGTGATACTTGAGGAAAACAGCTGTGTATAACTTGAGTCAGAAGCTTATTTCAGAGGAAG
This sequence comes from Aotus nancymaae, assembly GCF_030222135.1. Taxonomy (NCBI): domain Eukaryota; kingdom Metazoa; phylum Chordata; class Mammalia; order Primates; family Aotidae; genus Aotus; species Aotus nancymaae. The sequence continues at coordinate 28,822,699 of NW_026988435.1, forward strand.
TGAGTAGCAGAGCACAGCATGAAACTCTGAAGGTTTAAATGCACAGCATTCATCTGCGTACATGCAAGACCAGAAAGTCAGCCCTCTTGACATCAGCCTCTCCTGGAAACAGAGTGAGCAGAAAAAGGCCTAAGGTTGGTATTTATGTTAACAAGATGACTCCTTTCTCCAGGAACCATTAGCCCTGTTAGTAGATACTTAAAGGAGTGGGTTTGGGCAAGATTCTCACTTCCTAAAAGCAACTATGCATGATAGTAGATTTACTTGTTTCCTATAACCTCAAATTGAGAGCACATCTAGGGGAGGAGCATTAGAATGTCCAGGGTGTATTTTCTGAGATATTACGAGCATAGCTATTAACAAGTGTCTCCCAATCACCTATTTGTGTAATAACCAAGCCATATTTTGAGGCACTAAAATAATAACAATTACAAAGTCACTAAAAGAATAATTCAATCCTCCTGCCTCTCTTTAGTGACAAAGATTTTCTTTCAATATCTCTCCTTCTCCTATCTCTCAGTCTACAATCAAGCTTCCTTCAGAAAACATTTTAAAGATTCATTTAATACATCTTGAAAAAAAATGCATGTTTCCTCTTCAATAAAGACTAAAATTTCCACATTCATGAGCTTTGTCTTAACATAAATTGTAGAAACATATGTAATGTTCCAAACTTTATTTATACATTGATTTTTTAAAGCAGACATGACCTTAAAATTCTGGAGAAAATATGACAACATTTTATTTCTGTATTGACCTGTCCATTTCAATGTCTCTTCCCTTTCAGTTCTCTTGGGTATTTCTGTTCCCAGAATTCAGGTGCAGCCCCTGGTGACTAACTGGCAAATTTTCTTCAAACATGGTGCAAATGAGGGAGAAACACCAAAATCACCAACCTACTTCCAGAATTTCTCCTCAGCTCTTTGGCATATGTACCTTCACATCTCCCCATCTCTCCTCAATACTAGGTCTCCTCTTTCTAGCTCATTCTAACCTCTTCATGACTCTGCATCATCCCACCACTATAGAAATTCCTAATAGGAGTAATTTTTGTTTGTTGTCTTTGCATTCATCTCAATGCATAGGCTGTTTCTTTCTGGCTTCAGTAGTCTTTAATTCAGCCTCGAGGTTTTGCTAATTATATTCATCTAATTGAATAAATTCATTGACCAATAGCTGTGCATCTTTCATTATGACAGATATTTCATTCCATCTTCAAAATTATATCTCGCTGGGTACTCTATTGAAAATAGTGTGCATATGTATGTAACATATATATTACATACATAAAACATATATATTACTTATATGTGCAAATTCTTGTTCAGAATTTCCAGCTCTCTATTGCACATCTTGCTTATCTCAAATTCAATGGCTCAAAACTAAACTTATCATTATTCTATCAAATCAACTTCTCCCCATGGCCCCATGACTTTTTGTCTCTTTGATGATATTGTCATCATTCCACAGACAAAGATTGAAATTTTAACTGTCTTAAATTTTTATTTATGTCCATAGGCAATCAGTTGCTAATTAATTACACACACACATATACACATGCACACAGGCATATACATGCACATGCGCATTTCAAATATCATTTAAACCTGTCCTCTTCTTTCCATTCTGTGGTAAATACGTTACAAAAATGGTCCAAATTCTTTATCCTTCCTGGTATCACGTTTTTTCTTCTTGAGGTTGTGAGGTCTCTGACTCAGGCTGGTGATGGGACTTGCTTTGTCCAGTGAGAAGTTAGTGGATTGTGACTTAAATAGAAGTTTTTAAAAAGTGCTTGTGATTTTCCACTTTGCTCTTGTCCTTGTGCCACTGGCATGAGAAGTGCCAAGTCTAGCCTGTGAGAGGATGTGAGGTTTGTGACTCCCCATCAAGTTGCCCTAGTTATTGCAGTGAGAGCCATCCCAGATTAGCATCAATCAGGTGGTCACAAGATATGTGAGTGATCCCAGCCAAGATTAAGGGAGCTGAAGAGTCACTTTATTGATTAAAATAAAGTTTGTATACCATTTTGTGATCATTTGTAACAATTACTAATCTACATACTTTCCTTCTACCATGACTTAATGTAGGGCCTTATTATATTTACTTAGGTTATTACAGCACTCATATGCAAACTAACCTTTTACCAAATATTCTTCATCTAATTCACCTTTCCCAATGCTTGGGGTTCATTTTTCCTTTTAGATCGTAAATAATAAGATATTCCTTCTTAAAATCCTAAACTAACACTCTCTTGCCTATCACGTCAATCCAAATTCCCTGCCCTTGGCATTAAAGGCCTTCTGACACTAGCTCTCAATGGATCATTATTTGTAGCATTGCTTCTACACAGAACACAGTTTCTCCTCCAGCACCACATTTACAAATACTACATCCTTTACAGCAGAATTGAAATCCCACTTTCTTCTTGGTTAACCAGCCAAGAGTGGTTTCATTCCCTTCTGATCTAACTTTTTTCTTAATACAGGCCTTACAGCATTGACCACATTCTGATTTATAAAATAATTGACATGTGCACAACTCTTATCTCACCTTACATCCTGATTTATATTTAAGGGCAGAGATCTGGGCCATTCTTTATTCTTCCTCAGCTACTTTTTCTGTATGTTCCTTTCTGTATCTTGTCATGACTACTACTGCACCCCCTCCATAACTTCAAGCTTCCCAGTCTCCAAGTACCAGCTCCTCACTCCTCCCAGATCACAACAATTCCTTCATCTCATCAGAACTTTCAATTCTATAGTCCTATACCTTTTTAATGCCCAGTACCATCTTTTTATTACTCAGTCAGGATGACATGATTCATTAAACACTCTTGCATTATACTCTCTGTTCCCTTGGACTTTTCTCCCTCTCTTTTAATCACCAGGTAAAACTACAGTTCAGAGGAAATAAAATTATTTGGCAAGTCATTTAATTTTAAGTGACCAAATTGTACCATCTCTCTTTTTCTTAGCATCCCAACCTCCTTTTTCTCAGCCCCATCATCAACTATTAGCCTTGTTTTTTATTTACTGGGAAAACAGAGGCAATCATAAATGAATTTCCAAATACTATTGCTTCCACTTCATCAATGTATTTGTGTTTGGTCCATATATTTTGTCTACAAATAACATTCCTATCTGAGGAAACACCCTTTCTACATCTATTGTATAGAACCTCTTCTCTCCTACTCAAGTCAATCCTGCAAGTAACCCTTATATTTTCTATACCATTAATTTTTCCAATTCTACCAGATTAATTCTATCTGCATATAATGCTTTAATATTGCCCATCTTGAAAAGAAATTATTTTACTATCATTTTTTTCAAGAGGCCTTCTTCAATTCTTTGCTTCCCTATACAGATAAACTCCTCTGTTCTACCCTTTTTTAATTCTAATATCTACCAGCAGTTTTTTTTTAAATCTCTCTGCCTTTCTCTGAAAAATGTGCATAACTACAGCATTTACTTCTAAGAAGTGCTGTGAGGAATAACTGAATTTATTCAAGAAAACTATTCACAGTATGGTTGGTACATAGATCAATAAATTAGTTAATTTCTAAATAACCTTCTAAAATATAAAGTCAGATAATAAAATATTATATAATGTTATTGTTGTCTCTATTTCTTACTCTCTCTGGAATCCACTCTCATTGATAGGAATTTATTGTGTGATTATATAGGATGCACTGGATCAAGATCCAGTCAAAATATATAGAAACCACACTGGATATTTCAAAAGCAATTGATTTAATACAGGATATTTGTGAAATAGATGCTAGAAGGCTGGAGGCATAAAAAGAAAAAGTAAAGTAACTCAGAGATGAGAAACATCAGGTCATAACTAGCATCTCTGGAGCTAGGAGAGCATAGGGAGGAAATGCTATTTACAGGGACTGGGACCAGGGATAGAGCTGGTGCCTAAGAAGTTGAAGGGTTGGAAGAGGCACAGTTTCAGGAGACATTGCCCACAAACAAATAAGAGAGTTACAACTAGAGATGAAGAACTTATGAGCTCTCCTCTTATTTTGGTTTCTAATCTCCCAGTAGTGCCACCAACTTAGAAAACCCCCAAAAGAACCATCCATAAAAGCATCCTGGAAATTGTTTACACAACCATGATTCCAGGATTATTTGCCAGAGCCGAGAATGGTATGTTTGGAGCTAAAAGATAATTTGGCAAATTTCTGGCAAGGAGCATTTTGATAATTAATGGCTCCACAAAGAAATATAATTTTGGCATAATCCTAAAGAAGTTAGCAATAAAATATCAGAAAAACAATACTCAAGATCACTTCATGGCAAAAGATCTAAAGGTGTATCATTTCTTTTTTTCATCCATCCATTTGTGGCATAATGTTACAGTGGAGTATTCTGCTTGGAAAATGATGCTGTGTCTGGTTGTATGAAAAAGAAAATAAGTAATATCACAAGCAACCACAGAAAAAAGGAGAGACAAGATCTCCAGAGATGATGAAAGTTGTCTTGTTCACACATTGTCAAAACAATAATTGTCTTTTAGGTGAAAGAGAACATGTTTTCATTATCAGGTGACTGTCATCTTTTTCTTTCTCAGACTGTGTGTTGTAACTTTATAGGTAGGAGTGTGTGTGTGTGTGCGCACGTGTGTGCATGGCAGAATGGAGGGTTTGGAATCATACAGTATGGAGGACAAAACGTGGAGCCAAACAACTTGAGTTTAAGTCCCAGATCTGGCTCTTTTATCTGTGTCACCTAAGGCAAACAAATTCACCGCTTTGTGCCTTAGATCTCTCGTAAGTGAAAGGTTAGTACTTAAAATGTTGTATTCAATGAATTGATGCATATGTAAAGTTATTTAGAACCGTATCTTCTGCCATGTAGAATTAACACTATGTAAATGCTACACATTATTTTTATTGTCAATTTTGTCAAAGTTTTTAACTTTTTTCTATAATTTAGTTTTTCCTGTACATTTCTTCATGTTTAGTTTTCCATAAGATAACATGACGTGAAATTACCAAATATTCCATTCTATGGCTTAATATCTTTAATTCATCCATCCATTCAATCATTCTAATCTAAGTTTCCCAGCAGCAGCTTAGAGTCACTCAATTGTAAATAATCCCATATGAAGTGGAAATAAAAGCACAATATTTACACCAGTTCAAATACCTGATTGAACATGTCCATCATTCTCTCTGAAGTCTGCACCAAAAGATGTACTATTTCTCTCCAACGCCATACTCAAATCCTTAATCATGTAACTAAAGCATCTTACTAGGAATCTATATATTAAAGCGACTGTAAAAGAGGCATTATCTCTTTCTCACTGAGAATGTGCTTCTCAGAAGAGGAGAATTGGCTCTGAATAGAGCTGATATATTAGTTCCCTCTTTTATAACCCTTACATGTGTCAAGGGGACTATGTAACAGAGTCAGTCACTTCTCTACTACCAAGACTGGTGATTAAAGTATAAACTGCATGAAATTCACAAGTCATCAGAGACTATTATATATGACACAGATTCATACTGTATCTTTCATTGGTTAGCCTATAGCACAGGAATAAAAATGTACATATTTCACAGATTGATACTTTAGCAAAATAATAGTAAAATGGTTTACATTACTTCTAAGACAATTCTAAGAATATTTGCATATACTGTGTATCTGTGTGTATGCACAGTATGTCTATGTATTGCTTATATGAGGGCTACTTAATTTTCTTGCTATCAGGAAAATAAATAAATAATATTCCCTTATCAGAACCTCCCATTCCTCATCACCTTTTCAGTTTGCCTTGTCTTGTGCAATTAACTATTGAATATTGCATACAATGATAAACGATTTATTCAAGGCCTGTCCGTCCCAAAATGTAAATGCAACAATATCCAATAGTGGTAAAAGAGATGCTAAGCCTTTTTACCGTTACCAAAATGTTTGTGGATATTTTGAGTTTTATTCCTTCTTTTTAAAAAATTTTATTCTAACAAAATACATAGGATTTTAAATGTTCAGTATATTTGACGATTACATATGACCATGACCTGTGTAACAATCAAATAAAATAAGATTTAGCACATTTCTGCCACCACAGAAAGTTCTTTTTTGTCTCTCTCCAGGCAATTTTCCCTCCAGTGGTGGCCACTTTCTGACTTCTGTGACTGTCTGTTAGTTCATCCCTTTGATTGCCTGGCTTCTTTTGCTCACTGTAGTGTCTGTAAGACTCCTCCATTCTGCTGTGTATTTCAGTGACGAATTCCCTTTGTTGCTGAGTACTGCTTATTATGTGGGTTTACCACAATGCATTTTACTGTTCTCCTGTTGATAGGCATTTGGTTTGTTTCCAGATTTAGGCTATTAAGTTTTAGAGTTATTGATTATAGATTACTGTTCCACAGTGACATATGCATGTATGTGTGCATGTTTAAATGTGTGTAACCAACATCAGATATATTCTAACAGTAGGTAATTGTAAACTACCAATTTATTTTCTTCATGAGTAGAAATTATAAATGTTAATCTTACCTAATTGACCATTTTTTCCATCATAATTACTTTTTTGTATCATGTCTGAAAAATGATCTGTCTGTCCCTCTAGTTACAGATATTCTTCTATATTTTCTTTTAGAAAATATGGCCTTATAATTTATGCTTAAATCTATGATGAAGCTTGGAAAATTATTTATAGAATTAGTTAGAGGTTGACAAATATTTTTATATGAATATCCACTTAATTTAGTATCATTTGACTTGGTGTCTATGCAAATATTTTAATAATATTTACACAAGCTGAAAGACTTTTGAACTTCATACCCCTTCTAAACTAATAGATTAGTTTAGAAAATAAGTTTATATGTCTTAGAAAGCACATCATGTCACATTCATCTTTGGACAATATTTACTTAATACTTACTTAAAGGTATATTATACAATAGTTGTTATGGACTGAATTATGGGTCTCCAAAATTCCCATGTTGAATCCCTATCTCAAGGAGCCTCAGGATGACTGTATTTGAAAATAGGACATTTAAGGTGGTAATTAAGTTAAATGAAGCTGTTAGGGTGAGCATAATCCAAACTGACTGTTGTCCTTATATCAGGAGAATAGGACTTACAAAAAGAGACACTAGTAATATGCATGTGTGCAAAGGGGTGACCATGTGAGGAAGAAGCAAAAAGGGGCCATGGACCACCCAAAGAAAGAGGCCTGAGAGGAGCAGAATCCTGCCACCTTGATCTCAGACTTCCAGCCTCCAGAACTATGAGAAATACATTTCTGTTGTTGAAGTCACCCTGCATACTGTATTTTATAGCATCTCTGTTTCCCCCAAAATTTTTATGTTGAATCCTTAACCATCCATGTGACTAGATTTAGAAATAGGATCTTCCAGGGAAAATGTGGCACATATACACCATGGAATATTATGCAGCCATGAAAAACGATGAGTTTGAATCTAGAAACCATCATTCTCAGCAAACTGACACAAGAACAGAAAATCAAACACCGCATGTTCTCACTCATAGGCAGGTATTGAACAATGAGAACACATGGACACAGGGAGGAGAGCACTACACACTGGGGTCTGTTGGGAGGAAATAGGGGAGGGACAGTGCGGGGTGGGGATTTGGGGAGAGATAGCATGGGGAGAAATGCCAGATATAGGTGAAGGGGAGGAAGGCAGCAAATCATGCTGCCACGTATGCACCTATGCAACAATCTTGCATGTTCTTCACATGCACCTCAAAACCTAAAATGCAATAAAAAAATTAAAAAAAAAAAAAAGAAATAGGGTCTTCAAGGCAGTAATTAAGGTTACATGAGGCCGTAAGGGGGCAGACCTAATCCAATATGACTGGTGATACTGGTCACAGAGAAAGGCCCTGTGAGGACACAGTAAGAAGAGGATCCTCTGCAAGCCAAGGAGAGAGAACTCAGGAGAAACCAAATTTTCCCACCCCCGATCTTGGACTTCCAGGCACTAGAACTATGAGAAATAGATTTCTGTTGTTTGAGTGATCCAGTCTGTGATATTTTGTTATGGCAGTCCTAGGACAGTAATACAGCAGCTCTGGTAAACTAATACAGAGTGCTAGCTGGAAACATATATTCTGAATATAGGGACAAGTGGCCTGAGAACAGCCTCTGGGGAAATCTAATTTCTTAGATTCAGGTTCTGATTTCAGCCTTTTTTGATTCCTCACAGCATGGTCTCTGTCTAAGACTGGCTGAGATGCCTAAGCTGCTTTTCTCATTGTACAAAGCAATGGTCACTAACCTACCACATTCCACTTCTGCCCACCTATTTCCTCTTGGCCTCTGTCTCACCCAAAACAAACGCTTAAACCCAGATGCTCTGAAAATTTGTCTCTAGAAGTTCAATTTTCACAAGAATATTCTCCATCAAATTCCTGCCTGTTGGTTAACCTTTTTTGTTGTTGTTTTGCTTTGCCTATTGGCCAAAAAAAAAAATTACAAGAGGTGAAAGAGTCTCTATTGATAATTCCTCCCATTTTTGTTCTTTTTCCATGATAGAATGAAGGGATAGGGAGAAAACAGAATTTCTGACAACTTCAGCCTCTTTGTTCCACAAAGAAAAATAAAAGTACCTCTTTCCTGCCTCAGCATTCCTGGTGTGGGAGATGCTAATTACAGCGTGGTGGAAAACACAAGAGCAGCAAAAGCAATGTCAATGTGAATTCTGTTCTTGTTAAGTGAAATAATAATAATTACCGTTTCCCTGATCATTACAAATGACTAGTAAAAAAAAAAAACAACTAGAATAACTCAAGATTTTTACCCTGCTGGGTTCATTATGCTCAGTAGTTTAATATATGTCATTTTATTTAAAAGCCTAAGAAGAATAAAGTTAAAGCTTCAATTTAAATCTTAACTAGCAATATATATATATATAATTGCATATGTATATAACATATACATAAATAGATATTTGTTGAATGTATACATAAATACATATGTATAATATATACATAAATACATATGTATAATGTAACAAATACATATGTATAGTATGTACTCACATAATACATAAATACATATGTATAATATGTAAATACATATGTATAATATGCATAAATACATATTATAATATGTAAACACGATATGTATAATATATAAATAAATACATATGTATAATAGAATATATACATAAAACACCATATTTAGGGAAACTAGAGTATGACAAGACATCTGAAGACATTCTGCACATCAACATGGTCTTAAAAACTAATTTTGAATGCAAAGAATACAAACAAGGAGATCTAAAATGTCAACTTCATTTGGTAGCAATATTTAAATTAGGAGTTATTAAAAATGTAGAAGTACTATAAAATTAAGTTTATTACCTAATTTAATATTTATCACTAAATAGTTGTGTTACTTGAGGGAGGTCAGTACTAGTCAGACTTTTATCCATATCAGCTCATGAAAAACAATTAGTGCATTCTTTATAGTCTCCTTTGTTTAAATCTAGTAAGTTTTTTAACCACAAATTTTTGTACCAAAGAAATACTACATAGCAGTTGTATTCTGACATTATAATTTTGTTTTCAATGAAAATGAAACACACCAGTTTACTCAAGATAAAAGTTTTCAGACATGTAACATGAAATGAGCTTGAATTGTACATCCTACTTAGATGACTCCAAAACCTTTTTGTTTCTTGCACTTGTGTAAATTGGGAGGGTTAAAGAGGTAGCATATGTTATGACTTTTTGGTCTGTTGTATGAAGGTAATACTGCAGCCGGAGCGGGGCGCAAGGGCTCAGCTCCCTCCCCGTGCTCTCCAAAAATGTAACGGGGATAGGAGCAGAGCTGCAGGGGCGTCCCAAACATGCTTCCAGTTCTCCCATCAGTTGTTTTCCCTGATGTGCCCAGATTCTTGACCTCTCTTGTCCCAAGAATGAGGGAAGGGGCCTTGGAGGCTCGGTGAGCTTACTGTTTGAATAAATGTTGTAGACCCAAAGAGTTTTGCAAAGAGCAATTTATTAGGCAGAGAGAGAGAAAGAGAGAGGAGAAGAGAGCTACCACGCTGCCTGCCGCTGCCCTGGGAGGGGTTCCAAGGGAAGAATCCCTATAGATAAGGAGCAGTGGGCTTTTAACCTTGGAGTTATTCCCGCCCCATTCATGTTCTTGTTCAATGACAGAAGTTCTTTCAAACTTCCACTGGAGTCATTGATCTTTGACTTCGATTCTGGATTGGCTGCTGGGTGCACAACAGAGGCCACTTCTCCCAGAGATTTACTCAGGCTTTTTGAACAAAGGAGCACACCTGGAATTTCCACCTATCCTGCGCTGGAAAAGTCAGACAAAGAACTCTAGGTTTCCGGATGGGAGCGGGGATGGAGGCAAGGCACTGGGAAACTCCTGCCTTTGAAAGCACGCTTCTTGTGGACTCCGTGTTCCTAATACAGTACCTCAATATTTCCATGATTTTCCAAAATTTCAATGTTTTGTCCTTATTTTGCCCTAGGGGTGTTTTTCTGTAGTAAATCCCTATTTAAAAATGTATTTGAATGCAAAATAACCATTAGGCTCCAAAAAGCTGAAAAATTTGCAAAAATGTCACAGAAAGAAAAAAATAAGAATGAATATATTAAACTTCATTACATTTTTTCTATTCTTTTCTTTTTTATTAATTTTTTTTTTTCACCTCAGCAGTGCAGAGGGATGCATTTCAAGTACAAACTTTATTTCTTTGATGTCTTAGTCCACTAAGGCTGCTATAACAAAATACCTTAGACTGGGTAATGTATAAACAGCTGATATTTATTGTTCGTATATCTGGAGGCTAGGAAGTCCAAGATTTAGGCACCAGCAGATTAAATGTCTGATGAAGATTCATTCTTCATAGACGGCACTTTTTATGTCTTCACATGATAGAAGGGTGAATAGGCTCCCTCAGTTACTAATCACATCCCCAAAGGCCCCACTGCTTGGTATCACCACATGAGGTATTAGATTTCAACATATGAATTTGGGGACCCCTATGGCTGCTCTCAAGGGTTGCAGTTGAGTGCCTGTGGAGTTTCTAGGCGCAAGATGCAAACTGCCCGTGGCTCTACCATTTTCAGGTCTGGAGGGCAGCAGCCCCACTCTCATAGCTCCACTAGGGAGTACCCCAGTGGGGACTCCATGTGAGTGTTCCAACCCCATATTTCTCTTCAGCATTGTCCTAGTGAAGGTTCTTTGCAAAGGCTCTGCCCCTGTTGCTGGGCACCCAGGCCTTCTCATACATCCTCTGGAATCTAGGTGGAAGCTGCCAAGCTTCCTTCACTCTTGCATTCTGTGTGCCTGAAGGCTTAACATCATGTGGAAGCCACCAAGGTTTATAGCTTGCACCTTCTAGAGCCATGACCTGATTGGTACTTGGGGCCCTTTGGGCCACTGTGGTTAGAGCTAAAGTAGCCAGGATCTGAGAAGCGGTATCCTGAGGCTGCATACCTGAGGCTGCATAGAGTAGGGAGCCTGGAAATCACTTTTTCCTGCTGAGCCTCTGGGCCTGTGAGGAGAGAGACTTACTCAAAGATCCCTGAAATACCTTCAAGGCCTTTTGCTCATTGTCTTGCATATTAGCACTTGGCTCTTATTTAGTCATGCAAATCTCTCTAGCAAGTGGTTGCTCATAAGCCCACTTGCATTTCCCTCCTGAAAAAAAGCTTTTTCTTCCTCTGCTACATAGCTAAACTGCAAATTTTCCAAACTTTTACACTCTTCTTTCCTTTTAAATATAAGTTCCAACTTTAAATTATTCCTTTGTTCCTGTATCGGATCATAGGCTGTTAGAATCAGCTAGACCATGTCTTGAATGATTTGCTGCTTAGAAATTTATTCCATGAGGTCATCACTCTTAAGTTCTACCTTCCACAAAGCCATATGGAATGATAACTATTCCTCTAACTTCTTAGCTAGAGAGTAACGAGGGTGACCTTAACTCCACTTCTGAATAAACTCCTTATTTCCCTCTGAGATCTCATCAGCCTAGCGTTCACTGTCCTCATCTCTATTAGCATTTTGATACCAAACATTTAACCAGTCTCTAAGAAGTTCCAGACTTTCCCTCAACTTCCTGTCTTCTGAGCCCTCCAAGCTCTTCCAGCTTCTGCATATTACCCAGTTCCAAAGCTGATTCCACATTTTCAGCTATGTTTATAGCAATATCCCATTCCTTGGTACAAATTTTCTATGTTAGTCTGCAAGTGTCGCTCTAAAAGAATACCTAAGGCTGGATAATTTCTAAAGAAAAAAGGGTTATTTTGGCTTACTATTCTTCAGGCCATACAAGAAGCATGGTGTGAGTATCTGCTCCTAGTGATGCCTCAGGAAGTTACAATCATGGCAGAAGGCAACAGAGAACCAGTGCATCATACAGTAAGAGGAAGCAAGGGTGGAGGGAGGTGCTATGGTCTTTTAATCAACCAGATCTCATGTGAACTAAGCAACAACTTGCTTATGACTTAGCAGCAGGGGATGATAAGTCATTCATGAGGTATTGGCCCCATGATCAAATACCTCCCACCAGTCCCTACCTCCAACACTGAAGGGCACATTTTAACATGATATCTGAAGGAGACGAGCATCCAAACAATATCAAATAACCATAATATTTATTATTTTTAAAATTCTTATAGATGAATTTGAGTACTCAAATCTGATTATAGAAATAAATTAAAGGAAAAATACCATTCCAGATGGTGTTTAAACTCTACCTTTTGATTAAAACAGAACAAAAAGCAAGTACCAATTATTTTTACTACATCTAAGACAAAAAATCTTCTTAAACAGGTAAGAAATTTTTGTTTAATCATTTCTTTTGAAACTGGAGGAAGAAGATGATAATATTCAACTGACTTTAATAAATGTTTTGGGTATGATGTTTTGCAAGCTTGTGATGACAAGCAGAGCGAGATGGTCTAATTTGAAGGTGATTACTTCAGCTCACTCAGCTTGAAGTCTTATTTGTCTCATCAACAAAAGACTTTTTCAGGTTGTTTGATTTAACATCTTTATAATGACAAATATCTGATCCATAGATTGGCCATCTACCTATACATCTATTTTATATGCATTTGTTTGCTCAGGTATATCTATGCAAGTATTATGATAAAATGAGAAAATAAAAATATGTCAAAGAGAATAAGGAAGATATATCAACATATGCCTAATTAGTTGCATTGATTGGCCATTAAATTTAATTCTTGGCATTCTAACAAGATAACAAAGGAAACATGATAGATTATCTAATTGTTATTACCTGATGGAAAGCAATCTACTAATTCTTCAAGTGAGATTATTTTTTTTCTGGTTCAAAGTGATCCAGCCAATGTACTGATGTAATGGACAATGTATTACTAAGTAGAATGTTTGAGTTATATAATGATGGCTTATTGACAGAATATATCAACACAAAATTGATGTCACATCAAAGTGGGTTTGTTGCTAATTACTTACTATTATGAGATAAAAGTACAGGCCTTTGATTTAAGAAAACTCATTTTCCAAGTGGATAGTTAAATAAAAGTAAATACACTCACTGTTAGAAATAAAACTGAAGATTTAATGTATAAAGTGACTTTCTTCAAGCATTCAATCAATAATATTTATGACATCCACACTTTCATGATTTTTTTTAATTTTCTGGGACTATTTGCAATTTGTAATTGCTCAACCTTTCATGATGATATGAAATTCAATTCAATAAACATTCATGTAAAGCAGCATGGTACTGATACAAAAACAGACACATATACCAATGGAACAGGATAAAGAGCCCAGAAATAAAGTTGCATACCTACAACTACCTGATCATCAACAAAGTCAACAACAATAAACAATGGGGAAAGGACTCACTGTTTAGGGAAAGGACTTCCTAAATAGGTCTGGGATAACTGACTAGCCACATGCAGAAGATTGAAACTGGACCCTTTCATTTCACCATATACAAACATTCAAACGTTAACTCAAGATGGATTAAAGACTTCAATGGGAAATCTAAAACTACAAAAACCCTAGAAGAAAAGCTCTGAAATACCATTCTGGACATCAGCCTTGGCAAAGAATTTATGACTAAGTCCACAAATATAATTGCAACAAAAACAAAAATTGACAAGTGCAACCTAATTAAACTAAAGAGCTTCTGCACAGCAAAAGAAACCATCAACAGAGTAAACAGCCAACCTACAGAGTGGAAAAAAAATGTTCACAAACTATACATCAGAAAAAGTTCTAATGTCTAGAATCTATAAAAACCTTTAACAATTCAACAAACAAAAGAGCAGATGACCCCATTAAAAATGGGCAAAGCACATAAACAGATATTTCTCAAAAGAAGACATGCATGCAGCCAACAAATATATGAAAATACGGTCATCATCACATAATTAGAGAAACGCAAATCAAAACCACAGTGTGATACAATCCCTCACCAGTCAGAATGGCTATATTAAAAAGTCAAAAAACAACAGATGGGTTGTAGCGAAAAGGAATCACTTATACACTGCTGGTGGGAGTGTAAATTAGTTTCGTCATTGTGGAAAGAAGTTTGGAGATTTCTTAAAGAATTGAAAACAGAACTGCCATTCAGCCCAGCAATCTCACTACTGAGTATATACCCAAAGGAAATTAAATTTTTCTACCAAAAGACATGCAGTTGTGTGTTCACTGCAGAACTATTCACAATAGCATAGACAGAGAATCAACCTAGAGGCCCATCAACAGTTGACTGGATAAAGAAAATGTTGTCCATGAAATCCTACAATAAAAAGGAAGGAAATCTTGTCTTTTGCAGCAACATGGATGCAGCTGAAAGCCATTGTTCTAAGCAAACTAACACAGGAACAGACAACCAAATACCACGTTACCATCTACAAGTACTAATTAAACACTGAATACACATGAACACAAAGATGGGAACAGTAGATACTGGTAACTATTTGAGAGAGGAGAGTGGGAGGTGGGGATAGGTTGAAAAGCTACTAACCATTAACTATGCCCACTACCTGGATAAAGGGATCATTCATACATGAAACCTCAGCAACACACAATTTACTTATGCAACAAGCCTTCACATGTAACCTCTGAACCTAAAATAGAAGTTGAAAGAAAAAAACAATCATTCATGAATGAATACCTACGTTTACCAGCTACTTTGCTGGGGTCTGAGGATGTAAGAGTTTGGGCGCTATTCATTTTTCTCAATTACGGAGCTAGCATTGGGTTTCCCTTTGTGCTAAGACTCCCACTGCAGTGAATCTGTTGCTTCCAAAAGCAAAGTTTTAGTACTAAACTCACTGTGGCAGCACCCTGAGTGGAAATTTTAATGTGTCTTTTGTTTTGCAAAAATGTGAACACCTTCTAAAAGACTATGCTGCAGTGTATGCTTCTTAGTCCATCCAGAATGCTTTAACAAAATACCATAATCAGGGTAGATTACGAATAACAGAAACTTATTTCTCAGTTCTGGAGACAAGGAAATCCAAGATCAAGGTGCCAGCAGATTCAGTGTCTGCTGAGGGACTGCGTACTGATTGACAGCATCTTGACAGCCTGCCCTTGTATGGTGAGAAAGGGCAGGGGATCTCCTGAGGTCTTTTTATAAGGTCAGTAATCCAATCCAAGAAGGCACTGCTTTCATGACCTAAACAACTCCCAAAGATCCTACCTCCTATTACCCTTACCTTGAAGTTAGAATTCAAATTTACACATTTTGTAGAGGGCATAAGTATTCAGTTTGTAGCAGTATGTTTCCAGTTCTTTTAATTTTATTTACAAGTAGGAAATATACTCATGAATATGCCAACTGACAGTTCAAATGTGACATTTACTACAGACTTCACATAGCTCTCCTCTTTCCTGAATGATTAAACATATATTGTATTCAGGTGCACAGCCAGATATATCTGTCAATTCTCTCTCTCAAGAATTACTTGGTCTAAACTGGGTGTTTCAGTGTATCAGCATCAGTCATTCTTAATCCTCCCAAGATAACATTCAGAAGAATGAAATAAAAACAGAGTCTCTAATCCCTCTTTCTTTCATATCACTCTTTATGCAAGTAGGAAGATCAGCTTTGATAGTGGATTACTGGATGCCACATGTTCTCATTGGAACATCACAGATTGGATTTAGCACAAAAATACATTTTCTGATGTGTAAACACCACCAGCTGAATCCATATTTCTTATGAATGTCCTGCCACACGGCTGTGTTTTTTTCTCATCATGCAGCCAGTTTTGTTATAATTCCCTTTTAGCACAGCTTCCAAGGACTTGCATCTGTCACTTGGAGCAGAGCATCACGAAGGTTCACCACTATCCTGGGCCACTGGAATGTAGTTGTATTGTTGCATTTCCTGACTCGGATGCCAATAAAATATCTTTACATGCCTTTAAGCTAGTTGGCTGCAACTTACTTAGAGGCACTGCTATCAGCTCTCTTTTTGAGAGCTTACTCTAAGCCTCAAATTGACAGCTTGACCACATGAGTTTGTTGGAGGTAATGACCTTGTTCTCTAGAGTTGGATTTTGACAGCTTTCCACCATTATAGCTGGGTGTAAGCAAAGTTGAATGGGTTAGGATTACCCATTTCTCAAATTTAATGTATTTTGGCAATCCAAGGAAGATCTCTTGGATCTTCAAAGATTATCTGACTGAAGTCTAAAGAAGAACAGTTCACTTGGTATTATCATTTTAATATAATAATGTGAACTCAAATTCAAATATATCCAGATGTTTGCTGTACCAGTCCATCTAATTGGATGGATATCTTTGAGAGCGAGGCTTCCCATCATCTCAACTGAATTTAATTAAAATATTAAGTAAATATGAATTATCTTTATCCACCTATTTACTCATTAATACAAAAACATATAAAGTATGTGGATAAAACATGAGTCAATGATGAGCCTTCATCTTTTAGGGATCATCATTGACTCAACTTTTGTCCACCTTCAGTCAGAATGGCCTTAAAATTACAAGCAACCATGGAGCTTCCAGTGCTTTATTTCAAAGCCAGACACTGTGTTAGTTATCTCATATGTGTTCAAAGATAAATCAAATGCACTCACTCTTCTTCAGAATTTCCTTCAGTAGAAGAGGAGACATGTCTATGAAGAGTAACAGCAATGGAATAATTCCTAAAACACGAAACTTGAAAACAGGTCATTAGTATGCACAAACAAAAAAAAGTACTTCTGCCTTGATAGGACATAGAACATTCTTGGGGCGGGGGGTGATACAAGCTGAGTCATTCATTCATTCATTTCAATGTATGTATTATGAATGATATTTTTGTACCATGCATTTCCATTTTCTCTCATGTCCTTCCTTGAAGGATGAGGTTCATTTCTCTCCCCAAGGAAAGCAAGACTTCTGAAGCTCTTTGTACAATAGTCCCTTTCATCCCTTATCTGACCAAACACTTTTTCCAGCTAAGTTGTGTCGTCCAAGTAATTGGTCTACTATCTAGGAAAGGAGATTAGTGCAGGTAAGACACATGTGTTCCCACAGGGGGAGACCTCTACACTGTTTTTAAGGAAGGGTGTATGTCAGCCTTTACCAGGGAAGAGTGGGCTCCTTCTGCATGAACAGATGGTCCAGGGAAGTCTGTAAATCAAGGCTGTCCTAGTGTATCAACCCAGATGTCTTCATCACATGACTAAGTTTACATTTCTTAATCAGTGCCTTGACTTCACATAGGAAAACTGCCTTGGTCCTTCACTGAGCTTTCTTTGAAGCTCTGATGTTTAATCATTAAGTTCTTTACTTGGTCTTCAGCTTCATCTGCTCTCTGGCTGCAGTTAGGACTTGCTATGCTGATGGAAGCACTCTGGCTTTTAAATTTAATTTCTAATCACTGCTTAAGCAGTTTGGTTATCTTTCTTCAAAGCCTCAATTGCACTTAGCAACAGCCTCTTGCTTTCTGTATGCTTTATGTCAGTTGTTCCCTCAGATTACTCATCATAGAGATAAACTGTACTTCCTACTGCATTCCTTTCAATAATATGCCGAATCATTTAACATTGCTATCTTGTACAAGGTTCATTTTTGTTCAACCGACACAAGTTATGGAGGCCTAATGGTGAGCTAGCAGGTAATTAAGCTTCTGAATTCTATATCTTCTTCTCTGGCCAGTCATGGTGCCAACTACTGCACCATGGGGTCCCTGAGAAGCAAAATCTGAAAAGATTACCGCAAAAGAATTCTACAGAGTCCTTGAAAACTTTAAAAAGTGATAAAATGAGACAGGACTGGACAGAAAGAAAAGCTAAACAGTGATGTGGTCCAAACAAAGGCCAAACCTACCAGGAGCTCTGAAGCTGTGATGGGCCTTCAGCCCTGCCTGCATTGTAATGAGAGAACTGGGATTTTATATTCCTGCATCTATCATCATTGAATGCAGGTTGTCACTTGGGTAAAGCAGTTGTCTACAACTTGGGGCATTTTTCAGAAAAGACTGTCATTTGAGGGCATTAAGCCAGTGACATTCTGAAAAGCTGAGAGCCTACATGTTTCAGTCCTAAAAAGGAGTATCTGTGGCACATCACAAAATCCACTCTGAAAATTCAGGTAGTTACTAGCCTGTAATGCATACAGCTACTTTGAATAAGACAAAATAATGGTAGGCCAGAAGCTATGGCAGATGGCCATATGAGCCTCAGGCAATGGTCCAGGCTCCCTGTGGTTTTCAGGAAGCTCAAAATTACTTGAATACTATGGACAGGGGCCACAACCATTCTACAAATGATGGTAGGTCCAAAAAGGGCTGAGAGCATTACAGAGAATTGCTCAGTATTTAGCAGCAAGGAAAATATCAGTGCAATGAGTTCTAACACTAACTACCTAGAATTAGTTTAAATTTTACAGGTCCTCCATGAGACCACCTGACTTCAGACACCAGCTGCATGCTCAATGATCTCAGGGACATCCTCAGTTCTAACCAACTGGCTACAAATTTGAGGGTTCCTCTCAGGTTTGAAAATTCACCTGAATGGCTCATGGAACTCAGAAAAGTGCTATATTTATGATTACAGCTTCATTATAGCATGGAGGATACAAAATCAAAACCAGTGAAAGAAAAAAACACATGGTGCTAAGTCTGGCAGAGTCTCAGACCCAAAGCTTCCAGTTATCTTCTTCTTGTGAAATCAGAAAGTGACACCCTCATGGCACATTAAAATGTAGTGATACACAGAGCGTTGGCAATCACAGAAACTCTCCAAGTTAGGTGTTGAGTTTTTATTGAGGTTTCACTATGTAGTCAATCATACACATGACTGACTGAGTCATTGGCCATGTCATTGAACTTGATCTCCTTCCCCCATAAACTCCTCAGAAGATCTGCAAGAAGAGAGTTAAAAACTCTTTGTTTGACAGCTTTGTTCAAGAGTTAAAAGCTCTGTTTGAAATACTAGCTTTGGTTCTAGGCACTATACTTAATTTATACAAATTGTTTCTGCCCTCTGGTTTAAAGACTCAACTACATGAATACAGCTACTATAAAATTTGAAGCATCATAGTGGGAGAATAAAGAGCAATGTTAAGAATTTTGTCAAGAGGAGTCCATTAACATAATAAACATTTAATAAGTGCTAACTATATAAGTCACTATGCCACAAACCATAGACATAGTTTCTTGTCTTGAGACTTTCATATTCCTGAACACACATATGAAATGTAGCTTGGTTATGGCCTACTAGAGAAAAGAATATGTGAACATGGAAAAAATTATCCATGAAATCCTGGATAGAATATTCAAGATGGCTGCAAATTGGAGAAAAAGGCCAGTATATTAGTCCGTTCTGCCACTGCTATAAAGAAATACCTGAGACTGGGTACTCTATAAAGGAAAGCAGTTTAATTGACTCACAGTTTGGCAAGCTTAAAGGAAACATGATGTTGGCCATCTGCTCAGCTTCTGGGGAGGTCTCAGGAAATTTACAATCATGGTGGAAGGCAAAGGGGAAGCAGGTTCATCTTACACGGCTGGAGCAGGAGGAACAAAGAGAGGGGAGGTGCCACACACTTAACCAGATCTCACAAGAACTCACTGTATTGTCAAGACAATATCAAGGAGGATGGTGCTAAACCATTCATTAGAAACTGCACCCATGATTCAATCACCTCCCACCTGGCCCCACCTCCAGCACTGGGGATTGCATTTCAGCATGAGATATGGGTGGAGACACAGATCCAAATCATATCATATCACAATAGTGACTTGTAAACTATTTCAAGTCATGTAATGAGCAATTAGAAAAAAAATAAGGGTTAAGAAAGGCATAAAAGTCCAGGGGCTTCCAATAGGATTGGCAGTCATATAAGGAGAGGACAAAAGAGATTCTTTTCTTTCTCTGTTCTTTGAGGACACAGTAAGAAGGTGGACATCTGCAAGCCAGAAACAAAGACCTCATCAGAAACCAACGCTGCCAGTCCTCGAGCTTGACCTTCAAGCTTCCAGAACAATGGGAAAATACATGTCTGTTGTTTAAGTCTCCCAGACTATGCTATTTTGTTATTGTAGCCTGAGAAGAGTAACATAGCATCTAAACTTCAGACACCCTGTAAGCCAGACAAAAGGACTGGACTAGCTGTTAAAGATAAGTGCAGATTACTTTTCATTCATTATAACTTAATTTAGGGGGAAAAAAACTGTAATATTGTCCTTTAGTATTTTCTAGAAATAATAGATGCATCTCATTTTCAGGGTGTGGTGCAAAGGAACTTTCAGTCACCATTCACTGAGACATCTTTTGAAACATTTTTTTAATAAAAGTTTTAAAATAAAATTTAAAATAAAAGCATGAGGACTGACAATCATTTTCCATTTGTGATTCAAACATTTCTGTTTAATCAATAATTTCTTACTCAAATATTTTACCTGATAGTTTAATGACTATCTGATCACTTGAAATGCAAATTATAAAGTTTTTAATCTTTGAATAAGATTTCAAGGATCAAACAAACAGTAGTTCTTGCTTCAAGGCATAAACTATTCTGACAGATTTATACTGGAGAGTCTATACTAAATAAGAAAAATATTTAAATAATTCAGATAATAATGCAAGCTATTAACTCTTAGAAAACTCTAAGTCAAATGGTTTCAAATGTGTTAGTTAGCTAAGAAAACACACCAGAAATCTGCTAAGTAGATAATTCTATTGTGCCAACACTTATTAGTTTAATGCATCTATTTAAGAAGACCCTGAAGCTTTATAAAAGACATTTCATTTTGCATACTGTAGCTAACTGCCATTATGCAACTATTAAGTGGCCATTTTACTCCATGCATTTTATCTGATAATCATGAGTTCTAATAATAAGCAGACAGGTATAATTGAGTTTATTATATGGCCTGCTCGGTTTCTTTCCTGTCATAAGAATACAAGAGTAATCAAAAGCCATAGTTTGACATTTATTGTAACTAAAAAGTTTGCTTTATACCCTTCATTTTTATTCTTATTTTAACATGTGAAAAAAACTTAAGCTATTTTTAGGTTTATGATATTTCTGCTGTCAGAAGCATGACAAAATATTTAATAGCATAGTCAATGAAAATTTTTCAGTCATTCTATCAAGAAGTAGTTTGCTAATTAAAAAAATCTTAATGCTCATAAGTTGGCATAGCTAAAAACAAAAGCCAAAACAATGCAGGATAATACCAAGCACATAATACAAAATACTGAAGTTGTTTTTGTAATGCTACAAATAATACAAAAATAAAATTTGTGATTTTACCATTGATAGTGTTAATATTAAGACTGAAGCTATGTAATATACGAATTTTAAGTGTGCTACTAAGTATTTTTCTTTGTATTCTCCATGCTTACATGAAATTTTAAATATTGAATATTTTAGGAATGTAAAATAAGAACAGGGAGAAATTGAGAGCAGTTCAGAGAAAAAAATAATATTTGTGGAAAAGTTCTTGATATCAATGGTATAAATTTAATTTCACATCTATTATTTTACTTAATGAGAGATAGACTGTCTAGAATCCAATCTCAATATTTTCTCATACTAGATATTAGCCCTGTGTTGTGTACAGTTTGCATCATTCAAGTGAAAAGAGTAGGAGAAGCTGCCCCACAGAGTTACAGTGAAGGTGGGGCAAGTATGAATATGTAAGGCAGCAAGCAAGGCTCATGCACACTAGTATCACATAAGAACTTGCTACTTCTCAATCTTCATGAACACAAGTGAGTTATAAATATAAAATATATGTGAGTGGGATGCTGGGACTCTAACACATTGGCATTTAAATGAGATTGGATTCATGAATATAACCAGAAAAAACTTACTAGGAATATTTGTTTTTCTGAAAGAGAAATGCAATTTTTTTGCATCATACATGACATATATTTTGTCATGTATGATTATGTATATATTTATATAGATATATAATTAGATATGACACACATACATACTTGTATATCTGAAGTATAGAACGGTCTACAATAAACTATGAGAAATCAGATGTTCCAATGAAACAGAACAAACAAAGGCCTATGGATAAAAAAACTATTGAAAAACATTAGAATGAAAAATTTGAATAAGTGTCTAAATGAATCCCGTTAGTATCATATAAAATTTACCTTTGTTCTTTGTGCAGTCACTACTGTGCATGCATTTCCTAACTAAAATTAATGTCAACCATAGCATAGCATCCTTTTAGTCTCTTTTACTATTTTGAAAGAGGTACTGCAGATTACAAATTATCTTGAGCCCAGGTAAATTAGACAGTTCTTATGTTTTGAAGCAACAGCTTAAAAACCACTATTAAATTAAACAACCAATGTCTAAGAGCACAAATCCTTAGGTATGAGGGAGATGGGGAGCAATAACTTCAAACATAAATCTACTCCCACCACCTGAAGAGGTTATAGTAAACAAAGAACATCTATATCTGTTCATCAGTTATTGATGACCATTTGATGCCAATTTTATGAGCAATAAGCTAGAAACATGGGTTCATATGATTCTTTTATTACACTTATATTACCTCATATGTCAAAGTCCACAAAACATAATCTACTTTTTTCACTTTTATGGAAGTTATGATGAAAAATATAATGATAGATTGGAGGCAGATAGATTATTATTTTATAACTGCTCCTTCATGCTTAAAATGTGTTGTTACTCATGTAGTTTGAGGATTCCTTCAGGCTTTATTTCCTTTTGAATATTTACATGATTCTTCTTTTACACAATATTCTCAAAAGAATGTATCATATCTGTATTCTTTGTCAAGAACAGCTGTTATCTTACCTGCTTTACCTGTAATGAATACTTTGAATATTTTAACCCCTAAATACACTTCCCTTTTCTCATCCTTCTTTTATGTAGGCAAATAGCATTGACCACCATGAGAAACAGTGTTAGGCTAATGACAGGTTATAGGAAGGGTTATGACTGTGCATAACAGCTTCTTTTTTTTTTTTTTTTTTTTTTTTGACACGGAGTCTTGCTCTATCACTCAGGCTAGAGTGTAGTGGCACCATCTCAGCTCACTGCAACTTCCATGATTCCCCTGCCTCAACCTCCCAAGTAGGATTACAGGCACGCACCACCACACTCAGCTAATTTTTCTATTCTTACTAGAGACGGGATTTCACCATGTTGGTCAGGCTGGTCTTGAACTCTTGACCTCATGATCCACCTGCCTCGGCCTCTCAAAGTGCTAGGATTACAGGCATGAGCCACCACATTCAGCCCAACAACTTTATAGCGCCTCTTGAAACATTGCTCATTATCTATTTCGTATTTTGAGTGGAACTGTGTGTTAAAATATTTTATACCAAATCCAAAATTTAAAAAACACTTAAATTATTTTTCAAACAAGCCTGGAAAACAGATGTAATAATAGAGAGGGTCCCTTCTGTCACACCAACTCTGGGTAATGGCACTAATGCTGGAGATAATTAATATTTGTTGATTTATACTTTATATCTTTGAATAGCATATTTTTAAAAACATGATTTAGAATAAGTTGCAGCTGAATCTCTGAAACTTTATTTCTTTTGTAGAATGAGAGGTGTTGGTATGTACCTTAATGGACTAGCAACATTGAAACTCACTTGGAGCTTCTTAAAAATGAAGAATCTTATGAGACTATGTGAAATAACAATGACAGAGGCCATTTTTAAATTAGTTGCAGACACCAAATCACATATTCAGAAAGCTCAGAGAACACTAAGCAAACAAACACCAAAATATGTACATTCCTAGGAATATATTCAAACTGCAGAAAACCAAAGACAAAAGACAAAGAGAAAATGTTGAATGATGTCAGTGATGGAGTAGGGTAGGGGAACTTACCTATAGAAGAACAAGAATGATAATTATAATAGGCTTCTCATAAAAAACAAACAAACAAAAAAAATCTACGTAAGCAAGGAGTAGCAGAGTAAAGTATTTGAAGGGTTGAAAGAAAAAAATAACCAGCTTGGGATGCTATATCCATGTGAAACTATTCTTCCAGGGTAAAGAAGATACACTTTCTCAAACAACAAAAAGTTTAAAAACATACTACCAATATGACTGCTTTATATAATTTGTTAACAGAAGCTTAATAAAAATGATATAGAAACAAATATATAGATCAAAAATTTGGATCTACATAAAGAAAGGGGAATACCAGGAACAAATACAGTTGAAATAAATTTTTTATTTCTCTTATTCTAAAATGATCTATAAGACAATTGTTTGTTAAAGTAATAAATGATCTATAAGACAATTGTTTGTTAAAGTAATAATTCTAAAAATGCATTGGGTGATTATGACATATGTATAAATTAAATGAATAACACCAGTGTTATAAGAGATGAGAGAAAGAAATTGAGTATATTCTGTAATAAGACAGCTGTAGTAAGCATGAATAACAATAGTGTCATTTGAAGTTAACTTACAGTATTTGGAAATGTAAATCGCAAACTAGGGCAATCACAAAACAAGAGCAAACCAAACACAAGGAAAAAATTTTTAAAGAAGTACAGACGATATGAGAGGAGAGAAAGTGGAATCATATAAAATGTTACATTAAAACCAGAAAAGACACAAAGAAGAATATCCAACCAAATCAGTGATCAAGCAATATCTTTAACTACAAATGATCTAAGCACACCAATTAAAAGAGATTGGGTGGATTTAAAAAATTAATATCCAACTATATTTTGTCTATATGAAACTTACTTTTAATATAAAAACTCAGATATGTTAAAAGTAAAAAATGTGTAATACCACGGATTTGATAATGGGAACAAACAAAAAAAGTAAAAAATGGGGAGCAATATACTTTGCTAACGCTAATGAAAAGAAAGCTGGGATAGCTATATTGATTTCAGAGAAAGCAGACTTCGAGAAAAAATTCTCATGTGTTACATAATAATATTGAAATTACATAATGATAAAGGAGCAAATTTTTAAAGGAAATGTAGTCATTGTTAAAATGTATGTACCTTACAACACATCTTCCAAATATGGGAGGTAAAAGATCGTAGAACTTTTGGGAGGCTAAGGTGGGTGGATCACTTGAGGTCAGGAATTTGAAACCAGCCTGGCCAATGTGGTGAAACTTCATCGCTAGTAAAAATACAAAAATTACAAAATACAAAAATTAGCTGGGTGTACTGATGCATGCTTGTAATCCCAGCTACTTGGAAGGCTGAGGTAGGAGAATCCCTTGAATCCATGAAGTGGAGGTTGAAGTGAGTTGAGATTGTACCACTGCACTCCAGCCTGGGTGACAGAGTGAGACTCTAAATAAATAAGTAAATAAATAAATAATAAATAAAGATAGATAGAACTCAAAGAGGAAATAGACAAATCTACTACTGTAGTATAAAATATCAGCATTCCTTTTTTTTCTCAAATTGAGACACAGTAATTATAGACATTTATGGGGTACACAGCAATATTTTGATACCTCCGATGTACAATGAGCACATCATGGTAATTGGCATATCCATTGTCTCAAACATGTAGTATTTCTCTGTGTGGGGAACATTCAATAGACTCCTTCTAGCTATTTGAAACTATTTAATATATTATTGTTAACTATAGTCTTCCTATAGTGCTAGAGAACACTAGAATTTATTACAACTGTCAAGCTGTAATACAGCATTCCTCTTTCAAATCCGCAGATTAGAAAGGCAGAAAATCAGGAAGGATATACTTTATGTGCCTTGATTTAATTGACATTTATAGAGCATTCTATTCAACAACATCAGAATATACATTCTTCTCAGGTTCATTTGAAACATTCATTAACAAACCATATTCTGGGCAAAAATACAGCATTACAAATGTAAAAGTGTGAACATGATGGAAGGTGAGTTCTCAGACAATAATGAAATCAAACTAAAAGAACAACAGAAAGATAGCTGTAATATATAAATTCATTTGGAGATTAAAAGCATACTGTTAAATAGCACAGAGGTTAATGAAATCCAAAGATGAATTATTTTGAACTAAATGAAAATGGAAGTAAAACTTCTCAAATGTGTGGGATGAATTTAAAGTTTTCCTCTGAGGAACATTTATAACATTAAATGCACATATTAGAAAAGAAAAACATCTAAACTCAATATTCTAACCTTCTACCTTAAGAAGCAAGGCCAAGCGGAGCATGCTATGCCTAAAACAAGCAGAAGAAAATGAATTTAAAAAATTAGAGTCAAAAATCAATGATACTGAAAACAAGAACCAGTGAAACCAAATGCAGTTTTCATCAATGAAACTGGTCAACCTCCTTCTAGGCTAACCAAGAATGAAGAGAGAAGATACAGATTACTCATATCATAAATAAAATAAGAATCATCACTAGGGATTCCAAGAACACCAAGAGGATAATAAAAAATACAATAGAAAACTTCCCACAAATTCAGTAACTTAGATAAAATAGACTGATTCCTTGAAAGACACAATCCACCCAAACTCTTACAAGAATGAATCGATAATCTGAATAGACTTATGTTTTGGGATATGAATAGACTTATGCTTTTGGGTGTTACTTTTCTGGCCAGAAACCTCTGTACCCAGTGGTGCCTTAGCCCAAGTTTTGCTGGGGCCCATTGGGTTCACTCCGCCCAGTCAGCTTGGCAGGTTGTGCTTGGCTCATGCTATCAGCAGAGATCCCGTGCTTGCTAAGGGTGAGTCAAGTGAGGAGCAGTAGTGGGGAGGGGGGCGGTTGTGAGCGAGTGTGGGGTCCTGCCACTGTGCACAGACATGCTGGCTGCTACCATGGGCGGGCAGCTCCAGTTCCGGCATGGGTGCCAGTTCTCTGTGAGGCCCTGGCTGGACCAGGTGCACCACAAGTAGCTTCCCCAGTTGGCACCGGGGAATGCAGTGGTACCTGGAAGCTTGGAAATGCCAGGAACCACAGGTCTCCCTCTTTGGAGACCTGGGCTTGGGGAAGTCCCAGGTCCAGGATCCCCAAAAGGCTGCAGCCCTTTTCTCTTTCTCTTCATCCACAATGTGGCGAGCAAGGCATGTTTCAGCCCTGTTTGGGTTACAGCTCTTTTGGCTTTGCCATTCAACAGGTCCTGAGTTCTTGTCCTGCAACCAGGAAGAATGAAGTATGCAGCCAAGTGGAGGGTGAGCAAGATGAAGTGGAGCTTTACTGAATAATAGAACAGCTCAGAGGAGACCCACAGTGGGTAGCTCCTTCCATAGTCAGGATGTTCTGAAGAGTGTTGAGCTCCTAGCAGACAGGAGGTCCTGGAGTGTGAAACCTCCCTCTGCAGGCTGGTCATCCCTGAGTGCTCAGCTTTCAGCAGAGAGGATAGCTCCTCTCTGCAGGCAGGCAGGTCATAATGTGGTCTCTCCAGTTCTCAGCAAAGAGGGTAAGTGCATGCTGACTGGTCCATGGGCAGCCATGAGTAGACCCAGATAAAAGCACCACCATGGGATCAATGGCCAGCACCTAGGCTTCAGGTCCTCCACAGTCTGAAGGTGAGTCTTCACCAGGAACCAGCCCCCTTTTGCCCAGGAACCTGTCTGCCTCCTGCTACTGGTCATGGCACCCAGGCTATTCATGCCAAGGGGCTCCTGCAGGCCAGTGCCGGGATGTCCTCAGCATCCCCTTCACCTCCCTCCAATGCTTATCTGCACCAAAAGTCTGGAGAGGGCTGAGGTGGGAGTGGGCTGGTGTGTCAGCACTACGGCAGGTATGTGAACGTGGCCGAGTTGCAACAGTGCCTGGGCTGAGCCCCGACTTTGATCCAGGATCACAGCAGGCACTGAGAGTGTGGAGAAACCAGGCAGTGGGAGCAGGCACTTCCAATCGTGTGGGGTAGAGGAAGGCGGCCTACCCATCCCGAGACTGCAGAGATGCCTGGGTTCATAGCTGCAGCACAGTGGCTGCAGTTGCCCCATGGGGAGCACCTTCCCCACCAACTGAGAAGGGGTGGGGATCCCACTTGTCCCCAGCTCCATCCATCTCCTTGGAGTGTACAGCCCCAGTTGCACCTCCTCGCAGCCTGGGATGAGAGCTCCAGGTCCCCGCTGGGCCCTTCTCTTCCCCCTCCTCCATGCCTGACCACCTTGCTCTCCCTCCAGCAGGAGACTTGCCCAGCCTCATCATGTGGCCTCTAGGGTGACAGACTCCAGAGGGCTCCCAGGGTTGGGCTTCAGCGACTGTCCACCTTCCCCACGTCCTCCCAATGCTGTCAGCAGGTGAGAGCAGTGACATGAGGCCAGGTCCAGAGTAGTGGAGGCTTTAGGCCTGGGAGTGGGTCCTGCCTGGCTGTGAAAGGGTGGCAGGCAGCAGAGTCAGCTACCTTGGGGACACAGGGCACAGGGGATGTGGGGGGGCAAAGGGGCCCCACCACTGACACTGTTGCTCTTGCAGCCATTTCCACTGCCACCACCCATGTCCCCCACTCCCTCGCCCCTCTCCACCCACTGCTGCAGCTAGCATGATGGCAGTAGCCGCTCAGGACAGCCCACCACTGCCATCACTTATATCTATTAAGGAAGCCATCACTTATATCTATTAAAGAAATTGAATCAATAATCAATACAATTCTAAAGAAGAAAATGCCAGACACAGAGCATTTTACCAATGAAGTTCACCAAACATTTAAAGAAAAAAAAAAGATACTAATATTACACAATCTTTTTCAGAAACTACAAGCAGAGGGAATACTTTCTGACGCATTCTTCATGCCACACTGACAGGCTGGAAACTCTGTGTGATAATATGATATAGGTATATATATATATCTCTATAATGTACCATCATGCTGAAAGATGTTAATAATAGAGGAAACTGAGCGTGACTGTTTGGAAACTCTATACCATCATCTCATTTTTTTCTATAGATCTAAATATTCCAAAAATAAAATCAATTGAAAGTAATTGAATTTGATACTAATACCTCTTTGGGGAATAATATATTTTTTGATATACAGTTTGTCTTCCAGTAGTGTATACTAAGATAGATTGACAAAAATATCCTTGTCATTAACAAAGTCATTGCAGGTGAAATTATGTGGAAGTCTAAATACAGTATCATAGCTGTTTTTAAAAGATTATATATAAACTACCAATAAAAGGGCCTTGACAATAAATTGGTAAAATTTTACCAGAAACCTATGACACTTTATGGACATAAAAATATATTCTAAATTGGTAAATAAATGCCAATGAAGGGTGGGGTTCTTCCAAGTATGGCAGGGTAGCTTGCATCCAATGAACCATCAGCTGAACTAATGTACGGTGGCCCAAAGCAACTAGAAATTAGAAAGAAATTGAACCCTGAAAGAATGGAACAGTACTAGTAAAATTTATCTTCATACAGATTTTTGTCTGAGGCCATTACCCAAAATGTATGAAGTAGAACAAACATAACTAAAGCAAAAAACTGCAGTATTTTTTTTCTGAAGGATCAGTAGGCAGAATTCAAGGCTTTTAGTTTTCTGAAAATGTTTGGCTAATCCCTGAAGTATACATGCCTGAGGGCATACCATACAGCTGAATTAAAAGTACCATCTGGAAGAGTAGAAGACTAAAGGAGATTCTAGCTTCTACTCACCTGAGAGAATGTGTGTTTCATAAGATGAATCCAGCTAAGTTAACTGCCTGCAACAACAACTACAAACTCTTCAGCTCTTTACTGAAGGAAAGCAGAATTCAAAATTTCTACAACATATCATCTCAATGTTTAGTATAAAATAAAAATTAGTAAACATAGAAAAAACAAGGAAATGTTACCTATAGTTCAGAAAAAAATAGTTACTAGAAACCTATTATGCTATCACCTAGAATTAAACTTAGCATAGAGATTTTATAAATTTAAGTTTCAGGACTTAAGAGAAAAATGATAATAATGAATGAGGATGTGAGAAATCTCAGCAGAATTAAGTAAAAATTCTAGAACTAAAGGTAAAATATCTAAAATAAAAAATTTACTTCATTGTCATAGCAGCAAATTAGAGATGACAATAAATGTTTTGTTTTATTAGTTATAGATATATAGAAATTATCTGACCTTAAGAACAGAAAGAAAATGATTTTTTTTCTTTTTGAGACAGAGTCTTGCTCTGTCACCAGGCACCAGGCTGGAGTGCAGTGGTGCAATCCCGGCTCACTGCAATCTCTGCCTCCTGGGTTCAAGCAATTCACCTGCCTCAGCCTCCCGAGTAGCTGAGACTACAGGCGCGTGCCACCACAACCAGCTAATTTGTATTTCTTTGGTAGAGACGGGGTTTCACCATTTTGGCCAGGATGGTCTAGATCTCTTGACCTCGTTATCCACCTGCCTCGGCCTCCCAAAGTGCTGGGATTACAGGCGTGAGCCACCATGCCTGGCCGAAAGAAAATGATTTTTAAAATCCAAACAGTGATTTATAAACAATATCTCATGGCCTAGTATAGAAGTAATTGAAGTTCCAAAGGGAAGGCTATAGAGAACAAAGCAGCAAAACTATTTGAAAAAATAATAGTCTAATATTTTCCAAAGGCAGTGAATTAAGAAACTCAATAAATCCCCAAGTGTGATAAGTATAAACACAGCATACATGAGCACACACATTGTCACTTTATATTTAGATTGAAACTCTAAATGTAAGGAAAAATGTTTAAAGCGTCCTGAAAAGAATGAATGATACATTATTTACTAGGAAACAATATGATGAATAACAATGACTTCTTATTAGAAACAATGGAGTCAAGAGGACAGTGGATTGAGATCTTTACAGTTCTGAAGCAAAATTGACAAGTTACAATTCTGTATCCAGGAAATTAAATTTCAAATATTCAAGAAAAATTACTATATTTACAGATATGCAAAAGCAGAGAATGTGTTGTTGTTGGACCTGCGCTATAAGAAAGACAATTCTTCAAGCTGAAGGATAGTAACACCAGATGGAACCTTAGAACTGCCAGAACAAATGAAGATCATTGGAAACAGTAAATATACTTTTAATTTTTATCTGATTTACATTAAGAAACACATCTGTCTAAAACAACAAACTTATTTTCTACGTTTAATAATGTAAGTAGATGTTATATATATGACAAATATAGCATAAAAGATTAAGTAAATGTAAGCATAATACTATTTTATGTAAAGTTTCATAATATTAAATCTTAGTAGACTGTGATATATTAAGAGCACATATTTTAATTCCTAGAGTGACCACAAAAAATAAAGGAAAGAGATAAAGAGTTGATATGCTTTGGCTGTGTTCCCACCAAATCTTATCTTGAATTGTAACTCCCATAATTCCCATGTGTTGTATGAGGGAACCAGTGGGAGGTGATTGAATCATGAGAGCAGATCTTTCCCTTATTGTTTTTGTGGAAGTGAATAAGCGTCATGAGATCTGATGGTTTTAAAAATAGGAGTTTCCTTGCACAAGATCTCTTCTCTTTTCTGCCGCCATGTGAGACATACCTTTCACCTTCAACCATGACTGTGAGGCCTCCGCAGCCATGTGGAATTGTAAATCCATTAAACCTCTTTTTTTATATAAATTACCCAGTCACAGGTATGCCTTTATCAGTGGCATGAAAACAGACTAATTCATAGCATATTGAGACAAAGCCAGGATCTAAATAAAATTTGATTTAAAAATAAATTAACAAAAGTATCTGAAACCTAATAAACATTATTTTAAAATTCTATACCCCAGCACTTATTAGTTATATCACTGTTTCAAATAACATATCCATTTTGAGGAATAGTTTTATCAAGTATAAAAATAATCTTGAGGTTGCTCTTTAAAAGGTTATAAGATAACATTAAAAAGTACCAAATATAATCCCTGTGATTCAATAAACACACAGTAATCTCCAATTTTCATCTTTATCTTAGAAGAACTAGGAGGTTACTTCAATACGATAGCAGCAAAATAGGTTTTTAACAGCATCTGAATATATTAGAAAAATGATAGTAATGAAAGAAGTATATGAGATTATGCATAGGTTAATGACTGACACATCAAAAGAAAGCAAATATAAGGTTTTGTGAACATGTAATTTAAGTATGCTGAAGGCAATAAAAAGCTAATCAAAGGGCTGAGAGTTTTCTTAGCATAAATATCATGTAGAGAGGAATACTGAAAAAGAAAGACAAGAGCAGTATGGAGATGCAAGAGCTGTTAGTAGCACAGAAAACAGGAAACGACATCATCATCTCCAGGTGCAAAAGGAAAATGCAAAACCTTTTCACCTTCAGTCCTTATAACAAAATGACTGACTGTGAAGAATCAGTCATAAACTTGAAATTGTAGCCTTGTTACCTAGTTAATTGTTTTATTAAATGTTAAATTCTATATTGTGGGAACAAAAGTGAATTGCATGAACAAACAAAAGTAAAGCTGACTATCTTTTAAATGCAGAAATTACAATTTTTGTTTTCTCTACAAATTCATGGTTAAAGTTATGAGATGAAGAACAAGCCCTCAGTTTCTAATCCCTAAGAAAAATCCTAGACTTTGAAAAAGCTGTAATATGTATGACCAGCTTGTACAGTCACTTGAATTTTGATAACTAGATCCTTTGATATTAGATTCTCTTATCCTCTTCTGATTTTTATGATACACAATCATATACCTGTTTTAGAATGTGGTAAAATCCAAAACACTGTGAAAAAATGTTGCCTTTAATGTATCAAAAAATGTTCTAATTCTGATATTTTATTCATTACGATTATAATTTGTCATCGGATTCAATTATTCAGAAACAGATGATAGCAGTGTGTTCTAGTCAGTAAATCTACTTCGTTTCTTTATGCACATGGCATATCCTTTGAGTGTCTATTGAAGATGTTCAAAAATTAAAATAAAAATCCTACTGAAGCCAATTTCTGAGAATCACAAAAGCATATGATACTGAATTTGCTGTCTTGGAAAAGTTAACTTCCGTATGGCACTCTCAGAAAGGCTGTGCTTTCTCTACCAATTCACTGGATTTTCTAAGAGATAAAGAACAATTCTTAATGGGAGTAAGAATGGGAAAAATTATGACAGACAGAAAAAGAGAAAGGACAATGCATGTATAAGAAAAGAAGAAAGGGAGGGAGGAAGAGAAGAAAAGAGAGAGGGTGACATGGAGGCACGGAGGGAAAATTAAAGAAGGATAGAAGAGAGTTTGACTCCATTTTTTTATAATTGCCTGTTCTTCCTCTTCTGGCCTGCCTCTCAGAAAATTGATAAGAAAGCCTGGGTGCCTCCTCCTTGGTGCGAGCAAGGGATTCAAACTGTGCATGCCCTTGCCCACATCAGGAAACACACAACTCTGCCTCACACTTGTTCACCATATAAAAACCCCAAGCCAACCTGCTTTTCTTGCTTACTTAAGCTATTTTTGGAGCAGTTTGAGAAGCGCACCCATGATAGACACATAAATCTTTATTATCTGAGTAATAAATAAACCCTCTAGGTGTGTGTGATTTTGTCAGTTTTGACATCAGAACCAAATTTTGGGTGGGAGTCCATCTTGTATCTGAAGGGTGACTGCAACAGAAAGGACTTAAAGAAGATGAATGAAAATAAGGTAAAAAGAAATAGTGAGAGGGAGAAGGCAGTCAAAAGCTAATGCTTTTTAAATGAACTTCTTCCTCCCAACAACAAAAGCATGGTGCCATCCACATTCCTTCCCCAATTATGAGAACTGTTCTCAGTTCTACCCATAAGAACTGAGAAACAGTAATAACAACATGGAAATAGATATCTAAGTGATAACATTATGGGATCCATCTGAGTTAGAGGAACCAAGCCAGGCCAAAAGGTAGAAAAATGTTCCCTATCATTTGTTGCCCAGTGCTTAAGTTTTGGTGGCCTAAAGAAAATTCAATTTGTGCTTCTATAAAAGTACCACAAATGTTAGAATAAATTGGATAAGTTTACTATAACCACTTCAAAATAATAGTAGCTACTTATCCATGAAAATTTTTTTTCTTTCGCTTTTTTTTGAGATGGAGTCTTACTCTATTGCCCAGGCTGGTGTACGGTGGTGCAATCTCAACTCACTGCAACTTCTGCCACCTGGGTTCAAGTGATTCTCCTTCCTCAGCCTCCTGAGTAGCTGAGATTACAGGCATGCATCATCATGCCATGCTAACTTTTGTATTTTCAGTAGAGATAGGGTTTCGCCATGGTGGATAGGCTGGTCTTAAACTTCTGACCTCAGGTGATCCACCTGCCTCGGCCTCCCAAAGTTCTGGAATTACAGGTGTAAGCCACCATGCCTGGCCCCATGAAATATTTTGTGTTATTTTCAGGTAAGCTTTTTCATAAGAAATTCTTCATCTAATTATCCCATCAGTTCATTGGATGTATCTAACATTATAGATATTTGGGTTACACAGGATTGATAACTAGATAAGGGTATGCAAATTGCTTGTAATCATACCTGAGTTTTCCCTTTGCAAATAAAAATAATAAATCTATCTCCACAGTATCTAACTGTGCTTTGGACCTTTGGTATTAAATATACTGATTGATATGGCCACTCAATCTTCTCTGTAATCCAAGTTTTGTTAAGTTTGATCACTGAAAGGCTGTTTTGGTTCTTGAAAAAAGCCCCTTATTAAATTTTATTTTTATTTTACTGCATTTTTAGCTTTCAGCATAGTTTATAAGAAACAGTTATAAGAAAAAGGATGGCTCTTCAAATCAGCTGTTATGAATAACTTTACAAACATGTGTTTTTCCCACCTCCAACTTAGAAGGAAATGCATCATATATTCATTTACATTTCACTCATTAAATAAATACTAATTGAGAATCTATGATGTACCTAGCAGTGTGAGAAGTGCTAGGGATAAAAAATGAACTATGAAGTAAAATCAGTTTTAGCTCCTTCAAGCTTACAACTTGGTGGGGTAAGAAATATTACAAAATAAGTGCCTTTTTACAAACTATAAAAGCGCCATTAAAGAAATGTGAAAAAGAATATATAACAAAGACATGCAACTGACTGATCTGAGCTCTAAAGGCAGTGAGGGTATTATTAGATAAATATTATTTCAAGTCCAGGGGAAAGTCAGGCTTTGTGATAGGAGGGGAATAAGTGAATTGGGGGAACTGAAAGGGATCTTTGATAGAGTAAGAATTCTATACATCATCATAGTTCCTTATGTGCATGTGAATGCATGTATATTGTGTGTGCAAGTCTCTGAGAAAGTTCCTATTTAAATTTAATACTGGGTCATAATAATTATGTGATATTACATTTTTTGTATAATTGCTATTCTTTTCATCCTTGTAAATTTTTGGTCTAAAATTCTCTATATGAGTTGTTGTGTTTTATAATGTCATTTTTATTCCCCTTTGGAACTGTTAAAGGAGAGAGAGAAGATAGATATGAAAGAAAAGAAAGAGGAAAAGGCACTTTGGGAGACCGAGGCGGGTGGATCACGAGGTCAAGAGATCGAGACCATCCTGGTCAACATGGTGAAACACTGTCTCTACTAAAAATACAAAAAATTAGCTGGGCATGGTGGCGTGTGCCTGTAATCCCAGCTACTCAGGAGGCTGAGGCAGGAGAATTGCCTGAACACAGGAAGCGGAGGTTGCGGTGAGCCGAGATCGCGCCATTGCACTCCAGCCTGGGTAACAAGA
This sequence comes from Aotus nancymaae, assembly GCF_030222135.1. Classification (NCBI taxonomy): domain Eukaryota; kingdom Metazoa; phylum Chordata; class Mammalia; order Primates; family Aotidae; genus Aotus; species Aotus nancymaae. The sequence continues at coordinate 28,858,764 of NW_026988435.1, forward strand.
GCGAAACTCCGTCTCAAAAAAAAAAAAAAAAAAAGAGGAAAGAAAGAAATAAAAGAAAAATGATAAACCTAACATCATTCTAGCTGGAAGGAGGAAAAGAAAGGCGGTTATAATAAATTATCTCAGCACATGGTTAATATATATCCCATAGCTAAATTTGTCTTCTGTCACCTACACTGTAAGATAAAATAAAACTAATTATATTGAACCATATTTTTAGATAAAATAAACAAACTTTGAGGACTGAATGTTTTAGTAAAAACCCTCAGATTTCTCTAACATGCTAAATTTCAGGATAGAAATACAATGTATCATTGACTCAGAGCCTTAAAGGGTACCTCAGAAGACCAAAGTTATATCCCTAGATTTCTTCCAAGGAAAGAGATTAAAAACACTTAGAAACTTAAAATTTCTTGTAATTGGATAACCTTTAGTTTGATTGGCAATTTACCAGTGTAAATAAAAGGTGAGCTTTAATTTACAGCCTCAGTATGACTTATTGAAAAATTAAATCATTTCCATATTTGCATAATCAAATTTACTATCTGTAATTAACTAACCTTTAGAAAATTTATTTTTAATTTCCTCCTGTCAACATATCTGAAAAATGCCAGGTTAACAAGCTTTTGCATACAAGCAACTACATTAACGTAGACGTTATAGCAAGCATTAGATAGATGAAACAGTCATGTCCTAAGTTAATTAAAGAGCTGTCATCTTATCACATTGTTCACTTGAAAACATATGGAAAAATATTTTATATCAATGCTAAATGACAACAAAATCATAAGACACCATTTTAAATACACTAATCAGCTAAAGTAATCTAATCAGCACTTTTTACTTGGAATTCCTTTATATTTTATAACACTATGTTTCATTCCACGGCAAAATCTAAATATTAACATTCAATTGCTTTCATTCTAATTGTTCTAACTCAACTGTAATGTGTTTATATTTTGTCACTGAACTTCAGAAGCAAGAGTTGTACAGTGATGTTTTTGAAATCTTGAATGGTATAATAGAGAGTAATTTCTTGTCTCACTCCATGCTTGACATAAGGAGTGTTAAGGGAGAACTAAAATGTATGCTACTCTACCATACAATTTAGTTCTCAGGTACTCATGTAATAAATATGTTTTTTATACATGCTTACATTGATAAGTATATACCACATATAAATATATACATATATACACCATTCTTCAGATCGTATGACTATAGAAGTTGAAAGATCTTTTTATTCAATAATAAAAAATATGGATGTGAGGGCAATCTGGCTGGTACATCTCTCACCCCATTGATCACCAGGGTTGATTCGGCTGATCTGGCTGGCTAGGCTGGTGTCCCCTTCCTCCCTCACCACTCCTTGTGTGTCCCTCCCGAAAATGCGAGCTCTGTCGAAGAGGATGACTATCCCTGACAGAGGAGGATCCGTCTTCGGTCAAGGGTATGGGAGTAGCTGTGCTCCCTGCTAGAACCTCCAAACAAACTCTCAATTATAAAACATAGCACCCAAAAATTTAGCAACAAACTCTTTTCTAGGACTTACCAAGCTCTGATAAATGCTCTATCTATTAATTACAATTCATAGAAAGAAAAGCAGTGGTAGCAGGTGGCATTATGAATTTAAATTAGTTCCAATGTGAAGGACAGCAGGGGCTCTTCTATAGCAGCTTCCTGAAAGCATGACACCAGCAATATTATGTGTTTTCTAAACTAGTCAGTTCATTAGCTTTCCACCAAAAATTGTGATACCACTTCACTGTCCTAAAAATACTAGTTTGTTCACTCATCAGACTTCTACCTTGACATAAGAAATCTAGGGTATTGATAGTGAAAGATGTAAAATGAAACAAATAAAAACAGATACCTTTTAAGCCAGTTCTAGAAAGAAGAGCCATCTTATGTATATAAATGCATATCTTTATATAGATACCTTTTAAGTCAGTTCTAGAAGGAAAAGCCATATTATCATAGCTCTTTATTTATGTATATAAATGCACACACATACAGAACCTAGGAAGAAAATATTCAGACTAACTCCACGTCTTGCTCTTGTCAACAAAATTAAATTAAATATATGAAATACTTAATATTACTTTTTAAAAAGATTGACCTTTGCTAGATTAGAATTTAGCTTTTTTATGTCATGCTTCAGAAAAAGAGACCACAAGCCTTTAAAAATATAATTGAGCATCTTTTCATCCTTTATTTCTTATCACAAGAATTCACCACACCACCTATCTAGATGTCTGAGTCAAAAACTTGGGACTTATCCATCACCATTCACACCCATGTCCTTCATATTTTACCTTCTAAATTTGTCTCAAGTTCTCCCACTTAAACCAAGTTATCACCTGTGTCCAGGTGACTAGATTACTGCCATACAGTGTATAGCTCTAAAGAGGAAACTTAATTCATCAAGAGTTAAGTTCTTCCTAATTTTTCTAGAAATATGTTTTCAATCTCATTTTTATTGACTTACAAATCTTAGAGACTTATAAACTTTATTATTTAAAAACTTCACCACTAAAAATCTTATAGATTATAAATGAGTGAGAAAAATAATTAAATTGCATGTCATTTACATCAGAAGATAATCTAACAGGTTATTATTGAAATATACAAAAGTAGACTCTTCTCAAGCCAACATTATTGGCCACTGTATCATAAAATATAGATTGTAGATGGCAAAAGGAATAATTATTTACATTATATAATTTTCATTCTTTCATTAGAGTGATCACTATAAGTCAACTTTCATTTGTACAAGTTTGAAGCAAAAGCTATAGGAAAATGATACAAATTAATAAGCTACACTCTAATTTGAATAAACAGAATTTATATCTGCTTTTTCTACAGATTTCTTTTTCCTAATGACTTGCTCATTTGGCAAACTGGCACTAATATAATAACTCTGTGGTTAACTGATGTTATTGAAGACTGCTTTAGACTAACTGACTATCTGCATACCTCCAAAATTCATATGTTAAAACCTAATCCCTGGTGGGGCATGGTGGCTCATACCTGTAATACCAGCACTTTGGGAGGTCGAGCCAGGTGGATCAAGAGGTAAGGAGATGGAGACCATCCTGGCCAACATGGTAAACTCCGTCTCTACTAAAATACAAAAAATTAGCCAGGGGTGGTTGTGGTGCACCTTTAGTCCCAGCTACTCGGGAGGCTGAGGCAAGGGAATAGCTTGAACCCGGGAGATGGAGATTGCAGTTAGCCAAGATCACACCACTGCACTCCAGCCTGGCAACAGAGCAAGACTCCATCTCAAAAAAATAAAAGAAAAAACAACAACAACAAAAAAAACCACCTAATCCCCAATGTGATAGTATTTGGAGATGAGGCCTTTGGGAGATGATTAAGTCATTAGGGCGAATGGGACTAGTAGCTTCTAAAAGAGGCTCCAAAGACTCGCCTTGCCCTTTCCCCATGTGAGGACACAATGAGAAGACAGTTATCTGTGAAGCAAGCAGTGGGCCCTCACAGACACCACACCTGCTGATATCTTGATTTATGGCCTCCATAACTGTAAGAAATAAATGTTTATTGTTCAAGCCAATGTATTTTCTATGGTATTTTGTTGGATCAGCCCAGATTGACTAAACACAGAAAAATGTATCACTAAGTATCACATATTCCTCAATTCCCAACTATATCCATCACAGAGTTCCATATACAGTCTCTCAGCCTCTCTTCCCTCGGGCAACCACTACCCATTACATATGGCAGCTCTTCTCTATCTCTTAACTTCTCTAAGACCCGAGACTCCTCTGTGTCTTAGCAATAGCAAAGTAAAAATTGACATTTCTTCATATGGAATAGTCTTCATCCAAGGATGACTCATCTACTTTTATTATGCAGAGTTAATTTTACAACTAAAAGCCTTGAGAACTATCTAAAAATACCTAAGAAGCCAGAAAAGTTTAACCCAGCAAAACTCAAGGTTTAGATATTTATGAATAAAACTATAAAACTGTAGATATATAAAAAGGAAAACTAAATAAATGGATATACAGGCCATGTTATTGGATTAAACCATAAAAAAGTCCTTTCTCAGTTAATGAGTAGTTTCAATGTAAAGTAAATAAAAACCTGACTTCACAGAATTTCTTCCTGCTTTTCTTCCCTCCCTCCCTCCCTCCCTCCTTCCTTCTTTCCCTCCCTCCCTCCTTCGTTCCTTCCCTTTCTCCCTTCCTTCCTTCCTTCTTCCTAAGTTCCTTCTTTCCTTTCTACCTCCTTTATTTATTATAAAATAAATATTTCATGTAGAAAACTATGTGTCACTTATTATAATAGATGCTAAGAATACTAGAGGAAATAATATAGATATATATTTGCACTCACTAAAATTGGCCTGGTAACAAATACAGACAATTAAATAGAAATTAGGATAAATTCAAATGTGTATATATATATATGCACACATACATAGAGACACAAACACATATATATACGCACACACATACATATAGATGTGTGTGTATATGTAATAGTTAGATGTATATTTCTTCTTTGTCTTCAAATAACCGTAAAAAAAATAACCAAAAAGACTATTTCATTACATGGAGCAATAAACTATTTTGCTGAATAGACAACATATTTTTCAGATGCAAATTCTACCCAAATCTATGTAAAGGTTTAGCACCATTCCAATCAAACTTCCACTAAAAATCTTTTTTAAACTTGACAATGTAATTTTTAAAATCCATTTAGAGGAGAGAACAGGCAAATACAGACAAGACATGGTTACAAATGAAAGTAGTGAGGAGTCATTGGCACTATCATATGTCAAAGTCTATTCTTATGATGCTAATGTTCTCTCTGTGTCCTTTGATGAGGTAAATACCTGAGAAAAAGCACATAACCCAGTTTGTGAAGAGTTAGAGAAGGTGTTTTAGAAGTGTCCTCTAAGCAGAGATGGGAGGAATGTGTAAAATGTCAACCAGGAGAAAATTCCCTGTAGTGAATTCTAGACACAGGAGATGACATGAGTAAAAGCCAGGAGGCAGTGTGGCACACAGGAGGAGATGAAAGTCATTCAGAACGGATGAAACAGTGTGGAAGCACCACATCTGAAGAGCTCTCAAGCCACATACTGAATGCAGTGTACTGAGCATTTATGTCTCTCCAAAATTCATACATTGAAATGTGAACTCCCAATGTGGTGGTGTTTGGAGGTGGGGTTTTGAGGAGGTAATTAGACATGATGGTGGAGCCCCTGTGACTGGGGTTAGTGCCTATATAAGAAGAGGCCAGAGAGCTCTCTTTCTCCCAAGTGAAGAAACAACAAGAAGTCAACAGTCTGCAACCCAGAAGAGGGCCCTCATCATACACTGAGTCTGCCAGTGTCTTGATTTTGGACTTCCCAGCCTCCCAAACTGTGAGAAATAAACATCTGTTATTTATAAATGAAGGTCTGCTATGGTATTTTGTTATAACATCCCTAACTGACTAAGACTAAGTAACTAAGATACATTGGGCTTTATCTCGAGGAAGAGAGAATCATTGAAGGCTCTGATGTTGAGGTAGCATTAGGTTAAGTTCTATTTTTTGAAAACTCTCACTTTTAATTTTTTCTTTTTTTTTTTTTTTTTTTGCTTTATCATTTACTCTTTATTGTGTTGTTTGAAGTACCTATGTAATGCAAGTATGTACTGTATTAATATACCTATATTTCCAAATAACATTACATGGTGTAGCCCACAGTCTCTGCAGAAGCATCATGAATAACCTGTGCCTTTATACTTTACAATCCATTATTGGTTGCTGTTAAAAGTATTATGAATACACTTTTCCAAACACACACATACACAGCTTACAATGGAATCCCAATGGAAACAAGTCAAATGACAACATCTGATGTAGGATCTATAAAATGTAGACTCTGCAATAAAAAGCCAAAGGCACATAAAAATGTATTTTAACTTTAAAAATAACTTAGTTACAGTAATACTTTGCCTGTGTCTTACCAACAAGTAGCTGACAGTCAAAATTTGCAATATAGATATAATATATAGGGATATATAAGAACTACAAGAAAATCCCCAAAACCCATAAAGTTCAAATGTGAAAACAGAAAAGTTTTTAACACTGGAGAATTCGCTATGGTGAGCCCAAGCAATATATAGAAAAGAGTCTAGAAAAAAGGCTTAGGTGTGAAATAAATTTTGACTTCCTCTTGCTCAGAAAATGTCGGAGTGCTGTAAAGTTCCTTAATGTGACTTGCCCAGCCCTTCATAGCTATTGCCAATCCTGGCCAAGCCAGATTTCTTGTGTGTCTGCAAACAATACATGAGCCGAACATCACCAATGCCTGCTGAAAGTGGGCTCTGTTTTGCCAAGACAGGTTTTGCTTTGTTGTTTTTTTTTCTAAATTGTTTTTGCAAACAGAGCATAACAGGTAAAAAAAATACTTTGTAAGAATATTATTTTAGAAAACCCATCATAAAACTGCAAATACAGCTCCGGAAGCCCTTCTCTTCAACTGCGGTTAGTTTATTTTTTTGTACCTTTTACCCCAAAGGAAAAAAGTTGGCATCCTATTACTTATTTTTATCCATGACATTCAGCACCTCATCCAAAAGTGAGGGCCCAAGATCAAGCTGCAGGGAGAGCAGGGAACCTGTAAGGTCAGAGAGGGACTCCTCTGACTTAGTCTTTCCCTTGATGAGCTCACAGGGGGCGGGATGGTCAAACATGTCCTCGGCTGGCCAGTCAGAGTACTGTTCGGACAGGCTGGAGGAGTGGCTGTCCCTGCCCTGACTGGACTGAGAGGCAGAACCGCTGGAGCCCCACGAGGTGTCTCCCTGGTGGACTGTCCCGTTCTCCAACAGGCTGCTTTTCTCCTGAGCTTTTTCCTCCATGACAGGCTCACAGCTAAGCCTGGGCAGCTTTGTTGGCCCAAAGGACTCCTGTTTGGAATTAAATGTCACTGGTGACAACAAGGGCAACATGAGAGCTTGGGACCCTCCAACTGTCGGGAGGGAGATGGCATTTTTGAGCACTGGGGAGGGTGTTTCTGTGAACACAGAGTCCGAGGTGCTGTTGGCCCAGAAGAACTCGTTATGCCCAGGGAACTGGCCCAGGTGTGCTTTCTCCTGGTTTCCAGGTAAAAGCTCATAGTTCCCTTGAAGAAAGGAAATATCTCCAAAGACGTCGTGCTGGCCCTCTTTGCCAATGTGGATGGTGTGGCGAAAGTCTCCAAGCGGGGGACTGATCATATCGGGAGACAGAATGTCCCTCAGTTTAAATTTCTTTCCTTTCTTGTTATTGGCTGCTTTCAGGTAAATTGGGGTCTTGGCTGGCATTTTGGAATTTGAGGATATCTATTTTGCAAGCACGGAAAAATGGCCACTTTCTTCTCAGATGATATATATTTCTGAAGAATCTTTTTTGATAGGAACTGTCACATCATTTTTCTCAAGTGGCTTCAGAAGTCACTATGAATTGAGATGGGGTCAAAGAGAACCTTCCAGAGGCTACGGCCAAGTGAGGCTTCCTAGAGAGCCAGTTACATCATCCAGTCTTGACCATCACCAGGAAAAACCGGCCGCCGCCGAGGATCTCAACCGCTGCCCCGAGCCCCCCGCGGGCACACGCAGAACCAGCCTGCCGGCGCGTGCAGAACCAGCCGGGTCTGAGGGCGGGGCGCCTGCTCACCGCATTCTCCGCTCCGAGACGGCGTAAAGGCACCCCAGGTCCGCGGCCGGGTCTCCGGGCTGGCCCCGTGCCGCGGCCCCTCGGCCGCGAGAGAAGGTGCGCGCAACTCTAATTTTTTCTTAATGCAGGAAACTTGAATATGTTGAACTGCTAGTAGATGGAAAACAATAGATCAGGAAAAGTTGATGACAGAGAATCATTGATGAAATGAGATCCATGAGGGTGGGATAGAGGGTCCACAGGGTTTCAGTTTAGAAGAAGAGCTAGTGTACCTGCAATATTATTAATACCCTTGAATAAAATGTCAGTATCTCTTTGGTATCTGATTAAGCTTTTACCAAAAGATTGTCATATTAAAGTCATGATTTTTGCAACAGTTGAGGCTCATTTATATCCTGCTTACTAAGAATTCATCATATACATATATTCATCAGTATATATATAATAGTTAATTTACTTGATTGCTTAGTGAAATACCCACATAACATTTAGAACATTAAAAATGTAATAGAAATTATAATGACATTCATGGATAGAATCACACTTTTCTATTGTCTGCTTTGATGAAAAATTAATAACTTTAAATACAAATAAGACATCATATTGGATTATTTTATATTCTTAAATATGACAAACATTTAATATCACATTTTATCTTACTACTAATAAGGAATTTATTTTTAAATGATGGGGGAAAAAACATTTTATAACAAATTTATATTATGTAGAATAGTTCATCAGAAGCACAGATATGTCTTTCTCGTTATTGACTATGCATTTTCAAAGTAACCTGAAAGTAATTAGTGTGGTATTTTACATAGTGTGTTGCCTATGGCCATACTACCCTGAATATATGGACATTACAATCCTGAATGTGCCCAATCTTGTCCAAGATTGGGAAATGTGATCTGTGTACAAAAGTTAGTTGGGTGATGAACAGCCTAGCAACTTCTGTTCATCTAGTCAGTACTTTATGGGCATTGCCACAGTGACTTGGGAAATTATCTAGGGAATTATGCCGTATGGTATACTTGAAATGTGGCAAATATACTTAAAAGACCAGGAGTTTCTATTAATTCATTGACTGCATATATTACACAGAAAACACAGGACATTTGCAGAATAACTTGTTTCTTACTATCTGTCTTCATGTATCTGGTTTTATTCCACTCTCTTTCATCAAAGGTGGCCAGTAATCTGGAGACAAGCATTACCTCAATTAAAGATCCCAGAACACTTTACCCAACTAATTTCTACCATAACTGCTTTCCAATTATCTCACATCTAGTAAGCCATTTTCTATCCTTTGTAATGAGGGAATCTTTGACCCTAAAGAGACCCTTAACTACGTGCAATACAGGTTTGACCTTATATGCAAGACAAAGCAATTATTCCCTTCTCTCCATCCTGTCTACCTCCAGCTCCTGTCTAACTTAGCTCACCACTCTACGCCCTCGTGAATTCCTTCTACCCCTAGGACTCGTATGTTTTCTCTGGGCTCTTTACAACCCTGTGCCTATCTCTACTTTTTCACTTACCTCAATCCATTGTCAGTATCTGCTTAGATGTTTGCTTCACATACTATACTGTGAATTCTAAAGATCAGAGACTGTGTGTAGTTTTTCAATTTATAAGGCTTTGTGGTGTTATTTTTATGTAAAAAATTAAAATTATACATAAAATTATTTATTGACTACCCTGAGTAATCATAGCTCTATAACAAAAGGATGAAACAACATTCAAAAGACAGTTGAGCCTAGAGATAAATCAATTTAATGTGAATATTAATTAAGTATAGAGGCTGAGCTTCATCAATACTTTACATACAGCAATAAGCCTTGACATAAAATATGCTTAACAAATATTGATTAAATAAATAAATATATTTAAACTTTTGAGTATATTTTGAATATGTTTATATAATTAGATTCAAATACTCTCAATTTCCATTTCTTGAGCTCATGGCAAAATTCCTTTTTCAGGTTTCTCTTGGTATTATCTTGGAGCCATGTAATTAAGTAAGTTATCCAAAGACTATGGGTAAAAAGTGAAGAACATGATTTCCAGGCCCAGCTTCTGAAAGGTCTCCTGTGATCCTCCCCTATCTTATTTTCTTCATTCTCTGTGTCTGGAAGCTTAAGGCTTCAGGACAATAGAGCCCCAAGATGGAGAGGCACTGATCATTGAGTCACTCCTTGGAGGAATAAAACCTGAGAGGGTTTCTTGACCATTGGACTGTGAGGTAAACAAGGTACACTTTTATAGCATTAATTATGGAGGTATGTCCTAAGATCATGAGTGCTATGATTTGAATATGTCCTCTGAATTTCATGTATTGGAAACTTAATCCCCAATGTGACAGTATTAAAAGATGGAGGCTTTAATAGGTAATTGGATCATCAAGTCTCTGCCCTTATGAATGGATTAATTCATTCATTAATTTAAAAAAAATCCATGAATTAATGAAGTAATGGGTTATCATTGAAGGGAAACTGGGAGCTTTATAAGAAGAAAAAGAGACCTGAGCTAGCATGTTAACATGCTCTACCCTCTTGCCATGTGATACCCTGCACCACTTCAGGACTCTGTAGAATGCCAACCAGTGAGAAGTCCCTCTCACCAAATGCAGCAACTTGACCTTGGACTTCTCAGCATCCATAACTGTAAGAAATTAATACCTTTTAAAAATAACCTCATGATCAAGACCCAAAAGCAAATGCAGAATAAACAAAGATAAATAGGTTGGTCTTAATTAAACTAAAAAGTTTCTGCTTTTTGGAAACAACTGGCAGAGTGAACAAACAACCCACAGAGCAGGAAAAATCTTTGCAATCTATACATCCAACAAAGGACTAATATCCAGAATCTACGAGGAACTCACACAAATTAACAAGAAAAAAACCAACAATCTCATCAAAATGTGGGCTAAGGACATGAATAGACAGTTCTAAAATAAGATATACAAATGGCCAACAAACATGATAAAATGCTCAACATCACTTATAATCAGGGAAATACAAATCAAAACCACAATGCAATACTGCTTTACTCCCATAAAAATGGTCATTATAAAAAAATTAAAAAAAAATAGATGCTGGCATGGATTCAGTGAAAAGAGAACACTTCTACACTGCTGGTAGGAATGTAAACTAGTACAACCACTATGGAAAACAGTGTCAAGATTTCTTAAAGAACTAAAAGTAGAGCTATCATTTGATCCAGCAATCCTACTACTGAGTATCTACTGAAAGGAAATGAAGTCATTACACAGAAAAGATACTTGAACATGCATACTTACAGAAACACAATTTGCTGTTTGAAAAAGGTAGATGGTGTATATGTGCCACATTTTCTTTATCCAGTCTATCATTGATGGGCATTTCTTTGCTATCCATGTCTTTGCTATTGTGAACAATGCCTCAATAAACATACATATGCATGCATCTTTATAATAGAATGATTTATAATCCTTTGGGTCTATACCTAGTAATGGGATTGCTGAGTCAAATGGTATTTCTATTTCTAGATCCTTGAGGAATCACCACATTGCCTTCCACAATGGAATACTATACAGCAATAAAAAAAAGATGAGTTCATGTCTTTTGCAGGCACATGGATGAAACTGGAAACCATCATTCTCAGCAAACTGACACAAGAACATAAAACCAAACACCACATGTTCTCACTCAAAAGTAGATGTTGAACAATAAGAACACATGGTCACAGGGAGGGGAACATCACACACTGGGGCCTGGCCGGAGGGGTGGCTAGGGGAAGAATAGCAGGGGGTGGAGGGATTGGGGAGGGATAGCATTAGGAGAAATACCTAATGTAGATGACGGGGCGATGGATGCAGCAAACCACCACCATGGCACATGTATACCTATGTAACAAATCTGCACAATCTGCACACGTACCCCAGAACATAAAGTATAATAAATAAATAAATAAGAAAGAAAAATGTAGATGGGCAGCCCAAATGCCCATCAATCAACTAGTGTATAAAGATTTGTGAGACAGATAGATGATAGATAGATAGCTAGATAGATAGATTTCATGTATATATATATGTACAAATATATATATATGTATGTGCATATATATGAAAAGAAATTAAATAATAGCATTCACATTTACAGCAACCTGGATGGAATTGGAGACCATATATACATATGTGTGTGTGTGTGTGTGTGTGTGTATATATATATACACACATGCATATATATATATACACACACACATATATATATACACACACATATATATAAAAAGAAGTGAAATAATGGCATTCACATTCACAGCAACCTGGATGGAATTGGAGACCATTACTTTAAGTGAAGTATCTCAGGAATGGAAAACTGAACATCGTATGTTCTTACTCATAAGTGGGAACTAAGCTATGAGGATACAAAGGCATAAGAACGATACAATGGACTTTGGGGACTCAAGGGAAAGGGTGGGAGGGATTAAAGATTACACATTGGGTACAGTGTACACTGCTTGGGTGGGTGTAACAAAATCTCAGAAATGACCACTAAAGGACCTATTCATGCAGTCAAACACCACCTATTCCCCAAAAACCTATCCACATAAAAATAAATCAATAAACATAATTTTCAAATGGAAAAAATAAATTATCCAGTTTAAGTATTATGTTACAGACAACAGAAAATGGACTGAGAAAATGACATTGGAGTAGTAGCTTGGGAGATGACATCTGCTTTGACTTTCGAGTTGATAACCAACCAACATGATAAAAGAAGCCACAGAAAAAGAGATACCTAATATTGTCAAGAACCTGTTCACACTTTTTCATATGCTTATTTTTCTCCATCTTAGGAAGGTTTCATTGTGGTTCCACATGCATCCTTAGTACATGGAATCTTAGTACTTAAAAAAGGGTCTTAGATATTATTTTGTTCAACTACTATCTACACAGGAATCACCTCAGTATCACCCTAATATATGGTCATCCAAATATAATTATGCAACTTAAGATTCCTTGCAAAGGGCAATTTTGTAACTATAGTTGCTACCTGTTACATTGACAGCTATTAGATGTTACTGATAGAGAGAATATATATAGATGATGGATCATATAAAAAGGCTGATAGAAATAGAAAATTTGCAAATATTACTATTTTTATTTCTGGGTATTAAGATTATAAAACATGAGTATTGTGCTTTTCAATATTTTTTCCTGCATTTGGTATGCATTGTTTTTACAGTAAGAACAAAAATCTATACTCATATTTTAAAAGAAATAAAGAAAAATTTTTCTTTTTTTAGTTTCACTCTTCCTCTGTAACAAAACAGATAATTTAAGTGTATTTTCTAGATGAGAACTTTACAAATTCTCAGCTATAACAATTATTTTATATCTTTTACATTTTTCTTCTCCAAGTTAATTGTAGCTTTTTCTTCTCAATTTACTAACTGATTTACTTAAGGAACTTTACCTGAGGTGATTTTGAAATGTTCAGGATTATCCGATGGGCTGTTCATGTTCAGCAACCTCACCCTTTAGGGAACATTTGAGTTTATATGTGTTTTGAAAAGATACAGGAGTTAAAAGGCAAAACCATAACTAAATTGTCCATCATTAGATTGTTTTTCAATATAAATTTCCTGGTGTGTATTGTGGCATTTAATTTTGCCCATAATTATCAATAGAAAAATAGTTAACTATAAAGTCAATTGATAGAACTATTTACATAAAATGTGTTTCAAACTAAGATTTCAAAGGCAAAAATATAGATACATAATTAAAGCCACCAAAAGGTTCTTATTTGACAGGTTGGAGGAAGAAAAACATATCAATTATTTCTGGTAAGAATTTATGTTTTGACTTAAAAATGTTTTATGAAAATGTCAGCTAAATCTACTTTCTTATTAAAAGTAAAAAACAAAGCTCACATGTTGATGTGAAACTCAACCACATTTGTTCCAATAAACAATATACCTAAGGCAGGAATTAGCAAGAAAGTTTGGCTTCAATTACACATGAAAATGTTATTGGCAATGACAAACGAATACAATACTGTTTAATTAATTTCCTAGTGATTGTTTACAACATCTGACATATCCATTCACACTGATAACACTTAACCAAAAATACCGTATTGATTATTTATGTCATTACAGATATTTATAACTATTCAATGTAGTATCATAACCAGCCAACGTGAGAAATTTTATTCTTTAAATAGAGGCTTTCATGTGTTCATGAATTATTTTCTACTTATTTATTCTCATATTTACTTGGTTCATATGACAGAGTTGATCTGCAGTATTTTTCCTGACACTGAATTAAACTTGCTTTGTTGAGAAAGAATCAGCTACAACAGCTACAGCTCATGAACACCTAATAGCTGTTAACCATGCAATTATCATGCCTGAAATAACAGGATTATGTATAGCAGTTGGTAAGACAAGTTATCAGACATTTTCCCTCTTTTTAAAGGCTTCATCTTAAATCATGCAAAATACATTTTGGCAACATCTTCATGTTTTTAATTAACTTATAATGAACTTTTCTCATGTGTAACTGTTTCATATTTTCTTCTAGTTGCTATTTGCTTATTTTCTAGTAAAAGTAGAATGGTACTACCTTTGAATTTTTGTGAACATTACTTGTGTAAGGGGACTTTAGTTTCATCTGTGAAGGAGGCAGGATGAAACAGATTTCACATTGCTTCTTCAGTCCTTAGATACTCAGATTCTTCATGCAGAGACTCAACTGAGAAGTAATAATAATAACGAAAATATATTTGTTGTTTACATTCATTGAGTTCTTACTACAGGCCAGACTTGGTTCTAAGCACTTTACATTTATTAATGTATTGCCAGCCAATTAGATGGCAATGAATAGGATTGGGAAGACTTGAACTAATCTGATTAAACACTGCCATTAAGAAAAGCAGATAAGATTGATAATCTCACAAAAACTTTTGATACTTGATTTTTTTTACTACTTTTAAGAAAGATTAAACTCTATGTGGCACCAATCCAGGTATTCTTTGGAAGTAAAGAAGCAGCACACTGTTTCTTCCACTTGGAAGAATTTGTTTTCCGTATTAATGCTTCGGTAATTTTAGATCAGATCCTAAAATAACAGTGTAGGCTCCTCAATGATTTTAATTAATTTGTGCAAAATATGATTTCTCCTTCTTCCTCTATAGCTTTTATTCATCCCCATGCATACAATATAGCACACATTCAAAACAGGCTTAGGGTACAGGGGTTTGTTCTGAACAATATGGTTCAGGTTTGCTTATCCAGCATACTCTTTCTCATCACTTTTGCTTCCAGCCTTTAAGACTTTGTTAATGCCTTAAGCCAGTTCCACCTTTTTATCCCTGTTCAGTCAGAGGACAATAGAGTGGGAAGGAGGGCATACACCTGCAAACCATGTGCATTCAAATAAAATATTTATTTTTGTATCTT
Source organism: Aotus nancymaae (assembly GCF_030222135.1). NCBI lineage: Eukaryota > Metazoa > Chordata > Mammalia > Primates > Aotidae > Aotus > Aotus nancymaae. The sequence continues at coordinate 28,873,887 of NW_026988435.1, forward strand.
ATATAAAAAATAGCTCAGGTTTCTGATGAAAATGACTCAGTGGCAAGCTGAACACACTGATTTGTTTGACCCTCTGAGGAATCAGAATATTTTTATATGTGAAATAAGTAATGAATCACCAAAAAATCTTTGTTAAAATCCAGCAGGCAGTTTTCTTTATATTTTTTTCTGAAATTATGACATGCTTTCCTCTTGTACTAGAAAAGATATAAAAATGTATCATTGATAAAGCTTAAAATATTAAGCCTAAAATAATGAGCCTAAACTTCTAAGTAGTTAAAAACACGACTATAAATAGTACATATATTTTAAATAAACTTTAAGAGATACTTTCATTATTTTAAATTTTACTTTGGTCCATTTATTTCTGTGCGTGTTCATGTCATACTCTCCTCTTTTCAAAAGTCTGCTATGACTTCAATTTTCCTTCACAGTTTATAGTCATTCTACTCAAGAAGAGAAATGATTTGGAAAATGATGTGGAATAGGATTCTCCTGCTGCTTTCAATCCAGAAGATGCTATGTGGTGAAACCCGCCTAAGGATCCCCGCTGATCTGTAATGTTCCATCATCATTGCCAAAGTGTCTCCCCTGACCAGCAGCTCATTACTTTTTCCCCATATAGGAAATACAATTATTTGTCTCTGGATTTGATTTTCATAGAAAAATAAAACTTCACTATAAGACCGTCTGAAGATGATGATTAAATAATTCATTCGGTCATTTATTAATTCCTATACTAACACATCTATATTAAATACAACCATAAATGAATTTATTAAACTTTTATTATGACTTATTTTTGACAAAATGGGAACTTTTGTTACACACAGAAAATGTGATTTTAGCTAATGTTGTTGAAGTAGGTCATATTAAAATTGGAATGAAGATAGATATAACATATATATATATATCAAAGACCCACATGAAACCCATCATATTCAACTTATATTTCAGAAATCTTATTTTTTCAGCATTTTTAATATCTGAAAATAATGCAACTTTTAGAACACCTCTGGTTTCTTTTTTATAGGTAGCAAATGTTAACATAATTTGAAAGACTATAGTATAAAAATTACATGTTGGCATATATATTTAATGGTTGAGATATTTACTTTTACTTTCTAACGATTTCTGAGATGTATAGCAAATCGAAGATGTTTTTCTCCATTGTTCTTTCCCTTGATTTCTGCTTCTTTTAGTGTCCCCTTATCACAAAATTTCCAGTATTGTTTTAAAAATAACTGGTATTAATTCAAATTAATTATTAATGCTAACCTACTTTGCTTTACAGAAGTGTTTGCATTTTTAAAAGAAATGCCTAGGGGAAGACTGTCAAATTCTTTCTCACCTTTTGAGGGGCAATATTTTAGAGGATAGATGACCTACAATATATGCTATAAGAAACTATTGTTCCCATTGTTGTCAGGGCTAGCTGTGAGACACATGTAAGCAAGCCTTTGCATAAAAACAAATGAGCTCATAAAGAGAAGATTGAATATACATGGGATCCATTACTCAATGAGAAGCTTAAGTCCAAATCACTCTGGTTCTAACTGGCCTTTGCAGTTTACTCCTGTAGGGGCAGCATGGTGTAGTAAAAAGAGACAGAGCAAGTGTCATTTTGCTTTGGTCACATATTGGCCTTGTAAGTCCCAAACAACTAACTTTAATCTCTTGCCTTAGTTTTCTCACATAGTTGGCAACTATGGAGCACAGCCCAAATTTGAGCCACCACTTGTTTTTGTATAAAAAGTTTTACTGGTGCACAGCCACACTCATTCATCTACATATTCTCTGTGACTGCTCATGCCCTACAATGACAGAGTTGAGTAGTTGCAACAGAGACCATGTGATTTGCAAGACCTAAAAGATTTACAATCTGGTACCTCACACACACACAAAAGTTGCTGCATTCAGTTTTAGAAATTGCCAAACCCACGCAGACTATCCTCTTTTTCACAGAACTTGCCTTCCCTCCAACAGGTTGTGTTATTAATTATTATGCTGTGTGTAACTTTCTTTTGTTTGGGTCTTGATTCCACTCCTTTACACTTCCAATCTCTCTAAAGAGTTCCTTTTCATTCTTTTTCTTAGATTTTGGTGATTTCCAAAGTTTCATCTCCAGGTTACCTAAATTTTAATTACAGACTTTCGTACACAATCTCCTTAACCCCTGAACACAAGAGCAATCTCTGATTGTCCTATACATTCCATTATTCTCCTACTATACTTAATATGTTACAAAAATGATTGAGTGCTTTTTTCTTTTTTAAGCTTTTTCCCATTTGGCCAAATTCCAAGTACCTTATCAACAACCAAAACATATGGAACACTCAGTAAATATTTGAGGAACAAAGAAAACAGATCTTTGTCACTCAGTCTCCCTCTTGAATTCGACCTATAGATTAGACTTCTAACTTCCTATTGTGTTTTGCCAGTTTCATGCACAATAAAACAAATTTTTAAAGCGCTAAATGACCTGGTACTCCTAACACAATGAAACTAAGACTATTATTAAGGTTAACACTCAAGACTTGAAGATATAAATACAGCAATTATACAAATATATCACACTAAAGTGAGGTTAAAATGTGCTAGAAACAAAAGAAAAATGGAGATCACCATGGAGGTAAGATAAGATAATTAAATAAATAGTATAGATTCTAGATCATAAAGAAGACACACTCATCAAAGCAACTTAGACCTCTGTCCCTCTATTTAATAGAAGGAAACAGCACAGCTCTCCTAAGGATGTTGGCAACTCCTTTGATAGAAACAAGCTGTCAAATGCATAGGACTGCAATACAATCATGCATTGCTTAATGACATGGATAGATTCTGAGAAATGCGTCATTAGGGTATTTCCTCATTATGCAAACACCACAGTGTACTTACACAAACCTAGATGGTATAGCCTACTACATATATGACTATATGGTATAGCCTATTGCTCCTAGCCCACCAACCTGCACAGCATGTAGCTGTACTGAATACTGGAGGCAATTATAAAACAATGGTAACAATTTTTGTACCTAACCATATCTAAACATAGAACAGGTACAGTAAAAATATAGTGTCAAAGGTAACAAATGGTACACCATTTTTTAGATCACTTACCATGGAGGGAGCTTTGAGGACTGAATGTCGCTGTGAGTGAATCAGTAAGTGAGTGGTGAGTGAATGCAAAGGCTGAGGACAGTGATGTACCCTGTTGTAGACTTTATAATCACTGAACACTTAGGCTACACTAAATTTATTTCTTAAAATTTCTTCCTTTAATAATAACTAACTTTGCCTTCCTGTAACATTTTTACTGTATAAGTTTTTAATTATTTTTAACTTTTTGGCTCTTGTATAATAATACTTAGCTTATGTGATGGTTAATACTGTCAACCTGATTGGATTGAAGAATGTAAAGTATCGTTCTCGGGTGTGTCTGTGAGGATGTTGCTAAAGAAGATTAACATTTGAGTCAGTGGACTAGGAGAGGCAGGCCTACCCACAATCTGAGTGGGCACAATCTAATAGGCTGCCAGCACAGCTAGGATAAAAGCAGGCAGAGGAACGTGGAAGGACTAGATTGACTGAGTCTTCTCACCTCCATCTTTCTGCTGTGCTGGATGCTTCTTGCCCTCAAACATTGGACGCCAAGCTCTTCAGCTTTTGAACTCTTGGATCTACACCAGGGGTTTGCAGAGGCTCTTTGACCTTCAGCCACAGACTGAAGGCTGCACTGTCAGCTTCCCTACTTTTGAGATTTTGGGACTCAGACTGGCTTCCTGGCTCCTCAGCTTGCTTTGTGATCATGTGAGTCAATTCTCTTAATAAACTCCCCTTCATATATAAGTTTCTCGTATTAGTCCTATTTTCCTAGAGAACCATAGGTAATACAGATTTAAACATAAACACATTGTACGACTGTATAAAATATTTTCTTTCTTTGTATGTTTATTCTATAAGCTTTAATCTGTTTTATATATATATATATATATATATATATATATATATATATATATATATACTTTTTTTTAACTTTGTAAACTTTTCTGTTGAAAACAAAGACAGAAATATTTAATTAGACTTACACCAGGGGTTTACCGGGAGATTAGCTGACACTAGTCTAGGCTTATACAGAGTTAGGATCATCAATATCACTGTCTTCCACCTCCACATCTTGTCCCATTGAAAGGCCTTCAGGGGAAGTAACTTGCACAGAGCTGTCATCTCCTGTGATAACCAAGACTTCTTCTGGAATAGTTCATGAAGGACCTGCCTGAGGCTGTTTTGCAGTTAACTTTTTTTTTAATAAGTAGGACAAATACACTCTAAAATAATGATAAAATATATAGTGTATTTGTATGTATAGTACAAAATATATATAGTAAATACATAAACCAGTAACATAGTCATTTATCATTGTCAAGTATGATGCACAATTGCATGTGCTATTTTTATATGACTGGCAGCACAGTAGGTTTGTTAATAGCAGCATCACCATTATCACATGAGTAATGCCTTGTGCTAGGAGATGACGATGGTTACCCTGTGACTAAGGGATAGGAATTTTTCAGCTCCATTAGAATCTGATGGGACCACTGTTACATGTTTGTTCCATCATTAACTGAAACATCATTATGTAGCATACGAATGTAGCTCAATTTTCACCTTCTTTCTGCCATACATAAATGACCAGAAATCTACACACTTTCCTTCTGGAAAATTCCCAACTGCCTTAAAGCACATCTGAAAATAAAAATTATGTTTCTTGTAACACACACAAAACCATTTCCAGCTAAAAAACCTCCATGAATGATTGCCACATGCATAAAACACCCCTTGGCAATTGTGGAAAAACTAAATCTTAAAGCAAGATGTGGTTTCATATTGCAGCTAGTATTTAAAATTAAGTTGTCTTTCTTTGCCCCCGTTTTTCTGAACAAATTCACAGAGCCTGGATTATGAGTGATATGCCTGTCTCAGAAACACCAGCCAACTCAGAATTATAGTTTGCACTACTGGGTTTGTTTGCAAATAAAATAAAAGCAAGGAGAAAAACTGAGACATAATTATGAAAGACACTAGAATGTGGAAAAGAGATTAAACCTTATTAAAATATCATTCCTAGGCATTAGCAGCAGTTCTATAATTAATAATATAACAGTTGACTGCACTAAGCAGCATAGCAGAAATTAAATTTTCATTTATGAACAGGAATAATGAGGTAATATAAAGAGATTGGGTTTAGGTTTTTCTGCTACTGAAGATTAATAATTGCCTAAGGTCTATATTCAGAATTAAGACACACATTTAGTTGTAGAGAAACGTAATTCATCAAATGCGCAAACATTCTTTAACCCTAGGCTGCAGTCATGACATGAAATGTCTGCAGTTTCCATTTCACCATTACTGGAGTCAAACTACTTCCATTATTATCTAACTTATTATGAATGCTCAAGAGAAGCAAAAGTATCATTTTCAGAGAAAAAAATACAATATAAATGGACGAAACAATTTACAGGTTGCTTTAAAAAGAAGCCCTTGGCAACATAAATATTTAGTACATTGTTCTTATGGTAGCTGATGAAAGACTTTAACATTTGTAAGGAAATTTAGCTTTCTTGAATAAAATGACAGCAGAGAATAAACAATATGTGTGAAATTCCTTTAGGAAACTATTTAAGGACTGCTGTAGTGTTTTACCTGTGTTTTATTATCCAAGAGTTTTACATTTATTTTTGAGTGCTTAAATTCCGAGTATATAAATAAGATATATTTATCCTACTCTTCACAGTATAGCATAACCATAAACACAAAGATAAGAAAACGTTATAAAAACATCATTTTTATTTATAATTATAGTATTTATTTTATAAAAGGAGAAATTAATTACTTATATAAAAATTTAAGACTAGAAATTATAATATTGTTGTTCTAAATTTGTATTTGTAACTCACCAAATGCCATTTGATATGATTCTTCTGTAGACTCAGTCACGGGCTGCAGTGAGGTACCTCAGTAAGGTCACAGAGCAGAGAGGAAGTTGATAGTCATTCAGTGTCCAATACATAGCAGACACTCTCAAGGTACTACATTATGACATCTTCCAATATCTCTATGTGTTAGAAGTTTCTACCCCTTTTTTATGGGTGAAGAAAGTAAATTTAAAGGAGATTTGGTATCAAAGAATTTGAACCCAGATCTGTCTGAATTCAGAACATAACATTCTTCCTACTTTACTGGGAAACTAATTTGGAAGTTTACTTTTAAAGTTACCAAAAACACTAGTAATCGTGAGATAATTTCCAAAATATAAACATACTATTTTTACCTTGAATGATAAGTACACACACAGACACACACACACACACACACACTCATTCCCACAACTCTAGCTTACTGGATATGGCAAAGATTAGCATGTAGATACATGGCAAAAGATTTTGTTATAGTTGTTGTGGTTTAGCATTTGGATACTCTGAGTGAGGCAAAATGGTGACCTTGTACTAGCCAGCTCTTCTCACCTCTGGACTCTGATCTAAAAGCATTGCTTCCAGGTGTTTGAGAAACCATTTAGTGGTAAACCTAAACTACAGACTGTTAGGAAAAGGTCTTGTTGTTGCAGAGAGAGATAGTGGAACTCAACTGCCTAGTATGCCTCCTTTCAACTAGGTCATCTTTTTCTGTCCTTTCTTCATTATGTTTACTTGAGGTCCCTGTTGCACCTAATTTCTAAATTTTGCCAGTTCTCCAAGGTGACTAATCATGGGTCTTCTGGTCATCCCCCCTGAAGACACTGAGGTTTCCATTTTATCCATGGCCACCATTCTGTAAGCCAACATCTGTCTTCAAAATCCTTGTCATCTCTTGACTGCTGTGTCATACTCTTTGTCCTTGTGGACTTGTTTCCTCTACTCTCCACTTAATAGGGTCTGAAGAGGAAAGAGAACCAAATCCATATATTTAAGTGATTGTACTAGCTCACCCTAATCTTCCATATATTCCCTTCCAACTTTTGTTCCACTGTCTTCACCTGCGAAGGTCACCAACAAATTTAATGCTGCTGACTCTGTGGTGTGTATTTCTATCTTCACCTCACTAGTCTTCTCATTGAGTAGAGCTGATTGCTACCTTTTGCCCGAAACATGTCTCTCCGGTAGCATCACTCAACCCAAGTTCTCCTTTTACATCTCTGCTCTTGCTCATGCTCCCTGATGGCACTACAAGGAGAGAAAAATCAGCAGGCCCAACAATCAGAAAGTGCTTCACACAACTGAACAACTCAAGGGAGTTTAGTTATGTTTTAAACAATGAAAGATATTACAGAAGTAAAAAAAATACGAAAAGAAGATAAAGACAATGTGTAAACAAAATTGTCATATTTGTCAAATGGAAACAGGACATGGTTGTTTAGAAATATCCAATTGTTGACCGGCTGTTTTTTCTTTTTAGTGTCATATGTTTTACTCCCTCATTCTGAATGAAGCACATCGCCTTTTAGTTCCTTCACTTGGTCTCTCAGTGGCAATTCTGAGTCTTTGTCCAAAATGTCTTTCTTTCACACTCACTAAAAAATGATAGTTAACTAGAAGTACAATGATAAGTTACTTTTGATGAGTATTGTAAATATGGAACACTGGCTTCTGTTGTTGTTTTTAAGAAAACTGATGTTAGTTTTAATTTTTTTTATTTTTAAGTAATATATTTTTATTTTCTTACTGTTTTAAGACACTACCATTGTCTTTTAGTTTTAATTTTTTTATTTTTAAGTAATATATTTTTATTTTCTTACTGTTTTAAGACACTACCATTGTCTTTGGTGACCAAAAAACAAAAAATGCGGTTGTTATAATCTATTAAAAGTTTGAAAACCTAAAAAGACAATGTTTTATATTGTTTGTGAAATATTACCACTTCCATTTGCTCTTTTTTTGTTTGTTTGTTTGAGATGAAGTCTTGCTCTTGTCGCCCAGGCTGGAGTGCAGTGGCGTGATCTGGGTTCACTGCAACCTCTACCTCTCAGGTTCAAGCAATGATCTTGCCTCAATCTCCTGAGTAGCTGGGATTATAGGTGCATGCCACTATGCCCGGCTAATTTTTGTACTTTTTGTAGAGATGAGGCTTTGCCATATTGACCAGGCTGGTCTCGAACTCCTGACCTCAGGTGATCCGCCTGCCTCAGTTTCCCAAAGTGCTGGGATTACAAGCATGAGCCACTACACCAGCCCCATTTGTTCTTCATGTAGTGGTGCAACATCTTTGAATCAGTGAGTGATAAAGTAGGCAATAGTACTGTGGTCCAGGCTCATAGGTCTATTTCAGTCAAGACTTTAGCACAGTTAAGTTTAACAACCTGCTCACCTAAGGAAAAATTTGCAAGAGCTGAATGTGATGTCAGAGCCATTCAAGGAAGCTATAATAAAGGTACACAACTGAGATGTTGTCAAGGAAAGTGTTATAAAGGAGAGGTCTCAGTCAAAAGACTGAGCACCCACCTAAAGTTTTCTTTTCACACTTATAAGCCCTACCTCATTTGCACCATTGCTGTTCAACTTCCCTCCCTGCCACTCTTGCCAACTTCCTGATGGCCTCTCTTACCATTCTCTTTCTTATCTTCTCCTCCCACCACCCTGGGCTCCTTGTCATTCTCAAACATAGCAAGCACACAACCCCCTCCTTGAACTCCTGACCTCAATCCCCTCCTTGAACTCCTGAAGAAAACTTCAGACAAATTAAATTTGAACACCTGAGGTCAGGAATTTGAGACCAGCCTGGTCAACGTGGCAAAACCCCATCTCTACTAAAAGTACAACGATTAGCTGGGCATGGTGGCACGCACCTATAATCCCAGCTACTCAGGAGGCTGAGGCAAGTGAATCGCTTGAACCTGAGAGGTAGAGGTTGCAGTGAGCCCAGATCACACCACTGCACTCCAGGTACTCAATCAAAAGACTCTGAGTACCTACTATGCACCAACCATTCTCCTGGGAGCAGGGATAAATATATGAAAACAACAATTCCCATGCTGATATGAAGCTTCTGTTCTCTGATGTTAGAGGTGGAAGCAACAATAAACAATAAACATCATATAAAGATGTCATGTGGTCATAAATTAGGGCAATGGAAGAAAATAAGGGAGGATAAGGAGATAGGTTGGACAGTGTAATGATGGCAGGACCGGGGGCCTATTTTCTTACAGAGCAGACAGTCCTTTGAGCATAACTTGAAGGAAACAGGGGACAAGCCCTGTGGATAACTGAGAGAAAATATTTTCAGCAGAGGAACTGACAAGCACAAATCCCATGAGGGGGTTGTGTGCTTGCTATGTCTGAGAATGACAAGGAGCCCAGGGTGGTGGGAGAAGAAAAGAAAGAGAATGGTAAGAGAAGCCATCAGAAAGTAGGCAATAGTGGTGGGGAGGGAAGTGGGACAGCAGTGATGCAAATGAGGTAGGGCTTATAAGTGTGAAAATAAAACTTTAGACAAATTAAATTTGAAGGAGTTTAACTGAGTTAAAAAGAAGAAACGTTGCGATCAGGCAGCCTCCAGAACTGCAGCAGATTAACAGAAACTCCAGGGGTGCCTCGTGATCAGAACAAATTTATAGACAAAAAAAGTAACATGAGGTACAGAAACAGCTGGACTGGTTACAGGTTGGCGTTTGCTTTATTTGAACACAGTTTGAACAGTCAGCAGTCTATGAGTGGTTGAAGAATGGCTGCTGGGATTGGCCAAGGCTCAGCTATTGTCACAGGCAAATACTCCTAAAATAGGTTTTCAGTCTCGTCTGCCTATTAAGCTAAGTTACAGTTCATCCACAGGGACTCAAATATAGAAGTACGGAGTCCTTCTCAGGCCATATTTAGTTCACTTTAACAGAAGATACAGTAGAACTTTCGCTTATACTCAGAGAAAAACTGTGGTTGAGCTTTTCGTGTTTTGTTTTCTGACATGGAGTCTCACTATTTTGTCCAGGCTGTTCTCAAACTCTGGGCTCAAGCACTTTTCCTATCTCAGCCTCTCAAATATCTGGGACTACATACGTGCCACACACTGGTGAGTGAGTTTTAAATAGAGGAAAAAAAGATTATATTTTATTTAAAGAATAATTATGACTACTGGATGTAGAGCAAATCAGAAGAATAAATAATGGAGTCAGGGAAATAAAAGGAACATCGTAACTTAATGAGTCTGTGGTCACCCAGGGTGACTTGCCATAGACACCTCAATCTCACATACACTGAAATTGCTGCATATGCTGGAATTAACAAAACAGCTAAGTAAGCAAAAATTGAGAATAAGAGAACTGCCATCTGCTTAGGATCAGAATGATCTGGAAACTATCAAACAATGTATGGCAAGGGAAGTCGGCTATATAGTGAACCCAGACACCTTCTTTAGGACAGGTATCTATTCAGTGTGATTTTTTTTCTCCGGCAAAGAGTATCTTCTCCAAATATTTTGCTCCTGGATGACTAAAGTTGCAAAATAAATAGTTTGTAACTTTTATATAAAATTTTGACCTCTGTTTGTTGTTCACTTTTAGAAATCAAATATCCAAAAGAATAGAAAGACATTAAACTGCCTTTGTTGTAAATGTACTTAGATAATTATAGGAAGAATATTTAAACAATTTTTAAAATAAATAATAAGATAATTCAATTTTAAAGCGGGTAAAAAATTTAAATAAATACTTCACTATAGATGGTATATATCAGATAGCAAGAAAACGAATGAAAAGATGATCAGCTTTATTAGTCATTAGAAAAATATAAATTAAAACTGCAATCAAATGCTACCATATACATGTTGAAATGGCTAAAATTAAAATGAATGTCCATACTAAGTGTTAATTAGTAAATAGAATAACTAGAACTCTCATGCACTGCTGATACGAATGTATAATTGTACAACTACTTTAGAAAACAATTTGGAATTTTTTAAAAATGTTTAACGTATACTTAATCTATAACCCTACCATCTCACTGAACAGCATTTACCCAATAGAAAGGAAAGCATATGTTCACAGTATCTTTATCTGAAGCAGAATAAACCCAAATGTACCTCAGCAGATGAATGGATACACAATCTGTGGTTTGTTCATACAGTGAAATACTACTTAGCAATAAAACTGAATGAGTTCACAAAAGGCCACATATTGTATGAATCAATCAATTCCTATCAAATGTCCAGAATAGATAAATCTATAGACACAAAAAGTAGATTATTGGTTTCCAGGGTCTGTTGGGAAATGACTACTAATGGATATGAAGTTTCTTTTGGAGGTGCCTAAAATATTCTCAATCCAGATAGTGTTGATGCTTCCCCAACTCTATCAATGTACTATAAAACACTGAATTGAACACTGTAAAAGGGTAAATTTTATAGTATATAAATTATTTCAATAAAGTCGTTATTATAAACAAAATAAACTATTGATGTATGCTACAATATGAATAAAACAAATATAATTTTGCTGAGAAAACAAGCTCTCTCTATATATATGGTTTTTTTTTTTTGAGACGGAGTTTCGCTCTTGTTGCTTGCTGCCCAGGCTGGAGTGCAATGGCGAGATCTTGGCTCACTGCAACCTCCGCCTCCCGGGTTCAAGAGATTCTCTTGCCTCAGCTTCCCAAGTAGCTGGGATTACAGGCACGCACCACCACGCCTGACCTATTTTTTGTATTTTCAGTAGAAACAGAGTTTCTTCATGTTTGTCAGGCTGGTTTCAAACTCCCGACCTCAGATGATCCGCCCGCCTTGGCCTCCCAAAATGCTGGGATTACAGGCGTGAGCCACCGCGTCCCGCATACAAGCTATATTTTTTAAAAGTGCATATTATATGCATTAATTCACATAAAATTATAGAAAACGTAATTTATTATGACAGAAAGTAGATCAGTTCTTGCTTGTGGAAGAGGAGAGTGGATAAAGGCTACAGGTGGGGATTAGAAAGGGCACAGGAAAACGTATGTGTATTATAGATATGTTTACTATCTTGATTGTGGTAATAGTTTCATGAGTATACACCTAAGTCAAAGTAATCAAATAATACATTATAAATATGTGAATCTTATAGTATGCCAATCATATCATATATTATTGTACAACATAAAGAATACATATAGAAAACCGTATGTAGACAGACAACGATAATTCTTTTTGCTGAGGTTAAGTATTTATGAACCATTTTTGAAGTGTAGCTGGTGCCATTTGGGGATCAGATGTTTTAATTCCTAATTTTTGTCCTTGATGACAGAATGTAAGCTCTCAGGTGGACTTTCCCCAGGGGGAGCCCACAAAATAGTTGGAAAAGTACTGGCTCTCTTACATAGTGCCTGAGTAGTGTACTGCCTTTATAGGCAGTACCTTTCATCTGCAATAGACCACATGGAAAACAACATAGAACCACTGAAATCCCTGAATGATGACTATACAGATGACTCTCAGTAACTCTCTTTGTGCTATAAATACAGTATTAAAACAATTACACTGTGCTTCAATATATTCAGTCGTTGAGTAAACGCAGGATAAGGTCTCAAGAGAAAATGGATTTCTTGGCAGTTAGGGTCTATATTATCAAACTAAAATTAAATAGCAATTTCCCCACAAGCCAATCACGCATTAGGGAGACCATCACTGTTTTAAATTATGTAACAGGGACAGAAAAAGTGGTTCCAAGAAGATTCTAAATGCTTCATACTAAATGAAAGTTTAAAATCACTTGAATTTTAAGCAGGGTGATATAGACTTGGGGGGCAACAAAGTCGTTTCAAAGTTCTGATCATACACAACTGTTGACACCCAAATGTTTAACATGGGAAATAGAAGGGTAAAATGAAAGCCTATAGTTGCTTTTATTTAAATTTGCCATATTGATCTCACAATAGTTATGTGACTGCCATTATTTGCGTTTATTTCTACTTTAAAATTTAAAAGGAGCAGTAATTGTCTCTTTTTATGATTAGCATCAACCTCTGCATGGGTTTATGAAGAAAATGCATTCCTTTGTTAGGGAAGGATGTATTACACACTGTAAGCTTGATATTTTTACCAGAAAAAAAAAATAGGGTAAGGAACGATGTAAGATCTGCTAAACATATGACCTTAAGATGTTATATTAATATAAAGAATGGAGACATGAAGTAAATAATCATCGGTGAAAGCAAGCCCTTTAGCTTATGTTAAACTCTGTTTTTACATAATTCAGTATTTTTCAATAAGCCTTTAAGAAGCTTTGACTATTTTCACTCTGCCTCTGTTATAATATTAAGAATGGAGATTCATAAAGTTTTACAAAATATTTTTGCAACTATACACATGTAAACATTAATTATTGACCTGTGAAGTTTAGTTTGACATTTATGTCAAACATATATAATTTGCTTCTTAATAGAATCTAATTTAATCTCTAATATTTAAATTACAATTTACTTTGACTTTATTGTTTGCTTTTACCTTCCCTATTATTCACATTGACTATTATGTCTGCTCTTCATGTGATGAATTTCTGACCTTTTAAAGAAAGAGCATACACATTTGCAAGTTTCATGATCCAAATGGTTTTTCTGAGATGAGTATTTCACTAGTTTTATAATTTCTTAATTGTAACTGTTAAGCAGATTAAAATTAACCATCTCCCAGTTTGCTCAACCATGTAAATGCTTGTTATTTTTGTTGATTATATAAAGCAGATTTTTTATTATTTTGGCAAACAAGATATAGAGGCTATAAACTAAACATCAGAATGGGCCATAAATTTTTTTTTTCTATTAAATCAACCTCCATTGCTGGCCTGAAAATATACATACAATGTAGCTTAGATATATTTTTGAAAATATTATACCAATTTCAATGTATTTGCTTTTCCTTAATAAAATATATGTGACAGATGTACTGAATTCAACATGCAGCTGACAGGGATCACCCATCAGGATTGATTAACGTGCTCTTGGGGTCAACTTATTTTGCAGGGGCAAATAAATCTAGCAGTGTATGGCAAGTCTTCATGAAATAAAACTCTCATTTTTTATCAAGAAATAATAATAATAATAATAATAATAATAATAATAAACTTGTCTTAAAAACTACTCCTGTAGTCTCGGCTACTCAGGAAGGTAAGGTGGGAGGACGACTTTGAGCACAGGAGCTTGAGGCTGCGGGAAGCTGTAATCTCGCCAACTGGGCAACAGAGCAAGATGCTATCTCTAAAAAAGACAGAAATCCTCACTGGCTCCACTATAAAAAGTATAATACTAAGAGGAACAGCAATGAGCCTGGAAATTGAATCTATGTGGATTTTAAAACATTGCGTAAATCAAGATAAAAATATCTAATGTGGGTCTTAAATATTTAAAATATTGATTTACTTGATCACATAGCTGAAGAGTTTATCAGCTGTTTTTTAACCACTAGTAAGTTCAATTATTAGTGTTGAATCATCAAGTTCACATTCTCTATAGACAAAACAATAGAGAAATCTTTGAAGGTTAAATTCTAGTTCCACAAATTAATTCAGATAATTTGGATAATTTCCAATTTTCTCTCTTTGATTTGTGTTGACCAAGGCTAAATTACTCTTAGTTGGTTTATGTCTACTGGCAGAAAAATTAATTAGAAAACCATGCTCATGATCACACCAGTGCCCCAAATGTCATTCAGAATGTTCCAGAACACTTTCATTTAAAAACAGAAAATCTATCTAGTTCAGCCTTATGTGAATAAACCACATAAACATTTAACTCATCTGTGGATGTCTGATATAATTTGATTTGCAGAGCACATGAGGAAAGGATATAAACAGCTGACACTATGAAATATAATATATGTTTTCTTTCTAATGGGGCATTAGTTGTCATAACCTTTTTGAATGTGTGGTTCTTTGTACCCAAGCAGATATACTTCACCTATCCCAACCAAGGAATGTGTATTTCAATTTACTTTTCCTATAGGAACAAAAGATTTGTATTAATTCTGAATTAAACCTCCTGGCAATAAGCAGTGTATCAAAATGTGGTTAATGGCTGGAGAATATTAAATCCAAGGCTTTACACAAACAGCTTCATTGTGATCACTCAAGCTACCTTGGAACTTAATAAAACTATGAAGAAATGAGAACCACAAGTTGCTAACACACTACTTCCTGTCACATCCCACTAACCCAACAGTACATTCATTGGAAATTATGACTTATATTGGTTTCAATTCCACAAGATTATAGGCACTTTTAAGTATTATCAGGAATTCATATATAACTGGAATCACAATATGTTCACCCAGAGGATGGGAGATTCCAGGGCATTTTATCCATATTTTAAAAAATCTATATTTTCTACAAGCTGTAGATTATGTTCATATTTGAGAATTTACATTGTGTCTGCTTTATACTTCCAGACATTGATGCAGGGAACTAAGATAAAACTCCTGCTGAAGATGATCAAGTAGAGAGTTCTTTGGTTTTGGTGAAATATTATATAACTGGTGACCAGTTTATTTGGAATGGAGTGCCCTTAGAGCTTTAAAAAAAGAGAAAGAAAAAAGAGAACATGCTATTAACGTCAGACTAGGAATATCTGAAGTAAAATTTAACCAAAAACTAAATATTTTATTGGTCTGTAATTAAACATAATGGCTCTTATTAACAGTATTGCTTCTTAAGAGGTGTGTGTATGTGTATGCATTCTAAAATTTATTTACTAGAAAATTTTCAGTAGAAAGACAAAGCATACCTACCCTGGCAAAGTAGCTCAGGACTGATCAAAATTTAGTTTAAATAGATTTCTAGGTTCCCCACAGTTTCATTGTCAACTGAATCATTCTTCTTTCTCGAATGTTATTTTTATTTTTGAATTGTCATGATGTCAGGAAGGAAGGAAGAAGGTGAAATCACTGCCTGTCAGCATTGAAGAGATTTTTTCAAAAGGAGTTTGGAAATTTTCCCTAGACAGTTGGAAAAATGAGAGGATTCATATTGAATCAATCAAGTAAGCACTGTGTGTGTATATGTACTTTTCCTTGTACTATCAAAACTGCATGTTTTTATGTTTTCATTCAGTTTCAGATTTCATCTTTCCATATTGAAAGGTCCTCTGTCATCCCTAAGCCTTCAGTCAAGTGTACCATGTAGTCATAATCCCTGTGTCACTGGAATTCTGGACAATTCACTGATGAGGATATGAAAAGGGGTTTTGAAGCAATGTCCTAGTAGCAGTGTCTTGTCAAGTGAATATAGTCTTATAGCCATAGGCACTCACCAGGTAAAAAGATAGAGTTAGAGGCAGAGCTGAGAGCAGTAAGAAGACAAGTGGGGACTATAAGGAGACAGATCATTTGGTGGAACGAATCCTTAGAGGCTTGTACAGTGACAGAGAGTAACCTATCAGGAAGATAGAGCAGTTACAAATTGGATATGAGCAACAGTGCCTAAAGGAGAAAGCAGATACTTTGTTCAGATGCTCTTCTATCTTGTTCTTCCCCGTTGATTACATCTATGGTGCTGATATCACTGTCTCTTGTTATTTATGTATATTCTGGTTCTCAGATTTAGCCACTTTGAATACTCTCAGGTAGAGAAATTAGGAAACACATATAAATCTATAAATAATTTTGCTGTTTCCCCGCACGCTTTCTCCACTTTCTTAACATTGCTCATTGTGAAATATCGCTCAAAATTTAGCTGCTGCATGGTATGCCCAGTGAATTAAGACTAGGAGGTTTCCTTTGTGAAATTAAATTGCTTTCTCTTTGTATGATCTTTTACCTTTTTATCTTATCAGATAATGTATTAGCAAAGTGCTACAATAATCAAATATCAATATGTATTTACAAATCTCACTGAGATGCCTTAAGTGAACCCAAGCAGTGCAAAATGATTTGTATATAGAATGTTCATTGCCTAATCATACTCATAAATATGAGTGAAGTTTTAATCGATTAGATTTACTTGATTCATGGGTCATTTAAAAGTTTGCCTTGTGATATAAAATGCAGAATAAATAATAGTGTACAGATTAGGAATTTTCCAAATAAAACTCAATGGGTTAGTTTGTAGCACAAAAAATAAACTTGAATAGAATGAAAAGAAATATAGTAAGCCATATTCTATTCCCAAAAACAAATTGTTTTCTAATATGGTGTAGTTTCAGATGTAGAAATGATAATTAACTGTGCTACTTTTAGGAAAGATATTTGCATTTTGTCATTTCTGTTCAGTGGAAGGTGGTAATTGGCATTGAATTTCCTAATTAATGCATTTTACATGTATTTGAATAAAATGCAATAAGTCTAAGTATTCTACAAAACATTTATGTGACAGATCTAATTGGCCACTTGTATACCAATTAAATGCAACTTAATACTTTTGGAATAATTAAAGCAAATATGGCTTTTAATATATTTTTGGACTTAATGAAAATAACAGAAATCTTCAAAGGCATAAAAACAACAACAACAACAAAACACTTGGCTGATAATAGAACAAGAAACTTGAAAAAAAAAAAAAAACAGAGAAGGGACCAGGGTCCCCAGGTAGGTAGTTATGACTAAGGAACTAAACCATAGATACAGAAAAATGTTTGGAGGCTAAGCCTAAGATACCTGCCTTAAACAAGACCACTGAAAGGAACTAGATAGATCCCAAGAGAATAGCAGGCCTCTAGCTTTGGCAAACACAAATTCAGATGCTCCTTGGATGAAAGAAGCAATGTTGGCCCTCAAAAGTGCTCCAGATTAAGTTCAATTAAATATGTACATATATACACACACATATTTGTTTATGTATATATGTCTTTTATATATATGATTTTAGATATACATGGAAGGAAATAAAACACAATAATGAGAAAATAAAAAGGGAAAAATAAAATCACAAACTTACGCTCTCAGGCCTATTCTATTTGAAATATATGATCAACAGGCTGTGACTATGTGTAAAATATCCAGTAGGCTAAAAGGTGAAACTTAAAAATTCTCAAGGAAGAAATATTGTCAATAGACCAGACAGATTAAAACAAACAAATTCACAAATAGGAGAACTTTTAGAAATAAAAACAGATCACAATGAGTTGATAAAACAGCAGTCCCAATTGAACATAAAAAGTGACAAATGGGAAATGGATTTGGAAATATCACATGAAATTTACACAGAGAATAGAAGGAAACCCCTTAATATTAGATAATCTACCAAAATCCTACAGAAATCTCATGAGTAATGATAACAGGCTAGGTGCATGCCTTGCTAAAATCAGGAGCATGATACAGATCCTAATTACCACTGTTTCTATTCAATCTCGAATAGGAAATTTGCCACTGTTGAGCAAAAGAGAAAATAACAAGCATATATGATTGAAAAGAAAAAATAGTTATACTGATGATTGGTTACAAGAAAATCCAAAAGCTCTACAGATTTATAGACAAATTATTAGAATTAATACAAGGCTTAGAAAGATGAGTTGATCATTTAGCTTTTTATTCTTTATGAAAATAAAATTAATTTTATTATAATGAGAAATAAATATGTATAAAATAGTGCTAAAATTATGCCATTATAACAGTATGAAAATACAGAATATATGTTTTTTTAAAAATTATGATAAAAGTTTGATAGACATTGAAGAAAAATGAAATTCATAGAGAAATATACTCTCTTCCTGAGAAAAAAATATTTTCTTAAAAATGTGATTGTCTCCATAATTGTATATATTTTAATAGAAATTTCAATAAAATCTCAAATTATGTTTTTTCAAGTAAATCAACAATCTGAATATTAAAACTGATATGGAAGATGAAATTTCAAGAATAGCTAAGATATTTCTATAGAGGAACTATTAATGCATAAGGTATTTACTCTGATTACTTATATTAAATTGCAATTTAATATTCTAAATATAAATTATAGATTGTATATTTCAAGCACAATTATTTTGGCACACAGATTTTTTTAATGGAACTATGAAACAAAACTGGAGCAGAAACAGACATACAAATAAATTAGAGATTTGCATTTGCTCCTGTTTGAAAAGTCTCCCTAAATGTCACTTCCTAGTAAGGACTCTTCCATGTATACCCTATCAAAATTTACATGCCCAAATATCTATATGTAGTTCTTTTAGCAAACATAAAATATAACATTCTTTCTAGTATAGGTTACAATAGTGCACAAGACCTTCATCAAAAAATTTATTTAAAGCATAATTTAATATTTACATAATGAAGGCAAAGTTGAATAACCATACCCAGAAGCAATAGTTTGTAAACCTTTCCTTAAGAGTAATGTTTAATATTTCTTAATACATTAATCTCAGGTTCTATTTCAAATGCTCCAGTTTATTCATATCTATCCCTCTCTCCTTAAGTCAATACCTTTAGAATATGCAATTTTCTTTCTCATTTCCAGGACTGTGCACAAATTGTAAACTCACCTCACCAGAATTGGCTTTTCCTTCTCCCTCAATATATGCAAATTCAACCTTTATCTATGCACTGGCTGCAAAAGTCACTTCTTTGGTCTCTACCTTTTAATTATATTCCACACCTGCACCAAGTCTGGCTATTTTCCCAGCCTCACACCAGGCCTTGGGTGCCACAATACACTCCATCCATTTAAAATCATTTGTTTTTTTTTACCTGGCATGTACCTACACTCTACCTTCTTCAATTTATTAGTCCTTTACAATCCTACTCTTCCTTCTTGATCATTTAGCTTCTCCCCCAGTTAATATTTCTCTATTTCCTCAGCCCCAGGCAATCATATTTTAGCACTTCACTTATTTGCTATGTAGCTAACGCACGCATGCATAATTGGCATAAAATAAGCACTCAACAATTGCTTGTTGAATGAAAAAAATATTTGTTGAATGAAAAATTTCTTGTTGAATGAAAAAATGATCAACATCACTAATGATATGGGCAATGTAAATCAAAACCACAATGCAATGCCACATTACTCATGCAAGAATGGCCATAATCAAAAAAATAAAAAATAATAGATGTTGGCAGAGATGTGGTAAAAAGGGAACACTTTTACACTGCTGGTGGGGATGCAAACTGGTACAACCACTGTGGAAAACAGTGTGGAGATTCCTTAAAACACTAAAAGCAGAACTACCATTTGATCCAGCAGTCCCACTTCTGTGTATCTACCCAGAGGAAAATAAGTCATTATGCAAAAAAAGATACTTGCACATGTATGTTTACAGCAACACAATTTGCAATTGCAAAAACGTGGAACCAGGCCAAATGCCCATCAATCAATGAATGAATAAAGATATTGTATTATATTTATATTATATATATATATATAACATGTATATAATATATATATATATAACAAGTATATAATATTTATACATACAGACACACCATGGAATACTACTCAGCCATAAAAAGGAATGAAATAATGGCATTTGCAGCAACCTGGATAGAATTGGAGATCATTAAGTGAAGTAACTCAGGGATGGAAAACCAAACATTGTATGTTCTCACACATAAGTGGGAGCTAAGCTATGAGTATGCAAAGTCATAAGAATGATACAATGGACCTGGGCACTTGGGGGAAAGGGTGACAGGGGAGTGAGGGATAAAAGACTACAAATTAAGTACAGCATATATTGTTTGAGTGATGGGTGCACCAAAATCTCACAAATCACCACTAAAAAACCTATTCATGTAACCAAACACCACCTGTTCCCAAAAACCTATGGAAATAAAAAAAAAAAAATGCTTGTTGAATGCATAAATGAGTGAATTTTCTGTCTTCTAAATGTATAGACTGGAGGTCAGGAATCAATTATATTTTCTGTGTATTCTTCTGTGCATCTAACAAGATGCTAAGTGTATAGAAAACACTACTATAGATTATTAGAATAAATAAAAGAATGAATTCTGTTTGTATGGGTGAGTGAATGTCTGTGTGTGTTTAAGAGAGAAAGACAAAGACAGATAAAGACAGGAAGATTACTTGTTCACCCTTAGAGAAGTAAATACAACATTAAAAATGACAAGCTTTCTTTTAGAAGATAAAATGCCAGTATGACTTAACTCTTTTCTTTTATAAGATACTTAGATGAAAAAGTTACTATTTCACTTAAAAAAGTAAAGTTTTATATTTAACTTTTGGACATTTGTTGGCTTTGTGTCTAATTTATTTTCTATTTTGTCATCTGTTTTTCAAGATGTATATTTCAGAATAACATTTCCCATAAACTTTGAGTTTTAATCTTGTTTTTATTATCTGAAAATTAAACTTATATGTAACTGAACATTGTATTCAAATATTTGCTTTATTTTCTGTGTAAATGACTTAGACATTTCTGTAAGAGAAAGTGTTTCTGACAAATCCGTGAAATGCACAAAGAAAGGACAAAGAGACAGGACATGTCACGAAAGATTTTTTTGAGCTATGTCACCTCTGTGGGTTTTAAGAGGTGAGTCAAAGTGCTTCAACTGTCCTCTACAGTAATGGCTATGAAAACTCATTCTCCCCAGGTTTGACACCACAAAAGCCCCCTCCACACATGCCCAGCTGTACCACTGGTGGCTTCTCTCACTAGACAGTTGTTCCTCCATCAGCACTGGGTGTCTCTGGAAGGAGAGTTGGACCACTCTTTCCTCACTTTTCTCTCTATGTCAAAACTGAACTTGACAATTTCAAAGCCCAGATTCTCCTTGCAGACCCATCCTCAACCAGGAAACTTCCAGAACTACATGTTGTAGTGAAAGTGCCCTGTAATGGAAAAGAGCTGAGAGCTTATGCAAATGTGACACAGGGTAAGAGTTTTTCTTGTTAGTCATTTGCTGGCTTTGGCAAGTTCATAATAAGCCTTGTACCTTCACAGTGTGTGGTACAGAGTAGACACTAGAATGCTTTTGTTGAATCAATAAAAGTATTACATGAGGCAGAAATTTGAGTATGAATAGATGTATATGCAAATATTCTGTGGTCAGTATATGGTAGGAAAAGGGAAAAGTTAATCAGTAAGTACCCACTATTCATCCAACTCTGTTGGGTGGTGAATGACAGTGTACAGTTGCTATACTAAATAACAGCAACAAGAAAACACAAGTAGTTTCTATTTTGGCATAAACTTCATGTTACTTTCTAGCTGGTTAACTCAATGCCTTGCATCTCTTTTGTTAATGTCTTCTTGAACACATTGTATTTTTCACATTTAATAGTGTCAAGACTTTTCACAGTAGGGCTTACATTTGATTTTGTCACACAAGAGACAATTCCTAAGACAACCTATAATTCCAATCCATTAGGCTAATGGATTGTAGCTGCTGTGAGCAGTGGGCATGTAATCTTTTGATAATAAAGTCTTGTAAGGCATAAAATATAAAAATAAATAAACTGAAAGGACTAGATTTGGTTGACATAAATAGTTATTTTCTTCTTTTTTCTTATAAAAGCCTAGTAAATAAACACAGTCAACAGAATCTTTAGAATTACATGTGAATACATATGAATCATTGCATCATACAATATTGACAAAGTTCCAAAGTGATAAGTTTTTGTTTGGGAAGCCTTGGTAATTAAAATTATTTGTTTTCTTTTTTTCAACTTTTACTTTTAAAAGCCTATTATTATGCGTTATTGCTTATTTATTACATCATTTATCCATTATAGATTGTATTCAAGTGGTTATTATTAGATCACATTCTTAAGGCGTTATTAGTATAAGAACCTGCTTATAGGAGAAGTGGACCCACCATGAAAGAAGGTGAAGCATCAGTGAAGAGAGTTGGTATTTTTCATTTTAATTTTTAATTTATCTGAGTCACTCCACTGAATTGCAGAAAAGCAAATATGTCCCCTTAAATCAATTTCATGGAGTTAAAAAAAGAAATATGTCGTTCTTATAACATCTGGCTTCTGTTTTCAGAAAGCTGAAATTCTGACTTTTGGAGAACACTGGGGAGGAAATGTGAAACACACAATCCACCTGGTTTAGCCACCTAATGAACCATTCAATTAGTAACTCAAGATCCTTGCTTTGTTCATGTCACTTGCATTAGAACCTGAACTCCTTCAAAGAAATTCTCTTTCTCCTATTTCTATAAAAACAATGCTGCTAAAACATATTACATATCACTAATATTTTGAAGCCTTTTTATGATTAATAAATAAGAAAGATATTTCTTGATGTTCATTCTGAAATATTCACTAGAAATAAAATTGTTTTCACGCTTCATCAATGTCCCTATATACTTTGCTTTTTTAATAATAAAAGGAGCAGTGGTTGTGAAAGAAAGGTGATGGTAGAAGAGCAGAAAAGGGGATAAAAGGATTGGAAAGGGGAAGAAGGAGAGGGGACAAGAGGAAAGGTAGTGAGAGTGGAGAGAAGAAGAGAGAAGAGGAAAGGAGAAGGTGCTTTCTGAGGGAAGGAGCATTGGAGGCCACAATTTTAACTCAAGGCTCATTTGTATACATACCATAAGACCTTGGGGGCATGTGTCTTCATTTAAAGGAAGGAGGGGATGTCTTTATTACGGGTCAATATGTGCAGATGCAGTTGTACAGTGAAAGTATTTAGAAGTTGAGATGCCATAAATCTAATAGTTCCTCCCTGCACCAGCTTAAAGATGTATGTTTTGGTGAGAAGTTTACTCCAAGCCAAGCTAATGAAAGGAAGACTTTGGCGTAATGGGAGAGAGAATAACAGTAATGCCTCCTTGATCACGACACCAGATGCATGATGCTGAGGAAGGCATGAGAAGCCTAGAAAAGAGTTTCTGAGACTCTCAGATAGTGCCGGGCATCACGGGAGCAGCTTCC
Source organism: Aotus nancymaae (assembly GCF_030222135.1). Classification (NCBI taxonomy): domain Eukaryota; kingdom Metazoa; phylum Chordata; class Mammalia; order Primates; family Aotidae; genus Aotus; species Aotus nancymaae. Next base: position 28,897,660 of record NW_026988435.1, read on the forward strand.
CTCCTCAGGAAGCCAGAGTGACCAGCGCATTGTTTGGGCTCTGCTAGTTCCACCTGAGGCAGTATAAGGAGCTTGGGAGGCAGCAGAGCTGTGAGGTTTCCAGCAGATGTGGCTGCTGGTGGGGAACTCAGCTGGAGTCACCATGGCCAGCTGCCTGGCTAGAGAGTGCAGGTGACCCATGTCTTTGTCTGCAGCGGTTCCCAGGTATCAGGAAAACTGGCCCATTCCCGCAGCAAGAGGTCAGAAAATAACTCATCTTTGGAGGGAAGTTTCTAGGGAGGGAAGTCAATGAGGAGGACCCTTATTTCTATTTCTCTCTGGGACTGCCCCTGGTGCTACATATCAGAGAAGAAAGACTGCTATGGGGTTGAGCAAAGAGGACCCACAGAGCACCTCCAATTTACTCCAGGGGCAAATGGCTGGGGGCACAAGCAAAAATAATGGGCACGTGAGGGAAATGATTTAAAGTCAGAGTTTGGCTTCATTGATGTCTGGCCCTCTTCACTCAAAAATATGTGTACAGATACTCCCAGCAGGGGTGAAATAACCAGGGGAAGTGTCTGATAATAAAGCAGCCAAGCTCTCCCCAAATCCAGGAGCAATGTCTGCATGGATGAGTGAGTGGGCAGGGTGGGAGAGGCAGAACACAGTGTTCAATTAGACAGCATTGTTTGTGCCCTCCTTAACCCCCATCCACTTTTTTTTTTTTTAGATGGAGTTTCGCTCTTTTGTTCAGGCTGGAGTGCAGTGGCATAATCTCGGCTCACTGCATCCTCCGCTCCCCAAGTTCAAGTGATTCTCCTGCCTCAGCCCCCTGAGTAGCAGGGATTATAGGCACCCACCACCACATCCAGCTAATATAGAGACAGGGTTTTTACCATTTTGGCCAGACTTGTCTGGAACTCCTGACCTCAGGCAATCTGCCCACCTCAGTCTCCCAAAGTGCTGGGATTACAGGTGTGAGCCACCATGCCTGGCCCCCCACCAGGACCAGCCACTTCTAACAAGGTGTATTAGTCCATTCTCATATTGGAATGAGGAACTACCTGGGACTGGGAAATTTATGAAGAAAAGAGGTTTAATTGATTTACCATTCCACAGGCTATACAGTAAGCATGGCTGGGAGGCCTCAGGGAACTTACAATCATAGCAGAAGACCAAAGAGAAGCAGGCACTTACATGTTGGGAGCAGGAGAGAGAGTGAAGGGGGAGGTGCTACACACTTTTAAACAACCAGGTCTCATGAGAACTCAGTCATTATCACCAGAACAGCAGGAGGAAAATCAGCCCCCTGTGATCCAATCACCTCCCACCAGGCCCCTCCTCCAGCACTGAGAATTACAATTTGACATGGGATCTGGGCGAGGACACAGGGCCAAACCATACCACCAGGGCTCTGTCAGAATCACAGCATCTTTTCTTGGAGCTCTTTGGGGAATTAAAATGTTGCACAGGAATATGTGGCTTTCTCTCAATAAGCCAATCTAGAGGCATCAGGATTGTCACAACAGAGAAAATCGCTAGAATATGGACTGAGATTTTTCACTCTTTTGTCCAAATGTTTTGACAATCTAGAGACATATGTATTGCCAAGGACAATACTTCCTTCAAATTCTCCTCAATATTGCAAATAAAGGGTAACTTTTATTTAGCAGGCTTCCAGGAGAAGCTAATTCCCATATTAAAAATTAGAAACTGGTGGCTATATCTGTATATAACAGCTAACATTTTCCAAAATCTTTTTATGTTTATATAGCTAATATTCATAACTTTCTACATAATCTCTAAAAATAGATTATGCTTTTCCATGAAAGTTAATTTTTTTTAACACTCAACTGAATCTAATTATCTTTTGATGTCAGTCTGAGAGTAGCACAAAAATAAAATTGCAATAACAATTAGCATGAAAGCAGATAAAAGTAGAAATCTTCAAAAATTAACTTTCTGTTTTTAGAAAAGAAATCTTCAATGATTTAGTTAAGTTAGTTTGAAGTGAATTTATTAATAATAGATTTGTTTTTATTATATTTAAAATTAAAATGATTAAATAATAAAGTCACTTTCAGATACATATCAACTCTGTTTTTAATCTTTTAAATATGTTGTCATCAAATTTCTTTTAATGATAATAGGGTCTAATGGAAAAATATCTCATCTATATTTCAAGTATGCTCTATATTTTTATAAAGAACTCTGAATCTTTTTAAATATAATACCCAACTCATTACTAGCCTAATGATTGTCCAGAACAATAAAGCTAAATTTAAAAATTCTTTTCAAACTGACATGAATTTATACAATGAACTAAATCTTTAGTGAAGTTTTCTGCAGTGATAAAACTTAAATACCATCTTATAGTATTATATAGTTAATTTAAAACCAGAATCTTTTAACAATTTAAAAATACTCTCCTTAAAATGGGTTCTAACACCACCTGTACTGAGAGATACTGATTAGAGGAAGAAGAAAGTCGAATATGAATAAAAATAGTTCAGAAGCCACTTTGCAAACATTTAGCAGTCTTTAAATTCTCAAGTCTTTTAAAAGGAGAAATATGGATTCGATTTCATGTCATGTTACAGTGTTTTTTGTATGTAGATGGAAGACATGAGCTATAATAATGGTTAAATATATTGTATATTGAATTATCTCTAATGAACTTAGAATAAGACCTTTATGAGAGCACAAATTGTATCTATCTAAATTTAAATATACATCAGTCTAAGTATTTCACCTGGTTTTCAGTGAATCTAATTTCCATCGCTATCACATTCTTCATCTGTATGAGCTTCTTCCTTGTGTTTTCCCTTTTTAGCTAACATGTTTTCTGTAAGTTCCGGAATCCAGGAATTGGTGCATAGTGTAAAACCAACTGGTAAATTTTAACTTTAAATGTTGTTTCTGGATTATCTTTCTTAAGTACATCAAAATCTACCAAAGTTTTAGTAGGCTATCTTTAGAACATGACTGTAGGACACAGGCTACAACATTCAACAAGCACATGACTTTCCCACTTCATTATAACAGATGGATGAAGGGTCACAGATGCTTATTTTATTTATTCACATGAATTCCCATTTTAATTGAAAAGCAAATGCCTGAGAAAAGGGCTAGGAGGTTCTTATTTCTAAGAACCTTTGCAATTCCATTTACTGACAACCAACATTTAAAATGTGCTTTATTAATTGGGGAACAAGCAAAGATAAAGTTTTTCAATGTAAAATTTTTTGTGTGTATACACAAAAAGTTTCTTTTGGAATTATGTCCTAACATAAATTATTTGTAATCAAAAGATGTCTGATTTGGAAATAAACACTTTTAAAATGCAAAATTGTTTTGTTCATATCCTGTGGTCGTCACGATTTATGTGGAGCTATTTAAACAATCATCTTCTTCAAACATATCTATACATTATGTTGAGGGAGGACAATACCTTCTAGTGGAATCCATAAATAAATGTATTTCTCATCCTTGTAACTAACATAATGTAACATTTCAAAATGCCCTGCCAGTGGAATGCTCCGTGCTGCTAAAAGTTATGCTTTCCACCTCTTTTTATAACTTATCTGGCAGACTTGGCATGAAGGTGACAACTTAAGCTAAAAATCTGTCAAAACAAAGAATAGCTAACAGGCACGGCTAAGACTGATGTGAAAATGGAACACAAGCCAACTAGAATGAAATGTATGCTATATAGATGCTTGTTCAGAAAATAGGTACATCTGTGTTTACTGCACTGAACACATATTTCTGTGCAACCATTTACTTTCCAGATCTGATACAAGGTTCTCTGGATCCATAGTGAAGACCATCCTTGCCCTCAAGAACATAAACATAGGACTAGCAAACAGTATTGTGCTCTGTCAGTGTTCTAGGAACTCTTCCAAATGCTTTCATAGGTAACTTAATATTAACATAATTAATCCTCACAATAAGGCTATGTAATAGGTGAATTACTGTACACATTTTATAGATGAGAAAAGCGAGTTACATAAAGTTAAAGGATCTTGCCCAGATTACACAGATAGATGCTAAGTGGTAGAGCCAGAATTTCCAAGCAGACCAGCACAGTCTCCACTCTTACCTACTCCTCCATCCTGCCTCTTTTGCAATGTTATGAAGGAGATACACACATAAATGCAAAATTCCCACATAGTAGTTCAAGTGGTAAAGTATAAAAAGGATTATTTGTGGTTGTGTTGCACACAGTGTGGACATGAACTGGAGTGCATTAAAAAGGATTTTCATACAACACAATGGAACAGGAAAGTATGTTCATCCCAGGAAAACAGAAAAGTATCTGCAATGGTACGAATATTTTGTAAGTCGCAGCATGTCCTAAATTAACTGAACTAGAGGTTTCATTCATTTTAGAAAAGATAGTAAGCAGGGTGTTTTAAAACATCATTGTTGCTGTTTATTCTTCAATGAGTTCATAGCAAATTATTCCAAATGTATTGGTGTGAAGGTTAATAATTGTCTCTCACAAACCAGGAATTCCCCAGAAATCAAAGTACAAGAGTATAACTGTGAAAACAGAATCTCCCATTTGGCTACATGTGCCCTTGTGTGTCACATTCCTGGGCAACACATGGTTATAAAAACGGACTCACTTCAGACACAAATTACCTCAACCAGAACCAAGAAGATCCAGGTTGGCAAGCAAAGGCTGTTTCTCCCTATTAGTGAGTGGTAACTAATTCTTCACCTGTACCCACTATCTGTGTCCTATATACCGTCTCCTGAGTAATCCTCTAAGAACAAAACTACAGAAATCGGTCCTGACTTCCCTATATGAGCCCAGCTCTCTGGCTAGCCCTGAATCCCACATTGTCTACCTGAATCCCACATTAATTCTCCACCAAGAGCAGAATCTGAAAAACTAAAATACTGGAAATCTTACCTGGTTCTTTCTTCCACATCCCTCTGAAGCTGGATCCCTTAAAGATCACCTGAAAGAAAAGTGGTGTCAGAATACCACCAGACAATATGGAATTTAAGATATAATGCACTTGCTATGGGTAGATAGGCATATTGGTATAACTCCTTTCTAGAGCAATTTTACATCTATGAAACTTGAAAATGCAAAGCTTATTCAGCAATTTCACTTCTAGGTATGAAGCCTAGAAAACTGTCAAGAGTTTGTGCATAATTGTATCATAATATTGTTAAAAAATAATCTAAATGTCCAGCAACACAGAAATGGATAAATAAAATGCAGTATATTTATCTGGTGAAATAATATAAAGTTTAAATGTGAAAAACAAATCCATATGCATCAACATAGGTGGATATCCATATTACAATATTGAGCAAAACATTTATTTTTTGCTTAAGGGCACTTATAGAAATGAAATTGTTCATGGATATATAACATATACATATACATTTGTACCATAAAATTTCTTTGAATACAAGAAGCTAGAATATGATGATGAAAATCAACTTCCAAAAGATTTTGCTTCTGGGAAAGGAGAGAGGAAAATTTGACTGGAGGAGGAATAAAGAGAAGTTGAAATGTTATCTATAATGTTTTATTTTTCATAGAATTATTCTAAAGCAAATACGATCAATCATTAAAATTGATCGTGATGAATCATGGGTGTCTATAAAGTATATTCCATGCTGTCTTTCTTTTTAAAATTAGAAAGGAAAGGTACACAGCCAAGTTTGAGGATAATGTTGAAGACCTGGAATGGAGAGCTTGGGTTGCTGATGTTGGGAGCCATCTCTCCTCTTTTCTTCTTTGAACTCACATTGAATTTCCTCTACTTGTCTTTAATCATGCATCGATTAGCCCAGTATTTCTTTTTCTTTGTTTTAATTTTATCTCCAAAATAATTTTATATAGTGAGAAAGGCAGGTATTACTATGTCTTTCTGTTTAAGGAAACTAATGCTAATAAAATGAGGTGACTTTGCAACACGCATGTACTGATAGGCCAACATCTGGATTAAGTTTAGGACTGATCATATTTCCAGTTACTATGTTGAGCTTATCATAGGAGAAGGTGTGCACTATGTCAGAGTGGTAGCATCAACAGCAATCGTAGCTTTTGTTGTTGCTGTAGCAGTCTTGTTATCATTTTATCTTAAATATGGCTATAAAGCAAATGTTACTAATTCTTTATTCTGTAACACTCTCCAGGTGCTTTGTGCCACAATGATACAAGCACTGGGAATAAAGCAATCTACCATAACTGTTTCTTGGTGGCTTTCTCCAATCAGTGTCACCTAAGTAGGGAATTTGTTTTGACTATGGTATGAGATAACTTACTATTTTCTGGCTTAAAAATTGACAGCTAAAAGGGGTTTTGAATGAAAATGTGACATTTATGGAGAGAGCAATGATCTTTTACAGAAGCCAGGCAGTGGCTTTTTTGCCATTCTGACAGACAGAAGACCTACAGTGAAGTTATTTTTTTTTTGTCCTGTTAAAACAAATAGCTGAAGTAATTCATACTTTTTTCTACCTGATTTGTGCTTTGTGTACAATTAAGTATTAGAAGACAATTTTTCTATTGGGTAAAATTTACCACTGTGTGTGATTTTCTCTGAAGTTACTGCAATTGTTTAAGCTGTTACAAGTTTTTATAGCACCATAATGTTCATTTAAAATGACCAAAAAAAGAGTAAGAATCCCAGGCAAATATAATTATAAAAGTTTACACCAATAATATAATAAACTTTGGCTTTAGGAGAATGCTTTAAAATTGTCTTTCTATACATACTACAGGCAACAAAAATGCTATAATGAAGATATTAATTTCCCTAGGACATTCAGCCTATTTGCCTAGAATTTTATGGTTGAACATATTGCTAAATATTCAGTTGCAGGAGTCTTTGCATAGTGTCCCCCAAATTTACTATTTTAAGTGGTTCATTACCACCTACTGTATTGTGTTAGCTTTTGCCTGTATACCCTGCAGTTATAGTCTAAAGAAAGATAAATAAATGAAAGCAATAATAGAGATGCATGGTTCATATATTTTAAATATTTGAATGGCAAGTTACAGCTGCCCATACAAATTTATAGATATAGACAGTCTCAGTACTGTAAAGGAACTTCATATAAATGTCAAGAGGAATTCAAAGGTTGTACTTTCACTATTTCACAATGTTAAGTCTCTGTTGACTTCCTGCATTCTGAAACAGTACCTGTGATGCCTTCCTGGCTCCTAACAGCCTCAGCAAAGGCCACAATAGTAAAGGCCCTTCCAGGACTGGCATGTGGTCATGAACAGCCTGAGTGGGCCACATATAGTCCCAGCTCATCTGGCGGGATTGGGATGAATGTGATGCTGTGGCCAAATGTTACTTTAAGGGGCCATAAACATCTTAGAGTGTATTGCTTTTTTCTTGCCTATATAAGAACAAATTTACATTTCAGGAAATATTATAAGATATTGACTTTTTTCTATATTTCCTCTTTTTTTCCACTAAAGTTCTAATGTCTAGCTACAGAAGTTTGATATAGTTACACATATAGTTATATGTCTTTTATATCTTCTTGAGGAATGGCAAAGCACCAGCCTCAGCCTCCCAAAGTGCTAGGATTACAGGCATGAGCCATCACATCCAGCCTAAATTATTTTATTTTTGTGGTTACATAGTAGGTGTACATATTTATGGGATACATGAAATACTTTGATACAGGCATGCAATAATTACATCATGTATAATGGAATATCCAGCATATATCTTTTGTGTTATGATCCAATTATACTCTCTGTTGTTTTTAAGTGTGTAATTGAATTATTATTGACATCTGTCACCTTGTGCTATCAAATACTAGGATTTACTCATTCTAACTACTTTCCATACCCATTAACGTCTACTTCCTCCTACCCTGCTGCCCTTCTCAGCCTCTAGTAACCATTCTTTTATTCTCCATCTCCATGAGTTCAATGTTTTATTTTTTAGCTCCCACAAATACGTGATAATAGGCAAAGTTTGTCCTTTTCTGTTTGGCTTATTTCACTTAATATAATGACCTCCAGTTCCATCCATGTTGTTGCAAATAACAGAATCTGATTCTTTTTATGGCTGAAGAGTACTCTATTGTGTATATAATATCATGTTTTCTTTTTCCATTCATCTGTTGATGGACATGTAGGTGGCTTCAAAATCTTGGCTATTGTGAGCAGTGCTGCAACAAACATAGAAGTGCAAATCTCTCTGCAATATACTGATTTCCTTTCTTTTGGGCATATACCCAGCAGTAGGATTTGTATACTAGATGGTAGCTCTATTTTTAGCTTTTTGACTAAAAAGACTTAAACTCCAAACTGTTCTCCACAGTGGTTGTACTGATTTTCATTCCCACCAACTGTGTACATGGATTCCTTTTTCTTCACGTCCTTGCCACCTTGGATAAAAGCCATTTAAAATGGAGCAAGATGATATCTCATTGTCATTTTGATTTGTATTTTTCTGGTGATCATTCCTGTTGGGCACCTTTTCATATGCTTGTTTGTCATTTGTATGTCTTCTTTTAAGAAATGTCTATTCAGATCTTTTGACAATTTTTAAATCAGATTATTAGATTATTTTCCCATAGATTTGTGTGAGTTCCTTATATATTTTGGTTATGGATCCTTGTCACATGGGTAGTTTGTAAATATTTTCTTTTGTTCTGTGGGTTGTCTCTTTACCTTGTTGATTGTATCTTTTGCTGTGCAGAAGTTTCATAACTGAAATCCCATTTGTCTGTTTTGCTTTGGTTATCCATGCTTGTGGGGTATTACTCAAAAATTTTTTGGCTAAACTGATGTCCTGGAGATCTGCTCCAATGCTTTCTTACAGTAGTTTCATAGTTAGAGGTCTTACACTTAATCCGTCTTCATTTGACTTTTGTATATGGCAAGAGATAAGGGTCTAGTTTCATTTTTCTGCATATGGCTATCCAGTTTTCCCAGAACCATTTACTAAAAAGACTGTCTTTTCCCAGTGTGTGTTCTCAATACCTTTGTCAAAAATGAGTTCACTGCAGGTATATGGATATATTTCTGGGTTCTCTATTTCATTGGTCTATGTGTCTTTTATGCCAGTACCATGCTGTTTTGATTACTACAGTTCTGTAGTATAATTTGAAGTCAAGTAATGTGTTTCCTCCAGTTTTGTTCTTTTTGCTCAGAATAGCTTTATCTATTTGGGATCTCTGGTGGTTACATATAAATTTTAGGATTTTTTTTTCTATTTCTGTGAAGAATGTTATTGGTTTCTTGATAGAGATTGCATTGAATCTATAGATTGTTTGGGTGGTATGGACATTTTAACAATTTTTTTTCCAATTCATCAGCATAAAATATCATTCCATTCTTTGTGTCTCCTTCAATTTCTTCTATCAATGTTTTATAGTTTTATTGTAGAGATCTTTCATTTCTTTAAGTTTATTCCTAGGTATTTAATTTTATTTTCAGCTATTGTAAATGGGATTACTTTTTAGATTTCTTTTTCAGATTGTTCGCTGTTGGCATATAGAAATACTACTGATTTTTGTATGTTAATTTTGTATTTTACAATTTTACAAGATTTGTTTATCAATTCTAACAGTTTCTTGATGGTGTGTTTAGGTTTTTCATAAAACCAAAAGTCTTTTGTATAAGATCATATCATCTGCAAAATGGGATAATTTGACATCTTTCTTTCCAATTTGGATGCGCTATATTTCATCCTCTCACCTGATTGCTCTAGCTAGGACTGCCAGTACTATCTTGCATAGCAGTGGTGAAAGTGGGCATTCTCAGATGTTCCAGATATAAGAGGAAAGAATTTACGTTTTTCCCCATTCATTATGATACTAGATGTGGGTCTGTCATATATGGCTTTTATTATGTTGAGGTATGTTCCTTCTATATCAAGTTTTTTAGCATTATTAATATTCTTTAGCTGTGTCCCCACCCAAATCTCATCTTGATTTGTAGCTCCCACAATTCCTATGTATCTTCCCAGTGGGAGATAATTAAATCATGGAGGCAGTTTCACCCATACTGTTCTCATGGTGGTGAATAAGTCTTATGAGATCTGATGGTTTTATAAGAGTCTTCCCCTTTTGCTTGGTTCTCATTCTCTCTCTTCCCTGCTGTGATGAAAGACCTGCCTTTTGCCTTTAGCTTTCTGCCATGATTATGAGACTTCCCAGCCACATGAACTGTGAGTCCATTAAAATTCCTTTTCTTTATAAACTACCCAGTCTTGGGTATGTCTTTATCAGCAGGAGGAAAACAAACTAATACAGTAAATTGCTGCCGAAGCAGTGGGCCGCTGTTGTAAAGATACATGAAAATGTGAAAGTGACTTTGGAGCTGGGTAACAGGCAGAGGTTAGAACTGTTTGGAGGGCTCAAAAGAAGACAGAAAATGTAGGAAAGTTTGGAACTTCCAAGAGACTTTTTGAATGGCTTTTATCAAAATGCTGCTAATGATATGGACGATGAAATCCAGGATGAGGTGATCTCAGACGGAGATGAGACATTTCTTGGGAACTGGAATAAAGGAGACTCTTGCTATGTTTCAACAAAGAAACTGGCAGCATTTTGTCCCTGCCCCAGAGATTTGTGGAACTGTGACAATTAGGGAGATGATTTAGGGTATCTGGCAGAGGAAATTTCTAAGCAGCAAAGCAATCAAGGTGTGACTTGGGTGCTGTTAAAAGCATTCAGTTTTAAAAGGGAAACAGAGCATAAAAGTTCAGAAAATTTAAAGCCTGACGATGTGATAGAAAAGAAAATCCCATTTTCTGAGAAGAAATTCAAGTTGGCTGCAAATATTTGCATAAGTAATGAGGACCCAAATGTTCATTGCCAAGCCATTGGAAAAAAATGTCTCCAGGGCATGTCAGAGACCTTCGCTGTGAGGGGTTCCTCCCAACACGGGCCCAAAGGCCTAGGAGGAAAAAATGATTTCATGGGCCAGGCCCAGGGCCCCCCTGCTGTGCGCAGCCTAGGGACTTGGTGCCCTGTGTCCCACCTGCACTAGCCAGGCTAAAAGGGGCCAAGTTACAGGTTGGGCTGTGGCTTCAGAGGGTGTAAGCCTGAAGCCTAGGCATTTTCCACATGGTGTTGAGCCAGAAGGTACATGAAAGTCAAGAATTGAGGGTTGGAAATCTACACCTGGGTTTCAGAGTCTGTATAGAAATGCCTGGATGTCCAGGCAGACGTTTGCTGCAGAGGGAGGGCTTTCATGGAGAACCTCTGCAAGGGAAGCATGGAATGGAAATGTGGGGTTGAAGCTTCCACACAGAGTCCCCACTGGGGTACTGCCTAGTGGAGCTGTGATAAGATGGCCACCATCCTCCAGATCTCAGAATGGTAGATGCACTGACAGCTTGCACCATGCCCCTGAAAAAGCCACAGACACTCAATGCCAGCCCATGAAAGCAGTCAGGAAGGGAGCTGTACCCTGCAATGACACAAAGGTGGAGCTGCCCAAGGCCATGGGATCCCACCTCTTGCATCACCATGACCTGGATTGGAGACATGAATTCAAAAGACATCATTTTTGAGCTTTAAGATTTGACTGCCCTGCTGGATTTCAGATTTGTGTGGGGCCTATAGCCCCTTTGTTTTGGCCAATTTTTGGAATAGGCATATTTACCCAAAGCCTGTAGCCCCATTGCATCTAGGAAATAACTAACTTGCTTTTGATTTTATAGGCTCATAGATGGAATGGACTTGTCTTGTCTCAGATAAGACTTTGGACTATGGACTTTTGAGTTAATGCTAAAATCAGTTAAGATTTTGGGGGACTGCTGGGAAGGCACTATTGGTTTTGAAATGTGAGTACATGAGATTTGGGACAGGCCTAGTCTGGAATGATATAGTTTGGCTGTGTCCCCACCCAAATCTTATATTGAATTCTACCTCCTAAAATTCTCATTTGTTGTGGGAGGGACCTCATGAAAGATAATTGAATCATGGGGTAGTTTTCCCCATACTGTTCTCATGGTGTGAATAAGCCTCATGAGATCTGATGGTTTTATAAGGGGAAACCCCTTTTACTTGGTTCTCATTCTCTCTCTTACCTGCTGCAATGTAAGATTTGCCTTTCACCTTTTGCCATGATTGTGAGACCTCCCTAGCCACATGGAATTGTGAGTCCATTAATCCTCTTTGTCTTTATAAGTTACCCAGTCTCAAGTATGTCTTTCTTAGCCACGTGGGAAAAAAAAATAAAGTTATTATCATGAAGGGATGTTCAATTTTATCAAATGATTTTTCAGCATCAATTGAAATAATCATACGGGTTTTGTCCTTCATTCCGGTGATATGATGTATCACATTGATTCATTTGTGTATGTTAAACCATCAGTACTTCCCTGGGCTAAATCCCACTTAGTCATGATGAATGATCTTTTTAATGTATTGTTGAATTTGATTTGCCTGTATTTCTTGAGGATTTTTGCATGTATGTTTGTTAGAGATTTTGGCCTGTAGTTTTCTTTTATTGCTGTGTCTTCTGGTTTTGATATCAGAGTAATACTGGCCTTGTTGAATGAATTTAGAGGTATTTCTTCCTCCTCTACTTTTTGGTATAGTTTGATTAGGATTCCCATTAATTATTCTTTAAATGTTTGGTAGAATTCAGCAGTGAAGCCATTGGGTCACAGGTTTTTCTCTAATGGGAAATATTTTATTTTGGTTTCAATCGCCTTACTTGTTATTGGTCTGTCATGTTTTGCATATCTCCATAGTACAATCTTGTTAAATCATATGTGTCAAGGAATTTATCCATTTCCTTTAGATTTTCCAAGTTATTGTCATATAGATCATAGTGGCCACTAATGATCCTTTGAATTTCTATGGCATCCATTGTAATGGGTGTCCTTTTTAAACCCTGATTTTATTTATTTGGGTCTTCTCTTTTGTTTCTTAGTCTGGATAAAGATTAATCAATTCTGTTTATCATTTCAGAAAACCCATTTTTTGTTTTATTATTCTTTTGTATTGTTTTATTTCAAATTCATTTATTTCTACTCTGATCTTTATTATTCATTTTCTTCTACTAATTTTGAGTTTGGTTTGCTCTTGTTTTTTGGGGGGGTTAAGTTAATTATTAGGTCCTTTATTTCAGCTTTTTGTACTTTTTTGATGTAGACACATATAGCTATAAACTTTCCTCTTAGCACTGCTTTCACAGGATGTCATAGGTAATAATATGTTATCTTTTTATTATCACATGTTTCAAAAAATTTATTAATTTTTTTAAAATTTATTTATCAATCCACTGGTCATTCAGGAGCATATTGTTTAATTTCCATGTGTTTGTATAGTTTCCAGAATTCCTCTTGTTACTGATGTCCAGTTTGATACTATTGTGGTCAAAGAAGACACTGGATATAATTTCAATTTTTCTCAAATTTTTAAGACTCGTTTTGTTTCCTAACATATGGTCTGTCCTAGAGAATGATCCATGTGTTGAGGAGACGAATGTGTATTTTGTGGTCATTGGATAAAACATTCTGTTAATATTATTTGATCTGTAGTACAGATTATGTTTGAAGCTTCTTTGTTGATTTTCTGTCTGATCTGTCTAAAACTAAGTGAGGTATTAGAGTATTTAGATATTATTGTATTGGGGTATATTTATCTTTTGAGCTGTAATAACATTTGCTTTATATATCTCAGTGTTCCAGTGTTGAATGCAGATATATTTAGAACTATTCCTCTTCCTGAATTGACCACTTTATAATATTATAAAGAACTTCTTTGTCTTAAATCTATTTTGTCTTAAAATCTATTTTGTGTAAGTATAGCTGCTCCTTCTCTGTTTTGGTTTCCATTTGCATGGAATATCTTTTTCTATCTACCTCTATATTTTCAGTCTATGTTTGTCTTTATAGGTGAAGTGTGTTTCTTGTAGGCACAACAGATTGTTGGGTCTTATTTTTTTCATGCATTTGGCCATTCCATATTTTTTCATTAGAGCGAAATTTGTTCATTTTGATTAGAAAGAAATTTGTTCATTTACATTTAATGTTACTATTGATAAGTGAAAACTTTTGCCATTTTGTTATTTATTTCCTGGTTGTTTTGTGGTCTTCTCTTCCTTTTTTCCTTCCTTCCCATCTTCCTTTTAGTGAAGGTGATTTTCTCTGGTGGCATGCTTTAATTTATTGTTTGTTATTTTTTGTATATATTTTGTATGTTTTCTGATTTGATATTAGTATGAGGCTTCCAAATACTATCTTATAACCAATTATTTTAAACTGGTGACAATTTAACACTTATCGCATAAACAAATAAACAAACGAACGAAAAGTTTTTCTAGGCACACAGTGCAAGCTGTCAGTGAATCTACCATTCTGTGGTCTGGAGAATAGTAGCCCTCTTCCCACAGCTTCACTAGGCAGTGCCCCAGTAGGGGCTCTGTGTAGGGGCTTTGACCTTACATTTCCCTCCTGCACTGCCCTAGCAGAGATTTTACATGAGGGCCCCACCCCTGCAGCACACTTTTGCCTGGGCATCCAGGCATTTCCATATATCTTTTGAAATCTAGGTGGAAGTTCCCAAACCTCAATTCTTGACTTCTGTGCACCTGCAGGGTCAACACCACATGGAAGCTGGCAAGGCTTAGGGCTTCCGCCCTCTGAAGCCACAGCCCAATCTGTACATTGGCTCCTTTCAGTCACAGCTATAGCATCTGGGACACGGGACACCAAGTCCCTAGGCTGCACACAGCAAGGGGACTCAGGGCCTGGCCCACAAAATCACTTTTTCTCCTGGGCCTCCAGATCTGTAATGGGAGGGACTGCTGTGAAGGTCTATGACATGGCCTAGAGACATTTTACCCATGGTCTTGGGGATTAACATTAGGTTCCTTGCTACTTATGCAAATTTCTGCAGCCAACCTGAATTTCTCCTCAAAAAACAGGTTTTTCTTTTCTTCTGCAACATCAGGCTGCACATTTTTATTCTCTGTTTCCCTTTTAAACCTGAATGCTTTTAACAGCACCCAAGTCACATTTTGAATGCTTTGCTGCTTAGAAATTTCTTCTACCGGATACCCTAACTCATCTCTCTCAAGCTTGAAGTTCCACAAATCACTAGAGCAAGGGCAAAGTGCTGCCAGTATCTTTGCTAAAATATAACAAGATTGACCTTTACTCCAGGTTCCAAAAAGTTCATCTCCATCTGAAACTACCTCAGCCTGAACCTTATTGTTCATATCACTATCAGCACTTTGATCAAAGCTATTCAACAAATCTCTAAGAGGCTCCAACTTTCTCACATTTTCCTGTCTTCTTCTGAGTCCTCCAAACTGTTCCAATCTTTGCCTGTTACCTAGTTCCAAAGTCACCTTCCACATTTTCAGGTATCTTTTCAGCAGCACCCCACTCTCAGTACCAATTTACTGTATTAGTTCATTTTCATGCTGCTGATGAAGACCTACTGCAGCCTAAGCTGTTCTTCAACCCATAAATTCAAGTTCTTTCCTCTCTTCTTTCTCCTTTCCATAGTCAGAGGAGCTTTTCTCAGTGGATACCACCAATACTGGCCCACAGGGAGTTACGCCAGACAACTGCCAATGCTCACTAAGGCCCAGGGGCTCTTCTGCCAGCTTAGGGTGAATGCTGCCTGGCCTGGGACTCGCCCTTCAGGGCAGTTGTCTCCCCTCTGGCCTATTAAAGGTCCAGAAATCCTATCCAAGAACCTAGACCTTAACTCAGGGACCCTCAGTCCTCCTTGGTGTCCTACCTCACCTTGGCTGAGCTGGTACCTAAGGTGCAAGATAAAGTCCCTTTCACTCTCTCTCTCTCTGCTTTTCTCAAACAGAAGAGAGTCTTTCACTGTAGCCACCACAGCTAGGAATGCTCTAGGTCTCACCTGAAGCAAGCTTATCTCAGACCTACCCAAGGCCCATGGTATGTTACCTGGGTATTGCTGTTGATTTTTCAGGACCTAAGGGCTCTTTAGTCAGTAAGTGATGAATCCTGGCAGGACTGAGCCCTTCCCTTCAAGATAGCAGGTTCTCATCTGGCACAGAGTGTGTCTCGAAATGTCATCCAGGAGCTGGGGTCTGGAATGGGGGCCTCACAACTCCGTCCAGTGCACTGTACTACTGTGGCTGAGCTGGTATCCAAGATGCAAGACAAAGTGCTCTTTACTTTTTGCTCTCCTCTCCTAAAGCAGAAGGAAGAAGTAACTTTCATTGGTGTGAGCTGTGCTGCCTGTCATTGGGGGAGGGGTGGTACAAACACTTCCTTATCTCATCTAGTTGGTATCTCCCTAGGTGACATGCCACCTTAGTCCACTGGCTTCAAGCCTTCCTAGAGCTAGGACTTGCCTAGGAATTCCAGTCCTTGTGTCCTTGATACCTTTCAGGTTTATCTAGGACCCTAAAACACTTTAACCTGCAGAAGTGAGTCTTGCCGAGAACCTCAAGTTCCAGCACTGGGATGGGCAATTCTCAGTGAGGGCCAGTCCAAGTGTTTCTTCCATGGGTGGGTGCTTGCTGAGCTAAGCATAGCTTTGCTCTTTACTGTGACAGGTCAGCAGTGAGTTCAATGCTAAGTCCTCCAGTCACTGTGCTCTCTCAACTCCAAGTGCACAGACTCTCTTTTCATTCCATGAGCCATTGCCCAGGAATAGGGAAGGAGTAGAATCAATAATTTAAGACTGTTTTTCCTACCCTCTTCAATGCCTCTTTTAGCAACATGAAGTTAAAATCAGGTACTGTGACTGCTCACCGGATTTTTTGTTCTCATGACAACGTTTTTTTGAATGTGTGCATATAGTTGTTAAAATTTGGTGTTCCTGTGAGAGAAACGATCAGTGGAGGCCTCTACTCAGCCATCTTGCTCCACTTCTTAAGTATCTTTTTTTCCTCCATTCACAACTACCATTTAGATTTGCTTCACCAAAGCACAAAAAGTATAATTTAGATTGAAGATTTTATTCTTTATATTTTTCCTACTTCCTATCTCTTTAACCTTATACCCATAGTGGAGAGAGAGAAATATAATCTGATATAGTCTGTTGGAATGACCCTTAATACCACCCTCATATCAGAGTTTACTCAAGTTTAAATTATTAAATTTTTAAATTAGGATTTCTATTCTATCCTCAGCTACATTTTAAATATTCATAAATATCATTTATAAGTTTTAAAATTATTTTGTAAAATGAATATAGAACTCTGCCTTATTTGTGCTTTGTTCTTAACTAAATTCATGTTTGGGTGATTAAAAAAGCAAAGTATACTTCACTTTCTGTTGCATTTTTCCTGCTTTATCTTACTACTGTATTTGCTTTGCTTTACCTAGTCAGAGGCTAACATATTTCTCTTCAAAAAGATTCAAAATAAAATTATAGAGAAACTTCCTGATTAGTGATGAGGTTAAAATTTAAAAAACAGTATTGCCTAGGAGAAAATTTCTATCTCCCTGTTTGAAATGAAGCATCAGACAAGAGAGAAGTACTACCTTGAAAAAAATACCCATCAAAGCTTTTCTGGCAAAAACTTTTTCCCTGCTGTGTCTTTATTGAGTCCTTCAAGCTTCACATCCATGTTAGATATATTTGTAGGTATTAATGAGACAGATTATGCAGTCCAAAAGAGTTACACATTTTTAAGATGTCTTGGGCTTCTTAAAAGAGTTACACATTTTTAAAAAGTCTCAAGCTAATCAATTCAACAGAAAAGTGTTACATTTCCAAAATGATTTTATATGAAATAAGACATTTTTGAAGTAGTACAAAGACATGCACACACAAAAAAGTTTAATATGTGTATTAGAAAGAAGTTTAATATGTGTAATAAGCTTTTATTAATTAAAATTTGAAATAAATATCTCCTCAATACAGATGAAATCTCAGAGGCTTAGTATAGAGAATATATATAAAATTCTTAGTGAAGAGAATATGTATAATTCAGATAAATTATGATGATTATCACCTATGAAAAAAATAGATGAGATTTAACAATTGATACAAGATTTCATGCTAGAAAACAAAATAAAATGAAAGCATTGTATTTCTCCTTTCTGGAATTCTTTATGTGGAATTTCATTGAAAATGTGTGCTGTCTATTTCTAAGTATATGATGTGGAAAAAAGAAAAACCTAATAGGTGGTATGCCCATAAAGTATATTTTAGAAAAAGTTAGGTAATCTTAGCAGAAATTACGAATAAGAATTTTTAAATTCAAATATGAACCTACAGCAACCATAGGGTGTGAGCAGGAGGCCGAGAATCTAGATTTCAGACCCTGAAGGACTGCTGCAGGAAACCAAGAAAACAACAGGGGACATGGTAGGAACATGGCAGACAGCAAGACATTTGCTGAGACCAAATAAAAAGCAACAACAACAACAACAACCAAAAAGAAAAAACACACAATAAAACCCCCTAAGCGGTGGCTCACACCTGTAATCCCAGCACTTTGGGAGACTGAAGCAGGTGGATCATCAGAGGTCAGGAGTTCGAGACCAGCCTGGCCAACATGGTGAAACCCCATCTCTACTAAAAATAAAAAATTAGCCAGGTGTAGTGGCACTCACCTGTAGTCCCAGCTACTTGGGAGGCTGAGGCAGGAGAATTAGTTGAACCTGGGAAATGAAGGTTTCAGTGAGCCAAGTTCACACCGCTGCACTCCAGCCTGGGTGACACAGTGAGACTCCATCTCAAAAAATAAATAAATAAATAAACCTAAGCAGATTCATGTTGTAATCTCTGGAGTAACCAATAAAGAATAGAAATGGAATGCATAACTAACAAGTTGTTAGAAAAGATGGAATAATAAAATTTTGTGCAATTTATTAATATGAAAAATATATTCCTATAAAAATTAACTATTTCAAAAATAAAAGCAAAATCACATCCCTCTTTTACATATCATGATAGCTTACATGGGCTAAATATTTATATATCAAAATAAAGTAATAAAGGTAAAGAAATAAATTATCATTGAATATTTATATATGAAAGAGGTTCTGAGCACGATGTAGCAGTTGTGTGAATTTTCATTTAATAAAATCTTTAAGCTTCTTTGTACAAATTGACTTTTAAACAACTACAAAGCAAATGATAAGTTTAAAAGTTACAATCTATTCTTGCATGTACTTGAAAGGAAACAAAATGGATTACACAAAATCTAAACGCTTTGGGTCATTTTCTAAAGGATAGACAATATAGTTAGCAGGATTTTGATTTACTATTATAAAAATAAAAATTAAAGCAAAGGGTATTGATTGTTGTATACACAATTAGAAAATATAGGGAACTGTTAATATACATAAAATGTATTTTTTGTACAAGGGTGTGGGGAGAAAGTCACTCACAAAATTAATAGAGGATGATAAAATAGCACTGTTTTTCTGAAAGCCAATTTGATATTATACATCTGAAACCAGCAACCCCAGTTCTGAGATTTATCTTAAGGAAATAATCAAATATGTACCCAAAGATGATGACATAACAATGAAAAATTGCTTATAATAATAAAAAGTTGGAAACTTGAATGCCTAATATCAAGTTTTAGGTACACTGAATATTTCACAAAATGGAATATTATATAGCAATGTTGGTGTATCAACCTAAAAAATAGTATATAGTCTATTGGAAAACCCCATTTATTAACAATTTTTTGGAGCATCATTTCATTTCATAACAAAAGTATTTACATATCTAACTCCATATACATACAAATACATATGCATTAAAATATCTGAGAAGTTACATATCACATGGTAACAACAGAAATACATAACTAGTGGAATTTTTGTAATACTTTTTGTTTTGCCTATACATATACTTTCCTCAGTAAATATGTATTACTTGTATAATAAGTAATAAAAAATACTACCCACAACCCCAGGGTAGAAGCAGCTGCAGAATTCATTTCACCTCCTCGAGGTTCTTCCATCTCTAGAGTTTTAACCATTCCACATGTCCACCATATTCAATCTATGATTTCTCTATTTTATTTCACTTTTCTAATGAATTTCATAAGGAGCTCTGCTCTACCACCAGCTATTTATTTCTCCTGGAAACAGAGCCTGAAACCTTCATTAAGAATGGCTTACTTTTTGTGATAACTGAATGATAATAAAAATGAGACCTCTTGATAAATTTCTAATTGATATTTACATAAATGTGCAACTGACATAAGCACAGTCTTTTTTGCTTCAATTTATAATGAAACTTAACTAGAAAACTGGAAAAACCCAGAGATATGGCCATGCTCACACAGTAGAATTCTTGTGTCATTGTGATGCTGGACTTTACAGTGAATCTTTTCAATACGTCACTTGTTTGTAAGTAGTGAACTGGTTGCATATCTCGTTTACAAAAATTATTATCATTCATTGAATATCTAATATAACAGGCTTTTTATATTAAATAGTTCTAATTCTCTAAACCACCACATGTAAAAGAAAAGGAAACTGAGGTTCTAGGAGATTAACAGACTTTCCCTGGGTAACAAAAGCAGTAAATCAACTAAACCAGGATTAAAACTCACATCAGCCTAGCTCCAAAATAAATGCCTCCTTATACATTTAGAATATGTTTATGGTATCCTTCAGCAAATCAGACAAGTTCTGACAGCATAGAATTTTAGTTGACTGTATTTGTATAGGTCTACCTACTTCTCAGGCCCATGTGTTGTTGGCTTTGTAAAAATATTTCCAGTGCCCTCTAGGAAATGTTACTCCAGTTCCTCATTGCTGCAGGGATACTTTGGCATTGGAAATCCATTCTCCAACATGACTGATATGGTTAGGATGTGTCCCCACCCAAATCTCATCTTGATGTAATTCCCACAATTGCCATGTGTTGTGGGAGAGACCTGGTGAGAGGTAGTTGAATCATAGTAGCAGGTCATGATAGTAAATAAGTCGCATGAGGTGGTTTTATAAAGGGGAGTTTCCCAGCACAAGTTCTCTTCTCTTATCTGCTGCCATGTGAGATGTGCGTTTCACCTTCTGCCATGATTGTGAGGCCTCCCCAGCCACGTGGAACTGTGAGTCCATTGGGCCTCTTTATTTTGTAAATTGCCTTATCTCGAGTATGTCTTTATTAGCAGTGTGAGAACAGATTAATACAACAAACTGGTAGCAACAGAGTGAGATGCTGCTGAAAAGATTCCCCAAAAGGTGGAAGCAACTTTGGAACTGGGTAACAGGCAGAGGTTGTAACAGTTTATATGAAGAAGACAGGAAAATGTGGGAAAGTTTGGAACGCCCTAGAAACTTGTTGAATGGCTTTAACCAAAATGCCGATAACAATACGAAAAATGATATCCAGGCTGAGGTGCTACCAGATGAAGATGAGGAACTTGTTAGGTACTGGAGCAAAGGTGACTCTTGTTATGTTTTAGCAAAGGGAAACTGGCAGGATTTTGCCCCTGCCCTAGAGATTTGTGGAACTTTGAACTTGAGAGAGGATTTAGAGTATCTGGAGAGGATTTAGGTGTTTTTGTTTGTTCGTTTTTTGAGATGGTGTCTTGCTTTGTTGCGCAGTCTGGAGTGCAGTGGCTTGATCTCATCTCACTGCAACTGCAACCTCCACCTCCTGGGTTCAAGCATTTCTCTGCCTCAACCTCCTAAGTAGCTTGGATTACAGGAACCCACCACCATGCCGAGCTAATTTTTGTATTTTTGGTAGAGATGGGGTTTCACCCTCTTGGCCAGGCTGGTCTTGAACTCCTAACCTTGTGTTCCACCCACCTCAGCCTCCCAAAGTGCTGGGATTACAGGCCTGAGCCACCACACCCAGCCTGGAGGAAGAAATTTCTAAGCAGCAAAGCATTCAAGAGGTGACTTGGGCTCTCCTAAAAGCATTTAGTTTTAAAAGGGAAACAGAGTGTAAAAGTTTAGAAAATTTGGAGCCGGACTGCAATAGAAAAGAAAATTCCATTTACTGAGAAGAAATTCAAGCTGGCTGCAGAAATTTGAATAAGTCACAAGGAACCAAATGTCAATCACCAAGACAATAAGGAAAAGGTCTCCAGGGCATGTCAGAGACCTTCGAAACAGTCCCTGCCACCACAGGCCCAGAGGCCTAGGAAGAAAAAATTGTTTCATGGGCTGGGCCCAGGGTCCCTCTGCTATATGCAGTCTAGGGACTTGGTGCCTGCGTCCTAGCCACTCCAACCATGACTAAAAGAGGCCAAGGTACAGTTTAGGCCATGGCTTCAGAGGGTGCAAGCCCCAAACCTTGGCAGCTTCCATGTGGTGTTAAGCCTGTGTGTGCACAGAAGTCAATAACTGGAGTTTGGGAATCTTTGCCTAGATTTCAAAGGATGTATGGAAATACTTGGATGCTCAGGCAGGTTTACTCAAGGGGCAGGCTTTTATGGAAAACCTCTTCTAGGGCAGTGTGGAAAGGAAATGTGGGGTCAGAGCTCTGACACAGAGTCCATACTGGGATACCACCTAGTGGAGCTGTGAGAAGAGGACCACAGCCTCCCAGACCCCAGAAAGATAGATATATCAACAGCTTGCACTGTGTACCTGGAAAAGTGACAGACACTCAATGCCAGCCCATGAAAGCAGCCAGGAGAAAGGCTATGCACTGCAAAGCCCTGGGGTGGTGCTTCCCAGGACCATGGGAATCCATCTCCTGCCTTAGTCTGACCTGGATGTGAGACATGGAGTCAAAGAGATAATTTGGGAGCTCTAAGATTTGACTGCCTCCTGAATTTTGGACTTGCATAGGGCCTATAACCCCTTCATTTTGGCCAATTTCTCCCATTTGGAATGAGTGTATTTATCCAATGCCTGTACTCACATTTTTTCTAGGAAGTAACTAACTTGGTATTGAGTTTACCAGTTCATAGACAGAAGGGACTTGCCTTGTCTCAGATGAGACTTTGGACTGTGGACTTTTGAATTAATGCTGAAAAAATACTTCTTGTGAATGTATCTCTCTGTGGTCTCGATCATTTTGAAAGTTGATTTTTCAGAATCTTTTCTGACTTCTCCCCAAATTCCAAGTAACTTATAGTCTTTCTCCAAACACTCACCATTACTAGCTATTTTGTTTATTTACTCCCTTTTCATACTCCTCACTAACACCTCCTTCCCAAACCTGGGCTGCCTGCATATGGCTCATTCTTTTTTCTATTTTATATGGTCTGCTGAGAAGGATTATCTGCTTCCTCATCAGAATGTGTTTCCTCTCAGGAATAATTTTCCTCATGATTTCTTGAATATGTTTTTCATATTGCCATTAAATAGTGTATGATGGCTAAATGTCTACATTTTGTGAGACCAAAAAGTTTTACAATTATACACATATTTTTGTTTTCTCTAAATGCAAATTTTCAAACTATCAAATGAAGTAAGAGCCTTGCTTAATTTATTGACCTGCATTTTTACTCCTCTTCTCTATTCCATGCTAAAGTAGAAGAAATCAAAGGATTTTCATGAAATCCTGTATATGATTTAAAATTGGAAGCTTGTGCTTTATATGTGATTTGTGCTTTAGTTTATCTTATAAACAAAATATTAATATTTTTCCAATAAAAATTTTGATCCACTTTGGTCCAGAATCAGACTTAGAGTCATGTGATAACAATGATCTATGCCTATGGGATTGCAAGTTACATATGGAATATTCATAGCAACTTAACTACTGCTGGTGTTCCTATTATTTGTTATCCCATACATTTTTAAGTCATGTTCTCCAGTTAATAACAATGAAACTTTTCATGTTAATATTAGCTAAACTTTTTGAGGAAGTTATATCTTTTGGGACAAAGTAAAAAAAAAAAAAAAAAGCGTAGAATGCATTGCAAACCAGATAGAAATAATATGTAGATTTATTAGCTTTTTGTGTCATAACTCATTTTTCCTCCATTGATTCAAATGATTCAAATAATTCTCTGAGAAAGGTTCATTAAAAAATAATAAACTCATAACTCATGGAATTTCTGGACCTAAGTGAAGACTTATAGTAAAGTTGTAAAATCACCTTGCTTTTGTAGTCTGACCACGATATGCATCGCAACTGGAGGAAATGTTTGAATCAGAATGAAGTGAACAAGTAAAGATTTTATTGCAATCAGAGATAATAAGAAAAATAAAGTTCTTAAACAGTTTCTCTGAGCAATAACCAAGGGCTATAAAAACATGTCTGTTGAGGGATCACGGAGACATTTTGCCCATGCGCTAGAGATTTGTGGAACTTTGAACCTGAGAGAAATGATTTAGAGTATCTGGTACAAGAAATTTCTAAGCAGCAAAGCATTCAAGAAGTGACTTGGGTGCTGTTTAAAGCATTCAGTTTCAAAAGAGAAACAGAGCATAAAAATCTAGAAAATTTGCAGCCTGATAATGCAATAGAAAAGAAATCCCATTTTCTGTAGAGAAATTCAAGCTGGCTTCAGAAATTTGCATAATTAACCAGGAGCCAAATGTTAACCATGAAGATGATGGGGAAAATGTCTCTAGGACATATCAGAGACCTTTGTGGCAGCCCCTCCCATCACAAGCCTGGAGGTGTAGGAGGAAAACATGGTTTCCTAGGCTGGGCCCAGGGTCTCCTTGCTGTGTGCAGCCTAGGGACTTGGTGCCCTATGCAAGCCCCAAACCTTGGCAGCTTCCACATGATGTTGAGCTTGCAAGTGCACAGATGTCAATGATTCAGGTTTGAGAACCTCTGCCTGGATTTCTGAGGGTGTATGGAAACACCTGAATGCCCAGGCAGAAGTTTTCTGTGGGGCAGGGCCCTCATGGAGAACCTGTACTGGGGCAGTGCAGAAGGGAAATGTGGAGTCAGAGCCCCCACACAGAGTTCCTACTGGGACACTGCCTAGTGGAGCTGTAAAAAGAAGACCAATGTCCTCTAAACTCCAAAATGGTAGATCTATGGATAGCTTGCACTGTACACCTGGAAAAACAACAGACACTCAATGCCATTCCATGAAAGCATCTGAGAGGGAGGCTGTACCCTGCAAAGCCACAGGGGCAGAGCTGCCCAAGACCATAGAACCCACCTCTTAGATCAGCATGACCTGGATATGAAACATGGCATCAAAGTAGGCCATTTTGGAGCTTTAAGATTTGACTACCCTGCTGGATTTTTGATTTGCATGGGGCCTGCAGCCCCTTTGTTTTGGCCAAATTATCCCACATGGAATGGCTGTATTTACCCAATGTTTGTACCCTCATTGTATCTAGGAAGTAACTAACTTGCTTTTGATTTTACAGGCTTATAGGTGGAAGGGATTTGCCTTGTCTCAGATGAGACTTTGGACTGTGAACTTTTGAGTTAATCCTGAAATGAGTTAAGTTTTTGCAGGATTGCTAGGAAGGCATGATTGGTTTTGAAATGTGAGGACATTAAATTTTGGAGAGGCCAGGGTGGAAAGACAGGGTTTGGCTCTGTGTCCCCACTGAAATCTCATCTTGTAACTCCCATAATTCCCATGTGTTGTGGGAAGGCCCTGGTGGGAGATAATTAAATCATGGGGGCAGGTCTTTCTTGTGCTGTTTTCATGATAGTGAATAAGTCTCACTAGATCTGATGGTTTTAAAAACTGGAGTTTCCCTGCATAAACTCTCTTCTCTTGTCTGCTGCCATGTGAGACATGCCTTTCACCTTCCATCATGATTGTGAGGCCTTCCCAGCCATGTGGAACTGAAAGTCCTTTAAATCTCTTTCTTTTATAAATTGCCTATGCTCAGGTAAGTCTTTATCAGTGGTGTGAAAACAAACTAATACAGATGGTTATTGTTGCTATTGTTATCTATTTTTTTCTTTTTTTAAGTGTAAGGTATCACTTTTGTGTCAGATTTCAATTAGAGAAACAGAATCAGCAGGAAGTATATTTTAAGGGATTTATTGCAAGGAATTGTCTTTCTTGGTTTTGGGGTCTGGTTAGACAACTCCAAAATCCATTGGGATGGCTGTCAGAGAGTAGAGGCTGAAACTTTTGTGCAGGAGCTGAAGCTATAAATCCACAAACAGAATTCCTTCTGCTCTTGGAAAACCGCAGTTCTGCTCGTAAGGCCCTTAAACTGGTTGAATTGGGTTTACCTAGTTTATCTAAAATAATCACCTTAAGTCAACTGATTATAAATATTAATCAAATCATAGTAGGATACCCATTATTAATGGCCTTAATAGTAAGATAAAAAATAGCAACCACAAAATAACTGTAACAAATAAAAATAGATAGATAGATTGATATAGATATTTTTTTTACTACCAAGTCTACAAGTTCGCTGTGTGACTTTCTTCCCTCACTTGAGGTTGGCTGACCTTGCCCATGAATCTGCATACAATAGACAGATTGTAGCATGCTACTCTAGTTTGGCTTTAGTTGAAGTCACTCAGTCCTCCTCCATGTAGTCTCTCATTCTTCAGTTGGCTAATTCAGGACTTGTCCTTATGGTGGTGGCAGGGATTCAAAGATAGAGCAGGAGTGCACACAGCTATTAGAGTCTTAGTTTCACTTCTACCACATTCCATTGGCCAAAGAAAATCACTATGAAAGCCAAAATTCAAGAAATGGGGAAGTTAATATCATCTCCCAATGGAAGGAGCTACAAAGTCATGTTTTAAATGGCATGGATATAGAAGAGTTAGAAAATTGAGACCATTTTTTACAATAAATCTATCAAATCTAACAAATAAAAAATAAACTAAAAACCTATAATGATTTCTGAGTCATCTAATATGTTGTTTTAATAAAAATTCAACATCCTGCTCATATGAATGGCAAAAAAAATTCTAATTTTCTGCCAGTACAAAGTGGATCTAGACCATCATCTAAATGTCACACCAGTTTGAAATGCAGTAAGGTACAATTCAATTATTATCCAGCATAATTTGGAAGACAGAATACAAAAATGAAGAAGGCAGATTGTAAAATCAAGTTGTAGTTCAGGCTTTGTATAAGAGAGAGTTCAAATAAAAAAGGAGGTGAAAAATTGAGTTCACACAAAAATAAGTTGAAATTATTAGACATTAAGAAAAACTGACAGACATCAATGAAATGGAAGAAGCCAAGGAACCAGAGATCAGAGTGTGGGTGAAATTTATGTATGGAGGCCAGACCTGCCTTAGCCTTTGTGAGACCTAGGGCCAGAGTACAAATGATGATCTCCACACTACATATGTACACACTTAAAAATTATAATGAAGCTAGCAAATTGTTATGTAAAATGTGTCTACTGTCATCTGTTGATGAACCCACCTTTATCACAACCCAGAAGGGCCGGAGTACCACAAAGGAATGGACAGCACAGCAAGAGCCAGCCCCAGTTCTCAGCCTGCCATCTTGTCTCCCAGCCTGTGTTCATCCCACACCAACACATCTAGTCCATCCTATGACTCAGCACGCAGTCTGGGAAGGAAGTCCAGAGGCTCTGAGTGGGCATTTGCATTTGGCCTCATGAAAGCCTCAGCTCATCAGAGGGCTTGTAGCCAGAGAAGAAGCACAGAAAGGTTTTTTATAAAGGTAACCTTTTTGCCTAGGACTAAGGGGTAGTGTTGTAGTAACAAGGATTCGAAGAGTAGAAATCTGTGGAATTTAAAAATCTAATCTCCAAATAATTAAAGGGAACAATAAAATAGATGTTCAATGTACTTTGTTGGTAAAGTAAAAAGAAGATAATATTAAGATTGAGGCAAGTAAGACCCTGGATAAAGCTGGTCTGCAGATGAATAGACTTTGGGATACTGAAGTGCCCAGGGCAAGAGCCAAAGATAGAATAAGGGGGACCCTGACATAAGGTGTCAAAGGCTATGATGAATGAAAGAAAGTGAGGTTCAAGAGAGGGCAGAATGAACAGAAATGATGGCATAAAAACCCTGTATCACCAAATGGCAGACTAGAGCACAGGTGAATTTGGGAGAACATGGACATGGAATCACTTGGAAGACACGTGAAGAGCAAGAAAAAGATTACTGATTCCACCTCCTACTCTTATCAAGAGGAGGTCATATGAAAACAAGCATCCATTATTTAAAGGCTGGGGAAGAACCAAGTTTCAGATTAAAAAGAAGGTAAAGGAAGCAATGGGAATGAAGCAATAGGAAGGGGTTACTTTCTAAGGCTCTGTGGTAGTGGAGCCATGACCATATTTCCCCCAACTCATCACCAGGGCCACACACAGTGCCCAGCACACTGTATGTGCCTCATTAAAATGGCCAAATTTATGAATTACATTTGACAGGACAAAAACTTTCTAACAATCATTCTTTCCAAGGAACACATCAAGTATTATAAAGAATTGTGTAGACCTTCAGAGAAGGGATCACATAAAGCATTAGATGGCTTTTCAGTTTTGTTCCAAAATTGTGAGTTTACCATGCTGGTTAGAGTATCTGAATTTCAGTGCCCCAATATTTATAACACAAATGTAAATTACACATGAAACACACACCCCATGTACATTGCACAAGATTTTTTAAGTTATTATGTCTATAATTTAAAGCTGAAAAGTCCAACTATCTTTAGGCTATATATATATCACAGAGCTCCACTATGATTTTAATATTTAGAGAAGAAAAGTCAAAAAGAATGTGACCATCTCCTAATGAATGCAATTACTAAAAATATCATCAATTAGAAATGATTTTCACATCAACAGAGCAATCATAACAGTGTTTTTGAAACTACAGGTGGCAGCTATTAGTTGGTCATGAGCAGAATGTTTTAATGAAATAAAAAATGTAAAACACATCTCACATTGTACATAACTATTGCTTGATTAAACTCGCCTTGGTTATGGATCACAGATATTAAAGTATTTTTAAATGCTTTATTATTTGTTATGTATTTATTATTGCTGAAACATTTTTAGAGTACCTACTGTGATAACATTCGGAGGTAAAACTCATTTTAAAAGAAATGGAAAGTTTCTTTAGAGCTTGTTAACTGAATGGCAACAGCAGATAATTATGCAAGCAATGAAGCATGAAAATAGAAAAGTGTAAGTTGTCAAGGGAGATCATAAGTAACTCAAGGGGTAAGGAAAACCACTTTAGAGAAAGTATGGATTAAACTGATAAAGAATGAGTAAGGGTGAGCTTAGCATTCAGTCAGGCTAGTATATTATATATAGGAGGATAGCAAGGGGCAAGAAGAAAATATCATGTTAAGAAACTGAAAGGAATCTAACTAACTTAGAGCATAGAGTGTGAGAAGGTTAATAACGAGATGAAGATGGCAGAGTAAACAGGGGCCAGATTATACATGGCCTTATGAACCATATACAGCAATTTGAACCTTAAAGCAGGATATTTTGAAACCTGTGAAGGATTATAAACTGGTTAGTAACATAATCAATTTTTAATCTCAGCAGAGTAGAAAATATAAAAAGAAAGGAGTAAAACAGGAGATTAGGTGACAAGTCAGGAGACATCTATCCAAGTGAGAGGTGCTGATAAGTTGGCCCAGGGTGGTGAGTGAGGATAAGAAAGTATCATTTAATTGGATGTTGGCACAAGAGCCCATAACTCTTGCCCACTAAGGTTGGAATAGGGGAATAGGAGCTCGTTTGTGGTTTAATGAATCTGTTCTGCCCAGGTATTAGTCAACTTTGAAGGGCTTGACAGACATCTAAGTGTCTATTGCCATGAGGCAGATAAATAAAAGACCCAGATCCCAGCAGAGAGGTCTGCCCTGAGGATACTAATATGCTCAAACCCTTAATGAATAAATAGTAACTGGACATTTTCAGGGTTTAAATAACCATGTGAAGACAAAATTGGCCCTAACTGAAAGCCTAAGCATTATCAATTTTGGTCATGTTCACTTACCATCTGCAAATGAAACACATGGATAATAAAACTTATCTAGTCACATAAATGAAAAAAATAATACAATACCATAACTATAGAGAAGAAAAAACAAAGAGGTGCTTTATAAGGCTTCAATATGCAAATGCACATTTCTAAGAAAATAATAGTGAATAATATTTATTCTCTACATAGGACAATGGTTAACATAGCAGCTACAGACTTAATAAGTCATGGTCTATAAATGATTTTGATTCCACAAGGAACATTGCCTCTGGGGATACAACTTTTCAAAATGGTAAGAAACTCTTGAGTAAACGTCTTGATTATACCATATACACTCTTCCTCAAGTACCACAGTTGTTTTAATCCTGGAAGTTTCAGGGCATATGAAAATAACATAATCAAACAAAAAAAAAGCTTTGTATCTATTTAAAACAAAAAGGTCGCTTATTTATAATTAGATTTAGCATCCCCTTCCCTGTCACTTATGTGTATATCAGGCAGGACATTTGAAAGTTACATGAAGCCCGGGCAAGTTCTTCACTGTACCAGTCTCCACCAGGGTTTTGAAAGATGTTTCATATCTCTGACCCAGTCTTGTTAATACAGCTGATGGCTCAACACCTCAAATATTGTGACAACTAAAAGCATTACATTTCTAAAATAGTCCATAGGAAGTGTTGAAACCCCAACTAAATATGGCCTGAGAAGGACTCTGTACTTCTATATTTGAGTCCTTGTGGAGGAACTGCAACCTAGCTTAATAGGTAGATAAGATCAAAAACCTAATTTAGGAGTATGTTCCTGTAACAATAGCTGAGTCTTGGCCAATCCCAGTGGCTGTATTTTAACCATTCATACATTCCTGAGTGGTCAAACTGTGTTCAAATAAGGCAAACATCAACCTGTAACCAATCCAACTGTTCTGTACCTCACTTCCAATTTCTGTACATCATTTCCCTTTTTTTGCCTGTAAATTCTTCTTCCACCACGTGGCTGTGCTGAAGTCTCTGTGAATCTGCTGTGATTTTGGGACTGCCTGATTCATGATTCCTTCATTGCTCAATTAAACTCCTTTAAATTTAATTTGGCTGCAGTTTGTCTTTCATCAGGAGAAACTTGAATGCTGATTTAGAATGGAAAATAGAAGAATGGAGATTTCTAAGGAAACAGAGAACCAGAATGATGGGGGGGGGCAGGAATCCTTAAATTTATTACAATTATCTCTTTTTTTTTTTTTGAGACAGAGTGTCAATCTGTTGCTCAGGCTAGAATGCAATGCCATTATCTCAGCTTAATCCACTTCCCGGGTTCAAGCTATTCTCTTGCCTCAGCCCCCCAAGTAACTGGGACTATAGGCACCCACCATCATGCTTGGTTAATTTTTGTATTTCTAGTAGAGATAGGTTTCATCATGTTGGCCAGGCTGGTTTCGAACTCTTCACCTCAGGTAATCTGCTGGCCTCAGCCTCCCAACCTGCGACCATCTCATTTTTTATTTAACACCTAAGCAGCGCTTGACAGCACTAAATCTAGCAACACGTTGATCATGCAGGGCTGTTAAAATAGCCTTTGTAGGAACATAGGACTGATTTCTGGGAGCTGAAGAATGATAATACAAATACAAGTTACAGGGGTCGGCCAGATCCAAACACAGGTTTATTAACTTAATTTGATGTTTGTTTGGTTGGCTGCTTTGTTACCTGCCTTAGATGAGAAAGACTTGAACATGCATAAATGAAGGAAGGCATGAGTGGACAGAGAGAAGTTAAATATGCAGGAGAGAGTTTAAGTATTTTTTACCTGATTAAGAGAAAGATGGAGGAATCCAAAGCACAGTGGGATTTGCTCTATGCTGCCCAAGGGAAAATCTGATTTACATGTAGATGCAAGTAAGTTCATGGGTTGGGCACCAAGAGACTAAGAGGGTCTCTTCCACAGGCTGGCATTTCCTCAGTGATGTCAGAGAGGCTGGGATCAAAGGGAACCAGACAGGAAGTGGAAGGACTTGAAATGTCAAAAGAGAGCATGTTTGAAGTACTTGCTGTGGACAATGGGAAAAGCTGAACAGATAAATGTTATTTTTCACATGGAGGGTAGATAGCTATCTAAGCTGATATGTAGCATTTATCAGAAGATTTTTATACATGTTGAATATTGAAGATAAGTGTTCTGAAAAACATACAGTTCTAATAAACTAACATAAAATCATATTTTCCAACGACTTTGAGGAAAAGATTGTTTAACACCACAGGTATTGCTTGGATGCTGGAGAAGAACATGGACTACAACGGAGGCCCATTTCCTCTGTGTAAAATTTATAAACTAACAACAAAATACTTATTGCTTTTTTTTTTTTTTTTTGAGTCAGAGTCTTGCTCTGTCACCCAGGCTGGAGTGAGTGCAGTGGCGCAATCTTGGCTCACTCTAAACTCCACCACCTGGATTCAAGTGATTCTCCTATCTCAGGCTCTTGACTAGCGGGAACTACAGGTCTACGCCACCACTCCCAGCTGATTTTTGTATTTTTAGTAGAGGTGAGTTTCACCATATTGGCCAGGCTGGTCTTGAACTCCTGACTGCAAATGCTCTGCTCACCTTGGCTTCCCAAAGTGCTGGGATTACAGGCGTGAGCCACCACGCCCAACCATTTCTTGCTTTCAAAGCAAGAGCTTAACACATGCTTTAAACCTACACACATTATATTCAGTCAGGTAATGAGTCATTAATAAGGTTTAGTTCTTCTATCTACTTTTACCTATCATTGTAAGTTGTTTCAAGATGCTCTCAAAAAGGGAAGGAAAATACTCAAACCACTTTGCAAGAGGTTAAGATTTAGGCAAGTTTTAGGAGTTCCACACAAAGTTAACCAAATGGACTGCGTTATGTTTGCAAAAGACTTTCCAGTATTAATAAACACAGAGATTCTACCTCTTGGTTGCAGAAATGAGGAAGGAAATCAAGAGGAGGAAAGGGATTACATCCCGGTGCCATCTGAAGGGTGATTATTTCAAGACTTCTGAAATAATTCAAGAGCTTAAGTGCTTCCTCCTGTTTGGAAACCTGAGTAGTTGTATTTTAAACCTACATCCTTTCCCTAGTAGAGATGAGGAATTAGTAGCTCTGCAAAATTGGATTTAATAAATATTTAGACCCCTGTTTGGTGCTGTGGAAACACTAGAATGGCAAGCCACAAAACAGTTCACCAGCAAGCTCTGGAGAATGACTCATTTGTGTGTATTTGGGACACAAAACAGGGATCACGGCATAGAGGCTGAAAGCATCAAACCTTGACTCATATCTAGAATTCAGTTCTGGTCTTATGACTCATTAACTGTGTCGCTAACTTTGCATAAGTTACTCTTCCAGGCTTTAGTTCTCTTTTCTATCAATACATGTGAGAAACTACAAAGTGCATACAATGATGCTTATCATGCATGAAATGAGTAACAAATTGAAGACAGAAGCTATTGTTAAGTGATGCGGAGGTCAATTTAAACTGAAAGGTGGTGAAGTATTGAGAAAAAGCCCTTTCTTTTTCCAAACCCTCACTCTTATTTCAGGCCAGATTCAAAATCCAAAGTCATCTTCAAGCCAAAACCTTCCAGAAAAATAAGTTTATAACCTATAAGTTGTCAGCATGACCACACTGAAATGTTTCCCTTGGCGAAGGTCATCCCTGGAGAGAGCCTTTCATTTTGGAAGCTACATATATTAGATTTTGCTATCAGAAAATTCCCTACCACCAAACATCTAAATTACATCAGCTGTAATCTGATTACTCTTGAATTTACTTCAACAGCACAAAAATCATGTTCTATCTTTAGGGCTTATATCACTGCCATGACAAATACACTGAAAATGATAATAATTGTTCCTCTGGGCTTATCAATCCCCTTACAACAGCTCTTTTTGGGTTAATGACCCAATGTGAAACCACTTCATTCTAAATAAACCCATAAAAATACATTTACCACCTCAGCAAACCTTTAAAATGCATTGGCCCTGATTTAATACACCAAAATAAAGAGTAAAGTTTAGTTTTCTTTAACCTCTGACTTAATAACACTGAGTATATCCGGAGTATATTTACTCCAGACAGCCTCCAATTTTATCAATCTTTATGTAAAACCTAAGCAACTTATAAAAAAATCATCACTCCTTCTATGTCATCCCATACACTTAGTTGATGTCAAGAAAAGCACAAAATTTCTGGGTGTTGTCAAATTAAGATCATGTAAAACCAGTGGGTCTATTACGTATTATAAAAATTATCTTTAAAACCTCTTGCTTCAGAAAGGCATTAAACCATAGAACTAAGGCCCCAGTGAATGACAGAGCTAGAATGTAGGTTTGATTCCCGTAGACTTTTCACTTCCCCTGATCCCTCTCTCAGTCAGGAAATTTATGTGCCCACAAGTCCCAATATGTCTCTGCTGTGATTTAAGAAAAATTCTATGGAAAGAGCAAGATGCCACAGAAAAAACAGGACTCACTCTACCTTCGACCTTCCTTCTTTCAAGGCTCTCGCATCCAGCGTTCATATGCTCCCACCCCCAGATTGGGAGAAAACAGCAGTACCTTCGAATCTGTTATCAACATTCATAGCTGCCATTCCTGACATATGTGGAAGCCAGAATATGTCTATAATAAGTATAGCAAATTGCATAATAATATATATGCATAATCTCAATTTTGGAAGAAAAAGTGTTTGTGTTATTTGCACAAGCATAGGGAAAAATCCAAGAGATTTTAAAGTATAGTTTCTGCAGAAAAAAATAGAATTTGGGATGGGAGGGGACTCTAATTTTTTACTTTATGCAATTCAAACATAAGTTGTTTTTATAAGAAATGAGTATCAATTTTGTAATAAAAGAAAAATAACTAAAAGAAGTAATGATGTAAAAATCAGGATTGTGGCTATCTTTGGGGAGAATGAGAGATTGGAGTAATATTTGAGAAGGTTCATGAGGAGAGATTGTGTGGGTAATATTGATATTTTAATTTTTTCTTTTTCTTTTTTTCTTCAGAGACAGGGTCTCATGCTGACGCCCAAGCTGGAGTGCAGTGGTGGGATCACTGCTATTGACAGCCTCAACTTCTGGATTCAAGCCATCCTCTCACCTCAGCCTCCCAGAGCAGCTGGGACCACAGGCATGTGCCAGCATGCTCAGCTAATTTTACTTTATTTTTTTAGGGACAGCATCTCACCTTATCGCCCAGGCTGGTCTAGAGCTCCTAGGCTGCCCCCTTGGCCTTCCAAAATGCCAGGATTACAGACATGAGCCACCGCACCTGACCAATATTTTAATTTTTGATCTAGGTAGTGGTTACTTGACTCATCAGTTCATAATATTTTTTTGATTTTTCACATCTTTCTTTTCTATCATTTTAATAAAACTGCTTTTAAAAAGATTCATCAAAATCAATTACCAATATGTTCAGGTTAATCACACTTCCAGATTTTACTCCTGCTTCCCAGTGTCATTGTTGATAACTCTGACTTATGCTCCCCAAAGTTTTCTAATTTGGATTGTAAATTACATGGCTTTCTATAAATAACCTACTAGTATTGTATTTTTAAAGCTAAAAGAAACCTTAGAAGTCAACTAGGGCCCAGTAGTTTCCAAAATGTTGCCCAGAAAGCATTCTGAAATGTGTGGTAAAGTTTCTGGTTGTCCCAATGCCTAGAAGGACTGTGGGTATTTAGCAAACAGTAGCCAATGGTGCTTGTTTCTCTACAGTAGGATATAACTGTACAACAGAATGTGATCGCAGTCTTGTTTTAAAGAGAAAAAACTGAAATCCAAAATGTTAAGTGGATTGCCTGAGTACATTCTTAATAAATAGTAGATCCCATGACTGAAACCTTGGGTTCTTGCCTTATCTACAGCCTTGTTAGGCACTACGCCAAAACCAAAAAGCTGTTCTCTCCATCTTTCCTTTCTTCCTTCCCTCTTCTCTTCACCCTTTTCTTTCAAACTAAAAATGTGGGTTTTTTAAACCTACAAAATAATGGCAATACCATTCAACTTTTACTCATAAGTGGTAGAAAATTCAATTTAGCATCAGAAAGCAGGGAATTGTTTATTAGCCAACTGCAATAAGTAATTCAGGGTTAAATCATTCTGAAATACAGATTAAAGACATAAAATCTCACTTCTTCTAACCCTTCTATTCTCCCTCCAGGTTTTTTTTTTTCCCCTCACCACTCTGCCAAGCTCAGTGGCCTATTCCCCAGAATACAGGATACAACATCTGTGGTGGCTTCCACTGAGATTTATTTTCTAGATTTTCATTAAAATAGCAACTGAATTGACTCAATAAAATGTTGCTTATCCTAATAAAGCCCTTTAGAGCCTTGCAAATTTGCATTTAATACTCTTTAGTGACATTACAACATCAATAATCTGTGCCTAAAGAGCAATAAAAAAACCTTTATACTTTCTATTTAATAGAGGTAGCTTCATAACCCTTCATTTTCATGCTACTCAGATCTTAACATACCTTAAGTGGAATCACTGACTTAGGCTGAGTGAATCTGAGACTTCTTTTAATCTATTGGTCCTCCCTATATTTCCCAGTCATGTAAAATAACACAGATACATTGCAAACCCCAGAGTATGAGCCTTAAGCATCTCCTTAAGAATTAATGATTTCTGATTTACCCAAAGTCTTTTCATATCTAATGGATCTGAGACGGGAAGGGAATAAAAAGAAATGGAGGTGGAGAAGTAAGGGCAGTAAGTTCCCACAAATTAGCTACTCCTTGTGGAGGAATTCCTCACTACTAAAAACTGTACTGAAGACATTGTGCAGTTAGCTGGAAGGCTTGAAAATAAACCGATAAACAGGAGACCAGCAGGTACGATCCAGGAAACTCACATGCACAGATATTTTTTTTTCCTTCAAATCATTGCCAAAAAAAATTATATCCAGTAATAATTTGTGTCTTTTTTGGCGTCTGAACACAATCTGATGGAAGAGTCATTTTTATTTCTCCATTGTGTTCGAGATTCATTTTGAAAAAAAATCAATGAGAAAAGGTGAAAGAGTATTGGAAACAGAGATCCACTAGTGGAAAGGCGCAGGCTGCGCACCCTGCATTTTCCAGGAGTGCATCTGCTGTGCTGCAATAGTAATTCTTTTGAGCCCTATCAGGACTCAAACTACTATTTAATGTTCGGAGTCTCAGATTTGCTCTGAGCTCAAGTACAATTATAATAATTTTAAAGCTTAATGAAAAAAGAGACAAAGCTGTAGAATATCATGAAGCACATCAGCCTAATGCATCTGGTGTAGAAACAAACCAAAGGGAAAGAAATGAAAGAAAATGAAAAAAAGAAGATGAATATATCAAAATTGTCATATAACAATAAAATAGTATAGTTTGAAATGCAAAACAATAGTAAGGAAGAGAAGGAGGTGGCTAGTGAAGTTCGATGCTGAAAAAATGTTCACTAATTAAAAGGAGAGAAAAACGTTCTAACTAAGCAAGAATGTAAGTGAATGATGCACTTCAGAGTTGAATACAAATGACCAGGAACTTGAAGCTCCCACGTCCTCATTCAGATAAAAGTTCCCTGACAGAGGGAAGCAGTGTCTGCTCTGGTGACTTCATGAAGTAATGAATATATCTAAAAGACAATGATTCAGGCAAAAAGAATAAGGAGAGAGTTTGACAATGGGAGTACAGAAAACGTGCAATATTATTTTAAAAATTCGAAAATTGAGGAAATGGTCTAATTGTCTTTAAAAGAATATATCTCAGCAAAATGACACAATGGAAAATTAAGCCTGAATTTAATGACAATTTGGAAACATGGCACCACCTAACCAATAACTTCTATGTCAAAAAGTACAAACCAATTTACAAATGGCTTTAACCTAATTTTTATGAAACTTCTTTAAATTCAGGATAAGTGTAAACCCATCTGATTCCCACTCTGGAGTTGTACCAAACCCAAGCAAGGACAGTACAAAATAAAGAATCAGGCTGGGTGCGGTGGCTCACACCTGTAATCCCAGCACTTTGGGTAGGCCAAGGCAGACAGATCACCTGAGGTCAGGAGTTCAAGACCAGCCTGGTAAACATGCTGAAACCCCCGTCTCTACTAAAAATACAAAAATTAGCTGGAGATGGTAGCGCACGCCTGTACTCCCAGCCACTCCAGAGGCTGAGGCAGGAGAATCACTTGAACCTAGGAGGCAGAGATTATAGTGAGCCAAGATCATGCCATTCCACTCCAGCCTGGGTGACAGAGCATGACATTGTCTCTAAATACATACATACATACATACATACATACATACATACATACATATACACATATCAGAGAGTAACCTCATGTAGATTAGACAAAAGCAGGGGGATCTTGCAAATCAGTAGGAAAAAGATGATCTATAATTCAGTAAATGTTCCTTACCCTTCATATAAACAAAGATAAAATTAAAGTCCCAGATCTCACATGTAAAAGCACATGCAGTAAAAAACCTTTTAAAAATCTTTTCATCGAAAGATGTACAAATGTTACACGAGTTTTTCCTATCCAATAAACTGTTCTTACACGTTATTTTCTTATATATTAAATATCGTGAAAGGGCACAGAAAATCACAATTTAGGATGAGAAACAAAAGTCTGTAGCATACTGAGAGATGCAGTGAATTGTGTATTTTTAAAGTGCCTACAAGAAAATCTAAAATATCAAACTGGCCGTTATTCCAGTGTTTGAAGAGGTACTTTCTTTACCCAGTCTCTTATTGCTTATTTAAATAGGCAACCTTTTTTTAAAGAAATGCTTTCAGGTCTGATTTATAATTTACCCATTAGTTAAAGAATAAGCCTTATTTCTTGTAGAGAATAAACTAGTAAACATTCACTGAGATGATCAGCTTCATTAGCCTTCTTAATTCATCTTCACTCACTAAATACTAGGAGCTTAAGTCAGAGAAAGCAAATTTTGTTTCCATTGAAACAAAGACCTCTCAGTTTGGATAAATATATTATTTATAAGCAAGGAAAGTGGAGTTTCTCTGTTAACTACAGAATGAACATGAGTGTTAAAAAACAAAGAGCAGAAATTTGCTTTTCATTTTAGTTTCTGCACTAGCTCTGTTCTTTGAAATATTAAAACATATTTGTATTTGTATTTGTGTTTTGCAAAAATGGGAATAAAATCAAGCTATTTCACAGAACCCGCAAAAAGCATGATAATAAGTAATATAACATGAATAGAATTGTACATAAAACATGTAAAAACAAGGAAATAGTTGCACATATATTACATATGAACATGAAAAGAGCATAATAATATGTACGAGTGACTTTCATCTGCACTGAATTACCTTACTTGTGATGAAGATAAAGGATCATACAAAATTCAAATCAAAGTGTGAATTTTTCCCAAGTAAAAATTTTATTGAATATAGTGTGTAGTGTGTGTGTGTGTGTGTGTGTGTGTCCATCCAAAAAATTTTATCTCAGCAGAGGCATCCATTGGATAAGAGTAGGATCTATGTGAGTATCAAAGAAAGAGTAGCAAAGATTCCTCATCACTTTGGTTAATAACTGCTTATACATTTACTTTGGAATTTCTCATTTGCTTAATTCTGCAGGATAGATGAAATAATTGTTAACACATTTTCCCCCACCAAGGAAAGCTAAGTCTTTCCTCTATGTTGTTCTCCAAGTGAACTAATCATTTAACATAGACTTCAAAGGTGCATTCGAGTTACCCAATATTTTCTATGTGTCTAAAAATCACTTTGCCAAAAAGCCCAGAAAATGGCCATAAAATAATTTTTGTGCTTCACCTTAATGATAAACTTACACAATTAATTTTGTGACTGAAAATGTCTTGTATTATATTTCCATGTGAGTTTTTTTTCTCTTCTCTACTAACCTTCCACCAATTGAAGACTGGACATTATTTAATTATGTTAGCAAGCATTTGAGTTTTTAACAGGGATCTCTGCATACAGATATGCCCAACCAATGTTTCTTCCATTACAGAACCAAATTAAAAACAAGGAAGATAACAGGGATTATGCTTTCTCATTATTTTTATGTTTTATATAATTCAGCAGTATTATGTTGTCATAAGAGCATAGCAATCAATATTTCTTGAATATATAACTAAGGGCAATCTGATAAAGTAAATGAATGAGCACACAAGCAGCTAAGAACCACAGAGAGAGCTGGTGTGTTGGCTCATGTCCGTAAACCCACAGAGACCAAGGTGGGCAGATTACTTGAGGTCAGGAGTTCGAGACCAGCCTAGCCAATGTGGTGAAACCCTGCTTCTACTAAAATATAAAAATCAGCCAGACATGGTGGGAGCCTGTAATCCCA
Source organism: Aotus nancymaae (assembly GCF_030222135.1). NCBI lineage: Eukaryota > Metazoa > Chordata > Mammalia > Primates > Aotidae > Aotus > Aotus nancymaae. Next base: position 28,937,709 of record NW_026988435.1, read on the forward strand.
GCTACCAGAAGACTGAGACAGGTGAATCACTTGAACCAGGAGGCAGAGGTTTCAGTGAGCTGAGATCATGCCATTTCACTCCAGCCTAGGTGACAGTGCAAGACTCCATCTCAAAAAAAAAAAAAAAAAAAAAAAAAACAACTGCAGAGAGAGAGAGAGATGCAGCAGTAATAACCCACTTGTAGTAGACAACTCTCAAGCCTTCAGCCTTCATTCCTGTCTGATTTCATTTCTGATGTTATAATAATCGATAAGGGATTTGTTATTATTTCCAAGTTTGAAATCTATTCTTTTCTCCTCAACTTAGCATTTCCAGTTAATGCCTTTTCTGGCTCAATCAACTCCAGAACACTTGGGAAGGACACCATGAGATCACTTGATTATCTTGAGATATCAAGAAATAACATTTCAGAAATGTTAGATGACCCAGCTCAAACAGGCAAGACTGTGGATGAGTCTTGAATCCATTTTTTTTTTTTTCGCCATAGACTTGATGGTCTTTGTTTCTAATTGCCAAGGAAACCTTCAAACTCATTCTAATCCTCATTTTGTTGGTCTAGTCCATGTGGCTTAAATTCTACTTTCCTTCTGCTCCGAGTTTCATTGTATTCTTATACAGTTCTCAAGTTGGCTGGGCCAAAATGCCCCATCTACCTCTTTCAATCATTTCCCTTGGAAAAACCAAACATAATCTTTTCAATATTTAATCACCACCTCTGCTCTCACATCAAATGCATTGATTACATGGAGTTACTTGTCTCTTTCCTAGAACTTTTCAGTGCTGTGTCCCACCCCTACAATTGTAAAAGTGACTTCAATAATCAAGTTCAAGTTCACTATGGCCCCTTTGGTTGCTGGTCATTAGACAGTGGCCACCTTTGTTAAAGACTTACTCCAGAGTTAGTTTCACAGACCCAGCAACCTTCTCTAGCAGGCTTGACTATCAAGGTTACGGCTTTTATTATGGCCAGATCTGCCTTGTCTCTGACAATTTGAAAGCTGATTTTTGTATCACTGCTATTTAAAATTCAGTGAAAAACCTTGAAGGGAGGAAAATAAAACTTTGACTTCACTGACATTTACTGTCCTCAGACCTTCACCCTACCCTGCAATTTGGGACTTCAGTTTTTTCTGTTCTATTTTTCTTTGTACTTATAACTCAAATAGTGAATTCAAAGGTTCAGAAAAATAAAGAAAAATTCTGTACGTAATATTCAAAGATTTAGTATTTCTTTTTCTTCCAACTGACTTTTCAAAATATTTTGTTCCCCAAAGTAGATATCACCAGGTTATTTTGTGCCATGTTTAGATGAATAAAAGCTTTCCTTTATAAAGACTGTTCAAACATTTTAATAAAACAAACAACAGGCAAGCAAAATACCTTAGCAATGTTAGCAAAGCATTTCCCGCCAAATCCAAAAGGAAATACATTGTTCTAAGCATTGTATTCGTACATACTAATAGGCATTGTACTAAGTTGATATGCTTTGCAGGTATCTGCTCACTTAAAGTTTAGATATTTACAGTGTTCTCCAACTAACCCACAGCTTTTGAGTTTGTAGGTAGAAGTCAGCTCCGTGCCCAGTTATGTAAGTTCAATACATAACTGCGCACAGTTACGTATTTTTCTAGAAAACTGTATTTCCTGCACAGGATCAGAGAATAAAAGCAAGAACAGAAAGACTACAGTTTTGACTTAGGTAATATAAAAACAACCTCTTTTGTCTCAACCTGTACTTCAAGTAAATTACACCTAAATAACTTGGTGCAAATTTTTTATTAGTGAGAGTCTTGGCCTTTTCTCATGGCAGAGAGGACCACGTGTTTCCCCTCATGGCAATTACATGACTGCTGTCTGAAAGAGGGATGATCTCATGAAGAAACTTCCTTCAATTTCTCATGTGTCTATCTTAATAGGACATTGATGTGTCCAATTGAGTAAGGTATTGTTAGTTTTGGTAAAACTGGACTTTTCTTGGTGGATTGTTTTCCAGATTTGAAGAGTAAATACCAAATAATCCTATACTACTTAAAGAACCAATTTATGGGTAAAACTTGCAGCAAACTAATTTTGGCAAGCCCACTGCAGGCACCATTGATCATGTTCAATGTGTTACGCAAGCCAAACCTTGTGCCTGCCAAGATCATAAGCTCTGGTCCTTGACCACAAATTGTGTGTGTGTGTGTGCGTGTGTGTGCAACATGCTTAGCAGTTTGAGATGATCAGAACATTCAAATCTGTTTAGTGAAGAAATATACACTTTTAGTATAAAGTACACTATGAAACGGGAAAGCGATCAAGTGAATCCCCTCGGGGATTAGATTATCTATCTAATAATAGGTTCAATGTGGAGCCTTACTCTTCATTTGTATGATTTTTCTGCTACTTACATTTCTTTTTATAGTATACAAAGTTTCACATCAAGTTTGAGATTCTAATGTACTAAGCAAAGAGAGCATTACATTTTTGTATTAACCTAAATTTGCAATATATAAAAACATTGACATCCTGAACTTAAATCCATGAAGTATGTTAATTAAGTCATGATTCTAGAATTAACCATGACATCAATATTTATAATTAATAAAATCAATATTTAAAACTAATAAACCATTCATTTTTTCATAAAATCTTGATTTTATGTTAATCTGCATTTGTCCTATAAACCTTGTTAAAAGCAATTTGTAATTCCACAAATAGTGTATTTATCATTTTATTTTGGGTGGATCTCATGAGAGTTACCTATTGTATAACAATTAAAAAATTTACTTAAAAATTCTAGTTTATGTTACAAGTTATAGTATTATCTCTTTTTTTTGTGAGTATCAAAGGAAACGGCTCCATACAATATGCTTTATGCAAAATAATTTTCTGTATTCCTACAAGTATTTTCTGATTTTAAATATTTTTGATGACTGGGCACAGTGGCTCACACCTGTAATCTCAGCATTTTGGGAGGCTGAAGCCAGAGGATTGCTTGAGGCCCAGAGTTCTAGCTATCCTGTGCAATATAGTGAGACCCAAATTTCTGTCTCCAGAAAACAAAAAATTTTTAATTAACTGGGTATGGTAGTACACATTTGTAGTCCCAGCTACTGGGGAGGCTGAGGCGGGGCTTTGGCAGGGATCACTTGAGCCTAGGGATTTGAGGCAACAGTGAGCTATGGTTGTACCACTACACTCCAACCTGGGTGACAGAGTGAGACCCTGCCTCAAAAAATAAATTTTTGTGGCTTTCCTTTGCATCAATATCTTGAAGAAAATTTTAGAGTTTTTTTTAATGCTTCATGCCTTGTTTTAAAAGTAAGAGATTAAGTCAAGAATAATAGGATTCCATCCTTGTATTTTCCCCCATCTCTCTCAGAGACAGATTGAAGGGAACTGACAAAGCTAAAAAGGGAACTCCAGAGATGAAGAAATAATAGTGGGTATAGTCATTATGGCACTAGCAAATGAGATACCCCTTTACCCAATTTCAGTAATTCAATAGGATCTTTTTTCACTTTTGCAAATAAGTTATTAGTTACCTGCCCTAAAAGAGATTGACCACAATTTCTGCATAAGAGGAACAGTACTGGACTTTTCCCTTGGCAGCTCTGGCCATGGGTTACACCTGCCCTGTCTGCCCAGTAAGTGGGTTATTGGAGAGCACCTGGCCCAAGGACATACAAGGTTGCAATGGGATGAAGGTGGCCATCACAAAAAAAAAATATATCTACATCCTAACCTCTGGAACCTGTGAATGTAATATTATTTAGAAAAACAAAAATGTATCATTACAGATATACTCAGTTTGGGGTCTTGAGATCACCTGAGATTATCTATGTGAGTGTTAAGTACTATAATGAGTCCTTATAAGAGACGAAAGAGAAGACACAGAGACAGAGAAGAAGGTCATGTAAAGACTGAGGCAAAGACTAGAGTTACAAGGCAAGAAACATCTAGAGTCACCAGAAGCTGAAAGAAGTAAAGGAAAAAATCTTCTCTAGAATCTTCTAAAGGATACAGTTCCACCAGCCACCTTGATTTTGCATTTCTGGCCTCCAGAACTGTAAGAGAATAAATTTCTGTTTTCTTAAGCCAGAAACAATTTAATTTTGTGGTAATTCTGAAACAGCAGGCCTAGGACTCTAATACAAATATATAATTTGAAAAATGCCTTATAAAAACAGCCTTCAATAAATACTCAGCCTGTCAGGGAAGTTGGTGTTTAAATTATCCCAATAGATATGTCTCTGAGAGTTTGAAAATAAAATATAGAAAATAATTAAGATGTTCATAACTAGAAGAATACTAAGAATAAATATAAAGAGAATGGTCAGAGAGAGAAGCTGAGTTCCTGAAGAAACATAAATGGTTGGGTGGGGTGAAGACAAATAATCCAGCCAGGGCTTGACAGCCCTCCCCAGCTACTGTGATGAAAACCTTTAGTTGACATAATTCTCATTTATAAGTGTAACCTCTGATGAGTATAGTAACCTCTGGTCTTTGTAACCAAACAATTCTTATTAACACAATCATTCTAAAATAGCAGTAGGGGTTTTGCTGTGGTCAAAGTTTATACATAGAGTTAACTACTCTTAGCCATATCCAGTCATAACCAGCCCTGCCAGTATCCATAGATCAGAGCTCTGATGCTTCAAACAAGCATTTTCTAGACTCAAGAGCATATGCAGAGCTGCTATTTGGAAAACCCCTCAGAATTTCCTACACATTCATTTGTACCAAGGTTGCTGGCCTGTTATCCTAGTGAGTACACCAGTGTGTATCTCAGTTTCCACAAGGACTCATTAATAGTAGCTCCTACAGGTCATAGAATTCAGAGTATTGACTAGTCTAAAGTCATGTCGCCTCAAAAAATTAAAAGTAAATTTCATCAGCTTTGCCAATGAAATTATATTTTAGAAGATAATCAAGTACCATTTATTCAACCCTTTAGACTTTTCAAGATCACTTTTATTTCAAAGTTATTGATCAGTAAACTATCCTCATGAGATAACTACCACTTCACTAAATTATATTTTATATTTTATTGTATATTGTTTGTGTTATACATCTATCATACATTATTATATATTTTATGCTGTTTTCCAAAAAGAAAGTTAGTGAAGAAGAAAAAGTTGTATGAAGAATGCCTCAAGAAGTGTTAAAATTATTGATTATAATTTTCCTTATAAAGTCCTACAAAATTAGTATCTAATAGAATTTAGTAGCAAAATAAATTGTTCTTTTCTTTAAAAAGTCATGATTACTTTTAATAAATAACAAAAAAATGGTTGTGTTTTCTCATTTTATCTTGATTTTAAGAAGCTTAGAGTTCAACCTAATGCTTAATTATATGTATTATTTTAGTGTATTTCAAGAGGGCTGTATGTCATAGTGGTTACGCTCAATTTTGGACTCTGCCATAGCTATATTTAAATCCTGACTCTGCCAACTGACAGTTACATGACATTGGGCAGGTCACGTAATCTCTCTGGGCTCCAGTTTTTCTATCTATGAAGTGGAGATAAAAATAGCACTTACTTCAATGGGTTCTTGTGAAGAGCAAATTAGATATTACAAATAAAACACTTAGAAATTGGCCTGACTCTAGGATCAACATCATACACTTACGTCTGTATTTCTGCTTTGATACCTTTATTCTAAACAACTTTTTATTTTTTATAAACAGTTAAAATACGAATATAACTACAAGACATAAGAAAGAAATACTAAGTTAGAAAAGAACCCAAATGGCTTGGAGAAATAGATGAATAAATGCAACTGCTGGCTTTAAAAGTCTGCACTGAATTTCTGAGCTTTCTTTTTATACCTCCTTTAAAATACAGTTATTAGTGGTTAGATAAGTTAGAACAAAGGTAGGAAAAAAATGTAGCATTTGGGACATCATAAAGTGATGCTTGGTCACAAAGGTGAAAACTGGCAATTTCCCCTTATTGGCAGAGATGGAAATTAATCTCACTAGTCAGTCACAGGAGTGTTATTTTCAATGTGTCCCAAAGTCCTGATCCAGTTCTTTTTGCTCCAACATAAATCTCATTTTTAGAAGTATAGGATAGCTACTCAAAATGAGGAAGCACTGATTCGAAAGATAAAGCAAAATTAGAGAGATCTAGAGAAGAATAGCTAAAGAAGATGCAGTCAGGCAGGCTTCAAGCCCAAGTAAATCTAAATGATGATATGTTTTGAATCAAGGATTAGCCAACATACAGTGTGCCGGAATATTTGTAGACTAGAAAAAAAAAGACTTCTCAAAATGAAATTAGGAAGCAATCAATAAAAATACTTGTGATATGAGAACTGCCTTTTATTCTAAAATGCAAACCTAAAAAAAAAACTGTATTAGAACTGGAAAAAGGTTTGGGAAATTTTTAAAGCCTCATTTAGAGGTCTGTCATTAATTTCTTTAATTCACCACAGTGTGAAGAGCTACAAATTCCAACACTATTATATTTATACTCTTTCTAACAAGACTTCTAGCTCAATAAAAAAATAAATCCAGAAGCCATAGGCATATGCAGATCTTTTTATTGCCAGGTAATTATTACAGTATGAGATGTACTTTCAATCAGCTGTATCTGTCAAGTGCTCTCTATTGTCCTATGAAAATCTTTACTCAGGACTAACTGCATTGATTGATGCAAAGAGATTATTAACATCACTTTTAAGTTTACAAATATGAAGAGTAATTACTTTTTAGCCTACAAAGCTAACCCTATATTTCAAAATCTCTTTAAAAGAAGGCCAAAGATTCTGAATTCTGTCTTCATCTAACTGAGTCAGCAGTGATGTTTAGAATGTCTGAGGTTCTTATAGATGAAAATAAAATGACTCATGTTCTACCTGGTTGCACTGGTCGTTGTCTTTTTCCAGTTATTAGTCATCGTAACTGAGATCAGAGCGGTAAAAAATCTTGCCTTATTGTTCCCCATTTGATTCAAAGTAAAAATCAAGGTTTCCACTGAAAATATCAATTATTCATGTGGCATGTCTTATTATCTATTACATATTAAGTTGCTATTTTTTTTAGAGATAGGATTTTTCCCTGTTTTCAAGGCATGTCATAGGTATGTCTCTGAGAATTTGAAAATAAAATATAGAAAATAAGATGTTCATAACTGGAGAAATCCTGAGAATAAATATAAAGAGAAGAGTCACAGAGAGGAGCTTAGTCAGGTTTCTGAAGAAGTAGAAATCTGGACTGTAGTGGCAAGATCATAACATGCATAGCTTCAAACTCCTAGTCTCAAGTGATCCTCCAATCTCAGCTTCTCAAGTAGCTAAGAGTACAGGTCCATGACATTATCCTGGCTAAGTTTTGTTTGTTTGTTTCTAGAGATGGAGTCTTGCTATGTTGCCCAGGCTTGCCTCAAACTCCTGGCCTTGAGCAATCCTTCCACCTCAGCCTCCCAAAGTGCTTGGATTACACAGACTTGAGCCACCATACCTGGCCTAAATTTTATATTATGAAGATTGACTCTGCCATCACTACTCACATGGTTGAGAATTTGTGTAGTAGACAATAAATTGGTATGACAGGAATTTTACTGATATTTGTAACAAGCAGGGGTTTCTCTAATCATAAAAAAATCCCCTGAGTCTGGTAGACTGCAAAATGTCTCCACAAAGATGTTCATATCATAATCCCAGAATCTGTAAATGTTACATTGCATGGCAAAAAAGGATTTTACAAATATGACTAAATTAGGGATCTTGATATGAGAAGACAATCTTGAATTATCTGAATGTGCCCAATGTAATTGCAAGGGTCCATTTAAAACAGAGGCAGTAGAGTTAGAGTCAAAAAGGCTAAGTGATGACAGCAGAGAGAGAAATTAGAAGATGCTAAACCACTGGCTTTGAAGATCCAAGTGGGACCACAAGCCAACGAATGCAGATGGCCTCTAAGCTAGAAAAGGTAAGGAAACTAATTCTCCTGTAGAACTTCCAGAAGGAATGTGCTCTGCCAAAAATGGGATGTTTGCTCAGCAAGACCATTTTGAACTTCTTACTTCTAGAGAATAAATGTGTTGTTTTCCTTTGAGTTTATGAGTAATGAATTTATGACAATTTGAGTTATGGCAGTTTGTCACAGCAGCCATAGGAAATGAATGCACTGAGTTATTTCAAATTTACTGTATTTTTATTCGTATTTTTGCATGTGGTCCATGCAGGTATAAAAGGGTGATACATAAGTAGGTGCAGAGCCTAAGCAGCCTCCATTGGGTAAAAGCTGCTCTTTACTGGTTCTTCATACCTAAAAAGCACGATCTTCTTCAGTTCAGGTAATCTCTTTATGGCCCAACCAGATACTTCTTAAGGGTTACCCTAAAAGTTCCTTCATAAGAATTTCATGAAGCAATTGCGACTAGTTAAGAATTATTCAAACTGAATTTTAGAAGAAATGTTTACTTAGATAGGTAAAAACAGCAAAATTTAAATTATAGATAAGCTGATTATATTTTATTATGTGATTTCCATACCTTTCTCACGGGTAATTTATGAAATAAGTAGTCGTGTATGGCTAAAGGAAATACTGATGTGTCCTATAAGTGGAGTGGCATCTGCTTTATTTTATTACTTGCTTCTGCATAATCCCCAGTCCTTTTGAATTTTGAACTTTTTTGTACCAGGAATAATTCTGCCTGTCTGAATTTTGTTCAAAATTCTAAATTTTAAATCTAGGTTTTCTTCTATGAACAATTATATTTGTTCTGATTTTTTTTTATCTACCATTATTTCATTTAACAAACATTTACAGAGTGCCTGCTGCATGCTATCCTTCTTCAATGTACAAAACTGTCCAAAATTCCTGCCTTATGGAGTTTAATTCTAGTGGGTCTGGGCAAATATGTGAAGGGGTAAATGTTTCTTCAATGTAAGTCTAGTAAATGTATCTGCTGGAATCACCAACCAAAACCAAAGAAGGTTTCCTTTCTTTTTCTCTGATGGAAAGAGAGGGGGCGTGACTGGTTGGAGGTGAGCAAAGGGAGATGAAAAGAAGCGTTAGAGAGGTGGTATTTAGTGACTTTATTGACTGGGGGCACAAAACAAATTTCCACATGGAGTGCTTTTACAAAATGTCCTTACCCATTACTACAAATTTCAGTGATGATTTACTTCAATGCCCTGTAAACAGATGTCTCTGATTTTGCTACTAAACAATTAACTCCATGTCCGTAAATGCATTGCTCACCATGGATGAGGAAATGAACCAACGGGGCTATAACAGCTTAAGTCCAGGGAACTGCAACCTGCAGCTTCTTGGCTAAGAGTAATTATATGAAAAAGTTTAGCTGTAGATAAAAAGCAGTGATGTACAGCTGCAAGAAAACAACCCAGGCTTCCTAAATCCCTTTGGAAAAGACATTTCACCCCTTGGGCCTCTCTTTCAAGATATATTGATCGAGAAATTTGCATTTTATAATCTTTAGTTTTCCTTCCAGTGCTAAAACTCGATGATTCTATTGAAATTAAACATTCAGATATGTAAGTCTAGAATCTCTTAATTTGATTCCTGTTATGTAATATGTTTAATAATGTGTGTTTTGTTGCATTAATTCAGTCTCTTACTTTCTCCTCTAAGACACATGGAGACTAAAAACCCTTTGAAAACTACTGTTCTCAAAGTACTGTTATCACGCGCACACACAGGCATACCCAATTATATTTACATTCTGAAATTATATGTGTTTGTAGAGACTCTGTATGGTTTAGTCTTTTAGGTAGTATAATATCCTAGATAACGTTTGTTAAAGAGTAACGTAAGAATTTTTTCATTTGACATAGCTTAAACTTTCTCCATATTTTGCTTTACAAATTATAAAAGATGCTCTCATTTTTTCTGTAGAATGAATCCTCAATTAACTAAGAACCACAAAGTACCATATTATTTCACTCAATTTATGAGAGCAAAAACACAGACACACACATATAAATGCACATATCAAAGACTGACTAAAACCAACAATTCCAGCTGGACACAGTGGCTCACACCTATAATCTCAGCATTTTGGGAGGCTGAGGCAGGTGGATCACCTGTGGTCAGAAGTTCGAGAGCAGCCTGGTCAACATGGTGAAACCTTATCTCTACTAAAAATACAAAAATGAGCTGGGTGTGGTGGCCTGGGCCTGTAGTCTCAGCCTCTCGAGAGGCTGAGAGAGGAGAATTGCTTGAACTCAGGAGGCAGAGGTTACAGTGAACCGAGATCACACCACTGCACTCCAGCCTGGGCAACAGAGTGGGACTCTGTCTGGAAAAAAAAAAGAAAAATCCAAAACAAAAACAAAAATAAACAAAGAAAAACTAAAGAATTCCACAAAATTCTGAGTCAGCACACATTTAATTTTAGCTCATCATTCTGGTAAATATACCAGTCCTTATGGTGGAAACACACAAGGCCACAGAAGATCCATAATCATAATTTTTGTTTTGTCTTGTTTCATTTTGAGATGGGTTCTTGCTTTGTGGCCCAGGCTGGAGTGCAGTGGTGTGATATCGGCTCACTGCAAACTCCACCTCCCAGGTTTAAGTGATTCTCATGCCTCAGCCTCCCGAGTAGCTGGGATTACAGACATGCGTCACCACACTCAGCTAATTTTTGTATTTTTAGTAGAGACGAGGTTTCACCATGTTGACCAGGCTGGTCTCTGACTCAGCTGGTCTCTGATGATCACCACTCTGGTGATCCACCCGCCTTAGCCTCCCAAAGTGCTGGGATTAAAAGTGTGAGCCACCGCTCCCGAACAATCATAAAATTGTAAAAAACAAATATGGCGTACATACTATATCCAGGTTAGAAAAATAAACTGAAATGCTCTAGAGTTTTTTCAGATAAAGTCAAAACCAAAAAAGTGTTTTATGACGAATAGTCCATCATAAAAAAGTCAAAACCAAAAATGATTTTTTATGACTAATAGTCCATCATAAAACTCAAGTAAGATAATATTCAAATTCCTAAACACTCCAGCTTAAAACTTGAAATATACAAAATGTATTTAAACATGTATATTAATTTTTTTTTTTTTTGAGATGGAGTTTCGCTCTTGTTACCCAGACTGGAGTGCAATGGCGCAATCTCAGCTCACTGCAACCTCCGCCTCCTGGGTTCGGGCAATTCTCCTGCCTCAGCCTCCTGAGTAGCTGGGACTACAGGCACGCACCACCATGCCCAGCTAACTTTTTGTATTTTTAGTAGAGATGGGGTTTCACCACGTTGACCAGCATGGTCTCGATCTCTTGACCTCGTGATCTACCCGCCTCGGCCTCCCAAAGTGCTGGGATTACAGGCGTGAGCCACCGCGCCCAGCCGTATATTAATATTAAAGTATTTACAACTTTTAAAAGAAATGAAGTATTTGTTCAGAAGCACAAAACTTTTGGTAATAAAAGGCCACAAGTGTAAAAACAATTCTGGTCAAATCACCCGTGGATGCATTATAAAACCAAGGACCTCTTCTCTATAATTGAGTGTTGTCAAGATCAAGTCACATTATTCCAAGTTCAGCTGAGAATGATTTTGAATAACTTTTAAAAGGCCCTGGCAAAACACTACCGAATATTCTATGAGTTATTCAGTCTTTGGGCATGATCATGAATATATTTACTATCACATTTTTATGATCTCTTAAAAAGTATTTTCAAAATATCTTGTGGGGGTCTCAGAGGAACCATTTGGTGAAAACCATCTTCCAAACTACATTTCTGTGGATGTGTGTACAGTCATTCTGAAGGGCAGTGACGCTCAGCCATTAAAAAGAGAGATTTACCTGAGCAATGCCAAGTAGTATGTTGGCCCATTATTTTCAATAAGCAATTTTCCTTCAAACGCTATCACTGGACAGGCCATGACACACAGTTCTTTTGATATATTCTCTCATGAAGATAAAGAACAGTTATTCCTCCAGGCAGAACGTGGTAAGAATGAATTTTGTGTAACCATAGGAGACCCAGGGTGGGAGGAAGTAGTGTGCAATGACTCAATGTTAGTGCGAACAAGAAAAACATATTTGTTTCAAATGAGAGATATTCTACTAAAATGCAATAAAAACTAAAATGCATATGGTGCCAGCATGTGATTATTTTAATTAATTAAGATTAATTCTACGTACAAGATGCATATAAACCTACTTTATCAAACATATGACATTTCAAACATATGACAGTCATTTTATTCAAGTTTATTTCTCATAAACTTAAATGTTTATATACATTGTATTTATATATAAAGAATATATATAAATTATATTCTTTTTACATCCTATTCACTCTTAGATATTTCTATCACAAAATCAGCTGCTAGCTGCTTCTTTTAACAGACTATCCCTAAAATATAAATTATAATAACATAAAACAAGAAAATACAAACATAAGAGAGCTGCCAGCAGGTTGAGGGTAAGATTGATGTGACCCCACAGTAAAAGATGATGCTTCAAGACTGCATACTAAGGGGCTGTTACTTAGCAAAGCAGACTTACTAGTTTCAAACAGGGTGTGTAGCAGCAATTATTATTATTTTAAAGTTTCTAGCAATTTTTTTGTTGTTGCAAAAGGTGATTTTACATCTTTAAATTTGGCACTTGGAAAATAAATGACAATATTTTGGAATAGAAGCCATTTCTGTCTTGGATAGAAATCAGAAGTTGTTTTGGGGACAGCCTCCCCTCTTAATACCAGCAGAGACCACTTGGGTAAACACAATGAATCAGAAAATTGCAATAGACGTAAGCATTGTTTGTAAAGCAGTCTCAAACCAATGCCAGATTAAAAAAATATATATCATCAACTCTTGAGATTGTCTATTTTAGGCCCCAGGCAACAGAATACTCCTGTGTGGGTAGCATGAGTAGTGACTGAAGTAACAGATGCTTCCACAATCAATAATTCAGAAAGAGGATTAAGAAAGTGGGACCTGTTAGGGGATAGGAAAATTTCATTTCTTTCCAGAACTCTAAGGGGTGGCAAAATGATTGAGAGCGTCCTTGAGAAAAATAAGCCTAACAGCAGACTGGTGGGGTAGAGAGAAGAAGAAGGGGGAAGGGGAATTCAAACCAAATAAGAAACCCTGTAGAGGAGACTGGGTGCACTCAAAAGAGTGAAGATAACTGATGAAGAGGACTTTACTTCTTTTCTTGCTTTGTTTTGAGTATTTTGCATTGGGTATTTGTCAGGGTTCTCCAGAGAAAGAGAATCAGTAGGATATAGATAGACAGATATAAGACTAGATTTATTATGGAAATTGGCTCACCAATTTGGAGGCCAAGAATTCCTATATGCTGTCTGCAAGCTGGAGAACCAGGGAAGCAGGTGATGTACTAGTCCAGTCTAAAGGCCTGAGATGCAGGGGAGTCAATGGCATAACTCTCAGAGTTTGAAGGCCTAAGAACTCCAAGCTCTGATGTTGAGGACACAAGAGAATGTGAATTATCCCTTCTACTATTTTGTTCTATCCAGGCCTTTGACAGGATGATGCCTGTCTATGTTGGTGAGGGCAGATCTTTATTCAGTCTACAAATGCTAACCTCTCACAGACACATCCGGAAAAAAATGTTTACCAGCTATGTAGGCATCCCTTGGCCCAGTCAACTTGACATATAAAATTAATGATCACACACTGTAATTCCATTCATCTCTTTTAGGTTGGTTTTTGCAATTCTTTATGGCACTTTGAGATTTTTTTGTTTGGACAGAGTCTTTTTTTTTTTTTTTTATTGCATTTTGGGTTTTGGGGTACATGTGAAAAACATGCAAGGTTGTTGCATAGGTACATATGTGGCAGTGTGATTTGCTGCCTTCCTCCCCTTCACCTATATCTGGCATTTCTCCCCATGCTATCCCTCCCCAACTCCCCACCCCCCTCTATCCCCCCCTCTCCCCCCCAACAGACCCCAGTGTATAGTGCTCCCCTCCCTGTGTCCTTGTGTTCTCATTGTTCAACACCCACCTATGAGTGAGAACATGTGGTGTTCTATTTTCTGTTCTTGTGTCAGTTTGCTGAGAATGATGGTTTCCAGGTTCATCCATGTCCCTACAAAGGACGCGAACTCATCGTTTTTGATGGCTGCATAATATTCCATGGTGTATATGTGCCACATTTTTCCTGTCCAGTCTATCATCGATGGGCATTTGGGTTGGTTCCAGGTCTTTGCTATTGTAAACTGTGCTGCAATGAACATTCGTGTGCATGTGTCCTTATAGTAGAACGATTTATAATCCTTTGGATATATACCCAGTAATGGGATTGCTGGGTCAAATGGAATTTCTATTTCTAGGTCCTTGAGGAATCGCCACACTGTTTTCCACAATGGTTGAACTAATTTACACTCCCACCAACAGTGTAAAAGTGTTCCTATTTCTCCACATCCTCTCCAGCATCTGTTGTCTCCAGATTTTTTAATGATCGCCATTCTAACTGGCGTGAGATGGTATCTCAACGTAGTTTTGATTTGCATTTCCCTAATGACCAGTGATGATGAGCATTTTTTCATATGTTTGTTGGCCTCATGTATGTCTTCTTTTGTAAAGTACCTGTTCATATCCTTTGCCCATTTTTGAATGGGCTTGTTTGTTTTTTTCTTGTAAATCTTTTTTAGCTCATTGTAAATTCTGACCACGTAATTGGAAGTAAATCACTCCTCAGCAAATGCAAAAGAACGGAAACCATAACAAACAGTCTCTCAGACCACAGTGCAATCAAGTTAGAACTCAGAATTCAGAAACCAACCCAGAACCGCACAGCTTCATGGAAAATGAACAACTTTCTCCTGAATGTAGACTGGATAAACACTGAAATGAAGGCAGAAATAAAGATGTTCTTCGAAACCAACGAGAACGAAGACACCACATACCAGAATCTCTGGGACACATTTAAAGCAGTCTCTAGAGGAAAATATATAGCAATAAGTGCCCACATGAGAAGAAAGGAGAGATCTAAAATTGACACCCTATTGTCAAAATTGAAAGAGCTAGAGGAGCAATATCAAAAAAACTCAAAACCTAGCAGAAGACAAGAAATAACTAAGATCAAAGCAGAATTGAAGGAGATAGAGACACGAAAAACCCTACAAAAAATCAATAAATCCAGGAGCTGGTTTTTTGAAAAGATCAACAAAATAGACAGACCACTAGCCAGACTAATAAAAAAGAAAAGAGAGAATAACCAAATGGACAGAGTCTTGTTCTGTCATAGAGGCTGGAGTGCAATGGCACAATCTCGACAAACTGCAACCTCAGCCTCCCAGGCTCAAGTGATTCTTCTGGCTCAGCTCCCGAGTAGCTGGGATTACAGGTGCCCACCATGATGCCTGGCTAATTTTTGTGTTTTTAGCAGAGACAGTTTCATCATATTGGCCAGGCTGGTCTCAAACTCCTGACCTCAAGTGATTCACCTGCCTTGGCCTCCCAAAGTGCCAGAATTACAGACATGAGCCACCACACCCGGCTACAGTTTTAGATTTCTTAGCCTTTTGCTTTGGAGAACTATTTGAATATTTGATTATGTTACCAGGGAGGGTAGAGGGTGTGACCCCGAATGTAGCCTAACAATGTGCAGAGAGAAGTGCCTAGAGAGAAGAAAATGAGAGGGCAAAAAGCAACGGAGCACCCCGAGCAGAAATCTCCAGCAAGAGATGAAAAAGAGCCATGCAGTATGGATTTGGTGAATATTTAAGGATCCCAATACTATTTAAACTTACCAAAGACAGAACCCCAATAAAAGCAAGGATTTACTGCCATCAACGGGAAGATGGCCCATACTGTGTTATGTGTTATCTACATAGTAAAGAAAAGGGTAATCTCTGAAGACATGGGAATTTGGGAGTACTCAGGCTTACTGCAGAATGCTGTTAATATTAGACAGAAAGGTGAAGCTCAGGCAGCCATTTGCCCTCAGAGCCTTCCTACCACTTTCTATTATTTCTCAGAAGTATAAGCACCAGAGAGCACCTTTTCTTGCAAGGATAACTTTCCGGAAGGAAGGTAAAGACCATTCACTTAATGCCTCAATTAAGGTTTCCTAAAAAAACAAAACATGTATTTTACTACAAAAAAAAGAAAGTTAGCTGTGAGTGGTGGTGCATGCCTGTAGTCCCAACTACTTAAGAGGCTGAGGCAGGAGAAGCACTTGAACCTGGGAGGCAGCGGTTTCAGTAAGCTGAGATTGCGCCACTGCACTCCAGCCTGACAGAGCAAGACTTTGTCAAAAAAAAAAAAAATGTATTTTACAAGACAACTTTTTGTGAAATGGATTATTCTGCAGACCTCATTGAACATCATCAGGTAGTACAGCTCAGAATGTACTCCACTCAGAAGTAAATGTTTGACTACACCAAAGTACCTATACTGTAGCTCCTATATAATCTGTAATAGCTTTTTGTCTCTGTTATTGTTGTAGTAAGTACAACAGGTTTCAAAATCATCCTTTTCTTTCTGGAGTGTGATCAGTACAGTTTCATGTTTCTACTGAAAAATCAGTGCAGGAAGCATATCTAATTCAAAATTTTCCTTAAGATACACCTTACATGATTAATTTACAATCATATTTACTAGATTCAAATACATATTTTACATTTTCATTGCTTAGCATTATATTTTTATGTTTTCTTGACAAAAATGATAACAGATAAGAAAGTGAAGTTATTTTAGACTGAAATGAAAACTGTAGGTTATTGATCTTTTCACATCACATTACAATACAATGATTGTAGACCAAACTACTGACAATCAAGAGCGAGTTCACAGTAATCTAAGGAGAAAACAAGTTGATGTAAGTATACAAATGAAGAGTCAAAATCTCCAAAGAGGACTCACAGGTGTAACATCCTTGGAATTTAATTCCAGAAGCCATTGGACCTGTAGATGTGGCCTGACCCAAATGAGCTCTGTCTTAGTTCACTTTATGCTGCTATAACAGAATGTCACTGAATATTCTGGATATTCTGAGCTGACTGGATAATTTATAATCAACTGAAATTTATATCTCACGGTTCTTGAGGCTAAGTACAAAGTGAAGAACTGGCATCTTGTCAGGGCCTTCTTGCTCTGTCATCCCGTGGCAGAAGGACAAAACAAGAGTAAGAAAGAAAAAGAGATGGTGATTGAAATTGTCTTTTTATATGAAGCTCACTCCCATAAAATAGAAATAATTCATTCCAGAAATCAGAACCTTCATAGTCTAATCATCTCTTGAGGCTCCACCTTTAAACTCTGTTACATTGGAGATTAAGTTTCCAACACATGCCATTTGGGGAACACGTTCAATTCATAGCTAGCTTTCTTTGGCAAGCCAATCCATAAACTGCAGCTCAGCCAATCCTTGATTTTGGGGAGAGAGCTGTGCAGTTTTTTCAGAGACTAAATCTCCTCCAACAACCAAAAATATTTTGGCATATTGTCTATGGTCGCTGACATACAACAGTGGCAGAATGGAGCAGTTGTGGCAACAATCATAATGACCCAAAAATCCTAAGGTACTTGTTATTTATCCCTTACAGAAAACATTACTTGACTCCTGATGAAGAGGCCTAGTGTGAATAAAGATGATTGCATAAGGAGAGAAGAAAGGGATAGGAGATGAAGTGAGTGGACTACACACAGGTCAGTTCATGTGGGACTTTGCAAGATATGGTAAAGTGATTTGGATTTAACAAATTGAAAGAGCCTTTGGAAGGTTTTGAATAGGAGATTTTACTTAAATTGTTAAGAGACATTCTTGAATGTTTTGTTTGGGGCTAGGATGCTGGGGAAAGAGTAAGAATGAGGACAAAGAGAGAAGCCTTGGAGTATTGCACTATGAAGACACAATCTGATGATATCCTAAACTAGAGTGGTAGCAGAGGAACTGGGAGAAGTGTCCACTTAGCATAAACAGAATTTGCTGGTAAACAAGAAGTCACACACCACAGAGAGAAAGAAAATAGTGAGGACTCCCAAGTGTCTGGCCTTATCAGTGGGATAGTCTTTAGGAATTTTTACCAAGATGGAGAAGACTGCAGCATTGCTGATTTGAAAAGAAAATTAAGAACACTGTTTGGGACATAATAAAGTTGGCATGCCTATTAAACCTCCACCAGCTAATGCTAATTAGTCTGCAGAACACGAGCATCTGAAACCCAATGAAGAGGTCGGGAATACAAACATATATTTGGGAATCATCACTCTATAGATGGAACAAAAGACACAGAGTTGACCGAGATAACTTGAAGTTGTGCTGCTGCATGAATAAAAGAGATAAGACAGCAAAGCACTGAGCACAAAAGATGCTCCAACATTTAGAGTTCTAATTGTCAAGAGCAAACCTGAGTGGCCAGTGATGTGGAAAGGAAACCAGGAGAATCCAGCCAAAAGAAGAAAGGCTCTCCTTCAAAGAGGAGGAAGTATCAGATATGGTTTGGAAAATAGGTGATAGTTCTTAAACTTTAAAACATTATCTTCTTATTAATTATTCTTTTTTTCATGTAATCTGTTTTTCTTCTTAAGAAGAAAGACTCTACAGCTTTAAAAATTATTATATTTTATTGAGTACAAACTATTAGCAAGGCCAGAAAATAACATTCTATGAGTTCAGAAGAATCATTAATTTGCTTTTAAATGACCTCTATGGAAACAAACAAACAAAAAAAAATAGAGTGTGTCTATGTTCCACTCAATAATCAAATCTATTTTTATTTAAATGACACTATTTATAAAATATAATAAAGAAAAATAATTCAATTTGCTATGCAAGTACAGTATCCTACACACATACTCATTACATATCCAATACTTTTTTACTGATACTTTGCCAAGAATAGGAAGAATAAGGAAGCACCTAAAAGAAGGTCATGAAAGCCCTGTGCAAAACTCCCACTCCTATTTACAGCCTCTAGACGTCAACAACCTCAGTGTATGACTCTACTGCTTCTGAGGGATTCTGGTAAATGTTCTGCTGTTGTGTAAGAAGCTGAGGGACGGAAAAACAAATAATTCATAACCTCATGAAACTTGAAGGTTTAGCAACTCTGTATTTTGTATATAAGTAAAAAAATTAATAATAAGATTTCTTTCTCACTGTAATTTTGATTGATTTTATGGCAGAAAAACATGTTAATTTGCTGTGCTTTGTCCCATTTAGTTCTAAAAATTTGTTCAACTTTTAAGATTATTTAAATTACCAATCATACTTTTTGAGTTGCTTGCCATGTTAGTTGGCATTATAACTGCATTAAATAGTGTCTATAGTTTATAAATATTTAATGGAAGTAGATAGCCAGCTTTCATAGCTGTTTTGCTATAGCTAAAATGAACTATGTAATATTTGACAGTCTACTAAAAATATTTAACAGTCTACTGTGCTAAAAATAATTTCTGAAAAAATACTTCCCTTCAATGTGTTTTGCTCAGAACCTATTAATTGTAGGATTATACCCAAAAAGTCAGATTAGTTTAAAAATGATCTTTTGCAAAATCATTCAGCAAGTAACTATCCAGAAAAATCAAAGGTATATTGTTATTAAGTAATATTTTTAAATGTTGCTTAAATCAAGATAAATTCCATCTGTTTTTTTCTGCCCATTACAGGAAAGAAATTGTGTTGGTTGGCGATTTTCTGTTCTCTAGAGAACTGTATTTATCATTATCTAGAATTGTCTGTGATCACCAAATTGATAAGTAGAATGGAACTCAGCCCTCCACATTGATTGAATGATTTTTTTTTTTTTTTTTTTTTTGAGACGGAGTTTCGCTCTTGTTACCCAGGCTGGAGTGCAATGGCGCGATCTCGGCTCACCGCAACCTCCGCCTCCTGGGTTCAGGCAATTCTCCTGCCTCAGCCTCCTGAGTAGCTGGGATTACAGGCACATGCCACCATGCCCAGCTAATTTTTTGTGTGTGTGTTAGTAGAGACGGGGTTTCACTGTGTTGACCAGGATGGTCTCGATCTCTTGACCTCATGATCCACCCGCCTCGGCCTCCCAAAGTGCTGGGATTACAGGCTTGAGCCACCGTGCCCGGCCTGAATGATTATTAATAGAAACACTCTGTACTAAGTGTTGAGTAATTAGAGACAAAAGCTCAATTTCTGCCCTGAAAGAACTTACTTTCCAATAGAGAAAGTAAGAAGCAAGCCTGATCACCTAACACAGAAGGGAAGGTCTCACAACACTTCCCAAAGATGATGAGTCTGGAACAGAGTCTCTGGAGTCCACAATTAGAAACATTCATTTTAATGGCTTAATTAAACAGAAACAACTCTTCTTTCTTGAGATTCCATTAAAATGCCAGGCATACAAGTACCTTGCCAGGTGTTCTGCACATTAGTACCAATCCTCAAAATAGCTTTTGGTTTATGGATATCAAAGGAATCCTAGAGAAAAAGAAATAATATCTTCCCCAATATTACATATCTAGAATGACAGGTTAGGATTCACCCCATCACCCCACATTCTCAGGGATATTTGCTTGACTTTAAAACTATCCTCTTTCCTCTAAATCATAGTACCTCCCACTGCTGATCCAGTTTTTTTCCACCAACAAAAGCTATAAAGTCAGATCTAACATAGATTAAACATTTGGCCATGTGTCTAAGTGTTAAGTTAGGTCTCTGTCATTTTTTAATCTATCAGTTTGTCTATCCTTAAAGTCTTCTCCAATTTTCTTCTGATCGTCAAGAATGCTTAAACACCCTATGTAGGTGAAATTATAAAACTAGGAGAACTGACTTCAAAACCAGAATATATTATAATTAATCTTTAAAATAGAAATGTCTCTCTGGTTTTAACTCTCTGTGATTCTACCAAGACAACTTATTCTATAACTTAGGATTTCCTGATGGAGTTAGGTACCTTTATGCTTAGGCCAATTTGTAAATTCAGGTCATTTACAAACACCCTCATCTATTGAGTAGAGTTAAGGCAAGTCCATGACCCTCCAGGAGATCACCCTGGGCCCCAATCTGGTACAGTGTTGAGGCAAAAGGCACTTGTACCTGCTCCATAAATATCACTAAAATTCAATTATGACATTTCTGTCTTTAAAAGTATTTCAAGAGACCTTTGAAAGATGTGACCACGTGAACTTCCTTCATGCTGATTATCTTGACAGTGCTCTACACTGTTTCAGTTACCTCATGGTTTGGATCCATGTTCCCACCCAAATCTCATGTCAAATTTTAATCTCCAGTGTTGGAGATGGGGCCTGGTGGGAGGTGGTTTGATCATGGGGCAGATTTCCCCTTTGATGCTGTTCTCATGAGAGTAAGTGAGTTATCAGGAGATCTGGTTGTTTACAAGTGTGTGGCACCTCTACCTCTCCTTCTCCCCCTTCCTCTTGCTCTGGCCACGTGAGAAGTGCTGGATCCCCCTTTGCCTTCTGCCATGTTTGTAGGTTTCCTGAGGCCTCCCCAAAGCTGAACAGATGGCCAGCATCATGCTTCCTGTACAGTCTGTGGAACCCAATTAAACTTCTTTTCTTAATAAGCGACCCAGCCTCAGGTAGTTTTTTATAGCAGTGTGAGAATGGACTAATACACTTAGTCTTCCATTTATACCTCTATGCACAAGGCAGGTCACAGATGCTCAAATGCTTAAGAACCTTCCTACTTGAATGAGATTTAAGAAAGAGATTTCATCTTGTCTTTGCATCTTTAGTGGATAATGCAAAGTATGACACTTGGTAGATAACCAGTAACTGCCTGTTTAGTGGAAACTGATAAAATACCACAACTTTTATGATCTTTTTACAGTGGCCCTTATAGTAAGATTCAGAAGAAATAATGGTCTTCTGGAATTCTATAATAATATATTGCCAACTTTCCCTCTCTCCTAGAAATTTATGGTTGTGAATCAAAATTCTCTAGATTAGAGTTACTGAGAAAATAAAAATTAATAATAAAAAAGTATGCCAAGCCATGTCATTATCATGATACTTATAAGAAGTAATAAGATCTCAACTATGGAGAAGAATAAATGGAGCACAAGGCAGTTATGTCAACTTCCTCAAGGTCCTGTAGTGACGAAATGTGAAGTTAGAATTTGAACTCAGAAGGCTGGTTTGAGAGTCCAGGGGAAGTTTGATTGGGAAATTTAAAATAACATTCTCAAACATATAGGAGTCACAGATAAACAGTCTCTTCCTCCACTGCTCCAAAAGGGTTTTTGGACAAGCCAGAACTGCAGTATGATCGTTATTATATAGTTAAAGAAATAATTAAACCATTGAATATTAATTCTCCATTAATTAATTATTGATGCTATAGTTGAATATATCATGTCTCATACAATATTAATGTGCTTTTCTAGGAATCTAAATCTTATAATTCAATTTAATATACGATGTATTTTATATATATAATATATCATTAAAAGAATAGAGGCCGAAGCACTTTATCAGAGTCCTGATGCTTACTGATCTACAGTCCCTCATAAACTGCAAATAAAAGACTAACAGAAAATATACCATTCACTAAATATGCATCATGATGTCTTTACTGCAGACACCTTCACAATCAATTCAGCTCAATGAGGAGAGGCTCATCAATCAATCACCCAGACAGTTAATCAAAACACACACTGAAAGGTCTACAAGTCAGGATTCTGAAAGGAATTTAACTTTGATTATTTGAACACTAAGAATGCCTAGGTTTTAAGAGTTGGGTTGCTTCCAAATAGAGGATGGAGTTACCCCTTTTTCTGTGAAATAAATTGTCCCATGTTATTCAAAATGGGGTCAGCCAATCAATCAACTTTCTGAAAAGCAATTCTTTCTAAATGGTTACAAATAGCCAAGGATAGAAAAGAGATAACAGTTCTATAATAGTGTTCGCTGTGTTCTTTTTTAATTTCTATAAAACATGTTACATATAAAAAAAGAAAAACCAAGAGTTTTAAATGGCTCTAGACAACTAAAGAACAATTATACATCAAGAAAGAAATGAGATGAGGTGAAACTGCATGAACCAAAGTTACTTCTTTCCTTCTCACTTAACGCAAATTTGGGTAGCAAAATTTTTGCTATTACGTGAAGTCTCAAATTTCCATGTCTCTTTTCTAAAGCCATCTTCAAAGATTGGCCATAAGCTTTACCGCTGCACACACACACACACACACACACACACACACACACAAAATCCTGCAACCTCATCATGTCTCACAAGCTTGTATGATGCTATAAATTTTTTAATAAGAAACTCTTGGTCTCAATTAGTCAATAAGACTGATGAACATTTATAGAGATCTGTCTAAATAGGCTCTCAACTCCGCCGGACAATACACTTAATAAGGATAATTTACATTCCTCAAATCAACTGAAAAAGTGTCCCTGAACTAAAGAGGATACTTAAAAATTAGAGGCAAGGATTGTATAAAAATTTTAAAAAGTAATTAATGTGGAAAGAAAATATATCCATTGCTAAGCAATTAAATTCCACTTTTTTAAAAGTTTGAATAACAGTATTTGTAGCTTAATTGCATTAACCTATAATGGATTACAATCTGTTTCACAAAGTAATCTTGCAAAACTAGCCTCAAGAAGCAACCCCAAAAAAGAAATAAAATAGAAAAGAATGAAACTGCAATTTTGGCTCTTCAAGAGTTCATCTTCTCACCCCATGCTCTTCTTAAGGAAGATGAGTTGAGCTACATTATTAAATCTATGCCATAGTTTAGGCTCACTCTACCACCACTGCATTTTGTGGAAATCCAACCACAGAACCTCACCAAAAAAGTATTATTACCTTTCTTACATGTTTCTTTATAAAAAACACTTTTATCCTGCAAATGGAGGGCGGTTCACAGTAAAGGTTAACATGATCCTTTGCTGCTTCCTCAGGCTATTGTTAGATATAGTGAATTTCATGCTGCTCCTGGTATTCTAGAGGTTGAGAGATCATGTAAGCTGCTAATGGGAACCCTGCCCAAAATAACCATATAGATACCATGGGTGTCTTTAAGCACAAGAGTCTTCTCAGTATTAGTGGCTGCCTTTTCTCACTGTTAAAGGATCAATGAGGAATAATGACTCTGCTAGAAATGAACAAGTACAGAAGGTATCCTGAAAACTTTACACCCTCTACTAAAATTTGCCCTTCCTTCCCCAGCTTGTTTTGGTAGACAACTCCCTGCACATACTATCCAACAGAGACTACTCTTATGCATCCCAGGTCATGGCACCGATAGAAAAGTTGATACGATCCTTCCTTCTTTTTGAAATTCCCATACTATTATTCCTCCATAACTGTTGTCAAAATTCTCTAGATTGATTCAGGCCACTGATTTGTCTATAAACCAAATTTATGAAGGGATAGCATTAAGAGTCCTTGGTGATAAGGGAGCCATCCTAAAATAGATTATAAAAGAGGCCAGGTTCATGGAGCTCCAAAAAGAGAGGCAAGAACAAAGGTTCTATAACAGATTCTGATTTGGTTTTTGTCCTGAGTATCCAGCAAACACTTATCTTGACCCATTCGTCCTCAATTTTGGCTTTGCTCTCATTGATTTTCACTTTTGTGAACTAGAACATCTTCTCTGCTTACTGGGACCTTCTTTCACAGCTAAATTCTGTCTTGTATATCCTGTGGCCCTTCATGATAGACTCCTTTAGCCAGGCATACGGGAAAGTGGCCCAGTTCTTACTACACTTTGGCTTCAATTCAGACACTCCCTCTTGTGGCTCTTCCGGCAACATGGCCCCAGCTGGCAGCTCTCCCGCTTTCCTGGCTTTCCACTAAAGGAACAGGCTCCTGCAAGCCAGTGCCTCCATTGGTTTTGACGTTTCTTGTTCATCCTAGAGCCTCTCTTTTGGTAATTCCTCGAGGACTGAGATCACCTCTTTGACTCCTTTCATGTAGCACAATGTTTGCTAAATGAATAACAGATTAGTATCTCATCCTTCACCTGTGGTTTTATTTTCAGCCCCAGTGACAAGTGCTTGGCAAAGCTTTGATGCATTAAGACCACAGTCTTTAATTTACAGGTATCTTGTAGACAGAAAATAAAGGTACAGGCTTTAAGAAAGCAATATTTTTTTAAGTCAAGTCACATGTGGAGCTAGGTGAATATGTTTTACGGATGAATGTTTTTCTTCATCCCCTTTTCTTTTACCATCTGATTTTCTTACAGCACTAGTTTTATGCATGGAGTTGTTTGCATTCTCCAGAGTTCTAGGGACTATGACACTGTACAGGGAGGAAAGGAACTGACTGAATGCCTAGCTGAGGCCTCTGATCCATGACATTGAGGATGAACATCTAGGATCTATGGTGTCCTTGAGGCCATCACTCTTACACTCTATCTTCTTCCCCATTACACAGAATGAAGAACAGGGTAAAAGAGAAAATTACCTAATCCTAATAAAGTAAACAAAACCACTGCAGATCAAGCCAGTTTCTTTGTCTGAAAGTAAGAGAGATTAAAACAACCTTGCTAAGAGCCCTGAGAACTCTCTAAAAATGAAGTTGAGTTTCAGCCTTGCAATGAAGGCACGAAGGACTGGTGAGGGACCTCTTGGGAGAAAGTCGGAGGCAAAATAGCTTTGCTCTGTAATGTCCAATGCCTCAGAGACAAAAGGAGCTTATAATTAAGGAAGGCTGCACTCAGGTACTCCACGGTCAGCCTGGTGCAGACACCCTACCCACACCCTCCCCAGACACAGTTCTACCATTGGATGTCCTCAGAGTGGCATGTTCCAGGGTTACATGGGATTTTCTAGAAAGCTACCTGTCAAGAATGGCATATCTGTCATTGGTTTCCCATTCTGTCACTTATGAGATGCCTGACTTTTCAAGTTACTTATCCTCTTTGTACGTAAAAGGCCCCAGTGGTTAAGTGGAGACAATAATAGTACCAACCACATAAGTGACTGAATACATTTCAAACACAAACACACATAAATGATTCAAGCATTTAAACAGGATTATAGTGCAAAAGATTTTAATATATATTAGGTATGGTTGGCTTGGTGCTTTTTGAAAGCATCATGCACACATCATTAATCTGATTATCTCATTCATACTGTAAAAAGCTAGTGAAGTAAGTATCCACCCCACTGACCATATGAAGAAACTGATGCTCAGGGAATTAAATGACTATCGTTTTTCAAGTTAGCATCACTGCCAAATGGTGAAACCAAGACTGAGTCCCAAGTAATTTTATACTTGATCCAATGCTCTCCGATAATACCATCTTGACTGAGTTAAATGAAACATTCATGGAGTTACCTAGGAAGATCCTATTGTGGGATTCCCCAGGTTAACACTCTTCATTCTAGGGTGTTGGGGTGGCAGACAGACAAGAGGTACAGTTTCTTTAACACCTTATTGTGGATTGTTGATATTATTATATTGATGATGAATATTAGTAACTATTATTACCTATCACATGAGAAAACCAATCACTTCCCAGATTGCATAAACATAATAAATAAACAATTTTTGTTTTACACCATTCGGTTGTAATGTGGCGTGTTATATAGCAATAGATAACAGAAACAATCCCTAACATCTTCAATGACCTTTTCTAATCTTGTAACATTCTGGGAAAAGATCGGATGTTTATGAAAACAAATAAATGAGACTAATCCCCACCCAGGCTAACATGAGACAAAAAATGTAAACATGGGCATGAGGAGGTGAAAGGAACGTGAGTAAGTATCACTACTTTCTAGAATGCAGAGAGCCTGCTCTGGATGATGACAAGGGTATGGCCAAGTTAATCTAGATCTCAGAGAAGCATCTGCTCTCTTGAAGGCCTGAGATTTCCCTTAAAGAGTTACCTAAGAAAAAATACAACTCTCTACCACTTAGAAGCTCATTTAACTCATTAATATGGGAGACAGAATGTGATGTGGTTGAAAGCATAATCTCTGGAGTCAAAAGTCTACATTGTATGCCTGGTTTTGTTATTTACAAGCTGTGAAATCTTGGCCAAATTGCTTAAATTCTCTGTGTCTATTAAAAACGGAAATATTAATAGCTCCTATTCCATATGAATAATAAACAAGTTAAGTCATGCAGTATGCTTAGAAAAGTGCTACTAGTTGGTAATGCTCAAGAAGTTTTGCCTATTAATATTAATGCAGATTTTGCCACAGCCTTTCTATTGCCTGCCTGCTTCACCCTTTAGCAACTTGACTCAGCCTTACAGCATCATGACAACAATCCCACTAAAACCTGAAAGTTGTTAAAGACCCATGATCCTTGAGATTCACTACTCAGCAGTGTCATGTATTTAGCATGTCTTTTATCTATTTATCTATCTACAGACTCCTGTCTTTTTTGTCCTTGGTTTTCAAACATACTGAGACAAATAGCTCCATATAAGCACATATCCTGTCTTCCTTTTTTTATTTTTTATTTCTTTTGAGACAGGGTCTTCCTCTGTTGCCCAGGCTGGAGTTCAGTGGCATGATCTCTACTCACTGCAGCCTCTGCCTCCTGGATTCAAGTGATTCTCATGCTTCAGCCTCCCAAGTAGCTGAGACTATAGGCATGCACCACCATGCCCAGCTAAGTTGTATTTTTAGTAGAGATGGATTTTCACCATGTTGTCCAGGCTGGTCTTGAACTCCTGACCTCAAGTGATCTGCCCCCTTTGGCCTTTCAAACTGCTGGAATTATAGGTGTGAGTCACTGCGCCTGGTCCCATTTTGTTTCTTCCCAAATTCAAACCTCCCTATGACAGCATTCTATTCATCATTAAATACATTCACCACCTTTCCAAGCCATTCCCTAAAATTTTCCTGTTCACAATGCCCTCTGGAACTGCCGCATAATAAGAAAATGAATATATAAACTTTTATCCTTCATGTTTCCTTAATTATTTCATTATTTTCCTACTTTATGAAATAACTTCACACACAAATTATAGGGAGATATGAACTAAGAAGGAGGAAGCATCATACTTAGAAGATTTCTTTCAAACAAAGTATTCTCAGTTGACTTTGTAAGAGACATGAGTCACACTCAACTTGGATCCAGATTGCCAGGTGGGTGGGCAGGACCCTCCCTGGTTCCCATGGAGGGATACGTGATAGGAAAGAAGGCTTTTCTCAGTAAGCAGGTATGGATATGCTCAGGCACTTATCTGCTTCTCAGGAGCAAAAATAAAATGCTACCGCCATGGAGCATGTAAGAAAGTTATTTTTATGTTCACATAACTAATGTCATTTGAAAGAGGAATGAATGTGTCTCAGGGGATTCTGGGGTGGAAGCCTAAAAGTCAGCAGCAGATGTTGTTTATTTAAATGAGACTGGACACCTCATAGTCTAAGTCCATTGCTTTGGCTTTCTGGGCATTTGTATCATTTGTAGCAGCCATGTTAAGTCCAGACTGTCACCTGTGTTCATTAGGTCCCGACTACCTGGATAAATCAGCCCATGCCCTTTTCATCATCTGGAGCAGGCCCAATGCTTTCTGCAAGGTAGTGATGTTCATTCATGTTCCTTTGTGATTACACATATCCATGTTACATTTTCTGACTCATGTTAGCTCAGGCAGGATTAGTCTCATTCATTCATTTCCATAAAGACCCAGTTTCTTCCCAGAATGTTATAAAATTAGAAAGTGTCACTGAAGAGCTTGTGAATTGTTTCTGTTATCTATTGATACATACCATATCACATTACAACTTAATGGCATAAAGCAACAATCATTTATTATTTCTTATGATTATATAGTCTGAGAAGTTGTAATTTTCTTATGTGATAGGTAATCTGGAGTTATTCTCAGAATATCAGTCACTTTATACTTCCCTATATCCTTGAAAATTATACTGAATTACTCTGAGAAATCTTGGTTAGCTATTAGAAAGATGCTATCTTATTAATGATACCAATAAGTTACATCTAATAGAATCTTTATGGAAAATAGCCACTGAACCTAGATCCTGAGAACGGAATAAATGAAAGGTAAGAGGGAACCACTCGTTATTAAAGGAATCTTCATCTAAATGAACTGAAAACAATCTCTTGCACCCCAGTGTTTGTAAGTCAGCAGGAAGTAGATTAGGTAACTTTTTCTTTGATGAAGTTTCTCAGTGTCTCCCTACGCAATAATACAAACATTAAACAATGGTGTAAATAAATTATCTAGTTAAGAAATCTCTTCAAAGAAAGAAAGAATAAAATGAGAACCACCACTGACAAAATATTTTTCTTGTCCACTTTTCAAGGTAGAATATTTGCAACAGAAATAATGCTTTGTGCAGGGGTGTTTATGCTTTCAATGAAAACAAAATGAAAAGATTCCTCCTACGGAACCAGATAATTTAAAGATAATTTGTCCCTTTTGCTATTGTTCTCTCAAGAGTCCTGAAATTTTTCCACTAAACCACAACCTCTTCAAGATACAGCTTTTACTTTTACTACTGTTACGGTATAAATATACATCATTTTCAATCTGCTGCTGCAGTTCTTTCTGCTCCAAATGTGCAATGATATACATTTGTGAGTTAAATGAAGAAAAAAATATATGTTTCCTACAAAAACAAGTTGGCTTTCAATGGTGCGTCCTTTAACAGGTTTTATCTTTTCTAGTTCAAATCCAGAGTTAATCTTAGCATTATGGCAATTTCTGGGAAGTGTTAAAATACACACATACATATGAATACACACCCACACATCTTTTTATTTGACAATGGTCTTGTATTCAAACACAATACTTTCAGACAGAAGATAGTGCTGAATGTCATTTGGGAAAGAAACAACATGTTTCTTTCTATTAAAATAATGATTTTAAGTTAGCATATTTATATTCGTGCTATTATGTGTATCTTTCGAAAGTGTTAGCATGTAATTTGAGGTCAGAGCAGATATATCAGAGGGTCATCAGCCAGGTAAGGCAAATGGAATTTTATCAAAATGGTATTTGAGGAAGCAAATACTTAGAATTCAATACCGTCCAAAGATGAAGAATATTACCCTAAGGAAAAAATAGCAAACAGAAGGAAGAAAAGGCAATGTTTGTGTTCTCCTTTTTAGCTGTCAATTCTTTATGTTGCCTGACAAAAATCACATGGAGATTTCGATCTAGCATGTTCGCTCAATATTCGGTAGAGTCCCTTGTCGCAAGTTTCCTGGAGAGAACTCTGATATGATAAAGCTCCCTTACTGCTATTTTAAATATATATATTATATTTCACTGTGACTAGCTATCACTGCAATAAATAAGAGTTGAGCATCCCGATATCTGATTAGACTACAAATGTATCTTACGATTTATTTCTTCATACTTTCAATGATATTAAGTAAGTTGCAGAACACCTAATTCACTTAGAATATACACTTCAGGAAACAATAATCTTTGATTTATGTTTCTGAAATAACATTTCATTCCTACAGCTTAAATCAAGTATTGAGTTTCTTTCCTACATTTACCCTGCACTGAAAATTTATTAAATTCTCATGGAGCTACCCCCACAGTCTTCCATGGTGATTCAAAGTGGCTCTAGAAAAAGCCTCAGATGTAAGCACTCTCTTTAACCAATATTAAGGACATATTCAAGAAACCCCATCTCTATGAAAAATACAAAATCCTGGACATAGTGGCCCATGCCTGTAGTCCCAGCTACATGTATTATTTTTACTGAAGAATATATTTACAAGTAGTTTTGTGTTACTGTCTAGCATCTTTTTGTTTCACATAATGAAATAACCTTTTAAAAGGAATACACACACAAACTCACACATAAAATTTTTTCTGACTGGTTTAGAAAAAAACAGAACTCATCCCTATTGTTCAAATAAAACAACATAAGCAATATAAGATTATTATAACACCAAGTATACATTCAGTAAAATTAATTCATATTTTAAGGGTTTCTCCTCAATCAGTATTTTAAAAAATAATATTTTATTCATTATAACACATGTTCTAAAGCATGAGACTTCTAAATTCATACATTAGGTCTATGATTTCAAACACTGCCTTCAAGAACAAAAGAAAACATAAATACAGCTCATGGGAAAAATGTAAGCTAGTGGAAGTTGACCTACTTATTTCTGAGTTATTTCACTAGCGGCCCTTCATGCAATATCTGACATCATTGTGAAAACCAAAGCCCTCAGGCATAGGCACAAAATGATGTCTCCAGAAGTACCATTTAAGCCAAGAAGTTTCATGTGATAACCAAAAGCCTATAGATGAAACACACAATGCTCCAAGTTATTCCAGAAAACTTAGATGTTGATGTCTTCATCAAGAGAAAAGCATAAGAAAAACACAAGTCTTAAACCAGAGACTAGTTCAGTCACTAATGTGCATAATAGAATATTTTTTGGTGTCTATAAATTTTATATTTCCCACGGGGATTTCCAAGACAAAAGAAAGAAAATCACAATTCTTTGAAGAAAAGGAATGACCCATTTCAAAATTTTCTATTCCTTGGCAAAGTTCAATAACAAAGAAGTAAAAAAAAATAAGAAATGGAGCACAGTTACTATTGTGTAACTGCAGCATTTATATCATCTCTGCTGAACTCCTATTCTTATTTAATGTGTTCTTAAAAACAAGAACTACACTCTTACCAGCTCTATCACAGGGTCTAAAAATTGAAGACCTATAGAATCTCCAACTTTACATATTTTTGCTAAGAAAAAAGAAATACTCTTTCACAACTATATTCTCCAGAGGACTGAAGCTGTTAAAGTCCAAGGAGCTTTATCATTGTACTCTATTCCACAACTTCTAAAATTCATGACTTCTTCATTTATTTATTCAATAAGTATTTATAAAGTGTCTGCAATATGCTGAAATCTGCCCTACACTAGGAGTACAGTAGTTAAAAGGAACAGAAAACCAAATACTGCATGTTCTCACTTATAAGCGAGAGCTAAATAATGAAAACACACGGATACATAGAGTGGAACAAGGCACACTGGGGCCTATTGGAGGGTGGAGAGTGGAAGAAGGGAGAGGATCAGGAAAAATAACTAATGGATACTAGACTTAATAACTGAGTGATAAAAAAAATCTGTACAACAAACCCCCATGACACACGTTTACCTGTATAACAAACCTGCACATCCTGCACATACCCCTAAACTTAAGAGTTAAAAAACAAGTATTCCTGTCTCTTCTATTCTTTTGAAGCATTTGTGTAGAATTTGGGTGGAATTGTGTAGAATTTTAAGCTGCTAAGCTTGTGGTAACACAACAATAAGAAAACTAACATATATTGTATGTTTTCAATTTATTATAATTTTTGAAAATTAAGATTCAGCACATTGTCAACTTGATTAATGTTTCATGTGTACTGAATTGCACAAAGTTGGATGATAGTGTTGTTCAAGTCTTCTACATTCTATTTGTCCTATTAATCACTGATAAAAGAGTTTTAAAGTTGTCATCTACCTACTGATAAATTATTCTGGTTCTGTATTAGTCTGCTCAGGCTGCCATAACCAAATACCATAGACCAAGTGAATTAAACAACAGAAACATATTTTCTCAAAGTTCTGCTGACTAGAAATTCAGGATCAAGGTGCCAGCATGGTCGATTTCTGGCAAAGTCTCTTATCTTGGATTAAAGACAGTCACTTTCTCACTGGATCCTCCCACTGCTTTTCCTCAGTGTATGTGTGCAGAGAGAGTGAAAGAGAAAGCTCTCAGTGTTTCTTCTTTTAAGGAAACAAATTATACCAGATCAGGATCCTGTTCTTTGACCTAAACCTTAATTACTTCCATAGAGGCCTCATTTCAGTATAGCCACATTGAAAGTTAGTGCTACAAAATATAAAATTTGGG
The DNA here is from genome assembly GCF_030222135.1 of Aotus nancymaae. NCBI lineage: Eukaryota > Metazoa > Chordata > Mammalia > Primates > Aotidae > Aotus > Aotus nancymaae. The sequence goes on from NW_026988435.1 coordinate 28,970,422, forward strand.
GAGACGCATTCGGTCTCTAACAAGTGCTCCTTTCAGTTCTATAAATGTTACTTTATTTATTTTGCTTTATTATTGAGACCTTAAAACTTTAGACTTGTAGAGCACAGTAACCTCAGCAAGATGGTGAACTAGGAAGCTCCAGGCTCTCATTTTCTCACAGGGATACCAAGTTAGCAAATAATATACAGAGAATAACAATTTTTCAAAAACTCTAAAGAGATCAGATAAGAAATTCTTAGACCTAGTTCAATGTATAACCAAGAAGGAATTCCAGTGAAACAAGCAGGAAAATGTGCAGCATTTCACAAAACCATACATGCCGTACTTTTCTTCAACCTAACACATTGCTACCAAGAGGAAACCTTCCACACCACGGATTCTCTGTTTGAGCAGAAATAAAAAAGCAGACCATTGATCTGACTAGTCTGGGGCTCCTCAAAGTGTCTCACCTGACTCAGAGTAATCATGGGGCTGTAGATTTTTCTGGAATTCCATGAAAACAAACACAATGATGACAGCATGTTGGAGATGTAATTCCACAGGAAGATGCCACGGGAAATAAAAGAGAAAAAGCAGGAACGAGCTGATCAGAGAATTTGTGTTGACTAAAAGTATATATAGAATCCCAAAGAAGACACTCCAAAAAGGTTTAATAGGTTATAGATCTCTAGATAGACTGCTTAATGAAAATGTCCCCCTGAGCAAAGCCAGTCTATAAAGACTGGGAGAGATTATTATTTTTTTAAATGTCAAGTGTCAGAAACAATAACAAAAATGACAAGACATGCACAGAAGCAAGAAAATATGACACAATCAAAGAAAAAAAGCTACAGAAATCAGTCCTAAATAAAAACAGATCTGTAAGCTGCCTGACAAACATTGTAAAATAAATATCATAAAAATGCTCAGTGACATATAAGAAAACACAGACAACTAAATGAATCAGGAAAATGACACATGAACAAAATGGGAATATCAACAGAGATAGAAATGCTAAAGATAAATAAATAGAAATTTTGGAGCCTAAAAATACAGTAAGTAAAGTAAATAATTCACTAACAATGTTCAATAGCAGACTAGATTAGGCAGAAGAAAAAATCAATAAACTTGCAGACAGATCATCAAGTCAGAGGAACAACAACAAAAAAAAATGAAAAAAATAAAGAAAGCCTAAGGGACTAAACAGTCAGTATCAAGCAAATCAACATGTACCTTATAGCTGTATCAAGAAGAAAAGGTAGAAAAATGAAAAGAACACTTATTTGGAAATATAATAGCCAAAGAATTCTCAATTCCAAGGAGAGAGCTTGATATACAAATTCAAGAAGCTCAAAAGTGAATTTGTGCAACAAAAGACGCTAGCCACAATAAATCTAAAGAGACCCACACTGAGACATATTATCACCAAACTGTCAAAAGTCAAAGACAAAGAATTGTGAAATCTTCCAGGGAAAGGTGACTCATCACACACAGAAAATATAAGATTATCACTGGATTTCTTAACAGAAACTTTGCAGATCATAAGGAAGTAGAGTGATATATTTCAATTGCTGAAAGAAGAAAAAAAACCTGCCAACCAAGAATATGGTATCCAGAAAAACTTTCCTAGAAAAATGAAGGAGAAATTTAGACTTTCCCAAATAAACAAAGCTGAGGGAGTTCATTACTACCAGACCTGCTCTGCAAAATGCTAGAGAGAGACCTTCAGGTGAAACAAAAAGATGCTAGACAGTAACACAAAACTACTTGTAAATAAGTTCTTCAGTAAAAATAATACATGGACAAATATGGTATTAATATAAAACCTGTATTAATATAATTTGTTGCACAAATTCACTTTCATTTTTATAAATAAAAATTTAAATGATAAAAAATTCTAAAACTAACCATAAATCTATATAATGAATATATAATACATAAAAAAAATAATTTGTGATGACAATAACATAAAATGGGGGAGGTAGAGCTATATAGGAGTAGAGATTTTGTATGCAATTGAAATTATCATCAGTTTAAAAAGAACTGTTATAACATTAAGAAGCTTTATGTAATTTCAGTGGTAACTACATTCTGTAGAATATACAAAAAAGAAAATGAGGAGGAAATCAAATTATGCACTAGATGTTAAATCTTCCACCTGCAAGTGACACCCATCACTTATACACCCATTTTAGTGATCAAAATAAGTCACAGCAAAATCTAACTTCAGGGGATTCCAAAAGGAGAAAATTTTGGTGAAAAGCACTAATAAATGACCATAATACTAATTATTAATTTTAATTTTCCACAAGTTAGAAAAACTAGTCACCAAAATTTTCATTACCACAATCTAATAACAATAATTACAAAATACATGCAATATTATTTTCAATATTTGCTCAGACAACATCTGTAATTACTATTATTTCTTCCTAAATTAAAAAAAAAGTGCTTATTTTTTCCACCTTCTGTATATCCCAATGTTGCACAGGGAATTAAGTTACCTTTGGGAACTGTATTTCTTCTGTCTATCATTTTTCTTTTCTTTAAGAATCTAAAGATTAATGCCTCTGGGCATTGCATTTTATGATCAGATGTTTTAATTTCTTGACTCTCTGTTATCACAAGACACAGTTTTCCTTCAGTGTTTTTATTTTCCTGCCCTGGCAACTGTTTGATTGTTTCTGGCATCTATTCCTCTATCTTCTTGTCTTAATATAGACACAAATGAAGTATTGAGGGTTTGGCAATGCCTCCATCTGGTATGAATCCATTACTCATGAATTACAGGACAATGCATTGACTGGGATCAAACACCCAGAAGGTAAAATTAATATTTTCTGATTCAACTAGATGTTGGTGAAGGAGCAACATGGTTTGATGTCTGGAACCTATTTTGACAAGCTCCTACTTTAAGGAAAACATTTCAGAATTGAAAAGTTTGCTAAGGATATTTGCACTTCAATTCATCTTAAGCAGTTCAGGGTTTAAGATTATCAGACTTTCTCCATCAGCACTAGTCTTGGATTTTATTTTACCATTTGGAGAGCTAATGATATGGTAACAACTCTTCATTACACACACACCTTATTCAAATATGTACACCATCCACTCTGCCCCGTGTGTGTATGTGTGTGTGTGTGTGTGTGTGTGTAACCTTAGCATGGTCTCCTCATACAGCCAGTCCAATCCAGTCTTTTTCCACTACTCTATAGATAGATGGCAAACCTAAACTCTGGGAATTATTTAACATGATTTATCTCATTAGGCTTTCCATTTTCTCCCTGTGTATTCCCTACATATCATTTGATTTTCAATCTAAAACTAGAAAAAAACATGACACTTTTATTTCCTAGCTCCTTCTCAAGAGGGTATTTTAACTGATTTTCCAGGGATTTGAGAATATTTTGCAACAGAGTATATTAATCTTCAGCCACAAAGTAATCTAATGGTTTGGTTTTGTATTTTTATTATTTTCTAAATAATGAGAGAAAACAGAAAACTTCAAAACATTATTCCTAAAGAAATCAAAATCAATATCTATAAAATAGGAAAAAAATTTAGACTATTTTTATATGCAATGTGTATATGTGCAATTTTAATAAGTTTTATTCTAATTATGTACAACTATTGCATCATATTTTTAGCACTTAGAAGTGCTTGAGAATCATTAGAGAATTTTATGCCAGTTTTGACTTATCTTAGGACAGTTGTTCATCTTATAAAAATATATGCAGTTTTCCCTGGTTTGTTTCTTTCCTTAAAATCATGAGTGGTGGATGGAAATATTGTCCCTGACTCCACATTTGAGATCTGTGGCTTTCACATCATTGTAGGGACTCATAAAATTATTATTCTTCCACCAAACTTTTTTCAGTAATAAGTGAAAAGCTCTCTGCTTTTCTCCATCATCCACAACCTGCATGTGAACCTCTCACACCTTTGCAAGATAGTATTCTCATCTAAGGGGCATTTCACTGACAGTTCTCTCTCTGCCTCAATAACCACACAGAACATTCCTTTCTCCTTTAAGGCTTTGTTCGAAAGCCAACTTCTCAGGGAGACATCTCTTATTATGTTTTAAAATTGCTAACTTTTCCCTTTCTCACGTGTAAACCACCTCCCCGCTCCCATGCTGCCAATTCTGTTTTTAATTGTAGCTATCACAATCTATATCAGTTCAGGTCTTCCAGAAGCAGGCACCAATTAAAAACACAAGGAATTGATAGAGTGTATTGCCTATGAAAGACAAAGGACAGGGGATGCAGGGGTTTGTAGGGGAAGCCTTCAGACCACAGTGCAGGTCGACTTGTTTCAGCGGCGGTGTGGTTTTGCTGTGTCCTCACCTAAATCTTACCTTGAATTGCAGTTCCCATAATATCCACGTGTAGCGACAGGGACTACTAAATCATGGGGGCAGTTACCTACATGCTCTTCTCGTGATAGTGAGTGAGTTCTCATGAGATCTGATGGATTTTTAAGCGGCTTTTCCCCCTTCATTGGCACTTTTTGCTGCCCCCATGTGTAGAAAGACGTGTTTGCTTCCCCTTCTGCCCTGATTGTAAGTTTCCCGAGCCCCCGCCCTTGAGCCATGCTGAACTGTGAGTCAACTAAACCTCTTTCTTTTATAAATTACCCAGTCTCCAGTATTTCTTCATAGCAGTGTAAGAATGGACTAATAAGGGAGGAGAGGAAGAAAGAAGTAGAACTGAACAAGAGCTTCAGATGAACTGCGACTCACAGAAGTTCTCAGCTAGCCAAGAGAGAGCTCCAGAGCAAAGATGGATGTTAGAAGAGTCCTGTATTTGGCAGAAATGTATACAAGCTACTCCCCAGGTCTGCCCATTCGTTGGCTGGAGCAGTCCAACTGATGGACTCAGGACGGATGCAGATTCCAAGGGCACTGCCTCTGAATCCTGTCACCTGGCTGTACTCCGTGCATGTTTTCCCTTGAAAAAAGATCAGATTGGCACACATTCGGAATTGCCATACTTGCTAAGAATACATTATGTATTTATTAAAAGTTTTTCATGTGTTTCCCACTAGCACCCAGTAGGTGCTCAAAAAATGTCTAAGTAAAACAGTGAATGAATTTAAAAAATGAATCCAGTAGATAAAGTTAATGTTGAAGGGACAACAATCAATAAGATTCTGAGTTTCCTTAGGGTGGATATCCAACCATTGTTTTTGTATTTCCACTGCTTTCCACATTGCTTGATACAAACTCAATAAATGCTAACAACTATGTAAATTAATTTAAATGATATTTTAATATCACAATGAAAATATTTTTTAAAGATGCAAGTAGTAACTTTGAATGCTTTCACTTCTGTAACATATCTCTTTTATGAGTAAAGCCATAATATTTCACAGTTTCAGCTATACAGTGAATCAATTGTGGAAGCTCTCTCTCCAAAAGAAATGTAATATTACCCCAGGAAGCTAAATCACATCTTATCTACACATGTAATTGAGGGGCAAAAGAGCAGTTTCCCTCTTAGAGGAAAATAACATCTCTTGGGGATAAGGTACTTAAATAGACAAAACTTATGAAGTGGCTTAAATCATGCTGTATGTGGATTACATGGTAAAGAAAGATTGCTGATGGGATTCAAGGTCTCATACCCTTGGGCCAACTGTGTTCAATTAAACTAGGCTTCTTAGGAAGGAAAAAATATATCAGTAAGAAGCCCGTGGGGAGGGCTGAGAATTCACTGATAAATAGTACACTGAGCCTAATAAATAAGATAAGGATTAAGAGTAAACCTGGAGCTGAATTGTATTTTTGTAGCTTGTGCACTTCAGAGTTCCGCAGTACAGAGCAATGCACGGTGAAACACACTGTAATCACATGGGCACAGATAGTACAAAGCAACAAGTCTAAAACTCCAAGGTCTACAACAGTGAACTCATCACCATAAGAAAGAAGTCAACAATCACCTCTAAAATATGCTGTGTTTCTGACTTATGTTTACTAAGGGAAACTGGGAATGCATGTGAATAAATGTACTCCTGTGTTCCAATCACCTGTAAACAGTTCTTTATATACTTAACCAACACTTGACTTATAAGATGTCATTTTCTTGATGACCCAGATGTTCTAAAACTTTGGGTTTATAAGAAAATAGTATAATTGTTCTACCTGGTTGACTGTTCTGTAATTTAAACCCACATTTAAGAAATTCACTAATTTTAAAATATTGTTAATTCAGCTGGGCATGTTGGCTCATGCCTGTAATCCTAGCACTTCAAGAGGTTAAAATGGGAGCATAGCTTGAAGACAGGAATTCAAGACCAGCCTGGGCAACAAAACAGAACCCCATCTCTACAAAAATTAAAAAATAATTAGCCAGGAGTAGTGGTGCATGCCTGTAGTCTCATGTAGTCTCAACTACTCGGGAGATTGAGGTGGGAGTATTGCTTGAGCCCAAGAGTTTGAGGCTGCACTGAGCCATGATCATGCCATTGTACTTCAGACTGGGCTTCAGCACAAGAGCAAGACTCTCTCTCTCTCTCCCCCACTCCCTCTGATAAAAGAAAAACTTCAGCTGAGTTAAATTTAAAGGAGTTTAGATGAGCAATGAACAATTCACAAATCAGACAGCCCCAGAAACACAATAGATTCACAGAGACTCCAGGGGTGCCTCATGGTCAGAAGAAATTTATCGACAAAAAGGTAAAGTGACACAGAGGAATCAGAAGTGAGGTACAGAAATAGATTGGTTACAGCTCGTTGTTTGCCTTATTTGAATGCAGTTTGAATATTCAGCAGTCAGTGGGATTGGCCAACATTCAGCCATCGTTACAGTTGTATACCATGAAGTTAGGTTTTCAATTTTGTCTGACTGTTAAGCTTGGTTACAGTTCATCCACAAGGACTCAAATATAGAGGTACAGAGTTCTTCTCAGGCCATATTTAGTTTGCTTGTGTGTGTGTGTGTGTGTGTGTGTGTGTGTGTGTGTGTGAAAGAGTGAAAGATAAATATGTAATTCTCCTTAAATTAAAATTATGGGAATTTACAGACTGGATTTTACTATCTACACTCATAATTTCTTGTCAAAAATAAAACAAATATAACGTTTTCCCTCAAGCCTGAAGACAAAATAATGTAATTTTAATTTAAATTATCTACAATTTTATAATGACTTTAGTAGAAAGCTTAAAATAGGAAAAGTTCACTAAGTGAACTTTTTCTCAAGACACACTTAATATACTATTTAAAGAATACAACCTCAATTTTTAACTTTGTTTCCCACGAATAATAGTATCAGCTGAATTCAGTACAATCTCCGCCTCAGGCACATCGTGAATTTGAAGTCCTTGCAATTTCTCATTCTCTTTAAGTTAAAAATGGACTTGAAATGTCATAAGAATTTTAAATCTAGATAGAAACTGTCTAGCTCAGCATTTACTGTGCCACCATGTCCTATGCAAGATTCATCTAGAGAAATTATCACAAATGAATTTTATAAATCTGTATTTAAAATAGCATGCTTTAAAATAAAAAAATATAAATTAAATTACACATTATTATAGAAAATCATTGGCACCATTGCAGAAAATAATTTAATCAATCTTCATTTTTTGAAGATGATAGTAATGGAACATTGTATATATATATAATATTTTTATATATAAATGTATATATGTAAATATATATAAATTATAGCAGCTAACATCTACTGTAGACTATTTATAAATTTATATATATATAACTTAAATGTTTTATATATGTAACATATAAGTTGAAAAATCTATTATAAATATTTCAGAAAATTGTTATTCTTGAAATAGCAACCAAAAAATTCACTACTGAAGGAATACTTATATTTTTTAAATTACCAGTAGGCCCATATTTTATCCTTTAAAATATTCACAAAACTCAACAAGAAATATCTAAACTCCCCATATGTAAATGGGCAATAACATTGATACAAAGTAAGAAATATAGGTTAAAACAAATTTCTGTGATACATTGTCACTAATAATAATATAAATGGAAATGAGAGCAATATAACATAACATTATTCAGAATAGTCAAAACTCTGAGCCTAAAAGCCAATGCCAGTGAAGATAAGATAAAACTACTACACTTCTGAGAAATAAATTGGTATATTTATTTTATAGACAACAGTTTGCATTACACCAAGTAGAAATGGAAGTACGCTATATTGTATTCTATGGAAAATAACAGGTTTTAAAATACAAATATATACATGACAGAAAAGACGATTTGATGAAAGAAAAAATATCAAGTGATTATACTAGTTGTTTTGAGATGGTGAAATTAACAGGCTTTTTTTCTGCTCTAATACATTATCTTTAAATAGTTTTAATGTTTTTTATAATTTTAAATGATGATTATAAAGACACTTTTGAAACATGAAGATATTTATTATGTAAAATTGACCAAAAACATATTCTGATATAACTTGGGGTTTCTAAAAATATGAATAAAGAACGTAGGGTATTGTAAGAAACAGAAATGTAGTGGTGTTAAAATTTTGAGAATAAGCGTTTTTAAATTATTTTTTATTGCTTTCCTTTTTGTGGTAACATCTTTTAAACGAGAAGTGGCATTGATCAATACACGTCTCCCAGGAGCTAAGATTCTCTATGGTTTGTTGGCAGATGACTATGTTTTATAACAGTCATCCAAATTCTATCATAGTGTAGCTTTTGTGTGCTAGAATTATTTGACCCTACAAGAACTGACTTATTTTTAATTTTATAGATATTATTATGCCATATTTTTGAGTTATGAAACATGCAACATGGAATTTTTCTTGCTGGGGTTTCTATATTTAGATAGCATATTTTTCTGGAAAGTAGAAGGTTTATATAGTTTTCTAGCAAAGGCAAAAGTTGTGATATTCTAGAGAAAGCAAAAGGTAGTACAGAAACTACTGATTCAAAACATTGATTTGCTAATATTGGAGCCTACAGTAGATGTTAACTGCTGTGTTTTGAAACCTTCATTGCTCCACAGGTTTTGACACTTAGGTTATTTAACAGCAATAGTGGCAACAACAACAACATCAAAAATTTATTAAGCCTACTTCCGCGCACGGCACCTTATTGTCAGTCCCACATTTAATTCATATCCCAGCCCTATGAGGTAAGGCTATTATTATTCCCATTTTACATATGAAGAAACTTGTCCCTGAGAGATTTAGTAATTTCTCCAGGAATGTGCAAGGAGGAGTGAGTAAAAGAGATCTGGGGGTCAATCGCAAACCAGCCTGACCCTGGAGCTGAAGCCTTGATCTAGATCTCCTTGCCTCTTGTTGCACCTTCCTTATCACTTCTCTGCCTACATATGATGTACTTCATCTATAATATGGTTGGAATTTGTGTCCCTACCCAAATCTCATGTCAGTTTGGAGGAGGGGCGTGGTAGGAGGTGACTGGATCATGGGAGCAGATTTCCCCCATGCTGTTCTCATGATAGTGAGTGAGTTCTCATGAGATTTGATGGCCTAAAAGTGTGTGGCACTTCCCCATCACTTTCTCTCTCTCTCCTGCGACCATGTGAAGGCGGTCATTGCTTACCCTATGCCTTCTACCAGGATTGTAAGTTGCTTGAGGTCTCCCAGTCATTCTTCCTGTTTAGACTCCAGAACAATTAGTGAGTCAATTAAACCTCTTTTCTTCATGAATTACCCAGTCTCAGGTAGTTCTTTATAGCAGTGTGAGAATGAATGAATACAATCTGATCCTTCATACCATAATTAACATGCTTACAATGTACCCACAAAGAGCACCCAGTCACTTACTCCTCAAGTAATCACTATCACTGAACATCTTAATTTAATTTAGAGCAAAAGCTTTTCCCTTCCTTCATCCTGAGGTTTTCTCTGGCTTGAAAGATTCTATTGGAGCAGATGCTGGTGAGAATCTTCTCCTTCCCCAGTTTACTTTTCTTCTCAACTTCCTCCTCCATTCACCAGCTTAGGTTCTAATCTATGCAGAGTCAAACCAGTAAGTGAGAGAATCAAAAGAGATTGGATTGGATTTGGGGAAACAAATGCTGTCATGATCTTGAAGGTGTCTCCTGAGTTAGGTGGGCACCCAGTTTTGAATCTTTCTTTCTGAACTGCTGAGTGAATTTTTCAGATTCTCCCTCCAGGAAAAAGTCTCTCTCTAGGAAAAATTTGGGAGTCCTACTGCTTCCTCCACTGGCTTCTTTCTGCTTCAGTTTGCTACCTTCTCCTTCAGGAAGTCTGGACTTCCCTCTGTGTGGACATAGGAAAGACAGATGTTTGTTTCACCCTTAGTTGAACTCATTGCTAATAGAAAGTAGCCTGTTTCTTTCTCTTCCCTCTGTCTCTGGCAGGTCTGGACTCACCTTCCATTGCAACTCTCAGAGTCTCCAAACCTGGGTGAGACAAACTCCTTGACTTTCCTAGAGATTTTCTTAATCACCTCTCTCTTGGGCTATGTTAAATATCTATCACTTTCTCCTTACCCATGTTATAGGGAAAGGAGAGAGGCCACAGTAGGAAGGGGGTGAAGAGTATTTCAATAACTATGAATAATTCTATTATTAAAGACACCTTTTAATGCTAATGACTTGTAACCCTAACAGTGACAGAAATGGTTGTATCATTTCTTATCATATTCCAGCCAAGTATTCTGGTTCCGCTTTATGAAAACTGAGTGTTCTGCATTTACTGTACTGTTCTTGCCTTTGGGTTCTAGAGACACTCAGATGCTAAGAATCTCATTTTAACGATATAATGTGTACCACAACCTAGGTCTTTCCAGTAATTCTCTGTTTGTTATCAATTTGCTATACAATTCTAGGTCCTGACATTTTTTTCTGCTCCCACGCCCTTTCCTTCACCTGGAATAGGCAGCACAAAAGTCAGATTTTTTTCTTTTCAGTTTTGATGTATTCCATGTATCTGGACCAACACGCACTGTACTCACAGTGACTGAATACAAAATTACTTCCTCAAAGAAAAGAAGGAGGCTTCACTCAATTATCTTTTAGTGAATCTTGTTCTAACCTCTGACTCATATCTCCTACATTCTGATTCATGGTCTCAAATATCTGGCTGGAGAGGTAAAAAATGCATTAATAGGCTCAGTCTTCTAAGGCCACTTTGAGAAATTATGGAGGGAAAGATTTCTATCCAATCACAGCTTTCGAGGATTGGAAATGATGCTTTCATTGCCAAGTTATTTATTATTAGCTATCCTCAAGCAGGGCTCACCAGTCATACTTTAGAACTGAATGATACTATAAGACAATAAAAATGTTACTTCTTTTCAATAGACTTCTTAACTAGATTAAGAAATGAGTTAGCACATTATGTAGTAGGCAGCCTCACAAAAGGTCTCCAGTAATCTTTGCTTTCTGGTATTCACGCCTTTCCTTGTATAATGTGGGTGAACCCAACAACCCTCCAATGAATGGGATATGACCAATGTAAAGGGCTGTCACTTCTAATATTAGGTTACAAAAAATATGGGGCTTCCATCTTGGGCTCTATTTCAAACTCTCTTACTGGCCCACTCGTGGGGAAGCCACCTTCCACATAGTGAGCTGCTCTGTGGAGAAACCCACATGTCAGGAGACTAAGGGTGTCCTGAGCTAAAAGTGAGCTAGAGACCCTGACTGAGAGTTACTAAGCTGAGCCACAGCCAGATTCCTGACCTACAGAAAATCTGACCCAGTAGATGCTGTTTTAAGCTGAAATATTTGGAGGTAGTTTGCTATGACACAGTAAAAAATAATAAACACACAGAAATATATAAATAAATTATGATCCATGCATTTTGCATAGATAGGAAAACACATACATTTCCTTCTGAATTTATTAAGATTTGTATTTTTAAATAAGTAATCCAACCAAAAGAATTTTATATCTAATTTTCAGTCCAAAGGAAACTTGCTATAAACAGAACACATGATTAAATGAATATTTTACATAATAAATTGTTTAATCAGGATAGAAATAGAAATATTAAATCCTTATACATATCTAGTGCTCTATAGTCTCTAAAGGTTATTCACATGTAACATTTCTCTAAACTTTTTAAAACCTTGCAATGTAGATATTAATTTTATTTACAGGTGAAAATAACACTCAAAAATTGTGATCTCATGCTTATGCAATTCACACAATTTTCACCCTTATTTACAGGTGAAAATAACACTAAAAAATTGTGATCTCATGCTTACACAATTCACACATTTTTTCCCTTAGAACGTCTTAAGCCCCATCTTTATCCAACAAACTCTTCCTCATGCCTCAAAATCCAGTTTTCCTCTATGTTCCTCTCAATCTGTTAATTCATCTCCCGACTTCCATTGCTACAAACAGAATGTTCATGGCACCCCTACATTCATATGTTGAAACCCTAACCTGCAATGTGGCAGCATTAGGAGATAGAGCCGTTGGAAAGTGATTAGGATTAGATGAGCTAAAGAGGATGAACCTTTCGTGAATGGGATTAGTGCCCTTATGAGAATCCTAACAGAACTTGCCCCTCTTTCTACTCTCTTCCACGTGAAGATATAATGAGAAGTCAACCATCTACAACTGGAAGAGGGACCTCGCCAGAATAGGACCATGCTTCCATTCTGATCTCAAACTTCCAGCCTCCAAAACTGTGAGAAATAAATTTCTGTTGTCATAAGCTACACAATTTATAGTATTTTGTTATAACATCCCAAACTAACACCCTGCAGAATTCATATCTCCCATCATTCAGGTATATATTCTTCTTGAGCTTTCACAGTATCGTAATTTCTCTTTCCACCGTGGAAGAGCAATTATGATACTGGCTGTAAGCCTCTCTTAGGCAGGAGCCATGCAATATTCTTTGTCATACCCTCAATACATTATAATACCTGAGATAGCAGGTGCTTAGTAAGCAGGTCTTCCACTATTGAATATAACACTAAATTTGGCATTTTTGTTGGGAGTGGTATTGCTGCCAAGGGGGCAAGAATTGATTCTTGGGAGAAGAAAAAACTCATATACAACATACATGCAACATATATGAATGTATTACAGTCTATAAGCAGGTACAGAGTACGATTAAAATTTTAATGAGATTTAGCTAATGAGGAAAAAATAGCTATAAAGACTAATTCTTAGAAGGGAAACCATGAAAAAAAGTTGAAAAATATTGTATTAAATGAACCATGTAAGTCAGGAGGCAGGACTTGAACATAGATTTTCTGATTTAGCTAGATTTCATTTCCTTTATGCCATTGTCTCTTCAGCAATTAAAAGAAAAAAGAGAGAAAAAAATTACAAACATGTCTTTTCTGAAAACAAAGATAATTCAGAAGCTATTTTATATGAAAAGATTTCTTTGTGTTTTGTCGTGTCTTTTATTTTGTTTTCCTCAACCACTCAAACTTTGCTAAGCCTCTTATACATAAACATGCACTATACATACAGCTTATTTAGATAAATCCTAATGACCTGGCTAATCACGTTACATGATGAGCAAGCCGATATAAAGTTTATCTTTATTTTTAATTAACCACATACAATTTTAAACACAATCATATGGGCCAGGCTTTGCAGATGCCTTTTTTTGCTATGTAGGGAGTTGACAATGGTTATTATCTGACTTGCTCCAACAAAGTTAACCTCAGCTGAGGATTTCTAGCCCGTTAACAATCACCTACAGTTTGCAGCACAAATGGATCTCCCACTGTCAAATCGGATTAGCAGTTTCCTTGGCCTTTTTGAATCATTCCATGACAAAAAATCAATTGGCAGAATCACATTACAGCCGTCTGTCATTCATTTGAATCAGCTTCATCGTGACCATTTGTCAAAACTAGTGCCAAATACCTTAGAAAATTTGTCAAGAGAATGGTAATGGCTGTTCAACATTCAGTGTATGGAAGATTTGTGTAGCAATCTCCATCATAAAACATCAACACTACTGAATACCTATTGCAAATTATTACATGTAGAAAGCAGAACTGAGTATTAGCTATCTGGAATCTAAAAATGCATGTGAACTTCAGCATGTAAACAATGAGTGAGAACACTTAGATCCAATTTATAGGAGTCAGAGGCAAAAGTCACCATGAATGTGCAGGTTTATAAGAATGAACTTAAATGTTTCCTCTTAAAATCTATAACAGATTTCAGAAATTTTAAAAAAACCACTAATCTATTAATGCAGTTCCCAGGCAGTTTCAAACATCCAATGAAGTTTACACTTTTATGGCATATTGGTAATGATTGGTAAATACTTTTGACTGATTAAATCATTTTCATTAAACTGATCTGTGTTAAACACTTTACCCTTTCCTCTGAAATCACATCTTCTGGTTGAAAAGCTAAGATATCTATATTTTTTAAATTTTAAATACTCTAAGAATTCTTGTTCTGTGACTAAATAAAAGTGCAGGGATTTAAGAAAGGAATGTGAAAATCAATGCTTTAAGTTTCTCAGGATTGTAGCCTTATGCAAGAATGTACAACTCACTGTCCCCTATTGACAGTAAGGCCCAATTTACTAACATCGATTACTTACTTTTCCCTCCCTTACGGTCTACTGGCAGAGAAGCAAGCAGGTTCAGATACACACTCTATGTTAGGGATAGTATAACATTTCCAGAATATTAACCAACGTGTTTTCAGTGGTGGTGTTTTCCCCCTAAACTGCCTTTTATTGCACATCCCTTCCTCCTTGTCCAGGCTGCGTGAGTTTGTCTCAGGGAAAGCATGGCATAGCAAAAGAAAGAAGCATTGCCTTCCCTTGCTTTTAAATGTACAAAGTCCATCTTCTGGAATAAATCAAAGGAACTTATGTGTATCAAAATACATATAAGTAGGAAAATACGTGAGAATGTGAGGGAGAGATTTTGAACTCTACAGATCTGATAAACATTCCCAGGATTGGAGCAGAGGAAAGTTAGAGAGAAATAAAAGCTGAGTAGATGTTGTGGGTCCCTGAGTAAGGACACTCACCCACCCAATCTTTTAATGTGAGCTTGGGAAGAGGGGAGGCAGAAAGGGTTTGAGGTGTGTGAAAGTAGAAAATACCTGTCATAAGGCCAGACATGGTGGCTGATGCCTGTAATCACCGCACTTTGAGAGGCTAAGGCAGGCTGATCACCTGAGGTCAGGAGCCTGGCCAATAGGGTGAAACCCCATTTTACTAAAACTACAAAAATAATTAGTCAGACATGGTGGCATGCACCTGTAATCCTAGCTACTAGAGAGGCTGAGGTGGGAGAGCCACTTGAACCTGGGAGGTGGAAGTTGCAGTGAGCCAAGATTGTGCCACTGTACTCCAGCTTGGATGATAGAGTGAGACTCTGTCTCAACAACAACAACAAAAACAAATAAACAAAAGAAACAAAACTACCTGTCATAGTCTGTTTGGGTGGCAACTAAATGCCATAAATGCCACCATTTTCTGGTGCCTTCTCACTGTGTCCTCACATGGTGAAAGGGACAAGGTATCTCTCTGGCACCTGCTTTTTGAGGACATTAATTCCATCTATTAGGGCTTTGTTTTCATTCTCTAATCACCTCGCAAAAAATGTAAAGGAGTGGGGTGTCTGAGGAAGTAAACAAAGAAATCTGTAGAATGCTCCCGCCTTTCTGTGGAAAAATAAAAATATTTTACATCCACTTTGAGCATAATGGATTCCTTGGTGACTTTGCTGCAGGGACATAGGGATTGATGACATAATATTGGACCACATCAATGAATGAGAAATTCTATGAAGGAGACACCTGGAAAACAGAAAAAAATAAAGGAAGTGGAGCTTGTGAATTATGGACAGTTGCAATTGTTAATGCTCTACTGCCTGCTGGTGTGACATGCAGAATCATTCTGACTTCTGTTTTTTGTAACCCAGAACATACCCATTTCTTCTTAAATTTTAATAGTACTTAGTAAATTGTTATTCCTTCTACCACAAATAAGCAAAAAATTACTTTAATAGTCTACGTAAATCACATACATTTTCCCCCCATTTATGTTTAAGAGACAACTTTATGTTTAAGAGACAGCTTAAGTCACATACACATTTTTTCCCTGTTTATGTCTAATAGACAGCTTAAGTCACATATATATATATATATTTTTTTCCCCTGTTAGGCAGAGTGACCTTTCCTGAGTAAGATGGTTACATTAAATTTTTTTACTTTGAAAATTTGCCTAAACTATTGAAGAAACATTTCAAAACAAAATCTATGTTCTTATACCTCGCTTTTGTTATAATCTCTGTCATGGAGGTAAAGCATGCCTAAAAAGTACTGCCCAGTCTTAACTGCTTTTTCCTATGTTTTCCCTTTTTGAGTCACTGTCCTGTACCTGCAGGTCAGGAAGAAGTTGGTAAATAAAGGACAGGATGGCAGTTATTTGTGTGAAAGCTTAGAACATTTGTTATGAAGGAGATCAGTTGGATTTGATGTTGTTCCTTTACATTGGAGACTGAATGAAACAAGAGAGAGCCAAGCCTTTACTCACAGGTCTATTCTTACTCAGGGAAGGAAAGGAAAGATTGTGAAATCATTGTGAAAATTCTTGTGAGATAAACTGTTGGTTGACAATCTGTACTCATAGGTCTATTCTTATAAAAGGAAGAAAAGGAAAGATTGTGAAATCATGGTGAAATTCTTGTGAAAGAAACTATTGGTTGGTGATTGTCAAGGAAGGGTGATGAGGTCAGACAAGGGGTGCAGATGGCATGTCCTGTCTGCTGTCATCACCTGTCCTTTGAATTATGAACTAATTACAAATTTTGGTCCATTCAGATTACTGCTGTGTTTTTTCTATTCTAACTGTCAGGAGTTTCTGGACTTCTTGTCAGTCTGAGATCATTCTTCTGCTCCCTTGCCCTACACTGGACTTCAGGACTCTCTGCAACATTATCTGGTGTCCTTTCCCATTTCATGCTACACTCAGGGACAGGGGAAACCTGTTGATTTTGCAACTGCTGCTGAGGCACTGGGCAGGATTTGAGGCTGCTCAATCTGTCGGCCTTGATACATCCCACAGGTATTTGTCCTCTGGGGTTTTATCGCTTAGAATTGTACCCAGACAAGAAGGCAAATAGAAAAAAATACTGCTATGGTCTGAATGTTTGTATCTCCCCAGATTCATTTGTTGAATGAATCGCCTAATCACCAATGCGATGATATTAGGAGGGGGGCCTTGTAGAAGTGTACATAACATGGAATCAATTTTTGCTTTCTATCCTTTGTTCTAGGTAGCTAAGGGGCCAGTTTACAATAAAGTGTGCTCATTTCCTCCTTTCAGAGTCTCCACATTGAGCCCCAGGTGCAGCACATGTGCTCTCATCATGCCAATGTCCTTCTGGAGTAAAGTGTGGAGTGGAAGCTGTGTGCTAAGATCAGTCCAGGGGGTGTTCATTCTCTCAGGCTCCCTTTGTCCAGTGCTCTCTCAAACTCTCTTTAAAGCATGGCAAGTAAAAACAGTGAGCATTTCTTTCTGACCAATTTTTTTTAAATCTTGAATATTTTTTATTTATTCAAGTTAGGTTTTAAATACCTAAATTTAGAAACTTCTATATTTAGTTCTAAATTAGTATTCTATTTTTTAATATGGTAGCAGGCATTAACAGAATACATGGTAGGTCTTAAAGATGAGAGATTTTCTATTTTGAATGTGGGAATAAACATTTATTGCATAACATAAATTATCAAAGAATATAATGATAAAGTATAACCAGAAATGTAAATTTGGTTGCCCTAGAACCATCTGGGTAGCTGAAGATTGACTCTAAGAAGCAACAGATAATAATAATTAACATTTATTGAGCATTCTTCCTAAAGGTAAAAATGTATTATCTCATTTAATCTTTCTAATAAACCTATAGTTAGGTACTATTATTTTCTCATTTTGCTGATAAGGAAACTGAGAAACAAAGAAGTTAGGTAAACTTGTCTTACCATTAGGAAGAGAAAGAGCCCAGACTCACATTCCTATCATCTTGCTTCACAGACTACATTTAACTAGAGTGCCTCTAATAAAGAACAAGTCAAGGCCTTCAGCTAATGTATCAATAGACGAACAAGATAAAGAGGCAGAAAATGGATAATCAGGTGATAGTTAGATAGATAAACAGATAGATACATATATACATACATACATAGATGATAGGTAGACAGACACATACATACATACATACATACATACATACAAAGACAACAGATGGATGGAGAGAGAAACTGATGATGATGATAAATAGATGTGGATGGATAGATTAGCGGACAGACAAATGAACAGAGAGATAGACAGAAAAATAAAAGATATAAAAGATTGATTACATCCCTGTTTCCAAGGCTGTAATTCAAGTTGGCCCACAGTTCAAGTGTCAGATTACTCTTGGAATTTGTATTTTTTCCATTCAAAACTGTCTTCAATTTATTGTGGTAGGAGCCACAGATACAGAGATGTCCAAAGGCCAATTCTGTCCTTAAGAGTTCACAGTCAACACCACATGTTCTCACTCATAGGCGGGTGTTGAACAAGGAGAACACATGGACAAGGGGAGCACTATACACGGGGGTCTGTTGGGGGGGGGATAGCGGGGGGGTGGGGAGTTGGGGAGGGATAGCATGGGGAGAAATGCCAGATATAGGTGAAGAGGAGGGAGGCAGCAAATCATACTGCCACGTATGCACCTATGCAACAACCTTGCATGTTTTTCACATGTACCCCAAAACCTAAAATGCAATAAAAAAAAATAAAAAGAGTTCACAGTCAACAAGGGAGAACAGAGAAGAAACAAATTGTTATAAACTGCACACCAAATATAACAGAAGTAAGCCAAAGCCAAAAAGAGAAAAGTAGGGCAGAAAAGAGAAGGAGAAAAAAGTTCAAGCTTCTATGATGTTGCTATTACAAAATGTCATTCAAAAATGCACTCAAATTTGTATATGTGAAATGTCTAGGCTGACTGAATAGGGAGTCCCCATTTTCAGTCTTTTAGTCAGGCTAGAAACAGTAGACCTGGGGTTGTGAGGTGTACAAATAGTACAGGAGCCTGGGAAGCCAGTCTCTGTGCAGCACATTGCGTAGAAGCAAGGATTTGGGTCAGACTAATCTTAATTTAACTCTTAATTAACTCTCATCCGACACTTAAGAAATCTCTGGGCTGGAGGAAATTAATGCTAGTTCGGTAAGTATATACTGGTACTGACTTAAATCTTATTCCCAACTTGAATCACATGCAGCTCCTTTTAAAAACTGAACATCATTTTCCATCAAATGTCTATTGAATTTTAATTATAACTCATATTTGTGTTTTCTATGTGTCATGCATTATTCTAAGTACTCAACAAGCATTTTCTCATTTAAAATTCACAATACCTATGTTGAATTTCTACTACTCCCTAGAGGAAATTAAGCCACTGAAAGGTAAAGTAGCATGCCCAACGTACCAGAGCTAATAGATGGTGAAGTTGGAATTCAACCCTATATGGTCAGGCTGAAGAGTCTACTTGAAATTGCCTTACTATTGTGCCCTGGTAACATCAGCATCTTTGTTAATGCATGTTACTCTATTTTAGATCACATATTTACTCCAGAAGTTACATTTGAAAGCTTGGGCCACTTCTAAGCATGGCCAGTTGTAAATAAATACTTTACAAAGGAAATTATCTAAGATGGTTCCTATTCAGATCACTGAACCAATTCTGGTTTAAGGAATAGCTCAGCAGATTCAAGTTCAATGAGTAGTAGGAAAAAAATCCCCTTGCAAAAGCTGTTGTATTAACAACTTTTTTATTTCTGTGGATCTCTGTTTATCTCACTTGACTTTTAGTGGTCCATCAGGAGGAATGATATCCAAATCCTTTCAAATAAATTTTTGTCATATGCACATGTAGGTAAGAAGAATATTTCACTAACATTTAATTTCCTTATTTCTTACTACCACCCACTACTTTCTTTCAGAAAAACAGAGTTTTCTGTGTCAAAGGAGGTGTTTTATTTTTATCGTGCTTAGATTTAGCACAATTGCATCTGTTTTACATAGATAGTGTCATATGTGATCAATATTTGTACTAATAATGTAGTCAAAATTATATTATTTTATGTTAAAACAGTTTATTACAATAATTGTCAATATTTTCCTTTGAATTGTACTTTCTACTTGTTTTGAGGCTTTGTGCTACACTCTGTTCATAACAAGAGAATAAATACATTGTTATGTTCATACAACAGAATACCACTCAATGATGAAAAAAAGAAATTAATTACTAATTGACACAAGGACATAGATATATTTCAGACACTTTCAAAAAGCATTTGCCGGAAGAAAACATACATACGCACACACAAACACAAACACACATTCATACCGCATGATTGCATTCATACGACCTACAAGAATAATCAATTTATGGTAATACGAGTCAGAAAATGGTACTTCCATGGATGGAGAAAATTGACTCAAAGAGCAAATGAGAGACTTTGTGATAAAAATATGTGCTGGGATTACAGGCACGAGCCACCGCACCTGGCGTTGTCTATGTTATCTTACGTAAAAATGCAGTCTCTGCATTTTTCCTCTGCCCCATTTGTCTATGTCATATTATGCAAAAATACAGATTCACTGAGCCAGACTAAGGCATGAATGACCAGTTTTTGCTACTCCCTCTTTCTCAGAAATTGTGTACTTCTCAATATCCTGCCCCTTTAAATCTGGAGCTCTCAAAATAATTTTTAGAGAAAGGCACAGACCTGCCTCCTAGCCTTGGCAAATAAACCTCCTAAAATGATTGAGACTTGTCATTTTTCTCAATTGACAATCTCTTACAGGAAAATTTAAACACAGTCCATTTCTCCACGTTGCTCACTTGCTACTTTTTTTTTTTTTTTTTTTTTTGAGACAGAGTTTTGCTTCTTTTGTCCAGGCTAGAGTGCAGTGGTGCTATCTCAGCTCACTCCAACCTGCACCTCCCATATTTAAGCTATTCTCCTGCCTCAGCCACCTGAGTAGCTGGGATTACAGGTGTGTGCCACCATGCCCAACAAATTTTGTGTCTTTAGTAGAGATGGGGTTTCACCATATTGACCAGGCTGGTCTCGAACTCCTGACCTCAGGTGATCTGCCCACCTTGGCCTCCCAAAGTGCTGGGATTACAGGCATGAGCCACAATGCCCAGCCACTCATTTGCCACTCTTATGTCTCTACCTGACTTCTGCCCACAGCTCTATGGACATAGACAATCATGAGTGGCTGGATGGCTGGAGATGAGATTCTGTAGGGCTCACAGCAGCTGGAGGTGGTAAAAACCACAAAATAAAAGCAAGGACAGGGCAGTTCTGATGTGGCTCTGGGGCCAGGCTCTGGTATTTCCCAAAGTAACGGGGCTCAGAAACAGTTTATAAAGTTGGAATTTGGATTCGTGGTCTGAAAAATGTGAACAAGTAGGGAATAAATGGGGCAGAAAGAGGATAGATGATGGTGAATTGCTTAGAACAATTGTTAGCCTTTGAACTTTGCTACTTCAAGAGGCAGTTGACCACTTAGAAAATGAGTTATTTCTATTCAGCAGAAGAGAAATATTGTGAGAAAATATGCAACTGAAATGAGCATGAGGCCTTCTACATTCATTCAGCACAATTTTGGATCTTTGATTTTGCTCAGGACTCTCTGTAATACCAATCTGTCTCAGTGCCTGGCCAGTTTCAGAACCTTTTCTGTTTATCTCATATTTCTTGTTCTGAGCTCATCCCTAAGACATCATGACAGACATTGATTTCTTTACTTCTGGATGCATAGTGTTCCTTACAACATGCCTGTCATCCTCTGACACTTTCTCCTTCCATCCTTCTAAGTAACCATTCCACTGACCCAATTTACTCCCCCATGACCCTCCTATATCAAACTGCATGAGGGTGTAGAACAGGACTGTCACAATGTATCATGGAGATTTTAAATCCTCTGTAAAATACAGAAAATAGTAACCAAATAAACCCTAAAGCCAGCAAGTAGATCAACAGTATTTAGGTAAAGAAATCTAAAAAGTAACAAGTAAAGTTGTCAGAGGCGTTTGAACCAGAGTGACTCCATTTTGAGTGAGTCCTAGGAAATGAGGCTGGGGCTTGCTGGGCTGCATTCTCAGAAAATCAGGCATTCCTAGCCTCTAAATATTTATGGTTAAAGGAACAAATTAATAACATTTATTAAACAGACCCAGACTTGAGAGTGTCCACATATCTTGATATCTGGAGAACAAAGGCATTCCTAATTTTGCTTTAAAGAAAATAATATAAATTATTTTAAAATATAGTAATAAAATTGATCATTTATCACAAACTCTTGTAGCAAAACCCATCTCCCCATACATACAAGCATTGCTACCTATGGTGGATGTGTTCCTCCTCTTACTTTTAGGGGTATCCTACTGTCTATGGAGTAGCTGTCCTTTCACAGCTTTACTTTCTTACTAAACTTACTTTTGCTTTGCACTGCAGACTCTCCCTGAATTCCTTTTTGCGTGAAATCCAAGAACCTTCTTTTGGGGCCTAGATCCACACCCCTTTCCTGTATCAAAGTGGTATGTTTTGGCTCTGTGTCCCCACCTAAATCTCATCCAGTAGCTCCCACATATCTACATGTTATAGGAGGGACCCAGTGGGAGATAACTGAATTATGGGGAGGTATTTTTCATGCTGTTCTCCTGATAGTGAATGGGTCTCATGAGATCTGATGGTTTTAAGAAATGGGAGTCTCCCTGCACAAGCTCTCTTTTTGCCTGCTGCCATCCATGTAAGATGTGACTTGCTCCTCCTTGCCTTCTGCCATGATTGTGAGACTTTCCTAGTCATGTGAAACTGTGAGTCCAATTAAACCTCTTTCTTTTGTAAATTGCCCAGTTTCAGGTATGTCTATCAACAGCATGAAAAACGACAAATACATAAAGATTGCTGATTTTAGGCAGCTTGTTTTTTGCTTAGTGCTAGTTCCTAGAAAGTGAGAAGTTGGAATAACAGAAGTTCTGATGACAGTGCCCTGTCATCTTCATCTTGGGACCTCATAATAGTTACTGCTATCATTTGAAGTAATACAAACACAATGAAGAATTATTTATTTTAATTACCCATAAGGCAAATTTACATAAATGGTACTGGAAATTTAACCTTTCATTTCTTATCTTATCTAAATAATGAGATCACAAAATGAATCTCTAATTCTCCCCTCAATTCTGTTAATCAACATCAATAACTTTTAATTAGGCAACTTCTCATTTGCAAATGTTGCAAGTGTTTATTTAATTAAGTCAGATGGTTTTATCTAGCTAATATAATTTATAAAAGCATCATTTTTAACAATAAATGGGATTTTTATAATAGTTTATTGTACTGATCCACATATTATCTGAAAAAGCTAATCCAAAGACAAAAACTAATGTTGCTCTATTATCTTTTCTGTTTTTAATAAACACAAACTCTTAAGAACTGATTCAAAAATAATGTAGCTAAATGTTTTAAATAATTGTATTTATTAGGGCATTCATAAACTCTTACTTTAATTTCAAAACATCATTTTGATTTTTCTCTACCACCAAAATGAAAATGTATAGAATGCTTTATCATCAGAATTACACATAAAAAATATCAAGAGTTTAGGATAAAGTTAGACTATATTTCTACACTGAGGTATTATTTGGGATCTTAAAAGACAGATCTTTTACAACACACAAGAAACTTAGAATTGGAAATATATATGGAAATCTTTTTTCCTTAAAAACGAGAAATGGGTTATAAAGAAAATGAATATAAATGCTAATTCAAATATGAAGCTTTTGCTTTTGAAAAAGCTCATTGAATGTTCTGTATTTAGGAAAGATGATTTAATATTCCTTGAAATATGTCCTTTAAATAAACTAGTTTATAATGTTCTCACTCTTTATCATATCAAAGCAAAGTAAATTTCAGTGCCCTCTAAAGTAATTATTTGCTTCATTAAATCCCAAATATGTGGAATAATTTTAATTTGGACAACATACATTGTCTTTCTATGATAATATATAATATTCTAAAACACAAATGCCATAGTTTATCCTGGCCAAACATTTAACTCTAAAGCTTTATGCATTTCTGAATTCTGAAATCTCCTTATATAACTAATATTATTAACATTCATTTTATTGAATTCCAAAAATTAATCTAGTTATTGCTAGAATAGTGATTTCCAAAAATAATTTCTAACCAAGAAAATATGATTATGGAAAACTGAAAGGGTCAAATCATTTAATCTTCTAAACAGCTATAAAATTTTAAGAAAAAAATGTATTTTATTTAAAAACAAAAAGATAATCACATTTGAATTGGTTTCTGTATATTTCTGATACAAATTAATATTTAGAGCTTTTAAACTAAAACAGCTCAAATATATTTACACAACACCATGTTATGTAAAAGTAAATATTTAATAATATTTAGGCCAGATACCCTAAATCAACTTTCTCAATCAAGTTCAAAGTTCCACAGGTCTCTAGGGCAGGGGCAAAATGCTGCCAGCCTCTTTGCTAAAACATAACAGGAGTCATCTTTACTCCAGTTCCCTACAAGTTCCTTATCTCCATCTGAGACCACCTCAGCCTAGAACTTATTGTCCATATTGCTATCAGCATTTTGGGCAAAGCCATTCAACAAATTTCTAGGAAGTTGAAAACTTTTCCACATTTTCCTTAGTCTTCTTCGGAAAGACTGTTCCAATCTCTGCCTGTTACCCAGTTCCAAAGTCACTTCCATATTTTAGGGTATATTTTCAGCAACGCTCCACTCTACTGGTACCAATTTACTATATTAGTATGTTTTCACACTGCTGATAAAGACATACTCGAAACTAGAAATAAAAAGAGGTTTAATTGAATTTACAGTTCCACATGGCTAGGGAGGCCTCGGAATCATGGTGGGAGCCAAAATGCACTTCTTACATGTTGGCAGCAAGAGAAAAATGAGAAAGAAGCAAAAGTGAGTATCCCTGATGAAACCCTCTGGGTCTGTCCCACAACGTGTGGGAAATCTGGGAGCTACAATTCAAGTTGAGATTTGGGCGGGGACAAAGCTAAATCATAGCAACTAGTAACATAATAGAAGGCTAAAGAGTTAATTTTTATGAAAATCTCACTGTGACCCCAGTCTTCTTTGTGTCTATGTCTCCTTTAATTCTCTCAACATTCTTTGAGGTCGATATGATTAGAATCTCTATAATAGGAAAACAGAAAAGAACAGGAAAGCTCAGAGAAATTATATAGCCCAGAGCTCACCGTGAGGGATGAAGCCAGAAGTCAAACTCAGATCTCTCTATCCAAAATCCATACTCTAAACACTGTAAGTAACCACATTGTTGACACCAATCTACTACTTTTTATAGAGAATAAATTATTAAACTCTATATGATTTTTTCCCAGAAATAACCCAGCCATTCCACTCCTAGGAATTCACACAAGTAAATTAAAAACTTACGTTCATGTAAAATTTGTACACAAATATTATGGCACCTTTATTCATAGTTACCAAAAACTAGAAAAACTGGTCCTCTGAAAGGACCCGGAAGCATTAAAATCCCAGTAGCAATGAGCACACGTAGCCTATTGTTTTCTAATGCTACTCTCCAACAAAAGAAATGAGTGCTATCTGGAGAGATGGCTGACTCTAGCATTGGGCCAGAAAAAGACAGGATATACCCAGAGCATCTTGTAGTGCTGGAAACTAAGGAAGTGCTTAGAACATAAAATAATGAGGGCAAGTCATAGGAACAGGAGAGTCAACCCAGAAAAGCTCTCAGTGGCAAAAGCTGTAACACTGTGAGAAATAAAAATAACAAATTAGGCTGAGCTGAGAAATGTAGTTTATCTGTCACAGCCTTTATTCAAAAAGAGTTTTGGGTGGAAAATGGCAGATAAAAGGTAGGACTAACTTGCAGATCCCACTTGGAGGGACACAGCAGCATGTGGAAACACACATTGTTAACTTTAGCTCCAACAACTACCACAGGAGCAAACCAGAAAAGCCAAGAGAAGCTACAGACACTTCAAAGGAGGTGGATGGCCACTGCAGGTGCTGTGGGACAGCTGCGGAACTGTGAGTCAGCTTGCTTTCTCAGCTGGGAGGCTTATAGCATGGGGCAAGTTCTCAGCCCTACCCACTAGCTGCCTAGAAATAAACTTGGTGCTGTTGTAGGGGCATGGTGGGAGTGAGACCACCTTTCAGGCTGCAGGATATATGGAAGGTGAATGAGCCCTGTGGCTGCTGGTTTTCCCCCACTTCCCTGGTGACCTGTGTGACACAGCAGAGATAGCCATAATCCTCCTGGGAATGTAACTCCATTGGCCTGGAAACCACACTCACATCACCCACAGCAGCTGCAGCAAACCCCACACAAGGAGAATCTGAGCTCAGACATGCCTAAACCTGCCCCCACCTGATGGTCTTTTTCTATCTACCCTGGTAGCCGAAGACAAACGACATAATCTCTTGGGAGCTCAATGGCCCTGCCCACTGCCTAACAAACCTGAATACTTATCCAAACGCAACCCTAGGGCGAGCTTGTATCCTCCCTATACATTTGCAGCTAACATGCTCTTGAAAGTGCCACCTCCTCCAACCAACATGAAACTGGCATAATAAACAAAACTGCAACTAAGAACCCTCACATTGTCCACTTCATTCCTCTGCTACCTTCAGTGGAGCAAGTGCTGGTATCCACGGCTGAGACACCTTAAAACAGTTGATATCATAGGTTTCTGCATAGATACTCCCAAGTAGCAGCCAAGAGCCTGGTAGCTTCACTGGGTTGCTATATCCAGAAGAGAAATAACAATCACTGCAGTTCAGCTCTCAGGAAGCCCCATCCCTAGGGGAAATGTTAGAGCACCACATCAAGGGAACATTCCCATGGGACAAAAGAATCTGAGCAGCAGCCCTTGAGTCCCAGATCTTCCTTCTTACATAGTCTACCCAAATGAGAATGAACCAGAAAAACAATTCTGGTAATATGAATAAACAAGGCTCTTTAACACCCCAAAAGATCAAACCAACTCACCAGCAATGTATCCAAACCAAGAAGAAATCTGAATTGCCGAAAAAGAATTCAGAAGGTCAACTATTAAGCAAGTCAAGGAGGCACCATAAAAAAAAAAGAATCACATGATTATCTCAATAGACGCAAAAAAAGCATTTGACAAAATCCAGCATCCCTTTGTGATTAAAACCCTCAGGTAAACTGGCACAGAGGAGACATACTTTAAGGTAATAAAAGACATCTATGACAAACCAACAGCCACCATTATACTGAACTGGGAGAAGTTGAAAGCATTCCTCCTGAGAAGTGGAACAAGACAAGGGTGCCCACTTTCACTACTTCTATTCAATATAGTACTGGAGGTCCTAGCCAGAGCAATCAGACAAGAGAATGAAACCAAGGGCATTCAAATTGGTAATGAGGAAGTCAAGGTGTGCCTGTTTGCTGATGATATAATTGTATACATAGAAAACCCTAGACTCCTTCAAAAAAACTCCTAGAACTGGTAAACGAATTCAGCAAAATGTCAGGATACAAAATTAATGTACACAAATAAATACCTCTGCTGTACACCAACAGCGACCAAGCTAAGAATTGAATCAAGAACTCAACCCCTTTAAGAGTAGCTGCAAAAGAAAAAAAAAATAGGAAAACTACAAAACACTGCTGAAAGAAATCATAGATAAATGAATGCAAATACATCCTATGCTCATGAATGGGTAGAATCAATACTGTGAAAATAACCATACTGCCAAAAACAATCTACAAATTCAATGCAATTGCCATCAAACTACCATCATCATTTTTCACAGAACTCGAAAAAACAATCTTAAAATTCATATGCAACCAAAAAGAAGCCCACATAGCCAAAGCAAGACTAAGCAAAATAACAAATCTGGAGGCAATACATTAACCGACTTCAAACTATACTATAAGGCCATAGTCCCCAAAGCAGCATGATACTGGTATAAAAACAGACATACAGACCAACGGAACAGAAGAGAGAAGCCAGAAATAAAGCCAATTACTTATAGTCAACTGATCTTTAAAAGAAAACAAAAATGTGAAGTGGAGAAAGGACACTCAATTCAACAAATGGTGCTGGGATAATTGGCAAGCCACAAGTAGAAGTGTAAAACTGGATCCTCATCTCTCAGCCCATACAAAAATCAACTCAAGATGGATCAAGGACTTAAATCTAAGACCAAAAAAAACATAAAAATTCTAGATGATAACATAAGAAAAATCTTCTAGACATTGGCTTAGGCAAAGACTTTATGACCAAGAACCCAAAAGCAAATGCAACAAAAACAAAGATAAATAGATGGCACTTAATTAAACTAAAATGCTTCTGCACAGCAAAAGAAATAATTAGCAGGATAAACAGACAACCCACTAAGTGGGAGAAAACGTTCACTATCTATACAACCCAACAAAAGACTAATATCTAGAATCTACAAGGAACTCAAACAAATCAGCAAGAAAAAAAACAGTCCCATCAAAAAGTGGGCCGAGGACATGAATAGAACATTCTTAAAAGAAGATATACAAATGGACAACAAACATCTGATAAATGCTCAACATCACTAATTATTAGGAAAATGCAAATAAAAACCGCAATGCCATACCACCTCATTCCTGCAATAATGGCCATAATCAATAAATCAAAAAATAGTAGATGTTGGCATGGATGTGGTGAGAAGGGAAGAGTTCTACACTGTTGGTGGAAATGTAAACTAGTACAACCACTATGGAAAACAGTGTGGAGATCCCTTAAAGAAGTAAAAGTGGATCTACCATTTGATTCAGCAGTCCCACTCCTGGGTATCTACCCAGAGGAAAATAAGTCATTATACGCAAAAGATACTTGGCCATACATGTTTATAGCAGCATAATTCACAATTGCAAAACTATGGAACCAGTCCAAATGCTCATCAGTCAATGAGTGGATAAAGAAAATGTGGTATATATACACACCATGGAATTCTACTCAGTCATAAAAAGCAATTCAAAAAATGTCATTTGCAGCAGGTTGGAATTGGAGACCATTATTCTAAGTAAAAGAATTCAGGAATGGAAAACCAAACATCATATGTTCTCACTCGTAAGTGGGAGCTAAGCTATGAGGATGCAATGGCATTAGAACTATATGATGGACTCTGGGGACTTAAGGGAATGGGTTGGATCAGGGTGAGGGAAAAAAGACTACACACTGGATGTAGGGCCACTACTTGGGTGATGGGTGCATCAAAACCTCAGAAACCACCCAGAGGGACTTATTCATGTAACCTAACACTACCTGTTCCTCAAAGACCTATTGACATAAAAAATAAATTAAAAAGAAATTTTAAGAAGTTTTACTGAGGCAAAATTTACAATAAACTATAGATATTTAAAATGTAAAATTTGAGCAGATTGGGCATATGAAACCATCACCACAAACATGAGTATATCCTTTATCCCCTCAAATGTTCTCTTGCTTCTCTATAATCTTACCCTCTTCCCATTACCTGCTCCCTTCCTCGAGCAAACATTGATCCCTATACGCTATACTATTTGGACCCATGATACCAATATCACATATTTAGACCCGAAACATGTAAGTATCACAAAAATACAATCATTTTCTTTAAACGAAATTTACAGCTGTTTCACTGAATGTAAATTTCCTCTAATTTTTCAATATAAAAGTGAACCCATGTGTATATTATGAAATGGGGTGTGTGTGTGTGTGTGTGTGTATGTCTGTGTATGTGTGTAAGATTATCCACATTATAACAAATTGTAAGGCTTCCCTTTTCTAATACACAAAAATTCATAATTACTGCATGGTTTTTAGAGCTTGAGCAATATGTTTTCAGTCCAAGTAGTAATTCAGTTTGTTAGCCTGGCAATTTGAGATAACTGCACCTGCCAACAGAACCCTAGATGTCATTCATTATGTCACTACATTATTATTGTCAGTACTACGTCATGGCATTGCTTTTTCCAATCTGTGATTCTTTCTGCTTTTTCTTATTTCTTGCAAGAAACTCCAAAGGTGTTATCTGCCTGTGAAAAACATATATATTCTTTAGTTTTTGATGCAATCATGATGAAAAAAGATAATGTATACATTGCAGGTTGAAATTGCTTCTAAATTCCAACAGAAATATTAGATAAGCCTAGTAATGATTTTAACAAGGATTAGATAGAAAATATAGGAAATTTTCATCATTTTAAACAAGCTTTTGACCACAAATAATGTAATTTCATACTCCTATGTTTTACATCTGTATTTTTGCTAAATATAATAAAAGATTGTTCTACAATAACTCTATAATATGCATCTCTATAATATGCAACTCTATAATAAGCATCATGTTACTTCAATATGGAAAGTACTGAATCAGTACCTCCAGAGCTGAAGCTCCTTCACCAGTACGTAAAAAGGTGTCAATAAGTGTTTGCTTGCTTTCTTCCTATTATCAATGCTCCTTTACCAATGTATCTGAAGTCACACTTTGTAAATAAATGTTCTCCCATTCTTTCCTACTTTCATCTTCTAGATTTTTTATAAATATGATTTTAATTAAAGATCTCTATTATAAATAAAAGGGTTTAAAACATGAGCTTTGACATAAACTCGGCAGAAAATATTTGTAAACCATGTATCTGACAAGGTCTTAAAATTCAATATATGAGAAACTGACGTGACTCAATAGCAAAAAAAGTAAATAACCCAATTAAAAATAGGTATATGACCTGAATAGACATTTTACAAAGAAGACATTTTTAAAAATGGCTCACAAGTGTATGAAAAGATGATCAACATCACTAATCATCAGAGCAATACAAATCAAAACCACAATAAAGTATCACTTCACACTGTTAGGGAGGCTATAGTCAAAAAGATAACAAGTGTTGACAATGGTATGGAGAAAAGGTAACCTTTGTACACGATTCTTGGGAATATAAATTAGTATAAACATTTTTTTAAGTATGAACATTCCTCCAAAATTAAAAAATAGAAATACCTCATGATCCAGCAGTCTCAATTCTGGATTGACTTCCAAAGAATATAAAATCATTATCTCAAAGAAATGTATGAACTCCAATATGCCTTTGCAGTATTATTCACAATAGCCAAAATATGGAAACAATGTAAAAATTTGTCAAAACATAAATAATGAAAATATTGTATATATTCATGTCAGTACATATAATGAAACATTATTAAGTCTTTAGAGAAAAGTAAATGAGCTTTTGCAACAATTTGTAAGTCAAAATCATAGTAATAGGGAGTAGAAAGGAGGTTACAGGACAGAAGGAAGAAAAAGGGAGACATTGATCAAAGAGTACAAAGATAAATAAGATAGATAAGCACTAGAGACCTAATGTATAGCATGGTGACGTAGTTAGTAATAGTATATTGTATATTTGAAATTTGCTAAGAGAGTAGATCTCAAGTGACCTCACCACACACAAAAAAATAACTGTGAGATAACGAATATATTAATTATCTTGATTGTGGTAATGACTTCAAAATTTGTATGTATATCAAAACATCACATTTTATACCCTTAAAAACATATTTTTATTTGTCAATCACACTTTGATAAAGCTGGGAAAAAAACTTGAGTTCAAATTTCAGTTCCATCCCTTACTGGCTTTACAACTTTGGCCAAATGCTTAGACTTTCTATGCCTTAATTTTCTCTTTTGTAAAATATAGAACTGTAGGCATAGAGTACTTATGACATTTAAGTGAGGTAATGTATATGAAACAGTAAGCAGTGCCTGCCACATAGAAAATGATCAGTAAATTACTCCAGTTATGACTAAAGGTATAATTACTGATTATGAATTAGATGAAGAAAAGAACAAGGTTTATATACAGACATGATAATGCTCTTATTCAAACTAGAGACAAAAATACAGGCAATATTATATTTTACATTTTTCAATTTGAACATTTAAAATGTTATAGCAAAAGAATTAAAAATAGAAACCTTCAAATGTGTGAATCTTTTTAAAAAAGTTTTAAAGGAGGTCAGCAAGTATTTGACTGAATGGACTAATACAAGAGACCACATGAATAAATTTCTGAGTCAAGCATCGTGTTTGAGCATGCTCCTGAAAAAAAGAAAAAAAAAAAAAAGCAGGTGCAATAGAGTCTGCTATGCTGTCTCTCACCTGCTGTGAATGGATCATAATGAGCAGGCACATAAAGGTATCAGATAATTATAAGTCTTTAGGATCTAACTTCTTATTCATCTTTGGCAGATGTGTTATCTGAAAGTATAATTTTTATGCCACCTGCAGTGCAGCAGCTGAGTATTTCTGGCTTATAGGTAGGAAACTTAGAATTCATACTGTATGGTACCTGCCCCCCTGGGGTTACAGTGAATTGAACTATAACGGTCCCATGTCAAGAATAAAATATTGTGCAGTGAATTCTTTAGTTTTCTACTTTAAGATAGGTAGCTTCACTAACTTTAAACATGTTGCCTCATATTCAAAGGAGGGCACTTTATAGAAAAAGGACACTTTAGTTCATACTGAATAAGAATATAAATATTATGGAAATATGAACACTGTATTTGCTTTTCATCATTTTTATTAACAGAAAATTATTTGAATTCCAGTTCTCAAAAGGGTTTTCAGTTAACATATCTAAGATTAAAAGTCAAATCTTGTTGAGGGCCAGTAAAAAGAGTCATCAAAATGTACATTCAAGTTTTCCAGATATCTGAGTTCTTAAAAACTCTGAAGGTTCTTAAAAAACTAAAATTCATGTGCCATGGTGGTTTGCTACAAACCTGCACATTCTGCACATGTACTCCAGAACTTAAAGTATAATAAAAAAATTTTTTAAATTTTAAAAAAACTAAAATTCAGAATTTCAAAAAAACCTCTAAAGCGTTTTCCTTAAACGAATGTTTTTTTTAAAAAAATCCCTGTAGAAATGATGCATTTGCATATAAATGCTAGTATATATGAAAGTCTCTGGTTTATAAACTCTGGTTTATAAAACTAGAGTAGAAAATGATTTTGTAAATATACTTTGAAATATCAACATTTTATTTTTCCCAATAATC
The DNA here is from genome assembly GCF_030222135.1 of Aotus nancymaae. Lineage (NCBI taxonomy): Eukaryota > Metazoa > Chordata > Mammalia > Primates > Aotidae > Aotus > Aotus nancymaae. Next base: position 29,003,488 of record NW_026988435.1, read on the forward strand.
TTATAAAAACATAACAAAGTACCAATAAATCAATGGGGAAACTGCATGTTAATTTAATCAATAAGACAAATATTGAATCCTTTGTTGTCTTATTTTATCAGATGCTTTTTACTTCAAATGCCAGCAATTCAACATTTATTCAGGGGATGAGATCAGTAATGTAAGGCTTCAAAAGGAAAGACAATCAAAAAAAGTATTTTCATCATATTCTCACGTTTATATTTGAAGAGGAGTGTGTGTTTACAATGCTGGAAAACTGGTGACATCAGGAAAGAACCTAGAATTACCAGTCTCCCTCATTTTTGAAGCTATTTTCAGTTTTGTTTCTATTTGAAAGACTTTTGTTGCTGATGAATCTAATTTTATTAAGAAAAAATTATTTACTTTCTAATAAAAGATTACATGCAATTAAAAAAACAAAATTATATAAGATTTTCCCAAATTTTAAAGGACTGAGAAAAGAGAAAATCAGAGTAAAACATTATCTGTTATCTAATTATGCTTATGAGAGCCTAAATATTTGCAAAAAGTGAGTTGCTAAACATATAGAGTCAAAGAGAGTTAAAAGTCATCTTCATGACAAAGATGGCAAAACAAAGCCAGGCTCATGTACATGATTGTTGTACCATGGAACTATTATTTAATCTGTTTGATACAAGTCAGTTCCCACATGGTTCCTTAAAACTAATCATACTTGCTAATGCTTATTTATCAAAACTCAAAATCTAAATAGATGAAAAAATATGCTTATAGGACATTGGGGATGCCAACAAGTTTGAGCTATACTCCCAAAAGTCCAGAAACCTAATTTAGAAACTTCTCATACATAAAACTACCATTTTGTCAATGTGATTCAAAGATTCCACGTGTTTTATTCAGTAGCCCACATTTAACAAAAATTTTAGAAATCTTTTTCATAAAAGATTTATTCTTTGCTATTTAAAAGTTCTTTTAATTGTACTCCTGAATTCAAACAGCATCTCAAGTAAGAATAAGACAGCTGACAATTTTTAAAACTTCACAATAAATAATCTTACGTTTCTTTTTCCTTTAGCTTACTTAACCATTTTCTATCTTGTTAATTCACTGTTTAAAATAGAGCTAAAGATACCAAAAAAAAATTTTTTTAATTGTGTGGATTTGAAAGTAACAAATTGTTTATCTGTAGGCTAGAGAAAAAGTAGTATGTCTTCTCCCCATAGTAAAACTCTGGTCTCTGAACAACGAATCTAGAAACTGTCTATGTGTGTACCCACACTTAAGCTACTGTTCAAAAAGGGTCTGATGTGATGAGAACACATATGATCTATTCTTTTAGCAAATTTCAAGTCTATAATACAGTATTATTAACTATAGTCATTATATTGTATATTAGATCTCCATAATGTATTTATTCTGCATATCTGAAACTCTGTTCCCTTTGATCAACATATCATTTCTCCCACCATCACCCCCTAAGTTCCTGGCAACCAACATTCTACCCTCTGCTTCTATAAGTTTGACTTTTTTAGATTCTAAATAAAAGCTAGATGATGTAATATTTGTCTTTCTGTGGCTGGCTTATTTCACCCAGCATGATGTCTTCTGGGTTCAACAGTGTTGTCAGAAATTGTAGGATTTCCATCTTTCTTGAGATGGAACAATATTCTGTTGTGTGTATACATCACATTTTCTTTATCCATTCATTCAGCAATGGACACTTAGGTTGTTTCTATGTCTTGGGCATTGTGAATAATGCTGCGGTGAATACAGGAGTGCAGATATCTATTTGAGATACTGATTTCAAAAAATTAAAAGTAGAACAACTTTTATGATCCAGTAATTCCACTGCCGGGTATATGCTCAGTGGAAATTTTTAAGCTTCTTGAGGGCAAAAATGGTCTTACTCTTTTAAATAACTCTCAACAATGCCTTATATAGCATAATCATTAAGCATTAATTTTGCTGATTAATTTTTATTTAATCTAAAAAATTACCATCTTTATTGAGTTATAAGAGGCAGGCCATAACAGTTGAAATCAGAATCATCAGCCCTTTGAATTACAGCCTTGAATATGAATGTCTAGACTATGTAAGCAGATTGTTCACAGCAGAGGGTAAGAAACAGGATAAGTTTTCCCCATATTTTCATGTGATTGATAAAAAGCTGAAATACTAGCAGAGCTAGGCCTTGTCTAATGGTAACTCTGCTTTAAAACTAGAATTTCATTACTCATCTTTAGGTCAATGTTTCCCAAAGTGCTAAGATATGAATAGGTGTTATATGGCAAAGTAAGGGTCTGTGGTCAACTAACTTCAAGAAATTCTGGGATTCACAAAGTTAAAGAGGTCTGTTTACTGCAGGGCTTCTCAGAGCCTCCAATATGATGTTTTTAAAGCAGTTTGTGAATTAATTGAGGAAGATACAGTACTTGCTAAAGTATCTATACTCACATCTTAGCCTGTGTTGTTCCCAAAAGCACACATTATGTATTTGGGAAATGATCTCAGGGAGCAGGTATGAGGAATCCAAAGGGTAGAAAAAAAGATATAAGCAAAACAATAACTAAAGATTTTTATTACAAATATGTTGTTATGAGTAACTAGTGCTAGCTTTATCTGGCATCTTCTGAGATGGCTTATAAAATGAGTCTTAGAACTCTACAACTTGGCAAGCAAGGAGCATGAACTTATCAATTCCCTCCAGGCCTAGGGTAGCCTCACAGGTATTGTCTTTCCCGTATTTCCAGCATTTGTCTATGTGAGCATAGAGTGTGTTTTCTTAAACCTTCCACTCTGCATTATCGAGGGAGCCCAGAGGATATGGTGAGAGGCATGTGGACCTGACTAGAGGAAGGAGTGCTGCCTGGTTACACCTGTCCTGACCTTTCAGAGCATGCTCAAAACTGGTTACTAAAGCAGCTTCTAGAAAAAAAGTTGGGACCAGAATGATTTGCAACGGTATGCAATGGATTTTAATAAATTGCTGGGCTTCTTTTTCAGAGAGAATTCTACAAAACTATTTTAGAAAAATCTAATGTAAGTTTCCTCTACTATAAAAGTTAACTGAATTACCATCCAAGTTGAAGATATAACAAAATGTAGTATATAGCTAACGAATGCTCTTTTTTTATTCACTTCCTCATTTGCAGTCAGTAATGAGGTGGCATATTTTAATTCTATACAGTTATTTTAATTACATAAAAATCTGTCATTACAAAGTACCATGTAGAGTCTTAATCTAGAAGTGTTTTTAAATATTTAAACACAAAGATCATGTTTAATTGAGTCACATGATTGCAGTAAATCTTTCCTTTCTATTACTCTGCAGATTTTCAAAGACTCTTCTAATATTAATATTTGCATAAAGGTTTTATAAACAGAGTATTTATGTAATAATAACATCATGTATTTGCATCGGCATCACTTTTAACAATTTTTAAAACATTTGCATAGATACGGCTCTTATAACATTCAATGATCTTTCCCACTATACTGTCTCCAAATGCTGATAAGAAAAGTTGAGGAAGAGATACCTACAATTTTTTTTTATTGTACTTTAAGTTCTGGGATACATGTGGAGATCTTGCAGGATTGTTGCATAGGTACACACATGCCATGATGGTTTGCTGTCTCCAACCCCGGTCACCTACATCAGGCATCTCTCCCAGTGTTATCCCTCCCCAACAGACCCCAGTGTGTGATGTTCCCCTCCCTGTGACCATGTGTTCTCATTGTTCAACACCCGCCTATGAGTGAGAACATGCGGTGTTTGATTTTCTGTTCTTGTGTCAGTTTGCTGAGAATGATGGTTTCCAGATTCATCCATGTCCCTACAAAGGACACAAACTCATCATTTCTTATGGCTGCATAGTATTCCATGATGTATATGTGCCACATTTTCCTTGTCCAGTCTATCATTGATGGGCATTTGGGTTGCTTTCAGGTCTTTGCTACTGTAAACAGTGTCACAATGAACATATGTATGCATGTGTCTTTATAATAGAATAATATAATCCTTGGGGTATATGTCCAGTAATGGGATTGCTGGGTCAAATGGAATTTCCATTTCTAGTTCCTTGAGGAATTGCCAAACTATCTTCCACAAAATGTTTATGGTTATTGCAAAATATCTGATTATCCATTTGTATTTACAAATAATATCTTATTTTCCATAAAAAGCTTTATATTCTCAATTGTTAGGCTTTTACATTATAAAGGCATTCATGGAATCTAATGAGATTATTATTACTTCCAGAAGTATAACATCTGTAGCTCAATTAAAAGCAAGACTACAGAAGCACCATTCAACAATACAAACATTCTGAAGTTGTATACACAAGGATAAACATTCATTAAGTAATCAGCTTAAAAGAGAGGTGCTATGAGGCAGAAACAAGAAAATAACAATCAAGAAAAGCAGTTTCAAAATGAAAGGGAATAATAAAATAGAAAATTCACTTCTAATACACTAGGGTAGGCATTGCTTTTTTGGTTTGTTTTTCTCATACATATATTTGAAGTCCTTACCACTGATTTTTTATCTATCTTTGATCAAAAATTATTTGTTTAATGTTTCTAATTATTTTCTCCAAAATATTACATTGAAACGTAGTTTTCAAAATGAACTTTGTCACTGAATCAATTTAGAAATGACAGAAAATGGAACAAGACCACCATTAATTACATGATACTGGATGGTTTCAGTGTTCTCTTTCCTCACCTGCCAGATGTCAGTAATAATGCTTGCTACCTAAGAGAGCTATGGAATTCCCAGATGAAGGGCGTAATGTGAAAGCAATATACTGTATCAAGAATGCAGGTCAAATGCTTTCCCTGCAGATAGTAATGAAGTTGTTTCCTTGTCATTGTGTTTTTATACCCATGAGTGAATTGAGAGCTTTTCATTTTTTTTCAAGCCTAGTATCAAATATACATCTTACTTTAACCTATGAGCCAATATACCATTTGATCTAAGTCTATTTTCCATATCCAAATCTATTATACATGTGAATAGAATTCCACAATATTTACTGACAGTAAACATTCGGAATCTAAAATTCAAGTTTCAGAAATACATTCAACTAGATTTTTCAAGATGCAAATTTTCAAAACTGCAGACTGCATTCGTGTTGTTCACCGTAATTACAAAATATTATTGTTAAAGAAAAATTGCAGCAGTCTAGATGAGCAAACAGAAATTGTTATTTCAACACCATTTTCAGCATCAAGGGAAAGAACAGAGACCAAGTTCTAATACTCAGCTCTGCTAAAACAAAAGGCCAGAAAGGACATGAACAGATACTTTTCAAAAGAAGATGTACATGCACCTAATAGGCATATGAAAATATGTTCAACATCACTAACCATTAAGGAAATGCCAATCAAAATCACAATGAGATACCATTTCACACTAGTCAGAATGGCTATTATCAAAATGTCAAGCAATAACAGATGCTGGCAAGGTTGTGGAGAAATGGAAATGCTTTTACACTGTTGGTGAAAGTGTAAATTAGTTCAACCATTGTAGAAAGCAGTGTAGTGATTTCTCAAGAAATTAAAAGCAGAACTACCGTTCAACCCAGCAATCTCATTACTGGGTTCATAACCAAAGAAACATAAACTGTTCTATCATAAAGACACATGCACTTGTATGTTCACTGTGGCACTATTCACCATGGTTAAGACATGGAAATAACCTAAAGCCCATCAATGATAGACTGGATAAAGAAAATGTGGTAATATCCAGCATGAACTACTATGCAGCCATAAAAAGGAATGAGATCATGTCCTTTGCAGGACGTGGATGGAGCTAGAGGCCATTATCCTAAGGAAACTAATGCAGAAACAGAAAACCAAATATTATATGTTCTCACTTACAAGTGGGAGCTAAATGAAGAGAACACATGGACACAAAAAGAGGAGCAATAGACACTGGGACCTACTTAAGGGGGGAGGGTGGGAGGAGGGAAAGGATCAGAAAGGAAAAAAAAACCTATTGGGTACTAGGCTTAGTACCTAGGTGACAAAATAATCTGTAAACCACCATGACACAAGTTTACATATATAACAGACCCGCACGTGTACCCCTAAACCTAAAATAAAAGTTGAATTTAAAAAAGAGCTGGGGTAGGGGGATGTTAGACTTTCTCTGTTTGCTAATTGTCTTTACCCAATGGAAAAGAAACTTTCTCCTGTCTTTATGACAAGAGGTAATTTTACAACTTGAAACAAGATGCCCATAGAAGTTAAGCTCCTAACTTTGCAAAGAGAAGGGAAGATGGGATTCTATCTTCCCTGATGATCACATTTCAAAGGGATGGTTCCCAGGAGTTTGAGAAAGACAGTCCTGGATTGAAAAACTGGCAAGAGGCTTTTTAAAAGATTTACATTTCAAAGAGAAAAATAAAAAAAATTAAAGTTTTCTAAAGTAAATGGTGAGGCCTAAAGCTAGGAAGAAACCTGAAGTTTAGTCAAGCTGGTGGGCAGGAGGAACATGAAGGCTACACATCGGTCACGGTCGATGTACAAAACTTAAGTCAGTTTTATCTCCTGTTCTCCAGTAGCTAATAATTTAGATGGAAGACAAGAAAGACAATAATAATAATAAACAAGTTCATTATCATTGTTTAGTTCTGTTCAGCTTCTTGTGCTGGATGCGAACAAGAAGTCCAAAATGAAATCTGAAGGGATAGACGGGATCTGGGGCTGATAGGCTCTGAAAACTAGCACCATGAAGTTCCTCCCCAAGACCAAGCCCCAGCTGAGAGTCAATCCAAGGAATGAATGATAAATTGAGAATACAAACAGTAGATACAAAAAACAAAGAATGTCCAGATGAAACTGAAGGAAGAGCTAGATTCAAGGGTTCTCATGAAGTCCCATGTCTGTTTTTGAAGAGTTTATAGGAACATCAGAAGGGGGAGCCTCAGTGAAGTAAAATTAGAAAAGCTTGCTAAACCACAATCCCATTCTAAAAACACAAGAAATCCATTCCACATAAAATTGTGAGACTATTTCAGTGAGACTATTAAGTTATAATAAAACAGAGAATTATGTCTCTACACATATTGAAAGCACACCAGAAAGAAAAGCCTTCAAAAGAGATAAACATGAACAGGAATTTTTAAATGAGTCAAAAGACATCAGGGACCTTAAGAGATGTAGGCAAAACACAACATCAGAATAGACTAATGCAGCCGGGCGCGGTGGCTCAAGCCTGTAATCCCAGCACTTTGGGAGGCCGAGGCGGGTGGATCACGAGGTCAAGAGATCGAGACCATCCTGGTCAACACGGTGAAATCCCATCTCTACTAAAAGCACAAAAAATTAGCTGAGCATGGTGGCGCATGCCTGTAATCCCAGCTACTCGGGAGGCTGAGGCAGGAGAATTGCCTGAACCCAGGAGGCGGAGGTTGCGGTGAGCCGAGATCGCGCCATTGCACTCCAGCCTGGGTAACAAGAGCGAAACTCCGTCAAAAAAAAAAAAAAAAAAAAGAGAAATGAATAAATATCTGAGAAAAACTTATAAATATAAGTGTTAAAGTGAACTAAATATGATCTAAGAAGGACTTTGTACTTCTATATTTGAGTCCTTCTGAATGAACCGTAATGTAGCTTAATAGGCAGAGATGATTGATAAATTGACTTAGGTTTACTTTCTTTGCCTATAAATTTGTTCTGACCACGAGGTACATGTGGAGTCTCTGAATCTGCTGTGATTGTGGAGGCTGCCTGATTCTCAAATTGTTTCTTTCTTTCTTTTTCCTCAATTAAACTCAATCGAATTTAATTTATCTTGTATTTTAACAAAAGCAAAAGTATTCTGAAATCAAAACAATAAAGGAAAATAGAAACATAAGAACAAATAAGAACAAAAGATAATATTTTAAGAAAAATAAAAGATTAAATGGAGAAAAACATTTAAAATCAAAAAGAAATGAAAATCTAAAAAGTTTTAATAGAAAGAGACAAAGTCAAAACAAAAAAGATAAACCGCATAACAGGATCCACCAAAGGGGGAAAGGAGCAAGCAAGGAAACAGCACAAATACTAAAACCTTTAAATCAAGTAAATGATCCATGAGTAAAGAATTTGAGGTATCTATAAGAATTCATAAACTATTTCCTATTTATAAACTGAAAAGACTCAGAAACAATGACTGATTCAGTAGCAACGAGCATCCCTAATTTTTAGATTGTGTTCTTAAAATATTATTTCCCAATAAAGACACCAACACTGTAAAAGATAAAGTTGAAACATTTTGTCTTACCAGATAGCAAGGAAACTGCAAAGATTATTAAGATTGTATTAAGAAGCCACAGGGAGGCCGGGTGAGGTGGCTCATGCTTGTAATCCCAGCACTTTGGGAGGCCAAGGTGAGCAGATCACCTGAGGTCAGGAGTTCAAGACCAGCCTAGTCAACATGATGAAACCCTGTCTCTACTAAAAATACAAAATTAGTCAGGCATGGTGGCACATGCCTGTAATCCCTGTTACTTAGGAGGCTGAGACAACAGAATCACTTGAACCCAGGAGCTGGAAGTTTCAGTGAGAAAAAATAAATCAGATTTTAAAATGATTACATAGATATATAAACACAAAACTAAATTACGGTGGCATTTGTGTGAAAATAAATGTAAGCAATAAATTACCAAAGAAGCCAAAATAGTGGTTACTTTTGTTGGGGGTGGCAGTGGTGAGGTTTGATTGTGCTGCGGGGCCCATGGAAAGTCTGTGAAATGGCTAGGGATGTTTAATCTCTTGACCTGGATGGTGGTTACAAGGACATATGTCTTATAGTTCATGAAGCTATGCGTTTGTTTTGTCTGATTTTCTAAATTTATATAATATTTGACTATTAAGAATATTAAAATTTTCTAAAATAAGTTTAGGAAATAATAGGTTAAACACTGTTAAATAGGTTTCTTTAATTTAGTTGCTCGTGAGGCCTCGAAAATGCTATTGGATGTTGTAAATCGTTAAGGCAGTGAATTAGCTTGCAACATTTAACAATCTCATTTGGCCAAGGAACACTTTTTTCCCAAGACACCTTTTAGCAGTTCTCAGGACACTAGTGTTCCCTGAAGCACAGCCCCAAAAACGTTCCTCTGCTTAATACATCAGTGTAGAAAATTAGTATCCTGGGTCCTTTAAAAATATGTATATTGTATCAAAGTAGCAATTATCTAACAACAAGGACTTAATTTACCAAACACTCCGTATGAACCATTTTAAACACTTCATGCTTGCCAGTATAAGGTTTTATTTCAACTGAGAATATTTCAGTTCTTAATAAGTACTCATTGGCTTCCATTGGAAATGCAGTTTCAACGACTGCTTTTCTGGCAATACCCATTGCTTTCTTGATCATTAAAATAGAACAATCCTTTTCAATAGGAACAATGAGCCTATGATTTAATAGGAGAATAAGGTCAATAAAATTAAAATCTCATAATTATTGTAGTTTTATATTACAGTTTTGTTGTATACTGTAAAAATAGTAGCTATCAAAAAGTTCACTTAATTTATACTGCTTATTCTTATTATGTTGTACCATAATGTATCGTTATGCAAGATGAAGACGACAAGTTTTAAAGGAAACTTGCAAAGGATGCAGGCATTCAAACTGACCTTCCCATATGCAACCAATGTGTTGTGTGTTCCATCAAGACAAAGTACATTTAGGAGGCAAGATGTTCCCAGTATAAGCCAAGAATGTAGTGTGGGGGAGATTATAAATGGGCAGGAATGCTGAGAGAGGTGAGGTCATTTCAGTGTATGCTGAGGGCACTAAGGCTATACAGTGTGGAGCAGATTTAAATGCACAGAGGCCCTGGGATCTAAGCTAATGCTGCTTCCAGAGGTCAGGTTTCCATTCGTAAAGACAAAGAAATTCAAACTAGTTAATTTTTTAAATGGGGCTTACACTTTTTGTTCTTGTTTTGCCCAAAATATAAGGGCAAGTAAGCATTGGGAATTTTCAGTCTAAGTTTGTTTTCAATTTGGGAAACCATTTTTTATGTTAGAAGTAAAAAATTAATATGACGAAGGTCATGTCAAAAGAACTCCATTAAATGTAAAATTATACTGTGGGTACCCAAGTGGTCTTTAACGCCATTTCCTACTGTGCCACAGAATGATAGTAAGCCTCTCAGTTCCCTTCCCTCTTTAAAAAATCTACATAAAAATGTCCCTTCTTTTTATTATAAAGAGAAATTCATATAATAAAAATTGTAATAAAAGTCTTATTTTTTAAATAGAATTTATCTCATCCATTATAAGTCTGAAAATTAACTGTATTAAAGCTTTGCTCATCAAAGTGCTCGGGGAGCCAAAGCTAGGGGATTACCTGTGTGAGGGAAAGCTTTTGGGAATGAGATTTGTTAGATATATTCAGGTAACCAGACCCTACATGTCAAACTACAAAAGTGCGTATTGTGATGAGGTATGGGCTCATTTTACTAATTTAATATTGACTACGAATATTAGGTAAATGACAGTGTTAGACTGAGTTTTTTTCTTTCTTTATACTTCAAAAAACAGCATTAGTGAGCCACTAAATGAAAACTAAAGTACACAAAAGAGATACACAACTATCTCTAAACACTTTATTAATATGCATAATTATAGCAAGTATTAAGAGCATTATCAAGCTACACTAATGTACTTGTAACTATCATTGAAACCTTTTCAGAAGTTGTTATAATGAGTTAAATTCATTAAATCATTCATTAATTCAAGAAATATCTACTGACCGGCTGCAGTGGCTCACGCCTGTAATTGCCTGAGCTCAGGAGTTCGAGACTCGCCTGGGCAACACGGTGAAACCCCGTCTCTACTAAAATACAAAAAAAAATATTAGCCGCGCATGGCGGCGTGCATCTGTAGTCCCAGCTACTCGGGAGGCTGAGGCAGGAGAATCGCTTGTACTTGGAAAGAGGAGGTTGCAGTGAACCGAGATCACGCCACTGCACTCCAGCCTGGGTGACAGAGCAAGACTCCATCTCCAAAAGAAAGAAAGAAATATTTCCTCAGAGCCTTCTAAATGCTCGGCATTGAGAGTGCTTGCTACTGAGGCTCAATAAAATAACAAAGGGCATGGCTTTTTGCTAAGAACATGAAGTCACGTGAGAAAGTCAAGGGAGTAAGTAAACAATCAGTGTTCCTTTGAGCAGTGAGTGCTGCAGCTATAGAAACACCGTGTATCTAGGAATGTCCACTGCAGGGACATCTCACTAGGATTTCGCAAATGAGTGGAGACTCCTAGAGAAAGTGTCTTCTAGGTTAAAAAGGAATTGACCAGACAAAAATACGACAGAAGCACTCCACACAAGAAAAATACGTACAGATCTTTAGGGCAAAAGTGAGTGGGAAGTATTTGGACAATGGGAAAATACTAGTCAGCTGAAGCCCAAGTGGAAGGAGGTTGGTGGAGGGAGGAAAAGAGGTGGGCAGAAGAGGTCCAGGGCTCCTTGTGATGCTTGATGCTCATCTAGAGCGCAGTGGGGACACCCCGAAGACTTGAATGACAATGAGTCAGTCCCTTTCCTTTGAACTCAATAGCCACTTTACAGACCTACTAGCTATTTGTTTCATCCCAACACAGGGCTTTAAGAATGACTCTAGACTTATCTTGTCTCTTACTGTATACTAGCAAATGGAAAGAGGCATAAATGAACACATTTTAAGAAAATAAAGAAAATGACAAGCTTAATGGGGAAAGTTGATCCAACATAAAGTATGATCATTGACATAGTAAGGGTCTTTCTTGTTGTACTTAGAACGTTGTGTTAATACTTTATTTCGTTATATAAGTATTTTGTATAAACACTGACACCATCTCTCTATGCCACGGATTTAACGTTATTTCTGGCTGAGTCATGTCTTATAATTAAAGGATATTTGGGTGCTTCTTTTATTACAGCATAAAAACCTTCAATCCTATCATCTGCCTAACAACGTTGTTATGTTTAGGTGCTACTTTCAAAACTCATCTTTGCAAAGAACATGCAGCTGAAATTTTCCACGGTATTAGGAAATTTAAGGTAAACACATAATGTTCTCAGAAAGTATTTCAATTTACATAATTTCCAATTTATTCATTTAGAGAGTTCAACTTGTTAATCAATAAATGGTGCAAATAAAGCCAATAGCATAGCTTCAATCTCCGTATGAATCACTTTCTCCGAGTTACAAAATTTCTGATTTAGTGTTGTAACTGCACCATAGCTTCATTTAAAAAAAAAAAAAAAGCTGGAGAAATTAATGCCTTAATTTAACTTCTATTTCTAATAGGACATTAGCTCTCCCTGGTGAGAGGGCAACACAAACAGTGCATTATATAAGTACAGGGCCTAGCTGACTTTGTTTTAACTGAGACATTTGTAAGGGGCTTTGGAGCTAAATCTAAGAATAGAAATATTTTTAAAAGATATAATAAGGCTGAGAAATTATCTCTCTTTCAGATATAACAGTGATTTTTAAAGATAATTATTAAACTTATAGACATTTTTCTAAGAATCCTACAGCATTTCTAGAACGTTGGCAAACCACACACAAAAGGGTTGAAATATATTAAAATTCAATACATGCATTGGTTCTATTAATCTCCTAAGCATAACATTTCCCTAATATCTCTGTCAGTGAACAGAATAAATATTTTTATTCCAATGACTGTACTTACAGTCATCAAAATATTAAAAATTAATTAAGTCTTAAATTCCCACTATTTGCAAACTCTGTTCCAGATTAAAAAAAAAAATTCAAAAAATAAGAGTCTCTGCCTTTCAGATAGTTGAAGGGACAGACACACAAGCACAGTTACAGAACAAGGTGGCCTCACAATCAGAGCTATGCATAAGGCAATGTGAGAGCAGTGTGCAAGAGTAATATTTGTTCCATCGTCTCCATTTATGTTAAGCTGCATAACATTTCTACTATAATTTACCTAATAATTTTAAATATTTGAGTTACTTGCTTTTTCTTTAAATATATTTCTTTCCGAATGAAAAGTTACTTCTCTGCTCCATCATCATCACTTTCCCTTAAAATAAATAATCATATGAATAGGAGACAGACATTTATAATACACAATTTTGCATCTCTGAAGTATCTAAAAATATCTTATTTTCTACATTTTAAAATTCACATTAAAAATATGCCTCCTTTCGTAAATGATAAGAATTAAATTCAAGATTTAATAAACAGTAAGAGCATGGAAAATTTACAAACATTTACTTCTCATTGGCCCCACATCAGCAGTGATTAAGTGCATTTGTCCACCTTGCCCCTTTGGATAAACCCAAATTCAGAAAAAAATGACATGTTGTGTTGCTATATAACCAGCTCATCCTGGAAACAAACAAGAAAGGTCAAAACTTGACCCCCACTCCCCTGGTCCCATTTTCATGGCTTGTGCTTCTGCTGGGTCTCCTACTAGGAATGGAAAGGTAACTACCCCCAGAAGTAAAGTACCAAAGAGCCAAAAGATAGGGAAATATTTTTCATAAATGAGGACAACCTAAGCAGAAGATTACCACACAAGAAATCTCTCAGCTCCTCACCTTTTATTTAATCTAGCACGAATTTTGTTTTCCTTTTAAAATATTGTTTATAGAACAATTTTTATTTATTCAAAACAGAACATCACAAAAGAACGAACTCTAACCTACCTGGAAACACAAATTCAAAATTCTTATTTCAGTCCTCTGTTGCCATCTTTCAGAAATAATCAATCTATAATTTTTTATCTTCCTAGAAGTTTCTTTACATTTACATAAGAATAAATATGTGTATTTAAATTACCTACATATACATATCTATATCAATATAGGTAAATGATATAGACACAAATATAGATGTAGATGTATAGATTCAGATAATTGGAATTTACAGTCAAAAATAGGTTCTATTACTTATATTGAAAGATATCTAGGAGTGCTTACTAAAATTTTTAGAATCATTTATTAAGTGGAATTTCACAAATTGGAATATTATTAAATTAGAATATTAATTTAATTAAACATATATTTTGATTTTAAAATATTGATATCTTGATCATGCAAGTCTTCCTATCTAAGAACATGGTTTGATTCAGGTCATGTTTTTTGGCCTTTCTGAGAATTTAAGAGCTTTCCTTATGTTAGAAACTTTAACATTTTTCTGGGCATTTCATAGTTCTTTTTGGTTCTTTAAATGTAACTTAATTTCCTTTTCATATTTTAAAGTGTATTAGTGGTATAAAGAAAGGACTAATATTTTTATGTCTTTATTATATAGACAACAGTATTGTAACCTCACTCACTATTTTTAATAGTTTTTTTAATTTCCTAGCAATATATACATGTATTTAAAAAAAAACCTTTTTTTCTAATATTTAATATTGCTTTGATTTTCACTTAATGAATTTGGTAGCTTATCTGATCTAGTGTTAACTAAATGTAGATGAAAACATCTACGTAATTTCTTTAAATATATTACATGGGTCTTCAATACTGCCTGGCAATCCCATTTCATTTCTTCAGTTCATCTCTCCCAAGTCTTTCAGATGATTATTGCATATAAACATATCTTTTCTCCAACATCTCACCTTTCTAATTTCTAAATGATGACTTTGAGCCATATTTAATAAGATAGGAGTATTTTATAAGATATTTATAAAATATCTACCAAATATTGAATATTTATAAAAATCTGAGCATTTATAAAATATCCACCAAAGCTCTTTCAGCTATCCCCAAATATTACTGTGTCCACTTTTCTTCCCATTCTCTCTTAAACCTACTCTAATCAGGCTTTCATCCCTACTGCTGCATGAAAGCACTCTCATCAAGAATACCCAAACCTCCCTGGTTTACATTAAAATAGTTCTTAGACCTCACCTTTCCTGATCCTCAGCAGCATCGTATACAATTGAATGCTCCCTCCTCTTGGCCCATTGTCTCCACTTTGTGTCAGAGATGCCACTCCCAGCACTCTCCTTCTACTTGCGTCTCCTTTGCTAGTCCTTTGTCTTTCCCCAGTCCTCTAAATACTGGCGGATCGCAGAGCTCAGTCTACAGTCCTCTTCTCTTCCCTATCCACTCTCACTTTCTGGATGGTCTTATGTAGTCCTTGGCTTTAAATACCTACATTTGTATCTTCCATCTCAAATTCGTCTCTGAGATGCAGAATCATATGTACAATTGCCTGCTCTGCATTTAAGCTTGGATACCTAATTGATAACCAACTATAAGCTATCCAAAACAAAATTCCAGATTTGACTCTCTTCCCAGTCATGTATACATGTCTGTGTTGTGTAGGTAGGTAGATAGACAGACACACAACACACACAAAGTCTGACCACTCTTACCACAGCCATCTCTACTTTTCCTCAATAACCTCCTAATGGATTTCGTTGCTTCTACTCTTTCCTTTCTACAGCAGCCAGTGTGATCTTTCAAAAATAGAAATAAAATCATATTATGTTGCCAGACTGCCTTTCCCATTAAACATAAAATAAAATCCAAAGTCTTCTCATGGCCTGTAATGACCAACATGAGCTTCCTTTTCTCCCACCCTGTACCTCACTAAGCTCATTCCGTACCACCTTATCCCTCTCTTGCTCACAATGAAGACTACACTGGCTTTGGTGCTATTTCTAGGCAAATAAAGTTCACTCCTGATTCTGGGCCTCTGTGCTTACCAACTCTGTGTCTTGAAAATGCTTACCCCAGTTATAATAATGGCTCACTCCCTCACTTTTTAGTTGGGTCTATATACTTAACTGTCCCATGGACAAGAGGGCCTTTCTGGTCATGCTTTCTAAAATACATTCCCCCCACTGTCATGCTGTGTTACTTTTCATCACTGCCCTTATCACTTCCACAAAGCATCCATTATTATTTTATTATCATCTCTCTCCTTATTAGAATAGAGGTTCCATGAAAACAGAAAGTTCCTTTATTGGTCACCATCATATTCTTATCACCAAGAACACTAAAGGGCAGTTAGCAGTCAATCAATAAATGAATGTTCAATAAATGAGAAAATGTTTAAAACTAAGTTGAATAAAATTGGTCCTACAAAAATGGATAATATCACTACTATTTCTGTCTTTTAGCTAACTCCCATAAAATTCACATTACTGGGTTTTGTCTTATTCCTATTTAATTTAGAGTATTTTTGGTAACAGTCTCCTTGCTTCTACTCTGTTAAGTTTCCCCAAAATACTCTTGCAGCCCCTGTTTACAGGAAAAAAATAGTTTTCCCCTTTGCCCTCACATTTAAATATATTGGAAATTTTTGTTATATCACTCTTACATTGTAGGAATAAATTGTTCTTGTTCATAAATATTTATCTTTATGGAATTTGGATTTATTGCTACATTTACCAATTGGTATTATTTCCTCTTAACCCTCTTCATGAGAGCTATTAAACGTGGAAATATAATGATATGGTTTGGCTGTGTCCCCACCCAAATCTCATCTTGAATTATAGTTCCATAATCTCCATGTATCATAATAGAGACCCAGTGGGAGGTAATTGAATCATGGGGGTGGTTACTCTCATGCTGTGCTCCTGATAGTGAGAGAGTTCTCATGAAATCTGATGGTTTTATAAGAGGCTTTCCCCACTTTCGCTCAGCACTTTTCCTTGCTTCCGCCACATGAAGAAGGATGTGTTTGCTTCCCCTTCCACCATGACTGTAAATGTCCTGAGGTCTCCCATGCTGAACTGGGAGTCAATTAAACCTCTTTCCTTTATAAATTACCTAGTCTCAGGTATGTCTTTATTAGCAGCATGAGAACAGACGATTACATTACAACATCCTATTTCTTAGGGTGTTTCTCAGGAAAGCATTGATTCTTAGGTATTTTATTCATTGCAGCAAAAGTAATTTATTAATTAGGTAACTTTAAAATATCTGAACTAAGATCTATATATTGAAGATATAATCTAAAAATATCTACCTTTCTAAATTGGCCATTAAATTATTTCATCTAACTGACAACATTCTTTCTAGGTCACATGATCTGATTTGGGATTCAAAAAAAAAGTCACTAAATTGGTTCAGATATTGCAACTATATCATGGCAGCCAGTGAACAAAGTTCACATTCCATGCTTTTTATATTTGGACAGAGCTCAAACTACGTAACTCAGACCTCAGAGCTGAGATATATCAAAGACCATGGATTTGAATCCAGATTAACATATTCTGCTCAAGCATCCTCATGACTTAAGGATTATTTTTATATTACAAAAGACCCCATTTTTCTTTAGCAAATATACCATAAGTCGTATTTAAAGAATGGTACATAGAGCTAGGTGAATGTTTACAAGAGCTCTTTGAGTTAAATCCAAATTTATTAGCCTTTCTGCTGTATGCTTATAAATGAAGCATAGCACAACATAATAGCTAGATTGACCACAATTAGGTCGCTGAATTAAAGGCAAGAAATAAGATGTTTTGACAGCTCTGGAACATTGCATTTCACGGGGCTCAGTGCACAGCTAGGTAACACAGGTGTTCCTATAATTGCAGTACAATGGGAAAATTCAGTGCTTAATCGCCTTCAAATTCTCTCATGTGATGGATATAAAATCAAGAGCCGGCATCGTCTCCCTGTCATTAAATGAAACACAACTAAAAACATCTTAGAGTTTTCACTGTCCTAAACCAGATTAAGAGACATGTTGGGCTTCTTTCTCGTGCAGTCATAGTTTCTGTAACTATATACGTGTCTTTTCACAAATATAGAAAAAATAAGAGTCCTTGTTGACGAAACGTTTAAAAAAATATTTTAAGAGACCTGGTTTGCACTGTCAGTAATATCCTCCCTTTCTCATATTCGAATAGTGCATCCAAAGTCTGCCATTTTTTTAGTAAGACTGGGAAAATAATCTTTAACAATGTGCCAAGATGAAAAGAAATATGGTTATTTTTGTTGCTTCTTTCACAAGAAGGAAAAGGAGAAGAAAGAGGAGGAGAACAAAAAGGAGGAGTAGGAAAACGCTGCATTTTGTAGCAAATTGTGAACATTATATTTACAAACCACACGTCACTTTATATTCTGGGATAGAGAGCAGTTGTCACTCATGGATTTCTGGAAATACAGGCTGAATCCCAAGAGTGGGCTCTGGAAAATGCTGGGGAAACAGCAGATGAAAGTTAGTACTGTGAGGAGAATGTAAATGACACTGTGAAAATGCCAGATGTAGACAGACCTATCCTCTGCTGAAGAACATCTGCCTAGGGAAAGACAGGGAGCTTCATTTGGGCACAGGGAGGCAGCAATAAATACTCATAGCCACTTCTCCTTCCAGCTGGTCTTGCTGAGAAAAACTCAAGACTGGGCTCCACGGAGCCATTCGCATCTACCCAGCCGAATAGCAGGCACCCTGAAGACTAACTCCATGCAGGAGTCCCTCGGCTTTCATGGTCCACATTCATAAATCCCAAGGATTCAGAGCAACAGTCTTTAGTGTACTGGGGAAAATAATATTCTCAAACATACTCAACAATATTTTTTTTTTTTAGATGGAGTCTCACGCTGTTGCCCAGGCTTGGAGATCGCAATGGTGCGATCTCGGCTCACTGCAACCTCTGCCTCCCGGGTTCAAGTGATTCTCCTGCCTCAGCCTCCAAAGTAGCTGAGAGTACAGGCACCCGTCACCACATCCGGCTATATTTTTAGTAGAGACGGGGTTTCACCATATTGGCCAGGCTGGTCTCAAACTCCTGACCTTGTGATCCGCCTGCCTCTGCCTCCCAAAGTGCTGGGGTTACAGGCATGAGCCACCGCCCATTGCCAACAATAATGTTTTAAAACTTATGGCTAATGAATACATTGTCCTGATTATCTACAGAACTTGTAAGACTGTTCTTCAGATAGCCTT
This sequence comes from Aotus nancymaae, assembly GCF_030222135.1. Lineage (NCBI taxonomy): Eukaryota > Metazoa > Chordata > Mammalia > Primates > Aotidae > Aotus > Aotus nancymaae. The sequence continues at coordinate 29,022,349 of NW_026988435.1, forward strand.
GGACAGACCTAGTTCTCCCCATTTTCTCACTTATAGTTCTCAAGAATAACCATAGAATGTGCTGGGAATGCAACACCCTGAGGTAGAGAGGAACTGGCCAGAACCACCTGAGCTCTGTTTCAGTCTGCCACCCTTGAACAGAATGTCCTTCAATGCTTTATCAATGCAAGTCACATGACCTTGAAGTGAATAATCCTGCAGAGGCAGCTTTTCAGGCTTCTTCATGTGCAATGCAATCAGGGCACATGCACTCAAGACTCCATCCATCCCAGGCAGCTGTCCTGAGCCTTGAGCGACTGACTCTCAATGAGTCCTTGGTTTCTGTTATCCCTTGCTGCCCATCTGTAAATAATAAACCCACTTCACGCAGCTTGTTGCATATAAGAATGTTTTGTCTCACTGGATTTGAACAAGTCATTAACCAGTGCACAGTGGACCTGCTTTACATAATGCAAAGAGTCCAAGCCTTGGAGGTGATGTTTATGTTGTAACAAAGCCATAAAGCACAGGTAATTGTCCATGGCAATAAAGCCTATGTCTTAACATTTTGCAGCTATTACAGACATAAATGCAACAGAATGTATATCTGACCTTTCAAGGGGCACCTATGTGAAGCCATTTGCTGCCAAGGGCAGCTTTATACTTTAACCAAAAATTCAAAGATAATTCATCATTTTCTTTTCATTTCTGGAGGCAACATCGTTCTCATACGCAGATTCTCTTCCTTGAAGCCATCATCTGTAGCTTGTGATCTGTTGAACTGTACATGACAGGCAAATTGAATTCTCTATAGAATTAACTCTTTTCAGAGAGGAAGATCAGTAATGACCAAATTAGTAATGGTTTGGGGCAAGAAGGACCCTGCTACCTCACACTAAGGATTAAGTTAGTAATTTTTTTCTTTGTGTCTGGCCAGTAACTATTCATAATTCTGAAGCATATCTTTAGAATAATTTCTGTAGTGGAATTATTTTATTGCCAATTGTTGTTGATTTTGGCCCATAGAAGCAGACCATAGTGAAAGAGAAAACGCCACCTGGAGGGAGAACCCAGTCCAAGATAAACTAGGGTGTTTACTTAAGACCTTGCATGAACTAGAATATTTACTTAAAACACTTCATTATTTTGTATCTGGTTGTTTGGTTTTGAGATGGAATCTCACTCTGTCAAGAAATGACAGACACTGGCAAAGTTCCGGAGAAATCGGAAAGCTTTTACACTGTTGGTGGGAATGTAAATTAATTCAACCATTGTGGAAGACAATGTGGTGATTCCTCAAAGATTTAGACCTGGAAATATCATTTGACCCAGCAATCTCATTACTGGGTATATACCCAAAGGAATACAAATCATTCCATTATAAAGATACATGCACGTATATGTTCATTGCAGCACTATTCACAGTAGCAAAGACATGGAATCAACCCAAATGCCCATCAGTGATAGACTGGATAAAGAAAATATGGTACATATACACCACAGAATACTATGCAGCCATAAAAAGGACCAAGATCATGTCCTTCGCAGGGACTTGGATGAAGCTAGAAGCCACTATCCTCAGCAAACTAACACAGGAACAGAAAGCCAAAGACCACATGTTCTCACTTATAAGTGGGAGCTGAACAATGAGAACATATTGACACAAGGAGGGAAATATCACACACTGGGGCCTGTCAGGGAATGGTGGAGAAAAGCATTAGAGAAAAGAGCAAATGTATGCTGGGCTTAATACCTAGGTGATAAGTTCATAGGTACAGCAAACCACCATGGCACACGTCCGCCTGTGTAACAAATCTGCACATCTTGCACATGTACCCCAGAACGTAAAAAAAAAAGTAAAATAAAATAAAACACTCCATTAGCATGGAATTCAATAAGCTGAGGATTTACAAGAGACAATTACAATAAAAAAGAGATGAAAAAGCTATGCAATATCTTTACTGTACCCAAAGACAGAAGCTGACACCTCACTGTGACACTTAAAATGGTCCACCACTCAACCCTCTGGTCACTCCTGACATAAACCTTAACCAGACCAGTCTTTGCACAACTCCTCAAGTTCCCCTGTGGTAGGAGAGCAACTACGTATTCCCCACTCCTGATTTTGCCTTCCACATGAAGGGGACTCTTCTAGCTACAAGAAGCCTAGCCTTTTGTCACCTTTTGCTAATTCCTTTTCCTTACAATGAGGAATAATGTATTGATTGCTGAGATTAGAAGGAGAAATCAGCCAGCCACAGTCCAGCTCCCTTCTGCTACCTGCAGGACATGTACTTTTTCCTTTTTTATCCCATACCTTAAATTTCAAAGGGTCCTGCCCCTAGGTAAAGTGGTAGTGGAGTGGGCTGGGATGGAGTAGGAACGTTTATCTTTGCTGACTCATTTGGGGATTTTAGTTTTAGGAAACCCTTGACCACACAAGAGACATTTTTGTTCCTGTGTGCCTTACTGCTATCTTACTTTTCAATTGGTTCAGAACACACAGAAGAAGTAGGGATGCTATTTTGAGGTTACCTCAAAGACCACAGGATTATATTTGTTCACAACTTCTTGTTCCAGGAGTTTTTGCCATCTGGAAGGCACTTCCTCATTCTTTTCACCTTTTCCAAATGTATTCATCATGCAAGCTCTTTTTCAAGTCTTAACTTCAACCACAAAGTGTTCCACAGAGCAGCTGTGATATTTAAATCACGTAATATGTGTGAAAGCATTGTGTCTGGGGCAGTAGGTATATACTAGGTGTAACTTTTCTTTTTCCTTCTTAGTCACACAAGTCTATATTAATCTTCACCATACACTGATGGTTTGAGTACCAAGAGGTGTAAGTATCTAGAAATCAGTGAGATGGTGTATCTAAAGAGCCATAAAATTAACCATGCCCTTTGAGCCAAAGTTTTACTTCTGAGAATGTATGCTGAGTTAAAGCTTAACCCGGAAAATATTTATACCCAAGATATATGTTACACTGTGATCAATAAGGATATGACTAAGTAAATTGTGGCACAGACTTATAATGGATTATTTTGCAACATTTAAGCTTATACTAGTAAGTTTCTAAAGATAACACAAAGTATTTCTATACTTCTTCGTGATCTTGCCTCAGTGGTAATTATTCCCTCTTATGAAAAATAATATACAGTTTTATTTTTCACTCTCTTTTCTGTGACATTTTTCAACATTATACTTTAAGAGGATTTTTTTCACTGTTTTCTCTCATAATCATCATCATTGTTATCCTCTTAAAACACAAAACCATATGTGCTGATGTTACAGGCATTGCAATATGAAGATATTCTCTAGAAGTTTGCAATACAAATTATGCAACCACATGACACAGTTAAAAACTCAACAGGTATTTGTGGAGTAGTTAAGTGAATGACCTGGACTAATGTATGTATTAATAATAAAGGTACAGGTATCAAGTTCATATTAATGTGCTAGCTGAGTAAATAAATGAATGATTAGTCAATCATCTCTACTCTCCAATTACATATAAATCATTTATTTTGTTTTTCACTTTATTCCAGAAGGTGCTAATTCCCTGTCCATTTCCCAAATACTTCTCATGTGTTCATTTTAGGAAACAGGAAGTAATCATTCCCTTACCACTCACGATGCCCTCGGCAACACTGACTCTGAAGTATGAAATAGAACACAATTTCAAAATGAAGCAGGCAATCAGGAAAGTACCAGGTCCTGACCATAAAAAAACATCCATTTTTCCCACTTCAGTATAGCTCCACCACACCACTAGTATATACAGAGTGCATAAAATATGCTCCTTGTTGCCTCTTGGAATTGAAACTGATAGATCGTTTACCTCTAAAAACTTTACATAAGTCTGTTCTCAAGTCAAGGTTTCAAATAACCAGTTTTTTTTCTTTTTTTAGACAGAGTTCACATAGACAAAATAATCGCCCCCAAGTGGCTAATTCTCAGGTGTATTATGAGACAGGTATTAGAAAACTAATGTACAACTATTAAAGCACTGGACAAGCTAATCAAGTTTGCCATAAATGTTCCTATTTAAAAAATGTCAACACTTTTAGGACTCATTTTAACTGTAGTGGTATCAAGTTGACAATCCTTTTAGAGTCTCTTACCCCTCTCATATTACTGTAAGCAGTTGATAACATGTATCGAAAATCAGACCATGTTGTAAAAACATACACAGAAGTACAATAATAAATTTTATTTATTTTTTAACCATAAAATACTCCTCTATTTTTTCATCTTTTTTTTGAGACAGGGTTTTCTCTGTTGTCCCGACTGGAGTGCCATGGCACAATCTTGGCTCCCTGAAAGCTCTGCCTCCCTGGTCTATTTTTTAATCTTACTTGAACTTCATTATATTATTAACCTCCCTTTCAAATCTAAGAAAACATTTTTAAAATGCTATCTTGACCATGAACAATATCCAAGTGCTAAGGCCTATATGATGTGGTCTGGAGTCCCCTACTGTCATGCAGATGTCACAGGGATTGGCTCCCTGCTCCCAGGTCAGGTTTGCTCTACCCTGAGTCTAATTTGTCCTTGTTACTTCACACACTCTCCTGTGTAGAACCACATTCTTCATTAATGTCTAATTCCCTAGAAACTTTTTTTCTTTCAGATAAAGAGCACTTCCTGGAAGATGGGGTTCTCGAATGAGCCAGCATTTTCTGCCTCTTCAGTGCTTTGTAAAGCCTAAGATAACTCTGTCAAATCGCCTTAAACGTTTGTGGTTGAATTACAAGAAACTTCAGTGTGTATGAAGAACAGTCTTCAGATTTTAATCCATGAGTTAATCCATTAAAACACCTTTGACTTCTAAGGCCCCTTTAAAATATGAGGAACTGACTGAGAATTGTGAATTCTATGCATATTCTAAACTTTAAAGAAGCTATTGACAAGATTTTCTTGGTGAATAATTTTTCCATGACTGTATCATTCTTTGCAAAGCAGAAAAATTTTTTAAGTTAGCGTTTTCAAAGCTAAGTATTAGACCCTGAACATTTTATTTGTTCCACATGGTATTCCAGCCTTACTGTGTCTCTGAGGAATTTGTGCTTCAAGAAGAGTGGGCTGAGACAGAAAAATATCACCTTTGAAATAGACTGATACTAACCAAATTCATGGAAGGATATGTAAACCAGATGCCAACTTGATCATTTGCATTGAGAATTTCAACTACTAAGGAAAGCAAATTCTCATATCCACTATGTAGTATATTGTTCACCTGTGTGCATATATATCTACACTGAAAGACAAATTATTATCAATAGATTGCTTGGTGAGTATGGACACAGAGAAAGTAGAATGAGCTGCGTGAGCTTTATGTTGATTTCATCAAGCTTTGACCACCAAATGTAACTTTTTATAGCCAGATTCTTGGGTTTTTGAGTCAGTCAATTATTAGAGGTATACTGAAATGTTGTTCTATTTTGCTTTCAAGATTAGTTCTCAATTTTCTTTCAAATAGAGAATAATGCAATAGATTAAATTTGGGGTATTTTTAATTTGTTGGTTTGGTTTAGGTTTAATTTTTATAGATATTTTTCAACTAAATACATTTTTACTGTACCTTGGAACATGACATCTTTTTATTAGTAATGATTTTGGAATTTTTCTGTAGATGGTTGAATTTTTTTTATTTATTTATAGTTTTCATTTATATCTCAGATACCCTTAAGGATATAATAACATGACATATCCTCTTCCTAGAAAAACAAAGTGTTTGATAGGGATACTAAAGTTAATTCATGTATTACACATTTGTCAAACTTGAGCTATTTTATCTGTCCAGACCATATCACACTTATACTCACTATTCTCAGAATGAGAAAAAATTTTAAGACAGAAAAAGGCAAACATGCAATTCAACTTTTACATAATTTGCCAAATGCAGTGCCAACCCAATGCCTGGATGTCATCTGAAGGTGACAGATTTGGTCAGAGAAGGTGCCAGGCCTAAGCTGCAGAGCTGGCTTTGAGGATGGGGGCAGGCAATCAACAGAGGATTTTATCTGCAACTTCCAGCAAAGGAAAAAGCTGGTCTTAATCCTCTGAATAAAGCATAAATTTTGGTCTTGATGACTCATGTACCTCAGGACTCTATGGAGCAGGAAGGGGAGATTTCACTTAATTCTATATAAAAATAGAAGCAAGCAGATGCAATCTCTAAACAGAGTTACTATTAACGATAGTCAGCAGACAATTTATGTTCTCCTTCCCTGTTGTAGCAATATAGTCTATTTTTGGAAAGAACACAAAAAACTTGATTCACTTTGTTTAGGAAAAATAAGCAACAGTTACATCCCATTTTCTTCCCAGAAAAAATGGTGGCTTCAGATCTCTAAGCCCAGGTTGGAGATTTTCTCAGGTCTTCACAATAGCACTCCCTCATGTGAGCTGCTTTCCCAAATATCACACAGAGTAGACATAATTTCAAATTTGGAAAATACCTTATTGTCATCCCTATTCTTCATTTTTTAAAAAAACAATAATATGTAAATATGCTGTTATTTCCAAATGGATAAACCAATAGCACTCAGATGCTTCATATAATTCAATGAAGTAATAAAAATATATATATTTCTCTTAAGTAAAATGATACCAGTCTTGATGATGATCATGGTGGAGAGGGCAATGAGACAAATTGGAAGGTTATTTGTAAACGCTTTTTAGAGGGCATTATGCTGGGTTTCTCTGCCTCCATATTTCCCATCACGCTATTTTATTTGTAGATTTGTATATTAATTTATACTGGAGTGTATTTTATAATTTGTATCGACATCTGACCATCTGCCTGCTAATTCTGTAGTCACTCTTTCTTTCACAGGATCAGAAAGCTATATATACCCTTTCCATTTCACATACCAATTCTGGCTTGTTATCTTTTAAAATTTGATTTGCTTCTCTTCCTTTTTTTTCAAGACAGGGTCTCATTCTGTCACTTAGGCTGGCATGCAGTGGCGTGATCTTGGCTCACTGCAGCCTCAACCTCCTGGGCTCAAGAGATTTCCCTCATCTCAGTCTCCTGAGTAGCAGGGACTACAGGCATGTGCCACCATGGCCAGCTAATTTTTTTTCAGTAGAGACAGGGTCTCACTATGTTGCCCATGCTGGTCTCAAACCCCTGGGATCAAGCAGTCTTCCCATGTTAGCCTCCCAAAGTGCTAGGATTACAGATGAAAGCCATGCCCAGTCTTGCTTCTCTTCCCTTTAACCTAGTAGACCTAGCATCATTTAGGACTCTCTGGTATTGTTAAAGCATTCATTACTTTTTGTTTGGAAGTTGTAAAGAATTCTGTTCACTTTTATTTTTGCTTGTCTAGATTTCTATTAGATTGAACTACATGCAATTGCCATGTTTGGTGAAATAAGGTCAAATGTTGGCAACTTAAGATGGCTCACCTATAATTTGTTATGCAGACTTGAGATAAAAAATTGGAGAATTTTGTGAGATAAATGTAGGCAAAATGCTTAACACATAAGGGCTTTTTATATGCTATCTATTATTACTATTACATAAAACAATTCATTGCTATCTATAAGAAGAATCTGATGTACTACAGCTATTCTCAAATGTGTTTGTGCAATGCTCGAGTAGCAACTTTATAGTGAGACCTCTGGGGATACAATTTTAGCATTCTTAAGTCATTTTAAAGTCATTTGTAAATTGCCAGGTTTGTGTGTTTTTCATTTTGGCCTACTTACTCTATTTTCTCTATATATAGTCCTATTCACAAATTAATGTTATTCTCTTTACAATAACATCCTGCAGGAGCATATAAGTCTTTTTGAGCAAAAGAGAGAAGAAAATGTAAATCTAGACATATAAAGTATTTTAAAATATCATGCTGCAAACATATCAAATATTTTAGGTTATCATTATTTGTGTTCAAATTGCATGGATCAAAGCTAAAGGCTAAATCCTCTTCAAATTCCTTTTGAACTATCCCCATGTTCTTAACCTATCTGAATGTCATTACAATTTTTTTAAGAAAAATACAGAGGAGAAGCAAAATAACAGGTTTTGTCATTGGACTAATGATTATTTCTCCCATTATGATCAGTTTCAGGCCTTAAGTTCAAGATCAGAATTTATGTTGAGAGTGGATTTAGGGAAATTTTCATTCAAAGGATAAACTAATTTAAGAGCCAAACGAAGGGTTTGCTAAATTAATTGCATACTCATTTTTCTAAATTTGAAGCTTCAATGATTGCTTCTGTTAATGCAACATTGTCCTAGAATACGGGCAGCTTTGGTAGCACTCCTGTCATTGACATAATTAATTCTCACTTGGAGCAAGTACAACATTCATCACATTTTAGATGGTACTCCAGCATACTGTGTCAGAACAGAAGGAAGGCGGTGATTGACAAAATGTTTATGTGACAGATACATTCACCATATAAATACACATCTGATGAACTCGAAAATTAGCTTGCTGTTTGGAACAGTCATGCATATTTTAAAAGACCAACTTCACAGAAATGCTATTTTCCACTGCTCATTTAAGCTAAAAAGAGTAGTAACATAAAGCTCATATGCCAAAACAAAATGACTTATTTTATTCAGCCATTTCAAACAACTGATGGCAGGAAATAGCAGAAAACTTAAGGCCACACCACTTAAATTCCAATAATAGGCAAGAAGTGATTTTTTTTTTTTTTAGTAAAGGAGAAAGCAAAACATTTTTGTCCAATACTAATATTCTTTGGCAATTTTTATTGAATCTTAGATATTACTTTTTATTTGTCATCTTAAATATGCATACTTATTTTTGACTGTCTTAGTCCTCAGAATTAGCAATGCACGCACAGTAATTAGCTGAGCTCTAGCTCCAGTTCACCTGCTCCTTAGTTTCCAGTCATAAATTTTGTCTCTTCTCTCTACCTTCCCATTACACTTCCCAGAGGCTGGCTGTACTCTTTTCTGCTACCTTATGCAATGCTCAGCTCTTCTGCTCCTTAACCCTGGTTATCAATTAACTATTGCTATATAACAAACAATCTCAGAAATACGTGGCTTAAAGTAATAGCCACTATTGTTTAAGAATCTACAGATCAACTGGGTGATTCTGCTGACCTTGGCCATGTATGTTATTTATGTTTGTACAGGTCACATGGGACCTGACTGTTATATCTCCACTTTTTATGTCAGGTGAATGATTGAGGCAACAGGAGTGACAGGCCACATGACTCTTGGCATCCAGAAGGCTAATGTGGGCTCTCCCTCATTGCAGCTAGGAACAGAGGAAACAGAAGCTTGAAAGACTGCCTGAGGCCTAGACCTATAATTGGACGAGTGCAATTCTGCCACATTCTTTTAAATAAACCAACTTACAAGGCTAGCCTAGATCCAAGAAGGAAAATAGACGTCACCTCTTGACAAAAGAAGCTGCAATGTCACACTGCAAAGTGCATCATAAAAAAGAACTGAACTAGAAATTTTGCAATCACTCAATCACACCCCTCCACCATTATTCCAAAGATATTTGCTCTACACTGCATATCCCTATGAAGCCAAATGAAGTTTATTGACCAACTTACTTACAACTCACAACCAAGAGAGAAAGCCACGTTAGAATCCAAAGTCAAGGAGCAAGACAGAAGAGAGAGATTGTCATAATCCCAGTTTATTGTATGTGTCTTCAGTGTCAACAAGACCAAGATAAAGCTTCTCCATGATACCAGCTCTGAAATGAGAATTCGGTTCCTCTTTATGTTTGCTTGTCTATACTTCTATTAGATTGAACTACACGAAATTGCCATTTTTTGGTAAAATATGGTCAAATGTTGGCAATTTAAAATGGCTCAACTGTAATTTGTAATGTAGACTTGAAAAAAATATAGACTTGAAAAATAATTATACTTTGATTCTTTGGGAAATAATGGGAAGTTTTTAGAATAACCATACACAGACATTTTTAAATAAAAGCAATTTCTATTTTTAAAAACTTTTCTAGTTTTTAAAGGATTCATTGGCTCATGTAATTGAAGATAAACGGAAGTATAACATAGGGAGGAAAATACAGCATAGATTTTGACATTACACAAAACTAAATTCAAATTTCACTTCTGCAAAACTTAACACCATGTGACTTTAACCTAATTTTTGGCCACTCTAACGTTACTTCTCACCTGCCTTATAGACTCATTATGAGAAAAAACACGTGGTCTTGTATGAAAGTAAATACACATACCAAATGTTAATCAGGTTTTTAGTTATTTAATGTGTTACTTTACACTCTAACAGAAATGAGAGGATGAAGAGGACAGAGTGAACCCAGGAATACTTAACCCAGAGCTCTTCCAACTAACAGGGAGCATTAGACCTAAACTTTACGTTTTATAAGAAAAAATAACTTAGCTCACTAAAAATAAATTTCTGAAGTTAACATTCTTCTTCAAAATTATCAAATACATTTTAAAAGTTGCATTAAGTAATATCACTTCTCCAAACATGTTTTTATGTATGAACTCTTGAAGTATTTTCTTGGATTCAACTACATTCTTTAACATACCATAAAGAAGAATATGTCAAACAAAAATACTGCTTCAATCAAACCTGTTTGATAAATAGTTGCTATTTTTGCATTGTTAGGATATCTGTTAGTCTTAGACTCCTGAAACCTTTGATGACCCATAACAAAAATGTGCTGACAACTCAACATTTGTGGTCAAAATTAATAAATAAGCAATGCTTTAGTGTTTCTGGAGGACTGTTTTGTTACATGGAAGAAGAAAATCAATCCCTACACCACTTTTAAAAAGTTTGCTTGCATCTTCAAAAGGAAAAAAAAAATCATTGTTTTACAAAGTTGAAAGACATATTTCACCTCACCAAACATTCACATCCCTAGAGTCCCAGTTAATGTCATGTAGTTCATACGTATTTCGAGTGGTTGTATACTCTATTCTATAAGATTCTTTAATTTATTTCAAAGAATTTATTTGTACATTGTTTACCTTATTTGCCAAGTTCAGTGATACACTGTGATGCCTTTTCTCTGTAGGTAGAGAAAAAAATGCATTTCTGGAGAAACTGTAATTTAGAACTACAGTTTTCAGGGTGGCAGCCCCAAGAGGAAAAATGACTAAAAAGGATCAACAAGCTTTAATTCTATCACGAGTTTAATCTTGTAATGAAGCCTGAAAATTTCATTTTTGTTAATAGAAAGAGAACCAGCATGAAATGTAGTGAACAAACCATTTCCACTGGCTGCTAACCCAGCCACACTGAGTCATCACAGACTCAGCATAATAAAATTGATTTAATTATATTGAAGAGAAGGGGATGGGGATAGACTGAATCAGCACAGTCAGCCAAATGCAAACAAGGCACACAACTCAAAATTGCTGTTGCGAAAGCAATATGCTTTAAATGTGGAGCTGAAGTGTTCATCTCTGACTGTTCCAGTCTCAGGTGTTCTAATAGGCAGAAATTCCAGTCTTACTGAAAAGCGGCTCTCATTGCTAGATATCTGACCCATTTTTCCAATGATTTCTGTGCAGCAGAGTCATAATTGTACCAATGAATAAGCCAATTAAGTGGTGTGTACCTTCCTTTGGCTTGTACCTCCACTTCCTAATGACTCTTAAAACCCATTTGCTATGATCTGAATGTTTTTGTGTACCAAAAAAATGTATACGTTGAAATCCGAATTCCCAAGGTGATTGTATTAAGTTGTGGGACCTTTGCAGGTGAAGGTATCATGAGAATAGAGCTCTCATGAATTAAATTAGCTCCTTTATGAAAGAGGTCAGTGAAGCTTATTTGCCCCTTTTACCACGTGAGAACACACTAAGAAGGTGCCACGTATGAATCAGGAGATGGGTCTTTTCAGACACTGAATCTGCCAGCACCTTGATCTTGGACTTCCCAGCCTACAAAATTGTGAGAAATAAATTTCTGTTGTTTATGAACTATCAAGTTTATGGTATTTTGTTATAGCAGTCCAAATGGACTAAAGCAACATTCTTGTGAATTAATCTAAAGTACCCCTCACTTGTAATCTTTAGGAACATTTCCCAAATACACATGGAGTCTACTCTGATCTGTTTTCATTAGGGATCATGTCGTTATCAAATTGTAAAAAACAATTATCCATATATGAATATATATAGACATATATATTTATTTATCGGTATATATCTTTATATTTATATATATATAGGTATATATACATACACATATACATACAGATATATAGAGATATAGATAAGCTTTACTTCAAGCAGAAAGGCAGCATGGCCAGCCCCAGAACCCAGGATAGCCCTCATGGACCTAGCCTATAGGCCAGAACCCACACATCTAACCTTCTGGCTAGCTCCAGTAGATCCAGGCTTGAGGCTAGTCCCCATGTACCATGGATCCAGAAGACCAAGGGTCCAGGCCCATCCCAGTAGACCACAGTGCCAAGTTGGCCCACATGAAGTAAGGCTCCAGGATCACCTCTGTAGACCTAAGCTCCAGACTATCCCCCACAGATTCAGGACCCAAATCTACACCTGTGGACTCAGGTTCCAGGCCACCTAGCACTGGGACAGTTCCCATGGGAGTCTCTAAACCTGTCCTAGTGAACCAAGATGTCATGCTCATATTAGTGTCTGGCTGGCTCCTGTAGACTCAGGCTCAAGAACCACCCTAGTGCCAGTTCATGCAATGTAGACCAAGGTTTCAGGCCAGCCTCCATGAATATGGACTCCAGGACCACCCCTGGGAACACAGTAAACAGGTCTAACCTAGTGAAATCAAACTCCAGATCCACCCCTATGAACCCAAGTGGTAGGCCTATCTACCTGCTGACCTAGGTACCAGTTTCAGCCTGCCCAAGGACTAGAAGACTCAAGCTTGCCTAAAACCTGCCCAGAATCCCTAGGCAGGATTATCTGTGAAGGGTCTCCCCAGACAAAGCCAGTCTGCAAAGATTGAAATAAGTGTCTACTTCTTCAAATGCACAGACTTCAACATAAGGCAATAAGAAACAAAAAACACAACAACAACAACAAAATAACATGATAATCTTCCAGTAGCTGATACCCAAAGAAATGGAGATGTAAACACTGCCTAAGAACTTAAAATAAGTTTTAAAGAACTTCAGTGACCTTTAAGAAAATACAGCAAAATAATTTAATAAACTCAGCAATAAATGACAAAGTGAAAAACTTTCAAAGGAGATTAAAATTATTTTAAAAATCAAATAGAAATTCTGAAGTTGAAAAATACAATGAGTAAAATGAAAATTATAATATAGGTCATCAATAGCAGAACTGGTCAAGCTGGAGAAATAAACTGTAAACTAGAAGACGTTTATTTGAAATATATAGTCAGAGAAAAAAAGAAGAAAAAGGAATGAAGAAAGCTTATTGGATTTATGAGACAGCATCAAAAGAGGAAATATTTGAGAGATAGAAGTTTGTGAAGAAGACAAAGGAGAGATAAAGCTTATTTAAGAAATGGCAAAAGCTTTCCAAATATGCGGGAAATATACATATCCAGCTATAGAAAAGTCAAAAGTCTTCTATCAGATTAATTCCAAACAGGAATACACAAACATACCTTATAATCAAACTGTCAAATCTGAAAGATAAGGAAAGGAACCTGAATACAGTAAAAGAAAAAAAAATGACATATAAAAAGTTCCAATAAGTCTAGTGATAAATATATATATGTATATATGTGTGTGTGTGTGTGTGTATATATACACATATACATATATATCAATACACACACACACACACACACACACACACACACACAATGTTTATTTATTTATTTTAAATGCTGAAGGAAGAAAACCACCAACCAAGACTACTACACTGGCAAAGCTGTTCTTGAGAAATGGAGCGATACATACTTTCCCGAATGAATAAAAACGAAGTTCATCACCACCAGACCTGTCTTACAAGAAATACTAAAGAGACTTCTTCAGGCTGAAAAGAAAGGACACTTAGCTACATGAAAACATATGAAAGTATAAAAATCACTACTAAAAGTAAGTACATGGTCAAATTAAGAATATTCAAATATTGTGATGGTAGGGTATAAATTACATGTCTTTATTGTGAAGGTCAAAAGACAAAACTATTAAAAATAGCTACAATAATTTGTTAAGAAATACAAAAAGGTAAATTGTGAATCAAAACATTTTAGTACAGAGAGATTGAGTAAAAATGTAATATTATTTTATGCAATCCACATTTGGATGTTAAGATTGTCGGGTTAAAATAGCCTGTTATAACTGTTTTATGTAAGTTTCCTTATATCCACAAATGAAAAACCTATAGTACATAAACAAAAGATTAAAACTAAGAAATTAAAATACACCATTAAAGAAAATTACCTAATCACAAAAAAAGACAGCAATAGAAAAAGAAATGCTAGATCAATATGACAACAAAAATACAATTAACAAAATGACAGTAGGAAGTTCTTAACTATCAATAATTACCTTAAAGGTAAATGGATTAAATTATCCAATCAAAAGACATGGAGTGGTTTAATTGATTTAAAATAGAAAACAAGATTGAACTACATGTTGCCTACAAGAGACTCACTTCACCTTTAAGAATAAACATAGAATGAAAGTGAACGAATGGAAAAAGATATTCCATGCAATTGGAAACTAAAAGAGAGAGCAAGAGTTGCTAAACTTTTATCAGCTAAAACAGACTTTAAGTCAAAAACTGTAAAATAAGACAAAGAAGTTCATGATACAATGATAAAGGGCACAGTTTATCAAAACATAACAATTATACATGTGTGGTCACAATATGAGAGCACCTTAATATACAAAACAAATATTTATAGATCTGAAGAAGAGATAGACTGTAATACTATAATAACTGAGGACCTAAATTACTCAGGTTCAGAAATGGGAAGATTATCCAGATAGAAAATCAATAAGGAAATATCACATTTACACTACACTTTAGACCAAATGGATCTAACAGATACATACAGAACATTCCATCCACCAGCAACAAAACACACATTCTTCTGAAGGGCACACAAAACATTGTCTAGGCTAGATCAAGTTTAAGGTCAGAAAGCAAGTCTTAAAATTTTAAGAAATTTAAAATTATATTAAATATATTCTCCAGTCATAATGGTATAAAGCTAAAAATCAATTAGAGGAGTTTCAGAAAATTCATAAATACATGGAAATTTTAAAATATGCTCCTAAGTAACAATGGGTCAAAGAAAAAATTAAAAAGAAAGCTAAAAAATATCCTGAGACAAACATAAGTGTCCATACAACATATCAAAACTTACAGAATTCAGCAAAGCAGTTCTAAGAGGAAAGTTTACAGCAATTAATGTTTACATCAAAAGAAAGATTTCCAATAAACAACCTAACTATATAGCTGAAGGAACTAGAGAAAAAAATGGAACAAACTAAGCCCAAAGTTAGAAGGAAGGAAATAGTAAAGATCACAGCAGAAACAAATAAAATGGAGACGAGAAAAACAATTTTAAAATCAATGAAACTAAAAGTTGTTTGTTTAAAAAGATAAAATAGACAAAGCTTTAGCTAAACTAAGAAAAACAGAAGATACCAATACAGATGATTTATAGATACTGTGTTTTTTACAAATCAAAGGCTTGTGGCAATTCTGCATCCACAAGTCTATTGGTGCCATTTTGCAAACAGCATGGGTTCTCTTCCTGCCTCTGTGTCACGTTTTGGTAATTCTCACAGCATATCAAATTTTTCATTATTATCACATTTGTTATGGTGATCTGTGATCAGTGATCCTTAACGTTACTATGTAATTATTGGGGGCACCACAGATTGCACCCACATAAGATGGTGACTTAATAAATGAGGTATGCATTCTGACAGCTCCACCAACTAGCTGTCCTTCCATTTTTCTCTCTCTCCTCCGGCTTTCCTATTCCCTGAGACACAATAATATTGAAATTCGGTGAGTTAATAATTCTACAATCGCCTCTAAGTATTCAAGTAAAAGGAAGAGTCACACATCTCTCACGTTAAATAAAAAGCTAGAAATAATTTAGTGAAGAAGGCATGTCAAAAGCCAAGAGAAGCTGAAAGTTAGGCCTCTTGCACTAGTTAACCAAGTTGTGAGTGCAAAGGAAAAGTTCTTGAAGGAAATTAAAAGTGCTACTCCAGTGAACATGCATATGATAACAAAATGAAACAGTCTTGTCGCTGATGTGGAGAAAGTTTCAGTGTTCTAGATAAAAGATCATATCGGCCACAACATTTTCTTAAGCCAAAGCTTAATCCAGAGCGAGAGTCTAACTCTCTTCAATTCTATGAAGGCTGAGAGAGGTAAGGAAGCTGTAAAGAAAAGTTTGAAACTAGCAGAGGTTGGTTTATAAAGTTTAAGGAAAGAAGGTATTCCCGTTACCCAAAACTGCATGTGAAGCAGCATGTGCTGAGGGAGAAGCTGCAGCAAGTTATCCGGAAGATCTAGCTAAGATAATTAATGAAGGTTGCTACATTAAACAACAGATTTTTAATGCAGATTTAAAAGCCTCCTATGGAATTAAGTTGTGATCTAGGACTTTCCTATCTTTCTATACCTACAGTTTTCTCATGTAAAAAATTACGGGAATGGCTGAGATTATTGACAAAGCCCCTCACAGGTCTAAAGTTTTGTGATCCAAGATTGTTCACCAGGAATCTACAAATTACCTAAAGCCGTGGTATGCGTAACCTAAAGCAAAGCCTACATTTTCAAGTTATATTTTTAAAAAGTAGCTTATAAATATAAATAAGAGTACAGGCAAAAATACATGGCTATATCCAATATTCTCTTCAAGAACCCTGCAGCAATTTGTTTTATGAAAAATTACGTCTTCACAAAAATATCTTCAAAGATATTCCACTGAGAGTCCATAGTTTTTCCCATCCTTTAAATGTACTAGAATCAGGAAAGACACATAAAAATTGATCAGTATTCTTTTCATCCTGTCCTAGTTTACATTTTCATTATTTTTTTTCTTACTTGCTGATGTCCCATGTGAATGTAAGCATTACCTTACCTTACCCTTGGACTTCCATGGAATTAACGAACTGTTGCAATAGCTTATCATAATTTGTGTTCATAGTTTAGTGTTCTGTCTGGCTTATAATTATTTTTAGTACAGATCTGCTAGTTCAGTAAATGCCTTCATTATTCTTAGAGCTGAAGAAGCTTTTGGTTATGCAGAACTTGTCTTGTCCCTGCACCTTCCTTCTTGGCCACTGCTTGTAGTAAACATCGTTTGTGCTCCATTTTAATAGAGCTGCCTGCAGAAGGTCATTTATTAGGTAATCACTTGTCTGTGAAAAATTCTAATTACTCTGTGTTTGTCAAAGGGAGGAAAATAGCATTGGATTTGAATGCTGAATGAGAAGCAAACCAGAATGCAGATAAGGAAATCAGAAGTTTTTTAAATTGGTAGATAAAAACATGTGTTAAGTGCACCTACATTTTGAGGGTTAAAAAGAAAAGATACTCTATCAGCTATAATAAAGATAAAAAAGCATAGAGTTTATGGTGTTATCAATCTGGAGTTAAAGCAAAAAAAAAATAGTTTATGAATGTTACAGGGATTGACTTTTCCTGTGGAATCTTAGTGCCCCCTGCTGATCCTCAGAAAATGTTTTACATTTACATCGGTTGCTGTTTTTCTTTCCTCATGGGTATTTTTCTATCATGATATTTCCTTTTCAAGGAACAGAGTTTTTTTCTATGTGACTCTCTATCGCAATAATACTATCACACATTAGTATCTGTATATAGCTTCTCATAAAATAGTGATCAAAAATGCATATTCACAAGCTTTAAAAGAGTGCAGAGTTTGAAATTACTACTTGTATTCTAACTGAACTAGTTGAACTTTTAATTAAAAAGAAAGAAATCATTACCCATAGAAAGAAAATAAAAGTGAAAGCACATAATGACACTATCAGTGACCCAGACTGCAGCACTGTTTCTGAGTTGCTGTTGAACCAGTTCCTTGTTTGTGAACAGCATCAGTTTATAACTAGACACAGACATATCAGATATCAAGACACAACACATTGTCAAAGATCACTTATTAGTAACATCAATGTTGTCCACATTTTAGTCTCCTCTCATACATTATATGTGAGAAAAATACTATTATTCTCATCTGAGGGGTGGCGGAAATGAGACTCATAAAACTTATGTAATTGTCAGAAGGTTGTGAAACCATAAATGACAGATAGCATCTTAGATTATTTTTATAACACAATGGAATATAAAAGCATTTTCCATGACTACTCCCCTCTCCACTCCAGGTTATTTCAAAGCAAATCACAGACACTTATAAATATTTTAGTATTTATCTCTAAAAATAAGGTCTCTTTAAAAAGCGTTTTCAAAAATCTAGCAAAACCAAGATATTTAGCTATGATTTCAATGTCCACACTCTCTTCATCAATTAACCATTTCTTTTGTTTTCTGATGCTTTGATATCTGATTGCCTTGCTGACCCAACAAGGACTGCTCCCTTCCAGGTTTAGCTAATTCCTGGAGATGGTAAACAACTCACCTTTGCAAAATGAACACAATTTTTAAATGGAAACCAAATCACTCCAGAGGCAGGTACCAGACAACTAGGGCAAACTCCTGTGCCCCAGAGCCCCACTGAAAATATTCAGCCTAAACAATCACAAACCTGATTGTTCTGCCTCAGCCATTCCTTCCCACAGAAACCATAATAAAGACTTATTTCACCTGTGCCCACCCTGGTACCTCCTTGTGTGGTCCTTCATGGTAGACGGTGCCCCCTGGTTTGGGGATCTGCAGGTATAACAAACTATCCTTCCAATGGCAGTTGTCTACTGATCTGTTAACATTACCACATATGAATAATAATAAATCCTATTAACACAAACCACTACCCTACAGCAACTATACACATTCTTTTTCCATCACATGTTAATGAGAAGATAAAATTCACATAAAATAAGTATGTCCTAATCTCAGAAATGCTGAATTATGGGGTCAGTGACCCACAAAGCATTTTTATAAGTAGAATAATCCTTTCACATTAATCAAAAAT
This sequence comes from Aotus nancymaae, assembly GCF_030222135.1. Classification (NCBI taxonomy): domain Eukaryota; kingdom Metazoa; phylum Chordata; class Mammalia; order Primates; family Aotidae; genus Aotus; species Aotus nancymaae. The sequence continues at coordinate 29,041,385 of NW_026988435.1, forward strand.
GACTGTCAGCTATTTCACATCATTAAATGGCTTCATTGATGTTCTTGAGTGTCAAAAAGTCATTTCCCCAAACCATCAACTTCGACACAAATCCTGAGACATGATAACATCAAGCAGCCCACACCAACAAAGCAGTCGGATTTTAATAATACTAAAATGGATTTAAGGTAAAAGGTAACTTGGAGTCAGTTTGTCTGAGGAACTGCAGAAAAAAAGATAGAAGAGGGTGGATCCTTAGCAGTCCAAATTTCTGTGTGGCTAACTTGAATCAACAAGACTTTGATACCTAACATGAAAGTTTCTATCGATAAGGAGAAAGAAGGCACCAAACAAGTTTCTCAACTAGATTGTTCAATTCTCAACACCATTCTATAATTTAAACCATCCTCACTTCATAGATGTGAAATTCAAGACTCAGAAATACTAAGATGCTTGCCTGTTAAATTTCAAAACCTTGTTCTCACTTTACACATCATGTTCTTCCCACCAAGCCCCAGCATATTCACAAATGTCTAAACTCTTTAGCCAAAGCTGTTGTATAAGGCAATTCTTGCATTTCAAATAAATATTTGGTATTATATATAATCTTTTTCAATCATAAACAATTAAATTTGGGTGAAGTTTCAGGTGGTTTCTGGCATAAAACCACTTAATGCCAGTTGGCCACAGCCAGCCTCAGCTATCACCGATGTAGTATTTTTCCCACATCCCTACGTAACACTAAGGCAGTGTCTATACTTGTTAGTTTGTATGACCCTTCTCAGGTAGTCTATTCCAGTACCAAGATGCTGTTCAGCACTAAGATACCTTCAGCCCAGAATGGCCTAGCCAGATTTAAGGGGTGAGGTGAGGAAGGGAGATACACAGTAAAATTTGAATTTCAGATAAACGGCAAATGATGCTTAGGATAAGTAAGTCCCATGAAATATTTAGGACATTCTTTCTACAGGAAAAAAGTATTCCCTATTTATCCATAATGCAAATTTAACTAGGGATCCTGTATTTTACCTGGCAACCCTAGTCCAAAGTCTTCTAGAAAGCCTGAATTCGTTGTGTGAGAGGTGGCCCTGTGCTGAGGAAGAAGGCTAAATCCAGAACCCAGTTCCCACATATTTCTTGAAATATAAAAATGCTATGAGGCTCCTCCAGGCCACATCTGTAGGTAATTTTACTCCCATGACACATCTAGGAAATCACAAAGATAATCCAGAACCAGATAAGCTTCCAGAGTAGAAGCAGCAAGACAGCAGTGGTTATTTACTTGACTAACTCATTCTTTATCCCAATAAGACCCACAGAATCTCAGACTTGGCATTTTGGTGTCTTCATAATGGATGGATGTGGAGACGTAAGAAAGACATCAGAGAAGACAGAAAAGAAAGATAATTGTCATTATATAAACCTAGAAACAAGTAAGTTGCACATACCATCTTTAATATATCAAAATAGGTTTTATTATATGTATTGCTTTAATTTTAATTCACATTTTATAATAATAAACAGCTCAGAGTATGATTATTTTGGAGAAAGTGGTGTACCTATTTCAGACTGTTTGGAAGAGGCTTATATTTAATTCACTATAATATTTCTAAATTCTTCTTGTGGCAGTTTTAGGCCCTTGGTATGTTATGATTTCTTGGATCCACAAGATAGGGAGACATCTCTTTAGTCAACGTTGTTTCCTGTGAGAATAATTCATTTTTAAAGAAAGATATAATTTATTTATCAGAATTCAGACTGCTATTGCTGCACATTACCTGCAAATATTTTATGAGGTTTGGTTGTTTTTTTTTTAACTTTGAAAACTCATAACTCGTTTCAGTGAGGGTGAAAGCTTTGACTGAAAGATGAAAATAACAATGACAGTCTCACACAAAGTGTCAAAAAGGGTTTCGACTTGAGGGAATATTGGTGGTTTGGTGACATCCATCTTAGTATATATTTCTAGAACAGTGAATATCATATTGTTCCACTTGCCAAAATGTCATGAATTTAAAGCTGGTCTCAGAAAAATACCATCAATGCTGACTGTGAAATTTCCTCTGACTTAAGAGGAAGAACAGTATTACATGCTCTCTTTTGTGCAAGAACTGTTATTATTAAAGCAATTTATATCAAAGTCAGTTTTTCTGGGCCAGCCATATACTTGGAATGCCTGATGACAAACTCCAAACTCATTGAAGCAGTGAAGACACTTAAAGAGAGTTCAAGAAAAACAGCTTCTTATAAATGACTTTGAAATCTGATTTAGCACCCTATCTAAGAAAATCATGGTTCAAGATATTTTCACATATACGATGAACATTAGAACAAGACAGTGATGGCAGTTTATTTTACTGTGAAAATAAACTGGTAGTGAAATGATCATAGCAGAAGGTAATGAACATGAATAAGAAATACCACTTGGAAGGGAAGACATACTGGGACTTAAGCAACTTAGCATTATTTGAACAAGATAACCTTGATAGCTACTTCCCAACTTGAGGTTCCATGATTCTCTGATTATGAGAAAACTCTCATCACACATTTCAGGATGTATGAGTAAATGACAGAAAAAAAAATTTACATTTTTGAGGAAATGCTTTTTATAGCTGATATCTTTTTAAATTATTTATTTGCACTTTCTTTTTTTTTTCTTTGAGGGGCTTAAAATAACAAAGATTTATTTATTCCTCATGCAGATATTAATACAGGTTATTTGGGGTTCCATGCCATATAATCACACCTGGGACACATTCATCACTGGTCACCTGGGGATTCTTCTCATGACATTTTTGCTGTGGGATCCCAGATGACAAAGCAGCTTGAATGTGGAAAAACTCAAACTATGTTTCTCCCACTAGTGTTTGTATTGTCTTTATACACATTTTAACCCAATATTTTGTTTTTTAGAGTAGTTAAGTTTCCAGTTCTTATTAATGTGGATAATTTTACAAAAATGTAAGTCAAATAATGCTGTGCTGTTATAATAATTTGATGTCTGCCATTATTATCCAAGTGTTTATGATCACATTTCCCTGGATATAGATGTTATTGTTGGGAAATAAATCATCAAAGACATCCTTACTCTTCTTCCTCTTACTGTGTGTAGACGGAAGTCTCAGAATTCTGTGAAACATCGAGTTTCTCTCTGCCTCATAAGCAAATAAAACAAAACTTAAACTTTATATTGATAGTTGTTTGCATGGTTTAGAATATTTAAACTGTTCTACGGCTCCCTGGGGTTGCCTGAGATCCTTTCAGAGGGTCAGTGAAGTTAAAACTATTTTCACAATAATACCAACATATCATTTACCTTTTTCACTATGTTGACATTTGCACGAACGGTGCAAAAGCAATGGTGGGTAAAACTGTTGTTGTCTTACCATTAATCCAGGAAGTAACAGTAAGTGTAATAACACTCATTGTATATGCCGTCAAAAATATATTAATATGTTCAAAGTAATTTTAAAAGCCAGTTTTAAGAACATTGTTGATGATGTAGTAGAAAATATTGTCTCAACCTTGAGTTGAGGTCCTTTGAGATATTTTGTGTAATCAATGAGAAGTAAACAGAAAGCATTCCCACTCGTACTAAAGTGTGATGGTGTCAAACAATTGCCACCAGGAAAAGAAGGTGGCGGTTGTTTAAGGCGCAAGTTAATCCAGCTTCCTTTTAAATCAAATACCATTTTTGTTTAAAAGAATGATGAAAAACTACATTTATTAATAACTAGAGATTTAGTGATATTTTCTTTAAAATTAACAAGGTGATACTGTCAGTTCAAGGAAAAAAGCTGACAGTATTTGTTACCAATGATGAAATTCCATTTTTAAGCAAAAATTAGAATTTAAGAAAACTTATATCCAGATGGCAATGAGCTTGACTATCTCACAGTGCTTACTTTTCTGATGAGATTGATTATACATCAATAAATATAATTTTTATATTGTATAATAAGATACACCAAAATTCAGAAGGTCTGCATAACTCAGGAACCAATATTATCTAATAATCAATGCATAATCTTACAAAATCATATAGGGGTATAGACACATTCAAAGGGCAATAGAGACCAATACATTTTAAGGCAAGAGTATACAAAGTTTACTGACTTGATTTCAGATTCTGTTACAACTAACCTTTAAGAAACTAAAGACATTGAGTTTTGATGGGGTATCAAGAAAAACATCAACAATTATCTGAAAAGACTAATAAAATAATTCCCCCTTTTCTAAAACTCATCTGTGTAAGGCTAGATTTTTCACGTACTTCAACTAGAAGGTATTGCAAGGGATTGATTACAGAAACAGATATTACTATGATTATTCTACTGCCTTCTAATTAGCCAAACATTAAAGAGATTACAAAAATGTGAAACAATTACACTATTCTTGAAAAAATTATATTCATTTTGAATAATTATTTTTAATAAAAATATTTCATTTTTATTAATGTGATGGGTTTATTACTTTAAATTATTAATATTTTAATTTATCAGTTTTAACTTCTCATTTATTAAGTACCTACAGAGATAACCCATATCATGGCAAGAAAGCTTGTTACAGAACACAATAATTTTATATATATATATATATTTTTTATTGTACCTTAGGTTCTGGGGTACATGTGCAGAACATGCAGGATTGTTGCATAGGTGCATACACGGCAATGTGGTTTGCTGCCTCCAACTCCCTGTCACCTATATCTGGCATTTCTCCCCATGTAAATCCCTCCCCAACCTCCCTACCCCCGCTACCTCCGCTGTCCCTCCCCTATTTCCCCCAATAGACCCCAGTGTGTGATGCTCCCCTCCCTGTGTTCATGTAGAACATAGTAATTTTTAAGACTGTAAAGACGTCTTCAGAACAAAAATTTGAAACATTTTGCTCTAGAGCAATGTGGAATTTTCTATCAACCAAGTAATTGTATAAGTTTTTTAGAGCATTATTCGCACAATTAAAACAACTGATTTTATATTCTCTTAGGCAAGTACCCAAGACATATATTCATTCCTCTTATGTATCTACATTTTTAAAATAAAAGTATTTCCATTTGCATTGATCAACTCAAGCATCTCTTCTACATCAATTATTCTAATGTTTCTCTGCTCAACTAACCAGCTTCTCTCTATTGGAAAAAGATTCAATATTGGGAGAAATGCACTTACTGGAACAAATTGAATCACAGGTTTCTAGAGATGCTTTTCAAAGACCATGTGATCACATTTTAGTGCTTGCTAAGCAGTAAATATCAAATCACTTTCCTGCTCTGCTCTGCAGAGCAGAAAGAGAAATCTACAAAAAGGCCAATAGAGTTAGGATCCACCACAGCCTTGAGACTGGGCTGTGTTTCTGTGGTTCACCCACATTTCACCCCCACTTTCTCGAGAAAAAAAAAAATAGGAACTGGAGAACAAGGTCAGAGAAGCTCTCTTGGATGTTAGAAGGGAAAAAAGGAGAAGAAAGGGTAAGCAGAAAATCAGGAAGGACATAAAAAAAATTACTGGGGAAACTAATTCTTAGTTACTCACCATTTCTTATGTTTGGGGAAACAGAAACAAGGAGGAAGTGTTGTTATAAGAATTGTTCTTTCGCCTCCCACTCTACCACCCACGTCTGTCAAGCGATCCCTGCTTCACTTTGTTTCCTCTACACTCTCTATTAACTCCTTTGTCCTCCTCTTCTTTCTCTTTTTTTTTTTTTTCTTATAGCAAAGAATTTTTGTCATTTTTTTGTTTCTTTTTCTCTGGTTTCTCTCCCTTTGCTAATTTTTGAAGATCATCTTTTCTGCCTATTTCTCTCACTTATCTCCTCAACCTTTCAAATCCTTTTTACTCTAGTCTCCTAATGCATTTGCTTCTCCCATTCTTCCCTTTCTATACTATGCAAATGGTGTTTAATTAACCAAAAGCAATAATCTGAATTTTCCAAATTTGAAACATTAGACCAGTAGGACTGACAGATTTGTAATCTCATGGGGACTTAGAGTTCGCAACATTTTGAAATTGTGTTTTCAATAAAAATCTAGAATACATGAAATGTACAATACAATACATGCATATGCATAATACAAACATATTCTAGACGACCCAGAATGGATATCTTTTTTAAAAACTTCTACTGCTCACTTTTAATGTGTCACTTTGTGTTTATATTTATAATTGTAAAAGTCTAGATTAAGGTCACATTATGTCATATTATTTTGAGAGGATATTTTTTATTTTTTTTATTATACTTTAAGTTCTGGGGTACATGTGCAGATCAGGCAGATTTGTTATATAGGCATACACACGCCATTGTGGTTTGCTGCATCCATCACCCCATCAACTACATTAGGTATTTCTCCTAATGCTATTCCTCCCCAATCCCCCCACCCTCTGCTATTCCTCCCCAAACCCCCTACCCCCTGACAGGCTCTGGTGTGTGATGTTCCCCTCCCTGTGCCCATGTGTTCTCATTGTTCAACACCCACTGATGAGTGAGAACATGTGGTGTTTGGTTTTCTGTTCTTTTGCCAGTTTGCTGAGAATGTCATGTCATATTATTTTCTTAAAAAAAGTTTCATAGTACTTCATTGGGAGGATTAAATCATCATATAATAACATAGACAAACCTAAATTTAAGAAAAAAACAACTGTGTCCTGTGCAAGCCAGGTATGGTAGCACATGCCTGTAATCCCAGCATTTTGGGAGGCCAAGACTGGCAGATCACTTGAAGTCAGGAGTTCAAGACCAGCCTGGACAACATGTTGAAACCCAGTCTCTACTAAAGATATAAAACTTAACCAGGTATGCTGTCAGGTGCCTGTGGTTCCTCTACTCTGGAGGCTGAGGCAGGAGAATCGCCTGAACCTGGGAGGCAGAGGTTGTAGTGAATGGAGATCACCCTACGGCCCTCCAGCCTGGGCAACGGAGCGAGAGAATATATTTTGCAGATGCTGCCTCAATTTGTATCTCTTCAAAACAGTTAACTAGCATAAGTATAGTAGTAAATATAGGCTGTTGTTCTGTTCCTAATTCCAGTAAAAGTTATATTAGATTATCATTTAATGCAGACTCCAACACTGTCACAGTACTAAATAGTTCCTTTCTTTTTCTTTTTTTTTTTTTGAGGTGGAGACTTGCTCTGTTGCCCAGGCTGCAGTGCAGTGGCATGATCTCAGCTGACTGCAACCTCCCCCTCCTGGGTTCAAATGATTCTCCTGCCTCGGCCTCCTGAGTAGCTGGGATTACAGGAATCTGCCACCACACCTGGCTAATTTTTGCATTTTTAATAGAGATGGGGTTTCACCATGTTGGCCAGGCTGATCTCAAACTCCTGACCTCAGGTGATCCGCCCCACTCAGCCTCCCAAAGTGCTGGGATTATAGGTGTGAGCCACTGCACCAGGCAGTACTAAATATTTCATTAGTGCAAAATAAAATAAGTTTCAATGACTTATCAAGTCTCCTTTTGGCCGGGCATGGTGGCCCATGCCTATAATCCCAGCATTTTGAGAGGCTGAGGCGGGTGGATCACGAGGTCAGGAGTTTGAGACCAGCCTGGTCAACATGGTGAAACCCCGTCTCTACTAAAGATACAAAAAATTAGCCAGTCATAGTGGTGAGTGCCTGTAATCCCAGCTACTCGGGAGTCTGAGGCAAGAAAATCGATTGAACCCGGGAGGCGGAGGTTGCAGTGAGCAGAGATTGCGCCGTTGCATTCCAACCTGGGCGACAGGGCAAGACTCTGTCTCAAAAAAACAAAAAAGTCTCCTTCCTGGGCTGGAACAGTGGCACACACCTGTAATCTCAGCACTTTGAGAGTCCAAAGAGGGTTTGAGTTCAGGAGTTCGAGACCCACCTGGACAACACAGTGAAACCCCATCTCTACTAAAAATACAAAAATTTGCCAGTCATGGTGGCATGGACCTGGAATCCCAGCTACTCTGGAAGCTGAAGCAGGAGAATCACTTGAACCGGAGGTGGAGCTTGCAGTGAGCCGAGATGGCCCCATTGCACTCCAGCCTGGGTGACTGAGGCTCCATCTCAATAAATAAATAATAATAGTAAACAGAGTCTCCTTCCTAAAACTGACAATCAAGAAATTTTCTTCATCAGAATTTTTATCAAGAATACATCTGATTGGTCTTTCTCTTTGAGTACTGAGTAAAATTCTATTTGGCTGACTTCCAGAAGAAAACTGTCATATCTGAAGCAGAGCAGGTAGATTCTGGTGAGAAGTAAGAGTCAGAGAAGGGAAGATATACAAAGTGATTTAAAGCTTTTGCAGTTTTTCGACTGTTGCCAGATGCAGTCCCTGTGGAACACAGGACAATAGAGAAAACTACGGGAAAAAAAACAGTATGTTCTGATCTGGAGAAGCAGAACACTGAATCTGAAGAAAGCACAGCTGCGGGGCAGAGTGGTAGAATCTTAGAAGGTACAGAGTCAGAAAGAGAATCCTCAAATTTGCCTACCATATCAGTCTCTGGCAACTCGTGAACCACTGTGAAAAGCAGACTCAAAGCAGCTCAACTACAGACAGAAGATATTATCTGAGAGCAGGGCTGCTGCTCAAGTGTTTGCAGTTCAAATCTAATCAGTGTAATAACTTCAGAAGGAATGGGAAGAACACTCATCAGAGGAACATAACAGAACCCAATATTTCTGTTATTACACTCAAAATGCACAATATATAATCTTTCAGAATTATGAAGAACTAAGAAAATGGAACACATTCTCAAAACAAACAAACTTCTAATGTTTCCAATCTCAAAATGACCCATATGTTGAAACTAGTGGACAAGAATTTTAAAGTAACTGTTAGAATTCCCTCAATGAAGTAAAATATGTTTGCAATAAATAAAGGATAGAAAATTGTACCAGAAAAATAAAAACAATTTTAAAAACCCCAAAAGAAATTCCATAAACAAAATATACAATATCTGAAAAAAAAATTTACTGCAGCAACGTAATATTCAAATGGAGATGACAGAAGAATAATTAAACTTGCAGACAGATCAATAGAAATTACACAATGTGAAAAAGAGAAAACAGGATGAAAAGTAACGAACACTTCTTTAGTGACCTATGGGGTAATATCAAATGCTCAAACATGTGTCTAACAAGAATTCTAGAAGAAGAAAGAATAAGAAAAAATATGTCAAGCAATAATAGCCAATACTGTCCCAAATAATTTATACATTCAATGCAGTTCCCATCAAGCTACCAATACCTTTCTTCACAGAACTGTAAAAAACCATCTTAAACTTCATATGGAACCAAAAAAGAGCCCGCATAGCCAAGACAATCCTAAGCAAAAAAAAAAAAAAAAAAAAAAAAAACAAAGCTGGAGGCATCATGCTATCTGACTTCAAACTGTATTACAAGGCTACTGTAATCAAAACAGCATGGTACTGGTACCAAAACAGAGATATAGACCAATGAAACAGAACAGAGGCCTTAGAAAGAATGCCACACATCTACAACCATCTGATCTTTGACAAACCTCACAAAAACAAGCAATGGGAAACAGATTCCCTATTTAATAAATGGTGTTGGGAAAACTGGCTAGTCATATTCAGAAAGCTGAAACTGAAAGCTTCCACAATGGTTGAACTAATTTACACTCCCATCAACAGTGTAAGAGTGTTCCTATTTCTCCACATCCTCTCCAGCGTCTGTTGTCTCCATATTTTTTAATGATTGCCATTCTAACTAGCGTGAGGTGGTACCTCGATGTGGTTTAGATTTGCATTTCTCTAATGACCAGTGATGATGAGCAATTTATCATATATTTGTTGGCCTCATATATGTCTTCTTTTGAAAAGTGTCTGTTCACATCCTTCACCCACTTTTGGATGGATTTGCTTGGTTTTTTTTCCTGCAAATCTGTTTAGTTCTTTGTAGATTCTGGATGTTAGCCCTTTGTCAAATGGATAGATTGCAAAAATTTTTTCCCATTCTGTTGGTTGCCGGTTCGCCCTAATGATTGTTTCTTTTGCTGTGCAGAAGCTCTTAAGTTTAATTAGGTCTCATTTGCCTATTTTGGCTTTTGTTGCCATTGCTTTTGGTGTTTTAGTCATGAAGTCCTTGCCTATGCCTGTGTCCTGAATGGTTTTGCCTAGGTTTCTAGGGTTTTTATGGTGTTAGGTCTTATGTTTATATCTTTAATCCATCAGGAGTTAATTTTAGGGTAAGGTTTCAGAAGGGGTCCAGTTTCTGCTTTCTGTACATGGCTAGCCAATTTTTCCAACACCATTTATTAAACAGGAGATCCTTTCCCCATTGCTTGTTTTTGTCAGGTTTGTCAAAGCCATATGAAAAAGATGAACTATACAAATATTTGTTTCCCATTTCAAATAAACTTCTTTAACAAACTCATTTTATTGTTATTTTCTTGATCATAATGTTTGATTGATTTGATTTGATTGAGCACTCATGCTGCTTACCAAAGATGAAGAGCATTGTCTCATCATAACTGGTGAACTCCCACCATAAAGCCAAAAATGAAGGAAACTGAGATCTGAAAATCAGGTATCATTAAAATAATACAGGATAAGAGAGCTTCCTATGATATGGAAAAATGTAACGTAAGTTTTTCTTAAAATTACCTTAAAAATACTCCTGGCCAGGCGCAGTGGCTCATGCATATAATCCCAGCACTTTGGGAGGCTGAGGTGGGCAAATGATGAGGTCAGGAGTTCAAGACCAGCCTGACTAATATGGTGAAACCCCATCTCTACTAAAAATACAAAAAATTAGCTGGGCATAGTGGCAGAAGCCCATAATCCCAACTACTTGGGAGGCTGAGGCAGGAGAATGGCTTGAACCCGGGAGGTGGAGTTTACAGTGAGCTGAAATCTCACCACTGCACTCCAGCCTGGGCAGCAGACTGAGATTCTGTCTCAAAAGAAAAAAAAAAAAAAAGAATACTCCTCATATTTCAACACTAAACATGTCATGTATTAGCCTTCATCTTCAACACAACCATTTCCCTGAAGGCTAATACATGACAGAGTTTGGTGTTTATGCAAAATGCCACATAGATTTGTCTTTTTAAATAATTTCAAAACCGTTTACCATTTGATTTGTACTACCATATAATTCCATAGCAATTACTCCACAATCACTTATAATAATGAAAGCAAATTCTGAAATGTAGATGAACATGAACATGGATTCAAATGCTGTAGATAATTACAGAAACTACATAAGTGAAGATAAAATGCTTCCGCTGTCATTTACTCTTGATTAGGTATTATAACATCTTGCAAGGAATTACCCAAATATTGCAATGGGTGTTTGCCAAGTCAAGACTAAGCTATCTCTAATTGTGCCTCACATATGTTAATAAAAAGCCTAAGAGTAAAACTTACACTCGTAAACTGAAAAGTATTTATATTTAATTTCAGTATGTAGTATATATTAATATTAATTTATTTTAACTAATATTGTGTTAATTTAAGAAGGCAAAGACTTATCATTTACTAAGAATTTTATTAAATCTCAGTTGTCATTAAATGAGAAAGGATATCAAATAGCCATGCTGTATTACTTAAAATAAAAGACTCATCTCCCTGCACCAGGAATGTACTTTGTTCCATCCTAGATTTCACAGGATAAACTGATTAGCAGCTCACCAAGAACTGTGAGAATTATTCAAAAGAACTAGAAGAGAGAAAACAGGAGGTTGTGAGAAAGTCACATAAAGAACAATGAATTATGTAAATTAGGAATTTTGCATCCTAGAGCTCATAAAATGAAAAAAAAAAATCCATTGCATTTTCTCTCAACTCAGTGAGAGGGATACTTTATCAAACACTTCTGAAAGTAAGACATCCTGCTGGCTTTATTTTATTAAACAGGGAATAAAACACATTGCTTTATTAGAGTTGTTTCAAGAATGCATCAAAGCTGTGAACTCTGAAGACAGAAATCAAAGACTAAAAAAAAATCACATCTGCTGTATCTTCCCCAAAAAAGTATATTTGACTATAATTAATGTAGAGTTGAAAGACAACTTGTGGAAATATGAATACATCACATGTGAAAGTGATTGTGCATTTAACTTTCTTATAACCATACATTATGACATCCTCGTCATTGAGAAGTTTATCTTCCTCATTATATAATAATATGATAATTGTTGAGAAATAGCATCCAGGAATTTTAAGAGTTCTCAATGAATCATATACTCAGTCTGGGTTACGTTTCACTTTGGGATTTATCAGATTAAACCTATACCTCAGTCATCATTTTATTCAGCTGGATTACAAATGTGAGTTTAAGCAAGAATCATTTCAGTCCCATTTTCTTTCTGAAGAAGTAAGGAGTCCCGAGCAGGCAGCAGCACACATCAGGCTGTGTGCTTCTCTGAAGACTTTGGAGAGACTGCCATATTGTGGGTCCCAGAGGCAAAATCAATACACTCCCACAGCCATGACTGCCCAAGTATTTCCCTGGCTTGTGGTCCTGCCTAGTCTCTTCCCAATCCCACCCTGGTGAGGCTGAAGCCATGTGTGGGGATTCTCAACTCACTTTTTTTTTTTTCTGCTCATCTCTATCAGACAATTTTTAATTCAGCATATAAAAATATAATAAAATAAAAAGAGAAACAAGTAGTTCACACTTTTACTTTTCTCTGTAACCTTAGGACAGCAATCATGGTATGATTATAAATACTCTATTAATAGGCCATGCAATGCAGTATCACAGTGAAAAATATAAGCTCTAAATTTATGCAAATCTTGGACTCTTCTGTCACTTATCAACTATATTTGAAGCAAGTACATTAACCTCTCTGACTCAGTTTCTTAACTTGCAAAATGAGGATAATGAGGTACCTAGTTTAAAGTGTTGTTTGAGAGTTAAATGACAATGTAAGTAAAATCCTAAAAATAATGTTTGCCACATACTAAATGTTTAATAAATGTTAGCATTTTTGCTATCATTATTAATTATCATTATTATGATAATAACATTCAAAGGTTAATATATTAACATAAATATTACTAGGTAGAAAATCGGGATTAAAAGTCTTCAAGAAAAAGTCAATGTGTCAAGGAGACGACTGAGGAAAAGAAATACAAGAATAGTGGGAACAGAAACAAAGAAAAGAGAAAGAAAAACTACAAGAAAGGTCAAGGGTTACATGGCTAAGAATATTCCAATATAAAAATTTCAGTTACAGTTCTTAGATTTCCACTCTGAGGCCAAAACATACCCACCAACTCTTGGGATGGTCGATCCACTCAGTTCTTCAGCACACAAGCACTTCCTCTCATTTAAGGAGGCCATCCAAAGAGTGAGATAGAGGGATTAGAATCTAAAGTAGAGCACAGTCTCTTGTGAATTACATTCAGAGGAATAAGAACCATGAAAAAGTAGGCATGCATTGACAAGACCTTCTGGCCAAATGGAAACCCTGAGTAGAAGAAAAGAGTAACAGTACAAAAGATAAATAAATAAAAATTTAAAGAAGTTGAAGAGTGAGAACAAAAGCAAACAAATAAGCAAGCAAGGTGGGGAAGACAGGGCAAAAGATCACAGTCTGCCCCTGGTATTCTGCTGCTTGCAGAATTGAAGACAAGAAGGTTGCATCAGAGAAAGGAAGTTATGGTCAGGGAGTTTGAAAACCCACTTTTCCTGAGACATTGTGGTAGCAGGTGGCACTTTTCCAGGTGGGGTTATGGACTGAGAGCTTCTTGTGCACATTTTTTTGTGTCTGCTTTGTTTATTAAGGGATCCCAATGTCAGTGAGGGTGAAATAAACAAAGACCATCTTCTTAGACACTGTCCTCCTGTATTTGCCAGTCATGCATCCTGCTATAGCCTGCTTCAAATTCTTCTTTTTTTCTCATCAAAAAGGTAACTTTTAACATTGTCTACAACTGAAAACCTGCATTTATGCTTGAGTGGTGGACTGCTCCCCAAACCCCATATCAATCCCATCATGTCACATTTATGCTTATGTGTTAAGGGTTCTCTGTCTCCCTTAGGATAATGGCTATATTAGTATTTTTTCCTACAAAATATATTAAATGCCTCAAACTTCTGGGCTTAAGTGATCCACTTGCCTCAGCCTTGCAAGTAGCTGGGATTCTGAGGGGCTTCAAGAATAGAAATGATGGAAAGGGAAATAGAACTGAGCAGAAAGCAAGTGTGACCTGTCTACTCAACACTACCAACTCTTCCTTAGACTCAGAGTCCAACAATCAAAAAGTAGGCTGATACAACTTCTGCTAAATTTGTCTGCTCCTACTGGTCCCATGATAACATCTTCTATGTTATACTTTAATTCTCACCTCTGATTTATTGTCTTGATTCATAAACTTACTACTACCTGACTAAAAAAACGAATATGTATTCACAAATCCAATCAAGTTCAATTAAGGTTATATTGACTGCATGTCATATGCCAATGTTGAACTATGGACATTTCAACATTTCAAATGGGCCAGCAGCCTCTACACAGCCTCAAACACCTTAAGCAGATGAACTTTAAAACCCACTAGAAAGTGGAGATGATTCTTGATTTGAACTGTGCAGTTTCCCTTTTGAAAAATAGTACTCAATTCAAGCTTGTGAACAATACTTGCTGGAAAAGTCATGAGCTAGTAGCCAACTGAAGTCTTATCTCTGGGCCCCACCAAATCATGAAGGAGGCACAGAATGTTCTATCCTATTGGCCACATGGATTATTTCAAGCACAGAAGAAACAAAGGGTATGTGGTAAATGTAACCTCAAAAATGCATCCAACCAGTTAGGCCAATGTCAAACCATCACAAATCTCAACTGCTGTCTCTCAAACTCAATAGACTGACTCTAGTCACACAATCCAGCAATGAATGACTCAGTCAGCATGGTAACAACAATGCCTTAAACATGTAAAGCTCTTCATGGTAAATCCTTTTCCCAAATCTCCTTTGATTTTCATTTCTTGAGATGACATGTAAGCAGTAAAGCTTTCCTTAAACTTCTAAATTCATTATGTCCTTACTTAATTTTGATTCCAACTTGGAGTTTTACAAAAACATAGCAACCAATCAAAGAAATGGACCACTTATGGTCGTCTCAATTCAAGGTAGCTAGCATTAGCCTACTCCTAAAGTCACGATTGACAATAATTTGCTTCATGTCAGATTTCACTTCACTAAAACAGGACTACAAGGAGCTATATTTACTATATGACCAGAAAAATTTAAAGTCATTATAACCTTTTAAAAAATATAGTTATGATAATTAATGATGCTTCAGTTACATAAAAAGAATATTCTCTGCATCTTCCTTTCAGAGATGAAGTTTTATTTATTTGCATCTAAAAACTTAACTGGTTTATTTCAATCTGTCTTATATTTTGGTGAAATATTCTTTTCTACATCTCTCCGATGTTTGAAACAATAAATATGTTATCTCAACTATTCTACATTTAATGATCTAAGAAACAAGTAAAGAAATGCTGAGATCTTGAACTAAGATCATGTTCATTACAAAAATGGTCAACCGCTGGGTGAAAATTGTGGTTCTCTAGGCAGATGTTTAGAACCTTCAACAGAATGAACTTTTAGGACAGAGTTTTGGACAACTTGGTGTCTTTACATCAACTATTGAGCATGAAAACATCTATTGATCTGTAGCCTAACTTGGAAATATAATAGTTCACACAAAAATACAACCCCAGTAAGTAGGATAGGCTTGAAAGCTTGGGAGGCAAAAATAAATAAAATTGAATAATTGTAGAGACAAATGTTTTATCTCCCACTCCCAACCAAAAATAAACTTATAAGTTGTAGAAGGAAATGTCAAGATGAGAAATTCCAATAATTAAGTTAGTGTCTATCTCCCACTCTGCACATAGGTTTGTTTTGTTTTGTTTTGTTTTGTTTTGTTATTGTATTTGGGCTCTGGGGTACATGTGCACATCCTGCGTCCTGTAGGACTGTTGCATAGGTACATCCAAATGCCCACTGATGATAGACTGGACAAAAAAATGTGGCACATATACACCATGGAATACTATGCAGCCACATAGTTTTTTTATACAACAAGGAGCAGTGGATGTGAATGGAAAACATATGCTGTGTAGAAAGAAAGGGCATCCAGCAGAAGGGCTGCTCCCAAAAGAATTATACAGAAAAAGAAATTGTGGAAACAATACCATGGTGAATGCTTAAAACATGTTTTGCTTTCTGCCTCTCCCCTTCTCATTCCTACTACCTCCCACTTCCACCTCTCAGGCCAACATCTTCATCAGCTTTTGTTTTCATTTTGTGTAACAAAAGCCAGGGAAGAATAGTGGAAATTGTTACGTAAATGCAAAAAAAAAGTTCATTTTCAATCAGAGGTGACATTACCCTCCAAATTCCACCTGGATCTGATTCAAAAAGCAAGAGAAGAGGGGAGAAAGGAGCTTAATTGAAATATGAAGTTGAGAGAGGATAAAAATTGTACCTTTTCTTTTCAACAAGGGCTGAATTTACATTTTTTAAAAGTCAAAACAGCTAACATTTTGGCAAACAAGCTGTTTCTGTTTTTGCCCAACTATCATGAAAAGCAAAGCAGAGCAGAAGTTGCTTTCTGTATAAAATATGGTAGATTGGAAAACGTTTACAATCCAAAGGCATATTCCAAACCTACCACGATATAGAGTTACATAACCCGGAGTTAAGGATCCTACATTCTCCTCTCCACTCTGCTGCTATCATTGACTCAGATTCTTCTATATCGCTAAACTAGCCTCCTAGTTTACAAGTTAGTCATCCTTTAAAGCTTCATTGATTCTGACAGGCTATAAACAAAGGCAATTATCTTTCCTGCTTCCTTTTCAAGAGGCGGTATAACTTAGTGGTTCAGGTCTCTTACTTTACAGTTCAGGATGTCGATGCTTGTATTTTAGTCCAATCACTTATTAGCTATATAGTCTTAGACACCTATCCGTCATGTGTTCATCTGTAGAATCACAAACATTATTATGTGATGTTATGTGTGAGGGTCATATAAGTAAATTGACCCCCAAATGCATAAGGAGCTGAGAAACCAAAGAATAAGGCAAACAAATCTAGTTTGTTAGTAAATGCTGATTTATTAGGGAAACTTACAGACAGAATGTGGTCTCAGGTAGCTGCAAAACAGGTAGATCTCTGCATTGAAAGCCCCCGGACTCAGGGCTTATATCTCAAGGAAAGAGTATGTGTGCTCTGGAAGGAATGTGTAAGTAACTACTATGGGCATCACAGCTTACAATGTATTCAACATCAAAGGTTGTTTTGGAGGAAAGGCAAAACTTACAGTGAGTAAGTATTTCTACACAAAGAGTAACTAGACATTTAGACATTTTGGAAGCATTTCCGAACTTGGGGTTAGTCGGGAGTCACACGATGGATTCTCATCTCAAACTGAGTCACTCTTGTCCCCACACATAAACTTAATTATTCATAAGATAATTTAAAAATAAGTCAGTTGATTCTATATGCCAGAAGTTGCTCTAAGCACTGGAAATACTGTGATCAAAAAGAACACAAGTCCTTGACCCTGTAAACTTAGATTCTAATTAACAAAGAAGGAAACAAGATAATTTTCATGATAGGATATGTGCTATGAATAAAATAAAAGGAATGATGTATAAAACGAGTGACTGAGTGAGGACGGCATTGTAGATGGCATGATCAGAGATGACATCTAAAAGGAAGTAGCACTTGATACCAGATAAATGGTTTGTGGAAGACAGCCAAGCCTAGACCCTAGAAGTGAGCATTTTAGGCCAGTGTATCATAAGGTACAAAGGTCCCAGGGGTTGTAGGAACTTGACTTTTACAAAAATACAAAACGCCAGAGCAAAATAAATGACAGAACAAATAGTGGGTGAGGTGGCCCAGGCTCTCAGCCTGGGTGGCAGAGACTGGACTAGATTTAGACTGTGCTTGAAAAGCTTGGGGACTATGTGGATGTCCTCTATTTCCCACTCCAAATCCTCTCTCCACGCTTCTCCTTCCTACTTTGTGACCAGGAGGCTTACTTTCATTCCAATGAAAGGATACTTTTCACTTGGGTTCAGCCAGTATAGGTATGCTAGGCTATTCCTGCATTGCTATAAAGAAATACCTGACACTGGGTAATTTATAAAGAAAAGAGGTTTAATTGGCTCACAGTTCTGCAGGCTGTACAGGAAGCATAGCAACATCTGCTTCTGAGGAGGCCTTAGGAAGCTGCCAGTCATGGCAGAAGGCAAACAGACAGAGTAGGCACATCACATGGTGAAAGCAGGAGCAATCAAGAGGAGAGATGTCACATACTTTTCTTTTCTCTCTTCTCCTCTCCTCTCCTCTCCTCTTTTCTTATCTTTTCTTTTCTTTTCTTTTCTTTTCTTTTGAGGTGGAGTCTCTCTCTGTCACCCAGGCTGGAGTGTTGTGGCATGATCTCAGCTCACTGCAACCTCTGACTTCTGCATTCAAGTGACTCCCCTGCCTCAGCCTCCTGAGTAGCTGGGATTATAGGTGCCTGCCACCACTTCCAGTTAATTTTGGTATTTTTAGTAGAGACAGGCTTTCACTATATTGGCCAGTCTGATCTTGAACTCCTGGCCCCAAGTGATCCACCTACAATGGCCTCCAAAAGTTCTGGGATTACAGGCATAAACCACTGTGCCCAGCTGGTGTGACACACTTTTAAACAACTAGATCTCATGAGAACTCAATCACTATCACAAGGAGAGCATCAAGGGGATGGTACTAAACCATTAATGAGAAATCCTCCACCATGATCCAACCAATCCCCACCTCCAATACTGGGGATTACAGTTCAATATGAGATTTGGGTGGGGACACACATCCAAACTATATCAATAGGTTCCAAGCAGGAGCTCAGAAGCCTGATAGAAAGTGAAGATGTTTAATCTAATGTTTAGCTTAAGTCACTACATTTAGCTCTACTCTTCTATGAAAGCCACAGACTTTGTGTGGGAATGGCCTACCACCTATGTTAACCCCAGGGTTTTGTACCCTGGGTACAGGACCAATTGTTTTTCCCAACTTCTGCCTACAGGGCTTAGTCCCTGTACTGAAGTTTCCTCAACTGATCCAGGATAAATATGCCATCTCTTTCTTGCCAGCACCCTGGCTGATGTGTGGAATGGGGTAAGATTTTGGAGTTTAATCCCAAAAGACACCATATATGTAAAATGACTTACAATGTACACAGTAAATACTTTGTATATGCTCATGTTCCTATGATTTTCCCATTGAGAAAAATTACCAGTTCATCAGTGCATCTGAATATTGCATTAGGGAAATATCAGAACCCTCTCTTTTGCTCTCCTAGGCAGTGGTCAACATATGGATTTATAGCTATCAGTAAAAAGTGGATCTGGATCAAATGGAATGCTTGGCTCTGCCTCATCCCTCCCCATTGAAAATGGGGAATGACAGGTCATGAATATATGAGTGAGATTAACTTACACATTCTGGTTAAGTGAGAAAATGCAAAGGTCTGAGAGACTGTTCAAATTAGAACTCAGAATTCAGAAACTAACTCAGAACCACTCAACTTCATGGAAACTGAACAACTGGCTCTTG
Organism: Aotus nancymaae; assembly: GCF_030222135.1. Lineage (NCBI taxonomy): Eukaryota > Metazoa > Chordata > Mammalia > Primates > Aotidae > Aotus > Aotus nancymaae. The sequence continues at coordinate 29,060,920 of NW_026988435.1, forward strand.
AATCTTGACTGGATAAACAGTAAAATGAAGGTAGAAATAAAGATGTTCTTCAAAACTGACAAGAATGAAGACACAACATACCAGAATATTTGGGACATATTTAAAACAGTGTCTACAGGAAAATTTATAGCAATAAACGCCCACATGAGAAATGAGGAAAGATCTAAAATCAACACCTTATTGTCAAAATTGAAAGAGCTGAAGGAGCAAGATCAAAAAAACTCAAAAGCTAGCAGAAGACAAGAAATAACTAAGATCAGAGCAGAACTGAAGGAGACAGAGATAGAAAAAACTCTTCAAAAAAATCAATAAATCTAGGAGCTGGTTTTTTGAAAAGATCAACAAAATAGACCACTAGCCAGATTAATAAAAAAGAAAATGGAGAAGAATCAAACAGATGCAATAAAAAATGATAAAGGGGATCTCACCACAGATTCCACAGAAATACAAACTACCATCAGAGATTACTACAAACAACTCTATGCACATAAACCAGTAAACCTGGAAGAAATGGATAAATTCCTGGACACTTGCATCCTCCCATGCCTAAACCAGGAAGAAGTCAAAACCCTGAATAAACCAATAACAAGGGCTGAAGTTGAGGCAGCAATTAATAGCCTACCAACCAAAAAAAGCCCAGGTCCAGATGGGTTCACAGCTGAATTCTACCAGACATACAAAGAGGAGCTGGTACCACTCCTTCTGAAACTATTCCAAATAATCCAAAACACAGGGAATCTTTCCCAAACCATTTTATGAGACCAACGTCATCCTGGAACCAAAACCCGACAGAGACTCAACAAGAAAAGAAAACTTCAGACCAGTATCCATGATGAACATAGATGCAAAAATCTTCAACAAAATACTGGCAAACCAATTGCAACAGCACATCAAAAAGCTTATCCATCACAATCAAGTTGGCTTCATCCCAGGGATGCAAGGCTGGTTCAACATAAGCAAGTCTATAAACGTAATTCACCACATAAATAGAACCAAAAATAAAAACCACACGATTATCAGAATAGATGCAGAGAAGGCCTTCAACAAAATTCAACAGTGCTTTATGCTAAAAATTCTTAATAAACTAGGTATTGATGGAACATATCTCAAAATAATAAAAGCTATTTATGACAAACCCACAGCCAATATCATACTGAAAGGGCAAAAACTGAAAGTATTCCCTTTGAAATCTGGCACTAGACAAGGATGCCCTCTCTCACCACTCCTATTCAATATAGTATTGGAAGTTCTAGCCAGAGCAATTAGGCAAGAAAAAGAAATAAAGGGTATTCAGTTAGGAAAGGAGGAAGTAAAATTGTCTCTAGTTGCAGATCACATGATTGTATATTTAGAAGACCCCATCATCTCAGCCCAAAATCTCCTGAATCTGATAAGCAACTTCAGAAAAGTCTCAGGCTACAAAATTAATGTTCAAAAATCACAACCATTCTTACACACCAATAACAGACTTAAAGAGAGCCAAATCAAGAACAAACTACCATTCACAATTGCTATAAAGAGAATAAAATACCTAGGAATACAACTAACTAAGGATGCAAAGGACCTCTTCAATGAGAACTACAAACCACTGATCAAGGAAATAAGAGAGGAAACAAACAGATGGAGAAACATTCCATGCTCATGGTTAGGAAGAATCAATATTGTGAAAATGGCCATCCTGCCCAAAGTAATTTATAGATTCAATGCTATCCCCATTCAGCTACCTATGATCTTCTTCATAGAACAGGAAAAAACCACCTTAAACTTCATATGGAACCAAAAGAGAGCTCATATAGCCAAGTCAATTCTAAGCAAAAAGAACAAAGATGGAGGCATCATGCTACCTGACTTCAAGCTATACTACAAGGCTACAGTAATCAAAACAGCATGGTACTGGTACCAAAACAGAGATATAGACCAATGGAACAGAACAGAGGCCTCGGAGGCAAAGCCACATATCTACAACCATCTGATCTTTGACAAACCTCACAAAAACAGGCAATGGGGAAAGAATTCCCTGTTTAATAAATGGTATTGGGAAAACTGGCTAGTCATGGGCAGAAAGCAGAAACTGGACCCCTTCCTGACACCTTACACTAAAATTAACTCCAAATAGATTAAAGATTTAAACATAAGACCTAATACCATAAATACCCTAGAAGAAAATCTAGGCAAAACCATTCAGGACATAGGCATAGGCAAGGACTTCATGACTAAAACACCAAAAGCATTGATAACAAAAGCCAAAATAGACAAATGGGATCTAATTAAACTCCAGAGCTTCTGCACAGCAAAAGAAACAGTCATTAGAGTGAACCAGCAACCAATAGAATGAGAAAAAAGTTTTTGCAATCTACCCATCTGACAAAGGACTTATATCCAGAATCTACAAAGAACTAAAACAGATTTACAGGAAAAAAACAAACAAACAAACAAACCCATTCAAAAGTGGGTGAAGGATATGAACAGACACTTTTCAAAAGAAGACATATATGAAGGCAACAAACATATGAAAAAATGCTCATCATCACTGGTCATTAGAGAAATGCAAACCAAAACTACATTGAGATACCATCTCACCCCAGTTAAAATGGCGATCATTAAAAAGTCTGGAGACAACAGATGTTGGAGAGGATGTGGAGAAATAGGAACACTCTTACACTGTTGGTGGGAGTGTAAATTAGTTCAACCATTGTGGAAGACAGTCTGGCAATTCCTCAAGGATCTAGAAATAGAAATTCCATTTGACGCAGCAATCCCATTACTGAGTATATATCCAAAGGATTATAAATCGTTCTATCATAAGGACGCATGCACACAAATATTCATTTCAGCACTGTTTATAATAGCAAAGACTTGGGACCAACCCAAATGCCCAAGGATGATAGACTGGTCAAAGAAAATGTGGTACATATACACCATGGAATACTATGCAGCCATAAAAAATGATGAGTTTGTGTCCTTTGTAGGGACCTGGATGAAGCTGGAAACCATCATTCTCAGCAAACTGACACAAGAACAGAAAATCAAACACTGCATGTTCTCACTCATAGGAGGGTATTGAACAATGAGAACACAGGGACACAGTGGAGGAGTATCACACACTGTGGTCTGTTGGAGGGGGTTTAGGGGAGGGACAACAGTGGGTAGGGAGTTGGAGAGGGATAACATGGGGAGAAATGGCAGATATAGGTGATGGGGATGAAGGCACAAACCACATTGCCATATATGTACCTATGCAACAATCCTGCATGTTCTTCACGTGCACCCCAGAACCTAAAGTGCAATAAAATATATATTTTTTTAAAAAGTAAAAAAAAAAAAAAAAAAAAGAAAATGCAAAGGTATAAAATTAGTTTTCCTCTCATAAGTATCTCCTTGATAAACTGAATAAACACAAAAAAAGATATCAATTAACTGAAAACTATAAAGTATTCACAAAGTAAACAACTAGAATGGTTGAGTTTATTGCACCTGAAGTGTTGCTTGCAATAAAACATTATTTTTTTCCTCCTAAAATACAGATATATTAAAACTTGTAAGACAGAAAATCATACTTGAGTATATGCTATTCATTTCATAAATATATGATATTTTTCCCAAGACTGCTTCGATGTAATTTCTGGTTTCTTCACTATAAGATATAAATAGGAAGACATTTAATCAAAGTTTAGGTTTGGTACAAACCTATATTATATATGTGTATATTTTTCTCCAGCTTCTAGCAATTTCTGCCTCCAAGATTATAAATTTTATGTTAACCTGGGTGAACTGCAACAGAGGTTTATGCAGAAATTTACTGATTTTGCTCAGTAGAAACAATATCAAGAAACTTACCTCAGCTCTCACTCTTTACTCCATGTGAATTTTGGTCATTAAATTTTAATTATTTTGCTGGTGATTATAGCAAAATCATCAGCTAAATACAATGGAAGTGTGACAGTTTTTCTTTAAGCTTACTGTATGTAGGGAAACTTCAATTAGGCTTACCAAATTAGAGTATTTGCTTCTGAAATTAATGCAGTGCAAAGTATAAAGTTGAAAATTACACAGTACAATTGAACTATGTAAAATTTTTTTTACAAATTTAAGCCTTGCCATTCTTCCCACTTACCTTAAAGGAAGAATATTTCTATTTGTAAAATAAAAATAGAAATTTTTATTTGGTAGTGAGTTCAATGAAGCCAGTGAGCAAGGCCATTGGAAGCACATGTGCAATGTCAAATATCAAAAGAGATCTTTCAGGGGAAAGAGTGCAGCTGGCTTCAGAGTTTTGAGGGAAGAGAAAAGATTTAACTTACATTATCCACCCCAAGGCTCAACAATTGTTAAGCACAAACCTGCCAATAAATCATATTGTTTTCATTCTACTATTATGCATGCGGTTTAAAGTTATGAGAATAAAAAATACATTCTTCCCATTTTTACCAGAATCTGTTTGAATATACCCTGAATTTCCCTATTTATAAAAATTCCCTCTTTAGCCTAGTAACTGGCTAATCTCCATGTTCAGTCTTACATTTGCTCATTTTTTTATGCATCCATTTATTCAACAGATACTGATGGAATATCTATCTAGTAAGTGCTAGAAATAATTCTAAACAAAAGAATATACCAATTTATTAAAAATATATGATTGGCCGGGCGCGGTGGCTCAAGCCTGTAATCCCAGCACTTTGGGAGGCCGAGGCGGGTGGATCACGAGGTCAGGAGATCGAGACCATCCTGGTCAACATGGTGAAACCCCGTCTCTACTAATACAAAAAAAATTAGCTGGGCATGGTGGCGCGTGCCTGTAATCCCAGCTACTCGGGAGGCTGAGGCAGGAGAATTGCCTGAACCCAGGAGGCGGAGGTTGCGGTGAGCCGAGATCACGCCATTGCACTCCAGCCTGGGTATCAAGAGCGAAACTCCGTCTCAAAAAAAAAAAAATATATATATATATATATATGATTGATTCCCAGAAAAGCATTAATAACCTCTAACTATCAGGTACTAAGTTAATATTCTCAAGCTAAACAAAACAACAACCTTTTTATAGTTATATTGGGATTCTGTGAAAAAGATTTTTTTTAATGAAGCATCACGCTTGCCACAGTTTTATTTAACCTGGTGTTTATATCAAGTGTAAAGAAGTCTATTAAAAACAAAAATAAAGAAGGCCATAATATTAATATCAGATTTAACCTATTGTAAAATTTATCTTACCTGGAAGGTTATATCAATTCCAGTGGTGCAGGAAGAGTCTTCATTTACACAAAGGAATTTTGTCAAGGGTGTTTTTCTGAGCAAAAGCAGTAGCATACATGCATTGTTTGTAGCAGGTAAACATATACTATGTCTCTTCTAGAATGTACCAAATGTAAATCCTCTTCGTTCTTCTATAAATACTTTCTAAAGTACTCATATTCTTTAACTTTTAAAAATCTACTTTATTTTATTTCAAGGTACTTATAGCACTTGGGGTTAACTTTGCAGCAAATGACAATTCTTAATGACCCACTTTCTAAGTGGAAAGTGAAAAATAACAACCTCACAACAAATCCTCAAAGTATAAAAGCAATGACATTTCTAAAGTAAGCTCCCATTCAGCTCCTGGGTATCTTTAATACTCACAGATCTCATCTTCTTATGGATTTAACAACTGTGCTTTAATGTGCTTAAGGTCTAGTATTAATATCTTCCACTATTCCCTTTGATAAGCTTATGGAGACATTGCTGCCTTGAGACTGCAAATTAAGGAGTGACTCATCAAAAGAAGAAGATAAAGAAGAGATGTGACATTGGCAATGTTTTTAAATGGCAATTTAAAATTGCCTGGTGTCAGTCAGTGATTGAGTATGAAAAAAATCAATAAGAAAATCAACTCTTCATTCCAGGTATGGACACTGGAAACTGGGGGAAAAGGGAAAATGAAAGACATAGCTTCCCTTTCAGCCTAGGACTAACTGCTGGAGCAGGGCCCCTTCAGACTCTGCCCACTGCCCGCTCTTGGACGCATTTTCTCTCCAACTTTGATGCCCACGAGTCTTGCCTTTGATCACTGCCTCCTTTATTCTCATTATGTTTTCAATCAATTAATCTATGCTGAATGATTATGGATTACAATACTAACAAATATTTACACTGGTGAAAACAAGAATCATATTATTTAATTAAAGGATACCTGACATCTACTACAAATATTATAAGTGCACTTTAGAATACAGGGCTGCTGTAGTCTTGCTACTCAAAACTGTGGTAGAGGGTCCAATAACATCAGCCTAATCTTGGTGTGTGTTAGAGTCTGAAAATTGCAGAACAAGAATCTCCAGGAGATTTGTATTCACATTAAAGTTTCAGACATGATGTATTTACCTGAGGATCTTGTTAAAATGCAGATTCTGGTTCAGGTCTGAAGTGAGGCCCAGGATTCAGCATTTCTGACAAGCTCCCAAATGACACCAATGTTGTTGGTCCATAAACCAAAATTTGAGTAGCAAGCATGTGAAATGAAACTGTTTCTAAGCATGTAGAGCTATCTGAGTTATGAGAGCCATTTTCCACCTGTGAAATGGCCTTACTGAATTAAATAGAAGAAAATTTGTAAAACTTCTGGTTTTTATTGTCAAATCAAATTTATCTTGAATTTGTGAATTTGTAAGAATAGTATATCAGGATAATGAGAAATCACACCCAGATTGAGAATATGTTTCTAAATATAAATTAATGGCAGCAGTGAGCAGCTGATTGGTTGCTACAGCAAATAGAAATATGCTCTAGTATACTCCAAGAAATATTCAGAGAACTTAGAACAGTAAAGGGGTTAATGTGGTAAGTGAAAACATCATAGGAAGAAGGACAATTGATACAGAAGTCCTCCTATGTTCATAATAAGAATTCCAAAAGCAATGATTTGATAAAGAAAAAGCTCTCTGCACAAGATGGAAAAGTAGCAAAGAAAACAAAATTGAAGACAAGTTCACTAAGCTAAAAAAGCTAAGAATTTAAATCAGAAAAAGACCATTTGAATACTAGGCAAAAATGAGAGAAATAAAAGAAAAAAAGGTCTTAGTACCTAGAAGAATTAAAAAAAAAAAAAAAAAAAAAAAAAACCTAAAACCAACCACGCAGAAAACCAGGTAACAAATAAAAGAAAAAGAAAACCATATAAATACTAAAATTATCCTTTTTAAATACATGAAAAGCAAATTGCTCAGCATCTAAAGTACAGATGACTACTGATTGAAATCTATGTCTGGGAAAGCTATTAATTGTGTTTAGAAGCAATAAAAACATTATTATATGCAAGAACTTAACATCCTTCACATGCATTATTTTTTTTTAAAGGAGATACTAGAGCAAATTTTGATGAGATTAAAATAAATGGGTTTTTTTTTTTTCTTTGGAAAGCAGTATAATCTGTAGTTATCAGAATTATTGCCTAAATAATTGTTAATTGTTGATTTAGTCATACAACAGTAGAAACGTGTAAAAATCTATAAACATATGGCATTCAACAGAAAGGGGTAAGAAATGATAGAAGGGAAATAAAAAAGAATAAAAGTGGGAAGGAGGAGAGAAAGCAGAGAAAGAATATGTAATCTCATACAGAAGTTTCAATCTGTGACTATTTTTAAATAGGGGTTCTGGAGGAGTTCCAAGATGGCCGGTTAGATCCAGCTCAGGATTGCAGCTCCGAATGAAAGTGCAGAGGGTGAGTGGACGCCGCATTTCCAGATGGATTTTTATTGCCCACAGACCAGGAGATTCACAGGCAGAGGAGTCCCATGGATCGCCAGCATGGCTGGTGTGGCCGGCTCAGCTGTTTTGCCTGCGCCCCAGCACAGAGGCTCCGGGTGCAGAGTAAACGGGACTGTGTTCCCACTTAGCCAGCAAAGGGAGCTGAAACAGGGAGCCAGGCCAGGAGATTTCCAGGCAAAAAAAGCGCCATGAATCTCAGAGCCACGGTTTCAGCCAGTGCAGCTGCTCCCAGTGCAGAGTAAACGGGACTGTGTTCCCACTTAGCCAGCAAGGGGAGCTGAAACAGGGAACCAGGCCAGGAGATTCCCGGGCAAAAAAAGCGCCATGAATCTCAGAGCCGCGGTTTCAGCGGCACAGTGGGTCGCCGCATGGGAACACACACAGATCCCGGCACCTATTCAACAGGCGACCAGGTCACCTGGTAGAGAACCAACCTTCAACGAAAAAATAAAAGGCTCTGAGGCAGGGAGCCAGGAGATCAGGTCCGGCTGGTCCCACCCCCACAAAAACAAAAAAAAACAGTAATTGGAAACACTCTCTTTTGAGAGTTTCACAGCAAACACAGCTGAACCCAGGACGGTCCAGCTCTGTGGGGGAGGGGCGTCCGCCATTATTGAGGCAGCCTGCTGTTGCTGCGGCAACATGCCATTACAGACAAAGTCCATGATTACAGAGGCAGGCCAACATTGCGGAAGCAGCCCTAACTACACCCATATAAACAGGACTACAGGGAAGTTCACATGGCAGCTGGGCGGAGCCCACAGCAGCTCAGTGAAGCCTCTGCAGGCTGAGAGTGATTAGGCTGCCTCCTTGTGGGCAGGGCAGCCCTGAAGGGAAAAAAAAGGGCAGCAGTACAGCTGAGACTCATAAAGCCCTAACTTCCTGGGACAGAACACCTGGGAAAAAAAGGGTGGGGGGGGTATGAGTTCTGCTGCTGCAGACTTAAATTTACCAGCCCAGCAGCTCTGAATGAACAACAGGGCTCACAGCTCATCACCTGAGCTAATATAAAGGACTGTTTCCTCAAGCAGCTCCCGACCCCGGTATATCCAAAGAGTCACCTCATAAAGGAGAGCTCAGACTGATGTTTGGCAGGTATCCTTCTGGGACAAAGCAGAAGAAGAAACTGGTAGCAACCTTTACTGTTTGGCAGCTGCTGCAAGTGATCCCCAGGCAAGCAGGACCTGGAGCGGACCTCAGCAGTCCTACAGCAGAGAGGCCAGACAGTTAAAAGGAAAACTAAGAAACAGAACATCCACTCAGAGACCCAATCAGAAAGTCAACAACTACAAAGCCGACAGGTAGATAAAGCCACAAAGATGGGAAGAAACCAGCGCAAAAAGGATGAAAACACCCAAAACCAGAACACCTCTCCTCCTACAAGGGATCATAACTCCTCACCAGCAAGGGAACAAGACTGGATGGAGAATGAGTGTGATGAAATGACAGAATCAGCATTCAGAGAGTGGGTAATAAGATACTTCCATGAGTTAAAAGAACACATTCTAACCCAATGCAAAGAAACTAAGAACCTTGAAAAAAGATTTGATGAAATGCTAACGAGAATGGACAACTTAGAGAGGAATATCAGTGAATTCATGGAGCTGAAAAACACAACACGAGAACTTCGCAAAGCATGCACAAGTTTCAACAGTCAAATTGACCAAGCAGAAGAAAGGATATCAGAGGTCGGAGATCAACTCAATGAAATAAAACGAGAAGGGAAGATTAGAGAAAACAAGGTAAAAAGGAATGAACAAAGTCAACAAGAATTATGGGACTATGTGAAAAGACCTAATCTACGTTTGATAGGTGTATCTGAATGTGACGAAGAGAATGCATCCAAGCTGGAAAATACTCTTCAGGATATTATCCAGGAAAACTTCCCCAACCTAGCAAGACAGGCCAATATTCAAGTCCAGGAAATACAGAAAACACCACAAAGATATCCCTCAAGAAGAGCAACCCCAAGGCACATAATCGTCAGATTCACCAGGGTTGAAATAAAGGGGAAAATGCTAACAGCAGCCAGAGAGAAAGGTCGGCTTACCCACAAAGGGAAGCCCATCAGACTCACAGCAGATCACTCAGCAGAAACCCTACAAGCCAGAAGAGAGTGGGGGCCAATATTCAACATCCTTAAAGAAAAGAACTTTCAAACCAGAATTTCATATCCAGCCAAACTAAGCTTCATAAGTGAAGGAAAAATAAAATCCTTTGTGAACAAGCAAGTACTCAGAGATTTCATCACCACCAGACCAACTTTACAAGAGCTCCTGAAAGAGGCACTACACATAGAAAAGAACAACCAGTACCAGCCACTCCAAAAACACACCAAATGGTAAAGAGCATCAACACAACGAAGAATCTGCATCCGCCAACGGACAAAACAGCCGGCTAGATCAAAATGATGGGATCAAATTCACACATAACAATATTAACCCTAAACGTAAATGGACTAAACGCCCCAATCAAAAGACACAGACTGGCAAATTGGATAAAAAGCCAAAACCCAACAGTGTGCTGTATCCAGGAAACCCACCTCACGTGCAAGGATACACAAAGGCTCAAAATAAAGGGATGGAGGAAGATTTACCAAGCAAATGGAGAGCAAAAAAAAGCAGGAATTGCAATTCTCATCTCTGATAAAATAGACTTTAAAGCAACAAACATCAAAAGAGACAAAGAAGGACATTACATAATGGTAAAAGGATCAATGCAACAAGAAGAGCTAACGATCCTAAATATATACGCACCTAATACAGGAGCACCCAGATACATAAGGCAAGTTCTTAATGACTTACAAAGAGACTTAGACTCCCACACAATAATAGTGGGAGACTTCAACACACCATTGTCAATATTAGACAGATCAACGAGACAGAAAATTAGCAAGGATATCCAGGACTTGAACTCTGACCTGGAACAAGCAAACCTAATAGACATTTACAGAACTCTCCACCCCAAATCCACAGAATATACATTCTTCTCAGCACCACATCACACCTACTCTAAAATTGACCACATAATTGGAAGTAAATCACTCCTCAGCAAATGCAAAAGAACGGAAACCATAACAAACAGTCTCTCAGACCACAGTGCAATCAAGTTAGAACTCAGAAATCAGAAACCAACCCAGAACTGCACAGCTTCATGGAAAATGAACAACTTTCTCCTGAATGTTGACTGGATAAACAATTAAATGAAGGCAGAAATAAAGATGTACTTCAAAACCAATGAGAACGAAGACACCACATACCAGAATCTCTGGGACACATTTAAAGCAGTCTCTAGAGGAAAATATATAGCAATAAGTGCCCACATGAGAAGAAAGGAGAGATCTAAAATTGACACCCTATTGTCAAAATTGAAAGAGCTAGAGGAGCAATATCAAAAAAACTCAAAACCTAGCAGAAGACAAGAAATAACTAAGATCAAAGCAGAATTGAAGGAGATAGAGACACAAAAAACCCTACAAAAAAATCGATAAATCCAGGAGCTGTTTTTTTGAAAAGATCAACAAAATAGACAGACCACTAGCCAGATTAATAAAAAAGAAAAGAGAGAATAACCAAATAGATGCAATAAAAAATGATAAAGGGGATATCACCACATATTCCACAGAAATTCAAACCATCATCAGAGATTATTACAAACAACTCTATGCACATCAACTAGAAAACCTGGAAGAAATGGATAAATTCCTGGACAGTAGCCTCCTCCCAAGTCTAAACCAGGAAGAAGTTGAAATGCTGAATAGACCAATAACAAGGTCTGAAGTCGAGGCAGCAATTAAGAGCCTACCACCCAAAAAAAGCCCAGGTCCAGATGGGTTCACAGCTGAATTCTACCAGACATACAAAGAGGAAATGGTACCATTCTTTCTGAAACTATTCCAAATAATCCAAAAAGAGGGAATCCTTCCCAAATCATTTTATGAGACCAACATCATCCTGATACCAAAACCCAGCAGAGACTCAACAAGAAAAGAAAACTACAGGCCAATATCCATGATTAACATAGATGCAAAAATCTTCAATAAAATATTGGCAAGCCCACTACAACAGCACATCAAAAAGCTTATCCACCATGATCAAGTAGGATTCATACCAGGGATGCAAAACTGGTTCAATATACGCAAGTCTATAAATGTAATTCACCACAAAAACAGAACCAAAGACAAAAACCACATGATTATCTCGATTGATGCAGAGAAGGCCTTCAACAAAATTCAACAGCCCTTTATGCTAAAAACTCTCAATAAACTAGGTATCAACGGAACATATCTCAAAATAATAAAAGCTATTTACGACAAACCCACAGCCAATATCATACTGAAAGGGCAAAAACTGGAAGCATTCCCTTTGAAATCTGGCACTAGACAAGGATGCCCTCTCTCAACACTCCTATTCAATATAGTACTGGAAGTTCTAGCCAGAGCAATCAGGCAAGAAAAAGAAATAAAGGGTATTCAATTAGGAAAGGAGGAAGTCAAATTGTCTCTATTTGCAGACGACATGATTGTATATCTAGAAGACCCCATCATCTCAGCCCAAAATCTCCTGAAACTGATAAGCAACTTCAGCAAAGTCTCAGGATACAAAATCAATGTGCAAAAATCACAAGCATTCCTATACACCAATAACAGACTTAAAGAGAGCCAAATCAAGAATGAACTGCCATTCACAATCACTACAAAGAGAATAAAATACCTAGGAATACAACTAACAAGGAACGTAAAGGACCTCTTCAAGGAGAACTACAAACCACTGCTCAACGAAATAAGAGAGGACACAAACAGATGGAGAAACATTCCATGCTCATGGTTAGGAAGAATTAATATCGTGAAAATGGCCATACTGCCCAAAGTAATTTACAGATTCAACGCTATCCCCATCAAGCTACCAATGACCTTCTTCGCAGAACTGGAAAAAACCACCTTAAATTTCATATGGAACCAAAAGAGAACCCGCATAGCCAAGTCAAGTCTAAGCAAAAACAACAAAGTGGGAGGCATCACACTACCGGACATCAAACTATACTACAAGGCTACAGTAATCAAAACAGCATGGTACTGGTACCAAAACAGAGATATAGACCAATGGAACAGAACAGAGGCATCGGAGGCAACACAACATATCTACAACCATCCGATCTTTGACAAACCTGACAAAAACAAGCAATGGGGAAAGGATTCCCTGTTCAATAATTGGTGTTGGGAAAACTGGCTAGCCATATGCAGAAAGCAGAAACTGGACCCCTTCCTGACACCTTACACTAAAATTACTCCAGATGGATTAAAGACTTAAACATAAGACCTAACACCATAAAAACACTAGAAGGAAACCTAGGCAAAACCATTCAGGACATAGGCATAGGCAAGGACTTTATGACCAAAACACCAAAAGCATTGGCAACAAAAGCCAAAATAGACAAATGGGACCTAATCAAACTCCACAGCTTCTGCACGGCGAAAGAAACAGTCAATAGAGTGAATCGGCAACCAACAGAATGGGAAAAAATTTTTGCAGCCTACCGTCTGACAAAGGGCTGATATCCAGAATTTACAACAAACTAAAACAGATTTACAAGAAAAAAACAAACAAGCCCATTCAAAAATGGGCGAAGGATATGAACAGATACTTTACAAAAGAAGACATACATGAGGCCCACAAGCATATGAAAAAATGCTCATCATCTCTGGTCATTAGAGAAATGCAAAACAAAACTACATTGAGATACCATCTCACACCAGTTAGAATGGCGATCATTAAAAAATCTGGAGACAACAGATGCTGGAGAGGATGTAGAGAAATAGGAACACTCTTACACTGTTGGTGGGAGTGTAAATTAGTTCAACCATTGTGGAAGATGGTGTGGCGATTCCTCAAGGACCTAGAAATAGAAATTCCATTTGACCCAGCAATCCCATTACTGGGTATATATCCAAAGGATTATAAATCGTTCTACTATAAGGACACATGCACACGAATGTTCATTGCAGCACAGTTTACAATAGCAAAGACCTGGAACCAACCCAAATGCCCATCGATGATAGACTGGACAGGAAAAATGTGGCACATATACACCATGGAATATTATGCAGCCATCAAAAATGATGAGTTCGCGTCCTTTGTAGGGACATGGATGAACCTGGAAACCATCATTCTCAGCAAACTGACACAAGAACACAAAATCAAACATCACATGTTCTCACTCATAGATGGGTATTGAATAATAGGAACATATGGACACAGGGAGGGGAACACTATACACGGGGGTCTGTTGGGGGGGAGTGGGTGGGACAGTGCGGGGTGGGGAGTTGGGGAGGGATAGCATGGGGAGAAATGCCAGATATAGGTGAAGGGGAGGAAGGCAGCAAATCACACTGCCACATATGCACCTATGCAATAACCTTGCATGTTTTTCACATGTACCCCAAAACCTAAAATGCAATAAAAAAAAGAAAAGAAAAAAAACAAAAACAAAAAAAAACTAAAAAAATAAAAAATAAAAAAGTCTGAATTTCAAAGAACATTTTTTATGTGTTAAGAAGCTCTTGATATGTTGATCCAAGCAACATTGCTTTCTTCAGTTTGGTGCCCCAGTGAGGAAAGCACATTTGTAGATGGCATGTCCTGGGCAATGACTTAAAATTTGCTTAGGTTTCAAATTTTCAATATTTAACCATTTCCTGGTTATATAATCTGGGATTGCCACCAAAACTGCAACTTTCCAAGTCCCCTAGAAATATACACATCAGATCCAAGATGGCTGATGATTAGCAGCTCAGGCATGTACCTCCCAGTGAAAGTGCAAAGAACGAGAGGACGCCACACTTTCAGACGAATATTTATTGCTCACGGACCAGGAGATTCCCAGTGGAGGAGCCCCACGGGTCGCCAGGGCGACTCTTGTGGCCGGCGTGGTGGTTTTGCTGGTGCCTTAGCACGCCAGTTCTTGGTGCAGAGTCCGGAGATTCCCGGGCAGAAAAGCACCATCAATCTTAACACCACTGTTTTGGCCGGCTCAGTGGATTGCTCAGATCTCGGCGCAGGGAATCAGCAAGTTGGACGTCAGAGACCCAGTTAGAAAACCGGTAATTATAAAGACGACAGACGGACAAATATATAATGAAGGGAAGAAACCAGCGTAAAAAGGTAGAGAATACTCAAAATCAGAATGCCTCTCCCTCTACAGGGGATTGCAATTCCTCATCAGTAACGGAACAAGGCTTAATAGATTACACGTGTGTTCCAATAACAGAAGCAGGTTTCAAAACGTGGGTGATAAGAAACTTCTGTGAATTAAAAGAACTTGTTCTAACCCAATGCAAAGAAACTAAGAACCTTGAAAAAAGGTTTGACGAACTGTTAACGAGAATGGACAATTTAGAGAAGAATATAAGTGAATTGATGGAGCTGAAAAACACAACACGAGAACTTTGCGAAGCATGCACAAGTTTAAGCAGTCGAATTGATCAAGCAGAAGGAAGGATATCAGAAGTCGAGGACCAGCTCAGTGAAATGAAACGAGAAGACAAGAATGCAGAAAAAAGGATGAAAAGGAATGAGCAAAGTCTCCAGGAAATATGGGACTATGTGAAAAGACCTAATTTACGTTTGATAGGTGTACCTGAATGTGATGAAGAGAATGAATCCAAGTTGGAAAATACTCTTCAGGATATCATTCAGGAAAATTTCCCCAACCTGGCAAGGCAGGGTAATATTCAACTCCAGGTAATACAGAGAACACCACAAAGATATTCTTCAAGAAGACCAACCCCAAGGCACATAATCGCCAGATTTATTAGGGTTGAAATGAAGGAGAAAATACTAAGGGCAGCCAGAGAGAAAGGTCAGGTTACCCATAAAGGGAAACCTATCAGACTTACAGCAGATCTCTCAGCAGAAACCCTACAAGCCAGAAAAGAGTGGGGACCAATATTTAACATCCTTAAAGAAAAGAACTTTCAACCCAGAATTTCATATCCAGCCAAACTAAGCTTTATGAGCGAAGGAAAAATTAAATCTTTTGCGAACAAACAAGTACTTAGAGAGTTCACCACCACCAGGCCTGCTTTACAAGAGCTTCTGAAAGAAGCACTATACATATAAAGGAACAACCAATATCAGCCTTTCCAAAAATATATCAAAAAGCAAAGAACTTTAACACAATAAAAAATTTACATCAACTAATGGGCAAAACAGCCAGCTAGCATCAAACGCCGGTATTAAACTTATATATATTTTAATTGGATAAAAAGCCAAAACCCATCGGTATGCTGCATCCGGGCCCATCTTACATGCAACAATACACAAAGACTCAGAGAGAAGGAGGAAGATTTACCAATCAAACAGAGAGTAAAAATAAACTAATAAACAAAAAGCAGGAGATGCAATTCTCGCCTCTGATAAAGTAGACTTTAAAGCAACAAAGAACAAAAGAGGCGAGGAATGACATTACATAATGGCAAAAGGATCAATGTAACAAGAAGAGCTAACGATTCTATAGATCAACGAGATAGAAAATTAACAAGGATATTCAGAACTTGAACTCAGACCCGGAACAAGTAAACTTAATAAACATTTATAGAACTCTCCACTTCAAATACACAAAACATACATTACCACCTCACACCTATTCCAAAGGTGACTATATAATTGGAAGTAAATCACTCCTCAGTAATCGCATAGCATTTCATAGGTTTAAATTAAATATTGGTTGGCTGTTTGTTTGTTATCTTCTTCCCTTATTCCTTCCTGACTACATCATTAAGTATAATTATCAGTATAAAAGAGCTTTTCAATACCCATTACTAAATTGCATTCTAGCCTGGGCAAGAAAGCAATACTCCCATTCTCTCTCCCTCTTTCTTTTCCTTCTCCCTCCTCCCCATTCTCTCTCTCTCTTTCTCTTCCTTTTTCCTCCTTCCTATTCTCTCTCAAAAAAAAAAAAAAAGAAATATACACATCAGAACATTCTCTCCATAGATGGCAAAACGCAGAAAATAATTCAATTTATTGTAGCAAGACTACCTAACAAAATTAAATGGGGATAAACACAACTGAAATCAGCCTTTAAAAAATAAGAATAAAAGTAGAAAGCTTAATATAATTAATTTACACATTGACGGGGTAAGCCACGTAAAGGATTTTTGTAGGTTTCTCCTTTTTCAAAAATTTTACTCATCAAAATTAAGACGTGTTTGCTTGAATGCTAAACATGATGCCACTTTGGTTTTCGCTGTATGCAGAACCACATTTTTCAACATTAGAAGTGTAATTTTAGAAATGATTTTTCAAATCACTTTCTCTAAAGCAGATTTATTAGATAACATCCTAGTACATTTAGGTTGCTATAACAATGCCTCAGACTGAGTAACTTGCAAACAACAGAAATGCATTGCTCTCAGTTTCAAATGCTAGACAGTTCAAGATCAAGGCACCAGCAGATGTGGTGTCTGGTGAGCCCTTGTTCTCTGCCTCATAGATGGCACCTTGTCGCTGTGTAGTCACATGACAGAAGAGGCAAGAGAGTTCCTTCAATGCCTCTTTTATAGGGACACTAATTCTATCCATGTGGTCTCCACTATGACCTAGTCCCCTCCCAAAGCCTCATTTCATAATAGCAACACTTTGCGGATTCGATTCCACCATATACATTTTGGCAAATCCTTGCTTCCCCATTGATATAGTTTGGCTGTGTCCCCACCAGAATCTTATCTTGCATTGCAGTTCCCACAATTTCCATGTGTCATAGGAGGGACCTGATGGAAGGTAATTGATCACAGGTGTGGGTCTTTCCCATGCTGTTCTCATGGTAGTGAATAAGTCTCACAAGATCTGATAGTTTTTACAAGGGGAGTTTCCCTGCACATGTTCTCTCATTTTTTTCTTTTGCCTGCTGCCATGTCAGATGTACCTTTAGCCATCTGCCACAAGTGTGAGTCCTCCTCAGCCACGTGGAACTGTGAGTCCATTAAACTTTTATAAATAACCCAGTCTTGGGTATGTCATTATCAGCAGTGTGAAAATGGACTAATACACCCATTAAATTAAAAAAGAAAGCTACTTTGCTAGATTCTGCATTTCTCTCCTTTTCTTTCCTATACTTGACAACCTTCCACCCACTTAATACATACTTCGGCTCAAGATCATTGGTTTTGCAAAATCACTAAAATTCCAAACTAGAGATGTACCCCTAATAGGAATTGCCACTTCCATGCTATGGTTTCTTCAATTAAGGAGAACAGATAATGGATAAAATCATCTCATGTAGAAAAAGCTATAGGGGGCACCCATGGTAAGGAGGAAACGGCAGTGGCACAGAATAATAAAAGCCTCAATTACAGCTCCAGGAATTCCTGCTTTGTTCTTTCAAAGCAAGTACAGAATCCCTTTAAGCTTCAAATTATTATAGTACACAGACTACTTTAAGGGTCAAATGTAAGGCTTTTTAATATTATACATGTTCTATTCCAGGTAAGTGACTTCTATCCACTACCTCCTTGTGTTTGGAACATTTGATGCAGGGCTAACTTTTTAACTGTCACTTATTATTTTTCTGTAAATCTGTTATCTCCATCCTCAAGTAATTTGTTTAAGGACAGTTTTAAGTGTGAAAATAATTCACCAAGGGATTTTAAAGAATTTGCTTTGCTCCATTGTCTGTGGCCTATGTAAATGCAGGAATTCGAATCAGATAGTCTCTCCAGGATTTTCCCAGCCTAACGATTCTATGATTCATGAGGGGAGAAGTTTCTGAACCTTGGAAATGGGCTGTGAATCATATCTTGGAGAGCTAAGGAAGTCAGCGGTCCAGCAGGTGTCATGAAGTAAACCATTCTTGGACAGTTTCTGAACTGTTATAATTGCTCTCAAGGCTCCATAATAACCAGGGATTTGCAAAGCAGAATATAAAATAGTTATGAATGTGGTCAACTGTATGACTATTTTCTAACATGGTTAATGTTCAGCATATAATTCTTCAGGCGGAGGCATCCAATGTATTATGTGTAGTACACAGGAAGACAACTTTTCCTGAACACAATCTGCATTCTGCCATTTTTGAGTCTTTAACAAGAGCCTTTACAATGCAGGGGTGTGGAGAATTGACAGATTTTGCACATTTTAGTGCCTTTTCACAATGTTTGCTATGTTCAGCAGAATATAAACTTTTAGATTTAAAATATGTTCTCTAGCTTATCCTACTGTGCAAATCAGTACATTAAGCAAGCCTAGCAGAAAACCGTAAGTAGGCAGACAAAAGCTGTGAGAGAGAGGCTTTCCTATCAAATGTGATGGGAAATAAGATTTAAATATGGGTTTGCCCACCAGTATATGAACCAGAAGTCACAGCCCAGAAACTAAAAAAAAAAAAAAAAAAAAAAAAAAAAATCACAAAGCAAGGTCAACAGTGACACACAATCATAGATTGTGAAATCTGAAAGAACTCACTTAAAATAATTCAAATTAAAACTAAGACATTAAGCATACTGCATTAAATATAATGTACTAAAGCACACTGTTCATATAGGCTCAATGGCTATAACAAATAAACCCATGCAGTGTCTATATTTCTTGCTCTGTAATAGTCTAGGCAGGTATTGCTGGCTGGCAGGCAGCTCTCCTCTGCAGGGATTCTGAGCACCAGAATTCTTCCATCTCAGTTCCTGCCATCATCTAGGGAATTTTCATTGCCCGCATCATGGCAGCTGCTCCACCATGTCCTGAGTTAAGCGGTAGAAGGGAAAAAACATGCCGGGCACGGTGGCTCACGCCTGTAATCCCAGCACTTTGGGAGGCCGAGGCGGGTGGATCACGAGGTCAAGAGATCGAGACCATCCTGGTCAACACGGTGAAACCCCGTCTCTACTAAAAATACAAAAAATTAGCTGGGCATGGTGGCGCGTGCCTGTAATCCCAGCTACTCAGGAGGCTGAGGCAGGAGAATTGCCTGAACCCAGGAGGCGGAGGTTGCAGTTAGCCGAGATCGCGCCATTGCACTCCAGCCTGGGTAACAAGAGCGAAACTCCGTCTCAAAAAAAAAAAAAAAAAAAAAAAAAAAAAAAACATGGAGGAGGCACACCTATGGAGACAATGGCCTCAGCCTGGAGGTACACTCTTTCCACTCTCATTCCATAAAGAACTCAGGTAAATCACACACTGACTGCAAGGGAGGCTGGAAAATACAGCCCTGCTGAGTGGCCAGAGAGAAGAGAAGGGCTGTTAGTGCCCAACAAATTTCAGAAATAAGAAGAGTATGTACAATATTCATCGTGTTGAGGAATTTGCTTTGCTCCACAGACTGTGGTCTATATAAAGGCAAGAATTAGAATCAGATATTCTCTCCAATATTTTCCCAGTCTCACAATTCTATGATTCATGAGGGGAGAAATTTCTGAAATTTGGAAATTATATCCTGGGGAGCTGAGGATGTCAGCAGTCCAGTAGAAAAATACAGACCCAAAAATGTATGTTGATAGAGCCATTCCAACAAATGTGATAGCTGAGGAAATATTTTAGACATTAAAAGGAAGTTAGACCAATTATGATATAAAATCACACAAGTGTAAAAATAATTACAATCCATCATTTTGATGTCTTATCACAAAAACATTACTTGGAAACACAAGTAACAACAAATTTCAGGATACTAATTTTGTGACCTTGAGGCACCATCACCCAAATATGACCTCAGTGTAATTTAAACAATTCAGAAACCTAATGGAAAATAGAGAGGAGAAAATCAATTTCTTAAGACCTGAATGTAAGTCCCTTTATTAAACATATGAGACTCAGTAAGTAACCTTCTCATATTCCAGTTTTTTATCTTAAAGACTGACCAGATTTCTCCATAACTATATTTCTGTGATAATCAGACTTAGAATGAGATGAAATAGATTAAAAAAAAAAAAACTTTGACATGTTGTAGGGCTATACACATAAGACATTTTTAAAATACTAATTCTTAAAGTTCTCCTTGAAGAGGTCCTTCACATCCCTTGTAAGTTGTATTGCTAGGTACTTTATTCTCTTTGTAGCAATTGTGAATAGAAATTCACTCATTAATTTGCTCTCTGTTTGTCTATTATTGGTGTATAGGAATGCTTGTGATTTTTGAACATTGATTTTGTATCCTGAGACTTTGCTGAAGTTGCTTATCAGCTTTAGGAGATTTTGAGCTGAGATGATGGGGTTTTCTAAATATACAATCACGTCATCTGAAAACAGAGACAATTTGACTTCCTCTCTTCCTATTTGAATACCCTTTATTTCTTTCTCTTCCCTGATTGTTCTGGCCAGAACTTCCTTATATATCCTGTATATCAGAGCTTTGTTGGATGCATGATTTGTCAATATTTTCTCCCATTCTGTAGTTTGTTGGTTTATTGATAATTTCTTTGTGGTGCAGAAGCTCTTAAGTTTCATTAGGTCTCACTTATTAATTTTTGCTTTTGTGGCTATTGTTTTTGGGGACTTAGCAAAAAATTCTTTGCCAAGGTTGATGTCAAAAAGAGTATTTCCTAGGTTTTCTTCCAGGATTTTTATAGTTTGAGGTCTTACATTTAAATCTTTAATCCATTGAGTGAATTTTTGTATATGGTATAAGGTAGAGGTCCAGTTTCAGTCTTCTGCATGTGAACAGCTAGTTATCTCAGCACCATTTATGGAATAGGGAGTCATTTCTGCATTGCTGGTTTTTGTTTACTTTGTCAAAGATCAGATGGTTATGGATGTGCAGTTTTATTTCTGGACCCTCTATTCTGTTCTGCTGGTCTGTGTGCATTTTTTGTACCATGCTATTTTTGTTACTGCAGCCTTATAGTATAATTTGAAGTCAGGTAGTGTGATACCTTTAACTTGATTATTTTTGCTAAAGATTGCTTTGGCTATTCAGGTTCTTTTTTGATTCCATATGAATTTTAGGATAGTTTTTTTCTAATTCTATGAAAAATGACTTTGGGAGCCAGACTAATGAAAAAGAAAAGAGAGAAGCATCAAATAAATACAATAAAAATGATAAAGGGCATATCACCACCAATCCCACAGAAATACAAACTACCATCAGAGAATACTATAGACACCTCTATGCACATAAACTAGAAAATCTAGAAGAAATGGATAAATTCCTGGACACATACACCCTCCCAAGACTAAACAAGAAGTTGAATCCCTGACTACACCAATAACAAGTTCTGAAATTGAGGCAGCAATTAATAGCCTACCAACCAAAAAAAGCCCAGACAAGATGCGAAAATCCTCAATAAAATACTGGCAAACCGAATCCAGCAGCACATCCAAAAGCTTATCTACCACGATCAAGTTGGCTTCATCCCTGGGATACAAGGCTGGTTCAACATATGCAAATCAAGAAACATAATCCATCACATAAACAGAACCAAGGATAAAAACCACATGATTATCTCAATAGATGCAGAAAAGGCCTTTGGTAAATTTTAACTCCCATTCATGCTGAAAACTCTTAATAAACTAGGTCTTGATGAAACATATCTCAAAATAATAGGAGCTATTTATGGCAAACCCACAGCCGATATCATTACTAAATGGGCAAAAGCTGGAAGCATTCCCTTTGAAAACTGGCACAAGACAAGCATGCCCTCTGTCACCACTCCTATTCAACATAGTATTGTAAACTCAAGCTCTCATTCCCCAACTACTTTCCTGTCTCTTTTTCACTTTTCAAACGCAAACCTCTTACAAAATTTACCTTCACCCACTGATTTCATTTTCTCACCTACCTCTCACTCCCCACCCATGCCAATATGACTTCCATTCCCACCGCTCAATCAAATAGCTCCAAGCTCACTAATGTTTCCATTTTGATAAATTTGATGGGTATTTTGGGGTAGCATTTTTATTTATCTCCTTCAACTTATCTTTTTCTCTTCCAGGACCTGTGACTTTTCTTCTCGGACTTTCTTGAATCATCCTCGTCTATCCTCATCATTCATGCTGTATTTCTTCAAGATGCTTTTGAGAATAGCTTTTGTTCTCCCTCCACATTCTCTCTCCAGGCATTTTCATCTGTGCATACAATTAAAGTCACCCAATAGGTTTATCTCTCCCAAATTTATACTGTTCTTCATCAATTATAAGATGCTTACTTTTCTACATTTCACCATCTTTGAAATGAGACTGAGTCTTGCAGTAGTGGCATGCCATAGTAGTGGCTGTTTTTCTCTTTCTTAGTGGTATAGAAAATCATGGTGTATTCTCAAATTGGTGACATCTTAGATTCAATGAAATAAAGTATTTTCAGCCCTGATCTTTCCTTGAAAAACCATACCACAAAGGTACTCACTATTCCAGTTGAATGCTTGAAATAGCAGCACTGCAATGGCAATTCCAGCGGATAATGTTTGCTTTCAATTCTACATGAATGTCACCTTCTTAGATTACACAACATGGTGAGGTTGGTAATAGTCCTTTAAATTCAATAACGAATTCATTATTTGCACCCTCTCTCCAATCTCCCAGCTCCCTTAAAATCTAATTCTTTTCCTCTATTCTTTTTCTGTGGGCCTTATTATTATGCATCAAGTTTTGCACAATCCAGAAAACCAAGTAGCAAATTTATATTTCCCTCTCACACACTCCATAAAATCCAATTACCAAATTCAGTTGGTTTTCCAGATCTGTCTACTTCTTTGTACTTCCTTCAATACTGCCCTGGTTCTGTGACCATCACCTTTCTGAGACCTTCAGGGGCTTCTAACTCCTCTGGTGGCATCCATTCTTGCCCCTTTTCCCTTCTAACGGTATAATTTTGTCAAATTCTGACAGTGTCACACCCATGTTTAAACTCTGGCATGTACCCATTGCTGCATTGCCGGACATCCTTCCAAACAGTGTCTTCTATGAGGCTCCGTCATTTCTGGTCCCTCCCATCATTCAAGTTCACTTGCAAAGTGTACTTCTTCATTCTTTAGGTTCAAGTAGAGTGTCTTTCTTTCACCTCCCTAAGCCTGCCAAGCTCCTGCTTGCCGCAGATCTGGTGCTCTTTACCTGGAATGTTCTCAATATTCTCCTCCTACCTTAATTAGTTGATTCTTCTCAGCCTTCAAATCTCTGTCTAAATACTACTCCTTCTAGGAGTCCTTCTCTGACTTAGATCAGGAGAAATATTTATTAAGAAAATGACCAATTATAAAATTAGTCTTTTTGCAATTCAGCTCCTTTAATTACCTCAGTTTTTAACACTTGAAAATTTATATTTTATCACTTTTAATTTATAATTATATGATAATTTTATTAATTGCTT
Organism: Aotus nancymaae; assembly: GCF_030222135.1. Classification (NCBI taxonomy): domain Eukaryota; kingdom Metazoa; phylum Chordata; class Mammalia; order Primates; family Aotidae; genus Aotus; species Aotus nancymaae. The sequence goes on from NW_026988435.1 coordinate 29,084,950, forward strand.
GCTAAACTATAAGGTCCATGAAGGCAGGAGAAATTACTGTTTTCATATTATTGCATTCCAAGTTACTAGCAGAGTTCCTGGCACACAGTAGGTACTCAGAAATACTTTTTAAATGCCTATTTGTCAAGACAGGATAGAACCAGATGATATCCAAAGTTCCCCATTTCTACCAAATGGGCAATTCTAAGATAGAGATTTTTATTTTAACATTGTTTATTACATTTACTGAGTTTCAGGCTTCCAGGTCTATACTATTCTAATATTAATGTATTTATTCACATTTATTTAACTTTTTGTTTTTATTTTTGTTCCAGTGGCATTTGATTTTTTAAGGTTTTTTTGTTTTTGAATAATTATAAAATTATTTTTAAATCAATTCCATTTAACTGTCATTCATCTCTCATAAAGTGTTATTTTTCTTTCAAATTGATATCTTGACTTTAATTCTATAATGGTAAAGGTATCATCTGTATCAGGAATTTAATATTTTGGTGGTAACTAGCAAATGTTACTCTGTTCCTCTACACTCCTAGGTCTTTATTTCAATTAGTATAATATGCTCATTAAATTAAGACATCTATTATGTTGCCAGCATTCACATAACAGACAGAAAAATGTCTCATATGGGTCAATTGGAATCATTTTGCTAAATTAACATTGTAGCCTTGTATAAGAGGGTCTTAGTAGCTACTGTTATTAACAGAAATAGGGCATAAATTGAAATGAGGTTTTTTATGCTTGGAATACGCTAGGTAGATTTTTAATTGACAAGTTTGTGTAGATGCCAGCTATGCTTTCAAAACCTACCTACTCATGCACCCATAGAGCCATTTGCCAATTTGTGCAGTATTAAGGATCACGCATTTTTACCTGGCTCACTATAAAATAGGGCAAAGTACCTAATGATAACTTCAGAAATACTATCTATTTTACCTGAATATGTTCAATGTTCTTTACACCTTTTAGGTCAAAGATATCCCTGAACTGGAGAACTCAGACAGGATAGAAAGACTGTCAGGAATATCCTAATCCTATATGATTCAGCCCCTACCCAAGGCACCTTGTTTCACTGTTCCCTGGCCAACACAGTGACCCTTCACTGGTCAGCTCACTTGTCAGGCTTTAATAACAGAAATGAAATGAATCCACAATGATTAGTGGCCACTTGTACTCTATTTAGCCCTGCTCCACCGTCTCACTAGCGTAGCAAAGACCAAGTCACCTGCTGTCCCATCCTTTGTTTTCTCAACTTTAAAATCTACCCTAACTCACAGTCATTATGAATATTTAAGATGTTAACACAATAAGATTTTTTAAAGGCACTTGACAAATAGATTTCACTTGTGTTGTGACCAAGATACATTTTCATTCACTAGCTAGTTTGAGCTCTGGTGACCAACTTGCCCACTCACTTGTGTTCTTCCTCTCCTCAATGTTGCTGCTCAATTAATTAACCTTCCCTAAAGGACTACTCAGGCAGTGCTTCACCAGTGAAAGGCTTTTAATGATGCTCCATAACCTAAGAAATGAGTAAAAGTCCCACTAACCACATTCCTACCATGTAGCCCCATCCTCCCATATCATGAGGCTGACAAATATGTCGATACAATGGGTGGGGATAGTTGTTAGCGCTAAGAGGGGAGGGACTTGAGAAGACTAATTTTACAATTAATCATTTTCTTAATAAATATTTCTCTGTTGTGATGACCTTTGGGCAGGTTTTGCCGACTGCCTTTCCAGAAACTGACTGTGATTTGGACCTGGGAATATGTCCAGAGGACCTAGTGAAAGATTATCAGAGAGCAGAAAAGAAAATACCTTGTCTAAGAGTCTCTGATTTCTACCATACATAGTATACTTTTATTATATAATCTTAAAAACACTCCCATAAAGCTTATTAATCTAAGGCAATAGCTCATGTTTGGCAACCAAGATGAACTAACCTAAATGACCAGTGAGAAAAGTTGAGCACCAAGACCTCCTGAGGTCATTGGCTAAAGGAGAAACCTTATGCTCCATAGAGGTGAACAGCGTCCCTGCATAGATGCCCCAGAAGAGTGTCTGAGTTCTCCAATGAGAACACATGGACACAGGGAGGAAAGTATCACACACCTGTCTGGGGATGGGGGTCAAGGGGAGGGAGAGCATTAGGACAAATACCTAATACATATGGGGCTTAAAACCCAGATGATGGGTTGATGGGTGCAGCAAACCACCATGGTACATGTATACCTATGTAACAAACCTGCACGTTGTGCACATATCCCAGAACTTAAAGTATAATAAATAATAATAATAAAAAGAAAGGAAAATGGACAGGTATAGCAGGAGGGTTGAATGGAGGTTGATACCTGTGTTGGGCAGTCAGAGGACATTAGAGGTCTTGAGAGCCTGAGAAGAGGGGGTGACTGAACTGGAAGTGGGTGTTGCCCACAGACTGCCTGGAAAAAGACTGCTAAGATTGGACTAGTTGTACCCATGATCATTGTGCCAGGGACTGTGGTAGCTTAGGTCACTGTAGTATGAGAGTCCCCTTCATCACTGCTGCAGTCTATGAAGGCTTCCAAATAATTCTGTTCTCTGATGCCTCCAGCTGCAGCAGAAGGGAGCTAGGTCAGAGACAACGTGAACATTTCATAAAACGTTATTATGAAGACAAAATGAAAACCATGCAAGAAGTGTCCATTAGTTTGTCTGTTGGCCAATTGTTTGCTTGTGGAGGAAATGACTTTTCAAGAATTGATCTGGAGGTGGAATCCACAGTCCTCTTTCTCATTTCATCCATATTGAGTCTGCTATTCTGTGTTTCATGTATAGGCAGTTTCCTTTCCTCCCTACCTAGTACCTAGGGCACTAAGATTATGTGAGGAGGCTTTTGTGTGATAATTCAAGGCTAATGGAAGTGAATTTTTAATCATAATGATGTGAATAAAATATATTTTGCTGAAAAAGAAAAGACTGTCTGAATTCTCACCAAAACCTACAGAAGGAGCCCATGATCCACCAAATAGGGAATTCTCAGCTACAAATGGGAAAGTCTGTGTCTCCAGCTGGGCTGGGAGACACTTGCATGCACCTGCAGAATGAGGAGGATGGGACCACAAAGTTAACAGGTAATAATCATTAATAGTATTTCCATCATCTGCTTTTCCTGTCAATGGTCAGTTAACACAGGTGCCCTCTTACACAGATGCAGAATCTCATAAGCTTTGCTCCACATAGAAATAGAGGTCTTTATTCATTCATCCTTCCCCCTAAATTTATTAAAATCTGATAGATGTCAAACACTGTGTTAGGTACTAAAGATACGGTCATGAACGAGGCATGTTCTTGGAAAGAAGACATAGCCCAACTCTCCATAGAAACGAAGTAGAGCAATAATATATGTATTTATAATAGGTATGCGTATCTTGTCCACAAAAAAAAAAACAAATTTTTATATCAATTAGCAAAGTGACTAGGTCATTTTACTTTTTTGAACTTGATTCTTTGACTAATATCATAAAATGCCAGAGCTAAAAATAGCTGTACCTGGGGTAAAGTGGAGAAGACGTGGGACATAGCTTTGAAAATGGGAGGAGCAGGAACTAGGGACTTTCCATGAAACTACGCCGTATGGTGAGTGATTCCATTTATAATACATTCTAGAAATGACAAAAATTATAGATATGGAAAACAAATTAGTGGTTCTCAGGGGTTAGAGACTGGGGGGAGTAGGAGGACGAACACTGTAAAGAGGTAGCATAAAGAAGGTTATTGTGATAATGGACAGTCCTGTATCTTGCTTCTGATGGTTTTTACACAAACCCACAATGCTGATGAAAGAGCATCTCACTCATATGTGATAAAATGGCAATATTGTACCAGTGTCAAATTCCTGGTTTTGACATGTCCTATTGTTCCATAAGGTATAATCATTGAAGAAACTAGAGGAAGGGGGCATGGGACCTGTCCTTACAATCTGCAACTCCCTGTGATCTATAATTATTTCAAAATTAATTTTAAAAAAAAAAAAAAAAAAGGAAACAAGCACTAGGCACTTTCCATAGAAACATGGGTTAAACATTGGTACAGAAACCAAATCTGCTCTGAATTGAAACCAGAGGTGCTCTTAGAGCATTGGGCACATAAACAGTGTGTCTCAATCTCTTCAACATTGATGAGGGAAGTATGGTTGCATGCATAAAAAACCACCTGGTCAACTGGTTGTTGTTACATTCCTGTGACTTGATAATATGAGACTAAACCTAATATTTAGAAGAGAAAGCAAATAGTTTGAAGCCAGCCACCTAACACCCGTCTAAAGATTCTATTGTTTCTAATTTCTATCATATAGTTTCTGATTGTTACCTTAGGTAAAATGAGAAATATCTCAATTAAAAATTCAAAAACTTTTTCTTGGCAATTGTTAAAAGTGGAATCATTAAAGTCAGACAAATTAGAACAGACACAAGAAGTTTAAGATATGCCGCAATTTTTCAGGCTAATGGCCTAAAGTTCCTCTTGAGCTTTTCTTACCATCAATGTCTATGGTTATATTATCTCTGTTGAGGTAAAATTATCTACATAATGCTATTACCTAGGTCTCCTGTGTATAAGGATAATGGAAAGTGCTTCCATACTTTGCAAATACATTATGTTCTGAAAGAATATTAACATTTTATCTTATATAAGTTCCTAATGGGAACATTTCTAAAACACTAAAATAATTACTCAAAATGGCTCTATACTCATAATTGCAACAAATTTTATAAAATTACAGATTTGAGGAGATATTACTGTATATATTGTATCTTGCATTGTTAAGATACTAGACATTCTGATTCAGCTTAAAATTCATCAAGTTTATGCATGTATTTTATGCATATCTATGATTTAAAGAAAAGAAAGGCATGGTGATAAAATAAATTATTGAGTAAAATACCTAGTCCACTCTACAAAATACTACACCTGTTATATCTCAAATTAAAATAATTATAGAACTAGCTACATCCTGTAGTTTGCTAACACAGTTTTTGACTAGAGGATATGTTCTGTGGATTCATTTTCATAAATCGTAGCTCTTCAGACCCAATGACTAATAGTTTCCATAAGTGAAAATTCAAAACTATAGCTAGAAAAGAAATACATCTCCAGTACTCTAAATGTACTTAGAGTGTGTACACTTTGGGGTATGTGGATGTGAGGAGCCAGTGGGAGAGTAGAAGAAGGCTTCTTTTTAGCCTCAGGATCAAGACACATTACCCAACATGTATACAAAATACCTTGTAATTTGAGGGTTTTTTTTTTTAAGTTACCAATATGTTTCTTCACCATGTCATTCTGGTGTCTATTGCTCTAACAAGTTAGAACCATGGGAAAGTGAAAGCATTCGTCCATAACTAATACTCATCCATAGCAGAATTAGTATCTGCCAACCCCAAAACCATCCTACTGAAATACAAGGTGTACACAAAAAATTTGACAATATATTTAAGAATCATTTGAAACATAATAAAATAGAAACATATTTAGTAAACATTTCAGGTTACATGTCTTACTGTTCTTAAAAACTCTAAAAATGGGTCATAATTCTACAGGTAGACGTTCTTTACTAATCAAATTAACCACTCCATTTTATTCAGATACTCTGTATCTAGTACTAGCTCAGAAAATTCATTTTTCTTTATCAACACATAAAAATTATATGTATGTATTGCATACATGATGTTTCTCTATATGCATATGTTGTGGGATAGCTAAATCAAGCTAATTAACATATCCAACATATCACACACTTATTTTTTGTGATGAGAATATATAAAATCTACTCTCAGTAATTTTCAATAGACAATATAAAGTTATTTACTAAAATCACCACAATATACAAAGAATTTATAGAAATTTTTTGTAAATAAATACTAACTCAATAAATGCAATTAAGTGGTATACTTTTTTAAAATGCTCTACCAGTAAGGAAATGAATAAATAAAATGTGACACAGAATATAATTGACTTTTTTTGGACAAGTGAAAAGTAAAAATTTCATATCAAGATAGATATAACACAAAAATAATGTGTAGAAAGCATATTCGGAATGTGAAGATATGCTATAATTTATATAAAATTTTAAATTATGCCAACATACTTTATACTGCTCATGAATACTACATTTGTGTTACATTAAAAAAAGGAAAAACATTAAATTTATGATAAAAGCTTTCTTTAAAAAAGGAGAAAAACTAAATTAAGGACGGCAGCTCAAGGGCACTTCAGATTTATCTGTAGTGTATTTATTTTAGTAATTTAAAACATGTAATAAACTTTGTGTGGAAAACAAAATTCAGGTGCAGTTTATGTTCATCAAGAAAGGAAAATTATTGTTTAACAAATGTCTTCTTGAATTTCATCTTATACTTTTATTTTTAGAAACTATCTGTGATTATTTATGAACCAAAAGAAATAAAGTGTTTCATAAACTATACTGACAAATAAAGGCTGCTCTCAGTCTATATTATTTTATGAGAACATCATGACTAATCTGACAGAATCTGAAGTATAAGAAGTATTTTCTTATAGTCATTTCTGCTATTCTTTTCTTTCTCATGAAAGGACTCATTGAAATTGTCCAGGATGGATAGAATCCCTACTACTAAACTCCTACAGATCGAAAACAAATGTATAATTTCAGCAAAATGGAACCTGGCAAGTCTGTGGCTTCCCGCCACCCCAAGGAAGATCCAAGTTCCTTTTGTGGTATTGTGAAACTCACTGCCTCTTCAGCAGGTATCATCAACGGAGGTCTTGTATACTCTAAATAAGAGTGCCAGTCCAGAGTCACAGCAGGCTTTTTCTTTCCAGAATTTCTATCTCAAGAATAGACCCATGAGGACCACAGCGGTCTTGGTTAGAGATCTCTTCTTTTGGAAACAACTCATACCTTGGTTTTATATGCTGTACTGTCCTCTCACAGGGATCTGTTATCTACCTCCCCTCTCAAAGACTGTCTTGCATTCCCTAGTTAACCCTGGACTCTGAGTCTAGACTGAACTGTGAGTCCTCAAATTTTGTTTTCATGCCCACCAACAAGCCATATCTGTCTAGACTACACAACTGTGGAATACTACAAAGATCTTAGTCAATTCCAAACTTTAATCACAAACCTATTCCATGCAACTCATGTGTCATGCATGTTTTACTGTATATTCTTAACCTCTGAAAGTTGTGTTTTAAAACATGTAGAAAAATTCTCTTAACCAAATTATTTTAGCAAAATATTACACATATTTTTGCAAAACATTGCACGTGTTTATGATGCTTAAACAGTGACTGACTAATAAGCAAGAACTGGGGTAGACTATCCAGCCAGCCAAAGGCCAGCTCTCCCTAAGTGCTCTGCTTGCGGCTCTGTCCACCTTCTGACTCTACTAGCTCTATTCTTTATCATGTATCTTGTAGTTTTCTGGAGAGAGATGTTCTAGATATGTATCTTCTGATGTAACAAAAGCACTTCTATCTCTGGTCGATTGTAAAAATTGACAGCGACATCTCATATCCATCATTGTCATAAAAATACTGTGTATATCAAATATATACTACTCTCCTTCATTATGCTTATGACATCTGGTTGCCCTGGATGAAGGGATAAGGGTGTCTGTAATCACAAGCCTGCTTGGCCGCATGCTCCTCTTCCTTTCCATGGTCAGAAAGGTTCAGACTATGAGTCGATTAGACCCTGACACTCAGTTGTCCCAAGAGGCATGACTGAGGGTGGAAGAAATAGCAGAAACAGCATATGAACATCCATTTTTAGAACCTTCGAAACAGGTGTTTCAGGTGAGCTTTTGAAAGGTGCTCCCAGCTCAATCTTTCACCTGTGTCTCCTTATCATGAAGGACATTCTGTTTGGTATTGGTTTGGTTTTGGTTTGGTTTTTGAGGTGGTCTCACTCTGTCACCCAGGCTGAAGTGCAGTGGCACAATCATAGCTTACTGCAGCCTAGACCGCCCTGGGCTCAGATGAGCCTCCCACCTCGCCTCCCAAGTAGCTAGGACTACAAGGACATGCTACCACACCCGGCTAATTTTTCATTTTATTTTATTTTTTTTAGAGAGAGGATCTCCCTATGTTGCCCAGGCTGGTCTTAAACCCCTAGGCTCAAACAATCTTCCCACCTTGGCCTCCCAAAGTGCTAGGATTACATGCACGAGCCACCACGCCCAGCCACGAAGACCATTCTTATGACTCACAAGTCTTGCTCTTTAAGAGGATCCTATAAATATGCAGCCTCCCTAGAAGACTATTACCTCAGGCTCTAAATCCTTAACTGCCACTGTGGCAGATGCAGAGATAAAAGCCCAAACCCCTTCGAGAAAGAGCATGCTGCCCCGTTGCGGGTCCCTGACCATCTCCAGCTGTTAGCTCTTTCACATTATGCCTCAGCGTTTAGACAGGTCACTCTCTGCTCCGGGTGTGGTGGTCGTAGTTACTCAGCAGGGTGCTGCAGCCTCAGTTCTGTTTTTCTCAGGGCACTCCCAGCCAACGATGGAGCAAGGCAGAGCTACAAAGGACCTCAACACTTCCAGCAGAGGCAAGACCACGCTAATGAACAAAGATTTGTTCTGGGCCCCCACCTTGGGCTGGCAGAGACACATGTGTCAGTTAAGATTTATGACGATGATGTAAAGCAGAGAAAAGACCATGCAGGGTTGGCTCACAGAACTGTTGGTGGAGGGAGGGGGAAAAGACAGGCCACTGGGCTGCTGCCATTGCTAGAAATGGGAGAAAGATTCGATCAAGAACTTGAGTGCCTACTATGTGGCAGGAACTTTACAGATGTGATCATCTCCCAGTTCTTATGGTCACTTTTTGAAATGGTTACTATCCATATTTTATGGATCCAATTTTCCAACTATTTATTCACACCTTTCTATGTGACATATACTGTGCCAAAAGTTATCTGCCTTAAAAATGAGAATTGGCAGGGCGCAGTGGTTCATGCCTGTAATCCCAGCATTTTGGGAGGCCAAGGCGAGTGCATAACGAGGTCAGGAGTTCAAGACTAGCCTGACCAACATGGTGAAACCCCGTCTCTACTAAAAATACAAAAGAATTACCCAGGCATGGTGGCAGGTGCCTGTAATCTCAGCTACTCACGAGGCTGAGGCAGGAGAATCACTTGAACCTGGAAGGCAGAGGTTGTAGTGAACTGAGATCACGCCACTGCACTCCTGCCTGGCAACAGACTGAGACTCTGTCTCAAAAAAACAAAAAAGTGAGAACTAAAAATAAAATTGTAACCCCCACAATGATGGAATGAACCCCTCTCTTAGCCAATGGAACACCACAGAAATATTAAAAACGGAATTCCTAGCCATGATAGGATGGGAGTTGAAACACGCTTCATGATACCCCCCTTTTTGTGGTTTAGACACAAAAACTGACCAGCATTGATACTGAAACAGAGACTGATGAAACAGACTCTTTGAGGCAGTAAGATACCAAATTATAAAGACCTAAGGCCATAGCAGGCAAAGGTTAAGTCACACATCTCTACACTTAAAGAATAAATTCTGTTTTAACTGCTACCAGAGTTTTCTTTTCCTTTAGTGGCTAAACAGGCATTGGCCTCAAGATAAGCAATATTAAAACAATTATATCTCACTCACCACCAGACGCAGACGAACTCCCTGTTCCACAAGCCGTAACTATAGCTTTGATTGAACCAGAAGCTGATCTCAGTCACTCTCTTCCGAGGCCACTGACTCCAGGCTGGTTCTGGCCAGTTTACAAAGGCTGCACGCTAGAGGGCCTCGTGTCCTTGCTTCACTTTTTTGACCCAACTGTAATGCATTTCAGTGTTAAGTCTCCACTCCCAACGTGAAATGGGTCACGTGTAACTTGCGTGTTTATTCAATATGCATTCATCAGGACCCTCTTTGTAAATATTCACAGCTTCTCCTATAACCTGTTTAATATGTATGTTTAGCCAACCTGTTTAGCATAAAGCTCTGCCCCAACCCCTCCTCCTCTGAAGTACCTGTTAACAGTCTCTGCTGGAGGCTACACTTCCCTACCTTCTCATCCTGGAAGGATGGCTACCCTGAAGTCTGTAACCCTTTATAAAAAATAAAGTCTCCTTTCCAAGGTATGTAAGCAATTGAAGTAGAATATAATAAGTGATATTAAGTATAGAGAAAGTGGTCACCTGTCTAGCTGGAGGATTGAGAGTATGCTTCTAAGATAACATCTAAATTGACTCTCGAAGCATAAGAAACTCATTTTACCTGGGATTAACTAGTTGAAAAAGCGAGGCAAGGGTAGCCAGAAAACACCATGTTCAAATTAAAGAACATAAGGTTTAAGTCTTAGTTTCCTTATGAAAGTTGAGATCAGGATTTAAACTCAGTTTTGACTCCAAAGATTAGGTTTATTCTACTTCCACCAAAATTTAGAAATGAAAATGGTAGTAGATGGATATACAACTGCCCCTCCATCCTTCGCAGGTGTATCTAGAGCCAATTCTCACCACTGATTTTTCAGAGCATGGTTTTCCTATCCTGTTGCTCCCATGAAGAACAAAATGCAGTTCAAACAAGCTGACAACAGTAACACAGAGAGTTGTGAAGTACTTTTTGACTGCCAAAGCTTGCCTGATGGGAGTTGGCAGCAAAGATACTTTCTGGGTTAGACAATTAATGGTCGTAAAGAACTCCTGAAGGTCACACCTAACTCCAGTTATACCATTGCTTACACCCATTGTTGACCTACCCATGTATAGTAAGCAGCGAAGAAAAATATTTTAGTGACTGAGAGCTCTTTTAATACAATATTATAGTTCTCATATTTTAACAATTATTACTCGTTCTAATTTTAAATAATTGTTTAAATTTCATAGAATAAAATATGTGTTGCCTTGTCAGAATAATGAATATAGTTTTATGACTCAGTGTTTAGCTAATGCAAATTACCTCCTCGAGACTCACCCCAAATGTTTCAGGAAGAAATCCAAACAATTTTTATTAGGAAATGACAACATGCAACTAGAATGTAAAATTAAGGAACTTACAATAAAGCAGGCTTCAGTGCAATCACTTACTTCGGCAGTTGATGGATTCTATTAGCAGAGTCGTTCTGGCACTGGTTTCCAGGTGAGGTGATTAATCATTACTCCTGCAAGGCATTCATTCATCATTACCCGAGTAAATAAATATTTTTGCATCTTTAATTTTAATACCTAAATCAACCAGAAAGAAATTATTCTATTTACTTGGGGGTGAGAGAATTCTGTAGAAATGGAAGTCCGTGTTGATTGACTAGGAGAGAATCCAGTACCACATGAGCAGCATAGCACAGGAATGGGAAGCAGAGATCACAGCTCTGACTCATGTACTGGTAAGAGATGGCCCGGAGCTCCCAGTGTTTATGGAGCCGGACTCAGAACTCTGAGTAGGACCGTGGGTGACCCAGCAGTCTCCATGGAATATGATGGATTCTGATGCGATATGACCTCATGTCATGTGGTGTAGCTGGAAGGGCCTCCTGGCACAGTGCTGGGCCCAGACATGAGGGTCAGGACTTGTCAGCTGAGTTAGACTGAAAGAGTCAACCATGCTGCCACCAAATATTGTGGGGGGGCTTTGTATAGAGGATCTCCTGGTCAGTGGTTCTCAGACTTGAGCATGTCAGAATGAACTGGTCTGCTGGATAAAAATGTAGATTTCAGACCAGGTGCAGTGGTTTACATCTGTATTCTCAGCACTTTGGGAGGCTGAGGCAGGAGGATCACTTGAGGCTGGGAGTTAGAGGCCAGCCTGGGCAGCATAGTGAGACCCTGTCTGTAGAAAACATTTTAAAATAAATTAGTTGGGTATGATGATGCTTGCCTATAGTTCTAGCCACTTGGGAGAATGAGGCTGGAGAATCACTTGACCCTAGGACTAAAGCATTATAATTAGCTGTAATCACACTCCTGCACTGTAGCCTGGGTAGGAGTGAGAACTTGCCTCAAAAAAACGAAGATTCTCTGGCCCAACCCCAGAAGTTCGGATTCAGTAAGGCAGGGATGGGACCCAGAAATCTGTATTTTTAAAACTTACTGTGTAGATTTCTGATGAGAAATCATAGTCTAGGAGGTAAAGAAATAAATAAGAAATACATTCTACCTGGCAGGATGAACCATAATATATACAAAACCGCAAAATATGATAGCGTAAGTACAAAGAAAGCATTGCGCCATTACCACCCTCTCTCACTCTGGCTACACTATAGGTAAGTGCAAGTGCCCCATATGTTGCCTCCAATTTTCAGATGCTATTAAGATATTGCTAGTAAGATCTTACATTTATATTTTAATTCAAAAATTTCCATTTACTTTAACATACCTGTTGAGTGCATAACAGCCAGTTCTATTGTAGTGAAAAAGGTATCATATCAGATACTAAAGAAAAAAAAACTGAATTCAAATCCCAGTTTCATTTCTGGCTTAATTTATCTTATTGACATGTGATAAAGCAACTCAATTTCTTTGACTAAAATCTTGGAATAATATTATCTATGGAGAATGATCGTTATAAGAATTAAGTGAAAAGCATATAAAAGCTCTGATGATGGTAGCTGGCATAAAGAGAAATCTCTGAATTTTATTTTATTTTTTGGCTAGATGGATGAATGAACAGACACACACTAGGGTGGATGAGAAACTTTTTTGAAATTAAGTGAATGAAAATGTTGGCAAACATGATATGTTAGCTTTCAGTTTAGTGACAAACATGATGAATTCTTTAATTATTTTGATTACCAATTACTTCCCCTTTCTCAATGTATTTTTACTCACTAGAATCACAAGTGAGATCATTCTCTATTTCTAGCCTGCCTTCCTTTGATTTCTTACATAGCCTTGATGTAAATCATTGAAAAATCCCATTTAAACCATAGACCAGCAGAGCCTGGCAGCCTTTGGATTCAGTGCTGTTGAACCATACAGAAAAACTAATTCATGCATTTGGCTTTCATTTTGTATATCCTTCCCATCGTATTCACTACTTTTATTAATTTCTACAGCATGCTCTGTGAGTAGCTCCACAGAAGTTTGCAATTACATGGAGCCGTCTTCCATGTTAACTCTTCAAATGGCTTCATTTATAGGCACAGCTGTCTCATTTCTACTTCACTAGGAGAGAGGCAGAACTGGCATTTCCTGTCTCACAGCCCATTTATTTTCAGACACGTGTTGCAGCATACATTAAGTTCAATTTCTGTGGAGCTGTTATTGAGGTGTAGAACCATGCACAGTTGGATAGCACCATTCCGTCCAAAAGGGACAAGGATGAATAATGCAGAAGAAATGGACAGACATAGGAAAAGGTAAATTTCCCAATCAGTGGCATCCATCACATGCTGTGGAAAAGAATAGCCTGTGTGAATCAGAGGTGGATGGCACTTGTGTATTTATAAACAATTTCACACATATCATTTGATAACCTATGCTATGATGTAGGTATTAGAATAGTCCTGATTTTAGAGATGAGAAAATGAAAGCACAACAGGGTTGTGTAAATTGCTCAAAGTCACACAGTTGGCAAACAGCATGGCAGAAATTGGAAATCACTTTTATCTAACACCAAATCCCACATTTCTTCTAAAATGATTGTATTTCTCCATATTCAGATGTGACTCTAGGGTCAGCAGAATCCTTAGGAAAAAGTGAAAGGGGAGACATAGCCAAGACAAATGCAGTTTTTCAACATCAACCTGCATAATCTGACTTAAATAAATGCCCCCACCCTTTACATTATGCTCAAAGGCATTCTGTGGGTCTTAACCTTCTTTATTTATTGCTAATTGGTAACCACAGGAGATTCGCTCTTTCAGATGGTCACTGTTACCTTCTTTCTTTTGTCACAGTCAACTGACACTACCAAAGCAGTCAGTATTGGGGATCATTGGCTTTAGCCTCACTTGGTTGGATTCCTTTGTACCTGAATGCTCTGAAGTTCATTAGGTTGCAGCAATCGCTTTATACAGAGGCATTGTTGCAGATGATTGAAATTTTACTTAATGCATAATAGCATTAGCCTAAGTAAACTTTGAATAATCTCTAGTTCAAAGAATTCCACAACTTAAATGCCCACACACATAACCCTCCCTCATGAAAAGGCTAGAATAGATTCATTATTATCTTTTAATGCATCCAAACAACACTTAAGTGCCAAAATAGAAACATGATCACGCAAAGGATTACATGCCCTGCATCCTCGTGTAAATCTCAAAGGATCTTGTTTACCTTATTTTATTGTGGTCTAGAAAGGTCCTTATGTGAGCGAACTACAGACTTCTCTGTCCTCAGCTGAGGATCCTTTACTGAATGTTTGATTAAGCACCTTAAATACATTTTCCAGGCTCAAGAAACTGCTGAACCCACCAGGTATAATGGGCTCAAGGATTCTGAGATCAAGATGAAACCTCAAACATGTGGGAAATGCAACTAATGCTGACATTTGTAGAAAAGGAAATTCCTCTTCCTCCTCCCCCTCCCCCTCCCCTGCTCTCTCCCTCTCCTCCTCCCCCTCCCCCTCTTCCTTCTCCTCCTTCACCCCTTCCTCTTCTTCCTTTTCTTCCTTCTCTCCTCACACTACTCCCTATGCCCAGAGTGGAGGATGCATTTTGGGACCTTTCACTTCCAGCCTCTCTCCCCACCCACTTCTGCTCCTCTCCCACCACTTCTTAACTCCTCCTTGCTAGTTGTCAGAAATGGAGATGACATTATACTAAGTACCTTAAGAAGTATCCATGAGAGCTCTCTTTTTCTTCCTACTTTCTGTATTTATGTAGTAAGCAGACGCAGGCAAAGCCTGACTTTCCAGAATCCATTCTCTTTCTGTCAATCTCTCCTTTTTTTCCTTCCAAGGGATATGTTCCAAACACCCACGCTTGAAACCACAGATAGTACAAACCCTATATACGTGATGCTTTTACCCATACATATATATATACAAGAAAGTTTGTTTTATAAATTAAGCACAATAAGAGTTTAACAACAATAACTAATAATCAATTATAACAATATGCCAGCCTCACTGCTCTTGGCTTGGGACCATTAGGAAGCAAAATAAGGGTTACTTGAGCACAAGCATGGCAACACCCCAACAATTGATCTGGTAACCTAGAAGGCTACCAGGTGACTCACAGATGGGGAACATGGACGGCGTGGATCACCAGGAAAAAGGGGTGATGCAGGCCCTGGGCAAGGTGCAGTGAGATGGCATAAGATTTCATCATGCTACTCAGAATGGCACACAATTTGAAACAGGAATTGTTCATTTCTGAAATTTTCCATTTAATATTTACGGACAGCAGTTAACCATAGGTAACTGAAACCACAGAAGGCAAAGCTTTACATTAGCAGCTACTACTGCAGTATTAGATCCAGAAGAAAAGAAGTCCTTTCTCTGACTTAGCTAATGAGCCTGCACTGAGAGCAAGTAATAAATTGTCACTTTCTTCTCCTTTTCTCACAACTAATCCTTGAGTTTGCCATTTTTTCAATCCAACATCCATCAAGGAGAAGTTCTAAGTGGCAAAGTTGTTTCCACTCATTCCTGAGACTTCAGTTAGTACCTTTAAAATATGCACAAACCAAAGCAAGTTCTTAATGACTTACAAAACGACTTAGACTCCCACACAATAATAGTGGGAGACTTCAATATTACCTTGTCAATATTAGACAGATCAACGAGATAGAAAGTTAACAAGGATATCCAGGACTTGAACTCAGACCTGGAACAAGTAAACTTAATAAATATTTACAGAACTCTCCACCCCAAATCCACAAAACATACATTTTTCTCAGTATCACATCACACATATTCTAAAAGCAACCACATAATTGGAAGTAAATCACTCCTCAACAACTGCACAGCATTTCACAGGTTTAAATGAAATGTTGGTTGGCTGCTTGTTTGTTATTTTCTTCCCTTATTCCTTCTTGTCTCCATTGTTAAGCACAATTATTTGCATAAAAGAGGTTTTTAATACCCATTTTTAGACTGCATTCTAGCCTGCACAATACAACAAGATTTCTGTTCTCTCTCCCTCTTTCTCTTCCTCTTTTTTTCTCTCTTTCATTCTTTTCTTTTTTTCTTTCTTTCTCTCTTTCTTCTTTTCTTTCTTTTTCTTTCAAAAAAAAATATGCACAAACCTTCCTAGCTTCAGTATAGTTACCCTAAATCAATCAATCACTGGGCCAACTGCTAATTGTAAAATTCCAAAATGAAGGAAAATGAATATATCATGGAACTTCACTAAGAGATATTGAAAGCAAATTCACATGCCTCTTGAGAATGGCCTTTCAGTTTCAATATTTCCACATTCATTTTACTGAATGGGTATTACCCATGTCATCACTTCTTCAATAATTTTATATTAATTTTCATTTATATTTTTATTTTGGGGGTACATGTGATAATTTAATACATTCATATAATTTTTAAAAATCAAATAGTGTAAGTGGGATATCTACCACTTTAAGTATTTGTCTTTTCTTTATGCTAGAAACATTCATTCTCTTCTGGTTATTTTGAAACCTACAGTAGATTATTGTAATCTGTAGCCACCCTACTGACCTATCAAATGCTAGATCTTATGTTTTTATCAGACTGTATATTTGTACCCATTCAACAACCTCTCTTAATCTTCCCATTTCCCCTACCCTTCCTGGCCTTTGGTAACCATATATGTCATATGTGATCTTTATTATTTTGAGGTATGTTCTTTCTATACCCAGTTTTTTGAGAATTTCTATCATAAAGGAATTTTGAATTTTATTGAATGCATTTTCAGCATCAATTGAAATGACTATATGGTTTTTTTCCTGATTCTGTGAGTGTGATGTATCACATTTATCAATCTGCGTATGTTGAACCATCCTTGCACCCTGAAATGAATTCCACCTGACCACGGTGACTGATCTCTTTAATGCGCTGTTGAATTCAGTCTGCTAGTACTTTGTTAATAATGTTTGCATCTATGTTCATCAGTGCCACTGGCCTGCAGTTGCCTTTTTTGTTTTTTCTTGTCTGGTTTTGGTATGAGGGGAATGCTGACCTAATAGAATGCATTTAGAAGTATTTCTTCCTCTTCAATGTTTTCGAAGAATTTGAGTAGAATTGGTATTAGTCCTTCTTTAAATATTTTGTAAATTTTAGCAATGAAGCCCTCAGGTCCTGGACTTTTCCTTGATGGGAGAGTTTTTATTACAGCTTCAATCTTGTTACTCATTATCTGTTTGGTGAAGTTTTCTATTTCTTCATGGTTCAACCTTGGTAAGAGGTATGCGTACAGGAATTTATTTAGTTTCTCTAGGTTTTACAATTTATTGGTACATCGTTGTTCATAATATTCTCTGATGATTATTTGTGTTTCTATCATCTCATTTATAAGGTCTCCTTTTTCATTTCTGATTTAATTTCTCTGGCTATTCTCTCTTTTTTTTTTTTCTTAGTCTAGCTAAAGATATGTCAATTCTGTTTATCTTTCCAAACAATCAACTTTTCATTTCACTGATCTTTGTTATTGCTTTTTTTCTTTGTCTCAATTTTATTTATTTCTGCTCTAACCTTTATTCTTTCTTTCTCTCTACTGATTTGGGGTTTGGTTTATTCTTACTCTTCTAGTTCTTTGACATGCACCATTGGGTTGTTTACTTGAAGTCTTTCTACTTTTTTAATATTGGTGTTTATTGCTTTAAGTTTTCCTTTAGTACTGCTTTTGCCGTATCACATAGGTTTTGGTATGTTGTATTTTCATTTTTGTTTGTTTCAAGAAATTTTTTTAATTTTCTTCTTAATTTATTGACTTTATCATTCACGAGCAAGTGGTTTAATTTCCATGTGTTTGTGAGTTTTCTGAGGTTCTTCTGATTATTGATTTCTTGACTAAGGTAGATAAGATACTTGATAAGATTTCTGCCTTTTTAAATTTGTTGGGACTTGTTTTGTGGCCTAAGATATGGCGTATTCTGGTGAATGTTTCATGTGCTGATGAAAAGAATGTGTATTCTGCAGCAGATGGGTGGACTGTTTTATAAATGTCAGGCCCCTTTGGTCTAGCGTGTACTTTAACTCCACGTGTCCTTGCTGATTTTCTGTCTAGATAATTCCGTCCATTACTAAGAGTGGGGTGTTGAAATTTCCTACTATTATTGTATTTCAATCTGTCACTCCCTTTAGATTCATTAATATTTGCTTTATATACTTGGGAACTCCAATATTGGGTCCATAGATATTTATAATTGTTACATCCTTTTGCTTAATTGACACTTTTATCATTATATGGTGACCTTCTTAGTCTCTTTTTACAGTCGTTAATTGTGATCTATTTTATCCATTGTAAGTATAGCTACTTTTTTGGTTTCCAGTTACATGAAATATTTTTTTTCCATCCCTTTACTTTCAGTCTTTTTGTGTCTTCATAGGTGTGGTGAGACTTTCAATCTCTGTGTGTCTTCATAGGTGTGGTGAGTTTCTTGTAGGTAACATATATGTGGGCCTTGTTTCCTTACTATTCAGCCACTCCATGCCTTTTAATTTAATGGAATTGAGTCCATTTACATTCAGTGTTATTTTTTATAAATAAAGACTTACTATTGCCATTTCTTGCTTTTTTTCTGTTTGTTTTGAGATTTCTCTCTCTCTCTCTCTCTCTCTCTCTCTCTCTCTCCTTGTTTCTTACTATCTTCCTTTGTGGTTAAGTGATTTCTTTTTCCTGTGGTAGTATGCTTTATTTTGTTTCCTTTTTTTTTTTTTTTTTTTCAGTGAATCTACTATAGGTTTCTGCATCGTGGTTACCATGAGGCTTACCAATAACATTTTATAACAAGTTAGTTTTAAAAGATGACAACTTAAATTATGAATAACAGAAACATAGAAATATCAAACAATGTGCACTATTTAAACTCAATCCTCCCATATTTTTAGTTTCTATGATTTACCTATGTTTATATTACCTACCTTTTAACAGGTTGTCATAGCTAGTATTGTTTTTGACAGATTTGTCTTTTGAGCTTTATACTAAAGTTATGAGTGAAGAGGCCCCCAACTACAGAGAATATTTGGCATTTGGGAAGAAAGAGGTGTCCAGTGAAATCCAGGATCTCCCCTACTCCCATTCAAGGCCATCTGAAAGTATCTCCCCCTTCTTTTCAAGTTCATCGAAATGTATTTAAGAAACCTGGAATTTCCAAGTCCATCAGCCTATTGAAACAAAACAGCTATAACTGTAAAATTGAAATCCTCTTAAGATTTTCAATCTTTAGAATTAAAGATTTTATTACAAAATATAGTGTATTAAATCACATGTATCAAAACATTACAAACGTGTATTTCATATTAGCCATCAGTCAACAACACAAAATTTCCTATCATTTTCCCTAGTGCCTATTTTTTCAGACCTTTTCTTAATCTATGTTTCTTGTCTGAGACCAAATAGAAATGAATCAAAAGCCCTTTCATTGTTCACATACTGAGTTTCCACGCATCCCTGTAGAATCCTTATCAGTAGCTTTGCCCAGAGTACACACTTTTGTGGCTCTTTCTTATGAGCAACGTCGTTTTTCCATATAATACAGAAATGAAGAATTCCTGTAACCCCATCAGGTTCCTTACATGGACCCAAGTCAAAAAGCGTAATCTCAGTGTCAGTCTCTTGGCTGTCTGCAGGGTAATATGCTGAATTGCCACCTGTGCTGTAATTGTGTTAGCTCTTTAGTAAATTACATTCAAGGATAAAGAGGACAGAGTTGCCTACCGACAAACAACATTCTTTATTCTCCTTTTTCTACAAGGTACTGAATAACACCATAGAGCACAAATCATCATATGCCCTATATAACAAATATATAATTACCATGCATGAAGAAAACAAAATTAGCTCCAAAGAGTATCATGTTTTCTCAACAGAAAGTGGAAAGATGCTTCAGAACAGTGAGCACAGGTTTTAGACTCTGAAATCTTTTAGCAGCATGACGTTTTTGAATATCTGATCTAGGTTTTGATTCTGCTAGCTACATATATTTTTTGGCCTTTGGTCTTGCATTAAAACACCAGTAGCAAATAACGTTAGAAAAATTGGGAATAGAGAAAGGAATATTTTTATTTACTTTATTTTTTAAATTCTGCATATATAAAGAACGTTGCCTGTGACATCACTGACTCTTTGCAACAACCTAATAAAGTCATCATTATTATTACCCTCATGTACAGCACAAGCTGTGAGGTGCTGTGAAACTTGCTTACTATCAGCCTCTGAAGAGATGAAAAGAAGATTCATACAAGATCTGTTTAAATCCAATAGCCTTTGACACGTCAAACTTCAGAACACATTGGATTTACCAGTATAAAGTTGCCTTAGAGTTTGTAATTTCGTGAAAGCAAAAATTCAAGTTTTCCTTAAGAATAAATTTAGCATTTATGCCTTGACTTGCTTATTAAATAATATGAAGATGTTTGTTACGGATACTTGACCTCCTAATATTTAGTTTTATTTAGTAAATATCAAAATAAAATATGTATTAATCCAAACCAAAGATATTTTATTTAATTGGATTACTAATAGTTCACTAACATTCTGTAAGTATTTTTCTTTTCTATAAATGTTTTATATTCCAGACTACTTAAAACTTTGGCAACCAGATCCTTTAAAGGGCGTAAGTCATACATATTTTCAAACCAACAAAATAGTAAATTTCAAATGAACGTTAAATGGAATAAGGAAGATGAAATGAAGCAAGAAGAGATTTACAAGAATGGAGTTCTTCTGCCACCTTGTGGCTGTACTGTGTTATAACCAGCGCTACATTAAAATATTCAGGAAATTTTTTGATTGGGGATTTTTAAAATAAATGTTTTGACTTATTTTTATTTTCAAAAGATAAAATACTCACTCAGTTGTTTTCAAATATGGAGCCCAACACAGTCACCATGAAAACATATTCGCAGGACCCATTCCTTTGATATTTTGATAAGGGATATGTGGAGACATCCTGCTGTATTTTAGCAATTATCCCAGTTGATAATGAAGCACAGATGGATAATCATGTATCTAGTTGCTTCTAGAATAACGTGTCAAAGCTTGAAAGGTTTTTATAAGTAATCAGTGTCCTTCTCTTTCTCAATCCATAGCTAAACTTCAGCCAGTCTCTCCTTCTCCAGGTGTGGCCGCGTGGCTGTGCTCTGGTCACTGGAATCTGGCCATGGTCTTTACTGAATGTAGTTATCATGTTACTATTTTTTTCTTCCTGAATATCATGGCTAATTTCGGTATTGGTGACGACCTCTTTCTTGAAACTTTCTCTTCTGTTGGGTTTAGTTAGATTTTTCTCTCCTTTTCTCCTATGAAACAAATGAACATTATTAGAGTAAAAGTCAAAAGATTTCACTTCACTGTAGCCAAACTGGCCTCCCTGATTCTCCTGCAAAACTTCACACAATGTTCCCTTAGCGTCTTCTACAATCCAGCGTCACTGGCTGCAACGCTCTTTCCTGTGATACACATACGGGACCTACCCCACCTCTTTCAAGTCTTTGTTCAAATATTTGTTTCTCACTGATCACCATATTTAGAAATGCGACTTCTGCCAACAAACTCCTTATCATTTTAATCTTGCTTTATTTTTTACAGCAGTTATGACATTCTAACATATGCCATAATTTTAATATTTATTGTGTTTATTGTCTTTTTTTACCATAGACTATAAAATCCATGAGGGCAAGTGTTTTGTTTACTTCACTGCTGTGTGCTCTGAAACAAACAAACAAAAAAAAAACGGCCCAGCACGTCGTAGGTGCTCAAAAAATATTTGTCCAATTACTGAATGAAAGAATTATGACTCCTATTGGTTAAAGAAACCTATGGGACAGTGTTTAGCCTCACAAGTATTCAGACACACAAATTAACACACAGTATCATTTTTTCTACAATATTAGAAAAATTAGTCAAGTTATATGACCGTTCAATATAATTTTGAAAGCAAGTGAAAATTCAGTGAATTACATTCTCATATGTTTTTGTTAAATTGGGAGTTATTTTTAAGTCAGTTTGCATAGTCATTAAAATTTCATAACCTTTGACCCAGTAATGCCAGTTTAGAACCTGTATTGCAATGAAAAAAAAAGAAGATATATAGGCCGGGCACGGTGGCTCACGCCTGTAATCCCAGCAGAGTCGCTTGAACCCGGGAGGCGGAGATTGCAGTGAGCCGAGATTGCGCCATTGTACTCCAGCCCGGTTGACAGAGCGAGACTCTGTCTCAAAAAATAAAAAATAAAAATAATAAAAATTTAAAAATAAAAAAAAAGATAACCATAGGTTCCATGTGGCCATTTACTACAGTATTATTAATAATGATAATAAACTGAAACTACATGTTTAATAATTTAAAATAGTAAATTAAATTATGTTAACTCCGTGCAATGAACTATTTTGCAACCATTATAATCACAAAAACTGTACTAGAACCTGAGAAAATGTTTATGGAGCATGCTGTATTATAATGAAATTTTAAACTGTGTAACTACACAGTTTTTACATGTATGTAGAAAAAGGCTCTAAAGAATGCAAAAATTAGAATTATTGTACATGAGCAATAAATTATTTTTGTCTTCATTTTCCAAATGTTCCAATTTATCATCATAGTTTTGCAACTCTTTAGTATTTGAAAGGAAAAAAAACAATTGCCTTATTCCCGAGCGCTTAACCTTCACCTGAAGTGAATTTATTCTAAGTTCCAAAAGGTGATTATTACTTGCTTTTATTGTATTCATCAAGAACAATTTACATCTCTGTAGAAATAGCTTTAGTTAGAGTCATTAGTTAGATTTAGTTAAGTCTTCAGTTAGATTTACTTACATGCAATGAGACTTTTATCTAATAAATTCAGGCTGAATTTAACATTAATTCAAGAATTAAAGTGCTCTTCATTTTTAAATGTGTCTGTTCTACCTAACTACCTGCATGGGTTTAGCTTATAATTGGTTTTATAGATATGATTAGGTCCATCATCCTGCCACATTTTAATAAGTAGGACTGTCTGTAACTGTCTTTTACACACATCTGTGCCCATCAATTCATAGCACACTCCCCAGGAATTAATGGGAAACAGCCAGGAGAAAAAGGATTAGACATAAGAATTCAAGGCTGGAAATGACCGCCTCAAAAACTGGCTTCCCCGCCCTCAATTACTGAACTGACCTTCAGCCCTCACCAGATCTTTTTTCCTATCACCTTGCTTAATCTATCCTTCCCTACCAGCTCTCACTCAGGCTAGCCTTTAGCTTCTGTCTGATGTGGCCTGACTTACTGTAGAGATAGGTTTTTTTCCCAGGTGCCTTGCTCAGCAAAGATTTTGGTCGTGTGGATTTTGGATCCACGCATTCGGATTTTGCTGTGTTTGGATTTTGGCTGTTACAGGACTTTCTCCTTAGTTCAGCTATGAGCCGGGGCCTTGTCACACAGCCATGAAATATTAGGCTCACAGACACTTTCAAGGATGAGAAAAATGGAATTTACTGGGCAAAAAGGAAAAAAGAAAAACGGACTCTCAGCAGAACAAGAGTCCTACTATGCTTCCGGCCTCACCGATTGAATCCCAGCTTCCACCCAGAAAGAGGAGGTGCCAGGCTCCTCCTCACTGCAAACAGCGGAACTTTTATGGCTCTAGCCCAGTGCGCACTCCTCCCAGCGTGCAGGCCACCTGAAGTTTCTCTGGGGGCCTCTTTCCACTTGGCTGTCTCACCACCCTTCCTGACCACTATGAGAGGTAGTGCCCGCCCTTGCATCATCTCCCGTGTTCATAACTCTCTGCCACCCTGCCACTCCCCATACAATACTGGCAGTGATGGTATTAACTTTTTGGGTCATAATATTAACCCCTCAGTGTGAAAAGAAGTCAGATCAACCCTTCGTTGATTTTCTTCCTTGTAAAGCTGAATATTCACATGATAAAAACAAACAAAAACAAAAAACAAAGAACTTAAAAAGGCAGCATGACATAGTGGGCTCACTGGCTACCTGTATGACTGTCAACAAGTTACCTAATCTCACTGCACCATCTGTAGCATTGAGATAATACCAACTTTGTGAGGTTGTTGTAATAAATAAATGAGTATATAATACATGCCTAATAAATGTTAGCTGCTGCATATTGTAATTATTCTACAACAGATACTGATTTTATCCTAATTCTGTGTATTCGGTCTCCAGCAGAGTGTCCAAATCCCGTAGTACTCCATCTAGGTAAATTTTTCAAATGTCTTTAACTGACCATTTTCTTCTTCTTTAGTCCCCTCATATGGCCCCTTTCATTGGCTTCCTTTTGCCATCTTTTTTTTTCTCTTTTCCCTTCAAACTAGCAAAGATTTTATAACATCTATTTAAACAGGATCCAAATACCTCTGATATGTTTTGGCTGTGTCCCCACCCAAATCTTATCTTGAATTGTAGCTCCCATAATCCCCACATGTCAAGGGAGGGACCCAGTGGGAGGCAATTGAATCATGAGTATCGGATTTTCCCGTGCTGATCTCCTGATAGTGAATACATCTCATGAGATCCAATGGATTTATAAAGGGCAGTTCTCCTGCACATGCTCTCTTGCCTGCCACCATGTAAGATGTGCCTCTGCTCCTCCTTCACTGTCCGCCATGATCATGAGACCTCACTAGCCATGTGGAACTGTGAGTCCATTAAACCTCTTTTTTTAAGAAAATTACCCAGTCTCAGGTATTTCTTCATAGCAGTATGAAAATGGACTAAAACAATCTTTAGAATATTCAACCCATCTTTATTCTCTGAATTTTAAACTTTCTATCTGTTCTTTGCCTGAAACCAAACTCCAAATAAATAACTTTGTGTACCAAAATTTCTGCTCAAAGGACATTCTAGGATATAGTATGTTCAATTTTTAAGCACTCAGAAAAATACCTTAAATGGTCACAATTTATGGTGGAGGGTCTCAGGGAAAACTCTTTTTAGAAACCATACTTTTCTACTTTCATGTTCTTAAGGATGAGGAATAATGTTCTTTTCTGCTTTCTCTACATGAGACAATTATACAAAAAGACAACCTTTGTTTCTTAGAAATCCTATAATTTTTGTCTTTTATTTCTTTACAGCCTTCTATTTTTCCCACACAAAGCATCTTTAATCATCTGCGACACTGATTGTTATTGCAACCCATCTTCCTGGATTCTATAAACAGAGACACATGCTTTAAACTACCAAAATCTCACTGTTCAAAACATCTCATTTTTCAAGGCAAGAAAATAAAATAAAAAGTTCTTTCCCAAACTCAAAACTGTTCTATTTGGCTGCATAGACCCCTAAGGGCTTTTTGGTTGTTCTTAGTCCCTGACTTTAGCTATCCACCTGACCTTCAGCTTCTCCACCAATCCAATTGGTTTATTATTTTCTTGCCAAACTCATCTTCTTAAAATTTAAACTTGATCATTTTACTTTCTGGGGAAAAACCTCCATATGCTCTTCAATAGCAATACAACAAAGGCCAAGTTACTTTACATAATCCTGTTCACTAACCTTTTCTTTCCTAAAGCCCCTTCTTCCCCACATCCCTGTGATGTCACCTATCACCCCTTCTCTGGTCTTATTCCTTAGCTCCTTCCCAGTCTCCTCCTCTTCCCTCTAGACCTATGAATGTAGACATGTTCCACAAGTATGTCCTCAATCTTCTGCTTTTTTCTCTGTATAGCCTCTTCCCAGAGAGCTCAAATGTTTCCAAGTTGTCCCTGATAACTACCTCCAAATACCACCTTGAGCAGTGCTACACAACAGAAATACATGACCTGAAAGCAGAAACTATACATGTAGTTTTAAATTTTCCAGTAGCCACATTTGAAAAGGAGAAGTGGGGAGATGACAAGATGACCGATTAGGAGGAGCTCAGGATTACCGGTCCGAGTGAAAGCGCAGAGGGTGAGTGGATGCCGCATTTCCAGACGGATTTTTACTGCCCACAGACCAGGAGATTCACAGGCACAGGAGCTCCATGGGTCACCAGAACGGCTGTTTTGGCCAGCACAGCTGTTTGGCATGCACCCTGGCGCAGCGGTTCCCAGTGCAGAGTGAGCGAGACTGCATCCCCTCTTAGCCAGCAAGGGGAGCTGAAACGGGGAACCAGGCCAGGAGATTCCCGGGCAAAAAAGCACCACGAATCTCAGAGCCGCAGTTTCAGCAGGTGCAGTGGCTCCCGGTGCAGAGCAAACGAGACGGAGTCCCCTCTTAGCCAGGAAGGGGAGCTGAAACAGGGAGCCAGGCCAGGAGATTCCCGGGCAAAAAAAGCACCACGAATCTCAGAGCTGCGGTTTCAGCCAGTGCAGTGGCTCCCGGTGCAGAGTAAACAAAACAGTGTCCCTTCTTAGCCAGCAAGGGAAGCTGAAGCAGGGAGCCAGGCCAGGAGATTCCCGGACAAAAAAGCGCCACGAATCTCAGAGCCGCGATTTCAGCCATGCAGTGGGTTGCCGCACAGGAAATCACACAGATCCCAGTGCCTATTCAACAGGCGACCAGGTCACCTGGTAGAGAGCCAACCATTCAACTAAAAAACAAAAGGCTCTGAGGCAGGGAGACAGGTGACCAGGCCTGGCTGGTCCCACCCCCACAAAAACAAAAACAGAAAAATAGCAATTGGAAACGTTCTGGGTTGAGACTTTTACGGCAAGCACAACTGAACCCGGGATGGTCCAGCTCTGTGGAGGAGGGGCGTCCACCATTACGGAGGCACCCTGCAGTTCCCGAAGCAATCTGCCATCGCCAAGGCAGTGCACCATTACAGAGAGAGTCCATCACTACAGAGGCGGGCCAACAAAGCAGAAGCAGTTCTAACTACACCCATATAAACAAGAATGCAGGGAAGTTCACAGAGCAGCTGGGTGGAGCCCACAGCAGCTCAGCGAAGCCTCTGCAGGCTGAGTGTGACTAGGCTGCCACCTTGTGGGCAGGGAAAATGGCAGCAGCTCAGCGGAAACTCATAAATCCTAACTCCATGGGACAGAACACCTGGGGAAAAAAAGGGGGGTTTATGAGTTCTGCTACTGCAGAATTAAACTTACCAAAATCAGAAAGTCAGCAACTACAAAGTCGACAGGTGGATAAATCCACAAAGATGGGAAGAAACCAGTGAAAAAAGGATGAAAACACCCGAAACCAGAACACCTCTCCCCCTACAAGGGATCACAACTCCTCACCAGCAAGGGAACAAGACTGGATGGAGAATGAGTGTGAGGAAATGACAGAATCAGCTTTCAGAAAGTGGATAATAAGAAACTTTCCTGAGCTAAAAGAACATGTTCTAACCCAATGCAAAGAAACTAAGAACCTTGAAAAAAGATTTGACGAAATGCTAACGGGAATGGACAACTTAGAGAGGAATATCAGTGAATTGATGGAGCTGAAAAACACAACATGAGAACTTCGCGAAGCATGCACAAGTTTCAACAGCCGAATTGACCAAGCAGAAGAAAGGATATCAGAGGTCGAAGATCAACTCAATGAAATAAAATGAGAAGGTAAGATTAGAGAAAACAGGGTAAAAAGGAATGAACAAAGTCAACAAGAAATATGGGACTATGTGAAAAGACCTAATCTACGTTTGATAGGAGTACCCGAATGTGACGAAGAGAATGCATCCAAGCTGGAAAATACTCTTCAGGATATTATCCAGGAAAACTTCCCCAACATAGCAAGGCAGGCCAATATTCAAGTCCAGGAAATACAGAGACCACCACAAAGATATTCCTCTAGAAGAGCAACCCCGAGGCACATAATCATCAGATTCACCAGGGTTGAAATGAAGGAGAAAATACTAAGGGCAGCCAGAGAGAAAGGTCGGGTTACCCACAAAGGGAAGTCCATCAGACTCACAGCAGATCTCTCAGCAGAAACCCTACAAGCCAGAAGAGAGTGGGGGCCGATATTCAACATCCTTAAAGAAAAGAACTTTCAACCCAGAATTTCATATCCAGCCAAACTAAGCTTCATAAGTGAAGGAAAAATAAAATCCTTTGTGAACAAGCAAGTACTCAGACATTTCATCACCACCAGACTGGCTTTACAAGAGCTCCTGAAAGAGGCACTACACATACAAAAGAACAACCAGTATCAGCCACTCCAAAAACACATGAAATGGTAAAGAGCATCAACACAATGAAGAATCTGCATCAATCAACAGGCAAAACAGCCGGCTAGCATCAAAATGACAGGATCAAATTCACACATAACAATATTAACCCTAAACGTAAATGGACTAAATGCCCCAATCAAAAGACACAGACTGGCAAATTGGATAAAGAGCCAAAACCCAACAGTGTGCCGTATCCAGGAAACCCATCTCACGTGCAAGGATACACAAAGACTCAAAATAAAGGGATGGAGGAAGATTTACCAAGCAAATGGAGAGCAAAAAAAAGCAGGAGTTGCAATTCTCATCTCTGATAAAATAGACTTTAAAGCAACAAACATCAAAAGAGACAAAGAAGGACATTACATAATGGTAAAAGGATCAATGCAACAAGGAGAGCTAACGATCCTAAATATATATACACCTAATACAGGAGCACCCAGGTACATAAGGCAAGTTCTTAAAGACTTACAAAGAGACTTAGACTCCCACACAATAATAGTGAGAGACTTCAACACACCATTGTCAATATTAGACAGATCAACGAGACAGAAAATTAACACAGATATCCAGGACTTGAACTCTGACCTGGACCAAGCAAACCAAATAGACATTTACAGAACTCTCCAGCCCAAATCCACAGAATATACATTCTTTCCAGCACCACATCACACCTACTCTAAAATTGACCACATAATTGGAAGTAAATCACTCCTCAGCAAATGCAAAAGAACAGAAATCATAACAAACAGTCTCTCAGACCACAGTGCAATCAAGTTAGAACTCAGAAATCAGAAACCAACCCAGAACCGCACAGCTTCATGGAAAATGAACAACTTTCTCCTGAATGTTGACTGGATAAACAATGAAATGAAGGCAGAAATAAAGATGTTCTTTGAAACCAATGAGAACGAAGACACCACATACCAGAATCTCTGGGACACATTTAAAGCAGTCTCTAGAGGAAAATATATAGCAATAAGTGCCCACATGAGAAGAAAGGAGAGATCTAAAATTGTCACCCTATCGTCAAAATTGAAAGAGCTAGAGGAGCAATATCAAAAAACTCAAAACCTAGCAGAAGACAAGAAATAACTAAGATCAAAGCAGAACTGAAGTGGATAGAGACACGAAAAACCCTACAAAAAATCAATAAATCCAGGAGCTGGTTTTTTGAAAAGATCAACAAAATAGACAGACCACTAGCCAGATTAATAAAAAAGAAAAGAGAGAATAACCAAATAGATGCAATAAAAAATGATAAAGGGGATATCACCACAGATGCCACAGAAATTCAAACCATCATCAGAGATTATTATAAACAACTCTATGCACATAAACTAGAAAACCTGGAAGAAATGGATTAATTCCTGGACAGTTGCCTCCTCCCAAGCCTAAACCAGGAAGAAGTCGAAACGCTGAATAGACCAATAACAAGGTCTGAAGTCGAGGCAGCAATTAAGAGCCTACCACTCAAAGAAAGCCCAGGTCCAGATGGGTTCACAGCCGAATGCTACTAGACATACAAAGAGGAACTAGTACCATTCCTTCTGAAACTATTCCAAATAATCCAAAAAGAGGGAATCCTTCCCAAATCATTTTATGAGACCAACATCATCCTGATACCAAAACCCGGCAGAGACTCAACAAGAAAAGAAAACTACAGGCCAATATCCATGATGAACATAGATGCAAAAATCTTCAATAAAATACTGGCAAGCCGACTACAACAGCACATCGAAAAGCTTATCCACCATGACCAAGTAGGATTCATCCCGGGGATGCAAGGCTGGTTCAATATACGCAAGTCTATAAATGTAATTCACCACATAAACAGAACCAAACACAAAAACCACATGATTATCTCAACTGATGCAGAGAAGGCCTTCAACAAAATTCAACAGCGCTTTATGCTAAAAACTCTCAATAAACTAGGTATCAATGGAACGTATCTCAAAATAATAAAAGCTATTTACGACAAACCAACAGCCAATATCATACTGAATGGGCAAAAACTGGAAGCATTCCCTTTGAAATCTGGCATTAGACAAGGATGCCCTCTCTCAACACTCCTATTCAATATAGTACTGGAAGTTCTAGCCAGAGCAATCAGGCAAGAAAAAGAAATAAAGGGTATTCAATTAGGAAAGGAGGAAGTCATATTGTCTCTATTTGCAGACAACATGACTGTATATCTAGAAGACCCCATCATCTCAGCCCAAAATCTCCTGAAACTGATAAGCAACTTCAGCAAAGTCTCAGGATACAAAATCAATGTGCAAAAATCACAAGCATTCCTATACACCAATAACAGACTTAAGGAGAGCCAAATCAAGAACGAACTGCCATTCACAATTGCTACAAAGAGAATAAAACACCTAGGAATACAACTAACAAGGAACATAAAGGACCTCTTCAAGGAGAACTACAAACCACTGCTCAACGAAATAAGAGAGGACACAAACAGATGGAGAAACATTCCATGGTCATGGTTAGGAAGAATCAATATCATGAAAATAGCCATACTGCCCAAAGTAATTTACAGATTCAACGCTATCCTCATCAAGCTACCAATGACCTTCTTCACAGAACTGGAAAAAAACACATTAAACTTCATATGGAACCAAAAGAGAGCCCGCATAGCCAAGTCAATTCTAAGCAAAAAGAACAAAGCGGGAGGCATCACACTACTGGACATCAAACTATACTACAAGGCTACAGTAATCAAAACAGCATGGTATTGGTACCAAAACAGAGATATAGACCAATGGAACAGAACAGAGGCATTGGAGGCAACACAACATATCTATAACCTTCCGATCTTTGACAAACCTGATAAAAACAAGCAATGGGGAAAGGATTCCCTGTTTAATAAGTGGTGTTGGGAAAACTGGCTAGCCATATGCAGAAAGCAGAAACTGGACCCCTTCCTGACACCTTACACTAAAATTGACTCCAGATGAATTAAAGACTTAAACATAAGACCTAACACCATAAAAACCCTAGAAGGAAACCTAGGCAAAACCATTCAGGACATAGGTGTAGGCAAGGACTTTATGACCAAAACACCAAAAGCATTGGCACAAAAGCCAAAATAGACAAATGGGACCTAATCAAACTCCACAGCTTCTGTACGGCGAAAGAACAGTCAATAGAGTGAATCAGCAACCAACAGAATGGGAAAAAATTTTTGCAGCCTACCCATCTGACAAAGGGCTGATATCCAGAATTTACAACAAACTAAAACAGATTTACAAGAAAAAAACAAACAAGCCCATTCAAAAATGGGTGAAGGATATGAACAGATATTTTACAAAAGAAGACATACATGAGACCAACAAGCATATGAAAAAATGCTCATCATCACTGGTCATTAGAGAAATGCAAACCAAAACTACATTGAGATACCATCTCACGCCAGTTAGAATGGCGATCGTTAAAAAATCTGGAGACAACAGATGCTGGAGAGGATGTGGAGAAATAGGAACACTCTTACACTGTTGGTGGGAGTGTAAATTAGTTCAACGATTTTGGAAGACAGTGTGGCAATTCCTCAAGGACCTAGAAATAGAAATTCCATTTGACCCAGCAATCCCATTACTGGGTATATATCCAAAGGATTATAAATCGTTCTACTGTAAGGACACATGCACACGAATGTTCATAGCAGCACAGTTTACAATAGCAAAGACCTGGAACCAACCCAAATGCCCATCGATGATAGACTGGACAGGAAAGATGTGGCACATATACACCATGGAATATTACGCAGCCATCAAAAACGATGAGTTCATATCCTTTGTAGGGACATGGATGAACCTGGAAACCATCATTCTCAGCAAACTGACACAAGAACGCAAAATCAAACATCGCATGTTCTCACTCATAGATGGGTGTTGAACAATGGGAACACATGGACACAGGGAGGGGAGCACTATACACTGGGGTCTGTTGGGGGGATGGAGGGGGACAGCGGGGGGTGGGGAGTTGGAGAGAGATAGCATGGGGAGAAACGCCAAATATAGGTGAACAGGAGGAAGGCAGAAAATCACACTGCCACGTACGCACCTATGTAACAATCTTGCATGTTTTTCACATGTATCCCAAAACCTAAAAATAAAATAAAATAAAATTTAAATTTAAAAATGCTAAAAATAAAAAATAAAAATAAAATAAAAAAATGAAAATAGTCAGAAGAGACAAAAGAAAAATGAAAAAAAAAAAAAAAAAACAGAAAACATGCCTACAGGATTTGGAAAAAAAAAAGAAAAGGAGAAGCAAATGAACTTAATTTTAATCATATATTTAACTGAATATATTCAAAATATAATGATTTCAACATGTAGGTAATATTCTTAATTGACACATTTTACACTTTTTAACTGTTTTGGAAGTGGATGTACATTTTACTTATAGTACATCCCAGTTAGGATTAGCCACATTTTCTTAGCCAGTCTTCAATGGCCACATGTGCCCAGTGGTTACCATGTTCAACAGTGTGGATCTAATGCCCTAAACACTTTCTCAAAGTGTGCCTTTGGTAACCCACTCAACATCTGCCCAAGAATGCCCTCCCAGCACTTCAACCTCCAGGTCTAAAATGAAATACATCTCCCTCCTACATTCCCTAGTGCCTTATGGAAGTACCAGCTCCCCTTCCTGACTTCCTTGTAGCTACCAATAGTCCCAACAATACACCAATACTTGGGTTCTATAACTCAAATACTGAGGAAGCGGAAGAAATCTTTTAGGTCATCCTATCCAACCTCTAGGATTTTCCTCTACAGAGGAGTTCCTGTAGCTTCTGCAAGTCTCCCGAGATTATAGGCAAAATGTGCCTACCTGGATTTTCCTGGCAAAAAAAAAAAATATATATATATATATATATATATCTTTAGCTTTAAATAAAAGTTTAAACACCATGATCCAGGATCAGTCCTGCCTCTTCTCTTTTTTTTTTTTTAAATTGTGCTTTAGGCTCTGGGGTACATGTGCAGATTATGCTGGATTGTTGCACGTGTACACACATGGCAACATGTTTGCTGC
Source organism: Aotus nancymaae (assembly GCF_030222135.1). Taxonomy (NCBI): domain Eukaryota; kingdom Metazoa; phylum Chordata; class Mammalia; order Primates; family Aotidae; genus Aotus; species Aotus nancymaae. The sequence continues at coordinate 29,118,161 of NW_026988435.1, forward strand.
CTCCATCCCTCCGTCACCTACATCTGGCATTTCTCCCCATGTTATCCCTCCCCAACCTTCCCTCCCCCACACTGCCCCCCTTTGCACCCCCCAACAGACCCCAGTGTGTGATGCTCCCCTCCCTGCATCCATGTGTTCTCACTGTTCGACACCTGCCTATGAGTGAGAACATGCAGTGTTTGATTTTTCTGTTCTTGTGTCAGTTTGCTGAGAATTATGGTTTCCAGATTCATCCAGGTCCCTACAAAGGACACAAACTCGTTATTTTTTAGAGCTGCATAGTATTCCATGGTGTATATGTGCCACATTTTCCTTGTCCAGTCTATCATCAATGGGCATTTGGGTTGGTTCCAGGTCTTTGCTATTGTAAACAGTGCCGCTATGAACATACATGTGCATGTGTCTTTTTAATAGAATGATTTATAATCCTTTGGGTGTATACCCAGTAATGGGATTGCTGGGTCAAATGGAATTTCTCTGTCTAGGTTCTTGAGGAAGCACCACACTGTCTTCCACAATGGTTGAACTAATTTACACTCCCACAGTGTAAAAGTGTTCCTATTTCTCCACATCCTCTCCAGCATCTGTTGTCTCCAGACTTTTTAATAATCGCCATTCTAATTGGTGTGAGGTGGTATCTCAATGTGGTTTTGATTTGCATTTCTCTAATGATCAGTGATGATGAGCATTTTTGCATGTTTGTTGGCCTCATATATGTCTTCTTTTGAAAAGTGTCTGTTCATATCCTTCGCCCACTTTTGGATGGGTTTGTTTTTTCTTGTAAATCTGTTTTAGTTCTTTGTAGATTCTGGATATTAGCCCTTTGTCAGATGGGTAGATTGCAAAACTTTTTTCCCATTCTGTTGGTTGCTGGTTCACTCTAATGATTGTTTCTTTTTCTGTGCAGAAGCTCTGGAGTTTAATTTGGTCCCATTTGTCTATTTTGGCTTTTGTTGCCAATGCTTTTGTTGTTTTAGTCATGAAGTCCTTGCCTATGCCTATGTCCTGAATGGTTTTGCCTAGGTTTCCTTCTAGGGTTTTTATAGTGTTAGGTCTTATGTTTAAGTCTTTAATCCATCTGGAGTTAATTTTAGTGTAAGGTGTCAGAAAGGGGTCCAGCTTCTGCTTTCTACACACTGCTAGCCAGTTTTCCCAACACCACTTATTAAACAGGGAATCCTTTCCCCATTGCTTGTTTTTGTCAGGTTTGTCAAAGATCAGATGATTGTAGATGTGTAGCATTGCCCCCAGGGCCTCTGTTCTGTTCCATTGGTCTGTATCCCTGTTTTGGTACCAATACCATGCTGTTTTGATTACTGTAGCCTTGTGGTGTCGTTTGAAATCAGGTGGTGTGATGCCTCCGGCTTTGTTCTTTTTGCTTAGGATTGTCTTGGCTATGCGGGCTCTCTTTTGGTTCTATATGAATTAAGGTATTTTTTTCCAGTTCTGTGAAGAAGGTCATTGGTAGCTTGATGGGAATAGCATTGAATCTGTAAATTACTTTGGGCAGTATGGCCATTTTCATGATATTGATTCTTCCTAACTATGACTATGGAATGTTTCTCCATCTGTTTGTGTCCTCTCTTATTTCATTGAGCAGTGGTTTGTAGTTCTCCTTGAAGAGGTCCTTTACATCCTTTGTTAGTTGTATTCCTAGGTATTTTATTCTCCTTGTAGCAATTGTGAATGGGAGTATGCTCATGATTTGGCTCTCTGTTAGTCTGTTATTGATGTATAGAAATGCTTGTGATTTCTGCACATTAATTTTGTATCCAGAGACTTTGCTGAAGTTGCTTATCAGTTTAAGGAGATTTTGGGCTGAGATGATAGGGTATTCTAAATATACAATCATATCATCTGCAAATAGAGACAATTTGACTTCCTCTTTTCCTAGCTCAATACACTTTTTTTTTTTTTCTTGCCCAATTGCTCTGGCAAGAACTTCCAAAACTATATTGAATAGGAGTGGTGAGAGAAGGTATCCTGTCTAGTGCTGGATTTCAAAGGGAATGCTTCCAGTTTTTGCCCATTCAGTATGATATTGGCTGTAGGTTTGTCATAAATCGCTTTTATTGTTTTGAGATATGTTCCTCTGATATCTAGTTTATTGAGAGTTTTCAGCATAAAGGGCTGTTGAATTTTGTTAAAGGCCTTCTCTGCATCTATTGAGATAATCATGTTTTTGTCTTTGGTTCTGTTTATGTGGTGGATTATGTTTATAGACTTGCATATGTTGAACCAGCCTTGCATCCTTGTTTTGTGCAGAGTTGCTGGGCAGGTACTTTTAAGTCTGCTGCAGCAGAACTCATAACCGCCTCTTTTCCCGGGTGCTCTGTCCTAGGAAGGTCGGCTTTATTTATAAGGTACTGTCATGCTGCTGCCTTTTTTCATAGATGGCCAGCCCTGCACGAAGTAGTCTAGTCACAGTCTGCCAGCAGAGGCATTGCTGAGCTGCTGCAGGCTCTGCCCAGCTGCTGTGTGAACTGCCTGGGTTGTGGTGGACTGCTTCAGTAGTGGTGGTTGCCCTTCCCCCCACTGAGCTGGACTGTCCTGGGTCCAGCTGCATTTGCCGTGAAACTCTCAATCCAGAGCATTTCAGATTGCTTGTTTTGTAGGGGCGGTACCCACTGAGCCAGATTGCCTGGCTCCCTGTCTCTGCCTACTTCCTTTCAGTTGAATGGGTGGCTCTGTCTCCCAGGCGTTCCAGGCACCAGTTGAAATGGCTGCCCAGATTTGTGTGAGTTTCTGTGTGCCAAACCAGCACCAGCTGAAACCGCCATGCTGAAAACTCATGGCACTTTTTGGCCTGGGAATCTCCTGGTATGTGGGCAGTGAAAATTGGTTAGGAAATGTGGTAGGCACTCACCTTCTGTGTTGTTCTTGCTGGGAACTGCACTCTGGAGCTGTTACTATTCAGCCATCTTGGATCCTCCCCACTCTTCTCTCTTCTGTAATGACCACACACAATTTATTACCAAATCCTGATCATTCAACCTTCCAGATCTCTCTAATGCAAACCTACTTCTCCCTTTCCACTGCCACTGACTTAAGATCATGTCCATATTTCTTGGAGTGCTTTAGATATTACAGCAAGGGACTCTGCCAGGGATCAATGGGACCAGTCTGCTACTAGCAAGAGCAGCTATAGCTTGATCACACATGAACACCCATGATAGATTCAGCTAGACCAAAAAGATTAGAAAACAGAATCAAAACCAGGTCAGTAGGAAGATGAACTCTGACTAGTGCTACAGCCAGACTATATACCAAGTGATGTCTAAGCCACTGAAGAGGTCATGTCTGACACACCACTGGAGTCCTTGGTTTGCAGATCTCAGTGCTCTGAGAAGAGGATGGATGAGTTGTTTTGTTTTGTTTTGTTGTTTTAAGGAACCCTGGGTATTTTCCTGTTCAGGTACCTGGGGCACACCTGACCTTCCTCTGCTGTGCTTGCACCCTTGCCAAATAAATTGGTTCTCATTTTCACAAGATATTTTCCAGTATCCTTAGATTGAACTGGGGAGGTATTTTAGGGGAGCATTCTCTAGGTCTGAGTAGAGATCGTTTCCCTCCAGAGTTTGACGATTCCTCCAAGCCTCTGCCTTTTCCAGATCTGGTAACAGATCTCTGTAAGTTAGACTTTGTACTACAGCCTTCACAAATGATATAGTCTCAATTCTCGACCCTTTCACTGGATTTCACTCCCCAATGCATTCTCCAAATTTCTGCTAAAATCCTCTTTTAAACATATAGCAATCCCCTTCTTTATATTCTTTTTTATTTATGTTCTTTAAGTTCTTGGATATATGTGCAGTACGTGCTGGTTTGTTACACAGGTATGTAACCACATGTGCCATGGTGGTTTGCTGCACCCATCAACCCATCATCTACATTAGGTATTGCTCCTAACGCTATCCTCCGCTCACCCCCCACCTCCCGATAGGCCCTGGTATGTGATGCTCCCCTCCATGTGTCCATGTGTTCTCATTGTTCAACTTCCACTTATGAGTGAGAACATGTAGTGTTTGGTTTTCTGTTCCTGTGTTAGTTTGCTAAGAATCATGGTTTCCTGCTTCATCAATATCCCTGCAAAGGACATAAATTCATCCTTTTTTATGGCTGCATAGTATTCCATGGTGTGTATATGCAACATTTTCTTTATCCAGATCATCACTGATGGGTATTTGGGTTGGTTCCAAGACTTTGCTATTGTGAACAGTGCCACAATAAACATACATGTGCATGTGTCTTTATAGTAGAATGATTTATAATCCTTTGAGTAGATACCCAGTAATGGGATTGCTGGGTCAAATGGTATTTCTAAGTCTAGATTCTTGAGAAATCACACACTGTCTTCCATGATGGTTGCACTAATTTACACTCCCTCCAATAGTGTGAAAGCATTCCTATTTCTCCACATCCTCTCCAGCATCTGCTGTTTCCTGACTTTTTAATGATCACCATTCTAACTGGCATGAGATGGTATCTCAGTGTGGTTTTGATTTGCATTTCTCTAATGACCAGATGATGAGCTTTTTTTCACGTTTGTTGGCTGCATAAATGTCTTCTTTTGAAAAGTGTCTGTTGATGTCCTTCACCCGCTTTTTGATGGAGTTGCTTGACTTTTTCTTGTGAATTTGCTTAAGTTCCTTGTAGGTTCTGGATATTAGCCCTTTGTCAGATGAATACATTGCAAACATTCTCTCCCATCCTGTAGGTTGTCTATTCACTCTAATGATAGTTTATTTTGTTGTACAAAAGCTCTTTAGTTTAATTAGATCCCATTTGTCTATTTTGGCTTTTGTTGCCATTGCTTTTGGTGTTTTAATCATGAAGTCCTTGCCTATGCCTATGTCCTGAATGGTATTGCCTAGGTTTTCTTCTAGAGTGTTTATGGTTTTAGGTCTTATGTTTAAGTCTCTAATCCATCTTGAGTTAATTTTTGTATAAAGTGCAAGGAATGGGTCCAGTTTCAGTTTTCTGCATATGGCTAGTCAGTTTTCCCAACACCATTTATTAAATTGGGAATCATTTCTCCATTGCTTGTTTTTTTTTCAGGTTTGTCAAAGATCAGATAGTTGTTGATGTGTGGCATTATTTCTGAGGCCTCTGTTCTGTTCCATTAGTCTATATGTCTGTATTGGTACCAGTACCATGCTGTTTTGGTTACTGTAGCCTTGCAGCATAGTTTGAAGTCAGGTAGCGTGATACCCCCAGATTTGTTCTTTTTGCTTAGGATTGTCTTGTCTATATGGGCTCTTTTTTGGTTCCATATGAAATTTAAAGTAGTTTTTTTTTTTTTCCTAATTCTGTGAAGAAAGTCAATGGTAGCTTGATGGGAATAGCACTGAATCTATAAATTACTTTTGGCAGTACAGCCATTTTCACAACACTAGTTCTTCCAATCCATGAGCATGGAATATTTTTCCTTTGTTTGTGTCCTCTCTTATTTCTTTGAGTGGTTTGTAGTCCTCCTTCAAGAGGTCCTTTACATCCCTTGTAAGTTGTATTTCTAGGTATTTTATTATCTTTGTAGCAATTGTGAATGGGAGTTCACTCATGATTCAGCTCTCTGTCTGTTATTGGTATATAGGAATGCTTGTGATTTTTGCACATTGATTTTGTATCCTGAGACTTTGCTGAAGTTGCTTATCAGCTTAAGAAGATTTGGGGCTGAAACAATGGGGTTTTCTCAATATAAAATTTTGCTATTGTTTCTCTAGTTCTTTAATTGTGATGTTAGGGTGTCGATTTTAGATCTTTCCCACTTTCTCCTGTGGGCATTTAGTGCTATAAATTTCCCTCTAAACACTGCTTTAGCAGTGTTCCAGAGATTCTGCTACATTTTGTCATTGTTCTCATTGATTTCAAAAAATTTATTTATTTCTGCCTTAATTTTGTTATTTAACCAGTAGTCACTTAGGAGCAGGTTGTTCAGTTTCCATGTAGTGGTGTGGTTTTAAGTGAGTTTCTTAATCCTGAGTTCTAATTATTATTGCATTGTGATCTGAGAGACTGTATGATTTCCATTCTTTTGCATTTGCTGAGGAGTGTGTTACTTCCAATTATGTGGTCAATATTAGAATAATTGGTCAATATTAGAATAAGTGAGATGTGGTGCTGAGAAGAATGTATATTCTGTTGATTTGAGGTGGAGAGTTCTGTAGATGTCTATTAGGTCTGCTTGGTCCAGATCTGAGTTCAAGTCCTAGATATCCTTGTTAATTGTCTGTCTCATTGATCTGTCTAATATTGACAGTGGGTTGTTAAAGTCTCCCAATGTTATTGTGTGGAAGAATAAGTCTTTTTGTGGTCTCTAAGAACTCACTTTATGAATCTGGATGCTCCTGTGTTGGGTCCATATATATTTGGGATAGTTAGCTCTTCTTGTTGCATTGATCCCTTTACTATTATGTAATGCCCTTCTTTGTCTTTTTTGCTCTCTATTGGTTTAAAGTCTGTTTTATTAGAGACTAGGATTGCAATCCCTGCTTTTTTTTTCCCATTTGCTTGGAAAATCTTCCTCCATCGATTTAATTTGAGCCTATGTGTGTCTTTGCATATGAGATGGGTCTTCTGAATACATCACACCAATGGGTCTTGACTCTTTATCCAATTTGCCAGTCTGTGTCTTTTAATTGGGACTTTTAGCCCTTTTATATTTAAGGTTAATATTGTTATGTGTAAATTTGATCCTTTCATTATGATGCTAGCTGTTTATTTTTTTCATTAGTTGATGCAGCTTCTTCATAATGTTGATGATCTTTACAATTTGCTATGTTTTTGTAGTGGCTGGTACTGGTTTTTCCTTTCCATATTTAGTGCTTCCTTCAGGAGCTCTTGTAATGCAGACATGGTGGTGACAAAAACTCTCAGCATTTGCTTGTCTGTAAAGGATTTTATTTCTCCTTTGCTTATGAAGCTTAGTTTGGCTGGATATGAAATTCTGGGTTGAAAATTCTTTTCTTTAAGAATGTTTTCTTAACTTTTTTTTTCATTTCAACCCTGGTGAATCTGTTGATTATGTGTCTTGGGGTTGCTCTTCTCAAGGAGTATCTTTGTGTTCTCTGTATTTCCTGAATTTGAATGTTGGCCTGCCTTGCTAGGTTGGGGAAGTTCTCCTAGATAATATCCTAAAGAGTGTTTTCCAACTTAGCTCCATTCTCCCCATCACTTTCAGGTATACCAATCAAATATAGGTTTAGTCTGGGAATAGTTTCACATATTCCCATATTTTCTGGAGGCTTTGTTTATTCCTTTACATTATTTTTCTCTAATCTTGTCTTCATATTTTATTTCATTAAGTTGATCTTCAATCTCTAATATCCTTTCTTCAGCCTGATTGATTTGGCTATTGAACTTGTGTATGCTTCAAGAAGTTCTCGTGCTTTTTTTCAACTCCATTAGGTCATTTATGTTATTCTCTAAACGTGTTATTCTAGTTAGCAGTTCCTCAAACCTTTTTGCAAGTTCTTAGCTACCTTGCATTGGATTAGAACATACTCCTTTAACTCAGAGGAGTTTGTTATTACCAACCTTCTGAAGCCTACTTTTGTCAATTCATCAAAATCATTCTTTGTCCCAGTTTTGTTCCCTTGCTGGCGAGGAGTTGTGATCCTTTGGAGGAGAAAAGACATACTGGTTTTTGAAATTTTCAGTCTTTTGTGCTGGTTTTTCCTCATCTTCATGGATTTATCTACCTTTGGTCTTTGATGTTGGTGACCTTCAGATGGGGTTTTTATGTGGATATCCTTTTTGTTGATGTCAATGCTATTCCTTTCTGTTTTTTAGTTTTGTTTCTAACAGTCAAGCCCTTCTGCTGCAGGTCTGCTGGAGTTTGCTGGAGGTCTACTCCAGACTCTATTTGTAGCCAAGCCTGCAGAACAGCAAAGATTGCTACCTATTTCTTTCTCTGGAAGCTTTGTCCTAGAAGGGCACCTGCCAGATGCCAGCGGGAGCTCTTCTCGACCCCTGCTTGGAGGTATCTCCCAGTCAGGAGGCCCAGAAGTCTGGGACTCACTTGAGGAGGCAGTCTGTCTCTTAGCAGAACTCGAGTACTGTGCTGGGAGATCTGCTGCTCTCTTTAGTGCCAGCAGGCAGGAACATTTAAGTCTGCTAAAGCTGCTCTCATAGACATCCCTCTTCCCAGGTGCTGTGTCTCAGGGAGATGGAAGTTTTATCTATAAGTTCTTGGCTGGAGCTGCTGCCTTTCTTTCAGAGATGTCCTTCCCAGAGAGGTGGAATCTAGAGAGGCAGTCTGGCTACACCAACTTTGCTGGTCTGCAGTGGGCTTACTCCCAGTTCAAACTTCCCAGTGGCCTTGCTTTCACCGTGAAGGGAAAATCACCTACTAATGCCTCAGCAATGGCAGATGCCCCTCCCTCCATCAAGCTTGAGCATCTCAGGTCAACTTCAGACTGCTGTGCTGGCAGTGAGAATTTCAAGCCAGTGGACCTTAGCTTGCTGGGATCTGTGGGGGTGGGATCTGCTGAGCTAGACAACTTGGCTCCATGGCTTCAGCTCCCTTTCCAGAGGATCGAATGTTTCTGACTCACTGGCATTCCAGGCACCATTGGGGTATGAAAAAAAACCTCCTGCAGCTAGCTCAGCATCTGCCCAAATTGCCACCCAGTTTTGTTATTGAAATCCAGGACCCTGGTAGTGTAGACACCAGAGGGAATCTCCTGGTCTGTGGGTTGTGGAGATCATGGGAAAAACCATAGTATCTGGGCCGGAATGCAGCATTCCTCATGGCACAGGCCCTCATGGCTTCCCTTGGCTAGGGGAGGGAGTTGCCTGACATTTTGTGCTTCCTGGGTGAGGCAACACCCCACCTTGCTTCAGCTTGCCCTCCATGAGCTGCACCCACTGTTTAACCATTCCCAATGAAATGAGCTGGGTACCTCAGTTGGAAATGCATAAATCACCCACCTTCTGCATTGATCTTGCTGGGAGCTGTTCCTATTTGGCCATCTTCATATTCCTATTAGTGTTCCACAGGGAAAAATAAATGAAATCAAAACCCCCTAGCATTGAACTCAAGACCCCCCCTGGGATCTGCTCTTAAAAATACCTTTGGATCCTATCTTTTCTATTTTTCTACCCAAAGCTAACATTCCAGAAGAGGGATATCTGTGCTTTTTATTTTTTTGCTAGTCATTTGCCCCATATTTCCCAAAGGACAATTTCAAAACTACATAAAATCAATAGCATTAGGTGAGAGTCACTGCACCCTGAAACACAGTCTCCAGGGCAGGCATACCAATGCATGTTAATGAAAGCAAAGAGACTGGCCATGAATAATTTAAAGTTCCTAAGTTGTCTGAACTTCTCAGGCCTAGGAGTCCTGTTTCAGATTTATAAACTTACCCATGGCAGCCTTCATCAGAGCCCTTGCCCCTCCACGCAAAGCTGAATGGTCAGATGACAGTCACAGTCCTTCTGCCAGACACTGAAACTGAAAAATGCCCCCAGATTTCTACAAATGAAACTAAAGTGCCCTCTAGACATGTTTTGGCCCCGATGCAAATTCCTGTTTGGACATCCTGCCATCTTCTCACCTCTACATTTAAGCCACCTGGAAAACACTGATGTTTCACAAAGCAAAGGGACAGTGGAAATGTCTACTATGTGTCTCTCAAGCAAAGCCAACATCTCCAAGATCAAACCCTTCAGCTGTTCACTGTGAAATATCCCGTTTTACACTAGCACTATCACGAAAAGCATTAGGTTTGTTTCTCCCTCACACTGCTCACTTATCATGGTACAAATGGCTGTCACATCATTAAGGTACTTATCTGTACTCACTGGAATAACCAGAGTCAAATCTGAGAGAATTTGATGAATATTGCCTGTTTTATTCATCAAAATGCCTGCTTGGAAAAAAAGGAACTCATTGCTGGAAAAAAAATAATGCTTCAGTCTTCATACCTCTCTTCATATCTCCCCAGAGAGAGAATATCCAAAGCTGTCAACATTTATAAAGACCTTCTGCTCGACCTCCCAAAGTGCTAAGATTCCAGGCATGAGCCACTGCACCCAGCCTGGGATGCATTTATTTTAAAACAAGTTTATTTAAAAGAAACACATTCATTTGAATCTGGGCTAAATATGATCAATGAAATGGTTATTTAGAAGGCACAAGTTCTTCTCAATATGCCTTAAAGGTCCTTTTTAAAATTCTAGGAAACAAAATAAAGAAGACAGGAAGAAATTGAGGGAAAAAGGAAGGAAAGGAAAGGAAAAAGGCAGAAAAGAAGATGGGAGGGAGAGAAGGTAGGAGGACAGAAGGAAAAGAGGAAGCAAGAAGAGAAAGGGAGGAGAGAGGGATAAAGAGGAAGAGGAAATGAGGTAAAAAAAGGATAGAAGAAAAGTAAGAAAAGAAAGGGAGAATGGACAGAAGGAAGGAAAGAAAGAGGCAGAGAGAAGAAGAAGGGAAAAAAATCTCAAATCACGTTAATATAGTAAATGCAATGCTTTATTAATCATGTGGAAAGTTAGATCAATTAGTCATTACTTTTTCATGTGTAATTAAAATATTTTGCTTGCATTAATTATGGTTAGTGAAAAGCTACTAACATCAATTTTTCTGTAAATTTTTATCAATAAATCTAGGGAAAATGCAGAGTTATTAGGAAAATTCAACAATTTTATTTTTAATTTCAAGCTAAAGGATTATAATTTGAAATTCTTTGCACCTGTGATTCCTCCAAAACAGCTGGAAGGAGGGATCTTTGTTGCTCTAATGTTATTCTGGTTATGCTCTATGAGGCAATGATGAGGTTCTCTAGATTCTGAAGTCAAACTCTGGACTCTAGAGGGGAATCTGAAATTTTCAATGTTTGCTAATAAATAACATAAATACAATCACTCAGTCTTATTTCTTAGCAACAGCAGAAAAGGCATCTGGTATATGCCTTGCCCTTAGTAGTTCCGCAATACTCCTCATATGTGAAAAATTATTATTTTATGTGTTTTGGAATATTGCTAATGAACTACAGATAAGGCAGAGAGTCTTAATGAAAACAAAAATAAAATAGTAAGAAGTGTATAAATAACTAAAATAACACAAATTACCATTTCTTTCTGTAAATCTTTGTACATTTTAGGGAAATCTATATTTGCAGAAATTTGGAGGAAAAATCAAAATGAAACAAGGTTTTCAGATGTTCATCAGAGTGTCACAGGTAGGGTTCTCTGGAAGCCCACATGGAGGTGGGATTTGAGGCCACAGCCTATGAAGGGAAGGGAGGGGTAGCTGGATTGTGTAGAAGTCACTCTGGGGTGCAGGTTCCTCCGAGATGATGCATGTGCTTTCTTTCCTCAGAAAATAATACATTGGAAAAACTTTGGAGACGTTGTTTTTTTTATAGGTTGGCTGGTTTTTGTATCTTTTTTTTTTTTTTTTTTGAGATGGAGTCTTGGCTCTGTTGCCCAGGCTGGAGTGCAATGGTGCAATCTCCGTTCACTGCAATCTCCACCTCCCAGGTACAAGCAATCCTCCTGCCTCAGCCTCCCAAATAGCTGTGATTACAGGCTCACGCCACCATGCCCAGCTAATTTTTTTTTTTTTTTTTTTTTTTTTTGGTAGAGATGGGGTTTCGCCATGTTGGCCAGGTTAATCTCGAACTCCTGACCTCAGGTGATCCATCTGCGTTGGCCTCTCAAAGGGGGAGACATTGTTTTTAAAAAGTTAAAGGATATAAAATTGAACAGCTAGATAGGAGGAATAGGTTCTAGTGTTCTAGACTGCTGTAGGATAATTGTATTTAATAAAAATATACAATATAGTTTCAAATGACTAAAAGAAGGATATTGAATATTCCCAGTATGAAGCAATAAATGCTTATAAATTTATATGCTTAAGCATATAAATGCTTAATGATGAATATGCTAATTACCCTGATCTAAGTACTACACATTATATGTATCAAAATATTAATATGTGCCCCACAAACATGTAGAGTTAAGGTGTGTCAATTTTAAAAAGAAAAAAGTTTGGACGGATCCTTCAAATGTTCTCATTCAGCTTTCATAAGTGACATTTATTAAAAGCTTTTTATTAAAAAGGAAACATTTTATGCTATGCTTTTTATGAATTATGATTGTGACAAAGATTCTGTGCCTGAACAAACTTTGGTCAGGCTCGTGAATGTTCTCCTAGGCCTATCTGTGCACTTTCTCATAAAGCCTGGTTTTAGCAAGAACCCTGCTAACTTCAGCAAGAAGCTTCTATCCTGGATCCATCAGGTCCCTAATCCTCCACCATCCCCCAGATATCCGATCATTCTGGTCTATCTTCAGCAAGAATCTAGTTAGTTCAGTTTTACCAAATCCTGCTTACTCCTTATGTTATTTCTTAGTAATTTTTCATGCATGACCCCTACCTTGCACCTTGGCTATAAATTCCCTTTTGCCCATACATGTAGTTGGAATTAAGCCTGATCTTCCTTCCCACAGCAAAATCTCACTGCAATGGTCCCTATATTATAATGGTCCTGGATAAACTTCCTGTTATTTAAAGTATAACAGTATTTTAAAGTGTCATTATTTTTTCTTTAACCATTAGTAGGAAATACACCAAAATGTTAACATTGGTTGTAGATAATTTTCTTACTACTGTGTACTTTTCTTCATTTATTATTTTTTTTAAGAGTCTTGCTCTGTCACCCAGGCTGGAGTGCAATGGTGCAATCTTGACTCACTGCAGCCTCCACTTCCTGGGTTCAAGAGATTCTCCTGACTCAGCCTCCTGAGTAGCTGAGATTACAGGCACCTACCGCCATGCCCAGCTAATTTTTGTATTTTAGTAGAGACAGGGTTTCCCCATGTTGGCCAGGCTGGTCTCAAACACCTGACCTCAGGTGATCTGCCCTCAGCCTTCCAAAGTGCTGGGATTATAAGCATGAGCCACTGTGCCTGGCTGACTTTTCCAAATTTCTTGTAGTGAGGAGTTAATACCTTTATCATGAGGGAAAAAAGCAAGTCCTTCAAACACTTATAATTTTAAAATATATTTAAAATATAAAATAATGAACCTGTTGGAGACGTTAACGTTGGGTAGCTGAGACATGTGCTTTCCAAGGAGAAAGAAAGAATTAAACAGTTGACATAACTTTAGGCCTCCCTGAAACTCAAGTTGCAGTAGGAGGCAGTACAGGTCGCTGAGAGGGACAGTGAACAACAGTATTTGGAGTAGAGGAGTGGCCTCCAGTGCAATGGCTAGTTCAAGGTTCTTTCAGGGATTCTCAGAATTTCTGAAAACGGAAATACCTTTTCATCTGGAGCACTTTTGAAAGGGACTTCAATCTGTCTTTCTTCCATGAAGGGGGCTTTCCAAGCATATCATATGAAAATTACAGCAGTGGCATCTGACTGAGAGTCCTGTTAACACCCCTTTCCCCATGAGTCATTCAGGTGTCACCCACAGACTATCCACTCACACCACCATCTCCCACCATCAAAATTATTTGTACGAGCATGATAGAGCCCCCTGCTAGATTCTCTCCTTATCCTCTGAGAGCATGTCTCTTAGAAACCACGCCAAGCAGGGTGTGAACCAACCAACTCCAAGCAAAGCCTGTGCTGCTGCAATTCTGCCTCATGGACTCATAGACTGTCACTGGTGGTCGCGGAATTAGTCAACCGGAACTTGACAGGACTGGGGGAAGTTTTCCAGGCCTCCTCTCATCTCTCAGTTCCAAAGAGCTAATCTGAGAAACACATTAAACCTTTTACAGTATTGCTGCTGTGAAATCAAAAGGAAAATCATAAATGCTGTAGAAAGTGCAATCTGGTTGTGTTTAAAATGCCATATGTTTTCATTCAACGCAATGCCTCAGTTATATTCTCCTTTAAATCAAGTAGGCCACTTAAAGAGATAATCTGAATGTGAATACATTCTACATTATAACACATAACAGATAGAGATTAAAGGGATTATTTTTAAAACTTTAGAAACTTGGAATGAATGAATTAATTCCATAATATGTATCTCTTTCAGAAAATTAGTTTACTTTAAATCCTTCTCTGGTGAAAGATATTTGAAACCCATCTTTGTTTTTACTTATATGTGAAATTTCTGATTGATTTTGCAATGTAATGTTTTAAAAGTCTTACTTAGAATGTATTCCATTTTTTAAAAAATCAACGTTTCTTTTATTTCTGAATTTAAGATGTATAGTCATGTTATAATTGTATAAAATGCTCTAAAAAGCATTGCAATCTTATATCTGATTTTATGGAATTATTTTTTTATTCTATACAGAGTCTTAATTAACTTTAGGGATAATGATCTGTTTGTAATTTAACTTTTAAATTAAAATCCAACCAGCCATACACTTTTAGAAGGCACTCATCTTGAGCCAAGCACTGTTCTCCACCTCTCCTCTACCAGACAAGCTTAATGCCTGGGGATAAACCCTGGATTTGCATATAGTGCCATCCATACCTACCTGTACCCTACATGTACCAAGTAAAAGCATTTTTATTCTCCCTCTCCAGTGGGCGCTTTTCCCTGGTATGGTAGCTACCATTCAAAATCCCATCAGAAGATACATGTTTTATTCTGTCAAAACATATATTCTAAAAAAAGTCTTCAAATCTCATTAAAGGCCACACCTTACCCCTTATGCCTTAGTCTAGTTAATACCTTCATTAATAATTTTTTAAAATTTCAATGATTAGAAACCTTGTGTCCTTCTTCCAGAGAAAGAAGGATGTTAACAGGACTCTCAGTTAGAAGCCACTTGCTGTAATTTTCATATAATGTGCTTGGAAAGCCCCCTGCATTGAGGAAAGATAGATTGAGGTCCTTTTCAAAAATGCTCCAGATGAAAAGGCATTTCCATTTTCAGAAACCCTGAGAATCCCTGAAAGAACCTCGAACTAGTCATTGTACTGGAGGCTGCTCCTCTACTCCAAATACTGCTGTTCACTGTCCCTCTCAGCGACTTGTACTACAACCCAGTGGGACACCAGCTGTGGTGGCTAAGGGAGTGCTTGTGTCACCCCTCCCCCAACTCCAAGCAGGGCAGCTTTCAGCTCCAGGAGAGACTTCTTCCACTTGCAGAAAGGAGAGGGAAGAGTACAGAGTTTGTCTTGCAACTTGGGTACCAGCTCAGCCACAGTAAAATAAAGCACAAAGCAGATTCTTAAAGCCCCTGATTCTAGGGCCCAGCTCCTGGACAGCATTTCTAAACCTACTTGGGCCTGAAGGGAACCTGCTACTCTGAAGGTAAGGACATAGAACTGGCAGGACTCACCACTTGCTGACCAATGATTGCTGGAGCCTTGAATAAACATCAGCTGGAGCTAGGCAGTAGTTGCCACAAGCTTTAGGTGAGACCCAGTACTGTGCTGGCTTCAGGTGTGACCCAGCATAGTCCCAGCTTTGATGGCCAAGGGACTGCTCACATTGCCTCTCCCCCAACTCCAGCAAGCCCAGAACAGAGGGAGAGATTCTTTCTGTTTGGGGAAAGTGAGGACAGGTAATGAGAGACTTTGCCTGGTAATCCAGAGAATTCTTCTAGATTTTTATCCAAGCCCACCAAAGCAGTACCTCTAGAAGTCTGTAAGAATTACTAAGGTACTGGGCTGGGGGAACCACCTAGTGTGACTATGGCTGTAGGGACCAAAGACTTAGATCACAATACTCAATTCTCTTTGAATACATGAAAAGCCTTCTCTACATTAGGTGGATGACTGGTTGATGGATGCAGCAAACTACCATCGCATGTGTATAACTATGTAACAAACCTGCACATTCTGCAAATGTATCCCAGAACTTTAAGCATAATAAAAAAAAAAAAAAAAAGCCTTCTCAACAAGGACAAGTCAAAACAAGCCCAGACTGTGATGATTAGAACAAATCTTCAATTCCCAAATATGGATGAACATGCACAAGTATTTCCATAAAACACGTGGAAATTAAATAATATGGTCCTGAATGACCAGTGGGTTAATGAAGAAATTAACAAGGTAATTGTTAAAAATCTCTTAAAACAAAGAAAATACAACATACCAAAACCTATGGAATACAGTAAAAGCAGTCCTAACAGGAAAGGTTACAGCAAGAAGCACCTACGTCAAGAAAGCAGAGAAACTTAAATTGCACCTAATGATGTGTCTTAAAGAACTGGAAAAACAAGAGCAAACTGAACCCAATAGTAGTAGAAGAAAAGAAGTAAGAAAGATCAAAGCAAATAAAACTAAAATTGAAATTTAAAAACATACAAGAACTCAATGAAACAAAAAGTTGGTTTTTTGAAAAGATAAATAAAATCAACAACCCTTGTGATGGTTAATACTGAGTGTCAACTTGATTGGATTGAAGGATGCAAATATTGATACTGGATGTGTCTGCAAGGGTGTTGCTAAAGGAGATTAACATTTGAGTCAGTGGACTGGGTAAGGCAGACCCACCCTTAATCTGGGTGGGCACCATCTAATCAGCTGCCAGCCTGGCCAGAATAAAAAGCAGGCAGAAGAACATGAAAAGATTAGACTGGTTTAGTCTTCTAACCCACATCTTTCTCCTGTGCTGGATGTTTCCTGCCCTCAAACATCAGACTCCAAGTTCTTCAGCTTTGGGACTCGGACTGGCTCCCTTGCTCCTCAGCTTGCAGATGGCCCATTGTGGGACCTTGTGATTGTGTGAGTTAATACTGCTTAACAAACCCCCTTTACATATACATATTTATCGTATTAGTTCTGTCCCTCTAAAGAACCCTGACTAATACAGATATTGGTACCAATAGAGTGGGGCCCTGTTGAAAAGATATTTTTTGTGAATTCATTGCATGTTTTTCTGATTTAGGTTATCATGAGGCTTGTACATACTACCTTAAACTCATTATTTTAAGTTGATAACAACTTAACACTGTTTGCATAAATAACAAGCAAAAAGAAAACTAAATAAAACTCACCTTAACTTTGTCCCACTGCTTAACTGTTTGTTGTTTGTTTATATCTTATGATACTATTTTTTGAAAAGTTGTTGTAGTTTTTATTTTTGATTGGTTCATTGTTTAGTCTTTCTACTTAGGATAAGAGTAGATTACACACCACAGTCACAGTGTTATAATAGTCTGTGTTTTTCTGTGTACTTACTATTACCAGTAAGTTTGGTACCTTCAGGCGATGATTTATTGCTGCTCATTAATGTACTCTTTTTAGCACTTCTTGTAGGATGAGTCTGATACTAATGAAATCCCTCAGCTTTTATTTGTCTTGGAAAGTCTTTATTTCTTTTTCATGTTTGAAGGATTTTTTTCACCAGATATACTATTATACGGTAAAAGTTATTTTCCTTAAGCACTTAAATATGTCATGACACTCTTCCCTTCAGGGTGGCATGGTCCCCAGGCCCTGGATGGGTCCAGAAGTGCAGTCTCCGAGTCAGGGATTAGAGCCAAAAACCACAGAAATCTACAAGTAGAAGTCCACCTGGTGTTCTATTTTTGTGACTGAGCTGTCACTCAAACTACAAGATAGAGTCTTTCCCACCTTTCCCTCCCCTTTCCAAAGGCAGAGGAGCCTCACTCTGTAGCCACCACCATCATTCCTGGCCATAAGCAGTACTGCCAGACTGCCACTGATGTTCCCTTAAGGCCCAAGGTCTCTTAAGTCAGCTTGTGGTAAATGCTGCCTGGCCTGAGACTCACATTTCAGGACAGTAGGCTCCCCTCTGGCTCAGGCCAGGTCCAAAAATGCCATTTAAGAGTCAAGTCCTGGAATCAGGGACCCCAAGAACCTGCTTGCTGCTCTATGTTGCTGTGCTGGTATAAGTACCTGAATCCAGCAAGTCTCAGAGGTTCACCAAGTCCCTTGATTTAGAATCTGGGTATCACTGCTCATTATTCAGAACCCAAGGGCTCTCCAGATATTACGTGATACATGCTGCCAGGATTGGGTCTTTCCTTTCAAAGAAGCAACTTCCCTTCTGGCCCAGGGTCTAGAAATGTCATCTGAGAGCTAGGGCCTGGAACAGGGGCCCCTTGACTCTGACCAGCACCCTATTCTGCTGTGGTATCCAAGATGAAAGACAAAGTCTTCCCCACTCTTTCCTCTCCTCTCCTCAAGCAGAAGGAAGGGGTCTCTTTTGGAGCTGTGAGTTGTGCCACCTCTGGGCTGGAGGAGGAGTAATGCCAGCACTCCCTTGGCTACTCCAGCTGGTGTCTCAGTATGTCACATGTCCCCCACAACCCACTGTCTCTGGGCTTACGTTAGCCCTAGCACTTGCCTATGAGTTGCAGTCCTTAAAGTCTAGACTTCCTTTCAAGTTTACTTAGACACTGAGAGCACGTTGGCCCTTGGTGGGAGGTTTACAGGCACTCAAGTTTGAGATAAGCACTTTGGGATCAAATTACTGTGGATTAAAGTCTTAAATCTAAGATCTCAAACTATGAAACTAATAAAAGATTGAGACTCTCTCCTGGACATTGGTCGGGGCAAAGATTTTAGGAGCAATACCCCATAACACAGGCAACCAAACCAAGCATGGGCAAATGGGATCGCATCAAGTTAAGCAAAGAATACAATCAACAGAGCGAAAAGACAACCCAAAGAGTGGGAGAAAATGTTTGCAAGCTATTCCTATGACAAGAGATTAATCACTAGAATATATAAGGAGCTCAAATAACTCTGCAGAAAAAAAATCTAATAATCTGATTTCTAAAATAGGCAAAAGATTTAAATAGACATTTCTCAAAAGGAGACATACAAGTGGCAAACACGCACATTGAAAGGTGCTCAACATCATTGGTCACCAGAGAAATCCAAATAACAACTACAATGACAGATTATCTCAGTTCAAATGGTTTATATCCAAAAGACGGGCAATAACAAATGCTGGCTGAACCTTCATACACTGTTAGTGGAAATGTAAATTAGTACAGCCACTATGGAGAACACTTTGGAGGTTCCACAAAAAAACTAAAAATTGAGTTACTATATACTCCAGCAATCCCACTGCTGGGCATATACCTAAAAGAAAGAAAATCAGCATACCAAAGAGATATCTGCACTTCTATGTTTGTTTCAGCACTGTTTACAATACCTAAAATTTGGAAGCAACCTGAGTATCCAGCAACAGATGAACAGATAAAGAAAATGTGTTACATATACACAATGGAGTACTATTCAGCCATAAAAAAAGAATGAGAGCTAGTCATTTGCAACATGGATGGAACTGTAGATCATTATGTTAAGTGAAATAAGCCAGACACAGAAAGACAAATATCACATGTTCTCACTTATTTGTGGGATCTAATAATCAAATCAATTGAACTCATGGACACAAAGAGTAGAAGGATGGTTTACCAGGGGCTGGAAACAGTAGTGAGAGGTTGTGGGGGCAGGTGGGGATGGTTAATAGACACAAAAAATTTAGAAAGAATGAATAAGCCTACTATTTGATAGGACAATAGGGAGACTACAGTCATTAATAACTGAATTATACATTTTAAAATAACTTAAAGAATGTAATTGGATTGTTTGTAACTCAAAGGATTAATGCTTGAGGGGATGCATACCCCATTCTCCATGATGTGCTTATTTCACATTACATGCCTGTATCAAAACATCTCGTGGACCTCATAAATATACAAGCCTACTATGTACCCACAAAGTGTGGAGGAGGATGTAAAACCCTTATACACTGTTGATAGTATTGTAAGTTAGTACAGCTATTTTGGAAAACAATATGGAGGTTCCTCAAAAAAACTAAAAATAAAATTACCCTATAATCCAGCAAACCCAGTTATGTTTATGTGCCTTTTTTAAAAAAATGAAATTATATCATTTGTGGACCTAAAGGACATGGATGGACCTAAAGGACATTATGTTACATGAAATAAGCCAGATGCAGGGAAGCAAATGCCATATGATCCCACTCATGTGGAATCTGAAATAGTTGAACTCCTAGAAGCAGAGAGTAGAATGGTGGTTTTACAGGCAGGGGATGGAGGGATGGTGTGGATGTGAAGAGTTGGTCAATGGGTACAATGCTTCAGTTATATAGGAGGAATCAGTTCTGGAATTCAATTGCACAGTACAGTAACTACAGTTAATATTAATAACAGTAATATTGAGGTATTGTAATTTCAAAAAGCTAGAAAAGAGGACTCTCATTACAAGGAAATTATAAATACTTGTAATCGATATGCTAGTTATCCTGATTTGATCATTCCACTATGTATGCATGGAAACATCACACTATATCCCATAAATATATGCAAATTTGTCAATTTGAAATATTATAACACTTGAAAAATAAATTTAAAATAAATACAATAACATGGTAAGACCTGTATTTAAAGTTCTGGTCCAAATGTAGCAATGATTTTGATCATTACAGATATACTACAAACATTCAAACTGATGCCTACTGAGAGGCACTCTAGATTAAGTGGTTTGGAAATTCTGTGTCCCCTGGAATGCTTCAATGCTTCTGTTTGAAGGCCCTGATGTCTGGGATTCCTGTTGTGAAATCTTAGGTGAATAATCCTAACTGCAAAACTAATAATGGACACACTCAGAGACAGAGTTCATGAGGTCACTCTCACTTTTACACATCATGTGGAAACAGAAAAATGAAATTATAATCTTTCAAAATGTTTTTCTGCTTCACTCTTACCCCTAATAGGAACACCAAATAAAATTGATTTGCTCCAGAAACAAAATTAGGTCTTCACATATCCTTGGGGCAACTCTACGTGTTGCATGCACACATGCACACACATACACACACACATTCGTTGTTTGCTCAACCCTTTCATTATTTTATTGTCTAACCCTTTCATTATTTCATTGCTCTGCAACTTGAGGACACTTTCAAGATTGTCAAACAGTTACTGACTTCTGAGTTTTTGTTATCAAAGCAAATGAAATAAACCACAGTTTCCTGCCCTGACACTTCACCATATGGTACTGATGTAGTGACTAGCCACAAAATGCCAGATGGCCCCAAGATATCAATTATTCAAGAATAACATCATACCCAGTCGGAATATATGTATAACTCCTCCCAAAGGTTAGTACTACTCTTAATTATAAATTCCTCTATGCAGTACTGAAGATTTATGTCCAAAACCTAGAATATATTTGTCTAAATATTTGGACATTTAGAAAAGCAATATTAAATACTCATGTCATGAGTCATCACTTTGCCAATCCCATACTATGTCGTGTTGTGTCATTGAAAATCCTGGTGTTAGAACAGATCCCACAGGTACCTCTGGGGGATGCTAAATTATCTTACTGCCAGTGTGGAGAGGATATCTAGTAGAGAAACTGCCTGGAGAATACAAGGACTTATAAATAGAAAATCTCCTTCCAAATGGAACTCATCCATGTTGTTTATTTTATATACCTAGATCAGAAATGTATTTCTATGAAGGCACTGACTGAAAGTGGAAATCTACCAACCTGTTAATTTATTTTTATATGGAATAAAATTTTTTCCGTAAATATTTTTATTATAATAATTAGGAGCAGTACAGTTCATGACAAAAATATTACAAATTTCAGATCACCTCACAGCATTAAGTTATTTTAAATGCTTATAGTCTAAACACTTAAAAGTTAATTTTAATTTTAAAAGTGGTCACTTTTAATGTTTGATATGACCAACATTCCTAGGTCAACACAATGAAATGATGGGAAACAACTGGGTCACACTGCATATTTCCCATCAAAAAAAAAAAGCACAAGGTACAAAATGTGCATCTTTCCATTGACACTGTATGGAAATAGTTAAAAATGCATGTTACAGGTAAACATGTAATATTAAGAAATAGTACTAGTAAAAAATTGGCAAGCAAAAAAAATGAAAAAATCAATTTGACAACACAAGACAGTAGAATCGGTAACTTTTGGATAAAATATTTATATTAAATAAAATATTAAGATAGTATATGCTATACAACTTAGCAAAAACCTTCCAAAAGTGATTTTACGCCATTGGGAAGTGACCAAGAAACCTTGGGCAAGAATAAATATTGATTTTCCAAAACTCTTCCAGGGGAAAAAAGTCTGGATTGAAGTAGTCTCCTTTGTAAAATGAACTGCAAGACCCATATGACCATCTTAAAATGTTGCCACTACAGTCTCAGAATTGTGATTGCCAGACACTAACATTTCTGCCAACTAATCTAAATTTTCATCAGTTGAGCTGTAGGAATTTGTACAGAAATGTTTTCCAAGACATGAAAATAAATAATGTAAATGAATAAAAATGTACTGAAGTGGATTGCTGGAGGAAAATGACCAAAGTGAAAGGACCGATATAGGGTCTTTATCAATTTACAATTGTATAGCAAGTTGTAAGGTAAGGCAATGTATTGTCATTGTCACCAAATGTTGAATTATAAGTTATTTTTCCCTAAATTTCCCACTTTCCCTTTCCTATCTGTTCAGCCAATTCAGGCAAATAGTCCATTCTGAGTTCTTTCCTGAGGATGCAGGTGTGACAGGGTAGGGTGCAAAAAAGAAACTTCCTCTAAGTCTCTGATTTACATGTTTCCAAAATCTTAAAGCTAAAAAGGGGTTATTTTAAGGGGCACAAATGAATTTGGGAGGAAATTACCAAGATGTGAACAGGAAGGGATTTTCCCAGCAGACTAAAAACAGACTCTACTAGGGAATAGCAGAAGAAAAACAAACTAAGGTGTTTAGGGATAGAACATTGACTCTACTTTCAAGATTAGAATTTCAAGGCCGGGCGCGGTGGCTCACGCCTGTAATCCCAACACTTTGGGAGGCCGAGGCGGGTGGATCACGAGGTCAAGAGATCGAGACCATCCTGGTCAACATGGTGAAACCCCGTCTCTACTAAAAATACAAAAAATTAGCTGGGCATGGTGGCGCGTGCCTGTAATCCCAGCTACTCGGGAGGCTGAGGCAGGAGAATTGCCTGAACCCAGGAGGCGGAGGTTGCAGTGAGCTGAGATCGCGCCATTGCACTCCAGCCTGGGTAACAAGAGCGAAACTCCGTCTCAAAAAAAAAGAATTTCAGTGGAGGGACAAGACCTCAATGTGGTATTAAAGCCAGAGAATAAATTTGGATATTTGCTCCTCTTCTTAGGTAATAAACCCAGAGAAGTGATAAAGCCACACATTCCACATCAAGAAAAACAGGGTCATAGATAAGTCCCAGGATAAATCCCTTGCCAGAGAATGGCATGGAAGAAATAGAATGAGGCCCCAGTTTTCAAGCCTAGCATGAAAGTAGCAGAGTGACCCATTAGACCTGAAGTCCAAGGTAGACAAGAATGAGAATTGTCTCAACAGTTTACTGCACGGATTGGTGAGCAAAGACCAAGTGGCACCATGGATTGATCAGCAGTATGTGTGTGAACAGATGGCTCAATTAGAAGATGAGTCATGCAATATCTTGCAATTACATAAGTCTCCCTTAAAGTTAAACACAGCCCAGGGAAAAGAGAAAGAGTTTTGGTGTCTGATATCCTGGGGAAATGGAGGATTCAATGAAAAATGTCATTGATATGTAGAAAAATAATGTTTCTTACACACCTGGTTTAATTTGGACTGAAATCTCTGTTATAATAGAAAATATAATTAATATTTATATCATGAATTACAGGGTATGAGTTAACTTCCACATACCTGATTCCCAGATTTTCCTAATATAAACACAGTTAAGCTTTCCTACTTGACATGCGGACCCAACTTGTCATCATCTTCCCTCACATACGTTCTGTAGCTTCATATATTTTTGTTCACAGTGTGCATTTCACTTCTCTTTTACTCCTGCATCTTAGAGCAACTATGCTGTTCAAAGCATGACGCATAAAAGCCTCTCTGTCCTTCAAGGCCTGTGTTCTATTAAGTCCTTTTTCTTTTTCTTTTTCTTTTTCTTTTTCTTTTTTTTTTTTTTTTTTTGAGACAAAGTCTTGCTTTGTTGCCCAGGCTGGAGTGCAGCGGTCTCAGCTCATGCAACCTCCGCCTCCCTAGTTTAAGCAATTCTCCTACCTCAGCCTCCTGAGTAGCTGGGATTACAGGTGCCTGTCATCACGCCCAGCTAATTTTTTTGTATCTTTAGTAGAGATGGGGTTTCACCATATTGGTCAGGCTGGTCTCAAACTCTTGACCTTGTGATCTGCCTGCCTCTGCCTCCCAAAGTGCTGGGATTACAGGCGTGAGCCAACATGCCCAGGCTATAAAGTCTTTTATATGAACTATCATTTATTGTACATCAACCATACTAGGAGCTTTATAAGGACTATCTCTTCTTCACAAACATAAAAACATTCAAATTCAGCATCACAATCCCCTTTTTACAGACAGAAAGCATGGGCTTGGAAAGGCTAAGCAAATTTCCCAAAGGCTAAGGTAAGTTAGCCCGGAAATTTATATTAGAAATCCCTCTAATTTCTACTCATGTTTCAAGTCTTCACTTCATATCTCCTCATCATAGAGGGCTTCCATGATTCTCCAGGATTAAATTCCCCTTGCTTTAGACAACTTTGCAACCTCTTTTGCAATGCTCATCACAGTTGTAATCACTTATTGAATGTCTGTCTTAGCTGACTGTGATCTTCAGGAAGACAGTTGGAGATCATCTGTCATGTTCACTGACACAGCTCCAGGGCCTAATAGAGTGCCTGGCAAATTATAAGTGCTTGATAATTGTTCCCTGAATTGTTGGATTGAATTGTACTGAATTGAAATTTTCTTAAATCGATATTTCTATCACAGTTTAGAAGGTGTTTTTGTAATATAGGAAATATCTTAGTCAGTTTGGGCTGCTGTAACAAAATACCATAGACTAAGTCAGTTTGGGCTGCTGTAACAAAATACCATAGACTAGTACTTAAACAACAAACATTCTTGGGGCTGGAAGTCTGAGATGAGGGTCCAATTATAGTGGGGTTCTAACAAAGATCCTCTTCTGGGTTGCGGACTTCCAACTCCTGGTTATATCCTCACATGGTGGGAAGACAGCAAGTAGCTCTTTGCCCTTTTCTTAAAAGAACACTAATCCCATTTGTGAGGGCTCCACCCTCATGACCTAATTACCTCCCGAAGACTGCACTTTCAAATACTATCTGTGTGAAGCCATTCTTGCATCACTATAAAGAAATACCTGAAGCTGCGCTCAGTGGCTCAAGCCTGTAATTTCAGCACTTTGGGAGTATGAGGCAGGTGGATCATAAGGTCAAGAGATGAAGACCATCATGGCCAATATGGTGAAACCCCGTCTCTCCTAAAAATACAAAAATTAGCTGGGTGTGGTGGCACATGGCTGTAGTCCCAGCTACTTGGGAGGCTGAGGCAGGAGAATCTGTTGAACCCTGGAGGCGGAGGTTGCAGTGAGCTGAGATCATGCCACTGCATTACAGTCTAGTGACAGAGCAAGACTCTGTCTCAAAAAAAAAAAAAAAAAAAAAAAAAAAAAAAAAAAAAACCTGAGACTGGATACTTTATAAGGAACAGACACTTAATTGGCTCAGAGTTCTACAGGCTATACAGGAAGCACGGCCCTGGCATCTGCTTGGCTTCTGGGGAAGCCTTGGGGAACTTTTACTCATGGCAGGAGGCAAAGCAAGAGCAGGCCTCTCACATGGCCAGAGTGGGAGAAAGAGTAAGAGTGGGAAGTCGGGGGGGGAGGTGCTGCACACTTGTAAACTACCAGATCTCATGTGCACTCAGTGTGAGGGTTCACTTATCACCAAGGGGATGGATTTATAAGGTATCCACCCCCATGATCCAAACACCTCCACCAGGCTCCAGCATTGTGGATTACATTTCAGCATGACATTTGGTTGGGGACAAATGTCCAAACTATATCACCATCACATTGTGGGTTAGATTTTAAAATACGAATGTTAGACACAAACATTCTATCCATAACAGGGAACATTGAAGGAAGGAGGTTATTATGATGGTAAATGTCTGCAAGTGCTGTCAATAATGAATAGACTACTGAAGAAATCCTACAGAAGAAAAAAGCATTTAAAGCTATTATGTGTTCATTAAAGGGTAAAAATTTCTGTTAGATAGGATGAATAAGCTTTAGTGATCTATTGCACAAAATGGTGATTATAAAAAATAACAATGTGTTGTACATTTTAAAATTTCTAAAAGAGTAGATTTTAAATGTTCTCACCACAATAATAAGTATGTGAGGTGATGAATTTGTTAATCGGTTTGATTTAATCATTTCACAATGTAAATGAATATTGAAACATCACATCAAGACCCCATAAATATACAATATATGCCAATAACTTATATCATTTGTTAATTAAAAATAAAATTAAAATACACTTTAAAGACCGTATAGAGACAACTGAAGAACTTTTTTTTAAAGCCTATGTATTAGAGAATGGTATTTTATCCCTTTTAAATGTCTTGAGTGTGATAGTTGTATTGTGGAGATGAGAATAATCTTGTTCTTCTGAGATACTCATTTATGTAAGAGTGAAGTGTCATGAAGTATGTAAAGCTAAAGCAACTAATTCTCAAATAATTGAACTTAAAACATGTATACTTGTAAAATAGTAAATAAAGCCCATCATACAGAAGAGATGTTGGAAGAGATTTGTTGCACAAGACAAAACTAGAACAGAGATGAAAAATTCAGCTCAATATAAGGGATGATTTTAACAATCAGAAACTAACAAACAAGTGGCATCTATTCAAATGAGAGCCGTTCCCAGCCTCTGCTCTAGTGGAGACAAGCATGATCTTGAGAAGGGATTTTCTCATTCAACAGGCAGTTGGAGAGTATGAACCCTACAGTCTTTCCACAAGGTGAGATTTCCTTCATAAGTAGAAACACATGTATCACCCTTCTTTCCCTTAAGCTATCCCAAGCATAAAGAGAAAAGTTGCACAGAGAAAAGCTGAACATGAACTCCTTAGAAAAGAATTGTATTTAATACACACTGTTGTCATGGTTTTTTGTTCTAATATAGAATAAACTTGTCATATGTTCAATGTGTTTTCAGTTAGGGTTTGTTTGGTTGGTTGATTGGTTTGTTTTTTATTATTTATGGATGTATAATCAATGCAAACAACGTAGCGCATTTTGCTCTTTCTCCTGAATTTTCTAGCCAAAATTTGTTGCTCAACTTGAGACAACTGCTCAACAAACATGAACATGTGCTTGCTTATTGTTTGCTGGATAACCTTATTATTCAAAAATTCAATAAACATTTTTATGCATGTTCAAAGTTTCCAGTCAGTTCATATCCATTGAGACATGGCTGGTAGCAAAAAGTAGCTTGTCGAACACTTTAGAGAGGGAAATTAATTTTTAAACAAAATCATGAAGCCATAATATTAGTTTAACTGATATTAGGATTCTGGAGTTAAACACACTTTCTGCATTAGTAACCATTCTATTTTGCATTCTTTCTGTCTGACCTTTCTTAATTCTCAATACCAGGGGAAGAAACAGTAATTATTGTGAATACTGTGGCATTTGGAATTAAAAACAATTATACAAACCATTTTCTAACAACACAAAGACAGTATTTGAACTGAGATGTTTTCTGCATGTATTACTTTCAACATTATTTTGTATTTCTCTACTATTTAGCAATATCACACACACACATTTTCTTATGAAGAGAATCAGAACTTTTTCTTTTAAGAAAAATTATTTTTCTGTTTTTAGCAAAGCTTAAATAATCCCACTTAAAAGGGGAAATTACTAAATGATAAATTTAAATTTGATATGAACAAACCTGCCAAATAATGGCATAATTATGGTTATTTTATCCCTTTTGGTACTCATTTGTTAGACTACAGAGAATTTTTATTCAATTTTTCAACATAGTACAGAGATAGACCAGACATTGGGAAATACATAGAGAAAGTAACTGAAAAGACACGTATCTAACAATAAAGGGTAATAAGACTGGAAGTGTGGGTTGGAATATGGTAGAAACCAGGCAGAAAAAGGCACCACCCCTTCTGCAGCCAGACACCTTGTGGTTCAGGGGTAGACTAGATCAGGTAACCAGACAGTGGGAGTCTGGTCAGAGCCCAGTGAGTCGCTACAGCTCTGAAGACTGGTTAGATGAGTGGCACACTTCAAAGGCTCTAATGCTACTCTATCTTAAAGTCCTCTATCTTAAATACATCAGAGATTCTCACTGCTGGAAAAATGAAATAGACATCTTTTTCCCTATTCCTCCTGCTTTCCTCCCAGCTACAAGTTAAAGGACACCTAAGAATTTTTTTCTTTAAACAGTTAAAGAAGAGCTGTGATTTTCAAAGTTTCTACCGATTCTTGGATCATTAAATGTGCATTGGCAACTAACACATGCCTTGGTGGTTTGCTGCATCTATCCCCCCATAATCTACATTATATATTTCTCCTAATGTTATCCCTCCCCAGTCCCCCCACAGGCCAGGCAATGGGAAGACCTCACCTTCATCCCTGAAGTGTTCCAGCGTCACTTCTCCAGTCCCCTCTAGATTATCAACAGAGGAGGTGTAGAGGAAACTTAGAACATGCTCAGTTGTAAAAAGGACATCCTTGTCTCATGGTGACAGTGGAGCTACTCCTGCCTCTCCAAGCCAGGGTGATGACACAGAGAGCCAGGGAAAAGCCTGAAGTCTCCTGCCTATTCAGCAGTAATAAAAACTGTCAATCTTCGGGAGTCAACGGAGGCTGACTGGGGAACCAGGACTTCAGTATTTCTAGCCCCACGTGGAAATAAGGAGTGCCCCTTTCATCCACCAAAGCATTACCAGAAGAAGCCTGTTATAACAGGTTTAAATAAGATCTAGAGTCTCATAATACCCTAAATGTCCAGGTTTCTATAAAAAATCACTTATCATACCAGGAACTGGGAAGATCTCGACATAAATGAGAAAAAAAATAATCAACAAACACCAATACCAAAATGACACAAAGGCCAGAAATATCTGACAATAATTTTAAAATAGCAATTATAAAAAACCAACAAACAGTATGAATGTGTTTAAGACAAAAGAAAAGCAAAGTCTCAGTGAAGAGATAGAAGACATAAAGAAGACCCAAATGGAAATTTTAGAATTGAAAAATACTACACCTAAAAAAGAAAATTAATGGATGGTCTCAACAGCAGAATGGAGACGACAGAAGAATCAGTGAATTTGTAAAATTGAACTTTTCCGACCTGAGCAACGAAAAGTAAATTGACTGGAAAAAACTGAACAGAGCCTCGGGGACCTATGGGACAATCACAAAATATCTAATATCTGTGTCACTGATTAGTCCCAGAAAGGAGGGAGAAAGAGAATGGGTCTAGAAAAAGTATTCAGAGAAAGAATCTGAAGATCTGAGTAACACTGTTAAATCAGCAATACTAGCTCCCTGCATTTCCCACCCCACACATTCTCAGAAGCTAAAGCCTGGCTCTAGCGTCCCTGCTGAATTTTAGAAAAACTCTATTAGCTTCATGATGCAGCAGTCTGACAGCAGTCAGTGCCACAGCCTAAGCCCAACTCAAAAAAAAATAGATTTTGGCCAGCTGCAATGACTCATGCCTGGAATCCTTTTGGGAGGCCAAGGCGGGTGAATCATTTGAGGTCAGTAGTTCAAGACCAGCCTGGTCAACATGTTGAAACCCCGACTCTACCAAAAATACAAAAATTAGCCGGGTGTGGTGGCACATGCCTGTAGTCCCAGCTACTCAGGAGGCTGAGGCAAGAGAATCGCTTGAACTCGGGATGCAGAGGTTGTCATGAGCCGAGATTGCGCCATTGCACTCCAGCCTGGGTGAAAGAGTGAAACTCTGTCTCAAAAAAAGAAAAGAAAATAGATTTTGATAAAATGTGTATGAGTTTAATACTGCTCTTCTGACCCTAAAAATTTCCCAGTTCACTTTCTTTTATTCTGATCCCTGACCATGGTGCAAACCTGAGAAATCCACTAGAGGCATAAAGTGGAGCTGTCAATAGGACTGACTCCAAATCAGTCATGTCTGTGTTTGACTGTGGAGGAGAGGGAGGCAGGTGGGGCAGCTCTGACCCTCAGATTTTATATTCCGAGAAAGGGTAAAGAACTGCCGCCATCCTGCTTCCTCTAACAAAGCCCCTGACAGAGCAGTCACAAGTAATGCTTCGACCTCGAGACCACCTAAGAATTTTATCTTTAAACAGTTAAAGAAGAGCTGTGATTTTCAAAGTTTCTACCGCTTCTTGAATTGTTAAATGTGCATGGTCACCTGGCAGTTTGTTTGAGAGAACATAGTATTGGGACTTTTTGTTACAAAAGGCAATGTCTAGGGTAGAGTCTGGAATGAGAAGGTTGACACAAAGGAAGCTAAATAGCTAAATTGTTCCATTTAACAAATGATCAGTAAGTTCCACATGCTGTAATAATGTGTGTTGTAAAAGGTTTTGTCTGAGATGGGTGGGAGGTGAATTTAAGGACTTGAAGGGGGAAAAAGACTGTGGCATGAAAAAGCAGACCTACAAAAATAGTAGCAGGCTAGGGGCAAAATCAAAGCATGAAAAATGAGTCCCCTAGAGCAGAAATGGCTGATGAACTTAGGAAAGGTGATTCACTTATTCTATTTGAGGTTGTTTCCTTATTTGTGCTGTATGACCAAGCCTCCAGGTAAAGTAAGTTTTTGTAACAGCCCTGGGTTGATGATACAGAAAGCATTGAAGGAAAGGTACTGCCTTCTGGCTTGAAATGAATTGGTATAGGCAGGAGACAGGTACCAGGAGAATAACAGATCCAGAGCTAAAGAACGTAAAATAGGAAATGATACTAGGAATTATGTCAAATGGGAGAATATATAAGCCAAGAGCATCTTGTACCCACTTCTTTCACTCATTTACATAGGGAAATGAGAAAGGGTATTAGCCAACTGTATCACGTATTAAATTTGTGGAGGAGGGGATCATTTATTGAATGTGTATTTGAAAGGACAGTGTAACCTCAGAAGGCTGAATGACTTGGAGACACTTGGCTCACAAATTTCTTCTTAAATATTTTGAAATCTTGCAACTAATTGAACTTATCATCGAGCATCCTGAAGATTTCCAAGTATATGTGGGGAACCTGGTCCCTTAGGGTATTGCATGAGTTTGTGCATGTGTTCTGCTCAGGGTTCCCTGTTAACAAATGAGACAAATACAAAAATTACATAAATCTTGCCTAGTAAATAGAGGGAAGATATTCTAAGATGACAACAAAAAAAATGTCAGTCAAGTTGTCCTTGGCTAGACCTAACCATCAATGAGAAAATGCATGCACAGGCTGGGAGGAAAATATTACCTGTTATGTGGAAACAAAACAGAAAAGTACTGGCCTTATTAGGTTACCACATAAGAGCCCTGCCGCTTAGGCTGGAGTCTTGGTTTGAGTCTTCCCAATAGCAGAGCCTAAGACAAGGACTTAGACTTGGGTGCAAGTGGTTTACTTGGAAGGAGATACCGGGAAGCTGAAATAAATGAGTAGAAGAGTGAGAAGAAGAAAAGGAAACATAAGGCTGTGTTATAAATGTGGGTTTGTTTCTGCCAGGTCCTCTGAGACGCAAACCAAACACTCTTCAGAGTCATCCCCCTTCCACCTCTCCCACTTCTCGCAAAAGACAAGAGGCCGAAAAATTTCTCCAACTGCTTCCCATTGTCATTGGTTTATGAACGCCCCAAGATAAAAATCACTGCCCCTTCCAGTGTGCACTTTCCTGAGCCAAATCCCAGAAAAATAGGTGACAGCTGCCAGCTAGAGATGAGTCTGAACTCTCAGGGATTGTCCACTGACACAGTGGCTGAAATCAGAGAGGGTCCTAGAGGAAGATATGCGAAGTACCAAAAGCATCTGCCACAGCTCAGCGCTGCAAGTGGCCACACAAGTTCACACAGTGTCCTTCTTTTCAGTTCCTACAAACTTGTAAGTGGCAGCCTCAGAGTAGAATTCAGCCTTCCTATCTCCAAAGAAGTGAAGCTTTTCTTCTTCATCATGCTTTCTCCCAAGAATTCAACCTTCGGCAAATCAACTAACCCACTTTTCAATTGCACCATTATGACTAGGGTTGAAAGATAATATCTGTCACCACCCTCAAGAAGTATGTAATTCACTGATAGAAACAGACATATAAAAAGATCAATTTTAATGTCATAGTGAAGACAATGAAAGAGATACATACACAGGCACAAGGCACTAGAAAAAGACAGAGATGGCTCCCTGAGCTCAGCCTAGAAAGTGGAACATGAGTGCCTGAAGAGGGCATCACAGGTGCATAGAAGAACATGAAAAAGACCACAGAAAAAAACAAACCACCAGGCTGTGTGCTTCTGTTTTTCTCGTTTGTTTCTTCCAACTGTTTTTGAATGGATAATAATTTTATATATGCATAGTGCACAACATGGTTAATTTTATGGAATGGCTAAATCAAATGAATTCACATATGCATTACCTCACACTCAGTAATTTTCAAGTGTACAGTATATTGTTACTAACTATATTCATCATGATGTAAAATAGATCTCTTGAACTTATTCCTCCTAACTGAAACATTCCTATCAACTTTTGGATCTGATGACAGCTTTTTCTTCATAACAATCTTTAGGTTTAATAACTTTTTCATGTTTCATCCCATGAAGACAGGCTATTTCTGTCTTTCTTAATTCTCTACTCCCACTATTAACTTAAGAGACTCTCCTTATCTGGTAAATGATTTAAAGAATGAAGGAAGGAGTGATGTGTATAATCTCTTTAAATTCTATAACCTACAAGAATATTAAAAGCATTTCTTATTAGAAAAGACAGATTCATCAATTCAGGGCAAACATGAAACCAGGAGGTTTCATACTGTATCTCTAAGACACTTAACATTTATCTTCCCTGAAACCATAAAGAACTGATGTTTCAGGGAAAAAATCATTTAATATGTGTTTCCATAATCTAAAAATATGTTTTGAGTAGTTTATTAGAATTATTTGGATATTTATGAATATTAAGGCTTTATTCATCACAAACAATATGGAAATAAAGGGAACTATGGGAGTCCCTTTGCTTCTCTTCAAGTTATTAGCTTCTTCTTGAATATGTGCCCGTGGTTCTTCATGCCTGCAAGTGTTTTGTGAAGTTGGTTGGTTTAATGCTCTGCTCATGGCGTTGGTCATTAATTGAACCTGACCTTGGCAATTACTGTCAACAGCACAGTAGCTTGTCCACGTTCCCAAATCAACAACAACAGCCATGTGCTTTAAGGTTACGTATTTTATTTTCATTTTTAATTTTGTATACTTTGGTAGCATTTAATTTATATGTCTGAATTATTTTTTAATTTAAATATAAATTACTGTATATCATATACTTTAATGTATGAATTATTTTTATTTCTGAATTATTTTTATGTCTGAATTATTTCTTAATTTAAATATAAATTACAGTATATCATATACTTATCCAAATAAATAATTCTTGGACCATTTTGAAAGCATTTTTTATGAATTTGTGATAGATTGGTTCAGACACATCTATAGTTAAGAGGCCTTGTTTAGTTCTGAATTATAGCAGGAAGTTGCAAAATACTATATAGGTTTAGGAAAACAGTCTACTTTCATGGAGGAAATTTAAGCTAGCCAATCTTTCTAGAATAGTCAACTTGAAGATTTCATCCTTTCCACAAAAACTAATTGACTGTCTACTATGGGTCAAACATTGTGCTACATGTTTATTCCAAATATCAACAGGTTCAAAATTAAATTTGCTATTTATGTTACATTGAAAAACATTTTGAAGTTTCAAAACATATGCTAGGTCTATAAATATATTAGAATGAAAGACAGCAATCAGTCAGTATGAAACCATTCTTTTTGTATTCTACAGCTAACTGAACAAGGAAGGAAGAAAAGCAATGCCTGAGTTTACTAATATGTTATATATCTCAGAGCATCATAAATGAGGTCTAATAGTTAACCATTTATACATCAAAGAAAGATTTATCCTGGGAAATTGATTTTTCTATTTGAATACAAATGTACTAATAACAATTCTAATATAAGAAGAATAGTTTCAAGTTTACCAGTATCTTGACATGGTCCCTTTAAACACTCTAATTTTTATTATTTAAATTAAAATGACAAAGCAAGAGAGAAAAGAGACTATCAAAAAAAGTACCATTGGAATAAAAACATTTGAATATATTTAACCTAAATGACTTTAACCCATTTTAGAGAATTATTCTGACCTGATTCATTGATCTAATATTATTATAAATGATTACATTAACTTTACTAAATCTTTTTTTATCAACAATGTGATCAACTTGGTAGCTAGATGAAGAAAAACACGAAAATCAAATCTAAATAATAAATTGCTTTAGTTCAAAGTTTGATCAGAACCCATTCATGTCAGTTATATGTAATCATAGAGCTTTAAGCTTAGGAAATAAAAACATAGTTACAACATTTTTAAATTGTTATGGAAAATATCCTACCCCACCAATTTCTCTCTTCTTAGTATTCTCTTATAGCCATTATTTTCTACTTAGCATTATTTTAAGCTTTTATGTTTTAAGTATAGATAAGTACTTTTTATTTACCAAAAACTCTCCATTCTGCCTCAAACACCTCTTTCTCTGTCTCTCTTTCTCTCGTTCACTTTTACATACATACATACCACACTTGTAGTCTTATTTCAGTCCTATAATCAATGAACCATTGAAACATTTGTTCCGTGTCACTTCCCTTTTTCATTTTTTAGAAAAGGAATATATATCTGTTTCTACATAAGAAAGTCAGTGGAAATTTGAAGTAAATTTCTAGATGACAATCCCTAGCATACACTTTTTTAATATCAAGGAAACCAAAGCACAGGCCAACTTTCTACTCTTGACTACTCAAAATTT
Organism: Aotus nancymaae; assembly: GCF_030222135.1. Taxonomy (NCBI): domain Eukaryota; kingdom Metazoa; phylum Chordata; class Mammalia; order Primates; family Aotidae; genus Aotus; species Aotus nancymaae. Next base: position 29,152,990 of record NW_026988435.1, read on the forward strand.
GCCTTCACTATATTTATTTTAAAGGATACTTGTGAAGAAAAAGCAGCATTTGTAGACTTTCTTCTCAATGACATTGAACATACCTTTTATTGTGGAACTACTGGAGAAAACAGTAAATTTCTCCTGTTGTTTACCCAAAATCGAATTCCATTTTCCAGAGACTGTTTCATAGTTGTTCCTAAGACAATGACAGCTCCTCACATCCAAATAACATACAGGAAAAAATACACATGCAATTGCCAGGAAGAAATAAAAATTTTTTCAAAACGTTTCTGGGTTCTCTCATTTGTATTTAGAAAGTCACTGAAGTGACAAGACTTCAAATAAGGAAATTCCCCACTGATCGTAAGTTTTGTAACTTATGCTGGATCAGAGAAGCCTGAAAGAGCTGGGATGGCATGGGGACGTACCCTAGGAGGTTACCACTTTGGCTGTAGTGACTTTCCTCTCTATGTAGAGAATGTTCTTTAGGACTGACAAGCCCCTGTGAGAATAATTTGGATTTTAGATGTCATACAAAAATACCATGCAAATCCTCTTCTCTTCTGTTCTATTTCTAGCTTCTTGGAATCAACCTATTTCCAATCATTTTTCTCTACAATTTTATAAGACTAACTATAAAAGGAGACACCATCCCATTGTTTATTTTTGTGTTTATTTATAAACCTCTATGATTTTTAATTATTTATAAGGAAAATGAATTGCTCTTTTAAAATATGCAGAGTGTAAATAAAAAGGACAAAGAGAGAGAGAAAGAAGACAGAATATTAATAAAAGTACAGCTGGAATAAAAATATCTTGAAAAGAATGAACCTATCCATAAGCCCACTTCTTCTATAGTTATTTAAAGATTACCCCATGAATTGAAAGGGGAAGCTTAGGTGATTCATTACAGTAGGAAAAAGAATAATAAAACAGAGTTATGCTAACTTTCTTTAAAGTCTCCCACCTTCTACATCTGAACTACTACCTAAAAGTATATCACAGCATCATTAGCCTAGTTTTGTAATTCACAGTGGCCATCTTCCCCTGCTCCAGGACTTAATCTATTTAAAATGAGCTTCAGCCTTTCCAAGTTCTACCTTTTTTTCCCAAAATCCCCAGAGGATAAAACCCACATTCACATCTTGTGATTCTTGCATGTGACTCCCATCTGGGAATAAGGTGTGGGTAAAGGTGAATGAGAGGAACTTAGCAAGAGTCAGGACTGTAACTTCACATGCTTTAGAGGCAATGCCAGTCATTGGTACCTGGTCACGTATTTGGTATTTAATGCAAATATTTTGGGCATTTGGTTTTGGGGTTATGATTAAGTCATTTTATTTCATTTTTTAATTTGTCAATTTTTTATTTAAATAGGTTTTTGGGGAACAGGGGGCATTTGGTTATGTGAATAAGTTCTCTAGTAGTGATTTCTAAGATCTTGGTGCACCCATCACCCGAGCAGTGCACACTGCACCCAACACGTAGTCCAGTTATCCCTCACCCCCCACCATCTCCCTCCAGTCCTCAAAGTCCAATGTATCATTCTTATGCCTTTGCATCCTCAGAGCTTAGCTCCCACATATAAGTGAAAACATCGATGTTTGATATTCCATTCCTGAGTTACTTCACTTAGAATAATAGTCTCCAATTCCATCCAGGTTGCTGCGAATGTCATTATTTCATTCCTTTGTATGGCTGAGTAGTATTCCATGGTATATCATTCAGGCTGGTTCCAAATTTTTGCAATTGCAAATTGTAATACACATATTTTTTATAGAATAAAGGAGTGAAGAAATGAAAGCACAATAGCAACACATCAAATGAAACTGATACCTGGAGGCAGAACTATGGCATCTTGGAGACATATTTCTTTTGGATACACTAGGATAAAACATTGATGCTGTTGACTTGTCTCAACTGTAACTCAATGACATCTGGCCCTCATCTCTCTCTTGGCAAAATTTCTGCGAAACTTTGTTAGTTTTCAACCTTTCTCTTGTTATGACTTAAAATTTTTCTCATTATCACATAATTTAGTATAGTTTCTGATCAAAAATCCTTCTTTGAATTGTGATAGAGAAATCAAAATGAAAAAGTAAAAGTCATTTGCAGAATCACTGTGGTGACTCAGCTGTCAAAAATAATTCAAACTGGACTTTCGATATTCTAACATATAGCCCCAAATAGTATCAAAATTATTATTTGACCACCGTAAAGAGGCCTGCTAAGTATTTCTATCCAGAATGGAATTTAAGTCATTTTTTAACCAGAAAATACACAAAACAAGTCTATGTACTGAGATTGAGCTTTATACTAAGTAGGAATAAGGGAAATTTAGTCTTTTGTTCAAATTTATGAAAAATTGCTTCCTTTTTTATGTGTGGATCTGTTCCAAAAAGTGTTTTTGTTTGGTTTTACTGAATCTACCATTATTTGAGATTGAGTCTGGATCTTTTCAAATGAAAAACATGAACGTTTAAGAAATCTTTGCTCAATACCACACAAAGCAAAATATTTCTTCACAGAATTTACAACCCAAGCATTTTTTTTTCAATTCACTGCACAAATCAGATTTACCAGATTTTAATGAAAATAATTATATTCAGAATTAACAACATTCTTCAAATTGTGGCTCATAAAATATTTGCTAAATACTCCATTTAATAAATCCATTGAAAATTTCCTATTCATTTCTTAACCAGAGTTATGGAGAAATATATTAAATGATATTAAGTTCAAGTGCCAAATAATTAACAAAAAAAGAGAAAAAACATTTGTTTAGTATGTCTGTTTTATATGACCCTCAACATTTAATATACTTAAATCTCATTTCTAATTATATCTATTAATATTATTAAGCAAACTTTAGCCTGACAATAAATACAAATTCCCAAATAAGTATTATACCACTCTGGGGTGTACTGGTATTTCTACTCTGAAGTTTACCTATGTTTTGTTTTTCATCTACAACACTGACTTTTTAAAGTGGTGGACACAGTAGTTAATTGTGGACACAGTAGTTAATTGTGAAGTATTTGAGTTTCACACAAGAAATATAAATGTGGATGCTGACCTCAAAGCACATAGAAGCTAGGGAGGATAGGGTTTTCACATAGTTTAAGGTAGATTCTAAACCGAATGGTACAGTCTAAAAAACAATGTTTTAAGGGTAGAAGTCTTTGAGGACTGAAAAAATAGTCAAGCTCAAAAAAGGGGTGAAAGTTGAGCTTATCTACTGAAGACAATGAGACAATGACAGGAATTTTAGGGGTCTCATATTTGGAGATACGGAGGTTGAGTACAAGTTAAAAAGTCAGAACACAGATGTAGATGTGATGCTTTTCATCATTAAGATCATGGGGAAAACTCTAAGTAGAAAAAAACTCCATGAAGGAATTAATGTAAAAGGAGAAGAAAAACCTGTGGACTAATCCTTGAGAAACTCCAGTGACTGTGATGTGGGAGGTAAAAGAGGGACCAATGAAGAAAAGATTGAGGATGTTGTGATGACACACAAAAGAAGAATAAGAAGGTTTTCAAAGACGAGGTTCTCAAGAAAATCACATGCAGCTGAATGGCCCAAGAGGTGGAAGATTTTAAAATGTCATTTATTTTCACTGGTAATATGTCACCAATGAGCCATTTTAGGAGTCTATGTTTCAGTAGGCTAAGATTCCATTTCAAAGTTTACAAACAAAACAAAATGGAAAAAAATGAGAGTAAGTATAGACTACTCGTTGTAAGAATTGATCACGCAAAGAAGTAAGTTCTAAGTTCATTAAATAGGCATCAATATCCAAAGAAAAACATTAATTTGTTTAAGTATTCCCTGGGCATGACTGGTAACAAGAAAGAATTTAAAAAGGAAAGACTGAGGATCCTAAGAAGAGTAGAGTATGGCAAGGTGTGGGAGCAATGTCTGAAAAGACACAATCAAGGATATGTCCCAAAGCAGAGAAGAAAGGTTGACTTTAAAGACTAGAATGAAAATAATACTGGTTAACATTTATTGAGCGGTGATTTTTGCAAAGAACTGTTTAAATGCTGAAAGTACATTATCTCCTTAAATACTTATGAAAACCTTACAAGGTAGATATCATCATTCCCACTTCACCTACAAAGAAATTGGAACTAAAATAAATTAATTCCCCATGATCTCCTAGAAAGCATGAGGTGGTATCCAAACACAGACCTATCTGACTCAAGCTTATGCATTGAAAATTTCTGTTTCTGATTTATTGCTCAGTGTCACAAGCAGTAAGAACACAATTCTAACTTTGTTTGAGTGGCAGAAGTTATGTTCTTAAAACTAATCTACAAACACATAATTTGAAAACCCACAACTCCTGATACTGAAAATATACATTCTTCATCCAATGTTTGCTATATATTTATGCTCAGAGGGACTCTGAAAGTGGAAAGGGATAAAATCTTACTCCTATGCCAATTCCTTCTAATGAAAAGAAATCCCTTGATTTCCTTGAGTGGGGTACACAAATAGAGAAGGACAGTAAGTAAGGTTTATTTTCATAATTTTATTTCAAGAAGAAAAAAAAAATCTTTTCTCTTTTGTGAATATTGGAGTGGTGTATAAACCCTGAACTTACACCTCTCTCCTTAGCCAACTCTAACCACACTAAGCCCCATCACCATGAGGAGCTTGAGGAACAAAAGTTATTAAACTGAAGAGAGATGTTATCTCAATCATCATTCTGTTGCTAAATCCAAAAGATTCTTTTCAAGCTTTTTCACTTCTCTGTAGAATGTGAAACTGCTCCTCATCCCTTCTGGTTGTTCTCACCTCCCTTTGTTTTATTGACTACAGTCATTCCTGGATTACTTTCAATCTACATGGTTTATTCTATTCTGTACTTTTCACAGGCTCCTCTTCCTCCACCCGTCCTCCAAATGTTGAAGCTTCTCAACTCATCCACTCCTTTCTCTTTCTTCACATTGTCCCTAAAAGGTCTCATTTTCTCTACTAACTTGAACTACCACCTCAATGCTGATGAGGTCCAGAAGCATATCTTTAGTTTGGGCCTCTCTGCAGAGCTCCAGATCCATATATATAATCCTAAACCTCCCTGTCTGGGTGTCCTGTGGAGATACCCCATCATTTTCACAATAAACTGTTCCTCCTGTTGTAGCCACTCATTTGATCAAACACTCAATCAAGAGAGAAAATTTGTGATCATCTTTGAGGGTGTTTTCTTCTCTATCCATCTCCTCTTCACATTCAATTCAACCAGTAAATTCAGTAAATTCTGTTTCCAAGTATTCCTCAAATCTTCTCTTTCTCTTCATCTAAATGATCACTGTCTTATTTCAGGAGTCATCTTTTCTTGCATGAATCAGTTTTTAACAGAAAACTCTGGTACCCCACCTCGTCTTGATCACGTCCAAATCTGATCTGCACACAGTCTCCAGAGCAATATTTCTAAAATTCAGATATAATCATATTACTCTTATTCATAAAATCATCAACATCTTCCCATTGATTTATAGAAAAATCCAATCTGTTAAGGGTGCTATAAATGATGCCATACAAGGCTCCTATATGTTACTCTCATCTTGAATCACTCCCCTATTTTCCTGGGTCCCCACTCTACAAAAATGATGTGTTGTTTCACCCAATACCTGAAATATAGCTTCCCTCCATCACTGTGGGTTGCCTGTTGCTCCCCCACCAAAATTACCTTCTCCAGAATGCCATGTCTCATCCTGTCAACCCAGCTTAGGTGCCTTCTCTATAGCTTCTAAGAGTCTATACTTTCTTTCATCATAACCTGCTCAATTGATTACTAACAGGTTTACCAGTATCATTAGAATTTTAGTCTCTTAAAGGTAAATAATGCTATCTGAAAGAAATACAGCATATTAATTAAGAACATCAGATTTGGAACTAAATAAACTTGGATTTGACTCCTGAAATGTCCATTTACTTAATAATTGTGTATGTGCAGACAGGGCCAGGCAGGTTCATGTCTCTGAACTCTAGACTCTGTATCTATAAAATATACCCAATCATACCTTCTTTTGAGGTTTTTTTTAGGATTAAAATGAAATAGTACATAGTAAGGCCTTGACATTGCACTTGAAGCATGTTAAAATGATATTGTCTTATCTCATTTTACCCAACATGTAGCCACTTAGCTGCTATATCATAGATATTTAGAAGATATATACATTTGCTACCAGTGCCCCTTGATAGCAGTGCCTGAGGAAGTCAAAATGTAATGGAGAGCAAATAGAACAAGTGGAGTCTTCTGAATCCTAATGCACTTTACTGATTCTAGAAGGAATAAATGAGAGGCTATGCAAAATCTCAAGCTCAGCTAAGGAATACACTTTGCTGAAGGTATGTGCTTCCATTTTTGAAGTTATTGGAGAGGGACTGAGCTAGAAAGGAACTGTTTCTAGCTCAGCCCCTCTCCAATCACCATAAAGATTCATATTCCATAGTGTACAACATGTTACTTGTCAGGAAAAAAGAAATATAATCCTTCAAGTGCAATCTTTGCTCACAATTTAGTCCCATATTGTCCTTATGGGATTAAGTAAGAAATACTGTCTTCTTACAGACTTTTGATGTGATCTATACTCATCCTTAATCTTTGGTAAAGTTCCAAAATGGCTCTGTATCCTACTGACATCTGTTACTGAAGATAACACATGAAAGAGATAAAGATATCTATTCTCAATAAACAGAGAAAACATTACTAAAGAAAAAGTAAGTCAATTCCAGATCTCCTTAACCTAGATAAGGAAATGCAAAATATTAGAGAGCTATGAAAAATTGCTATTCAGACATAAGATGAATCTTTTTATTTCAGGTCTTTACCACTTAAGTTCAGCTCAGTCTTTGTTAAGGCCAATGAAACAGTTTGTAAAAAAGAATAAATGCATTTGTGATCTCCAGTGTGTTCTCTCTGTTCTAGCAAAAAAGAAAAAATCTAAAAACACTTGTTCATACAGCTACAAGGCTGAGGCTTTCATAAGAAATGAGATTTGAGGTCTAGACTAATTGATTTTGTAGCTTCACAACTAAATTTTGTAGTTTAGCCATAGGTCAATAAATAGCAGAAGCTTAGATTAATCCTTTCCAAAGATAAAAGGAAAAGTCTATGTGAATCACTTCTAAATGTCACTCTATTGCAAATAAATGATGTTTGAGTGCGCATTTATGATAATTGTCTAAGACCTATTTAACAAGATATACTTGATACCTCATTAAAGTAACATCTACTTCTCTCGCTTGGTTACTGGTTTTTCACAGCCAGTCCAATTGGCCAATACAAAATATATTTCCATTCTGAAACCTAAGTTTCACAAGAGAAAGAACATTTTTCTTTTTCAGTAAATTTACTTCATTATCATTAGTTTACATTATAAACATGACATTTTCCCATTTAATTCTTGTGTTGGTCAGGGATTACTCAGCAATGAAAAAAGTTTTCCCAAACAAGGGCAACTTCATAGATATTCAGAAGTGAAAAAGAAAATACAACCAGATCTCTTAGAAATATATTGGGAACTGGAAAATCAGAAACTGAGGTTATCTCTCTTAATTCACATGATTTCTCATCTCCTTCTCATAAGTGGGAGTTGAACAATGAGAACACATGGACACAGGAAGGGGAACATCACACACCAGGGTCTGTCGGGCCATGGGGGTTAGGAGAGCAATAGAATTAGAAGAAATGCCTAATGTAGATGACAAGTTGATGGGTGCAAAAAAACACCATGGCACGTGTATACCTATGTAACAAACCTGCACATTCTGCACATATATCCCAGAACTTAAAGTATTTTTAAAAATCAATATATTCATCTTTTAACAGCTTTTTTAGAAAAAAAATTCTACTTCTCTATGTGCACTATAGAGAAGATATTTTTGTATTTTCTTTAAATTTCCTAATTCTTTAATTATGCCCAGTCAAGTTCTTATCGTATTATCCTGTTTATTAGATCAACTACTTAAAAAATTATGTCTTGGTGTTTTGGGTTGGATTTGATTTGTAGTACAGGCTTTCCTACTGAGCTCCAGGCCTGAATAATCAAGTGGCTGCTTGATTCCTCCACTTGTACATCTCAGAGGCATCCCATTTTCAACATGTCCCAAAATGTAACACAATCTGCTAGACCTCTACAGAGCATTCCACCCAAAACAACAGAATATACATTCTCTTCATCACCACATGGCACATACCCTAAAGTTAACCACATAATTGGACATAAAACAATCCTCAGCAAATGAAAAAAAAAAAAAAAAGACAACATTATACCAAATACACTCTTGGACTACAGTGCAATAAAAATAGAAGTCAAGACCAAAAACAAAAAATGCCCGAAACCAAGTACTTACATGAAAATTAAACAACATGCTCCTGAATGACTTTTGGGTAAACAATGAAATTAAGTCAGATATCAAGAAGTTCTTTGAAACTAATGAGAATAAAGATACAACATACCAGAATATTTGGGATACAGCTAAGGTAGTGTTAAGAGGGAAATTTATAGCACTAAATGCTTACATCAAAAAGTTAGAAAGATCTCAAATTAACAAGCTAACATCACAGCTGAAAGAATTAGAGAAGGAAGAGCAAATCAACCCCAAAGCTAGCAGCAGACAAGAAATAACAAAAATCAGAGCTAAACTGAAGGAAATCGAGATACAAAAAAAAAACAAAAGTAAAAGATCAATGAATCCAGAAATTGGCATTTTGAAAAAATTACTAACATAGATAGGCCACTAGCTATACTAATAAAGAAGAAAAGAGAATAGATCCAAATAAACACAATTAAGGGAGGTATAGCAGGGAGTGTGGGTTAGGGGAGGGATAGCTTTAGGAGAAATACCTAATGTAGATGATGGAGAAATGGGTGCAGCACACCACCAGGGCACACATATACCTATGTAACAAACCTGCACATTCTGCACATGTACCCCAGAAGTTGAAGCATAATTTTAAAAAAGAGAAAAATGATATTACTACTTGCCCCACAGAAATAAAAATAACTATCAGAAACTACTGCAAATACCTCTACACACACACACACACACACACACACACACACACACACACACAAGAAAACCTAGAAGATATGGATCAATCCCTGGAAACACACCCTCCCAAGACTGAGCCAGAAATTGATTCCCTGCACAGACCAATAATGAGCTCTGAAACTGAATGAGTAATAAATAGCCTACCAAGTAGTAAAAGACCAGGACAAGATGGATTCACAGTAGAATTCTACCAGATGTACAAAGAAGAGCTGGTATCATTCCTGCTAAAACTATTCCCATAAATTGAGAAAAGGGGACTCCTCCCCAACTCATTCTATGAGGCTAGCATCCTCCTGATACCAAAACCTGGCAGAGACACAATTTAAAAAGGAAACTTCAGGCCAATATCCTTGATGAACCTTGATGCAATCCTCAATAAAATATTTGTAAACAAAATGCAGCAGCACATCAAAAAGTAAATATACTATAATCAAGTAAAATTCATCCTTGGGATGCAAAGTTGGTTCAATGTACACAAACCAATAAATCTAATTCATCACATAAACAGAACTAAGGAAGAAAAAAACATGATTATTTCAATAGATACAGTAAAGGCTTTTGATAAAATTCAATATCTCTTCATGTTAAAACTCTCAATTAACTAAGTACTGAAGGAACATACTTCAAAATAATAAGAGCCACCTATGACAAACCCACAGAAAACAGCATACTGAATAGGGAAAAGCTGAAAGCATTCTCCTGGAACTCTGGCACAACACAAGAATACCCTCACTCACCACTCCTATTCAACATAGCATTGGAAGCTCTGACCAGAACAATCGGGTAAGAGAAAAAAATAAAGCGTATTTAAATAGGAAGAGAAGAATTTAAACAATCCCTTTTTGCAGAGGACATGTTTCTGTATCTAGAAAACCACACAGTCTCAACCCAAAATCTCCTTCAGATAATAAACAACTTCAGCAATGTTGCAAGATACAAAGTCAATGTACAAAAATCACTAGCATTCCTATACACCAACAACAGCCTAGCAAAGAGCCAAATCAGCAATGCAATCCCATTCACAATTCCCATAAAAAGAATAAAATATCTAGGAATACAGCAAACCAGAGAGGTGAAAGATCTCTACAATGGGAATTCCAAAGTACTGCTCAAAGAAATCAGTGATGACAAACACAAAAACTACAAAAACATCCCATGCTCATGGACAGGAAGAATCAATATTATTAAAATGGCCATAATGCCCAAAGCAATTTACAAATTCAATACCATTCCTATAAAACTACCAGTGACATTTTTCACAGAAAAAAAAATCTATTTTAAAATTTATAGGAACCAAAAGAGAGCCCAAATGGCCAAGGCAATCCTAAGCAAAAAGAACAAAACTGTAGGCATCACGTTACAGAACTTCAAACTATACTATAGGGCTACAGTAACCAAAACAGCATGGTACTGATACAAAAACAGACACAAAGACCAATGAAACAGAATAGAGAGCCCAGAAACAAGCCCACATGCCTATGACCATCTGATCTTTGACAAAGCTGACAAAAACAAGCAATGAGGAAAGGACTCCCTATTAAATAAATGGTGCTTGGGTAACTGGCTAGCCATATGCAGAAGGCTGAAACTGGACCCCTTCTTTATGCCATATACAAAAATAAACTCAAGATAAATTTAAGACTTAAATGTAGAATCCCAAACTATAAAAACCCTAGACAACTTAGGCAAAACCATCCCGGACATAGGAATGGGCAAAGATTTTATGACAAAGATGCCAAAAGCAATCACAATGAAAGCAAAAATTGACAAATGGGATCTAATTAAACTTAAGAGCTTCTGCACAGCAAAAGAAACTATCAACAGAAAAAAAGACAATCTACAAAATGGGAGAAAATATTTGCAAACTATGCCTCTGACAAAGGTCTAACATCCAATATCTATAAGGAATTTAAACAAATTTACCAAAATAAAAAGCAAACAACCCCATTGAAAAGTAGACAAAACATATAAACAGGCACTTTTCTAAAAAAGATATACATGCAGCCAAAAAGTATATTTTAAAAAGCTCAATATCACTGATCATTAGAGAAATGCCAATTCCTTAAAATAAATTCCTTTCTCCTATTTCTCTCTCTCATTCTCTCTCTATGTGTGTGTGTGTTATATGTGTAACAGGATATTAGGCATATACATATGTATATACCTATGTATACACACACATATATGTATATATATGCATATACATGTGTATGCATACATGTGTGTATATACATATACATGTGTGTTTATATATACATATATGTACATGTGTGTATACATAGATGTGTATGCATGTATCTGTGTATGTCCTATTACATATATAAATTAAATATACAACATTTAATTATCTCCTATTAGTTCCCTTTCTCTGGAGAACCCTCATACACCAGTATAGCTGAAGTGTTATTATATTGATTACATGTAATCAATATAAAAATTATTAATGAGATATTTTGTTTTTTTCATAGTAAGTTTTTGAAATCTTGTTTGTATTTTGTGCTTATAGCATTTACCAATTTGGACTGGCCACATCTCAAGTGCTGGATAAGCACACGTGGCTAGTGGCCATCATATTGGGCAGTGAAAGTCTAGAGCACAGTGCAAGGTGAAATGGAAAGAACAAAAAGGAAGACAGACCAGGGTTTTAACTCCACCCTGTCACTGAGGCTCAGTGAATGCTAGCTATAATTTCTATGCTCCTAACTGGAGAACCTCCCTGAGCCTCAGTTTCCTCATACACAAATGAGGGATAATAGTACCTCCCTTAGAGAGCTGTTACAAACATTTATTGGAAAGCCCCTCACAGAGTGCTTGGTAAAGTGTAGATGCTCAGTAAGTATCAGGCACTTTTCTTTCCCTCAGTCTTCATATCTGTTTTCCTACCTTCCCTCTTCAAGGAAAAAGTCTGCTTATTTTATCATTGTTTCTCCAGCTTGGCCTGCTGGTAGGTGCTCAGTAAGTGGTTGTAGAACTAATGAGTTGTCTTAAGTTACTATAGTGGAGGATATCCAACTGTTAATTTATATTTTCCTTTAAGAAATCATCCTTTAAAACACTTCGGCAAGAGTTTCAAGTTGTGAAGCTGTTGACATTGTAGCTGGTGGTCCAATGGAGAGATAATCCAAGGTTTAGTTTGGGGATTTGAGGGAAGAGCCTGTTAAGGGGAAGAATCACAAACAAAACAAACCAGATGAGATGAACCACAGACGTGGCAGCATCACAAACAAAACAAACCAGATGAGATGAACCACAGGCCTCTATGTCATAAGAGTACACCAAATTTTTTAATTCAGTTACTGAAGATAGATTTGAAAAGTGTTAAAGAGATGTATCCTTATGAAAGGAAAAAAATAGAAAACACATTCACCCTGGGTCACAAAAATCTAATTTAGATGAAAAGAATTTGCCCTGCAAATGACTACATTAAAGATGTAATTCATTTGCAAAAGTAAAATTTCCTGGTAATACGACATACCATGATGACATCTGATGTATTAATCAGGGTTCTCTAGAGAAATGGAACCAATAGGAGATATAGAGATATGATATATTATATGGAAATGGCTCACATGAGTATAAAGCTGACAAGTCCCAAGATCTGAAGCCAGCAAGCTGGAAAACCAGGAGAGCTAATGATTCCAGTGGTAAGCCTGGCAAGTCTGAGACTCAGGGCAAGCCAATGTATCAGTTAGAGTTCAAAGGCAGGAAAAATAAGTCCCCTCTCAAAGGCACTCAGGCAGAAAGAGCCCCCTTTAATTCACAGGAAGGTGAGCCATTGTCCTCTTCAGGTCCTCAACTAATCAGACCATGTGGCACCACCTACATCATGGAGGGCAATCTGCTTTACTCAGTCTATCCTGTTTCTCCTGTGATTTTTTTTTTGTATTTTGGCTCATGTATCCAAAAACACCCTCACTGATATACCCAGAATAATGTCTGATCAAATGCCTGGGCACCCCATAGCCCAGTTAAGTTGACACCTAAAATTAACCATTACACCTGATAAATAGTCATGACAGATTTCTTTCAGCGCTTACTATGTCAGTAAAATTTGCTTGCAACAAATAGGTCTCCTTTTTCTCCCTACTTGGATTCTTCTCAAGTGCATTATTTTCTTTCCCTCATCCTCATACAAGCTATTGGAGAAACACTTTGGAATGGGAACTGTCATCTGCAGCACCCCACCCCATGCCATGCTTTTTACCAGGTACTCATCATACTGTGTCTCCACAAGAAGCTAGAGGACAGGAGAAATCATCCAACTGGCAACAACCTTGGGAGGCCATTGCAGCCCTAACACTGTTTCTCAGCTTTGTCAGTTCAAAAACTCAGTCTTGTCAGGGTGCCAAATTCAGTCAAACTTGGAAATTATAATTCACAAAAACTAGATTCAAAAAACTTCTGTACAAACAAACAAAAAACCATCTTATTAATTACAACAAGAAATACAACTGCCAAGGGGGATCTCAAGCTAAATCATCTCTTTCTTGTAAAATTGTATTGGAAGTCAAATTAAAATTGAAATATTAGGTTAGGGCAAAAGTAATTGCAAGTAATTGTGTTTTTTGCCTTTCAAAGTAATGTCAAAAACTGCAATTACTTTTGCACCAACCTAATATTGATTATTTGACTTGAATTCAGAGTAAGTGGAAGGTTGATTTAATCAAATGGTCAATGACATCAAGCCAAGAATGGTTAATGCTACAATTTCAACAATCATCATCAGAAAGGAAAAAACTTGGAACCCAATTTTGCTAGATTTTTCTGCCATAGTATACCTCATATATTCTTCATTTTATTTTTTCATATGGCAGGTGAACCAACTCCCTTTATTATAACATATTATTTCTTTCAAAACCATTTAACAAGTTACAAGTCAAGTCTTAGTGGCTTATAAACTATTTGATCTTATTAAGATGACCCACCTCACTGCACTCAATTTCCTTAAGTTTTCAAATAAAATCTCACTGTTCTACTTTTTTTCATTACTATCCATTTAATTCTTACAACAATCCTGTTCTGGTAATCAAATGCTGATTAACAAGCTATCACAAAATGTCCTTACTCAAAATAATAAGCATTTTTATTAATATAATTATTATTCTCAGCACATTCTCAATGTCATTTCCAGACCAGGTTACTGGTATAACTGACATTGGAATATTCTGACATTTTTAACTGATGTCTTGAAGCACTCCTGGCAATGCTTAGAAGAAATAACTTTTCTATTCTCTACTATACATTCTTCATGTCACATTGGCTACTGCACATACGAAGACATTCTTTTTATTCCTCAACACTTATATATTCATGTCCCTCTTCTGTTCTTAGAAATGCATGGAGTAACTGGCCGGGCGCGGTGGCTCAAGCCTGTAATCCCAGCACTTTGGGAGGCCGAGGCGGGTGGATCACGAGGTCAAGAGATCGAGACCATCCTGGTCAACATGGTGAAACCCCGTCTCTACTAATACAAAAAATTAGCTGGGCACGGTGGCGCGTGCCTGTAATCCCAGCTACTCAGGAGGCTGAGGCAGGAGAATTGCCTGAACCCAGGAGGCGGAGGTTGCGGTGAGCCGAGATGGCGCCATTGCACTCCAGCCTGGGTATCAAGAGCGAAACTCCGTCTCAAAAAAAAAAAAGAAATGCATGGAGTAACTGCTTAACTGGTATGTTGGACTATTCCATCTTAAAATGTTAATGACGGTTAAAAACAGGTGATATCCTCTCTTAGACAAGAGCACTCTTCAATGCCTTACCCAAAGGAGTTGGTAAATTTGAAATATAATCATCAAAGCAAGGTTGATTGAAACAAACTTTGATCTGGGAAGAGGAGATTTGAAGGTGAAGAATTTATTTATTTATTTATTTATTTATTTATTTATTTATTTAAAAAATACATACTGACAGGCATGGTGGCTTACTCTGTAATCCCTGCACTTTGGAGGATGAAGCAGGGTGGAATGCTTGAGCTCAGGAGTTCGAGACCAGCTAGAGCAACATAGCCAGACTCTGTCTCTACGAAAAAAAAAAAAAAACAGAAAGAGAGTAAAGAAAAATCAGCTCAGCATTGTGGCACACATCTATAGTCCCAGCTACCCAGGAGGCTGAATGGGGAGGATCATCTGAGCCCAGGGAGGTTGAGGCTGCAGTGAGCTATGATTGTGCCACTGTGCTCCAACCTGGGTAACAGTACTGATACCCTCAAAAAATAAATACATAAAATAAAATTTTAAAGCACATATTGACCCACAAGACATAATTATTTGTTAAGAATGACCATTTGGTGACAAGCAGCCCAAGAAAGTAAATTTACCCTTAACAGATTATTTTTAACTTTTTTTTTTGAGACAGGATCTCGCTATGCCACCCAAACCATAGTGCAGTGGCACAATCACGACTCACTGCAGCCTCCATATCCCAGGCCCAAGCAATCCTCCCACCTCTCAGCCCCCCAAGTAGCTGAGACTACAGGCATGCACTATCACACCCAACTAATTTTTGTATTTTTTGCAGAGACGGGGTTTCACCATGTTACCCAGGCTTTTCTTGAACTCCTGGGCTCAAGGGGTCTGCCCTCCTCAGCCTCCAAAAGTTCTGGGATTACAGTGTGATTCACCTCACCCAGCTAACAATTTTTAAAATCACATTAATCTTTACAAAGGTCTTATAATCCCTGCTAAAATCCCCATGCTACAAGTCCAGCTTAATAAAAAATCAGAAGCCATTGAGACATCTAGCCTTAGACCTCATACCTCATGATACTAATACTTTAAGGCTCTCATAAGAGGAGCTTATACAGGTCTTAAAACTTCACAGTTACTAGAATGCTGAGACCTCGGATGAAATTTTTTTCTTGTGGCTTTCTACAGAAAACCATGAAGTATAAAAATTTGCTTTTAAGCTACTGTACTCATTTATTCAACAAATATTTGTCAGGCGTTGCTATGTGCCAGGAACTGAGATACAGAGAACATAGCCAGAGCAGGCGTGACCCCTGCCCTAAGAAAACTTGCAATATGAATAAATGCACTCAGACCTGGAGTCATGCTGGGACTTTCCATGCCTTCCTTCCTTTCTTTTATTCTTTCTTTCTTTAGCGTTATCATCAAATTGCTACTGTAGTGTAATACTTGAGAACAAATTCTAAAATTAAAATGCTAGGGTTCATAACCTAGTTCCACTAAGAAAGACAATTTTAAGAGTCATAAATAATAAATAAATGCCAGAAGAAATTATAATCAATGCTCTTATATGGAGCAGAACTCTGAAAGTAGGCACTGTTACATTCCAGAGAAATTCTCAAGGAACATTTTTTTGTTCTGATTCCAACTACATTACTTTTCCTTAAGAAATGGCTTTTTTGTGAAATGCAGTATTTTTACTTAAGTACCTTTTGTCTGTTTCTACCCCCCAGTTTATTATTTTATAAACCAGTTGATAAATAAGTAGTTTCTTGGGGGATTATATATTACTTACACATTTTCTATGTAGTAAACATGTATGTGTATGTGTGTGGGTGTGTATCTAACTACTTTGTTGGAGTGACTCCTATGGTTTGGAAATGCTGGGACCAAGTTTATGCAAAAATCTACATTTTTCAGTAAACTCTCCATGACTAGAGTAAGTTTCCCCAGTATTTGAGAATTCTTCATTTCCTAAAGCTGTACAAACATCAGATATCAATATTTGTAAGGATCAATAATGTAATCCATAATAAAATTACTTTCTAAGCTATTAATGTTAACTGTATCATGCTCATATAGCCTTATAACTCATTTGTACCATTCAATTTTCCTCTGTTTCTTTTATTTTCACTTCCTTTGTAATGTTAGTCTCTTTGTACTGATTTCTGAAGAGTTCATTTATGATTAAAGAAGTTAATATTTTGTCTAGAATTGCAAATATGCTTTTTCTCATTCATTTTACTGTGGTGTTTTAATTTTTGGTTATACAGAACTTGTATATTGAAATATAATCTTGTTCAGTTTTTAAAAAATGGCTTTTACAATATTCTCAAATAACAATTCTTCAATATTTTGAAAATCATTCCATTAAACCTTGCTTTTCTGTCTACCTTGTGAACTGTTGGCCAGTGAGACATAGTTTCATTTTCACTTTTTCAAAATGATAGTATAAAAAAACAGAAGTGAAAGTATGAATCATAATATAATCAGGAGTTCATACTGAGATACCCATTTATAACTCAGAAAACCATGGGGTATTTCCACACTGATGTCATTCATAGAAAGAATACCATGTGTTGTGGAAGAATAAGAAAAATTACCTATACCAACCGGGGAATTTAGAATACATGTGGGATATTCCCACAGAATTATTTTCATTAATTTTTTTTTTTTTACGAAGATCAACTGTGTTTCAAATGCTTACAGTGACAGTCATCTTGGAAATTACAAACTGGATTCTGGATTATACTTTTAAATTATGATAAGTGAGACAATGGACATTGAGATTTTACTTTAGAGTACATAATGCCATTATAACTATATAACTCAAAGTTATTTATATAACTCAAGGTTATTTATATAACTAAAGTTTTATTTTCCTTAAAGAGTTACATAAATATCAAAATAGCCATGAAATCCCATGTAGTTGTTTAACTTATATGGAAGAATTTTTATAGAAAAAAATATGATCACTGCTCAAATTATTAAAATTGAGCTGGACACAATGGTTCACACCTGTAATCCCAAATGGAAGGTCAAGGCAGGCAAATCACTTGAGGCCTGGAATTCGAGACCAGCCTGGACAACATGGTGAAACCCCGTCTCTAATAAAAATACAAAAATTACCTGGGCACGTTGGCACCCACCTGTAATCCCTGCTCTGAGATGGTGTCACTGCACTCTAGCCTGGGGACAGGGTGAGATTCTGTCTCAAAAAATCATTATTAAAATTGATTACTTTTATTGTATTATTTTTGAGGGAGAGAATACATATAAATCTCATTTTTCCAACCAAACAATTAAAAATGATTTTTTCCTTCTCTCCACTACATTAAAAATTTTTAAGAACTTAAAACTGTTATGGTATACATGGAATAAATTAATGATACTACAGAGAGGAAGCCTTTCCCAGAAAATATTCTCCTAAAGGCTGTCTATGTACATTTGCTTGGAAAACACTTTGGCTGTGTTCGTTCTGCCATATTTGCTGCTATGGTTGCTGCTCTGTCAGTTGTTTTGAAAGATCCTAATATCCAGTTGTAAGGACAGGCCAGCTATATCTCTTTTCAATCTGAATGTCCCTTTTGCCTAATAAGCCAACAACCCTGACATGGAAGAATCCACAAAAGTCATGCCACTCACTAATCCTGGTAATACTGTAGCCTGTTCTTTGGTATCTGAGACCTATCGATGAGTCCAGTGATAAACCCACAATGTCCTGACTTGATGCCTGCTATGAACTGCTTTGTTATCCTGAATCTTTCAGTGGGGACCCAGGTGAACCTGACAGTAGGATCTTCTGACCCCATGTAATTTAGAAATAGATTTTGAAATGTATCAGAAAATTAGGTCTCTCCTCATTCTATACACCAACAGAAAGTCCACATGGATTAAAGAACTTAAAGACTAAAAGCAACCCTTAACAATATTAGGAGAAAATGTAGGAGACTATCTCATACCATTAAAGTAATAAAATATCTATCAAAATATATAAAAGTTAATCAATTGTAACAAATGTATCATTCTGGTATGGGATATTGACAATGAAGGAAATTATGCCAATGCAAAGGTGGAGGTAGGTATAAGGGAAATCTATGTATCTTCTACTCTATTTTACTATGAACCTAAAACTGCTCTTAAAAAATTGAATGGACCTTCATCAAGATGGACTAATGGGAACAGCTCCGAATCGCAGCTCCCGGCGAGAGAAACACAGAAGATGAGTGAACTCTGCGTTTCCAACCAAAGTACCAGGTTCATTTCAGTGGGACTGGTTGGACAGTGGGTGTAGCCCAAGGAGGGCAAACTGAGGCAGGGTGGGGTGCTGCCCCACCCAGGAAGTGCAACTGACTGGAGGATCAGGGACTTTACCCCCTCCGCACTCCAGTTCAGATACTGTGCTTCTCCCATACCCTTTGAAACCCACAGTCAAGGAGAATACTGCTGGGCTGAGAAGTGCTGCGAGTTGCCAGTGCAGATCTAAGCAACACCTCCGGCTGGCCCAGTGCCACAAGTTGTCAGCACAGAACTGGGCAGAGGTTTTAGCTAGCACTAAGAGTGCCTGCGGGACAGATCTACCCGCCCAACAGAAAGAGGGAGAGCTGAAAGCAGGGAGACAGGTGATACAGCTTGGCAGGTCCCACCCCTACAAAGACCAGCAAACTGAAGCCCTCTCGCTTCAGAGTTTCGCAGCCAGCACATCAGATCGAGTTCAACCTGGGACAATCAAGCTCCATGGAGGGGAAGAGCATCCACGATTGCAAAGGCGGGTCTAATATCAGCTGTGTAAAAAAGAGCCAGAGGAAGCCTACACAGCAGCTGGGCTGAGTCTGAGGGAGCCCAGCAGTGCCTCTGCAGGCAGACAACGGACAGACTGCCTCCTTAAGCAGCTCCCTGAACCCTGTATAAACAAAAAAAAAAAAAAACAATGCCTCATACAGTATAGGGAACCGACTATTAGAAGGAAAACTAAAAAACAGAAAGAAGTAGCTTCAACATCAACAGAAAGGATGTCCACTCAGAAACCCCATCTGAAATCACCAACTTAAAAGACCAAAGGTAGATAGACCAAAGGTAGATAATCCAAGGAAGATGGAAAGAACCCAGTGCAAAAAAGATGAAATCTGCAAAGGCCAGAATGCCTCTCCTCCTCCAAGGGATCACAACTCCTCACCAGCAAGGGAACAAAACAGGATAGAGAATGAGTTTGACAAATTGACAGAAGCAGGCTTCAGAACGTTGGTAATAACAAACTTCTCTGAGCTAAAGGAACATGTTATAACCAAATGCAAAGAAAGTAAAAACCTTGAAAAAAGGTTAGATGAAATTATAACTAGAATTACCAGCTTAGAGAAGAATATAAATGACAATGCAGCTGTAAAACACAGCACAAGAACTTTGCAAAGCACACGCAAGTTTCAATAGCCAAATGGATCAAGCAGAAGAAAGACTATCAGAGATTGAAGATCAACTCAATGAAATAAAATAAGAAGGCAAGAATAGAGAAAAAAAAAGATTGAAAAGAAATGAACAAAGCCTCCAAGAAATACAGGATTATGTGAAAAGACTTAATCTATGCTTGATTGGTGTATCTCAATGTGACAGGGAGAATGAATCCAAGCTGGAAAACACTCTTCAGCATATTAGGCAGGAGAACTTCCCCAACCTAGAAAGGGAGACCAACATTCAAATACAGGAAATACAGAGAACATCACAAAGATACTCCTCAAGAAGAGCAACCCCAAGGCACATAATCATCAGATTCACCAGGGTTAAAAAGAAGGAAAAAATGCTAAGCGCAGCCAGAGAGAAAGGTCGGGTCATCCACAAAGGGAAGCCAATCAGACTCACAGTGGATCTCTCCACAGAAACCCTACAAGCCAGAAGAAAGTGGGGGCCAATGTTTAATATCATTAAAGAAAAGAACTTTCAACCAGAATTTCATATCAAGCCAAACTAAGCTTCATAAGTGAAGGAGAAATAAAATCCTTTACAGACAAGCAATTGCTGAGAGATTTCATTACCACCAGACCTGCCTTACAAGAGCTCCTGAAGGAAGCACTAAATACAGAAAGGAAAAACCAGTACCAGCCACTGCAAAACCATACCAAATGGTAAAGACCAACAACACAATGAAGAAACTGTGTCAAGTAATGGACAAAACAACCAGCTAGTAACAAAATGGCAGGATCAAATTTAAACATAACAATATTAACGTTAAATGTAAATGGCCCAAGTGCCACAATCAAAAGACACAGACTGGCAAACTGCTCTTAAAAAATTGAGTGGACTCTTAAAAAATCAAGATCCATCAGCATGCCGTATTCAGGAGACCCATCTCATGTGCAAAGACACACAAAGAATCAAAATAAAGGGATAGATGAAGATTTACCAAGAAAATGGAGAGAAAAAAAAAAGCATAGGTTGCAATCCTAGTCTCTGATAAAATGGACTTTAAACCAACAAAGATCAAAAGAGACAAAGAAGGGCATTACATAATGGTAAAGGGATCAAAGCAACAAGAAGAGCTAAGTATCCTAAATATATAGGTACCCAATACAGGAGCACCCAGATACATAAAGCAAATTCTTAAAGACCTACAAAGAGACTTAGACTCCCACAAATAATAGTGGGAGACTTTAACATTCCACTGTCAATATTAGATCAACGAGACAGAAAATCAACAAGGATATCCAGGACTTGAATGCAGATCTGGACCAAGCAAACCTTATAGACATCTACAGAACTCTCCACCCCTAATCCACAGAATATGCATTATTCTCAGCATCACATCACACTTACTCTAAAATTGACCACATAATTGGAAGTAAGTCACTCCTCAGCAAATGCAAAAGAATGGAAATCATAACAAACATTCTCTCAGACCACAGTGCAATCAAATTAGAACTCAGGATTAAGAAACTCACTCAGATCTACACAACTACATGGAAACTGAACAACTAGCTCCTGAACAACGACTGAATAAACAATGAAATGAAGACAGAAATAAAGATATTCTTTAGAACCAATGAGGACGAAGACACAACGTACTGCAATCTCTGGGACACATTTAAAGCAGTGTCTAAAGGGAAATTTATAGCAATAAATGCCCATATGAGAAGTGAGGAAAGATCTAAAATTGACACTCAATCATCAAAATTGAAAGAGCTAGAGGAGCAAGATCAAAAAAACTCAAAAGCTAGCAGAAGACAAGAAATAACTAAGATCAGAGCAAAACTGAAGGAGCTAGAGACACAAAAAACCCTTCAAAAAATCAATAAATCCAGGAGCAGTCTTTTTGGAAAGATCAACAAAATAGACCACTAGCTAGACTAATAAAAAAGAAAAAAGAGAATAACCAAACAGATGCAATAAAAAACGATAAAGGGGATATCACCACCAATTCCACAGAAATACAAACTACTATCAGAGATTACTACAAACAACTCTATGCAAATAAACCAGTAAATCTGGAAGAAATGGATAAATTCCTAAACACTTGCACCTTCCCACGACTAAATCGGGAAGAAGTCAAAACCCTGAATAGACCAATAACAGGGACTGAAGTTGAGGCAGCCATTAATAGCCTACTAACCAAAAAAACCTCGAGTTTCATACAGGTTCACAGCTGAATTCTACCAGATGTGCAAAATGGAGCTGGTACCATTCCCTCTAAAACTATTCCAAACAATACAAAAAGAGGGAATCCTCCCTAACTCATTTTATGAGAACAACATCATCCTGATACCAAAACCTGCAGAGACTCAACTAAAAAAGAAAACTTCAGGCCAAGATCCATGATGAACATATATTCAAAACTCTTCAATAAAATACTGGCAAACCAAATGCAACAGCACATCAAAAAGCTTATCCATCACAAATATGTAGGCTTCATCCTGGGGATCAACATAAGCAAGTCTATAAACATAATCCATCACATAAACAGAACCAAAGACAAAAATCACATGATTATCTCAATTGATGCAGAGAAGGCCTTTGACAAAATTCAAAAGAACTTTATGCTAAAAACCCTCAATAAAATAGGTACTGATGGAACGTACATCAAAATAATAAAAGCTATTTACCACAAACCCACAGCCAATATCATACTGAATGGGCAAAAACTGGAAGCATTCCCTTTGAAATCTGGCACTAGACAAGAATGCCTTCTCTCACCACTTGTATTCAATATAGTATTGGATGTTCTAGCCAGAGCAATCAGGCAAGAAAAATAAATAAAGGGCATTCAATTAGGAAAAGAGGAAGTCAAGTTGTCTCTATTTGCAGACGACATGATTGTATATTTAGAAGACCCCATCATCTCAGCCCAAAATCTCCTTAAGCTGATAAGCAACTTAGCAAATTCTCAGGATACAAAATCAACGTGCAGAAATCACAAGCATTCCTATACACCAAGACAAACAGAGAGCCAAATAAAGAGAGAACTCCCATTTACAATTGTTACAAAGAGAATAAAATACCTAGGAATACAACTAACAAAGGATGTAAAGGACCTCTTCAAGGAGAACTACAAACCACTGCTCAATGAAATAAGAGAGGAAACAAACAGATGGAAAAACATCCCATGCTCACGGTTAGGAAGAATCAATATCGTGAAAATGGCCATCCTGCCCAAAGTAATTTACAGATTCAATGCTATCCTCATCAAGCTACCACTGATCTTCTTCACAGAACTAGAAAAAAAACACTTTAAACTTCATATGGAACCAAAAAAGAGCCCGCGTAGCCAAGACAATCCTAAGCAAAAAGAACAAAGTTGGAGGCATCATGCTACCTGACTTCAAACTATACTACAAGGCTACAGTAATCAAAACAGCATGGTACTGGTACCAAAACAGAGATGTAGATGAGTGAAACAGAACAGAGGTCTCAGAAGCAACACCACACATCTACAACCATCTGCTCTTTGACAAACCTGATGAAAACAAGCAAGGGGGAAAGGATTCCCTGTTTAATAAATGGTGTTGGGAAAACTGGTTAGCCATGTGCAGAAAGCACAAACTGGACCCTTTCCTTACACCTTAAACTAAAATTAACTCCAGATGGATTAAAGATTTAAACATAAGATCTAATACCATAAATATCCTAGAATAAAACCTAGGTGATACCATTCAGGACATAGGCAAGGACTTCATAACTAAAACACCAAAAGCAATGGCAACAAAAGCCAAAATAGATAAATGGGATCTAATTAAACTTAAGAGTTTATGCACAGCAAAAGAAACAATCATTAGAGTGAATCAGCAACCAACAGAATGGGAAAAATTTTTTGCAATCTACACATCGGCAAAGGTCTAATATCCAGAATCTACAAAGAACTACAACAGATTTACAAGAAAAAAAAACCCATTCAAAAGTGGGCGAAGGATATGAACAGACACTTTTCAAAAGAAGGCATATATGAGGCCAACAAACATGAAAAAATGCTTGTCATCACTGATCATTAGAGAAATGCAAATCAAAACCACATTGAGATACCATCTCATGCCAGCTAGAATGGTGATATTAAAAACTCTGGAGACAACAGATGCTGGAGAGGATGTAGAGAAATAGGAACATTTTAACACTGTTGGTGGGACTGTAAATTAGTTCAACCATTGTGGAAGACAGTGTGGCGATTCCTCAAGAACCAAGAAATAGAATCCATTTGACCCAGCAATCCCACTACTGGGTATATGCAAAAAGGATTTTAAATCGTTCTATATAAAGACACATGCACACATATGTTCATTGTGGCACTGTTTACAATAGTAAAGACCTAAAACCAATCCAAATGTCCATCAATGATAGACTGGATAAAGAAAATATGGCACATATACACCATGGAAAACTATGCATCCATAAAAAACAATGAGTTTGTGTCCTTTGTAGGGACAAGGATGAATCTAGAAACCATAATTCTCAGCAAACTGACACAAGAACAGAAAACCAAACACTTCATGTTCTTATTCATAAGTGGGTGTTGAACAATAAGAATACATGAGCACAGGGAGGGGAACATCACACACTGGGGTACGTTGGGGGATGTGGAGCTAGGGGAGGGACAGTGGGGGGCGGGGAGGTTGGGCGGGATAACACTGGGAGAAATGCCTGCTGTAGGTGACAGGGGGATGGAGACTGCAAATCACCATGGCATGTGTGTACCTATGCAACAATCCTGCAAGATCTGCACGTGTACACCAGAACTTAAAGTACAATTTTTAAAAAATTGAGTCTGTTGAAATAAAGAAATAACAGAGAAAACCATTATGTACAAACTAAAACAATTAATAAAATTAATCATATTAGTATTTTAAATTTTTATATATTCAACACTATTAATCAAGTTAAAAGGTAAGCGACAGAAGATATTTATAAGGCATTTCAAAAATAGTTGCAATCTAGAATATTTTAAAATTCCTATAATTGAGGAAATTTTAAGAGTCCAGTAAATAGATAAATATAAACCTTCAGTTCACAGAAGAGAAGTTCCATATAGCCAACAAAGATATGTGGAAAAAAGCTGTCACTTGCTGGTAATTGAAACATGCAAATTAAGACAAGATACTCTTTCATGTCCATCAGACTGGAAATTTTTCAAAAGTCTGGCAATGACAAGTAGTGGTAAGGAAGTAGGGTAGACAGGAAACTTACAAATTCTTAATGTTAATTACTGATAATTAATGAATATTGACATTTTACTATAGGCAGTATAGCATACATTTGAGAAGAAAAATATGAGGTTGAAAGAGTACACTGGTATGATTTGGAAAGCATTTTTGCAATATCTAGTAAAGCTGGAACTTCAGGACTCAGCAAGTCAACTTCTAAAGCATAAAATCCAGAAACACTTTAGCACAGGGATATGAGCATGCTCCCTGCAGCATTTTTTTGTAATCCCAAAATGTCTGTCATTGGGAAAATGGCTCCTCTTAGTTCCATCTGCCTCAATACTCAGCATCCACTTTCTGTTTAGGATCTTTCCATCCCTTTCTTCATGTAGTTGAAAGTCAGGTCACTGACTCGATCTACTTGCTCCCACTGACATTCCTCTCTCCTCTTCCCTATACTCCCCTATTCCCATGGGGATCTCTTTCTATCTAGGAAAATTCACCTCCCATTCTATCTCTGGCCAAGACATGTCATCTAGGGCCACAAATCCTCAAGTTTTCCTTTTCTGGATACGTTGTTTGGCTTCTTCAGATTTCAGTAACTCAAAATTAACAGACAAAAACATTACCTGTCTCACACTTGCTAGGGCCAGTTACCTTCCTGAATGAGGAGGAACAGGCAAAGAAAAATATGTTTAGAGAAAATAAAAAGCATAGATTAAAAACCTCAAATATTATCCCACCATATTCTTCTCCTAGCAAATCTTTGGACAGTGACACCCCCACACGCAAATTGGTGCTTGGTTCTGTGGATGGAGGAAGCAAGGGAAGCCTGAACATCTGGTGAATTTCTTGGCTTATCTGAAAGTTTCTGGTTGTACCTGGAGTAGATGCACCCTCTTTCATCAATATCCTTTACTGCCTCATCCTGCCCTGCTTAGGAACTTGGCACAAGTATGGGCAGAACTTCCCCTGAACATAATTAGGGAAAGAGGTGCCCTGGCAACATAAAAGACAACTGTACAGGGGAGGGGCCTGTCAATAACTGCACATGACTTGGCCCACATTTTCTTTCTCCTCAGTCACCATCCTCCTCCAAATCTCTGTGATCAAAAAATCAGAGACAGTCCCTGGTTTCTATTTAGGGGAGTGGAATGAATCTGGCTATCATATTGGTGTCCAGCCTTTCTCTCACCCAACATCCAACAACAAAATGGTGTTCCACCTCTTCTTTTCTTCTCTGTGCCTTTCCATTTCTGATATAATAAGTGAATATACAAATGAGTGAAAAGTCAAAAATCCTCCCTTAGTTTAAAAATGTGAAAAACTGGGTATGTACTTGACCCTATTTTCTCTTTGGTCAACCACAAAAGCTGTTTTGGGATGTTTTTTGTTTGTTTGTTTGTTTGTTTGTTGTTTTGAGATAGAGTCTCATTCTGTCACCCAGGCTAAAGTGCAGTGGCACAATCTCAGTTCACTGCAACCTCTGCCTCCAGAGTAGCTGGGACTACAAGCACGTGCCACCATACCCTGCTAATTTTCATATTCTTAGTAGAGACAGAGTTTCACCATGTTGGTCAGACTGGTCTCGAACTCTTGACCTCAAGTGATCTGCCTGACTTAGCCTCCCAAAGTGCTGGGATTACAGGTGTGAGTCACTGCACCCAGTCCCATGTTTTTAGGTTTTGATTGTTTAAATGTATTGGTATTATTCATTTTACTCTGATTTTGCTTTTCTAAATCTCTCTCTGTATTGTGAGCATTCCTCCCATTTGAGGACATTTATATGACCCAATACAAATAAATATAACTCTCCTTAAGAGCTGCATCATTTTCTGTTTCCTGTGCATGAACATGCACAAGTGCCATGATTTAATCAGTTACTCATTGATGGACGTTCAGACAGCTTATGATTTATTATCACTACAATTATACAAATAGTATTATGTCTATATATGTTCTGTATCAAGTGTGATTTTAATATGTTAGAATTCAATAATTTAAATTGCTGTATAATGTGTAGATGTTTTATTCATATAGTTGCTGCTAGATTTATTTTCCAAAACAAATTGAGGAATTCACGCTTCTCTCATAAAAGTAAGGGAATGCTCATATCTTTGACTATTTGCCAGCAATAGTTATTATTATTGCTGGTTTGAACATTTGCCAATTAGGCAAAAAAATATATATCATAATTTCAATTCAGTCTAAGAATAGTGTAAGGGCAATGATGTCAATCCCAAAGAAAGAGAAGAATGCCTGAGAGCCTGAAATATTTGGTTGTACACTGGTATCTCTTTCTCTACTTGACCCTGGCTTAAAACCTACATTCCTCCAGACAGAGGTCTAAGAAAGTTGGAAAGATCCAGTGTTTTCCTTAGTAATGTTTTCTTTTTTTTTTTCTTAGTAGTGTTTTCTTTCAGTTCAACAGAATTATGTCAACTGTTATTACAAGGAAAGGCCATCGACACACCAGTGTAAAAAGGAAAAGGTGGGTCCACCAACTAAAATAAACAAAAGAGCAAACACACATAGAAACAGTTTTAAAACCTAGTAGTCACAATAATACCAAGGAAGCTGGCAGAACAGAGCTAGGCTCAATGCTTATATACTCCAGGTATCTCCTGAACTTTTACCACCTAACTTAAGAAACAGCCTTGGAAAGGTCTAATAGTGGTATTGATATCAGAGTGGGTTTTAAAAGTGTATTAACTGTGACCTTACTTTTAGCCTATTTGATACTACTTATTTCAGAACTATTAATGACGTTTGTGGATATATATATTCAACCCTGACTATCAGACTATAAACTTAAAATCAGCAATCTCTTTTACATATTTTTATAATGCCCCAAATCTAGCATAGTGTCAGGTACAGAGTATATGCCCCGAATTTGGCAGTGTCAGTATAGTTCTGTAAATGTTGACTGCAGAAACTGAAACACCATCAGCATGATAAATCACTAGAAATACTGACACAGATCTGTGGACAGATCAGTGCAATAAGCTGAATTGTGTTCAATTCATATGTTGAATTCATATGTTGAAGCCCCAAATTCGTATGTTGGAGCCCTAATGCCTTATGTGACTGTATCTGGGGATAGGGTCTTTAGGAGGTAATTAAGGTTAAATAAGGTCATAAGGATGGGGTCCTAATCTGATAGTACAGTGGCTTATATGAAGAGGAAGAGAGAAAGAAACCTGTCTTCTTCTCTCCAAGCACATACACCTGAAGAGAGACGATGTGAGCACATAGGGAGAAGGCGGCCATCTGCAAGTGAGGAAGCAGGCTTTCACCAGGAACGCAACTGGCTGGCACCTTGATCTTGGACTTCACAGCCTCCAAACTGTGAGAAAGTAAATTTCTCTTGTTCAAGTCAACCAGCCTATAGTATTTTGTTATGACTGCCCTATCAGACTAAAACAATCAGAAACTCCATGACAAGTCTAATGCTTTTGATTGGTTTAATGACAATGAATGAGAAAAAAGAACAATTACTTTTTTCAAATCATTCTGTAATGTAGTCAATATAGTCATCATCCAAGAATGAATTATAGCACAATACATGGCATGTATGAATTTAAGAATAAGGAGTAACCCAAAGGCTTGAGAATAGAATGTAACAAAGTAGGGAAGTGAGAAAAAAAATCAAAATGTGCCATAAGTCACATTTAACAACAAAAAAAGATTTTGTTCTATGTGGAAACTTTTACTCAGCCTGCATCTTATTTGACTCTTAAGTTTGATTAGCTGTGATAAAGTTTGAGAAACATTTTAGCCTAATACAAATGCCTCATTTTCTTAGATTTCATCAAAAATTGCTTTAAAAATCACATAAGTGTTGCTTTTAAGTTGTTGCCCCAAAACATTTTCCTAAACTGGAGCACAGAAACTCTTCAAGTGTTTCTTAGGAAGCATGGGATCCCACAAAGGAAAAGAAATGTCATTTATTTCTCATATTTGTCTCATATTACATTTTTTATAGAAAGTTGGTTAGAAATTTTGCAACCCAAAATTAGCAAGAAAAGTCTATGATAACCTCACCCTCACTAGAGATTCCTTGAATAAAGGTTGCTTTTATAAAGGAATTAACTGAAAAATTTGAAACATGCTTTACACATTTACCATTATAAAGTCTAAAATGAACATACTTGTGTAGATTCAGAAATCTAGATCTAAGGTACTTTTTTACATTTCATTACTTTTTTTAAAGTAGTAAATAGAAGGATGTTCTAAGCAATTAGCACAGAGATGCTTGACATTTTCACAGCAATCCAATCAACTTAACAGATAAAGACATATTTTCAATGGCTCGGTTCTTCTGAAGGTAACAACTTTTTCTCTTTCCTCTTTTGCTTTTTTTCTCTTCAAAATTCAGAATTACTTCTCTCAGTTGCTAGAGTGATACACTTAATTTCTAGGGCATTCTAACATATTTTTCATCACCATCTCTCCAACAACTTTAAAATCTGTCACAAGGATAAATGAACTTTTGAAAACTAAAACTCAAAACTTTATTCTGTTATCCTTTATATACTTTTTTATTGATACATGAGCTTTATTAATTGGATTCGTCACCTTTCCCTGTGGCAAAAACTTTGAAAGTAGAATTTTGAGTTTTATTTTTTATTATATCATTTTACTCTAAAATATGTTCAAATAGATTTTTCTACACTGTATAGTATTGTTCTATGTAAAGAACGTATGTAACTAGGTCAACATACACTGTTTCTAGGCACCACCAAGGAATTAATTGTGTTCTACCCATAACAGAAAATTACCAGATTAAAAGGATGAAAATGACTCATGCCCTTGATTGGGGTGCTCTGTGCTACAGGTAGTGCCAAATCAAGGGCTCTGAAGACTCATGTTATGAGAGTTTCCTTGAGAGGTCAAAAGTCACTCTTTCAAAATAAAAAGATTCTTTCAAAAAACAAGTGGGAAAATGTGTTAGATTCTGAGAAAATGGGATATGGCTTCTCTTTCTCTGTGACAATGAACATGTACTTTGAGTGGTCTGAGTCTTGGAGGAAACAGAGGAAGCTGGTCTACACAACACCTTTCCCTGCATGATCTAGAAAGGTAAAGAATAACCAAACACTGCCCTGTAGGGCAAGAGCCACCAGTGTGAGAATGACAGAAGGACATTTGGAAGAAGCCCCTGGATCCAAAAGGAAGAATCCATACATCTTCCATCCCTGTACCTGAGAAAAAAGACTTTCAGAAAGATCAAGAATTTGGTAGCCTAGAAAAGAGGGACTCTCTGCTTTATACACAAATTTTGATACAGTGTCCTACATGAATGTTTTGTTCATTCATTCAGTACTTATTGCTGTCCATGAACTAGATACTAGAAAAGGATAAAATACTGAACAAGCATATATGACTCCTGTCCTCATACAGCTCATTTCTAACTAGGACATGTAAATCTGGGCACCATTCTGTATGTCTTTCCTTATCTACACAAAATTTCTCAGTGCCCCCTACTTTCTCTATCTTCAAAATAGATCCAGAATTTGGTTGTTTATCACAAAACATCAACTTGGTCCAAGACATAATAAATTTTAGTTGTATTATTGCAATTACCTCCTACCTGACCTACTGTTTCTTAAGTTTGTCTAGTTTCAGCATATTCTCCAAAGAGCAGATGTAGAGATTCCATGAAAACATAATCTCACTCCTCTATTCACAACCTTTCAATGGCTTTCCATCTCACTCGGAATGAAAACTAAGAGTCCTTACCATGGTATACTAGGACCTACATGAGCTGGCCCCATTACTTCTCTGACTACCTTCCCACCTCCCTCCTCCCTTATTCATTTCACTTTGACTAAACTGGCCTCATCACTCATCACTGTTCTTTGAACAGAGCAGGCAAACCCCTTGCTCAGAGTATTGCACTTCATATACCCTCTTCCTGAAATGTCTTTTCCTCTGCTATCCAAATGATCTCAGAGAGCAATGAAGTGCACATGTAAAAGCTTAAAATGCATTTCTTTTAAAATGTTTTGCAACTCAGACTATTCATTATTTGGTACTGATCTCATGCCCAATTTGGTTATATTAGCAAAATTCATTTTTATACAAATGCTATACAAGTGCTTTCACCTTGCTTAAAGTCTTTTTCTCTACCTAGAGAGCATATATTCTGGTTCTAATTCTAACTATCAACACGGTATATTTAATAAACATTCACTTGTGTCACACCCTAATTTTATCATAAATCATAATTAATGCAGCCTCACTGGTAGCATCAATTAAATCCACAAATGCCAAAGTTAAACTCATTTTCTTTAAAATTCTGTCAATTATACATTTAATTTTGCACACATATTTTTCTCTGACACCTCACAAAACCCTACTGATTAAAAAAAAAGGATACAAGTATAAAATAGAACAAAGTCACATAAAAAAGATAATGTGGTAGGGAAATGAAGGTGTGTGTGCATACTTTACCAACAAATAAGAAATGCCAACATATTTCTGAAAGATCAAAAATAAATGTAAGTGGGTTAATAAAACAAACAGGAAAAGTTTGAGTAAATTGCTAAGTATCTGAAAAGTTAAAAGCCCATCATATAGATGAAACATCTTGTATCATGATTTTCTAAGGCAGTCTTTAACTTATTTTTCTAGAATAATTAATAGAAGCCCCCCATTTCTCTCAAAATATGCCAATTTAGAAGACAATTAAATGACCATTATCCCTATGGCATCCCAGGGATTCAGTTTTAGTTTCATAAGAAGCAAGAAAAAGGTACACTGATTACAGTACAGGTGCTCTAGAAAGAATACTAACCCACGTGGCAACCTTCATCAGCTTCTTCCACTCCATTCTGAGTCATGTGCTTTTGTCTCCTAGGTAAAAATGAAACAAAAAAAAAAGCCTTTTCTTTATAAACTGAATGTCTAGGTAAGCTAATGTTTTGAAGGTGAATATTGATGCCCACAGTAAATCTCTCCGCATCTGGAATTTTGAGACCCACAGCGTGGCAGCCTGCTCCTTTTCATCCTGAAGTGAGGCATGTCAGTTCCCACTCAATTCTACCACACACAGAGAGAGTTTGCCATCACATCACCACTGCACTGGGAAGGGGGAACTACACTAGCAAGCCAGTCCTCTTCTCTTAATTATGAGTGGCCAACCAATGATCATCAGGCACATAAAGTACATCAGCTGCCTGAGGAGAAAGATCAAAATACCAAACAAAATGACTGGTCACACAGGAAACTCCACTAATTAGACAGTATTTTTATTATTTTACACAGAGTTTTTCTTTGGGTTTGCCTACATGTTGTTTCTAAGCTACCCAATGTAGGGTATTTTGTTACAGCAGCTCAAGCAAAGGTAGGCAGTAATATATTTAGCTGTGTCCCCACCCAAAATCTCATCTTGAATTGTAGTCCAAATTGTAATCCCCATATGTTGTGGGAGGGACCACGTGGGAGGTGATTAGTTCATGGGGGTGGTTCCCCCATGCTGTTGTCATGATAGTGAGTGAGTTCTCATGAGATCTGATGGTTTTATAAGGGGCATTTCCCCACTTTGCTCTGCACATCTCTTTCCTGCCACCATGTGAAGAAGGATGTGTTTGCTTCCCCTTCTGCCATGATTGTAAGTTTCCTGAGGCCTTCCCAGCCATGCTGCACTGTCAGTCAACTAAACCTCTTTCCTTTATAAATTACCCAATCTCAGGTATTTTTTCATAGCAGCATGAGAACAGACTGATACAGGAAGCTATTACTGATATTTCAGATTTACTACAGAAAAACACACTTGTCATGTATTTGTAGAACTCAGTATATTAAGTACTTATTTTGTGTATATTGAATATTAATTTTTAAGAAAATTAAATATTAGAATTTAACTTCTCATTGATATCATTCGTTGGTTCATTCAACAATATTCAGTAGTTGTCCATTATATATAAAGCCATGGCAAAGATACACACTGTAACCTTAAAAAATGTATAGATTACCCTGATATGTTGCAGGAGGAATTGTAAAAGGGTGCAACCACTTTAAAATTACTTTGGCAGTTCTTCAAAAGGTTAATCAGATAAGCTACTATATGACTCAATAATTCTACTCCCAGGAATATGTCAAGAGAAACAAAACCAAATGTATATTCAAAAATTTGTATGTGTTTATTGCAACATTATTCATAATAGCAAAAAAGTGGAAAAATTTTAACTGTCCATCAACTGATAAATGGACAAATAAAATGTGGTGTATTTGTCCAATGGCTTCTTACTTGGTGACAGAAAAATGAAGTACTAATACCTGCTACAACATGGATGAACCCTGAAAATACTTTGCTAAGTTAAACAACCTATTATATTATTCTATTCACAAAAAATATCCAGAGCAGATAAAATACAGACACAGAAAATAGATTAATATGTGCCAGGACTGAGTCAATGAGTCCATTCCATTACTTTCAACTTTCCCTTGAGATCAGCACAAGAATGAAATTAAGAAATTCTATGTTTTGATTTCATTAATGCAAAATGTCAATGAATCATAATGTTGAATTGTGTAAGTCAGGCAAGATTTTAATACCTCAAAGATTATTTTCCATCCATTAAACAAAAGGAAAGCAGTAGTATTATTTTTACTTTGTTAAATTATTATCCTTTTGTTCTTTTATTTGTATTATATTAAACTTCAATAAAATACAAAATCTAATTAGTCTTCACAGATAAAAATATTTTCTTCCATCTGAAAATACGCCAAAACAAAAAAGCAGGCTGTGAACAGATATATTAAGACTGGCAGATTGTTCATAATTGCTAGAAGTTGGGTGATAATGCTTTGGCTGTATCTCATCTTGAATTGTAATCCCCATAATCCCCACATGTGAAGGGCGGGACGAGGTGGAGGTAATTGGATCATGGGGGCAGTTTCCCCATGCTGTTCTTGTGATAGTGAGTGGATCTCATGAGATCTGATGGTTTTATGAGTGTCTGGCATTTCCCCTGCTTGAACTCACTCCTTCCTGCTGCCCTATGAATAACATGCCCACTTCTCCTTTGTTCTCCATGATTCTAAATATCCTGAGGCCTCCCCAGCCATGCGGAACTGTGAATTAATTAAACTTCTTTTCTTTATTAATTATCCAGTCTTGGGTATTTCTTCATAGCAGTGTGACAACTGACTCATACAGGTTATGAGTATGTAGAATACTTTATACTGTTCACTCTATTTTCAATACATTTGGATATGTTCATTTATAAATAAGTAATAAGTAATTCTTATAATGGATATTTGTGAAGTCTTTCCCTTAGCTCCAAAAGACAATAACCTCATATTCCTGATTTAGAATTGAGGAATATGGTAGACAGGTCACATAACAGAGGTTTTATACAGTGAGGATGGCAGAATAGCCCCCCAAAGATATTCATACCCCAAACCCTGAGACCAATAAATATGTTACCTCGTGTGGCAAAAGGGTCTTGGAATATGTAATTAAGGTTATGGGCCTTAAAATAGGAATTGTAGCTTTTATTACCAAGGTCAGCACATTCTAATCACACGAGCCCTTAAAAGCAGAGAACTTTCTCTAGCTGCAGGCAGAAGCGGTGCAGAAGAAGGAGAAGTGAAGGAGATTCCAAGTGTGAGAATGACTCAAAGCACACTAGCTTATCTGGAGATGGAGGAATTCAGGTGACCTTACGTCCCTGAGAGACTGTTCGTTCACAGCCTGCAAGGAAACAGAGACTTCACCTCTTAAGCCCAAATACCTGGATTCCATCAGCCAACCTGAATGAGGTCGGAAAAAGATTCTCCCTCAGAGCCTTCAAATACTAATCCAGCTTGTCAACAACTTGATTTCAGTCTATAAAACTCAGGCCAGAGAAAACAACTGAGCTCACCAGAATTCTGAGTTAAAGAACTGTGAGATAATAAATTTGAATGGCTTAAGTAGCCAAGTTTGTGGTAATTATAAGGTAGCAGTAGGTCATACATACATCATACTTTACATTAAAAGACCCAATTTGCTGAACAATGTTTAAAACTACTTATTCTTAACTCAAAAGGCAAGACAATGAGAAATTATTAAATTCTAATATTTTACCTGTCACATTGGGAAAATATATAAATAGAAGATGTGGAAGCAAAATTCATTGCTTCATGGTACTCACCATGATATTTTAAAATAACAAGGTAACCAAACATTTTTCTAAATGCTACAATCTGACAAAATCATACATATAATCAGATCCTGGCTTGATTTAACGACGTATAGTGAGAGTTAGATTTGAATAAAGGTATAGACAGTCTAAAGTAGCTCAGATGAGAAACTTCTTGTCATTATAATTTATCATTATTTACTTTTTCTGTCATTCTAACCACCATTTAAAGAATCTGGTTTTTAAAAATCTTGGTTTAGTTATGCAAAAATAATACCTAGAGTAGGTAAGCTTTCAGAAAAATGAAAGCATTCATGAGCCAAAAAAGTTTTGGGAGAGTAATTGGTGATATATTTCAGAAGTCAGGATAATGTACTTGACTTTTGATCTAAAATTCCACACTATTTTTTGGGAGTAATGTATTTTATTAGATTCATTTATTCAATAAATTGTTATTGAATGTCCATCTTATATCATGTATTTTTTAATCAGATTAAAAATACAGAGATCAATAAGATAGTAATCCTGCCCCCAATGAGCTCACACACAGTTTAATGGAGATATTACTTTTTTTTAATTATACTTTAAGTTCTGGGGTACATGTGGAGAATGTGCAGGCTTGTTACATAGGTATACACATGCCATGGTGGTTTGCTGCCCCCTTCAACCATCATCTACATTAGGTATTTCTCCTAATGTTATCCCTCCCCAGCCCCTCACCCCTCAACAGACCCCAGTGTGTGATGTTCCCCTCCCTGTGTCCGTGTGTTCTCATTGTTCAGCTCCCACTTATGAGTGAGAACATGCAGTGTTTGGTTTTCTATTCCTGTGTTAGTTTGCTGAGAATTATGGTTTCCAGTTACATCTATGTCCCTGAAAAGGACATGAACTCATCCTTTTGTATTGGTGTATGGTATTCCATGGTCCACATCTATTTTTTAAGGAAATAATTCTAATGGTGTTTCTTATCTTCAACCCAGTAACTCTACATCAACATACTAAGGAAATAATGTTAGATGTAGCTACATAAAAATAAATATTAAAATGTGAATAAATAGGCTATACTAATTGTCATTATAGCACAGTATACAACAGCAAAATTGCTAACAACCTAAACATCCAGCAAAAGTGATAAGTTAAGGCACACCCACATAATGAAATGCTGTAAGGTCAATTAAAAGTATGTTGTAGATAGGTACTTATTTACATGTAAAAGGCTTTTTTTTCCCCATGGGTAACGTTTGAGTGAGACACATCTCACACATGAATGGGAAGATCCAAGCATCACACTTATGAACTACAAAAGGATCAACATGTAAAAGTAAAACAAATCAGCAACAAAATGGTATTACAGTGAAACGTCTGAAAGTATATGCACCAAAATGTAGTTTTTTTCTGTCAGTCTGCATCCTTTGACATTTCCATTATGATCATAAGCTTAGTAATAATAAACTAACAAAGACGTTATTTTTAAGAAGTGAAATTCATATTTCTGTGCTTTTATATAAATTTCCATAAAGTTGTTTATCCAATTAGAACAAAAATGATTGTTTATATTTTAGGGAAAATGACAAAATAGTTTTTTATTTGGAGCAAAAAATTAAGACAAAGAATAGTCTCTTTTTCCTCATGTTTACATCTCTTGCAATAAAAAATTATCATTAGTTTTGTTACTTACCAAAAATATATCTAATATCCCCTCCCACCATTCTTTCATTAATTGTTTAAACTATGCACCAAATTTCATTAGTCAGACTCATTCATTTGAAAATGTTGTACAGTTTCAGAGCTTCCATATCTTCCTTTACCACTACAGAAACTTTATCTGAAAGTTTTATGTCCAAACATTGGCTAGAGAACCAAACATGATTCTACTGACTCTGAACATATCAAAGATAACAGAACCATTTGGCTTTCAAGGAAGAAAGGAAGTGAAAATGTAGCTTTTGGAGATAAGTATTTATCTGAGACAAATCTAAAACATACATTTTATCAGATTTTTCTCCATTTTAACCTTCAGTGCTTGTATTGACTGGCATAGAATGATGACTTCCATGGAAAATCAAAGGAGGTCCTAGTGATCCAAAGGATTGCAGCATTTGAAATATGTTGTGGATTTACTTGTTGCTAAGTCTCTAACTGCTACTCAAGCCTAGGGAGTAAAAGTTGGGACACCACCCTCATGATCTCATCTAACCCTAATCACCTCCCAAAGTCTCCAACTCCTAATAGCATCCCATTGGGGGTTACTGTTTCAACATATGAATTGAGGAGGGACACAAAAATGCAGTCCATAATACCTATTTTGTAAAATTTTTTGAGAATTAAATCGCATTCTGCATATAACACAGAGCCTGATATAATAAGTACCCACACTGGATAGCAATGATTACTGGTAGAGGAAGTTAGTGGGTGAGGGTGAATAAACAGTATGAGCTAAGGTACGGAGGTGGGAATGGGTCATTTGTGTTCAGGCAATGGTGAGCAGGTGAGACCAGCTGGGATGTAACATTTATTTTAGACACGGGAAGGAAATATCAGAAGATCAGAATCCTGGATTTCCTTGGACACCTCTTTCTTCCTAATTGTCTAATGTTTCTGGCAGATATTGGTCTCTACTTTCTCTCAAAATGCCCATTACTTCCAGAAGAGCAACAGGAATATTCAAATAAGTAGCCAGCAATCATAAAAGTGGAAATTACTTTAGCTGCTCATTCAGAGCATGTCCTCAATATAATTGAGCAAAGGAAAGTTGAATATTCCCAAGGCAGACATGCAGTAAAAACCCTAGCTCCAAGACCTCTATTACTGTCTCGAGAGGATGTGCACAATGAGGCTATGCAGAGAACTACATTACAGAGAGGCACTTAAGCTTCCTTTTCATTAACCTTGGAATGAGAGCTGCCTATTGTTTTGCTTTGAAATTGGCCCTTATGGATTTGCAGTTGGTGTTGGAAATGTCCTTATTTTAGTAGATAGATCTACTCTTTCAACTCTTTTTGCTTTGTGTTATGACAATTACATATGATAGAATGATGCAGTAAACAAAGCAGGTAAGTTTCAAGTAGCTGAGGTACAAGAAAATAGGGTAAATTTACAATTAGGAAATTGATAACATTTGGTGGTTCAGCTGGAAGAATAGTGGTGTTCCAGATCCTTGCTACTACTCAAAAGTGGTTTCACAAACCAGCAGCAACAGCATCACATGAGAATGATTAGAAATGCAGTGTCTCAGACACCATTCCACACCTACTGAATAAGAATTTGTATTTTAACAAGGTCCCCTTATAATTCGTATGCACACTAACAATTGAGACGTACTGTTAGTTAATAATTGAGAGTCACTCACAATTGTGTTGTGGCTTTAGAAAGGCCCCACCAACACTTCCCTGATCCCACAACTCTTATAAGTTAGGAATTGAATTCAGGTGCTAGTCACACATTTGGGGTCTTATTTTTCTGATGTATGAAAAGTCAGTAGTTAATGCAGAGCTGAGAAAGAAGCCTCATAATGCCATCAGAAACTCAAGTTCACACCATCTTTATGATCAGTGATCCTTAATATATGTTTGTCACCACAGGTCAGAAGAAGAAAGCTCCACACCTTGTCTGAGTTCCAGGCGAAAGGTAAGAAGTATAAAATCAAAGTACCTGATATGATTTGGCTCTGGGTCCACACCCAAATCTTATCTCAAATTACAATCCACATGTATTGAGAGAATAACCTGGTGGGAGGTGATTGGATCATAGGGAAAGTTTCCTTCCATGCTGTTCACGTGATAACGAGGAAATTCTCATGAGAGCTGATGCTTTAAAAGTATTTGGCATTTCCCTCCTCACAGTCTCTATCTCCTGTCACCTTGTGAAGAAGGTTCTTGCTTCTCCTTCACCTTCTGCCATGATTGTAAGTTTCCTGAAGCCTCCCAAGCCAGGAGGAACTATACATCAGTTAAACCTCTTTTGTTTATAAATTACCCAGTCTCAGGTAGTACCTTTATAGTAGTGTAAAAATGAACTAATACAGAGAACTGGTACTTGAAGTGGGGTACTGCTATAAAGATACTTGAAAATGGGGAAGTGACTTTGAAACCAGTAATGGGCAGAAGTTGGAATAGTTTGGAAGGCTCAGAAGAGGACAGGAAAATGTGGGAAAGTTTGGAATTCCCTAGTGGCTTGTTGAATGGTTTTGACCAAAATGCTGATAGTGATATGGACAATGAAATACAGTCCGAGGTGGTCTCAAACGGAGATGAACTGTAGCAAAGGTCACTCTTGCTATGCTTTAGTGAAGAGACTGGCAGCATTTTGCCTCTGCCCTAGAGATGTGTGAAAATTTGAACTTGAGAGAGATGATTTAGAAAAAAATTTTGAGCAGCAAAGTATTCAAGAGGCCAATTCTGGCTTATTCTGAAAGCATTCAGTTATATGTGTTCATAAAGAGATGGTTCGAAATTGGAACTTATGGTTAAAAGGGAAACAGAGCATAAAAGTTTAGAAAATTTGCAGTCTGGTCACAGGGTGAAAAAGAAAAACTCATTTCCTGAGGAGAAATTTAAGCCAACAAGCTGCATATTAACAACCAAGACAATGGGAAAATGTCTCCAGGGCATGTCAGAGATCTTCAAGGCGGCCCCTCCCATCACAGGCCCATAGGCCTAGGAGAGCACAATGGCTTCTTGGGCCAGCCCAGAGCCCCACTGCTCTTTGCAGCCTCCAGACATAGGGCCCTGCATTGCAGCTGCTCCAGCTCCAGCCATGGCTAAAAGGGACGAAAGTACAGCTTCGGCTGTTGCTTCAGAGAATGCAAGCCCCAAGCCTTGGCAGCTGCCACATGGTGTTGGACATGTGAGTGCATAGAAGACAAGAGTTGAGCACTGAGAACCTCCATCTAGATTTCAGAGGATGTATAAAAACCCCTAGCTGTCCAGACAAAAGTCTGTAGCAGGGGTGAAGCTCTCGTAGAGAACCTCTTCTATGGCAATGCAGAAGGGAAATGTGGGGTTGGAGCCCACACACAGAGTTCCCATTTGGGCACTGCCTAGTGGAGCTGTGAAAAGAGGGCCACCATCCTCCAGACCATGGAATGGTACATCCACTGACAGTTTGCACCATGCACCTGGAAAAGCCACAAGCACTCAACGTCATCCTGTGAAAGCAGTCGTGGTGGCTATACCCTGCAGAGCCACAGAGATGGACATGCCCAATGCTGTGGGAGCCCACTTCTTGCATCACCATAACCTGGATGTGAAACACAGTCAAAGGATATCATTCTGGAGCTTTTAAGATATAATGACTGCCCCGCTGGGTTTCGTACTTACATGGAGCCTGTGGTCCCTTTGTTTTGGCCAATTTCTCCCATTTGGAATAACATATAAAACAGAAAAAAAGAAAAAAAAAGACACCTCCAAATGAACACAGTAATTTTTCAGTAACAGATCCCAATCATAAGAAAATATACAAAAAGTCAGAAAAGGAATTCAACATAGTAATCTTAAGGAAATTCATTGAAATATAAGAGAATATAGACAATTAAACAAAATCAGGAAAATAATTCATACTTTGAATGAGAAATTCAACAATGGGATAGATTTTTTTTTAATAGAAATCCTAGAGCTGAAGAATTCAATAAATAAAATGCCTAAATACAATCAAGAGTTTCAACAACAGACTAAACCAAGCAAAGAATTTCTGAATCTGGGGACAGTCTTTTGAAATAACACAGGCAGACAAAAATAAATAAATAAAAAGGAAAAAAGAAAATTTACAGGATTTATGAGACATCAGTAAGTAAACAGATATTTATATTATGAGTGTTACAGAAGGAGGAGAGTATGGAAAAGGTGTGAAAACTTATTTGCTAAATTAGTATAATTGCTGAAGACTTCCCAAGCTGTGGGAGAGAGAAGGACATCTATATCAAGGAAGCTCAAAGAACTGCTAATAGATTCAACTCAAGCAGCTCCCTTCCAAGGCATATTATAGTCAAATTGTCAAAAGTCAAACACAAAGAAAGAATTCTAAAAACAGCAAGAAAAAAAAGGCATCAAGTTACATATAAAGGAATATGTATTAGACTAACAATAGATTTCTCGGCAGAAACCTTACAGGCTGGAAGAGAATGAGATGCTATAGTCCAAATACTGAAAGAAAAAACAGCTGGCTAAAAATATACCCAGCAAAGCTATCTTTCAAAAAGGAAGGAGAAATCGAATCATTCTCAGATGAGTAAAAACTAAGGGAATATTTTCACCACTAGACTGACCTTACAAGAAATGCTCAAAGGAGTCTTACATCTGGAAGTAAAAAGACAATAACCACCATCATGAAACATACAAAACTGTAAAACTCACCAGGAAAGCCAATACACAAAAGAGAAAGAGAAAGAAATCAAAACATCACTACAAAAAACCACCCAACCACAAAAATAAACAATAATAGAGGAAGAAACAAAGAATATACTAAACAACCAGAAAAAGAGACAGTAAAATGACACAAATAAGTTCTTGCCTATCAATAATAACCTTGAAAGTAAATGAACTAAATTTCCCATTTAAAAGATACTGATGAGCTGAATGGATTTCTTTAAAAAAAAATACCCAACTACATGATGCCTATAAGAAATTCATCTCAGCTGTAAAGACACACATAGATTGAGAGTGAAGGGATGGAAAAAGATATTCCACACAAATAAAAACCAAAGGTAAGCAGGAGTAACTATACATAAAAGACAAAACAGTTCAAGTTAAAAAGTATGAAAAGGAAAGAGAGGGGCAATATATAATAATAAAAGGACCAATTCATCAAGAAAATATAACAAATGTAAATATATATGCACCCAACTGTCATGGTCACCACCTGCAGGAGTCTGTCCTGCAGATCCTGACTCAGTGACAGATGAATAAATTCATTCACACACAGAATACAGTGAATGAGCAGACTAGGTGTTCACGGCTGCTTACAGACTCCCTGGAGAGTGCTGTAAACTCCCCAGAGAGTTGTGACCTCCAGCCCCTACCAGCCAGTGAGGCTCATATTTATTCAGTAAGTTTAACTGACAAAGGCTTGAGTCAACACCATAGAGGTTAAAGATTAAAGGACAGGTTCCCATGCCCAAAGCAAACACCATTAGTGAGTAATATCCCTGGTCAACCTCCCCCACACCCACCCCAGAGAGCCATTCAGAATGATCAAAGGCTAATGAGTAAACAAGTTAGTTAGGTAAGCTATTCACATTCTTTGTCTTTGCACCCTAATCTCTCTGGCTCCTGTAAAGAGACTCTGGCTGCCTTCAGCCAAGAACTATAGAAAGAACCCTTAGGCCTTCCAAAAGAGTTTGGGACTATATTCTACAGCTTTCTCTAATATTTTTCCCTTAATATTTGTGCCACCACCCTGAATGAATTCCCACACCCAACACTGGATCACCCAGACATATAGAGCAAATGTTATTAGATTGAAATAGACAGATAGACCCCAATACAATAATATTAAAGTTGAGAAATTCAATGCTCCGCTGTCAGCATTGGACAGATCATCTAGACAGATAATCAAAAAAAAGAAACATTGGATTTAAAATGCACCATAGAGTAAATGGACCTAATAATCATTTACAAATCATTTTACTCAACAGCTGCAGAACACACATTCTTCTTATCAGTGCAAGGAACATTCTCTAGGATTGACTATATGTTAGAACATGAAACAAGTCTCAATGTTTTTTCAGAGAGAGAGCAATAACTGTTTTTATTATACTTACAATGAAATGACTGAAGACTGAAACGTTGACAATTTTCTTCCAAGTCATACAGCTAGCTAAACTGAGTTTTTTGAGCCGCATTGCTTCCTACTCTTTTTAGAAGAGTAACTTCTGTTTCTAACTTGTTTTTTTCTATATATATATACTTTAAGTTCTGGGGTACATGTGCAGAACATGCAGGTTTGTTACATAGGTATATGTGCCATGGTGGTTTGCTGCACCCATCAATCCATCATCTACATTAGCTATTTCTCCTAATGCTATCCTGCCCCTAACAGGATAGTGAGATTCCCCACACTGTATCCTGGATAAGAAGAATCAATATCGTGAAAATGGCCATGATGCCCAAAGTAATTTATAGATTCAATGCTATCTCCATCAAGCTACCATTGAGTTTCTTCATATAATTCAAAAAAACTACTTTAAATTTTATATGGAACTAAAAAAGAGCCCACATAGCCAAGACAATCCTAAGCAAAAAGAACAAAGCTGGAGGCATCAAGCTACTTGACTTGAAACTATACTACAAGGCTACAGTAACAAAAACAGCATGGTACTGGTACCAAAACAGATATATAGACCAATGGAACAGAACAGAAGCCTCAGAAATAACACCACACATGTACAGCTATCTGATCTTTGATAAACCTGACAAAAACAAGCAATGGGGGGAAAATTCTCTATTTAATAAATGGTGTTGGGAAAACTGTCTAGCCATATGCAAAAAACTGAAACTGGATCCCTTCCTACACCTTATACAAGAATTAATTCCAGATGGATTAAAGATTTAAACATAAGACCTAAAACCATAAAAACCTTAGAAGAAAACCTAGGCAATACCATTCAGGAAATAGGCATGGGCAAAGACTTCATGACTAAAACACCAAAAGCAAAGGCAACAAAAACCAAATTTGACAAATGGGATTTAATTAAACAAAAAAGCTTTTGCACAACAAAACCAAATATCATCAGTGTGAACAGACAACCTACAGAATCAGAGAAAATTCTTGCAATCTATCCATCTGATAAAGGGCTATTATTCAGAATCTAAAAATAACTTAAACAAATTTACAAGAAAAAAACAAACAACCCTATCAAAAAGTGGGTCAAGGATATAAAAAGGCCTTTCTTAAAAGAAGGTATTTATGCAGCCAACAAACATATGAAAAAAAGCTCATCATCACTGGTCATTAGAGAAATGCAAATCAAAACCATATTGAAATACCATCTCATGCCAATTAGAATGGCCATCACTAAAAAGTCAGGAAACAACAGATGCTGGAGAAGATGTGGAGAAATAGGAATGCTTTTACACTGTTGGTGAAAGTGTAAATTAGTTCAACCATTGTGGAAGACAGTGTGGGCATTCCTCAAGGATCTAGAACCAGAAATACCATTTGACCCAGCAATCCCATTACTGGGTATATACCCAAAGGATT
Source organism: Aotus nancymaae (assembly GCF_030222135.1). NCBI lineage: Eukaryota > Metazoa > Chordata > Mammalia > Primates > Aotidae > Aotus > Aotus nancymaae. The sequence continues at coordinate 29,197,664 of NW_026988435.1, forward strand.
ATAAATCCTTCTACTATAAAGACACATGCACACATATGTTTCCTTGTGGCACTGTTCACAATAGCAAAGACTTGGAACTAACCCAAATGCCTATCAATGATAGACTGGATAAAGAAAATGTAGCACATATACATCATGGAATAATATACAGCCATAAAAAGGACAAGTTTATGTCCTTTGCAGGGAGATGGATGAAGCTGAAAACCATCATTCTCAGCAAACTAACATAAGAACAGAAAACCAAACACCACATGTTCTCACTTGTAAGTGGGAATTGAACAATAAGTCTCAATTTTTTTAATAGAAATTATATCAACTATCTTATGTAACTGCAACAGAACAAAATTAGAAATCAATGAGAAGCATTTGAAACTATACAAATACATAGCAATTAAACAACAGGTTCCTGCATGAACAATAGGTGAATGAGGAAATTAAGGATGAAATTTTAAAATTCCTTGAAACAAATGCAAATAGAACCCAAACATACCAACACCTATGGAACAAAACAAAAGCAGTATTAAGAGGTAAGTTTAGGCCAGGCATGGTGGCTCATGCCTATAACCCCAGCACTTTGGGAGGCTGAGGCCAGCAGATCACAACAGGTTGGGAGTTCAAGACCAGCCTGGCCAAAATGGTGAAATCTCATCTCTATTAAAAAAGAAAACTACAAATATTAACCCAGCTAGGCAACAGAGCAAGATTCTGTCTTAAATAATAATAATAATACCAGAGACTGGGTTATTTATTAAGGAAAGAGGCTTAATTGACTCAGTTCCACATGGTCGGGGAGGTCTCACAACCATGGCAGAAGGTGAATGAGGAGCAAAACTACATCTTACATGGTGGCCCAGCCAATATGGTGAAGCCTCACTTCTACAAAATATATGAAAATTAGCCAGCATGGTGGCATGCTCCTATAATCCCAGCTACTCGGGAGTCTGAGGCACAAGAATTTCTTGAACCCAGGAGTCAGAGGTTGCAGTAAGCCAAGATCATGCTACTGCACTCCAACATGGGTGACAGAGCAAGACTCTACCTCAAAAAAAGAGGCAAGTTTATAGTGATAAATGTCTACACTAAAAAAACTAGAAATATTTCAAATAAACAACTTAATATTGCATCTCAAAGAACTATAAAAGCAAGAATAAACCAAACCCACAATTAGTAGAAGGATAAGAAAATATCAGAGCAGAAATAAAATTGAGATAAAGAAACACAAAAGATCAACAAAACAAAAAGTTGGCTTTGTGAAAAGATAAACAAAAGTGACAAACCATTAGCTAGACCTAAGAAAGAAGATCTAAATAAAAGAATAAGAAACAGAAAAGATGTCACTCCAGATAATACAGAAATAAAAATGATTATTAAAACTATTATAAACAACTATATACATATAAATTCAAAAATCAAGACAAAATAAATAAATTCCTCAACACATACAACATATGAAAATTAAAGCAAGAATAAATGGAAAACCTGAACAGACCAACAATAAGCAATGAGATTGAATTCATAATAAAACGTCTTCCAGCAAAGAAATGTCCAAGACCAGATGACTTCACTGCTAAATTCTACCAAAATTTTAAAGAATTAATATCAATTCTTCTAAAATTATTTCAAAAAATTTGAAGTGGAAGAAACTCTTCCTAACTCATTTGATGAAGCCAACATAACCCCTGATACCAAAACCAGACAAGGGCACAACATAAAAAGAAAACTACAGGCCAATATTCCTAATCAACAGACACAAAAAAACTCAACAAAATACTAGCAAACCAAATCCAATAATACACCAAGAAGATAATATGCCATGATCAACTGGGATTTATCCCAAGAATGCAAGGATGTTTGAAAATACGCAAATCAATGATACATCAATAAATGTGAAACACCATATCAACAGAATGAAGGATAAAAACATGATCATCTTAGGCCGGGCGCGGTGGCTCACGCCTGTAATCCCAGCACTTTGGGAGGCCAAGGCGGGTAGATCACGAGGTCAAGAGATCGAGACTATCCTGGTCAACATGGTGAAACCCCATCTCTACTAAAAATACAAAAATTAGCTGGGCATGGTGGCGCGTGCCTGCAATCCCAGCTACTCAGGAGGCTGAGGCAGGAGAATTCCTGAACCCAGGAGGCGGAGGTTGCGGTGAGCCGAGATCGTGCCATTGCACTCCAAACTCCGTCTCAAAAAAAAAAAAAAAAAAAAGATCATCTTGATAGATGCAGAAAAAGCATTTGATAAAATTCAACATCCCTTCATTATAAAACTTCTTAATAAATTAGGGATAGAAGGAGAGTACTTCAACATGATAAAGGCCATATATTACAAACCTACAGCTAACATCATACTAAATAAGAGCTGAAAACTTTTTTACTAAGAAGTAAAATAAGACAAGCCCAATCTCACCATTCCTATCTAACATAGAACTAGAAGTCCTTGCCAGAACAATTAAACAAAAGAAAGAACTAAAGTGCATCTAAACCAAAAAGGGGGAAATCAAATAGTCTGTTTTCAGATGACATGATCTTATATATAGAAAAACCTAAAAACTCTCCCTAAAAACTCTTAGAACTAATAAATTCAGTAAAGTTGCAAGATGCAAAATCCACATACAAAAATCAGTAGCATTTCTATGTACAAACAACAAATTAGCTGAAAAAGAAACCAACAAAACAATCTTATTTACAATAGCTACGCCCATACACACACACATACACACACACACACACACACACACACACACACAAAATACCTAGGAATAAATTTAACCAAGGATGTGAAAGAAATCTGCAAGGAAAACAAAACATTGATGAAAGTAAGTGAATAGCATACAAATAGAAAGATATCCCATGCTCATAGATCAGAAGAATTAATAGTATTAAGATGACCACACTAAGCAATCTACATATACAATGCAATCCTTATTAAAATATTAATGACAGTCTTCACAAAAATAAAGAAAAAAATATTAAAATTTGTTTGGAACCACAAAAGATTCCTAATAGCCAAAGCAATCCTTAGCAAAAGGAAAAAAGCTGGAGGAATCACACTATCTGACTGTAACCAGAACAGAATGGTACTGGCATAAAAACAGACACCTAAACCAACAGAACAGGATAGAGAACCCAGAAATTCATTCATATATCTATAGCCAACTGATTTTTTACAAAGGCACCAAAAACACTCATTGAGGAAAAGGCAGTCTCTTCAATACATGATTCTGGGGAAAATGAATACCCATATACAGAAGAATTTAACTAGACCCCAGTATCTTGTCCTACAAGAAAATGAACTCAAAATGGATCAAAGACCTACATGTATGATCTGAAACTATTAAACTGTTAGAAGAAAATGCAGGGAAAATATTTTATGAATAAACCTCCAAAGTACATGCAACAAAAGCAAAATAAACAAATGGGATTGTATCAAACTAAAAAGCTTCTGCACAGCAAAGGAAACAAGCAACCAGTTGAAAAGACAACCCAAAGAATGGGAAAAAATATTTGCAAACCATTCAACTGGCAGGGAATTCATATTCAGAATACACAAGGAACTCAAACATCCTAACCATGACAGAAAAAATTTTAATGGGCAAACAATCTGAACAGACATTACTCAGAAGAAGACATACATACAAATGGTCAAAAAATACATGAAAAAAAATGCTCTAAACATCACAGAAATGCAAATTGAAACCACAATGAGTTATCATCTCACCCCAACTAGGATAGCTATTATCAAAAAGACAAAAAAATTACAAATAACTAGAATAGCTTTATTTAAAAAACAAACAGATTGATTAGATTAAATGGAAAAAAAAAAAAAAGAAAAGAAAATGGGACAAAAAAGAGAATCTACAAAGGCATAGAATTCAGGGACATTACCTCAACGCCCTCGTTTTAATGTCTGCATATGACAGTTTCCCACTAGGCTCCAAGCTCTGTAAGAGCAGGGAGTCTCTCTTCCTATCATAGTATGACCAGTATAACTTAACCACAGTGGGAGCACATAGTAAGTGTTCAAAGGAGAGAGAGAGTAGGGAAGAAAGGAGAGAGGAGGGATGGAGGAAGTGAATGTAAGTAGAATTATTTTGCCCTTTTTCTATATTGAAAGCAATCTATTCCTTTTGAGTAACAACCCCAATCTACCCTATAGCAAGAGACTGGTCTTACAGAACCACTTTAGAAGTGCATAAATATCTTTTTCATATCATAAATCTTCAATACAGTTTTATTCTCTTTACATTTCATATTTTCCCTCAGATAATCTGTATTTCCTTGAACATTTCTAAGGAAATTGTTCATATTTATTTCTAAGATTGCTTCAATGTATTGTAAAGTCTTCTCTTCTCACAGTACCGCTGGAAGGAAAAGGTTAAAGAATGTTCACAAATTTTTCAAGATGTATAGGCTCTTATTTGGAGGGTCCTGGACTTAACAAAAAAACTCAATTTTCAATATCTGTTGAATGTCTGCTATTATGTCTAGGGAATGTACATTTTAGAATTTGCAACTTAAAAGGCTGCTAAATTTTAAAATTCTTCTTTGAGACAAAAAATTATATCAATCATCTAAAATATAATTAGTACTGCTAAAATTGTTATTACTACCTACTTTCATCAGAGAAAAAGAAAACCCTTTCTATTTCTTTGTAATTTTAAATTTAGTAAATACCAAGAATAAATACCTTTAAATGTATTGAATTAATGCAATGTACAATTAAAATTTAAAACCTTTGAACAAAAAAAAAGGTGTGGAACTCAGTGAGACAATCTAACTGAAACAATCTAAAACCTTAATGTCAGTGTTTCACAACTTAACTGTGTCAATGCATAAATTTGTTTTCGATACAGTCCTGAATCGGCACAGTAAGATTCTAACAACATGGACCAAGATTTATCTTGAAGCACATAAATCATTTTTGACACATGTGTTCATAACAACAGCCTTCAGAAGAAAAGGGAACAGTGAAAGTTCTAAGAAACTGGGCAGGAATACTTCCTAACGTTCAGTGGTTTGATGAGTTGCTAAATTCTAAGTTGCAAAAGTGTATGTAGTTCACATGAAAAACAAATAATTTATTCACTATGCAGACAAAAAGTCCCTTTGAACATGCTCTATTTGGGGGTAATTTTGTGACTCAAATAGTTTGTCATATTTCCCCAGGGATGCTTTAATCATTTCTCCCTTTTACCCCTTAAAGACCTCAAAAAATCCAGTTATGTGTCATGAATGCACATATGTGCCAGATACATTCAGAACATACATTTCTTGCTAAATATTTAAGAGTAGAAGAGCATGTCTTTGTGAGCTGAATGACAGTTTTCTCACATAGTTAAGGATAATTATCTTAAAACTCAATAATATTTCACAATAATTCCTTAATATTCATTAAGGGATCAATGTCCCAAACAAAAATATTATGGTTCTGAGAGATTTTCTCCATTGCACTGGTCAGCCAAAGGGCACTTTTGAGAGCAGTCTGAGATCTAGAAAAGTTTAAAGGAAAAAAATTAGATAGATAGATAGATAGATAGATAGATAGATAGATAGATAGAGATTAGATAGATACATAGGCAGATAGATAGATGATAGATAGATAGATAGATAGATAGATAGATAGATAGATAGATAGATAGATACTGAAATATGACTAAATCCAAATCTTCACAACTAGGCTAAGCCAGAAATGTCTGGATTTAGACACAGTTATTATAATTCAAAAGAGTATTTATTGCAGAATATAGGTAATTTCTGTGTGTGCTTAAACCAAAACTAGCTTACAGTAGCTTACAGGTCATTCCTAAATGGAACAACAACCTTTTTCTTCTATACTTGCCCTTACTTCTTCTGCTACTCCCTTCTCTCATTTTTCATATTTCAAATGCATGAACAAGTCTCTACACTATCAAATCATTCAATCATGTTATTAATTTTAATGTATTATTAATCTAGAAACATAAACTCATATAAAATAAAATTCATCTACCTAGATCTTCATTTCTGCACTTGCTGCTGCCTGTAACCTTTCTAATCTGAAATTTGTTTCACTGAATGGAAAAGCTAGAAATAAAATGATAGAGAATAAGGTTTGCCTTCTTTCTCTCAACTACTATACTATGCTAACTTCTGTAATAAAGGGGTTGCCTCTTCTGGAAGGGATTATATTGCTTTTTCCAACTGAGGGTCTGAAGGCCCTTTTTAGCTGTTACAATTTTTCTAAGCCACTGTTTCTTCTGGTCTCACATAATTCTTATGGTTCATCTCCCTTATTCTGCTTCTTTAAAAGCATGATCTCCTACATTTATTATATTCTGTTAATTTTTCTACATAAAATCTAAATATATCCAACAGTCTCTTAGATCCTCCTCCTTTCTTGTTGGTAATTTGTAGTTATTGTTAAGAAAGATTCTTTGAATCCATCTTGAACCATGTCATCTGTGAGCTAGGCCCCCTGAAATGGAATCATACTTTGCTTTTTTCTGTTATTTTTAAAATTTGCTTCATGGAAGACCAGAATGACATCTCTGAGTACCTAGAGTCTGCTCTCTCTTCATTGTTTTGATGTCCAAAAATAAGTTATTCATATACTGTTACCTCTACCTAGAATGTCCTTCCTCGTCTTCTTTTTCTAGCCAACTCTCCATCATACCCCAAGGAGGCCTACTGTGTAATCACTTTTTCTCACAGAAATACTTTCTCATAGGAAAACTGATTACACTGGAGCCTTCCTTCCAGTTCTCCATCTCTGTTCTTGCAACATACTTTACATGTGCCTTTACTATTGTACTTAATACATTTCAGTAAAGTTAATTAACTAGACTGTGAATTTTTGAAAGAATCTCTATTGGCCTTGAAGTCCCCAGAGCCTTATAAGCTATATTCATTGATCCATTTGTTCACTTATTTAATAATTCTTTTAACAATATTTTTAAGAGCCCGCTATATACCAGCACTCTTTGGGCCTCCAAAGATCATCAGTGAATGACGTAGCAAGATCCCTGCTCTCTTGAAGCCATTAGTTGTAGTAAAATAAGGCCTGATAATGAGCAAGTAAACAAATAAATGAGCAAGATCATTTCAGATGTAAATCGCAATCAATACGATATATAAGAGAGGCCATGTATTAGTGTGATGGGAAGGCTACTAGAGATAACATGGTGGGTGAGACAAAGTCTTTGAACATGGCAATATTTGAGATGCAACTGAATGACATGAAAAACCAGCATTAAAGATCTGGACCCTGAGTCTATAGGCTCTACAGCAGTTGGAAAAAGTTTGGCATAACCAAGGAATAGAAAGAGGCCTATGTGGATGGATCTTAGCAAGTAAGGAACAGAGAGTTAAAACTGATCAGGTAAAGTCTTGAATGTCATAGTAAGGAGTTTGGGTAATCTACTGAAACTGCAAATCACTAGAAGGCCTTAAAAATAGTGATGCCAAGCATTCCTATACACTACTAATATACACATTCTGTACGTGTGCCCCAGAATTTTTAAAAATCTAAAAACAAATAGTGATGCAATCTATCTGACATTTAAAAAGAAACTTGTTCTTCAGTTAACAGGGTTGAAACAAGAAAAAAATGTTCCACATTTGTTGAGTGAATAAATTATGGTCTCTTTATTTCTATATCATCAGCAAGTTCTTTGTGTTAATTTTAAAATCTGGAATTGCTGTGTCAGCATTGAGAGAAGCTGATTCCCTACTCCTAATTTGCTGGCATTCCTCCTCCAGGAGACTGCACTCACTTCATGGTTTTGATATTCAAGTATAGCCTATTCAAACACTATTTCCTCTGCAGAGAGTCCTTTCTCTCTTTTTTCTGCTCAACTTTTGATCATCCTCCAAAGAGGTCTACTAAGTAATCTACCTCAGAAAGTAGACTATATCACCTAGTTGGTGGATGACAGCCATTAGTGCATATTTATTGACTGAGTAGAGCTAATACAGTTCACAAATTCTAAGCAAAAAGGATTTGGGATCTTTCTGCCCTTTCTTCTCCTCTCTCATACCTCTTCCTCTCTTCACACCGTAATGCAAGACAGCAGTCTTAGCTGCAGATAAATTTTCCTTTGGTATAGATTGTGGCAAGGGAGTGGGCAGGTAAACTGATATTCCCAATTGGAGAATCCTTGCCCCAATCTATACCAAAGGAAAGTTTATCTAGCTGTCCTAGAGCTAAGTAATAACCTTTAATCCAGCTTTTCTGAGTGAAAAAAAATGGTATTTTGGTCCCATCTCCCTGACTCTCATGTCTTCACCAAAACTGGTTCTGAATTCAGAGCAAAGAAAAGGGGTTTCTGAAATCCCTTCAAGACACAATGTGATATGTTTGGAAGACACTAAATTGAAAGTTTGAGGGCATGGTAAACTTGAGATCTAGTTGCAACTCTACTGCTAACTAGCTGTAAAACTTGAGGGCAGTCACCCAAAATCAATAACTAACACATATTCCCTATCAGGCACTTGTTCGGCACTATCTACATTATTTCATTTAATCTTCAAAACAATTCTGATTTAGATACAATTATCATCTCATTTTACAAAAGAAAAATAGGGCAAAGAGGGTCAGTCTGAACACTAGGATTTCAACCCAGATAGCCTGACTAAAGAGCCTGACTCATCCTTCACCAGTTTTCTATTTTACTCATTTATAAAATACACAGGTTGAACAGACACATAGATAGATTTAGATACAATTATTTAGATAGAATTATTGCCTAATTTTACAAAAGAAAAATAGGGCAAAGAGAGTCTGACCACTAGGATTTAAACCCAGACAGCCTGACTCAAGAGCCTGACTCATCCTTAACCAGTTTTCTATACTTCGAGTCTGCTCTGGGCCATCTATAACCCTCATATTTAGAGCTGCCATCATAATTCTTGACATCTTGGAAACTGTAGCAGACTCCTCCTCCGTTCCAATTTCCATTGGTCCTTCTTTTTATTTGTGAGTTAGAAAGTGTATCTTATTTTTTGAAGGTACAGATTCACACAACATGAGATGAGCCAGGAAACTGATGGCTAGCTCTACTGAGTTGTGATTGATTTTTTAATCTAATAATAACTTTCTTCAATTGACAAGTCACAGTTGTATACATTTATGGGATAAATGGGATGTTTTGATATGTATATAGCATGTGGCATAATTAAATCAAGCTAATTACCATATCCATCATTTCACCTACCTATCATTTTTTATTATGAGATATTTGAAACTTACCATCTCATTTTGTAATATGTAAGACATTCTTATTGACTACAGTCACCCTGGTGTGCCATAAATCTCAAAACCATGTTTTCCTCTGTTTTGCAATATTTTCTCAATGAATATTAATTTTTAATACACTAACAACAGGATCTTCTTGTTTTTTATTTCCTTCTAACTAAACCATCATGCCAAATTTTCTCTAGTGTACACAGTGGTTAGTAAAAATAGCTAATACATGTTTACCAAAGACATGTACTAGAACATTTAAGATAGCACTACTCATGAGTGCTCCAAATGGGAAACTACTCAAATGCCTGTCCACAGTGCAATGGGATAGATTGGAGTATATTCATACATTATATAATAAGAATGAACAAGCTTAAGTACCTGCAACAATATGGATGAATCTCACAGAAATAATTGGAGTGAAAGAGGCCTGACACAAAAGAATAAAACTCCCTACTTCCATTTCTATAAAAGATGAAACAAGTGAAAGCAAATCAATGCTGCTGGAAATCAGGGTAGTGGTTACTCCTGAGGTTTGGGGATAGTGCCTAGAAAGAACAAAAGTGGTCTCTGGCTACTGGACACATTCTGTTCTTAATCCAAATGCTGATTACAAGAGAGTAATCAGTTTGTAAAAACTCAGTGAATACTATACTTTAGGAAATGTACATTTTCTGTATACATTTAGGCTTTAATTTTAAAAGTTTAATAAACTAAATAAAAACAAAATAAGACAAAAGTTCCCATCATCCATAATCATCAGAGAAATTCAAATCAAAACCACAATGAGGTATCATCTCACACCAGTCAGAATGGCTATTACTAAAAAGTCAAGGGCCGGACACGGTGGCTCACGACTGTAATCCCAGCACTTTGGGAGGCCAAATCAGAAGGATCACCTGAAATCAGGAGTTCAAGACCCCCACTGCCCGACCAATATGGAGAAATCCCGTCTTTACCAAAAATACAAAATTAGCCAGGCGTGGTGGCGCATGCCTGTAATCCTAGCTACTCAGGAGGCTAAGGCAGGAGAATCGCTTGAGCCTGGGAGGCAGACACTGTGGTGAGCTGAGATCACACCATTGCACTCCAGCCTGGGCAACAAGAGTGAAACTCCATCCCAAAAAAAAAAAAAAAAAAAAAGTCAAAAAACAACAGATGTTGGCAAGGCTGTGGAGAAAAAAGAATGATTATATACTGTTTGTGGGAATGTAAGTTGGTTCAGCCACTGTGGAAAGCAGTTTGGAGATTTCTCAAATAACTTAAAACAGAACTACCATTCAAGCCAACAATCCCATTACTGGGTATATATCCAATGGAAAACATCATTCATCAAAATGACACATGCACTCCTATGTTCATCACAGCACTATTCACAATAACAAAGACATGGAATCAACATAGGTACCCATTAATGGTGGATTGGATGAAGAAAATGTGGTACATATATGCCATGGAATACTAGGCACCCATAAAAAATAAAAATTCATGTTCTTTGCAGCAACATGGATCCAGCTAGAGGCCATTATCTTAAACAAATTAACGCAAGAACAGAAAACCAAGTAACACATGTTCTTACTTGTAAGTGGGAGATGAACATTGGACACTCACAGACATAGAGATGGCAATAATAGATATCAAGAATTATATGATGGGGGAGAGATGGAAGCAAAGGTTAAAAACCTTTTGAATACTATTCTCAGTACCTCAATGATTTGTACCCCAAACCTCAGCATCACACAATATACTCAGGTAACAAACTAATAGTTAACCTTTATTAAGTACTTGCTTTTTGCCAGGTGATATTTATCCATGTTATTTTTATGTGCAAACTCATTTAATCTACAGTAATGGAACCCAGAATTCTAGTACAGATAATCTGATGCTCTTCTCTGGAGCACAGTATTGGTTTAAATGTTGGCTCAATTCATTTCTAGGTATTTTGTTTTATTTTGCTAGTTTTTGTTCTTTGGTTTTCACTTTGTTATTCCTCAGCTTATTTTTTATTAAATGAAGTCAATAATAGTAGCTACTTCATAGATTAATGGCAAGGATTATACAAGAAAATACTTATAAAGTACTTACCATAATACCTAAAACATAGTAACTGCTCAATAAATCCTTACTAAATTATAGTTTCTGGTTTATCTGGCCTAGAAATATGCATCTGCTGTAAACAGAAGCATTGCAAAATAGTCCACAAGCTCTTTCACATTCATATATTAGAAACTAAATAAAAGAGAGCAACATATCATGTTTCACACAGGAATTAATGAATGAATTTTACACTAGAGAAGAATGTCATCCTAGCAAGTGAAGATGGTGATTAGACAATGGTAAGAATGCATGCAGACAAATTTAAAACAACCAAAAATACACATCTGGGTTATCAGCATAAGGTTTTCTGAAAGAAAAATCAAGATAAAGGAATAAATACAATTATGCTCCTCTCCGAATCCTGACATTTGTGACACCTGTGTATCTGCACATGCACCACAGAAGTATGTGTAGTGCTGACTTCTGACTTAGAGACAGAATACCTAGATTCAAATCATGACTACTTATAGTACCTGGGAAAATCACTTCTTCCTTCCTCAGTTTTCTCACTGGCATGATAAGGATGATTTTAATAGCACTCACCTTGTAATTGAAAGTTTTAAGCAGTTAATATTTGTAAAGGACTTTGAACGCTTAGCATATAGAAAACATTAATAGCTAGCAATAAGAGATAATAAGTTAAATATCCAATATTTACTCTGGACAAAATTATAAATTCAAAATTCTGTTCAATTTTTCCTCAATTTTCTTCAAAGTGCATCCACCCATTTCTCCCCAGAACCTAAATGCACACAACCTAGCCCTTGGCAAATTAAAGTCCTCCCTGAAAATCACTCCACCTAGACCAGGCTTCTCCCCATCATTGGATCCTCTCCTTTGAATTTTTACAAAATTTACTTGGGCTATGTTTCATTTCACTTAATGTGAAAAAAAGAAAATGTAATGTGAAAAAAAATGAGTGAATTTTTTTCTGATAACATTTCTGACTTTAAGGGAAGCTTCTTAATTCTGCTTTAAGTCTAGTGAAGTGACACAGTGGTGTAAACTTTCAGCACTATGTTTTGCCAACTGGTAGATGTTTTCAATCAGAAAAATATTCATTCTCAATCACAACAAATATATGCCTGCCACTCTACCCTGAATATTTAGGAGCTGTAAATTGCAAAATAGAAAATAATTCTCTTTTCTACTCTTTTATGTCCAAATAAAGGAAAAAAAATGGAGAACTAAGAGAAGAAATATGTTATGATTCTTCTATTGGATTTTAATTTCCCCCGGGAATGGCCAGGAAGCTGCTATGTGCAAGCCATCCTCCCCTATTTTGAAAAACTCTGTATTTCCCAATACTCTGCAAGCCAAGGACATAGTTCTTTCCCCAACCCTCACCTTGAATTTCCCTTATTGATTCCAGGGGCAACCACATGGTACACGCGCATATATGCACACAAGTGTGCACACTCCCATGAACACATATGTATAGGGCTACACTGCTATCTGTATTCCACAACAGAGCATATTTCCTCAAACTGAAAAAAAAAAAAAAAAAAAAAACACTAGTTCTGATGACCCAAAATTCAGAATCTGAACCTCAGTGGTAGCCCTGTAATTACAAAAAAAAGAAATTAATTAAAAACAGGGACCAGTCTCAGTTGTAGAATCTCAAGTTTTATTGACAACACAATGTATAGGCATCACAGAAGTAAATAAAGTGAGCCATTCCTGGTGGCTCATGCCTGTAATCTCAGACTTTGGTGAGGCCAAGGCAGGAGAATTGCTTGAGGCCAGAAGTTCAAGACCAATTTGGGAAATATAGTGAGATTCCATCTCCACAAAAAAATTTTTTTTAATTACCCAGGCTGGCGGCTCACACCTGTAGTCTCAGCTACTCAGGAGGCTGAGACAGGAGGACTGCTTGAGCCCAAGAGGTCAAGGCTGCAGTGAGCTGTGATGGTACCACTGTGCTGCAGCCTAGGTGACAGAGTGAGACCCTGCTTCAAAAACAAATGTAAATAAAGTAATACCCCAAGCTCAGTTCAGAAGACCAGCTGCCCCTGTAGTATGCTGTTGCAACCATCTGAATGACTCACACAACCTGCACTTGTACTTTAGTGCAAAATGGCAGTGAGAGTGTAATAAGTAGATAGAAGTGAGTCTCTGACTGTAAGAAATTATTGAGTGGTGGTTAACCCTAGAGGTCCAAACCCTTGACCTTCTCCCTCCAAAGGCATCTGGCCTGGTGAACATTGACAATGGCATAGACCCATTAGGGTTTGACATGCCATACACACACATTGGATCAGGGCATTCCAGGCATTTTCTGGAACTGGATATTCCCCAAAAAAGCAGCATCAATACATCTGGGTAGAACCAATACCAACTTTCCCTAGAACACTCATACCAGTCATGGGGTGGGGAAGGAATGTAAACTCTTGCCATCATAAAATCACAAAAGATAATTTTGAAACATTCTAAAGATTGGTTTCAAGCTGTATTTGATGATGTAAACCTGCACTATTCAATGACTCAGAAAGTCTCAGATACAAGTGATTGCTCATGCACAAAATAGCATTTCCAAGGAAGTTGAATCTGTTGAGACTGAAGGATAGACCAGTACCTTCAATACAGATCTTTCTCCTTCCTTTGATCTCTGGGAAGAAAGGACTGTTTAACACTCTTTTTAAGCTTTTTCAATATTTGGGAATTCTTATGGATAGCCTACACATGGGTACCCTCTAATCACTAGATTCTCCCATTCCCAGTATGGCCAGGTGGGCTCACTAGACAAGAGCCAAATGTCATCAATCTCACATAGCACAGTCCAATGCTTCCACACTGACCAGGAGGTCTGTCTTGCTCAGGCTCTTACTTCCTCCTGGCAGAAGTCCACAAGCCCTCCTCGGCCCCACTCACCACATTCACACACAAACCTCAGTGCCTTCCACACATTTGTTCTTCAATCCAACCGACAACAGTCTCACTCTTTCGTGGATGTCTGCAACATGAGGAGAAGTATAAGATAGAACTCTGGGTACTGAATCTATGCAAAAAAGAAAAAATTGAGTTGAATTTCTGCATATCCATGGCTCAAGGTAGTACTGCCTATGACCTGGACAAGAGGTCCCCCTGCTCTGCATCCTGTGCTTTAGAGGGCTCACTCCAGTCACACTCCTCACCACAAAGCAAGAAGTTTATGGAGCCAAACTTGCTCATGTGGAAGCTGCACGTCCTCTTGTAGACCCTGCTATGGGAATCTGGACCCTGGATTTTCCTGCCCAGGCATCCTTGAACCCACTTCCAAGGCTGGAATGGAATGTTTCACCGATCGCGCCTCCCAAAAGTGGATGGCACTGGTCATTTGCTCATCCCAGGCCAGAGGAGTAGCTAAGGAGCTGCTGTATTTAAGGACTATGGACACAGCTCTGGAGTGTAACCTGGAGTGTCCATACACATAGAGTGAGACCTCTCTCAGTACAAGACGGTCCTAGTGGTGGGGAGGAAAGCAGAGCAGGCAAGGTCTGGGCTCAGTTTTCCCCAAGCTGCCACATTTTATCAAAGAACTCTGAAAAACTTGAGAGTCATAACTTTGCACATAGCCTCCCAGGTCAATATAAACGTATATTTGTCAAGGTAAGAGAACAGAACAGATTTTATATAACAGATTACTAGTTTGAGTTATAATTTTTAAATATTTAAATATGTGGTTTGTGGGCCTCAATGTATACTCTTGTTCTAAAGACAATATTGGACCAGACCTGCTAAAATTTGTATTTGCTTACTGTTATTTTCTTCAGAAACCAACTTCTACAGGGGATCTATTTCTAATAAGTCTCAAGTTCACAATAAAACTCTTTAAGATTTCCCTAGAGCCAAAAACATTGCTCTTCAAAATAGCATAATGGACATTTCTCAAAAAAAAAATACATGCGGCCAATAAACATGAAAAAAAAAGTTCAATATTACTGATTATTAGAGAAATGCGAGTCAAAACCACAATGAGATACTGTTGCACACCAATCAGAATGGCCATTATTAAAAGCCAAAAACAACAGATGCTTGCGAAGTTGTGGAGAAAAAGGAATGCTTTTACACTGTTGGTGGGACTATAAATTAGTTCAACCATTATGGAAGACAGTGTGGCAATTTCTCAAAGACCTAGAGGCAGAAATACCATTTAATCCAGCAATCCCATTACTGGGTAGATACTCAAAGGAATATAAATCATTCATATAAAGATTCACGCATGTGTATGTTCAGTAAAGTGCTATTCACAATAGCAAAGACATCAATCAACCTAAATGTCCATCAGTGATAGACTGGATAAAGAAAATGTGGTTCATATACACCATGGAATACTATGCAGCCATAAAAAGGAATGACATCACGTCCTTTGCAGGGACATGGATGGAGCTGGAGGCCATTATCCTTAGCAAATTAATGCAGGAACAGAAAGCCAAATACTGCATGTTCTCACATATAAGTGGGAGTTAAATGATGAGAACACATGGACACATGGAAGGGAACAACACACAATGGGGCCTGTTGGAAGGTGGGGGGTGGGTGGAGGGAGGGCATCAAGGGAATAGCTAATGGATGCTGGACTTAATACCTAGGTGATGGGTTGATCTGTGCAGCAAACCACCATGGCACACATTTACCTATGTAACAAACCTGCACATCCTGCACATGTACCCCTGAACTCAAAATCTTAAAAAAAAAATAAAAAAATAAAAGTAACAGGATGAAAAAAATAGCATGATGCTCAATAAGCACCATTTTCATCAATGCTGGTATGTGATGTGCCTCAGGCAATCTTCAGTACTCAATCCTGAATCAGTCACATTCTCTGCTAAGCCAATCCTGTGTCACAGTCTAAGACTCCACTGATGTCAAATGCAATTGAAACCAAAATCAATTCCCATTGTGCTGTGCATCATACAAACATAGATTAACAGGAATAAAATAAATAATCATGCCCACTTTCCACTCCTGCTCACTCCCATGAAGGAACATTATGCTATTTAAAATCCTAATAAATTCCCAGTTTATTATGAAGCTCAAGGAAATGCATAAGGGAGAAATACTAAAAAGGCTAGCTGAGTGGATTTACACTAGAAAGTGCAGAAATATGCTAGAGAGATGAAATGGTGAATTGGAAAGAAAGCAAGGGAATATGAGAAAAACAATTTGAGAGGCAGAATTGGGGGATGGGGTCTGGGCAGAGTTGGGAGTGAGAGAGGAGGGAGATTTGAAAGCAGCTGCCACGTGTATGAGCTATTGAGAAATATATGTTGTAGTGGATTAAAGATGGCCAAAAACATTGCTACTACATCTACCAAGAGGGAGAATGTCAATCCATTCCTGTTGCTGTAACAAAGTACTTTAGACTGAGTAGTTTATAAACAACAGAAATTTATTTTCACAGTTCTGGGAGCTGGGAAGTCCAAGATCAAGATGCTGGCAGATTTAGTGCTTGGTGAAAGCCCATTCCTTATAGACAGTGTTTTCTTTTCATGGGAAGGAAGGGACAAATATTGTCCTCACATGGGGAAACGTATAAAAAAGGGACCAGGGCTTTCCCTTCAATCTCTTTTTATAAGAGAACTAACCCCACAAAGTGCCACCTTCATAACAATCATTTTCCACAAGGGCCCACCTCTTAATACTGTTACAGTGGGTCTTAGATTCGCAAATGAATTTTGGAGGGACACATTCAGACCACAGCAGAGAGTCTCCTTCAATTCCTTTAAATCTGAGATAGCTTGGAGACTGGCTTTGGCCAATAGAATGTGATGGAAGTGATGCCGTGTAACTTCTGAGACTGGGCCTAAAGAGATCTGAAGGTGCCTCTTTCATGTACTTGGAGCACTGCCTCTTAGAACTGAGCTCCCATGCTACGAGAAGTTCACGCCTTGTTGATTAGCCATAGTAAGGAAAACTGAGACATTCTGATGGACAATCTCAGTTGTGCTCCCAGCTGACAACTACCAACCACGGGAATGAGCCATCTTGGGTGCTCCAGCCCAAAGGAGCCGCCAAAAGACTATAGCCCCAGGCAACAGTACAAGAACTGAAACCACCCAACTGATCTCATCAACCCACAGAATTGCAAGAAGTAATAGCCAGTGATTGATATTTTCAGTCACTGATTTGAAGGTGGTTTGCTACAGAGCAATAAATTATGAAAACATGAGGAAAGAGGATTTTAAGACATTTCACTGGGCATTATGGACACATTCTCTTTATTGTGTGTTCTGAAGAGATTATAAGAAAAATAATTTTCCTTTCAATTATTTCTGCACATCAGCTTAGCATTGAGATGAAGTGGACAAGACACATAGGTTTCTTGTGAACTATACATGTAATACCAACGAGAAGTTCTGAATAATTAGCATAAAAATCATGCTTTTCATACTCATGCAGAAAAAATCTAGATTTTCATGCTAACAATTCAAAAGAATTTTTTTTAAAATGTAGCAAAGTTAAAAAGAAAATATATTTTGGGAGAAAATCTCCAATGACTCATAAAATTTGAAATAACTAAAAATTGTCAAAATTCCATGGCTAGCTCCATATTCCTCTCCAGAAACCACTACCCACCAACCCTTTAACTGCAAACCATGTAGAAACTAAGTATCTCCAAGTGATATACTATCCTTAACAGAACACCCAAGTTCAGCATCTAGACCAAATATAAAGATCTGTTAACAAAACCTGGGCTCTTCAGCATGTCAATCTCTCAAAGAACCACATGCTAACATATTTGAGAGATATTTAAAGCACTCAGAGAGACAACCCATTCCAGTTGAGATGACCATCACACACTGTGGGATTCCTTCCTCTCTAACCAATCCTTTTGGCTTGGAATACCCACAGCTGCTGTGAGTCAGTTCTCTTTAACAACAGCGTGCAATGCTGCCAAGTTTTGATGAGTGGGATTGTTACTTTCTATATGCAATTTAGATTTTTGTCATATTTGCACCCTAGACTATCCTACCTACACGGTTTAAAGATATTTAACTTTAGTCATAGCAGAGCCAGATAAGCACTTAGCCAAACTGTATTAGCCCATTTCATGCAGCTAATAAAGATATACCCAAAATTGGGTAATTTATGAAGGAAAGAGGCTTAATTGACTCACAGTTTCTCATGGCTGGATAGGCCTCAGGAAACTTACATCAGGCAGAAGGGGAAGTAAACATATCCTTCTTCCCATGGCAACAGAAAGAAGAAGTGTACAGTGAAGCTGGGGAAGCCCCTTATAAAACCAGCACTCACTATCACAAGAACAGCATGGAGATAATCACCCCCATGATTCAATCACCTTCCACTGTGTCCCACCCATGACACATGGAGTTATGGGAACTATAGTTCAAGATGAAATTTGGATGGAGACACAGCCAAACCACATCCTTCCACCCTGGCCCATCCCAAACCTCATGTCATCACATTTCAAAACCAATCATGCCTTCCCAATAGTACCTAAAGTCTTAACTCATTTCAGCATTAACTCAAAAGTCAATAGTTCAATATCTCATCTGAGACAAGGCAAGTCCCTTCTACCTATAAGCCATAAAATCAAAAGCAAGTTAGTTACTTCCTAGATACAATGGGGGTACAAGTGTTGAGTAAATACGTCCATTCCAAATAGGGCAAATAAGCCAAAACAAAGGTGCTACAGGCTCCATGCACATCCCAAATCCAGCAGGGTAGTCAAATCTTAAAGCTCTACAATCATCTCCTTTGACACCATGTCTCAAGAGGTGGGCTCCCATGGCCTTGGGTAGTTCTGCCCCCATGACTTTGCAGGGGATAGTACCCTTCCTGGCATCTTTCACAGACTGGCATTCAGTGTCTTCAGGTTTACCAGGTGCATGGTGTAAGCTGTCAGTGGATCCACCATTCTGGAGTCTGGAGGATGGTGGCCCTCTTGTCACTAGGTGATTCTGTGCGAGGGCTCCAACCCCACATTTCCTTTTGCACTGCCCGAGCAGAGGTTCTCTATGAGGGCCCCTCCCCTGCAGCAAACTTCAGCCTGGGCATCCAGGCATTTCCATACATCCTCTGAAATCTTGGCAGAAGTTCTCAAACCTCATTTCTTGACATCTGTGCACCCACAGGCTCAACACCATGTGAAAGCTGCCAAAGCCTGGGGCTTCCACCCTCTGAAGCAACATCTTGAGTTGTACTTTGGCCAATTTTAGACATGATTGGAGTGGTTAGGACATAGGGCACCAAGTCCCTACACTGCACACAGCAGAGGGACCCTGGGCCCAGCCCATGAAACCATTTTTTCTTCTTACTCTTCCAGGCCTGTGATGGGAGGGGCTGCCACAAAGGTCTCTGACATGCCTTGGAGACATTTTCCCCAGTGTCTTGGTGATTAACATTCAGCTCCTCATATCTTATGCTAATTTGTGCAGCTGGCTTAAATTTCTCCTCAGAATATGGGATTTTCTTTTCTATCACACTGTCAGGCTGCAAATTTTCCAAACTTTTATGCTCTGTTTCCCTTTTAAAACTGAATGCCTTTAACAGCTCCCAAGTCACCTCCTGAATGCATTAGAAATTGCTGCTTAGAAATTTCTTCCACCAGATACCCTAAATCATCTCTCTCATGTTCAAAGTTCCACAAATCTCTAGAACAGGTGCAAAATGCCACCAGTTTCTTTGCTAAAACATAATAAGAGTCATATTTGCTCCAGTTCCCAACAAGTTTCTCAACTCCATCTGAGATCACCTCAGCTTGGACTTTATTGTCCATATCACTATCAGCATTGAATGGTAACGCCATTCAACAAGTCTCTAGGAAGTTCCAAACTTTCCCACATTTTCCTTTCTTCTTCTGAGCACTCCAAACTGTGACAACCTCTGCCTGTTACCCAGGTCCAAAGTCACTTCCATGTCTTTGAGTAGCTTTTCAGCAGCGTCCTACTCTACCGGTACTAATTTACTGTATTAGTCCATTTTCACACTGCTAATAAAAATATACCTGAGATTGGGCAATCTACAAAAGAAAGAGGTTTAATGGACTTACATTTCCATGTGTCTGGGGAGCTCTCACAATGATCATGGAAGGTGAAAGACACGTCTCATATGGTGACAGACAAGAGAAGAGGACTTGTGCAGGGAAGCTCCCATTTTTAAAACCATCAGATCTATGCACACAAAACAGTAAATCTAGAAGAAATGGATAAACTCCTGAACAGTTACATCCTCCCAGGACTAAACCAAGAAGAAGCTGAATCCCTGAATAGATCAATAACAAGGGCTGAAGTTGAGACAGCAATTAATAGCCTACCAACTAAAAAAAGTCCAGGGCCAGACAAGTTAACAGCCAAATTCTACCAGAGGTCCAAAGAGGAGCTGGTATCATTCCTTCTAAAACTATTTCAAACAATACAAAAAGAGGGAATCCTCCCTAACTCATTTATGAGACCAACAACATCCTGATACCAAAACATGGCAGAGACACAACTAAAAAAGAAAATTTCAGGCCAGTATCCATGATGAACATTGATGTGAAAATCCTCAATAAAATACTGGTAAACCAAATCAAACAGCACATCAAAAAGCTTATCCATCATGATCAAGTTGGCTTCATCCCTGGGATGCAAGGCTGGACATACACAAATCTATAAACGTAATCCATCACATAAGCAGAACCAAAGACAAAAACCACATCTCAAAGACAAAAACCACATCTATCTCAATAGATGCATAGAAGGTCTTCAACAAAATTCAACAGCCTTTTATGCTAAAAACTCTCAATAAACTAGATATTGATGGAATGTATCTCAAAATAATAAGGGCTATTTATGACAAACCCACAGCCAATATCATACTGAACAGGCAAAAACTGGAAGCATTCCCTTTGAAAACTGACATTGGACAAGCAAGCCCTTTTCTCGCTTCTCTTATTCAACACAGTATTGGAAGTTCTGGCCACTGCAATTAGGCAAGAAAAAGAAATAAAGGGTTTTCAATTCGGAAAAGACGAAGTTAAATTGTCTCTATTTGCAGATGACATAATTGTATATTTAAAAGACCCCATTGTCTCAGCCCAAAATCTCCTGAAACTGATAAGCAACTTCAGCAAAGTCTCAGGATACAAAATCAATGTGCCAAAATCACAAGCATTCCTATACACCAATAACAGACTATCAGAGAGCCAAATCACGAGTGAATTCCCATTCACAATTGCTACAAAGAGAATAAAATACCCAGGAACACAACTAACAAGGGATGTGAAGAACCTCTTCAAGGAGAACTACAAACCACTACTCAAGGAAATAAGAAAGGAAACAAACAGATGGAAAAACATTCCATACTCATAGTTAGGAATAATCAATATCATGAAAATGGCCATACTGCCCAAAGTAATTTACAGATTCAATGCTATCCTCATCAAGCTACCATTGACTTTCTTCACAGAATTGGAAAAGAACCACCTTAAACTCCATATGGAACCAAAAGAGAGCCCACATAGCCAAAACAATCCTAAGCAAAAAAAAAAAAAAAAAAAAAGAAAGAAAAAAAAGCTGTAGGCATCACGCTATCTAACTTCAAACTATAATACGAGGCTACAGTAATCAAAACAGCATGGTCTTGGTACCAAAACAGGGATATAGACCAATGGAACAGAACAGAGGCCTCAGAAATAATGCCACACATCTACAACCACCTGATCTTTGACAAACCTGACAATAACAAGAAATGGGATAAGGATTCCCTATTTAATAAATGGTGCTGGGAAAACTGGCTAGCCATATGCAGAAAACTGAAACTGAAACCCTTCCTTATACCTTATACAAATATTAACTCAAGATGGATTAAAAACTTAAATGTAGGACCTAACACCATAAAACCCTAGAAGAAAACTTAAGCAATACCATTCAGGACATAGGCATAGGCAAGGACTTTATGACTAAAACACCAAAAGCAATGGCAACAAAAGCCAAAATAGACAAATGGGATCTAATTGAACTCCAGAGATTCTACACAGCAAAAGAAACAATCATTAGAGTGAACTGGCCACCAACAGAATGGGAAAAAAATTTTGCAGTCTACCCATCTGACAAAGGGCTAATATCCAGAATCTACAAAGAACTTAAACAAATTTACAAGAAAAAAACAAACAACCCCATCAAAAAATGGGCAAAGGATATGAATAGACACTTTTCAAAAGTAGACATTTATGCAGCCAACAAACATATAAAAAAATGCTCATCATCACTGGTCATTAGAGATGTGAAAATCAAAACCCCATTGAGATACCATCTCATGCCAGTTAGAATGGTGATCAGTAAAAAAATCAGGAGACAACAGATTTTGGAGAGGATGTGGAGAAACAGGAACGTTTGTACACTGTTGGTGGGAGTGTAAATTAGTTCAACCATTGTGGAAAACAGTGTGGGAATTCCTCAAGGATCTGGAAATAGAAATACCACTTGACCCAGCAATCCCATTACAGAGTATATACCCAAAGGATTATAAATCATTCTGTTATAAAGACACATACACACATGTGTTTATTGCAGCACTGTTTACAATAGCAAAGACTTGGAATCAACCCAAATGCCCATCAGTGGATAAAGAAAATATGGCACCTATACACCATGGAATACTATGCAGCCATAAAAAAGGATGAGTTCATGTCCTTTACAGGAACATGGATGAATCTGGAAACCATCATTCTCAGCAAACTGACACAAGAACAGAAAACCAAACACTGCATGTTCTCAATCATAAGTGGGTATCGAACAATGAAAACATAAGGACACAGGGAGGGGAACATCACACACCAAACCTGTCAGGGGTTGGGAGCTAAGGGAGGAATAACAGGGATTGGGGGGATTGGGGAAGGATAACGTTGGGAGAAATAGCTAATGTAGATGACAGGGGGATGGATGCAGCAAACCACCATGGCACATGTATACCTATGTAACCTGCATGTTCTGCACATGCACCCCAGAACTTAGAGGATAATTTTAAAAAAAAATTTAAGAAATAAAGCATATGTCCACATAAAAACGTATACACAAATATCCATAGCACCATTATTCCTAGTGCCTCAAAGTGGAATTGACCAAATGTCCTTTTGGCCAATGAATGAATAAACAAATATGATGTATTTTATATAATGGAAGAGTATTCAGCCATAAAAGGGAGTGAAGTACTGATAATGTACTACAGCCTGGATGAACTTTGAAAAGTTTATACTAAGTGGAAGAATCCAGTAACAAAAGATCACAAATTATATGATTTTATTAATACTAAATGTCCAGAATAACAAATCTATACAGACAGAATAAATCAGTGGTTTTCTTAGGGCTCAGATGAATGAGGAGCTTGGCCATGTCAGCTAAAGGGTAAGGGGGTTTCTTTTTGAGGTCATCAAATATTCTAAAATTAATTGCAGTTAACAGTTGCATAACTTTGTGATATGCTAAAAGCCAACAAATTGTACACTTTAAATGAGTGAATTATATGGTATGTAAATTACATTTCAATAAGGTTGTTACTGAAAATAAAATCTTCTTTAAAAAGAAGAAATTTCTTCTGCCAGATGGAGGAAATTTCTCTAGAGATGATTTCCCTAAGTCATCTCTGTCAAGTTCAAAGTTCCACAGATCTCTAGGGTAGGGGCAAAGTTCTGCCAGCCTCTTTGCTAAAGCATAACAAGAGTCCAGTTCCCAACAAGTTTCTTACTTCCATCTGAAACCACCTCAGCTTGGACTTGATTATTCATATCACAATCAGAATTTTGCTCAAAGCCATTCAACAAGCCTCTAGGAACTTCCCAACTTCCCCAAATTTTCCTGTCTTTTTCTGAGTCCTCCAAACTGTTCCAACCTCTGCCTGTTACTCACTTCCCAAGTCCTTTTCACGTTTTCGGTTATCTTTACTGCAGCACCCCGCTCTTGTTATCAATTTACTATATTAGTCTGTTCTTACACTACTAATAAAGACATACCAGAGGCCAGGCATGGTGGCTCATGCCTGTAATCCCAGCATTTTGGAAGGCCAAGGGGGGCAGACCAACTGAGGTCAGAAGTTCAAGACCAGCCAGGCCAACATGGTGAAACCCCATCTCTACTAAAAAACAAAAAAAATACAAATATTAGCCAAGCCTGGGTGACAGACTGAAACTCCACCTCAAAAAAAAAAAAAAAAAAAAAAAAAAACAGAGACTGAGTAATTTATAAAGGAAAGATGTTTAATTGACTCACAGTTCCACATGACTGGGGAGGCCTCACAATCATGGTGGAAGGTGAATAAGACAGCAAAGTCACATCTTAACATGGCAGAAGGCAAGGGAACCTGTGCAGGGGAATCCCATTTGTAACAACATCAGATCTTGTAAGACGTATTCACTACCACAATAACAGTATATGGGAAACAGCCCCATGATTCAGTTCTCTCCACCTTAAGACCCTGCCCTTGACACATGGGAATTATTTAAATTCAAGGTGAGATTTGGGTGGGGACAGAGCCAAACCATATCATACATCTTCTTTCAAGCAGAAATATGAGTTTATGGCTGAATCAATGTATTTGTCCACCCATCAGATGAACTACTTGTGGTATTATAGAAAACATAGTCTCTTTTCTCCATGGGTAGAAGGGCTGCATCCCCAACCCCGGAGGTTCTAGATCCTGAGCCAAACTTCATGGTCCACGGGAGTCAGTTGGAGTCTTAGAAGATCCAGACACTGCCTCATGTACTGATTTCTGCAAAAATGAACTAATTATTTCCTCAATCACCTCCAGGAAAGCACCATCAATAGCTGGATCATATGTAATCCAACCACAAACTGAACTATCTCTTTGGATGGTAGAAACACCTCAATGCATAATTTAGGCTTTAGCTAGAACCTTAGACATGGTACCAGAAGAAGGCTACTAATTAGGTTCCTCTTCAAATCAATTTTATTTAAATATTTGTTCACCATTCCCTTAGCAATATGGAGATATTAAATTTCCATTCTCAAAAAGTATTTAAGACATATATATAATGTGTTTTATTTAAAAAACAAAATTTATTAAATAATACATGAAAAACTATTTGCTATGTAAATAAAGTAAACTACGTGTTCCTGGTAAACTGTACTATAGAGTGCCTTAATTCGGCAACACGTATGAAGCTGTCATTCATAGTAGAGTTTTAATCAAGAAGTCCGTTAACTGAAATAACTCAAGTTTATCACCTGCTGTATCAGTTAGGATTGCATTTGATTGAGTGGTTTAATTAGACTGTACTGGCTTTTTTTAAATTAGAAACTATGTACAGAGTGGTTTAAATTATTAAAGTCTGACCTCTGGCTTAGGTGGTGACATGATTAGGCTTTGTATCCCTACCCAAGTTTCATAGTGAATTGCAATCCCCAGGTGTTCAGGGAGAAACCTAGTGGGAAATGATGGGATTATGGGGGTGGTTTCCCCCATGCTGTTCTCATGACAGTGAGTGAATTCTCATGAGATACAGATGGTTTTATAAGTGTCTGGCAAGTTCCTCCTTCGCTCACTCTTCTCTCTCTTGCCACCATGTAAAAAGGTCCTTGCTTTCCCTTTGCCTTCAGCCATAATTGTAAGTTTCCTGAGGCCTCCCCAGCCATGTGGAACTGTGAGTCAATTAAACCTCTTTCCTTTATAAATTACCCAGTCTCAGGTAGTATTTCTATAGCAATGTGAGAATGGACTAACAGAGGTGGGAAGAGAAAGGATCACATATTGATCTCCCATAGTGTCTTCCCCACCACTCCCTTACTTTCAGCCCTAACTGGCAAAGCTGTAATTCTGGCAATTACTTTCTTTTTCCTTTTTTTGTTTTGCTTTTTTAATACTGATGCAAAATGTCTAGTTAAGGGAAAAGAATCATGCCAGAAAATCAAGTAACTTTAAATTAATTTTCCAAGCACACACACAGAAAAGTTCCACATGTCACATGACAAAACAGATACCCGGTATCCATTCCATCATTTGCAGGATTCAATGAGTTCCTTGCTTTTGATATCTTCAGGTCTTGGTACCATTTCCCTCTTCTTGGAACATTCTGTTTCCTCCCTCTTAACTCTAAATAGTTCACTGATAACTTGTCAGTCTATTCGCAGTTTGTATAAAGTTTGTTCTAAGAAGTCCTTCTGGGATCCCCAAATCTAGGTTAGGCATCCTGACTACCTGTTCTCTGTTTCTGTTCTTCTCATCATAGCCTTTGTCACACCTTGCTATAGTTATCTGTTCACATGCCATCATCTGCTGCACTCCAAGTTCTAGGTGGATAGTGATGGTGTTTGTAGTCCAGCACCTACCTAGCACACAGAAGTTGCTGAATAAAACATATATGAGTAAGTATATAAATTTATAACAGTCTCCTATGGTTCTAGATCTTTGATTTATTTATTTCTGTATTTATTTATTTAATTCTACTTTAAGTTCTGGGATACATGTGCAGAACGTGCAGATTTGTTACATAGGTATACGCATGCCATGGTGGTTTGCAGCATCCATCCCCGCCATCATCTACATTAGGTATTTCTCCTAATGTTAGCACTCCACAATCCCCCCACTCCCTGCTATTCCTCCCCATCCCCCTCACCCCCCAACAGGCCCTGGTGTGTAATGTTCCCCTCCCTGTTTCCATGTTCTCATTGTTCAAGACCCACTTATGAGTGAGAACATGAGGTGTTTGGTTTTCTGTTCTTGTGTCAGTTTGCTGAGAATGATGGTTTTCAGCTTCATCCATTTCCCTGCAAAGGACAAGAACTCATCCTTTTTTATGGCTGCATAGTATTCCATGGTGTATAGGTGCCACACTGTCTTCATCCAGTCTATATTCAGTCTATATTTGGTGGGAATTTGGGTTGGTTCCAAGTCTTTGCTATTGTGAACAGTGCTGCAACAAATAGCCACAAGTTATATGAGGCAGCTCGTCTTCTCTGATTTAAGTTCTTGCTGGCTCCAGTGAACACTGTTTCCTTCCTTAATCCTTCTCACTTCCCAGCATTTCTAGTCTCTGGTTGTTGCATCATCTCTTGTTAGTGCCTATAATGGTTAATTTTATGTATAAACTTGGCTGGGCCATGGGATGCCCAGGTATTTGGTCAAACTTTATTCCAGGTTTTCTATGAAGGTATTTCTGGATGAGATTAACATTTAAATCAATAAACTGAGTAAAGTGGATTATCCTTCATAGTGTGGGTGGGTCTCATCCAATCATCTGAACCCCCACATAAAACAAAAGTCTGACCCTTCCCAAGGAGCAGGGAATTCTCCTTCCTGACAACCTTCAAGCTGAAACAACAGCCTTTTGCAGCTCTACAGTAGCCATCCAGCCTTTGGACTGGAACTGGGACATTGGCTCTGCAAACTTTGGACTTCCATAATTGTGTGACCAATTCCTTATAATAAACCTCTTTTCAAAAATCATCTCTTGGTTTCATTTATCTGGAGAACCCTGTCTACCATAGTTCCCTTATTCTTGTTAACCATCTCTGTAAATAGTCTCTTCATTGAATTACTTTTTTAAGTGTTTTGGTCCTTCACCTGTGTCTGCCAGAATGCTACATGATGCATAAGGTTTTCTTTTGTCTTCACAATGTTCAAATGTAGGCAACCAGGTTCAAGAGTCCACAGCGTTGCTCCTCTGTCTCCCTATTTTGCCATCCTTGGCAAGTGACTTCCATTATCATACTTCAGGATGATAGAGGAATAAAATGGAAAGGGACTAAGAGCTTTCTTCTACAAGGCATTACTTAGAAATGTAATTTTATCCCAGCACTTTGGGTGGCTGAGGTGGACGATCACTTGAACTGAGGAGTTCAAGACCAGCCTGGGCAACATAGTGAGTACCTGTCTTTACTAAAAATTAAAACTAAAATTCAGCTAGGCATGGTGGCGTGTGCCTGCAGTCCCACAGCCTTGGGTGGCTAAGGCAGGAAGATCACTTGAGCCCAGAAGATCAAGGCTGCAGTGAGTTATGGTAACACCACTGCCCTCCAGCCTGGGCAACAGAGTGATATCCTGTCTCTAAAAATAGCAACAATAACAAAATGTAATCTGCCGCTCTCCCCCTCCGGATATACTTTAGCCCATACTTTACTGTCCAAAATCATGCTCATGGCCACTCCTACCTGCAAGGGAGCTAGAGATATTGAGCACTTTGTTTTCTAGTCTTAAGATAGAGAAAGGCAAGGAATGAAGGAGCTAGTTGACAGGTCAGACGGCCCCCATCAACAACTGCCACATTTGCTTTTCTTAACCTCATATCCATTTTCCTCATATGTTACCACTGTTCTCATATTTCTTTTAACACATTTTCTAAAAAGGGAGAAAAAACCTTTTCCCCTGACCCAGTTGCAAAATTATTTTCCTTTCTGCCATCATCCCTGACTTCTGATTCTGCATCACAAAAGCCAAAAAACAAATTCTTCTGTCGCAGTAGCCCCCTCACAGGATGCAGAAAGAACATAATGGACCAGAGAAACCAGAATATTCTTAGCAGGTAGAAGGAAATGAAAGTCTAGGAACACACAGATATTAATATTTCGCATGCCATTGTAACTGTTTTCAGAATTTCAGCTGCTGACAACTGCCAGCTCCAGACAACTATCAAGTGGCTGACCTTAGAGCTGGTGACGCCACCTGTAGTTACATTGCATAATTTGCACTTACACAGCACCACGATGCTAAACAGAAATTTAAAAATACACAACATATGTACATTTATATAATTTTTTCTCTCAAAATTTCTAACATCATTATGGTCACAAATGGCTGCCTCACCCCCCTAAGAATCACATCCGTGTTTCATATGGGCTTTGTTGAATAGAGGAAGCTCTCCCCCTGTTCCTGGGAAGTGATACAAATTTATATGTTACCAATCATTACATACTACGAACTACTTAGGGTGTGGTCTGCAGACATCTGAGCTAACTGGCATCAAATATCCAATTGACTGCAATGGCAATTCAGTGACCCTATAATCAGCTCTCTAGGTAGTTGCTTTCTATCACTCAAGGAGTAAAAGACTATCCAAGAACAACAACAACAAAAAAAAATCAGCATTCAGAGAGAAATGTAAGACAACCAGGGAAGAAAGATGGACCTTCGCTGTTGAGTCATCTCTGACTTGTGATGCACTTCCCAGACATCTCAGCCTTCCTTCAGTATTTCCCTCTTAGGAGCAGCCTCAATACTTAGATACTAAGATGGATAGTTCAGTGACACTGACCTGAAATATTCTGAGGTTAGCACTGCAAAAAGACTTCCTCTATTTTCAAAGATCATTGCATTACTTGTAATATAATGACCTAAAAGACATTTGGAAATTAGTTTAGAGGATCAGAAGCCTTTTAGAAAAGGTGATGCTCTATTTTATAAGTAAATATGTGTTGATTCTCCCATTATAAATCTTTACATCACTTGTCTTAGTGTTTCTTAGAATGGTTGTTCTACTGAATACCAGAACATATCAAAAAAGCACTCAACCTAAATAAATATTTTTAAATCATTTCTGTCAGTATTTTACATTTTCAGTCATACTTCATAAGCCTGATCACAACCTTTGAGCTCAAATAATAATTATTATTAATCAATTTAACATAATGCTTAACACTTATTAAATTTAGTAAACAATTTTTAATATTGTAAGGCAGGTAACTTTGCTTTATAAACAGGAAAGAAGCCATGCTGGCCAGGCGCTCTGGCTCACACCTGTAATCCCAGCACTTTGGGAGGCTGAGGCGGGTGGATCACGAGGTCAGAAGATGGAGACCGTCCTGGCCAACATGGTGAAACCCTGTCTCTCTTCAAAAAAAAAAAAATTTTTTTAAATTAGCTGGGCGTAGGGGGCTACTCAGGAGGCTGAGGCAGGAGAATCACTTGAACCTGGGAGGTGGAGGTTGCAGTGAGCCAAGATCGCGCCACCGCACTCCAGCCTGGTGATAGAGACTCCGCCAATCAATCAATCAATCAATCAATAAGCCATGCTATTGGAATCCATATATGTTCCTTCAAATCTGTACCTCAATTTATTGTTTTTATGCCTACACACTTCAATAGCTACTAAAACCCAGATGCTTTCTGTATATACACCATGCCAGTCCTCCTTAAATCAATTGCAGCTTCTCTTGATTAACCAAGGGTAGAATGATTCACTATGTCAATAAATATTCTGAATCACAGAACAATGTAGTGGATGTGGCAGACAGCTGCTGAACATATTTAAACCTCATATGGCAGTTTAAAAAGGCATTTATCCTAAAGTGCATGTCAGTCTCTGGACAAAATTACAATGATGTAGTTTTCCTCACTTGAAATTTACATCTTAATGAAAGCACATTAGTGTATTAATAGGCAGATCTTTTCAGGCCACTACCAAGACTCATTGCTTTGCAATCTTATGTTGTTTTAGAGATCCTAGTCCACTACTTTAAAGTGGTACACATAAATGTTAAGCCTCCATAGTGTATTTTAAATAATAGGGAAGTATTTTCTCTTTAATAGAACTAGTTTCAACATTGATAAATCATTTTTAATCTACAGAGGGAAAAGTATTACCAGAGAGCTTTCTCTCAGTTTATATAGAGGTAAGACCATTCTTAGCCTCAAATTCAAACTGCTGCCTTTCTAAATTCCAGTAGGATTGACTATAGTCTTAGTTCCACCATAAGATTGATTAGAACATTGAAAACAGAGAACTAACTGGTTTCTATTTCTTTGAAAAGGTAGCTGTAAAACCTTCAGCATGCAGGTAGATGCCAAATATTCCCAACTATGGCCAAGTCATCAATTACAATGTTGAGTGCCCCATGCAAAGAACAGCATGGTATTATCCAAGATCAGTAAAAGCATACATGTTAATGTAGCTAGCACTTCCATAGCACTTTCTTTGTGCCAGGTATTATTATAAATGCCTTACATAAACTGACTCACTTAATCCCCACAAATAACCCTGTAGGGTAAAAACTATTATTGTCCCTATGTTATAGATAAGGAAACCAGGTAAAGAGAAGTTAAGTAACTCTGCTCAGGGTCAACAGCTAGAAATTAGTAGTATGTCCTCAGAATCTGTGATATTACATAATATCCTGACCTAAAGGCATATGTTTAACTATCAAGAAACTTAAAAATTCCACTGGGAGGAAAAAAAAAAAAAACTTTTTAGCAAGATAATACATTAGATTAAGGAAAAGTAAAGAGCTGCTAAGGGACACACTATATTAATAAGCAAAGCATTGTGATCAGAGAATACCCCAATTCTGTTTGCATTAGAGACAAGGGATGCAAATAATGTCTTTGATTAATATTCTCTTTAATTAATAGAAGTCCTGGGCTGTGATTAAATCTTTCAAACATTGTATCTGAGAGTTCTGAAGTTGTATGAAAGACTGGGATTGATTGATAAATAACAGGCTCAGTCATCCCTGTGTGAAGCACTGGCCAGCACAGCTATTCAGCTATTCCAGGAGACCCCTCTCTGAGTTTGACCCAACTGATTTGAGCAATTGTCTTGCTGTGCAGATAATGTCACAGGAATAGGAAGCTTCTGGAAGAGCAGCATGGCCTTGCTGACTATGCATTAGCCATGAGATAAATGCCTACAGATAAAATGACCAACTTGTCTGGTTTGGCCAGAGACTTTCTCAGGCTTAGCACTGAAAGTCCCACATTCCAGGAACCTCTCTTTCCTGGGAAAACTGAAACAGTTTGTCATCTAAGAGCCAGTGCTGTCTTGGCTGTGGGCAAAGCAGCTGGGGTTTGAGGCAAAGAACAGAGGCCTCAGAAAGACAGATTTATAACCCAATGCTGCCTCTGCCACTCACAATACAATCTGGGACAAGTCACTTAACCTCTCTGAGATCTCATTTTTGCTATCTGGAATATAAGTATAATTGCCCCCATTACTTTTACTGAAAAATAAATGAGAAACCATGAAAAGTTTCTGAAAAAGTGTCTGACATAAAATAGCTGCCCAGCAAATAGTAGGTGTTTGTACTATATTCCAGGAATTATAAAATCAAACCGTAACTATATAAGCAACTCTGTCTAGACAGGGTTTTTAAAAATTTTCTTGAAGTGGGAAAGGGGTGAATTTATGATAATGATTATTTCAGCTTTTAGAAAGTCAATTCATTTAATGGGATTTATTTATCAAAAGGCCATGTTGACTCATGCCCAATGGTTGTAAGATCATGTTCTTTCGAAACTCCATTTATGAGTAAAATTCAAATAGTCTTTTCTAAAGTTTATGTTTAAGAACGTATTCACATTTGAAAAAATTGAAAAAAATGGAAAAGTTTGAAAAAATGAAATGAGCAATTTCATTTCAGTAAAATTTTAGGAAGACAAAGGTTTACGGAAAGAAAATTATCCAAAATGTCAAATTACCTCAGTTAAACTATAAGGTTCTTAAACTAACCAAGGTTTTTATCTAACAAAGCTCTGGTTTATACTACTTATGTTTTAAATTTTTACTTAGAAGAGAATCAGTACATAATCTTATTCTTTAATATGGCCAGCTAGGATAGCTTTCCAAGAATACATCTCTTAAATTCTATAATTTTTGTTTTTGTATTGATTTTTAAAATTCATTTTCAACAAATTATTATTTTTGTGTTCTATGTTTTTCTCTAAACACCTACTAAAGTAAATACAATTTGCTATACTTGAATTTTTAATTATATAAAAAGAAGGTATTTTGATTAATGAATTTCAAAATTTAATCTCTGATTATCTACCTTCTACTATAGAAAGGCTTTAATACACACTCCCAAGTACAGAGGGAAAAGTGAAGCATTCCACACTGGAATCTGTTTTACCTACGTAGAAAATCTTTTGCTTGAGTATAACATTGAATAAGAATTTTCAAACCTTACTAAAAATTTTCATTCCTAAAATAATATTTCTACTATATTTTAGAAATCATTTTATATTTAAGCTCACAAAATTTTTAGTTTATGACATGTACAATTTAGGCTGAACAGTTAAAAGATTCTGAGAAGGAAACTTGAATTGCTCAGAGAAAGTGTAAAATCCCATGTGTTACTAAAATCAAGGGACTGTCTGTGATATGATAAAAATTTTCTGAATGCGGTGCAAGTTGGATACTTCATTTAAAAACTCCCCACCCACACTGTTCTCTGAAGCATATCTCAAAGCCCCAACCAATCCTCCCATTCCTTAGCATAGAATACATGTTGGTTTCTTTTTTGTAACATGTGCTTTCTTTAAAGTCAAATGTATGACACTGAATCTTGAAACATTACAGGAAAGTTATTTAGATTCTTCTGGTTACTGCAACATAGCAAAAAAAAAAAATTAAAAATCCCCCCTCTCTACTGCTCTTAAATATCAGCTCTTTAAATAGAGATCCTGTTAATATTTTATGAAATAACAAACTGCCTTTTCCATTCATATTTCTTTATATTTCACATTGTGCCTTATTTTTTCTCTGCTCACAGATTTCTGATGATTCTAGAATTCATGAGATGAGTCCAAGTAATACATTCAGTAACTAATCTAAGCATTTGCAGCCACTGAATGTATCACCTGGACTCATCTTTTGAGCATGTTTTTAATTCGGTAGAGAAGACTAAATAAAAATCTTTCTAATACATTACACTTGTAAAGAAGCATATTAGATCTGTTTAATAAATA
The DNA here is from genome assembly GCF_030222135.1 of Aotus nancymaae. Lineage (NCBI taxonomy): Eukaryota > Metazoa > Chordata > Mammalia > Primates > Aotidae > Aotus > Aotus nancymaae. Next base: position 29,231,607 of record NW_026988435.1, read on the forward strand.
AATATTTGCTAATTAAGTTGGCTGTCAATGTTATAAGCAAATTACTTTACAAATGGCTGGTCTGGAATTTCAGGAGCACTAAGAATTGCTGAAGTAACTTATTTATTCAAATGTTTTTAAACTGTGCCATATTACCACAGTGCAGTTCTATCCACAAAACTGAACTAAACAAGAAAAACAAATTCACCTGAATGCCTAAGAGAGCGCACCATGAGTCTGTAGTTCAGTTTTGATCCATAGGAGAAAAAACAAAAATAATACAGATTGTTTCAACTATTCTCTATTCTCTAAATCTCAAGATTTCAAATTTTCACTAATATCAAATGCCACCCCACCACTACCAAACAGAATCTGTTTATTGAAGGAACCAGCACAAGTGGGTGGGTTTCTAAGAAATCATATTTCAACAATTATTTTTATTTTCAAAGTTTAAATCTTTCCTGAATTACTATTTAGCTGGCAAAATCGACTAAAAGTCCATTAAAATTATATACCTTTCTACTTCCTAGCCATAAAATCTGGCCTTAGAGTCTTAGAGGTAGATAATTATATTTTAGAGAACCTTGAAGCTGGTTTGTTGTAGTAAGATAATTTACATATTTCTAGATGTTTAATTTTTGTCCACAACAAATTTAAAGTTTAAAAATGTAACTAATAGGAATGAGCATTGCTTTAACTGTTGAGTTAAAGAGTAAAGAAAAATGGGTATTGTGTCATTAAAATAGAATAGAATCAAATGCTTCATTTTAGCTCTTCAGAAAGGTGGTATCATCAGTGTGCTCTTGAGCCATTTTTGCCGTTTATTGTAGATTTATGATTTCTAATGGAATTAAATAAAGTACTTAAATTGCACAATAAAATACTCTCGTGCCACTGAAACTCCTTAGCTGTGAATTCAATAGGTTTCTGTAATTTTTGTGAAATCTTTTACCTAATTTTTTATGTATGTAAGTGTAAGCTGAAAGTTTCTTCATTTTTCTGCATGATCAATGGCCTATTTGACTGGCATTTTCTCTTTTAAAAAAAAAAATTCCCCTAGGCTAGGTGCAGTGGCTCACACCTGTAATCCCAGGACTTTGGGAGACCAAGGTGGGTGGATCGCTTGAGCCCAAGAGTTACAGAGCAGACTGGGCAACATATGGAGACCTTGTCTCTATAAATGATTTAAAAATTAGCCAGGTGTGGTGGTGCACATCTGTAGTCTCAGCTACTCAGGAGGCTGAGGTGGGAGAATTATCTGAGACTGGGAAGTCAAGGCTGCAGTGAGGTATGATCATGCCACTGCGCTCCAGCCTGAGTGACAGAGTGAGACCCTGTCTCAAAAATAAAAATAAATGTATCTGGTAAACTTGCAAATAGAAATGGCCTCGTTGATTCTAGTTATTTTGCACACTTTATGAAAATTTAAAGTGATAATGAGCACAGCTTTTCGCACTCCCTACTCTATAACTTCTTCCTTATTATCCATCTCTAAATTCTTCTGACTGTGGTACCGTTCATCGAAAAATAAAGCACTGAGTGAGCTAGCATTGAAATTGTAAGAACAGTGGCAATTACTGCATAACACCAAGCAGAAGAGCAATATCTATCCTTCCTCACTGCTAGAAACCATAGAAGGGCTTAATACAATCACTCATTACGATTAACTCTCTACATTTTAACCACATAATTCTCAACATTAGGAAGATGTAACATGTTCACTTGCCTAGAGACAAAGAATAAGATAGCCTAGAATTCAAAACTGCAGTTGATAACAGACCATGGAGAAGACTGACCAGAAAATAACAAGCCTGGGAGGTCTGATAGGCATGGGAGTGCATGAGGTGCACAAGAAACATATGGGGCATGTCACAGTCAAGAGATCAAGTCCTCTTGAGAGATGACTGCCTAGAGGGAAATTAAAAGAAATCAGAGTTTAATGCCACCTGATTAAAAAAAAAAGCAGACTCAAAGAGATCATGCGATTGGCAGAATAATGGCCCCTTCTAAAGATGTCCTGAGAACCTGTCAATATGTTATACTACATAACTAAGGGAATTAGGGTCGCAGGTGGAATGAAGGTTGCTATTCAGCTGGCCTTTTTATAGAGCGATTTCCCGGATTGGCTGGGTGGGCTTAGTGTCATCACAAAGGTTCTTAGAAGTGGAAGAGGGCGACAGAAGAAGGGAGACCAAGGAAGAGAAGTGAAAAGGGACCAGGGCCAGAGAGAGTCTATGTTGCTGGCCTTGAAGATGAGGAAGCGAATCATAAGCCAAAGCATGTGGGCAGCCTCTAGAAGCTGGAAAAGTCAAGGAAATGGTTTATCTCCTAGAACCCCAAGAAAAATATGCAGCCTGTCAACACCCTGATTTTAGACCAATGAGACCTGTGTCAGCCTTCTAACCTACGGAAGTGCAAAATAATAATAAATTTGTGTTGTTTTAAGCTACTAAGTGTGTGGCAATTTGAGTTGGCAGCAGTAGAAAGCTAGCATAGACACGTGCTCAGGAACTGAGAACAAACAGAGAACAAACAGGACATTTGATAAACATGGAAAGAATGAAAAAATGAGCAAATAAAGAAATACAGGGAAGTCAGCAACCACATTTTGGGATACATTAAAGATAAGAAAGTCCTTATGAGCCACACAACATAATGATGACAAATGAGCTAGAGACTCGTCTCAGCAGCCATCTGCCCTGAACTATCCCATTCTATTGAATGTTGACAAACCATGTCTAGTGAAGTATGAGCAATAATAAGAAAAAAATTGTAATATTTAAATATTAATTTTTAAATAAATAAAAATCAGGCTTATTTCCCAATCCCCCAAGTTATAGTGGCAGTTAATCAAGACTGAGAAAATGGTTATACCTTAAAGCTGCTGACCTTTCATCAGGCAATTAATGCAACCTCACTCCACTCTCTTCCTCCCACCATAAAAAACATCAGTACCAGTCACCCCACTGCACCATGCTCTTCATGTCTCCTAGGTCTTCAAGTCTACTACTGCCTCCGTTGTCTACTGGTTAGCTCCTAAGTATCGTTTATTTCACAGGTTTCCTCAAAGAAACCTTCATTTGGCTACTGATTGAGCTCAGTCCCTGTATTAGTCCGTTCTCACACTGCTATGAATACCTGAGACCAGATAATTTATAAAGGAAAGAAATCTAATAGGCTACTGGTTCCACATGCTGTACAGGATGCATAACTGACAAGACCTTAGGGAGATTTTACTCATGGCAGAAGGCAAAGCCAGAGCAGGCATCTTCCCATGGCCAGAGCGGGAGGAACAGAGAGAGAGAGGAGGAGCTACACACTTTTAAACAATCAGCTTTCATGAGAACTCACCCACTCTCACGAAAACAGCACCTGGGGGATGGTGTTAAACCATTAGAAACCACCCCCATGATCCAATCACCTTCCGCCAGGCTTGCCTCCAACACTGGAGATTACAATTCGACATGAGATTTGGCTGGTGACACAGATCAAAACTATATCAATCCCCTATTGCATATTCCTATCGATGCTTGTATACTCTACTTTAGGACATTTGTTTCACAACTGGGATTTGCCAGTATACCCTAAAGTGCGAATGCTGGTACAGCCCAACAGTACAGAGAAGCATCAAGACCATTTTGTATTCATACTAATACAAATCCACTCTGCTGGTTTAATTGGACCAAACCTGCTCTACTGAGCCGTCACAAATGCACCCAAAAGACAGGAATAATGTCTGCCTTACTCAACAGTAACTCCTCAGTTCTAGTCCTGTGTCTGATAGAAGATGAGTGTTCTGACAAATTTTCATGGAATTAAAAAATTGAAAGACCAAAACGACAAAATCTAGGTATTTTCAAAAAATGCATTCTTGTATTCCAATTTTCATTTCTGTCACAAAAATGAGTGTTTGGGGCTACCATGTGTATTCTCCTTAAAAGTTAAAATACTGGCTCTTATATATTTTTTCAGCAAAAAGATAAAAAATATTTTCTGACCTATGTTTTTAGCTTAAAATATAGATAAACTATAAATTATGTCATGTGCATGTGCATATAAATATATACATACACTATATCAGTCAAGGTCCTCCAAAGAAACAGAACCAATAGAATGGATGGATGCATGGATGGATGGATGGATGGAGGGATGGATGGATGGATGGATGGATGGAGAGAAATAAAATATCACGAATTGGTTTACATGATTATGGAAGCTTGAGAAGTCCCACAATTTGCCATCTATCAGATAGACACTCAGGAAAACCAACGGTGTCGTTCCAGTCTGAGTCTGGAAGCCTGACAACAGGGAGCACCAATGGTGTAAGTTTGCATCAAAGTTCAAAAGTCTGAAAACCAGAGGGACAACAGTACAAGTTACAGTTTAAGTCCAAAAGCCTGGGAACCAGGAACACAAAAGATGTAAGTCCCATTCTGAGAGCAGAAGACAGATGTCCCAATACTAACAGGCAAGCAGGAAAGGGATGAATCTTCCCTTCCTCCACTTTTTGTTATATTCAGGCCCTCAACAGATGGAATGAGTTCACCCATATTGGAGAAAGCAATCTTCTTTACTCAGTCTACCTATTCAAATGCTAATCTCTTCCAGAAACACTCTCATAGACACACAGAAATAACGTTTAACCAAATATCTGGGCACCCCATGATCTAGTCAATTTGACACATAAAAATAATCATCATACACATATACATATGTGTTTTTGACATCTGCTGTTACTTTGTCCACTGAAGACTTGAACCACTCAAAGTCATCTGTAAGGTTTGGAATCAAATTTTTTTTTTTTTTTTTTTGTACTTTAGGTTCTCAGGTACATGTGCAGATCTTGCAGGATTGTTGCATATGTACATACATGGCAAGGTGGTCTATCACCTTCATCCTCCCATCACCTATATCTGGTATTTCTTCCCATGTTATCCCTCCCCACACCCCACTGTCCCTACCCTAGCCCCACCAGCTGACCAAAGTGTGTCATGCTCCCCTCCCTGTGTCCACATGTTCTCATTGTTCAACATCCGCCTATGAGTGAGAATATGTGGTGTTTAGTTTTCTGTTCTTGTGTCAGTTTGCTGAGAATGATGGTTTCCAGATTCATCCTTGTCCCTATGAAGGACATGAACTCATCATTTTTTATGGCTGCGTAGTATTCCATGGTGTATATGTGCCACATTTTCTTTATCCAATCTATCATTGACGGACATTTGGGTTGGTCCCAAGTCTTTGCTATTGTAAACAGTGCCGCAATGAACATATGTGTGCATGTGTCTTTATAATAGAACAATTTCTAACTCTTTGGGTATATACCCAGTAATAGGATTGCTGGGTCAAATGGTATTTCTATTTCTAGATCTTTGAGGAATCACCACACTGTCTTCCACAATGGTTGCACTAATTTACAGTCCCACCAACAGTGTAAAAGTGTTCCTATTTCTCCACATTCTCTCCAGCATCTGTTCTCTCCAGATTTTTTAATGATCACCATTCTAACTGGTATGAGATGGTATCTCAATGTGGTTTTGATTTGCTTTTATCTAATGACCAATGATCATGAGCATTTTTTCATGTTCGTTGGCCTCATATATGTCTTCTTTTGAAAAGTGTCTGTTTGTGTCCTTCATCCACTTTTGAATGGGTTTGTTTTTTTCTTGTAAATCTGTTTTAGTTCTTTGTAGATTCTGGATATTAGCCCTTTGTCAGATGGGTAGATTGCAAAAATTTTTTCCTGTTCTGTTGGTTGCTGGTTTGCTCTAGTGATTGTTTCTTTTGCTGTACAGAAACTCTGGAGTTTAATTATATCCCACTTGTCTATTTTGGCTTTTGTTGCCATTGCTTTTGGTGTTTTAGCCATGAAATCCTTGTCTATGCCTATGCTCTGAATGGTTTTGCCTAGGTTTTCTTCTAGGGTTTTTGTGGTGTTAGGTCTTATGTTTAGATGTTTAATCCATCTGGAGTTAATTTTAGTGTAGGGTGTCAGATAGGGGTCCAGTTTCTGCTTTCTGCACGTGGCTAGCCAGTTTTCCCAATACCATTTATTGAACAGGGAATCCTTTCCCCATTGCTTGTTTTTAACAGGTTTGTCAAAGATCGAGTAATTGTAGATGTGTGGTGTTGCTTCTAAGGCCTCTGTTCTGTTCCATTGGTCTATGTCTCTGTTTTGGTACCAGTACCATGCTGTTTCGATTACTGTGTCCTTGTAGTATAGTTTGAAGTCAGGCAGCATGATGCCTCCAGCTTTGTTCTTTTTGCTTAGGATTGTTTCAGCTATGCAGGCTCTCTTTCGGTTCCATATGAAGTTTGAAGTGCTTTTTCCCAGTTCTGTGAAGAAGGTCATTGGTAGCTTGATGAGGATAGCACTGAATCTATAAACTATAAGAAACTATATCTATAAGAATCAATTTTCACCATATTGATTCTTCCCAACCATAAGCATGGAATGTTTTCCCATCTGTTTGTGTCCTCTCTTATTTCATTGAGCAGTGGTTTGTAGTTCTCCTTGAAGAGGTCCTTTACATCCTTTGTTAGTTGTATTCCTAGGTATTTTATTCTCTTTGTAGCAATTACAAACGGGAGTTCACTTTTGATTTGGCTGTTTGTCTGTTATTAGTGTATAGAAATGCTTGTGATTTCTGCACATTGATTTTGTATCTGAGACTTTGCTGAAGTTGCTTATCAGTTTCAGAAGATCGTGGGCTGAGACGATGGGGTCTTCTAAGTATAAAATCAGGTCATCTGCAAATAGAGACAATTTGACTTCCTCTTTTCCTAATTGAATACTCTTTATTTATTTTTCTTGCCTGATTGCTCTGGCTAGAACATCCAATACTTATTGAATAGGAGTAGTAAGAAAGGGCATCTTTGTCTTGTGCCAGATTTCTAAGGGAAGGCTTCTAGTTTTTGCCCATTCAGTATGATATTGGCTGTTGGTTTGTTGTAAATAGCTTTTATTATTTTGTGATACGTTCCATTGATACCAGCTTTATTGAGAGTTTTTTGCATAAAAGGCTGTTAAATTTTGTCAAAGGCCTTCTCTGCATCTATTGAGATAATCATGTGGTTTTTGTCTTTGGTTCTGTTTATGTGGTGGATTGCGTTTACAGACTTGCGTATGTTGAACCAGCCTTGCATCTCCAGATGAAGCCTACTTGATAATGATGAATAAGCTTTTTGATGTGCTGTTGCATTCAGTTTGCCAGCATTTTATTGAAGATTTTTGCATCATGGACACTGGCCTGAAGTTTTCTTTTTCAGTTGAGTCTCTGCCCAGTTTTGGTATCAGGATCATGTTCGTCTCATAAAATGAATTGGGGAGGATGCTCTCATTTTGTATTGTTTGGAATAGTTTCACAAGGTATGGTACCAGCTCCTCTTTCTATATCTGGTAGAATTCAGCTATAAACCCATCTGGACCTGGACTTTTTTTGATTGGTAGGCTATTAATTGCTGCCTCGACTTCAGCCCTTGTTATTGTTCTGTTCAGGGTTTCAACATCTTCCTGGTTTAGTCTTGGGAAAGTGCAGGTGTCCAGGAATTTGTCCATTTCTTCCAGATTTACTGGTTTGTGTGCATAGAGTTGTTTGTAGTAATCTCTGATGGTAGTTTGTATTTCTGTGGAATCAGTGGTGATGTTCCCTTTATAATTTTTTATTGCACCTATTTGATTCTTCTCTCTTTTTTTATTAGTCTGGCTAGTGGTCTATCTATTTTGTTGATCTTTTCAAAAAAACAGCTCCTGGATTTATTGATTTTTTGAAGGGTTTTTGTGTGTGTGTGTGTCTCTATCTCCTTTAGTTCTGCTCTGATCTTAGTTATTTCTTGTCTTCTGCTTGCTTTTGAGTTTTTTTGATCTTGTTCCTCTAGCTTTTCCAATTTTGACCATAGGGTGTTGATTTTAGATCTTTCCTTTTTTCTTGTGTGAGCATTTATTGCTATAAATTTCCCTCCAGACACTGCTTTAAATGTGTCCCATAGGATCTGGTACATTGTGTCTTCATTCTCATTGGTTTCAATGAACATTTTTATTTCTGCCTTTATTTCATTGTTTATCCATTTGTCATACAGGAGCAAGTTGTTCAGTTTCTATGTGATAGTGCGGTTTTAGGTGCTCTTCTTAATCCTGAGTTCTAATTTGATTGTGCTGTGGTCTGAGAGAGTGTTTGTTATGATTTCCGTTCTGCATTTGCTGAGGAGTGATTTACTTCCAATTATGTGGTCAATTTTGGAGTAAGTGCAATGTGGTGCTGAGAAGAATGTATATTCTGTGGATTTTGGGTGGAGTGTCCTGTAAATGTCTATTAGGTCCACTTGGTCCAAATCTGTGTTCAAGTCCTGGATATCCTTGTTGACTTTCTGTCTTGTTGATCTGTCTAATGTTGACAGTGGAGTGTTAATGTCTCCCACTATTATTGTGCAGGAGTCTAAGTCTCTTTGTAGGTCATTAAGAACTTGCTTTATGTATCTGGGTGCTCCTGTACTGGGTGCATATATACTTAGAATAGTTAGCTCTTCTTGTTGTAGTGATCCTTTTACCATTATGTAATGCCCTCCGTCTCTTTTGATTTTGTTGGTTTAAAGTCCATTTTATCAGAGACTAGGATTGCCATCCCTGCTTTTTTTTGCTCTCCATCTGCTTGGTAAATCTTCTTCCATCCTTTTATTTTGAGTCTATGTGTGTCACTGCACGTGAGATGGGTCTCCTGAATACAGCACACCAATGGTTCTTGGGTTTTTATCCAATTTGCCAGTCTGTGTCTTTTGATTGGGGCATTTAATCCATTTACATTTAATGTTAATATTGTTATGTGTGAATTTGATCCTGCTATTTTGTTACTGGTTGGTTGTTTTGCCCTTTGGTTGGTGTAATTTCTTCATTGCATCATTAGTCTTTACCATTTGGTTCTTTTTCGCAGTGGCTGGAACCAGTTTTTCTTTCTGTGTTCAGTGCTTCCTTCAGGAGATCTTGTAGGGCAGGTCTGATATTGACGAAATCTCTCAGCAAATGCTTGTCCATAAAGGATTTTATTTCTCCTTCACTTATGAAGCTTTGTTTGGCTGGATATGAAATTCTAGGTTCAAAGTTCTTTTCTTTAAGGATGTTGAATATTGGCCCCCACTCTCTTCTGGCTTGTAGGGTTTCTGCTGAGAGATCCACTGTGAGACTGATGGGCTTCCTTTTGTGGGTGATCAGACCTCTCTCTGGCTACCCTTAGCATTTTTTCCTTCATTTCAACCCTGGTGAATCTGACGATTATGTGCCTTGGGGTTGCTCTTCTAGAGGAGTATCATTGTGGTGTTCTCGGTATTTCCTGTATTTGAATGTTGGCCTGCCTTGCTAGGCTGGGGAAGTTCTCCTGGATAATATGCTGAAGAGTGTTTTCCAGCTTGGATTCATTCTCCTTGTCTTCTTCTGGTACACCAATCAAGCGTAGATTAGGTCTTTTCACATAATCCCCTATATCTTGGAGGCTTTCTTCATTTCTTTTCACTCTTTTTTCTCTTTGCTTGCCTTCTTATTAATTTCATTGAGTTGATCTTCAATCTCTGATATCCTTTCTTCTGCTTGATCTCTCTGGCTATTGAAACTTGTGTATGCTTCATGAAGTTATCGTGCTGTGTTTTTCAGCTTCATCAAGTCATTTATGTTCCTCTCTAAGCTGGTTATTCTAGTTAGCATTTCATCCAAACTTTTTTCAAGGTTTTTAGTTTCTTTGCATTTGGTTAGGATATGTTCCTTTAACTCAGAGAAGTTTGTTATTACCCACCTTCTGAAGCCTGCTTCTGTCAGCTCATCAAATTTGTTCTCCATCCTGCTTTATTTCCTTGCTGGTGAGGAGTTGTGATCTCGTCGTGGGGGAGAGGCATTCTGGTTTTTGATGTTTTCATCCTTCTTGTGCTGGTTTCTTCCCATCTTGTTGAATTTCTATAGGTTTGATCTCAGGTAGCTGCTTGGGGAGGTGGCCTTTCCTTTGTCTGCCTGCAGAGGCGCTGCTGGGCTGCCACAGATTCATTGGAGCTGCTGTGTATTTTTCCTGTGTCATATTTGCTCAGGAAAATTAGGCCAGCTTCTGCAATGGCAGGTGCCCTTCCCCTCTGCCAAACTTGTTTGTTCCTGGTCACTCTCTAACTGATGCTCTGGGTGCAAAACTCTGAAGTGAGAGTTTTTTAGCTTACTAGGCTTTGTAGGGGGAGACCCATCCTGCCATATGGCCTGTTTCCCTGTGTTCAGTTCCCCTTCTTTCTGGGGGGCAAGTAGCTCTGTCCCACCAGCTTTTTGGCTTTCTCAGCATCAGCCAGTGCCTCCACCTAGATCTATGCTGACAGCCCTGGCACTGGCCCAAGTTGCTGTTCTGCCCTGTTCAGGCAGCTCGCTGAGGCTTTTCCACCCAGCGAAGATCTCCTGTTCTGTGGGTTGTAGAGGGCTTGGGTGGAGCGCTGTATCAGAACCGAAGTCTCAGAGGAGGAGATTCCCCAGTCCTCCGGTCAGTTGCACACACCACCTGGGTGGGGCAGTGCCCCACCTTGCCTCAACTTGCCCTATTTGGTTTATACCCACTGTCCAACCAGTCCCACAAAATGAACCTGGTACCTCATTTGGAATTGTGGAGACCACTCGGCTTCTGCATCTCTCTCACTGGGAGCTGCATTCCGGAGCTGCCTCTTATTCAGCCATCTTGGCTAAAACCTGGAATCAACTTTTTTCAAATTCTTGCTGATAATTATATTTTGACCTCACATGAATCACGAATGTTCTTAATGGCATCTAGAATGGCAAATCCTTTCCAAAAAGTTTTCATTTGACTTTTCTCAGATCCATCAGAGAAATCACTACCTATGACAGCTATATCCATACAAAATCTATTTGTTAAACAATAAGACTTAAAAGTCAAAATTACTCCATAACCTCAGGGCTGCAGAGTAGATGTTGTGTTAGCAGGCATTAAAACATTACTCTCTTTGTACATCTTCAGCACTTGTGTGACAAGGTGCCTTGTCAATGAGCAGTAATATTTTGAAAAGAATTTTTTCTTTTCAGCAGTAGGTCTCAAAAGTGGACTTGAAATATTTAGTAAATGATGCTGTGAACAGACGTGCTGTCTTTTTCCATTTATACAGCATAGGGAGAGTAGAATTAGTATAATTCCCTTTTTTTTTTTTTTTTTTTTTTTTTTGAGACAGAGTCTCACTCTGTTGCCCAGGCTGGAGTGCAGTGGCATGATCTCAGCTCACTGCAACCTCTGCCTCTTGGTTCAGGCAATTCTCCTGCCTCAGCCTCCCAAGTAGCTGGGACTACAGGTGAACACCACCACACTTGGCTAATTTTTGTATTTTTAGTAGAGATGGGGTTTCACCATGTTGGCCAGGCTGGTCTCAAACTCCAGACCTCAAGTTATCTACCTGCCTCAGCCTCCCAAAGTGCTGGGATTACTGCCATGAGTCACCATACCTGGTCGGATTTAGTATAATTCTTAAGGTCTCTGGGATTTTCAGAATGGTAAACAGGCATGTGCTTCAACTTAAAGTCACCAGTGGTATTAGCCCCTAACAAGAGTCAGTCTGCCCTTTGAAACTTTGAAGCCAGACCATTGACTTCTTTCTAGCTAGGAAAGTCCTAGACATTACCTTTTTCGAACAGAAGGCTATTTTGTCTACATTGAAAATCTATTGTTTAACATAGCCACCTTCATCAATGATCTTAGCTAGATCTTCTGGATAACTTGCTGTAGTTTCTACATCAGCACTGGATGCTTCACCTTGCACTGTTATGTTATGGAGATGACGTCTTTCCCTAAACCTCATGAACCAATCTCTGCTAGCTTCAAACTTTTCTCCTGCAACTTCCACACCTCTCGACTTTCATAGAATTGAAAGGGGTTTGGGTCTTTCTCAGAATTAGGTTTGACTTAAGGGATTGTTGTGACTCATTTGGTCTTCTATCTAGACCACTCAAACTTTCTCCATATCAACTATACAGCTGTTTTGCTCTCTTTTCATTCATGCATTCACTGAAGTAGCACTTTTAATTTCCTTCAAGAACATTTTCCTTGTCATCACAGCCTAGTTTGGCATATTAATTATGAGGAAGAGTAAAAGAGTAAAAGCACTTTGTCATGCAACTTGGATACCTGCTCCACCACAGTAGGATAGGGCACTAAGCAGAGTCATGAGTCCTCCATTCCAGGACCTAACTTCTGTATGACATTTCTAGGCACAGTCTGGGGCAGAAAGGAACCTGCTCTTTTGAAGGGAAGGACCCATTCCTGACAAGATTTATCAACAGCTGACTAAAAAACCTTTGGGCCCTGAATAGTCAGCAGTGGTAGCCACATAGTACTCACTGTAGGCTCTGGGTGAGACTCAGAGACATGCTGGATTCAGGTATGACCCAGCACATTCCCAGTTGTGGTAGACATGGAGAAAGCCTCCTTCTTTTTGAGAAAGGGAGAGAGAAGAATAAAAGGGACTTTGTCTTGCAACTTAGGTAGGCCACAGTGGAGTAAAACACCAAGCAGGCCCTTAGGGTCCCTAATTCCAGGCCTTGGCTCTTGGACAGCATTTCCGGATCTGCTCTGGGCCAGAGAGAAGTCTACTGCCATGAAGGGAAAGCCTCAGGCCTGGCAGCACTCACCTCAAGCTGACTGAAGAGCCCTTCAGCCTTGAGTGAACACTGACAGCAGCCAGGCAGTACCCTCCCTGAGTCTGCGGTGGTGGTAGACACAAGGAAAACTCCTCTGCTTGTAGAAAGGGAAGGGAATAGTGAGAATGACTTCATCCTGTGGCTTAGGGGCCAGCTCAATCACAGTAGAATAGAGCACTGGGGAGATTCTTAAGGTTTTCCAGGCCCTGTCTCCCAAAGGGCATCTCTGGACCCACTGGCACTTGGAGAACTCACCACCCTGAAGGGAAGAACACAAGCCTGTCTTGCTTTGCTACCTGAAGATTGTAGAGCCCTAGGACTTTGAGCAAACATAGGCAGTAGCCAGGCAGTGGTTGCTATGGCCTTGGGCAAGACCCAACCCCATGCTGTCTTCAGTTCAGATCCAGCACAGTCACAGTGGTGGTGGCCACAGGAGTGCTTGCATAACCCCTCCCTCAGGTCCAGGCAGCTCAGCATGAAGAGGGAAATTCCATTTATTTGGGAGAAAGTGAAGAAAGAGAACAAGAATCTCTGCCTGAAAATCCAAAGAATTATTTCAGATCTTGTCCAAGACCACCACCGTGTTACCTCTACATGTCTGCAAGAGCCAATGTGTTACTGGGCTTGAGGCATCTCCTAATGCCTACACAACTATCATGACCAAAACTTAGATTACAACACCTAAGTCCCCTAGAATACCTGGAAAGCCTCCCTAAGAAAGATGGGTACAAACAAGCTCAGACTGTGAGGACTACAATAATACCTAATTCTTCAATGCCCAGACACTGATGAACATCCACAAACATCAAGACCATCCAAGAAAATATGACCTTACCAAAGTAACTAAATGAGGCACCAGGGACCAATTCTGAAGAAACAGGGATATGTGCTCTTTCAGACAGATAATTCAAAATAGCTGTTTTGAGGAAACTTAACAAAATTCAAGATAACACAGAGAAGGAATTTATAATCCTATCAAATAAATTTAACAAAAAGATTGAAACAAAAAAAATCAAACAGAAATTCTGGAGTTGAAAAATGCAACTGAAGAATGCATCCGAGTCCCTTACCAGAAGAATTGATCAAGCAGAAGAAAGAATTAGTGAGCTTGAAGACAGGCTATCTGAAAGTACACAGAGGAGACAAAAAAATGAATTTTAAAAAAGAAAGCATGCCAAACAGATCCAGAAAATAGCCTCAAAAGGGAAAATCTAAGAGCTATTGGCCTTAAAGAAGAGGGAGAGGGAGAGTAATAGGGGTAGAAAGTTTATTCAAAATGATAACAGACAACTTCACAAACTTGGAGGAAAATAACAGTATTCAAGTACAAGAAAGTATAGAACACCAAGTAGATGTTAGCCAAGAAAGACCAATGAAAGACATTTAATAATCAAACTCCTAAGGTTAAGGACAAAGAACCCTAAAAACAGCAGGAGAAAAGAAACAAATAACACACAACGGAGCTCTAATACATATGGCAGCAAACTATTCAGGGGAAGCCGTACAGCCCAGGAAAGAGTTGTACGACATATCAAAAGTGCTGAAGGGAAAAAAACTTTTATCCTAGAATAATATATCTGGAGGAAGTAGCCTTCAAACATGAAGGAGAAATAAAGACTTTCCAAGACAAACAAAAGTTGAGGGAATTTGTCAACACCAGATCTGTCCTACAAGAAATGCTAAGGAGAGTTATACAAACTGAAGGAAAAGAACATTAATAAGCAATAAGAAATCATCTAAAGGTACAAATCTCATGGGTAATAGTAAGTACACAGAAAAAAAATGTCATTTCTCAATTAAAATAATTTGTGGATTCAATTTTCAAGTATGATAGTAAAGTGGCATGTAAATTTAGTAAGAGCGATTCATTTAATAGTTAGAGATACAAGAAGAAAGAACAATGGCCTTCAGGGTTTAAGATTGCCAGATTCAGATTACAGAGAACCAAGAGAGTTAAGGGTGTTAACAGTCTCAATCTGGGGGCAGTAGATGTATGTCCCAGCTCAAACAGTCGGGCAGAGAACAAATTCTTCCTTCCTCCACTTTTTTTCTATTTGGGCTTTGAAAGGACTGGATGACACTCACCTACATGGAGAAGGGCAAATTGCTTGACTCAATCGACCAATTCAAATCCTAATTTTACCTAGGAACATCCTCACAAGCAAACCAAGAAATAATATTTTCTAAAATATTTGGGGACCTGTGGCACAGTCAAACTGACACATCAAATTAAGCATAGCAGTGGCATTGCAATATTTTAAAATAAACAAAGAAGACAATAAATTATAATTATTAGAAATTTTAGTACTTCCTGATGTAGTTCTTGTTATTTAACTTAAAACAATCCAGGATCATAAGAGGCAGCATAAACACACTAAGTTAACAGGCACTGAAGAATCAAAAATTCATAAGGTGAGGCAAAATGAAACTTCCTATCTGAGTAGGATATATAAAAGATAAATAATAATTCTTTATTCTTCATGTGGCATTCAGGCTAAGATCATTTTTAATTATCATTCTTTTCTATTATAGATAAACTATTTTGTTTATTATCAATAAAGCATTTTTTTCTGTGTGGGTCTGTGCATGTATACAGTATAATGTCACATGAGAGCTTTTCAGGCAATAAACTTTAGTTTTGAAATATGTTGGCCAGGTACTATGGCTCACACCTGTAAACCCAGTACTTTGGGAGGCCAAGGCAGGAGAATCACTTAAGCCCAGAGTTTGAAATCACCCTGGGCAATAAAGTGAAGGTCTCATCTCTACAAAAAAAACAAAACACTTGCCAGATATAGTGACGCACGCTTATAGTCCCAGCCACTAGGAAGGCTGAGGCAGGAAGATCGCTTGAGCCCAGAAGACTGAGGCTACAGGAAGATTGAGGCTCAAACTACAGAGCTATGTTTGTACCACTGCACTTAAGCCCAGGTGACAGAGCAAAATAAAATAAAACAAATTATAAAACGAAAAGCAACTATATGTTAGAGCAAGGGACCAGGAGCAGGGTAGGACTTGACAGCCTGGGCTTGTCCTAGTGATCTTGCTTCCCACTCTTCCCAGACCAAGGCTCTGAGCATTCCTTTCTCCCAAGGAAAAACTCCTGGCTCCTGAGCATGGCTACAGGATCTTGGGATTTGTTTTTAACTGTAAACTTCATGTTTTGGTCCTTGCAGCTTGCTAAAGACACCCCAGGGATAGGACAAAACATCCAAGCGATAGAGCACCAAAGCCAGGCCTTCACACCTAGGCTTATTTTTCAGAGAATATAAAGTGGGAGCCAGTCTAGGCCATCTTTATCTTTTAATTGGGATCTGAGATATATTTTTCCAGGCTTAATGTTATTTACCTGAACATTTGTGTACAAATGCCCTTTAAAAGAGTGAAGGCCAGCCGGGCATGGTGGCTCACACCTGTAATCACAGCACTTTGAGAGGCCGAGGCAGATGGATCACAAGGTCAGGAGTTCAAGACCAGCCTGGTCAAGATGGAAAAACCCCGTCTCTACTGAAAATACAAAAATTAGCCAGGTACAGTGGCGGGCACTTGTAATCCCAACTACTGAGAAGACTGAGGCAGGGAATTCCTGGAACCCGGGAGGCAGAGGTTGCAGTGAGCCAAGAGCACACCACTGCACTCCAGCCTGGGCAACAGAGCAAGATTTCATCTCAAAAAAAATAGTGAAGGCCACTTATATATCCAGAGAGATGACAGACAGACAGATAGAAAAGAAAACTGCCATCACAATGTGGCATCGCCACAGCCTAGTGTGACATCCCAGAGAAGAGCAGCTTATGTGAGACGGTGCCTATCCAGTTAGCCACCCTGCTGAGGATGTACCTCAATTAGAACTTTCATGTGTGTGACATTGCCTTCTAAAGACATTTCAGTACGTGAAATTAGTAAAGAGACACTAAAGAGCTTAGGTTACTTGTTGAGAGAAGTCACATATGGTACATTTCTCATCTGGTTTAACCACTATGGGCAGTTCCATTTTACTGGCAACAGGGAAGTTTACTATTCTAGTGGTGTTGGTCTATGGTCTGGGAAACACCAAAGAGCTTTCCTACCAGAATAATTTGTAACCCTCTATGTGAGCATACACTGTATTCACCATTTTTGCATTGTTGCTATAAAGAAAAACCATCATTCTCAGCACACTGACACAAGAACAGAAAATCAAACACCACATGTTCTCACTCATAGGCGGGTGTTGAACAATGAGAAAACATAGACACAGGGAGGGGACCATCAAACACTGGGGTCTGTTGGGGGGAACTAGGGGAGGGACAGCAGAGGATAGGGAGCTGGGGAGGAATAACATGGGGAGAAATGCCAGATATAGGTGATGGGGAGGAAGGCAGCAAACCACATTGCCATGTATGTACCTATGCAACAATCTTGCATGTTCTTCACATGTACACTAAAACCTAAAATGCAGTAAAATATATATTAAAAAAAAAAAAAAGAAATACCTGAGACTGAGTAATTTATAAAGAAAAGAGGTTTAATCGGCTTATGGTTCTGCAGGCTGTACAGAAAGCACAGCACCAGCATGTGCTTCTGGGGAGGCCTCCGGAAGCTTCCAATCATGGCAGAAGGCAAATGGGGAGCAGGGACATCCCATGGTAGAGCAGGAGCAAGAGAGAGGGTGAGTTGTCGGGGGAGGTGCCACCCACTTTTAAACAACCAGATCTCATGTGAACTCAGAGCGAGAGCTCACTTATCACAAAGGGGGTGGCCCACACCATTCATGAGGGATCCACCCCCATAATCCAAACACCTTCCACCAGGCCCTATCTCCAACAATGGGGACTACAATTCAACATGAGATTTGGGTGGAGACAAATATCTAAACTATATCACACACTTAGGAGACTCCCATTATCACGTTAGGAACCTGCATTTAATTTGGAAGGTGAGAAGAAACATCTGGGGTTTGTACCCAAATCCATTAAAATGGCATTGAGGGAAGGCTAGAAAGACATCTATTATCTTGCCACTACCTAAGAGAACCATCTCTTGGAAACTGAACACTTGGGTACCAAACTTTGAGGAAATGATCACTTCATGTAAATGAGCTTATCCCAACAGAAAGATAATTTACATCTCTGAACATCAAAGGACTCTGTGGCGCTCCAGTTATATTCCCACTGTGTAATAGATGCTAATTCCTACAGTGGAGGACCCATACTGGGAACAGCAGTGACCCGAGCCCTAGGGCCTGATGATCCAGCACCGTGGATATTTGCTTGCTCTGCTTTAAGAAAGAAGGTACCTGTGGTAGAACAAGATTCTGATTTATATCAAGCTATATTCCTAAGACCGCTCTCATTACTCATCCTTGGTCTCCTCTGGATCACTAGGTCCTCAACCAGAAGTGAAATTATTTGTAAAGATACACTGAAGAGTTTACATTACTTTCTGAGAGAAGTCACGTATGGTACGTTTTTCACCTGGTTTAACCACTATGGGCAGTTTTATTTTACTGGCAACAGGGAAGTTTACTATTCTAGAAAATAGTTAGCAAAAGTATTCCTCCCACAGTTCTGTTTGCTGATTTTCTCAGAAATTGTCCTATTACTGGTTAGAGAATATAAAGTCAGAAGGAGCACAGTGGTTATTACCATGTAAATTCTTAAGACAGAGCCAGGCTCATTAATTTCCAGGAATACAACTCAAGCTACTGTGGCTGAAATACAGTAAGAATGAAAAATACACAAATGAAGTCTGAAGGGTAAGTGGGACCCGGATGCTGTAGGACTTTGCAGATCAGGTTGGAAGTTTACAGTTATCCTGAATGCTATGGCAAGCTATGGCAGAATTTCAAATAAGAATGTGGCATAAGAGTTACATTTTTAAAAGACCATCCTGGCTATGTATGCATTATGGAAGGAAAAGGGAAGGAAACATGACAATTGTCTAAGCAAAGAGGATGGTGGTTTGGACTAGGGTAGTAGCAATAGAGACAGACAGATGCAGGTGGGGTCAGGCTATGGTTTACAGGTAGAGACTATAGAATTCTTAATGAACTGAATATGTGGAGTGACAGAAAGTAACAAATAAAAGGTGCCTGAGAAATAAAGAAAGTGACACCAATTACTGAGATGATCAAGATCAGGGAGAAATAAATTTGACCATATAAATCAAGAGTTCTACCAACTGCCACCCTGAAAATCCATTTCTGTTATTCTCCAAGTAGGGGTATTCATGAGTCAACATAATTTTATTAATCAACATTGTATTAGTCTATTCTCACATTGCTATAAAGAAATACCTGAGACTGGGTAATTTACAAAGAAAAGAAGTATAATTCGTTCATGGTTCTGCAGGCTATCCAGAAAGCATGGTGCATCTGCTTCTGGGGAGGCCTCAGGAACTTCCAATCGTAATGGAACGAGAAGGCAGAGCAGGCATGCACATGGTGAAAGCAGGAGCAAGAGAGTGAGGTGGGAGATGGTACATACTTTTAAACGACCAGATTTCATAAGAACTCACTCACTACATGAGGACAGAACCAAGGGGGATGGTGCTAAACCATTCATGAGAACTCTACCCCATGATCTAATCAGCTCTCGCCAGGCCCTACCTCCAAGGGGATAATATTTCAATATGAGATTTGGGCAGGGACACATATCCAAACCATATAAAACATATACCAAATATACCAAACACTGTATTTATTAGCATTCATAGACCTTCAATTTGTTGAGTCAAAATTGCACCCGTTTAGATCATTTTTGAATATATACACTTGCTATTCTTCTGTTGGCCTCCTGTTCCCTAGCAAAGTTAAATTAATTCAGAACTTATTAACTACCTTGCATCTAACACTAAATACTATGCAAAGTATTATGAGGAATAGTAATTTAGTAAATAAAACATGAATCCAGTTCTTGAAGATGTTACATTTATATTAGCAAGATAAAAACAAATACTGATAATGCAGCTCAATAAGAATATCAAATGATATTGTATTAAATGCAACAGTTAATGATAGAGAAATCTGGGCCAGATGCAGTGGCTCATGCCTGTAATTCCAACACTTTAGGTGGCTGAGGTGGGAGGCTCACTTGAGGCCAGGAGTTCAAGACCAGCCTGGGCAGCATAACAAAACCCTGTCTCTACAAAGAATAAAATTTTTTTAAAAAAATTAGTTGGGCATGGTGGCACATGCTTGTAGTCATAGCTACTTGGGAGGCTGAGGTGGGAGGATCACTTAAGGCCAGGAATTTGATGTTTCAGTGAGCTATGATTGTGCCACTGCACTCAGCCTGGGTGACAGAGAGAGACCCTGTCTCTAAAATAATAATATTATCATAGTACCATCAGTGCCATAAGAGTTTGGACAAAAAGTTTTGACTATGAAGACTGGATAAATCAGGGAAGATATTTTTAGAAGAATAAATATATAGAACTCCAACAAAGAGCTGTGTTCAAAATACAAGATAGAAATCAGCATGACTAAAGCTTTGTTCTCTGATGATATCAAAGGTATTGGTCACTTCTATGAAAAGAAGAATTTTAACTACACATTCCTTTGAGCCTTGAAGAAAAAGTGAGAAACTTAAATATTCCTTTTATGTTTATCTACCTGAAAGCATTTTGTTATTTCAGATATAACTGAGCCTGAAACTTAGTTAGATACATACGTTTTCTGTAAAATAGAACAATGTTAAGTGACCTCTTGGGTATGTTTGTATTCATTTTATAATGGATTTGCTTATACCAATGGTAATATTGAAGCTCAAATCTAGCTCATTTCCACAGTTTACTATCCCTATTCCTGCTACTCCCTTAGATTCACTTTTTCCCACACCCTAATCCTAGCACTGAGATGAGTTTAAAATTATATTCAACAGAATGAACATTCGAATGCTGTTCTTAAAACAGACCTGCAGATGCAAAAAATGGTTTAAAAGAGCCATTGGGATAGCTGAATAATTTAAAAATAAAGCTTGGTAAAAAGAAAACCATAATTATTTATTTATTTATTTATTTTTATAAAAAAAGCATACATCCCTGTTGGAATCATTGGTGAGGCCCCTACAGAGACTGTGAGATGCTTCTGAGCAGGGACCAATGAGGGCTGCAACTGCATAGCAGTATAGAGGATACCATTCTGAGGTCTCCAAGTATGGTCCCCACCCCTGTATGTTTCCCCTATAAATATTTTTTAAAACCTGAGAAAAAAAAAAAGTAAAGAAAAAGAAGAAAACAAAAAAAGCCAAACACTATTCTTGTAGTCAGTGAGTGCTATGGACTGAATTGTGCCTCCCCTCCCATAATTCATATGTTGAACCTCTAACCCCCAGTGTGATTGTATTTGAGGAAAGAGCTTTGAAAATTAAGGTTAAAATGACGTCATAAGGATGGTGCTCTAATCCAACAGGACTGGTGCCCTTGTAGGAGGAGGAAGAGAGTGATCTCTCTCTCTCTCTCTACAGGCACACACTGAGGAAATGCCACGTGAGCCCACAGTGAGAAGGTGGCCATCTGCAAGCCAGGAAGAGAGTGCATCCTAGGCATCTAACCAGCTGCACTTTGGTCTTAAGACTTCCCAGCCTCCAGAACTGTGAGAAGTAAATTTCCATCTTTTAATCACTCAGTTTATCATATGTCACTATGGAAACCCTAACAGACTAATACCAGTTTTAGTGCCAAGAAATGGAATGCCGTTATAACAAATACCTAAAAATGTTGAAGCAGCTTTGGAGCTGAGTAATGCATAGAGACTAGAAGAGTGTTGAAGTACATGCTAGAAATACAGACATTAAAAGCAATTCTGGTGAGGTTTCATATGGAAATAGAGAGTTGGAAAGAAAGCTTCAGTCTTCTCAGTGAAAAGGTAAATAATCATAAAGAGAATGTTGGCAGAAATATAGATGTTAATAGCTATTCTGGTGAGGTCTCAAATGAAAATGCGGAACATTTTATTGGAAACTAAAGAAAAAGTTATCCTTGTTACATAGTACCAAGGAACTTGGCTGAATTGTGCTTATGTTCTAGTGCTTTGCAGAAGATAGAACTTGAAAGCTTGAAAGCAATGAAACTGGATAGTTAACTGAGAATATTTCTAAGCAGAATGTTGAAGTGGCTTGGTTCCTCCTGGCTGGTTTTAGGAATATGTGAAAGGAGAGAGATGAATTGAAGGGATTGTTGAGAAAAAAAGAACCGGGACTTGAATATTAGAAAATTCTCAGCGTCCTTATCTGTATTGCAAAAAATGAGAAATCATGCTCTGAAAAAAATCATCGAAGTGTAGCTGGACTATCACCCCATAAAGAGCTAATGAGATTATATGAGTAAAAACATTTTCGTTTTTAACTGAAGGGAACAGAGATGGAACAAAATGAAGGAAAGCTATTGAACTTCTCAGATTTGACAACACAGTAGAGCTATTTGGCTGCACACATAGGCTATTCTTAAAGAAGAGGGGAAAATGACCCTGCAGGCCATCCAGAGGTCATCAGGGCCACCACCTTGGTTTCTAAAGGTCAGATGGTCTCCGCTCAAAGTCTTGGATTCGAGACCTCCAACTAGAGCCATGAGGGTGATGCTGCCATCCCATTGGGTCTGAAGGACAGAGCTTCAAACCAAAGAGAATTACTCGTGAGCCTTTAGACCTAATGGAATTTGTCTCACTAGATTTTTTGACTTGCTTGGGATCTATCACTTCTTCCTTCTTTTCTATTTCTCTTTTTTGAAATGGAAGTGTTTACCCTATTCCTGTCTGACCATTGTATTTTGGAAGCACATAACTTATCCGACCTGTCCAGGTTCACAGCTGGGGAGGAATTTTGCCTCAGGATGAATCACACCTGGAGTCTCATCCATATCTCATTGGATGACATTTAGATGAGACTTTGGACTTTAGTTTATGTTGGATTTTTGTGGGCTATTGAGTTAAAATATATATTTTTCTGCATGTGAGAAGGAAATAAATTTGGGGGGCCATGGGCAATATGCTATGGTCTAAATTGTGTTTCCCCCAAAACTCGTATGTTAAATCCCTAATCCCCAATAAACATTTGGAGATGGGGCTTTTAGGAGGTAAATAATGAGGTTATAAAGCTAGGGCCCTAATCTAAACAGGAGTAGTGGCATTATAAAGACAGAGAGAGAGGGGGTTATATCTCTCCACATGCACACACCAAGGAAAGGTCATATGATAACATAGCAAGAAGGTGGTTGTCTGCAAACCAGGAAGAAAGTGCTCACCTGTAACTGAGTCAGTTAGACTTCATCTTAGACGCCCTGCCTCCAGAACTGTCAGCAATAAATTTCTGTTACTTAAGTCACAGCATTTTGTTAACAGTCCTAGGACTAATACAAAGAGCAACATCAGAGTAGTACTGAGTTCTCAGCTTGGTTCCAGGTGCCTCGTTTATACATGTTTGTCTCCAGGCAGAAAAAGAACACAATAATAGACACTGCTGGCTCAAACTAGAAATTTTACAAGTAAACCTAGATATCAAATTGGCAAAGAATTTATGGCTAAGTCCTCAAAAGCAATTGCAAGAAAAGCAAAAATTGACAAGTGGGACATAACTGAATTGAAGAGCTTCTGCATAGCAAAAGAAACTATCAACAGAGTAAACAGATGATAGACAGAATGGGAGAAAATATCTGCAAACTATGCTTCTGACAAAGCTCTAACATCCATAATCTATAAGGAACTTGAACAAGTCAACGAGCAAAAACAACCCCATTAAAAAGTGGGTAAAAGACAAGGACAGACATTTCTCAAAAGAATCATACAAGCAGGCAAAAAACATATTAAAAAAATGTTCATCACCACTAATCATCAGAGAATACAAATCAAAACCACAATGAGATATCATATCACAGCAGTCAGAATGGCTAGCCATTATAAATATAAACCTCCAGAAACTAGTTTTATTTTTTTCTGTCACTTTTTTTTTTTTTTTAAGGAGAGATATTGGAGGCTGGTTCCTAATCATTCCCTGTGATTATTGTGATTTCTGTGGAATTTCATGAAACTACGATGCTTTTAGCAAGACTTTGTCATTGATCTGTAGCTGTGCAAGTTGTCACAATCTATTCCTCAAAGTCCAAAAATAATAGATGTCAGTGAGGCTGCAGAAAAAAAAGGAATGACTATACACTGTTTATTGGACTGTAAATTAGTTTAGCCACTGTAGAAAGCAGTTTGTACATCTCTTAAAGAACTAAAAATAGAACCACCATTCAACCCAGCAATCCCATTCTGAGTATAGACCCAAAGGAAAATAAATTGTTCTACCAAAAAGGCACATGCACTTGTATGTTCACTGCAGCACTATTCACAACAGCAGAGACAAGAAATCAATCCAGAGGCCCATCAGTGGTGGATTGGATAAACAAAATATGATATATACATACCATGGAATACTATGCAGCCATTAAAAAAAAACAAAATCATATCCTTTGCACAACATGGATGCAGCTGGAGGCCATTATCTTAAGCAAATTAATGCAGAAACAGAAAATCAGATACTACATGTTCTCACTTATAAGTGAGAACTAAACATTAAATACACATGGTTGGGCATGGTGGCTTATGCCTGTAATCCTAGCACCTTGAGAAGCTGAGGCAGGTGGGTCACTTGAGGCCCACCTCTTGAGTTCAAGACCAGACTGGCCAACATGGAGAAACCCTGCCTTTATTTAAAAAACAAAAATTAGCCTGGCCTGGTGGTGCACAGCTGTAGTCCCAGCTACTCAGGAGGCTGAGGCAGGAGAATCACTTGAGCCTGGGAGGCAGAGATTGCAGTGAGCACCTCAGTCTGCGCAACAGAGCAAGACTTTGTCTCAAAAAAAATAAATTGGGTACACATGGAAATAACAATGGGAACAATAGACAACAGGGACTGTAAGATGGGGGAGGGAAGGGGCGGGACAAGGGATAAAAAATTGTTTATTGGGTACTATGCTCACTACCTGGGTGATGGGTTTAATCATACCCCAAACTTCAGCATCACACAATATACCCTTATAACCAACCTGCACATGTACTCCCTGAATATAAAACAAAGGTTGAAAAAAATAACAACAGACATTGTTGGTGCTCAGAGAAGTCTCCCCAGTTATTTGAGACAGGAAGGAGAGGGGAAAAAAGACAGTATAGAGTAATTTACTACAAGTGACTCATCAATTCACAAACTGAAGCTTAAAACACTGAGCTAGGCCAGTTGAGATAAGAATATGGATAAGGTCACTGAGTACTCAGGAGGCTGAGGCAGGAGAATCGCTTGAACCCAGGAAGTGGAGGTTGCGATGAGCCAAGATCGTGCTATTGCACCCCAGCCTGAGTAACAAGAATAAAACTCCATCACAAAAACAAAGAAAAAAGAATATGGCTGAGGTCAGATACTGAGGGAAGTGAGTGTTACGGGTGGGGCAGGTGGAGCAATTTTCTCTCTGTGATGTGATGATGATGACATCTATATGGAAGAAGAATGGTTCCCTGCCAAGGTTGTTCATGAACCAAAATGTTTTGAGAATCTTGGTCTTTTCCCCAGAGCCTAACTTTTCCTCTATTATATGAAAATTTCCAAAAGACTGTGACAACCTGGCTTCCCAAAATATACAAATGAAGAAATGAGCCAAGAGCAAAAAATGTGCATTACCAAAAAACTTTAAATATTACATTTATGAAAAAAGTTATCTATGGAAGGCAGTGTATGTATAGACAAAAGAATTCTTAAGAGGCATTTGATGGGTACAAATGATTAAACAATTAGAGCACAGCTAAACATAGCCTGTAACTCACTGCAGAAAACACTAGTCTCCTTTGCAGAGGTTTGACTTTATTCCACTGTTCGATGTGGAGGGGTGAATGGGAAAAATAAGGTTAAAAAGTTAATTCGCTCTAATTTGTAAATTTCATCTATTTGATGGAAAGAGAGAAAAAAAAAGCCACTCCTTTACCCTCTGAAGGGAAAGGCATCCTTAAGAGTATCATATAACACTCCAAAGCAGCAACCCGTTTACAGAGGAAATGTGGGTGAAAACAACAGACCAGAATTGGGCTTCCAAATGTTATAAACAGTGAAAGAAATAAAAATTAAATTACAATAGGAAAAAACTCTCTCATGTTCTGTTTGTGAAAAATAAAAAACAAACACTCTGTATGAAGTCTGAGTATCTTACGGCTACATTTTTTAGCCTCAGGCATTAATTATGGTTGTGCCACTGATGGAGTACAGAGGAAGCCAATTCAACTCGCTTCATCCCGAGGATGAAGAGCAACCACAAGTTCACAGAATAATTAATTATCTCCATGTTATTGTACAACAGGGTAAACAGTGAACTGAAACCCTGTGCCACAATAAATAAGCTGGTCAAGCCTGAAATGTGAGTCTGTTTCTTCACCCACTATCTAAAAAGTGTTATCCACTTTGAGAAATGTCTCTCTCTTACATTCTTCCGAAGGGCTGAGCTTCAAGATCATTCAGTACTAAATCTCCAGAAACTACTTTTATTTTTTTCTGCCACTTATTTTTTTTTTTAAGGAGAGAGATTGGAGGCTGGTTCCTAACCATTTCCTGTGATTATTGTGGTTTCTGTAGAATTTCATGAACCTATGATGTTTTTTTTAACTTTTTTTTTTTTTTTTTTTTTTGAGACGGAGTTTCGCTCTTGATACCCAGGCTGGAGTGCAATGGCGCGATCTCGGCTCACCGCAACCTCCGCCTCCTGGGTTCAGGCAATTCTCCTGCCTCAGCCTCCTGAGTAGCTGGGATTACAGGCACGCGCCACCGTGCCCAGCTAATTTTTTTGTATTAGTAGAGACGGGGTTTCACCATGTCGACCAGGATGGTCTCGATCTCTTGACCTCGTGATCCACCCGCCTCGGCCTCCCAAAGTGCTGGGATTACAGGCTTGAGCCACCGCGCCCGGCCAAACCTATGATGTTTTTAGCAAGACTTTGATCTGTAGCTGTGCCAGCTGTCACAATATATTCCTCATTATCAATATTAAGTAATATCAAGAAGTACCACTCTTATCTGGAAGGTCACTGATGATAGCTGCTCGGTTTCTGGAGGGTAAAGGGAGGGATGAGAACACCAGCCCCATCAGCCCTGGAGATACATCTGTATCACTTTGTGAGGGCTGCTATGACCAAATACCACAAACTGGGTAGTTTAAACTACAGAAATATATTGTCTTATAGTTCTGCGAGCTGGAAGTCCAAGATCAAAATGTCAGCAGGATTGGTTCCTTCTGAGAGCTGTGGAGAAAGGATCTGTTCCAAGCCCCCTCCTTGCTCGTAGATGGCCATCTTCTCCTAATGTTTCTTCACACTCTCTTCCTTCTATACATGTTTCTTTCTCTACACATCATGTTCTTTTTCTAAGGATACCAGTCATATTGGATTAGGAGCCCACCCTATTTTAATAGGACCTCATCTTGACTAATTACATCCACAAAGGCCCTGTTTCCAAATAAGGTTATATTCTGAAGTACTGGGTGGTCTACGGCCATACCACCCTGCACACACCCAATCTTGTCTGAAGTACTGGGTGTTAGGACATCAATATACGAATTTGGGAGGTGGCGGGAGGGGAACACGATTCAGCCCACAACAACATCCATGGGATAATATTTGTCCTGGCAGGTGGCCAGCCCTTACTTTCTCAAGCTATCCATTTGGACCAGGTACGTTTTATCCATCACCTCATTTAATCATCATATATATCCCTCTTAGTCAGCTAGGGTTGCCATAAGAAAATACCACACACTGGGTGGCTAAAACAACAACAGTTAATTTTCTCACAGTTCTGGAGGCTAGAAAGTTCCAGATCAAGGCCCTGCAGGGTTTGGTTTCTGGTGAGGACTCTCTTCCTAGCTTATAGGAAACCATCCCATTGCATACTCACATGACCTCTGCTTTGTCCGATCTCTGAGAGAAAGGGAATTCTGGTGCCTCTTCCTCTTCTCATAAGGGCACTAGCTCTATGAGATTTGGGATCCACCCTGACAACCTCTTTTAACCTTTATTACCTCCTCACAGGCCCTATCTCCAAACGGGGATAAATAACACTGGGGGTTAGGGCTTCAACATATGAAGTTGAGGAGAATATGATTGAATTCATAGCAATCCCTAATGGGAGACATTATGATTGTCATTTTTAGGAAGCTGAGACATAGAAAGGTTAACCTTCAGATTCCACAGCTAGAATTAGTGTAAAATGTAGGTGGATTTGACTTCTAAAACCCATTTCTCCATCCACTATTCTGGGTATCTCAAACTGGGACTTAAAATGGGGAGGTTTGCACATGACCTGAAATTACTTCCACCACTGGGAGAAGGGAAGATTGAGAAATGTCCTGCTTCTATTAAACCGAATTATACAAACTTGCAATTCTAGGGATAAAAGGTCATCCTAGAATTGCCTATGAGAAATTTCATATAGTCCAACCTATAATGAGAAATGGGAAATTCAGAAAGGCCTTGCAGGCATCTATAACCAGCAGAGAGACGTGGCCCACCTGGGTGGGGACCATGCATCCTTGCCACATGGCCCCCTGTACAGCTTCCCCAGCTCCTCAATGTCACATGGATCTGGAAAGCAGGGAGACTGGACTATGGTGCCAGCCCTCCAGGCTTGGAACTGAGTTTGAATCTCAGCTTGACTACTTACTAGGACCTAAAAGTTAACAAGTTTAATCTCTCTGTGCTAAGTTTCTTCATGTGGAAATAGAGATTATAATGCTCCTCCCTCATATGATCGTAGTGAGAACTGGAAGAGTTAATGTATAAAAGAAGTGTTAGCACAGGACCTAGAACATGTTAAATGCTTTATAAGTGTTAGTAGTTATCATTATGATTACTGTTGTTTGAATATAAGGGGAAAAACACATATCTTAAGAAAAGAGGGTCTTAAAATGCTCCCTAGTTCCTTAACCAACCTGAGCCATCTGTAAATTAAGTACTATGGGATTTCCAGCTCTGACATGTATTTAGGGGTCCTAGAAACTGACTGATATCAGCTTAATACAAACTATTTTAAAATGTCTTATGCCCTTGACAGGGAGGGCCCAATTACTGGATACTTGCAATGCAAGCCAGCAGTGGCCCTGTCTTTCTTACAAAAAGGCCCCAGTCACATGATGATGAGGCTAGGTCTATTCCTGTCCTCCTTCTCTTCCTCATATTTCCTTCTTCTTCTTCAAGGTCTAAACGTTTATTGAACTGAGACTCATGAATGAGTTACTCGACTAGGCTTGCAGGATCTATTTGTTCTTTTCCATCCCCGAAAATTAAATGGTTGCTCCAGGAAAATGTCCCCTTTGTGGCAGGGTGCAGGAAAAAGAGAGTGGCGATGAAACCAAAAATTAAAATGACCTAAGTCCCATATGCTCCAGGAATATGTCCTGGGGATGGTAGTGGAGGGCAGGGGGAGAATGTTGGTGAGGTCAAAATTTTAAAAGTTTCAAGTCCTATATCTCGACATCCCGAATGCGGGTACCAGACACGGTACAAACGTTCTCAAAACCCAGTTACATATTCCAAACCAAACGCGGGCTCTTGAAGGGTGCTGAGGTAGGGATGAGATACGGTATCGCCTGAAGACCATTTCTTCCTCTCTCAGAGACCTGCTTGGCTCCAGCTGACTCGGTCGAGGAGGAAAAACCTCCCACTCACTCCTCTTGGGCTCCCTGCAAGGAGAGAGTAGAGATACCCCTGCCACCCAGTTGCAAAAAGTCGCCACTTCCCCTCAGGCCGACTGAAAGTTCGGGCGACGTCTGGGCCGTCATCTGAAGGCATTTCCTTTTCTTTAAGAACAAAGGTTGGAGCCTGAGCCTTGCAGCGCTGGGCGCAGGAAAGTACACGGCGCGTGTCGAGAGAGAAAAAATACACACACGCAATGACACACGAGAAAGGGAAAGGGGAAAACACCAATTCCCCAGGCGCTGGGCTTTTTCGACTTTTCCTTTAAAAAGAAAAAAAGTTTTCAAGCTGTAGGTTCCAAGAACAGGCAGGAGGGGGGAGAAGCGGGGGGTTTGCAGAAAGGCGCCTGGTCGGTTATGAGTCACAGTGAGTTATAAAAGGGTCGCACGTTCGCAGGCGCGGGCTTCCTGTGAGCGGCCGAGCCCGGGCCCCAGCGCCGCCTGCAGCCTCGGGAAGGGAGCGGACCGCGGAGTCCCGAGCCGCCCGCAGAGCCAGCGCGGGGAGCCAAGGAGACGCTCCTGGCACAGCAGGTACGCCGACTTCAGTCTCGCGCTCCCGCCCGCCTTTCCTCTCTTGAACGTGGCAAGGACGCGGGGGGACCTCGGTGCGAGGGTCGCCGCGGGGCGGACTGGCAGGGCAGGGCAGGGCAGGGACGGCGCGCACGTGGCCGCAGAGCCCGGTTTGGCCCCGCTGCGCCTGAGGGTGCCCCCTGGGGACCCAGAGGTGTCGCCTCGCCCGGGACCAGAGATTGCGCTAGACGGATTCCCGCGGGCAGAGGCGGGGGAAGGAGGGGTATTAGAAACCTAATACTTGAGCTTCTTTGCAAAGTTTCCTGGGATGGTAGGGGAGGTACCTGTGATATGGCCTTGGACCAGCTTCCCTTTTGGAGCGGCCAGAGAAGTGTGTGTAACACACTAGTGGGGCAGGGCGGATCAAAAGAGACTGCCTTCAAAACTTGTGTCTTTTCTATTTTATCTTGAAAAATAACTACAAATCTATCTTAATCTTTACAAAGTTAGACTCATAGCATTTTAGATATCAGTGTCTTCATTTAATAGAAGTGAAGATGGAGCAAACGCTCAATGAGCTTCTGTATTTATTCACCCCCGTTGTGCCAGGGTGCGTTTTTGCTGAGCGATTGCCTTTCTTTACTCTCACAAAACCCTCGTGGTGTCTGTTCTCCACGTTTTACGAGGGAGAGTCGGATCTTTTGAAGTTTGTATCATCTAAAGCAGGTATATTGGGATGACTACGGATAGAATTTAACCTGAAAATAGTGAAGTTAACAACAGCTGACAAAGATATAAGAATGCAAAGTATGTCAAAAATTGGGGAGCTGAGGGCCAGAGAAGTGAAGTTAATTTACTTCTCCAGCATCACAGAGCAGATCCAGGACCCTGTGTGATTTGAAAAGGCCAAGGTATCTAATGATGCTCATAATTTAGTTTACATCTTTTGTCAAATAAATGAGGTCAAGTGGACATTATGTGTATATTCCAAAGCCAAAATTACTGCTTGTAATTGACATCTCTTCGAAGTAGTGCCTCTTTTATAGGGCTTTAGCATAATGTATAAACAAAGGGTAGTTGAACTTTTAATCATAGGACTGATCTTTTAAAAATGGATATATGTAAAGTTAATTGCTTATCTATGTGAACAGTAATATAAGCTATAAAAATTTCAAGGCAATTTCCTGCCTGTGGTCTAATTTGATAGTCACAATGATAGGAAATTGGCAGGGTTCGGTGGTGGTATCCACATTTTGCCCATAAGGACTTGTGCCTCTGAGAATTTGAGTTTTTTCTAGTAAGGTCACTAGGTCCCTAGTGCACAGCCTGCTTTTAGGTACGGATGTGGGCTAGGGGTGTCGGCAGACCACAGGCTTTTGAATGTCAGTTTGGGCTCATTTCCATGACTCCTTGCTGCCTCCCTGATTTCTGTCAAATGACCAAAGCACATTTAGTATTGACTTATGCCACAAGAACTACTCCTTATTAGGCTGTGATAAGCAAGTTTCCTCACATAGTTGGTCCACTTACTCTGGCCACAGGACCTGGCTTCCTAACCACACACATTAAGAAAGAGAAAAATTAGCACTGGCTGAGACCTACAACCACTTCAAGGGAGAACCGTGGTGTTTGCACAATGTCTACTCTTGTGTTAACCTAATCATATGTCAAAAGTGTAATTAATTGGTATTTACCCAAAAAAAAAGTCATCACAGTCTGCCTGTGCTGGACACTATGTTAGAGGCGAGAGAGACAAAGGTGAGCAAGATAGGCACAACCCTACCCTTACAAACCCAAAAAGTTAGCGGAAAGGCTATCAGGACGCTGCTATGCAATTTGATATCATTTCAATTTCAGTAACATAAATACATGAACTAATTAGAATGTGCTATGAATTTTGCCATTCTTTACTTTCCATGTGCCAACATGGAAAATTTGTAACTTTCATCTTTCAATACCTCATCTTAACAGTCTTCTGCAAATCAAACAACTCTACCCCAAAAATCCCTACATTTTAACTTTTAAAAAGTTTTTTTTATCAGCTTTCATGTCATAAGACCTACCATTCTATTTAAAGGAATTCTTTCATTTTAAAGTAATAGTTATTCAATTCCTTTATTCCTACCTCCTTGAGAATCTAATGGAAGTTATGTATGCTCTTCCCAGAAAAAGTTTTCTAATGTGCATCCTTACACACAATTTTGAATTTGATGTCAGCAGGCTAGAGGCTTCCTTTAATCTCAGCCATGAGGGTTGAGGGTTCACTTTGCGGGTTCACTTTCATAATCAGTATTCTAAACCTAGCAGGCATAAATAGCTTGAATAGAGGAAAGCGGTATGTAGACTCTTGGCCTTCACTTGGAATGAGCACCTCTGTCCTTAACTAGTTCGTGTCCCCATTTCTGTTAGTCATTGGCCATTGCTTAGCTGAAGCTACTGATTTCAACAGCCTTATTGTTTTGATAATAGGCTTCCACTCTGCAGAAGCCTGCTACTGGGGAAAGAGCACAGCCTAAGAATCATGGTTTGTTTCTAGTACCAACTCTGCAAATTTCTGTGCCTCATTTTTCTCATCTCTAAGATGGGTAACAGGGACTGAGTCATCTCTAAAATCCCTTTCAGTGACAAAATTCTGGGATTCCAGTGTAACTACCAAGCTCACTTTCATATACCTCGTGAGACACAGCTGGTCTTAGTGAATTTATATCCTCTATGTTCAAAGAAAGAGTAAGTACCACTGTAATTCACTATAGAATGTATTTTTGTCTTTCACTGACCTTACTAGACTCAAAACTGTTACATGTTTCCTTAAATTAGAGAGAATAAAAAAATTGTGAAACACTATTTTTCAAGGAAAAATATTACAATTTAAGTCTCTTTTTATCCCACCTCTCACTGGTTATAATTTTCATATATGAATTTCATATATATATGAAAAAAATTGCCTATCTCAGACTCTTAAGGAAATGCAGTGCTTTTAACATGATCACTGCTGTGTAATTCTCATCTGCCATGAAGCACTTAAGTTCTGTCCATCAATCAATGTCTTTGGGCTTACAATATTCAGATCCTCCAGCAAAACCGGCGCAAAAGCACATCTATCCTCAAATAAGCACGTCCTATGTCTGAGCCGTTCAGCATCCTCACTCACAAGTCTAAGGCTCAGCAATGTGGAAGAACACTTGATTCCTAAAATGACCACCCTTACACACAGTGACACACTCACCAGAAAGTTAGGCTTAACATAGTTTAAGTGGCTATAGTTTCAAACAGACTGTGAATGTCTGTGCTAATTCTGAGAAACAGCAGAGATATTAATCAACTAGCACAGATCACTAATATCTGTACTAATTATTAGGACGGATTAACACAGATATTGCTACCTTGTGTGGGTAGACAGGGTTAAGGCACTGGCAGAAGGAAAGATTAGTGAAGAATATCAAATAGCTGATTTAATGGAATTGTGAGGCTGATGTTTGGATAAGGTGAAACAATGACCTACAATGACATTTATGCCAGTTCTCCATAAACGAGAGTGTTCTACACAAATTATAAATTCCTGGCTATCTTAACAAAATGCTATGGTCTTTTATATGCTCACACACATAATGGTTCTGAGCATGAGAAACGGGTACCCGTTTGAGGGTAGATTGAGAAAGATTGCCCAAGTGGGCATCGCAACAGCATGCTCCTTACTTACTGATTAACCTTGGGCAAGTTACTTCACCTGCCTGTGCCTCAAGACCCTGTGTTTCAATGGGGAGGATGTGAGTACTTATTCCTAAGGTTGTGAGGAGGAATAACTAAGTCAGTATACATCAAACACTTAGGTGCCTGGCACAGAGGGAGCCCTGTGTAGGTGTTTCCTATTATTATGTTTAAATGGATATCTTGTGTATTATAAGAAATCAATCTGGAAGGTGAGACACAAATGCAGTCTGAGAAAGTAGAGACTTTTCGAAGATTTTTTACTGTGTCATGAATTTTCGGAGACCACACTGAGGGAGCTGAAGCCCAGAGAAGTGAAGTTACTTCAGCATCACACAGCAGATCCAGGATCCTGTGTGATTTGAAAAGGCCAAGGTATCTAATGATGCTCATAATTTAGTTTACATTTTGTGCCAAACAGACGAGGTCAAGTGGACCTCAAGTGGTTTTTATAATTTTTGTTTCAGAATGCATATCCCAAAGAAAAACTATTAAAACAGTTCTGAAAATTATTTCCAATAAAACATTTTGGTGTACCTTTTAGCCGTTACTTTATGACTTAAAGATTAGGATAAACCAAAGAATTATTTTACGTGGCTTTTACTTGCTTGCAGATAACCTCTAATTTATACAATGGTTCAATTATACAGTGGTAAATGTATCTGGGATTGTACTTTTAAAATAGCAAGTGTAACGTGATAGAAGTAGGGTTACAAGGTACTCAGCAAGTATTGATGACCGATATCATTAGTATGGTGGCTAACATTCAGTGAGCCCTGATTCTGAGGCTGACACCTGACTAAATGCTTTACATTGCCACTTCATCTTCACAAAGACTTTCTGAGTAGGTTCTATCTTTATCTTCATTTTTAGAGAAGCAACTAAGACTTAAGGGAGGTTTATTAACTTGCCAAATACCACACAGCAAGTAAATAAGGTCTGGAATGGAACCCAGGCAAGTTGAACACGACAGAACAATGAACACTCCTTTTCAATTAGATTTGCTAATTGTTAATATTTGCCATATTGACTTATCTCTCTCTGTCCCTATCCATCTCTCTCTCTCTCTCTCTCTCTCTCTCTCTCTCTCTCTCTCTCTCTCTCTCTCCGTCTATGTCTATATCCAAACCTGGCATCTAACTTCTAAATGCTTCAGCACAGATCTCCTAAGAACAAGGACATGGTTCTATGCAATGAAAACACATGATTATGGCATCCAAGAGTAATTTTTAAAATTAGGGATGAAACCTAATTTTTACCCACAAGTCCAGATGATGACTTCTACCAGTATTCTCCAACTTTACGTTGTTTATACTTGACAGAATCTTCTAAAAAGGGTCCACTGCTAATCTGGAATGCCAACAAATCTTATTAATATATCTCCACATTTGTAAACTTCTACTAAATCCTCCAAGAACCTGCATATGAGTTAAGTCCTGAAATGCTCCAGTGCCAAATAAAAGCCCACTGTGCAGATAGAAATGCCTTTGGAGACTCTCAAACATTTATTCAAAAGTATATAGTGAGTATCTGTCAGCTGTATATCCAGCACTGAGTGAAGACCCAGTCTCCGCCATCACATACACCTCAGCACTAAGAAAAGACACATGAAATAATTACCATGCAGTGTGATAAGTGCTCTGACAGAGGATGGAGAGAGGAATAGCCACCTTGGGGAAGACAGAGAAGCAGGGTCCCACCAGGAGATGAGGAGAAAACAGCCTCCAGGAGTGTGCTATCTAAGAGAGCAAGAGAAGGAAGGCAAAGAGGACAGGTCCATACTTGAACACCCTGAAGGAGGTATATCTAGTGCCTAAGAGTGTGTATGATAACATCTTGTGGAGCAGCAAACATGACCCTCATTTGGTTTGTTAAAGCATTGGGTCAAATGTCATGAGAATGTAACAAGGAAATGGTCTTTGCCTTATAACACAGGGTATCCCATCCATGTAACACAACCAATTTTTAGAAAGGCAAAACCAAACCTTTTGTTTACAGAATTTTCTGTTTGCCTTAAATAGGTTTTGGTACACAAATTCTTCCTGGCTTGGGGCCATTATGGTATGTGGAAGGAGAAAAAGATAAACTGTGGCTTACAGAAATAGAAAAGCAATTTTTTCCCATGATGCAGACTTATGGATATAAATAACAAACAGGTAACACATAATAAGTTCCAAATGAGGCATTTTGTTGAAATTCAGTGTTGAGCATAAATAGTGAACTCAAATGCACAAAGGAGGCCTCATAGAAGGGTAACAAAACACTCCAGAGCAGATAACAGCCACCCTATTTTCTGTTCCCTGGGAGTGGGGAGAAAGGACATCAAAATCAAATTATAAATTTTAAAAAGTATTAAAATTATCTTATGGAAGTATGATATTAAAAAGTTTGTTAGACAAATGGAAAACGTTTTGTGGAAATAAGAAATAAGAATGGCCATCATTTAAAGCAACAGAATGCATCTTTCCCACGAGCTCTCCCCTTCCTACCCACAGCTTTATTCACATTTATTCTATAACATTTCAGTACAGTCAGACCTGCCACTGAGCCAGTGTGATGTCACGGTGTTGAGGAAGTGAGTCCCTCCCTGGGACACACTAGCCCACGTCAGGGAGTCAGACTCCAGCTGGCTGTCATCCTGCTTCTGCTTATTCCACAGAATGAGTCTGGTGGGGGGAGGAATTTCTAACCTTTTTTTTTTTTTTAAACACATCCTCATCTGAAAAGTAAAAACACTAATTACTGTCCATAATAAAACTATTGGGAAGGTTACTTAGCTACTAAGTAAGTTCCACAAAGTCATTTCAGTGAAAACTTCCTGGTTCTAAAATTGGGAAAAGTAGGATAATCCTCTAAGGCTGACATTCTTTCTCTTTTGTGCATTTACAACTAAATGGTCACTGATATATAACATTTCCACAGTGATTCTGTAATATCCACATTGGTTTTCTTCTAAGACAGTTCAAAAGTACATCCCACCTTTATGTGTTAAGTATCACCATTGGCATATATCTTTACAAACATTTATTTTCTAAATTCTCAAAATACAAAAAAGAATATTATGCTATTTAGTGTATAAACTGCTATTTTCAATAAGGAGCTCTTACTTTAGAAATAGTCGATATTTTTCAATAAAGAGCTCCCAATTAGAAATATTAAGAAGTGATGTTTTTACGGAAGTAAATGAAATATCATGATATGGCAAATTTATAATTTTTCCCCTGGCAATGGCTTATTCAGGGAATTTTTCTTATATGTAAAGTTAATGATCTGAAAAGTGGTGATCTTATCATTCACCAAGATTTCAGGATATAAGTTATTCCTACAGAACAATCCACCTTTACTCTTAGAATATGAGTTTGTGTGCTTCAGAAGACATAACCCCAGTTGGCCACCATCTCAATCAGTAGTAAGTCACACCTTCAATCCCTTGTTAATGATGGAACTCATGTGAATTCAAGAGGAAACATAATAGTCTTTACCTCATTCCCTAGTAGCAGAGAAGGTGACTGATCTTTAATGTCAGTTATTGCAATGTGACACAGAATCATATTCTACAGAAAATATGTGATAAACTGTATACAAATAAATACACGTTAGAAAGGCAGACATTTTGATTTTCTTTTTGCCAGAGAATATTAACTGTCTTTATGAAGAATTACTGAGAAATTAAACACTTCATATGACATTTTATAGCATGTAGAGAGGTTGAAAATCAGAGAACTAAAACTCAGATGATAGTCTAAATACTTAATTTGTTGCTGGTTTATGCTAGACATGAAAAGTGTGAGCTTAAACTATAAATGAAAAACTATGAAACTACCAAACTATTTGAGGGGTATCCTTATCTTTCCTCTACATTACTCTTTATTCCCGTTAAAATCTACCTATCCTGGGTCCTCTCTCCTCGGCTTTTGATCGCTGCTTTCAAAGATGACTAGCTAACTCACCTAATAAACAAGTCTAAGGTGATGTGTCAACTTCAACCCCACCCCTCTTTCGCCAGATAACTTGTCTGCATTTCAAGAACAACCTACCAGAGACCTTACCTGTCACCTTGGCTCTCCCACCCAAAGGAGATGGCTCTAAGGGTAAGGAATTCTGTCTTAAGTAGAAGGGAAGGAAGACACTCTGAAAGATGCAGAGTTTTTATAGAGGCAAGTGGTTGGGGCATCACATTTACAGTGACTTTCAACTTTTGACTCTAGAAATCGTTATTCTAAAGATTATGACAAGTCCAAAATGTCACAGAATCCTGATTTTTATACACTTGCATTAATCACTGCTTACTTCCATGATGTAAACCAAAACTGCAGCTTTAGAATATAATCAGAATAAATTCTGATAGAAAAGCCAGATACTGCTTCCACATATGCAAGTATATGCTAATTGCTTTTATCGAATGGATCTAAATAGGAATCAACATTATTCCATCTTAATGATTAAGTTTTTGATTGGTACACATAAATGTTAAAGTGGGAAAATATTTAGAGGAAGTTACCTAAACTAAATCACTTTAATTTTCCGCAACATAATTACATTACATTTCACCTAACAAAATGGCTTTGGACCTAGAATTTGTACTGCTACATCAATATAAGACGACTTTCAATAGAAATAGATGTACATTTGCTTTGTAACAACAAATTATAGTTTTAAATTATTTGTATATTTCAGGGTGAATAAAATGAGAGCTATCCCACAACTCCTTTGCTTATGAAATTCGACCACTGTAACTTTTTTTAAAGAAAACTTTATGGTGTGCAGTTCCTTTTGTATGCAAATATTAAATGGTGGGTGCTGAGAATAAGCAGCCAAATAATATAAATATATATATAATTGTGCAACGATATAACCTATGATTTAGACATAAAACGAGATCCTTACAAGATAAAGAGTTATGGAGATGGATGATAACGATGGCTGCAGAACATTATGACTGTTTAATATAGCTGACCTGTACACTTAAAAATGGTTAAGATGTTAAACTTATGTTATGTATATTTCACCACAAAAAAATTGTTTTTGAAGGACAAACCAGATCTTTAATGACAAACTTAGGACATAGTATGCTCTGAATATTAGTTTTGATAACATCTTTCCTGGAAAATCAACATGGTAAGAATAAAAGGATAAGATTCTGCCTGTCGTATAATAAAAGATATTTGGTATTATCATTAATCTGGTACACACAGTGCTTCCTCTTGGTAGATTTTTATCCACTGTGAGATTTTGATACTCAAACAGTGAGTAGTAATTCCATCAAGAACACTTAACTTGGAACCTATGCTATACCAGGCAATTCATATGTATATTTAAAAAGATGAAAAAAGCCAATTATTATACTAAATATATTTATTTTAATACTGGTGCACATATGTTACCTTTAAAGAACAGGAGTGAAACTTATGGGTAGAATAGTATGCAAGCAATTTACCTTCAATACAAATTAAACACATCTTTTTAAGAAAAGGTTGAGTTATACTGGCTAGGGAAGGAGGAACTAACACTAGATTATTAATATGTATTTGTATTTATTGAGCATTTACTATGTCCAAGATCCTGTAAGGGGGGAAAAAGTCCTTAATTTTTTTAATCTTTATTGACTGAAATTCTATAAAATGAATTAAATTCCTGAAATGTCATCACTTGATCCAAAGTTTTTCATCATCAACTAATTCATCTCAGAAAATAGCAAAGTTTAAAAAAAAAATACTATCAGTAAAAATGATATATTTCCGTGGTTTGGAAATTTCCAAACCAAACCACGATATTCTGCCCCGTCAAAATATATTCACTGGGGAATTTTTTACTTTATACGTTTCTTTTGAACTTAGTCACATTTTTATATCTAGCTGGTTTCATTATTAAATAAAAGAAAAGGTGATTCCCCTCTTGTACTGAAAGAGACCACATACTTGAATGATACTCTAACTTCTAGGTTCTGCTATAGTAACACTGAAATCAGAAACCTGTGGGAGAAATGTCACTTTATCTGAGAGAGTAAAATCAGACTCTAAAAGGAAGTAGCAAATTCATCTTGTTCTTTTTTTTAATCAACCCTTTGCCTAGGACACGTAGTTCAAAACACAGAGGACTCTTTAAGTCATACTTCCTTTATGTAGTCAAAAGCAAAGCCACTGGGTAATGCTTTCCCCAAAGGAATCTCTAAATAGCAGATGGGGACATTTTCAGATAGATTCATTTGTAGGCAAACCTCCACTGCTTGTGTCATATTTCCTGAAAGAATAAAGGTAAAACTTCAACGATTTATTACAGAATGAAAAATTCAGCCTGAACCCTACCTCTATAAAACAGGTTAATTGGGTTTTAATTTTCATAAATCATAAAGGACTATTTTGAATATTTGGGCCTTTAATTGTCTAGCTCCCAGATGAAGTATAAATCAGAAAAAAAAAAAAAAAAATGTACTGTGCCAGAATGCAAGCTTCCCTATTTGAATTTTGGCATTTGGAAACTTTGAAGAGTAGTTTTTGTTTTTGTTTTGAAGAAGATGATACACATATGTACCTGGTTCAAAACTAGATAATAGAATTTAAAACGTAATTTTTTTAAAAGTCTTCAAATATGCCTAAAGGTAACAATGTCATGTTTTAATTGCCAATTCCTCTACCACTCTCAACAAATGACTTCCTAGGATTTTCCTTTCAACAGAAAATGGACGATTTTCCTTTCAGATTTACTATATTATCACTCCAGCTTTGTAACCACATGTGCATACACAAACATTTCTTTCTCTCTTGCAGGTGGCACAAACCAGGAAGGGGAAATCTGTGGTTTAAATTCTTTATGCCTCATCCTCTGAGTGCTGAAGGCTGTATGCTGTTAATGCTAATCGTGATAGGGGTTTTTACCTCCAACTGACTCCTACATGTTAGCATTAACAGGGTATGATGCCTGTTACTAGCATTCACATGGAACAAATTTCTGCCGTGGGAGGATGACAAAGAAGCATGAGTCACCCTGCTGGATAAACTTAAGACTTCAGGCTTTATCATTTTTCAATTTTGTTCATCATAATCTGGTCACTGGGATGATCAACCTTAAACTCAGTTTTAAAAGTAAGATTATTTAAAAGATTTATCAGTACTATCCTAAATGCAAACATTTTCATTTAAACATCAAGTCCACGTTTGTTTTTATCATTAACAGAAGATGTATTCATGTCATTTTTAACTGCAGGTTTTGGCTTGTTCATTGTAATATTCATAAACACCTTTGATTCAACTGTTAGAAATGTGAGCTAAACATAAATTTCTATCATATTTTTGTAGTTAAAAATTAGAAGGACAACTAACCTCCAGTTATATCATGGATTGTCTGGCAACACTTTTTAAAAGATTTAAAAATTGGTATTTTCCCCTATGTAACAATTTCCTGTTTAGACAACTTCAGTTTAAAATTAATACTTTTATTTGACTCTTAAAGGGAAATTGAAAGGCTGTGACCCTGAATTTTTTAAATATTTTTAACAATTAGCATGGTAAATAACATCTGAAAGCTAATGAGATTTTTTCTGTACAAGACACAAATATTTAATCAAAAAATTTCACATTTGAAGTGAAGACCCAAACCTAGGTTCAAGTTCAACAGCTTAGCCACATAATACTGCTGTGTAAGCAGAGAATCCACCTTTCCACTCTAAGCCTGTTTCTTCATCCATAAAATGGGGATAATACTTTACACGGTTGTTGTGAGGCTTAAGTGAGATAGATAATTATTCTTTAAGATAATCAAGTGCTACATTAATGTTATAGATTAATACAAGAAGTAGTCACCCTACTTTGTTAGAGAAGAGAAAAGCTAATGATTTGATTTGCAAACTTTTTAAGGTTTGGATTTCTATGCAGTTTTTCTATATAACCATCACTTACAAATATGTAACCAAATGTAATCGTTAGTATATTTAATATATACTTGTTTTAACAACTCTTCTCAACATTTTGTCAGGGTTTTCACTGTAACCAAATAAATCTCATGAGTCTTTAGTTGATTTAAAATAATGTTTATGGCTTTTTCTTTTGCAAAGTACAAATTATAATTTAGAAGATATCATCTGCACAAAAAAAGACAATGGAAGAAAATTATAAGGATACTAAGGGGAACATTCCCGACTGCTAGGACACAGTATTCTCATGTAAGAGTACCCACTTGGCTTTGCCCCACTTTCTGTTCAAGTTGTATGTGCTGCCAAGATAAATTTCTTCTCCTAACCCCTGGAATGAGCTTGTGGCTCCATGGAGCTCCCATGCAGGTAGAACAGAACACATTCAAGAGTGTTTCTTCAGGCCAGGCGCAGTGGCTCACGTCTGTAATTCCAGCACATTGGGAGTTCAAATGTCAAGGCGGGCAGATCACTTGAGGTCAGGAGATATAGACTTCCCTGGCCAACGAAGTGAAACCGCGTCTCTACTAAAAATACAAAAATTAGCTAGGCATAGTGGCACATGCCTGTAATTCCAGCTAATTAGGAGGCTGAGGCACGACAATCTCTTGAACCCAAGAGGCAGAGATTGCAGTGAACCAAGATCACGCCACTGCACTCCAGCCTGGGCGACAGAGTGAGACTGCATTTCAAAAAAAAAAAAAAAGAGTGTTTCTTCAATTCATTTTATCTGCCACTGTATATCTGGAGGACTCCTTGCTTTGAGTCCCAGTTCTTCAAAATCCTGCTTGCTGCCTAAAGATACCAAGTCACAGAACATTAGGACTGGAATAAACTATTGCAGTATAACTTTCCTGCAGTTAAAATAAAAAGCTATGAACATTACAAAGGCACTTACAGAAAAGCTGTGCTGGGAAATGCCTTATTTGAAGAGCACTTCAGTACACTTACATGAAGCCTAGGAAAGTTACTTAATCTTCCTCTAAGTCTCAATTTCTTCATCAGTAAAATGATGAATATATTTCATATTTCATAGGATGTAGGCCTAAATGAAATCATGCATGTGCAAAGCACAAAGTCTATTATGCATTAAGTGTTAAACACAAACTTTCAGACCTTTACATTTCAGTCATTTAAATCAAGTGATCTACCACAGCAGATCTCCCCAAGAACACTCTAGCTCCAAACTAACTACCATCCTCGGTGACAACGCAAAGAACCAGGGTTCCTGGGTTTTCTCTGATGTCCAGCCCTCCTAGGCTTCTGATGGCCTATCTCCTCATCTTAGAGGGATTCCTCCTGACTGGTACATTCAGTCATTACAAAAATTCTTGGAGCATGAGTAAGAGTGAGTCTGTGTTTGGATGGGAGGAATGGGTAAGTAACAAGGTATGAGTGTGAGAGAGACTGTGTGTGTGTGTGTGTGTGTGTGTGTGTGTGTAAAAGTTACAAACTAAAGATGATTTTTTAAAATTGCAAAATGTTAAGAGAATTATCTAGGATCTGATCCACTTCCCCAGAAATTTACAGAACTCAAGACCAAGCCTTTCATATTCACTGTCATCAGTTAGATAGATCCAGTAGCTAAAAAATTAGGAGAAAAAGAAGAGGAAGAAAAAAAAAAGTCAAGTCAGTGGACTGAAGAATATATACAGAACATAGAATATTAGAAATTTTCTGAAAACAGATGATAGTGAATACCTCAAAGAAAGTGAGGAAACTTGAAAAGGGAGCTTGAAGAAAAATAATAGAGCCCATAGACGGGACACAAGCACAAAAAGCTGACAGAGCATGTGCTTCTCTAATAACTGGAAAACAGTGGAACTGGCAGGAAAAACTCACACATAAGAGTTTAGCTTTCCACTTTGGGTTTCAAATTCTCCCACAG
Source organism: Aotus nancymaae (assembly GCF_030222135.1). Classification (NCBI taxonomy): domain Eukaryota; kingdom Metazoa; phylum Chordata; class Mammalia; order Primates; family Aotidae; genus Aotus; species Aotus nancymaae. The sequence continues at coordinate 29,274,927 of NW_026988435.1, forward strand.
CAGTAAGACTAAGTGAAATAATGTTCACATAAGGATTTTTTTTGTCTGTTACTGTTGTATTTTAACAAATCTAAGTGTTCTAGTATTAGTTTTCATTCATCTAATACATACAACTACTGGATTTTTTAAGGTGCGTCCCTCAAATGTCATCACAATGGTGTCTTCTCTATATTCAATCACTCTTTTGCCCTTCTCTGTAATGCTCAGGATTTCCCAGTTCACTAGCACTTAACGTAGTACATCCTAATTTATTTTGGGATGTAAATGACTGCAATAGAAGTGATATCCTTGAGGGATGAACCATCATCTTGCATATTCATATCCCATTCAAATATTTACTGACTTAATCACACCATTAGTTTTCCAAGTCCAAGTCTAAAAACAGAAATGAGTTTAAGTACAGTGAATATTTCATTTTCACTATACCACTAAGCTGAAAGAAATGATTTTTGGTAAATAAAAGTTCATCAGACAATTCAGTGAATAGTTCCACATATGACTGAAGATCAAAGGATTCTCACCTGGTAAGCTTATCAAGATGCATGTTCCCAAGCTCCCAGGCTCCCACTCCCAGAGATTCTAATTCTGTAATGGAGCTGAGGACACTACATTTTTACCAGACTGACCACGTGGTTCAGATTGAGGTGGTTCATAAACGAACTCTGAGGAAATAGTGGTTTTATACATGATGCTACTGTTGATGTGGCTACCAGGAATGGTGTGCAACAGAAGTGCTGCAACATATGGATCTGTTTACACACTGTTCACCGTGTAATGAAAGTCTGTAACATGGGCTGAGTGATAAGAGATGTCTTGTGGTTGATCTCTTTGGAGATAAGCAGCAATGAAATTCCAATGAAGTCTCATCATCCCTCTTCACCAAAACCATCCTAACCACCTCAGTGATACACCTGACTTCCCCACCCACTGCCCCAAAACCAGCTGCCCTATGTTCTACCACTAGTTGAAACTAGCCAATAACCTGATACTAACCCCAATCGATCAGCTGCTGCCTAGTGCAACAGAGAGAGAAAGTCAATGAGAAGGAATCGGGTGCCAGTTCTTGCCTTACAAGGAGTGGGTTGACTAATGAAACTGCCACAAATGTCACTGCCATACCATCTCACCCTCTCACCTGTGCTGCAAGACTTCAACAATCATACCCAGTCTCCACTTGGGAAAATTCTGTCCCTTCTCAAATGCTGGCAGCTCAGCAATGTGGTCCCTTAACCCATTCCAAGAACTCCAAAAAGGGTTATAGCTAGAACTGATCTTTCTCCTCCATGCTTCCAAAGCAGATTATAGCTCCTCCATAAATGTGCTTCGCATTGTGCCCCACGTTTGGTTTGTTACTTGTGTATACACTATCCTCTCTTCTAGACTGAGTTTCTGTAGGAAAGGAGAATCCTCTTTACCTTTTTGGTATTACATCCAGCTCAGGGCCTTGCTTAAATTGAATGGGAAAAATGTATCCAAGTACCCACTGATGTTGGAAATTCAAATTGTTCTAATGTTGAGGGCTGTCTGTACCTGGCATATATGTGTTCCAATTTCAGGAACTGTTTTTCAAGTTGACTTGTATGAATTCCTTACAGATGCTCAAGCATCAATTTGGCTTTCCCTAAATCCCGCAGATAAGGAAGGCAGTATCCATGTTTGCTTTAAGAAATTCCATTATCAAAAATACATGAAATTTTGTCCTCAGTATTTTTTTAACAGGCAATCCTGACATAATAACAACCAATGTTGAGATGCTTTAAAAATAACACTGCAGTAGTAGCCACTCCTAAAACGAAATATTTCCCCTTTCCTTCAATATATGTAACCACATATGACATATAAAATCTGCTTATTGGATAAATTTATCTTTAAAAGAATATTATCTACATTTATTAAAAGTTAAAATACACATACTCGTTGACCTGGAATCATGTACAACAATGTATTTACAGAGCCACTAGCATACGTGTGGAATCATAATATATGCACAAGGCTGCTAACTGAAGTATTAGTATAGTAACAAAAATTAAAAATCAACCAACAATAGGGAATAGATTAAATAATGGTACACCTATGAGTGAAATACTAACTTCTAAAACAAAGTAAAAAGAAAGGGAAAATAAGGAAAACTGGATCAATCCAATATATGACAGGAAAAGAGAAAAGGATAATGCAAAGAAATGATAATCACAGTAAAATGAATACAAATTAAAATTTATCTACTAAAAGACAGTAATTCAAAGACTAGATTTAAAAGGAAAATAATAGCTTTATGCTATTTACAAAAGACAGATGTAAAACCTAACAACACAAAAAGGTTGAAAGTAAGAATATACCAGGTAAACACTAACAAAAACCTAGTATAACAACAGAACATGATTTTTTTAAAAACAGATTAAGAAAACTAGCTTAAAGGAGAAAAATCATTATTAATGAGATAGAGAAGATCATTATTTAAATGATAAAATGAAGCAATTTATCAGCATGTTTAAAAATCCCAAACCAGAATACAAAGTGCTAACAAAATCATCTTAAAATAAGCAAATGCTGATTTAGCCATAAGGAGAAACTGTCAAATCCACAATCATTTTAGGAGAATGGGTTTAAGAAAGGAAAAAAGAAGAAAAAGATTTCTGTATGGTCCTAAGAGAAAATCTAAAAAATAATGACATGAAAAAGTTGAAAGGCATGGGAAAATATGTACTATTAAAAGGAAGCCTGACATAGGAATATCATTATCAGACAAAACAGATTTTAAGACAACTAAGAAGTTGACAAGTCAACCCTACAATAAGCATGAAATTTTGAAAAATAGGTAAGGAGGACTCACCATACTAAAAATCAAAACTTGTTACAAAACTACAGTTGTTAAAACGGTGTGACAGTGGTACATAGGCAGACAAATTGACCAATGAAGCAGACCCAGGCACTTAAAGGAACCTGTTATATGTATGACAGCATGGCATAATCATTAAGAGTAGAAAAGAAATAAATAGTCCAGAATAACTACCTATACTTGTGAAAGAAAGGGTGATTCAAAATTAGGTCCCTTTCCTCACTCTATATGCAAAAAATAAACTTCAAATAAATTATACGATTAAATGTGAAAATCAAGACTGTAAAAGAGTAGGCTGCTTTATAACATCAAGTTAGGAAAGGCTTTCTTAAATTTCATAAATATAAATCATAGAGGAAAAGATGAATTATTTTGTCTACCTTAAAGACAGCATAAACAAAATTAAAAGGTAAGCCAGACAAGAGAAATACTTGTAGTGCCAAGGGTTTAACTTTCTTTTTTTTTCTGAGATGGAGTCTCACTTTGTCGCCCAGGCTGGAGTGCAGTGGCACAATCTCAGCTCACTGCAACCTCCACCTCCTAGGTTCAAGTGATTCTCATGCCTCAGCCTCCCAAGTAGCTGGAATTGCATATACACCACCACGCCCGGCTAATTTTTCATATTTTTAGTAGGGATGGGGTTTTACCATGTGGCCCAGGCTGGTCTCAAACTCCTGACCTCAGGTGATCCACCCATCTTGGCTTCCCAAAGTGCTGGAATTACAGACATGAGCCACCATGCCTAGTCCACAAGGGTTTAATTTTCTAAAAATATAAAGAACAGGCCAGGCATGATGGCTCACATCTGTAATCCTAGCACTTTGGGAGGCCAACGAGTGTGGATCACTAGAGGACAGAAGCTGGAGACCAGCCTGGCCAACATGGTAAAACCCCATCTCTATATATAAAATATAAAAATTAGCTGGATGTGGTGGCACTTGCCTGTAATCCCAGCTACTCAGCTACTCAGGATACTGAGGCAGGAGAATCACTTGAACCCAGTAGACAGGGGCTGCAGTGAGCCGAGATCATGCCACTGCACTCCAGTTTAGGCAACAGAATGAGACTCGATCTCAAAAAATATATATATATACATATAAAACTACTATTAATATGATAACCAAAAATCCAATTGTAAAAAAGGGGCAAAGGTTGTAAAATGGTAATTCATAAAAAGAAATGAAGAGATGCTTATTGGTACTATATACTCAGTATTAAATAAATTAAATGAGATAGGATATGCATATTCAACCAACAAAATATCTGAATGTCTGAAAATAATAAACGTTAATGAGAGTAGAAAACATGGGAACTCTCATGCTGCTGACAGAGAGTAAACTGATACTACTATTGTAGCAGCCAATTAATAATATTTAGTAAAGTTGAAGATGCATGGTCCACTTTGATACAGGCCCTAGAGACAGTATCAAATGTGTACACAAAGAAACATGTGGAAGAATACTTTCTGCAATACTGTAATACTTAAACGCCAATAATATCCTCAATGGTCATCAATAAGAAAATGAATTAATGATGGGATTAATCATATAATGAAATACCATATAGCAGGTGAAATGAACGTACTAACTCTTTACAGGCATCAACATGCTATATGAAAAACAATGCTGAGCAATAAAAGCAAATTGCAAAAGGATATATATTATGAAACCAATTATGTTTAGTTTTAAAACAGAGAATACTATGGATTGTAGGAAAAATATAAAATCAGGAAGGGTAAGGACAGGTACAAATAGGATAGTGGTTCTTCTTGAGAGGAAGGAAATGACATAACAAGACCTTCAATGGATGTGCAGCTTTTCCTTTATTTAAACACAAAAGGATCTCAAGTAAATAAGGAGAAAGGTTGACAGTGGTTACAATTAAATAGTGGCTATATGTCAACATTCTTGGTTATAAACAACAAGATCTACACTAGCTAAACAAACAGAAAAACATGGCTCACAAGTCTCAGGCCTGGAAGTCAGGACTATGAGGTTCCAAAAAAATGCCCATTTTTATACCAGGGAGCAGCTGCAGGGGAAAAACTGTTAAACACAGCCTCCACACCTTGCACCATTACATGGGACCTCTGCCACTGCTGCCTTGAAAACCACGTCACTGCTCCTCTCAATAAAATGTAACTCATACTACCCTTGTCTTCAAAGTACTTGCTTCCAGATTTCACACACGTATGTCTAATTGGTGAGCCCACACCACCAGTCTGAGCCATAGCTGCAAGGAGGGAGAGGAAATTAAATTTCATTCTTCTTATGGGTAAGGTAAGATCCATAGTGTGGGAAGTTGCCAAAAAGCAGGTGTTCAAACAGTGCTAGGTGTTCAAACAGTGCTAGTTGCCCAAAAAGCATGAAAATGTTTGTGAAATTGTTCTCTGTACTTTTCTGTATGCTCACAAACAACAAAGGGAATGGAAGAAAAAAATCAATCAACAAGAGATGGCAACCAAATTCTAAAAGACAAAAAGTGACTAATAAAACACTAGAGAACATCACCACCTAGAAAACATGGAGGAAGTTCCACCAGAGGCAGCCAACCGGCCCAGCTGGGCCTTAGTTCAGCGACAGCGGAAGTTCAGAGATGATAGAAGACAGTAGAGGGATTAATTAAACTAAACTAATTAAAAAGAAAGGAATTAATTAAAGGTATCTATACAAACAGGTTGAACACTACCCCATCTTCACATACAGAAGGGCCTAAATCCAGGAATTGCCCCACACAAAATATCGGTGGGATCTTTTACAAAGTAAGTGAAAGAACAGCCTGGGGAAAACTAGGATAGTCAATGTAGAAATTGGTAGCCAAGACAAGACCTCTTCATTCTAGCATTTTAAAAACCCTCATCCTACCAGCCAGATTCACCTACTCATCCTTAGTGATGCCTATGAGAAGCCAACCCTTGCTCATACCACAGAGCTGCCACTCAACCTCCTTACATCCACATTGTCAACTACAAACTGACAGTCAACAAACAGACATTTGAAAAAAGCCTGAAACATGTAAATGAAAGACTAAGATAAGAAAAAAATCTGTCACCAGAGAAAAGAGATAATTCAGGGACTACAAAGTGAATGAATGAACAAATGTAAGTACAGTTCATCAAATGTAAGTGCAGAACCCACTTTAGGCATCTTCAGAGAGCTTCATGAAAATACATCATATCCAGAAAACATGAATAGAATTCTATGAAAGTGAAGCAAAAGAGTGCTTTTAGAAATTAAAAAATGCTTGATATAATGTATTAAATGAGTAAAATATAAATGCAGGAAAAATGATGGAGAAAGGAAAAAAAAATACAGAGGACCAATACAGAAGATGCAAACACAGCTGAAAGGTATTATAGAAACAAAGAACCTTCAGAGAAAAGAAAGAACAAATAAAGTAAAAAAAAAAAAAAAAAAAAAAATCCTAATCCTAAAGAGAGATGTCAAAAATTGAAAGGACTGCCTACGTACCAAGCAGAGTAACTGACTGAAGACCTAGATACAGGTACAGGATTGTAGAATTTTACAACACCAAGAATAGTAAGACCCTAAAAATGTCCAGAGTGTGTTGAGGGAAGGGGATGCAGAGAACAGGTTATACAAAAAGGAACAAGAATCAGACCGGCATCAGACCTTTTATTAGCAAAATCAGATGCAGAAAATAACTGAGCTGCTTTCAAAGTTCTAAGAGGAAACTAATTTTCAATCTAGAATTCTGTATCTAGCTGAACAGTTCATCAAACTTAAGTGCAGAACCCACTTTAGACATGCAATGGCTCACCTCTTAGACATTTTTTCCTAGAAAGGAGCTCAGAAACAAATGCTAGCAAAATGAGAAAGTTAATCAAGAAACAGGAAGATACGGACTCTAAAAAAAGTTGACCTCACCCAAAAGAAAAAAAAAAAATAGTCTTCAGAGGAAGCCTGTGCACCAGAAGCAGAAAACTTGCTAACACTGAAGCAGAAACTTTTTGGCAAAATGTTTTCGTAAGACTGATAACCAAGGCTTACTCAAGGTGTGGGGAAACAAGTACTTTTAGACACTGTTATTGGGAGTAACATTTGGCAAAACCTTGTTATTGGGAGTGACATTTGGCAAAACCTTTGGGAAGCCAGCATCTGGTAGCACCTGTCAATAATTCCACTGCCAGAAATCTATTCCTACAAAATTATTTATATGTGAGGCAACGTAGAGTAGAACATAAGAGCATGTGAGTGAAACTGCCTTCATTCAAATTCCCACTTTGCCACTTTCAAGTTCTATGCTGTTTCCTCATTTAAAAAATACGAAACATCTTCTCAACAGGTCACTGTGAGGATTAAACAAAAGGTTCCACATGATGAGTTTAGCACAAGGCCAAGCACATGATAAATACTTACTATCATTTTTATCTACAAACATTTGCCATTTTTGCACAAGGATGTTTACTGTGCCACTGTTTAGCAAAAAAAATGCAAGCAAGTACAGTATGATCCTATTTATGTTTTTTAGAAATTAAATTTATATTCAAATGTATCTGCCTACACATGAGGAAAAAAAAGAGAGAAAACATGCCAAAGTGTTTTTTTATGGAGCAGGAAGGGACTGATCTGTTTTTGACAGTTTTTATTTTGAGCAACATAAAGGAAAAAGTAAAACTCACTATCAATCTTAGGGAGAAAGAGTTAATCTTTATAAGCACACACAAACATTATATTAAAAACATTTATTTTATTATACATATTTAAATTTTAGAAAGTTATTAGGTAGATGTACTTTCCTCTGTTGCTTTAGTTTGATCTTCAGTTACCTGTAAAAACATGAATAGCTTTACTTTCCTAATAAACACTTTCAGTTTTACCCTTCACCCAGCATTTTATTTATTTATTTATTTTTAAATGTGATTCACTAATTTATTATTATTTTTTTAATTTTACTTTAGGTTCTGGGGTACATGTGCAGGTCATGCAGGGCTGTTGCAAAGGCGCATACTATATCCGGCGTTTCTCCCCATGTTATCCCTCCCCACCCTCCCCACCCCCTGCTGTCCCTCCCCTAGCACCCCCCAAAAGCCCCCAGTGTGTGATGCTCCTCTCCCTGAGTCCACGTGTTCTCATTGTTCAACACCCGCCTATGAGTGAGAACATGCGGTGTTTGGTTTTCTGTTCTTGTGTCAGTTTGCCGAGAATGATGGTTTCCAGATTCATCCAAGTCCCTACAAAGGACATGAACTTATCGATTTTTATGGCTGCGTAGTATTCCATGGTATATATGTGCCACATTTTCTAAAAATATGGAATGCTTCATGAATTTGCGTGTCATCCTTGCGCAGGGGCCATGCTAATCTTCTCTGTATCGTTCCAATTTTAGCGTATGTGCTGCCGAAGTGAGCATCATCCACCATTTTAAATCATCCCACAGCCCTCTTATAATGATCCTCTATCTTTCTCCTTCAATAGTTATTATTACAGCAAGTTAGGTAAGAAGATTTAAACAGCAAGTTACCAATATAAATTATCAGGTAAAGAACAATGATTCCATTCAAAAATATAATCTAAGGCATATTATACCTAGGCTTCTCAAGTTTGCCATTTTACTTTTCAGCCATAAAACACAATCATTACTAAGAAAAAAAACACCTGAAGTGCTGTAACAAGATATTTTAAATCAGTTTATTTTCTTTTGGAGTATAATTCCATTTAGAATAGAGCATATTACAGATTTAGTCTAAATAGGTATCTCCATGTTCCTATTTCTATTCTATGTCACTCAGACTCATCAAACAGATGTGGCTAAATCCGAATTCAACACCTCCAAAACCTGTCCTGCCTGCATCATCTATCTTGGTAAAGGGCTCTACCCAGCTAACTAAAGACAGTATTCGAGAATTCATTCTCTTGTTCTTACCTGCATATTCCATCAACAGCCCTATTAATTCAACCTAAGTTAACTCTCACAGTCGTTCTCCCTATCATGGCTGAACTTCAGGACCTCTTCCTCTTCTATCCCCCTAACAGAACCCGTGGCTTAAGAGTTCACAGCTATATCCCATGCTACCCCTAGAATGAGCTTTTAAGCAAGAATAGCTGATCAACAGGTCACTTCCCTACTCAAAATTCTCTAGTTACTCGCTATCACCTCAGTGGGGTGGAGGAAGGAAGTCAGGAATGCAAGTCCACAACATGGAACACAAGCCCCCTCATATTCTGTTTTTGGACAGACTCATTAGCTACCCTAGACGTTACCTGTACATTCAAATTCATCTTACATTTATCATGTTCTTTATTCCTTCATGCCTATAAGCAAGTGGCTTCCTCTGAGATAACCTCTAACCCATTCTCCAACAGATTACCTGCATGGTTCACTTTTATTCATTCTTTAAAATCAGCTTAAGGGACTCCAATTCCTGCCAACCTTCCTTAAGCAACTCCCCAGCTTGGTCTGAGTCCTCTTCTTTATGCCAGAGCCCCACAAGCACACCTGAACTGTCTGCTTATAAGTCTAATTATCCAATCAACATTATTTCCCTGAGGCAGCAAGTACATTTTGTTCATTTTTTATTCCTCCAGACCGTAAGAGTACCTGGCACACAGTAAACAATCATTAAGTCTGTGTTGAATCACTGAACCACGTTTAATCTAATCCCTTCAGAAAAGCAAAATGCACAGTAGAAAAAAGCAACTAAACAAGAATAAATGTTTGAAAAATATGTATTGACTAACATTATTAGATATTCTAGATAAGATATTGTCTCTGCCATTTTTCTCCATTTTTCCTTCCTTTAAAGTGTTCAGTTACTATTGCTTCTTTAGTTTCCCAAACTATTTCTTAAATATTCATTTCTTCTCCAGTTTCAAGTTTTTTTTAATTTTAGTTAACTCCAAGTAACCATTTTGAACATTTCTTTTTCAGTTTCTTAATCTAAAATGATCACTGTGACCAACTAAAAAGAGAAAATTACTCCATCCATTCAAAGATACTTTCTTCTCATGAGAAAAAAAAATTATAAAATCCTTACACCAGAATATTATGGTGAAGTCCCTAAATAATAATTCCTATCAATAGTCATTAATAAAGACTAGGTTTATATATCATTATGAAAAACAGTCAATAAATATTTCTTAGGGAACCCCCTCATGTGCTAATGTGTTCAGAATTTGGGCTTATACAAATATAACGAATCCTGAAAGGATTAACAAACAGAAGATAAATGTACTGGCAAAGAAAACAATCAAAAAACATACATTGAGGTATACAATCAAGCACAAACTTATTTGAATGAGTAATTATTTGTTAGGAGATTACTCTGAGACTGTTCCGTGGAGAAGGTGTGACTTGGGCGAGGTAGTGAAGAATGACCGTGTTGTAAACCGACAGAAAGAGAATGGGAAATGGTGTCCAGAAAGAAAAACAATCATGAAGAAATATGCAAACCTGAAAGTAAGTTTGATGTGTGATGCTTAATGTGCTTGCAAGCTTGACCAGAGTGTTTGTGGCATTGTGGGAAATTAGGATAAAGGGGAAGGCCTAATGAGGCCAGATTACACAGGATAGCCATTAGACAACCTAAGTAAAAGAGGCACACTCATCCTATGAAATAGGGAACAGGGATAGTTGGGGTCAAGAAATAAAATCACTCCTACTCATGAAGTATAAATGCTAATGACACAGAATAAACCACAAAAACACAAACATTCAAATCTGATTTTTTAGGACATTTGCACATTTAATGTCAATGACTAAGGAAGCTTTAAAATATAACTGACAAATCTTAATCCTTTAAATATTCATTAAGTTTACCAAAAAAAAATCCTAAGATCTAATTGATACCATTATAACTATTAAGAACTATTACTATTGCATAATAATATTCTTATTTCTCTTCAAGTTCTACAATATCATTTTCTTGATATTAACAAATAAAATCAAAAGAGAACTGCCAAATTACAACTTTAGTCTTACCAAAATACTACTGGAGTAAACAATCAAAATACTGCTTTGACTATTGAGACAACTTACTTTTTCCTTTCTCTTTGCTTCTTTCATTTTTCCCCCCTTTGGTTGTTATCGATTAATTTTGATGAATTTCTTTATAAAAGGGTACAAATTAGCTGTCAAAAACACTTACCATTTTCCGAGATCTTTCCAACAGCTTATCCCATATCGTAAAATGTGCCTTGAAAAGAAAAGATTTGTGATGAACTAAAAAAAAGCACTAAAATCAAAGTAAAAGGGATAAAGTCTTTATATAGCTTTTAGAACAAAATAATTAAAAGGTAGTACTAATATAGCTAAGTGGTTATGAAAGTGGATCACAGTAGGGGAAAAAAAGGTACTACATAAAACAGCTGCTTTGTTTTTTGCTTTCTTCAATCACTTGACTCCGGGAGGTGGAGGTTGCAGTGAGCATTTAAGAAAAAAAAGACTTAAGGATTGAATGTGTCCTTCTTCCACTTTTGCCTCTCTTAATCATTTCCATCATAGAAAGCACTCCTTCTAGTAGGAAGCAAAAATCTGCCCTACTTTCCAATAGATTGTGGTTCAATCCTTAAATAGCCAATTTCAACCTTCTAGAAGTCATTCTTCAAATCATAAGCAATCACAAGAAGTCAGTCATTAAAAACCAACTGTGACATCTTCACACTGAAATGGCAGAACCAGAGAATTCAGCAAATGACCCTGAAGAATAAGTAAAACCTAACAAACATAATAGTGTTTTTTGTTTTTTTTTGAAATGGAGTCTCACTCTGTTGCCCAGGCTGGAGTGCAATGGTGCAATCTCAGCTCACTGCAACCTCTGCCTCCTAGGTTCAAACGATTCTCCTACCTCAGCCTCCCGAAACAATAGTAAAATTTAAACTCAATTTCCTGAGTCCTTAACAATCTCCTGTAGCAGAGGATTATCAGAATGCACTAAGGAAAACTGTGCAAAGTGTATCATGACCACATCAATTTTATTAGGTCAACTGAAAGTGATATCAAGGCATATGGGCAGGCCAGTGACTATTTCACACCAAATGAGCTCATAAAATCTGTAATAAAAGGTAAAATTACTAAATTGCAACATACGAATCCTTCTAGGAAAAGAGCTACCTGGTCTGTTTAAAGGGAAAACCATGCTTGACTCAGGCAGAATGAACTGCTGGTACAGAGACCCTAAGCTGTGGCTGGAATACAGTGAGTGGGGAAGGGAGTGGTGTCAGATAAAGTCAGAGAAGCAGGCAGGGACCAGATAATGCAGGGCTTTGTGAGACAGAGTAAAGAGTTGGGATTTGTTCAAGGGAAGCCACTGGAAAGTTTGGGCCAGAGGAAGTATGTAACAGATTGTGTATTAAAAAGATGACTTCAATGCCAGATATAGTATGCACCTAAAGTAAAATAAATAAATTTAAAAAATAAAAAAAGATCACTTTGGCTACTAAGCAGAGAATGCACTGTAGAGGGCAAGAGTGTAAGTAAGGAAGGAAAGTGAAAACAGGAACTTGGATAAGGGAAGCAGCAGTAGATGAGATGCTGTGAGGTACATAGGTTCAGAATACATTTCAGAGTTAAAAGCTGAAAGGACTTGCTGATGGATGGGCTGGGGGCGCAGCTACGAGGGGAAAAGAGAATCAAGGATTACCTCAAACAACTAGGGAAACCATGGGTATCCAATCTTTTGGCTTCCCTGGGCCACACTGGAAGAAGAATTGTCTTGGACCACACATATAATATACTACACTAATGAGAGCTGATGAGCTAAAAAAAAAAAAAAAAAAAAAAAAATTGCAAAAACATCTCATAACGTTTTAAGAAAGATTATGAATTTGTGTTGCATTCAAAGGCGTTCTGGGCCGCATGCAGCCCATGGGCCACGGGTTGGACAAGCTTGAGGTAAAGGGTGATCAGATTTTCTCAAGTGGGGAAGGCTAGGAAAGGAAGAAGGTATGTGAAGAAAAGTCAAAGTCAAATGTAAAGGAGAGGTATACTAAAAATTACAAAATGAGATGAAAGAAGATATAAATAAATAAGAAGATATAGTAAGTTCATAGACCAGAAGTTTCAACATAATAAAGATGTCAATTCTCCCCAAATTGCTATACAGGTCTAATGGACTTCTTATCAAAATCTCAAACTCAACACAGAAAATATTATAACATTAAATGGAAACTCAAAGAAACTACAATAGTTAAAACAATCTTGATCAAAAAATAGTAACAAGGGAGGAATTACTCTACCTGATTTCACAACCTATTTAGAGCTACAGTAATCAAGACTTTGTGGTACTGGTAGTGATGTAAACATACGTGATCAATGGAACAAAATAGAGGACTCAAAAATAGACCTATATAAATATGCCAAGCTAATTTTTAACAAAGATGCAAAAGTAATTCAGTGGAGGAAGAGTGGCCTTTTCAACCAATGGTGTGGGAGCAATTTGACATCTACAGGCAAAAAAATAAAAATAACCTAAACCTAAATCTCAAACTTACAGAAAAATTAACTCAAAATGGACCACAGATTTAAATAAATGTAAAACTCTAAAACTTTTAGGCAGGAAAAAAAAAAGAGAAAATCTTTAGGATCTGGAGCTAGTCAGAGTTCTTAAAGTTAACCCCAAAAACATAATCCATCAAAATAAAAATGTTATCAAATTTTGATAAACTACTTTCCTCAAAATTAAAAACTTCTGCTCTCCAAAAGGCTGCCCAGAGAATGAAAAAACAAGCCACATATGCAAATACAAGGTACAGACAGAAAACGAGAGAAATCTGAAAACTACATATGTAACAAAAAACTAACATCTACAACATATAAAGAACTCTTAAAACTCAACTGTTAAAAAGTAAAACAATCTAATTAGAATACTAGCCAAAAGACATAAACAGACATTGCACCAATGAAGATATGTAGATCGCAAATAAGTACCCAAAAAGATGATCAATACCACCGGTCAATAGAGAAATTCAAATTAAAATTACGATGAGAAATTACTACAAATGTATCAGAAGGACTAAAACAAAAAAAAGTAGTGACAGCATCAAATGCTAGTGAGGATGTGGAAAAACTGATCACTTGTACATTGCTAGTGGGAATGTAAAACGGTACAGTTACTCTGGAACACTTTGGCTGTTTCTAAAAAACTAAACATACACTTATCATATGACCCAGCAATTGCACTCCTGGGTATTTTATCCTAGAGAAATATTCACCTAAACCTGCACACAATGTCACAGCAGCTTTGTGATAGCCAAAAACTGAAAACGTCCTTTGATGAATGAATGGTTAAACCAACCGTGATACATCCAGACCTAGTAATACTACTTATCAATAAGAATGAATGAACTACTGATATACCTAATGACTTGGATGAATCTCCATAGAATTATACTGAGTGAAAGTGCCAAGGCCAAAAAATTACATACTGTTTGATCCCATTCATATAATATTCTTGAAGTGACAAAACTATAGAAAAGGAAAACAGATGAGTAGTTGGCAGGGGTAAGCAGGAAGGGTAATGGGGGGCAACAGAGGGAAGGGGCTGTACATGAGTGTGTCTATAAGGGGCCAACATGATGGATCCCCACAGTGAAGGAATTGTTCTGTATCTTCACTGTATTGATGCCCATACCCTGGTGGTGATATTGTATTTTAGTACTGCAAGAGGAAACTAAGTAAAGGTACATGGGTTCTCTCTATATTTGTCTTATAACTGCAATTATCTCAACACCAAAAATTTAAATAAAAAGATTAGCAAGGCGAGGAGCAATGTGGAAAATGACAGGCTTTGGGTCATGAATAGAGGGAAGAACATGCCAAATGTAAGCTTAAAAGGCATTTCAGAAAGGTCTTACCAATATGCACTCCAATACTCCCTCTGCCAATGCACCCTCACCTAAGCTAATTTGAAAAATTAAAAATGTTGTCTCAATTTGATTTAATTTTTTTAACTAATATTTATTCTGTAATTGTGTATTTACACACTGGCCAACTTTGTTTTTAATCGCAAATCTGAGTTTACAAAATATTCGTGTCCTACAACTTAAGAAAAATTAAAAGTTTATATTCTTCACACTAGTATAAAATCAAGTACAGAATTATATTTATACCCAAACTGGAAGTCCTGGAACCTTAAGCTTTACTTACTCTTAAGTGAACGGGTAAAGACAGACCCTGGAATCTTCGTATGAGACTTGGCTGGGTGGGTTGAAGACTGTGAACTGCTGATATTTCATACTGGAAACAAATACTTGTTCTTGGAATAAGAGGGCCCTCGCTCACATCAACGAAGTCACCTATTCTGATTTATTTAAAAATAAACAAAACCGCAACATCAAATAATTTGTAATAGCTTGAAAAAGAAATCTCTTCGTTCTCTTTGCTGCTAACACCCTAATCAAGAACGTTATATATGGTGCAGTTCAATTCCTAATGACCCCTGACAATGATCTCAAGTAAAGAGACTAAAACTTCGAAAATTAAATCAAACGAACCATTTTCTTAATTAGCATTGATACAAATTTAAAGGTCTTTAAGAGTCACACAATACATCATGCTATCAAGCAGATCCAATTGCCTAAAACCAATCATCTAAAAACCTTACAATAATCCATGTAACAGAGTTTTGAATTCAGTGTGTAGGACAGAATGTGTTCAGAAACAAAAAGCAGTTTCTAGAGGAAAAAAGTTAAGTCCAATTCATAAAAACACGAGGTTGAGAAAACAGATCCAGATCATAAAGTCATTTCTACAGAATGCATTGGGAGTTGCTCCCCATGGGAGAACGCCATCATAAGCAGTGGACCTTTCTCATCCATGTGTCAGAAAGCACAGTCTGACTTAATTTACATGTATCATAAGTAATTACTAATTAGTCAATATTCATATTTCTGTATGCACATGAATTACCATGTTCAATTCATAACAATGACTATCTTACCCAATTTCAAAATTCCTAAAAATTACATTTTTTTAAAACAGTGGTTTTCAACTCAAAATTAAATAAAAATAGCAAACGATAAAATGAGGAACAGAAAACAAGTGTTCCTGAAGCTAACTTAGAGCTTTCACTTACCACCATATGAAAACAATGAACAAAGCAACAGAAAACAAGGTAATAAGAACAAAATAAGGTACAAATTCATCTATTTTGGTCATATGCTTTAATCGGATAACAATAAAGCTAAGTCTTACTCTAACACAGCAGCCAGTTTTTAGAGTTTTACTTTACCTGTGTAGCTTGACTATTCTCTCAGGGTTCTGAGATGCCTTCTCTTCGATGAAATCTATTTTGTATCTGAAAAGCAACAAAGAAAAAAAAATTTTTTTAACTCTAAATATGTAAAAAGGTGTTTAAGGATACTTTCATTTCTCTTCAGCCAGACTTTCTGAGAGTGGGTTACACTTGGAACCTCCCTCCTCTCCTCCCTTTAATCTGGCTATAGCCCCATGACTCTGCCAAACTGTTCTCAACAAAATCACAGGTACCTGGTGGGTGTCAACCCAATGGACCCTTTTTGGGCCTCATTTTCTTAATACCAATGCTCACCTCCGCTTCTCAAAGGTGTTCCTTCTTTCCATTTTCAATTTTATTTATGTATTTATTGCTCTGTCACCAACCCCTGGAACGCAGTGGTGCAATTATAGCTCACTGCAGCCTGAAACTTCTGGGCTCAAGTGACCCTCCTGCCTCAGCCACCCGAGAAGCTCAGACTACAGTTGTGACCACCATGCTGGAATAACTTTTTTCTTTTTTTTAGAGATAGGGTCTTGCTATGTTGCCCAGGCTAATCTCAAACTCCTGGCATCAAGCAATCCTCCTGCCTCAGCCTCTCAAAGTGCTAGGATTATAGGAATGAACCACCACACCCAGCTTCAAAGTGCTCTTTCCATGGGTATTGGTGGCATTCCTTACTGCTTGTTATTTTACATCTCGGGCCACTGTTGTCTTTCTCTACTATTTGAGAATTCTATCCTACACACTCTTTTCACTCTAAGCATCCTCCCTAGGCCAGCTCCTTGTGCTACAACTTATGTATATTTCCTATATCTCCGTTTCTAATCTACCTACCTCTTCTGAGCACCAAACTGTATATCCAAGACCCATCTGGACATCCTCTAGGATGTTCCACAGACACCTTATCCTGAAATTTGCAAACTGCACAAATTACCACCTCTTTCCCCAACCAAACTTGTTCCTCCTGAATTTCCTATCTTAGTATGATACCACCAAACACCCAGGTGTCCATGTGAAAAACATGGGAGATTTCCTTAATTCCTTTCTCCCACCATATCCCTACATTCAATTCATTATCAAATCATCAATTTTACTTCCCAGTGTCTCTCAAATCTACCCAATTCTGTAAGTTTAGCTAAAGGCACAGATGAAATTGCACAGCCCAGGTTCAAACCATGACTTTACCATTTACTACTGAGAGCTTTATCTGTTTACCCAGGGTGCTAAACAAGTAATACATGTATGTGTGCACACATGTGTATGCACAATGCGGCAAAGTTGGGGAACACTGGTTTATGCAAAAACATCCACTAACTGCTACAGTCCCCCATGCACTAAGAAGGGGACCAATTAATTCCCTTGAATACTTGTCCCTCCTAACCCACCTCCAAGAGATGCTCCTGTCCCCTGTGAGTCAAAGCCACAAAAAGTTCCCACCCTTACTCCTGCAGCAGAAAGGCTCAATCACTGACCCACCTTCAATGATCCAACCATTCTGTCCTATGAAACTTCCTCCAAAATTATCCCCTTCCTCCTACCACACACTCAACCAAGTTACAAAAGTCCCAGAAGCCTCTACCAGTCCTTGACAGTTAGATAGAGGAATGGAAAATCTCAATGTATACTGAATGGAAGTCAAAAGTACACTGTCCCGTAAGGTAGCTACAGGATTAGTACTAGTTAAAATGTGTGTTAAGTATAAAACACATACCACATTCTGAAGATTTCAGTGAAATAGAACATAAAATAACATCAATATTTTAATATTAATTAAACTGAAATAACATTGTAGATGTATCATCTAAATAAAATCATTACAATTAACTTCACCTTTTCTTTTGACTTTTTTTCAATGTAACTACTAGAAAATTTCAAATTATACAGACATCTCATATTATATTTCTTTTGGGTAGCACGTGCCTAGACTTTTGGCACAGAGAGTGACTTGATGTGTTTGGATAGTTCAAAGAATTTTCTTGTAGAATCAATGCTATAAATAGTGGTTTGGTTCTATAATACTATCCGTACTCTAGTTAAAATAGTATATTACAACTGATTTCTAAGTCTGCTGATTCCAGGACATGCTAAAAATGTTTCAAGAAAAAGTGTTTTATAGGCAAATACATTTGGGAAATTTTCAGTGTCCACTTTGGGAGACCCTTGAGTGCACTGGGTAAAATTTTTTAAGCCACTGTTCTTCAAACTCAGCTTAACACAGTACATGGTTTCAGCATGTCAATCAAGATCTTATGGAAGAATATTATGAGACAGATTGCTCTGAGAAATGCCAAGCGATACAGTATGTGTCAAAAAGACACTCATAACTAACCCAATATATTTATGACAAACTATCCCTATGAGAATTTGTAATTCAACTTCTATATACCTAAAGAAATTCTAATCTGTAACCTTTAACAATTTGTAGGTGCATATTTTGGCTTCAGACTCTAGTACCTATGTTAGTTTTTTTTTTTTTTTACAGCACAGATTTCTCTTTCTAATTAGTTCTAATATTCTATTAGACTAATATTAAAATTTAGTTTATTTTGTTATAACTGGTAGTAGAAGGTGAACTGAAAGTTTTCTGAGTGAAAACTGAGAAGGCAGACAGGAATTAAAATATTGGAAAATCCATCAAATGAATAATTCACATGCAGAAGACTAAGACTGGCTGTGTAAACATTTTACTTCAGCTGTTAGCCCCCTTCCAAACTGCTTGCACTTTCAATCTTACCAGTGCCATTTTAAGTGTGGAGGGGTAGGAGAGAAATGCTGCCAAATACACAAAATTATATAGTTGCTTAACATACGTTATCACTTCACAGTAGAAAGAAAAAAAGGAAACATACCACTATGTTGATATAATGAGAAAGGCTGGTCCAAGAACAGAGAAGTAAAACAAAGTGAGAAAATTATCAAGGGAGGTGGGAACATTATTCTTGGCGAAATAAATGAGATCAACAAAAATAAATAAACTTCCTACTGCAGAAAGAGAGGTCTCGGAGTGGAAAATAATACACTGTCATGTGTATATCAAATATAAAAATTCTTAAGACCTGAATTTTCTTCATTACATATAATACTAGGAGAGTTAGCCTTGATTTAAAGAAAGCCTACACTTACTTGTTGTGTTGAAATATTTCCAATGCCACTTTTGCGTCAACTTCCAGAGTTTCAAATGGAAGATCTTTATAAATTAAAACATGAGCATCCTTTGTGAAGGAACGTAAGTTCTCCTTAAAAATGAAAGTAATAACCTTTAGTAACAATTTACTGAAAAGCATTTCTCCATAAGCCAGTTAAGACAAAACTCTATGCTTAGTACTGAAAATCCAACTAAAATAAAAGACAAAATCAAGTTTGTTAGGACAAAAAGTTATTAATTTGCAACAACTGAAGTTTTGGACCATAAACTAAAGACCTTTTTATTTACCTGAAATTAAGGTGTCAGCCTGCATGAATATTAAAGATAAACCTATAAAGAAATTTTATCCAAATTACATTATAATTTCATCTAAATTATATAACTTTAAAATGTTTATTAAAGCTATGATGCAGCAAGTAAAAATGCCAATAAATCACTAGCAAGACATAAAAATGTATTTACAGTATGAATAAAACTAAGTTTATTATGCATGGGAAAAAATTGCTTTCATAATTCAGAAAGTTTCGCTAGAAATGTAGTATCATCACTGACCATATACAAAGTATAGCATATGGCCAATATCAAAAGTTTCTGCTTAATAAAAATGTCAACTTTACACAATTAAAATGATTAATACACATTAACAATGTTTATAAGATTTTTAATACAAATTCTAATTGAGCTTTCATGCTATAAATCATTACTAATATAGAAAAGACCAAGCACTATTACACAAATAATTTTTATAATAAAATTATTTCCATAAAAATCCTATTAGACTTTTTTGCATGAAATGACTTCTCTATAAAGAATAATTTACTATATTAAAAAATCCACATTCATGGTTTAATACAACTATTCCTTCAGTGTAATTCTTCCCTACTTTCTTTAAGCTGTCTACTCAACCCAACTCCATGCAGTCTGCAATCAGTTGATATATTTCTTTTATAAGGTTTTATCTTTTAAAAAAGAAAAGTGCAAAAAGCCAGGCACAATAGCATACATCTGCAGCCCCAGCTAATAGAAAGGCTGAGGCAGGATTGCTTGGGCCCAGAAGCTCAAGGCCAGCCTGGGCAACATAGTGAGACCACCATCTCTTAAAAAAAAAAAAAAGAAACAAAGAAAAAGGCAGTTACGTTTTTTTCATAGATAAGGAAAATTAAAGCTTGACTTCATTAGTTTTTACCTAACTCCCCCCAAGTAAAGAAAAGCTTCAATTTGGAGACATAGTTGAAAAGGAAGAAGCTTCACTGACAGGGGCCCAGAGGTCATAAAGAAACCGTTCCAATCCCTTCCCTCACCCAGCCCATCCTCTTCTCTCTCTCGCTTCCCTCTCCCTTTTTCTCGTTCTTTCTTGATTCCCTCTTCTCTCTCTTTCAATATGTAATATGGGCAGGATTATACAAAAAGTAATTTCCAAGGCCAAATGTAAACCTGGATCTGCCCTGATTCCAAAATCCTGGCTTTTAAGAACTACTACGGTACTTCACTAAATCTAAGATGTATCACTAAGGGGGAAAAAAAAAAAACACTATAAATTATAATTGCAAGATACCATCTACTATAAGGCTCATCTATTTTCAAAGATATTAAATGTAAAATGAATGTACACAGTGGAATTGATAAAATGATGTGCTACACTGCTTCCCCTTTTCAGATCTCCAGACTCCCATTATGTAGGACATATAGTCTTGTTTAATTAAGAATTAGGCATCTGCCTATTCTTCCCAATCAGAACACTGCATCTCCAGGCTTGATCTTTGATGATCATCGGCACCCCTTAACTACTGAGCACCTGATCTATACCATCCTTGTTAGGCCCTGTTGCTACCCAAGTCCCAAACCAACAAGGACCATCCTTATTACAAAGGCAGAGCATTCACAAAGAGTTCAGTTTGTTAATATTTTGTTTGTTGATGCTTGGGTTAGCTTTGTCAAAGTCTGATTGTTTAATTCACCCAGCTCTCAATGTGACCCTTGTATATACAGGGACCTCACAGTATGCAACAAGTTAAAATGGTTTAGGGAAGTGGTTTTCAAATTGTGCTCCAGCGATCCAAACAGGTATGGCTCCAAGCCCCCCATATCAGTCAAGATAGTTATGTTTTTATATTTTATATTCTGGGCCTCTTGAAAACCACTACCTTAAAACCACTTAGAAGGCACATCAAGAAAAGGTCAAGGAAGACATAAAGTTTCAAGACAACTGACCATGTTGATGTAAATAATCTCCTTCATATACCTCTTTCTTAAATATGCTGAAAAAGCAACAACACTGATAGATAAACAGATAGAAAGACAGACAGAGAGACAGATAGATAGTAGATAGACAGACTGACAGTAGATAAATAACAGATTTTTTTAAATGTCCTCAATGTGCAGTACCATTCAACAATACTAACATAGGAATCACTCTAACAAAGAAAGGCAGAGACTCTAAAATTAATACTCCAGAAGATCTAAAATTAATACTCCAGAAGAACACACTTACTTTTGTTGGTATCCACTCATCAAGTCTGCTATCCAAAACTACGTCATAACAGAAGGCACCAGAAATTACTGTAAATCCAACCAAAATAAAAAGCAAAGTCAAACCTGCCCTAACAGAAAGTTACTAATTTGCAATGACTGAATATTTAGACCACAGAATGAAGGATTAGCACTCTCTCCCAAGACTACAAATTATAAAATCGTTGCCATTATTCCAGCTGCTTGCCAGAGTTCTATCAAATTTCCTTTAGCCAAAAGATTGTTAACCCCAAATAACTAATATTTTTTAAACAGTGAAGTTTTATTCAAAAATGCTATTACCATATAGATTTTACATAGTTACCAGATATAAAAATTCCAGAAGGCTGAGGCAGGTGGCTTACCTGAAGTCAGGAATTCAAGATCAGCCTGGCCAACACAGTAAAACCCTGTCTCTACTAAAAATACAAAAATTAGCCGGGCATGGTGGCAGGAGCCTGTAATTCCAGTTGCTCGGGAGTCTGAGGCAGGAGAATCACTTGAACCTGGAAGGCACAGGTTGCAGTAAGCGGAGATCACGCCACTGCACTCCAGCCTTGGCGACAGAATGAGACTCCATCTCAAAAAAAAAAAAAAAATCCCAAAGAACAAGATATTTAGGAAGCAGATAGGTAACTTAATGGATAGGAAATGCTAAATTTCTTTTATATCCCCTACATATCTTCTTTTTAGTGTTTTGTTCTTAGAATCATTCCTTGAGTTTCTTTCAAATATTTTAGGTACACCTACTTGTTTAAAAAAAAAATTATACGGCCGGGCACAGTGGCTTATGCCTGTAATCCCAGCACTTTGGGAGACCAAGGTGGGCAGATCACAAGTTCAGGAGATCAAGACCAGCCTGGCCAACCTGGTGAAACCCCGTCTCTACTAAAAGGACAAAAATTAGCCAGGCGTGGTGATGGGCGCCTGTAATCCTAGCTACTCAGGAGGCTGAGCAGGAGAATCGCTTGAACCCGGCAGGCAGAGCTTGCAGTGAGCCAAGACCATGCCACTGCACTCCAGCCTGGGTGACAGAGCAAGACTTCATCTCAAGAAAAAAAAAAAAATTATACATGCGCTCCTACCATACTCACTATTACAAAATCCTAGTTTTAGTAAAATTACAGAGTCTAAACCCTTTCACCTGGCCAAAGCGGTGTCTCTCTCCAGAGTCATGGTCATGTCTGGTGAAACATTACCACCTAAGCACAGCTCTTTCCAGCAGTCTACTTATACTCATATTTTCTCCTCCTCTACACACCCAATTTGGAAATATATGCTTAAAATTGTGAAAAATAAACTAACACTGAGATCGTGGAATTCCATCAAATTCACATTCAAGACAAACACTTCCCAGTAATTCTACAATGTTAATTATCAACCTGCAAAGGCTACTTCATATTTCAACATATTAAGATGGATTTTGTTACCCATGATAAATGAAACATGTCTAATTGTATTTTATATTAGACAAAATTAGAACTAAACCAAAATAGGTACCAAAATATTTAAGGATCATAAAAAGATACATATTTATACGTGTACATTACCAGGAACTTCTGGAGCTCTGACCAAATTGACCATATATTCATCTTTGAATGCCCTCTCTATCACACAGCCCATCATCATAGCACAAGAACGCCAATAAGCCTAGAAAAAATATATACATATATAAAACATATATAAACACACTGAAATTCACTGAAGTTTCAACAATATTAAATTTTAAGTGAACTTCTGACTTAGAAACTATGTCCCATATATCTCTGTTCACATAATATAGCAACAGTTACCATCAGGCCATGACATTACCTCTACCAAGCAAAAATCAGGAAAGAATGAAGCATCAACTTCAGTTCTTAGCAATGTTTCTGTGCAAGATATCAAACACTATAATAGTTATCAATCAATAGATAGTTTCAGTATCTGAAAGTATTTATTTTTAACCCAGAATAAATTTAACTTGTTAACAAACTTATGCTAAAGTAAAATAAATATATTAATTATGTAACTGTTTATACCATTTATAAATATGGAGAAAAAAACTCAACTTTTATGAATTATTTGTGACTCTTATCCTATACCTAACATCATAACACATCGTTCAGATTACTCATATTTATAGCAGAGCAGCAGCAACTGGGCTTTCATTTTACCAGTACCTTTTGATCCATGGACATTCCTGGGATGGTATCAAATCAATGACCTGATCAGAGTCACAAGGAGAAACCTGAACTGTACCTGTCCATTGTGTTCCCCTTTTGCTGACACTACTCTGAGCACTTAAATTGCAGAAGCTCTTCTTCACATCTGAGGACTACAAAAGTGAAGTCACTTCACCGTGTGTGGCAGAGACTGCTCCATTATATATGCTATGCAACCACATTACACTAAAAATAACTACAAACCCAGGCCTTGAAGGCAAGTAGCAAAATGTACTTCTTCATCTATCCTACTTAAATGTCTTTAAATGTCTGTTGAACTCCAGTCAGAATGCGTAGGTTCAAATCTGGGTTCCACTAGTTCCTAAATCAGTAACCTTCGTCAAGCTGCTGAACTTCTCTTTATCTCACTTTATCAGGAAAATGGGGAGAATAGCACAAACTTTGTGGAGTTTGTATGAAGGTTAGAGTCAATGCCTGTAAATCACCCAGAACAGTGCCTGATACATAATACATACATATTCATTGTTGGCTATTACTGTCATTGCTATCATTTTCTTGTTCAACTATAACTCTAACTGTTATATGCCTGTAAAACAACAATTTTTAAGTACTAAAAAAAATGCAGGGGCAAGCAGAAAGAGTTAAAAAGTTATTGAAATCATCTAGATAAGATAGTTAAAGGCTGAATTCAAGTAGTAGCAGTGGAAATGGAATCACCCACAATACACAAGGTGATTAATGAATGTCAGTTAAACAAAGATATGAATATAAAAGACATATCATACCAAAAATACAGAGAAATGGATGCCACTGGTATTTTCTCAACTACAAAAGTGCCTAATCTAACAAGTAAAACATTGACTAAAGAATACAATACAACATTTGAACTTGGCTATATTTTTACACGTTACACCCCATAGAAAACAGGTCTTAATAAAAAGGGAAATAGAAAAAGAATGTAGAGACAGAAATACCTTATTCACTTCTCCTGGATCACGATCTTTGAAAGTAAGAAATTGAATTTCACAGGACTTTGTTAAAGGCTTATACATGTCCCAAGGCTGTCCATCCACCAGAGCCAGAATGGACTTCCTGCAGTACCACTCGCTTAAGTCTAGCAATTTAAAACAGACGGATTATCTAACAAAATACAGAGTGAAAAATTACATGTTTAAGTGCTACATTTAGAAATAAAATAATGGGAAGGCAAGATTCTGTAGACTGTCCTTTTTAGAGAAACAAAGCATATTACATCTATAACCAATAAAAAAATAATAATGCCCTACAAAAATTAGCCAGGTGTGGAGGCACAAGCCTGTAATTCCAGCTACTTGGGAGGCTGAGACAGGAGAAGCACTTGAACCCAGGAGGCAGAGGTTGCAGTGAGCTGAGATCACGCCACTGCACTCTAGCCTAGGTGACAGACCAAGACTCCATCTTAAAAATAAATAAATAAATAAATAAAATAATACCCAATATACTCAAAAGTCTTGTTGGTTATTAACAAAATTACCCAAACCATTTACAAAATTTATTAAGGCTACGTCTAGTTTGAAATTAATTTGTCAATTATTAATGAAACATTTTCCCAGAGTTACACTTGAATATTCAGAGAGCAGCATCATGGATATATTTGGATAGATACACACATAACTCAAAAGAAAAGGGAAATATATTAACTCAAACCTGCAAAAATCAGTTCTAGATTGGTTTTGGGTCTTGCTCCCATACCATCTTTTATTTCCATGATATAGACTCTTGAAGTTAAATGCTGTAGTTACCATTTTTTAATAATTAATATGAATGCCCCTATAAGCCAATCAGTTCTGGTCTGTTTCATCATCCCTGAATGCAATACCAACTGTGATTAGATGTTCTGAAATTACACAGCTACTCACAAAAGTAGTCAAACTACAGGGTCTAAATTATCAACCACTACGTAAGTCCCATAAAGACAGGGATCACGTCTATTTTTGCTCACTCATCAGTATATCCAGAGCGTAGCACCAGGCCTGGAATAAAGCAGGTATTCAATAAAAGTTTACTGAATGACTGCAAGCATGAATGACCAGAAAGTCTCAGGGCAGGAGTCATGCTGAGGATGCTTCAGAAGCTTCATCACTACACATGATGTGTATAAAGCTCCTTAAGGGCCTGAGTTTTGTCTTACCCTCCTCTGTAATCCTAATGCCTATCATATGGCAGAGGTCCCAGAAACACTTGAAAACCAAATGAGTAAATATGTATACGTACTAATTCAAGTGCCAGAGTGAAGGAAGACTGAGTGTATTCTCTTTAGGCCAGTTTAAGCTGATCACTAAAGTTGTTAACTAAAGTTGTTAATTACTTAAATGGAATTATTACTGAGTTTTCCAAAAGTTTAAACAAGGCAGCTACTCATGCCTATATCTATTTGGGGCTTTTTTAATTTCAATATTACCAGTTCTATCAAAGCTACTGTCAAAACATTTTGATCAAAAATAAAATATAGAGGTCTTTATTCCCTTCATTTCCACACCAAATCACACATGGGGCACAGCTGTCTCTTTAAAATATAAGTATTTTTACCCCCATCACATGGATTCCATTCACATTCCCACTCACACATTTACACATGTAAATATAAATGTAAACAAAAATACAACACAGAGAGAGCCAAATGGAAAGCAGATGATAGATATAAATTAGGCTATACGACAAAGAGGAGAGAAAGAAAAAGGGCAAAAATAACTGGTCATCTGCGGACATGGCAATCCTTTATACCAAAATCCCTTTTGAGACCTCCATGGTGACTGCTCCTACCACATCACAGCCCTAGCTAAAAGGAGCAAGCAAATCTCAGCTACTTGCGAGGCTGAAGCAGGAGGATGGCTTGAGGTCAGAAGTTCAAGACCAGCCTGGGCACCATAGCCACCCTGTCTCTCAAAAAACAAAAATAAATTAGCCAGGTGTGGTGGTGGGCGCCTACAGTCCCAGCTACTTGGTAAGCTGAGGCTACAAGTTTCAGTGAACTATGATAGTACCACTACACTCCACCCTGGGCAACAGAGACAAACCCCATCTCTAAAATTAAATTAAATTAAATTAAAGGAGAAAGCACACTAGTAACAATGCACTCAGGTCTGGCCACCTTTTGCTAGAAAATAATCTAGTACCCTAAACAAAGCCAAATGCAAACAAGCCACAGGCAGAACAATCTGTGCACTACAGTGCCAACCTTGGAATACTCGTAGTACCCTCTGAAGCTAAAGGGACAGTGAACAGACAGTAAGGTGCCAGATAAAGAACCTATGGGAAGTCCAGGGAGTAATTACAACATCCTGTCTCCTGCACCAGTACTTCCACACAGCTCAAGTAAAAGGGTCCAAAATGTAACCTGATTCTGTTACTTACGCATGGCACAACTGTACGGAGTTGAAATGTTTTTATTCATCATGAAGATAGTACCAGGGTCAGTTTTCCCAACATGTTTAACTTCTATCTTCTCAGTTCGGGGAGTTAATGATAACTGCCTGGCTTTCTCTTTATTAAAGAGATCATTCCGCATTTCTGTCAGTTCTGTCGGTGACAGCTGAGAAGCTGGCGATGTTGCTATAAACCCTGTGGAAAAGTCACAATAAATATGAAGACTGAAGAAATGATTAATATGCTGCCAAAACTGTGCTCAGAGGTAAACTTAAACTGATTTGTAATATTAGCAAGCACCAGCAGAAGAAACAGAGCTGGCCTAGGTAAGTGCCTCTACTTTTAAATTTGGCTCTTTCACATCAGATCGCTATTTCCCACCAATTTCCTCTGTCGTGTTTCCAATCAGTGCTTTACAGTAACGGGCAAAAAGTGACCAGGAAACAGAATCAAAACTGGACTAGAGTCATTGGAAAGGTGAGCAAAGTGGTCGGTTTGAAAGGGTCTTGAAGGAAGACAAGAAAAGTTCAGGAGACTAAAGGTCCCACACCAAAACTATCAATGTCCAGAATGAGAAAAACTGAGTTTACTTTCCAAAGGCCAAAATCAGGGAACCTGCCAAGGCAAGTACGAGTATTCCTTGGGAAGGCATGGGCAGACTTGCACGAAACGTGCGCGGCTTCCCAGAGGCGGCCCAAGCTCCTCTCGCGGCCCGGCCCCGATCCCCGCCCTTGTTCCTGCCCTCCTCTAGCCCCTCGCTCCCAGGCTGTGCAACGGCGACCGCCGCGGCGGGACTAAGAAACCCTCCTCCTTCCCCTGTCCAGCGAGACCTCCCAGGACCCGCCTCAGACCCAATCTGGACGGACACAACTTTCTAGGCCTCGCTCCCCGTCCCCACGGCCTCTGAAACTCACTCCGGCTGACCCCGCCGCCGGGTGCGACCCGCAAGACCCGCAGTGCCTGGACCCCCATAGCCAACGCCTCCATAGCAGCGGTGAGAACGGTCGCGCACAGGTCCTTCACCGCCCTCCTCCCCCGGAAACCGAGCGTGCACAAGGAGTTCCGCAGGATAGTTCTGTTCCGGACCCAGCGCTCAGACTGCGCGCCGCCGCCGGAGGGCGTCAGGCCTCGCTGGGGATTCAGTGGCTGAGACCCTGAAACTCCAAGGAGGGACGCTTATCTGTGCGCGATACCTGGGCGTGGTGAGCGACCCAGAGGTACAGGGCCCCCAGGGCGGCCGGCCTGCTTGCCACCCACCGCTTGGGCTCTGCAGGGAAACAGAGTCCCACAGGCTCCGTCGCCCTCTGCCGTCCGCGGGTTCGATCCCGGCCACCCGAGTGAAGCGCTTGCTTCCCTTAAAGAATACATGGATTTCTGGGGCGGGGAATGGGGAAAGGCGTCTTCTATTTTGTCAGCGATGACAACTTCTAGCGCATGGCTTAACTTTCAGTTGTGCCGGGTAGGTTCTTATTTCGGCTGGAGTGGGTCTGCGCCCTGGTTCTCCACTTAGCCATGGTAATAGAGGACTGGAAACATGTCCCTTTGACTTTGGAGGGGGCATTGTAATCTGTAAGAGCTCTTTACAAATTATCTAGTTTAGTTTACATAGTACAGGATGTATAAGAGAAGGCATCCTGGTACAGAATTTGTGTCTCTAGTTCACTGATGTATCCCAAGCATCCAGAACAGAGCACAGCCACAGTCAGCACTCAACAGATGTTTCTTGAATGAATGAATGAGTGCCTTTGCAGGCAAACCTCCGCATATTGTCTAATTCTTCTGTCATACCAGGACGTGATTGTTATTTGAAGTAAGCACTCCTTAGGTCAGAATGAAAATATTTTCATTCACAGTTCAATTCTGTGGCTTTACTTAAGGGTGTAGGTTTACGAATTCAGCCTTTTCCCGACTCTGTCCTTTTCCTTGCAATTGGGATGCTATGCCACCAGATGGAAGTGCCGCCTAAGGTACAAATATGACCCTGCCCCACGATCTCCTTGGCCCAAATTTTACACTCAAAACCACTGCGCCAGAAAGTGTATCTTCACTTTTTAAAATGGGAAATGTAAGTGACAGAGCTTGGATTTACACCCAGTCTACATTTTACCAGGCTACATTTCATTTAACATCCTAATTCAAACCACAAAATGTACATATATACGTATAGTGTTGTGGGGAAGGTGTATCTTTTGCGTCCTCGAATTTGGATAGGATTCTCATGAAAGCTGTCTGTTTCATCGGCCTTTTAAAGCCTGTACCCATTTAACCCCATCTAGAAACACTCTAGTGCCCTTAGAAAATCTTAGAGCCACTTTTTTTTCTTTTTTCTTTTTCTTTTTTTTTTTTTTTTTTTTTTTAGACTGACTCTTGCTCTGTCGCCCAGGCTGGACTGCAGTGGTGCCATGCTGGCTCATTGCAACCTCTGTCTCCCGGATTCAAGCGATTCTCCTGCCTCAGCCTCCTGAGTAGCTGGGACTACAGTTGCCCATCAACATGCCCGGCTAATTTTTGTATTTTTAGTAGAGACAGGGTTTCACCATATTGGTCAGGCTGGTCTAGAACTCCTGACCTGGTGATCCGCCTGCCTCGGCCTCCCAAAGTGCTGGGATTACAGGCGTGAACCACCATGTCCAGCCCTAGAGCCACATTTAAGCAAAGCCTCTGAACATAAACTTAAGCAAATCTGATCATAAATGCATCGGAGGCAGGTAGTTGGAGTTCACCAGAAATTAACCAAGTTGAAAGGTTGTCGCTAGTGATAATGGCCAAAAAATACTATGTGCCAATCATAGGGCTGCATTTATTAATTTTCACAACCTACCTGAGCAATTGGCATAATAATCTTTATTTTCCAGGAAAATAAATTCAGGTTTGAAGAGCTTGAGAGACATACCCAAGGTAAATCTTTGGCTAAGAATTCCCCCCGAATATTTTCTTACTCTGAATCCCCTCTCTTGCCTTCTTGTCAACCGGCTTCCCAAATCTTAGTCTCACTCTGTCAATGTCTCTGCCAAATAAAAAGAATCAAGTCTGTAACAGCAAATATCTAAGATAAGCCTGGATCATTACTGTGCCAGAAAGACTGTAACTAACTGTAAAATACAGACAAGCAGAAACATGTTTAAAAGGACACAGGACCAAGCTCGAAGGGGCTCCTGTTGTCCAAATTTGGGAGAGTTTGCATAACTAAAAGAATAATGCTGAACTATTATAACATGTATACTAAAATTTGTGAATCCGTAATGATACTCAAGAATAAATGAGTATGGAGACAGTGGAGGGAGTTTTCTGTACAAAAGAATACCAGATAATAGAAGTAGTAGGAATAATACAATGAGGAAAATCACCATTTTTCGTCTACCAATGTAATTAATCATTGATACAGGAAGGGATCATCAATAGATGCTAAAACCAAGAGAAAGTTTGTTGGGGATCAATATATTCACATAGTCTCTAAGTATCACCTCACAAATTACTGACAAAATACAAATGGATAAATGAAACTTTTCAATGGAGAAATCTGATGGATAAAATCTTCAAGTGGTTAAACTTATCATCACCCAAAATGAGACAATCTGACATTATTTGTGCTTCTTCATTGTGATATAAACAATACAATCTATGTAGTATTCCTAACATAAATATTTAACCTGCATCTAAAGAATTATGAGGAAATCAAGTATATCCAAAAAGTGATATATTCTACAAAACAACTGACCTAAACTCTTCAAAAATGTAAGTTTTATGGAAGTTGAACCCAAAGGAGACTAAAGAGATACACATTTATTAGCAGTGCATGATCCTCACTTGGATTTTGGATCAGGAAAAAAATTACAAAGAATGACATTGTAACAGAGAAACTTGGACATTAACTGTACACTAAATATTATATTAATGTTATATTTCTTGGATATCACAATAGTGTCATGGTCATATATGAAATAAACCTTGTTTAAGAATATATATATATATATATATCTTGAGATATATATTAAAATACTTAGGAACCAAATATCACTATGCCTATAACTAACTCTCAAATGTTTCAGCAAAAATAGGGAGCTCTATATTGAGGGAGGGAACAAGACACATTTAGCAAACGTGGCAAAATTAGAGAATCTAAGTGAGGGTGTCAGTTGAACTACTCCTTCAACTTTATTCTGAAATTTATCAACGTTAAAACTTTGGAGAATAATCTCAGTGGTTTTCAACCATGAAAGTTTATTTTGCTTATGTTGGCTGTCAGTAATGGCAGCTACCAGCCAGTTGTGGCTCTGCAACGTTATTCCAAAATCCAGGCTGTAGAAGCAGCCTCTCCTTGGTCTTGTGCTTCTTGTGGCAGAGGGAAAAGAATGCAGTAACCACCTTGTGCACTGGCTCTTAAGAGCTTCTGTTCAGACTCACCTATGTCTCAGCCACATAGTCCCCGGACCCCAGCAAGTCCCATGGCCAAGACCAATGTCAATCAGGTAGGAGGTTTATGCCTCCTGCAGGGAGTCAGTAGATAAGGTTATAAACTTCACATCTAAGGAGGAATGCAAATCACTGGAATCAAGAGTCAATAACAAGGCCAGGTTTCATGGCTCACTCCTATAATCCCAGCACTGTGGAACCACCAAAGTGAGCAGATCCCTTGAGCTCAGGAGATGGAGACCAGTCTGGATAACATGGCAAAACCCTGTCTGTACAAAAAAAATACAAAAAAAAAAAAAAAAAAAAAATCAGCTGGGTGTGGTGGTACTCAGGAGGTTGAGGTGGGAGAATCACCTGGGCCCAGGAAGTCGAGGCTGCAGTGAGCCATGATTGCACCACTGCACTCCAGCCTGGATGACAGACTGAGACCCTGTTTCAAAAGAAAAAAAAAAATCCAATAACACAGTAATTTTCCCAAGATCACAAAGATGATCTGGGGCTCAAATTCAGATCTGGCTTTCTCCAAACCCTATACTTCCTTTGTTCTCAAATTCATATGCTTTTTAAATCCAAATACTTGATTTTACATTTTCAAATCATTATACATTTACATGTTGGGAAATTCTGTCTTTTAATTTAAAGATGCTTAATGTAAAGTTTCACTCAGTTCTTTTTTGATTCACAAGTTCTTACCAAAACCCCACATGGGATACCACTGTTGAGAGTTCTCGATGCTCCTAGAAGCTACCCTATCATATATCCTTATGCTCCTCCTACTGACCCAACATGCAAGATATCAATCATATGGTTCTGTGCCTGGCAAAGCTGTTCTTTTAATCAGTTTATGTTAGTCCTGGTACTCTGAAGAACAGATACCAAGACAAAGGTAAGTATGCAAGGAATTTGTTAGGAGAAATGCTTGTGAGGGAAAGGGGGAAGGTGGCGGGGTAAGGCTGACCCCATGTGAAGAAGAGAAGGAGGGAAAACTGAATGAATGAATTCTTGACCACCAGTACAGTCTAATTAAGTCTCAGCAAGATCATCAGGTGAATCCCCAAAGCCAAAGTGGGCATGCCTCAGTGTCCCCACTGTGCTCAGTCTTTGGCTGAGAGCAGCCCCTGGGAAGCAGGAAGCATGTTTGCCTCAAAGCAAGCATGTTGATATTTCAGAGCTCTGCAGCTGGGGCCCTGGGTCAGTTAAACTGCCTGTAATTGAAGGTCTATGAAGCATATAAACAAAGCTGTATTTCAGGAATCAAATAATTGCAGAATCGTTTGTCAGGCATTTTACATGGCTGCATAATAAAAACACATTTGTATCAATTATATCAGGGCTCAACACCCTCTACTTCCACCTGAGGACAGACAACTTGCTGTGAGATAACAAGAGATGAACAGGCAGGTACAACCCATGGCTTTTTTTTTTCTCTCTTGGTGTGTGATGTCATGAGGCTAAGTGGTATCTTTATTTCATCATTCCTTATCAACTCCTTTGTGAGCTAAGGGGGCAATGGAGTGTGTGTGTGTGTGTGTGTGGTGTGTGTACATGTGTGTTCAGGGTGGTGGTGAGGAGGTTCTGGAAAAATGAAAGACGAATTCCAAGATAAATACATAGTCCACTCCTTCAGCTATCATTTATCATTTCTCCTCAAACCTTCTTTCTTATCAGATATTTCCTAATAGTAAGGGGAGAACCAAGATTACAGATCACAGATAGACTTTCTTGTACAAAATCTTTTTCTTTCATTCACAGAAAACTATAATGTATGTACATACATATGTATATATATGAATTGTGTTAAGAAAATAATCTTTACATTTTCAACCCTCATTAATAAGTACCAAGTCATATTTATTTAAAATGTTGATGATGTGGTGAGCATTGAAAATTATTAATATCACAACTCAAAGGGCTAATACAGATCATAATTCCACTCCTTTTTTTTAATAGATAAAGAAGATGAATCACAGAAAGGCTAGTATTTGGCTCAAGGTCACATAAAATGCTAATATAGCATCTGGGATCATTGGAAACACCAGAGAATGCAGAAAATGCCAGGACTCCTGAAACTGGCATGTGTCCCTTAAAACGCTCTGAATTATCGCACCCTGCAGCAGCCACACCAAATCCTTCATTTCATAGCTTTGTGGACACTGTGAGAATTCAGCTCCCATTCTTAGAAATTCAAAGATGTACTAATCCCTCAAACACATGTTAATATGGATTTTCTTTGATGAAAAGGAACAAATTTTACAAAAAAAAGTTTACAAAACTAAACTTTTCTCTCAGTCCTCATCCTATTTCAGAGCAAGAAAACCTATTAGACTAATAGGAAGCTCATTTTGAGTCTTTAGGAGGGGACTCATCGTTCCTTGGGAGTAGAGTTTGAGTTGATTAAGGTAACGCTCCTTTGCTGAAACAAGATACTTTCCTTCAGAACCCCTTCCCCTTAATTATATGTAATTTTTTTTTCTGTTCCTTCACTGTTGTTTTAAATTCTCAACCTGGCCTGCCTTATTCCTCATCCCTTAGCTTTGACACTTGCCTGCCTTCCTTCCCCTCCCCACCATCCAATCTTGACCTGTCCCGGGAAGAAGACACAGATGGGTCCTGATCACCCCAAAGCCACCTACAGCCACTGACTAACTCCT
This sequence comes from Aotus nancymaae, assembly GCF_030222135.1. Classification (NCBI taxonomy): domain Eukaryota; kingdom Metazoa; phylum Chordata; class Mammalia; order Primates; family Aotidae; genus Aotus; species Aotus nancymaae. Next base: position 29,309,245 of record NW_026988435.1, read on the forward strand.
GAAATGTAGTATCGTGAGAGGGAAAAAGCTAGGTTCGATCCCAGCTCTTTCCTTTGTAGCCCTATAACCTAAATCAAGTTGAATTATACTTTGCTTATCCATACTCTCTCTCACTCTCTCGCCCTCTCTGTCTTTGATGTACACTTAAGATATTTAAAATATTTTGCTGCAGTGAGCATCTGTCTATGTAATATCTGTGCACTGGTGTAAGTATTTCTTCAGAAAACGTTCCTAGCAATGGAACTGCTTGGTCAAGTTTACATGCATATGGCATTTTGATAGAGACTGCCGAAGTGTCCATCAAAGCCATTACCACACAAGACATAGTAGAAATATGTTTCTTTTAGATAACAGTTGTGAATATTATCCTGGTGGTAAAAGGCGACACTTTCATGCATCTTTGCATTTGTGACTGAAGTCGAGAGTCACACCCTCTGATCTTCTGCGTTTTCTGTTTCATACTCAAGGCTCAATCACACCTGGCCTGGCACTTATCTACTGGGGTCATCACAGAAGATACAAACCCAGAGCCCATAATTTCAACTGCTTGTCAATCTCTCATCCAAAGGGCTGGATTTTATCTCTAAATCCTTTTATTACCTTTTCCAACACAAATGCATACCTTTAATTAGAATGAGTTGATCTATCTGGACCTTTCTTAGTACTTTCCTCTTGATTCCCTCTCTCCTAATTGTTTTTACATTTTTTATTCTTGTTTTACATTGCACAAACAACGTAGTCTCCCTGTCAAAATTGAAACATTAAGAATATTTAGGGAGTAAAGCATAAAAGTCTTCCTTCTTAATCTTTTTGTACTATCTATATGTCTACAGATATATCTCAGATATTATTTTGTAATCCGTTATTTAATATCTAACTGTTCCATACTGATGTTATTTGAGTTGCTCAAATAAATCCATAAGTAGAAGTGGTAAGGCAATGAAATTAAAGGACAAGAAGAATAAAGAAAAAATAACTCCTTGAACAATTCTCTCTGTGACAACTGTGGGAGTATTTTGATAACTGTTGGCAACAGGACACTGCATGTGACGTGGGGAAGGAAATCTTGGCATTCAAACAAGCAAATGGTTTGGCGACAGTTTATTAAATTTCTGCCATGCTTGCAAATGCCAGTAGCAATTTCTCAGACTGCAGAATTGCTACACGTGACAGGTTTGAAAATGTTTCACAATCGTCATCAAATAATTCATCCTTCAAAATTAAAAATTATATGAACTCTTTGAATAATAATCACTTCTAAAACAAATGTTCTACTGGAGTTTATGTATTCCACTTGTGCATTTTGAATGCCTCTCTGCCATAGAATGAGGAAAGCAAAGCATCCAGATAAAATTATATGTAATTCAGTCTTACCAGGAGATTTCTATCAGACTATTAAATCTTCTTCGGGCAAAAATAGTCCTCATTATTAAATCTTCTTCAGGCAAAAATAGTCCTCGCTTCTTCTTATATTTATAGCTATAAATGCCTACCTTTTAAAAGACTTTAACATTACACTTTAAGGAGCTAGAATAAGAAGAGAAAACTAAACCCAAAGCTAGTAGAAGAAAGCAAATTATATAGATTCAAGCAAAAACCAGTGAAATAGATACCAGAGAAACAATACAGAAAATCCAAACAAAAAGTTGATTTTTTGAGATGTTAAACAAAATTGACAACCCTTTAGCTACTGACAAAGAAAAGAGAATATATAAATTATTAAAAATCAGTAATGAAAGTGCTCACATCACTACCAATCTTATAGAAATAAAAAGGATTATAAGGAAAACGATGAACAACTGTATGCCAACAAATTAGAAAACTTAGATGAAATGGCCAAATTCCTAGAAAGATACAACTACCAAAAGTGGAGTGGAAGAAATAGAAAGTCTGAATAGGCCTACATGAAATAAAGAACTCAAATTAGTCATTTTAAAATTTTCCACCAGTAAAAGACCAGGTCCAGATGGCTTTACTGAAAAGATCTGCAAAACATTCAAAGGAGAATTAATACCAGTTCTTTACAAACTCTTTCAAAAGGTAGAAGAAGGGGGAACACTTTCTTTTTTTTTTTTTTTTTTTTTTTGAGACGGAGTTTCGCTCTTGTTACCCAGGCTGGAGTGCAATGGCGCGATCTCGGCTCACCGCAACCTCCGCCTCCTGGGTTCAGGCAATTCTCCTGCCTCAGCCTCCCGTGTAGCTGGGATTACAGGCACGCGCCACCATGCCCAGCTAATTTTTTGTATTTTTAGTAGAGACGGGGTTTCACCATGTTGACCAGGGTGGTCTCGATCTCTTGACCTCGTGATCCACCCATCTCGGCCTCCCAAAGTGCTGGGATTACAGGCGTGAGCCACCGCGCCCGGCGGGGAACACTGTCTAACTCACTTTATGAGGCCAGAATTAGAATTACCCTGATGCCAAAACCAAAGAAATCACAAGGGAGCAGAACAAAGTAAAACTACAGACCAATAGCCCTTAGGAATATAGAAGCAAAAACTCCTCAACAAAATATTAGCAAACTTAACCCAGCATCATACAAAAACATTTTAACATATCAATATAATCAATGTGTAATATGCCATATAATAGAAGAATTAAAACTACATGATCATCTAAATAAACACAAAAAAGATATTTTACAACATCCAACACCCTTTCATGATTTAAAAAAAAAAGGCTCAATAAATTAGGAATAGAAGGGAAATTGCTCAACCTAATAAACATTCAACAAACTAGGAAGAAGCATGAAAAGCAGTGAGATGCCCAACATCATTAACCTCAAGGAAATGCACATAAAAGCACAATGAGATACTACTTTACACCTACTAAGATGGCTTTACTAAAGAGGCAGATATTAACAAGTATTAGTGAGGAGGTAGATATGTTGGAACCCTCACACACTGCCTGTGGGAATGTTAAGTAGCACAGCTGCTTTAGAAAACAGGCTGGCGTTTCCTCAAAATGTTGAACATGGAGTTATCATATAACCTAGCAATTCAATTTGTACATAAATACCAATTTGCACAACAATACTCCCACAGTTGTCACAGAGAGAATTGTTCAGGGAGTTACTTTTTCTTTATTCTTCTTGTCCTTATATTTCATTGCCTTACCGCTTCTACTTATGGATTTATTTGAGCAACTCAAATAACATCAGTATGGAACAGTTAGATATTAAATAATGGATTACAAAATAATATCTGAGATATAGCTGTAGACGTATAGGTAGTACAAAAAGATTGTCCAGGCACGGTGGCTCATACCTATAGTTCCAGCACTTTGGGAGGCTGAGGCGAGAGGATCACTTGAGCCCAGAAGTTTGAGACCAGCCTGGGCAACATAGTGAGACTCTGTCTCTTAAAAAAGAAAAACGAAACCAAGAGAAATGAAAACATATGTCCATATTAAAAATAGTACATACATATTCACAGCAGTATTATTCGTAGTAGACAAAAAGTGGAAATAAACCAACTGCCCATCAACTGATGGATGGGAAACAGAATATGGTATATCCATACAATGGAATAGTATTCACAAATAAAAAGAAATGAAGTACTGATATATACTACGACATGGATGAATCTAGAAAACATTATGTTAAATGCAAGAAGTCCATCACAAAAAAAAACATGTATTATAATATTTCACTTCCATTAAATGTACAGAATAGGGAAAGCTACAGAGACAGAAAGTAGATACGTAGTTCATTAAGATTGGAGAAGTGGGCTGGGAAACGGGGAGTGACTGCTAATGGGTACTAGGTTTCTTCTAGGAGGGACTAAAATGTTCTAAAACTAGATGCAGTGATGGTTGCACATCCCTGTAAATATATCAAACAATATTATATTTACACTTTAAATGAGTGAATTGTGTGGTATGTGAATTACATCTCAGTAAAGCTGTTAAGAAAATTTCTGACCTGTTTGGCTGAACTTTGGAGAGGATGCCTAATTCCTAGTCCATTAATCATGACGCCTGCCTCTTCCCATCAATCTTGACATGCCTGGGGAGAAGATACAGCTGGGGCCTGACCACCCAAAACTAGCTGAATGTGACCATCACGAACTGCCGTGAATGTTTAATACAACTTAGTCTCCAGAGCTAAGCTGCCTGCATGCAGATCCCTGCTCCTCACTTCTTGGCCTTGTAACTTTGGGTAAGTTTATTTCCACTTCATGCTTCCAATTAATCATATGAAAAATTGCAGTAATAATACCTGCTTCATAGCATTTGGGGATGACTAAAGCACTCAATGCACAGAAGGCATTTAGTACACTGTCAGGTCCATTCAATAAAGCAGGTTATTGCTACTGAAACTAGCCTTTTCATATCCTGGAGGCTGGCTCTAGCCCAGATTTTTAGATGACTTTTTATTCTACTTCACATGGGAATGACAGAAGGCACCTTCACTAGACTCCCTAAAGCAGCAACAGGCACTAGACTTCTTTGCTATGCCATGAATTGGCAGCACAGCCATCTGGGCATGGGAAGCAGTTGAACACATATTCATAGTTAAATGGAATTACTTGAGTTTCTTTTAATGTTACAATTTTCTGAATCAAGTGTGTATCAACTAAAGGGACTTTTATTACGTCATTCTTAGAAAAACAACTGTATTATGGCTCACCAGAGAAACAAACCAATAGATCATATGGATTTAGATGATAGAGATGTAATAAATCTATAATGAAGATTTGTTATGAGGAATTGGCTCACGCAATTATGGAGTCTCAGAAGTCCTATAATCTGCAGTTGGCAAGTTGGAGACCCAGCAAAGGAGGTGGTATAGTTCCAGTCTAAATCTGAAGACTGACAACCAGAGGACTTACGATGTAAGTCCCCATCTGAGGGCAGAAGACCAATGTCTGTGCTCTAGCAGTCAGGCAGACAGAGTGACTTCTCCCTTCCTCTAATTTTGTTCTAGTCATCCCCCCAATGGATTAGATCGTGCCCACCCACACTGGGGAAAGCAATCTGTTTTACTCAGTCAACTGATCCAAATACTCATCTCTTCCAGAAACAGCCTCACAGGCACACCCAGAAATAATGTTTAATCAGATATCTGGGTATCTGTGACCCAGTCAAATTAACACATAAAATTAACTATCACAGGACTACCCCTTGTCAACTTGGCATCCATACACTTCTCCTTAACTCATATTTAATCTTCAAATAAAAACATTAACAAGGTCATAATTCCACCTAACATGATACAACTGTCCTGTATACAACTGTAAATGCTCTAACTCCTTCCATAGAAGAGATGACATCTTCGAGTGGTGCTTATTCTTGATATCCCAAAACTTGAATACTAAGATATGGAAGTAACAATACTTAAGTACTAGAAAGTAAAGTCATTATTCTTCTATTACATGATAAAAGAATGAGAGGAAAGCGATCGATGATAATTGATATGTATATGTACACATATACACATATAGAAATGTATATGTATGTGTATATATACAAAAAAATAAGGAGGAAATACTCATGACCATGATGGTCCTCATTTCTGTAACAGTCACGTAGCCATAGTTGGTATTTATAACTACCTTCCTCTACTACCCCGTCTATATTCTCTTGCCTTCGGCAGTCACGTCAGCTGGTTCTTTATCTTGCAGGATGACTCAAACCTTCATTCCTGAAAGGTCTAGGCCAGTAGTTGTCCTGCACAGGTTGGGTTATTATATAGTTTTCTTTTTTTATAATTTTTATTTTTTTGTAGAGATGGGATCTAGCTATGTTGCCCAGGCTGGTCTTGAACTCCTGGCCTCAAATGATCCTCCCACCTTGGCCTCCTAAAATGCTGGGATTACAGACATGAGTCTCTGCTCCTGGACTGTTGTTGCAGTTTTCCATTGGCTGTAATCGCAAGGCATGGTAATACTAAATGACACTCTGAGGGATCTCTTTTATTCCAGAGATACTCTTTCTTACCTTCACTGTGGAGTAGTAGTCCAATCTTCCCTTGGTAGTCAGAACCAATCACCCCAGCCAGCATGGTGGTTTCCTTGTTTGCCTGTGGATTCAGTATATGAGGAGCCCAAAGCAGCCAAGTGGCAATCTTAACTTCCAATTCAAAAGAATTGTTGTGTTTCCTGGTGGAAGCATTCCTCCCTCTGGAACTAAGACCTTTAGGCCAGTAGGCTAACGTGGTTACAAGAACAGGAAGCACACATTTTGCTAGTGGGTCACTAAGGATAATAGTGAGAGATGCCAATTCTATTTCCACCCCTTGATTTTTGAACTCATGAATCTTAACTATGGGAGAAGCAACACAGTATATCAGACACTGATTTAGAGGATATACGGCCTTCTAGGAAGCCTTTTCCAAGCCCTGCAAGGTATTATTGCCTATTGTCACTGATGCTGTAACTGAGTCTTCAAAAGGCATTGTTCTATTTAGCCAACTACTTCAGGACAGTAGGGAACATAATAAGACCAGCAAGGTCCATATACCTGGGCTCATTGCCACACGTCTCTTGCTGTGAAGTAAGTTCCTTAATCAGAAGCAATGCTGTATGGAATACCATGATGGTGGATAAGGCATTCTATAAATCTATGGATAGTAGTTTTGGCAGAAACATTGCATGAAAAGCAGTCAAGTCTGTGTCTAAAGTAAGTATCTATTCCAGAAAAAAATAATGTAGCTCCTTCCATGATAGATAGAAGCAGTTCAGTGTAATCAATCTGCACCAGGTAACTGACTGGTCACCCCAGGGAATGGTATACTCAGTGTTGATCTCGGATGCAGGCAGATTAAGCAGTCAGTGGTGGCCGTAGCCAGGTTGGCCTTGCTGACTGGAAATCTATGTTTCTGAGCCCATGCATAACCTTCATCCCTGCCACCATTGCTACTTTATTCATGAGCCTATTGGACGATAACACGGGTGGCTGGGGAAAGAGGCTGATATGCACAGACTAGGTCATTCTATCCCCTTGGTTATGATAATCCTCTTCTTCTGAAGTCAGCCTCTGGTGAGCATTCATGTGAGATACACGTATCTTCATGATTTTTGCCCCTTCAGAGAGGTCTCTCCACATGCCTCTTTTTCAAATTACCTGGTCACCAATTTTCTAATCATATTCCTTCCAAGTCCCATTCAGCCAAACCATTGGCCACAGACCATGACTCAGTTCATAACCACATGTCTGGCCATTTCTCTTTCCAAGCAAAGTGAACAACCAGTGCACTGCTCAAAGTTATGCCTACTGGGATTACCGGGATGATTACTTTTCACCATTGTCCTTCAGGGATGTCCCAGAGTGGGGCTGTGGTGCTACAGTGCTCCTTTTTTTTTTTTAGACAGTGTCTTGCCCTGCCCCACAGGGGCTAGAGTGTAGTGGAGCAATCTTACCTCACTGCATCCTCAACCTTCTGAGTTCAAGCAATCCTGCTGCCTCAGTCTCCCGAGTAGCTGGGACTAAAGGTGTGTGCCATTATGCCTGGCTAATTTTTTTTATTTTTGTAGAGATGGAGTCGTGCTATGTTTCCCAGGCTAGTCTCCAACTTCTGGGCTCAAGCAATCCTCTCACCTTGGCCTCCCAAAGTGCTGGGAAGCTGCCATTTTTAGGTGGTGCTTGCATATTATGCAGAATCCTTTGTATACCAGGCCTGAGTCTTCTCTTCCTTTGTCAACTGATTGTAGAGAACTCTCAATGAGACCATAGGTGCAGGCTGGGAGAGAGAAGGCAATGTAGCAGAAGTGGGGACCATAGACATTTGGGCCACTTCTTCACGTAACTTACGTGTACCTTTGAGGCCTGCACAGGCCCGATCATGTGTGTACCACTTCCATTTAATAACTGAGTGCTGCTCTGCACACCCAACATTATTGCATTGTGGGTCAGATAACACTCAGTTTATAATGGGTGGCTTAGGTCGCAGAGTGACAGTGACCCATGGCTAAGCATTCAGTCTTTACTAAGGCCCAGGAGCAGGCCAAAAGCTGTTTCTCAAAAGGAAATTAGTTATCTCCAAAGGATGACAGAGCTTTGCATTAAAATCCTAAGGGCCTTCACTTTGATTCACCTTTAAGGGTCTGAAAAGGCTCCAAAGAGCATCTCTATCTACCTCTGATACTTCAAGTACCATTGGATCTGCTGGGTCATAGGGCCTATGTGACAGAGAAGCTTGTGCAAAGCCTGGACCTACTGCAGAGCCTTTCCTCATTCTAGGCCCCACTCAAAATCAGCAGCTTTTTGGGGTAGTGGGGGTGGGTCCTGAGAAGAATCAGCATTGTCTTACCTGGCAACAGCCTCGGTGGGGAGGGGGAGGCCATTCTAGTTTTCTCTGGAAATGTAGATTTAATGCCCTCAGAAGGGGATATAAAGAAATGAATTTGGAGGGCAGTGAACATTATAAACATTGAGAAAAAGCAGAGAGTGTGTTTGCAATTCTGGTTTTCAACTTTTCACTTACTTATAATCCGATTGCTGTTTGTGCAATTTGGGTGAATTTCTCTATTGGTAGAAATCATCCCTGATAACCATGGTGGATTTTATTCTCATCCCTTTCCTCTGCAATCTACAATATTTTGACACCAGAAGGCCCTGAAGGTACAAGTAAGTTGCATGAAAATCAACCCCGTGTGCTCTTACATGAATCAAAAATTTCCATCATTCTGTCAATGAGAATTTGAGAACCTAGGTGGTGATGTATAACACATGCCCCAAATGTTGATAACTGATTATTTAATTTACAAACAGGCTGGCTGGCTAATTTTTACTTGCCCTAGTTTCATGACATTCTATAACAGCTTAGAGCAGTGGTTCTCAAGCTTTTTTCATTATCTCCCACCCAAGTAATGTTTTCAGAACTTTTCTTAATCTCCCTCTATGACATTTTAATGCAGTTGATAAATGATAGATCTGTTTATATACTGTATGTGTGTCTGTGTTTTATAGATTAAAAGAGTAAACTTTTTTTTTCAACCCTCAACAGAATAATTTTCTTTCCCTTGGGGAAAATATTGCCCCCGCTTGAGAATGCACGGCCCAAAATGAGTATTCAGATTTTATGCAGCAAGAAAATGTGGGATGAACAATCTTCCTCAAATGCGGTTCTTCTTTGCAGCTTGTTATTTTCAGTAGCAGAAAAGGAGGTAGCTATTTTATTACATTTGAATATTGCCTTGCTGTTCCGTGTGGTCCATGAATCACCATCACCTGGGAGATTGCTAGAAATGCAGGATCCCAGCCTCACCTCATCATGCTGAATCCGAATATGCATTTTAACAAGACACTCTGTTGATTCCGATGCACCTCGGAGCCTGAGAGGCACTGGTTGAGAGTTCAGTCTCCTACTCATTTAGGAAACATTAAGTGTAACAAGTGTAAATAGAAAAAAAAAGAAAAAATAGGCCCAGACCCTAAAACCAATGTTTAAGTCCCCTATCCCTTTCTCTCAAGTCCTCACTTGTTTTTTGTTTTTTTGTTTTTTTTTGAGACGGAGTTTCGCTCGTTACCCAGGCTGGAGTGCAATGGCGCGATCTCGGCTCACCGCAACCTCCGCCTCCTGGGTTCAGGCAATTCTCCTGCCTCAGCCTCCTGAGTAGCTGGGATTACAGGCACGTGCCACCATACCCAGCTAATTTTTTGTGTTAGTAGAGACGGGGTTTCACCATGTTGACCAGGATGGTCTCGATCTCTTAACCTCGTGATCCACCCGCCTCGGCCTCCCAAAGTGCTGGGATTACAGGCTTGAGCCACTGCGCCCGGCCCAAGTCCTCACTTGTTAATACCCCAAGTTTCTTTTTTCAAAGTCATCAGTATTACTTTTCCAACTTAGACCTGAGTGTACGTTGTTTGTATGTGTGAGAAAGGGTAATTTTATTTACTTCTCCTAAGCGAGGGAAAGGCCCCATGGAGTCTCACCCTGCTATCTCCTCTGCTTCTTTCCTTGTGCTCTTCTATTCTAAAAAGCAGGGGTGTTCAACTCAGTTGGACAGAGCAATATGAAAACAATAAAGAACACAAATTTCTGTTTTTCTCCCCAATAAACTGGCCTTTCAACTCCCAGTCAAGACTTCTATAAAATTAAACTTATTTTAATGGTGATCATTTCTCTTGGATCAAGTGAGTAAGTGGAGCTAGGAACACAGTAAAGAGATTTTATATATTTTACTATTTTGAAGAGCCAGCAAGTTAATGCAGGGGAAGAGGGTATAGCATGAACTCAATATACTTGGGGCCCTTATTTATGAAGATGAGGTTAACTTATTAATTTTTTATGTATGTGAAATTCTGAAATATGTATAAAATATGTGTGAAACATTTCAACCATATAGAAAAGAAGAAAAAATAGTATAACAAATTCTAGATGCGCACACCAAGTACTATGGTCTGAATGTTTGTGTACCCTGAAACTCACATGTTGAAACCTAATTCCAACGTGCTGGTACCAGGATATGGGACCTCTGGGAGGTGATTAGGTCATGAGGGTAGATCCCTCATGAATGGGATTAGAGTTCTTATAAAAGAGGTCCCAGAGGGCACCCTCTCCCCTTCCACGAGCAAGGGCTCGGTGAGAGGCATTATCTATGAATCAGGAAATGGCCCCTCACCAGACACTGCATCTGCTGGCAACACCTTGATCTTGGAACTGTGAGAAATACATTCCTTTGTTTATAAGTCACCCAGTTTATGGTATTTCATTACAGCAACCTGAACAAACTATAGCACATAGGTTAGCAATTTGCCACATTTTGCTGCTTCTTTATTTTTCTGAAGTATTTTAATATAAATTATGGATAAACATTTCACCTCTAATTCTAGATCATGTATGTTTAAGAAAAGTAATTTTTTTACATAAAAGATGAGTTTTAATTAACTAAAACTGTTGAGTTTAAAATTGCAGAGATTTCCAGCAGCAAAAAGCTTCTGTTATTCTTCCTATTGCTTTTTCTCCTACTAGCAAAGGTTAAGAAAACTTGAATCTGTTAGAATTGTCCCAAGAACCAGCTGAGGCTTTATTTTTGGTGTTTCAAAAAAGCCCTGACAACAGAAAGCTAAATTCTCTTTTATCTTAAACCACTGATAAAGTGTGGTCAAGTTGAGCCAAAAGCCAAATCCTTCCTCACTGAAAAATGCGTGGAAAGATTCCACTAAATAACAATAGCTCTTTCTTAAGAATCTCAGTCAATGTGTTGGTGCTTTTGAATGCAGAAAGAGGGAAGGGAGGGTAGAAAAAAGTAATAAAAGGAGAATCAGAAGAAAGAAAAAAAGAAACAGATGATCTTATGAACTCCAATTCATATCCCCAATCAAGCCATCTCTTCCTTCTATCTCCCTGTATCCCTTTCTATTCTAACATTATTGAACCACTAAAATAAAATTAAGTATGCTTTAGTCCAGGTATAGTGACTCACATCTGTAATCCCAGCACTTTGGGAGGTTGAGGCAGGTGGATCACTTGAGGTCAAGAGTTTGAGACCAGCCTGGGCAACATGGCGAAACTCCATCTCTACTAAAAATGCAAAAAAATTAGCTGGACGTGGTGATGCGCACCTGTAATCCCAGCTACTCAAGAGGCTGAGGCACGAGAACTGCTTGAACCTGAGAGGCAGAGGCTGCAGTGAGTGACATCACACCACTGCATTACAGCCTGGGCCACAGAGCAAGACTCTGTCTCAAAAAAATTATTATTATTATTATACTTTAAACAGAGACAGAGAGAGAAAATGTGTTTTAGTTCAGTGGCAGGGGGCAGTAGAGAAAACAATATTGTTAGTAGTTGAGTCCAGGTCACTTATCATTTTGACATCTTTCCAACACTAATATATGGTTTTGCTGTTAGAAGAATTGCTTAATCTGACTGGGTGCAGTGACTCACATCTGTAATCCCAGCACTTTGGGAGGCCAAGACAGGTGAATCACTTAACACCAGGAATTTGAGACTAGTCTGGCCAAAGTAGTGAAACCCTGTCTCTACTAAAAATACAAAAATTTGCCAGGTGTGATGGTGCATGCCTGTAATTCCAGCTACTTGGGAGGCTGAGGCATGAGAATCGCTTGAACCTGGGAAGTGGAGGTTTCAGTGAGCTGAGATCCTGCTACCGCACTCCAGCCTGGGAGACAGAGAGAGATTCTGTTTCAAAATTTTTAAAAAAAAATAAAAGAATTGCTGGGGATTTACCACCAAGATGGCCAGATAGGAACAGCTCCAGAGCGCAGTTCCCAGCGAGAGCCACACAGAAGGCGAGCGATATCCGCATTTCCAACCGAGGCACCAGGTTAATCTCAGTGGGACTGGTTCGACAGTGGGTATAGCCCAAGGAGGGCAAACCGAGGCAGAGTAGGGGTGCTGCCACACCCAGGAAGTGCAATGGGCCGGAGAAAGCCCCCTTAAACAACAGAGGCCATTGGGGACTTCTGTGGCCACTCTGGAACTCCGGTTCAGATACTGCACTTCTCCCACAGTCTTTACAGCCCACAGACCAGGATATTCCCACTGGGACAACAAGCGCCATGGTTTTCCAGCACAGAACTGGGCAGCCGTTTCAGTGGGTACTGCGGGTTTGCAGCACAAATCTGAGCGGCCGTTTTAGCTGGTGCCTGGAACACCCGTGAGACAGAGCAGCCCATTCCCCTGAAAAAAGGGGGGCTGATGGCAGGGAGCCAAGTGATCAGGCTAGGCAGGTCCCACACCCACAAAGACCAACAAACTGAAACCCACAGGCTTAGGAATTTCACAGCCAGCACAGCAGTTGGAGCTCAACCCTGGACGGTTGAGCTCAGTGGGGGGAAGCACGTCCACTATTACCGAGGCAGTCCGATATTACCGAGGCAGTCCGCCATTACCGAGGCAGTCCGCCATTACCGAGGCAGTCCGCCATTACCGAGGCAGTTCTATCCATACCTGTGTAAACAAAATCGCAAGGAAGTTTACACAGGAGCTGGGTGGAGTCCGCGGCACCTTAGCAATGCCTCTGCAGACAGACTGTGACTAGACTCCCTCTTTGGTGGACAGGGCATCTCTGAAAAAAGACAGCAGCCTGTTAGGGACTTATAAATAAAGCTCCCACTTTCCTGGGACAGAGCACCTGGGAAAAGGGGTGGTTGTGAGTTCTGCTGCAGCAGACTTAAACATCACTGCCCAGCAGCCATGAAGGGAGCTCCCAGCACAGCACTTGAGCTCTGATAAGGGAGATACTTCCTCCTCAAGAGGCTCCCTGACCCCCATATATCCAAAGAGACACTTCATACAGGAGAGCTCTGGCTGGCATCTGATGGGTCCCCTTCTGGGACAAAGCTACCAGAGGAAGGAACAGGCAGCAATCCTTACTTTTCTGCAGCCCCCCACCCCAGGTGATTCCCAGGCAAGCAGGGTCTGGAGTGGACCTCCAGCAGTCCTGCAGCAGAGGGGCCTGACTATTAGAAGGAAAACTAAAAAAAAAAAAAAAAAAAAAAAACAGAAAGAAATAGCTTCAACATCAACAGAAAGGATGTCCACTCAGAGACCCCATTTGAAAGTGACCACTTCAAAGACCAAAGGTAGATAAATCCATGAAGATTGGAAGAAACCAATGCAAAAAGGAGGAAATACCAAAAACCAGAAAGTCTCTCCCCTTCCAAGGGATCACAACTCCTCACCAGCAAGGGAACAGAACTGGATGGAGAATGAGTTTCACGAATTGACAGAAGCAGGCTTCAGAAGGCAGGTAATAACAAACTTCTCTGAGCTAAAGGAGCGTGTTCTAACCCAATGCAAAGAAACTAAGAACCTTGAAAAAAGGTTAGAGGAAATGATAACTAGAATAACCAGCTTAGAGAAAAACATAAATGACTTGATAGAGCTGAAAAACACAGCACAAGAACTTCACGAAGCATACACAAGTTTCAATAGCTGAATCAATCAAGCAGAAGAAAGGATATCAGAGATTAAAGATCAACTTAATGAAATAAAATGAGAAGGCACGATTAGAGAAGAAAGAGTGAAAATAAATGAACAAAGCCTCCAAGAAATTTAGGGTTATGTGAAAAGACCTAATCTACACTTGATCAGTGTACCTGAATGTGACGGGGAGAATGAATCCAAGCTGGAAAACACTCTTCAGCATATTAGGCAGGAGAACTTCCCTAACCTAGCAAGGCAGGCCAACATTCAAATCCAGGAAATACAGAGAACACCACAAAGATATTCCTCAAGAAGAGCAACCCCAAGGCACATAATCATCAGATTCACCAGGGTTGAAATGAAGGAAAAAATGCTAAGGGCAGCCAGAGAGAAAGTTTGGGTCACCCACAAAGGGAAGCCCATCAGATTCACAGCAGATCTCTCCGCAGAAACCCTACAAGCCAGAAGAGAGTGGGGGCTGATATTCAACATCCTTAAAGAAAATAACTTTCAACCCAGAATTTCATATCCAGCCAAACTAATCTTCATAAGTGAAAAAGAAATAAAAGCCTTTATGGACAAGCAATTGCTGAGAGATTTTGTCACCAGCAGGCTTGCCTTACAAGAACTCCTGAAAGAAACACTAAACATGGAAAGGAACAACCAGTACCAGCCACTGCAAAAACATACAATCATTAGAGTGAACCAGCAACCAACAGAATGGGAAAAAATTTTTGCAAGCTACCCATCTGACAAAGGGCTAATATCCAGAATCTACAAAGAACTAAAACAAATTTACAAGAAAAAAATAAACAACCCTATCAAAAAGTGGGTGAAGGATATGAACAGACACTTTTCAAAAGAAGACATTTATAAAGCCAATAAACATATGACAAAATACTCATCATCACCAGTCATTAGAGAAATGCAAATCAAAACTACATTGAGATACCATTCACGCCAGTTAGAATGGTGATCATTAAAAAATCTGGAGACAACAGATGCTGGAAAGGATGTGGAGAAATAGGAACACTTAAACACTGTAGGTGGGACTATAAATTAGTTCAACCATGGTGGAAGACAGTGTGGCGATTCCTCAAGGATCTAGAAATAGAAATACCATTTGACCCAGTAATTCCATTACTGGGTATATACCCAAAGGATTATAAATCATTCTATTATAAAGACACAGGCACACGTATGTTCACTGAGGCACCGTTTACAACAGCAGAGACTTGGAACCAACCCAAATGCCCATCAATAATAGACTGGATAAAGAAAATGTGGCACATATACACCAGGAATACTATGCAGCCATAAAAAAGAATGAATTCACGTCCTTTTCAGGGACATGGATGAATCTGGAAACCATCATTCTCAGCAAACTGACAGAAGAACAGAAAACCAAACACCACATGTTCTCACTCATAAGTGGGTGTTGAATGAGAACACATGGACACAGGGAGGGGAACATTACATACTGGGGTTTGTTGGGGGGTGGGGGCCTAGGGGAGGGATAGCAGTGGGTTAGGGAGATTGGGGAGTGATAACATTAGAAGAAATACCTAATGTAGGTGATGGGGGGATGGAAGCAGCAAACTATTGTGGCATGTGTATACCTCTATAACAATCCTGTAAGATCTGTACATGTACCCCAGAACTTAAAGTATAATTTAAAAAATAGAAGTAAAAAAAAAAGAATTGCCTAATCTTCATTTCTGAATTTGAAGACTCAGACATAATAGCAGTCTAGTTTTATATTTGAAAACGTTTTTAAGATTACATATCTCAGTGCCATTTTCTGTATACAAGGAACCAAAGTACCAGAAGTGTTAGGTAGCTTCTCAGAGAGTAGGTCTGGGGGAAAAGCTCTTTGCTTCTGGAATGGCCAGTATTATCGCTACCTTCGATTTTCAGTACTCCAGGATGTTGAGTCCCTATCCTAGGAAGGAACGGCCACTTCCGCCACAGGCGCTCACCCTGCATCCTGCTTCTTAAACGTCATCCACCCCAAGGGGCATTTTCAAAGCCTCCGCTGTTCCCCACCATTGCATGCCCTGGCTCGAAGCCAACAGACAAGCATTTGAACTTCTGTCTCTGTGATGATGCCTAGCTTCAGGGAATCGACAGCTTGGCCTTAAGTGCTAAATTTCAAGGAAGAAAATATCTTGCAAAACTGGTCCCATTCCTAAAAGCACTCCCATCTATAAGGTGCAAGGCCAGCCTTATCATTCTGTGAAACAAGGAAGCATTTTTAAGGCTATGATATGAGAAAATATCTCCTTTCTTGACTTATCCAGAGAAACAGAAATCTTGGCTAGTGGGGTGGACAGAATGTTGTCACTTAACAGAAAATCAATTATGAAACTAAACATTAATCTGCTGCTGCTCCAGTCAGCTACTTTTCATTAGGGCCAAAAGAGCATTCCAGAAAGACTAAAACCATCCACCTGGTTTAAAGGGGGCAGATCCAAGAACACAGCAGAATTTCTAAATCTTTCGAAGAGAACAGGCATCATTCTGTTTCTTGTACATCCAATTTTCATTGTAGCAAGGGAGATCAAGTTTATCCATGTTCTCTGACATCTTCTCAAAGATTTCTGAAGACAGAAGAATGCAGCTGAGATGCTATTATTTTAGGTATAGAATTCCATCATCATTAAGAATTTGATTCGTGAAAATACATATAACTGTTTATAGCTATTCATTAGAGAAAAATGTGTTCAGGATACATAGTAAACACCAAATAACTCATAAGCAGTCTGTTGTTGCTACATGTACTCATATTTATCTGTCTTAAGTTGGAGTATATAATAAATTCTGTACTTCGAAAGAATGTCCTAAGGCCTAGAACCAAAAAAAAAAAGGGGGGTTGCAATGGATTTAATCTTCTTTTTTTCTGTACTCCAGGACAAATTCACAAAAATGCAAAGGATTATTTTGAAGTTCTGTTTTTCCTTGTTGGCACAGTGGGAGAAATATTCTCTTGGCAAATAGGCCAAGTAATAGAATCAGCTACTAAAAACTCAAGTATTACTGTTGCCAATTTGGCCCATGAATCAAACGCTTTAAAAACTGCTTGATGTTTTTACTAAGTACCCTGAAGAAATAATTAGACAAGTGTACAAATGTCTAAGAATGTGCATCACAGTTTTCTTTAAAATGTTAAAAAATCAAAATGACCTAAAAGTAAATAAAATATGGGTTTGTTCAAGTTATTATATCCCTATTGTCAACCCAATGGTGCTGTCAGACTGATGTTGCAGTGGATTGATTAACCTGGAAAGATGGTTATAAGAATGAAGGTAATGTGGCAGAGCTGTAGAGTAAAGACTTCAGATATAGATAGACCTGGAATCATGTCCTTGTTCTGCTGTCTGCTAACTGGATGATCTGGAAATTTATCTCACTCTGACCTTCATTTCTTTCACATAAAGATTCAAAGTTGATAATGAAAATAGAACATTTAGCAATGAGATTGGCATATTGAGATACTGAAGCTTAAATGTACCATTGACTTAAAAAAGATATTGTTAAGTTTTAAAAACTTACTCTTGTCAAATGACATACGGATTTATATATTCATCCAGTAGCCAAATATTTGAGCATTTATTAAGAGACAAGCACTTTGTTAGACAAAGAGAATATAAAATAACAATAAACCAAAAATGACACAGACTTTGCCTTCAAAGAGTCCTGCTCATGATTGATTGTGATCAATTAAGCATAAAACCCCAGCTATAATACAAGAGAGGAAGGGGGTAATAAGAGCTTACAAGAGTGGGGTTGGATTCAATTGGGAAGGCGGGGAAGTTTCCTAAATTAACGGCAGCTGAGTAGAGGCAGAGGCTGAGTAGGCTTTGACTAGATGAGTTGGATATAAAGGAGGAGCAGTGCACATAACAGTTAAGCAGATTGAGTCTACAGTCAGCCAGGTGTGGTTCCAAAGCTTGCTCCACCACTGTCTTGGTTAGTTAGGCTTCTGTAACAGAATGCGATAGATTGCGAGTGGCTTAAACAACAAACATTTATTTCTTACAGTCATGGGGGCTTGGAATCTTTCTATTCCATATTAAGGCTCTGGCAAATTCAGTGCCTGTGAGGCTCTGCTCTCTGGTTGATAGATGGCCATCTTCTGATCATATCCCCTTTTTTTTTTTTCCTTGAGACAAGATCTCACTCTGTTGGCCAGGCTGGAATGCAGTGGCATGCTCATAGCTCACTGCAGCCTCAACCTTCCAGACACAAGCCATCCTCCCACCCTAGCTTCCCTAATAGCTGGGACTACAGGCACGCACCACCATGACCAGCTAACTTTTTAGAGAAAAGGGATTTTGCCATGTTGCCCCAAGCTGGTTTCCAACTCCTGGACTCAAGTGACCTGCCTGCCTTGGCCTCCTAAAGTATTGGGATTACAGGCATGAGCCACTGTGCCCAGCAAGTGAGCAGAGAAAGGAAGCAAGCTCTGTGTCTCTTCTCATAAGGGCACTAATCCTATTCATAAGTGTTCCACCATTACGACCTAATCACCTTCCAAAGGCCCCACATCCTACTACCATCACTTTGGGGGTTAGGATTTCAACATATCAATTTTGGGGGGACACGAACATTCAATCAATAACAACTACCCACAAGCTGTCACAATTCTGGGCCTATTACTTAACTTCTCTGTCCCAATGACCTCACTTGTAAAATGGAAATAATAGTTTTCCTTATTTAATATGATTATGAGGATTAAATTCTTAATAGACAAATAGGAAAAAAGCTAGCCCGGTGCCTAACACATAGCAACTATTTAGTAAATGTTAGATAATACTAAAGAAATAAAAGAATTGGAGAATCAAAGGAGAAGCAGCATATGCCAAGGCTCTGTGGGAGCTCGAGGAGAAAAAAAAGATGAAGCCTTGTTATATGTTCTGCTTTTATTCTGAACGCTGCCGGAAACCATTGAGGATTTTAAGCAGGGGCCCTCTGTGGGCTCCATCCTATTCCTCTCAGCCTTTGTGCTGCAGCCACACCTTCTGACTTTCTTTCTCTAGTACTTGTGACAAGTCCTTTGCCCGTGATGTCCCCTTTTCACAGACTCTTTTTTCTACCTGCCTTCTCCTACCTCTTTCAGACTCCAGCATTCAGATTCCCCTGGGAAGTCTTCCCTGACCTCTCTGATAGCAAGTTCTTTTTAACAGCACCCTCAGCAATAGCTCTGCCTGATTTATGTCTCTCTCTCTCTCCCACCTACATCTTCACAAGATGAGACATTGTCTGTGATTGCATATAGCTGTGCCCCCATCCACTAGCATAGCGGCTGGCCTATTGTAGGCATGTATTTCATACTGGATAATGGAAGATGGAAAGAATAGAAAAGAAAGAGGGAGGGGAAAAGTAGAGAGAAATAAGGTGGAGTCGGGGGGCATTGAGGCCAGCTCAATTTTAGACATTGATTTTGAGTGACACATCTAGGTAGGGATTTCTGAAAACAGATGTGGAGGTCAAGAGATGTGGACAAGGCCGGGCACGGTGGCTCATGCCTGTAATCCCAGCACTTTGGAGGGCCAAAACGGGTGGATCATGAGGTCAGGAGATCGAGACCATCCTGGCCAACATGATGAAACCCCGTCTCTACTAAAAGTACAAAAATTAGCTGGATGTGGTGGCAGATGCCTGTAATCCCAGCTACTTGGGAGTGTGAGGCAGGAGAATCACTTGAACCTGGGAGCTGGAGGTTGCAGTGAGCCGAGATTGCACCACTGCACTGCAGCCTGGCAACAGAGCAAGACTCTGTCTCAAAAAAAAAAAAAGATGTGGATTAAGGAGTCCTTAGAACATGGGAACTAACTTAAGCAAGTGAATGAAGAATAGCAGAGTCTTTGGATACAAGGGTTGGGGTCACTATCAATATGGACAAGTTACAAAGTCACTGAATCCTCTTTAAGAACCACACAGAGATAGAACTTGATCCCAGCCACACAGACCCCCAATAGTATGCTTGCCATATCCCCGGGCTAGTCACTTACAGCACCCTGAGTATTGATCATACATAAATGAGACACTCCTAATGGTTTGGCTTCTGAAGTTTATTAGGTACTTACTAATATCCATCAGTTATAGATAGGGTTGTTGAAATACACATGATCATACTTTTCCCCTAGGTCCCTCTGGGGTGTTGTAGAGATCTAAAAAGAAAATGCACATGAAAAGACTTTCACAATATCAAGGGTCAACCGTGTGAAGATGACATTGTCATTACAGAGATCAAGTGACAATATTAAGGATGGTTTTTTTTCTTCTTCCTAGAAAGGAGAAATGCATTGCATTGGAGTCCATTTTTTCAGATACTTTCGTGGTTGTCTGTCTATTCAAGGTTTATTTTGTTCATTTGTTTTTAATTTTTAACACTCAAGCTGTTTTAACAAAAGACCTTAGATTGGGTAATGTGTAACGAAAACATATTGTTCACACATGTGGAAGCTAGGAATTCCAAGATCAAGGTACTGACTGAATCAACATCTGGTGAGGGCTCGCTCTCTGCTTCAAAAATGGCACCTTATGGCTGTGTGCTCACATAGCTAAAGGGCAAACTAAGTCCATCAAGCCTTTTTTTTTTCTTTTGAGACAGAGTCTCACTCTGTCACCCAGGCTGGAGTGCAGTGGCGCCATCTTGGCTCACTGCAACCTCCACCTCCAGGGTTCAAGCAATTTTCATGCCTCAGCCTCCCAAGTAGCTGGGATTACAGGTGCACACCACCATGCCCAGCTAATGTTTCTATTTAAGTAGAGATGGCGTTTCACCATGTTGGCCAGGCTGGTCACAAACTTCTGACTTCAGGTAACCTGCCCACTTTGGCCTCACAAAGTGCTGAGTTTACAGGTGTGAGCCACAGTACCCACCAAGCCTCTTTTATAAGAGCATTAATCCTAGACATGAGGACTTCATCTTCATGACTAACTATCTCCCAAAGGTCCTACCTTTTAATATCGTTACCTCAGGGCTTAGGTTTCAACATATGAATTTGGGAGGGACATAGTCTTTCACAGCATAGCAGTGGTTAGGAGCAGTGGGCTTCAAGTCAGACACATCTGGTTTAAATCTGTTTCAATTATTCCTAGTTGCCTAGTCCTGAGTCAGAGACTTTTCTAAGCCTTTGTTTCCTCATTTAAGATGAAAATAACAGCACCTCGTCACAAAGCAGTCTATTTGATGCCGCAGATAAAGTGCTTTGCCCAATGCCAACCATATAGCACTTAATAAATGTTAACAATTAATATCGTCATTATCTTTTTTTTTAAGACAGGGTCTCGCTCTATCACCCAGACTGGAATGCAGTGGCATAATCTTGGCTCACTGCAACCTCTGCTTTCTGGGTTCAAGCAATTCTCCTGCCTCAGCCTCCTGAGTAGCTGGGATTACAGACGTGCACTACCATGCCCGGCTAATTTTTGTATGTTTAGTAGAGATGGGGTTTCACCATATTGGCCAACCTGGTCTTGAACTTCTGACCTCAAGTGATCCACCTGCCTCAGCCTCGCAACGTGCTAGGATTACAGGCATGAGCCACCGTGCCTAGCTATCATTATTATCCTTAAGAGTGCTCTGGAGAGCAGGAACCAAATGAAAGAATTACTGAATCTATCTCAATTCCTTTGAGCATCCTCTCATCTGGATTATATTACCCAAGATGCAAGATGTTGCATTAGACTGCATAGCTCCCTGCAACAGAATGGAGAGTTCCTATCACCCCACCTGCTGTTTAATTAAGGACATATATTAAGCATAGCTGTCCTAAGCAAGGACTCTGGGGGGAAATAAGGTATAACATAGGTCATGTTATATGCAGAAAATCTTTTCCCTGCTTATGTAGAGGGATCTATGCTGATTTGGAGACTGCACAGGAAAGACCTAATGTGTTTATTCCAGGTATGACTCTTTTCTTATCATGGAGAATGATCTTGAGTAAGCCATTTCACCATTTTGGGCCTCATTTTCCTTGACTGTGAAATGAATAAGGGAGAAATGGTAGGGAGTGAAGCTGGAAAGTATCTCTACATTCTCCCCAAAGGTTTTCATTGTTATGAGGTCATGCTTGCGAACTAATGGATGCCTGTCCATCCTTTGTTTGATCCTGGCAAGTGTTTGTTAAATGTTAGTTTCTCCCCAAGAAAATTCCATTAAAAATCATTTTCATATCACCTGATTTCTTGTAAAATTGCTAATTAACATTCAATAAAGCACCAACTGCTGAGCTGATAAGAAATATGCTTTATAAAAGAAAGAAGCACCTGTAATCCCATCACTTTGGGAGGCCTAGGTGGGTGAATCACCTGAGGTCAGGAGTTCCTGACCAGCCTGACCAACATGGTGAAACCCCTTCTCTATTAAAAATACAAAAATTAGTTGGGCTTGGTGGTGCATGCCCATAATCCCAGCTACTCAGGAGGCTGAGACAGGAGAATCACTTGAACCAGGGAGGTGGAGGTTGCAGTGAGTTGAGATCACCCCACTGTACTGCAGCCTTGGAGACAGAGCAAGACTGGAAGGGAAGGGGAGGGGAGGGGAGAGGAAGGGAGGAGAGGGGGAGGGGAAGGGGGAGGGGGAAGGGAAGGGGAAGGGGAAGGTGAGGAAAAAGGAAAGGGAAGGAGGAGGGAAGGGAAGGAGGAGGGAAGGGAAAGGGGAAGGGAAGCGAAGGGGAAGGGAAGGGGAAGGGAAGGAGAAGGGAAAGAAGGAAAGAAGGAAGGAAAAGAAGCATAATAAGTGCTGCTTTACTGATTTTAATTGGCAGGTAAAACTAACCTAGTGATGTAAAGTAATTTAGGAGCAGACAACTTGAAAGAATGTTCCTGCTTGTAGTAATTAGAACCAGGTGAAACTAGTGAGTTGTTAATTTTTCTTGAAAGTACATTTTGAGTACTGTATTGTTAAAAAAAGTACCTGAAGGAAGGTGTCACTTTAGGAGAGTAAGGTCAGCTACATGCTGGAGACACCATGGGCTTCCCTGAATAGGTTTATTTGGCTAGAAAAGAGGGTGGGAGGGGCACAGCATGAGTGTGCTTGTGGGCTCATCAGGACAGAATGTTGAAATCAGGCTTATTTCAAAAAGTGATCTGGGCTGGGCCCGGTGGCTCATACCTGTAATCCTAGCACTTTGGGAGGTCAAGATGGGTGGATCACTTGAGGTCAGGAGTTCAAGACTAGCCTGGCCAACATGGTGAAACCCTGTCTCTAATAAAAATACAAAAATTAAAAAAAAAAAATTAGATGGGCACTGTGGGGGGTCACCTGTAATCCCAGCTACTCAGGAGGCTGAAGCAGGAGAATCGCTTGAACCTGGGAGGAAGAGGTTACAGTGAGCTGACCATGCTATGCACCCAGCCTGGAAGACAGAGTGAGACTCTGTCTCATAAAAAAAAAAAAGAAGAAGAAGTTAGGTAATCAGGAACCCGTTAAAGACCTTACATTCTATCCATAAGAGCTTAAACTTATAGGAGAGACACATTTGGGAATGTATGTGGTTCTGGAAATAGGAGATATCTTTTTCTCTAAATTTCAGAGTGTGGGCACACTTTCCAGCACCTTCTCCACACCCATGAGGAAAAATAAACCATCCAACACAGAAATACCAAATCTGAGATGTGAGAAGTCACTCCATTTAAACCCAGCCCTTTCCTTCATTGCTTGTTTTAGGAAATGTGCCTCTACGCCTCCTCAATATTACTTTGAATTCAGAATTAGAATGGGTGGAAAGAATTAAAAATGGTAAGATGTCCTGAAACGCTGAGTCCTCTTTTATGACAAAACTGCTGATAGAGTCAGAGTGAAAGTGACTGTGACAGGTGGGGCAGGTAGTATGACCATGGAGAAGAGGACAGAACTTTGAGGGACTCCCCTGGTATTTTCTCCCCATTGCCCCCAACTCCCATTCCTGCCCCGTGCTCCTTGGTGCAGTGATTCCTACATGCAGAACCACAATAAAACCAGTTCCCAAACACTCATGAACAAAGCAATATTAACTACCATCATTTCTTTCACCATC
The DNA here is from genome assembly GCF_030222135.1 of Aotus nancymaae. NCBI lineage: Eukaryota > Metazoa > Chordata > Mammalia > Primates > Aotidae > Aotus > Aotus nancymaae. The sequence continues at coordinate 29,333,113 of NW_026988435.1, forward strand.
GTGTTGCCGATGTTTTTTACCTAGGATTTTGTTATGTGTTTTTATGTAACAACACACTCTCCTTTGACCAAAACTTTAGTCAAGGCTCTCTGAGTCCTCTTCTTGACTAGACCCAAGCTTGGGCTTCCCTCTCTGTCTCTGCAGAATCCGGTTTGAGCAGGAATCCTCCTAAGTCAGTTTATTGAAAAGTCTCCACCCTGGGTATCTGACCTTGGATGTCCTGTCACCCTGGCCTGACTTCAGCAAGAAGCCCATCAAGTCAGTTTAGCCAGAAACCCCTTATCCTTGATGTCTCCCCTTAGTACTTTTCCATCCACTGACCCTGCTACTGAGTTACGCGTCCACTTGCCCTTGTTGTTAGAACTGAGTCCAATTTTTCTCCCCCACAGCAAGACCCTGCTGCCATGGTTCCTATACCCATCTCCATGGCCTCCCCCTTTGAATAAAGTTGCCTTACCATCTTTAACAAGCATCATGAATAGTTTTTTCTTGGCGTGTTCCTGAAACCACCAATGCAAAATTATAACTGGGACAGTGAAAGAGAGCTGACCTAACCAACTCCAGCTTCTAACCTCCAAGCTGTCCTTGTTTATTCCTGGGTGTAGGCTGAACTAACTTTGGGAGGAATATAGTTTATTGTTTATAGTTGGAAACCTTTCCCCAAAACCAACCCTCTTCTTGCCTGGGGACTAGACTGCCTTTGTAGGACTAACAAATTGGCCACAAGATTAGAAATTATGGTTTAAGAGTCATGCAAATGGAAGCTATAAGATTTTGACCCTCCACAAACTACTCCTAAAATCAGTGCTTGAGATATTTTGCAGACCCTGCGCTTGATGGCACCACGTAGACTGAGAAACTGGCTCATCTGATCTTGTGGCCCCAACCCAGGAACTGACTCAGCACAAGAGGACAGTTTCAACTTCCTACAGTTTTATCTCCAACCCAACGAATCAGCACTCTGGACTTACTGGTCTTCCTCCCACCCACCAAATTATTCTTAAACACTCCGATCCCTGAATGCGGAGAGACTGATTTGAGTACTAATAAAACTCCGTCTTCCACATAGCCAGCTCTGCGTGAATGATTCTTTCTCCATTGCAATTCCCCTGTCTTGATAAATCAGCCCTGTCTGGGCATCCAGCAAGGTGAACCCATTGGGTGGTTACATTTCTAACACAATGAAACCATAACACTTCAGGAGATGGATATTCCAATTACCCTGCTTGCATCACTATACACTGCATGCTTGTATCAAATCATCACCTGTACCTCATAAATATAGACAACTATTATATACCCATAATAATTTTTAAATTTTTAAAATAATTTTAAATATATCTTATGCATTAGTTGCTTTAATAAGTATAAAACACAAGTCTTCAAATTTTTTCTACATGTTTTTTGGAGGCTTGCTTTCTCTATTATCCACGTGGGCAATACCCTCATAATCACTAAATACAAGAGACAATTTTCAATCCTCTGTTTACCATTTGACTGTACAAACACCTCCACCTTGAGCTCCTGATTCTCTCCCAGTTCTTTTCGTACTTTCTGACTGCTCCTTCTGGTGTTCTTTTTCTTCCTACCTCTTACTGCAGTTATTTCCTTAGATTTATCCATAAACATTCACTTTTTTGTCTGATTGATCTCTTTCACTGCTCCTGCCTTCTAGAAAGATACTCAAACAATAGTCCATGGATTAGTTGCATCAGAATCAATCAAGGTACTTGTTAAAAATACAGCTTCCTAGGGCCACTGAGATTAAAACTTCTGAAACTCAGAATTTTAACATAATTTGAAGGAAAGAATCATAATGAAGGAGGTCCAAAGGATTTTGGGGAGAAGATAGTCCAATGATCACTGTTCTAGAAGATGCTGCTGATATTTATATTTATTTCTTTAGTCAATCCTGAGGGTTTCCTGAGCTCTAGCCCACTCATTCTAACAGTTTACTGGTCACTCCAGCTATATTTCCCTCCCTCAACTCATCCCAAACCTGCAGGAACTATGTATGTCCTTTATGTTTCTTATATTCCTTTAATGACAGTATTTATAACCACCACATATAGCCACCTATGCTAGAAATCTGATACCTACGTCTTCTCTCCTTTCTCACCCCTACATCTAGCTGATAACATAATCCTGTTGACCAGGTCTGTGAAATCTCATCTGAATCCACCTGGTTTTTCACTTACCGCACAGTGACCATTTACTTCACACCTTCATCTCTTTCTCGGGATATTATAATCATTTTTAGACTTGTCTGACACCCTAATTCTCTTATCTCTAATCCATCCTGTACATCCCTATGAATCATCATTCTAGGGCAGCACTGTCTTCCTGCGATAATGGAAATGCATTGTCCAATACGGTAGCCCCTACCCTCCTGTGACCATTGAGAACTTCAAATGTGATCCATGTCAGTGGAGGACTGCATTTTAAATATAATTGAATTTAAAATCATATAGCTGGCCAGGTGTGGTGGCTAACACCTGTAATCCCAGCATTTTGGAGGTCGGAGGCAGGTGGATCACCTGAGGTCAGAAGTTCGAGACCAGTCTGGCCAACATGGTGAAACCCCATCTCTACTAAAAATACAAAACTTAGCCACTGTGGTGGTGCACACCTGTAGTCCCAACTACTCAGGAGGCTGAAGCAGGAGAATCACTTGAACCTGGGAGGCAGAGGTTGCAGTGAGCCAAGATTGCACCACTGCACTCCAGCCTGGGTGACAAAGTGAGACTCTGTCTCAAATTAAAAACAAAACAAAACAAAAAACTTATATAGCCACTTGGATCTAGTGGCTACCATATTAGACACCACAGTTCTAAAATATGGGTCTTTTCTTATCTCATTGCTTTCAAAAAGCTCATTAGCTGTAGGATGAGGTCTAGACAGTAGTATGAATCACCTTCATAATTTAACCTCCTCTGTAGTTTCTACCATCACCATCTACCTTACCATCCCATTCCCATATATACTCTAATACGGTAGAACCTTGCTTTTTCTAAGCAAGCCATAATTTTTCGATCTTCCAGTTCTTGATCCTGCTGTTCCCTCTGTGTTTGACCTATTTTTCAAGGTTTATTAAAGAAAGCTGTGCCCCCACTCCCAACAGAAGGAACATCCCCTTATTATGGACCTTGGACAAGCCATTTAGCATCTCTTAGCCCAGTTTTCTCATCTGTAAAGTGGGAATGATAACAGTTCCTCTTTTACAGAACTCTTGGGGGATCAGATATTGCATTATTCAGATTCCATCACTAAGAAAGCCTGCAATAAAAATAGCTGTTATTATTTTCTGTCCTCCTGTCACATTTATCATGTGGTATCAGGCGCCTTTCCAGATAAGACTCTCTCCCCTCAAGACTGTCAGCTTGTTAGCAAGAAAGCCTCGATCTTGTTCATGTTTGTCCTTCAGCATCTGGCACATTGTTGCCATTTGACAAATGCCTTGGCTGGGTGGCAAACAAATAACTTAGCCAGTTACTCACATAGGATTGCATAGAATTTTTTGTAAGTATGACATTTTTGTGTATATTTTTAGGGAGGAGTAAAAGAGTAGCAAGAATTAGAAAAAAAGAAGATGCCAACAACTTTTCTTTTTAAGCATCAAATGTTTCTCATTGCTGCCCAGGAAAACTGGCATAAGCTGTTGTTAAATCTGTGTCCCTTCTCCTCGCTCAACTGGAGTTTGAGTTTTAACATTTTGCCATTCTGACTTTCCTTTCTGGGCCCCCTGGGTCGTCTCCTCCCACCCCCTCCCTAGGTACTAAGTTTTCATCATTGTCACCACGGCAACAGCAGGGATGCCCCATTCCTCACAGCTCCGCACAGCTAAACTCAGGTCGCCTTTGTCCACTGAGCTAGCTGAATTCTTTATATGTATGCCACTAAATCAACTATCTTCTATACGGAACTCCATCCATTATTCAACCTTAAGAAAAAAAAAATTGATGTGTACCAATTTCTTCTTCTGGGAATGACCTTTTTCCAGACCTGCCAATACTCTTGAATGAACCAGACATTTTTGGTCCCTAGGAACAAATATAAAAATTGCCAGTGTACATGCGTCCAGTGTTAAGTGCGGTGCAATTTTAAAGCACGCAACAGAGCATTCATAATAGGTTTCCCTTTTAAAAGCACAGTAGACCAAAAATAAACCTGACAAAGGGCAGCTGTAGAGTTTTAACACGTGGAAAACTCCACAAGCAGCAGTTATGTAACTTGAAAGAAACATGATAAATATTTCACACCATTAGATGAACTTCCAACTCTGACACTGAAAAAAAAGCAAAGAACACGAAACGAACGCACCTCAAATCTCCAAGGAGCAAAACGCTTAAACTGAAAAGGGACCAAGGCTGTGCTAAAATCTGAGACCTGACTTCCAGCACTAGTCTTGATTGCTTTTTTTTTTGTCTCGAGTCCGAGGCGGAGCCCGCGAACCCCATCTCCTCAGAGCGCCACCCCCTCAGCTTCTCCCGTTGGGCAGAAATTTTCCGATTTTCTCCACCCCTAGGCTGAAAAGCCAGAAAGAAGTTCTGAGCCAAGGAGGGGAAGAAAGGAGTTGGGGCAAAGCAGGAGGCGTTTCCTCACCCGCACACACCCCCGTCCCCCAGACACCCAACCCCCCACCCCGCCCCCCAGCCTGCCGCGCCTCCCGCCCCCGGCTCCCCGCCCTAGGGACAGCTGGCAGCCCCGCGCGGACCAGACACAAAGCCGATCAATCCCGGAGGCGTGGGGGCGGAGGGACGACCCGCCGCCGCTTTCCCGGGCGCTGCTCTCCTCCTGCTGCCCCCTCGCTAGGACCCGGCGGACGCCTCGCCTGGTTTTCACGCCCTCAACCCCCCACTCCCACACCCCCAAAAAAGGACAGACCCCCATCCCTGGGCTGGAGCACCCGCCTCTTGGCAGCCAGCTGAGAAGTCGCCCGGGGGGGCGGGAAACTAACACCCCATCTAGAGCCGTCCCTCCTCTTCCTCCCCTTCCCGACTCTCTGCTCCTCTCCCGCCCCAGAAGTTCGAGGGCCCCCGGCTTCCTGCGCGCCTGCCGCCGGGACCCTCGACGTCGTCTGAGCAGCCGGCTCCGGCCCCGCGAAGATGGCGAGGAGCCGCCGCCGCCTCCTTCTGCTGCTGCTGCGCTACCTGGTGGTCGCCCTGGGCTGTAAGTTGCTCGGGTTCCTCTACCCTTGCACCCACTCCTGCCTGGACCAGCCTGCCCCCCACCCTCCAGCCCCCCACGGGACGCGCGTGCGCTGCGTCCCGGCGGCTCTGGGCCGAGGTCGCCGCGGGGCGTCTGACTTTGCGCCCCAGGGCGCCTGAGGGCGGACGCGAGGGGCAGGGAACGCGAGGTCGTGGGCTTCTTGTAAATTGTGTCTGATTTTGTCAGTTCTAGATACGGAAAATTAAGGGTCCCCACTAGCGGGTTCTCATCTGTTTGCAAAGTTGGGGTAAGTTTTCAGACAGAGGGACGTGATTCGAATGCAAAACTCACTACCCACTCGTAAGATGCTAAGATCCCAAGAAAGATGGCATCACCGGGAGGCGGGCGCCGGCCACACTGTGAGTCCGGGGAGGGGGCAGCGTCCGCGTGGTCTGGGCTCTCTAGCGTCTCAGCGGAGCCGGCGTTAAGCAGAGCGCTTGTGGGGCGGGGGTGGGGAGTTCGTGGCTGCTGAGCCAGAATTACTTTTATCCTCTCCACCTGCACATCTACATTCAGTTAGAGAAGTCTGGTCTGGGGACTCTAGCCAGCTGCTGTGTCCTCAGGGGACGTCCAACGGGACGATTGTTAGAAAGATGCAGAAGCCACATGATCCAGTAGCTGGGGAGACGTCCCAAAGCCAATTTCACCGGATGATTTTAAGCAGGATTTTCACGGATTCTGGGCTCATGAGATTTAAAATCCTGGGAACATTGCCGTTATTTTGTTTTCTTCGCGTTAACTTTTTAGGAAAATGGAAGAAATTACAATAGACCTTAAGCAATGCAGTTTACTTTTGCTTTTTCTTTCTTTTTTCTCCCACCTTTTTTGGCTGGCTTGCTTTTCTTTCTTTCTTTTTCTTTCTTTCTTTTCTTTCTTTTTTCTTTCGTAAAATGAGTTATTGTTGCTATTCATATTCTGGTGATGTAATACTTACAATACTTAACCTGCGGGACGAGTGTCTAGTGTCTAATATCACAATACAATGATATTTTCTCACACTCTCGCTGCCCAAGTGATCATCTCATAGCTCAAGTGATGTGAGCCACGTCCCTTTGTGGAGGAGGAAGGTGCACATTGTCTCCGGGAAGGGACATGTGCTGCCCAATATTATATAAAGTCAAACCAGAAAGGCAGAGTTTCACAATGAAACCCTTGTGCGATTTTGAAATATCAACTGATATACGGAACACACAGAGGAAAAAAATGCACTCCTGCTAAAAGGCAACAGAGAGGTAGGCTGGAGAAATTGTAACAGAACGTCTGAGAAAGTTATGTATTCTGCTGAGATCCTAAATTTCAAATAGAAACGAGTGTGCCTTTTAGTGTAGAATTGTCACTAATTAAAAACAGAAAATCGTTCTGCTCTGCTATTCCTATTGAGTCACGAACATAGAAACAATACACCCTAAGTTTGAAATTGTAGTGAAGAAACAACCAAGAAGCAAACAAAAGAATAGATGAATGGGCCTGAGTGAGCTCTTCAGGCTTTAGGTAAATATAACACATTGGCTCTGCCAACCTGGATTCCTAGAGGGGGTAAATTTGAAAGTGTTGTGGGAACTTTCCTATATTGTTTCTGAAATACCAAAAGATCTCGCATTGCAAGAGTGTTTTCTTTTCTTTGTGTGTGGGTGGTTTTTTTTTTTTTATGTTTAAAACAATTTTAGAATAGTTTGGATTTAAAGAAAAATTCCAAAGCTAGTGTAGAGAGTTCCCACATACGCCACACCCACTTTCCCCTATTGTTAATATCTTTCATTAGTATGGTACACTTCATTCAGATTTCCTTCATTCTTACCTAATGCCTTTTCTATTCCAGATATGGAATAGCCATCCAGGCTGTCATATTACATTTATTTGTCGTGGTTCCTTAGGCTCCTCTTGGCTGTAGCAGTTTCTCAGGCTTCCCTTGTTTTCTCTTACTATGACAGGTTTGAGGAGTATTGGTCAAGTATTTGGTAGAATGACCATCAGTTGATGTTTCTCTGATATTTTTCTCATGACTAGAGTGGAGTTATAGGTTTTTTGGAGGAAGATCAGAAAATGGTAAGGGGCCTAGATAAAGTGACATTTTCATCACATCATCTCCAGGGAACATAGTGTACACATGATTTGTTGATGTGAACCTTGATCACCTGTAATCACACTCATCATGTAGTGCATACCAGTTTTCTCCACAGATCACCTACCCTTTTTTCTTCATTTCCATGCTAGATTTTTTGGAAGGAACTCACTACATGCAACCCACACTTCTTCAGGAAGGAGAGCTTTGCCCTATCTCCTTGAAGGTGGAGTATCTTCATAAATTATTTGGAGCTCTTCTGCATGGGAGATGTGTCTCTCCCTTCCCCTCATTTATTTATTTAATCATTTACTTTTCTATCAGTATGGGCTCATGAGTATTCGCTTTGTACTTTGGGTTATAATCCAATACATTTTATTTAAAATAGTAAAGGCTTAGTGGATTTCTTATGCTGTTATTACATATTCGTCTTTTCAATATTCTTCCCAGATGTAACTGTACCACTCTTTTGGCCACTCCTATCATGTACAATGTCATGCTTACTCCCTTCTTTCCTTTTTTTCCTGCTGTTTATCAACATTTTTTATATCTTTCTTAGTAGTCTGGAGGATTGCTTTTTGTTGCTGTTCTTTTTATTTAAACCATGATGTCAGTATCCTTGTGGATATATGGACATTTTCTTGTGTGTTTAGTTGAATTATATTTTTCTTTCCCACTCCATTAGGAAAGGAATTTCTTGATGTTTACTCACCACTGAATATCCAGAGCTGAGCAAAATTCCTGGTTAATAGTAGGGATAAATATATGCCTGTTGATTCTATAGTATCTTAGTCCATTCCTGCTGTAACAAAATACTAAATACATAAATACGAAATACATAAACTGAGTAGCTTATAAACAACATTTATTTCTCACGGCTCTGGAGGCTGAGAAGTTCACAATCAAGATACCAGCAAATTCAGTGTCAGGCAAGGACCCACTTTGTGGATCATAGATTGAGCCTTCTCAGGGTGATCGCCCATGGTGGAAGAGGAAAGGCAGCTCTGAGGTCTCTTTGTAAGGGCACTGTTCTCATGACCAGATCATACTCCAAAGCCTTCACCTCCTAATACCATCACATTGGTGATTAAATTTCAACATATGAACTGGGGGGGGGACATAAATCATAGCAGATGGAATGGGGATGAGGCAGGGTGAGTAAAAAGAAGTGTATGGATTGAACTGATTGCAATATAAATCATGAAGCTCTAACTTCATGTTAAGTAGATGGGGTGTCAGACTTCTTTGAGCCATCATTTAAGCTGATATTTGAAAAAATAATAGGAATGAGTATTCCGTGTTTGGTGGGGTGTTGTTATGCTTTTGGGGGTCTCTCAGAGCCTACGAGCTAATCATAAATCAGAGCAGTTCCTGATTCTATCTAGGCAGTAGCAGCTGGTCCTCAGATCTGGACTGGAACCTGATCCAGGCGCTTAGCCTAAGTCTAATCTCTCATCAACTGATAAAGACTGTGGTGGGAGAGAGGTCTGAATCTTTTGTAAAATCACAAGGCTCTGCCTTTTTGCCAGAGCTGACCCAAAACAGCACTCCAGGGAACCAAGACCAGGAAAATTCTGCCCTCTGTATCTGTTATTAAGAAACAACTGTCATAATCAATTTGCTGGAGAGAACTGGTTTCGTGCTGGCATAGTCTTAATTATCTGATGAACAGAAAGGTTAAAATGGGCGTGTAGGTGGATTTAACAACCATTTCAAGACTATGAAAGAAATTATATTAAAAAGAACGAAGTCAAAAACAAAAACTTCAGCCTGAGCAGCACAGTGAGTTCCCTATGACTGAGAACACTCATTTATCCTCCCACGTGAGCAGTTTAATGAGAGGAGCCCTTGGGAGCTTGCAGATGTTCACCACCCATAGTTTCCATTGCACTGGTTTCCTTCTGTGGGCTTTCTCCATAGAGAAGATGTATCAAAATATAGAGGTAAGAGCTGCTAATTTTATTGAAGTCAGACTACCAGGAAACTATAAAGGCCATTGCTTAAAATAATATTTTTTCATCCCATAGTAATATAGTAGTAATACTGCTGAGTCAATACTCCAGTTTACCCCTCTTGATAGATTGATTTTTTGAGGAAGATGATGATGAGGATGGAAAAGGGGAATCAGAACCTGGGTCAGGTGCTTCCTTTGGCAAAAGCAGTAAAAGAAAACTTAAAACCATATACTGTTTTCTTGGACACTATTACTGTTAACAAGGCTAGAACTCAGAAAAATAATCCAACTGTATTACTTTTCTATTGCTGTGAAGCATGGCCATAAACAAAGCAATACAAATTTATTGTCTTAAAGTTCTAGAGGTCAGAAGTCTGAAATAGGTCTCACTGGGCTGAAATCAGGGTATCGGCAAGGAGCATTCCTTCTGGATGTTCTAGGGCAGAATCGGTTTCCATGGCTTTTCCAGCTTCTGGAGGCTCCCCACGCGTGGCCCTGTTTCACCAGCTTCTAACTCTGTGATGCCAGGCTGCCACCTCTCTAGTTTTCTCTCTTCTGCTTCCTTCTTCCACTCATCAGGACCCTTGTCATTACCTTGGACTCACCTGAGTAACTCTGGATACTTACTTATTTCAAAGTCAGCTGGTTAGCAACTTTCATCCGTCTACAACTTCAATTCCTATTTACCATGTAAAGTAAGATATTTATAGGTTCTGGGGAGTAGAATGTCTATTTTTATGTCTATGGCTATTATTATGTCTCTTACACCAGCTAAAATGAGGTTATGCCCAGCAACAGTGTTTTCAGTGTTGTACTCAAGAATATTCTAGATCCCATGAAGCCACCATAACTTTTACTTTTAAAGTATAACTCATAGTGATATAAAGCTGGTTGGTTGTCTTGTTTTGTTTTGTTTTGAGATGGAGAGTCACTCTGTTGTCCAGACTGGAGTGCAGTGGCTCAATCTCAGCTCACTGCAACTTCTACCCACCAGGTTCAAGCGATTCTCCTGCCTCAGCCTCCTGAGTAGCTGGGATCACAGGCGCCCACCACCACACCCAGCTAACTTTTGTATTTTTAATAAAGACTGAGTTTCACCATGTATGCCAGGCAGGTCTTGATCTCCTGACCTCAGATGATCCGGCCGCCTCGGCTCTCAAAGTGCTTGGATTACAGGCGTGAGCCACTACACCTGGCCTAAAGCTATACTTTTTATGAATTGTATTTTACATTGCATAGTATGGTGGTGAAGAACATGCACTCCAATGCTGTGCTCTGTGCTCTTACCAGCTGTGTGACCTTGTACAGGTTATTTAACACCTGTATATGTCATTTTATTCATCAGTATTGGTGATAGTCCAAATAAGACTGCTTACCTCATAGAGGTTTAGGAAGAATTACGTGTATTGACATGTATGACAGACTTAGTAAAGTGGAGAAGCCATTGAAGCCTTTTGACATTGAGTATCAGTTAGATTTGCATTTTAAAGAACATGCATTGGATAGAGTATGGTGAATGGAAGGATTGGGGTGGGAGGAATCAAACTGGGGAGACCAGTTAGAAGTTATTGGAGTAGTCCAGGCAATTGCTTGTATAAGTATTTATTTTATATAATTTATCAATAAATATACTCACATAATTACACATACACATATAACCACTGACAATTGTTTTTTACAGTCATGTGTCACCTAATGATGAGATATGTTCTGATAAATGTGTCATTACGTGATTTTGTTACTGTGTGAACATCATAGCATGTACTTAGAGAAACCTAGATGGTAGAGTCTGCTGCACACCAAGGCTAATGGTGTAGCCTATTGCTCCTGGGCTACAAACCTATAGAGCATGTTACTGTACTGGATGCTGTAGGCAATCGTAAACAGTTGCAAGTATTTGTGTACCTAAACATATCTAAACACGGAAAAGGTACAGTAAAAACACAGCGTAAAAGATAAATGGTGCACCTGTATAGGCACATACCACGAATAGAGCTTGCAGGACTGGAAGTGGCTCTGAGTGAGTCAGTGAGTGAGTGGTGAGTAAAAGTGAAGGCCTAGGACGTTGCTGTATGCTACTATAGATTTTATCAACACTGTACACTTAGGCTACACTAAATTTAGAAAACAATAAAGTTCTTGTGCTGTATCAATACAGGCGTTTCAGCATCACTAGATGACAAGAATTTTTCAGCTCCATTATGGTCTGTAGGACCACTGTCATATGTATGGTTCATTGTTGACCAAAATGTCATTACGCAGTACCTAACTGTATTAATTAAGTCTGATCAGGAATCTAAGAAAAATGGCTCTTTGGTTTTTAAGGAATTTTTTTTTATTACGTATGCTGCATTTTCAACTTTCTTTTCCGTTCCCAACCTGTAAACGTGACACAGTAGCTCTTTTGGTTACTGTATACCTTCTTTCAATATTATTCTGTTTCCCACACCTAAGTTTATTTTCAGTATTTGTTTTCAGTGTTTCCCTGAGTTGTCACCCTTAGAACAGTTATTTTTACTTGATTTGATGTTCAGAAGAGTGGCTTTCTGTGTTCTAAAGTGTGTGAGTGTATGCATGCATAGGATGTGGGGAGAGAGAGAGAGAGAGAAAAGGAGAGAGAGAGAGGACGGGTGGATGTGTGCTCAAATAAATGCCTGCTGGCAGGACCATAAAACCCTACTCTGTGAATCTTCAGGCCAATGAATGGGTAGGAAATGCTCTCCAGTTTGAATTGTTCCTACATTTTATGAGCAGAGAAGCAAATCCTGTGAAAGTATTTCAAGACCTGCCCTCTTAGCTGTCCATTGTCTTGGCTCAAAAAGTCCTAAGGAAGAATCCTTATGAACTTGACAGGAATTTTTGTTCTTTACTGGAGAGCCCTGCTCCTGTTTATCGCAAGTCATCAGCATCAAATTTTTATTTGTTTTGTTGGGTTTAGTGTTTTCTTGAGGTTGCCAAAATTTTCTACTGGGATAATTTAGGATGGACTCGTCTTTATATTTGTAAAGAGTAAAAATGCGTAACCTGGTTTGTCTTCTTTATGTTAGGTTTGTCCAATGTGCTTGCTTTCATTTTGTCAATGCGGTCACCTGCTGTTTTTACTCTTCGCTTTCTTCATGCTGTGAAAACTTGCTAAATACCTACTATGGACAAAACCAAAAATAAAAATGAATTAATTGTTAAACGCATTTTCTTATATGTCTAACTAAAAATAGTATAAGTTTAGGGTAAATTCAAACAGAGCAGCAAGTTTGTAAAAGGAGAAGTCTCCTTCGCAGCCTTCCTGATTCCTATTTGTGCCTCACAGATAACCCATCCTTAAGTTTCCTGCAAATAGTTTCAGAAAATTGGAAAAGAAATGTTCCATTATATATAAGCATACTCTTGTAGTTTCTTTAGAAATAAACATCACAATTTATTATGCTTACTGCTCTATACCTTCCAGAAAATCAAGTCATATTCTATACAGTGTTGTGTACCTTACTAAAAAAAAGTGATTTATGTTAGTAATTAAACTACAACACAAAGCTCAATGTCACAAGCAGGACTCAAGATAACATCCTACAGAAGCCTTTAAAACTGTTGTGCTAAAATGCAGTGGGAGCTATTTTCTAACCAGAACCACCAAAAGCAATGAAACAAAGTGATTAGTAAAACAGAGGGAAATAAACTTCCAAACCAGTAACCAAATCTGGAAAGGGAAAAATTCCAACCAAGATCCAATTAAAAGGTCCAAAGGAGAACGTGTGCAAACCTAGAAAGGACAGAGACACTGGCACCAGCTAAGATTCACAGGCAAGTGCAAATGGGTGCTATTTTTAAAGGAGGCCAAAGAAGAAATAATGACCACAAAGAAAAAGGGAACATGTGGAACTTCTGGGCAAGTGCTACATTTGAAAAGAGAGAATGGCGTTTATGTTTTTTTTTTTAAAAATGCACTAGAGGGCTGGGCGTCATGGCTCATGCATGTAATATCAGCACTTTGGAAGGCTGAAGCGGGTGGATCACCTGAGGCCAGGGGTTTGAAACCAGCCTAGCCAACGTGGTGAAACCCTGTCTCTACTAAAAATAAAAAAATTAGTGAGGTATGGTGGTGCCCTGAGTAGCTGGTAGTCCCAGCTACTCTGAAGGCTGAGGCATGAGAATCGCTTGAATGAGGGAGGCGGAGGTCGCAGTGAGCTGAGATTGCACCATTGCACAGCCTGGGCAACAGATCAAGACTCTGCCTTACAAAAGAAGCAACAGAGCAAGACTCTACCTCGCAAAAAGATTAACTAGAGGCTTTTAAAAATAGGAATGGATTTTGATCAGAAGCAGAATTGTCACAGTGGAATAAACAATAACGCAAGTATCCACTTGTCCAATAATCGAAACATGCAGCCATCTATGTCATAAAACATTGAAACTGTACCTAAGCATGTTGGAGACATGAAATTATTGTGCAGTCCATATAGTGCTTTTGGATCCAGAACAAGTCAGGTTCTTTTGTGCCACGTGTTGGGGTGTGTGTGTGTAAACGAATGAACTTCTATGCCATTTCATCTAGATATAGTACTTCTTCCCAACCTCCGTTCATCTCTGCTGTTGTTGCTGTTGTAGTAATTATTCCTCACGTGGCCAAATGCAACTTCTCTCTGAAGGTCTAACTCCAAAATTCCCTGCACCTTCTCTTAAGCCTTTCCTACTCATCAAAAGATACTGGCATGTTTGAAAAGCACTGGATCAGTGATCTTCAAACTTTTTTATGTTACATATCCTACTTCATTTTTTAAAAAAGTGTATGTCCTGACATGTTTTTCTTTATAATTTATAATATGTATTTCTGGATCAACATATTAATCATGAAACATATAACATAGGATATGTTACATATCATGAAACATATACATGGGATAAATACCAAATGAATGAGATAATGGAGAAATAAACAATAAAACATTAACAGAGCAGAAATGAGGTAGTTATAGCTCTATATTATAGTATTTTGTAAAACCTCTATAAGTAAAATAATGTGAGATTGGTACATGAATAGACAAACCAATGGAAGAGTATATAAAGTCTAGAAATTATGCCAACTTCGTTTAGAAATTGTGTGTGTGTGTGTAAAATGGTAGCATTTGAAACCATGGAGAATACTTAATCAATATTGTTACCACTGGAAAGCCATTTAAGGAAAAGATGGATCAGAACCTGATATTCTCCATGATGATAAATTTCAAATGGATCAGAGAGCTAAATGTAAATAGGTAAATAAATAATAAAACCATAGCTCCCCCACCAAAAAAAACAAAAACAAAATAAAGCATAGGTCTGTTTTACTATAAACTGGACTGTATATCAAATGAGTATCTGTATGGGTAAAATAAAACGCCCTAAACAAATTTAAAAAAATGACTCATTGGGAAATGATATTTGTAATTTACATCTCTGACAGAGTATTATCACTGACATAAAGGCCCCTAAAAATTAAAATATAAGCATCAAAATTTTATAAATAGCACACAAAAAAAACCAGAGTTCTCAGAAGAAAAATTTAAATGGTTCTTCAAATATGAAGCTTTTCTCAGTATAACTTAAAATGCAAATTAGATTGTCCCAAAGATAGCACTTCTTCCCTTAGCAAAATTGCATTAACTCATCCACACACTCTGTTATGAAGTTGTATGGAAATAGGCATTCTGCATACTTCTGATGGAGCTGTGAAATGATACAACTGCTATGGAACAGTAATATGTAGAAAAATGTTCTATCTTCCCTTTGACCGACGATATTCAGCAATGTGTAGAAAAATCCTGTATCTGCCTTTGACCCATCAGCCCCAGGACTGGAAACCTATTTTAAAGCTGTACTTGCAAAAACAGGACACAATTTATGCATGATACTATTTTCTTTTTTATGCATTGTATTATTTATTTCACAACTATGATAAAAAAGATTGAAAACAAATGTCCAGTCATAGGGGACCGGCTAAATAAATACAGTGCATACAGTGGTACACACTGTAACAATATAAAGGAATGATGGTGATTGCTCTGTATTTTTTTTTTTTTTTTTGAGACCGAGTTTCACTCTTGTTACCTAGGCTGGAGTGCAATGGCGCGATCTCGACTCACCGCAACCTCCGTCTTCTGGGTTCAAGCAATTTTCCTGCCTCAGCCTCCCGAGTAGCTGGGACTACAGGCGTGCGCCACCATGCCCAGCTAATTTTTGTATTTTTAGTAGAGACAAGGTTTCACCATGTTGACCAGGATGGTCTCGATCTCTTGACCTCGTGATCCACCCGTCTCAGCCTCTCAAAGTGCTGGGATTATAGGCGTGAGCCACCGTGCCCGGCCTGCTCTGTACTTTTATCTCCAAAATATAGTAAGTGAAGAAAGCAAGATGCAGAACAATATAAATGCAGCATACTACATTTTGTGTAAGACAGAAACACTGGCAGGTTAAATTGTTAACTAATGAAATTATTAACAGTAGGTAGAAAGAACAGGAATGGAACAGACTTCTCTTACTATATATAACTTATTATATAGATTTGATTTTCAAAATTTAAATGTTTTGTTTCAAAAGATAAAATTCACTAAAACAGCCATCCCTAAAATTTGAAAACAAATGGAAATAAATGAACTTACTGAGCCTTACACCTGTAATCCCCATACTTTGGGAGGCCCAGGCAAGAAGATTGCTTAAAATCAGGAGTTCAAAACCAGCCTGGATAACATAGGAAGACCACATCTCTACAAAAAAGAAAAATAAATAAAAATTAGCTGGGCATGGTGGCATGCCTGTAGTCTCAGCTACTCAGGAGGCTGAGGCAGGAGGTTCCCTTGATCCTGGGAGATCGAGGCTGTAGTGAGCTGTAATTGTGCTACTGCACTCCAGCATGGGTGACATAGCAAGATGCTGTCTCTAAAAGAAAAAAAAGGAATAAAGAAATAAACCTACTGTATATCAAATCAGTGAGGTAACCACACAGAGGAAATAATAATTTCAATCTGAACCTAAAAACATAATATTCCACCAAACAGTAGAATATATCTTAAGGACAAAAATAGCTGCAAATATGTTTTAAACTTTAGGACTTTAAAATAATGATTTTGTTATTTTGACACTACATTACATTACAGGAAATACAAATCAATAATTATACTAATGTACATAGAAATTAAGATTTTTAGTGTAGGAAAAAAGAGATACATGTAGAAAGTTTTTAAAATTCAGCACAAGTCCTATAATGTTCTATCTGAATTGGAAATGTTCTATTTGAATTGAGTTTGAACTCATGATGCTTTTCTCTTTTCAAAGCTGTTTTTTCTATTTGTCACTAAAAAGGCCCAGAAGACGTCATAACTTTTATCAATCAGCTTTGAAGAAGTAACAAATAACCTCAAAGCCCTCAGTATACTGTTTGCCACCATATGCATTATGTTTGGCTTTATTTCATTCTCGTGGCTCCAGATTAGCTGCTGGTCTCTTCTCAACAATCTTCTTATTCCAGGACTCAGCCTGAAGGAATTGGCCCTGTTTGGAACAGACAGTCCTGGTGGCCTAGGAAAAAGCAAAAGACAGAGCTAAGCTGTGTCCTTAATGGCTCTAAAAGCTTCTATTTAATGTGATATATGCCCATTGGTCAAAGCACATCACGTGGCCAAACGTGGAACTGGGATGGAGAATTGTGTTCTGCTTGCTGGGGGGCCCTAGAAATCATACAGTAATAAATGAGAAGGGAGTTAGGAGTTGGGGATAATAATATAAACTATTCTACAACCCCTCAAAAATGAGCATATTTAGCATGTAAACTATAATTCCTAAATACCATTCCATACTAACGATGACTAGGGAACTTTGGAGGGACACCTGATTCCAGTTTTAGGGTTAGGCAATTTAAGATGAACCTGGGATGTTTTGTTGCCCTCGTGTATTAGTCTGTTTTCACAACTGCTATCAGGAACTGCCAGAGACTAGGTAGATTATAAAGGAAAGAGGTTTAATTGACTCACAGTTCAGTGTGGTTTGGGAGGCCTCAGGAAACTTACAGTCGTGGTGAAAGGTGAAGGGGAAGCAAGGCACCTTCTTCACAAAGTGGCAAGCAGGACAATCAATGCCAAATGAAAGGAGAAGAGCCCCTTATAAAACCATCAGATCTTGTGAGAACTCACTATCATGAGAAAAGCATGGGCGAAACTGCCACCGTGATTCAGTTACCTCTATCTGGCCTCTCCCTTTAAATGTGGGGATGATGGGGATGATGGGGATTATGGTAATTACAATTCAAGATGAGATTTGAGTGGGGACACAAAGGCAAAGCACATCACTTAGCAAGTTAGCTGTCACAGACTAATGAGATTGTGCCCAAAGGGCAGAGGAATCAGACTGCAAAGGCTTTCTTTGGCCAAACTGGAGGCAAGTTGAGAATCAAAAAAGAAAATATATACTGAATGCAATTGATTTAAATATGTTGAATATATTTTTAAATACGTTAATTAGAAAGATACTAAAAAGAAAATCAATAAAATTTTTAAAAGTCATCACTCTTTGGTCACCATTAGAATTAATTAGGTCAGTTACTCCTTACCCTGATACTTGGCACTCAAAATAAATAATTGTCATTATTCTGCATTCTTTTATGCATGTATGTGTAACCACATAACCTTAAGTTAGAAGGAAAAGTTCTTCTTTATAGAATTCAAGCTAATCAATGTCAAAGATAATAGATGATTTAAAAACAATCGAATCTAATCATATTTTGCAACATGTAATTGACTTAGGGTATGATTATTAATGGGTAAGATCATTAGACAAAATGTTGATGGGAGCTTTACAATGGAAGGATCAGTTTTTTATTACCTGAAACATTGATTAATCTTAACATCTTTAAAAGTAGGACAACCAGGCCAGGTGCCCATGCCTATACCAGCACTTTGGGAGGCCAAGGTGGGTGAATCATATGAGGTCAGAAGTTGAGACCAGTCTGGCCAACATGGTGAAATCCCATCTCTACTAGAAATACAAAAATTAGCCAAATGCTGTGGCTCGTGCCTGTAATCCCAGCTACTTGGGAGGCTGAGGCACAAGAATTGCTTGAACGTGGGAGGCAGAGATTGCAGTGAGCCAAGACTGTGCCACTGCACTCTAGCCTGGGCAACAGAGTGAGACACTCTCTCTCAAAAAAAGTAACTAGGGCAACTAAACATTATGTGATAAGATAGGAAGCACATAGCACTCCCTGTGTAATATTCTTGCCCATCCCTCCACAAAAGAAAATGACCTTCACCTGAATGAAGCCTCTCAGCAAGCGAACTTCTCATTACAGAAGGATAGATGCACAAATTAAATGACATCACAAGGCAGCACGTGCACAAACGCAGAAAGTGGGTTGTTTTGCAGAATAACTGACTAGGTTTCTGCAAGAAGTCAATGGCATGAAAGGCAAAAACAAAGGGGGAGAGAGGAAAGAGCAGGTCAGCACTAATTAAAAACATGCATCAAAAGGCCTGAGAAGCAAATGTAATGCTGAGATGTGATGTGTATCCTGTTTAAAATAAGACATCAGGGAAATGTGGCTAGATATTAAATTATACCAAGGAATTATTTTTGTTCGTTGTTCAAATGGTATTATAGCTGTATGTCTTTAATCTTTAGTGATGCTTGCTAAAGTAATAAAGAAAATTATTTGATATATATGATTTGCTTTAATATTCTTCAATAAGGTAAATGTAGTAAATATAACAAAATCTTTATAACTGTTTAATCTGGATGATGAATATACAGTGTTTATTGTGTGTTGTCTCTATCTTTTTATACATTTGAAAATTTTCTTAACAGAAAACTATCTGAACCCATAAAATAGAAAAAAAATGATAATAACATGATAAATACACTGAAACTCTAATTTTTTTTTTCTTGAAGCCCTCTGGGCTTTTTTGTATGTTCCACTTTTCACTCTACAGGTTTAAAGAGAAAATAAATCGAACAAAGTGAATTTACTTGAAATATATGAAACACCATCTCTTTTAAATGTTATGCCTTAACCAGGGTAGTCAGTATAAGAAATGCAAATTCTGTTTGAATGGTCCCTTTTAAAAAGCTGTTTATTTTAATCTATTTCCCACTAATAGTTTTTTATTAATGCCTTAAAAAAAAAAAAAGAAAAGAAAACCGATTCAAGGCTGTCATCAGTGAGATTCTGGGTAATACAGCTGAGTTTGTTAGTATATTCACTGCATAAGAGCTACATTTTTTTTTTTTTCATAATGTAGCATGGACCTTTCAGTGCATTTCTTTTGAAAGGGACTTTAATATTTTATTCCCTAAAATGTAAAAATACTCATCAGATGAATGCATGCCACATTCATAGACTGATGACAAGAAAAAGTGAATATAAAAAGAGTTGAGTTGATTAAATTCCTAAAAATTTAAAATTTTTGTCTTGCATTTGTTTAGTGGAGACTGGTGCCATCAAGGCCTTCTTGTCAACCCTCAGGCCCCTTCTAAACAAGTAAAGAGAATACCTGCAGATGCCTCACATTCGACATATCAACTCAAGCACATTTCAAAATTGGTCATAATTTCTAAAATATTCATTCAGTGTTAAAGTTCTTGTCATTAATAATGTAGTATCAAGCTTCCTATGGGTTCTTCATATGATTTAATTTCTTATAATTTCTTTAGCCCTGAAGAGCCCAAATCTGTAAGGATTCTCTAGAGATGAGGATTATGGGAAAAGAATGGAAGAAGTAGAAGCATTTAGCAGCCACATCAGAATAGCCTAGAGCCTGTGTCAGCAGCATATGCACACTGTCATTGTAGTCATTTGTGTCAGAAGCTATTTCTGTGCTGGATAACACTTTCTCCAAATACACTCTGAATTCATGAGCAAGGGAATGTAGATGTTAATGGAGGAAGAAGTTTCACTTCACCTCCCACTCCTTTGCCTCTTAGTTTTAGAGTGGAAGCAAGGTTGCATCACAGCCCTCTACAGGATATATATTCCTCATTATTTGAACAATCATAAATGACTTGCTTGTACGATTATAGGTATGTTCAAGTATTTATATTTAACCACAAGTTACCAAAATTTGCTGAGTAATGATGAGACCAATCAAGACCAATCTTTTTCATTATGTGGACTAGAATGTTTGAGGAGATTTATTTCTAATTATTAGAAAATAAAAGGACAAAAAATTTTGGAAGCGAGCTATTGCAACGCTTCTTTTATAGAGAAGTTATCCCACTGATATGTATGTTGAATACAAATGTTTTCAGAGGACAATGGACTTACATCTATTTGTTTTTCTTTTTGGGGATGGGCTCTCTCTCTGTCACCCAGGCTAGCTTGCAGTGGTGCAGTCATAGTTTCTGCTAATTTTTTTTTTTTTTTTTTGTAGAGATGAGGTCTCATTGTGTTGCCCAGGTTGGTCTTGAACTCCTGAGCTCAAGTGATGCTTCTGCCTCCACCTCTCAAAGTGTTGGGATTACAGGCGTAAGCCACTGCAACCAACCTGGCTTTCATCTTTTACCTAAAAGAATGGTAGTAACATCTTCTCTTACAAGGTTACTCATGGCAGGTTCATATGGACAGGGATGATGAACAGGATCACCTTCACTTTTTAAATTGATTAATTTTATGAATTATATTTCTAATATGTATTTGCCAGTGGTACATTATTGAATTCATAAGTTAAATATCCATGTGAATTGTCTCTACTAGATGGTCAAAGGACCTCCTTACATCTAACCACAAATGGCAAATTTTGTTCGCAAGGAAGCAAAAAGTATGATATAAATAAAATGAAACTAGAGTTCCAGTGGGCTAGATTGAGTCAGTTCTGCCCTTAGTAATCATATGGTTTTAGAAAAGCTACTTTATTTTATTTGAGTTTTTTTCCCCTCATTTGTTAAATGAAAGGGTTTGATTTAATGATAATTTGTGTTGTTTATAATTTAATGCTTTATGTTTTTAAATGAGAAAATGTACCATATTTTAGCCTGTTATAGTAAAATTCTGTGATATGTAGCTGAGAACATGTTTTAAAATTCTAAACTGCCTCCTTTAGAATTCTTGTTGGTTGGAACAGAGCCTGTTTTGGAAGAAAGCAAGAAATTGGCTCCAAAAATGCTGGATATTCATGGAGTTG
The DNA here is from genome assembly GCF_030222135.1 of Aotus nancymaae. Taxonomy (NCBI): domain Eukaryota; kingdom Metazoa; phylum Chordata; class Mammalia; order Primates; family Aotidae; genus Aotus; species Aotus nancymaae. Next base: position 29,354,471 of record NW_026988435.1, read on the forward strand.
ACTGTATGTCATGCTATGCACTTTTTGTTTGATGCAGTAGGCAACAGGAAGTTGTTGAAGGTTTTGAAGAGTGAAATAATATATCAAAAAATAATATTGGGGATAACAATCATTTTGATCCTTACATATAGACTAGACTTAGAAAGAAAGGGTAACTGTAAGGCAGGTCTTAGGTAATGAGATCAAGATTAAACTGGAAGCTGTCAAAATTCTTCAGGAAAAGTTGAATCCAGAAGACATCGAAAATAGAAATTGATAAGATGTAGTGACTGATTAAATATAGGGGACATCAAAGAAATCAAAACAGTAATTCCAAGGTTGTATAACTTTGTAGGACCAGAGAATTCATGATATTTAATTGAGAAGCAATAATTTTATAAATATATATTTCAGGAAGCAACAAAATAGCCAACTAATGTATCTCTAAAGACCATTGGAGAGTGGGTGATCATGATCTGTTACCTGTCCCCTATATTTAAGTGGTAAAATGGAAACAGAAATGTAAAACCATTCTGGAAAAAAACATGGAGAAGATTTACAGGAGGCAAAAAACTCAACTCTGGAGAATGTGCTTGGTTAAAGAATGTAAAAGAGCAGAGACCACGACAAAACAAATGCCCAGAGAAGTAACAGACAGCCAGCAGAACCGGTGTCCACGAAGCTGGGGAGGAATTCTGCAATGTCAGTTGTTATCTAGAGGTCAGGAAGAATGAAGGGAAAAGATCAGAGTGAAGTGCTGGGTAACCTGAGGGGATTAAAAAGTAAAGAAAAAACAAAATTAGCATTTGAATGGAACTTACAATTGACAAAACACTTTCACGGGAATTATTTTAATTCTCATGTTAACATCACTGTGAGACACATAGGACTGTTTTTATCACTGTTTCATAAATGAGACACACAAGAACTTAGAATACTTTCAGGACTTACACTGAGGCAGGACTAGAAGTTAGAGTTACTGACTCCAAATCCCACCTTTGCTATCTGGAAGGCAAGGATACAAAGAATATGCTGGAAACCATCAGCCAACAGTATATTTGCAGTGTTCCTCCCTGTCTCTTACCATATATAAATGCTTTCCATATTCACAACTCAAATCAAATTCAAAGCAATATTAACCTGAAGGGCAAACCATAAGCCTGTAATAAACATTTCATGTTCTGAAAATATTATTTAGCTAAATGGGAGAAATATCCAAAAATGAACATATTCCATATTGTAAGGGGTTTATTTTCCAATTTAGTCATCCTAACAGTATCACAGATCATTTAAAAGGGAAATAGAAAACATCCTCATAATTTTCTAGTGTTATCTTGCTGTAAGTTCATATTAAAAGAATAACATTAATATTGTCTTAAGCAAAGATAAATCGTATTATACATCATGCATTTACTAAATTTCAATTATGTTATTTTTAAAATTGCTATGTGTGTTTGATGATAGGACATAAGGCGGTATTTTTCCTTCCTTTTAACATAAATAATAACTCTTTTAGCTGATTTCTTTGGTGCCATTTTGTAATTTCTTTTGTCTTTCACTACTTCCGAACTTTAGTTTCCATAGGAACGGGATCAATTGGAAACCATTTGGGATTCTTTCAAAATGTTGAGTCCAAGATTTCTAATTAGGGTTCAGGCACTTATAGTTTAATTACTACCAGACTTTCTCTGTGTTTTATCTTTGAAGGTGGAAAAAACTGGGTTATGATTTCATGATATGTTTTCCTTTTCAAAGATTTTTATTAAAGACTTGGATCAAAGAGCTTTAAGATCATTTAAAAATGTGTTAATACATGCCTGAAAAAACTAAATACATTATGCATACTATTCTTGACAGATAAGAAGACTTAAAACAATAATTATCCCAGTTAAATGCATCAAAATTAGTTGAATTTTTCTTAGCTGAAAATGTGATTCTTTGAAATGTAGCATAAATCTAGTTTCTTCTCCAATACGTATTTTATAGTTCATTGTTGTTGTTGTTGTTCTGAGATAGAATCTTGCTGTCACCCAGGCTGGAGAGAGCTGGGTGGCAGAGCAAACTCAGCTCACTGCAACCTCTGCCTCCTAGGTTCAAACAATTCTCCTGCCTCAGCCTTCTGACTAGCTGGGACTAGAGGCACACGCCACCACGCTCAGCTAATTTTTTTGCATTAATAGAGATGGTGTTTCACCATGTTGGCAAGGCTGGTCTCGAACTCCTGACCTCAAGTCATAGGCCCCCCTCGGCCTCCCAAAGGCTGGGATTAAAGACGTGAGCCACTGTGCCCAGCCTCTTTTATAGTTTTATTGTGAGAACAAGTATGGCCAATGGAAAATAATGTAGATGATAGATTTTACTTTTTAGAAACTACCATTAATGGTCACAATAGGTAAGCTGTATAAGAGAAAATATCCCTTTGTTCCTAAAACAAAGCATTCAATTTCCTATTAGCAGAGAGTGTGCTTGAGGAATTAAATCAGGAACTATAAACAGAAAGGGGATTACTGCCCCCAGTGGGTGCTGTGAAATTTTATGGGACCTATTCCAGTAACAGTGATGAGTGTTGCTATACGTTTGCTGAGCAGGGACCAGGTCTGTTCAATAGTTTGCCGTGTGCCAGATAGTCCTGCAAAATAAAGAATTTTCCTGAGTCCCTTATTTTTCATAACTCTCCAAAGTCCTACTGCATGTTCATGTAAGTAAAAACTTCATAATTATCTGAGCTTATACTGTAACTTACCCTGTTTTACCTATAAACACAAATATTCTTTTGGACAGTCTTATATAACTAAATATAGAAATTTGTATTCTAATGTTCACAATAACCATATTTTTTTTTTTATTATTGAGACGTAGTCTCGCTCTGTCGCCCAGGCTGGAGTGCAATGGTGTGATCTCGGCTTACTGCGACCTCCACCTCCCGGGTTCAAACGAGTCTCCTGCCTCAGCCTCCTGAGTAGCTGGGATTACAGGCACACCCCACCACACCCAGCTAATTTTTGTATTTTTAGTAGAGATGGGTTTTCAACATGTTGGCCAGGCTGGTCTCAAACTCCTGACTTCAGGTGATCTGCCCGCCTCAGCCTCCCAAAGTGCTGGGATTACAGGCGTGAGCCCCACTGGGCCTGGCCAATGATCCTATTCTATTTTCCTGTACTATTTGGAATGGTTTCTGATCTTACTTAAATCCCATTTGACATTATAAGTGTATACCAGGCATGGTGGCTAATGCCTGTAATCCCAGCACTTTGGGAGGCTGGAGCAGGAAGATCTCTTGAGGCCAAGAGTTTGAGACTAGCCAGACTGGACAAGATGACAAGACTCCGTCTCTATGAAAGTAAACGTTTAAGAACATTAGCTCAGCATGTGGGATGTGCCTATAGCTACTTGGGAGGCTGAAGCAGGGGGATCCATTGAGCCCAGAGGTTCAGGGTTACAGTGAGCTATGATCATGCCACTGCATACCAGCCTGGGTGACAGAGCAAGACACTGTCTCTAAAAAAGAAAAAATAAGAATAATAAGTGTAGGCTAATATGTAACTACATTGTGTTTTCTAGTGTACTCATGTATAAGCATTTATGAATTAAAATATATATTATTCTGTTTTTTTATTTGTCTTTAACATTAAAAGGACATTACATTATTTCCCAAATTTTATACATATATTAATTTTATGTATACAAGTTATATGTTTGTATATGTAATGTTATATTATCTATAAATTTTGTTTCAGGGTAATAAAGGAGGCATCAAAATTTATTATTAAATGAGGGTCTGATAGTGTTAAGAAACAATGAATTAAAATAAATGAATGCAAATTACATGTATTTCATCACTGCACTAAATAGGTTTGTGGTGGTTGAAAACAAATTTATTTTATACTCTATTTTTAGGGAAACAGTTTTTCCCTTTCCAAGATTCATTTTTAGCTAACATGAGCAAAAAACTTAAATGAGAGAAAAATGTTAAAAAATAATTACAGAACATGCTGCAGAATAACCATGGATTTGTGTAGATGTGGGTGTGTTTCATTAAAACATATTTAAGTATTTTTTTCTTTTATATGTAGTTAAGGTGACAATAGTTTTTGAATTATTTAGTGTCAAAATTACTTTTGGATTTTTGTGCCAAGAGGCTATAAACCTGTAACATTATAAAAAATGTCAACTATAGATAAAACTTAATACTTTTTTATTTGATCGATTGGATTGATTGATTTAGAGAAGTGGTCTCACTCCTATCGCCCAGGCTGGAGTGCAGTCATACAATCACAGTTCACTGCAGCCTCGATCTCCTGGGCTAAAGCCATCCCTCCCACCTCAGCCTCCTGAGTAGCTGAGACTACAAGCTCATGCCACCATGCTTGGTTAGGTTTTGTTTTTGTTTTGCAGAGACAGGGTCTTGCTGCGTTGCTCAAGCCAGTCTTAAAGTCCTGGGCTCAAACAGTCCTCCAGACTCTGCCTCCCAAAGTGCTAGGATTACAGGTGTGAGCCACTGTGACTGTTCTTATTTTTGTATTTTATTTTTTTGAGACAGGGTTCTGCTCTGCCACCCAGGCTAGAGTGCAGCGGCATGATCATAGCTCACTGTAGCCTCAACCTCCTGGGCTCAAGTGGTCCTCTGGTCTCAGTCTCCTAAGTAGCTGGGATAGGAGGCATGAGCTACCGCACCTGGCTATACTTAGTTTATAATTTAAATGCTATTATTTGTAGGTCTTATAGCCTAGGTATTGCAATAAATTAAACAATAGATAGTTAATACTATATTTAGATGTATTTTATATGCTTATACTATTCTTAAAATATAGTACAAGAAGTTTATACGTTTGATTTGAAGACAAAACATGTCCACTTTTGTTTACAACAGACATTTAATTATCTCCTATTGTGGGTTAAGTATGGTGTAGATACAACCTTGTATCAGATAGTTCCTAACATCATGTTCCTAACACTATTCAGTGGGAGGATCAGACATGTGAAATATTATAATTTTTTAAAAGGTCTTATAAAAAGTACTATGTCAGATAGAAGAAGGGATGACTATGTATGGGGAGGACGGAAGGGGCCAGTGAAAGCTTTACTTTTCTTGACATTTAAGTGGGGTGTTGAATAACATAGACGTTCATCATTCGGCAGGAAGCGTTGAAGAAAGGGGATTCCAGGCAGAGGGCACAGAGAATGCCGAGAGCCAGAGTGTCTGGAAACTCCACGATGGGTGCCTTGAGCACAGGGTTTGTAGCGGGCAGCAGTCAAAGGGGAGGCTGGAAAGATGGGAGCCTGTTCCAAAAGGCCATTTGAAAGAATTTGGAATTCATCCTGAAGGTAACAGGAGGCCTCTGAAGGAAGCTAAATATCAGATAGTATTTTAAGCCGCTAAGTCACGTAAGAGTAACGAGGATGAATTGCAAACTTGTCCACATCTATATTCACCCTTGGCAATTTCCCTCCTGAATCAAAGGAAGAGGGGTGCTATGGTTTGAATATTTGTTCCTTCAAGACTCTTGTTGAAACATAATCCCTAATGTACCAGTATTGAGAGGTAGGGCCTTTAAGAAGTGATGGAGTCATGAGGGCTCTTCCCTCATGAATGGATTAATCCATTCATGGATTCACAGTTTAAGGAATTAATGAGTTATCATAGGAGCGGGACTGGTGGCTTTATAAGAAAAGGGAGAGACCTGAGCTAGCACTCTCGCACACTGATCCCCCTCACCATGTGATGCCCTGTACCACTTAGGGACTCTTCAGAGTCCCCACCAGCAAGAAGACCCTCTCCGGATATGACATCTCTATCTTGGACTTCTCAGCCTTCATAGTTGTAAGAAATGAATTCCTTTTCCTTACAAATTACCCATTTCAGGTATTCCATTATAAGCAACAGAAAACAGACAAAGACAAGGGGTCTCTCCTGCCCAAAGCTAATTTCACACCTGTGCTCATGATCCTAGTTTCCAGTCTCTTGTGTTCTTTGCTGCAACAATTATCTCTCTGTCCTGTATCTTCAACTTATCTTTATTACTAGCTCTCTTATCACAGGCTATACATGTGCTCAAGCCTCTACAATTTAATGTAGGAAAGAACCCCGCCATGATTTTCCAGTGAAACTTCTTGAAACGGTGATGTATATTTATCTCAATCTTCTTACTGACCATTCAGCTCACTGCACACTGCCTGTTTCCCATGCCACTGAAATTGCTATCATTGTATCACCAGTAATTTACTAGCTCCTAAGTCCATGGCTTACTTTGTTAGTCAAAGCCTTACTTGACCTTTCTGGAACATCAAACATTGTTGACACTCCCTCTTTGAAAGTCTGCCCGTCCTTGATTTCCCTGACATCATTCTGTCCTAGTTTCTCTTGTTTCTCCGATTGCCTCTTCTCAATCTCTTACATGGTTTCTTCTTGGCCTTTTTCTCTCTTATTCTACGCCAGTGTTTCATGCTCTAAATTATAGTCCTCCCTAGAGAGTCACAATGCTCCTTAGCATGTTAGAGGCTCCGATAAATCCTTTTAGACAATAGAGAACTTTGTTTAACTTGTTAACCCAGTGTTTCTTAACCCAGCAGTTTTTTTAATCACCATGGAATCCGAATCCCTTTGTAAAATGCTAAATGTCACTGGCCAGAGGGAGAAGATGCAGGAAAGGAATATCAAAGAAGAGAACAGTGTCACAATAGCCACCAAATGTGACAAATCATAAAATGCTACTTAATTTTATCAACACAGATTGGAGAGAAAAGTCCTATGGGTTGTCTAGAGTGTTACCTAGGGCTTTCACAGGAAAACTTCCTAGAGGTGGTGAGACTTAAGAAGGTTCTTGGGGGTTGGAGAAAACTGTAATGGAGAGGAAACAGCACTCCCACCCCTGCCTGTACCTCCTCTCTGAGTGAAGACTGTACAAAGGATAAGAAAGGCTAAATGAGCATGTCCTTTGTCCTTGACATGCCTCTGAGGAAGGTATTTGTTAAGGTTTAAAGGCTGTTCTAGATCAGCATTCTCAGAACAAGAGACTATGAAACACTTTTAAAACGACTGTGTTGCCACACCTTCAAAGGAACTCCTTAGGTACAAAGCTCACTAGTTTTAAGTAGGCACTCAAATTAATTTACTACTATAATTCATTATGATGCTTGTATTAGGGTTGTCCAGACAAGTAGAACAAACAAGATATGTGTGTGTGTGTGTATGCACATGTGCGTGCATATATGTATGTACATATGTGTGTATAAAGAGACTTGTTTTAAGGAATTGGTTCATGTCATTATGAAGCAGGGGTGGCCATGAACGAACCTCTCGAACACCAAACGGGGAAGGAAGTGGCTTTTTATTCGGCCTGGAGTCTCAGCAGACTTGTGTCTCAAGAACCGAGCTCCCTGACAAAGAAAATCCTAGCTCTTGTGAGAGGTTCGTGATCGATGAAGTAGGCATGGGATACGTGACTAGGTGGGGGTTTGAGCAAGATTGAATGAGAGCAATGCTTTCTGGAGGGCGTTTCTCCATATTATGCCTGCGATGTATAGATGTAAGTGCAATTAAGGGTGAGGGGTTTAATCTTTAACCTCCAGGCCTGGTCGGTGGTGCCAGCCAGCCCTGCCACTGACTTCATGCCTGCTATGTCTCAACTTTTACTTCTCCTTTTGAAATGCAAGGCTAAGGGGAGTGGTCTTAGAAGCTTAAGAGGAAGGAGTCTCCTTCCTCAATTACGGAGACAGGCAAGCCACAGACCCAGGAATTGCCAAGGCTGCAGTTCAAGTCCAAAGGCCATCTGCTGGCAGAATTCCCTCTTGCTTGAGAGAAGTCGGTCTTTTTTCTATGTAGGCCTTCAATTGATTGGATGAGATCCACCAACATTACGGAGGGCAACATGCTTTACTGATTTAAATGTTAATCCCAGGCCGTGCACAGTGGCTCACATCTGTAATCCCAGCACTTTGGTAGGTCGAGGTGGGCGGATTACTTGAGGTCAGGAGTTTGAGAACAGCCAGGCAAACATGGTGAAAACCTGTCTCTACTAAAATATAAAAATTAGCCAGGCACGGTGGTACACACCTGTGGTCCCCACTACTCGGGAGACTGAGGCAGGAGAATTGCCTGAACCCAGGAAGTGGAGGTTGCAGTGAGCTGAGATTGTGCCATTGCACTCCAGCCTGAGTGACAGAGTGAGACACCATCTCAAAAATAATAATAATGTTAATCTCATCCAAAAACACCCGCACCAGAAACAGCCAGGATGTTTGACCATATATCTGAGCACCATGGGCTAGCCAAGTTGGCATGTAAAATTAACTATCACAATGCTATTATCAATTATATATCAACATTTTAAAAAAGCAAATAATTTTAAGAAAATTGTTTACCTTGAGTTATTAAATTTAGAATGCTTTATTAAGCTTATTTTGATTTTATAGTAACAGAGATTTTAAAAATTACATGAAGTTATGGCTTCATTTTATTTATTTAATTTTTTCTTTTTTGAGACAAGGTCTTGCTCTGTCCCCAGGCTGGAATGCAGTGGCAAGATCACAGCTCACTGCAGCCTTGACCTCTTGGACTCAAGCGATCCTCCCACCTCATCCTCCCGAGAAGCTGGGACAACAGGAGAACATACCATGCTCAGCTAATTTGTCTATTTTTTGTAAAGATAGGGTCTCACTGTTTTGCCCAGACTGGTCTCAAACTCCTCAAGTGATCCTCCCACCTCCTTCTCTCAAAGTGCTGGGATTACAGGCATGGGCCATCGCACCTGGTAGTTATGGCTTTTAAAATCACATTTTAAGTTGCTATCTAGAACGATATTTTAGGAGTTGAGTTTTTCTATCATTTTAAGCATCAAATATATTCGTTTAATTTTTTGTTGCAGCATAATGTGAAAATTGTTTCTGCACAGTGATGTCTTTTGTGTCAGAATTGGCTACTTCAAAATCTTTTGTTCTTTAATCTCGGGCTGTTGATCACTTAATTTAAAAAATTAAAGTGGTATACTCATTATACAGTAGTCTCCCCTTCCACAGTTTTGCTTTTTGCAGTTTCGGTTACCCATGGCCAATCACAGTCCAAAAATATTAAATGAAAAGTTCCAGAAATAAACAACTCAACTGGGATGGAAATCATCCCCTTGTCCAGTGTCTTCATGCTGTAGAAGGTACCCACCTGTTAGCCACTGATATTGACTGCTCCTGTCATCCAACCAGTGACATGGTTGTGGCTGGATGATTCAGGATCACTTGAAGTGGATATTTCTCCTTCTGATGTATTATCAGAAGGTCAATAGTAGCCTAATGCTACGTCACAATGCCTGTTACTCACCTCACTTTATCTCATCACATAGGCGTTTCATCTCTTATATTATCACAAGAAGGGCGAATACAGTACACTATTTTGAGAGAGACCTCATTTGCATGGTTTTTATTATAGCATATTGTTATAATTGTTCTATTTTATGATTAGTTCTTCTTGTTAATCTTGTACCGTGGCTAACTTATAAATTAAACTTTATCATATGTATGTATAGGAATAAACACAGTGTATATAGGGTTTGGTACTATCCGTGGTTTCAGACATCCACTGGGGATCTTGGGACATCTCTCTCATGAATTAGAGGGGACTAGTATGTTCCATTCTGTCATCTCCATAATTAACTTCATTTCCATTCATTCAGCAAATATTTACTGAGTACCATATAGCAAGCATTGTTCTTTGCCCTTAGGATTATTAACAAAAATTAGTAACCAAAATAAAGGGCCCCACCTTCAGTACATAAACACATATATAATGTATTAGAAGATAATAATACTATTTTCAATTGTATGTCACTGGAAGAAGTGAGGGAGTTCAGAGACATCTGTAGGAAGAGTCTTTCAGATGGAGAAAACAGCCAGAGCCTGGCCTGATTGAGGATGAACAGGGAAGCCAGTGTCCCTGGAGCAGAGGGAGGGGAGAGTCGAGAATGGAGGTTCAAAAGCAATGAGCCACATTGCATAGGACCTTCTAGGCCAATGAAAGGACTTTTCCTTCTACTCTGGGGAAACGAAGAACTAGTCCAAGGTTTTGAGCAAGAGTGCTGTGATCTGATTTAGCATTTTAAAGAGTCACTCTAGCGGATATGTTGAGATTAGATTTCAGAAAGGCAGGACAGAAGCAAGACAGTCAGGAGGCTATTGCAATAATCCAAAAAAGAGATGTTAGTGCTCAGACCACAGTAGTAGCTATGGGAGGAGTGAGAAGTGGTCAGATTCTGAATGCATTTTGAAGGTAAAGCCCACAGGTCTTGCTGATGAATTGGATATGGGCTGTGATACTAAAGATAAATGCCAGATTTTTTTAAACCAGAGCGATGGAATAATTGAGTTGCCATCCTCTGAGATGAAGAAGGTGGAGCAGGTTTAGAAAGAAAGATGAGGTTTGGATGTAGAGTTTGAGATGTCTCGTAAACCTTCAGGTGATAGGCATTTGGATCTGAAGTTCAGCAAAGATGTCTAGAATGGAGATATATATATTTGAGCGTGTTTAGCATGTCAGGGTGTTAAATGCCGGGAATCTGGATCACACCATTAAAGAAGGAAATATAGATAGAGAAGTAGAGATGACCAAGGATGGGATCCATGAGAAGAAAAACTAGGAAAATGTGTGGACATTAAGTGTAGAAAGCGTGTTAAGAAGACGGGTGTGATGGGTTGTGTCAATTGAGGTACCTATGGAAGGCATCATCCTAAATTATGTTTTACAGAGGATGAGACACAGCCAAAGAGGCTTTAACTATCCAAAACATATCATAGTAAGGACAAAAAAGGAGGTAGAATTTAAACCCAGGGCTTTCCACTATAATGAAGTAGTCGTTACATTTTAAAAGGTGGGAGAGGCCAGGTGCGGTGGCTCACACCTATAATCCCAGCCTTTTGGGAGGCTGAAGCAGGTGGATCGCTTGAGCTCACAAGTTTGAGACCAGCCTGGGCAACACAGTGAAACCCCATTTCTACAAAAAATGGAAAAATTAGCCACATGTGTTGGCTAACAACTGTGGTCCCAGCTACTTGGGAGGCTGAGGTGGGAGGATCACCTGAGCCCAGGGAGGTTGAGGCTGCAGTGAGCCATTATTATGCCCCTGAACTCTAGCCTGGACAACGGAGTGAAACTCTGTCTCCAAAGGAAATAAAAAGGTGGGGGAAAAGTATAACCCTAACAATTCATTTTCTATTTCCATAGAATATCCTCATACACGATTATTGTGGAGGAATCATTTGTGAAATGCTCTATCTGTGTCACCACATTGGATAAAAAGCAATGTGAAGTGAGGGGAGGGGGATGAGAAGCAAGTGTTTATAGAGAATCTACTGTGTGCCGAGATCTAGGCTAAGCAATTATGTACATGATTTCATTTAATCTTTACAACCAGCTAGGGAAGGCATTACTGGCTTCATTTTACCAAAACGGAACTGAGGCTGTAGCTTGTCCAAGGTGACATGGCTAGTAATTCATAGCGCTGGGTTTCAAATACTGGCTTATGACTTCCAAAAGACAGAATGGTTCTGTTTCCATCTATAATGAAGACTTGAGTTGCATTTCTCTTGTACACTACTCTTTTCTTATCTTGCTAGACTCTAATGTTGTCTTTTATTTAATTTTAAGTGATGTTTATTCAAAAAGCCAAGCTGTTGAAAATAATAATGGTGGAACACAATTTAGTTCTTTATCCCAATGTGAGTAAAGTCAGTTCCGATACCACCTTATTAAGACTCAGTGCTAAGATTAAATGCTAAGGCTGACTCTAAAGAATTTCATAACTTTTGGTGGATTCTGTCATAACTCCAGTTCTCTTCATGCTGTGACACACATCAAAGAGCCATTTCACTTGAGTTGTATTCTGACAATTAGAATTTTGAATACCTATCTGGACACAGATACCTTTGTTCCTCTTTTCAATACTCAATTTGAAAGAGTTTCAAAAATTTGACTTCGGCTGCTCATGGTGGCTCATGCCTATAATCCCAGCACTTGGGAGGCCGAGGTGGGTGGATCACTTGAATCCAGAGGTTCAAGACCAGCCTGGGCAACATAGACAGACCCTGTCTCTACAAAAAATTAGCCAGGCATGGTGGTGTGTGCCCACTGTCCCAGCTATTCAGGACTGCTGAGGTGCAGTGATCACTGGAGCTCCAGGAGATCCAGGCTGCAGTGAACTATGATCATACCACTGCACTCCAGCCTGGGTGGCAGAGCAAGACCTTGCGTCAAAATTAAAAAAAAAAAAAATTGACCTTTATCCAATAGCACAAAACCTCATTTCCTGACCATTCCAGGAGGCAGCTCCAAACGTCCCACTGATTTTAATGTGTGCAGATATTCATTAAATTATTTACTTTATTGGTCTAGTTCACTGACCCTAAAAAAATGTGTGTTGGTGTTAGCTCACAGTTGGATGTGTAGAACTAGTTTTGAAATAAAAAAGTCAAAGATCTGCTTTTGCCAAAAGAAAAGGGAAATTATAGTCCCTGGATTTAGAGGACCCAAGAAATCAGGGTAGCTAATTCTTAGGAATCTTGCCTGATAATTGTGAATATGATAGTTAAGCGATGCCAAACCATTGTTTCCGTGTTCTGCACTTCAAAATAAATGGTTCTTGTTCTTTTGGCTTCCTGAGGACTAATCAAAGGAAGCATGAAGCAACAATAAGCTGGGAAGTTTCCCTTAGTTTTCAAGTTTCTTCTGTAAGCACTTGTGGTAATAGAACTTAATTAATAACATTTGTATGTAAGGTAAGGGCCAAGATTTTATGAGTCATCTTTCAGCAGGAAAGTTGAAAAATGAAATTCACACAACTCTCATGTTTTAAGAAATGAATTTTGATAGAGAGTATGCATGCTAAATCACTGGACATATAAAATCTTTAGTATTTTTAAAGGCTGAATATCCGATCGTGGTCCATGGAGACCATTTCTTTCTCCCAGCTTTGTGGGTGGTAAAATCGAGAAAGCTAAGTAAACTCATTAACAAGGAGAAGCCCAAACTTAGGTGTAGGAGTGGGTTGTTAGTTCCCAGTGTAAGAAAAATAATACAAAAACAAAAACCTTATTCTTGCAAATTTTACAAAATGTGCATGCATTGCTAAGCCCTCCTCACTTATCCTTTGTTGGGCCTTGGGTGGTACCCTTGTAAGGGTCAGCCTCAAAACTAAGCCTTGTTAAATTCATGGTCAACCTGTATCCCTTTATATGCCTCTTTATTATATATAACTCTTCTATTTTTGAGAAAGATTAACTTTTTTTTTTTTTTTTGAGACAGAGTCTTGCTCTGTTACCCAGGCTGGAGGGCAGTGGCATGATCTCAGTTCATTGCTACCTCCATCTCCCAGGTTCAATTGATTCTCCTGCCTCAGCCTCCTGAGTCACTAGGACTACAGGCATGCACTACCACACCTGGCTAATTTTTTGTATTTTTTTTAGAGATGGGGTTTCACCATGTTGGCCAGGCTGGTCTCGAACTCCTGACCTCAAGCAATCTGCTAACCTTGCCCTCTCAAAGCTGGGATTATAGGCATAAGCCACTGCACCTGGCAGAAAAGAATTATCATTGAGAAATGCAAAGATAACCTCATTTGCAGATTCTACATTTAACAGATTGGTGATATTAGAGAATCCTTTTGATCTTTTTTTATGCTAATCTCTACAAAACACATTAAACTGTTAGTGATTTTGGAAATTCACTCAGTAAGGCAGAAAAGTAAAACTACAAAGATATAAAGAAAGTTTGAAACAATACCAAACACCTACGTAGTGTGGGAGGTTGAGAGAGTTTAGTGGATGGTAGAGTGATACATCTTCTCACATATGTTGTTTAAGCGGCTATTTTTCTTTTTCTTTCTTTCTTTTTTTTTTTTCTTTTTTGAGATGGGGTCTTGCTGTATTACCCAAGCTGGTCTCAAACTCCTGGGCTCAAGCAATACTCCCAAATCAGCCTCCCAAGTAGCTGGGATTACAATTACAGGCACATGCCACCACATCCCGGCAGTTTAGTAAGTAACAAATACCTGTGGATTAATTTCTCTATCCTCTGACCCAAACAGCCCCTGAGTAATCTGTGTGTGTATCAGCTGTTAGGATGTTTTGTGCAGAGATGCACAGATTCTCACAGAATTTCAGAACGAGAGTTCAAATCCAGGTTCAGAAACTCAGTTTTAACCATTTGCCCAGAGCTGATCAAACTCTGGAGAAATGATTTGTTTGACAATTAAATTAGTAAGTATATTTCAAGTGAGAAATAGAACTGCCAAATGCTGGCAGTGGTTCTGTACTTCTATTTTTTAAAAGCCGTATCTAGGTCTAAGAGTTAGGTAACTATAATTGCAGACTAAAAAGCAATGACTAATCCTAAATTAATATAGCTCTCAAAGTCTGATGCACCATCTCTGCTGTAGAGACGTGCCCATACATAACCCAGACCATGTGTGTCATTAGTAAGGAGGGCACTCAGGCTTGTTGTTCTTTGTCTCTTTGCTATCACGCCGTGTGTCTATTTTGATGTCTGACATCTTTCATGATTTCCTGCTTTCCACAACTGAGGTTTTAGGGCCATTGTTTTTTTCTGGTACCTGAATCTTAAGGAGAAGCAATTAAAACATAGAATGGCCAATAACTGTAGCTTCCATTGGGTATGTGGTTCTTATTAGCATTCATTTTGGAAGGGGTATTTCTTCATTTGTCTTGATAATCGACTAGATTTGAGTTGACAGTTGCCATCTGTCTGAAATCAATAGTTAATGTCACAGGTAAATGAACCGTGTTTGGCTGAGATTGTCACTTGGGGAAAATCAAAGACTACAGAATCCTAAAATGACTTCTTCATGTCTGATGAGGAGTACCTGGTGAGAAATTCAGCCACTGATGGTTTTCCTGTGCCAGTGGTTACCATTACACGCTTGAACATGTGCAGGACAATATTTTTTGAAATTTTTGAGAATTTATTTTACTTTGAGAATTTAGTTACTTCATCTCTTTCTAATATCACTTAGAATTTTTAATCTGGTTGTTTGGACAATGGAATGGCCTGAAAGTTTTCCTGAACTTACTAATGCATATAACTTATATGAAAATAATTTTATCCTCAATTCTAAATTACCAGTAGTCCCTCTTATACTGAAGCTGTTGAAGAACCAGAAAAGGGGGAAGGCATAAAACTTTCATGCATAAATAGGCATGGTTTATTCAAATTAGTTCATTCACCATAAACATTTACTCATTAACACTGTCTCTTTTTTTTTTGTAATATACTCTCTGAATAATACCTTTACAACTCTAAAGGTTGAAAATGGCTATGAAGGTCTGGCAGTCTTCTATCTGGCACTGCTTTCTCATAATGCCTTGTACTGATTTGAGGGCAGGGAGAGAAGAAAGGGGACTGTGGAGGCAGACTAAGTAGTTGTACACCTTGGCTTTCCTGCTTTCTTTTTTTTTTTGTGTGGAGCCGGAGTTTCGCTCTTGTTACCCAGGCTGGAGTGCAATGGCGCGATCTCGGCTCACCGCAACCTCCGCCTCCTGGGTTCAGGCAATTCTCCTGCCTCAGCCTCCCGAGTAGCTGGGACTACAGGCACGCGCCACCATGCCCAGCTAATTTTTGTATTTTTAGTAGAGATGGGGTTTCACCATGTTGACCAGGATGGTCTCGATCTCTTGACCTCGTGATCCACCCACCTCGGCCTCCCAAAGTGCTGGGATTAGAGGCGTGAGCCACCGCGCCCGGCCGGCTTTCCTGCTTTCTAAAGCATTGTGACTTTGAGCAACTTACTTAACTACTCTAAATTGTAATATCTGTTGATATGGTTTGGCTGTGTCCCCACCCAAGTCTCATCTTGAATTGTAGCTCTTATAATTCCCCGGTGTTGTGGGAGGGACCTGGTGGGAGATAATTGAATCATGAGGCAGTTTCCCCCATACTGTTTTCATGGTAGTAAATAAGTCTCACAAGAGCTGGTGGTTTTATAAGGGGTTTTCCCTTTCACTTGGCTCTCATTCTCTCTTGCCTGTTGCCATGTAAGACATGCCTTTCACCTTCCGCCATAATTGTAGGGCTTCCCCAGCCACATGGAACTGTGAGTCCATTAAACCTCTTTCCTTTATAAATTAGGCTCCAGTGGCTTACACCTGTAGTCCCAGCACTTTGGGAGGCCTAGGTGGGTGCATCATCTGAAGTCGGGAGTTTGAGACCAGCCTGGCCAAAATGATGAAACCCTGTCTCTACTAAAATTACAAACATTAGCCAGGCATGGTGCCAGGCACAGTGGCTCACGCTTGTAATCCCAGCACTTTGAGAGGCTGACGTGGGTGGATCACATGAGGCCAGGATTTCGAGATCACATGGGCCAACATGGCGAAACCCTGTCTCTACTGTTAGTACAAAAATTAGCAGGGCATGGTGGAACATGCCTATAGTCTCAGCTACTCAGGAAGCTGAGGCACAAAAATTACTTGAGCTCAGGAAGCAGAGGTTGCAGTGAGCCAAGATGGAGCCATTGTATTCCAGCTTTGGTGATTTAGGGAAACTGTGTCTCAGAAAAAAAAAAAAGAAAGAAAGAGGGGAGGTGCTACACACTTTTAAACAACCAGATCTCATGAGAACTCACTCACTATCATGACAACAGTACCAATGGGGATTGTGTTAAGCCATTCATGAGAAACTATTCCCATGATCCAGTCACCTCCCACCAGGCCCTACTTCCAACATTAGGAATTACCACGCAACATGAGATTTGGGTGGTACACAGATCCAAACCATATCAGTATAATTGTCTTTCAGTAATTACCAAAACCACATGACCGTACATTTTTATTTTTATGAAACTTTTGATATAATTGATATCCATAGTTTTTATAACTTGCTTTTATACATGATACTGTGTGTACTATACTTTTAAAACAAACAAAAAACTTCGGGATGGGCACAGTGGCTCACATCTGTAATTCTAGCACTTTGGAAGTCTGAGGCGGGCAGATCACTTCAGGTCAAGAGTTTGAGACCAGCCTGGCCAACATGGTAAACACCATTTCTACTAAACACAAAAATTAGCTAGGTGTGGTGGCACACACCTGTAATCCCAGCTACTTGGGAGGCTGAGGCAGGAGAATCACTTGAACCCAGGAGGTAGATGTTGCAGTGAGCCGAGTTGGCACCACTATACTCCAGCCTAGGCCACAGAGTGAGACTCCATCTTAAAAACAAACAAACAAACAAAAAAATACTTATATAACACTTCTTCAGTTTTTCCTAGTCATGATTTCAATTAAAAGTGTTAATTTAAATAACACCTTATAGTAATTTTAAAATTGTAGTAATGTAGAGTAAATACTTATTCTTAGTCAAACCAGACTATCTTAGATGAGTAATAGAGAATACAAAAACTTTTGTTCTTAAAGTTGGGGGGAAACTTTAAAGTTTCAAGCTTTCACTTGACTGGGAATTATTTGACTTGGAGTTGTTAGCAGTTATGAAAATAATCATCTCTTCACCTTATTTGATGAACTTCTGCCAGTGCTTTTAGAACATGTTCATGACTATTAAAGATGTTCTGAGGCCAATTTTAAGACAATTGTTGACCTCAACCAGCAGGCCTACATGCCCATTTTCTTTTGTTTATTTTCGTATTTAATTTATTCTGGAAAAGTGAAGAAAAAATAAAAATCATTTCAAGAAAGCAGCCAGCAGGGGCTATACCTGACATCTGCTAGTGATATGTTGATGTAAAATCCAACATTTTGTTTTTAATAAAAAGAGCTGTTAATACAAGATTTTTAAAAAGGAACTCTAAGACTAGAAAGCTAAACAAGGTAGAAATCTTATAGTAAATCAATTTTTTAATGTGAAGATTCAGAGCTTTCTGTCCAAATAAGTTCCACATATGTGACCTTACATTTTAAATATTCTTACTTAATTTGTTGGTAAACCCTGAAGTAAACAGAATTAGAGGAAGAAAGGTAGCTAGAAGGAGAAGATACTTAAAATCACAAATGTGGGTACAATGTATGTTTGGATGCCAGCTACTCTAAAAGCCCAGACTTCACTACTCGCAACATATCCATGTAGCAAAACTGCACTTGTACCCCTTAAATTTATACACGTAAAAAGAAAAACATTTTGGAAATAAATATCCAGCTACTACAAAATACTACCAATGATTAATTTATTAGTGCTAATTCCCTTTATAATTTTTTGCCTACATAATTTTGCCAATTCAACTAATCCTCTCTTTCAACATCTGTGATACATTACTTTTCTGTTCAAATATTAATACACACATAAAAAATGTATGGGGAATTAACAAAATTCCCCATAAGTTAACAGCTGTTATTTCTCACAGAACTTTTATAGTAATTTTTGACAATTTAAGAAATGTTTCTTAAAGGAAATTTTAACACATAGAAACTGGAATTGAGAAACAGAAGATGATTTTCTTTCTCAATGATTCCTGAAACCCAGTTCCTAAATCTTCTAATCTCAGATTGTACTAAAATTTGCCTGAAAAGAAGGAAGGCCAGGACCGACTGAAGAAAATAAATATTCTCGGTAGCCAGTGTAGTGTCTGAAAATGTCAAAGGTATGATGATACGGAGGGAACAAAGATTATCTTTTCCTATTTTGCCCAAAGGTTTTTCTCAACTGATTTCCAGGGAATTTGAGTCTTTATTGTTTTGTCTAAAAAGTGTACTAAAATGCTTCAAAAATCACAAGAATTGTCAGTTGTAAGTAGAGTTTCTCTGAGGACATTAATTCACACATTGCTAAGGGAGACAAAAAGACTTTTTCGAAGTATACTTTGAAAGTTTCACAGGATAATGGTTTGGCATTGGAATCATTGGCAAAAATGTTCAGAGATTCTGTCATTAAAAGTAGGAGTAGGCCGGGTGCAGTGGCTCACGTCTATAATCCCAGCACTTTGGGAGGCCGAGGCAGGGGGATCACTTGAGGTCAGGAGTTCAAGAACAGCTTGGCCAACATGGTGAAACCCCATCTCTACTAAAAATACAAAAATTAGCCAGGTGTGGTGACACGTGTCTGTAATCTCAGCTACTCAGGAGGCTGAGGCATGAGAATTGCTTGAACCTGGGAGGCGGAGGTTGCAGTGAGCCGAGATTGCACCACTGCACTCCAGCCTGGGCAACAGAGTGAGACTCAGTCTCAAAAATAAAAAAAATAAAATAAATATAAAAGTAGGAGTAAAGCAACAAGAACATTTAAAGTCCTGTCTTTTCCCCAGCTCACTGAAGAGGATTCTGGCTTGGTCTCCTAAGCCTCGTTCCTTCCTCTGCTCTCTGAAGATTCAGACTCTATCTTTGGAATCTATAAAATAACATGTGAGAAGCAGAGGAGAAGCTAAGAAAGAAAGGGACACAGGAGAAGAAAGAGATATGGGGGAAGAGAAAAGAAAGAACAGCTGTTACGTGATCAAAGTATATGGAAAAGGAGGAATAGGTTATTTAAAAAGATTGCTTGGACCCCTTTCATGGTTCTTGAAATATACAAGCAAAAGAGTTCTTTCGAAATTACTCCTTGGTGGCCCTGACACCTCTCTAAGATTGAGCCACATGGGTCACTGCTTTCTACACACATATTTACAGCTGTCAAGAGAAAGGATCAGTTCAATCCTATACTCTTCATATAGACACCATGTTTGCCAGTTTCTCTACTGAATATATTTTCCACTGAGAGATATAGAACCTGAGTATCACTGGTTTTCCCGTTGTACTAGAAATCTAGTAATTCGTATCCCATAGACTTTTGCAAATTAAAAAAAAAAACAAAAAACAAAAAAAAAACATTTTCTTTGGGTCCCTTTGTTGTCCAGGCTGGAGTACAGTGGTTCAGTCATAGCTTACTGTAGCCTCAAACTCCAGTGCTCAAGTGATCTTCCTGCCTCAGCCTCCCAAGTAGCTGGGACTACAGGCAGGTACTACCATACCCAGCTAATTTGTAAAAATTTTTTGTAGAGATGGAAGATGTTACTATGTTGCCCAGGCTAATCTTAGACTCCTGGCTTCAAGTAATCCCCCTTCTTTGGCCTCTCAAAGCACTTTTGCAAATTTTAGCTTCACAATTAGATTGCTGTCCAGGATTCTAAGGAAAAAAAAAATTCTCCAGAATAGCATATATTCTTTAGGAGTGAAAAAATCTAGCACAATGGAAGACTAATTTACCTGTTGATATATATAGATGAATAAATCAAAGAAGAGATGTCATGTCATATGAAAGATTTCTCTCTCCTTTCCAGGAGTTTAATCAATTCTCTTTCATAGTTATAAAATTCTGATTTCATAGGAACTTTCAAAATCCTAGAATTCATGGTTCTTTCCCCTTCTTTATAGTCTATTGGTTTATTCCTGTTCCTGATTGTTCAAACTGGTCTAACTGTAAGTCTAGGGTAATGAGTGAGTTCTTCACCCCCATCTCTCAGGGGACATTTGCTAATGTCCAGGGACATTTTTAGTTGTCATCACTTGGGAGCGTGGTGATACCAGCCTCTAGTGGATAAAAGCAGGGATATTGCAAAACATCCTACAGTACACAGGATGGCTCCCTAGAACAAAGAATGACTGGGCACCAGATAGCAATAGTGTCAAGATTAAGAAACCCTTACCTAGACCTCCCCTCTGGAGCTACCTTGGTGTCTTACTTTCCTAGTTCAGCCTCTTAGCTTCAACCTTCCTGTTGTGCTTCAGAGCCAGTCTTTTGCCTTCATTCTAACCAATTTCTCAAACTCTCTTGTCTTCATTAGACCAATGAACCTAACCTGGCATCTTTGTTAATATTTTGCCTTCATTCTAACTAATTTCTCAAACTCTCCTGTTTTCATTAGACAAATGAAACTTTCCACCTGACATCTTTGTTAATCTGCAATCCTTGCTCATGTTCAGCTTGGGGAGAATGTGGTGTGGGCCAAGTATAGCATAGTAATTAACTATGTGGGCTTTGGGTACTGACTGAGTCCAAATCCAAACTCTACCACTTACTTCCTGTATAATCATGGCCAAGTGTCTTACTCTCTGTGTGTCTCTGTTCTCCTACCCTCAAAAATGTAAGTAAAAATGGTACCCTGCCATGGAGAATTGTAAGAGTCAAAGGAGTTAATATTTGTAAAGCACCAAGTGCTTAATAAATGTTAGCTATTATCATCCTTCTCAAGAACCCATCAAGGTCCATGTCGTCTAACTTACTTCTCTGTACTCCAAGTCTGGAAAGCAGGTGTATTTTACTCGTGATGGCTTCTCTTAAATGTTTGCCTAAATTGTGAATGTTTTCCATTACTCTGATGGCTAGAATTTTGGATGTGGAAAGGCAGGAAATACCCTATTTTTCTCTCTCAGGTTTGGCTATCCATATCCCTTCCCTGAGCATTTTGTGGCATAAAGGTCGGAGGTGGGAAAAAGAGGGAAGGAAAAATATTTCAAAGCATTTTCATGGATGACACACAATTCTTAGTCTATAGATGGAAACTGATGAGTGAAGTGATGAGAGGATGGATGCACTCTGGGCAGCTCCTAAGTTTCTGATGTGAGTGGCCATATGGAATGTGATGCTTTACACAGAGATGGGATTTGTAGAAATAAGACAAAGTTTAGGGACATGCTAATGAGTTTTACCCATGAGTTTGTGGTAATTGTAGGAAATGGAAATACAGATGTCCAACAGAAAGCTGGGCTTGTGGATTTAATTTCAAGAGAGAGATTAGAGCTTGAGATGTGAAGTTAGGACTTTTTGGCAAATAAATGCTTGTTGGGTCGATGAGAGTATAAAATCATCTGTAAAAAGGAAGTAGTTTAGTCAGAAAAGCAGTTTCTGGATGGATGGAGGGCTGGCTGGATGGATGGATGATGGATGAATAGATGGATGAATGGATGGATGAGCAGAACAAGGAGGAAGAACTCATAAAGCAGCCAGAATGAAGCACCAGGATCAGAACAGAAGGACGAAGACTAGGAGAGAATCAAGTTACAGAATAATACAAGGGAGTCAACAGAGACTCATGTCATAGAGAGGTCAGGTAAGATGTAGACTGAAAAGTGTCCATTAGATATGCCAACACAGATAGGTCATTTTTGTATTGGTGAAAACAGGTTCAATAGACTACAGGAAGTCAGAGGACAGATGGTAGAATGAGTAGAGAAATAGCATTTCAAATAAATTATAGAACTATATAGTCAAGAAATAACCTTCTTTAAATTTTCATGATAGGCTTAATTCAGTCTTACCTTATTTCATGTGTAATTTTTTGGGTGAATAAGGAAAGACAGCAGTTGGATTGTTTGTTTAATTTGTTTACTTGAGATGACCAATGTATTAGTCTATTCTCACACTGCTAATAAAGACATACCCAAGACTGGGTAATTTATAAAGGAAAGAGGTTTAATTGACTTACAGTGCAGCATGGCTGGGGAGGCCTCAGGAAACTTATGATCATGGCAGAAGGGGAAGCAAATACATCCTTTTCACATGGCGACAGCAAGGAGAAGTGCAGAGTGAAGGCGGGGAAAAGCCCCTTATAAAACCATCAAATCTCGTGAAAACTCAACTCACTATCATGAGAATAGCATGGAGGTCACCACCCCATGATTCAATTACCTCCCACCAGGTTCCTCCCACAACATGTGGTGATTATGGGAACTACAGTTCAAGATGAGATTTGAGCGGAGACATAGCCAAACCATATCAAACAACAATAATGCTTTGTATTATTCTGAGTTTGAAACAATTAACACCAATCCAATATTGTATACTTACAACACTTTCCCCAAAGAATTGCTTTTCTTCAGGAACTCTTCCTTAGTGTCAGTTTGAACCAACCTCATTTCCTGGACTTTTCTCATTAGTATACAAACAGGAATGGGCTCATTTATTCAACAAGTATTTATTGTGTCTAGCTTTATGCCAGGCACTGTTCTGAGTGTTTGGGTTAATTTCAGAGAATGTAACAGGCAACAGTCTTATGCTTGTAGCACTTATATTTAGAGATGTATACTTATAGGAAAATATTTAAATTATTTTTAAACATGGCCATTACATGGAGTATAGAATGACATCCATAAAGAAAGTTATACAAATCAAAGACAGAAAGTTTTAAATTCCTATCTCTGCTACTTTCTTCTTTAGTACTAATAATACCTACCACACCAGATTATTTTGAATATTGAATTTTTCAGAATAAAAGCAAGTATGTGAAGGTGAAATGGGAGAGTTTCCTGATCCCCTTTGCAGGACATGCGACAAGGGTGTGGCTCACCTGTTCATTCGTCACCGCTACTTGAACCCCCGCAGAGGGTGGGAGGGGTGCAGCATGCAGACAGACAGGTTTGGGAGCCCAAGTGGGTGTGTGTAACAGTGTGCCCTTTTAGCCCTACCATCCACAGATGGCCTGAGTGTTAACCAGCTCAATGAACCCTCTGCCTTTTCACATGGGCCAAGGGCCAGTGTGACAGCTTTCTGTGTCCTGAGCTCTTGCTCAGCGTTTCAGAAAAATCGGGTCACACACAGGCTTGAAGAATGAATGCAGGGTTTTATTGGGTGGTGGAGGTAGCTTTCAGCAGGATGGATGCGGAGCTGGAAGAAAGGATGGAGTGGAAAGATAATCTTTTCCTGGAGTTTGGTCATCCAGAGGCTGAACACTTCTCCGAGGGCCCCCAGTCAAACTCCTCTCAGTGGTCAGACGTCTCTCCTCTTCTCTCTTTCTCTGCCCCATTGTTCTGCTATCCGTCTGCTTGTCTCCTCATCTCCTCGCCTGCTCATCTGCATCTGGAGCCTGGGGTTTGGGGTTTATATAGGTAGAGGATAGGGGGCATGAAAACAGGCATGCCTCTCCCCTTTTAGGTTCACTGGTCTCCAGGCTTGAGGGTGTGGCCTTTGGCAGGGAACTGCCCTCTTCTACCCAGTACTGCCCTGTCTCCTCTCCATATCAAATGTACTTTTTTAAGTGAAAATTTCTGTGTTACTTTGAGGGCGTGACAATGAATCAACAGCAGCATCGTGTAACTATTAGATCACAGTAGCGGTAGCCACCGTAGGCAGTTACTTCAGTCTATAGACCAATTCTCAAAAATCATTGAAATGTTTTGGGGGAAAAAAAAAAAAGATGTTCTGCTTGAATTTTTCATCATAATTTTATATACAGCTTATATACATTATATATATATACAAATTTCATCAGAAGTATGTAAAATGACCCATTTATTTTTTATTTTTTATTTATTTATTTTTTTTGAGACAGAGTTTCGCTCTTGTTACCCAGGCTGGAGTGCAATGGCGCGATCTCAGCTCACCGCAACCTCCGCCTCCTGGGTTCAGGCAATTCTCCTGCCTCAGCCTCCTGAGTGTAAAATGACTCATTTCTATATGACAGGTGTTGTCAGGGATAAATTCATAAAGCTATTTATACTTTTAAATAAGCACTAAAAACAATTACCTTTTATTTGTGGGGCAATACCATGTGATCCTAGATTGCATATTAAGCTGAATTAAGGTTGTAAGTTATTTTTCAAGGATTGGGCTGGCAAGAGTGTTGACTGTGGCAGGGTCCAAATAGATGCATGGGTTCTACTTTGAGAAATGCCTAAAGGCCAAAACTACAATCTAGAAAATAAACATGTATAGTTTGGTTGGGTTTTTCCTATTTTGATATTTTAAAACTACGTTTTATGAATTGGGTAAAACTGTCACCAAACTTTAGGATACTTTTCTTGAACATTGCATCCTATTCAGACATTCGAAAATGAATTTTTGTATAATTTTAATTATTCTGTCTGTTTTAATCTTTCAGATCACAAGGCCTATGGGCTTTCTGCCCCAAAAAATCAACAAGTAGTCACGGCAATAGAGTACCAAGGTATAGTATCTTACTGATTTTCACAGGCTGTATTGTTTATAACTCAGGAGAGTTACTCATGTGATGTTATTTTCTATTGGTTGGGATTCTCTGCCTTACCTTACACTAATTCCTCTGCCTGAAATGCTGCTTCATGCTGACTCCACCTCAAGAACATTTTCTCCACCTTCTCAGTGGAAATTTTGGACATTCAGTCAAAGACTGGTTGTTACTTAAATTATCTGCAATAAAGCAAATCTAATTTGTGAAACTGGGAGATGGAGATCTTAGAAAGTTTCTAGCCAGCTAGATATGAAAAATAGAAATGAACACTTCCAACCCCACTCTGTGTATTTAAGATGATATTAATATAGCTTACTTTGGGTTGCCATTTTCTTACCTATTTAGCTGCTTTAAAATGTGTATAAAAAGGAGTTAATTAGAGAGTATAAAGTTTCTGTTTTGCAAGATAAAATAGTTCTGGAGATTGTTATATGCACATTAATATTCTTCATACTACTGAACTGTACAGTTAAAAATGATCAAGATGGTGAATTTTATGTTTATTTTGCCACATTTAAAAAATTGTCAAAAGAAACTTGTAACCTATATATGGGTTTTTTTAGTAAGTTTTTTTGTTGTTGTTATTGTTGTTTTATTTTGCTTTGTTTTGTTTGAGTCAGGGTCTCTATCTGTCACCCAGGCTGGAGTGGAGTGGCATGATCGCGGCTCACTGCAACCTCCACCTCCAGGGGTCAAGTGATCCTCCTACCTCAGCCACCTGAGTAGCTGGGATTACAGGTGCAGGACACCATATTTGGCTAATTTTTTGTGGAAACAGGGTTTCACCATGTTGCCCAAGCTGGTCTTGAACTTCTGGGCTCAAGCAGTTTGCCCACATTGGCCTCCCAAAGTATTGGGATTACAAGTGTGGGCCACCACGCCTGCCCTCTAAGTTTATTTCAAATATTGACTACCTACTTCTTTTCCAAAGGATCCTTTACTTTTTCTGCAATTAATAATTCTAGGCAATCAGAAGAATTACTATTTCTTAAATTTAATACTTGATTAGGCCAGAGATTGTAGACATTTAAGAAACAGGTCCTGAATGTCTGATCTCTCATCATCAGGTATGTCTTAGGTTCCTGGAGCTGGAGAAAGATGGGTTTGAAGGAAAGAGACAGAGATTAAAGTAAAGGCCTGGAGTGGGGGGAATTAAATGAGTTAATATTTACATAGTGCTTTCAATAGTGCCTAACACATGATACAAATTACATGTGCTTCTTAAGTAAAAAATACACTGTAATAAGAATCAGTCCTGGCTGGGAGTGGTGGCTTGTGCCTGTAATCTCAAAGTCCTGAAGCCAGCAGTTTGAGATCAGCCTGGGAAACATGAAGACCCTGTTTCTATTAAAAAAAAAAAAAATCAGCCAGACATGTTGTCCCAGCTACTCAGGAGGCTGAGGCAGGTGGATGGATCACTTGAGTGCAGAAATTTGAGGCTGCAGTGAGCCACGATCATGCCAATGCACTCCAGCCTGGGCAACAAAGTGAGATATTGTCTCAAAAAAAAAAAAATGGCCAGGCACGGTGGCTCACACCTGTAATCCCAACACTTTGGGAGGCTGAGGCAGGTGGAATACCTGAGGTTAGGAGTTCTTGACCAGCCTGGCCAACATGGTGAAACCTGTCTCTACTAAAAAAATTAGCCAGGTCTGGTAGTGGGCACCTGTAATCCCAGCTACTTGGGAGGCTGAGGCAGGAGATCACTTGAACCTGGGAGGCGGAGGTTGCAGTGAGCTGAGATCATACTATTGTACTCCAGACCCAGCTGACAGACCAAGAGTCCATCTCAAAAAAAAAAAAAAAAGTTCATCATTTAAAAACAAATGAATAACTTAATAACAAATTACTTAAACAATTATTAGGTTAACTATGTTCTCTTAAGGTCTAATATTTTATATGCTTAAGCTATAGGACACTCTGTTATGAGTTAGTTTTAAACGGAGAGAGGTGGGAAGAGGAAATTAATGATTGAGGGAATCTGGGACTATGGAGCACTTCCAGGATGGAAAAACAGGGTGGGGTGAGATGCCAGAATGGAAGCTGGAAAGGCCACAAGGCGAGCACAGAGTGAGAGAGGGGAAAATGGACCAGGATGTCCCTGAGGAACAAAGGAAGCGAAGTTCAGTTCCCCAACTTCTCACTTACTCTGAGGTTCTTAATGCTGGGTCCAGCTGGATACAATGGATGTATATCCTCTGCCATCATGTCTGAGTTAGGACATCAAAATTATGTTCTTTAATCTTACATTATTTTTAAAACACGTATCAGGATGAATTTCACATAACCTGAAATCCATGGTTTTTAAGTGAACAATTCAGTTGCATTTGGTAAATTCACAGTATTGTGCAACCAGTATCTCTACCTAGTTCCAAAATATTTTCATCACTCTAAAACCCTGTACCCAGTTACCTTACTTTTTAATGCATGTTTTATTTTTAATACAGAAAATCCCAAATCCTTCCATAATGTATTGCAATCAAATGTTAATCTCACTCCAAAATAAGTGTTTTCTGTTTTCTTGTTTCATCTCACCTCTTTTTAATTAAGAATTTCATTTTAATTCTATTTTATATGTATCCCCATCATTCCAGCTTGGCTCTTCATAAGGCATAAATACATTTCTGTCTCTTCTACATTTTAGTTTTAGGATATTTGATGCGGTAACTTAATTTTGCTTTAAGTCTATAATATTTCATGACTTGTGTATTTGTGTATGTTTGTTTTACCCAATTTGTTCATTTGTTATGTCTTGTTTCTCTGAGGTCAAGAAGTTGTTAATTAATTCCTACTTTCCAGCGCTGCACTGCATCACTTCCCATGGTAGTGCCAAGAGCAGAAGGACACTGAAATCAGGGCAGCTCTGCCAGGCTTGTAAATTATATGAGCAGCCTCCTGCAAAGGGAGTCGAAACCTGAAAGCCATAAATCAGAGTTTAATAGCAAGCATTTCTTCACAGAAGTAATTTCTGCTAAGTCACAGCTATTTTGGTAGTATCAATTCTTTTTCTGTTACGTAAGATTTTGATGATTTTTAACTTGAGCCCTGAGAACGAAATCAAAGGATAATTAGCAGTACAGAATCCAGGAAAATTAAGATTCACAATGATTCTATCTATGTGATTCTGAAATGTAATTATTTTGCCGCATGTTGTTACTAATCCTTTTTATAAACAAAGAATTCTCTTTTCTTGATCCAAATGAAATAGATATTTTGGCACTGAAAGAATAGAAAAGCTTGGTACATTTTCCTGAGGCTAAGAAAGCAAATGAACATACAGCCTAACTCTATGAACTCTCTTCTCTCTTATGTTGAGAAAATATGATTTCTATCCATATTTTTTGCTATCTCCTACAGAGATAACATTTTATTTCAAATTGGAGTGGTTTACAGGAAATCCGTAATGGTATAAAGTATGGATTTCTATGTCAAGGCAAGCTTGCAACTATAACTAAGAGAAATTCCTCAGGAGTGGAAAAAAATAATGACCATTTATGGAGCACATACTATGTGCAAGGTGGTACCATGTGCATCATGCACATAAATATAGTGTCTCATTTAATCTTAGTGACAGCTTTGTAAGATGAGTACTGTCCTTTTTATCATTTCATAGTCATGAATATAATGTTCAAAAAAAGTAATTCTCCCAATATGACATACGGAGTATGTGGTAGAGATGGTCTAACTCCAAAGCCTCTGCTATAACCTACTGTATTATGGTACAATAACCCTAAAGCCTGGTAGAGAAAATTCTGCTGACGTAAGTATTGAATTTTGGCTGAAGAGAGGGAAGAGAGTTCATGGGAGTTAGGTTGTAAGTTCATTTGCTTCCTTAACCTCAGATACTGACCCCATGATTCCAGTATTTTTATTCTCTGCAGTTGTTTCCTATGGCTGCCATTTAAAAAATGCTACAAATCAGGTGACTTAAAACAACAGAAATTTATTCTCTTATGGTCATGAAGGCTAGAAATTCCAGATCAAGGCATTAGTACCAAAGGGCCTAGGCGCTGGCTCTTTTCTTGCTTGGGATATTCTTTCTCAAAGAACCATGTCATGAATTCTCCCCTCTTTTTAACCTTTGGTCAAATATCACCTTCTAAATGAGGTGAACTCTGGCTACCATTTTTCAAAAATTGTAGCCCTGTCCTCAGCACTTCCAAACCTCCTGTACTCTGCTCTGCTGTCTTTCGTCTTCATAACCTTCATCATCTCCTAATGTACTAAGTAATTCACTTTATTGTGTTTCTTGTTTGCCTGACTTCCCCTGCTAGACTGTGAGATCCCAAAGGACAAGGCTTTTTGTTTTGTTCACTGATACAGCTCAAGAACAGTGCATGGCATATAGTAAGTACTCAACATATTTTGGATGAATTGGATAAACCATTTCTCCACATTTTACATAGCCAGTGAGAAAGAGGCTGGAATGAAATCACTGGACTTGGGAAAATTATTGCTATATTTTCTAGTATAGTTTTCATAGAGGTCTTTCCACAGCACAATAAGGACAGAAATGAGGAAGAATTCACCAAGAGAGGGGTGTGTGTGTGTGTGTGTGTGGGTGTGTGTGTGTGTACGCACGCACATGCATGAATATCTAGTTAAATATGTAAAACAGTGCGATTATTTGAGTGTAAAATTATTTTTAAGACATAGAAGACAGACATGAGGAATAGGCTAAAAATGAGTGTGGGTGTGTGTTGAATTGTTGGAAACTCACAAAATACCGGAAGGAAACCTATCTACAACTCAAGACTCCGGAAGGTCACCACCCATTCTTCTTAATCAACAGAACAGAACTGTGTTTCCTCAGACAGGTCCTTAGCACGCATTTGTCTTTGTAGCCTAACTGTAAACATGTCTGTAAAATGCTGTCTCTTTGTAATGTAAAACCTGCTTTAAAAACTTTAGACATCCTTGAAAATATCTTTTGGTTCTTTTCTTCCTTTCCTTTCTTTTCTTTGCTACTTTCCGTTTTCCATTACCTTTTATTCCATTTTTGTATGTCCAGCAATATGTATGGAATGAAAAAAATTAGAAACTAAATATTCTGCATTCTTTTGTGTGGAATGAAAAAAATTAGAAACTAAATATTCTGCATTCTTTTTTAACATTCATTTGCTTAACATTAAAATCAGAGGTATGAAAAGGATTTTAAAATAATTTCTGGTCAAAGATACTATGCTTTTTTAGGTCAAACCATATGCCTTATGGGGAAAAAATATTGTCTCAGAAATATGGAGTTGACATTCTAGTGAGCCTGGTTAAAAAGTACTTTAAAAATATTTATAACTGGAGGTTTCCATTTGGCAACTCAAAGCAGTTCCCAGACTGGCACCGGTTTTTTTTTTTTCTCTCAGACATCTCGTTTGGACAGTGAAAGAAGGGGATTCCTTTGGAGGCTCCAGTAATTATTTTAATGACACAATTGCAGTAAATTTCTTATAACAAAGGAACTTAGGTACATTGAGGCAGTTACACTTGATGCCAAGATTTAATATTTTAATAATTTATCTGGACTGAGGCAAGGTTATAGGCAATTGTTTGGGGGTAAAAATCAATGATTTATTAGAAGATCATATTGGATACATATTAACGTATTTCTAGAGAAGGTTGACAAAGAAGGGATCTGAGTGAGAATGTAGCATGTTGGGGAAACTTCTCTGGGTTTCCCAGCATGCCCCTGGCTGGACTAAGTGCCTTTGTTGGTTACTAAGCATGAATCACCATCTGCATATCTGGTACTCAGCAACCCTGGGCTTAAATGCCATTATCTTAATTGCCTCTTCTACCAGATGGTAGATTCCTTCAAGACTGAGACTAAGAATAATAAGATACACAATTAATCGTAGCTGCCATTTGTTAAGTCCTTACTATATCCAAGCCTGTGTGCTTTTCATATCTTATTGCATTTGCAGACTCACAACAACTCTGTGAAATACTAGCCCATTTTACAGATGAAAACTCAAACTTTATAACCAGGGAAATAAGCATAGTGTCACACAGTTATTATGTGGAAAAGCTAGAAGGCTTCCAGTTCATCTCTGGGTTGAGCCAAGATGGGACCTGTTGATGTAATTTTTGAATGAATGAATAAAACTATAAAGGAGTAATTTTAAGATGTTTAAAATTTTGTTACCTAGTTAAGTAAAATATAAATTCATGGGAACAATTAGAAAACAAATATTTTTGTTGTTGTTCCTAGAGGCTATTTTAGCCTGTAAAACCCCAAAGAAGACTGTTTCCTCCAGATTAGAGTGGAAAAAGCTGGGTGAGAGTGTCTCCTTTGTCTACTATCAACAGACTCTTCAAGGTAAGAAGGTATAGGCTTGAAGAGGTGAGAGCAAGAGAATGCCAAGTACAACCAAAATCCTTTAATTGACAAATGAGATTGGGATGTGTTTTTGTAAGTGTGAGATAAAAGCAACCGTATCTGAGACGTAAAACATGTAGCCACAAAAGTAGAGAACAGAGAGAAGTGAAGCCCACTGAGTCCCTGGACTCTTCTTTCTCAGCTCAGGCATAAAAGGGGCAAAGTGCAATTGCTTTTATTGGCTCAATAAACTCCCTTTCTTCTTTTCTGTTCTTTTCTTTTTCTTCCTTTCTTTTCTTTTCTTTTTCTTCCTTTCCTTTTCTTTTTCTTCCTTTCTTCTTTACTTTTCTTTCCTTTCTTTCTTTTTTCAAGGTCTTGTTCTCTTGCCCAGTCTGGGGTACACTGATGTGATCATGGCTCACTGCAGCCTCCACCTCTGGGGCTCAAGTTATCCTCCCATCTCAGCCCCCAAGGAGCTGGGACTAGAGGGGCACACCACCATGCCAGGTTAATTTAGTTTTTTTATTATTATTATTTTATTTTTATTTTGGAGATGAGGTGAGGTCTCCCTATGTTGCTCAGGCTGGTCTTGAACTCCTGGGCTCAAGCCATCCTCCTGCCTCAGCCTCCAAAAGTACTGAAATTACAGGTATGAGCCACTTGCCTGGCTGTAGATAAACTCCTGAGAGAAAGGAAGAAAAAAATGGTATGGTTTGGAAATGGAAGGTTGCTTCTCGGCAATAATGCTGTCACTCTATTTCCTTGTGTCCATCTTGAAAGGTAGGCCACCACTGAGAAGCTTAGGGAGTTAAGACTTACGGGTGACTTATGACAACAGCCATTATCAAGTGCTTTTTTTCTTTTCTTTCGTTATACATTTCTTTCCACTATCTACTCTTGCCATTGAATATGTGATGAACTTATCATTTAAAATACTGATAAGGATGGATGAACTGTTATGATGTCCATTTGCTTCAAAATAAACCAGTGGTTAATGATACAGATGAAACAAGATAAACCATGCATTGATGACTATTATAGCTGGTCAATGTTACATTGAGGTACAAGTCACTCTACTTTTTAATCTTGTGTATGCTTGAATCTTTCCATTATAAATATTTCTAAAGCTGGAAATATAACTTTACAACTGTAGTTAACATGTTATTATTTTAAAATACTATGTATTTCTTTAATGTTAAAGAATTAAGTGAAAAAAATTTGAAGTTTATAGAAAATTTAAAATATCCCCTTGGGTGCTTATCTGTCAAGATAAGACTACTAGCTATAACGTGATAATAGCACAGCTGTCTTCATTTGAATTTCCTGTAGTTACCATTTCTGGCACGTGCATATTATGCAAAACTTTTCATCTGAGCCACTGCACCTGCCTAATTTTTACATTTTTTTTTAAGAGGTGAGATCTGGCCACGTTGCCAAGGCTAGCCTCAAACTTCTGTCCTCAAGTGATCCTCCCACCTCAGCCTTCCAACTGGCTGGGACTACAGGTGCAAGCCACCACACGAGGCACAAAACACTATTTTAATTCTGAATATGTTACTATCAAAACATAAAATGTTTTTAAACACCTTTTCTTGTGCCACAGTGTTACGTGGGCCACCACACATAAAGTTACTGTTCCAGCCAATTAAACCAGACTCCCTGGTTTTCTGAAGACATGAATATTTTTACAAGGGAACTAGAAAGGGAATGAGGCAAGCATTTGAGTTGAATTCTTTAAAATATAATATGGGGCTGGGTGCAGTGGCTCATGCCTTATAATCCTAGAACTTTGGGAGGCCGAGGTTTGCAGATCACTTAAGGCCGGGAATTCAAGACCAGCCTAATCAACATGGTGGAACCCCATCTCTACTAAAAATACAGCAATTAGTCGGTGTGGTGGTGCACATCTGTAATCCCAGATGCTCAGGAGGCTGAGGCATGAGAATGGCTTACAGTGAGCCAAGATCACACCACTGCACTCCAGTCTGGGCAACAGAGCAAGATCCTGTCTCAAAAAAAAAAAAAAAAAATATATATATATATATATATATAATATGGAAGGGCCTCAGTGGCCACCTGCTGGCGGCTGCTCCTAACAGGGTCCATGCTGGAGCTGACAGCCTGCCAGGGAGTTGGGCGCTTGGGGATCAGGTGGGAGCACTGGGGTCAGTCAGAGTCAAACACATCAGTGCAGGCCCAGAGCAGCCCAGAAGATAAAATTAACAGTCCACTTTATAAACCAACAGTGAAACATTTACGAACAAAGGAAAAGTTGATGACGCTCTGTTAGATGTTGTGGTTGAAAATAATCTAGATATTAATGGGTTTGTTGCATGGGAGGGAACCTTGGCTTGCTCTCTCTGTCACCTCGTCTTTGAAAAGCATATATTTGAGAAGTTAGACACAATCACTGACAAGGAGATTGATATACTTGATCTGGCATATGGACTGACGGACAGATCAGAGTTGCATTGCCAAATCTGTTTGACAAAATCTATGGACCATATGACTATTCAAGTACCTGATGGAACGGCCAGTGCCAGACCATCCATTGATGTGGGCAAGACCACCTAAGCTAGAATAAATAGGAATGCTTTCACAAAATTTTACCTATTTTATAATTATTTCTTAATATAATTAAATGAAAACATGCATGAATGAACTTATTATGACCAACTTTACTATTTTAATTCATCTTGCATAACTACTGAATTTTGTAGTTCCAAAAATATGCAGTTTTTACTTTTGTTAAATTAGAAAAATGTCAGTTAAATATTAGAAAGTAATTAATGTGATAATACCTTACAAATTTTGCCTTATGTTTGTTTACCAACTTTTAGCAAAATGTGTTTCACATGGCCTTATGTCTGCTTACCTAGAAAGTAAATTTTAAAAAAGATTTTATTAGCCCTATTTTATGTGAGTGAAGACAACGATCTAAAATATCTTGTTTAGGACCATCGAACTAATTAGAAAATCCGTACAAGAACCTGCATCTTGTTACTGTAAGTTATATGTTAGACTGAAACTGATAAATTATGACTATCTTACAGTAGCAATTAAATCTGAGTGCATAGAGACAAAAACATTTAATTGCTCAGTGAACTGCTTAACTGACAGTTACTAACCTTATACATAAATATTTCAAAATTTTGATTCAGTGAGAAGTATAAAGTCAAACATAGGCATTACCGCACTGCCAAAGAAGTTTGATCTTTGTTTTGACTAAGCTAGTAGAATAAACTAAAATTAGATAAATGAAATAAAATATGAGAGTATAAAACTAAAATTTTTTGAACATTTTAGAAACTGTCCTTTCCAAAATAAAAATGTAAAATAACAGCATCCATATATAATTTTTACATTTTAAACTTTTTAATAGGGAAATAAATGTTTTGGTTACTAAATGAACCGACTAGATGAGGAAGGTATTGCACAGAAAGCTACTTGGGTTAGTACTAACATCAATGTCTTCTTTTTCTAAAAGGTAATTTTAAAAATCGAGCTGAGATGATAGATTTCAGTATCCGGATCAAAAATGTAACCAGAAGCGATGCGGGGAAATATCGCTGTGAAGTTAGTGCTCCATCTGAGAAAGGCCAAAACCTGGAAGAGGACACAGTCACTCTGGAAGTATTAGGTGATGGGCATGTATGTGTGTGACTACGTCTCCCACCCCTTCCCCACTACCCAGCCCTGGGGGCAACCAGGCACTGGTCCATAAACATGGCAGCTTAAACTGGGGGCCTCAACCAGTCAAGTTACAGAGACCATAAGCATCACCTTCCCGGCAAGCTCTTGGCTGTTTCTCCCCATCCCCTCATTGGCTGCTGAAGTTTTAGTAACTTGTTATCACAAAGTATCTCTTTGTTAAAGACGGAGGTAATTCCTAATGGTCTTACAATGTACATAGGAGTATCTTTCCTGAGAGTTTATTTTTCAGTAGTTTTCAGCATGTATACATTTCTCCAACCATTTAAAATAGTACCATATAAGATGATAGAGAAGCAATAACACACAAAAAAGTAGACCAGAGGTAGGATGAGAAGTCATTTGGTAAATAAAGGAAATTGACATTGATTACATAGCTGATATGTGTTAGGCCGTTTCACATATGTAATTTTACTTCATCTTCACTAACAATCTGATTTGTACAGATAAGTAAATGGAAGTTAAATGATTTAACAGGCCATACAGCTAGAAAGTGTCTGGACTGAGATTTAAACCCAGATGGGGTTAACTCCAAAACCAGTATGTTTAGTTTCTGTATGAATCATGGATAGGCTAGGCACAGTGGCTCATGCCTGTAATCTCACCACTCTGGGAGGTTGAAGTGGGAGGATCCCTTGAGGCCAGGAGATTGAGCCCAGTCTGGGCATCATAGTGAGTTCCCTATATCTCTTTAAAGAAAAAAATATATATATGTGTGTGTGTGTGTGTATATATATCTATATATATATAGCTGAGAATACAGGTGCATGCCACCACGACTATGTATATATATGTGTGTGTATATATATATGTGTGTGTGTGTGTATATATATATACGCGCACACACACACACACATATTGTATATATGTATCTCAGGCAGGAGGATCACTTGAACCCAGGAGTTCTCAGCTACTTGGAAGGCTGAGACAGGAGGATCACATGAGCCCAGGAGTTCAAGGCTGCAATGAGCTATGATTGTGCCACTGTACTCCAACCTGTGAGACAGCAAGACAGTCTCAAAAAAATAAGTAAATAAAAAGAATCATTGATAGATCGTAACAGCACGATGGTAGTTTGTGGAGGAACACAATCTCGTCTCTTTCATTGGTGGTGTTTAATCTACCAAGCAAAGAGACTAAAACAGCTCCCCTTCCTTTTTCATGTTGTTCATGCTCTTTCTTAAATACTAGTGATGTACTAGTATAAGAGAAATTTAATTCAGAAAACCTGGCAGCAGATTCAGCCAGTTCATTCATTTTTTAGTATTATATAACAAATTCTCTCACATTTAGCAGAATAAAAGAACACGCGCTTATTAGCTCATAGTTCTATAGAGCAGAAGTCCAACAAGAAGACTAGGTTATCTGCCCAAGGTATCACAGGCTGAAATCAAGGTGTTGACAAAGCTGAGTTCTCATCTACAGCCTGTGAGGAAAATCTTTTTCCAGGCTCATTCATGGTGTTGGCAGATTTCAGTTCCTTCTGGTTGTAGGACTGAGGTCCCTGTTACATGCTGGCTATGAGATGGGGGCCCACACTCAACTCCTAGAGGATACCACATTCCTTGTTACATGGTCCCTTCCATCTTCAATGAAAAAAGCATGTCAAATGTGTCAAATTCATCTTGTACTTGTTGTTGTTGTTTTGAGACAAGATTTCACTGTGTCTTCCAGATCACAGCTTAGTACAGCCTCAATCTCCTTGGCTTAAGCCAAGGATTCATATCTTATATGATATGATATGAATTCTCCCATCTCAGCCTCCCAGTTAGCTGAGACCACAGGCACACACCACTGTTTTCTTTGTTTGTTTATTTGTTTGTTTGTTTTGTAGAGACACAATCTCGCTATGTTGCCCAGGCAGGTCTCAAACTCCTGGCCTCAAGCAATCCTTCTGCCTTGGCTTCCCAAAGTGCTAGAATTACAGGCATGAACCACCATGCCTCGCCTCCTTTTTGTGCCTTGAATCTCTGATTTTCCCTTCTGTAACCAGCCAGAGAAAACTCTCCGCTTTTAAAGGTCCATGTGATTAGGTCAAACCCATTCATGAAATCGCTCTCTCTTAGAGACAGTGGTTTTGGGAGCTTAGTTACATTTCTAATATCTTTTTTACTACAGTACCTAAATTAGTGTTTGATTGAATAACTGGAAAAAAGAAAGTGTATTTATACCAAGGACCGCAATCTTGGGAGACCACTGTATAATTCTGCCTACCACAGCCAATTCTGGGTTTTCCTGGATAACAGGTCACCTGATGAAGTTTGGCTTACTTTCTAATACCTGAGACCAGAACAACCCTAATACCTGGAGCAGGTATCTTCTAACTTGGCCAGTTCTAGACAGAATGAGATTTGTACTTAAGTACTGGGCCTGAAAAAAATACTCAGGTTTGGCTGGGCATGGTGGCTCATGCCTATAATTCCAGCACTGTGGGAGGCCAAAGCAGAGGATTGCTTGAGCCCAGGACTTCAAGAGCAGCCTGGGCAACATAGTAAGATCCTGTGTATGCTAAAAAAAATATTTTTAATTAGCTGGTTGTGGTGCCTGGAGCCTAGATTCCAGCTACTCGGGAGGTTGAGGTGGAAGGATCAATCACTTGAGCTTGGGGGTTGAGGCTGCGCTAAACCGTAATGACACCACTGTACTCTGGCCTGGGTTATAGGGTGAGATTCTGTCTCCAAAAAAAAAAAAAATCTATCTACACCCACACACACTCTCTCTCAAATTTGGCTTCTTTTAAATATGATTGGTAATAAACCAGTTGAAGAAAATAAACCAAAAAGAAAAAGAGATTGTTGATCTAATAAAGAATAGCTGTTGTATTAGCTATGGTAATGCTTACTACTATAAGAGATAAGCCCTTAACTCTCACTGAGTTGCTTAACTTAATAAGTTTCTTTCTCACTTAAGTAAAGCCTAAATAGTTGGGGCAGTGGTGGAAGAGCTCTATTACTTTACTTCAAGAAATCATTAGTGAAAGGTTAGCTGAGAGAAAGGAGAATAGACCCAAAGTCAGGCAATCAAGTTTCGTTAACCTGCCGGGCTGCTCCGTAAGGATCAGAGGAGGCAGCCCTGAGCTTACAGGTCAAGGGTTTATATAGGGTGAGGGGGGCATAAGGGAGTTTCAGGTAACAGGCACAGAGATAGTTAACTTGCTGCAGACCTACAATACATTATCCTGTGACTTTTGTGGCGGCAGTCTTTAAAAAAGAAGACGGAAACCAGGATTTTTTACAGATATGTGTCAAACAGGAATTACAAGTATGGATGACCAACATATGTTTTCCCTGTCCTCCTGTGAGCTGCCTGGATGGCTGCAATCAGACTTTGCTTAATTGCCACACGTCTGGCAGCCTTGGTGTGGCGCCTAGGTAGGGGTTCAGGAATGCAGCTGCAGAGCAATCAGGAGGGGATGGGGTCAGCCTGCACGGAGGGGGTTTTCTGAGACAGCACAGCTCGTCCCTAACAATTAGAGACTCAACCTAATGTAGGTCTGACATCTTCAATACCTGCCTTTCCAAGGTCACTATTGTTGTTGACACCTACTTGGTAGTGGGAGGGGGTAGAGGATATGAATGAATGGAGACTCGTGGGAGGTTTTTAATTAATCGGACCTGGAAATGGCATATATCACTTTTTCCCACATTCCACTGGGCAGAACTCATGTATGTGACCCCATCTGGTAACAAGAGTGCTGGGAAACATGGTCTACTCTGTGCCATGAGAAAAGAAGATGGGTTTGTTGGACAAATAACTGGTTTCTATCACAGGGTCCAGTAAACACACATCTTTACCTGGCTATTAAAACCTTTGATTGTAGAGACGAAGTGAACAGCTTTGAAAAAAACAAACAAGCAACCTTGATTAGCTTATAAATAACCGATATCATTTGACTTCCATTGTTTAGTGGCTCCAGCAGTTCCATCGTGTGAAGTACCCTCTTCTGCTCTGACTGGAACGGTGGTAGAGCTACGATGTCAAGACAAAGAAGGGAATCCAGCTCCTGAATACACGTGGTTTAAGGATGGCATCCGTTTGCTAGAGAATCCCAGGCTTGGCTCCCAAAGCACCAACAGCTCATATACAATGAATACAAAAACTGGAACTCTGGTAAGGCCATTTCAAGAATTGACTTGATAACTGTCTTGCATTTGGATAAAAAAATATTAGAACTTAAGATGATGTCGAAGAGAGAACTGATACCATTGCTTGCTAAGTGGAGAGAGGCAGGGGGAGCAGGAAAGATGGCAGCACTTGCACCAAGAAGCGATGGAAAGAGCTGCTACAGGAGCTGGGAAGAGAAAACAGAGACTGAGGGAGCTGAGCGTGAAGGACCAGTAAAGCCTCCTGAAGCACAGGAGCAAAGCCTGCGTGTCTATCTTTTCAGAATTTCAAAAGATTCTAGAATTGATCGTCCTATAAATGATACCAATTAAGGTTTTTCGAGACCCTAAGCTACTTTCTGGTAGTAACTCTGGCTCTTTAAAGGAAATGTTTATTATTTGCTGCTGCAGTGAACTCACTTGTGACTTAGGAAAGTGCATTAACCCTTTTACCAGGGAGGCCTTCATTTATATAGGTGGTATTTCCTAGGAATTAGAAATACCTCCACTACTGAATGCTGCCATGTGCTATAAACTTTAAAAAAATGCACACTGCCTTCTTAAGTAACAGTGCCCCAGAGCCCACTAAGCCTGATTCGTGATGATGGATCAGGCAGTTATCTATAGCTATCTTCTGGGCTGGAAAATTACTAAGCGCAGCCTCAATTTACAACATCAGGAAAATGCATGAAAACTTGCTTGGGGATACCCTGACCAGGTGAAAATAGTAACTGTAGTCAATCCTAGTGAATCATGGTGGATTCCTGTGTCATTAAATATTTCCATGACTGTAGACCACCAACAACTGACTCTCTGACTTGAGTATCTGTTACTTTAGATTGAGCCCAGATAGTCTGTTTCCTCCTTTAAAATATTCTTATTGAAAGACCTTTCTAGGAATACTGATAACAATCTATGAGTAAGCTCTGTGACGCTAATTTCATTTAAAAATAAAAAGTATTTTACTTTTTCATCTGTGATTTTTAGGAATAGAAGTGGAAGTTTGCTTGAAGCTTTCTAAAAAAAAAATTCGGTTGATACAATATTCCATGTCAGTTTAAAATCATCTGCCTTCTAACAACGCAGAATCACTATGACAGCCATTATCAAAAAAATCTTAAAGGTGTGGTGATAACAATAACAACTAATTTTTTGTTGATATTGTTGTTGTTGTTGTTGTTGTTTGAAACAGAGTCTCACTCTGTTGCCCGGGCTGGAGTGCACTGAGGTAATCTCAGCTCACTGCAACCCCCGCCTCCTAGTTCAAGCAATTCTCCTGCCTCAGCCTCCCGAGTAGCTGGGACTACAGGTACCTGCCACCATGCCTGGCTAATTTTTCTATTTTTAGTAGAGACGGGATTTCTCCCTGTTGGCCAGGCTGGTCTCAAACTCCTGACCTCAAGTAATCCGCCCACCTTGGCCTCCCAAGGTACTGGGATTACAGGCATGAGCCACCAGGCCCAGCCAATTTTAATGCATTTTGAAAGGAGGATATAATGCTTCATTCCTTTCATCTACAAGTACACAATAATATTTACAAACTAGATCTTCTGATAAACAAGAAAGCAAATTGCTGAAGTGGCCGAATAATGAAGCCAGTTGGCTGTAGCTACTCCTTTACCACCGCCACGCTCTGGCCTCTCAGCAGTCAGCAGGCGCAGTCAGCAGGTCTGAGTGATTTTACACTGAGCAATTGGGCAGAAAAACCTGCTGTCACACTTTGCTATATTTACTTTTCAAATTTATTTTTTCTCAAGGCAGGTGATAAAAGCCCCAAGGTGAGTCTGAAAGGATACAGATTCACTTTCCTCAGCTAACCTCAACCTTTGGAATAGCTTGTGATGTCAAAGGAATGCACCTGGGTTAAACCAGGATGGGTTTTTATGTGAGAAATGAACCACGAAGACTCCAGTGTATGGAAGCCAGTGACTTCCTTATAATTACCAGTTACAATGTGCTGGAAGATCATTTTGGGTTTTAGTCTAACATATTATTTATATGTAACCTTGGCCCTGAGTTCATGGTGAATATTCTAAAAGCATTCTGGCTTTGAGGAAAGTGAGAGATGATTCCATAGAGTGAAAAAAAAAAAAAAGAAAAGAAAAAAGAAAACTTTCTCTCCCTCCATTTAGGAGGCTCTAAGACAATGACCCTTCAAGGTGATCAGTATTACACTCCCTTTCTTCCCTCCCTCCCGCCCTTTCTTCTTTCCTTCCTTCCTTCCTCCCTCTCTTCCTTCTGTCCTCCCTCCCTCCCTCCCTCTCTTCCCTCTTTTCTCCTCTTCTTCCTTTTTGTCTGCCTTCATTCCTTCCAAATATCCTCCGAGGGGATAAAACTACTGATAAAAATAATGAAGTCTATTATATCAGTCTTAGCTTTTGGTTGCTAAAAAGCTAAGCTCCTTCCAGGGATGGAAGGAGCAAGGGCTGGACTTTACCTTTTCAGAATTTAAAAAAATTCGAGAATTGATAGAATTGACAATACTATAAACTGATACCAGTTAAGATTTTGCTAGGCCCTAAGCTACGTCCTGGTAGTAACTGGCTCTTTAAAGGAAGTGTTTATCCTTGGCTGCTACAGTGAACTCACTTGTGACTTAGGGAAGTGAATTAACCCTTTTACCGGGGAGGCCTGCCTTTTATTTATAAATCATGTTTCCTAGGATCTAGAAATACCTAGGTTACTTAGTACTACCGTGTGTTATGAACTTTAAAAAATGCTTACTGCCTTCCTAACTACTGCTTTCATGGTTAAAAAAAAAAAAACTTCCCTGTACGTATTTTGTCTTTGTTCTTCTCCGTCAAATGAAACAAAAGTCTAGCTTAAACTTGAGTCATAGCAGATTTTTAAATTCATAGTAAAGATATAAAGTCTCACATTTTTTAAAAGAAAAGCCAAATTTAATGCTAAAATTCAAGGGACAGGGTTATTTTAAAAGTCTACTTATAGATCTGTGGCTTAATATAGATATATATTTTTCCATCCACAAATAGCAATTTAATACTGTTTCCAAACTGGACACTGGAGAATATTCCTGTGAAGCCCGCAATTCTGTTGGATATCGCAGGTGTCCTGGGAAACGAATGCAAGTAGGTAGGTATGAAATATCGAGAGGAACAAATGGTTTGCAATTAGGCTGAGAAGTGCTGCATTTGGGGGTAGAAGGAGCAAGGAGTAGGAAATGTCTGAGTGACCTGAAGGATAAACAGGAGGGAACGTTTAAAATTAACTTGATATGATGTGTTGCAAAGAAGCAAAGATGCTGTTTTTAAGCCATCTCCCAAATAAGCCAAAAATACTTAGTATTATATTTAACCACCTTTTTTTAGTTTTTTAAATAATTGTTTTTAAAATACAGTCTTCTGAGTAATCTTTCTTTCAAATAAAAGCTAAGTATCTTGTAGTCTAAATTGTTGAAGGTCCAGAAGTTTGAATTTCTGATTTTTTAAAAAATTCAGGAATGTATATCATTGATATTAGCCACCAAACTAATTCAGGTATTGACATTTAGAGTCAACTTTGCAGTTATTTAAGTAATCAGAAAGTATGTTTTTCAATGCTGCTTTTGAAATTATTTAAAAAATTCATCAGAACATCTTTAAAACTTAAGACATTATTTTCTCATTTCATTCATTTACATATGTTCTCATGGTTTTTGGTTTTTTGGTTTTCTTTTTGTTTTTTGGTTTTTTTGAGACAGAGTCTTGGTCTGTCGCCCAGGCTGGAGTGCAGTGGTGTGATCTTGGCTCACCAAAACCTCTGCCTCCTGGGTTCAAGCAATTCTTCTGCCTCAGCTTCCCTAGTAGCTGGGATTACAGGCGTGTCCACCACACCCAGCTAATTTTTGAATATTTAGTACTTGTACTGACAAAGAGTAAATATGTAAGAATCATGTTCAAATTAAACTGGTCCTAGTGGAAAAACAAACTTTAAAATTTTATTCATTTTGTACTTATGTGCTAAGAAAAAGTAACTAATACATCAAAACCATGACTTCCTAGATAAAATTTCTTAAGAGAAGGCAAAGGTAGACATTTAAATTAAACAGGACCATTTAAATGAAAGGAAAAAGAAACAGAAATAGTGCTGGTAGTATAAGGTAATGGTAAAAACAATGAAGACAGGCCAGGCACGGTGGCTCACACCTGTAATCCCAGCACTCTGGGAGGCTGAGGTGGGTGGATCACCTGAAGTCGGGAGTTCAAGACAAGCCTGACCAACATGGAGAAACCCCATCTCTACTAAAAATATAAAATTAGCCAGGCATGGTGGCACATGCCTGTCATCCCAGCTACTCAGGAGACTGAGCCAGGAAAATCACTTGAACCAGGAGGCAGAGGTTGCAGAGAGCCAAGATCATACCACTGCACTCTAGCCTAGGTAAAAAGAGT
The DNA here is from genome assembly GCF_030222135.1 of Aotus nancymaae. Lineage (NCBI taxonomy): Eukaryota > Metazoa > Chordata > Mammalia > Primates > Aotidae > Aotus > Aotus nancymaae. The sequence continues at coordinate 29,397,867 of NW_026988435.1, forward strand.
GAAACTCCATCTCAAAAAAAAAAAAAAAAAGAAAGAAAAGAAAATTTTTTCAAATTGCAGAAAGTAAAGCATAGATTTGCTGCTTTTTGGCTGCCTCACTGTCAAACTCCAGCAGACTCCGCTTACTCTGAGCTTTTCAGCAGTTTAGTTCCTTTTCTTTCAGTCAGAAAAATTGTGCCTTCCTTTTATAGAGGCTTTTTTTTTTTTTTTCCAAAAAAACCTCATGAATTATTTTCATACTTTATGTTACATTTTCTCTTCACTGAGGCATAATATGGCTGTATGACTTACTCAACAATCATAGGAAACAGCGAACAAGATGTAAGATGATAACTTACTCCTAATCCATTATCTTCTGTCTCCCATTGCATTGAAGAAAAATAAAAGAAAATTCATACCATGACTTAGCACTTACAGGACAAGACAAATTTTGGTCAGGATTTGCCTTAAGGGTGAATCCTTCATAGATGTCAAATTCATCGACAAACTACAAGAAACTTTTTTGGTCAGGTAATAGCCCTTACTTTGAATGTTTCATAGACGTCAAATTTATTGACTACTGCTACAAAGTAAATAGAAGGCACACTTTGGTTCTCAGGAATTTTACTTATTGATTTGACTTTGATTTGATTACGATTACTGTAAATTTTTTCTCTCTCTGCTTTTTTTTTAATCAAAGTAAATAAAAAGCTCAATACCCAAGCAAACTGAGTTTATACCAAGCGATAATTAATGTTTTCTACTCTGGTCAAATTCCTTAACCTTTCAAAAGATGTATCATGTTTCCTTTTTTAAAAATAATCAGTTAATGTTTTGGAGGTATTTAAGAAAATTAATAACACACTTGGCATTAGGAAAGAATTTTGAGACCAGAAGTCTTTTATGATAAGAAGATTCACTTAAACAATATCTCTAAAAAAGATCTTTTCCAAAAACGTACATTGCTTTAAAATATTTAAAATTACTGTTGAGAAAAATATTACCTAATATTTCCTCTAGGTTATTTAATCATAAGCTAACTAAAACTTGCTTTTCATTTTGTTTATTTTATTTTATTTTATTTTTTTGAGATGGAGTCTCACTATGTTTCCTAGGCTGGAGTGCAGTAGCGTGATCTCAGCTCACTGCAACCTCCGCCTCCCAAGTTCAAGTGATTCTCCTCTTTCAGCCAGGATTGCAGGCATGTGCCACCACACCCAGCTAATTTTTGTATTTTTAGTAGAGGCGAGATTTCACCTTGTTGGTCAGGCTGGTCTCAAACTGCTGACATCAGGATCCGCCTGCCTTGGCTTTAAAATGGGAATTCTTTGAAAAATTGCTCCTTTAATAAATATATGGAAAGTATCTAAATGGCAGAAGAGTGTGGCTCATGAAATCCTCATGGACAAGATGGAGAAATATGGTCCACACAATGTTTTAGTGGATCCACACATAGTTGAATCCCATGCTCAGAGAATGTTAATAAATTGTGTTGTATGACAGGAGGTGTCTACTGGCCTGTTACATAGCTCTTTCCTACACAAAGTCATTTTCATCATGTTATTAATGACTTGAATGAGAGTATTTTTAATAAAATTCTCAATTTGCAGAAATGTTAAGCTTGGAAGGTTAAGAAGTAATTATTGAGCAACAGAATCAATCTGGGGAGAAGAAAAAAAACCTCACAAGTAGTTATTTCCAAACTTAGGTCCAAAAAAATCCAGTTGCATTACACACATTAGAGGATAGATTCCTTGATAGCCATAGGAAAAGCCTCAGGGCATTTAATTCATTTTTAATAAATGGGATAACAGTTTAGTTGCATATATATAAGTGGCTGTGTATACACACATACACAGACACACACACATATTCAAGAAGGAAGATATTTCTTATACTTAGTTTTACAGAATCACAATGATGTGTGCTCTTTTTAAGAGACAGTCTCACTCTGTCACCTAGACTGCAGAGAAGTAGTGCAATCATAGTTCACTATACTCTCAAACTCCTAGGCTCAAGTGATCCTCCAGCCTCAGCCTCCTGAGTAGCTGGGACGCCAGGAATGCACCACCATACATTTATGGCTAGTTTTTTTATTTTTATTTTTTAGAGATGGGTTCTTGCTATGTTGCCTAGGCTGGTCTCAAATTCCTGGCCTCAAGCAGTCCTCCCACCTCAGCCTCCTGAGTAGCTGGGATTACAGGCATTGAGCCAACATGCCGGGCACCACATGCTTTCTTTGATACTGAGTTTTTCGTTATTTGCTAAATTGACGCAGATGATAATGTAGGAGAATTTTAAGTAAGATACGGGGTAGGGAGTGGCAGTAGAATACTTGAACTCATTGAACTTCAAAGATTGCTTCCAATCTGATATTTAATCCTGTGAATTATTACCCATCTCCAAAGGAATGCAAAAGAATACCATACATTTTATTTTTTTAATCTAAGAAGTTTCTAAAGTTTAGTATTTTTCCAAAGCTTAAGTTCTGTTAATATTTTTAATCAATTTTGAACCATGTCTTAGAAGTGAGTTAGTTGAACAGGCTTCAGAGTCGTTAAAGTACGCTGTATGGTATAGCTGCAAAGGGGACCTTTTTTTGAAACTTTTCAATTTAATGACTGCATCTGTCTGTGTAATCCACATAAATTTATGCATGGTTTATTTTACATTCCAGATGATCTCAACATAAGTGGCATCATAGCAGCCGTAGTAGTTGTGGCCTTAGTGATTTCCGTTTGTGGCCTTGGTGTGTGCTATGCTCAGAGGAAAGGCTACTTTTCAAGTAAGTGAATTTTACCCTTCTTTGGCAGATAACTTTCTGTGGCTATGGAGTTTATTTATGAGAACTCTTTCTCCTAGAAATGTTTGTTTGTTTGTTTCTGAGACAGAGTCTTGCTCTGTCGCCCAGGCTGGAGTACGGTGGCAAAATCTCTGCTCAGTGCAACCTCCACCTCCCAGTTTCAGGTGATTCTCATGTCTCAGCCTCCCAGGTAGCTGGGATTACAAGTGTGCACCAACATGCCCAGCTCATTTTTGTATTTTTAGTAGAGATGGGGGTTTTGCTATGTTGGCCAGGCTGGTCTTGAACTCCTGGCCTCAAGCAATCTGCCTGCCTTGGCCTCCCAAAGTGCTGGGATTACAGGAGTGAGCTAATGCACCCGGCCCTCTCCTAGGAAGTTCTAATAAACTCTGGAGAATATTGTTCATTTATCTTCTGCTATAGAAAATGTTCAGGATGACATGCAGGTGGCTTATGAAACGCCTTGGCAAACCTAGGAAGTAAAGGCAGAACTGCCTAGTTACAAAATTCCAGAAAGCACCACAGAATATGCAAGAGTCATCCTTGGAGTGGTACAGTGCAGTGAGACAGAGTTTTCCATGTGAATAGATATTTATAGCATCTTTGTATGGTTTTAGGATATTTTTATTTTAAGTTAGGAATTGTGTATCTCAAGATATAAGTTGATTTCTAATTTTACAAGAAATTTCATTGAAATAAATAAGTGAAATATTTTATCAGTGTAGAACAGTGAAATGTTGAATGTTAAATTTAGGACAACTATATTTGGAAGAGACTTAATTGTTCAGCCAGGTGTGATGGCCCATGCCTATAATCCTACCACTTTGGGCGGCCAAGTCGGGTGGATCACTTGAGGTCACTAGTTCAAGATCAGCCTGGCCAACATGGTGAAACCCTGTCTCTACTAAAAATACAAAAATTAGCCAGGATTGGTGGCATGTGCCTGTAGTCCCAGCTACTCAGGAGGCTGAGGCAGGAGGATCACTTGAACCTGAGAGGTGGAGGTTGCAGTGAGCCTAGATCGTGCCACTCCACTCTAGCCTGGGCAATGAACAAGACTCTATCTCAAAAAAAAAAAAAAAAAGAGACTTGTTCGATCAAAACTAGAAACCTATTGTATTTAAGAGAGCTACTTCTGTACACAGTATTTAGTTCTACAAGTTTAGACCTCTTGTCACTTCACACCTCCATTTGATGATGTAATAGGTTTGACATAAATGGGTAAGATTGAAAAATGTTTTATTCTCTTAATGCATTTCTTCACTCCCTCTTTAATCTTATTTGAGAGCTCAGAAGCTACAGCACTCCATCAGTGTATAAAATAGTGTATAAAATAGAATTTTCAATTGAATTCTAAATAAATTTATAGCATATACAAGCTCTAGACTCATTGTTTTCCAGTGAACATTAATTTTGGAATTTAGATTTTTAAATAATTTTTTTTTGAGACAGAGTCTCACTCTGTGACCCGTGCTGAGTGCAGTGGTGTGATCACAGCTCACTGCAGCCTTGACTTTACGGGCTCAAGTGATCTTCGCACCTCAGCCTTCTCAAGTAGCTGGGCCTACAGGCACATACCACCACGCCTGGCTAATTTTCTTTTATTTTTTTGTAGAGACAGGTTATTGCTCTGTTGTTCAGGCTGGTATTAATGTCTTGGGCTCAAGCAATCCTCCCACCTCAGCCTCCCAAAATGCTAGGATTACAGGTGTGAGCCACCACTCCTGGCCTTAAAAAATTTTTTATACCAAAATAAAACTTAAATATAAAATGTGTTTCTGATAATACCTACAACTAGGTATTATGTCTCATAAAATGTTTCAGTGGACATGGATTCAAAGAGATGCCCTATAATTAAGAATAACCGGGCTGGGTGTAGTAGCTCACACTTGCAATCCCAATACTTTGGGAGGCCGAGGTGGGAGGATCACTTGAGCCCAGGACTTCGAGACCAACCTGGGTAACATAGGGAGACCCTGTCTTCACAAAAAATCAAAAATTAGCCAGGCATAGTTACACACGCCTTTAGTCCCAGCTACTCAGGAGGCTAAGGTAGGGGGATCGCTTGAGCCCACAAGGTCGAGGCTGCAGTGAGATGTAATCTCACCACTGCATTCCAAGCTGGATAACAGGGAAAGACACTGATCAAACAAACGAAAAGAACTGCTCTGTCAATTAATACTTGCTCAGTACTTCAATACAGTCCACTGTAATATAACTTTATGAATTGAATCCAGCTGTGTCCCCCTGCTGGTCACCAGTGAAAATACAGACAAATAAGATTACTCTAAAAACTCTAGTCATCTTTATCTATACTTGAAAAGAATACTGGTCTGAATTTTTAAATGAGGAGTTAGTGAACAAATTTTTCTTAAAATTAATTAAAAGTTGACTTGAATATTAGGAGTTCGTTATCTAAGAATGTTACTCTCGTTTTCATCTGGCAGAAAAATCTATCCAAGAGAATCATATTCTTGAACTTACGTTTAGGACAAAGGTTGGCAAACTACTACCTGTGGACCAAATCTGCCCTCCCCGCCTATTTCTTTATGGCCTGTGAACAAAAATGGCTTTACAGATGAACATTTGCAATCTATTCAATGATAGGGACTACTGAACCCCAATTAAGAGAAATGTTGTCTTCCTCTAGAAAATTCAATTTTTCTAATAGGCCTGTATTTGAAGACTTTTATTTTTATTAGTGTTTTTTGTTTTGTTTTGTTTTTGAGACAGAGCCTTGATCTGTCACCCAGGCTGGAGTACAGTAGCACAATCTCGGCTCACTGCAGCCTCTGCCACCTGAGTTCAAGCAATTCTCCTGCCTCAGCCTCCTGAGTAGCTGGGATTACAGGCACCACTACACCCAGCTCACTTTTTTTTTTTTTTTTTTTTTTTTTTTTTTTGAGACGGAGTTTCGCTCTTGTTACCCAGGCTGGAGTGCAATGGCGCGATCTCGGCTCACCGCGACCTCCGCCTCCTGGGTTCAGGCAATTCTCCTGCCTCAGCCTCCTGAGTAGCTGGGATTACAGGCACGCGCCACCATGCCCAGCTAATTTTTTGTATTTTTAGTAGAGACGGGGTTTCACCATGTTGACCAGGATGGTCTCGATCTCTTGACCTCGTGATCCACCCGCCTCGGCCTCCCAAAGTGCTGGGATTACAGGCGTGAACCACCGCGCCCCAGCCTCATTTTTGTATTTTTAGTAGAGACGGGGTTTCAGCATCTTGGCCAGGCTGGTCTTGAACTCCTGACCTCATGATCTACCCATCTTGGCCTCCCAAAGTGCTGGGATTACAGGTGTGACCCACCACACTTGGCCTTATGTTTTTTATTTTATCCATAAAAATTTTTGGAAATTTCTTTGCTGTCTTGTTACATAAGTACCTACCTAGTATCCTCTTGGCTCCAAAGCCTAAGATGTTTGCTGTATGACTCTTTACCAAATAAGTTTGCCAACTCTTAATTTAGAAGGTGTAAACATCAGCAAGTGAAGATTAAAATGAATAAGAATAAATTAAACCCAAACTCATTTTTTATATGAATCTGTATCATACCATAATAACCCTTGCATTAATGATATATACTTATTCTTTTGTAGAAGAAGCCTCCTTCCAGTAAGTATACTTTCTTACAATGCATGTCTTTCCCCTATGTCAACTAATTTTCTAATAATCATCTGTTTAAAGTCAAAAGAGGGAAGTTGGGTTATTTGTGTAGGTTTACTCTCCCAAGAAGTTACTCAAGTTTATCAAGAAATACATCTGTATTAGGCTGTTTTTGCACTGCTATAAGGAAATACCCGAGACTGGGTAATTTATTTTAAAAAGAGGTTTAATTGGCCCACGGTTCTGCAAGCTGTACAAGCCTGGCACCAACACTACTTGGCTTTTGGGGAGACCTCAGGAAGCTTTTACTCATGGCTGAAGGTGAAGAGGGAGCAGGCACATCACATGGCAAAAGCAGAAGCAAGGTTGGGGAGGTACCACATGTTTAAACAAGCAGATCTCAAGAAAACTCAGTCACTATTCTGAGGACAGCATCAAGGGGGCGGTACTAAACCATTCGTGAGAAATCACCCCCATGATCTAATCACCTCCCACCAGTCCCCACCTCCCTCCAACACTGGGGATTACAATTCAACCTAAGATTTGGGTGAGGCAAATATACACTCTACCAACAACCCACTTCACACTTCATACCTACTTGTAAATGATAGTGCAGAGAGAAGGATGATTATCCACATGAGAATACGGTCACTAATTTGATTTCATAGGCATTTCCATAAGCTACTTTTAAAAAAACATATTTACTGTATTTTGCCAAATTGAAATTTTTCGAATAAAATTTTAGTTAACTTTTTTTGTTTTTTAAGACAGAGTCTCACTCTTTCACCCAGGCTGGAGTCCAGTAGTGTGAGCTCCACTCACTGCAACCTCCGCCTCCCGGGTTCAAGTAATTAATTGTCTGACTCAGCCTCCCGAGTATCTGGGATTACAGGTGCCTGCCACCATGCCCGGCTAATCTTTGGTATTTTTAGTAGAGACAGGGTTTCACCATCTTGGCCAGGCTGGTCTTGAACTCCTGACCTTGTGATCCACCTCGGCCTACCAAAATGCTGGGATTACAGGCCTGAGCCACCGCGCTCGGCTAACAGTCATTTTTTAATATTAATTGAATACCAATTTCATGCCTAACACTGTTGTAGGGACAGGGGATACAGTAGTGAACAAAACAGGCCAAAAACCCCAAAAAACTCTGCCTTATGGAGCTTACATTCTAATAGAGAAAGGCAGAGAGGAAACAGATAATACTATACAGTATATTAGACAGGGATAAGTATTATGGAGAAAAATAAAACAAATAAGATAATATAGATACAAAGGGTAGGAGTGGAGATTGTAATTTCAAATAGGATGGTCAAGAATGATCTAATAAGTGGTTTTTGAAAAAGGCCTGAAGAGGGTGAGGAAGCAAGTCATGCAAATAACCGTGAGAAGAGCGTTCAGGCAGAAAGGAGAGAGCAAATGGAAAGATCCTGAGGCCAGGCAAGCCTAGAGTATCTGAGGGATGTCAGCGGGACCAGGGTGGCTGGAACGGAGTGAGAGAAACAGAGGAAATGAGTGTACAAAAGTAGTATGGAGTCCCTTTTAAGAAGTTGTGAGGAGTCTGGCTCTGTTTCTCAATAAGATAGATAGAAAGTCACTGAAGGGCTTTAAGCAGAGGAGTGGTGTCATCTTACTCAGTTCTTCAAAACTCACACTGGTGTCTCTGCTAAGAATAAACTACGACCAAAGGTGGAAGCAGGGAGATCAGTTAGGAAATTGCACTAAGTGAGGCAAGAGAAATGGTGGCCGGTATCAAAGCAGTAGTGTTGGAGATGCTGAGAAGTAATAGTGTTTTGGACATAATGTTTTAATCACTTGCTGATCTGTTGGATGTGGGCTGTGAGAGAAACAAAGATATCGAAGATGGCTTCGGGGTTATGAGAAGGATGGAGTTACCATTTATGGAAGTGTGGAAGATTTCAGGAGAGAGTTTGGGAGCGGTGGTGGGGACAAGTGGAGATGTTGAAGTGTTTGGAATTTTAATATTTGATGTGTTTATTTGATTCTAAGTAGAGGTAATCAGTAAGTAACTGAATATTCAAAATCTAGAGTTTGGGAAAATAACTGGAAATAGAATTATAGAGTCTTTGGTGTATGAAATATGGATGAGCCCCCCAGAGCCCTGCAGTTTATGTATACTTGTTTTATGACTGTCCTGCTTGTACGTATGAATATAGCAGACCGAACTTCGGCTCTGTGACGTAGACAGAAGATGACAAACTATGCGCAGCCATGGCAGCTGGGAGTAGAGAAGACATACTGAAGCCATGGCATTAGATGGTTTGCCATCTCCTCATTCCTTTGAAGAGTCAGCTGCTATTGACTTCCTGTTCCCTGATTTCTGGCTCAATCCTGGTCTCTCAGCCTCATAAGATCCTAATACAAGTCTAGGTTGAAGTTCAAATTATCAAGAACTAGTAGTAACAAAGCCAGTGAGTTCAGAAGGGCAGGGTAGCCTGAAAGTGTTGCTGCTTCCCACCCCTAACCTCCAGGTGATTGTGAGGACTTCTGCCTTTATTGAGTGACATAGAATGTAATCGGAAGGTTTTGAGCAGAGGGGAGACATTATCTTACATAAGTGGGAAGGGTCACATTGCTGCAGTGAGGGAGGTTATTCTTCCATCAATATCTCTAGCAAATCAAGTAGCCATCTGGTGGGGAGTAACTTCATTCCTAGACGTATGCCCTCACATTCATTAAATCTGTGGCCTTCAAAATATGCTGAATGACGAAATGGATGACTGGAACCCTAGTCACCCTGTAAAACTTTCTTTCCATGGAAAAATAAATACATTTTGAGATTATAATAGTCAAGCTTTCAAAATGTTAAATGTTAATTAAATGTTAATATATTAAACTAAAAGTTAATTAAATCTCTGGTTTGTGTATTCCACACAAATCTTTAGTATGCTAGTCCTAGGCTACATTTATATGCAGAAGGCTTCACAAACACTGATGTTTTATTGCATGACTTTCTCTGTGAATACTGTCTGTAAATATAAGAAATTCAGTAATAATTGTTATCTTTTCTTCTACCTGACTAAGATAAATGTTCATGTTCTGCTGGAAATGTATGGAAGTAAAATTAACTAAAAGAGCATATGTGTTCCAGATGAAAGTGATAATAATATAGTAAATATTGTCTTTTATATTCCACAAATAGGAAGAGTAATTCTTCATCTAAAGCCACGACAATGAGTGAAAATGTGAGTATTTTTAAAGCATATTTATAGAATGAATGTCTTTAGGGAATAGGGCAGGGAAATGAAGTAATTATATGGACTTTGTGAATTTTCACTTTTGGTACACTTTGCACTAGTGTCTATCACTGTTATTTAAAAGGAGCTAAGTAAATATTAGTTTCCTTACCCTGTCTGGGATGGCATGATAGAGATACCTGGCATTTCCAGTTGCAGAAGTGATATTTAATCATTTCATTATTTGTTTCATGGTATTTTCTATATAGTCTTCCTTATTAGCATGACTAGTTATTAGCTTTTTGAAAGATGAGTAAATTAAAACACAGTTTCTTACAGGATAACAGTGGTGGAGCTGGGACCCAGGCCCTTTTCTTCCCTGTAGTTTGACCAAGCAGAGTGTTGCCAGCAGATCTGTGGTTCTAGGACTCGCCTTTGGTTCTCTGAAGCACTTGGAAAATTTCAGGGCTAGGCAATGTCTTAGTCATTTGGGCTGCTATAACAAAAATACCATACACTGGAAAATTTACAAACAACAAATTTATTTTGTTTTGGAGGCCGGGAAGTCCACAGTCAAGGTGCCAGTAGATTCAGTGTCTAGTGAGAGCCTGTTCCTCATGGATGGAGCCTTCCTGCCGTGTCCTCACATAGTAGCCGGAGCAAAACAAGCGCCCTCTGGCCTCTTTTATAAGAGCACTAGTTCCATTCATGAAGGTTCTCCCCTCACCACCTAATCACCTCCTGAAGGCCCCACCTCTTAATATTACTGCATTAGGGATTAGGTTTCAACATGTGAATTCTGGGGGACACAAACACTCAGACCAGAGCACAGACTATCCTCTGTTAGAACCGAAAGGAACATTTCAGAAGTGTTCGAAAAGACATAGTAATTAACCAACTCAGAGGGTTTAAGGAACATCATTTAGACTTTTGGACGCTTTGTAAACATTACATTGACACAGTAAATACCATCGTTGCTCAGATTTTGTATGAGCATTGAAGGATATTCAGCCTTCTGGATGATTTCTCAGGAATATAGTGGGTTGGGCTGGGGGGAGTTCCTATGGTTTTAGAGGCCTAAGTCATTTCTTGAGAAACAAAGGATGGGTTCTCAAACACTTTACTCATCTACGGCAGGAATTCTCTCAGATTTCCTCTCAGTAGTCTGGGGTGGTAGGGCAGGGAGCCTGGACATCAGTATTTTAAATGCTTAAGTGATTTTAATGGGTAGTAGTGTTTAACACTCACCCACTTTAAAATTTTGATTTTTAAAAATTACCTGTTTCAGAAACTACTACAAAAGCTACCTTACTTTATGGTTTACTACACTAAAAGCATACTGACATTTAATTAGGGGACAAGACACTTCGCTCCTATAATTTTTATTCCTACAATGAATGGAATGTCTTTGTTCCTTAAATTTAGGGACAGTAATCTTAGAGTGTGGAACTGAATACTCCCATCCCTCCAAACAGTGTAAAGCACCTTGAGGCTAAACTGAATGAACAAAAGCCATTCATTTTTTTTCTTTGCCTTCCTCTCGGTTGCCCTTATCAGCTAAGAGCTAGAGTCTTCAGTTCTCTTGTGCCCTACCACAGGGTTTCTCATCCTCAGCACTACTGACATTTTGGGCCACAACATTCTTTAGTGTAAAGTGCTGTTCTGTACATCATAGGCATCCTGTGATGCCTGGCCTCCAACACTGGATTCCCGGAGCAACAGAACAGGCCTGGCCTCCAACACTAGATGCCGGGAGCATCCTCCTAACAGGATTTCTCCGGCTCTGCCTTCCAGTCCTACTCTTTCTTTACTCTCTGAGCCAAGCTTCAGAGTACCTTGTCTGCTAGGAGTTAGTTCATTAGTTCCCCATAAAACAGGTTTAATTAACTATATACTGGTTTGTACCTATAAAATTTTTATAATATAGCTTGATATTCATAAGATTATGTTTCTTTAAATATGAATTAATATATTTATACTTGGTTTTTCTCTCTTTTCCTAGGATTTCAAGCACACAAAATCCTTTATAATTTAGACTCCACTTTTGAGATACACCAAAACCATGGTTGTTACACAAGTTATTAAACTATTATAAAACTCTGCTTTGTCTGACATTTGCAAAGAGGTACATGAGGAAGTGAAATTGGTATTTCATTATAATATTTATGACTACTAACTCACCTGAACTTGTTATTTTCAACAAATAGTTCTGTCCACACCTAAAATACGGTCTGGCTTCTTGTATCTGGACTAAGTTAAAAGAATCAAAATACTTCATAATATTCTGGGCTTTGGGTAATGTTAACCATGTCCTAACTTCAAGAGAACGTCACTAAAATGTAACATACTGATGGTGAAGTTAATCCACAGATCGTGAAACTATAAATCAGACTCTGCAGGAGAGTCTGATTTAGGGGGTCCAATAAATCTCTGACAGATGCAAAAGGAACCTCTGGTCTCATTTCTGCCAGAATCCTCTTCTCTCCCCCAGTATCATTTTTATTTAGTATCATCATTATTCCGACGCTCATTCATCACTAACATGTCCACAGAAGGGAGGAAGTGGAATGGGTCTTAGGCCAAGGATTCGCACTTTGTGTTTACTTTCATTTCTGAGAACTAAAAGCAACATCAAAAGAAATCTCAAATGCTGGAGCTCACAGGTGTGCACCATAGGATTTGCCTGGTGTGTGTCACTGATTTCTTCATTAATTCTGATGATCAAACACAAACCCAAGTGGCTTATTTCACCCCAGTGCTGCTTGCCACTGCTTCCTTCTCCTAAGATTCCTTTGAAGAGGATCAGTGACCTTGACATCAGAACTCTCCACTGGAGCCTACGCAAGTTTGGAGATGCCTTTCCCTGCGTGAGTGGTGACTTCACATCTTTCTGTCTCTAAAAATTGTGCAGTGAAATTCCGGGCCAAGTCCCTTGCTCAGGGGTTGCCAATTCTGCTTTCGGACAAGGAGGGATGTGGAAGGAAGAAAAAATAATTGTCTACAAGGAAAATGAGATGAAAAAGCTCAGCGACTCCCTGCATCTGGCACCCATCTTAATACATAGCGGGCACACTAGAAACGAATCAAATGAAAAGTGGGGCTAATGTGGGTTTCTCAACTGCTTAACCACAGAAGCCTCCAGCTACTATTACAATGTAAAAACTCCAATGATCCATTTATCAGAGCAATTAGGCTATGTTAAAAATACCGAATTGATACTGAAAATAAAATATGGCCAGGGCATGTCCTGTTCTTCCGAGCAAATCTGGATAAAAACATCGCTTGCTACCTTTGACAACTGTGAACATGGTTAACCTTCTTTCAAAAGAGTTCACTCTTTCTTTCTACCCAATCGGCAAAGCAAATACCCAGGATTCACCAAACAAATGGATTAAGCACCTAACAAACGGATTAGGCACTGAATGCCTAGCATGTGCCTGGACACCAGGCCACTGGGAAGATGTCTGTGACTCTGATGCCCTTTGACGTGTCTGTGACATTCTATGTCTCTCACCAGATCCCTCCCTGGAGGTTGGGCTTTTGTAACATGGCTCTGCCCCCAGAATCAGATTTTCATGAGTCAGGGAGTGGCAAACATTTTCTGTACAGAGACAGAAAGTAGATATTTTAAGTCATAAGGTCCCACAACTACTTGACTCTGCCATTGTAGCACAAAGGCAGCCATAGACAAAATAAGCAAATGGTCATGTCTGTGTTCCAATAAAACTTTATTTTCAAAAACTGCAGGCACAGACAAGATTTGGCCCACAGGCATAGATGCACAACTCGTCGTGATGAAGGACAAAAAAAAAAAAACACCTGTCTACAAGCTTTTGTAAGAAATCAGGCTAAATGGTGCCTACATTTTAGTTGGAAGATTTCTTTGGTTTGAGGAATCCTTTCCTCTTTCATTGGCATGCCAAGAGGATAGATGACTCTGAAAGACATCTCTTCAGACATACCTGTCATCACACAAGATCAACTTCTTCCGGTTTAAATGACACAAATCCATATTGTGGGAAAAATATGTAGTGCCTTAGCTTCACTAACAGCTGAAAAACTTATTTTTAAGACCTCAAAGGCTAGAGGATTCATTTTATGCAGTGTGAACATCTAACACTCTATTTGTGTCAAATATATATTGTACCTTAACTTAAACTATTTTAATAGCTAGGTAAAAAAAATCCTTGTATAAAGAATGCTTTCTCCCACACAAAGGGCACAGTATTGAGCACTAATTTCCTAATTATTAAAAGTATATATATCTATATCTCTCTATATATATATCTGTGGGTCACCGGTGTCCAGACTTGTATTTCCATTTGCATTTACTTGAGAAACTTGAATACTAACAATTGGTAAAATCCCATTGTAATTCTTAGAGCATTTTGACTTTTATTTTCCTGAAGCGAATTGTGTTGTATAAAGATTAGGGCTTTAGAATCTTTTTTAGCAAGCTTTGTTTTGTTTACATTATTATTGTTGCTATTGTAACTAGATTTAATTTCTTTTTAGTTGGGGGTTTGACCTAAATAAATCTGGACTGATTGTTTTTCAATACAACTTTGCAAAGAGCTTCCTTCATCCACAGGTGGCTTTGTTTGATTAAAGTCTACCCTGATAAAAACAGCTTAACTTGTTAAACTTTTTAGCCCCAAAAAACAGTGCAGGAAAGAGTCATCCACCTATTGTTGTTCAAAAAACCCAGGAAACTACATTCTCTTCTTACCTTCTGTAGCTACAAGGCTAGCTGCTCATTAGCTGCTTAAAATTAGAATCTCATCATCTCTGTTTGGATGGCTGCCAACTTCTCAAATGCTGAGCAAAATGCTCTGAAAATAAAAAGGAAAAACTATTTATTGAACACTTTATATATGTCAACGGTGGGGATTGATGGGGGTGAGGATGTATAAAATCTCATTCATCTCAACAATGCTCTAAAGTGGGTAAGGTCATCAATTTGCAGATGAGGCAACAGACTGAGTTAATGACTTGCCTAGTTCACAGAGCTGAGGAGTGAGGAATCAGGATCTGTGGGGACCCAGATCAGTCTGATCCAGGATGTTTCATTCACCATGTTTTTCTCTACCCCTAGAGTTACTTCCTTTTAAATTCTCTGTTGCTGTTGAGATGGAGTTTTGCTCTGTCACCGAGGTTGGAGTGCAGTGGCGCGATCACAGCTCACTGCAGCTTCGACTTCCCAGGCTCAAGTGATTCCCCCAGCTCAGCCTCCCTAATAAAGACTTGGAACCACAGGTGTGTGCCACCATGCCCGGCTAATTGTTACTTTATTGTAGTTTATTTCTGTAGAGCGGCATCTTATATTGCCATGCTAGTCTCAAACTCCTGGGCTCAAACACTCCTCCCTCTTCGGCCTCGGAAGCATGCTGGGCGTAAGCCCACTCCTTTTAAATACTTGTGTTCTGCTGTCACATGTTCCCTTCATCCTCAGTTATCTCTGGCTGCTCCATGGCCTTCCTAGTCTCACAGCCAGGCAAAATATCTTTTTGTCATGCCTTCCCCCAACCCAGTCTAAATATCACAGTGGACCATTTCATTATCGTCCACTCTCCTCTCATTCTCCAAAGATGCCCAAATCTCTAATATTATTTTGGAAAATATTGAGGCTAACAAGGATGAATGCATTTAAATCCTATGACTACCGCTGCCCCTTCCTCTCTCTAATCTCTCCATCTTTAACCTCCCATTTATTCATTGACTACATCATTTATTGCCTTGATTCTTTATTCACTACTTTTATCCTTTATCTCAGGTTTTACTACTATCTCAACTTTTGTGTCCTGGGAACTTCCACCCTCAAGTACCTCTCAGTTTCGAACTCTCCAGTTCCAAAAGCTCCTTTCCCCTCCAAATCTCTTCTTCCCCCATCCCATCTGTCAGTTGGCCCCATTTCTCTCGAACAATGTCAACTCCCTTCTCCCTTCCCCTGGCTAACAGGTTTTCTCTCTTCCTTTACCTAGTCTATCACAACATCTAAATTCCTCAGCCTGAATTCAAGGTTCAACATATCCCATCATATTGTCATAGCCTACCTGTTCAGCTACATGTTCTACTAATTTCTTTGGTTGCCTTATGCACCCATCAAACTGATTCATGGTCATTTTATCTTAACCCATTTCCCCTTCTCTTCTATACATAGACTTACAATACCCCATCCACCCGGAATGCTAGTTCTCCTAACCACAAGACTTGTATTCTATCTACCCTTTAAGAGACAGTCAAATTCTACCCCCTCTAGGACAGCCTTCTCTCACTTCCCCTGCTGGAAAAGGTTTCTTCTCTGCATTTACATAATCCTTGATTTACTTACTGGTTTCTATCTCATAATAGGGATGAATATATCTGACACTCCTACCAATCTGGAAGCATTTTCAGGAAAAAAACATGTTTTAGACAACTTTATAAACCCCAGAGAATTTAACAGCATCTAACATGTAGTTGGTATTTAATAAGTGATTAGTTTTTAAAAACCAAAAGAACACTTGTCAAAGAGCAAATTTAGTAATTATAAAATTTCCCCATAAATTTAGTTAGAATATTAATAAACAATTATATTCTGAAATATGTAATATGTTATCTAATATGTGAAGTTACAAAATTGTTCCATGAATGAAGGCTGGATGGAAACTATTTTTCTCATACCATAGTCTTTTAGCAATTAGACATGAACTTCCATGCAGTTCTTAGGAAGTTCTTCAAGTATTTTTCCAACTTTCAAATTTTAAAATTTAATTTTCCATCTTTTGTTTTCGGAACATTTTAGTGTTAACTGGTTAAGAAATTTAAGGTAAACTAAAAGCTTTCATTTGTGATACTTTCAATACTTGTTTACCTTTCAATATATTCCAAGTGTTTACTTGACCAGGTATGAAAAAATGTACTAATTTAGACAAGAGTGTAAAATGTCTTTTTACTTTCTATCAAGAAAATGCTCTCAAAACAAGTGAACAGTGTGTGTCAACAAAGGACCTGTTTAACTTCAGATTGAAGGCAGGCTGTTTCAAAGCTCCATTTCACAATCTCTTTAAACTTTAAGTGTGCTATTTATAAAACTTCTTAAAGATGGTATAAAAATAGAGATTTATCAAGAGAGCTATAGTTGGATTCCTAAAGTTGCTTATGCTTTTTTTTTTTTTTTTTGAGATGGAATCTCACTCTGTCACCCAGAATAGAGTGTAGTGGCACGATCTCAGCTTACTGCAACCTCCTGGGTTCATGTGATTCTCATGCCTCGACCTCCTGAGTAGCTGGGATTACAGGTGCTGGCCAACATTCTGGGCTAATTTTTGTATTTTTAGTAGAGAAGGTGTTTTACCATGTTGGCCAGCCTAGTCTTAAACTCCTGACCTCAGTGATCCACCTACCTCAGGCTCCCAAAGTGCTGGGATTACAGGCGTGAGCCACTGTGCCCAGCCAACTTCTTAATTTTTCATTCTCAAACTTTCTTTCCAAATATTTACTGTTGAATTTTAACTGTTGAAGTTACTGTAGGTTAAGAAACATTTTTTTCTAAATTTTAGGACAACATACACCAAAAAGAATGAATAAAATTTTATAAAGATGATATATTCATGTAACAGGACGTTAATTGGGACTTTCTCTGTTGCCCAAAGACTAAAAACAAGTATCCCACTTTCTAGGGAAAATGAAGGCTAGACACAGTGGCTCACAGCTGTAATCCAAGCACTTTGGGAGGTTGAGATGGGAGGATCATTTGAATTTAGAAGTTCAAGAACAGCATGGACAACACAGTGAGACTATCTCTACAAAAACTGAAAAACTAGCTGGGTGTGGTGACATGCACCTGTAGTCCCAGCTACTAGGGAGGCTGAGACAGGAGGATCACTTGAGCCCAGGAGGTTGATGCTGCAGTGAGCTGTGATCACACCATGGCAACTCCAGCCTGAGCAGAAGAGCGAGACGTTGTCTCAAAAAAAGAAAAAATGAGAAATACACTGGGTATAAATACCCCTTCACTGTTCAGGAAGAGACAGCTACCCTGAAATAATTTCTCCAGTCCACTACTCCTCTTTACCCTTTACCTCATCACACAGTCCATATAAGCTGGAGTGTGTATGTATGGATTTGGGATGGAAAAGAATGAGGGGACAGAAAGAGACAGAGAATGAATTGTCCAAATTGTGTGACAGAGAATGCGTTTTCCAAGTCATGAGAACCATTCCCCAACTCACCCCCAAGGGAAGTAAAGAGAATATTTAAGAGAATCACTTGCAAATGAAGGCACCTGCCAAGGAAAAAGGAGCTATTTTAGCAGGTGGAAAGGGAGCTGGAAAAAAATATCAAGAGGGGGAGGGCCAGGCATGGTGGTGTGTGCCTGTAGCCCCAGCTACTCTGAAGGCTACACTGGGGGGACTGCTAAAGCTCAGGAGTTCAAGGCTGCAGTGAGCTATGATCAAGCCACTGCCTGGGCAACAGAGCAAAATCCCATCTCTTTAAAAAAAGGAGAGCAAGGTAAGGGAGGATGGTAAAACACCCGTTTTCCCAAGATTTATTAGGTCAAAGACAAGTGTTCTGTGGGTCCAGTAGGCATCACTAAAGTAGCTGGCCTTGAGCCTTCTTGCCAGTGTCTCACCAGAGCAAACATCGGAAACAGTATGTACTTACCATTCCAGTGGGAGCTAAGGGGAATCTGGAAGGGAGTTGGAGTGAACCTGCCATTTAGGGGAATGGAATCTGTACGACTGGGAAGACCTCCTCAGCCACAGGGCCCCCCAAGAACTCATACATGCACTTTACGAGAGAGCTAGCATTGGGAAGGCTGCTACTACCCTAGAAGCAGCAATAATCAGAGAAACAGTAACAGCCAAAAACAAACAAAAATGCTTACACTAAATGTTAAATAAGTAAAAATTGCCTAGCCTTCTTGGGTTACTATTAAAGGTAGTGCTATATAAGTAACAGACACATGTCCCTTTCTAGTTCTCCTTACCTCTCCTCAACTCAAATTTCCTCTTCGTATAAGGACACCAGTCAGATAGGATTAAGACCTACCCTAAAGGTCTCATTTTAACTTAAAGTCCTTGTTATGAGGTAGTGGGGGTTGGGCTTCAATTCATTCAAAGTATGAATTTTGGGAAAACACAATTCAGTCCACAACACCAGACAAGGGGGAAAATAACCATTTAAAATAACCAGAAGCCTGAGGTCATTTGTCATAATCACATAAGGTGGTTCTGAATGGTTAAGTGTGGGACAAGGAGTGACCTGGCAGGCTGAAGTGCTGCACAAAGGCCAGAGTTTGCAGAGTTGGAGCAACCTGGCCAACAAGAGGAAGGGGTTCTGAGGAATACAAAGCCTTCGTTAAGATCCATGACTCACAGCACCACGAGAGGTTCAGCTGGAAAACAGGGAGTGCTTGCCTGACCAAAGTTTAAATGTAAATGCACTGCCCTGTAATATAGGGAACCAGAATAGGATGCTTCTTACAGTCAAACAGAACCCTGTTTCAATAATGAACAACAATACTGGGATATCCAAGCAAATTCCACAGTTGTGAGACAAGGAAAAAATGTGTTAGGAGATAAATACGTGTAAGCTGATAAAAGGTAAAATTCAATTAAACTTTGAAGAGGGAGGTAAAGAGACAGGGAGATGAAGTATATGCAGAAAGGGTCAGTTTGTTCTCTGACTGGCAGTTCCAGCTGACACAGACAGCTTTGCGGCCACAGGTGGGTGGAGAACTGTTTGCAGGGAGGTCAGAGGAAGACCCTGGGCCAACTTAAATTTCCTTGATTACCTCTAGATAGTGCCATAATTAAACACCAGATTCTCTGTTGCAAAGCCTGCAATTATTTAAATAGAAGTAGTTCAACTGCTCTGTCACTGCTTAGCCACATTTGAAGAAAAGTGGGCTGTTTCTTCCTACTGTACTGCTCTCCCCAATTCCTTCTCTACACATCTTATTAATCATATCTATGTCATTAGGAAATATTTGTAGATCTTTCAAAAAGGTATTCCCTAGCAGGTTCTGCCTTCAGCTACAGCATGCCATAATAAAAATTTATTCCCTTTGGGCCAGGCGCAGTGGCTCACGCCTATAATCCCAGCACTTTGGGAGGCTGAGGCAGGCAGATCACCTGAGGTCAGGAGTTCAAGACCAGCCTGGCCAACATGGTGAAAACCCATCTCTACTAAGAATACAAAAAACTGGCCAGGCATGGTGCCCACCTGTAGTTCCAGCTACTCGGGAGGCTGAGGCAGGAGAAGTGTTTGAATCTGGGAGGCAGAGGTTGCAGTGAGCCGAGATCATGCCACTGCACTCCAGCCTGGACGATGAGAGCGAAACTCTGTCTCAAAAAAAAAAAAAATCTATTCCCTTCAAGTGAGCTAAATCCCATAAAGAACGCTGTTTACTTCACACATTTAAAGAAAATCTTAAAGATTTATTAAAGACCCATATTTATTAACACGTATCAGAGATATTGTCAAATATTAAAAAGACATGGCTGTTTTTCCTTTAAAATTTACTTCTTTGTGAGCCTGTTCTATTTTGACCTTTTAAAAAAAATTTGTTATTTTTAAATAACTTCCTTGAGAGCCAGTTATAGTTACTAAAATTTTGACCATGTCTGATATGCCAGTTATCCATATGGTAACTGCTGGAACTCTCACTAGGACAAAACAACACCATATAGTTTACTCTTTTAATTTATAGAACCCCCTTCTTTCCTACCTTTCCCTCATCAATCTGAACAGAACTGTAACAGACTCTGTGATATGCAAGCAAAGAAGAGGGACCTGGGTTACTGGGAGAAAATCATTTAACATTTGAGGAGAGCAAAGTTAAAACACAATAGATGTTCCAGGGCATATAAAAAATTACACTCAGATTTCTGAGAAAGCTATGACAAAGAATTTATAAACCATTTCTTCATGTTCTAAAAGAAGGGTAACACCCCTCCACAACAAGCAGGGTTATGGGCAAGGTCTCCATCTGCTTTATCACACCAGGATCTAAAAACAACCCTAACCACAGAACTCAATACATCAAGAACGCACTCAACATCACCAATTTATTTGGAATCAGAATTAAAAGGACATTTGACAGTTATGAAATGTATGTTTACTCTGAAACTTCTAACTAGTTGTATAACTAACCCATGACAAATTACCAGATTATTTTTACTTTATTTCTTCAGGCCGGGGGTTTATCAAAGACTTCAAATTTGGGATCTAAGAGGGAAAAAAAAAGGTTCAAGCTTAGCCATACTGCAATAAAATGGATTATGTAGAATGCTCAAGATTTAATTCATCAATCTTCTGATTTTATTAGTGAATATCTACTGTTTGTAAACATTTACATAGAAATATAGCTAAACATTTATGCAACACTTTCTATGAGCCACGCATTCCATTAATTGACTTTGCATATTTTAAGTCATTTAACTACACATGCAGAAGATACTATAATTCTCCCCAAATATCAGATGAGAAATAGGCACCAGTCACTCAAGGTTACACAGTTGAAAGTGACTGTCAGGATTCAAGATCAGGCAGTTCGATTTCAAATCCCCACCATTTAATCACTATGTTATGTGATCTATACTGCTCCTATTCTAACGGCAAACATTTAGCTGGCAGCTCAGGCACACGTCATAGTCCTAATAAATTCACATTTAACATCGTCATTCAATTCTCTAAAAATCCAAATAAGTGTAAATATTCTTCACTTATCCTCCACAAGAATGAATCTGTGATTTACAAGACTTACCTTCAAATTTGAAGGTGGGGAAGGTATTCACATCTCCTTTACCAAACATTTGCTTGAGCTTAAAAAGCTCCCTCTCCAGATCTTGCTGATACTCTGGACCAGTATCAACAGGTCCTCCAGCTGTCCTGTTAAATAAATGAGCAAATAAAAACTAATGCTATACACTAGTTTACAAAAACAAAATTACTCTTCACCATCATTTTCAATAGACCTTTTTTAAGCATTCATGTAGTCGAAAAAAAGACTTCACAAAGAAGTATTTCCACTTCAATTTCAATTCCAATTCCAACTATTTTATTACGATGAGGTTTCACATAAATGAGCTAACCTCAAACAAATCTCTAACATTCAAGGTTTCTTAGTATCACAAACACTTACTAAGTCAGATTTCTCAGGGTCTAAGTTGTGATAAGGTGTATGGTTAAGTCTACGGGTTCTGGAGGCAAAGACTAATTCCATCTGAGTGTAAGCTCAACTATTCAGCAACTGTGTAAACCTGAGCAAGGCACAGAGCACTCTAAATTTTAGTTTCTTCAACTAAAAATGAAGGTCCTACCAAACAAGGGTGTTAAATGCACACGTACCTCCAAGCACAGTGCCTGGCACACAGTGAGTACTCAATTATTATTTACTAATATTGTCTGCTTTAAGTCAGCCACCACTAAATGGCTTTTAAAGACCTTAGTAACTTTAAGTCTCTATAATAGGGGTCCTATTAAAGAAGCAAATTATTTCCTACCCTCAGAGATTTTGCAATTTAGAAGAAAAAAATTACGTGTTCACAAACATTTATGCTGTAAAGGAGTGATGTGATGAGCTTCAAAGACATGGTTTACCAAAAAGCTATTCAAGTTGAGGAGTGATCAGTTTTGCTAAGCTAATCAGGGAAATTTTCATTTTTAAAAGGTGGCATTTGAGAAATACCAGGCATTTGGGGCCACAGTTTATTTTGAGACCTTCTAAGACTGAAACAGCAAAGACGTGGAGGTGGTAAAGGACTGGCTAAATGTGGGGAATGCTAAGGAGTCTAGATGGAAAAACTAGCAGAACCCAGAGCATAGGAGGCCTGGAATGTTAAGCCTGGGAGTTTCTATTTTATTTGCTAAGTAATAAAATGGCAAATTTAGACTTGTGCATTTTGGGAAAATAAATATAGCATCATGGACCAGCAGCAGGGCCAATGGGGTCTAATTAATTCTTTGAAGAAATTCTTCTGTTTTTATCATAAATATTACTGCCTACCTAGCAATAAGCAACATTCTAAACATAAAAAATGTACACGTGAAAATTCCTTCAAGGGTAGTAACATTTTCACACATGCCTATGATCAAAGTGTAGAGTCTTATGTAAGTTAAAGAACTTGCACAAAAAATACATAGGTGGCTCCAATGTAAGAACTTGTTAACAATGTTTCTTGTTAGAAACCCAATTTTCTTTTAGATTAGCACTGTCCAATAGAACATTTTGTCAAGTTAGAAATGCTGTCTGTGCTGTCCATATGGCAGCCACTAGCCATATCTGGTGGCTATTGAGCACTAGAAATATAGCTAACATGAATGAGAAACTGAATTTATACATATACTTAATTGTAGCTAATTAGATAATGGCACCCAAAATGAACAGTGTGGTTTGAAATAGATCCTTCAACTAGATACTCTAATACCGGTTACTAATAGATGATGGCTATTTTAACTTTAATATGCACTTTTGTGATAAAAAGAGGCCAGAAATCATCTACTTCCTCAACTGAATGTTAAGTCTTGCTGCTTATCTTGTTTATTACTATATCCCTAGGCTCTCACATGGTGACTAGGACAAAGTAGTCACTCAGAAAACACTTGTTCATTTCACTAGCAAATACTGGGCATGCTAATGTATTGAATCACTTAAGTTTTATAATATCCCATGAAATGGGTTAAGTACTATCATCCCGATTTTACATATGAGGAAAATGTCCTACAGAAGTTAAACCCGCCCAAGGTCACAGGGTTAATTAGTGGCAATGCTGGATGCCAGCCCAGGGTCTATCTTCAGAACTCTCTATGTGTGTGTTTGCACAAATGAATGAATGACCCACAAACAAGACTCCTTAGATTTAGGGTACACCTAAGAATTAACTTCTTACTAGATAGGCTTTTTAAGCACAGTTGAAATGCAAACAGTGTCAATGTTATGATGTAACATCACATTTGGACAGAAGACACTCAAAATTCCCTGACGAGTCCTGCACATCTGATTACTTAATAGTATGATTTCTGGCAAATTCTAACTTTCAGCCCTAGTTTTCTCATATATAAAATTAGGGTAACATCTATAGGGTTGCTGTTAGTTTCATTACCATGTCTACAAAACACATAGTAACTTACTACATTTTAATTCCTTCACTATCTCTCCTCCTCAGTTTTAGCAATGGTGACACCTTTGTTAGTTATCTCGCCTCAAAAGTCAGTTTTCTTCTATTGTTCCCTCTCTTCTTCCTCTCCAGCAGCTCACCAAGACCAGTTATCAGTGTTTCAATGTCTCGACTCTGTCACTTTTACAACTTTTACATTACCACTGCTATAAAGTCGAGGTTCTCATCAACTAATGCTTAGATTACATATTGCTAACATATCTTTGTTCTCTTCTCATTTCAATTCTTCTAATACCCTGGTTAAAATTCTCCTCCTAATTCAGAGTAATCTTCTTCCATCCCCACAGTCATGTTCAAAAAGCTTTAATTTCTCACAAATGCCTACCACATATCTTAATTGTCCAGTCCACAATCAAGGCCTTCCATAATCCCTCATTCTAACCCCATACCATCCTTACACTCTTCATATACCCTATACTCCAGGGAAACAGAATTATACCGTTCACCAAATATATTTTGTGCTTTCTAGTTTTCATGCCTTAGTTCATACCATTCTTTCCTCCTAAAAGATACTCTCTTCCTACTCTCATTTATCTGTCCAACCTTCATACACTGGTCTTTAGAATCTAGAGTAAACCCCTGGGTGTATATGTCTACTGAAGGCCTATGGGCTTGAGAACCATTTCATGCTACAAACAAAATCATGTGAGTAAATTCTTCATATTTTTCTCTTTAAACTGAGAAGATGATCCACAGTTGTCCATGAGATTCTCAAGAGGGATGAATACCAAACACTGCCTTCCAAGAAGCCTTCTAAAATGCCTCTAGCTGAAAGGAGTATTCTTTCCTATTAACTTCCCAAGCACTGAACGTTTCCCTATCTTAGCACCTAACTCATTTTACTTTATATTGTATTTATTTGCTTACAAGCTTTATACTCCTATGAGACTTTAAGAATATTGTGGAAATGCCCTGTGGCCCACCACAGTTAATAGTAAAATGCTTTACACACAGTAGGCAACTAAATGAAAGAAAATGGAACTATGAATTGATGCACATCACTCTTAGTAAGATTTGGCCTTTGGACTTGAGGACGGCTAAGGTAGTCATTCATCTCCAAAACTATGTGGTTCTACAACTGTTTTTCTTGAACTTACATTTACATTACGCCATTTCAGAGTCTTTTGACCTTTAATGTGTATTCTCAGAGATCTATAACTATGGAAATAACCTTAAAAAAAAAAGAGCTGTGTTTATACATTTCCCCCAAATTACGATGTCACAGAAAGGCCACTAAATTGAGGGCTACATATACTTTGATAATACATTTTTCTTCAATTTGTTTTATGATCTTAGGCTAACTAGTATCTAAGAGATGTACTTTTAAAAAACTTAGCTGCTAAATGATTTCCAAGACTCTATGTATTTGTATGAATTGACTTTGTTTCTAATATATGACATTATGGTAAGGATATATTTTAAATGGCAATAGATTCAGTAGATTTGCCCTTGTAACTTATAAAGAAGATACAGTTTACGAATTGAAAAAAATCAAGATCTTTATCTTCTTTTCTGAGGGCACCAAATGAACTTCTCTGGGTCAGAGAGGAGCTCAGTGAAGGTCTGATACTTTCAAATACCGAGTAATTTTTTATTACCATCTTGAAACTTACGTAGTTTGAATATTTATATTTATACTGTAGTTGTTTATTCACTTACTGTCGCTTAGATTTGTATTCTCTTATCTTGTCCACAAAGAGTTTCTGTATAGGATCAAGTTCCTTATTAAATGCCACTGCTGTAACACCAATGTTCCTCCGCAAATGGACCGAGACTGCTGACCGAATGACAGAGGAGAACCTGAAGAGTCTCTGAAGAATCATGCTGATTCTATGTTACTGAAAACAAGCATCAGAAATGTTAATATACTTACTATAAATCACCTCTACATATATCACGAGAATCTAATTCTACTAATTGTTACAGAATAAAAGCACATCAGATCTCAGTCTATACCTGACCACAGTTCCCTTCTCCTCCTTATTTCCCATTGCAAGTTTTTTAAGTCTTAACCAAAAGGCCCTGGGATCTAGGAACTGAGTTAGAAACTCAGGCCTGAAGCTTCATCAGGGTTAGGGCAGAAAGCACAAAATATGAGGTGAGGTATGTCTTCTCCCTTGAACTTAGTCTTGAATCACAGAAGACAGTAGAGGTAGACTGTTAGAACACTGTCCTCTCCCAATAGGAAAAGCACACTGTCCCCGTCCCCCAAACTAATGTACCAGGTTTCCCATGCCTCAGGCAGGCATGATAACCTGAAAGTGTGTATTTCACAGGCCCACAGAGAGAGAAACTGCTCTGCCTGTTACAATAAGATTCCAGCCTTTTAAGAATACTGTGACAACTAAATCCAAGTCCAGAAGAACCAGCAAAGAAAAACAGCAACCAGTCCAAATAAGCTGTGCATGATGGGGGGAAGATCCGGCAGTCCAGCTTTATCAGTGAAATAAATTAGTGTAGGAGATGGAAGTCTAAATTTTAAAAATAAGGACTTAAAGACTTCTAAGTCCCTAGACTTCATTAAGTTAAAATACGTTATTTTCTAACTAAAAAATTTCAGTAGGGGACAATCCCTGTTGAGATTTACTTTAGCGATTTAAAGATCAAACACAAAAAACATTCCAAATTACATAGGTGCAAACAGGAATTCCAGAAGAAAAGGAATAAAGAGGGCCAGGCGCGGTGACTCATGCATAATCCCAGCACTTTGGGAGGCCAAGGCAGGTGGATCACTTGGGGTCAGAGGTTTGAGACCAGTTTGGCCAACATGGTGAAACACTGTCTCTACTAAAAATACAAAAATGAGTTGGGCATGGTAGGGCATGCATGTAATCGCAGCTACTTGGGAGGCTGAGGCAGGAGAATTACTTGAACCTGGGAAGTGGAGGTTGCAGTGAGCCCAGATCATGCCACTGCACTCCAGCCTGGATGACAGAGCAAGACTCCATCTCAAAAAAAAAAACGAAAAGGAATAAAGGGACCATAAAAAATTAGAAGAATAGGCTGGGCGCGGTGGCTCAAGCCTGTAATCCCAGCACTTTGGGAGGCCGAGGCGGGTGGATCACGAGGTCAAGAGATCGAGACCATCCTGGTCAACATGGTGAAACCCCGTCTCTACTAAAAATACAAAAAATTAGCTGAGCATGGTGGCGCGTGCCTGTAATCCCAGCTACTCAGGAGGCTGAGGCAGGAGAATTGCCTGAACCCAGGAGGCGGAGGTTGCGGTGAGCCGAGATCGCGCCATTGCACTCCAGCCTGGGTAACAAGAGCGAAACTCCGTCTCAAAAAAAAAAAAATTAGAAGAATATATTTTTCTCAGATTAGGGCCGAGTCTATAAACTGACAGTGCTTGACAAAAGGCACCACAGTCTGGTAAAATTTTTTTTTGAGATACGGTCTCACTCTGTTGCCCAGGCTGAACACAGCTCACTATAGCCCTGGCCTCTTGACTCAAGCAATCCTTTCGCCTTAGCCCCTTAAGTAGACTGGGAGCACAGTTGTGCGCCATCACACCAGGCTAATTTTTACTTTTATTTTTTCGTAGAGACGAGGTCTTGCCATATTGCCCTGGCTGGTAAAATTTGTCTCTTTTAAGTGAAAGCATGATATGCTAACATACTTCCCATGCTCTCCCCAAATTTCCTAATAACAATACTAGTCATCATCACATTGACATTGGACTTCTACTAAGTTATAGAACTAGTGGAAGTACACAAACTATGTTATTGGGCCTAAAGTAATACAGAAATTAGAAATAAGCATTTAGAGGCCAGGCGCGATGGCTCACGCCTATAATCCCAGCACTCTGGGAGGCCGAGATGGGCGAATCAGTGGGGTCAGGTGTTCAAGACCAGCCTGGTCAACACAGTGAAACCCCACCTCTACTAAAAAAAAAAAAAAAACTAGCCAAAGCATGGTGGTGTACATCTGTTATTCCCAGCTACTCAGGAGGCTGAGGCAGGGGAATCACTTGAACCCAGGAGGTGGAGGTTGCAGTGAGCCGGGATCATACCACTGCACTCCAGCCTGGCCTACAGAGTGAAATCCTGTCTCAAAAAACAAACAAACAACAACAACAAAAAGAAATTAGAAATAAGCATTTAGAAACTTATTTATAACAATTCAAGAGATAATCTGTTTGCTGAATTTAAAAATAAAACAATTAGAGCTTATGAGCCAGGTGTGGTGGTTCATACCTGTAATCCCAGTACTGTGGGAGGCCAAGGAGGGAGGATTGTTTGAACTCAGGAGTTCAAGACCAGCCTGGGAAACATGGAGAGAACCTATCTCTAAAAAATTAGAGCTTGTATTTTAAGTGACTTCATTTTTTTAAAATTTCATTTCTTTTGTAATTCGTTTTTACTGTATTTAAGAGTGTCCACAAGAGTGGGTGGTGGGAATGGCCCTTTACTATTGAGAGTTTGAGAAGCATTAGCTAAGAAACCATAGAGTAGCACAATAGTTCTCAAAATAGGGTTGGGGGTTGGGAAGGAGTTGAGATGTTTCTCTCCAAGGAGACATCTGGCAAAGTCTTTAGACTTTTTTGGTTGTTCTCACCAAGCTGAGTGCTACTTACTGGCCTATAATGAATATGAAGCCAGGAATGCTGCCAAACACTGTATAATGACAACAATAATAACAGCCCTCCCAACCCCCAAGAATTGTCTGATCCAAATGTCAGTAATGCCAAGGTTGACAAACTCTGGAATGGCATGTAAAAATTATCAAAAGAAATCCTACAATGAGCCAGGCACTGTGGCTCATTCTGGGAATCCCAGAACTTTGCGAGGCCAAGGCAGGAGGATCACTTGAGCCCAGGAATTCAAGACCAGCCTGGGCAACATAGTGTAACCCCATCTCTAAAAAACAAACAAAAATATTAGCCAGATATGGTGGTGGGTGCCTCTGGTCCCAGGTACTTGGGAGCCCGAGGCAGGAGGATCATTTGAGCTTGGGAGGTAGAGGCTCCAGTGAGCTGTGACTGCAGCACTGCATTCCAGCCTGGGTTACAGAGTGAAACCCTGAGGGAAGGGAAAGGGGAAGGGGTCCTACAATCAACACAATCAACAAAATACCCTTCACCTGATAAAATGAAAGCAAACTATTCAAAGAAATTAAAGAATTCGTAACATATCACTTTTATACCCCATCTGGGAAAAACACGAGAAAAGGCTACAAGCAAACAACAAATGACCTCATAAGGTCATGTGCCACTTATCATTCCTATGTTTACACAAACAGAAACTTGAGGATTAGAAGTATCTCGTCAAAGTTACACAGCAAAACCTAACAACGCAAATACGTAAAACAAAAAATTGTGCAATTCAATGTCTACTTTCCCTTCTGGCAAACTAAGGACATGCTTAACATTCCACAATAAGTTCACCCAACAATAAGCTCAACCCTAGATACTTTCCAAAATATATATCCTCTCCTTGTACCCTTATGGGAATACTCTTCAAGAGTTAGAAGGAAGCGCTCCTATCTCTGCTTTACAGATCTATGTCTAAGAAAAGTTAAGCTGCACATATTCATACAGCTAATTTGCTCTAAGTCTGACTGCAGAGATGTTATTCCTGCTACAACATGGGTAAAATCCACTTGCATTGTTTCAATTATCTATCTAAGTGCCTATCATTCCCAAATCGCATCTCTAATTTTGGTATTCTTCCTGAACCCCAAATCTATACACTGTACTCAACAGTTCTCATCTCCCTTATAAGTCCTATGAACTCATCCAAAAAATTAACACATAATCTCATACCAAAACTTGTTCCTTCTTTAATCCTTTTCATTTTTTTCACTGATTAGTGAATGCGTATTGTCCACTGACACGCAGAAGATAGTCATTACACAAACAACTGTGGAATACCACCTGCCATAAATTCTCCATTCCAGAACCATAGGATGCCACGAGAGAATATGATAGCGTCTGACATGATCAGAAAGACTGGGGAAGGCAACAGTAAGAAAACACTACAGTCCGAGCAGAGGTCTTGTCGCGGGCGGGAGCAAGGTTGTCCCATTACAGTGATGACTGACAGGCCAAAAGTTAGTAGGTTCGCTGTCTCTTCAGTGCATGTTCTTAAGAACAATCCATCAAGCTGCCTAACGAAGTGTTAGCACCATCATCGTTTTTAGGTGGGATGCAAACTTTCAAGATTATGACTACTTTTTTCCCTCATGTGGTGCGCATTCTGCCTAAGGAGCTTAGACGGCTACGTGCGCCCAGGGCGGGCAGACCTAGCCAAAAACCTCTCCCGCGCCCCTGACCTTGGGATGCCCTAGCCAGGATGCGGGCCCGAGACCCCCCAGCCTCCCTGCCTCCCACGCCGCCCCGATTTGCCCCCAGAGAAGGTATCAGTCTTATTTCTAGGTCTAAGGCAAACTCCAAGGTCTAGAAGCGTAAAGGTCAGTTGTGACCCCGGGCCAGGCCGTGAATGTCCCCAGGACACAGAGCTGCTCTCTCCTTCTAGTAGAGCAAAGGTGAGAGGCAGACCAGGCCTCGTGAAGAAACCCTGAACTGTAGTCCCAAGAGGCCACGCTGATCTAGCTACCCTCCCAGTCACCTTGCACTCAGTCCTGAGTTGCCAAACCCGCCGCCGCCGCCACCACCACCACCGTTCTACTTCCGGCCCTAGCTCCGCCCCCACACGCCTACCCGCCATCGCAATGCATTATGGGCCGCCGTTTCAGTCGGTCGACGCTCACCGGACAGGAAGCGTCTCGGAGACAGTCTGCGACCGGACGGCTCTAGGTGAGACAGAAGCCAAACAGGAGGAGGAAGTGGAGGGTAAGTGCTTCCGGGTCCCGTGGCGAAGACTCCGCCATCTTTTCTTCGCCTAATTTGACCCGTTCTCTTTCCCTCCTTGAAACCTTGCTCTGTACGCATGCGCACTTTGTCTAGCCTGTCCCCTAGTTAAAGCTCCCCTCCGACTCAGCGTCCTGTTTCTTAGGGTTATCGAGGTGTATAATGGTGCAGGGAAAGTGAGACTGTGTAAAACAAAGCGGATTGGGGCGTTGTGCTTTCTTGTGCCTCGTGAGCCTCCGTTGCCTTGGGTGTTTGTTTCGCGCACCCTGCTGGGAGTTGTAGTCCTGGACCTGGAGGTGCCTGGGAGGCGGGAGGGGAGTTGGGGCTTCTCAGCGCCGATTCCGCGGGAAGGGCCCTGGGGCCTCACGCTTCTAGTCGCGGGAGCTGAAGGTCTTACCTGGAGAGACGCAGCACGTGGAGCCTGTGCCGCTGCCGTTCTCAGCCGGCTCTGGAGCGCGGGCGGGGGCGACAGGGCCGATTCCGGAGCGGGTGAGTGCGGCCGCCGGGGAGGAGGGGAGCGTGGGCCCGCGCCGGCCGGCCTCGTTCCGGGGCCTTTTCGCCCACAGCGGCCCCCCCGCGGCCGCCTCTGTGTTTTGTTTCCGCTGGTCCCCGGCGCTGTGACTCCCATTTCCGTTCGTGGAGACTTGAAGGAGCCGGGTGGGGAGGGGCGGGAGAAGCTGTGCGGGGAGCGAAGGGGAGGGGCGGGGGGCGAGCGGCCAGAAGCCTCGGGGCACCGCGCGTCCCCGGTACCCGCGCCGGACGGGTCGCCTGCCACCTCTCCCTCCCTTCCCCGTCCCCTCCTCCCGCCCGTCTGCATTCCGCGGCAGTCTCAGCCTGCTCAGCTGGGATGCGGTCCTGACACCCCCGGGATTTTAAGAGCAAGATGCAGACCCTGTCTCATAGCGGGACTCAGTGATTCACTCACTTCAAATCCACTGTCTTTCTAGAACGACACAGTTACACCAAAACCGTTTATCAGTCTTTATGGTATCCATCAGGGTTTGTGTTTTGTTTTTAAGCGAGGAGGTAAACCAGGGAAATAACAGTGGGTTAACGTAGCTTCCCTACTTTTTAAAGAGTTTTGTGTGCTAGAAGAGGCCGGTTGTGAGTGTTTGAATTTAGGGACCCCAGTTTCATCAGATTAGCGGCCGAGAGGACAGTGCCTAATACTGTATTCCAAGATGATTAGAAATTTAGAAATAAAATTCACTTCGTAAGTAGTTTCCACTAATACCAGTAGGTCTTACTCGTGAGAGGAGCAAAGATTTAGCAGGATTCCCTTGAGCGAATTGCAGAACAAGGCGGTGATAGCATTCTTAGGTAGTGTTATCTTGAACTTCAGAAGAAACTGCTCAGCTCTTTAGCAACTGCTTAAGGGACTAGCTTGTCTCTCGGGGTTCCATCCAGGCTTTCCAAGCTTCTTTATATTTAAACATACACTGACGCTGGGTGGACTTAAGTCAGTTTTACCTGAATTGTGTATACAAGAGCATCTGTCATGACGCATGTATAGTGATGAAGTAATTAAATCATGAGCTAGATGTTAGGTTGAAGCAAGTCATCGGACCGAGTACTAAATTAAAACGGTTGGCTTTAGCCTTCCCTCAACTCTTTATATGTAAAACTCCAAACCTACAGAAAAATTGGAAAAAAATCATACAGTAAACACTCATATACCCTTCACCTGGGAGTCCCAACTGTTAATCTTTCACTTTGTGTGCTTTCTCTCTTTAAATTACATAGATGTATATGCTTTGCTTTTTCTTAACTGCTACCTTTATTTTTGAACATAAAAATGTCTTTTAATTTCCGTCATACTGAAAAACATTTGGTGACGGGAAAATGTGCAGTTAATCTCACAGGTACCCCCACACTCCACATGGTTTTATAATTACAATATATTGGGAAAAAATAAACTGTAATTAATGCACTCCAGTGAATCCTCAAATACGTTGACAATCCTCAAATTTATCTGTAGTTTCAAAAGGGAATGTTACACCTATCAGTATTTTAAAAGACACAAGCCGTTCCCAGAATTTTTCGTTAAATTCAACTTTAGTTTGTATCCCATCTTGTGAAACATTCCGAACCCGGTTGGATGGAATCTAGCAGTACCAAAGTGTCAATGAAAGTATATGAAGTTGTTCTATGCAATTCTGACGGGGGCAGCCTTTAGATGGAGAGACTGCAAGTAATTTTCTCTCAATTTTCCTGAGTATTGACATACAAACCTGGGGAATTGGTTTCAGAAAAAGATAAGACTCACTCAAAAACTGTCATGAGAGATTTGGACTGTTTCTCAGATCTCTGTTTTGCTTCTCTAGACTAAGCATAGAGAGCCGAGAGAGAGAAAAAGATCATTTAAGAGACTGGGTAATATTTTTTGAAAGATCATTTAAGAAACTGAGTAATATTTTTTTTTTCTCCAAAAGGGCATGGGTTTTTGTTTGGTTTGGTTCTGGTTTTTATCTGTTTGGCACTTTCTAGGGATTGGTCTATAAATTTTTTGAAAGGTCATAGGACAAATTTCTTTTTAACAACTTATTTTAGTGTTTATATTAGGGGTGCTGTTTTATAATCTTTAAAAAATTGGGAATGGACCTCCTTATAAGTCCTGAAAATAAATGATTTTTTAAGTGCTGTTCTGCTGTAAACCTGATTCTCACATTTTTCTGTAGACAAGTTTTTTTATATTTTGTGTGGATATTATTTCCTTGTAACCAATACCAAATATGTTTTTTCCGTGTTTTCTTTTATTAATATTTGTTTAACATAGATACTTGGATTGGCACCAGCTTCCAGCTGTCACCCACAAAGCTGCCCTGAACATGATCAATCAATCTTATTAACCAATTTGAGAAATTTTCTGGACTGCTTAGTTAAGGATGAAATTGCTGGGTGATAGATAGAAGTATGATACTTTTCTCCAGAATATCTACGCCTGTGTGTACCCCATCTACAGAGACAAAGGAATCTTTGTGTCCCTGCTGACTGCTCTGTTATTTAACTTTCTAACATTCTGTGTGTTGCCTCCCACCCCTCGCCACACACACGGTATAAAGTGGTAGTTTCTTGTTTTGAATTGCCCTTTTAAATGATTTGAATTTGGGCATTTCTTTGTATCCTGCATTATTTTGGTTTTCCTTTATGTGGATATCCTTTTTCTATGCTTTGCTTACTTTTCTAATTTGTCCCCTTTTTTGGTTATCAAATTCCAAGCCTTCCATTGTCACTTTTAGGTATTAGAAATATCTTCCCATTCTGTAGCCTATCTGTTGAACATAAATCTTCATTTTTGTATAATCACATCCGTCAGTTTTTCTCCTTACGGTTATGTCCTTGGAATTTAAGAAATCCTTTTCTGCCCTGAGACCACAAAAAAGTCTCCACCATTTTCTTCTGTTAGTTTTATAGTTTCACCTTTTATGTTTAATCCTTTAAGGCATCTGTAGTTCATTTTATATGGTGTGTAATAGTTCTTACTAATTTATTCAACACATTTTGGTGGAGTGCCCGCTCAGGGTAGTACCATTCAGAGTACTTTGTATATATCTGTGAACACATATTCCTACGCTTATGAAGCTTATGTTGTCCTTCAAGGTAGATCCCTACTGGGTCACCACCTGTTTTCTTTAGCACTCAGGATGAATTCCACAGTTTTACACGTAGCACCAGTTAAGGAATACGTTTTATTGGAGAAAGGGAAGGCTTATTAGGCCAGCATTAGCAAGAAAAAAAAAAAAGAGGTTCTTCATTTTTTTCATCATCTCCTAAGGAAGCCTGCTGGAGCTTGCGCAGTCAGCTAGATAGGCATGTGACCAGAGCCTGCACAGTCTGTTAGATAGGCATGTGAACAGAGCCTGCGCAGTCTGCTTGATATGCATGTGAACGGAGCCTGCGCAGTCAGCTAGATAGGCATGTGAACAGAGCCTGCGCAGTCTGCTTGCTATGCATGTGAACGGAGCCTGCGCAGTCAGCTCGATACGCATGTTTTCATCCCGGTGGACAACTTTACTCTTTCATTGTTTGCTATTAAAGGACAAGCCTGAGAGGAACCTTAATTATGTGGGAAAAATTAGACCATTTTGAATCAGACAGTCTAGATTTGGGTGCCAGCTATTTGTCACAAAACCAGCTACCCCATAGTTGAAGATATTGAGAACTGAGGAGAGTTATAGCGCTTTCTGAAGTGGGAAGTGAGACTTAGTTTCTTAATGCTAGTGTAACAAATTATGCAAATTTAGTGGCTTAAAAACACCACCAGTTTGTTATCTTACAGTTTTGGAAGTCAGAAATGTGAAATAGGTCTCTAGGCTAAAATGAGGTGTTGCCAGTGCTGTTTTTCTAGAGCCTTAGAGGGAGAATCTGTTCCTTGTCTAGCTTTCAGAAGCTACCTGCATTCCTTATTATAGCTCCTTTCCACCATCTTCAAAGCCAGTTGCAGCTGACCAGCGAGTCCTCACATTGAATCACTCTGGCCCTCTCTTCCAGTTTCCTCTTCTACTTTTAAGGACCTTTGTGGTTTCACTGGATCCACCTAGATAATCCAGAATAATCTCTATGTTTTAAGGTCAGTTGATTAGTAACCTTAGTTCCATCTGCAGCGGTAGTTCCCCTTTGCTGTATAACTTAATGTAGTCACAGGTTCTGGGTCGTTATTCTGCCTACTACAAAGAGGTAAGGGATTTAGCCAAGAAGTTATCTGGGGGAAGTAGGTTCCAGGGGACTGAACAGTGAGAGCAGAGCCACAAGGCAGAAAGATGTGAGGACAAGCAGGGGGGCCATGTGGGAGAGGGAGTCACATTGATAGTGGGGTTGGGATGGGGGTAGATCTAGTAGAGCCTCATGGTCTTTGTGAAGTACTTGGATTTTATTGTGACTGGCATATCAAAGGAGTGCTATTATCTAGCTTCAGTTTTTAACTTTTTGGAAACCACAATGCTAGTGAGGATAGCTTCAATTTTATTTTATTTTTTTATTTATTTATTTTAAGAGACAGGATCTCACTTTTGCTCAGGAGGGAGTGCAGTGGTACGATTATTATTCACTGCAGCCTTGACTCCTGGTCTCCAGTGATCTTCCCACTTCGGCCTCCCTAGTAGCTAGGACTACAGGTGCATACCACCATGCCTGGCTAATTTTAAAAAATGTTTTTATAGGAGACAGGTTCTTTTTATGTTGCCCAGTCTGGTCTTGAACTCCTGGGTTCAAGCAGTCCTCTCAGTCTCCCAAAGTGTTAGAATTACAGTCATGAGCCACCATATCTGGCCCTAGCTTCAGTTTTAAAAACGATCACACTCTGGCTGTTGTATTGACTGAGAATAGACTGTGGGGACAAGAGTGGACACAGGGACTTCTCTTAGGAGACTGTTGCAGTACTCCAGGTAGGGGGTGGTGGTGGCTGTTGTACTGGTATATGCAATACAGAGCCTATATTCGAACAACCATGGTTCATCCCCATTTGAAATGATACCTATTTAGGTTGATACACCAAAGGTGTGACATGGAGCCACAGGTGGTTTAGCCTCACCCCTGAATAGTGTTTGAGATGGGACTCAAAATAAGATTGCTCTCTGCAAAGCATTTGAAGGCAGTGTCTGATGCTCAATGAGTAATGGCTATCATTAATGCAAATTAATGTTTAAAGTCTTCATTTTGTCAAATCTTGTAAGTGGGAGCGCAACTATGTTGTAAATGTCAGAATACCAAATTTAGTAGAGCATTCCTTATAAAGGAATGCCTTTTTTAAGATGTGATAGTAAACTTAGAAAACTACTCAGAAGGTGCTATGGACTGAAACTGTGTATGGAGTCCAAACACAAATACTTTGACGTCCAGTGAGGTAGTTAATAACAGAACCTGGAACTTAACAGTATTAACACCTCAGAAAAGACCACAAAGAAATACCTATGTTTGTATAGCTTTTGATGGATTACTTAGCATTTTAAAAATTCTAATGTTTTTGTATCAGTGGTTTGAAGCAATAGATAAAAATTTTACATGGGATAATTAAAAACTGAAGTAGGGGTTTGTTTAAAATAAAACCACATGAAAAAAATCATTAAAAATTTTCTACTGTGTAATCAGGGAAATAATGGTCATATCTATAATTTGTTGCTTTGTTTTGCTGTTTTCTAACATGTTCTTGCATTATAAGAGACATCATTTATACCAAATCCTAGCTGATTAATTTGCATATCATTCTATCAGTATGATACTTTGCAGTAAATTCTGTTACTAAGGTACAACTTTTAGCTGAATAAATATAGTTCATCTCCATTTAAGCTTCAGGTTGGAATCTGTTACTAAGACTGAGTTGCTTTAATATAGTAACATACCCTTCGCTTAATTTTGAAGTAACTTATTAATTGCAACTGGGCCCAAAAACATCCCAGTAAATCCAGTAGATTGATGAAGTCATGTCAGGTTAATAAACACCAATTTAAAATATACATATTTTATAAACGTCATTTGTGCATTTTATTTATTTTATTTTTCAGACAGAGTCTCACTCTGTTGCCCATACTGGAGTGCAGTGGTGCAATCATGGCTCGCTGCAGCCTTGGCCTCCTGGGCTCAGGTGATCCTCCCACTTCAGCCTCCCAAGCATTAATAGCTGGAACTATAGGTGCATGCCACCACGCCCTGCTAATTTTTGTATTTTCAATAGAGACAGGATTTTGCTAAGTTACCCAAGCTGGTCTCAAACTCCTGGGCTCAAGCAGTTGGCCAGGCTTGGCTTCCCAAGGTAGGACTCCCAACTGGACTTGACCTCTAAAGTGCTGGGGTTAGAGGCATGAACCACCACTCCCAGCTGATTTTCTTCTATGTGTAAATTCTCCTTCCCCCTCTTCTGCTTGCCCTTTGCCTTTTGTTTGAATTGGGTCTCTACTTCTTGTGTGTCATTTCTGTTTATGTAGATAATTTCAAAATATCTTAAAAAGTCACTCTTGCAGGACTGATCTTTTGAAATACTTCAACCATGACTAAAAGAGAAGCAGAGGAGCTGATAGAAATTGAGATTGATGGAACAGAGAAGCCAGAGTGCACAGAAGAAAGGTTGGTGTTTTCTGAATTTATCATATTTTTCAAAATATCAATATACCTAATTAAAACCGGGAAACAAGTCATAGCTCTTTTGGACTTTCTTCTTTTTAACTGTTCTCAGCATTTTAGGGGATGATGTATTGCTTTATTTCCTCTGACTTAGTGTGCTTGTAGGTAAGAGGAAAGACAGTTTTAAACCAATAGTAGTAATAAGGGTAAATGATAATCAAGCGATTGATTTCAATAATTATCTCCTTTGGGCATTTGATTCTTCATTGTTTTCCTCAGCACTGGTTGCTTTAATTTCAGAACTAGTTTAATTCAGCCTGAACTAATTTAACATATTTATGAGTAACTGTCGTAAACAACTAATTGACAATATGTGAATAAATAAGATACTAATCTTCCCTTATAAAGGCCACATTGTATTTGAGGAGACATACAGGTATATGAGTAATTATGTGACCAGTACTAAGCTTAAAGTGTAGTGAAAAGTGTTAATTCTTGGAATAATAATGGAATCAGACTTATTTGGAAGGAGGACAGTAGTGATGAGTTCAGAATCCAAGGAGAGAACATGAGAGAAATGACATTTGGGAGTCAACAAGAAAATTGCGGGAAGTAATAGTTAATGGTCTCTATTTTACTATGTAAAGCAGAAGGTGAGATAATAAGCTGAAAGTAAAAGGGATTGAAAAGTAGCAGATAATCTTCCTAGAGTAACAAAGGTTTAGAAACCTCTGCAGTGGAACTGGACAAGATTGTTAAGGTTAAGGAGGATACTGAGTGTTGAGAGTACAGTTGAGATTTAAAACCTTAATTTTTTTTTTTTTAAACTGTAACTCTGAGGCATTTTATTATAAAAAGTTAATACTCATATACATAAAGTAATATGTACTTAAAATTCATGATACATTTACTTCATTTTTTAGCTTGACCTTCTAGTAGATCTTTAGCTTCATTGATTGTGGCTACTATATAAGGAGATTCTCCTTTGTCAGGGTGATTTAAAAGCATAATTCGTTGATGAGCGTCTCTTATTTTCCCTTTATTGGCAGTAGGGTTTACACCTAGTATTAGTGCTGCTTCTTGTTTTGTCATTTTGGGTTCAAACCCACCTCTGTAATAGCCACCACTGAAGGCAGATTTTAGTAGACTTTGAAAAACTTGTTTTACTTGAGGCTCCATATGCTTCATGGCTTGCAAAACATAACAGCCTGCAAATCCTGCAGCTGCAATGGTCAGTCCAACTGCTACCATTGTACTGGCCATGGCTGCTGCGGCTGGATTCCCTTGCTTCCACTGGGAGCCCGGCTCATCCCAGCGCAGAGATCGCGGCCAACACCCGCACGCCTGGAGCAGAGAGCGACTCCTAAAACCTTAAATTTTTAATGGAGCTTTTCAACTGGTTTATCCCAGTTTTCCCAGCATAAGAGGGAATGCATGTTTCTGTGGGATTTCATGTATAGATATTTGCATAACAAATTGCCCCACAATTCAGCAACTAAAAATGCCCAGCATTCAGCCAGATGCAGTGGCACATGCTGGTAATCCCAACACTTCAGGAGGCTGAGGTGGGCAGATCACTTGAGCCCAGGAGTTCAAGACCAGCCTTGGCAACATGGCAAAACTCTGTGTCTACAAAAAATATCAAAAAAATATATATATATATTGGCCAGGTGCAGTGGCTCATGCCTGTAATTCCAGCACTTTGGGAGGCCAAGACGGGCAGATCACCTGAGGTCGGGAGTTTGAGACCAGCCTGAGAAATCCCATCTCTACTCAAATACAAAATTAGCCGGGTGTGGTGGCACATGCCTGTAATCCCAGCTACTCGGGAGGTT
This sequence comes from Aotus nancymaae, assembly GCF_030222135.1. Lineage (NCBI taxonomy): Eukaryota > Metazoa > Chordata > Mammalia > Primates > Aotidae > Aotus > Aotus nancymaae. The sequence goes on from NW_026988435.1 coordinate 29,437,319, forward strand.
GAGGAAGGAGAATCACTTGAACCCGGGAGGCAGAGGTTGCAGTGAGCTGAGATCGTGCCATTGCACTCCAGCAGCCTGGGTAACAAGAGCAAAACTCCGTCTCAAAAAAAAAAAAAAAAAATTAGCCTGGCCTGGTGGCATGTGTCTAATTCCCAGCTACTCTGGAGGCTGAGGTAGGAAGATTGCTTGAGCCCAAGAGTTCAAGGCTACAGTGAGCCATGATTGTGCCACCACACTACAACCTTGGTGACAGGACAAGAGGCTGTCTCAAAAAAAAAAAAGCCCATTATTTTTTATTGCACATTGTTTCTCAGAGGAACCTGGGAGCATCTTACCTGGGTGGATCTGTGTCGGGTATGTCATGAGTTTGTCATGAAGCTGTCAGCCCAGGCTGCAGTCTTCTAAAGACTTGACAAGGGCTAGGGTGTCTGCTTCCAAGGTCATGCTTGAGATTCTTAGCAGGATGCCTCAGTTCCTCATCACATGACTCTCTCTAGGGCTGCTCATGGGTTGGCAGCTGGCTTCCCCTAAAGCAAATGGTCTGAGAGACATAGAATGCCAAGGTAGAAAGCCCCAGTGTCTTTTTAAATAATCTAAGAAGTGAGGTATCACTTTGTCTTAGTCTTCTGGTCACACAATCCAACCCTGTTAGAGTGTGGGAGGGAATTTTAAAAGGACATGAATTTAAGAATCATTAGGCACCCTCTTGGAACCTAGCATGTGTATATTTATGTTTATACACGCATGCACACAGATGATCCACAAAGTCTAAAGTATGTACTATCTGACCCTTTGTGGATAGTCTAGGTTGGGTGACAGATGGGTAATTAATATGTATGGCCTAGGTGAAGGAGGCAGTAGTTGTCATTCACCTAACATAGATTTTTGCTGTGCAGGAATTTAGGTCCAGTGATAAGAGATTTTAAGAGAAATTGGTACTTTAGATATTTGCATGAATTCTTATAATGTTTAAATGATAGCAATAAAAACTTTTTTTTAAATGTTTAATGTTCAGCTAGTATAAAATAGTTCTTTAAAAATTTGTTTTAAAGTGACATCTGAATCTTAAGAATAATTATTACAAAAAAAAAGAGAAAAAGCCTACCATGGCTATAACTGAAGGGTTTGGTTAAAAGGTTTACTTTAGGTAAAAAAAAAATACTTTGTTTTAACCTTAACAAAAAATGCTTTTTTTTTTAACCTTAACAAATAATAGTATACTAGTATTTTAAAATAAGCTTCTTTTTAGTCGTGAGGGGTCTATTTTATAAATTTTAAATGTTCTAAGTCAGGTGCAGTGGCACACACCTGTAGTCCCAGCTATTTGGAAGGCTGAAGCGGAAACAATGCTTGAGCTCAGGAGTTTGAGGCCAGCCTGGCGAACATAGGGAGACTCTCTCTAAAATTAAAATATAAATAAATGTTTTAGAAAAAATTTAAGCTATATACATTCTTTGAATATCATGTATATATCTCATTTACTTGTAATTTATGTGAAAACTCCACAGATTTTTAAAACATACTGTTTTTGACAAGCACAAATGAGATTTGATTTATATTTAAATTAAACTTGTTGCAATACTTAATTGAATTCCACATTCACCAATTCAGCAAATAAGACGGTGTTGTCTTCTGTTTGGCCCTATGTAAGGATTTACAAGAGATATGTAGGAGTACTTACCAAAGATTTTAACCCTTTTGAATTCAAAGTGTGAAATAATAATATGAAAGAGCCCTAAGACAGTTTTTAGGAGGAATATAAATCTTTTTTTTTTTTAATGTGAAGCTGTCGTGATTATAACCAGTTGTGTTCATTTAATATTAAAGGGAAAGTGTTTTACTTATTATATTTGTATATCTTTATTATTTATGTATTTTTTTTTTATTTTGAGACGGAGTTTCCCTGTTGTTGCTCAGGCTGGAGTGCAGTGGTGCGATCTCGGCTCACCGCAATCTCTGCCTCCTGGCTTCAAGTGATTCTACTGCCTTAGCCTCCCGAGTAGCTGGGATTGCAGGCATGCGCTACCACACCTAGCTAATTTTTGTATCTTTAGTAGAGATGAGGTTTCTCCATGTTGATCAGGCTGGTCTTGAACTCCCGACATCAGGTGATCTGGCCGCCTCAGCCTCCCAAAGTGCTGGGATTACAGGCCTGAGCCACCACACTCGGCCATATCTTTATATTTTTATTTATGTGGGTAGGGAAATTGACTAGTAGAGATAGCACACAGATTTTGAGGAAACAATGTATCTTCCTTTCTGGTTCTAAAATTTGTCAAAATAACTTGAAAATGTAATGCAAATGCAAATATAATGTATGTGCAATATTTATATGTGTACACATACACACATATGTATGTACATACATAATGAGGCATATTTATAAGGATGTTTTACATTTTAAGCCAGCATTTCTCTGTGAAATTCAGTGTTCATTTTGGCAGCACTAGTGATAAGTCTACCACAGTATCTATGTAGAAGTGAGTTTTCAAAGACCAGAAATGTGTTTTGCTTTTGGATTGTGTTTTTAGCATATTGTTACTTTGAAATCCAGGGTAAAAAGTGTGACTGTTAGCACTTACATTTTTAACATTTAGCATTGTAGAACAAACCTACGCACCAGCTGAATGTGTAAGCCAGGCCATAGACATCAATGAACCAATAGGCAATTTAAAGAAACTGCTAGAACCAAGACTACAGTGTTCTTTGGATGCTCATGAAATTTGCCTGCAAGATATCCAGGTAATTTTTATTTTGTAAATTTGTATTTTAACATTTTAGTCTGCATAGGAATATTTTTTGTTAGCCTTTTCTTTGTAGCTATAGACTATCCCTGTAAGAAGATTTGACCTGTATTACTGTAAAATTTAAGTGTTTAGAAGTAAAAAGGTTTTTAAGCAAAATTTTCTCCATTTAAAATTATATTTTAAAAATTTAGTACTAAAACAAATGAAACATTCTTACTTTCACAAATATAAAGTGAGAAGTTTAAATAAATTAGAATCAAAGCTGAAATATAAGTAGTAATAGTAGGAAGTACATTGACTTTTGAAGCTGAAGTGTATTTCTAGCCAGCTTTTAAGTTCTCAAACATATCATCTAACTAAATGATTTCTACATTTCCCTTTTATCTTTATTTTCTCTGACAGTAAGTTTTGGATAAGAATTCAAATATCAACTGATAGGTCCTGGAATTTGTTCTAAAACGATTTTACCCATGGTAGTATTATAATATGTTATGTTTGAAGCATATTCAAAGTCATATTTTATAGTACTTTTTCAAGATAGGTAGTACTTTTATGTATAAAAGGTAGCAGCCTAAACAGGATTGCTAAGACAGTTTTTCTGTGACCTTCTTTAAACATATGATTAAATACTAGAGTTTTATACTTTTTTTCTTTTGAGATGGAGTCTCGTTCTGTCACCCAGGCTTTAGTGCAGTGGTGTTATTTCAGGTCACTGCAACCTCCATCTCCCAGGTTCAAGCGATTCTCCTGCCTCAGCCTCCCGAGTAGCTAGGACTGCAGGCCAGTGCCTCCATACCCGGCTAATTTTTGTATTTTTAGTAGAGATGGGGTTTTGCCATGTTGGCCAGGCAGGTCTCGAACTCCTGACCTCAAGTGATCCACCTGCCTCAGCCTCCCAAAGTTCTGGGATTACGGGTGTGAGCCACCATGCCTGGCTGAGTTTTATACTATTTTTAAACTGACTTACACTAATGTATATTGTGTCATCTTTTGGATCATTTAATTTATTGTATTCTTTATTCCTTCCCCTACCTGCATTGTGTTATGGGTATTCCTTATATTACAGAACTTTTGCGTTACTTTTTAAAAAATTCAAATCATTATATGCTACTACTGTTTTTAATACGATATTGTTGTATAATAAGTTGAAATGTTTTAATGAAATTTGTGCATTTTACCTGCCATTTAAGATATTTGAATCTTTTCATTTCAATATAAATCTAGTAATTGGTAGTGGGTGGGGATGACAGAGTGCTTCTAAAACTAAGGAATGTAGGAAGATCTAATAATGTTGCAATTTTAGGATTTAAAGTTTTTCTTCTCTTAAGAGTGAGAGGATGAATTAGCGTAGTCTTTTTGGAAGACCACGTAGCATTTAATTAATATCTGTTAATGTTAAATGTGAAATACCTAACAGTTCCACTTCAGCAAATTGTTGCTACAGAAATGTTCACCTGGGTGGGTAAAGGTATATTTCTGAGGATGTTCATGGCTTTTCAAAAACTGAGAACACATCAGATGTTCCAATAATGAGATTTGATAAATTAATTCCATAGAATAGAATTCGAGGTAGCCATTAAAAACTGGTGAACTAGAACTATATGGGCAGGGTCGGATGAGTGAAAAAATACTTGGAAAACACTAGAATTCTCTCATGTAATCTTCACATCAGTCTTTGAAATCAGCATATTCTTAGTCACATTCTGCACATGTAGAAACAGATTTAAAGAGGTTAAATAATTTGCCCAATTTGTGGCTACAAAGGGGTATACCGGAATTTGAACCCAGACCTCTGTGGCTCTAGAACTCTCTTCATTTGTTTGAGGCAAAAAATAAAAACAAAAAACAAAACCTTTTTAAAGGTTTATAGTGAATATAACTCAGTGTCACTGGAATTTGTGTGGTTTTGCTCATATGTAAAATAAAGGGAAATCTGGACTTGATCTCTTAGTTCTTTCAGCTGTAACATTTATTGCTTTATTTATAAAAATACTTGACCTATCCAATGAAGGTATGGCCTGCAGATTACTCAACCTCATATAGCTTCTCAATAAATATTAGTTGGATAAATGGTAATACTTATAATTCATATTGTCATAGAATTCAGGGCCAGCTTTGGATCTAAGGGCATTTTACATTACTCCTAGTCCCTCTTTCCTCCTTAAAAAGGATATGAGGATCACAACTTCTATTCTCCATGTCAATGCAAACATACGTTTAATCAGAGGTCTTGCTGCTTGTGGTAGTGCTCTTATATTTTCAGATGTGGGCTGACTTGAAAGCTGAGGGAACAATAGCTAAGTTGCACTTTTTTGAAGAATGTAACACAAGATCAAATACTGGTCTTGAGTTTTGTCCTTGTTTTGGCTTTTAGTGAACTGGCTAATGTGTTGAGTACCTGAGAGCTAATACTTTCAGAGTTACGTATGCCATCGCTTCTAGTGGATATTACCAGTCATAATTAATTTAATCTATCTGCCTGCAAGGTTACACAGTTCTTTTTTTTTTTTTTTTTTGAGACGGAGTGGCTCTATCGCCCAGGCTCAGTGCAGTGGCGCTCACTGCAACCTCCGCCTCCTGGGTCCAAGCGATTCTCGTACCTCAGCCTCCTGAATAGCTAGGCGTGCACCACCACACTTGGCTGATTTTTGTTTAGACAGGGTTTCACCATGTTGCCTAGGCTGGTCTCAAACTTCAGACCTCAGGTGATCTGCCTGCCTCGGACTCCCAAAGTACTGGGATTGCAGGTGTGAGCCACTGTGCCCAGTCCTACACAGTTTGTCCTGTCCCCAGTTCAAGTTAGATTCATAGTCATTTGTCATGTGTTTGTGCCATGACTACACCATCAGTTGAATTATTGGGAATGAGAGTAGGGCATGCAGCTATATGACATGCAGACACAGTTATAAATTATGCAAGATAATTATAATGGAAGCCTGTCTTTAAGCTGATGACAAAGTGCGTGAAAGTCAGAATTAACATTTTGTCATCAATTTGCCATAGTGTGAAATGCATTCATTATAAGGATATATGAAGAAGAACACACTAATACTGAAATGATACAGAATTATGATTAGATATTCATAGCTAGGTGAAGTAGTAAGGTCATAAGTACTTTAATTTTATTAACTTTATGATGAGAGATTTAGAGTAAACCCTTCAATATGTAGCATTGGTTACAAGGCAGATATGATAAGAATAAGTTAACATATTTAGATAAATTGTCACCATTAATTAAACATTCTTATTTATTCATGACAGACATAGCATTACCTTCTACTTTAAATACATTTCAGAATGAATAATTGCCTTTTGGAATTATTTAAAATCCCAAACTAGACTCCAGAGATAGAGGAAATTGACACGATAAATTTGGTGGTATGCTATCCTGCATTTCTTCCTCAGTAGTGAAAATATTTTAAATTTTGGCAAAGAATTAAATATGACAAGCTAGATAATGTGTTCTTATTATTTAATTATTATGTTCAGTAATTAAGTGTTTGGTACATCCATTTATACTAAACCAGAGGCGAGGGACTTAATCTAATGATTACACTAAAAGAATCTTACTCATTTTACCCATGGTTAGCTGGATCCAGAACGAAGTTTATTTGACCAAGGAGTAAAGACAGATGGAACTGTACAGCTTAGTGTACAGGTAATTTCTTACCAAGGTAAGTTACTTTTAATGATAGTTATTTAAATTTTAGCTCATGTTTTTCTGATATAATTTATAAGTTTTAGATGTTTTAGATGGTTGTCTAAATTACTTGATATAATAGCCAGTGTTCATACTTTTGGTTTAGTAGTTATATTTGACAGGGTGAAACAGATAGTATAACACATTCTACCTCACTCAATCATAAAAGGATGTATTATATGGCAGTAAATAGCAGAATCATAGAGTGCTGAAAGTCAGCAGGTTCCAGCTCACTTCCTAAGAGTACCTCAGCCACACTGCAGAACTAGACTGCCAAGGAAGCTGCTGCCCTGCCATGATTTGGAAAAATAACAACACCTGGAAGCTACCATGGTAGCTGTCAGCTTTAACCACGTTGCCTTTACAGTGATTCACAGTAGTCAAAAAATAGATGTTGGCTGGGCACGGGGCCTCATGCCTGTAATCTCAGCACTTTGGAAGGGCGAGGCAGGTGAATCACTTGAGGTCTGAAGTTCGAGACCAGCCTGGTCAACATGGTGAAACCCCATCTCTACTAAAAATAAAAATGAGCCGGGCGTGGTAGCACATGCCTGTAATCCCAGCTACTTGGGAGGCTAAAACAGGAGAATCACTTAAACCCAGGAAGTGGAGGTTGCAGTGAGCAGAGATTGTATCACTACACTCCATCCTGGGCAACAAGGGCAAAACTCTGTCTCAAATAAATAAATAAAATAGATGTCATCTGCCTCGATGGTCCCCAACCTTTTTTGGCACCAGGGACCAGTTTCACAGAAGACAATTTTTCCATGGATTGGGGCAGGGGAATTCAAGCGCATTACATTTATTGCGTGCTTTATATGTATTATTATTACATGTGGAGGTGATGGGAGACAGTGACAGAGTATCAGACATTAAATTCTCATAAGGAGCACACAACTTAGATACTTCACATGTGCAGCTCACAATAGGGTTTGCACTCCTATGAGAATCTAATGCTACCACTGATCTGACAGGAAGCAGAGCTCAGGCAGTAATGTGAGCAATAGGGAGTGGCTGTAAATACAGATGAGCCTTCATCTACTCGCCTGCCAATCACCTCCTGTTGTGTGGTCCGTGGCCTGGGGTTTGGGGACTCCTAATCTGCCTGCTTGCCCCCTCTTAACTCATTTCCAAGTAGAAGGCTTATACCAGTGATTCTGAAGCTTAAATCATGCCTGGAATCCTAACTGCAAGGAAATCCAGTCTGTACAGTTTAGCACAGAGAGAAGAATTTGTAATAGACATAGAGTCATCTAGTCAGCCTTATTCATTACAGTATTTTACTAATCTTGTATAAGTACCCAAATTAGAAAAGAAAATTAGGAAACCATTTTTTGGTAGGTTGAATTTTAGTTTTTTAAAATTTAGAATAATTTCATCTCTGGACATATATTGTTCACAATTATGTTTCACAAACCAAATTTTTCTTCAGACTCTGAAAATGGTAGTTACTTACTTCTGATCCTGAATTCTCTCAGGATTGATTATTGGGAATAGGAAATAAATTAGTGGTTTTTATCTTTAAAAGCCTAGTGACCTCTTGATGCAACTGTGTTTAAAAAGAGTTTACTTAAAGCCATAAAATTATTAAATTTAGATGAAGGATTAGGGAATAGATTTTTAAAAATATGTTTTTGATTCTGATTATTTTTATCAGTATATTTAAAAAGTGATTTTATTGGCCGGGCGCGGTGGCTCACGCCTATAATCCCAGCACTTTGGGAGGCCGAGGCGGGTGGATCACGAGGTCAAGAGATCGAGACCATCCTGGTCAACGTGGTGAAACCCCGTCTCTACTAAAAATACAAAAATTAGCTGGGCATGGTGGCGCGTGCCTGTAATCCCAGCTACTCGGGAGGCTGAGGCAGGAGAATTGCTTGAAACCAGGAGGCAGAGGTTGCGGTGAGCCGAGATCGCGCCATTGCACTCCAGCCTGGGTAACAAGAGCGAAACTCCATCTAAAAAAAAAAAGGTGATTTTATTAATGAATGATAATAGTACAGTTTCTTGCAATACTGGTTTTCATAGGAGATTGAAGTTGAGTTGTGCTTTTTTTTAAACTATACTTGGATTGAATTTTTATAGATTGTAATAGATTCAATAAGGAACAGAAGCTGTTATATAATATGATAGTGTTTTAGAGCTGTCATTTTAGTCCGAGGTTATTTCATAAAGGGCTAATCCATTTTGAATAGATAAATAATCGTCTGTCTTACAGATAACTGCTTTTGTGGCATAATTTCTTGCTTAATTATAATTTCTGAAACACAGGTTTAAATGTTTTGATTCTGGATAGTTGAGGAGCCTTTGTAATAAATTATCTTTCTTTTTATCTTTTTCTTAGAAATTACAGTTCTTAACACCTATATACTAGGGGATTAAAATATTCAGGATTTGGGGTTTCATCCGATTTAAAATGAAAATTAGAATTTAATGGCAAATTTAATTTAGCAAATTTGGCATCATTTTTAACACATCTACTTTGTCCTTTAAAAAGAAAAACTGAGTCAGTAAATAATAATTTTAATTTCCTTAGAAGGATTTTTTAAAATTCCAAGGATAGGTAGCTACTTATTCATACTCTACCTAGTCTAATTTTTATTTTGTTTCAGATTGGTAATTTTTATTTTTATTTTATTGTGGTAAGAACTGGTATTTCTTTTTTTCTAATGATGTTTAGAGGTAGGGTTTGTGTATGTATCTTATATTTTATAAAATTATTTTAAACTTGTGGAAAAGTTGCAAGACTAGTAAAAGAATTCTTGAGTATCTTTCATCCAGATTCCCCAGATGTTAACTTTTACTACCTTTGCTTTATTTGATGTAGTTTTTCTCTACCATTCAGTAACATATAAATTATTTTTGGGTGACTTCTGTGTTTTCATTTAGATTTATATATTTTTTTATCCACTGTTAAGGAATTGAACCAAAGTTAAACATCCTTGAAATTGTTAAACCTGCGGACACTGTTGAAGTTGTTATTGATCCAGATGCCCACCATGCTGAATCAGAAGCACATCTTGTTGAAGAAGCTCAAGTGATAACTCTTGATGGCACAAAACACATCACAACCATTTCAGATGAAACTTCAGAACAAGTGACAAGATGGGCTGCTGCACTGGAAGGCTATAGGAAAGAACAAGAACGCCTTGGAATACCCTATGGTAATAAAGTACATAATTCTATATTGGGTAGAAAAATGGGAATTAAGCTTGACGTAGAAGACACTAGGGTAAGTTATAATCTATTGTATATATAGAGTTATTAGGATGAATGTTGATTTTCTGTATCTTGTGTCTTTTTTAATTGTAATGCACATTTAAGCTCATAGGGTGGACAAATTCTGCCCTGCATCCTGGAAACACAAAGAAGTCTAAAAAAATTCTGCTCTTAGGGTGTTGAGAGTGTAGTTGAAGAGAGAGAAGACAGATGAAAAGAGATAATTGCCATAAAAGGTAACATGTTTTTAAACTGTCAGTAACTCTGGTAGAAGAAGCATGCTATTGGAACCTCAAGGGGATCATGGTTGGCCTGAGGGAAAGCTGAAAAAGAGTTTATTATAAGTAAGATACTGTTGGGCAGAGAAAGACATTTAAGACGGGAAATGTTATGTGCAAAGCTTAGACCTGGGGGTATGCATGAGTAGTGACAAAATTCAGTGGTTGAGGAATTACTCTGTAGCATTACAGAACTGTTTTTGATTGATGAAAATAATTGAAAAATGAATATGGCAATGGTGTATAGCTTACGTTAGAACAGGTAGAGACTGAGTAAAGGGAAAACAGGAGCATATTATTATAGTTGTAACTAGATGATAATATCTAGATTAGCCCAGACTAGGTAATTTCTTTGTTGAGTAGAAAGGAAAACGTGGATGAAAACAGTGATAGGACTGAGCAGATTGGCAGATTTTATGAGGGTAGAGAGGGAAGATACAAACATTAATCTAACTTCTCAAGCTTCATCTTGGTGACTAAAACAGTAATAATCTTGATAAAAATTGGTTCCATCTTTATTACATATTTAGTGAACACGACTGTACACCAGGCACTATGTTAAATGCTGGGCTTAATGATGGTACACTAGAAAGAGCATGCCTTCAGAAGCCCAGCTGGGGAAGTAGGGAAGTCTGGTATAGGAAATGTTTTTTCAAGAGAAGGTGGATAGCACTTGATTTTGAAGTGAAAGTTCATATCAGCTGGAGGTAGCCAGAAAATGGTTTCAGCTATATAAGATTTGGGCTGGAGATGTTATATGAGACTCATTCACATGAATTTGTATTTGAAACTATAAAAGTATATGTAGTCCCTGATGGAGAGCAAGAAATGGAAAAGAACACACAATTAAAGCCTATTTCCTAAACCCTATAAAAATTTAGGGTTGGAGAAAAGGGAGACAGGAAATAACCAAAGAGATAGAAGGAAAGTAAGAACTGATATGTATGATGTCTCTTAAATTGAGGGGAGAGTTTGAATTGTCAAGACTCTCAGATGCTGCTGACAAAATCAAAGGATGCTGACTAATATCTCAGATTTGATGATCAAAGGATCATTCTTAGATTTAGATAAAAGTAACGAGTTGGTGAGACAAAACAGAATTATAAGAAATAGACATCTTAGAAATGGGAGCAGATGAGGAAGAATGCTGGGTAACAAATAATACTGATGGTCCAAGAGTTGGTGGGGACCTGAGTGTATTTGTAAATGAAATAGTATTGTTGGGTTTTTTGTCCTTTTTTTATTTTTAGAGACAAGGTTGTACCCTGGGAGCAGGGCTGATGAAAGAAAAGCTGTATTATTACAGAACTACTGTTTTCCCTAGGACATTTTTTTCTTTCTTTAAACAAAACCTAAAAGACACAATAAATGATAGAGCTTACCCATGGAACTGAAAGAGAGCTATGGAACCAGACAGTTAGTGTAGAATTTCACTCTATCTCTGCACTGACCAGAACTGTAGCCACTAATCACATGTGAGCACTTGAGATGTCCCTGATCAAAATTGAGATGTGTTGTAAATGTAAAGTACCCATTAAAAGAAAAATAATATAAAATCTTTTTTAATTTTTTATATTGAATACCAGTTGAAATAACATTTGGCACATTAAGTTAAAATACATGTATTATAAGATGTATTTCACCAACTTTTTAAATGTAACTATTAGAAAATTTAAAATTACATAATGGTCTGTATTATATTTCTGTTGGACAGCCCTGATCTTGATAATTGTAGCCTTCAGTTCTGGATGCTCTTACTGCATTATTTTGATAATTGCCTCTGTGTTCTTTTTTCTGGAATTCCTGTTGAATCTCTTGGATTGATCTGCATCTTTCTTCTTGCTTATTTTTCATCTTACCTATCTGTACTACTTGCTGCCAGATTTTCTTGTCTTTATAATATAACCTGATTTTTAATTTACAAGGGCTCTTTATTTTTGTTTGTTCCTTTCTGTAGCATTCCAATCTTATATTGCCAATCATGTTTTCTCCTACTTCTCTGAGTCTATTGATTATAGTTTTTTTTTTAACTTTAAAAAAGTTTTACTGCAATATTTCTATTTCTTCTGGATTCTGTTTTTCTTGTGGTTTTTGTTTGTTTTGTTTTTAATCTCTCTCAAATATCTCATTATTTTTGCTCATTTTTTCACATTTAAGAATTAGTCGCTTTAGGGCGGGCACAGTGGCTCATGCGTGTGATCCCAGCACTTTGGGAGGCCAAGGCAGGTGGGTCACTTGAGGCCAGGAGTTTGAGACCAGCCTGGCCAGCATGGTGAGACGCTGTCTCTACTAAAAATATAAAAATTAGCTGGGCATGGTGGCACATGCCTGTAATTCCAGGTACTTGGGAGGCTGAAGCATAAGAGTCTCTTGAACCTGAGAGGCGGAGGTTGCAGTGAGCAACCTCATGAGGGAGGAAAGAGGATCTGGTTCATACTTTGGAGAATAAAGCTAGCTTCCTAGAATCCCCTTTTGATTTTTTTTTCAATGCAACTGCAAATTTTTTTAAACTTGGATAATTTACTTCATTCTCTCCAGAATAATCTCATGTTTTATTCTTTCATTTGGCCCACTGGAGAGCAATTTTGCATTTTGTTTTTCTTGATACAGTTCCAACTGAGGTTGAATCAAGTGACTCCATCAGAAATTTAGATTAAGAAATTGAAAAGGAACTGAGAAGAAAATTACAGTGTAATGTTTTTTTCTTCGTATACATTTACCTCACTTATTTGGGGAAAGAAAACATATGTATGTATATTGACAAGTTAACTGTAAATTTATATAGCATCTAAAATGGAACTAAGCTAAAGTTAATATTTTTCTTTCTAGATCCCATACAGTGGTCCACAGACCAAGTCCTGCATTGGGTGGTTTGGGTAATGAAGGAATTCAGCATGACTGATATAGACCTCACCACACTCAACATTTCTGGAAGAGAATTATGTAGTCTCAACCAAGAAGATTTTTTTCAGCGGGTTCCTCGGGGAGAAATTCTCTGGAGTCATCTGGAACTTCTCCGAAAATGTATGAAATTACAGTTATTTATTTACATTGTAACTTAAGCGTAATTTTATTTCCTTATAACTTTGTTTTCATCTTAATTGTTTATGGATAATGATAAATAATGAGCAGTAATGTTTATTTACTGTATAATGCTAGCTGAAAGCTCTATGTTATCTCATTTAATTCCTATGGTAATACCACAAATCATTACTTTCCTTATTTATTAGATAGGAAAGTCAGGCTTTGAGAACCCCACAAAGTCACAGCTAGGAAGTGGCAGAGCCAGGATTCAAGCCCAGGCTAACATTAGAAACCAAGTTCTTAAATCAGATGCTGTGCCCTACACTTAGCCCTCTTCATATATTCTATTTGTTGCCCTCTGTTTGATCAGGTCTTACATTTACGGCTCATCTAAAAACTTAAGATCGTTTGTTTACAGGTGGCTTCCTTCCCATTCTCTTCATTATTGATGAGATTAAGTCTTTTTTCAAGTCTTTACTATTAACTGAATAGAGTCAAGCGAGAGGGAAGTGTATGCAATCACTTTCTTGAATTGGAAACCACTGGTTATAAGTGTTTCCACTTATAACTTACAAAGCTTCAGACATTATTATGATTAAGTGACCATATAAAGAAATTGGACCAGCACTTTGGGAAGATGAGGCGGGCAGATCACTTGAGGCCAGAGGTTTAAGACCAGCCTGGCCAACATGATGAAACCCTGTCTCTACTAAAAATACAAAAAATAGCTGGGCAAGGTGGTACATGTCTGTAGTCCCAGCTACTTGGGAGGCTGAGGTGAAAGGATCGCCTGAACCTGAAAGGCGGAGGTCATAGTGATCCAAGATCGTGCCACTGCACTCCACCATGGGTGACAGAGCAAGACTCCATCTCAATTGAAAAAAAAAAGGTGGGGAATTGGAAACTGCTTGGCTGTTTAAGAAAACAAGAGCGCAAATGTAAATTATTTCTACTTGAATTTTAATTCATCTTATATTTCAGTAATTGTTAAGACACTGAAAGCAACCCATTCCTCGACAGTTTTGCATATCAGAAATGCTAGCCAGACCCACATATTTTTCAGAACACATGAATACAACAAACTCTGACTTTGCTTTTCTATCAGTTGTGGATGAAAATGTTATTGGTAGCATTTTGTTCTATTATATACCCAATAAGGGGAGAGCTCTGTTGGAGGGATTTTCCACATTGACTTAATGTTTGCAATTTTCATTCAAGGTGATTTCTCTGCTCAGGTGCAGTGGCTTACTCCTGTAGTCCCAGCACTTTGGGAGTCTGGGGTGGGAGGATCACTTGAGGTCAGGAGTTCAAAGTGCTTTCTCTGCTGGTGAATAAGAAATGAGCTCTGGAGAGAGGCATTTCTTCATTGTTTATATCTATAATTTTACTTTCATAAGGATTCTCTCAGGTTTTTTTTAAAAGTATCTATGGTACTAGCCAGGCGCAGTGGCTTATGCCTGTAATCCCAGCACTTTGGGAGGCCGAAGCGGGCAGATCACAATGTCAAGAGATCGAGACAATCCTGGCCAACATGGTGAAACCCCATCTTTACTAAAAAATACAAAAATTAGCTGGGCGTGGTGGTGTGCGCCTGTAGTCCCAGCTACTCAGGAGGCTGAGGCAGGAGAATTGCTTGAACCCAGGAGGCAGAGACTGCAGTAGGCTGAGATTGCGCCACTGCACTTCAGCCTGGTGCCTGGTGACAGAGCAAGACTCTGTCTCAAAAAGAAAAAAAAAAGTATCTATGTACTAAAAGACAGTACATTCATTGTATTTGTAGCATTTATTTCCAGTTTCAGTTCTTATTAGATAAATAAGTTGAATATCCTGGTTGAAGCTTTGTCCTTGGTTTCACAGATTTCCTTCTCTGCAGAGGTTTTGAAATGAATAAGGTAAATTCTGAATTGTGAAACATGTGAGTCATGTTTATTGAAACACTTTCTTAGAAGAATTCTCAAGAATACAGCAAGGATAGAGCATAGATGATCGTTTCATTTTTCCCAAACCCACATTTTTCCATTCTCTCTCAGTTCAGCTCTTTGTTGTGGCTGTCTCTTTTGGTTCTCTTACTGCTTCTCAAACTTCCTAGAACAGAAGTCAAAGGTGTCTTGTATATCTTTTCATTTCCATGCAGTTGAATGAGTCTTCCTCAGAAAAGCTCTGTTCTGGAACCATTGCTTTGTCTTTTAAAGCAACAAAGTCCCATAGCCTAGATGAGTGTCTCACAGAATTTCTTGGTGATCCAGCCATGGTTCTTCACTCTACCGAGGCAGGGAAATCCCATCTGGCTTGGAAATCTGGTGCTCAGTTCAGAATTGGGAGATGGGCAGGATAATGTGTAAGCGTATTTCTAACAAACAGACTTTCTAGAATTCACAAGTCTGACTTCTCAGAACAGGGTTTCTTGAACACAACTGCAGTACTCTGGTCCCTCCTATAGAGAGAAGTCTGCAGCATATCTGTGAAAGGCACTGATTCTGGGACAGAACTGTTTGATAATAACCCAGCCTCTATTATCCATCCTCAATGATCTCTTAAGAAGCAGCAGTATGGAAGAGGTAGTGCTCCTTCTTCAGATATTTGTATTAGATTGTTCACCTGAGCTGCCACCTGCCTGCAGTCCCCCTTATGTTGAAACTTCATCCAAGTCCTGCTATCCATGGGGAGGATAATTAGGAAATGTTTCATTACTACTAGTTCCATGATGTCCTTCTCGGTGTGATAATCTGTCTTCTGTCACCAAAGGCAAAGAAAGGTCTCAGTTTGCTAAGGGTTTCTTTAGAAAAAAAATAATTGTTTTATTCCTGTAGTGTCTAATGTTTCTTCATAAAATGGCTCCATATGCACCAGGACTTTGCCTCTCAAGACTGCTTCCTTTGTGCATAGCAGCATGGATTTGGGGGCTCCAGGAAGGAATATGATATTCAGAGTGCTTTTTCTCTGAAGAGATTGATCTTGGACCAGTCTTTTTTTTCCCTCCCATGGTCTGCCTTCTAAGGAAACAGACCAAACTCCAATATGAGAATTAGGACTTAGAAGGTGATTTTACAAGTTGATCACGCCTGTGCTGTGTGATTGGTGATGCTTTCGTTTGCCTCTTTTGAGGCTAGTTTCCTTTAGCCTCAGATGAAACAGTTTCAATTTCAGTAGCACTTTGCGTCCTTGAGGAACTTTTATAAAATTCTGAGGAAATTTTACTGCAAACATAAGGTGTGTATTTTATTTATTTTTTATCAAGAAAGACCACAGTTCTGGAAAAGAATGCTTAGAACTAGGAGTCTGGATAAAACAGTGAGGTTGTCAGTTGACTGAAAAAGTAACTGTTTAGTGCGCTGTGCTTCTTAAAAACATGTTCCTTTAATCCTCACAATAACCTCATGAGGCGGTAAGTATAGGTGTCTAATTTAAACATGAGGAAGTTAATGTTGAAAGAGGTTGGTAATTTTACCAAAGTCATATAGTCAGTAAGAACCAAGAACTGAATCCAGATCTGTCTGAAACCAGTGTCATATAATTGTTTTAAGTCCCCACCCAGTCTTCAGACCCTCAAAGCTCCCATCTGATAGGATTCAGACTTCTTTTTACTTCCCTAACCTTTTCCAGCTGTGTGTCTGGAACTGGATCCTGGCAAGGCACCCTTAGCATAGTCTTCTTGAGAGCCCAGGCCTCAGTACCCAGAATGATTGCTGGAGGGTATAGTTTCAATTTCAAGAGAGAGGCATGCAATTTATGATGGGCACAAAGTAGGCTGACGTAATAGAGACTGGGATGTGCAATTCTTGAGAGGTAAAGAATAACATTTAAGTAGACAATAGCAACAGATAAGTAATGAATTGTTCTGTAAAGGCTTATCTTAGGACCTTATAATATTTTTATGTTGGGAGCTGTATTTTTAGACATGAAATTATTTAGTTTAATTCAGACATTTAGGACCACTACAATTGTATTGAAAATTTGCTATCTTTAAGTAGAGAAGCATTATAAAGGTTAAGCAGCTTTAGTCAAAAGAAGATGTTACAACAAACAGATAATGGGAAGGAGGCCTTTTTGGTGGAGATACATATCTAAATAACTTCATTTTGGTGTATATTTTATATTTGATCTGATCTTGAATATTTCCATATTTTTACATGGTTTTATACAGATTTAGATACAAAAATTTACATTTAGAAAACAATTGTTCTCTGCAGAACTTTACTGAACACTAAAACACATTGGAGCTTTTTCCTGTGTTACTTCTCTTAAAGGTATCTTTTCCTTATAAAGTGACTATCAAATATTTTTAAGGTTTTTATGCCAATAAGTTTCAGTTTTTCAGTGTTTTGGTTTTAATTGTGGAGTTCTTTTTAAAAGAATCATGTTTATTGAGTTTTACTAGAGTGGGGTTTTTGTATTTTTGGTTTTAAATAAAAACAAATTTTTGTATTTTCTTCAGATGTATTGGCAAGTCAGGAACAACAGATGAATGAAATAGTTACAATTGATCAACGTGAGTATTCTTACCTATAATATTTTTATTAATAAGAAATGTTTATTTGATACTGCAAGGTAGTAAAAAGGAAAATTTTTTTTTTGGAAAATTATTTTAATTTTTTTTTCTACACACAAAATATCTTTTATTCTGTGGAATCCAAGCTCTACACAAGTACTTTATAAGCTCCACTAATGTTATGTTTTTAAATGATTCGATTACATAACAGCTTTTTTCATACCTGAGTTCACTAAAATTTGTTAAGACATCATTTGTTTCATCTTTACTGACTGTTAATTACCAAGTCGTAAGAACAATGCTAACCACATTCATACCTGACAGAACTTTTATGCCTGATAATAACTGGATATTGGGTAACATCCAATTAAAATATCAGTATAGCTTGGATACAACAAAGAAAACATTTTATTCAAGCTTCCAAAACAAACGAGGAGTTATACTGTGTTTGAAATGAAGAAAAGGGCCAAGTTAAAATAGGAAAACAAATAGTTTTCATTTGGTGGAAGTTGCAGTCAAAGTATACATTTGTATACATTCCAATTGATCATCTGTGCCATCTGGCATTTTCCAAAGTTTTAAGAGTTTACCAGGCCAAACCCTTTGCCGCCTTCAGTTTTGCTTGGCTTTACCCTTTTCTTTTCTGTCACTTTGCCTTCAGCCTTTTTCTTCATCTTTGGTTCACCCATATTGGGTACTGTACATGCTTGTCTAGAAGAGTTTTTTTGTTTTTCTTAATATCAGTCTCCATTTTCATGTCATCTTTTCCATGTTTTACCTCATATTGCATTTCCTCTTGGCATGTTTGGATTTGGGTACCACCACAGTTGCTATCTCTTAAACATCTTTCATTAAAACATTACTGTCTAGTTTGAGAATACTTTTAAGCCTGCTGAGCTCCTTTGGGGCATTCTTTTTTCTCCTTTCAGCACACATCTTTCTTTTCTGCTTACGCCATAAGCTTTTAGCCATATTTTACCGGAGATATGAATACACACGCCATAATATCCTGCCAACCAGCTACAATTTTTAATGAGGAATTTGAGATACACAAAGAAAGTATAGCACCTGTGTACATAAGAAATAAAATTTTATATACCAAATTTACCTATTGTAGATTTTATTTTCCTCTCTCCTACCAGAGAGTTGACTATCTTGAATTTTATGTTTATTACTCTCTGCATATATTTTTACCAACTTTGTAACCATAAATACTGTATAGCATTGTTTTGCACGTTTAAACATTTTCTGTAAAATGATAATACATTGTACATACTCCTTTATAACTTTTATCATTTGAGAATTACCTACGTTAATATTTGCAGCCCCTTTATTCATTTTCACTGCTGTGTAGTATTTTTTAAATGCTGTGAACATCATTCAATGAGTATTTCTAGGAGCATACGTGAGAAGTTAGTGTCATAGGGTTTCCATCCTTTCAGCCTTACTTCAGGTATTGCCAGAGTCTCAAAGTGGTGGTGTGAATTCTCATTTGTCCACATATTCTACAATATTTGACAAACTGTTTTTATGAACAAATGTTTTAAAACATGTTTAAATACTCTCTTTGTCTAATATGTGTGCACCACTAAGTTATTTCCAAATAAGGATACTAGCTCTTACTCACTACGTTAAGATGCACAAGCCGTAATGCAAACATCATACTTAACCCTCTGAACTTTTTTGTGATTCTGTTTGAAACTATGGGTTGAGGCTTTCTGTAGTGAAGTCCTTTCTTGGGGTTATTTGCAGGGTATTAGTTAAACTGATGTCTTTAATTTTTTTTTTCTGCTTGTATTGAAAGAAAAAAAAATTCCTCTTATCTGTCTTTGCAGCTGTGCAAATTATTCCAGCATCAGTGCAATCTGCTACACCGACTACCATTAAAGTTATAAATAGTAGTGCAAAGGCAGCTAAAGTACAAAGAGCTCCAAGGATTTCAGGAGAAGACAGAAGCTCACCTGGGAACAGAACAGGTATTTTTGTATTTTCTCATATTTATAAAATGTATATAATTGAGTATATTTTATTTCACTGTATGACAAATGTGAGTTTGGACCATCCCTCTGGCAATACTTAGACAGCATTTCTAGAAAAACAAAAATTGTTTTTGCCACAGCTAAGATTTCAACCAAGGGACCAGTTTGTTGCCTTTGCCTTGGGCAAATCTGTAACACTATAGCCAATGCTTTGTTCCTCTCATCAATTTAGGAAACAATGGCCAAATCCAACTATGGCAGTTTTTGCTAGAACTTCTTACTGATAAGGATGCTCGAGACTGTATTTCTTGGGTTGGTGATGAAGGTGAATTTAAGCTAAACCAGCCTGAACTGGTTGCACAAAAATGGGGACAACGTAAAAATAAGCCTACGATGAACTATGAGAAACTCAGTCGTGCGTTAAGGTAAGCCTTTATTACATTTTTTTCTGTTATTAAGCCTTTCTAAAAATTAGCTTATTCTAGATGTAAGCATTGTAATGTAATGATATTAAAAACTTTTAAAAAGATCTTAATAAGTGTGAGGTACCGTATTTTTTTTTTAAATTACTCTAAGATTATTTATTTTTATCTGATTTGAAAGCATATAATACTCTGTCCAAAAACATGTTTTATTTTTGAGGTTTTTATTATTTGCATAGGTGAATTGAGTGTTAATTTTTAATGAGTAAGCAGATACTGTCCTCTGTTTTTACAGTTAAATGCAAAATATCGACCCATTTTCTGTACAATCTGCCTAAATCTGGATATCCAAGCTTTACATTGATACAAATTTTCCATAAGTAGTATGAAGTTTTTCAACAGAAATTATCCAAAATTATGCCTACTACCATGATGGAAATTTAATAGGTACAATTTAGTATCTGAGAAGACGGATATATAAGAATATCATGGAATTATGTCTGATTTTTTGGGAGAGTGAATATAGTAAAGTAGTTCTGCAGTTTACCAGTTTTTCTAAATAGCATGCTTTTACTGCTTCATACTTCACGTGGCCATTTTCACAGTGAAAGATTATGATTTAGCTTACACATACACACACACACACACTCCTCTTCTTTTCTCCTCTCTCTCTCTCTCTCTCCCCCTCCCTCTCTCCCCTTTCCCCTTTCTGTCCCCTCATCTCAATATTCCACTGTAACTATATGGAAATTTTGGTTCAGCCAGTGTTATTGTTACAGTATTATGGCCATGTAACTACTATAACATAGTGGACCATGATTATTTTTCTTTTTTTTCCTGAATGACCTGTTGTTCCTCAGAGTTCATAAGTAACTAAAATGTTTAGTGTTCATTATGCTTATCATTTGTCATTCAGTCTCAAGCACATTGCAAACTGGTTAAAGATTTTTTGTATATGATCAGAATTAGAGCTGCCATTTAAGTTTTTTCATAGAACTTAGAAAGATAATTGTAAAATTCACATGGGACTAGAACGTACCGTGGTAGTCAGGACACCTGAAAATTAGCAAAGTGGAAAGACTTATCCCACAGCATATTGAGACTGACTCTAAAGTTACAGTAATAAGACAGTTATGCTATTTGCTCAGGACATACAGTAGAATAGGGAACCAAAATAGAATCAGCAATACATACGAATTTGATTTAAAGAAATGGCAGTGGGGAGAAAACATGAGGAAAATACCTGCTTTTCAATCATCAGTGCTGGGATAATTTATTGTCCATCTCCAGGGGAAAAGTAAAAGTTGACCTCTTCCTTATGCCATACCAAAAATCAATTCCATGTAGTTTGTAGCTCTACATGTGTAAAAAGAAGTAAAATAGAAAAGCATCTAGAGATACTTTCATAACTTGTGGTAGTAGGGAGACATTTAAACAGAATCGAAAGGACTAATTCTAAAGGGAAAGATCAATAAATTGGACTTTATTTAAATTAGAACTTTTGGTTGTTGAAAGCCTCTTTAAGAGAGCCACACATGTCTGACAGAAGTATCTAGAATATCTAAAGAATTCTTACAAATTGGCTTTTTAATGGGCAAGAGACTTGAATAGACACCTCAGGCTAGAGATTATCCAAATGGCCAATCACTGTATGCAAAGGTGTACTGCCTCTTTAGTATTCAGAGTAATGCAATTGAAAACCATAATTAAATGGCACAACACACCCCCTAGAATGGCTACAATTTAAAAGATTGCCAGAACCAAGCCTGTTGAGGATATGGAGCAATGGGAATGCTTCTATCCTTTT
Organism: Aotus nancymaae; assembly: GCF_030222135.1. Taxonomy (NCBI): domain Eukaryota; kingdom Metazoa; phylum Chordata; class Mammalia; order Primates; family Aotidae; genus Aotus; species Aotus nancymaae. The sequence goes on from NW_026988435.1 coordinate 29,458,984, forward strand.
GATAGGAATGTAAATTGTAACCTGTAACTCAGCAGTTGCTCCCCTAAGCAACTGTATCATATATATGAAACAGAAGTGTACTTGTGTGCCCATACACATGTTCATAGAAGATTGTTTATAACATCCAAACCCCGGAAACAACCCAGATATCTATCAACAGTAGAGTGAATAAATCAGTTATGATCTATTCATACAAGAATACCTTGCATTCTTGAAAACCGAGTTTCTGCTACAAACGACATCGGTGAACCTCATAAGCATAATGTTCAGTGACAGAATCCAGACCCAAATGACCAAATTCTGTATGATTGCATTTATTTAGTAAAATTCAAAAAAACAGGAAAAGTAAATTCCAGTATTTAGGGATGCATGTTTGGGTGATAAAAATATAAAGACAAGCAATGAAATTACTATCATGAAACAAGCTTGTATTTACCTTTTAGAGCCAGGATTTGGGGAATGATTAGGGGATATAGAGGGGATTCTAGGTGCTGGCAGTGTTCTGTTTCTTGACCTGAGTGATACTTAACAGGTGAATGAATGTTCACTTTGTAATAAATCACTGAGCTGTTCACTTCTGTGTCCTTTTGTTTGTGTGATATATCTCACAATTAAAAAGGTTAAAAAATACAAGTTCAAAAAAAAAGGGAAGAAAAGAAATCATATCCATGAAATATAGGTACTGTGTATCTCTCTACTTTCTTCATTTTAGGGAGGCAACAAGTGGAATGAATGCTACTATTTACAGTTGTGATGCATTAGATCAAAGGAAGTATTAAGTAAAATTCAAATTCGTGTGTGTATATTTGTTTCTTTTTTATCACCTCTTACCAAGAAATGTGATTATGCCAACTCCATTTTTCTCCTAGATTATAAAACCTCTTTCCTTTTCCATTTTCTTTTCCCATGTATAATCTTACACATTAATATAGAAATTTTTTAAAGAAATTGAAATACCTACAGCATTTTTAACTGAAAGGTATGCAATTGCTGGTATGTGAGCTGAGATCCAAATTCTATACTAATGTAATTGACATAAATGGAAACTATCAGACTGCCCAGTGTGTTATATCTCTTACTGGGAAATCAAACATAACTATTTTCCTTTTGCTATTCTAGAATTAGGGAAAGATGACAATTTCCCAATCTCCTGTATGTAGGTTAGTCTTTTCATTAATAGATCTTGATTAAGCCAGGTGACTTTTATCCTGCTAAATGTGGTAAGTTTATATCACTGGTACTTTTGCAAATAGTTTTTGCGAATAGTTGTTCCTTTTGTAATAGCCCTTAGTCAGTAAGCATTGCAATTTTAAAATAAGGCCTTTGCAGTCTGCCAGCCCTGAAAAATATGACTCCTGTGGTCTCAAAAGTGTTAGGTTTTGAATCTTGGCTTTCTTACGCCAACGCTCTTGTTCTTAGGCTCTACTGCTGCTCTCAAAGTTTTTCATTTTGTTTAATAATTATTTTTAAATCAATGTGTTATCCTAATTGTTAGAAATATGTTTTGACAGTTGAATGTGCAGAGTTTTTGGAGTACTGAGCATTGAAATTTTAGTAAATAATGTTTGGATGCTTCCTTTGATAGTAGCATTAAATATTCTCTATAACTTCAATATTAATTGCTATCGTGGAGGATGCAGTATTCTACTAGGCTTCTGCTTATGGAATAGTCTGTAAACTATTGTAAGAAATCTGAATTATTTATTTTTTTATGAAGTCTCTAATGTTTTTTTTTTTCTCTTTTTAAAGATATTATTATGATGGGGACATGATTTGTAAGGTTCAAGGAAAGAGATTTGTGTACAAGTTTGTCTGTGACTTGAAGACTCTTATTGGATACAGTGCAGCAGAGTTGAACCGTTTGGTCACAGAGTGTGAACAGAAAAAACTTGCAAAGATGCAGCTCCATGGAATTGCCCAGCCAGTCACAGCAGTAGCTCTGGCTACTGCTTCTCTGCAAACAGAAAAGGATAACTGAACCCCAGTACATTCTGGGACTCCAAAGTCTTTCTTAAAATGTTTAGAGCAAGTATAGCTCTTACCTTTATTATCAAATTTGAATCTTATTTCTAGACTGTACAGTCTGATGCATGATTTTTTTATAAATATTTCATACTCTTGTGAATTTGGATCTTTTTACTTTGAGCATATATTTTAGAATATGTGTATGTTAAATTATCTCCACAGTGTCTGTCTGCAGCGTGAAGGCAGGTTCACTGTGGAATAATTTGTTAACAGTCAGGAAAGCTAAACTGGTCAGTATTAATGTGTAGCCCTACCAAAAATAGCCAGTAGTATCATCTGAAAATGAAAATAAATGAAGTATCTCCAGGAAACAGTCTGGCTTAACTATTTTTGAAAATATAACAACTGTTTCCCCTCTCTGCTGCTTTAGATGTTGCTTTACCTACCAGAAAATGGAATTTCTCAGCTAAAGCATGTGCCTGTTTCATCTAATCAAGCAGAGCTAAAATGTTCATAGCAAATAAAATTATATTAATAAATTACTAAACTAAGAGTATCAGGTTGTTTATATTTTGCAAGCAAAGGACAGTAAGAAGTTGACTGGCAAAAGAGCAGTGCTGAAGGAGGAGATCGAGGTTTAAATCTGGCTTATTAACTCAAGCCAGGTTTAAGGATTTTCTGAATAGATTATTCATGTCAGACCAAGAATTTAAATTATTTTGAGAGAGGCATTTAATTCTAATAAACCAGCTGTTACAGAAATTATAAAATGATCTCTGTTTTTCCTGTCAGAGATTTAAAAAACTGAAAAGGTAAACCTTAGCCCAAAGAGAAAGGTTTGCTTTGCTTTGTTATGGCTTCCTTTTTTTTTTTTTTTTTAATTACCCTATAGTGCCAGTTGATTATGAAAGCAGCTTATATTCCTGTGTTTCTGATAAAATGGAGACTTTAAATCAGTCAGCAGTACTTTACCTTTCAAGGCATTAGTAAATTACTTGCAAATAGTTTTAAAAGGAAAATTTGACCTCTGTTATAGGCAGTCTTCTCTTTAAAACAATACTTTTCTTTTTCTTTTGAATATTATATATGTGTATACATATGTCTATATACATACTCAGTTGATCATTTTATAATAAACATACATGAAGGCATAAAGACATGCAGAAGAAAAGTTATTAAATAGCTCATTTTAAGATTTCTAATTAATTCTTGCATATATGACATTCCTTATACAAGCTAACACTAAACAAAAATGGCTAGAAATGTCTTGTTTGTTTTAAGGTATTAAGCACGAATTATTATATGAGACTGGCAGATAGCTATTAACCCTCTTACAGATTTGAGAACGTTGATTCTCAAATATTTATGTACCTTCTCCTTTATTGTTTTCTTTAAATCTGTCCCCTTAAAAAGCTTCTTAAGAGCTCAGTTAATGCTTTTGACTTAACTAGGATAAACTAGGAGAAAGGGAGATGATAATACAGGCAAGATGGCATTGTTAGCAATTCTGGTAGTGGTTTGGAATGCATCTTAAGAGTAAGGAAGAGGGGAGAGAGAGAAGAGGGATCTTTGATCTCTTGCTCTGGTAATCTTAAAGCATAATTTTACTACATCATTTTCTTTTAATTCATTTACATTAAGTCCTTTCTGCAGTGGGTATCTGAGCAGAGTATTTCCATTTTTACTTTTTTGAAAGAGAATATATGGACAAATTTTTGAAAGACTGTATGGACAATTTGGGCACTGTGGTTGTAAGAATATCAGTAAAATAACAATATGAAATAATATACAGAAGCTCTAGCTTCAGATAACAAATAGACAGCTAGAAAGGTTTTGTACCATCCTCTTACAGCCTAGGGAGCTGACAAGTTGCATGTAGTTTTAAAAAAGTAATAGAGTATATCCTTCTGGTATATCATCAAGAGCTTAAGAATCTTGGCTTTCATATTTAAAATGCTTTTGGGGAGACATATATTGAAATTTTAGCCAACATGACAGACATGTCTCAATTATATATGTGTACATATGTTCTTAAAGCTAAAAACGCATTTGTTTTAGATCCCTAGAATGAAAATTTTTTTCTCATCTATGCAATTCTCATATGCTTTTTTAAAAAAATCATATTTTATTGATTTTCTTTCTATGGCAATTTTCATTTTATTCTCATCATAATTTGAACAGAGACAGTTCTCATACATGATCAGATGCTTTTTCTTACCATCATTTATGCACGACGACATAGGTAAGTAATATGACTAATTTCTCCAGTTGATCCAAGAAACTCATTACTTTGCCTCAAATTATTTATAAAATATTTGTTTTACTTACTGAGGTTACAGTTATCAGAAAGCCAGGTAGTCTTTTCTTCTATTAAAAGATAACATATTGGGAAAGAAAATAAAATTCATGCTATTCATTTTCATTTTTGTATATGAATTTTTCATAGAATTTACAGTATATGCAAAGGAAGAAAGATAAATTAGTGGTCATTTGTACCTTAAAAGTACAAGAATATAAGTAAAAGAAATGTTCATTTTTGTTTTAAAACTTGTTTTTCATATAAAGTTTTTATTGAGCCAACTTTCATACATATCTCACTAGCCTAAAGTCTAAATATTTGTGTTGATATCAGAAAATCAAACAAATTAGGCAGAATTGCTATGTGTGGTTCATCTTCAGATAAATTGATCACATTCATTTTTGTATCAGTCTATGTCATTTAATTAGGAAAAACTGTTTAGTTTTCTCCCCTGATTAATAGTGATACTCAAGTATGATACAAAAAGAATTGTATCACCAAATATTTTTGTGAGGTCTGATGTTTTTCATATTCATCATTTTATGCTACTGCCTTTAAGAAAGAACTTGAAATAGCACAAAAATGTTTTAAAATTCATAATTGCAAAACAAACCTGTAACTAACTTAATGTCTTCAGATCTAAAGGGTGTAAAAATATTGATACTTCAATATTTCACTTGCTGCCAGGAAAAAAAAATTCTCAATCTTTTGTAAAAGGGAGGAGGACTTTTGCATACATTTTTACTCTTTAAATAACAACGACACTTATACTGTCATAATAACAATTATGTATTTCTTTGTGGTTTTGTTTTGTAATTTTACATAAAACAGTTATTTTCTATTTTTACGCAGATAAAAAAATATTTGTGCATAAAATGTAAAAATAGTAAAATGAGAAAAATAAAACTATTATACAGTATGTTTCTGTGTTGCTTAAAGCTTTTTCCCAAAAACAAAATCTCAAATCTCCAGGATATTTTGTTGGATAGGAATCTGACAGTCCACTAATGATATATTGTACATATGATTCCTATGCATTTTTTTTACTTAAAAGCTGTCAATTTGGGAAGAACATATTCCACTGAACTAAAATTAGTAAGTTAATCTCTTTAAGAGAAATTCCATCTACAAAGCCAAATAGTTTTAGAATAGTAACAGATGAAGTGGTAAGACTGAGTAGCTGTCAGAAGCCTTGTTAAACTGTAAACCTTTAGTAAAACCTTTTTTTTAAAACAAAAAAATTATTACCTGTTCATGTTGGCTATGAGCAGGTTGCTTCAGCCAGAACTAGAGTATAGAAGGATGGAAGAGGTCAGGAAAAAGTAATTCATGCCTTTCTTTATGGTGAAGCAATGATGAGACTTTGACATGCTTAAATAGGAAGTTATGGTTAGAAATAAATTGCTTTAAAAATACACGATCTAATTGTATCTAGTTTGAAGTGATGAAAAATCATCAGTCAGGACACTAATGAGGTATATTTGTTGTCCCAGGACTTCAGTTTTTTGTCTACAGCTTTAGAGTTTAATCTGCAAGCCAAGTATGTGTTTAAAATGCTTTTTACTATAATAAACTGACAGCTTTAGAGTACTGCTTTTAAAACTTTCTGTAGTGAAGGAGCACTTTCTTATTTCCAATTTGTCAAAGACAAACATTTGTAAAATAAAAACAATCAGTTGCAGGGAGGGGGAAATGGGAGGTTACTGTTAAGTGGGTATAGAGTTTCAGTTTTGCAAGATGAAAAGCTGGAGATGGTTGCACAATGAATATACTTATCTATAGTTAAGATGGTAAATTTCATATTATGTATATTTTACCACAGTTGAGCTTTTTTAAAAGAATTACTACAAGAATTTTAAAAATGAGTATTTACCAAATTAATACAATGAGTGGGGGCCGGGCGCAGTGGCTCACGCCTGTAATCCCAGCACTTTGGGAGGCCGAGGCGGGTGGATCACGAGGTCAAGAGATCGAGACCATCCTGGTCAACGTGGTGAAACCCCGTCTCTACTAAAAATACAAAAAAATTAGCTGGGCATGGTGGCACGTGCCTGTAATCCCAGCTACTCAGGAGGCTGAGGCAGGAGAATTGCCTGAACCCAGGAGGCGGAGGTTGCGGTGAGCCGAGATCGCGCCATTGCACTCCAGCCTGGGTAACAAGAGAGAAACTCCGTCTCAAAAAAAAAAAAAAAAAAAAAACAATGAGGGGAACATGATCAACTCAATAGATGCAGAAAAATACACAATTGAACATCCATTCATGATTAAAACTCTCAGCAAACTAGAACTTTGATCTGATAAAAAGGTATGTATGGAAAAACTTACAACTCACATCACATGTTTATTGCCCCTCACCACTCTGCCTCCCTCCCCACAAGATTTGGGAAAGGCAAAGAGGTACCCTGCTCTTACCATTTTTATTCAGAATTGTATGGAAGATGCTAGCCTGTGAAATAAAGCAAGAAAAATAAAAAGCATACATACTGCAACAAAACTGCAGAAGACATCAGACATGTTAAAAGCCCTCAAGAATCAAAAAAGCTATGAGAATAAGTAGCAAGGTAAGGCACAAAGTCAATATGCAAAGTTTGACTTTATTTCTGCATGCTAGAAACAAATAAATGGAAATTGGCATTTTAAAATCACCATTTACAATAATACTAACATGAAACAGGAACAAGTAGAGCAGAATTTGTGCAAGACCTATCAATGAAGACTACAGAACTTGCAAAGAAATGAAAAAGTCTAAGTAGGTGGAGAGAGAGCAGCATTAACTCTGGATTGGAAGACTCAGTTTTGGGTTTTGTTTATTTTTGAGACAGTCTTTGTCACCCAAGCTGGAGTACAGTGGTGTGATCTCAGCCCACTGCAACCTCTGGCTCCTGGATACAAGCAATTCTCATGCTTTGGCCTCCCAAAGTGCTGGGATTACAGGCATAAGCCACCATGCCTGACCTAAAACTCAATTGTGTATATGTAAATCTTGTAAATGTTCATTATTCCTAAATTTATCTATAAATTCAATTCCAATAAAATTCTGGCAGTCTTTTTTTGTAGACAAGCTGATTATAAAACTTATATGTAAATGCAAATGACACAGAATAGCCAAAATATTTTGGGAAAAAAATTATAGAGACCTTGCACTGTGCTATATAAAGCTTCACTACATAAAGCTACAGCAATCAAGAGGTGGTATTTAGATAAGGATAGACATATAGGTCAATGAACAGAATAGAATTCAGAAATGGACCCACATATATGGCTCACTGATTTTTGACAAAGGTGCCAAGGTAATTCAATAGGGAACTGTTAGTTATTTCAACAAATGTTAGAACAACTGCATATATTAATGGAGAAAAATCAACCTCAACCCTTGCCTCATACCACACATAAAAATTAACACAAAATGGATTATAGACCTAATATAAAATCTAAAACGTACAAAAAGAAATTTCAGCTGGGCTCAGTGACTCACACCTATAATCCCAGCACTTTGGGAGGCTGAAGCAGGCGGATCACGAGGTCAGGAGTTCGAGACCAACCTGGCCAAGATAGTGAAACCCCGTCTCTAATAAACACAAAATTAGCTGGGCGTGGTAGCACACGCCTGTAGTCCCAGCTACTCAGGAGGCTGAGGCAGAAGAATCGCCTGAATCCAGGAGGCGGAGGTTGCAGTGAGCCAAGATCACGCCACTGCACTTCAGCCTGGGTGACAAAATGAGACTCTGTCTCAAAAAAAAAAAAAAAAAAAAAAAATTCATAACCTTGGGGTAGACAAAGATTTTTTAGATATTAAAGAAGCAAAACTAGGCAGAGTGTGGTGGCTCATGCCTGTAAATCTAGTGCTTTGGAAGACTGAGGCAGGACGATTACTTGAGGCCATGAGTTTTGAGACCAGCCTAGGCAACATAGCAAGACCCCATCTCTACAACAGTATAAAAATTAAAATTAGCTGGGCATAGTTGTGTACAGCTGTAGTTCTAGCTACTCAGAAGGCTGAGGAGGGAGGATTGTTTGAGCCTAGGTTAAAATTCGAGGTTCACATGCAAGTTGAGCTTGAGGTTACAGTGAGCTATGATTCTGCTGCTGCAGCACTACAGGCTTGTGGGGATGACAGAGCGAGACGCTGTCTCTAATAAAAAAAACAGTTGGCCAGGCACGGTGGTTCACGCCTGTAATCCCTGCACTTTGGGAGGCCAAGGCAGGTGGATCACGAGGTCAGGAGTTAAGAGGCCAGCCTGGCCAACATGGTGAAACCCCATCGCTACTAAAAATACAAAAAAAAATTAGCTGGGTGCAGTGGCAGGCGCCTGTAATCCCAGCTACTTGGGAGGCTGAGGCAGAAGAATCACTTGAACCCAGGAGGTGGAGGTTGCAGTGAGCTGAGATCGCACCACTGCACTCTAGCCTGGGCGACAGAGCAAGACTTTGTCTCAAAAAAAAAAGGAAAGATACTATTAAAATAAAAGGCAAGGCTGGGTGTAGTGACACACATCTGTAATTTCACTGCTTTGGGAGACTGACTAGGGGAGCATTGCTTGAACCCAGGAGTTTGATACCAGCCTGGGCAACGTCATGAGACACCCTCTCTACAATAATAATAATAATTAGCCAAGCATAGTAGCATGCACCTGTAGTCCTGGCTACTCAGAAGGTTGAGGCAGGAACATTGTGTGAGCCCAGCAGTTCAAGGTTATAATGAGCTATGATCGCACCAGTGCACTGTAGCTTTGGTAACAGAGCAAGACCCTGTCTCTAAAAAATAATAATAATAATTAAATAAAAGGCAAGTTACAGATTGGGAGAAAATATTTGCGATACACTTATCATACAAAGGTAAGATGAGTGTATTGACCACACTGATTTATAATATTTTCTCATTAAGCGATGAGCATCAGCTTTAACTGAATGATTATGGCAATGTTAATGGTATTTGAAAATTTATCTTACAAAGGTAAGATATTTAATATCAAAAATACATGAGGTACTCTTTTAACTCACTAAGACAATCAAATTATTTATGGTCAAAGAATTCATAGAAACATTTCATAAAAGAAGATACACATATGGCCAGTAAGCATATGAAAAGCTATTTGGCATTGTTAGTTATCAGGAAACACTAAGTCACAAGCTGGCACCACTAAAAACACATCACAACTGCTAAAAGTTAACACCTAACAATATCATGTTCTCAGTGACATGAACCAAATGAAGTCACATACATTGCTAGTGGAAATGTAAAATGGCACACTACTTTGGAAAAGTTAAACACTTTTGTTACAACTCAGCGATTCTAATCCTAGGCATTTATTTTATTTATTTGTTTTTTGAGATGGAGTTTTGCTCTTGTTGCCCAGGCTGGAGGGCAATAGTGTGATCTCAGCTCACTGCAACCTCCACCTCCCGGTTCAAGCAATTCTCCTGCCTCAGCCTCCCAAGTAGCTGAGATAATGGGTGCCCACCACCATGCTCAGCTAATTTTTGTATTTTTAATAGAGACGGGTTTTCGCCACGTTGGCCAGGCTAGTCTCAAATTCCTGACCTCAGGTGATCCACCAGCCTTGGCCCAATCCTAGGCATTTATTTAAGAGAAATCTTAGGCATTTATTTAAGAGAAATAAAACCTGTTCACTGAAAGACTTGTACACTAATGTGTATAACAGCTTTATTCATAATGTCCCCAAACTGTTAACGACCCAAATATCCATCAACAGGTGACTGAATAAACAAATTATGAATACGTATAGAATAGAAGTATGACTCAGCAATATAAGGGAGGGAACAACTGCCTCATCAACAACTCTGGAAAAGGAAAATCTCATTGTAAAAATAGAAAGCAGATCATTGTTGCTTAGGGCTAGGCATAATGGCTGATTTCCTGGATTAGGCATAAAGAAATTTGGGAGAGTGATGAGCATATTCTATATTATGTTTTGTTGTTGATTACATGGATGAACAGATTTGCCAAAACTCACCTAAATGTATACCTAAAATAGGAGAATGGGGTTATGTAAATTATACCTCAGTAAGTTTAAAAATTGAATTACTAGAGAAATGAAATTTAAAACACAAAAATATGTAACCACTTTTTAAAAACTATTAGGCTCCACAGGCATAAGATTGCTCTATCACATTACTAAAATTGTTTTAATGCTTGTACTTCTTTCCCTGTGGGCTGATGACAGACAGTTCATGACTTCACAACTGACCACACTCATACACAATATTTCATCATCAGATGATGAGCATCCGTTTTAACTAAATGATTACGGCAATGTTAATGGTATTTGAAAATTTCTCTGTAATCTTTTTTTTTTTTTTTTTTTTGAGATGGGGTTTTGCTCTTGTTGCCCAGGCTGGAGTGCAATGGTGCGATCTCAGCTCACTGCAAACTCCCCAGTTCAAGCAATTCTCCCACCTCAGTCTTCTGAATAGCTGGGATTACAGGCCTGCACCACCACGCCCAGCTAATTTTTGTATTTTTAGTAGAGACAGGATTTCAATCTGGCTGAGCTCAGGCTGGTCTCAATCTCCTGAGCTCAAGTGATCTGCCTGCCTCAGCCTCCCAAAGTACTGGGATTACAGGCGTGAGACACTATGCCCGGCTGTAATCTGAGAAAAGCACTTTCTCATGTCTGCTAATAAGATAGCTGATTTTGGAATCTTCAGTCCGTGATACTAGTAACACCCTGTTGACACCTATGCTATTTTTATTGGTAACACCACAGTAACTAGATATGAATGAAATAGAACACTGAAGAAAAAGTTATTTATCATGTCTATGAGCAACTCTTTAATTCACTTCCTTAGGAAACTATTTATGCAAAAAGGTTTGCTCTAATACTCACCATATGAATAGAGAAAGTAAGCTTCCTATCTCTACTGTTGGTTTTACTTTATGAATGAGAAGGCATATTGCATATTAGTACACTGATAAATATCACTGAGTAGTTGAACTAGAATGGTTCATTTGACTTAGTGGTTAAAGGAAAAAGCTATACATTAAGAACATAGTAGGATTTTGTCTCTAACATTCAAATTATAAAAATAGAGGATTTTTGTTTGTTTTTGAGATGGAGTCACTCTGTTGCCCAGGCTGGAGTACAGTGGCACGATCTCGGCTCACTGCAACCTTTGCCTTGTGGGTTCAAGCGATTCTCCTGCTTCAGTTTCCCACGTAGCTGGGACTACAGGTGTGAGCCACCACATCCAGGTAATTTTTGTATTTTTAGTAGAGATGGGGTTTCACCATATTAGCCAGGCTGGTTTCAAACTTCTGACCTCAAGTGATCCACCCGCTTTAGCCTCCCAAAGAGCTGGGATTACAGGCGTGAGCCATTGCGCCCAGCCTAAAAATAGAGGATACTTTAAATAAAATTAAATGTGAGAATCTGCCGTGTTGTCCTAAAATGTATTAGCTAATTGATTAAACAAAGAAAGAATACCTACAATGAAGGTATAAACAAATAAAGAGCTTCTATTGCAGAGGATATGTAAAGTGGCGTGCCAAAGGAAAAAGCCAGAAGAAATAGATTATGGTCCTTGCTTTGCCACTAACCAGACAGGAAACTTACAGCAAGTTGTTTAACCTTTCTCCTCCATTTTCTCTCCTATGCTAGAGTCATTGACACATTTGCCTGCAGTGCAGAGCTATTGAAAGGGTTAGATGAAGGCTGGGCACATTGGCTCACGCCTGTAATCCCAGCGCTTTGGGAGGCCGAGGCAGGCCGATCACAAGGTCAAGAGATCGAGACCATCCTGGCCAACGTGGTGAAACCCCGTCTCTACTAAAAATACAAAAATTAGCTGGGTGTGGTGGCGTGCACCTGTAGTCGCTGCTACTTGGGAGGCTGAGGCAGGAGAATTGCTTGAACTTGGGAGGCAGAGGTTGCAGCGAGCCGAGATTGCACCACTGCACTCCAGCCTGGCATCTGGTGACAGAGCAAGACTCTGTCTCAAAAAAAAAAAAATGAAAGGGCTAAACACACACACACACACACACACACACACACACACACACACACAAAGGCCATGTGCTGAAAACTGTTGAAAGTGGGTGACAGATCCATGAGGGTTAATTATACTATGCTCTCTATTGAGTATGCATCAAATTTTCTATAAAATAGGGCATTTTTTAAAAACACTATCATAAAGAAGCTTACCCAAAACAATACTACAGATGTGGCAATGTCATCTACAAAATGATATCAGGTTTTTAAAACTGTGTCACTAGGTGAAGAATACATATTTCTTTTCATGAAATGGTGGGCACTTTACATAACCAATGTGTTTCTGAAAAGTTGTACCTAAGTAAAATATCTTAAGCATAATTATTAGCAGTATATATACTGTTTGGCCCCCACCAAAAAAGGTGCATTCATCTTTTTTTTTGAGACAAGGCCTTGTTCTTTCACTCAGGCTATATACAGTGGCACAATCGCAGCTCACTCCCAGGCTCCAACAATCCTCCCATCCCAGCCTCTCACTGGGACCACAGGTACATGCTACCACTCCTGGCTAATTCTTTTTAAATTTTTGGTAGATTCAGGGTCTCCCTATGCTCCTGCCCAGCCTGGTCTCAAACTCCTAGGCTCAAGTGATCCTCCCGCCTTGGCCTCCAAAAGTGCTGGTATTAAAGGCATGAGCCAATGTGCCCAGCCCATAATTCTGGAATACCAGAGAAGAAAAAAGGTTTATAATTAAACTTTAAATTACAGAGGAGAAGAATTCCTGAAAAACATTTATTTAGTAAGTGGAAACTCTCCAGCTGTAATAAATATATGTAGAGGCCGGATGTGGTGGCTCACTCCTGTAATCCCAGCACTTTGGGAGGCCGAGACAGGCGGATCACGAGGTCAGGAGTTCGAGACCAGCTTGACCAACATGGTGAAACTCCGTCTCTAAAAATACAAAAAATTAGCTGGGTGTGGTGGTGAATGCCTGTAATCCCAGCTACTCAGGAAGCCGAGGCAGGAGAATTGCCTGAAGCTGGGAGGTGGAGGTTGCAGTGAGCCGAGACTGTGCCACTGCACTCCAGCCTGGGCAACGGTGAGACTTCATCTCAAAAAATAAATAAATAAAAATTAAATAAATATATTTAGAAACCCAGGACTCGCAACGACTTCACAAGAAACATTAGACACAAATTACCACAAAGTAACAAAGCTGACATGGAAATAAATCTTATCAAACCTATTTCTAAAACTCCTTCATAGTTTCTTACTGCCCTCTGGAAAAAAAAGTCCGATTTCCAGCCAGGCGCGGTGGTTCATATCTGTAATCCCAGCACTTTAGGAGGCTGAGGCGGGCAGATCATGAGGTCAGAAGATCCAGACCATCCTGTCCAATATGGTGAAACCCCGCCTCTACTAAAAATACAAAAATTAGCTGGGCGTAATGGCGCGTGACTGTAGTCCCAGCTACTCAGGGAGGCTGAGGCAGGAGAATTGCTTGAACCCGGGAGGCGGAGGTTGCAGTGAGCAGAGATCCCACCACTGCACTCCACCCTGGCGACAGAAAGTAGCCATGTGACAGGCGCACAGGAAACAATCCTCAGAGCATACACAGGACTAGCAGTAGTTGTGCTTTCAGCAGCCAGAAAGGAAAACCTTGTAATCATAAGGCATAGAGTTCTCAGAATGCTAGAGACTAAAGGCTGCCCTGATCTTACCTGACAAAGCTTAAAAAGAAAGCCTAGGACCGGCCAGGTGTAGAGGCTCACGCCTATAATCCCAGCATTTTGGGAGGCTGAGACAGGTGGATCACTTGAGGTCAGGAGTTTGAGACCAGCCTGGTCAACATGATGAAACCCTGTTTCTACTAAAAATACAAAAATTAGCCAGGCATGGTGGCGGATGCCTGTAGTCCCAGCTACTCGGGAGGCTGAAGCAGGAGAATCGCTGGAACCCAGGAGGCAGAGGTTGCAGTGAGCCAAGATCATGCCACTACACTCCAGCCTGGGTGACACAGTGAGACTTAGTCTCAAAAAACCCCCAAGAAAGCCTAGTCCCAGAACAAAATTTAAAATGACTTTGGGAATAAAAAATAATAGATTACTGTTAATTTGCATTAATTTTAAAAAATCTGATCCATTACCTATTGTATGCATGTATCAAAATATTACATGTACCCCCAACATATATACAACTATTGTGTCAGTTTTTAAAAAGTTGTACCCAGTCTTCAAATTCCAACTAAAATGCTAACTGACTTCCTTCATCTGAATTCTTGCAGCATTCTTTTATGTCAATTAACACAGTCTATATTTTGGAGATTTTATCCAATTGTATTGTAAATGGGTTTTTTCTACTAGGTTGGTGCAAAAGCAATTGCAATTTTTGCAATTACTTTTGATGGCAAAAACCACAATTACTTTTGCACCAACATAAGAGTTGTGCTGTAAATTCCCAGGGGACAGGGAATACCCAAGATTCATACATCTTTGTGTAAATATCTTAACCATCTTGCATTATTGGTGCCTTGCATAAATCTGATTTCAAAATATATATTTGCCCAACAAATGAATCAGTAAAGTTTAATCCAAAAATGTAAGTATTAACTGGCTATTAATTTGTATGAATTTATGTAGAAGTCTTCTTAAAAATGTGAAAGTTAACTTAAGAATCACTCTCATATCATTAGTGCCAGCATGTTTTCCAAAGTATGAGCCTAAATATAAGGACTAGTCAGCTCTCATGGCCATTAGTGTACACTGGTAAAACTATTTTTATTAATTATATTGGAATTTGCAAAGTCTGTTTCCAAATCCAACTGGGGTGATTTTTATGGCACAGCGATTATTTGAGTGGTACTTCTAAGTCATGTAGAAAAGAAAAATGTGAATCTGGGGGGTTCTGTGATGCTCGGAGATTTCAGTTCCAACTTGTTCCAGTTGATGTCACTATGGCAAAGGTATCCCAAACATGTGGCATACAGCAGCAGAAGGAGGATAAGAATCAAATAATGTGGCTGCATCAAGAAGAAACGTATCTGGGGGCAATGCTAAAATGGGAATGGGAGCATGGCAGAACATCAGGGTTCTATTTTTGGAATCAGAGGGGCCCAGTGAAGGCATTTACCTGATCTTCTATGAGTCAGCGAAACAAACACACAAAGCCGTAATGAGTTTGGAAGCTGTGAAACTGTTGCTCTTTGCAATGACAGATCAGGTAAATCTTCCTGTGCTCTGAACTGCAGCAATGCATTGAGGTAGCAGCAATTACAGCCTTTCATCTGGCCTCTCTGCTCCGTAGAAAGTAGTAAATGGACCTCTTAAGGCTAAATTTCTAGCTCTGGACTGCTGCATCATCTTTCCCCCTGCAGGAAGTCACGACAGACAAGAGAGGAAGTCCAAAGCAAGGACAACGCTGTTTATGAAAAAGAGTGGTAATGGATCAGAGTGAAAATTAACAGATGTTGAGATAAAAATGTCTGCCTGGGCACTTTATGGCTCCAAAGTAAATAATATGTCCTGGAGTTTTCGCAGCTGTTTAGAGACTCCTATACCTTATAGTGTTAAACGGCAAGGTAAAGAACTCTTACGTAACTTAACACTGTTCATCAACAAGAACTTACTGGGTATTTTTCTGAAATATGAAAACAGATCTGTTTCATATTTCATATTTCATACTCCCCACAGAGCATATTGTGATATTCACAAATGGAAAATGCTGGAGCTGAGGTTACACAAATGTTTTGTTATGAAACCTGCTTTCATGAGACCATGATATTCAAGGAGGATCTCATTTAGGGCTGTTTTTTGTTGTTACACTTTATGTAATGGGTGATTTTTCTAAATAAGATAATTCGCATTTTAACCTTGTTTTAGAAAATTATTATTATTGTTTCCTGTCTAAAAGTAGATAATTTTACTTGTTTCAATTCAATTTCCGCCCCCTCCAAGTTTTGCCTCAGGATCTATAAAAGTCAATTTTTTATAGTAAGTTATTGGATGCCCCAGTAAAGAAAAGTTTTTCGCAAAGCTGAAGGAAATTCAAGGCAAGAGTGTAAAATGTCATTGGTAAATTATACATCAACTAAGAATCCTGGTTCCTGTTTCATACCACATGAACCAATAACAATGACCAGCATGGGGGCATTTCCTTGGAATTCTGCCTGAGAAAAGCAGGAGTGTTCAGTCCTTCGGCACCAACAGCTTTGGATGCCAAAGGACCTTGCTGGCGGGGCTCAGAGTGCCCAGACAGAACTAGGAGGCAGGGTTTAATGGGGAAATGGCTCAGGTCTGAGGTAGGAAGAGGGGAAAATGAGCCTCTCAATGCTCTCATAGGTATTTCAAAAGGTCACAGAGACAATACGATGAAAATTTTTTTTAACTTTTATTTTAGGTTCAGGGATACATGTGCAGACTTGTTATACAGGTAAATTATGTATCAAGGGAGTTTGATGTACAGATTAGTTTGGCACCTAGGTAATAAGCATAGTAACCGAAAAGTAGTTTTTGATCCTCACCCTCCACCCACCCTCCACCCTCAACTAAGCCCTTGTGTCTGTTGTTCCCTTCTTTGGGTCCATGTGTTCTCAATGTTTAGCTCCCATTTGGAAGTGAGAACATGCGGTAGTTTTGTTTCTGTCTTTGTTCACTTAGGATAATGGTCTCCAGCTCTATCCATGTTTCTGCAAAGAACATAATCTCATTCTTTTACGGCTGCATAGTATTCCATGGTATATCATACCACATTTTCTTTATCCAGTCCACTATTGATGACCATTCAGATTGACTCCTCATGTTTGGTACTGTGAATAGGGCTGCAATGAACATACACGTAGATGTGGTCTTCATGGTGAAATAATGTATATTCCTTTAGGTATATATCCAATAATGGGATTGCTGGGTGAACTGTAATTCTGTTTTAAATTATCTGAGAAATCACCAAACTGCTTTCTGCAATGGCTGAACTAATTTACATGAGCACCAGCAATGTATGAGTGTGCTCTTCTCTTTGCAAACTCATCAGCATCTGTTATTTTCTGATGTTTTAATAATAACCATTCTGACTGGTGGGAGATGGTATCTCACTGTGGCTTTGACTTGCATTAGTAAAATGGGATTTATTTATTTATTTAAGATAGGGTCTGGCTCTGTTGCCCATTCTGGACTGCAGTAGTGTGAACAGGCTCACTGCAGCCTCCACCTCCCAGGTTCAGGTGATCCTCTTGCTTCAGCCTCCTGAGTAGCTGGGACTACAGGTGTGCACCACCATGCCTGGCTAATTTTTAAATTATTTGCAAAGATGGGGTCTTCCTATGTTTCCCAGGCTGGTCTTGAACTCCTGGGCTCACGTGATCCTCCCACCTTGGCCTCCCAGTGTGCTGGGATTACAGATGTGAGCCAGCCTGAAACAAGTTTAAAGGCACAGGGAGAACCTGAGTTTTGTAGACTCTACAGGGTCATGATAGAAAATGGACCTTGAATGAAATTCCTTGACTTTAGGTGGCTAGGAAGACACAGTTGGCTCCTGGTAAGTATCTGCTGTGGTAACTTCATCCCACGGAGGAGAGACAGAGAGAGAGAAAATTCCCTGAGTCAGGGGGATAATAACCATGACAAGGGGGAAACAGAGAATGAAAAAAAAAAAAGAGAGGAAAGGTTCTCTGTTGACAGAATAAACACTATAAAGGAAAACCATCATTGCGAAGTAAATTCTGTCAACATGAATCTTGTTTGTCAAATCTGATTTTAATATTGAGAGTAAGACAGTTTTCAGTTTGTCTGCTGGGAGTGTAGTAAAGCACTTTCTCCATCTAGCATTTCCCCGGTGATCTTTCGGGGGATTTTTTTCTATATCCCAAGCTTTCAGCAAGTTTTGATGAGATGCCCACTTTGTGTGAGGAGATACAAAAGCAGCATATGTGACCCCCTGCTTCCCCATGTGCAAGACAGATCTGGCCCCTAATGAATTGAGATGAGAATCCCAAGATTTGGAGATTCCATGGACGGGTAAAATTACAAAACAATACACACAACAAAGTTTTAGTTTTCTAAGGCTGCCATAACAAAGTCCCACGGACTAGGTGGCTTTAACAACAGGAATTTATTTCTGGAAGTTAGCAGTCCAAAATCAGGGTTGTTTTCTTCTGATATCTTGAGGAAAAGACCTGTTCCAGTTCTCTCTCCTTGGCTTTTAGATCGATTTCTTTTCCCTGTGTCTTCACATCATCTTTTTTTTTTGAGACAGAGTCACTCTGTCACCCAGGCTGGAGTGCAATGGTAGCCTCTGCCTCCCAGGTTCAAGCGATTCTCCCACCTTAGCCTCCCAAGTAGCTGTGATTCCAGGCACATGCCACCACGCCTGGAATTTTTGTGCATTTTGATAGAGATGGGGTTTCACCACATTGGCTAGGCTGGTCTCAAACTGCTGACCTTAGGTGATCTGCCCACCTCGGCCTCCCAAAGTGCTGGGATTACAGGTGTGAACCACCAAGCTTGGCCATGTCATCTTCTTCTGTTGTTTGTCTGTATCCAAAGTTCCTCCTCTTATAAAGATACTAGTCAAAAGGTGGGTTATTAGGCCGACCCTAATAACCTCATTTTAATTAATTTACCTTTCTAAAGACTCTATCTTCAAATACAGTCACATTCTCAGTTGTTGGGGTTTGGACCTTAATACATGAATTGGGGCTTGGGGACAGGGGGGACATAATTCAGCCCATAGCAAGCAACAACCACAAATCCAGAAGCCAACATCCTGAGGTGGATGACACATGCTTTCAAAATTTATATTTTGCAAAATCAGGATTAGAAAACAACACAGCTGGGTGCAATGGCTCATGGCTATAATCTCAACGCTTTGGGAGGCTAAGGCAGAAGAACTGCTTGAGGTTAGGAGTTCAAGACCAGCCTGGGCAACATAGTGAGACCCCATCTTTACAAAAAAATTTAAAAATTAGCCTGGCATGGTGATGCATGCCTGTGGTCCCAGCTATTCAAGAGGCTGAGGTAGAGGACCATTTGAGCCTAGGAGGTAGAGGCTGCAGTGAGACATGATGGTGCCACTGCACTCCAGCCTGGGTGACACAGCAAGACCCTTTCTCAAAACCAAACAAGCAACAAATAACAAAACGAAACCTATGACATTATAATTTAATAAAAGAAATAATTTATTAACAGAAAAAGGATGTAATCAAGGAATCAAGAGTATCCTTTAAATACATAACTTTATAAGCATCTCATAAATTTGTCCTTATTTTTAGGACCAATGAAATTTTGAAATTTTTATTAGGAACAGGTGAGGCTCTGCTAAAATACACTACAGTAATTGTAACATGGTGCCCTAGCTAAATATGCTGGTAGAAACCTTGCAGGAGGTAAGACCTGAATGTACCCTAAGGTCTTGCTTCTGGGAAAACCACCAAAAGGGATTATTTGATTATACCCATATTAAGCTGATAGTTTAACCAAAAGAGTAATTTTTAAGGAGGTAGAATGTTCTGTGAAATCATGAGAGAATGAGAGAGCAAGAGTGAGAGAGAAAGAGAGAAGAGTTGAGGAGGTAGGGTGGGTTTTTGTTTGTTTGTTTGTTTGTTTTTTAGCAGAGTTTCGCTCTTTTTGCCCAGGCTGGAGTGCAATGGCATGATCTCGGCTCACCGCAACCTCCGCCTCCCGCGTTCAGTGATTCTCCTGCCTCAGCCTCCCTAGTAGCTGGGATTACAGGCATGCGCCACCACACTCATCTATTTTTGCATGTTTTTAGTAGAGACTGGGTTTCTCTATGTCGGTCAGGCTGGTCTCGAACTCCTGACCTCAAGTGATCCACCCGCCTCAGCCTCCCAAAGTGCTGGGATTACAGGTGTGAACCACCGCCCGGGATTTTTTTTAAAGACTTATTTCCCTTCTTAAATTTAAGCTACACTATGCCTACGATCTGCTACTGTTTCTTAGGGAGGGGTGCGTGTGTGTGTGTGTGTGTGTGTGTGTGTGTGTGTGTGTGTCTTGTTCTTGTTGCTTCTGTTCTTATTAGAGAAATTATTCATGAGTAATCAGGGGTTGAGACTTAGCCATTGATAGAAACTACATGAAGGCTGATCTTCGTCTCATACAAAGAGGGAACTCAACTGATGAAGTAGAATTCAGTCTGGACTATACTATTGATCTCCTGCACGTGAGGCTCTTAAAATAGAATCACACATATTTGGAGAAAGGTTCTGATGTTATACTAATTACTCTGGTGTGATTTCCTATCAAGACCCTATGACAAATTCCAGGCCCTATACGCAAAGTTGTTGTTGATCCAAAACGACATGGTCATCCTCAGTTATTTCAGAAAAAGATGCATTCTAAATGAGGAAATCAGGACTGATAACTCAGTTCTTAGATTGGGTTGGCAAGGAGAAAGTGGATAGAGCCTGTTTCTGCTGTATAGATCTTTGCTGGCAGCACAGGACACCAATGTCAGGAGACTCGCTCAAGGGTATTCTGTCTGGGTAGAGGGTTACATACCCTCTATCCTCATACATATTGGACCAAGGCACCCAGTAAAGATGGCTCCTGTCTGAAGAGCTCTGAGAGCAGCAGTATCCATTGGCAGCTGAAATAAAACTGTTTGTGTATTGCATTGAAATGACTTTCTGTCATTTAAGTTAAGTCCTGAACTTTGAGTTAAGTCTTATTAAAGACTGCAACCTATCTTAGCTGTGCTGAGGAATAAAAGAGTTGATTCCATGCTTGGCCCATGTGGGAAGGATTTCCAATCTTTAGACAAGATATTATATTGGTCCTGATGTTATTGAACACATTCATACTTTGTTCATTATAAATTTTTTACATTAACTAAAAATGTTACATTAAAATATTATTTACCTCAATCACTGAGTTTTTCTGTGCCTCTGCAAATTTTGCACCCTATTATCAGCCCTGATGCTGATTATTTCAACTATAAAATGTCATCATCTGTTTTACAATGAGACAAGGAGTTTTAAGTTTCCAGGTTCACAGGAAATGAAACAAGAGATGTAACAATGTGGTTTTATATCACAGTAGGAATAAGTTTAACAAAACACATAAAAGTATTTCATGGCTCTAAGAGCTGTCAGCATATATATAAAAACTTTCCCAGTAAATGATATTCAACATGGGATACAGAAGAAAGAAGAGAAGGGAAAGGAATAACTACAGCCTTTGGGGTGGAGAAAGCAGCCTAAATGTGACAATCACATCAACAAATCACATGAAATTCTTGCCTAAAATTGTGCATTCTGATGATATATCAATGATTATTTTTGGATACAGTACCAGGGCAAGGTCAAAATCCTTCTACTCACACTGGGGATAGATCATTACTCTGAGAATACCGTATCACATTTGCAGCATCTTCTTGAGCTTGGAAGAATACAATAACTCAAATTAAATATCTAGGAGCCTTCTGACTGCAACTCTGACATGTAAGGATCTTGGAAGTTGTCACTCCCACCCTTTCAACAGGAAAAGCTGGAAAACTGAAAATTGATGACTTTTCTAGGACCTATCAGATAATTGAGGTTACAGAGTAAACTCTCATTTATATAACCATCAGATCTCTTGAGGCTTATTCACTATCATAAGAACAGTATGGGAGAAACCACCCCCATGATTCAATTATCTCCGCTTGAGATTTGGGGGACACCACCATATCCCCTATAGAGAACAAAGATAAGAATTACTGTAGACTTCTGAGTGAAATATTTAATTTAATTGAGAGAACCCCTGACCCCACCAATCTGGAATTTTATATTCCACAAAATTATCCTTCAGAAATAAAGGAGAAATAAAGACCTTGTCAGACAAACAAAAACATTTGTTGTCAGCAGATCTATCCTGCAAGAAATGTTTAAAGTTCTTCAGAGAGAAGAAAAATGATATTGGTCAGAAACTCAGATCTACATAAAGAAGCAAGAGTATTGAAGAAGGAATAAATGAAGCTAAAATAAAATATTTTTTCTTATTCTTGAGTGAAAATATATCATTTAAGTAATAGCTATAACAATGTATTGAACAATTATATAGATAAGTGAAATGAATAACAGAAAAGTCATAAGGGGTGAGGGAGGAATTGGGAATACTCTACTGTGAAGTATCTTACTATACATGAAGGGGTATAGTGTTATTTTCTGAAGATGGATTTAGATTAGTTTAAAATGTAGTTTGTATTTTACTCTGAAATTATAAATATAAATTATATGCTAACAAAGGAAGTAAAATGGAGCTATATAAAACACTTAACTAAAACTGCAAGAGGCAGAAAAAGAGGGGAAAAATAACAAATGCAACAAATAGAAAACAGTTACAAACATGGCTGGTATTAATCCAAGAATATCAGCAATATCACTTTAAATGGGAATGGTCTGTATACAGCAACTAAAAGACAAAGACTGTCAAAGTGAATTAGAAAACATATAACATTGTCTTATATGTCATCTATAAGACATAAACCCACTTTATAGACTTAGATGGAAAGTAAAGGGATGGTGAAAGAGATCATGCTAACACTAATTTGTAAAAAGCTCAAGTAGTTATATGAATTTCAGACAAAGTGGACTTTAGAGCAGGGAAAATTATTAGTGATAAACAGGGGCATTGCATAATACTAAAGTGGTCAATTCTCCAAGAAGATAAAACAGTCTTTAATGTTTATGCGTCTAACAACGAAGTGTCAAAATACCTTTGGCAAAAACCGATAGAACTGGAAGGAGAACTAGACAAATCTACTATCATAAATAGAGACTTCATCACTCATCTCCAAGCAATTGATAGTTCAAACAGGTAGAAAATCAGGAAGGGTATAGTTTACTTGAACAGCACTATCACCCAACTAGCTGTGACAGCTATAAAATACTTCATCCAAGCAGGAAAATATACATTATTCTTACATAGAATATACACCAAGATCAACCATTTGAAAAATAGTCATCATGCAAAGTACGTTTTCAAATTACAGTGGAATTAAACTGGAAATATACAACATAAAGATAGAGAGAACATCCTAAAATATTTAGAAATTAAACAACACACTCCTAAACAACTCATGGGTCAAAGATGAAGTCTCAAGAAATACTAAAAACATTTCAAACTAAATGAAAATAAAAATTCAACTTATCAGCCAGGTGTGGTGGCTCACACTTGTAATCCCAGCATTTTGGGAGGCTGAGATATATCACTTGAGGCTAGGAGTTTGAGGGTAGCCTAGGCAACATAGTGAGACTCTGTCTCTTCAAAAAATGATAAAATAGTAACAATTTTTAAAATACAATATCAAAATTTGTGGGATGCACTGAAGGCAGTGCTTTGAGGGAAATTTATAGCATTAAATGCATGTATTAGATGAAAAGAAATATCTAAAATCAGTAAGCTACAGAACTATGAAAGGAAACTAGAGAAAAGAAGAACAATTTAAGACAGAGAAAAACAAAAACTAGAGCAGAAATCACTGATACTGAAAATAAGAAATCAATAAAGAAAATGAGTGAAATCAAAGCTGGACCTCAGTTAATAATATTATATCACTCCTGGTTCAGTAATTGTGACAAATGTACCATACTAATGGAAGATGTTAATAATTGGAAAAGCTAGATGTGAGACATGTGAGTCTCTGAACTCTTTGTATTGTCACTGAAATTTTTCTGTAAATACATAGCTATTATGAAAACAATGTCCCTTAAAAAATGGCCGGGCACGGTGGCTCAGGCCTATAATTCCAGCACTTTGGGAGGCCAAGGCAAGTGGATCACGAGGTCAAGAGATCAAGACCATCCTGATCAACGTGGTGAAACCCTGTCTCTACTGAAAATACAAAAATTAGCTGGGTATGGTGGCACACACCTGTAGTCCCAGCTACTCAGGAGGCTGAGGCAGGAGAATTGCTTGAACCCAGGAGGCGGAGGTTGCGGTGAGCCGAATTCGCACCATTGCACTCCAGCCTGGGTAACAAGAGTGAAACTCCGTCTCAAAAAAAAATACATATATATATATATATATATAAAATATCTGGTTTGAGAGGGTGAATTCATTACTAAGCAAGTTGGCAGTACCTGCTTTTAAAAAAGCTTTGAGAATGACACTAAGACCCATATTTTAGAGATGGCTCAGATCCGACATGGCTAAGACTCAGGCAAGGCATATTTTGGGTTCCTTTTGAAGTATGAAATTTGAGTATGAAACTGTCTAAGATCTTCAAGCAGTCACCTTCCATCCGTTTCCAAATGGGACAGGATATAAATAAGTTTATTGCGTTTGAAAGTTCATGTGTAAAAGGGCTACAAAAACAAGGACATGGAGAAAAGGCAGAAAGGGGCTTCTAGAAATCGGAGTTAAAAAGTGGAAGTTCTGCATTAAGAAGACTTGCAAAAACTGCTTAGGTTGACAAGAGCTATTTTTTTAAAAAGGAATTTTGAAAAAAAGATCAGAGGTACATGTCCCACATAAGGTTTGCTTTAGAAAAGATGGGATATTAATATTGCTATGTCATCTAATTTTGACTTTGAGAACAGGAATACCCAAATAACAGGAGTGGTTTAACAAAACAGAAAGCTTGTCTCATTCTCATATTGAATTTGGAGGCTGACTGACCAGGGTTTGGTTTCCTCATCTGTAAAATGGATGACAACAGCACATCATAATGATGGTCATCTTCATCATAACTATTAGATGGTGGCCAGGTGTGTCAGCTCACGCCTGTAATCCCAGAACTTTGGGAGATCGAGGTGGGAGGATCACCTGAGGTCAGGAGTTCAAGACCAGACTGGCCAACATGGCGAAACCCCATTTTTACTAAAAATACAAAAATTAGCGGGGCGTGGTGGCGTGCACCTGTAATCCCAGCCACTCGGGAGGCTGAGGCAGGAAAATCACTTGAACCTGGGAGGCAGAGGTTGTGGGGAGGTAGACGTTGCGGTAAGCCAAGATTGGGCCACTGCACTCCAGCCTGGGTGATAGAACAAGACTCTGTCTCAAAAAATAAAAAATAAAATAAAATAAATATTAGACTGTGAGCAGGGAATGGGATGCGCATACATGAGAGGGACAAAAGTGAGGTTCATGATGGGGACAGAACTTAGCTCTCAGGGTGACTGGGTTTATACCCCTGTTCTGTGTCCTGGGAGTTGAGAGGCAAAAAGTTTGGGAGGTGAGTCTGGGAGGTGCCACAAGGGCCAGCTGGGCTAGGACAGAGGGCAGACCACAGATTACTATTTCCATTTTGGCTTCATCTTTCTTAGGATTTGTGTATCTTTGAGATTCAGGTTGTACGTCTCTCTTGGTTTTCAGCATACTGAGTTATTACTATTGGTAGTGTTTGCAGAGATTTGTAATGCAAAATTTTGGAGTGGCTGCATTAGGAGTTGCTCTCTAGGTGCCACAATTAATTTGAAGCTTATTTTTAAAGCTCCTAAAGGGATGCCTTGCTGAAGTCATTAAAGGGCTCCTAACACTAACCATTTGTTGACATACTGTCTGTTTCTTAATCTTCTGTCTAATGAACATTAAGATAAGCGCCTCTCCCCTGCTACCAAGTCAGAGAGCATATGAATAGAGAACTAATAATCTGTAGGTGTTTTAGTGGGTTACGTCTGGGAGGTCCTGAGAAGTGAGAAACAACGAAAGAGTTTATTGTTCATTGAGTCATAATGTTTCATGGGTAGTATCCACGAGCTAAAGCTAAGTTCCATCAGACAGAACCACTTTTTTAGGCAGAAAGATAACAGCCTTGTCTTCAGAGATCTAGTTTACACTGCATGCAACTAGCTTTGAAACATTTTCCTATCCTCATATATCTCATATTTTCTTATTTTTATTCTTTTTCTTTTTTTTATTTTTACATTTTAAGTCCTTTATTTCTTTAAAGTTAATTTTCTAAGTATTACGTTGTCTGTAAAAAGAATTTAAAACATCTGGGAGCCTTCCCATCCTTATACCAAAGGGTGTAATTAAGCCTGATTCAATCCCCCAAGGTATTCAGTCTCTCAGTTATCCCCACTCCCTACGTGAGAACAGAGAAATTCCCTCAAGGTCTGTTTCCAGAAATTTAAAGGACCATGTTAACTACTGGTTCTAGATCCTTGAGGAATTGCCACACTCTTCTACAATGGCTGAACTAATTTACACTCCCACCAACAGTGTAAAAGAGTTCCTATTTCTACACATCCTCCCCAGCATCTGTTTCATCCTGACTTTTTAATGATCGCCATTCTAACTGGCATGAGATGGTATCTCAATATGGTTTTGATTTGCATTTCTCTAATGACCAGTGATGATGAGCATTTTTTCATATGTTTGTTGGCTGCATAAATGTCTTCTTTTGAGAAGTGTCTGTTGATGTCCTTCGCCCACTTTTTGATGGGGTTGTTTTTTTCTTGTAAATTTAAGTTCTTTGTAGATTCTGGTTATTAGCCCATTGTCAGATGGGTAGATTGCAAAAATTCTTTCCCATTCTATTGGTGGCCGGTTCACTCTAATGATAGTTTCGTCTTCTGTGCAGAAATTCTTTAGTTTAATTAGATCCTATTTGGGGGAAACCTAGGCAATACCATTCAGGACATAGGCATGGGCAAAGTCTTCATGACTAAAACCTATTTTCTTATTCTAATAGCATCCCTATCCTGGTTTCTGGGTGTGTCGCTGGTTAAAGAGCATTAACATAATACAGATCTCCAGGGAACATCTTCACCTTACAGGTGGGGAAATGCAGGAAGAAAGACGTTTGCAGGCCAGGTGCTGTGGCTCGTGCCTATAATCTCTGCACTTTGGGAGGCCAAGGCAGGCGGATCACTTGAGCCCAGGAGTGGAGTTCAAGACCAGCCTGGGCTCACTCGGTCACTCAGGCTGGAGTGCAGTGGTGTGATCTCAGCTCACCGCAATCTCTGCCTCCCACGTTCAAGCAGTTATCCTGCCTCAGCCTCCCGAGTGGCTGGGACCACTCCCACCAAATTTTTGTAGTTTTAATAGAGATGGGGTTTCGCCACGTTGGCCAGGCTTGTCTTAACTCCTGACCTCAGGTGATCTGCCCGCCTCGGCCTCCTAAAATGCTGGAATTACAGGGGTGAGCCACCGCGCCCCGCCAAAAAAATGTAGTTTTAATGGCTGGAAGTTTTCAAAAGTGTTGTTATATGGAGAGCGTAGCAACTATGTCCTCTGATAAATAAAAGCATGTAACAGCCCTGTGTTCAGTGGCTAATAGGTGGTATTTTAAAGACCTGTAGCTTGTGACACATTGTAAGTGCCTTGTGATTTGTGTGTGTGTGTGAAGACTGGAGCTTACTCCAACTTTATGTTCAAACTTACCATCTTTTCACTTTCTCAAGAGTGACAACAACTGGGGAAAGTTAAAAACTCAAAGGGCAAATATTATCTCAAACCAGTAATGGAGGTACCGAAAACCTCAGAAAAATAGAATATCAGAAGTCAAAGAGTGATTTCTCTTTCCTAGTTCTATTCTCTAGTGGATGGATAATCTTATTCCCTGGGGGCTGCTGGAAGAAGAGAGGGGAGTCTTACTTTTTTATAGCAAGTTGTTATGGGGAGAAAAATCTGTACCATAGAAATCAATTTTTTTTTCTATAATAAAAACATATTTTTGGGCCAGGACAGTGGCTCACACCTGTAATCCCAGCACTTTGGGAGGCCTAGGCAGGCTGATCACTTGAGGTCAGGAGTTCAAGATCCAGCCTGGTCAACATGGTGAAACCCTGTCTCTACCAAAAATGCAAAAATTAGCTGGGCATGGTGACGCGCACCTGCAATCCCAGATGGAGTTTGCAGTGAGCCAAGATTGTGCCGTTGCACTCCAGCTTGGGCAAAGAGCAAACACTCCATCTCAAAAACAAACAAACAAACATCTTTTTTATTTTAGATTCATTCTGTTTTTAAATATCTCTAGATATGATGTCCTTGACATTTTCTTCACAAAGAAAATCATCCAAAGTGGAAGCTTTTCTTAAAGAATACATTTCTTACATTAAACTTAATGAAATGTTAAATTCTAAATTTCAAGACAATACAATAGAAATGCCTTGTACATAATGCAAAGACTTATAATTAAGGAATTTCAGGCCAGAGTTCATTATATTGATTTCTAGTTTCTTAGCATTCTTGACAATGGTGATGGTGTGTAAGTTTAGTCTATTAGACAAGTCACTATTCAGATAACAAGAGACCTGGAATGGTGAATAAAAAGACCTGGACTAGTTAATAAAATCTATACATGGCTATTGGTCCCAATTTGCAGAAGATTGGTCTCATCTTAAACTCTCACTTTCCTGTTGTTCAATTTAAAAGTTTGATTTATTTTGTAAACAATAAGCTCTATGATTCTGTATGTTGCCAATTAGAAAGAACTTCATTTTTTTTCAAAGAAGGTTTTTTGGGTATTGTGTGCATATATGTGAATTTAAACATAAGGCCGGGTGCGGTGGCTCACACCTGTAATCCCTGCACTTTGGGAGGCTGAGGCAGGTGGATCACCTAAGGTCAGGAGTTCGAGACCAGCTGGCCAATATGATGAAACCCCGTCTCTACTAAAGATACAAAAATTAGCTGGACATGGTGGCAGATGCCTGTAGTCCCAGCTACTTGGGAGGCTGAGGCAGGAGAATCAATTGAACCCAGGAAGAGGAGGTTGCAGTGAGCCAATATCGCACCACTGCACTCCAGCCTGGGAGGCAGAGCAAGACTCTGTCAAAAAAAAAAAAAAAAAACAGACACACAAATACATGTATGCACAACTCAAACACTGACTGAGAAAGTTCTGTAAATGAACATCCTAAGCTTCATTCCGATAGGACGACAGCTTTATAGATTTTTTTTTTAACATCCCTGCTTTTAGCTATAGAATTGCTAATTGTGCAACAAATGCTAAAGAGCTGCTTGCTTGGCATAAAAAGGAACAGTGACATCCATAAGCCTGAAATCCAGAAGCATACTGAAAACTAAAATGTAGGAGTACTCTGGGAAGGCAGTATGTGGTTGTACAGGAGAGAGCGCTGGCTTTGCAGCCAGGTAGATTTAGATTGGACCCTGCTCATGCCACTCATTCAGTGTAAACTTGGAGAGGAGACTTTGCAAACTTCTCTCTCTTTTTTTTTTTGGAGACAGGATCTCACTCTGTCACCTCAGGCTGAAATGCAGTGACATAATCATGGCTCACTGCAGCCTCAACCTCCTGGATTTACATAATCCTCCCACCTCAGCCTCCTGGGTAGGAGAGACTAGAGTTGTGTGCCACCACGCCCCGCTGATTTTTGTATTTTTTGTGTGTGGAGACAGGGTTTCACCATGCTCATGGTTAGGAAGAATCAATATTGTGAAAATGGCCATACTGCCCAAAGTAATTTATAGATTCAATGCTATCCCCATCAAGCTACCTATGACCCTCTTCACAGACTTGTAAAAACCACCTTAAACTTCATATGGAACCAAAAGATAGCCTGCATAGCCAAGACAATTCTAAGTAAAAAGAACAAAGCTGGAGGCATCATGCTACCTGACTTCAAACTATACTACAAGGCTAAAGTAATCAAAACAGCATGCAAGGTACTGGTACCAAAACAGAAATATAGACCAATGGTACAGAATAGAGGCCTCAGAGGCAACGCCACACATCTACAATCATCTGATCTTTGACAAACCTGACAAAAATAAGCAATGGGGAAAGGATTCCCTGTTTAATAAATGGTGTTGGAAAACTGGCTAGCCATGTGCAGAAAGCAGAAACTGGACCCCTTTCTGATACCTTACACTAAAATTAACTCCAGATGGATCAAAGACTTAAACATAAGGCCTAACACCATAAAAACCCTAGAAGAAAGCCTAGGCAAAACCATTCAGGACATAGGCATAGGCAAGGACTTCATGACTAAAACACCAAAAGCATTGGCAATAAAAGCAAAAATAGACAAATGGGATCTAATTAAACTCCAGAGCTTCTGTACAGCAAAAGAAACAGTCACTAGAGTGAACCAGCAACCAATAGAATGGGAAAAAATTTTTGCAATCTACCCATCTGACAAAGAGCTAATATCCAGAATCTGGATATTAGTAGATTTACAGGAAAAACACAAACAAACCCATTCAAAAGTAGGCAAAGGACATGAACAGACACTTTTCAAAAGAAGACATTTATGAGGCCAACAAACATATGAAAAAATGCTCATCATCACTGGTCATTAGAGAAATGCAAATCAAAACCACATTTGAGATACCATCTCACACCAGTTAGAATGACCATCATTAAAAAATATGGAGAAAACAGATGCTAGAGAGGATGTGGAGAAATAGGAACACTTTTACACTGTTGGTGGGAGTGCAAATTAGTTCAACCATGTGGAAGACAGTGTGGCGATTCCTCAAGGACCTAAAAATAGGAATTCCATTTGACCCAGCAATCCCATTACTGGCTATATATGCAAAGGATTATAAATCGTTCTATTATAAAGACACATGCACATGTATGTTCACTGCGACACTGTTTACAATAGCAAAGACCTGGAACCAACCTGAATGCCCATCAATGATAGACTGGACAAGGAAAATGTGGCACATAAATGCCATGGAATACTATGCAGCCATAAAAAATGATGAGTTCATGTCCTTTGTAGGGACATGGGTGAATCTGGAAACCATCATTCTTAGCAAACTGACACAAGAAAGGAAAAACAAACACCACATGTTCTTACTCATAGGCTGGTGTTGAACGATGAGAACACATGGACACAGGGAGGGAAGCATCACACCCTGGGGTCTGTTGGAGGGGAATAGGGGTCGGACAGCGGTGGGTAGGGAGGTTGGGGAGGGATAACAGGGGTAGAAAAGCCAGATATAGTTGATGGGGGGATGGAGGCAGCAAACCACATTGCCATGTATGTACTTATGCAACAATCCTGCATGTTTTGCACATGTACTCCAGAACCTAATGTGCAATAAAATATATTTTTAAAAAAAAGACTGAAATGATCAGATTGGATAACAAAACAAAATCTAGTTGTATGCTGCCTATAAGAGCCATAGCTTAGAATTGTTTAAATAAAGGGATGTACAGTTATGCAAGAAGTGAACAGTGAGTGAACCTGAGGGAAGGGTGCTCAAGACCTTCCTGCACATTTTTTGCTGTGGCAAGTTTCTGTGAATATATAGTTATTTCAAAATAAAGAGTTACAAAAAAGGGGAGTGAATAAAAGCTATACCATTCAAGTGTCAACCAAGATAAAGGGGTATAGCAATATTAATAACATATAAAATCAAATATAAGACAAAAATAATTAATGAGGATAAAAAGGTTAGTCCATAATAATTGAAAGAACAATGCACTGAGAAAATATAATAATTGTGAACCTGAATATAGCTATAATAAAACCGAGAACTGTATGAAACAAGCTCTTATGGAATTTCCAGGAGAGATAAAAACCACCTAGTGGTAAGATCCCAATTATCTCTATCAGAGTCTGATAAATTTGATCAAAATTAGTAAGGATAAGATTTACAAAATAAACTGGTCTTATCTAATAGATACCTAGAATTCTCCCTCTGACAAACAGACATTATACATTTTTAGAGTGTATTTACAAAAAATGTACAGAGCATTTCAAAAATTAACCCCACACTGTACCACTAAAGAAGTTTCAGGAAATGTCAGGGAGTGAATATGACATAGACAGTGTGCTCTCCTCATAATTCAATCAAATGATAAATCAACAATAAAATCTGTTTTTAAGGGCCGGGCACGGTGGCTCAAGCCTGTAATCCCAGCACTTTGGGAGGCCGAGGCGGGTGGATCACAAGGTCAAGAGATCGAGACCATCCTGGTCAACATGGTGAAACCCCGTCTCTGCTAATACAAAAAATTAGCTGGGCATGGTGGCGCGTGCCTGTAATCCCAGCTACTCAGGAGGCTGAGGCAGGAGAATTGCCTCAACCCAGGAGGCGGAGGTTGCGATGAGCTGAGATCGCGCCATTGCACTCCAGCCTGGGTAACAAGAGCGAAACTCCGCCTCAAAAAAAAAAAAAAAAAAAAAAATCTGTTTTTATTTTTTATTATTTTTAGAAATAAGGTATCACTCTGTCACCCAGGCTGGAGTGCAGTGGTGCAGTCATAGCTCACTGCAGCTATGATTGAACCTGAGCTTAAGT
This sequence comes from Aotus nancymaae, assembly GCF_030222135.1. Taxonomy (NCBI): domain Eukaryota; kingdom Metazoa; phylum Chordata; class Mammalia; order Primates; family Aotidae; genus Aotus; species Aotus nancymaae. Next base: position 29,491,353 of record NW_026988435.1, read on the forward strand.
AATCCTCCCACCTCAGCCTCTCCAGTAGCCAGGACTGCAGGTACGTGCCACCATGCCTGACTAATTTAAAACATATTTTGTGGCCGGGCGCAGTAGCTCATGCCTGTAATCCCAGCACTTTGGGAGGCTGAGATGGGTGGATCATGAGGTCAAGAGATCAAGATCAGCCCGGCCAAGATGGTAAAACCCTGTCTCTAACAAAAATACAAAAATTAACTGGGTGCAGTGATGGGCCCCTGTAATCCCAGCTACTCAGGAGGCTGAGGCAGGAGAATTGCTTGAACCCGGGAGGCTGAGGTTGCAGTGAGCCAAGATTGCACCACTGCACTCCAGCCTGGTGACAGAGTGAGACTCCATATCAAAAAAAAAAAAAAATTTTTTTTTTGTAGAGATGGAGGTCTTCCTATGTTGCCATGCTGGTCTTGAACTCCTGGGCTGGAGAAATCCTCTGGTCCTGGCCTCCCAAAGTGCTGGGATTACAGGTGTCAGCCATCATGCCCAGTAAAGTCAGTTTTTAAAACTGTTCATATGGCTGCAAACCTAAACACTTACTTTAAAAGGATTCCCACAAGAGAATTACTAAAAACTTATAACTGAATGATAATTAAAGTACAGTATATCAAAATATATGGGATTCAAATATCGACATTAATAAATTTCTAACTTTAAATGCACTTGTTTCAAAAAAAAAAGACAAGAAAGAAATGAATTAAGAAGGTATTTCAAGATATATAATTAAGACAGCAATCTTTACGTCATATGACAAATTTTGGAAGAAATTAACAAAATATTCAGAGAGACAGCTCTCATCTCAAATTGGGAAGAATATTCTTACAGTGCCAACCAAAGGTGAAGTGGGCTGGGTGAAAATGTCCTATTCCTGAAAGGATTTAATCCCAAATGAAGTATTTGTCACAGAATATGTAGAGAATTGTTTGTGTTACAGAAAAGGGGTCTGGATCCAGGTCCCAAGAGAGGATTCTTGGATCTCATGCAAGAAAGAATCCAGGGTGAGTCCATAGAGTAAAGTGAAAGCAGTTTATTAGGAAAGTAAAGGAATAAAAGAATGACTACTCCATAGACAGCCTGTATACCTGAAACTACAAAAGAGTGCTTGAAGAAGTGAAAGAAGACATAAAATAAGTGGAGAGATATACATGCCATTGGAATGGAAGATTTAATATTGCTAAGATAGATGACAATTCTTCCAAACTGATCTGTAGATCCAATGCATCCCTGGTCAACATTGTACAGACTTTTTTTTTTTTTGGTAGAAATTGAGCTGATTCTAAAATTTATGTGAAAATACAAAATACCTAGAATACCCAGGACAATTTGGAAATAGGAGAACTTACACTACCTGATTCCCAACTTACCTTCATCATGACAGTGTAACATTAGAGTAAGAATCAACGGCATAAAACAGAGAATCTAAAAACAGACCCCTTGCTTATATGGTCAATTAATTTTCTTTTTTTTTTTGAGACAGTGTCTCACTCAGTCACCCAGGCTGATCTCGGCTCACTGCAACCTCCACCTCCCAGGTTCAAGCAATTCTTCTGCCTCACCCTCCTGAGTAGCTGGAATTACAGGGGCACACCACCACATCTGGCTAAATTTTTGTATGTTTAGTAGAGATGGGGTTTCACCATGTTGGTCAGGGTGGTTTCAAACTCCTGACCTCGTGATCTGCCCGCCTCAGCCTCCCAAAGTGCTGGGATTACAGGCATGAGCCACCATGCCCGGCTGGTCAATTAATTTTTGACAAAGTTGCTAAGAAAATAAAATGAGAGAATAATAGTTATTTCAACAAATGGTAATGAAATAATTGGGAATCTGTATGGACAAAACTGAGCCTCAATCATGACATCACACCATACATGAAAATTAACCGTCAATCATTAATCTAAATATAAAAGTTAAAACTACAAACTTCTAAATGAAAATAAAACTTCTAAAACAATCTTGAAGTGGAGGCAGATTTCTTAGAACATGAAAATTACTATAACCAAAACAAATGTGTAGGTATATCGGACTTTATACAACTTAAGAGCGTCTGTCTTCTGAAAAACTGTGGAAAAACTGAAAAGGCAAGCCACAGCCTGGGAGAAAACTGCAATACGTTTCTCTGACAGAGAACTTGCATCTAGAATGTACAAAGAACTCAAAGTCAATGACAAGTGGATAAAATATTCAAACAAACATTACAGAAGATATAAAAATGGCCAGGCATCGGTGCTCATGCCTGTAATCCCAGCACTTGGAAAGGCAAGTGAATCACTTGAGCCTGAGAGTTTGAGACTAGCCTGTGCAATATACTAAGACCTCTCTACAAAAAATAAAAAATGAGGTGGGAGTATCGCTTGAGCCTGGGAGGTGGAGGCTGCAATGAGCCAGGATTGTGCCATGGCACTCCTGCCTGGGCAATGGCAGTGAAACCCTGCCTTAAAAAAATAATAAATATAGGAATGCTTGTGATTTTTGCACATTGATTTTGTATCCTGAGACTTTGCTGAAGTTGCTTATCAGTTTCAGGAGATTTTGGGCTGAGACGATGGGGTCTTCTAGATATACAATCATGTCGTCTGCAAATAGAGACAATTTGACTTCCTCCTTTCCTAATTGAATACCCTTTATTTCCTTTTCTTGCCTGATTGCTCTGGCTAGAACTTCCAGTACTATATTGAATAGGAGTGGTTAGAGAGGGCATCCTTGTCTAGTGCCTGATTTCAAAGGGAATGCTTCCAGTTTTTGCCCATTCAGTATGATATTGGCTGTTGGTTTGTCGTAAATAGAGTCAAATCAAGAACGAACTGCCATTCACAATTGCTACAAAGAGAATAAAATACCTAGGAATACAACTAACAAGGAATGTAAAGGACCTGTTCAAGGAGAACTACAAACCACTGCTCAACGAAATAAGAGAGGACACAAACAGATGGAGAAACATTCCATGGTCATGGTTAGGAAGAATCAATATCGTGAAAATGGCCATACTGCCCAAAGTAATTTACAGATTCAACGCTATCCCCATCAAGCTACCAATGACCTTCTTCACAGAACTGGAAAAAACCACCTTAAACTTCATATGGAACCAAAAGAGAGCCCGCATAGCCAAGTCAATTCTAAGCAAAAAGAACAAAGCAGGAGGCATCACACTACCGGACATCAAACTATACTACAAGGCTACAGTAATCAAAACAGCATGGTACTGGTACCAAAACAGAGATATAGACCAATGGAACAGAACAGAGGCGTTGGAGGTGACACAACATATCTACAACCACCCGATCTTTGACAAACCTGACAAAAACAAGCAATGGAGAAAGGAATCCCTGTTCAATAAGTGGTGTTGGGAAAACTGGCTAGCTATATACAGAAAGCAGAAACTTGACCCCTTCCTGGCACCTTACACTAAAATTGACTCCAGATGGATTAAAGACTTAAACATAAGACCTAACACCATAAAAACCCTAGAAGAAAACCTAGGCAAAACCATTCAGGACATGGGCGTAGGCAAGGACTTTATGACCAAAACATCAAAAGCATTGGCAACAAAAGCCAAAATAGACAAATGGGACCTGATCAAACTCCACAGCTTCTGCACGGCAAAAGAAACAGTCAATAGAGTGAATCGGCAACCAACAGAATGGGAAAAAATTTTTGCAGCCTACCCGTCTGACAAAGGGCTGATATCCAGAATTTACAACGAGCTAAAAAAGATTTACAAGAAAAAAACAAACAAGCCCATTCAAAAATGGGCGAAGGATATGAACAGGTACTTTACAAAAGAAGACATACAAGAGGCCAACAAACATATGAAAAAATGCTCATCATCACTGGTCATTAGGGAAATGCAAATCAAAACTACGTTGAGATACCATCTCACGCCAGTTAGAATGGCTATCATTAAAAAATCTGGAGACAACAGATGCTGGAGAGGATGTGGAGAAATAGGAACACTTTTACACTGTTGGTGGGAGTGTAAATTAGTTCAACCATTGTGGAAAACAGTGTGGCGATTCCTCAAGAACCTAGAAATAGAAATTCCATTTGACCCAGCAATCCCATTACTGGGTATATATCCAAAGGATTATAAATCGTTCTACTATAAGGACACATGCACACGAATGTTCATTGCAGCACAGTTTACAATAGCAAAGACCTGGAACCAACCCAAATGCCCATCGATGATAGACTGGACAGGAAAAATGTGGCACATATACACCATGGAATATTATGCAGCCATCAAAAACGATGAGTTCGCGTCCTTTGTAGGGACGTGGATGAACCTGGAAACCATCATTCTCAGCAAACTGACACAAGAACAGAAAATCAAACACCACATGTTCTCACTCATAGGTGGGTGTTGAACAATGAGAACACATTGACACAGGGAGGGGAGCACTATACACTGGGGTCTGTTGGGGGGGAGGGGGGGACAGAGGGGGGTGGGGAGTTGGGGAGGGATAGCATGGGGAGAAATGCCAGATATAGGTGAAGGGGAGGAAGGCAGCAAATCACACTGCCACGTATGCACCTATGCAACAACCTTGCATGTTTTTCACATGTACCCCAAAACCTAAAATGCAATAAAAATAATAATAATAATAATAATAAATAAGGCTAATATTACCATAAGAAGATGCTCATATTTATTAGTTCATCAGAAAATGGAGATTAAAGCCCTATTGAGATACCACTACACATCCCACATCTGCGAGAATGGCTAAAATTAAAAAGACTGACAGTACCAATTTTGATGAGGATGTGGAGTAACTGGGGCTTTCATGTATTGCTGGTGGGAGTGAAAATAGTGTGGTATACAAAGCTGCAGAATCAAAACAAAACTGCCATAGAGACAGACCATACAGACCAGTGGAATAGAATAGACAACACAGAACTAAGCCTGTCACATAGCATCAAATAATTTTTGACAAGGTTGCTAAGATCATTCAGTGGGGAAAGGGCAACCTTTTAAACAAATAGTACTGGAAAAACTGGATATCCACATACCAAAGAATGAAATTGGTCCCTTACCTTACAACGTACACAAAAGTCAACTCAAAGTGGATCAAAGATCTAAATATAAGAGCTAAAACTATAGAAGTCTTAGAAGAAATTAGAGGGGAAATTTTTCCTGACATTAGGGTTTGGCAATTATTTCTTGGATGTGACAACAAAAGTACAGGCAACAAAAGTAAAAACAGATAAACTGGAATAAATTAAAATTTAAAACTTCTGTATGTACATATGAAAGACAATCAACAAATGAGGAAAAAGCAACTTACACAATGAGAGAACCTATTTACAAATCACATTTCTGATAAGGGGTTAATATCCATAATATACAGTATAAAGAACTCCTACAACTCAACAAAGAATACCAAATAACCCAATTTTAAAGACAGGCAAAGAATTTTTTTTTTTTAGATGATGTTTCGTTCTTGTCACCCAGGCCAGAGTGCAATGGCACAATCTCAGCTCACTGCAACTTCCGCCTCCCGGGTTCAAGCGATTCTCCTGCCTCAGCCTCTGGAGTAGCTGGGATTACAGGGGCACACCACCACGCCCAGGTAATTTTCGTATTTTTAGTAGAGACCAGGTTTCACCATGTTAGCCAAGCAGGTCTTGAACTCCTGACCTCAAGTGATCTGCCCACCTCAGCCTCCCAAAGCGCGGGGATTACAAGCGTAAGTCACTGCACCCGGTCTTAGGGCAAAGAATTTGAATAGATATTTCTCCAAAGAAGATGTATAAATGACCAACAAGCACAAGAAAGAATGTTCAATATTACTAATCATTAGGGAGATGCAAATGAAAACCACAAAGAGATACTATCTCACATTCATGAGGATGGCTACTATTAAAAAAACAGAAAATAGCAAGTGTGGCTAAGAATGTAGAGAAATGGGAGAAGTTCACTGTTGGTGGGATTGTAAAATGGTACAGATACTGTGGAAAACCACATTGTTTTCAAAAACAAAAATCAAATTAAAATTACCATATAATCAAACCACTTCACTTCTGGTTTATACATCAAAAAGAATTGCAGTCAGGGTCTCAACAAGATATTTATCAACCCATGTTCACAGCAGCATTATTCAAAATAGCCAAAAAGTAGAAGCTAACTCAAGCGTCCACTGATGGATAGACAAAATGTGGTATGTACATGCAATAGAATATTATTCGGCTTCAAAAAGGAAGGACTTCTTTTTTTTTTTTTTTTTTGAGACAGGGTATCACTCTGTCGCCTAAGCTGGAGTGCAGTGGCTCCATCTCGGCTCACTGCAACCTCCACCTCCTGGGTTCAAGTGATTCTCCTGTCTCAGCCTCCTGAGTATCTGGGATTACAGTTACACGCCACCAAACCTGGCTAATTTTTGTATTTTTAGTAGAGATGGGGGTTTCACCATATTGGTTAGGCAGGTCTCAAACTCCTGACCTCAGGTGATCCACCCACCTTGGCTTCCCAAAGTGCTGGGATTACAGGCATGAGCCGCTGCACCCAGCCAAGGAAGGACATTCTGACACATGCTATAACATGGATGAAGCATTATTGAGGATATTATACTAAGGGAAATAAGGTAGTCAGAAAAAGACAAATACTGTATGATCCCACTTAAGTGAGGCACCTTGAACAGTCAAATTCATAGAGACAGAAAATAGCAAGATGGTTGCCAGGAGTTGAGGAATAGGGAGAATGGGGAATTGTTTAATGAGCACAGAGTTTCAGTTTCACAAAGTGAAAAGACTTTTGGAGATTGGTTTCACAGCAATGTGAATGTACTTAATGCTACTGAACTGTATACAGTTGTCCCTTGGTATTCATGCAAGATTGGTTCCAAGATCCTGCTCAGTTACCAAAATCTCTGCATGCTCAAATCCCTTATATAGAATGATAGTATTTGCCAAACAATTAGCCAGGTGTGGTGGCGTGCACCTGTACTCCCAGCTACTCAGGAGGCTGAGGCAGGAGAATCGCTTGAATCGGGGAGGTGGAGGTTGCAGTGAATGGAGATCGTGCCACTGCACTCCAGCCTAGGTGACAGAGCAAGGCTCCATCTCACACTCACACACACACACACACACACACACACAGTTATTTGCCTATAACCTCTGCACATCCTCCTATATACTTTAAATCATTTATAGATTATTTATAATACCCAATACAATGTAAATGCTACGCAAATAGTTGCCATACTGTGTTATTTGTATTAATTTTTAATGTTGCATTTTTAAAAGATATTTTGACTGCTCTGCGGTTGGTTGAATCTATGGATGTGGAGTCTGCAGTTGCAGAAGGCCTACTGTACTTAAAAATGGTTAAGATACTTTATGTTAATTAAGAATTTTAAAAAATTAATTTGAATAGTATGGTACAACCCCTTTGGAAAACACTTTGGCACTTTTCTATAAATTTTTTTTTTTTGAGACAGAGTCTCGCTCTATTGCCCAGGCTGGAGTGCAGAGGTATGATCTCAGCTCACTGCAACCTCTGCCTCCTGAGTAGCTGAGACTACAGGCCTGTGCCACCTCGCCCGGCTAGTTTTTGTGTTTTTAGTAGAGATGGGGTTTCACCATGTTGGCCAGGCTGGTCTCGAACTCCTGATCTCACGTGATCAGCCCACCTCAGCCTCCTAAAGTGCTGGGAATTACAGGCATGAGCCACCCTGACCTCTTTTCTATAAAACTAAATGTACACTTTCCATAATATCCAGAAACTCCACTGCTGCACTTTAACCCAAGAGAAATCAAAACATGTCCTCAAAACAACTTGTACACAAATGTTCCCAGCAGTTTAATTAATAGCTCCAAACTGGAAAGGCCTATAAGTAAATGGATAAACAACTTGTGGTATTTACACAATGAGATACTTTTTAGCAATACAAAGGAATGAGCTATTGATACATACAACATAGGTGAATTTTTTTTTTTTTAAGACAGAGTCTGGCTTTGTGGCCAGGCTGGAGTACAGTGGTGCAATCTCAGCTCACTGCAACCTCCGCCTCCCAGGTTCAAGCAATTCTCCTGCCTCAGCCTCCCGAGTAGCTGGGACTACAGGTGCGCACCACTACACCCAGCTAATTTCCATAGTTTTAGTGGAGACAGGGTTTCGCCATGTTGGCCAGAATGGTCTCAATCTCTTGACCTCGTGATCCGCCCGCCTGGGTCTCCCAAAGTGCTGGGATTACAGGTGTGAGCCACTGTGCCCGGCAAAATGGGTAAATTTTTAAAGCATTATGCTGAGTGAAAGAAGCCAGAATGAACAAGTACTTGCTATATTACTCCATTTATACAAAATTATACAATAGGCCAAACTAATCTGTAAAGGTAGAAAGCAGATAGTATTAAAGGGAGACAACAAAATTGACCCAAAGGGGCATGAGGAGACTGGGGTGATAGAAATGTTCTATATTTTAAGTGTGTTGGGGGCCGTTTCTGCACGCAGTACTGAAGCAAGCAATGCTCATTCTCAGTCAAGCAAATGAAAGCCAGTTTCCCAGATTCTGATAAAAGGAGCGAGACTCTCTGCTAGAACATTGATTTGTTCCCTGACATTTTCAGTGAGGTATGTGAAGAACTCCCACCAAAGCTATTCACAAATGTGAAACCACAGGGTTTTATGTATGGTCTTGGGTGTTACTTGCCAACATTTACCCTGACTTTGCTGTACTCTTCCAGCATGTGGATATTCTCAGTAATCCTAAGGTCTTTTTTTTTTCCCTTTTTTTCCCTTGACTTCTCATCAGCTCCAAACCTCCAATCCCTGCCTCCTTCCAATACAATTTCTGAGTCCAGAGTGACATGAAGACTGACATAGCTCACTCACCAAATTGAAGTCCATTGAAAAATCCCCATTGTATGGCTTACAGTCCACCTTTCTACATTTCAAAGCATTTGATTCATCTCTTCTGATTCCCCACCACGATCCATATGGTGGTTGCGCAAGGCATCCTCTCTCTCTCCTCCTTCCACAACTTGCTTTTCTGCCAGTGACTTTTCTTCCAGTGTTACTGAAAAGATAAGGCCATCAAGTGTGACTTCCTCAGCTACACATTATTCTTCATTTTATTTTTGCCTCTGCACTTCCAGCTTTGCCAGCAACCTAAGCCCAGGTAGGTACTTCTCTTCTCTCTTCATTCTTGGTGCCATGGTGGCTGGCAGGGGTTCATTCCACATATACACTATTCATTGCCATCAGGCTTTCACTTGCCAGTAAAAAAAAATTTTATTCCAGGCCAGGCACAGTGGCTCATGCCTGTAATCCCAGCACTTTGGGAGGCCGAGGCAGGTGGATTACCTGAGGTCGGGAGTTCGAGACCAGCCTGTGTAGGAGGGAGTTTCACTGCACTCAACACTTAGAGAGGCAATAAAGCGTAGTGGGTGAAAGAGCTCCACCAAGTACCAGCCACATGACCTTGGCTAAATTAGACTTCTGTGCTTTAGTTTCCTCATCTGTAAAACAGGGATACATAATCAAACCTACCAGTGATGAGTTACTGCGAAGAATAAGTGGCTGGTAGCTGGAAAGCACTTGGCATCGTGCTATATAATAGTGCTTCGTAAGTGCTATACACACACTAAATCTGTGCCTGGTGGTAGCTGAAAATAGCTCTGCTGTGGATTGCTTCTATGATTAATAATGTTGAACATTTATTCACATGTTTTTGGTCATTTGTTTTCTTTCGGGAAATCCCTTTTCAAGTCCTTTGCCAATTTGTTTTTGTTTTCTTTTCAACCCTGGCCTACAAAACTTTGCCAATTTGTAATGGCCCACAAATATTTCCTCACTGGTTTTCAAGCTGTTCATTAAATAAGGCTATTAACTTTCCGTTATCCTGTGTTTTTTTATTTGAAAATAGCTTTTCAGTCTGTTATTGGCCTTTACATTTGTTTACAGTATCTTACATTTTTTTCTTCTATGACTAGAACATTCTTCCCATTATTATATCACTTAAAGTTTCTATTTTCTCCTTCTTCCCATCCCTGATCTGGCAACTGATAGAAAGTGCCTTGAGCTCTTTGGAGGACAGTGCCCATCTTGAGTGCTCATTGTTCAACTTTGGGGCTATTTAGTAAAGAATAATAATGTTTCTAAAGAGATATCTCCATACTATGCTTGTAAATCAAGGAATTTGTCCTCGGTCTCCTCAAAGAGTGAGGATATTACTAGAGAAGTAACACAATTGGCTGAAAAAGATGCACATTTGAAAAGCCACATATAACAAATGTTAAAAAAAGAAGCCTGCTTCTTGAGATTGAATACCCTCTTCTGTCAACTTCCCTCAGGAAATCAACCTCCTAGAGTTGCGTCTGTTGCCTTTGCTTCTCTGGCCGTTTGTCAAGCTCAATTGAGTGGAGCTCCCGTGAGTTGTCTGTCTAATTGCCCTCTTTGACAGAAGCTTTCTCATTACCTACCTGGCCCTGCTGCACACCAGCGCCTGGAGGCAGACGTATTGTATGCCATTTCCTCCAGGGGCTTGCTGAAGGTTGTCTCTAGGAAGGAATGAAAATCTGGAATGTTCTCAGTGGGCAGGCTTCAGACACAACGCCCCCTGCCATGAACCCTCAGCAGGCCAGCAATGTAGTAAAAGCCATTACTGAAGAAGTCTGGAGGAGTTCACCCTCTAGGCAGGATTATTTGACTTTTGGAAGATATTCTGAAGTTAGCCAGGACATTTTTATCTGAAAATTATTTGTCTTATAACTGTTCCCTGGAGGCTCTAAGAATAGCAAAATTATGTTTCTGTTGTGGTTTACTTTCCTTTAATCTGGTAAAGAATACTTTTGGCTCCACATGAGGCTGTGTCTTTGTAGCTGCGTTCTTCAGTGCTGTTTCCTCTAGGTGTTTGGGGTTTTCTCCTGGCCTTTGATAGAGAATCTCAATCTTAAGCTGCTTTGTCATGACAGTTGTTCATTTGGCCCGAGACTTCTTAGTCAGTTTAGGTGAATGTCAGGCAGAAACTACTCTCTTCAAAAAGAAACATTAGAGCAGAATAAGAATCAGGAAAACCACCTTCCCAGAGCCTCTTTAATAAAGGGATTCTTTTGTGTTTACAGGTTATTTAATGACCTTAAGAATGACTTGCATGCAAAATAAATTATTCAGGGGTTACCTTGGTTTTCAAATTAATAAACAGTTTGTTAAAGGAATGCTTTCAAAGCCCTACTTCTTAGATTTTAAATCTTTTTCTACTTGTAAGTCTAGCAAATGTGTTATGTTTTGTTTTGAGACAGTCTCACTCTGCTGCCCAGGCTGGAGTGCAGTGGTGTGATCTTGGCTCTCACTGCAGCCTCTGTCTCCTGAGTTCAAGCAATTCTCCTGCCTCAGCCTTCCAAGTAGCTAGGACTACAGGTGCATGCCACCACACTTGGCTACTTTTTGTATTTTTAGTAAAGACAGGGTTTCAGTATGTTGTCCAGTCTGGTCTCGAACTCCTGACCTCAGGTGATCCACCTGCCTCGGCCTCCCAAAGTGCTGGGGTTATAGGTGTGAGCCACCATGCCCGTCCAAGTCTAGCAAATTTTAACAGACACAAAAAAGTATCGTGGGTTGAATAGTATTCCCCCAAAATCCATGTCCAGCCAGAACCTCAAAATAGGATCTTATTTGGAATTAGGGTCATTGCAGATGTAATTTAGATAAAGATCAAGATGAGATCATACTGGTTTGGGTCAGCCCTAACTCTAATGAGTGCCCTTCTTAGACACAGGAAAAAAAAAAAAGACACACACAGAGAAGAAAGCCATGTGAAGATGGAGACAAAGACTAGAGTTAATGCTATCACAAGTCAAGGAATGCCAGGAGCCACCAGAGACTTGAAGAGTCAAGAAAGGATTTTTCTTTTCTTTTTTTTTTTTTTGAGATAGAGTTTTGCTCTTGTTGCTCAGGCTGGAGTGCAGTGGCGCAATCTCGGCTCACTGCAACCTCCGCCTACAGGTTCAAGCGATTCTCCCATCTCAGCTTTCCAAGTAGCTGGGTGCCCGCCACCACACCTGGATAATTTTGTTGTATTTTTAGTAGAGACAAGGTTTCACCATGTTTGCCAGGCTGGTCTCGAACTCCTGACCTCATGATCTGCCTGCCTTGGCCTCCCAAAGTGCTGGGATTGCAGGCATGAGCCACTGCACCCTGCCAAGAAAGGATTTTTCTAAAGAATTGTCAGAATTGTCTGAGGGAGCGTGGCCATGCACGCTATTTATGCCAGTCTTCTGGCCTCTGTATATTAAATATATATATAACTTTCAGGATTTTGTTTTGTTTTTGTTTTTGTTGTTTTGAGACAGTCTTGTTCTGTCACCCAGGCTGGAGTGCAGTGGCACAATCTGCAACCTCCACCTCCTGGGTTCAAGCAATTCTCCTGCTTCAGCCTTCCGAGTAGCTGGGACTACAGACACCTGCCATTATGCCTGGCTAATTTTTGGGGTTTTGTTGGGTTGTTTTTTTTTTTTTTTTTTTTTTTTTTTTTGAGACAGAGTCTCACTCTGTTGCCAGGCTGGAGTGCAGTGGCACCATCTCGGCTCACTACAACCTCCACCTCCCAGGTTCAAGCGATTCTCCTGCCTCAGCCTCCAGAGTAGCTGGGACTACAGGCACGTGCTACCATGCCCAGCTAATTTTTGTATTTTTAGTAGAGACAGGGTTTCACTGTGTTGGCCAGGATGGTCTCAATCTCTTGACCTCATGATCCACCCACCTTGGCCTCCCAAAGTGCTGGGATTACAGGTATGAGCCACTGTGCCCAGTTTTTTAAAATTTTATTTATTTTTATATTTTTAGTATACATGGGGTTTTGCCATGTTGGCCAGGCTGGTCTCAAACTCCTGACCTCAGGTGATCCACCCACCTTGGCCTCCCAAAGTGCTGGGATTACAGGCATGAACCATCGCACCCAGCCAAATTTCTGTTGTTTTAAGCCACCTAGTTTGAGGTAATTTGTTACAGCAGCCCTAGAAACTAATATAAGGGGGTTTGATTCTTGGTTTTACTTACAAACTTAAATTTCTTTATACAAAACTGAAGATTCAAATACCTAAGATTACCTTTTTATTTATTTATTTACTTATTTGGTGGAGGTGTTGAGACCTGCTGATTTATTCTGATTATTTAATACACAATGACGAAACTGCGATCCCAAAGTGTGCAAAGTGAAAGCCTTCAACTGCAGCCGAGAAGAGGGCAGAAATGGTACGCCTGGGGTCGGTGGTGAGTCAGGAATGACTGGGACAGGGGCGTGGCCTGAGGAGCAGGACCCAAGGGTAGCCCAGGGCTGGGGAAAGCGGGCAGAGACCTCCCCTTGGCCCAGGCCACGAGCTCAGGAGCCCCACACGGCTGAGAGGGCAGCAGCCCGGGAAGGGCCAGAGGCAGGGCCAGGAGAGCACCATTTCCTGAGGGGCTGGGGGCAGGGAGGTGCCCTACAGGAAAAACCAGGAGGGACCGCCTGCCCCTGCAGTGGGGGCCAGGCTGGAGCAGGCTGCAGCAAGAAAGACCTGAGGCAGGCGCGGGGCCTGAGAGCCCGACTGGCTGGGTTCCGTGTGGGGACTCCCAGGGCAGCCTGGCCCAATGAGCAGTCCTGACTCTGTGGGGGATGCCCAGTGAGGGGCCACAGACCCCTCAGGACCTCCCCTCCTCTCTCCCTGGAAAGGAGCTGGGAACCCGTAGTGCAAATCCGTGGACCACCCAGTTATGGAGGGAGGCTGTGCCCTAAGGGGGACACTGGGGTGTCCCCTCCACCACCTCGGCTCCACTGCTGGCCTCAGTGCAGCTGCTTCTCTCGTAAGAGTGCAGGTCACGGACGCCACCCTTGATCTGGGCCAACATGGTCACTTCTCAAACTTGAGCTCTCCTGAGTACATCATGGACTGAAGGACAGACAGGCTGCGGGCCCCGATATCCTGGCAGCCATGCTGGATGCCCGCCGTGAGGTAGGGCACGAACTTCTCAATGGACCCTTTGTCCTAGATGGAGCCCAAGACACCCTGCGTGATCTTCGCCTTATCCCCGTCTCAGAAGTATCGTTTCTGGCTGCTGCTGCTCTTTTCCCTGGCATCCAAGCCCATTCCCCGGTACTTCTTGAGCCGCACCCCTTCTGAGAAAAAGTACTCGCCGGGGGCCTCCGTGGTGGCGGCCAGCAGTGAGCCCATCATCACTGTGGAAGCTCCAAGGGCCCAGGGCCTGGACCACATATCCCATGGTCTGGATGCCGCAATCGGCTATGATGGGCACACCAAAGCCCCGGGCGTACTCAGCCACCTTGTACACAGCAGTGCCCTGGGGCCGACAGCAGGCAATTACTTCCTGGGTGATGCAGATGGAGCCGCAGCACATGCCCATGCGCAGCCCGTCCTCACCAGCGTCAATCAGGTTCTTGGCCTGGGCTGCTGTCTCCACATTCCCTGCAATCACCTGCAGGTGGGGGTACTTCTGTTTGATGTAATGCATCATGGTGATCACCGAGTTCTGTTGGGACGAGTCCAAGACCATGATGTGGACGCCCGCCTGGGTGAGCAGGTGCAGGCAGTATTTGTCATCCTCATGGGTGCCCACAGCTGCTCTGCACAGCAGCTGTTGTGAGAATCCTTGGAGGCCAGAGGGCAATCTCAGTGCTTCTTCAGGTGGGTGTGGACGATGATGGTCACCAGCTCATCACAATCATTGACAACAGGCAGCTTCCCTTTCTTGCTAGGCTGCAAGATCTCATTTGCCTCTTTTTTTTTTTTTTTGAGACAGAGTTCATTCCTCACCCAGGCTGGAGTGCAGTGGCCTGATCAGCTTACTGCAACCTCCACCTCCTGGGTTCAAGGAATTCTCCTGTCCCAGTCTCTCCAGTAGCTAGAATTATAGGCGCACGCCACCACGCCCAGCTAATTGTAGTATGTTAGTAGAGAAGGGGTTTCACTAGGTTGGCCAGATAGGTCTTGAACTCCTGACCTCAAGTGTTCCATACCCGCCTCAGCCTCCTACCAAAGTGTTGGGATTACAGGCGTAAGTGACCACACCCAACCCGACTCTGGAAAGAAAAGAAAAAAAGAAAAGAGGAAGGAAGGAAGGAGAAAAAGAAAGAGTAGCAACATCAGTCTGGAAGGAGTGGAATGAAAGAGGTAAAAGGCAATAAGTGATGAAGTCAGAACGTAACCAGGGACTCGATAGATCACACTGGGATTTGGAGGCCAGAGTTTGGATTTTAAATGTCATGGGAAAACATAGGGGAAGGGGGAAAAGGTTAGAGAAGGGAGCAATACCATCATTGATTTGTCTTTGAAGATCATTTTAGCTGCAGTGCAGAGACGAGAATGTTAGAGGTCAAGGAGCGGCAACAAACCAAATAAAAGGTTGCTGGAGACGTCCAGCAAAGGGATGACTGCAGCCTGCACTAGGCCTAGGGTGTAGAGGTGGAAAATGATCGGATTCGTGCTATGTTTTGGAAGTAGACAGAGCGGGCCGTGATAAAAGAACTGGATGTAGGGAAAAGGGAAGAGGAACCAAGAATGACTTCTAAGTTTTTGGCTTCAAATAGGAAAAACGAAAGGAATGGTCGGAATGACACCTACTCAATCCCACCTCCCTGGAACAGATGACGCCAGATCAGAAGAGGATTATGTATGTGCAACCCAGTGGGAGGTTACAGGTGCCAAGTTGTTTCCTAGGGTTCTAGGAAAGAAGGGCGGGGGAGCGCCTTCTGACCCCACCCAGTTGAACCATCCCAGCGCTTCCCAAGGATCCCTTTCGCAGCCTGCCGCAGCCAGAAGCGAAACTGGCTACGCAAAACCAGACCACAGCCACACCTTGCAGGATAGTCCCACCCTCAAAAATTAAAAAATTATCTTCACCCCTATTTTGTGACGTGTTTAAAAGTACCTCCTCACCTGACACACTCGACATATAGCTGCACAGGCCTCTGACGACCGAATGCCGCCTCCGGAATTCAAAGACGTGGACTAGACTCCACCCGCACGCATGCGCTCCAGCGCAGACCCAAGAGGCGGCTGGGCGGAGCTACCCACTCAGCTGAAGCCTGATTGGCTAGAGGTGGCGGGAGGTGGCTCTGTGGCGGCAGGTGGCGCGTGCGCCAAAGCTGACTCATTTGACTCTTTCAACGTCACACCTGCTGGAGCCACCACCAACTCGATCCTTGGCGTCATCACCTCACTGAGGAAGGTGGTGTGGTCCTTCTCAGCAAGAAAGTCTCGGGAGGTGACGATGCCCACCAGCTTTCTGCCTAGGGTGCCCGTGTCAGTGATGGGGATGCCAGAGAAGCCATGCTGCATCTCCGCCCCCAGCACATCACCCACAGTGTGTGGTGTGGGGGTGGGGGTGGCTCAGCACCACGGCGTTTGTGATGAAGCCCCATTCAAACTCCTTGACCTTCAGCACCTCATTGGCCTGGAACTCTGGGGTGCAGTTGTGGAACGAACACTGCACTAATACATCCCATCAGAGCCATTGCGATGCCCACGTCCGCCTCTGTCACAGTGTCCATGGGGGAGGAGATAAGCATGATCTTCAGCGTGATCTCAGTTTTAAGGGCAGAGAAATGTACATATTGTTAGTTTACAATTAACGTACACTTTGCTATTTTTTTTTTTTTTTTTTTTGAGACCGAGTTTCGCACTTGTTACCCAGGCTGGAGTGCAATGGCGTGATCTCGGCTCACCGCAACCTCCGCCTCCTGGGTTCAGGCAATTCTCCTGCCTCAGCCTCCTGAGTAGCTGGGATTACAGGCACGCGCCACCATGCTCAGCTAATTTTTTGTATTTTTAGTAGAGACGGGGTTTCACCATGTTGACCGGGATGGTCTCGATCTCTTGACCTCGTGATCCACCCGCCTCGGCCTCCCAAAGTGCTGGGATTACAGGCTTGAGCCACCGCGCCCGGCCACTTTGCTATTTTTTATAATTTCAAGAAAAAAATGAAATCACCAAAAGCGTTCGAAATAGAGAAATAGCTAATTAAATCAAGACAGAAGTGTCTTGGAAGGTTTGTTAGATAATTGAAATATTTAAGGTAATTAGAGCAGCAGCGGCTGGCTGCCTCGCAGGTGTTCACATCGGGTCGTTTTGAGTTTTGTCCTTTAACAACAATGGGTGGATGCATCTCCCCCTGGTAGCCCAATGGCATGCACCTGTTAAGTGAATCAAGCGTTGTAGTCTGGCCATAGAGGACACAGCTTTTCTCCCTTTAGAGCTAATTGGTATCTTAGTCTCATCAGCACTGTGCTTGCTCTCATAGGCCAAGCACCCTGGGCCAGCTCAAATGCTAATAGGGCTGAGGTCAGGTCCACCTCATCAGCTATGAAGTCTATAAATCCTGGGAGGATCAGGAAGTCGTTGTAGGTACAGCACTGGCAAAGAGCTGCTGTGCAGTGAGCCAGTCCTTGGGCATGTGGCCCGCCAGGCTGCCACCAGACCCCTCGACCCCACGGCAACACCCGTGCAGCTGCCAGCTGCTGCCGCCCTGCTGCTCTGATTACCTTTTTAAATATTTCAATCATCTAACAAACCTTCCAGGATACTTGTGTCTTGATTTAATTAGCTATTTCCCTATTTCGAACACTTGCTGCTTTCATTTTTTTTCTTGCAATCATAAAAAAATACAGCAAAGTGTACGTTAACTGTAAGCTAACCATATGTACATTTCTCTGCCATTAAAATCATTAGCATTTGAGCTGCTCCAGTGTGCTTGGCTGATGAGATCACAGTGCTGATGAGACTGAGATACCAATTAGCTCAAAACGGAGAAAAGTTGTGTCCTCCATGGCCAGACGAGAAGGCTTGATTCACTTAACAGTGCATGCCATTGGGCTACCAGGGGAAGATGTACCCACCCATTATTGTTAAAGGACAAAACTCAATCATTTTGATTACAAACTTTATTTTTCTACAAAGAACACTATAATAACATGTGAAAATAGCTAAAGCTTCATTCAGACACTAATCTCACAAGAAATGTTTGTACAAAATGCAGGAAGATGGAAGACCAAGGCTTCTCATGACATTTCATCACAGAGCAATGGCAGAATGAGCTACAGAATGCAGCGTTTTGTTTTATTTTAGTTTTTGGGTTTTGTTGGAGATGCAGGAGTTTCGCTCCTGTTGCCCAGGCTGGAGTGCAATAGCGCAATCTCCACTCACCAAACCTCCACCTGCTGGGTTCAAGCAATTCTCCTGTCTCAGCCTCCCAAGTAGTTGGGATTACAGGCATGTGCCACCCTGCCTGGCTAATTTTGTAGTTTTAGTTGAGATGGGGTTTCTCCGTGTTGGTCAGGCTGGTCTCAAACTCCCGACAGAATGCAGTTTTAACACTGTATGTCTAGGGTCACAATCCTTCTATCTTTAACTGGAAGGTTTTTTTTTTTTCGAAGACTAAAGTCACCAGCATAATAACACATCTTTTAGATCTGTCTTTACCACAGAACTGTTCTTAGGAAACTCATCTATAATCCCACGATTCACAGTTTGAAAGGAGTTATGGGTGTTACTTACCTTCAAAGACCTTAAATTGGTTTGAAATTATATAGTCACTAAAGAGATTGTGATTATCATTTTAATTTTTTTTTTTTTTTTGAGACGGAGTCTCACTCTGTCACCCAGGCTGGAGTGCAGTGGCATGATTGGCTCACTGCAACCTCCACCTCCCCTGTTCTAGCGATTCTCCTGCCTCAGTCTCCCAAGTAGTTGGGATTACAGGTGCACACCACCACACCCAGCTAATTTTTGTATTTTTAGTAGAGGCGGGATTTTGTCATGTTGGCCAGGCTGGTCTTGAACTCCTGACCTCAAGTGATCCACCCACTTCGGCCTCCCAAAGTGTTGGGATTACAGGCGTGAGCCACCACACCCGGCCCATTTTAAACTCATTATGCCTTAGTTTTCTCCTCTCTAAAATGGGGATAATAAGGACACCTAATCGATAGAGATAATTAATACATGAGTTTAATATAATATGCTTAGTAATTAGTACCAAAAAAATAGAAAGAATAAATAAAACCCATTTGATAGCACAACAGAGTGACTATAGTCAATAAGTTAACTGTACATTTTAAAATAATTGAAAGTATAATTGGATTGTTTGTAACACCAAGGATAAATGCTGGAGGGGATGGTTACCTCATTCTCCATGATGTGATTATTACAAATTGCATGCCTGTATCAAAACATCTCATAAATATCATATACAGTCACTATATACCCTCAAAAATTAAAAATTAAAAAAGAACATGCTCAAAACAGCCTTTAAACTAGTAGCCATATATAACTGTCAGCTGTTACTTCTTCTTTAGGCTTTGAACAAGGAACTTATCTTTTCTGTGTACCAGTCTATTTCCAGTGTCAAACTATAGTGCCCAGCAAATAGCAAGTGCTCAGTGAAGATTTGCAAGTGACTTAATAGCAACTGAATGAACACATAGAGGGATTGACTTTGCCTTGCCTTCTTGACCTGTTTATTTTTCATTTCCCTTAAACTTTAATTTAGGGATTAGGGGCAGCTGGTTGCTTATGTTCATAACTCAAAACACAAAAAAAGCTCAGTAGGTCTAAGAGGGAGAGCAGCAAAATCTTTCACAGCTTAGATGGTGAAAGTTTATTTCCATGTTAGCTGTTTTCATCCATGAAAATTGGTTAGAACATTATTTTTGGAGTGTTAGATAGTGAAAAGATTGACTGTAAATCCATAATTTTCACAGCTATGTTCTCTACTTTTTTTTACTCCTACAAGTGAAGAATTTTCTTTACTCCTACAAGTGAAGAATGAAAATAATAACAGAAATATTTCTGTGTGTGCACAGAAAGTCCTTTGCCTTTGGGAATTCTCCAGCTGGTAATTCAGTTAATTTGCTACAGTAACTTATGATCTCCTTCTCAGAGTTAACTTCCTGATCCTCTTGAATTGCAGTAGTATTTGGCAGGTGTGGAAGGGCAGGTCTGTGGTTGGGCTTGCACCTTCCTCAACAGTTCTACTTTTGCCAACTGGGTTCTAAAAAGCCCCGCTGCAATCTGGTGGTTTAACTTGAGGAATAGCTTCCCAGAGAAATGACAGGCATTAGGTTTCATAACCAGACGAAAGAATTCAATTAATCTTACTATCTATGAAGGGTAATTGGATAGAAATAGCACTAGGAAATCCAGCCACCATTTATGACAATCATTGTAGGGGCTGTTCTTAGGCTGTCAATTTAGTGAGCTAAAAACACATCTTTCTTGAAAGTGAAATTAAGGACTACACTTCTCTCCACCCTCCACTTGCTGTCTTTGAAAGTGATGATGCTGGCCAGATGTGATGGCTCATGCCTGTAATCCCAGCACTTTGGGAGGCCGAAGTGAGTGGATCGCTTGAGGTCAGGAGTTTAAGACCAGCCTGGATAACATGGCGAAACCCCATCTCTACTAAAAATACAAAAAAATTAGCCAGGTGTGGTGGTGCATGTCTGTAATCCCAACTATTGGGAGGCTGAGGCAGGAGAATCACTTGAACCGGGGAGGTGGAGGTTGCAGTGAGCTGAGATGGCACCACTGCATTCTATTCTGGGTGACAGAGTGAGACTCCATCTCACCAAAAAAAATAAAAAAGGAAGAAAGCGATGATGCTTTTAGTCTTTACCTAAGTAGGAGATGACTCCTCTGGATAGACAAAGGATGAGAATGAAAAGTCAGGGGTAAGCAGGAGGCCCTGGAAAACAAGAACCATAAGAACCATCTGGGTAACCTCTGAGCTTAGTCTGCCGCTTTTGAAGTTCCCAGGGCTTGATTTATGGCACACTATAAACTCTGCTGTTACAATTCTTTATTTCCAATTACAGCATGATCTTCTTACTGAATCATGAGTTCCTAGAAGATCGATCCTCGAAATACCCTCTCTCAGCCTGTTTAATCACAATGCCTGTCACATACTAGGGGCTATATAATTGTTGAAATGAATTCCCTCTGGTTTCTAACCTTTCCTAACCTGTGCAGGAGAATTATATAACTTGATAGGTTCTTCACTACCTCTCCTGTGACTCAAGGAAGAACTCAGCTTTCTTGATGTATCTTGTGAATTTCCTTCCAAAAAGTGAAATAAAAATAGAGCATCTATTTCTACCCAGACCCTGTAGAGAAAGACAACAGGCCATTTATCTGTTAGGTAGATGTGCTGGCCATGTGTCAGTGTGCTAGCCTGTGTGAACCTTGGTCCCTGTAAGGAGAGGGGCATCCACACCAAGTGATTCCCCCAGTCTGGCTAATTGTACCCTATGCCAGCCAGTAAGGTGACTCTGAGTGGTACAGATTGGTTGGATTTCCAATGTGCCCTAACAATAGACTGTGTCCTTCCTGCCTTTGTTTACCTGGGACACTTCTGCATCTTTTCAGTTACTCTTCCAATTCTTACCTCTTTATTTGAGCTACCATGACTGGGACTCAGTTTCTAGAGATTAAAAAACCTTGACCAAGACAATACAGGTAGGTCTTTAAGAACCGCGCCTAACCCACCCCCCCCCCCACCCCCGCCACCCCATCTTCTACATTTAAGAGGAAAACCAACCTCCCAGGTCTTTACAGGAACAGAGAAGGAGAGCAGGGTTAGAGATCTGTAGATACACTGATCAAATCAGGTGTAGTGGTGTGTTGGACCTCAGTTGGAGGAGAGCGAATTATCTAGAAACTCAGTGAGGAGGAAAGAGAGCAGGTTAACTACTGATGGGAGAGCACGTATGTCCTGCTTGTTGAGAAGGTGAAAGCAGAATTCATTTATAAGAAGATTCCTGATATAGAGACCAGATACATTAGGGAATAGCCTTTTATTTTATTTCTGGTAGACTCACTTGAGAAACAAACATGGAGCACCAGTGGCTTGAACTTAAATATGTCTTCTGTATGTTTTGCTCACTAGAGTTTAATTGGGATAATTTCTACTTCTAATGTATAAACAAGTCAGCAGTTAGAACAATTTCCAGAAATATCCACACTGTGTTTTATAGGAGTGATTTTCCCCAGTCTCACTTTGTGAGACTAGAACCCTCTGGAATTCTACAATATGGGAATATTATGTGTAAAATGTGTAGAAGAATTAAGCTTAATGGTAATATACATCTTGATGTCAATTGCTTGATTAATTTTCTTACTTTAATGATAGTAACTTGTGAGATGGATTTTTGATTGATGGACTAGGTAGTTGGCTTTCAGAGGGAATGCAAGAACACCAGTGTAGATTAGTCTTGCTCTGTCTTAACTTTCAATTTAAAAAAAACTTTTAAAATAAACTTTTTATTTTAGAATAAGTATAGGTTTTCAGGATAGCTGTGAAGATAGTACAGAGTTTTCATATCCTCCACACCCAGTTCCTTTATTATTAGCATCTTATATTAATATAGTACATTTGCCATAATTAATGAACCCATGTTAATATTATTAACTAAAGTCAATACTTTCTTTCTTTCTTCTTTCTTTTTTTCCTTCTTTCTTTTCTTTCTCTCCTTCCTTCCTTTATCCTTCCTT
The DNA here is from genome assembly GCF_030222135.1 of Aotus nancymaae. Taxonomy (NCBI): domain Eukaryota; kingdom Metazoa; phylum Chordata; class Mammalia; order Primates; family Aotidae; genus Aotus; species Aotus nancymaae. Next base: position 29,513,832 of record NW_026988435.1, read on the forward strand.
TTTTCCTTTCTTTCTCTCTTTCCCTCCTTCCTTCCTTCCATCCTTCCTTTGTTTTTCCCCTCTCTCCCTCCCTTCCTTCCCTTCTTCCTTCCTTCCTCCCTCCTTCCCTCCCTCCTTCCCTCCCTCTTCTTTCTTTCTTTGACAGAGTCTTACCTCTGTCGCCCAGGCTGGGGTGCAATGGTGCCATCATGGTTCACTGTAGCTCTGATCTACCAGGCTTAAGCAATTCTATCTCAGCCTTCTAAGTAGCTGGGACTACAGGTGCGTGCCACCACATCCTGCTAATAAAAAAAAATCATTCTTATTTATAGAGATGGGGTTTCCCTATCTTGTCCAGGTTGTCTCAAACTCCTGGGCTTAAGTAATCCTTCAGCTTCAGCCTCCCAAAGTGCTGGAATTACAGGTGTGAACCGTACCCAGCCAATATTTTCCTTAGATTTATTTAGTTTTTACCTTATGTCTTTTTTCTTTTCCAGGATCCCACCTAGGAAACCATAGTGCATTCAGTCACCATGCCTCCTTAGGCTCCTCTTGACTGTGAGTTCTCAAACTTTATTTTTTATGACCTTGACAGATTTAAGAAGTACTGGTCAGGTATTTTGTAAAGTGTCCCTCAATTGAAATTTGTCTGGTGTTTTTCTCAGGGTTAGAGTAGAATTATGGGTTTTGGAGAGAAGGCAACAGACGGAAAGTGCAATTTTCATCACATCATATCATATTATAGGTATATATTATCAACATCATTTACTACTATTAATGTTAACTGTGATCACCTGGAAGAAGCGTTAGGTTTTTGCCACTGTAAAGTTACTCTTTTTGTACCCACTTTGAGACAGAGTCTCACTCTGTCACCCAGGCTGGAGTGCAGTGGTGCTATCACAGCTCACTGCAGCCTCAACCCCCTGGGCTCAAGTGATCCTCCCACCTCAGCCTTCTGAGCAGCTGGGACTACAGGTATGTGCCACCATGCCCAGCTGATGTTTTGATACTTTTGTAGAGGCAGGGTCTCACTATGTCGTCCAGGCTGATCTCCAACTCCTGGCCTCAAGTGATCTTCCCGCCTTGACTTCCCAAAGTGCTGGAATTTGGCATGAGCCACTATACCTGGCCTAAAATTACTCTTTCTTTTACTCTTTGTTTTAAAATATTATTCTGGGGAGCTGTGACTGCAAGGACTACCATAGGTTTATTGGAATACTCAATGGTTTCCTCTACGTTTGGAAACTACTCTATTCTGGATATGGTTTTTAAGCCTTGCTAACCATAAAAATCACATTGGAGCTTTAAAATGCATGTTACTAGCACCCCCCATGGAAGATCCTGATTTACTTGGGCAAGGGAGTCCCTGGGCAAGAAGCTACCTTTACAAAGGAAAAAATAAAGGTGATTCTAATGTAACAGTCTCTAGACTGCATATATTTTGAAAATATTTCCCTAAACTATAAAGGGAAATTAAGAAATCCGTAACACCATTTAGAAGTTACCCTATCCATTTCTGTGATGCTGGAGGAAAGAAAAATTTCATTGCAAGTTGTCTTTTTGGCATCACTCCAGAGCATAACATACAATTAGTGTCTAACCCAATCATTTCTCTTCTTAAAAGCACCTTCCTGTCCCTCTTAGATGGGTAGGACCACTTTCCAATGTGCTGCAATAGCATTTCGTTAAAACCAACATCTCATATTAACACAATTATTTGTGGGTTTACATAACAAGACTAGATGGAGAAATATATCCTGTAAAGGAAAACATTATCATTAAAGAAAAAACCTCAACTGACTAGCCACATTTTTATCCTGTAGGGTTAGCAGAATTCACATCATGGAAATGTTTATGTTTTCATTTAGAAAAACTACTTACTGAGGCCTTGGTTGTAAAACAAAAAGGCCTGGACTCATCTAGATTAGAGAAGAAGGAACAAAGGGAGCTAACCGGATCTTCATGATGAACTTAAACAGAGCCCTCCCTGGGGATGGAGAGAATGATCTGAGCTGGAAACAGCTAAGTGGGCTTTCTTTGACCAGGCTCCAGAAGGACTAGGTTTCCAATCCCTGGAACTTAGAGAACCAGAGCAGAAATGGGCTGAAGGAACATGATGAAAGAATGAGATGCTAGAGAAGAGACAACCAGAGAGAGGTTCCTTGGGGCAGAGAATGGTGGATGAGATTTATTACCAGTGCTCTCTGATTCTGTCTGTTGCAAATTATTGTCTTTTATCCTAGTCCTTCGTATACAATAGCCTTGTGTTAGTGGGTCATGTTTTAAAGCACAAGAACAAGGCAGATTGGGCAGAACTGAAGCAGTATAAAGAGATAGAGTCAGCTGGCGCGGTGGCTCACGCCTGTAATCCTAGCACTTTGGGAGGCTGAGGTCAGGAGTTCAAGACCAGCCTGGCCATCATGGTGAAACCCCATCTTAGAATAATTAATTAATTAATTAATTAATTTTTTTTAAAAAAAGAGAGAGAGAGAGAGTCAGACGGCCCAAAATGATGAAAGAGAGGATTGGAGCAGGAGTCGGATCTGGGACTCCTCAAAATTATAGGTGAGTATGCTAGATACCCACATTTATATGCGTGCACTTTGAGTTATTTGATCTGGACTCATAATGGCAGGCAGACTTAAGGACTCTGGGTTATATTAATAAGAAAGACCCTAAAGATTTTTTTTTTTTTTTTTGAGGTGGAGTTTTGCTCTTGTAGTCCAGGCTAGAGTGCAATGGTGCAATCTCGGCTCACTGCAACCTCCGCCTCCTGGGTTCAAGTGATTCTCCTGCCTCAGCCTCTCAAATAGGGACTACAGGTGCCCGCCACCACACCTGGCTAACTTTTTGTATTTTTAGTAGAGATGGGGTTTCATCATATTAGCCAGAATGGTCTCGATCTCCTGACCTCCTTATCTGCCCACCTCAGCCTCCTAAAATGCTGGGATTACAGGCATGAGCCACCGCACCCGGCCCAAAAGATGTATCTTTTTAATTTTCATGTTTATATCCCAGTTTTACCAGCTTATAGATTGGGTTCCTTTGCCTTGAGTTTTTTCTTAGTTTCTTACTTATATTGCAGCAGTCATTCTCTCCATCCTCCTCAACTGTACTGTGCAAAAACGATCACGGCTTGCTCAACATCTTTTGTCTGGGTAAAGAAATATGTTCATGCAAGAGAATTTTGCTGTCAGCAACAGAAAAACACACTTATATCTACTTTGTGTTTAGACTAGATGAAGTTGAACGAAGTCATAAATAATGAAATACTGCCAGCCTCATAAGCAATACTTTATTTGAAAATTCAGCACTGCACTGCGCTGACAATAAGAATCACAGACAACTAGAACAACATAATCGGGGAAAAATGGTAGAAGAGATATCCATTTGTTACCAAAGTTTCTATCAACATTCATCTTTCAGATCTGCAAGAAGACAAAAGAATATTTAGGGTCTTTTTGCCAGTTGCATATAGATAGATAGATAGATAGATAGATAGATAGATAGATAGATAGATATAGATATAGATATAGATATAGATATAGATATGGGAGTTTATTAAGTATTAACTTACATGATCACAAGGTCCCACAATAGACTGTCTTTAAGCTGAGGAGCAAGGAGAGCCAGCGTGAGTCCCAAAACTGAAGAACTTGGAGTCCCATGTTGGCTGGGAGGCTAGGCCATGTCGTATTTTCACGGTTTTCTGCCTGCTTTATATTTGCTGGCAGCTGATTAGATTTTTCCCACCAGATTAAGGGTGGATCTGCCTTCCCCAGCCCACTGACTCAAATGTTAATCTCTTTTGACAACACCTACACAGACACACCCAGGGTTAATACTTTGTATGCCTCAGTCCAATCAAGTTAACACTCAGTATTAACCATCACACCACTCACATTCCTTGGCTCATGGCCTCTTCCTTTATCCTCAAAGCCCTTAATGTCACGTTACTTGATTTCTACTCCAGCTAAGAAAAGTTTTCTGCATTAAGGACCAAGGAGATTAGAGTGGACCTTTCTGAATAATCCAAGATAATCTCCCCATCTCAAAGCTCTTAACTTAATCACATCCATGAAGCCCTTAGCACTTTTAAGGTAACATATTAATAGGGTTCTTGGGATTAGGACACACACACCACAGATTGGCTGGTAGATTTCATATTCCAATTCATTCATTTTTTTCATCACAGCCACTCAGGACATTTTTAATATAAAGTCATGAGAAAGGATGGGGCAAAGTTGGAATTGCATGATTCCTTGCTTACAGAAAAAAAAGAAAGTTAAGGATTAAATAAAGGACTAATTTAAATTGGTCTCCCTACTCCAGCCAATTATTCAAATTGTCTCATTTGATAGCCTCGGGGTGCTTCTGATATGGAATAATTTGATCCCTGTCTGAAATCTTTTCCTTATTATACTCATTCTTATCTACCTCAGGTTGAAATATACATAATGGTCATGGCAGGTTTCTTGGCAAAGGAATTTGGCTTGTTTTTTCAACCCATCACTAGAAGGTGCCCTTGGAGCTATCAGGTCATGGGAAATGCTGTTCTGCCCAGACTTAGAAAACCTGCCCAGACTTAGAAAACCATGACAATTAGCACCCTTAGAAGAGGAAAAGTTGGTTTAGAGGCAGGTTAACAGAGGCTCTCTTTAGAGAAAGAAAGGGTCATTCAATAATCCAGTGCAACACAATCTAATAGAAATACTAAACAAGCCACAAGCATAATTTATCTCAAAGCCACATTAAACAAAGTTTAAAAAGCAGATGAAATAAACGTTTATAGTATATCCAAAGTATCATCATTTCAACATGTAATCAGCACAACAAATTCTTAACACACTTTAAGTTCTTTTTCTACACACTATGATTTGGGATCTGGTGCATACTTCATACGTACAGCACACCTCGATTCAGTCTAGCCACACTTCACTTGTGCTTCAGCCACAAGTGGGGGCTAGCATCTACTGCAGTGGTCAGATCCTAGTAGAAACTTCTTTTACTTAAGGAACATCTTTAAAGAACTCTGTTCATTGAATCCTTCACAGCATTCTCTACTCTTATCCAGATCGATTCTAAAGGTTTACTCCCCTTAGATAAGACAGTAGCCGCTCCTGTCTACCTCAACACCAATGTACTATCTCCTTTTCCCTTGCTAACATCCACTAGAGAAGCAAGAAAAACTAGCACTCACCTCCTTATTCTTCTTTGCAGCTAAGGGTGGCCATGTGACATGATTGTGGTCAATGAGCGGTCAGCAAAATTAGGATCAAGGGTTTCTGGGAGCTGGTCCCTTCCCTTCCTCCTTCTAGGTGCTCTGAATGTGACAGCTGGAACTGTAGCAGCCAAATAATCTCAAAGATGCAAGGGCTAACACCATGAAATAAATGAACCAACACTAACAGTCACCAACCCCCACATTTCTTTCTATAAAAATCACTGGGCACAGTGGTGTACCTGTAATCCCAGTTCTTAGGGAGGCTAAGATGAGAGGATCATTTGAAGCCAGGAGTTCAAGACCAGCTTCAACCAGCAGCACATTGGGATCCCATTGCTAAAATAAACGAATAAATATATAAATAAAAGGAGCTGGGCATGGTGGTATGCACTGATAGGGTAGGCTACTTGGGAGGATCACCTGAACCCAGGATTTTGAGGCTGCGGTGAGCTATGATAGTGCCACTGTACTCCAGCCTGGGCAACAGAGCAAGACCTTATCTTAAAAATAACAATAATAGGCTGGGCACAGTGGCTCACACCTATAATCCCAGCACTTTGGGAGGCCGAGGCATGCAGGTCACTTGAGGTCAGGAGTTTGAAACCAGCCTTGCCAACGTGATGAAACCCTGCCTCTATTAAAAACACAAAAATTAGCTGGTGTGGTGGCTGTTAAGGCCGGTGCCTCCTTGGGAGCCGAATGGACGCGCCCTTCTCTCTTCGCGCCTAAAAACTACGTCATCATTCTGAGCGCATTGCTCAGCATTTGCCCTCTCCACGCGGGCTCCCCCTTGCCCGTTTCCGCATTCCAATCTCAGCCCCGCACCGGCCAGAAATTTTGAAAAGGCCCGCCAAGAACCTGCCCTATGGTAGCTCCCCCGTACGTCCTGGACCAGCCCCTCGTCCGTGCTCACTCCCTTCATACCCAATGGAAATGCCCCCGCTTTGTTCACCTCGCCCGTCCCCAGTCTTTTAATACCCAATAGAACTACCTTGTCTTTGTTTCCCCCGTAGTCAGTCAGCTACCTCTATTCCCTATAAAACCCCGCGCCCCAAGAAGAGAAGCGCGACTTCTTTGGCCCCTTTCCAGGACCATAGAACCTCGCCCAGGAGCTGAATGAATTGGCTTTTAATTTCCTCACCCCGGTCTCTGTTTCCTCCTTGAACTCGACGAGAAGTCTAACAGTGGCGTGCACCTGCAGTCCCAGCTACTCAGGAGGTGGAGACATGGGAATCACTTGAACCTGGGGGGCAGAGGCTGCAGTGAACTGAGATGTGCCACTACACTCCAGCCTCGGCGACACAGCCAGATTCGTCTCAAAAATAATAATGAAAAGAAGAAAACACCAAAAAAAAAACCCCTTAATTATTTAACCCATTGTTAGCTGATTTCTCTTTGACGTGCATTTTATTTCATTCCTAAGTGACACAAAACTTTCTGGAGCCTGCTCTGAAAAACTACACCCCTCCTTTGCCCCCTGGCTTCCTGCTAGCTCTGACAATGGGGCCCTACAGGGAGACAGGAGAGTAGGAGGAAGGAGAAAAGACTCCTCTTTTCCTTTTTTGCTCCAATCAGGGTTGCCCTGAAATACCTAGGGTGCTTTCTAATTCTTGACTGGACTCTGACTGATACATTCTCTGCAGCCTCTTCTCTACATGGCATTTAGAAAGATAGCTTTAGGCCAGGCGCGGTGGCTCACGCCTGTAATCCCAACACTTTGGGAGGCGAAGGCAGGTGGGTCACCTGAGGTCAAGTGTTTGAGACCAGCCTGGCCAACAGGGTGAAACCTCGTCTCTACCAAAAATACAATAATTAGCTGAGTATGGTGGTATGTGCCTGTAGTGCCAGCTACTTAGGAGGCTGAGGCAGAACTGCTTGAGTCCAGAAGGCAGAGGTTGCAGTGAGCCGAGATCATGCCACTGCACTCCAGCCTGGGTGACAGAGAGACACTCTGTCTCAAAAAAAAAAAAGAAAGATAGTTTTAAAGCATAAGTCAGTTTATATCTACATTGGCTTCTGGTATCAATAAAAATGAAACCGAAAATTTCTGCTACAGCCAACGAGATGTTATTTCTTTGAACTTTTTCTCCTACCTCTGTTCCGACACAGCTGTCAGAGGCATTTGAACTACAGTGACTCCATTGGGAACAGGGGCTGGGTAAAATAAGGATGAGAACTGCTGGGCTATAATCCAAGGAAGTTAGGCATTCTTAGTCACAGAATGAGATAGGAAGTCAGCACATGATACAGTCACAAAAACCCCGCTGATAAAACAGGATGTGGTAAAGAAGTGGACCAAAACCCACCAAAACCAACATGGTGATGACAGAGACCTCTGATCGTTCTCACTGCTCATTATATGCTAATTATAATACATTAGAATGCTAAAAGACACTCCCGTCAGTACCATGACAGTTTACAAATGCCATGGAAAGGTCCAGAAGTTACCCTACATAGTCTAAAAAGGAAAGGAACCCTCAGTGTTGGGAACTCCTCAACTCTTTCCTGAAATTTCATGAATAATCCACCCACTGTTTAGCATAGATCAACAAATAACCATAGAAATAGCTAACCAGCATTCCTTGGGGCTGCTTTGCCTATAGAGTAGCCATTCTTTATGTCCTTACTTCTCTAATAAACTTTCACTTTTCTCTGTGGACTCGCCATTCATTTTCTTGCACAAAATCCAAAAACCCTCTCTTGGGGTCTGAATTGAGACCTCTTTCTGGTAACACAATCACCCAGAGTTCCTTGCTGTTACAAATCAAACCAACCCGACCTGCTCTCACCCTAGGGACTCTGCCTGGAATAGTCCTCCTGGATGGATCTTCACCTGGCTCCAGCCCTCCATTGTTTCAGCCCTCTTCTCAAATATCACATCAGCAAAAAGGGCTTTCCTCACCACCTACATAAAACACAGTTCTCTACACCTCCCAATCCATTTATCTTGCTCCTTGTTTTTCCCTGGTAATTCCCCACATGATGTTTTGAAACTGCCATTGCAAAATTATAACTGAGAAAATTATTACAGTGAAAGAGAGCTGACCTAATTAACTTTGTTTTGCTTCTAAACTCCAAGCAGTCCTTGTTCACTCACGGATATAGGCCAAATTAACTTTGCGAGGAACTTTGTTTATAGTTTAACTTTGAAACAAAGATGGTAACAGCCCTTTCCAAAAACAATCTCCTTTCCTTCCTGGGGACTAGAGTGCTTTTGTGGCACTCTAGTATAACAAAATTAGCCAAAAGATTAGAAGTCATGGCTTAGGAGTCAAGCAGTTTGGAGGCTATAAGATTCTGAAGCTCCACACATTGCTCCTGGGGATAACAACACTATTGTAAAACCTAAGACCAGTGCTTGAGATATTTTGCAAACTATGCACTTGATGGATAAATAAACTGGCTTATCTGGTCTTGTGGCTCCTACCTAGTAGCTGACTCAATGTAAGAGGACAGCTTCAACTCAATGATTTTATCTCTGACCCAAGCAATCAGCACTCTCAACTCACTGGCTCCTACTTACCAAATTATCCTTAAAAACTCCAATCCCCAAATACTTGGGGAGACTGATTTGAGTAATAATAAAACTCCTAAACAGCCAGCTCTGGGTGAAAGACCCTTTCTTTACTGCAGTCCCCCTGCCTTGATAAACTAGCTCTGTCTAGGAAGCGGGTAAGGTGAACCCACTGGAGAGTTACAGTTTTACATGCTTATTTACCGAGACTCCAATTGGTAGGAGCTTTGACTATTTCATTCATTACCTTATCCACATTGCCTGGAACAGTTTCTGAGACAGGACTCACGGGAAAAGGATCAGTGGGAAGTAGAAAGAGATGGTATCATTTTCAAGCATGATGATTTTAGAGTTGCACCTTGAATATTACTGTGGATATATCCAGTTGACAGCCAGAGACACTTGAGTCTGGAGCTAATGGAAGACATGTAGTTAGTTAAATTAGATTTAATTAAAGCTATAGGTTTAGATGAGAACATCCACAAATAGTTCATAAAAAGAGAGGAGAATCACAAAATTGTACAACACATTATATCAAAAAAGATACTAATAAAATGATAGGGGCAAGGGGCAGAGAAATTCCAGGCAAACAGGGGCGGATCCCTGACAAAACTCCACCTTCAAACTGAAAAGCCTAAAACCCACGGCCCAAAGTGAGAACTTCTATCCATTTTCCCTCCTGAATGTTACCTTTTCCTAAACTACCCATGACCTGCCCTACCCCATCCTGTGCCTATAAAGACCTCAGACTCAGTTGGAGAAAAGAGGAGAAGTGACTGGATGTCGGAGAGAAGCGACTTGACTTCGGAGGGATGGCTTGATGGCTGACTTCACAGACGAGTCCGGCCAGAGATGGCAGGACTTAAGGGGAAGATTACCTGTCCACCCCAACCCCTTTCTAGTTCCCCTTCCTGCTGAGAGCCACTTTGATTGTTCAATAAAGTCCTCCCCATTCACCGTCCTTCGACTTGTTCATTCAACCTCATTTTTCCTGAAGCCAGACAAGAGCTTGAGAGCCATGATTGCAGATAACCAAAAAAGTGTTGTCACACTGGCCCTTTGTCCTTGGTGGTGGTGGGCAGCTGCCTCATGTGACAAGGCAAGGGGCCCACTGAACTGTTAACACTAAGCCATCAGCAGACGGCAGAACTGAAAGAGCACTGTTACATGCCCTCTGGGGCTTTGGGGGTCTCAGGTAGCCTCACTTGGATGCTGCCATGGGGCCTGCACAGAATTTGCTCCTGCCAGTGCCCAAAAGCGGCTGGCCAGGTCTCATACTTGCTCTCCTACTTTCTTCCTCCCACATGGGGTTGAGTGTGGCGAGCTGAGTAAACGGAGTTTGTTCCTGCCAGCACTCAGAAGTGCTCTCTCCAGCTCCTGCACTTGTTCGTTTGTATTTTCCCTTCTGCGAGGGGTAGACAGGGGTGTGCTGAGTAAACAAGGCACCCCTGTCTTGAGTCCCTCAAAGGGGTCAAGAAAATATCCTGCTTCAATACCAGAGGGGCTATGCAGCCATGTTATGCATGACAATCAGATCAGAGAGAAGTGGTGCCTCAAAAGTCCCAAGAGGAGAAACTGTCCAGGAGAAGGTGATTCAATGGCACAGAGAAGACAGGCAAGATCAGGACTAAACTTGCCCTTTTGGTTTGGTAACTAGGGAATGTAAACCAAAAATAAAATTCTAATCCCTTCCAGCTGACTGATGGACCACGCCCACCCCATCTCTGCCAAGGGTATTCCAAAGAACCATGAAAAACTAGTTCAGGCCACGATGGGAAGGAAGGGTTGGACGTGCCTCATTATACCCTCCTCCCTTTGGAATTCAGGCCTGACTAACCAGCATTAACATTAAAATAGCAATCTTAGGACTGACAAAATAAACTCCTTGTAGCAATAAGATACCAACATGACAGACAGCAGCCCCTGAAATAAATCAAAGTATTTTACCTGAAAACATATTTCTTTGACATATTTTGAAATGGCCCTGCAAATTGTACCTTATGGAGAAAATCTACATTCTATAGAAAATCACCTTCCATTTCCAGGTCTTTTCCGTGATCCAGGAGAGAATTAACTAAGAGTCTGGCACCCTTTAAACCTGGAGGCTTCATCTGCATAATAAGAACCTTGGCCTCCACATCCCCTTATCTTAAACCCAGACACTCCCTTCTATGATTCCAGGCCTTCAGATACTACCTTTACTCTTTCAACCAATTGCCGATCAAAAATCTTTGAATTCACCTATGACCTGAAACCTCCCTCCTCACCCCTCCACCCCCAAAACATGCACTTAACATATACTGACTGATGTCTTATGTCTCCTTAAAATGTATAAAGCCAAGCTGCAGACCGACTACCTTGGGCACATATTCTTAGGACTTGGTCCTAAAATAAATCTCTTCAAATATTTTAACAGAGTTTGACTCTTTTCCTCAACAGGAAGCTCTGTCAATGCTGGTGAGGGCCACTGCGGAGTGATGAATTGAGAGTTTGTGGAAAGCCAGATCACCGTGGATTGAAGAGTAAAGAAGAGGTGGGAGAGTGTGGACTGATCTTTCCTAAAGAATCTCTGAAAGGAGGAAAGAGAGTTCCTAACTATAAGGCAGATTAGGTCAAAACAAATTTTCTTTTTTGGGGTTTGGTTTTTTTAAGAGAAGAGATACTTGGATGTTCCACACAGCACTGGAAATGAGTGACTGTTGCCGAGGACAGAGGTCAAGGCCGACTTGGAAGCCCTCTGCAATCGACGTGGGCACCATTTCCAGACTCGCTATTGCACAAGTCTGGGTTCATAGAGGTCTTTGCTGAGTCTCCAGCACTGGTGTGGACGGGAAAAGTCTTTTGAGTAAGTCCTTTTAAGTAAGACATGAATTGAAAGCACCATAGAATCAATGGACCCTCCTGCTGTGCTCTGAAGCAGGCCTAGCTCCTGACTCCCTAGTTGCTGGGTGGAGCCCAGTCCTCTCTCCAATTTTGCAGATTTGCTATCTAAAGAATTTGTAGAATCTTATACATTCCTCTTTTTAATGTGTCTCCTACAGGCTGCAAGTCACATATTGAAAGAAGGTCCTTGGAACAGACAGATTGGTATAGCCCGGAGTTTCCCAAGGTAAACACACAAGCCAAGTCCTAACGACACCAGGTTACGGCAAATTAAAAATTTGAAAGAGGCCGGGCGCGGTGGCTCAAGCCTGTAATCCCAGCACTTTGGGAGGCCGAGGCAGGTGGATCACGAGGTCAAGAGATCAAGACCATCCTGGTCAACATGGTGAAACCCCGTCTCTACTAATACAAAAAATTAGCTGGGCATGGCGGCGCGTGCCTGTAATCCCAGCTACCCAGGAGGCTGAGGCAGGAGAATTGCCTGAGCCCAGGAGGCGGAGGTTGCAGTGAGCCGAGATCGCGCCATTGCACTCCAGCCTGGGTAACGAGAGCGAAACTCCGTCTCAAAAAAAAAAAAAAAAAAAAAAATTTGAAAGAAGCAAACTTGGTTTTGTTTTAAAATATCATACTTTAATGAGAAATTTGAGCCTTGGTGACTGTCCTACTCCTTTTTGTGAATATGGACGATATGCCTTGATTCATAGTACACCATGGGTACGTGATACGTTCACAAATCTATGGTGATGAAAAACGTCTCTTTATAATGGATTGTGCACTGTTAATCTGAGGCTGGAAGACTTGTGAATGTGGTTAAAATCAGTCTTTGCGGTTGGCCCACATTTTTTTCTTTGGGCTCTAGCAACTGCACTCTGTGCGTGTTGGCATAAGAACAGTGTGGATCCATGACCTTACTGGTTTGTCAGCAATTACATAAGAGATCTCCACTTTCACCAAGAATAACAATAATACTTTCCTCTGAGGACTTTTCTGAAAAGGAAAACCAACTTTAAGCAAAAAGCGGCCGGGCGCGGTGGCTCACGCCTGTAATCCAAGCACTTTGGAGGCCAAGGCGGGCGGATCACCTGAGGTCGGGAGTTCAAGACCAGCCAGACCAACATGGTGAAATCCCGTCTTAAAAAATAATAATAATAAATAAAATAAAATAAGCAAAAAGCAGTGGTCTAATTTGGAAGCGATACCTAGCAGAAAGGGTATTCGTTTCCTAGGGCTGCCGTAAAAAATGACCACAAACAGTGTGGCTTCACACAACAGAAATGTATTCTTTCTCAATTATAGAGGCTAGAAGTCCAAAATCAAGGTGTTAACAAGATTGGATCATTCTGGAACCCCGAGGGAGAATCTGTTCCATGCCTCTCCCCCAGCTTCTGGTGGTTGCCAGCAATTCTTGGTGCTCTCTGGCTTGCTGATGCGTGACTCCAAATTTCTCCCACCATCACGTGGCATTCTGCCTGTGTGCTCTGTGTCCCTGTCTTCACAGGGCCCTCACATGACAGCAGTCACTGGAACTAGGGTCCATTCTAATCCAGGATGACCTCATCTTAACTTGGTTACATCTGCAAACACCCTATTTCCAAATAAATTCACATACTTGAACTGGAGGTTAGGGCTTCAACATATTTTTTTGTGAGGACACAACTCAATCAAGAACAGGAGGCTATTGAGAAATAGGTATTTAGAAGAGCTCACTACGAATCCATACACACCATACAAGGAGGGAACATGGTATGCTGAGTAGTGAAACATAACTTTTATGTATTCAAGCTTTGGTCAAAGCTGGAATCCCGCTGGGGAAATTAAAAAAATTCCACAGACTTTGATAGAGCCTGACATTTTTCGTAGTGGAAAGCAGATTGGCCCACTCTGTCTAGCACATATAGCACTTTCCCTCTTTTTAAATTGGGTAAGTCTGGCCTGGAAACTAGAAATCTCAGTTGAAAGCCATAAACCATTTAGAAGTAGTCAGAATTACAGTCATTTTCAGTACATCAAACCCTGGAAGAAGAGCATCTCCTTAATCATAATATCCAACTCTCAGACTATCCTTTTATAAACATTGAGGCTACAAAGGCATTTTCTTGATGGATTCCACGGTAGCGGGAACTCCTCAGAATCTGCATAGCTTATTTTGGGAAATTTGCCAGACGTTAGCCTTTTAAATTTGTGTAACTTACATGATGAATAGTATGTTGAGTATTTAAGTCTATCAAAATAAACCAAATATTTCTTCTTTCCTTACAATTAGAATACCTGTAGTTCGCCTCGCTGAGTTAGGCATTACATTGGGTTTCCTCTGGGTTCATTTCATTTTATAATTTAAAAAATATTATACTGTATTCCTGTTCACCTGTGCCATTATTTTCCTTGAGTTTAAAGATGTCACATCAGACAGAACTCTTTTTTGAACTGAATTTCTATCACTGGGGACCTGCATGTTTTGAAGCCGGCTAGGACTAAACACTTCCTTCATACCAGCTGTCACAAATAATTCAGTCTGCTACATTCCAGTACGTTGGCAGGATGGATGAGCAGTCTCTTGAAAGGAGAGCTTTAAATATCAGTTTCTTCCCTCTTATATCACTGTTCAGTAATTCCAATGAAAACATTTGGGGAAAGGGACAAAATTGGTAATAACGGAATTAGAGAGTGCTTCCCACATACCCATTTTGTGTTGATCTGCATTTAGGTGGAGGTTAGGACTCAGTTCCTAAGTCTTAAAAGCTTGATGTGTGCAGAGCAATGTACCAAGACTCTGGGTCCCTGCCCTCAGGAATCTTACTGCCTCACCCCACAAGAAGAAACCAATGGTAATAGTAACAATAAAATGCTGGAGACTGTGTTAGTTTCCTTTTGCTGCTGTAACAAAGTACCACAGATTTAGTGGCTTAAAACAACACAAAATTATTATCTTATAGTTCAAGGGGTGAGAATTCTGATGCAGTCTCACAGGGCTAAAAATTAAGGTATTGGCATGACTGGATGCATTCTGGAGTGCTCTACAGCACTGTAAATTTTCTTGACTCTTCCAGCTTCTAGAGGTGCCACATTACTTAACTCATGGACCCCTCTCAACTTTAAAACCAGCAGTGGTTGGCCAAGTCTTTCTCATGTTGCAGCACTCTGACACTGACTTCTTCTGCCTCCCTCTTCCACTTTTAAGGAGTCTTGTGATTATAGGGGCCACTCAAGTAATCCAGGATAATCTTTATATCTTAAGTCCTGCTGATTGGCAACTTTAATTTCATCTGTAACCTTAATTCTCCCTTGCTACAAAACCTAACATAGTCACAGGTTCTGGGGATTACAATGTGGACATCTTGGGAGGTTGTTCTTCTATCTACCACAGAAGAGAGTAAATATATCCCAGGGGGCAGCTGTGTGTCCTTTTCTGATCAGAAAGGTAGAAGGCTTTGTCCTGAACTGTGCTGCTCATAAATATATTTTACTGAGTCATTCTGGCACTGGGTGGAGTGAGAGACAATGCAAGATGCTATTAGTGTTACCAAAATGCCAGGGTCCTGCTGCTCACCACACAGAAAGCCAATCACTGAGACAATGAGTATTACCAGGGAAGAAGGATTTAATTGGGTACTGCTGCCAAGGAGATGGGATGTAAGTCTCAAATTGGGGGTTTATATAGCAGGGAAGGAATGTAGCTACATACACTGTGTTAGTTTATTCTCACATTGCTATAAAGAACTACACAGCCAGGCACAGTGACTCATACCTGTAATTCCAGCACTTTGGGAGGCCAAAGCAGGTGGATCATTTGAGGTCAGGAGTTTGAGACTAGCCTGGCCAATATGGTAAAACTCCATCTCTACTAAAAATACAAAAATAAACTGGGTTTGGCCGTGGGTGCCTGTAGTCAGTCCCAGCTACTTGGGAGGCTGAGGAAGAATTGCTTGCACCCAGGAGATGGAGGCTGCAATCAGCTGAGATCATGCCACTGCACTCCATCCTGGGCAACAGAGTGAGACTCTGTCTCAAAAAATGAATAAAGAAATAAATAAAATAAGAACTACCTGAGACGGGGTAATTGACAAAGAAAAGAGGCTTAATTGGATCACAGTTCCACAGGCTATGCAGGAAGCATTGTTGGGGAAGCCTCAGGAAACTTACAATCATGGCAGAAGGGCCAAGGGGAAGCAAGCACATCTTCAGATGGTGGCAGGAGAGAGAAGGCAAAGGGGGAGTTGCTATACACTTTCAAACAAGCAGATCTCATGAGAACTCACTCACTATCATGAGAACAGCAAGGGGGAAGTCCACCGCATGATCCAATCACCTCCCACTCGCTCCCTGCCCCAACACTGGGAATACAAACACAAGATTTGAGTAGGGACACACAGCCAAACCATATCATACAGGAAAACAGGAATTAGAGGGGTGTAAGGAAGAGGAGTTGTCTGCATTACTGATCTGGTGAGTTTCAGTTTCTTGATACTATCTGGGAGGCCTGATGGTTGGTTTTCTAAGAAAGGTATTCAAATTAGACAAATGTAAGTTTCAAGTTTTAAGACCAGGAGGGTCAATTTCTATGCTTATTCAGAAAGACCACAAACATCAGTTCTACAAGGAAATTAGGCCAGTTTCATTATCTCCTCCATTACCCCCTAAACCTGAGCATGGAATTGTCATCATCTTTTCCAGTAGCTGGGAAAAGCTAAAGACCTTGATTTTAAATGGCAAATCTAAAGATCTTAAGAAGGGCATCAAGAAGATACCCTCCTTAAAAATAATTTTGACTCATTTAGATAGTAATGGATGGTGGAAGAAAAGTTCTTTCAAATGCGTTGAAAGAGAAAGTACTGTGATAATAGCACCCTCTGTTAATCTGTTAATGCTCTTCTTACATAGATTGACAATACTTTTCTTATGTATAATTTGGTCCGTTTTTCTGTAGTAGATCCTCCTTTGAAATTCCTGCCCAGAACACACCCTGCCCATCACTTACACAGCCATAGCCAAGCTCCTGACTCCAGAACCTGTTCTCAGCCCTGCTGAGTGGGCGACGGACTGTATGGTCTCACCTTCTGACTGGTAAACACCTACTCAGTGAAGCCCATTCGATTTTGTCTTCAAGGTACTTGAAATTGAGGCATGAAAACTCTATACAACACAGAGAGTGAACCCTAACATAAACTCTAGACTTCTGTTAATAATAATATATTAATAATTGTTCATCAATTGTAAGAAATTATCTCAGTATATTCATTTTTCTATGAGAAAATACCATAAATTGGGTAGCTTATAAACAACAGAAATTTATTTCTCACAACTGAAAGACTGGGAAGTCCAAGATCAATGTGCAGGCAGATTCCGTGTCTGGTGAGTGTCCGCTTCCTTATTCAAGATGATGCATTCTTGTTGTGTGCTCACATGGTAGAAGGTCAAGGGGTCTCTCTCAGGCCCTTTTTATAAGGGCACTAATCCCATTCCTGGGGATCCATCCCTCTGACCTAATCACCTCCCAAAGTTCCCACCTTGTAATACCATCACCTTAGTAGTTAAAATTTCAACATACGAATTTGTAGGAGACACAAACATTCACAGCATAGTAGATATGCACCACATCAACGCAAGATGTTAACAAAAGGGGAATACATGTAGAAGATCTAGGAACTTGCTGTATTTTCAGCTCGATAGCTCTATAAACCTAAAACAGCTCTAAAATATAAACTCTGTTAATTTAAAAAACAAAAATGCTGTCTAGCCAGTTTCTTTTAGGGTCCAGGTGTGGGGGCCATTTACATTTGGGACTGTGTAGAATAAAGGAAAATTATGTAAAACATGAACTGTGTGAGCTCTGACAGTGGACAGGAGCAGACTCCAATTTCTGAGGCATATAAAACACAGGGTCCTCTGCAGGAAAAGAATATATACAAAACAAAGTAGGAAATAAAATACTTATTTGGAAGAGGCTTTGCAAGTCAGGGATCCTGACACTTAAGCTCCATTAACTTTATGACAAATCTGTCTTGGCTTGTGCGTGCTGGAGCAGAGACAGCAGGGGTTCTGAGGGAGGACGGAATGCCATAAACACACAGAGAGAGGCAGAGCTGAGAGACCCAGAGAGAGGGAGATAAATCATTTGGAGGCATCCCTTTCTACTTGTTTGTTGCAGGTGTTATTTTCTTGTGAAGCCAAAATTTGCTACCTATGAGCATTACCAACAACGCACCCCTGTTAGCTTAAACTAGTGTGTCGGAACCAAATACCCAGCAGACCCAATATCCCCTGTGAGGAGGGGATGGGCAGTTGGAAGTGGTTCCATTTTGTAAGAGGTACCACTGAGTCAGAAAGCCAAGCAGGACCCTGCTCAAGAAATGCAGTAGAGTGTGGATGGCCCAAACAGCACCTGCTTCTTTGACTGTCAGTCCAACGGTCTCTTCATTCTCTTTGAGGGGAGTTAATACTTCCTGAGAAAGCCAGTGCCTTACGATCTCATTAGTTACTCCCTGCCCACATGACTGGTTCTGAGGTTCCCTGAAATTCAATTCTGTCTCCGTCGGAGACTGAGAAATAATGAACTGAGAATAAACCGTGGTAGGTGTCATCAGACGATGACATTTTTGACAGTATGTCCAGAGGCTGCTGTTCATTACAGTTGCTTATTGAGACCCTCTCCTGACTTCGACTGCAGTGATTTGCAGTGAGGGTATTTTTGTAACATTCCCTCCAGGAAGTTTCCTTTACACTTTGATGTAGCAAAGGAAACAGACAACCTTAATTTAAGCTGAATTCAGTTGTGGGCTCCTTAAGCCCTAGAGTTAGGATACTATTGGACAATGTGGCAAAAGACATATCACATATCAGAGATTTGTTAGAAAGAATGCACGCGGCGAGCGTTGGCCAATTATTCTGGTGTTACCTGGGGTGGCACGTTATTTTATGCTGTGGCGCTATTGCTAGTGATGGCCGCTGTGTATTTGCTGTCCAAATCCATGGAGATAGTTCAATGCCTTTTTACTATGTACATCTTGGCAGCTGCTAACTACAGACATAAGAACAGAATCTCTAAGGGTAGACAGAGAAGCAAGTTACGTGACCATTTTTCTGTGTTCTCAGTGCACTGTACATAAAAGTAAGGAATACAATTTCACTCTCTCTCTTTTTTTAAGCAATTACAAGATGTCCAGGTCAATGCTGAGAGATTTCCAAGTAGTAGAACAAAAGTTCTGAAAACAGTCTTGGAAAGGAAGAATGATTACTCTTTCCATTGAGGCAGGTGGAGAAGTAGCAGACACTGAATTCAAACCTAGGTCTCCCTGACTGCAGTGATCTGGTGCCCACCCACTGTTCAACCTTCCATCATAATACTCACCAAATGCCTTCCCAAATGGGGTCTTCAAGTGCCTGCACCACGTGTCATCTTTGTATCTGTAATATCTAGCTTAATACTTATTTTTTTTGACACAGGGCCTCACTTTGTTGCTCAGGCTGGAGTGCAGTGGCACCATCATAGCTCCCTGAAGTCTTGATCTCTTGGGTTCAAGCCATCCTCCCCCATCAGCCTCCCGAGTAGCCGGAATGACACGTGTGAGCCACCATGTCTAGCCTCAATGCTTCTTAAACAAATTGAATGAATGAATGAGTTGTAGCCCCAGCTTTGATTGAGTTGTTCACAATGTCATTAAAAAAGTGGCCATGTGGATGTTTTGGTGTCCTTCATCCAGGGGGATTTCTTTCCGTGCTGGAGGTTCCTCTTGAAAGTTGATGGGTCTCGGCACAGTGCCTCAAGTGACTTGTGGGTTGGATCCTCTTAGGCAAAAGCCCATCTGTAGGAATCAATGTTTGGCCTAGCCAGTAGACAAATTAGTCTGACATCACTGACCCTTTTGAGGGACAGGCTATTGTCTCCTTGTCAAAAGTGGATCATTTGCTGTTTAGCTTTCCTTCTTTGGTACGGAAGGGCTTGGGTTTTGGGGTGAACTTGGTTAATCAACTATTCTGCATTTCATCAATGTTTTTGAATTTTTGAAATAAGTCTCGTGGATTCCGCTCCACTCCTCTTCCGTTTAGCACCACCTACACCTTGGTAACTCTGTCTCCTGGCACGCGTTCTCCTTTAGTTTCTCCCCCACATTCCCTTTCTGCTGCCTGATGAATCTCTGGGGGAAAACTACCTCTCAAGGTTTTCCTGTCAAATGTTCCCTGGTAATGAGAACAGAGCTGAGTTTTTGGGTCGTTGCTATGGAGAAAATGTGTTTTCTCATTGCCCTATTATATTTGAGTGTGTTCCCAGTCTGAAATCTGAGGGTAACACTGCATTTGCACCCCCTTTTTAGGTCTATTGTATCTCAATTATATAAGCATCAGTGTGCTTTTTTTGTTTTGTTTTTAACAGTTTTATGTTCCCCTTTCACCACCCAGTATAACAGGTGGCCTCACGTGAGTGGCTGAAGTTGAAGATCATGAACCTAACTTCTCTGCATGCGTTCTACTGCCCTTGATGTGGAAAGAAAACATTCAATTTTTAGATTCATGTGAACAATACTGAAATAACCAATATGTGGTGAACACTGGTTCCTTCCATATTGCTCACATCTTCAGGCTATTCCTGTGCTTTTAACTAGTTTTTATTTAACAGCATTGAATGCTCAGGCATTCATAGATTCTAGAGCTTTACATTTTTTTTTTTTTTTTTTTTTTTTTTAACAGCTGAATCCTTTTTTTAATGGAAATGGTATGAAAACCCAACAGGAAAAACAAATAACTGAGGTGAGAAAAAGGGGCTCAGAACTTGCCACTGCTCTCCTTCCTGGCAGGGGTCCCTCAGGTTCATCCACATAACCTCTTGGGTTGGTAGAGTTCACATCGAAACCCACTCTACAAATTGCCACAAAAATGAACAGACTATATTGCTTTGGGAGCTTACAGTTAACTGGGGAAAATGTTGTGATCAACACGCAACTCATGGTCAAACAACATGCTAGTTGCTTTAAGAGCAGTAAGGTAGACCCTAAGTGTTAACACAGTCTGGTAGACAGGACAGTGGGCATTGGAGATCTGGTCGGAATCCTGATTCTTCAGCTCTCTCCTTGAGCAAATGACCTTGAACAAATCGAACTTCTTTGACTCTGTTTCTGATTTGTAAAATGAAAATAATGTGGCCTCTTACTTTTTCCAGATTTGTTGAAAGGATTAGCCATACAATTGAGTGTAAAGTACTTAATCTAGGGCCTGGCTTATCGTCAAAGAGAGTACTGATGAAGACGTTCCTCACGAGAATAACAGCTACCACCGAGTGCTTTCTATGTTGTAGTCACAGCACTAGACAGAACTAGGAGTCTTTCATCAGTCATCTCAGTGTCTTCTCTAAGCCTCTTTATGAGAAATCTTAGAGATCAGGACATTAAAATACAGGTTTAATATCTTATTCATGTATTTATTCATTCATAAAACAAATATTTATTGAGTAGTTCTTAAATGCCAGGCGCTCATCTAGTTTTGGGGGACACTACTGAGATCTTTGTCCTCACGGATTAGATGTTTATAGATTTCATGTAGCATTCTTCTTTTTTGAGATGGTGTCAGCCAGGCTGGAATGCAGTGGCATGATCTCGGCTTACTGTAACCTCTGCCTCCTGGGTTCAAGCGATTCTCCTGGCTCAGCCTCCCGAGTAGCTGGGATTACAAACTCCCACCACCATGCCTGGCTAATATTTGTATATTTAGTAGAGACGGGATTTTGCCGTGTTGGCTAGGCTGGTCTTGAACTCCTGACCTCAGGTGATCTGCCCGCATAGGCCTCCCAAAGTGCTGGGATTACAGGTGTGAGCCACCACACCCAGTCAGATATTGCATTATAATGGAGTAAACAAACTATAAAACAGGTGTATTTCTTAGATGGTGGTTCAAATAGAAAGAAATCTCTGTGATGACCCTCAGGTTTTAATCTTGATGTTTTTACCTGATATTCAAGGTCTGGCTTTGTTCAAGGAATCACTCCTTATTTACCCCCTGAGTTCTGAGGTTTTGGGGATACACTCTGGGTGGGTGGCAAAATATGAAAGGAAATATTAGGGATAGTTATAGATTATAGTCTCAAACTTTTTGTAAGGCCAAAAGGTTTTTATTAACCTATGGAACAGGCTGAAGAAAGCCAGTTCTTATGTTAGAACATTAAGTCATAGGTGTAGATTAAGCATAATAAAAGCTTTTATTTACATGAGTAAACTCTAATTTGTTTATTCATGTAAACTTTGTGCTGAATAGCCCTCTCAGGGGGAGGTTGTAGGGTAATTATCCATTAATGGTGTTTGTTCTGGGCCCTGAACCAAGACCTTTTATCATTCGTAAAAACACTCTTTTAACCATGTTAATTATCCACAAGCAAGTTGACTTAGAACCTGTGTTATTAAATCTATACTGAATAGATGTGAGAAGGAGCAGCGAGTGGTCGTTGGTTAGCTGCAATCGCCCTCTGAGAGCAGCTGACGATCCCCTCGCCAGACTCTTACACTTACATTCTGTGTGTGAATTTCATGCATCCATCGCTGAGTCAGGGTCTGCAGGACAGCCCTCCGCAGGTGGTGAGCAACGTCTCATGAGCTAATTCTTTTCTCTGGAGTTCATAATCATGTCACAAATGCCACGTTCATCAAGACTTGTGATTTACGGTCCCCATATCATCTCTCTGAAAAAGACTTGCTTGGAGATTCTGTGCTTGTTCATGCTTCCCAATTCAGTCCATGCATCCAATCTGATTTTAAATGTCTTCTCCTCTGGGAAACTGTCCTAAGTCCTTTAGGTCTCCCCTGCTCCTAGTACATACTTACGTCTGTCATAGCAGTAAACCTTCAATGCCCCAATTAGTTGTTTATGTATCTCCCTCCCTACTGTTCTCTGTGTTCCTTGAAGGCAAGGACCGTCTTTTATATTCTAACACATATAGCACTCATTTTTTTAAGCTAACGACAAAGAAAAAGACCAATAAAAGATCTGTAGATGTATGTGTATTTATACAAATGTCTATACTAGAGGGAAAATTACAGCTGAATCTTTTAATATGTTTAACCACCTGCTCTGTAGATGCTGTAGATTGGCAGCTCTAACTCATGGGTCTCTGTGGTTGGTAATGGTGGTGGTCAACTTGGTATTTCTAAACAAGTCCTTGTTTGCATTTGTCTATTTGCATTTGGTTACCATAAGCTATAATATTTAGAAATATGCTGATAATACTATTATCTCAAAGTTCTTGTTCTGAAATATAAGCATCTTGATTTAGATATAGAGAATGACAGGCAACGAAACCTGCCTGAAACGAATTCGCTAATTGGTTTCAGTTCTCCTAGAGAATGAATTTTCATCTCTGTCCTTCTGTCTTCTTTCTTCAGATCAGTCCAGGACTGCTCTGATGTGATTTGTCATAACAGAACTGTAATTTAGATCAACCACCAGAATGTCCCTATGTAAATGGATCAGGGTTTACTTTCACTTGCTCCCTGCATGACTCAATTTTGGAGAACACTCTTTACTGTCAGAATCTGTTCTCGAATGAGACAGATGTCATGTGAAAAGTTAACAGTGGCCTGTGCCTCTGTGATGTTTGTTCCCTCAATCTGTTATGCATTGTTTTCTCAAGAGTCATTTTCTATCTCCCATGAATGTGACGCATTGATGATCTCTGCTTCAGACTGTAAAGAGGGCTTAGGAAGAAGTAAACGCTCCAGTTTAACTGGCTTAGAGTTTGGAGTGGCCCTTAATGGGCTTAAAGGATGCCATTTGCCTGTAAAAGTCAGCCACCCCAAGTCAGAGCCAGATGGAGGTGTGGTATTACAGGCAGAATATTAAGTCTGGCCCCTTTCCAAACAGAAATTCTTTAAATATTTTCCAGCATAGGTAAGGAGGAGAGGCTAAGAGCTGTGCTGGAGAAGGAAAAGGAAGGACGACATGGGGTTGTGCTCAGTTTCTTTGCTATTGCTCCAAGAAACTCAGCTTTGGCCCCAACTTATGTAATCCACATAGTTAAACAAACTGTGCGTTTACCACATCTTCTTGGGCCTTGTCTCATCTCTCACCCTAGCAGCAGCTTCTCAAAGTATTCTTACCCATCACATAGAGTGTCTTCTGAGATGTGTGCAAAGTACCCCTTTCTCCATCTAGTTCATACCTGGTGAAGTGTTTATTTCCCTAATCATGTATTAGTGTCCTTGTAGACTGAAACCTGGGGCAGAGGCCTCATGCCCCAACCTTGTCAATTTTTCTCTAGATAAAAATCTCATTTATGTGACATACTTTATCCTTTAATTCTTCATACCTGTATTTTGCACATAAGCTTCTACAAGAGTAGTTGGTGCTTTTGTCCTGAAGTTAAATTCTATACTCTGTTCTCAGTTGAGTCATGGACTCCATCACTAAAGCACAGAAGAGAGACCTCTTCCTCCTTTGGGCCTATCTGTATTTCACTGGGCTATAGACCTCACATCTTCACCATGCAGTATAGTCCCCATGACCTTACAGCCACAGACCCTACTCCCACTGCTCCAAAATCCTTGGACCAGCCATATGTGCCATGCAACATGAACTTGCCTGGACTCTGGCTTTTCACCTCTTCAAACAGCAGAGGAGCCTTTGCTTACCCCACCTGTGGGGCTAGTTTTCCCTGTAGCTGAGCAGGACCATCATAGCCAGTTAATATCTGCTTCTCAGACAGATGAGGTTTACTAAAAGCACCCTACACAGGCCACTTTCCTGATAGCTGAATGTATCCTGCATGGGCTAAACTGCCTAAATCTCCTTCAGCACCATCTCATTTGCTTTACACCTTTAAGATCTCATACTGTGCTCAAGTACTCAGCATTGTGCCTGAGACTCCAAGGATTAATTCCACCAAGTCTGTGTTAACTGTCTTTCTGATGCTCTGTTTGTTTCCTTCACAGAACTTCACATGTTGTAATTATTTACCTGTTCCTTTGCCTATTAATTTCTTTGCCCCTTGATATGGTTTGGCTGTGTCCCCACCGAAATTTCATCTCAAATTGTAATCCCCACATGTCCAGGGAGGGACTTGGTAAGAGGTGATTGGATCATGGGGGTGGTTTCTCCCATGCTGTTCTCCTGATAGTGGGTTTTCATGAGATCTCGTGGCTTAAAAGTGGCACTTCCCCCTTCCCTCTCTCTCTCTTTCCTGCTGCCATGTAAGACGGGCCTTGCTTCCCTTTTGCCTTCCACGATGACTGTAAGTTTCCTGAGGCTTCCCCGGCCCTGTGGATCTGTGAGTCAATTAAACTTTTTCTTTTTTTTAAATAAATTACCCAGTCTTGGGTAGTTCATTATAGCAGTGTGAAAATGGACTAACACAGAAAAATTGATACTGGGATAGTGGTGTACTGCTATAAAGATAACCTGGAAATATGAAAGTGACTTTGAAATTAGGTAACAGACAGAAGTTTAAACAGTTTGGTGGGCTTGGAAGAAGACAGGAAAATGTGGGAAAGTTTGAAATTTCATAGAAGCTTGTTAAATGTCTTTGACCAAAATGCAGATAGTGATATGGATAATGCAGTCCAAGCTGAAGTGGTCTTAGAGGGAGATGAGTAACTTGCTGGAAACTGGAATAAATGTGACTCTTGCTATGCTGTAAGAACTTGAGAGAGATGATTTAGGGTATCTAGTGGAAGACATTTCTAAGCAGTAAAGTGTTCAAGAGGTGACCTGGCTTTTTCTAAAAGCGTAGTCAGTCACATGCATTCACAAAGAGATGGTTTGAAATTGGAACTTATGTTTAAAAGGGAAGCAGAGCATTAAGGTTTGGAAAATTTGCAGCCTGACCATGTGGTAGGAAAAAATCCATTTTCTGGTGAGGGATTCAAGTCTAAGCCAGCTGCAGAAATTTGCCAATTGCCAAGACAATGGGAAAAATATCGCTAAGGAATTTCAGAGATCTTCACAGCAGCCCCTCCTATCACAGGCCCAGAGGCCTAGGAGGGAAAAATGGTTTCATGGGCCGGGTACAGGGTCTCACTGCTCTGTGCAGCCTTGAGAATAGGCCTCATGGATAACCTCTACTAGGGTACTGTGGAGGGGAAATGTGGGGTTGGAGCCCCCACATAGAGTCCCCACTGAGGCACTGCCTAACGGAGCTATGAGAAGAGGACCACCATCCTCCAGCCCGCAGAATGGTAAATCCACTGATAGCTTGCACTGTGCACCTGGAAAAGCCACAGGCACTCAATGCCAGCCTGTGAAAGCAGCTGTGGGGGCAGAACCCTGCAAAGCCACAGGGGTGGAGCTGCCCAAGGTCATGGGAGCTCATGTCTTGCATCAGCATGCACTGAATGTGAGACATGGAGTCAAAGATTATGTTGGAGCTTTAAGATTTAATGAGTGCCCTGCCAGGTTTTGGACTTGCATGGGGCCTGTGGCCCCTTTGTTTTGGGCAATTTCCCCCATTTGAAATGGGAATATCTACCCAATGCCTGTGCCCCCATTGTATCTTGGAAGTAACTAACTTGTTTTTGATTTTACAGACTTAAAGGTGGAAAGGACTTGACTTGTCTTAGATGAGACTTTGGACTTGGACAACTGAGTTAATGCTGGAATGGCTTAAGATTTTGAGGGACTATTGGGAAGTCATGATTGATTTTGAAATGTGAAAAGAACTATTGGGAAGGCATGATTGGTTTTGAAATGTTAAACGAGCTTGAGATTTGGGAAAAGCCAGAGGCAGAATGATATGGTTTGGCTCTGTAGCCCCTGTCAAATCTCATTTCTAATTGTAATCCCCATGTGTCATGGGAGGGACCTAGTGGGAGGTGATTGGATCATGGAGGTGGTTTCCCCCATGCAGTTCTCATCATAGTGAGTGAGTTCTCATGAGATCTGATGGTTTTAAAAGTGGTAGTTTCCCCTGCAACCTCTCTCTCTCTCTTGCTGCCATGTAAGATGTGCCTTGCTTCCCCTTCACTTTCTGCCATGGTTGTAAGTTTTCTGAGGCCTCCCCAGCCATGTGGAACTATGAGTCAATTAAACCTCTTCTCTTTTAAATTACCCAGTCTCAGGTAGTTCATTACAGCAGTGTGAAAACGAACTAATAGCGCCCTGCTAAACTCTAAGCTTATCAAAAGATGACAATGTCTAATGGTTCACGATAATACCCTCAAACAACTAGCATAGTGCCTGCACTTATTTGCCTTCAATTATTGTTGAATTAATGAATGAATTTTGTATCCTCATTTTAGATGGAATGGGATGCTCTAGGAGAATTTGTTGCTGAATGAGTTCATGACCAAAGGTAGAAAGGCTTGTTCTATAGGCAGATGAATACACATAATAATTAAACAAGCTGATGTTTACATTTGTATAAAATGCCTATTATCTTGTAGTCAAATAACTTCCAATTTTTCCCAGAGTAATTTTCTAATCTGCTAAATTTAATATTTGTAAATGAAGTTTTGAGTTGCTTTAATATTCTCTCTTCTTCTTTTCTTAAATAATTCATGACCCAGAGGACCTTAACCTTTTATTTTGTCTCTCTCTCCCTGTTCTTTCCTACTCTAATTTTTAAAAATCTCGGGCAACCTGAGAGGAAGCTGAATTCTTTTGTCATGTTGTATCATGTCAACATTACCACACAAGTTTCTTCAGAGGCTTACCTGTAATTATACTTGATTGACTGATTATTCCTGAAAGACAAAATAAATTTTACAGCTGTGTAGGTAAACTTAAAAAAATCCTCCAAAATGTGATATGTGTGAGGACTGCCTTGGGATCATGACTTTTCTTGGAGCTAAAACGTCAATGACCCATCATGGTATAGGCGAATTCACCATCATCAACAAGAAATCAGTCTTTTCTATCCTGTGCCTTCAATCTGCTATTTTTCTGTACTAGAGAGCAAGAACATCTAGTCCCAAAGCCTATAGAATAAGTTAGTGGTTGCCTAGCAACATCATTTTCTGCACAAGTTTGTGGCTTATACGCAAGTGAAAGGGGGGACCTTCCTTTCTTTCTCAGCTCCCTGTGAGTCTCTTGTATTTTTTCACTATGTTGACCTCTGCTGATTGAAAGCATTTAAGATGATATGTGTAAAAACTCTTTCAGACATTCAAGTGTGAATACAAGATGGGATTATTACCCATTGAAACCCATTCTAGTCCCTGATTCTTTAGCACAGTATCTTTGCAGCCAGGATATGAATCACTGGTCGCCAATTTTTGGTATATTCTTCTGCTGCAAACAGAAATGCAAATGTCAGCCCCAACAAGCAAATTAACCAGCTCCTAAATTATTTTGTGATTTCTTCTGGAGATAAATGGCCTGTTTTGTGGTCTGTTCTTTTGGTCCCCTGCCTCTCATTCCCCAAGCACTGTAAGATTGATTTTTAAGAATATGTATTTGTGATTACTGCTATTTCCAAGTGAGTTTGATTTACCTAGTTTGTTTATTTTAGGTATTACTGCACTTTCTATTTGTTGAGCCTCCTTAATTATTTCTCCTTATGTTTTATGTCTTCAAAACTTTTGGGTCATGCATCTGCCAAGCAAAAGTCAGGAGTTCAATAAAGTCACTTCAAAATTATAAAAACATTTAGTTGTTGGAAATAAATCTCGATAGGTCTCACATATTTCTGCATGTCTTGTGAACAGAGCTGCCTTTGTTTTGAGATATCTTTTCAAAGATGTTTCCATAGCCAACAGTCTTTTGTTTCTTTCTTTCTTTTTTTTTTTTTTTAGGTAACAGTCTTGGAAGACAGAAATACTGTCTCCCTCCAGAGCAAAGGGAAGATTTGATTAGCCTGGAAAGATAAAGATAGTATCTCCTTCTGGAGCAAAGAAGGAAGTTTGCTCATGGCTCATTATAAAATACAGAGGTTTCCTGCACTTAAGTCCCTCTCCTTTAGCATATAGCATTTCTTAGGTCTCTCTTTATCTGTCTCTCTTTGTATTTCACCATGGGACTTGGGGCTTGGAGAACTCGTGCAAATGCTAATACTCTGACTATTGCTAAAGCTGTGAGTAATAAAGACTTTTGTCTCTGACACAGGAGTCTCATGTCTTCTGCCTGCATCTGTGAAATTGCGGCCAGACAACTTATTGTCTTGAAAGTACGATAAAATATCAGACCCTTTGTAGTTCTAGTCAGGTTCTTAGTAGCTTAATGCTCACCAGTTCAGTAAATATACATGTTGGAACATATTTAAAATTGGTTTCAAGATATGTTTCTTTTAAGGAACATTTTAGAGATTTTAGAGGCCTGAAATTCTACATAAGTTATTACCAAGAGAGGATCAACTTTTGGGTTGAAAGAACTGAAGAAATACAATAATGATCATTACATTTTATTAATCAAAACTTATGTTCAAATCTTCATTTCCAATAAAATTAAGTTAAAATTTCTTAGCTGGCATAACAAAGATAGTATGGATTTGGCTTACCTTACCTTTCTACATATGCCCAAAACTCCAGAAAACTCAAATGTTGGAAGTAGCTGATCTATTTCAACTAGACTGTTTCTTTTCTGGTATTTCTCTCAGTGGTTGGTACCATAATCTATTAGCCAACCAAAATAAAACCTGAAAGCCCATTATTCTTCTGTTCTTCATCATTCACATCCAACCATTAGTGTCTTAAAGCTATCCATTTCCAAATATTTCATGTGCAGATACTAAAAAGTGCATTGTATAAAATAGAGAGTAGATTGGTGGTTCCAGAAGCCAGGAAGGGTAGGGGGAAGGGGGAGATGAAGAGAGGTTGATTCCTGGGTGCAAATATACAATTAGATAGAAGAAATAACACCTGATATTTGACAGATTAGTAGGGTGACTACAGTTAATGTTAATAAATTGTATATTTCAAATTAACAAGAAGGGAATAATTCAAATATTCCTATTATTAAAAAATGATAAATATTTAAAGTGATGGATATCTCAATTACTGATTTGATAATATGAATGTATCAAATTATCACATGTATCCTGAAAATATTTACATTTATTATATGTCAGTAAAACCTGTAGTCTCTTAAATATGTCCCCTATTTTCCATGCTTACTATCAGAACTCTTTACTTTCTGCTCATTTGAATCATTGAATTAGCTTTCTAACTGGCTTCTTTAATTCCTGTTTGTATATTTAAAATCTATCCTCCAAACTGGGCTCAGACCAGTGTGATCCATCCAAAACACAGAACTCATGTTTAAAATGTGCTTCCATTTGTTTGTGTCCTCTACAGAGACTAAAGTCCATGCTTTTCAGGATGGCCTCCATGAACTGGACCATCCATACCTCTTTGGCCTCATGTTTATTTTATGATCCATGGGAGACATATGGCCGGTGACCAAGAGCAAAGGCTCTGGAGTCAAAGCATCTGTTTATATTCTGTTTTTTTCATCTATGAGCTGAGTGACCCCAGGAAAATTTAAGTAGTATTCTATGGCTTAGTCTTCTCATCTGTCAAATGGGAATACAAAGAGCAGCTACTCATAGGGTTGTTAGAAGAATTTTTAAAAATTTGATAAAAACATGCATCGGTCCATTTTGTGCTGCTATACATAATACTATGACACTACAGACTGGATAATTTATAAACATTTGAAATTTACTTGGCTCATGGTTCTGGAGGCTGGGAAGGCCAAGACTGAGGGTTTGCATCTGGTGAGAACCTGCTTGTTGCTTCATAACATGGTGGAAGGCATCACATGGTGAGAGAATGCAAACAGAAGAAAGAGTTAAGGGTGCTGAACTCATCTTTTATAAAGACACCACTCCCTTGATAATGAACCCACTCCTGCAATGATGACACCTCTCATTAGGTTCTGCCTCCCAACACTATTGCATTGGAGATTATGTTTCCAACACATGAACTTTGGGGAACACATTCAGACCACAGAATAACATTTAGTGAAGTGTCAGGCACACAACAGATCGTCTACAATGTCAGTTATATTAACATTAGACTGCTTGTTTTCATCATGTGCCATGTTGTTTTTCTATTCTTTGTCTTGCTCTCTTTCGTTTTCCTTTGTGTAAAATGTTCCTGCCCTGCTTCACTATGGAACAGTGGTTGAGAGCATGGGCTTTGGGTGAGATTAAAACAGGTTTGGAGGGCCGGGCGCGGTGGGATTACGCCTGTAATCCCAGCACTTTGGGAGGCTGAAGTGGGTGGATCACGAGGTCAAGAGATCGAGACCATCATGGTCAACATGGTGAAACCCCGTCTCTACTAAAAATACAAAAAAAAATTATCTGGGCGTGGTGGCGCGTGCCTGTAATCCCAGCTACTCATAAGGCTGAGGCAGGAGAATTGCCTGAACCCAGGAGGCAGAGGTTGCGGTGAGCCGAGATCGCGCCATTGCACTCCAGCCTGGGTAACAAGAGCGAAACTCCGTCTCAAAAAAAAAAAAAAAAAAAAAAAAACAGGTTTGGATTCAGACACTTTCATGGATTAACTGTGCAGCAGTGATTATTATTATTATCCTACGTACCCTTCAGGATTCAGCTCAGGGGAAATCATCTCGATACCAGTTTTTGGCTGTTACCTTTTGGCACCAAAGCTATCCTTCTATAGTTGGCTTTTTGATGCTGGGGCCAGGACTTTGCAACCTGCGTTTCTACTCTGCCTGCGGGCTCCCTTTCTGGCTCCCTCTACTTGGGGAGGAAGATGGGAACAGCAGGGCCGAGGGAGGAAGAAGGGACTTGCACCTCCTGTTTGTGTCCTGTGTGCTTCCTGCCTGCTGTCTGTTCCTACTGGGCTATTAGTTCTTGTTTTATCTTTTCAAAGGACAGGGATTAGGGTGAGGGCAATGAAGCATCTGCCTCACGCACAAAATTTAAGGGAACACTAATACTAAGGAATCATAATAAATTACTGTATATTCAAATACTATATATATATATATATTTTTTTTTTTTTTTTTTTTTTTTTTTTTTTTTTTCAGATGGAGTTTCACTCTGTCACCCAGGCTGGAGTGCAGTGGCACAATCTCAGCTCACCATAACCTCCGCCTCCCTGATTCAAGCGATTCTCCTGCCTCGGCCTCCTGAGTAGCTGGGATTACAGATGCACACCACCACACCCAGATAATTTTGTATTTTTAGTAGAGATGGGGTTTCTCCATGTTGGTCAGGCTGGTCTCAAACTCCTGACCTCAGGTGACCCACCTGCTTGGCCTCCCAAAGTGCTGGGATTACAGGCGTAAGCCACCGCACCCAGCCTTCAAATACAATATTTAAAAAAATCAAAATTAAATGAAAAAACTCATAATGAACAAATTGTCCAAATTTTAGCAGAGACTAGTGCCAGCTGAGCCATATTACAGCCTGAGGCCACTGGTTTTAATAAAAACAAACTCATCAATAATATATTCAAAATCTACTTTGTTGCTAATTTCATTTTCAGTTGAGAGAATTACTAAGTTTGACAATTTCTTCTGTCCAAGAGATGATCTTTAATAATTTTTACTTAGCTTAAGCTGATATAAAGTGATACTAAATTAGCTTTTGGCATAAGTGAAATATTTAAACTTAAAATAACACTGTGGGCTGGCAGTAGTGGCTTATGCCTGTAATCCTAGAACTTTGGAAGGCTGAGGTGGGCAGATCACTTGAGCCCAAGAGTCAAGGACAGCCTGGGCAACAGGCTGAAACCTTGTCTCTATAAAAAATACCAAAATTAGCTGGGTGTGGTGGCACATGCCTGTAGTCCCAGTGACTCAGGGTGCTGAGATGGGAGAATTGCTGGATCTCAGGAGGCAGAGGTGGCAGTGAACTGAAATTGCATCACCGCACTCCAGCTTGGTCAACAGTGCAAGACTTTACCTCAGAAAAATGAAAAATAAAAATAACATTGTGAATTTTAATATACCTACTTTTCCATTTTTCAATATTTTTCTTTTTCTTTTTTTTTTTTTGAGATGGAGTCTCGCTCTGTCACCCAGGCTGGAGTACAGTGGCATGATCTCAGCTTACTGTAACCTCCGCCTCCTGGATTCAAGTGATTCTCCCACCTCAGCCTCCCGAGTAGCTGCGACTACAGATGCACGCCACCACGCCCGGCTCATATTTGTATTTTTAGTACAGATGGGGTTTCATCACATTTGCCAGGCTGGTCTTGAACTCCTGACCTCAAGCGATCTACCTGCCTCGGCCTCCAAACTGCTGGGATTACAAGTATGAACCACAATGCCCAGCCAGTATTTTTTAATTATTTTAGTGTTCTGAAAAAAAATTATCTTAAAAAATATACAAATTATGTATATAGGGGCTCACAATTTTTCTTTGTCTCAGCTCCTTATGGTTCACCACAGCACTGCCTTTTTACTCATCTAGTTCACAAGTTTATATGTAGGTAACTATTCCCTATACTAACCTCTCTCTGTTACAGTAACTGATGTGATTTCTCCCTCCTGAATGGATTCCAAATGACACAACCTCAAAATGCAAAGTGGATTTCTTCCTGTTCTCTTTCCCTCTCTTGGACACTTGCCCACATTTATATTATACTTTGCTAATTTTCTGTATTTCAAGAAATACAATCCTCCCTGCCCTACACAGGCATTCATCTCTTCCTGTGCAAATTCAATCCATTCTTCAAGATCCATTTCATATGTCATGAAATCATTCTTTACCCTGTACCAAATGAGTGTGTTTCCTTATTTCATGGGACCACAGAGCTGTACTGGCATCCAAACCATCTCATTCTGCCTTGTTTTGTTGTTATTTGTGCACATTTCTTATTCCTCCCCCGCCTCCCATCTGAGTTGTAAATCTTTGACGATCAGGGACTGGTCTTCTGATCTTTCTCATCTTTCCTATTTGAACGTTTCCTCTTTGGTGAGGTCAGGAGCTTTGGAGCACTAGGCACAGAGAGAATTGGAGAAACAGCTGGGTCATGAAACACCGGGCTTCTGCACGTTGGTGGGAAGCAGCACTATTAGATGTTGAAGTTCGTTTTCTTTGCATTCCCAGTGACCTCAAAGCTTGCTTCCTTTTTTGCCGTCTCTGCCCTGTTGCTCAATTTTGGCCGTGAAAGGAACGATTAACTCCTCTTCTTTCCTTAGCCTGCTGAGCACAGGGTGGCATTTAAAACAGTTGAGAACAATCTCTCCCCTGAGTTAGGAGTGATTTCCAGGAAGCAGAAGTTCCCTATGGGATGTTTGCCAGTGGGAGTCAAACAGCCCTGCTGTGAATGGTTTTGTGAGCCAAGCCCTTCTCTTCACAGAAGTGATGTGATGCCAGCAGGACCCTTTAATGAAGGGACCATGGTAATTGAGATCAGTGGGGATATTCTGCTTACTTCTATAGCAATCAAAACACCTCCTACAAAATTAAAACATTAGGAACAGCCCATCCTCAGCCTCCCACTGGCCCCAACTTTGTTCTTTTGGAAAAGTCAAAGCCCACTGAGACTGGGGGGGTAACTTTGTCAGAAGTGTGTTTATTTATATAGCACAAAGATGATTATTTTCAAAGTGGAACCCAACTGATTTCAGACTACAAAAAGAATTTTCCAAAAACAAATCTACGAGGTCAAGTTTCAGCTTCATAGAAGGGATCATTTGGGCAAACTTGGCCAACCACAATAGAATATGGCGTATTAAATTACTGCTCTGGAAAAGGCATTTGCATTTGTAGACCTCAGGAAGCCCTGAATCTTGAGTGCAGTCTGAGCTGAAAGCTCTCCCTGAGAAGCTTGCATCTTTATAATACTGACGCTGACCACTTTAAGCTCTTTGTGCCCAAACCATAGAGAGAGAAAACAAGATAATGCAGGTCATACTAGAGACTCCTGTATTTGGTGTATTTAGGTACCCACTGGTGGGCATTGTATTTCCAGACTAGGGCCATGTTTGATTTCATTCTCAATCTCATGGCGTTATTTAATGCAGAACAGTGGATGAAAACCCCGAAGTATCACACTGGATTCCTGGTCCTTGCAGTATCATTTCAAAAGCTTGGTGGTGTTTTCTTTTAAAGTCAGTTTAAAGCCAGCCACATTAACTCTTTCTGATCACTAAGATGCTTTTTGCAGTAACCTTCTGTAGGTAAAGGGAGGCACAGATATACCTAGAGGTAAACTGTTAAAACGTGCACTCTGAAAGACCAGACCTCCCCAGACAGGCTTTTTGTGAGCAACAAGCCTGTTTATTCACCTGGGTGAGGGCAGTCTGAGTCTGAAAAGAGAGTTAGCGGAGGGGGGTGGGATAAGAGTTGGTTTTATAGGTTTGGGGTAGGCAGTGGAAAGTTACAGTTTAGGGTGGTTTTTTGCAAGCTGGGAGGGGGTCATGGGATCTGGAGTCATGAGGTTGATCAAGGTCGGTTACAAAGTCCAATGGCCTTATCAGTTGAGGGCGGAATAAGAAACAATAGAGAATGTCTCAAAGTTAATTAGACACCACAGGGGTTGATCATTTCTTCTCCTTTTGTGGTTTTCCAGTTCCTTCAGACTTTCTAGTTCCGGGAGGCCATCCAGAGGTGTATGTGTGGGTCATGGGGTCACCATGACTCGACTTAGGGTATGGGCTGTGGTGCAGCCAGTTAGCCTAACAGACCTTACAGAACCAAAGGAAAAAATGTGTCTCGCTAGGTCAGTCCATTTCTTGTTTTACCTTCTCATTTATTCATTCACTGAGAGCATACTCTGTGCCTGCATCATGCTAGGAGCTGGTATGCAACATAAATGGGAAATATATAATCACTGCCCCAAGGAACAGCCTCTTCAAATTCTCAATCCTAGTATAATTAAGGTAGCTCCCTCCAGATCTTTGAAAAGCTTTCTAAAAGCAATAGCTCCTCAACTGAGAAACTTTGGATGTACCGAATGAACTAAGTCAAAGCCTTAGATATTTGAACAAGAGAATCTTATGCAAAAACTAAAGTTGCTTTTCAGAATATCATAAGTGGCTACCATCCACACAGCCCCACCACCAAATGGTTTCAACCAGGGACAATTTTGCCTCTCAGGGGATATTTGCTGGAGACATTTTTAATAGTCACAACTGGGGAGAAAGTGCTATTAGCACCTGATAGGTAGAGGCCATAGATACTGTTAAACATCCTACAATGCACATATTTAAACTTAAAATAACACTGTGGGTGGGGAGTGGTGGCTTATGCCTATAATCCTAGTACTTTGGGAGGCTGAGGTGGGCAGACCACTTGAGCCCAGGAGTCCAGGCCAGCCTGGGCAACATGGCCAAAACTTGTCTCTACAAAAAAAAAAACAATAATTATCTGGCCTCAAATATCAGTAGTGTTGACTTTCAGAAATTCTTTTTTCTACCAATACAACTGTAACTGTTTTTTCCTACTTTTAATCAAGATAGACAACTATTTTGAGAAACAACGCTATACTTGCCGAGTTTATAATTTACATTTTACATTAACGATAAGCCGTAACTGGTATTTACGTTTATCTTGACTGTACAGTTTTTTCCCCTAACCTTCTTTCACTTGTTACCACATTAGATGTTGGGAAAGAACTAATATTTTGGATTCTCAGTAGTTCTGCCTGACTCTATGAGCAGAAAACCTCTTTTCATCTTCAACTTCTTGCCTCTAATGGCCTCAGCAGACACTCTATGCATCTGCTCCCGTCTCCTCTTGTCTCTCTCTGAGAAGAGTCCTGGGAGTTCAGAATTCTTTCTTTAGAGATAGAAAACCCAAAAGCAAAAGGAGAAGGCTTAATCAAGGTCACCCTGCAGGGCTTTGCACGGCTTTCTGCCTCTCCTCCCTTGGCTCGTTATTCACTGGTCCCTTCAGGGGAAATGTACACTATAAATCAGAAAATACCATCATCTGTACGCCACTAAATGTGTAAAGGTTAAGTTTAGCCAGGCAGGTGATTTATACTTGCTTATTTCCTTTAAAACCTCATGAAGAATTAAGGGAGTTTTCAGCTAGGATGACAAGGAAGGAAATCTAATATTTTAAAGCTCTGCTGTTGTTATTCTTCTTGGAGTATGAAACTATCATTTGTTTAAAAATCCCATGTATCCAGGAAGGCTTGCATCAGAATATATTTTTGTAGTCATTAACTCATCATAATTTGATTAAACAAAGAGTTTGGTGTTGCATCTGTTAGGAATGTCCCAAGTCACATCATCCATCCAAGACAAAGAAACTGGTCTGCAAAAGCAACGGTCAAGAAGTCTCATGAGGAATGTAGTTGACTGACTGTGAGGAAGTTTCTGAAAAATGATATGAAAGGGCTTGGTTTGGTTATGGCGATCAGAAAGTGACAAAATTTTATAAAACAAGTGGAACTGCCAGCTTGAGAGATTTTTACGAGCTAAGTCAGGCCATTCGCTCTCTTTCCTTACTCAGGAGGCAAAAAACAATAATTTACAGTTATACCTAGGAAAAAAGCCTATTCCCTCATTTCCAGCGTTCCTCCCTACCACCTTTGCTCCTTTCTTATTTTCCTTTCTTCTGATTTTTCTTTTTTCTTTATTATTATGATCAACACAAATCAGACAATATTTGGTGTCAAAGATGTACTTAGAGTAAACAACATTTCCTAAGGCCTTATTTGCAAAGTTGGAAACTTGACCTGGACAGCAGGTAGCTTTTATGTTAGCGGCCCCACTGAAAAACGGAGAGCGAGGTGGTTCACCATTGCACGGCGCCATTTTGTGTTGGGCATGACAAAATATTTGTTTGCAATTACAATTATGCCCATCATCTCAGTAAAAAGTGACTTTTAGAGTACTTCAAAATTCACTATCTTAGTAATATGTGATCCTCACCCACCCTTCCACCCCCAGCTCCCCTTGCTATTTCTGAGGTTGAGACCTGTACTCTTATCTGAGGAACATGATTCAGAATTAGATTACATAGTCTATGGAAAGATCATCAGTTTTCTTTTCTTTTCTCTTCTTTTTTTGAGATAGAGTCTCACTCCCACTGCCCAGGCTGGAGTGCAGTGGCATGATCATGGCTCATCACAGCCTTGACTTCCTGGGTTCAGGTGATCCTCCCTTCTCAGCCTCCGAAGTAGCTGAGACTGCAGGCACATACCATAGTACCCTGTTAATTTTTTTTTTTTTTTGTATATTTTGTAGAGATGAAGTTTCTCCATTTGCCCAGGCTAGCTCGAGGTATCCATCTGTGTTGGCCTCCCAAGGAGCTAGGATTACAAGTTTGAGCCGCTGCTTTCTTTATATCACAACAATATGTAAATGACTTCTTAGTTGTGAATACATTTGATTTAGTGGCAAATAAATTTCTTCTCCCTGGGTTGTGGAAATCTGAGCTCCTAATTTCATGACAGAACAACTCAGCAACCAAGTGTATTTCTTAGTTATACTTTCATCTGAATGCTGCTTGTCTTAATTTCTTATGCTACAAATGATACAATAGTAAACCCAAGATATGCCTTCTAAACATGGCTCTTTTCTTTTTTT
This sequence comes from Aotus nancymaae, assembly GCF_030222135.1. NCBI lineage: Eukaryota > Metazoa > Chordata > Mammalia > Primates > Aotidae > Aotus > Aotus nancymaae. The sequence goes on from NW_026988435.1 coordinate 29,551,799, forward strand.
GAGACGGAGTTTCACTCTTGTTACCCAGGCTGGAGTGCAATGGCGCGATCTCGGCTCACTGCAACCTCTGCCTCCTGGGTTCAAGCAATTCTCCTGCCTCAGCCTCCTGAGTAGCTGGGACTACAGGTGCGCACCACCATGCCCAGCTAATTTTTGTATTTTTTAGTAGAGATGGGGTTTCACCATGTTGACCATGATGGTCTCGATCTCTTGACCTCGTGATCCACCCGCCTCGGCTTCTCAAAGTGCTGGGATTATAGGCATGAGCCACTGCACCCAGCCAAATATGGCTCTTTTAAAAGCTCAATAACTTAATGAGTGAAGCCAGTGTTTTTGTTGATACAATTCATAATTTCTTTCTGTTAGAAAGCATGATTGTGTGTCTTAGAGTAGGATTTAACCCAATTTAGTATGCTAAGGCATGAACAATCAATGGAACATAATCAAAGATAAGATTCAAAGAGGAAAAGAAACTGCAAATCAATCAAATATTTGCAAAATTAGTCAGAATAGGCTGAATTTTGTGTCCCCTCTAAAAATTCATATGTTAAAATCCTGACATCCAAGATGATATTATTGGGCAGTGGTGCCTTTGGAGGTGGGGCCTTTTGGGAGGTCCTGCCCTCATGGATGGAATTAGTGATCTTGTTAAAGAGGCCAGAGAGAGAGAGAGTGAAGGAAGCTCTGACCCTGACTCTTATCATATACCTTATATGAACATTAGCATTCCAGAAGACAGCTCCTTGGTTCTTTGAAATAATCTGGAATTAGGGATGTTGCGTAAATTTATCTGTCTGCACCTTGTTCCAATACATCTACAAATTATAGGTTCAGGGCTTCTAAAACAGGGCAAAAACTGAAATGTCAGAGGGCATGGTAAAAATAATTACAGCTCATATTGAGAAATCACAAATTATATATACATATGCTCATATAGTTTTCTATTTATTATTATTATTATTATTATTATTATTATTATTATTTTGAGACGGAGTTTCGCTCTTGTTATCCAGGCTGGAGTGCAATGGCACAATCTCAGCTCACCGCAACCTCCTCCTCCTGGGTTCAGGCAATTCTCCTGCCTCAGCCTCCTGAGTAGCTGGGATTACAGGCACGTGCCACTATGCCCAGCTAATTTTTTGTATTTTTAGTAGAGACGGGGTTTCACCATGTTGACTAGGATGGTCTCGATCTCTTGACCTCGTGATCCACCCGCCTCGGCCTCCCAAAGTGCTGGGATTACAGGCGTGAGCCACCGCGCCCAGCCTCTATTTATTATTTATTTATTTATTTTCCCAAAAGGAATAAGACCCACAGTTTTCAACATATTCTGAAGTGATCCATAAACTATAAGAAATTAAAAACTACCTGTACAAATCTGCATGATAACTTTTATCATAATAATACTAGAATATAAACTCCATAAGGGCAGGTATTTTGTCTGTTTTGTTCACTTTTCTATCCCCAGTACCTGGGACATAGTAGGGACTCAATAAATGTTTGTTAAATGCAGGAACAAATCACACAAATGCATTGTAAGCACACAATATTCCACTAAATAGCTAAACAAAGACCAAATGTTATTCAATACAAATTATATATTCCTGCTTTCTCTCTCTCTTTTTTTTTTTAACTGGTAATCCAAATGTGATTATAGCTGTTAAGCAGAATATTCAAATGACAAGTGTCTTAGGCCATCCAGGCTACTGTAACAAACTGCCATAAATGGGTGGCATATAACAATAAAAATTTACTTCTTACAGATCTGGGAAAGCCAAGATCCAGGCACCGGCAAATTCAGTGTCTGGTGAGGTCATGCTTCCTGGTTCACAGATGGCTTCCTCATTGTGTCCTCACATGGCAGAAGGGACAAAGGAACTCCCTTCCCCATTGTCTCTCTCTGGCCTTTTTTATGAGGTTACTAATTCCATCCATGAGGGCAGGACCTTCCAAAAGTCCTCACCTCCCAAAGGTGCCACCTCCTAATACTATCATCATGGGTGTCAGGATTTGAATATATGAATTTTTAGGAGGAACACAACATTCAGCCTATTGCAACTAATTTTCCAAATATTTGGTTGATTGGCAGTTTCTCCACTTTCAACATCATCCATTGGCTCAGGCTGCCTAAGGAGTCTTGGAGCTTTTGCTCTGTCTTTTTTACTTATCTGCCCATTTGTCAATTTTCTGCAAGCCTGGTGGAGACCAAGAAACTCAGTCAGCCCTTCCTCTTCCTATTGCCCTCAGAGCACCTCCTAGTGGCAAAAAGCAGGCATTGTAATCCCAGCGAGCCTTTTGAAATTTCCTTCCTTCATCCATTTATTTAGTTATTGCCTACATATGTTTCAACAATAATGTAATGATCCCTCTGCTGTCCAAAGGTTTGGAGAAAGTTACAAAAGAACATTTTTATTTTTTTCTGTAGCCTCTGCCCTGACCTCTATTTCTGTTCCCAGGTGACTTGTGGTACCACAATTTGGGGCAAAGAACATACATTTAGTGTTGGTGTTGGGTATAAATTAGAAAACTGAGAATGCCAAGGAACTATTACGTGGTACATCTGTAGAAGAGTATTTAGAATAAAATGTATGTGTTTTCTTAACACAAATCAAGTAATTTTGATAAAAGGCTAATAGTTCAGAAAATGACAAATGATATGTTAAAGTCATCTATGCAAACTATTTAACATAATTGCCATGTCAGAGAGCTGGTAAACATTAATGAAATTTCAGAATCAGTGCACAGAAGGGGACATGGTGGATGGTTGAAAGTAGTAAGCAAACTGGCCAGAAAGCTGATTACAAAGACCGTGCTAAAATGTATAGGGCCTGAAGATACCAAATTCCTTCTGTTTTTAACCAAATTGATTTTCTCCTGAAAGACTTAAGAAAACACATTCACACAGTGAATTTAACTTTTCTTTCTCGGTCTCTGAGTTATCTAGTATACCATTGTTCTTGATGAATTGCTTCTTCCTTAATTTCTGTTTTGTGTCATTTCAATCTAAATTGGTTCAAAGGGACACCTTGAGATTTTCTTCACTAGTCATGACTACTGAGTCCCGGTAAGAGTACAGTAGTCCCCCTTATCTGAGGGAGATACGTTCTAAGACTCATTTCCTATTCATACATACCTATGAGAGTCAATTTGTAAATTAGGCATAGAGATGAATAACAATAACATAATAAAATAGAACAACTGTAACAATATGCTGTAATAAAAGTTATACGAACATGGTCTTTTTCTCACAATATCTTATTGTAATGTACTCACCCTTCTTGCGATGATGTGAGATGGTAACATGCGTACTTGCTGAGATGAAATGATGTGAATGACGTAGGCATTGTGACTTAGCCTTAGGCTACTACTGACCTTCTGACAACAGGTCAGACGAGGATCATCTGCTTCTGGTGATTCTGGATCATCGAGCCACAATGATGTTGAAGGCTGGGAGGCAGAAACAGACAATGTCAATGACTAATGGAGGGGTCCTGTCTACAGTGTGGATCTGCTGGACAAAAGGATGACTCCTGTCCATGGCAGGACACAGCAAGACAACGTGAGATTCACCTGAGATTTCTGCTCAGAACCATGTGCAATTAAAAACTAATAGGTTGTTTATTTCTGAAATTTTCCATTTAATGTTTTCAGACCATGGTTGACCACAGGTAATTGAAACCCTGGAAGGTGAAACTGCAGATAATGGTGACTACTGTGTTTAACTAATTACAAATAATGACAGTGGCCACAAAGATTACCTTGAAAATAGACCGTGAGAAAATTTCACACAGACTGTACCTGGACTTCCATGTGTCTCTGCTAACTCCTTTTTAAGGTATTATACAATATGATACTGTTTTTTAAATATTTTATTTTGAAGTAATTTTTTTTTTCTTGAGACAGAGTCATGCTCTGTTGCCCAGGCTGCATTGCAGTGGCACGATCTTGGCTTACTGCAACCTTCACCTCCTGGATTCAGTCGATTCTCCTGTCTCAGCCTCCTGAGTAGCTGGGATTATAGGCACCTGCCGCAATGTCTAGCTAACTTTTGTATTTTTAGTAGAGATGGGTTTCACCATGTTGGCCAGGCTGATCTCGAACTCCTAACCTCAGGTGATCTGCCCGCCTCTGCCTCCCAAAGTGCTGGGATTACAGGTGTGAGCCACAGTGCCCGGCATTTTGAAGTAACTTTAGACTTTAAAAAAGGTGCAAAAATAGATTACTCTGTGTACCCTTCACCCAGCTTCCCCTGTATAACCATAGCACACATTTTACATAACTACAGCACAATCATCAAAACCAGGAATACAGTAGTTTCAATTGTAAAATAATGTGCCCTAGCCGATGGTGTTCCTGCTATACTTTTCTTTCTCATCTCTTTAAGTCTTTGTTGCTTCTCCTCTTCAGAAAGAGCAAAACTGAGTTCCAGAGAGAGGTCCACTCATAAGAGGCAGATGTGGGCAATGAACTTCTTTCCTTGCCCTGTGCTCTTGAAGCTGGATTCTCCTCTCTCAACAGCATTAAGCTTCAGTTTTTTGTTTTGTTTTGTTTTGTTTTGAGATCGCTCTTGTTACCCAGGCTGGAGCGCAATGGCGCGATCTCGGCTCACCGCAACCTCCGCCTCCTGGGTGCAGGCAATTCTCCTGCCTCAGCCTCCTGAGTAGCTGGGATTACAGGCACGCGCCACCATGCCAGCTAATTTTTTGTATTTTTAGTAGAGAGGGGGTTTCACCATGTTGACCAGGATGGTCTCGATCTCTTGACCTCGTGATCTGCCCGCCTCAGCCTCCCAAAGTGCTGGGATTACAGGAGTGAGCCACCGCGCCCGGCTAAGCTTCAGTTCCCTATGTTGCCAAAAGCTCATGTTTTAGCCTGGGGCTCAGAATATTGGCTTATTGTTCCTGTATTAAGAACTCTCAGACTCTTCTTGACGGGGGCTCATATTAATAACCCCAAGCTCCATCTCATGGTAGAACATACTATCTACTTAATAAGAACTTTCACTCCTTTTCTGTCAATGCCATCCCTTCGCACAAAAAAATGAAATCTATGTATTTCGAAGCTAATTATTTTCAGCTTAAATATTTATTTCAGGATGGTTCCAAACTCTATCTCTGGTTTGGTTTAGTGATTTTCATAATGCTTAGGCACGGTGACCATTTCAAACTAAAGGCAAGGAAGAATATGAATATTTCTGGATAAAAATTTTAAATATGTTTTTCTTTAATTAAAATAAAAAAAATAAACAAGGCCGGGCGCGGTGGCTCAAGCCTGTAATCCCAGCACTTTGGGAGGCCGAGGCGGGTGGATCACGAGGTCAAGAGATCGAGACCATCCTGGTCAACATGGTGAAACCCCGTCTCTACTAATACAAAAAATTAGCTGGGCATGGTGGCGCGTGCCTGTAATCCCAGCTACTCAGGAGGCTGAGGCAGGAGAATTGCCTGAACCCAGGAGGCGGAGGTTGCGGTGAGCCGAGATCGCGCCATTGCACTCCAGCCTGGGTATCAAGAGCGAAACTACGTCTCAAAAAAAAAAAAAAAAAAAAAAAAAATAAATAAAATAAACAAGAAGAATCATGTGAAAGGTCACATTCCTGACTCACGCTTTCTTGTCAGCATACTCCTCCAGCCTTCTTGTTTTCTCTCTCTCTCTCTCTCTGTGTGTGTGTGTGTGTGTGTGTGTGTGTGTGTGTGTGTGTGTGTGTGTGTTGTTTTGGGACTGTGCATGGCATCTTATCGGGAGCTGTTGGTTTAGGGTCAATGCCATCTCCACTGTCATCCAGATACAAGAGTAGCTTCATGTTCTCCACAATAATAGAAAACTCCCTCCTGGGATGTTCTTTGGGAAGTACAAGAAAAAGCCATTAGCAGCTTCATGTTGACCTTTCTTGCTTTACAGAGGTATCTTGGTCGTAAGTGCCTTGGTTTTCTTGATGGAAGAGATAAAAAACCAAACCTTCTGAAAAATCCCTAGGATCAATTTGCTGTTCAGATTGGAAAATAGTTATTTACAAGAAGCACTGTGCCATCTACAAGATCTTGCTACCTTACCCAACTACTCCCCTCCCCAATCCAAAACAAATGAGAGAAACCCATTGCAGTCTGTGGTTGGGGTTGAATAAATATCCCTTGGGGTCCCAATGCCCTGGAAATGATTTGAAATCACTGGGTTGTGTATCAAAAGGGCAGGGTGAGCTCCTGGCTCATCTGACTTTAATTTCAAATGGCTCCACACCAGTAGTTGAGAAAAGATAATTACTTCATTAACTTTTGGATGGTCTGAAACATTTGTGTTGCTTTCTGGACTCTGCTTTGCTACAAGGAGAAAAAAGACGAGATCTAACGAGGCCATTCACGCCTGCCAAGTTTTCCTTTCTTTCCAATCCAGGAAACATGCATTGGTAGTGGGTAAGATCCAATATTTTATGAAGCTAAGACCGAGAGACTCACCCATGGAACAGCCCAGAGTGAATAGTCCCCAAGTCTTGGCTGGCCTGTAAGTCTAGAATCTTCACCCTTCTTCTCAAACCTTTTGCCCCCTTCAATCAAGAATTATTTTTAATAATATCATGCTCTTTTCTTTCCCTTAAATAAATCCACTCATCTGTGAAAATTAAATAGATTTATGTGTAGGGAATCATACACATTTGTTAGATTTTATCTGTAACTTTAGGAAATTTTAGGGAAGATTTAGAGGATGGTTTGGAGAAAAATATTATGCAGGAGACATTGAATTGTTAGGAAAAGCCACTGTAGAATCTGGGGTTGTTATTGTCAAAATATTATTTCAGTACAAGAGTCATGGTGTTTCTTTTGCCATTACTTTGAATGGCAAAAATCGCCATTACTTTTGCACCAACCTAATAGTTAAGCCAGCAAAGGTGATGTACATTTTAAAAAACAGCCATGTAATTCTGTATCTGAAACTGCTAGCAGCAGGGTGCTTTTTCATCCATTACTGCCATCTGTATATCTTTCATCTTTTGCCTCTGGGCATTAAAATGCAACTCATCCACCACCCACAAAACCATTAGCATAAACAGTAAAAACTGAGTGGTCAGACTCCACAGTGATAGCATTGATGTTACTTTAGTAAAATGCAGATGTGATGAGGATGTCGGTTTCACAGCAGTTTGCATCTTAATAGACTGAACTGTCTTGGACTTCAATTCTGGGTTCTTTTCTATATGACTATTGTCCTTTTTTAAAAAAAGAAAACATCTGTGTCCTCTTACTTTTTTTTTTTTTTTTTTGCTCTCCCCCAAAGTTTTCTGATGTTAGAATTTAGAATTTTGTCTGCTGTTTAGAACAGGAAAAAGAAAAATTTTCCACTAGCTCTCCTTTGGGAGAACAAGAGAATTCTAATTGCTTCTCCACCACAAAAGCGCAAGCGTCCATGAAAATGGTCATCGGACAGCAGAGGTGACAGGATGTATGCATACTACTGGACTTTTTTGCCTCTACCCTTCTAGGTAACTGCTGAGAAAGGCCCCCTTTAGTTTTTATATCCAAAAGGCAAAACAAAGCATGTAAGCACCTTTCAGCAGGGCAGGGATAACCGATGTGGTTTTCTGCCCACCGCAGCTGAGACCCATGGTGCACCTGCACTCTTTGTACTCTTTTAACTGAGGCAACAAAATTCTCCCTTTAACCCTTTTTGGAAAGAAGAGGGAGAGAGTAATACCACGAGATGTGTATTTTCCTTTCCTTACCTCTTTGTCCCCGAGATTTTGCTTTTCAAAAATCAAATCACTGGAATTAGAGGAATTATTGTTATTATTCCTAGTAATTTAGCAACTTTCAGTCCCAAACTACCCTCCTTGACCCCGACAATCCCATGCTGTGCTATACATCACGGTGAAAATTGGGACCATAAACTCATTCTCTTGCCTCAACAAAATTATATTATGTAGTGAAGTCTATTGGGGATGGGGAAGGGCCCTTCATAGCTTGAAAAGCATGCAGAATAATTTTCTTAGTCCCCTGTCTGCGTGGCCTATTGAAAGGGAAGGTGCTATAAATGCTACTGTGGAGTCAATAAAAGAAGAATCTTTAGGCCAGGGGCTGCATGCATGCTGACCTCTACTGGGGAAAGCTCTGGGGGTACAGTGCTGAGGACCTCTCCTGGGAGTCAAATGTTTTTTGAATTATCTTTCTGTTTGAAGAAGAACCTGCCTTCCATTCAGTCAGGGCTCTGTTGAGTAGCCCAAGTTTAAAATGAGCCAGGAGTGACCAGACATGTGATTATAAAAACACATTGAAATTGCCAAGTGGAGTCTACAGCAGTGGTCCCCAACCATTTTGGCACGAGGGGCCGGTTTCATGGAAGACTGTTTTCCCACAGACCAGGAGTGGAGCAGGGAGGAGGGTTTCGGGATGATTACATTTATTGTACACATTATTTCTATTATTATTATATTGTAATATATAATGAAATAATTCTACAACTCACCATAATGTAGAATCAGTGGGAGCCCTGAGCTGTTTTCCTGCAACTAGATGGTCCCATCTGGGGGTGATGGGAGACAGTGAGAGATCAGAAGGCATTAGAGTCTTACAAATTGCTCACAACCTAGATCCCGCCCACGTGCAGTTCACAATAGGGTTCGTGCTCCCGTGAGAATCTAATGCTGCAGCTGATCTGACAGGAGGCCGTGCTCAGGCAATAATGTGAGTGATGGGGAGCGGCTGTAACTACAGACCAAGCTTCACCTGCTGGCCTGCTGCTCGCTTCCTGCTGTTTGGCCCTGGTTCCAGGGATTCCTAGTCTCTAGGAACTCATCTCTCTTAGGTCTTTTTCCTTGAAGAGGGTTTTGCTTTCTAAAAAAAAAAAAATTTTTTTTTTTTTTTTTTTTTTTTATACTGGGTCTCCTTGCCCAGGCTGGAGGGCAGTGGTGCAATCTTGGCTCATTGCCACCTTGACTTCGAGGTTCAAGCAATTCTCCCACCTCAGCTTCCTGAGTAGCTGGGACTACAGGTGGACACCACCACGCTGGGCTTTTTTTTTTTTTCTTTTTCTTTTTTTTGAGACGGAGTTTCGTTCTTGTTACCCAGGCTGGAGTGCAATGGCGCGATCTCGGCTCACTGTGACCTCCGCCTCCTGGGTTCAGGCAATTCTTCTGCCTCAGTCCCCTGAGTAGCTGGGATTACAGGCACGCGCCACCATGCCCAGCTAATTTTTTGTATTTTTAGTAGAGACGGTTTCACCATGTTGACCAGGATGGTCTCGATCTCTTGACCTCGTGGATCCACCCGCCTTGGCCTCCCAAAGTGCTGGGATTACAGGCGTGAGCCACCGCGCCCGGCCTGGGCTAATTTTTTGTATTTTTAGTAGAGACGGTTTCACCAATTGCCCATGCTCGTCTTGAACTCCTGGGCTCAAGTGATCTGCTCACCTCAGCCTCTCAAAGTGCAGAGATTATAGACATGAGCTACCGTGCCCAGCTTTTCTGGAATTCTTGAATCTTATTAAAGATTCTAGGCTATATGTGCCTTTGGTTGAATTCTCCTGAGTGGTTTCTATTTCCCTGAGTTTGCCATTTTTCTTACTCTATTAAGTGTCTATATTCCAGGGTTTTGTGCAATTCACCAAAGCTTTTAACATAATTTCTAAGAACAATTTTAATCAAAGTCCTAAGAAGACAAGTAAAATTCTTCAGTAATAGGTATAATTTTCATCAAATGATTGCTTTCCTTGTTTTTATTGTTAGGGCTCTATTGCTTAATGTGAGAGGGGAGCTGTCCCATAGATAAAACCCTGTGGTTCTGAAGGATGAAAGGAAAAAATGGAGGCAATTGATCAGAAGCCTGTGTTTCCCTGCCAGGTCCTGCAGCCCATTTCCCCCATGCCCATGTAGAGGAAACTCTCATTGGAAACTGACACATTAAGCATAGGCATTTCACTTAGGTCCAGCCAATCTACCACTGAGAATATTCAAAGCTATTCCATCTGTGAGTGGGTCTTGAGAAAGAAAAACAAAATATATTGTGATGTTGGTTATTTTGTAAATGCCCAATGGGTTCACTTTGCCTGCTGCCTAGACAGAGCTGATTTATCAAGACAAGGGAATTACAATGGAGAAAGAGTAGTTCACGCAGCGCCAGCTGTGTGGGAGACAGGAGTTTCATTATTACTCAAATCAGTCCCCCCGAGCATTCAGGGGTTGGCATTTTGAAGGATGATTTGGTGGGCTCGGGAAGTGGGGAGTGCTGATTGCTTGGCTTAAAGATGAAATCATAGGGGGTCGAAGTGAGTTCTTGCTGTCTTCTGTTCCCGGGTGGGATTGCAGAATTGGTTGAGCCAGATTACCGGTCTGGGCGGCGTCAGCTCGTGCATCCAGTGCAGGATCTGCAAAGTATCTCAAGCCCTGATCGTAGTTTTACAGTAGTGATGTTGGTCCCAGAAGCAATTTGGGGAGGTTCATACTCTTGGAGCTGGAGGCTGCATGGCCCCTAAACTGTAATTTCTAATCTTGTAGTGATTTTGTTAGTCCTACAAAGGTAGACCGGTCCCCAGGCAAGAAGGGGTTTTTGGGAGAAGGAGTCATTATTATTAATTTTGTTTCAGAGTTAAACTATAAACTAAATTTATTCCCAAGGTTAGTTCAGCCTGTGCCCAGGAATGAACAAGAACAGCTTAAAGGTTAGAAGCAAGATGGAGTCAGTTAGGTCTGATCTCTTTCACTGCCATAATTTCCTGTTATAATTTTTGCAAAGACAGTTTCACTTTCTAGTATCTAATATTTTAGTAAATCCCTCTCCTTCCTCCCATTTTCCTACCTCCTTGAGCCTTTCTCTGTGCTACTTGGCAAAGTGTCAATTTGAATTCACTCGTTTATTCAACAACTACTCATTGAGCACCATCACGCACGAGGCACTATGCTAAGCACTATGGATTCATCCCTGAACAAGACAGACAAAAAAAAAATCTTGTCTTGGAACGAAATCTTGGCGGTGGCGGATCAAGGAAGTGATAGCGCGGCCTTGGGCTCTGGTGTCTCCCAGTCTGCTGAAGCCCGGAGGCCGTCACCATGGACTTCGGCATCGCCCTGGGGGCAAGACCGGGAGCGGGGGCGTGGCCACCGCCTCCGAGAGCAACCGTGACCGCAGGGAGCGCCTCCGGCAGCTGGCCCTGGAGACCATCGACGTCAACAAGGACCCGTGCTTCATGAAAAACCACCTGGGCTCCTATGAATGCAAGCTCTGCCTGACGCTTCACAACGAGGGGAGCTACCTGGCACATACCCAGGGGAAGAAGCACCAGACCAACGTGGCCCGGCGAGGGGCCAAGGAGGCCAAGGAGGCCCAGGAGGCCCCTGCCCAGCCCGCGCCTGAGAAGGTCAAGGTGGAGGTGAAGAAGTTTGTGAAGATCGGCCGCCCGGGCTACAAAGTGACCAAGCAGAGGGACTCGGAGATGGGCCGCCCCCGGACCGGCGCTGGCAGTACCTGCTGATGGCCGCCGAGTCCTACGAGACCATCGCCTTCAAGGTGTCCAGCAGAGAGATCGACAAGGCGGAGGGCAAGTTCTGGACGCACTGGAACCGGGAGACCAAGCAGTTCTTTCTCAATTTCCACTTTAAGATGGAGAAGCCTCCGGCTGCGCCCAGCCTCCCTGCTGGGCCCCCTGGGGTGAAGCGGCCTCCACCGCCGCTGATCAACGGTCTGCCCCCTCGGCCACTGCTGCCCGAGTCTTTGCCGCTGCCCCTGCCAGGAGGCCTGCCTCTGCCACCCATGCCCCCATGGGGCCTGCGCCCTCAGGGTCCCCAAGACCACCCCAGATGGTCCCCGCCAGCTCCAGGGGTCCACCCCCCCGGCCGCAGTGGTGCACCCCCCCACATCTGGGGTCCATCCCCCAGCTCCTGGCGTCCATCCCCCAGCCCCTGTGGTCCACCCACCAACCTCTGGGGTCCACCCCTCAGCTCCTGGAGCCCACCCTCCAGCCCCGGGTGTTCACCCACCAGCCCCCAAGGTTCACCCACCAGCCCCCGGAGTCCACTCACCAGCCCCAGGGGTCCACCCACCCCCATCAGCAGGGGTTCACCCCCAGGCCCCGGGGGTGCACCCATCAGCCCCAGGGATGCACCCTCAGGCCCTAGGGGTCCACCCCCAACCTCCCGGGGTCCATCCGTCAGTTCCTGGGGTCTACCCTCAGCCTCCTGTTCACCTCTCAAATCCTGGGGTACACCCCCCAACTCCCATGCCCCCAGTGCTGAGGCCCCCACTCCCCTCCGAAGGCCCAGGGAACATACCTCCCCCTCGCCCAACCAACTAAGACGCTTCTCCCTTCCCAGCAAGCCCGGCCCAGGTGCTCCTGTCTTTCCCATGGAGAGAAGGCCGCTCTTTTGTACTGTCCCCGCTCATTAAACGGCCTCCCCCCACCAAAAAAAAAAAAATCTTGTCTTTGCGACATTTACATTATAGTGAGAGGAAGGCAATAAGCAAATAAAAGAGTAAAACGTATGAGTCAGACGGTGCCTGGGAGAAAAGTGAAGAGAAGGGTATATGTAATGCTTCTTCATATGCCGTTAGGGCAGGGTAGAGTTACGTTTTGGCAACCGTAGTCTGAAAAAGCATCATCATAATGATGGCATTGGATCAAAGACCTAAGAAGACAAGGGAATAAGGTGAACAGTAACCAGTGAGTTGTGATTTCTGGGTAGGGCTCAGTGGTGAACGCCTGCTCCACACAGCATCCACAGAGGCAGCTCACCTAAAGGATGGGGAATATGGTCCCAAGATGGCGCCCTCATGTGGCTGGTGAGTTGGTATCGCCTGTCAGCTTAGGAGTTTGGCTGGGGGCCTCAGTTCCTCCCCACGTGAAAGGTGCACCTCTGTGTGCAGGAATGGAGGGAGTCATCATTCATTGAGAAGTGAAAGGCTAAAGGAGGAGCAAGACATCAGAGTCTGATGTTGGGCACATTAAGCATGAGTTGTCTGTTAAATATTCAGATGAAGATGTCAGCAGGCAACTGGGAATCTGGAGTTCAGAATGGAACTTATAAAAAGAAATTGCCCTACCCAAGGGAATTAAAAGACATCCTTGTATGTCCCAGTCTTTCATTACTAGTTAATTACGCTGAGCTGGTCAAGACAGGGAAATGGCCATTACTTATTCCTATTAGGATGTGTATATATTTTTTCAATGTGGTAGTTTTAAAACAAGTTCTTTGACATTCTTCCCATCAAGAGATGGAACCTATGTCCCCTTTCCTTGACCTGGGCAGGCATTTGTGGTTGCACTGACCAACTCGGTATGACAGAAGTAACGTTATGGAATTTTGAGGATGCGTTTTTGCCTCTCTCTTTGGGATGTTCACCCTTGAGATCCAGCCACCACGCTATGAGAAAGCCAGGGCCAGGTGGAGGGGCACATTGCTTATGGAGAGGAACTGAGGCCCCCAGCCAAACTCCCAAACTGACAGGCAATACCAACTCACCAGCCACATGAGGGCGCCATCTTGGGAACGTATCCCTTATTCTTCAGTTCAGCTGGCTATGTGGTTGCTTTGAGGAGACAGGAGCATTCCTCACTGAGCTCTACCCAAATTGCAGATTTGTGGCAAAACACAATTTTTACTGTATAAACCACTGCTAAAGGTGGCAATGGTTATCCAGAGACTTAACATATAAGGTGTTGAAATTAGGACCATCTTTTTTTTTTTTTAACCATTGTATTCCCAGCACCTGGCATTGTCTGAGTACACACAGTTAGTAGCTGTTTTAAATGAATGAACCAAGATGAAGCAGCTGTGAGCATCTTACAAGTGGAAGGAGGGACGGTTGAGAGCACCGAGAAAAGCTCCTAGTTTGGAGGAATAGAGTTCAGCTCAGAAAGAACTCAGTTCAGGGAAGTTACTTTTTTTTTTTTTTTTTTTGAGACAGAGTCTTGCTCTGTCGCCCAGGCTGGAGTGCAGTGGCGCGATCTTGGTTTACTGCAACCCCCGCCTCCTGGGTTCAAGTGATTCTCATGCCTCAGCTTCCCAAGTAGTTGGAATTACAGGTGCCTGCCACCACACCTATTTTTTCTATTTTTAGTAGAGATGGGGTTTCACCATGTTGGCCAGGCTGGTCTCGAACTCCTGACCTCAGTTGATCCACCCACGTTGGTGTCCCAAAGTGCTAATTACAGGTATGAGCCACCATGCCGGGCCAGGGTAGTTAAAAAGTGTATGCTCTGAATGTGTAAAACAGGTTGTCCAAGAAATCTTATGGACAATAAGTCATTTACTTTGGAAATTATTCTGAAGCCTTTTGAAATAGAGCTATGCTAGAAATGAGATGCTGCCTCAGAGCTGGTTACCAGGGGATAGATTTTCTTGGAACAACAGCCACAAAGGAACTTCATATTCTGATGTGATCTGAAAATGTATTCAACAAAGTGAATATATAATGAAAGCAAGAACATTATACAAATCATTTGCACTCCAACTTTTCCTGTATGCAGAAAGTCATACCAGTGTAGAGCCTTAACATGTTCGTGGGTAGGAGAGAGGGCACAGAAGAGAATAGACACAGGGCCATTCATGGATCCCCTACAAGACAATCATTCCTGAGTGATCAGCCTACTCGGAAAATGGAGTGTATGGTTAGGCCAAAATTAGCCTCTTCTTTCATTTCAACTTGGTGATTCAGTCAAGTCCCTCTTAGTCCTGGTGGTACCTTGAGGGGGCATTCACATTCACAACTGATGGAAGTGGGACTTCCTTTTCTTTGCAAGTCAATTTGGTATTGTAATTAAAAGCGATAAGAATTAAAAATATCCCTCTACTGGCCGGGCGCGGTGGCTCAAGCCTGTAATCCCAGCACTTTGGGAGGCCGAGGCGGGTGGATCACGAGGTCAAGAGATCGAGACCATCCTGGTCAACAGATCAAAACCATCCTGGTCAACATGGTGAAACCCCGTCTCTACTAAAAATACAAAAAAAAAAAAAAATTAGCTGGGCACGGTGGTGCGTGCCTGTAATCCCAGCTACTCAGGAGGCAGAGGCAGGGGAAGTGCCTGAACCCAGGAGGCGGAGGTTGCGGTGAGCCGAGATCGCGCCATTGCACTCCAGCCTGGGTAACAAGAGCGAAACTCCGTCTCAAAAAAAAAAAAAATCCCTCTACTTAGACACTCTCGTGAGTAGCTAACATGTAAGTACCATTTACTATGTATCAGGCACTGTTCTATACCAATATATATGAATACATTTAATCCTCATGACTGCCTTATAAAGTACTTTTATCTTATTTTACAAATGAGGAAACAGAGACTCAACTGAGGCAGAGCTTGGCTGGGCTCTGCCTGGGTTGGGTCTGCACTGTTGAAGGAGATGCTAAACTGCCTTTCATTATAAAACAAAAACAAACATTTATAATAGTGAAACATTTTCAAAAGGAGCTAAGTATTCATATGCAGTCATTATAAATGGTTATTTAAAAAAAGAGAATGAACACTGATGTGCACCTGGCAGTTCAGAGCCCAGGCTCCGGAGTGAGGCCTGACAGTGTGCAGACCAGACACGGAGAAGCCGAGCTTGCTGGGGAGAATCGGACACAGGGAGAGCAGAAGAGGAAACAGAACAAAATTAAGGAGCCTGCACAAAACAGGAGACACACCAACTCTTCTATCTTTTCTGTCAACATCATCCACGAAAGAAACTGCACAACCAAAAGGTTTCTGGGAACAAAAGGCCCAACGGAGAGCATTTCACATACTTGACTGTGGAGCTGAGACTAATACGAGAGTTGGATCACGGGAATGAAAAACATGAAGACATGTAAACATTATGTACCAATAAAGTAGAAATGCAACGCTAATTGTTTACCTCTCCTTCACCAGACACTCCCTACGGGGCATAACCACTGCTTCAAAGCTCCAGTGAAACCCTCCCTCACCAGGAGACTACTCAGGAGACAAGAGTCGATTTACAACCCAAATTATGCCTGCTACTCTCCTCCACCTGGAGGCTTTCAGACGCCTTTGTAATCAAGTTCTGTCCACAAAGACATCAACTTGACCTCCCGGTAGATGAAGGCACCAAAGTGGGTACAGGGATCCCCACCTGCTCGCCTTCCCTACATGTCATTCATGCCAGGCCCTCCTTTTAAAAGTGCCCACTTTCTGCTTAAGGCAGGAAGCCTGTACTTTCCCCCCAAGCTAGCTTTGGAATAAAAAGGCATTATCTTGATACCAGACCTCACTCTTGTTAATTGGAGTCTGCAAGTAGTGAGTGATTGAACCTGCATTTCTGTTACAAAGATACAGTGAGGAGGCCATCTGTGAACCAGGACAGGAACGTGACCAACTCGACTCTGCTGGCACCTCGATCTCCTACTTTCAGCCTCCAGAACTGAGAGACAGAAACATTAAGCCACCCAGTTTATGGGATTCTGTTACAGCAGCCTGAACTAAGATAGGAGAGACTTACCCAATTAAAAATTATGTACAGGCTGGGCGCGGTGGCTCATGTCTATAATCCCAGCACTTTGGGAGGCTGAGGTGGGTGGATCACAAGGTCAGGAGTTCGAGACCAGCCTGGCCAATATGGTGAAACCCCGTCTCTACTAAAAATACAAAAATTAGCCGGATGTGGTGGCACGTACCTGCTACTCAGGAGGCTGAGGCAGGAGAATTGCCTAAACCTGGGAGGCGGAGGTTGCAGTGAGCCAAGATCATACCACTGCACTCCAGCCTGGGTGATAGAGCAAGACTTCATATCAAAAAAGAAAAAAAAAATTATGTACATATGACATTATTTTAAACTACAGAGCTGTGGTTCTCAAATGCGGCTTTGTCCCCTGAAGGACATTTGGCAATGTCTGAAGACACTTTTGATTGCCAGTGGTCAGATGCTGCTAAGTAAATATCCTACACTGCTCAGGAAAACTCCCTACAACAAGGAATTATTCCCTACAAAACGTCAGTAGCATTCAGGCTAAGAAACCCTGCTTTACAGATAACAATCAGCTGTCTTAATTTTTATATCCCTGGAACTTTTCTCTCATTTGGGACAAACTTGAGGGCCAAAATGTGGCAGCAAAATATTTTAGATCAAGTAAAGACTGTAAATTACGTCTGTGAAATATTTCCCCAGCACTCGGAGACACAGGGTGGCCCCAATTTCCTACTCAGATTTGCAATTAAGACACAAGAGGTGTGGGTCCCCAACATGGGAAGATCTCTCACTGGTCTGTAGATCAGTAAATAGTCAAGGCTGTTACCGTAGAGTCATTCACACCAGCACAATGGCGCCCCTCCAAGAATGTATCTACATGAAAACACCATTTTAGACAAATGGAAGACACATCCTAAAGAAGGGTTTGCCCAGGCATGCCTTCCTCATTCCCTTCTATCGCCACTTCCATTTTCATCTTCTTTTGTATCATAAATAGAACTTGAGACCTGGTTAAAGGAAACGGAGTCTGCCTCTTCTCTCCCCACCTAATATTACTTCGACTATTTAGTGTCCAGAGTCATCCTTCAAAGAAAAGTCTTGCCCAGGGTTATTTTATTTAATTTATTTATGTAATACAGTGTAGAAAGCTATCATGTCATAAGCAATGATTCTGTACAATCATCCTGCAGAAAATTTTTTTTGGAGAATTCTTGGTAATTTAAGACCAGCAGAGCACCCCTCCCCACCCACCCCGTAAAAGTGCTTACAATGAACAGGGATTCTTTTTCTTTATCAAAGACCCAAAGATACGTGGACAAAAAAAAAGCTTGAAGTCTCAATGCCTAATGTGTGCACATAAAACAGGCACAAAGAAACAAACGTGTATCCTCTTAATTCCTATATCACAAATATAGCAGAAGCAGCAATTGTACAGTAAAATGCAATCATGGAAAAAAATCTCTCTAAAGCATCTGAAATACTTAAAAATGTTTAACTTTAAAATGCATAGTGATCAGGAAAGGAATACTTAGGCAAGAGAAGCAGCTAAACTCCCACGTTCACGTGAAGCATCCCCCATCGATTCTTAAAGCATATTTAAAGTAGGACTTAGTTGGGTCACAAACCACAAGAATAATATACAACTGGCTAAGGGGCTATGTGATAAATAATCAGGAGAGAATCTATTCATGCACTAGGTTTGAAACAGCTAAATTCTTTACAGTACACAAAACCCATTAATAATGTAGTGTAGAGACCAAAATGTAAAGAGAGAGAGAGAATACATTACTGATCTGTGGATTAATTCAAGTTCAGGCATCTACTTGTGTCACAGCACAGCTGTCAAAAGGCGATAATGAGTAAATCATAAGACAGAGGGGTTCGTTTCTTTCCACATTATTCTATAAATGGACACCGATGGGTAGTGAAGCAATGGTTTTGCTGTCCAACTTCAGAGGCTGCTGTGGCGGGGGTCTAGTTCTGCATCTGCTCAAAGAACTTGTAGGTTGGATTTTCATAGCCGTTCTGCTGCATCTTGGACAGGTGGCGCTCCTCCGGGGTGACAGCGGCGTCAACCTGAAAAACAAAGAGGAGGAGAGCTGAGCAAAAAATAAAAATCAATCCTTTAAGGGTGCACATGGAGAAGCAGTAAAAAGGCAAGAAGCACAGTACTCTTGCCAAGATTGCAGAACACCCATGTTTCTCCCCTAGACGAGCAGAACACTTTTGCCCACCAGTTACACAGATGCTGTGCTCCACCTAGCCACCAGGTGGCGGTAGAAACCTTGACATGCTTGCAAAAACTCCTGTGGTGGCTTCTGCTTCCCCAGCTCAGCAGTAAGTGGATAAAGCCAGTGCAATGGTATTTTTTCCTCCCTTGTTGGCTCAATAAAGGAAAAACAGTGTTAATAGAAGCCTGTTTTACTTGAAAGTGTGTTGGCAAGATAGATAAAACCACAAGAGTATCATGGGGGGAGATTCAGCAAAGTATACTGTATCTTGGGTGACTCTCAAATCTATGTAGAAAAATACTTGATTCCCTGGACTGCTGAACATCTTGCCATGCTGATTTTAGTCTAGCCCATTCCTATCAACATTTCTGTTTGTTAAAATGTTAAAGAGAGGTTTGAGAATCATGTAATTAGAACAATAACATACATATACCAAAGGGGGCCATTATTTGGTACAAGAAAAAAGGAAGAGTGGAGAAAACGCCATTCTAGATTACATAATTTTTTTTTTTTGAGATGGAGTCTTGCTCTGTTGCCCAGGCTGGAGTGCAGTGGTGCGATCTCGGCTCACTGCAACCTCCGCCTCCTGGGTTCAAGTGATTTTCCTGCCTCAGCCTCCCAAGTAGCTAGGACAACTGGCACTTGCCACTATACCTGACTAATATTTTGTATTTTTAGTAAAGACAGGGTTTCACCATATTAGCCAGGATGGTCTCGATCTCCTGACTCCATGACCTGCCTGCCTCGGCCTCCCAACGTGCTGAGATTACAGGCGTGAGCCACTGCACCTAAGATTATATAATTAAAAAAAAACCCTGAGCATCAGGGTACTATAGAAGTATGTTCAGCTAAAGGTTTAAAATCAGACCCTCTCTGTTAATATGTTGCTTTACTTATTTTTTTTTTTTTTGAGATGGAGTTTCACTCTTGTTACCCAGGCTGGAGTGCAATGACGCGATCTCGGCTCACCGCAACCTCCGCCTCCTGGGTTCAAGCAATTCTCCTGCCTCAGCCTCCCGAGTAGCTGGGACTACAGGCACGTGCCACCATGCCCAGCTAATTTTTGTATTTTTAGTAGAGACGGGGTTTCACCTTGTTGACCAGAATGGTCTCGATCTCTTGACCTCGTGATCCACCCGCCTCGGCCTCCCAAAGTGCTGGGATTATAGGCGTGAGCCACCGCGCCTGGCCTCTATGTTGCTTTACTTCTAAGGCCAGGCCAGTAATTGAAGACTTTTTTCTCTCCCTGTCACTGTTAGAGCTGTGTGGGGCATTTACTCTCTACAGATTGCGCGGGGTACTTACTTCTACAACGAGCACAGTGGCTGTTCTTGTTTTACTATATTTGTTACACCTTTCCCCATTCCCAGAAGAGAGGTGGTCCTTAACTCTGCTGAATGAGTAAAGGCTTACTTTTTTGGCTGTTGAAATTCCTCTTTTGTAAAACCATGGTAAGTTGAAGAGAATAAATACAAAATCATCAGAATGAAGAAGTATGTTTTCCAGAGAAAAGTTCGGATGTAGCATATGGAAGATTATCCTTCAAAGGGCTATTTCCTAGAAGGGGCTGTCCACTCATCTCCGGGAGGATACTGCAGACCTGTTTCCCCTTGCTGAGTGTTGCAAAGTGACATTCGCCCCTTATGCAGCTCTTCCCCCTACATACCCCCTCTGGCACGGATCTGAGCCTACATAGCATTACCCCTGAAGGCAAGGAAGAAGAAGTACCAGCAAGGACATGGTGTTGGTGCTAAGACATGAGGTCTAGAGATGGAGCTAGATATGTCATGACTAGACTACACTGGCTGATAATAATTTAGACTACAAGATCTGTTAATATGGCCGGGCATGGTGGCTCATGCCTGTAATCCCAGCACTTTGGGAGGCCAAGGTGGGAGGATCACCTGGGGTCAGGAGTTAAGACCAGCCTGGCCAACATGGTGAAACTTTGGCTCTACTAAAAATACAAAAATAAGCTGGGCATGGTAGCGTGTGCCTGTAGTCCCAGCTGCTCCAGAGGCTAAGGCAGGAGAATTGCTTGAACTTGGGAGGTGGAGTTTGCAGTGAGCCAAGATTGTGTCACTGCATTCCAGCCTGGGCGACAGAGTGAGACCCCATCTCAAAAAAAAAAAAAAAAATCTGTCAATATAATCAGGTCCCCCAAGGTCCCTTTGTACAGCTCCATTTCATGAAGTGGTTGACTCTTCAGTCTGGGAATGAGGTAGAATGACTACCGTGGCTAATTCCAAGGCAGCTGCAATAGGCAGATATACAGCTCCCTCATCCCTTGGGACCTAGTGTTCCATCCATTACATGCCCTGATTCTTAAGTTCCCATTTATGGAAGAGACTGTGTGCCACCATGAATCCCCCCCGTCTACCACCCTGTGGCTCAGAGCTGCCTGAGTTCCCCTGCAGCCAAACCCTCAGGTTACTCCAACGACAGACCTGGACATTTCCCTTTAGCACACTCCCAACAAGCTCTAAGCAAGGCCGGTACTCAGAAGACGCTGCTCAAATGGATGCTTAGCTTCACTGTCCTTCTGGGAGCAAATCACAGATGTTTCCTCATCCTCTCCTCTTTCCTTTGATCTGCACTGTTGTCAACAAATAAGGTCACCTGGCTTTAACTGGCAACCATGTAATGAGCCTCCAACTTGTAAGTTAAAACACCATCCTTAAAGATTAGCACCAGTAACGAGAGATTTCATTCACTCTCTCAATCTGCGTGCCAGGAGACAGCCTATCTGCAGCAGTATGCCATTTGAACTTGGGCAACATTTTTGCTCCCAATTACCTCGTAACTGAGATCTCAAAGAATGCCCAAGTTTAAAAAAATTATCTTGCTTAGCTGCTATGTTTCTGATTGTAGAAAAAAGCCACAATGCTGCTTCATTGTTGGAATATTACACTTTTATCTCTTCCAGGAGGCACATCCACCATCATACTGGCTGTCAGCAACCATTTGCATGCATCAAGGTCAGGGGAACTCCTGGCAATTCGATAGGCTTATCTCCTCTTCAAACTCCAAAGTCAAATGTCTTTCCTTGGCTTCTGTTTTGCTACTTGCTAATCCTATTACCTTTTGCCACTGACTGAGAAGACAGTTACATTTCATCATTCCTGCCATGTGGCAGGTTGGCCCTCAGACCTCAGAGGGCTCAGGAGCTACAGGAGAAGGGATTATCTTTACAAAAAGGCATCCAAGGAGCATGAATTGGATCTTTCATCTCCAGCCCCTTGAAAGCTGGATGTGAAAAACTGAGTACTCACGTCTGTGGATAAACCTACCGCTAAAGGAAGTGCACCAGGTAAGGGCGGCCTTCCTCTCCGGCAGGCTCACCAATCTCTTCCTCGTGGCTAAGCTACAGCAGTGGCATGGGCCACCATGTGAAGGCCAGCCCCACCTCGACCCTGTGCAGACAGGGCCTCTACACAAACACAATACTATTTCCCTGAAAGCAGGGCCAGGGGAGGTTTGGGCCCGTGGTGCTTGTTTTGGAAGGAATGATGAAACGATGAAGTCAGGTACAGAATTTCCATTTTCCAACCAGGCAGAAAGATCTGCCACTTGCTGGGATGAAAACACACATAACATACGTGGCCAGGCATGGTGGCTCACGCCTGTAATCCCAGCACTTTGGGAGGCTGAGACAGGTGGATCACAAGGTCAGGAGTTTGAGACCAGCCTGACCAACATGGTGAAACCCTGTCTCTACTAAAAATACAAAAATTAGCCGGGCATGGTGGCGCGCGCCTGTAATCCCAGCTCCTCGGGAGGCTGAGGCAGAATCTCTTGAACCCAAGAGGTGAAGGTTGCGGTGAGCCAAGATCGCACCACTGTACTCCAGCCTGGGTGACAGAGCGAGACTCTGTCTCAAAAAATAATAATTAAAAAAAAAAATAAGAAAACACACATACATACAACCACTGAATATTCATTCTCTCCCCAGACAGCCTGGATTCCACAGCAGCAGGAACTGATCTGGTCTTCATTCGGCCCAGGCCCCCTGCACTGCACGGCAGCGTGTCTTCAACTGGCTGCTGCCAATGACACACGCTGAAAAGAGCTGAGCCCCAACGGCCTGACCCGCCTTGTCCTAAAATAGCTTTGGGGAGAACTTCTGACACTCTGCCTTACCTCCATACCCCCTTACCCTTTTCTTCCTGAACTTGATTCATGGGAACCATTTAGTCCTTCACTATATCCAGAGGAATTTAGAGCTCAGCTACCTGACTGCAGGGATAAGATTCTATTTGGGTGTCCTCAGTTTCTAGGTCTCCTCCATCATCTTGCCACTAGAGTATCTACATGGAGGTGCGTGAGCTTGGAGGAGGGGCAGGAAACACCACTTTTGCATTTGATTATGTAATCAGCAGGATGTGGATTAACAGATGTCCCTTTATACAAGGGACTGAGTTAGGCCAAAAGACAGAATCCTGTCATTGAGATGGACCAGACAAGTAAAGGAGGGTAAGGGAATAAGGCGTACAATACAACAATGGGGTGTGGCACATCGAAGGAGCCAGCAGTGTGCGAAAAATAAAATAAGATGAAAGCAAAGAAAATAGCCAGCAAGTTTTCTTTTCTTTGTGACGGAGTCTTGCCCTGTCACCCAGGCTGGAGTGCAATGGCATCATCTTGGCTCACTGCAACCTCCACCTCCTGGGTTCAAGCGATTCTCCTGCCTCAGCCTCCTGAGTAGCTGGGATTACAGGTGCGCACTAGGATGCCTGGCTAATTTTTTGTATCTTTAGTAGAGACGGGGTTTCACCATGTTGGCCAGGCTGGTCTCAAACTCCTAGCTTCAAGTGACCCACCTGCCTCGGCCTCCCAAAATGCTGTGATTACAGGTATGAGCCACCACCCCCAGCCTGTAATCATTTTGATGCTCTCCATGGATCTTCCAGTTTCTCTTCCTGCTGCTCACTGTAAGTCACTCCTAGGCTCTGTGTCCACCCTCACTTCTCTGTACCGCTGCTTTCCATTCAGCCTGACCACTCTCTCCAACTACTCTACAATGCTGACGTCAGTGCGTCTGTATCCCGGTGGGTCAGCTTCTTTCTGAAACGAAAGGACCTCTAAGGACATCTTTTTATAAAGTCACCAGTACAACAGCACATTTCTCAGAAAAAGTCGCATGCTATACCTCCATAAAAGCCAAATAAGCAACTCTCTGCTTATTTAGGTCATTAATGAGATGACCAGGAGGTCAGTGCAGGGAGACGTCTGGTGTTCCAGTGATCAGATTCAGTGAGAGGAAAACCTTTTCACATCCTGTGATACAGAGAAGCTGTGCCCCTGCCTTCTCCTTATTAAAGGTGACATCTCTGCAGAGAGTGGCAGAAAGAGCTACGATACGTGTTTTTAAATATCTAGGGTCTACATATCTGAGTGTAGAAAAGTGCTGCTTGCTACTAAACAGATCCTGGGACCAGTGGGCTTTGCAGAATGTCCTAAAACAGGAGCAACGGTGGATAATTCAGCTAGTGCTGAGATTTCCGGCCACCAGAGGGGTATTCTGACATGGAAAGCGACTTTGGGGAGTGGTAATAACAAAAGGCTATTGCTTCACTGCTTGAAGCACCAATAAGGCACAGTTACCTCCTTGGGAAAGTGTGGCCAATGGCTCACAGAGTGACTCTCTGGCCTTATGGCTAAGTAAATCATTAAGTCAATATTTGCTGCTTATTATTATTTTTTGAGAAGGAGTCTTGCTCTGTTGCCCAGGTTGAAGTGCAGTGGCATAGTCTTGGCTCACTGCAGCCTCCGCTTCCTGGATTCAAGTGATTCTCCTGCATCAGCCTCCTGAGTAGTAATCTTTTTTTTTGGAGACAGAGTCCTGCTCTGTCACCCAGGCTGGAGTGCAGTGGTGCGATCTTGGCTCACTGCAACCTCCATCTCCTGGGTTCCAGTGATTCTCCTGTCTCAGCCTCCCAAGTAGCTGGGATTACAGGTGTGCACCACCACACCTGGCTAATTTTTTAAATTTTTATTAGAGACAGGGTTTCACCATGTTGGCCAGGATGGTATCTCCTAACCTTGTGATCCGCCTGCCTTGGCCTCCCAAAGTGCTGGGATTACTGGCGAGAGCCACCGCGCCCAGCTACTGCTTATTGTTTTTTAAAAAAGGCAAATCCAGCAAGTGCTCATTTCCAAATGCTAACAACTCTACTAATAAAAATACAGTCATGGGCCACATAATGACATTTAAGTCAATGACAGACCAAATATATATGATGGTGGTCCCGTAAGATTATAATATCGTATTTTCTACTGTGCCTTTTCTATGTTTAGATACACAAATACCTACCAGTGTGTCACAACTGACTATAGTACCTAGTGCAACAGCACGCTGCACAGCTGTGTAGCCTAGGAGCAATAGTTTATAGGTGTGTAGCTGGCTATACCATCTGGATTTATGTACATACACTTTATGATGTTTGCACAAGATGAAACTACCCCATGACACATTTCTCAGAATGTATGTCCAGTGTGAGGTGGTAGAGGCTTGTTTTCTTTCTTTTTGTTTTTTTGAAAGAAAGAAAGAGAAAGAGAAGGGGGAGAGAGAACAGGAGTCTTGCTCTATTGCCCAGGCTGAAATGTAATCTAATACTAGGTATTAAAAACCTCTTTTATGCCGATAATTGTGCTTAACAGTGGAGACAGGAAGGAATAAGGGAAGAAAATAACAAATAGCCAACCAATATTTCATTTAAGTCTGTGAAATGCTATGCAAATGCTGAAGAATGATTTACTTCCAATTATGTGGTCACTTTCAAAATAGGTGTAATGTGATACTGAGGAAAATGTATGTTCCGTGGACCTGGGGTGAAAAATTCTATAAATATTCACTGAGTTTACTTGTTCCAGGTCTGAGTTCAAATCATAGATGTCCCTGTTAATTTTCTATCTCATTGATCCACTGCATATTAACAATGTGGTGTCAGAGTGTCCCACTATTATTATGCGGGAGTCCAAGTCTCTTCATAAGTCATTAAGAACTTGTCTTATGTATCTGGGTGTTCCTATATTGGGTGCATATATATTTTTATGATCATTGACTCCTGTTGTTGCATTGATCCTTTTACCATTACGTAATATCCTTCTTTGTTTCTTTTAGTCTTTGTTACTATTAAAATCTATTTTGTCAGAGATGAAAGTTACAACTCGTTTTTTTTTTTTTTTGCTCTCCATTTGATTGGTAAGTCTTCCATCAACCCTTTGTTTTGAGTCTTTGTGTGTCCTTGCTTATGAGATGGATCTGGATACAGTTTATCGATGGGTTTTGACTTTTTATTCAATTTGCCTGTCTGTGTCTTTGATTGGGGCATTTAATCCATTTAAATTTAGGATTAATATTGTTATTTGTGAGTTTAATATTGTTGCTTAATACTAGTTGGCTATTTTGCCCATTAGTTGATATAGATTCTTCATTATGGAGATACTCTTTACCTTTTGGTGAGTTTTTGGGATGACTGATACTGGTTGTTCCTTTCTGTGTATAGTGCTTCTTTCAGAAGCTCTTGTAAAGCAGGCCTGGTGGTGATGAAATCTCTGAATGCTTGCTTGTTTGTGAAAAATTTTATTTTTCCTTCATTTATGAAGCTTAGTTTGGCTGGATATGAGATTCTGGGTTGAAAATTCTTTTCTTTGAGGATATTGAATATTGACCCCCACTGTCTTCTAGTTCGTAGGGTTTCAGCTGAGAGATCTGCTGTGAGTCTGATAGGCTTCCCTTTATGGGTAACCTGACCTTTCTCTCTAGCTGCCCTTAGAATTTTCTCCTTTATTTCAACCCTGGTGAATCTAACGATTATGTGTCTTGGGGTTGCTCTACTTGAGGAATATCTTTGTGGTGTTCTCTGTAATACCTGGAGCTGAGTATTGTCCTGCCTTACTAGGTTAGGAAAGTTTCCCTGAAAAATATTTTCCAGCTTGGATTCATTCTCTTCATGACATTCAGGTACACCTATCAAACATAAATTAGGTCTTTTCACATAGTCCCATATTTCTTGGAGACTTTGCTTGTTCCTTTTTACTCTTTCTTCTCTAATCTTATCTTCTCGTTTCATTTCATTAAGTTGATCTTCGACCTCTGATATCCTTTCTTCTGCTTGGTCAATTCAACTGTTAAAACCTGTGCATATTTCGCGGAGTTCTAGTATTGTATTCTTCAGTTCCATTCATTCACTTATATTCCTTTCTAGATTGTCTATTCTCGTTAGGGTTTCGTCAAACCTTTTTTCAAGGTTCTTAGTTTCTTTACATTGGGCTAAAACATGTTCTTTTAGCTCACAGAAGTTTCTTATTATCCACCTTCTGAAGCCTAATTCTGTTATTGGAACGCACTCATTCTCCATCAGGCCTTGTTCCTTTGTTGATGAGGAACTGTAATCCCCTGTAGAGGGAGAGGCATTCTGATTTTGGGTATTCTTAGCCTTTTTACGTTGATTTCTTCCCGTCATTGTAAATTTATCCACCTGTCGTCTTTGTAGTTACCGACTTTCAAATTAGGTCTCTGAGTGGACGTCCAACTTGTTGATTCCCAGCGCCGGAATCTGAGCAACCCACCGTGCTGGCTAAAACAGCAGCGTTAAGACTCGTGGTGCTTTCCTGCCCGGGAATCTCCGGTCTGGCTTCCTTCTTGAGTCCCTTTTTCAATCAGCTAAATAGGCGACTCTGCCTTCCTGGAGCTCCAAATGTTGACCAAAAGGGTACCCAGTCCTGTTTACTCTGCACCAGCAAAACCGCTGCGCCGGCCACAAGAGTTGCACTGGTGACCCGTGGGGCTCCTCCGCTGGGGATCTCCTGGTCCGTGAGCAACAAAAATTCGTCTGAAAGTGTGACGTCCTCTCGTTCTCTGCGCTTTCACTGGGAGCTACAATCCTGAGCTGCTAGTAGTCGGCCATCTTGGATCTCTCTTGAGGCTTGTTTTCATTTCTACATTCGTTCTCAGGTTTATTCCCTAGGGTTCCTATCTCTGTGATCTTCTGTAGGAATTTTTCACTCTAAAAAGGAGGAATTTCCTGGAAATCAATGCTTTCCTTATGACTTCTTCACAGACTGATGGTATGTAAGTACAATGGTATTCTGTCCTGAGTGACTGAAGCGAGTCTAACTGGAAATATTCATTTACACATTTTTGTTCCTATTGAAGTAGGGTTAACCATTAATGAGGGTTAGCCAGAGCTGGAAATAAAGGCATTTCCATGTACTTGAGTGTGAGAGGACCTGTTAGGGTAGGAAGAGGATGTTTGCAGAAGCATCACTTCCGTTCAGTGCAGACTCTGGAATGCTGAAAAAAACGGCGCTCGGAAAGCCCACAGTGCTCTCACCTGGGAACATTCCTGGGCTGGGGTGCAACTCCCTATGTTCAAGTTCTAGCATCCCAGCTAGACTATACCTTTTTGAGGACAGAAAAGGGGAATGTAGTCTATTCCAACACTGTTGTACAGACACACCATGAGGCTGGACAGAGGGCTGCTTTTGGGAAGGACAGCCACAAAGGTCTTGAGAGGAAGAAGGAGATGAGAGGAAATAAACAAAATGAAACACAAACGAGGTGGGGCCCTTCATCTAGAAAGGCTTCCAGTTGCTCTCAAGTAGACAGCAAAATGAACATCTAGAGAAGAGCTGAACAGCCATCTTTCCTGATTTTGCTCCTGCAAGGATACCTCCTGGCTTAAAAATTATTTTCAGAATCTGGGTCAAAATGTCAACTTCTCCTCTGACATTCCAAGTCCAATGAGACACTGCGTGGTAACTGACAAAAAAAAGGTGATTTAATTCAGGCAGCTGGAAGAGCACTTAAAAGGCAACTGGTTATCTGGGAGGCAAGAGATACCATCTTCCACTCCCTAAGGCTTGCGCAAAGAACTAAAAGGAAAGAGTGTTAAAATGATGTGTCAGTGACTCTCAAATCTGACTGCCTGTCTCATTTAGGTGGGGAAATTTTCAGCACTCAGATTCCCAGCCTCCTATTTGGGAATTCTGTTTCCTTAGGTCTGGGGTAGGACCTGGTAAGCCTCACACACAGCCTGGGGAAGGGGCTCCTGATAGATGCCTTGCTTTTCTCCCTACCATCACTGGGCTCGATGTGTCCCCCTAAAATTCATATGTTGAAGTCCTAACCTGCCAGTACCTCCGCATCTGACTGTATTCGGAGACAGGGTCAAAGAGGTCATTAAAGTTAAACAAGTCATCATCAGGGTGGATCCTAATCCAGTATGACTGGTGTCCTTACAGGAAGAGGTTAGGACACAGCAGAACACGGAGTGAAGGCCATGCCGTCTGCAAACCAAGGAGAGAGGCCTCTGGAGGAACCACCTGGCTGACACCTTGATCTTACACTTTCAGCCTCCAGAAATGTGAGAAGGTAAATTTCTGTTGCTTAATCCACCCAATCTGTGTTACTTTGGTTATGGAAGCCCTAGGAAGCCAAGTCTTTGGCCTTTGGCATCAAAGACGGGCATCTTTAACTGACAGACCAGCAGCAAAGATAGAATTATATTAAAGAAATTAAAAAGGGCTCTTGAAGGCTGGGTGTGGAGGCTCATGCCTGTAATCCCAGCACCTTGGGAGGCCGAGGAGGGTGGATCACTTGAGGCCAGGAATTTGAGACCAGCCTGGCCAACGTGGCAAAACCCCTAAAAATGCAAAAATTAGCCAGGTGCGGTGGTGTGCACCCATAATCCCAGTTACTTGGGAGGCTGAGGTAGGAGAATCGCTTGAACCCAGGAGGTGGAGGTTGCAGTGAGTGGAAACCATCCCACTGCACTCCAGCCTGGGTGACAGAGCGAGACTCCATCTTAAGAAACAAAGAAAACAACAACAACAATGAAAAAAGTCAAAACAACAGCAACAGAAAAGGGCTCTTGAATTACTCAAGTATGAAGACATCTTTATTTGCTCAAACTTAAAACTAAAATTTTTAAAAAATTAATTTGAGCAGAAATAAAAGAAACTGACACTAATGAAAATATATCTTATACTGTTTTGAGGGACATAAGCTTAGATACTATTACAAAAGGTGCAGTGCCCAAATGTGACGCTGCGGTCATTGCTTCTATGTGCTCATGCTCTGGTCTGAGTCATTCCGTTCCTTTCCACCTGCTGCCTGCTGTTCCCTTGGTTTCCTTCCTCACACTGCTCATCCACGTCACTATGAATGGGGAAACGAGGCTCAACCTCAGTTTCCCTCAGCAGCTTCTGCTGTCATCTGCAGAGGTGTTAAATGCTGAACAAAATGAGATTCCTGGCTTCACTACAGATTTAATTTATTTAAATTCTGCCTGTCTTCTTCTAATCAAGAATGGTTTAGAAAAGAGTTCCTTGGGGATGGTGAAATCTTCAGGTCCCTAGAAACACCTAGACTTTTCTCTGATGGCAAAAGCAATGGGGGTCGGGCATGGTGGCTCATGTCTGCATCCCAGCACTTTGGGAGGCCAAGGTGGGTGGGTAGATCACCTGCAGTCAGGAGTTCAAGACCAGCCTGACTGATATGGTGAAACCTTGTCTCTATTAATAACATAAAAATCAGCCAGGAGTGGTGACATGCACCTGTAGTCCCAGCTACTCAGGAGGCTGAGATAGGAGAATTGCTTGAACCCAGGAGGCAGAGGTTGCATGAGCCCAGATCGCGCCACTGCACTCCAGCCTGGGCGATGGAGCAAAACTCTGTCTCAAAACAACAACGACAACAAAACACAATGGGGAATAAAAAGCAATGGGGAATATGAGGGGAAATCTGGACTCCGACCTTGACCCTACGTACTTTGAACCCTTCTGTCTTGGCCTCAGTTCCCTCATCTACAAGATGAGAAGATAAATTTGATCAGTCATCAATATATCTTTTAGCTCTAAAAACTCTGTAACTCTTAAAATATTGCAATAAAATGTTATACAAATTTTTCGGTTTCCCCATGCATATAAAAGTTATATACTTATACTATACCCTCTGCAAGACAGGTTCCTAAAAAGTTCCATATGCTATGAGATTTTTATACTCCCCACATGGCATTTTAAAAGCATAAAAATAACTTATTTGTAAAATTTTTTTTTTTCTCTCTCTCTCTCGTTTTTGTATAGCACCTCAAAACTAAGATATTTCAGGTGAAGTACAGGATAATAGGTTGAAGAACTCTCAAATAACAACCATGTATGTTTTGGTGGGCCATTTAGTATACTGTGATTTCCTGAGAAACTTCAAAGGTAAGAATTGCACTGAAAAGTCACATTATTTACTATTACCTGGTTGTATTCAGAGGCCAGACTAAGAGAAAAGAAATCCAGGAATAAAGTATGTTTAGGTTTTTTTGGAAAAAGCAACCTCCGACTTCTGTTTTTATTTTTAACTTCTCATACTGATTTTTGTTGCTTGTCTTTGGAAAAAAAAGTCTAAGAGTAATCATACTTTTTTAAAGTCATGCATTATCATTTGTATTATTTTGATAACTTCATTACAAATTGTAAGTTGAGATAACACACAATCTCAATGCCTTGATCAGAATATTCACAGTAAGTTGCAATGAATGAAAAGCAAGACAAGAAAGAACAGCTGTAACCCAAGCCTCACAGAAACATATTGATTTGTTTTTTTTAAAGAGAAACTTAGATAGTTCTTAGCAAAAAGCTAAGCCTAATTCTCTCACAGTCTTCTTTAATTCCCACTTGCAAACATGCAGTCAAGTTCACCTACCTCCACCACACCATGGTGAATGGATGTGTACTGTTTCTTCTTCAGCATCACCAAGGTGATGACAATCACTGTCGCTATGACAACACCGCCCACCATGAGTCCAATGATTGCGCCTTTGTTTGAACCCACATCTTCTGCAAAGAACACCTTGAAAACAAATTAAGAAAAAGAATTTTAACTTCTAAATGAAATGTAATTTATAAGTGCAATTAAAAGAACTTCATTTCTTAAATGCACAGGACATTTGCATGAGGTTATATGAAAAGTTTCAGTATATTCTCTGCCCAGCTGGTTGGTCACATATTTGGTGCTTACTTAAAAAAAAGAAATCACATATTCTCCTTACTAAGAATGACAATCATAGTTTATAGAACAATGTACAACATGTGGCTTCCCCAGTACGAAGAAGTCTACTTTCCCCTCAAGTCAAAACTGAAGTCTCCAAGGACCTGAAACCCTTTGATAGGTGGAACATTTAGTGAGTGGTGGGAAGATAGTGCTTGGATCTATCAGAAGGTGGAAAGGCACGGATCATACTAATGAAAGGAGGTCAGCATTTTCCCAGTCACAGCAGGTTTGAAACTCTGAGCCCTGATGTCTGACTCTCAGTGACTGCAACTTAGGTGTTTTTCAATTCTGTAGATATCCTAATTTCCTTGGAGGGACATTTTTAATGCACAGGGATAAACATTCTGAAACAAAGGAGTTAAACAATAAAAAAAAAAGACCTCTTGTTACCTACTTTTAGCCATAGTAATTCAGCAGGATTCTAATGAACCTTTAGCAGTATAACGCTTTTTAAAGCATAAAGTTGTTTCAAAGGGAAGTACAGGCAACAAGAATTTAAAGTCACTTAGCGCTCATGCCTTCTTATTATTGTCTCCACACACCAAAATGTGAAATGTTGCTTTATTCTTGCTGTTTATTTGGATTAAACATAAAAAAATTTTTGAGAACACTGTAAAAAATAAATTTCATTTATTGCACTATATTCCTTCATACTGTTTATAAAAGCGAGTCATTATTTTTCAACTTTATCTACATCTTGTTATATAAGGAGTTGATCTTATGCCAGATGATGTAAAACTATTGCTAAACATTACCACATTTGCTATGTAACTTAATGAAAATACAAGCACACCTAGCTTTATTGCACAGTAGTGCTCTACACACAGTTTTGTTTTTTTTTTTAAACAAATTAAAGGTTTGTGGTCACCCTGCATTGAACACATTTATTGGTGCTATTTTTCCAACAATGAACACAGGTTCACTTCATGTCTGTGTCACATTTTGGTAATTCTTTCAATACTCAAACATTAAAAAATTATTATATCCGTTTGGTGATCTGTGATCAGTGATCTTCGATGTTACTATTTTAATTGTTTTGGAGGGTCATGAAACATGCCCATGAAGACAGCAAACTAAATCAATAAATGTTGTGTGTGTTCTAACTGCTCCCTAAATTGGCCACTCTGTTCTTCAACTCCTGGGTTCCCTACTCCTTGAGACAATAATATTGAAATTGGGCCAGTAAATAACCCTACAATGGCCTCTAAGTGTGTAAGTGGAAGGAAGACACGTGTCTCTCACTTTAAAGCAAAAGCTAGAAACAATTAAACTTAGTAAAGCACATTGAAAGCCAAGCTTCTTATGCCAGTTAGCAAAGTTGTGAATGCAAAGAAAAGCTCTTGAAGGAAATTAAAAGTGCTACTCCAGTGAGCACACAAATCACAAGAAAGTGAAACAGCCTTATTGCTGATAGGGAGAAAAGTTTTAGTTGTCTGGATGGAAGATCGAACCAGCCACAACGTTCTCTTAGGCCAAAGCCTAATCCAGAGCAAAGCCCCCAATTCTCTTTGATTCTATGAAGGATGAGAGAGGTGAAGAAGCTGCAGAAGAAAAAAAAGTCGGGAGAGGTTGACTTCATGAGGTTTAGGGAAGAAGCCATTCTCCGTAACACACAAGTTCAAGGTGAAGCAGCGAGTGCTGATGTAGACGCTGCAAGAAGCAGCTTCTGAAGCACCTGGTGAAGGTGGCTGCAGTAAATAACAGATTTTCAGCAGAGATGAAACAGACGTATTTGGAAGAAAATGCCATCTAGTACTTTCATTACTAGAGAGAAGTCCTGGGTTCAAAGTATCAAAAAACAAGCTGACTCTCTTGTTATGAGGTAATGTAGCTGGTGACTTTAAATTTTTGAAGCCAAGCCTGATTTACCATTGTAAAACCTAGGGCCCTTAAGAATTACTGTACATCTACTCTGCCCATGCTCTATAAATGGAATAACAAAGCTTGGATGACAGCGTGTGTCTTATCAGCATGGTTTACTGAATATTTTAAACCCACTGTTGAGGACTACTGCTCAGAAAAGATTGATTTCAAAATATTACTGCTCACTGACAAGGCACCTAGTCACCCAAGAGCTCTGAAGGACAAGTACAAGGAGATTACTGCTGTTTTCATGCCTGCTAACACAACATCCATTCTACAGTCCGTGGATCAACTTTCAAGTCTTATTATTTCAAAATACATTTCAAATATATTTTGTAGGGCTATTAACTGCCATAGTGAGTGATTCCTCTAATGGATCTGGGCAAAGTACACTGCAAACCTAAAAAGGATTCGCTTTCTAGATGCCATTAAGAACATTTGTGATTCATGAGAGAAAGTCAAAACATCAACATTAACAGGAGTTTGGAAGATGATTCCAACTCTCATGGGTGACTTTGAGGAGTTCAAGACTTCAGTAAAGGATGTCACTGCAGATGTGGTGGAAATAACAAGAGAACTAGAATGAGAAGTGCAGCCTAAAGACATGACTGAACTGCTACCATCTCACCATCAAACTTGAATGGATGAGGAGTTACTTCTTATGGATGAGCAAAGAAAGTGATTTCTTGTAATGGAATCTACTCTTGGTGAAGGTGACGTGGACACTGTTGAAATGACAACAAATTAGGAGATCACATAAACTCGGGTGATGAAGCAGTGGCTGGATTTGAGAAGACTGACTCCAATTTTGGAAGTTGTTCTACGGTGGGCAAAATGCTATCAAAGAGCATCACATGCTACAGAGAAATCTTTTGTGAAAGGAAGAGCCAATAGATGCAGCAAACTTCATTATTGTCTTGTTTTAAGAAATTGCCACAGCCACCACAAACTTCAGCAACCACCACCTGGATCAGCCAGCAGCAGTGAACATCAAGGCAAGATTCTCCAGTGGCAGAAGGATTAGGACTTGCTGAAGACTCAGATGATCATTAGCATTTTTTAAGTAGTAAAATATTTCTAAAGTATGTATGTGGTTTTTTAAGACATACTGCTATTGTACATGTAACAGACCACAGCATAGTATAAACATAACTTTTATATGCACTGGGAAGCCAAAAAAATTGTGTGACATTTTATTATAAAATCTGTTTTATTGTGGTGTTCTGAAATTTCCAAGGTATGCCTGTAGCTCCCTAAAAAATTCTTTCAATATAGCCTCAAGATAGTCAAATGACTGACTTTTCAAAGCTAAACTAACATGCCAGATCTGGAATATAAAATAGCAAATGAAGCAAACTTCTAAAAGGGTGTTACTCATGGTATATCCATAACAAAATGGGAAATTGTTCATAATTATTCGCTTCACTAAACAAATATGCTAGCTCAACATTTTTATAAAAAGCAAATCATTAATTAGCTAATGATACTAGTGTGAGGTAATCAGGAATAAATGCAAGTCTAGACATATTCCTGTGCCTTTAAGAAACTACTGTAATTTTGTAATATTCATTGCACTAATTATAGTATATTATCTTATCAACTAGTGCAGTAGAGGGAGTTGATTCTCCTAATTGCTGCTGCTGCCATTAGTCACTGTCGCATTATAGGCGTCAGTGTAATTGCGGAGATGGGCTTATACGAGGCAGGCCCCAGCGAGCGCACGTTTATCTTCAGCTTTCTGCCCTACCAACTCTCAACTCTTCAGCAGTTCCCCAGTTCCGATTAACCTCTTCAGCAACAGCCTCATCAAGAGAACCCCTGATTTTATAACAGTTGATACTGGATTATCTTGCCAATGAACACCATGCTTCAAAAACCTAAATGTCTTTGTACAAAAAAAGAATTACGCGACTTAAGAACGCAAATCCAAATCCCAAGTCAGTCTTTCATTTGCTTCAATTATTTAGAGTCAAGTGAGGCATAAATAATAATTTGAAGGTGTTTCTTTAGGATATTAAGACTAGGATTTATCAATTTTATTTATGAATATTGAAAAGACATTTTCTGCTTGAAAAAAGCTAACACACACAGAACAAAAGAAGTGCTTGACAGAACTTCAAGTATTACTGCTATAGAAATTTTATTACCATTTTTCTGTTCACCACTGAATGTGATAAAATTGTCTTCTTTATTAATTTAACCCCCTTACCGCACCTACTAATAAGATGGAAGCCTAACATAATCCGTGATTTATCTGAGTTTCTAAGCTTTTGGTAAAGGATTTTATATAACTACTAGAGCTGACCACAAAGGAGATGTCGCTTTTTGATTTACTCCAATTCTAACATTGTGGGGGGAGGAAAGTGATTTCATCTGAAAAGAAAGCTGCTGTCTCCTTTGCCCAAACCTTTTGATGAATAACACTATCAGGAACATCACGGGGTCCTGCTCACCCCATGATCTTACTTTGCAAGAGAAGTTAAATCATGGGAGGGAGGAGAGGGAATGAAAAGAAAGAGCAGGGGGAGAGATGAATGAGCAAAGACAGTTCCAGATGGGAACTGAAGCCACATAGAGTGTTCTGTAAAACTAAGCAGCCTGTGCATGTGTTTGACTCTGATCCTTCAATAAACCTATTGTAAACCTACTTTCCTAGAAAACACAGTGGAAGTTAAAGCGGCTGCTATATTGAAATTAATTCTACTTTACGTTCTGAGTCCTGCACGAGCTTAGCTGCCTTGTAGTCCGAAAGAACTATTCACGAAGCCTCTTTATTTTCTTTATGTTCCGTGGTAATCCTATAGGCAAGCATTTTATTTTTGTTTTTATCTTTTCCTTAATTTGATTTCTGGCACAGGATGAACCAGAGTTCACAGGTCATTCGGCAAGACAGACAGAGTAGCGGAATGAGGTAAAGTATTTTACGTACCAGTTTTTGATGATGAACTTCGTATCCTGAGTCATGTCGGAATTCTGCATCCATCTTCACTTCAGAGATCTCCTCCGTCTTGATGTTTGTCAACCCAGAACCTGTATTATATCATAATTAAAATATGCGGGACAACCAATTAGTTTTATTCACAAACAGTAACATTATAAGACAAAGCCTACCCAAAACTTCTTTCTAGACCTGAAGTTAGAGGAAAATTAATGACTTTCTTCAAGAAAAATGATACCCTACATTTAAATCTGTAGTTATTACCTATTTTAAACAAAAAGAAATGAAAGGGTAAAGAAATCTGAACATAAGGCTTCTGCTGCCTTTAAACACATGCTGTAATTTTTGAAAACAGGGGAAAAGCAGAAGTTAAATGCTGGTTGTGAGGCTGGCAAGGATTTGTTTCTGGAATATGTTGGCTTGGCTTAGCAGCTTACTGTTTGGCCTATTATGTGTCTTTTTCCATGTGCACTCATTACTTCAGAAATAATAGTAAAAGGCTTTAAAAATGAGCATTAATTACCTGGTAGAACAAAACTGCTACTTTGGAGCTTTGTACCAATTACAAATAAATTATGTTCATGTGTCTATGCAGTGAAGCATTGTAAAAATTATATAATTTTAGTTAAGTGTTCCAGTTATAGATACAGATTGTAATTGGTTCATCTGCTGAATAACGAGCTACAGTACATAATTTTTAAAAGGCTTTTTTGGGACTAACAGAATTTATAACCTACAAACTCTTCCTTCTCTATAAATTGCGATATGATTCTTAACACTCATTGTTCTGATGAATTTCATTATTCAAATAATAATTTGAAGCTTAAAAACAAAATGCAAAGTCATTTAAAAAACAACATTAAGTAAAAAGTATAAATGTCAGTGTCCATACTGTAACATTTAATTATCAAAAATCAGAATCTTAGGATGAAAAGGGCTTTTGAAGTCACCTCCTCTTCAGTGTTCCCACCCAGGAGCAGACTGTCAGCTCCCATTTGAACACAGAGGAATGTGTCAATTTCTCTCCATTTTTTGAAAGATTTGCCTACCAGAATGGCCTTTTTTTACATGAAGCCAGAATCAGTTTCCCCGTCCTTTGAGCCTGGTTCAACACAGAGCAAGCCTAATCCCCCCTTCCTCATTAGGGCCTTGAACACCCTTGAACAAGTATCAGATCCCTAAGGAGAGGCATGTCTCTGTGGGTTCTTGTCTTACTGAGGCTACACATTCCCAATTCCTTTGGCTCCCAGGGGAATTCACTTCTTGTTCTTAGCCTAATCACTCTTTCAATCTTGTCTATGAGATGCCGGGAGACTTGTCACACATCTTGCTGACACTGAAAAAGCACAATGTCCACAGCATATGATGTGCCAGTCTAACAGCTGAGCCTATACAAGGAGAAGGTAAAGGCAATCTGACAAAACCTAGGAAATCCACGCTGGCTGTGACGTAGCACCATTTCCTCATCCAACTATTCAAAAAGCTTCCACTTGATAACCTATTTGAAAAGAGACTCATGATCAATGTCAATCTATACCTGGCTTGTAGATTGTGAAGCTATCTTCTCTCCCTTTTACTATTCAGAATTTCATTTTCCTATCCCTACCTTCCCAGCTTTCCACAAAGACCACAGGCAATAGTTCTATTTTATCTTCAAGTTCTCTTAGCCTGCAATTGGTCTGGGCCTTAAGAACTTGGACGTGGGTAGCAAGATGTCATGGCTTAAAATATATCCACGAATTTGCTGATACTCCTTCCTTCAAGAGGTAGAACTTAATTTCCTTCCCTTGAGTGTGGTCGGGATATAGTGATTTCCTCTAGTGAACAGGGTGTGGTAGAGGTGATGGTGTATGACTTCTGAGACTAGGCCATAAAAGGCACTAAAGCTTCCTTCTTTATCTCTTTCCTGGACCTCCTGGTGCAGGGATGCGAGATACCATGTTGTAGGGACTCAAGCAGCCTTACAGAGTTCACGTGGTAAGGTACTGAGGTCTCCTAATAATAGCCACATGAGAGAGCCGTTTTGGCAACAGACCCACCAGCCCCAAGCAAACCTTCAGATGACTTCAGCTCAGGCAATGTCTTAATTGAAAGCACACGAGAGATCCCGTGCCAGAACCATCCAGCTAAATCACACCCCAAATCCTGATCTATAAAAACTATAAGAAACTAATGCTTGTTGTTTTAAGCTGATAAATTCTGGGGTTATTTGCTAAATAGCAATAGGTAACTAATGGTCTAGGGCTTTGTTTTCTCATGTTAATCTATTGTTTTCTTTTTTTGTTTTTGTTTTTGTTTTTTTTTGAGATGGAGTATTGCTATTGTTGCCCAGGCTGGAGTGCAATGGCACGATCTCAGCTCACTGCAACCTCTGCCCCCGAGTTTAAGCAATTCTCCTGCCTCAGCCTCCTGAGTAGCTGGGACTACAGGCATGCACCACCACAATCGTCTTAATTTTTTTGTATTTTTAGTAGAGACGGGGTTTCTCCATGTTGGTCAGGCTGGTCTTGAACTCCCAACGGCAGGTGATCTGCCCACCTTGGCCTCCCAAAGTGCTGGGATTACAGGCATGAGCCACCCCGCCCGGCCTATGTCGATCTATCTTGGGCTTTAATTTCCTTTCATCACAAGTTCATTCTCTTTAATAAAGACATAAAAGGCACAATGAAAGTCGGACAGTTTTCCTTTCTCGTCTCTTTAACTCTGGTCTCCTCAATGACCCAACCCTCAATCCCCAACTCCTTACCAAGAGACCCACAGAACTCTCTATTCTTATTTTCTTACTTTAATATTGTAAGTATTTTTTGCAAGTTTCAACTCATTCTGCTGAAACTAACTTTTCTGACACTTATTTTTGTAGGGTAGTGATGCTAAAACTCTTTTAATTCCCACTGGTTGTATATTTTTATCTTTCTATAGCCCTTTTACATCTGAGACCTTGTATAACCAGTGATTTCTTTACAGCTCACTTCTTTTCTGTTACTAAGATCTGGCAACTTGCCAGGCGTGGTGGGTCACGCCTGTAATCCCAGGACTTTGGGAGGCTGAGCCAGGCGGATCACTCGAGGTCAGGAGTTTCAGACCAGCCTGGCCAACATGGTGAAACCCCGTCTACTAAAAATACAAAAAAAATTAGCCAGGCAAGGTGGCACACATCTGTAATCCCAGCTGCTCCAAGGCTGAGGCAAGAGAACCACTTCAACCCGGGAGGTGGAAGTTGCAGTGAGCTGAGATCGCACCACTGCACTCCAGCCTGGGTGACAAAACAAGACTCTATCTCAAAAAAAAATAATAAAAATAAAAAAAAATCTGGCAACACAATAGGTTAGAAATATATTTCTGAGATTTTTAAGAAAACTTCCTTGAATAGTGTTCACTTTTAGATTTCGGGGCCAAATATTTATACTGAAAAATAAAAGTAAAGAATGGCTCTTGGCCAGGTGCAGTGGCTCATGCCTGTAATCACAGCCCTTTGGGTGGCTCAGCCGGGCAAATAGTTTGAGCTCAGGAGCTTGGGACCAGCCTGGTCAACATGGCAAAACCACGTCTCTACTAAAATACAAAAATGAGCCAGGTGTGGTGGCATATGTCTGTAATCTCAGCTGCATGGGAGGCTGAGGTGGGAAGATAGCTTGAGCCCAGAAGTGGAGGCTGCAGTGAGCCGAGATCATGCCACTATACACCAGCCTGGAAACAGAGACAGACCCTGTCTCAAAAGAACAAAAACAAGAGCTCTTCACTAAAAATTTTACAAGCCTACACTATTTTTGAAATGATACTGTGAATACTTTTGGTGGTCCCAAAAAAAAAATTTTCAATTAATGTTATCAAGTCAGCATGACATATAAATTAATGTTTACAGCTCAATCGTTTGAGAGGCTCTTAGCAGAGAGAGCTCTTGCTATAATAGTTCATTTCTGTTTAGCATGAATAAAAGTCTTCATTTAGTGAAGACTTTCTACATTAAGAACATCTTACCAAAAAAAGAAAAAAATCAACAAGCTCGCACATAGGGAAATAATAATAATAAGGTGATACTACATGTAATAAAATGTGACAAGTAGTTTTAAATAAATGGCAGGGACTGGCCAGGTGTTTAGCCTGAGGTCAGGAGTTCGAGACCCGCCTGGCCAAAATGGTAAAAGCCCGTCTCTACTAAAAAATACAAAAATTAGTCGGGCATGGTGGCAGTTGCCTATAATCCCATCTACTTGGGAGCCTGAGGCAGAATTGCTTGAACCCTGGAGGCGGAGGTTGTAGTGAGCTGAGATAGCGCCACTGCACTCCAGCCTGGGCGATAAGCGCAAGACTTCATCTTAAAAAAAAAAAAAAGAATAAACCTTAAAATAAATAAATAAATGGCAGGGACCCTGATTTCAGGTTAAGAGGTCTTTCCTGAGTTGTGCTGACTTCACCCTAAGCCCTGGTGACTCCCTTAAGTCATGATGAGTAGACTTCACCCTAAGTTCTCTCTCCCTTAAGTCATGATGAGTAGACAGAGCCTGTTCATGTGTGGGCTGAGGGAGGTATGCTCTTCATGACACCTCTTGCATGGCTTGGGGTCAAGGACCTGGCTTCCCTTTATTTGGACTGGAGAAGGGTGGTAATGCATTATAACAGAAAGGGTAGCTTTCTACCCTATGTGAAGAGCTTGCTAATGTATTTTTTTTTTATTCTGGTCAAACTGTATAATTAGTCCACCAGAGTCTATTTTTCTTTGGAAATAAGCCAGAAGGAGGAGCTATAATGGCTCTATGCCTCGAAATCACCACTGTTATTACTGTGGTCCCTACTTGACATTGGATCCTGGCAGTTACCATATTCTGGCTTTTTAGATATGAAAGTTAAGGAGAAGCCATTTTCCTCAGTCATGATTATAAAGCACTGGGTAGGAGGAAAACAAAAACCTTTTTTTAACTTGCTTCTGAGTGACAATAGTGATTATTCAAAAACAATGCCACTACTGGAATGACATGACAATCTTGTAGAGGGTTTCTAAGTTTGGAAAGGCTAAAGATATAATTGGGCACATTAGACTCCAGTGTGTGGTCTCCAAAATGTGATGAAGAAGAACCAAAACGATGCTACAAATGTTTGATAAACTCACTAGAAGCACAAAAATATAGAGCACAAGCATACCTTAATACATGCGCAGTCAACAGCGCTATGCATAGACAAACCTCAACTAGAATCTTCCTCACTTCATATCTGAGCATTCTTTCTCAACTTTAGGCATCTTACTGGGCAACCCAAGCCTATGCTGTGTATGAAAGGACGCTTGGCCTAGGCCACCCTCTCCTCTGAATAGAACTGTTCCCTTCTTCTTTGCCAATCCAGGTGCCTCAAATCTTTCATAACCTCTCTGGAGGCTCATCTCCAGCAAGATCGCTACTTAACCCACCCCTGGGGTTAGTACTCCATCTGTTCACATCACAGAACTTTCTTGTTGGCACTTATGTTGCTTTGTATTTCTTTGTCTTCCGAATTCCACCTCGTGTTTCCAAATATGCAAAATTCCTTCTATTATACTTCTAGCTCCTGAGAGCAGGGACCCTGCTATTTAATTTCTTTCAACCCTAGAAAGAATTTAGTGCAGTGGTGGGGCGTGGTGGCTCATGCCTGTAATCCTAGCACTTTTGGAGGCCAAGGTGAGCGGATCACCTGAGGGCTGGAATTCGAGACCAGACTGACCAATGTGGAGAAATCATGTCTCTACCAAAAAATACAAAAAATTAGCCAGGCATGGTGGCGCATGTCTGTAATCCCAGCTACTCGGGAGGCTGAGGCAGGAGAATCACTTGAACCCGGGAGGCAGAGGTTGCAGTGAGCCGAGATCACGTCATTGCACTCCAGCCTGGGCAATAAGAGCGAAACTCTGTCTCAAAAAAAAAAAAAAAAAAGAAAAGAAAGAAAGAATTTAGTGCATTGATCTTTGTGAAATCTCCAAGTGACATAACATTCTTACTGTTATGAGAAAGATTTTGGATGGTTTTCTCCCACGTGTATGATAACATTAACTATGCTCTAGTTCTTCCTTTGAAACACATGGTTTTTGTTTGACAATGTTTTATAGTGTCCTTTTTATGTTAGATTTAGATGTAAAAAAAAAATTTTTTTTTTTTTAAAAGAATAGGCTAGGCATTGTGGCTCATGCCTGTAATCCCAGCACTCTGGGAGGCTGAAGTGGATCACCTGAGGTCAGTAGTTTGAGACTAGCCTGGCCAACATGGTGAAATTCCATCTCTACTGAAAATACAAAAAAATTAGCTGGGCATGGTGGCGCGTGCCTATAGTCCCAGCTACTTGAAAGGCTGAGGCACAAGAACTGCTTGAACCCTGGAGGTGGAGGTTGCAGTGCGTCAAGAGGATGCCACTCCACTCCAGCTGGGGCGACAGAGTGAGACTCTGTCTCAAAAAAAAAGAAAATTTTTTTAAAAAAGAAAAAAACATTGACTGGTAGTGTTACCCTTTCCTTGATATTTTAACAGTAACATATAGGCTCTGCTGGCTCAATGTAGAAATTTGATAAAATAGAGTCAAATGAGTGCTTTCTAAGTTACGTTTTATACTTGTAGATGAAAAAGCATGTCTTTTAAAAATAAAGTGAGACACATCATGAAAAAAGTCTCAAGGTAAATGACCAACCTGAGCTGGCTGTGGTTCAACTGACTCTCAGCCCGAGGCCTTACAAGTTGGCTGAATACAATAGGAATGTCAACTCCTGGCCCCTTGAGATTCCCTTACATGACACTGACAATAAGGAGGACATCAGAAGAACTGAAACTGTCTCTGACTCACTATAATTTAAGTTCCCCTTAAAAACCAGAAATTCATAAACTCAGCGAGACCAGCTGTCAAGATGTGTCATGCTACCATCTCCGCTGCCACTGTTCATCACAGCATAAAGGCATGAAGATGCCACAAGACAGACTCTGAGTCTTCATCAGTGACGGTGCTTGGAGGCAGTCAGGGCTCGAGCCTGTGATGGAAGTAAGAGAGACAGGGCCTCCTCCTGGCTCTGCTACTGACTGCATCTGAACCAGGCAGCAAAGGCTGACCTCTGTGTATTAATATCTTCAAAGAAGGTTAATTCCCTGTTCTTTGACTATTGCATGGGGATGGGATAAAGAAGAAAATAAATATGGGAAGGTATGTTTTATTTGCGATTAAAATCTCCCTAGAATATACTGATTTGTCAATTCAGTAACTTCCTTCCTCTTTCGGATTCACTGAAAGCACTGGCTAGTATCAGTTGGGTGAGGTTGTTCACGGAGTAGATACAGGCATGTAGATGCTTCTGTTATGCTCTGACATTATTCATAAAATAAGAATGTGTTTCTTCTTAATGCTTGTGAAACTGCAAAAAATGAAGTGTCTATTTCAGTGTTAATGAGATTTTTAAGTAATATAAAAAATAAAGGGCTTATGTGCAAAATTATGCATACACATCTGTTGTGTTACTTTAGCCACTCATTGAGAATAAGCACATACAACCCACAAAAGAGAAGATGTATTTTTGGCATTGGAGAGAAACCAATGCTGGTATTTTCAGGAAATCATGTCTACTTCAGTAACTGATTGAAGTTTGAGCCCAGTTTAGTTAGAAAAGGACCCATCTGGATGCCAAACGATAAAGAAGAGAGGTTCACGTTGGTAACTAAGTCATCACCTGATCATCTACAACTGTCTGGGCTTCTGTTTTTAAGGATTGGTTCTATATATTCTGCTCTTTTTTTTTTTTTAGGGAAAAAAAAAACAACCCCAAATTTGGAAGGGCTCTCTTTTAGGTTTCAAAAGGAAAGCTCAGAAACAAAAAACACATCACTTCACTCAGAACTTGGGAAATGAAGAATAAGGAAAAGTCAAGGGGAATTTCAAAAAGTTTGGTTTCTGAGGTCACTTCAAATTTTAATCTGCAGTAAGTACAATTGAGAGAGGCTTAAAATGCAGAAAGGAGATGACGTCTGCTCGAGTGAAACACAAGATGCGGAGAGGCGGAAGTCAAGCGGGTCCAATACCTGGTCGAGTGGTCAGTCCTCGGTCAGCAGCAGGGCGGGCGTCGACAGGCTCGACTGGGCGCAGGAAGCAAGAGCCACAGAAAGCAAACAAGACAAATCAAGATGGTAAGTCATGGCTCCCGAACACAGTAGAGCAGGGCAAAAAGCATATGCAATAAACAAGTTACAAAAAAGGAGCAGCCAGAAAAGAACCACAGTGAGTAAATCCCGCATCGAGGACCAGGAGGGGCACCACTTCAAAACAGCTTATCGCTATTGATGTGCTGGTCCTGCTCCTTAGTTTTCCTAAT
Source organism: Aotus nancymaae (assembly GCF_030222135.1). NCBI lineage: Eukaryota > Metazoa > Chordata > Mammalia > Primates > Aotidae > Aotus > Aotus nancymaae. The sequence goes on from NW_026988435.1 coordinate 29,596,565, forward strand.
AAAAGCCCTCACCAGGATACGCAGCAACATCAAAGAAGAGAGGATAGGGAGGGTGGATTTTCCTCTGAGCTAGTTTAGAGATAGTTTCTTGGCTTTTAATTAGAAATAAAATATATCATTCCCAGCCTAGCAGAAAACCTTAAAGATACTTCCTTTTACAACTGTCCAATCTTGTCTTATTTTACAGTTAATTAACTACAAAAGGACTCTGTTAAATTTCCAGGGGAAGTGCAAATATGACTTTATCAGGAGAGCAAAGTTTTACCACATAATCTGCCATTTAGCAAGTCAAATTTGTCCTTAGGATGAGGGTAGAAGAGGGAAACCACAGTCTGTCTTTCTCTGTCTTTTTCAGAAAGGCTGGTTTCCATTTGACAGATGATAAACAGCTGAAACACGAGGATATTTCATTATATATTTGCCATTGTTCACAATTTTTCCTTTGTATATGTTCTGGGTCTGACCCAAAGAAAGCAGTGTGGACAGCACGATATTCCTCACCATCGTCTGACATTTCCAAACCACTTCTGATGCTCAGAACATATTTCCTTGTTTTACACTGGTGTCTGAAGAAACGAGGAATAAAGACAGAGGTGAAACTTTTAGGATTAATAAATGGTCACAGGGCAAATGAAGCCATGGGGCAGAGGTGCAGAGGGAAGCCCCTTTGGTAACGTGGCAAGTGTAAAGGTAAGAAGGTAAGACAAAGCGAGCACAGCTGCTGAGAGAGAGACGGTGTGCTCGATGAGATGGCTTCTGACAGTTTCAGTAAAACCATCCAGCCTACTGACGCACACGGGCCAGGCATTCAGAGGTGGGATTCTCAGTCCAAATCGATTCTGGATGCCACATGTTAACAGAAACAGTGAGGGAGAAAGAAGGGGCAGTGAGCCAAGTATCCAAAATATAAGCAAATATTTCTGGGAGCACTAGGACATTTGGATGAAATAAAAGAGAAAAGTGGTTTGGTCCTTTCTCATGTAGAAACTGGCAGCATGGTGGAGTCGGAAGGAGGCGGAGGCATCTAATCCTAGGCCTGGGCCCAACATTTACAACGTCCACGACCTTGGGCAAGTGCCCACTTCTGTGGCTGTTTCTCCATAGGGAAATAGAAATGTTCACATCTGCATCTTCTAATTATAGTGAGGAACAAATAACCTTTTTTTTGAGACGGAGTTTCACTCTTGTTACCCAGGCTGGAGTGCAATGGCGTGATCTCAGCTCACTGCAACCTCCACCTCCTGGGTTCAGGCAATTCTCCTGCCTCAGCCTCCTGAGTAGCTGGGATTACAGGCATGCGCCACCATGCCCAGCTAATTTTTTGTATTTTTAGTAGAGACGGGGTTTCACCATGTTGACCAGGATGGTCTCGATCTCTTGACCTCGTGATCCACCCGCCTCGGCCTCCCAAAGTGCTGGGATTACAGGCGTGAGCCACCGCGCCCGGCACAAATAACCTTTAAAGCCTGTTTCCGACACTACCAAATACTACAGAACTGCACTGATTAAACAGTCTATTATTAAACATTCCACAGTAACTACTGATGTGAGAATGCCTACTCTTTAGTACTTCACTAGTGCATTAGAGGAAGACACATGTCACTTCCTTCTGCAACTCCTAAATACATTTTGACAATGAAGTTTGGTTTTTCTATATTTCATCTTTTTTCCTATTTGCAACAACCTGTAATGAGTAACTGTGTTACTCCTTGTAAAAATGCAGTTAGTTGAAAGGTCATTGTACTTTTTGAGAATTTCCTGATGACCAGGGAATCAACTGGTGCTTCGACTGCAGTTAAGAACACACCAAACCACAAGCTCGAGGGCAAACATACACCGTGAAGTGGTGGTGAGCACATACATCAATAGTTACATTATTAGAAAATGTATATGCAACTCAGGGGGACGTAGGTGTACGTGTGGTTTAAATGTAGGCTGAAGAGCTGGTAGTCCCAAGGGCCACTGTTAATGTCACTACTTATTTTCTCTGTGATCTGGGGCAAATCACATTCTTTCTGAACTTCGGTTGTGTCACAAAGTAAATGGTTTTTCCAGGGTTCAAATATGTATACTCATGTGAAATAAACTTAAAAATGTATCGTCCTATCATTTTTCTGCCTCCCCCACCTCGCCCTTTTTTTAAAAATAGGCATGTATTATTTAAAAACAGTAATAAAACCTGTCTTATTTTTTTAGGAAGATTAAACAAAACTAGTTTCAGTGACTTAAAGCCTAGTCTGCTTTAAAAGATTGAAGCTGATTTAGTATGAATAAATCCTCAAAAAATAAGTAGCCCAGGGAGCAGACATTAAAAAACAGCTCTTTTTTAAAAGGCAATTATGACATCATTGCCCCCCTCCCCCTGCCAAAAAAGCCACACACCAACAAAATAAAGTAGAGTATTATTTCCCAATCCATTGCAAACACTTTCCCATTTTTCCAGTGGACCTTTACTTAACCAGAAAGTAACTTCGTCAATAAAGTGTTAAAAACATTTTCCACTGACTGTTTAGTAATTTAAAAACAAGAAATAGATGATCCTATCTTGAACTTTTAATAGAGTTAAAATTAAATGTAAGCAGAAATGAGTTATTCCCTTGCTCTCAGCAGTTTTGAATCAAATCCTTTGCTGTAAGAGGAGAGAAACAGAATGGTCAGACCTCCGGGATTTTTGAGTTTGTTACTTCTGGTGTTCTTTGTAATAAACCTAAACTATTAACAGTGCTGCCTTACACCAACTCTGTACCAGGCCTAAGGTAATGAGGAATCAGCAGTGTACCAGTTTTATATATAGATAAGAGGCCTGACAAGAACTGGTTTGTAAGTTTAATGAAATATTAATTTAATCTAAATTTCCACATTTAAATTAGCTTTCTCGTTGCCTCTATAAAGCTAATTAAAAATATACTAGAAGGCAGCTCCACTTTGCAAATACATCCATACAGTCTTATAACACCTGCTGTGTCTCTTTTAAAATATTACAGTATTTTATCTACATATTATATCTATGTATTATTTACAAAGAGGCAGACTGTTGGCCACAAAGACTTCCTGGTGGTCACTGCAGGCTACGCAGCTCTTTGTGCTGGCCTTCCCAGGCAGTCAGGAAAAAGCAGAACAAACACAAATGTCATTAACACTAATGCTTCCAGCCATACCATCTCACGATCTGCAAGCACAGTTCTGTAACAACGGCTTCATTTCAGTTTAGCCATTCATTTAGGTTTTGTGGATGTGAAAACCAAAGAAAAAACATTTCTTGAGACAAATTGCAGCTATTCAAGAGTATATCATACTGGAAAACTGTGTTTGTGATATGCTCATTTTCTCAATGTAAATTTAAAAAATGGGCATCAGATCCTCCTCTGGATTTCGCTGATTGTTCTTGAGAAAAACAACAAATTTTTGGTAAGCATTTGAAACTATGATAATAAGGACTGCATGAAGAATGAAAGGAAATCCTTTAAGTTTAGATATTTTCAGTAGCTCTATGTGTGTGTGCGTGTGTGTGCACATCTGTAAAAAGAAAGACTAACAAGTTTCTGGGGAGAGGTGGGAGACAGCATGAGAAGAGAGATGGCTTTAGGACTGTAACTCATTATGTGGCTTATTATATTCATTATTTTAAGGCTATATTGTTCAGGTCATACAGTGATTCATCTTGAGACAGGCTGATAAAGTCTCTCTAATAAGATCCTGGTTCCATTTAAAAAAAAAAACAGAGCTACCACTGAACATTTACTATGTTCCAGGAATTTTGCTAAGAGCTTTTTTTATGCCTTCTCATTTAATGCTCATACTATATCTCTGAGGAATTGTTATCAACCTTATTTTAAAGACAAGGAAAGAGCCAGAGAGGTTAAGTAACTTGCTCATAAGCACAGAGCAGAGCTGGAATTTAAAGTCAGGCCTGTATCATTCAGGAGTTCAGGAGTGTGGGGTAGTATTTAATATCCTATGAGATGGTGGAGAATGTGGAAGTGTTTTTGATCGTCACTAAGACAGGTGAGGAGGGAGGACCCTATTGGCCTTTGGTGGTTGGGGAACAGAGATGTCAGATGCTGTGCGCAGAGAAATCCCAGTAAGTACAAACTGCCCTGCATTCTACCTGGTTTGCTCACTTCCCAGTGGACATAAAGGTGTTTACAAAAATGTGAATCCAGAACCTAACTCAATTTTCAACATAAAACACAAAGCATCTTGGCAGTTTTTAATTTGAAAAATCCTATCATGGGCATTTCTGCTACTTATAAAACCCAAATCACTGAAACAGCACACTGAATCAGCTTGTATCCAGCTTTGTCACATCCATACAGGGACGAACACACGACTATGCCACTGTCTCCACTTGTCATCAGGCCTGTGTACTTGCATGCTGAAAGATGTATTACCAATTACGTCCATTATACTAGTTTTTCTCCCCAAATGTTGGCCGTCAATTTTATTTAAAAATTAATTTTGAGGAGGCTTTTCAAATTGATTGCTTTAAAAGGAGTGTCAGGACTGATAATGAAGAGTACCACAACTCAAGACTCTGACACTGCAAGTACTACTGCCTCCCAATATTGTTATGTAAGGTTTCACTGTTCAAACAGAATCCTTATTTAACAAGAATATCAGCTCTTTTCATGAGGCCCAGGCAACGTAATAGCTGCACGTTTGTCAAGTATCCAGAAGTACTTAATCAAGGTCTTTGCTCAAATGGACATCCTGGCAATACCCAAGGGTTTCAGTGTATATGTGTGTGTGTGTGTACACGCATGTGTGTGCACACAGACTGTCTCCTAGGGCTGATGCTACAAGCTCTGCTATTAGCAAAAGAGCAAATTTAGTGTGCATTCAATTTACAAAATGAGGTCAGACATTTTTCACTAAAAATTCTCATTAGAGACTGAATGAAGAGGACTTTCAATGACCAAAATATATCTACCTGCAAAAAAAAATGACACAATCAGGCCGGGCATGGTGGCTCGCACCTATAATCCTAGCACTTTAGGAGGCCGAAGTGCGCGGACTGCCTGAGCTCAGGCGTTTGAGACCAGCCTGGGCAACATGGTAAAACTCCATCTCTACCAAACAATACAAAAAATTAGCTGGGTGTGGCAGCGTGTGCCTGTAGTCACAGCTATTCGAGGGGCTGAGGCAGGAGAATGGCTTGAACCTGGGAGGTGGAAGTTGCAGTGAGCCGAGATCATGTCACTGCACTCCAGCCTAGGCGACAGAGCAAGACTCTGTCTCAAAAAAACAAAACAAAACAAAAAAAAGAACCCGACACAACCAGCACTCTAGTAATAATAGGGCAGTTATTCAGGACTTTGATAATGAACTGTCACTAAAATTTTTTCTTCTATGTGATTAAGAATTATTTTCATAAATGGTAGAGTTTTAATTATTTTTTACATCATCAGTAACATTGCTGTTTGCATCTGCTATTACTATAAGGTACCCTTTTTGAATTAAGTAAACAAATTTGGGGTGACGACTCACATTGTGAAAATAGTCTATATATTTTCGGCAAGGGTTCTTTAAAAAAAATCCTGCCCAGTGCACTTAAGGTCTAATATTAGATTCAGATGTAGTCTGAGGAGAGTACTACTTGCATTTTATAAGGTGTATTATAAATATGAAGCCTCCATCAACATTTGTTGCTTTAATAAAGGAAATAAGGTAAAATCCTGCTGTGTTCTTGAAAAACATGTTATTCGCATCTAGAAATCAAGGTGTTTGTGTGTTAATAATTTTATACTTCTGAACATGTAGTGAAAGAAAGGGAAAGATGCTCTCGCCTGAACAGATTATTTCTGCTAAGAAATCCCTATAAAAAAGTATGCCGTCTACTGCACAAATGTGTTGACAGAGGAGAATCGTAACTTCTCTGAGATATCAAACGAAAACAACATTTAGAGCAATGTGCTTCTTAATTTTGGCAGCTGCCTTAAATTTAATTTTCTAAACACAAATTAGGTCTTCAGCAAAATTAAATTTTATTTATATGTAGTTCTCTATCTTTGCCTTTCACATTTAATTCAATTTGAAATTTCATGTACAAATAAGTAGCCAATGAAGACTACTTTGGTGCCTGCCGAATCTCCATCTCTGCAAGCCCTATCAAAACTCCTCTCTGTTGGCAAACTGTAATTTCCCTTATTTCCCTACTTAAATGCTTTCTGCGAAGGTGGTATTCTAGGTCATTATGTCATAAACACAAGTTGAATTTTGCGTTTCCATTCCAGAGGGAACAATATACCCCACAGTTAAAAAACATTTCTAAAAAATTCCTACCAAAAGTCATCAATTAAGAACTGAGTCTCCTGGAGTCTCCATTTCCTGATTTGAAAAAGTCATAAAATTAATAGATGACATACAGTACATGCTCTTTATGTATCTGCTTTTATTGTTATATAATGTATCATTTTATATGAAGAAGAGGAACTGGAAAATAAAAAGTAGAAGAATGTTATTGCCACACATTTTCCATGTGAAGAACCGCCTTTTCAATAATACACTGTGGCTCCCCTTAGTACAGGAGTTTTCACTCGAAGGATAGTATTCCCTAGAATGCAGACCTGGACATTTTGGAAACAAGAGGCCCTATACTTGCAAATGTTATGTAGAACATTACCGTTCTGTTTTACCACCTATACAACGGGGCTGTTATCTTTTCTAACAGTTGGCAGTTTACTTGCTTTGCAGCATAAAAAATATAAAGAATAATGTACGCAGATATGATACTATTTTAATGACACAGTAACTCCTAAGATTTACGTTTTAAAGGAAAATTGAAATGAAAATACATCAAAAAAAAAATTCACCATTCAAGAACATACAAAAGACAACTCTCTCTCTCGCACGCACGTATGTATGTCTATATATACCTGCCAGAACGCTCTTGCTGGTTCAGGGGACTCTTACCTTCGTTTTCTGTGTTGGCTGGCACAGAGTCAGCCCCGAAAGAGTGCCACGGCTGGAGATCATCCAGGCTGAACTCCCCATTCACAGGAAGAAGCTCCACGGTGGTTTTTGTTTCGGTCAAAGACGGCATGAGGGCATCGTTTCCGTAACTGATCCTTGGTTCACTGATCATGTTGGCCAAGACGTCATCTGAATAGTTTTGCTCTTTCTGAAGCAGCTCATCTAAAACAAACAAAACCATTTCTTTGGTGAGTAACAACAATCACAGCAGCAGCAGGAGCTACCATTTACTTTCTGCCAGGCATGACTTCAACTGCTTTCACGTGCATGATCTCGTTTAGAGCCACGGTGTAGGTACCATTATCATCTCCCTTTGACAGATGTGAAAACTGTGGCACATGGCATTCAAGCCACTTATGCAAAGCTACAGCTCACAAGAGCTCCTGGCAGGATAGGAGTCAGGAGCATGGTAGCCGGCCAGTGTGCTACAGCCTGGCACCCTGAGAGGTGAAAGGGCCACGGGAGTTCGGTTGCCATTTCCTCCTAACACAGTTAGATGTCCCTAATATACAATGATCACACAGGAATAAACACCAGGCTTGGTGTGGCAGCAGTAAGCGAGGCACCATCCCATTGGCTGACAGAGCAGTGAATCTCCTGTCTTACCTAGGACACTTGCAAGCATAAGAAATGTATAAATGGGCCAGCAGTTTGCTGCATTCTTAGACAGGTTTCACTGTTTTACCTTGAAAAAAATCTACATTCCCGAAATGCTCCTCATGCTGCACGATCTATGCCGAGGCAACAAGGAAACAGTTCCCCTGCCCTTCCAGACGTATCCCTGCAGACAGACATCCAGGCTTCTCCGGACTTAACCACCCCGGCTCCCCACATTTCCCAATGTGACCAGACACCAAATATCCTGCCTTTTTCCTCTGTTGCTTCCATTTCCAAAGAACGCTGTCAGTGCCTGCCTACCCCCAACTTTAAAAATTGATTAAACAAGAATCAACTTTATGGAACATCACTGACTTATCTTTTTTTACTGGAAAAAAAAAGAGCTTAGCATATAACCTTATATCATGTGTAATTACTGCTTTAAAAACTGACCCCAGGATATCAAGATCTGAGTCTTCTCTTATGTTACCAAAGATTCACCATGTTTTTCTCTAATTTTTACAAATTAGAGACCAACAGATAGCACTGTGCTATTAACAATAATATTTGATTAACCAGAATGTCATTTTCGAATCATATCTGTGTCAAGAGTTTGCTGTATTATATATTTCAGACACATCACTGGTTTTATTGCTAGAGAAAGATCAGGATTTAAATTTGATTTGTAACATTTTACAGTCATCTTTCAAATTCTTTTATATTGACAAAAAATGTATCTAAAAGATTAAAATTCTGTTCAAATATACCCATTAAAATAATTTCATGGAATAGCATTAAAACATGTGATTAATATCTTTTCATGGAGTCAGTTTTATTGCAAGAGATTTGAAATGATGAAATCCCAAGCAAATCAGCCCTTTTGAAGTCTAATCTGAGTTATAATATATCCCTATTCACTGTGGCACCATTTCTAAAATTTGATATTTGATGCCCGCGATGACCTTTCCCTTACAGATAAAAGGCCCTCATTAGATTTCCTCCAACTTTTTCATGTCTTACAGAGCCCTAGGTAGTGGCAAATAACTTAGCCAATGTCTGATTTAATAAATTAAATGAGCATTTCTTTTACATAAATCTTTTGCTTGTGATTGTTAAGCACTTACTATGCTAAAGAGAGGATATTCTGGAACGTTAATAATTATTGGTGCTTACTTGAGAGGGAATAACCTTTGCCAGCGAGACAGCTCTTGGTCCCCCACCCCACCCCAAGAGCCATGCTGTTCTTGTGTCTTCGTGGTCTTTACAATCACTTACCCTCTCTTTTATCTGGAAATGTTTTTGCTATTTCACATACACAGTACTTAGCTTCTTCCCTGTGATGTCACTGAATAACTCTTTTCACTCTTTTTTTCTCCTCTCTTCATCCCTGTCATTTTCTTCTTGTATCTTTTTCCATCTGTTTCTACAATTCTCCTCTTTGGAAATCCCATCGACTCTTGAAACTCTAAAGACCTCCTACCTTTCGATGAATCTGAAATGTATTTCCCCAGCTTCAACTTCTCCTTCCAACTCAAATCTGTGTATTTCCAACGGTTTGGTGGAGATGCCCACTTAGGGCTCCCTCCTGATCCATGCACTTGGTAGGTACACAACTGTACTCAAGGTCCCTGGCTTTCCCTCCCACCTTTCCTGTTTTCTACATGGCAAAACCATTCTCCCTCCCAGTCACAGGCCTGAATCCTTCAGAACCATCCAGGACTCCCTGCATTTCTTTGTGCCCTGTACTACTGACAAATCCTTTTGCATTCTGTTTTTGAATTCTCTCAGCCATTTCCTGCTCTTCTACATCCCCCTCACCGCGCCTGGGAATATGATTACTTTTCGCCTGGATAATTATGATCGACTCCTCACTGCTTGCTATGGTCTGAATGTCCCCCAGAAGTCATGGGTTGAAACTTAATCTCCACTGTGGTAGTAGTTAAGAGGTAGGGTCTCCTGGAAAGCAAGTCATCACAGTTCCACCCCACCGAATGGATTCGTGCCTTATAAAAGGGCTGGAGAAAATCAGCACAGGTCCCTTTTTGTGCGTCTGCCATGTGAGAACCCAGGGTTTGCTGCTTGAGGATGCAGGCACAAGGTGCCATTTTAAAAGCAGAGAGATCAGGCCCTCTGCTGAGGTTCCTGCGCCTTCATCCTGGACTTCTCAGCCTCCAGAACTGCAGTATTTCTATTGTTTATAAATTACCCACTCTCTCGTATTGTTACAGCAGCACGAACTGACTGAGACTAATCTTTATTTTTTTGTTCCAGAGATCTTTTCCTGACGCAGAGGATTGGCTCCCTCTTCATTTCAGTGGGTCTTTATCTTCTACTGAATTCATTTCAACTCCTCTGCCACATGCTGAAGGCCCTCTGTGGTCCGGGCCTACCCCGTACTTCTAGCCATGAAACTCACAGCTCCTAGCTGTCTATACCACACCTCTCTCTCAGGCTAAACGGCTGGGGTATTCCCACAAAAGACCATGAGTGGCCATCATGACACTTTTGTTCTCTACTCCTGCTATCTCGGAAGCCCATCTCTGCTCATCTACATTATTGGAACTCTTTAGAGCCCAGCTCAAATGCCCTCTCCTGCATGCCTCTCCTCTCCCAAGGCAGGCATTATTATACTGACAGAACAAGGAGACTGAGGCTGGGAGAAAGGAACCAATCTCTTCAAGATCCAATGGCCAGTAAGCACCAGTGCTGACGCCAGCCTTCCCATGTTCAGCCCTTATCTATTTCAGCCTCTCATATTACACAAAAGTAGATGTTGAAATCAGGCAGTGTAAGCATCACTGTTTCAATGTCTTCAGCAGTCTCTGCCACTCTTGTGGATTTGTAAGCTGACTTAATCACTGTTAGTCCTATGGAATGGTTATTGCTTTTGGTCTCCAAATAGGCATTTCTCAGGCAGGGGCAGCTGGAGAGGGCCCTGTACCCATGTCAGCCCTTGGCAGTAAAAACGCAGAGTCACAAAATATCATGGTGAGAAATCTTACACTTGTACTTGACAGAACAGCCAGGGCATCTGAGGTTGAGGTACACTGTGGTACCCCCCTTTTCTCTGTTATACTGTTGGTAGAAAAGTTCTCCAAATGGCCTCCCGCATGCTGAGCCTCATAGTGGTTAATTTTCCTGGTTTATTATGTTCATTTTCAGAAAATGTAAGTGAAAGAATGACAGATTCAAGAAAAGTTACATTTTTAGCAGGGTGAAACACACTTAGCTTTTTTTTTTGGTTGTTGTTCAAAATAGGAAGAAATTCACATTGCTATATTAATTTAACACAGAAAATTAAGAAATAACCACGCCTGGCTGTGCCATTTGGAACAATGATATCAGTTAAGATTTGTTTGTTTATTTATTTTTATTTTGAGACGGCATCTCATTCTGTTGCCCATGCTTCAGTTCAGTGGTGCGATCTCGGCTCACTGCAACCTCCGCCTCTCGGCTTCAAGCGATTCTCCTGCCTCAACCTCCCCAGTAGCTGGGATTACAGGCACGCACCACCATGTCCAGCTAGTTTTTGTATTTTTTAGTAGAGACAGGGTTCCTCCATATTGGCCAGGCTGGTGTCGAACTCCTGACCTCAGGAGATCTATCCACCTTGGCCTCCCAAAGTGCTGGGATTACAGGCATGAGCCACTGTACTCGGCTGTCAGTGTGGTTTTAAGAGAAAAAAAGAGGTAGACATGATGGATGATTATTATCAGAAGTAGAATTCAGTTTTGTCATGAAATGTCCAAGGCAGCCAGCTACCCATAGGCATGATTAAGGGCTCAGGATTTTACCAATGGCTAACACATGGCACTGGGCAATTGGGCCTATGACAAAATACCCAGAACCAAATATGACTATTTCATTGTTCATTCTGAGTGGGGCTTTATCTGACTTCCATGGTGAGACTAATCACACCAAAACCACACTTCTACTACATTAGGGGCCCTGGCGGATTATTCTTTTATCCAAATTAATTTAATACTTTATTACAATGCTCTGATGGCCTGTATTGGGGATTTTCAGAGCTTTTAAGCACCTACATTTGCCAACCGCTGTATTAAACTAAGAGACTTTGCTTATTTTCCTCCTGAGACTTATTATCCCCCCTCTACAAGCTATTTGTTATGACTCAAAATTGTAGCAGTTACCTTTGAAGTGAAGTATCTTCTACAATATCCAGACATTTGAGCCTTGCAGTTAAAAGTGCAAACATTTAATTGAGTTTAGTGATGATAATATTTAACACATGGCTTAAGCAATAACAGAGGTATTTAATTTCAAATACCAAACACATAATGAACCCCATCACCTTGCTCTTTTAAAAATGCTTTGAGGGGGCCAGGCGTGGTGGCTCAAGTCTGTAATCCCAGCACTTTGGGAGGCCGAGGTAGGTGGATCACGAGGTCAGGAGTTCCAGACCAGCCTGGTCAACATGGTGAAACCCCATCTCTACTAAAAATAAAAAAATTAGCTGGCCATGGTGGCGAATGCCAGTAATTCCAGGTTACTTGGGAGGCTGAGGCAAGAGAATTGCTTGAACCCAGGAGGCAGAGGTTGCAGTGAGCTGAGATCACGCCACTGCATTCCAGCTTGGGTGACAGAGCAAGACTCTGTCTCCAAAAAAAAAATGCTTTGAGGATGTATACAAGGCATACTTAAACAGGGGGAAGAAGCCCTATCACTTAGCTATCATTGTAAATACTTAAAAATACTTTAAAGAAAACAACATCAAAAGAGATAATGGTAACTTCATCTTCAAATAGATATATTGTTTTTTTAGACATTCATGATAATTCATTTTGAGAAAAATAGCTTCATAAATAAAAGAACGACTGAATACGAAGCAGATGAATTCATCTAATATTCTTTTCATTATTAATCCACTAGCCAAATGCCTTCTACAAATTTAATGGTCACACTTTAGGTTTCAAGAAAATAAAATTTATAGGCATTAAACCAATCGGTTATCTTTTATAAGTGTCAGTTATAATTATTGAACAGCCTTTTCCATACATTGAACACAGGTGAGTTGGAGAATTTCTTCACATAAAGTAGGTGCTACCTCAGCCTTTCCCCTGTAAAATTCAACTGTTAAAGCTCTGATTTGAATCCATCCATTTGACAAAGGTCTAATATCCAGACTCTACAAAGAACTTAAATAATTTACAAGAAAACAAACAAACAAACAGCCCCATCAAAAAGCGGGCAAAGGATATGAACAGACACTTCTCAAAACAAGACATTTATGTGGCCAATAAACATATGAAAAAAAGCTCATCATCACTGGTCATTAGAGAAATGCAAATCAAAAGCACAATGAGATACCACCTCACACCAGTTAGAACGGCAATCATTGAAAAGTCTGAAAGTAACAGAGGCTGGCGAGGATGTGGAGAAACAGGAACGCTTTTACACTGTTGGTGGGAGTGTAAGTTAGTTCAACCATTGTGGAAGACAGTGTGGTGACTCTGCAAGGATACAGAACTAGAAATACCATTTGACCCAGCAATCCCATTACTGGGTATATACCCAAAGGATTATAAATCATTCTACTATAAAGACACATGCACACATATGTTTATTATAGCACCATTTACAATAGCAAAGACTTGGAATCAACTCAAATGCCCATCAATGATAGACTGAATAAAGAAAATGTGGCACATATATAACATGGAATACTATACAGCCATAAAAAAGAATGAGTTCATGTCCTTTGTAGGGATATGGATAAAGTTGGAAATCATCATCCTCAGCAAACTAACCCAGGAACAGAAAACCAAACACTGCCATGCTTTCACTCTTAAGTGGGAGGTGAACAACGAGAACACATGGACACAGGGAGGGGAACATCACACACTGAGGCCTTTAGCGGGGTGGGGGTAAAGGGGAGGGAGAACATCAGGACAAATATCTAATGCATGCGGAGCTTAAAACCTAGATGATGGGTTGATAGGTGCAGCAAACCACCATGGCACATGTATAACTATGTAACAAACATTCATGTTTAACATATGTATCCCAGAACTTAAAAGTAAAAAAAGAAGAAAAAAAAAAAAAAGCTCTGATTGGGACACCAGTGGGAATATGAAGTCCCTGGGCCTTCTGGTTTTTCTTTCATCTAGGATTGAACCTCCACTGCTATTACTATTTTTCTTATTTTCTGATTCTTCTGGTTCCCATGGAAAAATATTTATCTGCAGCCTCTCCACAAATGGAAATTTTTTACTCTTATCTAACAGAAGGTTTGCATATGAACAATTCTCATCTTTTAAATAAAAATTTACTTTTGTACCTGCCTGAAAGGACTGAAGATCACACCCCTTCACTCTCCTCCATGACCCTTCTCTCTCCCTTGACACAGCTGCATTGGAAGTATCTGTAAATGGGATGGAGCTCCACTATAAATCAGCAGTCACCCATTCTAGGCATTTTGCCCACACTAGGACTATGAGATCAGATTTAATTTTCCAATCAGCAGTACTTGTCTGATTCTTGGCTCAATATACAACTGTTACGATTATACTTAATCTCTCCATGGCCTCTGAAACTCCTCAGGGCTCATACTCCTCATCTGCAAAATCATGGGAGGCTGGTTCCATGGTTTGCAGTTCCTTCACTTTGAATCCTTTTGCCTATACACTTGCTACATGGGTGTTCTCTGGGAGCTTGTTAGATGTGCAGAATCTCAGGTCCCACCCAGATCCAGGGAATCAGATTCTGCATGTTAATGTGATCCCCAGGTGACTCTCATGCATGTTTCCATCTGAGAAGATCCACCGCCTCCCCACCAGCAGTGACCACAGCCGCAAGCTATACAAAGACACCACCACAAAACAGTCTCAGTTACCCCTTCATGAAAGAAAAACAAGCATAATGGCTGGGTATGGTGGATTACTTGAGGCCAGGAGTTCAAGACTAGCATGGTCAACATGGTGAAACCCTGTCTCAACTAAAAAAATACAAAAATTAGCCAGGCATGGTGGCGCATGCCTGTAATCCCGGTTACTCGGGAGTCTGAGGCAGGGGAATTGCTTGAATCTGGGAGGTGGAGGTTGTAGTGAGCCGAGATCGCGCAACTGCACACCATCCTGGGCAACAGAGCGAAGCTCCATCTCAAAAAGAAAACAAAAACAAAAAACAAAACAAGCCTCAAAAACAAAGCAAGGCATGAGATGAGTGTGGGTCAAGAAACAGTATTGCCAGTGGAAACTTCGCTCTAAAACACCTTAAAATTCAAGTTCTTCCAGCCCAGAGTCATGCCTTGAAGTTACTTATCATCAGGATCACATTCTTGAACCAGAAAGTCACAGGAAAGGAAAGACTGTACACAGACTTCCTTCTTCACTGGACCATTTGTTATGGGAAGTTTTCAGGAAACAGGTCAGTAAGTGTAGAGGGCATCACAGGACACACTTCACTGCTGGGTTTCTCAGAAAAGAGCAGCTCTCCCCTACTGAAGATACTTTTAGCAGACTGGCCTTCACTAGGGAGTAAATATACTAAAAAAGCATGGACTTACTCATAGGTCAGTGGAGCAGCTGATTTGGGGAAGCTTATGTGATCTTTAAGTGTGGTAGGGATGTACTGATTAGCATATATACTACAGCCATCTGCGATGCCAGAGCCATACTGTGATGGGACTATGCAGCTACGACACCTTAATAACCACGAGAACTGCATTCATAGCTTCTCATACATATCTGCTCATTTGATAACCACAATCATCTCTCTTAGTGGGATTACTACTCCTATTCATAGTTTAACAAACTGACATCCATCCTGAGAAGTACACTTAAAACCAGCAGGTGGCAGAACTGAAATCTGAACCCAAGTATCCCAATTCCTGATGCAACCTTCTCACTGTTCCATGAAAAGTTCCATTTTATAGAGTACATGGCTATATAACTTGGATTAGAAACTAGTATTAAAGAAGCATAAACCCACCTATTATCACAAGCACCTTCTTTTTCATACATTTCATATTTTTGATAGATTTGGAAAGGAATAAATTCAATGGTATCTTTTTTTTTCTTTCATGTAAAGAAGCCAAGGTAAAAGAAATGAAGCCGTAAGCCAAGGCCATGGAGATTCCTGATGGTGGAGCAGGGCTGAAAAGCTCCCTCTTTTAGCCAAGTGCGGCCTTGCCTGTCACTCTACTTGGACAGCCCATTCTCAAGAGCACTATCCCTTCAGAACACTCTCCCAATTCTCTGGGTTTCCCTTCCTCAGGATGAATATGATGGTTACCTGAATGGCCAGAAGGTTTCACCAACTCTGAGTCAAATTTAAAATAATTGGGACTCCTTTTGATTTTGAGTTATATAAAGGTCTGAACAGTGCATTTATTCTGCTAACGCAATCAACCCGAATATCCATCGGCATTCACGGTGTAGTGTAGTGACCTGGGCACTGCAATGGTCAAGAGTGAGACGCAGCCCTGTATGATGCGGCCACATTTTCCAACTTGGGGACATTTTACACACATACTATCACAAAGTAAATGCTGCACCACAAATTCAGTTTTTATCTTGACCTCCAGAAAATTAGGCCTTTTTTTTTTTTTTGAGATGGAGTCTATTCTGTTACCCAGGCTGGAGTGCAATGGCACAATCTCTGCTCACTGCAACCTCTGCCTCCCAGGTTCAAGTGATTCTCCTGCCTCAGCCTCCTGAGTAACTGGGATTACAGGCACCTGCCATCAGGCCCGGCTAATTTTTGTACTTTTGTAGAGATATGTTGGCCAGGCTGGTCTTGAACTCCTGACCTCAGGTAATTCTCCCACCTTGGCCTCCCAATGTGCTGGGGGATTACAGGCGTGAGCCACTGCTTATTTTTAGCTACACTATCAATCTTGAAAATCTCCCAGACTACATGTCTAAAACTGGGTTTATTTTTGTTTAAAATAACGGTTTCCTGGCCACAGATTTTTAAATGAAGCATGCTTTGTCCCTTTATGGTAACAAACTGTCCCTGGAAGGGACACAAACAAAGCTTCACATCACTCGTGAAAATATTCCTTATTGCTAGGGACATTTTCCTGAAATATCACTTGTCTGGCTTAGACTGAGGGTAGAGACGAAGGCCCTTTTCATGTAAGACACATTTCCTTCTGGCTTTCAAACATCACAGATCAAACAACTTAAATCTACCAGTGGCATCAGACAGCAATCAAGATGAAGACCAGTCAGGCTCCCTGGCATCTAAAAGCAGATTGTGGGGCTCCTTTTCCCCATTTACTTGTAGAACTTGTGCCAATGTGCTGATCTGATTTCCAACTACATAGGGAGTCTTGGTCCTGCCTGGGTTGTCAGGAACTTAAAAGTACAGGCTAAAAAAAACAAGTTTATGTACCAAAGAAATAATCTCTCAAAGATGCTCTATCAAGATTACAACACACACACACACACACACACACACACACACACACACACCCCTCCTTGTGTTGAGGAAACACACAGTGAAGTATCTAGGTGTAAAGGGCCATTATGTCTGCAACTTCCTTTAAAAAATTTTAATATATTTTTGGAACTTTTCTGTAAGTCTCCAATTATACCAAAACAAAAAGTTTAGTATTGTAGGCATTGTCAGCTTTCATTCATACATATTTGGATGTTTTCCTCTGGTTCAATTTATAGTGAAATTACATCATATGCCCATTAATATGATACAAACTACATGTCTTCTACAAACAAAAATAAAAATGAATGTGATTTTGCTGCCTCATGTCTTTTAAACGTAAGTCAATTATTTCACACTGTTTTTAACCCAAGAAACAGCTCTCTCTTCACATGCTAGAGGAAAAACTGGCTGCCTTGGGCTGATTGAGAGATGTGCGCTTTGATAGCTGACCTGAAGAAATTTCAAGGTGACTGTTACGTGAAATTCTCTCTTCAAATCTCACTTTAAGAGCCTAACCTCTGCAGCGTAAGTTATGACTTCACTGTCAGTCTTCTTTTATTAAAAAACAATCAGTTTTTACTAAATATAAGAGTAACATAAACTCTGTGCCAAAAATACAGAAAAAAGGAATAGTACTAGTTCATCTGCAATTCTACCAGCAGAAATAAGAGTAGTGTTTTTAAAATGGTTTTATTCTTTATAGCATTATCTCAGGTCTTCCTCATCACTTTACTATATAATTTTTAGGATTATGCTTAAGGAGAATAAATTTTTCAGTTATTGAGGCACCTGGGCAGTCCTTGGAAGGAGGATAATTAGGCTTGAGGACACAGAGGAATCATGAGAAAGAATTATGCAGTCCCATTCCTTTTTCTGGGTACAGTTTGTTTATTTGTTTGTTTCTCCTTCTAAGCAGTTCTTAGATATAGAATAAATTGGAAAAAATGAAACATGAGGTTTTCTACTTCTCGAACAGTATCACATTTCATTTTTTAAAACTGTGAATGCTTTCAGTGAGGACAAGAAAGTACAGTGAGCAAAAAAATTCCTCAAATATTAGTTTTCCGGGTCTTGCATGCATTTTTATAAAGGCAGAAGTCGTTCTGGTGCCTTTATACAATCTAAAGGCATAATCTCCTGGAACCTTCAGTGCAGGTTTTGGGGTTTTCTGGAAATCAATCCACAGTGTCCCATTTTCTCTACTGGAACTCCGAACCAATTAAGAGAGCAAGAAGAGATGTAAACCTCACCTTTGCTTCTGATAAAAGCCAAGCCCTTACTAGCCCACGTGATGCTTTCTCTGGGGAGTGAGTCACATACAGAATATATGGCTTGTCCAACTGCATGCTGGACTGAATTTCAGCTCTAATCTGAACCTTCCAACAAGACATGGGAGGAAGGACAATGGGCCTTAGAAAGACATTCCCACAGCACTGCTATGACGCTGTGGGTACAATTCTAAGAGTAGCACTCATTTTGTAGTTTCAGTGAGTGGTGTCCCTAAAGCTGTGTCCTATCTGACCAGCCCCCTCTCTCAAGCTCATGAGAGAAGTCTAACTGACCTGGGTAAGAGAGATCCTGGGGTGGACCACAGCAAATGAATGAAATGGGAAACAGTGCCCCTCCTGGTAGCCAGCAAAAACTCTGCCATACTGTGAAGAAAGTACATTCTAATTGATTTATGCTGATACGTGCTGAATTGATGGAATTTTATACTTCAAAGGATGCAAAGAACTGGTTAGCAAGTCTGATGAGCTCACGGTAGAAAGGATGATTTTCAACATCCATACGTAGTTAATTTCATTCAAAGAGCTTAAAAAGGCTTATGCAGATAATTATAAGGGGAACAGGCAAGTGTGTAAGATTAGCACAAATTATATATATATATATATAAAAAATCACAACACAGGATTGGCTCCTTTTCCTACAGATGGCACATCAGCCTTGTATACATGATAGCTCATTTGAAATGTTTATTTATGCAAATTAAAAAAAGCACACAAACTCTCTATGCTCTTCTGCACAGTGGCCTACTCATGCTTTCTTTAACACAAAACTTGCTTTGTGGTGAACAATTCTAGATATAGGAATGGCTCTTTCTCTTCTGCTTTAGCTTATTCATGTCCTTCTTTAACAATGTATGGGGAAACCAAGCCTGGCAACGGAAAGCACTTCACATTGGGAGCTTGGAAATGAACAGAAAATATCTGTCTTCAGGAAAGCATTCACAATGCAAGGAGTGAGAGAAGCTGGAAAGAGTCACTTTAAAAGAAATATGCAACCAAGAAAATCAAACCACTTTATCAGAAACCAGTGAGCACCCCCCTCCTCTCCCTCCCCGTCTTCCTTCCTGTTTCCAGGCAAGTGCTAGAAATAACTTTTTCTTTTTAAACATTTTAACAATTGTTTTTTAACCATTTCTTTTTGCTCAAAGGGCTCTGGTTCAGAGGAAAAGACAGGCATATAAATAATTATTAGCATAGAAGTGTTATGGTAGGGATACCGACAGAATGACAAAGAAACAAGCCTGGGCTTTAGGGGTGTAACTAGGGATATCACAGTGGAGCCCAAGGGAAAGAGATCACTGTCCTAGCAGATACAAGTGCATGGACCAAGGCACAGAGGACCCGCTGTCCAGGAGCTGTGACTCTTCTGGCTGCTGGGGTAAGTGAAAGGGAACTGAAAAGAGAAGCAGCTTAGCCAAGGGGCTTTCAGTGTGTAAGATACAGAGGGCAGAGGAATACAATGACCTGTACCATGAGTATACAATTAGCAAAATTCCCAGTCTATGGAAATTCTATGAGTCAAGTGACCTGCCCTTCATTAATAGGTAAACTGTAAAAAAGGACGGAGGAGAAGCCTGGAAATTATAAAAGACTAACCAGACAAGTCAGCAGTAAAATATGGCCAAGAGCATATCCGATAAGGATGCACACGAGAGTGGCCCAGAGAGGAACAGTGGGCCTTTTGGTGGTGGGATATGGGGGAGGATGTAACTGGGATAGGGCTGGGATGCTATTTCGGTGAGGGCAAACTTCTAATTTTTGACCTGAGTTTGAGTTATGAAAAGACCAAATATAGGGGAGAAAGGTTATATTTACACATGTTGAGTTGCAATCTTTCAGGATACTGGGTGGAACCACTGGAAACATGGACCCAGAGAGCTCACTTCTATGCTGAAACAGCCCACAGGGAAGCATAAGAATGAAAATGGAAGGGTTTCCAATACTAGCAGGACTTTGCAGGCGTTTTGGAAAAAAAAAAAAAAAAATCCACATTAGATCCCTAAAAGGGGTTTATCTGGTATCAAATTCTGCTAGACAATGAACAGCTCCACCCATGATAAAATAATGCAGCCTTGCGGAAAATTCTTTGTATTGTTTAACTGTGGTGCTTAACACAATAAAATCAGGCTGACGTTATTGTTAAGAACTAGAGAGTAAAGCATTTTTTATCCAAATAAAGTGCAATGGGTCTTAAGTCAAATCACTTTAGTATAAGAATCTAGGAGATCATAATAAAAAGCAACTTCATTTTTTCTTGCAGATAACAAAGAAGAAAACGGTGTAGGAGATGAAAAGTGAAGTAGACTCAACCTTTTTACTAATTTGATTTTGTTATGTCCCCCATGCAGACAATGGTCAAGTGAAATGAACGGGGTGTCATCAAGGCCAGTTCTCCTTTTTTCACCTAGAGAACCACAAATCTTGGTGCTGGAAAGTATGATCCATTTGTCATGACGGAATATTGGCCACCTGGGGCAACTGCTCTCCATGGATGTACAGCTTCAGGCCTCATAAGGGAGGCTCTCACTCCAGTCTCTCCAAACTTCTAATCCTCACACTTTCCCGTCTCAGCACAAGACCCCATCCAGGCTTCTGAGGCTTGGATGAAAATTTACACAAAATTCTAGAAATTTATTTTAAGAAAGTTACTTTAAAAATGTTATTTTCATCTCAGCACAGTTAGCCTTTCCTTACCTGCTCTGAAAATGTTTCAACTTGAAACTAAAAAAGAAAAAAAAAACACATTTCATCTCAAATTATGATATACTAAATATTTATTGACTTGGCCTCAGACATTTATAACCTTTCCTTCATATACAATCAGATTTAAAGATGTAACTATCTTTTCTAAACACAGAATATTAAAGCGCGTTCAACTGTCACTCAGGCTGGAGTGCAGTGGTGTGATCACAGCTCACTCGAACTTGAACCCCGAACTACTGAGCTCAAGTGATCTCACCTTGGCCTCCAGAGCAGGTGGGACTACAGGCATGCACCATCACACCTGGCTCATTTTTAAATATTTGTTTGGTAGAGCCGGGGTCTCAGTATGATGCCCCAGCTAGTCTTGAATTCCTAGGGTCAAGCGATTTTCCCACCTCAGCCTTCCCAAGTGCTGGGACTATAGGTGTCAGCCACCATGCCTAGCCTGTCTTTTCTTTATGCTGGAAACATTCAGATTAGGCTCTCCTAGCTATCCATTAAATACTAGGTCTGATCCATTAAATAGTAGGTCTTACTACTTCTATCAAACTGTATATATGTATCCATTAGTGAACTTCCCTTTGTAATTCTGATATAAGCAATCCTTATTTGGATACACTGTAAGCTTCAACAACAAATTAAAAAATGATTCACATTATAGAGCATTTATACCTGCCTTTTCATCTTCCAAGTGTGGTAAACATTAATTAACCCTGGCTAATTAAAACAGCCACAGTTTACAAATTTACTCATTAATCAGCCTCAAGCAAATGCAAAGCTTTAAACTCTTTCACAATTTGGTACCAATTAAATGTTATTTTTTTTTCAAACGAAGAGGTCATAAATTTAAGACACGTAGTTCTTAGATTTAATTTTGATAGTGGTTGAAAAAATCTGACAATATTTCACATTCTTAAAAGACAAGAAAAATAAAAAAAAAAACCCTGCCTGTTATGGGTTGAATTTTTTTCCCAAAACATATGTTGATGTCCTAATGCCTACACCTGAGAATATGGCCTTACTTGGAAACAGGGTCTTTGCAGATATAATTAAGTTGAGGTCATATCGGAGTAGACTGGGCCCTTAATTGTATCAGAGAAGACACAGAAACAGAGATACAGGGAGAAACATCATGTGAAGACAGAGGTGGCGATTGGAAGGGTGCATGTACCAACCAAAGGAACGTCAAGGGTTGGCAGCAGCACTAGAAGCAAGCGAAAGGATGAAACAGATTCTTCCGAGAGCTGTAAAAGGGCGTGTGACCCTGCCAACACCTTACTTTAAGACTCTAACCTCTAGGATAATGAGATAATGACTATATTTCTGTTGGTTTAGGCCATGTGGTTTGTGGAAACTGGTTCCAGTAGTCCTAGGAAATCTAATACACTGCCCATGTAAGTGAATATTAGCTGTTTGCTGATAAGACAAGAATTTCTGGTTAAAAATAATACACTGGACTCACCCCTGTAATCCCAGCACTTTGGGAGGTCAAGGCAGGTGGATCGCCTGAGATCGGGAGTTCCAGACCAGCCTGACCAACATGGAGAAACCCCATCTCTACTAAAAATACAAAATTAGCTGGGTGTGATGGCGCATGCCTCTAATCCCAGTTACTTGGGAGGCTGAGGCAGGAGAATAGCTTGAGCTCAGGAGGCGTACGTTGCGGTGAGCCAAGATCGTGCCATTGTACTCCAGTCTGGGTAACAAAAGTGAAACTCTGTCTCAAAAATAAAAATAAATAAATACACTGGAATAGAATGTGGTTTTCTTAGTGAGTCCTTTACTCAAGTCTGAGATTAAACAGATTAAGGAGATGAATCACGAGCTCCATGACAATAATCTAATAGTCTAATCTAGCCCTGTTAAGTGCGGAGATGTTTTCCCTCTGAACACCCGGAAGTGTTTCAGCTCTGTTCCTCTTCCAGTGCCCTTCCACAGGGATCAAATATCCCTTCTTGACCACCAATGGCTGCATGTCTTATCCTGAGAAGACCATGGGGATTTTGTGCCAGGTCAACCCTTCACTCAGCAAGGAGGTGGAAGGGCCTCAGTGTCAAACACTTTGTAAACACAGAGGTTAGGTCATTTCCTCTTCAGTAAGTCAGAAGCTGAGCTGTCTCTGGCAGCAAACCGTGCATCAAATGCCAGGCAGGTTTTGGGTTTTACTAACTCCAGGGTGATGAAAACATCACCACCTCTAATGCCAGAACGAAGTCAGCTGTCATACCTATGTGTCACAACTAAATTTACTGAAGTCAGAGCAGCTGAAGTAATCTATAAAACTTAGCATGTCAATTTCAATTCAGGGTTCACATTAACAAATTGGGTGTTAACCAAAAAAAAAAAAAAAATTCTCCAGTAGTCTAAAAGTTTTTCTTTTATTCTTGTATGAAATCTGGAAGACTGGAATAGAATGTTCTATGGAATGAGTATTTAGTAGCAACGTTAGGTTAACTGTGACCTTTTGGCTCAAGGCATGAGAAAATATAGCTAACGATGCATAGTTATGGATTTGTCACGCTATACTCTGTTATACTATCCAGCAGTATCCTCCTGCTTTAACAGTGCGGATATACTAGTTAAAAACTAATTTAAGGTCAGGCGCGGTGGCTCATGCCTGTAATCCCAGCACTTTGGGAGGCCAAGGCGGGTGGATCACAAGGTCAGGAGTTCAAGACCAGCCTGGGCAATATGGTGAAACACTGTCTCTACTAAAAATACGAAAATTAGCCAGGTGTAGTGGCATGCGCTTGAAGTCCCAGCTACTCAAGAGGCTGAGGCAGGAGATTCGCTTGAACCCAGGATGGGGAGGTTGCAGTGAGCCGAGATCGCGCCACTGCATTCCAGCCTGGGTGACAAAGTAAGACTCCACCTCAAAAAAAAAAAAAAAATCTGTCATATCCCTCCATATAAGCGTATGCTGTTTACGTACCTTACATACCAAGGAGGTCTTGGATCTGAAGTTCATCAAGGCTGAGTGTACGTTGCCAGATCACAATCTGGTTTTAATGCCTTAGGGTGCAGAAGCTGGAGAAATAAGACCTTTCATGCCTCCCCTGACCTATTTTAGGATAAAGAAGCTGTGTACTATATAGATAGTGGCTGAAGAACGACGAAGAGGATCTATCCAAAGTATGAATAAGCCAACTGCTATGGATTGAACTGTGTCCTCCTGAAAATTCATATATCGAAGTCCTAATCCTCAAGGGTCTTTTGGAGATCGGACCTTTGAAGAGGTAATTAAGGTTAAATGAGGTCATAGGGGTGTGACTTTAATCCAATAGGAGAGGTGTCCTCATAAGAAGAGGAAGAGACACCTCTCTTTCTCTCTGAGAAAGCCCATGCGAGGACGCGGTGTGTAGCTGGCCATTTGTAAATCAAGGAAGAGAGGCCTCAGAAACCCAACCTGCTGGTACCTTGATCTTGGACTTCCAGCCTTCAGAACCGTGAGAAAACTAATTTCTGTTGTTACAAGCATTCAGTCTGTGGTATTTTGTTACGTCAGCCCTAGCAGTCTAATACATTTATCTAGTCACACTCAGACAAAATAAAGAGCAAAGGTCAGAATAGCTTTTCCTAGAGGATTCTGTTTTGTTTCTTTTTTCAGCTGCTGCTGCTTTTTTTTCTCTCCGAAGGTAACAGCCGAATCTGAGAAGAGCAGTGTAAATTAACAAGGGCTCACCAGGGTTGTGCAAGGAATTTCTTGTACTGCCCCTTTCATGGAAATGACATGGAAGTGATTTACTTCAGATGTGACTCATTTCAGGATTTGAAAGCACAACTGACCTTCAGGCTTCTTTTTCTTTACTTGACCATTTGCCATGGAAGTTCCCAAGTGCTTCCTCCTATCTTGCTTCACTACAGGCAGAGGGAAAAATCCAAACAACTTCCCCCTGTGTCTGGGACACCTCCAGCTCTGTGGTCTATTTACTTTGAAGGAACAAAAAAGAGGATAGTATATGACTTCTATCTCAAGTCATGATAAGGAGATACTTTAAGAAGCAAAGGTGTTTAAATTGCTCTCCTGTATAACCTGCAAAATTCATCTCCTATTGCAGAATAAAGTGAGTTGCCTCTCAGGACTGGCACCTGGAGTTGGTATTCAGCACGTGTTTTCTTTGTAATATTTTTGTCAATTCTCTTATTAATTGAATTAATTAATTAATAATTAAATTAAAGACCACACTTCTTGAGCTGGCACTAGGCTGTCTGACAATCTTCCAAGATGAAGCTTCTACAGTCCATCATTTACAATGCTGACCGCTCCGGACAGATTTTGTCAATTTTCCCTTTCATCTCTTATTAAAATAATATCACTTTGGATTTGAAGAGAGCCTAAATGGATAAATTCTTTGAGCAGAATGCCAGTATCAATGATAGAAAGGGAAGAATCTAAGAGGGAGGTAAAATGTTCTGTAAGTAGAGAAGTAGGTCACAATTTCTCAAAGAGCAAATCAAACAGCAAATGAGGTTACGTTATGAAAGGCAGAATTTTGTGACTGACGCTCACCCCATGCTTATACTGTTTCTTGTTTTTGTTTGTTTTGAGGTAAGGTCTTCCTCTGTCACTCACCCTGGAGTGTAGTGGTGTCTGCCAGGGCTCACTGCAACCTTCAACTCCTGAGTTCAAGCAATCCTCCAACCTCAGCCTCCTGAGTAGCTGGGACTATAGGTGTGACCCCTGAGCCCAGCTTAGTATTTTTTTGTCTTTTTGTAAAAATAGGTGTTTTTTAACAAAAAGTAACCAGTCTCCCTGTGTTGCTCAGACTGGTCTCAAACTCCTGGGCTCAAATGATCCTCCTGCTTCAGACTCCCAAAGGACTGGAATTATAGGTATGAGCCACCACGTCCAGGGTCTTATACTGTTTATTCCCTTTAGATACAGTTAACGGAAATTAATAAGCAGTTTATGCCAATCCCTTTTCATAGCTAATAAGAAGTCTTCCATGGATAAATAAAACCTAGCCATTAATGCTGTCACACCCAAACAAACTCTCTATGCATCTGAACTTCTTGAGGTTAATAATGCTTCCTCGTAATAGTTTATAAAATCACCATGTTGGAAGTGAACACCACTAGAAATTCACATGGCCAATTTATAGATGGGGACTTGGCGGGGAAGGGGGAGGATCTCTGCAATACAGAAGTTAGGCTCTGCTGGAATGTATTTAGAGTTTGATAGGCTAAATCTCTGCTTCATTTTTTTTTTTTAATGAAAATGACAATGTCTGTCATCCTTCTATGTTCAAGACAAATATAAATATAACCTAAGTTTCTAAGAATCCTTACATTTTTGTTATTGCATAGTTTTAAAAACCCCTGAATGTTTAAAGGATCTTTTGGGGGAATAAGAAAAATGCAGATCTCTGCAGATCTGAGGTCGAGCCCAAGAATCTGCATTTTAAACTAGAACTCCTCTGAATTATTGTGCTTCACTTGACCCCAATTACACATTAAAAGACAATGATTTCAGGATGACAATCTGAGCCTTTTCCATCCAAGGACTTAAAGCAGCCAAACTGAAGACACCAACAAATGCCAGATACTTTTCTCTGTCTCCTGGCTGATGGCACAAAAGTGCAGAGGTCATGTAGGGCAGTACGGAAAGATCAAGCGAGGACTGGAGTCACTGAGCGGGGTTAGCTTCCCCTGTTAGTGAATCCAAAGCCTCAAGCCCAGATTAACAAGGCCTTATACAACAGTAAGCACCCAGACTCAGGCTTCCACAGAGGGCTCCCAATTCTGCTCTAATATGTCTATTTTTCTTTAAAGAAAATGCATCTAATTTTTGCACCCCAGGTATTTAAAGACCCACTTTGATTTCTGAAAGGCTTTAGCAACACATGAGGAACTCCTTGGGCCTTGATCACTTTTAGCACTTTCACAGTTTCTGATTTTGATCAAGCCACTTAATCACCCAGGATTCTGAAGCTGAAAACCAAGAGGGTTTAATTCCACTTTCACGTTCCCATGAGGAGCTGCTGGCAGCAGAATGAAGGCAAGTCCATACTGAACGTGGGAAGGAAGCCAGCTCTTCCTTTTATATCAAAGAGATCTAGAAAGCAAACCTGTCTCACATTTGCATACAATATTAGGCTTACATATGGATGACGTGCTTGTCAAAAGACAGGCTAATTAGGGCATTATTTTCCTTAGTGATTGTGATTTAGTAATTCACAGATAGTCCCACTTAATTTTTCATCCTATACCTGAAGGAGCCACTTCACACTTTCAGTGTAAGAAGGCTTCTCCCTTAAGATGGAAAGGAGGCCTTCAAGTGTCAAAATACTGGCTTTCTGCCAAAAAAGAAAAAAAAAAAAGGGATGAGAAAAAGCAGAGACTTAACCTATCAAATTTAAATACATGTTGGCAGGGAAAGACTACTGGATTACAAAGTTCATTCCCCCAGCTTGCACCTATTCCTCTTTTTCTCAGAAGTTTCTTATTTTTTCAGTCTTTCTCATGATACTGACATTGCCAACCAGCAGTCTGGAAACTGTTCAGGTTGATTCTTAGCAGAAAATCGAGGGGCTTTTCTGTTATTGTTAATATCCTTAAAAAACTTAAATTTGGTTAGTTTGCGTCAAGCATTCTCAGTATATTAAAAAAAGTACTCAAGAATTTTTAGAATTTATTTTGACTGACATCAGCTACCTTAATGAACAGAAGAGACAACAGCAAGGTATATTAGGAGCATTTCCTTCCTTTTTAAATCAGAATTATATAGAAATTGAGAGCTCTAAGGCCACAGTAGAGAATAATATCTTGGAAGAAGAAAACAGAGAATGTCTGACATTTTCATCGATCATTTAGGCTGATGGCTTAAACCGTTTCTACCTAAGTTTCTTAAAATTTAGCATTTCCAGCCAATATTACCTCCTGCAATTTCTCTATAATCTTAAGGGTATTGAACCCCCCAAGTGAGGGAGAAAGAGAGAGAGATGTAAACTACAGGAAAGCCAGAGAAGGGGAAACTGAGTCTGTTACACATCATTTATCCTTTCTTTAACATGATTTTAAAGGTAGTAATGCTTATGAAAAAAATGTTAACAGTATTAAGGGATATCAGGCGACAAGTAGAAGTGCCCCTCCCCACAGATGTGCCAGTGTATCTGTGGAAATACGGTGCTAAAATAAGGAAAGACTGAACATTTTATTAAGTAGAGCCAAATCATCTAAAAGGTTTCACCCATATACTAACCGATAGCTGATGGAAGTTCCTTTTCACCTATCCTTGTCATGACAAGGCATAACAGATTTTTTAAAAATTACCAATTTACCATAATTTAAAAAATTACATTTTGATTGGTATTAGTCATGAGAAGTTATTCATCTTTTTTACCTACGACTACTTATCAGATATGCGTGCATTTTTTTCTGTGAATTGGAGCTGTTTTATTTTTGTAAATTAATCAAATGCATCAATTTCTTTGGGTTTTCACCTGAAACATTTTCATGGCATACAATTTGTATAATGTGAATTTAGAAGATAATAGCATAGGTAAGTCTAATGGACTTATTGGGGTGTTACAATGGATCCTCACCTATTTTTTAACTTTTTAATAAGTTGATTAGTCTCTAAATCAGTAATTTGCAAAGTTAAGCATATATCAACATCACCTGAAGAGCTTGATAAAATATAGATTGTGGCTGGGCGTGGTGGCTCACGCCTGTAATCCAAGCACTTTGGGAAGCCAAGTCAGGTGGATCATAAGGTCAGGAGATCAAGACCGTCCTTGCCAACATGGTGAAACCCCGTCTCCACTAAAAAAACACAAAAAACTAGCTGGGCATGTTGGCACGCGCCTATAGTCCCAGCTACTTGGGAGGCTGAAGCAGGGGAATCCCTTGAACCTGGGAGGCGGAGGTTGCAGTGAGCCAAGATTGCGCCACTGCCCTCCAGCCCGGCAACAGAGCAAGACTCTGTCTCAAAATATATATAAATATATATATAAATATGTATATAAATATCTAGCTATAAAAGGATGGGGCTGAGCTATACACACACACACACACACACACACACACAGCTCAGCCTCATATATATATATGTGTATATATATACACACACACATATACACATACACACACACACATACATATATATATATAGCTCAGCCCCATCCTTACTTTGCTAATTCAGGAGGTCAGGGGTGGGATCACGGAATGTGCATTTCTAACAAGTTTCCAGAGGCAATGTTGATGCTGCTGGACCAAGGACCACACTTGGAGAACCACAGCTCTAAAATATTCCCTGGGCACTGGTATTTGAAATACACACTTTATACCTAATAATTTGTTTCAGGACACACAAATGCATGTGATATTTGATATATACTCTCAAAAAACTAACAATTAGTACGTGGTAATTCACTGACATGTACACATGAAGGTAATAGGCCAAGACTGGGCATGGGCATTGTAGGTGGATGGAGTAACATAAATAAATGCATCCAGGGCTACGGATATAAGATCAGCCTGGCTGGCAAGTCAGACTCATGAAGGATATTGACCAAAAAAAACTATCTGTCTTGTCTGTTTCACATTATTTTGAGGATCAAGTGAAACTTAGAAACAACAACAAGTAAAGTCTGTGATCAAGAAGAATTCCTCTGTTATAACAACATAAACTAAGAAAAAAATACACAAAATTTTCTGCTGCCTTGGGAAATGACCTCATAATGTGTATGATTTATTTTATTAATTTTATTTTTTTTTTGAGACGGAGTCTCGCTCTGTTGCCCAGGTTGGAGTGAAGTGGCATGATCTTGGCTCACTGCAACCTCTGCCTCCTGGGTTCAAGCGATTATCCTTTCTCAGCCTCCTAAGTAGCTGGGATTATAGGCAAATGCCACCATACTCGACTAATTTTTGTATTTTAGTAAAGATGGGGTTTCACCATGTTGGTCAGGCTGGTCTGGAACTCCTGACCCTGTGATCTGCCCGCCTTGGCCTCCTAAAGTGCTGGGATTACAGGTGTGAGCCACCACACCTGGCTGATGTGTATGATTTAATAGCCAGCAGCAACAGGTCACTAACATGCCATCTGCTAACAGGGGCTCTAGCTATTAACAGAGCTAAACTCTGTATGTCTGATCCCTTGCAAATGATGAAGACCTGTCTGAGAATTATTTCCTCATGCTTTCAGAGATCCCTTTGCTTGTCCTGCACTGAAAAATCTGGCTGCAATAATCACATGGAAGAAGGTATCTTTGTTGGCATGTTTCATGGGTTGGCTTTTGACTTCTAAGCAAATGGAGGATACAAAATAATACAAAAATCCTGCAAAATGCAGAATGTAGCTCATATTCATGTTCTCTTTAAATACCTTAACACTGACTTACATATATTTAAGGTTGTGGAGTCTTTGAACTTGGGAAGCAACCTATTACTGAGTCACAAATGCTAAGAGGGACATTTCTTCCACCCACCACATTGTCAATGAAAAGATGCTGAAGGTAAACAAACAGCTCTGCAAACCCAGTTTTGTTTAACTTGGCAACAGGACTAAGTATCATTGGATACAGATTCTCGCTTCTTGCCCAGTTTGGGATGCAGTGACATGATCTCACTGCAGCCTCTGCCTCCTGGGTTCAAGTGATTCTCTAACCTCAGCCTCCAGAGTAGCTGGGATTACAGGCATGTGCTACCATGCCTGGCTAATTTTTTTATTTTTAGTAGAGATGGGGTTTTGCCATGTAGACCAGGCTGGTCTCAAAATCCTGACCTCAAGAAATACTCCTGCCTTGGCCTCCCAAAGTGCTGGGATTACAGGCATGAGCCACGGCACCCAGTCTATCATACTTTTGAAAACCTCTGAGACTCCCTTACAAATGAAAGTGGTGACTGAGAACGAAGTCATCTACCTACTAATACCTCAGCGGTGATGATAAAGTTAGTTTTCATTTGACAAAATCTATTTACTATCAGAATACTGTAACTACTTAAAAATTGTAACCATTAACAATTAAATCGCATATATAAAAATTTTAGAGAACACACAGCTATAGCAACTTCAATGCTATACAGGAAGCTCAAGACATAGGTCCCACACCTCAGTATCTGCCCTCAGGGGATGGGCAGACTAATTTCAATGCCCCCCAAACCAAATGCAAAGACACAAAAGACATGTACAAAACAATCAAGTTGTTGCCAAGCACTGTTTCAGAGAAAAAAGATTTAACTCATGCTTTTATGAGCACATGTAAATCCATAATAATTATCAAAAGACAAACACATTAAAAAAAAAACAACGAAATAACAAAAAGAAAAGAAAAAAAAAGACAAACACATTAAACAGCCTCTTTTAAATGCACTGTCTGAGGTCAATGAACTCATCAACAGGAGGTGAAATTAAGTAACACTCTGGCCTTGATCCTCTGACCACCTGTTTCATGCTTGAAGGCCAAAGCCCCTTCACAAATAGTGTTTAGATGCACACCAAGTCAACATTCCTTTGGACAGGTCCCATAACTTGGGACCAGTTAATAGATGAATCCACTAGTCTTGATGAGATATTATACCTAACCTTCTATGATTTACTTTCTAATGCAGCCCATAGTGTATACGGCAGGAAAATAACTAATGGAGCTTACTCAGAGAATACATGCAACATTTGTTTCTGAGTTGAATACCAAGAAGCAAATTAATATGCCTTCCAAACTCGTCTCACATGAAACAAATTCATCTCATTCCCAGTTAGTTTTTGTGAAAACATATTTCAAAATTAATCTCAATTTGGATTCATCTCCATACTCAGGGTGGCAAACATCACTGATTTTTTTCCCTACTGTTTTAAAGAAATGAACCTTGAAGGCAACTGCTTGTGAAAAACAGAATAACCAGCCCTTGTTCCAGTCTAATATCATTGGTTGTTCCCAAGACTCTACAAAAAAATCAGGACACATCTGCTCTAATATTCCATGCCAGGAAGTAGTCCCACAGCCACCACTGTGGTCTGACTTCACTCCCCAATCATTTTAATTCGGATTTTTTAGATTTTGTTTCAAATTACAGAGCCATACAAACGAGCTGGTAAGTCGAGAAAATAGCTTTGGAACTGCATTGGATCATCAAAAGAAATAGCAGACTTTGGCGTGGGAGACCCTGCCGCAGGCTCCATC
Source organism: Aotus nancymaae (assembly GCF_030222135.1). Classification (NCBI taxonomy): domain Eukaryota; kingdom Metazoa; phylum Chordata; class Mammalia; order Primates; family Aotidae; genus Aotus; species Aotus nancymaae. The sequence continues at coordinate 29,628,651 of NW_026988435.1, forward strand.
CATTTGGTTGAGATGCCCACACATGCACAAAAATAAAAGAATGGCATAAAAACAGACAAAAAATACTGACATGTCACAGTTATCATGGTTTAAGGAAAAGCTCACAAATAATTTCTCTGGAATCTCACCAAAATTTGGACTAAAAGATGACAGCATGCTAAATCAATTCTCTTGCTACTTCTAAATACTAACCTTCCTGAATGGGGCTCAAGGTGGAATCATTTCACAGCAGATATCAGTTCTAGTAGGTAGTGTTGTTTAAAACCTCATTAACAAATTTATATATAAATATTCCCCCCAAATGATCTACAGATCCAATGCAATCCTCACCTTTTTTTGCAGAAATGGTGGTGGGGTTGGGGAAGGCTTTAAAATTCATGTTGTAATGCAAGAGACCCCAAATGCTCAAAGCAATATTGAAAAAGAACAAAGATAAACTCACACTTGCTGATTTCAAAACTTACTATGAGGCTACAATAATCAAAACAGTGTGGTACTACAGTGAGAATAGGCACACAGATCAAAGGAAAAGAACTAAGTATTAAGAAATAAACCCATATTATCAATGAACAATTGATTTTGGGTAACAGTGCCAAGACCATTCACTTGGGGAAAGAATAGTCTTTTTCTTTCGTTTTTTTTGAGACAGGGTCTTGTTCTGTTGCCCAGGTGGCATGATCAAGGCTCTCTGCAGCCTCAATGTCTCCAGGCTCAAGAGATCCTCCCACTTCAGCCTCCTGAGTAGCTGGGACTACAGACAGATGCTGTCACAACTGGATAAATTTTTGTAGAAATGTGGTCTTGCCATGTTTCCCATTCTGGTCTTGAAGTCCTGGGCTTAAGTGATCTGCCCACCTTGGCCTCCCAAAGTGCTGGAATTACAGGCATAGGCCACTGCACCTGGCAATAATAGTTTTTTTCAACAAATGATGCTCAGATGCTGGATATTTATATGCAAAAGAATAAAGTCAAACCCTGACCTCACACCATATATAAAAATTAAAATGAATCAAAAATTTAACTGTTAGAGCTAAAACCACAAAACTCTTAGAAAGTAACAGAGGTATAAATTGTTGTGACCTTGTTTCAGACAATGGTTTCATAGATACAATATCACACTAACTGCAACAAAGGAAAAAAACTGATAAAATGGACTTCAAAGTTAAAAATTCTTGTGGGTCAAAAGAATCCTATCAAGGAAATGAAAATATAACCTACAGAATGGGTAAAAGATTTCCAAATCATGTATTTGAGAAGAATTTAATAGCACCCAGAATATATAAGAATTCTTACAACTCAATAATAAAGGCAGGCTGAACATGGTGGCTCATGCCTATAATCCTACCACTTTGGGAGGCTGAGGTGGGCAGGTTGCCTGAGCTCAGGAGTTTGAGACCAGCCTGGGCAACATGGTGAAACCCCGTCTCTACTAAAAATACAAAAAATTAGCCAGGCGTGGTAGTGTGTGCCTGTAATCCCAACTACTGGGTAGGCTAAGGCACGAAAATTGCTTGAACCCATGAGGCAGAGGTTGTAGTAAGCTGATATTGTGCCACTTTACTTCAGCCTGGATGACAGTGTGAGACTCTGTTTCCAAAAATAAAAATAAGAAAATCAGAAAGGCAAATAACCCAATTAAAAAACTGGCAAAGAATCTGAACATACATCATTAATTTGAACTGAACAAAATAATCCATAGTAAACCACTGCAATGGCATGAAGAAAACACTGTGGTTGATGTTTAATTCATCAAATTACTGCCAGCGTCCATTTGGAGCACAACAGACAACATCAGTATACTGCACTGAAATACACATATTAAGGTCAACAATTTGTCTGCCAGGATGATAGAGATAGTGATTTTTTTTTAAAAGAAAACATTTTTTTTACATTCATTCTTCCCTAGAAGTGTATTCTTTTTCACGTAGCTAAAAGGATTTACTTTTCCCTAAAATTATGGAGTAGAAATGCATAAAAGAATATCTGTTGGCCAAATGGGAAAACTATAAAAATCATTCAGGAAAACGGATGCTGTATTACATGTGAGCTTTTAAAGGTCCTTATAAATGACTTCACAGATCATCTGGATGACATATACACTACATTTGCAGATTCCATAATTAAACTCCAAAGCAAGAAAAAGAAAGTTTATATAATATCACAACCAAAAAAACGGCACAGAGAACTAGATGTATACAAAGCACTCTACCAGCCACCACCATGGGTGAGTTCGAAACCTGAGGTCTCTCAAGTCTGCAGACAGACCAGCTGGGGACCTAAGGTATCAAGTGTATCTGCATTCACACATTTGTATCTTGTTGTTTGGAGACATTTCAACATGCCAGTCCAACTCTTGGAAAACTAGGAGGCTGTCTTAATACTATACTGTACTTTGCCATTTTGAAGCATAAAAAACTTTATATGTAGGTCCATTCATTTGACAATGTATTTTCATTTATAAATAAGTGGTTCTATTTTGGAAGAAAAATTGTCTTGGGTCAAAGATACACATTTAGACACCGACAGCTAAACATAGGTCATATCTGTTAGTTAATAACACTAGAGAATATATGAATTAGGGCCTCTGAAACTATTGTAAAACCAATGCAGGAACAACGCTTTGGTTGTCATTGATATGTATAAATGTTCTTGGCTGGGCGCAGTAGTTCATGCCTGTAATCCCAGCACTTTGGGAGGCCGAGGAGGGCAGATCACCTGAGGTCAGGAGTTTGAGACCAGCCTGGCCAACATGGTGAAACCCTGTCTCTACTAAAAATACAAAAAAATTAGCTAGGCATGGTGGCACGCGTCTGTAGTCCCAGCTACCTGGGAGGTTAAGGCAGGAGAATCGCTTGAACCCAGGAGGCAGAGGTTGCAGTGAGCTGAGATCATACCACGGCATTCCAGCCTGGGTGACTAAACAAGATTCTGTCTCAAAAAAAAAAAAAGTTCTTATGTCCAAATACTTAGGCCAGTAGTAAACTACTAAGTCTATATACATTTAAAAGGCATTTATTATGAAAAACGAAGTGACAGCTATGTTCTTATAAAAACAAAGTGACAGCTCTCTCTCACTTTATTTGCTTTTATGATTTTTTTCTCTCCTTAATATTCATCTTTGACTAGCAACTACAAATAAGGATACTTGAAATTCTCAATAGTATTAAATTTCTATGTTGTTGGACTGGGAAGTGCTGTAAATATTCTATTTTAAACCTAGTCTCCTATGGACTCACTAAACCCCCAAATCAATAGGCTTATTAGAAACAGAATATGGAAACTCTGTCTTTGAAATAACCATGCCACATTGTTCCTGAAGAGTGGAACATTTTATTAAGAGGCCACAGTAAAATCGTAATAAAAAATAAGCATTCTTTCATTATTGTGAGTTTCTTGACTTCCCGCCACATCTTTCTATGTTACTCCATTCACTATGGATTTATTCAGCCAGAGATATTTCCCGCATCTGGTTTATAATAATTCATGTTTTTATTAATTTTGAATGCTAGAAGAAAAAAATGGGTATGAAACAATTATGCCTTTGTTCCTTCTTTACTTCCTACTGCCTTTCTCATAAATCGGTTGTTATAGCATCCTGTAAAACAGCCATCTCTGAAGAGAGCTACATTTTTAGCCTTGAGGTAGCTGCAAAGAGAAGCACACTTTGATAAATAACCTCAGTGCCAATACAAAGAGCAGAATAGAATCCTTTTGGCAGAGATTTAAGGAAGATAACAAAGAGCAAAAAAAAAAAAAAACCCAACGATTTTTAAATAATAATTTGACAAAGCAAAGGTTGAAAGGATGAAGGCATTCTGCCCTTTTGAAGGATTAAAAAATAATTAAAGTAGAATATGAACATTGAAGAGGAGGCATGTTTTCACTGAAATAATGATTTCATTGTTGAATGAAAAAATATTAATAAAGTCCTGCATATTAATTTGAAATACAGAAGAGGATTTTATCCCTATACAAACAATGCCTGAGGCCATTCTTTGCAAGAAATCTTCATAATCTGCCTGAAAATCACTTTATTTTTTTGTAAAAACGTTAACTAATAAACGACTAAGCCTGGGAACTTACACATGATAATTAAAACTGAGTGAAAAAAATAACGTAAAGTTATAAAATAAAACATGGGCCTTTGATAACACAACAGGACACTTTTGGAAATTCACACTTACCTGTCACGTGAATAGCCTCAGACTGTGATCGGTGGTCAAGCAGGACAAGATAATTAAATCAAGTGCCAAGGTATGTGAATTGGGTAGATGACCAAACAGTAGAGGGTCATAGTACAATAAAAGACCATGTTGTAAAATGTTATTAATAATGGTTCTCAGGACTCTGCTTTATGCTTTGTTATCTTTGCCAACCACATCCATTTAGTTGACTTGATCAGTCACAGCTTTAGAGAATGCCGTGGCCTAGGAAAGAAATTTGTTTTGTGCAGTGCCTATGCTAGATGTCAAGGAAGGAGTTTTGGGCAGGTCTTTAGGGTTATGGAGGAGCCCACTTGATCAGTCCAAGTTAAGGAGCATCTGCCTTTTGATCTTGGGGACTGGCGTCAACCTTATGTCTATAATTACTAATATCTAAAAAGTACGAGGGTCCCTGCTGGATCTTGAGGAGGCAAGGATGACCAACATATATCTCAGAGAGTTCACAGAAGGAGGGTTGGTAGAGATATAAACAAATAATTTACTACAAGTTAGAGTATGGTAGTGAATACCCAGTGCTTTGATACTGAGGTTAAGTAGGGGAAAATTCTACTTCAGAGAGGAAAACAGGTAGCAGAGAGAACACAGATTTTGGACTTCAGGCAGATCTTGGCTTCCATGCCATTGTCATCACTTCACTATCTGAGCTGGGCAAGTTGGTAACCTCCCTTAGGTTCAGTTTCTTCAATGTAAACTGGGGAGGCTATCACTGAATTTCTGGGTATCATCACTAGCTCATATGTTGCATTTGTGTGAAATACAAGAAAGCCCCACTTCCAGTGGACCTGCACAATGCCAGAGGGCTTGGCTCCCTGAGTGGGATGTAGAATAAATACCAGTCTCCACTCTTACCCTAAACCACCTGCCACATCTCTATATTTGGGTCCTGTACCCCAAGGGGGAACATTCATAAAGAATCTGATCATTAGCATTATCACAATTAGTTGGCTACCTGGCTGTCACTCAAATACCAGCTCTTTTCTCTTGCTCTCTCTGCAAATTAGAAAGGGTTTATAGAACTTGGGCATTTTACTTGAATCTTGAAAGGTGCAACTTTTCAAGCAATCAAGCAAAGAAGAACCACAAGCAGTTTTTTTTTTTTTTTTTTTTGAGACCGAGTTTTGCTCTTGTTGCTCAAGCTGGAGTGCAGTAATGCACTCTCAGCTCACTGTAACCTCTGCCTCCAGGGTTCAAGCGATTCTCCTGCCTCAGCCTCCGGAGTAGCTGGGATTACAGGCGTCTGCCACCAGGCCTGACTTTTCTATTTTTAGTAGAGACAGGGTTTCATCATGTTGGCCAGGCTGGTCTTGAACTCCTGATCTCAGGTGATCTACCTGCTTTGACCTCCCAAAGCCTCCCAAAGTGCTGGGATTACAGGCGTGAGCCACCGTGCGTGGCCTGCAGCTGTTTGTTGTTTGTTTGTTGTTGTTGTTGTTGTTTTTTAGCAGGAAACTTGCATAGTTCTGAAAAGGAGGAACTGGAGTGGGAGGGGGGCACTGTGATATGAGAGGTAGGGTGACTGGCTGGGAGTCTAATGACACCGAGGAGACGACAAGATCTCAGCTAAAGTAGTGGATGTGCAGAGATTTCACATGAACACAGGAGGCAGAATACACAGAACTTACAATTGAAAAGAAATAATGGGTGAGAGAGGAAAGCGTCATGGATAAGTTTAGGCCAACCAAGAGAACTCAGAGTGTAAAACAAGTCAATTTCCAGAAGAACATGAGTCTTCTCTTATATACCTTGATTGGAGGTTCAGAGGCACCTGGGATAATTTAGAGGCTAGAATATGGCACTGGGATGCAGTATACTGGCTGTTGCTAGACATACAAATTTGGGATTCAATGAAGTTAGTGGGAAAGTAGCATAAACAGATAGGATGCCTCAGGGAAGAACAACGGAAGATAAAAGGGCCAGGGCTAGAACTCACAAGCATGATGAACCCCATGCTCTGGTCACAATTTACTGCTCACAAATTCAATGTCAATTTTCCCCTTCACCCACAGCACTCCTTTCTAAGCATGGCTCCATTCTTCCTCATTTTCACCATAAAAGAGAATTCTATTTGGAAGCATAATTTACTGAAGCAGATATACCTGTCCCACTGAAGATACTGGGAGTTCCCCAGACTGGTGAAAATCTCTTATCCATAAAGCACCTGCTACTATTATTTAATTAAAACAGATGTCTGACTGCATTAAGCACATCCTAATTGCTTGCAATTATCAGCACAAACGTTTATACAAAAGGCATGCATTTTTAGGGACTTTAAAATTTTCTCCTTTTGCCAGTGTCTCTGAATTTTAGTATCCTCCTATTTGCACTGAACTGACTCCTAATCTAAAATTTGATTATATACAGAAATAGCAAATAAACGCAACTCAGACCAATGACAAAGCATTTAATCAGGGAATATTAGAAAGAGTGCAAGACATAACCTGGAGAAAAAAATCAATGAAAATCCTATTTAGAAAGTAGGCTAAAAGCAATACTTTTTATTCTGAGAAATGTCAAACACAAACGAAAGAAGAATAACATAAGGAACCTCTAATAACATTCAGCTTAAGCAATTAACACCCGTAGCCAATCTTGTTTCAACTATATTCCTGCTTAAGAGTGACGTATTGTTTTAAACATTCCTTCAAATGAAAAAGGATGATAGATGACAACTAGGTTCAACCCAAAATAGCTATTCTCCTCAGCAAACCGCTTCTGTTGCTTGGACACTAGGAGCTCAGACGGTGCACAGTGTTCATTACTGCAAACTTCTCTTTCTATAGAAAACAGTCATTTAAAAATGGAAGCACCCAGGATCCAAACGAAAAGTTTTTTTTAAAAAAATTATCTTTCGGAATTTGGCATCTAATATATTTAGAATAATATATACATATATCATTATTTAAAAAATAACCTTAGCAATTAGGTTGGATTAAGAGCATATTTTACACACACACACACACACACACACAAAGAGCATATACATAATATTCTCTTAATCCAATCTAATGGCTGTATTTTTTTTTTCTTTTTAAAGGAAAAGATTCCATGATACTAATTATCTAAATGTCCTCCCTGTTACTGAGATTTGAAGTTTACTGAGCTGCCCTATTCTTGGACATTTCATAATACTCAAGATATCTGAACCACCATCTGTTCTGTGGAAGTGTGACTCATTAGTGGCTAATGTTTTCAGTAGTATAGTGCCAAATAAAAAGTTCTAATAATTTAATAAGAAAGAGTCAACAATAGTTGCTGGGTGAGAGTGGAATATTGGTCATCAACTTTTTAGTCCTTTCTACTGGCTTATTTCCCTAGAGTTTGATATTACCTAAGCCACTTCAACTGAAGTCACATGAGAAAATAGGATTAAGATAGCTATAAAGCAAAACTGTGTTATCTACAAGATTTTAGCTTTAGTTCATTAAGACTGTGATAAATTATATGATTTTGTACCTTCTAGAACTTTTTGGAGAGCTTTTTTACACTTATTTAATATACAGTATTTTAAAAGTTCCTTATTGATGTCAATTCTCCAACTATACCTGAAAAGCATATTCATTTCCTAAAGAAACTTGATACAGCGAAAAATTAATTGGAAATCTCTGTTCTCAATTCATGGTGTAGACTAAAAAGTCCACCTCCACTATCTTGGCACACACACCTTTTCTCTTTTCTTTTTTTTAATAGAGAGGGGGTTTCACCTTGTTGGCCAGGCTGGTCTCAAACTCCTGGCCTCATGTGATCTGCCCACCTTGGCCTCCCAAAGTGCTGGGTTTACAAGCGTGAGCCACCACGCCTGGCTGACATAATGAAGTTTCTTTTGCAAGTTATGTAGCCCAAAGTATAATTTCAGATTCCATCCATTAATGTGCAGTACTGAACAGAACATCATCACCTGACACATGCCAAATATCTGACAGCCATACAAACAACATTTACAAGGCTGTATAAGTCAGGAAAGAAGGAGCAGAATCACACTGGCATAAAATGGAAAAAGTCAGGCCAGCTGTTCTCTTGAGTGGTGTTTCAGGCACTTCAAAGTGGGACTTACTGTAATGGGTACATTCATTTGCAACATCCTGGGTGTTCTGATTCCAGATGATAACCTGCATCTATTCACAACCCAATTAACAAAGGGAAGGATTCTTCATGGAGAAGGATATGCCAGATATACACTGCTTATATGTTGGTAGACTACACACTATATCTCCAGTATAGGTACATTTGCTTATGTTGAAAGCATAAGCAAATGTACCTATACTGTGTACCTTTTGGAAGAAAAGTTAAACAGTTATGGGCATTTTGGTGGTTTACAGAGACTCATGTGATATTTTATTCCCTTTCCAAGAAAAACAGAAATGAGAGAATGTAAATGAAATATTCAACATACGTCATCAGGAAAACTGGGGACATAAAAGACAGTGGGCACACAATGGCAGTTTCCTGGTTTTAATAACGGACTATAGTTACGTAAGACGTCACCGGTGAGGCAAGTGGGTGATGGATACATGGGATCTCTCAGTATTATTTTTCCAAGTTCTTGTGAAAGTAAAATTATTTCAGAATATACGTTGAATAGCCCACTATCTTTTAAGTTTAAACAATGATGTGGCTCAGAGAACATTCATGGCTTCCCTCTCTGCCATCAAAGAGAGCTGTGACTTTGAATAAAACAACCTCAAAGTCAGAAGTCACAGTTATGTGTTTTGGCTGTGCTACTTAGAATGCATGTGACACAGGCCAGTAAGTTACTCAAATTGCAAGTCTGAGCTTTTTCATTTGTAAGATGGAACAATCACGTCACTCAAAAGATGAAAAATGAGTTTCTTATCCCCCCATTAATTGTAAATTATCCAAGCATCATAATTTGAGAACTATAACAAGATTGGGCAAATTAGAAAACAAAGTGCTGTCATATATAATTCAATAACAAGCGTCGATTATTACAAAAATATACCCTAAGGTCAAGCGACGTTCCTCCAGTCTTAAAAGGATGGCGAGGTAAGAACTGATTCAATTGCTAAGGCTAGAAAGCTAGTTCCATCCCCCGGCAGTTTCATCCTAAAAGGCAACCTGTTCTATTAACTTCCATATTCCTGAAACAGATAACTCACTTCCTCGATTTTCCTCTGGTGGAAAATGTATTTCCATGTGCAGCATCAAAAGAACAGCTTACTTACCAACTTCATCCTGAATCTCCTCGGCCACTGCAGGCACATTGTAGAGCAGGGAGAGAGACTGATTCATGCGCTCGTAAATCACACGGAGGTGTGTCATGACCTGCATCAAAGGATGACAACTCCAGTTAAACAACATCTGGGTAGGAATGTTTATTTTTCTTACCAAGCACTGCAGGTAGATACAAACTTCCAAAATAACACTGACAAATACTGCCACTGCTAAAACGTTTAACTGAAAGGGCAACTTTATTTTTCTTGTTCTCCTATTTCTGTTCTCTAACTTTTGAGCTCGGCTTTAAGACCTATCTTTAAACTTACTATTATCTTATGTGCTTGTAACAGCCAATTAAAAATGCCACCTCTGCCAACTCTGATTCCTAATACTGAGGCTCTCTAAATAGACCCTGATGCCCTAAATACATTTCTTTGCAAATTTCCCCATAGAAAACAACATATTTCAATTTGATTGGATATTTCATGCTATATATGTATATATTTATATATACATATGTTTTACATATTATGTGTATATATTTATATATACATATGTTTTACATATTATATGTATATATTTGTATATCTATATACTTTTAAAATATGTATATTTTTTAACTCATCCATTAAAAAAAAATGTAAAATTTCCTATTTCCTAAAGTAGATTCCAGTTTTCAGCCTTTGGGAATGGGGGAGTATAAAATTTATTATTACTGGGCTTCATTTAGGCTCACATTAAATCTAAATATTGTGGTAGGTTTATGATTGCTTGCCATACTTTAGTTGAACCAGTTTTAAGATTTAAGTCCATACGACTTTTGTTTTCTTCCTTTTAGTCATTGGTTTTAATCAGTTCCTTAGCAATCAGTTAGCAGTAGACAGTTAAGATTTTTATATTTCGTGTTATTTTCGTAACTCAGAAAATGCCAAACCACATGTTGCTCTAAGACAAGCTTTTAGAATTTACCAGAAGTTAAAGAGCTCTTGACATAGGGAAAACACCCATAGGTGCTCAGAGAATGTCTGGGATCCTCTCACCAACTCAAGAAGCAAGAATCCTGGATTGTCAAAGCTACAGAAGATTATGATACCCCGCGCTTACCTGGGACCGGATCTGAGCAGCTTTCTTGGGGTCCACCATGCGCACATGTTCGAAATGCTTTAGGGTATGCTGTCTGTCCTTCTGTTCTGCACGGACATACTTCTTTAGCATATTGAACACGTGACGAGGCTGTGGGAGGAAAAAGAAAAATTCCTTATCAAGTTTGTGCAAAATATTGCTTCTTCCATTGGCGTTGGGTTAGGGGTTCCACGAATTCATCCGGTGATGTGAAAGCATTGTGAATCATCTTTTTTGCAGGTCTTCCCCGGTCCTTTTTTTTTTGAGACGGAGTCTTGCTCTGTCACCCAGGCTGGAATACAGTGTCGCGACCTGTGGCTCACTGCAACCTCCTCCTGCTGGGTTCAAGCGATTCTCCTGCCTCAGCCTCCCAAGTAGCTGGGACTATAGGTATGTGCCACCATGCCTGGCTAATTTTTTGTATTTTTAGTAGAGACGGGGTTTCACCATGTTAGCCAGGATGGTCCTGATCTCCTGACCTCATGATCCACCCACCTCAGCCTCCCAAAGCGCTGGCATTACAGGCCTGAGTGACCGCGCCCGGCCTGCAGGTCTCCCTTCTAAACATTTCTCCTACTCCTTTCTTAATGGGTAGTTACTTAGATTGGTTGCTTTTCATTTCCACAAGAGCATTTAGCATTCTCAACAGAGATGATGACTGTCCTCCTTACTCAACATTTTCTCTGCTACAGAAAGAGAATAATATTTGAGATCTGTCAGGTTTAAATTAGGTCCTTTTCTTTTCCCACCCAAGTGTACAGGGGCATATGTGAGACTGTATTTCTAGATGTACATTCTGAAGACCAGAGGAAATGTTGCATAGATAATCTCATCATCAGTAACTTGTAATATACTAGCATCAGAATGAGAAAACAAGGGACTTTAACCACTATTGTGTAAGCCAAGGAGTAACTGAGCTCTAAGAGACGTTATATTTTTTTAGGAGAAAGGCCATTGCTAAGCTGTACTTATTTTACCTAAGTTCCTTCTGAGCTATCAGATTCTAATTTTTTCAGTAACAATTACATTTTGTCTTAAGTGCTCCTGTTTTTTTTTCTAATTGGTTCCATTTCATTTTTACTCTAGTTTTATCTGAAAACATCCATCCTAACAAAAAATAAGACAAAGTTTCCCTGGTCCTCAACAATTTCATCGCTACATGCATTCCACTATACGATTTTGTAAGATGTTCTAAAGACACACATTTCTTCTTCATTAAAACAAACAAACAAAACCAGCTGTGAAAATTCATGTCAGGAATAGAATTTTGGTCATTTGGGCAAAGCTACTAACCCATGTGTCATGAGTACCCTGAAAACCAGTTGGAAGGTACAAAATTTATTCCAGAGATGGCATGTGTGGTGGTGGGGTGGAGGGAATGCGGCTCTTGTATTATGCACATTCTTGGGATGGCCTCTCCTTCTCCTTTTGCTTAGTCAACTTAGGAGCCATTTCCCTGCCACCTCAGGTGGAATGAGGTACCCTTTCTCTGTGCTCCCATGAAATACCGTGCAAATCCCCATTAATACACCTAACGTTGAGACTTACTACGTTATCTACGATTCTTACTCCCCTCTTTAATGTGAGATCCATGGGGCTGGATTTGATCTTCTTCTGCTTTATTGGGAACCCCAATAACACAGTGCCTGACCCAGAGGGTGCTCTGTATTTGCTTGGTGAATGCCCACCACAGAGGCCACTCTCCTATGCTTGAAAAAACAAATACATACCCACAATAAAAATAAAACAAACCTGCACTCATCTACCTTATTAATTTCTTTTTTCCTAAAAGAAATATGCTTCTCCATAATGCCCAGAGAGACAGACATCACAGCTTGCAACAGTTCTTGGCAACACATCATTACAACTCTCATCTGTACTGTGAAATCTGGTTGAATTTACAAATCAGAGGATGACCTTTTAAATCTTAGAAGAAAAGTACTTATAGAGGTAGTGACTGATAAGCTATATCTCTCTATAGTCAAAAGAAGAAAAAAAACAACATTTTAAAACATCAGAGATTAAGGCTCTTGTTGATTGTGAAGGATGTTTGATATGCAGAATTGTGTGATCAGGATACTGCACAACCACACTCGATGCTTGCTTGTTATTAAGCACCAAAGTCTTAGAAATCTCTCTAGTTCTGTTATTAGCATTATATGTCCAAGGCTGGAGACAGAAAGGGTTGCAACTAACTGCATTTAATCATGATGTGCCTTCCTGCCCCTCGTGAGTGTTTTCTTAGTTGCTCCATTTCATTTTTCTCCCTTGTAAAGGATTTATTGTTTTGAAGAAAATAGGATGGTTTTTTCCTTTAAGAGTTTAAATAAGAAAAAAAAAGCACTTTCATTAAAAAAGTAAGGATTGCTTTGGGAGGCTGAGGCAGGAGGATCACTTGAAGCCAAGAGTTTGAGACCAGCCTGGACAACATTACAAGACCCTCTCTACAACAAAATTTTAAAAATTAGCTAGGTGCAGTGACACATGCCTGAAGTCCCAGCTGCTTGGGAAGCTGAGGCAGGAGGATCATTTGAACCCAAGAGGTTGAGGCTGCAGTAAGCCCTGACTGCACGACTGGACTCAAGCCTGGGAAACAGAGTAAAAGCCTTTTAATTAAAAAAAAAAAAAAGTAATTATTGCTTTTCATCATAACTTCTTTTTTCTCCAATTAGTCATCTATGCATGTTTCTGTAAGACTTTTTGTCCTGAAAGGACTGTCACCAACAAGCAGGTGCACCAGGATGCTAAGGCCCCAGACTGGCCTTGACATTACTACTTCAAGCTAAATTTTAATTTAGAGAATGTGGAGGTCATTTCTGAAAACCAACATCCGGATCTCCCCTTTTCTTCTACTATCACCACAAACTGCATATGTTCCCACTAATTATTAATATTAACATCCATTTAAAAATAAACACGAAAGTCTCGACTTTCCCATCAGTGCAATTCAGACAGCAGTACCTTTCAGACAGTATTTTGAGATTAAATGTATTCTATGATAGTTACTCAGTATGATGCTCAGTCCATTGCTGGTACTCAATTTATTTATTTCTTCCACTCAGGCCTCATCTATAACTCATCGACCCCCTTCTTTCCTCTAATTAATAAGAGTTCAACATGCATTGATTGCTTATGAATGAGATAGTATATTATTAAATGCTTTATGCTGGTAACTCATTAAATCTTCATCTCAGCCCCATCACAGAGGCATAGCAGCTCTCCTCACCTTATAGGTGAGGCATGACACACAATGGAGATTGTGGTTTTACAGGCTACATCTCTGGCCCACAGTTACACAGCTAGTTAGTGTTAGAGCAAGAATGGGTTAGTCTCGATGTCTGGCTCCAGAGCCTCTTCTCCTAATCACTGTGTGATCTAGCCATTCAAGGAGAATCTAAAATGGTCCAAGCTTAACATGGTTCTATGAAGCAACTTACAAAGTTAAAAACAGCCCGGGCGCGGTGACTCATGCCTGTAATCCCAGCACTCTGGGAGGCAGAGGTGGGTGGATCATGAGGTCAGGAGTTTGAGACCAGCCTGGCCAACATAGTGAAACTCCGTCTCTACAAAAAATACAGAAATTAGCTGGGTGTGGCGATAGGTGCCTGTAATCCCAGCTACTCAGGAGGTTGAGGCAGGAGAATTGTTTCAACCTGGGAGGTGGAGGTTGCAGTGGGCCAAGATTGGGCCATTGCACTCCAGCCTGGGAGACAGGGTGACACTCCCTCTCAAACAAAAACAAAAATAAACAAACAAAAAAAACCCCACAAAGTTAAAAACAAAGAAATAACTGAATGGTTAGAGAAGACAGTCTGTTCCAGGAGTATCTGCCTGACTTTCTAGTTCTTATAAGTGCAGGTAATATTCTTTTCGGCCATGCTAATAGCTCCTTTAATTGTGCAGAAGGTTCAGATTTAGCTTATTCAGTCTCTCAATTACTACCCTAGATTTCTGGAGTTCCGTTATTCTTTAGCTAATGCATAAAATTATTTAGCTAATTATTAAGCTAATGTGTGGGGAGAAGAAATAGCAAGATAGGAATGTCCTCTGTCAATCTGAATAAAGGATTAGGATTACTGGAAAGTGATTCACAAAAGTTAGGCTTTTGTGACATTCATGGTTTCCAGTGCTAAATTCATCCTTATCTTCTTTTGAGACAGATAATTAAATGGTGAATATGTTCACATGTTTTCAATTGCTGATCTCATTTAATATTGCCATTCTGCTTCAAAATATATTCCTAACTGACCCTGAAAATCCCCAGAGCTTGATAATAATGTTCCTAGACCAAACTGAGGGTTGGGCTGCTATATCTCATGGCCCAATAATGAGATGAAAATGACCTAGGGAGGAAGAGAGTTTATATTTCCGTAGCCTGTTACAGGGAAAAGGCCTGGAAATTATCGCCAGACCAACTCAAAATTACAAAGTTTTCCAGAGCTTATATACCTTCTAAGCTCTATGTCTACATGTAAGTGTGCACTCATCTCAAAACATAAGTTATTAACTTCTTTTCATCTATAACTAAGGTCTGAGTCCTGAACACCTTCCTCTGGAGCCTCAGTACATTTACTTTATCTAAATGGGTCCAGGTGCTGGAGTATCTTGTGTCCTGCTAAATCAGGGAGGTTTGGGGAGTTCTTTCAGACCCCCAATAAAACTTGTTAATCCTAAATGGGTCCTGTTAAGAATTCCTTCATTTTGCCAGGAGAGGCCTTGGCAAAACTCTTGGAGGGCTTTTGTTACATTCCAGTCCCTTGTATAAGGACATTGGCTTTTTTTAGCGTTTCGTATTTAACTTAACCACTCAGTCAGTACTGAAACAGTTGTTATGGAGGCCTGCATTAGTGAGACCTGGCCTGCCACAATAATGAGTAGCACAGCAGGCTCTCAAAATTCCCCAGGCCACAGCTCCTGCAGGGATAATGAGACCTGGGAATCCACAGTGAGCTCTGACCCTTCACTGTTTATATGAGCTGAGATGCACATTGTGTGTGCATCTACATAAACACAAGCCTTTTCTCACTCTTGCCTATTGGGTAAGCAAAGCCTGGGAACATCAGATAATTCAGGAAGACTTTAGGGTATCTCCCAATAAATGAATTACAGGGTTCTGGTTCATTGATTTGACCACCTACACACATTTCTAGGAATCATGCTTGGAAATGAAAACAAAATCAGATTAGCTTCTTTGTTGGACAGTAGGCAAATAAATCATACCAAATAAAATGATAGTTATCTCTATCACTCAGAAACGTTTTAGTTAAGAAAGAAAAAAAAACAGGTATAAAAGGAAAATAATTCTTGGGGCCCCCAAATTGCTAAGCTAAAGAGAAAAGTCTGTCTGGGACCTGGCTAGGGGCAACCTGCCTCCCATTCTATTCACAGTCACCCCTCTGCTCACTGACACAGATGCATATCTGATTGCCTCCTTTGGAGAGGCTAATTGAAAACTCAAAAGAAGGCAACTGTTCACCTCACCCATCTTGGACCTAGAAGCCCCCTGCCCACTTTGAGTGTTCTGCCTTTTGTTTCAAGTTGTCTTGCCTTTCCAGTATACTTCTTATACACCTTCTTACATATATGTACTTCTTACCTGTGTTGAGTGATGCCTCATGTCTCCCTAAAATGTATAACACTAAGCTGTGTCCCAACCACCTCAGGACTTCCCGAGGCTGTGTCACAGGCACATCCTCAACCTTAGCAAAGTCAGCTTTCTAAATTAACTGAGACCTGTCTCCAATTTGTTGGATTCACACAGGTAACAGTTCCCTATACTTTCATATTTTTGTTTACTTTAGGTTAAAAAAAAGACCTCCTTTTGATATATGATTCATGCATATTTCATTCAAAAATAAATAATTGCCCTCACAAGTTTTGGCCAAAATACAAATCATCTGGGCTTAAAATTTGTTATTTCTAGAGCTACAATAATGTTTCTAAGAATAGCAAGGTCTCGGCCAGGGGCGGTGGCTCACACCTGTAATTACAGCACTTTGGAAGGCAGAGGCGGGTGGATCATGAAGTCAGGAGATCAAGACCACAAGACCAGTGTGGCCAACATGGTGAAACCCTGTCTCTACTAAAAATACAAAAAAATTAACCAGGCATGGTGGCACATGCCTGTAGTCCCAGCTATTCTGGAGGTTGAAGCAGGGGAATTGCTTGAACCCAGGAGGCAGAGGTTGCAGTAAGCCAAGATCGTGCCACTGTACCTCAGCCTGGGTGACAGAGCAAGACTCTGTCAATAAATAAATAAATAAAAAAGGTCTCGATTGTCTAATGAGGTTTATTATGCTAGGATAAAGATGACTTTCTTAACATTTTAATTAAAAATGCAGAAACATTCATACAGGAATAGTAGGGGGGAAAACCCTCTGTTATCTCTACAGAAACATAATCTCTTAAAGTAACTGCTGTTACTACTGTCAGAATATTCATATTTAAGATGAGTTACTCATATGATCAGAAAAACATAAGAATTCAGTGGCTCATGATAAGGATATTGATAAGCAGAGTTTAAGAAACTTTTTTTGTAAAATGCAGGCATATAATCTGGATCACCCTCAAGTCTTTAAATCTTCTGTTACTAGTAATAATTTTCCTGTGTATTAATACTACAGTCTGTTTATATTGGCATTAGATGACTAATCTTATTATTAAAATATAGGGCAAAGAACAGAGACGATACAAGGAAGAGATCTGTCTCAGGGGGGCGAATTATATCCAATTCTATTTATTGTCACTACTGTTTCTGAAAGATTGTTTAGCCCATAATTATGTGCTGTCTGTTTGCAACTGATGTGGCACTTTTTAATTTGTACTAAACTCACCTCATAATCACACTGCCTTTTAAAAAACATTCAAAATAATTTGTTAAAGGATTAAGAATAGGCACTACCAAAATGGCTTAGACATCATCCACAGCAAGTTGAAAGAGAAACTTTTCTTTACATTTTACAACATTAATCATTTTCCTCTCTGGGAACAAGACTGTAACATATTTCTACCTCCAGCCACAGTTCCTGCCACAATTCAGTTGCTAATAAATGTTTGTTAATTAAACTAATGAGTAACCTACAGCTAGATATAATTTCAGAAATAGGCCCAGTAGTGCAGAATATCCTTCATGGTCTTCACATAGAAAACAAGTACCTCTTTACTCGGAAGAGTGGCCTTCCCAATTTTTACAGAAATATTGATATTAATAAACTCACAATTTATCTGTGTAGTGTACTTGGGTGCTTTAGAAAGTAGTTTTAACTGGGAACTCTTCCCAGAAAATACTTAATGGACTTCATAGCATATACAAACTCTTCCTAAAAAGATTTGTTTCATCAATTTCAAAAGATCTCACATATTGTGTTCTTATAGTTTGATGTCACATTGATGTGGGTAATCATTGAAGAAAATTTCATAGCCTCTCCTGATAAAAACTAATACTTTTTTTTTTTGGATACAGAGTCTCACTCTGTGGCCCAGGCTGGAGTGCAGTGGTGCAATTTGGCTCACTGCAACCTCCACCTTCTGGGTTTAAGCAATTCTCTTGTCTCAACCTCCCGAGTAGGTGGGATTACATGTGTGCGCCCCTCCTCCGCCCAGCTAATTTTTGTATTTTTAGTAAAGACAAGGTTTCACTATGTTGGCCAGGTTGGTCCTGAACTCCCGACCTCAGGTGATCCACCCGCCTTGGCCTCCCAAAGTGCTGGGATTACAGGTGTGAGTCACCATGTCTGGTGACAATACATTTTTTATTAATTTCTCCATTTCTCAGATGTATTGACTTTTTCATTTTTCTTTTATATGATCTCTGAAATTTGGTGTTGCTGGGACTTGGAAAAAGTCTTAAACATTTGACTAATGACAGGATGACTCAATGCCAGTCATGTCTGAATATGTAGCTTATTGCTGGACAGTTCACATGAGAAGCGTATTAAAATTATTCAGTCCTACTGTTCTACTCCGTAGATTTACACTTGATCTAGAAATCTGGCATCTTATCATAATAGACATTTGTGCCTTAAAACCATCTCTTGGGGACCGGGTGCAGTGGTTCACGCCTGTAATCCCAGCACTTTGGGAGGCCAAGGCGGGTGGATCATGAGGTCAAGAGATTGAGACCATCCTGGTCAACACGGTGAAACCCCGTCTCTACTAAAAATACAAAAAATTAGCTGGGCATGGTGGTGCGTGCCTGTAATCCCAGCTACTCAGGGGGCTGAGGTAGGAGAATTGCCTGAACCCAGGAGGCGGAGGTTGCGGTGAGCCGAGATCGCGCCATTGCACTCCAGCCTGGGTAACAAGAGCGAAACTCCGTCTCAAAAAAAAAAAAACAAAAAAAACCCATCTCTTATGAAAGAAAGTGAACTGTCAAGAGCTTTTAAAAGCCCTAGGCATAATCCTGCCAAGGAAGTAAATGACTCACTGTATGGGAATCATCCTAACCTTTCCAGGTCACGGGAAACCCTCATCTGGAGCATTCAATTGCACCCTGGTGGTTTCCAAAACTGAAAAAAGCAATTCTCTCCTGCTTTCATAAATAGATTTCAGAGCTAGTATTTTCACAGTTTTACACCTTGGATTTCAAGAAATCTTGAGCATAGAAAATGTAGAAAATCTTCATGTGCACGTTTAAAAATCACACTTAAGAGAGTTAAATCTCTCTGTGTTTGAGACGAACTTAGTTAAGTTTATTTTGCCACTCTGACCCTCAAAATGTCAAATGCACTGTCACTATTGCAAGAAAAACCTGAAAACAAAATGTAACATTTGGGGCAACTGCCACAGGAACCTCTGAATCACAACCTTTATTGTCTTTAATGCCAGGAGTTGAGCCAAATTTTTAAAGTCCACTGCAAAATTTCTCTACCTTCCTTTCTTCCGAAAGGCAAACAAATGATTTTCGTAGTTTAAGGTGAGTAGAAAAGGGCAAACGATAATTCCATGCAAAGTTGAACATAGAAGTCTTGAATGAAGCAATGGAGGAAATGGCAGTAGATCCTCACACTCTACCCCTTTGTTGTTTCTTAACAACATTTTTGTTTTGACGATATGGATGCATTAGATGGAAGGATATCGGACAACTCATCTCTAACAGTCCACTTAGTTCATAATGCCAGAGCAAAACTTTCGTTTAGGGCCAAGTAGTTATCCCAGTGTTCCTTCCTAGGGTATCCAGTTTGCTTATGTGGCTCTGATTTTGTAATGAACATAACACAGAAGCATCCAGGAGGCACCTATCATCTGTTCTCTCCTTCCTGTGGGAGCAGACCACTTCCTAATAGGGACGTGTCACCAAAGCCTCCATGTATTTGCCCTAACAATCTTTCTCCTCTTAGGGAGGAAGACATCTTCCTACTTCACAATTTTGTCTCAACTTTCAATTAATCCTTTTGCTTTTCTAATTATAGTTCACAAAAGCTAGAACAACATTAATTTCGAAAAGAATAGAAAAATTAACTCCAATTTGGAGTAGGAGGAATCCCTTTATTAAATCAATTGCTCCTAGTTACAGGTTATAAAGGTGGCAAACCGAGGAATTAAAGACAGGAGTTTATATTATAAAAGGTAGGAAACGGAAGTGGTTTTAATTCTCTCATCATTTAGTGGCCT
This sequence comes from Aotus nancymaae, assembly GCF_030222135.1. Taxonomy (NCBI): domain Eukaryota; kingdom Metazoa; phylum Chordata; class Mammalia; order Primates; family Aotidae; genus Aotus; species Aotus nancymaae. Next base: position 29,648,780 of record NW_026988435.1, read on the forward strand.
TTTTTCAAATCTGGTAGATTTCATAAATTTTTTCCAGGATATTTTGTTAGTTAAGAAATAATTTATTTTGGTTGTACAGATCATAGTCATAAATTAGTGAAGGCAGCATATAGAACTGAAATTTAGTACCCAACACAACCCCATGATTCATGCTTTCAGACAAACTTTAGCCTAGAATGGATACAGAGCTAAGATCTTCTGACCTGGGAGTACAGAAAGGCCAGAAAATGTTTGGACTTGTATGTCTTCGAGTTTTGTTTAGTTAAACAGTGAAATATATGTAAGTCCTTATTAATGCAACCCAGAAGGCAAAGCCCACAGCATTGCTGAAATCATAAACAAAAGATGTTTTCAACTAACTCAGATCCTTGCAAAGATTTGTCATATGGTCTGATCATCCGAAAAATGCCAACTGTGACATATTCTTGACTTTTTAAGAGAGATTCACAGCAATCTGCTTTAATTTTGCATATTTGTTCTTGGACTATGGTGGTCCTGCTTCATACATCCTAACTGGTTAGCCTATTCAAAGAAAAGTACATTTGTATTTCTTTTAATTTTACCCTCTCCTCTTCCCATACCTAGTAAGTGTTATGACCTATTAGAAATCCTGAGTTTTTTGTTGATGTTAAAACATTTATGGGGGTGGGGAGATTGAGGAGGGATAACATTAGGAGAAATACCTAATGTAGATGACAGGGGGATGGATGCAGCAAACCACCATGGCATGTGTATACCTATGTAACAATCCTACACAATCTGCACATGTACCCTAGAACTTAAAGTATTAAAAAAAAATTAAAAAAAAAAAGCAAAGATTAAAGGGAGATTTGATTAGTATGTATTAATAAAATCATGTAAAATAAAAATAAAATACCTCAGATAAGCTGTTTTTTCCTCTCATGGGGAATATGCATTTTATCTAAGTTAGAAGCAACAGGTCACTCTCCAGATATCAAAATAATATTCTTGTTTCATAGCCAGTAAGATAAAGTACCATATTAATTGTTTCCTCTTAATACATAGAAATGAACAAGACATCAAAGGAATAAACAGTATGGCAATTGGGTATTCTGCAGTAATAGTTAGAGCTCATACTAAATACCTTTGTAAACAGAAATATTTTCACATCTGATGTAATAAAGGGCAGTAGTAGTTAAAAAAATTATATAATAAACTCAAGGTAATGATGCTTAAAATCCAAATATCTCCTAGCATCTTTAAACTGGGATCTACTGTCAACCTTCACAAAATGAATGAACCCCTTAAAGCTTATGTGAGATTGTGTTTGCGTGTGCATGTGTACATGTGTACATGTTTCCAGGGTAAGGATTCCTTGCTGCCCATCTGTTCACTAGGGCAAGTATCAGTAATACCAGCAGGTAAAGAACTACTGGATCTTTAAATAATGTGCTATTTGTCTACAAAAACTAAATATTTATATTTTCATAATAGATTTTCATTCCCAAGGATAAAATGAACATATATATAAACATTAAAATACGTTTATGTTTGCTGAAAGAAAGCAGAGCTTATATAAAAGCATATGGTGCTATGGGTTTTAATAGAATCCTATGAAGACCTATTTGCATTTTGAAGGCAGTGACAGAGCGGGGGTCCACTGTGGACGGAATGTGAGTGATGAATATGGCTTCAGAGGCACAGGACAGCTTTTAAGCTAATGCCTTTCTAACAAACTTCTTAATTTTCTATGTAACTTAATTAAAACCTGAAAACACTAGTATCTCTTGTTACATACTTCCCACTGGTATGTAGCAAGATCTATTTATTGAACTTGGTAAACATTCAGAAGGTAAGGAAGTAATAGCACTGAGCGGCCTTACCAAAATAGCATGCATGCCATTCAGCATAGTTTATAAGATTCTGTTCAACAAATGCTAACTTTCCCATTTTCCTTCCCATTCACTGTTACTGGGTTTGCCTTCAGAAGTGCTCAAGTTAGTAAGTTTCCCCTCACCTATGTATACAGAACTCAACTAAAAATAAATGAATGGTGAATAAATCAATAATAAATACATAAGTATAGAGCAATTATTTACTTTTCTAAAAGATGACTTTTTTTGGCTTGGCAGTCTTTTAACTTTTAATTCCACTCTGATTAGCTTTACAAAATTTTGATTATATTCAAGACCTGCTGGTGGAATGCCTTAACATTACAATATTCATCTCTCCACATATCAAGAACTCAGCGAATAATTTTTAACTTATTTATTATCAGTTTCACTGAGGTAAAGATGTCCCATATTTACTTTGGAGATATATGCTATATACATATATTTTACAAGATAATTTCTTTTGCAACAAAAAGTGATGAGTAGAAATAATTGGTTTGTTGGGTGAAGGGCAATTAGCAGTATCATATAAATGCTCAAGTTTAGCGTCTCAATTTCTTTTTTGCTTTAGAAAACAAAGTTACACCGACACCCACATTGGTTAGTTTGGTTTAGTTGTGATCCACACCACGTAATGGCTACAATTTATTTATGAGGTGGTTAAAACCTCCTCATGCCATCACCTATTTACCTGTGACAAAGTACCCATTAATGCCTACCCTTTTATCTCCAAAGACTGCTGGTTCTTGTTGAACATTTATTGCTCTACTGCTGGAATTTACCAAATAGCTTTGAGCAAAATCTCAACTTAGTGATGAAAGCATGCTCTTTAATAAAGAGTCTCATGGCATTCAGGTTCTAGCAAAAAATTCTATGAAGAAATTTCCAGAGATTTCAGCAAAACTGAACATTTGGCTCAACTATTCAAAAATGAGAAAGGAAAGAAGGGTGCCGATGCTATAGAAACTGTCAACTTTTTTTTGCTCAATTAAACTGACAGCCTGAGTGTGAAGCAGCAGATACAAGCATGACACAAATTTTAGTATAGGATAAGACGGCTTCAATCACAAGATGCTGGACAAATCAGAACAACACAACTGGTGTAGACAGATGTGCAGGAAAATGTTTCCTAATTCTCACCTCCCCTTAGAAAATGCAAAAGTTGTTGAAGTCAGAATAATAATCATGATACTATCTAATGAAACATTTAGACTATGTATCTGTAAAAACACCAAAAATCTCAGAATGACAGAAAGGTTTGGCTATGGGTATCCCTCATCTTTAAAACAGTTCAATTTTTACCAATTAGGGGCTGCTAAGGTTTTCCGGACCTAGGACTACAACAGAAACTTGATTTAAATAAAAAATCCCTATCCAGCCTTTGGTTTAACTGTACAAGATCACATTAAATCTAATTTCTCTTCAACAGTCAGGACATATCATCTTCTGTCTACGTAGGATAAGCAGAACCCTGACAGTTACAAGACGAAAGGCTCAGACAGCATTTAGTTCCTCTTTAATGAAGCTTTGAGTAGCTTCAGTACGAGCCCTGACTAAGTAAAAAGCAGGAAGTGCATGACTGCAGAGAGCAGGTTAAAAAATGATGAATGCTTAGCTTTAAGTATTTAATTTGGTAGCTTTTGGAGGCCCCCAAAGTTGACGGAAGTTAACCACGTGTACTGCAACTCTGGAGAGGCAATTGATTTTTCCAGAGAGAAAAACTGCTAACTCTTTGATTTTCCAAAGAAAAGTCTTAGGAAACTAAAAAGGTTAAGGGGTTGGTACTTAGAAGAGCCACTGGCCCTAAAGAGAGTAAGAGTTTATTCTGAGTGCAAAGACACAGCTCTGCGCAACACTTACTTCCCCTGGGGAAAACAACTGTTTTAATAATTGTAATATTTCGAGTATTTACTTCATTTTCTAATTTTTAATTTTGAGACTGGGTCTTGCTTTGTTGTCCAGGCTGGAGCGCGGTGGCACCATCACAGCTCACTGTAGCCTCGACTTCCCAGGCTCATGCTTCCACCTCAGCCTCCAGAGTAGCTGGGGCTACAGGTGTGTAACACCATCATGCCTGGTTAATAAAAAAAAAAACTTTTTTTTTTTTTTTTGAGACGGAGTTTCGTTCTTGTTACCCAGGCTGGAGTGCGATGGCGCGATCTCGGCTCACCGCAACCTCCGCCTCCTGGGTTCAGGCAATTCTCCTGCCTCAGCCTCCTGAGTAGCTGGGATTACAGGCATGCGCCACCATGCCCAGCTAATTTTTTGTATTTTTAGTAGAGACGGGGTTTCACCATGTTGACCAGGATGGTCTCGATCTCTTGACCTCGTGATCCACCCATCTCGGCCTCCCAAAGACTTTTTTTTTTTTGTAGAGATAGGGTCTTTCTATGTTGTCTAGGGTGGTCTCAAATTCCTGGGCTCAAGGGATCCTCCCACCTCAGCTTCCCAAAGTGCTGGGATTTTAGCTATGAGCCACCATGTCTAGCTCAAAGCATTTATTTTAAATACATATGCATATATACATATGACTCTAAATATGAGTCAAATAATGGATTTTTAGGTTGACCATTCAGTGTATTTGTCTATAGGTACATCATTAATTACAAAATGTGAAACATACAGTATACTCAGACACAGGGATTCACACAACGAAGTTCCTTAGTAGAACCAGGAATTCCAGCTGCACAAAAACATCTCATAACACTTTCCATGTTTAGATTTAAAAACTGAGTAAAAGTATGATTTAAATCTGAGCTTCAAAGAGACTGAAACAATCCACATTATTTTGGAATCCTATGTTTGCAAAGTCTGAGAATATATGGTAGAATTTGATAAAGCTTAGAGAGAGAATTATTCTAAGTGATAACATCTACAGAATCTATAGGAAGAACACTTTCTGTAGATTTACTTATATTCAAGTAACAGTTACTGAATACAGTAGTCTGCATTTTCCAGGCATGGTGGTAAGTACGAAGATCACAGAAATATTTATGTATGACTCCTATTACAACAAGATGTGACCTTTTCCAGACAACTACCACGCTCCGGATTTATGTCTTCAAGAGAAATGTATAGAAGTCCACAAGAAAGGATTTAAAATTTTCTTATACTTCCCAAAGTGCAGACCTAAGTGCCAGGTCAAGCCATACAACATTAAAACTTAAATGAACACCTAAAGATGGTAACTTAATAAAAATGGCAGGTAATGCCCTGTAGACTCTAAGCCTGTGACCACCCAGCCACATTTTATTACAAAGGAAAGATTTAAAGGTGAGTGATGGTGGCTCATGCCTGTAATATCAGCACTTTTAAAAGCCAAGGTGAAAGGATCACTTGAGGCTAGAAGTTTAAGATTAGTCTGCGTAACACAGCGAGACCGTCTTTACAAAAAATTTTTAAAAAATTAGCCACATATGGTGGAGCACCTGTAGATCCATGAGTTTGGTAGTTATAAGTCCTCATTTATTTCCCCTTTTCAGGAATCAGTGTCCTTCATTTGATGTCTAATACTTCACAGAAACACGGTTTATATATTAATACATTGTCCATTTACTGGTTGTTCAGGCAGGAGAGTAAATCCAGTTCTTCTCACTCAATCTTGGCTGGAAATAGAATTCTTTGTGCATTTTATGCAACTTAACCAGAAAGTCACCCACTTGTGCCGATTTTCCTCATCATTTTGATTTTTCTTTATAAAGTTATAGTGCATAGAAAGCCATGAGGAGCCATTAAAGAGCTCATGGCATTCTTCCAAGAAGTAAGATACTATTGACCCTGTTCTACCGATGATATCACTGCAACCTCGGGAGATGGAGTGGCTGGTTCAGGGTGACACTGTTTGGAAGGGACAGGGCAGAGTTGTGAGTCACTGCATTTCCTTCTCACTAGAACAAGCTTCCTCTCTGAACAAAGCTTTTGAAAAAAAAAATTCACATTAGCGTTTTCATTTTCTATTTGCCAAAAATCTCTATCTTAGCAAGGCACTTGTCAGGAAACTGTTTTTATATCTCTGCAGAATGAAAGTTTCTTGGTTCCTCTCTTTTCTGGAGAACACGCTTTCAGGAGAGGAGCTGTGTGATCATTTGCCAGAGCAGGGTAGGGTGGTGGGTGCTGAGACCAAAACCTTCATAGCAGACACTTATGAAGCATTCCAGCTGAAAGTCCAATCTCCAAATTAAGATCTTCGCTAAATGGGCATTGATAGGACTAAAAATAAGATGAGGACTGAATGGAGGCTTTAACAAATGTACATTTAAACTCTCAGTTTAGTCTCATCAGCCATCACAGGAAAGGCAGTGGCAAGAATGTTTGCCAAAGTGTCATCTTTTATCAAAAGGGATAATTTTAGAGCGGTTGTAATCATGCTTGTTGTGGGCCTCTGTATCACTTCACAAGGAATTAGACAACATATTCATTTGAAATAAAAATTAAAAACTGGATTAGGAAGAAATATTTTACTGTCAAAAATCAGATCACTTTTGCCGATTGATCTAAGGATTCCTGTTAAATTCCTACTTCAGAATTCCCTTCCCTCGCTTCCTTTTTTCCTTTCTTCCTTCTTTTCATTCTGTCTTTCTTTTTTGAGACGGGGACTTGCTCTTTCACTCAGGCTGGCATGCAGTGGCCCAGTCATAGCTCACTGCAGTCTCAACCTCCTGGGCTCAAGTGATCCTTTTGCCTCAGCCTTCTGAGTATCAACACAAATAAATAAGATATCAACACAAATAAGACAGCTGAGCATCATCTTTCAAGTAGTGGAAGAAAAACCTCAATCTAGTATTTTATACCCAGCAAAAATATCTTTCAAAGCCAAAGGTATAAAAACAACATTTTCAGTCATAGCCAAGCAAAAGATTTCATCACCAACTTAAATGCACCCTGAGACTTTTTTTTTTCAAGGGACAGGGATGCCCTTTGTCACCCAGGCTAGAGTGCAGTCACGCAATCACAGCTCACTGCAGTCTTGAAACCCTGGGTTCAAGTGATCTTCCTATCTCAACCTCCTGAGTTGCTGGGATTGCAAGCACAAGCCACCAAGCCCAGTATCTAAGACATTTTAAAGGAAATCCTTCAGGCAGAAGGAAAATGATACCAGCTGCATCTGTACAAAGAATTTAGAGCACCCAAAATAGTGACTTCATAGGTAAATATATGTTTTTTATTTAATTTACAACTCATTAAAAGATAACTGACTGTTTAAAGAAAAACAGCAACATTGTAGTCAGGAAAAAGTACGACAACAACTTCTCAGAGTGAGAGAGAGGGGAAATGGAAGTACTTTTGGTAAGGTTCTTTATCCTATCTGTGAAGTAGTATATCACTTGAACTGGTATAATATCATTGACAAGTTTAGAATGTTTTTCATAAACCTTAAAGCAACCAGTAAAATAACAAACTAGTTACAACTTACAACCCAACTTTAAAAGAGATAAAGTAGAATCATAAAAAAATTCTAATTAATTCAAAAAAGAAGAAAAAAGGTTAAAGAACAAATAGAAAAAAAATAGCAAAATGATAGATTCAGTCACAATCATATCCATAACCTCATTCAGTGTGCATGGCCTTCTCAATCAAAAGGAAAACACAAGACCCAATTATATGCTGCCTACAAAAAATATGCTTCAAATATAAAGACAAAGAAGTTCAATAAGTACAAGGATGGAAAAATGCACCATGTTAATATTAATCAAAAGAAAGCTGGAATAGCTTTATTAATATTAGATAAGGTAGATTTCAGAGCAAAACATGACAAAGGATAAAAAAATCATTTTATAAGCAGAGGCTCAAAGATTGTCTAACAGCCCTGAACATTTACACATCTAAAAGCACAGCCTCAAAGTATACAAAGTAAAAACAGATAGCACCATTTAGAAAAATGGACCAGTCCAAAATCACAGGCAGAGCTTTTACTATCCCTCACTCAATGACAAATAGAAAGAACAAGTGGCTGGGCATGTGGCTCACACCTGTAATCCCAACACTTTGGGAGGCTGAGGTGGGCAGATCACCTGAGGTCAGGAGTTTGAGATCAGCCTGGCCAACACGGTGAAAACTTGTCTCTACTAAAAATACAAAAATTAGCTGAGCATGGTGGCACATGCCTGTAATCCCAGGTACGTGGGAGGCTGCTGAGTTAAGAGAATCACTTGAGCCCAGGAGGCAGAGGTTGCAGTGAGCCAAGATTGCACCACTGCACTCCAGCCTGGGCGACAGAGCAAGACTCCATCTCAAAAAAAAAAAGAAAGAACAAGTGAACATAAATTACACACTCATGCTCAGAGCGTTCCTTCCGTTCCAAGTAAGCTCTCCCACAGAATGCTGGCGAAAAAATCTATGCCTGCAGCACTGAGCAAGCCATTTTGGGCAATGGTCACTGAAAACCACGAATAAGTCTCATCATTGTTAATATCATGACTGATGCATGCCTCCCCTAAGAGAATATGGTCACTGCTCTGAGATGGAAATTTGAGTTCTAATTCCTTTCGGTCCACTAAAAATTCTTACAACTCAGCCAAGTCTCAACTTTCCTTGACCTTAGTTATACCGTTATACTTACATGATGTTGGGGCTGGGCAAGGTTACTTCTAAAATCCTTTGCTATGGTGTGAATGTTTGTGTCTCTTCATATGTTGAAACACAGCCACAATGTGAGGCTATTTGAAAGTGAAAACTCTGGGAGACAATTAGGCATGAGGACAGAGACTTCAAGATTAGGATTAGTACCCTTATAAAAGAGGTCCCAGAGAGCTCCCTTGCCCATTCTGCCATATGATTCAACAAAATACAAACAAAAACAAAAGATGAAAAAATATAAGTTCTATGAACCAGGAAGCAAGCTTTCACTAGACAACCAAATCTGCTAATGTCTTGATGTTGGACTTCTCAGCCTCTCCAACTCTGAGAAATAAACTGCTGCTGATAAACTACCCAGTCTATGGTATTCTGTTATAGCAGACTGAAGGGACGGGAAGACATCCTTCCGGCTTTTGTGTTCGAACTTGAACTATGCCATCAGTGGTCAATATTAAATCAAGTCAGGGCTTATACTGTGAGTCCCTGGGAATCCGTCTGGCTGCTCTGTGGAGAAGTGCGAGCGCCTACTGTGCAGAGATGGCCCTGTGGAGGCAGTTGCCTTGTGATTCTTTGACCTTCAAGATGGAATGGACAGGGGTTGAACCTGTGAATAACGGCGCTCAAGGCATTTCTCCTCATTCTTTTTGCATGGCTTCCAGTTCCCAGTGTCCCACCCTTACTGTCTGTGTCGTGACCTGAAGTGAGATCTCAGCTGCAGCAAGACCTACCCGAGGAGGAACAGCCTGCAGAGCGGTGATGTAGTTCTCCAGGGCCAGGCGGCGGCGGTCATTGAGCATGGCTTCCACTCTGGCCATGTGCGTCTCCACCAGCTGCTGTCGCTCGTTGGCTGCTTCCTGTTCCAGAGATTCCACTTTCTCCTGAAAATGCTGCCATCATAAACACATATGTCAATGGGGACTGAACAAGTAGGATGAAGCAGCAATTTCAAGTCTTCTAAAAGGGACATCCTATTCCAAGTGATAAAAAGTATCCTGAAGACTGCCTAGTCATTCCATCATTTTGACTAACTCTGCATGTTTTATAGGTTACTTCACTTTCTGGCACTCTCCAACCCCCATCAAACCTACTTTCTCATTGAAAATCAGTGTTACGTAGGCTCCCTGAAGACTGATTTGACCAGTAAAAACGTTGGATAAATATATGAACTCTTGAAACTCTTATATTACATATTAAAAAAAAATTCCTCTCTTACTAAAAATACTGCAAGTAATTGACCGTAATAAACTTTTGGTTTACTTAAGGTAATTTTGAGACTGGTTTCAGTCAAAAATTCCAATTCTCATAATTTTTGCCAGAGGGAGAAGCAGCAGCAGATTATGGTGACTGAAAAGATATATTATTAATAAAAAGTAGATTGCAAGTAACAATGTGAGTTTTATGGCAATGAATTATAACTTGAAATAACTGGGAGCAAATATAAGGCAGGATTTAAGCAACTCAATTACTAGACAATGATTAAGAACAGTTCCAGGTCATGGGACTGTGAACAACCACACCTGAGGTTCTGGCAGATGCTGGTAAACCTACAGACACTCATTAAACAGACTGCAGGCACGTGATGTTTGGTAGGAAATGGGTTCAGATTTTACCTGGATAACTGCTTTCTTATCAGCTTTAGGCAAGTTCTTTGCTTGACGTTCTGCCTCTTCCCATTCTCTCATGACCTATAAATTAAGAAAACATTTGGATTTAAAATCATAGGTTCTCCCTATGAATACAGACTTAACAAGGATGGATGATTATGTTTTTCTTCTATTTTTGCCATTTTAGAAATTTAAAAAATGTATTACCTATCCATTCCTATCTGAATAATATTTGACCTCCCACTAGGATATAAATAATTAACCACGGTAGCATATTAAACATAAATGTTCACATTTATTGCAGGAATATAGTCTTTTAAGTCAAGGTTGGTCTTTTTCCCCCCTGAGAACTTGGTGATAGTCATTTTATTTGATGTGAATAAATACCAACTATTCAAAGAAGGCATACACTAACTGCACAAGGTCTTCCAAAATTAAACTGAACACATAAGTTTTATTGTCTTATGAAAGCAATTTAAACCATTTAAACTGTATATTTTGAATTTAAGAAAATATAGCAGTGTGTGTGTGTGTGTGTGTGTGTGTCATGAATACAATGCCAAAAATAAGTATATAATAGAGGAAGTAAAAGAAGACTTCTGTTGTCTGATATTCTAAGACCTATCCCTTTAAACAACTGATGGGAAATTAGGGCCTTTTGAGCTTGCTGACGTAAGTTATGAACAGTAAGGATTACTCTAAGTCCTTCAAAAAACTCTAAGAACACATAATATTCTGAATGTAGCAAAAATGTATTTTTTACAGGTAGCACTAATTTAGTAACCAGTTGCTATGGTTTGAACGTATCCCCTAAAAAGCAGGTGTTGGAAACTTAATCCCCAATGCCACAATTCTGAGAGGTAAATCCTGTAACAGATGATTCAGTCTCTGTCCTCACAAATAAATTAATATCATTATTGGGGGAGTGGGTTGTTATAAAAATGAGTTTGCCCTCCTTTTCCTATCTTCCTTCCACCAAAAATGATGAGAGCATGAAGGTCCTCAACAGATGCCAGTACCATGCTCTTGGACTTCCCCCCTACAGAACTGCGAGGCAAATTTTAAACTTCTTTTTCTTTACAGAATATCCAGTCTGGGGTATTCTATTACAGCAACACAAAATTGACTGAGATACCAGGTGAATCTGTTTTGTAGGAAACAAATGCTTCCTGCTATAAACTTTGATGTTCACCTGGATTTCCCTGGGAGAAGTTCACTCATTAACCTGATACAAAAAGTCAAAGTCTGCACTTCTTTATGTTGTTCAAAGAAAATATTAACTTCTTACCACCTACAACTGCCTTTTCAAGTGTATTACAAACAGAGTTTGTTTAAAGTGCAACTTATAACTAAGCTAGGTAAAATGAAGAGAGAAAGATCAAGGAAACAAAATACTGGCCTGCTGCTGGAGATGTACTTGCATACTTTGTATACTCCCAAAGCATTAGAAAACGTGATTACTGTATTATAAGAGTCTGTTATTTGTAGGTATTTAGCCCTAATGAATAGTCTTGTAACATAATTCAAGATGGAAAAGAAAAAGAGGCTTAGAATAAATAACTACGGATAGAAAACTTCTGTGACGCAATACCACATCAAATCACCATGTGGGTTCCTAATTACAGATTTTATTGTCCATTACAATTAATTCTTTGTAGACAACAGGCAACTAGCTGCTTCTTGTTGTTTTAGTAAAATTATGGCAAAAACAATATGGGATAAATATTCCATTACACTTGAAAAGCATATCAAAAATAATCTCAAGGTTCATAGCAAAATTGGGACAAATGCCCTGCTGCAATGAGCAAGAATAGAACATGCAAGAAAAGAAACATATTGTCCCATTTGCTTTGGAGCATCTACCAAGTTAATAAAGGGCACTTGAGAGCAAGGGGGATGCTGAAGACTATCTTTGCTTTATAGATGAGATAAGCCTTGCAATATAAATATTTCCATTTCCTGCTTTGGGAATGTTCACAGTGGTGGTACCCTACCACCAGTTCTTCAAGCAAGGAATCTCAAAATTAGTTCGAGATAGACATCAATGTTTTACTGCAATGTGAAAACTGATTTCCCATATTACATTTACATTTTTTCCATCTTACCTTGTACACTCAGAACCTGGACTTTAAGCTGGGTGGATTCATGAAATAATTAAAGAGATGTATTTAGCTAATGAGTTGAAAATAAGCATTACTCTAAAAATTAACTGAAATTTAGATTTTCAGAACAATTTAACAATATCCTATATCCCCACAAATAAAAAAATCACCTGCACTATCACACTAAGATTACCGCAAATGAATATACACTAGATGTAGGCTGACCATCCTCCTACAAACAGTGAATTTCACTGTGGGACTGGTAGCAAATACCATTACTGCTGACCCTGTATTAAGTGCTTTACAAAATCTATCTAATTTAATTGATTCCTCACAACAGCTTGTGAGATTAGCCAGGGCCATCCCATTTTATGAACCAGGTTAAGGTGCCAGCTCAAGGCTATACAGGTAAAGGGGGAGGGAAGAATATAAACCAAGATCTCTGTGGCTCTAAAGATCATGCTTTTGTGCCCTGGTACCCAATTTTCTATTATAAAATGGAAAATCCATTAGGTGAGCTAAGTTTATTTATATTTAGCAACAGGAGAAAGGGGTACTCTTAAAATGCTGCTGCTTATCTTAACAATAAAAGCCTGAGTTGGGTCAGCTTTCAACGTGAAGGGCTTCATTTTAAGGATATATTAAAACTGCTAAATTTGTAAGTAATAAAAGTGGTCACATATGGTTCAGATGCTGATTTCTATTCGCTAGATGCTAGTCACGACATATAGCAACAAAAATCTACAGGATTAGAGTTATAACCCACAATGGCAACAACAAACCAAAATACAAAAAATTCCAAAATCCTCTGTATTTGTAGGAAAACACAGAACAAAAACTACAATAAAACTTAATTTAAAAAAAAAGACCTACAATTTTTAAAATTTAAAATTTTCAGGATCTAGTCCTTGCAATGGCTCTATATATTATTTTCTTTACTTTCTTTTTCTTTTTCTTCTTTTTTTTTTTTTTTGAGACAGAGTCTTGCTTTGTCACCCAGGCTGGAGTGCAGTGGAGTGATCTCTGCTCACTGCAACCTCTGCCTCCTGGGTTCAAGTGATTCTCCTGCCTCAGCCTCCCAAGTAGCTGGGATTACAGGTGTCCGCCACCATGCCCAGCTAATTTTTGTATTTTTAATAGAGACAGGGTTTCACCATATTGGCCAGGTTGGTCTTGAACTCCTGACCTTGTGATCTGCCCTCCTTGGCCTCCCCAAGTCCTGGGATTACAGGTGTGAGCCACCACGCCCGGCCAAATTATCATTTTAATGGAAACCAGTCACACCTGAAACTAACAGAGAATTCGAAATAATTTTCTTAATGGGATCAAAGATGACCAAGATATACTAGGAGAAAATGTCCAGGATTAAAAAAACACAAAATTTAAAAATAAGTAACGACTAAGTAGGTCCAAAAATGAAATGCAACGTTAGTAAAACTTATATGAACTTAGAGGCACTAAAAGGAGTTTACAATCCAGCTAGAAAGATGACGCAGGTATATCCAAATATCACTAATAAAACCGGGGAACAAATATTTAGAATTAAAGGAAATGTAAGAGCAATGACTGCCTGTCTCATTCTGAGTGTGATGTGGGGTGTAAAGAATGGGTGAGCGTGTCAACGCGAAGAGGAGTGAGAGGGCATTTCCAGAATAAGTCAAGGCCAAGAGCAAAAGGAAGCCCCAGGTGAGATGAGCAGATGGTGAGCAGAATGGCCTGATCTGAACAGCAGTTGAACACTGTACAGAAGACAAGGGTAGCAGTTGAGAAGGAAGAGGTGGGAGGAAGACCAGAATCAGGGTGCAGGGGTAGGCACTGAAAATGACAAGCTGAGCATTTGGTGTTTATTTTTGTCATTGTTCTTGTTTTAAGATTTCAAGTGCCCAGAAGTGGATTTTTGAGGGCACAAGTAGCCTCTGAAAGCTTTGTAAAGAAGGGAGATAGGATGTAAATTTAAAGGAGGACATTTCAGTGGCAATAAATACGACTCATAGTCCTCCAATGCTTTGGAACAGTGCCTATGTCTTTCCTAATGAAAAATCCGATTTTTTTTGGGTATCAAGTGAAAACTCACTAATTCCCTGTGGCTAGCTTTCTAGTTCAATTTGCTTTTAGGTTTTCATCGTGGGAAACCACTAGAACTGCACATTATATTCCAGAGCCAAAAGTATTGTGATTATAAGGCTTTTTTCCTCCTTATGTTATTATACCAAAGTGGATCCAAGTATTGCTATGCATCTTAAGGTTTAAAAAAAAAAAAAAAAAAAAAAAAAGGAAAAGTATCTGTGTTGTACCTTTCTGGATACATTATTAGTTTTATGTTTTCAAGTGTAGGTTTTCTTATCATTCATGTGAGGCCAAAAGGTCAGGTGATGATGATCATGGACAAGATAGTTTATTACTCACAGCTCCCAAGAAGCAGGTACATACCACTACAGGCAGGGTCATATGGGAAGCACCAGGGTTGGTCAGGAGGGGAAAACACGGGCAAAAGCCTTCTATTGTGATTTTCATGGAAAGAATGGGGGAGGCAGGGTAAGCAGGTTTAGGACTGACTTGTTCAAATAATGGTGATAGTGCAAGGGATTGTCCCTACTTGTCTGGTACCTGGTCCTGGGGTGATCAGAGCAGAAACAGTGGCCCAGAGTATAAGAGCTACATAAAGAAGGTGGTTGGGAGTTAGGAGCTTTTGAATGATTGGTTTACATGTGAAAGGCGTGCTCAAAGGCCATTCATTTACTATCTCTAGGAACTGGTTAGCCCTGGGAGGAAGGAATCTTCCTGGGGTCAGCAGGGACTCAGGTCAGAAATTACAGGAAAGCAAGATTAATTGTCTACTAAAGACTTACTGTAATCTTAGAAAATATGCAGCAGCCTAATTCATGAATTGCATTTAATGTCTCTCAAGAGACCTCTGAAGTATCTGTGCTAAGTATGTCAAAAATTATTCCTATCTTCTGATATTTACCACAGAATATTGACACTAAAAATGAATGGCTTACTTTAACCTATCTTTATTAATTCACTTATATGTCCTACCTTGTTTCCTCCTCAGTTTGTAGACTACAAATTAGAAAAGTTACTGGAAAATAATAATATGTCCATATATGTTGACTGAATGAGTGAATGAATGAATGAGAAACCTAAGTAAGGGTTAAAATTCTCTGTATTATCAAACTCCAATACAACATCCAGTGCCTGGTAGTAGACATAGCTTAAATTGTAGTTGATAGTATTATATACGGATTAGCCATGTTCTAATCACAAATTATTTTTTAATTTGCTTAATAAAGGATCTGCTTAAAAAAACCAAACCAAACCAAACCAAATCAGAGTTTTTTTTTTTTTTTTTTTCAAGCAAAGTGTAGTGAAAAGAATACTGTACTAGGAGCAAGAAAGGCCTGGATTCCAAATGTTGTCTCTGGCTCACTGATTTCGCTTTGTGCTAAAATGGGAAGCCACTCTCTCAAACCTCTATTCTATCACTTAGGAAACTACATGAAATAATCACTATGGTTCAGCTCAGTTTTAAGTCTGTGGTTCTGTAGACTGTAAACAATGGTAGGTTCACAGTTACAACAGGCTGGGTTTAATACAAAAACTCATCTTTACTAAAGAGCATTTTGATGGATTTTAATTTACAACATGTTGATTTCAGGTACTACATATACACAGAATAATAATGCCAAGTACCTTTCTTCAGCAGAAAGAATGTTATAGACATCACTTAATTTGTGCTTACAAAATCCAACTGTACCTGGATCTTTCCTAGGCAGCATGTTCATGGAGGATGCAAAAAACCCACAAACTGTGCCCACACACACACAGTAAACATTTAAAATTAGAACTTTGCATCTTTGAAGATCTTGATAAAGTCAGCAGGCCCCTTCGGAGACTGGGGCAGAGGCAGCTCAGGTTTCCTGATACCGTAGGGCTGAATGATGGAAGCACCAGACTTACCTGGGACATTCTCTCTCGGTGCTTGGCCTCAAGCCTCTCTTTGGCTTTCTGGAAATGGGCGTGCTCGTTCTCATCCCCAGGTGTCTCGAGATACTTGTCAACGGCATCAGGGGTACTGGCTGCTGTTGTAGGAACTATAAAGTAAAAGAGAAGGAAGTTTGAGAAGAAAAAACCAACAACGACAGAATATCCACTCATTTAAAAGAAAGCCATGTTTTCAGTTATTTCTCAGAACAGAGACTTTAGTAAAGCAGCACATACAAGATATTAATGCTGTTGAAGAGAACACTATGAGACACTGTGCGGCACAGTAAGGATGTGTTTCACCACTCCCAAGTGCAGAATGAAGGAAAAATATTTAAAAGGGTCCATTTTGCAATTACTGTATTAGAGTTCTTTATGAAACAAGCATGCAAAGAGCAAAAACACTCGGTGCTTAATAGACATGTTTTTCCAAATCCCCATGCTTTCCTAAATTAATATTTTGCAGTCATGAAAGTAAATGATATCATCAATATCATACATTAAGACTCCTGCAGAAACCAGATATCTGAAATTAGCCTGTTGCAGAATAACTGCACCCCAGAGAAAAGGTAAATTCTATGATGTATTTCAGATAACTTAATTACAAAGATAACCTTCATGAGACAGTATGTGGAACACTGCAAAAAGAAATATAAATATCAATAAACACATTTTTGAATCACAAAAGGACCTTTCTGCTTTCACAAATTTGGCAATAGTCATGAATTCATTATGCCAGTTGTCAAAAAGAAAGTTGATTTCTATTTTGAATTCAACTAATACTGCTAAGCAATATTCGAATTGTATACTACTACAGTATGTGAAAACATAAATACCCATAAAATTCGAGTATACTATAAAAATGTCCTAACCCATGAGCCAAGTGAATTATAAAACCTATACAAGCAATTTCCTAAAAGATTAGTAATGACTAGTGAGAATCAAGAGTATTTATAAGCTTAAAAGAAAAAAGGATTTTGACTTAAGCATATTTAACGTAAAAAATAAAATGAGATGTTTTCACTGTCTTTTCAGGTCAAATCAATTGTTCATTCAAAAGGCTATTCAAATATCACCAATGTTCCAAGTATTCCTATCAAATTATTAACACTTGTGTATTACATTTGGGCTATAATATCTCAAAGAGGACTTGAACGAGAAGAATTTATGGTTAAATCATTTTGAAACTAAACCTGAAGTATGTTTTCTACAGCCTTCAAGAAAATGTCTGCAATCTTAACAATTCAAAGTTTTCAAAGACATTAACTAAAACCGGAAGGTTGTGAAATAATTAAACAGTATCTCTCTTAAAGAGAAACATTCATTTTGATTTTTTTCCCTCCACTTCAGTCCTGATTAATAATCCTTTTTCAAAAAATAAAAGCAGTTGAGTGTCTATCCAGATGTTGCTTTCAAGTAGAGGGAAAGAGGCAGGGCATATTCCTGGAACCTTTACAGAGCTGCCCCTATTTTCTCTGTAGCTAATGAGGGCGTGGTGTTCCTTCTTACACTGGCAGCAACAGGGAGAGGGGAAGGAAGGAAAGAGCACGTGGGGGCTTTGCAATTAATCATATTTAGATTTGAATCCTATTTCTTTTTCAGATCAGCTGTGACCTGGGGCAGAACACTTAAGCACACCATGTTCCAATTTCTTTATCAAGTGGTGATAACAGGCCATACGACGTGATAGGATGCTGGGAAAATGGGGTATCATAGCACATGTAAGTCATCTGGCAGAGAGGGTGACACACGGCTTAGCTTATACATGTTAGCGGCCTTCCCTCCTCCTCTGCTTATTACATCCTATTCAAATCCTAGAGCTAATGGTAACCATGAAAAAGTTCTGCTATTTTTATTTAAAACCACTGAAAATGTTTTGGCATAAGAGTGCAATAATAAAGTAACAAATAACAAAAGGACAAATTAAAAAAAATTTTTTAATTAAGAAAAAAACACAAAAGAAAATAAAAACATTTATTAATAAAAAGTAAAATAGAACCACTGAAAATGAATTACAGGATCACAAAGTGAAACCTACAGAAAAAGTAATATGCATTTTTCAAAAAATGTTAGGTGTAGCCCACATAAAGAAAGGCCAAAAGTATAAAAAATAAGTAAATCTTAACAATCCAAACTCTTCAAAGATATAATCCAAAACCGGAAAGCTGCTAAATAATTAAACAGTATCTTTCATTTTAAAGAGAAACATGCATTTTGACTTTTTCCCTCCACTTCAATCCTGATAAGATTTTTTCAAAAAATAAAAGCAGTTACGTGTCTATCCAGATGTTGCTTTCAAGTAGAAGGAAGGAGGCAGGGCATATTCCTGCAATTTGTAAGACTGAAACAATAATTTTGAATATTAAATCCTTTTCAGGAAAAAAAGGTAAATGTTTTTCTGCATAACTTCAAGCAAACCGGTATACAAGTATTGTTTAACTTAATAGTTTTCCAACTTGAAATGAAAGTGGCATTTAGCATTTAAAATGTGTTTCCCTTGGTTTTAGTCATTTTCTCATCTTAACTGGTAGAGCTCAAATGAGAACAAGTGAAAGCAGAAAATAAAACAATAACATTCTTTTGCATAGTTCCATCTGGCAGAATGACATGTTTAGGCAAACAATATTTTATGTTTTAAACAAATGAAAATGTATAAATGTTTGGGGTTATATTCACTGATGAAGACAGTCCTGGCTGTAACTGTTATAACCATAACATAAGCACCCCTTTGGAAAACTGGTATCATAAAACTTAACTATATAAGGAGGAATTTTTTTCGGCTCCTATGGTTTGCGAAAACTGTATAAAGGAAAGGAATAAAACACTGTAATTTGAATCCCTATAATCACATTGGCCTAAGTAGAAATGCACTTAGCAATATAATAACAGAATAAATATGGAATAAGAATGTGAGGTATGTTTAACAGACTGAGGATATTAAAAAGGATAAAAAAAAATCTTCTTTTTAGGCACATGGAAATGAATACAAATACTGTGTTACCAATTTATTCCATTGAATCCAGAGATATTTCTGTGATAATTTTCTGTGCCAACTTGATTGGGCCACAGGGTTCCCAGATTAAACATTGTTTCTGAGTGTGTTTTTGAGGGTGCTTCTGGATGAGATTAGCATTGAAACTGTCACACTCAGTAAAGTAAATCACCCTCCCCAACATGGGCAGGCATCACCTGATCTGCTGAGAGTCTGAAAACAAAAGGGCAGAGGATGGAGGAGTTTACCCTTTTTATTTCCTGGCTGACTGAGCTGGGATATTGGTCTTCTCCTGTCCCTGGACTGAAATGTACACCATTGTCTTCTCTGGTTGTCACGCCTTTAGACTTGGACTATTGCAGATGACAGATCGTGGGACTTTCTCTCCTATACATGTATATCCTATTGGTTGTTTCTCTGGAGAACCCTGAGCAATACAATTTCTCTTCAAGTAAATCTTTGTCAACAGTCCCAGTTACTTCCCATAGTTGAGGAAGTTGTGTCTCTTTTTATCTTTAACTCAAATTTTCAGCCATTCATACAAAGCCCCCATCTCAATTAGTATAAGTGAGTGAAATTATCCTGTATTTATACCAACCAGCAAACCAGATTACTGTCTAGTCAAGCAGAGAAGGACAGCATATGCTGATACTGTTAAATGAATTTAATAGTTTATTACTATTGGTCCGCAGCTGGTGAGGAGGAAGGAGAGAACAATTGTAAGGCGGAGTATGTCCAGAGAACTCAACTTCCATTTCGTGAATATCCTTATATCCTAAAGAGATGAAGTTAATAGAACTGACTACCATTTTGTGACAACGTCCGTGGAATGCCAGAGGTAGCTGTGCCCTATGTCCTCACCCATCAAGGTACTTCCTTGCGGGAAGGGAGTGGGGCTCAAGCAATGTCAGGATATGTCGCAGGACACAGAGGGAACAGGAAGCTGTACATCAGCAGGCCACTGATATGTTTAAGGTTTAAAACACAAGTCACTATAACCACTTAGAAAGTGGAAACAAACTGGCTTTAGGAGGGTTTATTTCTGTTTTGTATTTTAAACTTCCATAAAACAGTTTATCCTGTTCACAGACCTCTGAGTTTCCACAGAACCTCTGATAAAGGCTAGGATTTCCATGGTGGCCAAATGGTAACAGCCTCTTTTCATCAGAGCCCACTGTGCTAGGCATGTTCCATGTGTTCTCATTTCATACATGGGAAGAAGAAAAAATGACCCTATTTTATTGCATAGAGGTGAAACACTATCATTTAACATACTCATTTGCATCCCTAAACATAGACAAATAAAGTCTCTTAAGATCAGGTAAGTCATAAAAAGGCTGTAAAGCTATTTTTTAGAGTAGTAGAGGGCTAATCCATTCACATGCTGGGGCACTGGAAAGGGTATCTGTTGTTTTGTTTTGTTAACGAGCAACATAACTTGGCAAAAAACCACGTTTTGTTATGATTTCGTTGGCTTGTTTTCTATGAAACAGTTGTTCCTGCCCTGAACACTATCTGGCAAATGACCTTCAACAGAAGTTGAGTCATAAAGCAGGGATCAAGTGAAGAGCCCATGGAGCCGGAATATGGAGGACGTTCCAGCCTTAGGCCCCTTCTCCAACATGCTCACTCATGCCTTCTGCAAGCAGGCTGGCTAGGTATGTTTCCCCTTGCACAGAAAACTAGACTTAAAATGAGACAAAACTCAGGGTTAAACATCCTTAGCTCTAGGTTTTGACCTCTAGATGCCTAGTCATTAGCAGCACTACCAACATCACATGCACAAGCTTTTAACTTTTTCTCTTTTTTTTGAGACAGAGTCTCGCTCTGTCGCCCAGGCTGGAGTACAATGGCATGATCTCAGCTCACTGCAACCTCCGCCTCCTGAGTTCAAGTGATTTTGCTGCCTCAAGCTACGGAGTAGCTGGGACTACAGTCACTTGCCAGCACACCCAGCTAAATTTCGTATTTTTAGTAGAGACGAGGTTTCACCATATTGGCCAGACTGATCTCAAACTCCTGACCTTGTGATCCACTCGCCTCAGCCTCCCAAAGTCCTGGGATTACAAGCATGAGCCACCACATCCAGCCAAGCTTTTAACTTTTTAAATGACCTTTGTATTTATTTTATTTTAGTCTCCTAAGACAGTCTTGCAGGGCATGGTAGGATATACAGGCTATTACCTCCCTTCCTTTATAATAGTGATTAATGTGTATCTAAACACTCATAACAGATGAAAAAATATAATGGAAAAGCAGTTCCAATTCCTAGCACATTACTGCTTCAAGGTGAACATTCTGCTTCCAAATATACAGTGGCATTCTGATGACTAATGCCTTCTACATAAGCTACATCCTTGTTCTTTGCTACCCTGGGAAGTCAGAGGTATCAAAGCAGCTGAGACAGCAGCTCTGACGTGGACAAACGATCCTGCCTTCAGTGCACCTGTTCATCATTTTATTCCTCCAGCCCACCGTCATTACAGCCCTTATTATATGTGAGGCACCTGGGAGACACCAATGAGAAAAACAGATGAAGTCCCTAGTCCTAGTGGGATTATATTCTAGGGAAAGAACCGCCACAAGAATTTTTAAAAAGCCAATAAGTCATATTGTTAGTATGTGATTTGTATTATGGAGAAAAAGAGGAAAAAGAAAAACAGAGCAGAGTTCAGAAGGATCGGGAGAGCTGAAGGAGAGGCGAAAGGTAGATCGCAGAAAGTAAGCGACCAGGCAGAGTCTCAAGTAAGGAGGTGACATTCAGATCCTTCCCAGCTGGCTGCCGGAAGAACGTGGTGGGCAGATGACAAAACTAGCATGGCAGCCCTAAGAGTTGAGGCTGGCTGGCAAATTCCACGAGACCCACGTGGCCAGTGCTGAAGAAGCAAGAGAGGAAGTAGTGGGAGAGGCAGGGAAGAAATGGGACACATCATGTACAGGCTTGAAGCCATAGTAAGAACTCTGAAGGACCAACGTGAGCTGTTTGAGGAGGAGCATATGTGATGGGGCATGTTGTAGAAGGATAACTCTGGCTGCTATGGGACAAAAGCAGAAGATCTTTTAAGAGGAGAAAGACAAAAGATGAAGGTGGCTTGGACCAGGGTGGCTGTCATAGGAGGTCGTTGCCCTCAGCCCCCTTCCCACACCAGAAAAGTCAGATTCCCTTCTTTTTCTCACACCAAATGCTATTACCCAAGGGATCTGAATATGAAAACGGGAGAAACTGCTTTCATGTGTGCATGAGGGCTCATTTCAATTAATACTGATACATGGATGCTTGTCACAACACTGCCACTCACATTGTAATCTACTGTCAATACCTGCCAGCGCTCTGTTTTCCGGGGAGGAAGTAAAAAGGCAGATTAGCTTTCAGTTTATTAATGAACGCTGATGCAGCACACAACGTTCCTGTCACAAAATACTCCTCCATCACTGGGGTCAAGACATCAATGAAACATTTCCACACCTGTGTTTCCACCGAGACAAAGGTTATCATTGGAAGGGAAGTTACTTCAAAACAGGGTTAAACCTGCTAACATCTTTAGGATGAGGTGGAAATCACTCTCCTAGCCTGTCTTGAAGACTCCGTAGAAGACAATCCATTAAGTTGAACTGTACATGTACCGATCTCCCTCATTTTAGTTCTGATTTTGCAATCATTGCGGAGTACTCCATTTCCTATTCATACGAAATACAGCAAGAATGTGGGGTAAAAATTAAAGACATTGCGAAAGATTGCCATTATCATTTTGATATTCATTTGTTTCCTCAATCTCTGAGGTGACACATAATTTTACAGTCACAAATGGGCTCAGGTCACAAAAGAAGAAATAAACCCACCTTCAAACAGCAATGGCCACGGCCATCTCCAATAGGCCAGAGGCTGAATGTTTCCTTAAAGAAAGGCTTATGAATGGCATTTAGTCAATATATTAATGTTAGATTCTAACAAGAAAATTGGGTTAGCGTCCTTTCATCAGGAGAAAAGCAATTTATCTCTATAGCATTGATAACAGAAGATTAAAACAAATTAAGACCTATATAAATCACTGCCTTATCACTGAAAATGCTATTTGATACAGAACTAGCAATGTTGTCAGTTGAGATGGCTATAATTTAAGAGAGGAGATGAGGAGGATCATTTATATATGAGTGAGATATAAACCTGTTAAGAAGAGTTTATGTGAAAATTTAATCTTGAAACATGGCAGAGCTTTCAGAGTACCACCCCAACTTAAAAAAAAAATCTCTCCATTTTTCTAATTTCAAAATAGCTAAAACTCCAAATGCATTCTAAATTCAAATAACTATCACACCCACTAAGTCTAAGATAGAGGAGCCATTTATAACAAGAAAATACAGTTTGTGATCCTCCAATGTAATACCAGACTCTCTTAAAAACAAAATAATAACAACAAGAAACAAAAGCACTCTCCCCCGATATGCCCTTGTATGACACTTTTATAGCCAGTGCAATCATAGTTGGTGGAGAACACTATCAGTGCATCGTGTGGACGGAAGGTAATAAAAATGTAATCTATGCTGTGTTTACTCTAGTCAAGCTACATTTCTTTTTTATATCTATAGACACATACTAACATGGGAATTTTTTCAAATATATGAACTGAATGTGAAAGAATGAATACTGGCATTATTTTTTATTAACATCTATTCTCTATTCAGCACAATGCACTAAAACTTAAAAGCAACCTCAAGTCTGAATTTAAAAAATATATGTGAAGCAACAGCAATGATAACTGGCATTCACAATGGGTTAACCTTAGCTTACTGTTTTTTGTCAATTTGTCAGAAGCTATTTTTGACTTCATTAATGGAGGCACATAAAGAAATAACCTGTCATAGCTGCTCAACACTCAACAGATGAGTTCAAAAAGTCAAAATCTTCAATACTGTCCACTTTCATAGAAGTTGTAGCAGTAAAAGCAGATGGAACTGTTAACCTCTATGGAGGTCTTAAGGATAGAGGTGACTTCATTTTACCCCAGCCTTCCAGAGCAATCTTCCCCTACACTTGTGTATTTTACTTTATGTTATTATTTAATTCTATCACTTATCTGGGTCTCATCTCATTAATAAAATTATCAAGTTATTGAAAGCCGGTACTCAGATTCCTTTGCTGGTGTCCCTCAAAATACCTGGCCTAGCACATCCTGGGCTCAAAAATAACTGCTGCACAGTTCACAATTGCAAAGATACGGAACCAACTTAAGTGCCCATCAATCAATGACTGATAAAGAAAATGTGGTATATACACCCCATGGAATACTACTAAGCCACAAAAATAACAAAATGAAAGTCTTTTGCAGCAACTTGGATGGAGCTGGAGGCCATGATTCTAAGTGAAGTAACTCAGGAATGGAAATACAGTATGTACTCACTTATAATTGGGAGCTAAGCTATGGTCATGCAAAGGGCACAGAGTAGCATAACGGACACTGGAGATTCATAATAAGGGTGGGTGGGAAGGAGGTGAGGGATAAAAAAACTGCTTGGGAGGCCGAGGTGGGTGGATCACGAGGTCAAGAGATGGAGACCATCCTGGTCAACGTGGTGAAACCCCATCTCTACTAAAAATACAAAAAATTAGCTGGGCATGGTGGCGCGTGCCTGTAATCCCAGCTACTCAGGAGGCTGAGGCAGGAGAATTGCCTGAACCTAGGAGGCGGAGGTTGCGGTGAGCCGAGATCACGCCACTGAACTCCAGCCTGGGTAACAAGAGCGAAACTCCGTCTCAAAAAAAAAAAAAAAAATACAAAAATTAACTAGGCATGGTGGCGTGAGCCTGTAGTCCCAGCTACTGGGGAGGCTGAGGCAGAAGAATTGCTTGAACCCAGGAGGTGGAGGTTGTGGTGAGCCGAGATCGCGCCATTGCACTCTAGCCTGGGTAACAAGAGTGAAACTCTATCTCAAAAAAAAACACCGAGGCGGGTGGATCATGAGGTCAAGAGATCGAGACCATCCTGGTCAACATGGTGAAACCCTGTCTCTACTAAAAATACAAAAAATTAGCTGGGCATGGTGGCGTGTGCCTGTAATTCCAGCTACTCAGGAGGCTGAGGCAGGAGAATTGCCTGAACCCAGGCGGTGGAGGTTGCGGTGAGCCGAGATCGTGCCATTGCACTCCAGCCTGGGTAACGAGCAAAACTCCATCTCAAAAAAAAAAAAAAGAAAAAGAAAAAGAAAGAAAAACAAAAACTGCATATTGGGTATAATGTACACTACTCAGGTAATGGGGACACTAAAATCTCAAACGTTACCACTATACACTTCATCCACGCAAGCAAAAACCACTTGTACCCCAAAAGCTATTGAAACTGCTGTATTTCATCAAGGATTGGCTTGCTGGCCATCTTTTTAAAAGTAGTTTTATTGGAAAACAGCCTTGTCTGTCTGTTTCCTTATTGTCTGTTGTCGCTTTCATGCTACCACTGCAGAGTTAAGTAGTTACGACAAACTGCATGACCTATTCAGCCTAAAATATTTACAATCTGGCCTTGTATGAAAGATATTTGCCAACCCCTTTATTAAACTATCTACTTACTCTCTTTGGCAAACAGCTAAACAATAGAGCACACACATAATGAGCATTCTCTTACCGCAGGTTGAACATCCCTAATCTGAAAATCTGAAATACTCCAAAATCTGATAATTTTGAGGACTGACATGATGTCACAGTAGCTAGGATAGCGACACCTTTGTTCTCCGATGGTGCAATGTACACAAACTTTGTCTCATGCACAAAATTATTAAAAATACTATATAAGTTGGTTCACGCCTGTAATCCCAGTAGTTTGGGAAGCTGAGGCAGGTGGATCACTTGAGGTCAGGAGTTTGAGATGAGCCTGGCCAACATGGTGAAACCCTGTCTCTACTAAAAGACACAAAAATTAACTGTGTGTGGTGGCAGGTGCCTGTGATGCCCAGCTATGTGGGAGGCTGAGGCAGAGGTTGCAGTGAGCCAACATCACACCACTGCACTCTAGCCTGGGCAACAAAGCAATATTCTGTCTCAAAAAAAAAAAATTGTGTAAAATTGCCTTCAGACAGACTTTTGTATAAGGAGTACATGAAACATAAATGAATCTCATGCTTAGACCTGAGTCTCATCCACAAGATACCGCATCATGAATATATCAATATTCCCAAATCCAAAATCTGAAGTATCTCTGGTCCCAAGCATTTAGAGAAGAGATATTCAACCCGTATTCAAAGTAAATTGCCCTTCTTTTAAAAAAATATGCTGAGTTGCTAAGCAATCCAATTCCTTTCAATTGTAGAGTCATCTCTAATTATTACGTCTTTGAGGAAAAAGCCATTCTTCTTATCTAAGCCTTACCGGATACCAAAGATTTGGCTTTTCATGCTTGTTAATCTGATAGCATTTACTGGCACTGATGTGACATGTAATTTAATTCTCCATCACATCTTTTAATGCTTTAATTGTTTTCCCTCCCTAGGTTGGTTGGGGAGCAAAGTGTAAGCCCAGGTTGCCCAATCTAATTTGGCAGTTTTATAAAAATATCATAGTTCCAATAGTATTACAGAATGTGCTAATGGCAACTAATATTTGCTATTGCACAGTGAAAAGAGAAAGAATAGTGCGATTAAGAACAACAGTTCAAATTTGGTCAAAGATTAAATGGCCTAGGCATTCAGACTTCTGTCTCACAGCTCCTGTCTTTACAATGACCCTGGGGTTAAGGTGGCATATTCCATTCAAAGGCTGCACAGTAAGTTATCTACCATTTGCAAATTATGAGCTTCTGAGGCAACCAACTTGGAACTTGGGGATGGTTCTTGGGGATGGAACTTGGGGCCTGACTTGTTAAGTTCCAATTCTTTTCATATTCTCTGGAGGTGTACCAGTCCGCTTCATGACATCTGGACCATTTTGGTGTGCCTAGAAAGCAATCTTTTTCCCCCCTCAATCCTGCATGGGGTCAGATCTACACCTCTGTACAAACTCTAAGGCCATAAACATAATCCTAAAGTACAAATAACCTGTATAGCAAGACCATAGGACATCTCTACAGCTGGTTGTGCTCCAGCATATACTGGGATTCTAGAAAACTAAGATGAAACAGAGAAGAGAAAGGGTTGGTGCATAGGTGAACCATGTACTTCCAGCTAAGGGGTTTGCCGGTTTATTCTCTTGCTGCCACAGTAGCTTACATTAGAGCAGAAAAACTGTAAGACTTCCAATACTATAGTCAGGACAGCAACAGCAACTTCCACTTTATCTTGCAAATATTGAGAGCTTGGACAATGGTCTAACAAATTCAATTTCAAACATCTGTCGAGAATTGGAGGATATGACATTCTAACATTTCAACATGCCCCCAGTTTGCGGAAAGTATACCTGTTTACACCAGTATAGTTCTATCTCTGAGTCAGATGTGGGGAAACTACTATTCTAGAACAGGATTCTCAACTAGAATGTGACCCATCCCCCCCACCGGGCACATTTAGTAAAGTCTAGAAACATGTTTAGCTATCACAGCTGGAGTTGTGTTAACGGCACTTAGTGGGGAGAAGTCAGGGATGCTGCTAAACACCCTATATGCATAGGACATACTCCTAAAACAACTAATTATCTGGATCATGATGTCCACAGTGCTGAGGTTGAGAAACCTTTGTTTAGCGTTTGTGCCACATGCCAGTGCAAATGAAGGCGCAAGAGATGGGTCACACTTTGGCCAGATCATATGGTACAATCTGCAGACTAAAAACTGGCATGATGCTCTTTGAGAGATTAAATGCCATTAAGGAGTTGGTCTGTTTGTCTTTTGAGATGCAATCTGATGGTGACAACACTAGTAAAATGGTCATATTCTCATATTTCAAATATAAATGAATCAACAAATATTTATATACAAATACTACATTTTGAAGATTAAATGTAAACTTTTTGCACTGTCCTAAATCCAAATGGGCAGGTGCAAAACTAATGTCAGAAATTAACTCAGTTCTCATAAGATTCTTTATTTTAAATGGGAAAGGATTTTTTTTTAAAGGATTTGAAGCACCGTGTTCATGAATGAAATGAAAGCTCTCAGCCTTATATCTGTATCCCTTGTATTTGTGGTTTAGATTTTTATTTATGATAACAACAACAACAACAACAACAACAACAACAACAACAACAAAATGAGTCCCTAAAATTGCAATGCTCAAAATTGGTCTTTATGATGAAAGTTTGAAACCTAGAAATGCTTGATAATGTCTTGACAGGCAAATTACTGCTTTTATAATGCAGACCATCACACATTTTCTCCCTAAGTGTAATCTTGTATCAGTTCAACCAAAGAGCTTTTTCTATCTCATTTCACATTTATTATTTGACTGGAAGCAGCTTAGACTGAGCAACCTGTGAAACCAACCACCTTTGTGCAGAAACATCACCTCATGAGCCCTAGATTGATGAAGGAGCAAAGTCAAGTCCAAGTTGCCCAGTCTAACAGCTTTGCTCACCTTCGAGTTCGGCTCCTTTTCTCTGAATTGAGTCTTTCATCTGCATTTGACCTCCAGATGACCATGACTTTCAATTCAAATGTACAGTTTGCTATAAGTAAGATCACACAGCTGCACAGGCTATACTTAACTAGAAATCATATGTTGTTTTTTTTTTCCCTTGTCTGTTTGTACTAGCACTGGGAAGCCCTTCACTTGCTGTGATTGAATAGTCTCTGTAGATAGACAAGAAAATATAGCTGCCAAAATCGCCTCATCCTCCTAGAATAGAAAGGTGTCAGGATCCCAAACACACTGCAAGTAGATGGAGAAAATTACTGGGAAGGAGAAAATTACAAAAGAGACTTTCAGTATCTGTTTGGAAGAGTGGATGATGAAAGTAGCAGTTATGTGTACTGAATGAAAATAAATTTATCAAACAATGATGCTTGTTTCCATCAATTATTAAAAATGGAAAAACAATTATTATAAATGCTAATATGAAACATAAGGGAAAAATGATCATTGTTTTGTAAATGAATGGGAAAGACAATTTACGGATGCATGCTATATTCATGGCATTTAGGAAAAAATGTTATTATTCTTCATCCTCTTTTCATTATTTTCTGTATTCTTAAAATGTGCTTCTGAATCTCAAATGTGATTTCACTAACCTGCAAAACAATGTCAGAACCAAATGCTTAGCCATTTGGTGTGGAGTGTAGCCAAAATGTCATTTGTGTTTCAAGCCTGGTTGTGCCATGTTCAATGGCTTGGGACAAGTCACTAAGCTCTTGAAGCCTCATTTTCCTCATATGTACTAAAGGAATGAGGAAAATGCCCACAAAGTATTTTTTTTAAAAAAAAAGATCTATGAAAACGCATGGTACAATGCAACTTAGCATGCACACCTATGTATTATCAATACCACAATGGAATAGCTAGAGCTTTCTCCGGGTCTGTGGCAACCCACTTGCTGTACTCACACTGTTTTGAGAGAAAAATGCTTTTTTCACAATAGCAAAAGAAATGTGTATACTGTGGCAGTAAAAACAACATCCTTCAAAAGTTACACATAATGTGAATTACTCTGAATATTTTATGGAGGCCATTAAAAAATTTTACAGTTTAAGATGAAATCTTTTGTAAAGTACCTAATTCTCCATCTATAATTTATCATCTTTAAAAAAGGTAACTGGCTTCATCAATTCTCAAATTTTTTTTTCAGGATAATGTACATAAATGCTCATTTTAATTATAAAATATATAAGCTACAACTGAAATGGTGTCTCTACTTCTAGCAATCATAAGCATAAATGGCACATACCATCCTTAACCTAACACTGGATAGATCTATCTCTGAATGGAATCCAAATTCAAATATGAATATTGAAACCACATTTTAAAACTAAGCTCGTCTGATATTACAACTGAAACAAAAATAAAACATAAGACACTATAGGGCCTGCAGTGGTTGGACAATGCATTTCTTTATAGAAGCCTCTTTCTCTACTTCTGACCTAGCCTTATGCCTTCTGGGAGAGGAGAAAGAAGGGTTGCTACTGTCTAAAAGTGATCTTTCATGTCTGAAGTTGAATTAGGGTCTTACAACACACATAATCAAAATCTGTGCATGCGAATTAGTCCATGTACTACGATACATGAATACTAAGTATTTTTTCTGAGGAAATAAATTACTTATGTATTATAGTCTGTTGTTATATCATAGCATCTTGATGTAACCAAGTACTCTATTTTAAAAATCTTTTTCTTCCTTTCTTTTCCTTCCATTTTTAATAATAAAATCGTCACCTTTGCTCTCTTTCTTCCCACCAGGTACTCCATGCACAGTGTTTCCCTTATCTAATTATGCTTGTAATTATTATTAAAATTATTAATGCTTGCTTAGAAGTTCCACCAACTGACTTTAAAATAATCTGGGCCCCTTCAGAATTCTCCCCCATCAGAAGATCACTTCAAGGCTGCAGTTAATTTATAACCTGATTGTGCCAGGGATGTGCCAGCCCATTTCCCAAACAGGATAATTACTCAAGTCTTTGGAACAAGCCATGTATAGCAGCACCTCCTCATCCCTCCTTCACGCCCCGCATTGAGATGGCTGCTTTAAGGCAAGAGCCTGGGCCACTTCCCCACTGCTAGCTTTGCAAAGTCAAGTCACTTTCCTTCCACTGCATCTGGCCCTTGTTCTTCGGGTCTGTAAGCAGTGAGGGGCTAAGCCTGCTCTCAGTTCCACTGATAGCTTTTAGGAAACAAAACAGTGATGGCAAACACAATACAATGATGTTGTCCATATAATATTCAATAAAACCAGACTCAATAAAAAGGAAATTGGTTAGAAAAAGAAGAAACTTGGTCAATGATGTTCTTAGCCCAACATCTCAAGTTGTTTGGCAAAATTAGATGTAATTACAAGCAAGGTGATGGGAAGAAACATTTTACTAAGACAGGTGTGCAAGAAACACAAAACCATGCAAAGAAGTGATGATGCTGGAGTAATATGTCAACCATGCAGCATCCTCCTCCCCAATTCCCTTCCCTCAGGTGAACAACAACATACGTTTAACAGGATCTTGGGTAAGAGGTTCCTGGGTAGTCTTGAGTAAACTTTGGGACACTATGGAAAAAATAAGAGAACATAACTAAAAACAAAAAGAGAAACATGGGAATGGTGACTGAAACATGAGTCCACTAACAAAAAACAACCACATAAACAAAATCACTGACTTAGGTTTGGTCCCTCCAACAAAACCAAAATGAACATATACGATCTATTTTTGCAAGAAATTAACATTTGAGAATCCTGGATATTTTATCTCTGATAGTATATCTATGTAACAATAGGTTTCTTTAACAGAAGAGGATTTCTTGCTCCTTCCTTTGTGCCAAATATCCCCAAATCCTTCTGATGCATTTTTCACCAAAACTCCGTTTATTTCACTCATTCATAGGACAGCATCTGGTTCTCACCTCTGGCTGTTTGCTGAGGTTTATACACTACTTATTCTTGTCCACCCATCTAACTGATCTTCAGCTTCTTGCCTTTGCTTTCTTCATACATTATTCTGTCACCTATCCCCTCTAAAATAAGGTACAACTAGTCTTATCTAATACATCACTGTTGGGGGCATCTACCTTTTACTAAAACCATCAGCAAAGTGTGTGCCACCCAGGGTACCTCCATCCAACCTGGAAAGGTACCCACTGCTCGCTCCCAGTCCAAACTGATCAAAGGGAGAGAGTGTTAGGGGAAGGGATGGCAGTACTGGGTGAGGTGGAGAGATAATTTGAACCTCCTGAAGCAAATTCATCACTGCTAACAATTAAAACCAAATAAATCTCTTATTACCAAAAAACATACATGATATTTCAGAAAATGAATCCACCCAGGAAAAGGGAGAAAAAAAGTTGGAAATCTGCCAGGAAACCTCCCCGAGCCGCTAAACCAGTCAGAATCTCTGTAACAAAAGCCTTTTGTTCCAAAGGCAACAGACTTCTCCATTGTGTTCACAATACCTGACCTAATTGACTGCTTTGTTTGAAACTAAAGGAGGGAGTCATTTGAGCTAGAAGCTGCAATCATCCAATCAGAGCCAGGGGAAAAAAAAGAAAAATTAAAAAAAAAAAGCCCTCAAGGTTACCAGTTCCTACACCTGTTCACACATGGGACTGAAGCAGTCATCTCATTCACTGGCGATGGCAGGAGACCAACAGGCGCTTTTCCATTAGATTCCTCTTAGATCCTGGGCTCCTTTACAGTGGAGGTATTAATGGTGTAGGTCCTTCTGTTGTTTTGCTTAATCCTATGATCTTGCTGGAAACAATTTATACAATCCCTAGAAATCCCAGGCAGGAAATGTGGCTGCCACCCTTGTAACACATGGGAGAAAAGGCAGGAGTCTCTCAAAAAAGTAATGCAGTTACTGAGTTTCATCTTCAGTTGAGTTAATCAAGTTGAGTTGAATAATTACTTTTTGAGTAGTTTATACTTCCTACGCATGAACATAAATAAATAAATAAGCACAACTGGGAATTTCGCTTGAAGTCTGTTAACAACAGTGGAAGTCTCATATCTGGTACTGGACCTCCTGAGAATTACCTCTGGGGAAAATTTCATCGTGTACTTAAGTCATTATGACTTCATATTATTCTCCCCCAGAGTTAATGTTCAAGAGAGAAACTTTGAAAATTATGTTCCCTAAGCCTTATGTCATTGAAAGTTTCTCATTTTAAGTCAAAAGTTTTTTCTATTTTCAAGAGAAGAAGCTGAAGTTTGACCTTGCAAATGTCTACGTGCTGTGCTCAAGGGGCAACACGGGCACCTGTACCCTCCGGCATGTGAGATGCATGAGCTCAATTCAATCACATTCCCTCAGTGGCACAATAAAAGATACATGTTATAAACCAACTTAAAGGTATTCATCACAGCCATACACCTTATCAATGCAACTCAAGCTGCATCAGCCAGGCTTCCAGTGGTAGACGGTGTCTGCACAGGTAGTGCACATGCATAAACATGAACACATATGTACACAGACAAACACATAAGTATGCATTTGCAGAAATGGCTGGCTGCAGAAGACAAAACAGCCACTCCAGCTTTGTTTAAAAAAAGAAGCATTCAAAAGTCCCTCTGGATTACAAGACATAACTGCTACAGCTAGGAAAAGAACACATCCATGGCCATGCTTTATTAGGGAAAGACGGAGAAGTGTGCTCATGACTGAACATACTGCGGAGACTCCGAGCAATTAGAGAAGTGGACAGAAATGTGGTTAGTGGTAGCAACAGGCCCATTCCCAAGAACCAGGAAAATCAATCTGTTACAAAGAGCAGAGTCAGTGGCGAGAAAGATGAAAGGTGGCCAGGCTCGAAGAAGGGTCCACTTACTGACGCTGCCACACACGGACATGCAGTACTCTTCTGTGTCAAAGTTGTTCCGGTTGCCGCCACATCCGCCGTAAAAGAATGGGGCACACTTCCCTTCAGTCACATCAAAGTACCAGCGGGAGATCATTGCTCGGCATGGCCCCGTCTCGGCTTGTTCAGAGCACACCTCTAATCAGAGGAGATGTGGGGAACCACATTTAGCATGAGAAGGCACTGTCTCTCTGTTCACGTATACACATTTACTTGTTTTAATCCTCCCAGTGGCAACCTGGACGGGGTTGATAAGGCAGCATTCACCAAACATTTGCTGAGGCATTTAACTGCCCACCAGGACTTGAGATTGACCTCACAGAGCATGCATTGGTTTAATGAGGGCAGCACTCTGTAGTGATAAAAGGATGCTAGCCAGAGGTGAAAAGATTGTTTGGCTGCTTTTAGATGAATATGAAATGACAGAAGGTGTCTGCACATCAAAACAATTCTCCATTATAAAAAATGAACTCCTCTTTTGAGAAGTCAACTTTCATGTGAGAGAATGGCTTTGGTTATGAAGCAGAAGCACAAACATCTGGTTGCTTTCCTTCATAAATGATTGCCTTAAGTATTGAATGAATTGCATAGATTTTGAATGTTTTCCAGGTTTTGGAGGCTGTCTGTCCATTGACTTTATCTGGAAACATACGTGATATCTATAAATGTGACTTATACTCAATGACATGAACTCTAACTTAAGACCATTTCATTTGCATATTAAAATATGTATTAACATAAATGGTCTTAACTGATTTAAGACCATTTTATTTGTATATTAAAATATGTATTAATATATTATATATTTTAATAATTTAATTACATATGCACTAAGTACAACTATAACAATGTATTATAAATTATGCTATTTAATGGATATTTATCTATTAAAAATATGTATTATTTGTATATATTTAATTACATATGCATTAAATACAACTATAACAATGTATTATTTAATTATGATATTTAATTGATATCTATCGATTAAAAATCTGTATTATTTGTATATTTTGTATATTTACCCCACCCTTGGGCAGTAATGTTCCAAACAATAAAACATAGTCAATCAACTCTAACTTATTAATATACACCATGTACTGTTTTACATTAAAACACATCTTACCTGTCAAGATGTCTTTCTTGCCACCCTCCCCAAGATCAGGTTCACTCAACCCTGACCAACTCAAAGTGACCCATCTGATTACATGTATAAAGTCAACCTGAGAAGAATTATAACTCTACCTCCCACGTATATCCCATTTTTATTGGAAGTGAAACAACAGCCCCAATTCTCCCTGTGGGTTTGTGCCCTGCTCTTGCTAGGCTGATGCCTTAGCACACGTAGATGTCTTCTTCTTCTTCATTTTACTAACACGACAGAGGAAAAAACACCTTTCTAAAAGATAAAAGGCGTGCATACCCAGAACTTCCAAGTTACGAATATTCAACAGGCTGATTCTTTTCTTCTTTTTTTGAGACAGGGTCTTGCACTGTCGCCCAGGCTGGGGTGCAGTGGCACAACCTCGGCTCACCGCAACCTCCACCTCCTGAGTTCAAGTGATTCTTGTGTCTGAGCCTCCCAAGTAGCTGGGATTACCCATAACTACGCCTGGCTAATTGTTTTTGTATTTTTAGTATAGACGGGGTTTCACCAGGTTTGCCAGGCTGGTCTTGAACTCCTAGCCTCAAGTGATCCACCTGCCTCATCCTCCCAAAGTGCTGGGATTACAGGCATGAGCCACTGCAACTGGCCCTTCAACAGATTGATTCTAATTAGCCAATGAAAGACAAGGATCCACAATGTCAATACAGATTGAGACTAATTATTGTTTTACTTCCGTATACACATTGCTCTTTCAGTAGATGCAACAAAGTTTGGCAAAACCAGAGGTTGCTACTATCATGATGATGTCAACAGGAGAAATAGTCAGCACCAAGCCCAGAAGGTGTCAAACACTCTGCAGGAGAAATGCCCCATGCAAGGAACTCTAAGATGATCTGGCTCTCTTCACATGGTTTTCAGATGGAAACATGGCTACAAAAGTATCAAGCTCATTTTATCATCTATCATTAAGACTATCTCATTCAGTACTGCTGTTTTCAAAGTCCATGCTCCCAAAGCATGTCTTTTAAATTGGCTTTCTGTATACAATACTCTTGTAGGATGAAAACTAGCCAAGTTGTTGACACAGGTATCCCATCTACTTGATAATTTTATTTATCTTCCAAAATTAAAGAATTGGCATCCTGATTTATTAGGAGTGAATTGGTTCTAGGGGCCACATCCCCTTTGAGTTACTGAGAGAGCAGTTTCTAGACTGTTGAGCTCAAAGTTATGCCCAGATGTGAGGGCCCCATCAACTACAGCCAGCAGTGCTCTCTGCTCCTGGAGCTTATCTTTAGTCGTAACAAACGTCTACACCTTGACTTTGTTTTCTTTCTTTGTATCTCCTTCAACAATGTGTACACATTCACGTCACATGCTCTTTCATGTTTCTAAGACACGGCAATACCCATTATTAATCTCTTACTCAGGCAGTGTTAATTCCAACAAGACTTCAAGGCAGCAGCGTCTCCTGAGCCTGCACTGTGCCAGGAGTTGGCACTGGGATTGCAAGCACTGTGGCCACTGCTTCCAAGGGAGACACAGAATCTCTTCACTGCATAGTCACAGGAGCACTGGCAACAAAAGTAACGTATCTTGACAATTTATGCTGACCCTCACATGTTGGCAAAAAAAAAAGATCATCTTAGAGTACCAAATATATGTCTTCTTATAGTTGTGTGCCACAGACCTCACAGTGAACATCACAGCTCTGCAGATGCATGAACCTTATCTTTATGAGCCTATGTATTAAATAAAAGTGATAGAATTTGGGGTCGGGGGTACAAGTCAAGTAATGGGATAAAAGAATGATGATCAAAGGAGATAATTCATGATAAATATTTGCCCTTGTGTGTGACCTAGCAACAATTTCTTACTTATGATAAAGGCAAAATCTCCCCAGTCCAGAACCTACATGACATTATATTAACATTTTCCTATACCACTAGTGAAACACAATACTACATTCATTTTTATTTTCTTCTGCCTCATTCTATAATAGCTATGAAGCCATTTGTTATAATTTGTAGAAGCCAGGCTAAATGAGCCCCCATCAACTAGAACAAGCACTTAGACCCCAAAATCCATTTACACATCAATTAGGTAAATAGCATAAGCTACACAATGAGCCTACAACTCTTGCTGGAGTCTCTAGCTGTAAGGGTCTTAACTCCGTCCTTTCATAAAGGCCAAGAAAAGAGTGAGATAATCCCTATTTGGGGAGTGTTGGTTGGTTCTCCCAATCCTGTTGAGGCAGTTGGCACTCTTGACTTTGAATGACACCCAAGAGTTTCATGGCCTTGGTGGAGTCCAAGTGGGCATCATGGGCAATATCAACAGATCCCACAATACTCAAATACAGAAGGGCATCTGAGATAATGTGGTCACAAATGGGTGTAACAGTATATGTTAATTTAATGCCAAATACATAATGTATGGAGAAGATGTATGTGAGCCTGGAAGAAAAGGACTGACAGTGTGCCTTTGTTACAAGACAGCTACCTTGTCCAACTGGTTCTCATCTGCTGACATGGAGGAGCATATTTTACCTGCCTACCAGAAAGAGCAGACAGGCTTCTCTTAACATGCAACCCCTCTCCTGGTTAAAAAAAAAAAAAAAAAAGCCTTCTTGTTGTAATTCCCCCAATTGCCAGCATCCCTAATTACCCATCACTTTCCACTTCCCAACACTTTCCCTCAGGGCTATAATGAGAACATCAACTTCCTATAGCAGTAAGGAATGGATAATCTATCTTCTATCACTCATAATTATATTCCTACTCTGCAACAGGGAATACAACTGTTTGTTTTCTCTGACCTTTTTGCTAATCCTTTATTATTCCAGAACCATTTTCCGTGTAATAGAAAAGAGGATCTTAGCTTAGTCTGGGAGAAGCCGGGGTGAGGGTAGGGTCAGCACCAGGGAGGTACGATGCTAATGCTTTTACACAAAGCATGAATAAGCACACAAGAAACGGCCAGTGCCTCTCAGAAGAGAACGTGGAGAAGCAGCAGCACAGACTTGAGTTAAAGCAATGTTAAGGGATTAATGTCAACTTCATAATTGTGACACTGTATTGAGTAAAGACTATGCAGGGTATCTGTATTAATTCTCAACTGCATATGAATCTAAAATTGTCTCAAAGGAAAGCTGTTAAAAAGTCCACATCAAAAAAATAAAGAGGCCGGGCGTGGTGGCTCATGTCTGTAATCCCAGCACTTTGGGAGGCCGAGGTGGGTGGATCACCTGAGGTCAGGAGTTCCAAGACCAGCCTGGCCAACGTGGTGAAACCCTGACTCTATTAAAAATACAAAAACTAGCTGGGCGTGGTGGTGTGCACCTGTAATCTCAGCCTCTTGGGAGGCTGAAGCACTAGAATTACTTGAACCCAGGAGGCATAGGTTGCAGTGAGCCAAGATCACATGACTGCACTCCAACCTGGCTGACAGTGAGACTCAGTCTCAATAATAACAATAATAATAATAATAATAATAAGGGAATATTGATTTTTCAGTTTGCCTAAGAATTCTAACCTTGTCTTCTTCCTTGACTCAGAGATTGGAGAATTTGGAAATCTCAGTTCGAGAAAGTTTCCTTTACGTCCCTCTCTAGCAACGTGATATCACTAAGAGATCTAACCGACCAAGATGCTCACCAAGTAGAAGAGTTTTAGACACTGAGACCTGAAATACACCTTCAATAAACTGCATCGAGTTTCACAGAAAATAAAAACATCTCGAAAGAGTTCAAATGCTTATGTTTACACGATTTTCTATTTTTCTCAATAGCATAATTTCTTCCTTCCTAATCTATAGAAACTTCCTAAAAACATCAGCAAAAAACCTGTTTCACATTAATTACTATTATCACTCAGAGGACAATTATTTATGTATCATCCACTAAATTCAGAGGATGCAAAATTAGACCTTATATAACTAAACCCAAATAGAATTCATGTGAAAATTAAAACTGTATCTTCCAAATATATACTATACATAATTATTATGTCAATTAAAAACAAAGTTGAAAAGAAAACGAATTTAAGAAAAAACAAAAACTCTTCATCTTTGTTCTCTTCTCAAAATGTAAAATACTGAGAAAACTAACATTTTGAAATCATTTGCTAAGCTTATTTTTTGAATTCCAATCCACCTTTCTGTTCAAAGTAAACATCAGAGATAATAACGAAAGGGAAAATTTGTTCAGAATAATAGAAGCAAGAATATTTCTCAAAGAAAAATGTTAGATAGAAACATAAGCAAAGACTTACATGCATACTAAGAAACCACAATCCTTTATTCATGTTGAATTTGTTAAACTTTCAAGATCACAAATAGCTTTTCTGATATTCATTTAGCTGAATTCTGCTGGCAAGGAAGCATTACGCCTTCTTTTATAACAACTCTACTCGCTCTTCAAGACAAAATGCCATTTAATACACTGAAATGGTGGTGTCTACAAAACACAAAGCAAAGTTATGTGCTTCTAATCAAACTCCCCGCATTTTATCTTTGCAACACAGGTCCTCGCTGAGATTTCCGCTGGTGTCAACACTACATTCCATTTTCAAAAAAATCAGTATAATACAAAATAACACAGAAGCCAGAGCTCCCTGCATTATATATATATATAATGATTATGCAATTCACTGTTCAAAAAATAACGCCTAACCACAAAAAATGAGCTCTGAATAGATATTTCAAAATCTAACAAAATTCTTTGTGGACAACCAAGGTTAGAAAGCCAATTTTACACATTTTAAGAACTTTAGAATGAACACAGTTGTGAAACTAGCAACCAGGATGGGGAGAAAATTCTCCAATTTCCAATGTATGATAATTATAATACCTTCTTATGAAGCAAAGTTAAGAGATTGGCAATAATTCACTTCAAATAAAGCGGTAAAGATATATTTTAGAATGAAGTCAGGCTGCTTATTATTTCATTTTTAATAATTGAATTTCAAGTATTCTCGGCCTACTGGAATGTATGTGAAATAAAACTAAATTCCGTGTAATTTACAAATTTTGAGAAAGCAGCCACAATCGAACTAGAGTTATTTAGAGAGAGCCAGTCTTTTTTTGTTGTTGTTAAAAGCCAACATTATGTAGCATTATTTTTTTCCATATTCTACATGAATATACACTTAAACTTCACATAATATAAATATTTCTTTCTGAGAGAAGTTTCGTATTTCGCACCTTTTCTCCAATTTTAAGTAGAGTAAAAAGGGCAAATGTAAGACAAATATAATTTACTTTTCTAATAAATTACTTCCTTAATGTAACAGTGGAATAAAGTGAAAACAAGGATATAAGTATTAAAATGTGCTAAGTATATATAACTTCAATATTTCAAATAAATTTTATAATTTATAACTATAATTTACATATGTATATAAATGTTTATATAATACATATATCTGTCTAATCACTTAATCCATTAGCAATGAAAAAGGCTGACTTCAGTGTAGTTTGTAACAATTTTACTTTTTTAGCCTAAGTTATTGCTGCAATTCTAAGTATTACTAATACGGTGACATTTCATGAGCTTAAGTTATTAAAATCAAACTTGTATTCTGTTGAAAAATAAGTAGACAATATTTGCATTTGATCTTATTGATGAAAAAATTTTAAAAGTCAACACACTGGAAAACTGGTTATTTTTAAAAACATGTTTTTCCCAATCTGGAACCATGTACTTTTAATAGAAAAGAGCATTTATCATGTGCTTGTACATAGTAGCAAGCAGTCATCAAAAAATATGTTTAGAAAATTACTCTAATAAAAGCAATAAATTATCAAATATTTATGACCTAGTCATCATATTTTACTAAATAGAAGCATGTAAAATTAGGCAAGCAAGCTTGAACTGAAGTCTTATGACAAATCTCACTTAAGCTCCAAATACGGGTTGAAATACAAACAGGATGATGCAAACAGCTGTGCATGTTAATGAAAGCACTGCTTGAGTACAAGATGATGGGTGCTGATTTGTCACGGAAGTCTCTAGAAGGTATCTGCAGTTGGCTAGCCTTTTTACTGAATTGCGTTAATTGTCTAAGGCTAGCCAATACATCTGTCATTCTAATTATACCTGACCCAATTCTCATCCCTCCATGATGAAAGATTATTTATAAAATGCCACCTGAAAGAGATTTACTTGTAAAGTATTTAGGCTAATTAGGACTCCTGTGACGGTGTCAGGGAACATTCACAAAAGGGTACCACTATGGTTTTCCCTCAACCTTTGTTTCCTGTTTGTTATGGGAATAAACTTGCTGCTCTTCGCTAGCTGCATGGTTAGTGTGAAGTGCAACAGACTCTTAACAAGAAGCTCAAAACTAGGAATATCAAGAAAAGCCACTCTGATGTACTGGAAAACAAGGGAAAGTGCTTTTTCTTACTGAAGAGAGACAGGAGTATGCTGGGAAACTGGCGCTGTCTAGAAAAACACTCTGAGTTACAGTGTATGCTGATTGCCATGGTATAAATACTCCCACCATTGGTATTTCAAGCTACCAATGGTTATGGCTTACAAAATTCCTCAATACTATAATAATTAGCTTTTATAAGCTGGCAGGAGTTGGCTACACTATCATGTTAATGACAGGAAGTAGGGGCACAAGTGAAAATATGTAGAGAGACTGTAAAAGTTTTTCAATTTCCTTGGGCTTGAGGTTTGAATTTAAGAAAAGAAAAGCTCAGTAGGTAGATGTCTCAGGATTCTCTCGTACTCATGTATTTGTAACATACCAAGAACAATTAATACCAAAGTAAGAATGGTTTTCCTTTTCAGTTTCTTATTTTGTATCTCAATGCTGCAAATCTGCACCATATGGAAGGCAGGAGATGCTACTAGAGTCTACTATTAAAAATAGATCCGTCCTTTGGGAGGCCGAGGCGGGTGGATCACGAGGTCAAGAGATCGAGACCATCCCGGTCAACATGGTGAAACCCCGTCTCTACTAAACATACAAAAAATTAGCTGGGCACGGTGGTGCGTGCCTGTAATCCCAGCTACTCAGGAGGCTGAGGCAGGAGAATTGCCAGAACCCAGGAGGCGGAGGTTGCGGTGAGCCGAGATTGCGCCATTGCACTCCAACCTGGGTAAGAACAGTGAAACTCCGTCTCCAAAAAAAAAAAAAAAATAGATCCGTCGACCAGCAGAGTCAACATCACCTGGCACTCAGGCCCCATACTAAACATACAGACTCACAACTATTGTTTTCTAAGGGCCTTGGGTAACTCAAATGGATACCTAAGTTTGAGAAGCAGCATGACTGACCTTGATCTTTTAAATGCAATAAGTATGTCAAAACGTGAGACATAAGATTTAATTATTTTCCAAAAGAACCAGTGGGGAAGAATTACTAAAAGTTGCACAGGTTTTGGCTTATTAAAAGAAGTCCACATATATGTGGGAAAAGACAGATACAATATAATTTAGTAGTCTTAAGATTCAAATGTACATTCAACAACTTAATTTGAACAGACTGAACAGACTGTCTATACAAATTTATTTTACTCTGAAGTTCTGTCCTATCTCAAGCAACTTTAAAGCAGCTTCAATACCTCTGCCTTAGACCCAGTACCAAGATCATAATTCTCTTACTCATATTAAGACTATGAAAATATCAGATTTCGCAGAAAGCTGAATTCAAGTGGCATCATTCTTATCCCAGAACATCAAAAATATCCAAGTTCTTATTTTTACTTGTAAAAATAATGAAGACAGCCACGATAAACTCAAGGGCTTACAATGTACTTCCTTTGTTTTTAATTTTTTTTTTTTTTTTCTTTTGAGATGGAGTCTTGCTCTGTCACCCAGGCTGGAGTGTAGCGGTGCCATCTCGGCTCACTCAACCTCCGCCTCCTGGGTTCAAGCGATTCTCCTGCATCAGCCTCCCGGGTAGCTGTGACTACAGCAGGGTGACACCACGCATGGCTAATTTTGTATTTTTAGTAGAGATGGGGTTTCGCAACGTTGGCCAGGCTGGTCTCGAACTCCTGACCTCAGGTGATCCACCCGCCTTGGCCTCCCAAAGTGCTGGGATTACAGGTGTGAGCCACCATGCCCAGGCAGAATGTACTTCCTTATACTGCTTCTCTGTAAAGAAAGAACTAGATGGTATTTCTGTCCCTGTAAAAAGAAAAGAAACACGCCTCTAGATGTAAGTCATGGGTTAGAAGCATGGTCCTGCTGTTTTATGTCCTTTTCTAGGGAAGACTGAATATGTCCACCTCTCCATGTTAACTGGCTTCTTGTCACAATCCCTAGCAGGCAAAGAACCCAGAGACTCCAGCTGGGAACAGTAGTGTCCCTGGTTACTGCACAGATGCCAATCACCATTTGCTATTTTATAACAGTGGACAAGGGGAAAGGGAATTCCTTTTGAATAAAAAACAAAACAAGGAAGGCAGTTTACCTCCACATCTCACTGTTTACATGGCAAATATGCATACGCAATGTTTCAAGTCAACATTTTGTTGTTTTCTGTTTCACATTACACATTTAATCAAATACTTGTTTTTACCTCACTAAATGTGTATTTATCATATTTGCTTTGACGTATTTTTGTTTATTTTACTTGCTCTTGTACAATAAAAAA
This sequence comes from Aotus nancymaae, assembly GCF_030222135.1. Lineage (NCBI taxonomy): Eukaryota > Metazoa > Chordata > Mammalia > Primates > Aotidae > Aotus > Aotus nancymaae. Next base: position 29,692,020 of record NW_026988435.1, read on the forward strand.
TGTTCACTGGTTATCTACAATGTGCAAAGCAGTGATTCAGAAGTTACAGCTGACATTAAAATGAGACCAGCTGGGTTTGGTGGTTTGGTTCACGCCTGTAATCCCAGCACTTTGGGAGGCCAAGATGGGCAAATCCCTTGAGGTCAGGAGTTCAGGACCAGCCTGGCCAACATGGTGAAAGGTCAACATGGTGAAACCCCATCTCTACTAAAAATATAAAACTTAGCTGGTCCTGGTGAGGCATGCTATAATCTCAGCTACTTGGAAGACAGAGGCAGGGGAATCACCTGAACCTGGAAGGTAGAGATTACAGTGAGCTGAGATCGCGCCACCACACTCCAGCCTGGGTGACAGGGCGAGACTCCATCTCTGGGGGGTGAGAAGGAAAGGAGACATAGTATTGCACAGGTATTTCTCTGTTTGTTTGTTTATTTATTTATTTATTTTTGAGATGGTATCTTGCTCTGTCTTCCCAGGCTAGAGTTCCTTGGCGCGATCTTGGCTCACTGCAACCTCCACCTCCTGGGTTTAAGTGATTTTTTTGCCTCAGCCATTTGAGTAGCTGGGATTATAGGCATCCACCGTCATGCCTGGCTAATTTTTGTATTTTTAGTAGAGATGGGGTTTCACCATGTTGGCCAGGTGGGTGTCAAACTCCTGACCTCAAGTGGTCTGCCCGCCTCAGCCTCCAGAAGTGCTGGGTTGACAGGCGTAAGCCACCACACCAGGCCTTCTGTTCGCATATTTAAAGCTGCTCATCACTGCAGATCTCAACACCATAGCCCAGTGTTTTGCAACCAGAGAGAGTCTATCCCCTACTCCCTCCCAGGGGACATTTTTGATTGTCATAACTGGGGGGTGCTACTGGCATTGAGTAGAGGCTAGCAATGCTGCTAAACATCCTACAATGCACAGAACAATGACCCGGCCTGAAACATCAATCACACTAAGGTCCAGAAACCCTGCCACAGCCCAAGCAAACACCAGAAGGATTTGTGCTGCATTTTAGTAATTTTGCCCACCAAGACTACTGGGCAGCACTCACCAGCACTTCAGAAATCCTGGGTAACAAATGCTAGTAAATTTCCAAAACAGATGCAAACATGAGAACTGGCAAGCAAGATCTTTCTTTGCTCCTATCATGAAACATCAAGAACCTAAAGTCACGTGCAAGCAACATAAAATTGCCATTTATATTCTGTGAAACTTTCACATTCTGTCTAGAAATTATACCCAATAAGAAATTTAAGAAAGAAACCTACCCTCATAGTTAAAACACCTTTATCAACATTATCAACTAAATATAATGTAACTTTAACATTTCTTCTGCCTTAATTTTTTTTTTTTTTTTTTTGAGACAGGGTCTCACTGTCACCCAGGCTAGAGTGTAGTAGCATAATTACGGCTCACTGCAGGCTTGACCTTGCCTGAGTTCCAGTGATCCTCCCACTTCAGCCTCCCAAGTAGCTGGTACTATAAGCCTGTGACACCACACCACAATCGGCATAACTAATTTTTTTTTGTCTCCCTATGTTGCCCAGGATGCTCTCAAACTCTTGGGCTCAAGCGATCATCCCGCCTCAGTTTCCCTAAGTGCTGAGATTACATGTGTGAGATACCATGCCTGGTCTTTAAACTTTTTTTTTCACTGTAAAAGTCTTTTAATGTTTACAATTTGGGCTGCTGTCTTGAAAGCTAAGGGGTTCTCTTGAGCATCATTTTTATATGAGATCAGTCTTGCCTCCCCTTGACTTTTTATTCTTCTACTAATAGAATCACAGTAAGTCAGGCATATTGGAAGAAGTGGTTGGAAACCAAAGGTGAATCTTCAGGAGGGCAAAATGGTTCAAGGCTGAGAGAAGCGAACGGTTAGGCTGTAATCCACTCTGCTTTTGGAAACTCATTTTTCTACAATGGAACTAAAGATTTCCATTCATATCCACAGCTTTGTTGCCTGCTCATGGAATCTGACTCTACTTAATCAGACCTATGGTTTAGCTAATAAACGTGTGCCGGGTTGGGCGCAGTGGCTCACCTGAGGTCAGGGGTTCAAGACCAACCTGGCCAACATGGTGAAACTCATCTCTACCAAAAATACAAAAATTAGTCGGGCATGGTCGCACACACCTATAGTCCCAGCTACTTGGGAAGCTGAGGCAGGAGAATTGAGAATTTTTTGAACCCAGGAGGTGGAGGATGCAGTGAGTCGAGATTGCACCACTGCACTCTAGCCTGGGTGACAGAGTGAGATTCCATGTCAACGAAAACAAAACCAAAAAAAAAAAAGGTGTACCCAGCCGGGTGCAGTGGCTTACGTCTATAATGCCAACACTTTAGAAGGCCAAGGTGGGTGGATCACCTGAGGTCAGGAGTTCAAGACCAGCCTGGCCAACATGGTGAAACCCCGTCTCTACTAAAAATACAAAAGTTAGCTGGTGTGGTGGTGTGCGCCTGTAATGCAGGCTACGCGGGAGGCTGAAACAGAAGAGTCACTTGAACCTGGGAGGCGGAGGTTGCAGTGGGCCGAGATCACGCCACTGTACTCCAGCCTGGGCAACAAGTGAAAACTCCATCTCAAAAACAAAACAAAACAAGTGTGCCCATGAACGTGTATGCATGTTAAGTGAACCATGAATCTCTGAGTTGTTGGATTTCTTCTTTTAGGTTTGATTTTCTTTTTCTTAATTGCCAACTCTTGAGTACAGTTGTTGTGACTGAGGCATCGGTACATTTTTTTTTAAAGCAACTGATTTGGGGAAAAACATGAGAAAGATTAGTATTTTTAAAAAATCTGGTTTCTGGCCTTTAATTAAATTGGACTAAAATTTTATTTTTAATAAATCTAGACATAATTGTATTAAAATACCTTTCACTGATTACTTCTGTTACTCAATTTTTTAAAAAAACTGATAGAGCCAGGGTCTCACTATGTTGCCCAGGCTGGTCTCAAATGCAGATCTTTGTGAATATACTAAACCACTGAATTCTTTACTTTATGGCATGAAAATTATATCTCAATAAAGTTCTTGTTAAATGACAGAAAAACTAAGTGTACACACACACACACACACACCCACACTTCTATATGGCTCTATTCCCTAGTCTCATCATATTTTAAGCAACCTAATTATCAGAGTGGGGTTTCTAGATTGAGACCATGAAACTACATGGAAAGATGCTTGTCAATGCCCTGCTTCATTCTGCCTCTATCAAAGTGTGTATCAAACACCTCGAAATCAATGGCTGCCATGACATGGGGCACAAAATAACAGGCTGTCACCTGTCACATCTGTGGTCAGTGCTGACACTGGTTCTCTCGACATCATTAGAAAGTATGCTACAACCCCTGGGCCAGGAGCAGAAGTGCATCCTATCCATCTTCAAAACACAGTGGTAAAGGCCTGAGGCTTGCTCTAAAAGGAGGAGCCATTACCCTTTTGCCCTGTTCCCAAATACTCCCTGGAGCTTTAGTTTTATTTTTGTGCAGCATGCTGCTACTGAGGCCTCCAACTGTGAGTTCATGCTTGCATTCACAGCAAGTCAAGCTCACAATTTACCCCAAACTTAGTGGGGAGTTAAATATGAATCATAAGTAAGAATCTCATTAGTGAATTATAGGATACCTTCTAAGTGTCATATCCATTACAAACAGGTAACAACAGAGGCATGAGAATTAAGCTCAGCTTTGTTTCTTCTCCCCTTGAGATCAATACAAGTCACTCTGATTTACTTCAAGTATGTATTGCATCCATTCTATTTGGTGCTCTATCACCTAGTAAATTCCTATTCTTCCTTTATAGTAACTGAAATGCCAACTTCTCTGCAATGTTGTAGGTGAAAACTTGTGTTCCGGCCTGAGCACCCTCCTTTCTCCATACTGCCAAAATTCTAAATTCTTTCCTAGGCAGGCCTGAGAGACTCATCCCTCTCAAGGACTATGCAGATATGGCTAGAAGCAACCTGAGCAAGCCACTTTGTTCCTATCTGTGCCCCCAGCAACCAATGCCATGTCTGGTACCTAGAAGTGCCTTGTGGATATTGGTGAAACGTACAGCAGTAAATTAAATGGCATTTTCTCCCAGATTAATGGTCACCAGAAAGAGAAGAAAAATAATTTAATTCTGCCAAGTTCAATCACTTAGCCCAATGCAAGCAACATTCAGATCAAACTTTTTAGCTTTTATCATCATATAAGATGGTTAAAGAGCCATCTGTATCAGTGTCTCTATCTGTCCATTTAATAGAAGAACTCCCACAAGTTTTAAATACCTGCAAGAAATGAAACTCCATCTTGAAATGCAGTGGCATCTAATACTATCTTCATCAATTTTCAGCTGGACTTAAAATTTAACTGCAAGTATTTCAATACACAATATATACTCACAAAAAAAATTTAAGCAAGAAAACTGTTTCTTTTAATCATAATGTTCGCTATAAATATTAGCTTTATTATAGCAATAGATATGGATAGGTCACATTTATGCCTTTCATAGTTAAAAGTCAACCTGTTGGTTTACCTTTAACATTCCCGATTAGTTGTAAACATTAGTTTGCTAATGTTTCAAATGCAATGAAAGATAGAAACGATGATTATAACCATAACTACAGGAGCAGTTAAGGTTAATTGGGCAGTTACTGTATACCAGGAACTATACAAAGTGTTTTCTATAAATTAATTTAATCCTCACAAAATAGTTAAATATTGAGTAGGTCTTATTAATTAATCCCAATTTTACAAAGAGAAGCAATGAGGATTCAAGGTTATTTATTTATACAAATTTACACAGTTAGTAGCTTGTAGAGCAAAGATTTGAATCTCGACAGCCTGAGCTTGTAAATGAAACTGAACACTTACTGGGCATGATGAAGTGTTTAACATAGGTTTCCCAGAGTCATTTTCACAAGAAACATGCAAGACAACATTACCAACTACACTACACACATAAAAAACAAGGTTACTTAACTGGCCCAAGGTCATGAAAATTGTCTCAAACCCTATACTATTCTATCTCTAACAATCAAAAAAAAAAAAAAAAAAAAAAACCCTATCTCAAAAGAAATTAACTTGATATGGTAGTATGTGAAATATAAAGAATACCATCTTATGGTCAGAATCAGGGGTTAGCAAATGTTTGCTGAAAAGGCCAGACAATAAGTGTTTTCAGTTTTGCAGGCAACACAATCTCTTTTGCAACCCTCAACTCTATTTCCAAAGCATGAAAACATCTATAGACAACATGTAAACAAATGGGAATGGCTGTGTCCTAATACAACTTTTGTGTAGAAAATAGGAAACAGGCCATTTTTGGCCCCAATTTGCTGACCCCTGATCACTTTGTTTTTCTTTTCTTTTTTTATTTTGAGACAGTCTCGCTCTTGTCACCCAGGCTGGAGTGCAGTGGTGTGACCTTGGCTCACTGCAACCTCCACGTCCCAGGTCCAAGTGATTCTCCCGCCTTGACCTCCCAAGTAGCTGGGATTACAGGCACCCGTCACCACGTCTGGCTAATTCTTTTGTATATTTAGTGGAGACGGGGTCTCACCATGTTGGCCAGGCTGGTCTCAAACTCCTGACCTCAGGTGATCTCCAAGCCCGGCCTGATCACTTTCATTTAAGTAAAACTTTTAAAAGTTGAGAAATGCAGTGTAAAATAATAGATGAATATATGCCTATATCAAACGAATATGCATTTACAAGGGAACACAAGTTAAAATGAATCTGTGTGTATTTATAAAGAAAAGAAAAAGTGTAATTTTGGACATGACTGTAGCAGAAATATCCTGGCCTATCGAGGTCCCAATTCTGATTTTATCACCTAACCAGTATGTCAACCAGGGCAATTAAAAAAAAATTTTTTTTTCTTGGCCTTAGAGATCTTGGCTTTAAACGAGGAAGTAAAATTTCCACCACATAGTTAAAATGATTAAAGACAGAATCACTTCTTTAAAGCACAAGGGGCCTATTGTCTTGGCTACTTGGGAGGCTGAGGCTTGAACCCAGGAGTTTGAATCCAGCCTACTCAATATAGCAAGACTCTATCTCAAAAAAATAAAATAAAATAAAGGGCAAGAGGATCGGTGACCCTGAAAATCTGTATCTGCCACAAAGGGTTCCAAAATCTGCCAGTCTCTTGGGAGGTAAAACATTGTCTGCTCTGCCCCCATGATGCCTTCCACAGTAGCAAAGAGCCTAGCCATCAGCAGGGGTACAACAAACATTTGCTGAATAAATGAATATAAGGAAAAAAAGACCAGTTACTCTGGACAGACACAACCGGCTAGATTAAATAAAATATTATGCCATTTATTATTATTACAATACTTATGTTCAATCAGAGTTTAGAATTTAGGCTCAATCAGAAACTGTCCTGATATCTCAGGTTTCTGAAGTGCAATCCTTCTCGAAGAACAGAAAATGAGGAGCAAGTGTCTAAATATTCCACTGTTTTACTCAAATTGGTAATGGCTTATTCCACTAGACCAATAACCAACAATATCCATTTTTTTAAAACAACCAAAGACAACAATGAATCCCCAAAACCCAACAGATTTTTTTTTTTTTTTTTTTTTTTTTTTTTTTTTTTGAGGCGGAGTTTTCGCTCTTGTTACCCAGGCTGGAGTGCAATGGCGCGATCTCGGCTCACCGCAACCTCCGCCTCCTGGGTTCAGGCAATTCTCCTGCCTCAGCCTCCTGAGTAGCTGGGATTACAGGCACACGCCACCATGCCCAGCTAATTTTTTGTATTAGTAGAGACGGGGTTTCACCATGTTGACCAGGATGGTCTCGATCTCTTGACCTCGTGATCCACCCGCCTCGGCCTCCCAAAAAACCCAACAGATTTTGCCATCGTGTGCTCACTCTGTTGCCCAGGCTGCAGTGCAGTGGATGTGCTCACTTTTAAACAATACTTTTATTCTTCTGGAACCAGTAATAAAGAACAGACATCCTATCATTTGGGTATCATCGATTCTAACACAGTAGGGCAGAGAAGTCTATGACTATGTCAAAACTGTTTTATTTTTCTTCCCTCCATTTCTTTCAAATTTTAATGGGTTGTGAAAGTATTGAGTTTTTTGTGAAGCACATTAAGTACTGATATCAGTAGCAACGTGTTGGTAATGATGAAACAGTTTTCTTAGAAAGGATGGTTGTAAATCACATTTTCTTCCGGGTACTGAAACACTAACATTGAAAACGAAGCCTGTTAGCCTCCCTGCAGTATCTCGTCTTTGCAAGTCAATTCTAATTTTTATTTTGATCGCAGAAGAAGCTACTTGTAGTTAGAGTTTTACAAAATGAACAATCGCCTATGGCGTTGCCACTGCTCTCAGGGAAGAACCACAACCCACCTTTTGTAACAATGAGGAGGAGGAAAGCAACTCTTTGCAGCTGACTCTTTTAATGCTACCCTCTAAAACATCTACTTCTTTATTGGAATTAGCTATGAATACAAAAACTACCTCACATGGGTACAACAGACCATAACATGTTTCTGTTAGGCCCCCTTTCCCAGGAAGACTTGCCTCAATTAGAGCTTTTGTTCAGGAGTTTGAGATGGAATGTGTGGACCTGCATTAAAGATTCCTCTGTTTCTGGCATTAACAGTTGGTACCTCTAAATAAGCAGATATCTTGCTTTTAGAAGGTCGCTTTTATTGCTCTTCTTGCCAACAACATTATTAACTATTTTTTAAGATTCATTTCATTTTTGGCTTTAGCCTGGAGTAAGGTTCATTTCTTTCTTGCCTTTAGCCTGGAGTGCTTTGTTTATGAAATTCTTTTCACTGCTTTTGTCTTTCTACAGGAAATAATATAACATCTACGTCCCTCTATGTTCCGTCTTAGTATCAAATAATACTACATGTAAAACTCAAGCAAAAAAGGAACCCGACTAATGCAGGTGATAATGAGATCACTTTATCTCAAGAGAACTGTCTTGTCTAGAATATGAGCCTAAGTTTATGTGGCATCTTCTCATTGTACTGCATGACTGATGTCACTCCTCCTTCACCTGTTACCTCAACAGTAGCAACATCAAAACAAAATCTCTTTATCGTCTCCTGGAAAAACCTGCAGCACACAGTAGGTCCTGAATTAATATTTGTTAATTAATCACCTGCAGTTAATGCTCATCCTTGCCAGCCTGGCATTGAAGGTCTCTATATTTTGGTCCCAATCTAGAAGATATCTGCTCTAGCTTAAATTGGACCAATCCTGTCTCCCAAATATACCTTTCCATGGTGTGGTATTTGTTTTGCTATTCCTAATGACTCCACAGCAAAATCCATCAGTAGACATACCACCTGCCCACACTTTCAGCTCTAGTTCAAATACCATGCTCTCCATGGAACCTTCTCTGATCAATCCAGAAGTTTCCTCTTACTCTTGGAAGTAGGTTCTGTGTTCCTATTTCTTACAACACAGATGGCTTTGTATTTCTTTGACTTCTATTTCCTATGAGATTTTTAACATCCACTAGGGTCATCTGGCCTGTGTGTGCTCATCATACATTCCACACAGCCTAGCAAAATGTTTTGTGCCAAGCAGATGCTCAAAATCTAATGTTCAGTAAATGGACACTAACTGTTACATAAACAGCTAGCTTAATGGAGATCACAAGGAGTTCAGTCCCACCGCAGGATACTAGCTGCTGTAATTTGTATTCACACTTCATTTAGGTTTCAAGAAGAGAAGCCCTGAAAAGCTGTCCTTCCCTGCTAGAGGCATCAGGCTAACAAGTTCATTCGACCACATTTGCCACAGTTGGCCCTAACAGGTGTATGGAAAATACCCTGAGAAAAGATGTTTGCATATTTGAAAAATGGTGGTTCAAACAAAATGTGCATTTACTAGCATGTTCACTTCTATGCTAAAATGAGTAAGAGACTGTCTGTCATTAAGCAGGGAATGATACACAATCCATCTTGCACTCTATGTTCTTTCTTTAAAAGAACATGTAAAATTTTCAATAACTCTTGAGTGTTTAATTCAGAATAATCTGCTTCAAAAGCTACAAGTTAAAGAAATGCAGAACCTCAAAAATACGGTGTTAAGTGAAAGAAGTCAGACACAAAAGACCATGTATTTTATGACCACACTCACATTAAATGTCCAAAAAATGGCAAATTTATAGAGACAGAAAGTAGATTGGTTGTTACTTGGGCTAGAAATGAGTACAGGGATTAACTGCGAGTGAGATGAGCAATCTTACTGGAGTGATGAAAATGTTCGAAGATTAGATTATGGTGATAATTGTACAGCTTGGCAAATTTCTTAAAGCCACTGAATCATAGACTTAAAAACAAATGAATCTTATATGTAAATTACACCTTAATAAGGTTGTAAAAAATGCAACAAAGGGAAGAAGATACTATAGTGACAACTATGAATATAGTTGAGTCAGACAAAGTAGCCCCTGCTAAGCTCCAATAGAACAATAAATCTGAAATCATTATACTTTAGTAAAAAGTGAGAGAAAGGCCAGGTGTGGTGGTTCATGCCTATAATTCCAGCACTTGGGGAGGCCGAGGAGGGCAGATCACAAGGTCAAGAGATCAAGACTATCCTGGCCAACATAGTGAAACCCCATCTCTACTAAAAAATACAAAAATTAGCTGGGCATGGTGGTGTGTGCCTATAGTCCCAGCTACCCAGGAGGCTGAGGCAGGAGAATACCCGGGAGGGAGAGGTTGCAGTAGGCTGAAATCACGCCACTGCACTCCAGCCTAGCAACAGTGAGACTCCATCTCAAAAAAAAAAGTGAGAGAAAGCCACTTTTTGTAAATGCTGTAACATTTGTGGTTGACCTTTACAAGTATTTGCAGTACATTAAAATTCAGTAAGTACATATTCATTCAATCTAGCTCTAGAAGCATCTTTTACTCTCTGCAAAACAAATGGCAGATACAAAATGCAGAACCCTTTTAAAGAACAAATGCATACTCTTTAAGGAACTCAATCCAACAATTTACTAGTTTCTGTAACATTTGGTCATTTACTATCAACTGAATGTTAGTTTTTATTTCATGGAGACAAAAAATATGACCTTTAGTTCATTTAGTTCACAATATTTGCAACACAAACATTAATTCAAGAGAAAGTCTAAGACATTAGCACTGTATTTACTTCTTGAAGAAGGCACTGTCATACTCCCCAATGAAACAACGTAAAATGTAAGTTCAACATAAATCACCTCAGTTAAATTTCATAGCATAAAATGTGATACTCACCAAATCTCCTTCTTTTTTTTTGAGATAGAAGTCTTGCTCTGTCACCCACGCTGGAGTGCAGTGGCACAATCTCAGCTCACTGCAACCTCCACCGCCTGGGTTCAAGCATTTCTCCTGTCTCAGCCTCCCGAGTAGCTGATTACAGGTGCAAGCCAGCACACCCAGCTAATTTTTGTATTTTTGGTAGAGATGGGGTTTCACCATCTTGGCCAGGCTGACCTCGAACTCGTGACCTCAGGAGATCTGCCTGCCTTGGCCTCCCAAAGTGCTGGGATTACAGGTGTCAGTCACTGTGCCAGACCCAAATCTCCTTCTTTAATGAAATCTAACCACAACTATGCACTCAACCAAGATTTATCAAAACTTTCTACAAGCCAGGCTACCCTCGAAAGGAGCTCATAGTCTAGGTGGTAACAGACAATATTATGTAACAAATACTCACTGCCAAAGGAATACCAAGGAGTCACCTATCTCCATATTTGTCAAATTAGATGACTACCTGGTTAGACAGGGTCTTGCAGAATAATTTGGGATTTGCCAAGTAGCATACACAAGGTACAAAACAGACTATAATTAAAAATTTCATGTTATTTGAAATTGTTTGACTGCTTGTTAAACCAGAACAATTTCAACAAGCATAAGAAGTTTTTTGAAAAAGAAAAAAAGACAAGTGTTTTCGTTTGGGGAAGGCAGGGGTGCTAGGGTGGATATTTCAAACTCTGGTATTGTGCTTCCTTTTTTGTGGGGGTGAGGGGAATCCAAGCAAACGGTGGATTACCTCGAACCACCTCTTCCACAGACTCCGTGGTGGTGGTGGTGGTGGTGGCGATGCTGGTGGTTCTCTCCGTGGCTTCTTCGTAGGGCTCCTCGGCCTCTTCCTCTACCTCATCACCATCCTCATCGTCCTCCTCATCATCAGCTTCTTCTTCTTCCACCTCAGCCACTTCTTCCTCCTCTGTCACTTCTACCACTTTGTCTTCACTGAAAGGGCAAACACAAATAACAGAAAAAGCCAATTAAACAACTTGCAAGAAAGGAAAAGAAGATTGTCAATACGGAATTTTGGCAATTTGAGAAGAAACACACACCAAACTTAAAGCCAGCAGGTCTAAGTATAAATCCCAGCTCAGTGGGTCTGCAAAAATTTTTTATCCTTGAGCACAGTTCTTAGTTTCTGCAGCTGTTAAAAGGGGATACCGTAAGTCTAACCATAGGACATTCTGAAAAAGCCAAAATTACGGAGACAATAAAAAGATCAGTGGTTGCCAGGGGTTCGAGGGGTGGGGGGAAAGGGATGAGTAGGTGGAGTACAGAGGATTTTTAGGAACTACTCTATATGATACTGTCATAAGTAATAATAGATACACGGCATTATGCATTTGTCAAAACCGATAGACTATACAACACAAAAAGCCACCTCTAATGTTAACAGGAACACTGGTTAGTAATAATGTATCAATATTGGTTCAAACGTACCATACTAAGGCAAAACGTCATCTGAGGGAAATTGTGGGTGAGTGGGGAAGTGAGAGGTAGAGAGAACTCTTTGTACTTTCTTCTCAGTCTTTCTAAACCTAAAACTGTTCTGAAAAATGCAGTCCATTATAAAAAAAAAAAAAAGTGGGAGGGAGGGGAGACACTAAAACTGAGTTTGCTGTATTACGGGAACGACTTCTCATAGTGTACACATAAGAACAGCAAAGCACTGCACGCTAGCAGATACTCAGTATGTGCCAGCGGAAATCGGTTTAAAAACTGCATTTCAGAGCTTACACTGGACACAGAAGTAGAAGATGAAAATGGCTTAAGAGTAAATCTGTAATGCCCTGTAGTCAGGGATGCCTGCTGAAACTATTTAGTTGCGCACCCTACACTTGCTAATTGCTATGTTTTGTAGAATACCAAGTATTTCAGTGGTTCTCAAACTTCAGTGAGCATCAGAATCACCCGCAAGGCTTTACTGAGACACAGATCACCCGCCAGGAGTGGTGGCTCATGCATGTAATCCCAGCACTGTGGGAGGCCGAGGTGGGAAGAGAGCTTGAGGCCAGGAACTCGAGACCAGCCTGGGCCACACAGTGAGACCTTGTCTTTCCAAAAAATTTAAATTAAAAAAAAAAAAAAAAAAAAAGCCAGGCATGGTGGTGTGCACCTGTAGTCCCAGCTACTCAGAAGGCTGAGGCGGGGGATCGCTTGAGCCCAGAAGTTTGAGGCTGCTGTAAGTTATGAATGCATCACTGCATTCCAGCCAGGGAGACAAAGACATAGCCCCTTTAAAAACAAACAAACAAATAAACAAAAACCAACATAGATCACCAGGTACCAGGCAGTTTCTAATGCAGCTCCAGAGTTTCTGAATCATGGAGCCTTGGTGGGGCCTGAGAATTTGCATTTCAAATCTCTAGGTGACACTGATGCTGGTGGTCAGGGGACAATATTCTGAGATCCACTGCAATATGCTGAGAATAACGGCAAGAGATAACAAGTAACTCACAGTGAACTCGGGAAGAAGATCAGAAATAACACTTATGGCATTAAACATCTACAGGCTGATGCATCGTGGTGTGTAAAAAATCAGCAAATTTGAATGGCAAAAGAAGGGCATGTCTGGAACAAAATTTAAAAGGCCTGTTAGGAAATCCTTGTGGAAATCATGTACCTGCCAAGGCAGGGATAGTTGAGAGCACTTGAAAGAAGATAAATGAAGATAAGAACAAGAAGTATCAAATAGTAAAAGCCACCTAGCCGAACTAGAGGAATGGATGTCCTTGATCAATTACAAAACCAATACAGGAAAAAGATCTAGATGTGGCAGGGGGTTTCAACCTTTCCAGGGCAGGGTGTCTATCTGTCAAAACCAATAGACTACATTCTGGTTGCCACAGGTCTATTTGAGAAGTACCATAGTAATAGAATTAAAAGCTGCCATGCCCACATTGAAATGTCCCCAGAAGAAAAAAAAAAAGAGAGAGAGAGAGACAGAAGGGAATTCTACCACATAGCTGATTCTGGCCTACAAGAAGCAGCTCATCACTGGGAAAAGTGATAGGAACCCAGGGCGTTTGTAGCAGCCATGTGAAGCCTTGGACTGGTAGTGAGAGTATGGCATTACGTAGAAAATCAGATTCCAAACATTTGAGACAAGCAACACTATGATTCCATGATCTACAAAAACAGAAAGGAAGACTCCTCCACAGACCTGAAAGGCTTTCAAAGTCTGACAGGACCATCACAAATAGTTTTGCTGAGAGTGAAAGGGAAAGATACATAAAGAGATGAATCTGTCAATGGCAGGAATTCTCTAATTAACTCAACATTTAAAGCTTGTGTTACAAAAGTTGTATAAAGATGTGTATGACCCCCATGGAACTGGCAGGAATTCTCTGATTAACTCAGCATTTAAAGTATGTGTTACACAAGTTGTATAAAGGTGTGTATGACCCCCATGGAACTGGCAGGAATTCTCTGATTAACTCAGCATTTAAAGCATGTGTTACACAAGTTGTATAAAGATGTGTATGACCCCCATGGAACACCTGACTGTAATTACACAGGATACAAGAATAGTGTAAAGGGCATTTATAAAAGTTCTAAAAAAAAAAAAAGGTGTGTGACCCCCAAGTGGAATGCCTGTCTAACTCTGATTAAATATGATGCAAGGATATTAAGTAAAGACATCCAAAGAAGTTGAAAGCATGTGGCTAAAGAATAAAAAGAAACTGAGCAGAATAATTTATTAATAGCAACTTATTCCTATGTTAATAAATGAAGTGTCAATGCAGAGAAAACCCTAATCAGTTACTGTAACATTTTCACAATTCCAGGAAGAAAATAGGTGAAAGATGACCTGATGCACGTCATCAGTGAATTTATGGTGTTTGAGATCTATTATTTATTCAATCAAATCATGGGTACTAATCTGTTTTCCAATTTAAGTGGAAAATTCAGGGAAAGTCAGGAAGAAAAAAATCAAACCAGTAGTCTCTTTAAATCATGAAGTATACACATGATCTTGAACCATGATTGGAATGACAACGTCCAAGTGTATGAACCAGGGTTAGGACAGAACCGCGTGCCCAGGTGGGATGGTGAAAACATACCCAGGTTCCCCCTACAGGCTTCTCTGTTATTACTTGGATGTGGCTCTTAAAGCTCTGAATAGAAATCACGTTTGTAAAAACAGCTGTTTAGTGTGATCTGCATTCTGGTATGTGTCTCGCCACGAAAAAGAGTGAATTATATGCCCATCATCCATCACTGCATCTGCCTGAGCAATTTACTGGCATAATAACCAGGAACAGAGACACATAATACTTCAACTGGCTAAGGAATTAAATTACTTGGCCTAAGAGAACTCAGGTCCAAGTTCTTAATACCATAGCTTTGACTTCTGGAATTAAATTTAGATGTCCATGAATTCAATTACTCATTTGGACACTATTTAAAACAAAAGCACATGGTTTTGTTTGAATAATGCTGCATCTTCCCCAAAGAATGCCAAACACAACATCACAACTTTTGATTGCAGTTTTCATGAATAGCTAGAAACACTGAAAGGAAAAAGAATGACTTTTCGACCACTTCTTCAAATGCCAGACTGTTGTGCTGTGGACTTGTTTTGAAAAGCTGATCATAGTTTAAGAAGTTGCAGGAAAGCAGGAGTTTATGGAAATATGAAGCTGAGCATCATAAAACGATTTCCTTACAAACAATCAAATAACAACTCAAGAAAATAAACACTTGGGAACACAGTGGAATATTCATTTGCAGACTTTAATGGCTATCAATTTATAGTGGGTGGCTTTTACAGCTTTTAAACACCAACAAGAAACACTTTTACGGAACAAGGGAACCACATGAAAACGCTGACCATCTCTGGAGTTTCTGAATTTAATAAGGTCAAAGGGACATTACCACGAGGAAGTAAACCACTGGTGATAAAATTTTATGTGTCGGCATGTGAGATTTTACTTGGGTGAAGGATAAATGACATCACAAAGGTGACTCTTCTGTTTCTAAATAAAAGCTGACCTTGATATAATTCCACATGCAGATGCTGCCTGATAGTCCCGTTAGAGAGTGAAAGATTTCGATTAACAGACCAATTTTCATTTCTGTTTATTAAAGTCGTGCCCAAAACGTCACCACTTAAATTTTCTATAAAAGCCATATGACGTTCTAGAGATGGCAAAATTATGGAGACAGTAAAAGGTCAGTGGCTTGGAAAGCTTAAAGGGAAGAGAGGGTCGAGCCAGCGGATTTGGGGGGTTGTAAAAGTACACTGTGTGACACTATAATGGTGGGTACATGTCATTATACAGTTGCCCAAACTCACAGAATAAACAATGCCGAGAGAATTTTAATGTAAACTGTGGACTTTGGGTGATAACGATGGTGTCAATGCAGGTTCACTAATTGTCACAAATCGCTCTAAAGGGGATGCTGATAATGTGAGAGGCTGCGCATGTGTATGAACAGGGAGTATATGGGAGAATCTCTGCACCTTCTGCCCAATTTTGCCATGAACCTAAAACTGCTCTAAAACAATAAAGTCTGTATTTATTCTTTCACAGTCTTTGTTTAGACTGACTTTTCTCTTCTTGCTATAGATAAACAAGGAGGAAATGAGAGACAGAGCTCTGATTCTCATGGTGATGTGAATGTGGACAATCATGAGATCTAAACTACTGCACTGATGAAGGAAGAGGGAAGGCAACCAATGTTGGATCCGGAAATGCAGCCAACCAGGGAAGGCTCAACAGGACGAGGTTCAGATTCTTCCTCTATGGTTATGAAAATAGGAAAAAAGAGCCTACAGGCTCCCAGAGAGAAAATACAGCCTTTTTTAAAAAGAAGATAAACCGATGATGATTCTTCTCTCTGCCTCAGTTCTCCACACTGCCAGAGTCTAACCTAGAAGGTATAAATGGCTAGGTAAGTCAGTTTGCCCCAAAGGAAAGCAGCCTCTGAAATTACTGCTATTAAATTAGGAAAATGTTTTGGGGGAAGGAAGGCAAAGAAAGAAAAAGCCAGTACTTCTCCCACACAAAGGCACTGTTAGAAGTGAAATGCAAGAGGACACTTAGCCTAATTCAAAAACAAGCAAACTCCAGGCTAATAGAACTCAGAAGAGAAGGCCAGTTACTGGCAGGGGTCGGAGAGAGGATCTGGGGCCCAGCAAGACTCTGTGTTCTGGTCTGGATGCTGGCTATCTAGTTGTGTTGTTTAAATTTATGCACAGTTGTATTACCTGTTATATGTACTTCTCTCTAAATAAACCAGTAAAAAGGTTGAAAAGGGTTACCTGATGCTTGCAGCTAAAGGCATTTCTTGCAGAGTGTTCAGAAGCCCACCTGGGGCCCTGAGTTTAAGGCCTCTAGCTTTAGGAAGATAACTACACGATTGGGCTACCAAAAATTCATAACTCAGGCCAGAGGCGGTGGCTCATGTCTGCAATTCCAGCATGGTGAGGGGCCCAAGCAGGTGGATCACTTGGAGACAGGAGTTCGAGACCAGCCTGGCCAACATGGTGAAACCCCATCTCTACTAAAAATACAAACAATTAGCTGGGCGTTGGGGTACATGCCTGTAATCCCAGCTACTCAGGGGCTGAGGCACGAGAATCACTTGAACTCGGGAGGCAGAAGCTGCAGTGAGCCAAGATCATGCCACTGCACTATAGCCTAGATGACAGAGTGAAACTCTGCCTCAAATAAATAAATAAATAAATAAATAAATAAATAAATAAATAAAAATTCATGACTCAGCTGATTAAGAATGAGCTATAAATCACAACCTTGATCTGAAATTAGGTTATATCATCATTCTTACACATTTAATGAATACTTATTCTGGGTAACAGAATCCACACTAACTGCTATATGAGTAATAGACATACTGCAGATTAAATGCTTCAGAAATTCAAAAGAGAACTGATTGTTGTGAGCCAGAGGCATCTGAGCTGGTCAGAGTGACAGGTGGCTGTGTAGATGAGTCAGGAATGTCCACATGATGCATAAGCGGAATAATAAGTAAATAAAATATAATGAAATTTTACACAGGCACTGAGTTTCAACAGTGAGGAAGGCTAAACTGCAGAGACAAGGGTATTCAGGTATTTTTTTCTTTAGCCAATGGATAAATATTTGAGTTGAAAGGGACACGTACAGATTGATGATAATGAGCAAAAAAGGGGCAATGCATTCATTCATTCGTTCATTGAATCATTCCATTAAGCACCTCTCCAAGCCAACCACTAGTCATTCAATCAACAATATTCACTGTGCTTTACCAAGTGCCAGTTCTATTGCAGGCACTGAAGCTACACAAGTGAAGATAAAGCACTCAATTTCTTGGGATCTATTAGTGGAGGAGGTGTAATATGAGCAAGGAAAAAAATTATGCAAAAGTACTATAGAGAAAGGAAATGGGAGGAATTGCTAATGAATGACTGTAATAGATGTGTGCAGGAGATGGATAGCATTTCAAACAGGGTGGTCAGGGAAGGGCTCCACAGAAGAGCCATGTGAACTGAAGCAAAGAATGCTGAAGTCGGGCACTGCATGGATGGTTAAGGCAGAGGTAAGAGCAAGTGCAAAGACCCAGGCATGAGGAAGAGCTTAGCATATTCACCAAAAGCAACAACAAAGCGGCCGGGCGCGGTGGCTCACACCTGTAATCCCAGCACTTTGGGAGGCCGAGGGAGGTGGATCACGAGGTCAAGAGATCGAGACCATCCTGGCCAACATGGTGAAATCCCGTCTATACTAAAAATACAAAAATTAAGTCAGGTGTGGTGGCGCACCTTATAGTCCCAGCTACTTGGGAGGCTGAGGCAGAAGAATCGCTTGAACTCGGGAGACGGAGGTTGCAGTGAGCCGAGATCGCGCCACTGCAGTCCAGCGTGGCGACAGAGCAAGACTCCATCTCAAAAACAATAACAACAACAACAACAACAACAAAGGGCCAGTGAGCTTAGGGAGTAGTAGATGAGGGAGGAAATAAAAGATCTGGTGGTGGAGACAGACAGGCATAGTGTTACCTAGTAACGTTACATTTCTTTTTTTTGTTTTATAAGATGGAATCTTGCTCTGTTGCCAGGCTGAAGTGCAATGGTGCAATCTCGGCTCACTGCAACCTCCACCTCCTGGGTTCAAGTCATTCCCCTGCCTCAGCCCCCTGAGTAGCTGGGACTACAGGAGCGCACCACTACGCCCAACTAATTGTTTTGTGTTTTTAGTAGAGGTGGAGTTTCATCATGTTGGCCAGGATGGTCTCGATCTCTTGACCTCATGATCCACCCGCTTCAGCCTCCCAAAGTGCTGGGATTACAGGCGTGAGCCATTGCTCCTGGCAAGGTTACATTTCTTATAGCAACTGGAATGATTCAATGAGATTTAAGTTGCAATGATGTCTCTGGCTGCTGGGCACAGAGTGGACTCTAGGGAAAACGTGAGTGGAGGCTGGACACTGGGCCAGGAGCTAGGGATACACTGGAAAGCAAGGGTAACTCACAAGGCAAGGAGCCAGAGGGCCAGACACTGACCTCAGCACCTGTATAAATGTAAAATTACTGCCCTGGTAACAATTACATATGGTTAGGAGACCCAAAAGAGTGGGCGCTAACCAGATTCCAGGTGTCCAGTGAGGCATGGCTGAAATGTGACCCAAAGAAGGTCCGAAGTGAATAAAGTCCAGGGTCTAAAGATAACTCTCTCCGAGGCAGAGTGGGTAGAGCATGTGCAAAGGCCCAGTGACGGAGGGAGGGAAGCCTGAGCACCTGAAAGGAAATCGGCTGACAAAAACGGAAAGAGGGTCCAAGAATGGCAACTCAGCACTGGCACAGAGCAGGTGTTGGCAAACTGCAGCCTACAATTTGTTCTGGTACATCCTGTGAGCTAAGGATGGGCTTTGCATTTTTTAAAGAATTACACAAGGAAAAGAAAGCGGAAAAAGGACAGCAATATGTGACAGAGACTGTATGTGACCTGTAAAGCCCAAATAAGGATTGTAAAAATGACCGTTTAAAGTCAAACCAACTTCTCTTAATACAGGCTCACGTAAACCTTGCTCTGCTTATGTCAGTGAATTACTTAAAAAATCAATTACTGAAACAAGCAAAGAGATCTGAGAAACACTAAAGCCAAACTTTTGTGTAAACTAGGAGTTCCTGGGTAAATCATTTAAAAGAAAATCTTTCTTTGCTATCGCAGTACACACTTAGGGTAAGATGAATAGCAATAGAGCAACAATCTAAACAATACCCCGAGGAAATGATGTAAGACGAATCCAAGGGTGGGACAGTTTACAGGAAAACTGGTACAGCTTCTCAGCAAGTCAGTGTCAGGATATAAAAAGTGCTATTCTGAATCCTAAGAATTAAGGATGTAAGATGCTGGCCCTGGTGCTGGATAGGATGTGATATGCAGAACCTACGAAGGACCCTTCTGGAACTTAGTGGGAATCTGAATATGGACATGGTATCCAATGGTATTAAAAGTTATGTTAATTCTGTGGGTGAGATGGTATCATCTGAACTCTGTAGAAAAATGTTCTTAGATTTTAGAGACATATGCTGACTTCTTAAATATGTTTGCTGTCTGAACTTTTCTTTAAAATATTTCAGTATCATTAAAAAGTACGTCTAAAGGGGTAAAATGATATTCTGGCAAGACTTAAATTTGGAATATAATTATAGTAAAAGGTTAAACTGCTTTTTTAAAGGCTATCTTGGAGGCAAGAAAAGCCATATATAATCAAAAGCAGATTATTGTCCTGAGAGCTTTATGAACCAACTAGAATTAAGGAGAAGCACCCCAGGTGATGTTTTGGAGTCATCTTAAATTCTTGATATGTGAAATAAAAGTTTGGCTAATCAGAGGCTAGGCCAGAAAACTGTGAATGAGCAAATTCCTCATGTCCAAAGATTTGGCTGCTACTAAGGATGGGTGATCCATATGTATTCTGGGTGGAGAGTTGGAAGTATAAGACCTTTGGCAGTCTAAGAAATGTGTGAGTTCCAGGATCTGCTCCAGAGTCTATGGCTGCAGGGAATAAAGCAGATGAAATTCCCTGCCTTCCTGAGCATTTACACCACAGAGAGGGAAAGATAGAAGAAAACCAAAGCAACCATGTTACACTAGCACATTACAAGGTGACAAGTGTTACGGAGAAGATGAAAGCAGCAAAGCTAGGGTGTAGTCTGGGGCTGGTAGTTAGCCGGGCTGCTGGAGTTTCTACAGAAGGTAGTAAGAGAGATGCCCTGAAAAGATGTCAATGAAGCAAAACCGGGGTCCCTGGCATCCCCTTCCACTGTGCCTATACACATGGGAACTAATCTACAGCTATAGATGGTCTGTGTACAAAATGGCTACAAAGCATCCTAGGAAAGTTGCAAAGCAAGAGAAAAGCCTGACCCTTTTCTTTTGGGGGCACTTCGTGAAGACCTATTCCTTTGAAAGAAGAGAGAAGCTACATGTTCTTGGGCTTAGCCCCTCTTTTTTGTGGAAAAAAAAAAAAAAGTGGTTCTGTTAGCGAAGTATATCAGTCTGTTTTCACGCTGCTGATAAAGACATACCGAGACTGGGGAAAAAAAGAGGTTTAACTGGACGTACAGTTCCACATGGCAGGGGAGGCCTCAGAATCATGGCAGGAGGCAAAAGGCACTTCTTACATGGTGGCAGAAACAGAAAAATGAGGAAGAAGCAAAACCGGAAACTCCTGAGAAACCAGGAGATCTCGTGAGACTTACTAGCACGAGAACAGCACGGGAAAGACCGGCCCCCATGATTCAATTACCTCCCCCTGGGTCCCTCCCACAACATGTCCAATTCACGTTGATATGTGAAGGGGGACATAGCCAAACGATATCAGGAAGCAAAAATAACAAACTCTGCTGCTACTCCTAGCACACTCCCCGGAATGCACCAATACCTTGTTCTGCCCCAAATTCCTAAGGGGAGTCCTACTCCTAAGAGAAAACAGACACATCTGCACCACTGATCCTCGGTGGCAGAATATGCCAGGTATCTGTCCAGGAGAAGAAGCCACATGGCTCAGGCTACAGGATTTACAGCCCAAAGCCTTCCTTGCCTCTGTGCTTGAAGTAAGTAGAAAAGTGCTTTAAATTGTATCATAAAGGTAAAGATGATGTAGCTTCTTGGGTTAGCCAGAACATTTAGGGAAAGCATGTTCTGGAGAGATAAGACTTCTAGTTCATTTTCCATTAGTGAGCTAACATTTTCCTCTTCCAACAAGCCCACTTTCTTGCCTTGGTAAGTATTAAGTATATTTTTTTAAAGCATCTGTGGTTGGTTGGCATCCAAGAAATCGGTAGGGTCAAATATGAAATAGACACTCCCAGCGCAATGCCACAAATGTACAAGGGATGAGGCTATGAAATTTGTGAATTCTTTTCCTTTCTCAAGGAAAGACTATACTTAAATATACTCCAGTTAATTGAATGTTCTAGTTATGTGGATCCTAGAGAGAAGGTCTAATGTGGTGATTAATGGTGACTTTCCAGAGCTCAACCACATGGGTTTCATTCTCGGTGCTGCCACCTGCCAGCTCAGATGTGACTATGAACAAGTCACTTACCGTGCTGTGACTTGGTTTCCTTATCTTTAAATGGGATGGAAACAGTAACCACCTCAGGGGATGTTGTGAACAGCCAATGTAAACAACATACTTGGAACAGCACCCGAAAAGAGCTAAATACTATGCCTATTTGCTGTTTTTAACTACAGCTTAAATGTATATTTATGACATATTTTTTTATTGCTCTTAGGTTTTGCAAATAGTATAAATAAAAAATATGATTTGTTTTTCATATATAATGTTTTTCCTGGGGTTTATTATTTTTGAAAAAAAATCTAATTAAGAGCTATCCTTTACTGGGTGCTATGTCTAGTTAAGTTTTCAATTGCTGACCACAGGCTCAGAGTGTGGCGGAGACAGACATATAAACAAGCATAAAACAGCATTTTCAGTGATGTGCATGTTAACAATAATGGGTTGAACAAAGAATGTTCATTGGTGGAGTTTGGGAGGGACAGACTGAAGAATAATCTGTTGAAGAGGTAACAAGTAAACTGGGAAATGATGAATGAATAAAAATCTACAAGAGGGTAGCAAAAAGGCCATTGTAGAAACAGAGTAAACCTGTAACAGATGAAGAGTTATATGGTTCGGCTGTGTCCCCATTCAAATCTCATCTTCAATTGTAATCCCCCCAATCCCCACGTGTCTAGACAGAGACCTGGTGGGATGTGACTGGATCATGGGAATGGTTTCTTCATGCTGTTCTGTGACAGTGAGGGCATTCTCAGGAGATCTGATGGTTTTATAAGGGGCTCTTCCCATTCTGTTCCTCACTCTTCTCTCTCCTGCCGCCTTGTGAAGAAAGATGTGCTTGCTTCCCCTTCTGCCATGATTATAAATTTCCTGAGGCCTCCTTGGCCATGCAGAACTGTGAGTCAATTAAACCTCTTTTCTTAATAAATTACCCAGTCTTGGGTATTTCTTTACAGCAGCGTGAAAATGGACTAATACAAAGAGTGCAGCAGGAATTGCCAATACTCATTATGATGGGGGAGGGGGGTGGACGGTTGGAGGGGAGCTGACTGTAGCTGCAGCTCTGCTCTGTTATGAAGCACTTGGTTTCACAGGCTGAGGAGTCTGGACCATCATCTACTAGTGATGCAGAGCCTGGTAAAAAAGCTTGAAGCAAAAGAGTGGCAAGATTAGTTGTACTGCAACAAGCACAAGCTGGCAGAAGCATGGAGGACAGACAGGTGGAGGAGTGACAGGTGGGATGTAAAGGAGATGCTAATGAAGCCTACCGAGAACTTGGATAAAATAAGCACAGAACTGGTGACTCTGGGGATGAAGGGAGGGAGTGAGAGGAGGAATCTGATGCTGTGAGTTGAAGATAGTTTCTAATGGTAATAGATGATACAGCAGGAGTTAACAAATGCTTTGATCATGGTAGATTTGTCTCTAAGACCCTGCTGGAGAGGCATACAGTAGACAGCTGGAAACAAAGACAAAAAAGAACAAAAAATCTGAGCCACTAATACATAGGCACTGCTTTTCTATTTCCATTAAATAAATAGAGCTGCACTTTGGTTGTTGTTTTTTAAACTAAAGAGCTGCCATTCCTGAAAGACCACAGATAATAGACCAGATGCCCACTCACTTTCTGAATGGATAACATGTCCCACTGTGAGACCATTATTTAAATAGAAACAAAATCTAGCCTTCTGAAGTCTAATTACACCATTCCTCCTCCTTCCTTCCCCTCTCTCCGCAATCATAATTCAAGACTATTTTCCAATTCAGAGATCTATGTGAGAATTTTAAACATTGATCCTGATTGGTCTCCCTAATCAATAGAAAATATCTTCTATTATCTATAATAATATCCATCAATAATAGAAGACATTTTCTATTATTGATTAGGGAGACTAATCAGGAACAATGTTTAAAATAGTGTATGAAAAGTCATTCGCTCAACAAATGCTAGTGTGATTGCTAAGTGCCTGGCATTCTGCTGGATCTGAGGCTCTGAGGCAGAAAAAGATAAACTCCTTGTCCTCAGAGAGCTTACATTCTTTAGGTGGAGGAATGACAATGAACCAATAAAACACTAAAATGTGATTCATTTCAGAATGGAAGTAAATGGGCTGCTAACATTGAGAATAATGAAGAAGGGGTGTTTTCTTCAGAAAAGAATGATCAGGGCCAGGCATGGTGGCTAATACCTGTAATTCCAACACTGGGAAACTGAGGTGAGAGGAATGCTTGAGCTCAGGAGTTTGAGACAAGCCTGGGCAACGAAGTGAGACCTCGTCTCTACTAAAAATAAAAAAAATTAGCCAGGTGTGGCAGTACATGCCTGTAGTCCCAGCTACCCAGGAGGCTGAGGCAGGAGGATCTCTAGAGCCAGGGAAGTCAAGGCTGTAGTGAGCCATGATCATGCCACTGCACTCCAGCCTAGGTGACAGAGCAGGACCTTGTCTCCAAAAAACAGAATGATCAAGGGGACGATGATCATTCTGGGAAGATGGCAGAAAAACTGAGGCTGAAGCTGGGACCTTGGAAGATCCATTACAGACCATAAGATCTGTCAGCCCTGAGGACAGCAAGCTGAGTGTACTGACTTGTGTGACACTGAGCAGGAGGGAGTGGGTGAGAAAGAGGCACGGGGTGATGCTGGAGAGGTATGGAGGAGCTGGGTCAAATACACTAATACCTGTAAGGAATATAGGTGTTCAAACGAGACCCTGACACAAACTACTTGTTCGTTAGTTGTGATCCGTTACCATCATCCTCAGCACACCCAAGCAAGGCTCCATGTTTTCTCTCTGTGCACTTGGTTTGTAAGCATATTGGAAAGCCATGAATGCAACTTAAATCGGGGAGTTCTAGGATCCGCTTTATGTAAATAAATACTCTACATCCTGGCTGCTGTACAGAGAACGGCTTAGTGTGGGAGAAGAAAGGAGCGCATGAGTCGGGGAGAGAGAATGAAAGCAGAGATTAGTAGGATACTGAAAGAACTCCAGCAAGAAACAATGGGAGTTTAGGCGAGGACTGTACTGGAAAAGATGAAGAGAGGTGGATAAATCCAGAACTGACAGGATTTGCAGAAGAGACAATGATGAGTTCCAGGTTCTCAGCAATAATCCCTGGGAGGGGGCATAGGACCATTACTGAGATAGAACAGCTTTGAGAAACCACACTGGGGAGTGCGTAGCAGGGGAATTAAGAAGTCTCTTTTGGACATGTTAGGATTCATATGCCTATGAAATAACTAGGTAGAGTCTGGGCTAGAGAAATAAACCTTGGCTTAGTCTACTTATAACTGGTATTTAAAGTCGAGGGCATGGATTACAGCAATCACGAAGAAAGAGCCAGAAAGAAAAATACTATAATAATTCAACAGAGATAACCAAGGTCAGGAATTTAATGGATGAAATTTCAAAACAAAACAAAAACAGCCAAGACAGGATAGTTAAAACAACAAAGGCAGGGGCAGGGAGGTAGGATGGGGGGTGGGAACTCCTAAAGCCTGCATAAAGAATGTGCAGGGATACAATTCAAGATTAGATTTGGGTTGGGAAGAAAAAAAAAAAAGAAGGTGCAGGCTGGAAATGATAGTGACAGTGAAGTTACAGAAGAAAAAGGGCTTCTGAGAAACGGCAAAGGTAGTCAATTCTAAGAATTCACTAATCTTAAGGTGATTTACAGAAAAAGTCCCGTCCTATAAATGTCTGGAATCTTGAGCCCAGGGATACCTGGGCCTGTCTGCACTGGTATTCTGCTGGGCAGATAAAGGGGTCAGGAGGAGCAGTACTATCTTACTTGCCTGTCAACTAATATTGATGACAGAGCAAAAGCATCATGCACTTTAGGAGTCATGCTCATAGCCAAAGACTGCAGATATCCTAAACGCGGTATTTGAGACACAGAGATGGGACATACATAGCCAAGTTACTAATGTGCATGTCGGGTAAGAATATTTCCAAATGGAAGGAAGTCAGAAAAGCTCTGTTCCAGTACAGCCACTTTGAGGATAGTATGGAGGTTCCTCAAAAAACTAAAAATAGAACTACCATATGATCCAGCAATCCCACTACTGGGCATTTATCTAAAGGAATGGAAATCAGTATATTAAAGCGACATCTGCACTCCCACATTTACTTCAGCACTATTCACAATAGCCAAGGTATAGAATACCTAGGTGTCCAAAGAGACTCTTGGATGAAGAAAATGTGGTGTGTGTGCGTGTGCATAATAATGCATGTGAGTGAAATATTATTAAGCCACAAAAAATAATAAAATCTTGTCATTTGAAGCAACATGGATGGAACCGGAGGACATATGTGAAGTGAGATAAGCCAAAAACAGAAAGTTAAACACCCAGGCTCTCACTCATATGCAGAAGCTAGAAAATGTTGATTTCATAGAAGTAGAAAGTAGAACAGAGGCTGATGGAGGCTGGGAAGGGGAGTGGAAACCGAGGATAGAGGGGGATTTGTTAAAGGATGCCAAGTTACAGCTAGGTAAGAGGAGTAAGTTCTAGTGCTCTACAGAACTGTGGGATGACTACAGTTAACGATAATATATGATATAATCTCAAATGGCTGGAAGCAGGATATTGAATGTTACCAACACAAAGAAATGACAAATGTCTGAGATGAATACACTAATTAGTCTGATCTGATCACTGTGTACCCTGTAAATGTGTATAATTATTACATGTCAATTTTTAAAAATACAGATTTTTAAAAAGCTACCTTTTGGCTGGGCATGGTGGCTCATGACTGTAATCCCATCACTTTGGGAGTGTGAGGCAGGCAGATCACAAGATCAGGAGTTCAAGGCCTGGCCAACATGGTGAAACCC
Organism: Aotus nancymaae; assembly: GCF_030222135.1. NCBI lineage: Eukaryota > Metazoa > Chordata > Mammalia > Primates > Aotidae > Aotus > Aotus nancymaae. Next base: position 29,718,659 of record NW_026988435.1, read on the forward strand.
CATCTCTACGAAAAATACAAAAATCAGCTGGGCGTGGTGGCAGGAGCCTGTAATCCCAGCTACTCAGGAGGCTGAGGCAGGAGAATCGCTTGAACCCAGGAGGCAGAGGTTGAATGAGCTGAGACTGCACCATTGCACTCCAGCCTGGGCAAGACAGAGCGAGACTCCATCTCAAAAATAAAAATTTAAAAAAAAAGCTACCTTTTAATGAATGGTCTATGCTTAAATGTTGCTGGTATGTTTTGACACGAATGAGTTATATCTGAGGTCAAACCATAACTAGACGAGGCACCTAGAGATGCTGTAGCTGTGGTCTCAGCATCCTGTTCCACTGCAATTAGTGCCACCATCATTGTATTACATTAAATGCAATATTGCTATCCTGTGACTACCTTGTAAACACATTTTCATAAAACCAAAGTGCTTCATTACCACTTCTGATACGTGTATGACTCCTTGGCTCCAATTTTCCTTTAATAGTAGCTATAAAATTATCTTGAAAACCACTTGAGGCTAACCAATTAACATTCAAATGATGTATACTGGGAAACAAATGAATAATAGATTGTAGGAGGTAAAAAGATCAAACCTTTGACATATCTTCCCTTACTTATTAGTAGAGTTTAAGACACAATAATTCTTCTAAAACCATTTCGAAAATACAATTTAAATATAAAATTGAAGGTCCTAAAATATGTACACAAGTTTTAAAGTAGAATGACTTTGCTATCTGAATATCCATTTAAATTTCTATTTAAAATGTCCAAAAGAGCTCAAATCAATTCTACCTTCATTTTTATAGCAGTTTTCTAATCATAAGAAATCATACTTTCTAGTATTTTTTGCTCTCCTAAAATAAAAAGACTCCTACATATTTAAATTCATGAAATAAGAATTATCATTACTTGATTACTACCAAAATTTATTTTAATGATGTTCTCAACCTCATCTAGGACAGAAAGTGCTTAAGAAGCCATTATGTATTATTAGTGATTATAATAATGATTAGGAGACCTACAATAATTTAAAAATAACTAATTAAAAAGGGAACATGTTATAATAGCCATGATTATCAAACCTGAGGTGGGAGATTAGTCACTGAGCCCCAAGGAGTCTTTGTATTTGACAATGTAAGATGATGGGTAGGGAAGAGATTTGATTATCACCCCGGCTGGGCGTTGTGGCTCTCGCCTGTAATCCCAGCACTCTGGGAGGCGAGGAGGGCAGATAACTTGAGGTCAGGAGTTCGAGATCAGCCTGGACAACATGGTGAAATCCCGTCTCTACTAAAAATGCAAAAATTAGCTGGGCGTGGTTGTAGGTGCCTATAATCCCAGATACTCGGGAGGCTGAGGTAGGAGAATTGCTTAAACCCAGGAGAAAAAGGTTGCAGTGAGCCAAGATTGTGCCACTGCACGCCAGCATGGGCAACAGAGCGAGACTCTGTCAAAAATGAAAAGAAGGAAGTAAGGAAGGAGGGAGGGAGGGAAGGGACAGACAGAGAGAGGGAGGGAAGGGACAGACAGAGAGAGAGACAGAGAGAGAGAGAGACAGAGAGAAATTCACCCCATCGTGGCCAGCTCCCCTCCCCGCTACAATTCCAATCTATACATTATAAACAAGTCCACTGTACACTGTACCAGTTTGATATGCATTCACATTGATCAGTAGTTTTGGAAGCAAATATGATGATACAGATTATTGCAATTTTCCCCATGTTTGAGGTAAAGAAATAGGCTCAAAAAGATTACATATGAGAGTAAAGCACATTTTAAACCTTTGAAGATATTTTTGAAGCAAAGATCATCCTATTTAGTTACAAATCTTTTCTTTCTTTGACTACTTGGATGCATCTGTTACGCCTGATTTCTGTTTCCACCCAATGTCTTTTTATGCAGGTTAGTTGCAATCACCACAAATGCAATACTGCCCTTTCCTTCATGATGTCATTCATCTCTTTTCCAGTTTGCTAGCGAACGTGTATTAACATTTCGGTATCCAACTACATTAATCTCATGACTGCTAGCATTGAAACAATTGATAAAAAGATGAAAGCAAACCCTTACTGCCCAGTTTGACAATAAGTAACAGCTCTTCACATAGGCTGGCAATTAGGAAGCAAAACATTTTGGAAGACCAAAATTTGACCAACAGCAAACCATGGTCTCAAATGCAAAATAAAACTTCAGTTATATACTACACTGAGATACTTACGATAGCAAATTATACCGCTTGAATTACTCTTGATCTAAATAAAGTGGTGCTCTGCTATAAACATTATTTTCAAATAATTTCAAATATCCAACTATGTTTTTGAATATCCCTAGGCAAATCTTTTCCAAAATTACGTATTCCTAAAACAATAAGCCAATCTAGTCATGTGCAGCCTACTTCATGCTCAACATTCACTTCTCTTTAAAACAACTTAAAGACAAAACTAATTACAACAGTGAACATCCAACAATTGCACCTGCAAATGTCTCATGATAACAAAATCAGATGATCTGTGTGTCCCTTACTTATTCATTAAATTGATAACAAACAGAAAATAAAACGTAGCTTTGAAGGAACCACTTAATTTTTTAATTTGCTCAATTGCAAAAAATTTGTTTATATAAATAAGTAATACAAGTATTGCTATATTAAAAGAATAATACATATTAAAATACCATAAATAATAACTTGAATACTTTACAAAATCAGTTTGACCTACTGTATTTACACGGTGAGTGATGCTTATCCAAACTGCCTGGGACCAGAAGTGTTTCCGATTTCTGATTTTTTTTTAAATTTTGGGTTATTTCCGTATATATAATGAGATACCTGGGAAATGGGGCCCAAGTCTAAATATAAAATCCATTTGTTTCACAAATACCTTATACACATAGCCTGAAGGCAATTTTATACAACATTCTAAATAATTTTTGTTTCAGAAAGGAAGTTTGTACACATTGAACACATAAGGTCAGGTAATTTTCTACTTTAGTTGGCATGTCAGTGTTAAAACAGTTTGGATTTTAGGGCATTTCAGATTTTAGATTAGCGATGCTCAACTTGTATTTCACAGTACTAAACATTTCTTTAAAGATACTGTACATTCTTGGCTGGGCGTGGTGGCTCACGTCCATAATCCCAGCACTTTGGGAGGCCGAGGCAGGTGGATCACTTGAGATCAGGAGTTCGAGACCAGCCTAACCAACATGGTGAAACCTTGTCTCTACTAAAAATGCAAAAATTAGCCAGGCATGGTGGTGGGCACCTGATCCCCGCTACTTGGGAGGCTGAGCCAGGAGAATCGCTACTGGGGGGCAGAGGTTGCAGTGAGCCGAGATTGCACCACTGCACTCCAGCCTTGGGTGACAGAGCTAGACTTTGTCTCAAAAAAAAAAAAAAAAATTAGCTGGGCTTGGAGATGGGCACCTGTAATCCCAGCTAGTCGAGAGACTGAGGCAGGAGTACTGGTTGAACCCTGAAGGAGAGTTTGCAGTGAGCTGAGATTGCACCATTGCACTCCAGCCTGGGAGACAGAATGAGACTCCATCTCTAAATAAATAAAAATATTGCACATTCTAAAGTTTAAGCTAATGAAGATTGTTTTCCCAATATCTTAGTCCATTCAGAAATATATACTAAAAATTCACATGATCATGGCTTCAGCTAAGTGGCATTAGTTCACCACCTACAACTTTACATTTAAACACTGGGGATATTGCAAACTTTCCTTTGTAAACTAAAAGTGTTACTTTGTAGACAGGGAGGCCAAAAAAGGAAGCTAGTTAGCTCCCACTTGGGAAAGATTTTGTTCACTCTCTACCTCTACTCAAAGAAACTAGTTTTGAACATCTCTAAATTATTTTCTTAATAATTGCCTTCCTTCCAAAACAAACATGGACTTATCATTTCGCTGAGCTCCTGTGGTAAGTAATTGGTACTAGTTTAAGCCACGTGGCTCCCAAGTAAAGCCAACAGTTCTTGGCTTGATATGCTAATATGTGGATTTTGAGGCCCCAGTAAAATTAATTACCTAATTGAAGGGTTACTTTTCCATGTCGCAATGGAGAATCCTACCTAAATTAGGGGTTTTACACTGAAGATACAAATATGCAGATGTTGTTTTCAACAAAAAATTAATGTTTGGGGGAACTATTGCCAGAAACCAGTTAAAATCATAAGAATCTCTATTTTCTTCCTCTTTTCCTACTATCCGGTAGGCCAGGGAATTTGGACAGTTTAATTAAAAGATATTAGGGGGAAGAAAAGACTCCATGCATCAGTAGCTTAGAATCCTTAGCACCGAATAATCCAGCACTCCAAATAACTCCTACAAATGAATCGTACAGTATTTCTCATTCAGCAATATCCTGTTACTGGGCAGCCTGTGCCATCAGGTCTCAGTAAGCACAGTCTCACTGCCAGATGTAGCTCAGATGATGTAGCTCAGATGGCAGCAACCCAAGCCCTGCTCTGCAGAGGCATCTCCTCTTCCAGCCATCACCTGCTTAGAAGCAAAAACAAACCCCACTGGTTTAGCCACACATCTGTAATCTGCTTAAGGCTATGAAAGTGTTTTGCTTTTCTTCTTGACATACATGCAGTCCAAGTTTATTAAATACAGAAAATCAAGCATTTCTAATAAGACCTCAGAACTGACAGCCAATTCCCTCAAGAGAAAATGCAAGCTTCTGCTATTCTCCTCATCATATTCAAATGAGTTCTCTTATTTCAATGTATCAGAAAGCCTCACACAGCCCTAGAAGCTGCCAACCCAGCATTATGACAGCTGCTTCTCAAAGCCATGAGCCATTTCATTAAATCCACTCTTACTTGACTCATCCACTGGCAAAGATTTAAAGCTTTATCTTTTGTATGATTCACTTTGCAGCCCTCTAAAGTTTTTAGATTTTCTTTTTTGAGCATAATATCACTTTCTTAAATGCAATGCAGAAAGGCAGCTGAAAGATTATATATTTGAAAAAATTTAATTCCAGACATACAAATAAAAACATATATAGTCAAATAAAGCCTCTCTTTCTTTCTTTATCTAATTTTAAAGACGAAGTACTGACCTATGAATAGACATATATTCTCATGACAGCCTCAGCTGATCATCAGGTAAGGCTACAAATGTTTCTTCATCACTAGCTAAGTGGAAGATAGTATGTGCATAATTTACTACATGACTGAATGATAAGTTTTCACTAACTACAAATAATGTATTCATGAAATGCACCATCTATAATACCATCTGGTTATTTTCTGAGACAAGTTCTCAGAGCACAATGACCACAATTAAATTGGTTTTTGACTAGATGTAGCACTGTGCCACCTACAAATGGAGCCCGAACAAGAGTCTTTTATGATGACTGCATTGATGACTGTTACCAAGACTTTACCCCTTGGCCTGGCGTGGTGGCTCATGCCTGTAATCCCAACACTTGGGGAGGCCCAGGCAGGAGGATCACTTGAGGCTAGGAGTTTGAGAACAGCCTGAGCAACATAGCAACACCCCTGTCTCTACAAAACAAATAAATAAATAAAAATAAATTAGGCAGACATGGTGACATGTGCTTGTAGTCTTAGCTATTCAGGAGGCTGAGGGAGGAGGATCACTTGAGCCCAGGAGTTCAAGGTTACACTGATCCGTGATCATAACACTGCACTCCAGCTTGTATGACAGAGCAAGAATCTGTCTCATTTAAAAAATAAAAAAAAAGGCACTTTAATATAGCATCTGGAACATACCAAATGCTCAAGAAGTTTAGTGCCCTTCATTATACCGGAGGAAAAATGTGACATTTCGTACCTCTGTATGCTCAGATACAGTTTGGTTTTGAGTTGGAAATATTTCATACTTCATCTTTTCTTTCTTATTCTTACAATTTTCCTTTATTTGTAATGTAGCCATCCCTATTCTGCCCTTGGAACAATGAAACATGGAACCAATCATGCTGTGTTACTAATTAGACTCCTGATGCAATTTTACTTAATTATTGCACGTCTAGAATGATATTCCTTAGTTTTTCTTTCTCTCTCTCTTTTTTTTTTGAGACAGAGTCTTACTCTGTCACCCAGGCTGGAGTGCAGTGGCGCAATCTCGGCTCACTGCAACCTCTGCCTCCTAGGTTCAAGCATTTTCCTCCCTCAGCCTCCCGAGTAGCTGAGATTACAGGCGCATGCCACCACACCTGGCTATTTTGTATTTTTAGTAGAGACGAGGTTTTACCATGGTGACCAAGCTGGTCTCAAACTCCTGACATCAAGAGATCTGCCCACCTCGGCATCCCAAAGTGCCGGGATTACAGGCGTGAGCCACTGCATCCAGTCTAGTTTTTGTTTTTACCAATCAGTGACATATATTAATCTTAAGTTAACATGACTATGTAGGTGTTACGTGTTTGATGTGAATGCCAATGTGATTGAACTCAAATATTTGTTGAACACCTAACTACCTAACTTACAGAAAATTACGTCAAGTATTTTCATATATCAGGTTGTACAGGCCTCAAAATAAATATAAACTCTTGGTAAGTGGGATAGGCTGTTAACCTTTAGAACACCATCAGGGTCCTTTGGACAACATTTTACCTTTTGAGTTTCTTTCTGAGCACTTGTAAGTACTTGTGGGGATTGATATTTCTTACTTTTATCCTTTCTTAGAGAAAAAGAAAATTTTAATTGAGTAAAACTCATTCTAGCTTGTACTTAACCATGAGTCCACTGAAACTTTCTATATATCTAAAATATATTTATGAATGTCGATCTTTTTCCTATATTTTGTTCCAAATATTTTTATCATCTCAAGAATTATTTCATCATTAGCCATCAACTATTTCGAACTGTGCTAAAGAAGACCAAATAATATGAATATTAAAGATTGATAGAATTGACTAAAAGATGATGCAATAGGGAAATCATCACATTTTTATTGCTGTGTTCCCAAAGTATTGCATCATCTTTCAAGATGGTTTGAAAGAAGTCTCAATCGTCCCAGCTACTTGGGCTGCTGAGGTAGGAGGATCACTCGAGTCCAGGAGTTTGCAGCTGCAGCGCACCATGATCACACCAGTGAGTAGCCACTGCACTCAAGTCTTGGCAACAGAGTGAGGGCCCATCTCTATAAAAAACATGATAGGCCAGGCGTAGTGGCTCATGCCTGTAATCCCAACACTTTGGGAGGCTGAGGCAGGCAGATCACGAGGTCAAGAGATCAAGACCACCCTGGCCAACATGGTGAAACCACATCTCTACTAAAAATACAAAAAATTAGATGGGTGTGGTGGCATGTGCCTGCAGTTCCAGCTACTCGGAAGGCTGAGGCAGAAGAATCGCTTGAACCCAGGAGGCAGAGGTTGCAAAGTGCCGAGATCATGCCATTGCACTCCAGGTTGGTGAGAGAGAGAGACTCCAACTCAAAAAATAAAAATTAAAAAAAATTTTAAATAAAAAGCATAATAACAAGAAGTCTGGAGACTTTCACTAAATATAGTTGAAAATAATTCTCCACGTACTGGCAAACAGCAAAAACTGACAGAAGGAGACATTCTGCCAATTAGATAAATCAGAAGATGAATGAAATTGATCATTTAAGTAAAACCTTAGGCCATGAGCCTTCACATGATATCCTAGACGAATTTTCTCAGGCTCAAGAATTGACAAGTGAGCAATGAATTTCTAAGAATAAAAAGAAAATATGGTATTCTCATCCACTTAGTCATTCAACAGGAAGGATATCATCACTCAATATTATGTGACAAAAACATTAACCATCATTGCTAAAATGATGTGACGGTATTCCTTCCTTTTTTATGATGCTTATGCAACAAATTTTATGTTTGTGCAACACATTTATTTGGTACCATTAGGAAGTGAACAAATGCCCAAGGCAGGAATCTCACTAAAGGTGATTAGAAGAGATAATGTAGGAAAAAAAGTATGGGGGCAGGCGGGGGGACTGGCTTGATCATTTTAATAGGTGCTTATAAATCCAAACTTGAAAACATTTTTAAATTATTGAGGGAAGACGGCTATGTTCTCTCTGCAATAAAATTATGAGCTGTTAAAGTTTAAAATCTCAAATTTTTACAATAATTAAATGAAATTGCAAGTATAAAAAAAGACCAAGAAAAATGATGAACCTAATAGAGATGTATTTGAAATGTAGAATCAGTATTTGTAAGATGGATATATTCCATGTTCATGCATGGCAGGTGATTAGCAGCTAGCTGCATTCCAATGGATAATGCTCATTTCAGAAATCCTTGCCTTCAAAACTGGGAAAATACAGAAAAAAATGTGGGTTTACCATATTTAAGTTCTCAGTAAAATTAAAATATTTACTAGGTTAACTCTTATTAAAATTCTTAATAGTTATTTCTCACTATTCCTTTATTCTTAGTTCTATAAATTGATTGCAAAATAATCTAAAATATAAAAGGCCCACTGTATCCAGATAGTAAATGGTGATGGCCTGGTTTTCTGGTATAGTGAGGGGACAAGGTGACCTCTTGCTATATTTGATGATACTTCCGCAATCACCAGAACTGATGAAGTTTAAACTAGGTTCAGTACGGAATTATGTGTTCCAATGCATGCACACCTGCAGACACAGCCATATGCACCCACGCAAGCCACTCCTCACCGTATTAGTTCATTTTCACGTTGCTTATAAAGACATACCTGAGACCAGGCAATTTACAAAAGAAAGGTTTAATTGAACTTATAGCTGCACATGGCTAAGGAAGCCTCATAATCATGGCAGAAGGCAAGGAGGAGCAAGTCATGTCTTATACGGATTGCAGCAGGCAAAGAGAAAGAACTTGTGCAGGGGAACTCCTCTTTTTAAAATCATCAGATCTCGTGAGACTTACTCACTTCATGAGAACAGCATGGGAAAGACCTGCCCCCATGATTCAACTACCCGCCCCCCCGAGTCCCTCCCACAACACATGGGAATTAAAGAGATTTGGGTGGGGGCAAAGCCAAACTATATCACTATCCCTGCTCCCCCATCCCCTCACACAAACCAGAGAGTACCATTAACTAACCTGGCCAACATGGTGAAACCCTGTCTCTACTAAAGATACAAAAGTTAGCTGGGCATGGTGGTGAGTGCCTATAATCCCAGTTACTTGGGAAGCTGAGGCAGGAGAATTGCTTGAACTCGGGAAGTGGAGGTTGCAGTGAGCCAAGATTGCGCCACTGCATTCCAGCCTGGGCAACAAGAGCAAAACTCTGTTTCAAAAAAAAAAAAAAAAGAAAAACTCTTCTGAGTTATACAGCCTCAAAGAGGATGACAAGATGAAGTCAACAGGAATCACTCCTCCAGATTGTAAGCAGCTGTTTTTTAAAAAACGTTTAAAGGAAATAGAAAAAAAAAAACCCAACAAATCATCTAGTTATACAGAAAGATATATCAGGTTACCTCACAGCACACTCTCACCAATGTCTGCCAACCTAAACCTAAAAGAATATATCGATAATTCAAGATTCTGTTTCTTAATCAAATGTGAGCACGTACTCTGCAAAAGGAAAAGTGTACTCTACAACAATTAGAGGGTCTTCTAACATTTCATTTGCTCTACAAATTCAGCAACCTCCATAGAGCACTGGGTTCGATCAGATCCTGCAGTTCCAGGTGAGGGGCAGCTCTGCCTTCAGGGCTAGACTGCCTACCTGGCTAGTCTTGCAAGTTAGCTCTCCAAATAAATTTTCCCATGAAAAAAATTCTTACCCATGACCCCTGGAGTCTGCATATTATTAACATTATGCTATGTAATGTTAATTAACAGTCTGTATTATGCTACATTACAGACTGCATAAATAGATTTGAGGTGATCCTAGAACGTGACCATTACAACACTGGAGAAATACATCCTCAGTAATTTACAAATAAATTTCTGAAACACTACCAGTTTTGGCTATGTTAAAGATTTATCTCCTTTTCATACCTCTTTTTCAATGAGGTCATAAAACAGCGCTCATTCCACAAGGAATGTTTCTCTAAATGCCTCATTAACAATAGAAAAACACTCATCTTCTATCCAAATAAGTCTCATTAACTACCAAACAACAAAATACTGTCAATCAAATATTGTTTCAGGAAAATGGTAGTTTGTTTGTCTTTCTTCAAGAATTATCATGTAGCATCCCCTGAAGATGTTTCAAGTCAGGTATGTTAAACTCCTATTCTGATTCTTACATTTCAAGTGTCAAAAGGAGGGTTGGTTCCTGGAACAAGGGGGCTGCCATTTGGCAGGAGCCCAGCTTGTGTGTGGATCAGTGATGCGATACCTCTCTGGCTTTCCACATGAGGAAGAAGCCCTGCCTGCCTGCAGGGCTACAAAGAAAGAAGTTAAAACATCAAATGATGCAAGCGACCTGACATCCTAATCATACTGAATCCAAACCAATTTTTAAAAATTTTAAAAACATGAATAGTTAAAAATAATAAAAGTCTGGTGGCTCAACCTTAAAAATATTACTAGGTTATATAAACCATGTCTTAATGGAAAATAAAGAGTGTTAAGAAATTTCAAGTCATCCAGGAATTTCGCTGTCCAAATACAGTAGTCACTAGCCACATGTAACTATAAAACACAGTATGTGACTAGTTTGAATTGAGATGTGCTGTTAAATTTTAAAAAAGTGTTAGATTTTAAAGACTCCTTATGAAACAAACAAACAAAAAGAATGTGAACAATCTTATTAATTTTTTCACACTGTACACGTTATTTCAGATACATTGGATTAAATAAAATGTTGTTAAAATTAAATCCACCTGTTTCTTTTTACTATTTTTAAATTGTCTACTAGAAAATGAAAAAGTAGGTGGCTCACATTACATTTGTATTGAACAGCTCTTTGCTAAAAGATGGGAGGATCTATAACAGGGGTTATAGAAAAAAACGGCAAAATAATTTCATAGTGAAGAAAGTTTATGAATTTGTGTTGGTCCACATTCAAAGTCATCCTGGGCGGCAGGCTGGACAAGCTTGCTATAACATCCAATTATGGATCACGAAGTCTTTAACAAAAGCTATGGAAAAAAATTAAAAATATACAATTCACTTTGTCTAATATTTTCGAGGACCTATGTGCATGACATACCAGACACATAAACCATAGTTTGGATTCTAACAGATAAAAGGAGATATGATTACAATTAATTGGAAGATAAGTTATGGTCTTATAAGAACACAAAGGTAAAGCAAGGGCAGTATAGCAGAGCAAGGCCCCTGTAAAGACTTGTAAAGGATGCATCTTTTCAGGTGAACATCTAATAATATACAGGATTTTGACAGGCCAGAAGATGTGGCACTTTAGAGTTGACAATATTATCATACGTTATTTGACGAAAAGGAAAAATATTTCAAAACGGGGTATGACAAATATCTTTATCATACCTCATTTGAAAAATATTTCAGATGGGGCAGAATGGTGGGAACAAAAGCCTAGAGAAAGAAAAGGTCAACAGTTTTATGAGACAGAGTCACATACATGCATAAGGCTGAAAATGCAGGCTGAAGCCATGTCAGAGACTTCTGAATGCCCTGTGAGAGAATCTGGACTTCTCTACAAGTAGAATAAATCATCAAATATTTCCTACCAACTGTCAACAGGATTAAAACCACGTAGTAGAAAGATTACTAAGGCATGGGAAAGAATTATCTGGAAAGAGAGTGGATGAAGCCAGGATGGTGGTGGTGGGTGGGGTGGGGGAGTGGGGTGTTGGAGCCAGATAAAGGAGAGGAGATGATTAAGAGTCCAGACAGAGGCCAGACACAGTGGCTCACGCCTGTAATCCCAGCACCCTGGGAGGCCGAGGCAGGCAGATCATGAGGTCAGGAGAATCCTGTGTAACACAGTGAAATCCTGTCTCTACTAAATATACAAAACTTAGCCCAGCATGGTGGCACGTGCCTGTAGTCCCAGCTACTCAGGAAGCTGAAGCTGGAGAATGAACCTAGGAGGCAGAGGTTGCAGTGAACTGACATCGCACCACTGCACTTCAGCCTGGGTGACAGAGCGAGACTCCATCTCAAAAAGAGTTCAGGCAGAACATAATCATAAAAGGGAAGACAGGAAACAAAGGGATAGAAGAAGGTACAAGAGATGCTGAGGCAGAAGAGAAAATTCATCAATTTATTCAACAAACACATACTGGGCACCTATCAAATGTCAGGTACCATGCTGCAGAAATGCACAATGGATGACTGTGGAGGGGTCATCTGCAGAGCATGAGAGAGAGAGTTACGCTGGGGACCAAGGAAAATGAAGTTGGCCTGGATCAACTGCTATGGAGAAGATGATAGGTCATCAGACAGAGATAATTAGGTGCATCTAGTAACATTAAGATCCCAGCTGATGTTACAGCATGAATAAGAAATGGAATTAACTGGTAAGGTTACATGACTTGATACTTTAGAAATCCCAGAAGCAACTAAAGGAAGAAACTCATTTTTCCTAGCTATGGAGAATTGACAAAAATATGTTTAGAAAATGTGAAGGGTATCAGCCAAGTCAAGGATGTTCAATGGAATGGGTAAGAATGATTATCCATTGATTCCATCCTGATTAGAAAGGCTGACAGGAAAAAAAGAGGATGATGTTAGTAAAAGTCTGAACTGGGGAGGTGATTATAAGGGAAGATCATGATCAGAGGGGAGTATCAAAACTAGAAACCTTATGGGTACATTATTTCTAAGGAATGTCAGAGTCTAAAGCATGGCTGTGTTCAGGTACTGAAATGGGATATAAATGAAGGTAACCAATAAGGGGCTGGCTGGCATTTCAACTTGGAGAGTGATATCATCACTGAAGACAGTAAGAGGTAGAGTAACCATATGACCCAGTTCGCCTGGATCCTTCAGTTTATGATTGTGGTCCCAGTGTTCTATCTGATATAGATAATAAACTCTGTGGGGGCCCTAGTAGCAGATTACACCAGAAATTAAAAGAAAAAAAACAAGCATCCTGTAGTTTGGTGATTATAAACTTACAACTCCTATTGAATCTTCTGTTTGGAAATCTGTAGCTCTAGGGAATATCTGAGAGAATACTGAAGGAAAAAAAGAAGTGATAGAATCATCACCTTTTAGAGGGTGAGACAGCATGGAATCAATGCGTAAGCCAGATGGCCTATCCAACCCAAAGATTCTCATCTTATAATTTTATGATTTGAATATAGACATTTGCCTTCAATAAGAATGAGAATCAGGTAAGAAGTTATGGGATTAAGAAACTAAGAAAAAGAAGCAAAAACAGGTGGCTTTACAATCATGAAATCAAAGGTGATTAAAAAAATAAAATTAACGAGCATTTATAAATGCCTTTGACGTCCACTATGAAGGAAAAGAAGATGATAAAAAGCCACAAAGAAAAACCTTTACACATCCACACACAAAACCCCCAAAATCTCAAACCACACCTTTCTTAACAAAAATTCACCTTGAACTAATGACTGACAATTCCAGACAGCATTTAAAAAATATTTTAAAATTAATAACCAAAACAGAATGCCATTATTATTTCAGCCCCCTGTTGGAACTACCAGTAACTTGCGATAGTTATCAGTGGGATTTTTATCCTACGTTTAATATTAAATAGTTAAAATTAACTCTGTGATGGGTGATTGATATTATTAATTAAACAGGATGCCATAAAAAGTCATAGTTCAGATTTTTTCCATAATGGCAGACTTTGATGGGAGTAGACAGAGATCCTTTTAGTGATAAACAGAAAGATTAATTTACAGAAGAATACAAATACTCTATGCAAGACGCCTCAGCATCTCAGACTGAATACAAAGGCCACCTTACCTCCCATCTGCGTAGTCTGTGTCCGCTCCGCCCCACCAGACATCCGAGTCATCCTCCTCGGCATCAGCGGAATCCACATTGTCACTTTCCTCAGCCAGCGGGCAACACACAAACTCCACCCCTCGGAACTTGTCTATTCCGCAGGGCAGCAACATGCCGTAGTCATGCAGGTTGGTACTCTTTTCACTGCACGTCTACAAAGTGTAAGGATAAAACAGTGAATGGTAGAGTAGATGTGTTTTGTTCTAAGAAAACTCCACGTAAAATAATCAACTTATTATTAGGAACCAGTTTCACAAAGGAAAAGATGATTTGCTTTTTGAGTGAATTTACAACAGGATTTTTTTTTTTTTTTTTTTTTTGAAATGGAGTCTCACTCTTGTTGCCCAGGCTGGAGTGCAGTGATGCCATCTCAGCTCACCAAAACCTCCGCCTCCCAGGTTCAAGCAATTCTCTTGCTTCAGCCTCCCAAGTAGCTGGGATTAGAGGCGTGCACCACCACACCTAGCTAATTTTTGTATTTTTAGTAGAGATGGGGTTTCACCATGTTGGTCAGGCTGGTCTCAAACTCCTGACCTGGTGATCCACTCACTTCAGCCTCCCAAACTGCTGGGATTACAGGTGTGAGCTACTGCACCTGGCCAATTTTTTTTTTTAGCATGGGTTACACTTTGGTACTCTTTTTATTCTTAAATTTATTATTTCTTTAAGAAGACGATGATGTTATATATTAGAGGTTTATGTGAACAAATGGAATGGAAACTAATTGGGAAATAGGATGTAGAAGGCTCCAGTGGTGAACAGATACCAGAGAATTAATGCTTTCTAGCTTGATTCATGTATCCAGAAATTGTGGCCATTCCAGGTAGATTCCCAACTCACTCCTACCTCCCTTACAGATGGAAGTTTACCCCACATGGACCAGCCTTATCCTAGAAATTCTGACTCTCTTGGTTCACTTTCAGGGTAAAAAACCTGGGAAAAGAAGCAATTATCCCCTGCAGCCACTATGAATTGGAACTTACAGTCATTAGAAATTTCTCCTTGAACGTCTTTTTGCTTTGCTGGGATTTGCTAAATTTGCACAAATCTAAATTAGCATAAAGCTCTGAGAGCATCTACTAGTGATAAAGGAAGGATTAATAATTCAATACATAAAGGTAAACAATGAAAATATTACAGACTGTAGTTTGACCTTGCAGGAGTCATTTTTGTTTTTTTTGTTTTTTTTCGAGACGGAGTTTTGCTCTTGTTACCCAGGCTGGAGTGCAATGGCGCGATCTTGGCTCACTGCAACCTCCGCCTCCTAGGTTCAGGCAATTCTCCTGCCTCAGCCTCCTGAGTAGCTGGGATTACAGGCATGCGCCACCATGCCCAGCTAATTTTTTGTATTTTTTTTTAGTAGAGACGGGGTTTCACCATGTTGACCAGGATGGTCTCGATCTCTTGACCTCGTGATCCACCCGCCTCGGCCTCCCAAAGTGCTGGGATTACAGGCGTGAGCCACCGCGCCCGGCCCCTTTTGTTTCTTAAAGACAAAGGAATTTTCTTTTGAAAACACAGAAGAAATAAAAAATGAGGTTATCAAATAGATAGCTGGACTTCAAATTATTTGGTTTGTTTTCTTTTTTTCCTCCTCTAAAACACATTTTTATACAAAGAAAATTCTATTCTACAGTGGATCCAAATATATTATTTAATAAGAGGCAAAAAATGCTAACTCTTCAGTGGTATTTTTTGCCTCACAGCTATAACCCTACGATACAATGGTAAAGATGAGCTAGATGAGACTTCTCAGCCCCAGCACTACTGATATTTTGGACTGGATAATTCTTGGGGGTGGGGGGCAGTTAGCCTGTTCACTGTAAAATGTTTAGCAGAATCTTTGGCCTATGGACACTATCACATGCCAGTAACACCACTGCTTCAAGTTGTGATAACCAAAAATGTCTCCAGACAGGTTCCTGGGAGGGACAGGGGCTCAAAACTGACCCCCAGTAAAGCACTACTGAGCTAGATAAAGGAGCCTAATTCTAGTAGACTCCTCTTACCACAAAGAAACTATATAAATTTATTAGGAAAACATACAAAAGGACCCCTGTGAAGATGGTCATACCACACAGTGACCTTTTCATGCTAAGTATCTCATGTCTTTCACTGGCTTAGCCAAAAGCAGAGGTTAAGCAAGTGCTCGGTCAGACTTACCCTGTGGAAAAATGAAGGTGGGAGGCATGGCCTGATGAATATAAAATCGGACAGTGTAGCTTAGAAACTGAATTCTAACTGGAGCTTTCAGGCTGGTACAAACAAGCTACTTCACTGTTCTACCACTCTATTCACTAACAGATAGCAGGGGAAAGGGTTAAATTATTTAAAAAATTGTATATGACAAAAGAAAACAGGTGAATAAAAATAATTTGAAGGGTAAACTTGAAAGTTATAACTATTAAAGATTATATTTGCAAGTTATAAAGCATGGCACAGACAACTTATATTTTTAAGTTGCAAAACACGGCACAGACACATAATGAATCTAGTCCACTGGCCCTATTTTTGACTTTTTAAAAATTCACGGATGGGGAGGCTGTGCCTGTGTGGGAATGGGGTACACGGGAACTCTACTTTCTGTTCGATTTTGCCGTGAACCTAAAATCACTCTGAAACCTAAAATCTGGGTTATAGAGAGTACCGTTGGGTTTTCTTAAATAACTTGTTAACATAGCTGTTGCCTCAAAATACCCTCTAAAATGCCATCAGGTATGTCCCCAGGAACTCTTCACTTTGTAGTAAGAAAGAATTTATGGGCTGGTACCTCTTTGGCGACAGTGTGCCAGTGAAGATGAGTTTCGCAAACATCCATCCTCTCTTGGTGTAAGAATTTGCACTTGTCAGGAACCAGAAGGGCATCGCTTACAAACTCACCAACTGAAAGAAAGGAAAACCACTTCCTGTCATTCCGTCTGAATCAGTGTTCTTACCATAAAGAAGGCATCAAGGAAAGACAGACTTCAGACAGGTTATACAGCCTTTCAACGCCTAAGCAACCCAATCAAGACACTAGTACCTTTTAGAATGTTGTATCTGGCCTCCTTAAGCAACTCAGTTTCTTGCCACAACAAGTTTAATGGTTAAAATAGTTCCTACATGCTGCAAGTGAAATTGTCTCTTAATTAATCCAAATTTCTTGCTTCAGGATTAATCCTAAGAAAGCTGCTTAACTAGAGAACCAATTACTATTCTTTTACAACAGGGGGGTAAAATACAAATATTGACATTGTCTAGGTGAGCATTTGAGCAGAATCAATATAAATCCCTGACTACTTTTCCTTCTTGGACATTTTAATCTGCTTGTAAATAACAGAAATTTCAGCATTTTTCTACTTCCTGAGCAAGAAACCCAAAAGTGTATTTTATATACATGTTTACATAATACTCACAAGAAAGAGAGAGTTTAATTCAATTTAATTGTGAAAACTGATCCTCAGATCATTTTTGTGTGTGAGATGGAGTCTTGCTCTGTTGCCCATGCTGGAGTGCAGTCGCGCAATCTCAGCTCACTGCAACCTCCGCCTCCCAGGTTCAAGCAATTCTCCTGCCTCAGCCTTCTGAGTAGCTGGGATTATAGGTGCACACCACCATGCCTGGCTAATTCTTTTTTTTTTTGTATTTTTAGTAGAGATGGGGTTTCACCATGTTGTTCAGGCTGGTCTTGAACTCCTGACCTCATGATCTGCCTGCCTCGGCCTCCCAAAGTGCTGGGATTATAGGCATGAGCCACCACACTTGGCCGACTTTTGTATCTTTAAAGAAAATGTATGTCATGCAAATTATTTCTAGGCATTTCTGATACTGAAGATAGAAAGATATTACATAAAGTCCTACATGAACTCAGTCTAATGAAGGTAAAACATGGATAATTACATTAGATGTAAGCTGTAAACTTAATTTTTGTTTTGTTCACTGCAATATTCCCAGCTTTTAGCACAGATTCTAGCACATAGTAGGCAATACAATACCTGTTGATGAATGAACAAGTTAAATTCTATAATAGAGATGAGGAAAGTACCTCATCTTGGGTGCCATGGGAAGCCCTCAAAGAAAAAATAACATTAGAGATGAGTCTGAATAGTGAGAAGCATATGCCACGTGGGAAATGAACTGAACTTCCACGATATAAGGACAGAATCTGTCTTGCTTGCCATTACACCCCCACAATCCCTGGCCTAGTTCTGGCAAACAAGAATAACTCTATTATAGAATCCCAATGGATGGATGGATGGATGGAAAGCAAAAGACCCTTCAAAATAAGGGAGCCTCCTATGCAAAGAAAGAGTAAAGCAGCAAGGCATATCTGCAGCCCATCATGGCTGGAGCACAGTGTAAGTGGCAAACGGAGTCCCGAAGTAAGTAACACTGGGGAAGCAGGCTGAACTCCAATGTTAAAGAGCCTTAGGTTTTGGATGCCATTTTGGAAGCAACACAGGCCAAAAGTTTGTTTTTTCAGATAAACTCTGTAATTAAGTGAAGGACAGACCAGTATAGTGAAACCATGAAAGCAGGGAGAAACCACCAAGTAGGCCACCGCAGTCCTTCAGGTAAGACATGTAAGAACAGACAAAACCCACAACTCCCATGAAGCAGGAATACAGATTGTCCGCACACCAGCAAAGACAAGAATGTCTTTCTTTCTTTCATAGCATGCTCCAGGACATTTTCTGAAATGCAATACAGAGGGATTAAAAGCCCTAAGAAGGGGAAGGAAGCAATGTTTCATTCTGATAAAGGTGTTTAAACTTTAGTCTGTTTCTAGCTCAAACATGTAAGATATATCATGATATTGAAGTACTTATTTCATTAAGTAATATTTAGATAAAAATCTAGGCAAATCATAGGGGAGAATAAGCATCGTATCTTGTCATTCCTTAAATCTTTAAAATGATTGGTGACGTCCATAGCAGTAGTGTGTGTTGCAGGGAATGCAAAAATTATGAGACATGGTACCCCAAAGGCTGCAGGTGTCACCTCGTGGGGAAGAAACCAGTAAGTCCTGAGCACCCACCCCATGGTACTGACTAACGCTACAACTACATCTCAGCTCCACAGGGTCACATTATGGGTTTTTTATAAACCTCACTTTCAGCTGGGCGCAGTGGCTCATGCCTGTAATCCCAGCACTTTGAGAGGCTGAGACAGGTGGAACACGAGGTCAGGAGCTCAAGACCAGCCTGGCCAAGATGATGAAAACTCATGTCTACTAAAAATATGAAAAATAGCCAGGGTTGGTGGCGGGTGCCTGTAATCCCAGCTACTCGGGAGGCTGAGGCAGAGAACTGCTTGAACCCAGGAGGCGGAGGTTGCAGTGAGCCAAGATTTTGCCACTGCACTCCAGCCTGGGTGACACAGTGACACTCTGTCTTAAAAAAAAAAAATCACCTCACTTCCTAGGGGAGGAATCTCCAGAATCTCTGATCTAAGGCCACCTACCTCAGGAGATTATAACCTAGCCCCAGAGATAAGCAATAAAATATAAATTATAAGGAAAGAAAAAACATAATAATGCAAATGATGTCACATTTCTCTTTATATAGAATTACGTAAAACAAAACAAAAACAACAATACAAGAAGAGTTGGAGAATGGAGAGTAAAGGTAATCCCGGCCAAAACAAATACACCATTCCCAGTGGATTTCTCAGGGTTTCTGAGGTCAGAGAACAAACGCTACCTGCTTGGAAGAATACCTGATATCTGAGGCATCCCAATTTTCTTTTCTTTTTTTGAAACAGTCTCACTCTGTTGCTCAGGCTGGAGTGCAGTGGCACAATCTCGGCTTGCTGCACTCTCCATCTCCTAAGTTCAAGAGATTCTCCTGTCTTAGCCTCCTGAGTAGCTGGGATTACAGGTATATACCACCACACCCAGCTAATTTTTATGATTTTTAGTAGAGACAGGGTTTTGCCATGTTGTCCAGGCTAGTCTCGAACTCCTGACCTCAGGTGATCCACCTGCCTCGGCCTCCCAAAGTGCTGGGATTACAGGTATAAGCCACTGCACCCGGGCGGCATCCCAATTTTCTAGGTTGCAGGAGGCCAGAAGCAACCTATGGCTGAAGATGCCCACCTCATCTGTCAGCTCTACTCAGCCATATAGGCAAATGTCCAAAATAAGAAGTAATGCTTTTCTATTTTACAAGTAATTGGAAATATTCAATGCCTGTCACAGACAAATAGGTCAAAGAGTTTAAAAAAATGAATGCTGGCCCAAAGCTACTAAATCAGTTTGTGAGAAGAGCCAGGGCAGGGATCAGATACACTTGACCTTGGCTTGCAAGAGTTCTTGGGTCATAAACCAGACAGTAAGTGCCAAACAATGAAACCAAATCATCTTGTTTTATCTGCCCTTAGCCAATCTACTGAAGACTAGATTATAATGCAAAGCTAAGTCACTGAAACATATTTACTTCAGTAAAATATTCACCAAAAAGACATGTATTGCATTAATCATTTTGTTTGTTTTGAGACAAGGTCGGTCTCTGTCACCCTGGCTGGAGTGTAATGCTTGGATCAATGGCTCACTGCAGCCTCCACCTCCTGGGCTCAAGTGATCCTCCCATCTCAGCCTACCGAGGAGCTGAGACTACAGGCATGCACCATCACACCCAGCAGATTATTTTATTTTTTGTAGAGATAGGGTCTGGATATGTTGCCCAGGCTGGTCTCGAACTCCTAGGCTAAAGCGATCTGCCTGCCTCAGCCTCCCAAAGTGCTGCGATTACAGACATGAGCCACCATGACCAGCCAGTTTGAATATTTTTAATGAGGAGTTGGTAAAAAGTTTTTCTCAAAAGCCTGAATTAATTAACAATTGCCTTGGATATTAGGAGCTCATTAGCTAAGGATATTACTCTTACTTTCATCTGGCAGAAAATCTACCCGAGAACCATATTCTTGAACTCGTGTTTAGGATAGGAGTTGGCAAACTACTACTTGTGGCCCAAGTCTGCCCCTTGCACCTGTATTTCTCCATTAGTCTGACTGTAACATTCATTATGTTTATAAATGGCTACCCAACTTCCTAACTTGGAAAACTTTTTATCTGATACTGCCAAGATGGCCTTAGTTTCTTATATTGCACACAGCTAAGAAATCTGTGTCCCTTAAAATGAAAATGGTTTTTTAAAGGATTAAAACTGGTTACTTAATAAGCTCTCAGGACTAATGGCAAAATAGAAGTCTCATTGTATTCTAACATTAAAATAAAATTTAGCAGTGGACAGCATCGCTTACATTACTTTTAACATTTGATGAAACATGTTAGAATGTTATACATCAGAAATTGTAAGCGTTAAACCACAAAAATCTGTTTTAAAAATTTTTAATAAGAATTAAGAGTGCTAAAAGTATAATGAAGCCTTTCTCCCCAACTGGCTCAGCATGGTTTGTATGTTCTCTTTTAATTAAGAAATACTGTATTTAAAAATCTTTGCTAGGACAGCAGGTAGATGGAAACTGTATTTTCTACTCAAAATTGCTGTGAACTTATACTGCCTTGCTTTTAAAAACAAAGTTTATTCATTTAAAAAAGTCTATGATAGTATATACCTGGAGTTTCTGTCCACAGCCACGCATATGTTATTTTAAAAAACCCTTCTGTTTACTTGCTTTATCTTTCAGGTTAAAAAAAAAAGGTCATAACAGAATTCTAGTGTAAGAGCCCAAAGATCAAAACAAATTAAATATTATAATGGGAAATCACGTTTGTGTTTACGGCAAACCTTAGGAAATTTGGCACCATTTCTTTCAAGTGGATAAATTCATCGATATACGCTATGCATATTTATTGATAAACATACAACCTGGTTTCCTGCTTAAACAATTCACAATTTATATTCAAAACATATGTCATACAACACACACACACCCAACTGAAAGGGAGTTTTCAAAGCTAATGGACAAAATCTGGGTCTGGCTTCTTGGCTATGAAGTCTTGGCAAGGTGAACAAGGATGGCAAATTCAATAGGGACTCTGCAGGCCTCAATCTGCTAGCTCTTTGGTGGTCTTTGAGAGGACTGTCTAGCTCAAATTACCTCATTTTGCAGATGGGAGGAAAAGAGCCCAGGTCAAGTGACTTGCCCACAGAGCCAACTGGCAATAGAACTAGACTGAAAATCCAGGTCTCCGATTCTCCATCCAAAAGTGGTAACTCAATTCACTCATTTAAACTCTGTTCAGAATGGTTCATTTGGCTCATTTCCTTTGGCTTTTACAAAAACAGTTTCACTTTTAGACTGTGAAGTACTTTAACATTATAATCTACAATGTGGTCAATTTGATGATAAAACTAGACTTAAATTAGCTATCAAGCCATATAGAACTGCTGGGAATGCATTCAGTCACAGAGAATAGACCACATGTCAAACCATGGCTTAAACACACGGTAGGATTATGCACCTCACATAAGAAGTGACACTGAAGCTAGGGCCACTGCAGATACTCCATGAAGCCATCAGGGACCAGCTATTCCTATCTTTCTGTACTGCCATCCTTAGCACACTGGCTTTGTCCCTGTGTTTTGTGGTCACAAATGGTCACAGAAATTCAAGACATTGTGTCCAAGTTCCAGGCAGAAGGCAGGAGAAACAAGACAAAGGTTGAAAGTTTTCGGGTTTTTTTCCCCCCTCTAAAAAGCTTTGCTGTATTACCTGGGAGGGACATACTCCTCAGCCAATCCCACTGATGCCATATGTGCCATTACTATGATCTGACCACACACACCTGAAAGAAATTCTGTGAAAGTATTTTCAGCGGAGCACATGGTCACCCTGAACAAAAAAATCTGGAATTCTTTTAGAAAGGAAAAAAATGGGAATGAATATCAAACAGGCGAGTAGCAGAGGCTCCCGCACTATGTAATTTAGATTATATTTTTTGATTTCTTTATGGTGCCTTTTCAAAAGACAGATAGGATTCCAGGAAGAAGACGGCATTTAGAGTAAAAAGTACTACAACTATAGTAACTCCCCAGTCCACAACACTGGGAGAAATGAGAAGGGAATGGTGTCTCAAAACTGACACTGCTGCCAGGATGAAGGCACACGTGGGTGTCGTCCCAGCTACTTGGGAGGCTGTGGTAGGACAGTCACTTGAGCCCAGGGCCATCCTGAGTAACAGAGAGAGACCCAATCTCTAAAAATAAATGTTTAAAATAAAGACTTAAAAAAAACAAAACAAAACTGAGACTGCTAAAGTTTAGAGAGTCAGAGTGGGATTGAGGAGTTTTTTTTTTTTTTTTGAGACAGAGTCTTGCTCTGTCGCCAGGCTGGAGTGCAGTGGCGCAATCTCGGTTCACTGCAACCTCTGCCTCTGGGGGTTCAAGCAATTCTTCCGCCTCAGCCTTCCAAGTAGCTGGGACCATAGGCGCATGTCACCACGCCTGGCTAATTTTTTTGTATTTTTAGTAGAGACGGAGTTTCATCATGTTGGCCAGGATGGTCTTGATCTCTTGATCTCATGATCCACCCGCCTTGTCCTCCCAAAGTGCTGGGATTACAGGCATGAGCCACCGCGCCTGGCCGGATTAAGTAGATCAATGTAAAAGAGTCTAGAGCCATACATAGGTTGTTCAAGGCACAGACTATTTGACTATCAGATTAAAAGACAATATTTCTATGAATTCCTGGGGACTAAAATGATGTTGGCCAGAATCATGGGAATGAAAGGCCAAAAATGCCTGTGGTCTTTGGATTTCTGCCTAAGATGTGCCCTCTCTTCCTCATCTCTCAAGAGGTAAAGATGATTCAAGAAAGTGGGGAAAGTGTTTTGGCAATGGAATTATTGAAAACTGCCAGAGCCTGGTTTTCCTTGTGCTATGGGCCCAGATCTGCCTCGTGAAGATAAAACATCAGTAGTGTCAGTAACCCTGAACCATGTGCCTACCGCTACCCTCAATACTTAACGTGCATCTTCTCTCACCGTCCTCAGAACCACACCAAGTCAGCTACAATGATCTCACTTTATAAGAGAAGGTGAGACTAAGAGGTTACGTAACAGCCCAGGTCACATATAAAGTAAATGGCAGAACTGGGAGAATTAAATCAATTAATATCCCTAAAGCAACCCAACTCAGTGCCCAAAACAGAGGTGCTCAATCAATTACATTAATATTATCCTTCTCCCCAGTATCTCATCAACCACCATAGTTTCTCAGACGAACAATAATCATAGTAATCAAAACAGCAACGGCTTCTCTTCATCATTTACTAATAAACTATCTCGCACCTACTGAAGACAACGGGGTTAGTTGTAGCCTCACAGAGATGACATGGTACTGGTTTCCATGTGAGTACTGCTCACACGGAATGAGTGAATACACGACTGCAATCTACACAGTGGGGTGGAGAAGCAGAGAATCAGAGCGATCAACTCTTTCAAATTCTGCACTGAGTGCTGGTCCTGGCTGAGTGGCTGTTTCCTGAATCCTCTCTGGCAGCCATAGTCCTTTATCCACTAATTCTTCACTACATACTTAAAATTTTGTTTTAGTGCTAAGAATACAGCAGTGAACAAAACCAATAAAATGATACATGATCCTAGGGGAAAACGATTAAAAAAAAACAGATAAAACACAGTGTCTGCTGGATGGTAATAAATGTTACATAGATAAAGCAGAGAAAGGGGATGGGTTTTTTTTTTTTTTACCCCTCCCCTCCCCGCCCCCAGGGGTGAAATTTTAAATAGGGTAGTCAGGGAACGCCTACTTGAAAATATGACATTTCAGTGAAAACTTGAGGAAGTGAGGGAACAAAGTATTCAAAATCAGAGGGAAGAATATTCTAGACAGAGGAAGAAACATCTATTACGCAAAGGTCCTGAGGCAGATGCATGCCTGGTGAGCTCACAGAAGAGCAAGGAGATCAGTGCTGTCATGGAGGAATGATGTGGAGGAGATCACTGAGCAAGTGAGTGAGTGAGAGGCAGGACAGTGGCAGCCGACTGTACGGGGCAGTAGACACCATCTAACTCTGGCCAGTACTCAGAGTAATGCTGGAAGGCTCTGGGATGGTTTTCTAAGCTAATTATTCTTGCCCTAGGGGTCAAGACTAGAAGTGAGAAGACCAGGAAAGAGGTTCTGGCATTCATCCAGGTGGGAGATGACAATGACTTGGATCAGAATGAGAGCAGTAGCAACGGTGAGTAGTTCTCAGATTCTGGATGTCATCTGAAGGTCAGATCTAAAGAACCAGATAGAAAGGAGTCAAGGATTTAGTTTGTTTCTATTCCAACAGCTAGAAAACGCTTTATACTGAAGATGACGAAAAGTCTGGACAAGAATTCCCTAATTTTTCTGCGTAGATGTGTAGACAAGTAAAACTTTCCAGAATTATGTACTTACTAACTTATATACACTAGATATGTGTATATGAAAATAACTGCAGAGAAATGTTTTCTTAGTGATTTTTTATTTTACCATTTGAGACTCTTACTCCACAATTTTTTTTTCTTGAATGTGCTCATATACTGATCTTTTGTAACTTTCACGTTAAGAAATAGGCTGGGAAAATTTTCCTGGGAGGCATCTGTACTCAAGAGATGGGACGATTACTTCACAGAAGCAGGCAAAACAGTTCTCAACAAACTTGCCATGTGCTAAAACTGTCATGGCTTTAGTTTCAGAGTGTGGGCAGTTACTGGGTTCTCAAAGAGGACAGGAAGGTGAATTACACATCCCTTTAAAAAGTGGCTGTTGTCGTCACCAGCATTTCACTGTAACTATTACCGGATAATAGTGAGAACTGACAGATGGGATTCTTCAGATGAGAACTATTTGCCAGCTGGCAGAAACTAAATTGATCAAGATAAGCAAAAAGGCAAAAGAAGTGAAAACTAAAAGTTTTACCTAAATCCCCTCTCCAACTTTTTCAAGTGAATGGGTCCAGCCTCACATATCATATACATACAAAGATGGCAGAGTGAGCATAAGACAGAATAGTGTTTAACCCAGGCTCTGAATAACACTGGCAACTTTCACTTAACTCAAACAAAGGGTCTCAATCCTGTGTGGCCCATGTTCCATGGAAGGAGATGAGGGCTCAGCTATTCCTTACAGATAAGGAATGACTTTCTGGGTTGGTCACTCCTGGATTTCTTTGCTGTTGTTTTGTTTTGGGTTTTTTGTTTGTTTGTTTTTTGAATCAGTCTCATTCTATAGCCCAGGCTGGAGTGTACTGGTGTGATCTTGGTTCACTGCAACCTCCACCTCCCAAGTTCAAACAATTCTCCTGTCTCAGCCTCCTTAGTAGCTGGGGCTGCAGGCATGAGACACCATGCCCAGCTAATTTTTGTATTTTTAGTAGAGACGGGGTTTCACCATGTTGGCCAGGATGGTCTTGAACTTCTGACCCCAAATGATTTGCCCGCCTCAGCCTCCCAAAGTGCTGGGAATACAGGCACCAGCCACCGTGCCCGGCCCACTCTGGGATTTCTTAACTCAGAACTCGGATTCAGGTGCGCCTGACACACAGGATCATTGTCATACAATATGTTCAAGTCAAGTGATCCTTGTCAGAGGCGTCTACCTATCTGATTCCACATCAACATTCTAGCCTTCAAAAAAAGTCCATTAAATTATCGTAGTTGAAAAGAACTAGAGTTTATCTGTGGTATTTATTAATAACTAGACAGGGTTTGGTTTGAAATTTTTTGAGAAAAAAATTATAAGTAATGTGGCATTTAAATTCTTTTTTAAAAATTCAGGAATTTCAAAACTATCACATATTTATAAAAAAAATTCTTTGGTTTCCAAATTTAACCTTGTCTTAGGAATGTAAACTAACTGGTAAGAGATTTCACTTTCCTTTACAAATGAGATATCTTGAGCCTGATGAGGTTTGCACAAAGCTAATGTGCATTAGCACAAAGCTAATGACAGAGGCAGGCTCAACTCTGAAACCCGCCTCTCATTGCAATGTTCAGGACCCCAAGAAGTGTCACAATACTAATTCTGAATGACAGCTTCCTCACTAACCAACCCAAGGTAAGTTGTACATGCTTTTTCTGTTGCCTCTTTCTGACTGCATTATTAGTCATATTCTCGATCTGATCAGTAACAGGACTTCTTGTTACAAGTATTTAGTAATTCCAACATCTGTTAAAAGATGGAAAGGTAAGAGTAATAGTTGCTAAAGCTTTCCAGATCAGGGGTTCTCAAACTCAAACCATGCTTCAAAACCACCTGGGACCTTGATCAGTCTGCAGATCCATCTCTCTAGTTCCACAGCCTAGATCTGATTATGTGTTCTGGGGCGCATCCAAAAACAGGCCTCCCCAGAGTGGTTCTGATTCAGGTGGCTCATGGATCACACTTTGAGAAATGATATTTGGAGCAGGGCTTCTCAAGCTTTAACGCGCCTATGAATCACCTGGGGGCCTTGTTAAGATGCAGGTTTTGACTGGACAAGTCTAGGGTGGGACTGATTCTGCTTTTCTAGCGAGCTCCCAAGTGATGAGATTCAGCTGTTCCTTCAGGCAGTGAGGGTCTACTAAAGATAACCCATTATAACCAATCTCATTAAGGTTTTTAAATTTTTTACGTTACAGGTTATTGCTTTGTAAGACACTCTTTACTTGCCCACTTTTAATTTAATTATACAGTTCAGTGGTGTTAAATAGATTCATATGGTCATACAACCATCACTACCTTCCATCTATCTCCTCAACTGTTTTCATTTTGCAAAACTAAAACCCTGCACCCCGTTCAACAACTCCCCATTCCCCGGCCTCCAGTACCTGGAAACCACCGTTCTGTTTTCCATCTTGTTGAATTTGACTCTTCACATTCAAAAAGGTACCGCATATAAGTAGAGTCAAATATTTGTCTTTTTGTGACTTGCTTGGTTTATGCTTTTAAAAAATAAAAATTTTCGGCTGGGTGCGGTGGCTCACGCCTGTAATCCCAGCACTTTGGGAGGCCGAGGCGGGCGGATCACGAGGTCAAGAGATCGAGACCATCCTGGTCAACATGGTGAAACCCCGTCTCTACTAAAAATACAAAAAATTAGCTGGGCATGGTGGCGCGTGCCTGTAATCCCAGCTACTCAGGAGGCTGAGGCAGGAGAATTGCCTGAACCCGGGAGGCAGAGGTTGCGGTGAGCCGAGATCGCGCCATTGCACTCCAACCTGGGTAACAAGAGCGAAACTCCGTCTCAAAAAAAAAAATAATAATAATAATAAAATAAAAAAAATAAATAAAAATTTTCATGCTTCTCTTCCATAAACCTGTGTCTCATCCCGTAGAGTTGTCACTTTTGGCACCATCTTAAGGACTGAGTACCTTTTCACACAGCCCTAAGAGCCAAGCTGCTCCTGGTTCACCTTTTGTTTAATGATAAAAGTTGCAAAATATGATAGAAAGAGTCCTAGATTTGAAAACAACACAATGACTCAAGCAGATCAAGTGATTTCCAAATATTAAAAGGTGATCATATAAATGCCTCCTGGCCAGAGAGGTGCACATAGGATGAGGGACTAGAATAAAAATTCATACTTAACATAATTTGATAATTTTAAGAGATGACCTCTGCTACTGCTGAGTATTACTGAATTCCACTCTATGCAGGGCTATGAAGGGTACAAAAGAACCGACACATAGTTCTGCACCAAAAGAGCTTAGAGCAGCTTTGTCCCACAGAAATATAATAGAGGCCACATATGCAATTTAAAATGTAGCCACATTAACATAAAAAAGTAAAAAGAAACAGGTAAAATTAATTTTATTAATATACTTATTTAACTCAGTACATCCTAGATTTTATCATTTCAACACGCAATCAATGTAAATAATTATCCCTAAGACACTCTACATTCTTTTTTTCTACCAGACAAACTCTTTAATATCCGATGTATATTTTATGCTCACAGCGTAGTCTGGACTAGCCAGGTTTCAAATATTCAACGGCCATGGGTGGCTAGTGGCCACCACTGGGCAAGACAGACTTAGCATCAGATTTTAGAGACCAAGAATATATTTTAAGCAGTGGTGACTTGAATGCGGACAGGTTGGGGTTATGGGAGAAAATCTCAAGCTAAAGATACAGGCCTAGGCAGAGAAACCATAATAAGCTTGAATACACTGAGACTGCAGTACACTGTTTTCTGCTCTATGCTATCCTAATACACACAATTTTAGTCAATGGGAGGCATACCGCTAGGATTCTGTGACCCTCATTAAGCCTGCTGACCAGCAAACTGCTCATCTTCCTCCTTTCTCTTGTTGCAGTTCTCATATTATAAACTGTATTTATAGATGTATGATTAATTCTAATACAGGAATTAATTTAAGGTTTCCTTTAGACTTCGACCTACTTTAGCTCAGTCCTCTGTATCCTGAGAGATGAGCTGAAAAGCAGACACAGTAGAGATAATTCTAAATTCTCTATTATGTTTCTTCAAAATACAGGTATTCTCACTGGTTGCTTTCTCACACTTTCCTTTCTTTCTGCCTTATTTAAAAAAACAAAAAAACAAAACCCTCAAAGCCTGAGAGATTTTAAAAATGCAATTAATTAAGGTTCCATACAGGACTTTTTAAAAACCACATAACTGCTGACAAAATACCAATCAGGCTGATGTACAATGAGGCAAAAGAACCACCAGTCATTACCAAAACCTTAAATCATATGGGAAGGTAAAAATATACAGCATGCTATTTTCACATACCATACTCAGAAAGGCATGTGTGAGGGAGGCTATAATCAAGACAGGAAGAGGCGTTTTCACAGATAACTTCTTAGCGGAGTTGTGGACTGTCACTCTCATGCCCCTCATTTGTTCTTTCCAACTTATTATCATCTGGCCTTGCTCCAACTATCTGCAATCTGCAACTCTTCTTTCAAGGTCAACAGCAACAAATGCCACTGGTCTCTTCTCAGCCCTCAAGTTCTCTGACTACTCTGCCACATCACTTTCTTCTTCTTCTTCTTTTCTTTCTTTTTATTTTTTTTAAAGAGACAGGGATACCCTCTGTCATCCAGGCTGGAGTACAGTGGTGTGATAAATAGCTCACTTCAGCCTCCTGGGCTCAGGCAACTTCCTATCTCAGCCTCCCAAGTATCTGGGACTGCTGGTGCACGACAACATGCCTGGATATTTTTTTTTTAATTATTTTTTGTAGAGACAGGGGTCTTGCTACATTGCCCAAGCTGATCTCAAACTCCTGGCTTCAAGCAACTCTCCTAACTTCAGCCTCCCAAGTTGCTGGAATTACAAGCATGGACCACTGAACTCGGCCCACTTTCTTCTTTAAATTCAATCTTCTCCTCCAGTTTCCACCAATCCAGACAGCGCTTGTTCTCTGTTTTCTATCCAAAGCTAATCATTCTTTCCCTCTCACTGGCTCCTCTTTCAGTAATTCTGATTTGAAAGTGAGACTCTGCCCTCACTCTTTGCTTTCTCACTCAGACATATCATCCGTGCCTAAGGGTCAACAGCCTCCTTCACCCTTTCAATTCTGACCTTTCCCTTGGCATTCCCAGTCACTTGCTGCATGCTTCCACTTGCAGGGAATTAATTACTTTTAGCAAATGCACTAAAAGCAAGTGCCCAACTGACTATCAAATACCAGAAGTGTACCCAAAGGACACTTCAATTCCTCACTGGGTCAATTCCCTCACTGGGTACCCAGTTCCTCACTGGGTCAAAGTCTTTCCTGTGTGGAAGCGAGAGAAAGGAACAGAACTAACACTCAACATTGTGACGAGCCCAAAACATGTCTCCTGATGAACACATTTTATTTGGTTGTAGAACCCAGGCTTCCGCTTTCTCAACAGATACTTATCACTGATGAATGTCCGTGAATCAGAAAACCATAGGACTATGCCTCTACTCCACTCAAACTCCCCATACTCCCAAAGCTGGACCTCATGGACCTCAGATCATGTAATACTCAGACACGGCGCTCCAGTAAACCACTTTCTGGCCAGAAACTCGTCCTTCCCATACGTCCTCTCCCTTTCATCCACTACAGCTGTCCATCACGATACTCAGGTCCTGGATGCTACAGCACTCTCTGTGGTTATCAGGGGAGGCTTCACTGCCTTCATTTCATTTCCCTGCCAGCCCGGTCTAGGACCCTCAGCACACACTCATCACCGCATATATCACTAGCCACCACCCACATTGCTCTTCGATGCCCAGGTTCATTTGGCCCAGCCTATTTCTCTCCTAAGTGTAAGACTCAATAAATACACGACCACCCCACTGTGCTCCTCAAGAGCTTATTAACTGCCTCTTTTAGATTCTCCTGGGTATAGTCCAGACTTAAAATGTCTCACTTTGGGAGACAATGTAATTTAACCATTGGAGGAACAAATGTTGCGCTATATATTTCAGGTGTTTTCCAACTCAAAACCTCCAAGAAAAAAACAAACGTGTATCTTAATAGATGCAGAACTATTTAGGTCAAAAAGGACACAAAGCATGAGAAAGAAAAAAAGATGTCATTGAATTTAACAAAAGAGTGACTAATATTGTTAACAGTAACAAGAGTCAAGCATGAAGTGATTAGGATACAGTACTTGAACTTGGCACCACCTTTTACCGGGCATTACAAGATTGCTATGGGCTTTCAAAGCTCCGTTCGAGTAGAGGAAAAACGATTTGAATTCTGTCACTGTACCGGCAACACTACCTAGGCATGAAGAAGACAATATCTAATAGAATAACAAATGACGTATACGTGATTCATCAAACTCTTCAATAAAAATATATTTTAGAAATTATCAACATCCCCTTTCAATCATGTTTCAAAAATAACACAATCTTTTCAACACAAATAGACCCCCAGATAAATTAGAATCTCTCTGTTGCCATGCCTCTGTGGACCTAGAAATTGCCACTTAGGTTTGTAAACAAGGCTTGGTTTCATTACTGTAAATCAATTTGGCAGGACTTATCACTCCACAGAGAGCTGAAAAATTGAATTTCTGGACTTCTAAGGAAGAGGGTTTAACTACATTAAAGCTTCCAAAAGGAAGATCACTAACTCTTCTTTAGCAGAAAACGTCCCTGGAGAATTCTGATCTATTTCTTGATGTAGTGGCGACTGGATGTTATCAGTGGTAACTGAGGTATCTGTCTACACCTGCTGATGCTCACAAGTAAAAACTAAGAAGTACTGTGAATCTCTGTGATAACGGAGCATAAACCTACCACTGAAGTCTTTATTGCTAATAAGTAATGGATTTTAAGGAAAAAGAGATACTCAAATCTATCTACAACCAACCAAACAAACACCTAGAAAAATCTAAGGTTAAAGAACATGTAAAATTTGAGACTTTTGATCTAAGCCTTCCTTAATAACATGTTTAAAAACTATTACCAAAGTGACAAGATCCCATCTCAGACAGCAGAATGAGAACAGGCTATTCTTCAACTTAGTCGTCTTTTATCTTTACAACTTCAATCATAGATGTAAATGGAAATTTCTGCTCCCTTTGCTACTTTTCTGCTTGACTGAATTTTATAATGAAAACGTCTGTTCCTTCCAGAGCACAAGTATCATTCAAATTGTACACACCAGGCAAAGAGTGAATGCATTTGTTTAGATGCAAAAATCATTTAAATATGCGTCATTATAGGCTGGCTGCAGCACATTTGTGGATACAGCAGTTTAAAATTCTCTTAAGCAATAAAGCAAGGCTACAAATGAAAGTGCATTCAGGCTTCAAACATCTTCAGACTATGTTTTCCTGTTTGCACACAGCAAGCCCCGCCTTCCTTTCCTGACCCTACTCAAACAGAAAGCACTGGAACCAAGCACTAGCCCATCCTAATACCCTAAACGTCTTCCAGGTCAACAATCCAAAGTCACATGAAAACTCCATCTTCAGTTTCTCTCTCCAGGGAGCAAATATTTTGAAGAGCAAGCATTCCAAGGAAGCAAAAACTCAGCCTTTAAATCAAATTAAGCTTAAAATAGTCTGAAGTAAGGCCTTGCCTCATACAGAAGGCACACAGAAAGTGTGTGAAGAAGAGATATCTCCCATTTTATATTTAACATTTAGAAATGAGAAAACTGTGTGTGATTAATGCTTATTGAGGTTATCCGTCATTTCAAATAATGAAGTTCCTGTCTTTCATTTAAAATTATAAAGAAGATTAAAATGTACATTAAAGAAAAATTATAGTTAGGATCTGAAGTGTTTTAACCCAGAATTGTGGTTTTTGAAGAAAATGCTGAGAAAAGATTCGATTTGGTAAGAAAATCTGGATACCAGAATCTTCTAAGAAAGGTGATTTACCATTTTTGCGCCAAAGGCAGAGAGTTTCTAACAACAATAAGGTTAACAGCCTGTAGGATCTTAATTCTCTAAGCTTAAGGTGACCCATTTAAAGACTTAAATAAGTGTGTACTCAAGGTCAGCCGCAAGGAAGAAAAAGGTCAGCTCCCCATCTTGGCCTAACCCCCTCCCCACTCATGCCAGTACGGGCAGTTCTAGAGATTCACTTCATTTTTGGTTTATGTTCAAACTGTCTGGATATTTCAGGACCTTTGCTTTTACGTTTCCTTAACAGGAAACCTATGATTATTTACATAAGTCCCTGAAAAATGTGTATTTTTAAAGCCATCTAGAGTAGGCCATCTTTGGGAGAAAACAGAGCTCTGATGGGTTAAAAAGCCAACTGGAGTGCCAAGAAGTACAAAAGACATCTTTGCTAACAATTCTCATGTGCAAAAGAACATTCATCAATTATAACGATAAATAATAGGCAATATGTGTGTTTTCCCATATCCTAAGCACTTGATAAAACCATATTGTCATTTTACACTCATTTTAGCAGCTTTTTAATTGGTATTCCTATATAGGACAGTTTTCTAGGTTTCCAGATGATTTCACTTTCTCTTCTTCCCAGTTACAAATTTTGGTACACTGTAAGCTCTCCTCACATTGTAAGATGATAATTACAGCAGTGAGACCACATCTGTGTTTTTTTTGGTTGTTGTTTTTTTTTTTTTGAGACAGAGTCTCACTCTGTCGCCAAGGCTGGAGTGCAGTGGTGCAATCTCAGCTCACTGCAACCTCCACCTCCTGGATTCAAGCGATTATTCTGCCTCAGCCTCCTGAGTAGCTGGGACTACAAGGTGTGTGCCACCACACCCAGCTAATTTTTATATTTTTAGTAGAGACAGGGTCTCACCATATTGGCTAGGCTGGTCTCAAATTCCTAACCTTGTGATACTGATCCGCCCACCTTGGCTTCCCAAAGTACTGGGATTACAGGCGTGAGCCACTGTGCCCGGCCCACATCTATGTTTTTTTAAAAAGATACTTTGCAAGAAATATATTTAAGTTGAAGTATCTGAAATACTTTCCAAAGTCAAACTTTGAGAGGATTATGCTTAATTATATATCCTCACATCTTTGAATTGTTAAAAATGAATACATAAATATTTCCTAAGGATTTATGCTTGATTTATTTGATTCTTACATACTCATCGTCATTAACTGGCAGAGAAAAAAGCAACAACAACAAAAATACGTGGTTGTGGTGACAGTGATAGTCCAGAACGGGGTTGATTTCTGCATCAATAGCAGGGTTTCTACAATAAGCTCATTCAAATTTAATTTGTTCTTTGCATTAAATCAAGGGTCTAGGAGAATTTAATAAAAGCCAAAAACACTCCTAACCTTTGCCCAAAACAAATTTTTATCCCAAATGGTACTCAACAATAAACCAACCGAGAAAAATGGAATAACAGACACACACCATGTTCAAGAGTTCTTTAACCTAAGAAGCCTGAATTTGCCATTTTTTGATAAGGAACAGGTGTACATCCTAGACGAAGTATCCCATTGAGTGTGAATTCTTGGAGGAGCATCCACAGAAAGAGGACCAGTAAATAGTATGTGTGAGGCCTGGCCTGGACATGATGGCTCAGGAATCATCAATGCAGGCCTCTCAAACACCACTGCACTGATGAGATCTCCTAGCAAGTATGTGCTGTGTGAGAAAATGGACAACCCCAGAGGACTCCTATTAAACACTGATACTTAGGATTTCTGAATTCTGATTCTAAATATTTTGCAATATTTAGAATGTCTGAATCCTAAATATTGCAAAAAGACAGTAGGGGGAGAGCTTGAAAGGAGTTCAAGGAACAGATGCCTGATAACAGCTGACTGTCGAGGGAGTTGGAGGTCATGAAGATCACACAGAACTTCTGACTAACGAAGAAGTATGGCTGTGAAGAGACAGAGCAAGGGTGGAAGTCAAAGGAACACACGGAGTTGAATGACTAGAGTGAGGGACCACAGCGTTCACTAGAAAGAAGAGGAAAAATATGAGAAGGCTAAATACTATTGATACATGAAATTAAATACGGAGTCAGCAGGCCCAGGGTCTTTATGAAGTCAAAGATCAGATACACTGAGGTTAAAGAACCTATTGAAGAGACTATGTGCATGGATGCCCAGGAATTTAGACTCAACTCAGAATTTCGAGAATTTAGAACAAAGGTGGGGGAAAAAAAAAAACTAAGCTCACATTATTTAAATAGCAAAACAGGGTAACTTCCTGACATACTGAACATGAGCCTATTCATATTAAATATGCTTGGAGAATATCATTAGTCCATGGCTTACAATCAATTCTAAGCTTTCAAGAAAGCAAGAGCTACAGGACCTATTCATAAAAATATGGCAACACTGGGAAACTATCTTCCCGGCTGAGAAAGACACCATCCAATAAATAAGGGGATCTTTAGTGGCATCCAAACCTTCAAAAAATAAATTTTAAAAATGTTATAACATATTCTCATAAAGTAGTTAACACTAAAAGAAACGATTTCGGGGAATTCAAGCTGGGTAATATTCTTGAAAATACAGGTACCTAATCAATAAATAAAGAGAATGTCTCCCAAATTATTTGTGACATAAAAATACTTAAAACTTTAGAAGGAGAGTACCTACATCTTTTAATATATCAAACACCTACTAAAACACTATATTCATGTAATCATTTAATAAAGGCATTAAAATATGGTGATGCCAGGCGTGGCGTCTCATGCCTGTAATCCCAGCACTTTGGGAGGCCAAGGTGGGTGGATCACGAGGTCAGGAGATTGATCCTGGCCAACATGGTGAAACCTCATCTCTAATAAAATAACAAAAAAATAATAATAATAAAAAGCTGGGTGTGGTGGTGCACGCCTGTAGTCCCAGCTACTTGGGACACTGAGGCAGGGGAATTGGTTAAACCTGGGAGGCGAAAGTTGCAGTAAGCCAAGATCACACCACTGCACTCCAGCCTGGGCAACAGAGCAAGACTCAGTCTCAAAAATATATATATACGTGATAACAGAAGTTCATGTTTAGCTTTCATAAATAGTATCCTAACCTTTAAGGTACAATATAAGAATCTGAAACTTCTAAAACCTATCATCACCGAATAATATTTAGAAGCATATTTCTATAAAAATAATTTTTTATTATTAGCCTTAAAAACTAAGGACAATAAAACTATTGTAAATGAATCTAATGGTATGTTTTATCTCTAAACTCAGATGCCTCCAATATACACCGACTTTTTACTAGACATGTCTAGGATAGGTTGAACCCTATTTCTGGAGTTGAACATTCTTTTTATCGAGATCCAAAGACACTTGGTTTCTTCTCATCTGAGATCCCTATGTTACTTCTTGGTTGTTACATAAAACCTGCTCACCAGGCGCAGTGGCTCACGCCTGTAATCCCAGCACTTTGGGAGGCCGAGACGGGTGGATCACGAGGTCAAGAGATCGAGACCATCCTGGTCAACATGGTGAAACCCTGTCTCTACTGAAAATACAAAAAATTAGCTGGGCATGGTGGCGCATGCCTGTAATCCCAGCTACTCGGGAGGCTGAGGCAGGAGAATTGCCTGAACCCAGGAGGCGGAGGTTGCGGTGAGCCGAGATCGTGCCATTGCACTCCAGCCTGGGTAACAAGAGCGAAACTCCATCTCAAAAAAAAAAAAAGACCTGCTCTTCCTCTGTTGATCAATAAGAAGTAAGTAAAGTAAATGACATTTGCCATAATCTCAGGAATTCTTTCAGGCATGTGAAATTGCTGCTCTATACCTTCTGTCTTTCTAATGTTTGGACTATTCCTTCTTTTCCCTTTCCTTTTCCAATATTCAGCTACATCCTCAATTCATTCATTAAATATATGTTATTTATTAAGTATGTACTATGTGCCAGACATGTTCAAGCTCTGGGAATATTTCAGTGAATTAACCAAAGTCCCTTGGCTGGGTGTGGTGGCTCACACCTGTAGTCCCAGCACTTTGGAAGGCCGAGGTCAGGAATCCAAGACCAGCCTGGCCAAGATGGTGAAACCTCGTCTCTACTAAAAACACAAAAAAATTAGCCGGGCATGGTGGCGGGCACCTGTAATCCCAGCTACTGGGGAGGCTGAAGCAGAGAATTGCTTGAACCTGGGAGGCAGAGGCTGCAGTAAGCCAAGACTGAGCCACTGCACTCCAGCCTGGGGGACAGAGTGAGACTCCCTCTCAAAAAAAAAAAAATAAAATTAATTAATAGCAAATAAATAAATAAAACAGAAGTCCCTATTATCAAAGAGCTTACATTTTGAACAAAAAACAATTATTTCCAAATGTCTGAGCACTGCAGGAAAGGGTTAACCATCACCATCATGCACTACTTATTCCCAATACAGCTGCACGATTATAGTTTCCTCTCATCAGGCCCTCAAAACCACTGACTGTAATACTTTCTCCCAACCTATTACCCTATGAGTTTACTAGAAAAATTCAAAGCTGACCAGAAGCTATCTGCTATCATACTATAGGCTGTGAAAGTATTACTCCAGAGTATAATCAGTTTTCCCTCTAATCCAATTGTATCATCTATTAAAAGAGCTAACATAATAAAAAGCTATATCCTGATGCCCAGAATTTACAGCATAACAAGGACTAAGAAAACAGGTATCTTAGAGGTAGGTAAATTTACATATTAATGACATGTGCAATACAAATAAAACCACATTGAATATACAGATATCTTTCTGGACATCAAATAAGAGAAATAATCAAATGAATTAATATCTTTCCAAATTAAAAATCTCTACAACTGTTCCAACTTTAAATCACAAACCACTTTAGTTCTATTCTAATTTTCTATTATTAGTTCTCAATGCTACCAACACAAACTATTTTTCCTGGAACATCCCCATAAACCTTTTTATTTATTTATTACTCTGTGTGTGTGTGTGTGTGTGTGTGTTTGTGTCGAAGTTTCAGTCTTTTTGCCCAGGCTGGAGTGCAATGGCGCGATCTTGGCTTACTGTAACCTCCGCTTCCTGGGTTCAAGAGATTCTCCTGCCTCAGCCTCCCCAGTAGCTGGGATTACAGGTGTCCACCACTACACCTGGCTAATTTTTGTATTTTTAGTGGAGACGGGTGTTTCCCCATGTTGGCCAGACTGGTCTCAAACTCCTGATCTCAGGTGATCCGCCCACCTTGGCCTCCCAAAGTGCTGGGATTACAGGTGTGAGTCATCGTGCCCGACCCCCATAAACATTTTTAAATCTATGCCTCTTCGTTTTCTTTACATATCCCTCAGGATCCACATCACGGCTCTACTTTCTTTCAAACAACTTTTACCACATACTCCACCGCACACTATCATCTCCCGACCTCCTATGCTTACAGCAACCCCTCATATAACTGACATTAAAACGTTTACGATTATTAATTAGGATTGGAAATCTCTGACAGATCTGTGGTCAGGGAAGACTATTCAGGGAACATAAGTCTAGTTTTGATCACATTCAGTTTGAAGTTCCTGAACAAACACCTGTCACTAAAGGAGTGAAGATCAACCTATTTCTAGAGTAAAAACAATCACAAGTACAAACCTCTACAACATCTTACACAGGGAAATTTGGCCCTGAAATGGGCATAAAGGTAATTTTAAATATGTATAATCATAAGTTATACCCAAGAAAAAGCCAACATCTTGTAAAGTTGAGATAATAGCATACAAGAAACTCAGCTCAATGAAACCACAGTTTAGCTTTATCTAATTCAAAGTTAGACAACTAAATTAGGATGCCTTTAAGAAGTCACTTGACTTGTGACTTCTAATCTTAAAAGAAACTTTCCAGATTAAAAAAAAAATGTCTGGAAACCTTTAACTCGACTTCTTCCTGCCATCAAATTAGGCCTCCTTGATCAATTTCCCCATAACAAGAGGAAGTCACAAAAATCATTCATGGCTATCTCATTTAGCTGTCTCTTCTGCAACTTACCCCTAAACTCTGTGCTTAAATAGATATTCTCCTCCTAATTTTTCCACTGTAGGTCTTCCCTCTATGGAACCTGAGCCCACCCCTTTCCTTTCCCACCATCCTACTGGTACAGCTTGATCACGTATATGGCATGTGTATTGTGAGTCGGCCAGAACTGCTCATATTTGTGCGTATTTTTATCTTTGTATCTTACAACTCTTTGTTATTTTGTACTTTTGGTTCTTCTTTGTCTAAAGTTAATATTTGCCTCATTTAAAAAATCTGCCTATTTTCTATGCATCCATCAATACTATATCTTTCCCAAACTCTCCCTTAGAACCTTAAAAACCATGCTAAGTACAGGAAAATCCTTTAACGCAGGTAATGTGTCAATGCCATTTTTTCCTGGAGGCCTCTCTCCTGGGACCAGCCCGTTTGTCTCCTCCAATCTGGACTAGCTGCTCTCCAGACGGCTGCACAGCTGTTGCCTTGAGATTTCCCTTCACTGTAGGGTTTCAAAGCCAAAGCCTAAGACTCACTGACAGGAGTAGGAGAAAAAAAAAAAAGACAGAGACACTCCTGGGATGCATCACCAACAGGAGCTGAAATTTATCAAGGGATATGGAAGACAGGGAATGTTTAATGAAGCCACTCAGTGACTAATATGATAAAAAAGAAAGACAACAGAATTTATCCCTTGACTGTACACTAAAACCAATACTGCGAGCCTTCTTTGTCAAATACTAAAATGTGAACATTTCCTAACAGCCTTTGACACTGAAATTAAAATACATCTTAACCCAGGCTGTACATTCATCTTTATGTCATTTCTTACATCCATGATGCTTTTTTGTGTACCTGAAAAAAAGCATATTTCTCAATGCTAATTAAGAACTGACTTTAAAAAAATAATTATTTAAGTAAAAACATCAAGTAACTTTTTAAAAATATACTTGAGAAAAAAAATTTCCTTAATTTCATTTCAGTATTCCCTTTATAATAATAAACAGTTCTGCTTTAATGGGTATTATTTGGAATTATCATAAAGATATGCTGTCCCCAATTCACAATAGTAAAACTGAAAAATTTTAAGTCCACAAAAAAGCATTTCTTTAGTTCTTTTCCTAGGGAAGAAATACATCAAAAGTTCCCTATAATTTACTATGAGAAGTCTAAGCCTACTCTATTTTACATATTTATATACTATTTTTAATGTACTTCATTCTTTAAAACATAATGAAAACTTGGGTATCATGGCAAAGGCCAAAGTTAATTCAGTTAACGCCATCTCTTTTATGTTGCTTGTAAACCACTCTTCTACCCCAAGAATCATAATAATAGCTGTTTGTACCACTCTAAGCACTTCCTTAAATTTCATATTCTTCATCTGGCTACAATTATCCACATGGCATAAACCATAGAGCTCTCAATCCCAAAATCTTCCATTAGTGTCACACGTAAATTCTATTTTCTACTACAGCCGCCTGGAAAGTTACTTAATGGCTTGAATGGTTTAAAAAAACAATCAAACTCAAGACAGGATCTCAAGTTCTCTGTTTTTGGAAATGACATGAGAAGTGGGTTCTAAAGACAAAAGGGAAAACTGTTTCCTTACTCTGTTTGGGGTAGGGATTGATGGAAACACAGTTCTCGAAAAAGATGCTCAGAAGCAGCTAGAGTAGAAAGAGAACTCTGATTGAAAGCCCACTTTCTTTCTTTCTTTCTTTTTTGCCCAGGCTGGAGTGCAATGGCGTGATCTCGGCTCACCGCAACCTCCACCTCCCGGGTTCAAGTGATTCTCCTGCCTCAGCCTCCTGAGTAGCTGTGATTACAGGCATGCGCCACCAGGCCCAGCTAATTTTGTATTTTATTTTATTTTTTTTAGCAGAGACAGGGTTTCTCCATATTGGTCAGGCTGGTTTAGAACCTCCAACTTCAGGTGATCTGCCCACCTCAGCCTCCCAAAGTGCTGGGATTACAAGTGTGAGAAAGTCTACTTTCTTCCCTTATTCCCCATCATAACCATTTGTAATCATTTAACTCCAAATAAAAGAGAAAATTTCACAACAATAAACACAGTTTGAGATTAGCTAGAAATATTGTTCATATTAAACTGATGTTAAAACAGCAAGCTAAAATGGTGTGGGCATTATCTAATGATTTCCAAGACCGAATGATGCAGATATAAAGAAGCAGCAGCTGTTTACTGGTTGGCCCAGAGAAGTTCCTGTTTCAGAACACCAGATCTGACATAACAGTACTAATTCCCAATATAGGGAAAAATTTTTAAAGACTCAACATAACAGAAATCCACAGTGTTCAGCTGATATGTTATTAAGCTGAAGGCATTTTTTTAAGGATGTGCCTGTGACACAGCTTCAGAAAGTCCTGAAAACTTGTACCTTTAAAGACATTTTTGTCTTTTCTATGTAACATAGGTGCAAACAGCTGAAAAATGTGACCCTGACCGTGTGAAATTTAAATTATACCTCACTTTATTTTTTTTACTTCTGTGGATGCCAGTGTCTGTCTTGGTCTGTCTCTTCCTATATATACTGTATATGGAAACCAACTAAAAGCAGTATCTAGGCCGGGCGAGGTAGCTTATGCCTGTAAGCCCAACACTTTGGGAGGCTGAGGTGGGTGGATCACCTGAGGTCAGGAGTTCAAGACCAGCCTGGCCAACATGGTAAAACCCCATCTCTACTAAAAATACAAAAATTTGCTGGGTATGATGGTGTCCATCTGTAATCCCAGCTACTCGGGAGGTTGAGGCAGGAGAATCACTTGAACCCGGGAGGCAGAGGTTGCAGTGAGCTGAGATCATGCCATTGCACTTCAGCCTCGGCGACAAGAGTGAAACTTCATCTCAATAAACAAACAAACAAACAAAAGCAGTAGCTATAAGAAATCAACACAAAATACGTTTAGCTATTCATTTAAAAGCAAATGACGATGGTAAAATTCACCTATAACCCTTAATCATCTCAAAGTTTTAATTTGTAAATTCCATTATCTGTTGGAGAAAGCAATACACATATACAATTAGTGGGCCAACTCAAATAGTGCTGGTAATTCCTATAAAAAAATGGCTAAATATGAAAAACCAAAGTCACAGGTGATTCCTAAGATTCTGCTCACTTTTTCAGTTAAAAAAATTTTTTTTCTGCTCATTTTTTTACATGACTGAATTAAAATAGCTTTTACAAAATTTCTTGCTTTCCAAGGATCACTGATGTCTTTTACTAGAAAATGGTCAATTTTTTTAGGCCTGCAGTGGACAGTATTTATGGGGGAAAATGTTATCTGAAATCTACAAAGATATTTTATACTGAGAAATGATACTTAAAAGTCAAACTTAGGACTACAGGATATCTTTTTAATAGACTATATTTTACATATGAAGCTTCTTTCTCCACATCAAAAATTCTGCTTCTCAAATACATGGGATGATTAAATTAAAATATTGCACAACTATTCATTTACGTTACGCCACATTACTTATGCACCAGGCTTAGAATTACACACTAATACTACCACTATTAATATAAAAACAGTTAACGTTTCTTTATGAACATGTTCTCATTCTTTCCCATTAAAGTTACAGAATCTCTTTATTGTCACAGCATGTAGCTGTGGAATACTATATTATCATACTTTTTACCATCAATGAGTCTTAGTTTTCGGTTCTACTTAATGCTCATTACCCATCCTTATGTCAGTTTTTCTAGCTAGGCATTTTGGTTATCTGAAACTTGTTCTCTAGCAGATACTGCAGGAAAATAATGTGAAAATATGCCTTGAGTTATTGTACATTGACGTTTGTTTCATGTGATCATATCTGTATGTCAGTTTGATTGCATATAAAATCCTTGTTTTGGCCAGGTATGGTGGCTCACGCCTGTAATCCAGACCTTTAGGGGGGCCGAGGAGAGTGGATCACCTGAGGTCAGGAGTTCAAGACCAGACTGGCCAACATGATAAAACCCTGTCTCTACTAAAAATACAAAAAGTTAGCTGGGGAGTTAAAAGCACCTGTAATGCCAGCTACTTGGGAGGCTAAAGCAGGAGAATCGCTTGAACCCAGCAGGTGGAGTTGCAGTGAGCCGAGGTCGTGCCATTGCACTACAGACTGGGCAACAAAAGTGAAAATCCGTCTGAAAAAAAAAATTCTTGTTTTTCATTTGCTTTCTTTGATATCTTAAATGTTGTTTTATTTTTCTTTGGCATAAAGCACTGCTGTTGAAAACTGATAAAAATATAATTTCTTTGTAAGTGAAAAACAAAAATATTTCCTGCCCTCAAAAATTATAAACTTAATTGCCAAAAAGCAAAAAGTACTATGTGTATACATAAAAGAAGTATACATTCAATGCCATTTTGAAAATAATTATTTGGATATATACTTTAAAATTATAACATAATAGTATTTATTATAAATAAATGAAAATAGTAATGATTGTTTTAAAACTACCACTCTTATTATGACCATTTACCTCTTCTTTCTGAAAACTGTGAACCATGTTCTTCTATACATATGGTTTCAGTTCCTACCTTAAAGACTTTGTTGACCCTCTGTCTGAATACCTAAAATAAATCTCCTTTCTTGCCTTGAAATCTTATCCTTGAAATCTTGGCTCACAATACTACATTCTATCTTCCTGAAATTCCTGAGCTGAAATCCCACCCCGCTTCATGCTCACTATCAACTCTGTAAGATGAAGGCCCACATTTCACCCATCTCTAGGGTCTCATACACTGTAGGTGATCAATAAAAACGTACACAATGAACTTGTAAGTTTTATTAGTCAATTTTTTAGGACTTACTTCTCTGTGAATATTCAATTAACTGTTTCTAAAGCTGAAAATTTGGAAAAGAAATATTTAAAATTGTTTAAGTGGATTTCAACAGTAATTATTTTAAATGGTTTTAAGTAGAAATTACGGTGCTTTTACTCTATGAATTTAAAAAATCATAGTTAAATGTAGGGGTATCTATGCTAATGTTAAACTCAGGATCGTAAATCAGTATTAAATATTTTCTCCATATTTTCATATACAGTTATGTAGCACATATATTTTAATATGCCAAATCTAAGATTTGCAAGGCATTCCGCCAATAACTGTTACATAAAAATCAACTAAACACAAATTTATCTACCAGGATGTTTACGACAGCATCATTTATAGCAACTATGAAACCACCACAAAATAAAGAAAACCACCTA
Source organism: Aotus nancymaae (assembly GCF_030222135.1). Lineage (NCBI taxonomy): Eukaryota > Metazoa > Chordata > Mammalia > Primates > Aotidae > Aotus > Aotus nancymaae. The sequence continues at coordinate 29,762,985 of NW_026988435.1, forward strand.
AACGACCATAAAGAAAGAGTAAACACATTATAGTGTCTGGTGTGATGCTATATTAAAAATTATGCTCTCCAAGAATATTTAGTTTCACAGATAACACATTCTAAAAATGTTAGGTGGAAAAAGCAAGTCACAAAACAGGAAACAATTATATAACATTAAAAACAAAAGCAAAACATATATGAAAAAAATGTAGACTGAAAGAAAGCCAAATGGTTTTGGTAATTTTTAGCTAGTGGCTGCATCTGCTCAACTTTGTACATTGAACATACATAATTTTGTAATCAGGGAAATTTCTTTTCAGCACATATTTGCAATTACAAATGAGATGTCCATTAGCCTTGCTATTCATTTTTCAAAGCAATTACTAACAAGCCTTGGGACAATATCATGCCCAATAAGCTGGGTTTCCTTTTCTCACCTATCATTTAGGACCTACACAGATAGATGAATTCTGTCAAGAAAATCTCAACAAAGCCCACTCATAAGCCATAACAGCAATTTTTCAAAAGTTGTTTCTTTCTAATGACTCCATCTGACTATAACTCCAGTAAAGAACACAAAATTGAAGACACAACTAAGTATTCATCACCCATGCTATTATAGCTCTTATCAATCAAAACATGAGCTGTTAAAGTCCCAGAGAGAGGACACAATAGCAGGTACAATAATTAAAATGAAAAGAAACAAAATTGAAAACGGAGCCAAGAAACACCACTAATGCATTATCCTTTTCAAAATGTGATTCTTAAAAAAAAGTCAGTCTTCTCAACTCATCCCGGTCCTGAGTTTTAGAAAGCAAATCAAGCAGGGGTCAATGGAATTGCGGTCATTGTGGAACTTGGCATAAGGCCAAGGAAGGGCTGCAGTAAGCCAAGGAGGATGACCTCTCTAGAAGGATGCCATTTTTACAGGTTTTCCTGCTTCATCAAATGGAAGAGGACTTCATTTTCTAGTCTTCCTCACTCAGAAGGAATCTATGAGATAAATGTAAGATCTTCCCATTCTTCCTTCTGGCCTGAAACAAATGTGGCTCCTATATGCAATTTTGCAGGGAAAAAAAATTAAGGAAGATCAAGAATCTTCCTGAAGAATTAGTGATGATTAATGCTGCTTAAATTTCATAGAAGATACTAAGAATGGATTATTTTCTTTTTATTTGGCAGACTGGTGTTTTTAAAACTATTTTTCCATACTGTATGTAAAAAGCTCAACTACCAACAGATAAATTAATGATCATTCTGTCAACTTTCAAGTCTTTCAACTTTTTTCTATCATCATTCGATGGTACTAAATACAGATACAAAATTGTATGTACTGATCTCATAGTCTGTCTTTTCCTGATGATAAAAGCTACTCATTTATTATACAAATTCATAGAAAAAGGCTTAAAATCAAAATTACCTGTAATCTCAGTGTTTAGAGATCAACACTAGAAAGATTTCTTTTCTGTACATGTTTTCTTTTACTTAGTTGAGAATCAGACTGCATATACAGATTTTGAAGCATGATTAATGTGGACCATTCAAAGGTCCCATGGGAAGGCCACATATAAAAGAGTCTGATGTCTCTCCAAGGATGGCTGATTAGCCTTCCCCGATGAAGAAATGCCCAGCAATTCTGGTCATTCCTTATGAGACCATGATGTAAACAATCAAGAAACATTCAAGAATCTGCATCCTTGTGTGCAGAGGCCAGGCTCATTAAATAATGAGAATGATGAAGTCATCATTCTCACCACAGTGCATGTAGAGCCCCCACACATGCATCCCCTAGGACTTCAGAATTAGTAGGATTTACACAATGCAGGTCGGTGGGGACATGCAGTGCCATGGGCACCAGCTCTCTATCACACTGGATTACATGTGGAGATTTACAAGATCCTTAAAGTCTATAATAAAAATGTTTTTCCATCCTCACTTCCATTTTTAAAGTTTGGTGAACTCTCATGTGACATTTCTGACTATTATGTTGTACTGATGGTGTCTCAAGAGAATTGCTGTTTACATAAATCCAAAGAACTACCCTGGTATAATATGTCATAGATTCAAATACATCCTTTCCATACTAAGGAAGATAGTTGTAGATAATGCACACCAAGGCAGCCAAGAAACCTAAGAAAAAAGGCATGCTTTTCCTAAAATTGTATTAAAACAATAAAATTCAAAATTAATGAGCTGAATACCTTTCTCATTTGACCACATCTGATTAGATTTCTAGCCATTACTACTTACATATTTGGAAGGTCTTAATTACAAATGAAACAGAATGACATTTAAGGAAGAAATTCTTTAACTTCTAATTCTTCTTTTGGATTAAGCTGTTAACCTGACTTTGCCCTCGTAAGTCAACAGTAACTTATTTTATGCAACGTACCTTGCCTTTGCTGGTCAGAGACAAGTACATAAAAGTGCCAATTTCAACAGCGGATGTATTACACCATGAAGAGCAGTCATTCAAATGGAAAGTGTTGAAAGTTTTGCAAAGAAAATATTCTCCTTGAGTGGTAGTAATGATGGGCTTGAATCCCACATGACATAACTAATAAAATGTTCATATGATTAAGATGAATCTTACCCTCTGGTTCCAGAGGCACTACCAAAAGCAAAGGGTGAGATGAGAAAGCCAACTTCTTCTCAAGGGAAATTATCCACTCCACGGGAAGAAAGTGGCAACAACCACCTGACACACTTTCCCCATGCGGATAAGAAACATAGAGCACTTGTGTCCGAGGCCAAATATTACAGAAAATAATCCAGTGCCACACCAGACCCTTCACCTGATAGAGGTGAGGAAGGTCGCTCTGCAGACATAACAAGCATGTTTCTCTCTCCAAGCTTCGCTTTGAATTTTAATATGCTTAATGTTTAAGACAATCTTATTTTGTTTGCTAGGTCTGTAAAAAAAAAAAAAAAAAAAAACTCTTTTGTCTAAAACATATATTTCGATATAGTTGGGGATTTCAGAGCATACTTATGTTACTACTGAACAGTAATGCTCTGCTAGGCAGCAAGTAATATGTGAGAATGTTACCTATCACTACTCTAAAGTAGAAAACAAGACCATGTGGAGATTTATCCTGTACTAGGCCATGGTTGTCTCCTTTATCAACGCAACAATAGTTTTAAGTTTCTTTTTTAGTGTTATTTATTGTCTCTAGTTCCTAAGTTTTTCCTATATGAATGTATTTTGTAAATTAAGTGAATATTTGCTCTAATACGAATTTTTGTGTATATTATTTTAAAAAAAAACACTGGACCAAGAATCAAGAGATCTTGGACTGTAGTGCTGACTCTTCCTTGTATTTGCTGTGAGTTATAGCAAGAGATCCAACCTCTGGATCTCGGTACTTGTATACCCCGTGAAGAGAGACTAAGAACCAACACTGCCTACCTATTAAGTGCAAGTAAAATGTACATGAATTATACATCTATGTTTTTCAATTCCTTTTCCTGAAAGACAAGGTATGCTCTGCATACTCTATTAGGTTACTTTATATACTTTGGGTTTAGACTTTTGGAAAATTTGCCACTACCTAAGAAAAAAGCAGTGCCTATATTCCTTAACTCTAATCTAAGGTTAATAACAAAGCAAGAGACAACATATGCTCTGCTTGTCATATTCGGGTCTAATTTCAGGTCCAATGGAAAAAGACCAGTGACTCATAAAATGTGAAAAAATGGTAAAACGATTCAAACAGGCCAAGTACCCACAGGAAATAGCTAATGATTATCTAGTCCCATTAGTAGTCAAGAATAGTTAGTGTCAACATGCTTATTTCATATCGGACACTAAGCCAGAACTGGGAAATTTGCTTTACATGCAGCAAGTGGCCCATCTTCCTGAATTATGCACCTCCACATCAAAGGAGCCCAAAATCTGTTCCAAGGATGAAAGAGAAATCTGATAATTGCTGATGGCAAAGTCTCGGCAGGAATTAACTCCTTTCCAGAGAAAGAATTATTTTATGGGCTTCTCTCCATTTCTCCTTGCCAATCTCCAGCCTGTGCACCAGAGTTCTGTCATTATTTGTCAGTGGAATGAAACATTTTCAAGTGGTTCTCTTCCCATAATGGTTAAAAACATAAGGTGAGGACAGGTTATTAACTTTACTATCAAACAGGTGTTTGTTAGATGAGATTATTTAAAACCACATTACTTAGGCTGTTGTTTCCCTAAATGGTGCATAATACAGTTAACACAACAAGTGCAAATATTTGAACTGTCTCTGTGTAATTATAATATTATCATAAAATCTTCTGACTTGATATTTAGATCTGAGGACATCTTTTACATCTTGTATTACTTGTTGTACTGTTGGTTCACTCAGAGTTTCAATTCACTCCTACCATAAGGAGGAGAGGTTTTGTTTTGTTTTTTAAGAGATAGGGTCTCATTATGTTGCCCAGGCTGGTCTCTAACTCCTGTGCTCAAGTAATCTTCCCACCTCAGCCTCCCACAGTGCTGGGATTACAGGCTTGAGCCACGAAATCGCAGAGGAAGGAGAGCTTTTCAGAGATGGGGAGGCTTGAAGAGCAGGGACAAAGGAAGTAGTCAGCAGAGAGGATTAAATAGACTTGGGGTTCAAAGGATATTTGCTACAACAATTGGCACTAGGTGGTAAATTACAATCTTAATGTGGATTTCATCTTTCCATCAACTTTAATACAAACATTCCCAACAGAATACGAAGCCGAAAGATCTATGTAAATGATATTGAAACATAAGTTCACTTCTGAAACATGACTACAGTTTTGAGTGTCATACCAGGAGCAGTAATGCCCATCCAAAGACCTACTAGCTGTTCTCAGTAAGCTTACATCCTAATGAAGATATATTTGGAATACTTCATAGAACAAGTAAGAACCAAGAGAAACCAATCATTAACAAAGCCTGGCCCATCAAATTAACAGATTTATGATCTACTTCCTAACTTGCACTGAACTGTTTAGTCTCTGTGCATTATTTCTTGGTGTAATAACTGAGTATAAAATATACAGTTCCCAGAGACAGATGACCTCTATATTTTGTTGAGTAGGAGTTCTGTATCTAACATTTAAGTGCTGCTTATTTTCATCTTATTAAACTGCACTTTTCGATCAGCCAGAAAAGCATTAAGAGTAAAGCATTTAGGAACAAGGAGTAAGGAGGAACAAGGAAACTTCTGAATTATCAAATGTTTAAGAATCTAGTTTTCTACACTCTCTTCATCAATTACATTATGAGTAAATTACATTGCGATTAAATCCACCAGGTGAAATCTTTATTCTAATGCCCAGTGTTTTCATTTTATGTCTCAAATTATGCACACGAATGAACAGCAATCGGTATGCTCTTATGATGTTTATTTTTGACCATGTATTTATTATATAGATCTCCAGAATCTTCAGTAATTATCCTTTACTTTCTAAGTGTGCTGTTGGATTTTCTTTGAAATATTCCTTTAAACCTTTACAAGAAGTTATCAAAATGTACATCAGTATTTGTCTACAATCTCCACAGACAATCTCTCCATCCTATTTACAACCTGCCTACTGACGAATACACTTGTGGAAAACATCTAGATGTAAAATATCCGAGCAAAGAACTTGACTTCTGCAATGACTGGTCACATAAAAATAACAACTAGGAATAGACTAATAACCAAGTCAGATTAAATATGGAGTATGACAGTTGCCAGAGGCAAAGCACATGATACCACATAAAGCTACTCAATTTTTAAAACAAAAGGTTGAAGTAAATTTGAGGTTTGTGAAAGAAACACACAGTAAACATTAGTGATCAAACTGTCCTCCAGTTTGATGTAAGCAGAATAAAAGCTTTCCCAATTCCAATTCCTCTACCATCACCAAAAAAGAGTAGTACTTATTGTAGAAAAGCTTTTTAAATTTTTCTTAGAAATTAGCAAAATGCTGCAGCTTTACATTAGATTCTTTCTTCTAGAAAGGCTATGTGGGCTGGGTACAGTGGCTCACACCTGTAATCCCAGCACTCTGGGAGGCTGAGGCAGGCAGATCACGAGGTCAGGAGTTCGAGACCAGCCTGGCCAGCATGGTGAAACCCCATCCCTATTAAAAATACAAAAATTAGCTGAGTGTGGTGGCACATGCCTCTAGTCTCAGCTACTTGAGAGGCTGAGGCAGGCGAATTGCTTGAACCCAGCAGGTGGAGGTTGTAGTAAGCCGAGATCGCGCCACTGCACTCCAGCCTAGGTGACAGAGCGAGACTCCATCTCAAAAAAAATAAAAGAAAGTCTATGTAAAGAAACACACAAGGCCCCAGTTCCACAGATCTAGTCAGTGTACATAAGAATCATCTATGGGATATGTTAAAATAAGAATTCCCAGATCTACTACTGGGCATTTTTCATGATTCAGGAGTCATGGGACTGGCCCCGGAATTTGTAATTTCAATAAACACCCTCGGTAAATTCATTCTGAGGCAGGGAACTTAAAAATACTGCTCCTGTAGTGTCAGTGCACAGAATGTAACTGCAAGAGTCCAAAACACAGTACAGCACAGAGTGGCAATGTGATGAAGAACAAGTCTATGTATGTGACCTAAGAGGAGCAGCTTCTTTTTCTTCCCTAAGACCAGGCCCCCAATCAACACCAGCTCCACGGCTGGCCGGCTCACCTAAGCAGCGGTAGGGAATCACAATGTGGGGATGGGTCTTGCACTGCTTGCGGTCCCGCTTGCACCAGTTCTGAATGGTCACTGGTTGGTTGGCTTCTACCACATTGGTGATCTGCAGTTCAGGGTAGACCTGGAAGAGCACACAAAAAGAATAAATTGTTACTTGAGGCAGGGGCTGGCATGTACGAGCATCTAATGAGCCTCTACTGTAAGGTACAGGTGGAGTGTTCCTTATCCAAAATGCTTGGGACCGGAAGTGCTAAAGGTCTCTGAATTTTTCCAATTTTGGAACATCTGCATTATATACTTAATGGCTGAGCACCTCAAATCCAGAAAGTCCAAAATACTCCAACGAGCATTTCTTTTGAACATCACGTTGGCACTCAAAAAGTTTTGGATTTTTGAGCATTTCAGACTTAGGATTTTTAAATCTGGGATATTCAACCTGTACTGCTACCCCCTAACAGTCACGCCTGCTCTACTGCTGACTAAACTAAAGAAATTCAGTAAAAAGGAAAAGACGCAAATGACAATCACCTAGTCATTCCATTCAAAATACTAAGCAATGCAGCCGGACGCAGTGGCTCACACCTGTAATCCCAGCACTCTGGGAGGCCAAGGTGGGTGGATCACAAGGTCAGGAGTTCAAGACCGGCCTGGCCAACATGGTGAAACCCCATCTCTACTAAAAAAACAAAAATTAGCTGGGCATGGTGGCTCGTGCCTGTAATCTCAGCTATTTGGGAGGCGGAGGCTGCAGTGAGCAGAGATTGCACCACAGCACTCTCGTCTGGGCTACAGAGCGAGACTCCATTTCAAAAAAAAAACTAAGCAATGCAACTTTTTAATTTATAGGCTTCATTCAGACTTAAAATACTATTTTTCCAGGAGAGCTAAAATAGAAGCAAGAAGGGGAAAGAGAGGATTCTTACAAGTGTGAGGTGATTTTTGCTATGAAATAAATTGGTGGGAGATAATAGTCTGTAATGTCCTAAATATGAGGTGGTGGTGGGGTGATGCTTTTACAGAACAGAAAGGAAGAGTGATTTGGCAACAAAAATGAAGAGGAAAAGAGGACATCCCCACCTCTAGGGGTAACACCATGAGGATTCTGAGAAAAGAACTTTGACCTGAGAAGGCTACAGGAGAAGCAGTGCCTTCCCTGGAGGGAGAACAAGGATTCTGAGCAAGATAATGTCCATGGGGTGAGTCAGACGATACATGGAATTTCACTTATGATTGTCAGTGACATTCAGAGGGCTCAGCATGACTCAATCTTTGTTTAAAATGTTGTTATTTTGTTCATTGTGGAGGTTTTTTGCAGTAATTTTGATTCTTAAAACTATTTCATTAAACATTCTTTTTTTTATTATTTTTTATTTTTTGAGATGGAGTCTGGCTCTGTCGCTCAGGCTAGAGTGCAGTGGCGCAATCTCAGCTCACTGCAACCTCCACCTCCCGGGTTCAAGTGATTCTCCTGCCTCACCCTCCCAAGTAACTGGGATTACAGGTTCCTGCCACCACGCCCAGCTAATTTTTGTATTTTTAGTAGAGACGAGGTTTCACTGTGTTGGCCAGGCGGGTCTTGAATTCCTGTCCTGGTGATCCACCCGCTTCGGCCTCCCAAAGTGCTAGGATTACAAGCGTGAGTCACTGCGCCCAGAATCGTTAAACATTCTTAATATCAACTCCTGAGTGCCTTGTTTATCTCACCTTAGTCCCAGCCCACCCAAAAATCAGTTAAAAAATAAGGTACTGTGAATGGATAAATAATACTACGGGGTACACACCTAGACAATGGAATGTTACTCAGCACTTAAAGGAAATGGGCTATGAACCCATGAAAAGGCATGGAGGAACTTAACTAATATTGCTAAGTGAAAGAGGCCCATCTGAAAAGGTTCCATGCTGTGTGTGATTCCTACTATATGACATTCTGGAAAAGGCAAAACTATGGAGACTAAAAAGATCAGTGGTTGCCAGGGGTTTGGGCAGTGGAGGGGGAGGACGAACAGGGAGAGCACAGAGGATTTTTAGGCAGTGAAACTCTCACTGATACTGCAGTGATGAACAGAGGTCATTATACATTTGTCCAAACCCAAAAAATGTGTACCACCGAGAGTGAACCCTCATGGAAACTATGGACGTCTGGTGATGATGATGTATTAATGTCAGTTCATTGACTGTAACAAATGTACCACTCCCCAGAGGATGCGATAATAGGAGAGGCTAAGCATGTGTGGAGGGAGCAGGTGTATGGGAAACCTCTATACCTTCCTCTCAATTTTTCTGTGAACCTAAAACTGCTGTAAAAAAGTCTATTTTAAAAACAAAAATTTAAAAATAAGGTATCAATCAGTGTAGCAGCAAGGGAGAAACTCAGTGGTAGAGGTATATGCTATGAGGACACACACACACAAAACTCTAAATCAGAATCCTGGGGTGGGTGTTGAGAGAGTTATTCTTGAAATCACCGCCACAGTAACCCAGCTCCAGAGGGATCCAGCTATTAATACTTCTCTGTATTTTACTTTGTTCTTAAGTGTCTTAATATCTCAATGTGGCCACTTCAGATCCCAGAAAATGCTCAACTTTAAAATGCCACTAAAAATGTTAATAATCCCCTGGTTTTTTTCTACATAATGAAAGGTGAAGTGGCTTTTGGCACAGGAATATAATTCTCCCACCATCTTTACTGTTTATTAGATCACAAAACTATAGCACTCATGAGTCATAAACTCTATGACACTTGAGAGTTCACCCTGAGGGACGCGACTTTATGTGCAGTAAAGTGTGAATTACTGCATTTTCTGAAGGGATTCTAGCTGCCACTTCACTGAAATACAACCCAGTTGAGAACTTCCTCAGGACTCCTTGGTTTTCTATAAACCCAGTAGCAGACATATTCACATCACGAGTCCCTCTTTACAATGTAAAACCAACAAATTGTTTGTAGGGTTCAAATTGATTACCAGAAGAACAGGATCTCTTTTTCACGTTGGGTTGCGTACCATCTTCAGATTCCTATGGTAATAGTTGGTGTGACAGGGCAGTAATGGGCCCTGATTAGGTTGACTATTTCTAAGCAGGCAGAATCGAAAATTGACAAATTAAAATCCATGAAGATGGGGTTTTTCCCTAAAGATCAGCCAAACACAGAATTTACTTCCAATTCCCACCATGAAATCTAGGACATATGTGTTATTTTCTGTGCTTCAGCTTCTCTCTCCATAACACTGACAATGACAATTGTTAATATGCAGATGGCTGTGGAGACTGTAAAATTCGAACTCATGCATAGTTTTCCTACTGCCCTATTAAAATGGACTCAGTAAATTCAACCTGATTCAGTTAGTTTTATTCAGAGATAAGGGATTATTAAATTTGTCAAGTAACAGTTTTGCTGTTCTAAGATCAGGAGGTTTATTTAAAAGGGAGAACATTAGCAATCAAGGTAACAAAATTTCTTCTGAAGCAGAGCAAGACCCTTTAGATAAAGCAATTGCCACATGCACAGCCAAATCCCAACTCAGAAAGCAAACAACAAAACAAAAGAAAACAAAAGCAAACATGTTAAAATTTAAAATTCCTAGGAAAATCCCCAATATCATACCTCGGTTTTTATTAAACAGCCCCAGTGTATATCCAGAGAGAAAAAAAAAGCATTTTAATGAACTAAATATATAGTTCATTTATAAAGATATTAATATAGTTCATTTATATTTAAAGATATAAACATAAATATAGTTCATCATTTTAGTCAAGAATACAAATTAAAATAATCAGAAACACAAATGTCCTCGTGGCTAGATAAGTTCCTGATTTTTATCATAATTACAGTAGTCCGCCCTATCTGTGGTTTTGCTTTCCATGGTTTCAGTCCAAAAATATTAAATGGAAAGTTCTAGAAATAAACCAGAAGTTTTATTTTTCTTTTATATTTAATTTTAAGAAAGAGACGGGGTCATCCTATGTTGCCCAGGCTGGTCTCAAACTCTTGGCCTCAAGAGAGCCTCCTGTCTTGGCCTCCCAAAGTGCTAGGATTACAAGCACGAGCCACCACTCCCTGGCCAACAATAAGTTTTAAATTGCACACCATTCTGAGTAGTGTGATGCAATCTCAAACCCATACCCAAACCCTAATTTGTCCAGAAACTGAATTATCCCTTTTCCAGCATCTCCACGCTGTACATGGTACCTGCCCATTGGTCACCTGATCATAGCACTTGTGTTCAAGTAACTCTTATTTGATTTAATAACGGCCCCAAAGCACAAGAGTAGTGATGGTAGCATAATGTCATAATTGTCCTATTTTATCATCAGTTGTTGTTAATTATTCACTATGCCTAATTTGTAAATTCAGCTTTATCACAGGTACGTACATATAGGAAAAAATCACAGTATATATTGGGTTTGGAAGGTTTTGGGCATTCACTGGGGTTCTTGAAACACATCCTCTGCAGATAAGGGAGGACTACTATAATTATAATCATCAGTTCAATGATTTAATATTTTATTTGCAACATCTCAAATCTTACATAGGAAATAAAGATAAAAGTTCCTTCAGCTGTTTAATTTGCATGTGTTTTGCAAAACATATATGTACTGCTAATATGACAAGTAGTGCAAATAATCTGCAAATACAGCAAACATCAGCAAATCCCAAGTCTGAAACTCCTTTTCTAAAATGTTTCTTACGTGAAACCCAACTCCGATCATTTTCTTGACATTCTTTTTTAAAAAAGGACTCGAGATATTTATACTTAAAGCAGAAGCAAACCCAGGCCTCTGTCAGCTAGTAGAAAAATACGCTGTCCTCAATTCCTACAAATTTTCCAAAATTACAGCCACACAGAGCATTTGCTGTATAAATACATATATAAATACACACACTCTTACCTAAGATCCCTTAGACTACACTTCAAATGCCCAAGCCCACTGGGGTCTCCCCATCTAGACAAACCTCCTCCTCTCACGGTGAAATAATGCTAACTCCTCTTTTAGGCAATGTTTTCTGGTATTTATCAGTGTGCCTCACATGGCTGTTAAGTACCTATCTGTACTGCCTGCCTGGTGAAAAGGAACTTTCCTGAAGGGCAGAAAACACAATGTGGCATGCTATAGCCTCCCCGTGGAGCCCCATATCCATTACCTTTGGCTTTCAGACTATCAGGAGGTTGCTGACCCCCAACTCCTTTTATGTGGTGCTCCCACCCTCAGCCCTCTGACGGAGGACTCATTAGTGACTATATTTCAACTCTGCAGTGTCATCCCTATAGCTCATTAGAGCCCGTGAAAACCAAACTGAATGTCGTATTCTCTACCTCAAGGGCTTTCATGAACACACACAAGCTGCCTCTAGATAAGGAAGAAACTTGACTAGCAGTGAGGATAAGTCTGAGCCTGAGGTGGCATGTCTACACCCATGGGTGCATGGCGGCTTGCGCCTATAGTCCCAGCTACTTGGGAGGCTGAGGTGGGAGGACAGCTTGAGCGAGAAGGTTGAGGCTGCAGTGAACCATGATCATGTCACTGCACTCCAGTCTGGGCAACAGAGCAAGACCCTGCCTCAAAAAAAAAAAAAAAAAAAAAAAAAAAAACAAAACCCCCAAAAATCCCATGGGTGGACTCGAACTAGGCATCTGGAAGAAGCAATCAGTCCAGGGAAGGAAAATAGGGAAACAATCAGGGAGACAAGCGAAGATGAGAAACAGACAAGACTGGAGCTGGCAGAGACAGGATCTGACAGGTGCCCAGGTGCCCTTTAACTCTTGTGGGTCTTAGGATGTGCAGTTGGATTCCAGGAGATCCCTTGTCCCCTTCAATAAGCCCTATCTCTAAACATAAGCTACTTTAGTAGCTTTATACTCCTTCCAATTGAACAAATGCCAAGAAAAAGGCCCAGCTCACATGCTGGTTCACTAATTCCCATTGCATGATCCCCTCAATCTCTGTGCGCACACCATTCTATCCTACCCCTTCAGCCTCCACTTTCCTTGATCGCATTATCCCTGACCACTTTCTACCTCCTATTCTGATGATGGGCTGTCTGTCCTATTAGAATACACAATCCTTGAAGGCAGGGACAATATGATTCATCTGGTGTTCCCTCAACAGTGGCCAACCCTGGGATAGTACAGTAAGTGTCTGATAAATATTTAATGATTATTTCTGGTTAAGGTCAGAATCCATTCAAACAGGGACATTCAGTGTTTATTAAGTTCCCATTGGGTATTACAAATCTATTTCTTAAATAAGATATTCTAAATAGTTGTTGGATTACGAGATTGAGGAAAATAAGTATCTCAATGCCTTTCAATATTGTTCTTCCAAGTAGATATGACAGCTTATACAAATCACAGCATCTGCCGTAAGAAGCAGTAGATTAATATAAACAAGCACTCAGCTAAGAAAGACATTTAGGAAGAGCGACAAGTTAAGCTCTCACTTAGGCTAACGGGGCCCATTCATCCAGTCAGTATAGGAATCTGAAAAGCAGCCTACCTACCTGGTCATAGAGCCATTTTTATCGTTGAAAGTGAATGTATCAGTACATGAAGTGTTAAGAGTGCATAAGAGATTCCAAATACTAACAACCAGTAAAGAGGTAGAATAGAAACAATTTTAGATCCATATTAAAAGCTTATTATTGGTAGTCTAAGTAGTTTTGTCTACTGAAAAATACCTTGAAATCTGGTCACCATCGGAATGTTTTTGTTCCAAATTTAAAAAATCTGAAGCCTTTTTTTCACTATCTCTCCAAGTTGGAAATATATTGATCTCAGACAAGATGACATTTAAGTTGCTAAATACATAAAGCAAGAAAAGACACTGATGATATTTAAGAAAGCCAAGAAGAGAAATATTTAAAAAAAAAAACTTTTTAAAGACATATGTTGTCAGAGTCCTACAGAAACGTGTCTCTGTTCCCAACACAAAGGACAAATGGAAAACCTAAAAGTCCCTTTTGTAAACAGGGCACCTAGGACCAGTGGTGAATGCCAAAAGTCCTAAAATGACCAAAGGCATTTCAAAAACACAAAATCAAATGTGGCTAACAAAAGGCTGAAAACAAAGTTAATGAACAGAGTAAATGGAATTGGAAATTGCTACTAATTCTGAAAACAGTTTGCCTACTTTTCTATTTAGTCATTCAATTTTTAAATTCATTTTTAATCAAATTCTCAGAGATATTTCTTTTTGAAAACACTATAAAAACTATGTGGTACTAATAAATTGTTTTAAACTTATAAGCAGAAGGTCAATGAGTAATACGTGATGCGTTAGCACATCTTAATTTACAGGTCACTAACAGAGGTCAGCAACAAACTTGCCTGTGTTTTGCCAGAATTGCTGGAGACACTGAATAGTCACAAGAGAAAAACCTTTCATTTCAGACTAACTCAGGAACAAGAGTGACTAAATTTGATCATTACTGCAATTGAGTGACAGGTAGATGGGAAGGTTCACTTTACTATTCTTTCCACTTGTACATATGCTTAGAATTTTGCATTTAAAGCACTGAAAATTTAAATAAATAAATAAATTTAGTCCAGAGCAAACAGCCAGTTTTCTAAATTTATAACTGCATGTGAAAAAGGAAAAAAGCCCCAAGATCCAAATTATATCTGCATGACTGCAGCTAGCATATAGGAATATATACATGAAACAGAGAATCCAACGCTCTGTAACAAAATGTTTCGGAGCTAGCCTATCTTGTATATTTTCATCTTCTCAAAGCTTTTCCATACCAATTCCTTTTTCAAAGAACATATCCAAGAAGAGAGTAAGAAAAATGTCATAACTGAGGGATTCCTAAGTACCAGACATCATTGCAAATGTTTTATGTGTAGTACAGCATAATCCTCTGAGTTAGCGATTGCTCTATTTTATATAAGATGAAACTGGACCAACTAAAATAGATGCCATTTCTAGGCATTCAAAGAGTATGTTAATTATAAATTTTAAACTACTCAGACTTTGGCATATAAACCAAGACAAGGCATGTCCTAGACAATATATACTTCTGTTTCTGGATTTCAATGACATTCTTTCAATTTTTCTGGAATACAAAGAAAAATCACATCTTAAACTGTTCGCAACATAAATGCTTTGTATGATGAGGAATACTGAAAATAGAATCTCTAATTTAATTGAGAAAGAGAACTGGAAACCGAAAACGTTCTCTGCTTGCAACTTAATGAGGAGCTGAGAGGCAGCGTGCAGCTGATGAAACGCTACTGCAATAATGGGACGCATCAGCGTGCTATGTTTCCAAATGATGGCCTTATGTAAAAGCAAAGGCGGTAAAATGCTGCAGGGCGTTTGCATATTTCCCAATAATCTGGCCCAACTCTACTTCTGACATTCTACATAAATATATTGTTATAGCCACACTTTCATATTCAGAGTTGAAAAATACTGTCAAAGAACCTTGTTTGATGGCTAAGCTATTCTAATTTCAAAGAGCTGAATGAAAACAAATGGGGTGGGGGGGAAGATGGGAGAGAAACCAAAATAAATAGGCCGGGACACAAATGTGACAACACGAGCAGATGTGTACACATAGCCTAGATTCTCATATTCTCTCCCTTTCAATCTAGGGCTGATTTTCTTGTTTTAAAATATCCAAACCGGCTTCAACTTTTTTAGCCCTAGAGTAAATCCTACGGTCAGTAAAGCAATCCTTACATTTATACAGACCACTAATGCATAAAATATATCCATACTCACATATAGGTAGCCTGATCCCTCTATTCAAAAACTGTCTCACTTAATAAGAATCTTGGGATCTTTCCAATTCCAAAACCATACCATATATGTACCTGTGATTTGTCAGTCAATTTTCGGCCTACAAGGTTGGAAGGTGCCCATAGCAAAGTAATAATGGTCAAGAATGTACCAGGGCTTCTCCAAAGCAGGAGGCATCACACTACCGGACTTCAAACTCTACTACAAGGCTACAGTAATCAAAACAGCATGGTACTGGTACCAAAACAGAGATATAGACCAATGGAACAGAACAGAGACGTCGGAGGCGACACAACATATCTACAACCACCTGATCTTTGACAAACCTGAAAAAAACAATCAATGGGGAAAGGATTCCATGTTCAATAAGTGGTGTTGGGAAAACTGGCTAGCCATATGCAGAAAGCAGAAACTGGACCCCTTCCTGACACCTTACACTAAAATTGACTCCAGATGGATTAAAGACTTAAACATAAGACGTAACACCATAAAAACACTAGAAGGAAACCTAGGCAAAACCATTCAGGACATAGGCGTAGGCAAGGACTTTATGACCAAAACACCAAAAGCATTGGCAACAAAAGCCAAAATAGACAAATGGGACCTAATCAAACTCCACAGCTTTTGCACGGCAAAAGAAACAGTCAATAGAGTGAATCGGCAACCAACAGAATGGGAAAAAATTTTTGCAGCCTACCCGTCTGACAAAGGGCTGATATCCAGAATTTACAATGAACTAAAAAAGATTTACAAGAAAAAAACAAACAAGCCCATTCAAAAATGGGCGAAGGATATGAACAGATGCTTTACAAAAGAAGACATACATGAGGCCAACAAACATATGAAAAAATGCTCATCATCACTGGTCATTAGAGAAATGCAAATCAAAACTACATTGAGATACCATCTCACGCCAGTTAGAATGGCGATCATTAAAAAATCTGGAGACAACAGATGCTGGAGAGGATGTGGAGAAATAGGAACACTTTTACACTGTTGGTGGGAGTGTAAATTAGTTCAACCACTATGGAAAACAGTGTGGCGATTCCTCAAGGACCTAGAAATAGAAATTCCATTTGACCCAGCAATCCCATTACTGGGCATATATCCAAAGGATTATAAATCGTTCTACTATAAGGACACATGCACACGAATGTTCATTGCAGCACAGTTTACAATAGCAAAGACCTGGAACCAGCCCAAATGCCCATCGATGATAGACTGGACAGGAAAAATGTGGCACATATACACCATGGAATATTATGCAGCCATTAAAAAGGAGGAGTTCACATCCTTCGTAGGGACATGGATGAACCTGGAAAACATCATTCTCAGCAAACTGACACAAGAACACAAAATCAAACACCACATGTTCTCACTCATAGGCGGGTGTTGAACAAGGAGAACACATGGACACAGGGAGGGGAGCACTATACACGGGGGTCTGTTGGGGGGAGGGGGGATAGTGGGGGGGGTGGGGAGTTGGGGAGGGATAGCATGGGGAGAAATGCCAGATATAGGTGAAGGGGAGGGAGGCAGCAAATCATACTGCCAGGTGTGCACCTGTGCAACAACCTTGCATGTTCTTCACATGTACCCCAAAACCTAAAATGCAATAAAAAAAAATAAAAAAAAAAAAAAGAATGTACCAGGGCTTCTCCCATTGGATGATGTATACAATATACCTTCCAACTCGGTAAGATTAAAAAGACCACCTCAGTTGTTTGCTTTTTATTTATTTTAATTTCATACATATTTTAATTTCATACATACTATAAAATGAAAAAAGAGGCCGGGCACGGTGGTTTACGCCTGTAATCCCAGCACTTTGGGAGGCCGAGGCGGGCGGATCATGAGGTCAAGAGATAGAGACCGTCCTGGCCAACATGGTGAAACCCTATCTCTACTAAAAAAAAAAACCACAAAAATTAGCTGGGCATGGTGGTGCATGCCTGTAGTCCCAGCTACTTGGGAGGCTAAGGCAGGAGAATTGCTTGAACCCAGCAGGCAGAGGTCGCAGTGAGCCGAGATTGCGCCACTGCACTCCAGCCTGGCGCCTGGCAACAGAGCGAGACTCTGCCTCAAAAAAAAAAAAAAAAATGGAAAAAGAAAGGTTGAGAAATAATTCTTGTCTGAGAATCCCATGTTCAGTTAGGTATGTTCGAGTAGAAAGTTGGGCAAAGGAAATGGTTTTGCTCAACTCATCTAACAGCAGTTTTTGCTTTGTTCAGGCACTGCTGTCCTTTGCTGATCCTATTACTACAGACAAACAAGTGTTCATTTAAAGACAGAAGGTTAAAGTGGCAGAGAATAGATATTGTTAAAGGGTGGAAAAGAAAACAGGAAAAAGAGAATATATCCATAATTCAATAAAAAGAGATTATAAACAAAGCCACGTTCACCTGTCTAACTTTCCCAATTGGAAATCTCTGCCTGTATTTGAGGCTTACCTTGTTCAAAGTTCCCTCCAGCGACCTGCCCCACAGTATAAGTTACCAGAGACATCAACACCTTTAGGAAGCCGCTAGCTCTGGGAAGTGCACTGCATGTTATTAATAGGAATACAGAGGCTGGAGGAGGCTGTTTCAATTTCTCTCTTTAAAAGAGGAAGAATACTATGGGGACTCATCCCGTTTCTAGTTTAACTGACAATACGTAACACCTGCCTGCATTCTTCTACCATAAAGTGAGAACATGGCTTAAGACTGTGAGGACACAGTCTGAAGACTGAAGATGTAGCCTTCCTGGACTGCTCGGGTGTCAAAGAGCAATGATGCCCTTAATGTAGCACCTCAGGGTATCACGAGTGACAGGATGACAGGATAATCTCTCACAACGCTTTTCACACTATTATTTGTAATCTGAATTCCTTCTCTCCCTAGTCTAACCCACTCTTGGAAACAAGCTAATTTTTCTAAGAGTGTCTTGACCACAAAACATTCATGTTAAAAATCTCCCATAGCTCCCACTTATCTCCAGAATAAGACCCTCTAATTTGTAACCTCATTCTACCTTGGCAGTTTTCTAAATTTTCTTCACAATTTTATTGTATCAATACATTTATAGGGTCCTTATAGGCCACGAATGGTATTCAGCAACTCAGCAACACCTGACACAAAATCCTAACAGTGCCCAATAAATTCTGACTACATTTGCCTGTATTAAATTTGGGAAGAAACAGATTCTTGACATGCAGAATTGAAGAGCACTTCCTTTATTCTTCTCAATTCCCAAAGCCTTTGGTTTAAATAAAATTATGTTTTTTGAAAACTTCATTTCATCCCAAAGAAACAGGAAATAAAATCTAAAAATTCTAATTTTAGCCCTAGATTTCAGCATATGTTTCAAGGGGAATATTATTTTTGCTTTGTTCTATTTATATTTCTAAATTCCTCAGGCCAAAATTTCAGTATTGTAATAGTTCATTAAGGCAAGTGACCGCTTTATACTGTTACATGATGAATTAACTGCCAGGCACAGTGGCTCATGCCTGTAATTCCAGCATTTTGGGAGGCTAAGGTGGGCAGATCACTTGAGGTCAGGAGTTCGAGACCAGCCTGGCCAACATGGTGAAACCCCATCTCTACTAAAAATACAAAATTGAGCCAGGCATGGTGGTAGGTGTCTGTAATCTCAGCTACTTGGGAGGCTGAGTCACAAGAATTGCTTGAGCCCAGTAGGCGAAGGTTGCAGTAAGCCAAGATCGTACCACTGCACTCCAGCCTGGTTGACGGAGTAGGACTCTGTCTCAAAAAAAAAAAAAAAAGATGAATAATTGATGTAGTCATATTTGAGTTGTTTCCATGATGCTATGAGAGACACTTTTTGCTTCTAGTATAGAAGAGAGGAAAGGTACTTTTTTCTATCAAAGACGATAATAACAACTGAGGGTCTGTTGTGGTCATCTATGATTCATACAAACTACCATAAACACTAAACAAAAAGAACAATATAAGGATCTTGTGTGCTTAATGTGTTCCGGAAGCATACTTTGTGATATTACAAGCAAATATTTTCAGTCATACCATGGATTTATCACTTTACTATTGAGTTATCATGGCCTCTGCATTTGAAGTGGGTAAAAATCAACTGAAGACAAATCTGGACTATAGGCCAGCACTCTGCCAACTCTTGCCTAAAAAACACCTCTTTAGAAGTCTATCGATGGAAGGTTGGGCGTGGTGGCTCATGCCTATAATCCCAGCACTTTGGGAGGCCAAGGTGGGTAAATCACTGGAGTTCAAGACCAGTCTTGCCAACATGGTGAAACCCTGTCTCTACCAAAATACAAAAATTAGCCAGGTGTGGTGGCATGCACCTGTCATCCCGGCTACTCTGGAGGCTGAGGCACGAGAATCACTTGAACTTGAACCCAGGAGGCAGAGGTTGCAACGGGCCGAGATCATGCCACTGCACTGTAGCCTGGGCGACAGAGTGAGATTCCATCAAAAAAAAAAAAAAAAAAAAAAAAAAAAGAATTCTATCAATGGAAAGAAATAGTCACTGCAAAAGGAAAGCACAGGCTCCATTTTATGGGAGGCTTTCTCAGCATAACATGGATACAGAGCCCCTGCCCATATCGCTCCAGTCTCTGTGCCAGAAAAAAAAGACCATCCAGAAGCATCTGCCTAATGATGACTAGCGTGCTCTAGGTCAGAGCTAAGTGTTGGATAAAATCCACTGTAAGTCATGATCTCTAGAAATGTTAATTCTCACAACGCTTTGGGTCTGTAGGGCTTTTGCCTACAGAAGCCACAGTAAGTCTTTGTCTTAGCTCAAAATGCTAAGCTGCCTTACTGTGAATGGCTTAAACAGCAGAAATGTCTTTTGTCACAGCTCTGGGTGTCTTAGCAGTGAAATGCAGGTGTTGTCTTTCAAACCCTGAGGGTGGTAGGGAAAGGAGTATCTGTTTCCACAGCATGTTCCTCTGGTTGACTTGCTACTAAAGAAGCTATTTTACAACTTACACCCTTAAAACTCTTACACTCTTATAACTTATATCCATACAAGCTATTTTGCACCCTTACACCTCTGTAAGGGTGGGGTGGATACTGCAGACATCTCATAGCAGTGCAAGTGTTCCTGTACCATGGAAATAATTCCATGGTATTCCAGATCATTCCAGATGATTCCTGTTCATAGCCATGCAAATCAAGTGTGCTGGGGAAGGAATTTTAAATCTCTCCAAGTTGAAACGAACCAGTTTTAACATCTTACCATTCATCTTATTAATAAATTGAATAAAATATTTGACATGTGTTCAGTCTGCATGACAGACATGATTTTACCTTGTCAAAAATTACACTGCAACTGCTTTCTGTTCGCATCATGCTTGCTCTCTTATTGTTTCCCTCATTTAAAAATTTACATAGCTTGATTCCCAGCATATAACACCTCCTACTTCCTATCCTCTCTCTCTGGCCACTGCTCATCTCCATGGATGGTGCAGTTTCTCTGTTTGCCTTAAATGTTGCGAATTCCCCAAGGTGACTTCCTTGGGTTCTTCCCCACAGGTATCACTGAGTGGGCAAAAATGAGTGCAAGCACTTAGCGTAGTAGCTGACTCTTTGTGAATGATCAATGATGGTCTGGTGGTATTAGTGTCACTGTCACCATGTCAGTTTTTAGATTGCTAAAATTAAGATTTTACAAGCTTTTCTCCCCCTTTAAATAATAGGCCTTGTGAGGTTCATCATTGCACCCTTAGTACCCAGAGACATATGTCTGAGGAGGAAGAGGGAATGGCAGGGCTCTAGAAAAGGTATATCATCATCTTACATCAAAATGTATTTAATGAAAGATGTATTTAAAAGGGCCCAAAACAAGCCTTGTTCCCTGACTTGTACTTGCAGTGGAGTTCTGGTGGAAGGTTTGGAGGGACTCCTCATTTCTACCTCCCTCTCCCACTTGCCAGATCATGGGATCTAAGACTCTTAGGGCCCAGAGTCACTGGCGGCTTGGGATAGCACAGAGAACACCCCTGTTCAATGGAAACAGAATGCAACTGCCTATGGAATCCCATTTTCCTCGCTGCCACATGCAAAGTCAAAAGAAACAAGTGAAATCAATTTTAATTGCATAGTTACAACTCAGTAACATTTATGATGTATTTAACAATATATTTAAAACATAACCATTTCAATGCTGAATATATATAAAAGTGAGTGTGATCATTTTACAGGTTTTCTCACATTTTATCTTTGAGAATTGGTATTCATCTTATAGCACACATCAGTTTCCACTGGCCACATTTCAAGTGCCAAACAGCCACATGGGGCCAGTAGCTACAGTAATGGACAGCACAGGGCTAGAGGCTGCAGCATGGCAGTCTCTGGGAGAATGAAGAGATACGTAGGGACATAGTGACAAAGCAAGAGGGTGATTTGTTTAAATGCAAATCTACACTCACTCCTCTTCTTAGAAAAACTAAAGTCTGATGACTTCCTGTTGCCACAAAATGAAGACCAAATCCATTAAAATGGCTCACAAGGTATGATGTTTTGGCTCTTTCTTACTTATGGAGCCAATGTATAAGAATCTGGCTGGTTTATATCATCCCGCAAGACTTCCGTGGGTGGGTGGTAGGCAGAGGAGGATAGATAATACCAGAATTGCAAGAGGAAGGTGACAGCAAAGGGCTAATTCTCTCCACTCATGGTGGCCACCAACAAGAGCCACTCTGTGGCTTAATCCTTTGATACGGTTTGGCTCTGTGTCCCACCCAAATTTCATGCTGAATTGTAATCCCCAGTGTTGGAGGTGGGGCCTGGTGGGAAGTGACTGGATCACGGGAGTGGTTTCTAATAGGTAAGTACCTTCCCTCCAGTGCTGTCCCATGATAA
The DNA here is from genome assembly GCF_030222135.1 of Aotus nancymaae. Lineage (NCBI taxonomy): Eukaryota > Metazoa > Chordata > Mammalia > Primates > Aotidae > Aotus > Aotus nancymaae. The sequence continues at coordinate 29,785,211 of NW_026988435.1, forward strand.
TGTTCTCATGAGATCTGGTTGTTTCAAAGTGTGTAGCACCTCTCCCTTCATACTCTTTCTCTTTCTTGCTCCAGCCACGTGAAGATGTGTCTGCTTCCCCTTCACCTTCTGCCATGGTTGTAAGCTTTCTGCAGCCTCCCCAGCCATGCTTCCTGTACAGTCTTTGGAACCGTGAACCAATTAAACCTCTTTTCTTTATAAATTACCCAGTCTCAGGTAGTTTATTATAGCAACATGAGAACAGACTAATACACCTGGGGACAAACAACAGGCTAAAACAGAAAGTAAAGCTAACCAGGCATTAGTAGGATCTCTAAGGGGTGTTCCCGGGGGCAAGAAGAGTAACTTTTGCATGGCCACCATACAAATGTGAAAACATCTGGTTACTCATACATGAAACTAAGGGAGGAAAAACTTAGATGCAAACTATGAGACGTGTACCAAAACAGTTGATTCACCAGAAAAGGACAATTTGGTCAATGTTATAAACTAAATTTTAATTCTAGCCTCTAAAAAAAGTCGATTTAATACTCAGAATACATAATCAGTATGCATATATCCAAAAAATAAAATGGGTGCAAAGTACTGATTTATAAAATTTATAACTTATCTACAAAATTGTACTACAAGAACTCGTTAATAGAATTTGAGTATTATTTCCAAAATGGATACTTCATAAAAGTCATACCCAGGCAAAAGCTGATTTATTATCAACCCATACTTAGTAAATCAGCACCCAGAATGTTCTTGTAAAAATACATATAATGAACTTCAGTATTAGTGATTTCCACTATTCATCATTTCACATCATGTTTCATACTCCTTTCAAGATAAAAATTACTTAATATGTAATATATTGTGATGTTATAAATGCTTTTGCTTTTAATTAGAGATTGTCCGTGCTATCAAAACAAATTAGACCTTTTAATAATTTTAGAATTTATAATTTAAAATTAAAAAAATTTTAATAGTAATAGTAATTTTAATTAAACAATAAACATTCATTATCCAAGCAGGCTAAAGAAAAATTTCTAGTACAAACAGGATTACAACAAAAGAAAACAGTTGCCAGGCTATCTGCTGTTTATAATGAGTGTCAAGAATTTTGCTTTGCCAACAAGCATAAGACTGATTACTTCCAATGTTCTCAAGATGAAGTCACATGTCCTAGAAGAGATAAACTATCTAAGAAGTGTGAGATAAAATGCCTGGAACTCCAGCTATTTTAAATTGAACGCGAAAGGAGTAGCCTGTATAGTAACAGCAAAAAGACTACAAAGAATTGAACAAAAATGAAGATCTCCAAAAACTGGGAGGGCATGATTTCTAGGATATAAAGTTAAGTTAAAAAAAAAAGCAAAGTGCAGAACAGTGCACTTTTTACTTTTTTTTTTTGTACAAGAAGTAAAAATGTGTATTTTCTTTTGCCAAAAAAATGAATCGGGAACAATGAAAATGTTTATCAATACAGAACGGGTGAAAAGTGAGCTTTCTGAGTATAACATTTTAAAGAACAGGATAGTCAAAATGGAAAAAACTAAAATCTAATAGAATACAAACAGATATAAATGAAGTAAAATATATCAAGCTGGTAACAGAAAAAAAACATAATTCTAGCACTTTTAACCATAAGACCTTGACTGTAGAGCCATGGTGAGATACATACTAAAGATAAAAGGAAGTGTGGAGGGCTGGGCATGGTGGCTCATGCCTGTAATCTCAGCACTTTGGGAAGTCGAGGCAGAGGATCACTTGAGCCCAGGAGTTTCAGACCAGTCTGGCCAACAAAAGGAGACCCCCATCTCTACTGAAAATTAAAAAAATAAGTCAGGCCTGGTGGCATACACCTATAGTCCAGCTACTTGGGAGGCTGAAATGGGAGGGTCACGGGAGCCCAGGAGGTCAAGGTTGCAGTAAGCTGTAATCATGCCACTGCAGGTCAACCTGGGCGACAGAGTGAGAAAAAAGAAATATGTGCTGAGACATCCTAAACTTTACTGTTTAGTGATGGTCATAATATGACATCATAATTTTAGAAACATTTATAGGTATATTGTAGGGTAATACAAATACATATGTTAATGGTATGGTCAATCATTAGGAATCAAGATTTTTACTGTAAGGGTTAAAAAACTGATGCAAAATATAAGAAGTTAAATTTTTCAAAAAGGAATCCATGTGATCCAATGTGAACTACTGGCCACCAGCCAGGACTTACTTCTTGGCAATACTGCAGGATGCCTTCCTTGGTATCAATGCAGGTTTTGGTTCCTGATGGATCCGACTCCCACTTCCCATTCTGCACATTCATGTGCATGTTCAGTCTGCCACAGAACATGGCAATCTGGGGTTCAGCCAGCAGGCCAGCATTGCCATCAGTGGGTACCTGAAAGAAGAAGGTTCAGTTAGTTATAGAATCCATCGCTCCAAAGCAGAGGCTGGGGAGAAGAACAGGGTCAAGTATCAAAAAGAGTTCTCTTCTTGCTAATTCTCAGTTAGGAATCAGCCCTGTCTTCAGCACTCCTTTAGATGAAGTATCATATATGCCACAGACATTTCTAGTTACCTATAAGATAGTGCTTTCTTTTACACTAAAATAGAGAAGGAAATTACCAATACTGAAAGGGATTTATTCATGAAAAATTTATACATTTTCCCATATCAGATTTTGTGGTACCTGCCGAAAGGTTCTGACAACAAATAAGACGTTTTTCTAAAATAAATATAGTAACTGTGGAAGCTACCACATTCTCACAATAAAATCCAACTGACTCACACAGAGTACAATGCCTGCCAGGCCCTGCCTGATGACCAAGCCTGAAAGTAATATTGTGTGCCACCTCTCAGGACTGAGAGCATGGCATTGTTAGTTAGCAAGTGAATGCATTATGATTCTGAACAGAAAAATTTACTGTAGAATTCACCATCCCCAAATATAACTGAATATGCTGGCAATTCCACCTGGTTTTCCCCAGAATATTTTCTGGTTACCACTCTCTCAGCTCTTCAGAAGTCTGCTAAGGGTACTGGTGTCTCCTCTCCCAATCATCTGCAAGGAGCCAACAACTTCTCATTGGGAGCTCTGCATAGTACCTGCTGAGTAGTGAGAAAGGGGTCCTAGCTATTACCATTGCAGGCAATATACCACTTCACAAAAATAACTTCATGAAAAAGGGTGCCTTCTGTATTTTCAAACCCTTCTGTGTACAGGTATTACCTTTACAAAAATATTTTTAAAAGAGAAAATGGAAGTCCTGAAATAGCTGTACTATGTCATTTAATAAGTTCTGGTATCTCAAAAAGAAAAAAAAATTGGCAAGAGATGAAAAGTATATTCACAGGAGTAAAGGTGTTATTTAAATCAAGGAATCAAAAGGCATATTAATCATGATAGGCCCTCCCTTGTTAAAGCCAGCTGCTGGAGAAATGTGAGACATCCATGCCAAGAAGAATTAATTTTCAACAGAAGCCATTCATTCACACACTCAAGAACTGGGTGATTCCATGATAACTTATATCACTCCTAAAAACTGTCCACAGGAGGAAAAACACCAACTAAAATTGCACTGAGGAATTTCAGTTGAAGAAATGAAATTGTTTAGAACATTTCTTCCCATATAAATGTAAAATAAGATATATCTGGCCATTTTAGTTATTTTTGCACATATTTCATCCAAACACAACAAAGGACTTAAGTCCTTACAACAACAACAAAAAACACACACACAGGTCCTTACACTGAACCAAGTCATGAGTGTAAAAGCTGCTGGCAAAATCTCTAGAACCACGTTTTCAATTAACTTTTCCAATATTAACAAAATTCTGCCTTTCATTCTGCCAGATGGTTAAGTAAAAGCAGCTGATGTCAAAATATCTAGATCATCTGCAGAAATAGCTGGGACCCCTCAACTCCTCCATCTGAGCCCCTTGCCACTCCTGTGATTTCCATGAAACTGGGGGTCTCATTCTCTGATAGATGCAAAACAGCAGGCTAAGTAGAATGCTCTATAAATTTAAATTTCACAGCCTTCCTGAGGGATTAAGATGAAAGAAATTGTCTTGATCTTAGAAATCAAAATGCAAATGTTGCCAATCATACTGAAATAAGTAGTATGCATAATAACATTGCGAAAATGTTAAAGAAAGTCAAATAATAATCAGATACCCATGGATAAGGCCCTACATTAGATGCTATGGAGAGCCCTGACCGTAAGGAACGTACAATCCACTCATGGAACACCACTGTTCCCACAGTACTTTATTCTGTTCACCTTCCGAATTCATTCCTGTCCTGAAGATTTCCAGTCTTGGCAGCATGTTGCTACCTTATCCCTAACTGTAGGGAGACATCAATGAGCCTTTACCATAGCTAGTAAATACATTCTGTTGACTTAATCTCCTCCTCTCTACCTCAAACTCTCTCTGTACCTCTGTTTATCCACAATCTGTTCATTACAATGTCTAAGGAAAGTGGTGTACTATTCTTATTTTATTTTATTTATTTATTTATTTTTGAGACAGAGTCTTACTCTGTCACCCAAGACTGGACACTGCAACCTCCACCTCCCTGGTTCAAGCAACTCCCCTGCCTCAGCCTCCCAAGTAGCTAGGATTACAGGCACATGCCACCACATTCGACTAATTCTGTTGCATTTTCAGTAGAGACAGTTTCACCATGTTAGTCAGGCTGGTCTTGAACTCCTGACCTCATGATCTGCCCACCTCAGCCTCCCAAATGGCTGGGATTACAGGCATCAGCCACCGCGCCTGGCCTTGCCCTTGATTCCATTTCCTCCTCAAAAGGAGCATTTAATTGACAATTTCTCTCCCCATGGAGCCAGCCTCCAAGAAGGCCCCCAGGAGTCCCAGCCTCCTGCTGTTCATGGACCTTGGACAATCCCACAATGTATCAGGGTTTGTCTGTGCAACAAATGGAGTACAACAGAAATGATGATGGTGTAACTTCCAAAGACGTACATATTAGACTTAAAAATGCTGCAACTCTTTTAAAAACAAACCTTTGCTACCAGAAATGTCAGGAAGGGCATGATGATATGTAACATCCAAAACAAGGTCATGAAGGGCATCACAGTTCTTCATTGCTCTCAGGGATCACTCACTGTGAGGGAGTCAGCTGCCATGTGCTGAGGCATTTGATGCTAAAACCAGGAATGCGTCTGGCAAAATACAACGGGCCACCCTACCTGACCAGTAAATGCTTCTTCATTTTTTGCCTCTATTGACTTAACTTCCTTTTATTTCTTCTGTTCTTCACTTTGTCATCCTCGCTGCTCCTTGACTTTACAGATATTTTAATGCCATCTGTTGGCATATGTGTGTACGCTGATTACCAAAAGTGGTAGTTTTTTAACCCCCCACCCCCTCTCCAGACGGAGTCTTGCTCTGTCGCCAAGGCTGGAGTGCAGAGGCGCAATCTTGGCTCATTGCAACCTCCACTTCCCAGGTTCAAGCAATTCTCCTGCCTCAGCCTCCAGCGCAGCTGGGATTACAGGCACGCACCACCACGCCCAGCTAATTTTTTAATAGGTTTAGTAGAGACGGGGTTTCACCATATTGGCCTGACTGGTCTGGAACTCCTGACCTTGTGATCCGCCCACCTCGGCCTCCCAAAGTGCTGGGATTACAGGCGTGAGCCATCGCACCTGGTGCTACATATTTTTTTCAAATAAATTGATTATGATTCTCTAACTGTCTTATGTTCTCTTCATTTTTTAATGCCATCTGTTGGCATATGTGTGTATGATGACTACCAAAAGGTGGTAATTTTTAAAACTTTTTTTAAAATAAATTGATTGTGGCTCTTGCCTGTTATCCCAACACTTTGGGAGGCCGAGGTGGGTGGACCACAAGGTCCAGAGTTCGAGATCAGCCTGGTCAACATGGTGAAACCCTGTCTCTACTAAAAATACAAAAATTATCCGGGCATGGTGGTGTGTGCCTGTAATCCCAGCTACTCAGGAGCCTGAGGCAGAAGAATCGCTTGAACCCGGGAGACAGAGGTTGCAGTGAGCCAAGATCACGCCACTGTACTCCCGTCTGGGTGACAGAGCAAAACTCCATCTCAAAAAAAAAAAATTGATTATGACCCTTTGTCTTATGTTCTCTTCATTTTAACAATCAGAGTTTAGACTAGAAAATATATGCTTCAGTTCCTTTCAGGTTTTCCACCAGATGAGATTTAATATTTAAAAATAAATATATAGAGAATTGTGACAAGTAACATGCTCTATATTCTTCAAGTGGAGAGAGTTTAATAATTTAAACTTCAAATCCTCAATAATTAGGGAAAGCTGTTGAATTAGAAACTGTAAAACTGGTTGTATGTATAGACCTTTTTACATTTGACATTACAAAAGACCCTTCACAAATAAACATCAACTCACAAAAGCCGTGTTTCTCAAGCAAAATTTTTTTCCAAACTAATATCAAGTGTGTACATGGAAATCAGAGCAATTAGCTAGGAGATACTAATTGAACCAGAAGACTCCCTATTCTTACTGAAGACCACCTGCAAAGAATTCCACAGTTTCACTACTTATTCCTGTCTCCCTTAATTAAAACAAGACAATCCACAGCATCCTCAACTGTATCAAATAACCCATTTAAGAAACAAAGCCTGGTTGCTAAGCATAGTCACTCCCTGGCATTCAGCCAGAAGGAAATAAGGTCATACAAGAGATTAACATTGCCATCCAAGGGTTAACTCCCTTTCCCTGAATGAAGCCTCAAAGAAATGACTTAATAAATCATACACAAGGTCCTGTTGAGGATCTTTTAATATGGACACTCTTAAAATTAAAATCTTTTGAGTCAGATATTCACTGCCAGTAAAAATGCATACTATGTTACAAAGTCATCCTAAAGATAATTATTCCTAATTTTTTTTAACATTTTTCTTTTCTAAAAGAAATATAAATAACTCAGTAGATGGGAAATATGACCACTTAAGTACTACATTTTAGTTCTATTTATGTCTTAACACTATTCTGAGTTAAGGTTACTTTGCAAACATCTAAGACAACATCTAAAAGATGAGAACCCTGGTATAACTGGCCATTGGTGGTCTATGCACTTCTGAGACTGAATATGAAGGTAATTCTTGTAAACAGAATGACTTTCCACTGACATCATAAAACTGAAGATGCTTTCCCATGGGAAAACAGTGTTCCTGACAATGAACAAAATAACCAGCTAAAAACAATGAAGCATTCACAAATTGCCTCAAAAACAAGAGGCTGTTTACGGAGTGCTGTGAACTACAGAGACATACATCTTAAACTTAAAAATGCAGCAACTCTTAACAGAAAAAGATATATTTTTGTTACCAGAAAAAAAATATTTTTGAGCCACAATACTGAATACTGAAGTGAAATGGACTTTCCAAAGCTATTTAGATAGAAAGTGGCTTTAAAAGAGCCTAAGGGGACCACATAAACAAATATAAACATATATACCTAATCTGGACCAGACTGCAGAGGTGAACCTGGAAACTCTATGCCTGCAGTTGCTACAATTTTTAGTTAAATGCAAAGCCACCTTCTTGAACAAGTTCTCTTGTTGTCCTTTCAAACAAGGTGTTCCCTTTCTCCAAAAAGTTTCTGTTATCATCCAGGAGATCAAAATTCCTTATAGAGCATGCTTGGCAGCACTCCTCCCCAACAGGGTCTCAACTAGGAGGGAAAAGTGAACAAGGAGCTCTCTGTTTTGCTGGCTGAGAGGTCCTGCTTGGCAAGGAGAGGGCACAGATCCATAGCTTAGTTGTATCCGTGAATTTATGTCATTTTCAGGTTTCTGGCTAATGAAAGCCATATGTTTTCATTTTCTGCATTTGAACCAACTGCTCACTGGTCTAAAGAGCTGGCCTATAACGAAGTATTTGGCACTTTTTAATCAGTTCAAACTTCTTCGAGTCAGATTCTTGCATACTCACAATTTTATTTTATTTTTATTTTTTGAGACATAGTCTCACTCCCTCACCCAGGCTGAAGTGCAGTGGCAGGATCTCGGCTCAATATAACCTCTCGCCTCCTGGGTTCAAGTTATTCTCCTACCTCCACCTCCAAGTAGCTGGGATTACAGGCACGTGCCACCATGCCCAGCTCATTTTTGTATTTTTAGTAGAGACGGGGTTTTACCATGTTGGCCAGGCTGGTCTCGAACTCCTAACCTCAAGTGATCCTCCCACCTCAGCCTCTGTGAGCCACTGTGCCCGGCTTTGCAGCGATACTATTTCTATCACAACCGTGGTTTCCTGACATAAATACAGGATTCCCTTAACCTGGGCATAATTCAACTCTACCCCATAAGAGTGCTTTAAATTTTAATATTAAAACATCTAAATTCTCCACTGTCAAATGTAAAGAACTGTTTTCTAGAATCATAATCTAGAAAATTTGAGAGTGAACCCCTTTCAAGGGAAATAATTCATCTGTAGAGTTTTCTTTTAAATGCCAAAAAAGTATTTCCAGCGGAAGCGGAACATCTGTAGTTGCTTATTTCATCACTAACAGAGAAGTGAAATTAAAACTAGGATCCCAGAAGTGGACCCTAGGAGGGAGGAAAAGGCGGCGGGGCGGGGTAAGGACAAATCCAAGGCCATTGGGTTATAGAGACAGAGAAGGGAATTCAACCTATTCCGTCAAGGGTTCTGTTAATGTGATCAGGCTGTCTCTCAAATTAAAATGGAAAATTGCAATTTTCCAAGGCTTTGCCCCTGTGTGTGTGTGCATGGATTTGCGGTGAGCAAAAACAGAGAAGCTAATAAGATGTGATGACTGAAACTGCACGTGGTTTCTATTTACCCTTGTGGAGAGTCACCACATCTATTCACAGCTACTACTTGCTGCACAACTATTTCAGAGCTTGAGTTTCAGCCTAAAAATGATTTGCCACAAAAGCGAATGGGAGAAAAACAATTCCTTTCAGAGAAGTAATCTACATATTTCCCTCCTGGAAACTTGACATTCTTTTTGGGGTCACTGTTGATCCAGCTTCAAATGACAAGCTAGCCTCCCTTGATGTTTTTCATGGCCTCTGTTGATACTAGGTTAGGGCAAAAATCACAATTACTTTTGCACCAACCTGATACACCAAGCTTTCTTTCTACTCAAAGGATAGATGTTCTCAGGTTGACCCAAAAGTCCTCTCCTCTCATAACAAGGTCAGTAAGTCATGCTTGTTGCTAGTGCCCAGTAGGAAATCAAGAGGTCCATCAATAGCAGCCTTTGTTATTCACCACTCGTGAAATTAATAACCAACATTTGAAGCATGTATTTAGGCAGGCCCCAGAAAGAGTGGCATCTACTGCTACAACTGATGTAAATGGATATAAAACTGGAATTACAAAAAAGTAGCATCTTATGCATAGCAACCAAACTCAGTCTCAAAAATAGTTTACAGGGAGCTGAGGTGGCTCAGACCAGCTGTCCTGGAGCTTGAAGAGGCGAGGCTACATGTTCGAGGCCAACCTGGGCAACGTAAGAACCAATCATTCATTAAAAAAAAATAGTTTACAATCCAGTTAATGTCCATTTAGTCCTAAAAGGTGAATGTTTTAACTTCATATATATATATGCACACACACACAAACAAGTACGAAACCACACACATACTATACCATGTATACTTGTGACTAATGTTGTCTCTTTCATTGGTAAGACTAATACTTTTCAAGGTCACTTTGATGTAAAAGCAGTTTGTCTCTTTAATTCTGTCTTTACAATTTTGTGTGTGTTTTGATTTTTGAGACAGTCTCGCTCGGTCACCCAGGCTGCAGTGCAGTGGTGTGATCTTGGCTCACTGCAACCTCCGTCTCCCAGGTTCAAGCGATTCTCATGCCTTAGCCTCCTGAGTAGCTGGGACTACAGGTCTGCACCACCACACCCAGCTAATCTTTGTATTTTTAAGTAGACATGGGTTTTTTTGCCATGTTGCCATTCCTGACCTCAAGTGATCTGCCCACCTTGTCCTCCCTAGGTGCTGAGATTACAGGCAGGAGCCACCATGCCTGGCCTGTCTTTAAAGTTTTACTGACATGTTTCATACAGTCATCAAAGGGAAAAATATATATATAGAGAGAGAGTGTATGAGATCTTTATCTTATTCTGACTGTCTCAATACTGCCTTGACCTTGTGAACATGGAGATAGAAAAAGGAATAGAGGCAAAAATCAAAGCATCTACTAAGACCTTTGCTCATTATCTCATTTGACTCAGAAAAACCAAGATAAGTCACTTCTGTATCTAGTTAGCTAATCAGAGGGCTCAAAACCCGCCTAGGAGTCTAATCAAGAGTGTTACTGCAAAGCACATGCTTGCTTTTTGTCATAACAAGCCAGCTGGAATTCCCGGTACTAGATCCCAAGCTTTTTCATTTTTCAACTTGAATATTATTTTCAAGTACTTTCTCCCCATGGCAGTTCTATTTTGCATGTCTTTGTTACTGGATTTTTAAAAAATTACTTTAGAGCAAGTAAAACTGGAATAAAACCCACAGCTTAAATGTCTAATATGCATTTCTCAAATTTCAATCACTAGATGTTAATATCTACTAACCTTTGGTAGTTTCCTCTTTAAGAAATCTCTCCTGAAATGCAAACACAAATGTCTCCAAAGTTAGTTCTTTCCTTAAATCAAAGGCAGCCAACTGAATCTGCAAACTAGGATTCCAAATCTCCCAAGATTCCAACTATTAATGTTAATCAACCTTTACCTTATATAATGTATATTTTCTAGTTTTTCAACAATTGACATATACCTACCTATGTACACATAGACCTGTATATACACCTGCTGTACAGCTACCTGTATGGCATGTAGCGGTAAGTGCTAGAATAAACACACACACATATACACACAATTTAAGAGTTCAATTTGCACAAATCTCAAATGCTGGTGCTTTGCTAAAATCTCATTCTAGAATTAGTGCATTTAAGTCCATGTTGCTCACAAGGTAACTGGGCTCCTGAGAGATAGTGGTTTGAATGGCATTCACTGAAAGAAATTTGATATTAACAAATAAATGATTTTCCAGTATGACTTCTGGTTCTGACAGCTAGGATAGATTAGCACCCAGCACAGAATATAACAAAGAAAAATCAAAATCAATTATTCTTCTTCATTTTTGGTACAAGACATACTCTACATATATTCAATTTCTAAATTTCTACTGTTGTCTATCAAATGTAGCCAAGCTAAGCTACAATCAGCTGACCCTTGAGCTTGTGGACCATAATAAATGGTAATTGTTTTAAGCCACTAAATTTTGGGGTGGGTTTGCAAATTTGCAGCATTTTTGTGGCAAGAGAAATTAACATAGGCATGTATTTGATAGGAATAACTAAAATACTAAGCGATAGAATCAAGGCAGAGCATTATTTCAGAAGGTAGAAACTTTCTCAAATTGCTTTTTTTAAAGATACATGCAACATCCTATTTACTGCTTCAAATAATTCTTCGAAGTATTAGAGGACAGGAAAGAGAAGATGGAAAAACAAGCTAATGTACTTATAAGCTTCATCAATAGAGCCCCAGATGACCACAGGATTTCCTGCTGCATCAAATAAAATCTAGAAGGATGTAGTCGCATTTTTAGATAAACAGTAAAAAATGAAATAAAAATAGGGTCTGCGTTGTGGTGGCTCACGCCTGCAATCTCAGCATTTTGGGAGGCTAAGGAAGGCGGATCGTTTGAGGTCAGGAGTTCAAGACCAGCCTGACCAACATGGTGAAACCCCATCCCTACTAGAAATACAAAAAAATTAGCCAGGTGTGGTAGCTCATGCCTGTAGTCCCAGCTACTCGGGAGAAGGAGGCAACAGAATCACCTGAACTGGGAGGTGGAGGCTGCAGTGAGCCGAGATCATGGCAATGCACTCTAGAGCAAATCTCCATCTCATAATAATAATAATAATAATAATATAATAATAATAATAATAGACTGAGCGTGGTGGCTCATGCCTGTAATCCCAGCTACTCAGGAGGCTGAGCAGGAGAATCGCTTGAACCCAGGAGGCAGAGGTGGCAGTGAGTCAAGATTGTGCTACTGCATTACAGCCTGGGCGACAGCGTGAGACTCCGTCTCAAAAAATAATAATGAATAATAAAATAAAAATAAAAAAATAAACCTTGGAGGGAAAAAATATTTTATCAGGGGAATTTAAAGAAAACAGAACTAGCTCATCTGAAAAAAATGAGGTCATAAGACATGTGAAAGAAAATCACAAGAAAGTACCCACTGAAACGAACAACAGTGATGGAGAAAGATTTGGGTTGGAAAGAACCATCCTGAGATGATGAGCACCTCGTCAACAAGCCATTTAAGATGGACAGTCAACCAGCAGCATTTCAGAAGAGATTACTGAAGTCAGTAGAAAGTCAGAGACTCACACTTTTCCAAAGTTTTTAAGCAGTGGAACCTCGCACTTAAAATCTGTGGGAAACCCTCATAGCTGGGCACTTCCCTGCCACCTCGAGACAGCAGGACCAGCCCCTCTTCTTCCTCCTCAGCCTGTACAACGTGAAGAGGAGGAGGATGAAGACCTCTATGCTGGTCTACTTGCACTTAATGAATTTTATATTTTCCCTTCCTTGTGATTTTCTTTAATAACTATTCTTATAAGAAAGCTGGGGAAAAAATAAGTACATTATACATATGCAAAATATGTATTGTTTATGTTATCAGTAAGGCTTCCTATCAACAATAGACTATTAATAGTTAAACTGGGCTGGGCACGGTGGCGCGGTGGCTCACACCTGTAATCCCAGCACTTTGGGAGGCTGAGGCGGGCAGATCACAAGGTCAAGAGATTGAGACCATCCTGGCCAACATGGTGAAACCCAATCTCTACTAAAAATACAAAAATTAGCCGGGTGTGATGGTGTGCACCTGTAGTCTCAGCTACTCGGGGGGTTGAGGCAGGAGAATCACTTGAACCCAGGAGGTGGAGGTTGCAGTGAGCCGAGATTGCACCACTGCACTCCAGCCTGGCAACACAGCGAGACTCCGTCTTAAAAAAATAAAGTTAAATTGAGGAGGAATCAAAAGTTATACACAGATTTTTGACTGCATAGGGGTTAGCACTCCAACCCATTATTGTTCAAGTGTCAACTGTATACGGTCGAACATCTTAAACCTGTACTACCTAACAGGGTTAAAGCACGAGCCACCTGTGGCTCATGAGCCCTTAGAACAAGGGTAGTGAGACTGAGAAGCTTTTCATGTTATATTTATTTACACTTAATATAAATGTAGACTCAAAAACTGTTATAACATCCCATTATTGAAAAACAGACTTTATATGCAGCATATTTATGTCCATATATATATTTATGTCCAGAACTTGGGTAAGTGAATCTACTTTCTGACTATAAATTTTATGAACCTGAAATAACAAATTTTTTGATGAAGATTTATTATTCCAATTCAGATGCGTTTTAAGTGTAAAATATACACTGGATTTCAAGCACGTCCTCCTGCCTTGGCCTCCTAAAGTGCTGGCATTGCAGGAATCAGTCACCATGCTTGGTCATAAATATTTTATAGTATAAAAATTATGATGTTAAAAAAATAATTTTTTAAATTTAATACATGCTAAGATCATGATAATTGGGTTAAATAAAATACATGACTAAAATTAACAACAACTACTTTTTAAAATCTGGCTGCTAGAATATTTTAAAGTCTGTAAGTGGCCTGCAGTATATTGCTGTTGGACAGCACTGCCCTTAGCATGCCAGAAATAAACCAGTATAAAATACACAACACAGTAACAGGTAATGTACATAACAACATACTACACATTTGTTCTTTATTAATCTTCCTGCATATCTACCATCTCCTTTTAGGCTTTTTTATAAGTTCTTGGAAAATAAAGATTTCAATTACTTCAATTGGCATAGATTAGCACATACCTAGCCAGGAACTTCATAAATATTTTATATATATTTAATAGACAGGGTCTCATTCTGTTGCCCAGACTGGAGTGCAAGGGTGATCACAGCTCACTGCAGCCTCAAATTCCTAGGCTCAAGTGATCCTGAGTATCTGGGAATACAGGCCTGTACCACCATACCTGGCTAAATTTTTTTGTAGAGACAAGGTCTCAGAATGTTGACCAGGCTGGCCTCAAATTTCTGGCCTCAAGTGTTCCTCCTGCCTTGGTCTCCTAAAGTGCCAGGATTATAGGAACCAGTCACCACGCCTGGCCATAAATATTTTATATTTAATGTATTATATAAGGTAGGACCAGTTATGGTTTATGATCTACACACTTTGGGTTCTCCTGCAACTGGTAAGAATCTGAGCAGAGGCAAATAGAATGATACTGCAAACACATGCGCTGAAGCTTTTAAGGAGATGGTAATCAATCCTTGCAATCTTTAGATCTGATTGATTTTGTGAACTTCTTAACTTTTCTTCTATTTTTTTAGACCTCTGTAAATGATACACAATTTGTACAAAGGCATAGTTTTTTTAAAAAAATTAAATGTATTTTGCTTACACTTAATGTATTTCTAAAAGGAAATATTTCAAATCTGAAAGCAGTCTAATGCTATTAAATAGACCACGTTCCTGCTCATACCTCACATGTGGCTATGTGAGCACAAAATCTTGTAATTATACTTCTCCCAGCAAAGGACATGCAAATTTCATCACCAAACACTCATGCTAGTGCAATCACAGTCCGTCAAGCCATATGTGTTGAAATCTGTGTAACAAAAGCAATGTGGGCCACACACAGCTCCCGCCCAGCCCTCTCTGGGAGGTAGGTGTGTATGCAGAGAAGACAGTGGGATGAGAAATGGAATTCCGGCATGTTGGTCAAGCAGACTGATCACCTGACACTCGCACGGAGATCATATCAAATTTCACCATGTCGCAGAGTCAGGACCAAACAAATCCCAAAGTTAAAGCCTCAGTATCATCTGGGTGTTGCTGCATAGACCTAGCCAAGTATGTCTAAGAGTATGAGCTCTAGATACAATTTATTTTATTGCCCTGAAATAGAGTATCCCCACATAATTTTGAAGTTAAACTGTAATTATATCCCTGGGGGTCACTCCTCATACCTGGACAGTTAGGATGTAGTCATGTTATTCATGGTACCTCACTCATCACCTGGCAGATATACACAGATCCTCATCTTTTATGCAATATCCTATTCATCATTAAATAAGGACGCAACACTAAAATGAACCTGTACTTTATCAGTGGTACTTTACAGCACTACAGCAAGTTTTCCAGAGTTTACGTCTTACGCCAATATGCTTAATGCACAAGTAATTGCAAACTTAACAGGTTTCTGGTTCTTACATTTTTCCCATTTATTCTCATTTACCCATTGCAATGTTGACCCATTCGGAACGTACAGCACAGGCAAAACAGAGCACCAACAGATCATTCTAGAAGAGAATAAGTCTTTGGAAAGCTGCAAGTGGGAATATAACGGAAAACAAGCTTCCAGAAAAGGTAGGAGGTCTACCATTTAACTAGAACAGGCCCAGTAGAGCCGTATCCTTTGTCAGCCCAGAAATTTATCCCAACCCTATTTTCCTATACAGTTTCTACCAGCTTTCAGGCTTCAGGCCATCGTAAAACCAACATAGGTGGAGAGGCAATTCAGGCTAGGATGGGGAGAGGTCATTGTAGGATTTCCAGTTCTGGGCTACAGTGAGGGAGTCAGTATACATTTCTGGGTCTGGTACAAACATTGCACATTGTCCATACTCTTTAATATCTTTATAATTTCTAGTACCAAAGTGGTATGAAAATACTAATGAAGTTAAAGACCTTTACCAAAATGCTAATTTTCCAGCTAAGTTATCATATTGTCCTTCAATGTGCATTAAAATCTCAGAGCAACTATAAGAAGATTGAGTACCCGTTAAGCTCAGAGTCCAGCTAAACTCTCTAGAAAGTCATTTCAGTCTGACTTCCTACCAGCATGAAGCAGAGCAGTTCAGAACATATTTCAAGTGAGTCAGCCTGCTGTTACCAATGCCAAATTTAAGGCACTGGTATGTTTTATCACAAGCCCATGAGCTTGTGATTTGATAAAATGGTACTAACTGGTCCTTGCCATGAGTAGATTCTTCTCAAGGAACAGTATGAAGAAGAGCATAAATAAAAGAATTTTATTAAAAGATTTTAATAAAAATCTTTTTATTTTATTAAAAGATTTTAATAAAAATCTTTTTATTTTATTAAAAGATTTTAATAAAAATCTTTTTATTTTATTAAAAGATTTTAATAAAAATCTTTTTATTTTATTAAAAGATTTTAATAAAAATCTTTTTATTTTATTAAAAGATTTCTTAAAGGTCATTAACCCAAGTCATATTAGAAGAGACCACAGGCAAGCAGATAAAAGAATTTACTCCATGAAGGCTCACTGAAATGAGAATTCAGATATTTGACATTTACTTTTGTTCTTATGTCTCATGTGTACACATAAAAGCACACACATTCACATGGATGTACAGTTAGTAAGAGGCCACCTGCAGTGAGAACAAGTGAGATTATAAATAAGTATATTACATAAGAATTCAAAATAAGAATTCCTGACTTTTCAGGAAAGGGCATTAAATAACTTACGATCTTAGACCTTCGCCTTTCTATTTTCAGCACAGTTACAGAAATATTGCAGGGACAGAACATGAAGTGGCTTATTTTTGATAAGCACAAAGGATATTTACATTATATCCTTTGGTTTATTTCCTTTCAAAGTGTCGTAACATTTACTTATCAGCCTTTACTGTGGGCTTCTAACTCTCATACTGTTGTGTTTTTATTACTAGTACTTTTGGTCTAGGAGAAAACTTCTTTACAAACATAATAGAAATTCAGTGAGAATATTAACCTGACACAAAAAAACAAGATAACTTTCAAACAGCATTCTTGTTCATTGTTCAAACTGTATTCTGTTAACTTATCACTTTTAGTGTAAGCCAAGATTAGTTCTTCTCCTGCAGGCTTGTAACACCAAAGAATACTCCAGGTTCAAATCTCAGGCTATTCGCTTAATAAGCATGGGTAGATCGTCCTTCTTAAACAACTTACACCAAGGCACTACCAAAGAAGCTTTCCCTTTCTAGAGCCCTCAGATTCACAAAAGGAATTTTCAAATTGCCATTTCTATCAGAATAAAGGCTATCAGGAACCACAATACTAGGAGAAAATAATTCTGAAGGGAAGGTGGCAGTGAAGACTCTATTTTCTTGGCTATATTTTTTTAAAGTTGTTGCCGAAAGAACAGAAGACCGGGAGCCAAAAATTACACTGCAGTCTTACTCTTGGATGTTATGTTAATGTCAGTCAGTGACACAACATTGGAGGCAATTTGATATTGACAATGGTAAAAATATGCGGATGCCATTATTAGGAGGATGCAGTTAGTGACGGTAGCGCCTCTAAGTATTTATCTAAGAGAAGAAAAGAGAATATCGAACATTTCTAGTATATAAGGCAAGGATTTCTACTTTTTTTTTTTAATGTGCAAACAAGACAAAAGTTACTTCACTGTCTAGGGGTTGTTCCCTCTTGATCACTGGTCTGACCCATTCCCTACTCTTTGCCACTGGCCTGATTCTCTCACTCCCACATATAAGCACTCAATAAATACTTACGCAAACAATTAAGAAACACCTGTCATGGAAAACACTAACAGTAATAAACTAGAAGGTAGAAAACGTAATTATTGACAAAGGCGTGGAACAATACAAAATAAATTCCAACTAAGATACCTGTGAATTTTTTTATTATAGCACCAGGAGAGTAATTTCGTAACAGAGAAAAGAAAATGTGCACCCACACCTCTGTCTTTACTAATTCCTAAATACCTGTTACAGTTCAACTTGTCCACGGACCACAGGCTCCTCCTCAGAAAACAAGAAGGCTTAAAAAGCAAGACAATCTATTAGCTATGTTGCTCAATAAATTTCAATGTTAATTTCTTGAGTCTTATGATAACACATTCCTGAATTCCTCTGTAATTCAGGTAACATTTTAAAAATCAGATTATCTCACTAGACTCCAAGAACTACATAAATAGTGTGGGCAGTCAGACTTCGAGCGTGCAATCAACTTTTTTTTTTTTCCTGCAGCTAAAAGCCTTCAGCAGCACAGAACTGATTGTCAGAGATTTCAGTGTAACCTAACACCTAAAGTGAATGACTAGTGTACAAAAATACACTTGAAAATACTACGAGGAAGACATAGAAACGGATTGTTGATGGCTAAGCGATGCAGCAAATGCTGATGGTTATCAAACACATGCCCTTCCCACTCTACACAGATAAGATTTCAGAGTTGGTTAAGTTTGGGGCAAGTTCTGGCTTGATGCCTTATATTCAGATAAACATTTCCCAGGCAGTAAACACGTTCAAGGCTGGAAATGGCAGGGTAACCCAAACATCTCTCACCTTGATGGACATATAGTCAAGTGGTGGAGACACAAATGAGGCCACACTGGCTAACCAAAGGTGCTGGAGTTGTTAATGCAGAGTTCTGGCAAGGGTGCATCGAAGCGCTCTCAGGGAAGAGTGACTAGTTTGACTTGGAGAAGGAGAAGGAAGGCAGACCAAAGACCAGAGCAGAAAACGTGTCCAGGCTGAGTGTAGGGAGAGCCATTAAAGGTAGCACAGGGCTAGCATTCGAATGACCCCGAATTTGTACTAAATGTGCGAAGTCACTCGGAGCTGCTGCCACATTTCAAAAGAAGCAAGAGCAGCATCCCACCTGTGTATGAGGAGGATGCAGGGGCCACAGGACAACTTCCATGGGCCCCTTCCTCTCTTAAAAAAGTAATAAAAGCTATATTTTACAGCTGTGTTGGTGTAAAGACAACTCTAAGTCAGGTTGGATTCACTGTTGAATATTCATGATTACTGTCATATTATCATGTTCTTTATTTTTCCTTCTGATTTTTAAAAGAAATCAAAACATTTTTGAGGGCACCTAAAGGTACTGCACAGCCAAGACTACGGTCTAAGTGGAAGCACCAGGAGTAACGGCAGGGCAGGGAGGCCGAAAAGAGGAGCGGAGGTGAGGAAGATTCTAAGGCTTGTAAATCTCAAGGATGAGCACATAGGGCGTGGTGTTTTGGGGGTGAGTCTACAGTACTTTCATGGCTAAGGTCCACAGGCATTATTAAGTGGACCAAGCTAGATAATGTGAGTTTGTCCCAACGGGGGTGGGA
The DNA here is from genome assembly GCF_030222135.1 of Aotus nancymaae. NCBI lineage: Eukaryota > Metazoa > Chordata > Mammalia > Primates > Aotidae > Aotus > Aotus nancymaae. Next base: position 29,804,427 of record NW_026988435.1, read on the forward strand.
CAGAAAAAGAAAGAAATCACTACTTCCCTGATTTATTAGCAAACATCCCACTTTGCCTAGCCCCACATCACATCAGGAGTTGTAAGAGTCAATCTGGCTGAGCAATTCATCTACATTTCATTGCCTTGAGTGATGGGAACTTACTTTAATTTTCAAAACTAGCAGATGTTTAACAGACCCATGCAAAGCTACCTGTGTGACCTGGGGAAAAAATTATCTGGACTCTCACCATGCAGATTATCATCTTGAATTGCTAATGCATTCCTGACCCTCCACGGATGTCTTTTTGACATCTCTACAGAGGAATAAGCCCTAAAATAGATAAATAACAAGCTGTATAATCAGTATCTTGCTCTTGGGAAAAAGGGTATTGCATTGTGTGGGAAAGATTTACATTCTACCAAAAAATCTAAGCAAAGAGTATTTGTGTAAGGACAAAAATTTTTTTTCACAAAGTTTTTCAAATCAACTAAGAGAAGAATACAACTGTGATCACAAAAAAAGATGACATCACATAGATACTGGCTTCTGACTTCACTGCTGTTGTTCATAGCATGTAATTCTAGGTAATGAGAATTTTAAGTAATTAGAATAGAAGGACCTTTTCAGATTTGCTAAAATGTTACATGCATGGCTGTTTCTAAAGAGGGAATAATGTTGGTGTACAACTAACCGTAATCATTTGTGGCCTAATGAAGGTAAATCTCCAAATATCCATAGCACTCACTTTGTTTTCTGTGCACAGCCAATCTTCAGTGAAGAGCTGCTTTACCCTGACACTAGTCTCCCCCACGCTGTTCAGCTATGCAGTGGTTCTCCAGGAGGGAAAGCTTATTAACTGCATGGAGCCTATGCCACCTTGGTCTTTGAGCCCTATGAATTGTTTCTAGATAGAGACTCAAAGTTCTTGGCAAAGATGATTGTCACAATTTGGGCGGCACTACTGGCATCTAGTAGGTAGACACCAGGGATGTCACTAAACATCCTACAACACACAGGCAGCCTCCCCTGCATGGCCTCCGCCACCCAACTTAAAGAATTACTTGGCCCAAAATGTCAATAACACGTAGGTTGAAAACTCCAACCTAAGCCTTTACTTAGGGGGAAAGAGTCATGTCTTACTGATCTCTGCATTTCTATTTGTCTACAGAACAAAACTGGCATTCAAATACTGGTTGAACCAAACACAGTTTCCACTCAATTACCGAATTAATCCAACTGACATAATATAAAACAATAACTATGTCAATCCTACAAACTATAGCCTGCCTTCCACAGAGGCAAAACAACAACAACAACAACAACAAAAAACCCTACATCAATTTTTAAAAAGTAGCTGGTGCCCGGGTGTGGTGGCTCATGCCTGTAATCCCACCACTTGGGAGGCTGAGGTGGGCAGATCATGAGGTCAAGAAATACACCAATAACAGACAGCCAAATCATAAGCGAACTCCCATTCAAAACTGATACAAAGTGAATAAAGTACCCAGGAATACAACTAACAACGGATGTGAAGGAGCTCTTCAAGGAAAACTACAAATCACTGCTCAAGGAAATGAGAGGACACAAACAGATGAAAAAACATTCCATGCTTATGGTTAGGAAGAATCAGTACCGTGAAAATGGCCAAACTGCCAAAGTAATTTACAGGTTCAATGCTATCCCCAGCAAGCTACCATTGACCTTCTTCACAGAACTGGAAAAATCCACCTTAAACTTCATATGGAACCAAAAAAAAAGTCTGCATAGCCAAGAAAATCCTAAGCAAAAAGAACAAAGCTGGAGGCATCACACTACCTGACTTCAAACTATACTACAAGGCTACAGTTATCAAAACAGCAAGGTACTGGTACCAAAACAGAGATATAGACCAATGGAACAGAATAGAGGCCTCAGAAGTAACGCCACATATCTACAACCATCTGCTCTTTGACAAACCTGACAAAAACAAGCAATGGGGAAAGGATTCTCTGTTTAATAAATGGTGTTGGGAAAACTGGGTAGCCATGTGCAGAAAGCTGAAACTGGACCCCTTCCTCACACCCTAAATTAACTCCAGATGGATTAAAGATTTAAACAAAGACCTAACACCATAAAAACCCTAGAAGAAAACCTAGGCAACACTATTCAGGACATAAGCAAAAGCAAGGACTTCATGATTAAAACGCCAAAAGCAATGGCAACAAAAGCCAAAATAGACAAATGGATCTAATTAAACTTAAGAGTTTCTGCATAGCAAAAGAAACAGTCATTAGAGTTAACCAGCAACCAACAGAATGGGAAAAAATTTCTGCAAGCTACCCATCTGACAAAGGGCTATTACACAGAATCTACAAGAACTAAAGCAGATTTACAAGAAAAAAACACCATCAAAAAGTGGGCAAAGGATATGAACGGACATTTTTCAAAAGAAGACATTTATGTGGCCAACTAACATATGAAAAAATGCTCACCATCACTGGTCATTAGAGAAATGCAAATCAAAACCACACTGAGATACCAGCTCATGCCAGTTAGAATGGCGATCATTAAAAAATCTGGAGACAACAGATGCTGGAGAGGATGTGGAGAAATAGGAACACTTTTACACTGTTGGTGGGAGCGTAAGTTAGTTCAACCATTGTGGAAGACAGTGTGGCGATTCCTCAAGGATCTGGAAATAGAAATACCATTTGACCCAGCAATCCCATTACTGGGTATATACCCAAAGGATTATGAGTTGTTCTATTATAAAGACACAGGCACATGTATGTTCACTGCAGCATTGTTTACAATAGCAAAGACCTGGAACCAACCCAAATGCCCATCAATGATAGACTGGATAAAGAATATGTGGCGCACATACACCATGGAATACTATGCAGCCATAAATAAAGATGAGTTCATGTGCTTTGCAGGGACATGGAAGAATCTGGAAACCATCATTTTCAGCAAACTGATACAAGAAGAGAAAACCAAACACCACATGTTCTCACTCATAGTTGGGTGTAGAACAATGAAAACACATGGACACAGGGAGGGGAACATCACACACTGGGGTCTGTTGGGGGGTAGGGGATTAGGGGAGGGATAGCAGGGGGTGGGGAGGTTGGGGAGGGATTATATTGGGAGAAATGCCTAATGTAGGTGACGGGGGGATGGAGGCAGCAAACAACCATGGCATGCGTATAACTATGTAACAATCCTGCAAGTTCCTCACATGTACCCCAGAACTTAAAGTATAATAATAAAAGAAAAAGAAAATCAATAAAGTAGCAGAATTCATTAACAAAAAAAAGAAAGAAAGAAAGAAAGAAATTGAGACCATCCTAGCCAACATGGTGAAACCTCATCTCTACTAAAAATACAAAAATTAGCTAGGTGCAGTGGAGCACACCCGTAGTCCCAGCTACTTGAGAAGCTGAGGCAGGAGAATTACTTGAACCCAGGTGGCAGAGGCTGCAGTGAGCTGAGGTCGCACCACTGCACTCCAGCCTGGCAACAGAGTGAGTCTCCATCTAAAAAAAAAAATGTAGCTGGTATATCAAAAGTTTTTAACATTAAGCAAGAAAACCCCTTCAACTCAAGATTACAGAAGATTGGCCCATAATTATTTCATATAAAATGATCAAAAATAATTTTATTGTATTAATAGTAATCTAATTAAGAAATGCTGAGGGTTAATTATCCAGCTTTCATTAAAAAAAATAATGAGGTGGTAACTACTTCTGGGCAAAGTTCACCAGAAAGCAAGATCATGAATCATAATTAGGGTTCCAAGACCAAAGAAGCCAGTCAGAATCTCTCCGTAGGTAAAGACTTCCTAATTCCTGCCAATTATTTCATAATGAACAACTTAGACAAATGGAGAAAAGGCTAAAAACTGGAATCTCTCTGAATAATGTATTAACTCTACTGGAATAACAAATAGATACTAATAGGTTACATAAATCAAAAGTCCTATGAAAATATATAATGAAAAAAATTATTGCTAGAAACTTCTCTATGATCTTAAATCTGCAACTACGAACAGGGTCTAATCCATCACTGTCTGTATCTCTAGAGACCTCAGGGGACTTACAGCTGGATGAGCATCACTCTAGGAACTGGCTGAAGGGACCCACACATGAAAAGTATCAGTATGATCCTTGGAATCAAAAGGAAAAGGTCAATTCTGTATTTAGTATTTACCAGCTGTTCGGAGGAAGCCTCTTAACTTTACCTCTTGATTTCCTTTCTCTTTCAAGTAGATATAGTAACATCCCACCTCACAGGATATTATGAGGATTAAAATGCAGTAATATACATAAAATGGAGAGTAAGCACTTTAAGAGCTGATCATATAGCCTCAACCTGTATTTAGCAGGAAGAGGGAAAAGAAAGGAAAACCAGTATGAGAACGTTCATGAGACATCTGGGGAGACTGAACTGATGAATATACAGCATTTGAAATCTCCTGTGAGTTATCCGTACAAAGATATCTGCTATTTATTCAGGAATCCTGAGAGAGGATTTTCTGCACTAAAGAAAATGCTGACTATATAACCAGATATGACACGTTGGTTTAAAGAATGTCTTATGCCACTTGAAATAGACAATCTTTCCTAGTTTATCTGCAAGACGTCTGCTTGCCAAGTTGTCTCTAAAAGAGACAAACTGGTAACGACACCACAGTACGTGTGTCGTCACTCTCAGCTCCAAGCTCAGTGTGGCAGATCTGACTCACCAAGTCTACACAGTATTTTTAAACTATCTAAGATATTTTAATTCATGCAGTTTAATGGCAATTTTAGCTTTTTTCAAAATGCCTGATATAAGGTTCATGAAGTCCACTCTGACAACTTACTATTCGTGAATCATAATGATTCTAAACAGGGCTGGGAAGCAAATTTCAAGATATTAAATTTTTGGGGGGATCATTTATTTAGCCACATATTCAATTTGTTTCTACACAGAACTTCTCTTGTGTAAGAATTTTTTCATTGCAAGGTTATACAACTAAGTTATTAAATATTTCACTTGTATACTCAAAATGGCCCGATGATGTTTAAAACATTCTTTTCAAAGTATGAATAAATGCCTCATTTCACACCTAATTCAGTGTTCTCAAAAACGGTTTTCAGAAAATGTCAACAGTTATTCCCTGGGAGGGGGGAGAATTCTGTCATAAAACACATATGGGAAATGGATCATTCCAGATGGATACTGGAGGCTTTCGGAAAAAATAAAAAATAAAAACCCCACAATAATGAATTCAGTTTAACGTTTTTAAAACCAAGGTTTCCCAAATGTATTTGACCATGGGACCCTTCCACTGTGGCACATTTAACATACTTGGAACTGAATTTGAAAAATGTACTAAGAGACTTGAAATGGATGATCAAGCAAAACTTAGATCATTCTGAGTGAAACAAAATAAACAAAACCAAAAGAAGCCTTAAAGGGAACAAGAGCAGGGAGTGTCACCAAGCTCCTGCAGAAATGATGATTATAATAACACATCAGATTTGACTCTAGGCAAACTAATTATATGACATGAAGAATTCAGAGCAAGAAAAGAGAGGATTAGAATGAAGGGGTGTTTCCAAAGGCCCAAAATATTTCAGAAACAAATCATGAGCATTCAGAACATGCCAAAAAAGTAAAAGTCAAGAATTTTATAAGTTCCCAATACAGTGTAAAACTCCAAGTCTTATGTCTTTTAAACTATACAAGTAAACTAAATCATGGTGGTTTGCTCCCAGATAAGTTAAATTTTCACTTAGTGAGATAAATGTGAAATGGTTGATGACAAGCAGATGCACAAACTTTAATCACATCCAGGATTCCTAAATCGCATTTGTGATATTCAATAAAGTGATACGAAATAAAGACAATGAATGAATAAGAACTAAGAACAGAAAAGGCAGGAGACACGGATATCTGAAGCAAAGCCCACGCCTGAGGGGAGGAAAACATTAGTTAGTGCTTTTGTTTCCACGATACAGAGCACAGGTTCCTAGACTGATTTCACAGTAAAAAATACAAATTGCTTCTAATTTTCCCATTTTCACACAAGTAAAAGAGAGTTCAGCCCAATTTTTGAATTAAATTTTCCTTTCTATAAATGGAAATCCTCAGAAAATCTTTACAAAATAGTATTACACATGTCTTGTGATATTAGGGTATTATGGTGATAAAAGCAACAGTAATTAATATGATTAACATAATATCCAGAGAACTTCACTATTTCTTAAATAATGTTTTCCTCAGATGTTATATTGAAACGTTGTGATAAATGTCATTGTACGAAATGTTGAACATCACACAACAGCTGACTGGCTAACCTTCTGAAAAGAATAGATGGCCATTCATTCACACGAAGGTTACATTTACAAACAAAACTGGACACGCAATAGCATTCTGCCATGCTTAAGACACAACAAAACGTGTACTGCTTTTTTAAAAAAATTGCTATAATTAGGCTCTCACAGTTACTTACATGTTTTATTTAGCTACAAGTTTTAAGAGATCTGTGAAAGAAAATGTCCCTGTTTTAAGTTATTTGTAGATCACCAAGCTTCCTTTTTTTTTTTTGAGACAGAGTCTCGCTCTGTCACCAAGCTGGAGTGCAGTGGCATGATCTCGGCTCGCTGAAACCTACGCCTCCTAGGCTCAAGTGATTCTCCTGCCTCAGCCTCCCGAGTAGCTAGGACTACAGGCACTCGCCACCACGCCCAGCTAATTTTCGTATTGTTAGTAGAGACAAGGTTTCACCATATTGGCCAGAATGATCTCGATCTCTTGACCTCAGATCACCAAGCTTCTATAGTGTTTCTCTGGATGTGGTGACATACTGACTTCCAGGCACAAGAGAAGTTCTGCAGAAAACAGCAAGCCCTCTCTCCCTAAGGAGACAAGCTTGACCATGACAACTATGGCTTAGAGCTGAAGAGCACACCAACTCACAATTAATGTCTCTGAATTTTAGGTACCAGCATTGAGAATCAAGTTCCTCTCCAAAAAATCCTTAAGAAAACCTGCTTTAGATATTCATGACATTTCTTAAGGCATGCTATAATGTTAAAATACTTAGAAATGACTCAACCATTTGGCTAAGCTTATGCTAAGGGCAAATTCCTGTTTCTAAATGCGTCAGGTCTGGACAGCACCAATACGGGAGCCTCAACACCCAAACAGAAACTTGACTTCTACTTAGCAATCTGTATTTTTAGTGGTAGCCTTCCCTTCCTTCCTTCCTCCCTACCACAGAAAAGAACAAAGAAAAAAAAATTCTGCTTAAACAGCCAAAGAGTTCACTACTAAGAATAAATTCTATTATCTTCCTTAGACTACGCCTATTATTGGGTAATATAAATGTATGTTAGTGCAGTGGTGAAAAGGCTCATAAAACTCAACACTTCATTATTTACCAAAGGACCAGCCTGGTGGCAGAGTTAGATCCTGCCCCATCTCTCAAAAACACAACACAACAAAACAAAACAAAACATCTGACAGACCCTGAGAAATCGGCAGTCTAAGTAAGGAACTTATTAATATTGCATATTGCATATGCAATATTTACAGAATATAGTGATTCTATAAACGTTTTTTTCTTTAAGACAATTGTGCGTAGAGCAATACACTCGGCCAGTCGCTCATTTACTTGTTGGCTCTTTTTACTAAGCCAAAACAAAGTTTATTAAACTCTTATTAGAGACAACAACTATGTAATGGAGGCATGCTTAAATAAGGGAAATAAGAAAATGTCTACTATACGAAGGATAATTTAAGCAATGATGGCCAAAATGAGCAACACAGCAATACTTGAGAGAAATTTCCAACCATAACAAGCTCCTCTGAATTGTAAAGCCAAATTTATTGACTACTGACTTGAGCTAATATTTAATTCAAGTCATCTGAGAGATCCAAGCAATTGTTCTCATCAGTGAGAAACATTATGTTATCTATAGAACAACATGATGGGAAGACAGCCAAGTCTTGAATTTCAAATCTTCAAAATAATAAACCACAAAACTCTACTATGATACCTAACGTATAGAGATGAATGTCTGTCTACTTCCTACTGGAACCATGATAGTTAAATTTAAGATTTTTTTCACCCAGATCTTGTTTTCTCAAGTAAGGAAAAACATCAATAAATTTACCATATTAAACAACTAAAAATGAAGTTGCTCATATAATCTGTAGATGACAAATGTGATACAATCTAGCCATCACTAAAGGGTTAATTTTGTAAACAGGATCAGTTTAAAAACATAAACAAAAAAATAAATAAACAATTTAAAAGTACTCTGGCATGGTGAGAAGTTATGCTCACTGAAGCCAGGAGTTCAAGGCTGTAAGGCTGTAGTTTGCTATGATCGACCCCATGAATAGTCACTGCACTCCAGCCTGGGCAATACAGTGAGATCCTGCCTCTTTGAAAAAGGAAAAAGTTATATCTCAAATATGGTGTTTGGGACTCACTAAAAATGATTAAATTTAAGGGGGAAAGATTAACTTGACATTATATATGCCATATGCTTGAATTCTGATTTTAGCTCAACTTTATAATTAAATCAGTACTTTGCACCCATTAGATATTTCAGCAAACTGAAGCTTATTCAAACCAAAATCTGCAAAGGGAACAAGGTCCCAATGCGCTGAATTAGACTTTTAGTATTCAAGATGTAAAACAGGCATTCTTTAAGAAATTAATTTTAGTTCTCCACATTTAAAAAACGTTTCTCTCCTACTCGTGAACTAATTTAGAACTTTACATTTCCACTATACAGTATGTGATTTCTGCTTTACTACCTGGATATGTTTAGTATTCACAACATACATGCATCTCTATTAAATCGAGAATTCTTTGACATAGGGCCTCACCCAAAGAACACATAAATACTTGATTACTTCAACTTCATTTGCAAAAATTTAAAAATCAGTAAATTATGTTACAGAATATAATATTTTGAGTATTAAAATCATTTCTAAAGAAAACCATCACAACAGAACCCTCCTTTAGTGCCTGTTAAATTCTAGTTGGTGCAAAGACCCCAAGGGGTAAAAATAAATTAAAAATCGGCTTTACAGGGTATAAGAAAGTGAATAAATGGGTAAGTGGCCTTCCTGGTGCATCATATTGTATATTAAAAATTTACTATATATACTTCCATTTCTGAAACTCAATGTCAAAGAGAAGATTAAAAATCTGGGGGCCAGGCACAGTGGCTCATGCCCATAATCACAGCACTTTGGGAGGCCTGGGTGGGTGGATCCCTTGAGCTCAGGAGTTAGAAACCAGCCTAAGCAACATGGCAAAACCCCGTCTCTAAAAAATATATATATAAAAATTAGCCGGGCATGGTGGCACATGCCTATAGTCCCAACTATTTGGGAGGCTGGGGCCAGAGGATCACTTGAGCCCGGGAGGTCAAGGCTGCAGTCAGCCAAGATCATGCTACTGCACTCCAGCCTGAGTGGAAGGGTAAGACCCTGCCCGGTCTTTCAAAAACAAAACAAAACAAAACATCTGACAGTCCCTGAGTAATCGGCAGCCTAAGTAAGGATTCTATTAATATTGCATACGCAATTTTCATCAACACACTTGCCAACATCCTGATTTTAGGACTAGTCTAATGTTTGTATGATGCTAGACAGATTAATTTTGACTGAATTAGTCACAATTACTAGGGAGACAAATCATTAGACTATGGTTCAGTCTGCAATCTTATTACATCTTTTGGCTATGTTAACTGATTAGCAACTAGAATAAAGGAAAACAGTTCCCTGTCTGTATCAAACCAACCAGAACCAATATAAGAAAATTTTCCTCCACCCAAATAGAGATTTGATACGGTTGACTGGGTAATAAATTTCTCTTCCTGGCCCTAATCTGGTACTTAACTTGGTTGTGACTTTAATTCCTGACATTTACAGAGTGGCATTCAGTCCTTCATAATTCATTAACTTCTCTAATGTGGAAATTCCTTTGTAAGAGTTTCCAAACACGTTAAAGTATAGCATTTGGAGGAGAGGCAATGTTTGCCCTCTGGGCTCAAGGGACCCTCCCACCTTAGCCTCCTGAGGAGCTGGAACCACAGGTACACACCACCACTCCCAGCTATATTTACAGAGATGGGTCTCCCTGTGTTGCTCAGGCTATGACAAGCTATACTGCAGATGAATCTCCAACGGATGCCAACTGAGTGTCCTCTAATTCACCTGGATTCTGACACTGTACTTGGAGATTATGCAACAACCCACAGTTGAGGGTTCAGTACCACAAATCTCCCCCAATTTCAGATGATAATCACAAGCCCCACGTTGTAACCTGTGCTTCTAAGCAGCTGGCTACCGTTCCCACCACCCCCAGTTTCTTAGTTTTGATTCATTGTTGGAGCACCTTCACAGACCTCACAGAAACGCTTGCTTACAGTCACCCATTTATTTTAAAGGATATTACAAAGGACACCCAGATGAACAGCCAGATGGAAGAGATGCATAGGGTAAGGTGAGGGAGAAAAGACAAGGAGAGTCCATGCCCTCGAGTCCACGCCCTCTCCTGGCACCAGACCCTCCAGGAACCTCCAAGTGTTCAACTATCTGGAAGTTACCAGAACTTGGTTCTTCAGAGTTGTTATGGAAGCTTCATTATGTAGGTATCATAGACATTCATTTATCAACTCAAACTTCAGCTCCTGGAGGTTGGGGAGGGTGACTGAAAGTCCTAACCCTCTAATAACATGATGGGTTACCCAGCCACCAGTCATTTCATTAGTATATATGACCACCTTCTTAGCACTGGAGACTCCAAGGATGTTAGGAGCTAAATGTCAGGAAATACATATATCAGGAAGACCAACTAGATTCCACAATATCACATGACCATTTTCTTGGAGTCAAGATATTTGTTATTCCTTAAAACTTAGATGTTTCTAAATATCTAAAGTCTCCACATAAGGTTAAAAACAGAATTTTCACCACTCCACTTTTCATTTAAAATCAACGAACATTTTAACATTTCATCAAATTTCTGTATTTATACTATAGTGCCCATCTCTTCATGTTTTTAAAAGACCCATGTACTCACACTATTCCTAGTGAATAGACAAGCGAGAGATATTATCCCTTCTTACAGTGATGCTCTGTACATAATAAGATAGCAAGTCAAAGATAAAGCCAGGATTAGAAGTACTTTCTTAAATTGAGAGCTTATTAGGAAGGTAAAGCTGGCTAACATGATTACCTATGTAATAGCACCAGACCGTCTCACTTAGAAATTCAAGACATCCCCATCTAAACAGAAAGTGTATGGGGGTCGAAAATAGCCACATTATATGCATGATTTCTTTAACTTAAACATGGCCAAGTCATTGAATTTTATATCACTTTCTAACAAGTAATCGTAGAACCATAACAAAACATACAAAATACAGAAGAGTTTTCTCCTTGACTTGGTGCAAATTCGATCCAATTACTCCACAGACCTCTTTTATTTTAATCACTCAAATTTTCCTCATGTCCTTAGTCATACGTGAGGACAAATGCAAACTATACGCAGAAGGCAGCACATTTAGCCTTATTATCACAAACTCATTCCTCAGTAAGTACATATTTTCATCTGCCTGGATGGTGAGTCCTCCCTCGGAGGTTAAATGAAAGCCTTAGCTGGAAACTTAGTGGAAGGGCATGTGTCTTACGTGCCTTTGTCTCTCTCATCCCAGATCTTCATCTCCCCGACTTTACCACATTAGGAGTGCTTTGCATATAACTCAAAAGGAAGCCCCAGAGAGCCCTTGCTAGGAATATCTGGACTTGTGTTTTAGAAATAGTTGTGTCACATACACATCTGTGATCCTCTCACTCTGCACGCTACTGCCTCTCTGAAAGAGCAAACACACCACACATTCTCACACACGCGCGCAAACACACACACACACACACACACACACACACGATGGACAATATACAACCATCAAGCAATCATATAAATTTTTTTTAAAAATAGGCAATTTCATGATTCTACTGTACCCTAGAGCCATCAGGCTCTATCTAGGGAGTGTGATTTTTAAAATATGTAAAGACTTGTTTAGGCCCTAAGATTACTGAAGTGTTTTGCTCCCTAAGGAAAACTGAAATTTGAGGTATAAGACAGGAGTCTTACCTCTATAATTCATCTTTGGTAACCAAGCCAATTTGATTTGCAAATAATCTAAAAATACGGATTTTTAAGGAGCAGTGTATTTACCTTAGTCCACCTAATCTTATTTTTTTCAGGAATGATATAAAAATGTGTGCTGACTATTTCCTTACATCTGAGCTTTGAGCAACTTACAAGGCAGACACTGGACCCAAAACACAGGTTGGTTGTTTTAGAGGAAAAAAAAGCTGTTTTGTAAACTGGATTTAAGTCTTGGCCCTGACTCCAAAGCAAGCCAGTTTATGTCTCTGTCTTCTGTTGCCAGATCTGTAGAAACTAGAATGGTGTTCCCTGCTGAGAAACCACAAACTAGTTTTCTTAGACCATTCTTCTTCCTTTTTTTAAATTTTTTTTTCAGACAGGGTCTCACCGTCACCCAGGCTGGAGTGCAGTGGTGTGATTTCTGCTCACTGCACCTACATCTCCTGGGTTCAAGCAATCCTTTCTCCTCAGCCTCCCGAGTAGCTGGGACTATAGGCGTGCACCACCACACCCAGCTAATTTTTCATATTTTTAGTCAAGAAGGGGTTGTGCTATGTTGCCCAGGCTGGTCTCGAACTCCTGACATCAAGTAATCCACCTACCTCGGCCTCCCACCTGCCTCGGTCCACTGTGCCCGGCCCTCCTTAGACTATCAGTTTTCAAACTGTATTTGAAGGAACCCTGGGGTTCCTTAGAGATACATCAGTATTTCAGAAGAGATTAAGATTTCAACGAAAGCAAATGAGATTTGAAAATTTTATAGATGGGGATTCTATCCAATCTAAATTTTGCCTTTTTAAAGAAAAGGGTTACATTGGCCTTCTTTTAAACCTAAGTAAAAACCCATACCCTTTACTTTGTTACAGGTGTGTTATAATTTCAAGCTATCTTTTAAGTCTGAGACAACTTTCATTGTTACAAAACAAGTAAGTGGGGAGTGGATCGACGAGAGGGAGGTTTTGCTCCTTCATTTAACAAAGAAACAAGACCAGAGCTCCTTCCCCACTGGGAGTTAAAAATGACCACAGAGACTAAGAACAGAAAGCAAGACACACTAAGAAAGGTTTTAAGAGCTACAATCTCTCATTTGGAAACTCCAGATGGAATTTTGAAGAAAAAGTAAAAAAAATTGTATTTCTAAAATTTAAATGAATTTAAAAAAAATACTCAGCACAACATAAAAATATTCTGGTTACTCATCCCAGAAATTAAAAAAAAAAAAAAAAAAAAAAAAACAGGAGGTGAGGCAGATCCTATTTTTGTTCCTTCATTTAGTGGATATGAGTCACGACTGTTTCAGTGATTGTCCTGATAAAATAAAATACATATCTGTTCCATCAACAAAGGGCTACTCTAGGAAACTCATCTTCCACTGCATTGAGAAAGGTCTCACCGGTGTTTCTTGTAGTTCTAATGGGTATTCAGAAAATCCTTAAGGGATTTAATATACTCTAAAAAGGACTTCTAAATTAATACCAAAACACGTACTAATATCCAGTGGCCTTTTTCCTATGTATACTGGTTTAATTGTAACATTCTGCATCAAATCCTTTCAGAATTATATGAAAAGTAGTAGTTACAAGTAAAAGCATATGATACCTGAGAATTATTTTTAAATGCTTCAGAAAAGAAAATGGGGCAGAGGGAGGTATTGAAACAAGAACAGCAAAATGTGGTCAACTTTCGAAGTGGGATGATGTATATGTTTGAAATTTAATAAACAAGTTTGTTGGGTTTTTTTTTTTTTTTGAGACAGAGTCTTGCTCTGTTGTCTAGGCTGAAGTGCAATGGTGCCATCTCAGCTCACTGCAACCTCCGCCTCCCAGGTTCAAGCGATTCTCCTGCCTCAGCTTCCTGAGTAGCTGGGATACAGGTGCACACCGCCACACCCAACTACTTTTTTTGTATTTTAGTAGAGATGGGGTTTCACCATGTTGCCCAGGCTGGTCTTGAACTCCTGAGTTCAGGCAATCCACTTGCCTTGGCCTCCAAAGTGCTAGGAATACAGGCATGAGCCACCGCGCCCAGCCTAACATAATTACGTTTTAAAATCTTCTTGGAGAGTTGGCAGATCACAAACTATACACGAATATTATACATGTTATAGGATCAAAGTATGGGATTAAACTAAGGGACTGAAATTACTTATAGAATGTCGTTCTCAAAAATTAGCCACACGTGGTGGTGCTCTCCTGTAGTCCTAGCTACCCTGGGAGGTTGAGGTGGGAGGATCGCTTGAGACAAGTAAGTGAAGGCTGCAGTGAGCCATGATGACACCACTGCACTCCATCCTGGGTGACAGAGAGAGAGTCTGTCTCAAAAAAAAAAAAAATCCTCCCACAAATATTCTGTTGGTAGTTTTTTCAGTGTATACAATACAGTCAGTAGCTGTTACTCAATATTTACCCATTGCAAACACAACAGAAATCTAAAGAACTCAAAAAGCAAACTGACATTTGTCAGGAACTGATCCATTGTTGGTCAAAGAAGAGGAAAAGGCAGGCTTTCTTCAGTATTATTGTCTGCTTTCTTGGCAAGTAATAAGGTGTTTGCAGTTTTATGGAGACTAGGGGACCACTGTGACATGCTAACATTTTCGTATATATCGTGTTACTCTGATCCTTAATTTTAGGTGGAGCTATTTTAATATGGTAGAAAGGGCTGAATAATATCTTGAACTGCAGGGGCTACAAAAAACAATGATACAATGGTAAGTAAGGGGTAAGACCTAAGTAAATAAGTTTAAAAAAATAAGTAAATTAAAAATTCTGTTAATGCACAAAACCAAGTAACTGAAGAGAAAAAGAGCCAAGGTCCCCAGACCTAGAGTGAGAATGGACATTATCATGTGCATGCCTTAATCTCAAATGTAAGCTCATTATCAAATAAGTGTGCAAAAAAATAGTATGTTAACTTGTGAAGTATAGAAAGGGTTATTTCTTCCAAAGCTCAAAATGTGGTCCACAGATAAGGTAAGGTTATATTAGTGGGTCTCAAATTTTAACTTGCACCAGAATCTACTTGAAGTTTTGTTAAACAGATCTCTTGGCCCACTCCCAGACAACAGTTTGAGAACTACGTGTTTATACTATGCCTAATTCTTGCAAATTATATGATTTTGAAAGCAGACACAATTTTTTAAAACTCTGTACACATTCTATGAGAAATATCTTACTAAAAAGAATTTTCAGCCGAGCGCGGTGGCTCACTGTAATCCCAGCACTTTCAGAGGCCAAGACGGGCAGATCACGAGCTCAAGAGATCAAGACCATCCTGGCCAAAATGGTGAAACCCTGTCTCTACCAAGAATACAAAAATTAGCTGGGTGTGGTGGTGCACGCCTATAGTCGCAGCTACTTGGGAGGCTGAAGCAGGAGAATCACTTGAACCCAGGAGGCAGAGGTTACAGTGAGCTGAGATCGAGCCACTGCATGCACTCCAGCCTGGCGACAGAGTGAGACTCCATCTCAAAAAACAAAACAAAAACAACAACAACAACAATAAAATTTCTGGCAAAATAAGTATTTTACAAAGAGAACAATCACACTGGTTAGAGAATCGCACTGCATGGATAAGCAAATTAAATAATTACACCAAATAATTTGCAAACTCCATCCCTACTTTGGTCATAATAAATAACATTGTACTTTTGAAAGATATTGATGTCTAAGAACAGAGTTTCACCTAACCCAAATACAGAATAAAAACAATGCCAACTTCACAGTGCTCACTTACACAGTTGATAAACGGTACCACCAAGTCCTCTAATCAGTCCATTTAAATCTGGGGAAGAGTTGGTTCCAATCATTGTCAATTACATCAGCAGCTGTGGAATGCTCCCTGAGATCAACAAACTGTTACTGCAGTGACCACAACCTGACCCAGTCCAGAGCTTCCATCCTTGGGAGGCTGAATTAACAGCTTGTCAGCACTAACCCAACTTCCACCAGGAACAGCAAAGCTGTGCTATTTAAGTGTAGATTATACACACACTGCACCAACTTCTAAGCCAGCAATGGACAACCAGAGCCCCAGGAACTCTTGTTTCGGAAAAAGTCAATCAATTTTCTTTTGTAGGATTTTCTTGGCACAAAGCCCAGTGTCAGGGGTTGGGGAGAAGGAACTGCTGGACCAAATTTTATCCAAGGTTGCCTAGTAATTTAATCCCTTCTCTCTATATCAGGCCTCTGACAAAACAGCTAGAAACAGGAGGACAATTCATATTTAACAAATTCAAAGTCTACCACATCTGTATGATGATTAGAATAGTTTAAGGAATCAATATAGAAACTTGTTAGGTAGGCAAGAAGACAACTGAATGAACACCTTTAAAAATTCTGGTTTTTTTTTTTTTTTTTTTCTTTTAAATAAAGGCATCTACATTATTTTTTGATGGGAGTTTTGGTACTGGTGTTAATTCACAGACTTTCCCTTAAACTCAAATAAATTATCAATTGAAAGAATGGCAAAAAGTACTCCCAAACATCATGGGGTGGTTAGGCAAAATGTTCTCAAGTTCTTTTCTAAGAACATAGCAGGACTGTAAGAAACAATTCATTTAATGGCGCATTCTGGAGAGGTAAAGACAGAGGATTTGGAATGAGACTGCCTATGTTTATACCCATGTTTCTAAGTGACAGAATGTAAATTTCTTAATCCTCTGTCTTCCCCTTCAGCATCAGCTCTTGTCCCCAAAGTAAAAGAATTCAGTCATCCAGAACCTTGTTTTGTAGATCTGTTTTTGAAGTTTAAATTCTAACACTAACTGTAATTCTGGTCAAAAGGTTCTGATTTG
This sequence comes from Aotus nancymaae, assembly GCF_030222135.1. Lineage (NCBI taxonomy): Eukaryota > Metazoa > Chordata > Mammalia > Primates > Aotidae > Aotus > Aotus nancymaae. The sequence continues at coordinate 29,821,370 of NW_026988435.1, forward strand.
GGGTCCTCATCTGTAAAATGGATTACCTATCTCATGTGGTCAGTGTGAGAATTAAATAAGCACATAAATTCCTCAACATGATGCCTGACACCCAGTCACCACTCAAAATACAGGAATGCTAATGATGACATGCAAATCTGATGTTACAAATACCAACTCAAAGAATCTTATTTAAACCTTCCAAAATTACATGTCATTGGTTCATTACTTAAGCTTCTGAGGTTTGTACAAGCACAGATTAACTCAAACGTTACTTAATGTTTTACATTTACTATAAACACCCTGATGATATATTTTACAATTTCTTGATTTTTCCCCACCATTTGGACACAGTCTTTTTGTGAGAGAAAAGAAAGCAACAAACCCAAAGGAAAGGCTTTTTCCTAGACTGCTTTTAATTTTCTATTAACTGCCCAATTTTGAAAAATAGATCTACAAAACAGGGTTCTGGATGACTGAGTTCTTTTACTCTGGGGACAAGAGCTGATCCTGAAGAAGACAGAGGATTAAGAAATTTACATTCTGTCACTTAGAAACATGGGTATGAACATGACCAGAGCCTCCGAAAACATAAGGCAATTAGAAGACACTATCAGCCAATCACCAATGCTGGCTTAAAAGTAGTATTAGTAAATATTTGCTGGGTATATACTATGTTCTATGGGCTGTATTATTTCTTTAAAGCCTCACAACAACCCTAAGTTAGGTACTTTTCTATTGGTTCCACTTTACAAATGAAGAAACTGGAAGAAAAAGGGAAGTTTTCAAAAAGAAATAATATCAACAGTTACTACATCAAGGGCTTCCCAAATGAAGCATTGAAAAATTCAGACAGGCAATGAATTGCTTTGGTAGACCTGCGGAAGGCCCTCAACTTGCACAGGTAGCCAACAACTGGTAGATACCCTATTACATCCAGTTAGGTCATCTCTGTATGGCTGCAAGGAGGTAGGGAACATATGTGATGCCTGTCCACAATACATACATAACCTGGGGACCATACAGCAAGAAGGAAGAGTCAGAAACAGTATTCAGAATCCAGATGTTAGGCCTCAGGGTAGAGTATGCACAAGGAGCATCTGCACCATTTAAGGTGATTACTCTGCTGTCTCATGGTGACATGCTGGGCAGAGTAAGAGGCTTGGTAAATATCCACTGGGTCTTCCCTAAACTTGGCATAACCCGTCCTGGATGAGGAACATATCAAAGCCACCAACCTGAGCATGTTGAGGAACCAGAGAGACTTAAGAGGCTGCACCACTACACAGCCCTCACTTGATCCTTATGGGCTCTGCGAAGAACATTGCTGCTGGCTTACTGAAGAAACTAATACTTCTCTAAGATGGTGCATCCTGTGCTTCTTTTCACCAAGCCTCAAATCTATTTCTCTGTTAGACCATTTCAATACTATTAGATGCTCCCATATTCAAAATTAAGACAGTGTCACTGGGGTCAGGCATGGTGGTTCACGTCTATAATTCCAGCACTTTGGGAGGTAGAGGTGGGAGGCTCGTCTGAGGCCAGGAGTTGAAGACCAGCCTGGGCAACACAGCAAGACCCCATCTCTAAAAAAAAAAAAAAAAAAAAAAAAAAATGTTTAAAATTGCTGGGCCTGGTTGTGCATACCTTTAGTCCCAGCTACTCAGGAGACTAAGGTGGCAGCATCACTTGATCCCAGGAAGCTGAGGCTGTAGTGAGCTAAGATCACACCACTGCACTCTAGCCTTGGCAACAGACTCAGACCCTGTCTCAAAAAAAGAAAAAAGTAAAGAAAAAGTAAAAAAAAGATACTGTCACTCAGCATCACTTAAGAAAATTAATAAAAGTAAGTCCTACCTACATTTCAGAGATAAGTAAAACTTATACTGAAATGGTCAATACTAGATTTTTATAAAAAGATGTCAAATTTTTAAAAACTCATTCAAGTTTTAAGAAATTTTATAATCTTTATTCAATGTCAAAGATAGGCATTAGAAAAATTCAGCGTTACTTTACTTTCCGTAATTGTCAACTTTTATAGCCAACGTGGTGGAATGGGAATTGGAATCTGATAATAGTTTTGATCCATAAAATGTGTGAGAAAATCAATTTTAAGGTAGATAAAAATGCTTCAAGTTAAACCCTTACTATTAAATATTTAAACAAATAATGTAATAAAGGTACCTTCAAAACTGGCTGGGTGTGATTGCTCATGCCTATAATCCTAACACTTTGGGAGGCCAAGGCAGGAGGATCACTTGAACACAGGAGTTTGAGACCAGCCTAGGTAACACAGCAAGACCCCATCTTAAAAAATAACGATGATGATGAAGTATTGATAATCAAAAGTTATTATCCCTTTCGTCTTTACCATAGAGCTACAGAGAAGTGTCCTGGTGAGGTCACTTCTTTTATTTTTCCCTAGCTTTACTGAAGTATAATTGACAAAAATTATGTATATTCAATGTATACAACATGATGTTTTGATATATGCATACACTGTGAAATGATTATGACAATTCAGCTAATTAACATATCCATCACCTCAGAGTTATCTTTTTTGATGTGTGTGGTAAGAATATTTAACATTTACTCTCACAGCCATTTTCAAGTATACAATTCACTATTAATAACTATAGCCACTACGCTGTAAATTAGGTATTAATCTCATAAATGCAAGTTTGTATCCTTTCACCAACATCTCCTCACTTCCCCAACACCCAAACCCTGGTAACTACCCTTCTACTCTGTTTCTATGAGTTTGACTGTTTCAGGTTCCATGTATAAATGAAATCATGCAGTATTTGTTTTTCTGAGTCTGGCTTATTTCATTTAGCTTCCGGCCATAACCAGGGGCCTGGATTCCAACTTCAGCCCTATTATTTATTGCTACTTCAGTCAAATTAGGTAGCCTGCCTGTACTAATCCAATCTCATGCTGCTAATAAAGGCATATCCAAGACTGCGTAATTTTTAAAATAAACAGGTTTAATTGACTCACAGTTTAGCATGGCTGGGGAGGCCTCAGGAACCTTACAATCATGGTAGAAGAGGAAGCAAACATGTCCTTCTTCACACGGCGGCAGGAAGGAGAAGTGCCAAGCAAAAGGGGGAAAAGTCTCTTACAAAATCATTGGACCTCATGAGGACTAACTCACTATTACAAGAACAGGATAGGGGAAACCACCTCCATGATTCAATTATCTCCACCTAGTCCCACGACACATGGGGATTATCAGAACTGCAACTCAAGATGAGATCGGGGTGGCAACACAGCCAAACCACATCACTCACTGAACGTCACTTTGTTCATATTTCATTTTGAGATAGAATTTGCTCTGCCTTTCTGATAAAGCTATGAAGAACGCCAAGTTAGTACCTGGTTTCATATATGGTTTATAATATATTAATCCTGATACAATCTCAATTTATTGTTTTTATTCAGCCTGTTACTGCCTAAATATTTTATATCTTAAGCAATGCGTATTTTATTATAATCCAGTTATTTGTTTAGTAAAGGCTATACTTAACCTTAAATTTAAAAGTCAGTTATAATTTCCATTAAAAGAAAATACAAAATAAACTACAGATGTCTTATCATGGTCAATTCTCTTCAACAACCCATTTTCTGGGTTAAAATGCAGAAAAAAAGAACAGATCTTGGCATACAATTCAGTGGGAGAAAGAACATTTCCACTAAATTGTTTTCTTCTGACTTATCATGAGAATTCCACAGTTAGCATTAGTGTCAACTTGAAAAATGGTATTACAAGCACCAACACTGGAAAGTTTAGATGGAGGGAGTTGCTCCTTGATGTTCAATGTGCTGAACAAAGTAAAGCAAATGGGCCTGAAGTAATAACTTATGCTTCCAATACTTTCAAAAGCAAGTTTTGATATAAGAATCAGTTACCCATGAAAATAAATAGATGAAATTCACTGACATAACCCAGTTTTATAGTTCAATAAAGCTTGCTCTTTTCAACTTTATAAAAGTAATGTTCCTCTGAAGAACAACTGGGAGGACTCTGGATATCACATCAAAATACATCCTTTCCTAACATTAGAGATGTTTTAAGTGGAATGTGATGGCTTGCCTGTGGGATGCAGTCTCTGGGGAGAACTGTGAAAAGCTGGTTGACTACCTACCAAGAATGGCAGAACCAGGAAGTCCTACATCCAAGATGTGCCAAGAGGGAGCAACCTCTAAAGCTGCCATCTCTAACCTTTTTGACACCAGGGACTGGTTTTGTGGAAGACCATTTTTTCCATGGTATGTTAGGGGAGGGATGGGATGAGACTGGATGGGATGGGATGGTTTGGGGATGAAAGTCTTCCACCTCAGATCATCAGACATTAGATTGTCATAAGAACCGGATCAGGCAACCTGGATCCCTCCCACGTGCAGTTCACAATAGGGTTTGTGCTCCTGTGAGGATCTATTGCTGGGAGGCAGCACTCAGGTGGTAATGCTCACTGGCTCACCTGCCCAGAAACTCACCTCCTGCTGTGTGCCTGGTTCCTAAAAGGCCATGGACCAGTACTTCTTGTCCACAGCTGTGTGTTGGCAACACCTGCTCTAAAGTATCTGCCGACAGTTAAAAAGACTCGAATAGTACAAAAGGTGATAACATACAAAGTATATACGTACTACCTTTTCCTCCATTCCAATGTTCTCATTACCAGAGTCAGATTTTGTCAAATTCACTTGAATCTGTTACTGACATAATACACATATAAATTTTTTATGTTTTATATATAAATTATGCTTTAATATGTGATTATGCCTGCTTTCTGAAAATTTGTTTTCACTTATATCAGTATGATTTGAGTTATTTCTATACATCACTATGGTTATGCTCACTTTTAATGTATCAGCATAATATTCTACTTTTTTTTTTTTTTTTTTTTTTTGAGACGGAGTTTCGCTCATTACCCAGGCTGGAGTGCAATGGCGCGATCTCGGCTCACCGCAACCTCCGCCTCCTGGGTTCAGGCAATTCTCCTGCCTCAGCCTCCTGAGTAGCTGGGATTACAGGCACGTGCCACCACGCCCAGCTAATTTTTTGTATTTTTAGTAGAGGCGGGGTTTCACCATGTTGACCAGGATGGTCTCGATCTCTTGACCTCGTGATCCACCCGCCTCGGCCTCCCAAAGTGCTGGGATTACAGGCTTGAGCCACCGCACCCGGCCAATATTCTACTTACTAGAGTTTTTAGTAAGCTTATTTAATTGATACAAATAATTTTCTAATACTATCTTCATCTGTGTGCATTTATACAATATACTATGAACTAATTAGTTCCTAGAATTGCTAGATAAAGGGATAAGTACATAAAAATAATGACTGATCTCAAAAATTTCTGTATCAGCTGAGTGCAGTGGCTCACACCAGTAATGGACAGATCACTTAAGGTAAGGAGTTTGAGACCAGCCTGGCCAATCTGGTGAAACCCTGTCCCTACTAAAAATCCAAAAAATCATCCAGGCATGGTGGTGCACACCTATAATCTCAGCTACTCAGGAGACTGAGGCAAGAGAACTGCTTGAACCTGGGAGGCAGAGATTGCAGTGAGCCCAGACTGCACCACTGTACTCCAGCCTAGGAGCAGAACAGTATCTGTATCAATTGACAGTAGAGGAAAATGCCAATCTGACAAGACTTTTTAGTCTTTTCAATCAGGGTTTTAAAAAACAATGTTATATGACTGTTTTAACTTGCATTTCCCTGATTACTAATGAGACTGAGCATATCTTCATAGGTTTATTGGCTATGTGTATTTTTTTCCCACATACCATAAAATTCCTTGCCTTTTTTGTCCATGTCTAATAGATTTTCTGTTAGACATCCTCACTATTTATGTATAAAATTATATAACTGAAATTATTTTGAAATAACCCAGTGAGGGAAAAGAATTGAACAGTTCGAGAAAGGGGGATACAGAAAAAACAAGATTGGTTGAGAACTGATCATTGCTGAGGATTCAATGTTTAATTCTTTTCATAATATGTTTTCAAAAATGTTCATTTTTCTCTGGAAATGTTCACATTTAGTGTTCCTTATTGATTTGTAAGAACAAAGTTCATAGAATAAAAAAGTTTGCCTTTTGTTACTGACAAACTGTACTGGGTACATAATACTTGGTAATTCGGTACTGTTACTAGGTAAATAATTACCCACCTTCTTTCTATATACAGTCAGATATCCCAAAACCATTAACTAAATAATCCACCTTTCTCCTTCTAATGGAAAAAGATACCTTTATCTTGCACCAATTTTCAATATATGTACAACTTTATTTCTAGACTTCCAGTTTGCTCCATTGACCTATCTATATATGCGACATGCAGTTTTAATATTTATAGCTTTACATTTTGCTTCTGTTTTTTTATTGGCTATTCTTACCTAAGGGTTTTTCCCAGATGATTTTTAAAATAATTGGATTAATTTTCCTAAGTATCTACTATACTTATAAATACCCTTCCTGCAGAACCGCTTCGCAAAGACAGAGCAGCCTGCTCTTCTCTTTCACACTGTTATGTTTTCATGTTTCTACCTAGGGTCTCATCTGTTGCAGACAAGCTCAGAATTCATTTGACATGCTGATAGCATATAATGTTAAATAATTCTTTTCACAGTGTAAACAATATTTAGCTACTGTGGAAGGTCAGCTTGCTAAAACCGACTGGTATAACATTTGAATGCTGCCCTTTATGTAAGCTTTATTTTTATAAATAAGCATCTGACTAGAAAGTCAGTAAAAGAGCATGATATAATCAGTCTGAAGCCCAGTGTTTAAATATAATACACTAATTTTAGACCCAAGCATTTTAGTTTTGCTGTACTGGTCTACAATTTCTTAGGAAGATGTAACTTCTTAAAAGGAAAAAAACCATCTTTTAAATGGCTCGATCAATTTATTAGAAATAAGCAGCAAAGAGAATCTGTTTCCATAGAGCAACTGTTAAGTTAATCCCCATTAAGTCGGCCTCAAAGCACTTGGATGCAGCTACAGGATGTGGGTGTAATAGGATCACACAGGCGAACACCTGCTAGGGCCTTACACACGCTGGGATCATCAAAACATCAAAAACCCCTGAAGTCTCTTGGGAAAGACTGAAAAATCCAATCCCTCCCTATGCCAGGTTAACTCCCAACTCCTACCAAAAAAAAACTCCCAAAACACCAACTATTCCATCCAGTTCAGATTTTATGAATTCATGAAATTTAAGAGCCACCTGAAACCACCAAAGGTACACAGTGATTTTCTCCTGAATCTAATGTACAAATGACACAGGTGGAGAAATGCACTGATAAAATGTAAACAAAAATGCAGGTCTGATACTTAGAGCTAAGTGTGAGCAGGTCTTAGGAGATGGAGATCCATTCTCCCTAAGGCATGAGCATTACCCACCATTTCAGGAAGCCTCTGTAGGTGGAGAAGCCACGAATCCCTTCAAAACGATTTCTCAATCACCCACTTCCCAGTACCCTCTGATATGTGGTAGACAATTCTTTCAATGGGGTTGGCAGAGATTTTTCAAAGCTAGCAGGCAGGCATTTTGCAGCTATCTCCAGCCGGTCAAAGCAGCCAAGGCTGTCACCAGTGCCTGGTCACTGCTGAAAACACAAGGAGCGGGAGGCCTAGGTCAGGAGAGTAGTTGGGGAGAGCTGTGTCCCGGACCAACATTCTTGGGATTCCTTTGCAAGTGTTTTTTTCTTGAGGGTTCGCTGAGAAGTGGCAGGTCAGATGGGGAGGGACAAAATCCAAGGAAATGAGGTTCATTTCAAATTCTAACAATTTGACCACAAACAAAATGTATGCAGAGTTACAAATAAGCTATTTTGTTTTCAGGCATCAAAAATGTTATCAATTAAATGTTGAGATGTCAAAGCCTTCCATGTATTAGACAGCAGTGAAATGTGAAACTCAGCAGTGTCACAGGCAACTGGGCCTCTTCCCTGGCCTAGCCCCAGAGGGGAATAAGGGGTGGCTGATAAGAACTTCAAGGACTGTTCTGAAGGGACCAAGAGATGTTACAAAGACCTTAAAAATAAAAATCAGAACCATTTTTCTCTCATTCATTCTACTCCTGGCCAAGTTCTGTGCTATGTACCTTATTCAATTTAATTCAATTTTTCTCCTGACCAATCTATTTACAGATACTTTGTAGATGTGGAAATTTAAGTTTAGGGAAGCTTAGATCATTTTTCTACAGTCATAGTTCTAGTAAATTGAAAGAGTTGTGACTCAGATCCAAGGTCTGAATGACTCCAACATCCACACTCAGGACTGCCTTTACTTGGGATTGAGGAAAAGGGGAAACAGTGGAATTGGGCGGTGGGGGAGGGGGGGGAGAGAAGCCACCAGGTAGAGGTATCAGCACTTAGAACTTCCTGCAGTGAAAAAGGCTAGCAGCCAGGAACTGAGAGCCTAACTGATTACTTTTGTATCTTATCAATCAATTGCATTCCAAGGTTTGCTCACTCAGGAGGCTAACTGTTTAGTTCAACAGGAAACACTGGCTAAACTTATTGATCTCTTTTGCTGGAGGCAGTGAAGGTAAGTGGTTAAGAGTACAGACGATGAAGACATAGTTTAAACCCAGTCCACTGGCCAGCTCCCTCCCAGCTGAGGGTAACAGTAGGTACCTCACAGGCTGCTGCTAAGAAAAAATTAAGTGAAAGCACTTTACAACAAGGCCTGGTTCATAGAACGAGCTATATAAGGTACACCAAGGAAGCCTCTCAGTAAACTATTTTTACATATGCCAGAAATACAGCTGTTTATTCCAGACTAATAAATCACAAACAATATGGCATGGTTCACTGCCAGGTTACTAATGCAACTTTTTTCCACCGGAAGCAAAAAACAAAACCACCACCAAATCTGAACTAAGTATAAAATAGTAATTCTTCCTGTCTTAAATTTCAAAATACAAAAGAAAAGGTGAATTGCTATATACTCTAGCTCTTTTAAATGTTTAGAGTACAGAATGTCTTTCATGAAATCCTCTTGGTTAAAATGTACATTCTTTTCCAAGAAAGGAGTAAACTGAGTATAGAAGATCCTCACCATTAGTTTTTATCAATGATTTATTAATGGGAATAGTCACTGAAAAATTGCATACACACAACTGATGGGATGTTTGTAAGCTAATATACTTCTTCCAACACCCCAGCAAGCTCCCACCTCACAGCCTTTCCACCGTACTGTTCTGTCCAGCTTGAATACTTGTAGAAAAGGGAAAAAAATTTCTTTCCCTACCCTGTTTCAGCACCTGAGGCCTTGCAAATTAAACTGACAAGACAAATTAGCAGGGGAAAAAACACATATATTTTATTTAATGTTAATATTTTTACATGGAGGGAGGGGAGAGGAGGGAGCTCCACAGAAAAGCAAAAACCCAAAAGAAGCAGTTAGGCGTGAGAGCATACATACCATTTTAACAAAGAGCAATAAACTGTGGAAAAGTCACAAGAGAAAGGAGAATGGATTAGGGCTTTCAGGAGAAGTAAAGTGTGGGAAGGTAAATCTATGAGGGAAACTAATAGAAGGTAAGGGTTATTTCAGTAAGGTTTGTTTCTGCAGACAAAGGTGCAGTGCCACCTCCCAGGGGCTCTCCAGGGATGGAGAGGGGAGGGAGGATATCTTCACACAGCAAAATTCTTATAGAAAGCGGGTAAAGCTTGTCCTGTGTCTGCTAATTCTCAATTGTCTTCAGCTCAAATTAGTACTTATGCCAAAATGGCATATTTTGGGATGGCATATTCTGATCCCCTTCATACCCTTACAGACTGTATCTCTATACAGCTCCTCACTTGCTTAATTTTTCTTTGTAGCACTGACCACCAAGTGGTACAGAATATATTGACTGACATATATATATTGATTTGCTCTCTGCCCCACCCAACAAAGTATATATAAGCGCTGTGAGATCAGGAAGCTGGCCTCTTTCATGGTTGTATCTCAATGCTTGGCATAGTGTTGGTGTTCAATTAATGTACTGAATAAATGAATGAATTTCCATATTATGTCAGTATTTTCTTACAATGAGAATTTCTGTGATGTTGATGGCATAAGAATTTGTTTTTATTGACTGTTATTTTTCAACAGTACCAACACTTATTATGTAGTTACAGTATTGTATTTTTTAAAGTAAACAATAAACTGTTTTTGCTCCAAAAATCAATTATATGCAATGTAATAATATAAAACTGGCCGACTGACCATAGAAACAGCAGTCAATAATCAAAATTACATGTGTCTGGCTGAATGGACTCTACAGCCTTACACAGGGTAATATAACAGCAGCATTTCATCACATGTTGTTAAATTTAAAGGCAAATATTGTCTCTTTTGTGACCAAAGATTCTTATCTCTTTGGCAACTTTACAGAATTAATGTTTTTGACTTGTTTTTCACCACGTAATATCAGGCAGGAGACTTCAACAGCAGTGAGGTGGGAAGGAGGATGCTTTATTTATATCTGTGTAACCATGTAACCCACTTCATGCTCCCACTGAATGGCTCCAGTAAACTGAAATCACAATTTCACTAATAACATTCCAGCCCCAGCTATATATGCCTGTCAAATGCAGCAACTTACAGGTAAGCTTCTGCCTACACAAGTAATCACAGAACCACTGAAATAAGAGGATTGCTTGTTTGAACTGCTAGATCAGCTCTTCCTTATTTTTGCTAATCTGGATGTCGTATGTTCATTACATTTTCTTTTCTATGTTGAAGACCACCATGTACAATACCACTTGAGAGCAGCAATTTACAGCAGTGGTCCCCAACATTTTTGGCACCAGGGACTGGTTTCATGGAAGACAATTTTGTGGTTTGGTTTTGGAAAGAATCTGCTCCACCTCAGATCATCAGACATTAGACTCTAATAAGGAGTGTGCAACCTAGCTCTCTTACATGCAGCTCACAATAGGGTTTGCTCTCCTATGAGAATCTAATGCCCTGTTGATGTGACAAGAAGCAAAACTCAGGCAGTAACACTCCCTCACCCACTGCTCACCTCCTGCTGTGCAAGCCCAGTTCCTAACACACCACAGACTGGTACCAGCCCATGGCCTGGGGGTTGGGGACTCCTGATTTAGAGCATTAAAATAAATAAAATATTATTTAAATAATAATTAAAATATTACCTGATATTTGGCAAACAATCCCCCTATATGTCACTACTTCCAACCTATGTTCAGGCTAGAAATACCAAATAAAAAAGCACACGTGCCAACTCCACAGCTCCAGTTTCCCCAAACAGATTGACCCGTCCGATAAAATACTTGTACAAAGAACTTAAAATAGTGTGAGATTTAATGTTAAGCAATAAAATGTAGGATATAAAATGGAATCTATAGCATAATCTCAAAAATGGTTTAGAAAATGACATAATAAAACAGACATTTGTGGGTGGTAGGATTATGCATATTTTTATATATTTTTAAATATACTTTTCAAAAGCTTCCTATAATGAACTTGTAATTCTTTCCCATTCAAAATCTAGCTTAAACATAATTTTTAAAAAGTTATTCCCTCAGAATATAAACTAGTACAACCTCTATGGAAAACATTATGGAGATTTCTTAGAGTTAAAAGTAGATCTACCATTTGATCCAGCAATCTTACCACTGGGTATCTACCCAAAAGAATAGAAGTCATTGTATGAAAAAGACACTTGCACACACATGTTCACAGCACCACAATTCACAACTGCTAAGATACAGAACCAACCTAAGTGCCCATCGACTAGCAAGTGGATAAAGAAGATGTGGCATATACACCACAGAACACTACTCCGCCACTAGAAGGAACAAAATAATGTCTTTTGCAGCAACTTGGATGAGTTGGAGGCCACTGTCCTAAGTAAAGTAACTCAGGAACTGGAAAACCAAAAACCGTATGTTCTCACTTACAAGTAGGAGCTAAGCCAGGAATAAGCAAAGGCAAACAGAACGATATAATGGACTTTTAGGGACTCACAAGGGGGAAAGTGGTAAGGGAGCTAGGGATAAGAAAAAAAACAAGGTACCCTACTTGACTGCACTAAAATCTCAGAATTCACCACTATATAATTCATCCATGTAACAAAAAACAAACAAAAAAAAAACCTTGTACTTCAAAAGCTACTAAAATAAAAATTATTCCCTCAAAATTTTTAAGCCCTAAACCTCAGTTCCTATTGTTTATATTTACTATTAAAAAGAAAACACTGCTTTAAAAATGGTGGGCTTTTTTTTTTTTAAGTTTAACGGTGTATAAAACAGCTGCCTAAGGAAATGCAGATACCCCTATACCTTGTTTTGTTTTGATTTGTTTTAATATAGAGATGGGATCTCCTTATATTGCCCAGGCTCGTCTCGAACTCCTGACCTCAAAAAATCCTCCAACCTCAGCCTCTCAAAGTTTTGGGACCATAGGCCACACTCACCATGCCCAGCTAATATCCTTACTCATTCCTACAAGCCATGAATCCTCTAAACATTGTCCCAAACACAGCATTGGCAAACTTCAATCATTTTCATCAGAATAAAGAAACACAGGGCATGCTTAACTTCAAGGTTGACATTGGCTTTGTGAGTAAAGCCTTGCCACAGATGAGAAGTCCTGAGGATCAAACAGGAAAACTTCAAGTTTAACTGAATCTAAAATCATTAAACCTAAGTTATACGACTAAGCAAACTCTCTTCAAAGCACTCAGTCAACATCCATGCTGGTAAATATTTCAGGAATGAAATGAAAAATAATTTTCAATTCCAAAAGTTCATCCATCACGCATGCTTCACATTGCAAAACAAATAATTTACAAAAATGAGTTTACAAAAAGAGAACACCAATCCCACTTCTCCAACCCTCCATGTCAGGCAGTAAGCTTTCCACATTTGCTTACATTCTGAAAATCACTATTTTCCGTGCCAGGAATGCACTAGGCTTAAGTTGTCAAAAAATACCATACTTTAAGTGTAACTGGGTAAGAACTATGGGCACACACACAAGAAGCCTTCCAAAACAAGGGGAGGTAAATGAAATCTTAATACCAGTGTTTCTAGAAGTCCAGAAGCGAAGTACAATTCCTTATAATATGTACGTGTTTACATACTCATACGTACAATAAAATGTGTGAGGTAATGAAATCTCTATCTCCCCCCTTCCTTTTAGTGGGCAGCTAATATTTCAGCGTTCAGAATCACGTACCCTGGGTCCCAAAAGGTCCCCCCATTCCTATTCCAACAGTGCTTACAACAGAAAAAGATGAACTGATCACCGAACCCTACATCATCTCATATATGTATATTACTAGTCCACCGAGAGGTTACAGTTACCAGATGCCTGGTAATTCTATTCATCCTACCCCACAAATTTTGTCCAGATCAGGCCATGCCTTCAAGTGGGCCAGAGTTTCTTAAAGCTCCTGGTTTAATATTTAACTGATAACAACAACCTAACATTAGTACCTTGTAATTAAAGGGATACAGCAACATGGAGCAGAAAAAGTGATGAAGAAAGAGATTAGAAGTTAGAGAACAGGGATTGGGCTTTTGATCTTTAAACTGTGGGTGATTTTGAACAGCTCAACATCTCCAGATACTTACTTCATCTGTAAAGTGAAGAAACTTAAAAAGGAGGGCGTATAGATTCTACCTGTTCCAAGAACTATGATTCTCTTCTTCAGCCGCAGGTCGAGGAGAACCTCCTAGAGCTGCATTGTTCAATATGGTAGCCACAAGCCATATGCGGCTACTAAGTACTTGACATGCAGCTGGTCTGAATTAAAATACGTGAGATATGTGACCAGACATGGTGACTCACACCTGCAATCTCAGCACTTCTGGAGGTTAAGGTGGACAGATCACTTGAGGTCAGGCCAGCCTGGCCAACATGGTGAAATCTCATCTCTACCAAAAATAACAAAAATTAGATGGGTATGATGGTGCATGACTGTAATCCCAGCTACTCACAGGCTGAGGTAGGAGAATTGCTTAAACCCAGGAGGTTGAGGTTGCAGTAAACCAAGATGGTGCCACTGCACTCTAGCCTGGGCAACAGACTGAGTGTGGCTCCATCTCAAAAAAATAAAATAAAATAGGCCAGGCGCGGTGGCTCACATCTGTAATCCCAGCACTTTGGGAGGCCAAAGCAGGTGGATCACGAGGTCAGGAGATCAAGACCATCCTAGCTAACACTGTGAAACCCTGTCTCTACTAAAAATACAAAAAATTAGTCAGGCATGGTGGCCTGCACTTGTAGTCCCAGTTACTTGGGAGGCTGAGGCAGAAGAATGGCTTGAGGTGGAGGTTTCAGTGAGCCAAGATTGTACCACCGTACTCCAGCCTAGGCGACAGAGCAAGACTTCATCTCAAAAATAAATAAATAAATATAATATAATATAAATTAAATATGTGAGATGTGAAATTTTTTTTCCAAGCCAAACTGTATCCATCTTTATTAAAGATATTTTCCATAAATAATCACAGTATTTCAGGCAGAACGTGAGCAGACAATCATTAACAGTATACATACAACAACTTTCAAACTCCCTTCTTCAATGGACTACCAAAAATCATAAGAGATGTGAAAATTTTTGAAGACATAATATGGAAAAAGAATATGTCATAGCTTTTATATTGATCACATGTTGAATAACATTTTGAATTTAGTGATACACTAAAATTAATTTCATCTGCTTATTTTTCTATGTGGTTGAAAATTTTAAATTAGATCTAATGGTCCCCTTATACCTCTATTGGATAATTCTGCTTTAAAATCAGACCTGGGCATGCATGAAGCCCAGAGGAATTTGCAGATGAAATGAGCCCAGGAATCTGTATGGAATATAGACTTGGAGGTTACCATTTCCATATTAAATGTATAAAGGGCTGTTGTAAAACCATGCTTTTGTTTTCTTATTTTGTGTATCAACAACAAATCAATAGTAAATATCTCTGGGTCTAAAAACAATTGATATCATTTCAATTACGCTATGACTGAATCCTAATTATCAACTGTAGGCCTTAATGATAATCTAAAGCAGATGTGCCACTATGCAGGCACTTGTAGCCTACTTTGTTCTTTGAATTGAATATATATGTAAAGTATTAATGTATCTTACTTCATAAAAAGATTATAATTTTCCATTTTTTAAAACACATTTGATATTAGTAGGAAGAACTAAAATGAACTCAGATGAATGGACCACATTTGTATTTCACTGATATCTAGCTAGGAACACTGCAACTAATTTTTGCATTCTGTATCAATTTGTTTAATGGACTTTAAATGATCAAAGCAGCAGAGATAGTTCTTCTAGAGATCTTGTTTACTTAAAAATACAACAGATATGGATAAATAAAATATTAATCAGCTTCAGATGAGTCGAGAATAAGTACTCAAGTCCTCTTTTCTCACAACATATTTCTGGAGTGCCGACTTTTTCAATTCAATGATTTTAAGCAAAGGTATACATCTAACTGCCTGCAAAATCAACTACTGACTATTTAAAATCAGATAAAGCTAGTGACAGCCCCCAGCTCTGCAATCTAAAGCCAGCAAAGGCCAAACATTTCAAACTGGGTTTGAAGCATAGCCAGTTATGATAGCTCAAATATTTTCATATACATGAAAGCAAAACAGAATTCAGAAATACACATTTTTTGGCAGACAATTTTTTAAAACCAAATTTCTGAAATTATATAACGTAAACTATATGACTATTAGAAAATAATGCATGAATTTAAAAATATTTCTTCAATTTTCAAATTCTAATATAATTAAAGGAAAATTTCAAACTTACCTACATGAGCTTCATGGGTGAAAAAAAGTATAATTTAAAAATATGACCAATGTAACATGACGGAAATATACATTCAAACACATCTGATAACTACTCTTTCTAATTTTCATAAATCAACAATTATTTGAGACATACACAAATTTTCATGTGTTTTTCTGAAGGTGGTATCTAGAAGTGATAATTTTCCTGGTAGTTTAACATTTTTTAAAGAAGACATATCAAGATTTAAATAATCTAGCTTTTGATTACTCTTTCTTTTGAGACAGAATCTAGCTCTGTTGCCCAAGCTGGAATGAAGTTGTGTGATCGCCACTCACTGCAACCTCCCCCTCCCAGGTTCAAGTGATTCTGTCTCAGCCTCCCAAGTAGCTGGGACTACAGGCATGTGCCACCACGCCCACTGATTTTTGTAGTTTTAGTAGAGACGGGGTTGCACCATGATGGCCAGGCTGGTCTCAAACTCCTGACCTCAAGTGATCCAACACTCAGCCTCCCGAAATGCTAAGATTACAGGTGTGAGCCACCGCACCCAGCCTCTTTTTGATTATTCTTAAAGAAAACTGAGGGATCAAAATGAAATGTTAGAAAATAAAATCAACAGCAGAAAATAAAACCAAGAGCAGCTTTTGAGGAATCATGATATTTTAGACATTTCTTTAAGACAGATCCTGTGATATGTCCAACTATTGGAACATATTTCAAACAAATATTCAAGTGAAGACAAAATGCCTACTGCAAAACCTCCAACTACTCCCTAACAATAAGGATTCAGGCCTACTCAGAACTACAGGTTTTCCCCACATCTTGATTTCATCATGTACTTTCTGAAACAGATCTTCATTTAATCACTTTTAGAATAACTGAAATGAACAAGAAAATAGGTAAGAAATTAAACTAAATTTTAAAATAGCAGTCCCATTCTTACTGACGTAAATTTATTAAGATTAATGTTCCTTTTTCCAAAGATCTCCCCATTCTGTTTCATTAACACCAGGAAGCATAAACAGATCTGAAAAGTTATGCAGCTACAGTAAAGAGGTTCAGCAGGACAGGCAGATCTAGCTCAAAAGAGGTACTCTGTATCAAGCTCTTTTCTAAAAACCTCAAAGCTTGTTTTATCTGTGGTTGCTTTCAAAGAATGAGCACAACAAAACTGCTTTGAGGAAGTCTCAGATCAAATGAAAGATAGTTTACCAACAGGGAGAGTAAACTGACTGCCACTGCTATCCACACGGAGCCACAGAAATTATCCCACACAAATCATCGCTTTGTTCCATCACTCTGGCTGGAAGGCCTTTCTAAGAATGCAAGTCTGAACCATCCTCAGTTCCCTCAGCCAGAAGGAAGGCTCAGCTCTTCGATGGTTCCACCACAAAAATAAGAAAGCATTTCCTACCTCCTTCCTCTATCACTACACAAAGATGTGCTTCCTATGTGGCTGGCTAGCAGATACAGGAAGATACGCAAATCCCAAAAGCCTACTGTAACTGCTCATGGAGAATCTTTGCTCCATGGAGAATGTTAAGTCTACCCATTTTCCTCTATCCCTTTACAGAACTTTATTTCTTCGACATCCCAGAATGCCAGTTGTCACCCAATATCCTACCACTTCTTTATCCTTGAGAAGAGAACTGGAAATGTATATCTGATGGCAATCCTCTCAGCTAACAAAACATAGTTACAGGCTTCCTTGCATCAGGGTGTCACTATCTGACCCATGAGATTAAGCAGACAAGTTCAAACTCATTAAGGGAACCCAAAATTTATAATCTCTCACTGTCTCTCTCACTTATATACCCCTGGGCTTCCTCCTTTGAAACTCGACACCCTCACTGTTCTTTCTGTCTGGAGAGCCCTCCACACCCCAGTTCACACCACTCACCCTTGAAACCTAGTTCAAATGCTGCCTGCCTTCTCTGGGAAGACTTTTACCTCCTCTATTGTAGGCTTTAGCACATTGCATCTAATTATTTCTGTATCTCTTCCCCACTGGACTGCGAAATTCTTCAAGGCAAAGACTGAGCTACCTTTCTATTTACTCACAGCCCCACCCAGATTCTAGATCTCATCATAACTGAAACACAGAAGCCATGCAGTCCATGTCCCTAAAATGAATGATGATTTAAACAATTCAAAATGAGAGAAACAGTGAGATAGTAAATTAACAATTTTTTAAACATCTTAACTCCAAATCAGTGTGAACATCACAGAAGTGAATCACAAATGCCCTAAGAAAACTTGCAGTAGAGACTGAATAGGTGAATGCACGATCCCAATATTCGATTAAACATTCTGCATTAAACCTTCCCCCTCATCTGCTAACAGAAGAATCATGGACTTAGGCTTGGCTTTGTGTTCAACCTCTGATAGGAATGAGCACATGAGCAATGAAGTCAACAAGTCAGACTGCTTTCTAAATCTAAATAATTTCACATGTGATAATATACTCTTAGAAAGCATCCAATGTCTTTTTCTCTCCAACAAAAAGACACTAATTTTTTTTTCTCATCTCATCGGCTATTTATTACATCAATAAATATAATTAAAAACGCATGCATATAAGAAACACTTCCAATAAACTGAAGGGATACTTCCCATCTGTGTCCCTACAATATGATCCAGAAAATTCACCATAATATAAATTTAACCTCTGAGTCTAGCTCATGAAAGTGAAATGAACTAACCAAATAGCAAATACAAAGAAAGGAATTACCAAGAAACATGGTAAGTCAGCCTCCTATTTTGTTCAAGCGCACCCTCTCTGCCACAACCACATTCATTATGTTTGTCGTGGATGGCTCTAACGGCCATGCTGATACTCAGTCTTAAGGCCACCTCTGTCCAAGACTTCACTTCTACTCTGTTTCAGCCAAATAGTCACATGGCTACTCTATCATCACCTGGAAATCTCCCAGCTTCCCTCAGGAATTCCCCCCTCTCCTATTTCACTGAACAAGCAGGAACAAGCAGTTCCAAAATTGCAGTTTTGTCTCAAATGCACCCTTAAGAGTGAAACCCTCCACAATTCAACTAGCGGCAGTTCTGTAAGCTGCCTTTACATTCAAACACCCTATGGGTTAGCCAAGAACACCCCTCCACAACCACCATAGGATTTTTAAATTCAATTTACTATTGCTGGATTTAAATTTTCTGGATTCTGTGGTATAAGAGGATTTAACACTTGACACAAAACATTGAAAATTAAGATTGAGAAAACACTAGGAAGATATAAGGCTAATCATAATGACCTCAATTAGATTTTCAATGCCTGTCAGGTTAGTGGTATATAATAGCATTGGCTTCAAGCCCTTGAAATTGAAAAATACAATTCTTTGAGATAACAGAGGTAATAGAATTCAACATACTTTTTTAAAGGGCCAATTTTGATCCTCTTCACACTAGAGTAAAAAGTAAACACTAGCTGTAAAATGGCCAAAAAAAGAGTCCCCCTCCCCGCCCCCCCCAACAAAAAAAAGACAATGACAAGGAAATTTTCATCTTGATGGCCACTCAATTTAATTCCAATACACATTTTCTTTCTAAACTCTACTATCTTCTTCACACAAAGCTATTTCTAGGCACCCTCTATTGAAAGTGTCCCAATCAATCAGGGCACGGATGAAATATTTCAAGAATGAGGCATTTATCTATTTATTTATTTTTGCAGGCCAACTGAATTTCTGAAATACAGTTGCAAATGACTGAATATTATAAAGTTATTGACAGTAGTTATGAAACTTTTTCACAATACAATGTTCCAAAAAGAGGCTGAAAAAAACTTTAATTTTCTTTCTACACTTGTTCATCATTTCTTAAACATAAGAGAAGGTCCCACAGCTGTTCAGAACCTTTAATCTGAATGTAATTCTTTACCACAACATAGAATTGTTTTAGTACTCATTGATATTATTTAGTACATACAAAATGTAAGGCACTGTCATGAGTGATCAAATTACTGTATAGAAAAGTGTGTGATCACGATCAATACTAACTTCTCTCCTCCATCACCTGTTTTCAACATTGAATCACCCAAAGTAGATCTCCCGTCTACAATTATTCTTTTATGTTGCAGTAAATATACAGCTCTTTCCTCCAGATATCTAAGTTTACCTTTATGTAGTAAAATGATCAGAGAACTTTGATAATACTACAGAAACTATCACATTCACAACACACATCCTTCTATGTAGCATTCTCTTATACTCCTTCCCCAAGTCACTTGCTTCCTCCTGTATATTCTGTCTACCCCCTTGGGGGCAAGGACCTCGAAAATATTTGTGAAATGAAGGAGTAAATTTTCCTTTCTTGGTTGTACCCATAAGAATCTATGTTTCCTTATGTATGAAAATAAGCTAATTTCTACAGAAATTTGGTTTTAATTTTAAATTGTTAATATGTAAGTATCTATGATGAATTATTCTTAGAATAATTAGTCTGCGTATTTTCACATTTCTATGGTAGTTTCTTAGGTACTCTTCACTTATATCCTCAAACTTATTTACGTAATGACAAAACCATATTTGTTTTAAACCATAATAAGCAATTGAGACCATCAAGATGGAGAATATGTGCTATTAAATATGACTTTTCATGTGATGGGTTTTTATGTTAGTCTCTAAAGACTTAAGCTACGACTTCGAAAACTGCATGAGTTTTAAAGACTTAATCCTTGAAGTAGATGAAGATTTTTTTAAAAAATGAAAAAAAAAATCAATAAATACTTAAAAAAAACAGGGCTTATCCATCTTTATGAGTCTATCAACTCAATTATAAACAAAGTAAATGAGTAATGATATTTATAAAAACAACACTGGCAAGGCACAATAGCTCACACCTGTAATCTAGCACTTTGGAAGGTCAAGGCGGGAGGATCGCTTGAGCCCAGGAGTTCAAGGTCAGCTCAGCCTGGGCAATATAGTGGGGACCCCATCTCTACAAAACATTTAAGAAATTAATCGGATGTGGTGGCATGCACCTGTAGTCCCAGCTACTCTGGAGGCTGGGGCAGGAAGATGGCTTGAACCCAGGAGGCAAGGGCTGCAGATTGCACCACTGCACTTCAGCCTGGGTGACAGAGCGAGGCCTCGTCTTGAAAACAAACAAACAAAACCAAATACAATATCGGTATGCTTTTGAAAATTCATCCAATAGTAGGAGTAGATATAAAAAGTCCTTTTTGTAAGATAAATCAACCATTAATGGATAATGCCATTTTCTTTACTTTCTCTTAAAAATAAAATGTATGTTGCTTCACTAATTTTACTGTAAAATATCAATCAAGACACAGCCACACAAACAAAACTAAACAAATTAGTCTGTAGTAACTTGGGGTGAGGGCCAGGTCTAAAACATCTAAGTCTATCTCAACGGTAGGAGTAAACCTCTCATTTTTCTTCCTGTAAAATGTCTCCATGGGGTCAAAATATTTAGTTATTAAAGGTTTGAAATTTAGCAAAGCAACAACAGTAATAATGCATTTATTCACTTAACACAAATGACTTTTCTTTATGCAACAGATCTCTTATTCTCATAAGTAAGCTTTAAGGCCAAAAAGTAATTTATCAGTCTCTATCATCTGGGTGCCTTACATTTTTCAATGAAGATAGTATGTGGCTTTCTCTGGAAGCTAATAAAAGCCAAATTATTAGATAAGTGACAAATTATTAGATTCTCTCAAAAACAACAATCAGTCCAAAAAAAAATTCCTAACAAAATCACTGAAAAACTGGCTGGGCGTGGTGGCTTACGTTGGGAGGCTGAGGCAGGCGGATCACTTGAAGTCAGGAGTTCGAAACCACCTTGGCCAATGTGGTTAAAACCCTGTCTCTACTAAAAAAATACAAAAATTAGTTAGGCATGGTGGCACATGCCTATAATCCCAGTCACTTGGGAGGCTGAGTCACGAGAACTGCCTGAATCTGGGAGGTGGAGGTTGCAGTGAGCCAAGATCATGTCACTGCACTTCAGCCTGGACGACACAGTGAGACACAGTCTCAAAAAAAAAAAAAAGAAAAAAATCACCAAAAGACAAAAGAAGTGACAATTATTCCTGTTCAATCAAATATCTCATAAGAAAATCTTCTGAATTTGAGAAGAAAAAAGAGAGGAACTGTCTGGAAATTAGGAGATTCGAACACTGTTTTGTGTCCATCATTAATAAGACCTTGAAGAATCGCTGAACTTCATTCATCAGGATTCATTCATTTACAAAACAGGCTTATTTGTCTTTTCCCTTTTCCAAAATGTTTGTCTTATTTATTCCTCATCTCTGCTCATGGACCCTCCACTCCTGCTTCTGGAACCACAGTGTTCACTCCTCACTGTATCTACTTTAAGTAGGATGTTTATTACAAATACCACTTCTGTCATTACACATCCTCATACTTGAACCCACTTCTTGTCTTGTCTTGATTGAACAGAACAATTATAATTACACGAGCTGGTTACAAAAAGCCATGTAGATTCTTTAGGGCTCTGCTTCTTGATTCTTCACTGTGTTAATCATAATTTAACCACAGTATCACCAGTTTCATAAACTGAAGGCTTTCAAATGTCCTTAGCTTACTTCTGAAGCTAAAAATCTTTTATTTTATGAGGAACATATGCTGATTTTTAAAAAATAGACATAATTTCAATTAAACAGTAGATCACTATAAAGTTTTAAAGATGTAACAGCCATAACATGGCTGGTTATACAACTTCGTTTTATTTTGAAACTGACTTCTTAGAGAAATGTCACATTCTCAGACAATCTGCTTTTTGGTTTCCCTGTCTTGGGTGAACGAAACTTCATGCTTCCATACTAGGACCAAAATTCTTTTGCTGGCATTTGAAATCTTCCATTGCTTCCCAAACTGGCAAAGCCTGTTTAATCATTTTGCTAGCAAAGATTCTGCTGAAAACTAAACCAAGCTTCTTCACAGTTCCTTTTACATAACTGACAGCCAACTAATAGTTAATAATCAAGCCAGTATATAATCTTGCTCAATATTAGACATCTGTGGCAAGCTGCTGGTGTGTACAACATTAACAATGGGTCTCTGGGAAGCTGAGGTGGGTGGATCACTTGAGGTCAGGAGCTCGAGACCAGCCTGGCCAATATGGTGAAACCCCATCTCTACTAAAAAAATACAAAAATTAGCTGGGCTTGGTGGCGGACGCCTATAATCCCAGCTACTCAGGAGGCCGAGGCAGGAGAATCGCTTGAACGCAGGAGAATCACTTGAACCCAGGAGAATCGCTAGAACCCAGGAGGCAGAGACTGAAGTTAGCCAAGATAGCACCTTTGCACTCCAGCCTAGGTGACAGAGCAAGACTCCTTTTCAAAAAAAAAAAAAAAAGGTCTCTATCCATGTTGTGTGGAAAAAAGAAGAAAAAACTAGGCCTTTCCCATTTGTGTAAAAATTGCTTATGCTGTTTGCACATTTCTGTAGTGTTCTAAATTTTTCAATGAGCATGAATTATTTTCATTTTTCAAAAAACCAATGGAAATATATAATACATATTTAATAAATAAAAATTTATAACATGTATTCTAAAAATTGTATCTGAGATATGATGTGCTTTTTAAATTTAGGTCAAACTCATAGACAACAATTTGCCAATTTCCTGCAATACTCTTAGCCTTCATTGGCCAATAAGTAAATTAATTTGTCCGTAAGTGAAACATCATATAGATTTTTAACTTTCAACTATGCGTGAAACTTACATATACTTGTTGTACATCAACATCATCATCATACATAGTAGTAGTAACTAACACACAGTGCTTATGCTAGGTCATCAGTTTACATATATATTAACTCACACACTATTTCAAGCATTTAACATCAGTATTAATTCAATCCTCAGTAACTAGAAATCACTCATCCCATTTTACAAAGGAAAAAACTGAGGCACAGACACTTGCCCATGGTCAATAGCTTAAAAGAGACAAAGGCAGAATTTATGCCCATGCACTCCTGCTCTGGTCTGACCTCCTGATTAGTGTGCAATGCTGCCTTCTTTACACACCTGAGAAACACTCAATGACTCAGTGTTACTGGCCTAACATCACGCCTGGCAACAAAATCATTCATTATAAATTGAGAACAACTCTGGTTCTTTCTATAGAGGTGAGATTTTGAAAAACCTCATCTTTCCCATTTTAACTATCTTCTTTCGTTAAGATAGCATGTGTCTCGCAAGGTTCAAGCTAAATCTGTTTCTTCAAAATGTAGCCACACAAAATAAACCTAAATAAAATGACCTATTAGGTTTCTATTTCAGCAGATTTAATACATGCGAATCTGAGACATTCTGCAGCCCTCTTTGAATATTCAGCTAGCTAATCTATTAAGCATCCCTTTTTTGTAAAATTATTAATTGATGAACGTATGCAGGCTTTTAAATTTAAATACGTGAATTTATTCCTAGAGCAATCATTGTACTCCAGTTTTTGCTAAATTTCTACTTCTATACCAGTCAAGTATATCTATTAACCAAGGTTAATCTAAACAGGAAAATTTGCCAAACTTTTTTTCCAAGAAAAATACTAGTGTCCGTAGAGTAATGGTTATGTCTTAAGCTATCCATGCTGAAGAAATAGTTACATAACATGTCCCCCTTCACTAAGCTTTTCACTTGCAAAATCAGCTTCAGGGTTTGAGTTCTCTCTGCTTTTCTTCTTATACAACAATTTTAAAAATGTATATTTTATTGATTAAACTTGCTACTTATTCTGGGGGTGTGCTCATTCCTTTCCCTGCCACCTTCTCTCTTCCCCCACCCACTCACGTGGGTGTCTCTGTACACTGGCTGTGAGGCCTACGGGGTGACAGCATGTCCAAGGGTTTGCAAAAGATGCCATTTCCATCCATCCCCATTCCATACATTTGCATCTGAGCTCTCACTATGAAAAGGAAAAGATATTTTTGTTTCTGTTTTCTTCAGTCCTTTTCTGTCTACAAAGCCAATCTCCTCTGTTCAACTCATTGGAACATTTATACTATGTTATGGAATAGTGTTGCCTGAATCTAGAATCACAAGAAGCCAGTCGAGAGCTTTAAATTTAAAAAAAAAAAGGAAAAAAAAATTTCATAATCAAGCACAGTCAAGTAAAACAGAGAAAGGTAGAAAACCACTAGGCAAAAACAAAACGCAAACAGAAAACGTGATTTTCCCTATCCTCCTCGTTGCCACCCAGGGAATCACTCTGTTCATCGCATACTCCCTCCATCAAGACGGTACTGAAGCTCTCTGGTCCTGCATTCAGCCCCTTACCTTCGACCTCTCAACTCCTTATTTCTAATTCCCTACTCCTCTTGAGAGTACCCTGTACCAGCATCTGTCACTCAGGTGAGAGCGAGAGAGAGAGAGAGAGAGAGAGAGAGATTTAAAGAAAGAGAGACAGAGGTGTGTGTGTGCCTGTCTGTCTGCGAGAGACAGAGAGGAATGTAAACAAATACCGTATATGCAAAAACTTAACCTCCAATCCCCAGACCCGGGATACAAATCTGGGTGGAAATTTACTACTAGGAAATGCTCCAGGATTATCTCTTCTCTCATCCCATCATTCCTATACTTTTCAAATACAGGAAGTTTTCTCTGTAACATATTTACTCAGTATATTACCTAATCTGTACTTTCCTTTTGGTATTTTAGTATATTCTACTTTCTTTTATTATCATGTGCATGCTTTTATTACCCTGCAAACTTCCTGGGAGTAAGGGGAGGGATGAGGGAAGGGGAGGTAATGAGGTATACAAACTAAACCTTACATTTGGGAAGCTTTACATTTAAAATGTACCTGTACAGGTTGATCTTTACATTTGTGATTGACAGAGATTTTAAAAGAAATATATTAACGAGATATGCTTTGTAAGATTCTCAAGGTAATACAATTTGCAGAAACAATGTACATTTCTGCTGAATTTAATGCCCTTCTCACTGATAGTTTAGTGACCACGTGAAAGGCAAATAGTAGCCATGCTTATTTCTAGAATGACTGATAACATTCTTACAAATATCTCTATAGAAAACTCTAGTATGCATAAAAACAGTAACATAAAATAGAGATCCTCTAGCAATAACAAGAAAGACTTAACATAAAAATAACCTCTTCCTTTCCTTCAAACCAGTATTCAGTTGATCACATTATCTCTTTTTAATTTTTTGGAATCAGCCATTCCTAATTTCACCTGGTAAAGGTGCATGGTCCTTTTCATTTCCTCAGTCAGGACCAAGAAGTGTTATTCCATCTAGTAACTTCTCCGCAGTACTAATAGCCTTGCAAGTGCTTTTCAGGAGCCTCTGCTGGTTACGGTGACAAGAGAAAAGCTTCTGCAGTCCGCCAGTTATCACGGTTTCTCACCGATGAGCAAGAACAGTGACTCCTTACAGATCACCATCAAACCTGAGCTTTACTATTCTGTGGGTAGGCTTCTCTTTAGGGCAGTCGGTACTAGTCAGCAGCCATAGCTTTCCATAAACTATAAATTAGCACTACCACAAAGGTAAGATGATTATGATAGCTTAAACCCTCAATAGAAGAAAATAAAACTTAAGAGTAAGCTAGATTTTAAAAAATAAATAAATGTGAGGGTAGTGAAACATCATATAGATTAGGGTTTGTTAAACTCACACCTCTATCAACATACTAGCCAAAATCATCAACCCAGATAATAACCCTGCTTCCCGGCAAGCCCAGGCCCCATTATCATTGCCCTTATTCATTCCCTTTTCACAGCCACCTGCAGCAGACCTATTTTCTAAGCTCTATAAAAGAGAGTCAACTCGTAATTACATCTTTTCAGTGGACACAGAGAGAGCCAGATAAACCACCCTCAAACCTCAGTAGACTGAATTACCTACCCTTCTACCAACACTTTGCAAAATGGACTCGTGAATCTCACCTCCACCCTTTAAAAGAGTTAACAATAGCTAGTGAAAAGGTCCCAAAAGATGGCAGAAAGAGCAAATTAACGCAATTAGACCAAAAACTAAATTCAAATTTGCCTACATGCTTCCTATTTTTATACAGAAAAAAAATACTGTTCAAGAAAGTTACATATTTAAGTTTTCACAAAATCTTCAAAAATAAGGTTATGCTTTTAATTACTTAAATGTATGGTTTTTAATTTGTAGTAAGATCATTCAGGAAAACTGGAATAATTGTACAAATAAATGTAAGTCATGAGAGAAATCAGAATTCTCTTAGTCAAGTGCATTTTTATAAAACATGGAAAACAAAATTATTTAACTCTTATACAATCTGTCTTAACTAGCCCTAAGGTGATTCCTGAGCCACTAGTGGGTAGAAATCAGAAAGGGAAAAGTTCAACGACCTTGCAAATTAGAAACTAAAAAACTGTAACGATGTGATAGTCCGTATAGCCTCAGTGGAATTACAGGAAAACATTCGTCCGGAAATTGCTTTTTTTTTTCTTTTGGAAAATTACTAGGAGGTTGGGGGAAAGGAGGGGAAAAACCGGGAGGAAAGGTTGCAAATGGTAAAATACCAAATAGGAACCCAATAGATGTGAAAAGCAACCTTCTCCGGCCCAAGTGTCATGCAAAAACTTCTAAGCATCTTTAGATGTAAAGAAAAACAGTCATTGTGCACAGGCGTTAGCTGAATGTTCGAGAGTTGGATGAATGGGGAAGACTTGTTATATACACCTAGTGGTGGGTGGATTTCACTAGGCTGCAGCCTCCACACAGCTTTTCTTTGCTGCACTGCAGAGGCGCCATCTTCTCCGTCTTAATCTTCACTCAATTCAATCCTTTTATCTGCACCCTAAAAAAAAAGACCCTTCGGACCCTCCCCAGCATCGTGTGCCCCCAGGGGAACTAAACCAGAGTCCCCAGAACTGCCAGGAAAGAGGCCGCGCCTTAATCAGACAAACGCCTCCTTGGATGCACAGGAGAGGAGAGCCCTTGCCTCCCCACCATCCGCCACTGCCCTTTCCAGACGCACACCCCACTCTCCGCGTATTTCCTCCCCGCCAAGGACTTTACAGCCCAGCACAAAATTAAGCCTTGGAGGTGATCCGAGGGTGGGAAGTAGAGGGGCCCCGAGGCTTCGCCAGACGCCCCGGCAGAGTCTCTGCCCCACTCCGGGGTGGACGCGCAGCGCCGGGTAGGGAGCGGGGCGGGAGCCTTGGTGGCGCAAGGAGACTATCGCGGCTCGGCCCACGGCGCCCGGGCTGGCGAGGGCGGGGTGTCGCGGCTTTTGTTCCCGGGGACCTTCGGCCTCTCAGGCAGAAGCTGAGGGTGCGAGGGAACTCCCCGGACGTCCAGGCTTGGGAAAGGCGCCGGGTGGCTATGGGTCTCCGACCCCTCCCATTTCTCACAACTTACACAAAAGGGAGACGCGGAAATGCACAAAGTTTGCCTGCAGAAGGCGGAGAGCGACCCCGGCGCCGGCTCGGGCTAGGGTCGCACCCAGGCGGCCGCTGCCAGCAGCCGTAGAGGAGGAGGAGGTTCGGGCAAGGAATGGGGGTGGGGGTGAGAAGGGAAGGTGAAACGAGGCGGAGAACGCAGGGAAAAGGGAAGGGCCCCTAGCTTCCCGGGCTGTCCCGACTCCTCCTCCTCCCCAGGGCCCAAGAGAAAGGAGAGGGCGGCGATTTAAGAGCAGAGGACTGGCTTCAGGGACGCTGCGTTTTCGGTTTTCCCCACGTGCTCCTTCTCCCTTCCCCCCATCTGGATGTCTCTCGCCTCCCCCGGCCACCGCTTCCGAAGCAGGGACTGAGTCGGGGTCTGGGCTCAGGGTGGCCCCCTTCCCTTCTCACCCCGGGCTGGCGCGGAACCAGGGACCCTAGCGCCTCGCCCGCTCCTTCTCCGCGGGCTGGAGCGCGCGTCCCTGGGGCAGGGCTGGGCCGAAAGCGGGGATGCGCTGGACGTCCGCAAGCGGGGGCGGAGAGGAGAGGGGTTTCGTTGAAGGCCACCAGCTTCTCTGGATTAAAGACTTGGGTTAAGGACTTGGGGGATAGGGTCCCCACCGTGCCCGCCTGCCTCCCCCCGCCTTCCGAGGCGCGGCACCCACCTCTAGCGCCCGAGCCGTCCAGGCGGCCAGCAGGAGCAGTACCAAACCGGGCAGCATCGCGACCCTGCGCGGGGCACCGAGTGCGCTGCTGTGCGAGTGGGATCCGCCGCGCCCTTGCTCTGCCCGCGCCACCGCCGCCGTCTCCGGGGGCCCCTGCGCGCGCGCTGCTCTGGGTGCTCTCGCCTACCGCTGCCGAGGAAACTGACGGAGCCTGAGCGCGGCGGCGGGGCTAGGAGCCAGGCGAGTCAGCTGATCCGGCCCATCCCGCTCGGCACCCGAGAGAGACCCCTAGCGGAGCCGCCGGGGAGCTGCGCCTGCCCGCGCCGGGAGGGGCCTGCGCGCCCCGCGCGCCCCGCGCCCACAGGTGCAGCGCCCTCGGCGCCGCTTGCACCCCGCGCGCCCCCCTTCCGCTCGCCGGCCGACGGCCCACCTGGCCTTCGGGAACGGTGGGAGGGAGAGTCTGGGGCCAGGAGAGGAACGGTGCAGAATCAGGGAAAGGTGAGTCCTAGGACGTTGGGGCTCTAGAAAAGTCGGGAGCGTTACCGCTCGTCCCCGTGAGCTTGAATCATCCGACCCCGCAGGCCTCCCAGGAGTGTCGTATAAAGGACTGCTGCTGGGGTGCGTTTTTATCCGTATTTCTTTTTTTGTCTCAGTTTGGAGAGGTGGGGCAGACGTTTCTGGAAGAGAATGGGAACCAGCGAAGCTTAAAGGAAATAAGATTTTCTTTGCTTGAGAGAGAAAAAGCCTCAACCCCCCCCCGCCCCGCCCCATGTCAAAAGCAGCCACGAGCAACCTGGAATTTCTATCTTTAGAATGAACCAAAGGAAAAAGGCTCAGGACCTGGCAAAGGAGCGGGCAACCCATTTCCTTCTCTCCTTGAAAGCGGGGTTCAGGGTTTGGGTTTTGTTTCTTATATTTTTGTTTGTTTTCGTTTGGTTTTGTTAAAGGGGGCGGTCAGCATGGATTTTGCGGTAGGTTGCGGGGGGTCTTTTTTTTTAAGGCAGGTAGGTAACATCCGTCTGAGATGAGGCCGAAAGAAAAATGAGGAGAGATTATTCGTATTCGACCCCCGAAAATGAGGACTTCTGACCTCAAACTGCTTTTGTTCTTCATTGTGTCTGTCCTAAATTACAGAAATGAACCTTCTGCCAACGTACTTTCTCTCCTGGATTAAACACAAACCGTCCACTTCCCAGTGTCCAGATAGTCTAGAATGCTCTAGAACTTCCCCGGATGTCTCCCCTGCTCTTGACCTGAAGCCGCAGTCACCAAGCCACAGTCCCTTCCACATAGGGCTTGGAGCGAAGGACTGAAGCAGGAGTGCACTGCAGCCTGCCTTCTTTCCCTTGCTCACTGCGCTGACAAGGGTACCTAGGCCGGAGAATGATGGCTCAGCCAAGGGTGTGCAGACTTCCCTCCTGGGAAGTCATTTCTGTACCAGCTCCCCTAAATGTTGTCCTATGTCTTCCCTGCACTAGGCATTCAGTCTTGACCCTTGGATTACTTTTGCCCCTGAATGTCCTTTGAATGTCCTCAACAAATAAGGACAAACATTTGTTGTCGTGCAATATTTCTTTATACACTTCGTGTCATTTACTTCCTACAAAAGTCAAAGAGGCTGTTACTATTATTATTCCTATGTCTACATCAGGAAATTGAAGCGAATGAACTTCTCCCAAATCTAACAGCTAGATTTGGGAGAAATCTAACTTCTCCCAAATCTTCATGTCGCTAAGTAAGTGACGTGAAGTTGGAACAACAGGGAAAAGCCTGAAGTGACGGGACAAACCCAGTTGTTCGCTTTCTGCACCACATTTACCCACAATTCGCTATTTGTTCCAGTCCATCTGAGCAAAGAAAGCAAGAAAGAAGGTACCTGAGTGCAAAAGAAAGGTGGCTCAAAGCTACAATTCTTGCAGGATCCATTGCAAAATGAAAATGTGAGACACTTTGTTACAAAATTAACAATTTTAAGGACGAAGTGGTGGCTCATGCCTGTAATCTCAGCACTTTGGGAGGCCCAGGTGGGCGGATCACCTGAGGTCAGGAGTTCTAAACCAGCCTGGGCAACCTGGCAAAACCCCCATCTCTACTAAAAATACAAAATTTTGCCGAGCATGGTTATTCATGCCTGTAATCCCAGCTAGTCTGGAGGCTGAGGCAGGAGAATTGCTTGAACCTGGGAGGCAGAGGTTGCAGTGAGCCAAGATTGTGCCATTGCACTCCAGCCTGGGCAATAGAGCAAGACTCTGTCTCAAAAAAAAAAAAAAAAAATTAGGAATTTTAAAACGGCAATGGCAGAGCATTAAACCGAGCATGGGGCTCCTCCCACCACAGGGCCTATGAGACTACCCAGGGTTGTATGCCCATGAAGCTAGCCCTGGAAAGGAGGAGGCAGTTTTAGTTTAAGGGTAAAGGACTTTTTTTTTTTTTTTAGACAGAGTCTTGCTCTGTCACCCAGGCTAGAGTGCAGTGGCACGATCTCAGCTCATTGCAATCTCCACCTCCCAGGTTGAAGCAATTCTCTGCCTCAGCCTCCCAAATAATTGGGATTACAGGCACCCGCCACCAAGCCTAGCTAATTTTTGTATTTTTAGTGGAAATGGAGTTTCACCATCTTCTCCAGGCTGATCTTGAACTCATGACTTCCTGATCCACGGGTCTCAGCCTCCCAAATGCTGGGATTACAGGCATGAGCCACCACACCCGGCCAAGTAAGGGACTTTTATTGAGCATGAAATTCAAAATTGTGAAGATGAGATCATAATCTATAAAAATTAAAGCTCTTAGATTTAGCAGTTTCTCTTTCCGCTGTTAAAATTCACCACACTGGGCCGGGCCCGGTGGCTCATGCCTGTAATCCCAACACTTTGGGAGGCCAAGGCAGACGGATCATGAGGTCAAGAGATCAAGACCATCCTGGCCAACATAGCGAAACCCCGTCTCTACTAAAATACAAAAATTAGCAGGGCATGGTGGTGCATGCCTGTAGTCCCAGCTACTTGGGAGGCTGAGGCAGGAGAATTGCTTCAACCCAGGAGGCGGAGGTTGCAGTGAGCCGAGATTGTGCCACTGCACTCCAGCCTGGCACCTGGTGACAGAGCAAGACTCTGTCTAAAAAAAAAAAAAAAAAATCACCACACTGACATATTCCGTGGTCAAGATGTTCCTGGGGGAAGATGATTTGCTGCTGATTGTATCAGAATGATGGACGTTGCCTGCATGTCCTCAGGTTCCTTCACTCCTCAGAGATCCTGATGGCTTTTTGCTTCTTAGCTAGTAGCTCTGTTCTGCATTTAACGCTGTTTCCTGCCCTGAGGTATCTTCCAGATCCTCAAGCAGGAAATACAGGAACATCCCTAGTTAGAACCCTACAAAGCTGGGGAAGTAACCAACAACCACTTGTCTGCTGGAATTCCTACAACAACATCCCCATCCTAGGTTAAAGTGTCTCCATTTGTGAGATATTCCCTGGCTCTCCAGACAGTGCATTCTATTTTTGGGCATTTCTGGTTACTAGAATGTTCTTATCCCATTTAAAGCTCACATCCCCCGCCTTTAAACTCCCACTCAGATATCCTTGTATCCCCAGTGACCAAGAAGAATAATTCTTTTCCACACTTCATATCTTTACAAATTTGCCAACAGTTTTCATGCCACTTCTTCTTCTAGAGTCTTCTCTTCACAAGGTAAAACAGGCCCTTCTTTCGACAGTCGCATAATGGCCTGGATTCTGGTTCCTTCCACACCTTGGCCATTCTCTTAAGTGTGTTCTGGTTTGTCTGTGTCTTTTTACAGTACAGTACAGTACAGAGTGCTCTGACTGCTGCAGCATGGGAGATGCTGCCCACCTCTGCCTGGAGCCTAATGTGGCATTTGACTGTTTTAGTTACTGCATCCCACTGCAGACTCCAATTGGTCCGGATATCCCAATTCTATTTTATGCATAGTCTCCCGGGCCACATTTCTGTCGTCGCGTGTTTGGCTGTTATCTGTGCCCCACAAATATCACCAAAAGCAATCGTTAAGTCTGAGCCAGATGAGTCCTGGATTCGTTTCCTAGAGCTGCCATAACTTACCATAGACTGGGTGAATCCAACACCAGAAATGTGTTTTCTCACATTTCAGGAGGCTGGAAGTCTGAAATCGAGGCATTGGCTGGGTTGGTTACTTCTGAAGCCTCTCCCCTTGGTTTGCAGATGGCCACCTTCTCCCTGTGCTCTCACAGGGTCTTCCTTCTGTGTTTTACTGTGCCCTAATCTCCTCTTCTTTTAAGGACACCAGATACTGGGTTAGGATCCACCCTCATGACCTCATTTAACCTTCATTACATCTTTGACCTTATCTCCAAATATAGTCACATTTTGAGGTACTGTCAGGTTAGGACTTCAACATATGAATTTTGGGGGTGGGGGTACATAACAAGTCCTTATTTAGAACAGCTAAGACTTACTCTGTAATCCTATCACTCATCTTTGGCCTTTATTTCCAGTGACCAATAGTTCTTTCATTTTCAGTTTGAAGATCATTCTGCTCAACAGAAAAGGAAGAAATGGAAAACATCTGCTTTCTCTCTGTCCCCTTTGTCAGCCTTGCATCGTGATCCCCATGCAGCTGCCCCTTCGTCAGCCTTGCATCGTGATCCCCATGCAGCTGCCCCTTCGTCAGCCTTGCATCGTGATCCCCATGCAGCTGCCCCTTCGTCAGCCTTGCATCGTGATCCCCATGCAGCTGCCCCTTCCTCAGCCTTGCATCGTGATCCCCATGCAGCTGCCCCTTCCTCAGCCTTGCATCGTGATCCCCATGCAGCTGCCCCTTCGTCAGCCTTGCATCGTGATCCCCATGCAGCTGCCCCTTCCTCAGCCTTGCATCGTGATCCCCATGCAGCTGCCCCTTCCTCAGCCTTGCATCGTGATCCCCATGCAGCTGCCCCTTCGTCAGCCTTGCATCGTGATCCCCATGCAGCTGCCCCTTCCTCAGCCTTGCATCGTGATCCCCATGTAGCTGCCCCTTCCTCAGCCTTGCATCATGATCCCCATGTAGCTGGCTTACCCCTCCCGCAATCCTCAGGCTCTGAAAAGAAAGAAAATGGCCTTTTATACTTTCCTTTAGAAAATTTTGTCAAAGCTTAAACATTGACATTTATTGACACTTAAAATCTGTGTTGGTTTACTAAATCTGCCATTACAAAATATCACAGACTGGGTGGCTTACACCAGAGACATTTGTTTTCTCACAGTTCTAGAAAAGTCTAAGATGAAGGTGCAGGCAGGGTTGGAATCCTCAGAGGTCTCCTTGGCTTGCAGATGGCTGCACCCTTGCTAAGTCCTCCCGTGTTCTTTCCTCAGCACAGGTACGTCTGGTATCTCTTTCTATGTGTCCTCATCTCCTCCTCTTATAAGGATACTAGTCAGATTATATTAGGGCCCACCCCAGTGGCCTTAATTTAATTAGCTCTTCAAAGGCCCTACCCAAATACAGTTATGTTCTAAGGTACTGGGGGTTAGGGATTCCACATATGAATTTTAAGGGAACATAATTCAGCCTATAACCGAACCCTAAAATTATTCTCACATTTTAAGCTCCTCTCATGTCCATCCTTGTGAGTGGATTCCTTCTACATTTTGTTCATGTCCTTTTGAAATCAGAATGCTTCCTGGATAACTAGGATATTTCTTTAGCTGCTTCCTAGTTGAATATATGGATTACTTAGCTACTGCAGACTTTCGGTAGTGTTGGGAATTACCATGCTTTCAGCGAAGGTGTGACCTTGCTGGGTGTCATCTACGTTGGCAGACGCGGTGATGTGTTTGAGAGTTTCATGTACCTCTTAACCTGTCCTTCCTTCCAGAACTCTATGCTGACTCCTCATCAAAGATCAGAATTAGATCCCGAATTGCATTCATTATTCATTCTTATCTCTTTTTACCTTGTCTAAGACAGAAGGACATTATTAACTTCTTTATCTTAATGTCAGCCTTCAATATCTACAGAAGTCTAAACTGTAAATAGCATTGAAGCATAATAAAATTCTTTCCCCCATTGATGGACAGTTTTTTACTTAGTAAGATTCTTTCAATCTTTCTTTTTAATGAGTAGACATAAAGAAATGCATAAATAAATAATTATCAACTAACATACCCACATTTAACTACACATGCCTAACAGACCTGAATATAGGCAGAGGATGTGACATTTCATTTATTGGTCTTTACTTCAGTACATCTATAAAGTATTTACATATTTTCTTAAAAATAAAATAATCTTAAAATTAGTCCTTCTCTGTAATCACTACATAAAACTGCTTTAGAGACAGCCTTCAGATCAACTAAATGATATTTTACAAATGGGCTTAGGTACTTCAGTAGGAACTCTATGGAACAACAAAATTCACTGTTTAACCAGGGACCAATCTTGGCAGCTGGCTTCCGTAACTTGTTTGGGGAATGTAGTAGTAATTCCAAGGTTGCCTCAAGGACTAATGCAAAAGAGCATTCCTATATTTTATAGAATAAAAAGGAAGAACAAGAGAGGAGAAAGAAATAGATAGATAGTGCATACCAACCCCAGAGGTAGGGGGTATGAAAATCAATCAAGTAGCCAGAAGATTTAATGGAGCCATGTAGGTATCGCATTAGTTCTCTTCCTTAGGGAACTTTGGATCCTAGGGCAGCAATATGCTCTGGTGGAAAGAACTCAGACATTGAGAAAGCCTGACCACTACAGTTTCTGAAAAATGCTCCTTTCATTAGGAGGTGTAGTGATGAATCGGGAAGGCACCCAGCACGGTGCCTGGTTTACCAAAGAAATCAGTTCTCTTTTCTTGAGAGAACA
The DNA here is from genome assembly GCF_030222135.1 of Aotus nancymaae. NCBI lineage: Eukaryota > Metazoa > Chordata > Mammalia > Primates > Aotidae > Aotus > Aotus nancymaae. The sequence goes on from NW_026988435.1 coordinate 29,857,014, forward strand.
ACAATTCATAATAGCTGTCACTTAAGTGACCAGCATAATTCTGGCTTTGAGCTTGCATTGACTTTGCCAGGGGATGCCAGTTCAATGGTTCTCAACCCTGTGTGTTTTTTGTTGTTGTTGTTTTTGTTTTGGTTTTTTTGAGACACAATCTCGTTCTGTTGCCAGGCTGGAGTGCAGTGGCACAATCTGAGCTCACTGAAACCTCTGCCACCCGAGTTCAAGCAATTCCCCTGCCTTAGCCTCCTGAGTAGCTGGGACTACAGGCGCATGCCACTACGCCCAGCTAATTTTTTGTACTTTAGTAGAGGCAGGGTTTCACCATGTTGGCCGGGTTGGTCTTGATCTCCTGAGCTCATGATCCGCCCGCCTCAGGCTCTGAAGATGTTGGGACTACAGGTGTGAGCCACCATGCCTGGCCAACCCCATGTTATTTAGTTGGATTCCCTAAGTGATGTTTTGCTAATAAAAGCTCCAAATTTGTGAGTGATTTACTCTAATAAATAAATTGATAAAATGGCACAATTTATTAATTTGATTAATTAATTAATCATTAGCAGTGGTATGATTTCAGTTCACTGCAACATCTAGCTCCTGGGCTCAAGTGATCCTCCACCTCAGCCTCCAGAGTAGCTGGGACTACAGGTGCATACCACCACACCCAGCAAATTTTTTGTAGTTTTTGTAGAGATGGGGTCTTACGGTGTTATCCAGGCTGGTCTTGAACTCCTGAGCTCGTGATCCACCCTCTTTGGCCTTCTAAAATGCAGGGATTATAGGCATGAGCCACCATGTCTGGTTGATTTGTTCTTATTTTAATTTAACTGAAAACAACTCAAGGTTACCGTCATGTCAGGCTACTGTCATTTGTATTCTAGTATCTCTCTTGAGTGTGGGAGAAAGGGATGGAGCTGTAGCTAGTTTGCTGAGAACTAGGCAAATCCCTGACCACACCCTAGGGAGTGTGCCAGGTATGTGAAAGATATGCGTCCTGTTTTCAGATGGCACAGTGCTTGGAAAGGCTGCTTGCCGGAGGTGTTGAGAGGATGCCACTGGGCTGGTTCTGCATAATGGAAGACCACATCATATGCTCTGGGAGAGTCACTCCCCAGAGCAGCTGCAGGAAGTCACAGCTCTGTGGCCTGGGATCCTTGCCAACACTGAATACTAGCAATAGACATTGAAGTTGAGGGGATATTACGCTTCAAGGCAGCTAGGTCTCTTTTTCACTAGTCAGATCATACCTGGGGATTGTCTTTCATGTCCTAGAGACTTTGATGAGTAACTTGACTTTTTCAATCCATGTATGTATATGGATATGTATGACTCCATTGTGTGACACGGGCCCTGTAGGGCATGAAACCCAACTTGTCCTTCCCTCTTTGAAGAGTGAAGGCTGGTGGCCAGAGAAGCATTACCTAACCTAAAATGAATGGGAACATTACAGTCTGACAAGCCTTGAGTATTCAGGTTCACGTCACGTAAAGAAACAACATCCTGAATGATGAAACAAATGCACAAACCAACCAACAATTTGTGATCTGTGATATCAAAACAGACACCCCTTTATCACCCAAGGTGGACTCCAAGGTTAAGGAAACAAAGTTACTTACAGGGTGAGGGTTCAGGGACTGGCAGGCGTGACCAATTTCTCAATGTGTATGGCTCTAAACTCCCTAATAATAGAAACTATCAGACCCATCCTGTGATTTACACCCCAGACCACTACAACTCTGATTGGACTGAGGACCAGCCTTACAAACATTCTTTTTTGATAGGCAATTGCAAACCTTAATCCAGTTTCAGCCAGTTTATAAAGGCTGTGCACAAACTGTCTTTGGGTCCTGTAGTTCACCTTTTGATGTAAAGTGCCAAATTCTACCTCATTTTAACACTAAAAACCCTGCCCCAAAGTGTACAAGAATGTATATCACATACGTGTTTACCCATTGCCCATGCACTCAGCTCCCCTCATAAATATGTATATCTTTTCCTCTAAACCTGCTGAATATGTATGACTCCATTGTGTGACACGGGCCCTGTGAGGCATGAAACCCAGCATGTCCTTCCCCTCTTTGAAGAGAGAGCATATTTAGCACATGCTGAAGACTATGTCTTCCAGGTTTGCAAACTAATATTGCCAGTAAAGCTCTCCCTTCTATTATTTAGCCATCACGATGGTCTTTTGGATGATAAATTCATAAAAGCACCATAATTATTCAATATACAACTTTGTTCCTGAGCAAACGCCCAACTTTATCCCTCAAATAACATGTTTGTCCCATGTGTAATTTATTCAACTAACGTAAACATAAGTATTAAAAATGAAAATGTTGAGTATTGGTGGATTCATAAAAAATTTTTATATTCTCACTTTGGGTGGGATTTTTTAAAAAACTGGTACATTTGCTCCCATTAGGAGCTAATGTTTATATGAGAAAAATATCTGGGCAAAAAAAAAAAGCATAGTAAAAAAAGAAGTACATTAGAACACTTTAGTGTAAACTATTTCGGCACATAGGTGAATTCATCAGAAGAAAATTAAGGATCAGGCATGGTAACTTGTGCCCATAATCCCAGCATTTTGGGAGGCTAAAGCAGGAAGATCACTTGAGCCCAGGTAGTTCAAGACCAGTTTGGGCAACAAAGTGAGACCCTGTCTCTACAAAAAACTAAATATATTTTTTAAAATTTAAAAATTTTGTCCGGGCATGATGACTCACACCTGTAATCCCAGCACTTTAGGAGGTCAAGGTGGGTGGGTCACTTGAGGTCAGGAATTTGAGACCAGCTTGGCCAACATTGTGAAGCCCTGTCTCTACTAAAAGTACAAAAATTAGTCGAGTGTGGTGGCAGCCATCTGCAATCCCAGCTAATCAGGAGGCTGAGGTAGGAGAAGTCCTTGAATCGGGAAGCACAGGTTGCAGTGAGCCAAGATTGCACCACTGTACTCCAGCCTGGATGACAGAGCCAGACTCCATCTGAAAAAAATAAAATAAAATAAATTTAAAAAATAGTCCGGGTGCAGTGGCTCATGCTTGTAATCCCAGCACTTTGGGAGGCTGAGGCAGGTGGATCACAAGGTCAGGAGATCGAGACAGTCCTGGCTAACACGGTCTACTAAAAATACAAAAAAAAAATAAACAACAACAACAAAAAAACAGCTGGGCGTGGTAGCACACGCCTGTAGTCCCAGCTACTCTGGAGGCTGAGGCAGGAGAATCACTTGAACCTGGGAGATGGAGGTTGCAGTGAGCCAAATTCGTGCCACTGTACTCCAGCCTGGTGACAGAGTGAGTCTCCATCTCAAAAAAAAAAAAAAAAAAGAAAAGAAAACTATTTTAAAAAGAAAATGAGAGTTACAGACCTGTAACCTTGGAAGGGTGAATAAGGGACATTCAGAGCAGTTTTTGTTTTTGTTTTTGTTTTTGTTTTTTCAGGGTATGCGATAGCAACTATTAAGAAAGAAGAAAAGGTGGATGTTCCAAGGAGAAACCATGTAAATACATCAAGAGTGTTCATGATGGGGGTGGTGAGTGGGAGTTAGCTATAGGAAAAGGGTTTTTCTTTTTCTTTTTTTTTTTTTTTTTGGTGACAGAGTCTTACTCCGTCACCCAGGCTAGAGTGTGCAGTGGCGCGATCTTGGCTCACTGCAACCTCCACCTCTTGGGTTCTAGTGATTCTTCTGCCTCAGCCTCCCGAGTACCTGGGATTACAGGCATGCAACACCATGTCCGGCTAATTTTTGTATTTTTTAGTAGAGACAGGGTTTCACCATGTTGGCCAGGCTGGTTTTGAACTCCTGACCTTAAGTGATCCACCTGCCTCAGCCTCTCAAAGTTTTGGGATTACAGGTGTGAGCCACCACAGCCAGCCAGGAAGAGATCTTCATGTTAGAAGAGCTGAGGAATTTAGGTCAGATGGAATGGGCAGCGGTGGGCAACTACTCGCTAAGATTTCCCAATCATAATCTGACATTTTAACATTTCTAGAGGTTTGTCCATGGGGAAAGGACAGGGAGATTTGGAGGATGAAAAAGTTGAGATCAAAGTTGAGATCGGGAAGAGAAGAAAGAATGTGCTGGAGGTTCCAGGAATGACCATAGATAGGATCTGTGAAAAGCTTTGAAAAAAATCACAAGGCCACTTATTACTAACAAAGATGCCTAAGTATTACGGTGTTACAGTGTGTCAAGGTGAGGACATACAGAGGGGCTCTCTGAATACTCATGAGTTATATTGGGTTAACATTGCATGTCACAAATGAAAAGGTGAGAGAATAAGGAAAAGAGAAGAGTTTGTACCCAGTTCTGTCTTACCTGAACACCTTTAGTGACAATGCTGAACTGCAAAGGAGAAAAAGTGATTTGAATATATGTGTGTGTGTGTGTGTGTGTGTGTGTGTGTGTGTGTATATATATTTGTTTGTTTTTTTTTTTTGAGACAGAGTCTTGCTCTGTCGCCAGGCACCAGGCTGGAGTGCAGTGACGCAATCTCGGCTCACTGCAACCTCTGCCTTCCGGATTCGAGCAATTCTCCTGCCCCAGCCTCCTGAATAGCTGGGACTACAGGCGCCTGCCACCATGCCCAGCTAATTTTTGTATTTTTAGTAGAGACAGGGTTTCACCATGTTGGCCAGGATGGTCTCGATCTCTTGACCTTGTGATCTGCCCACCTCGGCCTCCCAAAGTGTTGGGATTACAGGTGTGAGCCACCACGCCTGGTCTCAATGTATTTTTTTGAGACAGAGTCTGACTCTCTTGCCCAGGCTGGAGTGCAGTGGAGTGATCTCAGCTCACTGCAGCCTCCATCTCCACAACTCAAGCTATCCTCCTGCCTCAGCCTCCTGAGTAGGAATGGGATTACAGGCGCACACACGCCTGGTTAATTTTTTTTTTTTTTTGTACTTTTAGTAGAGATGGGGGTCTCACCATGTTGGTTAGGCTGGTCTTGAACTCCTGGCTTGAAGCGATCCACCTACCTCAGCCTCCCAAAGTGTTGAGATTGCAGGCATGAGCCACCATACCCAGCCTGAAAACTTTTTTTTGAATGAGGGAAATAATAAATTCAATTTTCATTTCTTATATAGAAATCAGAAGTATATGCAATAGGAATTAACTTGACTATGTTATATAAAGTTTGAAAGAAAGGTGAGTGATAGATGAACATTGGTGATGTAACTCTGGAAACTGTCTGTCATGACATGATTTATCCCCATCATATGTGCTGAAAACTACTTAGATGAAGTTAACAACCTCATATTACAAAATAAGCAGGTATGTTTTGTGTTTATTTATAAGAACCTAATAGTCATTTGGAGACTTAGTTAATACTTGGGGATGAGCTATAGATAGCCCTGTGTTTTAGGGTTTTCCAAACAAACAGAACCAATGGGATACATATAGACATATGAAAACACTTCTTATAGGAATTGGCTCAGGAGATTATAAAGGCCAAGAAGTCCCAAAATGTGCCCTCCGCAAGCCGAAGAACAAGGAAAGCCAGTGTAAGTCTTGCGTCTGAGGCTGAAGGGCTGAGAACCAGAGTGGCTGCTGGTATTGAAGGCTGGAGAACCTGGAACTCTGAAATCAAGGGCAGGAGCAGATGATGGATGTCCCAGCTCCAGAAGAAAGAGCAAATTTGCCTTCCTTCCCCTTCTTTTTATGATTCCTATGCTCAGTTAATTGAATGATGCCCACTCACATTAGTGAGAATGGGTTTTCGTTACCCAGTTTATTGATTCAAATGCTAATCTCTTCCAGAAATACTTTCACAGACTCACCCAGAAATAATATTTTACCAGCTATCTGGGCATCCCTTAACCCAGGATGGGTTTAGGGACAAGTGAACACATAAAGTTAACCACCATACCCTGTAAATATGGCATGAGAAGGGATCAAGTCATATTTTATATCAAGATTATTTTCCAATGCACAGATGCCTTAGAATATGCTTATTATAAAATAATGAAAAACATTTTCTAGCACAAGTTCCAAACTGTGTATCATGGAACACTAGCTCAGCAGTATGTTGCTAGGTATTGCATGCATACCCTAAAAGAGTTCTGCAATCAAGTAACTTTGAGAAATAAGAGGTTAAATTTAAAATTAAACAAATATCTTCACTTTAAAATGGGTACAATTCTTCCAGATGATAATCTGCATTTTGAATTTTAAAGAGGGTAGTTAGCTTCAGTATGTGGCATCACTCCCTCTTCCCATTTTTTTTCTTTTTTTTAGTTTGAGACATAGTCTCACTCTGTTACCCAGGCTGGAGTGCAGTGGCAGTATCGCAGCTCACTGCAACCTCTGCCTCCTGGGTTCAAGCAATTCTCCTGCCTTGGCCTCAGGAGTAGCTGGGATTACAGGTGTGCACCACCATACCTGGCTAATTGTTTTTGTATTTTTAGTAGAAACCGGGTTTCACCATGTTGGCCAGGCTGGTCTTGAACTCCTGACCTCAAGCGATCCACCTGCCTCGGCCTCCCAAAGTTCTGGGATTACAGGCAAACACCACCATACCTGGCTAATTTTTGTATTTTAGAAGAGATGGGGTTTATCATCTTGGCTGATCTTGAACTCTTGGCCTCAAGTGATTCACCCACCTGGGTCTCCCAAAGTGCTGGGATTATAGGCATGAGCCACCATGCCCGGCCTCTCTCCCCATTTTTTGTTTTTGTTTGCTGCATCAACTCCAAGTGTTACACAAAGCATGCTTTAGGGAACTTGGTTTGGAAGTGTTCCAATCAAACACTTGGCTTATTTCAGACCCTGGTAGAAGTGAAAATTTATAGTGTACATTTTTGTCAAAATAGATGAGTTCTTTTCACTGAAAGTTGTTTTCACACATGACCTTGAAAATAAATTAATAAAAAGAAAAAAAGTAGAAATATTAGGCTGACATTTTAAAGTAGGGCATAAGATGCCATAAAAAGCCTTTGAAAGTTTAAAACAGGAGTTAAAGTGTGTGTTATATGAAAGATACCAGATTAGAGTCTTTGAATATTTATTATATAAATGTGCAAGTATATGACCAGCTTCCTCCCAGTTTGGGGGAGAAATGGGATGGCATTCAATTCACATTTGAGACTGCTTCTCTTTAAATTTTCATAAGTCGAAGAAGGATCACTAAGTTTACAAAGACAAGTTTCAGAATAGGACTTTTGTTCACTGTATTGCCTTTAATTATCTGGTAGGAGGGCCCTCAGGAAGTGGCCAGGACCCTATGAAGATCGGTGAAGAGTTCCAGGGAGGAGAATTAAAAGAGACAGCTATGGGATTAATTTTGAGAGATGCCTTTGCTGAAATGTCTCATAAAGTATACATGTAGAGCAAGGGCACAAGGAGATAGAGAACTCTCTAGGCCAAACAATAAATCAGAATTTCCACAGTTTTTCTCTGTTAGTCCTTAAATGAAAAATTTGTGTACTGCTAATGGTGTCAAGTGGCCCTGCCAGCCCTCATTATTTTACTAAAAAGCAAAACAAGGAAAAGGTTTAGGGAACCAAATCTGAAAGGAATATCATCATTTCTATTTCCCAACAATCAGTGAAAACAGGTTCTGTTATCTAAATCTTGCAGAACCAAGGGTCCTAATGCCCACTTTATTCTGGTGAGTTTGTCAGTCTGGTAGAGGATACTAACAGGCCAGTTTCTTTTCTCAGAGAAACAGTAAAATGACACAGATATAAAGAGAAAAACAATGGTGAAAACACAAATCTTGGTGTATTAGGCCATTCTTGTGTCGCCAAAAAGAAATTCTGAGACTTGGTAATTTATAAAGCAAAGAGACTGGGCACGATGGCTCACGCCTGTAATCCCAGCACTTTGGGAGTCTGAGGTGGGCAGATCACCTGAGATCAGGGGTTTGAGACCAGCCTGACCAACATGACAAAACCCCTGTCTCTATTGAAAATACAAAAATTAGCTGGGGGTGGTGGCGCGTGCCTGTAATCCCAGCTACTCAGGAGGCTGGGGCAGAATTGCTTGAGCCTGGAAGGCAATAGTTGCAGTGAGCAGAGGTAGCACCATGGCACTCCAGCCTGGGCCACAGGATGAGACTCCATCTCGAGAGAGAGAGAGAGAGACAGAGAGAGAATTGATCAGTGTATGATTCTGCAGGTTTTGCAGCAGCCTGGTGCTGGCATCTGCTTGGCTTCTGGGGAGGCCTCAGGAAGCTTACAGTCAGGGTGGAAGGTGAAGGGGGAGCAGGGATGTCACATGACCAGAGCAAGAAGAAGAGAGAGCATAGTGCCAATAGTTTTAGACCACCAGCTCACCTGAGAAGTCACTCATCACAAGGACAGCACCAAGCAGAAGGTGCTAAACCATTCATGATAAATCCACTCCCATGATCCAATCACCTCCTACCAGGTCCTGCCTCCAGTACTGGGGATTACAATTCAAAATGAGATTTGGATGGGGATAAATATGCAAACTACATCATTCTGCCCCTGGTCCCTCTGAAATATCATGTCCTTCTCTCATTTCAAAATACAATTGTGCCTTCCCAACAGTCCCCAAAAGTCTTGACTTGTTCCAGCATTAACTCAAAAGTCCAAAGTCCAAGTCCAAAGTCTCATCTGAGACTCATCACTTTCCACCTATGAGCCTGTAAAATCAAAACAAGTTATTTACTTCCACGATATAATGGGAGTACAAGCATTGGGTAAAATTTCCATTCCAAAAAGGAGAAATCAGTCAAAAGAAAGGGGCTATAGTCTTCATGCAATTTCAAAACCCAGTAGGGCAGTCATTAAACTGTAAAGCTCCAAAATACTTTCCTTTGACTCCATGTCCCATATTCAGGGCACATTGGAGCAAGGGGTGGCTCCCAAGGCTATGGGCAGCTCTGTCTCTGTGGCTTTGCAGGGTACAGCCCTCGTGGCTGCTGTCACAGGTTGTTGAGTGCTGTGACTTTTCTAGGCACAAGGTGTAAGCTGCCGTTAGATCTACCATTCTCAGGCCTAGAAGGCAGTGACCCCATTCTCACAGCTCCACTAGGCCATGCCCCAGTAAGGCCTCTCCAGAAGCCAAGCAGATGCCAGCACCAGGCTTCCTGCAAAGCTTGCAGAACCATAAGCTGATTAAATCTCTCCCCAACCTGCTTTTTTTTTTTTTTTTTTTGAGATGGAGTCTCATCCTGTGGCCCAGGCTGGAGTGCAGTGGTACTATCTCTGCTCACTGCAACTTCCACCTCCCAGGCTCAAGTGGAGACCCCACACTTTCCCTTGGCACTGCCCTAAGAGGTTCTCTTTGGAGGCTCTGAACCCAGGCTTTCTTGTACAGCCTCTGAAATCTAGGCTGAGGCTGCCAAGCATTCTTCAATCTTATATTCTGTGCACCTACATACATAACACCGCATGGAAGCCTCCAAGGTTTATGGCTTGCATTCTCCAAAGTGGCAGCCCAAGCTATACCTGGGTCTCTTTGAACCATGGCTGGAGCTGGAGTGGCTGGGATATGGGGAGCAGTGTTCCAAGGCTGTGCAAGGTAGTGGGGCCTTGGGCCTATCCCACAAAACCATTCTTTCTTCCTAGGCCTCTGGGCTTCTGATGGAAGGGGCTGCTGTGAAGGTCTCTTAAATACCTTCAAGGTCTTTTCCTCGTTTTCTTGGATATTATCATCTGGATTCTTTTTAGTTATGCAAATATCTCTAGCAAGTGGTTTGCTCTGTAGCCTGCTTGGATTCTTCCCATGAAAATGGGCTTATCTTTTCGACCACATGGGCAGGCTGCAAATTTTCCAAACTTTTACACTGTCCTTCTCTTTTAAATATGAGTTCCAGCTTTAAGTCATTTCTTTGCTCCTACATCTGAGTTGGGCTGCTAGAAACAGCCAGATCACTTCCTGAATGCTTTGCTGCTTAGAAATTTCTTCTGCCAGATATCCTAGATCACCACTCACAAGTTCAAACCTCCACAGATTCCTGGGGCATGAAGAGATTGCAGCCAAGTTCTTTACTAAGGCATAGCACACGAAATCTTTGCTCCATTTCCCAATAAGTTCCTCATTTCCATCTGAGACCTTAGCAGGCCTAGACTTCACTATTCATATTTTTGTCAGCATTTTGGTAACAACCATTTAACCAGTCTCTAAGAAATTCCAAACTTTCCCTTATCTTCCTGTCTTCTCAGCTCTCCATATTCTTCAAGCCTCTGCCCATTACCCAATTCCAAAGTGACTTCCATGTTTTCAGGTATCTTTGCAGCAATGCCCCACTTCTCAGTTTTCTATTAGGTCTTTCTTGCATTGCTTTAAAGAAATATGCGAGATGGGTAATTTATAAAGGAAAGAGGTTTATTTCCCTCATAGTTCTTCAGGCTTTACTTGAAGCACAGTGCTGGCATCTGCTTGCGGGGAGCTTTCAATCATGGTGGAATGCAAAGGGAGAGCAGGAACATCACACAGTGAAAGCATGTGATGAGCAAAAGAGAGAGAGCGGTTGGTGGGGGGATGCCACACACTTTTAATTGACCAGATATCATGTGAACTCAGAGGGAGAGCTCACTTACTGCAAGGGAATGGCCCAAGCCATTCATGAGGGATCCACCCCCATGATTCAAACACCTCCAAGCCCCACGTCCAACACTTGGGATTACATCTCAACGTGAGATTTGGACAGGGACAAATATCCAAACTATACCACTTGGTTTTCAGGTCACTCTAGAGCACTAGCATCTACCCTGGCTTAAATCCTGAAAAATATCAAATTTATCCTAGTTTTTGACCAACATAACAAAACAGGTCAAAGATTTGCTTAGTCTATTGTGCCATTTCTGCCTTAACTACTTGGGAGCGACTGGGAATTTTCTATTTTTAAAATCAGGTTGTATCAAGATTGTTTGGTGCTTTTTGACCAAAATCTCTAAACAACTCCAAAAGCCATATACAGGCAATGGCTAGAAAAAGGCAGACACAGATATTAGAAACTGAGCCTAAGTAACTCAAGTCTGTAATGCTGTCTTACTAGTCTCAGTAATTCAACACCTAGGAAACATCCACAGAAGACATTTTATCAATCAAAACAAAGAAGCTCAGGCAAGCAGAGTGTCACTCATAGATACACTAGTTTTTGAAATTAGTCTCCAGTGATAATCATTCAGTGCAAGATAGTCTCCATGAACTGACGCACAGCACAACTTGAAGCTTTACTGGTCCCTTGGGAGTGAGAAGCAGTTCTGTAATGTGTCTGTGATTAAGTAGCGGTTTCATCCTGATTTTTCAACCTCAGAGCTCTCTACCCTTTCACATGCTTGCAGAGAAGATGTTGCACAACTGGCCCAGAGGATTTTTTCCTCTCATTTCTGTAGTCTTAGATAAGGAAGGAAGGATGTGACTTAACATGATTCTCCTTCAATCTGAACACGCCGGTGCACCTTCTTTTCCATCCTACTCCATATATTCTCTGCGACTATTTGTTGTTGTTTGATTTTTGAGACAGGGTCTCACTCCGTTGCCCAGGCTGAAGTGTGGTGGCATAATCATAGCTCACTGCAGCCTCAACCTCCAGGTCTCAAGCAGTACTCTCGCCTGAGTCTCCTGAGTAGCTGGGACTACAGGTGGGTACCCCCATGCCCATCTAGTTTCTTAAATTTTTCATAGAAACAAGATCTCACTATGTTCCTCAGGCTGATCTCAAACTCTTGGGCTCAAGCCTCCCAAAGTGCAGGGATTATAGGAGTGAGCCACTGTGTCTGGCCTCAGTGACTGTCTGAAGTCTCTCTTTAACAACTCTCTTACAGTTCCTGTTCATTGAGAAAAAAACATCTTGAATTACAGTGTTTACAACTGAAAGGGATGAAGTAGTCACTTAGGCCAAGGCTTTAATTTGATGAGGACTTACTGCAAAGCCGGATAAATGAAGTCGCTTGCATACGGTCATATGAATATTTATTGGCGAAGCTTGGCCTTTGTCCCGACTTCCCGATCTCATCTTGTGGTGCTTCCAGGATCTGGCCACCTTGCTAGACCTGGGTCATAAAAAGAATGGGGCACTGAGACCAGCTGTACTATATGAAGTGGTGACATTTTCCTCATCTAAAGTTGGGTTATCTTTCTAGAATCTTAGAGTTGGAATCCAACTCAGAAATCACCTGTTTGATCCTCCCATGAAGGCAGGTGTTTCTTTTACAATATTCTTGAGACAATCATCTGGCTTCTGCCTCCTTATTTTCTATTATTGGGAGGCAGCTTCAGGAAATATAACATTTCACTAGAGTTTTTGTGTTGTTACATTTAGCTAAAATTTACCTTCTCTTCACTTCTATCCTTATATCCCAACACTGCCCCATGGAATATCACCAAATGCAAAGACAGACTATGCTTTCCACCACAGGACACTCCTTTAGAAGTGTTAAAATAGTTATCCAGTATTTCCCCAAGATTTTCTTTTTTTTTTTCTCAGAGCTAAATATCTGATTTTTCTAAACTGTGCCTTATGGGATGCAGTTTCTGGATCCCTTATAATGCTGAACTTTGTGTGTATTCCTTTCGACAAATGACTGTATCCTATTTATCCACTAATTCAACAGATATTTAATAAGCACCTACTAAGTTGAGGGAGATTTAAAAAATACAAGCGTGTGAATAAGAAAATATACAATGTGGTATATAACAGTACAGGCTGTGGAGAAAAATTAAGCAGAGGAAGGGGAGATGGAGAATTTGTGTATAGTTAGAGGCTTGGAGGCTTGCTATTCTATTAATACTCACAGTGATCGGGAAAGGCCTCACTGACATAGTCAGCTTTGAGCAAACATGTAAAGGAAGTGAGGGAGGAAGACTTGCAACTGTTTGAGGAGGAGGATTTGGGCATAGAGAATAGCTCCTGAGGCAGAAATAACTCTGATGTGTTTGAAGAACAGCAAGATGGCCCTTGAGGCTCCAGTCGAGGGGATGAGTGGGAGAGTGGGAGGAGGTGAGGTCAGGGAAGTTGTTATGGGCTGAATGGTGTCTCTGAAATTCATATGTTGAAGCTCTAAGCCCCAGAACCTCAGCACATGAGATAATGTCTTTAAAGACCTAAAATGAGGTCATTAAGGTGGGCCGTAATCCAATATGACTGGTTTCCTTACTAGAAGAGGAAATTAGGACACAGATGGGCACAGAGGGAAGACCAGGTGACGACACAGGGAGAAGAGAGCCATCTACAAGCCAAGGAGAGAAGCCCCAAAAGGAACCAACCCTGCTGACACCTTAGGCCTCTAGCCTCCAGAATTGTGAGAAATAAATTTCTGCTGTTTAAATCACCCAGTCTATGGTACTTTATTATGGCTGCCCTAGAAAGCTAACACAGAGTGGGAAAGGGCCAGACAGTCTAAGACCTTGAAAACCATTTTAAATTCTTTGAGCAGAAGGGGAGCCAGTGAGGGTTTCTGAGCAGATGAACGCGATGATTCGGCTCATATTTTAAAAGTATCACTCTAGCTTCTGTACTGAAAGCAGTCTATGGGGAGGCAAGGGCAGAAGGAAGAAGAGCAGGAGGAGGCTATTGCAGAATTGTACACGAGGGTGGGAGGTGGGGAGGAGAGGGACGTTTGGGAATATATATTCCCAAGTTAGAGCCAAGAGGATTTTCTGATGAATTGAAATTGTGATGTGAGAGAAGGAAAAGAGTCAAAGATGACACGAGCTTTTGGCCACAGCAACTGGGAGAATGGAGTTAACATTCATCGAGATGAGAAGGACTGTAGGAGCAGTGGGCTTTTTTTTTTTTTTCTTCTTCAACTTTTCTTGTAAGTTAAGGGATACACGTGCAAGACTGCAGGTTTGTTACACAGGTAAACACGTGCCATGGTGTTTTGTTGCACAGATCATCCCATCACATGGGTATTAAGCCCTGCGTCCGTTAGCTACTCTTCCTGATGGAGCAGTGTGTTTTAGAGGGGAGTGTTTTGAGTTTGAAATGCCAGCTAGGCTGTTGGATGTATGAATTTAGAATTCAGAGGAGTGGTCAGGGTAAAGATACAGATGGTACTGAGTGAGATCACTTAGGGTGAAATGAGGACAAAAATAGGATCTGGAGGTTGGGCACAGTGGTTCATGCCTGTAATCCCAGGACTTTGGGAAGCCAAGGTGGGTGGATCACTTGATGCCAGGAGTTCAAGACCAGCCTGGCCAACATGGCAAAACCCTGTCCCTCCCCAAAATACAAAAATTAGCCAGGCATGGTGGCAGGTGCTGTAATCCCAGCTACTCTGGAGGCTGAGGCATGAGAATCACTTGAACCTGGGAGGCGGAGGTTGCCGTGAGCTGAGATGGTGCTACTGCCCTCCAGTCTGAGCCACAGAGTGAGACCCAGTCCCTGGCGAAACCCCCGAAGAAAGAAAGGATTTGGGATTAAGCCTTAGTGTACTTGGAAATGTTGAGCTTGTTAAGATGAGCAGGAACCAGTGAAGCAAGCAGAGGCAGGCAGCAAGTCAAGTAAGAGTAGGAAGAGAAGGAGGGTAGTTTCCAAGAAGCCAAACCAAGAATGTGTTTCATGAGGACAGAATGATTACTGGTTAAATGCTGCAGATACTGTGAGTCAAATAAGATAAGGACTGCATTGTATTTAGTGATAGAGAGGTCACTGGTGACACTGATAAGAGCCAGTTCAGAATGTTGGGGACAGAAGTAAGATTTGAGTGAGTTCAACAGAGAGTAAGAGAAAGAAATTTGAGTCAGCAATTATTCAAACTTTCTTTTGGAGGACTTTTGCTGTGAAAGGAGCAAAAAGCTGAAGGTAGCTCAAGGGAAATACTAAGAGAGGGTAATTTTATTATTATTGTTTGAGACAGGCGCTCACTCTGTCGCCCATGCTGGAGTGCAGTGGTACAATCACAGCTCACTGCAGCTTCAGCCTCCTCAACTCAAGCGATCCTTCCACTGTAGCCTTCTGAGTAGCTGCAATTACAGGCACATGCACCACACTCAGCTAATTTTTTTATGAGCTTGGCCCATGAGTTTGATACCAGTCTGGGCAACATGGTGAAAACCCATCTGTTCAAAAAAGTACAAAAACTAGTGCTTGCTTCAGCACCCATACTAAAATTGGAATGATACAGAGAAGTCCAGCACGGCCCCTGTGCAAGGATGACACACACATTCATAAAACATTTCATGTGTTTGTAGAAGTACATAGGAAAAAACTACAAAAATTAGCCACATATGATGGCATGTACCTGTGCTCCCAGCTACTTGGGAGACTGAGGTGGGAGAATCACCTAAGCCCAGGAGGTCGAGGCTGCAGAGAGTTGTGATTGCACCACTGTACTCCAGCTTGGGAGTAGAGTATCACCTATGTTGGTCTTGAACTCCTGGGTTCAAGCAATCCTCCTGCCTCGACCACCCAAAGTGCTTAGATTACAGGTATGAGCTGCCATACCTGGCAAAGAGACTTATTATTTAAATTGAATATGTTACAAAATATTTGTACGCAGAGGAGAATGATTCTGTCACAAAGGAAAATGAACAAATTGGGAGAGGGAACAATTGTTGGAACAATGTCCTAGAGTATAAGAGAGAATGGCACACAGAATACAAGCGCAGGAGTTGGTCCTAGATGCGACTGACATCTCTAGCTACGTTGCCTTGTACACAGCCACATGTAGCTGTTTAAATGTAAATTAATTAAAAATGAAGATAATTAAAAATTTTTCCAGCTGTGGTAGGTGGCTCATGCTTGTAATCCTAGCATTTTGGGAGACCGAGGTGGGTGGATCACCTGAGGTCGGGAGTTCAAGACCAGCCAACATGGCCAAAACCCAACTCCATTAAAAATACAAAAATTAGCTGGGTGTGGTGGCATGCGCCTGTAATCCCACCTACTTGGGAGGCTGAGGTAGGAGAATTGCTTGAACCTGGTAGGTGGATGTTGCAGTGAGCCAAGATCACGCCACTGCACTCTAGCCTGAGAGACAGAGTGAGACTCCATCTAGAAAAAAAAGAAAAATTAGTTGTGCTAGCCATATTTCAAGTGTTCAATAGCCACATAGGACTAGTGACTACAGAACTACAAAGCTTCAGCAAAGAATATTTTGGTCATTACAGAAAGATCTGCTGTGCAGGCCTGAGCCGCAGAAGGAGGGAAGGCAGACATATGTATGAGAACCTATGCAGAGAGGTGAGTATTTGTGGTGGGAGGAGCTTGTGGAAGATCATTCCTGATTTCTTTTGTTTCTCACTTAAGGTGAGTGAGGATGGAGAAGGACCTGGAGCTTTGAGGAAAAGATGGAGACTATATCTCTAGGAGATAGAGAGTGAGGGGACAAGGGGAAATGGCAGGGTACAAGACAACTTTTAAGATCCACTTTAGGCCGGCATAGTGGCTCACACCTGTCATTCCTTTTTAAAAAATCTGAAACAGGGCCTTGTGCTATCACCCAGACTGGACTGTGGTGGCGCAATCTCAGCTCACTGCAGCCTCAACTTCCTTGACACAAGCGATCCTCCCACCTCTGCCTCCCAAGTAACTGGGACCACAGGCACATGCTACTACACCCAGCTAATTTTTGTATATTTTGTAGAGACAGGGTTTCACCATGTTGCCTAGACTGGTCTCATTAAGCAATCTGCCTGCCTCGGTCCCCGCAAAATGCTGGACATAAGCCACTGTACCTGGCCACACCTATAATCCCAACACTTTGGGAGACTGAGGTGGAAGAATCACTTGAGACCAGGAGTTCAAGATCATCCTGGACAACATAGTGAGACCCCATCTCAACAAAAAAGAATTTTAAACGTTAGTCAGGTGTGTGGTTGTATTAGTCTGTTTTCATGCTGCTGATAAAAGATATACCCGAGAATGGACAATTTACAAAAGAAAGAGGTTTAATCAATTTATGGTTGCACATGGCTGGGGAGGCCTCACAATCCTGATGGAAAGCAAGGAGGAGCAAGTCACACCGTATGTGGATGGCAGCAGGCAAATATAGAGCTTGTGCAGACAAACTCCTGGGATTTTTTTAAGCCATCAGATCTCATGAGCTTATTCATTATCATGAGAATAGCACAGGAAAGATCCGCCCCCATAATGCAATCATTTCCCATTGGGTCCCTCCCACAACATGTGGGAATTATGGAACTGCAAGATGAGATTTGGGTGGGGACACAGAGCAAGTCATATCCGTGGTGCTCACCTTTAGTGCCACCTACTTGGGGGGCTGAGGCCAGAGGAGCCCTGGAACCCAGGAATCTGAGATTGCAGAGAGCTATGGTGGGCCACGGCACTCCAGAGTCAGCCTCTGTCTCTAAAAATAATTTTAAAATATCTGATTTAGCTTAGTGATCTCTAATTTAATCACCATGCTGTATAGTTTTTTCCAACTTATGTTCACTGGCATGAATGCGCTATTGGAGTAGATGGAAAGCCAGGGCTAGTCCAGTGAGTGGTTCTTTATCCTGGCTGCATGTTACAATCACCTGGGTGAGTTACTGAAAAAAAAAATCAGAAGCCTCCTCCCCCTAGACAAAGGATCTGATGAAACATTCTGAAAATGGGTCCTGAGCAATGAACAATCTATTTAAAGCTCCCATGGTGATTCTAACAAAGATATTTTTTTTTTCTTTTGAGACTGGGTCTCTGTTGCTCAGACTGGAGTGCAGTGGCACACTCTTGGCTGACTGCAACCTCCACCTCCCAGGCTCAAGGAATTCTCCTGCCTCAGTCTCCCGAGTAGCTGGGATTATAGGCATATGCCACTACCACCTGGCTAATTTTTTTTTTTAAATTTTATTTTTAGTAGAGACGAGGTTTCACCATGTTGGCCAAGCTGGTCTTGAACTCCTGACCTCAAATGATCCACCTGCCTTGGTCTCCCAAAGTGCTGGGATTACAGGCCAGATATGTGTTTAAAAACCACTGCGTTAAAGTAAGAATGTGGAGGAAATGTTCAGACAAGAGATGAAGGATGGGGAACTGGACCACTGATGGATCACAGGTTCCACAGGTGCAAAGAAAGGTACTTTTTCTTTGATTTGTGCAGGGCTGGGGGGCAGGATCAGATTGAAAAGTGTTCAAGGATGACGGGTGATAAGAGATGGCCTAGGAATCTAGGGCTTCTTGGGTGACAAATACAAATTGGGTAAAGGGCACACGGAGATTTGCCATGCTGGTCTAAATCAGCAGTCAACAGAAATGTAGTACAAACCATACAGATAATTTTAAATTTTTTTAATTTACCTTATTAGAAAAGAAACAAGTAAACCTAATTTAATAGTATATTTTGTTATCCAATATATGCAAAATATTATTTCTTTTTTTTTTGTTTTTCAAATTTCTTAAAAAAATAACAATAGAGACAGGGTCTTGCTGTGTTGACTAGGCTGGTCTCAAACTCCTGGCCTCAAGCAGTCCTCCCACCTCAGCCTTCCAAAGTATTGGGACTATGGGAATGAACCACCACACCCAGCACCAAATATCCTTTCAACAAGTAATCAGTATGAACATTACTGAGATAATTGACATCCTTATACTTTATACTTAGTCCTCCAAGTTTAGTGTGCATTTTACACTTCAAGCACAACTGGGGTTCAGAGCAGACACATTTCAAGTTCTCAATAACCACGTGTGCAGTGGACAGTGTAGGTCTAGGTGGGGATGATGAGGTTGCAAACATTGGATGTTTTCTACAGAACATTCCTTTCGGAATACAAGCATACTGTAATATATTCAATCTTAAGCAGCCGTATGTGATGATATAGAATTATGTTCTTATTTAACCCAATATAGCTTTTCCAGAAAAGTGTCATAAGAGTCTTAGTCATATGCTCTGCTTAAGTCCAAAACTGCCATGTCAGCCACACTCATCAAACAGAGATTGGTCTGGCATGAATTTCCTGGTGAATCTGTGTGAACATCAGATTCCAGAGGTGTCTGTTTCTTTTTTCTGTATATTATCATGCCAGACTGTTAACAATCCAGTCTGCATGCTTGCTTTCATTTGTGTGGAGGTGATCTTCTCTTATTTCCTGACATTTGAAGTTACTGACGGGGGAGAAAGGACGATGGGAAAGCGAACAACCGCTTGCCATGTAAGTGGTAGCAAAGCTGAATTTGATTTATTGGACCTGGTGTTAGGATTCCAGGTTATTATAAGCAAGAAAGGGCTTGAATTGCTTGTGGAGGATCACATGACAAGGGATTGGCCAATCTACTATGGAAATGACTTGAAACTAAGTTGC
This sequence comes from Aotus nancymaae, assembly GCF_030222135.1. Taxonomy (NCBI): domain Eukaryota; kingdom Metazoa; phylum Chordata; class Mammalia; order Primates; family Aotidae; genus Aotus; species Aotus nancymaae. Next base: position 29,876,173 of record NW_026988435.1, read on the forward strand.
CAAAGACGGAGTGGTGGGAGGACAATGTCTAGATAAAAGCAAAGATGAAGGAAAGGGTGTCATGGAGAGAGAAGCAACAGAGGAGAGTGCCCTCAGACACCTCTCAGAAAAAAATCAGGAAGTTGACGGGAGTAAAAACTTTGTGTGTGGGTGCCTTCTCTGTCTACTTACCATGCTCAGAGTGGGAGAGAAACAATCTGATCTTTTAACACAGGGAAATAGACATGGCTTCATAGATGACACCAAGTGTTGGTAGAATAAAACTGATAAACTAGAGTTAAGAAATGAGAGTGTAGTTCTTTTTCAAACGAAACTGACCTGGGAGTATGCTCTTTTGCTTGCTCAGCTGGAAAAACATTTAAAAGCTCCCTCTTCAAACAGACAGCTAGAGTAGCCCCAGACCCAGGCAATCTCTTTTTCATTGTCCAGGCCATTAGGGCAGGATTTTAAAACAGGATTCTCACATTACTGCTCTACATTGGAACACTGAATCAGGTTATTTGTCTTTATCAGACATTCCACACTCTATTCTGTCTCTTGTTCTGGCTTTATGCATTTCTGTGCTAGACTTTGAGTACATAATTTGTCAATAGGGCACAGATTTTGTGAGTCAGACGCATCCATGTTAAACCTAGGTCCATCATTTCCCACATGGTGATGTCATGCCGATTAGCTAAGCTTAGTCTCTATCCTCCTCTGTGAAATGAGGATAATGCAACATACTCCTTGGAGCTATTATGAGGCTTAGGGATGACATCTGCGAAGGGCTTGGCACCGATGGGCGTTCAATAAATGCTAGTTGGGTATTGAGACTGTGGACTCAGTTTGGACAAGGATTTTTCATCTAGTTTAGCTGGTTATTATACACAACAAAAAAGAAGAGATCACAATGTGACAGTTGGCTAAAACAGTCTGGGTCTTAAGTGAATTCTGTTTGAGGGCCTTAGAAATAGGCAAAGGAAAAATGAGAGCCAGGCTGAGAGATCGCCAACAAAAGCTTGACATGATTCTTGTTCAAGTATTGGGAGGATTCTGATGGGTGGCCATTAGTCCGACATATTTCAGCCTTCACTCTCTATTTCTCATCACTTTGTTGAGCTATAATTCACATACCGTACAATTCACTCATTTAAAGTGTACAATTTAATGGTTTTTAGTATATTCACAGATGCGTCCAACCATCACCACAGTCAATTTTAGAACATTTTCATCACTTCAAAAAGAAATCCCTCTGCTTCTCCCTCCCGCAGCCCTAGGCAACCACTAATCTGCATTCTTCCTCTGTAGATTTTCTTGTTCTGGGTATTTCATATAAATGGAATCATACATTATATGGTCTTTGTGACTGGCTTCTTTCACTTAACACATAATGTCTTCAAGGTTCATCCATGTTGTAGCATGTATCAGTACTTAATTTCTTCTTCTTTTTTTTTTTTTTTTTTTTTTTTTTTGAGACAGAGGCTCGCTCTGTTGCTAGGCTGGAGTGCAGTGGCATGATCTCAGCTCACTGCAACCTCTGCCTCCTGGGTTCAAGTGATTCTTCTGCCTCAGTCTCCTGAGTAGCTGGGACTACAGGCAAATGCCACCCCACCCAGCTAATTTTTGTATTTTTAGTAGAGATGGGGTTTCATCATGTTGGCCAGGATGGTCTCGATTTCTTGACCTCGTGATCCACCCACCTCAGCCTTCCAAAGTGCTGGGATTACAGGCGTGAGCCACCACACCCGGCCACTTCATTTTTTCTTATGACCAAATACTATTCCATTGGATGGTATACCTTATTTCATTTGTCCGTTCGTCAACTGATGGGCATTTGGGTTGTCTCCACCTTTTGGCCATTATTAATATTGGTTCTGTAACATATGTGCATAAGTTTTTGTGTGGGCACTAAAAATTCTCCCTTGAGTTTAGGAGTGGAATTGCTGGGTTTCAGCCTTCTCTTGGTTTTCCTGTTACAGGGAAGATCAAGAGCTTGGGACTGTACCCTTATTCCCTTAAAAAAAACTTTCCTGTGAGAATCCTAAGTTAATAATGACTGAGCACCTACTGCATACCGATCATTCTTCTAGGCACTGGGCAGCTTCGGTAGGCACATCGGATTCTAGTCTCTTCTGGGCCAAGATGGAGTCTTACACCAGTGACAACTTTTACTCACAACAGGCATAATTGTAGACTACCTTATGGGAACATCTGGTATGCCTAACTCATAGGGTTGCTATGACACTTTGCGTATCGTGCTTTTTCTATTTGCTTCTGTATGTCTGTCTTTAGATAGAGGAGTAAATGTGGATCAAAAATAAAGATGTAGAGTGGTGTGGTGGCTCACACCTGTAAACCCAGCACTTTGGGAGACTGAGGCGGGCAAATCACTTGAGGTCAGGAGTTCAAGACCAGCCTCACCTACATAGTGAAACCCCATCTCTACTAAAAATACAAACATTAGCTGGGTATGGTGGTGCACACCTGTAATCCCAGCTGCTTGGGGGCGCTGAGACAAGTGAATCACTTGAACCCAGGAGATGGAGGTTGCAGTGAGCCGAGATTGTGCCACTGCACTCCAGCCTGGGCAACAGAGTGAGACTCCAACTCAAAACAATAAAAATAATAATTTAAAAAGTGTAACTTTCTCTGTTATTGTTGTTTAGAGACACGGTTTCACTCTGTAGTCCAGGCTGGAGTGCTGTGGTGTGATCTAGCTCACTGCAGCCTCAAACTCCTGGACTGAAGAGATCATTTTGCCTTAGCTTCCCAGACAGCTGGGGCTACAGGTGCACAGCATCACAGCTGGAAAATTTTTTTATTTTTTAGAGGCAGGGCCTTGCTGTGTTGCTCGGGCTGGTCATAAACTTCTGGGCTCAAGCAGTCCTTTCACTTTGGCCTCCCAAAGTGTTGGGATTGCAGGCATGAGCCGCCATACCCAGTGGAGATGTATAGCTTTCAAAAATGAAGAGAGGAACTTGTGGTCACTACCAGCATACATCGAAGAACAAAATGTGAACAGTCTGGTTGCTGTGTTACAACAACTTGGTCAATACAATATGGTGTTGATGAGATGCTCCCAACCCATCTTGGAGTAACTGAATGATGCTGACTGAAAGGTAGATATGAGTAGGGAGTGGAGGTATACAGGGGCTAGGGTGGGGCAAGGAGGCTTTCCAGGCATGGAGAAAAGTGTAAACTAAGACATAGCTTGTGTGAGAAATAAGCATAGTACAAGTAGTCTAATGTTGCTGGATAATAAGGGCTTTGGGATAAAGAATCTTCAAAGAAGGAGAGATGTAATTGCTTAATATACAGCTCACCAATGGGATTATGCAATGATTTATAACTGTCCACTAGATAGCTGTGTGACATCAGACAAGCCATTAACATCTCTGTGTCTCATTTGTCATCAGATGTTGCATGGGAATTAAACATCGTGAATTGTCTCCTTTCTAAAGTGACATATGAATTGCTAAAAAAAAGAAAAATTAAGTCCTAAAGGACTTTCTAATATTGTCCTCTATATAGCCAAGTCTTGGGCAGATAAAAAGATATAGAGGAGATGTATCATCAATTAGATTCTAGATTAAACAGATTAAAGTTAAAAACCCTTAAAGGAAGAACTTTCAAACTGTCTGGTAATTGGTACCTCAAGGATGCTATCCTACTCATGCCATGCCCCAGAGAAAAAAATTCCCAAACCTCAAGCTCAAGTCTGCGCTTATCCTTCCCCAACAACGCCCTTCATGACTCATGAAAAGGGCACACCTTCTATCTAACCATAAATCCTCCTGTAATAGTTGTTTTGAAACATTTGGTGTGTCTCTGAAGATCGTGAATTGTTAATAATGTCCTGAGCCCATGCAGCCATCCAGTAGTACCAATTTCTTCACACGTAATGTGGTTGCTATGAACTCCTATAAAATTTGGCTATTTCTAGGTCTTTAAGGTCATAGAGGATGCTCCATCAGGAGCCACATGTTTTATTTTAAGATGTACACCAGCAAGAGTCACGAGTTCCTCTCTTCCTTTTTGAAGGCTGTACATCTTTAACTTTGATCTGCATTTACTGCCTCCACCTCACGGCAGCCATACAAAAGCAAATCGGAGAGCACGATACTCCCAGTACCACAGCAACACTTTAAGTTGGGCACATGCCAGCCAACATACACCAGCCTCCAGAGCCTTTGCCCTCATTTACAATTCCATGTAGAGCGACGGGGAAGACCAAGAGGTTGCCTTGATGCCTAGACACAACTATTCCTAAATAGTGGACTCAGTCATAAATGTACAGAAGCACAGGAAACAAAGAGGGCATTTCTGATTCTTCCATCCATTTGATCCACCTGCAAGGTTGTCTTGGATCTTTAATAGTCATCCCCATGAAAGAGCAACAGGAACATGGAAATGAGCAGGGAAGAAGGCATGGTGGAATCTGTAAGACCTTAAATGTAAGAGGCACAGAAAATAAAGATAGTGACTCACTATGATATCAAAGAACAGGTTCAAATTAAGTAACTGGAAGTCTATGTTCCAAAGTTGCTCTAAGATCATATAGCAGGGCATTCTCCATTGCAAAACTGCCTGAGAGGGGCTTATGCTAACACCAGTCCATAGCCATGAATGAAGGGAGTGAAACTTTCACCTGTGCTGGTAAATCTATTCACTTATGTGGTACAGAAGTTGCCTAAATTATCACTATTTGTGACATAAAAATTTAAAAGTTGCAATATCTACTAAAATTTGCACAGTGGCTATCATTGATGGAATGCAATTTCCCAAATTGAATTCATAGGCTAAAGCTGTGTTTGAAATTTAAGTTTTTATTATGGGCATTGGTTAAATACAGTTGACCTGTGAACAATGAGGGGGTTAGAGGCGCTGAGATTTCACGTATAACTTTTAACTCTCCCAAATCTTAACTACTAATAACCCATTGTTAACTGGAAGCCTTACCAATATCATGAACAGTTAACACATATGTTGTATGCTATGTGTATTATATACTATATTCTTACAATAAAATAAACTAATGAAAAGAAGATGTTATTAAGAAAATCATAAGAAAGAAAATATGTATTGCTCATTAAATGGAAATGGATCATAAAAGTCTTCATCCTAATCATCTTCACGTTGTGTAGGCTGAGGAGGAGGAGGAGAGGTTGGTCTTGTGGTCTCAGGGGTGGCAGAGACAGAAGAAATGGAGGTGGTAGAAGGGGAGTCAGGAGAGGCAGGCACACTTGCTGTAACTTGCCTAGAAAAAATCCACTATAAGTGACCTGTGCAGTTCAGACCCATGCTGTTCAAGGGCCAAGTGTATTGTTTTCATCCGCTTCATAATTCTTTACTTGTCCAGTCATGGGTTACCAAATTATTAATTTTATTGTTTTAAGTAATACATTTACATATTTTAAAAATGATATATATATATGCATATATATATGCGTATATATATGCATATATATATATACACATAGAGAGAGAGAGAGGGAGTCTCACTCTGTCACCCAGACTGGAGTGCAATGGCATGATCTCGGCTCACTGCAACCTCTGCCTCCTGGGTTCAAGCAATTCTCCTGCCTCAGCTTCCCGAGTAGCTGAGACTACAGGTGCCCGCCACCACACCCAGATAATTTTTTGTATTTTTAGTAGAGATGGGGTTTCGCCATGTTAGCCAGGATGGTCTCGATCTCCTGACCTCGTGATCCCCCAACCTTGGCCTCCCAAAGTGCTGGGATTAGAGGTGTGAGCCACCGCACCTGGCCTGAATACATATATTACTAAGACAATAAAACTAGACCAGCAATCCATAGAGAGTTCCATTGTTCTTCTTGTAAAATAAAACATCAGAAAAGAACCCTGCTAGTAGGCCTGTGCACCCACCTTCCTGTGTCCTGAGTGTTGGGTGCTAAAAGCCCACAGCTACCCCATTCGATGGAGAATTGTCCTCAGTAGACCCGGGACACCTCACTGTAAGTTGCCTGGGGTGGTATGTCTTCACCCCAACCATGGGCAGCACACACCCAGTTAATTGATTAGTGTGAAAATCCTGCTTTTTTTGCCTCAAGTTGGGACAATTTTCCTGGTGTCACTCTTGTTCCTAAACATCTATGACATCAGGCTGAGGCCAGACCTCCACTGAAACCACAACTTTCATTTGCTGCTCCTCCTGCCCTTTTCTGCTCTCCTTACCTTCCTTTTTTTTTTTTTTTTTTTGAGACGGAGTTTCGCTCTTGTTACCCAGGCTGGAGTGCAATGGCGCGATCTCGACTCACCGCAACCTCCGCCTCTTGGGTTCAGGCAGTTCTCCTGCCTCAGCCTCCTGAGTAGCTGGGATTACAGGCACGTACCACCATGACCAGCTAATTTTTTGTATTACTAGAGACAGGGTTTCACCATATTGACCAGGATGGTCTCGATCTCTTGACCTCGTGGTCCACCCGCATCGCCTCCCAAAGTGCTGGGATTACAGGCTTGAGCCACCGCACCCGGCCTCTCCTTACCTTCTTACTAGTTTCTTCTGAAACACTCCCTCAATAAACCACTTACATAAGAATCACTCTCTCAGGTTCAGCCTCTAGGAAACCTCAACTAAGACCCTATTAAGCACCCATTGGTCCCAAATGGCAATAAATGTTGAAAAAAATATTAAAACGATTTAATCACTTTCAAAAAGAGGGTACTCGTTTATAAAGTAGTAAAGGATACTTTGTAAATGAGTATTTATTTATTTCTTTATTTTATTTTATTTTTTTGAGACAGAGTCTTACTCTGTGGCTCAGGCTGGAGTGCAGTGGTGCGATCTTGGCTCACTGCAACCTCTGCCTCCTGGGTTCAAGTGATTCTCCTGCCTCAGCCTCCCAAGTAGCTGGGACTACAGGCATGTGCCAACACGCCTGGCTAATTTTTTATATTTTTAGTAGAGATAGAGTTTTATCGTGTTAGCCAGGATGGTCTTGAACTCCTGACCTTGTGATCCACCCACTTCGGCCTTCCAAAGTGCTAGGATTACAGGCATGAACCACCGCCGCTGGCCGAGGCACATTTAATTATATAGAAATATGCATAGATGTTTGGAAATTTTGACATGTAGTCACAGAATAATGTGAAAATTATATACAATTATTGACATTCAAGTAGCAGAAACGTAGAACATCAGAGGTTGGCCATTGATGACCCTCATCAAGGTCACATATGTACAACTATGCACTTATATTTAATGGCAATGACCTTGTCAGTTACATCCTGTTTGACATTTACAGAATGATGTGTGATAATGGGATTGATGAATTCATTAGCATTATGAATCATACATAAATAGAATCTTTAGCACATTTTATTAAGTGTGAACTAAAATATGTTGTTTGGAGAGCACAAAGATTACAAATATTTTAAATTGGGTTCCCAAAGGGCAAGGAAAATTAAACAGTCAGATTTCACCCTAAATGATCAAACGCTGAAATGTACATCTTGGTCGTGTTGTGCTCATATGGCCAGTAGGGACAGAGGAGTTTAGGAAAATCCAGAGAAGCACAAAGCTTGAGGATGAACATAAAGGGAAACATCAAGCGCTGAGTCAGACACTGAACAGGAAGTTCTTTTCTGATTTTTCAAATGAAAAGACTGTACATTTGAGATTAAGGTTCATTAATTTATCGATTCAACCAATATTTAGAGAGCACCTCTTATGTGCCGGGTCCTGTGCTTGTTGCCGCAGTTACAGACATGATGAGGCAGGAATGAACTCCCTCCCAAGCCAAGTATGCAAGATTGTGTCATTTCTCGTTCCATGCTTTTTGCTAATTATGTCTGGGGTTTATAGGCAGTGTCTACATTTGTATGGTTTCCTAGAGATTTCAAACATTAAAACTATCCAAGCCCCTTCCTGCTCCCTTAAACTCTTCAGTTAATTCCTATTCCAAAATTGGCACAGGGAAAAATGGATCTCTTTTTTTCCCCCAGAAAAAACCCTAACAACCCTATAGTTATGGTAAATTAATGCATGAATATTCTTCATTAACTATTCTCTATCTTATTTTTTTTTCCCCTGAAAAATGAAAATGTTACTTATACCACTGGGAGTACTTTGCTGAGTGTTAGTATCCAAGGTGTAAAATTCTTTGCGGTTCTGGGGAACAAGAACTCCCCCACGGAGAGATTAAACTACCTTCTGTTATTCGTTACAGAGTTTACTATCTTGATTTATTTCTTGTCAATCCCTAACCCATCCAATAACCATAGCAACTAGTAATTGTGAATATCTTTTTATTACATCTGATTTCTTGTAACTTTGAGGGTTTTATTTTAGTAAATTAAATATATTATTTGTACATGTAGTTTTGCTGCATGCAAACAACAGTTAGAATTCTGGATAAGTAGTTTGAATGTTATCTCCTAGAGAATAAAAGTTTATTATTTGATAATATGGCTTATTACATTCTGATGAATATTTTGACTGTAATCTGAGATGAACTGATAGGAGTAAATTTCTCAAGTTCTTAAAAATTATTTATGATGGTTCGTTTGTAGTGTTTTCCTTTTTATTAAACCATATTGTCTGAGAAGAACTGTTGTACTACTGTGTCTTAAATTGTGAAAGCAATTTCTTTATGCAATTTATTTATTTATATTAGAGATGGGGCCTCAAAATGTTTCCCAGGCTGGCTTCAAACTTCTAGGCTTATGTGACCCTCCCACCTCAGACTCCCAAGTAGCTGGGACTACAGATGCCCACTGCTGCACCTGACAATCTATATGAATTATCTTTATGATTGAAAATTTAGGCTGGGTGTGGTGGCACATGCTTGTAATCTCAGCCCTTTGGGAAGCTGAGGCAGGTGGACTGCTTAATCCCAGGTGTTCAAGACCAGCCTGGGCAGCATGGTGAAATCCCATCTCTGCAAAAATTAAAAAAATTTGTCAGGGGTGGTGGCATGCACCTGTGGTCCCAGTTACTCAGAAGACCGAGGTAGGAGGATTGATTTGAGCCTGGGAGGTTGAGGCTGCCGTGAGCTGAGATAGCACTGCTGCCATCCAGCTGGGTGACAGAGGGAGAATCTGCCTCAAAAAAAAAAAATTTTTACCAGTTGTTTGTGCTGGTGTCAGTTTAATACCTACAGAGACTCTTGGAATTTATGGGATGTTGAATTTTTAAAAATTCATTTGTATTAAGTGGACTTTTTATAAAAGAGTAAATACCTAATTACAAAAAATAATATTTAATCTGGTGTTACCAAAGAGTTCTTCATTTCAACATTCCATCCCTGAGTAAGTTACCTTATGAGGAATGAATTATGTTACCTAGCATCTTACCACATTTTTAAAAGCCTATATTCTGCAAATAATTCACCTAATGAAACAATGGGCATAAATTAAATTATACATACTAAGAAACATTAACATTTTAAAGAATTATAACCAAATTCATTGCTCATTTGTTCTAAATCGATACTTACATCTTTATTGTTAATTTCTAAGAAAAGCCTTCATAAGCAAAATAACCTAGGAGTATCTTGAATTAGCAAATGTATGTTTTATAGAAATTCTACATTTTATAGATTCTATCGCTGCTTCTACAGTACATACAGTTATATATTTACTGATTCACTGGTATCCTATAAATAGCCTGGATTTTTAACATAATTTATACTACCAGGGTTGGTCCTCAGGTGTGCATATCAGAAGACAAACACAGAGATGGTTGACATATCGCAGGCTTTTATCCCACTAAAAATGCATTTTTAAAGCAGGTTCAAAATTGGAAGCATGAATGGAAACAACACAGAAATAACGTTTGCTTATAGTGAACAAGTTTTGTACTATTTTATAGAAAACTTCTACAAATTTAAGACAAGTTCTGAGCTTGTTGACAAGTTATGAGACCATGTGAAAAGCAAACAAACAAACAACAAAAGGCTAGGCATTATGGAAAGTAAAAGGAAATTAAAGTTGGTCATTGCAATTTAATTAAGACAGTAGTTTGAATGCAGATGAAGACATAAGACAAATTCAATGAAACGTTAGAAATTGTCTTCCTTGGTACTGTAATTTATATAAGCAGAAACCGTTACATACTGAGGTTAAGTTTTCATCCAAAGTCACCATTAGATGTGGCAGAGCTGGCTCCTAATCTCTTGTCGATTCTTCTTTTCACTGCATGACCTTGCCTCTTTTTTTTTTTTTTTTTTTTTGAAACGGAGTCTTGCTCTGTCTCCACGCTGGAGTGCAGTGGCGCAATCTCAGATGACCTTGCCTTATAAACAGAACATGGTGCCAGTTAATTGTAATTGCTTAAGAAAAAGCAATTGAAAAAATGGTGAATTGTAATTACATATGGACTGAAATAACATTTGTATAATCAGGACTATTTGGGGGAGGAAACACCATTCTAGAACATCTGTTTCAACCTTGGCAAGCCAAAATGACAATCTGCAACTTTATTTTCACCAGTTACCAATTACTAGTATACAAATGCTACAAGTAAAATTCAATTATTAAATCAAATATTTTAAAATATTTATACACATGTTTAAATCATATTGAACAAAGGGAAGAAAAGGCATTGTATTGTTTTCAGGCATAAAATCATTTCCTTCTTCCTTTTGATTTGATGTGAGACCAGCTTGTTTCATAGTCAAATTTGTATGGAAATGCCCAGAAAGGGCAAAACAAGGAGCTTAGCAGATGTCATTTTGCTATTCTATGAAGCTAAATAGAATGGTAGTTTACTAAATGATTTCTCTTACTTCTACTTCTGCTTGAATGTGGATTGGGGGATGGATAGTAGCTGAGTCCAATTTAATTTGTTCAATTGCTGTCCATTTGATTTATTTCTATAGTATGATAAATTAATCAGTTTGTTTTAATCTACACTCTGTATAGGGTTTACAATAAGAATATCATTTAAAGTATGGAGTGCAACTCTTACAGGTTATATATATTCATTTTATTTTATGAAAATTTAATGACATAAACATTTAATAATATATACCAAATATTTATAATAATTCATCAAGCTTGACATTTTTTGAAACAAGAATAAAATTGCAAGGAAGTTGGAAGTAAAATACAAAGAATTTTTGCTCCCTCTCCTCATCCACTTGAAAGCAAATTGCCAACATAATGCCTTATGACCCCAGAATACCTCTGTAGATTACAAATGAAGACACTATCATATAACCAAATACAACCATTGAAATCAAGAAATTAGCTGGAAATTAACCTTGATATTATTAACATCAAGTTTGTCAGTTGACATAGTTATATCCTTTATAGAAGGAGGATCCAGTTTAGAATCATGGGCTGCATTTTACTGCCCTGTCTTTTAAGCATTTGTAGACTTTGGAAAGTTTACATTTTTTTTTTTGAATTTCATAAATTTGACCATTTTGAAACTCTTGGGGCAGGTGTCTTGTGGACTATCTTTCAATATGGATTTGGCTAATTTTATCTCATGATGAAATCCATGCATCTTTGGTAGGGATATCACAGCAATGATGCTGCTTTCTTACTGCATGCTGTCTGTCATACATGACTGTGACTTGTTCAACTACTGATGATGTCACTGTGATAACTGGGTTAAGGTGGTGATTGCCAGGTTTCTTCACAGTCATTTACTTTCTTCTTTAAGAAATAATAAGTGTTTTATGGTGAAGAACTATAAAACTCTGCAAACATCTCATTCCTCTTCAAACTTTGTTGTTATTCATTTCTTTCTTTATGTATTTTATTTTTTCTTTCTCTTTTTATTGAGACAGAGTTTTGCTCTTGTTGCCCAGGCTGGAGTGAAATGGTGCGATCACCCACTGCAACCTCTGCCTCCTGGGTTCAAGCAATTCTCCTGCCTCAGCCTTCCGAGTAGCTGGGATTAAAGACACACGCCACCACACCCAGTTAATTTTTGTATTTTTAGTAGAGACAGGGTTTCACCATGTTGGCCAGGCTTGTCATGAACTCCTTACCTCAGGTGATCCACCTGTCTCGGCCTCCCAAAGTGGTGGGGATGATAGGTGTGAGCCACCACACCTGGCCTCTTTTTTTATATCTTGGTAGATTTGTGGTCTACTTGTTTAAGGGACTAAAATCTACTACTATCATTATTTATTTTAATGTTCAAATTGTTGCTGTGGAAGGATTGATTTTTTAATATTTTGACATTTCTATATTATTATTTAAGCATTTCCTGACTTTCTGGTACAGCAAAACATTCTAGGCTCATTTTGTTCTTTTTCTTTTCCATCGGGAATTGGTCATTTTGCTAAAGACTCCTGTTTCTTTTTAATGAGAATAGTATTTAGAAGTCAAGATTTGGGTGCTAAATGTTCTCATTACTCTTGGGGTGTCGCTGCCTCCAGACTGTTTCAGAGAACAAAAACTAAGGAATATATAATAATATGCACACATACACCCATATATCTATTACTTATATGTCGACATTTATAAGTTCATACCAATTCCTTTCGTTTCAATTCAACACCATTGAGTTCATTCTTTTTTTTTTTCATTTCAATATTTGTAGTTTTCTTCTCTGACAGTGAGAAACCTGATTCTCCAATTATACTGAATATTTATTTGATCACACCTGTTTCCCTCCAACAGGCCACTATATGTGACTAAGTTTCTATCACCACTCTACTCTCCTGCATGGGTGAGGTCTCATTCTGCACGGGCTCTGCTGGCCTGTGCCAGACCATCCCTCCATGAAGATGCCTTCTTACTCTTCTAGGCTCTGACATCCCACTCTAGGTAGTCTTCTTACATGGATGTCCTTGTCACTCCCCTCAGTTTTGGGTACTCTGAGCTGGGCCATTCAGGTCCCTCTACCTTCACCCCCGCTTGTGTGTTTGCCTACTCTGCTGTGCCCTGCTCATTGAATTTATGATTAAATTGTTCAGGAAGGAAAGAAAGGGAAAAGGAACAACAACTAGAGTTTTAAAGAAATGCCAAACATCTAAAATATTTAAACAATTGAATGTATTATTAAAGGAGAGGGATGGCATTTATTTCTGGAACATGAGTTTATAAAGAAGAGTGCTGGATGAAGAAGAAGGTTCATTTGGCAAAGTTAATCATAGCATCATGAAAGAGAAAGTCTTGATCAAAGGCTTAAAAGTGGTGGGAGAAGGCATTCGATACAATTTCAACCAAAGACAAGGCTTTAGGAAGCATTTCCCTACCTTCAGCCAAGATTCATTTAACAATACTTTGTTTTAATTTCTTTGATACTGAGAAATTGTCCTGGACTTTGTGATGTTACCTTTCTGTAACATCAGTGTTAATGCTTTTAAATATTTTCCATAGGTCTTAAGTCATTTTAAGTCATTTGTTACTTTACTAAGTCACACAGTACCATACATTTTATATGAGGAATAGGGACCCACTTCCTCAAAATGTAACTGCCATTAAGACAGAAGCATAGTGTGATGGTTTATTTTGGGTGTCAACTTGACTGGATTAACTGATACCTACATAAATGGTAAGGCATTATGTCTGGGTGTGTCTGTGAGGGTGTTTCCACAGGAGACTGTGGTGTGTCAGTAGATGGACTAAGTGGGGAAGATCCACCCACAACATGAATGAGCACCATCCAAGCAATTAGGGGCCCGGATAGAACAAAAAGGCAGAGAAAAGGTGAATTTGATTTCTCTCTTCTGGAGCTGGAACACCCTCTTCTTCTGCCCTTGGATATCAGAATGCCAGGTTCTCCAGAATTTGGACTTCAGGACTTACACAAACAGCCTCCTGGGTACTCAGGCCGTAAGCCTCAGACTGAGAGTTACATCATCAGCTTCCTTGGTTCTGAGGCTTTCTGACTTGGGCTGACACATGCTATCAGCTCTCCTGGTTCTCCAGCTTGCAGACAGCCTAGGGAGGGATTTCTCAGCTTTCATGATCACATGAGCCAATTCCCCTAATAAATTTCCTGTCTATCTATCTATCTATCTATCTATCTATCTATCTATCTATCTATCTGTCGTCAATCATCTATCTAATCTAATCTATCTAACATCTGTCAGAGGCATCCAAACCAGAGTGACTCCATCTTGAATAAAGGCCAAATAAAGTGAGACCTGCAGGGTTACATTCCCAGGAAGTTAGGCACTCTTGATCACAAGATGTTTATGGTTGAGGGAACAAGTTAATTATACTACCTAAATGAGATCCAGAACTTAAGGAAATGCTCTGATGTACTGATATCTTAAGAACAGGCCAGGCAAGGTGGTGCATACCTATAATCCCAGCACTTTGGAAGGCTGAGGCAGGTGGATCACTTCAGCCCAGGAGTTCAAGACCAGACTGGGCAGCATGATAAAACCCCATCTCTATTTTAAAAATACAAAAATTAGCCAGAGATGGTGGCACTCAGGAGGATGAGGTGGGAGGATCACTTGAGCCTGGGAAGGTCCAGGCTGCAGTGCACCATGATTGTGCCACTGCACTCCAGCTTGGGCAACAGATCAAAAAGCATTCTTAGTTTAGGAATAGGTTTCACTTTAAAGATAATAGTACACCCATAAATTCTTGCTGAAATCAATAGTTAAACAAGAGAAGAACAATACTAATAGACTGCTACAAGCTAATCACAAGCCTTTGTATAATAAAAAAGCAGATTATTCTTAGTCCTAATATCTTATATAAGCAAGCATTATGTTTGATGCAGGGGCATTCCTCCTCTTGCTTTCTGAGGATGCCCTACTCTGTGATAAAAGTAGACTCTAATAAACTATCTTAATTTCACTGTACTCTGTGACTCACCCTGAATTATTTCCTGTGTGAGATCCAAGAACCCACTCTTGGGGTCTGGGATGAGACTCTTTTCCTGCTATCTACCTACCTACCTACCTACGTACCTACCTACCTATTATCTATCTGTCTATCTATCTATCTATCTATCTATCTATCTATCTATCTCCTGCCTCTTGGTTCTGTCTCTTTGGAGAACTCAAATACACATAGCAAAGTTAAGATTAACACACAGAAGCAGTTCATGGATTATTCAGGTGAAACCACAGGGGACATTTGGTTAAGGACTGCATGGTTAATGCCCTACCATCTCATGTCACTGATCAATGGTCACTTCTTTCCTGAACATTAGCATGTCTCTAAGATTTTCTCTTGTCTATCAAATGAATGCAGAATGTCATTAATGTGATAAACCACAAGAGGACCCACAGAATTTTTACAGTCTATTATGTCAAGTTGTACTTAAGAGAGATTTTTTTACTTAAGAGATCAATGATTGGATAGATCAAAATGAATCCTTTAAAGCTATCATATCTTATCAGATTGCTGCGGTTGCCTTGCAGGCTCAATGAAGCCATGCTTCCCTGAGTCCAAAACCTGGGAGGTGACCATTGGCTCTTCTAGATGAGCTGGTGTTCTCTGGTAAACTACCTACTCATCTTCATTCCATGAGGGAGAGACTCTGAATACCACTGCTAAGAGTTGTGCTTCCATTTCACTTTGTGGAATGCTTGAAGTGATTTTTACAGAATTTTTTTTGGAAATATTAGTACTTGTGGGACAAATGGGTTTATTGTTACACCTGGAGCTGGAAGACATAGATTTGAATGCTGACATTGCCAGTTACTAGCAGTGTGACCTGTTTACTCAGTAAAATAGGATATTATCATTGTCTGACAAAGTTTTTTGGAGCCTCAGTTAAAAAAATTTTAAGTTAAAGTCATTTCAGTACTTGAAAGTGCCATGTGGCCGGGCGCAGTGTCTCAGACCTGTAATCCCAGAACTTTGGGAGGCCAAGATGGGTGGATCACGAGCTCAGGAGTTCAAGACCAGCCTGGCCAATGTGGTAAAACCCCATCTCTACTAAAAATACAAAAATTAGCCGGGCGTGGTGGTGCATATCTTTAATCCCAGCTACTTGAGAGTTTAAGGCAGAAGAATCGCTTGAACCCTGGAGGTGGAGGTTGCAGAGAGCTGAGACGATGCCACTGCACTCCAGCCTGGGTTACGGAGTGAGACTCCATCTCAAAAAAGAAAAATAAAAAGAAAGTGCCATGCAAATGTGAGACACTATTAGTATTTTGTAAAAAGTCGTTTCTTTAAAGGTAAGACAATTCATTAAGAAAAAAATCAAATGAAAGCAAAGTAATAAATAAAATTACCTTAAGAACTTTTGAGAGAATTCTGCTTTTGTAGATGGAAATTTGTTTTTGAATTTAATGAGTATACATACATTTACTCCGTTAAGTCGTTATTTTATGTTTCAAAAAGATTCAAAAATTTTAACTGCAAAAAGTCTTTGCCTTGCTTTAAAAGCAAGTTTAACTTCAGGAACAATACGCCTATTCATACCCAAACCATTTCTAAGCAGTAACAGCCTAAGAGTCTATTAATGTAAGGGGAAGTGTTAAGTCTTAAAATCAAAATGAATTGAACAGCTGACTCCAAGTCAGCTAGTTTATATTCTAAGAAAATGAAAATGAAGAACAATGATTTAGTGACTCCAGAAGACTCAAGCAGATATTATCAGGAGAAGGCCAATTATTATAACTCTTTCAGCCAATATTAACTTCAGAATGTGTCAAATTCTCCATCTTGGAGAACTGTGTTGACTCTAGTAGACAAAAGAAGTTCCTTCTCCCATTAACAAACCTTCTATATTAGACCAGAGGAGGAAACATTTAGTTGGCATTATTCTAAAAATAATCAACTCAACAAATACATATTTTAAAATGATTTTGTATTAAAATAGAACTGGTTTTACTTAATTGGTTGTAATTTAAAGTTCAAAATTTTAAAAATATATTTGTTGTAAACATTTCACCAGGTTCTGTGTTATCTGTTTTCAATTTTCCTTGAAACAGTAGCTCATTATGATATTTAAATTCTTACATTTGAAAATTAGTACTGATTTTTCAATATAAAAATCCTGTTGAAACAGCTTGAAATCTTAGCAGAGTCTTCTTACTTTTCATAATATATTTTATTATACATATTATATATATATAAATACATAATAAAAAATAATATATATATTATTTTTTAATTTCTTTGAAATATATAAAATAATATATATTATTTTTTAATTTCTTTGAAACAGGGTCTTGCTCCATTGCCCAGGCTGGAGTGCCTTGGCACAGTCTTGGCCCACTGCAGCCTCTGCTTGCCGGGTTCAAGTGATTCTTCTGCCACAGCCTCCCAAGTAGTTGGGATTATAGGTATGCACCATCATGCCTGTCTAATTTTTGTATTTTTAGTAGAGACAGGGTTCCCATGTAGGCCAGGCTAGTGTTGAACCCCTGACCTCAAGTGATCTACCTGCCTCAGCCTCCCAAAGTGCTAGGATTACAGGTGTGAGCCACTGTACCCAGCCTTGCATTATATATTATTATAATAGTCTGTACCAACAAAAGCATGTATAGGATTTTGACATTCATGTTGAAATTATGGCCACAGATTTCTTCTTAGGTACATGGAAAGATTGCCTTATATTCCAGTTTTAGGTTTCGGCAGTTTAACCACTGACCATTGAAATCATATTGTGCTGTAGGTAGTAAGATAATGAGATGCTGCTTAAAAGGCCTGAAATACTTGTGGTTGCATAATGGGAATGTATATACTACATTGGAGGCTAATTCCAAATCTGGGGGAAGGATTAATAAAATGTTTCTCTTGTCAACTCAGAAATGATGAGGTTCCTAAATATGGAAAGGTGAACTTTGTTTTCTATAAAGAATTGCAGCTCTCAGGTGGCTGCTCTGACAGGGTAGGAAGTGTAGCCTCCTGCCAGAAGCCAGAAACAAGCACTTGGAGGGAGGGAAGAATAAGACAGGAATTTATGCTGAATGGGGTGGCTGAATATACAGATTTGTTTGTTTGTTTGTTTGTTTTTTTAGACGGAGTCTCACTCTGTCACCCAGGCTGGAGTGCAGTGGCGCCATCTCAGCTCACTGCAACCTCCGCCTCCTGAGTTCAAGTGATTCTCCTGCCTCAGTCTCCCAAGTAGCTGGCATTATAAGCACCCACCACCATGCCTGGATTATTTTTGCATTTTTAATAGAGACGGGTTTCACCACGTTGGCCAGGCTGGTCTCAAGCTCCTGACCTCAAGTGATCCACCTGCCTCGGCCTCCCAATTGTTTGTTTTTAAGGCAGAGACTCACTCTGTTGCCCAGGCTGGAGTTCAGTGGTTCCATTTAAGCTCACTGAAACCTCTGTCTCCTGGGTTCAAGTGATTCTCCTGCCACAGCCTCCCAAGTAACTGAAATTACAGATGTGTGCCACCACACCCGGTTAATTTTTATATTTTTATTAGAGACGGGGTTTCGCCATGTTGGCCAGGCTGGTCTTAAACTGCTGGCCTCAAATGATCCACCTTTCTCAGACTCCCACAGTGCTGGGATTACCAGCACTTGAGCCACCACGCCTGGCCTGGATATACTTATTTAATAAGCTATAGGAAAATTCACAAATATATGAAAGGAGATGAGCATGAGCCTGGCCTGGATATACTTATTTAATAAACTGTAGGAAAAGTCACAAATATATGAAAGGAGAAACGCGCACATGCGCAGTTGAGCTTCATGCCGGTCCACCGGTCTCATGTTAAAAATACGGTGGCATCAGCATCATCTGAGGGTGGAGTTTTCAGCCTTCTGTCTCAAAAGGTGAAGCAGGGAACACAAAAACCCTCAATATGCATCCTCTATAAACTTGCCAGAGCAGTTTCATGTTCGGTGGTCTCTTGTTAGGAAGGAAAGCTGATTGGTTGTTTTGTCAAAACTGCAAAAGGAGAAACAGTCACAAAATTGGTGGAAATCAGTGGTGGAGCCAGTCTTTCCTAAAAGCTGGTTTCTGTTTAACTCTTAAGAAAGAAAGCCTAGGCCAGGAGCAGTGGCTCACGTCTGTAATTCCAGAAGCTTGAGAGGCTGAGGCAGGTGGATCACCTGAGGTCAGGAGTTCAAGACCAGACTGGCCAACATGGCGAAACTCCATCTCTGCTAAAAGTACAAAAATGCCAGGCATGGTGGTGCGTGCCTATAATCCCAGCTACTCAAGAGGCTGAGGCAGGAGACTTGCTTGAACCCAGGAGGCGGAGGCTGCAGTGAGCCGACATCATGCCACTGCACTCCAGCCTGGGCAACAAAGGACAAGACTCCATCTCAAAAAAAAAAAAAAAAAGAAAAAAAGAAAGGAAAAAAGCAAGCAAGCAAGCCTAATGGCTGTTAGTGGTGGGTGAATGAGCCATGTTCAATCTTCTATGCCATCATGGCCCGGAGCTCAGTTTTCAAGGTTTCTCTGTGGTATCCTTTGCCAAGAGAGGGGTCTGTTCAGCTGTTTGGGTGGCTCAGGATTTGATTTTTATTTCTTGCTTTTAAGGGGAACATCAATTAGAGTGTCTTGTCCATGCGACTGAAATGTCTTCCAGTTGTCTTCAAGAAGAATGTCCTCATTTGAGCTTCCCTGAAAGCAGGGCCTGAGACAAGTATGTGGGCTCAGGTCATTTCTTCGGGAGTGAGTCCCAGGAAGCAGAAGTGAGGGAATAGAGGCATGAGACACTAAGTGGGAAAAACCGTGAGTTACTGAGCTTGCTACCCCTGTGGACAAATGGGGCTCCATTCTGTTGAAGAGCTTCTAAGAAATTTTAGAATCCCTCGGAGATGTTTCAGGGAAGGACAGGGAGACTGGGACACCCATCTATTAATTTCTGTCTCCCATTGAGTGGGTTTTGCTAGAGGCACTTTGGCACCATGCACTTCCAAGTGTGCATGTGTAGGGGCGAGGTGGGCTGAGTTGCTTTGAGTGACTTCAGAGAAAGTCCAAATTGTGAGAAGCCACGGTACAGCTTGAGGTGGGATGCTGGTTACTTGCACGGACTTGTCTTTCACAGCTGTGCTGAAATCTGGAGGCCAAGGAATGTGGTTGAGATACCACAAGTGTCTGCTACAGATAAGAGAAAGTAAGTAGTCTAAGAGAAGTTATTATCCAATAATTTCTAGTAGAGTTGAGGGAATGTCACAGCTGTAGGGTCATGGTCTATACAGAGTGGTGTATGAGATGAGAATATGCTGCCCCAAAATATGCCTCTTTGGCATAAAGATTACTTTGAACTGATTATTTTTAGACACTGTACACACAAGAGAAGTTTTGAAAACACAAAAATTTCCCTTTTGTAAGGGAAACTTACATCTATAAAGAAAATCTCCATTTGTAAGTGTGTCTCCCTCTCTGTACCAAGAAGGGAAAGATGATTAAATTACTAGAGACTCACCCACCTAAATCTGCATAACAAGCCTTGCTCTTATTTACTGTGCTTTTTCTGGTCACCTCTCCATTACTGGCCTTCCCAACACCCTTGTTTCTTTGTTGCAGCAGAAGATGGTACAGAACCCTGAATTCCAAGCCACCTCTTGGAGATTTGTTTATTTTTTTGGGTATCTCCTAGTATACATGAGGTATATATGTTATTAAACGTCTGTTTGCTTTTCTCTTGTTAATGTGTCTTCTGTTACAGGGGTCCATCTCAACTAAGAACTCTGAAAGTTAGAAAGAAAATTATTTTTCCTCCCCTACAGTTTAAAATGAGAGTTAAAGGCATTTTCTTGTCTTACACAGAAGAGGGAGAATGCTGTGATTTTTCATGATTAATGTCGAGTATCAAAATTGATGTCTTTCTGTAATGGCTGAAGTCTAATAAGCTACCCTGATTTGAAGAAAGCAGGTTTTCAGAAACACAGTGTCATATGTTCTGATCTTAAGCTCATTAAGTAACCACTGATCTGCAATTTGGTATCCCAGATGGACCTACCCTCAGGAAGTGAATGTCCTGTGCAAATGGCCATTTTTCAGATAAAGTTCCCAAGATATGTAATAGCGTTGTAGGAAAACAGCCAGGTTCTTGTCATGCAACCTGGAAAATGTAAGCATGCAGATGCATCGTAGGGTGAGTAGGGCAGGGTTTATTGGGTGAAAAGATTAAAAAAAGGGAACTCTCATCAAAGAGAGAGAGAGTCCTGCTAGCAGATCTCCTGCCTCACAGATTGAATCCCAGGTCACCACCCAGAAACTGAAGGAGGCCAGGCTTTTCAGCGCTGCGCTGCAAACAGTAAGAACTTCCCAAAGCTCCACCCCGTCCCACCAGTGCGCAGGTGGGAATTATTCAGAATCAGTCGGGAAGGGGCGGGCCTCATCCGGGGCCAGCAGTCCGGTTTTTCAGGCTTCAGGCTGTTTTGTGGTTGGAGGTGGGATTTCACTGTGGATCCTTGGCTGGCTCCTGTCTCTATCAATAGCATATTGGAATGCAAGGTGGAGGCAGCCTCTTGGAGACTTCTTATCATGTATCAAATTCTTATCCCACAGAAAATCAACGAGTTGTAATTTGTAGGGTTATTAGGGTAATTGCATCTGAGATTTTGAATAATCATCAACGGTCACCTAATCTGCATCCCTTACTTTATGAAAAGGCTAACAGACATTAATAATTTACCTAACATCAAATAGTTTGTGAACAGACGGCTGGAACTCTTCAGACTGGAATTCAGTTCAATACTCTGCAATGGCATCAAAGATAATATGCATTTGTCAATTTGCTTAATCAATATTTCATTTTTGTACCATGTAGGGTCATTGTTTAAGTACACAGTAATATACTTCCTGACCTTTAGAATTTTAAATCACTGGGCTTAGTGAAATCCTGAATGCAAGCATTTGGAGCGTTTTGAATACCAAAAGCCAAAACCAGTACAGGTAAATGACAAGCATCATTTCCAAAGAATGTCTGAACAGCTGGCTGAATAAATCGGCCAAAGTCGACACACTCTTTTTCACTTGTCTGTGGAATTTTTCTTCCTAGAAGTGAGGGACTCCCTTGAGGGAAAGAGGATAACAGGTAAGCATATTCACCGTTTGCCACCTCTAGAAAGAAAACACTGTGTATTTATTCATATGTATGATATATAACACACAACTAAACTTTTTTTTTTGAGACAGTGTCTCTTTTTGTTACCCAGGCTGGAATGCACTGGTGCAATCACAGCTCATGGCTCATAGCCCACCTCTTGGGTTCAAGGGATCCTCCCACCTCAGCCTTCTAAGTAGCTGGGACCATAGTGCACACTACCATGCCTGGCTAATTTTTAAATTTTTTGTAGAGATGAGGGTCCTACTATGTTGCCCAGGCTGACCTTGAATTACCAGCCTTAAGCAATCCTCTGGCCTTGGCTTCCCAAAGTGCTGGGATTACAGGTGTGAGCCACTGCACCCAGCCACAAGTAAACTTTTGAATCTAAGGAGACACATGGTGCGGGGTCCAGACTGTTGTGACCTTCCGATGTCAGGGCAATCCTGACACTTCACTGTCAAAGACATTTCTAAAACATGGGCTGGGCTCAGTGGCTAAAGCCTGTAATCCCAGCACTTTGGGAAGCAGAGGCGGGCAGACCACTTGAGGTTCAGAGTTTGAGACCAGCTTGGCCAACATGGTGAAACCCTGTCTCTACTAAAAATACAAAAATTAGACTGGCATAGTGGTGGGTTCCTGTAAACCCAGCTACTAGGGAGGCTGAGGCAGGGGAAACGCTTGAACTTGGGAGGCAGAGGTTGCAATGAGCTGAGGTCATGCCACTGTTCTCCAGCCTGTGTGACACAGTGAAAGACTGTCTCAATAAACAAACAAGAAAGAAAGAGAGAGCGCGAGAGAGAGAGAGAGAGAGGAGAAGGGGGGAAATTTCTGAAACAACACACAGCCACTGAAATTGGATTTAATATAAGTGCTTTGTGACTTTCGTTTATACTTTTGTTGCTGGGGACATAGAATTTCCATTGTTATCTCCAGTTTGGAACCAGCTATAAGCCAATGTCTCCCAGTGGTTCTCCAAGAGCATTTCCTAGTCTGTTTGGGAAGGAGATAGAACCTCATTTTCCTTTCTATATTCCCTATGAGCCATTCAAAGTCCTTGAAATCATATTTCCCAGGAATCACAAATGAACCAATCTAGACTAAGTGGGGCTGATAGACTTTCTTGAGATCCTTTGGATCTCCTAGGTCCAAGGATTGGTATTTGTGGTAGTGGGTGATGTCCAAGGGTGAAAGAGACCTGTTACTGTATTCAGAACCCTGAGAGTTCATTCTGTCCTTCACTTGAAGGAAAAATGTCAACATTTTTCCTTGGACTTACTCCTGCTGTGGATGCTCTTTTCTGGCCATGGGCACTTGAAGGAAATAAATGAGAGACCCAGGACATAGGGGCTGGGGAAGGAGTAGAGACTGATGTCAGCTCTTTCCTGAAAGGTTAACAGAAACTACAGGGCATGATGTATTGAAATAATCGGAGTGAAAATGTTTGTATATGCTAATCTTATGTTTTCTTTTTGAGACAGGGTCTCCCTCTGTTGCCCAGACTGGCGTGCAGTGGTGCAATCTTGACTCACTGCAATATGCGCCTCCGGGTTCATGATTGTTCTGCCTTAGCCTCCTCAGTAACTGGGATTACAGGCATGAGCCACCATGCCCGGCTTATTTATTTATTTATTTATTTATTTTATTTTTAGTGGAGATGGGGTTTCACCATATTGGTCAGACTGGTCTGGAACTCCTGACGCCAGGTGATCCTCCCACCTTGGCCTCCCAAAGTGTTGGGATTACAGGTGTGAGCCACAGTGCACAGCCTAATCTTATGTTTTAATTTCAAATATTATTTTAATAATTAATGTTCATATCTCTTATTTATTGAATGAAAACAATGCAATGTGTTAGATAAGTGCTAGACTTAATGCTCTATAATAAACTCTAAAAAAACCTTTCATTGTGGAAAATGTCAAACCTATTTAAAGGGAATGAGAATAGCATAATGAACCCAGGTACCCATCTAATCCTGCTCCATCAATTAAACAATGTCAGTTCATAGCCAATTTTATTTGATCTGTGTCTCTCTCTATCCCTCCTCAAAATATTTTGAAGCAAATACTGGACATATTTAGATTTACCTTTAATCTTTCTTTCTTTCTTTTTTGAGATACAGGGTCTCACTCTGTTGCCCAGGCTGGAGGACAGTGGCACAATCATGCATTATTCACTGCAGAGTTGAATTCCTGGCCTCAAGCAATCTTCCTACCTTGACCTCCCAAAGTGCTGGGGTTACTGGCGTGAGCCACTGTGGTTAGCCTAGATTTACCTTTAATAGTTTTTGATAAGTTGTTTTTTAAATGTAATTTTAATAAAATAATCATAGCTAAAATTTACTAATTCCTTGGTATCGTTTACCATCCACTGTATGATTCAATTTTACTGATTCGTTCGTAACTGAACCCAGAGTTGGTTTGTTTGAATCACTGTAACTGGGCCTTTATTATAACGATCATAAGATGCTTGTTTTACCCACTTTCCCTTTCCCCATGTCCTTTTCTTTCTCTATGCATGCTTGCTTGCGTGTCATTATTTCAGTAGACAGTAGTCACTAATCGTTGATTAACTTCATATCCTGACCCACAGGACTGCCTGTCAGATTGATGGACTTGTTTTTCTTTTAAAGAACCAGGATCCTGAGGGTATGTAGACCTCCTTGATGGTGTCCAGAAGTTTGGGTAGAGGGACGCAAACAGCTTTATCACTGGGGGAATTTCATTTTCCACATACCCATCTTTCTCATAAAAGTCCCCAGTTATATTCAAAGGCAGGGCAGATTTGAGAGACTGTCTCTCCTGCCCTCTTGCTTTGGTCAAATCAAGTAAACCTTTCTCTGTTCCTGAGTGCTGATGTGTGTGGGTTACTGTGTGTCAGATGCACAGACCTAAATTTGGAGATTCTATAACATCAAGACCCATATGAGGCTCACATATTGCATTAGGCTGATGACTCATATCTCTCTCTTTTAATGCGGGACCATTTCCAATCTCTTTCTCTCTCTCCTCCCTTTTTTTGGGCAATTTTTTTGTTATTAATAGTCTTGTTTTAAAGTGAAGTATTGTCATTTAAGCTTATAAATCAATGTTATCATTATTTGTTTATTTACCACAGAATTTTATGCCAAGGCAGTCATCCGATTGCCCACCTGACTTGCTTTTCCACCATCAGTTTTACCTGTGTGTGTCCCTGGATCATCAGGACGCACCGACTGAGAATCTTTTCCTCTTAATCTGCCTATTTTCTAATACATTTACCAATCAAATTTAATAGTAACCCACTTACTTTGTGTATAGGCAAAACAACTATGAATAAACAAGTTTCCCACAGTGGGTAAATGTGTGGACCTGAGTTTGGAACCGATGACACTTGCTGGCTGTGCCCTCACTCTTAGTTCCCTCGACCCTCAAGTGCATGTGATTATATTCGCTACCTGATAGAGTTTTGCTCCGCGTCTCCACCCAACTCTCATCTTGTAGCTCCCATAATTTCCACGTGTTGTGGGAGGGACCCCGTGGGAGGTGATTGAATCATAGGGGCGGGTCTTTCCTATGCTGTTCTTGTGATAGTGAATGGGTCTCACGAGATCTGATAGTTTTAAAAATGGGACTCTTCCTGCATAAGCTCTTTCTTTGCCTGCTGCATCCACATAAGATGTGACTGTCTCATCTTTGACTTCTGCCATTATTGTGTGACCTCCCTGGCCACATGGAACTGTAAGTCCAATAAACCTCTTTCTTTTGTAAATTGCCCACTCTTGGGTATGTCTTTATCAGCAGCATGAGAATAGACCAATACAGTAAGTAATTTGGTACCAGGTAGTTGGGATGCTGCTGTAATGATATCTGAAAATGTGGAAGCGACTTTGAAACTGGGTAACAGGCAGAGGTTGGAACAGTTTGTAGGGCTCAGAAGACAGAAAAATGTAGGAAAGTCTCCCTAGAGACTTGTTGAATAGCTTTGACCAAAATGCTGATAATGATAAGGACAATGAAATCCAGGCTGAGGTGGCCTCAGATGGGGATGAGAAACTCGTTGGGAACTAGAGCAAAGGTGACTCTTGTTATGTTTTAGCAAAGAGACTGGTGGCATTTTGCCCCTGCCCTAGAGATTTGTGGAACTTTGAGCTTGAGAGAGATGATTTAGGGTATCTGGAAGAAGAAACTTCTAAGCACCAAAGCATGCAAGAAGTAATTTGGGTGCTGTTAAAGGCATTTAGTTTTATAAGGGAAGCAGCGCATAAAAGTTCAGAAAATTTGCAGCCTGACAATGCCATAGAAAAGAAAATCTCATTTTCTGAGGAGAAAGTCAAGCTGGTTGCAGAAATTTGCATAAGTAATGGGAAGTTAAATGTTAATCCCCAAGACAATGGGAAAAATGTCTCCAGGGCATGTCAGAGGTCTTCACAGCAGCGCCTCCCATCACAGGCCTGGAGGCCTAGTGGTTTCGTGGGCCAGGCCCAGGGTCCTCGTGCTGTGTGCAGCCTAGAAACTTAGTGTCTTGTGTCCCAGCTGCTCCAGCTGTGGCTGAAAGGGGCCAACATAGAGCTTGGGTTGTGGCTTCAGAGGGTGCAAGCTGCAAGCCTTGGCATCTTCCATGTGGTGTTGAGCCTGCCAGCGCACAGAAGTCAAGAATTGGGGTTTGGGAACCTCTGCCTAGATTTCAGAAGATGTATGGAAGTACCTGGATGCCCAGGTAGGAGTCTGCTGCAGGGGTGGGGCCCTCATGGAGAACCTCTGCTGGGGAAGTGCAGAAGGGAAGAGTGGGGTTGGAGCCCCAACACAGAGTCCCTACTGGGGCACTGCCTAGTGAAGCTGTGAGAAGAGGGCCAGTGTCCTCCAGACCCCAAAAATGATAGATCCACTGACAGCTTGCACCGTGCACCTGGAAAAACTGCAGGTACTCAATGCCAGCCCATGAAAGCAGCCAGGAGGGAGGCCGTACCCTGCAAAGCCACAGGGGCAGAGCTGCCTGAGACCATGGGGCCCCACCTCTTGCATCAGCATGACCTGGATGTGAGACCTGGAGTCAAAGGAGATCATTTTGGAGCTTTAAGATTTGACTGCCCTTCTAGATTTCAGACTTGCGTGGGGCCTGTAGCCCCTTTGTTTTGGCCAATTTCTCCCATTTGGAACAGCTGTATTTAACCCAATACCTGTACACCCATTGTATCTAGGAAGTAGCTAACTTGCTTTTGACTTTACAGGCTCATAGGCTGAAGGGACTTGCCTTGTCTCAAATAAAATGTTGGACTGTGGACTTTTGAGTTAATGCTGAAATGAGTTAAGACTTTGGGGGACTGTTGGGAGGGTATGATTCGTTGTGAAATGTGAAGACATGAGATTTGGGAGGGGCCAGGGATGGAGTGATACGGTTCGGTTCTGTGTCCCCATCTTAATCGCATATTGTAGCTCCCTAACTCCCACTGGTTGTGGGAAGGAACCAGTGGGTGATGGTTGCATCATGGGGGTGGGTTTTTTCCCTTGCTGTTCTTGTGATAGTGAATGGGTCTCACAAGATCTGATGATTTTAAAAATGAGAGTCTTCCTGCACAAGCTGTCTCTTTGCCTGCCATCCACATAAGATGTGACTTCCTCCTCCTTGCCTTCTGCCATGATTATGTGGTCTCCCCAGGCGTGTGGAACTGTAAGTATAATAAACCTCTTTCTTTTGTAAGTTGCCCACTCTCAGGTATGTCTTTATGAGCAGCATGAAAATGAACTAATACACTACCTTAGAGTATCAATGTGAAAAGAGGCAGTGTTTGAAAACTTTTAGCTTGGTGCTCCCCTTACTGTGAGCATTCGGTTGCCGGGCTCCACTCCCACAGTCATTTTTGTGTACGCATTTGAATTTTTAGACTTAAAAAATACAGTTTTAGATTTATAGAACAATTGAAGAGGTATTACATAGAGTTCTTTACACCTACCCCATCCCTACCTCTCAATTTCCCTCCACAATTTCCCCTATGATAAACAACTTACATCGGTGTGGTACGTTTGTTAAAATTAATGAACTGACATTGATACATGATTGTTAATGATAATCCATAGTTTACATGAGGGCTCACTCTTTGTGTTATATAGTTCTATGGTTTTGACAAGAGCATAATAACATGTATGCACTGAAAGGGATTGGAATATGCTACCCAAAAATATGCTACTTTGGCATAAGAATTATTTTGAGCTGAAGGCAATTTAGAAGCAGCGGACTCAGGAAGAGCTCTCTGACTGCTCTTTTCTGTCTAAAAGCAGGGCATAAATTTCCCCTTTTCCATACCAGGGAGAGAAAAATGAGTCTCCGTTCTTACAACCAGAGAGAACTTGAGTTTGTGCAGCAAATCTCAGTAAACAACCCTTACCTACCTTGTACTTCCTAGTCACTTTCTCCTGATTTACCACCCCTGGGAACTACAGTTCCCCCTTTCTTTTGTCTAGTCATGCCTTTAAAAGTTATCATCTTTTGCTAAAATGGTGCATTAGTCCCTTTTCACACTGCTGATAAAAATATATGCGAGACTGGGTAATTGATAAAGAAAAAGAAATTTAATGGACTCAGTTCCATGTGGCTGGGGAGGCCTCACAATCATGGCAGAAGGTGAAGGATATGTCTTACGTGGTGGCAGGCAAAAAAAGAGAGTGTGAGAACAAAGCAAAAGGGGTTTCCCCTTATAGAACCATCAGATCTCATGAGACTTATTTACTACCATGAGAACAATATGGGAGAAACCTATGATTCAGTTATCTCCTACTGGGTCCCTCTCACTATGTGTGGGAATTATGGGAGCTACAATTCAAGATGAGACTTGGGTGGGGACACAGCCAAACCATATCAAATGGTGTACAAGCCCCAGAATCTAACTACCTCTTTGGGTTTTCAGTTCTCTTCTAAGAAATCCCTGTGCACATAAAATTAAAAATAAACTTTGTATGCCTCTTCTCTGATTAATCTATCTTTTTCCAATTTTTTTTTTCTTCTGAGACAGAGTCTCACTCTGTCACCCAGGCTGGAGTGTAGTGGCATGATCTCAGTCACTGCAACCTCCGCCTCCCAGGTTCAAGCAATTCTCCTGCCTCAGCCTCCTGAGTAGCTGGGATTACAGGTGCACACCACCATGCCGGCTAATTTTTGTATTTTTAGTAGAGACAGGTTTCACCATGTTGGGCCGGATTGTCTCAAACTACTGACCTCAGGTGATCCACTCACCTCGGCCTCCCAAAGTGCTGGGATTACAGGTGTGAGCCACCATGCCCAGCCTTTTCAGTTTAACTCTTAGATTCCAGCCACAGAAACTAAGAGGGTATTGGAAGTTTTTCCTCCCCTACATATTCATTATAGTTTCATACAGAATGATTTAACCACCCTAAACATCCCCTGTGTACCTATTCATCTTTTTCTCCCTCCCCTAAAATCTCTGGCAGCCATTGTCTTTTTACTGTCTCTGTAGTTTTGCCTTTTCCAAAATATCTTATAGTTGGAATCCTATGGTATGTAGCTTTTTCAGACTGCTGTCTTTCACTTAGCAATATGACTTAAAGTTTTATTTTTAAATAATGCATGTGATTTATAGTTAATGGAAAGGATTACATAGAGCTTATTTTAAGTGAAGACATGGGAGTTGCTTTTGATATTTTTACTTCCTTGATACAATGTGAGACTGACTGGCGGGCTTTCTCTTCCAGTGCTGAACAGAGGGTAGAAAGAAAAACATGAGGATTCTGGATTCTGTCTTTATAAGCATATTGTTTGGAGTTACAGCTCATCCATGTTGAGTATAGTGCAGTGGCTCTTAACAGCTAATCCATGAACTAGCTGCAACCTGAAAATACAGATTCCTTCATCCCTGGGAGTTTCTGTCTCTGGACACTGGAGAAACACCTAGGACTCTATTTTAATGGGCTCCCCATGTGGTATGTACTTATACGGAATCATTTCCTTGGTGGTAAAAAGGAATACTGGCTTTGGTCTCAGAGGATTTGGCATCAAGTCCTCTCTCTTCATTGAAACACCAAATATTTATTTAACTTCTCCCATGCACCAGACCTTGGATTGATACAACAGTGAGCTTAATAGTCATGTTTCTACCCTTTACAAGCTTACACTGGAGAAGAGGCAGGCATTAAGTAAACAATTACAGAAATAAATCTTATTCATCAACTATGTTAAGTGCTAAGAGAGAAAATACAAAATGCTCTGAGAGAGTGTTAACAAAGGGATCTGGCTTTGTCTGAAATGGGGTCAATGGTTCACTTTTCCCTGAGATAATGAATTTGAACTGAGATATTATTTACACGACATGAGGGAAATATGTCTGCCACCAAGTCACATGAGGTCCGTATGGCTTGGAGCACAAGGAGAGAGAGATGAGGCTGCAAATCAACCACTAGATATCTGTCCTTCTGCAGATAAACAGTCAAGGTCACTGGGTGTCTAGCTATCCTCCTACTCAACTGCACTGAAATTTCTCCAATTCTCCAAAACATGTTTAGTAATTCGGCCAATTATATTTATCAAGAGCTTAAACAATCAGATTGTTCATAGCCTTTTATTAAAAAGTGTTAGAATTTTAGTTGTTAGTGAATGATTCTTAAGGCTGTTTTATCTTTGGGTTGGGGCCAATTATTCATTTACTGAAAGATATACGTAGAAAAGAAAAGGATCTAATTCTGCATTGCCACTACTGTGTAACGCTTGACCTTTTGTCAAGTGTCTGTAGCCTTATTTCACCTTCACTGTAGACTTGCGGAAATGCATTATTTTCATACCAATTATACAGATACAGAAGTAAAGGCTGAGAGAAATACAGAGGTACATTGCATTGACACAGTGAGGAATTGACTGCAATGGTTGGCTATCAGGGAACAGTCACTGTTCCTAGCTATGATCATTTTATTACTACCATCATGTCAGTTTTGAGCCCCAGGTATGCATTCTCTTATGGAAGATATATAATCTAGACATACTTATGTGAACCCTGAAAATCTGAGACAGGTCTCAGTTAATTTAGAAAGTTTATTTGCCAAGGTTAAGGATGCATGCCCATGACAGCCTCGGGAGGTCCTGATGTCGTGTGCCCAAGGTGTTCGGAGCACAGTTTGGCTTTATACATTGTAGGGAGACATGAGGCATCAATCAGCATATGTAAAATGAACATTGGTTTCATCTGGAAAGGCGGGAGAACTCAAAGCAGGGAGCCGGCTTCCAGATCATTGGTAAATAAGAGACACATGGTTGCATTCTTCTGCGTTTCTGACTAGCCTCTCCAACAGAGGCAATCAGATATGCATTTATCTCAGTGAGCAGAGGGGTGACTTTGAACAGAATGGGAGGCAGCTTTGCCCTGAGCAATTCCTAGCTTAACTTTTCCCTTTAACTTAGTGATTAAGGGGGTCCAAGATACTTTCCTTTCACACTTACATCCCAGGACCTTACTTAATGCTGGAAACGAGGTTCTACAGAGGATTCTCAGTGTTTTTTCTCCTACTCTCCAAGGCCAACCAAGATCTCTTCAGAAATCTTCAGCTCAGCCCAAAGGAGAAGCTTTCAGGGTAAGTGAATTTTCCTAAAAGTGTAAATGATATTAAAAATTCTGCCCAATTGGGCTGGGATTATGCTTTATCTCCTGATGGACCTTTTTAAAATAAATCATGTTTCTACTTTGCATCTTAGCAGATGATGAAAGCAATTGCTACTGAAATGGAACCATGTGGTAAGCCCTGTATTTAGGCAAGTGTAGGTTTATTTATACACATTGAAGACAGTGACAATGTAGAATTATTTATTTTAAGGGTACAAGACCACTTGCCCTCTTTCCTCAATATATTTCTTATATCTTATTATAATGCCTGCATTTTACACTGTAAAAATCATTCCTTGGAATTTGTAAGGCCTTTAATATAAAAAGCTCCTGTTAAAATAACATGCGACCTAAGAAAAGTAACCTATTAACATCCATTAAGGCTAAAGTGTTCATTATAACCATGAAATTCGAAACTTATGGCTAAATGATTTATTATTCAGAAGCCAAAGGTTTCTAGATTTGTCTGACTCCAAGAACAGAGTCAAAAGTTCAAATGATTCTAATAATGCAAAAGTATCAAGAAATTATGGGATCTTCTCATTCCACCCTTCATCTTCACCCTAAACTACTACTATTTCACAATATATTTGTTAGTCATGCTGCTTACTGTGAGGTTATCAAGCATAGTCTACAATATAGAGCTTCCCCTTTCTTTTCAGAGCTTTATGGGAAAACTGGTTTTCCCTTCAGAATTTTGAATATCTATTGTGTCTGTTCTAAATGCTACAGTAGTTGGTCTCAGATTGAGCTGTGTTTTTATACACTGTCATGAACAGTGGCATTTATGAAGCATTTTTTTGCATATAATTCTTATATTTGATAGTGATTATATTTTGTATTTTAATAAACTAATCTGGGCTGGGTGTAGTGCTTCATGCCTGTAATCCCAGCACTTTGGCAGGCCAAGGTAGGTGTATCACTTGAGCCCAGGCGTTTGAAACCAGTTACAGAAACCCCATCTCTACAAAAAGTACAAAAATTAGCTGGGTGTAATGGCACACACCTGTAGTTCTAGCTACTTGGGAGGCTGAGGTGAAAGGATCACCTGAGTCCGGAGAGGTTGAGGGTGCAGTGAGCCCAAATCATGTTACTGCAGTGCAGCCTGGGCAACAGAGTGAGACCCTGACTCAAAAAAAATTATCCTGAATTTTCCTTTAAAAAATAAAACATATTTAGAGCTCAGGTTTGTCTAGTTGAATTCTAAGTCCTATTACTCAGCTGAGTCTTTTTATGACCTTGTTGAATTGTCAACAGAGACAGTGGATTACTGATTAATTAAGTATATATATTCTCTCTAGCAGGAAAGTGGAGGAAGGAATGTCCTTGTATTTCCATATTACCTGACACCATCATTTTAACTTTATTCATTAACTTTATTTTACAATGTGTGAGACCCAAAATAAAAATCTGCCTTTAGCTCCAGTTTGGCTCCATAATAAAATATCACTTTGTTCATTCATTTTCGTGTGTTGTATTAAAGTTCTACCACTGTACTGATGCTAGGATCCTTACCAGAGGGAAATGGATGGAGCACATTTTGTTAAGGACACAGAAATCCAGAGCATAAGGAAAAGGGCCAGGCTATGTTGGGCCGGACATCTCAGATTATGATGCTGGGTAGCCAAGAAGCTTTAGTTTCCCACATATGGTTTGGATATAGGTATCTGGATATTGAAGATATAGGAAGTAGAACTTAAGAAACGATTTTTCCAGTTCACAGCTTTATTTTGAGAAAAGCTCTAAGAAAGTAAAGAAGAGCTGAAGATATAGGAAGTAGAATATAAGAAATAATGTTTCCAATTCACAGCTTTATTTTGAGAAAAGCTCTGAGCAAGTAAAAAGGAACAAATGCTTATCTGAGTAGAATTTCAACTGTCTTGCTTGTGATAGCCAGACTCATGCAGGTATGTCCTTGGGATTTATCATATACAGACTTGGTTCAGTGTAGAGGACGCTCTAGCAATTTGAGAAGCCAGGAAAACCTCTCAGACCCCTTTAACCCAGACAGAAAGAATCATTGAGGGAATGAGTCACTCAATGAATCATTCCCAACTGGAGTAAAGGATTCTCTAGTCTAGTGATTCTCAATGAATAAGCATTAGATCACCACTGTTAGAAATGAATGTATGTTAAAATGCAGATTCCTGGGCCCTACCTCAGACTAACTGGAGCAAGATTTCTATGAAGTGGGTTCTAAGAATATGCATGTTCACAGACATGCTAGAATGTTCTTATTCATATTTACAGATGACACTTATCCTTGGGGATATGTCAAACTATCCAAGTGAGAAAGAAGGTAGAACTTTGAGCCTGTATCTCAAATGGGCTGAGATATTTTTGGTAGAGCTTCTTCTATGAACAAAACAATAGTCACATGAGTAGCAAAAGGCTTCATAAAATATTTCAACCTCCACAGGTGGCATAACTTTCTGTTGTTGTCAACTCCTGATTTGTTCTAGAGAAATTTTATTTTTAAGAGTTGTCTCTGATAAACGTGCTGAGGCACTGAGTGTACTTTTAGTTCTTTCATTGGAACATAATCTAATAAAATACAATTTCATGCATTTATCTGGACGACATCTTTTGGTATAGCATAGTAGGGCAAATAGATTTGTGTCTATGTATGTTATTTATCTGTTGTGTGATAGCAAATATGATAGCACATTGTTAGTGCTTCAGTAGTAATCTAATTTTAATTTATACTACTTAATTTTGACAAAGAAGTAGAATTGAAGTAGAGATTTGATATTGAAGACATTTACCCACCAGCTTTGGAGCAACAATTTGTATATGGAGAATGGGCTTTAGATTCACATAGATGTTGGTCTCACCTTTTCCATTTGCTCATTGTATGGCCTTGGCATATTATTTAGCTTCTCTGAATCTGTATTTTCTTAACTGAAAAAAGAGGATGATAGTACATTACTTCTGTGATATAGAAAATCACTTTAAGGCCAATATGGTGGCTCACACCTGTAATACCAACATTTTGGGATCCTAAGGCAGGAGGCTTGTTTGAGCTCAGGAATCTGAGGTTGCAGTGAGCTGTGACTGAACCACTACATTACAGTCTGGGTGATACAGTGAGACTCCATCTCAAAAAAAAAAAAAAAAAAAAAAAGAAGGAGAGATGGAGAAAGGAAGAAAGAAAAAAAGAAAGATAAAAGAGAGAAAGAAAGAAATAGAAAGAAAGAAAAAGAAAGAGAAAAAGAGAAAAAAATCAGTTGAACATAGTACCTGGAACATGTCAATCAAATGTTCCCAAAATGTAGTGCCCTTCGTTGCACTGGAGAAAAGAGTGAGGTGGCATTTTGTAGCTCTGTATGCTCAGATACAGTTTGTTTTTGAGCTGAGAATACTTTAGACTTCATCTTTTCTTTCTTATTCCTATAATTTTCCTTTATTCATAATGCTGTCATCCCTTTCCTACTCATGGAAACAGTGAAATGTAGGAACAACCATGCTGTTATTAATTTTACACAGAGCTTGCTGACAGTGACTCTCCAGCAGTAACATAAACTCTTTTGCCTTAAAAAATTTCTCACAAATGCTCTCCACTAGGCATGAGCATTACTCTTAGTCCTCCAACTCTTTCCATGTGGTACAGTCATCAGTAATATGTACATTTCCAGTTTGGCTCGGGTCTATTTCTCTGCTTTGCTCAGAAGGTACCACTGACCTTTCTAATTAGCTGAGTTGCAGATGACTGAGCTTGCGCAGATGAGGGACGGTCAGAAAATAAATCTTCCCTGTGTCTGTCTAGCCAGACTCCAAGAGTCAGGAAAAATTCTGCTGAAAGTCCATAAATCTTCCATCTTTCTTCCTGAAAGCATGTAAGAGAACAGTTCTCCTGTCACTATGTATGACAGCATTCCTGAATGTGTGGGTAGGGTTTTTGATGTCAAACTTTTGTACTAAGATTGCAGGTGGCAAGAGTTAGCATCCCGCAGTTAGAAGCAAAATTAGAGATTTGGACTGGTCAAGGACACCACAGTGATATGTACGGGGTATGTAAATCACCTAAGCTCTGCAAAAGTACTGAGAATAACTTGTATTTTCCAGACTGAAAACCTACCATGAGGGGGAGGGATTGAAGTGGGCCCTGGAACAGCTCTGAAATACATCAAAAGCTTAAGAGGAGACCAAGGAATTCAGACCATAGAGTTCATCTTATTCCACATAAAATGGGTGTTTCAGCATGTCCAACACCATAGATAAGGAAAACTCACCTTCCCAAGAAGTTAAACCAGTTGTTCGCTGTTAAAGAAAGCAGGTTTTTTGAAGCTGTCCTAGCCAGGAGGAAATAACAGGTCCCTGGGCTCTATGACCGTAGATATCTCAAGATGAGTAAAAGAAAGCTTGGCAAAATTTGGGCAGAATCCTCAGACAAAGATTGAGAAAGGCTTTTCTCATCTGTGAATCAAAGTTCCAGGACTTTCCCAAGGGCGAGAGCAGCTGCATGGCTGAAACACAGCAGCCCAGAGCAAAGCGGATGCTCTCTAGGGGGGGTCACAGCTGGTAAAGACTGAAAATCCAGATCCTAAAATTCAACCAGACCTATCATACCAGCAGGCCAATATGAAATGATGGCAGGTTTCACTGGAGAGACAAGGTACTTGGCCTGCAAATTGCTTTCTATGTCCTAGACAAGTAAGTACGAGTAAGCCTTGAGATAGCAATCTGATAGCCTTTGACAGCAATTTGACATTGCTATATCCAGGTGTCGAGTCAGTACACTTATATTGTGCATGTTTTGGACATTATAGATTTCATTTTTTTTTAAATGTCAAACTGGGGGAAAGACTGACCCTTCATCCCAGATGGTCTTTATGCTCATTTTTGTTTTCTTCCCCACCCATGCTCACCCACCACACTCATGTCCGTCCATCCTGTCCCTCACTACTCATATGCCCACTGGGAAAAGCTCACCACATTTAGATCTCAGATTCTTCTCCCCTTAAGACACGTCACTTACACGAATGCTGGGTGCTGACTTGATGGCAATAATATTTCTTTTGAAATTTTTAAGAATATGACTCTTCAAGAAGCAAAAACTAGAAAAATTTAAAAGTTCACATGACTGTCAGAGAAAATGTAGCAGAGGCAGTAGCAGTCCTCGCTGAGAAACCCAGGAAGCATCTGGTTGGGCTGAGGAGGTTTGTGGAGTTCTTTTATGGAGAAAATGATTCTGCCACCAGTTCCTTGATTATTATTAATCATACAGATGGCTCTCTTGAGTTTCTTTAAGATCTGTGAGATAACTACAAACAAGATTTTATATTCAATAGCTTATATCTGTAAGCAGTATAGATTTGTAAAAGATTGGGCTTTTAAGGCAAAGGTAATGGGTGTGAAGTATTAGCCACTTAATGGAAGATGATAAAATGGTACATGTTTCAATCAGAATTATAAGCTGTACTCAATGTGACTGTTTGTAGCTGAAGTTGACTGATTTCTGTGCAATAATGGATTTCTTTGTGGCAGCTAAACTGCTCAGACTAGAGTTATACAATATTCAATGACGACGTTTCCACCCTTTGCTTGGGTCACCGAGGAGCTTGACTCACCTGGAGATGGATAGACATGTTTGCTGAGGACACATCCATGGATGCTTTTCTTCCTGTAGGAATGATCTCCCTTCATGTCTGGAACTTCTCTCCATCTCTCTAGTGAGGATGAATGCTGCCTTCCTCTGGGGTAGTGGAGGACAATCAGGTCACTGCCAGAAGATGGCTTTTCACACTCTCGCTTTCCTCGAGAGAATGTAAAACTAATTGGAGTGAGGCATGAGAGGATGAAATTTGGCCAAATTGGCAGGTGTGAACATCCTTTCTTCACATCGAGTAGAGTCATCTGGGGCAAATGACAGCTCTGCCTTGATGTGAGACTGTTTCTCATTGCACGGTGCTGGCCACTGCATGACACTCTCCACCAACAGAGAAGTGGAGTGCTACTGTGAAAAGAACTGACAGATATGATTTGGTTCTGGAAAGTGAGTTTCATGAGGCCATGCTGGAAACTAACTCATTAGCTGTGATCTTGCAAAAATTCTGGCATTCTGAGATAAAGCAACTTGATCACCAATATGTCATATAAAGAGGATTTGGAGTAGCTTTAAAAGGCACAGTAAATCAATATGAAAATAAAATGTATCCATCTAACAAGAATATTCCTCTTGAAGGAGTCAGTAAAAGTGTGTGCCTGCCTTTGTGTGTGCAGGCGTGTGTGTATATATGTGTATGTGCAGCATGTATGTGTGTGTGTGTGCATGTATGGTATAAAGAAAGAAAAAAATTTTCTTGCTTAGAAGGACTTTCATAGAACCTACTAAAAATTATATAACCAAGGCATGTCTCTTAATTTTGGAACTACTAGGTGTTAAAAAGCAAAGGAAATGAACATCAGAGCAAGTGAAATATGAGAGCCAGAAAATATCAATGTGAGTTATGATATCAATAGACCAATGAATTGCCAATGATGCAGAAGAGCTTTATGAGCCTTGGCAGGCAATTAGGTAAGAGTAGTTTCTTCTCGAGTGGCAATTTGAAGTGGTTATTAACTATATGCTGAAATTTGATGGGCTAAAGAAACCCAGTTAAAAAGAAAACCATTCATATTGAATTGTTCCTTCTACTCCGTTCAAAAAACCTTCATGATGAGCTGAAGTAAGAGATTTTTATACCAAACAAAGATGAATAAACTGAAAGTATGAAACCTTCTATTTTTAGTGAATCCTGACATTCTCTACTGCTTGCATTCCAAGCTTCCAGATAATATGTTCTCCAGTTGGCTGGTTATTGTGCTATAAATCACATTTCACTATATCAGCAAACGATGGCATGAACTTGAAGAGTAAAACAAAATCAACTTGGAAAATACTGACATAAAACCTCTAATGTCTAAAGGTAGTCTCTTCCCTTAGAAAATGAGGGACAATAAAGTGGAGTTAAAAGTATAAAAAGATAACACTACAAGTTGTTTTCTGCCTTTATGTGCATATACTTGTTTGTATCTACATGGTTGTGAAAACAAATGACCAATCCGTCAGTTCAACGGAATAAAAGAAGGTGTCAGTTTTTTGCTTCAGATATATATATCTCAATCAAACAAAATATTTTATATATATATTACATATACCAAATTATGTTTTGAAATTTTAATTGATTACAGTGGCTTTGTATTCTCAAATATATGGTTTTCTTTTCATTGTGTTTATTTTTTGAGAGCTAGGATCTCACTATGTTGCCCAGGCTTGTCTCAAACTCCTGGCCTCAAGTGATTCACCTGCCTTAGTCTCCCAAAGTGCTGGGGTTAAAGATGTGAGCCACTGCACTATTTTTAAAGATTAAAATATATTAAAACAATTAAATTCCAAGTGAAGAAAAACATAGATAAAGTGGAAGATGATTTAAAAATCAAGTGTTTGCTGCACTCCATTTGCTGTTCTTTTCACTCTTTGTTGCTGAATCACACTTATGATAAATTTTACCATTCATTTAAAAACAAAGCTAAATATTGAGTTTTGGGATATTTAGAAAGTCGAGGCTACAGAAAAGTACTCTTATCTAAATCAATAGGAAAAGTGGAATTTTTGCCAATGCTATGTGATAACATAGCTTATCACTAGCCAATTTCTCACTATCCACATAAGATTTTGCCAATGTATAAATCTGCTTCCATACTTTCTGTGTCAATCAAAAATAGTATCCTGGCATATTATTTTGTGTTTCACAGACTAGAAATTTTTAGCAACCTGAGGACATGTGACTTGAAGACATGAGCAGTGCCGAGAATTATATTCTCTTTCAGTCTTCATAGCCAAAGGGAATTAGAGTCTAACAATTCCCAGAACAGCAGAGAGCTAGAAAATATTAAATTCACAGGCTAAGGCTTTGCCATTGAAAGCTGACTAAGGAGATTTTTAGGGTGGACAGGAAGAATAACACAAGCTAGGAGTTTGGAATCCTGCTGTATTTCCCCTTCACTGAGATTTTTCTTAGTAAATAGTTAATTAAAATTCTAGGATCTCAGTTTCTGCATCTGTAATGTAAAAGATTTGAGTGGATAAACTGTAAGGTTCCTTTCAAATTAAAATTTTTTATCCTTGTATGGCGCTGTCCGTAATTACACACATGTATAATCTAATCCTATAGAACTACACATTAATTTCCCAAGTACGATATTTATTATCCCTTCTGATGGTTGCGTGCCATTTGTTACGTGACTTTGACCTTTCCTGGTCTGTGTGGCAGCTGAGCTACCACTGCTATGTCTCTGAATCAGGTCTTTGGCTGAGCAGGGATGTCCAGGTGCATTTTTTATGACTCAAAGAGGCTCACAATTCCCTACAGGAACATTGAAGGGACCTTGAAGAATTTATGTTTGTGTTGGTAAATTTCCCTGCATGGCCTCCTTGGGAACAATGAAAGAAGTGTGTATTCTGACAGCTCCAACTTCATAATGCCTGTGTTTGCTCAGCATTATTTCAGTCATAGATGTCTGCAGCCCCAAAAAGTGCAAAGACATCATCACAGCTCCATGAATATGTGACCAGTACTCTTTAGAGGGGACTTAAGATGGACTAGCGCTTTGTAGCCAGAGGTTCAAATCCTCTGGCTGTGTAACCTTGGGAAATTTGACCTCTCTCCTTTGTAAGTGGGCACAGTAGATTACATGAGACCATATTTGTAAAGCACTTAGTGTGGTATCGCAGATTCAAGGAGTGTTGCCTTTGCACTGCCCTTCCATGCTGTGCTTATTCTGCTACAAATGAAATGAATTCAGCCTGTTAGACTGTCAGCACCTTCATAACTGGCCTTCTCTTTTGGCTTCGGGCATGACATCTGCAGTATTTTGCACCAACTTCAAGAATATAACGTACATATAAAATCCTTGTCCATGTGGACTCTGAATGAATTTTTACAGCATTAAAAACAAAAGCAGACAAACAGGGCAAGGAACAAGAACAAGCCATTTACAACAGAATAAACACAAATGGCTAATCAGTTTATGAAAAAATGGTCCAACTTTATCAAAACTTTAAAAACAGCTTTGAGATATAATTTGTATGCCATATGATTCACTTATTTAAAGTTTATACATCAGTGGTTTAGTATGTTGATAGAGTTGTGCGACCATCATCACGATTAATTTTAAAAGTTTTATTACTCCCATAAATATCCATATCCATTAGTATCCTTTTTATCCCTTACTCCTTCCCTTCCCCTTAGCTTCCAGCCATAAGTAACCACTGTCTACTTTCTGTCTCTACAGATTTGCCTGTTCTAGACATTTCATACACACAGAATCACATGATATGTTGTCTTTTGTGATTAGCTAGTTTTGCTCAGCATATTGTTTTAAAAGTTTATCCATATTCTAGCACATTCACTTTATTCCTTTAAAAAAATTTGACATTTTTAAAAAATTGTACTTTAAGCTCTGTGGTACATGTGCTCATCCTGCAGGATTGTTGCATAGGTACACATATGCTGTGGTGGTTTGCTGTCTCTGTCCCCCTATCACCTACATCAGACATTTTTCCTGGTGTTATCCCTCCCCAACCGCCCCCCAACCCCTGCTGTCCCTTCCCTCCCCTGGCCCCCCACCTTCTAATCTACCCCAGTGCGGGATGTTCCCCTCCCTGTGTCCGTGTGTTCTCACTGTTCATCACCCACCTATGAGTGAAAAAATGCGGTGTTTGGTTTTTTGTTCTTGTGTCAGTTTGCTGAGAATGATGGTTTCCCCTTACTATTGAGGACCACGCCATTTTGACCCTGAATTCCTGCTTTCAAGGCACAAGAGAATCCCAATACACCACAGTAACGTGGAGAGCTGACGTAAGAGAAACACAGGAGCTTGTTTTCATTGAATTTCCTTGCAAAATTACACAAGTTTAATTACAATAAATAAATTAGAATTGATACACTGGAATCAATATGCAAAAACCAAAATGTGCTTGTTTTACAGGTCCTAATAGGATTCCAAATAGGAACCATTTTCTAGCATTTATTTCTATCACATCTATCTTTGAATGAAAATTTGTGGGGGATGATGAGAGAAATCTATACATTTCCCATTCTGGCACTTATCATCAGCCAAAAAGCCTCAGTTCATCCAATCTTGTTAAGAATTGTTCATGCTCTGTCATGCCTATGCTCATTGATATGGTTGGCTCTGTGTCCTCAACTAAATTTCATCTCCAATTGTAATTCCCATGTGTCAGTGGAGGGAACATGGTGAGAGGTGATTGAATCATGGGGGTGAACCTCATCCTTGCTTTTCTTGTGATAGTGAGTGAGTCCTCATGAGATCTGGTTGTTTGAAAGTATGTGGCACTCCTCCCCTTGTTCGTCCTCTCTCTTGCTGTCAGAGGCGTTTGAACCAGAGCAACTCCATTTTGAGTAGGGGCTGAGTAAAATAAGGCTGAGACCTACTGGGCTGCATTCTCAGATGGTTAAGCTTTCTAAGTAACAGGATGAGATAGGAGGTTGGCACAAGATAAATGTTGTGAAGTCCTTGCTGATAAAACAGATTGCAGTAAAGAAGCTGGCCAAAACCCACCAAAATCAAGATGGCAACTAGAGTGACCTCTGGTCATTCTCACTGCTCATTACATGCTAATTATAATTCATTAGCATACTAAGAGACCTTCCCACCAGCACGATGACATTACAAATGCCATGGGAATGTCAGGAAGTTACCTTATATGGTCTAAACAGGGGAGGAGCCCTCAGTTCTAGGAATTGCCCATCCCTTTCCTGGAAAACTCATGAATAATTCACCCCTTGTTTAGCAAGTAATCAAAAAATAACCATAAAAATGGGCAACCATCTGCTCTGGAGTAGCCATTCTTTTATTCCTTTACTTTCTTAGTAAACGTGCTCTCACTTTATGGATTCACCTTGAATATTTTCTTTCACAAATCCAAGAACCCTGTCTTAGCGTCTGGATCTGTACCCCTTTCTGGTAACATTGCCACCACATGAAGAAGGTGCTTGGTTCCCCTTTGCCTTCCACCATGATTGTAAGTTTCCTGAGGCCTCCCAGTCGTGCTTCCCACTAAGCCTGCAGAACTGTGAGTCAATTAAACCTCTTTTCTTCATAAATTACCCAGCCTTGGGTAGTTTTTTTTAAAAATAGCAGAGTGAAAACAAACTAATACACCCAAGCTGTTCCATATTTAGCTGAAAAGCCCCTCCCCACCTTGAATTCCTAGATAAATCCCATTGTTCTACCAAGACTGGCTTTGATGTACATCTATGCTTCCAATACTGTGTAAAAACTGCCTGGAGATCTGCTTCTTGCTTATCTATCATCACATCTCCAGAGCTCTATGCCTGGAATACTGTGAGCACTGTGCCTGGGATACTGTCAGCGCTCAATGTTTGTTGAGTAAATGCATGCATGTGTGTATGCAGGCAGTGGTCAAGTTGTAAAAGGCTTTATAGAGAATGCTAAAGAAAGGGAAATCAGAGTCAGACACAGGAGTAGAGTCCTGCATTGCCTTAGAGGTAGTGTGGCTGCTTTCTTCATACCCTTTTCTAACTTGTACCTGCTCACTCTTGTAGCTTTCAGTATGATCTACAAATTCAACACACACATGCACCCAACATACACACATATACATACACATACACACGAATAACAATAGAAAAGAAAATGTCACCACATATTTCACATGACCTTAGCTCTTTGTTTAAATGGAAAAAAATCTTGTAATTTTTTTCTCACGAAAAATTAATATATATTTAATGTACACTATTTAGACTATAGAAAAATGTATAAAGAAGAAACATCACTTGATATCCCATTGCCTACAGATGAACAGTTAAGAGTTTTGCTGTCTTTTCTATATATGCATATATTGACATACATATGCATATATTTAAGTGGCTAAGACAAAAAATAAAAAAATTAAGGAGATGTTCTCTATTATTGAGAATATCAGTTGAATAGACTGTCCATTTTGTCTTTTGTAAATGTAATGCTAGTTAGAAACTCTTCTCCTGGGGAAAAAGAAGCATTAACAGATCTTTG
The DNA here is from genome assembly GCF_030222135.1 of Aotus nancymaae. Lineage (NCBI taxonomy): Eukaryota > Metazoa > Chordata > Mammalia > Primates > Aotidae > Aotus > Aotus nancymaae. The sequence continues at coordinate 29,919,636 of NW_026988435.1, forward strand.
TGTTTTTGTGTGGCTTTTATTCCCCTTTTACTAATATAATTTTTTTTTTAAATCGAGTAAACATGAAGAGTCATAGATTTTGAAAAGACATAACAGAAAGCAGCTGCCTCATGCACATTCTCTCTCCACTTCTAATTCCTGTTCTCCAAAGCTAAGGACATCAGCCCATTTGTACTTTTTTTCATATGTATCTCCTTATTTTTAAATGACATGCCTATATTGCTATTCTGGATTTTTCATTTTTAGTACTTACCTATTCTTACCGAGGAAGATATAGATTTCATTCTCTTACATGCCCCCTCCCACCCCTCCAACCCATGTTCCTTCCCTATGCTCCAAATACTGTTCATCATAATTTTGTTCAGAGCAGTAGACTGTTGAAGACATTGTTTCAATAATCTTCTCATTTTATTTATAGTTAAGCTATGTGTCATTCTATTACTTTAATTTTTCTTGTAGGATTTTTTTCTGGAGTTTATAATGGTGTTATTTTTTCGTTTGTTTGTAGGTATGTTTATTTCAATACTGAGAAAAAAATTGCTCCAATTTTACCAGTGTCAATATGTGGTTTAGGGTAGAATATATCTGAAACAATCTAGAATTCCTAGCAAATTGCTTGAGCAATTTTCTGGTAGAATTTAACAAGATGAAGAGCCCATGTTAGAGGCTGGATTTATCTGCCCAGCTAACTGTCAGCCTTATGATGAACTTCATAAACTTTAGCCAGACTTTATTATACCTAGCCTAACAGAGTTATCCAGCCAGCTTTCTTTCTCTTTAAATGTCTACCAGAGAACTCTTTTGACTGGCTTTACCAGAAGCCTTTGCTCTTGCAGCAAGTTTGACATGCAGTATTGACACTTGCCAGTAATCAGTTTGCTTGGAAAGTTGCTTGAACTGTATCCATCATTAATTCTGCCATTTACTTTCCCCAAGAAGTGGAAATATCCTCTCAATCCCTTAAAACACATTTTAATGGGTTTTAAAGAATGAAATGGGTAATCTCTACATTTCATTCTTTCCTTGAAGACATCCTTCTTGGAGCACTCTATTTTCTGGCTCCATTGTAGGTTGGTGAGTCTCTAGACTTGCTGCACAGAGATTGTCATGGGGATTCTTTCACCATCTTCCTGGGAATTCCCTTTTCCCTTTCCTGTATTGGATGAAGGGTTGGTTTCATGGGAGTCTGTGACCATTGTAATCACACTTACCAGGGCTCTGCTTTTGGCTCAGTGTGCTGCTGTTGCCATTTTGAAATTCTTAATCGCCAGGCATGGTGGCCCACGCCTGTAATCTCAGCAGTTTGGGAGGCCAAGGCTGGTGGAGCACTTGAGGCCGGGAGTTTGAGACCAGCTTGGCCAACATGGTGAAACCTTCTCTCTCCTAACAGTACAAAAATTAGCCGAGTATGGTGGCAGGTGCCTGTATCCCAGCTACTCCAGAGGCTGAGGCACGAGAATCTCTTGAACCCAGGAGGCGTAGGTGGCAGTGAGCCGAGATCATGCCACTGCACTCTAGCCTGGGTGAAAGCAAGACTTTGTCGCAAAAAAAAAAAAAAAAAAAAAAAAAAATTCTTAATAAATTCTGAATAAGAGGCTCTGTGTTTTCATTTTTGCACTGGGTCCCTCAAATTATGTAACTGTTCCTTATTGGACCCCTAAGTTTCTGTCTTTTGCTTTTTTTGGCAACTCTCTCTTTTTGGGGAAGCACCTACTCACCTACCCTCTAGCAACTTCCTAAGTAATGCTATATAAGAGATAAGATTTTTTGCAATTTTGCGTGTCTGAAAAAAACCTTCATCTTAGCCTCATATTCTTTTTATTTTATTTTTTCTTTAAGTTCTGGGATACATGTGCAGAATGTGCAGGTTTGTTACATAGGTATACATGTGCCATGGTGGTTTGCTGCACCCATCAACCCATCACTCAGATTTTAAGCCCCACATGCATTAGGTATTTGTCCTAATGATGTTTCCCTCCCTGTGTCCATGTGTTCTCATTGTTCAACTCCCACCTATGAGTGAAAACATGTGGTATTTGGTTTCCTGTTCCTGAGTTAGTTTGCTAGGGATGATATCTTACTCTCTTACTCTAATAACAGTGTGGTTCAGTATAGAATTCCCAGTTGGAAATTATTTTCCTTGAGGGTTTGAAGGCATTGCTTCATCGTCTTCTGATGTCCAGTGCTTCTGTTAAGAAAACAGATGCCCTTTGATTCCCGACCTGCGGGTATGATCTATATTTTCTTTATCAGTTGCAGCTTTGCCATCTATTTTCTGGCAAACAAGCTTGATTGCTGTGGTCTTGTCTCATCTCCTTGTTTTTTTCAGGTGATTTTTAAAAAGTCACCATTTTATCAGTATTTTGAGAGAAAGCAGATGTAAACACACATTTTCAATCCGAGCCACTTTTAGAGGTCTGTTTCACTTATAAAATCCACTCTTTCTTTTTGTATGTAGATTCAGGTGGTAATGGTGGGGATAATTTGCATAAGAAGTCTTAGTGACTTCTGGAAGACATTAATATTTCTTTTCAAAATTTGGTGGCACAGGCCTGTAATCCCAGCTACTCAGGAGGCTGAGGCAGGGAATTGCTTGAACCTGGGAGGTAGAGGTTTCAGTGAACTGAGATGGTGCCACTGCACTCCAGCATGGTTGACAGAGCAAGACTCTATCTCAAAAAAAAAAAAAAAAAAAAAATTCAATGCTAAGGAAATCTTTGCTGCTGATGAGAAAGAACACAAAAAACTGCAGAGAAAAAAATCACCTTAAGAAGAAAGTAAACTATACTGGTGACCTGGTTGTACCTGCTGGATCAAAGTTTGGCTACATGAGATTGAACAAAAGAACCATCTCCTTGTTACCCAAGGAGATGTACCATGCCAAATCTATTGTTTTTGTTTTGTTTTATTCAAATTATTTTATCTTTAATAACCTGGCAGTGATTCAAAATATGAAAAGATTAAATATATACTTTTTAAGAGGGATTCGACCATGACTGCCTTACATAAGCATGATCAAAGTCAACGATGGGACCAGTCCAAAGGAGCGATGATGGTAGAAGTCAATGATGGGAGCATTCCAAAGAGCAGTGATGGTAAGAAGGCTTCAAGGCTCACAGTTTGAAGAGTGTGGTTGCAGAAAGTCTCTGAGGGGTAGCAGGTGGCAGAAGAGTCATAAAATTTAAGGGACCATCCATGGACAGGGTGCTGTTGCCAGGTCATGAATAATTTGAAGCATCTCTTGATAGCCATTAGTTATTTGCTGTCAAGTTTCTTCAGCACAGACACCTGGTCTACCTGATAGTTGAGGGCCACGGGAAAGACGCTACCACACTTAAGCCAGAAGTTTCAGTTCCCTCCACAATTTTATGTGTGTGATTTTAAACTATTATGATTAATAGATATTAAACTATTATAATCAATACCCCAAATCACACATTTTTGCATATTCTTCATTTTTTCCCCATGCACATTTTACATATTGAGTTTCGCCAGTGTACCTCCAGAAAAGTTGCTTCTTTTTCAGACTTAGTGTAATTTTACTTAAAATTTTTAAAAAACACAGCAAAGATTTAATAAATGAAAGAAATGACAAGGTTATTTGAACCTCTTTTTATTTGAGCATCAATACTTAAGGTTCCATTCCATCTTTGACAGTATTGGAATGCATTTACAACATGATTATAATATCTGATTATTAATAATTCAGAAAGAAGGATATATTTTTTGTTATCACTGAAATTTCACCTTCAGGTCACTCTGTACCCACTTAGAAGTGTATATTTTACAAGCATTTCTTTAGGAATTTCAACCATGTTAAAGTACTCTGACAATAAAATTTGAAAAGCCTCTGTTTGCACTTTGTACTTTTTAAAGGTAATAGAAATTGAGGCACAGGTGGGCAGTTGAGCCCTTGAGAGAAAGCAACAACAGCACCAGGTTTATCACCATTCAGATAGAGGTTAGAACGTGGAATGCTCTTATCATCCCTGACATAGAGATCCTTCCAGTATATTTAGACTGAGGGGTAATTTTGTTATTCAAACTGTCAATGGTATTGGCTTCAATGTGTGTGGAAAAAAATTGGACCCCAAAGATACCATGATTTTCTTTGCACTCCTCAATGGTGCTGTTCAGCTTCACAAGGGGTTCTGGTGGCCACATATGTGTGCAGTAACGGAGGAGTGCACCTGAAAAGGATACATGTCCTCAGGTGTGTATTCTGCCATCCGAGTGTACTGTACACGCTCCCTTGAAGGTAACTATTGATTTGCTGCCAAATGCAAGGACAAGAGACTTACTGAACAGATGGCAGCATTTATGCCAAGTTATCTTTAATTTTTATAAGGGACTGTATCTTTTCTGCATAGTCTGGCAGTGAACGTCAGCTTCACTCATTCTCTCCTCCTCCTCAATATCCAGTTGGTTATTTGGCCTGGCAATTCAACTTTCAAAAATCTCTTGCAATTCAGTTATCTCCTTTCCATCCTGAGCTACCACTGGTCATGTTCTAGCTCATGAATTTAATCCCAACACTATCTAATGAGGCTCCCTGCTTATGGGATCATTTCTTATTAACTCGTTACTCTAAATCCATTAGGTCATTGTTCTTAAAAATCTTAATAGAGAAAATATTCACAAAAGGTTAACATAATACAAAAGTGGGTGAAACACTCTGGAATAAGGATGGAAGCTTAATGGAAAACAAATACCCTAAAGTTTTTGCACGTCCTCTGATCTCCTGATGGGGCCACCCACTGCCAAAACCAACCAAAAGTTAGAGGGCAAGCAAAAGAGCATGGGTGATATCATCTATCTATAACAGCTAGCTTCTTAGGGGACGGACTAGGTGGAGAGAGGACGTGGTGGGAAGAGGGACGTGTGGACACCATTCAGCACAGTTACTTTTTCTGACTCTCCCAAGCAGAACACATTTCTCCCTCATTGATATTCCAGGAGGAATATCATTGTATTGGTATCTCAACTGAGGCACCCGTGATAGTATATTTGTAAATTATTTCCATGTTTAGACCTTAGCTTCTTCAGTTAAGAACTATATTTTAATTAGCCTTATATCTTTAGTAGTTAGTATTATCTTGCACACAGTGGTGCCCAATATATGTTTGCTGAATAAAAGAACAAATAATAGCATAGATGTCCTGGTGTCTTTAAAGAAAATAATGGCTAAAAAGAAATCCCACCCTCTCCACTGCATTTCACATATGGTGTCTTTTGACAATTTCAGGTGAGCTGGAGTCAGGGATTAGGGAATACAGAATGCAGAAATAGTGTTTTCTTACTTAGAATAGATCATGAGTGTAAAAGGACTTTGTGAGATATAATACTATTAAAATATTCTAGCATCATTTACATTGTTCTGGACTGAAAATAAGAAGAAACAAAAGAGAAGCAGCAAATAGTAGTCAACAGGGAGAATGTTAAATCCTTCGGTAATACCTATGACATGGAGAAAGTTAAAAAGACAAAGGTGCTTATTCAGCTAGGACTGGTGACCAGATCAGGGTCACTGAAGTCTATTTTCTGTTCTAACCCTGACTTGCTTTTCAGTATTTGCTAAATCACTTAACCTTTCTGCTGTAGTTTTTCCAAACCATTAAGTGTCTATTATAGTACTGTCTCCCTATTCTTGTGCAAGGATGTTTGGGTGATTCATTTGATAATCCTGTAAAGCACTTTGAATTTTATAGAGAAAGCCAGGGACACAAGATTTTAACTGGGATTATTGGTTAGAAAGTCTTTTTGCATTGGTCAAATCTCTATTTTTCATTTGTAGTTCACCTGCTTTTCAGTAGCTTCTCTAGTTCCAGCCTTTTTCCTGTACACAATTGCAAGAGTGTAACGATAACCAATTATACACCCCAAATGATGGGGCTATCAGCAGATTAACTAGTTGGGTAGATGTAGAAAATTAGAAAAGTCGGAAGATTTTCAGCTTGTCTGAAGATGACTAAGGAAAACGTGTAGAGTGGGTGAAGTGGAGAAAGATTATCAGCAAGTGACTGAAATCAATTAGGAACCTAACCAAAATGTTGTGTTCTTTGGCACTTGGCCATGACATTTTTGCCTTCCTAAGGAAAAATAATAACTGGCTCCAGGATTAAATAAGCTTCATAGTTCATATTGCTTGATACATTAAATTTTGAATATGTTTTGATGTTGGTCCAGTTTTACAATTTCCTTTGAATGATAGAACCTTTATGGAGGACAATATTAGCACCTCTTTATGGAGCAATGGAGAAACTGCAACAATATCTCTGCCATATACTTTTGGAGGATTCAGAAAATGTGTCACATGGATACAGGGAGGGGAGCACTATACACTGGGGTCTGTTGGGGGGGAGTGGGGGGGACAGCGGGGGGTGGGGAGTTGGGGAGAGATAGCATGGGGAGAAATGCCACATATAGGTGAAGGGGAGGAAGGCAGCAAATCACACTGCCACGTATGCACCTATGCAACAATCTTGCATGTTTTTCACATGTACCCCAAAACCTAAAATGCAATTAAAAAAAAAAAAAAGAGAATGTGTCATTGTTTGGAATTCCTAATCTGATTTTATTCATTCAGGTTGAGGAATAATGTAAGATACTGCTCCATTATGGCTTTTTGGAATTTTTTACTTAAAAAAGATCCAGAGCATATAAATATTTATTTCATGGCTTAAGGTTTCATGACTCTAAAGAGAAGTTTAAGATTGAATTGTATCTCTAGCCTTGCTCTCTCTCCCCTGAGAGCTGGCTTTATACTTTACAGCAGTAGGTTTGCATATCAAAATGCCAGCTTGACCTAGCTATCAGAAAGTCCCGAATATTAGCCCACAACAGAATTTATTCATTTTCCTTTACAAGTTGGTAATTTCTCATTTTCTCTTAAGTAATGATAATTTCAGGTACACCTTTGCCATGAGGGGGGTTCTAGGTCCCCAGTGTTATTGTTACAGGCTGGCATGTATACTGTCATCTCTGCTGGCATTATATACAGTTGTTGCTGGTACAGGCTTTCCCCAGAATTTATAGAGATGAAGACAACCTGAAGTAGGCAACATCAGTCACAGCAACTCAGTGCTGTTATTGAAGGAATTGTTGGAGGAACTCTTGAGTCAGTCTGTAAGTGAAATCATAGACACATTTTAGATTACATAATAATGCTAAATTTTCTTTAAGATACTGGAGATAAAATTAATATGGGGGGCAAAGAACAGGGCATGACAGGACAAATGGCCAACTGGGTCCCTCTCCATTTATGAGTATTATCTATTTTCTCCGCCCTCCTCTTCCCTCCCATAAATAGTATAGGGATCATTTTCCATGTACTATTCTGTAATCTACCTTTTGTTCTTTATTATACACTGTGAACATATTTCTGCTTCAGTGTGATAAATCTATTATATTTATCCTAATGGCTACAAAGTATTCTCCTGAAAGATATCCTAATTTATTTATTTAAACAATTTTCAACTGACTGGCTTTAAATGGCTCCTATTTTCATAGAAGCAGTAATTATCATAATGCTACAATAAACATCATTGTACATATAATCTTTTTGTATTTGGGGGAGTATATATGTATTGCAGGATAAATTCTTAGAAATGGAATTTCTGGGCCAAGAATATATGCATATGAATTTTGAGAAATATTGCCAAATTAAAAAGGACTGTATATATTTATTCTCCCACTAGCACTGTGGGAAAGCATTTTTTTTTTGAGACAGGATTCTCACTCAGTTACCCAGACTGGAGTGCAGTGGTCAGTGGTGCTGTCTCAGCTTACCACAACTTCTGCCTCTTAGGCTCAAGTGATTCTCCTGCCTCAGCCTCCTGAGTAGCTGGGATTACAGGCCTGCATCACTACTACCAGGCTAATTTTACATTTTTAGTAGAGACGGGGGTTTCACCATGTTGGCAAGCCTGGTCTTGAACCCCTGACCTTAAATAATCCACCCACTTTAGCCTCCCAAAGTGCTGGGATTACAGGCCTGAGCCACTGCGCCTGGCCTGGAAAACATTTTTTATCCATGTATTTACCAACATTGGTTAGCTAAGCCAGAAGACAGATGACAGAGGGCTGGCCTATTTTTGAAGATTGACAGGAAAGAATGAGACTCTGGGCCAGGCACAGTGGCTCATGCCTGTAATCCCAGCACTTTGAGGGTCGAGGTGGGTGGATCACCTGAGGTCAGGAGTTCGAGACCAGCCTGGCCAACTTAGTGAAACCCTGTTTCTACTAAAAATACAAAAAACTGCTGAGCTTTGGTGATGTGCGCCTGTAATCCCAGCTACTCAGGAGTCTGAGGCAGGAGAATCGCTTGAACCCAGGAGGCAGAGGTTGCAGTGAGCTGAGATCACACCACAGCACTCTAGCCTGGGCCACAGAGTGAGATTTGGTCTCAAAAAAAAAAGGGGGGACTCTGATCCATGTTGCTTTGACTTCAATTTACTACTAAAACAGCTAGCAAGAAAATGAAAGGGTGCTCACTAGACCGGTGGGTCTCAACGTGTGGTCCCTGGAGCAGCAGCAGTAGCAGCACCTGAAACTTGTTAGAAATGCAAGTTCTCAAGCCCCATCTTAAATCAGAATTAGAAACTGTGGTGGCAGGGCCCAGGAATCTTAGTTTAACAAGATCTCAATTTGATTTTGATGATTGTCCAAATTGGAGAACTACTGCAGTAGAGTTTGATAAAAGTGAGAATGCAGTTTCCCAATGCTTTCCTTATGCCTCTTTTAGGTGAACTTGGAATTTTCTGCTTTAGGTTGAAGGTACCCGGGGCTTTGTACTCCCTGTATCTCACTCCATTAGGGTAGGGCAGGGGACCCACTGAGATTCAGTATGTTACTTACTTCCATATAAGGCAACTCTTGTTGTCTCATAGTTATAAAGCTCTGTGTTCTATTTCTTATTGCAGTAGGTGTACCGTGAACATGACAAATATTAACAAAAATTTGGCTTCTTGTCTATCTGAAAAATGGCCCCTCATTTCTATTTAACATGAATTTCTTGAATTATAAGTGAGGCTGAGCATCTTCTAATTTTTATGAGCCACTCTGCACATTTTCCCCTTTATTTATTACCTTTTATGTTTGCCGTATTTTCTATTGGTTTGTCGTCTTTTCAAACAAGAATTAAACTATAAGAGCTATTTTAATTCTAAGGAAATCACCCCGTTGTCATTTATGTTGCATATCTGTTTTTACTTACTTTGTCGTCTATCATTTGAATTTCATTATAAATTTTGCATCACAGAGTTAAGATTTTTATGTAGTCAAATTTTTAAGTTTTATGTCTGAATTTTGAATTTTATATATGTTTCGATAGATCTTCCTAACCCTAGAATGATTAAGAAAACATGTTTTTTCCCTAAACTTTATGACTTTATTTTTAGCGTATACATCTTTGATGTGAATGGACTTCATTGTGACTTAACAACTGAAATATACACATAAACTCCCATTTCCAATGGAATACCATTGATTGAGATTATAATTAACTAATTGCTCAATAAAAAAGAGTTTTAACAGTTTTTCTAACCAAGAATAGATTACACTTTTACAGTTACTTATTTTTTCATTTCTTTTCTTCAGGAGTGATTTAAAGGTTCTTTATATATTTATTGCATATGTATTTTATAAACTTTTGGAATGTGATGTTTCCTATTATAAGTAACCTTTCAACTAATGATTTGCATATAAAGAGCTCAATTTTTTTGCGTATTAGTTTCATAGTCAATCACATTACTGAATTCTCATATTATTTTTATTATAATAGTTTTTGGAGGATTTTTAGGAGTTTTCCAAGGTGATGTGGGTTGGGTCTGTGTCCCCACCCAAATCTCATGTTCAATTGTAATTTCCAACTTTTCACCGCTTGTAATCACCAGTGTTGGAGGTGGGGTCTGGTGGGAGGTGATTGGATCATGGGGGTGGATTTTCTCCTTGGTGCTCCTGTTGTGATCATGAGTGAGTGCTCATGAGATCTGGTTGTTTAAAAGTGTGCCGGGTGCAGTGGCTCACGCCTGTAATCCCAGCACTTTGAGAGGCCAAGGCGGGTGGATCACGAGGTCAGGAGTTTGAGACCATCCTGGCCAACATGATGAAACGCCGTCTTTACTATAAAAATACAAAAATTAGCTGGGCGTGGCAATGCATGCCTGTAGTCCCTGCTATTTGGGAGGCTGAGGCAGGAGAATCGCTTGAACCTGGGAGGTGGAGGTTGCAGTGAGCCAAGATCAGCCACTGCACTCCAGCCTGGGAGACAGAGTGAGACTCTGTCTCAAAAAAACCCAAATGTGTAGTACCTCCCCCCACTCTCTCTTCCTCCTGCTTTAGCCGTGTGGACATCTGCTCCAGCTGTGCCTTTTGCCATGAGTAAAAGCTCTCTGAGGTCTCTTCAGCTATGCTTCCTGTAAAGCTTGCAGAACTGTGAGCCAATTCAACCTCTTTTCTTCATAAATTTCCCAGTCTCTGGCATTTCTTTATGGCTATGTAAGAGCAGACTAACACACAGGGTTACAATAATTATCTATGAATAGTATAATGAAAATGATATCCTTTCCAGAGTGACATACACTGGCACCTTTGTTGGGAATCGATGAGTCATAGATGTGTGGGTCTATTTCTAGACTCACTATTCTATTCCATTGATTTGTATGTCAATACCAGATCGTCTTGATTACTTGAGCTTTATACTAATTCTAGGTGTAAGTTTTATATTAAGCCTGAGTGTAAGATTTCTGACTTGATTTTTCTTTTTCAAAAGAATTTCAACTTTTTTTTTTTTTGGCTATCCTAGTTGGTTTACATTTCTATATAAGTTTTAGAATCTTCTTGTAATTTCCATGGAAAACAGTGCTGAGATTTTGGAATTCACATTCTCTATGAAAAACCTGTTTTTGAAATTAGACTTTTGTTATGGAATGTATATATTGGTGGAATATGACCTTTTAAAAAATTTTCTGTCCTTGAAAACTTTATCTTTAATGAAGTAAATTACATACAACAGAATTGACCAATTTTACATTTGTAATTCTGCTTTAACAAGCATATGCAGCTGTATAATTATCACAATCATAATATAAAACGTATCAGTGCCTCCAGAAAATTCTCTCCTATTTTTTTCCTGTGAATTGCTTCTCCCTATCTCTTGTTCCTGGCACCACTAAGTAACTTTGGTCATTGTAGTTTTACTCTATCTAGAATTTCATATAAATAGACTTATACAGTGTGCAGTCTTTTGTGTCTTGCTTTTTTCACGTCATTATATGGCTATACAACAATTTGTTTATACTCACTAGCTGATGACCATTTGGGTTGTTTACAACTTTTTGGCTATTAATGAATAAAAGTCTATTCATGTACATTCAAGTACATGTTTCATCTGGGTATATGTTATTATTTCTCTTGGATGAATACTTAGGAGTGAGCCTGCTGAGTTGTGTGGTAAGAGTGTATTTTATAGGAAACTGACAAACACTTTGTGTGACTCTACCATTTTGTATTGCCACCAGTATTATTTGAGTGATCCAGTTGCTCCACATTTTCACCAGCATTATGTACCGCTATATTCTTAATGTGTCCCCCAAAAGTCATGTGTTGGAAACTGAATGTCCAATGCAATAGTATTGGGAGGTATGGCCTTTGGGAGGTGATTGAGTCATGAGGGCTCTTCTTTCATGAATGGATTAGGTCTCTTATAAAGAGGGCTTACAGAAGTGGGTTCATTCTTTTTCATTCTTCTACCATGTGAAGACATAGTATTCCTTCTCTCTGGAGGATACAGCATTCAAGGTACCACCTTGAAAGCAGAGACCAGACTCTTACTAGACAAGGAACCTGCCAGCACCTTAGTCTTCAACTTCCCAGTCCCCAGAACTGTGAGGAATTAAATTTCTGTTATTTATACATTACCGTCTCAGGTATTTTTTATTATAGCAACACAAAACCAAGACAGGAATTGTCTTTAGAAAAAAATTCTAGTGAGTGTTTTTTAGTGTATCAGTGTGTTTTTAATTTGCATTTCTTTAATGACCAATGATGCTGAGTATCTTCGCATGTACTTATAGATATCATTTGATGAAATGTTTGCTTGAATTTTTTGTCCAATTTTTATTGGTTTGTCTTAGATGTAAAAATTATTTATATATTCTTGAAGCAGATCCTTTACCAGCTAGAAGTTTTACAAATATTTTCTCCCAGTCTCTGTGACTTGCCTTTTTATTTTTTAAATAATACCTTTTGAAAAGCAAGCTTTTAAATATTTTGAAGTCCACTTTATTAATTTTTTGCCTTTATAGTTTATGCTTTTTAAAGAAATTGAGTGTAACCAAGGTAACAAAGATTTCTCCTACATTTCATTTAAGATATTTTAGTTTTAACTTTTACAGTTTGGTCTGTGATCCTTTCTGAGTGAAATTTTGGATATAGTGTGAAGATGAGGATTAAAGTTTTCTCCTTTGGGTATATAAATATCCAATTTTCCAACACTGTTTTTTGAAAATGATATCCTTTCCAGAATGAAATACACTGGCACCTTTGTTGGAAACCAATGAGCCATAGATGTGTAGGTCTATTTCTAGACTCACTATTCTGTTCCATTGATTTATATGTCAATACCAGATTGTCTTGATTACTTGAACTTTATACTAAGTCTAGGCATGAGCTTTATGCTAATTCTAGGCGTAAGCTTTATATAAAGCCTGAGTGTAAGACTTCCAACTTTATTTTTCTTTTTCAAAAGACTTTCAATTTTTCTTTTTCTTTTATTTTGGCTATCCTATTTGGTTTGCATTTCTATATACATTTTAGAATCTTCTTGTAATTTCCATGGAAAACACTGCTGGGATTTTGGAATTCTGTTGAATGTATAGATCAATTTGGGGAGAATTGATATTTTAACAATTTTGAATCTTTTGATTTATGAACACAACGTATCTTTTCATTATCCAGTTGTCTTTAATTTCTCTCAGTGATGTTTAGTAGTTTTCTGTCTACATGTTTTACAAATATTTTGGTAAATGTATTCCTGTTGTTTTTACTGTATTTTTATGATATTTAAAATTTCCACTGTTCACTGCTTATATATGAAAATCTACTGACATGTTGACCTTGAATCTTGTGACTTTGCCATTAGTTCCAGTAGACATTTTGAAGATTTCTTAGAATTTTCTACATAGACAAAAATGTCTGTGAATAAAGACAGTTTTATTTATTTATTTTTATTTTCAAAGTTTTTTGGAGGCCTTGCTGGATTGGAACAGGTTTTTTTTTTTCCTTTCCAATCTTATACTTTTTTAGTTTTATTTTTCTTGCCTTATATTGTATTGATTAAGAACATTGATACAAGGTTTAACAGGAATGATGTGAGAGACCATCCTTGCCTTGTTCCTAATCTTAGAGTAAAAGTATTCAGTCTTTTTCCATTAAGTATGATATTGTCTTCAGTTTTATCATAGATGCCTTTTTTTTTCTTTTTTGAGACAGAGTCTCGCTGTGTCACCCAGCCTGGAGTGTAGTGGTGCAATCTCTGCTCACTGCAACCTCTGCCTCCTGGGTTCAAGTGATTCTTCTGCCTCAGCCTCCTGAATAGCTGGGATTACAGGCACCCACCACTACACCTGGCTAGCATTTGTATTTTTAGTAAAGAAGAGGTTTCATCATGGTGGTCAGTCTGGTCTTGAACGCCTGACCTTGTGATCTGCCTGTCTTGGCCTCCCAAAGTGCTGGGATTACAGGTGTAAGCCACAGCGCCTGGCCCTTATAGATGCCTTTTATTCAACTGAAGAGCTTTTATTTTATTTCTAGTTTGCTGAAAGTTTTTTTTTTTTTTAAATTACAAATGGGTGTTGAATTTTGTCAAAATCTTTTTCTGCATTTATTGAGATGATCATATGGTGGACTTTATTTTAGTCAATTGATATGATGACTCATTGTTTTTCTAAGGTTAAACCAGTTTCTCATTACTAGGATAAACCACACTGGATCATGAGATATTATTCTTTTAATATATTTCAACTGACTGAAGTATTATTAACATTTTTATATCTATGTTTATACGGGATATTCATCTATAGTTTTCTTTCTTATAATATCATGTAATGCCTTTACCTTTGGATGACTTAAAAGCATTTCAGTTGTATTTTAGTTTTTCCACTGGTTATATTTAAGACTTTAAATAAATATACACTTTAAACTCTATTTCTATATATATCAACTTTAAATAATATATTCTGGGGTTTTAATTTTAGATACAATGGAGTAAGCACACTCCTCTCATTTCTGAGTATACACTGAATGCAGCTAACTCATTAAATATAGCTTTAAAACCTGTACGTGATGCATATAACAGCAATATAAGGACACTGAAAAGTAAATAGTAGCAAGAAGATTGGGAAGAAGACCAGAATTTAAAGTTTCACTGAACTGCCAGTTAGTTTATGTTTTTTTTTGCACTGCTATCCCTTGGCATGGATTTAAGGTAGGCTGCAACTCAAAACCTGGACATGGGCACGGCATGGATAAGCAACAAAGTACAGACAGAGCTCCAGAAGAGGCCCCATAGTTTTGGCTTCAGCAGTAGGAAGCAGGAAGGACAGGGTGGGGGCTCTTAATCTCCACAGATAGTGAGGGCAATCCATCATTTTTATTTTCTTTTTTTCTATGTTTCGTTGTATCATAGTCCCTAGGCAACCCTGTGGTAATGTCAGCAGTGGCCTGCTGGGACCTGCAAGGGGCTAAAAGTCTGAACAGGGGCGCCCTTTCCTCTTCATTTGGAGAAGCTTGAACTCAATAGAGTGATATGAACACTGATTGCTTTTTTCCCCCTTTTGTCCTCCTACCAAGTGGCCACATATGTAGGACAGTTGTTGGAAGAGCATGGTAGAGCAGGATAATTGAAGCCCCAGCTCTTTGGCCAGAGGAATGAAAGGGGATCCCCAGGAAACTGAAGAGTATCAGCAAGATATGGAGAGGAAGGAGATCAGGGAAATGACCCTCTGAAAGTAGCTTATGAACTCTCAGGTTCACTCCCTAGCTACCCACCTGATTCTAAACAACATATCAAAGACTTTGAGATCTGAACTAAGGAATAGATCATCACCCACATTTCCACAGTGGCTACTGGGTGACATATACATGAGACAGATTATAATAGCACTAAAAATGCTTTAAGGGGAAAACAAACAAACAAAAAACCCAAACCGATATTGAAACTACAACCCAGAAAATGTCAGTTGGAATTTGTGGCCCAAATCTAACTGTGTCAGCTGCTAAAACAAAACAAAAATTTCAGCATTCTCCATAGGATTTAAATAAGACCCAGAGTCTTATAACATATTATTCAAATGTCTGTGATATGATCTAAAGTAACTTGGCACCTTAAGAACAAGAAGAATCTCAACTCATATGGGAAAAGATGGTCAAAAGAAGCCAATGCCGAGATGACACAGATGTTAAAATTTTCTGGCAAAGTCTTTAAAAGAAGAAAGGATGAATACGTTTGAAATGAATTGAATGGAAGATAATTTCAGCAAATAAATAGAAGATTTAAAGAACATCCAAATAGAAATTTTAAACTGACAAACATAGCATTCAAAATGAAAACCTCACCAGATGGTTTCAATAGCAGAATGGAGATGGCAGTGGAAAGGGTGAATTCTAAGAAAAATAGAAATTATACAACTGAGAAAAAAAAGAAAATAAACAGAGACTTAGGGATCTGTGGAACTCTACGAAAATGTCTAATACTTGTGTCATCAGAGTCTCAGAAGGAGAAGAAATACTGTGTAGAAAAATATTTGAAGCAAAATGTTTATAAGTCCTCAAATTTGGCAAAATTTCTGTGTAGCTCCTATAGATTCAAGGAACTCAAAGAAACCTAAACAAGATAATCCTAAAGAAACATGTTTAGACACATTAAAACTAAACTGTTAAAAACTAAATACAAATGGAATTTCTATTTCTTGGTCCTTGAGTAATCGCCACACTGTCTTCCACAATGGTTGAACTAATTTACACTCCCACGACCAGTGTAAAAGTGTTCCTATTTCTCCACATCCTCTCCAGCATCTGTTGTCTCCAGATTTTTTAATGATTGACATTCTAACTGGCGTTAGATGGTATCTCAATATGGTTTTGATTTACATTTCTCTAATGACCAGTGATGAGCATTTTTTCGTGTTCGTTGGCCTCATATATGTCTTCTTTTGAAAAGTGTCTGTTCATGCCCTTTGTCCACTTCTGAATGGATTTGTTTGTTCATTTTTTTCTTGTAAATCTGTTTTAGTTCTTTGTAGATTCTGGATATTAGCCCTTTGTGAGATGGCTGGCTTGCAAAATTTTTTTCCCGTTCTGTTGGTTGCCAGTTCACTCTAATGATTGTATCTTTTGCTGTACAGTAGCTTTGGAGTTTAATTGGATCCTATTTGTCTATATTGGCTTTTATTGACAATGCTTTTGGTGTTTTAGTCATACTGGGTATATATCCAAAGGATTATAAATCATTCTATTATAAAGACACACATGTACACATATGTTTATTGCGGCACTGTTTACAAAAGCAAAGACCTGGAACCAACCCAAATGCCCATTGAAGATAGACTGGACAAGGAAAATGTGGCACATATATACCATGGAATACTATGCAGCCATAAAAAACGATGAGTTCTTGTCCTTTGTAGGGACATGGATGAATCTGGAAACCATCTTTCTCAGCAAACTGACACAAGAACAGAAAATCAAACACCACATGTTCTCACTCATAGGCGGGTGTTGAACAATGAGAACACATGGACACAGGGAGGGGAGCATCACACACTGGGGTCTGTTGGGGGGGCTAGGGGAGGGACAGTGGAGGGCAGGGAGATCAGGGAGGGATAACATGGGGAGAAATGCCAGATATAGGTGATGGGGATGGAGGCAGCAAACCACATTGCCATGTGTGTACCTATGCAACAATTCTGCATGATCTGCACATGTACCCCAGAACCTAAAGTACAATAACAAATATATATATAAAAAATAAAAACTAAAACAAAGAAAAGAAAGCTGGCAAGCAGCTAGAGAAACACAACTCATTACTTATAACTGATCTATATTCTAATGACTACACATATCTCATAGAAACCATGAAGGTCAGGAGAAAGTGAAACAATATTTTTAATGTACTAAGAGAAAAAAATGTCAACCTAGAACTCTACATACAGTGAAAATATCCTTCAGAAATGAAGTTAAAATAAAGACCACAGATGAAGAAAAACTAGAAAATAAGTAGAATTGCTCTGAAAGAATTGCTAAAGTAGGTTTTTCAGACAGAAGGAAAAATGATATCAGAAGGAAACTTGGAATATTAGGAATAAATAATATATTTTTTAACTCTGACATGAATGATTAGGAAATTGGCATATACATCCTTCTGATATCTTTTTTTCTCCTAGTGTCCATTTTTCTTAGCTATACTCTTATTTATACATTTCAGTGTTTATAAATTTGTGCAGTTGTCCAGCCTTACTTCTATGTTTTAATCAATTCAGTGCAAACAACACTTTTATATCATGAATTCTCAAGTTCTTTTGTTACAGCACTTGTTTGGCGAGAATTTGTTATTGAGAGGTTTTATATCCCTTAAGAAGGGCTGTCTGTAATCTTTTGGCTCACAATTTTTGGATACTAAATGTTGCTATGAAGAAATCTGAGGTCACTCTGACTTTCCTCCTATGCAAGTGAATTGCTTTTTCTGACTGAATGCTTATATAGTTTTAATTTTTATTCTTAAAGGTAAACAACATCACCAGACTATATCAAGTTGATTATTGGAATGAATTACCTTTTCCTGGAACATAATAAATCCTTTTGATCCAGAAGAAATAGATGTTCCTTTATTTCCGAAACATTTTCTTCTAATTTAGTTTTGAATATTACTTTCTAACTGATTTGCTTGACTCCCATGGTTAGTCAGGTTTATGCTGACTTTATTTGGTATCTCTTCCCTATCTATCTTTTAAATTACTTTTGCTTCTTTGTTTTTTGCTATTTAAGTTTTCAGATTTTTATCAGCCTTTCTTCTATGTTCTCAATTCTTGTAAAAATTATATTACATTGTTTTTCTGTTTGTATATTGTGTTTATTTCTATGGTGTTTGTATTACTAACTTTTGTTTCTTTTGTGAACTCTGGTAGCTTGCTTTTACTATCTTTATTTCCTCTTTAATTTCATATTCCTTCTCACAAAGTTCTCCTTTTCAGATCTTTTTTCTCTCTTAAGTTTCTTGAGCATAGAGTATTATTTGTTTACGGTTTTTTTTTTTTTCCCATTTTCCTGTGGTAGTTCTTCCTATACATATTCTTTTTAAGTGTTTTTTTTCTATATTTATAACAATTCTACAAGTGGTAAATTATACATGCCATAATACTATGGCTATGTCTTCTGCTTGGAAAGTCTCTGTGTAATATGGAAAGCACATCTAGAGGTGGGAGAATTAGAAATCTGACATCAGTAGCTAGAAGATTGGATCTAGAAGATGGGGAGATACAGGGTAGTTAATTCATTGTTTAAGGCAGAGATTGGTGCTGGGATGTAACATTCTGAGCCTGAGTGTAAAGAGAGAAACAGGGCTGATCTGAGTAGCAAGACCCTCTACCCTACCTTACTGGAATAAGCTCATTCATGCACAGAAAGCTCTAGGGAACCATGTGCACACTGCTGTCAAGTATACCTTCATTTTGAATGGCCAAATTATTTATTTGACCTTAGTTAAGCAAACAGTTCTTACCACCATGAAAACTTTTTCTGACTCTGTCGTTTCTGCTGGTCTCCACATATTCCCATTAAAAAAAAAATCAAGCAATAAAAAATATACGTAGTCAAAGTGAAAGCTGATCTTAACTTCCTCCCAATCCTTTACCTGCTTCCTAAGAAGTAACTACTATTTAACAGTTTGCTGTGTCTACATCTTGATCTTTTCCTGTGTATGCTTATACATAAGAATTTTCTGTTTATTAATATATTTTGTTAATCTTTCTATGCCAGTAAATATTTTTCTACTACAAAAATAATTTGTACAGTATTATATACTATTGCTGACCTATTATTTATTTAACTACCTACTGTTCTTGGTCATACATTTGCCCCAAAATGCAACAGTGAACAGTCTTGTATGTGGATATTATCAGAGTTTCTGTAGCATGTAATCCTAGAAGTGGATTTTGTGGGTATAAGAATATGGACAAATAAAATTTTGATAAATACTGAGAAATAATACTTCAAAAAGTCTGTTCCAATTTACTGTCTCATTAATGAGTCTATTTTCCCACATTCTTATCAAAAGTATATCATTCTGATTTAAAAAATTTTTGCCCATTAGATAAGTTAAGAATTGTGACTCGTTACTTAAAAAATTTGCATACTACCAATTACAGTGGAATTCAGCATATTTTAAAAATATTCATTGACACATTTCTTTTGTAAATTTCTATTTTTAGTAGCTTTTTCCAGTTCTCTTTGATTTCTAGAGGCCCTTTATACTGGTGGTTAATTGCTTCTCTATTGAAGATGTTGGAAATATTTTCTCTCAGTCTTTCATTTTTGAACACTTTTTTGTAATCTTTCCATTATTCAAACTATCTGAACCTTTATATAGCCAAATTTTTAAACTTTATGGCTTTTATAACTTCACTTATAAGAATGTTCTCTAAGGTGAAGACAAAGTTTGCCTATATATTTTTTCTAATATGTATATAGTTTTTAATGCTTTTAATGTTTTATTTAGTTTTAATATCTCTGTAAATAATTAGCCTATTATTTTAACACTGTTTATTGAATTGTTGATTCTTTTTCCTCTGATTTGAAATACCATCTGCTTTATCTTTCCATATTGATTTATGTATCTATTCTTGGACAGTGCCACACTGTTCTCAATATTTAGAATAGTCAGACAAATTCTTCCTCATTATTCTTCTCTTCAAAATTGTGCTGGCTAATTCATTTCAGGACATCTTTTTAGATTTTGACTGGAAATGTTATCAAACTTATATATAAATTTGAAGAGAACTGATCAAACAGGAAAGTTCCCTTATCCTCCTCGCAGGGCAAGTGACGGGGCATGACTCGCTTCTTCCGTGCCCTACTGCCCAAAGCCCTAGAGGGAACATGCAGACAGTCAGTTTGTGGGGCTCTGACCCCCATGCAGCACCTAGGGTTGAGTGTTTACAGCTCTTGACGCCCCAGTAGGCGTGTATTACGGTGCACGCTTTCAGTTTTGCCATCCACAGGTGGCTTGTGTTAATCAGCTCAATTAGACCCTCTGCCTTATTGCAAGGACAGAGGACTTTCTGTGTCCCAGGGTTCTTGCCCTAGTGTACTGGAAAAATTAGATCCATACAGGCTTGGAGGATGGGTGCAAGGTTTTATTGAGTGGAGGTAGTTCTCAGTGAGGTGGATGGGGAGGGCAAAAGGGGGATGGAGTAGGAAGGTTGTCTTCCCCTGGAATTGGGCCGCCCAGCGGCCACTTTCCTTTGGCTGAATTTCCCACATTGTCTGCGTCATTCTGCCATTGATGGCCTACTGGCATCTGCCTGTGTGTTCAACTACCAGTGTGTTACTCTCAACATCCAGTCACTTGTGTGTGTGTCTTGGAGTTTTTATGGGCACAGAATGGAGGGCGTGACAGGCCAGAATGGTCTTGGAAAATGCAACTTTAGGCCCCAAAACAGGAGTGCCTGTCCTCATTTAGGTCCCTGGGCACAGGCCTGAGAGTGCAGCCCTCACCAGGGACCCTGCCCTTCTCTACCCGGCATTTCCCTGTCTTCCTCCAGTATCACTGATATCTTTTACTGTTGAGTCTTCATATCAAGAAACATAATTTGGCTTTCTATGAATTTAGAGCTTCTTTCATTTTCTTCTGTAAAATTTTATAGCATTCTTTATAATTATATCTTCTTATTGAATTTAATTATGAACAGGTTATACTTTTCTTTGTTGTTATCATGGGATCTTTTAAATACATTCTAATTGGTTATGACAGGTTAAAAAGCTACTTTTAATTTTTCTGTGTTGCTCTTGTATCCTAACTAAATCCTGTGCTTGTTCTAAATGCTTATTAGTAGTGTCTCTTGGGTGTTCTAGGTGGCTACTCATAGTGTCTGATAACAATAGTAGTTTGCCTTTTTCTTTCCAATATTTACACCAATTTTTTTCTCCTAATATTTAAAGGTTTTTTTCTTTCTTTTTTTTTTGAAAGAAAGAAAAAGAATAAGGAAGAGGAGGAAAAAGGAAGAGAAAGAGAGAGAGAGAATGGGAGTATTGCTTTCTTGCCCAGGCTAGAATGCAGTTTAGTAATGGGTATTGAAAACCTCTTTTATACCAATAATTATACTTGATGTAAACAGGAAGGAATAAGGGAAGAAAATAACAAACGAGCAGCCAACCAATATTTCATATAAACCTATGAAATGCTATGTGATTACTGAGGAGTGATTTACTTCCAATTATGTAGTCACTTATGGAATAGGTGTGAGGTGGTAATGTATGTTTTATGTATTTGAAGTGGAGAGTTCTATAAATGTTTATTAAGTTTACTTGTTCTGGGTCTGAGTTCAAGTCCTGGATGTCCTTGTTAATTTTCTGTCTCGTTGATCTATAAAATCGTTAGCTCTTCTTGTTACATTGATCCTTTTGCCATTATGTAATGTCCTTCTTTGCCTCTTTTGCTCTTTGTTACTTTAAAGTCTACTTTATCAGAGGCGAGAATTGCATCTCCTGCTTTTTATTTGTTTATTTTTACTCTCTGTTTGGTTGATAAATCTTCCTCCTTCTCTTTGTTTTGAGTCTTTGTGTATCGTTGCATGTGAGATGGGTCTGCATGCAGCATAGCAATGGGTTTTGGCTTTTTATCCAATTAGAATATATATAACTTTAATACTAGCATTTGGTGCTAGCTGGCTGTTTTGCCCATTAGTTAGTGTAAATTTTTCGTTGTGTTAATGTTCTTTTCTTTTTGATATATTTTTGGAAAGGCTGATATTGGTTGTTCCTTTATATGTATAGTGCTTCTTTCAGAAGCTCTTGTGAAGCAGGCCTGGTGGTGGTGAACTCTCTAAGTACTTGTTTGTTCGCAAAGGATTTAATTTTTCCTTTGATTATAAAGCTTAGTTTGGCTGGATAGGAAATTCTGGGTTGAAAGTTCTTTTCTTTAAGGATGTTAAATATTGGTCCCCACTCTTTTCTGGCTTGTAGGGTTTCTGCTGAGAGATCTGCTGTAAGTCTGATAGGTTTCCCTTTATGGGTAACCTGACCTTTCTCTCTGGCTGCCCTTAGTATTTTCTCCTTTATTTCAACCCTAATAAATATGGCAATTATGTGCCTTGGGGTTGGTCTTCTTGAAGAATATCTTTGTGGTGTTCTCTGTATTACCTGGAGTTGAATATTACCCTGCCTTGCCAGGTTGGGAAAATTTTCCTGAATGATATCCTGAAGAGTATTTTCCAACTTGGATTCATTCTCTTCATCACGTTCAGGTACACCTATCAAACGTAAATTAGGTCTTTTCACATAGTCCCATATTTCCTGGATACTTTGCTCATTCCTTTTCATCCTTTTTTCTCCATTCTTGTTTTCTCGTTTGATTTCACTGAGCTGGTTCTCGACTTCTGATGTCCTTTCTTCTACTTGATCAACTCGACTGTTTAAACTTGTGCATGCTTCTCGAAGTTCTCGTGTTGTGTTTTTAGCTCCATCAATTCACTTATATTCCTCTCTAAATTGTCCATTCTCGTTAACATTTCGTCAAACCTTTTTTCAACGTTCTTAGTTTCTTTGCATTGGGTTAAAACAAGTTCTTTTAATTCACAGAAGTTTCTTATCACCCACATTTTGAAGCCTGCTTCTGTTATTGGAACACACTCGTAATCTATTAAGCCTTGTTCCGTTACTGATGAGGAATTGCGATCCCCTGTAGAGGGAGAGGCATTCTGATTTTGAGTATTCGCTGCCTTTTTATGCTGATTTCTTCCCTTCATTATATATGTATCCGTCTGTTGTCTTTGTAATTACCGACTTTCTAACTAGGTCTCTGAGCAGACGTCCAACTTGTTGATTCCCAGCGCCGAAATCTGAGCAGTCCACTGCGCCGGCCAAAACAGTGGTGTTAAGATTGATGGTGCTTTTCTGCCCAGGAGTCTCCGGACTCTGCACCAAAAACTGGCGTGCTAAGGCGCCAGCAAAACCGCCGCGCCGGCCACAAGAGTTGCCCTGGCGACACGTGGGGCTCCTCTGCTGGGAATCTTCTGGTCCGTGAGCAACAAATATTAGTCTGAAAGTGTGGCGTCCTCTCATTCTCTGCGCTTTCACTGGGAGCTAGGAGCCCGAGCTGCTAGTGATCAGCCATCTTGGATCTCTCTCTTTTTTTTTTTTTTCAATTTCCTGTAATGTTTACATGTTGAAATTGGAAGATCTCCACTGTGGTGTTAATTTCTTAAAAATGTAGTGTTTCTTGCTTGCTCTTATTTGTTTTTGAGCACTTAAACAGTTTATTGCTTTTGAAATGTATTTTCTCAGTTCAGATGAGGATACCAGGATACCAGTTTGTCTGGCAGTTGATACAAACTAATTACCCCTGGTAACTTTACCAGGGCTGAAAACAGAAGTGTGACTAGGAGGGTGTGAAGGTGGCTTGATTTCTAGGTATGAGGCTCTTGGTGCTTGTTGGCAGACAGATACTCTCCCTTTCTTTAGTTCAGTAGCCACTCTTGTAGTCTTAAACTTAAAGAGTTTTTAAGAGAGGGTACTCTTATCCCTAATCTAGGGATAAATACAGGAGATGGAGGAAAGGGGGTTTGCTGTTTTTTTGGTGCCACTGTTTAGTTAAATTACCTAAAAGATTGTCTCATTCCCCTTCTTCGTACCTCCACTGACTTTGGATGTAGATTTATTCTGGAGTTTTGTTGGGAAAACACACTATTTTGGAATGTTTTACATATTTTTTGAGAGGGTTCTTCAGCTATTTTGGACTATGTTGTCAATCTATTTGCTATTGCTCTGTCAATTCTAGAAACCCCTCATTGTCCTGGACTACTGGTGAACCTTGTTTTCAATGCTGTTATGAATTTGCTAATTTATTTTCTTTGTATCTATTGTATTTATGCACAGACTTTATGTTACATCCTTTTAATTGATTCTTATCCTTGATTAGGGATAATGCCATCTGGACCTGTTAATTTGCTCAAGAACTGAGTGGAGGGGGTGGATAGAGAGTGACACATTACTCACTGTTTAACAAAATAAAGTTTATTTTATTGTAATAAAGCTCATTATATAACATGTAAGAAATACAGAAAAATAAGAGGAAGAAAAGCATCATTCAAAATGTAGTCATAGTATATGATAGATATATTAGATATATTATCAGACATATTAGAGGACTATCAGTCCTCTCTTAATGCATATTTAACATTCTTGTGATTATATTCTCTACAGCATTTTGTATTTATTTTTTCCAGTTACCATTTGAACAAATTTCATGTATCATTCAAAACACTCATGATTAAATCCTTGCTTTAATATTATAAGATACCATCTAATGGATCCTGCAAGGGTGATACTTACTTGTCTTGGGCCATTTGGGTTAATTTACTATTTAACTCTTTTATTTTTAAGAAGGAGATTTTATTTTTATGCATTTATTTAATTTTTTGAAATAAAATCTACAGTGAAATGTATATGTCTTAAGTGTCTAATTTGATGTTCTGATAATGCTTACTTTTAAGTAATCATGACTCCCATTAGATACAGCATATTTACCTGAGTCACTTTTTAATTTAATTCAATTTTTGAGACTGGGCCTTACTCTGTTGCCCAGGCTGAAGTGTACTGGCATAATCATAGCACACTGCAGTCTCAAACTCCTGGGTTCAAGGGATCCTCCTTCCTCAGTCTAATGTGTAGCTGGGACTACAAGCATGTATCACCATGCCTGGCTAATTTTCTTCATATTTTTGTAGAGACAGGGTCTCCCTATATTGCCCAGGCTGGCCTCAAGTGATCCTTCTGCCTCAGCCTCCCACAGCCTTGGGATTACCCATGAGCCACCACATCTGGCTGAATCATTTTAATCATGTCTAATGATGAATACCTATAAGAAGCTTTTTCATACTTTACTTGAGCTATGATTCTAGAAGTGAAATAACTTGGCTTTATTTTACAAACCTTTTTGGTGGACTTCATTTTTTTTTTTTGAAACACAGTCTTGCTCTGTCACCCAGGCTGGAGTGCAGTGGCATGATCTCAGCTCACTGCAACCTCCGCCCTCAGGGTTCAAGTGATTCTCCTGCCTCAACCTCCCAAGTAGCTGGGATTACAGGCACACACCACCATGCCCAGCTAATTTTTGTATTTTTAGTAGATAGAGGGTTTCACCATGTTGGCCAGGCTGGTCTCAAACTCCTGACCTCGTGATTCACCCTCCTTGTCCTCCCAAAGTACTGGGATTACAGGCGTGAGCCACCACGCCCAGCCTTGGTGGACTTTATCAAAATCCCTCCCAGACATTCAGATCAATTGACATTCCCACCAGTCAGTGGAGAAGCTGAAATGTTTCTTTTTGAAAGCAAATTATGACTGTTTCTGTTAATATCTACCTCCACTCCATCATGGTTTTTTCTTCTGTGTGCGTGTGTACATATAAAGCATTGCTGTTTTATCCATTCATTGGTGGTGTAAGATTTCTCCCACAAGCAACCTTCATCGGCACTATTTATGCCAATGTCTTCCTAATGAAATCGTCTTAGTAGCTCTTCTCTGTCTTCTTTCAAAGACTGTAGTATATCTAGTCACATAAACTCTAAAACTCATGTTTCTCTTGCTCCATTTGATGCCAACTCTTGTTCATTCTGTTTTCCTGGCTCATTGCTCTTCCTTCTCTTTATCTCTTTCCATTTTCATTCTCATTGCCTTATTTTAGCCCTTTATAACCTTTTACTTAAACAATTTCAGTAGCTCATACCTACACTTTCTCCCTATGCAAATCTGTGTGACCCATGGTTGCTAGATTAATCACTCCAGAGAATTTGTGCTTAAATATTGTTGCTCAAAATACTTCAGTCTCCACTCAAAAATCCTTTTCCTGGGGATGTCAGCAACATGGCAGAATAGGAGACACCTGATTATTCCATCTCTCACAATCATATAACTAAACACCTACACATGGATTAGTTATCTCCAAGAGAATGCTAGAATCCAGTGGAAAGTCTTCCACACACCGGATGTCTGAGAAAATACCCACATCCACACATACAGTGTGGTACAAGACTATCAACTTTTACAGTTCCTGTGGGAAGGCTTTGCTTTGATCTTAAGTCACCATGCTTGAAGAACAGTAGGGACAATATTTATTGAAAATCACAGAGCTCTACCCTTCATCTGCTACAATGGTGGATTTTAAGGATATGGTCCCTTCTCTACAGTAATTTAATACTTGCTAAATATGTATGTACACGCATATGTGTGTGCACTTCACATCCTGTCCAGGCGTATTGGAAAGCTTGTAATATAGTTTTTGTTTATGTTTTTATCTTCTTCTCTACTGGATTCTACTATCACCATTTAAATACACAAAACTCTCACTGTGTGAGATATGGCCATTATGTTGCTAGCTCTTCTACGTTTATAAAATATGTCAACTCCCTATAGTGAATTGGCATTGCTTTGCTCTCCCACTTACTATCAAAGAAATAAAGCAAATGCCCCCAAGCAAATAATCTAACTCATTAACCCTCATTGCATTTCAGAGATGGAAAAATTTATCAATAGAAAGAGGTAAACATAATGGGAAGATGCTTTCTTACCTCAAACCTGGGGACCCATCCTCAGGGGCACCAGATCTCTGCAGTAGTTCCCATCTCCTTGCCCATCCCCTCACTCTCCACCTGCACCATTCATCTGAATAAATTAGCCTCACTGAGAGGACGATGACAGCAAAGAGCGCACCTGCAATTTAGTGTGACTGCCATAGCTTAGTAAGGGGTTGCCAGGGAAGTGGTTTTTAAAAAACAGGGGAGGAGAATTGTCAAGGTTTGGCTCCTTGTGAAATTTGCCTGTCAGAACAGATGATGCATTTGGGCATAACACACTCCAGTTTCTTCTGGCAGTTTCTCTTCTGAATTTCAAGGCTTTCACAGTTTTGCTGCAACTTATCCTTTTAAGGGGCTTTTCTTCTCACATTTCTCCATTGACTGTTTGTCCGGATAGGTGAGAGATTATGTTGAAATTGTCTGCTTAAGACTGATTTGCTCTAGAATCAGGCCAATCAGGACAACAGGCTGCATCCAGCATCCACCCTCACTGTCCTTGTTTTCAGGGTAGCATCCCACCCATCCTTCAGTTTGTCTGGAATTGGAGGGGGTCTAGGGGCCTGATGTTCAACAAGCCCTGATCAGACTAGTTCAGAGGGCAGTGCGTTTTTTTTCTGATAGCATGGGGAAGGATGTGAATTTTGGAGGTGCAGGGAGGGCAAGGAAATGTAATACAGACGTGATGGTTGTGTATGTTTGTGGGAGCTGCCCTCTGTCTTAAAATCTTGGGAGACTTTGCAGTTTGGAATAACAGGTGAGTAGTTAAGGCTAGAATATGAAGTATTCATCCAGAAGTGTTCACTGGCAAATGTTATACTAACTTGTGTCATACAGGTATAGTGTTTCTGTCCGTTGGACCTCACCACAATGTTAAGGAAGTAAATCTTATTATCCTCATTTTATTAATAATGCAGTTGAAGCACAGAGAAGTCACATGGGTGGTAAGAGTTGGCATCGGAATGAAATCTGGAGCTCTGAGCCTGGTCTATAGATTTTTCTGGTATCTAATCTCCCAAGAGGGTAAAATTCCATCTCTAAAGTATCTGGCTTTTCTTTCTTTAAATAATGGATAATAAGGATGTGGGGGGCGGACCTCTGCTGAGAAAGAATTTAATATATCCAGAGGGAGAGAATGCTTCTTTAGATTTGGAGTCTGTGATAAGTAGAGCTGCTCCTTTAATTTTATTTCAAAGCTAAATGATAGTAGTGAGTGGAATAAAGGCACCAATCCAAGACCTGTTTTCCAGTTCTCTGCTTTCAGCTCCAAAACAAAGAGAATTTATCACTTGCCTTCATATATTGTGCTGTGTAGGTACCCAGAGACAGCAAAATTCCAATTAAAAGAGTATTGATTGCTCATAAATTAATGCCATCCATTCAAAATCGATGGTCACTGAATGTGTTTCAATGATTTTTATTGTGAGTCAGCGCAGCCCTTGTACTTTGCTTATTAAATGTTCCACTATAATTACATGCCTATTTAACATGGGTGATTCTTTTGCTATTAACATACGGTTTTCGATTTTCGTCCAGTTAGCACTATTAGTCATTGCACATGAAAGTCAGTGGAATCTAGCAGACTCGAACACCTTCCCTCACCCACTTTCAGAGATCGTTTATGTATCCCTCATTCCTCTGAGCCCAAAGCAGGTAAACATTTTCAGTTAGGCTGAAGAGAAAAGTAGAAGTTCTCCAGAATGGTAAAACAAAAACAAAAAACAAACAAACAAAACCCCAGGAAAATAAAGCATAAAAATGTCATGGGACGTTATGACTGGATCCATATGGGATATAATTTCATCGCCTATGAGCAAAATCATGATCTGTGCTCGGAGACATGGGCTACTGGACGTCTGTGAGCTGCCTGCCGAATCCCCCAGAGCATTGTGCTAATTAAGTAGGAAAGGGAAGCATATTTGGAAGCTACCAGATGTCAGGCTCAAGTCTGGCAGTCAAGGGAGCTGGCTAAGCTCAAGGAACATACATTTCAGGAGACAGATGTGATCACTGTATGAGGCTTGGGTGAAATTTATCTTCCAGTTCAGTGACTGGACTGGGACTGTGAGGTAACCTGTGGCCAATCAGGATGTTCTTGTGACTAATGTTAATCCTTCAGACTCCGGAGATATCATCCCACTTCTTTGCATTGGTGTCACAGCTAGAGTCCGTGAAGGATAAGCAACCGAGCAGCTTCTGCCTACTTTGGCACTTCTATTCTGAAGAGAGCTGTTCATTTATTTAGCCAGTATCTTCTTTTGGCATTAGAAGCTTTTCAGTGAGGGTGAGGGGGTGGGAAAGATGGCAGAATTCCAGAAGAGGAGCGCATCAAATGGGAACATTCCTCAGGGACCAGGCTCCTTGGGTTCAAATCCTAGGTCTTTCACACATTGGTTGCAGCTCATTTAATTTCTTTATTTTTGTTTGCTTTTCTATAAAGAAAGTTGTACCAGATAACCACATCCCTTCCAGATCTAAAATTTGTCCTACTACAGGGTCTAGAATAGCATCCTCCAACTGTTTTGTTCATGTACTTGTTAAAAGAATTTTTAAAAAGGTATATACCCCCACATTTTAAAGTTGACATGCCATAAATTTAATTAGTGACAAAAGATGTAGTTTCTAGCATATTGTCTATTGCATAAGAGTTTTAAATACATGTTTTTCAAAATGGATTTAGCTCATTCGGCTTGTGGTACATGTCACCACATCACCTAATTAACAAAGCCAGTTCTTATTGTCAAATCATTCAGCCAAATAAGATGTGTTTTCTATCAGAAAAAGTCTGACTTTATTTTGTAATTTAAATAAATACATGAACATGCACCCTGCTGTCAACGATCTCATTTTGGAACTCTAATTCTAGGATGAATAACTAATTAGATACTTTGAAAACTAGTAAGCCAGCTAGCTAAAGCGGGGATCCTTGCCATTAATTTGCCAGCCCTTTAATATTTCTTAACTTGTCCTTAAAGTACTCGTCCTCAAGGGCAATGTAGTCTCCAATTGTCCCTCTGTTTAGTGGCTCTGAGGTTTGTAAACAATGGGACAAACCACTGTGTCAGTCTCAGGTTGAATGAGAGATATGCTTTTCTTTTGGAAAAAGAAGGGTCATTATGAGATGCGAGGTGGGAAAAGGAGAACGAGCAGCCTGTAGACACATTATTAGGCAAATTTATTTTAGAAATGATGGCTTTGGAAGTTGAGAATCTGGAAATGAATCTGTTTAAAATCATTATGATGTGTATCCCCTCAGGAATTTTCATGCACCCCTGCCAAAGAGTACACAGCCCGGAAGCACAAAGAATTGGTAGGGGGTAGGATACTCTCCACTGTCATTTCATGCCAAGTATTTCAATAAGGCCAGAATGGCAATGACTGCCCTTTGTTAGGGTTGGCAGCCCCCACACATGATGCATACTCCCCTTTGAAATGAATTGGCCATTAAGGAACTTTCTGTGATTGAATTCCCAGGTCTGTCATTAGGGTATTGCCACTTTATCAACTAACATTTGCTGAGAGTCTAACTTGTAGGTGCTTCTGGGACTATAAAATATAACCTATGCAATTTATGGAGATTCAAATTTTCCAGAAGTCAGGATGCCTAGAGGCAGATAAGGTACTGATTAAAAGCAACAACTTTGGAATCATTTGTCCTACATTGGAATTTGGTCTCTGCAATTTTGCTTGTGTTATGGGGATAGCCTCTGTTTTCTCATCTGTTAAAATAGAAGAAATAATACCTCTGTTATAGTGTTTAATGTTTTCTTTATTTCTCCTCACTCGTACATCCATGTTTCATCTTCTCTGCAATGATTTATCCTTGTAGACCATGTCACTAGGGTTCTCTTGCCAGTTAATTGGCTTCCAGTATTTGCTAAAAAGAGGTACCGGGGAGATGGGAGGGTGAGGAGAGAGGTGAGATATCTTTTCTACGCCCTTTTCCTACCCTGGGCCATATTTTACACCGTGGCTGGATCCCTTCAAAACTACAGCTTTTGCTGATAGTCTTGCCTTCATATTTCAAATCTAACTCTATCCCACAGGCTTCCCATCATTTCTGGTCTCTGACCATATCATGAGAATGTATTTACTGTGATGTTTTGAAGTGTTTCTTCAAAAGAACCTGCCTCTCCTTTACTATCCTTACTCAGTGGATTCTGGACGTGAGACCAGGCTTATATTTGGAAACTGGGCAGGGGATACCCTGTTGAAATTGGGGTGGCTTTTCTACCTTTCTGATTACCCTGATTGTAACAGTTAAGCACTACTCGCATTTGCTGCCCACCTATTTTGCCTCTAGGAATTCTGTCTTTTACCGACCATATCCTTATTCTATCCTCTGCCCCCTGTTATGTTGGTACTGGCATTTGTGCCTCACTTAGTGTGACCTATTGTTTTTCCCAAGCTTCCAAGGGTCATCCTAGCAGTGTATGGGTGTTTCCCAGGGTCTTTGCCAGAGTGTCAAATCTGTATTCTGAGACAGTGCTTCTGTACTAATAATCTCTTCCTCAACCAACTTTACAATTCCCTCCTCTCCCCTTTGGCCTGGCAAATCTTTCTCAAGATTCATTTTTGGGTGTGTAATCTCCAAGCTCCAGCTGGTCTACATCAACCGGCGCCTGTAGCACCTCCACTTTCCCCTCGATTGGTCCTTAAACATGCTTAGTCAGTCATTATCTCTTTTCATGAATCAATGGCACTCAATAGCCACTCAATTCCATCCTTATATTTGCCTTTCCCCTCATATCTCTCAAAAGCCAGATATACTGCACCAGCTAGTGCTGCCTCTTCTACTGGCATCACATCCCAGTGTACAGCCAGTGAAAGCTTTAATAATTGCACTACTAGAGCATGCCTGGTGCTATCTATACTCTACCTGCCACTAGAGGTGGGGCCTCTTTGTCAGCTAGCTGGGAGGTGATGCAGCTACAAAATCTGAATTTAGAGTCTTCCTCCGGGGATAGCTCCTGGCATCCACTCAACTTAGATTGGGTTCTTTGGAAAGAGATTCTAAGATGAGGAACTGTAGATAGAAGTAGCAAGCTTATTGGAAGAGTGTTCTTGGGAGATACACTGGTAAGAATATCAGGGTGGCAAGACTGAGAAGACCAAGAAGCTGACTTCCAATTCAACTGCAAGTGAGACTTCAGCTGATCCCAAGGAGCCCTCTAGAGCTGAGCTGGTCCTTTAAGTTCTTTCAAATGGAAGCAAGAAGGATAGGTGTTTATATCCCTACAGCAGCTGGCCATTATCTGTGGGACCATTCTCTGCAGAAGGAAGTGTAATCTTGGGCAAGAGTTCTCTGTAGCAGAGCCAATTCCCGGTGTGGGATGCAGCCGTGAAGCCTCAGCAGTTGGGAGCTAGGTGCATCCACCCTCAAAAGATAATCTGGACAGAGTACAACAGCACTATAGCCACAGTGCAGTCCAACTCTCAGTCCCATTGAGAATGCAAAAGATGAACTAGAATGTCTTTTAAACACATTCTCTTCTCTTAAATGTCAGTTTTCAGTTTGTAGCCTAGATATTTCCAATATAACAACGAAGGCATTCCAACAGTGGTCACAGCAATGCTAAAATTGGACACTTAAATAAAAATGGAGAGTTTTGACAGTTTTAGCTGCATTTAGTTAAATATTGTGTTTATGCTCATTATTTGGCATAGCTCCTGTTGTTCTTGAGAGTATTTCAGAATATGCTTATTTAATTTTCTTTCTTTGCCATTTTTACTTTATTTGTTCCACCACATTTGCTTTTCTGCAGTTAGCTGATGATATAAACAGAAGCGGAGGAGCTCGGAAGTCTATCCCAAATGCTCCCCAAGCATGGGTTAGTGACTTCAAATACCATCTCTTCCATATTACATTTTGTCTTCCTTATACTCCTAATGAGGCTTACCTTACCTGCTTTTGGTTCTTAGGAAAAAGTCTGGGTGGAAAATATCAGCTATTCTTGCCCTAGAGAGTCTTGAAGCAAACACTCACATCCACTGTCAAGCAAATGAAAAGTCTAAAAGATAGGCCAAAGAAACTGTTAAGTTTCACCCCAAATGAAAGTTTGAGTTGAACTAACTTGGACTTGCTCTGCTGACTGGCTGTGCAGTTTTGATGATATTATATTAGTTTTCCTTTCCTTCAAAATTATGCAAAGGTCGTGGTTCATCATGAAGTTTTATTTTTAGTGTTCTATTTCTTTTTCTTGTTATCAATCAAAGAACACTATTGACTGAAATAGTTTTCTCATTAGATTAGGATATTAATTGGTTGACAGAAGTAATTGCTTAAAATGAAAGAACCTTCTTTTGCTGCTCAAAGTGGAGGAGGCTGGTACTGTTTATGATACAGGCCATTGTTAAACACTGTTGGCCTGTGACCTGTGACTCCCACTCACTTGTTCTTTTTTGGAAGGAACAAGATGCTCTTCCTGCCTAGGGCTTTGCTCTGCTCAGCTACGCCACCCTTTGAAACGTGTGATCTGCCTCCCAAATGCTTCACTGACAGGTTCTCTATTACCCAGCACAGGTAGGTCACAGTCATTGGCATCTGTGTGAGTGATGAGTTCTGTTTTATCATAAATAACCTGAATATTCATGTCTTAGACTATTGGTGACACTGGAAACTTCCTATTCATGAATACAATACTAAGAGCATTGCCTATACCTATTTCGCTACAGTGAGAAAAGCCCTCAAATTTCACTTTAATATTATAGTACCTTCCCACTCCCCTGGATATTTTCAATGTTGGATTACTCTATAATAAGTAAATAATTATTTGAATTTATAAACAACATAGATAATTCTCAAACATTTCATGTGGCAGCTACAGCATGAGGTTTGAATAAATCAGTCTTAACAGACACTCTCAAATTCATCTCCAGAGCATTTGGTGAGATTGAGAAAGAAGGAAAATTCTCCTCATTCTAACATTTTATTCCTAGGTGAGTATATTGGCAGTCAGAAGCTTTAAAATTGCTGACAGTGGCCACCACATGTTTCCTGGGAATGTCCATATTCTTTCTGCACAGGGGTGCTTACTTTTTAAAGAGAGATATATGGGGGCTAGGCCACAGTTGCGCACTCCCATTTAACCAGAACTCTAAGAGCCAGAGAATATAGACAGCCCTGAAACATGAGAGGGATTGAGCATAAGCAATATTTCAGAAGCTGTTTAAACATGTCATTATCTGGCTTTCCTATTGCAATAATTTGTAAGCAAGCTGCCTCCTCTATAAACACATCAGCAGGAAAGGAGAAAGTCATGTGAGTTATTGCATCTCTATTGCCTGGGACTTGGGGAGACAACATCAATTTTAATGCTTTGAAATGCAGAAGTATCTTTGAGGGAATCCCATTTGGATTGGATATCTTTGGGGGAATCCCTTATTTGGAATAAGACCACTGGAAAAGTCTGGGCTACTTTAAGGAAAGTGGAGAGATGTTCATTTTATGATACTTAACTTGCATATATTCCCATGAATGAATAAAGCAAATGTTAGCTAATGGTTTTTAGCTAATGTTTTCCAGCAAGATTTGGGAATAGAAATGTGAACAGAAGCTCAGCATAGTTACTTATGGTTCTGTCCTGCTATGAGCATTAATTATTTCACACATGATTATGGTGAAGTCTTCAGGTTGAGCCTAAGCTACACTCATCCTTGGATTCCCATACATTTGGGTGTGTCTTGAGTCCTGAAGGAGTCATTTGAGATAGTAGTGGGGGTCCTGAGTATAGCATGTATCTATCAGTTTTCTCTGGATGGCCATAGGTTCTCATTCCTGGGTCCTATGAAGAGGGACTACAACACAAAAATTAAATGTAAAAGAGTTGTTTTCTAAAACTTTTGTAAAGTAATGCATGACAGCACTACTTTAAATGCTTTACTGGAGAGTACAGCCAGACCCACTTGAACTTTGCTATGAGGAAAAGTTGAAAAGAGTACCAGTCACACTGTGTGGCCACTGATACCCTTGGCATCAGCATGAACTATGCTGTGCCCCTTAGGCAAAGGATTGATGGATGCCTGGCGACTTTTTCTGTGTTATCTCTATGGCTAGTGGTTCTCAACTAGTGGCAATTTTGCTTGCCAGGGGACATATGGCAACGGCCAGAGATATTTTTAGTTATCACAACTTGAAGGGGTGTAAGTAGTTGGGGAAAGTTTTGCCCAATAAAGGGATGCATTTGGTTAGGCTGCATCGGTTTGCTTACAGCGTGGCAACTAGATTTTATGAACACAGCCCCAAACATGGCATTTTTATGGCTAACCTTGGAAGTCACATTGATTCACTTCTGCCACAGTTGGTTGGACAAAGAAGTCACAAAGGTCCAACTACTTTTAAAGAAAGAGGACATAGACCCTGCAAGTTCATGGGATGAATATCAAGATTGCATTGTAAGAAAAACAGCATGTTGGGAGATATTGTCGTGGCCATCTTTGGAAATTACAATCTACTATAAGTAAGACAAAATAAATCAATGTACATTTATGCTTGAATCACTTCTCTTTTTTGAACCAAAGATAAAACTGTAAAGAAATATAGAGATACATGGAAGGATGTTAAATCAATAAACAACGATCAGTGAGTTAAAAGTTATACGTTCTAGGAGACATGGTTGGTGAAAAATAATAATTTATTAATTTTAGGATGGTAGATCCAAGATGGTTAAATAGGAACAGCTCTGGAGTGCAGTTCCCAGCAAGAACAATGCAGAGGTGAGTGAACACCACATTTCCAAATGTGTTATTACTGCCCACAAAAACTCACACAAATCTGGGCGGCCATTTCAACTGGCACCTGGAATGCCTGGGAGACAGAGCCACCCATTCAACTGACAAAAAAAAAAAAGGGCCTGAAACAGGGAGCCAGGTTATCTGGTTTGGTGGATTCCACCCCTACAAAGACCAGCAATCTGAAACGCACTGGATTGAGAGTTTTGTAGCATGAGCAGCTGTACTTGGGTTGGTCCAGCTCTGTTGGGGGAAGGGCATCTGCCATTACAGAGGCAGTCTGCCACCATCGAGGCAGTCCACCATTACTGAGGCAGTCCACCATTACTGAGGCAATCTGCCATTACTGAGGCAGTTCTAACTATACCTCTATAAAGAAAACTGCAAGGAAGTTCACACAGCAGCTGGGCAGAGCCCACGGCAGCTCAGCAATTCCTCTGCTGGCAGACTGTGACTAGGCTCCTTCTTGCTGGGCAGAGCATATCTGATAAAAGGCAGCAGCACATCAGGAATTTATAAATAAAACCCCACCTTCCCAGGACAGAGCACTGGGGAAAAAAAAGGCAGTTATGAGTTCCACTGCAGCAGACTTCAACGTACCTGCCCAGCAGCTCTGAACAGAACAATGGAGCTCACAGCTCAGCACTTGAGCTCCTATGAGGGACAGACTGTCTCCTCAAGCAGCTCCCTGACACCCATATATCCAAAGAACCACCTCATACAGGAGAGATCAGGCTGACATCTGGTGGGTATCTTTCTGGGATGATGATAACAGAGGAAGAAACTGGCAGCAACTCTTACTGTTCTGCAGCCATCTAAGGTTGTCCCCAGGCAAGCAAGGTCTGTAGTGGACCTCCAGCAGTCCTACAGCTGAAGGGCCTATTAGAAGGAAAACTAAAATACAGAAAGAAATAGCTTCATCAGCAACAAAAAGGACGTCCACTCAGAGACCCAATCTGAAAGTCACCAACTACAAAGATGACAGATAGATAAATCCACAAAGATGGGAAGAAACCAGTGCAAAAAGGATGAAAACAATCAAAACTGGAATGCTTCTCCTCCTCCAAGGGATCACAACTCCTCACCAGCAAGGGAACAAAGCTGGATGGAGAATGAGTCTGATGAATTGACAGAAACAGCCTTCAGAAGTTGGATAATAACAAACTTCTCTGAGCCAAAAGAGTATGTTCTAACCCAATGAAAAGAAACTAAGAACCTTGAAAAAAGGTTTGGCGAAATGTAACGAGAATAAACAGCGTAGAGAAGAATATAAATGACTTAAAGGAGCTGAAAAACAATACGAGAACTTCGAGAAGCATACACAAGTTTCAATAGCCAAATCAACCAAGCAGAAGAAAGGATATCAGAGATTGAAGATCAACTTAATGAAATAAAATGAGAAGGCAAGATTAGAGAAAAAAGAAGGAAAAGGAATGAACAAAGCCTCCAAGAAATATGGGATTACGTGAAAAGACCTAATCTACATTTGATAGATGTACCTGAATTTGATGGAGAGAATGAATCCAAGCTGGAAAACACTCTTCAGGATATCATCCAGAAGAACTTCCCCAACTTAGCAAGGCAGGCCAATCAATGTTCAAGTCCAGGAAACACAGAGAACACCACAAAGATATTCCTCAAGAAGAGCAACCCCAAGGCACATAATCATCAGATTCACCGGGATTGAAATGAAGGAAAAAATGCTAAGGGCAGCCAGAGAGAAAGGTTGGATTACCCACAAAGGGAAGCCCATCAGACTCACAGCAGATCTTTCCACAGAAACCCCACAAGCCAGAAGAGAGTGGGGGCCAATATTCAACATCGTAAAAGAAAAGAACTTTCAACCTAGAATTTCATATCCAGCCAAACTAAGTGTCATAAGTGAAGGAGAAATAAAATCCTTTATGAACAAGCAATTGCTGAGAGATTTTGTCACCAGCAGACCTGCCTGACAAGAGCTCTTGAAAGAAGCACTAAACAAGGAAAGGAACAACCAGTACCAGCCACTCCAAAAACATACCAAATGGTAAAAAACATTGACAAAATGAAGACATCGTGTCAACTAATGGGCAAAACAACTAGCTAGCATCAAAATGGTGGGATCAAATTCACACATAACAATATTAACCTTAAATGTAAATGGTCCAAATGCCCCAATCAAAAGACACAGACTGGTAAATTGGATAAAAACTCAAGACCCGGCTGGGTGTGGTGGCTCATGCCTGTAATCCCAGCACTTTGGGAGGCCAAGGAGGGTGGATCACGAGGTCAAGAGATCGAGACCATCCTGGTCAACATGGTGAAACCCTGTCTCTACTAAAAATACAAAAAATTAGCTGGACATGGTGGCACGTGCCTGTAGTCCCAGATACTCGGGAGACTGAGGCAGGAGAATTGCTTGATCCCAGGAGACGGAGGTTGTGGTGAGCCGAGATCGTGCCATTGCACTCCAGCCTGGGTAACAAGAGCGAAATTCCGTCTAAAAACAAACAAACAAACAAACAAACAAACAAACAAACAAACAAAAAACTCAAGACCCATCAGTGTTCTGTATCCAGGAAACCCATCTCACATGCAAGGACACACATAGGCTCAAAATAAAGGGATGAAGGAAGATTTATCAAGTAAGTGGAGAACAAAAAAAAGCAGGAGTTGCAATCCTAGTCTCTGATAAAATAGACTTTAAACCAACAAAGATCAAAAGAGACAAAGAGGGGCATTACCTAATGGTAAAACGATCAATGCAACAAGAAGAGCTAACGATCCTAAATATATGCACACCCAAAACAGGAGCACTCAGATACATAAAGCAAGTTCTTAATGACCTACAAAAAGGGTCCAGCTCTGTTGCTTTGGTTGGAGGGCAGTGGTGCAATCACAGCTCACCACAGCCTCAATCTTCTGGGCTCAAGCAATACTTGAGTAGCTGGGACTACAGGCATGTGTCACCATGCCCAGCTAATTTTTTAAAATTTTTTGTAGAGATGGGGTTTCACCATTTTGTCCAGGCTGGTCTTGAACTTCTGGACTTAAGTTATCTGCTCGCCTCAGCCTTCCAAAGTGCTGGGATTCCAGTCATAAGCCACCACACCCAGCCTGAAATTATAATTTTCAATAGAACTATTGGCTATCATTAGATTTGAATTTCACAGATTGAGTCTGGTAAACTCACTGGTGCTTATTTTGCAGACTGTACTACCAGTCTCAGTATTGAACTTTTAGAGATTTCTTAAATAATGTTATGGTATTATCTTGCACGTCGACATTATAATAAATTCCTTCAATGGCAACCCTTGACTAAAGTAATTTTCATAATTACATTGACCTGAAAAAATATCATTGCCAAAGACATTGTGCCCATATATCACAGAAATACAAGTATTGATCATCATGCGAAGGGAGGACTGTGCCAGTGTGTGCTGCAGAAGGTGGGAAGATCTACTGGCTGTTTTTGTTAGAAATTGTTGCAGATTACGTTCCCCAGGAAACAGACTCTGAAATAGGTTTGTGTGCAGGTTTATTGGAGGAGTGCATTTGGGATCAATACTCTGGAAGAATAAAGAAAGTAGAATTGGGCAGAGGGAGAAGTTGAACTTCGAAGCAGTCACAACAAAGTCCTCAGCTTATCCCATGGGCACAGTGGAGATGCGGTAGCCCTAGAATGAACCAAATAGACGCTAAGGGGTCAGTGCCTTATACCTTGATATTGACCATCATCGGACATGGGCTGACCCAGAAGAAGGGTCAGAACTTTGGGTAAAATGACCTTCTTTGGACACCGGCAGTTCTTGAAATGAGGCTCAACTGAGAATTCTCAGCAGTCAATGTTTGCAGCAGCTAGGGGAATGATTGTCTCTGTTCTGAATAGGGCACTCCTTGGCAGCTACTGCAAAAGCTTACTTGAACTACTGAGGAATACAGCATGATTAATATAAACCTAGGATTTCAAACGTACATTATGATGAAAGCCTTATTTTGAGGGAATACACTTTCATTCAAAACCCATCAGAATCAAGCCCAAGATCTCTTATACTCATTAATATCGTCAGGTCATATCGATTAATTCCATGACAATGAAATGTTAGATTTGTGCTATTTCCAGAAGTTTTGTGTAAGACGCTTCAACTTCTGCAGATTCACCACAGTTCTCATACTTAGTATGAGATGAATGCATCTCCAAGATAGAGATATATGGATTCAGGATGAATTTGTTAATAATCATAAAGACAGTTTAAAGCAAAAAAGATGTTTGTTTATAAGGCCCTTTGTCCTGCTGCTGAAGGCAAAATTGTTTAGCTTGGGGTTAGAGCTAAAAGGCTGTGTTGTTAAATGTACTGTTTTACCTCTGTATGGAAACTTTTGACTTGACATCTCAAGAGAGCCATCACAGATGTCTCCTAAGAAAGAGCCGGTTCACATTTTGACTGTAACACCATTGGAATGATCTGATTATAGAATCTCATCCATAAGGAGACAGTGTATAGTGGTTAAAAGCATAGACTGCTCAATTTAGAGCACAGTTCTGTCTTTTTGTTTTGTTTTGTTTTGTTTTACTTAGTGCCCTTGGGAAAATCAAGCTCTCTGAGTCTCAGTTTTCTCATCTCTAAAAATGGGTATAATAATAATATTATAATAATAGTATCTCCCTCATGGCATTTTAAAGATTAATGATGAATATATGTGCATGACAGAGGAAGTGATTTGTAGGTGTTTGCTA
The DNA here is from genome assembly GCF_030222135.1 of Aotus nancymaae. Taxonomy (NCBI): domain Eukaryota; kingdom Metazoa; phylum Chordata; class Mammalia; order Primates; family Aotidae; genus Aotus; species Aotus nancymaae. The sequence goes on from NW_026988435.1 coordinate 29,959,926, forward strand.
TCATACTGTTCAGTGTTTTTTTTTTTTAAATAAGAAGGAGCCAGCTTTTTCTGTATTAAATCTCTATACCATTTTTCAATGCTAGAGGTGCCCCTTTTGCTGTAAGTAATAAGATAAAACAAATAATGTTGATTGCAAGAAAAGTAAATATTTTTGAATAATCTTGGACTTGACATTTGAAGATTTTCCTTAGCCCTCTTCGTATGGATCAGGAAAAGATGTAAAAGACAAAAAAAGTCCTATTCTAGATGTTTGCTGAAAGAGGGTGAGATTGGGAATTTACTTTCGTGAAAAACCTATGTGTCTTGCATCTTTGATATATTATCTCAATTAACCATCAGAACTGTCCCATGTGGTTGGCACTGTGATTTTCTCCTTTCTATAGATGGAAAAAAACAAGACAACAGAGGTTATGAGTAGAAACAAGAGCAGAGTTTTGGATGTGAAAGTCAGTCAGTGTGATGTTATTGCAGTGCTGCAGAGATAGCACCCTGCCATGTAATCACAGTCTGACAAGATGTGTACAGAATACAGATGAGCTGGAGTACTTCCCACATGATGACCAGCTGCAAAGGTGTTTCTTTTGGGGTGACAGCAGAACCATTATCTTTACTTTTTCTGAGACCATCTTTTTTGGGGATTAGCTAGTTATTTCAACAGAATAAAAAGAATGAAAACTCATCTGGCTGAATAACTACTAAATTATTGGGCATATGTCTCTTTAAAAATGTAATGCAAAGTCATTCTTGTGAAACAGCGTTTTTGGTGCTCCCCCACCCCATGCCCCATTAAAGATTAAGTTATCTAAGCAAAAAAGATGTTAACATTTTTGCCAGAGACCCCTGGGAATTAATATATTTTTGTTCCAAGTCACCTTGTATTATAGTTCTCTCTGGATATTTGGAGAAAGAGAAAATAACTTTTGTGGTGAAAATTACTCCACTTGAAGGCTTGTCTCTATCTTTTCTGTTTCAGAACTTTATGTTGATTTACTGTATCGGCTTTTAAAATCTATAATTTGGAATAGAACTACATTTAAATCAGAGAAAAAAGATACATATGTGGCTTTGAAATTTCTAAAATTTTACATTTGGACAGTTCCTCTGCAGTTGCTCAGTTAACATACTTTCTTTTTCTATAAATAAAGTGACTTGCGATCTTTTCTCTATTCTAGGAAGTCTCAAAGCTATCCCCAAGGAGTAAATCTTGACAGAAAAAGAAAAGCAATTTTTTGGGGAGAAATTGTGAAAAAAATTCTTAAATTATTTAAAAATGAACTGATCTAGAAATCATGGAGAAAATGATGTTTTCACTGTGTTTTAAAAATAAAAAAGACTCAGGGGATATGGATGGTCCTTTGCATTTAATAAGCTAAAGAGGTTCAGATGGAGGATGATACAGTATAATTAAAATAAAAGAGGGGAATGACCATGAATCAGTTAGGGTAAATCAAAACAATAAAGACATGAAAAGACTTTTTGTTTATATGAAATCATTTTTCAAAAAGAATTATGTGGCTAGAAGAGAGTAACAGTGAAAAAGATATGTAGAAAAATGTCTAAAATATAAAAAACAGTATGTTTACACAGCTGATAAATTTTCATATAGTGAACATACTAATATATTAATGCCCCTCTCCTGTTTCCTTTGAATATAAGATTAATGCAAAATATTTTTAAAATTTTATCCTCACTGAAAAGTGACACTTTTTTTTTTTACTGAGTCACTTAGAACTATGACCAGATGGTTAAAGAAGATAAATTTTAAGAGTTTTTCAGATTTTAAAAGAAATTGCTGTTGGTTTTCAGTGTGGTTCAGTGAGCTTCATAGTACACATTTGCATATGAAAAATGCTTCCATAATATTGTAGTTAATTTACTGGCAAATGGCTCAAATCTATATTGTGGGTTTACAGTGCCAAAATACCCAGTTGATTTGATAAAGCTACAAGTAAATTTTGGAGTGGAAGAGAAGGGAGTAATAAATCAGTTATCTGTCAACTTGCAGAACAAAGAAAATACTTGCTTACTTCCCCATTACCCCTTTAAACTGGTTAAATTCATATTGTGTAGACAAAAATTTGATTGCATTAGTGATTAGTTATTGATTAATCATCTTATAAAGATTAAATCATTTGATTGCTTTAATTAGTTGATTTTTAAAAATTGGCAGTAAAATCCTTGAAAAACACTAGACCTATGTAAATACAGTCTGAGTACATACGTACATAAAATTTAACCAATATTTGGACACACTATTAAGGCATCTTGTTAAGATATTAAAATAATGACTAAATTATCCAATCACTGAAAAAAATGAGTGATAGACTAATTATATAAAGATGTCTTTTATCCGGCATTTGTGATTAAATGGGTCTGTTATTTGATGAAGGAACAGACTTTCTGGTCATACTATCCAAATCATATTGTGCAGGCATAATGTCTGTTATTTAAATGTAATTTTGATTGCAATAGACATCATTGTTGCTTCTCCAGCATTAATTCCATCACTCCCTGTGATAGAGCAGCTGCTGACCTGAATAACTGATATGATCTCCAGCTTCAGAAGTGGACTCTAATTGGCTCTGCCCAAAACGTAATCTCGTCTCCTCGGTCCTAGTAATTGGTTCAGGAGTGTCACATGACATGACCTGTTCTAATCAGAGTGAAGACCATTGTATTTATTCAAAGTTGTCTCTTTTTTTGTGTGGTGGGGTGTGTCAATGTGAGGCCTCTTTGCTATCTAGTTCCAGGATAAAGCTGACACAGCAGGGTATGCAGAGATTAGTGAATTATAGAGAAATAGACTGGAGTGCTGATCAAACCATGCCAGAAGCCTAAATGTCTTTTGAACTTCATGAGCTGATGCATTCCATTTATTATTAATCAGTTTACTTATTATATTTTTATATATTATATACTTATTACATTATGTTATAAATGTTTATTATATTTATTAGTCAGTTTGTGTTGGGCCCTCTAGTATGTACAGATGAAATAATGTTAAGAGTTTCAATGACTCAACAGCACCATGACCAGGACCTATTATTGGTTTTTCATCTATACTTCCCTACACAAAAACATAAATATGAGACTCCTTTATCCTCCAGCTGCTTCTAAATGGATTTTGAGATACAGACAAGTGTAAAGGTAAAAAGGAAGCTCTCCATATATCCATACCTTAGCCTTGGAAAACCTTCAAATATTTGGACATAGTGCAATTTATTTAACTCTTTATTTTGAAATAATTATAGATTTATAAGAAACTGCAAAAGTAGCACCTAGAGTGCCTTGAATCCTTCCCTTCATTCCCCTCAATGGTGGTTAATATATAATCACAGTTCAATGTCAAAACAAGAAAACTGACATTGGTGTAATACTGAACAATGTTTATTTTTGAGCAGAATTATTTTTGTGTTGAGAGAAGCTTTGAAATAAACACTAATAATTCATTCATTGTTATTACAGCTGGCACATTCATTTGAGTAGGTTAGTAAAATACATATATATGCTGTATTTATGATATAACATATACACATATGTATATATGTGTGTATACGTATACCATACATATGTATATATGCTAGTACACACATGTCTGCATGCAAAAATACATATATCCAAAGGATTAGAGTGTTATTCAAATATTTAGATTAATACATTGTAAATAGTTGTAGCTTTTTTGGGATATATTACTAAGCACATCTGTAATTTATTTTTATTTTTTAATTTTTTTGACACATAATAATTGTATATGTTTTCAGGGCACATGTGGTTTTCTCTTTGTCTTCTAGGACACTAAAACTTTGAATAATTGGTCACTTTATGGTGTCCCAAATGTCAAGTAGGGTTCACTCATTCTTTGTAATTCTTTTTTCTTTATTTTTAACAAATTGAGTTATTTCAAAAGGCCTGTCTTCAAGTTCTGAGGTATTTTTTCTTCTGCCTGATCCGATTTACTGTTAAAACTTTCAAGTGTATTTTAAATTTTACTTAGTGAATTCTTCAATTCTAGGATTTCTGTTTTACACACACACACACATACACTTCTTTGGCAAGTTTTAAATTCATGCTCTGAATTGATTTTCTAATTTCTTTGCACTGTTTATCTGTGTTCGCTTCTATCTCACGAAGTTTTTTTTAATTTTTATTTTTTTGCAGATAGAGTCTCATTCTGTTGCCCAAGCTGGAATGTAGTGGCATGATCTTTGCTTAACGCAACCTATGCCTCCCAGGTTCAGGTGATTCTTCTGCCTCAGCCTGAGTAGCTGGGACTATAGACGCCTGCCACCATGCCCAGCTAATTTTTGTATTTTTAGTACAGATGGGGTTTTGCCACATTGACCAGGTTGTTCTTGAACTCCTGACCTCAAGTGATCTGCTCACCTTGGCCTCTCAAAGTGCTGGAATTACAGGCCTCACCTACCATGCCCAGCCTATCTCACTGAGTTTTAAAAATGTCATTGTATTTATATTTCTTTGGGTATACACCCACCAATAGAATTACTGGGTCAAATGTTAGTTGTTTTAGGTTCTTTGAGAAATCTCCAAACTGCTTTTCACAGTGGCTTAACTCATTTACATTCACTCCGGAAGTATATAAGTATTCACTTTCTCAGTAACCTTGTTAACATCTTATTTTTTGAGTTTTTAGTAATAGTCATTCTGATTGGTGTGAAATAGTATCTCATGGTTTTGATTTGCATTTCTCTAATGATTAGTGATGTTGAATATTTCTTTATATAGCTATTCACCATGTGTATGTCTACTTTTGAGAAGTGTCTATTCATGTCTGTTTTCCATTTTTAAATGGGGTTGTTTGTTCTTTGTTTGTTAATTGGTTTAAGTTCCTTATAGACCCTTGATATTAGACCTTTGTTAATGCACAGCATGCAAATATTTTCTCTCATTTTGTAATTTGTCTGTTTACTTTGTTGATAGTTTATTTTGCTGTGCAGGGCTCTTTAGTTTAATTAGCTCCCACTTTTTTTTGAAATTGCTTTTGGAGACTTATAAATCACTCTACCAAAGTGACAGATGTACGTGTATATTCATTGCAGCACTATTCACAATAACAAAGACATAGAATCAACCTAAATGCCCATAAGTGGTGGACTAGATAAAGAAAATATGGCACTTATACACCATGGAATACTAAGCAATCACATACACACAAAAGCAAAATCATATCCTTTGCAGCAACATGGATGCAGTTGGAGTCCATTCTCCTAAGCAAATTAATGCATGAACAGAAAACTAAATACCATGTATTCTCACTTATAAGTGGGAGCTAAGCATTGGGTACACATGAACATAAAGGTGGGAATAATAGACACTGGAGACTACTAGAGGAGGGAGAGAGAGTGGGGCAAGGGATGAAAAATTGCATATTGGGTACTATGCTCACTACCTGGATGATAGGATCATACTTACCCAGAACCTCACCATCACACAATGTCCCCATGTAAAACCTGCACATGTACTCCCTGAATATAGAATAAAAGTTGAAATTATTAGAAAAAAAGAATGAGTTCACCTAGATTGCTATTTTAAAATAAATTGATTTTTAAAAAATTTAATTTTTAAACTAACACGTAACTAACTGTACATGTTTGGTGTACAGTTCAAACAATTTTAACACATATATAGATTTAAATTTCCATATTATAATCTGGATGAGAAGTTTCGCTACCCTAGAAATTTCCCTTTTGCTTTCCCTTTGTAGTCACCCCTTTACCTCTCCTCCCTCCTCTCAACCCTTGGCTAATACTGACCTATTTTCTGTCATTATAATTTTGCCTTTTAAAGAATGTCATAAAAACAGAATCATAAAGTGTATACACTTTTGAGAGTGACTTTTAGTAGGCATGTCTTTGACATTTATTCAAATTGTTGCATATAAAAGTAGTTCATTCTTTTTTATTGCTGAATAGTATTCCATTCTATGGATGTATCATAGTTTATTTATTCATTGATTTGTTGAAGGACATTTGGGTTTTTTTTTTCCAGTTTCTGGTGGTTATCACTAGAACCGCTATAAAATTCATGTACAGATTTTACTGTGAACACAAGTTTTGATTCCTCTGGTTTAAATTCCCAGGAATGGAATTGCTTAATCATATGGTAAGTATATGTAATTTTATAAGAAACTGCTAAGTTGTTTTCAAGTGTGACTTTGCCATTTTGCATTCCTGCCAGGAATATACAAGAGTTACAGATGGTCTGTCTTCTTGTCAATAAAATTGTTTACTTTTAGCCATTCTAATAGATGTGTGGTGATATCTGCTAGTGATTTAAATTTGCATATCCCTAACAGCTAATGATCATGGTTAAATATCTTTTCATGTTCTTTTTAATAATCTGTATGCCTTCTTTGGTGAAGTTTCTGTTCAAGTCTTTGACTTTTAAAATTGGATTATTTTCATACTGGTGAGTTAAGAAGGTTCTTTATATTTTCTGGATATAAGTACTTGTTGGATATGATTTTCAATATTGTCTCCTAGTCTGTAGCTTATCCTTTTAGTCTCTTAGTAGTATTTTAAACAGAGTGAAAGTGTCTAATTTTGATTAAATATGATTTATAATTTTTTTCTTGTAGGACTAATGCTTTTGATATAATGCCAAAAAACATTTTGCCTAATTGAAGTGATAAAGCTTTTCTCCTGTTTTTTGAAATGTTCTATAGTTTTACATTTCGACTTAGATCTGTGATATTTTTAAGTTAAATTTTCTGTGAGGTATAAGGTTTAAGTTGAGGTTTGTTTTTCATATATGTAAGTACAATTTGTCCATTCATTTGTGGAAATGGTGATCTTTTCACCACTGATTGCCTTTGCACTTTTGTAAAAAAAATCAATTGGCTAAAAGGAATGAAAAGACAAACCACAGACTATGAGAAAATATTTGCAAAAAATACCTTATAAAGAACTGTGACCCATAATATGCAAATCACTCTTAAAATTCAATGATAAGAAAACAAACAATCCAATTAAAAATGGGCAAAAGGCATGAACAGTCAACAAAGAATATGTATTGAAGGAAAATAAACATAGGAAAAGATATTTCGTATTGTATGTCATTTGGGAATTGCAAATTAAAACCATGATATATTGCTATACAACTGTTCCCTGTCACTATAGACAACTATTAGGACAGCAGAGATTCATAACACTGAACACAAATGCTGGTGAGGATGTGGTGCAAGCAGGATGCTCTTTCATTCATTTCTGGTCAGAATGCAAAATGGTACAGCCACTTTGGAAGATAGTTTAGTAGTTTCTCACAAACCTAAACATACTTTTACCATACAACCTAGCAGTTGTGCTCCTTGGTATTTATACAAATGCTCTGAAAACTTATATCCACACAAAAGCATGTACCCAGATGTTGTTAGCAAGTTTCTTCATAATTACTAAAACTTGGTAGCAACGAAATATTTTTTAATAGTGAATAGATAAATAAACCATAGTATATTCAGGAAATGGAAAATTATTTAGCACTAAAAATAAATTATTCAGCACTAAAAAGAAATTATTCAGCTGTCAAGCCATGAAAAGATATGGAGGAAACTTAAATGCATATTATGAAGTGTGGAAAAATCCAATCTTAAAGTGCTAACCTGTTGTAGAGGGTGCAACTATATGACATTCTAGAAAAGGAAAAACTATGGAGACAATAAAAATATCAGTGGTTCCAGGGCCTTGTGAGGATAGAGAGGGATGAATGAATACAGCACAGATGATTTTTAGAAAAAAAGATCAATTGTCCGTATATGTAGGAGTCTACTTCTGGACTCCATTCTGTTTCATTGCTTTATTTTATTTATTTATTTATTTTTGAAATGGAGTCCTGCTCTGTCACCCAGGCTGGAGTGCAGTGGTGCGATCTCAACTCACTGCAACCTCTGCCTCCTGGGTTTAAGTGATTCTCTTGCCTCAGCCTCCTGAGTAGCTGGGATTGCAGGCACCTGCCACCATGCCTGGCTAATTTTTTTGTTTGTTTGTTTGTATTTTTAGTAAAGATGGAGTCTCACCATGTTGGCCAGGCTGATCTCAAACTCCTGACCCTAGATAATCCACTACCTCAGCCTCCCAAAGTGCTGGGATTACAGGTGTGAGCCACCACACCCCACCTGCTTTATGGTTTTATCCCTCCACCAGTACCATAAGATAGCCTTATAGTCAGATTGTCTATTTCATAATATAGCTTTGTAGTAGGCTGTCTATAGTAGTGTTCCCAGTGTCATGGACTACTTCCAATTTGTTCCTTTAATGTGAAGTTTTGTGTTACTTCTTCTGAGTCATCTTCATCCTATTTGTCACTACTACATTCCTTACTTATGTCAATCAGTTCACCTTCTATCAGTTCTTCTGGCTGCATATTTGGCATTCCTTGAAAGCAGTAGTGTATTAATCTGTTCTCACACTGCTATAAAGAACTACTGGAGACTGGGTAATTTATGAAGAAAAGAAGTTTAATTGACTCACAGTTCTGCTTGCTTAATAGGAAGCATGACTGGAGGCCTCAGGAAACTTACAGTCATGGCAGAAGGTGAAGGGGAAGCCATCACCTTCTTCACATGGCAGCAGGAGAAAGAGAACAAAGGGGGAAGTGCTACACAACCAGATCTCATGAGAACTCATTCACTATCATGAGAACAGCAAGGGAGAAGTCTGCCTCCATGATTCAGTCACCTCCCATCAGGCCTCTCTTCCAACACATGGGGATTACAATTTGATATGAGATTTGGGTGGGGACAGAGAGTTAAACCCTATAAAGCAGTGTCAACATTCTATCATCAGCTATTTCCACTGTAACTACATCTGTGTTGCATTCAAATTTCACTTCACTTCTTTCTATGCTCTCATCTTTGTTGGACAATTTTCTCTTTTCATTATCCATTTTCAAAATGTCACATACGTTTATCACTGGGGGACCAGGAGACAACATGATTACATTCCTTGCTATCTGTGCATAGATTGCATAACAGTTGTACAGTAATAATCACTGATAGACATTAAAATAAGTTATTGATTAGTCGTGTATCATAATGCATATCTATTATTTATATAGTGATTTGTGGACTAAAATACTAGAAGAAAAACTTGTACTTTATGGAATTATTCACAACATGTATACTATAGTAACTGAAATTTGAACAGCATTGTTGGGAGACTAATATATTTAATTAAACAGTGGTAGCTGAAAGTAATGTATATTGGAACTGTTCAAAGTCTTGATATGAACAGCATTCAAAGTCAGCTATTCTTGGTCTATAAGTATGAGCATTTATTGCCATAAATTTCCCTCTGAACACTGCATTAGCTACTGTATTTGTTCATTTTCACGCTGCTGATAAAGACATATCTGAGACTGGGCAATTTATAAAAGAAAGAGGTTTAATGGACTTACAGTTCCATGTGGCTAGGGAGGCCCCACAATAATGGCAGAAGGTGAAAGCCATGGCTCACATGGTGGCAGACAAGAGAAGAGAGCTTGTACAGAGAAACTCCCCCTAATATGATTATGAGACTAATTCACTATCATGAGAACAGCACAGGAAAGACCTACCCTATGATTCAATCACCTCCCACCAAGTCCCTCCAACAACATGTGGGAATTTAAGATGAGGTTCTGATTGGGACAGAGCCAAACCATATCATTCTGTCCCCACCCCCTCCCAAATCTGATGACCTTACATTTCAAAACCAATCATACCTTCCCAACAGTCCTCCAAGTCTTATTTCAGCATTAACTCAAAAGCCCACAGTCCAAAGTCTCATCTGAGCCGAGGCAAGTCCTTTCTGCCTATGAGCCTGTAAAATAAAAAGCAAGTTAGTTAATTCCTAGATATAATGGGGGTACAGCCATTGGATAAATATGGGCATTCCAAATAGGAGACACTGACCAAGACAAAGGGGCTACAGACCCCATGCAAGTCCAAAATCCAATGGGGCAGTCAAATCTTAAAGCCCCAAAATGATCTTTTTTGACTGCATGTCTTAAATCCAGGTCATGCTGATGCAAGAGGTAGGTTCCTATGGTCTTGGGTAGCTCTGCCCCTGTGGCTTTGCAGGGTGTAGCCTTCCTTCTGGCTGCTTTCATGGGCTGGCATTGAGTGTCTGTGGCTTTTCCAGGCACACTGTGCAAACCTGTTGATAGATATACCATTCTGGGGTTTGGAGGACACTGGTCCTCTTCTCACAGCTCCATAGTCAGTGCCACAGTTGAGACTCTGTGTGGGGCCTCCAACTCCACATTTCTCTTCTTCACTTCCCTAGCAGAGGTTCTTAAAGAAGGCCTTGCCTCTGCAGCAAACTTGCCTGGACATCCAGATGTTTCCATATGTTTTCTGAAATCTAGGTGGAGGTTCTCAAACCTTAATTCTTGACTTCTGTGCACCCACAGGCTCAACACCACATGGAAGCTGCCAAGGATTGGGGCTTGCATTCTCTGAAGCCATGGCCCAAGCTGTACTTTGGCCCCTTTTAGTCACAACTGGAGCAGCTGGGACACAGGACAGCAAGTCCATAAACTGCACACAGCACAGGGACCCTGAGCCCAGCCCACAAAACCATTTCCTTTTTTTAGGCCTCTAGACCTGTGCTAGGAGGAGCTGCTGTGAAGACCTCTGACATGCTCTGAAGACATTTTCTCCATGGCGTTGGAGATTAACATTTGGCTCCTCATTACTTATGCAAATTTCTGCAGCCAGCTTGAATTTCTTCTCAGAAAATTGGATTTTCTTTTCTATTACATTGTCAGGCTGAAAATTTTCCAAATTTTATGCTCTGCTTCCCTGATAAAATTGAATGTCTTTAACAGCACCCAAGTCACCTCTTCAATGCTATTCTGCTTAGAAATTTCTTCTGCCAGATACACTAAACCATCTCTCTCAAGTTAAAAGTTTCACAGATCTTTAAGGCAGGAGCAAAATGCCACCAGTCTCTTAGCTAAAATATAAGAAGAGTCACCTTTGCTCCAGGTCCCAACACGTTCTTCATCCCCATCTGAGACCACCTCAGCCTGGATTTCATTGTCCATGTCATTATCAGCATTTTGGTCAAAGTCATTCAACAAGTCTCTAGAAAGTTCCTAACTTTCCCACATTTTCCTGTCTTCTGAGCCCTCCAAACTGTTCCAACCTCTGCCTGTTACCGAGTTCCAAAGCTGCCTCCACATTTTTGACTATCTTTTCAGCAGCACCCATCTTTACTGGTACCAATTTACTGTATTAGTCTACTTTCACACTGCTGATAAAGAGAGTGGGCAATTTACAAAATAAAGAGGTTTAATGGACTTACAGTTTCATGTGGCTGGAGAGGCCTCATAATCATGGTGGAAGGTAAAAGGCATGTCTCATGTGGTGGCAGACAAAATAAGAGAGCTTGTGCAGGGAAACTCCTCCTATGTAATCATCAGATCTTGTAAGACCTATGCATTATCATGAGAATAGCACAGGAAAGACCTGCCCCAATGATTCAGTTACCCCCCACAACACATGGGAATTCAAGATGGGATTTGGGTGGGGGCACAGTCCAACCATATCAGCTACATTAACAAATTTTGATGTGCTATACTTTAATTGTTGTTCACTTCAAATTATTTTTTAATTTTCTTTGGGATTTTTTTTGACCCACGATTTACTTAGTTTTGGTCAAAAGAAGTTTGTTGTTTAATTTCTAAGGGTGTAGAATTGTCCTGTTATATTTCTGTTATCTATTTCTAATTTATTCCATTATGTCAGAGAGCATTCTTCGTATGGCTTAAGTTCTTTGTTAAGGTTTGTTATACAGTTTTACAATCCCAGATATAGTCTATTTTTGTATCTGCTCCATGTGTATAGAAAGAAAATCTATGCTGCTATTGTTTGGTGGAATGTTTTATAAATGTCACTTAATTATAGACATTAGATGGTGTTGGTCAGTTGTTTTATATCCTTGATGACTTTCTGTCTACTATGTTATTGCCTGCTGGGAGAGGAGTTTTGAAGACTCCAATTATAATTGTGGACTTAACTATTTATTCTTTCAGTTCTGTCAGTTTCTACTTCATGTATTTTGAAGCTCTGTTCTTAATTGCATATATTTTTAGGATTGTTTTGTCTTTTTGGTGAATTGATTCTTTTGTGGTTATGTAATCTGCCTTTCTATCCCTGATATTTTAAATCTCTGAAGTCTTATTTTGTCCAATGTTAAGTGTACCACTCCAGCTTTATTTTGATTAGTATTTTCATGATATGTCTTTCTCTATTGTTTCACTTTTAAATGCTATTGTTCATTACAATGAGTTTCTTGGAGACAGCATATTATTGGATCATTAAAAAAAATCCATTCTGACAACTTCTGTCTTTTAATTGACATACTTGGATCATTTACCATTAATGTAATTTGCTGATATTTGAGTTTAAGTTTACCATTTATTATGTGTTTTATTCTATTTTTTGTCTTTGTATACTTGCTTCCCTTTTCCTGCTTTATTTTGTCTTATCTGAACATTTTGAAATTCAGTTTAGTTCATCTAATGTAGTTTTGCTATTTTTCATATAGTTTGTTTTATGATTGCTGTAGGAATTATAATATGCATGCTTACATTTTTGCAGTCTACTTAGAACCTTTTTTCTACTTCAGATGGAATTCAGACACCACATAGATTCTAAAATGATTGCTTTTTAAAAAAACTGAATCTTTGATTAAACATTTAATGCAGATCGATCATCATAATTTTTCTTATGTCTTAGAAATATATTACCAAACAGATAGATATTTGGTAAGTTAAAGAAAATACTATTTTACTCTAAAATTTAAACATATCTATTATAATATCACTACTTTAGAAATAAGCTATTTGTTAAAATAATTTGATGTGTGTAGAGCAGAGGCTTACAAATACTGAATGTATTCATGAATACAAAATTTGATTTGCATGAATTTCCCCACTCCAAGTAACTAAGTGAGTGAATTATCATATGCTAAACATAGAACGTGAGTTTTCTGTAAATCAAAACTTATTCACAGAAAACCTTTCATTTGTGATACTTCTTAAAGTTAGTTTCCAGAAAAAGAAAATAACCCAATCATGACTTTTTGATAAAGTTAATGTAAATTTTGTCTACCTTTTAATTTCTAATAATATTTTAGAGCAGGAACTCAAAGTATGGCTTTTATTACAATACCAATTAGCATGCATGTGTTGCTTATTTTCCTATTTTAAGTGCTACTTCTAAATAACTATATAAAATTAATTTCTTTTTAATATGAGAAAACTGACAAATGGAGAAGTTGAATAAGTTTCCTAGGATCAAACACCTTGAATAAAAGAGGCTGGCTGAAAATTGAGTAGTATGGCTTCACAACTCACACTTGAAGCACCATATTATCTGATCCTTAGAGGAGAGGGCAGTAGTATCTTGGTATTCTCAATTTAGGAATCTTTAAATTATTTTTAAAAAGAAGGGCAATATGTTGTACATGTGTCTTCGTGTGAGTGCCAGTGTGTGTGCTATGTATGTATGTTTCTGTATAATTTTTGATCACAATAAGTTTTTAATTTGGTTAAGTATTTTGTGTTGCTTCCATAATGAGAAAAAGATTCTGTCAGGCATTAGTGTATTCTAATGCTTTGATGTTTACTTTCAGGCTTCCCTTTGATCTCTTTACATATTGATATGTGTACAACTAGAATGAGACAACCATGTCTTGAATGTCACATCTAAGAAGGGCCACAAGATTAGAGTCTTAAAACTATAATGAGCAGAACCCAAGTCGGTAACATTATGAAACCAACTAAAATGCCCATTAATCAATGAGTGGATAAACTGTGATATATATGTATGATGGAATATTATTCAGCCATAAAAATAAATGAATTAATAGTATTCTCAGTGACCTGGATGAGATTGTGAGATTGAAGACTAGTATGCTAAGTGAAGCATCTCAGGAATGAAAAACCAAGCATCATATGTTCTTACTGATACATGGGAGCTTAGTTATAAGGATGTAAAGGCATAAGAATGATACAACAGACACTGGGCACTTGGGAGGAAGGATGGGAAAGGGGCAAGGGATAAAAGACTACAAATAGGGTACAGTGTATACTGCTCAGGTGATGAGTACACCAAAATGTCACGAATCACCACTAAAGAATTTACACATGTAACCAAACACCACCTGTACCCCAATAACCTATGGAAAAATAAAATGAATTTGTAGCAACAGTCCAAATTAATAGCTATAACAGAAGTGCAGTTTCCGGATAGACCAATGGATAATACATTGCTTCACTTGCAAGACATCCTGGTTATAATGCAGAAGAGAAATGCGATTGTTGGGATAGGCTAAGTTAGCCTGTAGCAACAAACAACTCCATAACTTTAGTGGCTCACGAAGGAAAAGAGTATCTCTCGTTCGCACTACATATCTATCACAGCTCTGCTCCACATTGTATTCACTCATGCTGTTGAGGCAAAAGGAAGGAAAGATCATGAACTGCAGGAGCAGGGCACTAAAAGGAGTTGGGAGAAAGAATATTTGGGAAACAGTAATATATTCTATTAGAACAATTAATGGAATTATCTCTCAGAAGAGTCCCGGGCTGAGTAAAAAAACTAGCTTCTATTTCTCTCTCTGCTGCCTCTTAACACTTGGACAAATTAATCTTCAACCTCTCTGAGCTTCATTTTCACAATCAAGAAAATAAGGGGATGGGGTCCCATGACTCTTAAGGTGCCTCCAGCTTGGAAGCTGTGTGATCAGAGGCTCCTGATGGTTATAATGGGGACCCTTTCACCAGTCAGAACCTGGAGCACATCACCAAAGTTTTTCTCCACAAACTATTCTGAAAGACAAATACCACATGTTCTCACTTATATGTGGAAGCTAAACAAGAAATTGCACTCATGGAGATGAAAATAGAATGATGGTTACCAGAAGCTGGGAAGGGTAGTGGAGAGTGGGTATAAAGTGGGGATGCTTAATGAGTACAAAGAATACAGTTAAATAGAATGAATAAGGTCCAGTATTCGGTAGCACAATAGGATAACTATAGTTAACAATAATTTATTGGATATTTAAAAATAACTAAAAGAGTGAAATTGGAATATTCCTAACACAAAGAAATGATAAATGCTTGAGGTGATGGATACCCCAATTATGCTGATGTTATAATTACACACTGTATGCCTATATCAAGATATCTCATATATCTTATAAATATATGCAATTATATACCCATAATAATTAAACATTTTTTAAAAGGAAAAAAGTCACTCTTGTATACATTAATTTATCTGACTTTAGCAAAAAGAGCTAGGTTTTATGCAATTTTCCTTTTGTACCAGTGAGATAAAAATTTCATTTTGAACAAAGGTGGAGAGGTGGCCAGCTGCAGTAGCTCATTCACTCACGCCTGTAATCCCAGCACTTTGGGAGGCCAAGGCAGGTGGATCACGAGGACAGGAGTTTGAGATTAGCCTCGCCAACATGGCGAAACCCTGTCTCTACTAAAAATACAAAAAATTAGCTGGGCGTGGTGGTGGGCACCTGTAATCCCAGCTACTCCTGAGGCTGAGGCAGGAGAATCACTTGAACCCCTGAGGTGGAGGTTACAGTGAGCTGAGATTGTGCCACTGCACTCCAGCCTGAGCAACAGTGTGAGACTCCATCTCAAAAAGGAAAAAAAAAAAAAAGGTAGAGAAGTAAGCTTTGACAGAGATAGCTAATCTGATCTCTGATTTTGTTTTGTTAAAAGCTTTGATTGCTAATAATAGTCACTTTTTGTGTGTAAATTTTTTTCTCTTTCTAATGTTTTCATCAGAACTTTCAGCAAATATACCCTTCTTCACATGATTTTACAGTGTACTTCTGGCTCATAGATTTAATCACACAATATGAATTATTTAAATCAGTAAGAATTATTAAGGAGGAATTAATCTCAATATTTTCCTCTTGTTCTCAGAATAGTGCACATGTTCCCTGCCCCCCTTTGTTTTGAAGAGAAGATGGAAAATGTGGATGTTAAATCCAGCATGGCACACAAATAATATGGCAAGGAAGTCAGTCAATAAGGATTGAAAAAGAAAATACATAGGGTTGGAAATTTTATCATTTCCTAGGAAAATTGAATAAATTATTCAAAAATTAGTTGACAGCATTTTTATTAGATATAACTTTTTTCTTTTGTTTAAGAGTTGGAAGATTTCAGACCAAAGCAGAAGCACATACAGGCAGATTGAAATAATTAACACACAGTTCAGACAAGCTTTGCATGCTTGCATAGCCCAGAGTACGTTAGTTAGAATGATGCTTTGCTCTGGTAATAATGGTTAACAGATGATTGCCATCCTGGAGGAGATGGAGATGGGGAGACAGACAGACAGATAGATGAACAATTAATTTGACAGATAGATGAACATTTAATTTGATAACCGTAAATATATCAAGTTGTACAGGAAGTCAGAGCAATTAATGGTTAATCCCGACCAAGTAGCTGGGAAGGAAACATCATAGAGAAAAGCACAAAAGTCTGAATGCTTGTGTCAATGATCTAGAACTAGAGAAGAATCCAGTGTGCCTAGAAAATAGAGTGTCAGATAGAGCAGTAGGAGAGGCCCTAGGCAATATGCTACTGAAGAAGATCTTGGATACTGAGCTGAGGAGTTTTTGCTTTTTTGGAAAGGATGAGATGTAGAAAGCAGGGTAGATGAGAGACTTTATCACTAATGGTCTGTCTCTTATTGGTGAGTAGACATCAATTAGTTTTGATCAAAATGCTGAATTTGATACACAAAAATTTATTGATCAAAAATATCTTGATATGGAATATAATTTATATCAAATTTTATTTTACATTAGACTCCATGGTTTTTCGTCTCCTATCTCTTCCCAATATGTTACTTTCAGATAGTGATTTATTTAAAAAAACCTACAAATTTACTTCTCTGACTGATTCTGTGACATTTGCACATACACACGTTCACACAAATAAAAGAAAAGAAAAGAAAATTGGGCACAAGAAGATATTTTTTCCATACTAGCTTTTGAGAGAAAACTGAAATAGATTATTCAACCACTATATACAAAATTGAAGCAGTAAGATATTTTCATGCAAAAAAATTTCTCCTTTTCAAGAAATGTTATGCTTTTAAAGGAAATAAAGATATGTTCTAAAGCCATAACTTTGTCCTACAGAGAATTTGAAGAAAGCCAGTTTTTCTATGATGATGTTATCCAGAATTTTAATTACATAATTAAAGAAGATTTACTATGATTAGGAAATATCAGGGCATTCATTTAGAACAAGATAAATTGTAGATTCACAAAAGAAATTCACACCCTTCTATAGATGTTCGAAGGCTTTTGTATGTCCATGCAGAGGTTTAGAACAAATTCATTCAAGCCCTTAAATGGTAAATAATCCTAACATGAATATCAGTTCATTCCTAAAAAATCATTGTTTTTGGAAGTTTGAAATAAGATTAAATCAATTTTTATTTAAGACCTATAAACAGTTTTGATTAAGCAACCAAATTCTCTTTCAAAATAAAGCTAACAGCCACAAAGAATGATATGTATGTAAAGGAAAATCCTCAGCATTCTTTTGCAGCTGTGTACTGCTTGGCTGGTAGATGGCTCTAATATGAATTTGGACCTCTGCCAATGTGCTTGCTGCATTGAATGACATACAGACACCTGCACTGATAGCCATAAGATTCATGCTGTTGTATCAGTGTCATACCTCACTGACCTAACAAGTTAGTACAAACCTAGCAATTAAGAAAAACACACACACACTCAAAAAAGACTAGCTGGGGATCTGGTATTTATTAGTTTGTATCCTGGGCAGAAATCTCCCATACAGAACCCTTTTGGCACTCCAGATCTGGGCATCATATTTTCAACAAAAATTTGAGTTCCTTCTATGTCCCAGTGAGGAGAAAGCTGTAGACAGCATGGGGAAGGCTCCTGCTGTAAGATAATTTATAAGACAGACATTAATGAAATAGTAAAGAGGGAAATAAGATAATTACAGATTGTAACCATTGCTATGAAGAAAATCAGCAAGGTGATGCCTAAGAGAGTAACCAGGGCAAGGCTTTATGGAGAGAGTAATAGGAAGAAGAAATAAAATCGTACAGTTGAGGTTAAGACTCAAGAATGAGAATGTGCTTGACATCTAAAAAGCCATGAAAAAAAATTCCAGAGGAAGGGCAAAACTCCTGCAGAGGAAAGGACCTTTCATTTGTTCAGCAAATACTGTTATGCAAAAACTAACCAGAATGACAAGGAGTTAAGAAATTCATGATCTGATAGCTTTTGTTCGGGAACTATCTTCGCCACATCCTGAGACTGTGGAGTGGCATTGATGGTACCTATATTTCAAATTCACTTTTGCAGCTCACGCGTCCTTTGAGACCGCTTGATTTTTAAGAATCAGGTGAGATTAGCTAGAACATCTTCCCACTGGGAGTAAAAGATTGGGAGGTGGAGCAGCACAGGAAGGAATCCTAGATAAAAATGTGGTTCACATTTTTCCTAGTTTTTTTCTGGCTTGGAGTCTTTAACTTTGCTGAAGAAATGTAGGAAATGGCATATTTAGCCATTTTGAGAATTCTTATCTTTTTTCTCACCAAGTTGCTCCCAATGTGAACTATCAAGCACACAAGGCATTTGTGTAAAGTTGTCAATATTACCAAAGTCATAGGGTAATAGAAAGGAAGGTTACCGCTCAACTTTATAGCAGATGAACTGTGGAGCTGAATATTTCATATTCTGCATCCATGGAGTCCCTTGAGCATTTCCATTAACTCAGATTCTAGGTTTCTTTCTCATCTCTTTTCTTCTTCCTTTTAAAAAATTGAAGCAGTTTTAGATGAGGAATAATAATTGTATACATTTATGGGGTACAATGTGATGCTTTGAGATATATACATACACACATTGTGGAATAATTGAATCAAGCTAATTAACATATCTATCACCATCTACTTATTATTTTGTATGTTTGGTGAAAACATTTAAAACCTACTCAACAATTTTGAAATATACAGTACATTATTATTAACAATGGTCTTCATGCTGTACAATTGTTTCAGTTAGATAGGAGGTATAAGTTTTAGTGATCTTCCCCTTTAACTTCTCCCAGCAACTCCAACAAAACCCTGCTTAGCTGCCTTTAAAGATGCCAACATTTACTCCTTCTTTCAGGGCTGGGCACTGACGGTTGGAATGATGGTGGCTGTTGGCTTGGTGTGACTTGAAAGTCTAGCCTGCCCCAGAGTATTTCTGTTAGTGGTCAGACAAGAGTGTCTGCAATTCGTACTATTACAGCCTTTCCTCTCTCTTGCTCATGACTTCTAGAAGAGCCCTAAGTCTGCTGCCCAGAAGAAGAAAACCTCATAACCAACTTTCATGCCCCACCAGTCATTACAATTTTTTTAAAGGGAAAAGTAATTCTTCAGGTTGGTTGGAGATTAGAGACAAAGAAGGGGAGGGATGGAAAAATAGCTCAAGCTTCTACCAGGAAAGCAGTGTGATCCATGTTGGTTCAACTCTGATGGCTAGGGTAAGAGTGGGAGTATGTTTAGATACAGGACAAGGTGGCTTTGTAGGTATGGAATAGAAGCAGGAACTCCAAAGGACAGGTTTGTGCATGCGTGTGGTACATACTGTGCAGAGGAGAAAAGATACTGGCTTCTCAGCTTTGTGTATGGCTGCTTCTGATCCTATAACCCAGTCTGACTAAGTGACCTTGCCTGACCTTAGAGGAATTTTGCAGATGGACTACCTCACGAGCTTAGCAAAGCAAAGTAGCTTGGATAATTCTATATTTTAGGTAGAGGCAAGAATCTGTACTAAATATAAAGGTTTGCTGCCTTGCTTTTTATTTGCCCCTAAGAATTTTTACAGTCAATATAATCTATAGTTTTTCCCCCAGAAGGACTTAGTAGATTACGTACTTAATATTGATTTATTTAAATTTCTAGTTTTAGCAGAGAGAGATTTCTCTTTAGTCTTTCCACAGACAGGTAAAATGCTGAGTTAAACACGTAAGGAGTCCAAATTAAAGGAATATGGATTTTTTGGTATCTTATTTATCTTTAGAACGTTTAACAATACTCTTTCTTTAAATAGGGAACTTGTGAATCATTGAGATTGGGATGTAATAATTTATATATACATTTGTGACTTACTTTTAGGATTTTTAAAATTATGAATTTATCTTGATTTCCACTTTAGTTTACAAATTTTGGAAAAGCTGGTATTGATTTTCTTATATGTGTGAAGAAAACAATCATTTCTGAATTTATGTCTAAAGTATTAAAGCACACTGAATGGTATAAAAACAAAATAAAAAGTGCCTTGAAACCTTCTATCACTACTCAGAATGATCCACTATTAA
This sequence comes from Aotus nancymaae, assembly GCF_030222135.1. Taxonomy (NCBI): domain Eukaryota; kingdom Metazoa; phylum Chordata; class Mammalia; order Primates; family Aotidae; genus Aotus; species Aotus nancymaae. The sequence continues at coordinate 29,980,322 of NW_026988435.1, forward strand.
TATATTGGTCTACTTTCTTGTCTTTTTTCTATTCTGGTTTATTAGTGCATATATAAATATACATACTAACATACTTAAGATGTATATATATTTATACCTAAAACAAATTTGTAATATTCTGAATAAATAGTTTTAAATGATGCTTTGTTACCTAACAATTGTCATTGGGTTTTTCTCAAAAACATGAAATTTAAAGCATCTGGAGGAAAAGAATATATGGAGGCTTCATATTTTATCTTACCATCCCATGCTGTTGGGTATTTTAGCCATTTCCAATTATTTGTTATTTAATATTATAATGAATATTTTTTAATATAAAGTTCTATTTCCCTTTGAAATATTTAATGGGTCAGAGGACATGAATGACTATTTAAAAAATATATTTGATGCATATTTTAAATTGACCTCTGGAAGGAGTCTATCAGTTTCTCTCTTCATGGTGTATAAAGCATCATTTCATTGTATTCTTATGGACATGGAGTAATATGATGCTATGAACAACTTTGCCAGTTTTCTGGGCAAAGCTCTCATGTTTATAAAAATTATTTTAATCTTTTCATCTCTGACTGCTACATTATTACCTCTGTAAGAAATATTCTTTATCCTTCTCCTTTTTTAGTCTTGAAAAATAGTCATAATACTTGCCTCATAAGGAAATTGGGAAACACAAATATGCATAAAATGCTATATAAGTATTAGGAATTATTGTTTGTAAGCCATTATGGTGATAATGAGAAATCTGCATAAATGATAGTCAATTGCAAAGAACATACCCTATGTTTTGATATCCTAATCTTAGACAGATGCTCCTGGTGCCTACATTGCCTTTATTCAGCTCTCTTCTGATTTTAACTACAGTGTGGTGGACAGTTTGTGAAAGCTCGAATTCTTCTCTTTCTGCTAGGATCTTGATGGAAGATCTTGCAGGTATCTCTTACATTCTTCCCCAGGGTCTTTTCCAACACAGAGATCTCCCAGCTGGCTTGAATTTTGCTGCCTAAAGGTGCAGGGATTGAGGAGGGATGAATCCCCAGAGGACACCCTTCAACCAATGGGAGATGGGAGGTAGTGGAAAAATGTTCCAATCTCCTATATTTCTGGTAGACAATTCTGGGAGGGCTTCCAGCTATGCTTCTCAGAGCTTCTGGCAGAGTACCACTCTTGTTGCCTACAGCAGAAACCTCAATAAAGCACCATATAATGGCTTTTCTCTTTCTGTGTCTGACTCTCTCTCCGCCCTCATTCCTGTTTCCTAGGATCAGCTTGGAAATAAACTAACTGCAACCAAGTCTTTGTTGTAGGCTCTTCTCTGAGGGAAACCTGAACTACGATATCGTCCCTTTTCCTTCTTTTCCAACAATGCAGAGCTCTTTCCCATTCCCTTGGAGAACATGCAGTTAACTAACTCAGCCATTGCATATTGAGGGTCAGTCCTATGCCAAGCACTGCTTTATGGAAGATGTGGAGACAGACTCAGATTCTGGCCATTTTGGAGCTACATTCTAGTGGGGCAGGCAGAAAATGAGCACAATAAGTAAGCAACATGTTGGACTTCAGAAGTGCTAAGGGCAAGAAAGGAAGAAAGGTAGGAAATGACTGGGGAAAGGGGTGCATTGCAATTTCAGAGGCTTTATTGAGGTCTCATTTGCACAAATATCTCAAGAAGGTAAGTCACATCAAGACATGTCGGAAAAATATTCCATCTGAGAAAACGGCAAATGCCTTAGCCCTAAGGTAGGACACTTCTGGAACATTTAGGAATGGTGAGAAGACCATTGTGGATGAAGAGAGGTGAAGGAGAAGGAGGTGCTATTGTCAGAGAGGAAGCAAGGTACTAGATAGGTCACATAGGAACCTTTAGGTCTTTGGTATTTACCTTAAGTTTTAAAATTTATTTAGTTATTTATACTTTATGCAAATTAGCAGTGACAGGGAAGCTATGACTTTATCTATTGGGGTCCTAAAATTGATATATAATACTTGTACATATTTTTGGGGTACATGTAATGTTTTGATGCCAGTGTAATGATCAAATCCAGGTAATTGGGATGTCCATCACCTCCAATATTTACCTTTTCTTTGTACTGGGAGCATTACCATTCTTTTCTTCTAGCTTTTTTGAAATATACAATAAATTATTGTTAGCTAACGCTAAATTGAATTATTGTTAGTTATAGACTGAATTGTGTCCCCCATAAAAAATGTATATGTTGGAGTCCAAATTAAAGGAATACAGATTATTTGGTATCTTATTTATTGTCAGAACATTTAGCAATCCTCTTTCTTTAAATAGGAACTTGTGAATCATTGAGATTGGGATGTAATAATTTGTATACCAGGATTTTTAAATCCTACTGTGCTATCAAATGCTATAACTTATCCCTTCTATCTAACTGTATATTTTAAGTTCTATGGGGAATTACTGAAGAATATTGAGCAGAAGAATCTCAAGGTCAAATGGATTATTCTGGCTGCTATGTGGAGAATAGTCTTCTGGAGAACAAGGGTGAAGAAGCCAGTTATGACTTATTGCAATAATCCAGGAGAGATATTATGGCAATTTGAACCTGAGTCTTAGCAGTAGAGGTGGTGAGAAGCGTTGAATTCTATATATTGTGAAGCTGGAGTTGATAGAATTTGCTGATGGATGGGGTGGAGGGTATGAGAGAGGTAAGGAGGCATGGACAGTTCCAGTGTGTTTGGGCTGAGAAACTAAAATAATTATGGTTGCCATTTACTAAGCTGAGGAAGCAAGCAGGAAGAGAACATTGGAGGGGTGTATGGGAGCTCAATTTTCTACATATGAAACATGTTTCCTATTTATTACTCTCCAGGAGGAATGTCAAGGAAAATAGGTGGTTGCATATATGAGTCTGGATTTAAGAAACAAGGTCAGAGCTAGACAGGTAAATTAGGGGGTCACTAGTATGTAGATGATATTTTGAAACCTTGGAACTGGAAGAGATTTGCAAGGGAGTATGTATAATAGAGAAAAGAAGAAATTCAAGGATGATATATTAGTTTTCTAGAGCTTTCATAACAAAATACCACAGACTGGATGGCTGAAACAACAGAAATTAATTTTCTTGCAGTTCTGTGGGCTGAAAGTCCAAGATCGAGGTGCCAGCAGGGCTCTCTGGAGGCGTCTCTCCTTGGCTCGCAGATATCTGCTTTCTCACTGTGTTTTCACATGTTCTTTCCTGTGCATGTGCATATCCCTGGTGTCTTCATCATCCTATAAAGATACCAGTCATATTGGATTAGGGGGCCTCTCCCATATACCCTCATTTAACCTTAATATTACCCCTTTAGGGGCTCTATTCCCAATACAGTCATATTTGAACATACTGGGGGATAGGGTGTCAACATATACTTTTTTTGGCTAGGGGGACACAATTCAGTCTATAACACATGGATATCTTGGACATTCTGAAATTAGGATGGTGGGTAGATAAGAAAAAATGATCAAAAAAGACTGAGATGGAGAGGACAGAGAGGTTTAGAGAAAAAATTGGAGATATATGAAACAAGGAAAGTACTTTGAAAAAGAAAAGGGAACAGTTGTGTCAGAGGCTGCTTATATGTCAAGTAAGAGAAAGACAGACTGAATATTGAATTTAGAAATGTGGAGGCCACGGTTACCTTGATAAGATTAGTTAGTGGTAGACTGGTTGGGGTGAGCCTCTAACTGGAGTGAATTCAGGATTAAATAAAGGAAGAAAAGTCAGAAGCAAGAAAGAAAGACAGCTCTTTCAAGGAGTTTTAAAAACCAGTTGCCTAAGAACTTCATGTTGTAGCCTTGAATTTCAGCCTTATTAATGGAGAGGGGTTAAGACTGGTGAATTCACTGATGTGCAGGAACATGGAGTAAGCTTCACAAAATTAGCTAAAACTTGGACATCCCACTCTAAGATAGTGTGGCAGACAGAATAATGGTCTCCTGAAAATGCCCACGCCCTCGTCTCCAGAACCTTGAATAATGTTTGCCAGGCCTTATACTCTGAACAGAGAAATACGTGAAGATGGTTAAAATGACTCTCTCTAGAGGAGACATCCAACGTGTTACTGCCCTGAGCTCTCTGGAGGGGCCCTTTTTCCTTAACCTTGCTTAAGCCTGCCGTGTTAGCTTTCTTTTTGATTCTGTGGACTAAGCAGACTCTTTTCAACAAATTCTTTTGTTTACCTAAGTTGACCAGAGATGCTTATAAGGAAAGAGACCTAAGTGACACACTGTTCCTTGCATTTGGAACATCTCGCCACAACCCAATTTCACTTCCGGTTTCAGTCCCGTGTCCAGTCTATTTTACTTTATGGACTTGATAGTGTGATGGTTAATATTAGGTGTCCACTTGACTGGATTGAGAGGTGCCTAGATGGCGGGTAAAGTATTGTTTCTGGGTGTGTCTGTGAGGGTGTGTGTGACATTTGAGTCGGCAAACTGGGAGAGGAAGATCCACCCTTAATGTGAGCGGGCACCATCCAATTGGCTGTCAGCGCAGCGAGTGCAAAGCAGTGGAAGAAGGGAGAATGAGCTCCCTGGCTGGGTCTTCTCACTCTAGTTTTCTTCCCATGGCAGAGGCTTGCTTCTACTCTCCCTGCCCTTAAACTTCAGACTCCTGTTTCTTCAGCCTTTGGCTGCAGACTGAAGGCTGCACCATCAGCTTCCCTGGTTTTGAGGCTTTCAGATCTGGACTCAGTCACTACCAGCCTTTTTCTTTCCCCAGCTTGTGGATGGCTATCGTGGGACTTTGCCATGTAATCATATGAACCAATTCTTTCTAGTAAACTCCCTTTTATGTATACGTATATTCTATTTGTTCTGCCCCTCTGAAGAACCCTGACTAATACTGATGGGATTGTCTACCTTTTCTTTTTCTTGGCGTCTTTTCCTTGCTGATTGACTGGATGGCAAATAAAAAATTGCTCTCATTTGTTCAAGTGCAGTGATCATGCCGGTAATCCCAACACTTTGGGAGGCCTAAGCAGGACAATTGCTGATATCCAGAACTTTGAGACCAGCCTGGGCAACATAGCAAACCCTGTCTCTACAAGAAAAAACAAAACAAAACAGAAATTAGTCAGGCATGGTGGCATATGCCTACAGTCCCAGATACTTGGGAGGCTGAGGTAGCAGGATCTCTTGAGCCCAGAAGTCCAGGCTGCAGTGAGTTGTGATCATTTCACTGCGCTCAGCCTGGGTAACAGAATGAGACCCTGACTCAAAAAAAGAAAGTTACTCCTATTTACTACAGTGAAATTCTACTGTTAGAGCTACAGTCAGATTTTTCTCTACTAACACCTATTCCAGCACCATGTTGTAGGGAACCAGGAAAGCAAATTTGTATATCCTGGTCTCTGCTGATGAGGGTAGCTATCAAAAGACCGTAAGTTGGACCAAATGCTTTAGCCAAATGAGAGCAATGTTAAATTGTTCTGTTTTGGAGTGGTGTGTATATCAGAAATTGATTATTCTCCTTAATAAACAATGACAAAAAACCTCCGTGGTTGATAACAATAAGCATCTATTTAGCTTATGAGTCTACAGGATTTATCTGATCAGGCCTGGGTTTGGCTCTTCCCATGTGTTTACTGTCAGCTGTAGGTTCAGAAGGTGACTCTGCTGACCTTGGGTAGGCCCTCTCACAAGTCTAAGTGGCATCTAAGATAGCTTTGGTGGGGGTGACTGGGGCAGCTCGGCTCTGGTCCTTGAATCTCTCATCTTTCTCCTGGGACAAGATGGGCAGCTTGGTCAAGTTCTTATGGCAGTAGCAGAAGGTAAGAGCAAGCAAGCGCCATCATGCAAGTGCCTCTCATGCCTCTGCTTGTGTCACACTTGTCAGTTGTCCCCTTGGGGCAACTTGGGCCATTCTAGCTCCAGAGCTTCCAACCAGTTAGGCAAGACTCACTGGATGTGCAACCAAGCTCACCTCTTTTCAATGCCCAATTTTGCTTCTTTGAAAGTAAGTCCCATGACTGAGTGCAGAATGAGAGAGCACCATTGAGCTATATACACATGGTTTAGAGACAAGGAGGAGCAACAAACTGGGACCATTATTACTTTTGATCTACCACAGGGGTAATTTTCCTTATTTCTTTTTCTTCTGTATGTCTTATTGCTTATTTATTTCTAGCTATTTATTTATTTATTTTGATTTCTGTGTTTTATGATCTTTCTACAATAAATACCTAAAGCTTGGGTAATAAAGAAAAGCTTCCAAACAAGAGCAGATTGAAATAATCAGAAACTTAGGAAGAATTGTATGGTATGTACACTTGGCTATCATGTGGCCTAAAGTACTTAGTAATCTATTGAAATTTACCAAAGCAGCTAACTTGTTGAATACTCAGGTTATTCTCAAACTTGGTTAAGTACCCCTTTTTCTTTCTTTATTCACTGTGACTAGAGATGATAAAGGAATGCTGAATGCATATTGCTCTTATAGACTTGAACGTACTAGTGATATTCTTGCTGGGATTAGGTGCTGCATGCTGGTCTGCCAGAAATCAAACCCAATGACTTGTCTATTTCTGTAAGCTGAATACAGTAAGTTTGGAATGTTGTACAACTTTAAGACTATGCACCGGAGTCGACTCCTTTATTTTCTTATTTTTGCATGACATTTTTAGGGTGTAAGGCATCAGTATGATTTCAGAGACATGAGGCATGCAATGTAAGCTTACATTCTCCTTGAATGTAAGCTTGCAGCAGGGAACACATCAGTCCTGTTCATAGTGACACTTCTAGAGCCCAGCACAGTGCCTGTTTATTATGTAAATAAAGACACACCATCATTGAAATATTATACTTAAGAACCATATGTGTTAATTGCCCAATTCATCTTTTAAAAAAACTTAATTGTTATAAAAGAAACAATTAACACAGTTTTTTTTTTCCTGGTAAAAATAGACACTTGTATCTCTGCCCCATCTAAAAATACCTTCAATATACATTTGGTTAATTATAAGTAATATTCACTCTTTTTTTTTTTTGAGACGGAGTTTCGCTCTTGTTACCCAGGCTGGAGTGCAATGGCGTGATCTTGGCTCACTGCAACCTCCACCTCCTGGGTTCAAGCAATTCTCCTGCCTCAGCCTCCCGAGTAGCTGGGACTATAGACACGCCCCACCATGCCCAGCTAATTTTTGTATCTTTAGTAGAGACAGAGTTTCACCATGTTGACCAGGATGGTCTTGATCTCTTGACCTCGTGATCCACCCGCCTCGGCCTCCCAAAGTGCTGGGATTATAGGCGTGAGAATATTCACTCTTCAGTAGTGGTGGGGGTTGTATGATCAGAATCAGAAGTACAGTTGACTAAAATGTTTATGGTGAAACCACTGTCTAGGATTAATGAATTGATATACTGGCATAGTAAACTTTCTAAGAAATGTTGATTCTGAAGAAAATCTGCAGCCAGTGCAGTCGCTGACGCCTGTAATCCCAGTGACTCGGGAGGTTGAGGCTGGAGGGTTGCTTGAGCCCAGGAGTTCAAGATCAGTCTGGGCAGTATAACAAGATACCCATCTCTAAAAAAAAATTAAAAATTAGCTAAGCATGGTGGTGTGTGCCTGTAGTCTTAGCTACTCAATAGGTTGAGTGAGAAGATTGCTTGAGCCCAGGAATTTGAGGCTGCAGTGAGCTATAATTGTACCACTGCACTCAAGCCTGGGTGATAGAGCAAGACCCTGTCTTAAAAAATAAAGGAAGGAAAATCTATACCTCACAATCTATTCAATAAAGTACTGTTCCATTGATTGTATTGATTATATGTGCAGACTTACGAGAATGTGTTTGTGTGCAAGCAGTGAGGTGGTGTTTGTATGTGTTTGTGTGGTTGTGGTTAAGATTATGTGAAAACAGATGACAAGGTTACAATAAGAAAATATTAGAAAATCCACTCATTCTTTTTTCTCAGGAACAAAAAAGAACAGTCAGAATCACAAAAGTACCTTGGCATTGTTTAAAGCTAATTCATTTTAGGTCATGGTGTCTCCTATTCAAGTGTTAGAAGCAATTTAGATGATACTTTTTCTTAGTCTTAATTTTGATCTAAAGCTTTCTGATCAACAGTGCCCAAATAATATTCAATGCTGGGCAGTGACCCAAAGATTTCTCATACAAAAGCTGCATAGTCAGCGGCCTTGGATAACCCGAGTCTGTTGTTCTGTTCCACACTTCCTCCTTCAATTTCCACATTGAGGACCACAACAGAAATTTATTTTCTCAAAGTTCTGGAGGCTGGAAGTCTGAGATCAAGGTGTCTGTAGGATGAGGGACATGGAAGAAGAATCTGTTGCTGGCTTCTCTCGTTGGCTTGTAAATGGCCTTTTCCCTGGGCATCCTCATATCCTCTTCCCTCTGTATATTTCTGTGTTCAAATTTCCCCATCTTGTAAGAACATGAGTCATATTGGATTAGGGCCCACCTAATGGCCTCATTTTGTCTTACTTACTCCTTTAAAGATTCTGTCTCCAATATGGTTACATTCTCAGGCACTAGGGGTTAAGACTTCAACATATGAATTTAAGGTGGTGGGTGGATCACAATTCAGCCCATAACAACCTATCTTCATCAGAGTCTGTCTGCCTTGAGTAGCCAATCCTAAACCTAGTGATAAGATAAAGATCATGACCTCTTTAGCAGGAGGGATTTGCCTAAGTCATCAAAGTTGAGATGCCAAGACCCACATATCCACAAAGATGGGATCTTCTCAAAGCAGTACTGAATTTTCCAAATTTTCCCATCTGGCCCTTCTCATTGGTTCCTGAAATGCATGTTCCAGCTTCCCCATATTGTAGTCTATCTGGGTGGTGACTAGACAGTCTGCTTAGCTGTTAAAAAACCTCTCTCTCCTTTGGTGGACACTTTCATCTAGGGTTAAGCATCAGTATTATTATTAGGTTAAGCATTATAGAGCTGCTTCAGAAAAGAAGACAAAGAAAAGACGTACTTTTATTCAACCAAGCAAATGAACGAACCAACAAACAACATTACAAATGAGATTCTGATACAAATTCTAATCAAAGATCAATGCCTCCCCTACTACCAAATGTTGCCTGAGATCTTACACCAAAAAGTGACTAGCATTGTCACATGTTAACAAGCAGCACCACCTTCAAGAAATTGCTATTTGCATGTGGAGTCACCATTCAGATGCCAATAAAATATTAACAACATTAAAAATGAGACTTGCTTAACCACCTCCCTATGCAATTAAATAATAATAATAACTGTTTACTAAATGCCAATCATAACTCTACAAGGTAGGTATTATTTTTAATCCCTGTTTTCAGATAAGAAAACTAAGTCTTAGGATGTCTGTGTTAGTCTGTTTGAACTGCTATAACAAAATACCATAAATGGGGTAATTTATAAATAACAGAAATATATTGGTCACAGTTCTGTAGTCTAGGAAATTCAAGATCACAGTACCAGCGGATTCAGTGTCTGGTGGAGAATTTTTCTCTGCTTCCTAGACAGCACTTTCTTGCTGCCTCCTCACATGGCAGAAGGGGAAACTAAGTTTCCTTAGGTTCCTTCTTAAGGGTGCTAATCCAATTTATGAAGGGTTTGCCCTCATGAGCCAGTCACCTCCTAAAAGTCCCACCTCTTTGTACTATTGTGCTGAGGATTAGTTTTCAACATACGAATTTTTGGAGGAAGGAAACATTCAGACCATAGCAATGTCTAAGTAGATTATTTAAGTCACATAACTAGTAAATAGTTCACATAGTGTTTGAATTTGGATATGCCTAAAATTTAAGCACATCCTTTACCACCTTGAATACTGCTAGCTGCTTTCCTCTAGCTTGCATCTGTAGCCAAGTGGTTCGTCCTAAGCTGGGTAGGCTAACTTCTGACATCCAGCCCCACCTTGCCAGACCATTTGGAATCAGCATGTCTTGAGGAAAATGCCTCCATGATAGGACACAGCTACTGACTCAGGTAAAAAGTCTAGCCCTCAGCTTCTGCTGTTCTTTTGTGTTCTTGTGTCTGGCTTGCTACATCTTGTCCTACTGCCTGTGCTTTGCATTTTAAAGTCCATCCTCTAAAACACCTACAAACTTTTCAGAATGACTAAAATTTTCATTTGCAAAATACTCAATGAGTATTTTATGTTATAATTTAAAATGCTTCCAATAGTCAGCTCTTAGGAAAATCTGGCTCTTAGTGCAGAAATGGAGTATGTGGCAGACATCTGTCCAATTACAGTACTGATAATAGAAAAGCTTTAAAAAATCCACACCTCATAATATGTTAATGCAGGGAAATACTTCTTAGCAGTTCTTATAGAATCTTGTCTTTTGCACAACAAAAGGCAATTCTCCATTTCAATGCAGATACTGAGCAAATGAAAATTGCCTTTTTACGTTTGAGAGGACAGAAGAATAAAGATATTTGGCTTGAGATGATTGCTTACACTGTTGGTGAAAGTCAAAGTTGTTTCTTGTAATGCAATAATGACTGCATTTTAAATAACAAAGATGGGTTTCAGTCTATGCATAGGTAATTAAATATTTGTATGGAAATCAAATTTTTGTAAATGAAATTACATTTTAAGAACACAATACTCATAAATTAGTTATAATTTTTGTAACAATTTTTTTTGTATAAATAATTGCTCAGTATTCACTATATAACTTCAGCTATTTAATTATGGTAATAAATTTGTTTTAAAAAGGAGGCAGAGCAAGATGGCTGAATAGAAGCCTCCACTGAGCATCTTCCCCATAGGAACAACAAACTGGATAACTATCCACAGAAAAAAGCACCTTCATGAGAACCCAAAAATCAGGTGAGCAATCACAGCACCTGGTTTTAACTTTGTATCACAGGAAGAGGCACTGAAGAGGATAGAAAAAAATAGTCTTGACTCCCTGATGCCACGCCTTCTCCATCCTCTGGCAGTAGCTGTGTGGTATGGAGAGAGCATCTGTGTACTTGGAGGGAGAGAGAGTGCAGTGATTCTGGGACTTTTCGCTGGAGCTCAGTGCTGACCTGTCACAGTGGAAAGCAACCCTGGGCAGAACTCAGCCAGCACCCACGGAGGGAGCATTTAGCCTAGTTCTAGCCAGAGGGGAATCACCCATCCCAATGGTCAGAACCTGAGTTCTGGCTTCTGGCAAGCCTTGCCAATGTGGGCTAAAGTGCTCTGGGGTTTTAAATAAACTTGAAAGACAGCCTAGGCCACAAGGACTGCAATTCCCGGGCAAGTCCTGGGGCTGTGCTGGATTTGGAGCCAGTGGACTTGGGGAGGCATGTGAGATACTAGCCGGGTCAGCCTAAGGACTCCTTGCACCACCCCTCCCCCAACCCTAGATAGCACAGCTCGCATCTCTAGGAGAAATTCCTTCCTTCCACTTGAAAAGAGGAGAGGGAAGAGTAAAGAGGACTTTGTCTTGCAACTTGGATATCAGCTCAGCCACAGTAGGATAGAGTACCAGGCAGAGTTTTGAGGCTTCTATTACAGGCCCTAGCTCCTGGATGACATTTATAGATGCACTCTGAGCTAGAAGGGAAGGATCTAGTCCTGGCAGGATTCATTATCTGCTGACTAAAGAGTTCTTGGGCTCTGAATAGTCAGCAGTGGTAGTCAGGCAGTACTTGCATGGGCCTTGGGTGAAACTCAGAGACATATTGGCTTCAGTTGTGACCCAGCACATTCCCAGCTGTGGTGGCTATGGGGAGAGACTCCTGCTTGAGAATAGGAGAGGGAAGAATAAAGGGGACTTTGTTTTGCAGCTTAAGTAAGGCTCTTGGGGTCTCCAGTTTCAACCCTTGGTCCTTGAATGGCATTGCTGACCTTCACCTGGATCAGGGGGAAACACATTGCCCTGAGGAGAGAGTCCCAGGCCTGGCAGCATTAATCACAAGCTGACTGAAGAGCCTTTGGGCGTTGAATGAACATCAGTGGTAGCTGGGCAGCACTCATTGCTGGCCTGGGATAGTGGTGGGCATTGAGAGACTCCTCTGCTTGTGGAAAGGGGAAGAAAGAGTAGGAAGGACTTGGTCTTATGGCTTGAGTGCCAGCTCAGCCACAGTAGAAGAGAGCACCAGGTAGATTCCTAAGCTTTCTGACTCTAGGCTTTGAATCTTGGATGCCATCTCTGGATCCTCTCAGGGCCAGTGGGACCTTGTTCCCCTGAAGGGAAAAACATAGTCTGGCTAGCTTTGGCAACTGCTGATTGTCTTGAGTGAACATAGGTGGTAGCCAGGCAGTCGTTACCATGGGCCTTGTGCAAGACCCAGTACGGGGCTGGCTTCAGGTTTGACACACTGCTGTCCCAGTTGTGGTGGCCACAGGGGTGCTTGTGTCAAATTATCCTTGTTTGCAGATGATATTATGTTACATTTGGAAAAACCTAAAGACACCACTAAATAACTATTAGAACAGATGAACACATTCAGTAAAGTTGTAGGATACGAAATCAACATACAAAAATGAGTTGCATTTCTATATGCCAACAGGGAACAATTTGAAGACGAAACTGAGAAAATAATCCTATTTACAACAGCTACAAATAAAATGAAATACTTAGAAACTAAGTTAACCAAAAAAGTGAAAGATCTCTGCAATGAAAAATATAAAACATTGATCAAAGAAATTGAAGTGGTACAAAATGTTGGAAAAAGATATTCCATGTTCATGGATTGGAAAAATCAATAGTGCTAAAATGTTCATACTACCCAAAGCAATCTACAGATTCAAAGCAATACCTACAAAATACCCATAACATTCTTCACAGAAATAAAAAAAAGTCCTAAAATTTATATGGAACCACAAAAGACCCAGAATAGCCACAATTATCCTGAACAAAAAGAACAAAACTGGAGGAATCATATTAATTGATTTCAAATTACTACAGAGCTATAGTAACCGAAATGACATGATACTGGCATAAAAACAGAGATTTAGACCAATGGAACAGAACAGAGATTCCAGAAACAAATCCATACATTTACAGTGAACTCATTTTCAACAAAGGTGCCATGAACTTACATTGGGGAAAGGACAGTCTCTTCAAAAAATGTTGCTGGGAAAATGGAATATCCATATGCAGAAGGATAAAACTAGACCTCTATGTCTTGTCATATACAGAAATTAAATCAAAATGGATTAAAGACTTAAACCTAAGACCTCCAATTATGAAACTATTGCAAGAAAATATTGAGGAAACTCTTCAGGACTTTGGATCTGGTAAGGATTTCTTGAGTAATGCCACACAAGCAAAGCAACCAAAGCAAAAATGGACAAATGGGATCATGTCAAATTAAAAACTTCTGCACAGCAAGGGAAACACTCCACAAAGTGAGGAGACAATTCACAGAATGGGAGAAAATATTTGTAAGCCATTTTTCTGACAAGGGATTAATAACCAGTATATATAAGGAGCTCAAACAATTCCATAGGAAAAAATCTAATCAATCAAAAAGTGAACAAAAGATCAGAATAGACATTTCTCAAAAGAAGACATACAAATGGCAAACAAGCATATGAAAATTTGCTAAACACCATTGATTGTCAGAGAAATGCAAATCAAAATTACATGAGACATCAAATCAGCCCAGTTAAAATGGTTTTTATCCAAAGACAGACAATAACAAATGCTGGTGAGGGTGTGGAGAAAAGGGGATCTTTGTACACTGTTTGTGGGAATGTAAATTAATACAGCCACTATGAAGAACATCTTGGAGTTTCCTTAAGAAACTAAAAATAGAGCTACCATATGATTCAGCAATCACATGCTATGTATATACCCAAAAGAAAAGAAAGACGTATTTGAAAAAAAGGTCTTTACAGAAATAATTAAACCTCTAAGTGAAGACATCTGGATTTTCTGGGTGGACTCTCAGTCAAATGATGAGTCCCTTATAACAGAAGAGGAGACCCAGAGACCCAGAAGAAAAAGCTATGTGAAGGCAGATGCAGAGCTTGGAGTCATCTACTTGGAGCCACCAGAAAACTGTAAGAGGCAAGGAAGGGCTCTTTTCTAGAGGGAGTGCAGCCCTGGGCATATTGCCCTAGTAGCACCTTGATTTTGGACTTCTGGGCTCTAAAATTGTGACAGAATAAATCTCTGTTGTTTTAAGGCACTATGTTTTTGGTAATTTGTTACAGCAGCCCTCAGACACTAATACATATATCATATATAGGCAGAGGACTAGTATGCCAAAGAAAACAAATTATTTGTTGGCTCTTCATGTTGAGGAGGAAAACAAGCTATCCGGCATCAGTGCCCTCCATTAAAAGGAGATAAGTCTTATACCCATCTCTGGCATTAAGATATAAAATCTTTAATTGTTAATTTTTTATTGAGATATAACATCTATAAAGTACCAAAATCACCAAAATCTCAGGTGATAATTTCTGTATGTGTATTTATGTATTAATGTGTTCAAATTTCTACACACACACACAATTGTGTAACTGTAACCACCAGTCAGATGGACATAGAACATTTCCAGCATAGCAGAAATTTCCCTAGAGTTCATATCCTGTCAAAACCTACCTATCCAAAATCTCATCCCAAAACAAATACTCCAATTTTAATACAAAAATTAGCCAGGTGTAATGGTGCATGCCTGTAGTCCTAGACTTGGGAGACTGAAGTGGAAGGGTTGCTTGAGCCCAGGAGGTAGAGGCTCCAGGGAGCTATGATCAAACCACTGGACTCCAGCCCAAGTGACAGAGTATTTGTGACAGGGTCACCTGTCTCAGAAACAAAACAAAACAAGAACTCATTCTATTATTAACAGAAATGTGATCACACAGTTTGTATTATTTTGTGTCATTATTTGTCTATAATGTGTTATTTTGTCTATATATGCTCATTATTATGACTGTAAAAATCAGTCATGTTAATTGTATTAATCAATAGGTCTTTTTATTTTTAACTAGGGTGGTGAATATTCCACAAAATATCTATTCTGCTGTTCATGGACAGTTGGGCTGTTTCTAGTTTTAAGCAATTGTAAAGAAAATAGCTAAAAATATTCTGGTCTTATATCTTAGTGGACATATATGTTTATTTTTCTTGGGTATATATGTAAGAGTGAAATTATTTGGCCATAGGGTAGGTATATATTTCATTTTTATAGTTGCTATTAAGAACTGTTTCAAAATTATTGTATCAATTCCCACTTCCATCAACTTGTATGAGTGAGAGTTCCAGTTGCTCCACATTCTTGCTGACACTTAAAATTTTTTTTTTTTTTGAGATGGACTCTCGCTCTGTCACCTAGGCTGGAGTGCAGTGGCACAATCTCAGCTCATTGCAACCTCCAACTCCTGGGTTCAAGTGATTCTCCTGCCTCAGCCTCCCTAGTAGCTGGGATTCCAGGCACACACCACCACACCCAGATAATTTTTTGTATTTTTAGTAGAGATGGGGTTTCGCCATGTTGGCCAGGATGGTCTCAATCTCCTGACCTCATGATCTGCCCACCTCAGTCTCTCAAGGTGCTGGGATTACAGGTGTGAGCCACCACATCCAGCCAGCTGACACAGTTGTTTGCCATTTAAATTTTAGCCACTGATGTGTGTTTAGTAGTATCTTATTTTGTGTTTTAATTTGCACTTCCTATTGAATAATTATGTTGAGCATCTTCCCATATGCTTGGGCTATTTTAATAGCCTCTTTTATCAAATGCCTGTTCAAACCTTTTGCCCATGAAATAATTTTTTTTTCCTTTCTATTGTTGAAAATTCCTTTCTACTTTAGTGAATCAGGGGCAGAAATAGTCACTCTTTCATGGGTATAATTTAATTTTTCTGTGCATTGGTCTATTCCCAGAGAGCTTAAAATCTTGCTTCATTATGCTCACCTTTTTATACATCATGGATTTTGACTCTGGTTCTTGTTTCCCCATTTCATTTTAGTCACCAAAATGCTTAAAACTAGAGATGAACTTTCTCAGCTTCAAAAGCTTCTAGTCTTTCAAGAAGTTCATATTTTATGAAATTGAACAGTAAGCATTTATTTTTCAGACCATTTTTGAACATTACTCCTACATTAATAAAATATTCCTATGTTGCTTTAGTATTTATTACAATAAAAAGGGTTTGAAATACAGCTGTTCTTTATGCATAAAATACTTGGCCAGGACCAGTACTGCCAGACGAAAAAAAACTATATTAAATAGATATTTCCATACCTAAATGATGTCTCAATCTGAATTTATTTGGCTACACTAAAGAATGCAGTATATTTAGTTTTCCATTTGCATGATGTATTTGTGCGATAGATAATATTTTAAATTGAAAAGTTTGTTTTAAGTTATTTTTACAGTGAATATTGTTTTCAGCTCTTTTTATATTGTACATAGATTTTTTAATGAAATCTACTGGCATATGTTCTGTAGACTGTTAAATGACTGGATATCTTCCTTCAACTTTTGAAATTAAAAAAACATGTTTTCTTACTTGTACACTGTTTTAAAGTCTATTTAAAATTATCATTTGACTTTTTTTCTGTTAAAATATGCTTTCTGAATACAAAGCTATCATATTGTCTGATATCAGAGTGCATAATCTTTGGATGAGTATATAAATTATACATTTCTGGAGATTGATCAATTAAATATTAATTTATAGTAATATAATGACTATAATATTATTATAGTGATGGTATTATTAGTAATGTAATTGATGAGAGAATAAAAGATTTATATCTTTTATTGTTATAGTATTATATCTGAGGGAGTTAGCAGGAGAGCGCCACACTCTGAGTTCCAATTGTGAGTCCTTTATTGCTGGCGACCAAGAGACGGTTAATGCTCAAAATTCTCTCAGCCCTGAGGAAGGTGCTTAATTTCTTTTTATACCTTGATTTAGGTAGGGGAGGGGCAGCCTAGCTGAAGCAGAATTTTACAGCAGCAGAATGAGCAGGTTGGAGGGACATGGTTGCAGACAGAGTATTTTCCAAACAATCACCATGTGGGGTCCAAGGAGAGTTAAACACAATAGCAGGTGCGTTTGCCAAGCAGGATGTAGTTACAATGGTTATATAAGCACAGGGTCAGCGTGACATAAGCACAGCATCAATGTGGTCCAGTTATGCACCTGACAGAGACATGGCAGGGAAGGAGAGGAAAAAAATGGAGTTTACAGCTAAGATGGAGTCAGGCTAGCACAAGGCAGGCTGTCACAAAAGTTGGACACCCAAAATTAGTGTTAGACAGCCACCCCACCCTGCTCCAGCTGCTCAGGATTTCCATTCTTCATCCAGTGGGATTCTGTAAATTCCACAGAGACTCTTCCTTATTGTTTCTACTTTTATTTTCTTAACACGTCGTATATGTTATTAGAGAATAAAGCAATTGTAAGTAATTAAGAGAATAAACTGTTTCTTGGTTGTTAGAATAGCATGGTATGTATTTATGCTGTGGAGCAAGAGACTCATCTCCTATTTAAAATAATGTATTGTGAACATTCAGTATTATATATTATAGAAAAATAAATCCCTGAGGAATAATTTGCTTTTAATATTAAAAAACATAATCTTCCTATTAAAAAGGTTGATACTAAAAAGCCAGAATTTCCCCTTTTTTGTTTGTTCTTTTGTTGTTTTAATGGGGAGAAAGAGAGAAATTTAGGCCTAATGCCGATTTCAGCATATGGCCTTATCTTGGGAGCAGTCCCAAAGTTTTGACAAAAATTGTAAAACATTAAAAATAGGATTTTATGTGCTACTTTTTTGGGCTTGGCTAGAGGACAGGACAATTACACAGTGGTTTTATGAGTCCCCCCGATGTATAATATTTATCTTTATTTGCTCTTCATTTATATTTAGTGCATGTTGTAAAACTGTGTAAGGCTATCAAGTAACTTTAAAAGTTATAATGGGAAACGGCTCTTAATGGTTTTAACAGATTCACTTTGAAGAGTATTAAAGACACATTCAGCTGAATAAAGCAGCCTCTATGCATCTTAGCTTAATTCATACACATAATAAAATCTTTTCATGTGCTTGCAGAAATAACACAAAGATCAATAACCGGAAGGAAGCCAGAGGGATGAAAGTACATGGTAGATGAGGCTTGTTTTGCACAAGGCAAGAAAAAGAATATTTAAAGCTTGCTGACAGATTAATATGGCCTGCTTTACATTTTGCCTGCTATATTACAAAAGAGTTGCATCTATTTTTGGAATTTTAATCAAAACCACTGAAGGAGAGAAGTGGCATTTAGAAAAATGAACCTACTGGATGACTAAGGACCTTCAGCAAAATAGTACATTCTCAATATCGTGTTATCTCTCTGCATTTTACAAAGACTTCATCTTCGAGTTTTGCTGGGCAACTAGATGTATAGCTTGTGAAGTTCTGATAATTAATGACAATGATACATGATGATATCAATTTCTTTAATTCTTGCCTTTAAAAAAAGTTGCGAGATAAAAGAATACAATAACTGGTTCTTGACATATTTGGCATTTAAAAAATACACACTTAGTTGAAATCACTCTAGACATTTAAAAATAACACTGACCTTATGAATATTTGTACATGAAAAGTGGAAAGAAACGGATCGTCTTAAGTATAATAGTGCCCCATTGATAGCATGAGTTAAGACAGTTGGTCTGGATGGCCTTGTGAATATCTTTTGCCTTCATCACAGCATCATCTGTTCTTCCCAAAGG
This sequence comes from Aotus nancymaae, assembly GCF_030222135.1. Taxonomy (NCBI): domain Eukaryota; kingdom Metazoa; phylum Chordata; class Mammalia; order Primates; family Aotidae; genus Aotus; species Aotus nancymaae. Next base: position 29,998,962 of record NW_026988435.1, read on the forward strand.
TTTGCAAGAGAAATCAAGAGATACGAGAGAATATTTGCAAGATAAGGTAGACATTTTCTTTGGTCAATGACATGGCGATTGGGCAGGCTGAGTTTAGCAACTCAAGTTTAGTGATCAATGGCAAATAACGCCAGGCCTCCATCTTGAGAAGTAATTATGACTTTGAGATGCTAGAGAGCTCATGCTTGATTAAAGAAGCAACTATTGCTCAATTCTAATTAATGATTTTCAATCAATTTCCAAGAATTTCCTTGTGTTTAGGTTCTAAACAATCTACTGTTAAAGCCATGGGTACACGTTGGATGTTATGGTAATACAAAGGAAATGGTTAGACAATACACCCATTTATGGAAGTTCCTGTGGTCCACCTATGAAAGACAAGTTGACAATCACAGTGGCTGCTGTTGTCAGTCCTGGGCTGTTGTGTGCTGCAGCATTTTCACCCTGGCCATTCAACACAGTTCATGGATGTCATATCTTTCCACTGATACTTCTTTGTAAGATAGTTTTTATATAACCAAATCCTTATTCCATTTACGAGGTACTATAAATGAGTTACCTGAAATAATATGTTTGTCTGTTATCTTTCACTATTTCTACTTCACATTAATTTTTAGCTCTAAAATTGATAAGCTGATTGTTACTATCTCTTTCCCTCTTTTACTCCTTGGTTGTCCAATTTTATTTCAATGTCGGAGAATTTCCTTTACTAGGAAAAGTGTGTTACGATAAAATATTTAAAAATAAACTACTTAAATTTGCATGCCAAAAATAATAATAAAGCTCAATGGAACTTGAGTTGTTAAACTCAACCTTCATGCAGTTTGATAATTGTATTTCAGTGCTACTGCACCATCACTTCCTTGCAACTTTTTTCCCTATAGACAAAATTAAAACTGAATTCAGGAAATTCCAGGGGGCTTTGTACTTGTTGTTAATAATGTTGTTGCTTTGTTGATCAACTGTATGGGTAGAATAGGCATAATTTTTAGTACACTTAACCTATTGTCAAAGTCAAGATCATAAATCCTTCCAGCAACATCATAACCTTGGTTTTAAAATATCCCTTTTGAAATCATTCATTGAAAGAGTACCTACTGTGAGTCAGTCTTCCTTTATAAAAGGAAAAGTTATAAAGATGAATAATATGCATTCTCCACCTTCACAGTCTAGTGAAGGTGACGATGGATACAATTTAAATGCAGTCAGAAAATAAAGGTCATGTAATATAACATATTTTGTACATTGATAAATGATTTTATACTTTGAACAAACTTATTTCAATATTTATCTTAGTCTCTACCTATGTAACAATTTCAAACAACTATTTTCTCTTTAATGTTTCTAATGTCTTATGTACTATCAATGTGAAATTAATAATACAAACTCCACCTATCTCCGGTGCTGGAATGTTCATATATTGAATAGTATTTGTATTTACCAATTACATTAGTGATTCTAAGGAAAGCATAGAAACATTTTTAAAAATGTAAGATAAAAAAATTTAGGAGGTAAATTTAGTCATTTCTTATGTTTTTACAGTCATTGTCTTTCACTGGCTCTGAAGTGAACAGCAACAAACATCCTTTACTCCTGGTCTTGATACCAGTTCTGACTAGGATGGGGAGGAAATTGGGAGTTTTGTTTAATAGTTTCTCTAGGAAGTAGAATGTAATTGTAACAGATACTGTCCTGGTAATCTTTGTACCTGAGCAACCTGTGCAGACCTGTGTTGAGGTAGCCTAGATCATGGGGTTGGCTTTGTGTTACTCTGTGTTTAGCATTCCAGTGTCCTGTAGTGCCAGAAACCCAATCCTGAATTCCAATCTGTGGAACCAAGACCCTGATGTTTTCCGCATGGTGCATATCATCCTTCCTATATGACCAGCAACCTGTCTTCCTTCTCTGAGCATAATCAGGAACCAGTCATGTCATGTATCCTCTGCTTGGTCCATTCCATCTCTCTTTCTTCTTGTTTTTTTTTTTGAGACAGAATCTTGCTCTGTTGCCCAAGCTGGAGTGCAGTGGCATGATCACGGCACTCTGCAACCTCTGTATTCCAGGCTCAAAGAATCCTTTTACCTCAGCCTCTCGAGTAGCTGGGACTACAGGTGTATGCCACCACACCGGGCCAATTTTTGTATTTTTTGTAGAGCTGGGGTTTCATCATGTTGCCCAATCTGGTCTTGAACTTGATCAGCCTGCCTTGGCCTCCCAGAGCATCTCATCTTTTGGATTGGACCTTCTTGAGTAGTTGGACCTATGTAAACCAGACTGACTACTCTATCTGACTTTGAAAAAAAAATACATTAATTTGTTGGCTCCTCCTACAATACAGTTCAGTATACAGTACTCTTTAATGTGGACTTCTCCTCCCTTCTCTGGGTGACAGTGAGGTCATCATGTTCTGTGGTATAACCTGTCTGAGACTCAACAATATTTGCATAAGAGTCCACAGTGTTTTAGAGCTTTTTAGAACAAAATTAGAACCCTGGAACTATCAGTCAAGTGGACCTCCCAGGACATCATGCAGTCTTACTTCCACAGGACCGTATTAAGGAAATGAGCAAAATCACAAGGTCAAAATCATTTGGCAAGGATTTTTTTCCCCTTGCTTACATCTAATTGGTCTCTAGCCATGAGATATGCTTATACAGAATTAACTTCAGATTTCAAAAATATGGAGTATGTGAGTTCTGGTTTTAATTGCTTCCTTGGCAATCAAATGTCTCTATTGGGAAAATAGAAAGTTAAATACATAGTTACTGCAGGTGTCATCATTTTGGAACTTGTCAATATTGTGCACACTGAAGTAATCACAATTGAACTCACATTTCTTATTTGCATTTTGTTCTTTTTCACACAACTTTTTGTCTCATAAAAACGTGGTCACTGAAAAATCTGAAGCATGACTTGAAAGCTTTACAAATTATTATTATGACTTTAACTGAGAAGGAAGAAAAATGGAAAATATTAAAAAATTAGGAAATGGCTTTACATTAAAATTTTGAGCTTCTCATCCTTATAGCACTGCTCTTGACTAATCTAAATACCTATAATAATACTGGGTTTAAATGTGAGCCCTTCTCTGGTGCACAGTGGGAATTGATTAGGGTGATTAGAAGCATTTTCTTTGGATTTTATTCTTGGCTCCAACATAGATTTTATTAGATCCTCTTCCTAAGCCACCATCCATTGTATTAGAAACATACATCATTTGCTGTAGGTAGGCAGCAGTGAAATGAAGCATAGGATCTACTCTTTTACTCTATTGAAGAAAAAAATCATTTTTAAACCTCTTATTTCACATTCTTATAACTTTTGGACAAAAACATTCTATACCCCATGAAAGCTGTACTTTCTCAGTTTCATTTTCAGACCTGGGTGATCCCCTCTTCTGACACACATATAATTATGTTCTACATTCTGAGGATTCATTGAGTGTACTGCCAACTGGTATTTAAAATACATTCTTCAAATTCTGCTTTTGCTTGAATGATATCACCTCTATCTTCAGCATACATTAATGACTGGAATATTAAAATAAATTTGAGAAGTAAGTTAAGTTTAAAAGCTATTTGATGCTCTGTATATGATATTACCTGGTGATAGGGTCTGTCTCTGTGTCCCCACCCAAATTTCATCTTGTAGCTGCCACAATTCCCATGTGCTGTGGGTGAAACCCAGTGGGAGATGATTGATTTTTGGGGGTGGGTCTTTCCCATGCTGTTCTCATGATAGTGAGTGAGTCTTCTGAGATCTGATGGTTTTAAAAATGGGAGTTTCTCTGCACAAGCTCTTTTTTTGCCTCCTGCCATCCACGTAAGATGTGACTTACTTCTTCTTGCCTTCGCTCATGATTGTGAGGCTTCCCTAGCCACGTGGAAATTGCCTAGTCTCTGGTATGTCTTTACCAGCAGCATGAAAAAGGACTAAAACAGTAGCACAGTACATTGGTTACAAATAGCGACCTAGTAGTGATACATTATTATTAACTAAATTTTATATTTATTTGGATTTCCCCATTTGTTACCTAATATCCCTTTTCTGTTCCAGGACCTTATCCATGATACCCCATTACATTTAGTCGTTAGTCTCCTTAGGCTTCTTTGAGCAGTGCCAGTTTCCCAGATTTTTCCTTGTTTTTGATGACCTTGACAGTTTTGAGTAGTATTGGCCAAGTATTTTGTAGGATGCTCACGTATTGAAATTTATCTGATGTTTTTTCCATAAATAGACTAAAGTTGAGGGGTATGCAGAGGAAGTGACAGTCTCATCACATCATATCAAGGGTACATGCTATCCACATGATTTGTGACTTTTGTTGCTGATCTTAATCATCAGGCTAAGGTAGTCAGGATTTTCCACCATAAAGTTACTTTCTCCCTCATCTTTCCACACCATACACATTAGAAAGAACTAACTCTGTGCAGCTTGCATATAAGATGTGGGGAGTTATATTTGGAATTCTGCATGGGAGAGTTGTCTCTTCTCCCCCATTTATTAATTTAAAAAAATCACTTATTTATATCAGTATAGACTCATGGATATTTATTTTATACTTTGAATTATAATCCAATACAGCTTTATTTTAGTGTTCAAATCGTTGTAGCTTTTATTATTTGAAGCTCTTTCTGTTGACTCTTGCTCTCCTGTGACATACCCTATCAATGTGGGTTTCTTTTCCTTGCCTGATTGCTCTGGCCAGAGGTTCCAATACTATGTTGAATAGGAGTGGTGAGACAGGGCACCCTTGTCTAATGCCAGTTTTCAGAGGGAATGCTTTCAGTTTTTGCCCATTCAGTATGATATTGACTGTGGGTTTGTCATAAATAGTTTTTATTATTTTGAGATACATTCCATCGATACCTAGTTTATTGAGAGTTTTTAGCATTGAAGGGCTGTTGAATTTTGCTGAGGGCCTTCTCTGCATGTATTGAGATAAGAAGGTGGTTTTTGTCTTTGGTTCTGTTTATGTGGTGAATTATATTTATAGATTTGCATATGTTGAACCAGCCTTGCATCTCCGGGATGAAGCTGACTTGATCGTGATGGATAGATAAGCTTTTTGATGTGCTGTTGGATTAGGTTTGCCAGTATTTTACTGAAGATTTTTGCATCAATGTTCATCATGGATATTGGCCTGAAAATTTCTTTTCTCATTGTGCCTCTGCCAGGTTTCAGTATCAGGATGATGTTGGTCTCTTAAAATGAGTTAGGGAGGTTTTCCTCTTTTTGTATTGTTGGGAATGGTTTCAGAAGGAATGGTACCAGCTCCTCTTTTTATATCTGGTAGAATTTGGCTGTGAACCCTTCTGGTTCTGGACTTTTTTTGGTTGGTAGGCTGTTAATGCTGCCTCTACTTCAGACCTTGTTATTGGTCTGTTCAGGGATTCAACTTCTTCCTGGTTTAGTCTTGGGAGGGTGTAAGTGTCCAGAAATTTATCCATTTCTTCTAGATTTACTGTTTTCTGTGCTTAGAGGTGTTTGTAGTAATCTCTAATGGTAGTTTGTATTTCTGTGGAATTGGTGGTGATGATACCCTTTACCATTTTTTATTGCATCTATTTGATTCTTCTCTCTTTTCTTTTTTATTAATCTGGCTAGTGGTCTATCTATTTGTTGATTTTTTAAAAAAAAACCAGCTCCTGGATTTATTGGTTTTTTGAAGGGTTTTTTTGTGTCTCTATCTCCTTCAGTTCTACTCTGATCTTAGTTACTTTTGTCTTCTGCTAGCTTTTGAATTTGCTTGATCTAGCTCCTCTAGTTCTTTTAATTTTGATGACCGGGTGCCAATTTTAGATCTTTCCTTGCTTCTCATGTGGGCATTTATTGCTACAAATTTTCCTCTAGACACTGCTTTAAATGTGTCCCAGAGATTCTGGTATGTTGTGTCTTTGTTCTCATTGGTTTTGAAGAACATCTTTATTTCTGCCTTAATTTAATTATTTATCCAGTAATCATTCAGGAGCAGGTTGTTCAGTTTCCACGAAGTTGTGCAGTTCTGAGTTAGTTTCTTAATCCTGAGTTCTAATTTGATTGCACTGTGGTCTGAGAGACTGTTTGTTATGATTTCAGTTCTTTTGCATTTGCTGAGGAGTGATTTACTTCCAATTATGTTGTCAATTTTAGATTAAGTGTGATGTGGTGTTGAGAAGAATATATATTCTGTGTATTTGGGGTGGGGAGTTCTGTAGTTGTCTATCAGGTCTGCTTGGTCCAGATCTAAGTTCAGGTCCTGGTTATCCTTGCTAATTTTCTGTCTTGTTGATCTGTCTAATATTGATAGTGGAGTGTTAAAATCTCCCACTATTATTGTGTGGGAGTCTAAGTCTCTTTGTAGATCATTAAGAACTTGCTTTATGTATCTGGGTGCTCTTGTACTGGGTGTATATATATTTAGAATAGTTGGCTCTTCTTGTTGCATTAATCTCTTCACCATTGTGTGATGCCCTTGTCTCTTTTGATCTTTATTGGTTTAAGTCTGTTTTATCAGAGACTAGGATTGTAACCCTTGCTTTTTTTTTTGCTATCCACTTGCTTGGTAAATCTTCCTCCATCCCTTTATTTTGAGCCTATGTGTGCCTTTGCATGTGAGATGGGTCTCCTGAATACAGCACACCAATGGGTCTTGACACTTTATCCAATTTGCCAGTCTGTGTCTTTTGATTGGGGCATTTAGCCCATTTATATTTAAGGTTAATATTGTTATGTGTGAATTTGATCCTGCCATTTTGATACTAGCTGGTTGTTTTGCCCATTAGTTAATGTAGTTTCTTCATTGTGTTGTTGGTCTTTACCATTTGGTATGTTTTTGCGGTGGCTGGTGCTGATTGTTCCTTTACATGTTTAGTGCTTCCTTCAGGAGCTCTTATAAGGCTGGCCTACTGGTGATGAAATCTCTCAGCAATTACTTGTCTATAAAGGATTTTATTTCTCCTTTGCACATGAAGCTTAGTTTGGCTGGATATGAAATTTTGGGTTGAAAGTTCTTTTCCTTAAGGATGTCAAATATTGTCCCCAGTTTCTTCTGGCTTGTAGGGTCTCTGCTGAGAGATCTGCTGTAAGTCTGATGGACTTCCCTTTGTGGGTAACCTGACCTTTCTCTCTGGCTGCCCTTAGCATTTTTTCCTTCATTTCAACCCTGGTGAATCTGACGATTATATACCTTGGGGTTGCTCTTCTTGAGGAATATCTTTGTGGTGTTCTCTGTATTTCCTGGATTTGAACATTGGCCTGCCTTGCTAGGTTGGGGAAGTTCTCCTGTATGATATCCTGAAGAGTTTTCCAGCTTGGATTCATTCTCTCCATCACATTCAGGTACACTGATCAAACATAGATTAGATCTTTTCATAGAATCCCATATTTCTTGGAGGCTTTGTTCATTTCTTTTCACTCTTTTTATAATCTTGCCTTCTTGTTTTATTTCATCGAGTTGATCTTCAATCTCTGATAGACTTTCTTCTGCTTGATCAATTCAGCTATTGAAACTTGTGTTTGCTTCACAAAGTTCTCATGCTGTGTTTTTCAGCTCCATCAAGTCGTTTATGTTCTTCTCTAAGCTGGTGATTCTACTTAGTATTTCATCTAACCTTTTTTCAAAGTTCTTCATTTCTTTGCATTGGGTTAGAACATGCTCTTTTAGCTCAGAGAAGTTTGTTATTACCCACCTTCTGAGCCTGCTTCTCTCAATTCGTCAAACTCATTCTCCATCCACTTTTGTTCCCTTGCTGGTGAGGAGTTGTGATCCCTTGGAAAAGAAGAGGTGGTCTGGTTTTTGGTGATTCAGACTTTTTGCATGATTTTTTCCCACCTTCATGGATTTATCTACCTTTGTTCATTGAAGTTGTTGACTTTCTGATGGGGTCTCTGAATGGACATCCTTTCTGTTGATGTTGAAGCTATTTCTTCTGTTTTTTAGTTTTCCTTCTAACAGTCAGGCCCCTCTGCTGCAGGACTACTGGAGGTCCACTCCAGACCCTGCTTGCCTGGGAATCACCTAGGGGGTGGGCTGCAGAACAGCATGGATTGCTGCCTGTTCTTTCCTCTGGTAGCTTCGTCCCACAAAGGTACCTGCCAGATGTCAGCAAGAGCTCTCCTGTATGAAGTGTCTCTTTGGATATAAGGGGGTCAAGGAGCCACTTGAGGAGGCAGTGTGTCCCTTTTCAGAGCTCAAGTGTTGTGCTGGGAGTTCTGTTGCTCCCTTCAGAGCTGCTGGGCAGGGACATTTAAGTCTGCTGAAGTGGCACTCACAACTGCCCCTGCTCCCAGGTGCTCTGTCCTGGGAAGCTGGGGCTTTATTTATAATTCCCTGATGGGCTGCTGCCTTTTTTCTGAGATGCCCTGCCCAGCAAGAAGGGAGTCTAGTCACAGTCTGCCTGCGAAGGCCTTGCTGAGCTGCTGCTGGCTCCGCCTAGCTGCTGTGTCAACTTTCTTGTGCTTTTGTTTATACAGGCAAGGTTAGAACTGCCTCTGTAATGGTGGACACCCCTCCCACCACTGCTGTGCTGGCTGTGAAAATCTCAAGCCAGTGGGACTGTTTGCTGGTCTTTGTGGGGGTGGGACCCGCCAAGCCAGATTACTTGGCTCCCTGCCTCAGCCCCCTCATTTTTTTCAGGAGAATGGGCAGTTCTGTCTCACAGGCATTCCAGGTGCCGGCTAAAACAGCCAGCCAGTTTTGTGCTGGAAACCCATGGCGCCAGCTAAAATGGTCACCTAGCTCTGTGCTGGAAACCTGCCCACTGGTGTCGGCACTGGTAGGAATCTCCTGGTCTCTGGGCTGTAAAGAACTTGGGAAAAGTGCAGCATCTGAGTTGGAGTGCCAGAGTACCTGGAAAGGTCCCTGATGGCCTCCTTTGGGTAGCAGGGGAGTTCTCTGGTCTCTTGTACTTTCCAGGTGAGGCAAGACTCCACCCTGCCTCGGTTTGCCTTCCTTGGGCTACACCCACTGTCCAACCAGTCCCATTGAGATGAACCTGGTACTTTGGTTGGAAATGCGGAGATCACTCACCTTCTGTGTTGCTCTCACTGGGAACTGCGCTCCGGAGGTGTTCCTATTCAGCCATCTTTGCCATAGATTTTTTTTTCTTTTACAATGGTGATGAGATTAGGATAAGTGAAAATTCAGGGGCTTTATAAAAATCTGGTATTGTTTGAATAATACAAGATGATATATTTAAGTAGGAGTCATAAAATGCAGACTAATTCCTAGTCAAGCTATCCCTTTCATGACTTTGGATATGAGCAGAGCCTAAGAAGTTAGGAAAATGATGCTAATTTAAATATTCTTATGTTGAATACTTTTATTTGGTTGAATACTCATGTTATTAATGCACTTTAGATGAATTGACATTCTTATAAATGTGCAATGAGCATAGTATATTAACATAAAATATATTCTTTAGTGTTACTCAACTTTTAATGTGGAATATTCCATATTAATCATCAGTTTGAAAATTGACTTTTTTAGTTTGAAAAATTGGTTCCAGTTTTATAAATTTTTCCAAAGTCAATTACTGATTTTTTTTTTAATGGCATAGTTAATGGAAAGAAAATGTGGTTGTTTTTTTTTTCATCATCAAATCAAATCCTTGGAATTTCCCAGACTGGTCTAAGTTCTAATTTTCTTTCTCTTGTGTTAAAATGGAAGACTTGTTGTGGATTACCTCACTTAATCCTTAATACAATCCTCAGAGGAGGAGCCATTATTTTCCTGCTTTATATCTGTGGACGCTGAAGGTGACAGTGAGTGAATGACTGTCTAACTCTAAGTAAGATCATGTACTTGCCCTCTATGTTCTACCACCATATAGTACAGCTATTTACAAAAATTAAAAGCTGATTACATCATATCTGCTTCAAACCCTGCAACAGCTTCCTAGTCCTATTAGAAGCAGACTCATGGAAGTCTTCTATGAACTTCCTGGTGCTATGAGCAGGCCCAAGAGGAGACAGGATGGCCTTGATTTATGGCCTTGGTGTTCTTTTTACTTTATAGAATTGGTCATGCATTCAATTATGTATTTGATTATTTGTGTAATCTCTTTTATCACATAGTCTGTAAATTCTCTCAGGACAGGACCATATAATTCACTGTTGCCTCCCTGGTACCTAGAACACTCTCTGGGACATAGCAGACCACGAAGAATAGTCATTGAATGAATGAATGGGAAAGGGTAATTAAGTATGACAACATAGCATTTAAATGGAGTAGTTTAGACCCTTACCCTGCCTGTAGCCCATGCATGGTACTAACATATATTAAGTTACCTTGTTACTTTAATAATAAATGTCCTTGGATAGAACTCTAGATAGATTGTTCTAAACTGAAGTCTATTCAGTTTAGAGTATAGTTTCCCTTTACAGTTTCAGAACCAGTTCTTGAATTTAAAACTGCTTATGTGGTTGGCATATGTTTGGGGAAAGGCAGATGAGGGGTATTCTGTAGAGGCAGGAGGTTAACTACCTTCTCACTCCTGGCAGCTATCCAGTGGGAAATAGCAATTCTTCAGGTTTTTATAATGGTAGAAAGGGGATCGACCATGATTGATAATAATCCAAATGAAGAAAAAGTGTGGTCGAGGCCACTGATTTTCTCTCCAGAGTATGTGTCTTAGATGATGCTCCGAGGAACAGAAAAGGGAATGTCTTCCCACACGGTTTTTACTTTTGGCAAACAAGAAAAAACAATCTTCCAAAGCATATGATTATTAGCTAGAGTCAATAAATCATTCTTACTTTGGAAAGACATAGTTTAGTCAATAATAGAAATGCAAATCAAAACCACAATGAGACACCATCTAACACCAGTCAGAATGTCTATTATTAAAAAGTCAAAAAATAACAGGTGCTGGTAAGGTTGTGGAGAAAAAGGATTGCTTATATGCTGTTGGTGGGAGTGAAAATTATTTCAGCCATTATGGAAGAGAGTGTAGTGATTCCTCAAAGACCTCAGGACAGAAATACCTTTCGACCAAGCAATCCCATCATTGGGTATATACCCAAAGGAATATAAATCATTCTGTTATAAAGATACATGCACGCATATGTTTGCTGCAGCACTATTCACAGTAGCAAAGACATGGAATCAACCTAAATGCCCATCAATGATAGACTGGATAAAGAAAATGTGGTACATAGGCACCATGGAATACTATGCAGCTATATAAAAGAATGACGTCATGTCCTTTACAGGGACATGAATGGTGCTGGAGGTCATTATACTTAGCAAACTAACACAGGAACAGAAAACCAAATACCACATGTTCTCACTTATAAGTGGGAGCTAAATGATGATAACACATGGATACATAGAGGGGAACAATACACACTGGAGCCTTTCAGAGGGTGGAGGGTGGGAGGAGGGCGAGGATCATGAAAAATAACTAATGGGTACTAAGCTTAATATCTGGGGGATGAAATGATCCATACAATAAAAACTCCATTACACACGTTTACCTATGTAACACACCTGTTCTTGCACTCCTGAACTTAAAAGTAAAAAAAAATTAACCCTAAGTTAATTCCATGCTTATATCCACTCTACTAACTAATGACTATTCCTAGTAATTATTTGTAGCACCTTAATGATTTGGAAATTGGATAAAGTAATTTGTTGTCAAAATCCATATTACCTGGCACCAGGAACTTGTGGCCAGGATGGAGGGAATAGAGTTTTGCAAAGAAAAGAAAAGATCCCCCTCCAATAAGTTAAGTGACTTTTTTCAACCACCTGTTGTTTTAACTATCCCATGGCTGATGGGAAAGACTGAAGAAATATGTGCATTATCCAAAGGGAAAGTCATGGCCGTCTTTTACAGTGTCAGAACTTGATAGGATTTTTAATGTTTCCTCTATTACTGGTTGAAGCAGAGCATGAGTGGGTGATGGAATAACTTATAAAATACAGGAATAAATCCATCTAGCCAGAGAAAATCATGAAGAGCAAGATATAATCATTGTGAATATGTTCTCTAAGAACTGCATAAGGAGTTTATTGATTGAGAGAAGGCAGAGTAAAATAAATATTTTCAAGAATGTTTTCAAAAGATTTCATGTGATGATGACTTTGGGTATTGTATATCTGCTTTGTCTGGATAGCTGACATCTCCCATTTTTCAAAAGCTGTGTATGGGTTTGTTCGTGCTAACCAATTCTCTTTTCACACCCATCCATTTGTCATGTACAGGTTTGTTTATTTTCAGATTTTCCAAGGATTCTCTTTACTCACTCTGGCTCCATAATGCACTGTCCTTAATAAACAAAGAATCTGCTACTGACCAACCATGAGTAGCTTTTCCAGTGGTAGTAAAGGAAAGATGCTTAAATTAAAATCCATCACTTCTAAGACAGCTATTTAGAGTTAAAGCTATGGCTTTGAACCAGGTAAAAGGGGCATTTTCTATGCAAAAGTCAGACATTGAGAAATGAATGGTGAGTTCTAGTCAATTGTCCTTGGATTTATTCATCCACTAATTTACCATAATTGTCAATTAAGTTCTAGGTCAGTAGTTCTCAAACTTGGCTGAAAATTATAATTTCTTTTTAGTCTTAAAAGAGGATGAAACAGTGAGGTTTGGGTCCCTTGTTCCACAGATCCCGATTTAATTGTTCTGACTTGAGTCTAGGCCTCTGTCACTTTAGAAGCTCTTTTGTGTTTTCAGTATATAGTCAGGTTCAAATATTGTTGTTCTGCGTGCTGGAGACAGTGGTGAAACATGCAGACAGTTGTCTTACTCACAAGAAACTTACATTCTGGTGTGAAAATGAAGGGCCATAGACCAATGAGTAAGGTGAATTCATATAATGCTAGGTTCAATGGAGAAAATAGAATTAGGTGAGAAGGATAGAGAGGAACCAAAGGGGAGCTACTTTTAAAAAATAGTGGTTCATAGGGGAGATGAGGAATGAGCAGAAACTTTCATGTGTTTATTGTGCTCAAGAGAGGAGGAGAAGAGAAGTTAATCATTTAGAGAGAAATCAAAATATTTCATCTGTTTTAGTGATAAGAGCTTCCTTATTCTTACATAACTAAGTCTCAGGGCTCCCTAAGTTAATATGTCAGTTGGGGGTACAAAGATGAATAAGGAACACATAATTTTTAATCTAGGACAGTACATAATGAACATATTTTACATAATTTGGAACATGCTAACGTGGTGGTAGTCCATGAAGGAGCTTTTGACCCATCATTGTGTTTTAGGCTTGTTTTAGCATGTTCAAGGGATTACTCACTCAGCCTGTTTTCTGTTTAGCACTCCTTTCATCTTAATTTTGGTTTTGCCTTTTATATTTTAGAAGGTGGTTTCAAATGGAATTTAGAACTGACAAGTGTTAGGCAATTGTACCAATCTTTGGGTAGAATTAATTAGATGAATAATTTAGGATGAGAACATTTACTTTTCTTTTACTGTGAACTTTGCTAGATACTGTGGTGATTCAAAATGAGTTAGATGTAGTTAGTTGCCTGGATGAATTTAAGGAAGAGTAAGTAACACAGAAAAAAACATAATCACAATGCAAAATTAAAAGTGCAATAATAAGGAATGCAAACGGTGTGTGGGTGAGCAGAGGAGGGAGTGAAGAACTTCAACTGATAGTAAAACTGTTATTGACATCCAGGCGACCTCCGGGGGCCGGTGCTGGTTCTATTCATACTTACTCCACAAAATGGTATGACCAGGATGGTGTAGTTTTTGATGAAATCTGATTGTCAAGGAGATAAATTAGGTCATTAGTTAATTTAAAACAAAATCTTGGGAGCCAGTTAAAGAAATGTCTATATCTAAATAATAAGTATATTCATTCTGATTTTCTTTTTATTTATTTATTTTGGCAGTCATCTTTGACTATGGGCCTCTTTTTTCTTTCTTTTTTTCTTTTAGAAAGAGAAAAAAGAAAGAAAAAGAAAGAAAAGAAAGAAAGAGGGAAAGAAAGAAAAAAGAATGAAAGAGAAAGAAAGGAAGAGAAAGAAGGAGCATTTTGATTTTCTTTCTGGATGGTCTTTTCTTTGTGTTGTACTTTACTTTTACTTCAGAAGCAATTCTGAGTAATTTTTAGTGGTTCATTAATATCCAAAGGTAACATTCTGTGTTTAGCTTTTACAGAAAATAGGAAAAGGACTTACAGAGAAATAAATACAGATGAAAACAGAAGTTGGATAATAATAGTAATTTCACAGCACCTTTTCCCCCTTGGCGTTTAAAACATCTTGCAAAACACAAACAAGGATACTGAGAACTCCCAGTGGGAAGGTGGCAAAATCATAGCCTCCATTTATAGACAGAGTTTTCCCTGAGAATCTCTGTGGAAAAGAAAAGTGAGGCGATATGATGATTTTATAGTTACCCTAAAAATATCCTTGAGGGAAGAGCCTTCTTAAGACGTACTAAATTTTGGACACAGTGACTGTTGGTAATGGACACATTTATTACAGATTATAACAGTAGCAAACCTTCCATATTAATATTGAAGGTTAAATATTAATAGCAATATTAATATTTTCTATTATCAGTGTCATTCTGCACTTGGTTAAATGATAAACTTCTAGATTGGGTCTTAATTGTACATTCTTTAAAGTTTGCCCCTATTACTTGGAGTTATTCTGTATTTAATACTTCATTCCATTCTTTCGTAAATTGATTTTACCCTACCAAACTGACTGTAAGATCAATGTGACTGATCACATTGGGTTCTTAAAACCGATCTGTGTTTTAGGAGAACACACTATGTTCTTAAAGCCAATCTGTATATTAGGAGAGTCCCATTAATGTAATCAAGGGGACTCTCCTAATACACAGATGGGCTTTAAGAACATAGTTTTTTTTTTTGAGGTAGAGTCTTACTCTCGCCCAGGCTGGAGTGCAGTGGCATGATTTTGGCTCCTTGCAACCTTTGCCTCCCGCGTTCAAGTGATTCTCATGCCCAGTCTCCCAAGTAGCTGGGACTACAGATGTGTGCCATCACGCCTGGCTAATTTTTGTATTTTTAGTAGAGACAGGGTTTCACCATGTTGACCAGTCTGGTCTCGAACTCCTGACCTCAGGGGATTTGCCTGTCTCGGCCTCCCAAAGTGCTGGGATTACAGGTGGGGGCCACTGCGCCCCACCCAAGAACATAGTACTTTTTGAATAAAGCAAATTCTTTTGGAGCAAAATGTTGAACCAGTAAAAAACAAATAAACAAAAAAGCATATTATTTTCCTCTTAGGAGACCACTTACAATTACTTATCACACCAATGGCTCTGGTCTATGTCCTTTTTGAGTTTACCTTTCAGGATTTTGTAGAAGATTATTTTTCTGGCCCGTTAAATCACTCTCTAAAAAGTATTCCTTTGACATGCAAACCCAAGGAGATTTTAGGTGGCCTGGTGATGGTTTTTAGTACCTGCCAGCTCCCTTCTCACTTTCCATGACAGCCATTACAATCTTTTGTACTCTCGTTAGTATTCTGTCTCATACTAAATCCCTTCACTCTCAACAGGCAGCCTTAAATTTTGCCACGTAGACAATACTGAGACCCTGGCCTTGTACTCTTTAAACTCTCCTTCTCTCCTCCCTCAGATAGCTTCCTTTTGTTTTCCCCACTTATGAATTGAGCATCCCTAATTCAAAAACCTGAAATCTGAAATGCTCCCAATCCGAAACTGTTTTAACCCTGACATGACATCACAGGGGAAAATTTTATACCTGAATTCAGGTGATGGGTCACAGACAAAACTTTGTTCCATGCACAAAATTATTAAAAATCGTTTCTATAATTATCTTCAGGCTACATGTATAAGATATATATGAAAAATAAAATGAATTTCATCTTTATACTTGGGTCCCGACCCAAAGATACCTCATTATGTACAGTCGTGCGTCATATAATGACAGGTATACATTCTGAGAAGTGTATTGTTGGTGATTTTGTAGCTGTGTAAACATCACAGAGTGTACTTAGTGAACCTAGATGGCTTAGCCTACTACACACCTAGGCTGTCTGGTATAGCTTGCTACGGTACTGAATACTGTGGACAATTATAGCACGATGTTAAACATTTTTGTGTCTAAACTTAACAAAAATAGAAAAGATACAGTACAAATATAATACAGTATTCTGGGACCACTGTTGTATATACACAGTCTGTTCCTAACCAAAATGTTATGTGTCACATGACTTTGTATGCAAATATTTGAAAATCTGAGAAAAATCTGAAATCCAAAAGACTTCAGATCCCAAGCATTTCAGACAAGGGATATACAACCAATATAAGATGTTTTTTCCTTTCATTATGTCTTGAATTAATCTTGGATTAAACAGTCACCGGTCCCTGAAGCTAACTCCATTATCATTTACCCTTCTTAGCAGTGATAACATCTTTCTTGCCTCTGGACTCCCTTCTAAAATCACAGCTTTCTACATTTTAACTCACCTGCTCAAGTACTTCTAACAGCCCACTGTGACCTCCTGCTGACTGATGACTCTTCCCTGAGTACCAGTCAGTACCTCTTGTCTGCCTCCAATTCCGTTGTCTTCCTGATCCATCTTGTTAACCATTCCCTTGCAAACAGTCCTCAACTTCCACGCCTCTTTACCTGTACTTTGGCTTCCTCGTCTGTAAACTGGATAATAGAAGTGCTTATTTCATGAAGTAGGAGGCGTGAGGTTTTAATGAATTCATATAAAATGCTTGAAACAATGTCTAGTACATCGTAAGCCTTGCAAAGGTGATTATAATGATGAGGCTGATTATTGCTACTACTTAGAAGCTTTAATTGCCTTCCAATTGCCTATAGTGATAAAACTAGAACCCTTCATCTTGGCATTCATACTTTTTCTTTCCTACCCTCATCTTCTTTGCTGCCACTCCACATACCCCATGTCACTGCATTTTCAGTCTCTCATCATTTCTAAATATACTGTTTCACATCTCTGTGCCTTTGCATCTTCTGTTTCTTCTTAGAATGACTTCTAGTACTCCTTAGTCTAGCTCATTTCAGTTGATCCACGAAGACCTGCATTAGTTATCTATTGCTGCATAACAAGTAAACTCCAAAATTAGTGATGTAAAACAACGGTAAACATTTTTCTCGTGCAATGGTCCAGGAATGTGAAATTGTCTTGGCTTGGTGGTTCTGGCTGAGGTTCTCTCATGTAGTGAAGATGTAGTTAATTTGAAGGTTTGGTGCTGGCTTTGAGGTTCTGCTTTGAGAAGGCGATGTTCTGCTTTGAGGTTTGGTCTCTCGCATGGCTGGCGAGCTGATTGGCTGTTGTCAGGAGGTCTCAGTTTCTCAATGTGTAGACTTCTTAGGGCTGTTGAGTTTTCTTACAACATGGCAGCTGGCTTTTCTCAGAGCAAGGGGAGAGCAAGTAGAAGTGGAAATTTCTTGTATTTATGGCTTAGCCCTGGATGCCGCATGCTGTCATTTCCTCAGTATTCTATTATAGTCATCCAGGCAAGCCCTGACTCATTGTGGGAGGGGACTCTACAGGGACTTGAAAGCCAAAAAGCCAGATTGCTAGAGTCTAACAACTTTTCTGAGATCTTCTCCCACTACCCTAGGCAGATTTGTTTACATTTATCTTTTTGTGCCTCTGTGAAAGCACTTGTAGTGTTCTGGAGTTTATTTGTGTGCTTGCTTTTACATCTGCCTTCTTCACAAAATTAAGAAAGGCAGAGGCTAAGCAGTTTCATGTTTGTTTCCCCTGGGCCTATGAAAACTGAAGCCACAAAGTGGGGATCCAACAGATGCAGATTTCATTGAATCAAATCATTACATATTTCTGTTCAGCATTCAAAATCTATCTTCCAGGCCGGGCACGGTGTCTCACACCTGCAATCCCAGCATTTCGGGAGGCTGATGCAGGCAAATCACCTGAGGTCAGGAATTCGAGACCAGCCTGGTTAATATGGCAAAACCTTGTCTCTACTAAAAATACAAAAACTAGCTGTGCATGGTGGCAGGTGCCTATAATCCCAGCTACTCAGGAGGCTGAGGGAGAATCACCTAAGCCCGGGAAGCAGAGGTTGAAGTGAGCCAAGATCATGCCATCGGACAGAGTGACACTCCATCCCCCTCCAAAAAAAAAAAAAATCTATCTTCTAGGATAATAGTTTCCTGAAATGAAAAACACTATGTAGTCATTGTTGCTTTTTCTTCATCTTGAGAACTAAATTGTATTATGTACTCACAATTCCTCTTCATTTTTTAGAAAGAAAATCATCCATTGTGTTCAGGTTATTACTTGAGACAAAACCTATAATTTTCCTTTTCTGTGAAAAAGAACCAATCTTCTAGTACATGATATTGTCTACATTCATTTTTTGCAGCTCAAATGAGATCAGCTGAGTGAGGTCTCTCCAACAAGAACAACTATTTTGTCTAGTTCACTGTAAAAGCTTGATCTTCCTTTTCTACTAGAGACTTTGTGAAATTACAGTTTCATTTATTTAAAAAAAGATAAAAAGGCAAGTTAAGAGTGACACAAGTAATGGAGGTTTTGCAGTCAGTTGTTTTCTAGAAATGTTTTATCAAAGAGTAAAACAAACAAATAATGTGTTTCTCTTCAGCCTTCAAATGCTAAAACTAGTCACTTAGATAAGAATAGGTTTGAGATTTAGTTCTAGTAATGAGTATTGGAAGCATACGCTCAAGCTTTTAACTTTCATTCTAGTGAGCTGAAGTGAAGTCACTTTCAAACCCAAACAGCTCTTTACATAACAAAGCCTTTACTTAAAGACACAATTGGCTTTTGCAAAAGAAGAAGCAGGACTACAATTCATCCATTCAGTTATTCAACAAATATTTATCAAATGCCTGATATGCACTCAGATGTTTGATAAATATCTGGTGTTTGTTGAGTAACTGAATGGATGAATTGTAGTCCTGCTTTTTTCAAATTTGAATATTACGTAGGTCCACTTTAACTTACATTTCACATTGTCAAAAAGAAAAACAAAACACACCTTGCAGAATTTTCACTATGTACTTCTTTCTGTCTTGATTTTCTTTCTCTCACTGTATTCTAGACTTATTTTTCAGGATTAGTTTCAAAGCTCTCTTTATTAAGAAATACCTTGCAGTCCAACATTATGTGGCAGATATAACAGGTTGATTCATTCAACAGCACCCTCCTCTGTGCCTTTCTGTATTATAGAACCTTCCAAGAGGAGTACTTGAGTTGCCAGTTTCCCTTGTAGATAGAAGTGGCCATGTGGCAGAGTGTGAACTAATGATCTATAGGAGAAAGCCCTGCAAAAAGCGGCTATTTGCCTTCTTTTTCCCTCTCTTTCTTCCTGCTTGGAAAGTACAAACAATGCTCAGTAGGACAAGAAGCCTCTTTGTGACCCCAAGGACAATAGTCCCACACTAAAGATGGCAGAGCTGGCAAATAGAAGGACCTGGTTCTTTGATAATATTATTTTAAAAATACACCAGCTCCAACAATCTCCCTCTTGATTTTTCTATGTCATAAAAATAAATTCTTTAAGCAACTATATATTGAGTTTTCTGTTACTTGTAGCTGAATGAATACATTTAACTGATATACTCTTTAATTACATTCACTCCAGACTTTGTTGAATTTAAAGTGCACTCTCTTTGAGTTTAGGGTGTTGGAAAAAGACCAGTGGGTTGGATATCCTCCCATACTCCTTCCTGTTACTCCCCGCTTTCTTCCTTACCTCCTTCCACTTCAAATTCTACTATTAGACTACAACGAGAACTTAATGTAATAAATTCCTCTGAATTTTCTCTTGAATATGTTATGTATTTAAAAAGATGTCTATAATTATGTATGATATTTTCCTAAAGACTTATATAATCCTCTAAAAGAGTATGCTTGCCATCTGTATGACTTCATGGTTGATTTTATGTCATGTGGGAAAGATGAATCTCCAAGACTTAAAGCTTTCACAGAATAAATATGAATAAATATCCAAACATATTTTCAAAATACCTTGTGTTCACAGCTCCAGCATTGCCTATTGTTTTCTCTGGAGATAATAAGTTGATATTTGTTGACTATTTGTCAAAATAGTAGTGAATCCTGGTAGTGTACAATAAACATTTAAAGGACCAAGGCTCCAGTTTCTAGATTTATTCAATTATGAACTTGAGAAGTTGTTTAAACTTGTGATTTCTAAATAGAAATAAAAATATTTAACTTGGTCTCACTGGTAGGTTGTTGTGAGAATCAAAAAAGGAAATAGATTGGAATAATAAACTATATAAATGCAAAATATAATACCATTAATTGTTACTAAAAATTCCAGAGTATGAATGCCATCATTGCTTCAAATCTGGGTTATTTGTTATGCATAAGCATAGTTTTTAATGTTTTCCTACACTTTCCATTTTGAGGGTTATATCAGTGAAGACATTAAAGATTGAAGAGAAAAAAACACTTGTTTCCCCACTCCATTTCAAGCTCCATTTTGGAGGTGAATTTCCTGCTGAAATTAATGTGTGTTATGCTGTGTGAGGTGGATGAAATATGGTGAAAATTTAGCATATTCCTTTCCAGGCCCTGATCAGTCTACTGAAAAAAATCTATCTCTTGTGAAGTCTCCGGCTTCTGGGAACTCCCAGGAGAGAAAAATGTTCTGGAGGAGACATGGTCTCTCACAAAAAGAATGTATTGAACATATTCACCTCTTAGACAATGGAGAAGCAAGGATACCAGTTCAAAGGAAATGGAACCAGCCATAATCATATAAGAATCCAAAGCATCAAAAGGGAAAAATATCTTGCTAATTTTTCGCTACTTCAATAATTCATTCTAGCAAGGGATGTGGGGAAGAAAACACAAGTCTGGAGTTGGCACTGCCCCCCCAGGTGAAGTTTCTCTAAGTAGACTGTGATGGTTAATTTTATGTGTCAACTTGACTGGGTTAAGGGATACACTGATAGCTGGTGAAACATTATTTCTGATTGTATCTACGAAGGTACTTCTGAAAGATATTAGCATTTAAATTAGAAGACTGAATAAAGAGGAGCTGGCCTCACCAATGTGGGCAGACGTCATCCAACCCATTGAGGTCTCAGCCAAATAGAGGCCATCAACTGTGAGTTACATCAACTCCCCTGGCACTTAGGCCTTCAGATCGGTCTTGTTTCTCCAGCTTGGTCTTGTTTCTCCAGCTTGTGAACAGCAGATCATGGGACCTCTCAAACCCCCTAACTATGTGAGTTAGTTCCCATCATAAATCTCTTATAAATCTATGTATCTTATTGGTTTTGTTTTTCTGGAGAACGCTGACTAATACATAGGCTATAAAAAAGAAGTATATTCAAGATGGAAGACTTACATGTTAACCCCAAAAGCATATAGATACAAGTGCTTCTCTGGGGACAGGGAAAGCCAGAATGTGACCTAACTTACAACCATCTTAAGTCTGGAGAAGAATAGAATTTTCTCTTTTAGAACGTGTATTCCAAAGCCTCATGACCTCTGCCTGAAAAATTTGCTTTTATATAGGGTCTCTCTAGCCTATGAATAAGTGATTATTCATATCATTTCTTCTGATATGAATAATTTTATACTGGGTTGCCTGTGGGTAAAGTACGTTTTTTAGTCATTAGTCTTACTTATTTTTGTGTTAAGTTTATGTATGTAGACTTACAATATGGTATCCTAAGAAAGCTAGCTGGGATTTATAGGAGAATATATTTAACTGGGTCATCTCTTCAGATAGTTCCTATAGTTTATCTTATTTAAAAATAAAATGTTGAATTATATTTTTTTCTTAGGTTACATTTTTAAAACATGTCTTAAAACAGTAATATTCATAAAGATTACTTTAAATCACTATATGCCAATTGAATAAGTAATTTTTCATGAAATTAAGCTCTATTCATTTCAAGCTCTAATATATTTACATTTAAATTGCATTTCAGAAACAATAAAAAAAACTGAACAATGTATTATGAAAGGACATAATTTGAAAATATCAATATATTTTACTTAATTTCTTCTTCCAAATTCCATTCTTACAGCTGACCTCTTCCTTGGTTTGGAGCACTGTAGAAATTTGCTTTTTCATGTAGACCTCATACCAGAGTGTGTTAGTCCGTTTTCATGCTGCTGATAAAGACATACCCAACACTGGATAATTTATAAAGAAAAAGAGGTTTAATGGACCCACACTTCCATGTGACTGGGAAGGCCTCACAATCATGGAGAAAGGCACATCTTACATGGCAGGCAAGAGAGAATGAGAGCCAAGTGAAAAGGGAAGGGGTGCATACAGTTCTCATATAGGGG
This sequence comes from Aotus nancymaae, assembly GCF_030222135.1. NCBI lineage: Eukaryota > Metazoa > Chordata > Mammalia > Primates > Aotidae > Aotus > Aotus nancymaae. The sequence goes on from NW_026988435.1 coordinate 30,021,211, forward strand.
AAACCGCACCCATGATCAATTCTCTCTCACTGGGTGCCTACAACAACATGTGGGAATTATCGGAGCTACAGTTCAAGATGATATTTGGGTGGGGACACAGCCAAACCATATCACAGAGTATGCATGTTCTTGCTCAAAGAAAAGAACCTAAACATTCTTTACTCATAATATAATATTTGGAGCAGCTTCATAGTAGATTTTTGTATGTTGGCATCAGGACGTCTCAGTGTTTGTTAACAACTAACAAATGCTCCATATAGTTTTACAGGCATGCTTAGACTATAAAAATTGAAGAGAACCAATCTCACTTGAATTATTTTTTTTTTACATGTAAGAGATTGTATCTTTAGTAAATATCTTTTCTATAAGTCACTATAAAGTTTCTATATTTTTTTTGAGTCCTCAGTTCTCTCAGACAGTAGCTGGTGCATGAACAAATAGTCCATTGGAAATAATCAGTTATGACTTTGGGGGCTGAATCAAACTCTTCCCAGATAACCTATACAAAATAAAATTATAATGGCTGAATACATCTAAACAATTTATCATAATTGAAAACTGGTTTTTAACAAATTGACTAAATGTTATTTGACTAATAGAATCAATTATTTTTCTTCCTAAAGTGACTTGGGATATTTGGTTATAATTTTTGTGACTGGCATAAAAGTTAGACTTGGAATTAGGAGAATCTATATTAAACTAGAAGAGAAAATTTTGACTCCAAGAATTGTGATAATATTTGAATCACACGTGCTGCTTTTGTCAACATCTGATCTCTTGTTCTATTCTTGGTGATGATGATGTCAGTTTTACTACTGACGTCAAATCTGAGGTTCCAAAGCAAATTTAAGAGTGACTGATATCTATTTGTGACTGCTTCTCTACTTCTGCAATGAAGCATTTTTGGTTGTTGTTTTAAGAAATTCCTAAAATAGAATTTTACCCTACTGATTTATTTACCTCTTTGAAGGTAGAACTCAGTGGCCAGTTTTTTCCCTGCATAAACATGCACACAGTTAGATAACGTTGTGACACTTTTGTTTTTCACTCAACAAATAGTTATGGAGCTTATGCTAGGCCCTTGGCCTTTGGCAAGATTCTGGGAATGTAAATATAAATAAGACCTGCTGCTTGCCATTGAAGAACTCATTGTTTAGCTGAGGAAGTAGACACCTAAATCGTTGACCATAATATACAATAATAAGTGTTATAAAGTATGAACAAAGTGCTAGTCATTAAGAGTAACAGCCGTAAAGCCATATGTAGTTTGAGCTATATATAGATATAGCTCTGAGACATGAATACACATTAAATTCTTTAAAAAAAAAATCCCAGGAGGCTGAACAATGTTATACAATGATGCTTAAATTTTTTTTGGAACATATGCCCTCCACAAGGCATCTATTAATTGTCTAGACTCAAGAGAATTCAAAGTAAAATAGTTATGAGAATAGAACAATGAGAAAAAGAACAGAGAAATCTCTGTAATTTTGGAATAGGTGAAGGTAAGATTAGGGTAACTAAAGAGACAGAATTTTAGGTAGCCATATGGGTAGAGACCTAGACAAAGGCAAGTGAGAGATAGAGACTATTGATCTCAGCAGGGAAGGTACAGTCATCATGATGTCTGATGGTCTTGCCAAAAGCTACAATTTCATGGCTCAGTAGGATTAGCTGGGCAGGAGAGTTTGAAGATACACATATAAAGCTTTAGAATAGAGGGAGTTATATATTTTTGAAGATAGTACATAAGTAACATTAGGACATCTGAGCAGACTGTAACATTTTCTTTAGAAAAATTTTTCACTGTCTACATTTAGTGGATTTTTGGAGGGCAGGTACAAAATATGCTGCCACATCTAATCCATAAAGATGTGGACAATCCTTTGCAGAATATCAACAGTTGCTTCACATTGTCCTTGAAGGCAACTTCATGAATACTTGTCTTTGTTGCCAGCTATGATGAATAATAGCTCAGAAAAATACAGAATCCCAAAAACACAGTCTCTGTGTTTCTTGACATCCACGATGAGGAGCATGAGAAGAGGTGGAATGAATGGCTGCTATAAGAGCTTCCTCCTCACACTATATCCCACAAACTATGATTTTAAATTAAAGATTAATTTCTTTGGGTTTTGTGTACTAGGAAAGTTGTATTTTCCTCAGTACACGAATAGCCCTATCCTAATCCTTGAACTTTGGGAAAAAGAACAGTTAAAGGGGAGATGGGAATGTGATAGAAAATTCATCCATTCATTCATTTATTCAACAAATACTTATTTTGGAAGGTTCAATGGCATGTAGGTCTCAGTGGAGTCAAACATTTCTGGACTTAAATAGCTGGAGAAGAAAGTAGGTAATGATGGGAGATGGTGATTGGAAGAAAAGTCATTGTTGAAGTGAGGTTGTGAGTGGAGTGCTGTTATTGGTAATCACAAGACCTAGGGCAGTGCCTTCTAGTATTTTGTTGTTGTGGTGGTGGTACATATAGAAAATGAAAATATTTATATAGCATATCTGTCCAGGAATTGCAGGGGACTGCCTGAGGCCAAGAGTGATTGGCTGGGGGCTTTAGGTGCTCCCACCCTGATCAGCATCTGTGAGGGCCGAGAAGCTCAACACATCATGGACATGAGTTGGAGAGTTTGCCTGATGCTATGACCATGGGAGTGGATGGCTGGGCCAGAATAAGGAACAAAGAACTCAGAGGTCAAGGTGTTGGAAAGCTTATACACAGAGCTGTAGAAATCAATCACCAAGGATTATGACAGTGATTGTGACGGAGACAGCAAGAGGACTCAATCAAAAATAAGATCTTCAAAGAGAGCTGCAGATAACAGCAAGGAGAGATGGCTATCTGATTGTATTAGTCTGCTGGGGCTGTCTTAACAAATACACAGGCCAGGTGGCTTAAACAACAGCATTTATTTCTTACAGTTCTGAAGTTTAGAAGTCCAAGATCTAGGTGTTGGCAGGGTTGGTTCTTTCTGGGACTTTTCTCCTTGACTTGTACATGGCTCTCTTCTCCCTTTGTCTTCCAGGGTCTTTCCTCTGTGTATGTTTGTGTCCTAATGTCCTCTTCTTATAAAGGCATGAGTAATATTGGAGTAAGGCCCACTCTAATAATCTCATTTAACCTTAATTACCTCTTTAAATATATCTTATCCAAACACACTCACATTCTATGGTACTGGGGGTTGGGACTTCAACATATGAAATTGAGGAGGGCATGATTCAGTTTATAACAGCAATGATATGGGCCTTAAGGTTGGGGAGGGTATAGGGAAGAAGGAAGGAGAATTACCTGAAAGGGGCAGTAAAGAGCAATGAGGACATTTATTCCACTTCCAGACCTAGGAGAGAAATAACCATCACTAAAAAGGAAACCATATCCATAGGGGAACAAAAAGGTGAAGAGAAGATAGGGAGAAGAGGTGACATTCTAGGGGATTTTATGGCTGGGGATATGGTGATACACCTCACACTTTACTGACTCATCCTTGTCGCATGTAGACACAAAATACACCTAGGAGATGGGATGTCTTATATGTGTTATGAAAAGTCTTCTCCTGCTCTTTCACCTTGGTGCATTCAGGGAGTCTCTTCCTTCCCAGGGTCCCTGAGAGTTACACTTTGCACCATTTCAATGGTGCAGTCCTTTATGAATATGCTGATACCTGTACTCTCTGAAGCTTTCAAGGTGTAAAAATAGTGTTGTTTCCTCCTTTTGTGCACAATGAGCCTGAATCACACTGGGCTTCTTAAAGAAATGGGGGTATGCCCCTCCTCTACTTGGAAATGTGCTTTTTCCGCTGGACCTTGGTTTCAGGGGCCCCTTGTGAAAACAGTGCCTTCCTTCACCTTTGGCCTGGCGCAGCTCCATTCATTTCTTGCAGGAGTGGTCTCTGCACCTGGGCTGGATAACAGACACCGTATAGACCTCCTCAGTGGTTCTCCCTCCAGGTCGTTATCCCTGTCTCTTAGGTGAACATCAAGGCTTTTGGGCAAATTAAATTATAAAGACTGAGATCTCTTTGGCCTAAAACAGGTTCATCAAACATATGCAGTCCTTGAGCCCTAATAGCAGATCCAGCTTGCTCCTCTGCTTGGTCTCTGTTACCTTGCTACCCACTTTCCACCACGCAGGTCTCAGTGAAATACTACTCTCCTCCAAAAGACCTTTCCTGACCACTGTGCAGAAAGAAGTACTCACTTCCCCTCCACAGTCATTCTCTATCTCAGGAAGCCACTTTATTACCTCCCTTTGACAGTCATTCACTGGAATTACCTTGCGTTTTTCTTGTTCATGTTCTATGACCCTCATCCCATTGGGATAGCTCTTGTGTCTGATTCATCAGTACCTAGAACAGTGCTTATCACATGCTATTTGCTCAACAAATATTTATCAGATGAATAAATTGATGGTTCATTCATCTGAAAGCAGTGAGCAGCACTGGCATGGCTTTTGGTTTTATCATTCAATTTTTTAGTGAAAAGTTTTTTTTTTTTTTTTTTTTTTTTAAGAATCTGATTTATTTTGAGCCTGTTTTACTTTTATTGAGGGCCAATTTGCATTTGGACACTTGGTCTTGCTAGAGTGAAGTATAGTATAGAACTGTCCTAATTTGCTCATAATACACAAAAATCAGTAAGTCCTGAGACTTTGTATTATTTCTATTTCATCCTTTGCATTCATTCCGCTTTATAACTAACTTACCATATACATCTTTTGGTTGTCTTCCAGTTGGTTGCTCAGGGGATCTGGAAATATTCTTCAGGTTGCCATTCTTGATGTTCCAGTGCCCAGAGGCAAATGGACACTGATGTGCTTGACAAGAGCCTCCTGTTGTAACCCTGTCAGTAATTGCCCTTCCTATCGGGCCTAATGGGGGTTCAGGTAGATGTGAGCCACAGTGCTAACTCTGATATCTCTGGTGAGTTGGGGAGTCTACTATTGCCACTTCATTCTAATTCATGCCCCTGGTTTTTCCATACAAGCCTAACTCAGAGATACTGCAAATTCAGTTCCAGACCACCACAATAAAGCGAATGTTGCAGTGAAGCAAGTCACACAATGCAAATAAAAGTTGTGTTTACACTATGCTATTGTCTGTTAAGTGTGCAATAGCATTATGTCTAAAAAGTATCCATATCTGGCTGGGCATGGTGGCTCACACCTGTAATCCCAGCACTTTAGGAAGCCTAGGCAGGTGGATCACCTAAGGTCAGGAGTTTGAGACCAGCCTGGCCAATGTGGTAAAATGCTGTCTCTACTAAAAATGCAAAAAAAAGAAAAAAAAATAGCTAGGCATGGTGGTGTGTGCCTGTAATTTACCCAGCTATTTGGGAGGCTGAAGCAGGAGAATCACTTGAACCCAGGAGGTGGAGGTTGCAGTGATCCAAGATTGTACCACTGCACTCCAGCCTGGGTGATGGAGTGAGACTCCATCTAAAAAAAAAAAAGAACAAAAAAAATACCTTAATTAAAAAATACCTTATTGCTAAATAATGTTAACAATCATCTGGACCTTCAATGAGTTGGAATTTTTTTGCTGGAAAAGGATCTAACCTTGATGTTGAGAGCTTTGTGCTGGATTAGGCTTTGATTTATGAGACTGTTGTGGCTGGTTTGAGCGTCTAGCCATACCACTCAAACTTTCTACATATCAGTAATAGGCTGTTTCAACTTTTTTTTTTTAATCATTCATGTGTTCACCAGAGTAGCACTTTTAGTTTCTTTCAAGAGCTTTTCCTTTGCATTCACGACTTGGCTGTTTGATGCAAGAGGCCGAGATTTTAGCCTGTCTCTGCTTTCCACATGACTTTCTCACTAAGCTGAATCATGTTCAGCTTTTAATTTTGAGTGAGAGACATTTGACTCTTCCTTTCACTTGAGCACTTAGAGGCCATTGCAGGGTTATTAATTGGCCTAATTTCAATATTTCTATGTGTGAGAGAATAGGGAAGCCCGAGAAGAGCGTGAGAGATTGAGGAATGACTAGTTGGTGAAGGAGTCAGAACACACACAGCATTTACCAACTAAGTTCCCTGTTTTATATGGGTGTCAGTTGTGGTGCCCCCAAACAATTACAATAATAACTCAAAGATCACTGAGCATAAAAGAAATTATTATTCTTTCTTTCACTATAAAAGAAAGAATAACAATGAATGAGTTTGAAATATTGTGAGAATTCCCAAATGTGGCACAGAGACACAAAGAAAGCACATGCTGTCAGAAAAATGGTGCTGATAGACTTGCTCAATGCAGGGTTGCCACGAACCTTCAATTTGTAAAAAAATGCAGGGTCTATGACATACAATAAAGTCAAATGCAACAAAACAAGGTATACTTGTATTTACTTTTGGCCTTCTTTGCCTTGTCTCCAGTAGAAAATTTGGAGAATGACCTCGTCTTTCATGACTAGTTGACAGCTGGTATTGTAGACAATTCCCAGTGCCTCATTCCATCCCGATTTTTAAATTTAGACCTTGTTAACAATGGGACTGGTTAGGACTGGGCAAATCAAATACTTTGAATTGGATCTTTTTTCTTCTTCATGGGGCCAGTTCTCCTTCTGTAAGTATTTCTCAACTTCACTTACTTTGGTGTGATCTAGGCCCTTCATCAAAGCTTCATCTCTTCAAAAGAGTTCCCAGCATGTTTTCCTGCTTATGAGTTATTCCAGTACAAATTCATCCAACCATCTCCTATAGAAACAGGTGTTCATAAAAATCAAATGCAGAGAGTTATCAAAGTTAGAATACATTAAAAAAGTATAAACTTGCAGGTTATTTTCAGAAGATTGACCTTAATGGAATGTTAAGCTTTGTTTGAGTATTAAAATAACTGGAGTAAAAGTCAATGTTAGGCAGACATTTATCATAAAGAATCCCAATCATCAAATTAAGTCCCTGAATAATAAGAGCTGCATGCTATAATACCCTATAGTGAGGATTAAATTATGGTTACTCATTCAATCTGTATCCGATTACCAACATGAAAATGGGCTTTTCCTATTTTGTAGAAAACGGAACAATTTGTTTTAGTTATTGATGGAGTAGGTCAGTGTTTATGAGTTGATATTAAATATTAACTAATTATAAAAATTATTAGTGCTACTGTAGCAAAGAAACATTCAAAGATAAAGAGAGGGACAATCCCACACCCAGACTGAAGTTAAAGTAGTGGAATACACATAGTATTATGTGCCCAAAGTCAAGATATTCATTCGTTCTATGGATACACCATCTGGAGAAAGTTCATAAAAGTTGTCCTGAAAGTTAGGGTCTTAGCTGAGAGGCAACCTTGTCTCTTTTGAATGTGCATGAGAGCAACTTTGGGTGGATATTTCACTATAATAAGTGTAATATTATTAATTCTCAAGACTGATTACAATGCATGTATCATATTGAATCATTATATATCAAATATTTAAACCAAATTAAATATATTAAAAAATGTAATTAAAATTTATTTGCCTAGATTCTTTCAAATTAGAAATTTTTTTGAATTAATAAACCACTTTAAGAATTATAAAATACTGAAGCAGATGCTCATCACTCACTATGGTTCCTATCTGTGGAATAAAATGCAGTTCTTTCTGCTTTATTCCTGTTGGTGGTTTGCTTAGCTTTCTTCAGGAGGGAGACATGAAAAATAATATGAACCACTGACATATTGGAGTTACTACAGTTGTCTGTTTTGACCTTGACTTCCACTGAAATGTTAGGTAATTAGACTAAGAAGAGTCTTTTATAATAATATATATCAAGCAACATGTGACTTGATATTGATAGGAAATGTTACCTCTTGTGCCTCTGAGTAGGAAGTTACTTATAAGAAAAAGGGTAACAGGAAAGTCTTCATGTTCCCAAATGTCCTTCTACAGTAGTCAGTCATGGGACATGAGATGCCACCATTGTAGATGCTTCCTCTGGGCGCTGATTCCATAGGGCTTGGTAGCACCATGAAATGAAATAGCACCAGGGTTTAACTTGGAGGCACAGGTATTTCCAAATACCTGGAACTCAGAAATCTCATCTTATACTTTCTGTTATTCCTTGAAACACCTAACAACATGGTAGACTCACGGTATATGCAATATTTTGAAAGAAATACAACAGTGAAACTCTTTACAGTCTTTGCAATTATCAAGACACTAAGAAGTTGCCTATGGTATAAAAGAAAATATTTTTGACAAATTGTAAGAAAAAAATAAAAGAGGTGTCTGTGTTAGGCAAAATTCATTCACTTATCCATTTATCAGGCATTTTTGATAGCAAATATACAGTTGCAAAACGAGGATAGGTGCCACCCAAGCAGTAGACTTGTGCAAGGCTGATATTCAGGTGGTACTCACAGGAAAGGCTGTACCAAATGTTAAAATTATTAAAGCAACTCTATACTAGTTGATAGTCACTGTTCCAGATCCCCTAAATGACCCTTTGTTGCTCTGGCTTCTCTGATCTCTTCCTGATATGGTTTGACTGTGTCCCCACCCAATCTCAGGTTGAATTGTAATTTCCCTAACCCCCACCTATTGTGGGAGGGACCAGGTGGAGACAATTAAATCATAGGGGCAGTTTCCCCCATTTTGTTCTTGTGATGGTGAGTTCTCATGAGATCTGATTGTTTTGTTTTTGTTTTTGGTGCACAGGCTGGAGTGCAGTGGTGCAATCTCAGCTCACTGCAACCTCCACCTTTTAGGTTCAAATGATTCTCCTGCCTCAGTCTCCCAAGTAGCTGGAACTACAGGTGCATACCACTACACCCAGCTTTTTTATTTTTTATTTTTTTTTATTTTTAGTAGAGATGGGGTTTCACTGTATTAGCCAGGATAGTCTCGATCTCCTGACCTTGTGATCCACCTGCCTTTGGCCTCCCAAAGTGCTGGGATTACAGGTGTGAGCTACCGTGCCCGGCCAAATCTGATGGTTTTATAAGCGACTTTTCTTCCTTTTGCTTGGCACTTCTCCTTGCTGCCATCATGTGTAGAAGAATGTGTTTGCTTTCTCTTCTGCCTGAGACCACCCCAGCTTCACAGAACTGAGTCAATTAAACCTCTTTCCTTTCTAAATTACCCAGTCTCCAGTATGCATTTATTGGCAGCATGAGAATGGGCTAATAAAGTAAATTGTAAATTTTACTCTATTAGTAAAAACTAATATAGCACAGAGAGTGGGGTGCTGTTGTAAAGATATCCAAAAATGTGAAAGCAACTTTGGAACTATTAAGCAGAGGTTGTAACCAATTGGAGGGCTCAGAAGAAGACAAGAAAATGAGGGAAAGATTGGAACTTCCTAGAGATTTAGTGGGCTCAGAAGTCAGGAAGATGTGGGAAAGTTTAAAACTTCCTAGAGACTTATTGAATGGCTTTGACCATGATGCTGATAGTAATATGAACAGTAAAGTCCAGGCTGAGGTGGTCACAGAAGGAGATGAAGAAATAGTTGGGAACTAGATGAAGAAATAGTTTGAGCAAGATGACTCTTATTATCTTTAGCAAAGGGACTGGTGGCATTTTCCCCCTGCCCTAGAGATCTGTGAAACTTTAAACTTGAGAGAGATGATTTAGGATATCTGATGGAAGAAATTTATAAGAAGCAAAGCATTCAAGAGGCAATAGAGCATAAATTTTTGAAAAATTTGCAGCCTGATGATGCATTAGAAAAGAAAAACCCATTTTCTGGTGATAAATTTAAGCTGGCTGCAGAAATTTGCATAAGTTATGAGAATCCAAATGCTAATCCCCAAGGCAATAGGGAAAATGTCTCCAGGGCATATCAGAGATCTTTGAGGAAGCCACTCCCATCACAGACCTGGAGGCCTAGGAGGGAAAAATGGTTTCCTGGGTTGGGCCCAGGTCCCCCCATTTCTAAGCAGCCTTGGGGCTTGATGCCCGGCATCACAGCTGCTTCAGCTCCAGCCCTGGCTAAAAGGTGCCAATGTACAGCTCAGGCCATGGCTTCAGAGGATATAAGCCCCAAGGCTTGATGACTTACGTGTGGTGTTGAGCCTGTGGATGTACAGATGTCAAGAAGTGAGGTTTGGGGACCTCTGCCTAGATTTCAGAGGATGTATGGAAATGCCTGGATGTCTAGGCAGAAGTCTTCTACAGGGACAAAGCCTTCATGGAGGATCTCTGCTAGGGCACTACAGAAGGGAAATGTGTGGTTGGAACCTCCCACACAGAGTCCCCACTGGGCCACTTCCTAGTGGAGCTATGAGAAGAGTGCCTTTGTCCCCCAGACCCCAGAATGATAGCTCCACTGAAAGCTAGCATCATGCATGTGGAAAATCTACAGACAGTCCAAGCCAGCCCTTGAAAGCAGCCAGGAGGGGCGTTGTACCCTGCAAAGACACAGGGGCAAAGCTGTCCAAGGCCATAGGAGCCCACCTCTTGCATCAGTGTGACCTGGATGTGAGACTTGGAGACAAAGGAGATCATTTTGAAACTTTAAGATTCGTTGACTACCCTATTGGATTTCAGACTTGTATGGAGCCTGTAACCCTTGTTTTGGCCAATTTCTCCCATTTGGAACAGGTATATTTACCTAACGCCTGAACTTCCATTTTATCTAGGAAGTAACTAACTTGTTTCTGATTTTACAGACTCATAGGTGGAAGCTACTTACCTTGTCTCAGATTTTGACTGGGACTTTTGGGTCAATGCTGCAATGAGTTAAGACTTTTTGGTACTCTTGAGAAGGCATAGTTGTGTTTTGAAATGTGAGGACATGATATTTGGGGGGGCCATGGGTGGAATGATATGATTTGGTTGCGTCCCCACACAAATCTCATTTTGAATTGTAGCTCCAATAATTCACATGTGTTGTAGGAGGGACCAGGTAGAAATAATTGAATCATGAGGGTGGTTTCCTTCATCCTGTTCTCATGACAGTGCGTTCTCACAAGATCTGATGGTATTATAAGGGGTTTTACCTCCTTTGCTTGACACTTCTCCTTGCTGCTGCCATGTGAAGAAGGTTGTGTTTGCTTCCCCTTCCACCATGATTGTAAGTTTCCTGAGGCCTCCCCAGCCCTGTGGAACTGTGAGTCAATTAAGCCTCTTTCCTTTACAAATTATCCAGTCTCAGGTATGTCTTTATTAGCAGCATGAGAATGGACTAATACACTTCCTTAGGATTCTTTATGCTTCATTTTTGTCCAGTAATTAAGATTTGGCATCTAGTACACTACCCCAACTCCAGCACAATTCTGATTGGTTGGTACCAACCTGTTCTTAATTATTTTAAATACTATTATTACCCTTTTGTACCTGGTAGAAGAACAGTGGTTCTCAAGCTTCTATTACTCTTTAGGATCAAAACAGCTGACTGAGTTCATTCTAGAACTCTCAAATTATAACCCCCCAGTTGGGGTCTGAAGGCAGGCTGCTTAAGAATAGTTGTGTTAGAGGAACATAGCTGAAGGGTATGGCTTGTTATTTGGAAAAAGACTCACCAGTTACATAATGAGACCCTTGTCTGGGGAAAGAGCAACTCTAAGCCAGTGGGTCTCAATCTTGGGTGTCCATTGGAATAACAAATAAGGAAAAAAAAAAACCAATACCAGGATCTTATTCCAGAGATTCTAATTTAGTTGAACTAGAGTGCAGCCTGGGCACTGAGTTTTTGTTGTTGTGTTTTTTTAAACACTCCCAGACATTTTAATGTGCAGCCAAAGTTGAGACCCACTGCTTTAAGCAGAGAATAAAGCAAGTTAGGACATCTTGCCTTGAGAATATGTGCAAGAGGCTTGAAAAATAGAAAAAAAGGGATATATTGATAGTGTGTGTGTGTGTGTGTGTGTGTGTATGTGACAGAGAGCAAGAGACAGAGAAAAAGAGCATGTAAACTAAAATAAAGGGATATGGTATAAAAGAACTCAAAGATAGACTTTCTTAAGGTTTTCCTAGATTCTTGCAATTATATTATTTTTATTATTTAGTTTTCTTTAATGTGTCTCCAGGTGATTGACAGATTGAAGAATTCTGATCATAAAGTCTCTAAGAATATAGAACTTATAGGGCATTATAAAAACAGCTCAGCTTACTAATTACAGCTTCCTTCCCTCTTTGTGGCTTCTTTTCCTGACTCCGTGCTACAGGCCCAGTATATTTTTTAACCTCGCAAATCTCACTTGCAGCCAGAACTGTGACATCAGCTTTTTCTTTTCTGGTGTGGTTTGGAATTAAATTACGGTGAGAACGAATTTCAGAACCCTGGGGCAAGTCTTGGCTGTTTGAGTGGCTCTTTATGTAGCAGCTTTAATAAGTGTTCATTGTCTAAATGTTTGCCCATTTCTTGGAACCAAGCTTCTATTTTGAATCTAACTTTGTATTGTCAATACCCTCCAGCCAACGACGACTAGAAACACACTTATAATCAAATAAATTGAGTTTATAATTGTTGCAGAAGGAGAACATACACCATAGGAAACTACGGGACATCTCAGAGAGAGGGTGTTAGAAAGATCCTCTTACAGGATCTGGGCTTTGATTGAGTGATGTCAGAGAGGGTCCACAAAGCAGGTGTTTACTCTAGATTGGATGCTGTCAGAAGGTGGGGGCAATTCTAAAATTAGGTATCGTAATAAATCTTATTTATAGAAATGGTAGATTAATTATAAAGTTACAGTCACACATTTTGGCCAAGAGAGGAGATATCTGGTATTTTGTGGGTAGCATAGCGACTTTGGTTTTATCTTTCCTTGCATTAAATTATGAAGTGGACTTGTTTTACCTCACTTCATCATGGTCTCAGAGTAACCTCCTTTGATGTTGGTATTCTGTGAGATTGTTTATGTTCAACAGGAGAATAACTTGACATAACTGTGTGTGATAGACCAGTTTCTGGGGGCCAGAGCTGCCTTTCTCCCACTACTTTTTAGTAGTGTGCATGTTTTTTTTTTAGACAAAGTCTCACTGTCATCCAGGCTGGAGTGCAGTGGTGTAATCACAGTTCACTGCAGCCTTGACTTCTTGGGTTCAGGTGATTCTGCCATCTCAGCCTCTTGAGTAGCTGGGACTACAGGCATGCGCCACCATACCCAGCTAATTTTTTGGTAGTTTTTGTAGAGAAGCAGTTTTGCCATGTTGCCCAGGCTAGTTTCAACTCCCAGGGCTCAAGTGATCTGCCCACTTTGGCTTCCCAAAATGCTGGGATTACATGCCTGAGCCACTGTACCCAGCCATGCATGGTTATACTGTTCAGAATCCCAGGTTCTTTCTAAAACTAGTTTTACTGCTCTTTCATTCCCATAGTTTAGCAAGTTCTCACTTCTTGCCCCATGACTGAGAAGAATAAGGATAAGGCACACAGACACCAGAAAGTGAGTAAGGCAGAATATAATTTATTGAGGGACAGAACAGCTCTTGACTGTGAGAGGGGACCTGAAGATGGATTGCTGGCCATAAGGCTAAGTCTAGGGATTTTTATGCACTTGAAATGGGGAAGTGCATGCTGATTGGTCTATGGGTATGTGTGAAAAAGCACCATTCAGAAATAAGCACAATAGTGTAGAGGACCAACTGGGAAAGGGTAGGTATACGTAAAATAGGTGAAAGAAAAGGGCCAATCTGGAGAGAGCATGCCAAACAGAAATGGGAGCTCTCAATCTGGTTTGTGGATTCACACTTTGGTTTTCAGGCTTTAGACTGTCCTTGGCGGGAAGGTTGAGTTTCACTGGGGGCCCATCATCCCTTTCTGCCTATGAATTTACTTGCTGTGGTGATGGTGGTTCTGTAGCCACTACAGATGATGGGATAAAGTTCTGAAAGTCTAAAAACTGATTTCACACTGCAGCCTGCCTTGCCACTTCGGTTCTATCTTGTCAAGCTTCCTTCCCAATAACTGAATGGGGCCCACTGTTACCACCTCTTGCTTTCCATTAAACTTGTTCTGACAACTTTACTGGACAAGTGAATGATTCTGCTGGCCCAGCCTGTGCAAGTCAAGTAGTTGCATGAGCTTGTTGTGGTGACCAGAAGTCTTCTTTTCAGCACATCACCACCTTCTGCTAGCTGTGCAATGCTCTCCATCCTGCAGTCCTCACATCCAGGCGAGTTTCTGTGAGAAGAAATTTTTTTTAAGACAGTTTTACTCTTATCACCCAGGCTGGAGTGTAAGCTGCAGTCTCGGCTTACTACAACCTCTGCCTCCTGGGTTCAAGTGATCCTCCTGCCTCAGTCTCCTGAGTATCTGGGATTACAGGCATGCATCACCACACCTGGCTAATTTATCTATTTTTAATAGAGATGAGGATTGTCCATGTTGGCTAGGTTGGTCTCAAACTCCTGACCTGAGGTGATCTGCCCACCTTGACCTCCCAAAGTGCTAGAATTACAGGTATGAGCCACTGTGCCCAGACTGAAACACTTGTACTGAGTCAAAATTTGTCTCTTTAAACATCACTTCTGACTTTGTTCTGTTTCTGTATGACAGCCCTTTAGCCTTTTTATTAATTACATGTTTGCTGAATGAATAAATCATCTCCAAAATACCAGAATTTAGTAATATGTAGCCCTTTCTTTCGTTTAGGAAGCTTGAAATATTAAAAACAAATGTGAAATATATGAAAAAGGAACAAGGAGGAGGAATGGAGGCATATGAAAGAAAGAAGGCAATTTTAGAAAATGGAGTTCATGGTAGACAAACTTGCAATGAAGAATGGGAAACAAAGGGGAGTCATAGGCCTTTACAGTTGCCTATCTTTCTAACTCAACTTCCTGCTTCAAAGAAAAATTTCCTCTGACTCCCTGACATAATTACACAGTCACCCAGGAATGCTGGATGGTCACATCATAGGGAATGTTAAACAGAAAAGCAATAATAAAAAGAATGTATCTAACTGGAAGAAAGAAGGCAATATTAGAAGCATCCTGCAAAGAGAACAGATGCAAAGATTTTTCCATTGTTTGTGGAAAGGAACTGGAAATGCAAAGATAAGACCAAATGACTTGCTGAAAGTCGCCTGGGACCTCTGGGCAGAATGGGAGAGTAGATTATTGTCACACTGTATCCACCAGATCATGATGTCTCAGTAGCAGTGTACCTGCAGGCTAAAGTCACATGTCACATAGTTAGCACTGTGCTCCCTGCCAGACTTGAAGATAGCAGAATCACTGTTTCAGGAGAAAGATTTAAAGCTGTCATTTATGAATCCAAGTAGTTCTTTTTGTAAGTACATAAATATCTTTAGTATGGAGAGACAGAATTAAGTCTTGATAGCCACCTCACAGATGTTGACTATAAATGTTGGGTTAATGACAAGTCTAGCTAAAAAGGAAATAGAATATTTATGAACTGCCATGAAAAAAAATCTTTGCAAGGTTCACATTTGGACAACAGTGCAATAAAGGCAATCTTATGAGTTATTCAAGAGAATTATCTTGGGAACTGGCTCTATGGTGATTCTGAGAATTACCTATATAAATAAAGTCAAATTGGGAAGGTGGACCATTCTGTTTTTGCATAGAAAAAGTCATTTGGGTTTTTAGGACACTATCTAAGATGTACTAAAATGGAGATTATCACTTGCTTATTTCTCGAAAAACCATTAGCATAGTACAATACAATGGAAGAGCAGTGGCCAATAGTTAGATTTGAAACCAGAAGGAACGTTTATAGAAGCACACACACACATAAAGACTCCACAACTTACTTACATTACTTTTATAATATGTCTAGTTATTATAGTGGTTTGAAAGAGGTCAAAAGTAACATCTAAATATAAAATATTATGACAAGGTTGTACTGACCCCAATGTTCTACAGGATTGAAAACAGAGTACAGTTGACCTTAATGATATACCTGATGTAATGTAGGTCTTTGTTGTACTTTCTGTCAGATTACATTCTGTCTTGAAATAATAATGGCATTCTTTATGAAGCCATTTGATTAACTAGAATCATGAGCTTTGCAGGAGGAAATGAATAGTGGCAAGAATGACTTGCTTTCTGAATAAACACAGCCTAGGGAATGTTTTCCTGGGAGAGCACTCTCCATTCTCCACCTCCCCTGGTGTGTCCTCTGACTGAGCACTTCTTCATGCACTGCACCACTGCCCAGAATATACTTAAGACAGCCACCCACCCGATCCCAGCTCATCACGCTCTTCCGGAACAGCCACAGGAAGAAAAGAAGAGAATAGAATCTACTGATGCCCCATAACATCTCCAGTCAAGGTGTGAACATGAAGCTCCAGTGAGTAATGTGGTGTCTCACATCTATAAATGCCATACGTGTGACTGATGCATTCTTGAGACATGTCCAGGACAAGTAGAATTAAGTCTTGATGGCTGCCTCTGATGATCACACCCTCATCAGTAGTCTGATCTATGCTGTGTTTGCAAACTTGGACCTTGTGGCCTGCAACTCCCCACAGGCTCTCTTCTCAGCTGTCAAGCCTCTTCTAAAACACACTTCCCCTTCAGAGAGGGCCGTCTTCACTCATGTTAGAACCTGACACCCCGAGAGACTTTCCTTTCACCAGCTGGTTTTGTCTATGGCAGAAATGTTGTTGACATAGCAGATGGTCTTGATATTTCTGAAAACCGGCAATGTCTTTGCCATTGCCACCCCCACACTCTTGGCTACTGTTTCTCCTTCAAGTTGTTTGGGTCATTTTTAGCAAACCTGTATGTTCCAATATTGTGTCTTAAATATCAGAAGAGGAACAGTATAAGACAAAAGTCCCCTTCTAAAATATAGACCAAAGCAGCATGTGAAGGCTCTTTCACAGATAACGCAAACGCTGAAATAAATCGTATTTGTCATTATAGATTCTTTGATGAATTAGAATGAGTAAGAAGTGAGCAGATTTTAAATAGGTGTGGTCTGAAGTATCAGGCAGCAAGGTATGGCTAATGGATTGTGCTGCAAGAAATGGAATCTGATATTCATGGTGTTTGAAACCCTCTTAAAAACAATATAGCAATGAGTAATGTTTATCCTTATTGAACACAAGATGACTCGAGGGAAGGGTGAGTGCAACTGGATTAGAGATTATTCCTTAGTAGTAACTCTAGAGCCAAAGCAAATCCAAGACACCATAACAACTTGATGACCTGAGACCCAATCCAGTCATCCTGAAAAATTAAAATCAGACTGATTTATTTCCACGCAGGCAGGCGCTGTGAACAGTCTCTTAAACTCACGAAGTAATGGTGTAAACAGCTCTGCTTCATTTGGGCTATATCTGTACAATTCTGGAAAGAGCTTATTCTCCTGGAAAGGACTTTCACACAGATGGGAAGTAGGCATGAGCAGTGGAGGCCCTGCCAGATTCAGTCAGCCTCTTGAGTCAACATCACTTTCCAGGCCTGTAGCACTCACCGATTGAGAGGGTCATTTGGGTTGGCTAACAATGAACAGGTGAGAACTCCGCCTCCAAAATGTCACAGTTAAAACACAGCTTACTAGATACAAATCCTGCCTTCTCATGGTAGTATCAATGACCCCTAAGCAGTGAAATGTGGAGCTAATTGATTCCTTTGAATGCCAGAAGCAGGGTCCTAAGGATGAGAACCTGGTGTCTTATGGATGGAGGGAGTATATAAAGAGGCTGGGAAGAATTTGTGAAAGTGTAAACATGGGATGTCCCAGGTAAGGCAAGCTGAATGAGGAAAACCAATTTGGGTGTCAGGTGTATGTTGGGGTGGGATGGCAAGAGAACTCACACATAGCACAAGAGAGCAGAGAGGGTAATGCAGGGACTGTCATGAGAAGCTGGGGGTGGAGAAGCACTGGTACATGATGTGTTATAATTTCTGGTTCCTTCCTGCCTTGCTGATTACATTAGTAGGGTCTCCAAAGTTACACAGTGCTCAAATTAAAAGGTTATTTTCATAATGGAAAATGGCTTACTTATAAAAAATATTCTGTAAACCCTACCATCAATCTGGCTTGTCTCCAATCACAGAAGAGCAAGATGATTAAGAGAACTGGGCCAATGTGAAAAACAGTTAACAACTGGATGAAACGGACACCAAGCCAATCAGAAGAGACCCAGAGCTAGATTATTTGCTAGATCATGGGGAGGTCAGGAGGACACAGCAGTGGTGTGGGAGGGAATTTGTGATAATTCTAAGGGTACCAAAGAATTTCAGTATTTTAATACACAGTCATACAAGCCAAATACAAGCCCTGAAGATAATCAACATTTCTTATAAGTCATGTCTTATAACAGAAATATTTAATAAAGTTTATAGAGCCAAGGAAAGAGCCCATATTTGAGACCCTTCTCACTTGTTAAAGGCTCCTTACTCATCAACCTACATCTGTCAACCAAATGAAACAAATTATAAAATAAGAATCCTCCTACATCTTTTCTCTTTAATAGAAGACAGCAGCTTCAAGGAAAAAGTATAAAGATTCAGCAAAGGGTTTAAATACAGACCACATTTAACCCAGGTCCAGTTGATTTGATTCTTTCAGATCAGTCTCTGAATTCTTGTTGTTCACCAGTAAAGACATATTCTGTATT
The DNA here is from genome assembly GCF_030222135.1 of Aotus nancymaae. Classification (NCBI taxonomy): domain Eukaryota; kingdom Metazoa; phylum Chordata; class Mammalia; order Primates; family Aotidae; genus Aotus; species Aotus nancymaae. The sequence goes on from NW_026988435.1 coordinate 30,039,698, forward strand.
AGTCCATTATCATACTGCTATAAAGAAATACCTGAGACTGGGTAATTTTTAAAGGAAAGGGGTTTAATTGACTCACAGTTCCCCATGGTTGGGGAGGTCTCAGGAAACTTACAATCATGGCAGAAGGCAAACAAGAAGCAGATATCTTCACAGGGCAGCAAAATGGAGGGAGTACAAGCCAGACACTTATAAAACCATCAGATCTCATGAAACTCACTCATTATCACAAGAACAGCATGGGGGAAACTGCCCCATGATCCAATTGCTTCCACCTGGTCCCACCCCGGACACATGGGGATTATGGGATTTACAGTTCAAGGTGAGATTTGGGTGGGGACACAGAGCCAAATCATATTATATTCAGAACAGATGTTGAGCCCAGCTGTGGGTGTAGTAATGGCCTGTGAGCCAGATTGTTATTAGGAAGTTTAGAACCCTTGGCAGGTTTAAGAATAGTGCCAATTCTTCTAGAGTGTGTTTGAGTTTCAAAGCATCTTGAAAACATTTGGTAGACATGTCCAAACATACCAAATGTGTAATTGTCCCTGAAAGTGCAGGCATCTAATTGACTATTTAGTGACGGTATAACATGGGTCTCATTTCTCAAGAAAGAGTAGGTCGTCAACATTTTAGAATATACTCCATAGAAACTCATATAGCATAGCTCAGTGATATGCCTATGAATCTTGAATATTAATTTCTCTTTCCTCATGAAAAATGCATCCATCTGTCTACTTACTATGTATTAAAAATATTTTTCTTTTTAAGCAAAATCTTTAGTTAACTTGTAAAAGAATAAAGAATTCTATATAAAAGTTTAAAAAATTGCTTTAGACCAACATGTCAACTGGAACAAAAAGATTTCATACTTTTTCACAGAAAAATTTTCTTTGTATTTAAAACAAAATATTTAACAAACTATGTCACATATGAAAAATGTGTATGAAGAGGTTGGATTGGTGTCAAAGTAACATGATGGTAAATCATGCCTATTAGAGGTAGATTCTAATATCAGAAAAAACTTTTCTAGGCTTTTTGTGCTTCTATTTCACAGACGTCCACCTGAGTTCTAAATTTATTTCTCAAAGAAGCAAGCTCCTGAGGGAGAGATGATACTGTGAGGTAAGAGTTCATAAGGAAACACACACAGATACACCCTCACAAATCACACTGACTGTCATTCCACCACCGTGTAGTCTACTAGAATTTCAGGTGGACTGAATAAAACTGTAGAATTAAAATGATTCTTTCAAAATCATAATGATTAATAAACAATTCCTAAAATAGAATTTTAAAAGTCATCTTTTATGAACCTGTATTTTTGGCCTACTTTGGTATTACAGATATCCGTTTATAACCCCTTGCATTTCACCAAAAACACTTTGATTTTGTACTGTGGCAGGGAATCTAAGGAAATAAATTTTATCTCTTTTACCTGTTTTTTCCTTGCTCTATTTCAAGGCAGAATTCATGCTTTGAAATTCCTTGCCACATGGATGTTAGTCTGGCAGAAAACATAAGCAATCTTAAATCCAAAGCTTTTTTTGGCTTTATATAAAAATCTCAGCCCTTTAGAAAAAATGAAGTTCCAAAGTTGGTGAGAAGGGGAGTGGTTTTGAACGCAGGGAAAGAGTTGAGTCAGAACGGGAAAGGGAGAAAGAACCTCAAGCCCTGCAGTCCGACAGCTCAGTCTGACAGAGAGAGTGACCAGACCTTAGAGAGGAATGGGTCTGTGGTTCCCAGCCTTACCCAAATCCCCATTCCCTAAGTGTGACCCAGAGACTGGGTCACTAGGCACAAAGAGACCATAATAGGTGTATTCAGTAGTAGAGCAAAGAATTAAAGGATCTTAGAAGGATCTTTCTGCTGTTTTATCCTTTTCTTTGGCTTCTCAGCTCCTTATCTGGGAGTGTGTGTCTGTATGTGTGGGTGTATGCATGTTATGTGTGTGTGGGCATGGTGGTGGGATTTAGAGGATGGGGCCCAAGCATGAGTAGGGATTCCAATGGAGTAAGTTGCAAAGTCGAACTAAGTTGACTTAAAGAAATAAAGATATAATAGTCTTTCTATACCAAAGTATGTGGACTAAATTGATCTTGGCCATAGTTGATCATTAAGGATTATACATAAAGAATCAAAATTCTTGATTTGAATATAAACAGAAGTCATTGATTTTCCAGGAAGCTGAATGCATTGTGCTTATTATATATACCTTACAAAAAGTTAACCTCATGTCAAATTGTGCACAAAATAGATCTTTTTCCTACCCTGCTGAATGTAGTTGTTTATGGTTTTGAAACCTTTACCCTTGGAAAGGTGCTGTGGATGTTACTCTGCTAAATCTCAAAATGCACTGATTCACTCCACAGATGTTTACAGCCAGTGTTTACATCTGTTTACCAGTGTTTATATGTCCTCTATCTACCAAGCACTGATCTTGGCTTTGGAATATGATATAAATAGCAAACTATCCAGCTCTCAAGGCACTCAGAAGCTTGGTACAGGGAATCTACTTCACTCTCAAATTTCTAATCCTATGGAGAATCTCTTGTATTTAACAGAGACCAGCCAACGAACAGTGTCCCATACTGGAAGGTCAGAATGGGAAAGAGAGAAAAGTTCCCAAGCCTGTTGTGTTGTGAAGTTCACACTCTGAAATCTGGCAGCACCAGGAAAGATACCTCAGTGAGAATGTCTCTGTGGTTCCCGACTCCCCCAAATCTCTATTTGCTAAGTGCCACCAAGTAAGCCAAGGCAATGGTCATCCCTCTCACTTTGGCTGGAAATAAATTTATGCCTGGGCAGATACTGCTTCCTATTCCCCATTATGATGTCAAAATGCAAATAGCAGATATGATCAAGATGAGCATATGATAGAAATAAGACTGTATTTCACAAAAATATAATCAAATCTTTATATTTCAAAATAAGCTTACAGATCTCCACCTAATATGACTTCAAGTAAATTTATATTATGTGAACCTACCATTTCCTAATTATTTGCTATACTGGCCCATAGCTTTGTCAAATGTCTCTGCATCCTCTTAGATGGAATCTTTGCCATCTACAAATAGCTTCTGCTTGTTAAAAAAGTCATTCAACAAACTCTGTAAAACTACCAGAGGTACCAGGAACTGGATCAGGTGGTAGGGATTAAGGATGAAGGCAACCCTATCTACTTATCTTAAACTCAATAGATTTTCTTGATTATATCAACATTTTCTCAACTCCATTCATTTAAAGAATACATTTTTTTGAAAATGCATTTAGTTGTGATTCAGCAATATAGCAATATAAGGAGATAAAGCTTATAGATATTTTTTAGGTGGTACCCTAAGCCAGACTTTGGACCTGAAGACTTTTCTACCCTGCAGTGTTTATTTTTCTCTGTTTCAAGATGTCTGCAGCAAAAAGAATAATGCAGAGATTAAACATCAGGGTTATTCTAAAAGCAATCATCTGAAAAATTCAGATTCCCTCAACAATGACTACCTTCAAAAATAAAAAATTCAGTCACGCTGTTGGTTTTTAAGTCTTGAGAATGTCAAACAGCGTATGTGACTGACTTTCACTAAATTGACTAGTCACTGTTGAGTGACATGCCCCCTAGCTAGGACAGCATGGAAAATTGTTTTCAAAGCTTTTGGGACACTTTCACTCCAATTTTTAGCACAGCTCCAAGAATATCTACTTAACTACCAGGCATCTTCTAGGGTGCAGACATTCCTATACAAAGGACTGATCACCCTCTTCACTAAGCAATCTCCAGAGTGGGACTTCAGTTGCTTATTATAAGAGAACAAGTCTTATAAGTCACTTTTGACTTCCTTATAATCCATGGGTTTTCTCATTTCAGTCCCTGTCAGAGGTCAGAATGTTTTCCCTCCATTCTTCAGCATCTTCATTTGCCTACAGTTATTGTTCAAAGGTAAGCTGGAAACTGTCGATCGGAAGAAATGTATGATGCAGTGCATGACAATATAGTTGTGTGCCTCATATGGTTGCTGTAGCTTACAGAGGATTGATCTTAGTAGGTGATCAATAACTGGCTGTGGAATAAATAAATAAAGCAATAATTGAATGACAGTATAACTGAAGAATCAATGGGCAATGTGTATAGGAGTTACTAAGTGTATAAAGATACTACCTGAGGCTGGGTAATTTTTAAACAAAAGAGATTTAATTGACTCACAGTTCCACATGGCTGGGGAGGATTCAGGAAACTTGCAATGATCTAGGAAGGCGAAAGGGAAGCAAGGCACATATTCACAAGATGGCAGGAGAGAGAGAGAAGGGGAAGTGCCACACTTTAAAACCACCAGATCTCCTGAGAACTCCCTCACTATTATGAGAACACGCATGGGGAACCGCCCCCATGATCCAATCACCTCTTACTAAGTCCCTCTCTAAACATGTGGGGTTACAATTTGAGATGAGATTTGAGTGTGGATACAGAGGCAAACCGTATCACTAAGTAATCAGATCCTGTAAGAATTACTTATATATTGTTTTACCAGATTACATTTTTTTCAAGTAAGAAATGTTTTCAATTCCGATGTTAGTCAACTTAGGATGTCCTATTGTTTCCCCTAGTGACCAAGCAGAAACAAAATAAAAAGGATCAGAGAAGAGAGTTCAACAAAGGGATTGTTCACAATCATGTGGTTAAGTGTAGTATCACATCAAAGAATAGTGCAGTACCTTGGAGTCCGCAAAAGCTGGAGTGCTGAGGGGCAGGGGGAGGAAGCAGTTAGTGACTGGAACACAGAGTGGCTGCATGGAGAGGGCCACCAAATAAGAAAGGTGTCCTAAGGTGGAAGGCCAGAGCCAGCTTGTGATGACTTGCCAGGAAGGTTGCTGTTGGAATAAAAGTGCTTACCTCATTCTGCACTAAACTTTTAATTTCCTGGCAAGTGTCTTCCATTGGCCAGACTGAAAGCTGGAGGGCAAGGAAGCTTGTTGGTGCAGTCCCTGGAAGTTAAAGGCTTGGATTTCAAAGGACGGTAGTGAAGGTTGGAGAGTGAATCTGGAGGGGCTAACCCAAAATACCCAGGTGCCTTCTCTATTTATTAGCTGAGGTAGTTAATTGGTGGTCTTCAAAGCATTGATAGTTTCCTTCCAATTTTTATTTGTCTGGGATAATACCTCTTTCAAAGGTAGAGAAAGCGTAACAGAAAGCATAAATTTCAACCATGGAATTCCACTCCCCTCCCCCACAAAAGGTATTGTGACAGAAAAGAAATGTAGAACTTCAGTTCGTTTTATAAGTACCGTGTGCTAACCGATGGCGCCACTGGAGCCATAACACTCAATTCATTTTAAATTCTTTTTTTTTTTTTTTTTTTTTTTTTTTTTTTTTTTTGAGACGGAGTTTCGCTCTTGATACCCAGGCTGGAGTGCAATGGCGCGATCTCGGCTCACCGCAACCTCCGCCTCCTGGGTTCAGGCAATTCTCCTGCCTCAGCCTCCTGAGTAGCTGGGATTACAGGCACGCGCCACCGTGCCCAGCTAATTTTTTGTATTAGTAGAGACGGGGTTTCACCATGTCGACCAGGATGGTCTCGATCTCTTGACCTTGTGATCCACCCGCCTCGGCCTCCCAAAGTGCTGGGATTACAGGCTTGAGCCACCGCGCCCGGCCTAAATTCTTAATATAATTTGTAGAAAATCAAAGCTAGACAGTAGCGATGGCCCTCAAATTTGTTTGATAAGAGGTTTAAAAATTATCCATTTGTGTATTAGGCTACTCTTGCATTTCTAGAACAGCACTTATGAATATCCCACACATGAATATCCCAAGTTTTAACTTCAGAGGCTGAATATGTCTGATCACGTTGCAGAACACAGTAAATCATCTTGTCTCAGAGAAAATCCTGTAATTAGGTAATTGGCATTATTGATAAGGTTGACCTAAAAGGGAATTATGGAATAGAGATTTGCTTGCAATTTCTTTAAAACTGGGTAATTTATAAAGAAAGGAGGTTTAATTGTCTTAGGGTTCTGCAGGCTGTATAGGAGGCATGATGCCAGCATCTGCTTGGCTCCTGGGAAGGCCTTAGGGAGCTTCTACTCATGGAGGAAGGCAAAATGGAAACTTGCACGTCACATGGCAAAAGCAGGAGCAAGAAAGAGCGTGGTGGAGGGAGGTGCCACAGACTTTTAAATGACCAGCTCTCAGGAGAACTTATTCACTATGGCAAGGACAGCATCAAGGGGATGGCACTAAGCCATTTATGAGAAATCTGCCCTCACGATCCAGTCACCCCCCCCCCAGACCCCACCTCCAACATTGGGGATTATAATTCAGCATGAGATTTAGAGGGGACATATATCCAAACTATACCAATATGAATTTTTTCCATGTATATTTAGAAAGAAAAACTTTTTCAATTTCTGTGTTTTGAAAAAATGCATTGGGTTTCCTAAAAGTGCAGCCTGATGCATAGATTTTTAAATACATCTGTAAGGACATGAGGCAAGCAGGATGACACTGGGGAAGAAACTAAATAAAGTTGTGGTTACAGCTGACCTGTGGCCTCAGCCTGATGCCATAGGGAACTCTGGAGTATGAGTGGTGCACAAAATGATCCTGCAAGGAGGCTGGCCACATCATTAGTTCTTAGCTGCAGCTATTCCAATGACGGTGGAAGCCTGGCCCTCAGCTATGTCCAGGCAAAGGGGCTCTCCTTGGCCAAGGCCAATTATCCAGAAGAAGGTGCATCCATGAGCCACTGGAAACCCACACTTAGGACAGCCTGGAGATGGGTGAACAGATGCAGTAAAGGAGATCTGGGTGGGGCACAACATCTATTCCACATATAAGCTTGTATATGTAGAAATATACATGGGTGGCAGAATCCTTCCCACCCATGAGTATCACCAGGTTTTAACTTCAGAGGCTGAATATGTCTGATCATGTTGCAGAACACAGCAAATCATCTTGTCTCAGAGATAATCCTATAGAGCAATGAGGTAATCGGCATTGATAAGGTTGACCTGAAAGGAAATTGTGAAGTAGAGGTTTGCTTGCAATACAACAGTCTTTTGAAGCCGCCCATTAAAAGCCCTCTACCATCCATTCTATTTAACCCTTCCTCATGGCTTCCTCTACCTCCTTTTTCTCCCTTTCTACTCATCCAGAGGTTGTTCTGCGACCCAGTCCTACCTGGTTTTACTATCACAAGGGTACTGATTGATATGGTTTTGATGTGTGTCCCTGTCCAAATCTCATGCTGAATTGTAATCTCCAGTGTTGGAGGAGAGGCCTGGTGGGAGGTGACCGGATTATGAGAGCGGACTTCTTCCTTGCTGTTCTTGTGATAGTGAGTGAGTTCTGTTGAGATCTGAATGTTTAAAAGTGTGTAGCACCTCCTCCCACTCTTCCTCTGCTCCAGCCATATAAGATGTGACTCCTTCCTCTTCACCTTCCACCATGATTGAAAGTTTCTTAAGGACTTCCCACTCATGTTTTCTGTATAACCTGCAGAACTGTGAGCCAGTTAAACCTCTTTTGTTCATAAATTACCCAGTCTTGGGTAGTTCTTTGTAGCAATGTGAGAAGGAACCAATACACTGATGCTATGATGTTAGCTGAGATGGTAACTGATAAGATTTAATCAGGATGATGTTAAAACGTTTATGACATATACACTAACCAATCAGTAGTAGTGAATCAGACCATTCCTTGGTTAGAGCTTCCCTACTGAGTCGAGCATTAACCCTTCTTTTATTGCCAAGTCATTAGAGATAGAGTCACTGGAGGAGATGCTGAGACAGCCCAGGTAGAGTGGAAGGGCACTGGGTTTGGGGAGGCTCAGGGCATAAACTGATTAACCTGCTGGGAAGTATTTCATTATGGCCATACCAGTACCTATTGACTAAATATCAGCCTGGAAGAGTTGCTTCCAATATAATATGTTTTCATTATTATTGTTGTTGCTTTAAGTAAACCCTAAATAGCTGTGACCTCAAATCTTGGCAGTTCGTGGAATCACAGAAGAAGTCAGAAACTCATAAGACCAGTCCCAGATACAATTATAATCATAGCTGTAACTCTAACACTAAATCAAGATTATCATGAAGCTTCTGCATCTAGTATAAAAAAATAAGTTAAATAGGAACATAGAAACATACTTACTGTTATAAGTCATTACTTTTCATAATTGCATTTTTTTCTTCAGTGTTTAAGTTCTGGGGTACATGTACAGGATGTGGTTTGTTACATAGATGAATGTGTGCCATGGTGCTTTGTCACACAGATCAACCCATTACCCAGGTATTAAGCCCAGCATCCATTAGCTATTCTTCCTGATGCTCTCCCTTCCCCCAGTTCCCTTCACAGGCCCCAGTGTGTGTTGTTTCCCTCCCTGTGTCCATGTGTTCTCATTGTTCAGCTCCCACTTATAAGTGAGAACATGAAGTGTTTGGTTTTCTGTTCCTGTGTTAGTTTGCTGAGGATAATGGCTTCCAGCTCCATCCATGTCCCTGCAAAGGACATGATCTCATTCTTTTTTTAAGGCTGCATGGTATTCCATGGTGTATATGTACCATATTTTCTTTCTTTCTTTTTTTTTAGGCAGTCAATTAATATGTTTTATTTAAGACTATTTAGAGACATGGAAAAAATGTTCACAGCACAAGATGAAATTTACAATGCAATAAAACATGTACATGAACTATTATCTTAATTAAATAATAAATACTTTATAATTCAAAAATGCCTGGCTAAAAATATTCCAACATATTAATGAACTTTATTTCTAATAAAATGCAAGTTAATTTTTAATTTATAAATCTTCAAATTATCCATAATGTCCATGTTTTATTTTCAGAACATAAAATTACCTTATAATTTGTAAATTAAAAAATACTGCACATTAAATTCTGTATTTCATTTGCTCTTGTAAATAACTGGAACATTTTCACTTCAACTATAGTGTTGCTATATATATAGTTTATATATAATAAATATATATTATATATTAAATATATATATTATATATAAACTTATTCAAAATATATATAGACTGTGACAGACATTATAACAATTTTTTATCTTTCTATAATGAGTGCATGTATCTTTACAACAGAATGACTTATATTCCTGTGGGTATATACTTGGGAATGGGATTGCTGGGTCAAATGGTGTTCCTGCCTCTAGGTCCTTGAGGAATTGCTACACTGTCTTCCACAATGGTTGAACTCACTTATATTACCATCAACAGTGTAAAAGCATTCTCTTTTCTCTGCAACACGGACAGCATCTGTTGTTTATTGACATTTTAATAATCGCTGTTCTGACTGGCATGAGACTGTATCTCATTGTGATTTTGATTTACACTTCTCTAATGATCAGTGATACTAAGCTTTTCTTCAGATGTTTGTTAGCTGTATGAATGTCTTCTTTTGAGAAGTGTCTGTTCATGTCCTTTGTCCACTTTTTAAAGGGATTATTTTTTATTTTTATTTTTTGTAAATGTGTTTAAGTTCCTTGTAGACTCTGGATATTAGGTCTCTGTCAGATGGATAGATTACAAAAGTTTTCCTCCATTCTGTAGGTTGTCTGTTGACGCTGATGATAATTTTGTCGGCAGTGCAGAAGCTCTTTATGTAATTGCATTTTGATAGAAAGGTAGATATATGCTTTCTAAGAAGCTCTAACCTTGAATAAAATGGATAGTAGGCCATCTTAGCTAGTATTTAAGTAGTCAATGCTTTTTCTGAACATAACTTTAATGCACAGTACTGCTAATTTATTTTTTTTCTAGCATCATTTGTACAGTCTCCTAAAATCCATCACAGTTGAGAACAGAGTCTAGACAGTTTATTTTGATACAATCAAAAGAAAGCTGACAAATAAAAAAAGAAAATGAATAGAAGAACTGATTAAAATAACAGCATAGTGTATATGAGGCTGCACTTAAATTTGTATTTTCCAAATTTCAATTTTTGGAAGACAAATCACATTAAAATATTTTACTACTGCAAGTCAGCTTTCTTTTGTAGGTCTAAAGAGGAAAGAGGGAAGGGTTGCATTTACTTCTCCATAGAAAGATTTCAACAATCTAATTAAGCAAATATTATGGCAGTACATTTGAATAGTTTTCTTATCAGTGAGGAAAGAAACTGCTCTGTTTCCCTGAAGTCACACATTTATGTCACTGTTGAAGAAGGGCAAGCCAACCATCACAGAGTGAATAATTTTGTTAAGTCGGTATCTGATTTGATGGAATCAACTTCTTTTAATGGGAACTAAAACTGTGAAATGCACATTAATCCACTCCCTGCACACCATCTTTCCCTTTAAGATTCCAGAAGAACTCCTATTTCCATTTCAGAGCCATCTGCTATTGTTTTTTGCCAGTGAGTATGTGGATAGATAATTTCTCAGGGTGCAATTAGAGGAACATGAAGAAACGACTTCATGCTATAAAGGGAGCTGAAAAACTAAAGCATAAATGGCAACATCTGCATGAGGTGTGGAGCCAGGGAGGAGACAGAAGCATGCAAATCAGTCACACACTGTCAACGGAATTTCAAGGTCCAAAAAACAATTTAGGAAGATATTTACAGAACACAAACTCGTCCCCGTCAAAGGAGTAGAAAGGATGAATAACTGGTCAGGTGCATTTATGTGGCAAGGAAAGTCAAAAGCAACTCAATAAATTTTGAAAAACAAAACAAAATCAAGCTGGGATAAAGGAAAGGACTACTTGACACTTTCTCATCTTGGATTTGAAATGACTCAATAGGTTGACATGTAATTTCATTAAGTCCAAATTAAGGAGATTGTCTTTTATTCACTGGGATCATGGTTTTATTCCCTTTAGCCTCCATCTCAAGTCCCTCTCTGTAAGGCCTTGGCAAGTGAGTGTTGCAGCAATCTTTTTCCGGGAGGTGGGCTCCGCTCCTTCATATGGGAAAGTCACAAGTTTGGCTACGTGTGACAAGATTTAATTTCACTAAAAGCTTATAGCTGAGGTTGTATTCTCATATTCAACACAAAGGCTGCCTTCTAGACGATTAATGTGACTTTTACATCCTCTTTAATTTGGCTCGAAAATATCTCTTTCAATTATTGTAATTCTCAGACTGATAACTTCTAACTTTTCCAGATGGACTGCTTGAAGCATTTTTCACTACTTCAGACTAATGTTGGGAAAGTTCCTCATGAAGTCTTCGTTTTAGTTGAAAATGCACAATAATGAACTCTTGGTCTTATCTTATTTTTTTTGTCATTCTGACCTCAGTACACTGCAATGTTTGAACTTCAATTCCCAAGCTAAGAATTAAGCCAGAGGCAGGAGCATCTGCTCACATTATTACTGTATCTCTGGCGGCCTCTCCTCCTCCTCCTCCTCCTCACACCTACCTACTTTTCCACCTCTTGAAAGGCCCACTTCAACCTCCGTTTCTCCCTTAAAGCCTTTTCTAATCACATTAGTATTTATTAGCTGCATTGAACTGCTCATGGCTGTACTTGTGAGCCTTCTCACCTACTTTTTGGCTGGCATTCTCAGACTCTAGCCTGATCAGCATCACTGGAAGGCTTGTAAACCATAGATGGCTGGGCATTATCCCCAGAGTTTCTGACAGTAGGTGAGGGATGAAGACCAAGAATCTGCATTTCTTAGAAATCCACAGGTGATGCAGATGATGCTTGTCTGGGGCCATACTTTGATGATCTCTGCTGTAGGGAATGCTTGCTACATTCTTACTCATTCTTTCAGAATCCCCTCTCTATCACCTTTCTTTGTCAGATTTAGGCCTCTCTCAACCTATACCTCTTAACTCACAAATTATCCTACCTCAATGAAGGCAGGCTAGCAAACTCAGACAGCTAATGCAGCCAGACCGTTTGCAGATGTATGCATTTGGTGAGACATTGGATTTCAAAAATGAAAAATGGCCCTGCTGGGCCAGGCCATGATCTTCCCAGTAAATCATAAACATGCTCACAGAATAGACACCTTGTTGAGACAGGGCTACACGGTGACCAGGCTTGGGACAAGACAGAGATAAGACCATGCTGCCAATAGAAAAAAGGCTAAAGATCCCTCCTCTGTCTGCTCCTTTGTCTGTGACAACTCAAATCTCAATTTCATCTTCCTGCCTGCCCCCTAGATAAAAATTAGTAAGCTAATCAGTCATAAAAATAAACTCCACCTCTTGACGGCTTCCAATCCAGGTCTGTTTCCAGCTTTCTTAAACCCTCCCACACAGATGCATGTCCTGTAGGAAGCTCCTCCCAACTTCCTTGAGAGGACTTGTGGTTCCTCTGCTGTGTGTTTATCCAGGCCTGCAGCAGGTTCAAGAACATGAGTTCCAGGTTTTTTGCAGAGACGTGGATGAAGCTGGAAACCATCATTCTCAGCAAACTGACACAAGAACAGAAAACCGGCATGTTCTCACTTATAAGTGGGAGTTGAACAATGAGAACACATAGAAACAGGGAGGGGAACATCACACACTGGGACCTGTCAGGGGGCATGGGGCTAGAGGAGGGATAGCATTAGGAGAAATACTTAATGTAGATGATGGGTTGATGGGTGCAGCAAACCACCATGGCTCGTGTATACCCATGTAACAAACCTGCACGTTCTGCACATGGACCCCAGAACTTAAAGTATATAAAGAAAAGGAACATGAACTCTCTCTTTCATCCCAAGCTCTGTTCTTGCTGCTCTCTGGTCCGTGGGCTGTGCAGACAGACAGTAGGAATGAGGTGTCTGGTTCTAACAGGAGAGGGCTTGACCCTCCTAAAGGAATTCAGAGTAAACACAAATTTAACATTGTGCAGGACAGACCACAGAAACTAGAAGCATGTTGGGTAGGCTGAACATTGCCAGCTTGCAGTCCTTGCTGAAGGGCTCAAGACCTCAAAGCCTTGCTGAAAGACCCCCACCCTAAAATCTCTGACTCCCGCCACTGTCATGAGTTTTTCTGTCTTTTCTCTGACACACTGATAGTTGGGTATGAAGAGCGCAGCAAACGTTTGTGTTGTTCCTTAAGATTAATAATGAATGTTTACAACCCTTGCCTCATTTAATTTTTATATCTGTAAGCTAGGTATAGTAGATTCATTTTAAAGATGAGGAAACTGATCCTCAGACACATAGGTGTCTTGAACGACCTCACATCAACAAAGTGACCAACTTCATACAGTAATAGTAAAGAAATCAGGGTCTGAACCGAGTTTCCTGTGCTCTTTTTGCTAGACCATGATACCTAAATCTCCTGGGAGCATGCAATTGGGCAAAAAAATGGCCTCTATGCTCTTGGGTGTTTTATTTTCCTTCCCATCTAGACCATACCATCCTTGGTTAGAGATTGTGCTATGTATTTCTCTGGCATCCTGCCTTGTTGGATCTAGTGGAATGCAGAGCACACAGCAGACCCTCAACAAGGAGTCACTGACTGATTGAAACTCATAGACCTTTCTCACAAGGAGACGGGGTGAGATACTGTTTTTTTTTTTTTAAACACAGAGGAACTTTTCTATCTTTGTTCCAGCATTGCAATACTAGAGACTGTTGTTACTTTAATTCTTCAGGGTGCTTGGTATCAAAGCATTTTTCACACTTAGAAATGTTTCTTTTCCTGTTATAGTTTCTACATAGAAAAAGGTTGGGAGGTTCAAACTTCAATTCCATGCACGTTTTTCTGAAGTTTTGTGAATATTTAGAAAATGCGTGTAGAGCAGGTGGCAGACACTGTGCTGTGTGATCTATATCCCCCTTTAAGGAAAGACTTGTTGCCCCAGCTGTTGGGAGTGCTGTTGGCACCAACCTTCAGCCATCAGCTCCTCAGGGACTGCCTGGGCTACAGTGGAGCTGCCTTGCCTAAGGGTGCACCCTTTTCTGGAGTGGTCCAGATCCAGGGACCGCTCCATGAAGGTATAAAATCCTGGCCATCCTGGCCCAGCTCAGGACAACACTGAAGGGGCAGGACTTCGGAGCTGGTCCTGGAGTTGGTTGAGACTGTCATTGAGTCAGCATCATGACTCAGCATTTTCCTGCTAAATCCTGCTTCCTGTTTATTTTCTTCCTTAGGTGTTGAACCCACAGGCTCTTCTTAGTAGAGTGTCTGCATGTCACACTCTGCTTTGGAGTCTGCTTCCTGGGGAACACAACTGGAGACTGAAATAGTTGGTAGGCACTGGGGAGGACAAAGAGCTGTTTTGGTTCATGTGAAGAAGATGAGCGTGCCATGAACCCTGAAGCACTGCTGTATAAGAAAGTAGAATGTGTTTGGCTGTGGTCTGTGAAAGCTGACTGTGTTACATGGAGAGAGCGTGGATGTGTCTGTGGTCTTGCTCAGCATTCTTCATGCTTCTGTGCCCTTAGGATGATAAATGGGGGTGCTGCACAGGCTGGAGAAGGCCTGCTGAAGGACCCTCAGGCCTTTTTAGCGTTTGCCCGGTGGCTGAATGTCCTTCCATGTCGTCTCCTCTTAACGCTAAGTAGACAGCTTCCTTGTTTTTGTAATATGTGTGAAATCTTGATCATTTGCAATATGATAAATAGGTCAGGTGTGCATCCTTACAGCTCTCATATTTTCTTCTAACATTGCTGGAAATCTCTCAACTTTTGATTGTGTTCATGACAAGACAATTTCTTTTATTTTCATCTAAGTTCAAGCCTGGTTTATAAGGATTTTAGGTGGTTCTTGGTTAACCCTGGGAATCCTTTTTTCTTCCCTGGAACTAAGGCAGAGACCTTCCTTTAATTAGCGTGGTTTTGGCTGTGATGTCCACAGGGGCAAGCAAGCGCTCCATTTGCTGCTTTGAGTGTCCTGTCAGTTAGATAAATTTCAGGGCACTCCTTGGCCCCAAGCCTCCCCCTGGAGTTTTCTCAGCAAGACTAATTTGATATACTACTTCAACAAATCCCATCAGCCCTGCCCGGTTTGGGGCTGAGGGTGAAGATAGTTTATAGGGGCAATAACAACAGAAATGTCCTCTCTGAGACAGGCAAATAATTTCCTCTCTGCTCCAGTCCAGTACTATTTCCCTTAATCTTTTTAATTCCTGGGAAGGTGTTGCTTCCTTCCTCTGTCCTCAAAGCCAGTTTTCTCCCCTCAAGGTTAATACACTGAAAAGAAAGCAGGCCTATTGTTTCTGCTTCTCTGGGCAGGCAGCACATTTTCTTTAGTTTCATCTGTCACTATATTAAAATGGCTTAGGGTTGAAACAAATGACTCATATTTGCTGGTGGTCCAGGTTGAGTGAAGGCCCTAGGTTGCCTCATCAAAGGATCCTTTAAGACAGAATCAAGCGGCTTGTCCGAGCCTTACTGGCTTCTCTGCTCTCTGTGCAGGGATGCTGATTACCACTGGCCTACTCATCTGATTTGTGCCCTGCAATGGTTCGGTCCTCAGTATCTGTTGGTACCTGGCTCAGCTGGGTTTCTGCTGAATTCTCAGTTCTCCCACAGGCCTGCAGGCTTCATATCTTACCCTTCTTCCTACACTGAGTAGCTTGTCTTTCCAACTTTCCTTCCCTGCCATAAGAGACCTCACCTGAATTTCTGGACCTCACAGTAATCAGTGGATGTCTTCTCTCTCCGAGTATTGCATCATCTACAGGAAGGAGGTGCTAGATCTGGACCGGGCAAGCCCCTCCCTGAACCTTGGGAGACTTAAATGAAATCTATATAAGCGTGGTGGCTCACGCTTGTAATCCCAGCACTTTGGGAGGCCAAGGCAGGCAGATCGCTTGAGATCAGGAGTTTGAAACCAGCCTGGCCAACATGGCGAAACCTATCTCTACTGGAAATACAAAAATTAACTGCAGGGGTGGGGGGCGTGGTGGTGGGAGCCTGTAGTCCCAGCTATTCAGGAGGCTGAGGCAGGAGAATCACTTGAATCCAGGAGGCAGAGGTTGTAGTAAGCAGAGATGGTGCCACTGCACTCTAGCCTGGGTAACAGAGCGAGATCTTGTCTTAGAAAAAAAAAATTCTGTTTCATTTCACTATGTAATAGGGCTTTCATTCTCATATTTTAAGAAACCTCCTTTTCTGTTTAAAACAGTTTTTGAATTTAATATTGAACATTCACCATTCTGCCCTACCTGTCCAATCAGCCTTATTTTATTTATTTATTTTTGGATGAAGACACGTTTGTGTTCTGTGGCCCATACTTACAATGAAAAAGGACCAGGACACCTTCAGTTGATTATACTCTGCCTGTAACCAATCCCTTCAGGATTTTACTGTTTTTTTTCCAGAGTTATTTTTGGTGAATGTATAATGAATGGAATGTTTTGATAACTTTATGGTAATCATCCATGTGGTACATAGATAGCTAGAACATAAAACTTTAATTATAGAGTATTCTTTTACTATTTACAATTTTCCCTCCCCTTCCAACTTTCATTGAATTGCTAATAGTTTCTGTGAGGAAAAAATGGTATGCGTGGTTGAGATTTTTAATTCACTGCCTTTTTAGTAGTCCCCTTTATATTAGCTATTAATGTCTAGATTCAAGTGCTTTCAGGAGTTATTATATAAGTTTTTAAAAAGTCCAAGAAGGTATATTTTAAAGGAAGTTGGGGCTGGGAGTGGAACACCTTTGATCTCTTTCCAGCTGTGTGATCTGTTCAGTGTGGCCCTGGTCCAGTCTCTGGTATATCTGGGTCTTAGTTTATCTGTGAACAAAATGAACATTTTGTACCAGATGATGCCCAGATTCCTTCAAGGTTTAGCATTCTTTTTGTGTCTGTGATAAGGGTCAACATTTTAAAGTGTTCAAGTCACATTTGAACCTGCCATTTTTAAAAGCATTACAATCTCTTTCATTCAGAAATAGTCTTTCCATACACACATGCTGATTAGAGAATTGCTTGAGGGACAACTCTCAAATGAGACTCAGATGGGAAAGGACAACCGGGAGGGGAGATTTGAGCTTCAAAAAATTCAATGATGATGTCACAGATTGTAAGCAGATATCACAGCTAGTAAGCAGCTAGGACCCTGAATGCTGGGAAAGAAAAAAATGTCGAACGAAGATTAGTATTGGGTAGATTTCCTGCTTTAAAAGTGGTGTGATTATAAAAGTTGTACACTGATTCTTCCCACTGCAATGAACTCTGCTAAGAATTTCTTTGTACCAAATGGCAACCTTGTCACCTTGACCTTAAATCCTTCCTATAATCCTTTCTTAATAATATGCTTGGTAGAAAATAGTATATATGTAATGTATGTAATTTAGTTATCAAATCAGATATACATATATATGCACACACACATTATATGCATTAGATATCTCTGTGTTTTGGTAGCTAAATTATAAGCATAACATCCTGTTATTTATACCAGATAGAAATAGAAAGCTTTCCATGGAATAGAGAATTGGCTTTCACAGACATTTATTTTTCATGTCACATTCTTTTTCTGCTCTTGCTTCTAATCTGAATCCAGGCAGATCCTCTTTTTTGAACTTGTGATAACTGAGGACATTTGTTCCTTTCTGTGTAATCTCTTCAAACCTTATAATCCAGTTGAGAATGCCTGTCTGACATATTGAGCCATAATTAATTCCCTTAATAGGCATTTCCATGAGCAAGTCTCTGTTTCCAGACGGTTTCTATTAGTCTGGTCATGTTTATTTCAACAGCTGCCTACAGCTTTCATGCCTTTTCTTTTTCTACCTGATTTACTTCTGCCAGCTATTGTCCTGTTTGTGGCTTTCACTTCGCACCTGGCCCTCTGTCCTCTGTCCCTGATCTTATTTCCAATGTCTTAGTGTCCAGTTCACTAATTCACATTTCCTTGCCTCACTGATTTCTTCTCATTCAATCATAATTTGACAATTCTAAATATTGTATTTGTATATATTTTTTTGTAGAGATGGGGTCTTGCTATGCTGCCCAGGCTCATCTTGAACTCCTGGTCTCAAGTGATCCTCCTGCTTTGGCCCCCCCAAAGCACTGGGATTACAGGCATGAGCCACCACACCCAGCCTATACATAATTAATACTGCTTCAGTATAACAGGGGAGCAAAGAGATATACAATAATATTTTAAACCTACTTGTACAGAAGAGACATTTCTTCCATGGACTCTAGAAGAAGAAGCTGTTTCTCTAGTCCGAAGGATTGCTTACCTAAATTAGATAATATTTTAAAAGGCACCTAGCTTAGGGCTGGATGTCTGGAAGTTGCTCTGTAAATAGTGATTCTGTTTCATCCTCATTGTGGGATTTCATAAACTACAGCTGGTGGACCAGGGAAGATGTTTGCTCAAGAAGGCGCTCTTCCCTGAATCACTCACATCATATTATTAGTGCCTCTTCTGCTTATTCACAAGGCCAGCCATGGTAGAGGGTGGATTTGGAATTTTGTATCTGTATGTGATAGAAACCACATTCAAACTATGTGAAGCAAAAATGGACATGGGCAGATACTAAGGAGTCTCTTGTAATCCAAGGTCTAGGATTCAGGGATGCCAGCAATTAGGGTTAGTGACACCTCAAGACTTTATCACTTTGTTATTTCTACACATCTATTTTATTCCTCTTTCCCTAAAGTCTTGCTTCTCAGTCTCCCATGGCTTGAAACAAAGATTTACATTTCTACAAACCAGGCCTTCCAAGAAAGATCGGCTCTCATATCCAGGCTCAACATTGCCCTGAAATAAATTGGTTCTTGCCCTTAGACTTATCAGGAAGGTTGAGGTTTTGGGAGAGACACTCTCACACATGAACTCTGAGACACCACATTCTCTTGGTTCTCTTTGTGCCTTCCCTCTACTGCCATCCTTCTTAGTCTCCTTTGCTGGATCTTCCCTGTGTTACTGTCTCTAAACACTGGGGAGCTTATTAACACGTGAATCTCTTCTCTGTCTATATTTCATTTAGTCGCATGACTTTAAATATCATTTAAGTGCTGATGTTCCCCATGGTGATATCTTTGGCCTTTTCTGCACACTTGAAGTCCATGTTCATTCATCTGCACACTTACATGTAGAATGGGGGTATAGGAAAGAGCACAGACCCTACAGTCATGACACCTGGGTTCAAGTCCCATCTTCATCAGCCAACTTACATGATCAGTACAGATTACCTGCCTTCTATGTGCTTCATATTTCTCATCTGTAAAATTGAGTTAACAATAGGCCCTACCTCAGAGGGAAGTTGTGTGGGTTAAATAAAATAATATGTACAAGTCACTTAGAATAGGGCTTGGCACATGGGAATTACTATATAAATGTTTGCTGTCATTATTTCTAGATATCTTGAACATACAAAATCCAAAATCAAACAATTATCTCTCATCTTTCACCTTCAAGCCACAAAGAAACTAACTAAAAAAATGCTTTTCCAGATATTTAGTTTTCTTCTCTCAACCTCTAGCACTTCCTCTCCATTCTTTACTCTCAGATTTTGATTTTGCTTCTTATCTCACTGAAAAAAAGCCCACTTTTCCTACTAACTTTCTCAACTCAAACAAAAGCAATAACTCATTTTCTCTAGGTATACACAGCAAAATTACTGGTGTCAGAATTGGTCCACTTTTGTAGGGCATAGTGGCTTGTGCCTATGGTTCCAGCTACTTAGGAAGCTGAGGCGGGAGGATCACTTGAGGCCAAGAGTTCCAGACACCTGTGCAACAAAGTGGTACTTCATCTCTTAAACAAACAGAAAAGGTAAAAAAAAAAAAAATCTGCCCACTTTTCTTTTTAGTATCTCATGTCTAATCTGTTAGCAGATCCAGTTGGCTCTACAGAACTCGATTTTCACCACTATTACCATGCTACTTCAAGAAATGTCCAATCACTTTTTGATTGAACAGTCTCAAGCACATAATTAATCTCCCAGTGGCCATACTTGCTCCTTTCCATTCTTTTATCCTTAGAGCAGCCCAAGTGTTTATTGTCCTCTTTCTTTACTAAAGTGTCACCTCCTTGAGAGCAGGAACTTTTTATGTTTTGGCCCCTGTTATCTTCCCAGCACTTAGAAAAGTGCCTGGCAATGCAGTAGGCGAGCATGCACGTGTGCACACACACACACACACAATCATATGAAAGAATCCACTAATCTCTGAGTTTATTGCCAACCCAACTTCTTGGTTTATCAACTATTGTATTTCTTGAGCATGATGCTCTGTCAGGCAAGGAGTAGGTGCTCAAAATACATTTGTTCAATCAATCCCTGAGTTACTACAGAGGAATAATACAAATAAAGTACAAATTCCTCCTTCTAGTTCCTTTCACGTTTGTCTTTTTGTTCTCCTCATTGTAAGGGCACTATAAAAACTCAAAGAAATAAATCTTCCCGAACTAATAAAGGATTATTTGTTAGGGTGACGATCTGCAGATCAAGGTGGATTAAACAGAGCTGGAGGCAGGGGTTCCATTGAATAGAAAGCGCAGAAGCAGAGCTGCCTGGGAGACTGTATGCAGGGAAATGATGGCAGAAACTCTCTCCATGGGAAGTTATAGCAGCTCTTGATGGAGGAAAATGGGAATCTGTGAGTTCTTAGAAGCTGAAGAAAAAAGATCCTAGAACTCTAGCATAGTAAGTAATAGCTTTGTTTTTTTCTTCTTTCATCTATTCTTCTCTTCCCATTCCTTCTTTTTTCCTTCCTTTGTTTTACTCCATTCCTTCTTTTTTCCTTTCCTTGGTCATTCTTGTACTGATATTAAAAATTTCAAGGTTTTGAACTAGGAGGAGTCTGTGAATTCTGACCACATACTCACCATATTTTTTTTTAATGGGAAAATTCTTTGAAGTTCAGTTTCCTTAACTCTAGAATGAACCGAATGAACCTAATAATACCTTTCTCAGAGGTTTATTAGAAGAAGTAAATAAGATGATATGTAAATAACTCTTAAAACATTGCCTGTTTTAAAACATTTTAAAATATTTACTTTAAAAATAAATCTTCAATAAATAAAGAAGGCCTTCCTCTATTAATTTTTTTTATTGCAACACGTGTCTGATTAGTTATTGATATGGCTTGACTGTATTCCCACCCAAATCTCATCTTGAACTGTATTTCCCATAGTCCTCACATGTCATGGGAGGGGCCCAGTGGGAGGTAATTAGATCATGGGGGTGATTACTTCCATGCTCTTCTTGTGATAGTGAGTTCTCATGAGATCTGGTGGTCTTATAATGGGCTTTCCTCCTTTTGCTTGGCACTTCTCCTTGCTGTCGCCATGTGAAGAAGAACCTATTTGCTTCTCCTTCCACCATGATTGTAAGTTTCCTAAGCCTCCTCAGCCCCATGGAACTGTGAGTCAATTAAATCTCTTTTCTTTATAAATTATCCAGTCTCAGGCAGTTCTTTATAGCTGTGTGAGAATGGACTAGTACAGTTATTTTACTTTGTTGATTATAATCCTAAATTACTTTTCAGAGCATCCAGAATAAGTTTAGACTCCTCATTGCAGCTTCCATGAACTTCATAATCTGACTTCTGCCTACCTTTGGTTTCATCTACTTTACCATCCTCGTGTGCCACCTCTTCACCAGACATGTGGGAAGACTGCAGTTTCCTAAATGCTCTGTTGTATCCTCAGCATATCCACATTGCTGTCACCTCTATATAGAGTGTCTTTCTTCTTTTTAAAAGATTCCTATTTATTATTTAAAACTCAGATCAAATCTCAAAAGCTCCTAGATGATGCACTTTTCCCCTAGTCTCATTTAGAGGCTCTTCCACGTGGATGGGAATAATACCTTGAATGTACCCCCATCCACACACTGCTACATCAAAGCTTTTTCAGATTGTTCTATTAGTGTTTTTGACTTTACTGTATCCCCTTGCCCTACCACCTACCATCTAGTGCCATAAACCCCATAGGTACAAGAACCTCATCTGTGACTTCACCTCTTCAGATGCCTGACATAGATGCAATGTGGATATGCTGAGGATACATCAGGTTGTTTAGCAAACCACAGTTGTCTCATTCTGGTGAAGAGATGGCATGTGAGGGTGGTTAGAAGGTAGGCAGAAGCCAGATTATGAAGTTCATTGAAGCTACAATGAGGAATCTGAACATATTTTGGGTGATCTGAAAAATAATTTTAGGATTACAATCAACAAAGTAAAATAATTAATCAGATTGTATTATAGTAAGGTAACATTAACAGAGGGTTTCTTTATTTATTAAAGATTTATTTATTTAAAAAATAAATGGCAATGTTTTCAGAGTTACTTATATAGCATTTCATTTAATTCTTCTAACAAACCTTTAAGAAAAATATTGTTTAATCTAGAGTTAAGGAAATTGAAGTTTAGAGAACTTTTTCATAAAAAAATATGGTCAGTATATGCTCAGAATTCACAGACTCCTAGTATAAAATCTCAAAAATTTTAATCACTATTATACTTGTGACTAAAATAGAGATTGAAGGGGAGAGCAGCACAGTAGATGCAGGGAGATGAATTAGTATGCTATTTCACTAAACCTGGACTAAAATACTGAGTACCAATAACGACAGTGAAGGAGGAAGGAAAAGCTGACTTTGATACAAATGAAGGAGATAGAATTTATAGGATGGTGACTAACTGGATGTGGAAGAGCAAGTGAGAGGAAAGTGTTTAGAATGGCTGTGAGGTATATGGCCATGGCAACTGAGTGACAAGTAGGGCTATTCGCAGAGATATAAAAGGATCAGGCTTGGGAGGGCTCAGATGCACTGAGTTTGAGGGTTCTGTAGGACATGAGCAGTTGGATATACAGGGTGGAAGCCCAATAGAGAATCATGAGTTACAGGACAATCATTTGCGCACACACAAATAAGCTGGCTTAGGGATGTTTAGTGGACTGCGTAGAGCCAAGGGCTTAAGATAGAGCCTTCGAAACCTAAACATCGACAGGAAGGAAACCTATAAAAGAAGTGTGAAAGGGAACAGAAGGAGAAGTAGGAATAATAGTAGGAGAGACTGATATCCTAGGAGCTAAGGAGGAAGGATTCCAAATCAAGAATGTGTCCAATGATGGAAAATACCATGATGAGGACAAATAAGAATAGAAATATGTTATCTTTATTTCATGATTTCAGGGTCATTGTTCAACTTATCAAAAGAAATGTACTCAGTGTTAAAGAAGCTGGATCTATCTGGCAGATGAAGGAGTAGATGTAAAGTAAAGAATTGGCACAGCTAAGGTGTATGAAGGTATGGCAAGGTCACCAGAGCAGGACAGTGTTTGTGGGAGGATTATTGGGAGGGGACTATGAAGGTAATGTGAGAGAGGATAAACTCTAAGGAAATGATGGAAAGATTATTCTTGGATAACAATTATGTTGAGAGACCTCAGAGATAGATTATTGACTTATTTCAAAAGGGTGTGTGAGGTGAGGGAGGAGAGATGCTATCTATATCTTTACGGTCTTATTTAGGCTTGCGACCTGGACAAATACTGCTACATCTTTACATGAAAAATAGGCTTTCTTTCCTTTTCATTTCTTCCCTCTTTGCCTTCCTTTCTTTCTACCTACTAAAGCACAGGAGCTTGGAGAATAGAAACACTCATCTTAATTCCCTACCAACACATTTTTTTTCCTCCACTTTAGTCGATTTCTTCTTTCAGCATGTTAGTATTAAGACCCCATGACAGTGCTGCCAGGGGAAGATTTTGAGCCGGGTTAAGATACTCATTTGATACTGTGCTGTATCCAGAGTTATCAACAATATCAAGCTGACTTTCTGTGGAATTCGTAGCCATGATCCTTCCTTTAGAAACAGGCTAGATCCTTTATACTGACTTTAGTTACACTTGATTGAAAGACTAAAAATATAAATATGTTGGGTATTTTGGTACAGGAATCACAAACAGCATCTCCCTTTCTTAACTAGAGCAGGGACACAGGCATTTATAATCATATACAGAGACCATGGTGAATATTCTCTTTATCGTTGTGTTCAAAAGTGAGGCTTTCAATAAGTTGCCGCTTATTCATTTCAGAAGTGTTTGGTTGCACTGGGGGAAGCAGGAGGAGCAAGTGAAGACAATGAAGATAAGATCATCAGCAAGCTTCCTCAGATAGAGTTGTTTCTTTATACTTCAGGGGCTGAGGATGCTGGAAGATGTAGAATCCCAGGTTGGTTCTGCCCATTGGGACTTTGTATGTAGGCTTTAAATTTTCTCAACAATAAGCAAGGCAATCTGCCATTTCTCCACAAATGAGTAGCAATGACTTCACTTGTAGGTAATATCAGATGAGCTGGAACCAATGGCATTTGCTTATTCTTTCAGGGGATTGTGACAACACTGCCTGGAATCTGTGTTCATTATGTTAAGGATGACTTAGACCAGCTGGTCACAAGTGAATGTCTAAGAACTCTAGAATCTTACACTGGCTGCTGTGAATAATCAATGGTAGTTAAAAAGTTGCTACTGACAGGGCAGAGGCCTGTAACCAATCAATCAATGAGTACTGTTTTGGAGCCTTACTTAGTTCAACTTAACAAATAAGTGAATAGCTGTGGTGCTGTGAAGTCGCTGGTTACTTGCACATTTGCACCATTTCACTGCCCAATAGGGCAGTCATTAAACCTTAAAGTTTAAAAATGATCTCCTTTGGCTCCATGTCTCACATTCAGGGCATCCTGATGCCAGAGGTGGGCTTCCAGGGCCTTGATCAGCTCTGTCCCTGCAGCTTTGCAGGGTATTGCCCCCTCCCAGCTGCTTTCATGGGCTAGCTTTGCGTATCTGTGTCTTTTCCAGGTGCGCAGTGCAGGCTGTTGGTGGATCTACCATTCTGGGGTCTGGAGAACAATGGCCCTTTTCTCACAGCTCTACTAGGGAGTTCTCCAGTGGGGACTCTGTGTGGGGGATCCAACCTCACACTTCCCTTTCACACTGCCCTAGCTGAGTTTCTCCATAAGGGCTCCACCCCTGCAGCAAATTTCTGCATGGACATCCAGGTCTTTCCATACATCCTCTGAAATCTAGACGGAGGGTCCGAAACCTCAATTCTTGACTTCTGTGCACCTACAGGCTCAACTCCACAAAGCTGCCAAGTCTTGAGGCTTGCACCCTTTGAAGCCACAGCCTGCGCTGTACCTTGGCCCCTTTTAGCCATAGCTGGAGCAACTGGGATGCAGGGAACCAAGTCTGGAGGCTGCACACAGCAGGGGGGCCCTGGACCTGGCTCAGGAAATCATTTTTCCCTACTAGACCTCTGGTCTGTGATAAGATGGGCTGCCACAAAGCTCTCTGACATGCCCTGTAGACATTTTCCTCCTTGTCTTGGTGATTAGCATTTGGCTCCTCGTTACTTATGCAAATTTCTGCAGCCAGCTTGAATTTCTCCTTAGAAAATGGGTTTTTCTTTTCTATTGCACTGTCAGCCTGCAAATGTTTCAAACTTTTATGCTCTGCTTTCACATGAACAGTCTGACACTTAGAAATTCCTTTCTCTTTGCTTGAACACTTTGATACTTAGAAATTTCTTCCTCCAGATACACTAATCTCTCTCAAGTTCAAAATTCCACAGATCTCTAGGGCAGGGAGAAAATGCCTCCAGTCTCTTTGCGTAACAAGAATGACCTTTACTCTAATTCCTGACAAATTTCTCCTCTTAATCTGAGACCACCTCAGCCCGGATGTTATTGTCCATATTACTGTCAGAATTTTGGTCAAAGCCATTCAACAAGTCTCTAGGAAGTTCCAAACTTTCCCACATTTTCCTATCCTCTCCTGAGCCCTCAAAACCATTTCCCAAGTCACTTCCACATTTTCAGGTATTTTACAGCAGCAACCCATTATACTAGTACAAATTTACTGTATTAATCTCTTTTCACACTGCTAATAAACACATACTCAAGATTGTGTAATTTATAAAGGCAAGAGGTTTAATTGACTCAGGATTCCACAGGGCTGAGGAGGCCTTGACAAACTTGCTATCCATGGTGAAAGGGGACGTAAACACATCCTTCTTCACATAGCAGCTGCAAGGAGAAGGGCCGAGCTAAAGGGGAAAAGCCCCTTATAAAACCATCAGATCTCATGAGAACTCCCTCACTATTATGAAAACAGCATGGAGGTAACCAACCCCATGATTCAGTAACCTCCTACTGGGTCCCTCCCATGACATGTGGGACTTATGGAAACCAAAACTCAAGTTGAGATTTGGGTGGGAAAACAGCCAAACCATATCATCATATATCTGTGAAGCGATAATATTGAGAATATTAAAATATTCTGAATTCCTACAATTTTAACAACAAAACTCATAATAAATAAGCAAATAAATTGAATAGACATTTTTCCAAAGAAGTTATACAAATGGCCAAAAACCATATGAAAAGATACTCTACATCATTAATAATTAGAGAAATAAAAATCAAAAGAAATATCACCTTGTACCCATTAAGATGACTATCATGAAACAAAGAGAAAATCACAAGTGTTGACAAGGATATAGAGAAATCAAAACCCTTGTGCACTATTGGTGGGAATGTAAAATGGTGCAGCCACTATGGTAAATAGTATGGCAATTTCTCAAACAATCAAAAATTACTATATGATCCAACTATTCAATTTCTGAGTGTATTCAAAAGAATTGAAATCAAGGTTTTGAAGAGATTGCACACCCATTTTATAGCAGCATTCTTTATAATAATCAAAAGGTGAATGCAACAAATGTGCCCATAGACAGATGCATAGATTTTAAAAATATGGTATAGACATACAGTGGAATATTGTTCAGCCTTAGAAAGGAAATTCTAACATATTTTACAACATGAATGAAGTTGAGGACGTTATGCTAAGTGAAATAAGTCAGTCTCTAAGAGACAAATGCTGTTTGATTCCACTTAGATGAGGTACCTAGAGTATCAAATTCATAGAGATAGAAAGTAGAATAGTGATTAAGAGAGGTTGGCAGGATGGGAAATGGAGAATTATATAATGAATACAGAGTTTCAGCTTTGTGAAATGAAAAAGTTCTGGAGATTTGTTGCATAACAATGAATATACTTAACACTACCGAACTATACACTTAAAAATGATTGAGATGGTAAATTTTATATTAGGTGTATTTTTACCTCAATTTAAAAAAGAAGGATTATTGGGGAGTTATACCCACAAAGGAAAGGGGAGGAAAGAAGAATTATCAGACTGTAATGCAGGCTTGACAGTCTCTACTACGCTAATGGGAGCTCAGGAGCAAAGGTTGCCTGTTACGGGGGCCACAGTGGACGGACAAGGCTAGACCTTTGTATCACTTCCTTGACTTTGGCCTTACATAGTCATTGGCTGAGGGCTTTTCTGAGATGAGCAGGACCTCAGCTTGAAAACTGAGGCAGTTGCTGAAGGAGAGAACACGTGGAAGCCGTCTGCCAGTGACATTCTTCAAAGCTGGGCAGCACGTTCTTCCTTGAAGGGGTATCTGTCTGACACATCTCCCTGTCTGTCACATGGGAATAGGGGAAGTTTTATTTTCCTTTAGTTTGTATTTCTGTGTATTCCACATTTCCAACAATGAATGAATGAGTGGCTTTTTAACCAGAAAATAAATAAAAGTTATTATTATAATATATAGCAACCAATAATCTTAACTATTGAACAGTTAGTTACTTATTAAATGTCTATTTCAGAAAGTTATGTGCAGACCCCTTCCAAGTAAACACATTCTATCCCAATAAATCCAGGCATTGTTAATCCTCCTGTGCAACTGAAAGAAAATGATTGTTCAGGAGCATCAGTTGGTATTTGTCATTTTGAAATATACATAGTCAGTGAACATCAACTGCAGATATTGCCGGTGTTAATTTTATCTTGTATTTCTACCAGAGTGTAAAAGACATTCAAATAGATCATTCCAAGAATATTAGTCACAATGTATAAACCTTGGAAAGCATTATTTCATCATCTGTTGAAAGAATGGAGTTCTCTTGGCTGGCTTAAAGCAGTGGTAGAGACTTCCAAAGCAGGTCATGGTGGAAAAAGGAAGACAGTTGACTGTCATTCTCCAATAATGCCAGTAAAAAACTGCCAGATCCTCACATGAAAGGGATCTTCTAAGAACAAGATGCAAGTACAGTCATCTGAGTGACGGCTCTTTAAACTTTAAAATATTTATGGGTTATGTACTTGGATCCTGTCAGGTTGGTGTCAAGAGAGCTTCATCCAGAAAAGAATAAAAATTTCCCAATTTTATTGATGGAAAGATGAACTGAGGGAGCAAAAAAATTATACAGAGAATTTTACAGACCCAAAGGCTGAGAGAAATGCAGGGCTGTTGGGTTTCCTACATCAGTCAGGAATAACTGCACTGAGATGTTGGGAATTCATCCATGCAAAATTACTTGAGTAGAAAAATTACTTTCTCCTACAAACCCACAAAATAGAAGATCAATAAACTGCCAGGAGATAGAAAACCCTGAGTAATCACATGTATCAAACTGCAGAGCTGTTGCTGCTGTATGCTTCTGAGACCCTGCCTTATGTCTAATTAAGCGACTGAAATGATTTTTGGGCTATAACATGTACTTTAAAAGTGGAATTTGAAGGGCGAATCTGTCTTTTCTAGATTTAACCTGTGCCAGTATGATTCTTGAGTTACCAGTGGTGAGACTCAGCAAAATCTCTAGGTAACGACTCGACTGGGTTTGGATGAGGCTGAACTGATCACAGATTCATTTACCAAAACATGCAGAATCTTCAAGCTCTCTTAACCTTGTGGGGATTTAGGAGTTTTTGTTTGTTTGTTCTCGTTTTGTTTTGTTTTTGCATGCTGACCACCTGCAGCCAGGCACTATTCTAAAGAGGATAGAGGAGCGAATAGAACAAAAATTGTCCTTGGGGAATTTAGCTTCTAGTGCTGGGTGTGCTAGTGGTAGATAAACAATAAATAAAATGAATACGTGAGTTTGAATCAGTTGGTATTTAGAGTGTGATTAGGCGCCATGGTAGGAAGGAAAATCATGGTAGGAAAGATGTATAGGGAAAAGGGGGAGAGGAGAAGGGAAATTTGAAGTCAGTAGAAGAGGAAAGGACTTAATGTGAAGGGGACATTTGAACAAAGACTTGAAAGAGGCAGGAGCGTGCAGTGTATCTTGAAATGATTGCTGCAGTCAGAAGAAACAGCAAATTCAAAGGCCCTGCATCAGTCAGAGCAGGAGATAGATGACACAATTAAATTGGATATTGTGAAGAGAGTTTTTAAAAGTGTTAATTATAAACCTGTGAGCAGTTTATAGGGAAACGACAAGGGGCAGTATAGTATTTAGGAGACAGAGACAATGGGGTGCTATCATCATCACTAAGCCTGACTGAGTGGCAGGAAAGTAGTTATTGGCACTTAAGAGCTGTGTTGAGTCTACCCGTCAGGAGCTGTGGTCTTAAGCCAAGAATGTGGCATCTGCATAAACACTGCAGGAGAGAAGCGCTGGAGTAAAGACCCCCTGACCCCACTCTTGTACCTTCCTTACAGCTTCATCTGAGCTCCCCATTGGGTGAAATCCACCTGGAAGCAGAGGACCAGGGAGAGAATTGAGATAGGTCATAGAGTTTATCCTTCTGGGGCACACAGCAGGCTTGAGAAGGGTGGAGAGTGTGTGTTCCTAGAGGGGCAAACAAAAGGCATCTGGCACAGTTCTAAGGCAAGATCACAGTTGATGTGAAGAGGAGTAGCAAGGGTGTCACTGTGATTATAGAGGAGGGATCGAGGAGGAGAATATCAGGAGATGAGCTCAGACAAGTAGCAGACGAGAGTTCCATGGGCATCGTCAGGCATTGAGAAGTCCTTAGCTATCACTGTGAGTCAAACAGACAGACGAGAGTTCCATGGGCATCTTCAGGCATTGAGAAGTCCTTAGCTATCACTGTGAGTCAAACAGACAGACGAGAGTTCCATGGGCATCTTCAGGCATTGAGAAGTCCTTAGCTATCACTGTGAGTCAAACAGACAGACGAGAGTTCCATGGGCATCTTCAGGCATTGAGAAGTCCTTAGCTATCACTGTGAGTCAAACAGACAGACGAGAGTTCCATGGGCATCTTCAGGCATTGAGAAGTCCTTAGCTATCACTGTGAGTCAAACAGACAGACGAGAGTTCCATGGGCATCTT
Source organism: Aotus nancymaae (assembly GCF_030222135.1). Classification (NCBI taxonomy): domain Eukaryota; kingdom Metazoa; phylum Chordata; class Mammalia; order Primates; family Aotidae; genus Aotus; species Aotus nancymaae. The sequence goes on from NW_026988435.1 coordinate 30,069,725, forward strand.
CAGGCATTGAGAAGTCCTTAGCTATCACTGTGAGTCAAACAGACAGACGAGAGTTCCATGGGCATCTTCAGGCATTGAGAAGTCCTTAGCTATCACTGTGAGTCAAACAGACAGACGAGAGTTCCATGGGCATCTTCAGGCATTGAGAAGTCCTTAGCTATCACTGTGAGTCAAACAGAGAGCTGTGGGAGAGTTCTGTGTGAGGTGATGATGTGCATGGACGTCACTTAAAAGTCTCTCTCTGGCTGCTGAGTTAAGAACGGACTGCTTTGGAGCAAGGGTGAAATCATGAGACCAATGAGGATGCTTTTGCCTAATTTGGGCAAGAGAGAGAGAGTGGTTTGAACAGGTGGGTGCAGTGGAGGTTGTAAGAAAGGGGAGGTTTCTGAATAAATTTTAAAAGTAGAGCCAGTTGGATTTGCTGATAGATTGCATTGGAGGGAGGTGTGTGAGGGAAAGAGAGGAGTCGAGGAATCCAGGATGACTCCAAGTGGAAAGCATGGCGTTGCCATGGTTGATGTGAGAACATTGTGGAAGGAGTGCAGTTTTTGAGGAAAGCTCAAGCATTGGTTTTGGACATATTGAGCTTGAGATGTCTCTTGGGACTTGGGTAACAGGTAGTTGGCTTTATGAGTCTTGATTTTAACAGGGAGACTATAGTGAATTCTTAAATTTTATGTTGCCTCAGCATCAATTTTTGTGTAAGTTGGATCTTCATATACCAACAACAGGGTTTTGTCACCTGTGACACAGTTTACAGTTCTCTGCCTTCTCCGAATCCCTCACTGGGGTCAATACAGCCACCTCCTGGTAACCATCTCCCTATGGGACAGCTAGATACCCGCTCCTCGACTCACCCCACTATTTTCCTATTTATGAAACTTGGTGGATCTCTTTTTTCTCTGTCTTGTCAAACATATACTCTTTCAAAGCTCTCTATGACCTAACCTTTCTCTGGCTATACGCGTCATGCTTGGCTTGACCCCAGGCCCAGCATGGACACTGTGGCTATGCCACAGTGATCACCTCTCAGTCACAGTATACCTCCACGGGACTCATGCCTGCTTGCTCATACCCGTCAATTAAAACTCCCCTTGGTAAACCTGCTTGGGGAATGCTCTGGACTTTGGTAAAGGCATTGGCTTACAGGTCCTTTTCTCTCTCTCTCTTTCTCTCCACTCACTGGTTGAGTGTGTGTGTGTGCTGGATGATGACCCTCTTCCCATGGGCCCTGAGAGGTGTGCTGCCCTCTTCATTCTGGGATCTGTAATTAATAAACTGTTTCTGTATTTCATGTGTTTTGTTGTGTAGCATCCTCTGTGTCTTACCTCACTGACACACTTGAACCTAACTTCTTTCCTAGTCACGGGTGTCTAGACAGCATCAGTCTTGATAGGAATAAACTGGATACAGGTCAGAAAAAAGTCACAAGGGTATCTCGCAGTATAAGCAGGTTTCCTGTGAAGGAGACACCTGGTAGCAAGTTAGACACTCAGGCATTAGGTCATCCATCAGGATAAAGAAGTATCACAGGTGCGGAGGCTCACGCCTGTAATCCCAGCACTTTGAGAGATCAAGGTGGGTGGATCATCTGAGGACAGAAGTTCAACACCAGCCTGGTCAGCATGGCAAAGCCCCGTCTCTACTAAAAATACAAAAATTACCTGGACATGGTGATGCATGTCTGTAGTCCCAGCTACTCAAGAGGCTGAGGCAGGAGAATCGCTTGAACCTGGGAGGCGGAGGTTGCAGTGAGCCGAGATCACACCACTGCACCTCAGTCAAGGCAACTAAGACTCCGTCTCGAAAAAAAGGAAGTATCACATGAAAAGCACATTGTAAACATCCACGACCCCTCCCCTAGAGCCCTGTGAGGGCAGGGCTAGAATTTATAGTCACTCTCCAGAGAGAGAGAGACCTCAAGAGCAAATTAGAAGAAATCACAGCAATGTTTTCCTGGGAGATACAAATTTTGTACATGTCAGTGTATAGTTATTTTTCTTTTATAATCTTTAGATGAGATGAAACCCCCAAAGAAGAGAGTGTGGAAAGGTGATAGAGATGGTCAAGGACTAAAGCCTGGAGACTCCAACTCTAAAGAGGAATCAAGAAAGAACGCTAAGAAGGAGCTGCTAGTGTAGAAGGGGGGAAACATGAAAGAGAAGAGAAGGTGGCTTACTGAAAACAATGTGACAAAGGTATTTCTAGGAGGAGAGTGATCAACAGTGACAAGTGCTGCTGATAGGCCAAGTACAACAAGGACTGAGACTTATCCATTGGGTTTGGCACCATGAGGTGGTCTGTGTCCTTGACACCTCCAGATTTCATAGATTAATGGGGGGAATCTGATTAAAGCAGGTTTAATGAGAATGGTAATGGCAAGATAGGCACTGGAAATAAGACTCACTTGGAGGACTTGTTAAAATGCAAAGTGGCTGTGTGTGGTGACTCACACCTGTAATCCTATCACTTTGGGAGGCCAAGGCTGGTGGATCGCCTCAGCTCAGAAGCTCTAGACCAGCCTGGGCAACATAGTGGAACCTTGTCTCTACAAAAAGTGCAAAAATTAGCCAGTCATGGTGGTGCGCACATGTACTCCCAGCTACTCAGGTTGCCAAGGTAGGAGGATCACCTGAGCCCAGGAGACGGAGGTTGTAGTGAGCTGAGATCACACCACTGCACTCCAACCTAGGTGACAGAGTGAGAGGCTGTCTCAAAAACAAACTAACAAAACACAAAGTGCTGGGATTCATCTCCAGAGTTTTTGATTCAGTAGGTCAGGGTGGATCTGATAATTTGCATTTCCAACATCCCAAGTGACGTTGCCGCTGATCCACTTTGTGGATCATGAAAATATGGTAATAGGAGGAAAATAATAGTGTATGGGACCATGCTGGTAAGCGAACTTGAGAAAATTTCCTTCTGATTGTTTTGATATTCTCAGTGAATTTTTTTTTTTTAAAAGGTAGTTAATTGGGAGAGAGAGAGGGTAGGAGGGTTGAAGATTTGAGGAGAGAAGAGGGGTATCATATAATCATTTAGTAAATGAGAATGTGAGTGGACTAAGAAAATGAAACATATTTTTGGGCTCATTGGAAGTTGGAAGTCATGAATTGACAGTAAGAGCAGTCAGCATTTTTGTGTGTTTTCCTCTAGCACCACTTAGTGCAGAGATGGAAGTATAGAGATGATGGAGAGATGAATTTGGCCAGGATTCAAATGCTATGAAGTGAGACAAACAAGGGATTGACAGTGTTTACAAAGGAGGATTTATAATGATTGAAGTGGAATTTATGTTTTGATGAGGACAAAAAGGAAGAGTTTACAACAGTTGAGGGACAGGAGATGGGGTAAGGTTAATAGAATGAACTTTTATTAGAGCAAAAAGATTGCTACATTTTAGAGAATTGAATGCTTGAAACTAAAATTTAGGAGAAGTTGCTTTTATTTATCATGGCAAGATCCAGTTTATGATTACGGGAGTTTGTGGTTGAGGAAGGGTTGAGGTCAAGATTATGGACAAGAGGAGTTCAATGAGCCGAGAGTCCAGGGACTTGGAAAAAATCATTTATATGGGTATTGAAATTACTAAGATTCAGGATTAGAAGTCGTTTGTGGAGAGTGGCAGTAAGCTGGATGCTAAGGTTTTTGAGAAACAAGGGCTTCAGGGTCCGGGGATTGTGGGAGAAAGCAACCACTGCTTGAGAGGGCTTGAGGGGCGTATGTCCCTAGGGAGACCCAGGTTTCAATTAGAGGAAGAAGACCAATAAAATCGCTAAGGACATGTTGAAGTGGTTGGGTGTTCTGGAGATGTCTGACCTGAATTCCAGAGGGCACAGTGTAAGTTTTGGGAGTGAGGGATGCCCCTGGGATTGGGACAGAGACAGGGATACCGAGAGTTGTGGGGATTAGAGTAGATAACTGGTCACCTGGGAGTCGGAATTTTTTAGGGCGACTGATTTAAGTCATGGGAAGAACCATAATTTGATGAATCCTGGTGGCCTCAGAAAAGAGTCATATTGAGTCTGAATGTTGAGAGGTAGTGAGGAGTGGGGCTTGGGATACCCCCTCAGTACGTCTGAGTGAGATGTAGAGTCTAGGAAAGGGTGATCTTACACTGAAGATATGAGATTCTCTCAAGTCTCCTGTAGATAGAATCTTGTATATATGGAGAAGGGATGTCTAACCTGGAGTGCATACCATAAATTATTTTAACTAGAGGAAATAAACTTGTAAATGTTGCCAGTCTCAGATAAGAGAAACTCAATTACATGGAGAATGGATGCAGTTTTCGGAGAAGGTTCGCTCCTTATTTCTGGTTTATAAAACATAAAGAAAATGAAATACAAATGTAGGGTAATTATTATTGTCTACCTGTCTCTTAATTAGTTAATTTGGTTTCATTTTTCTGGCTTTTACAGAATGTCTTTTAAAAGTATTTCTTGTTCAAATTGTACTATACTTTGTGAACATGACCATTGAGATTTCTTGGCAGAACCTTGATCTTGATTTATTTCTATAAGCCTTAATTTCTCTGGCTTTGGTAGCATAAAATTGAATCCAACTAGTATTTATTGAGTGTTTCTGATGTACACAGTAATTGGCTATCTTTTCTGGGAGAGGAAGAAATCTAACATGCTTGGTAGCTTAAATGAAACTAAATTTTGCTTTGCATTTCTTAAGTATTTTTTTCTGCTAAACATTTCCAGATAGTGTCAAAAGTACATCCTGAGGTCAAATTTTTATGGCCATTATTAAAATTAATATTTATAATTTAAGAAAAGGCCTGTACACTTGGAAACCCCCACCTATGCACATTATATTGGTGGTAGGGTAGAACTAATTTTGTAGTTGTAACTAGAAAGTAGAGAATATATAAACATCTTTATTTTCCAGCTACTGCCACATAACTGTTCTTCACAGAATAGCTGCTGGAAAAATTGTTTTATACTTACTACCTATGTTACCACGATCTGCTGCTTTCTCTTGCACCTACTCAATGTGGTTATCATCGCAAGCTATACTCTACATGGAGATCACTAGTGCCCTGGGTTGTCCATTTTTAGTTTCTGTCTCTATCTTCATGTGAACAATGTTTAGTCCTCATCTTGTTCTGTCACTACGTTTGACTCAGTTGATAATTTCTTCCATGTTGAAATATTTTCTCCTGTTGCATTCTTGCACCCCACATTCCCCAGGTTTTTTCCTGCTTCTCCACTGCCATTTGTTACTGGACTCTTTTGCTGCTACTTCTCCTCTTTCAGATCCATAAAATGTTGCTAAAGACTCAGGGCTCAGTCTTTGGTCCTCCTGTCTTCTAATCCACCCTCATCCTTTGAGTGCTCTCATCGAGTCCTGTGGCTCTACAAATTATTACGATGGTGTTTCCCAAATTTTTATTTCTAGTCCCAAGCTCTCCCTGAACTCTAGATTCACATATTCAACTATTTGACATCTCCATTTAGATGCCAAGTGGGCACCTCAGAATTGTCATGTTTCTAACTGAATACTGGTTTCTTCTTCTCTTCAATTTTCCCTATTTTAATAAGTGAAACCATTACTTATCAGGGTGCTCAGGCTCAACCCTTGATGGTTTTTCCCTTTATACCCCAGACACGTTAATAAATTCTTTGACTCTACTTCTAAAATACACCCAAACTTCAACCACTTCTAAGCAGCACCTCATCATTATCACCCTTGTCAAAGCCATCGCCTTGACTGCCACCAAAAGCCTTGATAACTTATCTTCTACTCTTGTTCTCCTACATCTAATTTGCATATAGAAAACAAAGTGACTTTTAGATATGCCAATCAGATTGTGTCTCTTTTTATCTTAGAACACTACAGAAGACTTTCCTTCCCATTAACTATAAAATACGAAGGCAAGAACCTGCATTTCCATTTTGTTTTCTATCATGCTTCCCCTTTTCCATGCACCGCAGCCACACTGGTCTCCTTTCTGTTCCTTGAATGTACTGAATATGTTTCTACCTGGATCTTTGCCCTTGCTATGCTCTTTGGATATAATGCTTTTCCCCAACATATATACAGGCTTCCTTCATAATTCTATTCAGGTCTCTGTGCAAATGTCTGGACCATCTTATTTAGAGAGCAAATCCCCATCCTTCATTACTTTCAACCTTTCTACCATGCATTCTTGTTCTTCTGTCCTGGCTTGCATTATATTTTCTATTTATCTGTTTATCTTGTTCCTCCCAATGGAATGTAAGCTTTCTGGTATCAGGGTCTTTATTTTATTTCTCTGTTGTGTCTGGGACACCTAGACCATCTAGAACCTAGGAAAAATTAAGTTATTGTCAGTGAGGTAAGTCAAAGTTGCATCTGATTCCGGAAAGAGTTTTGATAATGGTATTTGGCAGCTGGCCCGAACTTGTTATTTTTGTTCTAAGAGTTGTTACAGTCTAAATGAATATTTCTGATAAGGAAACAGAAAGGAAAATTGGAATACTCTTATATTTTCATGTTTTAAATCTTATGGTGGTGAGTCAGGCTTGAAATAATTGCTCAACAAATTTTATTTAATAAACTAATTAAATAAAAAATGAATACAAGTGTGCATATATATGTACATGATATACACCAAGATTACATCACGGATTGCTCTATCTTCAGACAATTTCTTTTTTTTGCAAGGACTATGCCATAGTGTCAAAAGTCCTATTTAATGAGGCAAATAAAATACATTTCACTTTGCATTATTTGACTGTTAGAAAAACATAACATTTTATCTCTATGGCTTCACTCCATTTAAAGGCAAGAAACTTTTTATAATTGAAAGAAAAAAAATGACTTCTCTTTAATTAACCAAAGACATAAACTCTTACAAATACATTAAAATTTGATTTGATAACCATTTAAGACAAAAATCATCTGCATTTTTCAAACTTTCACACACTACCACATGACAGAAATTTTTTGAAAAACTGCATGTACACAATAAAGAGTGCTCCAAATATAAGCAACATAATTTATTCAATTTTAGAGTATTGCATTTTTTCATTCTTGTATTTTTATCCTACCAAGAAATTAGGGTTTGACATTTTTGGACATGAAACTCTATCCTCCCTTTCTGTGGTGATTATGTTAAGCTCATCTCCTTCCCTGCATTTCACAGAGCAAAAGAGGAGTGTGGACAGAGAAGGCACTTGGAAAGGGCATAGATAAAGTTGTCAGAAAATGTGGTTTCCAGTCCCCATTTTGGCCTCTTAGCCATGTGACCTTGAGCCAAGCACCTAACCTCTGTATGTCTCTAGCTTCTGTATGTATCCATAGTTGGTCTTTTAGATGCCTTTGCTGTGCAAGCCTCTGGATTTATGGAGTTCTCCTTCATTCATTCCAGAGTGAGAGTTCCTCTTCAACATTGCACTCCACTGATAAAATCAAGTGAAGTGATTTAAAATCATGTGGAATCCTAGACTTGACTTCTCATTTCAATACCTCATTAGATTACTTAACTGTATTCCTATCCTTGCATTAAAAAAATAAAATAGTCGGCTGGGCGTGTTGGCTTACACCTGTAATCTCAGCACTTTGGGAGGCCGAGGTGGGTGGATCGCGAGGTCAAGAGATTGAGACTATCCTGGCCAACATGGTGAAACCCGTCTCTACTAAACATACAAAAATTAGCTGGGCATGGTGGCGCATGCCTGTAGTCCCAGCTACTTAGGAGGCTGAGGCAGGAGAACTGCTTGAACCCAGGAGGCGGAGGTTGCAGTGAGCCGAGATCACTCCACTGCACTCCAGCCTGGCACCTGGCAATGGAGCGAGACTCTGTCTCAAATAAATAAATAAATAAAATAAAATAGTTCTTATCAGGAAATCACTTAATTTATGTAAGATATAAGTAGCATTCAACAAGGGATGGTTAATTTTATAAATGAAGATGAATGGAAGAAATGATGTCTTCTGGCTGAATTTAATATGCTGGACTTAATATAGTTAAGAAGATTGTAGGATAAAATAGGTTTTATTTTTACAGCAGGCTACTGTACTTAAAGAAGAGCATTTTAATTTCTATTTTATAATAATATGCATTTACGTAATAAAATTTTTATAAGCATCCAATTTCTTTGAAATCAACTTTATTGAAGTATAATTTATACCAACTATAATGCACACATTTTCAGTATACAGGTCTATGAATTGTGCCAAATGTGTAGCCATATGTTAGGTGTTGAATTGTGTCCCCTCCAAAAAAATGATGTATTGAATTCCTAACCCTCAGTACCTCAGAATATAACCTTACTTGGAAATAGGGTCTTTATAGAGCTAATCAAGTGAAATGAGGCCATTAAGGTGGGCCCTGATCCAATAGGACTGATGTCTTTCTGAAAAGGGGAAATTTAGAGATGGAGACGTGCACCTAAGGAGAACATCATGTGAAGACTGGTGTTATGCTTCCATAAGCCAAGCGACTACCCAAAGTTAGGAGAAAGACCTGGATCAGATTCTTCTTTAGCACCGTCAGAGGGGAACACAGCCCTGCCAACACCTTGGTCTCAGGATTTTGGCCTCCAGAACTACAACACAAATATTTCTTCTGTTTAAGCCACTCAGTTTGTGGTAGTTTGCTATGGCAGCACTAGGAAATGGACATACCATGTAACCACTACTCTCTAAATAAGATAAATATTTCCATCACCCAGAAAGCCAAGCTCCACCCCCTACTCCAGGCAATTATTGATCTGATTTCTATCACTATAGGTTAGTTCCGACTGTTGTAAAATTTTATATGGATAGGATTTTGCTATGTGTTCTCTTTTGTGTCTGTTTTCCTTCATTCTGCATACTAGTTTTTGAACTTTATCCATGTTGTTGATTGTGCCAATAGTTCATTCATTTTTATACTTTCTCCAAGTCGTTGCAGCTCAATTGATCCTAAGTGGGTGGGTCTATTTCTGGATTCTCTGGTCCCTTCCCCTACTATTTTGAAACACTATTTTATTGCGATATTCTAAAAATAATATAAGAATAAATAATTAGTATGCTATCCAAATAAATTATAACAAACTGAACTCCAATCCTAAAAGAAATGGTTTGACCCAGTAAGTCAGGAAATCACAACGAATTAATATCAACACATCAAAGAGTCCATTTGGAGGTATTATTTTGCCTATTTCATGAATCTAAATATTAACATATTAACATATATTCCAATGTTAACATATATTCCAATTCTGGGAAGCTCTTTTCTTTTGTTCCATCTTCTCTCATTTCTGTGCTTTACCAAAACCCGTCATGCCTAGGTGCTGAAAGTGATGCATTAGATATTTATTATACAATGTGGAGCTTATCCTGAGCTTTCATCTCACTTCCATGCAGATAATGACTCTTATATTCAAAAGTTGCTATAAAAATTTTTTTAACAGGTGGCACCAGACATTGGCGTTAATGAAATCATTAATTTTATGTTGTCGAACATACTATGCTCATTATATTCAAGTAATTCTAAAACTTATCCCCCGTATGTATGCACACTTGTGACTTTTTCTGTGCTCTTTCAGATCATTTGGGATGTTCTTTGCCCTGTTGTCTACAGGGCCTAACATGGATTTACATTTCTTCTATAAAGAATTCCTTAACAGTCCCAGTTGACAGTGACTACACACTTGGTCTACTGCACCAAGCACTGTAGAGAGCACATCACCATGGCACGTGTATACCTATGTAACAAACCTGCACCATCTGCACATGTACCCCAGAACTTCATATATATATATATATATATATATATATATATATATATATATAAACACATAACGGGCCCACTGTAAATGTTTGTTGAAAGAGCAAAAGAAATCAGCAACCACAGCAGTGTGCTATAAGTTAGATTGGTAACATTTTTCTTCCCAACTCTAAGTTCTACAAGAATAATGGTTTTATTATCTAGAGCAGAAAGACCTTTTACATGAAAAGCTAATCTTTAGGACTCAAAAGATAGAATCAGGACTCAAAAGATAGAATCATTCTAAATTTTACTTTTTTGAGTCAGAGTCTTGCTCTGTCACCCAGGCTGCAGTGCAGTGGTGTGATCTTGGCTCACCTCTGCCTCCCAGGTTCGAGTGATTCTCTTGCCTCAGCCTCCCGAGTAGCTGAGATAACAGGCATGCACCACCACGCCAGGCTAATTTTTGAACTTTTAGTAGAGACAGGGTTTCACTATGTTGGCCAGGCTGGTCTCGAACTCCTGACCTCAAGCGATCTGCCTGCCTTGGCCTCCCAAAGTGCTGGTATTACAGGTATGAGTCACTGCACCTGGCCAATGTTTTTTTTAATGGGCTTCCATTTAAGAAAGTCTCACCTGGCAAAAGTTACAAATAGTCCACTCTGATTCAAGAGGAGGATGCATGGTGAAAAGCATCAAGATGTTGCTTCCTGTCTCCTGGATGTGTGATCTGGGGTCAGTCGCTGGAGATGTGTCTATCTGTAAACAGCAGAGAACAATTAGAGGGCTTTAAACAGAGAAAGCTGATAGCAGTTGGAGGCTGGACTGGATAAATGAAAGACTGAAAGAGGGAACCAGTTAAAAGAATATTGTGAGGAGAGTTTTGAGTATTTATATTTATAAAAGGGAATTGGGAATAAAAGAGAGAGAGGCTAGAATGAAAATATATCCAAAGATAAGTTGAGTGAGCAGTTGGATGTAGGGGATGGGGCGGGAGAGAGGATTCCAAGACAATTTAGAATTTCAAATTGAAATTTTGCTAGTATTCCCAATTCTTCTCCATTTCACGTTCCTCTGTCCTCTTTCCTTTTCTTAAGTATAAAGAAACCCGTAAGGCCAGGACAGTGACTTCAGGATTTGTCTCCATTAGGAGACTTTGACAAATAATAGATATTGTAACTGTATTATGCAGACATTTAAAATAAGGTATATTTTATAATGTTTCGAGTATAATCAGGTGACTTTAAATTCTATACACAAGGACAAGTAGACTAATGAGTGGAAAATCAAGTAAATATCACAATTTTGGAGGAAGGACAAAGTAAAATGTACATTGTGAAAGGGATAAGAAGAGACACAAAGGGAAAAGGCTGTGGTAATGTCTTAGGGAATTGAGCCAGTTATGCTAATCTTCTGCCCATGATTAGTATGCAGACATTATCTAACAATTGCTCTTAATAAGCAGCATTTCTTTCTTTCCTTTTTTTGTTTTTGGAGACGGAGTCTTGCTCTGCTGCCCAGGCTGGAGTGCTATGGAGTGATCTCAGCTCACTGCAACCTCCGCCTCCCAGGTTCAAGCAATTCTCTGCCTCAGCCTCCTGAGTAGCTGGGATTCCATGCTCCCACCACTGTGCCTGGCTAATGTTTGTATTTTTAATAGACATGGGGTTTCACCATGTTGGCCAGGCTGGTCTTGTACTCCTGACCTAGTGATCCACCCACCTGGGCCTTCCAAAGTGCTGGGATTACAGGCATGAGCCACCACACCCAGCCAATAAGCAGCATTTCTGATGAGCTTGATGTTCCAAATTTGTTTTGGCTTTTCTGTACTTCCTCATATTTTACTAGGATTGAAAAGATGTTCAATCTGGAAGAGGCATATTTCCTCTAGGTTTAGGTAGAGAAATAAGGAAAAAAAAAATGAAATAAAAAAGCTTTCTCTTATTATCCTTATATAGTCATAATTGTAGTGTACATTTCTAGCACTTTATACTCACATTTTACTTTTTAATTTTATATTTGTGATAAGACTGAAAGGCAACATTATTACCCTCATTTTTGCAGATAAAAAAATTAAGCCTGAACATTTACATAATGTCTAAGATTTTATAATCTGTAAGTGGCTTATCTGTATCTTGACTTTTGGTTTCTTAACTCTTTGTTGAGGGAGTCTTATTCCAATGTGTGTTTCAGAAGGGCGAGGTGGTGGGAATCATTGGAGGATTTATAGGAAAACTGTCCTTTTCCAAGACAGTTGCCTCTCCTGTACTCCGTCTCACACATCTGGAATTTAATGACAGTAGTAAGCACTATTATTCAAAGTGACTTTGGCCAAATTCCATCACCCTCAGACCCTGCAAAAATTTTTAGTAGGTTCCTCCATTGTTCCTTATTGGATAAGTCTTAGATGTGTATAAGTTTACTATTTAAATGTCTGGTTGGTCTCTGGATAATTTCACATACTTGATTCTTCTGGCACTTGGCAGTGAATGCAGGACCAAGAACTTAGCAATGTGTGCTTTTTGTCAGAAGTTTTAAGAATGAGGTCATAATGGAAAAGCAGAGCCAGTAGGTCCCCCTTTCCATGGTTTCCTACCTTAGCACTGGTGCGTCACCTTCGTGATACCTCTTTAGGTCCCAGCGTGACCTTTTCTTGTCCAGATAGAGCTGTTTTTGCCCTGACTCAGCAGGCTGCCACTGTGACATGGATGGTTCCCTTTGTCTCGCCCTTCTGCTCCGCTGTCCTGTTCCACAGTAGCTGCCAATCCTGCCTCTTCAGCAGCTTCTAGCTCCAGCAGCTCTTGGCTTCTTGCCCCGTGACTGCTCTCCTCTTTGTTGCTGCTACTTAATTTCCCTCTCTTCCTGTTCTCTCTGTTCTACCCCAAATTTCCCAATCTGTGTGATGTTCCCTATCCAGCATGTGGTGAGCACAGGTCTTTATGCTCTTTTAAATTTAAGATTTGCCCATTTTTTGAAACACTTGAATCCTCTCCTCTGATACTGCTCTTGGGGAAACGGCCACTGGACAATACTTGCTATTGGACTTTTCCTCTCCTCCCCACATTTGACTGTGCCTTTTGTGAGGTCTATGTCTTGGTGTAGAATGAGGATCTTACTTTCGTAAAGGTTGCAGCATGACTACTTTTAACCTTCTGCCAGGAAGGGAGGGTCTTATCTCCTCATAGAGCTTATGTTTATTATTCCTGGTGCTTGCCACTAAGGATTGCTGAGCTCCAATAGAAAGTGTGAATTCAATTCAAACAATACTCTTGGTTTATCTATTGATTGGCAGCTGACATGAGATCCAATTCTTACCCCATATCCTCTGAAGACATCATGTGAAGCGGAAGATCCTGGTTTTTTCTGTGAATGCTTTTTTTCATGTTAAAATTATACAATCCATGTATGTTAAAAAATTGCGTGTCAGTCTAGTTTGATCATTGAGTATTTGAAGAGATTCAGAGTGTTAGCAATCTCATTCTCTTTCTGACTTAATCCTCTCTCTAGCCACGTTGCAGCATAGCTGATACCAACGTGGGGAGAGAACCTGAGCTGCTGCATTAGCACCACTTGCTCCACAACAGGTTTCAGCAATAAATCAAAGCTAAGGGAATACAAGATAAGAAATGCCGTGTTTAGGATGACAGGGTCATATCCTAATATTAGTGGGGATGGCCATAGTTTGAGCTGGAACCTCATAGCTCATGTTGGAACCTTCAATAATGCAAGCTAGTGGGAGAATTGGGAAGCCAAGATTGAGAGGAAACAGGGATGGTGGCAAGGGTGGCTGTTAGCACAAATCACGGTGCTCAGAGGTGTATGGCCATCTGAGCTTGATCTGGGGTGGCCTAGATTCCCCCTCAGGAATGGGTGGAGGGTTTGTAACAGGGAAAGAGAGCCCAGTCTGAGGGATGTTTCATGGAAGTTGAGAGAGTAGTAGAACTCTCTATCAGGTGAGAAGTTCAGCTGTTCAAAGGGAATTTTTGACCCTCATCAAGGAATACAAAGACAGTTTACAACCCCCATCTGAGAATAGGGGAAAGGTTTGTCAAGGCCATTGCTAAGAGGTCAGAGGGTTATAGCAGGATTTCACACCCAATACAGGAATAAATTCTCAGTGAGCAAGAAACTGGCCAAGGCTTTCCAGGCCCGTTAGAAGACAGCTGTTACAGTTCCTTATAGAAGGTCTATCTTGGTTGAAATTCAATCAGTAACTGGGTGGAACTGATTTTTTTCATTGAGAGAACTAATACCTGCAGGAGAAGGGAGATATGAAGGGAGCGACTGGTCTAATATTGTGGTGAGAAGGGTGACCAGCTGCCTTGGTTTGACTGGACTGAGGGGGTTCCTGGGACAAAGGACTTGGAGTTTTAAAACTGGGACGGTCTTGGGAAAACCACAATATGTTGGTCAGTATACGATGAAAGGTATTTTATAGTCTTCATCAAATGCCTGGGCAAATGTTGCTTAAGGTTAAATAAGAGAAACAAACAAAAACTGTTTATGTTGATCAAAAATGTGAAATGTAGAGTTGGTAGTAATCTTGGTGAGAAATGAATATTCAATTCTTACTGTACAGATACATATTCAATGATAGAATCTTAAAATTTCTGAATTGAGAAGAAAGTTGGATATTAATTAATCTCTCATTGTGTGAATGATAATGTTGAGAGTCAGGGAGATTCAATACATACTAAAGTTGGATTAGCTAATTATGGGCATACGTTTTCTGAGTCCACATTCTTTGCTTGTCCTCATGGAGTTTTTTCTGTGTCACCTGAAGATTCTTCTTCATTCCTCTTATGCTAGTTATTTTCTCAGTTAGATTCAGTAAGCCTACTTCAGAAGGTTATAGTAAAATCTACTATAGAACTACAAGGATAGCAAATTGTAATGCTTCTACAACAATTATTACTGTTACCACTAATAACATTGTTGCAATCTTGCCAACACACCATAATGTAGCAGTCTCTCCTTGTGAGTTATCACCTGGAGTTCTTTGTCTCAAAACCAAGAGAATTAAGGAGCATGGACACAAAGGGTGAGGTTGGAGTGAAAATTTCATACATGAAAAAATAAAGCTCTCTTCTGTAGAGAGTGGACCTGGAAGAAGGTTGCTGTTTTTACAATTGATACAAAGGCTTTTATAAGAAACCAATGAAGGCTGGACATCTTATTTGCATAAGGCACAAATTTCTGGTAGCTCCACCCCATCCTCCTAGTGCATATGTGGGCCCTTAGCTTGAGTTACTTATTCCATATTGCTTTGTTTCCCTTACTGGACATATGTTAGGAAACAGAATTTTCTATTGTGGCCATGTCTGGGCAAGTCGCCTGGGTAGCTTTTCTTATCTGTGCAGCTGTGGGCATGTCTTAGGCAAGTGTATGTCTTGTGCAAGTTTCCTTAACTGTGCCTGCAGGCTGTTATTTTGTTTGAAAGAATTCAACCAAGGACCCACCCTAACTGCCTGCCTGATCGTTTTTTTTTCCTTTCTCCTCTTTCAACATCACTGCCATTACCACCATTACTACAGTATATGGGGAATATCAGACAATGTTTGTTTCAACCCCATTTCTTAGGTAGGTTGATATAAAAACACCATTAATTCAAGGAGTGTAGCAGTACTTCTTGGCTACTGATGTCTCTTCGTCATTCCTACTGTAAATCTTTGAGATGGTTACTTAGCTCTGGAGTCAGTAAATTTACTCCTTCCTACATGTTGTCATTTTGCTTACTGGCTGGGCTATAAATCATACTCAGGTCATGCATCCCTGAAGTAGTAAAATATTGCATGGTGACAAAACTTCAACCCCAAAAACTGTTACAAGAGAATTCCATATCTACAGAGTGAGTAAAAATGACAAATAAGTCTTTAAACTTCAAAGTGTAAAGGAACAGATCAATTTCAAGTGGAGGGTCAGCTTGTCATTTCTCATTTTGTGTATTGCCAGGTCCATGATGTCTAGCACACCCAGAGTAGCTCCCTGGGGATTGTCTGCTGCTAAGACTCATAAATAGAAGAAGGATATTTCAGACAAGTCCATGAATAAGATGTGCTCATGCTTTGAAGGTGCTTCTGGTGAGTACTAGAGAAAAAACAATCCAGATTCGTCACTCTTTCAAATTAATGCTAGAAGACCATCCTTGAGATAGGTCCTTGGTATGTCATCTGTCCCCCTTCAAGATTGGTTTGAGGATAAACTTGATCCAGACTCCAAATAGAAAATATAAATTTATATTTTGGCTCTTGAACTTATACAATTACCAAATGGCAGCTTAAATGATTAAATGTTATCAGCAATGATTTTGTGAATGGGGGCTGATTTCTTTGCCCAACACAAGGCCTTGACTATTTTGGAATTGAATAAATACTATTTTTTTAAAAAAACTCCTGTCATTCCCAGGAGAGCTATGGATTTTTGGAATGGCAAAGAAGGGCGAGAGTTGTTACCAGGGGCCTGAAACTACATATCTGGGACTAAAAATATATTCTCACTTGCTAGAATAGAGTCAAAGGAAGGGAAATTAATGTTTCAAAATTTAATGGTTTATTTCTAGGAGTCCAGGGAATATTTCTATCAACCACTCCTGAAGCTTACTTTGGTATAGCAAATCTTCAGGTAGTTCTAAAGTGTCCCTTTATGAGCAGTAGATAATCCCTATGAGGAATTTTCTCTTTTTTAATTTGGATAATGTCACCTGGATCATGCTTTTATATAAGCACAAAATCAATGTTAATGTATAAGTGGTAATAACCAAGAGTTTCAAGCTTCAATAAATATAAGGTTTATTAAATGCAAACAAAGTGAAGTTCATTGCTTTTGCTACTTAATGAGTGTTTAGCCTAAAATAGTCATCATTTTTTTTTCTGGTATAAAAGACCTTTCATGTACTTGTTGAACACAATTAAAAATTAGCTTCATGAAAAAATCAAATTTAGATGGTTAATAAATCCATTATTGGGAATGGAAGATTGCTTTTTAGAATGGAGTAAGAGTTTTTCTCTATAATATATTGTTTTCAATAAAAGATAAGCTTCTGCATTAACTATTCCCAATATTCATTATGAATGAAAACATAATAAAACATATCTTGTCAGATTAAGAAGCTCCTGAATCAACCTTCGTAAGACAAAGTGGGGCTTCTGAATAAACTGATTATACTATGGTAGGGTAATGCCAGCAGGCAATCTTAATTATGCTTTCTTCTAGCATGTGATGATATATCCTTTGAAATATTGTGACCAAACACTTGTGAGAGCAATTTTTAGGGTAGGTGCATTGCGTGGTGGTTCTTTGCTTTTCCATTATACGTAAAAACACCTAGTTTTGTCCTTTTCTTCAATTTAATCCAACTCAGATTAGATTTTGTCATTCTATTAAGACTAAATTCCTATCTGATCGATAAAACACAAAGTAAAAAAGAAATATCCTATAGTTTCGTCA
This sequence comes from Aotus nancymaae, assembly GCF_030222135.1. Lineage (NCBI taxonomy): Eukaryota > Metazoa > Chordata > Mammalia > Primates > Aotidae > Aotus > Aotus nancymaae. The sequence continues at coordinate 30,086,856 of NW_026988435.1, forward strand.
CGTGCAAATAAACCACCTTCTTTTTGTGGGCACAGTGGTTGAAAATCTTTATATATTTTCTTGTACTGTCACACCACGTGAGTCAGGCAGATCAAATCCACCTTGTAGTATCAGTTTTCCCATGTGTAAAATGGAAAAAAATGTACTTAATACTACTTTTAGAAGGATGCTGCAAAATAAGCAATAAAATTATCTAATGTAATATAAAATATTACAGCCATGTTTATGCACAAAAAGATTCTTGAAAGTTTCTGTTGTAAGTCTAGATTATGTGAGTAGAAAATTAAATTCACTAAGTGAACTGGTTATTTGAAATTTCATTGATTAATCTTCCTACAAAACAGATTTTCACATCTCATGCTTGCTTAAAGCATAGCAGAGGCCATCAGAAAAGAAAGCCATTATATTTAGAATAGAACTCATGAGAGGATACAGTTACCACATGTTCCCCTTCAAGTTGTTCTGCATCTTGAATGAACACAGTCCTCCAGTTAAACATGAGGCTGGAGATTGAGAGACTTGCCCCTTAAGTTAGTAAGAGGGATGTGAAGTGTAGGAAGGATTCTGGCTGGGTGTGGTGGCTCATGCCTGTAATCCCAGCACTTTGGGAGGCTGAGGCAGGTGGATCATGAGGTCAGGAGTTCAAGACCAGCCTGGTCAAGATGGTGAAACTTTGTTTCTATCAAAAATACAAAAAGTATCCTGGCATGTTGGAGGGTTCCTGTAATCCCAGCTACTCAGGAGGTGGAGGCAGAGAATTGCTTGATCCGGGGAGGCAGAGATTGCAATGAGCTGAGATAGCCACTGTACTCCAGCCTGGGCAACAGAGTGAGACTCCGTCTCAAAAAAAAAAAAAAAAAAAAAAAAAGAAGGATTCAATGTGCTGTCTTTGAAGATGGAGGGGGTCAAGTTCAGAGAGCAGAGAGCAATCTCTAAGTGCTGAGAGTGATCACTGGCTGACAGCCAGCATTGAAATGAGACACCCACCCTGTGGCTGCCATAGAACTGGATTCCTTCAATTACTGGAGGAGCAATTGGATTCTCCTTCAGAGCCTGCAAACAAGGGTCAAGCATGGTCAACATCTTGATTTCCACCTTGTGAGATCTGAAGCAGAGAACCTAGTTGCACCCATCTGGACTTCTGATCTATAGTTCTGTGAGCTAGTAAGTGGATATAGAGTTAAGCTGTTAAATCTGTGATAATTTGTTACACAGCATAAAAACTAATACAATGGGGGTAGATCCAATTCTTTAAATGGGCAATACTGTGTTGGACAAAGGACTTGACAGAAACCTAGAACTTTAAGAAAATGTTAGAAAGTCATCTTATTTCAGCTTTATGTCTTCTAGAAAACAAAAATCAAATGATTGGAATTTCCAGTCTGGACTGAATGGAGACTTCTGAAGGTTTTGTGTCATTGCTTCAGTAACAGTTCAGCAGGATTGACTTTCATTCCTGTTCATAGAATATACATGTGCAAGAATGAAAAATATAGCTAGTTTTGGTGGCCGAGTTCTTCAAATTTTCCTATTTGGTCATCTTTAGAGACTGACATATGCTCTTCAGCTATCTCTTTGCTTTTAAGGGATTATAACAACTGCTCTTGTAAGTTTACTATCTGTGAATTGCTGAAATTCCACAAGAGGGAAAAAGAGATAAGCTCAAAGTAAAAAATAATTTCAGGCAATACAAATCTTGCCAATAGCTGACTAATATGTCAGAGTCCAATATGGCACTAGAAGCACATGGGACTATTTTAAAAAGAGGTCTACCAAAATCAAGGAATTCTTCCCTGAAATAACCACACAAATCTTCCTGGAATGTTCTTCTGGACCAAGGCTTCTGCATAACATTTCACAGAAAAGGAAAATGCCTTTGACTATTAGTTTCATAGTCTGATGCATGGCACACACTTTTCCACCACTTTTGAGCTATAATCAATTAGAGGGCACCAGAAATAGCTTCTAACCAACAGTTTTATATTTCAATATTTTCAACAGATACTGTCTAAAATGTAACCAGATAACATGATGATTGCTTTCTGAAATACTATTTTCTCTATAAAAAACACTTTTTATGGGGAGATAATCTAAGACAAGCTTGAATTTCTTAGGTAATTTCTCAGATGACAACTCTGCCATATGTGTTTTTTAAAAATCAAATTGTATGACTGGAATCAGCTTCAATATTTAGATCTTCTCATATCAATAAGATGTTATAACACCAATAATAGATAATTGCATTTCTTTTTAATTTTAACTTTATTTAATTTTTAAATAGGCAATATATTCACGTGGTTTAAAATTTAAAAGTCATAAAAAAGTATTCACAGAAAATTCTCCCTTTAACCTTATCTTCCAGCCACTGAGGTTCATTTCCTGGAAAGCACAGTGCCAGTTATTCCTGGGGTGTCCTTCCAGCATTAGTCTATGCTACTTATACAGAAATCTACGTATCTATATAGATAGATATGCTCTGGCTGGTGGCAGAATGAAATGTAAGAGGAATGTGAAGTATAAGAAGGATTCAATGTGCTGTCTTTGAAGATGGAGGGGTGTCGGGGTCCTGCAGACCCTGCGGAGGTCTGTCCTGCAGACCTTTATTCAACGACAGATGAATAAATTCACTCACACAATATTCAGTGAATGAGTGGGCTGGGGTGTCTGGGCCACTCACAGACACTTGAGGAGAGTGCTGTAAAGAGATAGCAGCCATGGGCCCCTACACGTTGGCCTCGCTGGCCTTTATTCCACACACATGAAATGACAAAGTCTTTGAGTCAACACCACTAGAGGACAGAGATTAAAGGCCAGGTTCCAAGGCCTAAAGCAATCACCATTAGTGAGTAATATCCCTGGTCTACCTCCCCACTGAGAGAGCCATCTGGAATGAGTAAGGGTTAGTTTATAGGACCACATGAGTAAACAAATTAGTTAGGTAAACTCCCCACATTCCTTTGTTTCTACTCTAATTTATTTAACTAAGGGGACGAGGCTTCCTTCAGCCAAGAACTATAATAAAAACCCTTAGGCCTTCCAAAAGGGTTTGTGTATATTCTCCATAACTAAAATTTCTCCCACCAGCCTGACTGAATCTTAACAGAGGGAGCCACATGCAGGGAACAGAGAGCAACCTCTAAGTGCTGAGAGTGATCACTGGCTGACAGTCAGCAAGGAAATGATACCTCCACCCTGTGGCTGCCATAGAACTGGATTTCTTCACGTATGAATTAATGAGCCCCACACATTGGGCACCAGAGTGTAGGGAACCAGCCCCACATCACACCCATGGGTACACCGAGTTTACCCTGAGTTTGGTGGTGACAAAGGAATGAGAAAAAGACAGATTAAGAGAGAAAGCGGGACCAAGGGGCCATCACTTATTACTGGAGGAGACAGTGAAGGCCCCAAACTCTGATCATCCACACTATTTATTGGTTACAGTCACTTTGATCTATAGGGTAGGCGTGGAGTGATGGTGGGGAGAGGGTGACATGATGGTGGAGCAAATCAATCAGTGAGCCGATACTGGTGTCATTCTAAAGATTGATAACAGTGGCAGTTTGGGAGTTTCATAGAACAAGAACATGTGGTTATCTTTAGCCTACTATCTATGTGCAGCTGGTGGAATGCGGGCCTCACAGGGAGCCTACATGTCTGGTTACGTCATAGTGCTATGAAGGGGTTTTACGTCCTTGAGCACAATGTTTATGGTAACAGAGCCTAGCTTACCCTACATGGGAACATGAGGCATAGAGAAGTTTGCCTCCTCAGAAGCCTCCCACAGTTTGCTGCAGTTTGTTGTTCCCAGTTTATATGTTACTCATAACCAATTTATGTGGACATTCTGTAAGTCCTTTCTCCTTTGCTGCTTCCCCCAACACTTCAACCTCCAGAGTAAATGGGTTCTTCTTCAAAGTCTCTAAATTAGAGTCAAGCATCAACATCTTTATTTCAACCTTGTGAGATCTGAAGGGGCCCCTCTGATAAGCTTTGTAGAATGTATCTTAGAGCTGCCTGTTTTCCCATGTGGTGTTAACTTTCTCATGCCTCCAGTGCTACATACCTATCAGAATGGCCAGGCAGTTTCCACAAGTCTACCAGGCAGTAGAAGAGGGGAAGCCCTAGAGCAGGATTGATAGCGGAGTGGTGCATTTGAGGAAAGGTGCTGTGAGGCTACATCTGTGATAATGAAGTGGTCATTGAGTGACAGTTGCAGTGAAAAACTTTGAGCCAAAAGAACCTGAGAAAAGGCACAGGACACATTCAACACATGGACCATTTTGGTATGAGTATGCACAGCACCATGAACGTCAAAGAAGGGGTAAGAAACTGTTGTTGATGCTGAAATTCTAGCACAGATTCAAATTTTTAATACATTTCTATGATTCTAGAAAGAGACTCATTTTGAAAATTTTTACTCCATGGACTGACTTTTCCTAGTAGTTTCTAATGGGATTTCTTTTATTGTGATAAAGTACATATAACAAAAATGTACCATTTTAATTGTGAAGTGTACAAATTCAGTAGCATTTAAGTACATTCACATTGTTGTGCAAATTAGTGGGCTTTTGTAGGAGAAAATTGTGGTAGAAATTTTCAAATTTTGCTCATGTTGTAAATTGCTGGTTTATACTTTATTTTTTTTACTTAGATCCTGATATATCAAAAAATGTATGACTTTGATTTCTTTTTGAAAACTTTTTTTCTGCTGATGCCTTGTCATGAAAATTAAAGATGGGTATTATGTCTGGAATCCTACAACTGTGGAAATAGCTAAAAAGTTCCAGGAGCAAAAATAATTTAAAATGACCATTTTTTCTTATTATTTAAAGAAGTGCCAATTTTTGAAGTATTTGGACATGCATTGTTGGTACTGTCAGTAACTTGAACAAAACCAAGTTGTGTAAAGGTCTTTCTCCTAGGCCAGAAGAATGACGAGTTGATCCACAGTGGAGCTAGCCTTGGATAAGCTCTTTACAAAGTACTCTCCAACTTCAGATTGTACCAATGACAAATTAATGACAATTAACAGAAATAGAATGGGTCTTTTGACATAATCCTTAGGAAAAAATGTATCTTTGGACCTTTCACTGAGTTTGTACATTGGCTCATATAGGCATTGTTTGTCTTTTTAAAATTCACTATTCCTTAAAATATGCCCTGAAAAAATACAGTTTTTAATAATCAGCTATTTCTAATGAATACTAAATACTAGAATAATAAATTATAGGACTGTAAAACATTTCCTCTCAAGAAGCATTTGAGCCTTCCTCTTTTTAGTATAGTTGGAAGCTTCTCTCTAATGGTGCCACATTGCACATTTGCAAACTCATGTTTCAGCAATGTCACATCTGGGATTGTTGGTATACACACACACACACACACACACACACACACACTCTCTCTCTCTCTCTCTCTCTCTCAAGTTGCTGAAGTGGATTCAAAGAACCAGTGGCCTGTAGGTGGAGGTTTCTAAAGCATCTTTTCTCAGGAATTTTAAGCATCTTGTCTCAGGAATTTTACATGTGACAACATTTACTCATTCACACATTCATGTTAGTGATCTAATCTTCTGAGATCTCTGCAGGAAATAACTTACCACTATGCTTTGTGAACATGAAGACTTTCTAAAAGAATCTGTGCATGGCATTTTGACTTTGAAAATAGAACATAATTCTTCATTGACATGTCTGAACTAATCTGAGGATGTTAGTCTGAGGTTTCCTGTGTTTTATCAAGAGCAAGAAAAATATAGTTCACATTATGACAAGCATAGATATTAGCAGTGTCAAAGATGTTTTTGTGTTATGTCCTGTTGAATTAAAATCTTTTTTTCTGGTCATTGAAATATCAATTATTCATTCAAGAAAAATGATTAGAAGAATTTATTGTAACTTTTATGCATAATGCTTAAGGCAGTGTTTCTCAACTTGACCCTATTGATATTTTGGACCAGATTATTTTTTACTGTGGGAGCTGTAGATTCTTTAGTGGGATTCTCATGTCTACCTGCTAGATGCTGGTATTTTCCCAAGTTGCGACAACCAAAAAATGTCCTTGGACATTACCAGATAGGTGCTATACTCAGTCTTCCAGATTCTTCTCCCACTCTGCCCTGGCTCCTCCTCGGGGACCATTTTCCACCTCCCCAACTATGCAGAAATTCAAGGACTAAGACTGATGCAGCAAGGGGCCTCCAAGATCTCCTAAATTATCTGTTACATCTTATTATCTTATTCTCTATTAATTTGTTTATTTATATTAATTTCATTTTACTATCACCTTTTCAGACAAGCTAGAAGAAGCCGCATTTATTGTGCCTCTCTATTCACAGTTGAGTCCTTGAGCAGAAAATCAGATCACTCCCTTTTAGTTTATTGTCTTAATAGACAAAGGAGAGGTGTTTCCCTGTTCCACATATCACCCCTCTTCAAAAATGACTGAGCATTCCTTACCACTGAACACATGTTGAAACATATCTGGCTTGAGTTTCCTTTTTAGAAGGGCTTGTTGTGAGAATCAATGGAAAAATACCCAGAGAGAAATTACTACACAAACTTACAATGTAAAAATAGCTCCAGCGGAGATGATAACAAAAGCTTTGTCAAATTGCGCATAATAGAGTCAGTGATAGGCAGACAGTGCTTGGAACTGGTCCTCAGGATACTTAAGGTGTTCACTGGCAGGTTGTTCATGCTCCTCCACAGATTCAGAGATACTGAGGAATGTACTGCATAGCACTGTGGATCTCAGCCTAAATCACTATTTGTAGGATTATCAGCACTTAAATATTTTCTTGTGGGTTCCCTGGATTTCACAGAATTCTGTTTTGTTTCAATGTGAAAAAAATCCTCCTCTGCTTATACCTCTCATTAAGAATTACCAATTAATTTTCTGAAACTCCTCAAATCAAAATTTCCCCTTAAAATATGTGAAAATAAATATTTTATATTAATTTATCTCCAGTTAGAATTTTAAATAACTCTTGATTTCTGATTATAAAATTTAATGGACTGTTTATTCAAAGTAATAAAAATTGTATTACAGACAATAGTATCCTTTCATTTGACATCCCAGAGATGAAAGTATTCTGGATTTTATATACAGATAGGATCGTTAAATGCAGAATCGGAGCACACTGTAAGTTCTCTTTTTTTGTACTTTATATAATGTGGACATAACATAGTTCTGTATGATTCACTTGTGGTAGCTGTATCGTATTTCACTGAATGCATGAGCATCATGAGTTGAGCCTTTTTAATGCATGATTATGTTGATTTTTGTCTTCTGTCATATTTAACATGGCCATTACAATTCCCATGCACACATCTTTGCGTATGTGTACCATTATTTCTTTTAGACAATTTCCTCAAAGTGGAAGCATGGAGTTAAAAGATTCCACCCATCTTGCAATTTGCTGTATGTTACCAAACTGCTCTCCAGGAAGAGCTGCCCAATTTATATTCTACTATGGCCTGAGTGCACCTGATCCTCATGTCTTCACCAGACACATATATTTTAACATGGGTTTTCAATAAAGAAGGCTGACAAGATTTTGAAGTCTTAAATTGATTTAGTTGGATTGTAGAGGTTAGTGATTGTGTTTTCTGAAGCAATGATCACAACATTAAATATTTTCCCAGTAGAAATTGGTTTAACTCTTTATAGAAAGTTGTCAGAGAGTCTGGATAGAGATGAGAGAGTGAATTATTTGTCTAGTTATTGAGAAAGTAGAGTATCAATTTGTCTTATGAGAAAGACAGTATCAATTTGTCTTATGAGAATAGTGTCAACACTGTAACTGAACTGACTTTGGTTTAAGTTTCTCCCTTAGACATTTGAATAAAGAGCGGTGATGGTGTTTAATGTATTGCATTATTTTTATCACATTTAGCAACAGAAAAGAACCTTAGCCTCACTTTGCCATGTTTCTCCCGATGAGGTTATTTTTAAATCCTTTTTCTCCACTTACTTTTTAGATGCCAGAGCCCAGGTGAAGCACAGTTTGGTCCTGAGTTTGATGTGAGATGGTGTCCAAAAACTAGGCTGTTAGCTTTCATTTAAAATATAGAGACTCCAGCCGGCATCTGGCCTTCTCTGGTGGAGCGAAATCCAGCCTGGGCTAAATGACACTCTGGACTTAAACTTTTTTCTGTCCAAGCCAGCTTTTCTGAGCAAATTATAGCAAAAGACAGATTAACACCTATAGCTACGTCCTCTTGGGAGCATCTATCCCTTGTGATTCTTTCTTTTGCTCCTTTCCCTGACTCTCCTGAGACATCAAAGAATAAGGCCAATTTGCTTTTAGAGCTTGCCTTATGAGTGAACTGCCTGTAATATTTTGGGAGGAGGTGGTAAAGGAATAAGAAATCAACATTTATTGCATACTTACTATCTAGCACCACACAGAACTTATCCTCTCATCATCGTAACAACAGTGTGAATTAGTGTATTGGTCAAAGTTCTTCAGAAAATATATTCAATAGGGTATGGGGTGTGTGTATACAGAGAGATATTCTTTTCTTTTCTTTCTTTCTTTTTCTTTTTTTTTTTTTTTGAGATGGAGTCTCACACTGTTGCCAGGCTGGAGTGCAGTGGCACGACCTCGGCTAACTGCAACCTCCACCTCCTGGGTTCAAACTATTCTCCTGCCTCAGCCTCCAGAGTAGCTGGGATTACAGGCATGAGTCACCAGGCCCAGCTAATTCTTGTACTTTTAGTAGAGACAGGGTTTCACAATGTTGGCTGGGATGCTCTCAATTTCTTGATCTCGTGATCCACCTGCCTCAGCCTCCCAAATTACAGGTGTGAGCCACCTTGCCCAGCTGAGATATTAATTTTTAAGGAATTAGCTTATGTGAGCTTGGGGGTTGACAAGTCCCTATTCTGTAAGGCAGGCCAGTAGTCTGAAAACTCAGGCGAAGTTTCTATGTTGGAGTCTTGAGGCAGAATTTCTTCTTCCTCAGGAATCCTCAGTCTTTCTTCTTAAGACCCTCAAATGATTAGATGAGGCCCACTAACACTATGGAGGATGATCTCTATTTAAAGTCAACTGATTGTAAATGTTAATCATATCTACAAATTCACAGCAACATCAAAACTAGTGTTTGACCAAACAATTGGGCACCATAGTCTCACCGAGTTGACACATAGAGTTAGCCATCACAGACAGCTCTTGGAAGCACAATTAAAGCACCATATCATACTAAATGACTTACAATTTGCAAGTGAGGAAATTAGGGCTCAGAGAAATTATGCAACTTCAACAAGGTCTTGTAAGTCGTTGAGCTGAGATTCAAATCCAACTCTCACTTCAAAGTGCACATGCAGCCACTCTCTCTCTCTCTTTTTCTCTTTCTGTCTGTCTCTCTCTCTCTCACACACACACACACACACACATCTCATATCCTTTCTAGACCAATTCCTGGAAAAATTTATGTCATAGAAGAGGAAAAATAACCAAGACCGTTTTTCATTATCGTTGGTATTGAAAGCAGGTATGCACCACAGAGCTGGAGGAAGTTAAGTCAGAAGAAGGGCGGCTGTCACAGATAAACCCAAACCTCAAAATTTTGTTTGAGCCATATCCTTTTTAAAAAATTCCACTGCTTTTAGACAAATAAAAATTGTTTGGGGATCAGCAGTTGAGACTGAATCATGTGCAGAGAGCTGAAGAGAAAAATTATTAACCATGTCAATTTGTTTAGGTATTCCAAATCCATATTTGGAGGCAGTGGTCCACAACCTTCTCAAGCATGTTAGAGCTTTATAAGCTCCTTTCTCCTTCCCCTCCCCATTTTTCAGGGAAATTAGAATATTTTGTTTTTCATTGGCTGTATCTTAGGAAATAGGATGGTTTAGTGATTTAAATATTGCGTTCAATTAATTTTTGTTCCGTATCTATTGAAGACTTTGTGTATTTTTTTATGTCACTCAGCAATATAAAATAGGAATTTTTAAGGCAGGATCAAAATAACAGTACTTCATTAGAACATACTAATTGAACCCCTGACTCATCTTGTTTTGGCTCAGAGTTAGAAAGCAACATTGTTATTTCAGGAAAAAAAAGCTTGATTATAAAGATAGCAGTTTTCTGTAAAATGTCCATGTTTATCTTCTTTTACTTTGACTCATCTTACAGATGAGAAAGCTAAAAAATGCCATGAACTATTGACTCAAGGAAAACACTAATCTTACAATGAAAATATTGCTATTTTTAGATTTGAGGCTTTCATTGATTGTTATATGGGGATAAGAGATTAAAATCTGGTAACTGACATGGACATTTGATTGGTTTGTGAATTTAATTTTGTAATTGACTAATTTGGGAATGAGCAATGATTTTACATTCATAAATTTAAAATGGATTCTCTATATTTTGTTACCATCTCCACATCCATCTCCTATTTATGAACGCTTAAATAAGCATCAGACACACAGCTAATTACTGGTCATGGGAAATGTAGGGATAATTGGACATTCATGGTGATAGACTAAACATTTCCAACTATGGAAGCATAGACACGCCTTAAATTCATTTTAAAGGGGAAGAACCACGTGCAGGACAGACTGACCCAGTTCTCCCCACTTTCTCACTGCTAGTTCCTTTTATTCTATCAAAATAAATTTTTTTGACACTCAAACAGACTTGCATTAAAGTAATTCTTAATAATAACTGTAGAATGTGCTGGGACTGTAATGTCCTGAGATAGGGAGGGACTGGCTGAAATGGCCTGGGTTCTATTCCCACTAGAAGCAGCATGTCTTCCAATGCTTTAGTCTAGTGATTCACATGACCCTAGGGTATAAACTCAGGGCAACCTGCTTCTCTGGGTCCCTCAGCTGCAGCGCAAGTGGAGAGTCACACAGCACAGTCAAGACTCCATTCGTACCAAGCAACTCTCCTGAGACTTGGGGAACTGGCTTGTAATGAATCCTAGGCTTTTGCTGTCCTTTGCTGCCTATTTAAGTAGTAAATCTGCTTCACGTGACTTGTTCTATGTGAGTGTATTCCGTCTCGCTGGACTCAGAGAAAATGGTGAGCTGTGTACAGTGAGCCTGCTTCACACAGAAAAATAACATTTCCCATTTTTCCTTTAGCTTTGCTCAAAGTTACTTCCAAAAGATATTAAATATCCCACAGATTGCAATACCTTTAGGAGGTGGAAGGCCTCATGTGCTATGGGACATCTTAGTTCTGGCAGAAAACTAATAAAATATTCCATAAGAACAGTTGTAAAAACCAAGGCCTTATCAGCCCTTACTTTTATGTTATCTGACTTGTCCCTATCCACTCTCCATAAAATGAACGAAATCAGCAGTGCATCTTTGTGTGGTATCATATAGATCATAAACATCCAGAAGCGTAGACAGAACCATACGATGAACCCGATGCTCCAGTCCAGGAAACTGCAAACAGACTAGTAGAAAATTCCAAAGGGAAGACCTAAGGACTTTTAAAAATGAAAATAAATTTTTGAGACCTCGTCTTGTGCTGGGAAGTTTTATTTCTGGGTGTACTTCTGGTGGACAGGCTAAGAAGGGCTGGTTAGAGTTTTGCCAGCATTCTCCAGGCACAAGGAGACATTTTAAAGTGAAAAAAAAATCTCCAGGAAACCACAACACCCTACTTTGAATTACGCCTAATTTTATTCCGGTACCACGTCTCTAGCAGCCATTCCCAGTTCTACTCAACAGCCCAGCTACACCTCCAACACCTTCAAGATCCATGGCAGTGACCCAGTTCCCAAGATTTTCTTTTTTGTTTATCATCTACACATGTCAACTAGAGATATGCTAGAGGAAGCACTCTGCTGGGAAGTTGATGAATGTTGTGATGGGGCAGATAACCGTGGCTTAATTTGAAATGGTATCAGGCTGTGTATTTGCATATTTGCGTTAACCCTATATCTTCATTTCACAGCTCTCTCTCTCATATGCCACCATCAAGCATCTATAACAGGAGGATAAAAATGCAGTTATAGAAATCAAAACATTTTGGAATCTTAAGAGCAATATATTAATACAAGTATTATACATTGTAGCAAAGGGATATATCTTACACAATTTTTTCATTTGAAACAAACACACATTATACCAACTCTTTGCATATATATGTACACACACACACACACACACACACATATAATGTAATATGTTTAAGGTAGGCTAGGCCAAGCTATGAGGTTTTGTAGGTTAGGTGTATTAAATGCATTTTCTTTTGAAAAGAATTTTTATTTTACTTTAAGTTCTGGGAAACATGTGCAGAACGTGCAGGTTTGTTACATAGGTATACTTGTGCCATGGTGGTTTGCTACACCTATCAACCTGTCATCTAGGTTTTAAGCCCTGCATTTTCAACTTAACAATATTTTCAATTTACAGTGGGTTTATCTGGATGCTAACTTATGTAGCTAGTATCATAAGTTGATGAGCATCTATAAGTATGTACTTGTGTGTGTGTGTGTGTGTGTGTATCACTCTTTTGCTTCAATATCTTCCACTGATTTCCCAATTCATTTAGAATAAAATCCAAACTCCTTACCATGGCTTACAAGGCTTTACATGACCTGTGTTCTGATACTTACATGACTTTGTTTTCATCTTCTCTACCTTTCACTCATGATGCTTCAGCCACAATGGGCTCCTTGATCTTCCTCAAACAGGCTGAGTGTTCCCCTACCTCAGAGGATTAGCTTTTGCTGTTTCCTCTTCCTGGCACACCTTTGCCCTAGGTACTGACGAGTCTCATTCCTTTACTTCTTTAAGTTCACTGCTTAAATGGTACTGTATCAACAGTTCCCTGACCCTCCTATCAAAAACCCAGCCTTTTTGTTTCCCAGTCCTGCTACTCTCTTTCCTTTGAGCTTGCTTTTTTTCCTCGGAGACTTTTCACAATTGATGCACTATTTATTTGTTTGTGTTCTGTTCTCCTCCATTAGAATGAAACTCCAGGGAGTTTTTTGTTCCCTGAAAAATCTCTAGCTTCTAGGACCATGACTGACACATAGTAATGTGCTCAGTCAGTATTTGTTGAATGAATGAAGGAATATTAACAAAGTTAGGCCTATGTAGCACAACTCATCTCCTTGTTTACTGAATTGATGATCTGTGTCTTTATAAAGGGCTTTTACAGCTGTGAAATGGTTGAGCCTTGCTACAACCAACCAACTAAGCAATAGACAAGCAAGTAAAGTGTAGATGTATAACTTATAGGTTTAATAAACAAGACCAAATGAAAACAATCATTACCGGTTACATTAAAACAGTAAAAGAAAAAAAGACAAAAAAGCCTCTCAGATTTTGAAGATACATGTTCTTAAGGAAAAATATTTAGACAACATTAGCTATGATCCTGACTTTAGCCAAAGCATATGTACAAATAATTTTGCCATTTATTTATTTGAGATGGAGTCTTGCACTGTTGCCTGGGCTGGAGTGCAGTGACGTGATCTCGGCTCACTGCAACTTCCACTTCCCAGTTTCAAGCATTCTCCTGCCTCAGCCTCCTGAGTAGCTGGGATTATAGGCCCCCACCACCACCACTAGTTAATTTTTTGTGTTTTTAGTAGAGATAGGGTTTCACTATGTTGGCCAGGCTGGTCTTGAACGCCTGACCTCGTGTTCCACCTGCCTTGGTCTCCCAAAGTGCTGGGATTACAGGCATGAGCCACTGTGCCTAGCTGAATTTTGCCTTTTAATGGTCTCATCAGCTTGATGTCTATAGAAGATCCCATCTACTTCATCTGTGTTGACTAATGGTGACCCCTGGGTCTGCTGTATTCTCTGTCTACAATCAGCTAAGGCATTTCACTTCCCACAATTTCAGTATTCTCACCTTTGAGATCACAGGGTCAAGTTTAATGACCTCTGAGGTTGCATCTTGTACTAATCTGTCATCACAGCACTTATACAATTGAATTTGATGAATTAATTTTGTAGTGACTTTTTCATGTACAGTACATAGAGATTACTGTATTCTCTATGAGTCAAAGGATCATGCCCATTTTCTTCATTGCTATACCTCCAGCATTTAGTGTCTGACACAGTAAGTTCCCAATAAAAATCTGTTGATTGAATAAATGCCTGCATGAATGAAATAAATGAATGAAAGTGATTCTAAAAAGGGTGTCCACAAATATCCAAAGCTAACTTTTTGATAACTTGTGGGAAGAGTTTATCATCTCCTTCCTATGAAATCTACCAATCTTATTTTTAAACTTGGGCTTTGAGATGTCGTTATATCAACTGACCCATTTTACTAATTTTCTGTTTCATTCTTCTTAGGTAGAAATGTTGCCTTTAATATTTTAATGTTAATGGTATCTTAACAGTTACAGGGTCTAACTCACTTAATTCCATGTTCAGCACATGTAAAAAGCCAATGTTTTTATTTCCGAAGACATACTTCAAACCCGGTGACATGAAAACAGTACTGCCTGATTGGATTTTCCCCCTAACAAATGGAGATCATAAAAAGGACTTATGTCTAGTATCAATTATTCATATTCCAGCAACTTATGCATCCACAAGTTACAGCTCAACCTCTTGACCAACAGTAAATTGCATCTTTTCTCTGAACAAATTGCAGGTTGCTGTCAGGTAAAAGTATATCCTGACTTGAACAATGGATCTGCGCATCCATCCCTAGGGGGCATGGACACATGACCATTACTTGGGTGAAACAGAACTGCCTAAACAGAATGTCGGCAGGAGAGGTCAAAGTGCAACTTGAAATATTCTTGCTATCCAAACGCCAGTCTCTAAAGGTTGAAGAAGAGAATAAAGTAGAACATTTCTTAAACCCACCTGCTCCTCAGATCAGCACAGTCAGCTAAGTGACTCATTGCTAATGGCATGTTAGGGTCATTAAATATTTGACATATTGTAGAAGTATTGATATCTCTGTAATTATAGGTTATTTTTTTCTTTGGGGTTGATAGTGGGGTACCTGAGGAAACAAAATCTTGAGAAAAATTCAGGGCAGGACAATTCTTTTTTTAAATGCAATCGTCTATTGTGGTGCCCTAAAGACCAGTAGCATCTTTCTAGACATTGCGTCACCTGGAGTCCTACTACACTGTTTCAAAAACCTCTTGACCTGGTGTGACAGGGGTGGTACCACTGCTCATTGTGAATGATACCCTTTAGAAAAGCAGCATAGAAAAGGGGTAGAAAGGGAGGAAGCTACCTACTTCTTATAATTACTTTGAATTTAAGAACTTTGGACTTATATCCAACTTTGCCCTTATTAGAGTATTTGTGCAACTACATTCTACCCCCTAGATTATGGCTCTATAAATCATATTTCATAATTAAGCTAACATAATACTTCTTATTCAGTGCCTATACTGGGTGCCGGGTATAGAGTTGTGCATTAAGCAGACATGCCCCTGTTCTCAGGGAGTTTACAATCCAGTGGAGGAAGCACACAGAGCAGAAAGAAGTAAACACACATTTATTTAATTACATCTTGGGATAAGTGCTGTGAAGGCAGTGTGTAGGAAGAAGTGTTGAGGCAGAAAAATGGACAAGGTGTTGTTGGAGACCTACTCAGATTGGATTGTCAGAGAAAATTTATTTTATGATTTGATATTTAACATAAGACCTGGCTGACATAGAGGCTCATGTCTGTAATTCTAGCACTTTGGGAGGCCTAGGCAGGCGTATCGCTTGGGGCCTGGAGTTGGAGACAAGGCTAGGCAACATTGTGAGATCCCATCTCTACAAAAAATAAATAAAAAATTAGCTAGTCATGGCGGTGAGCATTTATTGTCCTAGCTACTCCAGAGGCTGAGGCAAAAGGATTGCTTGAGCCGAAGAGTTGGAAGCTGCAGTGAGTTATGATTGCATCACTGTACTCCAGCTTAGGCAACAGAGTGAGACTGTGTCTCTAAAGAGAAAAATTAAAAAAAGTAAGACTTGAGGAATGAGAGAGTCAACTATGTTCCAGATAGGAATCAGAATGTGCAAAGGCCCTGAGTTTGGAAAGCACATGCCAATAATAACCGGAACCAACAATTGTGTAGAGAGATGGCACAGGGCAGTGGATGACAGCAAGGATGCTGTGGTCTCCCAACTCAACTTCTCTGCCATGGTTAGGTGAGCGACCTTGGAGGAGGTACTTAACATCTCTAAAAATCAGTTTTTTCACCTGTTAAATGCAGATAACATTATAATTGTATGAGATAATGTTTGTGAAGGGCTTAAAATAGTGCTTGACACATACACATTAAGTGCTATGTGCTAAATTAAAAAAAGTAAGTAGGAGAGTTGAAAGAAGTGGCAAGCAACTGGAGTCTGTATCCAAGGGCTGCTACCAAAAGGTTGCCCCATCAGCAGTAACTGTGAACAAGTCTCTCATTTCTTCTGTGACTCTTTTCTCAGTAAGTGTTACACAAAGCTGTTTCCATGGTGTCTCTAAGAGTCTATGTGATTCTTTTTATTGGTTTGTTCATTCTTGACTGCTGCCGTGTACATTTTATTATTTATTTTTATTTTTTATTATACTTTCAGTTCTGGGATACATGTGCAGAATGTGTAGGTTTGTGGTATACATGTGCCATGGAGGTTTGCTGCATCCATCAACCCGTCATCTACATTAGGTATTTCTCCTAATACTATCCCTCCCCTAGCACCTCACTCCCTGACAGGCCCCGTGTGTGCTGTTCCCTTCCCTGTGTCCATGCTTTCTCATTGTTCACCTCCCACTTTGAGGGAGAACATGTGGTGTTTGGTTTTCTGTTCTTGTGTTAGTTTGCTGAGAATGATGGTTTCCGGCTTCATTCACGTCCCTGCAAAGGAGATGAACTCATCCTTTTTTTTATGGCTGCATAGTATCCCATGGTGTATATGTAGCACATTTTCTTTATCCAGTGTGTCATTGATGGGCATTTGGGTTGGTTCCAAGTCTTTGGTATTGTAAACAGTGCTGCAATTAACATATGTGTGCATGTGTCTTTATAGTAGAATAATTTATAATCATTTGGGTATATAACCAGTAATGGGATTGCTGGGTCAAATGGTATTTCTGGTTCTAGATCCTTTAGGAATCGCCACACTGCCTTCTACAATGGTTGAACTGATTTACACTCCCACCAACAGCATAAAAGTGTTCCTGTTTCTCCACATCCTCTCCAGCATCTTTTGTTTCCTGACCTTTTAATGACTGCCATTCTAACTGGTATGAGACGGTATCTCAATGTGGTTTTGATTTGCATTTCTCTAACGACTAGTGATGATGAGCTTTTTTTTTGTTTCTTGGCCACATAAATATCTTTCTTCTTCTTCTCCTCCCTCCCTCCCCTTCCTTCCCCTCCTCCTTTTTCCTCCTCCTCCTCCTCCTTTTCTTCTTCCTCTTCTTCTGCTTCTGCTTTCTGCTTTTTGCTTTCTGCTTTCTTCTTCTTCTTCTGATAGAGTCTTTCTCTGCCACCAGGTTGGTAACTCACTGCAGCCTCCAACTCTTGAGCTTAAATGATCTTCCTTCCTCAGCTTCTAGACTAGCTAGGGCTACAGGTGCACACCACCTTCCTGGCTAATTAAAAAAAATTTGTGGAGATGGCATCCCACTATGTTGCCCTTGAGTTCTTGAACTGATGGCTTCAAGCAACCCTCTTGCCTCAACTTCCCAAAGTGCTGGGATTACAGGTGTGAGTGCTGTGCCTAGCCATTTTGTTCTTAAGAAGACATTTAAGAACATTTTGTTCTTGCAGAAGTCTTTATCATATGAAAGCTGGTTAGTGGCAGTATTAAGACTAGAACTCAGGTCTCCTACTTGCTTTCTCAGATACATAATGCAAACACAGAACAGTTGAGAAGAGATGCTTGTCTATTTTAATATATTAGTTGACTCAGATATTTTTAAAAGAATAAAAGTGTTTCAATCAGGGCCTTGGTAAGAGGCAGATGGCCACCCATATTGAGTCATTTGAAGAGAGTTAATGAAATGTGTGGATAGAGTGAAGGGAAACTATAGGAGATAGTGCTGTATCCATGACTAGCATCGATAGGGCAGCTTTGCCAGCCATAGGTCTAAAAGGGCAAGAAGGTCTAAAAGGGCAGAAGCTAAGAAATATAGCTGTTTGGAGAAGGCATCCCATGGGAATTGAGAGTTTTGTTTGAGAGGCACAATCCAAGTAAATACTTCAGGTAAATATCCCATCCTCGCTCTCCTTTTTCCTTCTGATCTCCTGAATGGCCTCCCCATTGGCCAAATTCAACCAGAACACAACTATCCAGGGAAGTCCTTGATGCAGTCCATGCAGTGTAGACTCCTGGGCAGAGATAGAGGGGAGGGGGTGAAAAGTAGATCTGGTAAGGGAAAAGGGATGCGTGCACAGTACAAAAAAGGTTTGACGCCAATGGTCATCTTATCTTTCATTTCTATTCAACATTCTGTTTATCCAACCCTTTTAGATATCTTATGTCATGCCAGGTATTTGCTCAAAAACCATAATATAATGAAGTGACATTTGGTCCTCATTTTGCTTTCTGCTGACATATTGTAAAAAACTTGTGTATAGAGTGCCAATATGATGGTCAATTCACATAAAAATTAAATAATGAGTTCACCTAAATTGATAGAATTATTCTGTTAATTCATTTGAGTTTGACAAAACAATCGTTTCAGGAAAGTGTTGCCTTACGGCTACTTATGCTGTACTGGGAGAAAAGGGTTAGTCATTGAAATCATTGTATTCTGTATGTAGTACAGAAGGCAGGAGCCCAGGCTGAGCTTAACTGCTCACTCTCAGCATTTGAAGGACTGAGCTGGGGGAGCAGCTATACCAAGATTTCCTTTGCACGAGAGAGTAAGAAGTCTCCTAAGGGAGGAAAGAGTTAGAATTATATTCCCATAAAAATGTCCTGGTTTTCAGAGGGGAATAGAATTGTTTTCATATAATAAAAGCACAATGACTATCACTAGAATTTGCCCAAAGATTATGAACTGACACATTTACAGTATCCAAAACTGCAAAATGGGGATAATAATAATACCTATGCCATGGGTTTGAGAGGATTAAATGTAAATCACATGTAAATTGCTTAGAACAGTGCTTGTGCATGCACGCGCACACACACACACACACACTTGTCATTATTATTTAAAGTAACACATTTCTAGGGATGATTCCATTGAGAATCAATGTTTTTACAGTGGCATTACTGCTTTTCGGAACATGGATAAATGCACTATTTCTCTCCATACATATTAAATAATAATAGAAAAAAAAGATGGCTGCAATTTTATAACCCATTTTCAGCCAATTTTAGTGGTTTTGTTTCTTTTCAGAATATTCAGTAGTTTCTCAACATACCGTGGAGAAATGGTAATGTGAAAACGATAGCATCTTATTTTAGTCGAATACCTTTAGTGTATCCTTTGGACATTGCTCCTGAAGTCTGAATTACATTAGAGTCTATTCTATGGAAATATAATTCATGAAGCAATTATTTTCTGATATTTGACTGGTATTCTTTTTATGTAAGAAATGAGAAGTTTAATTTTAAGAATTATAAAAGCGCCTCTCCCAAACTGGCATGTTGTCCTGTTCCCACTAAGTGAGTCATGCAAGATGAGCACATTCCTTCTCATGAAAGGGCATGTGTTAATACTGTGCTTAAAGGCATGATCTAACTCTGTCTAGATTGACCATGTATCATCAATTCAAAACTATGAGGCTACAGCCTTTCTTCAGTTGTCTGACCCATACTTTAGATTATGAACTAAGAATACGTTACTCACTGGAAACTTACTTCCTCTAATTCTTAGTTGTTTTTATATTCCTTCATGTCAAATATTAGTTGCTTATTTAATATAATATATTAAATCTTTTTTTTTTTTGAGATGGAGTTTCACTCTTGTTGCCCAGGCTGGAGTGCAGTGGTGCCATTTTGTCTCACCACAACCTCTGCCTCCTGGATTCAAGCGATTCTTCTGCTTCAGACTCTTGAATAGCTGGGATTACAGGCATGCGCCACCACATCCAGCTAATTTTTCATTTCTACTAGAGACAGGGTTTCTCCATGTTGGTCAGACTGGTCTCGAACTCCCAACTTCAGGTAAGCCACCCCCCTTGGCCTCTCAAAGTATTGAGATTACAGGTATAAGCCACCACTCCCGGCCTATTCGATCATTTTTATCATGTCTCAAATACCATGTAGGTACTCCCTGAGGACTACAAATATCCAAGGAACAGTCTGGACTCTCAAAGAGCCTACAATCTTATGGAGGAGATAGCCATTTACACAAATCTATTACAAGGCTACAAGAGGGGTATTGGATTAGGTACCAAAATGGTTGGAGGTGGGAAACAATTAATTCTGATTGGAAAAATTGCTAGGGTCCTCTTCTCTGGATATCAGTTCTTTTCCTAGATCTGGAAAGATGAGGAGGGTTTCTGCAGCATAAGTGAGGGTTTATCTACTCTCAGGCAAGGAGGTAAGGGAATTAGTACTGTGTGTTCAGGTGATGGCAAGGGATGAATTTTACCTCCAAATTTCATTTTCACAGGTAAAGCAGGAGTTGAACTCTGAATGCTTTACCCTATTGGATGGCTTTCTAGTCGATAGGGAAGATGATATACATGTGTGATAATCAAGGCATTCACAATAAGATACAAAACTGGGGAATTAGATCTCTTGGATATCTTTGAATTTTAGTCAGGAAAAATTATTCATCTTGCAGGCCACGAAAACAATGCAAGACATCTTATTCATTTGTCAGCCATGACCAAACAAGATTCAGAAAATCATTCTCTTGCTTCTCCCTCACACTTAGAAATGGCAGGTATGGGCTAGGTGTGGTGGCTTACACCTGTAATTTCAGCACTTTGGGAGGCCAAGGCAGGAAGATTGCTTGAAGCCAGGAGTTCGAGATCAGTCTGAGCAACAAAGCAAGAAACTGTCTTTAAAAAAAAAAAAAAAAAAAAAATTAAAAAATTAGCTAGATTTTGTGGTGTGCACCTGTATTCCCACCTACTTGGGAGACTGAGATGGGAGGATCATTTGAACCCAGGAGTTGAGGCTGCAGTGAGCCATGATCATTCCCCTGCACTCCAGCCTGGGTGACAGAATGAAACCCTGTCTCTAAAGAAAAAACAAACAATAATAAAAAAAGAAATGGCAGGTGGTGCACACTCAAAAGCTATTCATGACTGAGTTAGAAAAAGAACAGAGGCCGGGCGTGGTGGCTCACACCTGTAATCCCAGCACTTTGGGAGGCTGAGGCAGTTGGATCACTTGAGGGTCAGGAGTTTGAGACCAGTCTGGCCAAGATAGTGAAAACCTGTCTCTACCAAAAATACAAAAATTAGCCTGGTGTGGTGGCTCGTGCCTGTAATCTCAGCTACTCGGGAGGCTGGGGTGGGAGAACCCAGGAGGTGGAGGTTGCAGTGAGCCGAGATTGCACCATTGCACTCCAGCCTGGGCAACAAGAGTGAAACTCTGTCCAAAAAAAAAAAAAAGAAAAAGAAAAGAAAGAAAGAAAGAAAAAAAAGGGAGAACAGAGCAGAAGTAGAAATCAAAGTCTAAATTAAAAAAAAAACCGATTGCATCCAGAGAAGGCAAATATTCGTAACACATGTTCCCACAGTTCCAAATATTTCTTTGGATTGGATGTTTATTTTTAGTGAAGGCATTCAGGATTAGGTTAGATAGCAACCTGATCCACTGAACATTCATCTGGAAATTTGTCTTGAATTATTTTCTTGATGAAGGTTAAATATCTTGGAACAGAGTTGAAACAAAGGTTAGAACTGAGACTATTTTAAGACTCATCCATAAAGGTATGTTGTATGTGCTGTACTTCATTCCCCGCCTAATACAATGGGCTTTAGTACAGCTCATAAATGAAGTTCATGAGAAACACAAGCCTTGTGTGTATCTTTTCAATATTTCTTAGGAATGTAGCACTTATCTAGTTAATGTGGCCCTTGAATGTTTCCAGCTCCATTCTGCTCTTGGTTCAATAAAAGCAACTTGATCATAGCCAAGCATGAGCAGGGATTCTTTCAGCTGTTGAGTTGGTACATTCTCATTAGAGGGAAGGTATTATTTTCTACATTGCCTAAACTCTAAATAACTGACTTAAGGAAAATAAGATAAAGTATCTTTGCTGTGGTATACCGACTACTAAGATGGCCCTCAAAGCTCTCTGCCTCTTGGTTTCTGTGCTCTTGTGTAATTCCCTCCTCTTTTATGTGAGATGAACTTAGCATCCTGATTCTAAAGAACAGATTATGGCAAAAGTGATGGAATATTACTTCCAATATTAGATTTCAAAAGTCTGTGACTTCTGTCTTGCTAGCACTATCTTCCGCTCCATGGCTCTTCTTGCTTGATTGCTTGCTCTGGGGAAGCAAGCTGACACATGTAAAGTTGCCCTATGGAGAGCCCCATATGCCAAGGAATTGAGGGTGGCATCTGGCCAATAGCTAGTGAGAAAATGAAGTCCCTAGCCCAAAAGCCTTCGAGGGACTGAATCCCGTCAACGACCATGCATGGGAGTGAGCTTGGAAGCAGATACCTTCTTAGTTGTACATTGAGATGACAGCAGTTTGTGACAGTCCCTGAGCCACAAAACCCAGCTAAGCCACTCTCAGATTCCTGATCCATAGAAACAGAGATAATGAATGTTTGAAGCCATTAAGTTTTGAGTTAATTTGTTCCACAGTAAGAATAATGAATGCACCTGTTTATGGAAGTGGTACGGCTTGGGAGTGGGGCATAAAGGAAAGAGAATATGTATATACATTTGTGTCTGTCAAGTCACCAACTCAGGTAGGATCTTGGTGACAGATGTTCTACATACACTGTTTATATTCATTGCAACCACCTGGCAAGGATGGTGTTATTAATATATTTTGGATGAAACTGAAGTTACGGAAATTTCGTTATTTGGCTCAGAACATGTAGTTAGATGACAGAGATGAGAGAGAAAACAAAGTCTCCATTACTCTGAAGCTTTGGTTCTTTCCTCTGCATTAGACAGGTGTTAGAGGCCTGAGCAGGGATGAATAGGCTGGAAATCAGAATCATCTGTGGGTTTTTTGGTTTTGTTTTGTTTTTCTGAGACGGAGTCTTGCTCTGTCACCCAGGCCAGAGTGCAGTGGTATAATCTCGGCTCACTGCAACCTCCACCTCCCGAGTTCAAGCGATTCTTCTGTCTCAGTCTCCTGAGTAGCTGGGACTACAGGCATGTGCCACCACAGCTGGCTAATTGTTTTGTATTTTTTGTAGAGTCGAGGTTTCACCATGTTGGCCAGGATGGTCTTGATCTCCTGACCTTGTGATCTGCCTGCCTTGGCCTCCCAAAGTGCTGGGATTATAGGCATGAGCCACTGTGCCAAGCCTGTGTGTTGTTTTATAGTTAATCATGTCACTTTCTGTTACTAGAGGTCCTGACATTGTTTAAACTGAACCATACTACACAGTATAGTTGTACCAGAAGAGTTTTGCACTTGTCAAAGTTCAGCCATATCCCATGCAGCTTGGGTCCCAAATCAGAGAACAAAAACTACGCATTTCAGATAGGTTTTGATTGAGAATATGGTAGTCCTTAGATGCCTCTGTGGTGATTAACAAGGTGACCATGTGACTTTGGCATTCTGGGGTTAGGTTGTTTTAAAGAAGTGAAAAAAATCAAACAATAGTACCCAGAGTTCCACTATTTGATGAGCTTAATATATAGTCTGATATGTGCCAGGCCCTACCTCACCTACAGCCAAAGGTTGGCAAAATGAGTTTGGTTAAACAAGGATGAGTTGGAAGTAGAGTGGATATATGATGAGTGCTGCCTTCATTTGGTGGTGGGAACAAGATTATGAAAAAACAGAAGGGTACCCCTATAGCCCTGCACCTAGGAAGATGTAGGTAGCCCCAGATGCTCCTGTAGTGGCTTCTGGAGCTGGGTAGGCAACTACAGAATTTATTAGACTTAAGAACGGGCTGTGGCTCTGTCTCAGTAGCTCTAACATCAGGTCTAAGGTCTCTCTCCTATCATCAGCCCTTCAGCTCTTGAAACAGCTTTCCTGCCGATGGCTCTGGAGAGGGCCAGATAAGCCTCTCATTGCTCATGGGTTCTCATGCAAGTTACAGCCTGGCTTCCATGAGAATGGCCTCTCAACACATATAAGTTAAAGCCATCACAATTAGCTGACAAAGCCCATAGTTTCTCCTGGAGGGGGTGATTGGAGTAGTTTCTTTTTCAATGACTTCCTGCTACCTCACTGTGTTTTTGCATAGATTTCTCTTGAGCAGCACTGCCCAATAATGTAGGTAGCCCCTAGCCACATGAGGCTATGCAGCATTTGCAGTGGGGTTAGTGAGACAGATGAAGTAAAGTTTTCATTTAATTTCATTCAATTAATTTAAACTTAAATGACCATATGTAGCTGATGACTACTGTGTTGGATCACACAGTTCTAGAGGTTGTTCTCATTATATTGTTCTTTTGTTAATTTATTTTTGGCTAATATTTATTGGACATTTTCTATGTTCCAGGCACTATACTTAGAATTTTGCATATATTCATCCAATTTTTGTAGAACGCGATGAGACTGATAATATTATTTACATTTTCCAGAGCAGAAAATTGAATCTCAGAGATGAAGTGGCCTCCTTCAAATCACACAGGCAGGAAACAGGATTCAAAAGAAAGTCTGCCTGGCTCCAGCCCTGTGTTTCCTGTACAGAAGAATGAGGCAAAGTCAGCAGGAATAGAGTGAAAAAATGGACACAAGACAATGAAAATATAATCTGTGTTATAATAGGTTCTTTCATTTTATTTCTTATTATAAACACTTTGGCCACAGCAAATGTTAGTTTTTAAATAACCATAATTCAAAGCTTTCACATTCTATACTATTTTTCCCCAAGAAGCATCATCTATGAAAACAATCAGTGAACTCCAAAAGTCTACACTGGTAATGTGTACATTTATGCTATTGTGACAGTTAATACAAATAGTAAAAATACTCGTCTATTGTAGGCTTATGGGTTTGTAAAATGCCTTAAGGGAGGCCATGAACAACACAAAGAAGAGAGACAGCATGGATAGACACGGCTTCTATTTGGGGAAAATTTGCAGAACATAGGAGGTATGCAATACATGTTTATTGATAGTGAAGATGATAAAACTCTATTTCTGCTGGTCTTTCCTTTAGATTTTTCTTAAAGAATACATGGTATATTTGTGCTCAACCTTCTCAGAATCATCACAAACACCCTGGCACTTAGAGAGTCATAGCTGCAGTATAATTGGGTCTGATTACATGCAGAAGAAAAATAAATTAAACCGTAGGTACTATTGAAATTGTGCTGAAAACTTTATGTAAGTCAGGAAGCCCCTCACTAGAACAGGCTGAAACTCTTGAATGCTTTGCATCCTCATATATAAGAAAATATCAGTGTTTAAAAATCAAGGAAGTCATTCAAAAAAATTCACCCTTTAGACCTTACTGGTAGGTAGACTATATTTCAGACAGATCAATATCTTTATAATATAGGTATTTGAAAGTGAAATATGCTACTTATAATAACGATGTAGTTTCTTATCTGCAAGTACAGGTACTATAATTTAAACCATAAGATGCTTCATTCAGCATCTTTGATTGTTTGATTGTTTCATTCAGCAAAATTCTTGGCACTGTTTTGGGATTTCACTGAATTTTGATGATGATATTAGATTAAACGTTTTAGATTTAGTTGTAAAATGACACAAAAATCCAATAATCTATTTCCAGTGTTCAATATGCAATTTTTATAAATACATGAAACAACTCATATAAAAATATAAATGTTAAGGTCACTTGCAGCAAAATATGGCACATTAGAATTACTTATTAAATGTTTATACATCTAAAGGTAGGCACTTCATAAAATTTGCATTTTGTTAAAATGCAACAATTTGATGTCAGTATCTTAATTTTGTCATTAACTTTTTAAAGAGAACAGATTACCAAAATTTTACAAAGGAGAGAAAAATAAGAATTCCACAGAAGAAAATCCGAACTTCATTTCTCTCTCTTACTTCTTTTTGCAAGCCTGTTGTGTGTCTTCATGGTCAAGGTCTGAGATTTTTGCTCCCTGACCTAAAATCTTTGGGAATATTTGGTTCCTCATCTTTTACCAGAAGCGAAGTATCTGCTGCCTATGGAACTTGCTACAATTTTTTTTCTCCCAGTGGTTGGAATAACGTTTATTTTGATCCACTATAAAACTATAAAACAGTAGCTGGTGTTGAAGAGTTCTTGGCTTTAAGTAGCTGTTGAGTTGTTTTTGGTCTTGTTTTAACTCCCTAATTATATAAATAAGATTCAAATCTTTCTGTTGTATTCACTCGTAGACACAATAGAAATTCACTTCACACCCACCTAAAAGATGAGGAGAACTTCTGAGGCCCAATGGACCCATCTACTATTTGATTTCATTGTCCCTCCTAGAGCAGGTCTCTACAGGGAGCTTCACAAAGCAATCTAGTTATGGCTCTTTCTTATACAAAACCCAGAGTACCCTTCCTGTCACTTCCATTGGGACCTCAAACAGTGCTAGGAACATAGTTGGCTCTTAGGCACTCAGAATACATTTATTGATGAATGAAAGAATGAACAATTCCAATTCTGACTTTCAAAGCTACATACAATAAAGTTGCTTTCTTGTGTAGGCCAAACCATTCTCCCGTCCTACTTAGATCTTCTTTTTTCCAGGATTAGTACTGAAACTTCCTTCACCTAGCCCTTAAACAACATGATTATTAGATATTTTGTCAATCACATTACTGTTCTCTGAATGTGCTTAGGTAGATCAGAAGATCTCTTAAAATGTGGTTCCATGGAAGCAAACATTAATACTCCAGATGGGGTCAGGTTTGAGCAGGGTGCAAACCCTACATCTCCTCGCAGGAATATTCTACCTGACGTATTATCTGATACCAAAAAGTATTCCTTGGAGCAATTCTTTCCTGCTTGTTTCTGAGTAGAGGCATTTTATTCCAGGCAAGATCATGGATTGGCACATTTTCTTTTCTGGGAGATAGATTATTTCCTTGGGTTTCCAGGATAAGGAGGAGGTGGAGAACGCTGTGCTGAACCCTGTGGGGTGGGAGAGTATGGAGGAGGCAAGTCTGCACAGTATTCCATCTCGTGGTCGTAACTATAGGGTGGTGGTACTGCTGAAAAAGAAGGGGAAGAGAGCATCAGGCAGTTAGCAAATATTTGCATTTCTACTGTGTTGAAGTCACCAGGCTAGATACTTTGGGAGGGGACATAAATTGTGGCTGCCGAAAACTTAGTTTTATTAGGTTGATACCACATAGGTATGAAAGGGTAAGTGCTTGTTCTTAAATGTGGTATCATGGATTAAAGTGTTTAGAATTGGTTGTTTAGAGAAAGTTTCTTGGAAATATGATGCTGAAGGGGCAGAGAGAGAAGCAGAGGGACAATTCAGGTTGAACAAAAGCATTGAAGCAAGAGAGCCCTTCACCTCAAGCAATATGTACATAAAAGGAAGAATGGGAAAAGACAATGAGGAATCTGGGTGTATCACCACGGTGGGCTCTGAATGCGACGTAGAGTATATAACACGGAGTTATCAGGGATTCTTTGAACATGGTAGTGAATATGCTTTGGGAAGACCACTCTCAGCAGTCGACAGAGGCAGAGGTAGATCAAAGAAAGGTACAACAGTGTAATGGCATATGTGAGGGATTATAAGGGGCTCAAGAAAGTGAAGGAAAAGACATCTTAACAGTCTTTTAGCAGCCAAGTCTTTAGGTGATGACTGGGTGTGTGGAGAAAGAGGGGAGAAAGTGAAAGAAGGGGCTGAGGTATTGAGTACCCAGTATAGGATTCCTATAATTGGAGGGTGGTGGAACCATTATAGAAATATGAAGAAGAAGACAAAAAAGGAGGAAAAATAAGTTAGGGAAGGAAGATGAAGAATTTACTTTTCTGAATCTTATTTGAAAATGTTTCTTAATTTTTTACTGTACCATATGTCACTGTTTCAAAAAAGTTTTTAAATTTTAAATTTATTTTATTTATTTATTTTTGGAGACGGAGTTTCGCTCTTGTTACCCAGGCTGGAGTGCAATGGCGTGATCTCAGCTCACCACAACCTCCACCTCCTGGGTTCAGGAAATTCTCCCGCCTTAGCTTCCTGAGTAGCTGGGATTACAGGCACGCACCACCATGCCCAGCTAATTTTTTGTATTTTTAGTAGAGACGGGGTTTCACGATGTTGACCAGGATGGTCTCGATCTCTTGTATTTTATTTTTTAATTGACAAATAATAATTGTACATATTCATGGGGTACATAGTGATGTTTTGACACATATTATATGTAATAATCAGATCAGGGTAACTGTTATACCCATCGTCTCAAACATTTATCATTTCTTTATGTTGGGAACATTTAGTGTCCTCCTTCTACCCGTTTGAAACTATATATTATTGTTGACTGTAGTCATCCTGCAGTGATATAGAACACTGGAATTTATTTCTCCTATCTAGCTGTAATTTTATATTCTTTAACAAATTGTTCCCTATCTATCCCTTTTCCCTACCCTTCCCAGCCTCTAGTAACCTCTGTTCTACTTCTTAATACACTTTATGATGACTATGCGTAAATGTCTATTTTGTAGTGGTATCTTCCCCATCTCTAGTGTTGAAAGAGAAGTACTCCTGGAGCTGAAATTTATCCATGTTTCCAAGAAATGAATCATTTTGCAACATCTGAGTAACCACCTCAAGAACCAATCTGATGATTTGCCAGTAGTTGAGTCATCATCAGGATCCTGATTCTGCTTGGAAACTGACATGCCTTAATTGCCTACTGTGAATGTAACCTAAATCACAAGACTAGTGTCATAATAATGCAAATAATTGGGCAAGCTTTTAATATTAAATTGGCAGAAAAGAACAAGCAACATTTCAACAAACTTTTCTAAACGTCTTCTATTAGGTTGATGCAAAAGTAATTGCAGTTTTTGCCATTAAAGTAATTGCAGTTTTTGCAACTTGTAGCAACCTTAATTTGTACTTCTTCCAATAAGAATTGGACAGTTTTCTAACAGACATATACAAACACAGGGCTTCCACCGACATGCAGATAAAAGCTATGTTTTTGATACGGTTTGGCTCTGTGTCCTCACCCAAATGTCATGTCAAATTGTAATTCCCAATGTTGGAGGAGGGACTTGGTGGGAGGTGACTGGATCATGGAGGTAGATTTCCCCCTTGCTGTTCTCATGATAGTGAGTGAGTTTTTAAGAGATACGGTTGTTTCAAAGGGTGCAGCATTTTCCGCTTCTTTCTCTCTTCTGCTGGCCATGTGAAGATGTGTTTACTTTCCCTTTACCTTCTGCCATAATTGTAAGTTTCCTGAGGCCTCCCCAGCCATGCTTCCTGTACAGTCAGTGGTAGTGTGAGTCAGTTAAACCTCTTTTCTCCATAAGTTACCCAGACTCAGGTATGTCTTTATAGCAGTGTGAGAACAGACTAAGGCAATTTTCTTCTGGATCCTTTTAGTTTGCCTATGTTTACCAGGAGCTTGATGATTTTAACCATTTAGTGATTGCCCTGTACTTGGAGGATGTGAGGAAGCAGAATTCAGCCACTGAAGAGAAGAGGAAGACGGAGCCACAGAACGGAATGGGATGTCCCCTGAGTTGTGGAGCAAAAGCTTTGCAAGTCTCTAGTGGGCTGGGCAGGCTGAGAGCATTCAGCCGAGAACACAGCTCTGTAAATAAATCAAGGAGG
Source organism: Aotus nancymaae (assembly GCF_030222135.1). Lineage (NCBI taxonomy): Eukaryota > Metazoa > Chordata > Mammalia > Primates > Aotidae > Aotus > Aotus nancymaae. Next base: position 30,116,616 of record NW_026988435.1, read on the forward strand.
ATGCATACAGTTTCCCTGGTGCTCCATCCGACCCTTGGAGGCTGGGCTACTCCAAGCTCTGTTTCCTGCAACAAAATAGAGTAACTCCTGTGGAGTCTAAACACACATTCCCTCCACATTACACCCACTCCTCAGCTTCATTACATTTAGGAGCACTGAGACAAAGAGATTTATAATAAACTTCATCCAAGCCAGGAATGAAACACTGCAGCCTCCATGGAAAATAGGAAGTTGCAGCAGGAAACCCATTGAACTGTTTCTCATAAGCATGTGGTTCCTTGTTGTTTTTCTGCCAAAGCTTTTCCCTGCCTCCTACTTGAGGAGCACACACCAACAGATTCTGCAGACTGACTCTACATCATTCTCTGTCATGAAGCCATGGCGTGTGTTTATGTGTCTGTAATAAAGCGTTTATATTCTGCCATCTGCATAAAAACTGCTGGAGGACATTTCAGCAAGAATCCCTATGGTTTATGCAGCTGCATGTTGAACATGAAAATGACAGTGGTCTTTTATTCATATAACATTTGAACTTCAATAAAGTTCTAATGTAGTGTTAAAGAGTGATAGTTTGAGGACTACCCATCAAGAGATGAAATAGTGTATCTTTTATAAATAATATCAGCCTCTGGAAGACATTTGAAATAATATTTGTACAATTGTGGGCTGTATTATCTTTCTTTCTTGCACATAATAAAGTTTCACTGGAAGTAAACTTTTTAAAGTATCAATTTTAGAATTCCTGATTAACCATAAGAGATTCTGTTCTTTTTTTTATAGATCAAATCACACTTAAAAGTTGCATGGATGCAGCTGGAGACATGGTGCCTTTGAAATCCTTTCATAATCAATATTCTAATCTCCTATTTAAGTAGGGTAAATAGGCCATTTATCTTCAATGTCTGATGTAGCTGTCTACAATATTAAAACATTTAGCAATGCCATGAAATTCGGAGAAGAAATGTAATGTTTTCTACCTGGTCAGGCCAATATTTCTAAAGCTAATGTGGTGGGAAGATGATGCAAGGTCTTTCCCAAACTCTTCACAATTATTTCAGAAAATTTGGAAAAAGAAGAAAATCATCCATAATTTTGTCACCCCAATTTAACAATTATTCCATCCACTATTCGCTATTTTGAGTTTTTTTAAAATTATAATTAATGTAGTGATGAATATCTTCTTTTTTATTAGGCTTTTAAATTATTTCGATTATATTTTTATAATCACATAAACTTTATATACACATAGACTTTTAAAAATTATTTTGATTATATTTTTAGAATAAAATTCCAAGAATTAATTAGCTGGTTGAAATAACACATACATTTTATTGCTTAGAACACATTATAAAACTACTTTCAAAAAGAACTTCTCATCTTGTAAGGGTGTATAAGTACATTATCATTTAATATTTTAGTAAATTAAGTGAAAAATGTAGGTATTTTACTTGATCATATCTTGTCTGCTGTTACTCATATTGAGTGAATTTTTTGTTGTTCTGGACTGGTGATAGTTTCTAAATGAGGATCTTAATTTCAATGAAGATATAAGTAAGATATAAAAAGCACATAAAATTATACATCTTTTAAGAAAAACTCTTTGTCAAAATGGTGTATTATATAATTTTTACCTTACTGACATACTCAAGTTTAAAACCTATGCGTAACAAAATATACGATTATTCATTCAAAAATCTCTTTTGTGCTGTTTCTCAGTTTAAAAATTAGTCTTCTTTTTCAGATAGTTGATACATAACTAACCTATTTCTGAGTTTACCCATTCAAATTTATATATTTAATGCTTCTCTATATCTGTTATTTTATTTGGTGCATTTTTGCATCAGAGTTTATGTTTTCTAAATTTTAAATTTTGATTAAGCCAAATTATCTAAATGTGGCTTATTAAATAATCCTTATATTTTACATCTTTTGCTATGTTTCCTTTATTGTATATAAAATTCTAATCTACCCATTCTGTTCAAATGACTAAGGTATATCTTTTTGTACCAGACCTCAATTTTATTATTACTGATTTTAAGTAGTTTTAATACCTGGTAGAACTGATGACTCTCCTTCCTCATATTTAATAACAATTTCTTATTGCAAACCTTCTCATCTACTCTCCCCCAAACCCCACTACTCACAATTTGCCTGAACCCCACCCAGAAGAGAGGGTTTCAATAAAGACCCACACGGCTCCTGCAAGACCTCCATTACCTTCATCCCCAGCCACATAAATTCAGTACTGCCCATTTATCCTCTACAATGGCCTAATACGCGGTAGAGTAGAGCCTATTGTTCCCCTTCCCCTCAGATAGCATCAAGACAAGTTCCATCAATCCCTCTGTCACCATGAGAAAGACAGGCTTCCTTATTGTAGACTTTAATGCTGGAAAGCTTTGCACATCGATTTTTACTAATTTTCCAAACTTTCCCCACCCCTTTCACTGTGCTCAGTGGAACACAATCTGTCACCTCATCCTCTCTCCCTGCCTCCACCATGTGACTCCTGCTTGCAGAATGAAGTTCTCTTCTGATCCTGTTTTCTTGAGAAATGAGATCTGTTGAGAAGTCATCTGCTGACAGTGAGAAGGCTGAATGGATTTCTGAGTTTTGAAATGAAGGAAGAATGCACGAGATGGTTAACTCAAGGAGTGGAAGGGAACATTCACATCACCTTTTTACTCTAATTAAAATTTGATTTTCCAGGAGAGGGTGGCTTCCTCAGCAACACTACCAAAGCAGAGCTATTCTTCTTCCACAGCCGCCCACCTATAGGGCCAGGAGGTGCTCAGGTTGTTCATAATCTTCATAGCCAATTTTCAAACTATTATCTATTCTTCCTCTTTAAAACCTTTAATAGCACATATGCCATAAAAAAAGAAGCATATGCCATGCTCTGCTCCCCTTTATTTTGATGGAGTAGGTGCTTTGCTATTTTGCCCTGGCCGGGATTGAACTTGAGGTCTTCCTGCCTTAGCCTCCATAGTAGCTGGGGTGATCTTATACTACTTCCTTCCTTCCTTTTTTTTTTTTTTTTGAGAGACAGAGTCTCGCCCTGTCACCCAGGCTGGAGTGCAGTGGTGCGATTTTGGCTCACTGCAACCTTCGCCTCCCGGATTCAAGCAATTCTCCTGCCTCAGCCACACAAGTAGCTGGTATTACAGGTGTCCACCACCATGCCCAGCTAATTCTTTGTATCTTTAGTAGAGATGGGTTTTCATCATGTTGGCCAGGCTGGTCTCGAACTCCTGACCTCATGATCCACCCATCTCAGACTCCCAAAGTTCTGGGATTACAGGCATGAGCCACCACGCCCAGCCCATCCTTGTTATCAATATCTGTGGTCTGCCGTACCCCAAACCTTCATTCACTGAAGAGTTAACATCTGGCCCATGGTCTCTCTTTCCTCCACAACTTCTCTTATCATTCTTGTGATTTCAACATCCACCTAACCCTGCCTCTCAAGTCCCTTCACTATTTTTCCTTCAAAAGTCTCTTCACCCTTGTTGTTGGCAATAGCAGTATTATTTTGTAAATCTTAATTTACAAATCTGACCACCACCTCTTTCTAGGATACTCATTCTACTGCATCTTGGATCTCACCTGGATTTCCAATTTACTAATGGCAATTTTAAAGGAATTCAAACTGATGTCACCTCTTTCCTGTCAGGGTGTCCTTCTTTATTCAGATTTGATTTATGGGTCATCACTAAAATTACTCTTTTGCACCTATTGTCAGTGTTCTAATCTCTTTCTCCATTGCCTGGCAGAACCCCAACCCTTATTAAACCCAACACTTTGGTTATCCTGGATCAATATCTAGAGCTTAATGTGACTAGAGAAAAATGCACAATCATGCTGAATGATTTATTTTAAGTAAATGACCATTTTCATAAGTGTGGTGACCTTTGACCTTGCTCGGAAACTATACATTTCTTTAGGCATTTCATACTCTTCATTTTCTGAGATTCCCATTTCATGCTTTCTTTTTTCTTCTTAACTTCAAATTTCCTGCTCAGTTTTCTTCACTCTCAGCAGAAGACTTGCTTCTTATTTCACTGAGAAAATTGGCAGGAGCAAAAGGGAACATCCTCATACTCAGACCACCAAGTCTACAACTCATTGAAACTGTGCGTATGTACTTAGTGCCTTACATACGCAGTACATGATAAATCATCTCTGATCGTGTTGTACATAACGAATTGTCTCTGATCCCATCAAAAGCAGCCCCTCTACTTGTGTACCAAATTCCTTTCTTCCTTAGACTCAAGGACACCGATTTTCAACAATCTCTTCTATCTTCCGTATTCATCAGTTTCCCCCTTTATTTTTACCATCAGTGTAATAGCAAAATACAAGGCACCACCATCTAGCTTCCTTAATAAGAAAAAAAGAGAAAGAAACCTCTTGACTTCATGTCTCAGTTTTCTCTACCCATTTTATAGCAAAATTCTTCAAAATTTTGTACTTGCTAGCTCTACTTCATCATATAACATTCTCGTAAATTTTGTCTGCAGCATTAATTCTGTAACTATAGTTACTGTGACATCAAAGGTTTTCTCATTTCATGTTTGAATTCTCTGATTTGTACTAAAAACATTTGCACGTTTGCCTGGGCGAAGACTTGACCACATTAATTGTATTCATTTTGTTTTCTTCCAGTGTCTTCAAGGTGAAGGCATTTTAATAGTCGCAATATTATTGTAGAGAATCTTTCAAGTATGAATTTTTGATGTGTGAGGATGTTACACATCAGATGAAGGTTGTTTTTAATATTCAATACAAACACAGACGTTTTCTTTAGTATGAACGTGAGTTTGTGATCTCTAAAAAGGTTTGATGAGTAATCAAAAATCTTCTCACGTCAGTGCACATACTAATAAGATTTCTGTCATTTGTGAATTCAGGGATGCAAACGGGGTATTTATTGCTTAATGAAGTATCTCCAAGACACCTGAAAGACTACAGGCCAGTTGTTTTATTGAATGTTCCTCAGCTTGGGTTTGTCAGCTATTTTCTCATGCTGAGATTCGGGCTGTGATCTTTCAGGTAGAACCTACATACGTGAAATTGTGTTGTCATCAGAGTAACACACTCAAAGGTGCATGATCTTCATCTGTACTTTAGTAACCAGAAAGTTACGATTTTTCCCCTGATAACTGACAAGAAATCTGGTGGACACTTTAAGACCTGCAAATATCCTTTTTAGCACATTCTCCTCTAGATTTAGCATCTGTTGATGGTTTTTGACCAACTCTTCCTTTATGATGGATTTTAAATGATTTTTTTTTCAATTCTATAACTCCCTTCTATATTCTTTGATATTCTTCTGTTAGGAAGAGCCCCATTCCCCTCTCCAATTGTTTGCCTATCCTTCCTTCCTTCCTTCAGTCCTTTCTCTCTCTTACTCTTTCTTTTTTCTTTCTTTCTTTCTTTCTCTTTCTTTCTTTCTCTCTCTCTTTCTTTCTTTCTTTCTTCAGAGGACTCAATAATATACCTCAAGTCTCAATTTTCTTGATGGCACTGAAATCTCTTGCTTTTCTTTTGTTAGCATTTGACTTTTATATCTTTACCTAGCCTTTTGTTATAGTTTTACTACATTATTTTCTTTCAGATGTGTATATCCCAAACCTACTTTTTAAAAAGAGTTAATAAGATCACTATCCTTTGTTTACACTGAAGTTCTGAAAAGCAGCAGAATGTAACACTTAAAATTCTTATCTTCATGTGGGCAATTTAAAAAAATAATTATAATTAAAGAGGACATCTGTTCATTCTACCCTATATCACAAGAATGAAAAACTTTTAGAAGATCACTGTCCAACATAGGGTCAGGAATGACAGGTGAATGACGCTGTTTTCACCTAGTGCAGAATAATAATGTTCACTCTAGGCCTCCCTACTCTACACTCTCACCTTTGCTAAATTATATTCTCTGCATTTATCTGACTTCTGGTCTATAGGACTATACAATAAGTTGGGTTGTTATCTCAATTATCATAGGGTTAATTAATTAGTGTGGGTAAACACATTTTGTATTTCCATAAATGAAAAATTTTGAAAAGTATTCAATACTATTATGTGTTGCTTCCTAAAACTTTAAGTAAAAGCTTAATTAACAACTTTGAGAAGGAAATGAGAAGTAATCATGCACATTAGATTTTCGAAGACCTAGTCTTTCTGCAGTAAAAATGTTTTCAGCATGTGGTTCATTATGTTTCTTGCATTTTTCAGTTCTGAGAACAATGCATTTAATAAAAATACAACACATCCCTGTGATCTGAAAGTATAAATGATGCTACTATAAAGTTTTAAAAACATGTTTCCATCCCCTAAATAAAATTTCAAATCCCAGAAAACATGTGACCTCACATTACTATAGTGACATTTAGTATCACCTAACTTTATTCAAAGTTTGAACTTACAGAAGGGTAAAATAAAATAGTGAACATTTTATAAAAATATTTAAACATTACTTTCAATTAAACTTTTTTGATTAAGCTAATGAGTATCTAGGATGTTAACTACAAAACAATTCTTCACATCTTCTCTACAATTAATAGTTTTGCTTGACTTTCTTCTGTTATTCTCTTGGGTTATGGTTGACCAATGGAAAAAATTGAGAGGTGTAAATAATAATAAAAGTTATTCCATTTATTTTTTCCCCTTATATTCCAATGTCTTTATACTAACCGTATCACTATTCGTGCAAGTTGGGAATATTTAAAATTGCACATTGCTTTAGTAGTGAGTAAATTCCAGGATGAAACTTAACATCAATTCCCTAGGGTATTGATATATGATTAAATTAGGTCTTTTCATGAATTGTGTTTGTCATTCATTCTGCTGAGTGCCTGTTATATGCCAGGCCTGGTCTTACGTGCTTGGAATAGAGTGTTGAACAAAAGAGACCAAGATTTCTGCCTCATAGAGTTCATATTCTAGGAAGAACAGGTGAACAATAAACAATGAACGTAATGATTAGCTAAACTATATGATATCTTAGAAGATATCACATATCAGAGTAGCACAAAGAGAATTGGGATGCTGTCAGAAGGGACACATTACAATCTTAAATAGGGTGATCAGACTTCATTCAGGAGGTGACCTTTAATCAAAGACTTGAATGAAGTGAGGGAGTCAGTATTCTAGGCAAAGCCCCAAGGTGGGAATGTGGCCTGTGCATTCATGGAACAGCAAGGAAAAAATCTAAGTGGAGGTAGAGTGGCCAGGGAGAGAATAGAAAGAAATGAGGCCTGGGAAATAAAAAGAGCAGCCAATTTTGCAGCATCTTGAAGGCCTCAGTAAAGAAGCTGCCTTTTCCTTTGAATAAAATGAAGAACCACATCCTTTAGTGCTTCCTCTGTGGGAAATGGGGAACCACTGGAAGATTTTGAGCACAGGGGTAATATGATCTGACATCTACTTTAAAAGGTTCACTCTGGCTACTGGGTTGAGAATAGAACTCAGGGGGCCAAGGGGAGATGCTGGGAGACCAGCCAGGATGTTACCAGAGTAAAGGAAGTGAGAGCTGATGGCGTTCTCCCACTGGGGGAATAATAGTATCTACTTCTGACTGTCAGAAGTAGTCAAAATACTGTACATATTTTGAAGGTAGAGCCAAGAAGTTTTCCTGGTAGAGTGCATGGTTTCTGGCCTGAGCAACTAGAAGGCTAGAGATGCCATCAAGTCAAATGGTAAAGGCTGTGAGTGGAGGAGGATATTGGGGAAATCCAAAAATTGGATCAGAAATCCAAGTTTAGACATGTCAAATTTGGGATATTTATGAGACACTCAAGTGGAGATGTTCAATAGGCTCTGTGATAAAATGAACGGGTTTGGATGGGAGATACATAACTTTGGGAGGTATTATAGACATAAATGGTACTTACTACCCTGAGGTTGTAATACTCTTAATACAAGCAAAGAGGTAAGTGTAGATACAGTATGAAAGAAGATACAAGACTGAGTCTTCAGGTACTCCAGTATGAAAATATTATAGAAGAGGAAGAACTGACAAAAGAGGAAGAGGAGGAATTATACCCATATTGATCTGAAATTTGCTCCCTCAAGTTGAAGATGATAGAGGATAAAAAAAGGCTGAAAGAGGAAGGACAGAATAGGGAATTAATGCAAAGCACAGCTGCATGTACAACGTACCCTTGTCTTTTCCTATAGAGACAGAGAAAGAAAAGATATGAATGTAGATGGGAAATTAATATCCTAAGTATGTTAAATCTAGAACTTGCCCGCCTTTTATATGTCAAATTGTACATGCACAGATTGACTTAGAAAGCATTATTGAAATTATCTAATGCAAAATGCAGTATTTCATTTATGAAGTCACATGTACTCAATATATTTTTATATGTGGAACTTCTAGCATATTCTCAATAAATAGTTGTCAAATGATTAATATATCACCCTTGCTCTTTGTTGAACTTTTTTTGTTCTTTTGTATTTTTAGTAGAAACTGGTTTTCTCCAGGTTGGCCAAGCTAGTCACAAACCCTTACCCTTAAGTGATCCACCCACCTTGGCCTACCAAAGTGCTGGGATTACAGGCGTGAGCCACTGTGCCTGGCCTGTTGAGGATTTTAATATCGTGTTTAAAGCTGTTCTCTTGACATAATGAAGATATATGAAAACTTTCTTCAATACTTTTCCTCAAGACATATGTATCTATTGGATCAGATGCCAGTTTATTGAGACATACATTATATTTAATAATTACTTGTCAGTATTCACTGGCAGGTAGACACAGTGGGTGTGAATTTTCTATTTATCTTAATTCTGGCTGACTGGCAATTGTAGTCAATGAAACAGACATTGAAATTATGAATATCTTCAAAAATGAGATGGATTGTATTAATTGGATCTAAGTAATCTCGATTCAGCTACAACTTCAATGTACATGTATTTATAAATACTAGATGAAACTGGAGATAATGTCAGTGACCATATAGAATGTTTCCTTCTATCTGTGAGGAGCAGAGAATAACTAACAAAACTGAGCCTTTGGAGTTTTGCTCACCAGGATAGGAGGAGACGGTGTTGATGCGAGTCGTCGTGAGGATGCCCACGCGGGTTGCCCTGTGGTTCTTCATGCACATGCAGATGCATATGGCAATCCCAGCAACGACCCCCATGATAAATACTATTCCGAAAACAATGCCTGCAATTGCAGTGCCCCTAAAAAGAAAAACAAGTACGTTTACTACAAAGGCTTGTAAGCATTCTTTAGACTTTCTAGTACAGCTCCATGATTAAAGGACAAGTGTTTCTTTACAAATATTCTTAAGGATAATGTTAAAACAAAACAAAACAAACAAATTCCCTGAATTGGTAAAACAAATAGTCTGTATTTCGATAGATAAGAAAATATTATAAAAATCCTCTTCTAGCACAGTTGACCAACTCATCATTCAGATTCTGGTTCTTAAAATTCATGTTTTGATACAAAGCACAATTATCTAGATATGCTCTCCAAAGTAATAATTTAAAAATCCATTCTGCTGAGTATCTAAACAGCAAAGAATTTATCTATTGGGTATAGTGTGTATGTGTTTAATGAAAACAACTTTGTAGATGTCAGAATATTAAATAAAACTTAACACTCGTTCCTGATTAAAACTCTTCATAGAACAAGAATGTGTTTATAAATAAAAGAAAACCAAACCAAACATATTTTAAACTACTCACAGAACAGTTGTGACAAACTGTTTAAGTATTCTCATTAAATTCAGGAAGAATGTAAATAAAACTTCTATTTCTATTAATGTTAATTTTTGTTCCCTAGAAAGTTTAACTCAGGCAACAAAACCATAAATAGAAAAAAAGGCCGAACAGCATAAAAGAGTCAACATTATGATTGTGGGAAACATAATTTGTAGGTATCTACATTTTTCCTCTCTTTTGAAAAGCAATGGGGAAATCTTTATTAAAATATACATTTTGACTAAGTAGCATCATCTGTAGCAATGCTCCCTAAGGAAACGTAGCACATATACACGAATATTATAACGGGGTGTTCGTCACAGTGTTGCGGCTAATAGCAAAATAGGGGAAACATCCTGACATCCGTAAAAGGAGGACTGACAGAAAAAAATTCATCAGAAAATGAATCTTATATATTGATTTAAAAGGGTGATGAGATCTACATGAATTGAAGCGAAATGTTCATGATACATGGTTAACTTAATAGTAATACTATTACTATTGATAGTAATTCCTATTCATTCAATTGATTAGTATTAGCTCCAGTTCCATCCACGTGCCTGCAAAAGACACGATCTTGTTCTTTGTAATGGCTGCATAGTATTCCATGGTGCATATGTACTACATCTTCTTTATCCAGGCTGTCATTGATGGGCATTTAGGTTGATTCCATGTCTTTGCTATTGTGAACAGTGCTGCAATGAACATTTTCATGCATGCGTGTCTTTATGGTAGAATGCTTTATATTCCTCTGGGAATAAATTAGTATTGAATTGAATTAGTATTAACTGAATACTAATTCAATTAATTACTATTTTCAATACTTACTAGTACTGAAAACTAGTAGTATTGATAGTAATTCGTATTGAATGGAAAAGCAAGTATTAACAGGATACTACCAGTTATAACAGAATAATTGCCAGGAGGTAAAACTGTATTTCTATGTATCAAATTTTTTACTATCTATAGTGATGATCTTGTAAATATGAAAATATAAAAATATTCACTTTCTTATTCGCATATTCACCAAAAGCAACCACTTCAAAGCTTTCGGTTTTTTTTCTAATGCCCTTTCTCCTATTTCTCAATATTATTATTACATTCTTTTATATTTTTTGTTTTTATACATTGTTTATTGGCTCCTTTTCTAGTATTTGGGAATGTAGATCTCTCAGACAAGCTTTATCCTTGGTTAAATCAGTCTTCAGTATTTATATTACCATACATTTGCTATCTGCTGAGCCGCCAAGCAATGTACCATGGTTACCTTGTGTTTCTTACACAACTTTTATTTTTAAACAATTTCCATGAGTTTTTACTTTTCCATATACATATTGACCTCCTCTCCTTGCAAAAATTCCTAGGAATCTTTCCCACGTTATCAGTAGCTTTTGCATCCTCAAACATGGTAAAAGAGCTTGTCAGTTCTGTTCTGTTCTCATGATTTCCTTCTTACAGCAACTAAGTCTACTGGTTGTTCTGAACCTGGAACTGTTTCCCTTGAGCCCTGTTTGTTGGTCCTCACATTTAGTTTCTGGACCCAATTCCTGCTAATTCTTGGTGGACTGCATTGTTTGCTGAAGCACGTTCCTGAATGGCTTCTTAAAAATGGACTAAAAAAAAGATTTTTCAAGTCTTTGAATGCCTGAAAATGACCTAATGCTTCACTCTCACAATTGATGATTCATCTGTGTATGAAATTCTAAACTGAAAGACATTACTTCTTAGAAATGTGCGGGCACTGTTCATTGTCTTCTAGAATTTGGAGCTGCTGTAAGGAAATCCCATGACATTCTAATTTTTTTCTTTGTGTGATACCATTTTTTCCTTTTCTTTCTTTCTGGAAGCTCTTAGCATTTTGTTTTTACTCTTGGTATTCTAAAATTTCATAATGTGTCTGGACTTAAATATATATATATTTTGCCAGGCCCTTATGATTCTTTACGTCTGGAGGCTTATGTCCCTCAGTTGTTTTCCATACCATGTTAATTTTTAAACAAACTTTCCCATACAATGTTGATTCTTTCTTCACTATTTTCTGTGTTCTTCTTTCTGGAATCTCATTCTGAAATGAGCTTCTGAATTTTCTGGACTGATTCTCTAATTCTTTTCTTAAATACTCTTTTTAAAATACTCTTTCTGGAGAATTTCATTGACTTTATCTTCCAAAGTTGTACTGAGCTTTTACATTTTCGCTATCTTAGTTTTAATTTTGGGGTGCTTTATCTCATCCTCTATTGCAACCCACTCTCTGTTTTTAGTGTCTTGTTGTTTCCATTGACGCAGTCCCTTAATCTTTGAAAGTACCAACGATATATTCTTTGATACCTTCTCTACTGTTTGTATTTCCTCTGTCCTGTCTAGGTTCTTTTTTATTGATTGTTCATTTTGATCTCATTCATGTTTGATGTTTTCCTCAAATGTCTGGTGATCCTTGAATTCGCTCCTATTTAAAAAAAAAAGGCTCGAAGTATCTGCTTGGAAGTTCAGTGTGCAAGCCAGAATTTGACAGGTGAACTCCAAAGAACAGGACAAACAGTCCCCATAGATCTTTTCCTTGGGGCTATTCATTTTTCTCCATGAAAGGATTCTCCAGTTTCATACGTGGGGAGCATCAGCCTGACTGGCAGTCAGTATCCCAGAGCTTGGAGTTTTACTCATAAGGATATGAACTTTCATGAAATCCTAATGCTTTCATCTCAGAGACCCAGTCTCTGGTTCTGCTGTGACTGCTGTCTTTCTGGCTTCACTTAAAACTTACTGGTTTAAGTCTTCACAAACCATTCTTTGTGGTTTCAAAGCATGATCTCTGAAGGCAGATCACCTAGTACCAACCATAGCTGGGGAACCTGGGGCATGCTGCTCGACCTCTTTGTGCCTCAGTTTCCTCATTTATAAAATGAAGGTCAGTTTGGTGCGCATTTGACTCTCTTCCCAAATTTCTTGTCATGAGTCTTGTGCTCCTGGACTATCTGCTGGATAAATAGTCCCTATTCTCAGTGGCACCTGAACATCTATACTATGTTTTTCTGAGATCGGCCATAATTTTTTACCCCAAACACTGGGGCCAGACCTGTCTCATAGTCAGAAACTTTCAGATTTTTTAAAGAAAATACATACACTATACGTTGTGAAATATTCCCAGAGGCAGCATCTTGAGAACATTTATCTTCCTACAGTGAAGGTGGGAATATTAGCGGTTAGATTATATGGAGACTAGAAAAAAATCCCCGGTTTGTTCAGGTCAAATGTTGCCACCAGCTGACCTTTATCTGCAATTCTGAAATCTTCAGAAAACTCTGAAGAGTGCAAGTGCAGATAAGGGATTATGAAGCTGTATTTATACTTTCCAGAGGGTATTTTCTCTCTAACATGTTTCCCCACTCACATACAAAAATAGAATGTCATTGAGAATATCAATATACTCCTTTAAAATACTTCTATAGGCATTTTTACTTTGTTGTTAAGATGGCAGACTGTGAGCCTTATTTGGATGTGTTCCTATTAGTAATCAAAGAATAACAGAGTCTAGTCATTTAATAAGTAAATGTTTTCAAGAAAAAAGATTTATGAAAGGAGATAATTTGAAGTAAGAAAACGAAAAGTAATCTGGAAACTTCCTTTGTTGTAAGTTTCAGGTCCAAATAAGTTAAACTGGAGGGCTTAATTTATGTTCCAGAAATAATCAATGGCCCAGTTATTCAGGCATAGTTTCCGAACTATGTGTTAATGGAAGCTGTTAAGATATCAAATTGGGACATATTTACATACATTAATTCTTCTTCTAAATAGAGGAAAGTAGAAAATTAGTCACATTTTGTTTCCTTGTTGGCAGCTCCAGCAAAAGTGCCTGCTCTTGAGGTCAATAATGAGGTTGCAACAAATGTATTCAATTAGTTTTTTTGATTAAATCATGATGTTGGTGCCCTTGATACTTTGATACCCATTAGCAATCGTAAATTAGTTATTTAAGACATGGCAAGGATAAAATTTACAGCATTATTTACTTTGTTATTAATAAAAAGAAACAATAAACAAATAGTAACCTTCCTGCATATAAATAATTGACTCAGTCAACTATTGGAAAGTGAGACGCTATTAATTTGAAAAATCTGGCATCAATAAAACCTTGAAAAAATTTCAGGGAATGCATTTTTTTTAAATGCTTTGCAAGGTTTGCATATTTTCCTCTCTTCTTTTAAACTTGTATTTTAAAATAATTATAAATTCACAGAAAGTTGTAAAAAGAGTACAGAGAGAGCTCATGTACCCTTCACCCAGTCTCCCCTAATGGTTATATCTTAGGTAACAATGACACAACATGAAAACCAGCAAATTGACATTGCTATAAACTGTACATATACTTCCATGTCATTTTAGTACATGCACAGAGTCATGCAGCCACTACAGCAAGCAAGGTACAAAACTATTCCATTATCACAAAATATTTCCCTTGTGCTACTACTTTGATTTATGGTCATATCTAACATGCCTTCTCTCTGCTATCAATAACCCCGGGCATCACTAATCTATTTTCATTTCTATAATTTAGTCATTTCATTTTTTTTTTTTTTTTGAGATGGAGTTTCGTTCTTGTTACCCAGGCTGGAGTGCAATGGCGCGATCTCGGCTCACCGCAACCTTCGCCTCCTGGGTTCAGGCAATTATCCTGCCTCAACCTCCTGAGTAGCTGGGACCACAGGCACACACCACCACGTCCAGCTAATTTTTTGTGTTTTTAATAGAGATAGGTTTTACCATGTTGGCCAGGCTGGTCTCAAACTCTTGACCTCAAGTGATTTGCCCATCTCGGACTTCCAAAGTGAGGTTCTGTATATTTTGCTTTTGCTGCATAAGGTGTTTTAAAAATGTTCATTAGATCCTGTTGGGTGGTGAAGTTGTTCAATTTTTCCATATCCTTGCTCATTCTCTTTCTAGTTGTAGCAATTGTTGAGAGAGGGGTGTTGGCATTTCCAATTATAATTGAAGATTTGTCTATTTGTCCTTTCACTTCTATTAGTTTTTGCTTCATGTATTTTGCACCTCCTCTGTTGACCTTAGCTGATGGACCTTGGGGTCTGGTTGTGTGTGTGTGCTTTTTTTTTTCCCTCTGTAGTGTCAAATGGTTATTGTCTAAAAGTTTTCAGACTTGGTAGGCTGCCTCTTTCTGGTTCCTTTGGTTAGAGGAATCCCCTGGGGGGGGTTCTTATTGTCTGAGCCCTTTGTTATTTCTGGGTTGGCAGCTTCTTTGACTCCAGATCTGAGATAATGGAGGCAAAAAGGAAACCCACACAATTCATGGTTATGTTGTACTTCAGACCACGAGGTTCCTAGCTCTTCTGCCTTCTTCTTTTTACTTTTCAGATTTTTCTTTTATGTTTGTCTCATATACAATGTCTAGGAGTTTTAAGCCATACTTGGAAGGAGGAATAGAGAGAGGTACATCTACTCCAGTAATGTATCTCTGAACAATAAAATACTATAATAAAAGATATTGTTTAAAATTGTAAAGTTTTTTTTTTGAAAAGTACAAGTAATATGATAGTGAATATCTTTTAAGACACAGCTTTTTAAACCTACTGCTTAGTAGGTTTTTAGGGTAAAACAACGTGCCATGGGCCTACACACATCCTATGATTCTGGACCTTTCCTTATGCATATTGAAAATGCTAAAAAAATCTTTACTATAATAATGTACAAATTAAGCAATTTGAACCACATTTGTCAAACTCTTATGGAACTATCTTCTACAAACTCTTTCATTATAATAAAAGAAGCACATTTTCTTACAGGAATTCATCAATTCTTAACACAAATCAAAACTGAAATGGTATTATTTTCAGGGAAGGAGAAATATAACTTCTTTTTGATGCTGTTAATTATTTTTATTTTAACTGCTGATTATCACATAAGGTACATTGTGGGTAAAGAGCTAGGAAAGAACATTGTTTTTAGAATGCTACTATAACACCTTTCATAAATACTATTATAATATTTAAGAAATTATCTTGTCATGATATTTAACAATTTTCTGTGAGCTTAGCATCAAAAAAAGTTCAGCTTTCATGCTTACATCAACAATCAGCAGACAAGGAAAACCAACCTTTTATAAGCAAATTATTCTTTGATATTGTTCATTACAATTATTCTAATAATGAAAGTTTTTTAAGTCAATTTAATACAGGAGTAGGCAAACTAAGGCCATGGCCAAAGAGGGCAATAGTTTGTTTCTGTAAATAAAGTTTTACTGGAATGGAGCTATGACCACCCATTTGTTTACATGTTGTCAACATCAGGCTTTGGTGCTGAATAGTGTGAAGTGACCACATGGCCTACAAAGCCCAAATATTTACTATCTAGCCCTCCATAGAAAAAGGGTAGTATTTCTCCTCTTCTTGGATATGACCCAATTTACAAATGCATTTTATAAAACTGTGAATCAAAGGGCTTATGAATATTCTACATAGTAATTTAGTAACAGTAGTCCCAATAAAATAGAAAAATTACAAAGGCCATACAGATATTTGATACTTACATAAAAAGTGGAGAAAGTTCTAGAAAATTTTTTTAGAAGAAACTTCCATATGGAAATCAGAATTTTTACAGAAGCATGTAAGTCTAATGTAAAAGTGTCAGAAGAGTTTTCTGGCAAAAGTAACCGTAACTTCAAAAGAATAAATTTAAATTTATTTATGTTTTAAATAAAATTAAAATAAAAAATAAAATACAAGTGAAGCCAAAGCATTTTTATCTTTTGTTAAAGAAGGGAATATTTAGTAGCCTTATTTATTTGTGATGATACACATGAGATGAATTGAAGCAATGATAAAAATCCCATTCCAACTATAGGACTGAAAGTTGACAGCACACATGAGAATAAATCTTGGCAAATTCTCTATGAGACTATTCCATTTTCTCAATAATTCATTCTTTTGGCCAATTCATTAAAATATTGTAATACCCTTGAATACAATATTTTATTACAAAATCATTGGCAATTTTAGTAAAACTTTGACTTGCTTAACTTAAAAATAATACATTTTCTTCTCTGTTGCTTAAATAAATAAAACACTAGAAAAACAAACTCAATGGAGTATAATTTTCAATATTAACAGTATTTACTTCTATTAATAATTGTAGGATCTTAGAATTATCTCTATTTCTGTCTTTATCCCTATGAATCTAGTTACATGTATGTCTACGTATACCTGTATCAAATAAGAAGAAGACCATAATTTCGAATGGTTAATTGTTATTAAATATTGTTACTATTCCATGTGTAAAAAGCTTAGGAAGTTAGGAATAGGAACAAAAATCCATATAATTTTTTCAGTAAGTCTACATTACTTGCAAAAAAAAGTCTGCAAAATCCAAATATGCCAAAAATGTTTATTTTCCTTTTTTTTTTTTCCCATTCTGGTGCCTCCCCTTAATAACTTCACTCAACATATCCTCTTTCTTGGGGCTTTATAGGTAACTTCTTTCTGTTAGCCTCATGATAATAAAACTAGAAACTAATATCTCTTTGAATGAATAAATTTACATGATTTATTGACTCAAGCCCTGTGAGAGAGACAATTGTGTACCCCAATATTCATTTTCTACATTTTCCTTGATAAAAGAACTCTTGAGTGTTGACTAAAATAAAGACTACATCTTCCCCTCCCTCCCTCCCTTCCTTTTTTTTAGACAAGGTCTAACTGAGTCACCCAGGCTGGAGTGCAGTGGCTCACTGAAGCCTCAACCTCTGGGCTCAAGTGATTCTCCCACATCAGCCTGCCTAGTAGCTAGCACTATGGGCACACATCACCGTGGCCAGGAAATTTTGTATTTTTTGTAGAGACGGAATTTTGCCATGTTGCCAAGCTGGTCTCTAATTCCTGAGATCAAGCAATCTGCCTGCCTCAGCCTCCCAAAGTGCTGGGATTACAGACATGAGCCACCATGCCCGGCCAATACATCTCCCAGATAGCCTTAAAGCTAGTGTTTTTTTTTTCATGATAAGTTTGGAAAATAAGTTGTAATAAAATATTTTGTGTCAATTCTCAGGAAACCTCCTTAAAAGATGGCTGGAATGGGATTTTTCTCCCATTTTCTAGCTTACCTTCCTTTCAGCTTTCTGAAATATGGGTGTAATGGCTGAGCTCTAATCTCCAAGGTAGACCATGCCATATCCTAGGGAGATTATATATATATATATATATATATATATTACTGTGTGGATACCAAACATCATTATTTGATTAGTTGTCAGTGTAGCTTTGAGATTGTACAACATAGCATACCATGTCAAAATCTAAATGCAGTAAATCATAGTTGCAGAAGTGTCTAGAACATCTTAATGCTATGTACATTAAAGTGATTCATTTAACTGTTTATTTAACAGCAATATTTGGAAAAGCAGTTCTGACTCACACTGAAATAGGTATAATTGTATCCCTAATGACAACATGGAGATGCTATATCAACTCCAGTTTCCTTTGCATATGAAGAAACAAACTAGTTTTTTAAAAATAAAACGCCTTAGGTGTTTGATTTATCCCTCAGTCATTTTGCCTACAATTCTAAATGACTGCCACTAGACAGCAACGTTCATGACTTCACTCATTAATTTATATTGAACAGCTGGGATCACACCTGTAATCCCAGCTCTTTGGGAGGCTGAGGAGTACTGATCCCTTAAGCCAGGAGTTCAACACAAGCCTGGCCAACATGGTGAAACCCTTCCTCTACAAAAAATACAAAAGTTAGCTGGTGTGTGGCACACACCTGTAGTCTCATCTACTTGGTAGGCTGAGGTATGAGAATCAATTGAACCCGGGAGGTGGAGGTGGCAGTGAGCCAAGATCGCCTCACTGCACTCCAGCCTAGGCGACAGAGTGAGACTCTGTCTTGAAATATAAAAAGATAAAAAGAAATACATATTAAGCATCACTATGTGCTAGCACTATTCTGGGTACTACTATACAAAGTATAAATGATACATAATACTTGACTTTAAGGATTTCAGAGCCATGTACTAGATAGTAAACAAAGAGATTTTGAAGGTCATCTATCTCCAGGCATAGGAGACTACGACAAGACAACAATGAAATAATTTGATCATACTCAGCAAAAAAGAATTGATTTCCTTTTTAAAATATAAATATAATACATCAAAGAGAGTAATAATAATTTCTTAATGCTTCTCCTTGGATACATGCAACAGGTTTTTGAACCAGAGGGTACTTTTGGGACATTGACCACAACTCATGTGTTTCGAAGGTGAGAAAACAAAATTATGTGAGGAGCTCAAATAAAATAGTTGCCAAAGTTCTCCCAGCTAGTTTGGTGGTGGAGTTAAGACTGGAGTTTGGCAGTCCTAATTCTACCACACAGCTGAGTAGATTGCAATGGCCTGCCTTGCCCTCATTTTCTTATCCACTCAACAAATGCTTGTGTCTTCACTGTGCCACTCTACTAAGCACTAGGCATGTAAAGATGAAAAAGGAGGAAGTAGAGAAAGAGAGGAGTAAAGAATTCCTGGAATGTCTGTGAAATTAAAATATATATATATATATAATTGTATTTTAGGTTCTAGGGTACATGTGAAGAACATGCAGGATTATTGCATAGGTACATACATGACAATGTGGTTTGCTGCCTCCATCCTCATCACCTATATCTGGCATTTCTCCCCATCTCCCTGCTCCTCTGTCCCTCCCCTAGTCCCCCCCAACAGACCCCAGTGTGTGATGTTCCCCTCCCTGTGTCCATGTGTTCTCATTGTTCAACACCCAACTATGAGTTAGAACATGTGGTGTTTGATTTTCTGTTCTTGTGTCAGTTTGCTGAGAATGATGGTTTCCAGGTTCATCCATGTCCCTACAAAGGACACAAACTCATCATTTTTTATGGCTGCATAGTATTCCATGATGTATATACGTCTGTGATATTTAAGATCTAAGACCGATGACTGATCCAGTGGGGGAGTGAGTGAAAGGCAAGAGTGTAGAATGCCTTACCTCTGGGTGATTGCATTCTGCCACACAATACAGTCAATCAAAATGTGTTGACATGAAAAATATGAAACATGCAATTATAAACTAGATTTAAATAGATACAGCCACTGCACACAGGCTTTCCTTCCTTTCTCATTCCAAACCTAAAAAATCCTCATTTGCTTCTAGATATAATACTCTCATTTAGAATGCATTGCCATGATTCACTCTTTTGAAGTAACCTTTGCTGAAACTTCCTACTGAGCTAATTACCTTAACTTGCTTATGGTGATTACTTTAGACAGGACTTTCTTCCTTTACATTCTGTACCTTTCTGTCATGTTTTGAGAGGAAAAAAGTCACAAACTAGTTTTTTAATAGTGCCTACAAGGATTTCTATTGAAAGTCCATTTGTTGAGATTTAAGTCCTGAGAGTATCCAAGACTTAAAAGATTGAATGTGATTATGAAAATTCACAGCTAATCTTCTTTCCCTTCCATTGACTCTAAGATGGAGAGTTTCAAATAAATATTGAGGTTCACACAGTCAATGACTTGGCAGAACAGCATCTGCTTTTTGGGGGCAGCTGGATATTTAAAGATTTAATAAGGTTCCAATAAAACTGAGGTTGATATTGGAGATTGTAAACCTTTCCAAAATAACTTTTGAAGGAGGTACAAACTTTGATGGTATAGTAGATCCTGGGTAATGAGCCCACATGCCTAACCCAGTGTCTTCTCATGTGGTTCTACTGATGGCTTGTCTATACATTACAAGCTGGCCTGCCCACCCAGACCACTGTGATCAGGCAAAGAATCACAGTGATCTAGGTGGGGAGGCCAGCTTGTAATGTATAGACAAGCTCACAAGTTTCCATTCTCTGCTGAGTCAAGCCTGTGATTGATCGCTGTCTGCTGGGGAGATCTCCTATTCTAGGGCTGTCAATGATTTGCCTGGTTCTGACGTTTATTATCTGCACACAACTCTCATGAACCTGAGGCTTCCCAGACCCAACAGATGCTACCCAGTCACACCTCCTTAAATGTCCTGCTCACAGCTTCACCTGTGTCAGCCTGATGTGATTGATTGGAGCTGTCATAATTTAGCTTCCTCTTAGGATCTGGTTTCATGCTCATCAAAATTCACAAACAACCTATTTTCATCATAGCATCAATATCATTCTCTTTCACTACAGATGCTGCTAATACACAGCTCCAAATAGTTTCTGAGTTTTATGTCTTACCATTATCCATTAGATCTTAATCCTGTCTTATTCCAGTAGATACAATCCCAGAGAAGGAATGTGATTGGCCTAGCTAGAGTTGGGGACCCACCTTTATATCAATTCACATGGCCAAGGCAAGGGATACTGTCATTGGCCTAGCTCTTATTAGATACTTGTCCCTAGACCTGCCAATTGTAACCACTGAAGAATGACATGAAGGAAGTAGAGGTGCTCAATTTAGGAGCAGAGGCAGGGGAATTGGCAAACGATGACACAGACATTCACACACACTGCAACTTCGTATGGTTGGCATTATTAGAATTCTAGGTTCAAGTTTGAGTCTACAGATATGAGCTAGAATTATAAAGAATGAATGACAGAGACAAATGCCTTTGAATCTCAGTTCCATTTATCTTTCACCTAAACATGTAAGTTGTACCACAAAATCAGAAAGGTAGCTTTGGGCAAGTTTGCAGGCATGAGACTATGAAGAGTTCTAGTGGCCATCTGTTCTGGCAGACCATATTTCAGAAAAATAAATTAATCTCAAGGTCGAAGAGAATCATAAATTACGAGGCACAAAACTTTTTTTTTTTTGAGATGGAGTTTCACTCTTGTTGCCCAGGCTGGAGTGTGGTGGCGCTATCTCAGCTCACTGCAATCTCTGCCTCCTGGGTTCAAGTGATTCTCCTGCCTCAGCCTCCCGAGTAGCTGGGATTACAGGCAACCGCCACCATGCCCAGATAATTTTTTTTTGTATTTTTAGTAGAGATGGGGTTTCTCCATGTTGGTCAGGCTGGTCTTGAACTCCTGACCTCAGGTAATCCACATGCCTTGGTCTCCCAAAGTTCTGGGATTACAGGGAAACATTTTAAATATCTCTAGCCTACATATGATGTTGGAAATTAAAGGAAGACAAAGACTGGAAAAGACACATGCACATGCATGTGATTATAATGCATGGGATTAAATGAAAATTGGGAAGTGTACACTAGGTTCTATGAGGGCAGAGAGGACAGCATCTATCAAATGTGTTAGCTTGTGTGAGAGTGTGTGTGAATACAGATTGGTTGTGTGTGAGAGAGGTTGTGTGTGTATGCGTGTGTTTGGGGGTTAACTGAGGGAGTTATCCCTTTCTGAATCCTAAAGGAAGAATAGGAATTAATCAAAGAGAATTGATGGCATTAGAGCAGAAGCACGTTTCTTCACCAACATTTAACTATCACATCAAGTTAAATTTTGGTGTGATAATTAACTGCAGTCCAACAAGAACAAAATTCTATGAATATTGACTAGTTTCAGATCAAAAGAACACAGAAATGCCATAGGAATGTAATGTATCATGACGTGCTTAAGGGACCATGAAAAGTCAACAGTTGCTGGAATAGAAAAGAAGGACGTAAGGCTGGAGAATAAGCAGAGGTCTGGGTGAGGTCTTCTAGATAAGGAAAATCTTTAATGATACTGTAAAGGATTTGAACTTTTTATTGGAGTTAATGGGAAACAAGTGAAATGGTCTAAGCATGGATAAGTTTAAGGGTAACATGGAGAGTGGATTTGATATGCACCAGACTGTATCCAGTCATTCTAATTAAGACTGTTGTAAATATCTGAACAAAAGATGGTAAAAGTCTAAACTTGGCAATGGCTGTGGGACAAGAAAGAGGGTGGGGAGGAAGCAATTCAGGAACAACACTGAAGGTAAAGTAAAGTTAGTTGTGTCTTAAAGTTATCAAGTTCAAACTCCTAGAGGACTATTATAACTCTATGCTACCCCGACTCACCCAAAGCTATTGGACACTCCTAGTATTTAAAAGTGACTAAGTCTGGAGGAAGTTTATTCCATTGTGGAATAACACCCTGTATGTGTATGTGACATTTTAAGGTGAATCTGATCTACTAGAGCTCTTACTGCTCCTAAAGGAGCGATCTCTGGAGAAGGAAGATTCTGACACTTTGTAGGAAAAAATGGATGGACCAGGCCCAGAAAGGCATCATAAAGAGTGCAGGAGATAAACTTTGCTTATTCTTATTGTTACTCGTCTGACTTTACCCACCTTTGTTTTCCAAAGAGGAACATGTTTGTAAAAGGCATATCTATGCTTTAATACTGCATTACATAAACTTTTAGCATAATGAGCATGCTTAGATAGGAGGTTTGCTTTCCTTGTATTACCAGTGATTCTTAATTGTCCTTCTCTGAAACTAATGTTTTAAACTTCTGTTAAACATAAATTAAAAATAATAATCTTTGAGTTATTCTTAGATTGCTTCATGCAGTCTGATCTTTCCATCCAGGTCTTTGTGCAGTTGGAATTTAATTGGATCAGACAATGCCTGAGGTTCCCTTCAGCTCCCTAGTACCACAACTAATTAGCAGAAATTCTACTTTAATAATACAGTTGCTGCAGGTCAAGAAAGAAAAGCAAAGCAGAGATGGAAATCTCAGCCTAATGAACATTGAAAAAATATTAGATGTGAGTTAAATTTTGGTGTGATAATTAATTACAGTCCAACAAGAACAAAATTCTATGAATATTGACTAGTTGTAATTAACCTATATTTATTCATACAATTATTTTCCCCAACATCACCTTGAATTCTGAGGGGGGCGGAAAAGAGAATATCTTCTTTCAAGAATTCTTATGTATTGTCAAGATAAGCAACAATCTGAAGTTTATGGAGATGTAATAATCACCAAAGTAATATTAAATATCTTATATAAGTAATTATAACTGCATGTACTCATTAATATTATCTAGCTAACTTTTAATTACTTATTTCTAATTTAGAAAGATATAGTTTTGTCTCAAAAAACCTTGGCAAAAGATGGCTATACCAGAACACAGTAATTGGTGTGGAAGACATCTTGTGTGATTTTTTTTCCCTTAAGAGAGTAACAGTTTCAGAATATGTTATGAATGTATACAAATACTGGGACATCACATTGTGCCCCATAGATATATGGAATTACTATTTGTCAATTTAAAAGGGAGAAAAAAGTTTTAACAATCACATGTGTTAGAAACAGTTATTATACTGTGTTTGAATGTTTCACTGTATTCTTTGAAGTCCCTATGGGCCAGGGGGCTACGTGTAAGAGCAACGAATTACAGGGAACCTACCAGAGAGGAGATTTATACCAGGATTGAGCCATCAGAGTGACGGCTAATGAGCATGCAAAGATACACCACAGCTTTGTTTCTTTTCTATGTCCCAGAAGTCAGACAAACTGAATTCTATTTTGTGTACCAGGACAGGCAAAAGGGAAGAGGAACAGCCTGATAAATGATTGTTTTTCTGCAAGAGGAGCAGAAAATTAGTCAATATAAGCTGTGTAGACTGGGAGAATAAGGCAAATTGCAGTTATTCACATAACTTTTACTGCCTGTAACTTTTATTCCTATGTAGACAGGAGGAATAAGGAGAATTACAGTCTGGGCTATCACTTCAGATAAAGATTATTCTGATCACATTAATGCAGACTGGACAGAGAGAGGTAGATCTAACAGTGACAGGAATTAAAGGGGTAATAACCTTTAGATCCACAGATCCATCTAAATCAAGTGAGTGCTAGCAGCAAGCATGCAACAATTGGGGCTCGCCAAATATCCGCGAGAGACTTGACATTTCCCAGCTTCTCACGCGTCTGGGAAGGTCCGCCTAACTAACTTTTCCCAGCAGACTTAACGGAAGTGACGTTTACTTCCTGTCACCTTCAGCTGGAGTCTCTGTTTCCACTTCACCCCTTGTGCTCTTGGAGCAGGTCTGCGTGACTGGGAGCAAAGGGTTCCGGGTGGGCCAGCCCACAATATGGAAGGAGGTGGAGTCACACAGTCATGACTTGAGGGAGAGACACACGTGTGAGCTGTTGACTTGATCAAGAAATGAAAGCATATTGGGCTAAGCCACAGAGATTTCAGGGTTTGTTTCAGCAGCATAATCGACTTCACGATTAAAAGAAGAGGATGTGGATTCTGCTTACCAGTGTTTACATCCAGTTTCTACTACTATAAGCTCTGTGACTTCACCCCTCTTTAAGTGTCAGTTTTGGGGCCAGAATCTTGTTAGCAGATTGGGACATCAAAGGGGTTTCAACTCAGGAAACAAAATGGAAGCACTACTGTGGTGAATCCCTGGAAATACTCCATTAGAAGGCAGATGACACTTCCAAGGACTAGGGTGTGGCTGTTAGGCGTCCCCAGTTATTTAGCTGAATGGGCAGAGCAGGGCACCGAATTTGGTAAAGAATTTGAGAGCCAAATCCCTTTTGTCTTGGAGTGAAGACTATGATCCTCAACTCTGGCTTCAAGTTAAGTTTCAAGTAAATCACAAAAATGCTGATGTCTGAGCCTTGAGCCAAATCAATTAAATCAGAATCTCTGGGGACGAGATCCAGACATTGTTATATTTTTAAAGTTACCCTAGTAGTGCTAATGAATAGTTAGATTGGGAAGCCCTGAATTGATGTAACTAGGGGCAAATATTTTCACAAAGGGATCTAAAGCTTTTTTTTTTCTATTTGTCTCAATAGAAATTGGTTCAGGAAGCCTAGGATAGAGCCCAAGGGAAAGAAATATCAGGTGGACTTCAGATGTGTGGAACAGGAAAAGAAGAAGACTTTAGCATCAATCTCTGAAGAAAAAGAGAGATAGTGACTTAAGTCAAAATACTTCCACCAACAGAGATTATATGAAACAAAAACTGTGAATGAATATTACTATTATTTTCTTCTCAGTCTACTAAATGCATTTAAAATATGAGAAGAAATCATAGATGTACAAAATGAATACTGAACATAGAATCTTTTTTTTTTCTGGTAAATATACAAAACTAGTAAAACATTAACAACATGTTATAGAAATACAGGTGCTGAACAATTGCTGGCAATCTTTTCTGTTTATATATAGCCATTGAAGGATATGTTTGATTTTATGAAAATAGATCAGTGCATCCCAAATGGGGAGACTAGTGTAGCAAGCTAGAAATTTCCAAATTTGTTTAGACCAGATAAATAGAATATTTATTGATTTTTATCCAGTATTTATAGAATATTCATTCAGTATTCTATTGCTGACTTAACCCATATTCAGCAAGGAAGATCATTTCTCACCAAATGTGAGTGAATCTTAATGGAAAAGTATACATTAATTTCATTTAGTCACATAACTTTTATTGAAAAATTTTCCTTATTTTTGGACCATTACCATCTAGTGGGATGACAAACTTGAAAATATCTGCTGGTAATGGAAGATATTTGTTGAACAGTAACTTATTATTTAGTTTAGACAATTTAGAAAGTTTACCAAACAACACATAACTTTGCTACACTAAGTTGCACTGGTGACAAAGTTTTAAAATTTTCTTTACTTGGAATCAAAGTCAACTTTCTTAGTTAGTTAAAACCCTTTCCTACTAATGTACCCTCAGCAGGGGACCCTTTCCTACTAATGTACCCTCAGCAGGAAATTCAGATCACAAAAATTCCAGGCAACAACACTAATAACTTATTTTATAGAAACAGTTTTGGTTTATGCCAATCAATTCACCAGTCCATGATTTCAAAGACTGTTTCATCAATCTTGGATCAATCAAGTCATTGAACATAAAATAAGCCCTTTAATAAGAATTTGGATTTGATTCTATAAGAAAGACAAGGTCATTTTTAAAAAGAAAATCAGCTAGCGAGCATGCCATGAGAAGAATGCCTACAAAGAAAAATGGTTGCAGAGCCTTCAGCCCTGTTCCATAAATCTTGACTTTCATTTTTCCCTTCTGCTACTAGGAGATAGTTTGCTTCTTATATGGTTCCCTAAGGGAAGTTCCAGTACCACATGGGGCTAAGAAATATAATATGGTCTTTTACTATTTTAAATTCTAGTTATTAAAGTACCATGGACTCAGTGAGTATGACTCATATCCGTATGACCCACCTTAGAAGGAGTCAAACATACTGCCTTGTACAATAATATCCTAATAATGTAAAACTAATAATTAATTTTTTGGGGAACCCATCAATTTAGAATCAAAGTCCCTCTGTTACGTTGCAAAATGCCTACGGAATGCACATTCTTTTCTACATTGAAAGACAAGTGACAATTTCCCTTCAGCAGACTGTTATTGTAGCATCAATATGTGTAAATATTGATCTTATGCCCTCTATTGAATTAAAGTTTGAACTCTGTGTCTAATTCAGATGACATATTTCATTTGTGTCATGTGCATTTATTTGGTTTGAAATTTCAAGAAGCTAAATTTGGTGTCAGCTTTCCAAGATTTCTACCTTTTATATTTGCTAAGTTCTTGAAAAAGGGTAAGGAACACATCTCTTCATATATTCATTTACTACAGATGAAGTATCTAGTCAGTATTTTTCTAGGAGCTATGGATACAACAGTGATCTAGAAGGTGTCATATTTGGCCTCTCCCAGGGAGAAAGACAGACAACAAAAATAAGATCTTATTTGAAGGCCCTGTAGCCATTTTTCTTTGTAGGTATGCCTCTCATGCCATTCTTGCTATCTGATTTGCTTTTCAAAAATGACCTTGTCTTTCTAATAGAATCAAATCCAAGTTGAAAAGATGTTAAGGAAGAAGTAATTAAAATGAGATTTGAGACATCAGTTAGTCAAGGAAGAAGAGAAAGAGTATTCAAGGACAGGAAACAACCAGTAGGAAGGCAAAAGAGCACAAGCCTGTTTTAAGAGAGAAAAGTTCAATACAGCAAGTTCAGTATTCAGTTTTGATGGTAGGAGCGTGTTTGACAAATGGTTATGGATGGGCTTGGAGAATTAAGTCTAGCTTATGAAGGGTCTTGTGAGCCAGGCTAACATGAAGACTGGAATATAAGAATATCAGTGGGAAGAGTAGAGCCGTTGTATTAGTCTATTCTCACACTGCTCTATGGACATACCCAAGACTGGGTAATTTATAAAGCAAAGAGGTTTAGTTGACTCATAGTTCTGCATGACTGGCGAGGTGGGGGCGTGGGGCTCAGGAAACTTACGATCATAGGGAAGGGGAAGCAAACACGTCCTATTCACATGACAGAAGGGGAGAGAGAGGTGCTGAGCAAAGTGGGAAAAGCCCCTTATAAAACCATCAGATCTCATGAGAACTCACTCACTATCATGAGAACAGCATGGGAGTAACTGCCCCCATAATTTAATTACCTCCCACTGGGTCCCTCCCACAATGCATGATTATGGGAACTATAATTCAAGATGAGATTTG
Organism: Aotus nancymaae; assembly: GCF_030222135.1. Taxonomy (NCBI): domain Eukaryota; kingdom Metazoa; phylum Chordata; class Mammalia; order Primates; family Aotidae; genus Aotus; species Aotus nancymaae. The sequence continues at coordinate 30,144,773 of NW_026988435.1, forward strand.
GGTGGGTACACAGACCATATCAGCTGTGTTTCAAAATGATGTTTATAGAATGAAAAATAGATAATAAAAGTCAAGAATGGAGACAGCAACACCAATTGGGAGGCTGCTATGGTAACTGATGTAAGGAAAGGAATGGTCCCCCAGAAGATATGTGCATGTCCTAATTTCCAGAACCTGTAAATGTTAGCATATTTGGAAAGGGTCTTTGCAGGTATAATTACATTGAGGATCCTGAGGTGTAGGGTTCATACTGGATTGCCTGTATATGGTGATGAGTATTCTTGTAAGAGACACACAGTGGAGAGGTGACAGACAGAAAAAGAGAAGGCCATGTGACTGTAGAGGCAGAGATTTCAACATGAGCTGAGGAATGTTGACAGCAAAGAAACTGGAAGAGGTAAGGAAGGTTTTGCCTCTAGGGATTCCAGAGGGAGTATGGCTCTGCGGACACATCGTTTTCAGACTTCTGGTCCCCAGAGCTTCAAGAGAACAGATTTCTGTTGTTTTAAGTTAGAGTTTTTCGGTAATTTGTTATGGCAGCCACAGGTAACTAATACAGCAAGGCAAAAGCAAAACACGGGCAGAAGGAAAGGGAAATCTGGTGCATTTGGGTCACTGCACAAGTCCAATAGTGCAGGACCTAACAATATTTGTGAGTGAGAAGCTGGAAATGAGGTTGGACAGACAAGCAGGAGGTTATGCTTGTGAAAGGCTGCTAGGTCTGAATGCACGTGGTGTGCCAGCAGATCAGTGAGTGGATTAGACTGGCTGGAGGAGGATTACATTTTTGAGCAGTGGAAAGGAAAACTGGAAAGGGAAAAAGAGGGACAATGACGAGAACCCCCCCATTTTTTTTTTTTTTTTTTGCAGAGAAGGGGTCTATGGTAGTACAGAGAGAGAACTGGAAAGGGTTTGGGTGGGGAAATTTATACCCCACCCAAACTGGGGAAGGTCTTAGTTCCCTTGGCCTCTATCACAAATACCACACACTAGGTGATTCAAACAATAGACATTTATTTCTCATAGTTCTGGAGGCTGGGAAGTCCAAGATCAAGGTGCAGGTAAATTCGGTTCTTGGTGAGGACCTACTTTCTGGCCACTGTCTTCTGTGTCTTCACATGGCATAGAGAAGAAGCTTTGGTGGTTCTTCCTCTTTTTGTAAGTATCCTAATCCCATCATGGTCGGGGATCCACCCTCCTGATGTCTCATCTAAACCTAATTCTCTGTTAAAGGCCCCACCATCCTAATGCCATCACATTGGGGGTTAGGACTGCAATATATGAATTTTACGATGACATAAACATTCAGTCCATAACAGGCAAGAAGTTGGACTATGCATGCATCAAATGTGGGCCCCATAGGATAGAGAGTCAGCCTGGAACTCTTCTAGGTCCTGAGAGTACCACCTGGTAGGGCAATGGGCTACAACAGGAGAGCCTGAGTCTTTGTGAAGTGGATGATGGAAAGCCAGGGAGTGGCGCAAGGAAGAAGGGAAAGCAGACGCTTGTAGTGGATGCCAGCAGTGCTTCCAGGCCGGCAGGGGAGAGGTTGTGTCTAAGTCCTGGAGGCTGCTATTACAGAGGCCCAGTGGTTTAGGACAGTACTTAATGGGAGCTGACCAACAACTTTCCTCTTCTCTCTTTCTCTTTCTCCCTAACCACAGCTCTCACACTAGTGGCTCTGCACTGGGGGTGGGGAGGACTTCTGGGTAGGAAGAGAGAGCAATTGGCCACACCCTTCTCCCCAAAAGCAGGTGACCCATTGACTGCTGGCCTCAGCTGGAAGATGGGGATAAGCCTTGCATGGAGTTGGAAATGTTTACTGATGTCTTAGATTACACATTTAAAATTTCTGAATTACAGTATTTTGAGATGTAAAAGACTTGAGGACCAAGAGTAAGCAGGAAAGTCATAGATCTGTGAAACTTTCATGAGGGTAGAAAATTTCCAGTAAAACAATAGTGGGACAGAGTTGTGCTTTGCTTATCTATTAAGCATCATAGTTGTACCATGTACTATTTAGATTTTCAGAGAAAAGGATGGACATTTCCTCTAAGAAATCCTAGCGACTGACCTATTTCCTTAGAATAAAATCAGTAAGATGGAGAAGGCCTGTTCTGAATAGATGCTTCCCTACTTCTCTAGTGCTAAACTTAAGACACACAAATCACGTTGTGCAGTGCATTTGGTTAATTTTGTCACTTCTAATTCTTACAGAAAGTTTTATACAGAAATTTCTACAGCATCACAATCACTTCCATTTGTTTTCCCTAGCCAAGAGAGGTCTGTAACATGGCAAATACAAAAGACTCAGAATTGAAAACTGGAACTGAAAGCACTTTTCCACTCTGTTCACAAGGACTTTCTTTCTCCTCTTGGTTCACAACTTAATCTTTTGGTCTCATTTTCGTCTTCTGTACAGTGGAGATAATGGGTCCCAATTTCATTTTATGTTATCTCGATGGAAGGATTCCTACAGTTAGACTGAATGAAAACCTGACCAGTAATACCCACTTACCTACCTCTCTGAAGTGTGGTAAGAATTAATGACAGTTTGCAAAGTGTACTGCAGATGAAGAGCACACCAGGAGAGAAAGAGCGGTAATGAGTATTATTAAAAGTGTCAAAGGATAAGTGTATTTTAATGAATACGGATAAAAACATCCACCAAAGGATCTTGGCTTGCTTTCCCTAGTGCCTCAATCCCTTAGGGTAGAAAGAAATAAGTATAATATCTGAGTAGAAAAATAAAAGCAGTAAAAAAAATCTGTCACTCCAGGACATTAGTAGTGAAATAGTTTTTGCATTCTAAAATATTTCATCCTTAATTTTACAAATAAAGCACTGATTTATGTACCCCAAATCTAATGAAATCAAGCAATGTGTCTTGGAAATTTAGAAAAGTCTATATAAGAAGGGAAAGGACTAAAGGCAAAGATGTTCAGAAATTGAATCAAGCCAAATAGATCAAAGATACTCTGCTCCCCAATGCAAAAGGCAGCATGGGCAGAATTGACTTGCTATGTATAGACTTGAGGAAAGCTTTTTTTTTTTTCTCTTGCAAAGGAGATGAAGTGGATATATGAATGCTGCTTGCTCAGGAGGACAGTCAGGGAGTGGGCAAAAACGCATAGCAAATTTGACAGGAAGAGTAACTGATAGTTACTTTAGTTAGTTAAATTTATAAAGCAGTAAGAGAATAAGAAGTCACTTATGAAGTTAAATTTAAAGAAAGTTAAAGCCACTGTTTTCTTCCTGTACACAAATTATTTCAGGCTATGAACTCTCCAGCAAGTAAAGAATAAATTATTTTGGCTCTTACAATTTATCCTGGTCTTGACACACACAAGGGCAAGATATGACAGTGTCTATTTCTTCTAGAGGACTCCGATTCATTGTATACATAAGCAGGTGTCTGTAAGTCTCCTTATATAATATGGTTGGCTCCACATATTTTCTGCTTTCTATTGCTTGTCTCTATGTTGTAATATGCCAGGAAGCTATAGTGAATGTTGAAGAAGAGACTTTTTTTAAGTTCTCTTATCTTTTATATCTTATATGAAACAGGTGGTAGTCTGCTCCCATAGATGAATATTTCTGTGATGTATTTTTTCTTTTTCTTTTTTATTCACATAAGCTAATTTATTTTTGTCAAAGTGTTTGTGTTCTTCCCTATAGATGTGGTCTGAATGTATTTGCTATAGTCAAAAGTATCTATTTTATGCTTGATTCTGGAGCTAGGTGGAACAAGGAAAATAAAAGCAGATGGAACTCATGGTGACCTTAATGTTATCATTTCTTTTTTACACAAGGCTTAGTTTTAGAGCTGTTCTGTCGTTCACAAAACAATCAGTCTCTATGACAATAATTCTAATTTTGGTAGAGTAATTTTAACACCATTAAAAGCACTTGGAGAGACTTCATTTATCTGGGACATTAGTGAGATAATTTGGAACCTGTTCTTGAGTGGGGGACATACTTGAAAATATCTAAATCCTGCCTTCTTAGTCACTTGTTTCATTCTTTAAGAAAAGAAAACAGTAATTTGAGTTATGTGATCAAAATTAAATCAAAACTCTATTTAAAGAGTATATTACTGAGTATTATATTTTCTTGGTAAAAATTAAAATATTATTAAACAAATCTTGAATGAATAACTAAAAATCCCATATTTAATTTAATAAATTAATTATAGATTGAAAAATTTCCTTTTAAATACTCTCTTCAAGACAGTGTAATATTTGTATATATGTGAAATTCTTCCCTATTCCAAATTTACCATCTCATTTCTGTTCACTTTTGTGTCCACAGAGTATCTGCCTGGAAACCCTGTTGCCTGGAGACCAGTCTTGAAGAAATCCACTGCTGTGGCCTCTTAAAGATTTAAGACATCTAATGAAGAGCTGACAGAAATAATCAATTTCTGTCAATTTCTCCTCAGCAGGTAATATTTTTAAGTCACAGTAAAATATTTACCTGGATATAATCTATTCAGATAATCATAACAACTCAAATATAGGATGCAAAAGGAAAAAATACCTTTGGAAAATTTGAATTGTACAAATCCATACAAAAGGGAGATGGGGCAAAAAATAAAATCTGCATTTTCCTCATAGGAGAAGCTGTCAGGTCCTCCTATTAATTATTCTGATTTGAAAATTATTCAGAAAGGTTTCATTTATATTTTGAACTCTATTGTGTATTATCATTCTCTTTAGCCCAAAGGAAGTTTGAAGCAGAAATTCAATAAATGGCATAAGGATACTGGAAAAGTGGATGAAAGGAGACATGATGTAGCCAAAAGAATTCTATATCAACTTGAGGCATTCTGGAGAGGGTTCAAGAATCCAGCATATCTTAACAATGTCCAAACATCTTACAATATGATGGCAGAATTTGTCACCAGTAAGAGATACCAAGTGCAAATTATTATTATTAAAAAAATTATCTAAATTAAATTTTGTGGGTACATAGTAGGTGTATATATTTATGGAGTACATGAGATGTTTTGATACAGGCATTTAATGTGAAATACGTACATCATGAAGAATGGGGTACACATCTCCTCAAGCATTTATCCTTTCAGTTACAAATAATCCAATTACAACCTTTAAGTTACTTTTTTTTTTTTTTTTTTGAGATGGAGTTTCGCTCTTGTTGCCCAGGCTGGAGTGCAATGGTGCGATCTCGGCTCACCGCAACCTCCGCCTCCTGGGTTCAGGCAATTCTCCTGCCTCAGCCTCCTGAGTAGCTGGGATTACAGGCACGCGCCACCATGCCCAGCTAATTTTTTGTATTTTTAGTAGAGACGGGGTTTCACCATGTTGACCAGGATGGTCTCGATCTCTTGACCTCGTGATCCACCCGCCTCGGCCTCCCAAAGTGCTGGGATTACAGGCTTGAGCCACCGCGCCCAGCCAACCTTTAAGTTACTTTAAAATGTACAATTGTTATTGAATATAGTCACCCTACTGTGCTATCAAATAGTAGGTCTTATTCTTTCTATTTTTTTTTGTACCCATTAAGCACCCTCACCTCTATCCGATTCCCAGCCTCTGGTAACCACCCTTCTACTCTCTATGTCCATGAGTTTAATTGATTTGATTTTTAGATCTCAGAAAAACTGAGAACATGCAATGTTTGTCTTTCTGTGCCTGGCTTATTTCACTGAACATAATGATCTCCAGTTCCATCCATGTCCCTGATTATGAATTAATACATGGTAGAAGCTGTGCTCTGTTTAAGAAGTTAGGAACATATTCAGGCTATATTTTGCATTTGTGAAAGATGGTTAAAATATTTTTAAAATGTTTATGCTGAAAGGAAAAACTCCTGTAAACTAGAAAATTTATATGAATTAAAACATAGCTCAGAGATGAAATCTGAAAGAAAACATGGCCCCTCTTTGCTAAACTTCATAGTTTTGATGCCTTTAATTACACTTTGCTTTTCATATGATGCCTCAGGGTCACCAAAGTAAGGTAAATTATTTTGAATTAATATTTCTTCCAAAAACTTTTTACCCTCAAGCATGTAAAAAGTAAAAAGCAATAAAAGCCCAAGTTGCAAAGAAAGATGTGCTTCTACAAGAGAACTTGGAGAATGCTGGAAGGTGGTGCATTCCAGAGAGCTTAAGATTGAGCATTTCTGCCACATTTCGCAATGTGACCATGCATTGGCTGCTCAACCTGGCTAAGCGTCAGTATTTTTTTGTAAGAAAAATATACGTATTTATTGTACCTAAAGGTTGTTAAGAAGATTAAATGAGTGTGTGTATATAACCAGAGTGCCTGCAACATTAAGTGCTTAATGCACTTTAGCTATTACCCTTATCATTATTATCAAGTTAAATTAAGCCAATATAATCGTAAAGTTTGGAGACGGAGTTTCTGAGGGCAGTTGCAGAGCCACAAAGCTAATCATGAGCGGCTGTTTACAAAATGAAAGGAAGTTGCTGTTTACATAACACTGTACAAGGAGGACATTTGGAGAAACTAGGTTAATATGAAAAAGCAAACAAAAAAGGGTTTTAATACTTTTTGTAGGTGTGAGAGAAGAAATTGAGATAACATTGCATTAAGGAATTGTTTATTCTTATTCTTGAGAGATAGATAAAATCAAGGTACTACCCCACTTTTACCCTTTCTCTGCTCTGTTAATCCTTTATGGAGGTCCAATTCACACCAGTACAATCTATACATATTAAATATACTGCATGATGAATTTTATGATTTTACGTATATGCCCATGGAACCATGACCACACCAACATACAGAATGTATCTATCATCTCAATAGGCCCCTTGCGCCCATTATAGTCAATCCATCACCCATTTCCCAAAGGTAATCACTCTTCTGTTGATGATAGGATGGTTCAGATTTCCTTCTTAATCTAGAAAAAGGGCCCTTGAGAAATCTGAAGCCCTCTTTGTTTTCCCTAGCTAGACTTTAATTCTCACCCGTTAATTTTACTTTACTTGCATTCTAGGTCATCTTGCCTCTAGCCTAAAGTCATGCTCTCATAGAAATGCCTCTACTTAATTTATCTGCACTGTGATGTTCTTCTGACATTTAGGGGGCTTTCTCTTAACTATTATGTTAATGAAGTTTCACTGCACTTTCGGATTCACCAATACTATAAATACTATTCTTTTTGACTGTCATTGTATTGTGTTTTATAAAGCATCCTGGGCCAGGGCTAAGTAGGAGACAGAAGAGCTTTAAGAAGACATGAAGGTGAACCATAGGGGCAGCTACACTCTCAAACTCAACTTCCCTGAAGAAGGTTTTCTGGTTCTAGTGTCAAATCATGATGCAATACCAAAGTGAACTCAGTGTTTTTGGTATGAAGATCTTCATGTGTTTCCATCATCAGCATCTCCTGTGCTCTTAATCTGACCCAGGTGCTCATGCTGTGAATTCTTCCATTGTAGAAAAGAGTAACAGGTTCAAAAGATGCATGGACCTCTCATGGCTAAGGTCCCTAAGCCAGTCTAGGTGTGTGCCCACTTGCTAAAATGACCCTGATCCCTCATTCGGCCACTTGACCACTGGTAACTCTACAAGCATATGAAGCCCTTAGTGACCAGAAACAGAGGATCATGGGTTAAAGCTGATCACAGAGAAAGTGGAATAATTCATAATATCATCCTTTTCATCAGTACTAATAAGCTTTGAGCTTGTATTTTTCCATTCACTGCATGAAAATACCAACAGTATAATAATGCAACTTGGAAAAAATCAAACAGTAGCTGTGAAAGCCCTCAGCCCATAGGTTGCTGTGATTTGCACTTGAGTACGCTCAAGGGTTCATTTTATTTTCGACTTTAAAATTCACACTCAATTTTGACACATGAGACATATGTCTCAACTCCTTACAGTACCAATCCTGTAAAAACAGATGACTCAGCCACCAGTTATAACAGCATATTATTGCAGTATTCAACAAAACATGCCTTATGCCGACTAGAGAGAGGTTTCAAGTTGATGAGGCAAAAACAGCAATGTCCCATCTCAGAACATATGCTCTACTATAGTAAGGAAAAAAAGAGCCAAATATAAACACTAAACAATGTTTCATTGCTGAACTATAATCCCTTTAAAACATTGGGTGTCTTTACATTTCTCATTATTCTATTATTAATTTTAGAATGTGCTGTCTTTAATGCAATCTATCTTTATACAAATTTAAAAATTCAGATCTCCAGATCAACCAAGAAACCGGAGACTGATTTTTCTCAATGAGTTTCTCCTTTATACTCAAAGCATCTGATGAGGTCAGCATTAAGAAGAATGACAATTATTTAATAGCAATGGCTGTGAGCCAAAAAAGAATTACAAAGATAAATCAATCTGGGTTGATAAAATGGCAAAAAAAGAGGCAGTCACCTCAAGTAAGAACAAGTTCAATATTAAAATACTATTTTATTTTCAAGTTATCCAACAAACTGCTGAAAGAAATTACATTTTCCCTCATGAAGGAAATGACAATAAATGCCATTTTCTACCCACTGGGCATCGCAGGATAGGTATAGATATGACATCCTCCCAATTATGATAGTACCAGGCATTGGAGCCAGAATGGTATTTAGAATTATTAATTCATCCAACACATGTGAACACCTATTATGTCTGTGCCTTTGTTTTGGGGGTGTGACATACAAAGAGTTGTCTTGTTGAGATGACAGATGTAAACTCAAAGTCACTGCTGAAATAAAGTTACCTATGAGGGGTCATGAAGGTGAGGTCAAGGAAAACTTTGTAAATGACATGACACATAAACAGAGGCTGAAAGCAAAAGGAATTTGCCAGTTAGAGAAGGCCAGAAAATATCCCATCAGAGGGCATGACATTTGCAAAGTCACAGATGTGTGAAATAGCTTAGGATGCTTGGGAAACAACAAGCAGCTTTGTGTGGCTGCAGCAAATATTGCAATCCAGAAGTGGCAAGAGTTATTGCTAATAATGCAGGCAGAACTTGATCATGAGGGGTCTTTAAGCCCAAAGAGTTTAGCATATTCTTGTAGAAAGGGGAGTGACACAACCAGAAGGCCAGAGAGACAGTGGGGTTTGTTCTAGAAATTCACGTGAAAGGGAATAAGAACTAGATTTGAGGTTGGGTTGGACTGTGGGAAAGCTGAATTTGAGGGGTTATGTAAAAGAAAAAACTTTAGAAATGGTTTCCAATCTCTGGGGTTCCCGACTTAAGCAATCGTGGTAATGGGGGCTTTCTGAATGGAGTAAAGGAATAAAGGACACAAGTTCTGGAATAGATAGATAGGGATGGAGAATGATTTTACTTTTTGGAAACGCTGAGTGAAAGCTCTCTTTTGAGTATTGAGGTGGAAATGACAAAGTAAATAGTATTTAAGATCAATGCATTCACTCTATCATCACCTAGGACACTCCAAGTGATAGTTTCATACGCTATGAAATTGTATCCAACTATTTTTGATGATTTACTATGGAGATTCTGGAGAATAAAGATCCTTGCAAGGATCTATTTGATAACTTTATGGTAAGTGTTTCAAATCAAAGGATTGCAGTTTAGGGTATTAAGAAACTTAGATAGAAGCCTGATTATCATCAATATAATGTGCATTGCGAACTAACACCACCAACACTGGTTTAGTGAGGATTAGCCCATGCATCAAAATAACACATGATCGAACCCAGCATTTTATTGCAACACTCTCCATTGTAAATAACTGTTTAATGCCATCAATCTGCTTTTATAAAACAGTCCTCTAAAAATAGAAATCAAACCATGTTGCTACACTGCACCACACTCAAAGGCTTCTGATTTCACTCAGAGTAAAAGGCAGAGTCCTTACAGTAGCCTACAAACTCTTCCCTGAGGTGTCTTGTTCTCCTTGTCTCTCTAAACTCATTGCTCTTTACACTCCTTCCTCTCAGTCACTGTATTCAGCTCTACTGACCTCTTTGCTGCTCCTAAAATATCAAATACTTGACAATTCCCTTTTTCCTAGAATGTATTTCTTGCAGATATCTGTATGGCATTAAATCATTGGTCAAATGTTATATTTTATGTGAGTTCTTTCTGACTACTGATTTAAGATTGTGGCAACTAAACCTTAATCACTCCCTATCCGTTTTTACTATTCTATTTTCTCCACAGCACCAAAAATCAGTTTTTGCACTTCCTTTAACATCTTAACTGGAGATGATATATTAGGAGGTGATAATAATGGTATAATGCTGATAGCAGTTGTAGAAAGGATCTGGATGAGTTTTATTAGAATAAGCTGAGCTTATGCTGCAGTGACAAATGATCCTCAAATCTCAGTGGCTTTACTGAAAAAGTTTATTTCTTCCTCAGTCAAAGCCTGCTTATGTCAGGTGACTCTCCAGGGTAGCGCTCCTCTGTGCAGTGATCCAGTGATCCAGGATCTTTGCATCCTATGGCTCCACCATCTCAATCTATGGCTTCCATGTTTGCTACCGAGGATCTCACAAAGGCTTTTATCCAAGTCCTTCCAGAAGTGATATACCTCACTCCTGCTCATGGCCTAATGGTCAGAGCTAGTACCATGGTCCCACCTAACTGGGGGTTAGGGCTGACTGGGAAGTATGGTCTTCTAAGTGCTCTGGAAGGAGAGGAGACCTGGCTATTTGTGAGCACTCCCCAGGTTTACACAGCAACCAACTCTGGAATGATCTTTTTAAGATGCAGTGTGATGCAATGTAGGGAGTACAGAATAGGATTCAGCAGGGCTAGATGTAAGATCTCATTGAAACAATCACTATTCATGTGGTTTCAATTTAGGTATCTGCTCTGGAACTCTGTTTTCAAACTCACAAAATGGGGAAAAAATACCTATCCTGCTTATATCAGAAAGGTTTGTAAGTCCCAAATATAAAAGTTTGTAAACAGAATTTCCAAATGTAGGCAACTGTTCAAATGGCAGTACATGAATAATGCAGTATGGAACACAGAAAACCTGCCCAGATAAGATAAAATGAATTACACTCCTATTTTACATCAATATTTATAAAGTTATCTCATTGTTAGAGCCATAGAGAATGGTATCATTTCCAGACCTGCTGGCTTAACAGCTGTGATACCTAGCCAGTGAAGTAGGGAGCTGTTTATGGATCAGCATTGGTTTATTTTCTATGTATGGAGCATGAAGAAAATGCCAAGGAAATTCAGATATATAATACACACTTAAGATTTCTGAAAGCAAAATTCATTCAACAGTGAATGAATCCAGTACTGGCAGCTTGTGTGGTAGCTTCTGTTCTGTTGCTGGAGGACATTGGCTATTGTGCAACGTAGTCTGTTGTTCCAAGGATTCGAGTGTATTTAGCACAAGGCGTGATACTGACAAAACATCAGCTATTTGAAAAGTCTCATTAGAATGTATTTAAGAGTATATTAAAATCTTTTGATAACATTAGACTTTATAGATTTGAATCATGAGTACATTTGTTGTCAGACTTCAAAAAGATACTGAATTTATATATAATAATTTTGTTAGTCACTTCAAGTTTGTTGAGGATGATAAAATATTAACGTTAATGATATCCTATGTGTCAGTGTTATCTCTTCAAAGAAGTATTATAAATAACAAATATAATCTTTTAAATAATTTAATACAAAATACTCGAATCTGCGGATTTCTCTTATTGTACTTGTGCTTTTGGTCCTCTAGAATTCCTCAGCACGTTTACATTAGAGTAGAAGGAATCCAGGTTATCTGTTCCAATTCCCTGCCAAAGGAACACATTTTCCCTATGGGGAATTTCTTGCTAACTTATGTTATTGTAGCATGCCATTTATTATCTGTGAGAAAGTTTACCCCTTGTGTGTATCCATATATGATAGACAAGTATTTCATATAGTAAGCAGGTATTTGCCTCAGTAGGAATCTCACCCATTACTTTAGGCTGGAAGATGTTTCTTGCTGCTGGTGTCTGTATTGTACACACACATACTAAATATTAGGAACATCTTTACAGTCATTTAAAGATCATAGATTCAGGGACTAAAGCATTAAAGATGATAAGCCACTTAGTATTAGGGTAACAAACACAAAAATCAAGATAATGATTTTCTAATTGAATCTTGTCATGGAATTTTCCTACCTAGTCACTGGCCCACATAGCTCTACTGTGGTGAACAAAAGAAGATGGGTCCAATAAGGCCAGACACAAATAGATACCCATAGTCACATGCTGCAATGCAGACAGCGTATCAACAAAGAGATAAAGCTTTGTACAACAGAACTTCACTGAATCAATATTCTGAAACATTCCCACGTGCTGGCTTGTAAAATGGAGGGTAACAGAAAGCACAATGAATTTTATAAGATGGTTTACGTGATGTTACGATAAAAGAGCAAGTTATTGCAAAGTGAAGGCTTCTTTGTATTCTTTTACTGACAACTTATACTACTGCCTCCACTCAGGGATTTGAGTTTCTTCCTCTTTACCCCCAAAGATTATAACCTTGAGGATCATTGCTTTTCTCCTTTTGTTCTTTTTAGACACTTCTGCCATTCACTTTTATAAAAGATATCCAGAGAGCTGGTCACAGTGCCAAGTTGATGGTACATTGTGTAGACAATTTGGAGGAAAAAGTATAGAAAAATAGCTGTATACAAATAGAAAGCCTAGCTCCAGTGTCACTTTCTACATGGCAGTTCAGAAATATGTCAACAATATCACACACACACACACACACACACACACACACACACACACTGCTTGAACTATAGCAGTGCCATCAGAATGGGATTCCCTTTTCAAATCTCTTTTCCCTCTAGTCTATTTCTTATACAGACAAAACAGCATCATACTGGTCTTTAATAAACACCATCAGTGGTTTTCTACCATGATCCATGTGTCTTGCAACTTAGGAGTATCATCACATTGAGTTTTTTTAGGCAGAGTCTCACTCTATCACCCAGGCTGGAGTGCAATGGCATGATCTCAGCTCATTGCAACCTTCACCTCCCGAGTCCAAGTGATTCTCCTGCCTCAGCCTCCCAAGTAGCTGGGATTACAGGCACATGCCACCATGCCTGGCTAATTTTTTTTGTACTTTTAGTAGAAATGGGGTTTCACCATGTTGGCAAGGCTGATCTTGAACTCCTGTCCGCAAGTGATCCACCCGCCTCAGCTTCCCAAAGTGGTGGGATTACAGACAGGCATAGGCCACTGCGCCCGACCCACATTGAATCTTTATCAGGTGTCAGCACGCTACTGGGGGCCAGGTCTGGCCTACTGCCTGTTTCTGTATGACCTGTCAGCTAAGAACATTCTGTTTTTACATTTTTAAGCAGTTTAAAAAGTCAAAAGAGTAATATTTTGTGAAATTCAAATTTCAGTGACTATAAATAAAATTTCATTGGGACGCATCCAAATTCATGTGTGTACGCATTGTCTATAACTTTTTTTGAGCTGCAAAGGCAGAGTTGAGTAGTTGCAAAATATTTACTCTCAGGCTAGATAAAACAGAAAAGGTCTGCCAATCCCTAATGCATATGAATGGGACCCCTGGAACTGGCCATGCGTAACCTGTGTGGCTGTATACCATAGCCCTGGTCTCAAATAGTCATCATAGTGAGTGCTTTTCCCTAGCTGGGCATTTAATATTTTCCACAATCTGGATCCAGACCAGATTCTCTCCAGTTCCCGCACCTACTACGTATTCTGCCTCTGTGTCTTTGTTCATGTTGCTTCCTTGTTCTAGTCATGTCTTTTCATTTATGTCTGCTGATATCTATCATTGAAAGCCAAGCTCAAATGTTGCTTTCACTCTGGCAGTTCAACGTGATTGAAATCTTGCTTCTGTGAATTTATGGGATGCTTTGTGCTTCTGTAAAACACCATATTCTGCCTTGCACAGTCCTTAGTCTTTCTCTCATCTCATATCCCTTACTATATTATATGATCCTTAAATCTAAGAACTGGGCCTTGTCATCTTGTAACTTTAAGAATGCTGCAGAAGTGGGCAGGCCTGGTATAGATCCCTGGAGGCTGAGACTAGGATCAGGAGCCATGCCAACCCTCGATACACACACAGTCACTTCCTTAGTTGCAGGGTCCAGGGGAAATTCCAGTGGTGTGGCAATAGACCCAAGTTAGTGCTCCCATGAAGCCACTGTGGGGAGAGGTGGCTTCATTCCATAAAAAGCAAGGATTTTGAAAGACACAGCCCAGGACCCAATCCAGAAGTAGGCAATACCGTGGAGACTGGTCAGACCCTAAATATCAGTGAAGTTCATTAGTAGCAAAAACCTATTGACCAGACCAAGTTCCAGAAAAGGGGATAAAGTGGGAGTTGTGGCGTTTAGCAAGGAGAAGAAAGAGGCTTGGTCTTAGAAAGATCAAGGCTCTAGAAGGCTGACTGGGCAAAAGTCCAAAGAGGAAAAAAACCACGCCCAAGTTAAGAGAGAAACAACCTATAGAGAGATGACCTGAGCTGAGTCCCAGACATTGGGTGGGGGCTCCGTAAATTACTCTTGCTTATGTTTAGATGTAATACTAGGGTCTGCAGAATAGAGAAAAGTACTGCTCTAATTTGGTTTGTTTGACCCCCTCCAAATCTGTTGAAATTTGATCCCCAGTGTTGGAGATGGAGCCTAATGGGAAGTATTTGGGTTATTGGGGAAGATTGTCCATGAATGCCTTGGTACTGTTTTTGTGGTAATGATTTTTTACTCTATTAGTTCTTTCAAGAGCTGGTTGACCAAAAGAGCCTCGCACCTCCCTGGCTTTTGCTTCCTCTATCACTATGTGATCTCTGCACACACCAGCTCCCTCTGCCATCTACTGCAAATGGAGGCAGCCACAGGCCCTCACCAGAAGCAGATGCTGGTGTCGTGCTTCTTGTATCACCTGCAGAACCGTGAGCCAAATAAACCTATTTTCTTTATAAATTACTCAGCCTCAGCTATTCCTTTACAGCAACACAGAAGTAGCCCTAGTTTCTTAGTGGAGGGAGACAACAGACTAGAGAAAGAGACAGGGTAGTGTATAAAGAAGGCCAGAATTAGAGGGAACTAACTTATTTTGAGCACTAACCACTTGCCAGGCCATGTAATAAGGCTTTTACTCACAGTATCTCACTTAATGTGCACAGTAACTCTGCAAAGAAGCAGCATTATGCCCATTTAACAGATGAAAAAATTGACGCTTAGACTAAGCAATTAGTGGATCTGAGATCTGAAGGCAGGTCTAATTGGACCCAAACCAATTCTTCCACATGTCCCCTACTACTATATCACACTTCTTCAATAAATAGTTATTAAATAAATAACAAAGATAGAAAAATTATAACTGGACATGCTTTTCACAATTCAATGTGGTATGCATGATAGTTCTACTTCTTTTTTCCCATGTTTTTTCTTGTAAGTTGAGCTTTTGTCTCTTTTATCACTGGTTCAGTGAACTCATCACTCATGCATACTCTCTGTCCTATGTGCCAGTAGACATGTGAAGTAATCGAAGAACATACTGGTTGCTCTGGGGAATTGCTTTGGATCTCTGGCCTTCAATGCCTTCCACTAACTGGTCCAAACTTCCTTTCCAGGCTTATTTTATTTTGTTCAGCCCTCTTGGACCACTTACTGTTTTCCAGTCAACTCTTGCACACCTTGTCTCCTCCATATTAAATGCTTTTTCTTCAGTAAAACCCACCCTGATCTCTTTTTTTTTTCTTTTTGAGAGAGAAGGTCTCACTCTGTCAGCAAGGCTGGAGCACAATCTTGGCTCACTGCAGCCTCAACCACTGGCATTCAAGCGATCCTCCTGCCTCAGTCCCCTAAGTAGCTGGGACTATAGGCACACACCATTCGTGCCCAGCTACTTTTTTTTTTTTTGCATTTTTTGTAGAGATGGGGTTTCATCATGTTGCCCAGGCTGGTCTTAAACTCCTGAGTTCAAATGATCCACCTGTGTCAGCCTCCTTGATCTTTTTATTCAGAACTGATCTCTTTCTCCCCAACTCATGGAGCGTTTTCTTTCTATACCATTTATATGGTTCTGTACTTGATCTGAAGTAATACTAAAAACTCCAGTAACTATACTATAAATCTGTAAAAGAGTTTGTACTTACTCTTTTTCTTCCACAATGCTTGTAGTGTCATTCACACAAAAGACAGGTTTAAAATATGTTGTAAGTACTAAAAAAAGGTGTAAGTGAAATTTCACTTTCTTAGGCTCTTTCATATGGGTAATTTTTCCCTCAGAAATTTGTTTCCACGCTAGCCCTCCCCACCTTTTTTGACTTGGTTCCTTCTGGTCAAGGCAGTTCTTTCTGGTGCCTGAAATTCTGTAGAATGAAGCAGTTGTATGACATGTAAGAAGTTGGAATATTTAGGGTAGACTATGGCTCTTTGCTTTATACTACTTGCAAAGCCCATGTGAGTATCTGAGTCTAAAAATACTTTTCAATGCCAATCATACATATAGAGTAGACTTTTTGGTGTATAATCCGATTTCCAGTATTTAATGATAAACACTGATTGCATTTAGGATCATGCATCCTTCCAAGAAGTTCCATTTAAATCACTGTATAATTTCTTTTGCTACATAATTTGCATTGTGACAGTTTGGTGGTTTATAAGGGCCCTTTGAAAGCCAACTTGAACTTTAGGGTAAAACATATTTAGCACATTTTTTTTTTTTACTTAAAAAAAATTTTTTTTTTATTGTACTTTGGGCTGTGGGGTACATGTGCACATCCTGCATCCTGCAGGATTGCTGCATAGGTACATACTTGCCATGGTGGTTTGCTGTTTACATCCTAACCCCCACCCCATTGCCTACATCAGGCATTTCTCCTGGTGTTATCCCTCCCCATCCTCCTTGCCCCCTGCTGTCCCTCCCCTCCACTCTCCTCCACCCTGCCACCTAGCCCAGTGACTGTTGTTCCCTTCCCTGTACCCAAGTGTTATCATTGTTCATCACCCACCTATGAGTGAAAACATGTGGTGTTTGGCTTTCTGTTCTTGTGTCATTTTGCTGAGAATGATGGTTTCTAGATTGATCCATGTCTCTACAAAGGACACAAACTCATCACTTTTTATGGCTGCATAGTATTCCATGGTGTATATGATGTGCCACATTTTCTTTGTCCAGTCCATCATTGATGGGCATTTGGGTTGGTTCCAGGTCTTTTCTATCCTAAACAGTGCCACAAAGAACATATGTGTGCATGTGTCTTTATAATAGAACAATTTGTAATCCTTTGGGTATATACCCAGTAATGGGATTGCTGGGTCAAATGGAATTTCTATTTCTAGATCCTTGAGGAATCACCACACCGTCTTCCATAATGGTTGAACTAATTTAAACTCCCACTAACAGTGTAAAAGTGTTCCTTTTTCTCCACATCCTCTCCAGCATCTGTTGTCTCCAGATTTTTTAATGATCACTATTATGACTGGCGTGAGGTGGTATCTCAATGTGGTTTTGATTTGCATTTCTCTAATGACCAGTGATGATGAGCATTTTTTCATATGTTTGTTGGCCGCATAAATTTCTTCTTTTGAAAAGTGTCTGTTCATATCCTTTGCCCATTTTTGAATGGGTTTGTTTTTTTTCTTGTAAATCTACTTTAGTTCTTTGTAGATTCTGGATATTAGCCCTTTGTCAGATGGGTAGATTGCAAATTTTTTTTCCCGTTCTGTTGGTTGCTGGTTCACTCTAATAATTGTTTCTTTTGCTGTGTAGAAGCTCTGGAGTTTAATTAGATCCCATTTGTCTATTTTGGCTTTTGTTGCCATTGCTTTTGGTGTTTTAGTCATGAAGTCCTTGCCTATGCCTATGTCCTGAATGGCGTTGCCTAGGTTTTCTTTTAGGGTTTTTTTATGGTGTTAGTTCTTAGGTTTAAATCTTTAATCCTTATGGAGTTAATTTTTGTATAAGGTGTAAGGAAGGGGTTCAGTTTCAGCTTCCTGCATATGGCTAGTCAGTTTTTCCCCCCACCATTTATTAAACAGGGAATCCTTTCCCCATTGCTTGTTTTTGTCGGGTTTGTCAAAGATCAGATGGTTGTAGATGTGTGGCATTACTTCCGAGGCCTCTGTTCTTTCCAATTGGTCTATATCTCTGTTTTGGTACCAGTATCATGCTGTTTTGATTACTGTAGCCTTGTAGTATAGTTTGAAGTCAGTTAGCATGATGCCTCCATCTTTGTTCTTTTTGCTTAGGATTGTCTTGGCTATGAGGGCTCTCTTTTGGTTCCACATGAAGTTTACGGTGTTTTTTTCCAGTTCTGTAAAGAAGGTCAATGGTAGCTTGATGGGGATAGCACTGAATCTATAAATTACTTTGGGCAGTATGGCCATTTTCACCATATCAATTCTTCCTAAGCATGAGTATGGAATGTTTTTCCATCTGTTTGTGTCCTCTCCTATTTCCTTGATCAGTGGTTTATAGTTTTCCTTGAAGAGATCTTTTACATCCTTTGTTAGTTATATTCCTACGTATTTTATCCTCTTTGTAGCAATTGAAAATGGGAGTTTGCTCATGATTTGGCTCTCTGCTTGTCTGTTGGTGGTGTATAGCAATGCTTGTGATTTTTTCATATTGATTTTGTATCCTGAGACTTTGCCGAAGTTGCTTATCAACTTAAGGAGGTTTTGGGCTGAGATGATGGGATCTTCGAAATATACAATCATGTCGTCTGTAAATAGGGACAGTTTGACTTTTTCTTTTCCTAATTGAATGCCCCTTATTTGTTTTCTTGACTAATTGCTCTGGTTACAACTTCTAATACTATATTGAATGGGAGTGGTGAGAGAGGGCATCCTTGCTCGGCACTACATCCCACTTACTCTAAGATTGACCACATAATTGGAAGTAAATCACTCCTAAGCAAATGTAAAAGAATGGAAATCATAACAAACAGTCTCTTAGACCACAGCACAATCAAATTAGAACTCACAATTAAGAAAAGTATTCAAAACCACACAATCACATGGAAACTGAACAACTTGTTCCTGAATGGCAAATGGATAAACAGTGAAATGAAGGCAGAAATAAAAATGTTCTTTGAAACCAATGAGAACAAAGAAAATGTACCAGAATCTATGGGACACATTTAAAGCAGTGTCTAAAGGGAAATTTATAGCAATAAATGCCCACATGAGAAACAAGGAAAGATCTAAAATTGACACCCTATCGTCAAAGTTGAAAGATCTAGAGGAGCAAGATAAAAAATACTCAAAAGCAAGCAGAAGACAAGAAATAACTAAGATCAGAGCAGAACTGAAGGAGATAGAGACATAAAAACCCTTCAAAAAATCAATAAATCCAGGAGCTGGTTTTTTGAAAAGATCAACAAAATAGACCACTAGCTAGACTAATAAACAAGAAAACAGATGCAATAAAAAATGATAAAGGGGAGATCACCACCGATTCCTAGGAAATGCAAACTACCATCAGAGATTACTACAAACAGCTCTATGCACAGGAACCAGTAAATCTGGAAGAAATGGATAAATTCCTGGACACTTGCACACTCCCAAGACTAAGCCAGGAAGAAGTCGAAACCCTGATTAGACCAATAACAAGGTTTGAAGTTGAGGCAGCAATTAATAGCCTACCAACCAAAAAAAGTCCAGGTCCAGATGGGTTCACAGCCAAATTCTACCAGATTTACAAAGAGGAGCTGGTACCATTCCTTACAAAACTATTCCAAACAATATAAAAGGACGGAATACTCCCTAACTCTTTCTATGAGACCGTCATCATCCTGATACCAAAAGCTGGCAGAGACACAACTAAAAAAGGAAACTACAGCCCCAATATCCATGATGAACACTGATGCAAAAATCTTCAATAAAATACTGGCAAACTGAATCCAACAGCACATCAAAAAGCTTACCCACCATGATCAAGTAGGCTTCATCCCAGGGATGCAAGGCTTGTTCAACATATGCAAATCTACAAACGTAATCCAACACATAAACAGAAACAAAGACAAAAACCACATAATTTTCTCAATAGATGCAGAGAAGGCCTTTGACAAAATTCAACAGCCCTTTATGCTAAAAACTCTCAATAAATTAGATATCGATGGAACCGATCTCAAATTAATAAAAGCTATTTATGACAAACCCACAGCCAATATCATACGGAATGGGCAAAAACTACTTAGCACATTATGAAAGCACGTTGAAAAAAACTTGTTATTTGATAAAGATAAATGCATTTATTCATAGATGGCCAATAGCTGCTAAATTATGAAAAAAGTTTGAGATTTCAGTACTACAAGCAAGTCCACTGCTATTAAGGTTAAAAATCTGAAATACATTCTTCTGAAAGTTGCACTTTAAAAATATTGATTGCAGAATATCAAGCTGAAGGATTCTGTTACATGATAAGTTCTCTAGTTTTGATAAGTTTACAGAGGTCTCCAAAAATGTAATCAATTTTTAATTCTCTGTTTAAATAGGCAATAGTGTCTGTACATATTATGTTTGATGATGGTCAAACTTAAATGCACTTATATTGGCCTCTAGAATGTTTGATACATTTTAAGGAATGTGTGATAATTGATTTGCTTCAAATTCCTTTGCTTAACTGAATACTAAAATTCAACTATAAGCTAGCAAGTAATGAAAGGATTCTAGGGAATAGTTAAAGCAATGTTTAGCCAGGATTTAAGCATTCAGTTGGATAATCTATCCAATTATAATTTTGACTATAATCAAGGTTAAAAAATAATGTACCTATCAATAAAGTGATTTACTATGAAAGAAATAGAGCAGCTCTACTAAGATTATTCAAGCCTGTCCTTCTAAAATCCATTGTTTACTTTTCATATTATTAGACAGGTTTGATATGGTATTACCTCTAATCTTTCAAGTACCCTGTCAGATAAATCTAATTATTTCCCAGAAGTGGCTTGCAACTGAAAGAAAAATGTAGCAGAAAAAATTTATTTATCTATCTGGATACATTTAGTTTGTAAAAAACAAATCCTCTTTAATTCTTTTGTAAAAGAAGACTCAGATGAGGAATCAGGTATTTTCAAACTTCCTGGAATGGGAAGGGGAATTCCAAAATTCGAGAGAGCCCAGATAATTCTTTCTTTGTTTTTTTTTGGAGACAGAGTCTTGCTTTGTTGCCCAGGCCGGAGTGCAGTCACTCAATCTTGGCTCACTGCAACCTTCATCTCCCAGATTCAAGCAATTCTCCTGCCTCAGCCTCCCGAGTAGCTGGGATTACAGGCACACACCACCATGCCTGGCTAATTTTCTATTTTTAGTAGAGACAGGGGTTTCACCATGTTGCCCAGGCTGGCCTCAAACTTCTGAGCTCAGGTTGTCCACCCACCTTGGCCTCCCAAAGTGCTAGGATTACAGGCGTGAGCCACCGTGCCTGGCCCCAGACGATTCTTTATTAAACCTCTAAGAGATGCCAGAAGGTTTCCACACAAGAACATACAGGTATTTTTGGGGGGACCTCAGCGCTTGTTTGTGACTTGAAGGCTTATCAGTACTCCTCTCACCTGGCCCTGAGGTCTTGGCCCACAGTGTCCACGAACCTTTGTATCTCAGCCCTCACACTGACTGACTGAACGCAGCCATGTTGAGGAGGTTGGATTGTTAAGAAAGGACTGATTTCAAACATAGGTGCAACCACTTCCTGAGGATTTGGGAAGGCAATGCAAAGACAGTGTCTTGGTTATGAAAGTAGAAATCAGCAGCTGTGTGTATGTGACCACCTGAAATTCCAAACTTAGACCACTGACATGGTTGTCTAAGACACTACTTTGCCCTATGTGTTACGATTTGAACGTCTGCTCCAAAACTCATGTTGAAATTTAATTGGCAATGTAATGTTATTGGGAGGTTGGGCCTTTAAGTGGTGAGGAGGTCATAAAGGTCCTGCCCTGATGAATGAATTAAAGCTGTTATCCCAAGGGTGGATTAGTTATTGTAGGTGTGAGTGCTTGATAAAAGGATGAGTTTGACCCAATTCCCTCTGTCTGTCTCGTGTGCTCACTTCTGCCTCTGCCTTCTGCCATGGAATGACTCTGGCAGATGTTGGCACCATGCTCTTGGACTTCCCAGCTTCCAGAATCATGGGCCAAATAAATATCTTTTCTTTATAAATTACCCAGTCTGTGGTATTCTGTTATAGGTGCAGCAAACAGACTAAGACGTTGCTGCTTTAATCTCATTTGTAAAATGCAGACATTATGCTACTTCATTGATTGTAGCTCCATCATTCATGATGCTGCCTGACCAATATCATCCTAAAGCTCAGCCTTCTGACACTTAACAAATGCTTCAGTTAATTTTGATCCCAGTTCTTCAACAACTGACTACCTTAAGAAGGGGATGGGGCTCAGGATCAGGGTGTCACTCTGAGTTCTGAAATTAGGCAGTAATTTACATTTTTGGAGTATCACTGAAATCCTTACCACAGATGTCTTTTCTCCTGAAGTAGAATAGCTTCGGGTAAACTATCATTGCTCATTTATTTAGGCCTGTTTGTGATCCACTGCTAACAATTTAATATAGTTCCTAAGGTTAGAGGTAGTTTTTGGAAGATAGTTCCAAGTTTTATATGTTTTGGTATCCCTAGAATGAATTAATAAGAAAATCTTAGACTATATAGCAATCCACTCATTCATTTGATTCAACAAATATTTATTGAGGGTTGACTATGTGCCAAATGCTATTTTAGATGTTTGGAATTTATCATTAAATAAGATAACTGTCCTTGGAGAGATTTCATCCTAGAGGGGGATTGGGGAACAGACAATGCACATAATACATAAGTAAAGTATAAATATTGTCAGAAGCTATAAAATTCTACAACGTATAAAAGAATGAGTCAGTCAGGATCGGGGAAGGGATGCAGAAGAATTAGGAAATAAGGACTTGAAAATGGTGAAGGAGTTGGTCAGGGAGACATCTGGGTAACAGCATTCCAGACAGATGGCACAGCTAGAGGAGGGACCTGAAGGGAACCTGACATATTCAAGCAGTGAAGCCCATGTGGCTAAAGGAAAGTGCATGTGGGAAAAATGGCAGGACATGAGGTCAGAGGTTAAGGGCCCAGGTCTTGAGTAACTTGTAGGCCATTCAAGACTTTGGCTCTCACTCTGTGTAAAAATAGGAAACTACTGAAGAGTTTTGAGCAGAGCAGTGGCATGATCCTATCTCAGGTTTTTGAAAGAAATAACCCTGGTTGCTGGCTGAGAACAGACTACCAAAATTGAGAATAAAGTAGGGATATTAAAAAGTCAAGAAACAACAGATGCTGGCGAGGCTGTGAGAAACAAGAACGCTTTTACACTGTTGGTGCGGATGTAAATTAGACAGTGTGGCGATTCCTCAAGGATCTAGAACCAGAAATACCATTTCACCCAGCAATCCCATTACTTATACCCAAAGGATTATAAATCATCCTATTATAAAGATAGATGCATGCCTATGCTCATTGCAGCACTATTCACAATAGCAAAGACATGGAATCAACCCATGTCCATCAATGTTGGACTGGAAAAAGAAAATGTAGTACGTATACACCATAGAATACTATGAAGCCATAAAAAGGAATAAGATCATGTCCTTTTTTACTTTATTTCTTCTAAAAAAAAAGCGATATAGATGCACAAAGTGTATACCTTGCTACACAGGTATATGTGTGCCATGGTGGTTTGCTGCACCTATTGATCCATCCTTTAAGTTTCCTCCCCTCACCCCCTACCCGCCAATAGGCCGTGGTATGTGTTGTTCCCTTCTCTGGGTCCATGAGTTCTCGATGTCCACCTCCCACTTATAAGTGAGAACATGTGATGTTTGGTTTTCTGTTCCTCTGTTAGTTTGCTGCTGATGGTTTCCAGCTTCATTCACGTCCCTGCAAAAGACATGATCTCATTCCTTTTTATGGCTGCATAGTATTCTGTGGTGTATATGCACCACATTTTCTTTCTTTCTTCTTTCTTTCTTTCTTTTTCTTCTCTTTCTTTCTTTCTTTCTTTCTTTTTCTTTCTTTCTTTCTTTCTTATTGTACTTTAGGTTCTGGGGTACAGGTGCAGATCATGCAGGAATGTTGCATAGGTACACTGTCACCTACATCTGGCATTTCTCCCCATGTTATCCCTCCCTGACCTCCCCATCCCCCTGCTGTCCCTCCCTTGGCCCCCTCAACAGACCCCAGTGTGTGATGCTCCCCTCCCTGTGTCCATGTGTTCTCATTGTTCATTACCCGCCTATGAGTGAGAACATGCTGTACCACATTTTCTTTATCCAGCCTATCATTGATGGGCATTTGGGTTGGTTCTGTGTCTTTTCTGTTGTAAACAGTGCTGCAATAAACCTACGTATGCATATGTCTTTAAAGTAGAATGATTTATATTCCTTTTGGTATATACCCAGTAATAGGATTGCTGGGTGAAATGGTATTTCTGGTTCTAGATCCTTGAAGAATCACCATACTATCTTCCACAATGGTTGAACTAATTTACATTCCCACCAACAGTGTAAAAGAGTTTCTATTTCTTCATAGCCTCGCCAGCATCTATTGTTTCCTGACCTTTTTAATCATCACCATTCTGACTGGCATGAGATGGTATCTCATTGTGGTTTTGATTTGCATTTATCTGATGATCAGTGATGTTGAGTGTTTTGCAGCCAACAAACATATGAGATCATGTCTTTTGCAGGGATATGGATGGAGCTGGAAGCCATTATCTTCAGCAAACTGGCGCAGGAACAGAAAACCTAACACTGTGTGTGTTCTCATTTATAAATGAGAACTGAACAATGAGAACACATGAACACAGGGAGGGGAACAACACACACTTGGGCCTGCCAGGGATACAGAGGGAGGGAGAGCATCAGGATAAATAGCTAATGCATGCAGGGCTTACTACTTAGGGGATGGGTTGATAGGTTCAGCAAATCACCATGGCACATGTTTACCTATGTAACAAACCTGAATGTCCTGCACATGTGTCTCGGAACTTAAAGTAAAATAAAAATCTTAAAAAAGAGAATAAAATAGGGAGGTGAATTAAGAGGCAATTGTAGTAATCCAGGTGAAACAGTTTTAAGAGGTTAAATCAGCAACCTTGGTTCCCCCATCAATTAACCCATCAGGCTAACTAGCCCAGACTGATACTACTTTATATGTATACTAAAGACATCTGGTTAAATTAAATAGCACTGCTAATCGATTTTCACCTGGAGATATGTTCAGGTATTTTCTTAGTTCTTACATTTTCTAAACAGGTGGTACACTGAATGGACACCAAATTAAATAACAAATTCCAATAAGAATCATCAGGACTAACTTATCCAAAAGAAACACTCAACATCAATCAGTAATAGCAAATAATGACCTACATTATCTTGTAGTGATCTTGACTAAGGAATGATATTTCCATTTCTTTCTTTTATAGAATTCATGATGTACTGCTATCTCTATTGAACTCTTCAGTATATCCTATTCCAAAGAGAATGGTCAGAAAAATATTGTTTCATTTGGGTCATGGATACATGCTGTACATTGCAGTCTACCCACCCATAGCTTACTCATGACAGAGCCTCTAGATAGAGGCAGGACAATTATATAATCAAAGAAGAAAATATGAAAAGACAGATAAAATATTTGCTGATGTTTTATAAAGAAAATTCAGTCCATTTCTTTTTTGGTCAAAGGTAGTATTTTCAATGTTTTTCTTTTTGCCGTACTGTATCCTTGTTAGCTGTTTTGTCCTTCAAGGAAGGACCTGTGGTGGTATGGATTGAAAAGTTGACTCTGTCATCATCTTACAAATGAATTCTATCTAAAGTGAAAAGTCACCAACAGTTTTACATTGATGTTGTATTGTTCCATGTGGTATTCTGTCAAAACTCTGTGCCTTCTTGAACAAAGATTTCACTTTTAGTTTTAAGCACATTTCAACCAATCACAGTATCAGACACTTCCACTAGAAGCTTAATAAAAATTGGTAATATGGACAATATTTCCACCATAGACAAGATTTACCATATATATTTTTAGAAGCTTATAGAAGATACCTTGACCTAGTTTTGATCTACTCCATAAATGGGTTTTAGTGGACTTGAAAATCCCTAAAATTATTCACAAAGTCCTGGATCTGTTAAATGATTCAGTAGCTTTTATCAGAACTTCAAAGGCATCCATAATAGCACTTCCCCTCAAAATTTGTTTTAAAAACCTTAAAAAGACTGACATAGAAATATGCAAAGATGGTGTTTTTTAAGGGTTATTTATATTTAGGGAGAATCCTCTCCCTAACTTATGGACAACTTATGGACAGTGATTGCTTGCAAAATTTAGTTCTGTTTCGATTAAAATGGACTTTTTGCTTTCACATCTTAAATTTCCAGAGAACATATTTTCTTTTACCAGTTATAATGTTGCATAGTAGGATAAACTTTAATTTATTTCAACCACATTTATGAGCACCCACTCTACGCTGGAGGATATGATGATGCCACAAAGATATAACACCAGGTTCCTGACCTTGAAAATCCAGTCTATCAGGAGAGATGGAGACACAGCAAATTATCACATACAGTGAAAGATCCCAACAAGGGAAATGAATTCAAGGGCAGTTTTGTTCTCAGGATAATTGAATTCTACAAGAGGTTATTAAGACTGGAAAGGTGAATAAGTTTTTCCAGACACAGGAAGAAATCAAGTGTTCTGAGCACAACAAACAATGGGTATGAAAGTGTGAATGTTCAGCTTGGTGGGAACACAGGCTTTGAGGAAGGCTTGGCTGAAGGGAAGTCTGGACTTTGTCAGGAGGCAAAGAATCTTGCACATGTTAAGTGATGAGGAAATATTGAAAATGTTAAGACAGAGGAAAGACATCATCTGCATTATTTTAGAAGTTTATCTGTGGTGAACGAGATGAGGATTGAAAATATAATAGGAAGCTGCCAAAAAAGGCAATTTGTTGCATTAATAACATAATACAGTTTTTGCCTCTTTTCTAGAAGTTCTCCTAGTTTTGTCTAACTTTGTCCTTTTAATCTATCAACAATTACTATTGATGCTACCTCTATAATATAGTCTGAATATATTCATTTTTCTTTATGCCTGTGCTATTTTCTGAGGAAGAGCCCCATTTCTCTTTCCCTTGCTCCCCTGAGATAATTCCAAGGTTATGTCTCTGCTTCTTTTCTTACCCCTCACAATCGGTTTACCACATGGCAACAAGTGGTCTTTCAAATAAAATAAAAATCAGATCATTCCATTCCCTTATTTAAAATTCCCATGGCTTTCTGCTATGCTTAGGAGTCACATCCAACCTCTGCCTTGTGGTCTGCCAGACTCTGTGTCATCTGACCTATGTCAATTTATTTCTTCCTCCTGCTATCCCAACACTTTGGGAGGCTGAGGTGGGTGGATTACCTGAGGTCAGGAGTTTGAAGTCAGCCTGGCCAACATGGTGAAAAACCCCCTCTCTACTAAAAATACAAAAACCAGCTGGGCGTGGTGGCGGGTGCCTATAATCCTAACTACTAGGGAGGCTGAGGCTTAAGAATCGCTTGAACTTGGGAGGTGGAGTTTTCTGCCACTCATTCATTCAGTTATGATGCTCCAGCCACACCAGTGTTCTTCTTGTTATTGGACCACTCCAAAATCTTTTCTGGCCTGAATGCTCTTCTCTTTCATCTCTGGAAATTTCAGGCTCTAGATCAAATGTCATCTTGTCAGAGAGGTCTTCGTGACCACTCAGTCTAATGTAGGTTGTCTAACCTCATCACACCATCTTGCCTGCAATACATTTTCCTGAGTATTTATTTACATGCTAAATGTGTCTACCCTCTTTCCTCCATTGCCTTTCCCACTCACTTTCACCCATGCAAAATCCATAGCAAGCAGGAAATCTTAACTAAATCATTCTCTGTTCTCTCCCTGGCACCAAAACCAGTGTCTAGCACTGTGCTGTCCAATGCAACAGCCACTAGCTACACGGGCTATTTAAATTTTAATTAAAATAAAAAAAAATAAAAATTTCATCCTTGAGTTTTAATAGCAAAATTTCAAGTGCTCAATAGCCACATGTGGTTACCATATTAGACAGTTAAATATCATTGCAGGAAAGTCTAGCATATAATAGACAATCAGTACATATTTAACAAATAGTTAAATGGGAAATGCAAAGTATTGTCACCTACCTCAACTTGACCTTATTCTAAGTGGCTACTTACTTTGCAAAAAACCTAACCAAAACTCTCTATCTTACTCATATGAGAGAGAGAGAGAGAGAGAGAGAGAGAGAGAGAGAGAGAGAGAAAGAGAGAGAAGAACACTCTCTAAGATTCTGGCTTAGTTATCTTTAAGATAGGGATATCCAACTGTTAGAGATAGAATGTGTGTGTCCCCCCAAAAAAAGTCATATAAGAAGCCCTAACCCCCAGTGTGATGATATTTGAAGGTAGGCTTTGGCAGGTAATTAGGTTTAGATGAGATCGTGAGGGTAGGGACCTCATGATTTGTGTCCTTACAAGAGGAGAAAGAGAGATCAAAGCCTGTGCTCTCTGTCTGCCATGTGAGTACACAATGAGTAGGCAGCCATCTGCAGGCCAGAAAGAGGGACCTCACCAGGAAGTGAATCTGCCAGCACCTTGATCTTGGACATCCAACCTCCAGAACTGTTAAAAATAAACATCTGTTGCTTCAGCCCACAGTCTATGGCATTTTGTTACAGCAGCGTGAATTGACTAAGAAATAAAAAAGTGTAAGATAAAAAACAGCACTACCATGCTGTTCTCATGGTAGTGAAAAAATCTCACAAGATCTGATGGTTTTATAAGGGGTTTCCCCATTGCCTTGGCTCTCATTCCCTCTTGTCTGCCACCATGTAAGATGTGGCTTTCACCTTCCACCATGATTGTGAGGCCTCCCCAGCTATGTGGAACTATAAGTCCTTTAAACCTCTTTTTCTTTGTAAATTATCCAGTCTTGGGTATGTCTTTACCAGCAGCATGAGAACAGAATAATACAGAGAGACATACTCTTTGGTCACCAGAAAGGAGGAAAAGAGAAGAAGAAATCTCTTTAGTTCCTGAGTAACCAAAGGAGAAATGAGAAAAAAAAAAAAGCAACCAGTTCTCCCCTCTGGAATAATAATCAAGAGTAGGGAAAATTAGAGTAGATGGGCATGTGGCCCAATTCCACCAACTGGAATTGGGACTATTTCCCTAAAAGAACAACATAAAAATTCGGAGTTCTGATAAATTTGTGGCTCACTGAATGAGCTTTTGTGAGACAGCTTCTTCACCACCAGAGATTACATGATTCCTATCAGAAAAATATGTTCTAAGGTCCAGGTTTACCATTAAAATATCTGCATATGTATAGGTATTTCATGTGTAGGTCAGGAGTTGCCAATACCTGCTATGTTTAAACATTTCATATGCTGAGAGTTGTTTTACATTTTGGTATTAGAGCTCGAACAATGTATGTGTATGTATATAGATATTTGTATTTCTTATTCTTTATTTTACTTCTCAAAATATATGTTTGCTCTGACATTAAATGCAATTCCATATCATTAAAAAGTGCTTACTCTCAACTTGAATCCACTAGGCTATCCAAATTTGCTACTCTTGAATTTAATCCAACAATTTCAAATATTGTTGGATTAAATTGCTTACATTGAATGTTTTGACCGCTCCAATCAAAGTTGATGTTGTGGAAAACAGGAAAATATATTTGGCCTGTATGTCTGAAATCCTAATTCTCTTTTCTCAGCAACAAACTGTACAAGACATTTAAAAACAAATTACCTTGTGGTAGAGAAATAAAGGCTTAGCCTTGTTTTAGGCAGTTTTGTTAAATTCAGATGCCTGGAAGCTGAACATGCTTGCTCATCAACCTGGAAGCCAACTTCAGTTGTGCCCTGCCCTTCTCACTCTCTCTCTGTAACTGATTTTTTAAAAAAATTTGTTAATTGAACATTTTTTGTGTAAACATGTAAAAGATCACTTACCAAACAACCATGTACCCATTATCAAGAATACACTGCCATGAGCATTTTGTCACTTTGCTCCACATATTTTGTTTTTTAAGAAAATAAATGACTACAGGTAAAGATGATGTTTATAATACTCCCCTCTAAAGTCTTATTTCCAGTGCCCTTGACTGAGAAGTGTCAATGTCATGCTCACTTTGTAAGAGAAATGCTGAAAGGAATCCATCTGTTCTCACGGAGCATGCATTGAAAGGTGAATTTGGAGCTAAGAGGCAATAAATGGATGACTGGAATGAGAGTTGTAGACCATTCCCTCCGTCATCCCCTTTTTGATGCCCTACATTAAATCCTCAGTATCATCTTCCAATTCATTAAATCTCTCTACAGATCTAATTCCATACAATAAAAAAGTTTCGGCCGGGCGCGGTGGCTCACGCCTGTAATCCCAGCACTTTGGGAGGCCGAGGCAGGTGGATCACGAGGTCAAGAGATCGAGACCATCTTGGTCAACATGGTGAAACCCCGTCTCTACTAAAAATACAAAAAATTAGCTGGGCGTGGTGGCGCGTGCCTGTAATCCCAGCTACTCAGGAGGCTGAGGCAGGAGAATTGCCTGAACCCAGGAAGCGGAGGTAGCGGTGAGCCGAGATCGCGCCATTGCACTCCAGCCTGGGTAACAAGAGCGAAACTCCGTCTCAAAAAAAAAAAAAAAAAAAAAAAGTTTCAGTGCCACTCTTAATTTTGACTTTCAATATTTCTAATTCCTTTTCCTCTTCTTCTTTCTTCTGTTCTTTTTTATCTTACACTTTTTTATTTCTGCCTATTTTTCTTCATTGCTCTTTCAAATTTTTTTCAATAAGTTTCTTCCTTTATATCTTTAAGAATATTAAAAAATATTAATTTAAATGAATATTCAATGGCTCTACTGTATTATTTTATTACAGTCATATCATCCTCTTGGATACATGGGTGAGCTCATCTCTGCCCCATAAAAGCTCAAAGATCCAAGCAGTGAGCCTGGTTCCAGCCCCCAACCATGAGGGTCCCCCACCTTGAGCACAGGACTTTGGAATTTAATTCCTGCTGCCCCTGCCCTTTCCCTTCCCCAGAGGCTTCAGCACTAACACCTTTAGATTTCTATTCCTATTTTTGGTCCATGGAGATGTTCATCTTATTTTTGATCCCTGTAACTTTTTAACTAAAAAGAGGTTATTCTTATATGTGTACAGGATATTTAATAAGCAAATTTATAGTACTAACTGTGTTAAATGGAAGTTTATCTGTTTTCTGAAAGGATGCACTTGTTAAATAATGGTATGCTGGGCTAACTGACCCCGCCCCCCGAATCCCTATAATCATTGCTTACGTATGAATCATTTTACTGTGCTGACTTTGTGGATGGTTCGAATTGAATGAAGAATTTTTTTTTAAGCTTGCTGAAAGTTAGTTACAGGCAGTTCCTAATTTACTGATGTGGATGGAGCCAGAGGCCATTATCCTTAGTAAATTAGCACAGGAACAATAAACCAAATACTGCATGTTCTCACTTATAAATAGGAGCTAAAGGATGAGAACACATAGACACAAAGACAGGAACAATGGATACTGGGGTCTTTTGGAGGGTGGAGGGGGTGACAAGGGAGAGATCACGAAAAATAACTAATGGGTACTAGGCTTATTACTTGGATGAGGAAATAATCTGTACAACAAACCCCCATGATACAAGTTTACCTGTGTAATAAACCTAAACGTGTACCCCTGCACTTAAAAGTTAAAAAAGGCTGGGCGTGGTGGCTCACGCCTGTAATCCCAGCACTTTGGGAGGCCGAGGTGGGTGGATTACCTGAGGTTAAGAGTTTGAAATCAGCCTGGCCAACATGGTGAAACCCCGTCTATACTAAAAATACAAAAACTAGCTGGGCGTGGTAGCAGGTGCCTACAATCCCAGCTACTAGGGAGGCTGAGGCTTGAGAATTGCTTGAACTTGGGAGGTGTAGTTTGCAGTGAGCCAAGATGGTGTCACTGTACTCCAGCCTGGGCGACAGAGCAAAACTCTGTCTCAAAAAAAAAAAAGTTTAAAACAATTAACTGTTTTACAAAAGTTCCATTTTAAACCTCTTACTAGTAAAGTAGAAGCTACTTGCATGTTAGGATTATGACAACCATTTGAATTATTTTATAAATATGATAATTCCAATAATATTTAAAACAACTGTTTCAAATGAAAAAGAAATGAATGAACTTTAATGCTGAATAAGGATTCCAGGAACACATATTTTTTCCACCTTTGTATCCTGCTATAAGATTCAGAAAATCCAAGTTCCAATCTCAAGTCAACCATTTATTAGCTAAGTGACTTTGTAAACACCGTGTAAGCCTCTTTACCTCTTTAACTTTTGGTTAAAAACTTTTTTTTTTTTAAATCTTAAAGTTGTATAATAATTTCTGCTGTACGTCAGGGTTTTAGATGCCAAAGGAAATAAGGATTGTGAAAGCATTTAAAAATTCAAGAACCCCTTAGGAGCATATCATGTGTCCTCCAAACACTGTGACCTTGTTAATTCTCAACACCTGCCTCAGAGAAGGCAAAAGCTACGTTAATCACTTACAATGAATCAGAAAATAAAGTTGACCCCAAAGGTGAAAAGGCTGTGGCCTTTTTGTCTTCCCAATTTGCAAGTGTGCTAACAACATGAGTGATCAGAAGTCGGGGGATGCTAGGCTATCCCACGTAACTCTGTTCTGCATGAGAAACACACATATAAAAGCATTTGGACATTTGGAACAAATTAGAGCTACAGCAAAGGCCAGAAATACTACCAGTTTCCCTCTTGTTTTCTCCTCAGGCCAAAATATTACCAGAATAAGTAGTCTCATCAATAAACTAGGGTTTGGAATTCGGAATTAACCAGGCATAATTTCTCAAGTATTATGGTCTCTTTTTTTAAAGGCATGAAGTTGTGTAAAATTGATACATTTTAATTATGTAAAATATAACCCAACTTACATAACCAAATAAGGTCAAATCACTTTTAATTTTGCTCATCGAATGCTGTACAAACCTCAAAGATTAGAAAGCCAACCAAGAAAAAAAAAACCTGCCAAATAGGTAGCATTTTATATTCTTTCTGAATTTAGAAATCTTTCATTATATGGACAATTACCGATTATTGAATAGATGTGTTTTCATCATCAAGTAAAAGTGGTTTATGCTGGCATGAATATACTCCATTTCACTGCTGCTTTTGCACATTTCTTTATTTTGCCTGAATATGGCCAGATGAATCATATATAAAGAAAGCTCAGCTCCTCCAGAACACTGCTATTGTATAAAGAGTACTGCTGCCAAATTCAAAGCTAAATTCAGGTTTGAGGCATCAGAATCTTTTATAGGTTCCAGGAGAATTTTTTTTTCAAATAATATAATAGATCTGAGGGTGTGTGCACCTGTTGGTTTTCTAGAACTATAATATTCTACAAAATCAGAGATAATGAAGGCTAAAGAATCGTTACCTTTTTAAAAAAGACAAAAGAATGAACTGTTTCATAAAAATAACATATAGAAATAAACTAAAGCAATTCTATAAATAAAAGTTAAAAGAAAAAAATCAGCAACACTGATGAGTAAAAAACCAGAGACATTCTGGCAGATATCTTGGTGCACAGTCAATCAAAAGCAGCAAATATCACTACAGAAAAACTATTTTCACAGAAGAGAAATAAAAATATTCATTGTATTCCAAAAATATTCTCATTTTTGTTAATAGCTAAGTGTCTGCTTTTAGTTCAAAAGGCTTACATTTTAAAGCTTTGATTTCTTTTAGAAGTTCCTATTAAATACTATTTTACAGACATTTCTTAATGCAACTGATATGATTTGGATGTGTGTCCCCTCCAAATCTCATGTTGAAATGTGACCCCCAGTGTTGCAGGTGGGCCTAGTGGGAGGTGTTTAGGTCACGGAGCACATCCCCCAGGAATGGCTTGGTGCCATTTTCACGATAAGGAGTGAGTTCTTGCTCTGGTAGTTCATGTGAGACCTGGTTGTTTAAAGGAGACTGGAGCCTTTGTGCTCTCTCTCTTTTGCCCCTTCTTTCACCATGTGATGTGCCTGCTTCTCATTTGCCTTTTGCCATGAGTGGAAGCTTCCTGAGGCCCTCACCAGAACCAGATGCCAGTGCTATGCTTCCTGTATAGCCTGTAGAACCATGAGCCAAAATAAATTTCTTTCCTTTATAAATTACCCAGCCTCAAGTCTTCACAGCAACACAAGAATGGACGAACACAGCAACTTTGTGAAGCACTTGAAATGGGGGAGAAAAATAAAGTCTAAGACTCAGTTCAATCTATTGGATGGTAGAATTATTTATATATTCAAAGAGGAGCAATTTCCTGATCAGAAATCAATTTGACCTACTGTTATGGGAGCTTGGTTACTGAATAAATGTGGCCATCAGAGAAGAAAACATGTAAGAGATGGAGGATCATTCAAATAAATCTTTTATAAGCTTTTTCAACAAAGATTTCTCTGGACCAGGTGGGCTAACACTACAAAACGTTGTTGGTTCAGTATGTTTCATGCAAACAGAGTCCATTATTAGAAGCAAACAAAGGGTCACAGGTGAGATTAAAATAATTATTGAGTTCTTCCTTGTGAAGGCACTTACACTGACACTTTACATATAGTACTTCTTTGTCACAACCATCCAGTAGATGTGTATTATCACTGTTTCCTAACATATAAAGAAAGTGAGAGTCAGAGGAGGTTAGTAACTTGCCTAAGGTCACTTAGTAAGTGGCATTTAGAGGTGGGAATTTGAATAGGAGTATGTCTAGCTCAAAGTCCATGCTATGTTTATCACATTAGATAATCTTACATATGTTTCTTTTGCATCTTTTTTAGAGTTTTAATAAATACAGAGTTTTAATAAATAATTGCATTTCCGATAAACTGGCTATAAGTCACCTTTTACAAACAGAGTCACATAGTATATATTGGAAGCACTCACTCACTCAGTGAATGCCATGCAATACATTTGTAAAGTAATTCATGAAGAAAACAGGTAACCACAATTTTATATAAATTTCAACTACAAATGATAACTCTTAGCTTTGCCTAAAATGGATTAAATCTATACAAAGTATGGTTTTACTGGATCCAGCAGCAGTCATTAGCATGGTTTGGGAATAAGCGCCCTCTTGCAGATTTGAAGGCTAGCTGAACCAGTAGCATAGTGCATATAAATGCGGATCCTGAAAGCTTAGGGGAGCACGGTTTGCAACAGCCAAGAATGATATCATCAGTCTCTATTTCATTTAATTAAAAATTATCAGCTGTACATAGTGCTATTTTTGACACAGGTCACTGTGGTTCAATGCTATTGGATTTTACCTTATTAAGCACTTAGCTGTTTGCTGGAATGATTGAGGGGCAGAGGTGTGTATTCAGAGAGGTTGCAGAGTTAGCCCTTAGACCTTTGGTAACAATGAACAGTTTATCTTCAAAAGCACCTTTCCTGAAAACTTTATGTTATGGCTATCCTTCCCATCTTTTCTAGTGACAATGATGAAATGTGTTGAAACACTGACAGATATCAACAGAAGTGCTGATATATGTTGACATACATAAGTGTTGGTAAGCAACTCTACAACTACAGTAAATAAGTAAACCATTCTTCTATCAGAGACTAGGGCAAACCTAAGCTATATGATTTGGGATATTACAGTGAAGCTTAGTTTTATCAGCCAATTTTGTTTGTATGTTCTGAAAGTCAACAGAGTTGAGAAACTACTTATGGAATTAAATCTGCTCAAGCAGCCTGAATGATTGTTTTGCCCATAATAACATTATTTTTTTAATAAAGAAATTTTACTGGCAACTAGAAGTTAAGGATCCTGTTATTTTGCCCATATTACAGGCAGCACATTTAAAAACTGTTCATGAAAAAGCATCAACTAGTGTATTATGGGTTCTCCGGAAAAAACAGAACCAATAGGAAGTATAAAGTTACATGTATATGTGCGTGTGTGTGTATATATATGTATGCCTGTATGTGTATATTTCTCTATATACACATATACATATGTGTATATATACATATAAACATGCATGTGTATGTACGTACACATACATACACAAACATATATGTTGAGCATCCTTAATCTTAAAATCTGTAATCCAAAATGTTCTGAAATTCAAAAATTTTGGGCACTGACATGACACCACAAGTAGACAATTCCACACCTGAACTCATGTGACAGGTTGCATTCAACACGCAGGTGTACAACACAGCTGACTCAGCACCCAGAAGGGGAAAAAGACCCTCTGAGCCTCCTTCAGCTGTGACGTAGCTTTTCCTTGCATGCCCAGATTCTTCCGCACAAGCATGTCCACAAAGGGTGCACACCAGATACGTCAATGGCAGGTTCTCCATGATGCCCCACGTGAAACCAAGACCTATGCCTGTCACTCACTGTTTATTTACTTATTTATTTTTTCTAATTCTCTGTTCTGTGGTGTAAAGATATTGTCAAAAATGTCAAAAAAAAAAACAAAACAAACTCCCGCAGACTTATCATTTGATTGAGTTTATGATTTAAAAAAAAGAGAAACAAAAACAAACAAAACCCCACAGACACCCCTATGGATAACAGTGATATGAAAAAGAAAAAAAAAAAACATTTAAGCTTATCTACAGCACAGAAAGTCAAGCTGTTGGAGAAACTGGACAATGGTGTAAGTGTGAAACGTCTTACAGAAGAGCACAGTGTTGGAATGACCAGCATATACAATTTGAAGAAACATAAGGAAAACGTTTGAAGTTCTGTGAAAAGTTAATTAAAAAATAGAAAATATTGCATAAGGCTGAAAATGAAAATCTCGATCATGTATTGAAAGAGTGAATCCATTAGCATCACGGTAAACACATGCCACTAAATTGTATGGTGATCATGAAACGAACAGGTCTATCATGATCTGAAAATTGAGGAAATTCAATATTCAACCAGCTGGCAGCATAAATTTAAGAAAAGACATAGCATTACATTTTAAAAGATCTGTGGTGATAAAACA
This sequence comes from Aotus nancymaae, assembly GCF_030222135.1. Lineage (NCBI taxonomy): Eukaryota > Metazoa > Chordata > Mammalia > Primates > Aotidae > Aotus > Aotus nancymaae. The sequence goes on from NW_026988435.1 coordinate 30,181,800, forward strand.
GCTGCTGATTATGAAGCAGCAGAGAAATTCATTGACAAGTTTGCCAAGGTCATCACTGATAAAAATCTGACACTAGGACAAGTCTGTAACAATGATGCAACATCACTGTTTCAGTGTTAATGGCCCAGAAAGACACTGACTACAGCCAATCATACAGCTCCTACAGTAATTAAGGATGCCAAAGAGAATAACTGTGCCAAGCTGTGCTAATGCAGCAGGCATGCATAAGTGTACATTTGCTGTGATACACAAAAGCTTGCATCCTCCTTATTTTCAAGGAGTAATTTTTTATACCAGTCCATTATTATACTAACAAAAACACTTGGATCACCAGGGACGTCTCTTCTGATTGGTTTCACAAATATTTTGTATCAGTGGCTTGTGCTCACCACAGGGAAGCTGGATTGAATGACTACTGCAAGATTGTGTTATTCCTTGACAGCTGTTCTGCTCATCCTGCAGCTGAAATTCCCATAAAAATAAATAGGGGAGGGACAGCAGGGGGTGGGGAGTTGGGGAGAGATAGCATGGGGAGAAATGCAGCAAACCACACTGCCACGTGTGTACCTATGCAACAATCTTGCATGTTCTTCACATGTACCCCAATACCTAAAATGCAATTAAAAAAAAGAAAAAAAAATGTCTATCTGATGTACTTTCCCCTAAATATGACTCACACGGTTTTGAATCTGTGTCCCCACCCAAATCTCCTATCAAACTATAATCCCCACATGTTGAAGGAGGAGCCTGGTGGGAGAGAATTGAATCACTGCACTTCCTTCTTGCTGTTATCATGATAGAGTTCTCATGAGATCTGGTTGTTTAAAAGTTGCAGCATTTCTCCCTTCACTCTCTCTCTCTTGCTCCAACATGTGAAGTCATGCTTGCTTCTCCTCCACCTTCCACCATGATTGTAAATTTCCTGAGTCCTCCCCAGCTGTGCTTCCTGTACAGCCTGTGGAAGTCTGAGTCTGAGTCAATTAAACCTCTTTTCTTTTTTTCTATCAGGCTGAAGAGTGGAGTGAATTCTGAGCTACCTCCATGGGATGATGTTTGTACCTTACTCATGCAGTGAAAATCAGTGAGTTTGTATGTTTTCTTTGCCACTTAAGCTCTAATTTGCCAGAGAAGCATGAGAAAGAAGTCTATTTGTCTGTTCTCACACTGATATACAGAACAACCTGTGATGGGGTAGTTTATAAAGAAAAGAGGTTTAATTGACTCACAGTTCTGCAGGCCATACAAGAAACATGGCTGGGAGGCCTCAAGAAATGTATAACCATGGTGAAAGGTGAAGGGGAAGCAAGCACGTCTTCACATAGCAGCAGGAGAGAGAGTGATGGTGGAGCTGCTACACACTTTTAAACAACCAGATCTCATGAGAATCTATTACAAGAACAGCAAGGGCAAAGTCCACCCCCATGATTCAATCGCTTCCCACCTTCCTGACATGTGGGGATTACAATTTAACATGAGATTTGGGTGGGGACACAGAGCCAAACCATATCAAGAGGGTAGAAATAACCTACTGTTGAAAGCTACACAGGCACTAAGCCCTGCTTTTCCATGAGATGCCTTATTATACCTTTAATGAATGAGTATGTCTGTAGTCTGTGTGATTTAAAAAATAGTGTATCAAAAGGAGGTGATGGCAAATTATAACATTTCAAAATCAGGTAAGGCAGGAACATAAGACTTTTTTTTGGAAGGTCTACGAAAGTCACCTAAGTACATTTTAAACACTATTTCCTCCATTCTTCAGAGGTTTTCATTTCAGGAATGCATAACCAGAGTCATCCTAATGTGATTATAAAGAGCCTGAAGCTTTGCTTTTAAAATTCAATACTTAGGTAGAAAGAAAATGGTAACTTTTTCCCTTTGATTTTTATGCACTATTTTTATAACACTAGCAGCCCTGAGACACCAAATTGGAAATGTCTATGCATCTTGATGTTACCTGGGCACCACTGCATCACAGTCCTTTAACTGGGTCGGTTTTCATCTGTTCCTTGATCTGCATTCTCCTCCACTAAACGATATCATTTCTATATGCTTTAGAGTTATTCTTAGTTTTCTGGATGCTACATTTACTTGTTCATTGATTCAATAAATATTACCTACTGTGTGCCAGGCCCAGATAGAGATCCTGCACTCATGGAAATTCTGGTCAAAAAGGCCAAGAAATACTGATATGTTCTGTGATGGAAAGGCATTAAGTGGACGACAATAAGGTAAGGAATTTTACCTTGTGCGTGGATTCAGAGTTTTCCTAGGTTATGATGTTGGGGAAGTTGTGATTGATGAGCCTAGGTTGATTAACTGAGGAGCATACGAGAAGGTATGGGGAAAAGTTTAGCAGATAGAAAGAATGGCATATGCAGCGACTCAGAGACTGTGTGGTGCTGAAATCAGGTATGGATTCAGCTTAAACCAACTGTACTCCAATGAACTCATGCATAAGGTGAAAGCTCAGACATGAAGGGATCCAAGTCTGCTTTACCTGTCCTGTTCTTTCGTGTAGCAATCCTCTTTTGGTTCACAACTCGGAACACATAAAGAGCAGATGAAGGGAGGTACACGGTAGAGATTCTGGCTTTTATTGCAATACTAACAACCTCAAGCTCTCAGTGCTTGGGTCAATCAAGGTTTATCTATTGCTCAAGTTTTATGTCCACCTTGGGTAGGCAGAAAGGGAGCTTTCATTCTTTATTGGTACTCAGTGATTCTGGCTGGCAGAGGCTTTACTGTTACGGAAAAGAGCACATGCCAAGTAATTAACCAGCTCTGAGAACTTCTCTCTAGAAGTGCTGCACCTTTCACTGGTCAAAGCAAGTCAAGGGCAATGCTTAACCTCAAACTACAGCAGGGTGGAGCAAGCCTAACATGAGCCTGGTAAGTAGAAAGCTAGAAATATTTGGTGAGTGCTATAGTCTGAATATTCAGGTTCCCCTAAAATTCATATGTTGACCCCGAGTCACCCATCTGATGGTATCAGGAAGTGGGGTCTGTTTGATGATTAGAATGGGATTAGCACCCCTATAAAATAGGCCTAACAAAACTGCCTTATCCCTGTTCCACCATGTGAGGAGATGCCACTATCTATAAGAAAGAGGAACCTCCCCAGATAGCAAATCTGCCCATGTCTTGATCTTGGACTTCCCAGTTTAGGGAACTGCAAGAAGTAAATTTCTATTATTTATAAGCAACCAGTCTATGTTGCTTTATTATAGCAGCCTGAATGGAGCAACAGTAGTGATCACCACAGAGATGAACCTTTATCAGCTCTGTCAGTCTATGGAAAGAGCACATTACTGGTGCTCTCACTGCAACTAGCTTGTTTCTAACCTTCCCTTAATTCCAACAATTTGTCATTGCACAGGTGAGTGTGTGTGGATGGCGACACTGTAGTGGGGTCATAGCGTGCAGAGAGGAAGTTGGAAGGTGTTTACTAAGAGGTGGTATAGTGGATAAAATTCTGCTTCCAGTCTTTGAGTTTTTCATCTACTTTCTGGAAGAAGGAAAAGGGTAATAGGTCCTTAATATTATTTTCTAATTGTCTGTTGAATTTTTAATTGAATCTATCTTTATTTAATTTTCAAGAGCTCCTGATTCTTTAGTGTACTGGTCTTATTTTATGAATACAATATAGTCTTTTATTTCTCTCAATATGTTAATTACAGTGTTTCTTTCATGTGCTTATTTTTCCACCACTTTGTTTTTAACCACTCTTTTTTTCTTTATTTGATTCTATTTTGTTTTGCTCTGTCTCTATCTTCCATACCAGAGACTTTCATCAAATATCAGGCCTTCTTTAGCTGTCATATATATTTAAAAGTGAGGCTCAAAAAAACCCCATTTGGAAGCATGAGTGTGACTTATTAATTTGTGAATTTCACTGCATGTTTGCTAGTGTGGTATCATATTTTTAGTCGGGGAAATATCCAAATACCTGTGTCTCTAGTTCAGAAGTTCTTAAACTTTTTGGTGTCATGGCAGCCTGATAACGTCTAGAATTCTGTTTTAGAATTATGTCCTTAAATGCATGAAACCAATTAGATGACAGTCTGGTTATCAAACTAGTAAACCATTAAATTTGTGATATAGTGATATGTGCTTTTTATTAATGCACCATCTAATACACTTTAAAGTTGTATCTAATAACTACGGTAATTTTGAAACAATGATGAGTGAAAATGCAATTTGGAGAATGTGTTAAGAAAACAATTGTGATTTTTATTGGTCACGAAGTCACAGGTACTGATTACACTACGATGGTTTGTTGCCTATATTCAGAGATGACAGAAATGCTAACTTTCAGAGGTTAGTTTAAAATAAAAATAAATTATTGTCCTCATTAAAGTTCACAGATCCACTGGTTAAAAATTCCTGCTGTAAGGATTTACCTCTGGGTGAATGGATTTCTCTAGAAAGCAGTTCACCCATCACCAACCTTAAGTATGTAACTGGCTGTGAGCCTTTCATGAGCCAAGTAGGGGACACATCTCTCTTTAGTGGGAAGATTTTCCCATAATCCCTCTGATTTCAGCACAGTAACTCACACTCTGACCTCAAATATATTTATTTGCTGTCTTCCAAATTCAAAGACTTTCTGATAAAACCTCTCCAAAAATAGACCCTAGGTTTCCTCTTGATGCATTAGGGAGAGAGAATATGAGAAATCTAACTCCTATTTGAAATATCTTTAATCCATACTCCCGTTTTCATTCCCATTTTTGCACACCTGCCTTTAAAGCAGCAGTTGTCTCCAATCCCTGAGGATTTCTGTAGCTTTGTGTCGAAATGATTAGCTTTTTGGCATTCTGCCTCAACATACTTAGATCTCTATGTTCTCTTGTTTAAAACAGTTCCCAGTGGTTAAATTATTTCCCAGATTTCAAAATGTTGCTTCTTTTGTCTGGTATCTTCTTTTTGTCCTTGTGAGGTTTTTTTTCCCCTAAGTTCCTTTTCTGTCATTGCTTTGTAAAGACTCAGGAGGAAGTACAGATAGACATTTGCATTCAACCTATGTTATTTAACCAGAAGCTTTAATGTATTCATAAGCAGCATTTAAATATGTTTGGGTTCATATTTTTTCCCTCTCATAATAGCATATCTCCTTTTCTCTGATTTAATATAAAAGTAAGAGGAAATACAAGGTTGATGTGCAATGTCACGTTCAGGAAGCATCTTTTTTGTGTTTTAAGGAAATCATTTCTTAAAATAACTTTTCTCAGACTCTCTCTAGATGATTTTAGCCTTTCTGTTTAAGATATTAGACTATGAATTCTTCAAAAGGATGTACATAGCTTCTATTTTGGTAGAATGGTAGAAGTGTAATAGCTTTTATTAGTATAACCCTACCACAGATCACAACTGCAAGCTCTTAAGAAAATATAAAAACTCCCTGAAATCCCTGGAAAGAAACCCAAAGCCAGCATAAATTGGAAGTGAATCAAAACCGGGAAGAAGGAAATGGAGCTGAGTGAGTGTTCCATTGATACAGCTTTTTGGCTAAAGGCATGCCCCAATCAGAAAAAGCAAGTTAGCTAAATCCTGAACAGAAACTCTTGCAGCGTACTGGTTTTAAGAACCAGAGGAAAGAGTTTGGAACTACGATAGCTGATGGAAAGTGAGAGGGGAAATCAGGGAAAGGAGAAACTATGCAGAGCAGAGCATCATATTTTGCACATAAACTCTGCAGAAAATCTTAGGATGACCTCTGCACTATGCGTGCCTGGGGCATACTCCCAGCAGCCCATCTAAGGCTAAAAAGAACTGAACAAAGATTTTAGAAGTTACCCACTGCAGGAGTGACACAAAGTGGATTTGGGTCCATCTAAATTAACTACAAATAAAACAGACAAATAAAATCAACACTCAGAGAAATAACAGAATCCAGTCTCTGCAGTGTATTTTTAAAAAAATGTCCAGGGTGTAATCCCAAATTACTCCATACATAATCAAGAGGAAAGGCAGTTAAAGAAACCGATCCTGAAATGAACCAGATGTTAGAATTGGCTAGCATGGATTTTAATGTAGCTACTATAAAACTATGCTCAAGGGTATAAACTAAAATATTTTTGTGATGAATGGATATACAGAAAATCTCAGCAGAGAGATTGCAACTATGAAAAAGAACCAAATGGAAATTCTAGAAATGAGGAATAAAATATCTGAAACAAAATAAAATTCATTTGTATGGGCTTAATAAGATGTTAGGGTGAAAGAAGAGTCAGTGACTTGGAAGATAATCAAAGCTATACAATCTAGAGAACAGAGAAAAAATATTTTAAAAACTAGAATCTCAGTGATTGTGGGGATATATCAAAATCTAATGCATGTGGAGTTTTAGAAGGAGATGAGAGGCAGGAACAGGTAAAACCCAACATCTGAAGAAAGAATGTATAAAAATTACCCCATTTGACAGACTCAAAAACCTCAGGTATCCTATGTAGTATAAAGAGAGAAAAGACACCTTGAAAATATCGCAATTCAATTGATAAATACAAAAAATAAAGAGAATCTTGAAAGCATCCAGAGAAAAAAGACAGATTACATATATAAGAACAAAAATACAAATCACCACTGACATCGCAGCAGAAACAATGTGGCCGGAAAACAGTGTAATGACATCTTTAAAAGGGCCACATGAAAGCAACACACTGTAAACCTAAAATTCTATGTGAAGCAAAAATAGCTTTCAGAAATAAAGATGACATAAAGGCATTTCAGATGAACAAAAACCTTGGTAACTCTTCTCAAGTAGACTTGCCCTACGAGAAAAGCTAACAGAAGTTCTTCATGCAAAAGGGGAATGAGATCAGATAAAAATTCAGATTTAAATTTCCTTAAAGTAGTTATGATTGTTTAAAATGAAAATAATAGTATGCATAGTGTATTATGCAATAAACATGAAAATACCTAATAAATTACAGGAGGTAAAAGATCTATAGGATTGCAGTTATTACATTTTATGAGAAGGGGTAGAAAAATTAAGGGTGCATATTGCAATCTTTAGGGCACCACTGAAATAATAAAACAAAGAGGTAAGCTAAAAAGCCAAGACAAACATTAAAACGGAATTCTAAAAGGAGTTTCAATTAACTCAAAAGTAGCAGGAGAGGAGCATGAAGGAAACACAAAACAAGTGGGACAAACAGAAAAGATGAGAGTAAACTGAAAGCCCTAAATCCCTCCACATCAATAGGAAACGAAGGCAGAGATTGTCAGAATTACTTAAAAAGCATGAACTATTTGTTGTCTACATGAAAGATACTTTGAATACAAAGATTCAAGCAGATGCCCTCCAAATACAGAGACTCCCTTAAAGGCAGGGAAGATATATTATTATACCATGCAACATACAAGCAGCATAAGAAATAAGAAGGCGGGTGGGGGGATGGGTGGGGGTGGGAGACAGAGAGAGAGAAAAGAATTTAAAATTTGAAAATTAATCAATATATTTAACCTTACAAGAGAGCTAAACATGCAATCATTTCAACAGATGCAAAAAGTGTTTGATTAAATTCAACTTCCATTCATTATAGAACTCTCAGCAAATGAGGAACAAAAGAAATTTCCTCAATCCGATAAAGAGAATCAATGAAAAACATTATAATTGTTGTCATACTTAATTGTTTTTTTCCTATGTTCCAGAACAAGGCAAAGATATCTACTCCAACAAGTTCTATTCAATATTTCTAGGGAAATAAAGTAAAAACCAAAAGGTATACAGAGCAGAAAGAAGTAAAACTCTCTATTTGCAGATAACATTTTTTACATAGAAAATCCTAATCAATGTATAAAATAATTACTTGAAGTACAAAGTGAATTTAGTAACGTTGTTATATATGCTATCAATACACTAACACCAATTGTATTTTCATACTCTATAGCAGCAAACAACTAGTAAACAAAATTAATAACAATTCCATGTATTAGAGTGTTAAGAAACAAATTCCTATTTAGGAATACATTTAACAAAGGTAAGGACTGAATCACATGTACCTTCATTTTCACAATGTTTAGCACAATGCCTAAAAAATGATATATTCAACATAATTTTTTGAAAAGCTAAAGAATGTTTGTCTGCTATAAAAAGATTCAAGTTAAAGTCTTTAAAATTCCTCAGCAAACTAACACGGGAACAGAAAACCAAACGCTGAATGTTCTCACTTATAAGTTGGAGCTGAACGAGAACACAGGGACACAGGGAGGGGGACAGCACACCCTAGGGCTTATTGGGGGATTGGTGGTGTCATTTATTATTGGCTAATTAAAGTATTAGCAAAAAATTGCTAATATTTTTCCTATTAGCAATAGGAAAAATAGCTAATGTATGCTGGACTTAATACCTAAGTGATGGGTTGACAGGTGCAGCAAACCACCATGGCACATGTTTACCTATGTAACAAACCTGCACACATACCCCAGAACTTAAAATAAAAATAAAAATTAAAAAAAACTTATGATATTCAATTCAGTGGAGAAAGAGACGGTAAAATAATCTTTTTCAAGAAAAAAATTGTAAGTTGTTTTTTCCTTCATCTATCTGTCCAGGTTTAAGTGCAGCAGGGCTCAAACAATAGCACCCACATGTCAGGGGCCTGGGTTCCTTTCCTTCTGCACTGGGACCTGTCCTGCTCTGGCACTCCAGTCAAAGCAAGTACTGATGTTGCACAAAATCACCTCTGCTCACACACCATTGGCTGAAGTTAGTTAAATGGTCACATATAGCCGGGTGCGGAGGCTCAAGTCTGTAATCCCAGCACTTTGGAGGCCGAGGCAGGTGGATCACGTGAGGTCCAGAGTTCTAGAACAGCCTCACCAACAAAGTGAAACCCTGTCTCTACTAAAAAATACAAAATTAGGGCGTGGTGGCAACTTCTGTAATCCCAGCGACTCAGGAGGCTGAGGCAGGAGAATCCCGTGAGCCTGGGAGGTAGAGGTTGCAGTGAGCCAAGAGCACACCACTGCACTCCAGCCTGGGCGACAGAGTGAGACTCCATCTCAAAAAATAAAAATAAAAATAAAAAATAAAATGGTCACACACAACTGTAAGGAGGGCTAGGATTGTAGTGCTTACCCTGGAAAGCCATTGTGCTCTATTAAATTTCTATTCATGTTAGATAAGGGAGATTAAATATTAGAAGACAACTTGTCACTAACACACCATTTCTGTCTGACAGATACAATCAAGAGGAATTTTTTATGATTCTTAAGGCTAAAACACTTTGAGATCATTAATGAATTTAAAGCTCACTTCTACTAATCTACCCACCAGGACACAGGAAAACTGTTCAGCTGCTGTTTTTATTTACTTGAATTCTGTACAAATAATCACTTTTGGTCATCAAAACCCTAAAACATGAATGTATGAGACTTGCTGTTAAATGCAGAGCACTTAGAAAACAAAACACCAACACTGACCAGGATTTATGAATCACATGTTAAAACCGAAATTGTAGAATAAAGATTTATGCCTGATCAAATTATAGATTTTAAGCATACTGACTCATAAATCACTCACCTGAATCCCAAGGGCAGTAAAAGGATTTATAAATCAAAACTTATTTAGGATTTATTAGCTAAATGTCTACATTAAGAATGCCAGTTTATAAATCTCCTTTGACTTACAAAACTAAATTTCATAAACTCTGCAGTCAGAATTCATCTCTAATGATACTTTTGAAGGGTATACACTGATGCATTCTGGTGACACTGAAGAGATATTGACTAATACAATTATCTTTCCTCTGATAACATCAGAGGAAAGATAATTATATTAAAATTCTTAAACATTATTTAAATAAATTTTAAAGGATGATCTTAGAAAAAATAACATTTATTTCTATATTTATGTATTGTGGATATATGGGTTTAAATATTTAAATAATAAGATAGGTTGAGAGCGGTGGCTCACGCTTGTAATCCCAGCACTTTGGGATGTTGAGGTGGAGCCTAGGAGTTCTGGACCAGCCTAGACAAAGAAACTGTGATTTCACCACTGCACTCCAGCCTGGGCAACAGAGTGAGACCCTGTCTTAACAACAACAACAACAACAAAAGAGTAAGATAAATTATCATTTGAGTATAAAATGACATGTAAAGGATAATTTACCTAAACACCCAAATAATTTCAGAGTAGGTTAAATGTTTCAGAACACATTAAATGACAAAATTTTTCTACTAGGTATACCAGTCCCTTTAAAATTCCTAATTTGATAAATATATTAAATTTTTATTAAAATTATATAATGTATTTTATTACAAATGCAAAATATTTGTGTTACTTTGAACTATTTTATTTTTTAAGTTCAGTTTTCTCATTTATCATTGCCTGTTTAGAGTCTCTGGATTTGCCTCCCACTTGGTAGAATGAAATTGTTGTACATATTCAGGTGGCTGACTTAGTCATTTTGTTCTGTTCTCTACTCAGATGTCACCTCTTTGGGGCTTCTTCTGTGTTCATCCCTGACCACCCAGTGGAAAGTAGCATCCCCTTCACTCTATCCTTCAGGCTTCTTCATTTTCTTTTCTCACAGAAAGATAATAATAAGCAACGCGAATGTTGAATTCCAAGGTGGCAAAGTTAATGAGTGCCAGCACAGGCAAACAGTTGCACTGTGTAAGGTTTCTACCTTCCAGTTAGTAAGATGCTTATTCTTAATTAAATAAGATAGTTTACACTATCCACTTCTCAATAATTGAGAGATTAAACAGATAATTTATACTAATTTAAATAAGCACATAAATACGGTGTTTTCTTAGGTGAGACATGGATCTTGCTGTCCAGGTTGGATATCAGAGATTTCTGAAGCAAAATAAATGAAGAAATTGTTTGTAACTTTCAAAACAAAATTCAAGTTCAGTAAATGTAACAGGAGAACTATGATCTGTTTAGTTGTAAATCTTGAGGAAAAAGTTATGGTAATATTTCTGTGATCTTTAATTCTCTTAAGATTTTCTCAAAATGCAGTTTAAAAAAACAAAATAGAACATGTAATTATATTTTAAAGAGATCTTTCTATTATTGAGCCAGTTTGGTTACATATATCCCTTTCTCTTCATGGTGAGAGCCAATAATTATAATAATAACAATAACAAATGATTCTGCTATAACATGATGTATGAACTCCTGAAAATGACAAAACAAAAACAAAAGTTCTATAATATAATAAATTAAAAATAATAGGAGTTATAGGAAAGACATATTTGAGGCAGACCAGTTAAAATCCATGCAACTTGTTAGTTGTGGATTTGTATTTCCAGAGTCAGTGGCAGGTTTGTATTTCCTCAAGTCTGAAGCCTGTAAAATTGTGGGGACCCTCTTTAAGAAAAGAGATTAACTGCCTGCCATAACTCAGCAGGGTACATTCTTACATGCATTGCAATATTTTCTTGGTTGCAAATTTTTTGAGCTCCTTTTCATGTGACTACAACTTTGTAGTATCTTTTTCCAAACAGAGAAGAGAAAGATAACATAGTGTTTCCTCTAACATGATGGATTGTAGTTGGCTTTTGGGTACTCTTGGTTTAAAAAATTCTGTTAGCCTCACAGCATGTTAGTGGTGATGTGTAAATATAAAGAATTGTTAGCAAATTTGAGAAAACTTCTATTAGATTTCTTTCAAATACAAGCAGTAATATTGTATTTGGAAGAACTGGGCCACAGATTCTCTTCTGGCTCCTATTCTGAAACTTTGTTTCTTCATCACCACCTATACACTTCCATTCTGCTTAGCTATAGGAGTCACTTTGCTCACACAGTCATGTTGCCATCTGACCTTGCTTTGCCTCTAGGCATCGGAATACCGAATGAGTTGGTGCAGTGGGCTGTTGATCATACTTGGCAGCTATTCCTATATTTGAATTGCCAGCAATAATTTAAATATATATGGGAGTGATTATGACCTACCTATGTACTAAACGCAGACTGAATTTACTCACAATTCCACTTCCCCCAACTGGAATCTCCAAATGTTGCAGTCATTTTAAAGCCTCTAGGGAGAGAAAATTGAAGTAGAAAGAGACCCCAGTCTTGAAAGAGATAATTTAAGTATCTTACTTTTGCAAGTCCTTCATAATGCATGACCTAAGAGGGAATGCACCCTCTTAGGTGTAAGGAAGAAGCCCACACAAGACAGGAACCCAAGAGAAAAAGCTTTATTAACGTCTCAATAGATTCTACTCTGCTTACAGCACCACAGCAACAATGATGGCTATGTCAGGAAATAACCTGCCCAGCTCAGGGAGGAAGTTCATTGTGGCTCAATGCTGCTTCAGAGGACATTTAAAAGGCACAAAAACAACTCAGTGGAAATGCCAGCTTCCCAGCATCTAGACAATGAAGGTGGAAGTGGGCCCTGAGCACAGGAGGAAGTGTGACTTGCCGGAAGTCAAGAGCTGAGCAAGGTTGAAGGTTCATTTTTCTGGCTAGGGAGCCAGGGTGCAAGGACTCATTTTTATTTTTCTTAAAATCAAACACAGAGGGGTCCCGGTTGTGCAATGTTTCAGGCTCAGAAAGGGATCCCCTGAAACATGGTGTTTTGACATACTGAACTGAAGAAGCCTCAAGGACGCTTTGACCTTTTCCCCACTCTTGTCTCTCAATCTCCTGTCTCTCCCCAAGCACAGGATGAAGTTGGTCCCTGAAGTTCCCTAACCTGGCTAAAGTCCAGACTCACCAAAGAACAAAAACAATTACCTATGGTCCCCTCCCTGATGTTTCATTAACTGAAGTCATATGGGAAGAACAAAGACTGAAGTCTGTCAACACACCTGGACAGACTTTTGTCACGAACCCATTGTCTGTTCTGTGGACCCCAGATACTTTGTCCCAGGCCATTGTGTGTTCTTCAAGCCCATTTAATTTGCCTAAAAACCATTTACTATTCCCCTAAAACGATCTATACTTCCCCATCTCCCTTACTCCTGAAAAGAAGAGTATATAACCATCTGTACCACAATGTGTGGTAGTGCAATCATTCTATGATTCTCTTCGATTTGCATTAATAATTTTGTATGCCATTTCTCCTATTAATGTGACTTTTGTCAGAAGATTTTCAACGAATCTTCAGAGGGCAAAGGAAAAGCTTATCCTGGTCCCTTAGAGCAGCATTCAGGCTAAGGGTTTTGTCCCTTTCGGCTGAAAGCTGTAATTCTATTTCCACTTTTTTTTCCTTCTTTTTTTGGCTCCCATTCCCAAGGAAAACTTGTTTTCAACCAATACAACTTCCCTGTTATACTAATAGCATTCCCTGGTTTACCCATCATGTATGAGTAATGAAAACATACATTAGAGAAGAATAGAAGGTAGCTAAAAATTACTGACTGCCAGCTGCTGTTCTAAGTGGTTCATAAGTATTAACTCACTTAAACCTCGTAGCAACGTATGGGGCAGATTCTACTGTTAACACTATTTTACATCTATTATATCACACTCTTTTATCACTTATTTTTGGCAGAGGCAAAGCTTTGTAAATTTGTTTTCGGTCTTACTGAGAACCCATGGGTTTCCCTTATCTATTCAATCACTTTGATCAAACAAAAATGAATTTTATAGCGTATTGTTTTCAATATTTCTGAATATATTTACCATGGTAATTTAAAATAACCCTTTACTTAGGTCTATATAAGTGCAAAGAAGTTACAGTTTATGAAATGATGGTTTGATTATATCTCTTAATTGATAAATAAGATAATAGGAATACACAGTAAAATGTTTTTTTGGTAAGGTTTATTTATTTGTCTAATTATTATTTTTTTTTAAGAGAAAGGGTCTTGCTCTGTGCCCAGGATAGAGTGCAGTGGCATGAGCATGGCTTATTGCAGCCTCGAACTCCTGGGTTCAACCAATTCTCCTGCCTCAGCCTCCTGAGTAGCTGAGATCACAGGCATGTGTCATCACATCTGGCTAATTTTTTCACTTTTTATAGAGTTGAAGTCTTGCTGTGTTGTCCGGGTTGGTCTTAAAAACTTCTAGCCTCAAGCTAACCTCCCACATCAACATCCCAAAATGCTGGGATTACAGGCGTAAGCCACCAAGCCCAGCCGGTGTGGTTTATGTGATCCAACGGCTATTTGTTCCAGAATCTCCTAGTGAGGGATAATTAATAATAACATAGATTTTCTACCCCCATTTTGCACCCGTTGAATCTGAATTTCTAGATTAGATTCTGGGAAAGTATTATTTTTAGAAAGCACTTCTAGGTGATTTTAGTGCGTACTAAAGTTTGAGAATCTCTAATTTAAACTAATTTAAATTCTGTGAAATCTCTACTTTTCACTGAATAGACATAATTAAGGTCTAGTGTTTACAACGGCAAGACATTTAAAAGCTTGAATGCGATGTAAGGAAGGAATACGTATGATAAATATGTTTTTGTTCCTTGTATGCAAATATAGGCTTAAAAGTGTTGTTTGAAACAAATGATGCAGTAAAGGAAAAAAGAAAAAGAAACTATAAGTTTTGCAGATCTTTAAATCAGACCATTGACTAATTGAAACACATAGGGGTTAGTCTTCCTAGAGGAATAATCTGAAAAACAGAGCAGGTTTTACTGGCTTAGGATAAATCGCTCCAGGATAAACACTTTTCCTTCATGTACTACTTTCTTCCTGTACCCAGAAAAAAATAAATTTTGGGGTTCTGCAGTTCGATGTGAGTACTCCCTTCTCATAAATATTTAGACTAGAAGAAAAGAGCCAGGATCATTCTTTTAAAAAGTTTAATGAATTTTTTAAAATGTATGAACATAACTGGGAAGCCTGCCAGCGATTAAAGAGTGTTCATTTTAATATTACATTCCTTTCCCTTCCCAAATTCTTTCCCACTCCTCACAGGACTGTATATTTCTCTTGATAAACCTAATTTAAATGAATTATTTCAGTCATTTTTATCACAAAATTTAATTTTCAACATTCTTAATTTTCTATTTCTGTGTCTTTGTTTTCACATCATGTCACCTACAGGGGACACTCTATATGCTGTATATTAAATTTATATTTCTACCGTGGTTGCAATGGGTATTTGATACACTACAGGAAAGTAGAGTGTGGGCCAGATCCTCAAAGATCTCAAATTCTAATTGAGGTGTTTATACACGTACAGGGACTGTCAAGTTTCTAAATGGTTTAGAATTACAGTAGAGTAAAGCTAAGCTTCTATGGTATTATTTGTAATCCACTGACACAACTCATAAATAAAATTTAAGAAGAATAAGAAAAAAACACAAATAGCTTCCTTTTACCCTGTATGTAAGTCAATATAAACAGATGGTTCTTTTTCCCTTCTCAGGTGACTTTTAAAAAATTACAGGCATACCTCATTTTATGGTGCTTCACTTTATTGACTTTCAAAGATATTAGATTATTTATGAATAGAGATCTGTGGCAACCCTTCATTGAGCAGGTCTACTGGCAGTTTTTCCAACAGCATATGCTCACTTTGTGTTTCTGTGTTACATTTCGGTAATTTTCATAATATTTCAAACTTTTAAATTATATCTCTTTTTCATGCTATCTGTTGTGATTGTGATCAGTGATCTTTGATGATGTTACTATTGTAATTATTTTGGGGCACCACAAACTGCACCTCTATAAGACGGTGAACTTAATTGATAAATACTGTGTGTGTTCTGACTGCTCCACTGGCCAGCCGTTCCCAATCTTTCTCTCTCCCCTCAAGCTTCCCTATTCCCGGAAACACAACAATATTGAAATTAGGCCAGTTAATAACTATACAATGGCCTCTAAGTGTTAAAATAAAAGGAAGTGTAAAATGTTTCTCACTTTAAATCAAAAGCTAGAAATGATTAAGCTTAGTGAGGAAGGCAAGTTGAAAGCTGAGACAAGTCAAAAGCTGACTCCTGCATCAGAGAGCCAAGTTGTGCAAGCAAAGGAAAAGTTCTTGAAGGAAATTAAAAGTGCTACTCCGGTGAACACACGAATGATAAGAAAGCAAAAGTGATCTGGATAGAAGATCAAAGGAGCCACAACATTCCCTTAAGTAAAAGTCTAATCCGGAGCAAGGCCTTAACTCTCTGCAGTTTTGTGAAGGTTGACAGAGGTAAGGAAACTGCAGAAGGAAAGTTAAATGCTACAAGAGTTGGTTCATGAGGTTTAAGGATAGAAGCCACCTCCATAAAGAAACATGCAACGCGAAACAGCAAATGCTGATGTAGAAACTGTGTCAAGTTTTCCAGAAGATCTAACTCAGATCATTGATAAACGCGGCTACATTAAACAATATATTTTCAGTGTAGATGAAACAGACTTCTGTTGGAAGAAGATACCATCTAGGACTTTCCTAGCTACAGTGTAAAAGTCAATGTCTGGCTTCAAAGCTTCAAAGGACAGGGTGACCCTCTTGTCTGAGGCTAACGTAGCTGCTGACTTCAAGTTGAAGCCACTGCTCATTGAATATTCTGAAAACTTAAGGATCCTTAAGAACTGTGCTAAATCTACTCTGCCTGTGCTCAACAAAGCCCATATGGCAGCATGTCTGTTTACAGTATGGTTCACTGAATATTTGAAGCTTATAACTGAGAACTACTGCTCAGGAAGAAAGATACTTTTCAAAGTATTACTGCTCTTTGACAATGGATCTGGTCACCCAAGAGCTCCGATGGAGATGTTCAAGGAGATTAATGCTGCTTTCATGTCTGCTAACCCAAAATCCATTCTGCACTACATGGATCACAGAGTAATTCTGACTTTCAAGTCTTTGTATTTAAGAACTATATTTTGTAAGTTTTGTATTTAAGAACTATATTTGTAAGAACTATTTTGTAAGTTTTGTATTTAAGAACTATATTTTTGTAACTATATTTTGTTTGGCTATAACTGCCAAACGTAGTTATTCCTGTGATGGATCTGGGCAAAGTAAATTGAAAACCTAGAAAAGATTCACCATTCTAGATGTCACTAAGAACATTGTAATTCATGGGAGGAGGTTAAATTATTAACATTAATAGAAGTTTGAAAGAAATTTATTCCAGCCCTCGTGGAGGACTTTGATGGGTTCAAGACTTTGGTAGAGGAAGTAACTCCAGGTATAGTGATAAATCAAGGGAACTAGAATTAACAGTGGAGACTGAAGATGTGACTGAATTGCTGCTGTCTTATAATAAAACTTGAAGAAATCAGGAGTTAATTCTTATGGATTAGCAAAAAAGTCATTTTGTGAGACGGAATCTACTCCTGGTGAAAATGCTGTGAACACTGTGGGAATGACAACAAAGGATTTAGAATATTACATAAACTTAGCCGATAAAGCAGCAGTAGGGTTTAGAAGGATTGATTCCAATTTTGAAAGAAGTTCTATGGTGGGTCAAATGCTACCAAAGAGCATTGCATGCTGTAGAGAAATCTTTCATGAAAGGAGGAGTCAACTGATATAGCCGACTTCATTGCTGTCTTATTTTTAAGAATTTTCAAAGCCACCCCAATTTTCAGCGACCACCACTTTGATCAGTCAGCAGCCATTAGCATCAAAGCAAGACCCTCTTCCAGCAAAAAATTACAACTTGTGTACATTGTTTTTTTTAGCCACAATGCTACTGCGTGCTTAATAGACTACAGTATAAACAACTTTTATAAATACCAAGAAACCAAAAAAGTCATGTGACTTGCCTCGTTGCCATATTTGGCTTATTTTGATGGTCCAGAACGGAACCTACAATGTCTGCAAGGTGTAACTGCGCTTTGTCAGCCACTCCTGCTTTCTTTTGGTTAATGTTTGCATGGCATATCTTTTTCCATCTTTTTACTTAACTTACCTATGTCAGTAGAGTTGAAGTGAATAGCATTTATTTGAGTCAGTTCAAAACAAAATCCGTTTGCTGTTTTTACTGGTGTGTTTAGACCATTAATGTAATTATTGATATGTTTGAATTTAGGTCTGTCATTTTATGATTTGCTTTCTGTTTGTTCCCTCTGTTTTTCATTCCTTTGATTCTCCTTTTCTGCCTTCTTTTCAGTTATAAGAATATTTATTAGTATCCATTTTAGTTTATCTACTATAATTTTGGCTTTCTTTCTCTGTAGTTTTTTATTGTTGTTTTTAGTGGACACTCTAGGGATTATAGAATATATACTTAATTTTTCATCATCACCTAGAATCAATTTTATATCATTTTAGCTGGAATATAGAAACCTTATCATCTTATAGATCCATTAACCTTTCCCCTCCTATGCTAGTCATGTTAAATATTACATCTAAACCATTAAATGTGCCATCATACAGCGTCATATGTTTTTGCATTAAATAGTCAGTTGCATTTTAACAAACTCAGCAGGAGAAAAATAGGCTACCGTATTTACCAACTAGTACTGCTAGTTGGGCAAGACTTTGATTTTCTTACCCTTCTTTTTCCTTTATGATATTCCAAGTTTTCTCTGGTATCATTTGCTTTTTTTCTGAAAAACTTGTACATCAGGTCTGCTGAAATAATATTTTCTTAACTTTTCTTAATTTAAGAATGTCCTTATTTTATCTCTATTCTTGGAGAATATTTTTTACTGGATATAGTTGACAATTCTGTTCTTTGGCACTTAAAAAATATGCCTTTTTCCTGATCTCAATGGTTTCTGATGAGAAAATGAAGTCATTCAAATCACAGCTCCCCTACAGGTAATGTATTATTTTTCTCTGGCTGCTTCCAAAATTTTTTTTCTTTAGCTTTTAACCAATTTGATTATGATATATCTGGGTGTGGATTTAATTGGGTTTATCCAGTTTGGAATTTCCTGAGTTTCTTAAATCTGTAAATTATTTCTTTCACCAACCTTGGGATTTTTGAGCCCCATACTCTTTCTCCTGTCTTCGGGGACTCTGATGGCATAGATGCCAGGCCCTGTCCACATTATGCTTGCTTACTTAGCCAGAACTAGAGGGCTTCTCCTGCAGCTCTGTTTGTCCATGTCGGGAAGCCCACTTATGTGTTTTGGACTGTGTTTAGTCCAGAGTCGGGTAAACAGAGGGAAAAATTTGGTAAACTCATGGCTAGTTGGTATTTCGAATTTTGGTCTTGTTCCCCAATCCACCTGCTACAATTTACTTCCCACAGTCCTGAAGTAGCTGCTTCATGCATTAGGTCCAGACTCCGTAGTTGTGCTCAGTAGGAGGCAGAGCAGGGAGTTTGCTTTCTCCAAGTTATTCAGAACTGGAATCAACCCTCCCAACTAAATACAATGAGACAAAAGCTATTTTACCATAAACACTAAGCAAAATATATAACATGTATATTAAGCTGGCGGTATAAAGCCGACAGGCTGAATAAAAAGAAACTCATTTTAAAATTGAAAGACCTCAGCTGATCCTCACTATGATCAATGACTTTTTATTTGGCGTGCCATCTGGCATTTATTTGATTCCACTGAAAATACATTCAATCTGGAGACTGGTGCAAATGTAGGTTGTGCACAATATCATCAGAGGCAAGTTGTAGCCCTTTTTATTCTTTTAAGTCTTACGAGCCTTGACTTAAATGGAGAGAACTGCTGATTAACACAGTTTTTTAAAAGAGCTTAATCAGGGGAATTCTCAACGGTTACATACAAAGGCACACTCAAGTCTATACAGCACTATGATCACTCTGCCAAAAGAACTGGCAGTTAGAACACCATCGTGTGCATTAATATTGACATATTATCAAAAGAGATGAACCATTGGAATTACTTAATGAATCATTTTTTAAAGCAAATCATTACCCACTGATTTTTGATATTATATATGTGATGTTTTTCTATAAATCAGGCTTATATATTTTTATTTAGATTCGACTTCCTAGTTTCTGAGTGGGTTTCTTCCTCTAATTCACAAGTCAGCATAGGGTAACATGGCAGACTTGTATATCTAATGTACATGACTTTTCAGGCTGTCTTATGCCTTTAGCAAACGCTGGGCAGCAGGACATCGTACTTAATTCACTGCCTTTGTAGTTATCAGACTGCAATCACATTTGATTAAGAGGGCCATTTATTTCACTCAAGGCCGAGAGTGCGCTCCTGGGGAGAAACAGGTGGCACTCTCCTGTTGATGAAGTCCAGACAGTCAGAGAGGGAGCCCTGTCACCAGAAGTGACACTCTGCAGCTCAGTCACCGACTTTCCAAATGACCTTGGAGAAGTCATTTTGCTCCCCATCATGTTTTATTTATTCTAAAAATTATGATTATGATTCTTTTTGACCACTATGTTGCTCAGGCTGGACTCAAACTCCTGGACTCAAGCAATCTTTCCACCTCAACCTTCCAAGTAGCTGGGATGACAGGCATGCATTTCCATGCCTGGCTTAAAACCTGGATGTTTTCAAAGCCCAGTGTTTTCATTAATGACAGGAAAAATTTGTAAAGCCCTTCTAAGTGCTTTTATCTATAAATATGTATGTCAGAGGGGCAAGTTACTATTACCTCTTAACACATTAACAAACTGAGGCTCAGTGACATTAGGAGATCAAAGTTCACACAGCATCAGGAGCCCAAGCCCGATTTTTCTGAATCCAAACATTTGTGGTCTTTCTCCTACAACTTCCTATCACTAAAACTACTGTTAATCAAGACTAGAATTACAAAGCATTGTTTCCTGTTTAATTCTACTTGGCAAAGGCCAAGAGGGTCCATTTACTTAATGAAAGAATGAATATTACTTGAGACCACAACCTCAAAGTAGAGTTTTCAGTATTTATTTGATAAACTTAAATTTTAATATATTTCTATGTGTAATACTTCGGAAGCTGATCCTACATTATGCCTGATGTTTGTTAAAAAAAAAAATGTTGTATCTACACAGTAGAGTTGGCCATTTGCAACCACAGGTAGCTCTGATTTTTTGCAAAATGCAGCGTAGAGAGATACAGTTTTGCTTATGTTTTTGACAGTGTGAATTTATACAGCAATATGTTGAAAGTAATTTGTCATGTTTTTTGTTTCTGTTTTTGTCAGATTTGTGCAAAGGCATAAATTTTTTTATTATCTGTAGGGCCTTTTTCTTCCTCTCCTTTCTGTAACCATGAATATTGAAACTAAAAATTCTCTTTTTTTCTGAGACACAGAGAGTTACTATTGGCTAAATAGCTGAGGCTTTCACCCATAGCACTTTCAGAGGGAATCCTATTACACTTTATGGGGTTATCATCGCCCTCTGAAATTTTCATTAGTTATGGGTGTGTACATCCTAACATCCTGCAGTTTGGAGACAGCTGGGAGACCCTGTGTTCTGGTTGCAGCTGCCCCTCAGAGGTCTTCCAATATAATGGAGTAAAAAATCACTGGGTGTGTGTCAGTCTTCCCTCCTCAACTTTATCAATAAAACATTTTCTCTCCAAAAATTATGAAAGTGAGTTGCACAGGAGCCTGTTGTCTTAACAGTCATAGGCTGGCAGATCATATTACCTCATTCATAGAGCACATTTAACCCAGAAACATGACGGGAGGTTAAATTATTATAATCAAATTGGCTTTTCAATTCTAGTCTCTCTCATCTGATTACAATTTATCATAAACAGTGTGATTAGAAAGTGGTGACTGCTTCTATCACTCCTTTTACTCTGTAATGACACCTAATCTGTATTCTATGAAAAGATATTATTTGAAACCAATAACACATTCAAATGATGGTTTGATTTTGCTGAGCAAATATTTTTCCAGATGATGCATAATAATTTAGAACCCACAAAATGTCAGGTTTTTCATGTTTAAACGAAGAATTGATCTGCATGTAAATGATCCATTCTGGATCCTTCAGTCTGTTAGGCCCTGTGGCTTCAATAGTGAGTTGGCAGACTGGCTTCTTCTCCTCTCAGATCTGGAGTGTGGAAGGGCAGACAGATAATTAAGGAACATAAATAAACTGATAAATAATAACAGAATAGTGTATTAGTCTTGGCACTACTAGGAAAAGATACCGAGACTAGGTAATTTATGAAGAAAAGAGGTTTAATTGACTCATGTTTCTGCAGGCTGTAGCATGACTGAGGAGGCCTCAGAAAACTTTCAATTATGGCAGAAGGTGAAGGGGAAGCAGGCTCGTCCTCACATGGCTGGAGCAGGAAAGAACGTGAAGGGGGAGGGGCTACATACTTTTAAACAACCAGATCTCATGAGGACTCGCTCACTATCACAAGAACAGCAAGGGAGAAATTCATCCCCAGGATCCAGTCGCCTCCCACCAGGCCCCTCCTCCAACATTGGGGATTACAATTCGACATGAAATTTGGGTAGAGACACAAATCCAAACCATATCAACTAGAGAAGGGATAATGCAACAGCAGCATACAGCAGGGAATCAAATCCAGACATAGTGGGTAAGAAAAGGTTCCCTCCAAAATACAGTGTTTAGATCTTCTTAAGGACAGCAATGAATCATTTTTACTCATCCCATCTTGAAGCCTTCTTCAGATCTTCAGGAGCCAATGAGGAGTGGCAGAAATAGGCCAAGTATGTCTCATTTTAAATGCCAGCTCCTCACATAGCAGCTATATGAAATGATTTTACTCTGAGCCTCATCCTTCTCATCTGAACAGACGAGAATAATACGTAGGTCACAAGAACTGTTATGAAGGTTAATTAACTTACAAGGTTTTAGTTTTGGTAACAGAGAATGCATTAAATAAATGATAGTTCTCTTTCTTCCAGCAATTCCTGCTGCCACCAAACACACCTTCTTTTATAATATTCAACTGTGATTTCTATCTAATTAAAGTAGCTTTTAAACCTAAATTATATGAACAGATATGAAGTAATCTAATATGGACAACAATCCAAGTAAATAAAAATGGACTCTCGGGCCAGGCACGGTGGCTCATGCCTGTAATCCCAGCACTTTGGGAGGCTGAGGCAGGCAGATCACAAGGTCAAGAGATCAAGACCATCTTGGCCAACATGGTGAAACCCCGTTTCTACTAAAAATATAAAAATTAGCTAGGCATGGTGGCGCCACCTGTAGTCCCAGCTACTCAGGAGGCTGAAGCAGGAGAATCCTTTGAACCTGGAAGTCGGAGGTCGCAGGGAGCCGAGATTGCACCACTGCACTCCAGCCTGGGAGACAGAGTCCCCAAAGCCTCCGTCTTTAAAAAAAAAAAAAAAAAAAAAAAGGACTCTCACGTAAACTGCTTTGCTATGGTAACATATTCAATTCAGAATGAACTGGAATATCACAAATCCTACATTTTGTGTAACATAGAACACAACAAGCAAATAGCAGAAAATAAAGGCATCCATTGTCCCCACTACCACAAGGAGTGTATTCAGGTTGATTAGTGAAAGACAGATCAGTTTTGATAGAGGTGAGAAGGGTTAAAATAGTATCCAAATGTAAAGAGGGGAGAAATCACGGTGTATTCCTGAATCTGCTTGAGGATCTGTTGTTGGTTTGCTGTTCTATTTCTTATATCTCATTTTGGAATATCTCATTTATTCCCACACACCTTTCGATCCCAGCATCTCTAAGCTTTTCAATCCCAGACCCATACGTGATGCTTCATGCTCTCTACTGAGCAACAGAATGGAACATTCCGCCAACTGAGGCTCACTGAATTTGGTTCATACCCTAGAGGCTTTTCCTCATTTAATGTACTAAAAGTGGAATTCATTTCCCTTTCCGAACCATTGGAATATTCCCCATTAGTTCCCGGCACACCATCCATCCTCTTATCCAAAGCAGAAACTTCAGAATTAATTCAGACATGTTCCTCTCATTTAGCCCCAATCCTTAGCCACACATCCCATCAGTCCTCAAGTACTCCTCTCTTCTGTCCTTTTATCCTGTAGCACAAGACACTGTCAAACAGCACCAACCCTCGCTCCCCAAGTGTACTGGGAAGTTACGTAGTGGCAGGACTGCCTGGGAGTTGGTTACAAGTGCAGAATCTCAGGCCCTATCCAGACCTACCAAATCTGAATCGGCATGTTAACAAGGTGTCCGGGTGACTCCATTACAACTATCATCAAACTTTTCCACTGCCTTTTTTTAGTTATAAGAATTTTCAAACACATAAGAATTATAGATAATAAAACACCCACATACCACTACCCAGATTTGTTACATGTTAATAATTATACTTTCTTGAAATATTTATTTTAAAACATTTTTTTTGAGATGGGGTCTTGCTGTGTTGTCCAGGCTGGTCTCAAATTCCTGTGCACAAGTGATCTTCCCACCTTAGCCTCCCGAGTAGCTGTGATCCTTCCACCTTAGCCTCCCGAGTAGAGGCACTCCACCCTGACTGAACAATGAAATATCAGAGTTGAAGGCCACTTCCCCACACTCCTCCCTAGGGTGACCCATGTGTCTCAGTTTGCCCAGGACCATTGCATCCCTCGAAACTTCTCAGTCCTGGGCAATCCTGAAATTCATGAATATTTGTCTCTCTCTCACATATTTACATATTCACGACATATGCCTGTTTTCACAAATAATACACAATTATTTTATGTGTTTAACTTTAAGCAAATAGCATCACGTTGTACACATTGCTCTTCAGTTAGTCCTTCATACAGCATTATTAGTTCTGAGATTTACTCTAATGGTATGTTAATATGAATCGAGTTATTTTAATTGCTGTTTCCTTTGCATGAATACACTCTATCCACTGTCTTCTGATGGAGGTGAGGGTTGCTTCCAGTGTTTTTGTTAGTTTTTAAATAATATGCCAACCAACAGTATAAATGTCTCCTTGTGCATATTTGGAAATTTCCTAGGGAAAATATCTAGAAGAGGCGTTACTGCTAAATCCTAAAGGATATCTATCGTCAGCTTTACTACATGGGGTCTGATTGCTCTCAAAGTGGCACAGTTCATGTTCTCCCATCAACAGTGTGAGAGCCCTTTTATCTTTGCCCACATTGCTTGGACCTATCAGACTTACGAAATATTGCAAGTCCGATGGGTGCGAGATGGTATTTGAATGTTTTAAGTTGTTTTTGCCTGCTTTAGTTAGCCAGGTGGAGCATCTTTCACTGGTTAATGGACCATCAAGTTTTCTGCTCTATGCCTTTTTTTCGTGCACACACATTGCTCATTATCCTTTTGAGGCATTCTGGATACTAATCTTTTGTGAATCATATGAACTGCAAATACCTTCTCCAAGTGAGGGTTTGCCTTATATTTTTATCTAGGAATTCCTTTGTTCTCTATATTAAAAAATTTTTAAATCGAGATATAATTCACATCCCATAAAACTCACTGAAGTGTGGAGTTCAGTGTTTTTTAGTAATCTTTTACTTTGTGTTTTTCAATATTTTATTTTAGACATTTCTATCCTGATACCATAATGCTATTCTCCTCCTATTAAAAACATAAATGTTTGCTTTTTGTTTTTATGTATTTAGTCTGATAAGAGTGGATTTTTGAGTGTGGAGTGATGAATTGATCTCAATTAATGTTTATCCATATAGATCTTAGTTGTTTTAGCAACACTTGTTGCATAATGTACCCACCTCCACTAGTTTGTAATGCCATTTCTATTATCTATCAAGTTCCCATAGATACATCAGTCAGTTTCTAAGCTCCATATTCTTTTGGTTTGTCTGTGAACCAGTATCACACAAATTATTTTTTATAACTTTATAATAAATCTTGATGTCTGTAAGGCACATCTTCTGACCTTGTTCTTTTTCATAACTCTTTTCTCATTCCAGGCCCTTTACTGTCCCCCGTAAATTTTAGGCCTGTTCTTTCAAATTCAACAAAAATGTTCCTGTGGATTTTGATTGGAATTGCACTGAATTTACAGACAGTTCAGGAAGAACTGCCATATTCAAATATCGACATCTTTATAATACTTGCATCCACAATTTGATATGTCTCTTACTTTCGTTAGGTCTCTCTTTATCCCTTGTAATTTTTACATGGTTATAATACTCCCTAAGTGCATATATTATTACTGGATTGCTTACTGGATATATTATAGTTTTAAATACTGTACTTTAGATTTATTATGCACATATCTATTACGTTTTCTTATTGAGTGTTGCTGGTATATAGGAATAAACTACTTTTGTACACTGATCTTATATCCTGCAATTTGGGTAAATTCTGTTATTTTTTTTTTTTATAGTCTGAGGAATACTGACAATCCTCTCATTTGTAAATGAGAGCAATTTACTTTCTTCCTTTCCAATTTTTATTACCTTTTAAAAAATTTGTCTTGCTGATTGTACTAGCCGGGATTTCCAGTACAATGCTGACTAGAAGTGGTAGAAGGCACTAGTTTGTCTTATTTTTGCCTTTAAAGGGAAGGGCTATACCAACATATCATTGATTATGGTGCCTGAGATAGGGTAGTGGCTTTTGAAAAATATATTTATTAGGTTAAACATTTTTCTTCTATATCCATAGTTTGCTAAGCGTTTTAACTCTGAGTGATGATTTTAATTGCTTTTCCTTTTAAAACTGATCTTAGAATTACTCTTCTTTAAGAAACCTTCCCAGCACTCTAAAGTTTAAATAAAAGCTCCTCATCTTTGATCCCACTGGATTTTGTGCTTCCTGCAGCAAGTTCAATTATCTGCTGATGTGTCTATGCTCCTCAGTAGCTTCTAAGCAAGTCAAGGGCAGGAACCTCATGTTTCATTCATGGCTGTATCCTCCAGAACCTGATGTAGATCACTAAAAACTGTACATAGCTATAAAATAACTTGTTGAAAATATGTTCAGGAAATTTTATTTTTCCTTCCTAACACCCAATTCTGTTTCTGACAATTAGGTTTAATTTACAAAGACAATAATAATAGCATAGAAAAGTTTTAGCTACCTACACATTTATATTTGTTTTTAATACAACAACTCATAGAATGCAAATATACATCTGAAAAATCACTGACTTCCTTCTTATAGCAAACAACAATACAAGTTGTTGCTACATTTCAAATCAAGTTCATATTTAGTTTCACATCATATTAGCTACTTATCTTTGTGTTATTATTAAAACAAAAATAAGACTCCCACATACTTTGATTTGTTCAGCATGTACTTTCTAAAGGTTTTTTCATATCTCAGTACTAAGATTATTTTAATTAATTCAAATGATTTTTTTTTAACCAATGCCAAAGGTCTTTTTAAATGCATTATGTTTGTCAGTGTCTGAATTCCCTCACCTGTTTAATACAGAACACTAAGCCACTTAATGATCATAGGACCTCAAATGCCATTTGAAAATATGAAACCTTTATCTTTTAACTGAGTTTTGCTTTCATGCATAGCATGGCTCAGAAATCACAGTTGCGATATTTATTAGCTGTCTTTGCAAAACTGTGGGTAATACATCTTTCACATTTCATTGAGAAGAAAAGAAATTTAATCTCACCAGGCTCTCCATTATTAGTTCTCCCTCTTGATTTTTTTTTTCCCATGGGGATTTTATGTTGGCCAGATGGGACTCTGAATAATCCACAGACCAGTCAGTATTTTACAGTGGCAAAGTGGAAAAGCAAAATCTATTTTTGAGTTAGGAAATTAAATTAAATTAAATGTCATCTAGCTCACTATATCCAAACTAGTCATTATTTTGTTCATATTCAATATTATACAATTATTCTCTTACAAAAGAGAATACCTTCATTTTTGTCAACTTAACTTCAGTTCTGTGTTTATCTTGTTCCACTAGATAACAGTAATTAGCCACTCAATTGCACCCTCTATTCCCCTGAATTCTATCAATACTAAGGAGTATTCTATGAACCACATTTTTACGCTGGATCTACTTCCTGGGGAATGCCAATTAAATTTCATTAACAGCAAAAAATTAAACAGCCCTTTCCATATTCATCACAGAATATCTATCTTCCATGAAGCAGAGTTGCTGAATGAAATGTTTGAGAATCAATCTGGTGGGAAATTGCTTATTTCTCAAATTGACCCAATTCTCCTTTTTAAATATTCAGAGGCTTCTATCTTCAGGTAGTTGCCCTCATGGTCAGAAATCTCTTAAATGGAGAAATAATGATAAGGTAACATAGTTTGTCATAAATGGTTTCAAATAGTGTAACATCTCAAAGTGTGCATTCCACATATTTCATCTATAGAGTAAATAAAAAGAAGTTTCATTTGGAGCCTCCTCATCTTCGTCTATTGTCTTAATGATGTCTAAGAATGTGCCCGTTCTATATAAAACCAGATATCTGATTTCCAGAAAAGTACTGAATTATTTTGTTTTAGTTCTGCTAGGCAGGACCAATAAAAGCACGTCCTTAAAGAATCTATCTTTTGCCTGATCTACTTATTCCTACATTCTATTCAAAGTTTACCCCTTCCCCATCTAGCCACACTGAACAATAGGGACTTTCTCAACTGGATCATTTCCTTTCTTATATCTTTGACTTTGTATGCAAGAGTCTGTCTAAAAGGCATGTTCCTTTTCTTCACTATTTACGTAAATATCCACTTTTCCTTCAAAACTCTGATCAGATTCCATGTTTATGATGTGTTCCTTAAATATGTCCTCCTAAACACACACACACACACACACACACACACACACACACGGACAGACTTAGCTTTCCAGTTCTCCAATAATATTTCATAGATTAGCTCTTCAAATTAGAATTATTTGTCTATGCTCTCTTTTCTTATCAGATTTTGAGGTCTTGGACTTCCAAGAGGACTCTGACTTCCTTTTCATCTTTGGATCCCAGGACCTAGGCCAGCACTGCCATGGTAACAGGCACACAATGGGCATTTATAAATAATTAAATGACTAAATTAAACATGTGGAATACTGTAAAAATTATTCTTAAATTCTGGATAACACTAATTCTCCTATACTGAAGTCAGTATCTGTGACTATAATGACCAGAAGTAGATATGTTACCTTTTAAGTTTAATTTTCAAAATTTTTCATAAGACAGAAGTAAATCTTAAAATTCCTAACAGCAATAAGAAAGAAAAATGGCACCTGAATTTATTTGCCAAAATTAACTCATATTTAAAATAGAAAGCATCTTTAAAAAAATGAGAGTGTGGGGTGCAGTGGCTTTCGCCTGTAATCCCAGCACTTCGGGAAGCCGTGGTGGGCAGATCACTTGAGGCTAGGAGTTCAACACCAGCCTGGACAACATGGTGAAAACCTCTTCCTACTAAAACTACAAAAATTAGCCAGGCATGGTGGCACCTGCCTATAATCCTGGCTACTTGGGTGGTTGAGGCATGAGAATCCCTTAAACCCAGGAGGCAGAGGCTGCAGTGAGCTGAGATTGTGCCACTGCACTCCAGCCTGGGTGACAGAATGAGACTCTGTCTCAAAAAATTAAATAAATAAATAAATAAATAAAAAAGGAGAGCGAACTGAGTAAAAAAAGACTTTTCAACTAAATTAGCTCCTGTGACTGCTTTATAAACAAATCTTAATGGTTAGTTTGCAAAAGAGCAAGGGCAATTGAAGTTAACAGAATTAAGGGCTAAACAGTAACTCTGATTATTTCAGTAGGTGACTAGGGGAAGGACTGAGCAAGGACAGTCAAATGGCCCTAACCCAACCAATTTACAAACACCCTAAAATGCCCAAATTATATTTCGTTCTCTTTTTAGCTCATTTTAAACTGAGCAATCATTTTTATTGTAAAAACAAACAAAAAATAAACCAAATTATAAAAATATTCACTTAAGTTACCCAACATTTCAATGTGTGATTCCTTTCTTCCTTATTGCTTTTCTAATAACTGCAAGGGTTTAACTTTCAGTTACAACAATTAAAATGATTTCACTAAGAATGTGCCTGGATGCTTAAAAAGAGGAAGCATCGTTATGAATTTCAAAACAGAAATATTTGAAAACGTTTATGAAGGAAGCCTTGTGAGCATTCTTGGAATTAACTTTTCTCCTACCTACTGTATCCCCAACCACCAATTTAAAAAAAAGAAAAACACACTTTGGGTGGAGCAAAGAACTCTTTTCAAATGTTAAACAATAACTGGAAATCCGGAAAATGTATTCTCTTGTATCCAGTGGGAAAACACTTTAAAGTCGCCCCTGCCCCACCTTTCTGTTTGCTAAGAATTGTTTAGCATGAGATGTGCTCAGTGGTTTCTAGTTTGAACAGAAAGTTCAGTTATAACTGCCTGAAATATAATGCCATCTGTGTTAATTTTCCCTTCTGAAACACGATTTTTTTTTCCCCCAAACATAACAAGTACCTGGTCCTAATAACCTACATCAGTGTATCAACTCACCTAATTCTTCACTTTAACCAGTGGTGAAATTAAACATACAGAACATAAATATAGAATATAAAAATGTGAGCTTTACTGCAAATGTAAATCATAACAAGTACATCTATAAATCCAAATATTTAAAAATATTCTGATTAATAAGTAATTATGAGTTATATGTATTTACCAGGGTGGAGGTAGCTATGGAGTGAGAAAGAGGACACAACACACTCCACAATATAGTTAGTGAACTGAGAGCCAGATGACCAAAGAATCCCAGAATCACTTTGACTTCACATTCTCCAAATCTATACTTACACCTCTACCGGGGACAGCAGCATCTGGCATGTGGAGACCGTTTGAGAACAAAATTTAGATTTATTAATGATATATTTTAAGTTACTTTAAATACTGTGAAGTAATATACCACTGTAAACATCATTATATATTTGTATTTGAGCTGATGAGTTCCTGTAAAATATCATCCTGACAGTTTTCTAATGTAAGAAGTGGGCTTAATCTGTTTTCTTGAACTCCTGACCTCAGGTGATCCACCCACCTTGGCCTCCCAAATGCTAGGATTACAGGCGTGAGCCACTACGCCCGGCCTCTTAATCTCTTTTCTACCAAACTACTCATGAAGAAAAATGTAAACATTTTTAGAGCTTATTTGCATTTCAAAGAAGGCTTAAATTCCATACATGATTTTTTATTGTAGCTTGACATTTCTTTCACATCTATAATAGTGTTCAAGAGCATCCCAAAGTATATATATATATTTTTTTTGTATTTTCAGAGTCATGGTCTCTAATATCAGCCCCAACACTGATTCTAGAAAGTTTATGTGGTGCCAGGTTTTCTATTCTCGGGAAATGGAGAATGTGTAATAAGCAGTCTCATTGGACATGTCCCTAAAATAGCCGGGCACATATGACTTAGCGCCTAATGTTTCCTGTTTCCTATTGAGCCTTTGTAGGCATGAGTTCAACAGAACTGTTTGGGAACAGAACATTTCCCGAATCATCATGATACAGACTTGAAAAACAAAACAGAAGACAGAGGCACAACCGCTGCTGCTATCTGAAAGTCATGGGAATTTTGACTCAATAAATTCTTATGTTCCTAATTCTCAACCTTTTATTTCTCAGCTGTGGGTTCCTCTCTTGAGGAACTGACAAGTGCACACTTTTGCAGACATACGACCCTGGAGGCAGGTCCAGCTTCTCCATCTTCCTTTGTCCAGAAGGAGCTCTAAAATAAATTCCTAATTTGTTACAAGGACAGGCTTAACACAGCAAGCAAATGTTTAACAGTCCATATGTGCCTATTTTGTTTGTGTTTGTGTGCCTTGTTATTTATCACTTTGCATTAGTCATACCTAGCTTTCTTTAGGCTCTGAACTTGTTTCCTGAAGTTGCTGTATATGTATTATGTGAGAACTGACAGTTCATGTTTCAACTGTTTTTTATTCATACCCTCTCTTTTTCCTGACATCTACTGGGTGTGTTAAATTAATACGTGATGGCAAAATAAACTGGCTATAATTAAATGACAAATTTTAACTTGCGAATCTTTAAACAAAACGGACAAAACCATATGACTGATGATGTTATAACATTATCAATAAAATGATGTCTACTTAAAATATTATTACAGTAGACAAAGTAAAACAATAAAAGAATAACTCTTTTTAGTTCCTTTATAATGAAAGCAATTTGTTTTGTATATTATTTTGCATATTTTTTCAAATAACATAGCCCATTAGATAGCTATGTGTTCATATCTCCAGTAAAGATTTCATGTCAATAACCAGTCTTGAAACCTCTTGCCCACAACTATCCCTTAGTACCTTTTAAAAACATAACTGGACAAGTGGACAAGAGGAAGAGCATCAATATTGCCAAATTTGACTAATACTCACGAGAGGATATTCCCAATATAAGCATAGTAGGAGCAACAGTAGGGCGTGGTTCCATCACAGCAGTAAGATCTGCAATCTTTGCCACACTGAGCAAGGCAATCATCTACAAAACAAAAACCACATGTGAGCAGTTATGTTGGTAAAATAACAGTTTCAGGAAAAATTATTCTATTTCACATCTTAATCAGCCAGTGACCACTCTTTAGTGGTTTTAATTCTTCATTTTCATCCTCAGGATTCAAAAACATTTGTAAGGATCTAAACTAGCCTCTCTTCCCCATTAGACTCTAAGCTGTAAAGACATAGACAGTTCTTGAATCTTCTACACCAAGCACCATAACTGCTAGTCAGGGTTAGTTGAATGGGATAAGGAAGGAAGGAACGAACAATGAAACTACTCAGTCATTGGATTTGTCCATAGAGTTTTATAATAATTTTTAAACGATAAAGTCTGCTTAATTAGGAGTAGTGGCTCATGCCTGTAATCCCAGCACTTTGGGAGGCCAAGGCAGGTGGATCACTTGAGGTCAGGAGTTTGAGACCAGCTTGGCCAACATGGTAAAACCCTGTCTCTACTAAAAATACAGAAATTAGCTGGGTATGGTGGTGCACACCTGTAATCCCAGCTACTCAGGAGGCTGAGGCAGGAGAATTGCTTGAACCCAGGAGATGGAGTGAGCTGAGATGCCACTGCACTCCAGCCTGGGAAATAAAACCAAAAAAATAAAAAATTCTTCTAACTTTAGGGTATTATATTCTCAACTAATCTCAATTAATAGAAAGGTTTAGTTGCATGGATAATACCAGAAAGGAATAATTTTGAAATGATGAATATTTTCCATGATAGTGCATTACATGCTTTTCTTTTTGTGCTATTTTTTTTACCTTCATAATTACAGTTTGCATACATATGGTAACACAATGAATCAGTATCCTGTAAATTCATTTGAATTAAAAGATGATTGGTTATAGGAAGAAATCCCCATAGACAATTATTTTGTAAATAATTAAGAGTTTACTTAATGTCAGATTGAGGAATCAATAAGGTATAAAACAGTACTATGTAAAGGGGAAAGAGTTATTTTCTGAATAAAGGATCAGCAATTACTATTTTTTCCATATACTTTTCAGCAAGAAAAATTATACTAAAAATGTTGGATAAAAATTACTCAAGCTTTGGAGTATTCTTTATTCCACCTAAATGATTTATGTTTAACATGCTAAGGTTGTCACTCAGTTAGTCATATAAATTATGATGAATATAGAAGTTTCAGATACATGATTAGGAAAATATTAAGTACAGTCTGAAAATTTAGGTTGTACATTTAAGAATCACAAAATAATCAATTTCCAACTCAATTGCTAAATGTAATATTATTATATAAATTATATAAAACTTTTGCTTCCCTGTCAAAGCTGTAACATTAAAAGTACAAAATATATTTATGTCTACATGTCCATGTAATTGATTTATCCAGAAAGGAAATGTTACATTGCTTTTAAATCACTTCCCTGCTAAGATGATTCTTTACAAAGAGATGTGATTAAAAGGCAGCAAAGTTCAGCCACCATTAACAATTATGCACGGCTTTTGTGGACAAATGGAAAAGTTCATATTTTCTTCCCCTCAATTTTATTTTTACATTATAGCTTGACAAACATGACCCTTGAGGTTTACCTCTGGATTGTGGTAATAACGAATGAAAAAGGAAAATAATTACCTTTGTGAGATTCAATAAATTCTTAGTCCACTTTTAAAATTTGAAGACAGAAACACAATCTAATGATTTAGATACAAGGGAGAAGCCAATATATTGACAATAAATGCCTTTTACAGAGTACGACAGACTTTTAAAGGCTATTTAATTTACAGTTTTCTTGGTGAATTTCCATAGCTCTCATTTTTAGTGCTGTTTAATTTATTCAAATATTTAGACTAGTCAGTTATAAAAAGGGCTTAGCAGGGATGTTTTGCTTCACGTTCTTAAAAGCCATTCAATGCACACCCACTGCCATCTGATCTTTGACAAAGTCAGCAAAAATAAGTAATGAGGAAAGGACTCCCTATTCAATAAATGGTGCTGGGATAACCAGTTAGCCATACGCAGAAGAATGAAACTGGACCCATATCTTTTACTGTATACAAAAATTAACTCAAAATAGATTAAAGATGTAAATGAAAGACTTCAGACTATAAGACTCCTATAAGAAAAGCTAGGAAACACCCTCCCTGACATGAGCCTTGGGAAGGAATTTATAACTAAGTCCTCAAAGCAATTGCAACAAAAGCAATTGACAAGCAGAACTTAATTAAACTAAAGAGCTTCTGCACAGCAAAATAAACTATCAACAGAGTAAACAGACAATCTACAGAATGGGAGAAAATATTTGTAAACTATACATCTGACAAAAGCCTAATACCCAGAATCCATAAGGAATTTAAATAATTGAACAAGCAAAAACCAAATAATCCCATTAAAAAATGGGCAAAGGACATTAACAAGACACTTCGCAAAGGAAGACATACAAGCAGCCAACCAACACAACAAAAAAATGTTCAACAAGTCACCAATCATCAGAGAAATGCAAATCGAAACCACAGTGAGATACCACTTCACACCAGAAGGCTATGATTGAAAAGTCAACAACAACAACAACAACAACAACAACAACAAACAGATACTGGTGAGCCTGTGGATAAAGGAAATACTTATACACTGTTAGTGGAAATGAGTTCAGCCACTGTGGAAAGCAGTTTGGAGATTTCTCAGAGCTTTAATCAAAACTACCATTTGACTCAGTAATCCCATTGCTGAGCTATATATCTATCCAAAAGGAAATAAATCATTCTATCAAAAAGACAAGTGCATTTGTGTATTCATCACAGCACTATTCAAAATAGCAAAGACACTGATTCATCCTAAGTGTCCGTCAGTAGTGGACCCAGTAAAGACAATGTGGTACATATACATTGTGGAATACTATGCAGCCAGAAAAAACTAATAAAATCATGTCCTTTGCAGCAACATGGATGCAGATGGAGGCCATAATCCTATGCAAATTAATGCAGGAACAGAAAACCAAATATCGCATGTTCTCATAAGTGAGAGCTAAACATCAGCTAATCACGGACATAAAGATGGCAGCAATAGACACTGGAACTACTAGAGGGAGTTGGAAAGGGAATGGGGAGGGGTTGAAAAACTATTGGGTACTATGTTCAATACCTGGGTGATGGAATCAATTATACCTCAAACCTCAGCATCACACAATACACCCATGAATAAATCTGCACATGTATTCCCTGAGTTTAAAATTAAAGAAGTTGAAATTATTTTACAAAATATAAAATAAAAGCCATTCTGACTGTGAGAGAGCTAATGTCCTCACTATTCTGTCAGAGTAGGACAACCTATGTCTAAGTAACTTCATGGGTGCCTTTTGAACCATGCCCAGGACAGTGACATCTTATTAAACTCTCCATGAATATCAAAGATTCAATTACTACCATTTTATTTCAGTGACTACACTTATGGGTGTTATCAAAATATTTTGAGCCAATGTTACAGGAAACCAAGCCCAAAATCTTGCAGCCAAGAAGCTGGATTATACCTGCAGTAAACCTCTGGATCTTTTTACACACTGGTCATTGTTTTTATAGCATCTTCCAATGCTCTTGTCTACTTCCCAGAATTAAACTGCCCAAAAGAGGAGATTTAACAGAATGACAAACACATTCACAATCACAGCCTCTCCAAAATGAAATTTCAACCATACCTCAAAGCCTTTTTTATGTTAATTGCTTTCTCTGGGTTCCTTGAGTATAATTGGACACAGATCAGTGTTCCCGCCATACAGTAGTTTTTTCTCACTGGATAAACAATAGATCATTCCAGTTTGTCCCAGAAGATAAATAATATTACTTCTAATGTCCAAGTTAGTGTCCCTGAAAATCAGACAAACTTTCTTCAATAACTTTTTCCTTAAAGGTAAGGTCTGGAAGAAGGTCGCTTAACTCACCCCTGCCTCCCACCTTAAGGAATCTGCGGAACAGGAAAAGCAGTATCTGGCTTGAAGCACTTGCTTAGAAATGGCCCTTGCAAGCTTTAGCTAAGATAAGAGAGGAAGGAAAGGGAGGGGACGGAGTTACTGGCTGAGGTCTGGAAGGTAAAACCTTGACCAAATCCTGCCTTTGTAGCCTGCAGTAGGAGTCAGACAATAATATCCACACTTCAGTGGGTCTACTTCCAAAAGTAGCTCTATGGTACAACATTATGCTTCAGGTATAGAAACCTTTTTCTTATTTGTTTAGCCAAATGAAATGTGAATCTAATGCATCTGCTTTGGGGAAAATAATTTGGATTATGAGCAGGGCATGTACTTAGATTTTTGTCCCATAAAGCTGGCAATTCATTTAATACCATAATCTATTTTGATTTCCGTGGTGTTCCAGCATCTAACCTCAACCCTTCCTTCCAGCCAACCTCTTAGTTCCAACCAAACTGAAATATCCTTTGTTGAAGGTACAGATCTTGATTTTTGCCTTTGTTCACACTACATCCTACTATATCCTACTCCATCTCGCTTAGTCTAGGGTTTCTCTATTTTTCAACGGTCTAGTTACTTCAAGTCTTCCTCAATTCAGTTTTCCTGAGCAAATATTGATTGATCTTTTTGCTGAACAAAATAAACATTGTTCTCATGAAGCTTACTCGTTTAAGCCAGCAATAAGGTCTTCTTCTTTGAACGTCTATGGCGCATGATTTTACCTCTCCTATGACACAACCTTTTATACCTTAAATTAATTTATGATCATACCGTACTTCCCAGAGAAGACTGATAAGAACATGACCTTTTACGACTCAACATAGCTCACTCAATAAGTAATAGCTGAATGAATATGAAAAGCATAAAAAGCCCTCTGAATAAGAAGTCCAGGAATGGAAACCAAAGAGCTTATTAGCTAAACACTTCTTAGCAAATATAACAAGTCAACTTAGCACTGGCTTACAGCTACTTGGTAGCTTTCTAGAGAGGGATTTCAAAGAAGAAAAATGAATGGACTGAAAACACTCTAAACTAACCATCCTTGTAGCTGGCCGGCTTCACTGACTTCCTGAGCCCTGAGGAGTTGGGCACCTAGTACTGGGATAACAGGAGGAAGGGAGAGATGTGTGAAGCAGAAGCTTTCAGTTTACCACAGGGAATGTAATAAAGAAACAAACAAAATTGTGCTTCAATGGAGTGGTTTGAGTATGTGTGAGTGAAGGTATTAAACACTGTCGAGCAGAGGAGGTGAAAAGCATAATTGCTTCGAAAGAACTAATAAAGAGATTTTTTTCAATAGAAAACGAATATTAATGCAATTGACTGTTAATCCCTCAAATTCTGAAAACCTTATATAAATTTAATAAAAGAAATAAATGTTATAAACAGATTAAATGTAAATTCTCTTCATTCAATAGGAAGGACTTATCCTACTTCTATGAATTTCTATATTAGAAAGTGAGCATTTTTTCCTGCTATAAAACATCTTAAAATGATAACTTCTAGACAGCCACTAATTTGCATTTCAATAAACAGACTGAAAATGTCTTCAGAAGTTATGATGACTTTTCTGGCAAAGCTGAATGAGAAATTCAATTCTTTTAATGCTCAGGTACAACGTTGAAGAACATCATTTCAGCTGCAGCGTCTTTTTGAGTATCAAAGGTAAATTGCAGTGCTCTATATACATTCAGTATTGGAGGGTCATGGGTGAGCCTGTGATTTTTGTCATAGGACGTTAGAGACACAAAAACATTTTACAAAGAACTCTGCTTTTAGCTTGCATTGTTTTGTGAATATGAACTGATGCAAAGACCAAATGTGTAAGAAACTTTATACCTGAATAACCAATGAAAGGCCCTTTGGGGTTCCATATTAATCACAGAACCAGAAAACCCACTTTGCTTCATTAATTATTAGCAGTTCTTACTACGAATAATTAGAAGGGAAATGAGATGCTCTTCTCTTATAGAAGTGTTTATCCAAGTCTACTTACGAAGATTAGACCCTGGGTGAATTCATGCTTCTCAAAAACCTTATGTTTGACTTCAGTGCACCCAATAGTCCAGTCTACCACACTTGTGAATCTTCCAAAGAACAAAAACAAAGCTCTAAGCCTTTTCATTTGTAAGAGGAGAAACGAGGAATATTCAGAAAGCAGAAGGTGGAGAGGCCAGTGCCTAGCCTATAGATAAGTTTATTTGGATATAGTTTACTCTTACCAGAGAGTCAAATCCCCTAAACGCGAGATTACCATTTCCAAGGTGGAAAGGAAAAGAAAAGAAATGCAAAAAGGAAAGGTTAAAGGAAAAGGAACAAAACAAAACCGCGTGAGGGTCGAAGTGCGCGGGTTTCTGCCGTCGCCCTCGCAGGGACCATACCATGTCTGCCCTTCTGCAAAGGTCCCGGTCCGTCCAGCTCCATCGCGTTGGCCAGACCGTGACCCAAGCGCAGCATCACGCCTTTGACCCTCTCCGCCGCCCTCTGTCACTGACCTGCATAGACAAAGAGCAGGACAAACTTCGGAAGCAAGACCCCTGGACGCACGGGCAGCCTCGGCGCGTCCATCCAAGCCGGTGGCCTGAGGTTGCGCGCCAGAAAGAGGCTTGGAGCGAAGGGAGATCCCGGAACCGGAGGGAATGGGAGGATGGAGGGCGATCAGATGGAGGCGGCAGCGCTCCAGAGAGTGGGGTGGAGCGGAGACCCGGCCATTGCCTAGGGAGTCTTCGAAGGGACCCCGGGCTGGTAGCGTCCCGGGCCGGCGAGTGCGGCGCTCCGCGGAGCTGGGGCGCGCGTGGCCCGCGATGGGCTGCGCTGGGGCCCGGGTCTCTTTGTCTCACCCCCTGCGCTCAGTCGCGGGGAAGGCGGCCACTCCGGCGTCTTCGGCCACCCAGGCTCACATTTCATCTCCGCGGGTGGCAACAACGCCGGGCGGGGGGCGGGGGTGGCCCCGACTCCTCCCCAAGCTCTGGTTCTTCCTTCTAAAGGGTAACTATGGGACCAAGAAACTTTTTCTAACCCCTTGCTTTGGCGATTGCTGTAGAGTTCAGCCTGCTCCTTTTTAGCCCTATCCTCTACAATTTTTTTTTTCCTAGGCCATGAAGAACTTTGCTTTTTATCTTTAAACAAATGGAATTTTCAAGGTTGAAGGTACTGGACAAAGAGTGATAGTGAAAAAAAACCCAGGATTGGGAAGTACAGAAAGTGTATGGCATCTCTGCTGAAAGCTGATAAAATGTTTATTATTTTTTCTTGTAAAGTCAGGAAAAGAAAAACAAAACAAAACAAGCATGCACACTGTCCTTACGGTTTTGACAATGTTTTGGAGTTACAGACCTATGCAATTAGGCAAGAGAAATAAAATGATTTATAAAAATCGAAAGCTAAATTGTCATTAGCAAATAAGATACATGTATACATGGAAAATCCAAATTAATCGACTCTAAAGCTCTTGTTTAGAAAACCAAGCTGGATGCAGTGGCTCACACCTGTAATCCCAGCACTTTGGGAGGCCGCAGTGGGTGGATCACCTGAGGTCAGGAGTTTGTCTGGGAAACATGGTAAAAAACAGTAGATAAAGTACTTTCCTATGATCTTTCTCAACAGCAATTATTTTGTTGGCATCATTAATGCTTTACTGGGGCAACTACTCTGTGCAAGACCTAACATCAAGTGTGGGATGGTTTGAGGAAGTAACTTTCTTTTTAAAAAATAATTTCAACTTTTATTTTGGATTCAGTGGGTACATCTGCAGTTTTGTTGCATGGGTATATTGTATGGTGCTGAGGTTTGGGATATGAGTGATCCCATCACCCAGGTAGTAGTGAACATAGTACCCATTCATCCTTGCCTTCCCCTTCTATAATCCCCAGTGTCCATTATTGCCATCTTTATATTCATGAGTACCCAATATTTAGCTCCCATTTGTAAGTTAGAATATATAGTATTTGTTTTTCTATTCCTGCATTAAATCATTTTTAATTATAGTCTCCAGAGACATACACGTTGCTGCAAAGAACATGGTTTTTTATTTTTTATGACTGTATAGTATTCCGTGGTATATAAGTTCCACATTTTCTTTTTCCAGTTCTCCATTGAAGGCCGCCTACATTTATTTCATGTCTTTGCTATGGTGAATAATGCTGCAATAAATATATGAATGCATGTGTGTTTTGGTAGCTTAATTTATTTTCTTTTGGCTTGGATATATTTCCAGTAATGGGATTGCTGGGTCAATGGTAGTTTGGTAGTTCTGTTTCTGTTTTAAGTCCCTTTTCTTCTTATTTTATTTATTTATTTATTTTTTTTGAGACAGAGTCTTCCTCTTGACACCCAGGCTGGAGTATAGTGGCACCATCTCAGCTCACTGCAACCTCCACCTCCCAGGTTCAAGCATTTTTTTGCCTCAACCTCCTGAGTAGCTGGGACTACAGGTGCCCACCACCACCCCTGGCTAATTTTGTACTTTTAGGAAAGACAAGGTTTCACCATATTGGCCAGGCTGGTCCTGAACTCCTGACCTCTGGTGATCCACCCGCCTTGGCCTCCCAAAGTGCTGGGATTACAGGTGTAAGCCACAATGCCTGGCTTTAAGTCCCTTGAGAAATCTCCAAATTGCTTTCCACAGGGGCTGAGCTAATTTACATTCCCACTGACTGTATGAGTGTTCCCTTTTCTCTGCAGTCTCATCAGCATGTGTTGCTATTTGCCTTTTCAGTAATAGCCCTGCTGACTGGTGTGAGATGGTATCTCATTATGGTTTTGGCTTGCATTTCTGTGATAATTAGTGACATTGAGCATTCTTTATATGCTTGTTTGCTGCTTGTATGTCATCTTTAGAGAAGTGTCTGTTCATGTCTTCCACATATGGCTAGCCAGTTATCTCAGCCCCATATATTGAATAGGGAGTCATTTCCCCGTTGCTTATTTGTGTTGACTTCTATCAACGATCAGTGGCTGTAGCTATGCAGCTTTATTTCTGGGTTCTCTATTCTGTTTCATTGGTCTATGTGTCTGTCTTTGTACCAGTACCATGCTGTTTTGGCTACTGGTAACCTTATAGCATAGTTTGAAGTTTGGTAATATGAGGCCTCTGGTTTTGTTCTTTTTGCTTAGAATGATTTTGGTTGTTTGGGTTCTTTTTTGGTTCCATATGAATTTGAGAATAATTTTTTTTTAAATTGGTGAAAAATGACATTGGTAGTTTGATAGAAATAGCATTGAATCTGCAGATTGCTTTGGGCAGAATGGTCATTTTAACAGTATTGAGTCTTCCAATCCATGAACACAGAATGGGATCCCATTTGCTTGTGTCATCTATGATTCCTTTCAGCAATGTTTTGTAGTTCTCCTGGTAGAGATTCTTTCCCTCTTTGGTGAGATGTATTCCTAGGCATTTTATTCCTTTTGTCACTATTGTAAATTAGATTATTTTCTTGAATTAGCTCTCAGCTTGAGCATAATTAGTATACAGAGATGCTACTGATTTTTGTACATTGGTTTTATATCCTGAAACTTTACCATAGTCATTTATCAGTTAGTTCTAGAAACCTTTTGGTGGAATTTTTAGGGTTTTTAAAGTATAGACTCATATCATCAATGATGAGAGATAATTTGAGTTCTTCTTTTCCTCCTTGGATGCCTTTTATTTCTTTCTTTTGCTTTATTGCTCTGGCAAGGACTTCCAGTTCTATGTTGGATAGGAGTGGTAAGAGTGAGCATCCTTGTCTTGTTCCAGTTCTCAAGGGATATGTTTCAAACTTTTGCCAATTCAATATGATATTGGCTGTGGATTGGTCATAGATGGCTTTTATTATTTTGAGATATAGTCCCTTGATCCCTAGTTTGTTGAAGACTTTTTATTACAAAGGGATGATGGATTTCAAAGAAGGCTTTTCTCAGCTCTATTGACCTGATCATATGCTTTTTTGGTTTGTTTGTTTTTTGGTTTTTAATTTTTGAGATGGAGTTTCGCTCTTGTCACCCAGCCTGGAGTGCAGTGGCATGATCTCTGTTTAATGCAACCTCTGCCTCCTGGGTTCAAGCTGTTCTCCTGCTTCAGCCTCCTGAGTAGCTGGGGATATGGGCACCTGCCACCATATCTGGCTAATTTTTGTACTTTTAGTAGAGACAGAGTTTAACTATGTTGGCTAGGCTGGTCTTGAACTTCTGATCTCAAGTGATCTGCCCTCCTTGGCCTCCCAAAGTGCTGGGATTGCAGGTGTGAGCCACAGCACTCAGCTGATGATATGATTTTGACTTTTAATTCTGTTTATGCAGTGAATCATATTTATTGACTTGCATACATAGAACCATCCCTGCTTCCCAGAAATGAAGGCTATTTGATTGTGGTTAATTAACTTTTTGATGTGCTGCTTGGCTATATTTCCAGTAATGGGATTGTTGGGTCAATGGTAGTTTGGTAGTTCTGTTTCTGTTTTAAGTCCTTTTTTTTCTTTTTTCTTTTTTTTTTTTGAGACAGTCTTCCTCTTGACACCCAGGCTGGAGTGCAGGGGCGCCATCTCGGCTCACTGCAACCTCCGCCTCCCAGGTTCAAGCGATTGGTTTGCTAGTATTTTGTTGTGGATTCTTGTGTCTATGTTCATCAGAGATATTGGCCTATAGTTTTCCTTTTTCACTGTGTCTTTGCCAGGTTTTGGTATCGGGGTGCTGCAGGCTTTATAGAATGAATAAGGGAGGAGTCCCTCCTCCTTGGTTATTTGGAATTGTTTCAGTACAATTGGTACTAGCTCCTCTTTGTACTTCTGGGAGAGTTTGGCTGTAAATTCATCTGGTCCAGGTGATACAGTTTGGCTGTGTTTCCCACTCAAATCTCACTTTGAATTGCAATAATCCCCAGGTGTCAAGGTTGGGACCAGGTGGAGATAATTGAATCATGGCGCAGGTTTTCCCCATACTGTTCTCGTGGTAGTGAATAAGTCTCGTGAGATCTGACGGTTTTAGAAATGGGAGCTCCCCTGCACAAGCTCTCCTGCTAGCTGCCACGTAAGACAAGCTTTTGCTTCTCCTCTGCCCTCCACCATGATTGTGAGGCCTCCCAGCCGTGTGGAATTGTGAGTACATTAAACCTTTTTTCTTTATGAGTTGTGCAGTCTTTGGTATGTCTTTATTTGGTATGTCTTTATAACCCTGTGAGAACACCAGGATTTTTTGTTTGTTTGTTTTGGTTGGCAAGTTTTATATTACTGATTCGATTTCAGAATTTGATATTGGTCTGTTCAGGGTTTCAATTTTTTCCTAATTCAGTCTTGGGAGGTTGTGTATTTCCAGAAGTTTATCAATTTTTGTTCATAATAGTCTCTGAAAATCTTTTGTATTTCTGTGAGATCAGTTGTAATGTTACCTTTGTCATTTCTGATTGTGCTTATTTGGATCTTTTTTTCTTTAACTTAGCTAGTGGTCTATTACTCTTATTTATCCTTTCCAAAAACAACTTTTGGTTTCATTGATTCTTTGTATGAATTTTTGGGTCTCAACTTCATTTAGTCCTGATCTGATATTAGTTATTTCTTTTCTGCTAGCTTTGGGTTAGTTTGTTGTTGTTTCATACTATTTCCTCTAGGTATGATGTTAGAGCCTTAATTTGAGATCACGCTAACTTTTTGAGGGAGGTTTTTAGTGCTGTAAATGTTCCCCTTAATGTTGCCTTTGATGCATCCAGGAGATTTTGGTATGTGGTGTCTCTTTTTTCATTTGAAATAATCTTCTTTAAGTTTCTGTGAAGATGGTTTTGATAAAATCACAAAGTAACTATTGATTTAGCATTTTTATCCCACAACTCTGTTACACAACAGTAACCTAGTATTAACAATGATTTTAAAATACAATTTAGAAAAATCTTCACATGTGTAACATATTTAATCATTCTAACAATTCTAAAATGTGCTATATTACCATTGTTGTTACACTATGCTTAGAAGTATCATTCTGAAAGTTTAGTGTACATCAGAATCACCTGCAGGATGTGTTAAACTAGAGATCATCAGACCCTGTCCCTGATTCAGCTGGCATCAAAGA
Source organism: Aotus nancymaae (assembly GCF_030222135.1). NCBI lineage: Eukaryota > Metazoa > Chordata > Mammalia > Primates > Aotidae > Aotus > Aotus nancymaae. Next base: position 30,225,950 of record NW_026988435.1, read on the forward strand.
ATTTGCATTTCTAACAAGTTATCAGTTGATGCAGATGCAGCTGGCCAAGTACCATACTGAGAACCACTGATTTAGAAAATTCTGACTTTAGGAATATTATCCCTGGTCTCTAGCTACTGTTAAGAGGAGAAAGCAACCTTTAAATCCAGGTTTTGCTTATTTATTTTTTAGATGTCATGTCTACTTTAGTATACCACTGTTTCTCATCTTTGCCTTTTCTCCAAGGTTTTATTCTTAGGCCTCCAAATCATTCTTAAAATCATCCCCTCAATGTCCTCAGTCTAACAAGGATATATGATGATAATCTTAAAATTAAAAGTTGGCTTTGAGTTTGTGGCTATTTTTTTTCCCTTCACTGTAGCCATATTAGCTTTTCAAAGGAAATTTGGGAGAGAGTTCACGTTCAAACCATGTGCTTTGATATATTAATTTCATCGAAAAAACCTATAAATAATTTTGTTTTCCATATTAATCTTGGTGGCACAAATGCTCTGAAAGATTGTACCTTAAGAACTCTGTATTTTTTAGGAAATATACTACAAGTACTACTAAGTACATGTTGTGTCCTATCTTATTTAATTGTTTTAATCAGATGCTTCATCTTTTTTTGTTTCTGGAAAAACACTTCAAAATCTGTCCTTAATTCAAAGAAAAAGGATAAGATGGAAGCTTTACTGTTTCTATTTATCCTATCAATTGTGACATTTGCATTCACTCTGAGGACAATGAAACAGTGGCATTTGTATACACCTGGTTTTTTACTTTATTACTTTTTATTTGGAAATATCAACTACCAAATTTGCAAGAGTGGTATAAAGCACTCACATATTCTTTACTCCATTTTACCTATTAGCATTTTGTCTCATTTGTTTTGTCATTTGTTCTTTTTCTGTATCTGTGCACATATTACTGTTTTTCTGAACCATTGAAGAGTAAGTTGCACACATTGTAGCTCGTTCCTCTAAATACTTGTGTGTGTTAATCTGTTGGAATCTTCCAACCTATATTTGCTGATTTTTCCTTTCCTACCAATATGCAGTCTACAGGGATACATTAAGCCATGCAAATATCCTGCTCTTCAGCAAATCTTCCTCCTTTAGGTTTAACACATATTAGTAATCTTTGCTTGAAGCAATCTTTACTGTTATGGTTGCAAAATGATCATGTTTTGAACTCCAGCTTTCCCTCTTTCTATTCACCAGCTGTTGCTCATCATTCAAAATAAGAATGCCCTCTCCCTCATTGATTGATCAATTATGAGTATGGACTTAAGAATTCCTACTTTTTCAACAGTTTATAATTCATTAATCTTAAAGTGTTCCATTTTGGGCCAGTGGAGCATCTTCAAGCTAGCTATTGTGTCCTTGTGCACAACCTCACAATTGTTCTGGAAATTTCTTAACTTTCTGACATACACGATATTCTAGGTTCATTTTGAATCTTCTCTGCTCCAGCCTTGAAATCAATCAATTCTCTGAGGAGTTCTAGCCCCGTTTAATGGATAATGGTCTTAGAAATCAAAGTACACGTTACTGCTGGAATGCCTTTGTATCTTGTCCCTTTCAGTATAAGAGCTAGGAAATACATGCATGTTTTTACACACACACACACACACACACACACGGGTGTGCATATGTATATATAAAAAATCACCATAGGGCTGTTCCTTGGCTTCTCTCCGTATCCATAACTTTTTACATTTGCTGTTTCTTCATTCACTCCTATAATACATCTAAAACAGTTTCAGAATTGTTCTGTCTATATCCCAACATAAAAAAATAATACAAGAAAATGCACTGAAAATAATTTAGGTTGTGCTTTCAATTCATTCTCCACCCAACTCCACCCAAGACTGAGGGCATATAGTCAATTACTGTGTTCATCACTTACTTGAATTAGTGCTTCCCTACCCTGCCAACTTTAATTCATTTGAAATGCATTTAGGTTCATTTATTTCCATTTGCTTTCAGTTTTACTTAGATTGCTGCTATTGGTGCTGCTGTTTCCTTTATTTTCTCTTCCCATCATTGTTGATTTGTTTGTTTTTTTGAATATGCAGAACATTAGAGAGCTTCTAAAAGTAAAAAAAAAAAAAAAAGGACCGAAGGCTACTTTCAGGGGAGTGTTAATCCTTCCCGGATGCTTACATTCCAGTCTCCCCCTTTCTTTAGCGTAACCAGTGGTCATGATTTTCTAGTTTCTCTCTCATGTGTTTCTTTTAAAATAAAGATAAGTAGATTTTTAGCAACTTTTTAATGATATACTTAAAGCAATTCCAAAATTATTTTATTTGTATTATAGGTTTGTGGAATTGGTAACAGCAAGGAAGAACCTTGTGGTGATGGATTGAAATTAGAATTATTGGTATAGACTTCATTATTTCCCTTTCCTTTTACACCGAAGATAGCATAATGTATATGTTCTTTTGCACGATTTTTGTTTTTTGTTTGTGCTGACTGATATATCCAGGAGATCGTTTCATATCAGTTCCTGCAGATTGTCCTCATTCATCTATTATTGCTCCATAGTGTTATGTGAAATATGTACCATTGTTTTCTCATATGTTTGAATATTTACTTATCAATATTTGCAATAACAAATAATGCTGCAATGAATAACCTTATTAACGTCGAGAATACTTATTTTCTTATTGTTAAAGCTATAGCTCAGGGTAAATTTGCAGAAGTGATAATGCATTTTGCTAAATATTGCCAAATTCTGCTCTAGAGGGACTGTGACATTTTGCATTCCCAGCAATAATGTAGTCCTCACAGCTTTGCCTACATAATATATTGCCAAGCCTTTGGTTGTTTCCTTTATTGCCAATTTGATGGAAGAGTTGGTTTTTCTTGCATTTCTCTTATGAGTGGAATCAAACATCATACGTCTATTAGTTGTAATCTTTTTGTGAGTTATTCAAATCTTTGCCCATTTTTCTTTAGGATTTTGGTGTTTTTACCTCAATTTAAAAAATTTCTTTGTATATTAGGGATGTTAGATTTTTTAAAGTGGTGTATGTTGCAGTTTCTTTCTCCCAGTTTGTCATTTGTCTTTGCTTATAGTGTTCATGCCGTACAAAGGATTTAATTTTAAAGAGGTCAGATGTATTAATTTTCTTTTTGTGGTGTCTGGGTTTTGAAGTCTTGGGTAGAAACTTTTTCTACTCTCAGATTGCAGAGGAACTTACCCTCAATAATCCCTCAAAAATAATACTTATGCAATTCTATATTATACATTTAGATCTCTGTGTTGTTAGATGCATAATTCAGTAGGGTAGCAGGATATACATTGGCATGTAACAATAAATACCGTCTAAATTCATGAATTATAACTAGGTAAAGATATGTTTGTTTTGTTGGTGAGAGGTTCTATGTGAAGATTTGAAATCAGATGACTATCATTGCTTTCCAATTGAAAGTCTAATGCATTAATTTTAATATAACTGGAAATTCTTCAAGTGGATGATATCTTATTTGTGCTTGAAGTACAGAGAATGATACGGAAAAACCAATGGAATGCCTGTGTGTTTCAAAATGGAAATTTATTCTGTAGTAATAAACACAAATGTAAATGTCATTCATATTATGACAATTTTATCTTCTTGGCTTATACAAACATTTCACCATACAAAGAGAAAGAATGAAAAAAATTCTTTTAATTAAAGCAAGGCTCCCACTCTGTGTTTGTAAAATAATACTATATTAATTTGAATTTTGCAAAAGCAAAAGTGTCATCCATCCTACCACTATTTTCTTTACTTCTTTGAGGGAGGTGGGTTACTTTCTCACTTAGACTTTGTATGCATATATAACTTCACATAATTGAAGCTTACATAATATTTATGTATTTTATCTTTTTAAAAGTTAATATTGTATCCTTAGCATTTCCCATATCTATGAAGTCTCCATAGATGCTATTTTCCATAGCTGCTTATTATTCCACCAGGTTGTTTTAGCATATTTTACTTAGCTGTCTCCCTTTATCGTTGCAATAGCCTTCTTACTTATCTCTCAATTTCCATTTCTGCTCATATCCAAATAGTTTTCCAGACATTAGCTGTGTAATCTTTTCAAAATGAAAATGTATTCCAGTCTTCCACTGATTGAAACTTTTTCAGATGTTCTCATTAGACTTTGAATAAAATTCAAACTTTCGACCAAGGCCTAAAGAGTCACACATAATTTGGTTTCCATCTGCCTTTCTGAGTTGTTTCTCCACTAAATCTGACCACAGGAGGCTTTCAGAAGTACTGATCATTTCCTTGCCACATGCTATTTCATTTCTCTGTAGCAATCCTCCCCACAAATCTTCACCTTCAGATTTCACCTTAATATCACTTTTTCTCAGAGATCACTTCCTGGCTCACGCTCTCTTATTCTCAATCAAAACATTATATTGGTTTAACGTTCCTTCTAAGTTATTCTGATACATGTTAAAATTTCAGAACCACTAGTCTAGAAAATTGCTGTCTAATAAATATATGTGAGCCACATAGGTAATTTAAAATTTTCCATAGCCATGTTAAAAAGGTAAAATAAAAGAAGTGAAGTTAATTTAACAATGCATTGTATTTACAGTGATCTGAAATATTTCAACATGTAATTAATTTTTTCTTTTTTTTGCTGATCCGATGAAGAACAACTTCCAACATGTAATTCATATAAATAATTATTAATGAAATGTATTACATGCTTTTTAACACAAAGTCTTCAAAATCCTGTGTGCTTTTTACACTTACAACTCATCTCAATTTTGGCACTAAATGTTTATCAGAGATACCTGACCTATATTTATATTTCAAAAAATGTATGGTTGAAAAAGTAGATTTACATATCAAAATTGCTTTAATCCTACTTCAGAGTTTTACAGTTACTGAAGTATTTTTAAATTAAAATTCATTAAAATGAAATAAAATGAAAAATTTAGTTCATCAATTGGACATATTTTAAGTAGGCATGATTTAAGTCATATTTTAAGATGCATTATGACTAGTAGTGACCATATTTTGGACAGTGCAAATTTGGTTAATTCTCAGATTATGCCATGAGGCTGCTCAAGTGAGGACTCCACATCTTAGGTACCAAGGACCATTACAGGAATGCCTATTCCTGCTTCCTCTCTGGCCTGGATGACTTTTTGCCATGCCACTCCATGCTTACAGAAAGTAGACTGTGTGTGCATTCATCTTCATGGCCCTTTCATATGCACTTAATATTGGAACATCGCATTGGATAGGAAGAGCCAAAATCATACCGAGTTCTAGTTGCAACTCTGAGATGTGGAGCTTCTGGAATCTTTGCGGGGGTGGCGTTCCTCCTTATGTGGAAAATTTGCAAAACACGGGAAAAAAATACTCAAGGTGCTGGGTACTCAGACATACGGCATACTCCTGTCTCAGCCTCTTGAGTAGCTGGGATTACAGGCGCGCGCTACCACATCCAGTTAATTTTCTGTTTTTAGTAGAGACAGGGTTTCTCCATGTTGGCCAGACTGGTCTCAAACTGTCAGCCTCAGGTGATCCGCCTGTCTCGGCCTCCCAAAGTGCTGAGATTACAGGCGTGAGCCATTGCGCCCGGCCCTGTGGCTACTATTTTGGGACTGATCCATTCTGTTCATGGCTGTTTTATAGAGAGCTTCAAACATGATTTGGTTTCTATAAGTGTGCAATGATTTTTGCTTTATTAAATGAATTTATGATTTACACCAGGGAAAGTGAACTAAGTAATATAAAACATGTTCGTTTCAGTATCTGGGGAAAATTAGTTTCAATCTTACACTGCTGTGGAGAAGACATATACTTATCTATTTGCTTTTAACCTCTGCTACTGCCAAGACTATTTTTCTGATATCTTGCAGGGATTTCTCTGGAAGATACATTAAAAGTGAAAAATGAATGATAGCAGAGCTGAAGGGCAGAATGACCTTGACTATATAGCAAAGGATGAATCAGCTGGTGATTTCACGAGATATGTCAATCAGTAAGCTTGCTTATTCACACTTTTTAAAGGAAAACTGACTTGACTGCAGTCACACCCAAGGGAAACTGCAGGCAGATGTTTTGGTACCAAATGACCTTTTTCTCTTGTTGCCTTGTTGATTAGATTAGGAAAGGGCATCCAATCCCAGAGCAGTCAATCCTTAGACTGGCAAGCAGTTTACAGCATTACTTGGAACAGAACGATAAGCTTGGCCCATAAGATTATAATAGTTGAGAATTAAAATTAGGAAACAACCAAATAATGAGGCAGGTGACAGTGGAAGCTGAAAATGCAGCCTGAGAGAGGAGAGAGCATGCAGCTGGCCTAAATTAATGAGGGAGGAGCAGCGATGGGTAAACAAGGAAGTAGAGAAAAAAGTCAATTTAAATGTATGTATGTATTTATACACATGCACACACATATATGTATATGCACATACACAGCACTGAATCCTTCCTTTTCCTGGAGTTGTGTTTCTAAATTTTCATATGGGAAACCTTTAATTATGTCTTCTACTTGTGTTTTGGGTTTTGAGTCAGATGCCTCCTTTTTAGTGAGTCTTCCCTAACTTCCTAGTCTAATTTTGCCTTCTCTGCCACTTCTTCTTTATCCTTTATTGCTTTGGCTGGAGTGCAGTGGTATGATCTTGGCTCACTGCAACCTCCACTTCTTGGGTTCAAGCAATTCCCCTGCCTTAGCCTCCTGAGTAACTGGGACTACAGGCACCTGCAACCATGCCCAGCTAAGTTTTGTAATTTTAGTAGAGACAAGGTTTCTCTGTGTTGGACAGTCTGGTCTCAAACTCCCACTCACCTTGACCTCCCAAAGTGCTGGGATTGCATGTGCGAGCCATGCACCTGGCTCCATCCTTCATTTCTAACACAATATATTCTTATTTTCTATATAGCACTTGTCACTATCTGAGTTCACTTTTGTATTGATTGCTTTACTATTTACTATCAATTGCTCCACATAAATATAAACAGCATGAAATTAGGAGAGTATATATCATGTCTAGAGGGGACCCTAACATTGAACCCATACCAGTGTTTATGTGCAGTGTCTCCAATGGTGCCTGATGTACTCTCAGTGGGAAATATTTGTTAAAAGAGTATGTCACAAATATGAATTTTCAGATGACATATGTAACAAAAAATTGGTAGATTGAAGAAAAATACCAAGAGCCGCAAAGCTGCTGAGTGCTGTAAACAGTTATGGAAATGGAAATGAAGACTGTGTGAAGATCACAGAATTCTGCTACTGAGTTCCTTAGCACTACCTTGGCTCACTCTATTTTCCACTTGTCCTGGGAGTATGATTTCTTTTTCCTGGAATTACATAGTAATTCAGGGTCATGGGGTATTGTCCTTGTGCTTATGTCTTTTACAGTGATTCATACCGGTGCTGCCTTAGAGAAGAGATAGAAAGGACAGCAAACTTGTGAGGGCTGCTTGTATTCCTTATTGTCTACTCATAGCTAATAAACACTGGAGCCAGAATGTTAAGCTAGATCAGAGGATTTCAAAACTTACTCTCTTTCCACTGCAACCTACCATGCCAGTTCCAAGATGTGGCAGCCTTTACAAATGAACGTTACAGATGGGGCATTATTCTGCTTTAGTGGATGAATAGCCTCTCATTCATAATGTTTGATATAATCGATGTTTCATATTATAGGACTAATGATCAACTTACTTTCAATGTGAGACACTCAAGCTGATAAGAACTCACTTCCTGTCTACATCTGCTCCATAGTTATCAAGTAAACATATAAAGCTTCTCTTATGTATCCCCTTTGGATTATGAACAAGGTATTATATAATTTAATGTGAGTTTGCCATCTTCTATTTCTCTATGATCATATATTTTATATTTCTATATCCTAAAGTGAGAGGTAAGCAGGGATGCAGTAATTCCCTCTTATAAAATAGATTCAAACTTAGAGATGTAAAGAGGCTTATTTACTAACCTCATAGGAGTTAATTGTGAAACTGAAATGAATTTAATGTATTTGAACAAGAGATATTCTGGAATCATGCCTGTAATCCTAGCACTTTGGGAGGCCAAGGAGGATGGATCACCTGGGGTCAGGAGTTTGAGACTAGCCTGGCCAACATAGTGAAACCCCGTCTCTACTAAAAATACAAAAGCTAGCCGGGCATGGTGGCATGTTCCTGTAAACTCAGCTACTCAGGAGGTTGAGGCAGGAGAATCGCTTGAACCCATGAGGCAGGGTTGCCCCAAACCGAGATTGCACCATTGCACTCCAGCCTGGGCAACAAGAGTAAAACGCCATCTGAGGAAACAAAAAGATTAATGTATTATCCTGTCTATTTCCCACATCTTACTAGAGATTTCAGTTTTACTGTAGAATCTTCTCTCAGATTTCTACTCCCAAGCCAAGATCAGCTTTTCTTCTGACCCACGTTTGGTCCATACACTTGTGTTTTGACTTCTACTTCTTCTGTCTCCTAATCATTCCTATATGTATCTCTTATTCCATATTTTAGACTTTTTTTTTTCTTCTTTGGCTCTTTTCCTCAGTATGTAAACATGACTGCAGATGTTATAAACTGAGAAGCTATGAAGTATCTCTGGTAATTTTAACTGTTGTGTGTAAGTATCTGGCAAAGCTATATCTCTACAGATTTTGTTGCTTCTTTGAGAGATGTGTTTCTGTTTTATGAATATAGTTATAATGTAGTCTGCTTGTATACTATAATTTATTCTTAGATATTGCATGTATTCTTGCTTGAGCAGCTGTTTTCTAGAATGAGGATCTCAAATGAAGAAGGCTTTTTTTTTTTTTTTTGAGACAGAGTCTCATTCTGTCACCAGGCGCCAGGAAGAGGGCTTTAATAAAGAGATATAGGCACAGTTTAAAATTGATACTGAAAAGAACCCATTAAAAAGGACTTTTTTGTGTGTATAAACATTTTGGGGAATTATTGATTTCTTACCAGTGGCATTGTCTAAGACCAAATGACCTAGATGCTGGGAAATGACTTTGTTGAGAACTATTGTGTTCAGATATGATTGTCTTGTTGGGGCCAGAGGAAAGGACACATCTGTGTGAAGGCAAGGTCTCTCCTTAAGGGAGAAGATATTTCTTCAGTTAATCAACTAGGAAAAATGAAGACCCTGTAACAAGAAGTCAAAGCTCATGGTATAGTGAAAGTGAAACTCTTTTTTTTTCCATTTAGGGTCTTGGGACAGTGAAGATTAAACTCAGGGGTATGATGTAGTCAGGACACTCTGTGGAGGTATGAGCTGGCATTGTCATGTTTCTTATTAAAGATAGGCTAGTCTTTACATCTATGATATGAGACATGGATTTTATGATGAAGAGGCTGTAAGTCCATGTATCCCATATAGCTATGAAGATTGTATGACCCTGAGAATGGGCCTGAACTGGGGACTCTGAGATCATCTGCATATAGCAGAAGTTGATAGTTAATCTCTGTGTTGTAATTTCATTGAATCTACAGTAAGGCCTTAAAGTATTTTCTTGGCTCTATGACTAAAAATATAGGCAGATGTGCCTAGGATGATGATAGCAGTAATGTTCACCAGTCCAGGTAGGCTGGACATGGCAGAGTGAAGATCTTATGCCAGAGCAGCAGTGACCAACTCCATGAGAAGGCCAGCACATGTGAAAAAGGCTTCTGGGAAACTTAGTGATATAATTGGAAGATTAGTAAATGGACTCAAAGTCATGGCATTCACAGGCACATTACCTTTTAGATTAAAGAATACAACATTATCTTCAATAGTCCTTCATTTTCCCTCCTGTCTCAAATAAAAAATATCTCTTTTCTCTAACCCCGAAAATATGCAATGAAAAAATAATTACTATACTCTTTGCAACCTCTGAGGGAAGATGAATTTGTCAGAGGAATGGCAGGGAAAGAGTAGTCAATTAAAAAATAAACCCAGGAATTGTAAGTGGTAAGTTGGATGTTGATTTTTGACCATATTTAGAAAGTAATTTTTGGGTAAGTTCTGGTTAGAATTAAAGCAGAATAAATGGTAAGTCAGTTTACAATAGTGAGAAAAGTAGAGTAGAAATCCGAAAGTTAGGATTATAGTCCTGATTAATGCTTACTAACAGTGGGTTCTTATATTATCATTCTGAGTTTTTATTTCTTTGATAGTGCAAGAACACTTACATCTTTCTGCTTGTATCATAGTGAGAATAATTAAATGATACATGCAAAAGATATACACACCTATGTTATCTGTAGCATTCAATGGCCTCTTGAATCCCTTTAAATCATGATTCCCTGACTCTATGAAAGTTAGACATATATAGAAATATCTAAAATTGTTAATACTTAATATGCCATTTTCCATATTATATTGAGAGACTAGAATAAAAATATTTACAATTGTACATTTGATTTTAAAATCCAGAGTTAAAACTTTATGCAATCAATATTATCCTGGGGAATTTAGACAAAATAATAATAAGCATTGTCATCTATTGAAATAAGCATTTTCAGTTCATCAGTTTCTGCAGCTCCATATTTCTTTATTGGATTTTCTTAGCCACACTATAATAAAGTGTATATGGACTCATCCGTCTACCAAGAGTTAAAATTTCAGAACAAGGAATTTTGTTTGGGAGGTCATTGCAAATACATGAAAATAGCCATCTGTATTAGCCTGCTAGGGCTGCTGTAACAAATGCCACAGACTGGGTAGCTTAAATCATGAAATTTATATATTTTCACAGTTCTGGAAGCTGCAAGTCCATGATTTAGGTGCTGGCAGGGTTGGGCTCTCCTGAGGCCTCTCTTCTTGGATTGTAGTGGTGGTCTTCTCACTATGTCCTCTCATGGCCTTTCCACGGTGTGCGCATCCCCGGCATCTCTTTCTCTTCTTATAAGGACACAAGTCATATTGAATTAAGATCCCAGGCTATGACCTGATTTAATTTTAATTACCTCTTTAAAGGTCCTATCTCCAAATACAGTCACATTGGGGGTTAGGCCCTCAACACATACACTTTAGAGGGACACTGTTTGGTCTACAACATCATCATAAGACAGTTTTCTAAAGCTGAACAAATTAGTAAAGCCTAAAGTATATTAACAGTGTATAGTGACAAATCAAAAACCTAATGCCAGCTAATGGCAACCAAAAGAATAATTAGCCAATTCATTCATTTTCTTTCTGGGTGTGGTATAATTAAAGAAAAGTATTGACTTATAAAAAATACTTTGCTTCGATCCAGGTATGAACATGTTGACTGTGATTGATTTTCTAGTATAAAAGCATAATTCATGCGATTAAAATATGAAATATTAAAAGCATTGATTCATTTATTACAATCAAAGTCCAAGATTTTATATGAACCCACATAAAGCGATGACAATTTAGGAATATTTAGATTGTGATATAAAGTACCATAGAAATGACTACCTGTGTTAATACGAGATTATATTGGTAGAAAAGAGCTGTACCCTTGGGGAGCTTGCTTAGTCTTTTTGACTATTGGGATCCTTAATGGCAAAAGGAAGAAGCTTTTTTAGTGAAGACCAAATTCCTTTTCATCTCAGAAGCATGAATGTTTCTCTACTGGGTCAGATTAAGAGGTTCCTTGGAGTTGTGAGCCTGGAGTGAGATTAAGAGCCCTGAGTGGGGTTAAGAGGTACTTTGGAGTTGAAGATGGTGGGGATGGGGAAAGAGCTTCTTCCTCGCTCAAGGAAGATGGACTATTAATATGAGACCTTACTTGGGGGCATTTTTGTAAGTGGGCAGGTGACCTTGTGGACAGATGGGTGCACAGATGGTCATGGCTCTGCCTTCCGTCCCTTATCCCCAGTGGTAGAAAGAGGTGCACTGTGATGGATTCATGCCCACAGGAGGAGCTCCTTCATCCAGCTCAACTATTTTCTTTTCTCCTTGAGATCTTTTGGTAAAGTTAGTGGTGTTTGTTCTCCACTAAGACTGGACTGGCTATCCCTCTGGAACTCTGGCACTGTCATCCTTTGGGTCTCTTTTTCTCCTATGTGGTCAGTGGTAAGATTCAGGTTTGAGATTTGTGAAATGACCTCGTCTAGTTTATCAGTAATCCCTTCATTGGAGCTTCTGACATAAATCCAGTCATCTCCAGTCATCAAATAAGCAAATAGTGATCCTAGTTGAAAGTCATAACACATATAAGTATGACAAGAAAGGTGATCTCTAAATCACTGATATGTTGAGCACTAAAATGTCAAGAAAAGCATATTTACTTTATTTGAATAAGCTTCATAACCTCTTTCTCTATGAAACATTCTATTCTCCCATTAATTTACATTAAACATAAAGAATTAGGTTTGACCACCATGGCATGTGTATAACTATGTTACATACCGGCGCTTTCTGGACATGTACCCTAGAACTTACAGTATATATATATATAAAATTAGGTTTAAAAGGAAGATATTTGACAGAAGGATATACAGTGTGAACTTGTTCAATAGGAAACTTAATCTATTTCTGTGGTAGTTATAATTTTCATGGTAGTTGTCATCTCACCAACAGGAGTAACCCAACACCCACTCAAATTAAAAAACAATAAAATAAAGTGAGACAGGGAGAAAAAGAGAGGTGGTTTTTCTCTGGGCATAAGCTGGTTTGGGATAAAACATTTTGTGAAAAGGGATGTTTTATAAATCAGCAAAGAAAATATGAGACTATAGCTCATGGAAAATTTAGATGACTAACCACTCTGGCAATACACAAAAGCATGCTAAAGGTCCACTTGTGGCAAGTGATTTTTACGGCAAATTCAGTAAAAGTCTCTGACCTGTTGTTTGTTTGTGGTTTTTTTAACAAGAAAGATTCACATCAAACCAATGGTGCAATATTAACGTGCATCTGTAATCTGTCAAGAACAGGACAGGTGGATAACACGTTTTGCATAAAATGCTGACTACATTCGTGCTTTCTGCCACTATTCCAGGAAACAAAGCTGGCTTAGATGAGTCATTCCTTGCATTTAGTTTTTCTGTGACTATTTTGCTCTGGATTCAAGTTATGTGCCTTTTGTTCACTAAATGCACTGAGAATAAACATTACCTTCAATGATCATCTTATGGATTCCAAGAATCATAACGATTGTTACTGATTCTTAAGATGGCTAAGATTTTCTTAGCTCATTTTAGTGGCCCTGTATAAATTTAAGTTAATTGACATTAATGGCAAGTATGTGTTTGCCAAGCGTCCATCCTTGTGGATATGTTTTTAAGCACCCATTCCACTTTTAGTCTGCATCTCCCCATTCTCTCCATCAGAAAGTCAACAGGGAGTTAAAACTAATTTCAGTATTATGCAAGGCAAAACATAATTAAGAAAATGTGTAAAAAATTAAAAAGCTGAAATCCTTATAATGCAGTTCAAAGCTAAATAGAAAATGATTTTTTAATTATATGCTCATTTGAGTTATGTGCTACAGCTTCCCAAAAGAGATGCCTGTTTAAATCCAAGTACTGACCTCCGTGCTTCATTATTACACCATGGGGTTGTACAAAAGGAAGTGAAATTTTTCTCCCTTCTTCCTTTCCCTCTTTCTTGTCTGGGTCCGGGGAGAGAGTATGGTAAGAATATTGTTCTCACTATTCTCAGTCCAACATTCACTCGTCTTCTCAACAATGTGCTCAATACTGGGGCATCGTGTTAGGGAAAAGTTGATTATTAAATTGCCTCTTATAGGGAATCTCAAGCATCCTTCCTGTTGGGAGCTCAATCTGCCCATCACATTCAGTTGCTTAACTTTTTTAGTAGTTCTGTAGGGCCAGAAGATTTGCTTTCTGGGCAGTCAGGTAGCTTTCATCTTTCTTTGGCCAGCTAAATCCATTATTACTCATCGGTCTGTTCTCCAGATTCTAAAATTGTGTTGACCTGTCTGCACTTGTCTCTTTACTGCTCTTTTTATGTGGGATTATGACTTTAACTTTTTTTTTTTAAAATCTCTTTGCTGTCATTGTGGTTAGATTTCTGAAGGCAGCATGGGAAAATACATCTGTGCAATCTGCTGTTCTTAAACAGTTGTCCCTAAGACAGTGTTTTGAATTAGAGTTCAGACTTTTGAAACAATACATTTAAAAAAGTATTTGGATTGAGGGTATAAAAAATGAGAAAAATTTACTAAAGAAGCTCTCTTTTAAATTACTACTTGCATTAAACATGCCTTATAACCTTGATAGCTGGGGAGATTCTGGAACCAACATAAGAAATAAATTGTTGGATGTTTATAAATCCTTGAAAAAATAATTCGCAAGTATATTATTTCTTCATAAAGTAGGCAGAAAATGAAACAAACGCCAAATCCCAAGAAAAAAATAAGCAGTAATTAAAAATCTATTATTAAAGAGTGAGAACAGCAAAATTTATTTTTATGGCACTCTGGCAATAATGGAAGTTTTTCAAAAAGCCATATATGTAACAATATTTACCATTAGCCAGCTACAGAACACTCCCAAATGAAAATTTTAGAAACTTATCTGATATTAATTCTTTAACAAAGAAGCTGACATGGTAATGTTCTTGGTAAGAATATGGTCCCCAAAGTTTTCAATCCAACATTCACTCCTCTTCCCAAGGATGTGCTCAATATTGGGGCATTGGGTTGGAAAAGGATCTTGTAAAACCAATGGTACAGGCTTTCATCCTGTTTTTCCTTAAATAAAGAAAGTTGGGATTCTCTTTGTAGGTCATAGCTGGGGTTAAAGAAAAAGTTTATATAGTAAACACCATCATTTAATGACTCTAGGTTGCTAGTGTGCTGAGCTAAAGATAATGAGAAACGAGACAAAAACTCTAGTTTAATTACAGTATTTTCAAGATTATTGGAAATTTTAATCTTACCACAGTGTGTTTCTTAATCTGTCTTCAGGAGTAAAACTCAAGCAGGCCTTAAACTTGGATGGGTTTAGGAAAGAGCCTAGAATATTGACCCCTGCCTGTCAGAAAACGTTAGAAACATTTTGTGGGTTGCTTTACACTTGATTTATGCACTAGTTGGGCTAGTAGACTCTTTCCAAAAGTCTGAATTTTTTCCAAAAATTCAGTGATGGGAAGAAGGGGTGGGGTGCGTGTGTGTGTGTGTGTGTGTGTGTGTGTGTGTGTGTCCCCTTAAACTTCTAAATAAAAGCATGGAAAACTTAATGCATCTGGTTGTATTCTCTCTCTTTACAGATGCAGCCATAAACAGTTGTGTTTCCCTAGCTCTTTCCATATTTCTGGGAACTGGGAAACTGTACCTCTGTGTAACATTCTCCTTATGTGACTAAATCCATACATTTCTATATTTTTTGCTGTCAGCTGAGCTCTTTCAATGGCGTTTGTTGACCTCTTTCCATCAAGAACATTACCATTTTATTGTGCTAACAACACACCACCACCAATTTAGAGTATTTATGGTATTGGGAACATCTCATTGGGAATAGATCTGCTTTCCAAAAAGGTAAAGGCTTAGCCTACGATCCAAGAAAAGTTACACACCTGTACTCTTAGGTTAACATGGGAAGTAGTAACCTTTTCTGGTAAGATTATGCTAGTAAGAAGTCATTTTACATTCATTTGAGCATTGGGAATGTCCCAGTATCATCTTGGGCAGTGGGTGACTTCCATAGTGCTGTTCAGCTCCACTGTCTAGGAAAGGTCTTCTGTGATACCTCTGCTCTGCTGAAGTGGAGTGCTGGCTGATGCCAGCCAACTCTGCTCATCTCCTCCCAACTTTGAATTTGTCAAAGAGAAGCTGGTAACATAGATCAAGCATAGTGGGAGTAATTACACCATTGGAATTTTCCATCACTACAAATCAGGGCTTTTATTGTCCTCCTCTCCCCCAAGCAGGTTGTTAAACATTTACCAGCATACCACTGTTCCCAATTATCTGTACATTAGTATACATTCCGATCTATTTAAGTGTTATGTTATAGCATAAATAATAATAAAAAATCAAAATGTCTTTTCAAAGCAACTGCTCCAGTCTTAAAAAAATATCACAGGCTCTTAGTATACCCAGTACATAAAAATAGTTACCCAATATAAATAGCAAATAGTTATTCAGTCTCTTACACATCATATTTAGCTGTATGTAATGCTGATTCACAGAATCAAGGGTCTGGAAGTTCAGCTATGATATGGTTCGGATTTGTGTCCCAACCCAAATCTCATCTTGAATTGTAATCCCCGTAATCTCCATAATCCTCATGTGTCAAGAGAGAGACCAGGTGGAGGTAATTGAATAATGGGGGCAGTTCCCATGCTGTTCTCATGATAGGGAGGGTGTTCTCACGAGATTTTGTGGTTTTATAAGGGACATTTTCCCCTTCGCTCAGCACTTCTCGTTCCTGCCACCTTGTGAAGAAGGTGCCTTGCTTCCCTTTTGCCTTCCACCATGTTTGGAAGTTTCCTGAGGCTTCCCAGGCATGCTGAACTGTAGGTCAATTAAACCTCTTTACTTTATAAATTACCCAGTCTCAGACGTTCTTTATAGCAGTATGAAAATGGATTAATACTAGCTTCTTCTGTGTCTCCCAAGCATTCTGGCTTAAACTCTTCTTACTATAGTTTCTAACAGGTCCTCTTAAGAATTTGTTGACTGATGTGTTCACTTCTGAATGATTTAGTACCATGAAAGAAAATTTGTTAAAATATTTCAGTCATGATACAAGACACAAAGCCTGTTATAATGATCTCTTATGTATTCACAGCCCAACTTAAAGAAAATTAATGGAAAATTCCCATCTCTTAGCCCTCTTCCATTTGTGCAGAAGTAACTATTATCCTCTATTTGATGTTCTCATTCTTAAATATTTCTTGATATATTTTCTACACATGTGCTGTTATTTTTGTTACTTTAAATGTTTGAATAAATAGTATAACATTCTTTTAAATTTGCTTTTTTTCTTCGCTCAATATATTTGTGAGAATTATCCAAGTAGATTCAAGGAGCCCATATGTAGCTATTTTCATTGCTGTACAGTGTTCATTTTAAGGTTATATCACAATTTATTCATTCTTCTGTTTACAAGACATTTATGCTCTTTTGACTATTTCATAAACATACTACTTATGAACATTTTTGTATATGTGTCATTATGCACGTATCTGAGAGTTTCCTAAAACATATAACTAGGGGTAGAATTATGGAGAGTAGAAAATGCCTCTATAGCTTTCTTAGATACTGCCACATAGTTTTCTAAAGTGATGACAATAATTTACCTTATATCTAGTAGAGTATGAGTTCTAGTTCCTAAAATGTGGTACTGTTAGACTTAAATTTGGACTCGTATGATGGATGTGAAATTAATAAAGTGCTTTTAAATAAAAACACTTATATTATTAAAAACAAAATAGAGTAAAAAATAGAAAAACTCAAATGTACTTCAATAATAGAACGTATAAACAAGCAATCTTGTATGCATGCAATAGAATATCACTTGGCAATAAAAATGAATAAAATATTGATAGATGAGAAATATGGATAAATCATAAAATGGTGATAAAAATCATTACACTGATCAGCTCTGTTAGTTGTGGGGAACTGCCTGACAAAGGGTGCAAATAAACTTTCTGGGTTAATGTAAACGTTCTATGTACTTTGAAAGTTGGGTATTGTTAACAGGTGTATATTGTTAACAGGTGTATATCCTCTCACTCCAGTTAAAATGGCTTTGTCAAAACTGTCAAAATTCATTAAACTGTACATTTTACAGAATGTAAATTACACATCAATTTTTTAACACAAGAGTACTGGAAGAAAGTGAAATTGTGAGATCAAAGAGAAAGTATTCAATATGAATATCCACAATTTTTTTCCCACTCCCACATTAAAAGATAAAACTCTTACTGCTTAATAGCTTTCAGGACTTTTTTTCTATTTGTTAATTTTTAAAAAATTTTCAAATTTTAATTTTGTAGGTATGTAGTTGTATATGTTTATGGGCTACATAACATATCATACAATAGCTCTAGTTTTAGTTTTCTGAGGAACCTCCAAATTGTTCTCCTTAGTGATTGTACTAATTTACTTTCCCACCAACAGTGTATGAGGATTCCCTTCTCCCCACATCCTTATTAGCATTTGTTATTGCCTGTCTTTTGGATAAAAGCCATTTTAACTGGGGTGAGAGGATATTGAATATTAGTTGTATTGGCATTTCTCTGATGATCAATGATGTTGAACATCTTTTCAGATATTTGTTTTCCACTTGTAGGTCTTCTTTTGAGAAATGTCTATTCAGATCCTTTGCCAATTTTTTAATTGGTTTATCAGATTTTTAAACTCCATATATATTCTGGTTATTAATCTCTTGTCAGAAGGATAATGTGCAAGTATTTTCTCTCATTCTGTGGGTTCTCTCTTCATTTTGTTGATTGTTTCCTTTGCTGTGCAGAAGCTTTTTAATTGATGAGATCCCGTTTGTCCATTTTTTGCTTTGGTTGCCTGTGCTTGTGGGGTGTTGTTCAAGAAATCTTTGCCCAGACGAATTTCCTGGAGTGTCATTCTTATCGTCACATTCAGGTACATTGATCAAACATAAATTACGTCTTTTGACATGATCCCATATTTCTTGGAGGCTTTGTTCATTTCTTTTCACTTTTTTCTCTATTCTTACCTTCTCATTTTATTTCATTGAGTTGATCTTCAATTTCTGATATCCTTTCTTCTGCTTGATTGATTCGGTTATTGAAACTTGTGTATTTTTTGCAAAGTTCTTGTATTGTGTTTTTCAGCTCCATCAAGTTGTTTATGTTCTTCTCTAGGCTGGTTATTCTCATTAGCATTTCATCTAACCGTTTTTCAAGGTTCTTAGTTTCTTTGTATTGGATTAGAACATGTTCCTTTAGCACAGAGAAGTTTGTTATTACCCAACTTCTGAAGCCTGCTTCTGTCAATTTGTCAAACTCATCCTCCATCCAGTTTTGTTCCCTTGCTGGTGAGGAGTTGTGATCCCTTGGAGGAGGAGAGGCGTTCTGGTTTTTGGTGATTTCATACTTTTTGTGCTGGTTTCTTCCCATCTTCATGGATTTATCTGCCTTTGGTCTTTGAAGTTTGTGACTTTCGGATGACGTCTCTGAGTGGATGTTCTTTGTTGATTTTGAAGTTGTTTCTTTCAGTTTTTTAGTTTTCCTTCTAACAGTCAGGCCCCTGCTGTAGGACTGCTGGAGGTCCACTCCAGACATTTCTTGCCTGGGGATCACCTGTGGGGGCTGCAGAACAGCAAAGATTGCTCCTGTTCCTTCCTCTGCTAGCTTCGTCCCAGGAGGGTACCCGCCAGATGTCAGCCAGAGCTCTCCGGTATGAGGTATGAGGTGTCTCTTTGGATATACGGGGGTCAGGGAGCCTCATGAGGAGGCAGTCTGTCCCTTATAAGAGCTCAACTGCTGTGCTGGAAGCTCCATCGCTCCTTCAGAGCTACTGGGCAGGGATGTTTAAGTCTGCTGCAGTGGAACTCACAACTGTCCCTTTTCCCAGGTGCTCTGTCCTGGGAAGGTGGGGTTTTATTTATAAGTTCCTGATGGGCTGCTGCCTTTTTTCAGAGATGCTTTGCCCAGCAAAGAGGGAGTCTAGTCACAGTCGTCCTGCAGAGGCATTGATGAGCTGCTGTGGGCTCCCAGCTGCTGTGTAAACTTCCTTGCGATTTTGTTTACACAGGTAAGGTTAAAACTGCCTCAGTAATGGTGGACTGCCTCGGTAATGGTGCACTGCATTGCTGATGGCAGACTGCCTTGGTAATGGTGGACGCCCTCCCCGCACTGAACTCGACCATCCTGGGTGGAGTTCAAACTGTTGCGCTGGCTGCAAAAATCCCAAGCCAGTGGGATTCAGTTTGCTGGTCTCACTAGTGGGAGACTGACCGAGTCAGATCACCTGGCTCCCCGCCTTCAGCCCCCTTTCTCTTAGAGGTATGGGCAGCTTTGTCTTGCAGGTCCTCCTGGCGCCAGCCAAAACGGCTGCTCAGATTTGTGCTGGAAACCCACAGTGCCTTTCCATCAGGAGAGAATTTCATGGTCTGTGGGCTGCAAAGACCGTGTGAGAAGTGCAGCCTCCGAACCAGAGTGCCAGAGTGGCCAGAAAAGTCCCCAATGGCCTCTGTTGGGTAGGAGGGGGGCCTTCCAGCCCGTTGCATTTCCTGGGTGAGGCAGTGCCCCACCAGGCCTCGGTTTGCCCTCCTTGGGCTACACCCACTGTCCAACCAGTCCCATTGAGATGAACCTGGTACCTTGGTTGGAAATGTGGAGATTACTCGACTTCTGCATCACTCTCGCTGGGAACTGTGCTGTTCCTATTAGGCCATCTTCAAATTTTAGCTTTTTGTCTAATGTGTGACATACTTTGGTTATTTTAATAAATGATATCCTTGGGTTAATTTATTTTAAATGACTTATACAGGTAAAGTGTGATTTAAAAGTAAATAATAAATCAATAACAATAAAATATTTTATTTTGGAATATTAAGCAAGGCACTTGAATAAAACATGTAAAAGTAACTTTCATTATCTGATATGGAAAAATCTTGCAATTTGTAATTTTTCATGATTTTGCATTTTGTTTATAGATTAGACAAATATAGAGAGTCCATTTAAAGTTGTTATTTCAATTATGCTTTGTAAGTTAGCTTTGTGAGTTGAGGTAATCCTTTTCAAAGAGGCAAATGTTATTAAAGGTATTCCATTGCTGCATTTTGTCTTTTTTGCATTGATTTTCAAAGTTGAAGAATTATTTAAATGCTAGTTATGAGTTTTGATCAGCTGGATATAGTAATAATTACTCTGAAACAAAATTTTAGGTTTTTGGGTGCTTCTCATTATCTGTAGTCAAAATCATTGTTCCTTCTGCTACCTGCTTTTAATGAAGGTCCAATATGAGCATACAGGTTGAACATCCCTAATGTGAAAATGCAAAATGCAAAATCCTTCAAATTCTGAAATATTTTGAGCACTGAAAAGACAGTGCAAGTGGAAATTTTCACACCTGCCCTCATGTGATGGCTCACAGTGAAAATGCCATCAAAGCTTTGGAGCTGGGCTCTATTGTGGCCACAATCAGCCTCTAGCAATCTGTAGTCAGAGCTGGATGGCTCTTCAGAGATGTGCCAAATAAGGCAAAGGTGTCCAGGCCCTCATGGCCTTACATTAATCATTCACTGGATGCCAGCAGATCCTGGGAAGGGAGACGACTTCCATCAAGGATAAAGATGGCTTTCTTCAGTGGAGGATTATCACAGGGAGGGAGGTGTGAATGGGAAAATTGGGAGTAAGAGGAAGTATTCAGCAGTGAGGAAGAAGCTCCTCAGTCAAGGAGAATCCCTGGGCTAACCTAGAGCATCTACTATAGAAGGGAGGCACACTATTCAGAGGTTGAAAAAGATGCAAAGTGCAATAAGAACAAAGGAGATGAATGAATTGGAGGTAGGTAGTAATGTTGCCTTTAGGGAGAAGGAAAAGTGTCGGTTAGAACCTAGGACTATTATTTTTGAGACTGAAAAGAAGTTTGCTCAAATGAGATTTTAAACTCATGTCCTTGTTTAATGTTGTGATGTTAATCTAAAATGATTGTCCAGGAATCTGGAGGATGATCCAATATTGAACCTGAATATGGTTCTCAATATATGTCACAAATATAATTTATTATTATTTTTGAAACAAATACCATTTTACATAAAATCTATTACTTTAGTGCAACTTTCTGCCTTTAAACCTGTTAAATATTTACTATTATCATTATCTACCTTCCTTATGTATGTTTTACTTGTGTATTACAGATTGTTAATGAAAAAAATTATTATCCTCTCCTCTTGGAGTTCATAATGAACAATTATGTATCCTTCATGCTCATACATAATACATGAATGCTGCAGAAGTAGGTTATTGAAGTATCTCACTTATCTCCTGTATCACCTTTTCAGCTCATGTGTACTGAGGAGAAATTTAATATAAAGGTGTTCTCTTCTGCTTTTATGCACTAATTGTAAATTTAGGTTGCATATACATTAAAGAGATTTTAAAGAAGTTTGTTAATTTTGGGAATAAATAGTGTACCAGACCTACATTCCAGTCCTAGCTAGGTCTGTATTCCACTTCGGGCTCTGCTGCAAACTTTGTGTAGAACCTTGACCAAGGAGTTTTCTCTCTCTAGTCTCATTTATGATTTGTACGGTACGGTTTTGAATTGTGTGATTTATAGTGATATATTTTTGTGAAGTTGAAGCTGGGCTCAGACTCTGTAGGGTCCTTCATTTCTTTGACTGTTGAACACATCTTAAATTTTCTAATTATTCACAATTTTTTTCAGTTTTTCCTTTATGCACTGTATCTCAATGTAGGTAATTTAGTACACAACTAAATTTCACATTAAACATTACACTTTCACTTGGTTTCATAAATTTAAATCTATTTCAAAACTGTAGTAAGATCACTTACATATACCTACAAACTCATATGCTATGAAATAGTTTAATTATTTTCCACAATTGTTCAAGAATTCCCAGGAGCCTTCTATTTCCACTGAAAGCAAAGAACATTCAAATTCCCTTTCAGGCTTGTTTCTTTGTTTCCCATCCTAAGTCCCAAATGGAAGGAGAGTTCATAAGGTGTGGGATCCAGGCTGATGTGTGAATTGTTGTGTGTCATCAGGACTCCCACTGTCTCTCTTCTCGCTGGCTATAGGCACCAGTGCCTACTGTGGTGCAACTGGCTCCTCTGGTTATGCTGTGGTTCACGTTTGCTCCCCTGCTGAAGTCTGGGGCTGGTTAATCTTTTCTGTGGGTTCTACTCTATAGGTTCAGACTCTTGTTCTTGTCCATGGAGTGATAATTTCTGGCTGCTGTTTCCTTGTGAGGTAGAATTGTTAGTCTTCAGGTGCTAGCTAGGCATTTCCTTCATAGCTTCCTGGTGTTTGGGATCCAGTGGAATCTCGATGGCTACTTCTACCTAGGATCTTTTGGGGACAAAGTCCCACTGTCCTGGAGTTCCAGCTTACCTGTTTTTTTTTTTTTTTTTTTTTTTTTTTAATACACATTGCATAAACCTGAACACAAACACCTGAACATCTCCTGCATAGTCTCTTCCCAGCCTGCTCGCCACTCAAGAGGAGTGAGTGAGGTTTCTCTCACTTCTCTTTCCATCTGGTAGGGATTTCTGTGTCAGTTCCATCCTCCAACTTTCCCAAGTGGAATTCAACTTTCATATTCCGTGAAGGCATGTTAATTCTCAACAATGAAGGTGGCTTTTGTTATTGAAATCACAACATTCCTACCCCTAAAGTATGCAGTTAATCTTAAAAGTGAAATCTGCCTTTATGCATCTTGTGTGATGGAGAAGGAAATGTGCTTGGTGGACCCCTTTAAATCTGATGGGAATGAGGAGCACATTAGGGGTAACTGCTCTGACCCACTTGCCAGGGGACTCTAGGCTGGTAGGCCTAAGTGTGACCTAGAGAAACTTCTTCAGCAGGTCCTGCAGGGTAAACATTTAGACCTTTTGAAGCAGCAGATCAATTTTGCTTGAACTTTCTGTAGCTGATTGCATTGTTCTGTGGTTCCTGTAGCAAATCCCAGTAGGAGAATTACTGTGAGCCCTCTAGGGCAGCATGTTTCAAACTGTGTGTTGTGACCCATAACTGAGTTGTGAAATACATTTAACAGGTCTTGAGCAGCATTTTAGAAAATGTGAAAGAGGATAGAATATGAAGGAAGATATCAGCTTTCATAGCCTGTAGTACGGGCAACATTTACTGAAACTTGTTTATTTGTTCACGATCTTCTAAGTGTCTTGTACTGGCTTAGAAATTAAAATACATTTCTTACAGAGTCCTGAGGCCATAAATTTTGAAAACCACTTCTTTTAAGATATTTGAGCAAAGTCATGCCTGCCTGATCAAATAACTTGTATTCATTCTTTGAAGAAACAGCTCTTGCCTTGGTACTTGGAACTGGAAGATAGAGACTGGGTCTGACCGTAGAAGACCATATTCCTCTTCATGAACTGGGTGTTATTTGACCTCCTACTCAGTAAAGTAGGGCCTGCCCAGCCTCACTGAATCATCCCATGGAAATGGCATATATGGTATCAGACACTAATCAGACCAGAGCACACAAATAAATAATAGAAATAGATTCTTCTCACTGCCAGCATACATCCCAATGCATAAAGTGCCACCTGCCCCACGACCCCCAGTTAGAGTCACATGGGGAGTTCCATTTCATCTGCTGACTGAGGGGGAAAAATGAATGGATTCCAGTTTACAGATAAGAGTTCTAAAATCAGCTGTGAGTAGCTGCAGCATTGTATCTCCAGCAGGGTGATTCTGAAGGACAGTGGATAGAATTTGCCACTGGGTTGTCCACTTTCCTGGAAGAACAGATCATCTAAATACATGTTAACATTGTTTCCTCGGTTTGGTTGGTCGGTCTGGGATTTGAGGAATAGGGACAATGTTGGGGGAAGAGGTACGTGGGTGAGGCAGAATATGAGGTGATTTGTGTTTCTTGTGAAACTTACTTCTGAAGAGATGGCTCTTAATTAATAATCAGGTGGAGAAGATGACCATCTCTCTGAGTATCAGTCAGCCTCGTTTTCCAAAATCCAACACTTGTTCAGTGGTTAAAGTGGCAAAGGCAATAAAGACGGATGAGTTTAATACTTCTTTTTGCCGAGGCTTATGTGAACCTTGGAGGCCCTATATGCCATCAGCAGAAACCAAACGTGAGACTCTGTAGGAGATTGTACTGATTGTCCACTCAGTAGGTGTACCCTGAGAGGAGAGGGAAATACATAGAAATAAAGTCCCGCCCTTTCTTGCTGCTTTGGATGTTGTTACAGCACAGCATGAATCTCGGGGCTCGGGGCTCCGGCCATCATTTGCCACCTCAAGAGAAGAGCCAAGAGATTCTTTTCTTTTCTTTTTTTTTTTATTGCATTTTAGGTTTTGGGGTACATGTGAAAAACATGCAAGATTGTTGCATAGGTGCATATGTGGTGGTGTGATTTGCTGCCTTCCTCCCCTTCACCTATATGTGGCATTTCTCCCCATGCTATCTCTCCCCAACTCTCCACCCGCCGCTGTCCCCCCCCACTCTCCCCAACAGACCCCAGTTTATAGTGCTCCCCTCCCTGTGTCCATGTGTTCCCATTGTTCAACACCCATCTATGAGTGAGAACATGCGATGTTTGATTTTGTGTTCTTGTGTCAGTTTGCTGAGAATGATGGTTTCCAGGTTCATCCATGTCCCTACAAAGGACGCTAACTCATCGTTTTTGATGGCTGCATAATATTCCATGGTGTATATGTGCCACATTTTTCCTGTCCAGTCTATCATCGATGGGCATTTGAGTTGGTTCCAGGTCTTTGCTATTGCAAACTGTGCTGCAATGAACATTCGTGTGCATGTGTCCTTATAGTAGAATGATTTATAATACTTTGGATATATACCCAGTAATGGAATTGCTGGGTCAAATGGAATTTCTATTTCTAGGTCCTTGAGGAATCGCCACACTGTCTTCTACAATGGTTGAACTAGATTCTTTAAAAATTTGGCTTAGAGTCCCAGACTTCTCAGAGATCCTGAACTTACCAATCCAAAATTATTGTGATGTGAAAAGATAAAAACCTTCATTGTTTAAACCACATCTTATTTTGTGTGTTAACTTTATATGGCCACTGTAGCAAATTACCACAAACTTGGTGGCTTAAAACAGCACACATTTATTCTGTTACTATTCTGGAGATCAGAATTCCAAAATTGGTTTCACTGGGCTTAAAGCAAGGTGTCAGCAGCGCTGTGCTTCCTCCAGATGCTCTAGGGAAAAAATCTGTTTCCTTGCCTTTTCCAGCTTCTAGAACTGCATTTCTTGCATTCCTTGGCTTGTGGCCTTTTCCTCCACCTTCAAAGCCAGAGGTGTGGCACTTTCAAATTTTTCTCTGCTTCATCACGTTGCCTTCTGTGTCTGACTGCCTCTCCTTTGATAATTATAGTGTGGGACAACTTGAATAATTCAAAATAATATCCCATGTCAAAATCCTAATCTTATCACATCTGCAAAGTCATATAAATTAGCATTCCCAGCTTCTAGAGATTAGAACCTGGATATCTTTGGGGGTCATTATGAAGCCAACCATATTGCATATTCTATCACTTGCAGGTAAAAGCTTTTTTACTAACAGTACCTTTAATACAGAACTATACATGGGGTGTGGGGGGCTACCAGAAAGTTTCCAAGGCTGTAGGTTGATTCCTCTGGATTCCTTCTATCACAAAAGGAAATAATTGATCCTCCCTGACTTATCTCATCCTGGATTTGTATTTTCTATTTCTTCCTGCCATGTCCTAAGTACCTTCATCCTTGAGCTCATTGTGTGTCTAAAAGCTTTCACCATGTGCAACGTTGTGGGAGCTGCCACTCACAGGATTCATTAGTATTTATCATGTCTCCTGCAAGTTAGAAACTCCTGGTCTTTTAGAATAAAGAAAAACCTTATTGTGACCTAGTAATAACTCATATAGGAGACTATTTTTGCAGGATATAGTATAACCAGAAGTCAATATGTGCTGTTGATTCTCCCATTGTGAGACTATATTGATTCTGGAAATAGGGAATAGAGGCGAGGATGGCAATTCTCATATTACATGAAATGTGGGTTCAATCCCCTAACTCTGGGATGTTTGGGCTTAGAAATTTTAGGGACCAAGGAATAAGTAGACAGAACTTATGGTGACCATTGCAGGCTTTTCAGCTGCTAGATAAAAATTCACCAAAAGAGAAGAAAGATGAGAGAGCGAGAAGAATAATCCTATTAAAGAGAAATGGAAAATAAGATTGCCAATATTCATCAATATTGCTTTACTTGTGGTGTAGTGTATATTTCTATATATTTGATATACAACCTCCTCCACCTCTGTGGCTAAAATACAAATTAAGCTATACGTTGAGGATGCCAGAATGGAACAGCAACGGAACTAGGGAAATTACAGCACCCAGAGTTTCTGCAGATGGTTCGATCTGATGAAAAACAATCACTCTGACACATTTTATTGAAGTTACATTTTGATAAGTTCAAAGGGCAAATTTGCAGCAAAGCATAATATATTAAGCTGGAGGATATCAAGTTGAAGGATGTTCAGTGATGGTAGCCCCTTCAGTCTCTTCAGTTCTTCAATGGAGAAGGTCCTGTCATAGTGTTCTCTCTGACCACGGGAAGGTACTACCAAGTTGTGAGAAGCCCTGGTTGGGGCTTACTTAGTGACTCATCCCTCTCAAGTCACATTTAAATAATTACCTCATGTGGATGCAAACTTGCATTTACTCTACCACTTCACATGGCTGTAGCATCCAGGTTTCAGGTATAATTTCTAAGCGTGCCTCTCAGCATCACCCACTCCATTGTCACAAGTTGTATTATAATGAGCAGGCACCTCACATGTGTCCTTTTACAACTACATACCTACTAGTGTCTCCTAGACAACGAGATGTGCAAGGGATGAACTTCGACTTGGAAATAAAAACATGAACTTTTACCAGTGATCATTTTTACATAATCACATTGTTCACTGGACATGATTTCATTTGTAAATCCATTCATAAAATTACATAATATATTCACTTCAGTCTTCAGCCATTTTTTGGAAAAATTGAAAATACTTTACAAATCTGAGGTTTCACAGTGACCCATAGACATTACATGTGTCAGAAATCATATCGCATACAAGATATATTTATTATCCCAGTCCTCTAGAATTAATGATATGAAGAAAAAGTAAAGGCATGCATAAAGCCTAAAGAAACATAGAAGTTCAATCATTATGGAAATCCATAGTGGGTTAATCTGCTGGTAGGTTAAAGAAAGAGTGAGGTCACGTGCAAAAAGTTTTTCAGCAGATTTAAGATTTGTCCTGTGGTGTAAAAGAAGAGAGAGCTGAAACCTGGGAACATAATGAAGAAAGCTGGTTCCCATGACAGGGTTCGGAGGCATGCTAACGTGGTAGGTGGAAGAGTGAGAGTGAGAAAGGTGTGCAGACAATTCATAAGGAGTTAAGCTGGTACTTGTGATTTGTGAATTAGAAAAATGATAGATATTGAAAAAAGTAAAATAGAAAATATCAGCATAGAGAATAAATGCAGAAAGTTTCTGTGTGATACAATAAAAGTTACTATCTTTTCAATGACATAAAAATTAAAGTGCTTAGAGGCCAGTTGCGGTGGTTCACACCTGGAATTCCAACAATTTGGGAGGTTAAAGTAGGCAGATTGCTTGAGCCCAGGAGTTCAAGACCACCCTGGGCAACATAGTGACACCCCACATTTTACAAAAGATACAAAAATTAGCCAGGTGTGGTGGTATGTGCCTGTTGTCTCAGCTACTTGGGAGGCTGAGGTGAGAGAATCACCTGAACCTGGGAGGTCAAGTTTGCACTGAGCCAAAATTGCACCACTGCACTCTAACCTGAGCAATAGAGTGAGACCCTGTCTTAAGAAGGAAGGGAGGGAAAGAGGAAGGGAGGGAGGGAGGAGAAAAAATGCTTAGAGGGTTTTAAATAGCAAACATGTATTAAAGTAAAAGAAAAATTAGAATTATTAACAGATTATTCTTGAACCATATATGGTAACCATAGAATCATACTACAATGATATGTGCAATAGACTGTATTCATTTGATGTATATATTAAGATAAATAATATTTGATTACTTTTGATCCTTTAATAGAATAGGAAAATAATTTATATTCAAATGAGGATAATATCAAAATTAGATATTGGTATGTTTGTTTAACGTATTTCATAATCTTTAAGACTGGTTTATCTTTAGGGACTCAGTTTACACAAATGCCTTTGGATTCATTTGGAATTTTTAGTCATTTGTCAACTTTGCTGTATTTCATTCAAGTTGGCTATTTCTTGACCCCAGATTCTTCCCCAGTAACCAAAGTTCTTTGTGGACAAATCCATTCAACTCTTCTTAGAAAGTGTAAACCTTTACCTAAAAAACTGTATTTTATGTTCAGAAGCTATACAGTTGATATTATACATCTTAAAATGCATAGAATTTACTTCTATAACTATTGCATAGTTTCCTTTTAACTGCTATAGTTCCATTATTATCAAGCAAATAACAAAGAAAAACACATTGTACTGGAGGGACAATTAAGATCTATGCTATGTATATACTTGCATTTCATAGTTTCTTCTGCATTTTTGTAATTGTAATTGATACAAATTAATTTTGGAAATCTTTTATATAGAATGAACATATTACAGGAGAATTATTTGTTTAACAGATACCATAAATTTTTTTTCATTAGCTTCACTCCGGCTTCCCTGATGCATGATTTGATTGGTTTAAAAACAGCTTCAGAAAATCTCTCACCTAATTATGCATTTAGTCAATGGACCATGAAAGCTTTAAAGAGACTCATTCTAGTTTATTGAGTAAATAGGTATTTATTCATGATGGAGTTTTATCAGTCTCTCGGGTAAAAAGTTATTTTAGAATTTCCTCCCCCCAAAATGCACTTATATAATTATAATAAAATTATCTTAAAAATGCAGTTTAACATGAAAGCCAAATAGATATTAGATAGTCAATATTTGAACACTGAGAAGAGGCAGTGTAAAAATAATAGGAAATTTTACTTGTTCTAGTAATAATCCTTTAATCTTGTAAGTAAAAAATTATTTGCAATTGTCTTATGCATTTCTTCTTGCACCATTCTCTTTCATGAAGAAAAATAAGTTTTTTAAGCAACAGCATCTGGAGGGACAATATAAATATATTTTAATTAATAAAAAATTATTAAAACTATAACCACTCTCTAAATCCTTAAAGCAAGTGGAAAAGAAGGAGGCCAAATATTTCCCTAAGCTGTTTAATCATACAAACTGGATTTTAGTTGACTCTTACAGGAGTGCCTTTGTTGGATTTACACAGTCATGTTTAAATAGCTGGCTTCCAAGTTCTGAGTGAGGGTCAAGTATATGCTTTTAATTTCAGGAGTAGTTTCTCTCAGATTTATCCCAAATCCTCTAATGCTGTGTTTATTTAAGAAACTCAGTTAAGATTATTATTCCACTTAAATACTGAACCATCTTTTATGTTCATATAGAACATAAAAGAATGCAATCAGACCTGTGTGAGGAGAGAGGATAAATGGTACATGGGGAAAAAGTGATAATCTGACCCTCAGCTTTTCCATTAAAAATATAAAATAAAATGCAGCATTTCTGTGCCTTGTGAAAAGATGTTGCTATGGAGACTGCCTTTATGAATCCCAATGAAATTGATATTAGCAACATTTTTCTGATTTTGACTGCCTGAGTTAAGTTAAGACTGCTTCTTGCTCTCCAAACCTTTTTATTCTTTGTTGAATATGCATCTCCAGGGCAGCAGAGCAAGACATGAAAATCTATAGGACAGTCATTTTTTTTTTTCATAACAAAGTAGAAAATATACAGATTAGATATTGACATTTCAAGAAAAAATAAGCATTTACCCTTAGTATGGAGAGTATCCATAAAAATAACTTTTTGTACTTGTTCTGTTCATGGAGGCAAAGGAAAAAAAGCATAAGAAGTTTGAAAGTAATTTTTCTGTGTGTTTTTACAACTTTTTATGTAGAAATACTCCACATATAGTTTTTAAACATGTTAATTGATCTCCATTGATTTATAAGAGATAAAGCATACACCAAAT
Organism: Aotus nancymaae; assembly: GCF_030222135.1. NCBI lineage: Eukaryota > Metazoa > Chordata > Mammalia > Primates > Aotidae > Aotus > Aotus nancymaae. The sequence goes on from NW_026988435.1 coordinate 30,256,616, forward strand.
TGCATTTTCTCAGCAACATTTTTCCCTTTAAATTTTACAACAGTTACAGATGTTCTGTTATTTCCTTCCATAAACAAACACCAACTTCTCTTTCTAAATGTTAACTGCAATCCCGGTTGCACTATTTAGGAAGATGAGAGCCAAGCTCAAACCTACTCAAACCAAACCAAAATGAAAAGCTGGTTATTAAATGGGAAAACTAATGAACAAGCTGAGAATGAGTAAAATATATTTTCTTGATTAGGAATTTTGATATAGTGTGTTACTTTAATTTGTGAAGTATAAATTGCTGGTATATTGTCCTGTTTAAAGCTGATCATTGGATTAATATCAAAATATGACTTTGGCATTTTTTTCCCCTGAGTACCCGTAGCACTTTGTGCATGCTTCTGTGAATGGTAATAATTTGCTTCCTTCTCTATGGCCTCCCCCGTCTGTGAGACATTGGAATGCTGAGCTTGTGTTGTCCGCATCCTCTGTCCCCAGAAGACATCAGCATAGTCCCTGGCAAAAGGAAGGCACTCAATCTCTACTGAACAAACACATATCATGATCTGCTAAAGATTTCATAAATTCTTCCCGTTCCTTTTATAGTCTTTTTAAAATGTTCATTTCTGGTCTTCAGTTGAATGCACACTTCAAACTCTCTGATTCTTTCTTTATGCACAGAATGAATTTATATTCCATGTGAGGCTACATATAATTTTCTACAATATTACAGGGATTGGATAGGTATTAGGAGAGCATTTCACTTAAGTTTTACCTCTATATGAAATTTAAAAGTAGTTTAAAAAATATGTTGGGAGCACAGAATGTATCCTTTATATTTTTAATATGGTGGTATTCATGCTCTTGGAGATAGGCATGAAAAGATAGATAAATACTGTTTATTTTCAGATAAAATGACATTAGAAAATCCTCTATGAAAAAATCCTCTATGTGTATTGTTTTAGAGTGAAGCTTCATTAAATATATGGCTGTTGATTGCTTAAAAGTTGTATTTTCTGGGATTTGTAAGAGGACTTTGCTTCTCTTCTGTTTTTTCTTGACCCACTTTTATGTGCTATTTTTTTTCAGCACATAGTTTCTCCAGAGTTCTGCTCAAATCACTTTCCCTTTGAACCCCTTCTAACTCTGAATTCTTTTTGTAAGTACAACATCCATTTTTCTTTGTTTTTTAAAGCTGAGCATAGGCTGATGACCTCAAAATCTGCCATCCTGATTTTCCCTTGGCTCCTAAAACTTAAGTCATCATCTTCTTTGCCCAAATCTTTATCTCTCTTTCATCTGCAATCCAGATCTGTGCTTAGGTGATCTTCATCTGCCCAGCCACCCGACATGAAACCTGAGTCGCCTTAGCCTTCTTCCTTAACCTACCCATCCTATCCTTACAATTGAACTTCCTAAATATTCCTGGAATCTCACTGTAACTCACCGTCCCTCCTCCTTGAGACTCTCATTTGAACTTCTATTATATAATAGCTCCCTAACTGGCCTTCCATTTTCCAGTCTTGACCTTTTTGAAATCCATCCACCAACCAGAAAAAGCTATCCAAAATAAATCTGACCTTAGAAAAAAATCCATCTAACAGTGCTTGTTTTCTTCCCATATCATATGAGGTCCCTATGTCTTGGCCCTTGCCCATCTCAAGAGCTTCATATCCACCATCTGTGCCTATTTTACTCCTTGTACTTGTTACCCAATTAAAGAATTTGTTTCTCAAACATAAGCTTAAGCTTGTTCTCTCTGCCTGGTAGGTCTTTCTCAGTTAATAAAAAAAATACTGACTCTTTCTTATTCATCCTTTGATACTCAACTTGTTGAGTGTTAATCTTTTTAAAATGTTCCATCTATCATTTTGTTGGATTAAGTTTCTCTGTACTTGGAAAATTTCTATATCTTACCATTAATTATATTATATTACAATTAAGTCTATTTGTTTCCTGCCTATTAGACACTGTATTTCTTGATGGCTCAAACTATTTCTTTTCTTTTCTTTCTTTTCTTTTCCTTATTTTTAGATAGGCTCTCACTCTGTTGCCCAGGTTGGAATGTAGTGGCTCAATCACAGCTCACTGCATCCTTGACCTCCCAGGCTCAAGCAATCCTCCCACATCAGCCTCTGAGTAGCTGGGACTACAGGCATGCACCAACAAACTTGGCTAATTTTTGCATAATTTCCTAGAGATGGGGTTTTGCCATGTTGCACAGGCTGGTCTTGAACACTTGGACTTCAGAGATCCTCCCAACTCAGCCACCCAAAATATTGGAATTACAGATGTGAGCCACTGCACCCAGCCACAAACTATTTCTTATTCATTTACCATAGTGCCTAATACACAGTCAGAGTTAAGTAATGTTATTAAACTAATCTGTGTTTAAGAGAGGGAATAAATGTTTGTTAATATTTATCGTTGTAAGTTAGTGTTTTGTGCAAGCCCTATCAAAAAACAATGCCAGATATAGTATGCACCTAAAGTAAAATAAATAAAATATATATATAAAAAATAAAAACACTTTTGTTTTTTCAAGAATGTAAATTGCTTGCCATTGTACTAGATGAAATACATAAAACGTTAAACTTTTATCCTCACTAGAAACCTAGAAGAGGTAGTAAATTTTGGTTTCATTTCTGAATTAAGAGAAAAAAATTGTGTAATGGCACACACCTAATAAAGTACAGCTTTGAACTATGTACAGAGATGATTTTTTCCACTACTACCTTAAATGGGATAAGAGAATCTTATGTTCAAGCTTTAAAATAAGCTGTGCATCTTTCAGGAGGGGTGTGTGTGTGTGTGTGTGTGCGCGTGCGCACGTGCACATGTGTGTACACATATCCTTGCGGTGATAATGGTGCTTCCTTTTTTGGTTACCTAACAGAGTTTGAAAATAAAAATGTTTCACTTTCCAACAAAGGTCAGCTTTCTGAAGTATTGCTGTAATATATAGAAAAGTGGTCAATTGGGATCATGCAAAACACCAAGCTAAATTGGCATGCGCTTCTGTGGTCATTTAAATAATTTCTACATGACTGCTTATCCTCCCATGGAAGTTGACTATAATGACCTTGGATAAATGACCTTTTATGCTTGTTAAAGCCCCAAGCTAAAAATGTCTCCAGCAGTTTTGGAACTGAAAAACCTCGGGAAAGAAGATACTGTGCCAATTATCCTGCTCTTTCCATCTTAAATAAACATTTTGATTTTTTATTATATATGTAGGAAAATGCGTACTGAAAAAGAATATCATTACTCCATATACTATACTTTAAAACAGCATTTTGAAAAGTAATCATGGTATTATCTACTGAAAATAATAGACTTTTTGTAGTGCATTTTTCTAATCAATTTTGTGTTTATAATCTATGCAATTGTGCTTCTGAATATAAAATCACACAGAAATCATTATGGAAGCAAACAGAATGCTAATGACATGGAAGTAATTCAGGTCATCCCTTGTTAAAATTTTAGTGGTAGACACTCAACTGAATACCAAATCTTGGTAATGCTCTTAGGTTTGGGAACTTTGATTTTTAAGACTTCAAAATAAAGTGGAAAAGTATGTATGCATGTAAAAATTTTCTCTCTGCCTCAGTCTTAGAGGTAAGTTGCCACCCAAAAATTTGGTTAGTGGCTGCGCATTTGGTCATGCTGCTCTGAAGCAGTAAAATAGAATCAAGATGCTTTATCTCACAAAATACTAACATTGCAATGATCATTATTAACTTTAGGAAAGTCTGGTTGCATTTTGACAATTACCCATGTTGATATGTGTGCATCTAGTACATGTGTTTTTAACAATTATTTTACATTATTTTATTGTGTAAGCACAACACAATTTATTCACTTGCCAGTGAAAAATTTTGGGCTTTATTTTTTTTGCCTGCTAAAAACAATTATGCAGTGAACAATCTTGTAATACGGTATATGTTTCCTTATGCATAGGTGTCACAGTTCCTCCACGTAATACTGAAATAGAATTGTTGGATAATAGGGTAGGTCTGGCACGTGCTGCGTCCTGCACTGCACAAGAGTTCAAAGATCTAAGAGAGAATGGCGGGGGATAAAGAAAAACACGAAGACAAACATAACATAGAGAAAGCAGGGCCAGGTGGTCCAGAAAAATAAGGATGTCAGTTTCTCCAGCCCCGACTTGTCTCAGAGTACTTTATTTTATATGTTTACAAAGCACATAGCAGAGGGAGGGTACAGTTACCCAGAACAGCCTGTGGTTATAATTCTCCTACTTCAGTTAACATACTTCAGCTAGCAACTATCTTGCAGCAAGGTCAGTGAAAGCTGGTTATCTTTCTCTGGGTCCGTCTGCTCTTCTCTGAGACATACACTTTCTCCTATTATGATTTCGCTTCTCTGAAGTTCACCCAAAGTTCACAGCAGCCTTGCTGCTGATCCCCCCAGAGCAGGTGGGTAGGTAGGCTCTCTATAGGTGGCTATTTGTATGTTCAATATTACAAGATGTTGCCAAGTTATATTCCAAGTTGGTTGAGGCTATTTGCACTCCCATCAACAGAGTATGTGCATTCTAGTTGCTCTACAGTCTTGGTCAACAACTTTGATGGTCAGAATATTAATGTTAAATTTTGCTTATCTGAACAGGTTAAATACTATCTTCTTGTTCAAATATGAATTTCTCAATTTTGTAAGATTAAGAATATTTTTACATGCATATTTTGTGCTTACAGAGTTTGAAATTGCTTTTTCACATGGATCTATTTTTCTATTGGGTTGTTTGTACATTTCTTATCTAATTTTTTTGACATATTCTATATTCAAATACCTTTATCAATGATATGCCCAGCAAACACCATCTTCATGCTATTGGCTTGCAATTTCACTTTTTAAATGACATATTTTCATATATAGAAGTTTTTAACTTTAATGTGGTCTAATTCTCCCTGTCATGGTTCATAATTTATCATCTTTCATTATAAAAATCCATCTATACTTTGATTTAAAATATGCATTTTAATATTTTCTTTTAACATTTTTTATGGCATGCTGTTTCAATTTACATCTTAACCCATCTGGAGGGATGTATATGTTTCACACATATTTGCATGTACACATGTGTGAACATGCATGCATTTCTGTAAAGTATTAAAGATATTTACTTTATTCCATTTGAATAATTTTTCCCGTACCATAGTTGAACGGTCCTATCATTTCTTTCTCATTTGTAATTTTGATACTGCCTCTGGTTTATATCAAGTTATAATATTTATGTGGTACTTTTTCTGGAATCTCTGTTTTGTGCAGTTGGTCTCTTTGTTTATTCTTGTGTCAACACCATACTGTCCTTTTTTTGCTATAGTTTCATCATGACCCTTGGTAAACAGTAGGAAAATACCTCCTGCATCAATCAAAATTAGTATTTCTTCCAAATAGTCTTGGATATATTTGATCCTTTGCTCTTCTAAATACTTTTAAAAATCAGTGTGTTACCCTCATCTGAAATACTACTAGAATTTTTATTTTAATTATATTCAATAAGTTAACATCTTTATGATAATATTATCCATGACTATATTTTTATGTTTAATTTATAAAATTTCAAAAATATTCTTAAAAAAGCTTTACAGCATTTTCCATGCAGTTCTACTAGACATTTGGGTATACTTAGTCCTAGAAACCTCGTATTATTTGTTTTGAAACAATGCATAGGTGTCACAGTTTTAAAACACAGTTTTAAAAAGATACTTTTTACTTTTAAATAAGTATCTTTTTTAAAACCTGTGTTTTAAAAAGATATTTATCTTTTTAGAACAAAGTTTTCTATTTATTATTGAGAAATAAGTAATTTGATGTTAGAATCATATTTTTACCAAACTAACTGATTCTTATTACTTCTAATAATGTTCTTTGTTTCTTCAATTTTTGATGCACCTACTCATATCATTTGTGTGATTTCTTCATGTCTAATCTTTATTTCACCTTGTTTTATTGCATAAGCTGACAATAGTAAAAATATTATTTGTAAAGAGTAAAATATTCTGTGTTCAGTCAGATTTAACATCTTTTTTAAAAGAAATATTGCTATTATTTAAATTTTCAAATGTATTGAACAGAGGATGTCAGCAGGATGGTGGGTTTTTCTAGACCAATTCCCTTTGAGAGAAATCCAGAAACTGGTTGACAAACTCATACACACCATGCAACTGAGAAAATATCCACTTTGAAATGGGTAGAAAAGCTGAGATACACCTATACTACAAACCTCACTCCAGGCACAGAACCTTACAATTGAATGGAAACCCTCAATTCCACACTTCTGTCTGAGGAGTGAAGAGTTGAACCACACATATAGCAACTCAACTTTTAAATCCCAACGAAAAGACTGGCTACTAAATCCTCTATCCCTGTGAGCTGGCAGGGCTTGGCATTTGTGAGTTCCTCAGGACCATGAGAACAAATAAGTGATTTTATTATCAGGCTAAAACATTCAGCTCCCAGTTTCTCACTGGAAGGGGTTTGACTGATATGTAATATCTCAACTTTCCCATTTGTTGCCCCTGGGTCAGGCTTTCAATTAGCTTGCATCTAAGGGCTGACCAAGAAAGTAATCCCACTACCAGGGGATTTTCAGCAGAAACCTATGATGTCAGAAGGGAGAGGGATGATATGTTCAAGGTGCTGAAAGAGAAAAGGCTCCTGCCAGTTCCTGTCTTCCACAGTCTCCGAGTGAGCCACCCTGGCCACGCCTCTCCGGCTGCAGCAGGTATCTTTGCAGCAGCCACTTCTGATGGGGCCCTCATGCCATCACAACTAATATGGAATAAAACTTAATAAATAACAATAAGAAAATGAAAAAATTACCAATATGTGGAAACTAACAAACTATTGAACAATCACTGAGTCAAAGAAAAAGTCAAAAGGGAATTTAAAGACTATCTTGACAAACAAATGTGAAAACACAACTTACTGAAACTTATGAGGTGCAGTAAAGTTATAAAAGTGTTAAGTGGGAAGTTTCTAGCAACAGAAAGACAGAAATCCTGGCAGAGTGTAAACAATCAGTCCCAGGAAGAGATTTGTTTTGATCCATTTACATTAGTAAAAATGCTCCAACTCATGATTTTTAAAATGAAAATGTAAAACTGGCATGCCATTCTTTACCTATTAGAGTGGAGAGATTAAAGTAATTTATATTACCTAGTGTTGTCACATGAGAGAGTGGGGAATAAGCACAAATAGGGTCAGGCTTCTTGTAACACAATTTGGCAGTATTTTTCAAAATAAACATGACCACGGTATTCGATTAAATTATTTCATTTTTATAAAATACCCTGTAGATTTTTTTTGCAAATGTGCATCTAAGATATGAACACAAAGATTATCAATCAAGCATTGTATAGAAGTGTAAAAAAAGGAAAGAGACTATCCCTTAATAGGGACAATTAAATACATTATGGTACAGCATATAGTAGAATAAAGGGAATGATAATACAGAATGAGATAAATTACAAATGACTTGGAAAAAATATTTATGTCAAAAAATTAAATAGGAAACAGTCCAGCCTCAAACTATAAATCTACTTTTATCTCTCCCTACGTACACAATACGCGAGTGTCTTTTCTTTATGGTAGGAAGAATACACAGTGGCATATGAGCAGTAGTTATTACTTAAAAATGGGATGAGGGACATGGGAAAACTAACTTTATCACACTTTTTATTACAACTCTACAGTTGCTTTTCTATGGCTAGAGCAAATTTCTTCTAATTACGATTTTCAAAGTATAGATGTGTGGAGGATTAGGAGGAGACACTGGTGATTGGGTAAGTCTGGGCTAGTCGTGCAATCTTTCAAAAGACTAGGCTAGTTTACTGAACACTAGGGGAGTGTCTAAAGGTTTTGAGCAGGGAAATAGTGTGCTAAGTTTTGTGGTGATATTGTTTAGCAATATTAATGCTGCAGTCCTGGGAGGATTAGATCTAGGAGGTTTTTAGTATCATCCAGAGGAGATGAAAAGTGTACCTGAACTAGGTGAAAACTCTGGAAATGGACAGAAAATGAATACTGGAAGGTGTTTGAGAGAATGTTCACAAGAAATAACCACTGATTGAATGAAACTTACACCATACAGAGCCTCTCAAAACAGAGCTGAATGAAGGCAAGATAACTTTCATGGAATTTATTTTGTGTCTACTTTTATTTTAAGAATTTTCATTTGCATATTTTTCCTTAAACATAGTAACTCAATAAGGATGACATATATTTCTTCTTTTCATGAATCTTTTATTTTCTGACATCTACTTTCAGGAGATGTATATTCTACAGGGCTTGTTACCAGAGCAATATCAGAATGAGTACAACTTTTAATACCATAAAATGTGAACAAGGGATAAGGATTTTTTTCCATTTATCTTGAAGTTGATAGCGTTGAAATGATTACTTTTTTTTGGTACAAAAAGTTAGCCATATAAATGGATTTCTTAGAACACGCATAAGATAATAACAAGATAAAATGGTTCTTTTTCCATTTAAGTTTATTAAGCATTCAGTTCATAGAAAGTTACTGGGCCAGTTAAATTAACAATTCTTATCTTGTGATTTTAGTCTAGCCCAAAGGAAGCAGCTTTATTTTGCATGGGTGCAGTCAACAGAAAAGCTAGATTTTTGTGTTTGGTAATTTCCCTCTAGTGTGTTTTATCTGTGATTAAGGGATAAAATGTGTTGCCTTTCGGAAAAACAAAGGGGAAAAAAAATCTCTCATCATACAATGATACTGAATCGTCCCTTTCATTCTACACACACACACATACACACACAGCGCCCTTAGAATAAAATTAACAAGTAATCAATAAACTCATACATATGGAAATAATTGAGCCATGTTTAAAATAAGAACATAAGAAAATGCTTACTACGCATATTTATTTAACAATAGTAGAGGGATGCCATAGATTTGTAAAACAAAGAGGGACGCATAACTGAGTTAGGGCATGCCTGGACTTTCTGTCTGCTGGAACACTGGGTCATGGGGCTAACATGAAGCCAAGGCCTGGTGGTGGGATAGGCCTGGAGCCCGGGGCTGTAGGTATCATCCTGGCACTGGGATGGGCCTGATTCTTGGGTAACAGAGGCCAGCCTGAAGCCTGAGCCATGAGGAATGGCCTGATACTGTATTTTACTGGGGCAGGCCTGGTGCTAAGGTCTATAACGAAGTCAAGTACTCATTGTTTTTCTCAGGCAGACGGCATCTTTCTCCTTGCTGTGCGATACAGGCTTGGGGGAGGGATGATGCAGGTAATGTGAGATTGTCTTTCTTGCTATCCTCAAGGTGTCTTTCCTTATTTCCATGCTACACTGAGATACCATAATCTCTTACCTGGACTCCTTAGCTCTTCTGTATTTTTGTGTATGGATAGTTCCAATTAAGTTTTCTGAGAAAGGACAAGTCCTGAAAAGTTCTATTCTGCCATCCTCCAAATGTCATGTTCTTTTTTAAAAACTGAAGTAAAATTTACATACCGTGAAATGCATAGATATTAAGGATTAAATTCAATGAATTTTGATAAATGGATGCAAACATTATGATATAAAACATTACTATTAACCCCAGAAATTATTCCTCCATTCAGATAATTCCCCATAGATAGCCATTGTTCTGATTTCCATAACCATAGGTTGGTTTTACCTGTTTTAAACTATATAAAGATGGGCATTCTCACATAAAAATTGTATTATTTGATGTATATGTTCTTGAAAGTAAATTTGACACTCATTTACACTGTTACAAAAATGTATTTGACATATATGTTCTCGAAGTAAAATTTTTTTGACACCCATTTACATTGTTTCAGGTATCATCATTCATGTTTTTAAATCAATGGGTATAATTTTATTGGGTAACTATTACACCATTTATCCATTCTGTTTTGATGGACATTTTAGGTAATTCCTTGCTTGGGACTGGAATAAGCCTTTTTATAGACATATGCTAATATAAGTTTATATGACCAGTCTTAGAGTGTATTACCTGAAGGAAGTGGAAATGTGAGTAGTTTGAGCATCTGGCACTGCACCAAGGGACATTATTATCTTTCATTCAAGCTACCGTAGAGGATCTGTGTTCTCCCTTCTTGGTGCAAAGGTGACAAAAAAACAAGAATGCCTGAAAATGTTGGGAGGTGTTGGATATGTTAATTACCTTGATTATGTTGATGCTATCATGGGTATTTGCATATATCCAAACTCATCAAATTGTATACATTATACCTCAGTGAAGCTGTTAAATCAATATAAGTGAATAACTAAATACATGTATAAAAATGGTGACACGTGCTTTCTCAGCTGAGGCCTTGCTGCTTCAGGAAACAACCCTGCTGCCACTGAGTCTCATTGCTATGGGCACACATGCGCTCTCAGGGCTTTCCTTTCCTACTGCTTTGATTCCCAGTGGGAAAGAGACCCCACAGGCATTCTCTTCTACAAACTGTCAGCTACCTTAATGATCAGCCTTTTTTCCTCAATGTTTTAGGAAGTTGCTGTAGTTCTGCCATAACTTCCTGTAGGTATTTTTTTTTTACTACCTTGTTATCTTGGGAAAGAATATTATGAGTTGGCTCTTGGGAAAATTATTTATTCTGGCTTCAACTGGATTATTTTCGTTAGAAATTCCACTAATTTCATAGCATGTCATTGGTACACTTCGGCCATCTCTGATGCCGATGTAGTTCCTTCTCTGTTTTTAAGCCTTATAATTTAGGTTCTAGAAGGAAGCAGCTGAATGTCTGTATTCTAGTCTTGGTCATACTTAGGTGTATTCTTTAGACGGAGGTTTTTGTCTTTAATATTTCTTTGGAAGTTTAGAATTTAGGCATCAATATTTTCAAGTTAACAAGGAAGGCAAAAGAGACTAGTTAGATTTTGTGTGATTTCAAATTCTGGATAGTAGTCTAGCAGTCTTGTTCCGAAATGTTACTCTGTTATGGATTCCTTACTGTAATTGAATTTGAGCAATGCATTTTAAAAGGGATTACGTGGAGTCTCTCCCTTCCAAATGACATGCTTTATATGTGGCATTTGATATTATATTACGCTGTTGGCTTTAGAAAGTTCACAAGAATTTTGTCAAGGAAAGATTAAAAAAAGTTTCAGCCTAGGAATTCTACTTTGCTAGATGTAATATATAAAAAAATGAATCACAATTTTCAGTTAGATAATTAGAAAACAGGCAAGATTTAGGTAAGAGAAAACATCTATACAATCAAGTTGCTCATTCTCATTAGTAATGTAATTTGTGTTTTCTAATAATTTTGGGATTCAAAAGGTAAATTAATAATTTTGACCTGCTGTGAAATTTCCACAACTAAGAAACCACCAACATCCTCTGTGTTCCCTGTATGCCCCACCTACTTCTGAGAAACTCAAGTTATCTTAGCCTCTACAAAAATTGTGTCTCCTATGGTCTGTCAAAATGCATAAAGAACTTCACCCATGGCCCAAAGGTCCATTGTTGCGTCACTTCCCGTGGCTGCTATTTCCCTATGGCAGCTGAAGCTGTGATCATCCTCTAAGGTCAAGAATTGTCAAACTGCAGCAGTGTCTAGCATTGGCTGGTGTTCTGGGGAGTGCTAATAATAGGTCACCAGCTTTGCGTATGATGATGCTGTTTCCTTCTTTCATTATTTTACATGTTTGCAGCATGCCACTGCCTCTGTTTTAAAGCAGGTGAAATTTCTCCCCACTGACATCATAGATTCATGTTGTTCCAGAAACAGGGCAGCTTTGTGCCTCTGTGATATTATATGTTTGTGTTTGAGTGTTTATTCAGGTTTTGCTTCCATCCCATTTCTCTTGGGGTTTGTCCAGTCATCTTAGGAGTGGTGGACACAGGGTCAGAAGAAAATGTAATTGTCTGAGACATTTGCGTTAATGGTCTCTTTAGTTAGATTGTGATTCTAGGGAGATCCTCTGGCTTTGTGATGGCCTCACTCAACGTTATTCCAGGAAGACCAAGATACATTTAAATTCAGGTAGTAGCCACAATTTAGACTCAAGCTGTTAATTACCCCAACCCACTCCAAGCATATTGCTTTTAAAATTAAAATTGTTTCTTTTTCCAGTGTTGCTGACTGCAAATCTTGTTTTCAAGCCATTGAAATCTAAATGGTTTTGTTTCTTGGGCCCAAACTTAAGCTCTTATTCTCACTGCCAGGGATTTCTAGATGAGATCACATCTGCAATAGTATTTGCATAAAGGCACATCTATTTTATGATACAGAACCTTACTCTATTGTATGCACATTTAGAGCTAGCCTAGAAGAAACAGTTTTTTAATATAGTTTATAGAGTTGACAGGTTTTTGCCCATCCGTGCAAAACATTGAACTAAAATGCTATTGTTGTTTTTAAACAATTTAAAAATGTGAAATATAACACACCCACACACAATAAAATTCAAAAAAATTAATATGTATTCAAAAATTTATCTATTTTAAACAATTATTAATAAACATATTTATTGAAATATCTCCAAAAAAAAAGGTCACAAATCATAGTGAAAGAACTAATGCAAACATGATTGAGGCCCTGTAACAACATTACTAGCATCCTTGATGCCCTCTTCAGACCTGCTCCCCAGCACTGCCAAGGCCACTCTTGAAAGGTAATTGCTATTCTAATTCATAATAAAAATGTTTTAAATAAACATTTATTGACTGAAACACATCCAGAAAGGGCACAAATGGTAAACTTTCACAGAGTGACCGAATCTATGGAAATGGAATCCCAGAAGTACTCTCATGCGTCCTTCCAGCACCTTTTCCCTCAACCAGAGGATAACTGCTATCTACTTCTCACACTACAATTTAATGTTGACTTTTTTGAATAGCACATAAGTGGAATCACACTCTATGTTATCTTTTGTGTTTGGCATTTTCCCCTCAATATTATGTTTGTGAGATTCATTCTTGGTGAAGGTGCAGCCATTCATTTGTTTTACATTGCTTAATGGTACTTCATTCTGTGAATAGTCCAAAATTTTGCTGAACATTTGCATTATTTTCAGCTTGGATTCTTGCAAATAGGACTGCAATGAACATTTAAGGATGAGAATAGACACTTCAAAAGTGTTGTGATAAACATCCTTGTACAAGTCTTTGGGTGTGCATAAGTACAGAATTCTGTTGATGATGTACTGAGTTGCTTAATTGCTGGGTCACAAAGCATGCATTTGTTGAGCTTTAGTAGCTGCCGCCAGTTTTCCAAAGTGGTTATATCAAGTTACATTTCCATCAACAGGGTATGATGATTTGTATTGCTCCACATCCTAGCCAACACTTCGGATTGCTAATTTGTTTACTTTTGGTGAGGATAGTGTGTATTTCATGTGCATTTCATTGGTATTTTGGAGCCAAGAAACTCTTTGTGTGTTTATTCATCATTTCAGAAGTCTCTTTTGCTCATTTTTTATTTTATTCTAAACTTTCATCTCATTTTTATTTTTTTTAATTTCAGTAAGTTTTTGGGGAGCAGGTGATGTTTGGTTACATAAATAAGTTCTTTAGTGATGAGATTCTGGTGCACCCATCACCCGAGCAGTGGACACTGTACCTGATATGTAGTCTTTGATCCCCACACCCTTTTCCCCTGAGTCCCCAAAGTCCAGTGTATCATTCTTATGCCTTTTTGTCCTCTTAGTTTGGCTTCCACAAATGAGTGAGAACATACAATGTTGGTTTTCCATTCCTGAGTTACCTCACTTAGAATAATAGTCTCCAATTCCATCCAGGTTGCTGTGAATGCCATTATTTAGTTCCTTTTTATGGCTAAGTAGTATTCCATGGTGTGTGTGTGTGTGTGTGTGTGTGTGTGTGTGTGTATTTATGTTGTATATATGGTGTATATGAGATATGTATATATGATATATGCTATATATATCACATTTTATTTGATATATATTGTACATATATTTGGCATATATGGTACATACATCACATTTTCACATTTTATTTACTCATTGATGGGCATTTGGGCTGGTTTCATATTTTTGCAATTGCAGATTGTGCTGCTATAAACATACATCTGCAAGTGTGTGTGTGTGCATGTGAATATATATATACACACATTAAATATATATACATATACATGTACGTATGTATATATGTATGTATATACAGATACAGATACACGTACGTATGTATATATGTACGTATGTATATATGTACGTATGTATATATGTATGTATATACAAATACAGATACACATATGTATGTATGTATGTATATATGTATGTATATACAAATACAGATACACACACACACACACACATAGATATTTGTATAATGACTTCTTTTCCTCTCGGTAGATACCTAGTAGTGGGATTGTTGGATCAAGTGATAGAACTACTTTTAGTTATGTAAGGAATCTCTCCACTGTTTTCCATAGTGGTTATACTAGTTTACTTTCCTACCAACAGTGTAAAAGTGTTCCCTTTTCACTGCATCCATGTCAACATCTATTATTTTTGGATATTTTGATTATGGCTATGCTTGCAGGAATGAGGTGGTATTGCATTGTGCTTTTGATTTGCATTTCCCTGATAATTAGTGATGTTGCACATTTTTCCATGTTTGTTGGTCATTTATATACCTTCTTTTGAGAATTGTCTGTTCATATCCTTAGCCCACTTTTTGATGGGATTGTTTGTGTTTTTCTTACTGATTTGAGTTTTTTGTAGATTCTGGATATTAGTCTTTTGTCAGATGAACAGACTGTGAAGATTGTCTCTCACTCTGTGGGTTGTCTGTTAACTCTGCTGATTCTTTTGCTGTGAAGAAGCTTTTTAGCTTATTTAAGTTTCATCTATTTATCTTTGTTTTTGTTGCATTTGTTTTTGGGTTCTTGGTCATGAAGTCTTTGCCTAAGTCAATGTCTAGAAGGGGTTTTTCGATGTTATCTTCTAAAATCTTTGTGGTTTCAGGTCTTAGATTTAAGTCTTTGATCCATTTTGAGTTGATTTTTGTATGCAGTGAGAGATGAGGATCCAGTTTTATTCTTCTACATGTGGTTTGCCAATTATCCCAGCACCACTTGTTGAATAGGGTGCCCTTTCCCCACTTGATGTTTTTGTTTGCTTTGTGAAAGATCACTTGGCTGTAAATATTTGGCTTTATTTTTGGGTTCTCTATTCTGTTCCATTGGTTTATGTGTCTATTTTTATTTTTAAAGTTGAAAACTATTTCAGATATAAGCCCTGATTATATCTGGTGGTTGTAGATATTAGAAATGCCTTTTTACCATTCTGTGATTTACATTTTCACTCTATTAATGCTGTCTTTTGGGTAATGTATATTTCTAATTTTATTGTACTCCATTTTTATTAAACTTTAATGGTTCATGCTACCTTGGGAAGAAATCTCTGTTATCTTCAAGGCCAAAAAAGTTTTTAATCAGAAACTTTGTTGTTTTATCTTTTATACTTAGATTTACCATCTACCTGGTATTAATTATTTTGTATGCAGTGTGGTAAAGGGCAGGGATTATTTTTTTCCATGTAGACATTCAATTGATCCAACACAATTTGTTGAAAGGACAGTATTTTTCCCTGTGTTCTTTAATGCTGTTGTTCTCATATTCTAGTACATATATATATATACACACACACACACACATATATATGTATGTGTATATATATGTACTAGTACATATATATGACATATATATACATATATACATGTATGTATATATGTCTGTTTCTAGATTATTCTGTTTTACTTGTTTATTTGTATGTTATTGTATCCATATACATATCTTAACAACTACAAACTAAAAAATTTTGGTAATTGAGCATGCACGTCACCAAGCTTTGTTCTTTTTTCCTTCAAGATCTTGTTGGTTATTTTCACAGTTCTATACAAATTTTAGAATCAGGTTTCCATTTTCCTAAAATTATCTGCTGGGATTTTGATTGGAATTCTACTGAGTGAAATTACTTTATAACCATTTGGCAGATAATTGCAAATTGTATTTAAAAATATTTAATCTTTCAATTGCATGAACAGAGTATATTGTTCTATTTGTTTAGGTAACACTTAATTTTGTCAGTAATATTTTACAGTTTTGTTATTTTTTAGAGTTCTTACATACTTTGAAAGCATTTTTTTCTAGCTATTTGTGCTTCAGATGCTATCAATAGTTTATTTTGACTTTTTAAACTTATTTGTGGCTCCTATACAAAGATGTAAATATTTTTTATATGTCAACCTTGTAGACAGTGATCTTAGTAAATCCCTTCATTGTAATAACTCAAATAGTTTATCTGCAGAACATATGACTTTTCTACATATACAACACTTACAGTGCCAGTAGAAGTCTCTTGCTTTCATTTTTGGCAATGCTTTTGTGTTTGGCTATAGAACTTTGGATTGAAATTATTTTGTACTCATTTGAAGATGTCAATCATTCTTTTTCTAGTTTCCATTGTTAATTTTAACAAGGCATCTGTCATTCTTCCTTGGTATTTTGATATCAGGATGCCTATTTTTTTCTCTGGCTGCTTTTACAATTTATTATTTACTTTCATTTTCTGCACTGTTATGAAAAGGTGCCTAGGTTTCATTTTGTTTAGATTTATTTGGAGTTCAGAAAATTTGTTGAATCTGCAACTTGATGTATTTTGTGAGTTTTGAAATGTTCTTGGCCATTATTTCTTCCCATTATTATCATTTTTTAGTAAGACTCTGACCTTAATATACAGTTTTTTCTTTGTGTTTCATATATAATTTATGCTCTTTGTGTGTGTGTGTTTCCATTACTTTTCCCTCTGTGCTTCAGTATAGAAATTTATTTTTGTCACCTTTCCACTTCATGCATAAACAATATCTAATCTACTCTTAAATTTTTCTAGGGAATTCCTAGTTTTAGTCATTGTATTTTTCATTTCTATGATTTCCTTTTTTTTAGTAGTTTACAGTTTTCTGAAATTCTACATTGTATCTTTTAATTTAGTAATAATTTTGTTGAATATAGAATTTTGGTTTGATATAAAGTTATTTTAAATAATGTATTCCCAATCGAAATAATAATGCTTATTTAAAAATCTATACCTGGTAACTGCAACATGAGAATCTCTTATAATTCTGATTGTGTTTTTTCCTGGTTCTCTGAAATGTTTTATAGGCCTAGTTGTTTTAGATTGATGACAGATTTTGTGCATAAAAAATGTAAACATAATTTGAGTTTCTGAATTTTTATTTCCTTCTCTAGAGGATTTAAATTTGTTACTGCCAGGCTGTTGAGCTATTGGTTGATTACTATAATCTAGTTAATCTAATTAGATATTGAACAGGTTGGAATATGTAACCTGAAGGCCTTACAAATGCTAGACTTCCGGTATTCAAACTAAAAGCTTTTGGTGTTTACCTGGGTCCATTTTCCTCGACAAGTCTAGGACTCTAATTTTAGTACCCCTCATTTCTGTGATGCTGCAATACTCTCTGCGCAGCTGCTTATTCCCCCAACTGCTATCCCCAAAAAGGTTAATGCTTGAGAAGCACTAAATATCAGGCTTACCCCTCTGCACATTCTCCCAGCTCTCTAATGTCTTCAAATATATATTTTTATCTAAATCTTCTTCAGTTTTTCTCATTGTTCTCAGTGGAGGTATTGACCTGAAACAAGCAAGTCTACTGTTGCTTGAAGAAAACATGAAATTTTTATTCTGTTGTTACATTCAAGGTAGATCCTAGAAGCTTATTAAAAATTAAACATAAATAGTATTGAATAGGTGAAAATGAGTAGCAATATTTCATGTCTTGGATGAAAAAAATATGCAAGGCAGCAAATAACATTCCACAACTACTAAAAATTAAGTCCCCTTCATGTATATTATCTGCAAAGGTGGTATGATGAGATAGCAGATGAGATCAGACTAATAAGGAAGAGGCTATGACACATTGTTTTATAAATAATATTATGAAGACTATGATACTAAAAATATTAATGTCAATGTCAAGTTGAAAATTTTCTAAATTTTGTGTATATTTGCAGAAAACTCTTTCTGCTATAGAGGTTATCTAGATGTAGTTCTGCACACTTAAAAGAAAGTTGCAAATAATGAAAGGAAAAAAGTCGTAACATTTTTCCCCAAGGAAGCAGGTGTCTAAGGTTAACATGCATTTTGTTCATTGACTTGAACTTCTATATCTATAGAACATCATAAAAGTTGAGGCTATATATCAGTAATGTTTATATTATATTTCATAAGGGAAAATACACAATCACTTTTAAAAGCTATCAAATAAAAATTAAGTTGAAAAAAGGATGAACCAGTTTCAGTCTTCTGAATATAGCTAGCCAGTTATTCTAGCAGCATTTATTAAATAGGGAGTCCTTTTCCTATTGCTTTTGTCAATTTTGTTGAAGATCAGATGGTTGTAGGTGTACAGCATTATTTCTGGATGCTATATTCTGTTCTGCTAGTCTATGTGTCTGTTTTTGTATCAGTATCATACTATTTTGGTTACTGTGTTCCTGTGGTACAGTTTGAAATTGGGTAATGCGATGCCTCCAGCTTTCCTTTTGCTTAGGATTAACTTGGCTATTCAGGCTCTTTTTGGGTTTCATATGAATTCTAGAATAGTTTTTTTCTAGTTCTGTGAATAATGTCATTGGTAGTTTGATAGAGCAAATTCCTGAATCTGTAAATTGCTTTGGGCAGTATGGTCATTTTAATGACATTGAGTCTTTCTATTCATGAGCGTAGAATGTTTTCCATTTGTTTGTATCATTTTTTTGAGCCATGTTTTGTAGTTCTCCTTGTAGAGATCTTTCACCTTCCTGGTTAGCTGTATTCCTAAGTATTTGTGTTTGTGTGCACGTGTGTGTATGTGTCAGTTGTAAATGGGATTGCATTTCTGATGTGGCTCTCAGCTTGGATGTTGGTATATAGGAATGCTGGTGATTTTTTGCACATTGATTTTGTATCCTGAGACTTTGCAGAAGTTGTTTATCTGCTGAAGGATTTGGGCTGGGACTATGGGGTTTTCTAGACAGTCATGTTGCCTGCAAACAGGAATAGTTTGACTTACTCTCTTCCTATTTGAATGCTCTTCATTTCTTTCTCTTGCCTGATTAGTCTAGCCAGAACTTCCAATACTATGTCGAATAGGAGTGGTGAGAGAAGGCATCCTTGTCTTGTCAGTTTTCAAGGGGAATGCTTCCAACTTTTGCCTATTTAGTATGATGTTGGTTGTAGATTCGTCATAGACAGCATTTATTATTTTGAAGTATGTTCCTTCAATACCCAGTTTAATGAGTGCCTTTTTCAACATAAAGAAATGTCGTGTTTTATCAAAAGACTTTTCTGCATGTATTGAGATAATTGTGGTTTTTTTGTGTGTGTTTAGCTCTGTTTATGTGTTGAATCACATTTATTGATTGGCATATGTGGAATCAACCAGGGACAAAGGCTACTTTATCATGGTGGATTAGGTTTTTGATGTGCTATGGTATTGTTCGCTAGTATTTTGTTGAGGATTTTTGTATCTATGTTCATCAAGGATATTGGTCCACTGGCTATTTCTTATGTGACTTCTTTGCTGCACCTTCTCTTCTTTCAGAGCCATAGTAAACCAATAACCTACAGAATGGGAGAAAAGATTTGCAAACTATGCATCTGATGAAGGTCTAATATCCAGCATCTATAAGGAACTTAAACAAATTTGCAACAAACAGCCTCATTAAACATTAGGCAAGGAACATGAACAGACATGTTTAAAAAGAGGACATGCATTCTGGGCATGGTGGCTCAGGCCTATAATCACAGCACTCTGGGAGGCTGAGGCAGGTAGATCATGAGGTTAGGAGGTCGAGACCAGCCTGGCCAATATGGTGAAATCCCATCGCTACTAAAAATACAAAAATTACCTGGGTGTGGTGATGCGCACCTGTAGTCCCAGCTACTGGGCGGCGGGGGGGAGGACCTGTAGTCCCAGCAGAATCTCTTGAACCCAGGAAGCGGTGGTTGCAGTGAGCCAAGATCATGCCACTGCACTCCAGCCTGGTGGGACAGAATGAGACTCCATCTCAAAAAACAAACAAACAAACAAAAAAAAACAAGAAAAAAGCAAGACATGCATGAGGCCTACAAGCACATGGAAAGAACCTTAATATCACTGATCGTTAGAGAAATGCAGATCAAAACCACAATGAGATACCATCTTAGACCAGTCAGAATGGCTACTACTAAAAAGATAAAACTAACAGATGCTGGTGAGGCTGTGGAGAAAAGGTAATGCTTATACACTGTTGTTGGCAGTGTATATTAGTTCAATAATCACGGAAAGCAGTGCGGAAATTCCTCAAAAGGCTAAAAACAGAAGTAGCATTTAACCCAGTAATCCCATTACTGGGTATATACCCAAAGAATATAGACTATTCTATTATAGAGACACAGGCACATGTGTATTTATTGTGGTACTATTCACAATAGCAAAGACATAGAATTAGCCTAAAGGCCCATCAATGGTAGACTGAATAAAAAAATGTGATATACTATGCAGCCATAAAAAAGGAACAAGATCATGTCCTTTGGAGGATCATGAATGGAGCTAGAGGCTATTATCCTTAGAAAACGAATGCAGGAACAGAAAATCAGATACCACATGTTCTCACTTATAAGTAGGAGCTAAATGATAAGAACACATGGATAAATACGGGGGAGCAACAGACATTGGGGCCTACCTGATGGTGGAGGGCAGGAGGAGGGAGAGGATCAGAAAAAGTAACTATCGTATACTAGCCTTAGGACTTGGGTGATGAAATAATCCATACAGCAATCCTCTGTGACACAAGTTTACTTATATAAAAAACCTGTATGTACCCCTGAATGTAAAATAAAAGTTAAAGAAGAGTGACATTCCAACCATTTGGATAATTTCATTATCTAGAATAATGCACTTCTCTAGATAACTGGATAGTTGGGGTTTTATTCATGCATTCAATATTTTGTCATTTGATGAAATGCATTTGTGTTGAGGCTTTATGAAATATCTGAAAAATATATATTAGCTCATTTTACTGCAAATAGTAATTGCCAAGAGTCAAGATATGTACTACCATCAAATTTCATGTTATTTATGATCAAAAGATATACACAGACAATTGAAAACTGATTTCTACCTTGCTTATTGGAAAAATATCTCCTTTTTCTCAGCTGTCCATTATTTTTGAGATATTATGTGCAGTGATAGTAAGAACAAGTAGATTTGGAACACTTCAGCAATTTTTTCAATCAGAGTTCTGCCAAAACGAAAGAATTTGACAGCACCCAGCACCCTGTACTCTTGGTTGGCTTCTGTAGAAACTGTGGCTTGCAAAAGGGCAGCTTGCTACTGCGTTTTAGTATCTCATTCTTGAAATGTATAATGGGAACTTGCCTACTTACTATTACTCTGTTTTTAGAGTTGTTACTGCCAATGGTTAGATGACATGTAGGCCCACTGCACTCTTATGCCAGACTCTTTTGTACAGGTAAATTCTAATGCTTGATGGAGTAACAGAGTACTACTGTGGAGAAAATGCAGTAACTGGCCAGTTACTCTTTAATTCCAGAACCTCCAGCAGCTATAAGGAGGCCTGGATAAGTTGCATTTGGTGGGTTACTTGACAGCCACTTTGCACATAGGATGCCATGGGGTATGGTAAAATAATGTGTTCTACTTGTGGCAGGTGTGCCCAGAATAAAAACACACTAACGCTGTATTCTTAATAAGGCAGAGTAGGAAATAAGTGAGAAGGTAAATGGAATAACTCTCTTGGTCTTTCTCTTTTCTTTTCTTTTTTTTTTATTTTGATGGAATCTAGCTTTGTCGCTCAGGCTAGAATGCAGTGGTGTGATCTGAACTCACTGCAACCTCCTCCTCCCAGGTTCAAGTAATTCTCCTGCCTCAGCCTCTCGAGTAGCTGGGATTACAGGCACCAGCCACCACGCCTGGCTAAATTTTGTATTGTTAGTAGAAACAGGATTTCACCATGTTGTTCAGGCTGGTCTTGAACTCCTGACCTCAAGTGATCCACCCACCTTGGCCTCCTAAAGTGCTGGGATTACAGGCATGAGCCACTGCACCTGACCTCTTGGCCTTTTAATATCCATTCAGTAAAGCATGTAAAGAATTGTTTCATGTGGAAGAAGCTGCTTTTTAGAGGGTTTTGGAGGTATTTATAAGACAATATGGGAGACTGTATTTGCCTTTAATTATAACAAATTGTATTATTACAATGTTTATTTTTGTCTTATATAAGAAAAACATACTTAAGAAAGATATAAAAATAGCTTAACATTCCAGAAATAATTTAACATAACTTTTTCACATTATTGTATATATAAGTTATTCATTAAAAATGTATGGTGAATATTTTCCCATATTGATAAAAGTATCCTATACTGGTCATTTGAATGGTTGCTGAGAATTAATTAATTTTACTGGTAGATCCTAATTATATAATTACTCCCTTGGTGTATTAGTGTGTTCTCATGCTATTAATAAAGACATACATGGCCAGATGCGGTGGCTCATGCCTGTAATCCCAGCACTTTGGGAGGCTGAGGCAGGCGGATCACGAGGTCAGGAGATCAAGACCATCCTGGCCAACATGATGAAATCCCATCTCTACTAAAAATACAAAAATTAGTTGAGTGTGATGGTGTGCACATGTAGTCCCAGCTACTTGGGAGACTGAGGCAGGAGAATTGTTTGAACCCAGGAGGCAGAGGCTGCAGTGAGCTGAGATAGTGCCACTGTACTCCAGCCTGGGCAGCAGAGTGAGACTCTGTCTCAAAAAAAAAAAAGACAAACACAAGACTGAGTAATTTATAAAGGAAAGAGGTTTAATGGAATCACAGTTTCACATGTCTGGGGCGGGCCTCACAATCATGGCAGAAGACAAAGGAAGAACAAAGGGACCTCTTACATGGCAGCAGGCTAAAAGAGCTTGTGCTGGGGATGTCCCATTCATAAAACAATCAGATCTCATGAGACTTATTCACTATCATGAGAACAGCATGGGAAAGACCCACCCCTATGATTTAATTACATCCCACCAGGTCCCTCTGATCACACATGGGAATTGTGGGAGCTACAATTCAAGATTAGATTTGGGTGGGGCCACAATCAAACCGTATCACTTGGTGATAGACATTGAAGTCCTTCCCTCCCTCCCTCTCTCCCTCACTCCCTTCCTTCCTTCCCCCGTCTCTTTCATTCTTTCTTTTCTTGCTGCTTTTTGGTATAAGCCATGTTACCATAAAAATCTTAATAGCTACAAAAGTGAGCATACATAATCATCTCCTTATGTTAAATAGCTAGAAATGTTCCTCTTGTTATAATCAGCTAGAATGCTGGACAAAGTCACCATGGTTTTCAGATATTGGAATGCAGATCACATAGAACTTTGATTCATGAAACAAGAGAAACAAAAGAAGAGAGGTGAAAGATACCTTGCCTGTCTGTAGGAAAATGCCTTTCTGGACTGTGGCAGGGAATGAAATCACAAGGAGAACATGGCTGTTCTCCCCGTTCTCCTGACTTGAGGAGACTGAGTTCGTTTTGGAAAAATGAGGCAGCTACAATATTCAAGGAAGAGTACTAGGGAAGAGAGAATTGCAGAAAAAGAGCTCTAGAAACCCACATGGGGATAACTTTTGATTCTGTTGCCGAATATCATGCTACATATGTGTAAGATAAAATGTCAAGAGATTGGGAAAAGAACATATATTCTGAACAGATCTCAGCCCTCACAAAGAGCTAGAAGACACTTTATGTTTCAGAGAGAGAAAGTGTCTTCATTGAACACCTAGGGCATTCAGTGAGGACAGCAGAGAGGCTGTGCTTCAGTAAGGTGGCTAGAAACCAAAGGCGACGCTAGACAGGAAAGCTTGAAAGCAAGCTATGAAAACTTTAAGCTGCTCTGCAATTAACTTAATTACGTGACAGAACAAAGTTGAACTCTCAAAAGAAAGACTACAAAACCAAGCACTCAATAACATAAATTTGCCATGTCCGGAATTACTGAACGTGCAAAACATACAATGAAGAAAAATGGAACTCATTAACAGGAGAAAAATCAGGCAATGGAAAAAGATATGCTTCTCCTGATAGGATCAATAAAAGAAAAAAAAAACACACACACATACAAAAAAAGGGAAAAAAAACCAAACATGACAAAGATGATGGAATCAGCAGACATGGACCTTAAAAGAGCTTATATAAACGTGTTCAATATGTTCCAGTATTAAAGGAAAATGAACACAATGTGAATGGGAAAAAAGATAATGAGCAAAGAACAACTCATTGGATGAGCTTAAAAGCAGAATAGACTTTGAACAAGTTTAACGATTAACTTGAAAGTTTAGTAATTGAAACTGCAGAAACATAGGCCCAAAGAGAAAAGTAAAAAGACTAAAATGAAAATTGAATCAGGAGCCTCAGTGACTTCTAGAAAAATATTATATATATCATATATAAAACCCAGTACCACTTTACTAACGAATAATACTATCTTGGTTTACTGTGGTCTATCTGATTACTTGATTTATCATTTCTTTCACATGGCTTTTGTTAATATTTTTTCTTAGTGAATTTCCAGGAGAAAAACAGTTATGTTATCAGGAGTAAATTGGGATCAGGCTGATTAAATCAGAATCTTTTGTGATAAACAGCCATTTCAGCAATCAGAATACAGGCCATCAGTTAGATGAGAGTAAGAATATATGCACAGGTTTTTTTTCTTACCTATTAGAATGACTTCAATTCTATCCTGAATCCTTGATGAGAAGCTGAGTTTGTTGTTACTGGTTTTCATTTTACTCTGTAAAAAGACAATCGTGATCAAAAAGCTACCACAAAATGAAAGATAACAAGGAGAAAGGTTGCTTGATATGTCTTTGTTTTAGGGGGTCCACCTTAGTGTGATTCTACTCTGTTAATTACACAGTGTGTCACAAAACACAATTAGTAACTCAGGAGATATCTCTGTTGAACGTAATGGCAAGTAGAGTCTCAAGAAGGCTTCTTTACAAGATCCTAAACCTTAATTCGTATACGTGATTTGTTTCTCCAGAAGTAGGAAGCCATTCAGACACAGCATTTAAAAGTTGCACCTTCTTTACACAATATGTTACACTCTGTTATGCATTGAATCATGTTCTCCCTCCACTCTCAAATTCATATGTTGGAGTTCTAACCTTTAGGACCTCAGAATGTAACCTTATTTGGAAATAGGGTCATTGCAGATGTAGTTAGTTAAGATAAAGTCATACTGGAGAAGTTTGGGCCCCTAATCCAAAATGACTGTTGTCTTTACAGAAAGGAGAAATTCGGACAAAGACTCACATACTTAGGGAAAGTGCCATGGGAAGATGAAGGCAGAGATGGAGATGATACATCTACAAACCAAGGAATGCCAGGTTGCCTGCAAACCACCAGAAGCTAGGGCAGAGGCAAGGAACAGATTCCCCTCGCAGTCCTCAGAAGAACCAACCTGGTTGACACCTTTATCTTGGGCTTCTGATCTCCAGAGCTGTTAGGCCATAAATTTAAGTCTCCAAGTTTGTGGTATAGAATAGTTTGACATGGCAGTTTGATATGGCAGTCTCAGGAAATTAATATATATGTAAAAAACCCCAAACAAACAAAACCCCTCAAACAGAAAAACAAAACTGTCATTTGAAAAAGTGATCAGAAACCCTTAGCGGAAAATGCTAGCATTAGGTAAAACAGGTGGAACAAATGTGTATATTAAGGGAGATAGTGACTAAAAAAAGGCTGCAGTGGATGAAAAACTTTTTTAAAAAGTCCTTATTTTTAAAAACTAGGTGTTATGGTTGCATGATAAAGCCAGTTTAAATTACCTTTGCTTGGCATGGGATTTTGAATAAAGAGAGCTTTTAAAATGTGGCGTTGAGATATAAAGTGTACTCACTAGGAGCAAAATGTGAAGCACAGAAATATAGTTTATCATTAATTGGGTTTTGCTCTTAGTATCTTGCCTTTTTCTGGCTCAAAGACAGCAAGATACTACATTTCAAAAGGTTTAAACTTAGCTCAAAATATCTTTGTAGCAAGAGGAGCTGTGTAATTCAAATTTTCTCTTTGTATTTGTCTCATCTTTAAGACTAATGGAATTGGTTGGTGAATTATTATCAAAACATCCTTCAAGTTTGAGACATTTCCCAGCAAGTTATTCAGAATGCTGATTGTTATCCTTTTACCAGCTTTCATTTGTACTTTATGGGTCAGTGACTAAAATGTAGGATGCTCTCTGAGTCACAGTGACTTCAATATAAAAGACGTTGAGGAAGCAAAATTGCATGCCAAGCAGATCTTTATCTTAATTAACTGCTAGAACATGAAGAGTTTGCTTCTGTGCCTAAAACGTATTACAGCTGCATACTTATGTGCAACCTTTATTGCACCACTCAATACAGATCTTTTTTCCCATAATCACTGAAATTTGAAATTTTAAAGGAGAAAAATAGATTATTTTCTTGGATGCAGTATATTCTGCATAGGAGTGAAGAAGCATGAACATTTCCATTAGAACAAGATTTTCCTGCTCTTAAAAATACCACACTAGGCTGGGTGCGGTGGCTCACGCCTATAATCCCAGCACTTTGGGAGGCCAAGGTGGGTGGATCATGAGGTTAGGAGATCGAGACCATCTTGGCTAACATGGTGAAACCTTGTCTCTACTAATAATACAAAAAATTATCCAGGCGTGTTGGCATGTGCCTGTAGTCCCAGTTACAGGGTAGACTGAGGCAGGAGAATCACTTGAACCCAGGAGGTGGAGGTTGCAGTGAGCCGAGATGCTGCCACTGCACTCTAGCCTGGGTGACAGCAAGACTCCATCTCAAAAATAAAAACAAAAACAAAAATTAAAGCTGAAAATTTAGGCTCAAATGGCAATTGTTATAGGCAATTCATCTTTGTGGACAGAAAAGGATGTTCCTGCATCTATTTCTGCCTGAAACTGGGTGGCACTACTATTTTTTTTTTTTTAACTGAGCAGACATTTTCCTTACAGCAAAGTTGAGAAAAAGAGAAGTTTCTAAATTTCCATTGAATACTTCCATTCATATCATTTTAACTCCATGATACAGTGTCACATTGAAACTACAAACTACATCATGAAGCTTTTCTAAATGACAGAGGTGGCTTGCAGCTGCTGACCTCACTTCTCTTGGACTTGGCAGCAATCCACACTGCTTTGATCATGGCAGTGAAAATAAGATAGTATTCTGTATTATTTGTCCAAATCTGGCATATCATTGCTTGTGGAAACATAAATGTTCTTGGGACTTGAAAACACTGAGAATGGAAACTCAAACAAGATAAAAGGCTAATGACAATGATAGGAAACAGAAGAAGAAAGTTATTCCATGACATCCCAAGAGTTGACAGAATTTATTATGCATGTGACTATAGGAAGTACAAAGGCAAGTTGTTTCAGAAATTAATGTAAGGGTCTGATGATAAATTGTGCAAGTTGACTCTCAGTGAGGCTATTTGTAGCATCCCGCTTCTGGAATGCCATATTCTAGAGCTCAAATTGGACTGAAAGCTGTGTCCTGGTGTGCCTGCCCTGTTGTTTCACATGGTTACCATTTTCAGGTGCAGTGATTGTGTGGATTATTTTCTATTTACTCCTAGACCTGCTTTCTACCCATTTCCACCCTGCTTTATAACCCAGCACGCTGCTACATCATGGATTCCCTATCCTCTGGATTCTGGAGGGGAAGATGGAAGAGTGAGATTAGGATTTACAGTTGACCTTTGAACAACAGAGGTTTGAACTCTGCAGGTCTCTGTTCACTTATATGTGGATATTTTTCAGTAAAAACATTGGAAAATATTTTGGAGATTTATGACAATTTGAAAAAACATGAACTGCACAACCTGAAAATATGGAAAAAATTAAGAGAATTTTGTCATAGCTACATAACACGACATAAAATATCTATAGATATTCATCTGTTTTATCATTTACTACAATAAAATGAAGACAAATCTATTATAAAAAGTTGACATTTATTAAAATGTTTGCACACACACACCATACATGATGCTATTTGCAGTGGAAAGAAATGTAAATAAATCTAGAGATGCAGTATTAAATCAAAACTGCATAAGATTAACTGTAGTACATACTGTCCTGCTGTAATAATGTTGTAGCCACCTCTTGTTGCTATCGTGGTGCTTAAAATGCCATGTGACGCTAATCGTCTCTGCAGAGCAGTTCATCTCTCCCGTAAATTGTGTATCACAGTAAAAAGTGACTTGCTATTCTCACGTATTTTTCCTCATGAATAACACCATGGGATCCATATGAAGTGCCATGAGTGGTGCCAAAAGTGCTCTCAAGATATAGACAAAAGTCATGACATTACAAGAAAAAGTTGATTTGCTTGATAAGTACCATAGACTGAGGTCTGCATGTGTGGTTGCCGCCATTTCAAGATAATGAATTCAGTGTAAGGACCATTATTATAAAAAAAAAAAAAAAGAGAGAGAGAGAAATTTGTGAAGCTGTTGCTGCAGCTATGCCAGCAGCAAGAAAATCTTGCATTTTGGGGAAATACCTTTTCATCTCATATTGAGAATGCAGCTTTCATGTGGGAGCAGGATTGCTATAAGAAAAGCATATCTGTAGATCCTAATACAATTTAAGAAAAAGCAAAAAATATTGTATGATTTTCTCAATAACAGTTTCTTTTCTCTAGCTTGCTTTATTGTAAGAATGCAGTATATAATACACACAACATGCAAAATAGGTGTTAATGGACTGTTTATGCTATTGGTATGGCTTCTGGTCAATAGTAGCCTATGAATATTTACATTTTTTGGAGTCAGAAGTTATAACCAAATTTTTGACTACGCAGAGGCTCGGCCTTCCAACTTTTGTGTTATTCAAGAGTCAACTGTACATATTCCTCAGGCTCCCTCCCTGAGTGTTGGCTACCTTTTTCTACGTGAGGGGAGTTTCTCTCAGGAAGCTCTCTTCAGACAGATGCCTTTCTCAGGTTCCAGTCACCAGCTTCCTACTTTTCCTTATCTGAATTAGGGATGATAACTCACCACATTGCTAGTCCCAGTTTCAACAGCATCCTTGTTAGTTTCCCTAAACCCTGTCCACACCTTTGTAAGTTACCCTTTTGCTACACTTTCTTCAAATTAGCCAGTTTGAGCATACCATCTTTTCCTGCCAGGATCCTGGCTGATACCCAAACGAAATCTATGCTTTGGATATGTGTCTATAAGGCATATACTTTCAAGTCAGTAGTTGTGTATTGTATTAGTATAAATACAAAGATTCCATGATTTTAAAACATGTGGAAATGTGACTGTATGATTTGAAGATAGTTCATGGATCTTTGAACATGATTATTGCAGAAAGGAGCTGGGCTGATATTGTTCACATTTTCCCTAATTAGCAGAGATTTATCTAAAAAAGATTGGGATAATAGGCTTACTTTGTGGTTCCATTTCTGCAACTGCTTCCTGGTTTATGCAATCATAGTAAGTGTTTAAAAAGATGATTTATTACATAAATTTGTAATAATTTTACAAGTTTTGAAGATGGAAGATGAGAAGTGTGTGTGTGTGTGTGTGTGTGTGTAGGCAGGGTAGACAAAGAAGATTATAGTTTAAATGAGAGCTAGTTATTGGTATGAAAACATAAACAATTATAGTAACATGCAGATATATGCTTTGCTGGTGTTTGACATCTTGACCAAAATATTTTTTAATTCCTGGTGCTATGAGAACAGATTGGATCATCTGTTTGAGAACAAAGTGAAAGGTGTGAGGCCTGCTTCTTTCTAATTTATTAGTAAACATGGTAACTTGTTAGACAAAAAGAAAAAATATATAAAAATCATGAAATGCATCAAAAAGAATGCTTTTGAGAAAGCAAAGTACTATCGAGCATTATCAAAATGTCAGTAAGTGGAAATATATGATGCTCAAAAGAAAAATTTTAAGTTATATACTACTCTAAGTAAGGCAACACGTAAAACTTCTTTTTTCTTTAAGGAGGCATGATTCCAGAGCTGTTTAAGCAGTAGTACCACATACTACATGGAATAATAAGGGCAATTTAATAGGTGGAAAAGGCAATTCTGATCTCTCAAGAAAGAAAGAGCTATAGTTATTGATGATTTTCTGAAGAATGGTGGAAAATGGGCTAAACATTCTTAATAGATGACCTATATTGTCACTATAAGTATCTGATATGTCACAAGAAACTTCTGAGATATAACAAACTCATGACAATCTCCATGTCTACTGATTGATGTGGAAGCAAATTCTATGATCAGAATAATGTGAAATCTTAAGCAAATTGAAATCTTGTGCAAACAACTAAAGACTCAGGCCACAAGGAATTGAAAGGGGTTAGCCAGCTTGCTTTAGGCAGTCAGTAAGGGAAGGGTACCTAGAGAACCTCTGACCTGCCCCACAAATGCTTAAACCGAATGTTTTGTGCAGACAAGGGAAGTTGCACAGGGGGCTTGCCTAAACATGCCCACAGCAGACTAAGGGCTCACAAGTGTACTGGGGGAATAGGGTGGAGCCACTAGGGATTTGTACCTTATACAAATATGGAATACAGCCCTGTTAGCATATATATTCATGCTGCTGATAAAGACATACCTGAGACTGGGAAGAAAAATAGGTTTAATAAACTCACAGTTCAATGTGGCTGGGAAGGCCTCACAATCATGGCAGAAGGTGAAAGGCACTTCTTACATGGCAACAGCAAGAAAGAATGAGATTTGAGTGAAAGTAGAAACTCCTTATAAAACCATCAGATCTTGTGAGACTCAATCACTACCATGAGAACAGTACGGAGGAAACCACCCCATGATTCAATTATCTCCCACTGGGTCCCTCCCACAACATGTGGGAATTATGGGAACTACAATTCAAGATGAGATTTGGGTGGGGACATAGCCAAACCATATCACAGTCCTGTGTATTCAACTAGGAGTGGGCAACCGGCAACCTGCTTTCAGGACCCCTCTCTTTGCTGTGAGCTTTCCTCTTGCTTAATAAATTCTACTCCATTCACTCTTTGACTGTCTGCATGCCTAAATCTTCCTGGTTGTGAAACAGGAACCCAGACCTAGCTGAGCTAAGGAATGAAAAAATCTTGAATTAGAATCTTTTACTTTTCCTTGATCTCTCATGGAAAAAAGAAATCTATTAGGTTTACATAAGGAGTGGAATTTGATTTTCTGGTCTGTGATTGATGATTTTAACCTGAGTTTCTTTTGCATGGGGTAGTCCCACTCATGAGTTCTAGGAAGAATGTTTTTCTTAGGAAATGTGCTTCCCTGATCAAAATAACTTTTGAAATAAAATATGACAGAAAATAAACATGTAAAAATGAAAAATAGACCCAAACATGATTTTGTAGTCTTTCAAAAGCAACAGCTAAGACATAAAAAAGCAACTATATGATTTGGGTATGGTGTGGTATGCCTGTCATTTCAGCTACTCAGGAAACTGAAATCATATTACTGAAACACACAAGGTTTGGTCTAGGTCCTGCTGTTTAGTGCACAGAAAGCCAATCACTGAAACAATGAATATTGCCAGGGAAAAAAAGCTTCATTTGGAGGCTATGGCCAAGGAGCTGGGAAATAAGCCTTAAATCCATTTTCTTGACCCACAAAAATTAGGGAGTTATATAGCAGGAAAGAAATGTAACTGCATTCATGTAAACATGAAGTAGGAAGGGGTAAGAAAGAAGAGTTGGTCAACAGGAAACAGGTGGTCAGTAAGGCAGTCGTGATGGATGAGGGATCTGGTGTCTCATTATTCAGATTTGGTGATTGGTAAATTTCACTTCTTTGATGCTATCTGGGAGGCTTAATGATTAGTTTCATGAGATAAGATCTAAGATAAGACAAATGTAAGTTTCTCAAGTTTCAAGATTGAGTCAATTTTTATGTTTATTCAAAAGAAACCATAAATATCAGTTCTGTGGGACAATTGAGCCAGTTTCAGTACCTCCAATCCTTTCTAATAAAGGATTTTATTTATTAATTCCTCAATCATTGGGAGTCTGATTGTCCGTCTTTCTGGCTGCTGCATGTTGAGGAGGGGTGTTACGGGCAGCTCTATACCATGGGTGACCATGTGGCCATCAAAGAAACAAAGGTTAATTTAATCTTATTTAATTTTTTAAAAACACAATCCTTTTCTCTCCAGTTCCCCACTTTTATTGAAGAAAAATCACAGCAGGACCAATCTACCTGCAGAATAAGCTTCAGTCCCATGAGACTTGGCCTGATTACTCACACAAAGTGCAGCAAGAATCATTGTTCCTATTGGCTCTCCTAAATTGGCTTTGCTGGAGCTTCTAACAAGGCCATTTCAGTCAAAACCCTGGAAAAATAAGCAGTTTATCCAACTGTGTTCTATTATAAAAGAAAACAGATTCTCATTGAATTTATGCAAACAACCACATTGGTCTGAATAAAGAATATTCAGTTTATGAATTCCAGAAAAGTTAGGTAGAATGAAATATTCCTCAAATTCTGTATGCTTTATTTAATTGTTAAAGGATATAAATATATCAAAGAAAAGTAAGTTCTCCAGACTTAGGAAAAACAAAACAAAAAGAATCACAAATGTTCAGACAAAAAGCCCATAAATTATTCCACTCCTCCATCACTTGTCCATGCAATTTATACCTGCTCAGCTTCATATTGGGTTAGTAATTTTTATGAACACATCAGCCTTTTTATTAGAGTCATGGAAGTTTTTCTCCAATCTCCAAAGTTTTCAGAAACCTACATTTAAGGATCCTTTTTATGAACTCTGCCAAAAAAACAAGCCCTAGACTGTAGCTGATTATAAGCTACTTTTTGAAAAGAATCAAAGCAAAAACAATTATGGATGACAAGTCTCAGGACAGACACACTTGTCAAGGAAATCTGGTTATTTTTGTGGCATACAAAAATTTAATGTAATTGACCAGGCGCAGTGGCTCACACCTGTAATCCTAGCACTTCGGGAGGCCGAGGCAGGCAGACAGCTTGAGCTCAGGAGTACAAAACCAGCCTGGGCAATATGGTGAAACCCCTTCTCTACAAAAAATGATGATAAATTAGCTGGAAGTGGTGGGCACATGCCTGTAGTGCCAGTCACTTGAGAAGCTGAGGTGGGAGGACTGCCTGAGCCTGGGAGATGGAGGTTGCAGTGAGCCAAAATTGCACCACTCCACTCCAGCCTGGGTGACTGAGTGAGACTCTGTCTCCAAAAAAAAAAAAAAAAAAATCATAATCATTATTATTTCTGACAAGATATATTGACATATCAGAATTTTAGGAATCTTATACAATCTTGGAACACATATTAACAACACACTGTATAAACAGAACCCAAACTAATCTTATCCTTTAATTGTTCCTTACCATCTCACATGCAATAATGCAATAATCTTGGGGCTTAGAGGGAGGAATTGGAGTTTTAATTTCTTAACTAAGGTTCAAACCATTGTATTAAAGTGGTCAGGTGACTCCTTACATATATCTAATTGCTAGCATTCTAATGACAGAACTATGATCAAAGTCATCAAAAATGTGATAGGTCTTACTTTTAAACTTACCAAACTGCCAGTGTAATTCCTTTATAGTGTTTCTTAATTACCTTCATAAAACAAACAACTTTCTATCATTTAAAAATGGTAAATGCAAATATCAGTTTTGGAAATTCAGTATGGGGGCAAATAATCTCCTTTCACTTATTATACAACAAAGCAAGGATGAAGTGAGAAAAAGCACACAATTTCTTTTCAGCTATTTTAAAAGAGTATTATCATACATTTTCAAGGCTGGTTTTTAGATGCTGTACTGACAACTGATTGGTAAGTTTCACCACTGAAATCTTCAAACCAGTGCAACACTTGTACATATTTTGTTTTCAAGTACACACATGAAGCAGTGATAAATGGTTTGAGGTCAAAAATAACTGGAAAGTTTCACTCCTTTTATTACTACTTAATCCAAGTGAATGTCACTTAATTATAATACTGATAAACACAACTGATAAACACAACTAAAGTAATTTCAGAGAAATCCAAGTCGATATAATTTTCATAAGGAGAAGGCTAGTCTTTCCTGAACCTTAAAAGTTTGTGCACATATCATTGTTTTTCCTTATGATCCAGAGGAAAAGATCTGAAACTGACTCAAATTATTAATTTATTGATTGAATTGAATTACCTTGGCTATAAATACCATTTAAACATTTCTGTTCTCACTTTTCCAAATAACAAAATAAATAATGTACTATTTCTGCTCAGAACTTATAAAAATAATTCTTTTGTTATTTTTCCAGAAAGCTTTCCGTAGTTCTCTAGATCATCGATGGTAAGCAAAACTAATTTGATTTTAAATGGCTGGTGTGTTCTCTCGGTTTTTGCAGGCTTGACAAAGGTAGCCCAGAAACTTTAGGTAAATAGAGCAAATCATAAACTATTGGAAATGTACAGGAAACAAAATGACTATTCACAGAACCAAATACAAGCCTTCCATCACAAATTATAAAACATCGATGGTTTTGTATATGTGTATATATAAGTAAAACTCAAAGGATAACAAACAGCAAATAAATGAAAATGAAATGCAAAGATAAAAAGGTAAACAGGAAATCAACCCCCAGTGTTTTTCCTACTCAGTTTACCTTGGAGGCTACATTGTTACCCAGGCCCTTAAAAAATGACAGGAATGATATGCAGATTAATGCATTTAAGTACACCTCACCACTATATATATTTTATGTAATTAAGAAATTCACTTAAAGTATGTGACCACTAAGTACTTTAGTGGTAGTACTAGCTATGCAGAATAGTAAATACAGTGTGAAACAAAGCAATGGAAGCATTTATGTAAAATTTGGCTCCATGTTAAATCTGTCTTTATGCTTATCTATATTGAAAAATGAATTGCCAAACTGCCAGTGTATTTCTTTATGTTTCTTAATTTATCTTTATCAAGACTTAGAGCTTTAACTATGAGCAATATTAATTAACCATTTTTTCCCCAAATTTCTATCATGTTTTAAATAATATTTTACTATCTAAACTTTTTCAACTTTCTATTCTCTCTGTATGTGCATGAAGATAGACGTATAGAGGAATTGGAAAAAACGTGACTCACACAGACCATTGATGATGTGTTCATCCTTTCTGTTTGTCCTAAATTTTCTTTAAAAAAAGGTCCTTTTACTTTAGGACAGAAATTCACCATGTAAGATCCTTTCTCATATAAAATTATTCTTTATTCTTTTCTTTATAACCTTTCTTATCAAAATCATATCTTTACATCCATAACTTTCTTCATATCTCATTCCCCAACCTACTAGTTCCTTTTGATCTTGTTTCATAAATAACCTTTTCAAGTTCATAATTTAAATTAAACTTTAGATAACTAATGAATTACACAAAATTATTGTTTTTCTCGGTAAGAACACATCTTCTTTGACACATTTTATATAGAGAATTACATATTAACTAAAGTTCTTATTCTTCCTAACCTTAAATTTTAGTGAAAACCTAGGAAGCAAGAAATCCTGAACTATCAGGTGTTAGCACTTTATAGATAAGAATATTCCACAATATTTAGAAGCATATTTTCTCATATAATAACAATTTCTTAATTGAAAATGACTCAGACATCCAATAAGCATCAAAATAATTTTAAGACTTTATATAAAAAGTTTACCTACAACATGTATCCCATTTTCTAGATGTGTTATGTTATTTTTGAGGTCTCTATTCTGTTTCATTGGTCTATATGTCTGTTTTGGTACCAGTACCATGCTGTTTTCATTATTGTAGCCTTATAGTATAGTTTGAAGTCAGGAGTGTGATACCTTCAGCTTTGATCTTTTTGCTTAGGATTGTCCTGGCTATATGGGCTCTCTTTTGGTTCCATATGAAATCTAAAGTAGTTTTTTTCTAATTCTGCAAAGAAAGTCAATGGTAGCCTAATGGGAATAGCATTGAATCTATAAATTACTCTAGGCAGTATGGCCATTTTCATGATATTGATCTTTTCTATCAATGAGCATGGCATTTTTTTTTCCATTTGTTTGAGTCCTCTCTTATTTCTTTGAGCAGTGGTTTGTAGTTCTCCTTGAAGAGGTCCTTCACATCCTCGTTAGCTGTATTCCTAGGTATTTTATTCTCTTTGAAGTTGTGAATGGGAATTCATTTGTGATTTGGCTCTCGGCTTGCCTATGGTTTGTGTAAAGAAATTCTTGTGATTTTTGCACATTGATTTTGTATCTTGAGACTTTGCTGAAGTTGCTTATCAGTTGAAGGAATTTTTGGGCTGAGATGATAGGGTTTTGTAAGTATACAATCATGTCATCTGCAAACAGAGACAATTTGACTTTCTATCTTCCTATTGGAATATGCTTTATTTCTTTCTCTTGTCTGATTACCCTGGACAGAACTTCCAATACTATGTTGAATAGGAGTGGCGACAGAGGGCATCTTTGCCTTGTAGTGATTTTCAAAGAGAATACTTCTAGCTTTTGCCCACTCAATATGATATTGGCTGTGGGTTTGTCATAAATAGCTCTTATTATTTTGAGATATGTTTCATCAATACCTAGTTTATTGAGAGTTTTTAACATGAAGGCATATTGCATTTTATTGAAGGCCTTTTCTGCTTCTATTGAGATAATCATGTGGGTTTTGTCATTGGTTCGGTTTATATAATGGATTACGCTTATTGATTTGCACATGTTGAAACAGCTTTGCATCCTAGGGATGAAGCTCACTTGATTATGGTGGATACGTTTTTTGATGTGCTGCTGGATTCAGTTTACCAGTATTTTATCGAAGATTTTCACATGGATGTTCATCAGGGATATTGACCCGAAGTTTCCTTTTTTTTTTTTTTTTTTTTTTTTTGTGTCTCTTCCCACTTTTGGTATCAGGATGATGCTGGCTTCATAAAATTAGAGAGGAGTCCCTCCTTTTCAGTTGTTTGGAATAGTTTAACAAGGAATGTTATCAGCTCCTTTTTGTGTTTCTGGTAGAATTCAGCTGTGAATCCATCTGGTCCTGGGCTTTTTTTGTTGGTCGGCTGTTAATTAGTGCCTCAATTTTAGAGCTTTTTATTGGTCTATTCAGGGATTTGACTTCTTCCTGGTTTAGTCTTAGTAGGGTGTATGTGTCCAGGAATTTAACTATTTCTTCTAGATTTTCTAGTTGTTTATTTGCATAGAGGTCTTTATAGTATTCTCTGATGGTAGTTTGTATTTCTGTGGGGTCAGTGGTGATATCACCTTTATCTTTTTTTATTGTGTCTATTTGATTCTTTTTTCTCTTCTTTACTAGTTTAGTGAGTAGTCTATCTAGTTTGTTAATTTTTTTTCACACATACACACAAAAAACAGCTCCTGGATTCATTGATTTTTTTTTTGAGGTTTTCAATTCTTCTCTGATCTTAGTTATTGCTTATCTTCTGCTAGCTTTTGATTATTTTGCTCTTGCTTCTCCAGCTCTTTTAGTTGTGGTGTTAGAGTATTGATTTGAGATCTTTCTAGGTTTCTGATGTGAGAATTTAGTGCTAGAAATTTCCCTCTTAACACTGCTTTAGCTGTGTCCCAAAGATTCTTGTACATTGTCTATTTGTTCTCATTGGTTTCAAAGAACTTCTTGATTTCTGCCTTAATTTCATTATTTACCCTGGAGTCATTCAGTAGCAAGTTGTTCAATTTCCATGTAATTGTGTGGTTTTGAGTGAGTTTCTTAATCCTGAGTTCTAATTTGATTGCACAGTGGTCCGAAAGACTGTTATAATTTCCATTCTTTTGCAGTTGCTGAGGAGTGTTTTACTTCCTATTATGTTGTCAATTTTAGAATGAGTGCCATGTGGTTCTGAGAAGAATGTATATTCTGTTGATTTGGAGTAGAGATCTGTAGACATTTACTAGGTCCACTTGATCCAGAGCTGAGTTCAAGTCCTGAATATCCTTGTTAATTTTCTGTCTCATTGATCTAATACTGACAGTGAGTGTTAAAGGACTTCTGCTATTATTGTGTGGGAGTCTAAGTCTCTTTGTAGGTCTCTAAGTACTTGTTTTATTACAGTGCCCCTGTATTGGGTGCATATATATTTAGAATAGTTAGCTCTTCTTGTTGAATTGTTCCCTTTACCATTATGTAATGTCCTTCTTTGTCTTTTGATCTTTGTTAGTATAAAGTCTGATTTATGTTTTATCAGAGACTAGGATTGCAACTCCTGTTTTTTTTTTTTCTTTCCATTTGCTTGGTACATTTTCCTTCATTCCTTTATTTTGAGCATGTCTTCTTGAGTGTGTCTTTGCATGTAAGATGAGGGTCTCCTGAATACAGCACACTGATGGGTCTTGACTTCTTATCCAATTTTTCAGTCTGTGTCTTTTAATTGGGGCATTTAGCCAGTTTACATTTAAGATTAGTATTGTTATATGTGAATTCGATCCTGTCATCATGATGCTATTTGGTTATCTTGCACACTAGTTGATACAGTTTCTTCATGGTGTCATTGTTCTTTATATTCTCATGTGTTTTTGCAGTGGCTGGTATGGGTCTTCCTTTCTGCTTCTTTTAGGAGCTCTTGCAGGGCAGACCTGGTGGTAATGAAATCCCTCAGCATTTG
Organism: Aotus nancymaae; assembly: GCF_030222135.1. NCBI lineage: Eukaryota > Metazoa > Chordata > Mammalia > Primates > Aotidae > Aotus > Aotus nancymaae. The sequence goes on from NW_026988435.1 coordinate 30,295,310, forward strand.
CTTGACTGGGAAGGGTTTCATTTCTTCTTTGCTTATGAAGCTTAGTTTGGCAGGATATAAAATTCTGGGTTGAAAACTCTTTTCTTTAAGAATGCTGAATATTTGCTCCCAGTCTCTTCTGGCTTGTTGAGTTTCTTCTGAGAGGTCCACTGTTTGTTAGTCTGATGGGATTCCTTTTGTAAGTGACCTGGTATTTCTCTCTGGCTGCCCTTATCAGTTTTTTCTTCATTTTGACTTTGGAGAATCTGATGATTTTATGTCTTGGGGTTGATCATCTTGTGGAGTCTCTCAATGGTATTCTCTGTATTTCCTGAATTTGCATGTTGGCCTGTCTTGCTAGGTTGGGGAAGTTCTCCTAGATAACATCCTGAAGTGTGTTTTCCAGCTTGTTTCCGTTCTCCCTGTCTCCTTTTGGTATTCCAATCAGTTGTAGGTTTGGTTTTTTTATGAAGTCCCATATTTCTTGGAGGCTTTGCTTATTCCTTTTCATTCTTTTTTCTCCATTCTTTTCTGCATGTCTTACTTCAGCAAAGTGTTCTTCATTAGCAATTCCTCTAAACTTTTATGGAGGCTCTTAGCTTCTTTGCATTGGGTTAGAACATGCTCCTTTAGCTCAGCATGGTTTTTTATTATCCATCTTCTGAAGCCTACTTCTGTCAATTTGTCCATCTGATCCTCCATCCAGTTCTGTGCCCTTGGTGGAAAGATGTTGTGATCATTTGGAAGAGAAAAGACACTCTGGTCTTTTGGGTTTTCAGCATTTTTTTGTTGATTCTTTCTCATCTTCATGAGTTTGTCTAGTTTTGATCTTTGAGATTGCTGATCCTTGGATGGGGTTTTTGTGGGGGTCCTTTTGTTGTTGGTGATGCTCTTGTTGTTTTTTACTTGTTTTTCTTTCAATAGTCAGGTTACTTTTCTGTAGGGCTGCTGCTTTGCTGGGGATTCACTTCAGGCCTGTTCATCTGATTCACTCCTGTGCCTGGTGGTGTCACTCAAGGAGGCTGGAGAACAGCAAAGATGGGCACCTGCTTCTTGTTCTGGGATCTTGGACCTCGAGGGGCATCAACCAGGTGCCAGTAGGATCCCTCCTGTGTAGGGTGTCTGGCAACTTCTGTCAGAGGATCTCACCCAGTTGAGTGGCACGGGGGACAGGACCCATTTAATGAAGCACTTTGTCCCTTGGTGCAGGGGGTGTGCTTTGCTGGGTTAAACCCACTTGTCTGGGCTGCCTAGATTCCTCAGAACTACCAGGAGGACAGGCAAAGTCTGCTGGTCCACAGAGGCTGCTGCCACCCCTCCCACTTGGGTCTCAGGCACAGGGTTATCCAGGTTCTGTCCCTGAAACTCTGGCTGGAGTTATAGGAGTTCCTGTAGGAAAGTTCCATCTAATGAGGAAGGATGGGTCAGGATCAGGCCTGAAGAGGCATTCTGGCCACAGAGTTGGGCTATGGGGACAAGTCTTGGCACCAAGCTATCCAGCCTCCCTGGCTCCAGCAGGAGAAAAATGCAGGCTGAAGCTATAGAGATGGGTGCTACCCTTCCCTCACCCAGGGATCTTTGTGTTTTAGACAGTGGCGAGTCCCAGTGCTGGCTGCTGCACCTCCCACAAGAAGCTGAGCCAGGAGCAACACGTTCCTGGTCAGGGAGCCAAAATTCATTACCAAAACACCAGGGGTTTGGTCTAGGTTCTGCTGCTCATTGCACAGAAAACCAATCACTGAGACAATGAGTATTGCCAGGGAAAAAGGCTTTAATGGGGTGCTACAGCCAAGGAGATGTGAGATCAGTTTTAAATCTATCTCCCTGACTGATTAAAAACAGGGTTTTATACAGCACTGAAGAAATGTAATCATGTATGGAACAGCTGGAATTACAGAGGGGTAAAGAAGAAGAGTTGATCAGCAGGAAGCAGGTGGTCAGTTAGGCAGTCATGACAAATGAGGGGTCTGATGTCTTACTGTTCAGATGCAGTGATCTGGTAAGTTTCAGTTTTTTCGATACTACCTAGGAGGTCTGATGGTTAATTTCCTGAGAAAGAAACTCAGGTAAGACAAACGTAAGTTTCTCAAGTTTTAAGACTGGAAAGATCAATTTCTATGTTTATTCAAAGAAACCATAAACATCAGTTGTATGGATTCTGTAGGAGGATTGCTTGAGTCCAGGAATTCAAGGCTGCAATACACTATGATCATGCCTGTAAATAGCCACTGTACTCCAGTCTGTGCAACATAGAGACCTCATCTCTTAAAAAAAAAAAAGTAAAGTAACGCTACTGCTGATTTGAATCAGTCTCTTAGTGGAATGATAATGTTGAGCTTCTCAGAGATCAAAGCTAAAGGCTTTTTGCGTTCATTAACCTGTGATGTTTTCACAATCAATAACTAGACAACCTTCTCTCTATGTCACATTAGTGAGTTTGTCCTCAAATGGCAAGGATCTAATTAAAGCTGTATCTCCCTTTCTAGAAATTTCTTAATCATTTTTGAAGGCACAATTCACTATATTAAAAAAAATAGCTAAAGAAACAAAGGTTAAAGGAGTAAATTGGGCTTATTTCTTGAGTGCTATAGTCTTTAGATGATCATTATCTTCCACCACAGGCTTATTCACTAACTTTTCAGACTGTTCATGTCCTTTACACCTTCAGACACTCCTATATACCTCAGACTTCTCACCTTAAAATAAGAGATTTCAAGTTTCAGTAGAAAAATGATATTATGGGACAGCAATTTTACTACCTACTGTGACTTTATCTGAAATTTCCTGAAAGGTACTAGTATAATTACAGTAAAGCAGGAATTTATTTAGATTTGTAGTTTAAGTTATAACATGACAAAAGACCTATTTATAATTTTGCAAAACGTTAAAAAATTCTACTTAATTTCTTTTTAGGTTCTGACAGACATATGGTCAGAAAAGAGCAATGGCATCAAGCTGATTTTATTTATAATACATTTCTTTGGAGTGATGCCATTTCTTTAAAAAACAGTTTATTAATTTTGTCAGAAAGTATTGATTGCTTTTGTAAGCAACTTTGTTTTATTGTTACTGTGATCCATGTAACTAATGATCAAATTATTTGATCCACTCTGATATGACCATGTTTCTTATTTTCTTGAATAGAAATCTCAGATCTTAATTAATGTATCATCTTTAATCAGTGGAAAAGTCCCATACTAAGGATTTTGTCCACTAACCTCAACCATACCTTCACGTTTTTCCCCAAATTCAATTTTTCTTTCACTTTGTGTATTGAATGTTTATAATCTCATTGTGTTGTGTCTATTTTCATAAGCCAACTGAAATCCTTTTTGAAGCAGACTGTTGTATAAATAAATGATACAGATAGAAAATAGTTGAATAGATGGATAATAAGTAGGTAATTTCGAATCTAGTCTATATTAAACTACAAGGAACTGTGGTGCAGCGGAAAGACCATTCCCACCTTCTGTACATAACAGAACTGATGCTCGGTTCCTATTCCTCTCTTAATTGGCTTTGAAATTTTGGCAAAGTAATTACATTTCTCTTGGCTTCAATGTTCTTATCTGTCAATAGGGGAGTGATTGAATGGCATTTAAAATCCATTCCAACTTTAATAACACTTGGAGATAAAAAACTCCACCAGTGAAAGCTTGTAGAAAGTTTCTATGCAGAAATATACCATTAATAATCACTACCATGTAAAAATTATGGTCACTTTCTTGTTGCAAATAAGGTTTGTTACTTTATTTAAAGTTTTCTTATTCTTTTATTAATTTTTTTTTTTTTTTTTACAGAGACAGGGTCTCACTATGTTGGCCAGGCTAGTTTCAAACTCCTGAACTCAAGTGATCTGCTCACCTTGGCCTCCCAATGTGCTGGGACTACTGGTGTGCACCACAGCACCTGGACTTCTTTTTAAATTTAGTTTAATTTTATTGTATTAATTTATTTTTGAGTCTAGATCTCACTCTGTCACCTTGCTTGGAGTACAGTGACATCAACTTGGTTCACTATAGCCTTGACCTCTAGGGCTCCCACCTCAGCCTCCCAAGTAGCTGGGACCATAGGCATGTGCCACCATGCCCAGCTTGTTTTTAAATTTTCTGTAGAGACAGGGTCTCCTTATGTTATTCAGGCTGGTCTCAAATTTCTAGATTCAAGCAATCCTCCTGTCTTGGCCTCCCATAGTGATGAGATAATAGTCATGAACCACCACACCTAGCTAAGAATTTTTCTTAAGTAGAGGATGGAGTTGCCAGATAAGTAATGAGATTGCCTTGTTGTGGAACTCTAGGACATTAGTCTGAATTGTCTTACTGAAGTTATAGCACTAAGGGTGGAGGTGAGTTCTATTTTAAGTCACCCCAGGTAGGAGGAGGTTGGTTATAGATCAGCAATGATATTCAACAGAAATGATAGTAAAAACCTTAGAAGTAGCAAATTATTCCCAAAGACTATTTTTTTAGGGAAAGTTTTGGTTGGTCTTCTGTAATAGAGGCAATCCATCTTTAAGATACAAATGCTTATTTTAATGTATTTTCTTACTATTTGATGTTATCTTCTTTTTATAGAATTTGAAATTTCAAGACTAATAAATGTGCAGATGCCAGCAGGTGCCATTATCTAATATATGCTCCCATCTATAAATTCTTAGGCCAAAGCTTCCAGTGCCACTTCAGGATAGGAAGGTAGTGGATAGATTTTGTTTTGAGGAGCCAGTGCCCTCATATCTCAGTTGTGAGTGTTGGCTACTAACAGCTCACAGACTTACCCTTCTGAGAATTAACCTAGGTTGATAGGATCCACCTCACTATCTGGGGCACTGTCTGGGATGATAGGTCTCCCAGGGGTCAGCAGCTGGCAAAGATCAATGGATACCAGGAATGAAAAAGGCCAGTCTCCTTGCCTTAAAAAGGAATAAGTCATTCATTTCCCAGAGTTCCTTTTAGGCTCAGTTGAGGGTTAGACTTCAAATGAACTATCTTCTCCACTGCTGGGCCCGTATGCCCCCAAACTACATTTCCCATAATACCCTGCTAGCTGTATCCCTGTTAAATTCAGCCAATGGGAGGCACTGGGGACGAGTTAGGGGGAAGGGAAAGGAAGAAACATTTAGTAATTGACTCCAACCATTGTTATCAGTGACGAATCCATATGGGTCTGCAGCAAACTCTATCCTTGTCTCTTTGGAGAAAAGAATTTGGCCAAGAGGCAGAAGTAGTTTTAAGGTGGAGGGAGAGACTAAAGCAAGTTTCAGAGCAGGAGTGAGAGTTTATTAAAAAGTTTCCCATGTCAGGTGTTAGGAAGGGGTCCAGTTTCTGTTTTCTGCACATGGCTAGCCAGTTTTCCCAACCCCATTTATTAAACAGGGAATCATTTCCCCATTGCTTGTTTTTGTCAGGTTTGTCAAAGATCGTATGGTTGTAGATGTGTGGCATTGCCTCCAGGGCCTCTGTTCTGTTCCTTTGGTCTACATCTCTGTTTTGGTATCAGTACCATGCTGTTTTGATTACTGTAGACTTGTAGTATAGTTTGAAGTCAGGTAGCATGAAGCCGCTGGCTTTGTTCTCTTTGCTTAGGATTGTCTTGGCTATGAGGGCTCTCTTTTGGTTCCATATGAAGTTTAAAGTGTTTTTTTCCAGTTCTGTGGAGGTCAGTGGTAGATCGATGGTAGACTGGATGGTAGACTGGAAAAGAAAAATGTGGCACATATACACCATGGAGTACTATGCAGCCATAAAAAACGATGAGTTTGTGTCCTTTGTAGGGACGTGGATGAATCTGGAAACCATCATTCTCGGCAAACTGACACAAGAACAGAAAATCAAACACTGCATATTCTCACTCATAGGCTGGTGTTGATCAATGAGAACACATGGACACAGGGAGGGGAACATCACACACTGGGGTCTGCTGGGGGTGGGCAGGGAAGGGACAGCTGGGGGGTGGGGAGGTTGGGGAGGGATAACATGGGGAGAAATGCCAGATATAGGTGATGGGGGGATGGAGGCAGCAAACCACATTGCCATGTATGTACCTATGCAACAATCCTGTATTATCTGCATATGTACCCCAGAACCTAAAGTACAATTAAAAAAAAAAAAGATATCTGAAACTTAACATGCCATAAAGCAAGACTCAACAAGAAAAAAAAGAAGAAAAAGAAAATGAGGACTTAGCTGAGGAGTATAGTATACAATGCCATGGCTAATGGCATTGTAGCCAAATTTATATTGTTATAACAATAATTTTACTGTATATACAGGAAATGTGAAGAAGATAAAAGTGACTCATAAACTTGCCACTCATTAAAAAAAAAAAAAAGTTACGGAAAGCAAAGTACACTTGGAAAAGGGGCCAAGTGGGTGACTTTGGAGATCCAAGTGCCCCATTCAGCCCTTGACTTGGGGTTTTATCTATTGTCATGTTTCCAGGGTTTTCTTGCCTCCTCCCTTGATTTCTCCTCTGGGGCGTGCTGTTGCACAGCTGCTGCATGCGCAGTGTCTGTTGGCCTTTGGGAGGGTGACCGCATGCGTCGTGTGTTTACTAAAGTTGTGTGCATGCTCTCTAGGGGTGATTTTCTTTTACGGGTCCAACAACCCCAAAGGAAGGTCATATGTCTGCCATTTAGCCTCTTGGTGCACATGCTTGAGCCTGCTCACTCAGTTCCTGAGATTGAACGGGAAGCGGCTGATCACCAGCTCCAGGTGTTTTCTATCTGTTGGGAGACTGTCTCACTGTGGTGCTGGCTGCAACCAATTATTTCAGAGAGACAGTCTAACAACCCCGACCGTCACCTGATGGTCTCCTGACACTCCTGGGTGGAGGGGCCTCTCCTATCCTGCTCATGTCTGCCTAATTGCCTACTCTTACACCGCTTCCATACTTTCTGACAGGATCAGGATAACTAAAGACTTCAGCAGTACTAACAGTGGAAGAGTAGCTAGCAGCTCAGTAGCAGGTACAGGCTATTAGAGAACCTGATTTCGGGCTCTTTTTGCTCTTCTAAAAGTTACTGTTATTGTTCATCCAGCTTTTTAACACCACTGTAGACAATTTCTTACATTAAATTCTTCCTCTTTGAGATCCCTAAAGTGGTTTTCTCTTGTCCAGGCTGGATCCTGACTGATAAAGTAGCTGATACTTACATAGTAATACGAACTGAGAACTTTACAAAAGTTTACTCATATCATTTTCCATTGGTGAGATGCTAGTATTTTATAGAGGAAGAAACTGAGACACAAAGAAGTTAAGTAATGTACCTAAAGTTACATGCTAGTAAGTAACAGAGCTGGATCCTGAGCTTGGCCCTTACGTATCACTCAAACTTAGAGCACAGAACATTCCTCGTGAGTGTCAGTTTTCTGGTATTTACCTAACATTCCTTCAGCTTTTATAAGAATTGGCAAATCATAGGGTATTTAAGTCTTTTGTGCAGATTTCCTGTACTGGATTGCATACATTCAGCTTTGTTTGAAACCTTGAGGAGTATGATGTTGGCTTGACAATGAGAAGTTATCCATCTCAGAATTTGTTGGCTGAAATAAATCTAATCCTTTAATGCTGATGTAATGAAGTGAAATAATAATGAAAATGTCAAGAGGGCATATTTAAAATTATTCCATGTGGTGCTAAATTTCTCAGACACCGATGTTCTAAATAAATGAATAAATATTAAACTACAACAATACTGCTAGTCTTTGTAATCCATTTGTCAGTTTTGTCAGTCAATATTTTGATCCATTTCTTAGCCACAGTTTTTTTTCTGAAAGGCAATAAATTCACTAAGGAATTATTCTCTTAAACTATGATAGGTGAATGGGATTAAGTTTACCAAGCTTCTAATACTCCAGTTAGTAGAGTAAACCATATTTACCTATGCAATAATCAGTGATGAACACAAGATGAGTTTGTGTGGGAAACCACTCCAAAAAACTGGGAAAATAGAAACCTCACCTATGTGGGCACTACTTCAAAATCTCGTGTGGATTTTCCAATTTAGTAGGTATACCTGTCTAAAAAACCCATCACTGACTGGAAATCAAGGCTGCTGGCCTTGCTCTGCCCATGAAACTAGAAAGATGCATGTTTTTGTGTGATGTATATTCAGGAACTAGACGGGCGAAGTCTATATGCCACGTGGTAGCTACCAGCATCCCTCATCCTCCTTAAGTCCCACAAACCTCCATTTTAGACTTCACATAATGTACTCAAGGTAGCAGGGTCAAGCTTTCAGCCAACTCCGACTAGAAAACACTCAGGAATTACTGGCCTCATGAATTTGCACACCTTCATTTGTGAGGCCCAAAATGCCCTGCAAGCTTGGCTATCATACAATATCACTGATTTCATTGTTTTGCTTAGTACCTGTGTTTGCCAGCAAATGTCATAGAAACTTTCATACTGTAAAAGCTGGGCAATGATACAATGATGGAATATTTGGCATGAAGTGTTCCACACAAGCAAGTACTAGATAGCATTTTGTAGGAGGACTACCAGGTTGAATGTACAGCTATATAAATACTCAAGCCCGTTTTTGCTTAAATCTCTAAGAAATATAATTTTCCTTCCTCTGCCTAAAAGAAGGCACAGACAACTCTATTAAATCTATGTGTTAAAAGTGGCATAAATGAAAGCAGGATCAAGCAGTTTGAAAACCACCACAATGAGAGCATAAGAGTGTAGAGGAATCATTCAATCTTAAATCACAAAACCTTCATATTTTAGAACATTGATGGTATGGCTGAGCATAGCCTCCCTTAGGGGAGAAAAGCCCAGTGAAGCTCATGCCGGGATAAAACTTATATTTCTTTACTTAGTTCTCATAAGCATATTTGACTGATAATTTAAATTAATGAGGCAGTGGGAAAACTTCACTTTGCATTGCAAATGGAGCAGAGAAACACATGATTCAGTAGGAAAATAGATTTAATGGCTGTGAACATAAACCATATTGCTATAAAGCTCAAAATAGTGTTTTCTTCTACAGCAAATAAAGCTAACACCAAAGGCACTCTTTTGATACACCTAGATTATACCATAAGTAGGAAAAAACTTTGGTGATAGATATCATTTTGCAAAAAGTCATCCTTTTCCCTGACCTGGAAAGTAAAAAAGGTTTTTAATATTACTGATACAGACACTTAATTTGCACACAAGGCGAACTTTAGTCCTGTGACTTTTAAAATATACACAGTGTATTATATTAAAATAATATGAAACTTAAGAAAACACATTTGTTTGGGCTTATTTGTATTAACCATTTTGTTGTTTCTAAATTTTCTGTTGACTATGCTAAAGAGAAGTATTTAAAACATAGAAGGCTAATTTGACACAAAAGGAAACTATAATTTATATAACCTAAGTAATTAGCATATTTTGTGTAGGGAAATTTATCTTCAGTATTCTTCACGTAGGCAAAATGGGCAATAATTAGAAACACCATTTAAAGATCATCTTAGTAACCTGAAATGTGAGACAGGTTTTCTCAAATTAGGCCAAAACTTAAGCTGTTTTAAAATTCTTTTCCTTCCATAATGTAAAATTGCACATCCAATTTAATTAAATGAAAAGAAATGAAAATGAGCTAGAATTTTGCTTCAGTAATCTTAAAAGTCAGCCAGTTGTGTATAACCCATATTAGAAATTCAATCAGCACATGTATTTGATCAGGGTCTCCTGAACAGAAGACCACATAACTCAGACTGTATAAAATTTATTTCGATATTTCTTTCACTATATTGGGAGCTGGGGTGAAAGAGTGAAACATGAAGAAAGGTGAAATATAAGCATCCTGTCTGGTTTTGAAAAGTGAATTAATGCTTCCATGAAAACTTAGACATTGTTTCCATTATAAGCACCTGAGGATTTTTGAGTAATTATCCAAACATCAGCTAAACAGAGCTCAGCTATTAACATAAGGCAATTTACAATGTCCCAGGTGATACCGACTAGTAATAAAGGCAGAAGTTTTCAACCATACAAAGCCGGAACAGATTATCCTCAACTCTGCTTTATTTTAATTAGTGTGGATAAACTACTCGTTATATGTTTTTATCTTTAGTAATTACTAACCCCTTATTTTAATTAGTGTGGATCAACTACTTGTTATATGTTTTTACCTTTAGTAATTATTGACCCTAATCTTCTGAATCATAGGACTTCAGTAATCACTAAATTTCTTGCTTTATTTCTACCATTTCCTAACTTGTGGGAAAAATTGTGCTGTGTATCTTAGCGCTCATCCTTTAAAAGGTAAGATATTTGATTGGTTAATTGATTCACTCTCTCCTCTAACTTGCCTCTTTGGTCTTTAGGTCTAGTGTTTGCCTTGTTACCTCTTCTCAATAGCCAAATCGTATTTCTCAATTTCTGCCTCAATCATTTTGGCTTCGGTTCAGATATACAGAGGATTTGGTAAGGTTTTTTCTTTGAGCCATGGTTCTTTTTGCTTTAACACTCAACCACACCTACAAAGAGAACATCGTTATTCTCTGCATTGTAATTTAGAAATGGCAAACATCAGCTGGCATGGTGGCTCACACCTGTAACCCTAGCTATTTGGGAGGCTGAAGTGGGTGAATCACTTGAAGTCAGGAGTTCGAGACCAGCCTCACCAACATGGTGAAACCCTGTCTCTACTAAAAATACTAGCCAGGCATGGTGGTGTGCGCCTACAATCCCAGCTACTCGGAAGTCTGAGGCAGGAGAATCGCTTGAACCTGGGAGGTGGAGGGACCGAGAGCCTCTGTCTGGAAAGAGAGAGAGAGACAGAAACAGAGAGAAAAGAAAGAAAAGGCAAACATCATCCTCTTTAAACCACCTCAGGTGAGGTGATTTCATACAGAATCACCTCCAGATTTTTATCTTCCCTGCAGTCTTTCATGTTCCTTTCAGTGAAATGAGTGTTTGCATTGTTTTCTCACACCCTCCTTAATTTCTTTCATGTTCAAAATAGATTTTCTGTTATTATCTGTCTCTGTTCCCAATAAGATTCAACTCAAACTCCATCAACTATTAGAAAACGATGCAAATAGATTAAGAAAAGCTTTTATTGTTGCCCTCAAAGGGATACCAATCTAATTATTCTAGATAGCGGATAACATACAAGTAACTATCAAAAAGGCATGAGAAAGAAAAGAAACATTTTATCTGAGGAATGTCAGCCCCTGCCTCGCAGACGTCCCACCTGAGGTAGGTAATCATCTAGAAGCCACCTGCTCTGTGGACTCTAGATTCAGTATTACCACCAACAGCTCTAAATTAACCTAAAACACTGCCATGTGCTGGACACAATAACTCATAGTTCCACAATACATAGCCAATCACTAATCAATGTTATCTCTGTAAACCAATAAGAATTCCTGACAAACAACTTTTGTAATTGCCTCTCTCCTGATTTGTCCTTTTTCCCCTTAAGATCTCAAGACTCTTGTTCACAGGAATACTTCCCAAGATAACTTAAAAGTGCTTCCTGGCTGCAGTCCTCAACCCTAGCCCAAATAAACTCTTTACCTTTACCTCTATTAATTTTGTATCAGTTCCTTTCTTTGAGTCAACAGTCACATTAACTCTGTGTAAAATTGTGTGCATGAGCAATGGTGTAGGGGAAGCAAATGTGAACATATCTCTAGGTGTTACTCCCCGAGCTCTGTGACCCTGAGTAACTTAAAGACTTCCATAAACTAAAGCTAATCCATATGTAACATTTAAGGTAGTTCTGAGAATTGATTTAAATAAGGCATCTGAAGGCAGTTTATCAACTATAAAAACTACACAAATGCTCATTTTGTCATTTGCTTTGTTCTTTAAACTGTATGCACAAACACAGCAGGGACCTTCTTCTGTTTGCTCTTTAATAGCCCCTAGCAAATTCACAGGCAGAATCCAATAAATTTCCAGTCATGGAAGTTAGCAGATGTTAAAGAAAATCATTTGAATCATTCCTCTAGTTACAAAAGTACATATTCCAGTGTGTTTAGCTTTCTGTAAAATTACAGTAGCAGTGGTTATGAAATAGCAAAGAATGCCTTTATACATCTGTGTTTAGAATATAAAGTCTGAGAAGGCATATTAGGGGTAGCAGAGCAGTATCGAATGTAAATGCAGAGCAAGAAGGAGAAATGATGATGTTGTCATATTCTTCTGGCCTCATTACTCTGAAGGAACTTTCTTTTCCTTAATGCATGTATGCAACTCCCTGAGTGTTAATGAGAGTGGCACATGCCCAGTTAGGAGAGAAGAGATCTAAGATTAAAAATCAACCCCAATGATGCACATTTAATAAGCCGATCTTACTGTTCCATGCACTGCTTCTTTAAAATTCTGTGTTTTTTAAAAAGTACATTAGCAGTGTCTATTTGAGAGCTAGAAAAATTTCAAATGGAAGGAAAGATTTGTTTGAAAAACTAAGAGGTGAATAGTTTTCCACTGTAAATAAAAGCTTCTGGTCTTAAAACTGTTTTTGAAAATATATAATTTTGATAATTTTTACAGAAAGGGGTGTAACTAGCAGTTTGTCCAAGACATTGTCATGTGCACCAAGCATTTTGCTCATCCATGTCTAATCTGTTTTTTAGTTTTGTGGCTGTTACATTCTTATGCTTGGAGAGTGGATCGAGTGTGTCTGGCTGCAGTTTTAGTCAATTTTAAGAACATTTCTATGTCCTTCCTTTATCCTTTTGAATCTTTTTGCCACTTGGACAATTCCACTCAAATATGTCATTGGTCATTGTCCAATATCAGCATAATACAGCTAAGGGCCCTACTCCCACATTTTCAAATACTGTAATGACCCACCACATTTGGAAAGGTTATAATAGAGAACCAGCATTGGATCTCTTCTCAACAATTCAGCATATCTTTAGGTCATCTTTTCTTATATGCTACCCAGAATGTGGATGGAAACATCACTTCACTTTAAAGTTGTGTTAAATTAAGCAAAATTAGGAAAATGAATATCATATCAAGGACTTAATTATCAAACCTTACGTTATCTACTCTAGTTGATAAATTACATCACTGTTCCTTTAATTACAATAGATACTTGACAGGAAAGCATCAACACGCTTATATTAAAATGTGATTTTTTTTTGAAAAGGTTAATGCCAGCTTCCATGAATTGATGATTATTTAAAACAGTCTTTATTAAATTATAATCTTAGACCATGCACATCAGAATTACCTGGATACTTTAAAAATGTTTCCTGGTCACTAGTTCTGGAATTCTATTAAGTAGACAAAAGGGGTGTTTAAATATTTCTGTATTATTTTCAGTGAAGCATGAAACTGGTAAGTAGCCATAAAAAGAAATAAACATTCATGGAATATATGAGCATCGCTGAGCACCAAAACTTGTTAACTTCTTAATTTGTAATTTATGTGTGTATTAGAAAGGACATCTTGATAGAATATGGACTATTCTTTTGCCTTATGGTTTGCAACATATATAGTACATATTACATTTTTAATAGTTACCTAAGCAGTTTCTCCAAGTGAAGTATTTCGAGAAAACGGTTTAATATCAAATTCAAAATAATTAGTTCTGTACTTAAAGTAAATTTTGTAATAATAGCTTACTATTGGCTCCTGAATATACTTTAGACATTAATTCTGTTAAAATAATATTATTTTTCTAGCAGGACATGTTATTCCAAGTCCATGTTGTTTTAGTCATCTAGATTGGAATTCTACTCTTATAGAAAATAGGTAACCATTTTATTTGTCTTCTTGGCGTTGAAACTTCTAATGGTTTCATCACTTACATCAAGCAGTCATAACTCCTTTGGTTTCAGGAATTGTGTTTAGCAGCTATAATTTTATTTTACTCTCAGAAACGTGCTCCAAAGCATTGGTCTTTCGTTTTTAATAAGAAGTTAACGTGCTATTAGTGTAGATGTCTGTGACTTCAAAACAGATGGCAGAAAATAAAATAATTTTAATTTTTATTACTTCAAGTTGTATTTTTTTTTGCTTTGTTTTCAGTCCTCGAAATAGAAAACAAAGAGTGAGAGGAAGAGATCTTACAGGAAGAGAGGAAGATAATCTTTTAAAAAGTTTGTTTAGATTATGTGTTCTATGTTTCCTGCAAGCCCTATGACTCGTCTTTATGGTGTCTAATCAAGTTGATTAGTTTCTGAGGAGAGATGAAAATGAAGCCCTTCCTTACTATAATGCAGCCATTAGATGATTATCCAGTCCATTCAGTTCTAAGTACAAATTCACTATCATTTTATTTCTAATCTATCTACCTTTAACTGATGAGGTGAGCAATTTGACTCTACCTGACTTAGTATTGTGTTTCTACCAGAAAGTAATATGATGCACATACCTAATATGAAACTTTTACAAAAGAAAAAGATTTTAATTTAAAATAGCTTCCTTACTAGAGCTTACACCAAATTCATTTTCAGAAGTTATTAACAAGATGATACAGGTATCACCATAAAATTGCTATGGTAGATGGTCATTTGATTTTGCATTCAGATCATATATTCCATTTTCATTTTAAAATATTTGAACTATTCGGCATCCGGTTTATAAGGCTCTTTTGTGTGACTGTTACAAGTAGAAAACCATAATAATATAACCAAGGATGTGAAATTGCTTTATGCTAATATTTTAACCTGTGGGAGTGTACTTTCTCCTACTCTTTTTTTGAAATGTACAGCCTCATAGAGATGCATAATTTTTACCTACTCATTCTTAACAGCAGAAAATGAGATTACCACCATTGTAAGAAGCTTTTAATAAATTAAGGAATTAAGAGGATCGTAGTCTCTTTAACAAACACCAGGATTATAACTACTCCTACCTCCTCTTCCAATTTTTTTTTCCGTTGAGGTTTTATAAGTGATTCGCTTCACAGTACACATGTTTTTATAGATCAGCACCTGCATATTTATGCTCATTTGAGTCTATATTTATGTGACAGCTGCCAGTCTGAAATCAAAGCTTTATGAATCATAAATTGAGATAAGCTTTATTAATTACATCAAGAAAGTTTGATAGCAAAAGTGCTCCAGAAACTCTTCATCATGAAGACTGCGTAAGTCATTGAGTCCCTGTATATAATCCTTGCATCTAAAGTAACAGTTATTAGTTTTTAAAGCAAAAAGTAGTAGATACAGAAGTTACTTGAAATAAAAGGCTAAAATAGAACCACTGTCCTAAATGCTTTTGTAAACTGATGAATACTGAGCACTGACAAATGAAGAATAGGCAAATACGTGGAGAAAAAAGAGAAAGATCATTTTAGACTGTAAATTCCATGAAGGTAGAAAATATATCGGTTCACTATTATGTGTCAAGCATTTACCACACACGTTGGCTGAATTATTTTGAAGAAAGTTTGGCATAACGCAGGAAGAAAAATCATGAAGTATGCAGGAAGTGGCAAAAATTGACCTGTGTTGACTGGAGGGTATATTCTGGAATGATTAATGTAGAAGCAGGGGGAAGATCATGACACTGACTGTATTATAAAAGCTGAAACAGCAGTAAAGAGTAATTATGGCCGGGCGCGGTGGCTCAAGCCTGTAATCCCAGCACTTTGGGAGGCCGAGGCGGGTGGATCACGAGGTCGAGAGATCGAGACCATCCTGGTCAACATTGTGAAACCCCGTCTCTATTAATACAAAAAAATTAGCTGGGCACGGTGGCGCGTGCCTGTAATCCCAGCTACTCAGGAGGCTGAGGCAGGAGAATTGCCTGAACCCAGGAGGCAGAGGTTGCGGTGAGCCGAGATCGCGCCATTGCACTCCAGCCTGGGTAACAAGAGCGAGACTCCGTCTCAAAAAAAAAAAAAAAAAAAAAAAAAGAGTAATTATAAGAGACTATGCAGAAGTGATTACTGGGTGTCTTTTCAGTAAAATGATGAGTTTATCTGGTTGTATAGAAATATGTACCTTAGATTGTTTTTCTGTTGGCTGAGCTATATTGCAACTAAGTAGAGTAGAAGTTAGATTGTAGAAAATTCATGACTATGCAGATAAATTTTGGTTGTTTGAGAAAAAACTGGTTTCTTCTCTGTAGAAAAGATGAGCCCAAAGGTTACATTTTGTTATATTATATGATATTAACCAGTTAGGCATTTACTAGCAACTGCAGTTCAGCATTTCTGATTTTATATTCACAGCACACACACATATACCTACACATATACATTTATATGTATATATTCTGTTTTCTCTTGAACTGCTTTTAACATCTTACTGATTCCCTCAGCCATTAATTCTTTCATTTTAATGCTTGTTCATTTCATATTTGAACAAGAGTCATGAGTTTGCCTTTTTGAAAATTTAACATTAGCAGTAGGATAGATTGTCTGGGGAAAAAGTTTGTAAGTCTAGACATCCATCAAGACTGTTATAAGGAATTCTATCCCTCAGTATTCAGGGTAGGAGGTTGAGGTCCTACATTTGGGTAAGTGGCGTGTTTTGGAAAATAATAGAAAACGTGAGACATTCTGAAAGCAAAACCAGAAAAGAAATTTTTGGGGTGTATTTATAGACAAATCAGAGGTAAACTTGTAGTTCATAAGCTAGTTCAGGGAAAGCAAACATCTAGATCCCCCTTGATCTTTTTTCTAAGACAGTCTTATACTTTATGGAATGTATCCCCAGGAGGCTTAGGTGACTTGCTTCATTCTTTGCTCTGGGAATGTCCCTTGGATTATATTGTGACAGGGAGTTTCTGCCAGGTCTTGGAAGTTGCTTGGATAGTTCATAAATGGGGAGATACATATTGATAAAAGTGAAAAAGAACTCGGGAAAAAAACCAGGTTAAAATAGCTCAGCAACAACATACTGTAAAAATTTCTGTTTACCTCTTGTCAACAAATACATATTTAAAATACACAAATAATTTTAAATATTTAAGTACAAATACTTTTAAACACATTACTGTGATGGAAAGAATGTAAGCAACCTGTGTTCAATGAAAATAAGGGATGTAATTTATGACATTCATTCAGTGTAGTATTATTTATTCATGAAAAAGTATGCTTGTGAAATTGATATTTTAACAGTCATTTATGGTATAATTAATATAGCAGATTATTAAGTTGCAAACAAAATTTGACTTCAACTAAGTAAAACAGATAAATAAAAATAGATAGCTGCAATTGAGACTCTCCAGTGTTGGCCCCAGAAATCTGTACTTTTGAATTTCTTTCAAATAATTCTGTTCAGCAGCAAGATTTGGAAATCATTAGTCAAATTAAACAGATTCTGATTCACAATAATTTATTTAGCAATCTGCTACCTTCCTGCCTACTGATACATTTATCATTTCAGAAGAGAGAGCAACTTCCATGCTTTTAATAGGGTAATTTTTGGAAAATTTTGATTTCTTAGACATTTATTCAGTAAATATGATCAAGCATCTACTATGTGTCAGACATGATCAGAGGCACTGAGAATACATCAACAAACTCCAAACTTGGTAAACATTACAAGTAATACGCTTTATTTAAACTGAGTCACTAGAATATAAATTACTATAAGCACATTCTAGTGGTTTAAATTCTAATGACTCAATGTAAATAAATAAAGAGATAACTTTACATATTAATGTCCCTTATCTAAAGGAATAACTTGTGTGTATGACAGAGTCACTTCTCTACATTCTTGCCCAAGCATAGCAGCTTTAGCAAACATGAAATAAGGCTGCCTATGTGTCCTGCACTATTCTAAGCCTTTTATATGCATCAGGATATTTAATCACATTTTACTGTAGCAGATTAAAAGATGACAGGATAGTATATTCTGCCTTTACCAGCCCCTCACCCAACACTCAGCTGCTCACTGACTCACAGACAACAATGCCTGAGGAAGCCCTGATCATTGCACTCAACATTCCGTCTGCTTTGAGTGTGCTGGGAAGTATTTACCTCTTTTCCACTGTTAGCAATCTCCCCTCTTTCTTTCCAGTTTTCTTCTTTTCCATTCAACAGCTACATGCCCAGTAGAGGAAGGCTCTAAGAAGTGGTCCTTCACCTGCAATATCTCATATAAAATTTGCTGTATGTCTATGATGGAGGAATTCATACAGTATTTAAAGATGAGAAATACAAGGCTTAGAATGCTGAAAGGTTCAAAACTAGCTTCAAAGTCTGTATCATGGTTAACTTCCATGTGTGATTTAGAAGTAATACTAATATGCTCTTTGTTTTCTAAATATGTAGGATCCTGAGAACCACTGAGTTGGTGACAGAAGTATTGGATGAATCTGTGTTTTCCAAATTCATTCAAGTTGGACAAATATAGTAGATGCAAATTATTAGTAAGGTTCTAGGTAGTTGCCTGGAGAAAAGCCTCATGAGTGTTCATTATCTTGTTATGCTTTATAACCAACATATATTATTGTAATATTATATATATGTTATGTAAGATATATATATGATATATATAATATCAATTAAATTAAAATTGGTCATGATAAAAAGGAAAACAACAATACAAATGCCCATTTAAAAATAGGGACAAAATAACAAAATTTGATAGTAATCTTAGCATATGTTTGAAAATATAGAAATACTGAGCTACAGTTTATCCTTTCCTCATTCCTTAGATCACTGTGGTTGCAACACTAGTTTTTTAGTAGAACTTCATTATAAGTTTTGGTTGCATAAGGTTATTAATAGTTAAACAGGTTTCTTTACTGCTTGATATATTTATTATTTAAGGTGCAGTTTTAGAAAAGCTGCAAAAATATAGTGGCTTAAACAAGATATAAATTTATTTCTCTTGTATATTTGGTCCAGTGTTGGGCACAATATCTAGGGTAGGTAAGAGGCTCTAGATTTCATCTCTGCGTATAAGTTAGCTCCTAAATTGTTACTTCTTCCTTGACTTCAGAAAGGGGGAAAGTGAAGTGAAGGTAAGCAGCTTCCTTTCCAAAGAAGTGATTCGCAGGTGCACATGTCACTTCCTCTCATGTCCCATTAGTCACATGACCACAACCAGATGCAGGGAAGGCTGGGAACTGTGGTTGCTGGATGGGGCAGTGGAAGTGAGAAGGGACACCAGGGATTCTATGATTACAGTGAGGGAGGAAAAAAAGTGGATATTGGGCAGATAACATTGAATCCTGAAAAACAAACTCTAAATATGAAAAAAGCGAAGCACCATTAAAGTCCTTTAATTAAAGAAGTAGAATCTGCTCTTCAATGGTCCTAATAAAGCAGGGCTTTGTTTTTCATTGTCCTTTTCATTCACAAAAGATACTCATTGTGTATGTGTATGTGTGTTCATCTGTGCTCTCAATGGCTTTAATTTGGTTAAAGATAAAATAATTCTAGGAACTAAAATACTTTTGAGATAGGAGAGCAACAGTATGAGGTCACCACTTTACCTGTCATCAAATTCAGAGAATACAATTCATGTAATCCTTGTTTTCCTTCCACACTGACCAAGGTATGATAATTCCAAACATAGATTAAAGAAATGTCTTATACAAAGCTTTAGAAAATAGAAATTTGCATTTTGAGCAATGCTAATATAGCAAGAAGCAGGTGGGCTCATGCCAATGTTCTCCTGAGAGATGGTTATGGAAGTAGATTGTTATAATTAATGAGTGAGCAATTGAAGAATAATAAAGAAAAAGTTTAATTAGGAGTAAATGGTAAGGGATTTTAAGCATTGGAGGAATAGTATTAACATTGTGGGAAGTAGATTGAATTATGTTTAAGATCCAAAAATATTTGAAGCTACCATCCTATTTCCCTCTTTGTGTAATCCCTAAGTAGAAATCTATATGAAGCTACTTTTATATCATATAATTTATTCCTTTATTACTAGTGAATTGCTTTAGACTAATTATATTATACCTGCAATTTTCTTATCTATACTGTTTCATTGTACTATGATATAAATGTACTTTTCTTAGCTAGTGAGCAAAATTTAGCTAACATAAAATATTATTTATCATTATTAATATAAAGGAGAGAAAGTATAATATGATTTAAAGAATCTTGTTTTACTAAATTATCTTAATACATAATGATCTTATTTAATAAATAAATCAGATTATTAAATATATAAATACAAAATACATATAAAAATAAATATTAAAAAATAAATAATTGAGATTATTTGTTAATTTTATTTATTCATTTAAGACAGAGTCTTGCCCTGTTGCCCATGCTGGAGTGAAATGGTGCGATCTAGGCTCACTGCAGCCTCTGTCTTCCAGGTTCAAGTGATTCTTGCCTCAGCATCCCCACTGAGCAGCTGGAATTACAGGTGCATGCCATCACACACAGTTAATCTTTGTATTTTTAGTAGAGATGGGGTTTCACCATGTTGACCAGGCTGACCTCAAACTCCTGAACTCAAGTGATCTGCCTGCCTGGTCCTCCCAAAGTGCTGGAATTATAGGTGTGAGTCACTGCACCCAGCCAACATAAAATCTTTAAGGCATTATTTGTATTTAAAGTAGGGTGGAAAATGTCTGGATCCAAAATTAGTCAATTGATAGTGTTCTACAGCATGGAATATCAGAAAGCATATCTGTTTCTCCAATTTATGATAGCATACATGTACAGTTTTGCCTGGATGAGGGAGGGATATGAAAAATTTGAGAAGAAAATGAAGATTCTGAACTTCTGGGTGGGACTCATGTATAAAGTGGCTGGAAATTTTTATTTGTTCCTTTGTTGAAAGTTATTCTTGCACAGAGTAAATTATGGTACCATAGAATCCCTTGGACACCCTGAGTTCAGTAAAACTTATTAAGATTCTTTAAATCATATTATACTTTCTCTTCTTTATATTGATATCCTTGATAATTGCAGGTGCTAGGACTACTGTGAGAAGTGGGAAATTAAGAAGGCTTGTCAGAGACACTAAGGGCATCTCAAGATCTGGATAAAAATACATCAGCTCTAGGAAATAGATGTGTTTGTTGAGGTTTTTTGCCTTGTCCACAACTGAAGATATTTGTAAAGACTTTAAGAACCAATGTCATCCATTTGATTTTAAAAAGTTAAGATTATTGTAGGTGTTCAGTCAGGATGGTGGAGAAATTATAAGATAAAAATTATAGAGAAATAGACACAAACCTTCTTGGAAGACGGGAGGTTTTTGCAAAAGCCTTGGGAAGGAATAAGCCAAAGGTGGTGGTTCTAAAACCCAGAGGCAATTAAGCAGAAGTAAGTACAAGGAAATGTAAAAGAGTTTGTATAAAGAGCTTGTTTACTCATGTAGTCCTAAGACCAACCTTTGAGCATCCACAGGCACATGACCGCTTTCTATTCGGGGGCTCAAAAATGTTATTACGAACAAATGGCGTTTGCTTTAGGCCTTGGAACCTAGCCTAATTCCACTAGTGTGTTGACTCAAAGCCTCTGTCATTACGTCTGTATTAAATAAAATGCCCACAGAGCCAGCTAGTAAGGGTCACAGCTGCTGACTTCACAGCACCCTCTTTAAGGTCTGTAAGCTGCCCAGACCCCCAGCCTGCTCTTTGACTAGATATCTTGTCTAAGTGCATTTGTTTATTTGTCACTAGGTCAAAGTCTGCCTGTTGGACCCAACAGATTATATTCACTTAGGACATCTTCAATCTCAGCATAATTCTTTGTAAAAAATTATCCTCCACTTAAAAGATGTCCCTCAACCATGTTGTCTTTAATATTATTTTCTTTTGGAAAAACACAATTTTTTCTTAAAGAATCATTTCTCTTCTCATTTGTTCTCAAGTCAATGGTATATTAAATTAAAAAATGACTGGTTTATTACCTTTCTAATAATGAGTCACTTTCATAAACTGGTTGATATAACACTTTAGGAATTATTGCTTATTTTACCAATAACATTTTGTCTATGATATTAAAACATTTAAGGTTTTTAGAGGCATTCAAATGAGTGATATATATTCATATTGCATGTGTTTACAATAGTGTAATTTTTTTTTCCTTTTACATACTCAGTTTTATTCAATTGGATAGAGGAAACATCCCCCAGTCAGATACAATACTGGCTTTTATAAGACATTTAGGTACAGAAGTCACAACTACGTTACATAAAACCTGTTTAAACATCTCAAATTTCATAATTCTATCAACCTTTACATTCTTATATTCTGGTCCCAGGAACTTTTATTCTCTACCTCTGGACCATTTTACCTTTTCTGCTGAAAGAGAATTTGGGTTCCCATCAGGGAATGGAGCCGAGGGACTCAGGCCTTTTTGTCAATGTTTGTCTTAATTTGCCTCATCATTGCCCCAGGCAAGGTCAGCTTTCTCATTATAGCCTGTGCCTTTTGGTTTTCCTTAAATTTCCCCAGTCTGGAGCAAATGCAGAAAACTGGTGTGGGGCCCTTTAATGTTGCGGGACCATCAGGGTTTCCCTTTGGTTCACCCAGCCTTTAATAGTGTTGTAAAGACCTTTGTTTTAACATCATAAATTTTCATTTTATTTATTTCATTACTTAATAACCATCTAAAGATTTTCACCACCCTTCTGGGGCTAGTCCTTTGAGTCCCTTTTACCTTTCCAATTTTCTGTTGTTAATTATCTTAATGTTTAATTAAGCATTTGTAAGACCCATGAAGGATGACAAATTTGATAAGGCTTTTCAAACAGTTGTATGATTCTGCAGGAGTAATGTCACCTGGGGTGCTGATGTAAAAGGGCTCCTTTAACACTAACATTTGTTATACCTGGGTAATAGGCATATTCAGTAGGAGAATATCCCAGTCATCATAAAGTGAGTCCCACATGGCTTGTATGTGAAGCATATCAGTGGCTTCTTCTGGGAATAGTGTAATCTTATTCTTGAGAAGAATTAGAAACATTTCTCAATATTCTATTCTGCCATTGTCACTAATTTTGTGATAAAGCATAGTGACATATTTTTAGACTCTGCCATTTGCTATATAGCTGAGATTAAAAACCTCATTTATTCAAGAGCACCATGACTGGTTCTATAATATAGTTAGGACAATTTGTAAATAAAACTACAAAGGATCCACTTGGCATAGTATTATGCTTTTTGCAGGACTGTTCTCTAGGTGGACTTGGACTAAATCAGTTTTCCTCACTTTCTCACTTGAACTTCTAAAGACTAAGATTATAATGTGCTGGAAATGTAATGTTCTGAGATAGGGAGGGACTAGCCAGAACAGCATGGCCTCTGTTCCAGTTCTCACCTAAAAACAGGATGTATTTCAATGTTGTAGCCCAGCAAGTCATATGCCCTGGGGTATAAAATCCAGAGTGAACAGCAGGGCATGGTGGCTGACGCCTGTAATCCCAGCACTTTGGGAAACTGAGGTGGGCAGATCACCTGAGGTTGGGGATTCCAGACTAGCCTGGCCAACATGGTGAAACCCCGTCTCTATTAAAAATACAAAAATTAGCCGGGTGTGGTGGTGGACACCTGTAATCCCAGCTGAAATAGGAGAATCACTTAAACCACAGAGGGTGAGGTTTCAGTGAGCTGAAATCATGCCACTACATTCCAGCCTGGGCGACAGAGTGAGACTCCCTCTCAAACAAAGAAAGAACAGAGTGGGTTACTTTCTGGGATCCTTCAGCTGTGCTGCAAGTGGGGCATGCATAGTCAAGACTTTATCAGCCCTAGGGCAGCTTTCCTTCATCTTGGGGGACCAGCTCATAGTGAATCCTAAGCTGCTGCTATCCGTTGCTGCTTATCTATGAGTGTATTAGTCCGTTTTCATGCTGCTAATAAAGACATACCAGAGACTGGGCAATTTACAAAAGGAACAAGTTTAATTGGACTTACAGTTCCACCTGGCTGGGGAAGCCTCACAATCATGGAAGAGGGTGAAAGACACTCCTTAGGTGCCTGCTGCAAGAGAGAATGAGGAAGGTCTCACGAGACTTATTAACTATCATGAGCATAGCACAGGAAAGACCGGACCCATGATTCAATTACCTCCCTCTAGTTCCCTCCCATGGCACATGAAAATTCTGGGAGATACAAGTCAAGTTGCGATTTGGGTGGGGACACAGCCAAACCATATCAGCAGGTAATAAATCTGCTTCATGTAACTTGTGGGCATGGATATTCTATCTCACCAGATTCACACAAGTTGGTAACCAGTGCATGTTAAGCCTGCTTCATACTCTTTAGCATGCTTTGCTAAAATGGTTTTGCTAAGTTAATTTTTTAATATTGTATGAATTTGTAGATACAAAAATGAGAAAGCTTACCGAAGACACTCTACATTTGTTTCATACTCAATATTATAATATTTCTTCTTGAATATAACAAGCTACATAGCATATAAGTTAATATATTTGGATAAAAACCAACTTTAAAACTTAGCTACATTTCTATGCAAGCTGATCTTTCTTTCATCAAAGCTAGTTAGTGATTTAAAAATGCCATCAAACACCATGTTATCTTGTATAAGATTTTAAAATTTGGAAGACCATCTCAAAATCAATTTGGGTTAATTCAAATTACATCTCAGAAACTAGAGAGTTAACATAATTTTTTAAAAGGAACTTTATATATTGCCTTAACACTTTGTGAATAAAAATCTTTTATGTTTTTCTCCTTTTATTTATGATCCTTGGATGTCACTTGAGTTCTTGCTAAAAGCTACCATTTTCATTTCTATAACTTAATTGCTTACAATTTAATGATTCATAATATTTCACAGTATTCACTTAAGTAGTCTGGCATATATTCCTATTGTAATAATGCTCATAAAATTAAGAGGAGATTGAATGCCTTGCAGAATCTGACATAGGTAAATTCACAGTGGCTTCCTATAACATTTAGAGTTATATCAAGTCTAAATTTTTATTCTAAGCAGAAATTACATGTGTTTTTCCCATATGTGTGTCTATGCAGAAATTACATGTGTTTTCTTCAAATGTGTGTTTTCTTATGCTCATAACCTGTGGAATAGGAACATTTTTTAAAGGCAAGCATATCAATTTAGAATGTCTTCCCTTGCAGAGAAAATCAGATACAAATAATCCTATGAAAATATAGTTGCATAGGAGTGAACCATCTTATTGTTTATTTCAGATTCGCTCATGTCAGCTTGTGCATATTGTTGAGACAAGTCACCGAATGGCATATTCAATGGTTTCTCTTTGCGGCTCACTGCCTTGGAGATCATGCTTATAAAGTACACTTAACAGAAGGGTCTTAGAGCCTTCTCAAGTGTTTTGCTGAGCCAGGAGATAAACTGAATTATAGATTAAAAGAACTAACATGCTTCACTTGGCAAAAGGTTGTCTTATTCTTCACAGACTTGCCAATCTCTTCCTCCAATGAGGTATTTCATTGATAGCTATAGGAAAACATTTGTTTGTTATGAACAAACTACTTTAAATTGAGCTCCTGACTTATTGCTCAAGATGTAATTATCCTACACAGACACACACAACATACACTCTTACACACATGCATTCAAAGTAAACTGTGTCCTAATTTATTTGTCCTGTAAGTTTTTTTTTTATTTTTATTTAACTGAACCGTAGATGGTAGAAAAAAAGCAACAGAAACTGGAGGAAAAATTAAAACAGAAACAATATAAAAGATTTGATATAGGAATGAGTAAGCTTACCTAAATGAATTGTGAGATATAAACTTGTCAATATGATTTTGGCTGCAGAGAACTATGTATTGCATAAGCTTCACAGATGACATGCATGCCCGAAAACTACAGCAATTTATAGGGGCAAACTCTGCAACTAGGAAAAGGAAACAAATGTTTACATTCAATGCATTTCTCCATCAAATAACTAGGTAGAAAAATAGTTGAGAAGTGGACATTTGGCAAGACATTACCTATCTTTAATGCCTGGGTATGCTACTTGCTACCTAACCTTGAGCAAATGACTACTTCTCTGTGTTAATTTGTTTCATCTGTAAAATGGGGGTAACATTGATGTCTAGTGTAAAATGCTGTTGGAGGTTTACATGAGATAATATATATAAAATATCTTGCACAATGCCAGTCACATAGTAAATTCTCTGTAAATGTTAGTTCTGCCTATGCTTATAAGCACTTCATTTTCAAATGTGGAATTTTTGAGTATTACAATGGGAAGGTATTGATTCATTATTTATTCAATAAAGATGCATACTGTATCTTCAAAAATAAGACCAAAAAGGATGAGGAATTAAAAATAAAATGCAGGAAAGGAATTATTTTTCTGTTATATGATGGTTAGCACTGTACAGAGGAAGACTCAACCCTCTAAATCATTTGTCTGCTTTATTAAGGACATATCATTTTCAAAAGGGAATCTTGATAAATAAAAATTTATGACTCCACTCATTCATTCATCCACTAAACAGTCCTTTACTTCTTACCTACCACACATCAGGCTAATGCTAAGAATTGATGCAAAGACTAAACCACACATGATCTGTGACTTCAAGAATATAGAGAACATGGTATGAAAAATATATAGAGATAAATTACAATTAATTGACACAGGCTATGCTACTTTGGGAGAATAAACCCAAAGCTGAATTTTGATGCAACTATTAGGTTTGAATAGGCAGAAAAGCAGGGAAAAGCATCTCTGAAATGGAAATGCATGATCCAAAGAAGAAAGAATGCAAGGAGATGCCAGGTTTGGAAATGAAGAGAAGGTTAGTGCTTAGCCAAACTTGGGAAGGGGCTTCAGTGTCAAGCTAAGAATTTGAACTTCCTAAAATTATGGTAACAATGGGAAATTTTAAGCTGGGAGAAGATGACTTTTTGTTAGGAAAGAAAATAAGCTAGGGTTGGAAGGTAGTTGGAGATACCAGTGATAAAGAGACTGTCCAGAGGTGGCTGCAATATTCCAGATGAGAAATAACTGAGCCTTAATGCTGTAGGGAGATGAAGCTACAAAACAAAAAGCCACACAAACAAAACTATGAAAGAGAGTTGCTAGTAGAATCTTCAGGAGCAAAGGAATACATTTAGTTCAGTGGAAGAGGTAGTATATCTTGTGATTTAGCAATTAGCACACTTTAACATTGAGGTAACTATATTCTGACATGAAACTATAAGTGCAAAGTTTTGATATAGACAATTAGAATTCGCCTTAGTTGTGAAGTAGCCTATAATGGTTTTATTTTAGAAATAAAAGTGGATTTTTTCTTTTACTCAGTTTCTTGAAACCGACATCTGAAAGATGCCTTGATATAAAACATGTACGTTTTAACTTTGGGCTCAGCTTTGCAGGAATGTATCTGAGATGGAAAACCAGATCGCTATATTTCAATGTATTTCCTCTTCCATTTTATGGAAAATGACCCATGATCTATTTTGGCTTATATTAGATTTACTCATAAATATATATGAGGATAATGCCTTGCAGCTCCTGTTTAATGCATTTATGAAAACAATTTTCACTTTCTGGGAAGCTTTTCATTCAGGGCAGCTGCCTGGAAACACTTATGATCTCTGAGGAGAAGCTTTGAACATGCACAAGCATTTTAAAAAATGGTATGTTGTTAGGCAACTAAAAATCACAAGCTCAACATGGTGGCATCATCTTTTTGTCAGAGGCGTGAACCGGCTTTTCCATATTCAGGCTTTCAACACTTGGGAATTTTTTTTTCTGAGTACGTATTTCCTCCTCTGTAAAATAGGGGGGTTCTATTCTTATTTCATTGAATTATGATGAAAGAAAAGCACAGAGTAGGTAAATCATCAATTAGAGTGACATTTCTTCCTCATCACTTCTTTTGCTACCCAAGTGATGTATCATATAGCAAGCTAACACTTGGTAGAATGCCAATTTAGTATGATATTGGTTTCCAATTATTTTAGGACTATAAAAAGTGCTGGCAATACCCAACTCAAACTTATGTTTGAATTGGCTTTCTAAATTGCTGTATGTCATAAAGACCAGTTGATAGGCCAGGCATGGTGGGTCATAACTGTAATCCCAGCACTTTGGGAGGCTAAGACAGGTGGATCATGAGGTCAGGAGTTCAAGACTAGCCTGGCCAACATGGTGAAACCACATCTCTACTAAAAATACAAAAATTAGCCAGGCATGGTGGCGCATACCTGTAACCCCTGCTATTAGAAAGGCTGAGGCAGGAAATAGCTTGAACCCAGGAGGTGGAGGTTGCAGTGAGCCGAGATCATGCTACTGCACTCCAGTTTGGGTAATGGAGCAAGACTGTGTCTAATAAAAACAAACAAACAGTTGACAAAAGAACCTAAAATTACAATTCAGAGCTCTTGATATTATCTGTGGCTTATGGGGATTCAACTGGCCATGGTGACTATTCATATCATGAAAGAGTATGTGATGAGCAACACCAAAATGAGATAGGTCAAACAGAGCTTTTCCAGATACAGGTGCTCCCTGCCATGGACAGTCTGGCTGGTAGGCAAACATGGAATCCAAAGACTGCAAGCATCTCCACTCACAATCCATTTTGGAGGAGGCAAGATGAATTACCAGATGTTTAGGGGCAGAGAAGTTCCAAAGAAAATGATTACTGAGAGTCAGTTAATCAGGCTGTCGGCTTCTGCAAACTCTGTCATAAGTTAGTTGACTCCAGACTGCAAACTGGTGCTTAGGAATACCAATGATTGCCTTTAGAGGCAGAAGTTAAAAGCTTTGTACTGGGTACTGCCAACCTTAAGTTTCCTGGTGCACCTGGGTACCACCATCTGGATGCTCCATGCTTGAGGTATCAAAGCATCCTTGTATTTTCTATAGTTTTCAATGATTAGTTGTCATACTCAGTTTCCTGAAGAGAGTCTCTCCTTCCCAGTCCTGTGAACATCTTATCAAATTTATCCTCATCAAGATTCAGCCCAAAGTTCCTTCTCTAAGAATCCTGTTCAGAGCTTCTAAGCTTTCTGCTGTTAGAAAGCTACATATTCACTAGAGAGAATGGGTATGTATTCTGGATTTTCCTCTAGTATGAAGATATTATTATCTTATCTTGTTCTTCATTTCTTTCTTTCTTTTTTTTTTGGCTTTGGTTTTCTGGGTATATTCAACCAAACTCTTTTTTTTTTTTTTAATTGTACTTTAGGTTCTGAGGTACATGTGTAGATCATGCAGGATTGTTGCATAGGTACACACATGGCAATGCGCTTTACTGCCTCCATCTCCCCATCACCTATATCTGGCATTTCTCCCCATGTTATCCCTCCCCAACCTCCCCAACACCCTGCTGTCCCTCCCTTGGCCCCCACCAACAGACCCAGTGTGGGATGCTCCCCTCCCTGTGTCCATGTGTTCCCATTGTTCAACACCTGCCTATGAGTGAGAACATGCAATGTTTGATTTTCTGTTCTTGTGTCAGTTTGCTGAGAATTATGGTTTCCAGATTCATCCATATCCCTACAAAGGACACAAACTCATCATTTCTTATGGCTGCATAGTATTCCATGGTGTATATATGCCACATTTTCCTTGTCCAGTCTATCATTGATGGGCATTTGGGTTGGTTCCAGGTCTTTGCTATTGTAAATAGTGCCGCTATGAACATATGTGTGCATATGTCTTTATAATAGAATGACGTATATATAATCCTTTGGATATATACCCAGTAGTGGGATTGCTGGGTCAAATGGAATTTCTATTTCTAGGTCCTTGAGGAAGCACCACACTGTCTTCCACAATGGTTGAACTAGTTTACACTCCCACCAACAGTGTAAAAGTGTTCCTATTTCTCCACATCCTCTCCAGCATCTGTTGTCTCCAGATTTTTTAATGATCGCCGTTCTAACTGGCATGAGATGGTATCTCAATGTAGTTTTGATTTGCATTTCTCTAATGACCAGTGATGATGAGCATTTTTTCATATGTTTGTTGGCCTCATGTATGTCTTCTTTTGTAAAGTATCTGTTCATATCCTTTGCCCACTTTTGAATGGGGCTGTTTGTTTTTTTCTTGTAAATCTGTTTTAGTTCATTGTAAATTCTGGATATCAGCCCTTTGTCAGATGGGTAGCCTGCAAAAATTTTTTCCCATTCTGTTGGTTGCCGATTCACTTTAATGACTGTTTCTTTGGCTGTGCAGAAGCTGTGGAGTTTGATTAGGTCCCATTTGTCTAGTTTGGCTTTTGTTGCCAATGCTTTTGGTGTTTTGGTCATGAAGTCCTTGCCTACGCCTATGTCCTGAATGGTTTTGACTAGGTTTTCTTCTAGGGTTTTTATGGTTTTAGGTCTTATGTTTAAGTCTTTAATCCATCTGGAGTTAGTTTTCATGTAAGGTGTCAGGAAGGGGTCCACTTTCTGCTTTCTGCATATGGCTAGTCAGTTTTCCCAACACCACTTATTAAACAGGGAATCCTTTCCCCATTGCTTGTTTTTATCAGGTTTGTCAAAGATCAGATGGTTGTAGATATGTTGTGTTGCCTCCGAGTCCTCTGTTCTGTTCCATTGGTCTATATCTCTGTTTTGGTACCAGTACCATGCTGCTTTGATTACTGTAGGCTTGTAGTATAGTTTGATGTCCGGTAGTGTGATGCCTCCCGCTTTATTCTTTTTGCTTAGAATTGACTTGGCTATGCGGGCTCTCTTTTGGTTCCATATGAAGTTTAAGGTGGTTTTTTCCAGTTCTGTGAAGAAGGTCATTGGTAGCTTGATGGGGATAGCATTGAATCTGTAAATTACTTTGGGCAGTATGGCGATTTTCACGACATTGATTCTTCCTAACCAGGAACATGGAATGTTTCTCCATCTGTTTGTGTCCTCTCTTATTTCGTTGAGCAGTGGTTTGTAGTTCTCCTTGAAGAGGTCCTTTACATTCCTTGTTAGTTGTATTCCTAGGTATTTTATTCTCTTTGTAGCAATTGTGAATGGCAGTTCGTTCTTGATTTGGCTCTCTTTAAGTCTGTTATTGGTGTATAGGAATGCTTGTGATTTTTGCACATTGATTTTGTATCCTGAGACTTTGCTGAAGTTGCTTATCAGTTTCAGGAGATTTTGGGCTGAGACGATGGGGTCTTCTAGATATACAATCATGTCATCTGCAAATAGAGACAATTTGACTTCCTCCTTTCCTAATTGAATACCCTTTATTTCTTTTTCTTGTCTGATTGCTCTGGCTAGGACTTCCAGTACTATATTGAATAGGAGTGGTGAGAGAGGGCATCCTTGTCTAGTGCCAGATTTCAAAGGGAATGCTTCCAGTTTTTGCCCATTCAGTATGATATTGGCTGTTGGTTTGTCGTAAATAGCTTTTATTATTTTGAGACACGTTCTGTCAATACCTAGTTTATTGAGGGTTTTTAGCATAAAGGGCTGTTGAATTTTGTCGAAGGCCTTCTCTGCGTCAATTGAGATAATCATGTGGTTTTTGTTTTTGGTTCTGTTTATGTGGTGATTTACATTTATAGACTTGCGTATGTTGAACAAGCCTTGCATCCCTGGGATGAATCCTACTTGATCATGGTGGGTAAGCTTTTTGACGTGCTGTTGCAATCGGCTTGCCAGTATTTTATTGAAGATTTTTGCATCTATGTTCATCATGGATATTGGCCTGTAGTTTTCTTTTCTTGTTGAGTCTGTGCCAGGTTTTGGTATCAGGATGGTGTTGGTTTCATAAAATGATTTGGGAAGGATTCCCTCTTTTTGGATTATTTGGAATAGTTTCAGAAGGAATGGTACCAGTTCCTCTTTGTATGTCTGGTAGAATTCGGCTGTGAACCCATCTGGACCTGGGCTTTTTTTGGGTGGTAGGCTCTTAATTGCTGCCTCGACTTCAGACCTTGTTATTGGTCTATTCAGGGTTTCGACTTCTTCCTGGTTTAGGCTTGGGAGGAGGCAACTGTTCAGGAATTTATCCATTTCTTCCAGGTTTTCTAGTTTATGTGCATAGAGTTGTTTGTAATAATCTCTGATGATGGTTTGAATTTCTGTGGAATCTGTGGTGATATCCCCTTTATCATTTTTTATTGCATCTATTTGGTTATTCTCTCTTTTCTTCTTTATTAATCTGGCTAGTGGTCTGTCTATTTTGTTGATCTTTTCAAAAAACCAGCTCCTGGATTTATTGATTTTTTGAAGGGTTTTTCGTGTCTCTATCTCCTTCAGTTCTGCTCTGATCTTAGTTATTTCTTGTCTTCTGCTAGGTTTTGAGTTTTTTTGATCTTGCTCCTCTAGCTCTTTCAATTTTGATGATAGGGTGTCAATTTTAGATCTCTCCTTGCTTCTCATGTGGGCACTTATTGCTATATATTTTCCTCTAGAGACTGCTTTAAATGTGTCCCAGAGATTCTGGTATGTGGTGTCTTCATTCTCGTTGGTTTCAAAGAACATCTTTATTTCTGCCTTCATTTCATTGTTTATCCAGTCAACATTCAAGAGAAAGTTGTTCAGTTTCCATGAAGCTGTGTGTTTCTGGGTTGGTTTCTGAATTCTGAGTTCTAACTTGATTGCACTGTGGTCTGAGAGACTGTTTGTTATGGTTTCCATTCTTTTGCATTTGCTGAGGAGTGATTTACTTCCAATTATGTGGTCAGTTTTAGAGTAGGTGTGATGTGGTGCTGAGAAGAATGTATATTCTGTGGATTTGGGGTGGAGAGTTCTGTAAATGTCTATTAGGTTTGCTTGGTCCAGGTCTGAGTTCAAGTCCTGGATATCCTTGTTAATTTTCTGTCTCGTTGATCTGTCTAATATTGACAATGGTGTGTTGAAGTCTCTCACTATTATTGTGTGGGAGTCTAAGTCTCTTTGTAAGTCATTAAGAACTTGCCTTATGTATCTGGGTGCTCCTGTATTAGGTGCATATATATTTAGGATCGTTAGCTCTTCTTGTTGCATTGATCCTTTTACCATTATGTAATGTCCTTCTTTGTCTCTTTTGATTTTTGTTGCTTTAAATTCTATTTTATCAGAGATGAGAATTGCAACTCCTGCTTTTTTTTGCTCTCCATTTGCTTGGTAAATCTTCCTCCATCCCTTTATTTTGAGCCTTTGTGTATCCTTGCATGTGAGATGGGTTTCCTGGATACAGCACACTGATGGGTTTTGGCTTTTTATCCAATTTGCCAGTCTGTGTCTTTTGATTGGGGCATTTAGTCCATTTACGTTTAGGGTTAATATTGTTATGTGTGAATTTGATCCTGCCATTTTGATGCTAGCCAGCTGTTTTGTCCATTGGTTGATGCAGATTCTTCATTGTGTTGATGCTCTTTACCATTTGGTGTGTTTTTGGAGTGGCTGGTACTGGTTGTTCTTTTCTATGTGTAGTGCCTCTTTCAGGAGCTCTTGTAAAGCAGGTCTGGTGGTGATGAAATCTCTGAGTGCTTGCTTGTTCACAAAGGATTCTATTTTTCCTTCACTTTTGAAGCTTAGTTTGGCTGGATATGAAATTCTGGGTTGAAAGTTCTTTTCTTTAAGGATGTTGAATATCGGCCCCCACTCTCTTCTGGCTTGTAGGGTTTCTGCTGAGAGATCTGCTGTGAGTCTGATGGGCTTCCTTTTGTGAGTAACCCAACCTTTCTCTCTGGCTGCCCTTAGCATTTTCTCCTTCATTTCAACCCTGGTGAATCTGACGATTATGTGCCTTGGGGTTGCTCTTCTTGAGGAGTATCTTTGTGGTGTTCTCTGTATTTCCTGGACTTGAATATTGGCCTGCCTTGCTAGGTTGGGGAAGTTTTCCTGGATGATATCCTGAAGAGTATTTTCCAGCTTGGATTCATTCTCTTCGTCACATTCAGGTACACCTATCAAATGTAGATTAGGTCTTTTCACATAGTCCCATATTTCTTGTTGACTTTGTTCATTCCTTTTTACCCTGTTTTCTCTAATCTTGGCTTCTTGTTTTATTTCATTGAGAAATATGAAATATTTCATTCGACCTCTGATATCCTTTCTTCTGCTTGGTCAATTCGGCTGTTGAAACTTGTGCATGCTCACGAAGTTCTCGTGTTGTGTTTTTCAGCTCCATCAATTCCCTTATATTCCTCTCTAAGTTGTCCATTCTCGTTAGCATTTCATCAAATCTTTTTTCAAGGTTCTTAGTTTCTTTGCATTGGGTTAGAACATGTTCTTTTAGTTCATGGAAGTTTCTTATTACTCACTTTCTGAAGGCTGATTCTGTCATTTCATCACACTCATTCTCCATTCAGTCTTGTTCCCTTGCTGGTGAGGAGTTGTGATCCCTTGTAGGAGGAGAGGTGTTCTGGTTTTAGGTGTTTTCATCCTTTTTGCACTGGTTTCTTCCCATCTTTGTGGATTTATCCACATCCACCTGTCGGCTTTGTAGTTGTTGACTTTCTGATTGGGTCTCTGAGTGGACGTCCTGTTTGTTGTTGATGAAGTTATTTCTGTTTCTTAGTTTTCCTTTTAACTGTCTGACCTCTCTGCTGTAGGACTGCTGAGGTCCACTCCAGACCCTGCTTGCCTGGGGATCACTTGCAGCAGCTGCAGAACAGTAAAGGTTGCTACCGTTTCTTCTGCTTTGTCCCAGAAGGATACCTGCCAAATATCAGTCTGAGCTCTCCTTTATGAGGTGACGCTTTGGATATATGGGGGTCAGGGAGCTGCTTGAGGAAACAGTCTGTCCTTTATATTAGCTCAAGTGCTGAGCTGTGAGCTCCATTGTTCATTCAGAGCTGCTGGGCCAGTAAATTTATGTCTGCAGCAGCAGAACTCATAACCCCCTTTTTTTTCCCCAGGTGTTCTGTCCCAGGGAGTTAGGGCTTTATGAGTTTCTGCGGTGCTGCTGCCTTTTTTTTTCCCCTCAGGGCTGCCCTGCCCATAAGGAGGCAGCCTAGTCACTCTCAGCCTGCAGAGACTTCACTGAGCTGCTGTGGGCTCCGCCCAGCTGCCGTGTGAACTTCCCTGCAGTCCTGTTTATACGGGTGTAGTTAGAACTGCTACGGTGATGGTGGCCCGCCTCTGTAATGATGGACTCTCTCTGTAATGGTGAGTTGCCTCGGCAATGGCGGGTTGCCTCAGCAACAGCAGGCTGCCTCAGGAATGGCGGACTGTCTCCGTAATGGTGGAGTGCCTCAGTAATGGCAGATGCCCCTCCCCCACAGAGCTGGACTGTCCCAGGTTCAGCTGTGCTTGCTGTGAAACTCTCAACCCAGAGCATTTTCAATTGTTGTTTTTTTGTTTTTGTTTTTGATTTTGTGGGGGTGGGACCAGCCGGGCCTGATCTCCTGGCTCCCTGCCTCAGAGCCTTTTGTTTTTTAGTTGGACAGTTGGCTCTCTCCCAGGTGGTCCTGTTCGCCTGTTGAATAGGCGCCAGGATCTGTGTGATTTCCCGTGCGGCGACCCACTGCGCTGGCTGAAACCGCGGCTCTGAGATTCGTGGCGCTTTTTTGCCCAGGAATCGCCTGGCCTCCTCCCTGTTTCAGCTCCCCTTGCTGGCCAGGTGGGAACACAGTCCCATTTACTCTGCACTGGGAGCCGCTGCGCCAGGGTGCAGGCAAAACAGCCGCGCCGGCCAAAACAGCTGCCCTGGCGACCCGTGGGGCTCCTCTGCCTGGGAATTCCTGGTCTGTGGGCAATAAAAATCCATCTGGAAATGTGGCATCCACTCACCCTCTGCACTTTCACTCGGAGCTGCAATCCTGAGCTGCACCTAACTGGCCATCTTGGAACTTCCTTCATTTCTTCCTAAGTGTTAGTCTTATGTCCCCAAGGAGATTGTAAGCACCTTGGAGGCAGGAATCATATTTTATATTCCTGGGGCCTCACATCATTTGAACATAAAATTTGGCAGATATTAAGAGCTACTTAGTGATTGATTTATTGAACTTGAAATCTGAAACTACTAATTCTAGAATTGTTGCTGTATATTTGCATATTTTGGGGGCTTTTTGAGTAAAAATACTGTAGGTAGCTATATTCTTTTCACCTACTTCCATAAACTATCAAAGTTTATGTCTCACATATCAGGTATTGAGTTAATCAGTTATTTTAGGAAGAAAGATTTTGGTGAAGGAAAGTTGACTTCTTTACTCCATCTTCCTGCTTTATGTATTTGGAATTTTTCATGAGACATGACTAAAGAAAGTAGAAGGAGAAACAAAGATCTAATATTTAAATTATTCACTAGGCCTTCACAGGTTTGGGATGTAGATTTGCTCAACAGATAGAGGTAGATCAACATGGCAAATTAAAAATTATATCTAAGGTTTAATTCACATGTTGTATGACAGTCTTACTCTTCTATGTCAACCATAGGCCTCTACCTTAGCATTTATTGTCTCTGCTCTTCTAAGTTCTCTCCTTCTAAGTCCTTGGCCAGACATCTGGGACATTGGCCACTGCAGGGAAATCTATACATATTCTCACCTTGGGCTGTTTCTCTTTCCACAAAAAGTGAATGATTAAATTCACTGCTCATAGCTCTGCCCATTGGAAGGAATTTCCCTTTTTGCTCTTTTTCAAGGCCACTTCTATATGTGTCTGTAGTGCAGGCATCATCCATTCCGGCCCAGGTAATGAGCCAACCCATCCGTCACCCATGCTTGGACTTTTCCCTCATCTTCCAGTTGTTTCAGTGTTGCCTATCATAGAATCATGACGGCAAGCCAGTCCCAAGTGCTTCTCTTATCACCTGTTTTATCAGACCACATCTAGTACCACTTGTGTTAGTTAATCCAGGTCCTCCAAGAAGCCCCTTCAAAGATTTTCCTAGGGAAAATGCCTTTGAGAAAAAATGGGGACGAAGAACAGAGGCTGGAGAGCCATCATACCCCATGCAATTCTGACCATGAGGGAAGGAAAGAGAAAAGGAAGCTGGGTGGAAGCATCATAGACTAGTGTGCAGGCCTATGGAAATCCAGCAAGAGACCACTGGGGAGTCCATGAGGCAGGGTTGCCTGAAGGAGAAGATCCCTGTAACCTAAGGTCAAAACTGCTTTAGCATCACTGTGCCTATGGGAAGCATGATGTCAGCTTAAACATGGTGATGGATTTCAAAGAACAGCTGGAGCCCTCAGTCAATTACACTTTCTCTAGTTCAAATTCTGCAAGGTACATTGTCATGGCCACCAAATTAATGTTTCTAAAAAACACATAAATTCTAAGCAATCTCAAATCACAATTCAGAATAGAATGGTCTGCAGCAACTCAGGCGTTCTATTTTCTTATGATAAGGGGATTTATGGGCAGAAATTAAAATGGACAATTTTAAAAATTGTCAAATAATAGTGGTTAGATAACGACTATTAGCCAAAACTGTAATTGGAACAAAATCTTCTCACCTCTTGCTCTCGTGGACGTTTGGGTTTTTCAAATATCTTTGTCATTACTTGTGATTCACCTGCTTAGCATATTCCTGTTCATCCATTAAGCCTCTGGCTCTCTTGCCTTCTTCCAGTGAGGCTCCATGGTATTGCAATCTTAACTGTGTCTATGTCCCACTAGACTGTATGGTTTTGAGGTCAGGAATTGTGCAATGTATGGTTTGTTGTTGTATATAACACATGGTGTAATCCCTGGTACTTATTATGCATTCAGTTCATGTTTGTTAAACAAATGCATGGAATCATTGCATATAGGCACTACCCTATTTATAACAAATTGAAGAAATGATAAAATCCATTGTTATTACAGATATTTGTATGATATGGAACAGGCCTAATTTTCTATTATGTGGTTTGGCTTCTGAAAATTTATTTACTCAATTCCTTTCTGGAGTTAGATTCACATGCACCCATATTACATGAATATATTCATGCCATCTCAGAGATCCTTAGGATGACAAAAACAAACCACAAAACATATAATGGCTATTAATGTTCCCCAAAACCCAGCAGGTATAAGCAGTTGTTATTCACATTGTTCATTTTGTAAGCAACGTAGGAACTCTGCATTTAAATAGGAAAATTAAGTGAATTCTAAAATCAGAAGCTAATATATTTTGGATTGTTATTTTAAAAAGTTTAAAGGATACATGTATATGTCTGTAGGTTTTCTGGAGCCTCCAAATCAGGGATGCCAGGCATCCCAGAGTGTCACTAAAGTGACAGGCAGCATGAACTTGGCTCAGATGTGTTTCCTTGATTTAGGAGTAGATAGCGATGGTAGAACAAGAGTGATTCAATATTTAAAAGTATTTTCTTCTGACATAGTAATTAACCTGCATCCATGACATGATTTTTCCCTCTTTACTTATTCTTAGCCTGTGACACTAAACTCTCCTGCTAGGGAATCAGCACCAGGACTACCTTTGAAATGTACGTGGTCTGCTGCAGGGATGCATTCATTTGGCTTCTGCCTCTATACTATCTTTGGTCACCTTTCTCATCTTTCTCTTACTATTCCCAATTCTTGTCCATATGCCAGCCTGCTGGCTATGCAGAATTCTCACTCTGGCATTCCTCTAATACTTGGCATCTCTGGCTGGAGCTCTCATGCTGCATGCTTCTTGTTGCTCTCTGGAGGCCTTATTCTATAGGAGCTGCTCTCAGCAAGCTGTCAAGTTAGAAAGGAAATAATGAATCATTAGCTGTAGAGTCAATGTCTGATAAGGCTTAATGTGCCAGCCCTAATGGTAGTTTGCATTTTCTTCTGGGAATAATTATTTGAAAACTGAAAAAAAAAAAAAAAAAAATAGTACCGGGATCTCCCAGTTTACCTACCTTCCCCAACACCGTGGATGCCAAAATCCACGGAGGCTCAAGTATCTTATATACAATGGTATAATATTTGCATGTAGTTTTGGACATTATTCTGTATACCTTATCATATCTAGATTACTTATAATACTGAATATAATGTAAATGCCATGTAAATCGTTGTTATGCTTCATTGTTTTTTAAATTTATTTTTTCATTTCTTCTTAAAAGACTTTAATCCATACTTTCTTGAATCTGTGGAGGCAGAACCCATAGATACCAAGTGTTATCTAAGGACTGTGTTTAAGGTCTAAGGTACAGGATAATGTAGATTTGGGGGATAAATAGAGTTTTCTGATATAAAGAATGCTACCATTGAAGCTGTTTACAATTTAGGACCATCAGTGAATTGTTATGATAATCCAATAAAAAATCAAATAAAAATGAGTGAATATTTTTAAAAATTATGTGACTCATTTTATTTTTGAGTGACTTGACAGCTACAGTCACATTAATTATGCACATAAATATAGCATTAGCTGTTTCTTAGGAAATTTGAATTTAATTAAACATGAAAGCCAAAAAAAAATCTTTGTTTTATTAGTGCTTTCCCTTCAATTATCATAGTAAAGAGATAATCTCTTAGCAAAAAAAAAAAAAACAAACACTAAAAAACTTTTACAGTTAAAGCATACATGTCCAATTTCCAACCTTCTAAACTATCATTAAAACATTTATTTTATTTTCCTTCATTCTTTGCTGCAAGGAGTTATTTAAAACTAAACCCAAAATACCCACCCCATAGCTCATCTAACCTGCATATAAATAGAGAATATATGTCAACTTTCAACTTGCAAATTCACCAAGCAAAGATAAACTTTAATGATTTCAACTCTAGGAAGGAAATGTTTTAATCACCATAAAAATAGTGTTATTGGAAAAGCAATCTGTTTTACATCTTAATATTAGTAGCATAATTTGTGCTAGTATTATAGTTTTTCATAAACCTAAGAAAGTGACTTGTTTAACCTTATTATTGGATACAAATAAACATGTTTTTAAGGTACAGTATAGTTTAGTGTGTAATGTGTATCAAGGATGAAGCAAAGAGAAGAAAATAACTCATTAAAAGTGTCACTTGTTACTGCAGCAATAATCAATAGAGTATTAAACGTCACATTTTATTGCAATGAATGGGGAATAAACATGAAGACCACAGTGCACTGTTGTAAATGGTATGGCTTGTAAATGTCAGCGAGAACTTATTTAACACTAAAAGGCTGTAAGAATTTGCAAAGGTAGTTTTAAAATTCTTCCAAGATAGCTGAAAGTTACATGAAGAAAGGGCAGCTATATATAGCATGCACACACAGGTAATGTAAGATATTAATGGATGAAAAGGAACCAAACTCAATTCTAATTGGAGGGTTCATTATATTTGATATTCTAGAAAGAGCATGTATTGAAGCCTGGAAGTTTGGCATTATGAATATTTTATTGCATATCTTTATATTCATATAATGCAGGCTTTCTTTTCCAATGTAAGCAGTGTATGTGTATAGGTAGAGAACAAAGAAAAATCTTACAGATTAATACAGTTGAAAATCCATCATTCAGGTAAGTTGTAATCTCTTTCTGGAAAACTTTCTTTTAAAATTTATAATCTGCAACATCTCTTTGCATAAGATTTCCATCTCTTCATCCAAGCAAGTTAAATTTGTCTGTTTGATTTATTTATGTTGCTCTATAAACCTGATAATTGATAGGAAAGATTCTTGGAAATGTTTAAAGTCCCTCATTTTTATAGGCACAGAGTTTCATGTAGCACAATCAGAACATTCTGACATGGAAAAAATAATCAACGTATGTGACGTAGTTTGGCTCTGCGTCCCCACCAAATCTTACCAAATTTTAATAATTTTCACATATGAAAGGTGGGATCAGGTGGATATAATTTATCAGGGGGGCAGTTTTCCTCATGCTGTTATTGTGTTACTGAGTGAGTTTTCATACGATCTGATGTTTTTATTAATATAAGTCGCTCAGAGCATCTCTCTCCTGCTGCCATATGAAGAAGGATATGTTTTCTTCCCCTTCTGCCATGAATATAAGTTTTCTGAGGCCTCCCAAGCTATACAGAACTGAGTCAATCAAATCTCTTTCCATTATAGTTACCCAGTCTCAAGTATGTCCATATAGCAGTGTGAGAATGAACTACTACAGTATGTTAACAGGAACCCTGGTGGCTTAACTCATTGGGAAAATGAACAGCATGGTTACAAAACTCATATTTGAGAGAGGTTTGGTCATTATCAAAGCAAAATTCTCTTTCACGGGGCTAATTTTAGTTTCTCTCCATGGACTTATTTTGAGGTGAAAACACCAGAGAAACTCCATGGAAAATTTAGGTCTTTTGTTCTGAATATGCTATAGCAGTTAAAAATGCAATATTACTCTTTTCCCAAGTTTAATTTAGCATTCCTCATAAGAACAAAAAATTATCATAGTATATTAGTCCATTTTTATATTGCTATGAAGAAATACTCAAGACTGGGTAATTTATAAAGAAAAGAAATTTAATGGACTCACAGTTCCACATGGCTTGGGAGGCCTCACAGTCATGGTGGAAGGTAAAGGAGGAGCAAAGGCTTAAATGGTGGCAGGCAGGAGAGCATGTGAAGAGAAATTGTCCTCCATAAGACCATCAGGTCTCATGAGACTTATTCATTATCATGAGAACAGCATGGTAAAATCCTGCCCCATTATTCAATTACCTCCCACCTGGCCCCTCCCATGACACATGGGGATTATAGGAGCTACAATTCAAGATGAGATTTGAGTGGGGACACTGCCAAACCATATCATCCCACCTCTAGCCCCTCCCAAATCTCATGTCCTCATATTTCAAAACCAGTGATGCCTTTCCAACAGTCCCCCAAAGTCTGAACTCATTTGAGCATTAACTCAAAAGTCCATAGTCCAGTCTCATCTGAGACAAGGCAAATCCCTTCCATCCATGAGCCTGTAAACTCAAAAGCAAGTTAGTTACTCCCTAGATACAATGAGGGTACAGGCATTGGGTAAACACACCCTTTCCAAATGGGAGAAATTTGTCAAAACAACGTGGTTATAGGCTCTCATGCAAGTCCAAAAAGCAATAGGGCAGTTATTAAACCTCAAAGTTTAAAAATCATCTCCTTTGACTCCATGTCTCACATCCAGGTCATACTGATACAAGAGGTAGGCTCCCATGGCCTTGGGCAGCTCTGCCCCTGTGACTTTACAGGGTATAGCTCCCCTCCTGGCTGCTTTAACAGGCTGGCATTGAGTGTCTGTGGCTTTTCCAGACACATGGTACAAGCTGTCAGTGGATCTAGCATTCTGGGATCTAGAGGATGGTGGTCATCTTCTCACAGCTCCACTAGGCAGTGCCCCAGTGGGGACTCTGTGTGGAGGCCCAACCATACATTTCCCTTCTGCACTGACCTAGCAGAGGTTCTCCACAGGGCCTTGCCCCTGCAGCAAACTTCTGCCTGGACATCCAGGCATTTTCATACATCCTCTGAAATCGAGGAGAGATTCTCAAATCTCAGTTCTTGACTTCTGTGCACCCACAGGCTCAACAGCACATGGAAACTGCCATGGTGTGGGGCTTGCACCCTCTGAAGCAATGGCCTGAACTGTACCTGGGCACATTTAGCCATGGCTGTAGTGGCTAAGACATAGGGCAGTATGTCCCTAGGCTGCACACAGCAGCAGGGCCCAGGGCCCAACCCAGGAAACCATTTTTTCTTCCTAGGCCTCTGGGCCCGTGATGGGAGGGGCTGCAATGAAGGTCTCTGACATGCCCTGGAGACACTTTCCCCATTGCCTTGGTAATTAACATTTGACTCCTTGTAACTTATGCAAATTTCTGCAGTCAGCTTGAATTTCTCCTCAGAAAGTGGGTTTTTCTTTTCTATTGCATCATCAGGCTGCAAATTTTCCAAACTTTTATGCTTTGCTTCCCATTTAAATGATAAGTTCCATTTCTAAATCATATTTTTGTGAATACATACAACTGAATGCTTTTACCAGCACCGAAGTCACTCTTGAACTCTTTGCTGCTTGGAAATTTCTTCTGCCAGATACTCTAAATCATCACTCTCAAGTTCAAAGTCCCCTCCATTTTCAGGGAGGTGCAAAATGCCACCAGTCTCTTTGCTAAAGTACAGCAAGAATCACCTAGCTCCAGTTCCCAAAAAGTTTCTCATCTTCATCTGAGAGTACCTCAGCCTGGAATTTTTGGTCAAAGTCATTCAACAGGTCTCTAGAAAGCTACAAACTTTCTCACATCTTCCTGTCTTCTTCTGAGCCCTCCAAATGTTCCAACCTCTGCCTGTTACCCAGTTCCAAAGTTGCTTCCACATTTTTGGGTATCTTTATATCAGTGCCCACTACCAGTACCAATTTACCTTGTTAGTCCATTTTCATACTGCTGTGAAAACATACCCAAGGGTGGGTAATTTATAAAGAAAAGGAGGTTTAATGTACTCACAGTTCCACATGGCTGGGGAGGCCTCACAAGCATGGTGGAAGGCAAAGGAGGAGAAGAGATGTACATGGCGGCAGGTAAGAGAGTTTGTGTAGGGGAACTACCCTTTATAAAACCATCAGATCTCATGAGACTTATTTACTATCATGAGAACAGCACAAGAAAAACCAGCCTCCATGATTCAATTAGCTCCCACTGGGTCCCTATTACAACACATGAGGATTATGGGAGCTACAATTCCAGATGAGATTTGGGTGGGGACACAGCCAACCCATATCACATAGTATTCAGGCTTGTCTTATGAGTTAGAAAAAGAGGAGGTGGGAACTGATATATATGTTGTCAGCTCAGCTCCCAATAAGCACAATTCTGCAGAAGCTTCCAAATACATCACAAGGTTAGCAGTCCAATTCTTCATATGAATGAATGCAATAATTTAGCACCTCTTTTTAAGTGGCCAGAACAACTGTCACTGCCAACACAAGGACAATCTTCACGACATACAGTTACCCTCCATTTCTAATAATTTCTGAAACATGGTAGAGTATTCGGGATTTTATTTCAGATTCCATAACTGCAAGTCATAACAATAGAATAGAAAGTTCATTTTCACACAATGCTTAGAATTAAATAATGACAACTTAACAAAATATAGGAAGCAAGCCCAAAGTAGAGTAAGAAAAATACTAGATGATAACAATAATGAAAACAGTGCTATGTGTGATGCATTGTATTGAGATCTTTATACATGTTGTATGGGTTTCCCATTGCTGGTGTAACAAATTACTACAAATTTGATGGCTTAAAATGACACAGATTTATTGTCCTACAGTTCTGGGGGTTAGAAGTCTATAATGGTCACAGGGCTGTGTTCCTTCTGGATGATCTAGGGAGGAATCTATTCCCTTGGCTTTTTCAGTCCCTCAAAGCTCCCCCTATTCTGTGGCTCATGAGCCCTTACACACTCTGATCTCTGCTTTAATCATCACATCTCATTCTCTGAACTTGACCATCAAGTCTCCCTTTTATAAGGGAGGGTCAAGTTCAGAGACCCTTTTATAATTCACATTAAAGTCTTGTGAATTCAATGGACTCACCCAGATAATCCAAGATACTTTCCTTATCTCAAGATCTTTACTTTAATAGCATCTTCAAAGTCCCCTTTTACCTGTAAGGTAACAAATTCCCAGGTCTGGGGACTGTGACATAGATGTCTGTGGGGACCATTATTTTGCCTACCACACATGGATATTGTGGAAATGTGTTATTTCTGGCCCTGTTGTATATCCATTTTGACCTTTGTTACCTATTGCTTTGATATTAGGGGAGGGGAGTAAGCCAACTTAATTACTAGATATTCAGGGAACATGAATGATGCTATTTTGCCAAGATCTTTGAACTCCATCCCAACAAACATTTCTTTCACATATCTAATACTTCATAACATTGATTCCGGCATAAAGCAATTAATTTTAATTTCTTTTTTCACTCAATTCCAACATGCATGTTTCTTGCAAACGTACAAATGAGCTGTGAAATGGTAGGATTACTAGAAAATCCTAGTTGTTTCTCAGAGAAGCAACATTCTGAAGAATTGATTCATAGGCAAGATGATACTGTTATGGTTGCTTAGGGGGAATATATTTCTACTTGAGAGATGATATTGTAACTATTGAATTATCTCTGAGAAGAAAGATCATACAGTGGAATCACAGTGAAATCATGACAAGATGACGCCTTTCACCATCCTGCTCATCTTACATTGACAGGGCTGTGCTT
The DNA here is from genome assembly GCF_030222135.1 of Aotus nancymaae. Lineage (NCBI taxonomy): Eukaryota > Metazoa > Chordata > Mammalia > Primates > Aotidae > Aotus > Aotus nancymaae. Next base: position 30,340,095 of record NW_026988435.1, read on the forward strand.
TAACTTAGAGACATGGTGTTTATGCTGCTTTTGGAGAAAAATAAAGTTGAAAATTACCTAGAATCCTTTGTTCTGAGGTATCATTTTCTATTCAGCTTTCTACACTGACATTTCACAATAATAAAATTCTAAGCAATCATGCCACTGCCTTCAAGGTAGCTAAACCATGATCTAATGAAATTTACCTACTAAAGTTTGGTTTTATGAATAAAAGAGGTCAGTACATAGATCTATACTCTCCAAATTTCATGTTCTAGTAAAATCGTTTAAGTGAGATGTATTTATAACATGAAAATAACTGTTTCCATTTTGTATTGGAACAATGGATTTAAAATCTTATATTTCAGGCCTCAGTCACAAAGACAATTTCATACCTTTTTGTAATTATGACCAAGGCTTTGCCAGGTTAACGGTTTCTCTCCTTTTACTAAAGGCCAGATCTCTTCACATGTGTCCTGGGCCACTCTTCTCCTGTCCTCAGGGACTTTAACTCTTGAACTATCTTGTCTTGATAATGCATCTTTAAATATTCCATCTCTACTGGATAATTTTTTTTAGGAGATGTATAACCTGCGCTATCATTAACTTTAAAAAATAAAATGAAACTAAAAGATAAATAAAGTTTCCCCTTGATGTCTGTCTTTCCAATACAAATTTTCTCCATTCCCTTATAGCCAAATGTCGTCAAAGGGTTGTCTATCCCCACGGTGTCATGAGCGAGGTGCACTACACTTTTAAACAATCAAATCTCTCAAGAATTCACTCATTATTGTGAGGAGAGGACCAAGGGGCTGGTGCTAAACAACTCATGAGAAATCCACCCACATGATTCAATCACCTACCACCAGGCCTCACCTCCAATACTGAGGATTACAATTCAACATGAGATTTGGGTGGGGACATATATCCAAACTATATCAACTATATCGTAGGGATTTTCCGCAGTTCTTAAATCTCATGTAAATGGCATCCTTCTGCAGCTTGCTTTGTTCGCTTAACAATGAATGTGTTTTTGTGATTTTTCCGTGATATATATATATATATTTATGTGTGTGTGTGTGTGTGTGTGTGTATATATATATATATATTTGTGTGTGTATGTGTGTGTGTATATATATATATATATATATATATAGAGAGAGAGAGAGAGAGAGAGAGAGAGAGAAAGATAAATATATATCTGGCTTGCTCATTTTCCACTGCTGTCTAGTATTTCATTGTTTGAGTCTGTAATAATGTACTTATGCTTCCTCCTCTAGAAGAATATTCAGGTTGTTATTAATTTTGCTGTATGAAAACAAACCATGCTGCAAAAATGTTCTTGTAAATTTTCTTAGGCATTACTCTAGTGAGCAGAATTCCCAGGTTGTAGGGTATGTGTATATTCAGGTTTACTAATCAACTTAACATGACATCGCAAAGTAACTTTCCAAGGTGAAAACACTTAGTTTATTGTCTTTGTTGAGTCTAAAAAACTCACTGTGGTCCCTCTGCTATTTTTAATTTTGGAGTGAGATATTATCTTCATCCTGGCTTTATCAGTGAGAATTCTCTCCTGCCAGAATGGAGGGTGTGTCAGGTACTCAAGTGTATCATCTGCCAGAAACACTTTGTATGTTAATTTCTCAAATTTATGAGTTTTTAGTAAATCCATATCCCTAAATCCACAATATGGTGATTATAAATTCTCAGGTGAGATCCTTCCCTTCCTCAAGACCCAGTAGAGACAGGCAAGATTTCTTATTGTTAAATATTTTTCTCCCAATCCGTCTGTTTTATGAGGGGAAGCTTTTTGAGGATCATTCTGTTATGCAATTTTGGGTTTCATTTTCAGTTCACTTGGCCGTCTTCATAGACTTCTCTCTTGTTCCTGTGTGGTTTTCTAGACTAAGCCCTTTTGTTACTGAGACTGGCAAGCTCATTGCCAGGGCAGCGATAGGATGCATCTGTGTTTGCATCCTAGGTATTTCCCTTGCCTTCTCGGAAATTAGCCCTTCTTTTCAACAATATTTGTAATATTTTATTCAGCAGTTTGTAGCACAAGGTAGACTCATCTATTATAGACTTTGTAGCATGAGGCAAACTCATCTACTGTCAGAGACTACATACAATCATAAAAGATGTTAAGTCCTAATTTTTCTCTTTAGCTAGCTTTCTCTTTTAAATTCTACCTGACTTCCCCATTTAGATGAGAGAATGTTTTGTGTAAATGGAAAAGTTTAACGTGTTGAGCTTAACATATCCAAAACTAGAGTCCTTTAATATGTCAAGCTTAACACGTGCACAATTAGTCTCTTGGCTCTTATAATGTGTGTACTAGTTAGGGAGTTCCAGGAAATTAGAACCAATAGGATGGATGGATGGATGGATGGATAGATAGCAGGATCGATTGATCGATCAATCAATAGATAGATAGATAAATGGATGAGTGACAGATAAATAGATGGAGATTTATTATGGAAATTGGCTCATTGGCTCAAGTGATCACATGGTTGTAGAGGAGGAGAGATCCCACAATATGCTGTCTATAACAGGAAAGCCAGTGGTTCTATTCATCCCAAGTCTGAAGGTCCAAGAACCAAGAGCACTAAAGTCTAAGAGAAAGAATTGATGTCTCAGATTAAAAAGAGAGAGAGAGAATTGATCTTCCACTGTCTTCTCATTCTACTGGGGACCCTCAACAGTTTTGGATGATGCCTGTCTACATTGGTGAGGGCTTCTTTATTCAGTCTTATTTACTCAAATGCTAATCTTCTCTGGAAACATCATCACAGACACACCCAGAAACAATGTTGTATCAGCTCTCTGGGGTATCCTTTAGCCCAGTCAAGCTGACATCTTGCTTTTCTTTCTCTTTGCCACTTCTAAGTCAATGTTGTCATAATTTACCTAGTTGTTTAGGCCAGAAATATGAGTGTCTTTTTGACTGTCCACTTCTGCTTATCTCTATAGTTGATCTATTACCAGTTGTACTGGATTTTATCCTAAAAACATACATGCTGGTTCCTGGTCTGTCTGAATTTTTCAGGCCTCAATGTAAGCTGCCTTCCAGTGGGACTTGTCAGTGGGAGTCACTGTAGGGTCATCAACAGCAGGAGAGATCTATAAATCTCTTGTCTTGTGTGGCATTCTTTGCAATAGCTTCCTCACCTCCCTGGCTTCAGCTCCTTCTGGATTGGCCCATCATGGTTCCCACTTCTACCAGATGACTCAGTGTTGGATTCTGCTAATATCACCTCCAACCTTTAGTCCTCCAGACTTAGGGTGCTGGTGTTTGCTTGATGTTATCTCATTGTCTCACCACCCACTATGTCTAACTTCTTTTCCATCCCATTGTAGGGAAAATCAATTCTTTGTATTAATGTTTCTCATTTTAAGATACTTAGAGTGGATTCTGCTTTTCTGGTTAGACTCTAACTGGTACAGTATGTTTTCCCTCCTGATTTATTGCCAGGGAGCCTTCCAACTTGTATCCTTGCTTTCATTCTCAACTCTCCAGTCCACTCATTTTACTGTAAATTAGCTCATGCCATTGGATTTTCACTGCGTTTAGAATGAAATGTGAACTTCCTGACAAGAAGTATAGGCATACTTACAGCTTTTCAATCTCAACCTGTACCGCACATCCCCACTCAATATTTGGTAGCTCTGCAGCTTCTGGTCCTTTGTCTTCTACTGAAAATAACAAGTCCTTTTCTACTTCTGAAAAGTAGAAAACTTTCCACTTCGCACATGCAATTCCCTCTGCTTAAAATGCTATTCCCGTCTGAGTCATAACTGAGGCTGATTCATCTTTTGGGCCTCAGTTTGAGTCACCTCCTCACAAATTTCTTTCTTTCTTTTTTTTTTTTTTTGAGATGGAGTCTCAATTTGTGGCCCAGACTGAAGTGCAATGGTGCAATCTTGGCTCACTGCAGCCTTTGCCTCCCAGGTTCAAGTGATTCTCCTGCCTGAGCCGCCTGAGTAGCTGGGACTACCAGTGTGTGCCACCACAGCCAGCTAATTTTTTTCCCAGTGGAGACAGGGTTTCACTATGTTGGCCAGGCTGGTCTTTAACTGCTGACCTAAAATGATCCACCTTCCTCAGCCTCCCAAAATGCTAGGATTACAGCTGTGAGCCACCGTGCCCAGTCCCTCACAAATATTTGATTACTCAAACCAAAGTACACCTGCTTGTTACTGGCTTTCAGAGCACCTTTTGCTTCCTTGAGTGTTATCACAGTTTGAAATTATCTACTTACGTATGAATTCATCGGTTCAGTGTCATTCTCTGCAAGGTTGGGAGTTCTGTGAATCTGGATTCAAGATGGGTCTGTTTCCCACTGTTACCTCTGTAGTCAGCAATGTCTGACACTGAGAAGATGCTCCATCAGTATTTGGAAATGCAGGTTAAATGCAACAATAGAGGGATTCTTAAAGTTTATTTTTTAAAGTACATTAATAAATAATTAGTTTGGATTTGAAGTTGAACACACCAGAGAATAGCTCGTAACTGTGTGCAAACTGGATGGCACTTTTCTCACCGATCTGAGGCAGGATTTGATTTGCCTTCAGGTTGCCTAAGCAGCACGCTTTGCTCTTTTGCCTGGGTGCTTTTCATGAACGGTTGCATCTGATACCTTTAGAAAGTAAAATGAAACAAGAGAAGCACTGGAGCGAACTCTTTCTGAACGTAAAAGGATTTTCTGGGTCGAAAAAGAGGCCCTTTTCAAGAAATCCGCAGGAAAGCGTGGTTTCCTTACCCATTTCCATGATTCTTCTTCTCAGCAGGCTCTCCTAAAAATAGTTGCCATCTGTGGCTAAGAGCACTGCAGACTGCAGACCCGAGGCGGGGCAAAGGTGGATGTTTGAGGGAGGGGCTGCCGTGCAGGTCTGGCTGGAAGGAAGAAACCATCAGCAGGCTGAACATCAAATGCAACGAGCTGTGATTTAGTTAAGAAATTCCATTTAAACATCAGACACATGTAACGACACCTTTAGGACTCACATAAAATTTTATTTCTTACTGATATCCTTCCTTGAGCACAGAAGACCAAATATACCGTGGTCTATAATTATCTACCTTTCTTTCTGTTTGAACAATGCCTTGTTGCCTAGGAACTGAGGTGATAGGTATGCCATAAATACATGCTCAAATCAGCGTTCTTTTTTTTTTTCTGGATCAATTTTTTTTTTTCATACTGCTTCTATTGTTATGAAGTTCATTAAAATACATTCCTATTCTGAATTTGTTTGTTTGGAATATGTGCATACTGTATATGCCCAATTAAGTATGAATAAAATATTCCCGTTTCCACTTGCCTGTCATTTCATTATCTGACATAACTTGGCTTCTATGGAAAACAACTATTTGTGTATTATGGAAGTGTATACAGTTAAAAAAGTGATTAGTATTCTATCAGCTGGAACTCTTCTAACTGATAACTTCTCCCACACGTAATGCAATGAAAACTGGTATTTATGATGATGATAGTGAAAAACAAGCAATTATCACAAAATTAGTGAATCAATACAATCCCATAATTTTATGTACCTAAGAACTGAGCCTCTTACAGATGATCTGTCCCCAAATTTCATGGTTAGTGACAACTCTGGGACTGGAATTTGAATTTTCTGATACCCATGCCAATCAATGTACTCACCATCTTATTCCCTTGCCTAAAATTTCCTTCTATCTACAAGTTTGTTGATTGTAAACTTACAGATCTGTCAGTGCCAGAAAATGATCTCTGGTTAATATAAAAAGCACTTTTTAAAATTTTAAATTTTTTGCATTTATATTTCAGTAGGTTTTTAGAGAACAGGTGGTGTTTGGTTACCAGAATAAGTTCTTTAGTGGTGATTTCTGAGACTTTGGTGCACCCATCACCTGCACAGTGTACACTGTACCCAATGTGTAGTCTTTTATCCCTCACCCCTCTCCCACCATTTCCCCTGAATCCCCAAAGTCCATTGTATCATTCTTATGTCTTTGTGTCCTCATAGCTTAACTCCCACTTATGAAAAAGAGCATACGATGTTTAATTTTCTATTCCTGAGTTACTTCCCTTAGAATAATGCTCTCCAATTCCATACAGATTGCTGCAAATGCCATTATTTTATTCCTTTCTATGGCTGAGTAGTAGTCCATGGTGTGTGTGTGTGTGTGTGTGTGTGTGTGTGTGTGTATGTAGACATTTGGGCTGGTTCTATATTTTTGCAATTACCAATTGTGCTGTTATAAACATGCATGTGCAAGTGTCCTTTTGTATACTGTGAATGTCAAATGCATTTTAATATCTCAGCCCTTTATCTTGATACTTAGTCACAGTGCTTGTTCATTTAATAAACTCTGATGACAAGCCTCTTTCAAGTCTTCTACATCATCAGAAATCAGGTATACTGAATATTAGTCTTCTTTTTCAAACCTTCATTATATTATAGTTGCCCACAAACAGAATATATAAAAGCGTATGTAAGTCAGGAAGTGTAGTAATCACACAAACACTCATGCATTCACCATATCAGGTAAGAACTAGCATATAATATTTGTTGAAGCTAACTTTGTGTTCCTCCACCCGTTTAGTGTTAAGCAAATTTGTCATACTTCAGTCTTCAAAAATGTCTATATGTTATAGGGTACATAGTAACTCTACCCAGTGAAATTAAACGGAAAATATTCCTCCATTATACTATATTCATGCATCAATTTATGCACTGAAATGATCATTCATTCAATCCCTAATCCAGTGTTAAACCAAGCACCACTTCAGAAGATATGGAGAGATATTATACTACATTAAGTAATTAATTTTACACATTATAGAATAGACTATGTATGTATATAATCAATATCTATATTTTTTCTCAAGATATTTTAACTATTATGGAAGGCTAGATATTCAACAGGACATTATACATGTCTTTCATTTTTAAGTACTAACATTAATAATATGCACCAATTGCTGAATGCTTACTCCTTGCTAGGCACACTATGATCACTATGTCATTTAATATTATGACAACCTTTTGAAGTAGTTTATCACTTGGACCATTTGGCTGTGACAAGCACCACAAAATCTCAGTAGTTTAACAAAGAGAGATTTATTTCTTACTCATCTCTCAGTCTCTTTTCTTTAAGCAGTGATTCAGGGATGCAGGCTTCTTCTTCCATTGGACCATTTACATGCTGCTGGCCAACCAGTGAAGAAAGATTGCTGAAGGGCTCATGGGACATTTTTAGAGGCCAGGTCTGGAAATGACATGCACCTGTTCTGCTCACATGCCATTGACTTGAATTAATAACAGCATCCATTTGATTCGAGATAAGCTGGGAAGTGTAGTCTACCTGTGTGCCCAAACAGAAAATAAAATTGTTTGGAAAACCATAGTATTTTCTCTGCCACATAAATAAAATTAGGTGCTGTTTTATTATTAATATTTTCAATTTATATTTGAGTAAGTTAAGGCTTTGAGAGATAAAATGACTTGCTTATGGTAGGTAAATTGTTGAGCTAAGATTCTCAGAAGCCACATCCTTACTCACTACACAATACTGTCTCCTAGATCTCTCTTGAACAAATCAATGTTCATTATACCAGTGGTCTATATTGTTGTAACACATTGCAGCTAATACAGAAAACGTGAGTGAATCTCCTTTAGAAATTAAATGATTGCTTAAGTATTTTTCTAAAATAAACCAGCATATCTACTTCTTGCATATTTTATTTTCTGAGTCATTGGCTTTGAGTAAATGATTTTGAATGTTCATAAATCAGATGAAAACTATTTGTTTTAACTGCCTCAGTGATAATTAATTATTGGACAGTTTGAGGTTTTAAAATTTTGCTTTGTGGAATTTAGACTCAGAGTTAAATATAACTTCCCTTAGTGATGACTAAATTAAAAGGAATTATGGCTGTCTCGTCTGCATGGATAATTGGGCCATCCACATGAGGCACTTCCAATTTTGAATTAATTATGTATTGCTTTTATCATGAACTAAGTTGGTATTTTACAACAACTTAGGACTAACTAAGGTGGTAGGTTAAAAATCTATTCATTCATTTTGATGATAGCTCCACACAATTTCTATATTGGTGCAAATGTTGAGTTCTTACAGTTGGTTGAAAATATTTTTAAAATAACCTCATATGTAAAAGTTATATGGAACAATCCTCCTTCACCTAGGAACTATATAGAATGTCCCAACTCCTTAATGGTCTCAAAATTTTTGGCACCAAGAAAGGATAATCAGAAATGAACCAAGTGTTGAGGTAAAAATCAAGTAAGCACTAAGCCCTGTTCTATTTTAGTGGAATTGTTCAATGTATCCTGGTATTGGATAAGTCCAGATTCATGATGTGACTTTTGAAATAATTGTGAGAGAAGAGCCTTGTTTTCTGTTATGTGATTTATAGAGTTGCTCTGAAAGTTTTTGTTTTGTTTTGTTTTGTTTGGGAGCGTGATAAAGAGAGCACTTTTGTCCCTAACTCGATATAGAGTTTTTCAAAAATTAGTAAGTGTCTTGTAAGGTCTTTGTTGGCAAGTGTGAGATAACTATATTGACCTGAGTGTCTCAACTCTTGAGAAACCAAAATTAGTTTACCAGAGCAAAAAATGCTTGGAAAATTGATATAAATGCTACAAAGAATTGTTGAAAAAATCTGATTTTGTACTGGATACCTCTCAGTCAAAATGGCAGAATGGTTAGGGGTTGAATTGTGACCCCCAAAAAGATAGGTTGAAGACCTATTCCATGTACCTGTGAATGTGACCTTATTTGGAAGTAGAGTCTTTGCCGATGTAATCAAGTATGACTGATGCCCTTATAAGAAGATGGAAGATTATATGAAAACAAACACACAGGGAGACAGCACCAGGTGGGCACAGATGTAGAGACTGAAGCCGTGCAGCTGCAAGCCAAGGATTGGGGAGGATTGATGGCCTCCATCAGAAGCTAGGAAGAGGCAAGGAAGTATTCTGTTACTGGAGAGGGTCCAGATCCAGACCCCAAAAGAGGGATCTTGGCTCTCATGAAAGAAAGAGTTCAGGGTGACTCCACAGAGTAAAGTGAAAACAAGTTTGTTAAGAAAATAAAAGAATAAAGAATGGCCATTCCATAGGCAGAGCAGTCCCAAGGGCTGCTGGTCACCCGTTTTGATGGTTATTTATTGATTACATGCTAAACAAGGGGTGGATTGTTCATGCCTTCTCTCTTTAGATCGTACAGGGTATCTTCCTGATGTTGCCATGGCGTTTGTAAACTGTCACGGTGCTGATGGGAGTGTAGCAGTGAGGACGACCAGAGGTCACTCTCGTTGCCATCTTGGTTTTGATGGGTTTTAGCTGGCTTCTTTATGTTTCATCAGCAAGGTCTTTGTGGCCTGTATCTTATGCTGACCTCCTATCTCACTGTATGATTTTCGAATGCCTAACCTCCTGGAAATGCAGCCCAGTATGTCTCAACTTCATTTGGCCCAACCATTTGACCATTCAAGATGGAGTTGCTCTGGTTCAAAAGCCTCTGACATTTCTATGCAAAGACTCAGAGGGAGTGTGGCCCTGTGGGTGCCTTAATTTTGGACTTCTAGTCTTCAGAACTGTGCAAAAGTGAATTTCTGTTGTTTTAAACCACCCAGTTTGTGGTACATTGTTACAGCAGTTCTAGAAAACACATAGAGACGGCTGCAAGTCAAACATGCAAAAGGGAAAGCTCTTTTCATTTATGTGTTTCTCGTTTCTCTAAGGGTTGGAGAATATCTACCATGGGTCCAGCGACCAAAACTGTTAGGATAACCTGATAGTGTGGCTTTAGGCCCTTGCAGTGGTGCCTCAAGTAACTCCAAGGAAGTCACAAAAATCAAGTGGATTAAAGGCCTGAGTGTCCCCACTCCCTCCCCATGTTCTTATGTTAATGGGAGTGGGGCGGAATTGGCGATCAGGGGGCTGTTTGTTACAAAGTCTTTGTAGGGAATAAAATGTTTGAAAAAGTAAACAATACATCTGCTCCCTTCTTTAACAAATCCTGTCTCACTTTCTGTTACGTGCCTGTGGTCCTGTCTCCTGCCCAGGAAGCTGGGTCATTCCACTTTTTCTGACCTAAGAGAAATTGCGGAGATGAAGGAGAGTTTGGCAGTTCAGGGACTAGCAGCCTTGTGGTCAGCATCAGAACCGATACCATCGGAAAACTGCAATGACAATTGTCAGCACTAGGTGGCACCACAGCAAAGCCTGCAGACGCCCCAGTCTCCCAGGAGTGCCACAGAGCCCTGTGCTAGGAAGTTATAGGAATTCTCCTTCATCTGTGAGTGCCTCTTGCTTTCGGTAACCTGCACCTTGCCTCTCAAGCAGACGTGATGCCCACCTGTGGACTGGGGCAGAGTTCAGCCTTAGAATGGGCTCTATAGAAGCAGGCGAAAGCAAAGACATCCGGATGAAGTGTTAAGTAGAAAATAAAAGCACCCAATACCTGTGCTTCGAGTCACTTCGTGATGTCCCCACCGTCTCCGTAGCTAACACAGCCCTGCCACTTTCCCTGCCCTCCCCACCTTTGTATGTCCAATCGAACCCTTTCTACAAAAGTCCCTTGAGAATGCCGGTTGCTCTTCTAAGGATGCTTTTGATGCTCATTTTAGTTAGACATCGCCAGAAGGCACCCCACGTGATTGGCTCCATCTCACAAAATGTGACTTCTGTGCTCCCCAACCTGCCCCGTATTTATGAAAACACGTGAACTGAGTTGGTGAGATACTTCCTGGAACTTACTGCTGACCCACATTACCAAAGCCTGGTGTAGTTTTCATGGTATAAGGCAACAACTTGTACTTAAATTTGTCATTTCTCTTTATATACAAGAGAACAGGTCAGCTGCAACCTGTGTTTTAAGCACATTCAAAATACATTATAATTTGTTTTTATTTAACTGCCATCAACTTAGGTGAAAGCCGTCCTTTGTAAGGACGTTTTTTTTGGAAGGAGTTTTTTTCATTTGTGTTACATATTATACCTGTTAAGGCCTTTAAAGGTAGTTTTCCAACAATATAATAATGAAAATTGGTTTGTGTTAATGTAGTGGTAAAAATTTAGGTCTAAGGAAACACATGAATTAGGTTTCTTGAGTCAATTCGAATGCAACAAAAAAATCTAGGTTTCTTATTTTATTTATAACTCCTGCATTTTACAAATCTATCTATATGAAACTGTGGGCTTACATAAATCTGTCACTTGGTACATCAAATAGTCTAGAATTGCTTACAGTTTGGCCATTAAGATCTTTTTTAATGCAGCTGATATTTTTAGAAAATCGTATTCAAGTATAGATTGCCGGATTTTATTTAAAATTAATATTTTAAGACACAATATTCTCTTTTATTTCAGCTTTAGCTTCCTTCCCTAAACAGTAAAAATGCCCGCATAAAAATAAAATATTATGAACAGATGTAATGGCAGCTGATTCTGGGTTAAATGCGCCACCTCGTGGTGGAATAAGAAAGTTCACTCTTTAACTTTGAATTTAATGACGTTAATATGAAGTTGTCTTCTCTTTTTGTCCTTGGAAGACAGAGAAGAGACTGCTGTTGCTGGTGAAATTATCCATAAAGTGTATATAGATTCGCCAAGAAGATGTGATTTGGTGGCTTCAGAAGCCATATTTTGGGGTACGTCAGAGACTCAGCAATTGACATTGATGCCATCTGGTAAAATGTGACCAAAATTAACACCAAGTTAGTAGCCTGAAGGCTTTACCTCTTGTGTAGAAGTTTTTCCCAAGTCATTCTACATAATAAATTAATACTGCACAATTCATACCTGTACATATAGTCCAGAAGTAAATGAAATGGACAGGTGCCTGTGTGTGTGTGTGTGTGTGTGGTATGGAGATAGGAAATTGCAGCTTTGAATGTGAAACTAATTTAGTTCTATTCCCAGAAGCCTCAAATCTCCACTCCCGCTTCTCCTGCAGCATGCAGAAAAGAGGCTGGATCCCATCAGTACTTAAGGAAAGCTCACTATCACTTGCTATGGAAAATGGAAAGTTCATTCTCATCAGCTTTCTGCAGAACTTGGAGCCATCTCAGCCTACCAGAGTTAGTTCATTGAGATGGTCCCTACAGATGCTTTCTCCTTCCTTTCTCTCATAGGGAAATGCCACCCTTATACCTCTTTCTACTTCCACAAGCTTATTTTTTCTTTTGACACAGAACTTTGCAGGTAAATTTTAGGCACGTTAAATTTTAGCTAATACTTACTGCTTCCAAAATGATATCTGTTCTGGTTATCAGTTGGCCATTCTTGCATTGTAATTAAAAAATAGCCGAGACTGGGTAAGTTATAAGAAAAGAGGTTTAGTTGGCTTAAGGTTTTGTAAGGAGTACAGGAAGTACGGTGCTGGCATCTGCTTGGCTTCTGTAGAGGCCTCAGGAAACTTACAGTCATGGCAGAAGGGAAAGCGGGAGAAGGCACGTCACTTGGCCTGAACAGGAGCAAGAGAGAGAGTTCGGGGGTGAGGTGCCACAGACCTTTAAACAACCGGATTTCACAAGAACTGACTCAGTATCTCAACAAGAGCAGCAAGGGGCTGGTGCTAAACCATTCGTGAGAAATCCACCCCCATGATCCAAACACCTACCGGTAGGCCCCACCTCCAACACTGGGGATTGCAATTCAACATGAGATTTGGGAGGAAACAAATATCCAGATTATATCACCATTGCCTATATTATTGTTCTCTACCTTCAGTGAAATAGCTTCTGGCAGCAAAATGAGTCACACTAGCCCTCCTGAATTTAAGGAGAAAGGCATGTGGTTTATTAACATTTGTGTATTTTGTTGTCCTTTCCTTGAAAGTAGAAGATTCAGAAGGAAATCCCAGGCCTCCTAGTCCCTTCCCCCGTCTTTGCAAGGAGGATCAAGAGTGTAATGCCTCATGTCCAATCTCAGGAAACACATTCTTAACAGCCAATTTAAGATCTTTAGCACAGAAAAAGAAAGAAATAGTTTTGCCAAATTCATTTACCAGTAATATTTTAAAAGTGATGTTTAAGATTATGTCACATATGCAGAACATCAGATTGAGAAAATTATGACAGTGGACAGGCTGGTGGGAAACTGCAGATGAAATGTGGTGATTATAAAAAATGTAGCACCTCTAGTGCCTCAGCCACGTGCCTGGTGATATGTTAAGAGCTATTCAAGAATAAGCTATTCTAATAATCACAACTCTATAAGATGGGGCTACTAGCTTCCCCATATAATATTAAAAAAAAAATGGAGACATGGGGTCATTGTCACACGTGACTAATGTCATACAGCCGGAAAGTGGCAGAGTCGGAATTTGAACCCAGGGTCCTTCCGCCTCCAGCATTCATGTTCATCTCAATACTCTCTTAGATTTTGTGGGAACAGTAGAAGATTAATATTGCACCAAACCACTGTTACTTCAACAAAGTCAACAAAGATCTATGAACACCTATCATGTGTCAGACCTGTGATGAACCCTGAGGGCACCGAGATGGATGACCTAGTCCCAGCTGTCCAGCCTCTGATGAGTCTTTTGCAGCCTGTGAACACAGCTGTGGGAAATCTCCAACACCACACACAGCTTTCGCCCACCGGGCAAACCCAACAAATGGCGTCTAGACACCACATACCATTGAGCCGCTGCCTTGCCAGCCATGAGGTCACACAATGCACTAGTCCACAGCACGCAAGCTGCGTTGGCGGCATCTCAGGCCTGTTAATTGGGACAGGTGCAGAGTGATGACAGCGGGCCACCCATGGAGCTCTGGCATGCTGGCAAAGGCATGAGGAGCGGGAGGACAGGAATAAGAGAAAGCCTGAACTGTAGCCTGGGCAATGGTGGCTGGCAGATAAAAACATCCTTTATGCACCAAGAACTTGGTTATTTTTAGAATGGGCATTCCTTTCCTTCATCTCTAAAGCAAACAGTAAAACCTCAGGAAATGAGAGCCTATGAAAATATATGCCTACATGCAACCACCAGCCTTCCAAACTGGAAAGATAATGTGCACATACACACATGCACAGACACACATACACACACACACACACACTCTCACACTCCGATAATCCTAGTAGAAGCTGTGGATCTTTCTAGGGAGTACAGGGAGATGCTATTTCAGGGAACACTGTTTTAATAGGTTCACTTCAAATGGGTAGGTAAGAAGCAGATTTAGAAGAAGCATGTAATGAAAAAGCTGACCTTTCTAGATTCTGAAGTTACGAGCAGAATTGATCTAATGTTGTAAGTATTGGCAGCAATATTATAGGAAGACACCAAGAGGAATGAGAAAAGGTCACTTGATTATAGGGATTTACAGTATGTTATATCAGGACAAATCATTGAGAAATATCTAAAGTTTTGGTGGAAAGATGCTCATTTTTATGTGAACTAATGGATGCTAATTTTCTTTTCTTTTTTTTTTTTGAGACGGAGTTTCACTCTTGTTACTCAGGCTGGAGTGCAATGGCGCAATCTCGGCTCACCGCAACCTCCGCCTCCTGGGTTCAGGCAATTCTCCTGCCTCAGCCTCCTGAGTAGCTGGGATTACAGGCACGCATCACCATGCCCAGCTAATTTTTTGTATTTTTAGTAGAGACGGGGTTTCACCATGTTGACCATGATGGTCTCGATCTCTTGACCTCGTGATCCACCCGCCTCGGCCTCCCAAAGGCTAATTTTCTTTAAAATTTATAACTGATATTGAATCTAAATACTCAACTACATGTAACATGCATTTCTGTTATGCTCTGTTAGGATCTCAGTGGGACTTTAAGAAATAATAAGACATAGAAACATGACTGGTAATGAGAAGCTAAATACAAAAATAGTGTATATGATTTATATTATGCAACTCTTTTTTTAAGTTAGGAGGCAATCACAATTGCTTAATCTAGGTACTTGCAATTAAACCATGAATCGAGCATCAGATACCTATTGATTGTCTCCAACTCAAAAGTTCTATGTAGGCTAGGAGTGGTGGCTCATGTTTGTAATTCCAGCAATTTGGGAGGCTGAGGTGGGTGGATCATCTTAGGTCAGGAGTTCGAGACCAGCCTGGCCAACAGAGAAATGGCTCCTCCCCTAGAACCTGGAAAAGGAACCAGCCCTGGCAAAATCCCATCTCTACTAAAAATACAAAAATTAGCCAGGCATGGGGGCGCGCACCTGTAATCCCAGCTACTTGGGAGGCTGAGGCAGGAGAATCGCTTGAACCAGGGAGTTGGAGTTTGCAATGAGCCAAGATTTCGGCACCGTACTCCAGCCTGTGCGTCAGAGAAAACTCCGTTTTAAAAAAAAGTTGTCTGTAAATCAGAGATTCTTAGAACATTTTAATAAGTCACCTTCCTTTATTTGAAAATCTTGTACTTTGCAATGTATTTGTTATCACAAAATACCTGATAACTGCACTGTCCGTTTGGATGTTGCAAGAATAAAATTAAGATAATATTCATGAAGTCTTCTGAGGCCCTGATTATAGATATTTTAGATAATTATTTTATTGTTATTAGAAGCTGAAACAATCTATTAAATCTCCATAAATTTACTTTTTATTGTGAAAACTTGGAGTTATTTGGTTTCTGTTGTAATTTTAGTAGTTAGATTTGTAACACAAAAGATAAAGAAAGTGTGTGTGTGTGTGTGTGTGTGTGTGTGTGTGTGTGTGTAGGATGATTTATGGCTCACAAGGATATTCAGCTCTTAGTCCCTGTCTCCCTGTGTAAGTTACCTAATGGTGATAGAGATTTTGCAGATGTGATTAAGGTACAGATCTTGAGATGGGGATATTCTTTTGAATTATTCCAGTGGGCCCAATGTAATCACAGCGGTCTTTATAAGAGGGAGAATTAGAGTCTGCAGCAGACAGAACCATGGAAGCAAGAGGTCGAAGTGATGTTAAGAAGGGGTCATGAGCCAAGGAATGCAGGCAGCCACTGGAAACTGAACAAGACAGAGAAATGGCTTCTCCCCTAGAACCTGCAAGAGGAACCAGCCCGGATTGCACCTTGACCTTAATCCAGGGAGACTGATTGTGAACTTCTGACCTCCAGAACTGTAAGAAAATAAAGTTGTGCTGTCTTAAGCCAATAAGTTGGTGGCAATTTGTTATACAGAGCCCCAAGAAACTCATATTTTGTGTGTGTGTGTGTGTATACATTCATGTATTCAGTGATGTCTTGGATGATAAGAAGGTGAATCTGGTCACCCGTCCCTTCGATTGAATTCAATGTCCGTTTTTTTTTCAATAATTGTTTTTTAAAGGCACTTTGGCATATCATCATATGGATTCTATAACAGACTAAACAAAACAAGGGGCAGCTTTTTTCAAGGACATAATTTGCTGAATCTTCCACCATTACTGTATGTTAGAGACCATCTGGAAATGCTTTTCACTGGGAGAGGGAAGTTTACTCATTTAGGGTAATATTGGTGTAAAAGAATGCAGACACAAGCAAGCAGTTACTCAATCTACAATTGTAAAGAAGGTTGCTAATGTTACCATAAAGCGCCTGAGTCCTGGATTCTTTCTGCCAGTGCACAAAATGAGGACAGGCAACTCTGAGGGCAAATCAAAGGTTGACAAAGTTTGTCTGCAGGACTGTCCTAGACACCTTTTCTCTATATATCTTTTAAGAACAAGGCCTGTACATTTCTTGGTTCTTGTATGCAACTCCTTTTCTGTTAAAATGGAGAGTCTGATAGTATATTTGCATTTGTACAGCAACTAATTGATAATAATGAGAGAATAGGTTGAATTTTAATTTGCGTTTCTAATTCTTAGTTATGGAGTATTTTTAAGCTATGATTAACAATAGAAGAAAGCTGGAGGACTTTATGTGGTCATGTTGGGCATAAGACTGGTCCTGAAGTCTTATGTCATTTTTAGAGTACCTTGGTGGTTTTGCTCAAAAGATGCAAAGTATTCTAAAGACTGACAACAATCCTCGTCCTGTGATGTATTCATGTAGGCTAGCGAGAGCTGATTGTGAAATATTGAAGAATTTTAAAATCCAGTTGTTACACAACTGGTAGCTTAAAATTGGCTATAGGGAGAACATTTACACCACAGAAATTGGCAAAAGCTCTAAGTCAGGGCTTTTTTCCTCCCTCCCCTCCAGGGAGCTGGCTTATCTGCTCATTACAGTTTATTTCCTGTTCTCTCTTAAAAATAATCTTTCTTCTGTTTTCCCTGAGCTGCAAGACTTTTCATCAGGGACTTTGAGTCTACCCTCACTGTGATTTCTTTTCTGACCACTGCTGTTTTTGGTCAAGGCTGGCTCAACCAATAGGTGCAGTAGACACAGTGCCTAGGGCCCGTGATACTTTCAGGGGCCTAAGAAATATTTAATTTCTTTCCAAATTATATGAGAAATATAATTGAGAAGAATGTATATTCTGTATTTCTTGGGTAGAACGTTCTGTAAATGACTCTTACATTCGCTTGTTCTAGAGTTCTGTTGAAGTCCAGTGTCCCTTTGACATCTTTCTGCATCGATGATCTGTCCACCGTTGTCAGCGGCGTGAAGTACCTCACTATTACTGTGTTGCTGTCTGTCTCTTTTCTCAGGTTTAGTAGTAATAATACTATGAATCTAGGAGCTCCAGAGTAAGGTAAGGTGCATATATATTTAGGATTGTTATATCTCCTTGTTGAATTGATCCTTTTATCATTATATTATAACCTTCTTTTTCTTTTTTAACTGTTGCTGTTTTAATGTTTTATATGATATAAGAATAGCTACTCCTGCTAATTTTTGTTTCTATCTATGGGAAATATCTTTTTCCAATCTTTTACCTTGAGTCTGTAAGAATCCTTACATGTTAGGTGTGTCTCCTGAAGACAGCAGATATTTGGTTTGTAATTTTTTTAATCCATTTTGCCAATTTGTATCTTTTAAGCAGAGCTTTAGACGATATAATTTCAACATTAATATTGAAATGTGACATACTGTTCCAGTCATCACGTTGATTATTACCTAGTGACTTTGTTTTCTTTGTTGTGTTATTGTTTTATAAGCCGTGAATTTTATGCTTTCAGCAGTTTCTACTGTGGTAGGCATCAACCTTTGGTTTCAACATTTGGAACTCTTTTTAGCATTTCTTGTTGGGCTGGTCTGGTGTTGACAAATTTCTGCATCATTTGCTAGTCTGAGAAAATCGATTTCTCCTTTACTTATGAAACTTAGTTTTTAATTTTTTAAAACTTTTAGTTTCAAGTGTACATGTGCATTCTTTTCTGTAGATAAATTGCATGTTGTGGAGGTTTGGTGTACGTATTATTTCATCATTAAGGTAATACGCATAGTACCCAAGATGCAGTTTTTCAATCCCCCCTCTCCACCATCTACCCTCCAGTGGGCCCTACTATCTATTGTGAAAGTATCTTAGTTTTTCTGGGTACGAAATTCTAGACTCACAGTTATTCTGTTTCTGCAGGCTAAAGATAGGACCCCAGTCCCTTCTTGCTTGTAAGGTTTCTGCAGAGAAATCTGCTGTTAGTCTGATAGATTTTCCTATATAGGTTACCTGATGCTTTTGTCTCACTGCTCTTAGAATTCTTTCCTTCATGTTGAATTTAGATAGTCTGATGAATATATGCCTTGGTGGTGTCCTTTTTGCCATAAATGTCCTAGGAATTCTTTGAGCTTCTTGTATTTGGATGTCTAAATCTCTAGCAAGACCAGGGAAGTTCTCCTCAATTATTCCTTCAAATAGGTTTTCCAAACATTTTGGTTTTTATTCTCCTTCAGGAAACCAGTGGTTCTTAGCTTTGGCCATGTTGCATAATCCTGTATTTCTTGGAGACATTGTTCACTTCGGATTCTTTCCTCCTTATTTTTGTCTGATGAGGTTAATTGAAAAGTCTTTTCTTTGAGTTCTGAAATTCTTTCTTCTACTTGGTGTAATCTATTGCTAAAATTTTCGACTGTATTTCATCGTTCCCTAAATGTGTCTTCCAGTCTTTCATTTCCAGAAATTATGATTGCTTTTTCTTTAAAATATCTCTTTAGAAAATTTTTCAACCATATCCTGAATGTATTTTAAATTTCTTTATGTTGGTTTTTACCATTCTGTTATAGTTCCTTGAATAACTTATATATGTATGTATGTTTTGACAAAGTCTCGCTCTGTTACCCAGGATGGAGTGCAGTGGTGCAATCTTGGGTCACCACAACCTCCACCTCCTGGGTTCAAGCAATTCTCTGGCCTCAGCCTCCTGAATAGCTGGGACTACAGACATGTGCCACCATACCCAGCTAATTTTTTGTATTTTTAGTAGAGTTTCACCATTTTTCACCGTGTTAGCCAGGATGGTCTTAATCTCCTGACCTCGTGATCTGCCCTCCTTGGCTTCCCAAGTGCTGGGATTACAGGCGTGAGCCACCGCGCCCAGCCTATCTCATACTTCAAAGATGCCATCTTTGTTTGATGCCACTGCTGGAGATTAATGTGATCTTTTGGGGCTGACATAGACCCCTATTTTTTTTTTTTTCATATTGCCAGAGTCATCTTTCTGGTTCCTTCTCATTTAAGACAACTTTAGTTTTCTAATTATTTTTGAATTTACTTTTTATTTGACTAGGTTTTAAATTTTTTCTCCCTTGAGGATGTGACTTTAACATTTATACATTATTGCCATCTATCTTTGGCTGTGGGTGTTTTCAGTGGTGAAGACTTTGTGTGAGTTTTTCGGTTGTAGAAAATTTTTGTGTGATGACTTTCTCTGATGAGGATTTAGTAATGGCGTGCTGGATGTGTGAGCAGATTCACTGTCTCCTGTGGGGCTGGAATGGCAGAGGTCTCAGGAAGCTTATCTTGTTTTCCAGTGATGTGCACTGTTATAAATGATTTCCCCACTATTTTATTCACTCGGTTGAACAATTCAGGCTTTGGGCCATTAGGAGGTGCCCATGAGTAAAAACTGGCCAGGGATAAAGTGGGTGGGTAAGCTCAATATCCCAATGGTTACCAGAGGTCCCAGCCTTGACAGAAATTGCTGGGGAATCTCTCAGTGAAATGCACTGAGGTCTTTTCAGAAGGAAGGGAGAAAGCCACCTTTTCTCCCCCTCAGGAAATTGATCCCGGTCACACTCCTGACCCCATGTTCCAGCTACTCGGATCAGACAAGCATCTCTTCATCTGCTTCATGTAGAGAGGGATTGTGACTCTGTGGCACTCTACAGGTGCCACCTGTGGAGAGGCAGAGTCACAATCTGCTGTGGCTGTGGAGATACAGTCTTTCTGAAGTGTTCCAGAAAGGCTGTCTACAGATGCACCCATGCTGAGCTCCCATGGGAGACATTCAGCTGTGTCTGCAGTGGTAGATGAGGGGGAGAAGAATTCTGTATTGGTCAGGGTTCTTTAAAGAAACAGAACTAACAGGATATAGGTATATAAGAAAGGGAGCTTATTAGGGAGAACTGACCCACAGGATCACAAGTTAAAGTCCCATGATAGGTCATCTGCAAGCTGAGGAACAAGGAAGCCAGTGGTGGATCAGTCCGAGTCCCCAAATTTCAAAAGTAGGGAAGCCAACAGCACGGACTTCAGTCTATTGTTCAAGGCCTAAGGACCCCTGGACACCACTAGTGTAAGTCAGTCCAAGAGTTCAAAAGCAGAAGAACTTGAAGTCTAATGTTTGGGGGCAGGAAGCATCCTGCAAAAGAGAAAGATGGAGGCCAGAAGACTCAGCAAGTCAGCCCCTTCCACCTTCTTCTGCCTGCTTTATTCTAGTTGCACTGGCAACTAATTAGATGGTGCCCACCCAGATTGAAGGTGGATCTGCCTCTCCCAGTCCACTGACTCAAAGATTAATTTCTTATGGCAACACCCTCACAGACACACCCAGGAACAATACTTTGCATCCTTCAATCTGGTCAAGTTGACACTCAGTATTAACCATCACAAAGACCCTTCATGAGCTCCAGGGCTGCCTAACTGTTGGGGTAGAGCCCACAAACTTTGCATACTGAGTTCAGCACTGCATCCGTGACTCTGCTAAAAGAAATTTCCACGGTGAAAAAGGAGTCAAGGCCTGCAGCCTGGTTTCCTTTGTCCCATGGGATGCTCCCTTTGTGGTACATTCCCTCTTTTTCTAGGAGTAGCAGTCCCTGATGGCCAGCTGACTGTGAATCCTGCTGCTCCTCTGCGTCTAACCTCCTAGTGGGGCTGCCGTATTTTGGTCCTGGGAATGTCTACAAGGGATTCAGTGATATGCCCTGTTCTTCAAGTCTCCCAGCACCAGATCTGATGGGGGTGAGAGAGGAATCATGTAGATTCTGTGAGATTCCACACTAGCTTTAGTGTTGTGGCCTTCACAAATGCCAGTTGTACTGGTCATATAGCCAGATTCAAGACCTCCTGGTAAGCCAGTGTGATGCAGGCAATGGTGATACCTGGGTTTGCACAAAAATTTTCTCCTTTGTGAGCATCGTGTTATGGAGCCTGCAGATATTTCATTGGGTTTTGTCATTTAATCTCCAGCTTGGAGGTAGCACTTGCAAAAGACCACCAGCTATGATGGTAGCAGTGGAATTTTTGCTTGCCTATTGTTACCCAAGGAGGTGCTCTGGTGTCTGAAGCAATGTGTGGGGCCATGGAACTTTCAGATGTCTCAGTCCATTTTGTTACCTATCAGGGAAGGTGGAAGAGCAAAGCCAGGCGGGGGCTGGGTCAGGCAGTCTGTGCTCTGGCTTCCCACGTGGAGTCACAAGCAGCGGAAATCAGAGGTCAGTTCCTTGGCCCCTGAAATAATGTTCCACAGAGGAGCACAGCTGCTTCTATTACACAAAAGAACCCACAGGGGAGTGGTGGGTAGCAGGTGGCATTAAGCCCCACTCTGCTCCCACAAACTTGGCAAGGCAAGTCTCACACCTGCAGTGTTCTGCCACCAGCATCTTGCTGGGTTCCAGTCAGCCTGCAGTCAGAACTTCAAATTGCCTCAGGCCATAAGCTTTCCTGACCAAGACAGAAACTAGGCTTTCAGGCCACACTCATGAAGCAGAGGCCCTCAGCTTCTGTGCCTGTAGCTGTGGCACACTTCTCACTTACCCCTCAGTTCTGGCCGATGGGGTTCATCCCCATTGAAGGTTATATTGCAAATCTCAGTCAGGAGCTTCTCTTAACCTGTGACTGCCACCTGAGTTAGCTGGCAGATTTCTGTGATGTTCCCTGTGAGATGGGATCAGGAATGGCTTCCCTCTGTCCCTGCTGGAGTCTGGGAGAGCAGAAAAATCTTGTCCAAATGCTGCTCCTTCTCATATGTTCCCCACCATCCACTAAATCAGTTCCAACTCTGGAAAGAGTTAAGGCCTCCCCGCATAACCTGGATTGCCAGGATCTTCCATGGGGGTGTGTATCATGGTGGCATTCTCTCCCCCCTCACACTCTGGAGGCTCACAGTTTTCCACCTGGATCATGGTGTAGGCTGCTGCCCAGCACTTCTTTCAAAGGGTCTGTGATTTCATTCAGCTTTTCTTGTTTCTTGGAAAAAAGTTCACAATGTGAATCTCTATACTCTATTTTTTCTTTCCACGTGGGAGAGGCGTGATAACAATGCCTCCAACTTGCTATGTGAGGGAAAAAAACTATTTTTTATTTTTAATGGATACATAATAATTGTACATACTTATGGGGAACAATGTTATATTTCAATACTTGTATAATTGTGTAGTTATCAAATCAGGCTATTTGACTGTTCATCACCTCCAACATTTTATTGTTTATTTTGTTTGTTTATTTGAGACATAGTCTCGCTCTGTTGCCAAGGCTGGAGTGCAGTGGTGCAATCTCGGCTCACTGCAACCTCCACCTCCCAGGTTTGAGCAATTCTGCCTCAGCCTCCCAAGTAGCTGGGACTACAGGCAGGCACTACCACAGCCACCTAATTTTTGTATTTTTAGTAGAGATGGGTTTCACTATATTGGCCAGACTGGTCTTGAACTCCTGACCTTGTGATCTGCATACCTTCGTGATCTGCCCACCTTGGCCTCCAAAAGTGCTGGGATTACAGGCATGAGCCATCGTGCCTGACCACATTTATCATTTATTTTTTGGTGTAAACATTCAAAACATTTTCTTCTGGCTATTTTGATATATACAATACCTTATTGAGAACTATAGTCACCCTACTGTTTAATAGGACAACAGAATATAGTCTTCCTTTGGGTGTTACTTGTTTAAAAACATATATAAGTTGAATTTAAACTTTATTAAAGTCTCGACAGTTGAACACTCATTAGGGATGCCAGCCAGAGCTGGTAACTCCATGGTAGGCTTTGAGGAAAGGTGTGAAGCCCCTCTTTCTCAACAATATCTAGATCATAGGCTTTTAAAGCACTTGCAATTTCCCCATCAGAATCATTTTTTTGGTCACAGTCATGTTAGTCTCTATTCAATTTCATCCTTCTCTATCCTTCCTTCCTGCCCCATCTTCCTCCCCATCCCTTCATCCCATATGGAGATGACATCACAAATTTTAATGTACATAAGAATCACCAGGGCTGTTTATTAGGAATGCACATATCTGGGACTTAGCTCAAAGGATTCCAGTTCTGTAGGCTTAGGGTGGGACTTGGGATCTACATTTTTACTCGACCCTATTTGATACTAATGCAGGCTTAAATTCTTAGTGGCTTATACAAAAATATTTTCCAGATACTTTGCAAATCATAAAAAGTCCAGAACCAGGATATAAGAAATTTAGAAGACTATAGATGAAAATAATGGAATATAATAATAGTTGCCATCAACTGATAGCTTAGACTATGCTTGACATTTAACACATGTTAATTTTCATCATTATACCAGTCCTGGAGGATAGGTGCTACTATCACCATTTTACAATGAGAAAAGCAAGGCTAAAAAGGAAGTGTACTTGCCCATCTTATCACACAGTAAACAGTAAGAATGAAATCTGCATCCAAATGCAATCCCAAAGCCCTTCCTTTGAGGAAGGGAGAAACTTTATCTACTGACTCATTACAATTAGTGACCAAGGCTATATCTTGAATCAGTAATTCTTAGCTCTTTATAGAACCTAGAAGATACCATACCCCAAGTCTAAAAAATATTTGGGCTTTTTTTTTTTGATATGTTAACCTGTGTGAAACAAAGTAACAACATAAGAAGCCGTGTTTGCTCATTTCTGTTTGCCAGCACGATTTCATAGGCTCCTCTGTTTGTACATAGCTTTTTGGAGGGATGCTTTGTAGACAAAATAGGATAGAGCTCAAAGACTTTCATGTCTCTTGACTGAGTCACTATATTCCTTAAAAGATAAATGGCCCTAGTCCTAGTCATTTTCTACACATAAGATAATTATTGGAAGGTTTAATGATTATGCTCTACAATCTATCAACAAATGTACATCAGTAATCTATAGGGAGATGTACTCTATAGTCCTCAGTAAGGCTTTGGGTTTTCTTCAACTTTTATTTTAGTTTCAGGTTTACATGTGCAGGTTTGTTCTAAAGATAAATTGCATGCCGTGGGGGTTTGATGTACACATTATTTCATCACCCAGATAATAAGCTTAGTACCCAATGGGTAGTTTTTCAATCCTCACCTTCCTCCCACCCTCCACCCTCGAGCAGCCCCTGGTGTCTGTTGTTCCCTTCTTTGTTTCCATGTGTATTCAGTTTTTAGCTCCCACTTATAAATGGAAACGTGTTATTTGGTTTTCTGTTCTTCCAATAGATCGCTTAGAATAATGGCCCTCAGCTCCATCTGTGTTGCTGCAGAGAACATGATCTCATTCTTTTTTCCACTTTCTTTATCTTATTCATTTCTCTAATGATTACTGATGTTGAGCATTTTCCTTTAATTTTTAAAAGCTTCATTTTTTTCTTTGTCGATATCCATTTGACATGTGAAATGAAAAGGAGATCCTAAATCCCCCAAATGACTGAATGAAACCCCTCTTTGTCTAGGGGACTGCTGAGAAACCTTAAAAGCTACGTTTCCCACCATGACAGGATGAGAGGTATGACACACCTCATTACAACCCCTCCCTCAATGATACCATTGGACTTCCTTCCCCAAGGGTGAAACAGAAACAAACCCTGTTGAAAGCCTTGCTTCGCCACTGATTTCAATCAGTGTAGCTGATACTACAGCTAGACTCCCCTTCTCCTTGAGGTTTCCACATGCAACTGACCAGTTTTACAACACATCCCTTCCTGACTTTTGACTACTCACTAAACACTGGTTCTGGCCAGTGGATAGAGCACAGGTTTCCTCTTTGTCCTTATTTCACGTTTTGACACATAGAGCCCAAATTTAATATATTTAAATGTTAAGTCTCAAAGTGAACATGGGAACTATGAAACGTGTCCTTGCTTAATGCCCGCCTTTGAGAATATTCATAGCTTTTTCTATAATCTGTTGAATGTGTATACTTGGCCAACCTATTCAGCATAAATTTCTGTCACACACTTCTCCCTTCAAAGTGCCTGTTTTTGGTCTCTTATGGAGGCTACACTTCCCAGCCTATTTAATGGTCATCCTGCAGGCTTCAACCCTTTATAAGGAATAAAACTCTCTTCTCCAAATTTATGGATCTTGTGATTCTTCAGTTGACAGATTCTTCTCCAGTGCTTTCAGTTAAGAAACTTTGAGCTCCTTCTTACTTTTATTTGATCCCAAGTGAGTGTGTTCTAGCTTGGGTTCACAGAAAATGCAAGTTTTTCTTCTACTGGGTATAAATTTGATTAAGTTCATCTAGATACTGAACACGTTCTGTTGAGCCACTTCCAATCAACCTACAAGCAGCCACTGCACTTGCTTAGGCTGCTGCTATAGCTCCTAAACTAAATCGCTATAATCCACTTTGTACCCCTCTTGGTGCAGCCAGCATGGGGTTTTCAAAATGTTAACAGGATCATGTTACTATTGGTCTCTCCACCTCCCTCCCTTTCTCCAGCATGATTTGTCTTAAATTGCTTTTATGATTAAAAAAATGAAGTTCATTAGTGTGGGCTACCAGTCCCTTGGTACCTCCACCCACATTTTATCCTCTCTGCTGCATGGCTTTATGCCATCCTTAACAACTGCTGCAGCAAACTGGCTTCCACTTACATTTCCTATTCCCTTTCCAGAGCAGGGCTTTGCACCTGCTTTTGTGGAGGTCTGAGATATGCTGCTTTCCCCTCATTGCTTAGCTACACCCATTTCCTCTGACAGATCCCAACCCATACATCACCTCCCTGATTTTGATAACTCAATTGAATGCCTGTTCGTGGGTACCAGGAGCACCATGCTCTCTTCCTTGTATCCCTTGTTCAGTGGTATGTCCACATTTGCTGATGTGATGACTTGATTATATGTCTTCTTTTATTTGTTTATTTTGTTTCCAGATGGAGTTTTGCACTCGTTGCCCAGGCTGGAGTGCATTGGTGCAATCTCAGCTCACTGCAACCTCTGCCTCCTGGGTTCAAGCAATTCTCCTGCTTCATCCTCTTGAGTACCTGGGATTACAGGCATGCGCCACCATGCATGGCTAATTTTTGTATTTTTAGTAGGGACAGGGTTTCACCATGTTGGCCAGGCTGGTCTCGAGCTCCTGACCTCAAATGATCTGCCTGCCTCAGCCTCGCAGCATGCCACCGCACTAGGCCTATATCTGTCTTCTGTATGTGACCGTAAGCTCCTTGGGACAGCTACAGCCTATGTTTTTAGTCACCATTCTATCTTGAGTATCTAGAACTGGCATATATTAGGTGATTAATTAAAATGTATTGAGTATGTGAATAAATGAAGGATTAAAATCATTATATATGAACTTGTACATTATGGAAAATAATGGTTAATTATTATATAAATGTACATATGTATAAAATACTACATTCAGGCAGGTTTTAGGGAGTCATCAGCAGCACATGAGGCCAGTTGCTTCTAAATGGGCAAAGGAATGTCATGGGTCATTCCTGTACTCCTTCACTATGAACTTTTTTTTCTGATTGGTACCTATGCAATATGCAATTTCATGGCTGTAAATCAGGTATCCTGTAAGCCCCCAAATAGGAGTGCTGGCTGAACTGCTGCTCAGGAAAGGCAAACCATTTATTTATTACCATGTTTTAGGTTGGCACAACATTAATTGCAGTTTTTGCCATTAAAAGTAATTGCAACAACTGCAAAAACCTTTAATGGCAAAAACCGCAATTACTTTTGCAGCAACCTAATAGTAAGATGGCAAATTATAAACAATATATACTTTGTTTTGTTTAACATCCTGTTACGTTAGTTACATTTTAAAGGTATAGCTAAATGCTTTAAATATACTACCTATTTGTATATTTATATGTTTGTGTATGCCTAAAGCATATAAATGTATATAAATAAATTTTTACCACAAATCGTTAAATGAATAATGTACAAAATACATACAATTCACATTTGTTTTTCTTCCATAAAATGACTAAGTTAATTTATACCCAGGTTAGCAGGGGTTCCTTGTGTTTCCTAAACATTCTGTTAATGCTGTGTTTAAGAGGGGTATAATAGATGAATATAAAAAGATTTTGTTCTAGGATTTTTGACTTCTAAAACTCCCTTCAGTTTTATTTGCGCAAAGTCTAGACAGGTCATTGAGGTACTGGCTAACTACACAGAAATCATCTGAGGCCCATTGCCCATTTCAATCTTTCATTTGATCAGCAGCCAATGCAGAGCCACCTCTTCCAGGAGCTATAGAAGCAGTAGCATATCTTATGAAAGTTGCAACTCATTTAGTTCTAGGGTCCCTTCTAAAGTTAATGATTTCCCATGTAGACTCCTCTGACTAGCACTCAGCATTTCTTAGCAAGTTGCATTCTTTCTCCTTCACACACATTGCTATCCATTGCTACAGCACTCTCCAGAGCCAGCCACTCTCTAGAACACCATAATTGCTTACCTCTCTTAGGAAACTATCCAAGCCTCAAGCCCGACCAAGAACAATTAGAGATTCTCTTGGATATTCACAAATTAATTTTGTTTGTTGATGGCTTAACTTCAAAAGAAAAACAGATTTTCTAAGCAAGTTATAACAAACCTGAATTGGCTCTTGAAATATATAAGCCACATTCAGAAATAAAATCAGTTCAAGTAGCAAAATTAATTGTTCTTGCCTAGATCTGCCAGCTAGCAAAAGATAAAAGATCAAATGTTCGTACTAAACGTAGGTGTGATTTTGGACTAGTACATGACTTCAAACACCATAGCACTTCCTAACTGCCACAGAAAATCTTATGAAAACAAATGAAAAATTATGTATATGTTTTGCTATTACCTAAGGGGATAGACACAACAGTATTGGAGTTTAACAAAAATGTTTTCGATTTTATCCACAATAGCAGAGATAAATTGGCAGTAATATTGACTCAACATTAGTGGGTAAAGAGTATTTCCAAGGATATTTGCATGTTTTGCTCTCTTAGTCCATGTGGGCTGCTGTAATAAAACATCAAAGACTGGGTGGCTTATAAACAACAGAAACTTATTTCTCACGTCCTAGGGTCTGAAAGTGTGAGATCAGGCTGCCAGCACAGTCGGATTCTGGTGAGGGCCTTCGTCTGAGTTGCACTGTTGTCTTCTTGTATCCTCATATGGTGAAAAGAGGGCAAGAGAGTTCTCTGCGGTACCTTATACAACAGCACTAATCCCATTCATGAGGGCTTCACCCTCATGACCTAATCACCTCCCAAAGGCCCTACCTCCTAGTTACCATTGCAACGAAGGTTAGGATTTCAACATCTTAATTTTGGGAGGACACAAATGTTCATCCTTTGCACCTACCTATCAACAATGTAATTCTTATAAGACAGTAAAAGTAAGAAACGGGTAGGAGGCCGGGCGCGGTGGCTCAAGCCTGTAATCCCAGCACTTTGGGAGGCCGAGGCGGGTGGATCACGAGGTCAAGAGATCGAGACCATCCTGGTCAACATGGTGAAACCCCGTCTCTACTAAAAATACAAAAAATTAGCTGGGCACGGTGGCGCGTGCCTGTAATCCCAGCTACTCAGGAGGCTGAGGCAGGAGAATTGCCTGAACCCAGGAGGCGGAGGTTGCGGTGAGCCGAGATAGCGCCATTGCACTCCAGCCTGGGTAACAAGAGCGAAACTCCGTTTCAAAAAAAAAAAAAAAAAAAAAAAAAATTAATACACCCCACACATAGAGCAGCCTTTATTTTAACAGCACTTAATTCAGAGCAAAGCCATGTGTCCTCAAATCCTCTACAAAAGCATCTAATGTAAGGCCAGTTCTCTAACCTCCCACTACCGCCCTCAACACAGAGATGCCCCGTGGCTCACTGTGTGTTCTTCCTCACAACAAGAAGCAATTAAGTTCACCTTTGTTTGACTACCAGTTTGTTTCTAGTAGACTTTGACTAGAGGACATTGACACTTCTTAATTCTCCATTTTAATTATATCTTTATTTAGATATTTGTTAGCATTGGGCTCCTTACAGATGATAACAACAAGAGTTGTGTTAATTGTAGTAAATCCGCCTGGCAGGCACCTGAGGGGGATCACGTTCTTAGAACTCGGTTCTTGTTTGTTGCGTGACTGAGGCGTTTCCACTGTCCTGGTGTGCATCTGGCAACAGCTGCTATGAACCTTTTTCAGAATAAAGCCGTGTTTATCACAGTCCGTGGTGAGGAACTTTGAGTCTTCTTCCAAGTGTTAAGTACAGGAGCTGGAAGAACATAACTTACTTCCTAAGAGGCTGGCTGTGCCTCTGGGCACCCCTGCAGACCACCCGTTTTGGCATTTCAGACAGGGTGTGCTTGGTCTCCAGAGGTAAGGAATTTATACTGATGTCTAATTAACAGTAGAATATCCTTATTTTTCCAGCCTTGGATAAAATCAACCTTCTTCTCAGTCTGGCATAAAGCTTCTATTAAAGTTCTAGTAAAAAAGAAAAGACATTTCCAGAGGGTAATTTAGGAGACACGTGGTATGGCCACTCTTCTAAGTAATTTAAATGTAATCTTTGGATTAAAATATCGTACAAAGGCTGCATAAGTCAATTGCAGCACCTCAGAATGCAGGAATTCACCTTCACCAGACTGTATTCTAATGTGCAGCTTGGGGTTTCTATTAAAGCCAAACAAATTGAGGAAATGAATTTGTTATTAACACCACTTTTATGAACACTGTGCATTGCATCACTCTATGGCTCCAACCTCATTTCCCAGAAGAAAATGTATCTAAACATTTGGAACACCAGAGCCTTTGTATGAATTGAGGAACTGATGTATTTCTTCTCTCAAGTAAAGCAAGAATGAGATGGCACATTTTCGCCTTCACTCTGGATTCTAGGATGTATAGTTACGGCTTGTATAGGTGCTATCTTAAGGTGTAGGATATTTGCTTTTCTCTTTTTCATTCTGTTTTCTTCCTTTTCTATGTTGTTGTTTTTATTATGCTTCTTTTTTCCCAATAACTCCCTTTGTTTGACTACCAGTTTGTTTCTAGTAGTGGTGGTTGAAAAGTGGAAAAGAAGAATTTTTTTTTTTGAGATGAAGTTTTGCTCTTGTTGCCCAGGCTGGAGTGCAATGGCACGATCTCCGCTCACTGCAATCTCCACCTCCTGGGTTCAAGCAATTCTCCTGCCTCAGCCTCCTGAGTAGCTGAGATTACAGGCATGAGCCATCATGCCCAGCTAATTTTGTATTATTATTATTATTTTTTTTTTAGAAGAGATGAGGTTTCTCCATGTTGATCAGACTGGTCTCAAACTCCTGACCTCAGGTGATCAGCCCGCCTCGGCCTCCCAAAGTGCTAGGATTACAGGTGTGAGCCACTGCTCCCGGCCAAGAAGGAATTTATGATAAATAATTTTTTTTCTCAAGATGGAGTTTTGCTCGTCACCCCGTATGGAGCGCATTGGCCCGATGTCAGCTCACTGCAACATCTGCCTCCTGGGTTCAAGCAATTCTCCTGCCTCAGCTTCTGGAGAGCTGGGATTACAGGCATATGCCACCACGCCTGGCTAATTTTTTGTATTTTTAGTAGAAACGGGGTTTTGCCTTGTTGGCCAGGCTGATCTTGAACCCCTGACCTCAGGTGATCCACTCGCTGCGGTCTCACAAAGTGCTGGGATTACAGGCGTAAGCCACCCCTCCTGGCCATTATTTAAATGTGAACATTAAAAATGAGAACTGTATAAAGTTAAAAAAACTGCCTGTCTTCTAAAACCTTAACTCCATAGGTCCCTCTCATGAAAGAGAGAAATCAGCGCCCATTTAACCTGGCAGTAGAGAGCAGGCCACCCCGGTCGCCCTCACAGACATTACCAGAGACTTAAAAGTCTTGTTTGTAAGAGATTAAAAAAAATGATGATAGTCTTCTTCCTCCTTTCAATAATATGTGACATTTCATGAAATCTAAAGGCAGTTACAACTGTCAAAAGGCTTGTGATGTTATGCTCAACTCTACAGAAAACTTTGACATATGCCTTGACATTATTTCTGAGGACTTAAGAGTAGGGCATAGAAAATTTCAGTTTTCTATTTTAACTGAAATTTAATCTATCTTAAAGATAGATTAAAAATAACTAGGTTTAGATGCTCTCCATGTTGTTGATAGTTCAGTATATTTTACACACTTCATTTCTAATAAAAAAAAAAAACTTTAGCTTCATATAGGAAAAAAGAACTGGGCTAGGATGAATTTATAAATAGAGACAGTTTTTTTTTTTTTTTTTAACCACTTCACAATGATTTGCTTCATTCGTTAGCGTTGGTCTAATATAGACATTCTTTTATACCTTGTCATCTATATCCATTCATTTGACATTTTCCTGAAGTATCCAAAATGTTAAAGGAAGAACACGTGAATAATCAGTCAGAACTGTCTTTGTAGAATTCAGGGCATTTCAATGCGGAGCTTCCCTGCATTGACACTATCATTAGGATTAACACTTACAGAAAACCCAATATAAAGCACAAGACCTGAGATTATGGAGAAGACCTCAGGCTGACGTAACCAAAAATCAAGGCCTATGCTGTTCTCAGCTTGACATCTCTATTCTGCCTTCTCTTTATACCATCTTTGAAGGCTTATTCGCTGTGACAATTCCTGACTCACAGATGTGTTTTGAGCCCTCCTCAACAGAGTAGCTAGCTGCCAGGTGGTGAGGTTTTTTAAAATAGAAAGCTATACAGAGAGTTTATTTTCCGAACCAATCAATCAAGCCCTACTATACGTGACAATAAAACAGTCATAAGAGAAAATTGTCCTGACAGTTGTGACAGGCTTTGATGCTAGATGCTTAGATCTCTTATAAATTGTAGTCAATGGGGCTTTAGGTCATATTTAATTTTATTTAGAAATATTAATGTGCAATTTTAGCCTTTAATTATTCAATTTAAATATGTGCTCCTAAATCTGGAGCCATATCTGAACTTCATTCATTTAACTTATTTGGTGGCAATTTGGGTGCATTCCCAATGATACTGCAAACATATGAAAGGAGCAAATACTGAAATATAGTGGAGGAACTGAGGGCTCTCCTTGCTCTTGAGCTTGTTATTATTGAACAAGCCTGAAGGGCTTGCACAAAGATTCTTGCTTAGAAATAGAGCTTCTTTAATCCAATTACTGGGTATATACCCAAAGGAATATAAATCACTCTACCGTAAAGACACACACACATGTATGTTCAGTGTTCACTGTAACACTTTTCACAATAGCAGGGACATGGAATCAACCTAAATGCCCATCAGCAGCAGATTGGAGAAAGAAAATGTGCTACATATACACCATGGAATGCTATGAAGCCACAAAAATAATGAAAATGTATTTTGCAGGAACATGGATGGAGCTGGAGGCCATTATTCCTAGCCAAGTGATACAAGAACAGAAAACCAAACACTACACGTTCTCACTTCTAAGTGGGAACTAAATGAGGAGAACACATAGACACAAAGAAGGAAATAACAGACTGGACTTGAGGGCAGAGGGTGGGAGGAGGGAGGGAATCAGAACAAATTTACTATTGGGTACTAGGCTTAATAACTGGGTGATGAAGTAATCTGTATAATAAACCCCCATGACACAAGTTTACCTAGATAACAAATCTGCACATGTACCCCTGAACCTAAGATTAAAAAAAAGACATTTTTGTGACCTTACTGAGAGAAAAATACCACACTGTCTAGAAAGTTTATCTTCTGCTAATCAATCAATTTCAGGAACATGCAGAATATTAAAAGAGGAAGTAGACAAACCCTTAGCCACTTAGAAGTAGAAACTATAATAACTATATTGAGAAGCCATTAAACAATATAAAAACTGTTTATACTATTTCTGTTTTAGCCCAATAATTCTGCTTCTAGGAATCTATATAAAATTATATCCAAAATGTATTATAGTAGAATTCTTTTTAAATTTATTTTAGAGATGAAGTCTGACTATGTTGCCCAGGCTGGTCTCAAATTTCTGGGCTCACCTTTGCCTCCTGAAGTGCTGAGATTATAGGTGTGAATCATGGTCCCTAACCTAGAATTCTTAATATTTGACTCAATTGGGAATAACTTCAATGTCCAGTGATAAGGAATAAGTACAAGCATCATCCAGAAAACTCCCTTTCCTACTTTTCTATGTAGGATTATTTATTTCCTGGACCCGACGTTGCTCTCTTTTTTGGTTTTACTTGTTTGTTTTGCTAGATAAGATCTTCAAGGGGCTCTTTGAGAAAGAGTGCAGAGAAAGGATGCAAACACAGTAATGTTTTAGAATATTTTGTATCTAAAAACGGCTTTAATTCATACTTACATGCAATGATTTGATTGAATATCAAATTTAGTTTGAAATATTTTTTTCCTCTGAGTTGTGAAGATATCATGCTCTTGACTTTTTGATTTCAGTGTTGCTATTGAAGGTCCTATGTCATAATTTTTTATCCTTTTTATATGACCTTATTCCAGGGTTCTGGTATTTCACAATATGCCTTAGTGAGATTACTCTTTTCTGTATTGTATTTTGCTTTTTTGACTCTAAATTTGAAGTTTCATGTTTTTTAGTTCCAAAGCTTTTACTTACATTGTTTTCAATGTCTTTTTTTCCTCTCTTCTCCCTATCTTAAACTGGACATTTGATTCCCTGGACTGGTCGTCTAATTTTGTTAACTTTTCTTTACAATTTTTCATCTCTTTTTATTTATGTTTTATCTTAAGGAAAAGTTCTCTGACTTTATTATTCATTCGTTTCATTGAACTTTTTATTCTTGCCATCATAGTTTTAGAATTTCCAGGAGTCTTTTCTTTAACTATTGCTATTTTTCTTTACTATTCCATATATTAAAATTATGCTCCTTCCATTTTCCTTATCAGTAAATTTCTATTTTATATTCTCATCTGTCTTTTATAGCTGCTTTTTGTGTGAACTTCTAAATATATGTAGGATAGTAAAAAGAACACACTTCTGTCATTGTTTATCTTTACTATTATATAGTTGGTGACTATTCATTTCTGCTTTTTTCTTTTAGCTTTCTTTTACATTCTTTTTTTTCTAATATTTAAGAGAATTACCTAATTTAATTAGTTCATTAATTTATCTCTGTAAAATGAACTAATTTAATACAACTAGTTTATCAATTTTCAATCATTCAATTAAAAATACTCTTCTGATGAAATGCAAATAATAAAAAACCTCAAATTGACTTTAAGTACATATGATTACTTTAGTAAATGCAGACAAAGCCTTTTATAAAATCAGTATCAATTCATGCTTAAAAATAAAATTAGAAATTAAAAACAACATCCTCCACCTGAAAACCATATCTATGATATATCATTTAGCAAATATCATAGTTTATGGTGATATGTTAAAAACATTTCCTTAAGTTCAACAATGAAACAAGAGTGATAACTAGTACCAGTCACTTTCAACACTGTCCTACACAAAATACTTCAACAAAATCCTTTACAAATGCCAAATGAAACAGAATAGAAAATATAAATATAAAGTTATTCACACTATATTTCTTATACCTTAATAAATTGCAAATTGAACAAATACTTAGATATTTAAACAAAAATAAAAATTCAGAAAAATTCATGAGGTAATTTCTTTATAACCTCAGAGTAAACAAGGTTTTTAAAAATTGTTTTAAAATCTAGGGAAGCAAGTAAATTAACTATATTAATATAAAAATTTTAAATACAAAAAAAATTCATTATACTTGACTCAGCATTTCTGCTTCTGGAAATCTATCCTGCTGATATCTATACTCTCTATATAACATTACAAAATTGTTTGTAACATAAAATACTGGACGTGTGTATCAGTAATGAAATTAGTATTATTGTTGAATAATATCTAGCTGGAAAAAACCATGGCAATTCTCCCTGATAAGATTACATCCAGGGTATATTTTTCAGTGAATAAACCAAAATGCAGAATAGTGTATCTAACTACCCATTTTTTTTGTGCAAGAAAGGAGAAAATTAAAAATAAGTATACTGTTATTTTCTTGTAATTTTATAAATAATTATTGAAAAAATAAGAAAATAAAGTGGTTATCTACAGGTGGAGAAAGGGGAAGAGCTTAGAAGTAGTCAGGATAGAAGAGGTAATTTTCAATGCATATTTTTGTATATTATTTTGCTTTTTCTATCATATATATTCTATTCATTTATTAATATCAAATATACACAAAATAAGTCAGTAAAATTCTAACAAATATGTATGAAACTTTTATGGAGAAAGTTATACAATTATTAAAAGAAATAAATGAGATATATTGTATTCATGAACTGTAAAACTCAGTTCTCCTCAAATTATTCACTGAGTCAATCATGCTTAATCCAGATTTTAAGATTGTTAGTGGAACTTGTTCAGTTGATTTAAAAATTATACTGTAAGTGTCAAGATCCACGAATAGGTAAGATAATCTTGAAGAATAACTAATTGGAAAGACATGTGTTTTGCCAAATATGTAGACTTACTTTAAAGCTATAGTAATAAATACAGTACAGTGGTAGAATGAGGATAGCATATAGAGCAACAGAACAAATAATGAACCCAGAAACACTCTATGCATAGATCTAGACATAGCAATGATGATTGTGTGGGAGGGATGTTAATATGTACCACGTATCCATATGCTGCCACTCATTTCCCAGATCCCTTTGCATAGGCTGGAACCATGTAACTAGTTCTGACCAATGGGCCATGAAGAGAATTGATGTATGTCACTTCCAGGCCCAGCAAGTTAAAACCTATTAAAGGGACAAATAGAGAATCACTAAGCTATGGCAATATTCAGTTTCTGAGTAGAAGGTATAAAGATTTTGTATTATTAGTTTTCTTTAAAATTTACCTATATGATTTTCTAGATGTTTTTTCACATATATGCTATTTTTCACATTTTTTTGTGAATTATACTAATTATAATAGGTGAAGAATGGCTTTCCAAAAACATTCTAGGCACACAAGAATTTTTTTGTCTATTACTGCTGTTTGCATAGCATATTGTCAAGTTTTACTACTTGGTACATAAAAGATTTTTTACTATAATGGTTTTATTATAGATTTAATCTTTTAACAATATAAAAATGACTCACTCTCTTTAAGGATTTCTAACTTAAAATGTTATTTCTGTTGTTAATTTTACCATTGCTTTTTTTTGTCAGTTGTTTTCTGGTAGAAATTTTGCTTCTTACTTTATTTCTGAATTATGTGTGTACCATTTTTAATGCATATGATTTTAAGAAACATTTAATTAGATTTAAAAAATGTCATTCTCAAGTATTACTGCTTTAACTGTCAACATATTCTGCAACCCAAATGTACTGTCAAAACAGTATGGTTGATTTTACTTCTGCCCTTTTGCTTTATTTGTCCTGGGTTTTAATGTTTGTGATTTTTCTTGTTAGTCTATTTCTGCTCTTACTATGTAAATGCTTTTGTTTATTGTTATCTTTAGCTGTTTAGGAGGTAGACATCATGCTTTGAATTTTGGAAGTTTATTGCTCTTCAAAGCTGCATGTGTGTATAGGTATGCACATATGTATGTGTGTGTAAAGATGAAATTATAAAATAGCTATTTCTGTAGAGGCTGAGAGTTGTGCAAAGATTAGGATCAACAAAGAGGCAAGTGGTCTGGCAAACAAATGTGGTCTTACAACATGCTTCAGGTGACTTCACCTCTGAGGGTCTGGAAAAAAGAAGGTGAGCTGTTCACCTATTCTACAGGGACTGCTGTGGCATGAATTTGTAGGGGTTTTACAATTTTTTAGATATTATTGGGAAGAATAATATTTGGCACTTCTGAGTTGCAATTGCCAGGTACATGATTTTAATGTGCTATAATGTTCCAGTGATTTGCTAGCTTTATATTGTCAGGCCCAGGTCCGGGCTGCCAGTGGTATGTTCACTGCCTGCCACAAATTCTGGATTTGTGTTAAGGTCCAAGGTGGACACTGGAAGGGCTGGCCTTGGAGTCATGCGGCTTGCCCACGAGCTGTAGCCATACACCATATGGACTTGGGATTGACTAAATGTATGCACAGGAGGAAGAAATCTTCCTTAGAAATCAAGTTTCTTCCACGGTGGACACTGGAAGGGCTGGCCTTGGAGTCATGCGGCTTGCCCATGAGCTGTAGCCATACACCATATGGACTTGGGATTGACTAAATGTATGCACAGGAGGAAGAAATCTTCCTTAGAAATCAAGTTTCTTACCCATCGATGATAGACTGGACAGGGAAAATGTGGCACATATATACCATAGAATACTATGCAGCCATAAAAAACAATGAGTTTGTGTTCTTTGTAGGGACATGGATAAACCTGGAAACCATCATTCTCAGCAAACTGTTACAAGAACAGAAAATCAAACACCGCATGTTCTCACTCATAGACGGGTGTTGAACAATGAGAACACATGGACACAGAGAGGGGAGCATCACACGCTGGGGTCTGTCAGTGGGGGGAAATAGGGGAGGGACAGCAGGGGGTGGGGAGCTGGGGAGAGATAGCATGGGGAGAAATGCCAGATATAGGTGATGGGGAGGAAGGCAGCAAATCGTACTGCCATGCATGTACCTATGCAACAACGTTGCATGTTCTTCACATGTACCCCAAAACCTAAAATGCAATTAAAAAAAAAGAAATCAAGTTTCTTAGACCTAAGCAATTTCTTATAAAGAGACGGTAAAATCAGACACAAGGCCCAGAGCTGAAAACATAAGCTGAAAGGAAAGTGTGGAACTGGTAACACAGGTGGCCACCATAGCAGACTTCTCATCTTGGCCCGAAAGAAGCAATGAATCAAATAGGACTTAGAGAAGTAAAGCATGCACAAGGAGCTTTTCTCCCTCCAGACATGGCCAATATGCAAAAAAAAAAAAAAATCATACAAAATTTGTAAATGTTCCATGAATTAATCTCAAGTTGGAAAGATTATTTTCTTCTTGAATGTAAATTCTCAGCTTCTGGATTCTTGACCACTGGCATTGACCAACTGGCATCTCATTGAGGCTGAAGCCAATATCATTTTCTCCTTTCCACTGAAATTTTGTGTATTTTTTATTGTTGGCAACATTAAGTACTCAATGGTAGCAAGATAATTTTGGCTAGGATAATAACTGAGGAGCCAGGGATAGCTTGTTTCCTAAATGTTGTTTGTGCAGGGTTGATGCTGAGATAATCTTGTGTCTCTTACTATATCTTTAAATCCTTAATAAATGAGGCTCATGGGATATGTGGCATTGAACTAATCCAGGCTGTGAAGCTCTTAAAAAGATAGCACACATTCCACTAAGAAAGGTATTTCTCCACCCCACAGGATACAAAAAAAATTGCTGTGCCTGGAAGTGAGGAAGATAAGAAATTTGAGAGGCTGATTACTGGTTTTTAAATGGAAATTTTTGAACTCTGAAATTTAACTTGTGTGACTAAGGATTTTTGATTTTTGATTTTAACTTCTTTGGATCTTAACATCTTTGGGCTTCAATTTGCAAGGGAATTTAAAGTTTGAATTTTCTATTTTGGAGCTTGATGATGGGAGTAGATTTGTTCAGTATCTCTATAGCACTTTTACATTTTTTTTTGTTTTTTTATTATTTGATTATTTTTATTATTATGGTAACTTTATGCATGCTAGTATTGAATATTGTATTGTCATTCAATCTCATTTCAGACAATTGCTTCTGGGTGACGGGTACATAAATTCCATAGGCACAAGTTCATTGACTGGGTCCTTTTTGCTGTGAAAACAATGTTGACCAGAAGCATTGTGAGGTGAGCTGAGCAATGTGATGATGAATGAGACATTGACTAAGTTCACAGATGGTCTTGATGAAAGTAGCACAGGGGGTGGGGAGGAAAAATCCACATCCAGAATGAGTCTCTGTTCATGTGGGAACAAACTGAAGCCTCCTCCATGATGGAAACGATCCAATGTAATCAAGCTTCCACCAGTTAACTGACTGCTGCCTTTTCCTTATGGTGCCAGTTTTAAAAATCAACTTTGGTCTTTTATTGGCCACTTGGACAATCAGAACTAGTGGTAGTCATATCTGCTTTTTAAAGAGGAAATATATGTTGTTGTGCCCATGTATAACCTCTGGCTCAGCAACATTGATACTTTGTTCATAACCTATTGAACAGGCAGTGGCCAGCTTGGGAAAGAGATTAATTTATATCCACAGAAAGGTCATCTTGTGCAACACTGCACTGAGTTCTTACGTAGTCAGTGTGCTGTGGGGAGCATTTACATGAGACACCGTTACTCTCTCTT
Source organism: Aotus nancymaae (assembly GCF_030222135.1). NCBI lineage: Eukaryota > Metazoa > Chordata > Mammalia > Primates > Aotidae > Aotus > Aotus nancymaae. The sequence continues at coordinate 30,379,832 of NW_026988435.1, forward strand.
GGGCATATTCTTAAAACTCCATACCTCCTTATGTCTTGGACATTTTTGTAACAAATATAATCCTTATTTTCTTCCAAATTCCTAACTATTCAGTCAAACCATTACTTACTGTCCCTGAATCAGCATAGATGCATACTTTTGACCATCTTTCCTTAGAAATTCTGTTCTGTCTACCCTCTCTCCTCAACGATAGCTATGATTCCACAGAAGTTTGTATCTTTATCAGTTTTTGACTGTTTATGAACTAGATTTCATTTTTTTCTTCCTGAATTAACTGGTCATAGAGTTTATGAACTAGATTTCATATTTTTCTTCCTGAGTTAACTGGTCATAGAGAACTCACCGTGCAACCATGAGTCAGGAATAAGGGAGATGTGTTATAGTAGTAGATGTGGGAGTTGTAGAAGTATAAGCAATCTGCTAATAAAAATTACTCATGCATTTGGAGCTGGCTTCATTCTGATCTTGTTTATAACTTTTCTCTTTCATGATGGAATGCTGCTCTTTTGCACTTGACTTTGTGACTTGGAAGACCAGATAAGAGCCAGATCACGATAGGGAGAACAGGTCACACGGTCACGTAAATCCTACGGTCAGGCATTCAGTCTCTTCAAGGATTCAATAGTGAGCCAGGAGCTGTGTGTGAGTATTTCCAGAAAAGAGCATGGATTTTCCAAAATCCCTAGATTCTGCACTGTGACTCTCTTATTCCAGCTTGCTGCAAGCTCTACACAGAATCTTAAGCTGCCATAGATACTTTGAACACTGTTTTATCTGCTAGTTTATGAAGCCCAAATGGCAGAACAGTTTGCACTTTAGCCTGAACCAGCTGGAAGTCTTTTCTTGATATGACCCACAATGAAAGCTGGCATTCTTACAGGGTGCTTGGTAAATGGGTTAAAAGAGCTCTCCCAAAATTATTTGCCTGCAAAATACAAACAAAACAAAACTAAACAAAAAACAACATTATGCCTCTTCTTAGTGGAAAGGGGTGCAAGATAGAACAAATTTGATTTCTCATTGTTTTGGGATATTTTTCTATTTCCCAACCCCTTGGACTTTTTAACACTTTCCTAAATAGCACACATCTAATATTTTTCATGTGTCAGGTTATTCTCTGTCTGTATTTGTCTTACTGGAGCCATGAAGCCTGTTACTTCTTGCTCATCAGGTACTTTTGTCCCACTTTCATCCATAGAGTGAACCAGCTTATTGGCCTATGTCCTGTAGATATGAGACAATAAGAGTCTTGAGAGGTAATAATAACAGAGTTAGGAATTGATGTAGTAGCCTTGACCAGAATAGTGAAGATGCATTGCTGCTGTGGACAAATGAAAGGAAATCACTTTGGTGACTTAGATCTTGTATCTGACAGATATAGAGAAACAGTAATTGCATAGGAAGAATTATAGACTATCGATTTATTACAGTAAGAGGACAAAATCTAGATATTGCAGCTGAAGTCACTATTTAATTTCATTTAAAGTAAATCTACTATCCCTTTTCAAGTGACAACTCTCAACTCTGTATGTCTTCCAGGCAATTTAAGTGAAAATGTATAGGAATTAATATAACTTCATCTCTCAAGAATTTCAAGAATGTAGTATTGCTTCTAAGTTATTTATCTTGTGGAGTGGAACAGAATTCTGTGATTCCTCCCACCATAATGACTGCTATTCCATGTTTCAGGGAGCCAGTGGAGTCTAGGAATTTCATTTTCAACTATTTCATTCAGGAGCTAAGTACTTCTTCCTATGGAATGAAAGGAGCAAATTAACTGAACTCCTGGCCCCACTGTAAGATGGATTTGGTCAGGATGCTCATGAACTTCAATTCTAGTGGACTGTGGCAGAGTGGATTTATAGACCTTGGTTCAGAACCACATACTGGAAATCACCAAAAGTATGGGTATTTTTCTTTACTGTTGTATATTCACCCTGATACACAGTAGTAGGTTTCTCTGGGAAAGACCAGAAGAAAGATCAATAGCGCGTATTTGTGGCAGGTGTCACAGCGTCTTTGAGGGTATCAAGCTTTTCTTTATTCATTAACTATGGAGACTGAACTTCATAACTAGTCTCCAGATTAGTTCTGAAGTATCAATCTGGAAATCAGGTAGGAGTTTAGGCCTCTCTGTCATTTTGATTCAAATCTTATCTTTATTAAGTAGATTTAGAGATTTTACATTTGTAGTTACTAAGATAAATTGGGGCCTAAGGCTACTTATAATCAAATTCAGTTTTAAGAATTTATAATTAATGTAATCATTGCCACAAATTCTGAAGGTTAAAATGTGATGACCACTTTGCTCTTGCTGTCAAAGAGAAACTACAACTACCTTCTCGAATGGTTATGTGTTGTCACATGGTCTCTCTCACTTCTAGCCCCATCTTCGTTGAAAACATGGAGTCTAATTCAATGACCAGCTTATTGGCCTATGTCCTGTGGATATGCGACAATAAGCTTCTTGAGAAGATACTAGTGCTCCAGGCACATCCTTGCTGATTCCTAACCTTGAAGAACAAAGGTGTACAATGTTAAGATAAAGTGAGATGGTTACCCAGTGATGGCTTTTACAGAATTAAAAATCCCATAGTCCATTAACCAGCATGGTTAAAAGCATAGATGGTATGAGATAAATCTAAACTTATCACCCGAATTTACGCATAACTTAAGGAAAAAAGACAGACTCACAGACAAGTTCTATTTCAAAATCAACAGAGCCAACCTGTGGGTTGAATGAATGAGCAAACTCCTAGATTGCATTTATCTAAGATTATGAAAGACAGTAAATTATATGCTCAGAGCTTTAGAATCACTAACAACTAAAGAAGATTCACAATATTTATCAGTGGGATAATCTGATGTTATCAGTTGGAAGGTTTGGCTTAGAGTACAATGACATAAGGCTTCAAAATATCTCAAGGAATTCTGTTGAACCATGGCATATAGAAGAGTATTTCCCAAGGGTGGTGGTGTACCTTTGTAAAATAGCGTTGCAAGTTTCTACATCACCGCTAGGTCTAACCCCACCCTTCTGACACGGAGAGACTATCTACTATTGTATTATTGAACTTGCCTGGGATTGACTTTCAGAATTAATTTGTGTTTTTGGGTGCAGGATGATGTAAAAACTAAATGCTTATCCAAGGAGTCAAAGTCAAAGAGAATGAATATGCAGGACTCAACTGGTCCAGCTCTCTGCTGATAGACACAAAGATGTGAAGGCATTTCACAATCACCAAGTTGAATTCTGTGTCATATTGTGTGTCTTTTTCTCATTTTTTGTTCCATAATATAGATGAGAAAAGTAGGAAACACACGAACACTGGTGTATGGGTTCTATTAATGTTATGTTGAGAATTATAACACTATGATTATACCTTAGGATCAGCAAAATTGATAAAATGCACTGTTTATACTAATAGTTATGACATACCATAGGTTTTATGAGACCTGTAAGAATACAATTTTGATAAGCAGAATATCAAGATTATTTCTAGAATGGAGATAGAAGATTCTTTAAAGTTTCTAATTAATAAATTATATGCTGTATTATTTTCTGTGCTATATAAAATATGCCACAAATTTAGCTGCTTAAAACAACACCCACTTATCTCATTATTTCTGTGAACTAGAGTCTAGGCATGGTTTAGCCAGGTCTTTCTCGTTGCTGCAATCAAGGTGTTGGCCAGGGAACTATAAACTTCTCCCAAAGTTAGTTTGGTCCATGCCTAGGAATGACCAAAAGCAGCTTGGAGGTCAGAAGCCAGAAGGAGTCAACGATGTCAGATTTATCTTACTGTCATAATTTTGCAAAGGCAGTTTCAAGGTCAATATAGCAGGAACAGAAGGTGTTGGCAACGATGTAAGCAGTACCAAACCTAGCAGCAATGAGGGTGGTGGTGTCCACATTCCCAACACTGAGAAGAGAGGGGCTTAGAAGGAGACTCTAGTCATTCATCTGACACTTTCCAGTAGGGGCTCCCTAAGAAACTGGGTTTTGTTGCCAACAGTTGAACTGTCCACAAGCTCTGTATTATACTTTTCCAGGCTGATGGAAAATATGAAATCTTAACTCACAGGATTGTTATAAGAAAATGAGATATGATGTAAAAGTTTCCAGTGTATATTTAGTACTCATTAAATACCATTTTTATTTCTAACTGGTGAAAAGAAACATCCACAGTTGTGTCTACTTGATAACCCCAAAATATTTTTGAAGTTGAGATCATTGAATTGACTAAAATATTTTCACTTAAAATAGGATTCAGGCAAATTTTCAGACAGCCAAAGCAAGCTACACGGTTTTTTTTTTTTTTTTTTAATCTAAGTTCTCTGCTTCCTCCATGATTTGCATATGACTGGACATTGATTCAGAGATATGACAGAGCACATATAAATGAAAATTTTAGGGGGTCTTTTTTTCTATTGAGTAAGTAAGAGAGAGATGTGTTGGTGGGCTGGTCCATTAGAATTAAATTAGGATCTTGGAAGGTCAAACAGATTTGCTATAGACATTGATCTAGACCTACCCATTAGCAAGTATAATTCAAAGACTGAATTGAATCTTATTAAAAGAGATAAGGCAGAATAGTACTCAAGACATACTAGCAAAAGAGTTGAGAGCTAAACTGAACATAATCCAATGGAAAAGCAGTAAAACCATCCAGGTAAAACAGGCTTCGTGGGTGTACACCCTTTGTGGTGCAAGACTCTGTTGTGCAGGGCCTCACACAAAGACCTCACACTTAGTTTAATTTTCTGCTCTCATCTTGGAATTTTTAATTTTAGAATAAGGGACTCCTCATTTTCATTTTGCACTGGTGCAAATTTTGTAGCCAGTCCTGCTTCAGGGGCCCAGGTATTTTATAAAGGTGATCAGAAAATGAGTCTTCTAGCAAGATGGCCTCAGGGGGTCTGGGGTAAAGGAAAGAGCCCTGTGGGGCATTGGTTACAGGTAAATGTGCCAGTTAACCTTGAATAAACTGCTACTAAGGCTTCAGGGTCCATGTTTACCAATTGGAAACTTTCAGTCAAATAATTATACCCATAATTTGTTTGTTTTTTATGACTGGTACTATTAAGTTGAATAATTCCTTGAAAAGTTTTTACCATTATTCTTTTTATGGCCTCCCTGAAATCATTTGGGACTCTGTTTATCTGTCTTCATATCAGCTTGCCAGACTGGTTAAGTTAAAGGGAAGAGCTGCAAACATTTTAAAGGGGAAATCTGTTTAATTACACACACTCAAACACACACACACAATTCGTGTTAATATCCTAGAAAGAGATTCTATTGGTTTCAGTGTGATATACAGAGTGAAAGCCCATTAGTATGTGACACATCACTCTGTATATAGATACGTCCTTTGTCTTGTAAAACTAAAACTTGCTTCTTAGGTAAATTTTTAGATATGGTTTCCAGAGGTGTTGACATTACCTGCCAAAGACAATGAAAAACAATATCCAGGTATCAAGAATAAAAGCAAATGAAATACACAGGCATACCTATTTATTCCTTCACTATATAACAGGTTCAGATGGCAATTCAGTCATTCAGGTTGAATATCCCTTTTCTGGAAACTTGGGACAAGAAGTGTTTTAGATTTCAGATTTTTTTCAGATTTTGGAATATTAGTGTATACAAAATGAGATATTTTGGGGATAGGACCCAAGTCTAAACATAAAATTCATTTATGTTTTATAGATACCCTATACACATAGACTCAAGGCAATTTTATACCATATTTTAAATAATTTTACATGTGAAACAAAGTTTGTGTAATTGAACCTTCAGAAAGCAGATGTGTCACTGTCTTATATCAGTGCCCAAAAGGTTTGGATTTTGCAACATTTCACATTTTTGGATTATGGATACTGTAAACAGTTTATTTTGAAAAGTTGTAAATAATGTTGGCCAGGTGTGGTGGCTCACACCTGTAATTCCAGCACTTTGGGAGGTTGAGGTAGGTGGATCACTTGAGGTCAGGATTTCAAAAGCAGCCTGACCTACATGGTGAAACCTGGTCTCTACTAAAAATCCCAGCTACTTGGGAGGCTGAGGCAGGAGAATTGCTTGAACCTGGGAGACAGAGGTTGCAGTGAGCTGAGATGGGGCTATTGCACTCCAGCCTGGGTGACCGAGAGAGACTCCATCTCAGGAAAAAAAAAAAAATGAAAGAAAAGTTGTAAATAATGTTAACATTACTGTTTTGACAAAGGTCTTTTTCTAGGCGCTTGCTCTCTCTCTACACACATATACATATACACACACACATTCTCATAGCCTCTGACACACATATACATATACACATACACACACACAGTCTCATAGCCTCTGACACACACACACACACACACACACACACACACATTCTTATAGCCTCACATGCATACGTTTATAGTTCACCCCCACTTCCCTCTACCATGTTCTCTTTACCAGGCTAAGCCAGCAATGGAAAAATAATAGGAATGAGTGGCCCTTCTGCAAGAACCCATAAAGACCAGCCTATGTTTTCTAATTGGGTCCAGGAACTAGCAGAAGATTTACATCCTGTGCTGTTAATGTCAGATCCTCTGAGTGATGTTTGCTTACTATCCTGGATCGGTGGAAGTGGGTAGTTTGGAATGCACCACGCCATTGTATACACCCTTTCCCTCTAATGATCCCACCTGGTGAGGTGACCTGAATTGGCCTCCTGGGACCGAGCAAGGGTGGATTATCTTTGTGGTCAGATTTCATGCCTTGATAACTACAAACTTACTGGGACTCCTTACCTGATCTAATTATTTTTTTAAAAACATCAGCAAATAAATATTTTGACTATTATGCTATCTAGCAGAAAAGAGACAAAAGATTCTTTCAGTTTAGATTTTCTTTAAGCCCATCACAACTATCAACACAAAACAAAAGCAATGTGCCCCAACCAGATTCACAGTGAAACACACAGTGGTTATTTTAGTCAGAAAGATACCGAGGTGGTGCCTGAATTCTTTAGAGAATCTATGGATGATCTCCATGGCTCCCCACCCTTAGGGGAATGAGCTCTCTGTAGCCAGTAAGGAGGTTGGGAGCAACCTTCATAGTGCAGGTGTTTCTGAGTCATCATAGCATCAGACAACCAACAAAGCTAAAGATGTCTAAGATAAGATTGGTAATATATTTCTTGCCCTAAAGAGTCTGTTAAGAATGTTTTCTGTGAGGTGAAATCAGTGTTCAGTCATCACAAAGAGCATAGATATCTCTCTCCAAATGACAGTGAAGTTACATTTCATGAGGTAGCCAATGTTATCTCATCATGACAAGCAGCGTCTTCATTCTTGCCTCTCTGTTAATGTACTCTTTCAGCCTCTCTCTTCTCATCTCCAACCAGTTTGGTCTTAAACTCAGAGACTGAATGATCAGCTAACCAGACCCATGACAGGAAGTCCATCACTGCAATAATGCAGTAACAAATTATCAAGAATCACAAAAAAACATGAGATTAATAGAATGAAAATGGCATTGATTTTGACATTCAGGATGATTTTGAAAACATTCTGGTGAATTACAAACTTCCTTTTATTCTTGGAACCCAACCAGGTTGAAGGTTTTAGTAATGTAGCAAGCAGCTATATGTCTTCATGGCTATCTAAATTTTGCATAAATCTTCCTAGCACCTATTATGGTATTAAGATAGCCAAAGTTGTTGATATTTAGATTTTAGATGTTTCTACTATTTCATCATATTAAACATTAAACGTTTTAAAATTTTCTCCTTATTACATCAGAACTACCATTCTAAAAACCTGACTGTGAATAGCTGGCAGGTATGCAAGATAACATACACATACATGCATGTACACATGTATATATATTTTTAATTTTTTATTGATATGTAATAGTTGTACATATTTGGGGAGTATATGTGATATTTTGATACATGTATTTAATGTGTAATGATCAAATCAGGGTATTTGGGATATTCGTCACCTCAAAAATTTCTTTATGTTGGAAACATTACAGTTCTTCTCTTGCAACTATTTTGAAATATACAATAAATTAATGTTAGCTATAATTTTCCTAATGTACTATTGAATACTAGAACATATTTCTTCTATCTAACTATATTTTTGATTAAAGGGTATAAAAACACACATGTATATTATCTTATGTATATGATATGTATGCAATATATTATATATATAAAAAATGTATTTTTTGTTACCCATGATCTAACACATGATCTTTGTTGGTAGAACAGAATACAAGTAATTGGAACCAACCTAGAAAACTATAGATATTACATTATCTATATATGCAATATATATATAAATAACATTTATATATAATTATATATAATAAATATTTATATATTTATATAAATATATAATTATATATGCAGTGTATGTGCTATATATAGTTATATATAGTATATATTATATAAACTATAGATATTACATTCCATAATATATAATTCAATATATTGCATTACATATATATATATATAGAGAGAGAGAGCACAACATGTATAGTTTTCTATGTTGGTTCCAATTTCTAGTTTTCTGTTCTATAGACAAAGATCATGTGTCAGATCATGGGCCACAAAAATTTTTTCAGAAAACATATTCACTTTCAAGCCTCCTAGGTCAAGCTCAGCCTTTAGTGTGTGAAGGCCTGGGATCAGGTGCTGGACTAACTTCTCTAATGGACTTGCTCTATAGTTCCTAGCAGTTATTTAAGTTCAGGGCTTCAGTTTTATTTTAACATTTCAAAAATGAGGATGGGCTAGGTGCAATGGATCACACCTGTAATCCCAAGGCTTTGGGAAGTCAAGACAGGAAGATTGCTTGAGGCTGGGAGTTCAAGACCAGCCTGGGCAACATAGCTAGAACTTCTTTCAATTTAAAAATAAAAAATATTAAACATTTCTTGGGTGTGGTGGCATGCTCCTCTAGTCCTAGCTAAATAGGAGGCTGAGGCAAGAAGATCACTTGAGCTCTGAAGTTCAAGGTTACAGTGAGCTATGATCAAGCCACTACACTTCAGCCTAGGTAACAGAACAAGACCCTGTCTCTCACTAAAAGAAAACAAAAAGTAAAAATAAGGATGTACACTTAGCTTATGCACTTCACAGGATTATTTTGAGAAATAATGGAAATACTCTAAATGAAAGCACTTTGGAATCTGTGAAACATTTCCAAGTGTTTATTTCTTTGCCCACATTTGTATCTATCATTTAGAGAGGGAGAGTGGCTGAATTCAAATACTTGTTTAGTGGAGTAATGTTTTTCATAATGTGAATGTTAATGCAGACTGAAAAGTAAAGGAGGGTTATTCTAATCACAGGTTCAAAATAATTTCTGAAGAGACAGAAGATTGTATTTTAAACATCTAATAATACATTGCAGATGCCTAGTAAATGTTAGCCAATTTTTAAACTTTTATAGAATAATCGCATATCTAAAATTTAGGTTAATAAAGACAATTTAAAAAAATGTATTTCACCATGACAGATCAAACACAAGGGGGCGTCTTGTACATGTGTTTTAAAATACTTCCTGATGGAGTCCACATACAAAGTGTTTTTTATTCTAGTTGCTCTCTATATGCATGCAACAGAGCACACTTACTAAAATTTATTAGTTCCAAATATTACAGTCTCTACACATGACACTTTTCACATTCTATGCATAAAATACTCTCCCGGTGAGTTTATAACTCCATTTTGGCTTAAAATAATTTAATCATATTTTGTTACTTAAACTTATAAAACTCTAACAAAAAGAATAACATTTACTAGACAGTATGTCAATATTCTGAATTTTAAGGCTTTAAAAAAATAAATCTACCCAAAACTTTAAGATATATATCTCTCTCATTTATTCCTTTTTCCTATTTTGCTCAGCTATTGTTCAAACCCTAATTGTGTTGACAGGTCCAGAGGCCACATAGTTTGATTTAAGAAATGGCCAGGGCCTTGGAAGAGGAAATATACAATCCTAATTCTCTTAGGTCTGGAATATGTAAGGAGCAAGTTCTTAGAAAAGACACTTAGGTTGAGTTGTACTAAAAAAAAACAAAAACAAACAAACAAAAAAACATAGACTTATCTTCTGCCTCTCATCTGGAACTTTGGGATGGATAGGAGTAAACATTTAAGCAGAGAAAGACTGTGTGTGTGGAGGAGGGTGTGGGTGCACTTCCATGAGTAGTGTCAGTGGTGGTAAGTGCTATGGAATGAAGAAGGTCAATGACACAGGCCTTGTGAAGTAAGGCCTTTGTTATAGAAGTTAAGGAAGGCCTTTCTGATAAGATGGTATTGCAAAATTCTCTTTAACCCCAGACCCCAGTAATATGAAACTGGAGCATGTCTGCTATCTTTGAAGACCCAAAGCTGCCAGCGCAGGTAGAGCAGAGTGAGAGAGAAGGACTCACAATGGTAGGATATAAATCAGAGAATGATCGGGGGCTGATTAGGTAGGGTCTTGTGGTTCTTTGTAAGGACTTGGTCTTCACTCTGCATAAAAGAATAAAGAAAAACAGAACCTACTGGATGGTTTTGAGGAGATTACTGACTTGATCTGACATTTGCTTTTTAAAGTACTGTTGATCCTTTGCATCCACGGGGTCTGTATCCATGGATTCAGCTAATTGCAGACAGAAAAATTTGAAAAAAAATCCAATAAAAATAACAACACACTAATAAAAAGTTATAAAAATAAAACAATAAAATTTAACTATTTACATAGCATTTACATTTTATTAGATATTATAAGTAATCTAAATATGATTTAAAGTATGAGGGGCTGTCTCATAACAAATACTACCATTTTATATAAGGGACTTCAGCATCTTTGGATTTTGGTATGAGAGGGGAGTTCTGGATGCCGAGGGAAGACAATATTATTTAAGATAAGTGCAGTGAATTGATTCCAGGAAGATGAATAAGATCCATTAAAAGACTATTCCAAAGTTGCAGGTAAGGAATGATGGTGGCTTAGACCAGATTAGTAGCAGTGGAGGTAACGAGAAGAAGTTTCGATTCTGGATAAAGTCAAAAAGATTTGTTGCTAGAATAGATGTAGAAAGTGAGAAAAGGAGAGGAGTCAAGAATGACTCCAACATATTATGCCCAAGCAACTGGAAAATGGAGCTGCCGTTAACAGAAATGTGAGAGACTGTGGGAGAAACCGATTTGAAGGGGAAGATAAGGATTTTAGTTTTTATGGAGTGCCTAGTAGGCATTCAAGTGGAGACATTAAGTAGACAAATAAACATATGAGTTGGGAGTTTGAGGATGAGGCCAAACCTGGAGATTTAAAAAACGACTCAATTATGTAACGATTGAGTTTACAGTCACTGGGCTGGATAAAGTCCTCCAGGATATCAAGGCAGAAACAAAAACAACAACAAAGGTCTTAGTGCCTGAAAAATTAAGAGTCCTGAGAAGAAGAATGAGAATAGTTGATCATTGGGATAAGAGAAGAATATTTAAAAAGGCATCCCAGAGACAAAGTGATAAAAGTAATTCAAGGAGAACATAAGTGATAGAAAATGTGTCAGATTGGTCAAGAAGGATGAAGACCTAAAACTTGGGCATCAGTGATGAACTTTTCTAGAACAGTTTTGGAGTTGTAATGTGAGAAAAGTCAATTATAGTAGGTTCACAGGAGTGGCAAGAGTTCTTTTAACAGAAACATAGTAGACCAAATATCCTGAAAAACTCTTCAAATTAGCTAAAACGTTGATAAAATATGAAAAGCATTAGAAAGTTTTTATAATGGACTGACAAGAAAGTAGGAGTTTTCTTGAGAGCCAACAACTTTTTAAAAATGGACCAAGGAATCCCATTACTGAGTATATACCCAATGAATTATAAATCATTCTATTATAAAGACACATGCACATGTATGTTCATAGTGGCATTGTTTACAATAGGAAAGATCTGGAACCAACCCAAATGCCCATTGACAATAGACTGGACTAGGAAAATGTGGCACATATACATCATGGAATACTATGCAGGCATAATAAGGAGGAGATAATAAAGAGAATAGAAGAAAGACAATATTCAATAGATAATAGAGGAGAATTCTCCAAAATTAATAAGAAATCAAAAGTCTGAAGTAGAGTTTTCTAAAATTGATCCTAAGAATATTAAGCAACATAAAAGAAATTACAGATATATATATAGTTATAGATATAGTTATACTACATATGTAAGAAAAAGTCTATTATACGATATACCTAAATATATAACAATTATACTATATAACTATATATATAACTGCAGAACATTAATTGCAGAGAGAAGATTAACTTTGGAATTTGCTTACTTGGGAAGTATGTCTATTATAATCTCTATAGTAGTCAATAAAATAATAAAGACTGTAAATGTATGTGCTTAAAGAGGAAAAATAAAATGAACAAAAATAATTTTGTTCAATCCCTGAAAAGTTAAGAAGTGGTTAAGAAAAAAGGAGTAAATAGAAATAAATCTAAATGTATTAAATGTCAATGTTACAGTAAAAATACTGAACTCGCCTGCAAGAAATGGAGAATGATTGATTTTTAATAATCTACCTCTGTAATTTTAGGTAGAAACTGATAAATGAGAATCTAGAGATGCCAAAATAAAAAACTTACAATTCTATATCACAAAATAACATGACCTAAAGGAAAGATGTCATTGCCATGTTATAAAAAGACAAAACTGACTTTAAGTCAAAAAAAGTCTATTTTTTTTGACTTAAAGTCAGTTTTGTCTTTTTATACATATGTCTAGAAACAGAGGATCACAATGGTTCAATGCACTGTGATGACACAATAATTTTAAACTGTATGCAACTAATATAGCACTGCAAGAAGAATTTGACAAATCCACTATTATTTTGAGAGATTAAGTGTGGGAGATTTGAAAAATTAAGAATCTTGAGCTAGTCAAAATATATATTGAACTGCATCCAATGGTTAAATCATATATATTTATTTTCCAAAACACATTTGTAAAAATTGGCCTTATATCATAACATGAAGATGTTTTCAACAAATTTTAAAGATTTTTTCATAAATTAAGCACGTGCCAAAGATTTATTTATTCTATTAATGAGGGAGAAAGCAAAATGTTAAAGCTGCCTAAAAAAGATTTGATTTTTTACCCCCCACATTCTTTAACTATAATGCTGTTGTTAGATACTGATAAGAAAAATAGCAATAATTAGCCTACAGTGTTAAAGTTTAAAAATCAACTTTTGTGTCAAGCAAGAAATTATAAGATAAAATAGAAAATACTTAAAACTGAATAATAAAAATAATGTTACACACACGCTGAATAGTGAAACACATGGAATACAGTGAGAACTGTTCATACAAGCTCATTTGTTGCCTTAAATGCTTAAAAAAATAAATGAGCAAACCAAACATTCAATTACAAAATTACTCAGAGTTTCTCAACAGGTGTGTTATTGGTCTTTGAGGAAGAAAAAAATTCTTTGCTGAGCAGGAATGTCCCACGCATTACAGGATAAATAACAACTTAGGCTTCATCCGCCTAATGCCTATTGCACTCTAGGGTTATTGTGAAGAGAGAAAATATCTGCAAACATTTTTAAATTCTACCAGGTGGGTGATACTACCTATAGTAAAGAACCACTGAATTAGACAAAGAAGAAAGACTAAACCCAGAAAGAGACATATGAGCTAAGAGCAAAAATAAAAACGAGTGAAAATTAATGCACAAAAATGATAAATTGAAGGGGTCCAAAAAACGAAAATTGTTTCTTGAAAAGTACTACTAATACAATTAGCATGAAAAATTTGATTAAAAAAGATTTTTTAAAAAAGAAATCAATACAAAAAAGCAAAGCAGTGTATATAACTACAGACTCAGCAGAGACTCAGAAAATAATAAAATGGCACTATGAATAGCTTCATGTCACTAAATTTGAAAAGACAAAAAACCGAATATACATAGGTACGTATGTATGTTCCTAAACCTATTTGAAAAGTTGAATTTGTATTTTTAATTTTTCTTACAAATAAATAATTTTCCCAGACTATTTTTCTATCTTTAGGCTACTTCTACAAAACATATATATTTCATATAAATTTTTTTTTTTAGATGGAGTTTTGCTCAGTCCCCAGGCTGGAGTGCAGTGGCACAATCTCGGCTCACTGCAACCTCTGCCTCCTTGATTCAAGTGATTATCTTGCCTCAGCCTCCGGAGTAGCTGGGACTATAGGCACGTGCCACCATGCCTGTCTAATTTTTTTGTATTTTTAGTAGAGATGGGGTTTCACCATGTTAGCCAAGATGGTCTTGATCTCCTGACTTCGTGATCTGCTCGCCTCGGACTCCCAAAGTGCTGGAATTATAGGCGTGAGTCACCGTGCCTGGCCACATGTATGCTTTTATGCACAATTTCCAAGTGGTCTGAAAAATAACAACAGCTCTCCAACTCATTTTATGGAGCTGGCATGATCTCAATAACAAAACCAGAAAAGTCTAAGTGTGGGAAATTAAAATATAGGCCAATTTATCCATGACTGTTAAGGCAAAAATCCTAAGTAGAATATTGGCAAAACAGGCTGACAAAGTAAATATGCAAATATATCACAATGTTGAGTCTAACCTAGCTGTGCAAGATTGGTTTACAATTAGAGAATGAAAGCATATATATAACTACATTAACAGATTAAAGAGGGAAAGGTATGTGGTTGTCTCCATAGATATAGAAAATAGTATTTAATAAATTTAACATCCATTTATGATAAAAGTATGTAAGTACATCATAAACTGGGGGTAGAAGGGAATCTCTTTTACCATTTAAAGATTTTCTATAAAATGTTGCAAACATTAATCGTGAAACATTAAAACTGTTCCCTTTAAATTTGGACCAAAACAAGGAAATTCACTACCATTTTATCTACCTAATACTGTAATAAATGACTTGGCCAGTGAATATACCTGGAAAACTTGTAGGTCATAAGGATTGGTAAGAAAAGCATAAAGTTGCCAGTATCTGCACTTTTTATGGTTTTTGATAGCTATATGCACAAGCAGATCATCAAAAAGAGAACTTAACAAATATGCTGGAGATGTCACCAATACAAAATTAATGTTGTTAATTAACAGGTAAGAAATGAAAATACAAAGATAAAAGCTACTATTCCCCTTGTATCTATATCCATAAATATAGTATCTATCTATCTATCATCTATCGCTATCTAAATTTAGATTTATTAGTGTTTGCTTTGTTTTCTTATTCAGTTCTTTAGAGACTAATGTTTTTATATTTTAATCTCCTTTGACTATATTTGTCACTTTCTTTCAAATCCTTTTGACCTATTTCTCCATTTATTTTTGACTTCAATTTTTTTTAACCTTATCTCTTTCTTAAGTCATTGTTACTTTTTTTTTTTTTTTTGTCTCTGTCACCAGGCAGAAACAGAGTGCAGTGGCGTGATCTCGACTCACTGCAGTCTCTGCCTCCTGGGTTCAAGTGAGTCCCCTGCCTCAGCCTTCCAAGTAGCTGGGACTACAGGCATGTACCACCACACCCAGCTAAGTTTTTGTATTTTTAGCAGAGATGGGATTTCACTATGTTGGCCAGGATGATCTCAATCTCCTGACCTCATGATTCACCTGCCTTGGCCTCCCAAAGTGCTTTGATTACAAGTGTGAGCCACTGTGCCTGGCTGTTCTTGTATTTCTTCAAATTTTGTCTTCAATTCTGAAATAAGTTTTTATTTCTAGTATTTGCCTGAGCTTTGTCACCTAATTTCTGAAGTTCTGTGACTAATTTATGTTGCCCGTTTTCTTACAGTTTCTTAGCCCATTTTGAATGAGTAGGCTATGGTTTTGATCCATTTTGGGTTGTGTCTGTCAAGTATGCTTTTATTGTGTGTAAAGACGTTACTCTGCTTTTTTTTTTCCTCAAAATATCTTCATATGGGATTTGATTTTGAGAGTTTTCAGTTTGTCATGTGGTATTGATTTTTCTGAACTTTTAAAAGGAGGCCATGTTTAAAATAATGTTTCTAATTTCACAAGGTCTCTCATTTCATGTTTTCTTATAATGCTCAAAAATAAAACAGCAGCTTTTTTTGTTGTTGTTAATTTTGTTTCTGTCCCCACTTTCAATTGTATCTGGACCTTTTAAGTCCTTCTGTGTTATCAGTATGCTGCTCAGTTTTCATTCCACTTCCATCAGTTTCTCTTCAAAGAGGGCTCTGTCCTGGGAGGGAGCCTTGGGTTGGTGCATTTCTGCAATTCTTAGAGGCCAGATGGCTTCAGCTCCTTCGTCTTTTTATGATGTGTCCCTTGTACTCATGGCTATTACACTTGATAAAAACCTTTCCCAGTTTCAGCTACTGTTATAAAATTGGCCTTCCCTCCCTGCCTAGACATACTTGCTGGCTGTGTTCAAATGTTTCTCATCTCAGGCAAGGAAGACACTATTTTCCTCCACCCACTTCTTCCTACACAAATGCTGAAGCTATGAAGTCTTGTACCCACTAAAGGTTTCTTTTTACTTGCTTGTATTTTAGGATTATCTCTGCGTATTTATTGAAAAATTTGTGCGTAGGATTTTAAATTTGGAATCTAGTTGTTCTATCTGATTTTAGATGTGAATTCATTGAGATCCAGGAACTATGGATCAATAGTTCCTCCATCAATGCTGCCATCTGCCCAGAATTATGAGTCTTTAAGTTTTTCAAGAGAAAAGACTTTATTAATAACTTTTTTCATGAATGTAATAGTGAAAAATGGTTCAGTTTCAAATTGTCAGCATTTTGATATTGCTGAACTTTTACTATTTGGGCCATTTGACCTATTCTTGGTAAGCAAGAATGGACAGAAGAGCTAGGCTAATTTAAGATGACAAATAGAGATCATATATCCTTGACTTGGATTGTTTTCCAAACCCATTTCAGAAACATTTAAGAATAACAGCTGAATTGTCATGCCGTGCATTCCCTATCTTGTTAGTTTTCAGTAAAGATGGTAGAGTGGCCTCATGCTTCCCTCGGAAGAAAGCCAGCCCTTGTTGACTGAAGGCTTATAATAACTAAACCCAACTCTCCCAGCCTTCTAACATGAAGTTTATTGTTACACAGAGCAGTATCAGCTTATCTACTCCTAGTAACGTTTTTGCCTTAAACCTGGGACTCTGCAACATACACGGAACTCATTACAGAACTTTCATATTTAGAGGGCCATGTTTTAGTTAGTTGCACAAAGGTCTGACCAAAGCTTTCAAAATTCCATTTATATGTACTGTATTAATCAGCATTCTAACACATCCTTGAGATTCTCTTCCTCTAGAACCACTCTCAGTACCAAATTCTATAGTAGTCAGGGTTCTCTAGGAAAGACAGAGCCAATAGAATATGTGTGTTTATTCTGTGTATGTATGTATATACACACACACATACACACACACATATGTTAACTTTGTTTCTGTCCCCTTTTCGACACACACACACACACACACACACACACACACAGTGTAGTCCTTCTTTATCTGCCGGAGAAACATTCTAAGACCCCCAGTGGGTGCCTGAAATAGCAAATAGTACCAAACCCTATATCTCATGTGGATGAATTTCTTTGTCTTTCTTTACAACTCCACAGATAGAAGGTTGATTCTTACTGTAGATCTCAGCAACCTCAGCATATGATTTTTTTCTAAGTTGAGAATTCACTTAAATTAACACTTTTTATGGCTTTTCTTTTGCCTATTTGAATTGACAAAATCACAACTCTTGCACTTGGGACTATTATGAAGTAAAATAATGTTTTCTTAAACACAAGCATTGGGATACCACAATAGTTGGTCTGATAATGGAGATGGCTACTATGTGACTCACCAGTGGGTAGAATATACAGCATGGATCTGCTGGACAAAGAGATAATTCACACATTCCAGGTGGGATGGAGTGAGACAACACAAGATTTCATCAAGCTACTTGGAATGAGGTGCAATTGAAAACTTACAGATTATTTTTGAACTTTTCTATGTAATATTTTTGGACCACAGTTGATGACAAGTAACTAAAACCATGGAAAGTGAAACTGAAAATGAGTGGGGTCTGCTGTAGATCTGTATCTATCTATCTGTACACATACACACCCTAGAATGCACACACGTATCCTATTTCTTCTATAACTATATAGAAGGAAATGAATTATAAGGAACTGGCTCATGTGATTGTGGAGGCTGGCAAGTCCAAATCTGTGGTATGGGCAAGCAGGCTGGAGACCCAAGAGAGCCAGTGGTGCATTTCCAATTGAAAGATTGTCCATTTGGAGACCCAGGTGAGCCAATAGTGCACTCTAGTCCAAAAAGTCAGCAAAGACCTGGGTGAGACCATGATGCAGATGAAATCTGAATGCAGTCTACTGGAGAATTTCCCTCTTGCTCAAGGAAGTCGATCTTTTTATTTAACTGATTGGACAACACCCACCCATGTTATGGAGAGTAATCTTCTTTGTCAGAATTTACGGTTCATCAATTTTAACGTCAGTCTCATCCAAACCACCCTCCAAGTTGACACATAAAATTAACCATACATTTGTCATGGGTTGGATTAAGCTTTTAGATATCCATCTTAGTACCTAACTTGAGAATTAATTAATGAAACAAAAACTTTATACTTCTCAGGGAAATAGTGATTTGTCTTCCATTTATAACTGAGTCATTTCTGTGGAGATTCAGGAAAGAATAAACCAAGAGTGGCTCTCAAATTGCCACCATTCCTATATTTTCTCTTTAACCCATTATAATTATGTATTTATTTGAGGCTAATAGACATGTATGTGATACAACATTTTGTGGTTACAGGTTCACTTGATGGTAATTACAGGTTTTTGTTTCTTGGAGAATGAACCAAATTAATATGCAATGATGTTATTATATCTCAAATACATTCCAGATCTCATTTTCCATGTTTTATAAAGGAGCTCCACTTCTTTCCCTAAATTTGCATAATTTTCTTATTTTGTATATGTGCATTATTTATGTAAAAAATTAAATCTCTTCTTTTTAAGATTCTCTAAAACAACATAAATTATGTTTTTTTCCTATAATCCTTATGTATTATTGGCCTTTAATGGAAAGAAGTATCACTCTGAGACCAAGAAGGAAGGATTTAAATAACAAGTAGTGCTGCGTACCAATGTAAACGTTTATTAAGTTCTAACCATTCTTGTCCCAATAATTTACATTACTTTTTCACTCTGTGGGTGCTTAATCTTCATGAATTGATTGAACAGAGGATTTGTGGTAACAGTAGCTTAAGGCTCAGTTTTTGTTGTTGTTATTGTTGTTTTTTGTTTGTTTGTTTTTTAATTGAGGCAGTCTCTCTGTTGCCCAGAGTGGAGTGCAGTGGTGCAGTCTGGCTCATTGCAGCCTTGACCTCCTGGGCTTAAGTGATATTCTTATTTCAGCCTCCTGAGTAGCTGGGACTACAGGCACATGCCACCACATCCAGCTAATTTTTGTACTTTTTTGTAAAGATGGAGTTTCACCATGTTGTCCAGGCTAGTCTCAAACTACTAGTATCAAGGGATCCACCCTCCTTGGCCTCCCAAAGTGCTGGCCTCAGGTTTTTAAAATCTGAGAATACCTCAACAATCTCTCAAGAGACCCACCCTTCTTGGCCTTCTGAAGTGCTGGGATTATAGGTGTGAGCCACTGCGCCTAACCTGAGTTCGAAGTCTTTCTTTGTCTTACCCAATACCACCCATCATCACCAACGTGATGGCACCTGACTGATTGTGACTTGACAAAAAGAGGACAGACTACACATGTCTCTACTTTTGCTGTGGTGGTTCCTCAGCTGCTTCTGCAAAGAGTCTTTATGGTTACTTGATTTTGAAGGAAGAAACTCTAATCATTGCCACTGATAAATAGCATGCATTACTAACTAGCTGAGCTAACCAGCCACATATTTGATGCCAAAGTATCCAGTTTGATTATTAGGTATGCGTATGGGAGTTGTCTAATAAATAAAATAATTTATTAGGAAACAAGGAAGTAGACTACACAAAAATCCACAGTTCACGTGATATAGATCCAGGGAAAAAAATCATCCATTGAAATATAGAAAAGTGTTTATATTTGGAGGCCAATATAATTTAACTTCCTGCTTTATTAATTTGAAATGTTCTCCCTAACAAACTGTCCAATCTGTTTTTTTTTTTTAACGTTTTCCAATTCATCTCTTATATATCTGTTGGGAGAAACACATATATGTTTAATGTGCTTGGTCAAATCAACACTGAGATTAATGAAGTTATGTATTATCAATCTACATGAAATAATTCAATTATGAGAAAGTGCATTTGGCTGAATCTAGGAAGTTTACTATTCATTTTCCTTAATTTAATATCAAGAGGGCTTCTTACAAAATTTATGAGACTCTGTGAACTTAATTGCTTTTCCTAGATTTTAAAAGCATACAGCAAATGTATCTTCCATAAAAAATTGAAATTGTTTTCTTCATTTTGGTTTGCAACAGTGGTATTTATCAGACTCTGTCTTATAGTTCTACAGTACATTTTATTTCATGAGTACTCATTATTGATAGCTATTAGTAATTTCTTTCCATTTTAAAGTAATTATAAATGTTATAATACACATTTTTGCTTCAATTCAAAATAATGAACGAGAGAGTAGTAGTACTCTTTTTAGTTAGTCTAAATTTTGGCAGGTTGACTTTATAAGGACACAAACATTCTGTCTTCACAGTGATGGTAGAAATTACTGAAAGGTTAACAGTTGATTGTCATTATAGTTTGGGTTTTTTAAATCTGAGAATGCCTCAACAAAACAGACCTAAAGATAATGTTTAAATATTAGTGCTTATTAAAGTCATCCAAGAAGCATTGCCCAGCCTTTAGTGATAACTGCCCTTAGATTCAGGTTTCTTGATTAGAACCAGAAGCAATTCAAAACTTTCAAGTTGGGCCAAAGGAAGGTCTTATTCATACCTTTGCCCTAACAGAAAGTGAATTCATATATGTCACACCAAATTATGGAATATATATTTATAATATTGAAAACTAGTTCTATTTCTTTGTCTTTAAGCATCTTGTTCAGTATACCTACTGAATACTGTGCAAACAATTTGGATTTTTGTCAAATCAAGAACTCTTCAACTATTTCCTCTGTCATTCAAATTTTCATTTCTGTTCTGAAGACTCAGTTGTCATTTACTTCTTATATCAGTTAGCTATTGCTGAGTAACAAATTACTCTAAAATGTAGTATCTTAAAACAACAATCATGTATTATTTCTCACAAGTTTACAGGATCTGCTGACTTTTTTTTTTTTTTTGAGACGAAGTCTCACTCTGTTGCCCAGGGTGGAGTGCAGTGGTGCAATCTCCACTCACTGCAACTTTCACTTCCTAGATTCAAGCAATTCTCATGCGTCTGCCTCCTGAGTAGCTGGGATTACAGGCCCTCACCATCATACCTGCCTAATTTTTATATTTTTAGTAGGGAAAGAGTTACACCATATTGGCTAGACTGGTCTTGAACTCCTGACCTCAGGCAATCCACCCGCCTTGGCCTCCCAAAGTGCTAGGATTACAGGTGTGAGGCACCTCGCCTGGCTGGGTTTGCTGATCTTGGCTGGGCTTGGGTGGCCAACACTACATTCATTACTATAAATAACAAACAAATCCAGTTTTGTTCCCGTCTCTGGAAGTTGATCTGAGACCCATTCACATGCATATCTGGCAGTCAGGCAGCTGTTATCTGATCTAAGATAGCCTTGAGTGAGAAGATTTTCTATTTCATGTGGTCCCTCATTTCTCAATAGATCATCTGTGTCAGGAGTCCCCAAAACTCTTCCTCAGAGTTATTGATTCTAGAAGGAATCACAGGACTTCTCATATAGTTATACCCATGGCTATTATTTATTATAGGAAAAGGCTACAAAGCAAAATTGGCAAAATCAAAAGGCATGTGGGGCAAAGTCCTGAGAAAACCAGGCCTAAGCTCCCAAGAGACCTCTCTCAGTGGAATTATACAGGATGTGCTTAATTCTCCTGGGAATAAATTATAACTACACATTCGAAGTGTTGTCTACCAGGAAAGCTCATTGGAGATTCTGTGTCCAGAATTTGTATTAGGGGCTGGTTACAATAAGCACCCTCTGCCTGGCTTGTACCAAAACTCCAGAATCTCAGAATGGAAGCAAGTGTTTAGCATAAACCATATGGTTTGCACTGTTTAGGTCTAGTGAGACAATCTTACCAATTAGAGTGGTGGGAACATTCCCAAAACCCAAGTTTCCAGATGCCAGCTAAGGACCCAGTTTGCAAATAGATGTTTCCAAGGATAGGAGTCTCAGTCTTGCCATGTTAATGCTTTTCTGGATATTACCTCAGGCTTGTATTCTGGTTAAGGCAAAGTTCCAACAGGCAAATGGAAGCTCAAAAAGTCTCTTGAAGCCTAGGCTAGGAATTGGCATACATTCACTTCTGACATAACCTATTGACCAAAATGACTCTCAAGGTTCAAGAGGAGAGGAAACAGACTCATCTCTTTATTGGAGTGGTTTATAAGACCACATCACAAAGGATATAGATACTCATCATTTGGGACCATAAATGCAATTAATCTATTATACTTCCCAAACTTTAGTACTTTGTCTCACAGAGTTTTGAGAAACTTATGACTTGCCCTGTCCCATCCATGAAGTCTCATTTCATAATAAGCTTTGATCACAATTTCTTTCTAGCTAGCTCTGAATAAGATTCATAGCATTTTCCAAATGCTAATTCTCAATCTCAGTTCACTATAGTGTCTGTTGTAAATCTGAATATCTTGGGCCAACTGTTTGGATTCTATAATTTCTTTCTTCACTTTTAATATGTGGGTTTTCAATAAAACAGCCGCAACCTCTCAGGGATTTGGACAGTCACTCTTTAGTCAATCCAGAATGAATCTTCATCAACTTCAGCTCCAGAGACTCAATTGTCTACATTCTACTGATGAACTGCAGTCACTGTCACACCCAAGAGATTTGAAACTTAACTGGACTGAGTTCTTTAAATAGCAGCCAAATCCAGGACCAATCCCATTTCTAGGAGTCTAAGTCTGTAACTTTCCAAGAGCTTATCCAGAGCTTCTTGGGCGGCTGGTAGAGAATACTTTAGGAAAAATTCCAGGGCAGTCCAATATGGATCCTGAATTCTGGTTTTGGGAGAGACTAATTGCATGGAAATTGGGAATAATTGATGCTGAACACTCATTTCTTTTGATATTTTTAGTCTAGCTATGTTCAAACCAGAGCATGTCACTAGTAGGAGAACTTTATGGCTTTTATTGGTAAAATGGCACATTTGTAACAGTTTCTTTTTAGTGGAGTACAGTCTTAATACCCAAAATAGCAGATACTAGCATGGATGTTAGAGGAACATTCCTCTTAGGGCTCTTTCCCGGACAATATAATTCCTCCCCACGACATTTCCTTGGCAGGACAATCTGACCAACTTTGTCTCAGCCCAGACATGACAACACTAACTGCTCTTCCTCCTGAGCTAATGAATTTCTCTCTCTCATTACCTTCTTCCCTCATTCATTTGGCCTTACTTTTAAAGCTAATTCAACAATGTCATCCCTGATAAAATGACTCTTGAGGGAAGCACCATTCCTTTCAATGAAGAACTGTGTATAATATTTTAAAGGTTGAAATTTTGAAGTTAATTTTTATAAAAAAGTTTGATGTTCTCAACAGACACCATAAGTTTATAATTTAATACCCAAAGTAAAGATACACAATTGAAAAGATGTTTATATTTTATAAAAACTAGTCTATTCTCAGTTAAGACCTCAATAAGTTTAAAGGGCAAAATAATTTTTTTTCTCATCTGAATGAAATCCTTTGCTAAAATTGCCCAGAAGATAGTATTTGTCTGATTGTGCTTCAAGTAAATTGTTTTAAAATAAATAAATGTCTAGCTTACATTTGAGTGCTTACTATGGGAAAGGCATTACATAGAAGACTTTATATATTTTATCATATATATCAACCATATATTAAGTAATCTGTTCAGGGGGTACTATTTTACAGATGAAAGGCTTGGACTTACAGAGGTTTAGTAGCTTAATCAACAACATACTGAAGGTGAGGAGACAGGTTAGCACTGGAATTCATGTCTGTCTGACTCAAGAGACCAAGCCTGACTTAAAATAGTCAATATAAGTGGATGTATTCCAAATACCAACACATGCACGCATGTGCGCACACACACACACACAATTAGATAGTATTTGAACACTTTAAAAAAGTTATCCCCAAAATGACTTTATGATTCTCAAAACAAGATTATTTAATATGTTAATCATGTGCCATAACTAGAAAGAAGCCACTTAAATATTTTATACTAACTACCCTGGAATGTTCCCTTAGATTCTAAGACTCGGAAGATTGTTGCTAAGATGTTATTTCTTTTTCCAAAATGATGATTCTTGGCAGGCAGAGTATGGCTTTATTCACGGGAATATTGTCTTAGGGAAATTTCTTGGTAGGAAAATTTTGAAGAGAATTTATAGAAAATGCTGCATAGAAAACTTCCTTTCCAAGGCAGGCTGTAAGAAGACTGGTCCTGTCAGAAAAAAAATGCCTAAGAAAAGATTCCAAAATGAATCACAGAGACTTTCTTAAAAAGACTCTAATAAATATTATGAACATACACCCTCACATGGTGATGAATTTAACTTTACTCAATGGAATTTTATCAAAAACATAATAGAGATATGTTATTATGGTTCCTTTCTTTGTTTACTTAACTATTTCTGGTATGTCTTATCTAAGAACTTGGGTAGTGGGAAGACCTGAGCAGGGGGAAATATATTTTAATTTGGATAAAATAATTATGAGTGTGTTGACTTGAAGATCACGTGACCATCAAACAGTGGCTTTAGAAAGATATTTGGGAAAGTAAAAATGTTTCCCTGTTCAGATCTCTGGAAGAAACAGAAGTGGTAACCCCAGGAAGGCAGTCTGATTTTGGGATGCATCAGTTTCTCACACCCCAGAACATCTAGAGCTCAGAATGCTGTTAAAGGAAGACCTAGTGTCCCGGGTGCATGATGGAACATTAGTGAAAGTCATGGAACCAGGTGTGTGCAGTAGTCCCAGAGAGAGTAAGTCAGACTTTTATTCTACCTTGACACAATAAAAATACTAATTAGCACTTATTTGAAGCATGTTAAAATCCAAGAACTGTATTAGGCATATTGAATGTTTTAACTTAATAAATTTCTAAAGTACTTTTATTCTCTACCTTTTATAGATTCAAAGCCTGAGGCAGTAGAGATTAGGCAACCTGTCTCTGCTAACACAGAGTCAATGTAATATAGCCACTTGAACACTGGCATTGTTCTTTCAAATCTTTTCCTCCTCTTCACTCACTGTGCTGCATCTGAAATAACAGCAGGACTGATGGGTTTGAGCACATATATTTGAAATCACCTTTCACCATTAGAGGCCCAATGCACTCTCCATCACACCCAGAGCCACCTATCATCCTAGACACATCCTACAATTAGGAAGAGAGGATGAAACTAGGAAGGATGGAATGTTCCCACCAAGCCCAAATTTGTGTCACTGCAGTGATGATCCAGGTAAAATAAGCCTAAATAGTGAAGAATAAGTAGCCCCTTGACCTGGTGCCCCCAAAACCTTTTTCAAATCTTGCCCAAACTACTCCATGTCATCAAAAAGAAGCCAGAAAGGAACTCCAGATTAAGGTTAGGGCTCTCTGCGTCACAACCATCTTCTTACTACGCATATGTCTTAACATTCTTTTCAATTTTTCTCCTTTTCTTTTCTTTTCCTGGGATGACTTGTGTCCTGTCAATTCTCGTTCCAAAGTCCTTCTCTCCTTGAACTTCCTGCCAAAAGGCATTATTAAATGTGCTTTTCCACACTGGAAGTGTGAGGGATACAATCAGAAGAAAGAGTCTTTAGCCCGTCTCTTTGCCTTCTGATATTTTCCTTTGCATTTATGACGACTATTTTCAACCTTACACTTCCCATGACTGCTTTCTGCACCATTTCTCTCATTTCTACCCATATCCCACTTTCAGAACTTAGGATTTGGGATTTTTGCTTGAAAGAAGGATTCTGCAAAATCACTTACTTGCCAACATTCAAGTAACACATTCAAAAGTCCAATGTGGAACACAGAGGTTTCAGTTATGTGATGTGCTTGGTTCCCCTCATCAGTCCCAACTATTTGGGGAAGCATTTAGGGTGACCTTTCAAAGAATAATTCTCTCAGATGACAACCATCAGTAGAAGTCTTTGGAAAGTCTCTTTGGAGAACCACGGGCTGTGTTCTTATTTAAGATACCTCTCTAAGCCACAAGGTATTCATTCAGATTTCTTCCCCATGAAATGTCTACAGAGAGACATTTTTTCTCCAACTATAAGAACATTTGATTTGTAATTCTAAAGGGCCACATGTTTTAAAACTGTGTTTGGAAAATTTCCCCCACCTTCATGATTTTCATTTTCTACCTTGCAAAGTGAGCAGCGTATACCAGGTCATTCCAGTTCAGCACATAGTCCATATGCAGAGCTTGTGCCATGTTAGAACGATAGCCTTGAGCTATATTTTAGGAAAATATGTACAGGAAAAAAGAAGAATTCATCCACTTAGATGAGTCAGGTGAGCAGATACAACTATTCAGTCAGCACAGATACCTAACTGTCATTTTTTTGATACTATGAAAAAGTTTTTATGAAGGCATAGCTAAGGAATTCTGCCTTACATGCAAACAAATACGTATATACATGTAGAATTTCTTTATCCATACATATATACAAAGCCTAAAAGTGGATGGAGTTCAATTTCTCTAAATTTTTGTTTTAGGAACATAAAATTAAACTTCAACAGAAGTTAGACTCCAACCATTTCACATCTCAGTTTCTTATTTACCAACCTACTATGTAATTTTTACTTAATATCTAAAAATGTTTTCTATCATTCATTTATTGAAATTGCTGCAGAATTTTTTATATTTTCAAATATAATTTTATAAAATTTCCCCTTTTACTAACAATTTATGCGGATATTATAGATATTAAATTCAGAATCAAATAATGATAATCAAGATTTGAGTAGTGATTTACCTCTCTGAATACATTGACCTATCTCTTGTTAAAATACACATCAATATTTGCGACATAATGGGATATTTTAATATAATGAATTAAGGGTTATAAAAATCAAGGACTTCTGGTGTTTGAAAAAAGCATTAGAAAATCAGCCCAGATGCAATGGCTCATGTCTGTAATCCCAGCACTGTGGGAGACCGAGGTGGGTGGATCACTTGAAGTCTGGAGTTTAAGACCAGCCTGGCCAACATGGGAAAAACCAGTCTCCACGAAAAAGACAAAAATTAGCTGGGCATGGTGGGTGCCTGTAATCCTAGCTACTTGGGAGGCAGAGGCAGGAGAATCACTTGAACCCAGGAAGCAGAGGTTGCAGTGAGCCGAGATCACACCACTGCACTGCAGGTTGGGCGATGGAGTGAGACTCTATCTCAAGAAAAAAGGAAGAAAGAAAGAAAAAGAAAGGAAGGAAGAGAGAGAAAGAAGAAAGAATGAAAAAGAAAAAAAAATTAGAAAATCAAATTATTCTGGAATTCTCTTCAATATTTTGACCAATTACCACATGGCCTTGTTGTAGTCCTAGTATCTCAGTACTTGAGGAAACTGTTCTGGTTGGAAAAGTTTTTTTTTTTTTTTTTTTCACTCAGGACTAAATTTCTCTTTTTGGTCTGAATTTTGTCCTTTGAGCCAAATTTGAAGAAGCCTGGTAGTTTTTATCCAAGATATTTCTCCAAATATTTGATAATAGCTATTTCATTCTCTATAAAATTTACCTTTACAGAATGTTTGTACAAATCATAATAAATAAAAACTAAAAAGAACTAAAGACTTATGATTTCTTTAGGTTCATGTTATTATATTAGACCCATGCTGTTATATTTTATATATTGAAAAGAAAAATAAAAGTAAAGGTCAGGACTAGGAGAACATTAGTAGAAAATAAAACACATGTTTGTTTTTAAAGTTAAATTTCTCAATTAAATATTGTGAGCATATCACACATCTAAGTCCAACATTGTATCATTTGAAAGCCTGCATTATACTATTAATATAATCTAAATGGTTTTTAATAGTTCCTATTTTCAAACAATCCAGTAATAGACTTAATTCAGTATAAAACATCTACCATATTATTTTTATCTTTATTGATGCAAGGTGAGGCATGGACAACTGACCCATTGCTTTGTAAAAATAATTTGTTTTTGCGATTTGAGTGCTTATTTAGTTTAGCCTAAAAATAACAAAGCTAATGTTAAACAATATAATAGATGATTCTGTTGGCTTTCCTGCAACAAATGGACAGTATATCACTTTGGATGTACTTGTCATTACTAAAGAAAACATAAAGTTAATGAGATGGTGTCCTTAAGACATAAGTATGGGTCTCCAGATGGTAATGAATTTAGACAGTAGTCTCTCTTCTCGACAGACTCTCATACCTACTTTGTTTAGATTTTGCACTGCTTTCTTATGAATTATTCTATTCGACAGGTAATATGACATTAAAGTATTCCTTGACGGATAATATTTTAGAAATGTCATATTTGTACATTTTATTTTTAAAAGGTAGACTCCTTAGATCATTTCCATAGATGAAGTAACATCATTAAAACAAAATGTTCTTTCCTGGCCTTCAAAGTTACTGGTCTCCTATTGATGCAAATGCAAGTTATTAATGCATTATTTACATTGTTAGCAACCTTGATCATATACAGGATGTCTGAACTTATCTACAGCTTTGGACCATCATCTCCAAAGCCTCTCCTATGCTTTCTGTTTTCCTTGAAAATTCTTTTTTGTCTTAACACACGTTCATATTTGTATCTTGTTAGCTTTATTTTCACGTGTTCCATAACGCCGACTGCTAACCCTTGAGGTCTGAACAGTTAAGTTTATTTATATTTTGTTTTCACATTTGTATTTGGCTCATGATTAACGCAATTGTTCTTGACTTGAGTTGTCTTGATGTTAGCAGTCAAGTTGGTGAAGGATATTACCAACAATTTACTTTGCTAAAAGTAAACGTACTCAGTTTGGGCCAAATATTAGCCGTCAGTTACTGTTACACGCAATTTTGGGGTCAGTTCCTGCCCTCTTATTCTTACGCACAACTGCTGTGGCTATCAGCATCAGTGCAACTGGAACTGAGCGTGAGTGTCCAGCTAAGACTTGGCATGGAGCTCACTGACAGCAGAACTTGGCTCAGGATTTGTTTAAATGGAGTACTTCATGTTGGACTACAGGAAAGAGGAAAAAGAAAATAAAGAAAGGAAACTTCTGCCTATTTTGGAGTTGTCTAGCAGGACAAAATGCTTGAAGCTTGGAATATGAAACAAATTAATTATTAAAGCAGATTTTGTGATGTGACATTAAAACTCAGAAAGCCTATATGATAAATTTAATTCCTTACAATGAAAAGCCACCAATAAAAAAAAAAATAAGTAGGTCAACAAATCAATAATGTTATTCATGTCTTATGTTTTTCCAGCATATCCTAAAATCTGCTCAGGGGCTTCCCAGTTTTCCCTTTCAACTTGACTGTCAGCAAAGGACTCTAATTTTATCCAGTGTAAATTCTTTCATACCCTTGTCTCTTGCTCTCAAATCCTTGGCTTCATCCTTGGTTTATTTTTCTTTCTGTAACAGATGTGAAGGTGTCTTTCTTCTTAAACAAGACTCTCCACTCATTGACTCCCTTGATCTTGTCTTCTACCCAGTCTTCCAGGATGTATCTCTCAGTCATTATCCTTTTGTTTCATCTTCCCTCTGACTCTGCTTTGGAGTTTCAATTAGGATTCTGAGTGCTGGAAATAGAGATTCATGAAAGAGAGCTCAAGTAAAGGTAAGGCAGTCCATAGTGATCTGAAAGCTGAGAGAGAAGAAGGAGCTATGCGACCACACCATCAACCTCAGAAGCAGCAGGTTATGAATTTTCATTTTGGTGTTCCACCAGCAGTTTGACTGCTGGCTCTACCTTTGCTTCTCTTGCATCATTATTTTCTTCAGCTCTTTCTAACAGCTGGCTCTTCAGCTGTCTACTGTGAGCATGAGCATGTTTTCTTCCCAAAACTTCTACTTATTTGTACTAATAGCTTATAGATTCTCCTTTACAACAATGACTCATCATGACTCATCTTTAAGGATTCATTCACCCTCTAATCCCATAGCTAACCACATGATTCCTTGAGCATTTTTTTTTTTTTTAATGGAGTCTCTCTCTGTCTCCCAGGCTGGAGTGCAATGGTGTGTTCTCAGCTCATTGCAACCTCAGCCTCCCAGATTCAAGAGATTCTCCTGCCTCATCCTCCCAAGTAGCTGGAATTACAGGCACCTGCCACCATATCTGGCTCATTTTTGTATTTTTAGTAGAGACGGGGTTTCACCATGTTGGCCAGGCTGGTCTCAAACTCCTGATCTCAGGTGATTCACCCACCTTGGCCTTCTAAAGTGCTAGATTTACAGGCATGAGCCACCGTGCCTGGCCCCTGTGCATTCTTAATTCAGATATTAGAGAGTGAGATCTCTTTGATGAAATTCACTGGACAGAAGATTTTGCCCTGGATTACCTCACAGACTGGAGTCACTCTGTTAAATATTTGTCTTTAATGCCCAATCTTGGTCCAATCACTTCTGGGCTAGATGAACAGGATTATATGATAATAAACATGGATACCTACAGCCATGAAGATGATAAAATAGCTTCATTTAGCCAGGTCAGTGGGTGCTTCCAAACCAGGTTTTGAGTATAAGTTTGTCCTTTTTTCCTCTGCCATCAAATCTGCACATTTCCAGCCAATGCTCCATCCACCTGGAGATCAAAATTTTAGGTATATCCAAACATTCACTAATCAAGATAAATAACATTTTAAATGCAACATTTTTTAAAAATTAAAATTTATATTAAAAAAATACATGGTGAACAAAATATCAAAAGGTATTACTGTTTTTTTCTGTTCCTCAGGCTTCACTATGGCCTGGTTTGGCACTGATGCCAACTGCTCCAACTAAAATAAAATTAAAATGTGCCTTTTTTAGTTACAGTTTTGCTTGTTCCTTCTTGCAAGCCTGCTAGGTCTATTTCTTAAAGGTCTATTTCTCCTAAATGTGTTTTGAAATCCAAATATTTGGACATTTAATTCTATATGGTTAACAGTGACTTCCTAATTCAGAGAAGATTTTGTGATTATACATAGTTATGAAAGCTCTCAGTACATAGATTCATGGTTCTTGATAAAATTGAAGGCACAGATAAAAGGAGAAAGAAGCAAAACACAAAAAGTAGTAAACAATGGTGTAAAAAATGTGTTGGGGAATCAGAATAGGGCTCAGGGCTAGTAAGAAAACATACATTTTCTCCCTTCCCCACCAAGGTTGTGACTACCCTTGACCTCTCCATAGTACTCAATGATTTAGACTGGCTCCTCGGGGTTGAAACATTTTTAGGAAACCAACTTCTCCTGGTTCCCTCATGCCCCTGCCTTGTGCCTGTATTTTTTTTTTCATTGCCACTTTCTCTTTCTCCCACTTCCTCAAGGAAGGTGTAATTCAAAGCTCAATCCTCAGAATTCTTGCTTTTCATTTTCATCATCATAACAGTCTCATTCAGCCTCACAGTCCAACTTTCATCCCCATGAAGATCCTTCCAGAATAACACACCACTAGCCCTGGACTTCTGTATTTCTAACAGCTCATGTGTTTTTCCTTTGTCTCTACTCTTCCACCTTACCCGCCAACATGTCCGTATCACCTCACACCAAGACCCTTATGTAGAGTATAAAAACGTGCATGTAGTTAGCTCCAAAACCAGTCTGACTTTTATACTTCACTGAAAGATATCAAACATTTTGTTTGAGATAAGTTAGTTAATATACAATTTCACTTATATATTTCTTATAGAGAAGCAATATGTTAAATGAATTGTTTAAGGTCCTGAAACATTATGAATAAAAAGCCTGTAATAGGTAGGAACCTCTGCTTTTTAAGCCTCTACCATCTGCTGGAGGAATAAGCATTACTAGCAGAGTACCTTGAGGAAACTAACAGTCACTGGAGGGGATTCGCTTGGCAAAACTCAGTCTTTCCTTTTTAACTGTTTATTTTGGAGAATTTCAAACTATGCAATGTATAAAAAATAACTTAATGAATTCAATGTATTCACCACCCAGCTTTAGTAATTATGGACTCATGGCTAATCTTGTTTCATTTCTACTCCTCCCTACTTCCCTTTCTCCCTAAACCAGTCTGTTGATCTGTTTGTAGCCCTCTCCTGTTTTCTGGTTTACTTTGCCCTAGAACCTTCAAATGTGATACAATTATTGCTCATGATGTTAGCTCTTTGGCTTCAGGCCCCTAATATCAGCCATTATTTTTTCCATCTGTTCTGGTATCCCATGATTAGCAATCTCATAGCAGACACAGTCCTTATCAGTTAGCTTTGCTTCATAACAAGCCATCCCATAACTTAGTAGACTTAAACCATAGCCATTTTATTTATCTCTCATCTTATTCTCCCCCAAATTTTCTGAGATATAGCTCTCTCAGTTATTGTCCCAGTCACTGCATAAAATGAAAATGTAATGTTACTTTCCAGACATGAGTTAATGAGATCAAGGACATCACAGTTACCTTTTTATCTGTTAGAAATTTTGCCTGGGAATAAAAAGAATGACTTTATCATCGCGAATGGTTTTGTCCAATATTATTGTTTTAAACTACAGAATAGTAAAAATTACAACAGAAACTATAAGATTGTCTATTAACTTCAAAAACTGATTCCTTGACTTACCAAGCATGCAATGTTAACCATCATTTCCAAGCCACTTACACTGACATACCCATTTTCTGTCTCTTTTCTGTCAGTTTCATCATCCATTGCTTCCTTTGCTCCACTAAAGAACTCTATTCCTGAATTTTCTGTTCACATAAACTTACACATCTTCCATTGTATAATGGGGAAGATATTTTTCTAACATGAATCAAAGATTAAATGGAGATATAAAGGAAATAATGTACAAGCAGAGACTAGAGTGTGATGTTGGAAGGATGTGCAAGTTAGAGATGTGTCCCCTTCAGATTTGCTCTGTTGCTGGTGTGGCCAAGTGGAGTTGCATTTATCTTGGGTACAAAAGGACTCTTGTCTTAAAAAACTCTTTAGGGAGTGGTGAGATAACTACAAGACATAGCTGCTATTCAGGTCTGAATACCACCTCACCTTTAAAGAAGAATATCCTTGTAACGAAGGATTGTTCTTTCTAGCCTGTTCACTACATAGAGAAGTAAACATGACAGGGAGTAAATTATACATTTAACCAGAAGTAGCATGTATTTGCTAACCTTGTTTTCTGATTCATTTATTCTTTTCAACATTCAAATATTTTTTTGAGTTCCTACCATGGGCCAAATAATACACTAGGCATTGGTACCAGGGTGGGTTTTATAGTATAGGAGTGAATACAAGAGTAAAAACTGTATTCCTTAATGAGCCTCACAGTTTATGACAACTCAACCGTATTAGATGGCTATAGGTGCTCAAGAGAATAATAAAGTAAGAAAGGAGATGTGGAGTGAGGAGTTGGTAATGTTAGTTGAGATAGCTGAGAAGATGATATATAAGCAATGAACTAAAGAAAGTGTAGGGGTTAAGCATACCCAGGAGAGGCAGATTCTAGACAGAATAAAGAACAAGGGCAAGACTGAGGAGGAAGTATGCTTGGCAAGTTTAAGGGACAACAACTAAGCAACTATGGCTATAGCTGACTTAATTAAGAGAAGGACATGAGTAATGATGAGGGGTGGTCAAATCAGGTAAAGCCTTGTTGGACATTGTAAGAAATTTGGCTTCTATTTCAAGAAATTGGAAAGGATAATTCTGAACAAAGAATTAAAAGAATTATTGTAGTTTAACAGGCTCATGCTGGTGCAAAATTTATAATAGACAGGAGTCAAATGAGAATGTGGAAATGGAGGTAGGGAGGCCTATTTGGAGGGTACTGCAATAATCCAGGTGACAGATGTTCGTGGCTTGGACCAAGATGGTGGCAATAGAAGTTGTAACAGTGGTTGGGATACGAAATTCTTTGAAAGTAGATACTATAAGATTTACTGATGATCTGAAGTATGAAGACATGAATGAAATGTGAGAAAAAGAGAAGAGTTAAAAATGACTTTGTGGACTTTGGGCAGAGGACTTGGAAAAAGAGACTGCCATTTCCTTAGATGGAAAAGCCTTCAAAAGACACAGATTTTTGTTTTGTTTTTAAGTAAGGGTAGTGCTGGTGGGAAAGGGAAATTAGGAGTTCTGTCTAAGACATGCTGATTTTGAAATACTGTTAGAGATTCAAGTAGAGATATCTAATTGGTAATTGAATAGAGGACCCTAAATTTCGGGGAAGAGTTTTCAGCTAGAGATACAAACTTGAGAATACTCTATATAATAATGATATTTACAGTGAGAAGATGGAATGAAATCATGAAGACAGTTAGTGAAGATGCAGAAGAAGACACAATTTTTTTTATATACAAGATGGAGTCTTGCTCTGTCACCCAGGCTGGAGTTCAGTGGTATGATCTTGGCTCACTGCAACCTCTGCCCCCCAGGTTGAAGCGATTCTTCTGCCTCATGCTCCCAAGGAGCAGGGATTACAGGAATGTGCCACTGTGCCCAATTAATTCTTGTATCTTTAGTAGAGATAGGGTTTCATCACGTTGGCCAGGTCTTGAACTCCTGACCTCAAGTGATCTGCCCGCCTTGGCCTCCCAAAGTGCTGGGATTATCTGGGATTATAGACGTGAGCCACTGCACCCAGCCAGAAAGACACAATTTTAATTTTCATTTATTTATTTTTTATTAAAAAAAATTCTCACTTACAGTTCTGATTCAGGGGATACATTGTGTGGGTTTGTTACAAGAGTGCATTGCATGAGGCTGAGGTTTGGGCTTCTACTGATCCCGTCACCCAGATAGTGAACTTAGTACCCAATAGGTAGTTTTTCAGCCTTTGCTCCTCCCTCCTTCCTTTTGGAGTTTCCATTGTTTATTGTTTCCATCTTTATGTCCATGTGTACCCAGGGTCTAGCTCCTATTTTTAAGTGAGAACATGTAGTATTTGGTTTTCCATTTCTGCTTCAATTAGCTTAGGATAATGGCCTCCAGCTGTATCCATGGTGCTGCAAAATACATGACTTCATTCTTTCTTATGGCTGCATAGTATTCCATGTTGTATGTGTACCATATTTTCCTTATTAAGTCTACTGTTGACAGGCACCTAGGTTGAGTCCATGTCTTCGCTGTTGTGAATACTGCTGCAGTGAACAACGGAGTTCACATATCTTTAGAATAGTTTATTTTCCTTTGGGTATACACCCAGTGATGGGATTGCTGGTCAAACAGCAGTTTTATTTTTGGTTCTTTGAGAAATCTCCAAATGGCTCTCCACAGTGGCTGAACTAATTTACATTCCCACCAGCAATGTATAGGTGTTCTTTTTTCCCCACAGCCTTGCCAGCATCTGTAATTTTTTGACTTTTTTTCAATAGTAGCCATTCTGACTGGTGTGAGATATTATCTTGTGGTTTTGATTTGCATTTCTCTCATGATTAGTGATATTGATCATTTTTTTGTATGTCTGTTTTGGCTACTAAGACATAATTTTTAGAAAATAGGGATAAGAGACTGCGAAAGGGTAGCCAGCAGGTAGGAGAAAATAAGAAATATGGTTTCCTGCAAGCCAAGTAAAGACATACTTTCAAGGAGAAAGGAGTGATCCCATGTCAAATTCTACAGATAGGCAAGTAAAATGAGGACAGTGAGTGAATGACTGTCAGTTTGTCTCTTGGGTCACAGTCCTAAAACTGCTGAAGAAAGGGCCAGTAGAGAAACGGATTTAAGAGGTGCGAATAATTTGGCTCTGCATGTAACTGTTGTGTCCTGGAGTGGCTTTGCCTCATAAGGGTGTGTGAAGCTCTCACAACTCCAAGAGGGATCTTCCCAATGTTTAGTTCAGAAGGATGGCTTCCTCCTGAAAAGAACATTCCTTTGTTCGAAGATACATGTTTCTTCATCAGTGTCTCCAAACAAACCCTAAGGATCATGACAGGGAAGCAGGATTTCTTCCAAGCCCTCTGTGTAACTTCTCAACCACCACGATGGGCCTCTGTCTGGTCTTTAGGGGAGAAGAGAAACTTCCCCTCCTCCTTTCAAGCTGTCATTTTTTAAAAAATTAAGCATTTAACAAGCAGCTAGAGAGTAACTACAGACTGAAAGCCACCTCTTTATAAAACAGCAGCCATAAAGACAACGGAGACTGTGTAATGATCAAGCAATGGCTGCAAGGTTCATAGGGAACAAGGAGGGCCGTGCACATAAAGCAGACAGCGGCGGCTGCAAAGTTTGGAGCGGGCCGTGGAGAGGGTTTATGAAAAAGGAGTGGGAAGGCAGGCTGCCAAAAGAGTTATTTCTCCAGAGATAGCTAGAAAGAGAACATAAATAAACAGTGACTCATTCTGTGTGATGCTATAAACCTTGTCCAGCAGATCTTATTTACGTAGGAGAGAGGACAGTGATGACTCCAGTTGTTTGGGAGAATACGGAAGAACTGTTGGAATGAGTGCTAATTTGACTCAGGTTCCCAGTACCTAAGATTGCCAGTTTTACTTTCTTTGGGAAATTTTAGGACAAAAGCAAAATGCACGTAGGACAAATAGAGACTAATATGAGATGATGACAATATCCAGAAATTCGTATTTAACTTTTCAAAGAACTGCTTATCAAAACTATTTTTAAATCATTGAAACACATGGGATTTCTCGTTGAAGATTTCTGAGCAAAGTCAACTCAGAAATAATAAAAGTCTCTTTTATTCACTCAAACATATGCAAATTAGACACTAAAGGACACTGTGATCTTATTACAATCATCCACAACATATTTCCTATCTATTTCTGTATCTATTTATCTCTCCACTCATTTGTCATATATGTAAAAGATTGGAGAATATTTTGACATTTTTCTATACAAATAAATGCAGCCTATATTTCTACTTTCCATGAAACTACCTCAGAAATAGGTTTTCCAGAAAACAAATTATAATCACATATGCTCTTTTCTACTGATATTTATTCAGTGTTTTCATACGGCAACATTTAAAAATGACAGCTTTTCTTCTTCTAAACTAATTCAGAGATCTTCCTTCTTTGGCCTGAATTCTTTCTTACAATGGTACTAGATTTAAGAAGAAAAAATTCACAAATATGTCCTGATGCGTACTCACTGGTTTAGTGGTTTAGGGCTGACAGTGGCAGTTCTTTTCTTTTGCCAGGACTAGAAACCTGAAATTACACAGTGATTCAAAAAAGAACCCCAATGGTTGGAGGCAAAATTCCTTTTCCGGGAAAGAAGCAGGGCAGTACTGGCAATGTGTGTCAACCTGGCTTTGCCCAGATTTGGAGCATGAATCAACTCACCCAGTGTGACTTCTGTGTGCTCTACCCACTCCAACTATGAGCTGATGTTTAAAATTTGACATAGAAATCATGTTAAAAATGCAAAGAGTCAGGATGGGAACACATGGACACAAAGAGGGGAGCAACACACACTGGGGCCTTTTGGAGGGTGGAGGGTGGGAGGAGAAAGATCAGGAAAAGGAACTAAGGAGTACTAGGCTTAATACCTGGATGATGAAATAATTTGTACAACAAACCCCCTTGACACAAGTTTACCTATGTAACAAACCTGCACACGTATCCCTGCACTTAAAAGTTTTTTTTTTTTTTAAAAACAAAACACAACAAAAGTCCTAAAAAATAAACAGCATCAAGGGAGTAATAGTTTTAAATCCTGAAAAGCCTAGTGATTTTCTTTTTTCTTTTTCTAGAGACAGGGTCTTATTCTGTTGCCCAGGATAAAGTGCAGTGGCATTAACAGCTCATAGCAGGTTCTAACTCCCGGACTCAAAGGATCCTCCCATCTAAGTCTCCTCAGTAGCTGGGACTAGAGGTGTGTGCTGCTACACCTACCCCACCCCCCCATTTTTTTTTCTTTTTAGAAATGGGGTTTTTCTGTGTTTTCCAGGCGACCTCAAATACCTGGCCTCAAGTGATCCTCTCACCTCAGCCTCTCAAAGTTCTGGGATTACAGGTGTGAGTCACTATGCTAGCCAGATGATCTTTTTTCTTGATTTTTTTTTTTTTTATTCTTGTAGGCCAGTTACTACCTACATGTGCTATCTCTACTGCTTGAAAAAGGTAGTAGCAGGGATACACTATTTTAAGAAACAGTGGACTGGAAATCTAGAAACTATTCCTTTGAGCTTTATTATTTTTCACATTTGTGCTGAGCATGAGGTTTAACCTGACATAGACTCACCCACAGATGCCTACACATCAATAACGTAAACACACACCCACTCACATACTCGCACATACACACCATCCACAGGAAAATGTCACAAACTCCAATCAATCCACTTTTCCCATGTTCACTGTTTGTCTGGCCCGAATCATCACCATCCTGAAGTACTGCCTGGTGAAGTGTGTGGTTCCCACAGTCAGACTGATGTGGTTTGAATGACATTGGGCAGGTCGCCTCCCCTTGTTCTTCTGCTGAATGTTGTTTGTTTTAGCACCTGCTTGAAAAGATTTGTGAAGACAAAGCTAATTCACGTAAAGCATTGAACATAGGCCGATGCTCAAGAAATATCACCTCTCATTGGAATGCATATTGGTTTCCAATTGATGCTCCAACAAAGTGTCACAAACTTACAACAACACAATTGCTTACAACAACACAAATTTGTTATCTTATGGTTCTGTAGGTCAGAAGTCTAACGTGCGTCTCACTGGACTAAAATCAAGATGTTAGCAGGAGTACATGTGGAAGCTCCAAGGGAGAATCCATTTCTTCACCTTTTTCAGATTCTAGAGACCACCCACATTCCTTGACTCATGGCCCCCTTCCTCCATCTTCAAAGCGGCAACACTGCATCTCTCTGACCCATCTTCCATCATCTTTCTAATCACGGTTGGTAGAGGATTTCTGCCCCCTAAGGATTTGTGTGATTACATTGGGCCTTCTAGAATTATCTAGGTTAATCCCAAGGTCCATAACCTTAATCACATCTGCAAAGTCCCTTTTTCTTGAAGATAACATATTCATAGACTTCAGGTTTGGGACATGAACATGTTTGTCAGGGAGAGTATTATTCTGCTTACCACACAGGGAGTATTACTGATTATAAACCTGAATGAAAAATGTGAATGACTCTTCACTGCATTGGCTGTCCCATATGTTTCTATCCATTAATTTCTCCACGTTCTATCCATTAATGCCGTGTTATAACAGAGCAGGCCCTATGGTGATCAATCCATGCACACATGAAGCTGGAAACCTCATGGAGCTGTGCTACTGTAATGGCACGAAAGGCATAGCAAATTATTTTAAACTAGTCTTTGATATGGAATAGATACATTCAGTGATAAGATCTAGATATTGCACATTCACCTATTTGCTTTTTCAATCACTCAACAAATATTTATCAAGTGCTTAACATGAAAAAGCCACTCCACAAAAGGAAATCTCAATTTCTGGCAAGCTTTCAAAGCTATAAACTATGACATCATCCTTTCTCAAACAAACCAACCATTATAAACATCCCAGAATAGGCTTTATGAAGCCTTCTCTGGAGAAGGGCTCTTAACCTAGGGCATGTGCGGAGGCTCCAGTAGTCTGGAATTTCCTGTTAACTGGATGCCAGATTGTGTATGTCTGTGTGTCTGTGTGTTTGGGGGGCAGGGGAGAGGGTCCATTGTTTTTGCCTAGTTCTAAAGGGGTTTATAATCCACTGAAGGTTAAGCATGGCAGCTCCAGGGTATTGCAGTTTAGGATACCACAGATCTTACTTCCCAGTTTTTCCATTAGGCTCCAGAAACTTTCTGTGGAACTCAGAGAATGGTATTGTGTACTTGGGCTCACCCTTTGAGTTACTGACACACCATCACATTGCTCGCTTTTCTGCTTCTGTTTACTCAGTTATTATCCTACTAAGGAGCACAGATAGCTCTGCTTAACCATGTTCCATGTGACAAAGGAAGATTAAGAGTTAGACAATGGCAGATCTTGAAGATCAGTTCTTCAAGTTCTAACGTCTCCTTTCCTTTTCCTACCCTGAAAAATTCCTATTTTGATAATCCCATTCCCTCTATTATTTACATCCAGTTATATACTATAAATCATGTGTGAAGAGAAGATAGGAAAACCAAGATGGGAAGAGGATTGTATTTAAACCTAGGACCTGTCCTTCCCACATCAAAATATAAATAAATAAATAAAATCAATTGAAAAGGGAAGGAAACAAAAGGATATGTTTCTACATAGATCGAATA
Organism: Aotus nancymaae; assembly: GCF_030222135.1. Classification (NCBI taxonomy): domain Eukaryota; kingdom Metazoa; phylum Chordata; class Mammalia; order Primates; family Aotidae; genus Aotus; species Aotus nancymaae. The sequence goes on from NW_026988435.1 coordinate 30,420,335, forward strand.
AAGAACCGCTCCATTCTGCTGCCCTGTTTCCAAAGCTGCATGTTTGAAAAAGCATTGCTTCTTTCAGAGTACAATACTTGATTCCTGCAGGTCAAGGCCAACTGTGGGTGGTTTGGGCTGTGCTCACATTTAGGAATGCCTCCAGTTAAGGCTCTGCAGACCTACTGCCTTAACTCTTCTCTCTCCTCTCCTCTGTTTCCAAGAAAAGCGTGAGGACACAACATTGGGTCCCATTTCTGGATATTTCAGTTGTTCTGTGTGGAAGGTGCTGCCACCCTTTTCAGGCCACCCTTCCCTCATCAGTCTGCAGAGCAGCAGGGCTCTGACTGACCTTGAAGAGTCTCTCCCAGGCCCTTGGATAGCTCATCCTGCAGAAGTCTCAAAGTGGGTGGCAAGTGGGTGATATGCCTTACGGTGATGTGTATGTAAGTCTATGCATTCATACGCATTGTTCATGGTTGTGATCTGAACCCATTTATGGTTTTGGTATGTCTTTTTTTGTTTCCTCACCTAAGAGAGTGTCCTTGTCTCTCCTTTCCAGTCTCAATGGCCCCATTGATCATCACATCCCTCCCCATCTACCTGCATTTTCTAGGCATGATGTGAGCAGAAACTATGTCTTCATCTGTTGATTTTGTGTCTTAAAATCCATCTAATTTTGCTGGACTGGTGGCACAAGGAACAGATAGAATGAGGGAGACAGAACAAGTTAGAAGTTAGCTAGAGCTGGATTTCAAAGCGTCCTTGTAGAAGAGGAGAAACATAACCAATGTGTAAAATATCTGATTTTATAGCATTTTGGGATTATATAAATAAAAACGGTGGACTATACCTTGCATTTTTAATTACGGATTGAGTTTCCACATTGAGTGAATTCATTTTTATACAGGACTTTGGATTCACTAGATGATCTCTGCTTACTGCTCGTCTGTCTGCAGGATCACATGATCACATACGATGTTACTTTTATTTTAATCCATTCGGAAAATTTCCAGCAGACTGAGAAAGATAAAATGCTCATCGGGGAGTTTAGTCAACATTGCCTAGTTTTATTATCCATAGAAAATGGACTTGTGGAAGTGGCCGGAAAAGTACACAACCAGGTCAGGATCCCACGGTCTGTTCAAATTCTGTTTTCTCGTTAGCAGTCTTCTCATGACAGAGCCCTGGAGAAGGATAGCACTTGAGCAACTTTCAAGCATCACAGCATCCGCTAAGAGCCAGAGAGAGACTTGAGGAGAAAACTACTGTGAAACAAGGATGCAATTATCTCAAATTAAAAGCAGTTACATGATGAACGCAGTGTCCCGCTTACCACAGCCTCAGGACATATTGGAAAGCTTCAGCCATTCATTACCATTCACATGTTTTGTCCAAATGGCAAAACGTTTAAGAAGAATATGTTATGGTTCCAAATTCTAAAATACTTTTTTTCCTACATTGTTCAATTCCTGATTTAAAATAGTAGAAGGGGAGAAAACATTTCAGCTGAAACTGAATGCATTGGCAAACTAGAGATTATCAAAAGAGAGAGAATGAAGAGAATTTTTTACAGGCACTAGTGGAGAGAATTATGCAACTTCCCACTACGCAAACTTTTGTAATTGTAAATTCTGCTACCTTTTAAGGAGAAAATGCCATCAGCCTGCAACTTGAGAGCTTTTATGAGAACCAGGAAAGGGATTTTCCTTCACTCACATCTGTCTTCATTTGCTGAGTATGTTGCAGATTTCATGCTGGTTAGCTTAATCTAAGAAGTAGAAGACAACTTGCATTAAATCAAGCAAATGTATGTGTCCTTATTTTAAAAAATTATGTGAAAAAAGTCTTGCCTTGGACTATATGGTCTATTGCTCCCAATAGCAAAATATAAAAAAGTCAATATAAGCAAATTCATAGGTTTTAACTAAAGGTTTTTTCCTATTGATGTGGGTGAAACAAAGGATTATCTTTCAAGTGACGTTTTTAGACATCTTCACACATTTACATTTTTATGTAGATAAGGATATATACCATTATAATGTGCATGGATTTTTAATTTTTTTTGGCTTCTTCCACACTCAGGCATTTAGTATCATGGAATCATAGAAACTTTGGTTTTATGATGATTTCATCAACATCTCAAACATGTTTTTAAAAATCACTTCTTTCAGATAATCCACATCATGAACTTTGCTCTTTCATTTTATTTGTGCATCAGTATTTGCTAATCGACTAAATTTTTGAAACTAAGGTATCAATAGTTCCAACAGGAATTTATCTGTTAATATAGGGTGCATGACAGATTGAGAGTCAGAACCATGTATAAATGCTTTTTCTTTGGTGAATATTCCATAGACTTAATTTTCTCAGGTATTTTTCCCCCAATTAGACCATTCTTAACATGCTAATCATTAGAATAAAAAATAAAAACTTGAGTCAGTGAACAACTGCCAGATCTTGGGAACCATGATAACCCAATCACAAATCCCTATGGATCGAAGGCATGTATGGAAAAGGGGGTGAAACAGTAGTGGTGATGCAGCTATTAACTATGAAGACTTTTTTTTTGAGTCAGTCTGTCACCCAGGAGGCTGGAGTGCGGTGGTGCGATCTCAGCTTACTACAACCTCTGGGTGCAAGCAGTTCTCCTGCCTCAGCTTCCCAAGTAGCTGGGACTACTGGTACATGCCCTGCTAATTTTTGTATTTTTTTTTTTTTAGTAGAAATGGGGTTTTACCATGTTGGCCAGGCTGGTCTCAATCTCTTGGCCTCAAGCGATATGCTTGCCTTGGCCTCCCAAAGTGCTGGGATTACAGGCATGAGCCACTGCACCTGGCTCCTGAAGATTCTTCTTAAGAGAATGTAATTTCTTTGTAGAAATGAAATATCATGTAATAAAAAATTGGCAATATAATCTGAGTTCTGATATTACAGTTTTGGTTGTTATATTTAATACTATTAACATGATTATACATCTTTGAATCTAACAAATATAGCTAATTGAAGAGCTTGAACAGTTCTCTATTTGGTATGGCATCACTTTAATTCTGGAATTCAAGAAATAGAATATTTGTAAAAGTCAACACTTATATTAACAATAATATGAGTAAGAAATCTCTTCTCAGCCCTGCCTTCCTTCCCTTCATCCCCGTCCTTCTTCATTCTTGCCTTGTTTTCTTATCCTTCTCTTCCTCCTTCCTTCCCAACTTTAGCATAAACCTGCTCCCTAGCTGCTTTGTGTGTTGGAGGAAACCTTTCCTTTCTTTTGGAAGCGATGAATCCTTCTTAATTTGACAGCGTATGGTTGAGCCTGGAAGCAGCAGACAGTATTGTGTATCTGCCTTTATTAATCTGTGTATACATTTTAGAAGTTGCTTGGATAATATCATCTGGGTTCCCTTTCATTTCCTTTCTTGCCTTGACTTGTCCTACAGTTCCACACTTTCCTATGAATATCTTCTCCTAACTTAGCAAAGAATTTCTCATAAGACACAAACAAACGTAAGTGCAAAAAAGAATAATTTTTGGAGTGATGTATTTTAGCCAATTTTTTTCATCTCTAATTATAGTTTCTGAGATTCCTCCCTTCCCCAATTTTTAGAATCCATTCTTTTCTTTTATATCACATATAGCATCTATTGCACAATTATTTAGTATTTCAGTGTGTCAGACACAGATCTAATGATAGCATTTAATCCTCACAACAGGTTTATGGTTACTGCCTTCACTTTACAGATGAGGAAACTGGGGCTTGGATGTGTTAAGTTTTACTCAAGTTCACACAGTTAATAAGAGATGGAGCTCAGATTCATATTAAGTTGTTGAAACTGCTGAGTCTCTGCTATTAACTGCTACTCCTTCACAATGACTTGCCCAAGATACTGCAGTGATCAATAGATTAGACATTGTGTTAGGAGTCGATAGCTTCTCTTTCTGGATTAGTTCCTGATATGCTTTGGCTCTGCGCCCCCACCAAAACGTCATGCTGAATTGCAATCTCCAGTGTTGGGGGAGGGACCTGGTAGGAGGTGATTGAATCATGGGGACAGATTTCCCCCTTGCTGTTCTCACGGGAGTGAGTGAGTTCTCGTGAGATCTGGTTGTTTAAACGTGTGTAGCACCGCCCTCTTTGCTGGCTTCCTCCTGCTCCAGCCATGTGGACCTGCCTCCTTACTCTTCGCCTTCTGCTGTGATTGTAAATTTCCTGAGGCCTCCCAAGCCATGCTTCCCATACAGCCTGGGGAACCATGAGCCAATTAAACCTCTTTCCTTTATAAATTTCCCAGTCTTGGGTAGTTCTTTATAGCAATGTGAGAAGGGACTAATACAGTTCCTTTTAAAGTTTCTGAATTTGAGGATTTTAGCATTATCTATTCACAGTTAATGGTTTGGTTCTTTTTTTCTTCAAAATGACCATATTAAGGGTAACTCTGTGGACCTTTGATGCTATCCAAAAATCTCTTTAGAGATCCTTGGTTAGGAAATTGTGCTTATAATCTCTTGGCTTCCTTTCTCCTGGTAGGAAGATAAACTCCTGGGAAATACCCTTAGATATGTATTTATTTAAACAAATTACTGTTAAGCATTATAAAATGTAATGTCTAAAAGAATTAATGTACTCAGCCATGACCCACCTAATTTATTCAGCTATAGTCCCTGGTTGAATTTTAGACATGTAGGAAAAACTCAATACATTTCAAATGAATGAACCAACTCAGATTCACTTAAGGAAGCAATTTTGGTGTTAGAAAGCCTAAGTTCCTGGATGGGATAAAATGAGGTATGATAGACTAAATTCCTAACCACCTACTGTGGAGCTTTGCAGGGAATGAAGGCTCCTGAGCACCTGATGGGCAAAACCCATCTCCCATTCCCCACTCCATCTAAGATGCCTTTGCTCTATTGACTTGGCCTATCTTTTATAGTCTGCCGAGGGAATCAAATCAATGCCAACAACTTCTGCCAAAAAGCAGTAATGATCTTCAAAATATTTATCAATTAGTACATGGTGTGCCTCAACCAGTCAGAATCAGCACTGGCTGTAAACAAACCTGCACAGCTGTACTGGGGCTTCCCTGCTGAAAATAAGCACTGCTTGTAAGCCCTGCAATCTCAAATCTTCCTAGAGGCCCAAGGGTTTCTAAGAAGCTCCTCTCATTGCTACGAAAAGATCTAGCCCCTATACACATTTTTTTAACCATCCATTTTAGAAAAATTCCTGGGAAATTTGTCAGAATCTGTGTAATCATCATTAATTTAGCAATTCTCAAAGGTAACCCAGAGTTCATCCAGCTGTAGCTTATTCCATTGATCACAATAATCCACCCCACCCAGAACTTTCCTCATGAAAGGAATCTTCTTGGAGTGGCCATCTGGATCATGTTATCCTAATCAGAGTGTAGCAAGCATACAAGGTGCAGACACTATTTCCACTGAAGAGTCAGGCTCACTCATTCTTGGATGTGCTTCCCCCTTTCCTTTCACTTCCCGCTTTCTTTCTTTTATCTCCATTGGATAGGTATTTGATGATTTACTGACATTAAAAAATACGAGTGCAATAGATTTTATTTTCTCTGAGTAATACACACTTCTGAAAACTGCCACACCCATTTCTACACATTAGGCCTGGGGTTGGGTGGGGGTGGGCTAAACTATAAAGAAAAACCTTCCCACTTGCAGATAATTGTTTAATGGGCAAAACCTTCTGCTCATGCTTGAATTTTCCAAATTGGAAACCAGTGGCCCCAAATTTAGTTTACAGCTTTTCTCTATGCTTGATTTCCAAGAATTTGTATGCACAGATCTATATACTTTCACATGTCTATAGGAATGAAAAGCTTTCAATATCAATGTAGTACAGTGAATGTAAAAGCACAAAGTTACTGGAAAACATAGACTGACCATTAGGGTATTAAAACCTTTCTAACAATGTCTCTAAAGCTGTGGAATTTTGAATTTTTGATTTATAACTTAGATAAGGGATGAAAACTATCAAGGGCCAAGTCAGTTAACATATTAAGATATTTTTATCCACACTTCCATTATCTTCCCATAAAAATGAAATAATTAAAAGTCAAGTAAATGCAAATATAGTGTTCTGTATTTCAAATTAGCACCCAAAGTAATTAATGAGCATTTGATCTTTGCTATGTACCAATAAGATGAATCAGCAGATGTTAGAGACGTTTCTATATCATTCTGTGACTAATTGCAAAACAGGAAATCTAAATTTCTGTCAGTTAAGGGACGGGGGACAGTTTATTTAGATTAGTAGAATATTTTCCAAACATATCAATTTAGAATCAAATAGGCTACAAATTAACAGAAAACCAAAGTAGTGGCTTTAAAGAAGTAAAAGATCTTCTGATATGTCAAAAAATCCAGAAGCTGACAGTCAAGGGTTCTTGCAGGTGTTAGGGGAGCCATCATGGAACCAGGCTCCCTCAGTTACCTTCTACTGTTTTTGATCTCATGGCCACAAAATAGCTACAGCAACTCCAGCCATCACATTCTCATTCTAGGAGGAAAAAATAGTTTTAGCAAGTATAAAATGCCAAAGCTTTTTTCTCTCAATGTTTTACCATTCTCATTTGAGAAGAATTCTGTGTGTCTCATTGGCCAAAACCATTTTATATGGTCAACCCCTAGCAGCAAGAGAGAATGAGAATTCTATTTTCAATTTTGGTAAGGAGGAGTAAAGGGATTTGGAACAGTGGTTGAAAATAAACTAACTCACAATATTTGTCACATATGTTTCTGACCAACAAATAGACTGCACTTTATGGATATAACATGTGTTTCTTCAGACCACACAGGTTTTGAGGCAAGAATGTGAGTCACAATAAGTCGCCATGAGTGTTTGTTTCTTTGACTCTTCCCCCTCCTCATAGTCTTCCAGATCTACAGAAACCTTCATCGTCCCTCCTAAATATTTCTGGAAGTTCCCAGAGGATGTCTTTTGAGTACTCGTAAACTCAGCTCTGATAGATACTGTGTGTGCCCATACTTTCTTTCTGCCTGAATTGGCTTCATACAGTAATCAGAGTGGAGGCATCGATATATGTGAAAGCCACTGTTAACACTACTATATTGTTTCCTGTTGCTCCTGCCATAGGTGAGATTGTCCTGTTAGAAAAAATCCACTCTCTGCAGAAGCTGTCTCACTGCACTCAAATCCGTAATCCATCTAATGGTAACTAAAGATAATGTTTTCCCCTAAACGTCATGTGGTGAAGTCATACTGTAGATATGGTCAGTACCCTCTCTCACCTTTGAGTTCCATGGTTCCATGGGTCACATCTTCCTCATTTGTGCTCTCCATTCCTTGCAGAATTTGGTTGGAAAAGTATTTTTTATTCCTATTTTGGTCCACTCTATAGAGCTCAAGCAAAATGGCTTAATGCTAGCTAAAGGACCATACATGAAATGTGCCATGTGGAAATTTATCCTTCCATCAGTTATTGGGACATTTTCATCGGGTCAACCTCATATGCTTTGCATTTTCTTTGTGGATGATTTTTTAAAAAATCTTACTGAGCGCTTATGAAAGCTTTGCACAGATACTTGATAGCTTCTGATTTCTTTAAATCAATGAATAAATTCAGTTTAGTCTGCCAAGTTGGCATTACTAGACCGAAGGTAATACATATTAAATTCAGTATATCTGTCTTCATCTTAACCCCATCTACAGCCCTCCCACCTATTCATATTTCAGATTGTTGGAATTCAAACTGGCCTTACTATCCATAGGTTAGGTTGTCAGAATTCAAACTGTTTTTACTATTCAAATTCCAGGTTTTACACACACTTGTGTTTACATACCAACTCTCCACTTCTTACGTTAAATCAATATACTTATCCTCTTGAATTACGAGCCTGACATACGGGATGTTCACTTGCACAGAAAATCATAGTTTACTTTTTTAGACCCGTTTATGCCACTCTACCAGGAGAAGAAAATTGATGGGCTACTTAGATAGAAAACCCTCTTCAAGCAACCCTAGAGAGATCTCACTAGGGGATTTTAGTAAAAACGAGAAAATATTTTTTTGTTATTCCTCCTATCCCCAATCCTGGACTTGAAGTCCCAGAAGGAACTATGATTGGGGTGGGAAAAATTCCGGTAGTGTTGTGGAATTCAAACTAGAAGTTCACATGGAAGAAGAAGGAAAATAGCAGCCGGAGCACCATTGTACCTCATGCCACCCACGGGATACCGATAAAGCAACCTGTGATGATCAGTGCAGGAAATGAATGCCTTGGAATTAAATGGATGCATGAGAATCTAAATTAAAGTTAAAAATATACACGATGAGTAAACTGAATGCAAATAGAAAAATGGCAGTTATGAACACAACATTCAAAAGGGCCCCATCTCCATGTGTGAATGGGATTTTCAGCTTTCCTGGAACAAGGGAAGCCGCTTGAGAAGAATTTATGTCTAGAATAAGAAAAAAATGAGATAATACTTTTTAAAACTTACTCTACCAATAAATACTGCTGAACAAACTGTCTAATTGCTGTATGCAGTTACCTCCAGAAACATCAGAGAATCTACGGGAACTGGTATACAATGCCAATATTGAGTTTTGTGAGCACATGGGTTTTGAGACAATTTTTTAAACAGTCCTTTCAAACTCAGCAGAGCCTTGAAAGAGTAAGTACAAGACACTGCTCTAGCCCTTACAATTTGACTTCAGTATTGGATTATTGGGATCCATTCAATACTGAGTTCCAAGCCTGGGTTAAAAACTTTGTTAGGTCAAGACCCACACCTTTGCCCCTTTTCCACCTGAGGTAAATTATTTCCTCCAAGAAATTACTTTCCTTTTTGAGCAAGTAACTTTCTGAAATGCTGAGAGGAACTGGTACTTTAAAATAGATAATTCACCTCAGATGGGTCATGCTATTTATTTCCAGAAGTCAGTTAAAAATTTTCTTTCCTTCACTCTGATGATTGGGTCAAATCCTTATTAATAAAATGTGTGCTACTGGAAAGGAAAGACACCTTTGTTACTTAATCCATGTGCAGTCATTTATATTTGGCGTGCATAAATGTCATGAACAGGGAAAAAATATAATTCATGAGCGAAATGCATTTTATGCTACTGTCGCCTTGCCAAATTAAGTATTATAGTTGGAAATTCAGGGTGGAGGCTCACTTTGGAAAAAAAGAATCAGATTGTCTGGGGACTTTGCTTTCATCACCAAAGGGCTTTTATGTGTTTGGATGGATCATCAATTCCTGATTTGGTAGTAGACAATACTCTTACTTCACACAGCTCTGCAGAATTCTTGCACGGCTTGGTTGAAATTTCTCCTTTTGACGAGAAACTTTTTTTCACATTTTTTTCCAATATTCTCTTTGAGGCAGTCAAAATAGGATGGACAAATACATTGTTTACACTGAAACAAAGCTTGCTTGAACTTACCTAGATGGTGATGTCTTCATGAGCTTGCTTTGCCTTTCTAAATCTATTTTTAAGAGATTCATTAATCTCCAGATTTTAAAACAGAGAGGAATGTTATAACATTCCTCTTGTATTTTTCAGGTGATGTAAAAAGTGTTTGAAATTAATTTGTCATCAGCTTTGCGCTAAGGATGGTGTTGTTTCAGCCACAGTCATTTAGGAGCTGATCATTGCTACCTGTGACCCTGTTGAAAAGGCTCGCTTAGTTCAAAAGCCAAAAGTAAGAAAAAAATCTTTGTCTTAATATTTTTTTTCACTGAAAATATTACCTGGTTAAATTCAATTTTTTAAATTTAGAAATCAAACTTACTTTTAAACACGTTCATTTCCTAACAAGTTAAAAACACACATGGGAGTGGAAGCATTCCTTTATCTGATGTTTCAGCATTCAAGCTAATGAAGGTGTAACTTGCTCACACAATGATGTAACGTAGAGGAGTAATAAAAAATCTGATTTTATTTCTGCTCATGAATCCCATGATGACAAAATTTGAGATAGGTCAACAAGAAGTATTTACTAGATCTAGTAGTTGTTTTTACATTTAATTTGAGTTTCTAATAATGATGTTTTGCGTAGGGCATAAGGATTTTTTTGTGATAAATATTCAGAATAAAAGTATTTTCTTCACTCTTCACATGTGCTCTTCAGATGCCCACAGACTACTCTTTTTTTATAGGTTCTGTATGAAGATGTGGTGGAAAGTCAACCAATTCATTGTTGCTATTTTATGCTGTAGAAATTACCTTTCATTTTTACTTACCTTTATGTTCAAGGTCAAAGCCACCCTCATGAAAACTCCCAAATTACACGCCAAAAACAAAAACAAACAAACAAAAAAAACCAAAATAAAGCATTGCAAGAATGTGAAATTTGTGTTGAGAACATCTGGCTGACTGTTCTCCCAGCTATGCTTGTCACTCATTATTCATATAAATTGTGAGAAAGGTTTGGTGTTTGAATGTTTACCTCTAGCTCCTGTGATGTGCATATATGATTTCTGCCCAAGTACTCATCACCACAATCCTGTATAAGAAAAATAAATTTGAATTTGCTGTGAATCAGTTTCACCTTTTAAATTAAATATGATGATAATACATGGTTTAAATATCTTAGGGCTTCTTATGAGGATAAGATGAAATTTGAATAAAAGTAAATGTATGAGGAAAACTTTAAAATACCAACACTTAAGCAAATTTTTATGCTTGGCATGCAAAATCATATCTGATTTGCTTGGCAACTGAATGTGATCATGTTTTTACCATCAGAACTCTCATTGTCATGGGTAATGTAATCCAAATATTTTAGTTCCCAGTGAAAGAGTCAGGAATAAATAAGACAAACACTGCATGCTAATTCTGGCCGTGGAGCCTGAGTATAACAGAGAATTGAATGAGGAAATCTGGTTTGGTGTCAAGCATAATAAAATAAAGACGTGTTTGTTGATGGGCAAAAGGAAGACATGGGTTGAGAATATGCTGTGCTCCCTGCTGAGAGAGTAGTTTGACTTTGGACAAAATAATATTCAGCTTTAATTTCTCTTTGGATTCATTATTGCTCCTGGACTCTCTCTAATTTGAACCTTGTAGGGGTCATCTGTGCCTCTGTCATCTCGAATACTCTCCACTTCAATGAATCATACTTCATACTGCCAGGATGACCACCCAGAAAGGCCTGTTTATGTAGGACTTGGCTGCTGCAGAGTTCATCTTAAGTCCTGAACAGCTGAGTTGGGAGCTCCACAATGGTCTCCTGTTTGCTTCTGGGCGGGGTTGGAGATAAGATCATCTATACAGCCTAACAACCGTCTGTGAGTTCATCTGTTGGAATTCTCATCCTATCACTGCATATATTCAACTGTGCTATAGTGGGCATACATTTTCTAAAATGCTGTCTTGGTCTGAAATAATGAATATGTTAGGAAAGCCAGTGTCAGTCTATATACAAACAAGGAAGTTGAGACTAAGAGGATGCAGAAATAAACCACCAGCCGATTTGCACCTTGTTGTCTTTCTTTACTCCTTCAATCCGATTTTATAATCTTACTATTTTAACCACTAAAATATTAGAAAACCAAGATGGGCACTTTTTACTAAATAAGTAATAGTTGTACTTTAAGACTTGGGCAAGATTGTGGAAGATTTTGCAATGGATAAAAGAGATAATTAAATATCCTTTCAATGAAATGCAAGAGCCTTTGGAGATTATGTGATCCTATGGGGATGTGTGCCTTCATCTTTGACTAGGCTCTTTTACAACTCTATAGAGGTAGAAAAAAACCTCATAGAAAGTTGAAAAGAATGGAAATAGTTCCTGTTGTTAAAAATGCAAATTATGTCCCTTGGATTATAATCAATAATCACCCTGTGGATATTAAACAATTTTGCCAGTTGTGCATCTATCTGTAAATTCACTTCAGTATGCCTTCCATAAATATGTGGTCCTTAGTGTTATAACATCTTGTTGGTTCCCTCATTAATTAATTAATTAAATAAAATCTTTGGTACATGTTCATTTTATATTTGAATGGGAGTCATCATTTCAACTTCTTTTAAAACTCATCCTTTAACAAAGTGTATATAGCAAGCTCTCCGTCAGTTTTTTGTAATAGATATTAATTTATAGCAGCTGATACGTTCAAGATGAAGTTCAAGATAAGTATCAGGGAGGTAAAGATGGAAGGAGAATCACATGAAACTATTATCCATGATTACCAGGATACCGTTTTTATGAGCAGAGATGATGAACCTTCTAGAATGAATGTTTAGAAGATTCAAGAACCCAAGAAGAAAGAGTTAAATAGAAGGAGAAAATGGTAAATTAATAATGTACCAAAAATAAAACCAATTTCATAATATCACATTTAGCGGACCCCATGTATTCAAATATGATATTCATTTTAAAGTTAATTGAACTTAAACTTTTAAAATTTGTATTTAGCTTTGTCTCTTCTTAAAAATTTCTGGGGAGACATATTGTATTTTCTAAAAATAACAGCAACAGTATCTCCTGTTTTACTTGTTCTACTTACAAAGTGATGTTGATACTCATCCCATTGAGAGATGAGGGTCTAAGTCCTCTTTCTCACTTTTATCTGGGTGAACCTATAACCATGGCAGAAATGATGCCATATGACTTCCAAGGCCATTAAAGGCAATTCTCTTAAGACTACTGCTCTTGGAATCCAACTACCATGTTGTGAAGAAGCCCAAGCAACCTGGGGAGATACCCACCTGGAGAGGCCCATATGGAGAGGAATCAACCCACAGCCTCATATGAGCTCCCAACTGATCTCCAGCACCAGCTTCCTAGTCACATGGGTCATCTGGGAAGTGGTCCCTCAGGTCCTGAGTTGGGTTATTCCAGCTGATGCCTCATGGATTAGAGAAATATGCCTGTCCTACCAACCCATGCCCAAACTGAAAAATTTTGAGCTAAACAAATGATTGTTATTGTTTCAAGTCACTGCATTTTTAGATGATTTGTTCATAATTGCTACTTTATGTTATAGAAATTACCATTCATCTCCACTTACCTTTATGTCTAAGGTCAAAACTACCTCCACTAAATCTCCCAAACTTCACGACAACAACAACAACAACAACAAACCAAACCAAACCAAAACAAACCATTGTAAGAACCTGAAATTTGTGTTTAAAACAACTGGCTGATATTGCATTAGATAGCCAACATCTCTTATTAGAACTGGTAGAACTGGTAGTTCTGAAAATGTGCATTTTGAATATTTCTTTTTTTTTTTTTTTTTTTTTTTTCCGAGACTGAGTTTCGCTCTTGTTACCCAGGCTGGAGTGCAATGGCGCGATCTCGGCTCACCGCAACCTCCGCCTCCTGGGTTCAGGTAATTCTCCTGCCTCAGCCTCCTGAGTAGCTGGGATTACAGGCACGCGCCATCACGCCCAGCTAATTTTTTGTATTTTTAGTAGAGACGGGGTTTCACCATGTTGACAGGATGGTCTCGATCTCTTGACCTCGTGATCCATCCGCCTCGCCCTCCCAAAGTGCTGGGATTACAGGCGTGAGCTACCGCGCGTGGCCCATTTTGAATATTTCTAATAAATATTCTAGCAAGGAAGTTTGAGAAAATGACTATAATATAGTAAATTTATTCATATGCCATGAGAAAGACAAATGGGAAACCCAAATAGCTCATGCCTTTTGTGGGTTCGGATAGAGATCAATAAATGTTTTTCAACTATAATCACTTGGTTGTTTCAAGAGCAAATTTAGAAGCATTGTTTGCAATCACCACTGTTATTCATAAATAAAGGCTTAGATGGAAACTTGTGTGTGTTTTGTGTGGGCGTGTAACCTCTGAGGAGTTTATGCTACTCACTACAATGTGTGCTTTGGCTCATCTGATTGTTACTGGCTCAGGAATATAGACGCTATTATTGTCTTGAGACCCTTAAGTTTACATTAAGCCAGAAGTTTACATTCAGCCAGATTTCTTTATCTCCTTCCAGTATTAGCCTCAATCTAATTATCTTTCTCTTTCTAAATTTTCCTCGGTGCCCTCTTTTCACACAGACTTGCCTGTTCAGAAAAGAGGGATTTTCTTCATTGTTGTAAAATACACATAACATAAAATGTACCGTTTTAACTATTTTTAAGTGACATTAACTACATTCACATTGATGTGGAACCATCACCATCATCCATCTCCAGATCTTTTTCATCATCCCAAATAGAGACGCTGTATCTGTTAAATAATAACTCTGTGTTCCCTCCTTCTCCCTGACTTTGGTAGCCCCAATTCCACTTTCTATAAGTTTGACTGCTCTTGGTACCTCAAATAAGTAACATCAGATAATATTTGGCCTTTGTCTGTCCGTTTGCCTTATTTCACTTAGCTTAATGTCTTGCGGATGTTATAGCATATATCAGAATTTTGTTTCTTTTTGTGGCTGAATAATATCCTATATACAACATTTTTTTTTTTTTTTTTTTTTCTTTTTTTTTTGAGACGGAGTTTCACTCTTGATACCCAGGCTGGAGCGCAATGGCGCGATCTCGGCTCACCGCAATCTCCGCCTCCTGGGTTCAGGCAATTCTCCTGCCTCAGCCTCCTGAGTAGCTGGGATTACAGGCACGCGCCACCGTGCCCAGCTAATTTTTTGTATTAGTAGAGACGGGGTTTCACCATGTTGACCAGGATGGTCTCGATCTCTTGACCTCGTGATCCACCCGCCTCGGCCTCCCAAAGTGCTGGGATTACAGGCTTGAGCCACCGCGCCCGGCCACAACATTTTTTTAATTCATCCATTGATGAATATTTGGGTGTTTCCACCTTTTGGCTGTTATGAATAATGCTGCTGTGAACATAGGTGTACATATATCTGTTCAAGTCTTTGCTTTCAATTCTTTCTGGCATATATCCAGAAGTGGAATTGCTGGAACAATTAATTAGAAGTGGAATTGCTGGAACATATGATAAGTTGATGTTTAAATCTGTAAAGAAATTTTTAAGAAATTGCTTAAGGAAGTACCACAATTGAAAACAATTTGAAGGAGGAGCAGCCTAACTGGTGAATGTATTATTTGGTTATATTAAAAATTATGTAAATTTACTTTTTTCCTAATGGTTGCACTTCATCCATATTATGTCAGTGCGTAATATGCATCATTTGACTATAGGCCAGTCCACCACTACCTTCATCAGAGCATTAGAGTCAAAAGCCGTTGTCTCACTGTTTTTCACCTCTAATTAACTTCATTTCTGAACGTGCTTTTAAATAAATTTTCCATTCTGAGGAAAAGAAGACAAAACACATCTGATGAAGTTTCCCACATGTGAGGATTTGTTTGCTGCTTTTATCTATCACAACATTCTCTCTAACAATCTAGTTCACAACTGTGAACTACTCAGGGTTCTCCAGGGAAACAGAATCAATAGGGGGTATATGTGTGTGTGGAGAGAGAGAGAGAGAGAGAGAGAGAGAGAGAGAGAGAGAGAGAGAGAAAGAGATTGATTTAAGGATTAGTGCACATGTTTCTGGGGGACGGCAGGTGTCATATTTGTAGGAGATGACATCAGGTTGGAGACACAAGGGAAAGCTGATGTTTCAGTTTGAGTCCAGAGGCAGTCTACAGGCAGAAATCCCTTCCTTGGGGAAGGTTAAGTCTTTTTCTTAAGACCCTCAACTAATTCGATGAGGCACACCCATGTAATGGAGGATAATCTGCATTACTTAAAGTCTATGATTTAAATATTAATGTCATCTAAAAAATACCTCTACAGCAACATCCATAAGTGTGTTTGACCAAATATCTTGATAGTGTGGCGTAGCCAAGTTTCACATAAAATTAACCATCACAGTAATGCACGTCTTTAAAAAAAAAAAAAAGGTGGAGGGTGTTATATGAAGCTTAAATTTTTGTAACCTCATTTGGTTTGAGTTATTATTGGCTAACTTCTAATTTACCTTAGTCATTAAGCAGATTTCAGTTTACTCATAAATTATTTTTGTCTGTTTCTAATTATTTTTGAGCACAAATTTTGTATTGAGAGTTGGATTACATTTTCCTTAAAGCTTGGGTCAAGATTTATTTCTTAATATCCTACCTATTACCAGTACCATCTGTTATAGCACTCAGAGGGAAGTCAGTGTTCACCAATCACCAGGTAAATACTTTGGCATCTCTGAAACCTTGATTTAGTATTGAGTTCCTTCCTGGAATCACCAGTGCACTGTGCTTTGTAGCCATCAGGTTTTTATGGAATCTTTATTGCTTATAGTTATCTCCATTTTATTCTAAGTCTGAAATGATTTAATGGGCCATTGCTTTACCATTTTTTTTCATAATTACCCTAAAGAAAAGCTCTGTCCTAAGCTTCTTTCTATCTCTGAGATTTTGCTCCAATTTCTGCCATACTTGGAAGAATGCCATTCTTAGCCTATCCCAATCCCACCCATTGTTTAGATCATAGTTTAAATTCCTTTTCCTGCACAGATTTCTCAAGCATCCTGGCCTGCAGTACTCTGTGTTTACTCTACTGCCTGTTTTATCTGTAACTCTTCATCTTTTAGGAAAGCATATAGTACTACCTCTTGTTCAGTAATTTTATATGGGAAGTTGACTTCCCAAAGGTAATGTAAATGTACAAACGTACACTCTTTTATCTGTCTCACCCTTCCCTCAAAAGCAAATCAAAAGCTCTATATATGCCAAGTGCAGTGGCTCACACCTGTAATCCCAGCAATTTTGGAGGCTGAGGTGGGGGGATCGCTAAGTCCAGAGTTCAAGACCAACCGGCACATAAAAAAGTCAGACAAGTTTGCACCTGTAGTCCAGCTACTTGGGAGGTTGAGGTGGGAGGATCGTTTTAGAGCCTGGGAGGTTGAGGATGCAGTGAGGTGAGATCATGCCACTGCATACCAGCCTTGTGAGCAGAGTGAGACCCTGTCAAAACAAACGAACAAAGAAACAAAACAAAACAAAAAAACTCTACATAGAAAGATAACGAGTAAACATTTTTAAAAAATGAATTAATAAAAACATACTGGGATCTGGTTCAGTGTAAGGTTAGTCTTGTGTGTTTCTGAATTTTACCTGGGGTTTGTAGTCCCTGTATACGTGTTAGGTTAGTGTTTTTGGCTTTATGTTTATGTGTGACTTTGGAAATAATATCTCATTTGAATTACTGGCATATTAACGATGTCAAAACCTTATCTTTTGAGCATTTTTTTCCCACTTAAATTTGGAGCTGTTTTATTCGAAGACTGTATTTACCAAGCTGAAAAGTCTCATGTTCTCTTGGACAGTCTCCAGCCAGAGTTATCTATAAATAATACTTTAGGGACCAGCTTTACAAACTGAATTTGGTTTTCTTTGTACAATGCAAATAAATAAAACCATAATTAAAGGACATGAGAAAACGTATGAGCTAGTTATTTCTTCAGCTAGCTCACATGCAGCTGTTAAAATCTGTATAGACCATTGGTTTCTGTTCACAGTCCCATTAATATTTTCTAGAACCTTCTTTGAGCCATATCTCATTTTGAAGCTGGCTCCTATTACTGGGGGATACATTGCAGTGTTTGCCATTTTGTTTGGGACTGGGACAGTGATACAGTACTTCAACTTATGTCAAACAATATATAAATGTCAAGTAGTTACAGTCTCTGCATCATCATCGTTAACAGGATACTGGACTCCCAATGTGCGTTTCATCTCCAGCATACAAAATCACAGTGAGTCATTTCACTAGGGAATAAAAGAGCTTTCCACCCAAATGCTGTTACAATTTTCATACTTCTAACTGTATGTTAGAGTCTTTAAGGCATTTATAGTCATAGCAACTGTTTTTCAAATTTTGTATATAGTCATTTTAATTGTTAAGTATTTGATCTAAAAATATAAGGAAAGTTAATACATGTATGAAAGGTAAATATATAGGCTTTTAAAGTTCCTGAAACCTCTACATTTTCAAGAAAAGATTTTATTATTTTTTGACGAGATTAAAACATGCAAGCAGTCAGTGGGACAGTTACCACTTAGCTCCACTAGAGGTCTCAATTGATATTGCCTGTGTGTATACGTGTGTATATATTTGTGTGTGTATGTGTATACATGTGTATATGTGTATGTTTGTGTAGGTATACATACATATATACACACATAATGTGTATGTACATATATACACATAATGTGTGTATATATACATACATACACATACACATATATTTATATGCAAAATTTTTTTCAGATAAAGCTAAGATACTGCACTGGTATTGTGGATGATCTGACAGTAAATATTGCCAAAAATAACAGCCACCATAGGAGTAACAATACTTTTTAAAATCCATTATAAATAAAAACAAGCTCTACTACCTTTCTTTTTCCAATGCTTAAAACTTTATTGTACATTTCCCTTTAAAACAAGGACCACCATTTAAAAAACATTAAAACTCACAATACATTTTTTTTTTTTTTTTTTTTTTTTTGAGACGGAGTTTCGCTCTTGATACCCAGGCTGGAGTGCAATGGCGCCATCTCGGCTCACTGCAACCTCCGCCTCCTGGGTTCAGGCAATTCTCCTGCCTCAGCCTCCTGAGTAGCTGGGATTACAGACACGCACCACCGTGCCCAGCTAATTTTTTTGTATTAGTAGAGACGGGGTTTCACCATGTTGACCAGATGGTCTCGATCTCTTGACCTCGTGATCCACCCGCCTCGGCCTCCCAAAGTGACTCACAATACATTTTATATACACAAGCAAATATAAATAACAATGTTTCTTTATATAAAATATAAGTGGAAAATTTATATGGGGTCATTTCTTGTGAACCTTTTTTTAAAAACACCTACAAGCTCACTCTTTTTTACAGCCATAATTTTATATATGCATAATAAAATAACATAAAAATTATACGGCCATAATTTTTATTTTTAGAAGCTCTGATTTTCCTTTGTTAAACTTATTGATCAAAAGTATATCCCGCTTATTTTCTAATTTATTCTGAAATGTAAACCAAGGAAATAGGGAACATGAAATTATGGCTTCAAGAACTTAGTAAAAATAGTATTTAGGACCTTGATCATCTAGACAGCCACCACCCCCATCAGAAAAACTCTCATTAATTATAATAAAAATAAAATTTCCCCAAAACATTTTCATGAAGTTAGGAATTAGTTACATTTAATAGAAATATATATGAATATATTTTTTCTATTTTAATATAAAATGTAAATTATATAACAAAATTATATTATAATTGTATTACCTAATGTTATAATGAAAATATATAATATAATATATGTCATTTCATATTATATAATTATATAATTATACATATTGTATTTGTGTAATTATGTTAAACTTGTTATATAAAATGTATATTATATATTCTCTATAATATATAAATAACAAATATTTCATATTTTTATAATATATTACAAATAGTATATAATATAAATACATATTATATATATTATATTTTATAATATATTTTATAATATATAATATATATTATAAATATATAATATACTTACATATATATTTATATATACGTGTTTTTATGTATTGTAAAATGATATATCATATGGTTATATAAGTATATATTATATACTTATATGTACTATATATACAATATATACTATATATTGTATATAGTATTAATCATATATAATAGATATATATCATATATAATAGATATATCTATTATATATAACATAGAACAAATATATACATTATAGATAATTATATGTTTATGCATAATAGATATTTATGTCTGTTATATATACTATTTATATGTAAAATATATTTATATATATCTTTTTTCTTCTTAATTCATTACTTCAGTAAAACATATTTTTTTAACTTTATAATGGAATTCACCACTCACATTGCTTGTTGCTTGCTACTTTTGCAATACTGTCAAGGGCACAGTTAACCCTAGCTTGCCTAAGCTTTTGTTGCGGCTGATAATCTTGTCAGTGTCTAGAAGCTTCTAAAGGCCAATTGAACTCAGATCCATTGCTTTTACCAAGAAGCCTTCTAAAGTAACTGAGTTGTGTGTCCCTAAATCAGGGTAGGGTTGAGAGCACTGAATCAGCTAGAAAATGACTATAGTCAGCCATGTGATCCAGATATTAATATCTCAGTAACACATGCATTTACCCCGTGTGCCAGAAGTTTTACACATAATATCTCTTTCAGTTTAATCTTTTAAGGTAGCGCCTCATTTTATGAAAGATATAAAAGATGAACCAGAAATGCAAAAAGGTAAGTAATTTGCCAGCTCCTAAAGAAATTTATAACTACAGATACGTCCCCTTCAGTAGCAGCAAGGGCGCATCGATTCCCCTATACAGTTAATTGAGACATGGTAACTAGTAAATGTTTAAGCCATGGTTGTTCTTTGCAGAAAGCCCAGATGTTTGTCAATGAGTAAAACTCTTACTCAGTTTTTACTAGGTCTAGATTACAATTCTAGGAACTCTACAGGAGGGAAGGCTATAAAAGAAAAAGATGTGACTTTATTATTAAGAAATATAAAACCCACTTATAGAGACAGAGCACAAGAGTATAAAATCTGGATGAAGACTTTTATAGGGAATGTGTGTCTGCTGGAGGGCTTAGCACATGAAAATGATAGAGTTCAAAGTGAAAAATTTCAAGTGATTTGGTGCTAAATAAAAGTCACTTAAGCCAAATATATTTCTTTTTTTTTTTTTTTTTTTTTTTAGTAAACAGTTTAAATGACAGTATAATGCGGGGAAATTGAAAAAAAAAAGTTTTAAAGGAAATTGCCTTGGCTATAATGGTGATATCCGCCTTCGTGGGCATCTCTGTAACTTAAAGTCCAATACTTGGATATAATGAATTACACATGGCTTTTGGCTTTCCAAGTTATTATCTAGTGACAAGAGATACTAGAAAAGGAAAAGGATAACTGACCATAAAATTAAGAAAACTCAATTCTCTTACCTTATTGAAGAAATAACAGACCTAGAAATATTAAATGACTGCTCAAAGTCATATACTTAGTTTATAAAAGATCCAGGACTTCAAACTTAATGACTGTAAGCATAAAGGATTGAAGAAATGTTTACTCATTCATTTTTAATCTGCTAAAGTGCAGAGTGAAAGCACAGCAAGAGCTTCATGCTGGGAAACTGAAATGGCAGACAAAGCAAATGAAACAAAGACTCATTGTCTCATTATGAACTAAGAGTTTGAGGAAATTGTGGATTTCCTATAAAGAGCTTAAAGAGCACTAGTTTGGGAGGGGAGAATTATGACTTTATGTATAGATTTAAGGGACCCAGAGCTCTTCGGTGCTTTAATGAGACATACGATAATTATCATAAACTGTAGTTATTATAAGTTAAACCCATTTTCTCCTAGCACAGAGACAGTGATATGCATGTATGTTACACATTCTCTCAGTACACGCTCTCTGCCTATATAGTCATATTCATTTGGTAGCATCAAAAATGCATCTTATGCATTTTTGGTTTCAAGTTGAAGTACACCAGTCAGTATGGAGTGTAGTCCGAAAACGCAGATGGTTCCTTGAAGGAAAGTACAATCAAACATGCCAGAGACAGTCTTATATAACAAGTAACAGGGCTGGTGTCAAAGGTTTTTTGCCAACAGAACACAGTACATACACCATTAAGCACTTTGCTGTCTCCATATGAATTTTTCCTTAGAAAAAACTGCCCCAGTCTAAACTGTTACATTAATATCTACCACCATATTAGGATTAGGAGTGCTTACTATGTAGCAGGTACGAGTTTAAACACTTTGTAGGTACTACAAGTGGGATAATTATACCAACTTAATGAAGTACATTACTATTTTCATCATTCCCATTTTATAGATGAAAAATCAAGGTGAGGCAAATTAAGAGTAAGACAAGTAAATAAAAGAACAAGGATTCGAATCCAAGCAGCCTGACTCAAATTGTGCGTATTCAGTTACTATGTCAACAGCCTCTCAATATGACCAAATCTTTTTCAAGAGAGAAACCAAAACCCACATTCAAAAGCACTCTGGCTCTTTTACGGTTGTCATTTGGGAAGTACATACAACTTTCCTAAGAATGCGGTCATGCCTTAAATATTTTTGAAACAGATACATTGGAATTAACGTCAGAGCCTGCAGCTCATTCTTGACTATCTCCTGTGGTGGCAAATCTCTCTTTGAAGAGGATTTTGTTTTGAATACAACCAAAGTCCCTTGCTGCCAAATACCATGACTAAGGTGGGTCTCTAATCTGGGTGATGCCATTTTTGGTCAAAAAGTGAAACATGCCTGGGAGGCAATGGGACAGGTTGTTTCTCTGAATTGGCTCTGAAGACAGTCCCAAGGAGGAGCTGCAGAGCCTTTGGAGCAATTGCCTGCTCTGGGTTCATGACTTGCAGTCCAGAGTGATTCGACTTAGGGTAAGTGGGTGGTCAATTTAGATATTCAAGTTTGGGCATGTTTATCTTCAAAGGTCACATCACTTGCCTCTGTAACTTGGATTTATTTTTTTTAATGTGTTATTCAAATAGTCAATAATTTCTGTGGATAACGTCTTGGAAAATTAAGTTGACCTATCTAGTTGAGTGAACTGAGATGAGGCTAGCAAAACAGGAGGCATCCTTCTGTGTCTTTATTTTTTGTTCCATGCTGGGAGAGTTTCCTGCCTACCCAGCCTACCTGGTGGCATTATCTATACTTGCCACTCTTCATTATGAGTGGCTGAGCAAGAATGGATCACATGAATCAGACATTTTTGTCCCTACTATTTCTTCTCCAATATCTGGAACACGTCCCCTGCCTATTTTAATTCCTTTTAACTCAAAAGTATCATGTTACGCCTCTAATCCTTCCTTGACTGCTTGATCTGAAGTGATCCCTTCCTATGTATTCCGGAGCTCACATTACTCATGCAATTCATTGGACTCACTTTCTTGTTAATTATTTTTTCCTTATGTGTACATTTAATTTCTCTAGCTATACTGTAAGATTAAAGGCAAGAATGTTTTTTTCTACCCATTTCATCTTCCTTTCTTTCCATCCTCTTTCCTTTTTCTCTTCCTTCCTTTCTATATCCTTCCTTTCTCTCCTTTTTTTTTCTTATGAGCTCTTATTCAGGCCCTAGGACAGTTCCTTATACAAAATAGAAGCCCGGTAATATTTACTGATTCTTACTATCATTTTCTATCAATGGAATGAATAATCTAATTGCCTACTCTGCAGGTTTATCTTTCTTCTTTCTTATTATAATTTTCTTAAGAAAATTTTAAGTCATTTTCCTTCCTTTGTTTCTTCCTTTTTTTTTTATGACATATACTACTTGAAGGATTATATTTCAAAAAAAGGCAGCCTTAGTTAAACGTCATTTTTTATTTGTTCAAAGTGATAAATGGAAAATATATTGCTAAAAATTAATTCTGTCTTCTTTGCAAGAGATGTTTTCCTTAAAAATATGCTATTAAAGTATAATTGACGCCTCTTGCTACATAAAACCTTTGGGGTCTACAATGTTATTCTTCAACAGTCTTTGTCAAAATATTGCTTAAAAGTAAGAATTTGTTTTGCCAGTATTCATTTCCTATATTTAGAGGGTTCAAAATATAAACAAGTGTAATATCTAGCAAGCTAAAGACAAGTGACTTTACTTTTATTGATGCTCCGTAATCAACAAATATTCACATTTATTTACATCTTAGATTGTACCTTTTTGTATGTGGTTATTGATAATTAAAGTCAGATCTGATAAAAAGAACTAATGCTATGGTCCCACAGTTTGTGGATGGGAAAATTTCTCAGAAAAGTGTTCAGTTCTCTAATTTTGGACTGCCAATAATGCCGCCTTCTTCACTTGTAAAATGATGCTCTTTCCTTTCTCCTATTCATGCTAAGAACTGAATATTACTGCTTCAAACGTGCCTGCAATTTCTAGTAGAATCCCAACTGAGGTTTCTTAGAAATGTTTACAAATATAGAGGATCAAAAGCTTTTCCAAGCATTTAGCCTGGAGCCATTTTAATCTTTTAAATGGTTCACATGCATATGGATGTTAATGAAAAAAAATACAATACTGTGATGACCTTTGGTAGGTAACCCATGTCCTTTGTTTTAAGAAAAGAAAAAAGGATACTAGAGAGCAAAGATAAACAGGATAGTCTGCATTTTTTAGCAGTCTCATACAGTTGTATGTTACATTTGAAGGCCAAATTTAAAAGTTATGCTGAAGGTCTATATGAGAAAATTTTTATTATAACTACTGTCTACTTATAGGAAGTCATTGGGACACTTTAATTAGAAAACCACAGGGTTTAAATAATATCTAACTTCTGAAAGAAATTGACCTTGTATTATAGAGCATATGCCAGAGGATCCTGTAGTTTGATAACTAGATATCATATCTATGGGTCTTTAAGAGCAAAGGAGCCTGTCCCTAGGCTTGAGCTAACCTTTGAGAATATGTATCCCTATTGTTTCAAATGAGGGTCTCCAGCCAAATTCCATTTATTCGGAATCAGTTTATCAAACCAAAAGATATTGTACACCTCTGCTTCTCTTTTCTTTCCCCTGAAGTACCCTTTGGAATGATGTTAGTTTTTGTTATTACCTGTGGCATACTCTGGGAAGAGAAGAGGTAAAGCCAAGCCTGTTGATTCTACGCCTGTTAATAACTTTGGTGAAAACATTGAAGGTGAAGCGTTCTGGAAGATTCAGAACCAGATAAACCAACTTGAGATTAATTAAAAGCCAGAGCAACGTTTTAGTGCCGACACTGCTAGCAGTGCATTTCCCTGTTTTTATGCAACGTACAGCAGGAAACTAATAAATTCTTAGCCCACTTTTTAAAAAATGAAGAAACTGTGCATATAACTAATCTAATACTTATGGTGAAGAGCTTGAGGCAGAAATCAAAAATATTTGAGGTTTGCCTATTTATTTAAACTTTCAGCTGAGCTCCCTCATCTGAAAATTCAAGGTTGCCAAATGATATGGGTTGGCTGTGTCCTCACCCAAATCTCATCTTGAATTGTAGTTCCCATAATCATGTGTCATGGGAGGGCCTTAGAGGGAAGTGATTGGATCATGGGTATGGTTTTCCCCATGGTCTTCTCATGATAGTGAGTGAGTTCTCATGAGATCTGATGCTTTTATAAGCATCTGGCATTTCCCCAGCTAGCACTCAATTTTTGTTCTCCTGCCGCCCTGTGAAGAGGTCCCTTCCACCATGATTCTAAGTTTCCTGAGGCCTCCCCAGCTGTGTAGAACTGTGAGTCAATTAGACTTCTCTTTTTTATAAATTACCCAGTCTTGGGTATTTTTTTCATAGCAGCATGATAACAGACGAATACACCAAATATGACCTCTTCCTGCTTTACCAATGGTCTCTGCCTCCTTTAACTTTGGGAGCTGAGAATCTCTCTGTGGGACTTCATATTAATTCCCTTCTCTTCACTCAGCATTTCTTTCCTCAAAAAAAGAAAAAATTCCCTTGATATACACTTCAGGTACTCATAATACATTTATCTTTAATCCTTAAGATTAAATTCTGAATACGCAAGCAAAAAGTGGCTTTTCTTTTTCATTCTCTACTTAATTTTCTTCCTCTTGGTGGAAAATAGGAGTTCTAGGAGACTTTAATATAAAATACTGAATTTTTTTGTAGCCTAGGATAATATTTAAATAATGCCTCCATAGGAAAAGTGATAAATTCACAGCCCATTACATCACAGAATCCATTTAATTGCCCTATATTTTACATTGCTGCAGAGCATAAATGTTCCTTCCTTCCTTCCTTCCTTCTTTCCTTCTTTCCTTCCTTCCTTCTTGTTTCTTTAATTACAACATAATGATTTCCTCCTGCACACTGTACTGACTGAAGTCTGTTTTAGAGAGTGTTTTTTTATATTTAAGTGTGTGTACTTTAAATACGTTTATACTCCTCAAAAAAGCAAAAGAGTAGAAAGGAACACTAATATATGTCGTATTTTAATTGCTTCAAATACTGATATTGATTTATAAATTAGACAAAAGAAATATAACTTCTCCTCAGTTTATTTTTAACTTTTTATTGTAGAAAAAATCTAATTATACAAAAGTAGAAAATGAAGTTGAGTCTTTATCACTCAGATTTAACAATTATTATGATTTTGCTCATCTAGTTTATCTTCACATTTTCTATTTTTGTATTATTTTACTTCAATAGCTAGCTTTAGTTTTCAAGACAAAATACTATTTAGAAATATCTACCCTAATTATGAGAGGATAGGATCTTTCCATTGATGTGTTTTTGTTCAAGGCAACACACACAACTGCATTAATAGGCCAGAATGTCATTTTAATATGCTATATGATGTCAGTACTCATTGGATATTCTTTTCTTCTGCTTGGGAAAAAGTTTCTCTGCTCCATTGACAGTTTCTGTATTGGTCCATTCTCGTGTTGCTATCAAGAACTACCTGACACTGGGTAATTTATGAAGAGAAGAGGTTTAATTGACTCACAGTTCCACAGGCTGTATAGGAAGCACGGTTAGGGAAGCCTCAGGAAACTTAAAATCATGGTGGAAGGTGGAGGGGAATCTGTCCTGTCCTATATGGCTGGAGCAGGAGGAAGAGAGAGTGGAAGGAGAGGTGCTACACACTTTTAAACAATCAGATTTTGTGAGACCTTTTATCACCAGGCAGCGCTCGAGCAGTGGTGTTAAACCATTAGAAATCACCCAATCACCCAATCACCTCCCACCAGGCCCCACCTCGAACACTGGAGGATTACAATTCAACATGATAGTTGGATGGGAACGCAGAGCCCAACCATAGCAGTTTCCATAAGAAAAATAAAGACAGCTGAAAAGTGATTTTGGAGTGATTTAGACAGTTATTTCCGCAAAACTTCTGTCACAAAGAGGACTAATATCATCTTACCTTGGCTTTATTCCATATAGGTATGCCTACAGTGAAAATCATAGTTTATTCTTTCACCCTTAGCTTTTGGTGGATTCTTTTGTTCCACAGAAAATCTTAAATGTATAGGACTATTGTTGTGGGGCTTCAGCACAGCCTTTTTCTCAATTCTCATGTTTGGCTACTGTTGCACCCTACATTGCTTCAGAAAAAAAGGACTTAATATGAAAGGACTTTATATCACAATGTGACACATAAAGGAATACTCAGTCTATGTGGTTTTGATGCCTATTAGGGATCCATGAGTTTGATTCCCCCAGATCTCCCCCAGTTGTAGGGTATATGTTAAAAAAAATTAAAGTGTTACGAACTCTAAATTCTTAGTCTTTCCATTCATTCATCTTCTTCACTAGTGAACAGGGACAGAGAGATGGAAAAATATAAAATTGTGAGAAATCCAAACAGGTTTGAATTTGAAATTAAATTTTTGTACTTTTAGTTATATGTAGTATACATCTCTTTGTAAAATAATTTATATATTCAAGTTAAAATATGAAATCACTTAGTAATCAACTGACCAATTTATTCATTTTGCAATTGTCTACCTCCATGCTTGGAAAAGCCATCTTCCTCTAAATACCAATATAACTAATTTTCTTTTGTTATATTGTACTACAAAAATGCTTCAACTTTTTGAAAACTACCAGTTTTTGGAACAATTTAAATAAAAACAGAAACTGTTTACAGTGTCTTTAAATCCTGGTTAGAAACTCTTCACACTTAAGAAAAACCACTCTAATTTCTAATTAGGGTTTTCCCACCCTTTAAAAACTGCATTTTTTGATGATTATAATTTTTTTGTAGAAAACATGAAAAATTCATAAAGATACAAAGAATAAAACAAAAATAGCCAGTTAGGTTACTTTTGTATATATGTATCATTGTGCCTGTGTGTGTATACAACTTTGCAGCACAACATGGCTTAATACTTAAGAGTATAGAAGGCATATGATCTTGAGGTTGGGTT
The DNA here is from genome assembly GCF_030222135.1 of Aotus nancymaae. Lineage (NCBI taxonomy): Eukaryota > Metazoa > Chordata > Mammalia > Primates > Aotidae > Aotus > Aotus nancymaae. The sequence goes on from NW_026988435.1 coordinate 30,448,200, forward strand.
CTCGTCTTGGTCCATTTATAGTTGCAATAACAGAATATGTGAGACTGGGTAGTTTATAAATAAAAGTTTATTTGGCTTTCGGTTCTGCAGGCTGTACAAGAAGCAGGGCACTCTCATTGGCTTGGCTTCTGGTGAGGGCTTTCATGCTGCATCAAAATATGGCAGAGAGGGTCTAAGGGGAAGTGGGAAAGTGTGAAGGGAAACTCAAGCCAGGGGATGAGGGATGTCTGTCCTAGCTTTATAGCAACCCACTCTGGAGGGAACTGATCCATCCCCAAGAGAACTAATGCAATCCCTACAGAGTGAGAATTCATTTGCTATGGTGAGATGGCACCCAAATATTCAAGAGGGCTCTGGCTCCCTGATCCAAACACCTCCCACTAAGCCCTACCTCTCACCACAGCGACACTGGGGATTCAATTTTAACATGACATCTGGTGTGGACAAACAAACCATATCCAAACCACAGTGGCGCCTGAGTTTGAAACTTTGCTCTATCTCTTGCTAACTGCCCTACCTAGACCAAGCAGTTCAACCTCCCTTTGCTGCTGTTTCTTTATCTATAAGATAGAAATTATAATAATGTAGCTTTTTGGGGTCTAAGTGAGTTGATTTATATAAAACATATTGTAAACTTCAAAGAATGTTGATTATCAGCTGGGCACTGTGGCTCACGCCTGTAATCCTAGCACTTTGGAAGGCCGAGGCTGGCGGATCACTTGAGGTCAGAAGTTTGAGACCAGACTGGCCAACATGGTAAAACCCCATCTCTACTAAAAATAGAAAATGAGCTAGGCATGGTGGCACATGCCTGTAATCCCAGCTGCTCCAAGGAGAATCTCTGAAACCTGGGAGGCAGATGTTGCAGTGAGCCAAGATTGCGTCACTGCACTCCAGCCTGGGTGACCCAGTAAGATTCTATCTCAGGAAAAAAAAAAAAAAAGAGAAAAAAAAAGGAATGTTGATTATCATTATTACTATCTGAGATTCAACTTTTCTTACGTCAATAAATAAGTATACCTCTTTCCTGGCTACGTTCAGAGTTATGTAACATTTAATATGTATCTTTGTGGAAGCACAGATTCCTAGGAGTAGAAATGTCTATATCCAATAATTTTAGTTTTTTGAGGGTTATTTATTAAATATAAGTAATATCTCACAGGCATAGTTTTAGGAGTTTGGGGAATGGTGAGAGAAACAGACCCAGAGCAAGAAGAGGATATGATTTCTATGAAAAGTGACAAGGGAGAATGTGCAGAGTACTTTGAGAGTGCAATCTAACCAGGTGGGGATTTAAGATAAAGTGACATTGACTTTGCGATCTAAAGAATGATTAGGGGTTAATTGGCCATTTGGAAGCAGGAGGTGAAATCAATGGCCAGCAAGAAAGTCCTGAAACAAGTTTGGGAGAAACCTCAAGAGAAGCCGGAGAGGAGGAAGAGAGATTCTGCAGGAAGAGGAACAGTTGGGTCGATCCTAGAAGCCCTGTAATCTGTCTGCAGATTTTGGCTTTATCCTCCACATAGTCAGAGAAGGGTTTGAACAAAAGAATGACGTTCATCATTAGGGTGATGGTTACACTAAAAGCCCAGCATTCACCACTATGCAATATATCCATGTAACAAAACTGTACAGTACACTTTATAAATACAATTTTTTAAAAATGGCATTCATTTATATTATCAAAAATGAAACAAAGAACACTCTGCATGTATGCATTGGAGAGATTACTCTAAAGGAATGCAGCCTTCCCCTTAAGAGGCAAATGCAAGCCTAGTGGTGGGAGAGATGGGAGCTGGGACTAGGGTGGTGGTGATGGGGAGAGAGAGGCATGGAGATGGTGAAAAGTCTTTGATACAGTAGCAGAACCTGCCTATGGGCCACGTGTAGAATAGGAGTGGGATAAGTAACCTCTAGCTCCCTGCTTCTTCAGCATACTAAGAAGCAGAAGTGTGGAGGAAGCACATCTGTTAAGCTGGAACTACAGGTTGAATTTGACTTTAAATGTGTGAATTTTGAGGTGGAAAATCATAATTACAACTTCAAGAAAGAGTGTTGTGATTTACGTCTGTACTGGCAGGATTTGAGGGGGCTTTCACACTATCATCACCAATTTTTAATGTTTTTGTACTTTTTACATTATTTTTAAACTTTGTCTATTTGGTACCTGAATTTTAATCTTGCTTAAAAACATGCACTCTGATTTCTAGTAGTCTGAGCATTTTTTCTTAACTTTATGTACATGTAGATATTTTTTTCAATTATCTGTTTAGGTCCTTTAACAATGTCTTGAGTAATTATTTTTATCTAGTTGTATGAGGTTTTTCTACATAACAGATTACTACCCTATACTGTTTGTATTTAATGGAAATACTTTTTTTTTCATATTTTTAAAAGAATTCTCTTGAAACATGGAAGTATAGAGCTTTTAAGCCAATCAAATCATTCAATTTATCTGTGTGTGTGTGTGTGTGTAGTGTGTTTATGTATGTGTGCGTTGTGTCTATATGTTTGTTTGTGGCTTGGCTGTGTAATCACAATCATTATTTCTGTGTTCACATATACGCTCCCATCCAGGGATCAGACAAATATATCCTTATATTTACTAATACTTTTTAAGACTTTTGTGATGGTGGACTTTCTGTGTTAACTTGACTGGGCCCTGGAGTGCCTAGATATTTGGTTAAACATTTTTCTGGGTGTTTGTCAGGGTGTATTTGCATGAGAATGACTTTTGAATTGGTAGACTGGGTAAAGCAGGTTGGCTTCCTCAATATGGATGGGTCTCATCTGATTTGTGGAGGATCTGAATAGAACACAAAACCTGAATAAGGGAGAATTTTCTCTTTCTGCCCAACTGCCTTTGAGCTGGGATGTGAATATTCTTCTGGCATCAGACTTAGACAGAACCATACCATCAGCTCTTCTTTTTTTTTTTATTTATTATTTTTATTTTTTAGAGATTGCTTCTTGTGAATACCTTTCACAGATGCCATCCATCAAATATGGATGTTTGACTGGCCCAATCTTCTGGGCCTCCAGCTTGCTGACTACAGATCTTATAATTTCTCAGCCTCCTTAATCGTGTGATTAAGGATAGATAGATAGGTAGGTAGAGAGATATAGATAGATCTGTATAAAAAGATAGAGAGAGATATACTGTAAGATTTATTTATTATAAGATAGATATATTCCTACCCAAACAAAAACAAACAAACAAACAAAACTCAGAAGAACAATAGAAATTTTTAGAGTCATCCCTGATGGTTTTTTCTTTTCCTTTTACATCACATTCATCTGTAATCTCATTGTCTTGAGCTGTGGAATTTAACCTCATTTATCACTTCTATAGCTACATAGATAAATTTAGGTCTTGAGTCTGTCCATGCGCCCAGTACATGACTGCCACATCTGTATTTGAGAAGGCCACCACACTAAGGCTATCAATAATCATGGAAATCTCACAGGGTCTACATCACTCCCTTCCCACCCACAGCTGAGCTGGTACTGATACCTACTGCTGGAGGACCAGACAGATCATATCACGGTATACTTTGCAGACATTCACCAGCAGCAGCATGGAGTATGGAAACCTCACTGCAGGGCTAGACCCAGAGGAGCAGCAAGATTCACAGTAGTCTGGCCCTCGGGAATGGTACTCTTAGGAGAGGGGGAGTATATCACATTAAAGGAACATATCATAGGACAAAGGAAACCAGACTGCAGACCTTGAGTCTCTGATCTTTCCACTGTGGAAAGTTTCTTTCAGCAGAGGCACAGCTCATCATTTACAGGAGAGAGCACAAAAACTCTCCTTCTTCCAAGGAGGTGGTTAGTCAAGCTTGTAGAACCAGGATGTGTGTTTTGAACTAATCTCAATTTGCTGACAACATAGAGTATCTAAAACTACTCAGCCTACTGCTGAAAAAAAAAAATTTCACCAGCAGAGGGCTGAAAATAATGTGCCAACACCAGAAAATTGTCTGACTTTGCCTTGGTCTGAGAGGATGATGGGACATTTTTTGGCCGATTTTATCTCTTAGGGTCCTGACATTTGGTGGTGTTACTTACATCAAGTCAATATAAGCCCTTAAAAAGAAAAGAATTCTGGTCAATCAGGCAAGATCCAAAAGTGACTTTTTAATACTATGAGCCATCATTTTAGATTTCTGTATCTCATTTTTCTCAAATGGCATGCATAGTTAATGATGATCACAGCATTTCTTGTGTGTATCCTCCATGTCACTTACTGTGCAGATTTGTACTGCACCAATGTAGACAAATAATTTATTGTGAGAGGTTGTTGTTGCAAGTGGCAAGGCAGACCACTGAATTGAATGGTCAAATTCCATGTTTAAATGAGTTCTGTAGAACCAAGACTAGTTTCCACAATGTGAGAAGATGACTTTAACTTTCAGTCCTTTAGTCTACTAGGTAGGAAAACAAATTAACCAGAAATTAATTTGGTTATCTGCACCTGTACACCTGTCTGCTGAGAATGACATGTTTAATTGCTCGGGGGAGGAACACTTTGAATAACTGAGAGGAAGTTAGAAATTATCATCTATACCTAAAAACTATGATGCTATATTATAATACCTATGATATGGTTTGGCTGTGTTCTCACCCAAATCTCATCTTGAATTGTACCTCCCATAATTCTCGTGAGTTGTGGGATCCAGTGGGAGGTAACTGAATCATGGTGGTGGGTCTTTTCTGTGCTGTTCTTGTGATAGTGAATAAGTCTCATGAGATCTGATAGCTTTATAAAGAGGAGTTCCCCTGCACATGCTCTCTCTCTCTTTGCCTGCCACCATCTGTGTAAGACATGACTTGCTCCATCTTGCCTTCCTCCATAATTGTGAGGCCTCCCCAGCCATGTGGAACTGTGAGTCCATCAAACATCTTTTTCTTCCCAGTCTTGGGCATGTCTTTATCAAACTGCTCTCCTTTCAAGGAAAAGGAGAAAAATGTAAAGTTCGAAATGTCTGTGGTTAACCACATAATCTGAGTCTTCTAGTAAATACTATTTCCTGGGAGAAGTATAGTTACTTTGGAAGGAATCTGAACTTTTAAAGTTATTGATGTACCACTTAGTATTTAAAAAAGAGTGATTTACAAAAGGACTACCCAGAAAGGCCTGGGTTTTCCAAGGTTTCTCCAAAACCCCTTAGGTATTCCTGATGAGCAAGTGAAGCATTTAGAGGGTCTGGCTCACCACGTATGTCTACCCTAAATGTAATTTATTAGTCATTGTTTTCTAGTTAATAGCAAAATATTTTCACATATTTTTACTTATGGGATGTAACTGAGGAAGAGATACAGATTCAAAAACATCCAGAACTCAAAGCCCTTTCCATTTAATTTATGGTATATACCAGGGTTGGCAAGCTGAATCTACAGAACAAATCTAACCCATCATTTGTTTTTGCAAATAGTTTTATTAGAACATAGCCATGTCCATTCACTTATTTATTCTTTATGGCTACTTTTTTGCTACAACAGCACAGTTGAGCAATTGTGACAGAGATGGTATTGACAGGATAGTTGTTGACATGATTGACAAAGTTGTGAATATTTACCATTCGGCTTTTTACAAAAAGTTTGCCAACCACTGGTAAATATTATTAGAAACATTAGTAACAAACAATATCATAAATTTATTTCTTTTTAGCAATCACGTATTCCAAGGATACAAGAAATGTATTTCACTAGAACAAAATCTTCTATTTGGCCATCTTGCTCCACCTTCCTCTAGAACAAAATCTCATTGCCATATAATTTAAGAAAACGATCCAGTCTTCAGATTCAATGTTTGTGTTTTCAGGTTTCCTTCCCAGGAATTAATTCCCACTTCAAAAAACAGACACACACATTCCAAAAGTGTTCTTTTATTTCTAGTAACATATATTGTATAAATACTCTATTTTATATGCACTTTCACAAAAGCGATATAATTTAAAAGTTTTTTCATTAGAAATAAATGTATAAAAATAAATATGTTATTATAGGCATTTATTACTAACTATAGTCCTTCTTGGAAGGAACACCCAAACCAATACTTATAAAGTACATGTAATTTATAGTAACATATTTTACTATGTACATATGGAAAAAATCGTATTCTCACAGAAGAGCTGAATAGACATTCACTAGGATACGACTGTTGGACCAGCTGCTGGAGATGGACCTGCTACCCCTCAGCAGCCTCCCCACCATGAGACAGTGATCTCAATGTCCCCAAATCTGTGGGATTCTGTTCTACACACCCCACTTTTGTTCCAGCATTTCATCCTCCTTGTGCGATTGTACTGATTTTCATGAGACACAAGTTACTTTTATACATCTGTATTCCCAAAGCAGATTTACATGGTAGGAAAACAAAAAGTTGGAGGTACTAAGCTCATTGTGTCTCCTCTAGTTTTTTACCAGCACCTAATACTTCACTGCTTTTTTTTCCACTGTAGACTTAATGAACTTTAATAAATACATGGAATTGTTTTGTCCTCAAGATGAATTATACAAATAAAGACTGAGATGGCACAAAAATGGAAAGAGGAAGCCGCTTGCGTCATTTCACATTGCTGATCCCTTCTCTCATGCTGAACAATCTGAACTTATTTTAATTCTTGGGAGAAATAATGTATAAACATTCTCCGAAACCATAGCAGCCATAAACAGTGCTGGTCAAAAATCCTATTTGTACTCCTTTCTCCCCCCATTGTTAGTGAGGTAAAGTAAAACAGGTCTCAGTAAAATCTCATCTTTCTCCTGCTATTCATTTCCCAACCCCTATGATACAAAGTATTTGATAAGTACCAGGAAACAGGGGTTGTTAAAGTTCTAACTTTTTTTGACAATTGCTTCTGTTTTTTGAAACTTGTAATAGATGTAACAAAAGAAATAATAATAATAATGCCCTGGGGCTTTATTATGCTATATCACTGCTCAGAGGTTAATAATCCTCACTAACTATCCTATCACATTTGCAACTGGCAGTTTACTCTGATGATTCAACTCCTTTTCTATCTCCCATAATCCCACCTTACTGAAACACCTCCCTGGTTACCGGCAAGATACACTGGATCCCTCCCGCCTTCTTGATTTCAGTGCACCAGTCCTTCCTCACTTTACCTTGCCCTCAAAACTAACACTGCTTAACTGCATTCTGCCATTGTGCAAAAGTCTATGAAATGTTTAGGTTTCTTTAAAGGATCACAGCTCTCATGAGATAACACCCCCCCATCATGGGACAGACACTTCAAGGTTCTTTTTTTGTAACCCTTCCCACAGGTCTTAGAACATGATGACCACTCCCCCAGCTGCCACTGGGGGCAGGGATGGTCTGCACAAGGTCTGGTGCTGGCTGGCTTTACTTCCTTTGCACACTCTGACGCAGGCTGTCCATTAATGTCTCGGCATTCGACCAGTCTTCTCTGCCAACCCAATTCACATGACTTAGAACATTCGCCCCATTCTTCAATGACCCATGCTGAAAAAGTGGGGATAGCATTGAAAGATTCCTTCTTCTTCTTTATGAAATAGGTGTATTTAATTTTAGGTCGAAGGGTGTTGCCCACAGTAAGAACCTGGATGGTCAAGGGCTCTTTGAGAGGGCTAAAGCTGCGAATTCTTTCCAATGCCGCAGAGGAGCCACTGTACCTCAAGACAACACCTTTGTACATAATGTCTTGCTCTAAGGTGGACAAAGTGTAGTCACCATTAAGAATATATGTGCCATCAGCAGCTTTGATGGCAAGAAAGCTGCCATTGTTCCTGGATCCCCTCTGGTTCCGCTGTTTCACTTCGATGTTGGTGGCTCCAGTTGGAACTGTGATGATATCATGATATCCAGCTCTGCAGGTGACAAAAAACAGGCATAAATCTCTGATTCATTGGCTCATTAGATTATTTAGCTTAAAAACACATTAATCTTTTACAGGGTGTATTTTTCCCCAGAACTGTTGAAAGGTCCATTTAAATTATAATGTCTGTGAGTAGGTGTTTTAAAACTTACTTTGCACTAGTAACTGATCCTGATATTTTCTTACACGTAGATCCATTTCCCCCACAAACACCACATTTATCAAACTTCTTTTTGGAGTCTATGATGCGATCACAACCAGCTTTTACACACTGTCCTTGCACACAGACAGAGGTGGAATCTGGGCTACATGGAGTACCATCTACAACCTGAAGAAAGGACACATGTCTAGTGTTACATACGAACAAAGGAAGGTGATGGTGCTATGATAAGTGTGAACATCTTCCCTCTACTTTCATGACCATGCTAGTTAAAAACAGTACCCTCTACCATTATGTAGTTCATGCATTTACCCTTCACTTTGGCATTTTCTCTCTCTCTCTCTCTTTTTTCTTTAGACAGAGTCTCACTCTGTCACCCAGGCTGGAGTGCAGTGGCGTGATCTGGGCTCACTGCAACTTCTGCCTCCTGGGTTCAAGTGATTCTCCTGCCTCAGCCTCCCAAGCAACTGGGACTACAGGCACCCACCACCAGGCCCAGGTAATGTTTTTGCATTTTTAGTAGAGACGGGGTTTCACCATATTGGCCAGGCTGGTCTGGAACTCCTGATCTCATGATCTGACCACCTCAGTCTCCCAAAGTTCTGGGATTACAGGTGTGAGCCACCATGCCTGGCCAGCCTGTATCTTTTTCAATACTACATATATACATCTGAAGAAATTAGAGATTAAAAAAAAAAATTATTTGTCTATTGACCTATTACTCCTCCAGCTAAGGTCAATGAAAGTAGAGCTCTTTGTCTTTTTGTTTACTGCTGTATCTTCAGAGCCTAGAATAATTAATATTTAGCAAGAGTAGGTGCTTCATAAATCACTTGCTGAATACTGAATCTGCAACTTGGGAATATTTTCATAGCCAACGGTGCTAATGACACAAAATCATCTCAATCACATTAAATTCCGTTTTCTATCTTAGATACAGATGTATCCCCTTATCAAAACAGCAAAAAAAAAAAAAGATGCTTTTCCTAGTTCAATATGTGTTTTCAAACACAAAAATTATCAATACTCAGACTTCCATTTCAATTATTCTGTTTGCACCTGCTACTGCCAGTTACCCAGTAAGAAGTGATTTCAGTGCACTTGGTAGAAATAATGTATAAACATTCCCTGAAACCATAGCAGCCATAAACTGTGCTGCTCAAAGATCCTATTTGTACTCCTTTCTCTCCCCGTTGTTAGTGAGGTTACTGTGTGAATATATAATGTATCTACCTATGAGCTGTATGTGAAGCCTAGTCACACAGAGGAGCACTTGATTTTCCAAAAAGCTTTTCTTTGTATATAAAGAAGTAATAGTAAGTAATTGCAAGCATCTAAAGTGTTAGATTTAAGCTTCATTCATAACCGAAAACAATACTAAACTCAAAGCAGGTGGTTGCCAATGCATGTGAAAAAAATGTTCAAATTTGAAACTGAAGATTTGTTAATATGTAAAGCAAAGAAAGCATATCAAAAATTTCATGAAAAGGTAGCAAGCATAGGCCTGGGGTTTTAGGCAAAAATAAGGTAAAGACTAACTACCTTGGGCTGCAAAACGAAGAAGTAGCCAATGCCTTTGGCTTGGCAGATGAGCTTGCATCTGTCCTTTGGTGAGATGCCAGCATACTTGGGAATCCATTCCACCGCGGGCCCACTCCCAAAGGAAGCTTTTGAAAACTCATTGTGTGCCTCACACTGCTCCTCTCTAAAGGTTTTTCCTGGAAAGAGAATAATATAAGAACACTATCAGTTTCCAATCTTGAGCCACCTGTTGGTGGGCACATCTTTTTTAATGCCATTTCTTAAAATCAGAGTCCACTGCTCCTCACCATTATTGTCTGGACAGTCCTCAATGTTACAGGATCTGTAGCGCACTCGTTTGCCTTCACAGTACTTCCCTCCGTTCTTTGGGACTGGGTTGTCACATTCCCTCATTGTGTACTGAACGCCGCCGCCGCACGTTCTTGAACAGTCTCCCCAAGGCCCCCACATCCCCCAGCTTCCATGAAAAGGAGTCTAAACGGAGACACAAATCATCAGCATTAGAGTTCTCTAAAGAGAACTTTTAGGGTATCAAAGAAAATGAATTTTAGAATCAATTCTAAAAATAAGCTATTGTTTTATTCCTGCTAGAGGACACAGATGGAGATGTTTAACTTGGTATCACATCTTTTACCATCACTTTGTACTTTTCGATTCTGAATGTGATTCAGTAGAAAAACTCACATCAAAATGCTTTCTGTCGGTTTTGTTCACACACTTGCCGTTGATACACCATTTCCCTTCTCCACAGTTGGTGCCATCTGCCCAGGGGAAGTGTTTGGTTTGGCACACCAGCACCCCGCCAGAGGTGCCGGTACACCACAAAGTGGTGCACGTGCTGGCTGCATCAGGGCAGTGTTTGGAGTCCTCCCCAAATGTAAACTGGCACTGCCGGTTGGCATCGTATGAGGTGCCAGGGAGATCAGCCGGGAGCTGTATGGGATTCTGGGGCTTGTCCATCAAACATTCCCCTGCAAAGGAAATGCCAACCAATATTAATACAGAGTTAGTGAGAGCATGCAGGGGTAGATCCCATTTCAGAAAATATTTATCATATGAAAAAATATATAGCAAAGTGATTTGAAAACTGTAAAGCTAGAGGGAAGAAAATGCTAAAGATATTTAGATTACCATAAAATCTTATCCTGAATGGGGTATTTCCATATTAACAATGGCAGGAAGTTATTGATCTGCTAACATGTGAATGAATGGACTTTGGGAGCTACTCGATCAGAAGCACTATTTTTTATTTGGAATTCAGATTTCAACAGTTAGGATCTTGACAGAGGCAAAGTAATTTTGAAGGGGGGGAAAATAAAAAGAACAAAAAGGAAAGAGTTTATTTAACTAGACTTTATGCATGAAAGGCTGGATGCCATCTAGAGAGAATAGCTTGAACATCTCACCATGACCATTATCCAGAAATGATGTAATCATGTAGGCACTGCAAGGAGACCAAGGCTGGCTATGGTCCAAGTTGGAAAGCATTGACGCCATCATGTGGGAATCCCGGTTCACACCGTTAAGGCTGGCACATTGCTTTGCATCATCATGTGGCATGTTAAACACGTGGCCTAGGAAGCAATGCAAAACCCACATTAAAATATGGATCATGGCCAGGCGTGGTGGCCTACACCTGTAATTCCAGAGGTCGAGGCCAGTAGATCATCTGAGGTCAGGAGTTCGAGACCAGCCTGGCCAACATGGTGAAACCCCATCTCTGTTAAAAATTCAAAAATTAGTCGGCTGTGGTGGTGCCCACATGTAATCCCAGCTACTGGGAAGGCTGTGGTAGGAGAATCACTTGAACCCAGGAGAAGGAGGTTGCAGTAAGCCGAGATCATGCCATTGCACTCCAGCCTGGGAGACAGAGTAAGACTCTATCTCAACAAAAAATAATAACAAAATAAAATACAGATTATATGCAGCGGTTATTTTTTCCCAACAGGGATGCTTCATTTGTCCCAAAATGATATTTCTAGAAGAAGAAATATATTTAGGAGACCATATATTTTTTGAGATCATGTCTACTTTTCACAGGGTGTAAACAAACGTACATTTCCAAATGTCCATAACTACTACTATCTTATTTTTTACTCTAATGAAAATGACCATGTTTGAAATGGTGAAAAATATTTTCTATAGTTTCTAAGATGCACTAGGACCTAAAATAGTAATATTACATACAGACTCTCCTTTTTAAATTAATATACTGTTTTACCAGTTTCCATTTCTGAATGGGGTTTAACTCCTACTTTGAATCGACTTACCTAATTCATGGGCTGTGGTGAAGGCAGCTTGTAAACCATCGTCTTCTATGACAGAGCAGCTTCTGCTCGGATCACACACAGTTCCAACATCAGCCATCCCAAGTGTATCACAAGTCTGGGACCCACACAAGTCCTACAAAAAGCAAAGGCAAATCCTCATTAATAACGGGAGCATGAACCTTGGGATCTAACTTTTTTGGTTGGATGCACCTTCACATATGCTTTGGAGCATCTACATTCATTATTGTTGAGAAAAGAAGACTTTATGTGACTTTAATCAAGCTTTGTTCCTAATGCTTTTAAAATAGAACTGTGAAACTTGAAATATTAAAATTACAGTAGAAATAAGATAAACCAAGTTAGCCAATTAAGCAAAGTTAACTGCAAAAACATTAGTGAAATGCTTTGTGTATATATCTGTTTGGTACAATGTAGACTCCTAAGAGGACAGTGTCACAACTGCTACCATCTTCCTCTTACCTGTCTGGTGAAAAGAATTGCTGTGTCATAGTGCTCTGTGTCCCGGTCACTGGGTGGGTTGTGCTGCTTTTGCCAGTTGCAGAAGTTCCTCAGAGTGAGGGCAGCATTGGAAGTCACTTCTGGCCCTTTCTGTTCCTCGTGGATGACCAAGATCTTCACCACCACCAAGCTAACTGAATTACGAATGCTGGGGTGTTTGTACAACCTGGCTGCCACCGAAAACAAGGTGAGAAGGTAATGCTTTAGACCACTGCCGTGGAATTCTGCCATCGACTGGTCTGCCACAAGCATGGTTTCCACATAGCGGTGACTGGACACAAATCGCTTCTTTCTTATGCTTCCAGTTCCTGTAAAGAAAAAAAGAAAGTTTGCTTATGGTCAGGCTATCCAAGAATAGTTACCTTCATAGCATATATTAGGAAAGCCTAACCAGTCAAAGCAAACGAAGCAAAAATATACTCGGAACAACAATAACAAAAATATTTGCATCTCTTCAGTGAAAGCGTTATTTTAATAGTTCTCTCCTCTCCTTTAAAGACCACGTGCTCCTCTGCCTTTCTCTAAATAAAAAGACCACGTGCTCCTTTGCCTGGTCAAGCTCTTTCTGTGTGTGTGTGTGTGTGTGTGTGTGAGAGAGAGAGAGAGAGAGAGAGAGAGAGAAAGAGAGAGAGAGACAGAGAGAGCAGGATTTCTTCTGTTTTCTTTAAAATCCTACAGTCTGAACAAAGCAGTTATGCACATCATCCTACCCAATTGTAGTAAAATCTTGGAGCAAGGGTGGCAGGCAGAGGCCCTGAGTCACTCTTTCACAGGCGAGGATTCAAATCCTGAATGAGATCATCAGGCTCCACGTGGAAGGCCTCGGGTAGGGCCTGGGCTGCTGCCAAGGGGCCGGGCCTTAAGGAATCTCAGACTGCACAGCTCTGCTGTCTCATTCTAGGGGTCCCTGGGGTGCTCTGCTTTTGCCAATTCCGGGCACAAGGACCACCCACTCTGCCCAGCAGCCTTTGGCCCAACTCCCACTGCCCCAAGGAAAAAAGTTCCGGCTTCCTGGCATGATGGAGTATTTGGAACAGAGTCTTCCATTCCCGACTGAGACCCAACCTCTAGGGAAAGTCCTGACTTTGTTCCCAGGAGCAAAGGAGCAGGGGGAAAAGGGAGAATTACTTTAAAAATGACATGCGAGAGAGTTAAAGAAGGAAAAAGGCCCCGAAGTGGCAAAACAAAAAGAACTGGAGAGTAAGCACTGCACACAACAGAGAAGGCGTAGCAGGAAGGACCTGCAGTGACTTTCAACAGTGCTAGAGAGCAGAATTATGGCCGCGAGAGGGAGTGCAAACTAGGAGGCGGGGCAAGCCCGGCAAAGACCTCCCAAGCAGGTTCTGCAAGGGGGCCCCGCCGCCTGCAGCCGGCCCGGGTCAGCCTTATAAGCGGGGAAGGGGCCAGAAGCCTGCAGAACAGAGATCCCAGTGAAGCCGCTCAGGGTACCTTCCTAGGTCATTCCTCCTCTGCCCTCTCCACATCCGCCCTCCTGTGAGCCCAGGATGCACGCACAGGCAGCGGTTACAAAACTCAGAGCAACGTTGCAACCCAGACAAAAGGCACATACAAAATCGTTAAAAAGAAATACACAAGATTGGAAAGAACTCGCACAAGCTCCAACTCACTGAAGGTGGAAGGAGTCAGGTTACAAACTCTCCCTTCCCGGTCTAAATGCTTTGCTTTAATTTGCAGAAAATCGTTTGTCAGTTTTTTTTTTTCTTGGTTATTCATTATTCGGGCAAATGGAAGCATGTTTTCTAGCTGAGTTCACCAATCCAAACCTCAAACCACATTCCTCCACTCCAGGTCTCCGTGCTGTCCGCGGACTTATGCTCCCGCCTGCCAGCAGGAGTCTACCCTGAAGTCGCGTGGGATAGAGAAAGTGAGGGGAGGAGGATGAATGGACAGACAAGTGAGAGCAATTCTTCTACCTGTGGGCTGTCCTACGCGTTGCAGTGCCGGGTCCTGTGGCGGCCACTGCGCCCCTTCCTCCTCGCCCTCCATCCCTTCTTCCCGGTCCTCCGTCTCCGCTTTCCCAGTCGGCCGGGGCTCGTCATCTACGACCCCGCACGTGCCGCCGCCGTCGCCCTGCCGATTCCGCCGCAGGAGATGGAACTGTAGTGGTGCCGGTGGCTTCTCCCCCGGGGCGGCGGTGGCTAGGCGCTCGCTGGCGGCAGGCAGCGGCTGGATGAAATACGCCTCGCCCCGCAGGTAGAAGGCGCCGCGCAAGCCCTCGCAGAGACTGAGGGCGGCAGCCGAGCTGGGATCACCATTCACAGTGCCAGAGTAGAAGCAGTGCGCCAGGTCGGTTTCCGGAAGCGGTGTCTCGGACCCGGGTCTGCGCCCCAAGTTCTGGAGCGTGAAGCCGGGCGCCAAAAAGCTGCGGTCGGGCCGGAGCTCCAGATCCAGCTGCTGGCCAAAGGCGTGCAGGCGGAGGCGCGTGGTCCCGTGTCCCGGGGCGCGCTCCAGCTCCGGCACCACCAGCTCCTCGTCCTCCTCGGCGGGGCGCCGGAGTGCGTCTGACACCGCCAGCAGCGCCGCGGTGAGTAGCAGCAGCGTGGGCGTGGGCCAGAGGCACCGAGACCCCCGCGCCCGCTCCGCCGTCCCCATGTCGCTGCCCAGCTTGCGCCTTCCGAACCCCTCGGGTACAGCCCGCTGCATTGGAGCCCCAGGAGACACTGCTTGCAGCAGCGCACGGAGCGAGGGAGCTTTTAGTTCAGGTCGGGAGAGGAAAGCCTCGCTGGCCTGCTCTGGATTGCTAAAATTAACAATTTCTATTATTCGTTGGAGGGGCGCGCAGAGCCGGCTACAGCCAAAGCTCCCGGAGTCACTAAAAGGAGGCGCTGCAGTTCTGCCGGCGGCGCGCGGGAAGTTTTTCTTCCAGCGCAAAGTTGGAGTCACTGAGCGGCAGGCGCAGGCAGAGTGGCTCTGCGGGGACAAGAAGCGCTCGGCGACGCCTCCGGGGCTGAGGCCACGCGGGGATTGGTGCCTGGCGCCCCTCTTCGGCCTCCGCCTTGGCTGCGGTGTTGCTCACTCTGAGCAGGGCTCTCCCCTCTCGGTCTGGTAGCGCACCCTGGCTTTGCAATAGCCGCTGGTCCGGAGCTGCTTTCCAGCGAGTGCAAGAACCGGGCAGCCAGGCCCGTCCTTTTATAAACGCCCAGTGAGCGAATGCCGCCCCCCACCCCCCCACTCCTCCCCCTTCTTGGCCCTTTTCCATCCCAAAGACGCCGCCCCGGCTCGGTGGTTGCCGAACCCAGCTCTGCGCTGCGGGCTCGGGCGGGGGAGGGGGCAGCCTCCGCGCTGGCTCCACGCCACTGCTCGTCAATCTGGGGGCGGAAGGGGCGCTGTGACCAACACTTTGTACTGCTAGGGCCGCTGCGTGGAGAAGACTTTCCCTTCCACCGCTCTTCTGCCTCGCCGGCTTCCTGGACCACTCTTTCAACCCGCCGCCCCTCCAGTGCGGTAACTCAGTTACCTCAGTTACCGCGCTGGGCTAGAGTTGCCAGGAAGGAGGGTTCCGGTGGAGAAAGGAGTCCCTTCTCCAACATTTCCCTATCCTGGAGCTGCCCTGAGTCCCCTTCCCTCTTCCTTCAGCTCCCGCTTCTCCAATCTAGGAGATGAGCTAGGGCTACACTTTCTAGAAAAGTAGCCCCACTCCACTTCTCCACCTCCCCAGCCTGCCAGGAGCTCGTTATCCGCAGCCTGCTCGCTCTCTATTTACCCCAGCTTTTCTCGGGAAAGCTTGGTTGGCCCTGCGCTTCCCCTAGAAAGCACGGCTGGGTGAGGGGCCAGGTGACATTTCTTAGGGTCTGGATTTTAAAATATGTTTGCATACGCCTTCACCCTCCACCAGCCCCCACCCCACACACCAACCCCTTCCCCGGAGACGATTTAGTGAGGACTCGGTTTCACGTTTCTGGAATGGGTGATCGGGGACGCGGCTCAATTCCCTAGAGCCTAAGGAGGGAACTGGCGCTTTCTTGTCTTCATTCGAGAAATGATCGGCTCCCGCCAGCCTGCGTGCTTCCACTCTACCGCAGCTGCAACCCCTAGGCCAGCGTTGCGGAAACGGCCAGGAATCTCCCTTTCCTACCCAGGGGCCGCTGAGGCTAGCAAGTGTGCAGTGGGTGAAAGAAGGAAATCGTCTTCCTTCCCCAACCCCTCCTTCCTCTTCCTACCAGGAAGGGAAAAGCCTATATCCGCGTTACGAAAGCGAGGAGAGCTGAGCCTTTTCACCGACAGGTCCTTAAGAAAACAAAAAACAGAAAAACTGAGCGCCTCTTCTCTCCAAAATGTGGGAGGGGCTCAAGGACCCAGAAGAAGGACAGTTTCACAGGCGGAAAGCCGCGGGGACAATGGCGAGAGCCACGGCCCTAGACCCTGGTGGACCCGCATCCCTCCCACTCGCGCGCCCCCGCGTTAGTGCCCGACCTGGTCTCCGCCTTTCCGCCCCACCCCAGTCCTGTCTCTCGGTTGGCTCCCAGTTGATCTGGGTCCTTTCCTCGCTCCTCCCCAGATCTTCCCACTTCACTGGGCCCCAGCCAGAAGCGTCCCTTCTAGTGCTCCTACCACGTCCCTCTTTCAAGCGTTTCTTTCCGGATGCTTTCCAATTTCCTTTCTCCTAGCGAGATTGTTTACTTGAAAAACAAAAACAAAAACATTGCTTTCCACTATTAAGGAAAAATCAAATGAGCAAGAATGGCAGAGAGAAGCTTACTCCAGAAAGGGCTTAGTAACGACCTCTAGTCCCCACACATTTAGGAGTGGGTGATTTGGTTAATGTAATCTTGGTTTCCTACAATCACTCTCATCGTTGAACGCTGAATGATCAACCAAGGACTTAAGTTATATTTTGACAGCGCTCCATCAACATTCTTATAGTGGTTTCTGCCTACCTCTTTTCACCGAGTCTCTGCTTTGCAGCCCTCGCTCTCACCCGGTTCCATTTCTCCTTCAAACTCAACAATGACATCCACACTCAATAGTGGCCGATTCCTTTCTGCATTGTCCAGCATTGTCGGCCTAATTCTTCTTTGACTTTGAACTAAGAGGATTAGTCCTTCCTGTTTGTGTTTCCTAAATATCTTTTCCCAAACATCTGATCATTCCTACTTCCCACTTTGGTTTTCAGACTTTTTTTTTTTTTTTACATTGTTATCTTCCATTACAGTAATTATTTGACAGCCCATTTTCTACTATTTTATTTCATTTCACTTGTTCTTTCTAGCTAGAAGAAAGGTAAGATACTTGAGAGAACATATGAGGAAAGTCATGTTAGACTTCCAAGCTGTTGACCACGGGATCAGAAAAACATGAAGGCAAAGCCATCTGTAAATTTTCAAACCTTTTGCTTAGAAGAGAGCTCACAAGATAATATATGGTGACAACAGTTAGAGCCTCGGAGTGGCTTTGAGATGGAGATTTAAGATGGAGATTTTGGACATCCAAAATCTCAGGGAGAGGTGACCCAGGGACTGAATGAAGATTAGCGAAGGTGGATGCGATTCCTTTAAATTGGGGCAAGAAGGGACATTCAGAAAACAGCAGAAAATGTGTATCTTTAAAAAGATATATCGTGTAATATATTTCAGTCTATCAACTTCTTCACATAAACTTTAGCTTTTAAAAATATGTTAATGTGAGTTTGACCTTAGTATGTTTCTACCTCTAGTGTATTCTTATTAGAAGTTTGTTTAAAGCATACTTTTCTGATCTTAAATGGGTTACTTCAAATCCATTATATTTTTTTCATATTTCATGTTGTAGATACAAATAGAGTTGCAAAAACAGTGAGTTAAAGGCAAAACGATGGCTGGGAACATGGCTTTTTTATTCTCTGGGTATCTGTCCAGATTTCTGTTCTTTTGCATAATGACTCCAATCTGTTGTGCACCTGTAGTTCTGGGAAATGATTCTTTTTTAATCGCTTCAACAGAGACATGGATATTGGAGTTGCCAACTACTAAGCTGAAAAACTCCATCCATGCTCAGAAGAACATTTAATCCAGTTACTTTCTCTCTCTCTCTCTCTTTTTTAAGATCAGCACTTTTCAGGCATTTGTGGTAATATGCAAATATATACATATAACAAATATGCATATAAGCAAAATGTAAATTGGAAAAACATTTGAATGTAGAAACAAGACCACAGGAGTAAATTTGTACATGGCATGAGTAAAAGTGATGTGTAATGTTGAGTTCTTGTAGTAAATTTCATACTCCACTCATATAATTTTTGTTCTTTGATTTGAATGTGTACCCAAAAGAATGCATGCTGTCCTAATCCCTACTCCCCATATTTTGGATTTAATTTTTATAGAATACATATGGGTTTATACAAACATTAATCTTAACATGTTCTAATTTACATATGTAAGCCAATTTTTATTTATATAGATAACAGAACAAAAGTCCAAGTATTTGACATAAAATTATTGGAACAATTAACAGTTTGACCTATTAAACACATTATTGTCCTTTATGAACAGAGAGACTTTCTTGTTTGCATTTCAAAGTGAGAGATAAGCATTAAGGTGCTCATTTCTATTTACACCTATGTATTCATATTTGTTTCACTGATTCATATGCTACAGACACAATATTCACAATTTTCACAAAATCTATACCAAAGTAAGCATTCATCAGGTAGCCATGAAATGAGGAAATCTGGTAATACACATGAGCTATTAGAATTGTTTTAGTGTAAACGTTGTCTAGAGAAACAACTAATCATGAAATGATTTTTATTCACATTTTAGTACCGTAAGATTTACTAATTAGAAATAGGGAAGCTGTTTGGGATTAGTGCTACTTTGGAGAACATATGGTCTAAAGTAATATTGGACAAATGGATATTTTATTTGATCACAAATGAGAAAATGGTTAGAAAACTTCTAGTTTAAACAGGTTATATACCCAGAAGTATTGCAAATATTGGAGACAGAAAAATTATTGTAGCTTGCATTTAGACTCAAAATTGATATTCCCTCCAAATCACGCACTTGCAGAATTGATCTGCAAGAATATGATCTGCCAAATCAACTCCCTTTGTGTAACTGATGCAGAAAGAAGACTCAAAAGGGTTAAGGCGTTTTCCCAAGATGTTATAGCCAGAGTCAAACTGGGGCTTAGAAATGACTCTAACTTTTAATCAAATGTTTTGACATTTTAACCTATCTAACTGTGCAGGAGGTAATTGTGTTGTCAGATTTTTCACTGGTGTTGTTGCCTGTTGTTAGGTTTTGTTTTAATTATAAATTGGAATTTTTCGGCAATAAAAAATTTCCACCTTAAAAGATTCTCAGGCTTTAGTACCTCTTTCTCCAAACACAAGGTGGCGATGGTCTACAACAAATGATGTGCAATTCGTTTTTGTTTTGTCTTTTTGTTTGTTTGTTTGTTTGTTTTGATTTTCTTAATAGTTTAGGAATTTGCAAAAGTTTTACATCTTCTCAATCATTTAATAAATTCTAATTAAATATTCTCTTACCTCGGAATTATGAAAAATATTAAAAAAATATTACAATGTTAAATGAATTTATTCTTAGCATAATAAAATGCTTTTTTAAACCAATTACTTTTTAATTATGTATTTCTATTACCATAAACAAAAATCCAATTAAACTAAGGAAAGAAAACTGCCTCTGACAAACTAGTTCTGTGGACCACTTTTATTCGTTACATTTGAGAACTTCCTGCAATTCAAATGAAAGCTTATGTACATTTGCAATCCACTAAAACAGACTAAAAACTCATTCATTTATTCAATAGATATTAAGTACATACAGTATGTTTAATATACATTAATACTTGACAATCAATACTGAAGTTAACTGGTTTCCTTGGTTTAGAAAGTTTTCTTAGCAAAAACACAAAGCTTAAAATGAAAAAAGAAAAGTGAGAAAATGTTCTACCACCAGGTGGTGACAAAAGATAAAATTTAAAATAGCTCTTAACGAGTGTGTACTTCATTCTTGAATACTGCAAATATTAGTGACTTCTAAATGTCATGTGAATTTAAAATCATATCCTGGGAATATTTTATTACTTAAAGCAAATTAATATTAACATATTATCTCCAGTTTAATAAGTGCTGGAATTGAAGGTGGACAGTTTTAGTCAGTAGGCGGCACATGAGACCACAGAATAAGATATTTTAAACTATTTCACTACTGTTTATTTTCCCCACTCAGCTACAATTATTGATTAGCTGATTGAGATAGGAGCTGGTCCCCTACCTACACTCCTACTATACAGCTATTTAACCAGAGACTAAAAATCAATTGTCCTTTGAAAGTGATTTTTGCTGAAGATAAAGAGCAATATTTGATTCTATCTCAGCCTCTGTTCTACAACATTCATGACTTTATAATGCTCCTTTGTGTCTTATTAATAACCAAAAACTGAATTATGAATTATTGCAATTAGAACAGTTAGTAGCTCAGAATCACTGATATTTGAATACTGTATCTTCAAATTCCTAGGCCTGGGTTAGGATGCTTGCTGCTGGAAACACTGGCGGGAAAGCTTTCTTGTTCCATGTGGCTCTCAGGTCAACCTAAGAACTGGGCACACTTGTAATTGTTTGATGGTAGGCTTATATATTCATGAAGTGTTGATTGGAAAGACCTAGACAATCTCTCTAAATACATAACTGGACAAGACTGTTGAAAGGATTAGAGTGGGACATCATTCTAGAGTGGCACAATGTCTAAGCATAGATGTTGGGGGTCTGCCTGTTCCCTGCACTTAATACCCTGAGAGCTAGTGGTGGAGAGCCACATAATCCACCTTTAAATTCTGGATTTCTGACTGCTGCATCCTTACTTTGTGACTTCAGGGAAGCCACTGATCAGCACTCAGCCTCAGCCTCCTCAAGTGTAAAATGGAGATGATGACAACAATCCTGACTTGAAAGATTTTTTTTGCTTCCTCCCTTCTCTGTCTCATTCTTCCCAGTTACCCTCTCCTGTTTCCTAAACTTACTTACCCCTGCCTTCCCCACCTCTACAAGGACTTCATGCACACAAGCCCTTTTTTCAGGTTGTGCTTTCTGGGCTAAACTGAGTTGAAAACAGTGAGCATCAGGAGATCTTCTAGATGGGACCGCTCACTGATCAGAGGGCAGTAGAACCTCTTTGCTGGTGGTGAATGGAACAGGGATAGCTCTGGTATGCAGCGTCAGTGCAATGGCAAAGAGTCTCCGTGTGAGATGAGGTGGTAGTATGGGGTGAGGAGCAGGTGTATGCAGCAACAGTGACACTTAGTATGAGGAAAAAAACAATTGAAAGGAGTGTGTAGTTGGATGGGTTTTGATGGTAGCTTCAGAGCAGGGGTTGGCAAGCTGTGAGCTTCAGGATGACCATCTGCTTTTGTAAATAAAGTTTTACTAGAACAAAGTCACAATCATTTGTTTATGTACTTTTCATGGTTGCATTCACAATACAAAGCAGAATTGAACAATGGCAAAAGAGACCAATGCCCTCCAGTCCAAAATATTTGTTATCTGGCCCCTTCAAAAAAATTTACCAATGCCTGTTTTGAAGGTTATTTTGGAAAAATAGAGATTGCACATTTTTCTAACTTAATTTCAAGACATGCCCTAAAAGTCACTTTTATCTCCTGCAGTCAGAAAGCAGATAATGCTGAAAATCTAAAAATGCATAATCTTATAGTTGTTTTATATTAAGGTTAGGGTCCTCATAGAAAAACTGTGGGATTATGAGACATAAGATGGAGACATTTGGATGGATGAGCCCCAGATTCTGCCAGACCCTGCAGAAGCAGATGCCACCCCCTCACTAGAAAAGAACACCTTTTCCCGGCCTAGGAAAAATTCTCAGCAGAGGCAGCTGCCTCAGAAGGATACTTGTCCTGTTCATCTTCTGCCCCATTCCCCCTTCATTCCTAGCCTCTTAAAGTCCAAAATTTCTTGGGGAACTTTTGTAAGAAACACTGACCATATGTATTAGTCAAGATTCTTCAGAGAGCTAAACATACATATTTAATGAGATTATGAGGAATTGCCTCACATGATTATAAGGCTGAGAAGTCCCATAACCTGCTGTCAGCATGCTGGAGACTCAGGAAAGTCAGTGGTGTGGTTTTAGTTCAAGTCTGAAGGTCTGAGAACCAGGGGAGTAGATAAATCCCAGTCAAAGGATAGGAAAAGACTAATGTCCCAGCTCAAGCAGGCAGGAAGACAAAAGAGGGGAAATTCCTCCTTCCTCTGTCCCTTTTGTTCTATTCAGAGCTTCAGTGGACTGGATCATGCCCACCCACATTGGGGAGAGCAGTCTACTCTACTGGAGTCCATTGATTCAAATGTTAATCTCATCTGGCAATAAGCTCACAGACATGTTGCCAGATGAGATTAGACTAGAGATAGTGTCTAATTTAGGCACTGCTTGGCCTGGTTAAGTTGACACATAAAATTAACCATCACACCATATGAATTATAGTTCATAAATATTTTCCAAATTAAAAAAATGGAAGCGATGCTATATATATATATATATATATATATATAATAAATATATAAATATATAGCATATATATGCCATATATTTATACTATATATTTTATATATAAAATATTGAAAGCAATATATAGTATAAATATAACATATAACATATTCAAAGACCTCTCTTTCTTTCCATAATAAAAATTCTGGGAATTTGGAGAATTGATAACCAAACCAAAACCAGGCCCAACTGAACTATGAAGCTTGGTGGTGGTTGTCCATTCAGGTTTAATATCAACCTGATATTGATTCTAGTCAGATATCTGGCAGAGATTTCCAGGATAGCAACAGTGATTTGAGGAATCTTTCCATTTGTCTGTGTGATCTAGAGAAATTCAGTTTGAAGAATGCTCATCGTGTGTGTAGTAGGGGAGAACTCACACTTTATGTTCCACATGTCTGCTTCCACAGCAGTGGCTGCCTGCTGTTTCCTGCCAGACTGATTCTACCCTTTATGGCAGTCCTAACTTTATCACTGGCCATTAGAGAAATGCAAATCAAAACTACATTGAGATACCATCTCACACCAGTTAGAATGGCGATCATTAAAAAATCTGGAGACAACAGATGCTGGAGAGGATGTGGGGAAATAGGAACACTTTTACACTGTTGGTGGGAATGTAAATTAGTTCAACCATTGTGGAAAACAGTGTGGCGATTCCTCAAGGACCTAGAAATAGAAATTCCATTTGACCCAGCAATCCCATTACTGGGCATATATCCAAAGGATTATAAATCGTTCTACTATAAGGACACATGCACACGAATGTTCATAGCAGCACAGTTTACAATAGCAAAGACCTGGAACCAACCCAAATGCCCATCGATGATAGACTGGACAGGAAAAATGTGGCACATATACACCATGGAATATTATGCAGCCATTAAAAACGAGGAGTTCACGTCCTTTGTAGGGACATGGATGAACCTGGAAAACATCATTCTCAGCAAATTGACACAAGAACACAAAATCAAACACCACATGTTCTCACTCATAGGCGGGTGTTGAACAAGGAGAACACATGGACACAGTGAGGGGAGCACTATACACGGGGGTCTGTTGCGGGGGAGTGGGGGGGAGAGCGGGGGGGTGGGGAGTTGGGGAGGGACAGCATGGGGAGAAATGCCAGATATGGGTGAAGGGGAGGAAGGCAGCAAATCACACTGCCACGTATGCACCTATGCAACAATCTTGCATGTTTTTCACATGTACCCCAAAACCTAAAATGCAATAAAAAAAAAAAAAAAAAAAAGAACTCCAGTCCACTCAAGAGAACCACCTAGCATAGGAAGGGAGCCAATTGCCAATGACTTTATAATTGAATGTATATTTTTCTACAGTTTTGCTGTGACGATAATAATAATGCCGGATATTTGTTAAGTGCCTACTATATACCATGCGTACTATACATACATAAGTGAATTAATGCTCACATGTAGATTTATTGCTATTAATATCCCTATATCACTGATGAAGTTACTAAGGCAGAAATTTGGCTAGCTCACACTGATAATAATTGATGGAGCCAGGTAATCTGTTCTTTTAACCTTTAACACAATGTACTACATATACACATATATTTAAAACGTTGTAAGGGTGATGGTGTGTAGAGAAGAAAGAGGACTAGGTTGAGAATCAGAGTATCCAATTCCAGGTGTGTAGCTATCTGGCTCAATGGCCTCAGTTACCAACTCTCTGGGTCTCAGTTTCTAAATCTAAAATGGATTGAACAGCTCCAACTCCAATATTCCATAACTCTCAGTGTGATTTTGGTACTTTGAATGATGATAGATGTACAAATTGATGTACTTTTCTTTTAATGGCACATCTTTGTTTTGTAAGTGATTTATTATATCGTCAGCCATGATGAGGAAATTATTCCTCAGTTAAACTTTGCCTCAATTAGAACATTGTTCACATTAGAATATAAGACACACTTGTTTCTATTTCCAGAAACCCAGTGTAGATAATGGCATTATTGTCACCAGTGTCGTGTCTGGAAACTATGAATTAAAATTCTAACTAAGGCTATTCTGTTTTAGGTAATTTGTCCCATAAATGAACTGAGAAATATGATAGTATACCACGGAGTTTAGTGGGAATTTAGTGACACGTTTTGTAGATTCTGTAACTTTAAAAATCATACACGCATGTGCCACATAACAACATTTCAGTCAGTGTTGGACTGCATGTATGACAGTGGTCTTAGAATATAAGTGCAGTTTTACTGTACCTTTTCGATGTTTAGATAGTTTAGATATACAAATACTTACCATTGTGTACAACTGTGTATAGCATTCAGTACAGTAACACATTGTACAGGTTTGTAGCCTAGAAGCAATAAAATATACCATATAGCCTAAGTATAGAGTAGGCTTTACCATCTAGGTTTGTGTAAATACACTCTATGGTGTTCATACAATGACAAAATCACTTAACAATGCTTTTCTCAGAATGTATTCCCATTGTTAATTGACTGTATATGTATAAGTATTTATAACCACAAAACGAAATAGATTTCAAATTTCCATATTGTATCACCGAAGCAAGAAATATAAAGACTTCAGTTTTATGACTTTTCAGTTAAGGAAACAAAATGGACTCTGAATAGATAAATATGATGATTTTTAGAACTCATCAACATCATTCTCATCATTCCTGAGATTTATCAAATACTTATTATATGCAGACACTGATCTATATATTCACATTTATTATACTTGGCCAAAAATTTATCCCTAAATTTGTAAAAGAAAATTTCAACGAAGAAAAGATAAATATATTACAAGCTTTTACATCTTTACAAACAACATATAAACATTTCTACCTAGAGGAAGAATGTGACACCGGCCCCAACTTAAGCAGCTGGTGTACATCCAAATTCAAGACAACTGCACAAGCTATATATACTTTATATTTGAAATTAGAGACCAAATAAACAGAAGCAGGTGAAACCAAAAGAACAGTACAAGAGATTTTCAGACACCCATTAAACACAACACCTCTGTTCTGAACAACACCTGCGCAATAAGGGAAGAGCAAGAACGTGTGTGGTACGATGAGAAATACTGTAGTGAGAAGGCTCAAGTAAATCACTTTTTGGTCTATTTTTGTAAAATTAAGAATTAAAAAAAGAAAATTTGAGATATCACATAGAAAAAAACAAAATCATAAGGAAAAAACATGTACGATTTTAAGAGAATAGAGAATAACTTTAATGAATTATACTTGTACCCAGATGCCAGTTCTGAGTGTCTGTAGGACATGGCTTTTGGGAAAAAATTGAGGCTGTCAGTCACCTATTCCCTGTTTTAAGCTTATGTGACATGAGGTACAACAATACTTGCCTGAAGTTTAAACACAGATTTGAAGGTTTTAGAGACAATGGAAAATTCATACCATAAAAAAAAAAAAAAAAAAAAATTAGATTTTTCTCATCAACTGTACGTCAAATCACAGATGTCTGTCTGTTCACTTTATTTACATATAGAAATAAGTGCATAATGAGAAAAAACTTCTCTTAAAATAATATGCCTCTTTAGCCATTTCTTTACTAATTTTTATAATTGTATTATGTTATTCTTCCTCACTTTATATTTTATACTTGACCCTAGTTTAGTTAAAACAAGCACACAAATCTTGTTATTTTACAAGAATATTGCAAATGATTATTGACAGCTTCAAGCAGTTCAGTGTAGGCATAAATTCCACGGTTGTTTTGTTGTTGTTGTTGTTTTGATATGGAGTCTCACTCTGTCGCCAGACTAGAGTTCCGTGGTGTGATATCTGCTCAGTGCAACCTCTGCCTCCTGGGTTCAACCATTCTCCTGCCTCAGCCTCCTAAGTAGCTGGGACTACAGGCATGCACCCAGGTAATTTTTTTTTTTTTTAATAGAGACAGGGTTTCACCATGTTGGCCAGGATGGTCTCGGTCTCAACCTTGTGATCCCCCACTTTGGCCTCCCAAAGTGCTGGAATTACAGGTGTGAACCACTGCACCCAGCCGCATAAATTCTGTGTTAAGGAATTGGAGGGAAGAAGTTTTCTTATCAATTGAAATGGCTTTTAAAAAATTGTATCACTTCTCTCTGTGACTCTGTCAATTTTATTTTCTTTTCCTCTTTTCTTCCCTCCTCTCCTCAATTCCTTCCTCTCTCCGTTTTAGTTTTATTTATTTATTTATTTTCCTATATACTGTGCTTAATACTTATTTTTTAATGTTTATTAAATTCCTACGTTGTGTCAGGTGTTGTACTAGACACTAATTATATATACTTTGCACCCAAAGATATCATAGTCTTATCAAGAATTGCTAAAATACTTGCTCTTGAGTGTAGTTAGTGATGTCCAGGGAAAACAGACAGAATAGAGAGATTGGGACACAGATGGAGCCATTAACTTTGTTCAAGGACATGAGGTGGGGGGAGGAAGGACAGAGACATTTTACAAAGGGAGAGTTATTGATCGGATTTGCTTCATTATATTATTTTGAGACTTGATAGAGCTATCTTGTATGTGAATAGTATTTCCATTTCTGTTCCTTCTTTAAAAAGTTAAGAATATGGAACACTTCTCTTCTTTTGGAAAGGTTACATAGTCTAGAAAAGATTTTTCAATTGAGGTTTTACTCCTTTGCATTAGCACATTTTAGTTTGTATAGCTTAGTTTCTATGTTTTAAGCTGTCCTTATTAATCGTTCTTCTGTTTTGAAGCAATACAAAATCTATATGACCACACACAGATATTCACACATGAAAAGACCTTGTTATTGAGAAATACAGTTTAGCAATGTCAGGAAATAACAAAGAAAATTATGCTAAAATCTAATTTTAAAAGCATAGTGAATAGCTATTATTGTTTAACTCTTTCTGTTTATCTGTAAAACTTTTCTTTAGCATCATTTAAGAATTTTATCAATGCCTCTTTGTACTTTGCAAAAAAGAAAAAATTATGGGAGCTTATAAAACTCAAACTCTAAAGTGTTATTCACTATTTAGTTTAAAGAATGAATCTGGGGCATTTTTCCATTGTAAAGAAAAACTTTAAACTCGGAGTCTTTAATATTAAAATATTTTAAATATTTTGCTTTTAATATTTTCTCCTTTGCATATGTTTTACTTATTCTCTTTAAAATGATTGTGCATAAGTAATAGGAACAGATTTTTTTGACTTCTTGTGTTTTTTCCCCACTTTTCTAATTATTTCTGTTAACAGTGGTACATAATAGTGAAACGATTGATGAGCAGAATCTTATCTTCCTAAGAAAAAGCTTATTTCCCTTCCTTTTCTCAGATGAGGGAAATGCATATATTGAGAAGTAAAAATTGCAAATGAAAAGTAATATAGTTTTTGTCCTATACTTATTTTTTGTAGACTAGATTATATATCTATATTTATATGTATATACACAAACACTCATACATTAGAGCAATTAATGTATGCCTTTTCTTATATTTTTACAAATCATTATAATCTTGAAATCTTGAGTATATTATCTGAATTGGCACTTTGAGTAATATGTCATTTTTTAATGTGAATCATTTGAGGAGTTGAAAAGTGCCATTTGAATGCAACATGTATTCAACCTGAAAGTTATTTTTTCCTCATTCATTCTCTGGTAGATATTAACGTAAATGTTAATATATAGGCTCAATGGTTCCCCAATAAATCTAAAAGAATTTAAAAAAGAATCACAATGAAAAATAAAATTTTCTGATTAATGAATGAATCAAAGATGTAAATCATTCAAAAAATATTAGATAATCCAAGACAAAAATATATACCATCTCATGCCAATTAGAATGGCGATCATTAAAAAATCTGAAGACAACAGATGCTGGAGAGGATGTGGAGAAATAGGAACACTTTTACACTGTTGGTGGGAGTGTAAATTAGTTCAACCATTGTGGAAGACAGTGTGGCGATTGCTCAAGGACCTAGAAATAGAAATTCTATTTGACCCAGCAATCCCATTACTGGGTATATATCCAAAGGATTATAAATTGTTCTATTACAAAGACACATGCACACATATATCAAATATTTTTAATAATACTTGAGTAAAATTGATTTAGCTATAACTCTCAATAATGATGATGATAGTGGTGGTAGTCATAATAGCTCACATTTACTTACTACTGGGGTTTTCAGGCACTACACTAAATACTTCCCATGTATTAGTTTATTTCCTCAGAACAATCCTATGAAATATTTTCTATTATTGTTGGAAGCCTGGAAATGTTAATTGGCCTGCCTAACGTCCCATACCTAAAAGCAGTTTATGTAGTCATTATAAACTGTCTACCAAATATTTCTGATTCTCTTTCCAAGCACATGTTAGTATTGTACTTCCCCACCCACTTGAAGTTAGGTGTGTCTGTGTGACTTGCTTTAATAAACTTCGAGCCAAGTGACTTAATTTGGCCAATAAAATGAAAGCAGAGTATAACTTCCAGTTGGAAACTCTGAAGCCACTGAGTGATTTGCCATGCTCCCTTTCTTTTCCTCTGTAATCACAATGCTTATGTCAAAATCACTGGCTGCTCCATAAGCCTGAGTCCTGGAAGAATCACGACGACAACGGTGCCAACAACCATAACGGAGAAGCAGATTCAAGGTCCTAGCAAGTTCAGTGTCTGGGGAAGATTTGCTATTTAGTTCATAGATAGCTGTCTTCTAGCTGTGTCCTCACATATTTAAAGGGGCTGGGGGTCTCTCTTGGGCCTCTTTTATAAGAGCACTAATCCCACTAATTAGGGCTCTTCCCTCAATGACCTAATCACCTCCCAAAGGTGGGACCTCCTAATGCCATCATCTTGATGAGGCAGGAGAAAGAAGTCTGGAGGCAGGAAATCTAAGACCAGTTTATGCTGACTTCCAAGAACTAAATCAAAAGGAAACCACAACTTTGCGTGCCCAAGTAACAAAAGGATCAAAGTCTACTCCTTTTGCAGCCCTCCCCTTTTGTACTTTGTAGATAAAAAATGAAAAGTTCCTCTGACTGGTCCCCTCCTGTAACCAATCAGATTGGTGGTGGCCCTAGTCTAAATTTGCATAGGAATATAACTTTATAACTTCACTTCAGCCTCTGATTGGTTGAGGGGGGCACTCCTTCATTTACATAGGATGTATACCAATAACCAATGGTTACTCTAGAGGGTATTTAAATCACAGAAAATTCTGTGACCCGCACTCTGGAGCTGCTTGGTTGAGTCTCCTCCCACACTCTGTGGAGTGTACTTCCTTTTCAATAAATCTCTGCTTCCGTTGTTTTTTCTTTAATTACTTTGTCTGTATGTTTTGTCCAATATTTTGTTCAAAATGCCAAGAACCTGCACAATTGATAGTCAATACCCTCCACCTAAATCATTAGGGGTTAGCTAGGATTTTAACATATACATTTTGGAAGGGACACAAACATTAAGACCATAGCACTATTTTTCTGAAAACTAGAAAATCAAGTAAAAACTGTAAACAACATAATAGCATTGTCATAACTTTCACATGTATAAAAAGGATGCAGTTTAAAGATAGAATGTAAGAAAAGTTCCCTTCACAACTATAAAATATTATTAAAATCCTAAAAAGGAGCATGACAAAAATATATTAAAGATTTGCTGAAAAATAATAAAGTTAAAATAAACAACCCATGAGGAATGCAGA
Source organism: Aotus nancymaae (assembly GCF_030222135.1). Taxonomy (NCBI): domain Eukaryota; kingdom Metazoa; phylum Chordata; class Mammalia; order Primates; family Aotidae; genus Aotus; species Aotus nancymaae. The sequence goes on from NW_026988435.1 coordinate 30,478,744, forward strand.
ATGATTTGTCCAAATGATGTCATACCTTACCATGGAAGGTTGGGTCCATGGAAGACTCAACATTATAAAAATATTAGTTCTCCATAACTTACACACTTAACATGATCACAATAAAAATATTAACAGAATGTTTTTCTGAGGGAACACAGAATAGCAAGTTTAAAATTTATATGGAAGAACTAATTTAAAGGAGTTTAGCTTTTGCTTAGGATGAATAAAACTGTCAGAGAACACTTAGAAAAATCTGGATGATAAACAACATCATAACTTTTTTGAACTGTTCATAAAGCTGCAGTTAAAGGAGCTAACGACACTAAATTCAAAAATGTAACAAACCCTTCCAAGGCGAGAGCACACAATTATTTTTTCACCATTAGTAGAGCACGAAGAAGAGTTACTTACTGTAAAGGTGAGTAAGAAAAAAGGCCAAGTATTAACCAGCATCTCAGAAAGTCCAAACATGAGAAAGCTCTGCATTCACACGCAAACTGGACATCTTCCTCCCCTTGGTGATGCTAGATATGAAGCTCTACTTACTTCCCAGAATGATCTCTTATTTGAAGCCAAAGGTAAAGGGAAATAATCCACTAACTCTGTGGGTGGAAACTAAAACAAAGCAGGCGAGGGAAAAACAAAGTGAAATAAAACATTCCACTCCTGGAGGAAGAGGGAGGAGACCCAGGAAGAGGTGAAATTTCAGTTTAATTACAAAGGCAAGAAAAAGTCAATGTCTTAGTTCAAACGTAGTTGGGTAAGAATAATTCTTTCTTACTAGGGAGAGGGTAAACTTTTTATTCTATTTAAGACTTCTATTGATGCGACAAGGCCCACTCACATCGTGGAGTTCAATCTGCTTTATTCCTTTATTCAGTCCACTGATTTAAATGTTAATCTCATGCAAAACGTCCTTCCAGAAACATTCAGAATAATCTTTAAGCAAAAATCTGGGCACCCTGTGACCCAATCAAGTTCATAGATAAAATTAACCATCACTGTGTGCTTTGTGTGTGTGTGTGTGTGTGTGTGTGTGTGTGTGAGAGAGAGAGAGAGAGAGAGAGAGAGAGAGAAAGAGAGACAGGGTCTTGCTCTCTCACTCAGAATGGAAGTACAGCAGCATGAACATGGCTCACTGCAGCTTCAACCTTCTGGGCTCAAACAATACTTCCACCACAGCCTCCTGAGTTTTTGGGACCATGGGTGTCAGACTTCATGCCCCACCAGCTTTTTATAATATCAAAGAATCAAAAAATGTTCAAACATAAGCAATTTCAGATAAATTAGGATACAGGTAGATGATTTAGTGCTATGTGGCATAAAAATGGCCTAAGAAGGGCCAAGCATGGTGGCTCACACCTGTAATTCCAGCACTTTGGGAGGCTGAGGTTGGCGAATCACCTGAGGTCAGGAGTTTGAGACCATCCTAGCTAACATGGCGAAACCCCATTTCTATTAAAAATACAAAAAATTGGGCCAGGCGCCATGGCTCATGCCTGTAATCCCAGCACTTTGGGAGGCCATCCTGGTTAACAAGGTGAAACCTCGTCTCTACTAAAAATAGAAAAATTAGCAGGGCATGTTGGCGCGCACCTGTAGTCCCAGCTACTTGGGAGGCTGAGGCAGGAGAATTGCTTGAACCCGGGAGGCAGAGGTTGCGGTGAGCCGAGATCGCGCCGTTGCACTCCAGCCTGGGTAACAAGAGCGAAACTCTGTCTCAAAAAAAAAATACAAAAAATTAGCTGATCGTAGTGGTGTGCCTGTAGCCCCAGCTTCTAGGGAGGCTGAGGCAGGAGAATCACTTGAACCCAGGAGGTGGAGGTTGCAGTGAGCCGAGATCATGCAACTACACTCCAGCCTGGGTGACAGATCGAGACTCTGTCTCCAATAAATAAAATAAAATAAAATAAAATAAAGGATAAAGTATATATGCTGCATGTTTTATGGATTCCATCTTCCACAAATTTCAAAAACGACATTTTTGTGGTATGACTTTATTTTGTCCCTTTGGTGCTTCAAACAAACCTTCCTAGTCATTTAGAAGATAGTACCTAATGTAGATGATGGGGTGATGGATGCAGCAAGCCACCATGGCACGTGTATACCTGTGTAACAAGCCTGCATGTTCTGCACATGTACCCCAGAACTTAAAGTATAATAATAATAAAAAAAATAAAATCCAAACTTCTGTCTGTGCCCTGGGACAAGCTGTCTAGTGTCAACTCTTGTAAGTTCTTCTCGCGCTGTGAATTCTCATGCTACTAAACTGTTTTGTTTTCTGCACACACAATGCTGCTTTATATCTCTTTACTTTTACTTCATCTATATTCCCTTCCTATATCTTGAAACATTCTTTACATTCTCATGAGCCTGAAAAATATTAATTATTTTTAATATTCTGCTCTTCTGGTGACATGATGTTGAAGAAATCCCACATGGTGACAATTTTTTTTTTTTTTCTGAGAAACAAACAGGCTGAGGTAGGAATATCTTCCTTTATTCTATTTTTATTGCTATATGTATTGTTATTATATTACCTTTTATACATATAAAATTGCTGTAATTGTTTGGTTACTGATATAATTTTCCCACTGGAGTGGAAGCTTCTTGAGGGCAGTGGTTGTGTCTTGTCACCACCTTTAACTTAAAAAAAAATTCTCAAGCACTCAACCAACAAATCTTTATTTCAAATTAATTGAAGTGCAAACTATTAAGATTCATGTGGAAATGATGTTTGTCTATGATGGAATTCAAAGGAGAGCATACACTTCTTTAAGTGAATTTTTTGGTGAAGGAGTTATTAGGAGGCAGATTTCTTAATGTTGTCCCTTGTCTTTCTTAGTTTTAAGTTACAATTGTTAAGCTATAGAATTCTTTTAGGTAAGAACCCTTTAATACAAGACTTGGCTAACTGAAGGTTTTTATTTAAATTTACAGTACAGGAATTAAAAATTAGTAGGGTTTTCTTTCCATTTCAGGCTATATTTTGGACTAGAGTGCCTTAAGATTCCTATGGAAAAAGGCTGAAAGAGACAGAGAAAATGTAACAATAAACTCTTTATGAGTGCGTCTTGTAAACACACAAGAAAGTAAGGAATTCTTAGATGCCAAAGAATCAACACAGGAAAACAAAACTCAGATGTAAGTTCTCCTTGAAGAAATTTTCTGTAGGGATAAAGTTTGTTTTCAGGGCCTGTCCATAAGTAGGGAACACAGGATCAACTCCAGGTCTATATGAGATAGATATTCGTAGGGAATCACCTCTCTACGTCCCATATATTTACCTCTCAGGAGAGGACAAGAAAAACAAGAAAAATAGTCCATCTTGGACTTTGATGCTGTATAGAGGGAAAAGAAAAATTTTCTCTCAGACTTTGTAACCATAAGCCATCTGATTTCAGTTTTATAGACTGAATTCATACTTCCTGGGTGGTCTTAGTTCTCAGCATACACTCAGTGTAATGTGGTCCTGGTTTCTAGTGCCCCCAGGACCTGGCAGGTCCAGACAACAGCCCTTTCCCATGAAAACTACCACAGCTCAGGGCTCAAATAATATCCATAGAAATATGAGCTCACAGTAAAAACAAAAGTGAAACAAAGCAAAACAATATAAGCAAGGCTTGATGAGTCCGAGCCAGCAGAAAAAAACAAATCACAGAATCAAATCTGAAAACACCATTAAATGTTGGAATTATCAGACACAACATATAAAAGAATGATTTGAAAATTAGTTACAAGTGAGAGTCTGTAAAAATGACTGAATACAAAATCTGAATATGATGGGGTTATTAGCAGATTAGACAAAGATGAAGAGCAAATTAGTGAACTGGAAAGAGATATGGAGAAATTTCAAAGAATATAAGAAATTCCATGGGATGAAATATAGAGAAACATGTTAAGTAAAATGAAAGATAGAGTTGGATTAAAAACAAAAATTCATATATAAACAGTAAATTTGTCATAACAGTAAAAATCCTGGTGACGAAAGATAAATTAGAGATTTAACCCTTTTCCAGTTTAGGAAAAAAAGTGCACCTCCCTGACAGCACAATTTTACACAAATACGCTCTTTGAGGCTGAAGCAAATCTGACTGATTTTCAACATGAAAATAAAATATAAAAACTGTTTTCAAAGTTATTTCTAAACAGAACTAACATCAGAATTGTCTAAGTCATGAGAATTGCCTCTTTTGGAAAAATCAGATTCATCAAATGAATCTTAGGCCAGCAGTTGTTCGAGAACAATGTTAATATCATGTGTAGGAATGCTACGTTTTCTAGGATTTGATTTTTTTTTTAAGCAATGAAGAATTACTATGAAAATACCACTAATAAAAACAGAATGCTATATAAATAGAATGCTGTTTTCTGTTTCTGAAGTTGATATACAAGAGTAATGCAAAAATGATGATAAAAGCAAGATATTTTGTGGCAAATGTATCTCGGGGCAAATGCTGTAGCTGCAAGCCCTGCTGATGAGTATTCTCAGGGCAAATGGGAAAAGGGTTAAAACCTCAGCCAAAAGTATGGACAGCTATATTCAGTTGGATTATAATTATTCTGAGAAATAATCTTTCAACAGCATCAGTGAAAACTTCAAGAAAGTGGAATGGTGTATTTAATATCTGGAGAGAAAGTAACTGTCAGTGCAGAAGTGAATACTGGAAAAAATAACAAGAATTAGGGCAAAATAATGACATTTTCAGATAAAACCTAACAGAGTTTATCCACAATAGACTAAGGAAAACCTAAAATATGTATTTTAGGAAGAAAGACTACTACCTTAGTTGGAAGTTTTTGTCAGGGGGTCAAGCAACAACTTCATTGTTTGTATAATGATTCCAGAGTATATAAAAAGAAAGAAAAATTTAGCTCTTTATAGGAAAATGGCATAAGTTTGTTACCAAAAGCCCCCCAAAAATGAATGAGGAAGGAGATATCAGGTCATCTCATTTGTGACATCGATGCAAAAATGTTTAGTCACATATTAGCAAGCATAACTGAGCAATGTACAATAAAAAATACAAATAGTTTTTGCCCAGGTGGTTTAACTCAGAAGTGCAACAGAGGTTCAACATAAAATCAGGCCAGATGCAGTGGCTCATGCCTTTGATCTCAGCATTTTGGGAGGCCAAGGTGGGAGCATCGCTTGAGGCCAAAAGTATGAGACCAGCCTGGGCAACATAGCAAGACCCAGTCTTTATTTTACAAGCAAAAAGAAAATAAAATCAATAAATGCAAATCAAAAACATTAATACATTTGAGGAGAAAAATTTGGCAATTGTATGAAAATACACTGAAAAATAGTAAGTTAAGGAAAAGGAATAACAAGATGGCACAAGTAGAAAACAAAGCTAATAACTATGAGTAGCTACATCAAAGGCAACTGTACTAAATATTTCAAAGACAAAGATTAAAGATCTTGAGACATAACTTTTTAAGAAGGATAAAATATAGACAGGTTGAAAATAGACACTGGAAAAGATACATGTTTTAGGCTATTCTTGAGTTGCTATAAAAAAATACCTGAGACTGGGTAATTTATAAGAAAAGAGGTTTGATTGGGCTCACAGTTTTGCAGGCTGTACAGGAAGCATAGCACTGGCATTTGCTTCTGGGAGGCCTCAGGAAATTTTACTCATGGCAGAAGGTGAAGCGGGAGCTTGCATGTCCTGTGGCAAAATTAAGAGTGAGAGAAAAGTGGGGAGAGTGGGAGGAGGTGCTACACATTTTTAAATAAGTAGATCTTGTGTGAACTCAGTGAGAGCTCACTTATTATCAAGGATATGGCCAAAGCCATTCATGAGGGATCTCCACCCCTATGATCCAAACACCTCCCATCAGGCCCCACCTCCAACCCTGGAAATTAGAGTTCAACATGAGACTTGGGAGGGTACAAATATCTAAACTATATCAATATACAACAAAACCTTAAGCAAATATATGTATTGTGAATGTCTTGTTCCAAATCTATGCAAACTTTTTGAAATGCTACGTGATATCTTCAATAAAACAGAAGTTTTCAGTTTTATTGGAATATAATTTATCAACTTTTCCTTTTAGTCTGTGTTTTCTGAACTTTAAGGAATTTTGCCCAATTCCAAGTTATAAAGATTCTCTCCTTTTTTTCATATGTTTATAATTTTGCCTTTTACATTTAGAGCAATAATCCATTTTCAAATTATTTTTTGGGTATGGGAAATGAAGTAGAGGTCAAATTTTATTTTATTTTAATATGGATATATAATTGTTTCAGTACTGTTCTAGTGATCAATTTCTGCCCCAAACCAACCAAACCAAAACAGACAAAACTATCCCAAAACTTAGAAGTGTAAAATAAATAACGTTAGTAAATAAAATGGGTAAAACACTCATTTTATTTTTTTCATCATTATTTGGGTCAGGAATTATGGAAAGGCTTGGCAAGGTGGTTCATCTCTGCTCTATATTATCTGCAAAGACACCTGGGTTTGAAGGCTCTACTTCCGCAATGGCTTCTCCACTCTTGTGTCTGGTGCCTGGGCTTCTTGGCCCCTCTCTATTTCTTAATCTCCACATGGTGTCTCATCCTCTGGGACTTCTTAATGTGGCTTGGGATTTTCACAGAGCAGTGACCTCAGAGTAGTTGAACTTTTTACACAGCAGCTCATGGTTTCAAGAATCCAAGGTGGAAGCTACCAGCCCACTTATGGCAAGGTCCAGAAATAGCATTATAATCAATTCCACCATTGATTGAAATTTCACCATTGTTGGTGAAAGCAGTCACAAAACAGCTCAGATTCAAGGGAAGGAACCACATCTGACCACATCTCGATGGAAAAAAATGTGAACAAATTTGTGACCATCTTTAATCGGCCACAGCATAATATTGAGAAGACCATGCTTTCCCCCATGAAATTGCATCATAGTTATCATAATTTAAAGAAATATTTGTGTGTGAATCTATTTTAAAACTCTTTATTCTATTATAAAATTAAACTTGTACTTACAATAGGACCCAGTAATCCTACTCCTCAGTATTTACACATGGTAAATGAAAAACTCTATTAACATAAAAACCATTCCACAAATATTTACAGCAGCTTTGTGGGTAATTATCCAAAACTGGAAATAATGCAGATGTTCTTTCATCAGTGAATGGATAAAGAAACTAGTGCAGCGATACAGTGAAACTTACTTAGCAAATAAAGAAGATAACTATTAATTTTCACAACAACATAGATGAATCTCAAATACATTTTGCTAAGCAGAGGAAACCACACTCAAAATGTCACATATTGCTTGATTCCATTCATAAGGTATTATATAAAAAGTAAAATTATGAGATGTGTATTTGTCAGGGTTCTACCAAGAAACAGAAGCAATAACATATGTACAGAGATACATGAGATTTATTACGGTAACTGGCTCATGTGAGTTTGGAGGCTGAAAGCTACCCTGGTATTCCATCTCCAAGCTGGAGACAGGAAAGCCAGAGGTGTAATTCACCCTGAATCCAAAAGCTTGAGAATCAGGGGAGTTGAGAACAGGGAGGGGAGTTCCACTGGTGAGAATTCAATGTTCCACCTCCAAAAGAGAGAGAGAGAATTCGCTTTTCTTCTGGCTTTTTGTTCTATCTGAGCCCTCAGCTGATTGGATGGTTGCCCACCCACATAGGCGAGGGTGGATCTTCTTTACTCAGCCCACTGATTCAAATGATAATCTCTTCTAGAAACACCCTCACTAACACATCCAGAAATAATGTTTCATCATGGAGACATATGGGAATCCCTCAACCCGGTCATGTCCACACATAAAATTAGGCAGCACAGGATGAAAAAGAAGTCTGTATTTGCTAAGTGTTAGGGTGAGGGGAGATGTTGACAGCAAAAAGGCAGCATTTAAAGGAATTTGCTGGCTGATGAACCTTTTTGAATCACAACTATAGGGACTTATATCACAGCTATAGGCTCATGACTTTTTCAAAACCCATAGAACTGTATGCCACAAAGAATGAATAATTTAAAACTAAGTGTAAAAAGAGCATCACACAAATACTGCATTGCAGTTAGTAGCTTTGTTTCTTATAGAGATATGGGTTAGTTATTCTGAAATTATGTGTACATTATGGTTGAAAATACAAGTAGATATATTGTAGAAAATAAAAACTAGGTTTATTTTTTATTGTTTGGGAATAAAAGTTTCAAATAAGTAAAAGAGGAAGCCTAGAATGAAATCTATGCTTCTGGACTGGAGTTGGAAATATCTGTATGAAGTTGTGTGTGTGTGTCTGTGTGTGCATGCACACACACAGAAATAATGTGTATGAATGTATGCATGAGGTAGTATACATACACATTTCTTCACACTCTGTCTGCTGAAAGGGTTTAAAAGCAATGACAACCCAGTAGCAATAAGAACACTTGGAGCCCAGATTTCGATTTTCAAATACCATTCTCCAATGAAAGAAACCACCCTCCTTGGTAAAGAGGTTGCTTGGACAAGGAAAATATAAGATGTGCTTGAAATATCTTATGGTACCTGAAAATAAAGTAGTTATAAAAATAAATTACTTATATTAAACATACTTTTTAGCAAGCAAAAGTATATTGCAGAATATATGCCGTGTCATTCTATTTGTATGACATCTAGAAATATCCCAAAGTAGACATAATTGTTAAAGGATGCAATAATACATGGTGATAATCTAAAGAAAATCAAGGACATGCAATTCAGAATGCTATTTTTCTTATTTGCTAAAAACAAAAACACTGTTGAACTTTCAACAGCTTAATGGCTTCCACAGTCAGAAAGACTTTCACTTCCTTTATTTCACATATATCTTTCTATTGTTACAATTACTTCCATCTGTTTGGGGTTCAGTAGATCTAGTGATTGCATCCTCTGGGTAGTAGCCAAGCTTAAAACTGAAGATTGATTTTAGCTTTCTTTCTCTAGGGTAAATGATTTTCTATCTTAATGGTCGTGTTCTCTAATCATTTAACCATATTTGTGTTATTTCTCTTGTGTGCTCTGAGTTTTCTTCATGCTCTGGCTTGCAAACCTTGTAATGCTGTGGAATTGACTACTCCTAAACAAAATGAGGCCTCTTAATTCCTTCATGCTGTGCACTCTATGATATCAGTTAGCAAATCCAAAATATATTGGCTCTAAATGCAATTTCCAAAAAGACTTTAAAAAGGTAGCTTTCTATTCCACAACTCAAAAATTCCCAAGCCTTGAATGGTTGAAAGTATCTATCTCCTCTCTCTCTAGTTTTTTAGGTATTTGAGAGTAGCATCTCTATCTATGCAAATCGTTCTTTTATCTAACCCAGATGGTGTTTAGTCATAGAAATACTTGTATAAACAGTACAAATAATACTATAATGAATATATGAAAATATATATTTCACTTTCTCAGATTATGTGTGAATTTATTATTTCAACACTTTCATATAATTTTATGCTTACACAATACACAAAATGTAAATGAATGCACCATGAGAGCAAAATGAGAATAATAATTATACTAGAAGGTACGAAACTTAATAGATACACTTCAAAGTTTTCTCGAAGTTTCATAAAATCTCGGCAAATAAATGTAGTAGGTGTCTTCTTCCTCCTCCCCTTCTTCCTCTCCCTCTTCCCCCTTATTATGGATGCTGCATTTTTCCTGATTATTGGAAGTGTTGGTTTCTTAATATCCTAACAAAATACAGAAGGCAGTAAGATTTGTAAGGTTTGAATATGTGTGTATTTTTCAGTTAATACTACCCTGAATTTAAAGCTAATAATGACTCCGAAAAGTTGTGAAGTACAATTTTTCCAATTTGTGGACATTTATGTTGATTCCCAAACAGAGCTGGCTTCCACTCTATGGAGAACAATGTGTAGCACATCATTGATTGGCTTTAAATGATCGTCAATGTACACACCCTAAAGTGGGCACAGTACACTTTCAGAGGATACAACCTTCAAAACAAATTTGTGTTTCATATAGCAAATAATCTTAAAGGTTAAATAAACTCAGAGAACATGATGCGGTATTGTGCAGAATGCATTCGTTTATGTTATTGATGAATCCTAGATTTGTACAGCTGCTTTTCTCCGGTTACTCCTTTCTCACACCGTGGCAGTTTCTCAAAATGGGTGGGCTCAGGAGGGAAGCCCTGACATGGGGTGAACTCAGTGGGTGGGTTCAGAAGGAAACATAGGTACCATTTCTCAAAAAGTATCTTTACATTTGGTGGGCCACTATCTGCAATTCACTGTCATAAATTCTTAAGTATGTGGCCACAGTGGTTTTGCTTCCAGTAAGACAACCTGACTTCTACATGGCAAACTCCTGCTAACCCGCTCTTCAATCAGACCCAGTAGCCTTCATAAACTTTCTCTTAAGAATCTTCAGCCATGGATCTGTCTGATTATAAGTCTTCTTGCCTGCTCTCTCAGCGTGCTTGATACATTCTTTTCTCTACTTATCCTGCATTTGCTCTCATTGTCTTTTGCTTTACCTCCCCATTGGCCTCAGCTATGACCCCTGAAATCTTGGAAGGCTCTTCCACCCAACTCTTGTCTGATGCTAGCTGCAGTAACCACCTCTTTCCTGGAATCCTTGAATTAAATCCTTACATTTTGGCACTTGTGCTACATCCAACAAGATTTAAGATAATTTGTAAAAGCAAACATAACAAAAGGCAGAGCAATTTGGAATGAAAACAAAAACAGAACAGAGGTCACCAGCAAAGAGTAGAAAGAGTAAACACTACCAAATACCTGAGACAATCTATTATCATAATTGGGCATGAAGTTTGATTTGCCTGGAAGCAAAGACATTTTTTTAGTTATAAAATTTAAATGATAACTATTCACTTAACAATTTTTTTTTTGCAGGAATCTAAGGTAAAAGAGATGCTTTTAAAAGGTACATTGAAAATCAGTGAAGAACTACTATGGTTTTTACCAAAAATAACTCTAAAATTGTGTTTAAAGAGATAACGTTTTTACTGACCTGAGAGCTGAATATTATATTATAAATTCACAAGATATTTCTTAGGAAAACTGCATTAATATTTTTTTAGATTTCTTATTGTTCAATTATCTACTTAATTATAGGAATGGGACTTTGAGAATCTAGGTAAATGGGTGGATAATATGCCAAATAGACTCTTTAATGAATGACATGTCAATGGCAGATCCTGGGTGACCGTCAATAATATTTTCCATTTCTAACCTAAAGCAGAAAGATCCTTGTTGTTGGTCAAATTCAAAACTATAGTTTTAAAAACACCAGATGTTAGTGTGAGTAATTTTATTATTTTGCTGTGGAATTTTGAGAAAAGATTCTATACCTCACCTGGAATTCAAGCCGCTTTATCAAGATATGAGTAAGCAAAGCAGAGGACTTTTGTTAGAGCTAATACAGTTTTTTCAGAATGGGTAAATGTAATTGATGGAATTAGAATAATGAGAACTAGGTTTGATTTGAGCTTTACTAGTTGCAAATCATGAGGCATTAGCAAAGCAATTCAATCTTTTCTGACAAAGATCCTCTAAGCAGCCGTAGGAGCCTACTCATTTTTAAGTGTTTTAAAAGGGAAAGAGTAGGTATAATTCAAAGTCAAACTTTATATGAATGTGAGTGCTGGGGTTTACATTGTGGTAGGAGAATATAATGAATGAGGTTGGTGGGGGTTAAATCCCATGATTCAAAAAGGAAAGTTTCCTCTAATAAGGAAACTTCACAGCTTCTGTTTTATTATAGAAGACAGGTGAAAAGTGTCTCTATTGAAATAAACTGTACAGTTAATGTGGACAACTAAGAGCATAAACTCAATATGCTAAATTTCAATTAAAACACATACACTGAATTTCCAACGTTTCAATTTTAATGTTATGTAATAGCAAGACCACCCAAAAGGTGGCACTAAAAAACTGATATGTGACCTTCAAGTAAGTAGAACACAGTGAGATAAAAGAGTGATGGTAGAGAAGATTTGGTCTTCTTTAAAGTAATGTTTAAATACTTAAATTGTTAAATTGTCTTCTTAGCAACTTGTAAATATTAAGCTGCAAATATTTTGAATAAAAGCTTCTATTTTTCAGTCAAACTTAAAGCATTTGAAGTTCATATGTCTTGTAGCTGTATATATTTAATTTAATATCTCTCAGCCTGCAAAACTAGTGATCTTTTTGTGTGTGTGTAATCATCAGAGACATTGGCATATGTAGACTAATCTGATTTGCTTTGGAGTCTTGCTCATACTGTAAGTTTTGAAAGAACAGATGCTCTTATCTGAATCCCTTCACACTGTTGTGTGCCTCAGGGTTAGAGAAAATTGACTCTAATGAATGACCTGCCAATGGCAGATCCTGGGTGACAGTCAATAATATTTTCCATTTCCAACATAAGGCAGAGAGATCCTTGTTGTTACTTAAATTCAAAACTGTAGTTTTAAAAACACCAGACATTAGTATGAGTGAGTAATATGCTATTTTGCTGTGGAATTTTGAGAGCAGATTTTTTACCTCACCTAGAATTCAACCCGCTTTATCAAGATATGGGTAAGCAAAGCAGAAGACATTTGTTAGAGCTAATTTTTTTTTTTCAGAATGGGTAAATGTAGTTGATGGAATTAGAATTATGAGGACTAAGTTTGATTTGAATAGAAGCTGTGAAGTTTCCTTTCTATAGTGTTTTGACTTTTGGGATTTAACCCCTGCCAACGTCATCCATTATATCCTCCTCCCCTACTATAAGCCCCAGCACTCGCATTCATATGAAGTCTGACTTTGAATTATACCTACTATTTTCCTTTTAAAATCTTAGAAATCATTAAGCTCCTATGGTTGCTTAGAGGACCTGTGTCATTGATCAACACAACCAGAAAAGATTGAACTGCTTTTCTAATGCCTTAGCATTTTATAATGCTAATAGAAAATGTTATGTTCAAACCAATTTTTATATTTTGCTTTTTTTTTTTTTTTTTGCCTCTGCAAATAACCAACTCACAATAGAGGTAGATTAAAAACATAATGCATGTTGGACGTGGTGGCTAATGCCTGCAATCCCAGCACTTTGGGAGGCTGACATGGGTGGATTGCTTGAGCTTAGGAGTTGGAAATCAGCCTGGGCAACATGGTGAAACCCGTATCTACAAAAAATTCAAAAACTAGCCAGGTGTGATGGCACATGCCTGTAATCCAGGCTACTTGGGAGATTGAGACCGGAGAATCACTTGAACTCGGGAGGCAGAGGTTGCAGTGAGCCGAGACTGTGTCACTGCACTCCAGCCTGGGCAACAGAGCAAGACTCTGTCTCAGAAACAAAAACAAAAACAAAAACAAAACCTATCTGGGTGCGGTAGCTTGCACCTATGTTCCCAGCTGCTACAGCAGCTGAGGCCAGAGGATGCTTGAGCCCCTGGAAGGCAGAGGTTGCAGTGAGGTGTAATCACGCTACGCCAGCCTGGGTGACAGAGTGAGAATCTATCTCACACACACACACAAATAACACATTCATATTGACATATTTTACTTTAAACTGATAGAGTTTTCTATGAAAAGTTTAGCAGTAGCTACATATTCTAATAATGTATTAATATCACTGAACGTCAGGCCGAAGGTAGTAGTTGTTTTATAGTAACAGTAAAAGAAAATGCTACTATGAAGGTTAACAACAAATGTATTTAAATAAATAAAACAATATGCTATCTTTTTGAGATTATTTGGGAGATGCAACAAATTGTGCTCCATTTATTCATTCAGCTAAAATTAAGAAATACAGTAAAATAGTTGACATACAGAGAATTTAAAAAAATTACCCTTATTACAGTCAAAATTGAAATTGGAGAATGTGCTTTGTATCTGGGAGCATGTGGACTTCTGCACTGAAGTGCTGGTTTATATAGCCTTATTCACCTTGTCACAGGAGCGCTTGACTGGGCAGGTCTACCTATGAAAACAGAAGTCACCCACAGAGAAGTAAAGTAGAACATGGGGGCAGCTCTTTCTTAAAAGGAACAAAGAAGGAAGATGTGGGTTCCACTTGCCCAAGTGTTTCTTGTAACATTACCCATGAGATAAGCCCCTCTCAGGTATATAAACTGTGTGGAAATGAGTGGGAAGGCAAGGAAAGCTGGGAGTAAGATGGAATCTTTTCCACATAGAGGAGAACACAAGGAATAAAGAAGTACTTCCTACCCATGCACACCTGGTTTTTCTAATGAAGAGGTTCTTGTCCACTGTTAAACAGCCTTGAGTATTCCCTCATGACACAATGCTGGAGCACAAGGGAAATTTATCATGCACAATGCCTGTTATCTTAGAATGCTTCCTAGGAGAATGAATAGACACTTGAAGCAGTGAAACAGCAAAACAAGTGCTATGGTCTGAATGGTTTTCTGTCCTACTTCCCTAAATGCATACATTGAAATCTCATTTCCAACATGAAAGCATTAGATGGTGAGGCCTTTGGGAAGTGATTAGGCCATGAGGGCTCCACCTTCATGAATGGGATTAGCACCCTTATAAAAGAAATTCCAGAGAGCTAGCTAGCCCCTTTCACCACATGAGGTTACAATGAAAAGATGTCTATGCAGAAGAGTCCTCACCAGATACTGAATCTGCCAGTGCCTTGATCTTGGACTTCCCAGCCTCCAGAACGATGAGAAATAAATTTATGTATTTTTATACACAACTCAGACGTAGGTATTTTTGTTATAGCAGCCTAAATGGAAAATGACAATAAGACAGCGGCTGGCTTCTATCTTTCAAAGCTCTTCTGGACATTCAAGATAATTTGGCCTTATCACATCAGGTGCATTCTAGACCATCTTTATTGGTCAGCTTACCTCACATCTATGAGTGGCAGACTTATCTGTGCTAAGGAGGAAATCTCCTAGTATGCCTGGGCTTTTGGCCTTCAGATTCTAAGATCATGCTCCTATTCATGCTGCTTTTCATCTGGTCTGACAGCAGGCTACATAAGTGGGTCTGCTAGGACAGGCAGGTACTATGGTCAGTTTTTCTCTATAGGTAGTAATGTTCCAGTGTGAAGACTGCAGTTCTAGAATTAAGAACTCCTCCTTCTATGTAAGCTTAGCTGAGATTATTAATACAAATTTACAGTGAGGGCGATAGTAGTACTCACCAAGTATTCTGTTCACTCCTCTACATTTTATGGCCCACTTGCCAGGTGAGATTACAGGAGCTGAAATGAATTTTGTCTTCTCATCAGAGGCAATAAAAATTCCTTGCACATTTGTCTAGTTTTTGTCTTCCCTTGCCATTGCAACTGAGTGTAATGTAGCACCGAATATGGGAGCCTTTGTTTACTGAATACCTGAGTGATGACACAGTAGAGCTTACCTGATGGCTCATGTGGGACATTTAGAGTAAGAAAAAAATTTCTGCGAAGTCACTGAAATTCATAGATTGTGTGTTAGTACAGCACAAATTAGCCTATCTTGACTAATATAGTTACTCAGAGGTTTTGTATGTAGCAAGAATCCAAGATAGTTTGTGTGGTTCACTGGAGGTTCTATCATATTAGGAGAAAAGGTTTAATGGTGAGATTGTGCAAATCCTCACAAACATGAGATTGGAGCAAGCATTTAGAAGACAGCTAAGATTTTAGGATAGGTTGAGAAAGCAATGAAGGCATATTGAGGAGGGAACTCTAGCAAAGCAGTGGGAAGAGAAATGTGTATGGTACAGGAAAGCTGATTCGAATAGGACAAAGTGTTTAAGTTATAAAGTTGTATAGGATGAACTTTCGTAGGTGTGGAGAATCTGGAGTGAGAAAAGAGCTTGAGAGTTCACATGATGTTTTTAAGGAAGATGAGGAGCAAAAGGGCCACGATGGAAACTGTAGGCAATGGCTCAGGAAGATGATGTTGTCAATGTTGCTTACAATACCTAGATAAGATTATATTTCACTGATTAGTTAGTATCAGAGAACGGCTGGCATGTGCTGGGTAACTTGCAACTATAATAATTGATTTATTTGAGCATTTGGTTATAGACAGTGAGAAGAAGAGACAGAAAGGATATTAAAAAAATAAAGGAGTTAATGAAGAATGCTCATACTTCTACAGAAATAGAAGCTGAAAGAGAACTAATTTAAGTGAAGATAACTGATTTACAATTGAATACATTTTGTTTACAATAAGGGCAAGCTCCCTGGACAGTTGTACATAAGGAAATAAAACAATTAGAAGAACAGAAGTTACAGATTTGGGATTAGTGCTAGGTGGTGAGAATTTGCCTTTAGATTATAATTACATATAGAGAGAATATCTATCTGTACAAAGATGTGAAAAGTGCTAATGACTAAGACTTGTTCATGGTAGGAAAAAAAGAAGACAAGTTCTTGAAGAACTGCATCAAGTATATTTTGTGAACAGCGTGTTAAGCTCATTACCATATACATGGTGCCTTTTTTTTTTGTTACAAGTGTGATATGGTTAGGCTTTTTATCCCCACCCAAACCTCATCTTGAATTGTAATCCTCAGGTATTAAGGAAGGAATCTGGTGGGAGGTGATCGGATCATGGAGGTGGTTCCCCCATGCTGTTCTCATGATTGTGACTGAGTTCTCGCGAGATCTGATGGTTTTATAAGCTTCTGGCATTTCCCCTGGTTGCTCTTCTCTCTCCTGATGCCATGTGAACAAGGTCCTTGCTTCCCCTTTGCCTTCCACCATGATTTTAAGTTTCCTGAGCCCTCCCTAGCCATGCAGAATTCTTAGTCAATTAAACCTCTTTTATTTATAAATTGCATTCTTGGGTAGCATTTTTATAGCAGTGTGAAAATGGACTAATACAAAGTGCCTATGAAACTATGTTTATGTTTTCACAACTTTTATTCCATTTGACCCCATCCAAGGAGAATACCTGAAGTCCACTAATTCTCTGGTTTCTTGTATAACTTTCTATTATTTTTGTCAGAATTTATTTATTCAGAGAAGATTGTCAAAAAAGGTTGCATATTTCTTCTTGGGCTGCAGTGAACAATCTTAGTTTATTCTTACATTATAAAACCAATTATCTCAGGCTGGATCATGCATCAATATAGTCAGTGTTATCCCACAAAATGAAGAGCTTTATGAACATCTATAGTACTTTTGAAATGTCCATGAGAGTTTATATAGCTTGCTTGAGTCAACAGAAGCTTTACATGAATCTGTAAAGTTTGTTTGCTGTATTGTAATGTATTTTTTATAATTTAGAGTTGGCATTTTTAGAGAATCCGGAAAAGACTCTTTACCTGTTACGATGTTTTTCATGCTTACAAGGAGAATGTCTTAAAATGTGTTCTCTGGTTTTTTTCTATTTGGGTCTGCAGAAAAGATACTGTAGGCATTGATTCTGAACATATTTTATATGTATTCAGGAAGTCAATAAATATGTATGGGATGACTTCATGTGCTAGGTGTCCTACTAAGTGTGGAGAACACAAAGATGAAGCAGACACAGTGTCCAAATTCAAAGAATAGCACCTGCCTTCTAAAAAGAAAGGCAAGCCAAGGAAGAGAGAATTAGAGTATAGAGTCATAAATACTGTGTTAGAGGTAGGCACAGAGGGACTAGCACAGCAATGCAAAGAAGAGGCAGATCTCTTATGACAGGACATGGGAAAGTCAGAGCTTGTCAGGTGAAATGAGGGCAGGGAGCAGGAAGGGCATTCCAGCCAGAGAAACAGCCAATGTCCAGGCCAGATGAGAGAGCCTGTAAGTAGCTCAGTCTGCTTGTAATACAACATGGTGAGAGATGAAGCTGGAGAGATAAGCAAGTGCCAAATCATGATAGACCTTGCTTCTTCAATTGTTCGTTTAGTTACAGCTCACTTTGTTCCAGAAGAGTTTTTAAGTGCCTCAAAGGACCATGAATACCATACTAAGACATTTGGAGCCCTTTATGTTGGCAAGCCTCCGGAAGAGAGGATCATGATCAGATTTGCATTTTAGAAGGATAATTCTATCTCCTTAGAGGTGAATGAATTGTGAGGAACAAAGACAGAAGCAGAGAGGCCATTTAGGAAATTGCTGCAGTCTGTCAGGTGAGAAATGCACCATGAGGGGCTAAATTAAAGTAGTGGCCTTGGGGATGGAAAGAAAGAAGAGATACAGAGTAAGCACAATGAACATGGCTTGCTAATAAGTATTTTCTAAATGAATAAGTTTTGACTAATTAGATGTATGGAGTGAGAAAGAGAAATAATTGAAAAATGAATTTCAGGTTTAGGCTTGGGAAACCAGGTGGGTGACAAGAAAACTCATTGCTTGGATGCTGAATGCATTCCTTCTGAGTTCTTTGTATGCCTGGGAACTGTAATTGTTGTGTGCAGATTAATCTTAACTCTATGGTAAATGCTCTGAGCGTAAGTAATTTCTTCCTTTTCTCATATTATTTTTCTAGCACTAAGAAAGTTACAGTTACGTTCATTGAATTGTAGTCAGTTCAGTGAATCTGGCCCAGGTTGTTATCTATTTAAGAATGAGTGACAGGTCTTAACTCTTAACTCATTAGTATTCTTTGGTTGTGTGCAAAAGAAACTGACTCTGACTAACAGGAACCAAAGAAAATTGTGGTGAGTTATTGGGAATTCTCAGACCTGACATACAGTCTGGAGAAATAGGCAAGCAGAAAAGTACATGCAGCAAACCTGTCAAGAACCACAGAAAGTCTCCTATAACATGAAGGATCCAGTCAGAAAGCCACTGTGGAAATGGAAAAACCACAGCTTTTAGTCTCTTTGTCTCTCTGCTCAAGAATCAAATTCCAGAGAGCTCTGAATTATTGCCTATCTTCAGGAACATTTTCACTGCTTAGTCTACAAGAGGGTTGGGCCCATAATTATAGCCCTGAAAGAAGGGAAGGAGGTAATTCCTCAAATATTTAAAAATCATGGTGCACGTAGGAAGAGAAAAATTATGCTAGCCAGCCAAATAATTACAAATGTCTACTGCCAGCTGATTCTAGCTTTTATTATTTTCTGTTTAGAAAGATTCTTAAAAGCAAAATTGAAGCCTTATGAAATATGGGCATGAGACATTTATTTTCTGGTTAAAAAGAAGTTGGAACTTGTTCAATTAAGCTACTCTTTTGACAAAAAAAAAATATTCTGCAGCTTCTAGAAAGTAGAATCAATATTTTTTAAAAGAGTAAGACATAGGCACTGAATTAATGAGATATAATAGAAAAATTGACACTTGGAAATAAATATTATTTAGGTTCTGCAGAAAAAAAATTGAATAGGTGGAGTCGGGGAAGAAAACATATGAGTAAAAGGAGGAACACACACAGAAGAAAAATCCAGCATTATTTGGATAAGCTTCTGAGCAACATTCAAACCAAATCTAACTCTTGAACATCCGGAGGGAACACCCGCCACTAATTACAGGACTAAGATAAACAAGAAGCCACTTCAGGACCAGGGGCCGAATCAGCCATCCGATGGTAGGTTTTAAGATGTGGCTGTGGTTGTTTGTTTGGTGGTAGGAGAAGGTTTAAATTTGCTTTCACTGGCTTTGGTAGATGTTGATATTTCTTCCATCTCTAATCTCATTCCAGAGCTAGGGAGATACCTGTGCCAACTCTGTCTTTGTTTGCTCTGCCAGACAATCCTGATGCTGCGAAGTCAAATCATTGTGAAGGATGTTTATGCAAATGTGGGAAACAGGACTATAATCCTGCTTGAAGTTTGCTTAGATTCCTGGGAAGGATCCCTATCTCAACCCTTTTGAGAAAATAAGTAAAAGAACTGCTTTTATGATTGATTGTAAAGGGTTTAAGTTGGTCTCTATTTGAAACCACAATTTTGATGATTTTTCTATTTTCTTTCATTTCTAATATTTTTTCCTAGATAGCAATTTCTCTCTCTCTTTCTCTCTCTCTCTCCCTCTTTGTGTGTGTGTGTGTGTGTATGTGTGTGTGTGTGTGTGTGTGTGTTTCAAAGAAGAGCTCAACCTTGAGAAAGTCTACATTCCTGTGTAGGATAAAGTAGAGATGAGTCATTAGATATAATGGGTGAAAAGTACTTTTTGAAAACTGAATTAGTATGTTCTGTGAGCAATCTGATTCTGTTATTACAAGTATTAGACGTGTTATAGGATGGCTTTATAAACCTATACAGTTGATGTTTACAGCTTACCTTAGAATTTCTCAGTTTTTCTTTTCCCAAGCTAGACAGATACCCTAGAAAATAAAATGATGAATTATAGCTCTTTTACTAGCATTTATTATTTCACTTTTCATGAGTGTGAGTTTATATTTCTCTACGTAGAAAAGATGATTAAGGAATAGAAGATGGGAAGGGGTAATTCCTCAAATTGGAACTCAATCAGATAGTGGAGCTGCTTAAGGAATAACTAAACTATTTTAATTTATCACACAGAAAAAAGATCTGGCATACTCCTTTTGCTTCAGAAATGTTTTTCTGTCCTTACTGCCAGAAGAATTGATACACTGTCAGGAATACTGAACACATTAAATATTTGCTTTTGAGTTAGGCAAGGCAACTTCTTAAATACTTTCCAAAAATGAGTTTCTATGTTATTATTGTGGCCAGGGATGTAGTCAAGGATGTGAGCCAAGCTGCCTGGTTCGCATCCTGGCTCTCACCTGTGGAATCAGCTGCCATTCATAAATTGCAAAAAATGCAAAATAAATAAATAAAAAGCCTGGTCTTTGCAGAGCTATAACTATAAATACTAGTTGATAAAGAAAAATCTGGAAATTTTATTTTATTAGTTGCTCTTTCATTTGATGGTTCTGAGGAGAGTTATCAGAGTGTGAGTGCATGTGTATGTGCTTACATATCTATGTACATGCATGTATATATGTGTAAGTGGAAATATTTATTTACTGTATTTTATGGATGTATCTTTGTGTGTGTGTGTGTGTGTGTGTGTGTGTGTGTGTGTGTGTGACAGAGTCTCACTCTGCTGCCCAAGCTGGAGTGCAGTGGTGTGATTACGGGTCATTGCAGCCTTGACCTCCCCAGGCTCAGGTCATCCTCCCAAGTAGCCTCAGCCTCCCCAGTAGCTGAGACTGTAGGTGTGTGTCACCACACCTGGCTAACTTTAGTATATTTTTTTAAATAAAGATGACAGTTTTAATGAATTGAGTGAATAGTCATGATATTATCAAGCTATCCTGAGGGGAAAATCTCAGTTGAGTATCATAATGTTGCTACTCCAACCCAAGTCACATGGAATACAGTTGAAGCAGGTTTAAATCATTTTGTTCTAACTGCTTTGCCTAGCATTGTCACTTTTTGTAGTAGAGTTGAGGTGATTAGGCAGGTAGAATCCAACAGAACCCAAGACTGACCCTTATTTATGATGGAGGTGAGTGTTGAGATGCTGCCCCATAACTGCCATCAAGACTAACTGCTGATATGGAATATGGAATGGCATGTTGGTGATGAATGGTTAGTAATTCAGAGTTTTACAAAGGTTTGTTTTAGCATTTCCTTAGTGGTCTCTACCTTCCTTCTAGCCTGACATTTGTTGAAGATGATGAAGGGTGTGTGATAACTTGGAGAAATTCTTTGAACTGAATTAATCAGACTGCTATTGGCAATAATATTGTGTGGCTCTTTGTGTGTTTTTTTATATTATTTCGGGAGATGTTTGAAATGAAACTCACTGGCTCTGAAGCCATTTTGAGTTACCTATCAAATTAAGAAATTGTATTTCCTGAGAAATGGATATAAAATTACACTGCCTTGCTGATTATATTTTCTGATAAATTTTCATGGAAAGTAGATGTCCTTGGATTTTACAAGAGAAGAATAAATTCCCCAACTATAAAATGTCATTTCCAGCTTTATTCCAGTTTTCAATACGAAGACTGTGATGGTAAATATTGACTGTCAACTTGATCGGATTGGAGGATGCAAAGTATTGTTCCTGGGTGTATCTGTGAAGGTGCTGCCAAAGGAGATTAACCTTTGAGTCAATGAACTTGGTGAGCCATACTCACCCTCAATTTGTCTGGGCACCATCTAATCAGCTGCCAGTGTGGCTAGAATAAAAGCAGGCAAGAGATGGAAGAGAAGGCTTGCTGAGTCTTTGGCCTTCATCTTTCTCCTAAGCTGGATACTTCCTGCTTCGAACATGGGACTCCAAGTTCTTCAGCTTTTGGACGCTTGGAGTTATACCATTGGTTTGCCAGGGGCTCTCGAGCCTTGGCCACAGACTGAAGGTTGCACTGCTGGGTTCCCTACTTTGGAGTTTTTGGGACATGGACTGATGGATCCATCACTGAATTCCTTGCTCCCCAACTTGCAGATGGCCTATTGTGGGACTTTACCTTGTGATTGTGTGAGTCAATTCTTTTTAATAAGCTACCTTTCATGTATAAATATACTCTATTAGTTCTGTCCCTTTAGAGAACCCTGACTAATACAATGACCTTACATGATTTTTATTATTTCAGAGAAAGGAGAGGAAGCAGAAAAAGGAATCGTAATAAGTAACCATACGGAAGTTTTAAAATCATGCCTTCTTTTTAGCATTCACGGTTCCTGTGTTGCTGTGTTTGAATTTGGGCAGGAAAATACCAATGATACTACTTGGAGTCTGGGAAGTTTACACTGGATTTTTAACTCAGATACATATCAAAACCCTTTAGGACTCTCTAAATTCTTCTCATGGGCTCATCATTTATCTATTCATGCCACAGTGAGACATCATTAATATATGGCAGTACATATGAAAACTGGGTTGGCAAGGTCAGGTTAAAGTCGTGGAACATTCCAGGGAGGCCACACATTCTAAATCGAAGCAGCTTAACTCAGAATGTTCTTCAGTAAGTGGTGATTGTTTTGGCTTCTGCAATAGCCTCATTGATGATCTGCCATTAAGAAGCTTTCAACAAGCAAAGTTTTCAAAAACTTGCCCTTCTGAAAGGAGGGTAAGAATGTCATTAACTGTAAGCATTAGACCATGAAAACATTATGCATTAAATTCAGAATATTTCTCAGAAAGTCTCACATCATCATTATTCTTTGGTTCTAGCTTGACTTTGTGCAGTATAGCAGCCACGAGCCACATGTGACAATTGAGCATTTGAAATGTATGTAACTAGTGAGACTGAGAAACTGAATTTTTAATTTTTAAAAAATTTTACTCCATTCAATTAAAAAATTGAATATAACATATATCATTAATCTTTCTATATTGATCATATGTTAAAATGATAGTATTTTGAATATACTGGGTTAAGTAATATGTATTACTATTAATAATTTTACCTGCTACTTTATACTTTTTTGTTAATGTGACCACCACAAAATTTAGAATTACATATATGACTTGTATTATGTTTCTGTTAGGCCAGTTCTGTCTTGTACTTGTTGGTGACTCAGAGATGTCTGATTTACTCAGATGCATAATCTGTTTTCCTTTTTCCACTTCTAGAGTGATGGTATATATCCGTTTTTGTTAATTGATTTAATAGCTGGCTTCAGAAGAAATGACTCTGATTCTTCCATCCAATCACCTAATTACTCTGAGAATATCTTGTTTTCTTCTGAGAACAAATACACTATTATCAAATAGTCAGCTTCACCTAATGCTTCATCATGTCTTATTCCCTTTGCCCCCTTTAATTCTCAAGGCTAACCTACGCGATAGTCATAGGCATGGCATTAAAAATTATTTTTGTTTATAGTCTTGATTCAATAATACCTCCAGGATATCTTAATTTTATCTGCTTTAGTCCAGCTAGTATATTACTTTCTCTGGATCTCTGATATTCTTGACCTTAAACTTCTTGTCTCATCTCACATGTACCTGTTGATCTTGATCTAAATTACTTCCCATGTCTTTTCTCAGAATTCTGCTTTCTGAGTAATATCCTCTCAGTTCCGCACCTTGATTGTTGGAACACAGAATAGTGCAAAGCTGGATGCAAAAGTGTTGTTGACATTTTACACTATTCTAGGTGCTGGATACAGCTCCATAGGAAGACATGGCTTCTGGCCTCAAGTGACCCACAGTCTAATGGGGGAGACATAAACATGTGTGTTTCTTTTCCAGGCTTCTAGAACCTTCCTTTCCTGTAAGCTCAGAGAGGAGAAGTAGCTGGGCATTTAGCTCTCCCTGGGAACAGCTCTTGGCTAATAAGTGATATAGAGGCGAGGGTAGCAATACTCTATCCCCTAATCAGGATGCCTCTAAGCTAAGAACAACATGAAATGCAAACTGCATCTGGATTATTTAACCTAATATACATTCTGCTGGACTATGTTTGCTGTCACAGCCTTCCTTGGTCTCCTTCTTCTTCTTGTCCAAACTCCTTCCTCCTTTACTTCTGTCCTAGGAATACTTCCAGTAAGTTACTTTCACCACCAAATCCTCTTCTCAGTAGGGTGCTTCTGGGGAATCCAACCCTATGTCAGTAATTTTAGGTACTGGAATTGTTTCTAGGATGAGACTCACAATTAAATCACTCAATGCCCAGATGGCAACAGAGAGGCAGTTGTGTTTGTGGTGAGTGAAGGGATTATATTCTCTGGCCTGATGAAGCATTAAGTTGTTGACATTTTTACCCATGGCAAGTTGATGGTATACAAGTGAAAAGGATGCACTGGGCTGCACAACAGCTATGAAATTTAATACTTTTGTAATACAATAGTAATTATAAGAAGGATGGTATTGTTTGGTAGCTGCTGATTGATGTACTGCAGAAAGAAAACACTATGCTTTGGTTAGTCGATTGCCAGTTTAAGGGGAAGAAGGAGATCAAGAATTCTATTTCACAGATACTTAGTTTGTATCTGAGCATGATTTAAAGGCAAATTTCTATATCTTCAGATGGGGTCAAAGATAGAAAAATAAATTTTCAAAATCATCCCTCTTTACATGGTATTTAAGACAGTTTGTATTAATCACAGTTATTACTAGCAAACAAAACTAAAGGGTTCATCTCAAGAAGAAAAGAATATTGAATTGATGTTGGGTCACTCAAACAATTGCCAGGATAGCTCAGGGAGTTGTCAGGAACAAAGAAGGCTGGTAAGAGTCAGAATTGCACAGACCGTGATAATGGTACAGATTCTATCCAGAGAGGACACTGCTGCTGCCACCATGACACAACTGAGTATCTCAGCTTATATACTCTCCACTTCTAGCTCTGATTCTTGGATGCTGTCGTAGATAGGCATCTCAGCTACTGGTGCCCTGAATAATCAATGTAGCTGCAGCTGATGTTAGAATGAATTCCCTGTGGACTCTTTGTTCTACCTCTCAAGCTCCAAATTTGAAGATTGGTAGATATTTGTGATTAGACAAGCCATGGCCATGCTGCCTTGTGTCCTACACAGGACACCAGTGCAGTGCGTCCACGTTGCATGTATCATGCAAATTCATCATTTTCTATTGCTGAGTAGTATTCCATTGGGTAGGGAATCAACAGTTTGTTTATATCCTAGCGCATCCTTGCCTTCATTGAGTTCTCAAAGTTTTTTTCCCCCCTTTTGAAAACTTAATAGCTTTAGCTTTAACATTTAGGTTTATAATCCAGTCTGAGAAAAATTTCTGTGTATTTAATAGTATGAAGTAAATATTGAAGTTTAATTTTTTTCCACATAGATATCCAGTTGCTTCACTGCTATTTGTTGAAAAAAACTCTCCTTTTCCCGTTGTAAATCTATAACACATTTATTGAAACATCACACTGTACCCCACAAATATGTACAATTGTTACATGTCAGTTAAGAATAAAATTAAAATACAAAAGTAAAATAAAATGACCATATATGTGCAGATGTACTTTCTGTTCTGTTCCATTGAGCAATATGTTGATACAGTTGAAATTATCACCTTCTTGATTACTGAAGCTTTGTGGTGAGTCTTAAATTGCGTTAGTACACTCTCTCCAACTTTGTTCTTAAAGAATAATTTTTTTTGCCTATTCTGATCATTTGAATTTCAAAATAAATTTTTGAATCAGCTTGTTAGTTAGAAAGACAAAAAGCTGCTGAAATTACCATCAGAATGATTAATACATCAACTTGGGGAAATTGACTTTTTAATATAATGAACATAATATATCTCTTCATTTAATTTTTTCTAATTCCTCTCAGTAATGCTTTATAATTTTTACAATAGAAGTCATAGATTATTTATATCCATAACTAAATGTTTTATGCTATTGAAATGGTATTTTTAAACATTTCAATATGCCATTGTTAGTTGCTAATATATAGAATTATAATTAATTTTTAAAATATTGATCTTCTATCCCATATCCTTATGTTATTTTAAATTTATAGGATATTCTGAGAAGATATTTTATAGCTTCTTTAAGTTTTTTATGCATACTGTCATACTGTCTTCCAGTAAAAAAAGTCTTATTTTATTCCCGATTTGCTAAAAGCATTTATCATGAATAATTATTGAATGTTGTCAACTAGTTTCTTCTCCATTTAGTGAAATAATATTTCTGTCTCTCCTCTGTTAATATGCCAAATTACCTTGATTTGCTATTCAACAATTAACTAAACTTGAAATCTTGTGATAAGCCCAAATTAGTCATGTGGCATTAACTTTTTTTTTTCTGCTGGATTTTACTTGCTAATCTTTGGTAAAGAATTTTCTGTTTATATTTATAAGGTATATTGGTAGGTTTCTTATAATCTCTCTTTCTGTTTTTGGTATTTCAGCAAAGCCAGTCTCATAAAATGAGTTGGAAATTATTTCCCTCTCTAATTCTAATTAACGAGTTTATGTAAAACTATTGTTTTCTTTCTTCAGTGTTTAATAGAATTAAGCAGTGAAAGACATTTTTCCTGCCCAATGCTTCTCTTTTCCACTAATATTCAACATTATGATTAAAATATGCCTTTTGTGGTTTTCTTTGTTTTTATCCTCTTTGTTGAGCTTCCCAGAACTGAGGATTTATAATTGTATTAGTCCATTTTCACATTGCTATAAGGAAATACAGGAGACTGGGTAATTTACAAAGGAAAGAGGTTTAATTGACTCACAGTGGGGCATGGCTGAGCAGGCCTGAGGAAATTTACAATCTGGTGGAAGGCAAAGGGGTGTCAGGCACTTTCTTCACCAGCTGAAGTAAGAAGTGCTGAGCTTAAAAGGGAAGAATCCCTTATAAAACCATCAGATCTCATGAGAACTCACTGTCACAGAACAGCGTGGGGGAAACCACCCCCATGATTCAATTACCACCATGTGTTCTCTCCTTTGACACATGGAGATTCTGGGGATTACAATTCCAGATGAAATTTGGGTGGAACACAAAGCCCAACTGTATCAATAGCTTTCATCAAAGTTGGATAACATTTGACTATTATTGCTTTAATCTGACTTTTACTCCTCTTATTCTGGAAGTCCAATTGTCCCACAGGTGACTGAGACTGTATTTATTTTTCAAGATTTTTCCTTTCAGTACTTTCATTTGCATACTTTCATTGCTATGTCTTCAAGTTCATTGGTCTTTTATTATACAGTTTCATCTACTACTAAGTCCATCCACTTAATATTTTCTCTCAGATATTATGCTTATCAACTC
Organism: Aotus nancymaae; assembly: GCF_030222135.1. Taxonomy (NCBI): domain Eukaryota; kingdom Metazoa; phylum Chordata; class Mammalia; order Primates; family Aotidae; genus Aotus; species Aotus nancymaae. The sequence goes on from NW_026988435.1 coordinate 30,506,261, forward strand.
TATAAAGTACATTTGTTTTCTCAAGTCTTTCACTGCACTAATCTTATTTTCTTTTACATCCTTAAGACTATTTTTAGTATTGTTTAAATGTACTTGTCTGCTAGTCCCATTATCTCTGTAATTTCTGTTTGTTTCTATTATGTTTCTCATGATTGTAAGCCATATTTTCTTGCTTCGTGTTCAGTCGTTTTTATATGATATTGGACACTGAGAATATTATGGCGAGAAGTGTGTGAATCTTGCTGTCTTCATGTAAAGAGCATTGAAGTATCTTTTGGCAGAAAATGTAATCACTTGCAGATTATTTTGAACTTTATCTTTCATCTTTTTAAGGGTGGCATAGAGTAGCCCTACTATGAAGTACTCTCTGGGTTTTCTTTTAAATGCCTCGGACATTCAAAAAGTTATTCCCTTTTGGCTTGTTCAGTGCGAGGTTGTCACCCATTCCTGTGTGATCTTTGGGAATTATTCTGCTGCTTCTGCTTCTCTGAACTCTTACTGCCCCATCAACTATGTGAGAATGTCATACTTGGCTTGGTCTCCTTTTATTGGCTCTGAAATTTAGAAAGGTGTTTCCAGGAAGAAAGTACAGTGATTACATAGTTGACCTCTTTTGTTTCCCTTTTTTAAAGCAATGAAGTCCTGTACTCCCAGTTGTCTAATGCCTGAAAATAGCTGTTTTATATATTTTGTCAGTTTTCTAATTGTTTTTAGTGGGAAGTCAAGTTCAGTTTGTGTGACTGTGTCATAAGCCAAAATAGCTGTCCTTTCTTAACTTTTAAATCTCTGCCTTGAAATTTAAAATGGTGTCAAAATAATAATTGATAATATTATATTTTCAAAATCCATACAGTCAACAAATATGTTGGCCTTAAGTGAAATTAGTAATCTTGCATTTTATTTTGGGAATGCCTAAATACCTCTAACTGTCAGAATGATAATATGGCTTTAATTTTTTATAGTGACATCAAAAAAATAAAACCTTTTACCAAATAAATCCCCCAAATCAGAATAATAAAGTCTTCCATATTCCTCAAATCAGCCAAAGGGTTTTACATTTATAGTTTTCAGAGTAAAATTTATATTCTTTAGAGTATATTTGTAGTAGTGGGTATTCTCATTCCTTTTTCTTATTTTACATACTAGAATCATACTCTTGCATCGAATTCAAAAGCAAATATACAAAAAGACAGGAAAAAAATAGAACATCAGCAAAAAAATCAGTGTTTAATCTAAACTCCTTTGCTCTTTTTTCTTGCATTATTTTTCCATACAAGCAAATGTACACAAAAGAGACAACCACGTATCCCCTGGCATATAGTGTATAATAAAGATGAATTTCAATGCTTCTTGTTGGAAGGTTTAAATAACGTTCAGTCCTGAAACAGGACTTTAAAGAGATCCCTTTTCATTCACAGTCATGTAGAGTCAATGCTCCTAATTTTGGCCATAATCTCATTTTGATCCCTTTGTCTGATCTCTCACTCCTTAAGTTGTGTCTGCTCCTGCCCGAAATCAGACCACATATCACAAAGGCAGCACAGGGATTTGTGGGTGGAACAATCCCAAGTTTCCTACTGAGAACTAGCAGTCCTGTGTGCTCACTGAATCCCTGAAGCTCAGAGAGGGATTAATTTTAGTCAGTGTTTGAGGTGAGAAGGACATGTTGGGCATGGTACCATGCTTGCCATGGTAAGAGAAGTGACACATGGAAATGTGAAATGTTGTGAACATATCAATGTGAACTTGGTCTTTTTGAACCAATAGATGAAAGCATGCTGTTGACAGCATTGGAAGGTAATTTGGCTTCTAGTCATCAATTATTGATCTCATCCCATAAAAATGCAACGGGGCAGGTGACCACATATTTTTATTATCTTTGGCATCATCAGCTTCTAGTCATCTCTTTATGTAAGTGTTTTCATTTTTAAATTAGTTTTGGCATCATCAGCTTCTGGTCATCTCTTTGTGTAAGCGTTTTCTCCCACAGGTAAATAAACTGACTCCAGCTGTCTGGCGTGTCAACTCTTCCAATAAGCCTGATGCCTAGCTCTGATTTGGCTGCATACAAACCAAGCACTGTCTCCAACCAACACTTATTTTGACTTCCATTTTCTAGGTCCATGTTACACATGAAAGTTTCTCCTGTGATTTCAATGTATTTTTTATTCAATAGAGCAAGCATTGAATCAGCACCTACTTTGAGTTAGTCAGACAAAATATGATGCAGTATTTGAATACATTTATAAAAATATACACTACTATCTTATGTATAAGAAAGGATTATCATTTCTCTGGGGATTTGAGATTTTAGAAGTGTGTATCTTGGGTGATTGATAACATTTTGTTAGCATTATCTGAGGTCAGGGCGTACACTGTGATCATCTTCTTAAGTCTCCTAAGATTCTTGAGACTAAATTTAGTGAAGTGAACAATAGATGGTTGTAGGTTAAGCCATGATGTGAAACTGATTTAGAGGAGGAAGATGTAACCATTTTTCAAGGTGTTTATGCTTTGAATATTTTATTTCTGTTTGGTTGACGTTTTCCCCCTCATTTTCCTTTTGGTAGTCAGTTATTCATTTTAGTTCAAAGCTAACACTTTGGCACATTTGGAAAAGGACAGAGAGAGTAGAGTAATGGTTACCAGAGGATTGGAGGGTAGTGGAGGGTTGAGAGGAAGGTGGGCATGCTTAATGGGTACAAAAATAGAGAGAGAAAAGATGAATAAGACCTTCTATTTGATAGCATAATTGGGTGACTATAGCCAATATTAATTTAATAGTATATTTTTAAATAACTTAAAGAATGTAATTGGAGTTTGTAACTCAAAAAATAAACCCTTGAGGGGATGGATACCCCATTATTCATGATGTCCTTATTTCACATTCCATGCCTGTATCAAGACATCTCATGTATCCCCTAAATATGTATACCTACTTATGCCCATAAGAATTTTAAAAAATAATAAAAAAAAATTTTTTATGTGGAGAAATTAAGAAAAAAAAAAAATGAAAGGATATAGTGTGGGACCAAAAACTAAAGGAGTGACTATATTGAGGCTGAAGGACTTCTCAGAAGCAAAAAAGTCTAGATCCCATTTGGTTTGATGTTTTAGGTAAGGCTTTGTCAATGTTTGCTTCTTGACTCATCTGGATAGGTCTAGTTAGTATTTAAATTAAATGCTAAGATTTATAGATTTAATTTAAATTAAATTAAAGTGAGCTCATGTTCACTTTGTGACTTTTAACGCTTACATTAGTAATAGGCTTATCAACACTTTGATCCCAGTAGAGGAGACCAATAATTATTGAGTAGATCTAATGGAAATAAAATAAGAGTTGAACTTCTTTAGTTGATTCTCTCAGATGTTCAGATATTCATATTTAGCTTAGGGAAAATATATTTGCTAAATTTTTGTTATAGGAGCCACAGGAAAAAACATTTATTCTCTCTCCCAAAGTTTTCTTCTCACATTCTTTCTGTTTTACTCAGTGACTCTCTGTTTCTATTTTTTTTCATGACTTGATTTTGTTGGTATATTCAGTTTGTCATTCATTCATTAAATGTGAGTGGAAGTGAAGTTCCATTAGAAGTTTAGTACAAACATGACTGGTTTATTTCTGGGTAAGCCCATCAACCAAAGGTGGAAAAAATTCCAAAAAAATTATATTTGCTGGAAAATTTGCTAACAAGCTTGGATACTCAAAAGACTTGCTCACAATGTGGGATTTGAGTTGGGGGCCTGGGTGGAGAAAATGTAAAATATAATAAACATAACAGACACTCACTGGCATAAAACTGATTGGAGTGTATTAGGAAAACAAGTTATGAGGAAACTATGAAAACAGCTTTGTACTTTGTGAAGTGGAACATTTTAGAGATGCAGATTATAAAGATTGGAATTAATAGCAAAGACCCAAAGTCAGGTTTTTGTTTCAGTTCTGCACATGCACAATTTATTCTTCATTCAAAAAGAAATTTTAGTTTGCAAACAGGATGTATACCAGACCCCTTAACAATCTAAGTATTTCATCTACATAGAGGATTAGTATAAACACTTGCCCTTTTATAGTGAAAAAAGGTTAAGCTAAAATGGAACGAATTGCATTTAGCTTATCTTTTTAAAATTAGAAAAAAAATAGAAATGAAACATTAGATTTTTTATTAAAAACATATTTTAGAATGTTTCTTTTTTCAGGTATATTTATTTTCTTCTTTCATTTGTTGACTTCACCGTGAACCTAAATAAGTTCTTGGCATGTTCTTCGTTTATTTGACTTTTGATTTAAAAAGGCAAGGGATGAATTTAAGTCTCTAAATTTGGAAGAAGTTTTTTGAAGTGAGGCCCTCTTAGCTTCCTGGAGGAAGCAAGATTAAATTGGCCCTTAGAGAAAGGGCACAATTTCAGTAACAAAAGGACGGGGTAGCGTGCCCATGCAGAGGGGATGGGCTCCTAGAATACAAGGATGTGGGTGAGAGCCAACTCTTGTCAGGTAGTTGAGAGTAACCTCATGGTACGGGACACAGGCAATGTGGAAGGTAAAGAAGGAAAGTTAGGCTTGCACACAAATGTTAGGATTTGGAGCTTTATTTTAATAATTGGCACCTGGTAGCTTTTAACAACTTTAAGTAGAGTTCCATGAAAAAATGGGTAAGAGAGAAAGAATCAATGAAAAAAACATCAAACATTTGTGGAGCTATTCCTCTGTGCTATGTATTACATAGTTATGCTATATTCCCTATCATTCAGATAGGGAAACTAAAGCTCAGAAGTGTTTAAAAACTGGCTAAGATTTATAGATTGAGAATTTTGATCCATGTTTATTGATTGAATGAAACCTAAACTTCAAGAATGACAGGATTCAAGAGAGGCTTCAAGATGGGAGATGTGGCCTTAGGCATAAGATACTGAGAGCAGGGATTCTAGATGTGAGCCTTTAGCCTGCATCCAGATGAAACTCGTAGACTATATCTAATGTTCCAGAGCATAGGACAAAGAACCAGAATTTCTAGTTTTATTATTACTTTTTCTGTTTTTTTTTTTTCTGGTTATAAAAGTATATAGGAGGCCGGGCATGGTGACTCATGCCTGCAATGCCAGCACTTTGGGAGGTCGAGGCAGGTGGATCACCTGAGGTCAGGAGTTCGAGACCATCCTGGCCAACGTGGTAAAACCCCATTTCTACTAAAAATACAAAAATTAGCTGGGCATGGGGTGGTGGGCACTTGTAATCCCAGCTACTTGGGAGGTTGAGGCAGGAGAATTGCTTGAATCTGGGAGGCAGAGGTTGCAGTGAGCTAAGGTCGTGCCACTGCACTCCAGCCTGGGTGACAGAATGAAACTGTGTCTCTAAAAAACAAAAAAGTATATAGAATTTCTGAGTTAGAATACTAGGCATGCTTAATAATATACCTCCTCTTAACTTCCTGTTAAAATTCCCATAATAATACACAGACAGTGGCAGCAGTACTATAAATTAAATACAAGAGGTGAACAAGGGCGGAATTTTCCCTAGTTGCATCTTTGGTGTGACAGATTTGAAAAGCATACGCTTGGGTTTTACATTTTAGATTCTAATCTCTGAGTTTGGACAAGAAAGAAGCCAACAAACTGGGACCTGGGGATGGGGCATGGTAGCTCATGCCTATAATCTCAGCTCTTTGGGAGGCCGAGGCTGATGGATGGCCTAAGCTCAGCAGTTTGAGACCAGCCTGGGTAACATGGTGAAACTCTGTCTCCGCCAAAAATACAAAAAGTTAGCCAGGTGTGGTGGTGCACCTTCATTTGACTTTTAGATCATGACTGGGAAACTCTCCTAAATCAAGTAAAACTTGATGGAGGCTAGCTCCTCTCTTAATTGCAAAAATCATCGTCTGGATTGACAGTTTTTCCCACTCAAAGATGAGTAACTAAACACCAAACCAAAGCATATAGTCTATAAAAAAATCTAGAACAAGGAATGAGAACATTGTCATAAAGATGTAGAGAAATAATGTGTTTCACTGTTTCACTTTGGAAATCCCGTGAGGAGATTAAAAAAACAAAAAAAAACCCATACCTGTGCCTCAACCCAGAGCTTCTGATTTAATTGGTCTGGAGTGAGGCCTGGACGTTGCTTTTTGTTTGTTTGTTTGTTTTTAATAGATTTGTTTTTTTAGAACATTTATGGGTTCATAGCAAAATTGAAAGGAAAGTAGAGAGATTGCCCATCTACACACGTCCCCCACATATGCACAGCCTCCCCTGTTCCCAGCATCTCCCACGAGAGTGGTACGTTTGTTACAACTGATGACCCTTCATTGACATATTATCACCCTAAGTTCATACTTTAGGGCTCACTCTTGATGTTGTACATTCTGTGAGTTTGGACAAATGTATAATGACATATACCACCCTTATAGTATCACACAGAGCAGTTTCACTACCTAATATGGTTTGGTTCTGTGTCCCCAGCCAAATCTCATGTTGTAGCTCCCATAATTCCCATGTGTTGTGGGAGGGACCTGGTAGGAGGTGATTGAATTATGGGGGCGGGTCTTATCTTTGCTGTTCTTGTGATAGTGAATGGGTCTCACGAGATTTGATGGTTTTAAAAATGGAAGTTGCCCTGCACAAGTTCTCTTTGCCTCCCACCACCCACTTGCTTCTCCTTGCCTTCCACCACGATTGTGAGGCCTCCCTGGCCACATGGAACTGTGAGTCCAATTAAACCTCTTCTTTTTTTTTTTTTTTTTTGGTAAATTGCCCAGTCTCAGATATGTCTTTATGAGCTGCATGAAAGCGGGCTAATACACTGCTCTAAAAATCTGTGCTCTGCATATTTGTCCCTCCCTACCCCCGGAAACTAGTAATCTTTTTACTATCTCCATAGTTTTGCCCTTTCCAGAATGTCAAACATTTGGAATCACACAGTATGCAGCCGTTTAATATTGGCTTCTTTCACTTAGTATCATGCATTTCAGTTTCTGCCATGCCTTTTTTATGGTTTTATAGCTCATTTACTTTAGCACTTGATAATATCCCATTGTCTGGATATACCACACCTTATTTATCCATTCACCTGCTGAAGGACATCTTGTTTGTTTCCAGGTTTTGGCAATTATGAATAAAGCTGCTATAAACATCTTTGTGTGGGCAGAAGTTTTCTGTCTCTCTGGGTAAATACCAAGGAGTATGATTGCTGGATTATATGGTAATAGTATATTTACTTTTGTAGGAATCTGCCAAAATGTCTTCCAAAGTGGCTGTATTATTTTGCATTCTTACCAGCAATGAATGAGAGTTCCTTTTGTTCCACAGGTATTTTTTAAAAGTTTCACAAGCAACTTCAATGCAGCCAAGATTCAGAAACCACTGACTTAGAGCAAGAACATCTGCCAGCAAACATTTTCTCTCACTTAGTCTTAGTTTCCTTATCTGGTAGAAGAGAAACCTTCAATAAGGCGATAGATTATTGTTTTTCTCTGACTTTTTTGAAAATGCTGTTACTTTAATGTTTTGATTATAAAATCCTTCAAGGAAATACACATCCATGCCAAAATCTGAGAGCCAATTGGCAAATGGAATAAGCCAAAATTACAAAGGATCTAAGATGACTTCTTTGTGCTTTTTAAATTTTAAAATGTATTGTCACCTAAGATACATTGACTTCAGAATGATAGAGAACAGTACTAACAAAGCCGAGATTTTGAATTGGTGCCAATGCATAGGAAAGCTGATTGGGCTCTATTCATGGCCACAGACCCCTAACCTGATGAAGACCTCACGTTACTGACAAAAAAGAAGAAAAAAATGTGTTCCTAGACTACTTTCTCTTAAACTCCTGGCCCTTAGGTGCTTGCTTTATCTTTAAAGGATGAGGGGAGTGGATGATATGATTTAGAAGCTTCCTTAATTCTCTAATCTATGTATTACATTATTATTATTCAGTAACAGAATTTCATTAGTATTGATGACAACAAATTAAAAAGCATGCTCTACTAACATTTCATCAGCTATGTTAGATGTAATAAATATTCTAGTACTGGGTCTATGATAAGATAAGAAGGACTTGCTTCCAGCACCACATTTGAGCAGGGAGGAGGTTTAGTAGACTGTGTTATCAAGAAAAGTAACACTTTAGTGTTACATTTTTTAAAATTTAAATTACTGCACAACAATCCATGATGGGTAAAGCATCAACATTTCTAAATAAAGACAGATTGCATTTTAAAATTAAATGTTTAGTATTATAAATTAGTGTCTACAATGTTTGTTCCAGCTAATATTATAATACATATGCACATAATCATTCATACTTTAAACTCATAGTTATTGCAAATATAAGGATGTTTAAAACATGACCTTTGCCATCCCAGGACTTATAATATAATGTGGTGTAGTGAAGTTATCAGGGTAGGGAAGAAACAGACTTCTGCAATTTATTTAAAGTCAAGGCAAAAACAGAAATGTATAATAATATAGATATCCATACTATGGATATTTAGAGGATACGGTAATTGGTTTTTACTGGAAATGAATGTGTGTGTGTGTGTGTGTGTGTGTGAGAGAGAGAAGTAGAATTAAGGGTAGTAGCAGCAGAGAATTGGGCCATCTGCATGGCAAATGAGAGCTTTTAATTGCATAGGGTTTTGTTAGGAAGGATGATTGAAAGGCAACCTGGCTGAAGAATTATATGGCAAAGACCCAGAGACATGAGCATTTAGAGGAAATCTGGCCTTTGTATCAGAATCATCAGTGTGTTTGATTATGTATAACAGTTGCACATGTGGCTGGAAAAGTTGGTTGGAATTTAGATAGGCACTTATCATCTGCTAGATTCCAGAGGCAGGCAGGCACTATGGGGTAAAACACTGAGCTGCAAATATTCTTTAAAGTGTGAAATCCTCACAAGTGAGAATGAACTGCATTTCTAAATGCAATAGTATTTTGGAAGTTTGTTGCTCTGAACTTGTAAAGTTAGCCAAGAAGATTTGGTTAAACATTCAGGAAAACATGTTGCCTCCAAAATTTGACTTTGAACTGAGAAAAGGAATTATGCACTGCCTCATCTATACCACATGCACAGTGAATCAAAACCAATATATGTTTTTAGTAACTACCCTTCTTTCTGCTGGCTTGAATACTTTAAGATACTAGTCCCTGTGTATATCAGGCTTTGAACTGAGTCAAGATTGGCTCTTAATTGAGATCATTTCCATGAGAAAAAAACCAAAGCACATCAAAGTGCAGTCATTTATCAAATTGTACACTTGCTTCTGGAGATGTAGCATCTTTGGCCTTGACTTGAAAGCTGTGGTGTTGAGTCCTTAAGGAGGTGGAAGGTAATGGCTTTAGACAGCAGAAATAAACAAGAACCTCAGGAATCCTTCTGGCTTGTCATGATGGAATCCAGTGGCAAGTACACTGTATATATCTAAAAATGAGTAATAACCTCATGAAAATGTAAGCAGAATTTCATAGTGTTTTCTCCCCTGATCTTACCTGATCTTAGCCATAGTCCTTGTAGCCTTCTCTCTCTTTCTCTCCTTTTCCCTCTTCCTCCCTCCCTTCTCCTCTTCCTTCTCTTTTTCCTCCTCCTCCTCGCCCTCCTCTCTGTCTGTCTTTATCTTCTTGACCTCTAAGATATTGTTTATTGTGGTTCCTTTTTGGTATTGACCAAATTGTTGGCTATTGTATTAATGGTGACTTCCTTTTGAAATAATTTAGGAAATTGTACATGGAAAAACAGAAAGAAAAAACTCCCCTTGCCCCCCAAATTTTTGTTTCTTTAGTCAGTTAGAATAACATTAGGGCCAAGTTTAATGACCAAGTTTAAGAATGTACATTTTGGCATAAATCTTCACGAACAAGCTTTTAAATAACTCTTACACTCAAGAAAAAGTTTAAGAATATTTAAACAAAAAGATTATTTAAAAAATCTACATTGAGAAATGCACACTGGAAACTGAATTAGGATTGTCTGTTGTAGTGTTTTTAAACTTCCTAGAATTCCCTAAAAACTAGAACATGCTCATTTACAGAACTTACTATTTAAAAATACGTGCTATTTGCACCTAAAATAAAATATTATTTAAAAATGCCATTGAGGGAACAAAACTTTCATTCTTCTCAGTTCTTTTCATTTGACTATACGGAAAACATTCCGTTTAGCTCATTCAGAAAATGTGCAAAACTGGCTTTGGGTACAACACTAATTTTCTAAAATGGATGGGCCAGGGCTGTTTTCCATAGATTTCTTGCAATCAGTTGCATATGGCTGGAAGTAGAACTAACGGTGATTTATGGTAATTGCCTGTCATCAGTCTATGCCATGCTCACCTGCATAATCCATCAATTGTCCCAACAATGCCTAGAGCTCATAACCTACCTGAGGTTATTTGGGTTTCAGGAAATACACACCAAGTGCCAATGTTCCAAGAATGAAGCTCTGGTTCCCAGCTTCTGCTGCTCCAACTTCTATCACAGCAAAGAGAAAAGAGTAACAGGCATATTGATTACATCTAATTAGAAGGTAAGAAGTATTCCCTTGAGCATGTTTATGACCCAGGCACAATAGGACAGGAGTGGCCTATTCAAGCAGGGTTTCTCAATCTCTGGATAGGATCATTCTATATAGGATCATTCTTTGTGTTGGTGAGGGTGGGGGCTGTTCTGTGCATTTTGGCTTCCCTGGATTCTTTCCACTAGATGTCAATAGAATCCCTCCCACCATGGCATCATCTCCAGATATCACAAATACCCCATGGGGAGAAAACTTTTCCTGGTTTAGAACCACTGTACTAAGGGAAAACTAAAACTAGGAATTTATAATCAGTCAGCATTATATACTGAATGCATGAAGTATAGGCAGTCTTTATAGTGAAAAAATAATAGGACAAATGTTCATACAACTAACTTAAAGGAATGTAGATAAACACAAAGCATACACTGACATTTGGAAAACTTTTCATGGAAGAAAGGGAGTGGTAAAAATAAACCTCTACAATTATGACACTTCTGAAGCAACTATGTTTGGAAGAAAAATTGAAATGTGAGAATGGTAGAAACATTTTTCTACGCTGGTTCTTACTTCGACCAACTCACTGGTTTTCATTGTACCTTTTGGGTTATGTAAAATAATCATAACTTTTCTTTTCCATGATAGCTCTTCAACTATTTGAAAGCACATACTGTTTTGTTCTAAAGTCCGTTTTCCAAACTTTGTTTTGTCATACAAAATAGGATGTAGTTTTAAGATCCTCCATCTTTCTAACCTTTCTCCAAACAGAGCTTCAATCTGTTTATATTATTATTAAATTAAGATTCCCAAGGTTGAGAATACTAATTCCCATGAGAAACTGAATCAGTTAGAAATGCTTTTGTCTGCAAAATTTAGAACATCCAGCAGTGAGTTAATCCTTTAACAAAAAAAGTTCTTACATAACAAGAATTCCAGGGATGGTTAATTGTTGATATTGGTTCAAATACTCAAAAGACCTAGTCTCTAGCTGAGCAGATGTTAGTATGGAGCAAAAAAGCAGGTTGAATGGAAGTTAGCATTGTCAGAATCTGCAACATACCTTATCAATGCAGACTAGGAAGAGCATCACCATCTATAACTGTATTAATGCACTTTGAGAGCCTTGTTGCTTCTCTGGCTACTGTATTACATGATTGATATGATATTTCCCTGTATCATAGAAGCTATTCCACTGCAATGTAATTTTCTACATATGCACCCCCTTGGCTTTTGGTTGTTGAATACTGAAACCGAGTCTTACTTGTGATCACATCCTTATATTATTCTGGGTCATATTACATATGTGCTCAAGAATTGTTTAAAGCATCAATGAATATCAAATATATTCTAATCTTGGGAGCAAAATTTTCACTTGCAAGAAGTTATTTCCTAGAAAATTTCCATTTGCCGCACATTTCTTTCTGATTATGTTACATTAGATTATCTTATTTTGCTTCTGGAGGTATATGAATTAGCTCAAAGTTGTACATAATATTTTGTATGCATGCTCATTTATTAATTAACCTACAGCTTTAATAGGGTTTTTGAAGAAGCATTTGTTCTCCTCCATCAAATGTTAAGCTCTTATACAATACAGACTTTTTGGAAAAGTATCCTTTTCCAAAAGGATGAAAGATCAAAGTTAAAGGATTTTGAGAGAACACTTATTTTCAAGAAACTATAACAGCAAACTGGGGCCTATTTTGGAGAGATTTCTGTTTCCTCCCATGATGCCAAAGTAAAAAAAATTGCAATGACAATTCTGGATTTTATGTCTAATTCTGTCACTGAGCTTACATAATGGGGACTAATCAATGCAAAAATTTCAGAAATGGCTTGGGAGTCTGATTCTAATAAATTGTAACAATAATAATGGACTCTAGAAATATTCAACTGACATTAAAATTCTTTCATTATTTCAGTATGAGGAGGGTGTAACATACAAGTGGTCCTTTCTGTAGTTTCCTGACCAATTTTCGGCAGTAGGTGCCTTTTAAAGTCTGCGTTGATGGATTTATACTAATTAATGCATGTTTCTGATCAGCCCCCAGCAGAGCAATGGCAGAGGAACACATAGGACTTAGCAGTGAGCTCTATCACTTGAGTGTAGCTGGGACTTAATTGTAGCTTCATTAAATGGATCCAAATTAAGGCTATCTACATTTTCTAAATATCATATTTCCCAAGTCTTCATTTTCCTCTTTAGATGGGTTTCAGTTGCTCAGGAGATGACCCAGCAAATGCCTGAACAATTCATTATAGTCTTGTACACAACTGGCTTAATCTATTTTGTAAAATGAAGATGTCTTGTCCAACTTTACACATACAACAGATAAAAACATTCTTTCCAGTCTTATATTTGGGGCCTGCTTACATCCTGATCCACAGAATGGTCCCCGGGTACTTCCTGTCCACCTTACATCTGGACACCTCTGGTTCACAAAGTAACAACACCTCTCAGAAATGTTGAAACTTTTTCTTCAGGGGTGGGCATTCAGACTGGGAGACAAACAAACAAATAAAAGAATCAATTCATCCTCCACCAAGAGGCTTTCCCAGTCAGAGCTGCTACACTAAGTTAATTATAAGACTGTGACTTCTTGTCTGCAGTTTGTTTATTTTGCACTTGATTGCTTTTCAGCTTTTTGGCTAAGAGCAAGTGTAGTATTTTATACTTGAATGAATATAAAAGGTAGTAATTTCCTCCTCATTGATAACTTATTACTCATTGATTATGACTTTGTAATTCTGAACATTGTCATTTCTGAAATAAAAGCCTCCTTTTTGAGTGTATAGAAAAGACATGTTAACAAAGAAAAATTTACTTTAAAAGGTTAGTAACCAAAGTGGAAAGTGGTATATTTTATAATTTTTCAACTTCTAGAAGAATCAAGGAAGTACCATTGAATCTTATTGATTCATGCATTGTGAAAGTTTTAATTTTAATTTTTAATTAGTTGTGTTACAAAGGAATGCTCTGGGACTTCCAAGGCTTAAGCATAAAATCCTTGTAGATTCTACTTGGTTTTCTGGAAATGCTTGTTCTTAGAATCCTGAGCCACTTTGTAAGAATACTCTGCTGAAGAGGCCACACAGAAAGGCCCTTAGAATACCTGAAGAGGGAGCAGAAGCCTGAAAAACCTGCAAAGTCCCAGGTTCAGTTATATTAGGGGACTTTCATGCTTTTGGGTAAGGGAAGCACGCTCTACGTTTTCTCTTTGCTGAGAGCTTTCCTTTCATTTAATACATTCTACTCAGTTCACTCTCTGGTGTCTGCCTGCCTAATTTTTCCTGGTCATGAGGCAAGAATCCGGACCTAGCTGAGCTAAGGAGCTGACAAAAAATCCTGCATCGACCCCAATAACTGGATTGTAACCTTGTTCATTCTTCTTATGGGTCTAACATGATAGCCTTTCTAATAATCCACTCTAGCTTGAGATTCTTCCTGTTTTCACGTGTACATTCATTTTCTATTAATGCCATAACAAATACCAAACATTCAGCAGCTTTACCAATCCATTTATAATCTCACAGTTCATAGACATCCAAGCTCAGCAGAGCTCATCTGGGTCTCTGCTCTGGGTTTACAAGGCTGGAACCAAGGTGTCAGCAGGGATGCCTTTCTTTCTAGAAAGAAAGAGGATGAATCTGATTCCAATAAACTCCTTCATGTTTTAGCTAGAATTCATTTAGCTAGAATTCATCTGAGGATGAATCTGATTCCAATAAACTCCTTCATGTTTTAGCTAGAATTCATTTTTCTTTGGAAGTTGTAGAACTGAGGTTCCCATTTCCCTGCTGGCTGTCCCGTTGGCCACGTGTCATTCTCAGCTTTCTAGACACTGCCTGAATCCTTTAACCTGTTGGTCCCTTTCTTCATCTTCCTAGCCAGCAGTGGTGCACAGACTCGTTCTCAGGCTTGGAATTCTTCTAATTTCCCCTTCTACCTTTCTCTTCTGTTTTTAAGAATTCATGTGGTTAAACTGGGCTCTCAAATTAATCTAGACTAATCTTCCTATTTTAAGTTTGTTGGTTATTAACATGAATTCCATATGCACAATACTTTCACAGAAGTACCTCAATTTTGATTGAATGACCAAGGGACAGGAACTGTGGGGGCACATCTTTAGAATTTTGTCTTCCACGTTGGTGTCATACCAGGAACTGAAGATCTGTCTTACAATCAAGTAGCCAGGTTCTTGCTACTACCCATCTACCATGGTTCCTCTACTTCTTGGGCCTAACCTTGGCTTGATTTTTTTCTGAAGAATTTTTTTTGTTTAACAGCATTACTTGTTAAAATATTTACATACCCACATCTTTCCCATTTTGTAGAGACATCATCAACCATTTCCTGAACCCATTAATAATTATTATTTGCCTCGATTGCCATCAATGTATTGATTCAGTCATTTATTCAACAAGTACTTCTTGAACACTGAATATATGCCAGGTACCTTCTTAGGAGCTGGTAATACAGCAATGATAAAAAATAAAGAGCATGCTCTCAAAGTACATACAATTCTACACCTGGGTGTATGATAGGGATAACAGACTTATGCAAATGAGGATACGATGAAGTTTCAGGAACTTAAAAGTGACATGAACAGAAATGAAGGAGGAATGTATCTATTTAATTTAGGGTGGTCAGCGATGACTTCCCTGAGGTATAACATTTAAGTAGAGACTTGAAGGAAGCCAGGAAGCCAGTGTATACCAGGAGAAGAGAGTGTTTTAGGCAAATGATTCTGGACAGGGTTTAAACTTGTTGCTGTAAAGAATAGCAGAGAGGCAAAGTAGCTGGAGAGTGAACCGATGCGTGAGTAAAGGAAAGGAAATCAGACAAGTCGGTGGTATCAGATCCCGTGGGACCTTGAAGCCCATGGAAAGAAGATTGTTTCCTACTTTCAGTAAGATAGGAAGGTGTTGGAGAATATTTGGCAGAGGATTTCAATGATCTCACTTAATGTTTTTTATGATTAGTTTGGCTGTGAAGGCAGCACAAAGTCCCATACAGAGGCATTTGCTGTTGTTGAGGACAGAAAAGATTGAAGGATTCTACTCATGTGGTAGCAGTGGAGGAGCTGTGAACTGGCTGGTCTTAAGATAATCTTTAAAAAAGAGACATCTATTGCTTGTTCTCATACACTGATATTCTGTCTGGCATTCCTATAGCCGGTCATAGTCAGGCACTTCCCTAGTATCCTACCTATATAAGCTCTTGTGTCTTCTGTATCTTCTGCCTCAATCTATTCATCTCCAATCTCTGAGCTCCCATCTTGAAACTGCCTAAAAATACAACTAAGGTCCTAGGAGCAAGGTGTTGCTTTGAATATCTTTGAGTATTCAAAGCAACATCTTTGAACAGGCAGAGGGATGGTAAAGGAGCTTGACAGTAAGGAAATGATCTAGGTACCAGACATATGTCTAGTAGGTACCAGATATATTTGGAAGATGAAGAAGATAATGCTTCTCAACATTTTTGTAGATAAAATACTCTTTTTAAATCTAAAACGTGGCTCAGCCACTATTTTTGAAAGCACTCTACGTATAAGTGATTAAGAAATATTCTTCCATGCTTTCCAAAATTTAGATGCTTTTCATAATAAATAACAACAATAAAATGTCTGTAACTCTAATTCAAGGCAAATCCCAATGGAGACTTAAATAGGGAGACAAAGCATTGTAGGCAGCTGGAAGTAGAAGGAGAAACCTACATTGCAGAGAATGTTATGAATGCACGTTGGAGTGTGGTCTTGGGCTAGACACTGCCCCAGATGGTTAATCATTCTGAGATTCGAGTCTCCTTATGTGACAGACATGGAAAGGAATTAGAAAAAGCAGGGATATTCCACTATGCTCCCTCACCTGTGTCTACAGAATAATATATAATCATTTATCTTGTGGGAAAATATGAATTTAATTATACAGATAAAACACTCAATAATATATCAAAAAAGACCCAACAGCATGTGAGACTTAGAGATGATTTGGACTTCACAAACATGTAGAATTCCATTTCTAAGCATCTCTTTTGTTCATTCTACTCCTAATCTAAAAGCTACCCCCATGACCACTTTTATGCGTTTGACTTTGTCTGACCCAACTTATTACCAATCTGTAAGGTAAAATAGCGAACTTAAAAAAGCAAAACAAAACAAAGAAACAACAACAAAAAAACAAAGCAAACAAACAACAACAACAAAAAACCCTCTTACCAGCAATTTCTTAGTTTTCTAAATCAAATTATCTGTCTTCTCTCCTTAAACAACAATCCTCCATGCTACCTCAGCTCTGGACTCTATTTTTACAGCTTGCCTAATTCTCCATAGTTTCCTTACCATTTTCATTGGAATTTTAGGATAGCTGTTGCTTTTACTCAGGGGGCTGACGCATAAGGGCACCTAAACGCTTCCCTCCATTTCTCTAATCTTGCGCAGTCAGTCCTCCAGCCACCCTGCAATCCCTCGCTCAGATTCACAGTCCAAAAGGATTTAAGACTCAGTGCTTCCAGAAACCGACAATTGAAAACAACCATCTAAGGTGCTTACAACAGTGATTGGCACTTGGTGAAACCTATTCAGTTGGTGTAAAAGGAATTGCAGTTTTTGCCATAAAAGGAATGGCAAAAGAGGAATTACTTTTGCACCAACGGACTAGATAATAATTAATGGCTACTATATCGTGACTGTTATCTGTAATATGGAATCTTAATACCAATCTCACCAGGGCCAAAATGCATGGGGAGAAATTTGTAGTAGAAAGTTTGTGGGGTGATTACTACAGGCCCTAATGCAATGAGAGGTTGAATAAATCTTAGCTATATTTTGATAGCTAGTGTATGTGTGTGTGTGTGTGTGTGTGTGTGTGTATGTGTGTGTATATATTACCATTTAAAAAAAATATAGATGTTTTAAATCATTTTGTTAAAAGTATACATCCTCCTAAGGAGAAAATTTAAAGTACCACAATTCTAAAATACTATTTGATATGAGAGGGAAATTCAGTGTTTGAAATGTATGCTAAAAAGTAATGATTTCAGCTTTAAAGGGAATTAAAGCTCTGTGGAAGCTTAATGTTATAAATGTTATAAAATAGACTTTTGCTAGTCAATTTTAGATTTTCTAAAAAGCATTTCTATGCACGCATAATTATCTCAACTCTTTATATCTGGACTAAGTTTAGATATAAAAAATAAAAATGAAGTGGTAGGTTACGTTGCTTGCTGTTTCTAGTTTAACACCAGAGTTTTAATAGTACACAGTCTTCAGGGGTTGACAGTCTGGTAAAAAGAACTAGAAGCAATAGTTTCATGAAACTTTAACTAAGGTAAAGTATTAATTATCTATGACAAAGAGGGTGAGCAATGATAGGAATTACAAAGAGCCTGGGGCTTCCCTGAGACCCGGCTGGGTGCTACCACTGTTATGAGAAAATTAAAAATAAATGGACAATCGTTTCCAACTCTAACACATATTATATGCAGTACATACTTTAACCTAGTTTACAATTTATATTTATTATGCCCACTGAAACCACAAAAGCAATGTTTAATTTTACAGTTTAAAGTCACACATAGGAAAATGCTTTACAAAATAGGATATTGTTCCTCAATGAAAAATATTACAGTATAGGTCCCAAACGGCTTAGTTCAAGTGGTTTACCTGAATAACAGAGCTGTTGTGGAATGCAGGCTACAAGACATAGTAATGCTTTAAATAGTTGATTAGGATTTGAAGGTTGCCGAAGCTGAGAGACACTTTAAACAAGACCCGTCTTAGTTTTCCAAGATTTTTGGTTTTTCAACTGCAGTATATGCCATTGCTTCTGGAAAATTGAGGGTAATAAGCAGCTTACAATTTACATCTTATATACAGTATGTAAATCTTCAATGATTTTCTCCACCATCAAAGCAAGTTTCAAGGTTTAAAAATCTCAATTATACCTACTTAGGTTTATTACTTGACTTTACTCACAGATTCTAATATGGAAACCAAATATTTGTGCCATTGCTTCTATCAAATGCAACATATTTCAATCTATTTAGTTATCTTCAAAGTCTATTTACAATGCATGTGTATGATTTCCTCTAATAGGTCATACAAATGTGTAAGTAGTGTTTGTCAACCCCTAATTGTAGCAAGATGAACCATCAATGTTTATGTCGTGCCTGAGTGTGTAATGCAAAAATACCATCCAGAGACTATGTATTTCTTAATCAAAAGTCTAGCTTTACAAAGTCACACAGTGTGGTCTTCTATTGTAAATATATTCTTAGTATAGGTAGACATGTTCCTAATATATTGTGAGTCGTTAAAGAAAAGGCTGAGATATAGTCACCAAGTGTTTACTATTAACTTAAACTATTGCAAAGCTTGAAAAAAAAATCAGGCCAAATATACATGAAAGTTTACGTGGAAGGCTGAGGACTTAGTGAATGCTGAAATATGACTCATCTAAAAGTCTGCTACTCTGGCCTGATGCTCTTCAAGTTTTAATGACCCCTTAAATGTCCTCAGATGCACATACATTTTCTGTCACTGACCACTGTTGGTCAAAACAATCATTGGATGGACTTATTTTCCAAACTTTGAGTATCTAGTTGTGCCCTACCCTGACAAAAAGCTTAGAGATCTTCCTTGCAAACTGGAAAATCATGTAGAAAAATAGTAACTCAGAAATACCACATTTGACATTTGGTCATGAAAGATGTTAGCACCTCAGTAAAAATTACAATTTTTCATTGGATGTGCCAAAGGAAAGTGAAAAAAAAGTTAAAAAGCATGCCCTGTTTTTCTGTTTTTTCTTCCTACAAATCACAGTTTTCCTCACAGTGTTAGACTTTTAGGTCACGCTGATGTGGCAGTACATTGTAGGATGATGGGCCATTACTTATTTTTTCATCTGGCCTTTACAGTCCACATGGTCTAGTTAGTTAGAGCCACAAAATAAGGACCAGAGACAGCAACATTATTGCTAAAGTGCAAGTATATTAGTAGGATGCAATTAACTGGGCTAACTAATGTGTATGTTAATGTCTTACTTTTTTCAAAACTGGCATCATCTAATAACATATTCCTTTAGTTTTCCCATAAAACCTGCATTAAGAATGGTATCATGGCCCCCAGCAGGCATTTGCCGGAATGAATGTTTTACTGATCTGAACACCACCTGTATTCCATTTTTTTGGCTAATACATGGTTTAGTTTTTCAATATGCTCTTATACATTAAATAAATGGAACACAATTATGCATTATAGAGTTGATATGCATCATGATATAATTTGAGAAATTATCCCCATAGATTATGCTAATAGATGGTTATTAGGAAGATTTCTTTCCATGTACTAGCCAGTTAAGTTGATCTATCTGTTTGATAATCTAAAACTATAGATTTTTGGCAAATGAGAAAAACGATAGAGAAAGCATACAAGTTCCTTTTATGTGTGTCTAAATGATACATTGTCTTGAATTTGGTTCTATTAAAGCTTTAGATGAGCATTTCTCTACACATGGCTATTTCATTTATTTAGTAGTTTTGAAATGTTAGCAAATATAAGATATTTGTATAGCATCATTTCATTATAAAGAGATTCGTAATATTCACTGATCATGCCAATGAGATTATACACTCTGCCAGAGACTATTAGAAAAATTTGATCATTATTAAATTCAATCTTATTTTACAAAGTATGAACTCTAAGTAACAGCATAAGTTCTGGACTTTGAATCTGTCTGCTGTCCTCACCTGAACCATTACAATGATCTTGTTAACAAGGATGGAATCAATGGGGAAATATCACAACCAGAGATTGGCTGTGTGTCCCAGCGTGCTTTGTCTTACTGCCAGGATCAGGCTTTGAAATCACAGAGGCAAGCTGATATCATCAGAGGTGACTCTGCCTACTTCAAGTCCTATAATCACTCCATAGCGTTCAACAGTAGTAGAAAAACATCACATTCTCTTAATCGACACCCCATATTTGTAGAAACAGTTATAACTACTAGCATCTGTTATACAAATCTAATTTATTTGTGCTTGTCTGTAGAATCCTACAGACACTAGAGACTAAATGATGTTAATTTTAGGGGGCGTTTCTAAAGCAGAAAAGGACAACACATGGTTTTATTATCATTGTATCCCTCAGAAGTTGTGTGTACACAACTTTCATCTAATATATCGACATCAACTTGTCCAAGTTCCTCGATGAAGTGAAGGGATCTGATTCGTGACTGTGTCTTAACATCTACAGGAAGCTTTTAGGCTATCTGTGAACCCAAATTTAAAACTTGTTTCATTGAGTGTTTCTCTTATTTGTGACTGGGAAAAATTAGTGCTAGTGTGATGTAGAAGACTTACTATCATAGCTACAAGTAATGAACACTATTAGTCATGAAAGATTAAAATTTCCTTGGAAAGAAAAATGATAGTATCAGAATAAGAATACATGAGGAATATATACATATACACCTGTTTCACACAGAAGCTTTCTGTAAAAAAATACAAAAGCAACCAGTGCTGTATATTATGTAAACTCACAAAGTGTAAAAGTGTACTTTATACACAAACATGAAGCATAAATTAAAAAGTAGAACAGCAAAACATTTTAAATATAGAAAAATTTGCACATTTTTTTGTTAAATAAGAATAAATAATTTTATCACACAAATTCACATACCAGTTGCAAAAACAATAAATTACCTTTTTTCAGTGCTGCAGCTTTTTCTTTGTGATTCATCCCTAATTCCTAGTTTAGTGGGATAAAACTGTTTCCACAGGAAGGCAAAGGAAGCTAACTTTATTGAATATATTATAACAATGCCCTTATATTTCTAAACAGCAAGGCAGGGCTTAATTTAAATTTTTTGTTCTAGAGGAAATGAATGTCATTGTTTTTCTGGCTCCCTTTGTACTTAATAAAACTTATTACGAAGTGCTTAGTTACATAAGTGCGATTAGATTCTTACAAACCTGAGCATTTTCAGGCAAATTCTTTTTTTTTAAGAAGTAGCCCCTAGCATCCTGAATTCTAGATATTTTTTTAAAAATTCAAGGTGCATCAACAGAAAGTTGAAAGACAGTACAAAGTCTGTCTGAATTAGATTGAGTTGTATAGAATTTTCCCTTTGTTCATAATTCTTGGTATCTATTGAACACTCCATTTCTTTGAATTTCAGTTTCCAATCCATATCATCTTCTCCAGGAATTTAAACATACATTCCTCAGTCAATCCAGTGAGATTCATAAGGAAAAGGTAGAGAAAACTACTTAAAAGCATGGAATAGTGGTTTATTTGCTCTAAGCTCTCTAGGATTGTTTCCATGAGAGGTGTAAACCATCACTATTTGGGGGAAACATGAATCATTGATATCATATTAAAAATTTATGAGTATAGTAAGAGAAGCAGAGTAGGAGACAACTACATTTATGGCTCAATTATTTTTTAATTGTTGGGAATATAACCACAAAAAATAAAAATAAATTTGGTCACATTTGAGTTACTTGATTAAAATTATTTCCAAAATGGAAAAAAGTAACATTAACCTCTCTCCTAATTCTCTTTGCACAGACAAATGGCAGTGGGATTATTATTATTATTATTATTTTCTTACTTATTTGACTAGTTGGCTTTCTGCCCTTGGCATTGTGTTATCTCCAACAGGTATAGGTTATCAGCCTTGTACAGGCCTCATTTCTCAAACTGATAATTTATTAAGAAAAAAAATGACCACATCTAAAGCAAAGTCAGTCTATGAAAAATCCAAAGGATGATTATTGGTTTTGTAAAACAATTATTTGTTTAAAAAGCAATTTCTTAAGAAAATACTTAAAACAGTGAGACATCTATTTTCCTGGCCCACTGAAATGATGTGATATAGTGATCAGTTACATAATTCTTTTATATTAAAAGTATCTTATAATAAAAATAAACTCTCATGAGCTTGTGGACCTCTAACAATGGTTCCCTAGCATCTTTATATGAAAATCTTTAACAGGCACATTTGGTATGATTACTATGATTTTTTGTAAAAAAATCAGCTTTGCAGTATTTCACAGAAAAAACAATCCCAGTGAAATGAAACACCTTAGATTTTTCTAAGCTGTGAGGTTGGTGATGAGGAGGTGTACATTTTACCATCTAAAAATATATTTTTAGGTGTGTGCTTATAAAATAATTTCCATGTCTAACTATTCAAATTTACAACCTACTTACACCTACCTAAACAGGCTATGGGAACAAAACAAGTTCCTGAAAATCATCACATTTCATCACTCAAACACTTACGGGTACAACCAAGCGCTTTCCAGTTGGGAAAAATCTTTAGTACAGTCAGAATATACTTAGATTTAAAAAATTAAGAAATTATTGCCTGTGGTGTGGAAACAGTCTTATTAATATTAACCTCTTTTCTACATTAACCACATTAATAATGATAACCATTTCTCAATGTGGCTAACTACCAAGTGATATTTAATGTTTCTAATAAACTAAGTCAAGAAGTACAAAATATTGTAGGTCTTACCAAACCCTTGAACAAAACAAGTAAGCGAACACAAATGCATTTTAAAGGCTTGCTGGTAAGAGGTATACCAATGTTGAAGATATTGGACATGATAGAAAACTTGCTGTGTGTTTTGTATGTATATTATACATTGTGAGACATCAGATGCTGGAAAGAGAAAATAGTTGTGAAAATACAAATTGAAAACACAGTGAAATATGATTTCTTTTCCTTTTAAATTTCCAACACAAGGAAACTAGTTTTTAGACTCTTGAGTACTGATCACACACACACACACACACACACACACACCCTACTTCTGTATCTGAAATTACATATTAATTTGGCTAGCTACCTGAAAAAAATATAGGCAGTCAAAGGTTTAAGTAAATGAACCCGTGTATGTATTCAAATGACTAGATACACTGAGATCTATTTACTTTTCAAAATTTCTCAGAAGATACTTGCTGTCAAAATGGTTGTTTGACTGAAACTTTACCTCCTGTAGTCACAAAATATACTAAATCTTATTAAAACAGCAGCAAGTTCTTAATTTCCAGTAAAATATCCACAGCTCTTTCTGGAAACTGAAGGAAGTTGAAATAGCTGCAGACCTACTTTGGTCAAACACTTTTTTTATAGAAATATATATATGTATATTTTAATAGAACCAAGGGATATAAAGTGACATACCAAGGGAGAATGTACTTACAAACAGTAAAAAGAAGCTACTGTGTATTATGGGTGAAAAATGATTATGATGCCGTTAAAGACATTCTAAAGAGGTAGGTGACAAGGGGGAGACTGTTCTGCCATCTTCAAATGTCCCCTGATTCTACATTCATCAGTGTTTCTTTCTTTCTTGTAAGC
The DNA here is from genome assembly GCF_030222135.1 of Aotus nancymaae. Classification (NCBI taxonomy): domain Eukaryota; kingdom Metazoa; phylum Chordata; class Mammalia; order Primates; family Aotidae; genus Aotus; species Aotus nancymaae. Next base: position 30,530,139 of record NW_026988435.1, read on the forward strand.
CCAGGGGGTGTTTGATAACTCCCAAGTGTTTCTATATTGCAAAGTCGCCACTGTCACGTGAAGCAGTGCACATCCTCTTTTGGTCACAGAGAGCAGATTCTGCCCATAAGTGGACTCCTGTTGACAATGTCACTGAAGCATGACTTTCTGTGCGTTCTGTAGACCTCCTGTTCACCACAGCTGCATCGGTGCTGAATCCTCCAGTTATCTTTGTGCATAAGATCATAACCACAGGCTAACATTTCTTCAGCAAGCATTGCTTAAATGCAGAAGGCCTTTGGGAGAGAGGACATCCTTTTGCTAACTTCCGGTTTCCATCCTGGCACTGCACTGTCCTGGTGTGCCAGCCTGTGTCACAGGTCCTAGAGCAGGCAAGCCATGGGCCTGTGACCCACTGCAGCTGCGAAGTGTGTGATCCCACTTTATTGCTGCCATGACCACTGACAGAGTTTACTTTTGGAGCGGACTTCTTGGGAACAAAAAAGCTGTAACGGACGTCTAATGGTTTAGTGGGGTCTGTTGCAAGAATCTGCACTATTAGAATTTCCTTCGTGGCAGAGTAGCCCATGCCATGCAAGAAGTCATCCCTGTGGCTCCAACCGCTGTAGTTCATGACTGTTCCATTGATGTCAATGATAGTCTCCGAAGTGGAGATCATGTACTTTCCATTGATTAGGTACTCACCGTTTTTCTTTTTGAGGGCTAAATAGGCAGTGAATCTAGTCTGATCTTTGGCTTTGAACTGTCGAACTTTTATGTGGGTTGCTCCTTCAGGGATCCTCACCACATCAGTGTAACCCTTACTGGAAGTAGAAATATTCACAGGAAGTGGGGGTGGTAGGTAAACAAAGGAGAAAAAATAAGTAAACACTTAACAAATAAACAGAAATTCTCTGAAAGTCTTTTCTTAACACACAGTTTTAATGTATTTAAGAGATTAAAATTGGGTTTAAAAATTATTTTTTATGACAAAATTGCATTTAGACTACAATATTGTATACATTTTAATTGAGCTGTTCAAAATTAGGATGATGCTAACAACCTGCCTTTATTTTAAAAATTTATGGCCAGGCGTGGTGGCTCATGCCTGTAATCCTAGCACTTTGGGAGGCCGAAGCAGACAGATCACCTGAGGTCGGGAGTTCGAGACCAGCCTGGCCAATATTGTGAAACCCCATCTCTACTAAAACTACAAAATTAGCCAGGCGTGGTGACGCATGTCTGTAATCCCAGCTACTCGGGAGGCTGGCGCTGGAGAATCGCTTGAACTCAGGAGGCAGAAGTTGCAGTGAACCAAGATCACGCCACTGCACTCTAGCCTGGGCAACAGAGCCATCTCAAAAAAAAAAAAAAGTATGCTAACTTTCAAGATTTATACAACCATTTTCATCCTTATCAAATCCTATTGCCTTTACAAATCTACTTTACGTTTTTTCTGGCACAAAATGGAATATATTTAAACATAAACTGACAGAAATATGCCTTCACTTAATCTCATATAATTCTGTAATGTTTCTCAAATTTGCCTGCACATTAGAATTAGGGGGGAATCTTTTAAATCTTCTGGAGCCTACCCACACCCTAGACCAATTAAATCCCGATCTTCCAGGATAGGGCACAGGCAAGAGTACTTTTTGAAACTCCCCACATTGTTCCAATGTGCACACTAACTTGGGATCACAGATTTAATTTGATTTTGGACTAGAGATGAGTAGAGTCTCTGCATCCCTTTCTACTAGAACTCTGGGTTTTGTAGGACAGGCCACTAAATGAAGCATACAATTCTGAAATTGGGTAATGATATTACTAATACCATCATAAAAGGGGAATTTTTTTAATGACTTAGCAAATTTTTCTGAATTCTTAATGCCCATAAGATATGATAGATTGAGAAAGGCTTTATGATGAATGACATATGTCTTCAAAGAGCCATCATCTGTTCAGGAAAATGGGCAAAGGCATAAATATCTTTAATACCCATAAACCTGTGATGAATGCTTGGATGGAAATGCTAATTAAGCAACGAGGGTGAAGTGAGGAGTCAACTTTTGCCTAAATTTTTGTCTTTTAAAATAATTTCATAAGGTCCCTATATATTTCACTTTCCTAGTTATTTAAACAGGAATATTATTGCTTGCTCTGTTTGACTGACTTGCAGACCTGAACTATCTCATTTCCGGTTCTTATTCACATGCTAAAAATCCAAGTGTGTTTCCTTTACTCCAGAATATCCTCTGAATTGGAGAGGAAGCTTATTGCCAAGGAAGCCCCCTGTCTACAGGCCAATCTATTCTACAGTGACAGCCAGACAGCTATTAAAGCTTCTTACAGTGTTGAATAGAGATGATGCAATGCGCAGGGCATTGCTTATTCTGTTCATTATTTTCATTTTTGTAGTACATTACAGATCAGACTTTGTTACAGATGTTTTTTGTAGTACCTAATATTACAGATGTTTTTTGTAGTACCTAATATTAATAGAGAATCCATGAAACTACGGTGGCTTCAAACAAAGTCAAAAGGGATGTTGGAGAATTCCTTGAGGCCAAGAGTTCAAGAGCAGCCTGGGCAATATAGGGAAGACGTTGTCTCTACAAAAAATGAAAAAGTTAGCTGGGGATGGTGGTGCATGTCTATGCTCCTAGCTACTGGGAGGGCTGAGGTGGGAGGATCACTTTAACCCAGGTCTTTGAGGCTGCAGTGAGCTATGATTGCACCACTGCACTCCAGCCTGAGTAACAGAATGAGACCCTGTCTTAAAGGAGGCTATGTTGGAGATAAATATGTCATCTTACACAAAAAGGGTATGAAATCGGGATATATGAAAGTATTTGAACAAGTTCACTCCAGAGCTAATTAGTGGCAGTGTTAGGCTTAAACTCCAGGCTCAGCTGGGCGCGGTGGCTCATGCCTGTAATCCCAGCACTTTGGGAGGCCGAGGCAGGGGCATCACCTGAGGACAGGAGTTTGAGACCAACCTAGCAAACATGGTGAAACCCCTTCTCTACTAAAAATACAAAAAGTAGCTGGGCATGGTGGCCCATGCCTTAAATCCCAGCTATTCCGGAAGCTGAGGCAGGAGAATCACTTGAACCTGGGAGGTGGAGGTTGCAATCAGTCAAGATCATGCCACTGCACTCCAGCCTGGACAACAGAGTGAAACTCTATCAAAAAAGAAAGAAAGAAAGAAAGAAAAAAAAGCCAGCTTCCTGACTCCCAATTAGTGCTCTTTTTCACTATGTCCCAAGGCATAAAACCCTGACCCTTGCCAGTCGTGTTATAGCAGTTAAATGAAATTAAATTCTGGGTATGTCCAGAGTTTAAATAATGCCCAGTAAGGAGTAAGGAAAATAAAGGATAAGGATAAGGAAACCTTTTTTTGGTGTTTATCCTTGTTCCTTAAAGCTTGTCTCATCTTGACGAGAATCAGCGTGATGGACAGTATTGCTGCAGGTCTTCAAACTGAGTTTCACAAGCACTAGTAAACCTGAGTATTAGTGCCCTGATTTTTTAGTGCCTTAGTAAAAGATGATTCTCTTGGTATTCCTGATTCCTTTTCTTTACACCCTGCTTGGTATCATTTACACTCCAGACACTGACCAGCTTCCCTGACTACCATAAATGTATGTGATTTTCATATAACTCTGATAAAGTATGGCTGGCAGGGCAAGGGAATCTTGTTTTGTTCAGGGCTATCTGCACAGTGCCAAGAACAATGTCTGTCATGAAGAAATATATTCATTTGTATTCAAGCATGCTGTCAGGGAAGGGATGTTTTAGTCAACTCCCAGCAAACAAAGTATGTGGTGATATCAACTGATAAGAGCTGTGAGGAAACAGAGTAAGGTAAGAAGTTAGACAGTAGTGGTGAGAATGGAGGAGGTATCTTGTTCATTTATGGTAGCTGCTATCTGGGAAGGTGACATTTGACAGCGACCTAAAAAGAATCTGGAAGGTGTATTGCTTATTAATAGCAGAAAGTGTTCCAGGCAGAGGAAATAGCATTCACATACCTGGTGTCATGTTTTTGAGGTGCCAGAAAGTCCGCTGTGGTCAGAGCAGAGCAAGGGAAAGGGACAGTGTAGAAAAGACACAGAGGAGGGAAGGGGTCAGATCTTTTAGCAACTTGGAGATTACAATACAGTCTTGGGCATTGACTCTAAGTAAGATGGAAGCCATTGGAGGGTACTGATCAAAGGAATGCAATGATCTGATTTGGGTAATAGCCTTGGCTTCCCTTGCTTGGTAAGATGAGATTGAGAGGCAAAGGGTCCAGAGGCCAGCGAGAAGACTACACTGTTAGTCTAAGCAAGATCTGAGAAACACTTGGATTGCAGTGGGAGTGGTCACGGTGGTGAGGGGCACCCGGATTCTGGAGATCTGGAAATAGAACTGACAGGATCTGCTGATGGATGAATGTGGAGTGTGAGAGAAAATGAGATGCGAACTATGACTCCAAAGTTTTGGCTTCAATAGTGGAAAGACTGAGTTGCCATTTACTAAGATGAGGAAAACCGAGGGAGGGGTGAGTTAAGATTAGAGTCATATTGTGAATAGGCTTAAACTTGATGAAATATTTTAATATGTATTAACCCATTTCATCTTCACAACAGTTTTATTAACTGTATGATAATAATTACTGGTATTTCCACTTTACTTTTTTTTTTTTTTTTCCACTTTACTTTTGAGTAAATCTCATGGTAAAGAAATTAGGTAACAATTCAAGGATCACGTGGCCAAGGAATCAGCCAAAGCTTGATTACAAATATTCCAGCCTGAGATCAATGTTCTTTTTTTATAAATCATATAAGTTACTATGGCCTCCATAGGTAATTAATTTTAATGACTAAAACAGATCATTTGTACCATAATATAATTTTGGTCAAAACAATTTGCAAGTGATTACATTGCATACCATTTGCTGCTATAATGAATTTCTTCATCTTTTCTTGTGAAAAAATGTGCAGATATAAGTTGTCAACACAAAAACACTTAAAATGCTAAATTTAGCATTTTGAAAAGGGATTTATAACCTTATATAGGAGAGAAAATATACCATATAGTATATAAGGTATTGCTTTTTAAAAATATTTTTGTTTCTAATATGATTCCTGAATTCTCTCTCTCTCTCCTTCTCTTTCTTTATTTTCACCTCCCTCCCTCTGTCTCTCTTTTTTTCTTTTCTTTTCTCTCTCTCTCTTTCTTTCTTTATTCCCTTCTTTCTTTCCTTCTTTCTTTCTCTTTCCTTTTTCCTTTTTTTTTCTCAAAATGACCTGTGCAGTCTAGGGTTTCAGTTACGGTGTCTGCTCTTCTCTGGCTTTCATCAGCCATGGAGGATTGGCTAACTCCTAAATTTTCAGTCCATCTCATTTTTAAAACAAAAGGTTGAAGTGATCATCTCTAAGGTGTTTTATACATTTTAAACATATAAAAATGTAGGATATAATTGGATATGCAGGGTTTTTGACATAGAAGGTCTAACACAATTAATTAGGTGAATAATTGTCATTTCATTAGCAAATAGAATTAGTAATGCATATTTTAACTCAAAATAAATTTTTCAGCCATATATTTTCAAATCACATCAGAGATAATTTATAGTTTTTTTACATTAACATGTTTAATTATTTTAACAGATTCTATTGTTGATTTGGTTTGTATATTACTCTCAAGTTACAGACAACACAGATATATTCAATGAATACCACTCAGCCTAAGAGTGATTTGGAGAAGAAGAGGAGAAAGCCTGTATTTTATCAGACTCTAGCCAACTCAGCCATTCTACCTGATAGCATATTTTATGCCAGAAATTGGTACTTTATAAACTTAAATATTTAAAGTAAAGTGTAATCTAGTACCACAAGAGGAAGAAGGAGACACACATTGCTGTATATATTTCTTTAGAGAGTGGATATAAACCAGGATACTTCACTATAAAATAGGATTGTTGCCCACACCATTGCAGTGAACTTACATTTTGCAAGGAGAAATGTTTTCTTAAAAAAAAACCACAGTGTACAGAGAATTTGTTTTGAAAAACATAGTTAAGATAGAAACCAGCCAATCTTTCCTAAATTGTTTTAGGAATAACAATAGATCTGCAAGATAGCACTAAAGTAGAATGTCACCCACTTTTTCTTTTCAGTTTTCTGACTCTGCAAGTTATCGACTCCCATGGCTACTGCAGTTTATCTGCTTCCAGAAGCACCATGAGTTTTCCCTGAGCAACCAGAATTTTACTCATCTCCTCTCTCTTCCTTCTCATATTCAAAATTGTTACCAGAGCCACGTTAGACCTCCTCCTATAGATAACTTAAGATGTAATATGAGTCCCTCTTTATCAATTTTGCAAGAGTCTAAAGCTTTGTTCAATTCATATGAAGGCAAAGGTTCCATCATATTACCTTTTCTTAGTAAAGGTTCCAACAATCTTTGTACAGCTGGAGTTGTCTCCTCCACATACTCCGCACTTGTCATACTGCAGCTTTGAGCCGATGATGCCATCACAGCCAGTTCTCACACACTTCCCTCGGACACAAATGGAATTACTGTACGGCCTACACTCAGTTCCATCGGTCACCTGAATGATGCAAACACATTAGCAGTGGGAAATGTGTGTCGGTATTTGCTCTTTTGGTCAACTAGTAAGTTCTTATTTGTGATTTTTTGAGTTTGATTGGCAGAGACAATACATTAAGAATAAAAGCCAAAAAACACAGTTTCCAGTAGTATCTAACTGAAAAATCCTTGACATATTGGCAGAAAGCATTCTCAGATAAGCCTAGGTTACACATATTCTCTTGAGTGTACCTCTGAATTAGTTAGGAGACACGAAGTACTCATCTACGTTTTTGTATGTATACTACATTCTCAGGGTACAATAGTGACTTTTTACAGTGATAGAAGTAATCTTTTCACTTAGTGTTTTGGACTATTATTTCTGTGTAAAAGTGAATATGAGCAGGCTTGAGAATGCAAAGATCTTTCTTTGTTGCATAATTATTATAATGACAAATTTTAAAATCTAAACTTGACATTCAAAGCTATGTCATGGTTGGAGAGCATTCCCTATTACGTGTTGAACTGTCAGACACTGAAATAGAGGCAACCAAATTAGTGTAGAAAAAGGAGTCTTGGGAAGTTAGAGGAACATACTTCTGGAAGAGACTACATATTTTGAATAAAGGGATTAGCGTATAAGTAAAAAGCTAGTTATAAAACAGTGTGTATATAGATTGTGGCTTATGCATGTGAGTAAGTATATTTACACACACACACATATATATAAATAAGCTTATACATTTTATATTTATGTATACAGAAAACTCTTTTTATGCATGTGCGGGGGTGTGTGTGAATTGAAGTAGAATATACTTCATCAGGTTAATAGCTCTGTAGATGGTGGTATTTTCATGTGATTTTTATGTTTTTATTTCTATGTAGTACTTTTAAATAAAAATATATTATTTTCTAATAAAACCATGATATTTAAAAAATTATATAAGTTGGACACTAGCTTGTTTTTCAATAACATGCTATAAATCTCTGAAGACCAAGTTTTAGAGGTGACTTTAAATGTAGCAACTATTTACAAATTTATTAATTGCTGTATAATACTGACCATAAGAATAAAACTCTGCTATAGATTTAGAAAACACTCACCTGCAAAAATAAGGCATATTCCATACACAAATATTGTACCATAGATAACTAGAGGGACATTGATTCATATTAAGGGTTCAAGACTTATTCAAAACCCTGAGTCAGAGGTATATGATCTTGAAACCCATCCCCATGGCTCATCAAAGGAATTCTTAAGTAAATAATAGAAAAGCAGAGAAAGTTTTCTTGCCTTACAATCTCCTTTACAATGGCGCTTAGGAAATACTAGTTGTTTTCATGCTTACTTTAAAGTTAAGGTCACACTTTGCCTTCCTTGACAGGGAGCTACACCTTTTAAATATAGCTTTTAAAACATTTACTTGTTCTGTTTGTGAAATAATTTTTATTCATTGTATAAAGTTTGAAAATACAGAAGTTATAGAGATGAAAATAAAAACCTTCAAAAGTCTAACTGACCCCAAACTAATAACTGTTTACATTTGGCATCTGCAGGCTTCCTTCAACCAAATAATTTCCACCAGTACGCCTACTGCTTCTGAACAGTTGGTGTGTAGTTACCTTTGGAGAAAACACCACATAATAGCCAGTGCCCTTGGCTCTGCAGGTCAGCTTACACACATCCCCTGGCAGGACGCCTGCATATTTGGGAACCCACTCCACAAAAGTTTTGACTCCCTTTGCATCCGACTGATAGCCATTTTTGGCCTCACACTGTTCATGACGAAAGGATTTACCTAGAAAACAAACATGTTACAGTATTACCTTATCAGTTCTACAACCTAGATATATTCTTGTGTGTTTAAATTAGTTAATTATAAGGGAAACATGCAAACATTGTTTTGTTTCCCCACAGTCTTTACTCACCAATGTTGATGGATTTCATCTAGACATAGCGTTCAAAATGGTGATTATTTATTCCAATTCTCTGAATACTCTACTGCTTATAATAATAACTTAAAAATCACATATGTGTTTGTAATTGATCTGCATATGGGTGGAATTGTGTAGTATAAGATTAATGTTAGTTTCCCAGCTTCCCCCATTCATTATTGCTAGAATACAAATGACACGTAGCATGTGATGGTTGCTGGCACTTGGGGGCAGCGTACCGTTGGGTGGGCAGGGTGTGAGACTGCAGGAGCGGTAGATGGCCCTCTTCCCTGTGCAGTAGCGTCCGTTGTTTCTGGGAGCAGGGTTATTACAGTGGCGATAGGCAAACTGCACTCCTCCCCCACATGAGCGAGAACACTGGCCCCAGGATCCCCAAGATCCCCAGTTGCCATGGCTTGATGTCTGAAATAGAAAATAGAAGATATTTTAACTCAGATGAGAGAAAAACATTCAAAATGTGCATTTGGAAATCACTTGCATTTAACGACAGAGTGGAAACTTTGTCACAGATACAGTTATATTTTACTGAATTTAACATGATCATGCTTTGGAAATGCAACACATTTCCAATTCTAAGCAGTTCATCTTTTCCACCCTCCCCACTCCAGTGCCAGAGGATCTGAAAGTGTCATTCTAAGTACTGAGCACACCACAAAGATTACCTCCTGGTTTCTAAGGATCATTTTAAATTATGTCATCTGATATGGTCCATTTCTATTAAAATCACTGAACCATCATAACTTTTTGTCCACTCTGATCTTGGATCTTTATTGAAATATATAATGCTGAAGGATCTACGTGACACTGGGCATTATTTAATTGTGTTTGCATCTCTTTCTCTCTTTAGCAGTAAAACTCTGCAGTCCCTTTGTTGATATGCCACATTCTGTCTGTGACAGACTCTATGACGTGTACATAAATGTATCGGACGGACCCAACTTGGCTTAATTCCTAATTAGATGTGACAGAAGTACACTCTGAAGTACACTCAGGCCATGCGTGCAGGCACACCCCTTAAAAAAAAAGAGCCCTTTTATGGTAACCTAAGTCTATTTCTCTGGACACATTCTGGGAGGGAGCTTAGAGATTCTGAAAGGAAGAATATGATCAACTGCTTTGCTGAGAGGGTATATGTACTGCCTCTGACTGACTCAGTCAAGCTATCTGACGATGCATGGTTGGGTGATACCCTGAAAGACACAGGCAATGAGCACATGATAATCCTCTTCCAGGAACTTCGCAAATCTTGTGGGTTGAGAGGGAGTATATATTTTACTCAGGCCTTGAAAATTAATAGGGCAGTCGCTGACCTGAAGTTGGACTGTGTATATGCTGGCAGAGGTGTTTCCCTGGAGCAGCCATAAATTATTTTAGTTCCTAAATTTAGATTAACTTATTGTCAGGGGGAAGAAAGTGACATTTGGAGCTCACCAAATATGTACAAGAACCACGTGTCAGCTCTGTTATGACCTTCTTACTGAATTTAAATACTTATATTCTGATAACTTTAGCAAGACAAGTTTGAAAGTAAACTTCTCAAAAGCAATTAATAGGGTCCTACATGGGGTCTCAATTGGACAGAATCTGAGTTACACAAGTGTTTCTTAAAAGATGTAATCTGCAAAGAAACCCCTAGTATCTGCATTTTCCCCAGTATTTGATCCCTGAGAATGGCCACTGCAGGTGAAAGAAGCAGGTGTAAATAGATCTCAAAAGGAAACGTTTTTTTCATTTCTTATTTCTTTGCCTTTTTTTTTTTTTTGGAGACCGAGTTTTGCTCTTGTTGCCCAGACTGGAGTGCAATGGTGCCATCTTGGCTCACTGCAACCTCCACCCCGCCGGGTTCAAGCAATTCTCATGCCTCAGCCTCCTGAGTACCTGGGATTACAGGCAGCTAATTTTTGTAGTTTTTTTAGTAGAGACAAGGTTTCACCATGTTGTCCAGGCTGGTCTCGAACTCCTGACCTTGTGATCTGCCTGCCTCGGCCTCCGAAAGTGCTGGGATTACAGGCATGAGCCACTGCCCCGATCCGGGAAAAACTTTTCAATTAGAAAATAAAGGCTTCTGAGGACAGTGCCCATACCCATCACAAGAATGCACTTCACTTCTTGGGTCTCCAGGCATTGGCTGATGAGAAAAATCACTTACTGAATAATATTTTTTCTTGGTTTTGTCCACACACTTGCCCTGCAAGCAGATTCTCCCCTTTCCACAAGGCGTCCCTTCCACGGCAGGCAGCTTCTTGGTCAGACAGACCATCTGGCCCTGGCGCACCACGGCACACCACAGGCGCGCACAGACGTCCATGCCGGGACACACGGAGTACTCGGGCCCGAAGGTCAGGTTGCACTGCTGGGCGGCATCATAGGTCTGTCCCGGGAGTTCTTCGGGGCCCAGAATCTGCTTTCGTGGTAGATCCAGCAAACAGTTACCTACAAGAATAACTGAGATTGACCACTGCTCTGTATTTAGGTTTCAAACCACTAAAATCATGGATCTGAAAACAAAATGTCCCGGCTGGCGTTGAAGCACGAGGCACCCACGAATCCACAGTGTAATGCTCTGGAGAGGGACTCCGTGGGAACAAGGCCGGGCACCTCATTGGGCCCATGATACCCTCCAGGGTTCTCAGGAGTGATACGCTCCGGAGTGTCTATAACAATGGGGTTGGCAGGGGTGTGATGAAATAAGATGGTTTTTTAATGATTAGTTGTGAACTTAGCCATTGTGCTAAGGCACTGAACAAAATTGGGATAGGCCTAGAGGAAATTGGATCATGAATTTTAGTAACAACTATAATAATGATAATGGTAGTGAAGCGTTTACTCTACCACTTTGAGAAACAGAGTTTGTCCTTGGCACTCTATTTGTATAACCCATTCTCCATTTCTAACTCACCCCTTCCCCATGTGCCTATCATGTCTCCTTTCCACTAATTCCATAAATAATAGCCAAGCTGGCTCCTCATTCATTCTTGCACACTCAACAAGCATTTGCTCAGCACCTACAATGTTCTAGAAACCACACTAGGTATTGGAAATACCGAAAAATGACTCAGATCTACCCCTCAAGGCCTTCCAATTAAAGAGATAAAGTGTTTCTCCCAGACTGATAAAAATTTTAATAAAAAGCTGTCAAGATTCGCAGAACAAAGGAGCAGTGAAAAAAGAAAAAAAAATTTTTGGTAATTTAGGATTAGTCTAGTCTTTATAGTCTTTTCCTCTTTGTGTCTATTTAATAGAATTGGTGTTTGTTGGGTATTTGGAGGGTACCTACTAAAACCATGTACGTGTCTCACTGCATCATATATGAAGGTATATAGGCAAAGGGGGTGAGATGGGAATTCTATAGAAGCTGAAACATGGACAATAAGAATCCAGAACATTAAATCTGCTTTGCTCTCTCTTTTCCCTCCCCATAAAGGCTTCCCTAAGAGTCCCTGTCCAGTGAGTTAACATCATTAATTTTCTTTTGTCACACATGTGCATAAGCATTGCCCATCTGTTTCTGTATTTTTCTGTTTACTTGATTTTAGGATTTACACAATGATTACAATAGCAATAAAAATAGCAAATATTAGTTACACACACTATTCTCCATGCTTTACATGTATTAGCTTATTTAATGCTCACCACCACAACCCCATCAGGCAGATTCTAGTACACATTTTATTTATCCTACAGATAAGAAAACTGAGGCACAAAAGAGGTAGACCAGTAGACCAGTTACCCAAGGTCACACAGCTGTTATGGTTTTATGCCCAGCGCTTGCCCTCCTCTTCAGATGCCATATGGCTTCTGTTAGCATGTGAGTAGCTGCCTGATTGTATTGCTGAAGGGCAACCATGTGTAAGGATCCTTTAGATGGTGAATATTGAGCTTAATGGAAGAAACACCCAATCTGAAGTCTTACTCTGGTGAAATACTAAATGGTTGAGTGCTCCTGGCTAAGTTAGCTAACCTCTCCGTAATTTATTTTCAAGATCTGCATAATGTTTCTCTTCTCACTGTGTTACTGTAAATGTGAAATTAGCTAACAAAGAATTAAGGGTGACCAGAAAAATACAAAACAATGGAATATTTAACAGCCTTTTAAATGTCTTACTGTTTTTATTCACCAAAAACAGTCATATTCAAATTCTTATGTTCCACTGAGAAATAGAATATTCAGCACATTTTAAGTATACTGTAAATTTTTAAGGAGTACATTCAAATTTCTTCAAAGTGAATATCTTAGAATTTGTCAGTCTGTGTTGGGGGCATTATATGAAAATGAATAAAGAGCAAAATTCCTATTTAACTTCTGAGCCAGAACGTTTGAAGAGGTGAAGCTTCTTAAGGCAAGTCAGAAAAAGCATTACAAATAAGTATCCAGCCAAAGAGAACTCTGGGAGAAAAACATGAAGTTAACAGAAAAACATCAACATCAAGTCAATAGGAAAGAATGATAGTAAAAGCTCACTAAGCTTTGTTTATAAGATAGAATGTGATTAGGGCTTCAGAATTCCATGAAAAACGTTATCTTCATTCTAGAATAAAAAAAGGAGTATTGTGTAAACCAGGGGTTGCTTGGCAGATTGCTGATGATAGAAGACTGTCAACAAACCTCTGAGTCTGCAAGAATGTTTTCCAATTCTTCAAAAGTGCTGTTTTAAGAAACTTCTTTTTTATTTTACTAAAAAGCACAGACCGTAAGACTGGGTAACTAAATATTAGCTAGGAAGTCTTTACCATGTATGCATGCACGTGGCATGGGTCTACATCATTTTTTCTGGAGCCAAAATAACTCACCACCTGACTATGTCACTAACACCTGTTCTACCTCACTAGTAGATGACAAGTGAAAAAAACGCATAATGCAAACAATTTGAAATAGTCTTCCAACAAAGAGACTTCAAGATGTGGCATCTCTTTACAAACCTTAATTTAGAAGTACAAGTTTTAAAAATAAATAACATGTTTGCTTTCTATTAAAAATAAGATATATCAGCTCTATAATTTTCTCTTAGAGGTAATACTTGTGGAGATGACCTTTTCTTGCTTAAAATAATTTATTTCAGAATTGCAATTACTGTGTTACCCCAGCATTCTCAGCTAGGATTTGTAGCTGCATCAATTTCTGTTTATGCCAAAGTATATATTATTTCATTTTTACATTGAATTATGTCCTTTTGCAACAAAATAGGTACAAGCATCTCTACTGAATGTTAGAAGGATGCCATGAAACAATAACAAAAATCAATACAAGAAACAATAACACAAATCAATATGAGCCTAAGTCTGAATCTCATAGTATAAAAGATTTAAAATCTAAGTAATAAGAGATTGGATATACATTTTCTATTTTAAAAAAATGTAAACAGTTTGGGGGAGGGGCATAAGCGGAAATGGGTCAACCTTTCGGTATAATTTCTAATGACCTCTGGAGGCATCCAGCCTACTGCTGATTTTTTTCTTAATCTGTTTTACTTTTATTCTCAATCACTTCTTCACATCTACTTCATATATTTTCAATTCACTGTAGTCTGAAATTTGATCTGGGCCTTGCTGTCAACATTTTGTGTTTGTTCTGTTCTACAAATTGGCGAGTTTCTTCCTCCCTCCCTCCCTCTCTCCTTTCCGTCCTTCTTCCTTTTTAAATTTTGTTTTAACATTGTGCATATATAAATGGATAGATTATAAAAGAAAGACCAGCCGTGGTGGCTCACGCCTGCAATCCCAGCACTATAGGAGGCCAAGGTGGGTGGATCACCAGAGGTCAGCAGTTCACAACCAGCCTGACCAACAGGGTGAAACCTCGTCTCTACTAAAAATACAAAAATTAGCTGGGCATGGTGGTGGGCACCTGTAATCCCAGCTACTCGGGAGGCTGAGGCGGGAGAATTGCTTGAACCTGTGAGGCAGAGGTTGCAGTGAGTTGAGATCAAGCCATTAGACTCCAGCCTGGGGGACAAAGAGCAAAACTCCGTCTCAAAAAAAAAAGAAAGGAAAAGAAAAGAAAGTCAGCACACTAATGTGTGCATATTGCATCCATGTTTTTACCATTCATGTTGAACCAAATGATTAAAATAAGACAAAAAATTAAAAAGTAAGATGCTGTGATTTGAGACGAAACTGTAAGAAAATGTGTTAGTCTCTCCATGGTGGCCGAAGTCCATTAATAGGTGATGGTAGGAATGTCATGCCTCCAGGAAATGGAACAGAAAAATCTCTAGTTTTATACATCTGACTTATAGTACTATTTGTCTCTCATATTAATGATTAATCGAAATTATCAAAGTTGTTGTTCTTTTTGTTTTTCTTTTTGCTTTTTTGAGATGGAGTCTAGCTCTGTTGCCCAGCAGGCTGGAGTGCAGTGGCGTGATCTCCGCTCACTGCAACCTCCACCTCCTGAGTTCACGTGATTCTCCTGCCTCAGCCTCCTGAGTAGCTGGGACTACAGGCGCACGCCACCATGCCCAGATAATTTTTGCATTTTTAGTAGAGACAGGGTTTCACCATGTTGGCCAGACTGGTTTCAAACTCCTGACCTCTCAGGTGATGCACCCACCTTGGACTCCCAAAGTGCTGGGATTACAGGGCGTGAGCCACCACGCTCAGGCTCAAAGTTGTTGTTCTTTATTATTTTCAACTTTTTTTTCGAGCACTAAAGTTATTCTGTCTTTTCTTCCTTTTCAATGCTCAGATATGAAATTAAGCATTGACCCAAATATTCATGATCTAGGAGAAATCAGTTAATGTTCCTAATGAAACTCATCCAAAGAAGCCTAACGCCACTGCTTACAATCACTGTTTGCGTCCTCTCTTCACCTTGCTGCCCTTGCCCCTCTGCTTTTAGGTCTTTACTTGGATGTCTAATGTTAAAAGAAAAATGGGTGCATTTGTCTGCTCTTTGATCACTCATTTTGGGCCCAGTGATAGATGAATGAACAAGGGCACTTCAAAAAGACAGACACTTTTTGTCCAAAAGCAACTCAAGGAGTCTGGGTGTGAAGCTGTTAGATGCATTAAGTACACTGTTTAGCAGATGTGATGGCAAGGAAGTTAAATTAAAGATTCTTTATGACAAAGGAGAAAATAATGTTTTTAAATATATAAGTCATCCCTGTAATCCAAGCACTTTGGGAGGCTGAGGCGGGTGGATCACCTGAGATTGGGAGTTCAAGTCCAGCCTGACCAACATGGAGATATCCCATCTCTACTAAAAATACAAAATTAGCCAGGCATGGTGGTGCATGCCTATAATCCTGGCTACTCAGAAACTGAGGCAGGAGAATCACTTGAACCCGGGAGGTGGAGGTTGTGGTGAGCTGAGATAGTGCCATTGCACTCCAACCTGGGCAAGAAGAGTGAAACTCTGTCTCAAAAATACAAAAATATATAAATAAATAAATTAAGTCAGTCATCGTTGCCTTAAACTATATGTCTTATTTGCACACTCTATTAAAGAGCATATTTATTATGAAAATCAAGATGCAACCATAGTGTTGGCTTTGAATTTTATTAACACCACCTTAAAAGCTGATGTTAAGCTTTCCTGGCCAGCTTTACAGTCTATATTTAACAAAAGATACAGAGAACTGGTTTTCCAATATCATTTTATGTGCAAAGTTCTGTGTTCAGTAAGTAGCTATAAAGTTAGCTCTTTATATTACATGTCAAATTTTCAAAACCATCTATAGATTTTCCTTAGCAACCTGTGTTGCGAATGTTCTTGAGCTGTATCTACAGAAGTGGTGGCCTTTCTCATCGTCTGGCACCGTGAACTCAGGGACACAGCAGACACAGCTATCTTTTTTTGGACTCAAGGTTAGGAAGCATTTGAGAAAGGAAATTCAATAACCTGCTTTCACTGCACAATTTCTTTGCCAGTGCTTACCTTTATTTCTGAGGCTCATACTCCTAGCCAGCTTGCCTAGAGCTAGCTTGTAAAAACACTGCAGAATGTCTACAAGTATCTTGGCCAAGGTTTAGCGGGGCGGTCCCATGAGACATGACTTCTCCTTTTCTGAATCACAGATCTGCAGACACAGTGACTTTAGATTGAGCACACTGGTTTTTCAACCATAACCTAATTGCTGCATATTTCTTGTTGGAACTAAATCAGGAAACACTCAGTACTAATGAATTTAAATTTGGCAGTGGACAAGTGCTACAAATGTCCAGCTACTTATGGCTAATAATTTTGAAAATAAATCAAATGCTTTGAATTTAATTTTACTCTCTGATCTCATTTCTCCAGTATTGATGGAGGTGAGAGGGGGAGGAATGAGATATTAGACGTAAATGGATTTCCCATTTATAATGTACTCTTTAGGTACCATTGAAAAATGGTATATGTGTTATGAGATTACCTGCTTAAAACTAGCAATTGCTTTTCTGCCTTTATAGTACTCATAGTTTAACTTTCCTAAATAACTGAAAATCATTTTTTTCTGTGTGTCAATTATTGTATCGTGCTGAAATATAGCACTGACTTGAGGGACTGTGCTGGTGAGACAGGGTTTTCGACCTTTAGAAAATGGTACCAGACCACTGTGACTTTCATGTTTTACAGCTGCTATTTACAGCTCTTCTCTTATTGTCAAATAATATCATTTCTTGCTCTCAGATTACCTGTCTAAAGTCTCTGCATCCTCACCCCTCATGACTATTTTATTGCTTAAAATGCTGAGTGGCCTAGAAAATTAGAACAGAAAAATGGTAGAACTGTAAAATATGAATAAATGGGCTCTGAGTAGAAGCCTATGTAGCTTCCTATGAGTAAAGTTAAAAGGTTTTATAATATAGTTTTCTGATATCATTCAGTCTTCTAACAAAGACGCATCTGTTTGTTATTCTATCATCTTGGGCTTTGACTGTCTTCTTATTCTCTCCCATGCTCTGTGGCTGAAATGTTAGAATCTCAAAAATCTCTACAGTGGGTTTAGTAGTTTCTTTGGCCACACTTTCACTTACATTGACTTAAGTCAGCTTTTTGGTTACAATTTAAAAGTTATTAAGTTATTTCAATTCATCTTTAAGTAATAGCACTACAGGGAGTACCACTGTTTCAATTCTGTAACTGAGTATGCTCTTTTGAAAGGAAATAAGACATAACTGAGCTTTGTCATTGTGCCACACTGCTTTTCTTTGTTTTTTTGTTATTCCAAACTTACTTTATTCATATTATAAGCTACTGATAAAATAGGATTTTTATTGAAACAAAAGACTGCCTAACCAAACCAACATATTCAAAAGTGAAAAAGTCTAGATTGGATGAAATAAAGTAAATAAGTAAGCTATAAGCATCTTCTGTTAAAGGAATTTTGGTAATAATTGAATTTATTTATTTAATATACATATGAGAAATTCAGATACTTTTTTATTAGTGCAAAGGAATAAGATCTATTTCTATTAAAATTATTTTCTTAGTTGTTTTCTATCATGAGTTCTTTGGGACAGAAACAGAGATAAAAATATGTACATTTGTTATGAAATCTTTAAAAATTCAGAGCATGGACTTTTTAAAATATAGAATTAATATTAAAAAATGAAGATAATGCCAAAAGCATTATTTACTGCATAGAAATTACGATCACAAATTCCATAAACATGAAATAAATAAATCATTTCAAAATTAGGAACAAAATTCTCCGCGGCATTGTAATTAGCTGACCTAATACTTTCAGAGGGAAAAAAATTTGGTCCCATTTTAGCCATAAGTATTTGCTGCCTTAGCAACTAAATCCATTCATTTAGTGATTCAAGGTTTAGCTCAACTTCTTGGAATGTGTAACATGTGATTTTGAAATAAAATATTAATGTTATTTTCTTTTCAGAAAATCTGAAAAGAAGTAAAACAGAAAAGCAATATTATGAGTGGAGACTTAAGATTCCACCCAAGAAGGACTTTATGAGATATTGATCTGATCAATGTAGATAGGATGACTATAAGGAATATTCATTTTAGGACTTTATCCACATTTAATCCACAATGTAAACTAAGCTAAACATAAAATTACCATTGTATTATTGGTCTGAATGAAAGCTTCATACATTAATTCTTAGTGTTGTTTCCAAGTCTTTAAATTATTGAGACATTCTTTCAACTAAAAAAGAACATTTTTTTTGTAGTGAGATATATTTTAAACCAAGCTGGAAATGAGACATATAAATATGTAGTAACAGGCAGCTAAAGCCTTACCTGTTCACCACTAATGGAGTAAAAATGAGTTAATGAACAGATTTTGGCTCCGTGGTATCAGAGAACTGTGCAGCCGAATTTATTTATGTCTGAAATAATTTGAATTTGCTATTTGTTCTGGTATTATGCAGCCACAGTTCAAAAAAGACAACATACTAAAAATTATGGGAATATTAAATCATAAGCTTTGTGGAACTGGGAAAAAGACAGTTTTCATAGATACTCTTTATTCAACTTTGAACAATACATCATTAGATAACTTTATAGAAAATTGTTATGATTAATAATTTCTGTCATATTTCATTTAACTACTAGTTTTAGAAAGATGAATCTTAAGAGAACATAAAAGAAATGAGAATATGTCCATTTCTGTAAAAGAGGAAATTTTGGCTACATGATCTCTGAAGATTCTTTCCAAGGCCAGTGTATCTACCCTCCTGTGTTTTTATTATTATAAAGTACTAAAGAATGCTAGGAAATTTGCAACAGCTTGTTTCCAAGATTACTTAGGGGTTGGGATTTATTATTTCTAAAAATTGTAACTTCCTCAGTATGTTCATATAATTTACAGCACTAATCCTAGTCTTACAGAATTTAATAAAGTACACTGTTCTCTTGAACCGTATTTAAAGGATGAAGCCAAATATTTTCTTTTGAAGTTCTTAAAGTGTTTTCCCATCATTCAGATTCTTTCCTATTTCTGTTCTGCAGTTTTTACTCCACTTTAAGGAGAATCTGCTATCAGGATGAAACCAAATTCTTCTAGTCAGTGCAAATCTAGAAAGCTTCCTCTTCTGGCTTTAGGTTGCCATAAAAAGAATCCAGTAGAATTGTCACCTACACCTTAACCGCACCCCTATAATAGGCCTGTAACAAATACTTCTGCAAGTCATATTAATAGCAAGGAAACCAAGATGTCTGCCAAAGTTCTCACAGGAAGCTAGTGGTGAAAGAAGGAATAAAAGCCAGGCTTTCAGGGCACTAGTGAGGCATTCTGTGTGGTCTTCCACACTGCCTCTCCTTTGAACTTTTTCAATTCAAAAGCCAAAATACCATAGCTAAAATGCCACCAAGGATGTTGGCAGCACACACCCACATATGATCAATTTCCTTGGTCTTTCTTCTGACACTATCCAAACAACTATTGTCTTAGAGGGCAAGATGAATATTTTGAGGATATAATGAAGTCAAACTCCTAAGAATCCCAAATTTTCTCAGCCCATGTTGTCCTTAATGATACATACCATGGCCATCATCCAGGAATTCTGTGATGGTGGCTGAAGTGCATTTGGACCAGGGCTTAGACGCATCAATGCTGGTAAGGATGGAAGACATTAAGCGCTTATCTTCTGTGGAACCAAAGGTCTCTTCACAGAATTTGGAATCGTCATGGGAGAGGCCAAGTAGATGTCCTAAGGGAGAGAACAGAGGAAGTACAAAAGA
This sequence comes from Aotus nancymaae, assembly GCF_030222135.1. NCBI lineage: Eukaryota > Metazoa > Chordata > Mammalia > Primates > Aotidae > Aotus > Aotus nancymaae. The sequence goes on from NW_026988435.1 coordinate 30,550,282, forward strand.
TCTATGACTGTGTATTTCTATTTTTCTGTGATAATTATGCTAGGGCTTGATTCCCCCCACCCCCATTGTAGATGAGTTCACTTTAACTGAACTCTTAGGTGAGAACCTGAAGACTGGACCTCCAGAGAAATAAAGTTCATGTAGTTAGTATAGCAATTACTTTGGGTGAACATTTCAATGGAAACTGAAAAACTAAAAGAGTAGATGTTCCCATAATTCATCTGGATCACATATGCTTAATGACATGTGGAAACAAAGCCTTATTTAGAATCTAGCATTTGTGAGACAATTGTGGGATTACGTCATAGCCCACACCACATATCATTTTGATTGTCTTGATTTTCTCCCTCCTCTGATCAAGCCCCATGAGACCGAAGTGCACTTGCTCCCATATACTGTTGAAGCCTCTGTATTGAACCTAGTGCTGTGCAAGTCGCAAACAATTAATAGATGGTTTTTGAATGTCAGGGACTTATTTTATTAGTCAAATAAATAGGTGGCTAATATAAAGGAGGACTAGGGGAGACAAAGAAGAGAAGTGAAATGGGGAAGTTTCCAGTTTCATGCAAAACTAAGCTTGCTTCATCTGTTCATTTCTTTTAGTGATTTACTGAGTTTTGAATGTTTCCTATTCTCACAAACATATAGCTCATTTTGACAAAATACCCATTTACATTTTAAAATGTCTAAAATACCAATAACATGGAGTTCGAGAGCTTGAAGAGAGAACACCTTGGTTTCCCAAGTGATTGTTGTGACTGTTCAAAACCACTCAGCCAGGTGATATTTGTGCTTAAGCCTATCAACCATGTTCTCTGCAATCCCAGTCAAGCTAGATATTATTTCACAGAGCCCATAATCACATTCTTATAATCCAAGTAAATTGTTTTTTATTATATAAGATCAATTTTCATACAGTCTAAGGATAAAATGATATTCCCCCAACAAACTTAAAATGCTATTTAAAACATCTAGGACAGTAGTTTGAGCAGTTATAAACTCTAAAATATAGACAGCAAATCATCCTAATAGTGTTTTTAACAAAGCTTTCTAGAATCATACACAAACCACTGAAACGAATGTAGAAAACACTATAGCAAACAGATGACTACATTCTTCTTGGGTTCTTGAATGGCAAATGCAGAAAACTTTGGCCATCCTAGCAAAAGAGTCCAGTGTGCACCAATAAAACCCAACAGAGATGAATCTTCCACTTTAGATTCTGACTACTTTGGGCCAACTTGTTAAATCACCAACACCTCATAACAAAATTGTCCACTGAGCAACTGACTGCTGTTATGCCTGAAATTAAGTGGCTAGGGCTCAGTGACCTTCCAAGTCTCCACATTTTTATGTCATTTATTCAGATATTTACTTCAACAATATTTACTAGGCTAACAAGTTTTCTCTGGGAAGTCCTCCCACCACCATTTAACATTTTGTTTGGTCAGTAGCATAAACGTGCATGATAGTCTATGTAGAAAGTATGTCCTAATTAACATGCAAAGGAAGTTAGCAAGGACTCATCTGAGTTTTGAGTGGTTAGTTGAGTTTTTCAAGGAACTCATTGCTTGCAGAAATAAAAACAGACTATTTTATTCATCTACTATTAAAAATGACTTAAAGTTACTTAGTACATGAAATACATGTTGATAATGCACTCTGCACTCCCTGAACTTTTCCAAGATAGAAGATTTATCAACCAACACTGAGGGACATGTGTGGAAATTTCACACTTGAGTTTTTTCCTCTGACATAGAAGAGAGAGAAGAACAGTGTCCCCAAGTGACCTCTGCAGCATAATATGTATTTGAATCCAGGTTTTATACTTAACAAACATGACCTTTGCATTCTACTTCATAGGATATTTATATTTATTTAATGGAGTAATAGTTTTTTTCTCCAAATCTATATAAATACAGAGCACTTTCCATATTTTTTATTATTATATCAAGAGATTTTCACTTCATTTGGAGGGTAGATTTTAGAATTCTGATTTAAAATATAGGCCACACAGCAGACACCAAATTCACTTTGAGGGGCCTGAGAAAGTACCTCAATTTTTTCTTTCAAACAGAGAGGTGAAGCATGTAATTTTAAAGGTTTCAATTATGTAAGCAAGTCAATTTAATTTTTAAATATTTTGGCATCATTTATGAATCTTTTGGAATGCTATTTATATACTATTATGACTTTTATGCTCCCAAAATTTATTCATTTTCCACCATAGCTTAATTGCCACTGAAGATGAATAGAAGAAATTCCACTGGAAAAGACTGCCATTCAAGCATGAACAAATCTTAGTTTCACCTCAGCAAGGGGATATGAATTTTGTAAGATCTCCAAAAGTCAGGCAGAAACAGACTGCTTAGAGCCAACTGAAAGAGATCAACTCTTTGGAGGGTGAACGAACATTCCGTCCTCCATGAAGAAAGCCTGACAGCTGTCTGGGAGAAGCATGCTGTCTCATAGGCAGTGAGAGTCCTGGGCAATGTGAAGAACACTTAAGCACCCAAAGTAACAGGCAGCCAGTTCCAGAGTAGCTGGAACCAGGGCATGGCGAGAGACCCACGTGACTTCCCTTCAGGAGCTGGACAGGATATGAAAGGGAAGATCAATGTGTGGGATGTTTGGATGCTCTTCAGGAAAGACGTGACACACATTCTAAAGACTGCAAACAGCAAAAGGAGTGGTATGAGCCCCCAAGCAATTATGCTAAGACATTGACTCTTAGTTGAAATCAGCCTTGAAATAGCAAAAGTCTACATAAGTATAAGCACTTTTGAAGGAGTGCTCACAGTAAAGACAGCACACTATGATACTGAAAGCTAGCCACCAGAGAAAATCCAGAATCCTGGGAATTTAAGATACAATGTCACAGCAGACAACTGTGTATTTCAAGTAGGGATTGTGAAGGGGAATTGGAAAAGCTAATAGCTTTGAAAACATCTGCCTTTTCAGAAAGAGTTTTTTCATAAATCATTCACAGAGATGTTTAAAATGAATGGTGTGGTTTATAGATGAAGAATTTCTTGGACGAGCAGACCTCAGGAGCATTAGCAGCAGATAGGATTAGATATCCCTGTCCCAGGGAGTAAAACAGCACATGAAGAATATAAAAGAGTGTGAAGAAAATGTGTACAATGCCAAAATTAATTTGTTGTTTACATCAAATTGTATTTTATGATGAGTTTTTAGAGCAATACAGAGCAACAGAGTTAGTTGAGGGTGAGGTTTTAGAGGAGGCAGGGGGATAGAATCCAGAAATCCATATAGAATGGCAATCCTTCCCCTTGGAAGGAGAAAGATTTCTTTTTGGAGAGTCAGTGTTGCAAGAGAAGGGTGGGGAGGACTCAAAGCCATTTTGACAGAGATTTGAGAAAGCTCCCTCAGTAAAATAGGACATGAAACTCCTAGCGAGAGAAAAGGCGGAGGTGGATTTAGAGGTAACTATCTGCTGTCAGGATTTAAAGCAGGGGTAGTAAGGTCTTGATTTAGGGAAGAATTAATATTTGTGTTTAGGACCACTTATAATCAGCAGACATCCAAAAGTTCTAAAAGAAGTTTGCTTGAGCAATTTTGATTACAATACTATCTTTCTCAGCTATCTTTAATACTTGATGATGTAATTGGAAGTTTGTCACCTAAAATCCTGAGGCAATTAAGGACCAAGCACACTTGTGTAATAGATGTACTTGTTAATTGCCTCTGTATTTATATGTTAAATAAGATTTTAACTGGGAAGGGGAGACAGAAGCCAGAGTGAAATTCAGAGAATAATGCAACTGTCTAATCCATGAGTATTTTCCAAGGGATAGATGCCTCAGAATTATATTTTTCTTTTTTTTGAGACGGAGTTTCTTGTTGCCCAGGCTGGAGTGCAATGGCAAGATCTCGGCTCACTGCAGTCTCCACCTCCCGGGTTCAAGCACTTCTCCTGCCTCAGCCTCCTGAGAAACTGGCATTACAGATACCCACCACCACACCCGGCTAATTTTTTGTATTTTTAGTAGAGACAGGATTTCATCATGTTGGCTGGGCTGGTCTTGAACTCCTGACCTCAGTTGATCCACCTGCCTCGGCCTCCCAGAGTTCTGGGATTAGAAGCATGAACCACTGTGCCCGGCCAGAACTGTATTTTACTGTTTGAAATAATTAGTACAAGCTAAGGTGTAAATTGTGTTAGACATTGTTGATCTATTCTTAATAGATGTTAAATCATATCTTAAATACAACAGTCATGCTGAGTGTCTGTCAGCAAGTAACATCAGAAAGGAGTTTATTTGAATTAATATAAGAAAATAAGTATAATGATAAATTATGTCAGAGCAAAGTCTATAGGGCTGAGAGTTTGAGTTACATTATTAGCTCAGAAATAGCAAAACAACTTTTCCGGCATGAAAATCCTCTTTTTGAATTGGCAAAGGGATAACATTTTACAAAATTTTATCTTTGATATTCCCAGTACAGACTTAAAGAACACCTTGCTTTCTAAAATTTACAAGAGAATATGGTGTTAGAAAATCTGTGATAATGGGCAGCTAGATGAAGACACATTGCTTAAAAGGAAACTGTTGGTTCAGCTTTTATTCAACTCAGGTATTACTGTACAACTAGGGCTGACTTATAACATTAACCTCAGGAAGGAAATTGGTTGTTTTTTTAAACTTTGGTCTGCAAATTAAACAGAATTTCAAGCTCTTGTCTCCTGATCCCAAACTGACCAATGGTCAAGGGGACACAGTACCACATCCTAAAAAAATGTCACAAGAAGCTCTGTAATGTGTTTACTTGGGAAAGCACTGCTCAGATGAAGCATCTGTTTCTTAATGAGGTCATGTTTTTATTTTACCTAATTTTCCAGCTGGGATTATGGAGGTGCAAGGTCTTGCCAGGGGTTGAAAAGTGAGTCAATAGCTCGCATGGGATCAGAATCTAGAATTCTTGAAGAAGGGAAACATGAGATCCAATAATTCGATCATACATGTTTATTCAAACACAAATCTTTACATAAATGTGATAAAACTCTTGAACTCCCATTTCAAAATGTTAAATATGAATGGTAAATGTGGTATCAATTATGTAATTTGGAAGGAAGAAGCTCTAACTTTTTCACCTTATAACTAGCTGTGTCAATATCCTTTTGAATCCATTTCAGAATTATATCCTTTAAAGTAAAAACTGTCTAAAAAAACTTTCTGGAAGGGTAGAAACATCTTGAGCTCTGGAGCCAGATGGATTGGGTTTGAATCTCACTTTAGCAGTATATTAGTTGTTGATCTTAGGTTTAGAAACTACCCTGTGTGTTAGTTTCAATCTCTCTCGGGTGACACACTAATAGTACTTACCACATGGCATTTTGTAAGAATTAAATGATATGAAACATGCAAAATGATTAGCATATGTGCTTGACATATATCAAATATATACTTACCTCATGGCATTTTATAAGAATTAAATGATATAAAACATGCAAAGTGATTAGAATATGTACTTGACATATCAAAGAACCACTGATTGTTAGCTAACTTTATTGTCCTCATTGATATTCTGGGATTGTTGGATTGTTATATACTTTTACTTATGAGTATTCTTGTTCTCAGTGGGGTGTGTGTGTGTGTGTGTGTGTGTGTGTGTATGTATATACACATACATATATATATATATATATATATAGAGAGAGAGAGAGAGAGAGTCTTGCTCTATCACTCAGGCTGGAGTGCTGGAGTGCAGTGGTGCTATCAAAGTCCACTGTAACCTCCATCTCCTGGGTTCAAGTGATACTCATACCTCAGCCTTCTGACTAGCTGGGACTACAAGTGCACACCACCACCCTTGGCTAATTTTATTTATTTATTTTTTACTTTTTGTAGAGACAGGGTCTCACTATGATGCCAGGGATAGTCTCAAACTATTGGGATTACAAGCATGAGCCACCACACTGACCAACAAACTTTGATATTACTAGACACTCTTTATTCGGGAGGGAAGAGGAAATTTCCTAAATATAAAAGAAAAAAACATCACTCAGCAAATGGTGATAGATTTACTTTTTATGCTGCCTTCAATTTGCTGGTTTCCACACGTGGCAGATAAACTATAGGTTTCCCCCTAGAGAAACATGAATTGGAATTAAGTTTTTAAAAAACTGATGATAGACACAAAATCTCTCAATATTGCTCAACATATAGAAAAACGTATTCTCACATGTCATCTGGGGGCCAAGAAAGACATAGTGTGGCTTTGCTCCAAACTGCTTGTTGATTAAAGTGATGGGTTTGCAGGTAAATATCAAGTTTAATTCTAGTTTCCTTCTCACTTCACATCTTACAGCCAGTCTGGACATCTGATTCTGTGTACTTGGCTTTGGTCTGTGGTGTTTCAAGAACCTCTGCAGCTTCTCAAAATACAGCCATGTTTAATCTAATCATCTACAGGAACAGAGTCACACGCAGATCAGCACAACCAGAGAACACCTTTTAACCACACCAGAACACAGGCAGCTTTGCTGTTGTGTCTCAACCACTTCCTAAGTCTCAGCTGAATATTTGGTCTTGGCTTTTTAAGTTGCCTGAGTTTAGCTTAGGAAGCACACTGGGGTCTTTCACAGTGGAGAGATTCACTTAGTGCATTTTATAATTAACTACTATAAAGCAGAGCTTTGGCATGTTTGCAAATTATGGATTTCATTAGTCTAAATAAAATCAGATTGTTCCTCCTAGCATATTAGAAGCTGGCCCAACATCAATAAAATTATTGTTTTTAAGAACCATGTGTGCAGCAGGTGAAATCTTTATTATTACAAGTCAATAATAAAAGTTTGACAAGTTAAAATATAAACTCAAAATGTAAACTTACATTAACTTGAAAACTTTCTGCAGTTCACATTTGGATTGTAAAGTGGCTGTAAACACATTCCTGCCTCCACTCAAGGAACATGGATGGGGACTGTGTTTTTGATAGTTTGAAGTGACTTTCTAAAATGCCTTAGCAATTTATAACATTCACTTGCATATAACATAAGAAGAAAAGCAATTTATGACTGCCTATCCAGAGTCGATGTCAATCAATATCCATCTTCCAGAAGTCCGTATTGGCATCAGTTGATTAGTTACCTTCATAATCTAGCTGCTTTTTTGAAAAAATTAGCAGGAAAAATGAAGTGTTCTAGTTATCAAATGGTACATGATAAAAGTAACTTTTCATAATTGTTCACTTTTAACCTATGTCATTTTGACTTTAAGTAATCTAATGCCATGGATAGAAATGGTGCCAGATAGAGACTTTAACTCTGCCTCTATTTACCTTATGTGTTAATTCTCAAGGTAAGTTTTTTTTTTTTTTTTAGGTGGGAGGCTCACTCTGTCACTCAAGCTGGAGTGCAGTGCTGTGATCATCGCTCATTTTACTCTCTATCTTCTGGCCTCAAGCAATCCTCCCACCTCAGCCTCCCGAGTAGCTGGGACTACAGGCATGCACTACTATGCCCAGGTATTTTTAAAAAAAATTTTGTAGAGGCAGGGTTTCCCTATGTTGCCCAAGCTGTTCATTTTCAAAGAAAATTTCAATTCCATTTATTTGTGTACAATATATATATGACTTTCTATTTTAAACCACTATGAAGAGAAATAGGAAACAGTTGGGCACGTCCATGAGAACCTGTAGGTAGGTTAATGAAAGTGTTTTTCTTGCTCAAATATATCCTTTTACTGCTTATAGAAAAAATAAAGTAGAAAAATTATGAGAACAGCCTGGGAATCCTCTCACAGCTTGTGTTTTGAGCATAGTAACACATTCACACTGTTTGCATAAAGGAAATTACACATTTTGGAATGAGGCTCAAGCAAATTAAAAACAGTGGAAAACTGAGCATTCAAAACATCATTTTCATATACTCAACTTCCAAATCTAGAAAGTCGCAAATGTCTAGTAAAAAGAAAGAGGGATGGTGATACCCCATCTCTACTAAAAATACAAAAATTAGCCAGGCATGTTGGTGGGTGCCTGTAATCCCAGCTACTTGGGAGGCTGAGGTAAGAGAATCTCTTAAACCCTGGAGATGGAGGTTGCAGTAAGCCAAGATGGCACCATTGCACTCCAGCCTGGGCAACAAGAGCAAAAGTCTGCCTCAAGAAAAAAAAAATACCATTCAAGACATAGGTATAGGCAAAGACTTCATGAAAAGCAATGGCAATATAGCCAGAATAGACAAATGGGATCTAATTAAATTAAACAGCTTCTGCACAGCAAAAGAGACTATCATCAGAGTAAACAGGCAACCTACAGAATGGGAGAAAATTTTTGCAATCTACCCATCTGACAAAGGGCTAATATCCAGAATCTACAAAGAACTTAAACAAATTTACAAGAAAAAAACAACCCCATCAAAAAGTGGGTGAAGCATATGAATGGATGCTTCTCAAAAGGAGACATTTATGCAGCCAACAAGCATATGAAGAAAAGCTCATCATCTCTGGTCATTAGAGAAATACAATCAAAACCACATTGAGATACCATCTCACGCCAGTTAGAATGGCAATCATTAAAAAGTCAGGAAACAGCAGATGCTGGAGAGGATGTGGAGAAATAGGAACTCTTTTATGTTGTTGGTGGGAGTGTAAATTAGTTCAACCATTGTGGAAGACAGTGTGGTGATTCCTAAAGGATCTAGAGCTAGAAATACCATTTGACCCAGCAATCCCATTACTGGGCATATACCCAAAGAAATATGAATCATTCTATGAAGACACATGTACATGTATGTTTATTGAGGCACTGTTCACAATAACAAAGACTTGGAACCAACCCAAATGCCCATCAATGAGAGACTGGATAAATAAAATGTGGCACAAATACACCATGGAATACTATGCAGCCATAAAAATGGATGAGTTCATGTTCTTTGCAGGAACATGGATGAAGCTGGGAACCATCATTCTCAGCAAACTAACTAAAGAACAGAAAATCAAATACCGCATGTTCTCACTCATAAGTGGGAGTTGAACAATGAGAACACATGGACACAGGGAGGGGAACATCACACACTGGGGCCTGTCAGGAGGTGGGGGGCTAGGGGAGGGATAGCGTTAGGAGAAATACCTAATGTAGATGACGTGTTGATGGGTGCAGCAAACCACCATGGCACATGTATATCTATGTAACAAACCTGCACATTCTGTACATGTACCCCAGAATGTAAACTATAATTTAAAATTTATAATTTAATTTCAATCTTACCCAAGAGGGAAGATTGCAGGAATTGAGGAGAGTTAGAATTGAGAGCATGGTCAGCTCAGACTGAGAGCTTCACAAGGCAATCCAAAAAGCACAGCACGGGAAACAGACCAGCAAACTGCGCTACCCAACATCTCACTGGCTGGAGGGGCAAGACTGTAATAATACACAGATGATCAGGAAATCTTTTGTCAGCCTATCTTTCCTAAATGTTGAAGGCTTATTTTTTATAACACATGTTCATAATATTTAGGCAAAAAGTGAAATTAAAGAATAATAAAGAGATTAGAAAATAAACTGAATGAAAGCCAGATTCCTTTATGAAAGGAGAATTGAATCCATATTTCCCTACTTCCAGACCTTAAATAGCTCAGATTAGCCCATATGTAATACAAAAAGGAAGTTAAGTAGAAAGTGTTTGATTGGACAGTGAATCACAGGGAATTCCAATGAAATAAACAAAGATGGCCCAACCAAAAAATTTAAGTGGACACCAGGGCACAGTCATATATCAAAGATTTAGGTTTGAGTTTTCCATATAGAAGCCCACATTTCTCAACATTGTTTTCTTGTATAACTACGTCTAATATTCTTGTACTATCGAGAAATGTTTTTACTGTGTGTATACACACACACGTATATATTTAGTTTTAATATAATGTTTGTTCTTATCAGCATCTGGCCTTCTGCCTCTCAGACTGCTGCATCAGCCTAGTAACCCAAGATCCTTGGCTTAGGAATTCAGGAAAGCTTGTAAAGGTGACCCTGCAGGGCTCTTCACTTCAGCCTACTTAACTTGAGGTCAAAGCAGTCCTGAAGAAGCTACATTTATTGCCACAGTGTTTGACTTACAGGGAAATCTCCCAGATGCAGTCAATGTGTGAAAACCAATCACTACAAGAAAGCAGGAGAAAGGAAAGAAATTGCCCTTCCTTTAAGGAATGTGGAATCTTTTCTTTTGAAGAGCAGGATTTAGAGCCCATAATCCTGTGGATGGATGATGCCAACATTCAACTCTGCTGCTTATTCCCATGATTTCTCCCCTCCACCTGTGACGAATCAACTTCAGGGATTTGGAACCTTTCTTATGGGACTCCTCTCACTCTGAATGATGGTGATTAATTACTAGTGCACTTTAAAAGTCTCCTCTATTTAATTACATCCTCTTGAGTATTTGGACTAATTCCTCTTAGTTTCCGCTGCAGATCCGAATGTTGCCTTGAGCAAGTCTCATGTTTCTCCTGCTTACTCACTCAAGCACATAATAGATATGTAATAAATATTGATTAAGTTTCTGTATTAGGCTGTGTTTTTATCAGTAAGGATTAATAGGCATAAATGAGAGACATAATCCCTACCCTGGAGCTTAAATGGCATGTGTTATAAAAACACTTTCAGGTTGACCAGCTCTTCTAGTGCTGCAGAGAAGAGTCATGCCTCCTCATTAGCCCACCTTATAGGGAAGAAATGAAGACTCAAAGTTACTAAATCACTTGTCTGAGATAAAACAGAGAACCCAGAGACAGAGCTGGGACTCCACTCAGATCTTTGACTACTGAAGCCAAAGATGCCTAATTAATAAGACACTGAATTAGTCACAGTGATGCTCTTGGATAGTTATTTACGTTTAGGTTTTATGTTTGTGGTTTTCTGCTTAGGAGGTAAGAAAGGTGTCACGAGCATTAATGTCATGCTTAAGAATTGACATTTACTGAATTCTGTTTTACTGGGGCAATATTGTGAATTATGCAATTACACTGTACCTTGGATTAGAAGTTATTTAACTCCCCAAAGAAAACATAGGAGTTAGAAATGGATGCTTTGTGAGAATATTCTCTGCCTATTAGGAATGTTAAAAAGTAGTTTTAATTCCCATTTAAAAGTTATAATTGTAACCTTAAAACAATCAAAATCTGTTTAAGTCAAAATCTTTTTCTATATATGGCAAAAGGTACAATAATGATCAAACCATGCTTTGCTCCCAAAAAGGTAATGCTGAGTTGATACATACATTTAAAAAGTAAATAAACTATTTAACTAAAAAGCAAAATATAAGTACATGTGGATATAAATAACACCTACTATCCAAACTCTATCCAATTTGTTCCCCAAAACAACTCCCTGAAATAGGCACTAGTATCCCTGTGTTTCAGATATGAAAACTGGAGCTCAGAGAGTTTAAATAATTAGACCAGTGTGACATAGGTAGAAAGTATTTTAGCAAAAATTGAGCTCATTTAGGACTAGATGTTGGAATTAGACAGAAAAAATTAGACACAAACATTGTGTCTAATTCCAACATCTAGTCCTATATGTACTAAGCCAATTTCTCATACGCCTAGTGAACTAAGTCAATAATTAGGAAGCACATATTCTTTAATTTGTGAATATTTTTAGCAATCAACTCAGTCCTATATTTATAGATGTAGGATTTAGATGTGTTCCTTAGAACAAACAAATTAGGTAAGTGAAATTTTAAAGTAAACCCTGTTGAGTGTCAAGCTTGGTTTCATTTGCCTTGCTATTAAGAACCAGACAGAAATATTTACCATAAGCCATTGATAACCTTTGACAGGAGCCTACAATTATCACTGACAATGAAATAAAACATGTTAAATTTCTGTGTAAACTGATTAGCCCTGGATGAGTCAATACTGTTTCCAGTAACTTCTAAGAGGGACATCTCTGCATACCAAAGTTGCCTGTGACAAATTTCATCCAGGGGTCATTTAGGGATGCTTAAAAAGATAGTAAAAAGACAGTAACGGTAGCAAATTTCTCGTGAACTTTTAAATGACACCGTAAGAAGAGAACAACCACTGTGTTGCTGACTTTGCCTTCTCTCTCTCTCTCATATTTGTTAACCCTAAAAGTGCAAATATAAATAAATTAAATCCCCAGTGGTTCATGTGAACCAGGAGAAATCTGGAATTAATTGCGCAGTATTTTGGTTCCTGTTGCAGCTGTTACAAGTGTTTGATTTGGTGAGGGAAAAGAAAAGGCGCTGCATACCGATTTCGTGAGCCACAGTGAAAGCTGCGTGGAGGCCATCATCTTCAATCACAGCACAGCTGCGCTCTGGAGAACATATGGTCCCAACGTCTGCCATTCCCAGGGTGTCACATGAATGATGCCCACATAAATCCTGCCCGAGAGAAAAAAAGAAATCATTAAAATCAATTTACATCCAGAAGGAGCCGCCATACAGCCACTTGCTTACCCCAAATGGCAAGACGGGGATATGTTTACGGTATCACCTGTTCCTCTCTGGAAAGGTTCCAAAAGCAAACTCAAGGCAGAGACTCCTCTAAAGTACTCTGGGACCCAGAAACACAGAAGGATAATGGAACTCAATTACATTTAAAAAGATGTCTTAGGATTGTAGCTTGTCTATTACAATAGCACCCACAGCCTTAACAAAGCTGTAATGCATATACGTCTCAGATCACTTTCCCATATGGTCATGCTTAGGAAAGTCTTAAAATTCTGATGAAAATTCATGCTAAATTTATCAAAATCTGGCATCATAATTTGTTTTCTATTACAGGGGCAAACTGCAACCAGACATCTGCAATAGAGTATAAATTTATTAGGAATTTGGATAGAAAACTAAATTTTATTCCGTAATTCTTTGAAAGGTCATCTTTTACTCACAAAATGAACTATAATTGTATAGATTGTGTCTACTGAAATCTGTGCATTTTTACTCAAAACATTTAATGTAGCATTTCTCAACCTGACAAATCTGCAGAAAATATATGCCATATATAAGTTGTATGTACATGAGTATATACATTTTTTCTGGTAAAAAGTCATAGCTTTTCATAGATGTCATATAATCTTTTAAGAGATTCTCAAATAGGAACATTACCCCACCCACTAATGGTTAAAAATGATCAATTTAGATGAAAGGAACCTCAACAAGCCCCTTAAGATATGAAACATAAAGAGAAAACATAAGCCACAAATTTTGACATGACAGATTCGTGATAAACTTTCCCTTTAAATGCTATTTGAGTATTAATGAACATTAGCATTTCTTGTGCTTGACCACAATTTTCTCTGAAAATTTACTAATAACGTGCCCATTTATATCCCCAAAGAGCAAGATCATGTTTCTAGTAAGCCATAGTTAATAACTTCAAAAGGAATAGTTTTAAACATATATTAATTATTTCAAGACTTTTATTAATTAAAATAAACGTTTATTACATTTTATAAAAGAAGTAGTTTATTAGTTAAAGTAATAAATGTTTCTTATTATACAGCAATCATCTTTGTATGCCTAATTTCCATACTCTCCAGCTTATATAGTAGGAACTCAACAAACGTTTGCTTAATTGAGTTGAATTGTGACCTACAGTCATATGCATTATAGTGCTCCCACATCTTTAGTATGCTGTATGCTAGCAGAACGTCAACAGGCTCCAGACAACCAGAATAAGGCGATGTGACTGCATAACCAGTGCTCCATACTCAGTGGCAACATACTCTTCTAACCCTTTCTTATTTTGCTACATAAAAATCCAACCAAGGTGAAAAGTATTTAAAAGCTCAGTGGTATTCTCTCCTCTTACTATGTTCTCAGGTCCTTATTGTGTTCTGTTTATTATGAGTTCTCAGCTAAGATAAGTTACAGTGTGGCCATCATGTTACTGTAGTTTTAGACAGTGGAAATCTCAGACAAGTAGCCTTGGTTAATCATGTCACAAAACCAACAGCCTTCCAAAGTTTCCTGTGGATCTTCACATGTCATCCCATGGGATACCAAATTACAGCTGTTGCGAACAAATTAGTAGGTTTTCAAATTGAAATTGGAACACACTTTTGCATAATAATCAGTCTTTGAGATAATAATATAGTACAATACATTTTTAACCCCCTCCCCTGAAATCATTTCAGTATCTCTAGGACCAAAAACCTAGGTCATTATGACTTAAGGGAGTTGCTAGACACTGTAGGTTATATCTGTACACAATTTTTAAAAACAAGATTTATGTTTATATCACAATTTGGGGTTATCTTTAATAAAATCCAAGAATTACATATTCCTTTCTTACTCTTTATGAATAAGCTTGGATGAAGAGCCACAGCAAAGGGAAATGGCCCTTCTGTTCTGGATAAAGATTAAACTAGATCCTTAATATCTCTCTGTTTACTGCTAATCAATTGCTCATTAGAGGCCATCAACCCTCCTTGTCATCCTTGAATTGGATTAAATGCATTTGGCCTATTGCCACGGAAATGTGACAAAATCATGAACAGAAGCACTTGTTATTTTTTTAACCACACTGATTAAACTCCTTGACTACTCAGCCACACTATATATTTCTGTACCTATAATTATGTAAACTGGCAACCTTTCTATTTCACTCACATAATTTCAAATCTTAGCAGTACAGTTACAGTTTCAGCCTCAAGATTTATAATGAACATCTGAATTTCCTTGTGAACAATGTTGATTTCAATGAATTAAAACTAATATGCATCAAAATGTTAAGAATACAGCATATCACATTCATGTCTACATTCTGGTGATGATTTCTAACAACATTTATAGGTATAAACCTTATTTGAAGTTTATAGAATACTTTCTTAAATTATTGAATTCTGAGCAGGGGTAAATATATTATTGAGGCAATAGCATATGTATACATATATGTATACATAAATACACACATGCTATTATATATATGTATACACACATATACATATATGAAATACACACATATATATGCTATACACACACACACACACACACACACACACACATACATATATATACATATATAAATCTAGGTCTGGAGGCAGAAGATACCGGAGAGATGTGAATCACATACAATAACATGTAAGAGGTAAACGCATTAAAAGTGCTGATGAAAGCTTATCTGTTTGTTCAGTGTAGATCTGAAAGTAAATCATATCTTTGTCATATCAAAGAAGGCTTGTTTTGTGCAGAATCAGTATTACCATTTTGTGGAGAGTAAGGCAATAGAAGATTTAGTAAAATATCAAGGTTGCAAGAGTATGCAGAGATTTATCCAGTGGTTTTGTGGTATGGTGTTGGCCAGGATACAAGACTGAGACATTGTATCTAACTCAGAAGTGTATTTGTGATGGTCGGCACCACCGACAGAGATTTGATAGAAAGGTCATTGATACTGTGACCATTCACCAGGTATGACCTTTAGAAGGTTATAAATATGGCCAAGCTTGTGATTTATCATAGAATTTTGAAGCTGTAATAATACCCAAGATCTACTGGGTACTTCTTGGGGATGGGATGGGGGATAGAGCCAGCAAAGCATACTGCTTTGAGAAGCAGATGCCCAGAACATGAATGCTGACACAGGTAGATACCATCACAGCTGCAACAACAGCTGAAATGAAGAAAGAATACCTCATAGAGGAGTAAAATAACAGCAACTTTGTTTCTATAGATTTTACCTCTTGGTAAGGGCAAGCATAGAGCACAAGGGTAGAGCATAAAAGAGAGTTTAACTAGGTTTCAGATATCTACCCATCTGTCTACACAATTCTTAGTGAAGAGAGATTAGTGATAGAAGAATTAATCTGGCGTGGTACATATTTTAGTCATAAGTATTACCTACACACACACATGCGTGCACACACACACACAAGCATATTTGTTTGGTGGATCTGGTTCTTAAGGAGTCATTTGCCTTTCTGGCTACCTATCCAGCAATCCCCAATAATAAGGGTTTTAATTTTAGACGTCAGTAGAGACTACATTAATTGGAACTGTTAGGCCAACCATTACAATGACCCATTTTATACAGTCTCTGTCCTTCTCTCTTGATATAACTATGGGATACCAAACACACAGAGCCCACATAGGTTAGGGGCCCAGGGATCCAGGAATATTTATTCCTAAAACAATTATCGTGTGCCTACAGTCTGCCAGACACTGTGCGAAGTGCTGACACTGTGGTAAATAGATGAAATAAGATCTGATCCTGAGCTTTAAGGAACATCATGATCTAAGGAGCTAAACAGATATGTCAAGAACAAAGCAAGCTGTGACTGCCATTATGAACAGATCTTTGAGGGAGAACAGAAGAGGCATTGATGAACTCTCCTTGAGGGAATCAATAAAGGTGTCTCCACATAAGTGAGTGGATTTGATAGCCTGGGAGGAAGAATATTCTGGCAAGGAAAGACTAGTGGAAACACAATGGAATGGTAAAAGGCAGAGTCTTTTTTGGGAATGACAAAAGGTTTGTTGTGGCTGGAACACAGGATCTGTTGAGTCGAGGGTTAACAGGGAAGCTGGAAAGAGTCTGGGCCCAGAGTTCTAAGTCAGGAAGTTTTCTCTGACAAATATGAGGTAAGAAAGGGAAGAAGAGATGGAGAAAATTGGAGACTGGGGGTAGGGGAGTAGATGCTTGACTGAGTCATTTTGGTAAACAGAAATGGAAGCTGGTTAGAGACAATAAATGGAAAGTAGATTGTTTTTAATTCGACGTTGTTAGTAAAAAGCACTGTGTAAATCATTTACATGCTTTGAGACAAAGTTCCTTCATCATTAACATAAGGAGTTTGGTCCGGGTGATCTTTACGGTTTGTTCCAACTACACACATCTTGTCATTAACTAAAAGCATTCCAATTTATAAAGAAATGAAAGCTCTGGGGCATTAAATTACCAAAATCTCAAGCTTGTGCATACTGAAGCTGAAATTGAAACCTATATCTAAACACCCAGAATCCTGAATTTGCTTCACCATGATTTTGCTAAATCACCACTTATGTTATTCTTGACATTAATCTTATCCTTTGTATTCACAATCTGCACTTGGTCAAGCAAATTTCTTTTTTGCAGCAAATAAAGAATAGCCTGGGTTTGTCTCTATGCTATGTTGGAAAAAACTTGATAATTTAGAGGTATACTAAATATGTAAAATACACCGTGAAAGATATTCCAGAAAACAAGAAAATGGAAGTACTGGGTAAGAAAACTTGTGACATCATTAACTCGCCTCCATCTCTCACCTGTCACATCTAATTAGCCACTGTAAGTCACTGTAGTGGTCCTCTATTTCTCATCTTTTCCATTATTCCTTCCTGTCTGAATTATCACCTGAGACTTCTAACTGGTCCCTTTTCCTCCTGTAACTTCCCTATCTACATGCCGTAGTCAGTTACCTTCTTAGAGCACAGATCTTATTAGATTACTCCAGTCCTTCACATCAGCCTTAGCCTGGCATTCAAAACCTTGCACAATACAGTTTCAGTCTTTCTGTCTGCCTTCACTGTACCTTCCTGCTTCATTCTGTCCACTATTGTGTGCATATCTCATGAACATTTTGGCCTCTGAACTTCTGCCCAAGACATTCCCTCTGCTACAAAGAATTTTTACTTACATCCACCTTTTCCTAAAATTTCTTGACCCAGTCTATGCCTCTCAATTCCTAATGCTACTGCTTTAGTTTAGACCACCTTGAGCCTCCTCTTGAAGATTTTTGAAACAGCCTGCTCACCCAGGATCCAGTCCACTACTTAGACCAAAGGGCTCATTTCAAAACACACCTCTGATCATTGATGTCTTCCTACTAATGTTCTTTTCATTGATTGCCATTGCACTTAATTTACAATGAAGACTTCTCAGCACGGTGCAATAGACTGAATTATCTCTTCTCCAAACTCATATATTTGGAGATACGGCCTATAGGGAAGTAAATGAGGTTAAATGAGGTCATGAGGATAGGACTCTGATCAGATAGCATTAGTGTCCTTAGAAGAAGTGATACCCACCAGTGTTCTGTTTGTACGTGCAGGCAGTGGAAAGGCTATGTGAGTACACAATGAGAGGGTGGCCATTTACAATGCAGGAAGAGAGCCTTCACTAGAAATCAGACTGGCTAGAATCTTGATCTTGGACTTTCCAGCCTCCAGAACTGTGAGAAGATATACTTCTGTTGTTAATGCCACACATTTTACAGTATTCTGTTATGGTGGCCAGAGCAGACCAATAGACATAGTGGATAGTTTATTTTTTTTTTAATAAATGGTTGTTTTTATCTTCTCCAGACTAATCTATTACCATTCCCCATTGAACATGATGGTTTGGCAATCTGGTTAACTCCCACTCTTTCTTCAAAATTGAACTCAGATGGGGTCAGCAACCTTCTAATGCACTTCCATAATACCTTACAAATATATCTACTGTAAGAGTCATCATGCTGTACAGCAATTACCATTTCTTTGTCTGTTTCCAGGAATAGATTCTTAAGAAAGGGGCCACTTTTTAAACCTCTGAATCCCTCTCTGCCTATGAGGAGCATATTACATATTTGAATAAACTAGTGATAATACTTTAGTTTAGAGAGCAGCAAACAGGACTGTCTTCTCTGTCTGCCATTTGTTAGCTGTTACTCTAAGAAGATTACCTGTTTCTCTTCATATGAATTCCTTGTCCGTCAAAATAATTATACAATGGTTGCGGATTGTTGAAAGGATTAATTATAAAATAGTTTGTGGCCATGGATAGTACATAAGAAATGCTCAGTAACAGCTGGTTGAATCCAAATCCAATCTATCCATCCTTTGAGGACCAATTCAATTCTACATTTGCAACGAGACCTATATAAAGGTCCATAAGCAGAATTAACTGTTATCTTCCTTTTCCTTTCACAGACTTTGTTTATATCTTAATATGGCATTTATCAGAATTTTCCTAACATTAGAGTGATTGACAGATATATCTGTTTCCTCTCTGCTGTTAATAAGGGACCAGGTATTTTCCATCTCGCTACCTTAAACTACATGAGTCTACACATAGGAGGTGCATATAGGCAGGCACTGAATAGATTTTACCTAACATCCCTCACAGCTTATTGTAAAAATGTTAACTAGAGCTGCTTACTCTGCTACCAGTTTCCCCATTTCTGAGTTATTCATCCTTTTATTGATTAGGATTGACCTATAGGCTGATTCCTTGACAAGGGTTCACTTTTGACTTTAAATGAGATTTCAACTCAAATACGTGACTGAACTGGTCAGTCTAGGCAGCAAGCCAATAAGAAAAAAGCACATCCTTCTCCCTCTTTCAAACTTCTGGTCTTCCTCTAGTGCCCCCTGTTGTCAGAACCAAGCCAGGAACCACTTGGTAAAGGAGAAATACCATGTGTGGAGATCCGGCCCCAGCATTGTAAGGAGGAATGTAAAGAGTTTTAGCTGAGACAGTAATCTATCAACTGGCATATTGATAGTTAATGAAAGGGAATTAAGTTTTTATATTGCGTAATCTCTTGGTTTGATTTCAATTCAATGTTTTCAATCTATGAAAGAGTAAGGTTTTTGCTGCTGTCATGCAGGGGTGGAGGAATGTTAAACAATTTCCTATTTTGTTATCAAGCAGGTAGGCTTTTGTTTCTAAAGAGCGAATGGTCTAAAAAAATGACTGTAAGAGTTTGTCTTTAAAGAAATTATTTTAAAATAAAAGAGGACGTCCGGAACAAGGAAAGAATTCTGGAAAGCAAAATTAAATCCTGGGGAGATTGGATTTCTACTGTTTGATGGCAGAAGTGGTGTGAATTCCAGCATTAGTGCCATTTCAGAATGAAAACGGCTTCTATGCCAGGAAATTGACTGGTGCTAACTCTTTCTAATTAGAATAGTACTGGAGTGCTGGGTACAGTCCTGACAGTGAAGTGTGTTCATTTGATAAATGAATTACTGGCACTATTCTACTGACTTCCAGATGCAACATTCAAGGTGGCCTGAGTTAGTAAACAGAGGTAGAAAACATATCCTCACACATTCGCTTCATGCCTGAAAAACAAGCAATTTAGGAGAAGACATCTGGACCTAAATTTGAACAGGACTCAGAGCCCATCAAAACATGGATTTGATGGCTTGGCGTCTGGCTGCTAAGCAACGTACTTCTTACATTCAAAACAGAATTGTAAAAGTAGAATCTTGGTGCCAACTCTGGGTATTTCTCATTGAAAAGGAAATAGCTCTGAAAGTTTTCTTCAGGCCTTAAGATACCTGATTTTCATGAGCTGGAAGACCTCAGATCTTCTCTCCTCCAGCCTTCTTGTTTTCACATTCTGGAGTATTAGGCAGAGATTAACTTTCCTTTGTGAAATACTCTCAAATGAATGCTGCATAAAGGCCTTGAAATATGTTTTTCAGCCCCCTAATTAGTAGCAGTCTTTTAAATTAGGCACATCTATTTCAAATACACATGCATTTCAAATATTTGCTTCTTGTGAAGTTAGATGTATATACTACAGGGGCAGCCAACCACAAATGAGATTTTCTTTCCTAAAAGTATGCTTCTGGTTGGCAAGGAAACCAGGGAGGGCCCATGTGAAATATTTTCCATGTGTAGACTAGTTTGAAAAATGAATGTCCTTATAAACTGAGAAAAATTAAGATGGACCATTAATTTATTTCTCCTTTGCTTTTTATCTATTTAAAATATGCTGTTAGGTTTCAGACTTCAGAAAAATAGGAACAGTGAACTACCCAAACAAAAAACAAATTCAGAAAAAGCAATCTACAAATCATTGAGAATCACTGCCCTGTTTTCTGGGAAACAATTAAGAACATTATTGGGCAGGAGGTAGGAAGTAACAGACCTTCTATTAATTTTTATTTATTTTAAAATTATGAAATGTGGATTTGTGTTTAAAAATGAAAGTGAACTACTAAAATGACCTACTCCCTTGGAGCAGTATGCTTACAAAAGTATTTCTTCCTCTTTCTTAAGAGAACCTCCTTCCATAAACTCTCCAGAGACTCCTGCTTGGCATCCTCTTGTGATGTAGCAAAGCAAGGAAACCCAGACATGGAAAGTTGCTTACCAAAAATAAAAAAAATATAAAAAAATAAGGAGCTTGGAAACCAAACAAGAAAGGGATAGTTTTACAGAACCTCACTTTACAGAGGAGGCTACAAACGAATGTTCTACCATTTCAAAGACTAATATGTGGAGGAATTAAAAGGTGGCTTCCAGAAAATCACTTAATGAGGAAAAAATTTTTTTCCATTGTGCACAGGACTGAGCACTGCCTGGCTCTCCCCAAACTGCCGCCCTCCAGCATCTTTGTTTACATGTGGTTTACATTAATGCCCCCCTATGAACCACAAGTGTTTCTCTACTACAAATTTATCAACACTTTCCCTTCATACCAGAGGTGTCTTAGTAAAAATAGAAGAATTAGGTAATGAAGCTGTGTGATTCTAAAGTCTCCTGCAATCCATCATGCAATTTCTTATACTTGTTCTGTTTGCTTCATTTCATACCATGATTTTACATCATACTTCAAAGTTTGTAATCTTTTATCTATTCTGGATGGGTCTCAAACACTTAAAGAATGAACTTTAAAAGTCAATTACCAGGCATTGAAGAGGCACAACTTAAAACTGCCAGTCAGAGTAGAGTTGTGACAATTGAGGCTTAGAACTATACCCAAGCCAGGCCCCAAACCAACCCAGACTTTTTGTGTAAATGTCACACAAACGTGGTGGTCAGTGTGTAAATAGATACTGCATTCTCTCCAGAGCCTCTGAGCCTTAAAGATCCATTTCTTTTCTTCCCCATAGCCATCCTTCTTAAAAGGGGGAAATGCTGGGAACACATTTCTTCCTCCTGTCTTGACTCTTCGCCCAGTTCTTCTGCACTGGGGCTTTGGAAACATAGTCATCCAAAACCCAAATATGCAAACGGGATGTGACACTCCCTAGGCGGCGGAGTTGGCCTGGGCAGTGCCTGCGATGCACTGGTGGACTAAGCAAAGGAGCTGTTAAGGAACCTCACAAGTTTGTCCTCTCAGCTGATTGGGTCTCTACACCCTGCTGGCCCGCCCACATTCCTCTCTTCCCAGGAGCTGAGATTTCACGGTGGACTTGTAAGAACTCCATTAGGAATCCAACCTGGAAAAGGATTCCTTTTCCCTTCCCATGTGAAGCAGAAGGGGTTCTAGTAAAAAGGTGTGGACATTTACAAAAGAAGGCCATCGGACAACAGTGACTACTGTGAATGAACCATCAAGGTTGGACATTTTTATTTTTACTGTAAAGAAGACCCATGATCCCAAAGGCAATCTCGTTTTCCTTTCTTTTCCACATTTAACTGTATCATTTCCCCAAGCATTCTAGTGCCTTCTTATGTTTACGTTCCCAAGCCGCAATACCTCAGACTAGATGACATGCAGCATTACTGATTCTTCATGATTACTTAACCAGGTCTTGGCATTTAAGGCAAAATATTCTGTGGGGCTAACCTGAATACAGGAGCAGAGTTGAAGGCTGGTTGGATTTCCTGCAAGAAGCAGTTAAACACATCCACAGCTGCAGGAGGTTTGTGGGAGAAGCAAAGCCACCAGCAAGATCCTCTCTGACCTACCTCCTGATCCCAGGGCTGGGACCCCCGCATCCCGGCTGGACCTACCTCCCGAGTAAACAGGATGGCTGCGTCGTAGTGCTCCTCGTGATCATCTCCCAGCTGGTTGTGTTGGTGCTGCCACTTGCAAAAGTTCTTGAGCGTGGTGGCCGCGTTCTTGCTCACCTCCAGGCTCTTGTCCTTGTCGCCCAGCACCACCACCTTCACCACGGCCAGGCGGATGTGGTTCTCGATGCTGGCATGGCTGTACAGCCTATTGGCAATGGAGGCCAGGGTCAGCAGGTAGTGCTGCAGGCCCCGGCCATACAACCGCGCCATGGACGCGTCAGCCACCAGAAGCAGCTCCACCTGGCGGGCCCGGGAGATGGAGCGGCGCCGCCGCCGCCACCACGTCTGCGGTCCTGGACCCCCAGCGGGCGAGAGAGCGGAGTGGTCCAAGAGCTGAGAAGCCAGTGCTTCGCGTTGGCCCGGGCTGCTGTGTGCCGGGGGACGCTCGCGAGGCTCTGGCGTGGACGTGGGGGTCTCGCAGCTGGCTCGCTGCGGCAGGGCCTCGAAGCTGAAGCCCTCTCGGGTGTAGACGTGCAGGATCCGTGTGGACCCATCCCCGTACACGCGCCCCGTTTCCTCCTCCGCCCAGGGTCCGCGCAGCAGCGGCTTCAGGATGTAGCGCGCGTGCTTGACAGCGAAGAAGCCATCGAGACCCCCACAGAGGTCAAAGACAGCCAGAGAGCGGGGACTGCCGTCCACTGTGCCCCGGTAGAAGCAGTGGCTCCGGTGGCGCCAGGGCGCACTCGTCCCGCCTCCTGCGGGCACGAAGCCAGCAGTGCCCACCGAACCATCCTGCTCCAGGTCCAAGAGGAACCTCCGGCCGCCCGCGTAGACGAGGTAGCCCACCTTGCCGCCGCCGGAGTAGAGTTGGTCGATGTTCTGCACCAGCCCCCTGCTCCTGCGCCGCTGCGCCAGGGGGTGCGGGTGGCCGGGAGGCTCGGTCCCCTCCTGCACCTCCTCCCCCTGCCGCCGGCGGGGCTGGGCGGCTGCTGCAGCAGTCGGAGGCTGCCCGGCTTTATCCTGGGCAGGTGCCGCGGCGGGGCCGGCCGCGGCCAGGGGCAGGCGGAACGCGCACAGCAGCAGGGACGCCCACCCGAGCAGCATAGTGCGCTGCCCACAGGGAGGGGCTGCGCGACGGGGACTTTATGGGTATTTGTTGTTTGCTATGAAGTTACCGGGGCGGGGGATGGGGACACACACACTTGCTTGCAAGGTTGAGTCAAGTGTCGGAGGGAGGGGGCCCGGCGGCAGCGCCAGCCTGTCCCGGCCGCGGTGCCAGCGTGCGAACTTTTCTTTGTTGCTTGGGAAAATGTTTGGATTTGTGCTCCAGAAAGAGGAGGAGGAAAAAAGAGAAAGAAAAGATTCAAAAAAAAAAAAAAAAGTCGGATAGTGGAGATTCAGCATATACGGGAAAAGGAAAAAAAAAAAAACAACAGCAACGAAAAAGCCACCAAATGCAGACACGATAGCTGCTCCAAGAAAAGTAAGGAAGGTACCGCGCACCCGGCTGGCAACTGGTGCGCGCAGCCTCCCGCCCCCGCTCTGCGCTGGACTCGTCGGCTGCGGAGGTTCCAAGCTCCGGGGCCCACTTCCTTTCTTATTTTGTGGGTTTCCTTGGCTCTGCTGGGACCGGGAGGAAGAGAAGAAAGAGAGGGGGAAAAGCCATAAAAATTAAAACAAAAACGCAGTGGGCAGCCTGAGGCGAGCTGGCAAAGCGGCGTGTGTGTGTCCCTCTGGCTGCGGTGTCTTCCTACCCGCCGTCATCCCCAGTCGGCCGCTGCGAGCGCCGAGAGCAGCGCGAGTGCTGTGAAGATGCGAGGAGGTGGAACAATGAATTTATAGCGGCATGCCATCCTGCAATGGCAATTTCAACAATTCGTCACTGCACACTGCCTCTTAAAGGGAGAGCTTCCCCCACCACTCCCACCCTTCCCGGTCCGCGCCTAATCAGACGGGGGAGGGCAAAAGAGGAGGGTGATCTAGGAAAGGGAGACCAAGTAGGAGGAAGGGACTGGGACCCGGAGAGGTGGAAGGAGGGACGAGGAGGAAAAAAAAAAAAGTAATGGAGCAAGAAAAACAGATTTCCTTGGCCACTTTTAAAGCCACACGGCTCCGGGTATGTCTGATATTTCACAACCGATTGGGGTTGGCCAACCTCGGCTTACCTCATCTCCTGAACGGGTGTTTTGGTGTATTTTTAAAGTTATTGAGACGTTTCAAATCTCTCCCTGCCTCCTCCTTGCCTGCTTTTCTCGCCCTCGGTGGGAAGTTCCTGCTGCAAAATTTCCCCCTTTGCACACCGGTGCGCTAGCAGACCGTGCAACTCCATCCACTCGCCAGAGCTTCTCAGCGTCCGTGCGTCCCCTACCCACCGCGTTCCCTTCGCTTTCTCCCCTCTGTCCCGGCACCTGGTTTCTTCCCTCTCCTTTCTCCAGCATCTTCCTGCTTTGACGCTCCCCGGATTCGGGCTCCGGGTGACTAACTTCTCCCGGCCACCAGCAGAGCTGCTGGGCGGTTGGAAAGCCCAGGGCGCTTCCTGGCGCGCTGCGGAGCCCTGGGGCAAGAATGCCCGCGTCCTGGGAACTCCGTAGCTTTGTGTGCAAACGGCGGGCTCCCCATTTTCTCCAGCTCGCCTTTCATCAGGGTCCACAATCTGTCCCTTAATCCTGGCCCACTGGAACTTCCTTTGCTATGAAAACGCAAGGCGAGAAAGAGTTAACTCTTAAAGGGAATTCCGCTCATTTTTTTTCTTCCCGAAACATTTAAAAATTTTGCACTCACACTTTTTACATTTTTGCTTAAATGATAATTAAGTAATAAATTCCTATATCTGTTTTTGTCTTTTCTAAAGCAAGCACTTATGCCCATAGACCTTGACCTACCTTCGTTCTCAGAAATTCCTTTTAGAAGAAAAAGAATACTTTTGGCGGAAGGAAGATTGGTGCTTATTAGTACGCGGATGGCATTATCACTGCTACTCATTTTCTCTGTCCTCTTTGTTTCCTCTAATTATCATTCTAAGAAGGGAGAAGGAAAACCCGACGACTTTCTAACCAATACCTGGTAAGGATTAGAAGGTCTACCTACACTGAGGGGTAAGAGCTCCGTCCATCCCCCAATTATGCTTCAGGCTAATTAACTAATGCACCAGTGAAAAATGAATGTGGTGTAATTAGCACATTTCCATCTTTTTCTGCGTTTAACTTTGGTGATGCTGGGAATAGCAGGGCGGGTGCCTCAATGGTTCCCACGCTGATCACTTTCTCTGGGAGGGAACCATGAGAGTCCAGGGCTGGATGGAGGTTCTTGGAATGGCAATAATTTCTGGAAGGATTACAGAATTGCCCGACAACGATGCCCATTGCCTTGTGCCTGGAACACCCTCTGGAGTCATGTGAGAGGCTGACATAACATTTTGTTTTAACTTATCATTGGGGCCTAGGACATCCAACAGCCCCTGATGGGTTCTGACATACATCAGGACCAGGGGGGAAGTTAACTATTGCTGAAGGCCATTGCTTGATAATTCCACAATGCCTCAGCCTCTCAGTGGCCAGTTGCCCCAGGCCCATGCTGCCAGCTGGATGGGTCAGGATAGGAGGTTTCAGCAATATTCTCTGTCCCACCAAGGCCTTTGAGCCTTGGGTTAACCATTCTCTCTCCCGTGGTCCTTGCTTTGCACCTACGAATAGCAAACTTTATATTTTTAACCAGTTACACTGAAAAAAGTCTAATATTTGGCACTAAAAGCCATTTGTAATACAACCTTGGTTCAGTAAATTTAACCATTTTGTCATTGTTCATCTCAAAGAATCATTTTGATAGACAGGCATTTTAGGTGTCAGTGGTTTTAATTTGTTAATTACAATTCTTTTCATTCACAGACAGATTTGTTATTTAGGATTTCAGGAAATTACAGCAGATTTTCTTTTCTTTCTTTTTTTTTGTTTTTTAGATGGGGGTCTTTCTGTGTCAGGATGGTCTTGAACTCATGGCCTCCAGGGATTCTCCCACCTCAGCCTCCTGATTACCTGTGATTGCAGGCATGAGACACAGTGCCAGCTTGAATTTTCTTCTTAATGAAGCTTTTCTGCTCTTTCACAAACACTGTGCTGAATGCTGAATCGGAATTTTATGCCTTTATATAGTGATATATGTAATCAGTTTATTCAAATGTTTAGAAATACATGGTGAGAACAGCATAGACACAGATAAAATTCCAAACATGAATATCAAGCACAAAATATTTACTAGAGTCACATATTCACAAGGAAATAAATGCTAAATCTTATGAATACAATGAGTGAATTCTTACATCTCAGAAAATGTCTCTAAATTTTTTTTAGAAAGTAACTTGGAGACTTTAGAAACTTCATTTGGTAGTATTTTTAAAATATTACACTAGTGGATTAGGATGAGCTGCTATGTTGTGGAAAAAATTACCATCTGTCAGTCCAAGAAAGTAATTTGCACTGGATAAAAGTAGCTGAACTTTTTATTTTTACAGTAGAAAGAAAAAATATTTTTCTTTAAGTAGACTAATTGCTACTTATTCTAAGTAACAATTTTATTTGTGCATATTTAAAGAGAAATTTCCACTGCATTTATAGAGTATTATGATCACAAATACCACTGATATATGACTTTACATTTCCCAAATGGAAGAAGGACTTACTACTCCAGAATGTTAGAATTTATCTTGGAGATCAGGTAGGGCAACTTCCTCCATCTAAGAGTGAAAAGCTGAGACCTAGCGCCCAAAATGGCTCGGCTGTGAATAAAAAGTCCACTAGGGGCCAAATGTCCTGAAACCTAAATCTCCCAGCCCCTAATTGGGCTCATTCTACAGCATTTCTTACAATGTATCCAGTTTAACAAATATCTATCAATGTTCTACGGCAAAGTGCTTTATGAGGCTCTCTATAGGCATGAGAAGATCAACAAGTCATGAGTAATGTTTGGAGGAAGCTCACAACTTAGAGATGGAGCCATTTGTGTAACAGATGCACAGAATGCAAACTGGAAAATGCAAATATAGAGGGAGAAAAAGCAAGAGAATAACTCCTGCAGGTGCTCTGAGCCCTGTATTTTCAATATAGCTCCACGCCGTAGGATTTGTATACCCTTTAAGTAGTATTTTCTCAAATTTCCATTTGCTAAAGTGTCATTTCCTACTCCCCACCCCAAACTATGATTTTAATGGTAAGAGTGAGGAAATACCTGACAGTAAAATATTCCCTTCCAGCCAAACACCTGCTCCTTACCTCCCATGTAGAAGAATTACGGTCTCTCAACTCTGCGTTTTCCTTTCCCACATCAAGATCTCTATCCTAGGCCTGCTGCATTGGAAACCCTTTTAATATCAGCACCTTCGGTAGTAGCAAGGTATATGGATTCTGTGGGTAGGATCTCCACTACTAAGCGCCGCTACTGCATGGGACTATTAATGAATGCCTGAGACTCTGGATGAGCTTTTTCCTTTTGTGACACTCGCATTGCAAATACTAGTTTTTAGAAGGCTTTGTTTCAAAACCAAAGGTTACACTTTGAGAGTGACTCTAGCTTTGATATGAATTCTTCATTTTTAGAGGTTGAAACTACATCTGAATAGTCCTTCTTCCCTCCTTTTCCAGCTCTTTTCCTCCCCGTCTATCCCCTTTGACATTTACAATGGCAGAACATGCATCCTGATGCACTAATGCATGTGTACCCAATCTCATATGCATTAGTACACACAACACAGGGCAGCATCCATGTGGCACACACATATTCACTAGAACTCGTGTTTCCCTCTAGACTGCACTGATGGATTAATAGAAATCCTAATCAGAGATCAGATAATAGGAGAGGGGATTAAAGCAACCATCCCCTGCCCTCAGGAAGAACACTTTCTAGAGACCTGTATTGTAGAGGTTCCTTTTTTTACCCCTCTCAGGAAATGTTACTGAATGCCTGATAAAACTCAAAACCATCTTCTCTGCTATTTAAGACATATTACAAAACAAGCTATCTCTTGTGATGAATAACCTACACTTCAGAATATTAAGAAATTACTTAATATTATAGAAAATACATTTTTTGAAAAACCAGATTTTCATTTTTTATACAGCATAATTTTATACTATATAGAAGTCTTCAAATGAATAATGTACATATGTATTATTTTAAGGCATACAGGTGTTATCTGTAAAGTAAATCCAACAAGTCATGCTTTATGCTGACCAGCTGTGAAATGTTGTTTTAGCTTTTCTCACACAATTATGCACATATTACTTGCTTTTATGAGTTACTTGAGTTCTATTTTTTCTTTATTTTCCAGAAATCATCAAAAATCAAACCTTACTAGAAACACATGGAAAATCAGGAATTTCCAGCAGAAAGTAATTTGAAACATTTGAGAGTTTTTTTCCTCCACTTCATAATGGCAAATTTCAAGCAAAGATTTCAAATTACTTACTGAGCAGTAGCTGTAATTGTAGTGAGAATTGTTTCTCAGTCCTATAATTATATATATGTATATATTTTAAAGTTAAGGTTATATCTTAACATCACCTTGCTCAAGCTCTAGAATATTACATTCTTACTCAAAACTATTTGGCCTCTTATGTTCAATATATTTTTCTGGTAAATGAAGTAAGAATTTGAAGTAAGTCCAGACAAAGCTGATAAATATCATTTGGTTGCAGTCTCACCCCTGGTAAGTAGGGAAATGGAAACTGTAGCTTCTTGATCAATGTGATTATCTCCTACCCACGATCTTGGGGTCATTGCAAGTTGCTTATGTGGTCAGTGGAAGAAGACATACAGCGTCTTTTCTCAGGCTGTCCATCCACTGTTACATACCCTCTCATACACACTTTTCTTGGTCAGGTACTAATAAGTGAAAGAGCAGTTATCTGGGTTACATTTCTAGACCTGGGTTCAAGTGAATACATTACATTTTTTTTCCCACTTTATTTTTCTTAGGATGTGTTTCTCTTCCTACATCTCTGTTTCTCACTCTTTTAAATAAAGTTGGAAACAGGAAGTGACAATGCATTCCAGGAACTCACCATCAACTCTCCCTCCTTCCTCCTCCCAGCTGGCCCAACCTGGACCTGTTGGAAGCTTCTCTTTCATCACTAGATGAAATGCCTCTGACGTTTGAAAATATGAGCACATGAGCTTGAGGCAGCAGGAAGAGAGGAAGTGGGCTTTGACTGATTTACAGTTCAGGGAACTAACTCTTGCCCACAGCTTCTGGTGTGGTTCTTTCCAAGAGACTGACTACCATTTCAATCCTCTCAATCCATCTATACCCTTTCCAGTTTATGTTAGTGAGAAACAAGACTCCTCTATCCTTCAAGGAAGTGGAACATCAGATTATTTTCAGAATAGGGGTGGAGAGGAAAGGATTCTGTTGTGGTGCCCTCATTTGTGAGACTCAAACTCTTGTTCATAATCATCTTCTCAGATAAATCCCCACCAGATCTGCCCAGAAAGTTTATCAGATCCTCAATGGCCCATGTTATTTTGGGTCCCAATGTTTCAGGTGACTTTTAAATGGCACCTGAAAAAGTTAATCTTACTAGTGACATTATAGAATTTATTATTGATAGTTGCTTGTAAGTTACTAAATTCATATTTATAACCAACTCTATAATCTCTAGTTTTTTTTCTTTGCATCTTAGACTCACACTTATTTCTGATAAGCATTAATCAAATAGGCAATTATTTCATTCATCTATTAGCTTACTAGGTGTCTTTCCTTCTTTTAGAAAATTCAAATGAGGAAAATGATGTCGATTGAATCTAAGAAAGGCAGAGGTATTAACATAGGAAAAATGGCCAGTTTGACACAGAGAAAGCCTCTTACATATGTTACATAGTTAAGCTCTACAGAAATTTCAGAGAATCCATAAATAACTTAAAAAATGTGCTGATAGAGCATTAAAGGGCAAAGTAACCTGATTAAAGTCTCTGCTAGCTTCCAGGCAACCAGTTTACCTTCCAAAAAATGCAAAACAATGTCTTGAGATTATGAGATTTCTTTCCCCTCTCTTCTCTCTCTATCGTAAATCTCATTTTTGCTTGGATTGTTGACAGGAGTTTAATGGTTGGGTCCCTCCTACATGAATCAACTTTTTGCATGCTGAGGATAATAATGTCTCAGAATTATTTTTGGCTAACATCTCTTCTTTGCACATTTTTTTCTTTTCTTCCTCTTTTTCTTTCTGTCTTTGCCATAGAATGTATGTTCTGTGGAACTAGGGACCATGCCTGCCATCCTCACCATGGTATTTCCAGTTTCTAGTTCAGTAACTAGCAAATTGGAGGCATGCAAAGACACATGTAAGCTATGCAAAGCACATATGTTAACTGCTTTTTAAAAATATGTATGCGGGTGTTTACTGATATTTCCCTGTTGCCCTTCTTTACTATTCTTTTTATAATAATGAAAGCACACCTTTTCAAAGAAAGTCAGTCCACGTGTTTGAATAAGGTTGATTGCCTTCCCTCAGATCTGGACACTGGATACTAAGCCTGACAGGTCAGAGTGCCCCGTACTTCTGGCCAGAGCTGCTGGTTTTGGAAGAGCTCTGCCCACTGGACATGTACTCAAACCATTAGCCAAAGCACCTTTTCTCTGGGATCAGACAATCCAAAGATCACATATTAAGAAGGGAAGTCAAACTGCTGTAACAAACACCTTTAAATTCTCAGTGGTTTCATACCAAGTGTATTCTTTGCTACTGCCACTGTCTCCTGTGGGCTGATGGCAAGCACAGTGGTGGTCCATGCAGTAGGAGCTCAAGCTTGCTCCATGCTGTAATCCTTCCCCATCCTTAACCAGCTGCCTCCAAGGCTGATGCAGAAAGGGAAAAGAGAGAGTAGTGAAGGCACACTCTCCCTTGCTTGCCTTTTCCCAGAAGTAGCATACTTCTGATTCATTATCAGAAATATAGTCCATATGGCAGTAATAGCCCTATGGCTCCACCCAGATGTAAAGATGGGAGTGGGAAGCTGAAAAATACAAACCAGTAGTGAGCCAAGAAGAAAGAGGGAGAAACATCTCGCCAGTCTCTGCTGATTGCCGTTTTATCTCAGAGATTCCACCAAATGGGAAAAGTCTAAGAATGAAGATGAACAGAGAGGGGAAAGGGAGAAGAAAGGAGAAAGTGAGAAAGAGAGGAGAGAAAAAGGAGAAGATAAGTCATCAGGATTCTTGAATCCAGTGATGTCAATAAAATCCCTTACTTTTGTTTAAGTAAGTTTAATTAGGGATTCTGTCACCTAAAGCAGAAGTAACCTGGTTAACATGCTACTTTGTCCAGGCCTGTTACATCTAGCCCCTAGATCAGTGCTTTGCATATAGTAGACAATCTAAATATTTTGGGCATCAAAGAGCATAAGAAGGAATACTCAATATTAAGATATTGAGTGAAAATTGTATATAGTTATTGGTGTGATGTTAACTAAGAGCTTATCTTTTATATCATTCCTAAAAATTGTAGTCTCAGGTAACTAATAAGTGCGCAACATTTATTCTATTATTGTACTTCCTGTTTTTCTGTTCTGTCACTTACCTATGAATGTCACCTATCTGCTGGTCTATATCAAAATTGTCAACACTTCTTATCTGTGTTGGTATAGTAAATATAATATTTTTACATTTATAATTAATCAAAACCAAGACTTCCATTGTATTCCTATTATTCTAAGCTTGCTTAATTTTACTAAATACTGTAATTATCTGCAAAATCCTAGAATGTAAGGACATTAACCTTCCTCCAATGTTTATCCTGAAGAAATGTTTAGCTAGCCCTCCTCATCTCGCGTCTGACCTTGCAGTATAGAAAAATACTGATCATTGTGGCTTTTAAACCATTACAGCTAACTGCCTAGCTGAACATCATAACAAAATTCTACCAAACGACAAGGCATGGAAGGAGAATATTCACTATGTGCTAACTTTCTGTATGGTTGAGCACACCCTGCCAAAAACAACCAGCCAAAATGCCTGAGTTTATATCCTAGCATAGATGCTATCTGGGATCCTGGGGAAATTATTTAGACACTTTGTGTATTTTTTCCTCATCTGCAAAAGAGTGACAATTATAACACATGCCTCATTGGGTTTTTATGAAGATTAGTGAGGTTAAGAATTTGAATATGTGTGAAATACCTAGTACATAGCAAATAAATAATAAATGTATTATTGTTATTTTAAATTACCCACTATGGCAGTTAAGGGTCTTGTTTTAACTCTTTCATATTCACTTAAATTTTGCCTCAGAGATTACCTCTGACTTTGTCCTGAGAGAATCTTTTGGAAGACAATCACTAAGGCTGTGAGGAATAAAGAGTTTAAGACATTCCAGGTACTAAAGCTGGAGAAAAGCCTAATGCAAATAAGTAGAAAATCCAAAAAGGTGTCTAAAGATGCAAGACTTGGTCTAAGTTAAAGAAAAAGAACAAGAAATATAGCTTAAGAAAGTAATCATTACTATCAGTAACTCAGTTTAATAGAAACTTTTATGTTCTAGAGCTCCATACCCCAAAGAAAACTCAGAGAGTGATATGGTTTGGCTGTGTGCCCATCCAAATCTCATCTTGAATTGTAATCCAAATTGTAATCTCCATGTGTCCAGGGAGGGACCTGGAGGGAGGTGACTGGATCTTGGGGCAGCTTCCTTCATGCTGTTCTCTTGATAGTGAGTGAGTTCTCAGAAGAGCTGATGGTTTAAAAGTGTGTCACTTCCTTCACTGTTTCTCTCTCCTGCTGCCAGGTTAAGATGGGCCTTGCTTCAACTTGGCCTTCTGCTGTGATTGCAAGCTTCCTGAGGCCTCCCCAGCCATGTGGAACTGTGAGTCAATTAAACTTCTTTCCTTCATAAAATATCCAGTCTCAGGTAATATCTTTATAGCAATGTGATAACGGGCTAATACAGGTAGTAACAAATGTTTATTTCCTTTGACTGATTGTTCTGGCTGGGACTTTCAGTACTATTTTATCTCGAGGGAAGAGTCAATGACTCTCATCTTTCCCACAGCATAATGTCATATTTGACCCTTAGGATTAGTGTATATGGTATTTACATTTTCAATCTCTGAGTGATTCCCTGAAGAACTTAGATGCATAGAACACAGCAATTCATAATTTGAAATGTGGTCAGCCTATGCAGTTGCATGGCATTTCTTCTTCTGGGTTTTGTTGGTTTGTTTGTCTTGGTTTGAATATTTATTATTACATAGCAAGCAGCTAAGGTAAGGAGATTAAAGCAAATGCTAAAGCCACAACTCTGTTTCTTTAAGAGAGATGCTCCTCAGAAGGTTAGCTGTTATTGTTGGTGGTGGAAGTGATGAAAACATAAGTAAGTGCAAGACAGTTGTGTTTTAAGACAGAAAGTAAAACAGATAGGTTTGAAAAGGGAATTTAGTAATGGCTCAAATGTACCATGGAAATAATCTCAATTATGCTGCCCACAGGTAGAAGAAAAGGTGGTAGATGAGACAGCCCCTCCAGGCAGTTCATCCGTTTCAGAATTCACTCATCAATAAATGCTTGGTAGAAGTTGCAAATGGCCAAATGTGTTTTAAAACACAAAAAACACATCTGTAAGTTTCCATTAAAATGAGGCTGAAGAGAGTCAAGAGTGCAAACATTTC
The DNA here is from genome assembly GCF_030222135.1 of Aotus nancymaae. Taxonomy (NCBI): domain Eukaryota; kingdom Metazoa; phylum Chordata; class Mammalia; order Primates; family Aotidae; genus Aotus; species Aotus nancymaae. The sequence goes on from NW_026988435.1 coordinate 30,584,586, forward strand.
AACAAAGCTACAGGTGGTGAAGGCAAGTTGTAGGCAGCTAAACTAGGCACACCTGTAGTGAATGTTGCTTTTAAACTTCCAAAAACATTTTATAGTTTCTGCTACATGTGACATCAACAAATTCATTGTTTGATTTACTGCCCCACATGTGTTCTCTTGATGAGAAGAAACTCATAGATGAGAAATAGTATGTTTAATAAAGAAAATACTGGCTTATGTTACAAGAGAATACTTCCCCAAATATTCATTCATGCGATGGGTAAGAAAACACGAGGATTTAAGGAAGCCAAGGATAAATTGACTCATCTACTTTTGTGGCAATGCAGCATATTTTGGGATTAAGACTCACTTGTTTTCCTGTTCTGCCATTTCCCAATATTAAGAAACTTGAATAGGAACTCGCTGAATGTTTATTGACATTCCATTAAAAAGAGCATAAGGCACAGCCAAAAAATTTTTTTTCTTCAAAAATGTTCACAAGTATATTGGGCTAAGGTGGTATTTTAAAACATGTGGGTTCTCAATATTTTCTTGACATATCTATAAGAGTAGGAGAGCATATTTTGTCTTTCTTTGTGTTTCTATTGACCAAGGAAAAATAAACTTCCAACCTCTAGAAAGCAGTGAATCTCAAATATTTTGGGGCCCTTTTATTCCTTTAAAAATTCTCAAGGACCCTAAAAACTTTGGTTTATGTGGGTTATATCTACTAATAATATTTACCATAATGAAAATTACAACTGAAAAAGTAAATATTTTTAATAACAATAGCACAATTATCATATGCTAATGTAGGTAATATTTTTATGATAAATAATTACATTCCCCAAAACAAAAAAAATAGTGAGACAAATGTGGTTGTTTTATGTATTGACAAATTTCTGTATAGAAGATAGCTGAATTCTACTAACTTCTTCTGTATTCAGTCATTTTAACATCACATGTACTCTCCAGAAAACTCCACTGTAATATCTTTGTATTATTATAAGAACATTTTTTAAATCTTGGAGCTCTCCTGAAAAAGCTTCACAAATCTTGCCCTAGAAACTCGCTACTCCACATGAGCATCCCCATGACTTAGAGCTGGTTAGAAATACAAAATCTCAGGCTAGACCCCAGACCTACTGGATTTGCATTTTCACAAACTCTCCAGGTAATTCTCCTGTTCAGTAGTGAATAGAAGGATGCTGTTACTTCGTTTCCATCTCTTCCTGACTCCCCCCACCCCAGGGAAAAAGAGGAGATCAACTGATTGGTGAAATAAAAAGGTAGACAAATGTCGGCCACATTTTCCAGTTGAATGTAATTAATATGGCAGAAATCACTGGGCATATGTGGCCTTTTTGTGTGTCGGGGTGGATAGAGGGTGAGATGGATCTTCTGCGCTTAATGGTTCATGTAGCAAACTGGCTAAATGTCTTGCTCTTCCCATAGCAGCTCCCAAGGCTAACCAAGGAAGTCAGGACAGAAGGATAAAGAATCATGTTAAAGCCATCCTTCAATTACACTTTCCCAATTATATTTTGATCTGTATCCTGTTTCTAAGTTGGTTCAGAAAGGGAGAAGGCTGTGATAATTTGCTATTCCCACATCTCTCTAAAACTAGCAAATATAAGTCTTCTGTGCAATGCGTAGCCCAGTCAGTGTATGTGCTCATTAAATGTTGCTGCTGCTATTGGATGTAGAAGAATAGTCTAGAACTTAATATTAGTTCAATTATTCTCTTTCATTTTTTCTGAGACAAAGTCTCACCTTTTTACTCAGGATGGAATATAGTGGTACAATTATAGCTCATTGTAGCTTCGACCTCTTGGGCTCAAGCAATCCTCCCACTTTAGCCTCCAGAATAGCTGGGAATATAAGCACATGCCACCACATCTGGCATTTTTGTTTTTATTTAGTTGTAGAGATAGGGTCTCATTATGTTGCTCAGGCTAGTTTGGAATTCCTGGGCTCAAGTTATCCTCCTGCCTTGGCCTTCCACAGTGCTGGGATTACAGGTATAAGCCATGGTACACAGAACAATTATTCTTTTACTTTGAAAAAAATAGACTGTAAATGTTTTTACAAGAGTAGATATTAACACCTAGGATCAACAAAACACATAAAGTTTATACTTTACATCTAAGTCACAATGATAAATATATAAACTTACATTTTAAATTTATATTTATACATGTTTATATCCCTCCATTCAAATATGCAATGAATATGGGTAAGATAAAATATGAAAAGAGAAAAATAGAAACAGGCATTCTCTAAAGCATATCTCTTTAGATCAGAAACAGAAACTCAAAGTTATGAAGTCAGAGGCTTTCTGGACTCTGTGATAAGCAGGCAATGGCATCTAAGCGTTTGGCCCCTGTGTGCTAATAGAAACAAAAAAAAAAATGTGCTTTAGCGCAATAAATAAAGGGCTGAAATCTGCCTCACTACTTAAAGCTCAAACTTAAATCTTACTGCTGATACCTAGATTACAGTAGGAAGCTTACGAAAATGGCAACTAAATGTTATCTGCAACAATGTTTTGTTGCAAGCTATGGTCCAGGTCAGTAACAGAACCAAGCTCAGAAACCATAAGCTGAACCAACAAAACTAGAGGACTAGTGAATACATCTGTCACATCCCCAGTGTCTCCTCTGGCAGAAACATTGAAATCATGCGGTATTAGGGTGTTAGAGCTAATGACTGCTAAGCAGAGATGGGTAAGTACTGAGGAAAATTTTTTTAATAAACCAAACCTTCCTATCTAAGTGCACAAATGATATTATACAGAAATAAAATGCTAAAATTACAGGCAACAAAATCATAGGTCAAAATATAAATATAATTTCAGTGGAGGTTGACAAAAATTTTAAGTAAAGTTTCTGAGGATGTTTGAAGAGATAAATGAAGAAATAAGTTTGATTAAAAAGAATAGAATATTAGGTAAAATTAAGGTAAGATAAAAAGTAAGAGGAAGCATAAAAAGGAATAAAGTCCAAATCTTGAAAGTAAAAAATACATGTTTTAAAAATATAAAAACTATTTTAATGGATTCCATAAACTGTGCATACAGTTGAAGTGAATTAGTGATTTGGAAGAAGGTGACTTCATCTAAAGTTTTTCATAATAGAGACACAAAATACCAGGTAAAAGATGTATATGTTAATAAGAAGGGCAACAATAGAATAAGGGAATGAAGGGAATGATAGAAAAGCAGTATTTGAATGGAAAATATTTGATAATTTTCCAGAATTCATTAGATCAAAACTTTACTATGAATGCAAAATGAATTAATTAAAAATAATGCTAATTTAGACTCTTTGTGTTGAATTTTACTAACAAGAGAGATAATTCATTTATCTTAACTGCTTCCAAATGGAAGAGAAACCCAGATTAACACATTTTAGGCAATTTTTTGTCAGCAAAAATAGATAACTGAAAACAGTAGATAATATCTTTAAAGGACTGAAAATTTAAACTTAAATTTTTATACCCAGTTATATTATTTTTCAAGAATGAAGACAAAATATGCTTTAAAAAGTTTTTAGAACTAAGAAATGTTACCATCAATGAATAGACCTTTATAAAGGAATTGTTAAAGGATAAAACTTAGCAAGAAGGAAGGTCAGCACAGAGAAAAGATGATGAATGCAAAATTGATAAAATACATTGATAAATATATTGAATTTTGACATAAAGGTAAAACAGCCCAACTTGTATGCTTTTTCTTATTTTATTCAAGGCAATAAAATGGAAGAAATTATTATGAACTTTAGTATAGAAACTTTCCTGAAGAAGCTTCTAATGGCCAAAGATGGAACAACTTGAAGAGCAAAATAAGAGGTTGTATAGAATTGTAACTCAATAAGTCCATATTGCTATGAACACGCTATTAAACAAATAAAAGGAAGATAAGATGCAAGTTTCCCATACAGAAGAATACTACATACCATGTCAACACTCCCTTCCTTCAGGAGTTGGAGCTTAGCACTCTGTCCCTTGAGTATGGGTTATTCTTAATAACCTGCTTCCAGTGAATAGAGTGTGGAAGGGGAGAAAAGTGTCTTTATACCTTGCCAGGGGATCAAGATTAACTACATCACTGATAACTAATGTGAATAATATGTACTCTTGATATGATATGATGAAAGTGAAAATGACACTTTATCTTTACTGTCTGTCTTCCTTTGAAAAACCTTAGTCAAACCATGAGAAAAACACACTGCTAAAATTGGGCCAATGTTGCTGGAAGTTTAGGAAGGAATACAAAGAAAGGAGAGTTATGAGGGGTTCAGAAGCCTTTTTAGTGAAATTGAAAAATAAATATACAAAAATAAAATGAGGGAAAATGAAGGCTTGATTCAGGTCAAATTGGAGGGACAGAGAGAACTAGTGAATTTGTAAAACTTTAATAATGAAAAGAGAAGAGATAGAAAATTGTCAAGTAATGTGTGGCAATATCCAGACAGGATTTAACTTTAATGTTACAAAGTGAAAACTACCCTGGACAAATTGAAATGAAATGGAAACATATTTTGTGAATGGTGATGCTGTTTTGGAAAATTTGGGTTTTCTAAACCAAGGTTGAGTGCCTGTACATAGGACAGAACTATTAGGTAGCATATGGCTCCCTTGTTTATGATTTATATATGATGTTGATGGGAAATGGTTCCCTTTTTAATTTTTATTTTTTTAAGAGCAATCCATCATCTCCAATGTTGTAGAGAAGGCAAGTCTACATAGTATAAGTATAGGGTGGCCATAGGAGCCTCGGATTCACGATCTCAGTTTTCTCCAAAGAGGAGGCTTGGAAGAGAAGGTTTTTACCAGATACAGGTGTGGTAAGAGGGAATTCCTAGAAAGTACTGAAAGTTAGAGTTGAGGACTATGTACTTTGCATCAAAGACATCACTCTTACTGAATTTTCTCATGCTCTAATAAATTCAATGAGGCACTTGTCTTAACTACAGGTGGTTCCCACTTACAGCAATTTGACTTATAATGAGTCATATGCTCAGTGCTCTGCCAGTTACTCAAGAGCCCTGGCAGAATGCCACACACAGTTACATCATTGGCACTGTCTTCTTTCTGACAGGCACCAATATTTAAGACCCTTTTGCTTGGATCCTTGACTTCAGATGACCTCTTGAGAGCCTTGCAGCTTCCTCTGTGTGGGTTCTCTTTGGTACTTGTTTTCAAACATTCCTTGTTAATAATCAATAATAACAATGTAGAATATATTGTATAAGGCTTTGCTACTTACCTTTGTGCACATATCTTTTCATTTCATTTTGTACTAACATCAGTGAACAAATATATATTGAACACTTACTATGTGACAGTCATTATAGTGGCCGCTTTAAATAGATGAGTGTATTTAATTCCTTAAGAGACCTATGAGGAGGACATTATCAATTGTATTTTGCTTAAAACTACTGATATGGTTTGGCTGTATCCTCACCGAAATCTCATCTTGAACTGTAGTTCCCCTAATCCCCATGTGACATGGGAGGGACCCAGTGGGAGGCAATTACCCTTGTGCTATTTTCATGATAGTGACTGAGTTCTTACGAAATCTGATGGTTTTATAAGAGGCTTTTCCCCCTTTGCCTGCACTTTTCTCTTCCACCACCACGTGAAAAAAGTGTTTGCTTCCCCTTCCACCATGATTGTAAGTTTCCTAAGCCCTCCCGAGCCATGAGGAACTGTGAATCAAATTAACATCTTTTCTTTGTAAATTACCCGGTCTTGGGCAGTTCTTTACAGCAGCATGAGAAAGGACTAATATAGGGACATTTAGCTTTGAAAATGCTGTCTGACTTGGGTAAAGGCAAAGAGCTTGTGTATTGGAGAGCAGGAAATAATATCTAAGTTTCTTGATTCTAAATACAGTTCCTTTTTTACTGTACCATTTTGCTCCTCCTTAGGAAGGCCCTTTACTGTTAATTTTTAGCTACAAAGTCCTCTAGCAGTTATACTTTCAATCAGATTTGTGTGTCTTATTATTGCATTTGTTCAAGCATATTAGCTTCTATATATGTAAAATTCTTTATACTATACAATGTATAAGTTTATGTTTAATGACAAATAATCTTAATACAATTATGCAATTTTATTTAAAAAATTGAGCATCAGGCTGTTGATTAGGAAATAATCCCTTATTACAACATTGTACCTGTAAGAAAACTAGTCAACTTGAGTCATTTCATTTATAGCTGGAGTAATTAGCTTTATATTCAAGCACTGTCTCAGAATGATCTAGGAAAAGAATAGAGAGTAAGGTCTGTGAAAGGGAAATATCAGCTTCATTTTTGGTTGTTGGGTATAGGCAATATGAAATTAACTTGAAAGAGACTAAAACATCTAGCTGTTTCCTTGTACTTTGAAGCTGTTGTTATCAAGGAAAACTCTTAATTTTGATGGGTTTTCATTTGGAGATGTGAGTGGGCTATATTTTGAGGTCAGCTTACTGTTCACTGTAGGGGTTCAGTCAGGGTGGTGGAAGAAATTATAAAAGAAAAATTATAGAGAAAAGGATACAACTTTCTTAGAAGTCTGGGAGGTTTTTGCAAAATCCTGAGGAAGGAATGAGCCAAAGGCAATGGTTCTTACCCAGAGGCAATTAGGCAGGAGTAGATACAAAGGAATGTAAGGGAGTTTATCTAAAGAGCTTGTTTACTCCGGTGGTCCTAAGACTGACCTTTGAACATCCACAGGAGCATGACTGCACTCTACTCAAGGTGTCAGCAATGTTCTTACCCACAAATGGTGTTTGCTTTAGGCCTTGGAACCTGGCCTTTAGTCATTTGTAGGACTGCTCTCTCTGGGGAAGGCAACCATGTTAATTATCCACAAGTGTGTTGACTCAAAGCCTCTGTCATTAAATCTGGATAAATGCCCACAGTGCCAGCTTATGAGGGCCATGGCTGCTGACTCTTTACAGCACCCTCCTTTGGGTCTGTAGCTGCCCAGACCCCTAGCCTGCTCTTTCACTGGGTATCTGTCTGTGTCTGAGTACATTTGTTCATCCATCACTGGGTCAGGATCTGTGGGTTAGATCCAACAGTTCACCAAAAATTCTCAGAGATTCTTATTACCTTTGTGAATTTACATGGTCTAAGGTCTGGTCATTAATCTTGAAGAAAAGAAACTGGGCCTTTTATCTCCCCAGTTCACCTACTGTTTTGGTGCTGACAGCCCTCCTTGATATGCACTTTCTTTGGGATATTAAATTTGCTGATAAAGTCAGCTGCTCCTTTAGTCCTGGAAAACATTTTTGTCCCCTCTCATTTTGTGTTGAGTCCAATAATAGGGTCAGCAGAGAATAACCTTTTATCCGGGCTAGTAGTAAGATTCAATATATATAGAAATGTGTATGCTTTCCCCTTTCCCCACTACTATTTCTTTTAAAAAATCCTTAAAATATTTTCAAAACCAGAATAAATTACAAAAGAAATTGTTTACCTTAAAGATTCAGTGTTAAATTATGAGTTATGTAACATGGGAAAAAGTTGAGGAAAACATGGTAATTACCTAGAATAACACTTTAGTTGTTAAGCAATGGTAATTCTTAAATGTTTTTTCCAGGCTTTAATTTTATAATTTTATTAATTGTATTTTTTAACCACCTAGAATTTCAAAAATGCTAAAAGGCTTAAGGTGAAAAAGTAATGTCCCCAGGTACCTCCAGATCCACTAGTTTTATTCCTCAGAAGCAACACTTGCATTTTCAAACTGTTTTAGCTATTTCTTTTAATATTTATTTTCACAATGCGAGGTGTATGTTAATAATGCTATTTCTTGATTTATCAGTTGCAGTCATCACCTAGTGACTTCTCACCATAGCTAAAGACTGATCTTATATACCCTTCCCACTCATTTCTTTTCCTTATGGAAAAAGTATATCCCAATAGAGGTAAGTAAAGTTTTGGGAAAATTGTACAAAGAGTCCACAATTACCCCCATCATTCTCTTTTCAGTTAATGACACTAGTATTCATTCGTCTGCTGAGGTAAGAAGCCTTGGATTGCTTCTCATTCCTGACATATATTTGGTCGGCAAGTCCAGGCATTTACACTTCAGAAATAACTCGTAAGTTCGTATCCTTTCTGTCACCTCTGTCATATTATCTCCTCTGGGGTGTTGCCATTGGTTTTTTAACTGGTCTCCTGGTCTCTGTCTGATCCTATACTAGTTTCTTCCTATATAAAATAAAATCATATCTCATGAACCCCTATTGGCTTACTGCATTAAAGATCTTGAGAGTTCCCCATTTCTTACATATAAATCCAGAATCTTTAGGACCATACAAAAAGTCATCCGCAATAAAGCCCAGATGACCTCCTAAGTTTCATTACTAGCCAACCTTTCACTTATCCCCTACTTCACTCAAATACAATCCTGTTTCACATTGTGAACACCTGTTACTCTTTCATTGCCTCTGCACCTTTGTATTTTCTGTCTAATCGCCTTCTTTCTCTTACTTGTCTAGATAAGATGAATTGAATCTGCAGAAAAATTTTTGACATGACCTTGACTCAAGGAGAAAGTATTCTTTCCTCTTTTGTGCACTGTTGTTTTGTAAAGGATTTTAATTATTTCTGACATGTCTCTGAACCCCACAAGACTGTGATCATCTCTGGAGAGATTTCTGTCTTTCTTTATTTCTGTCTTTCTTTTCTTTGTACCTGTATTCGTTTTCCATTTTATCTTTAACAAATTATCACATACTTGATGGCTTAAAAAAAAAAAACGAGGCCGGGCGCGGTGGCTCACGCCTGTAATCCCAGCACTTTGGGAGGCCGAGGCGGGTGAATCACGAGGTCAAGAGATCGAGACCATCCTGGTCAACATGGTGAAACCCCGTCTCTACTAATACAAAAAATTAGCTGGGCATGGTGGCGCGTGCCTGTAATCCCAGCTACTCAGGAGGCTGAGGCAGGAGAATTGCCTGAACCCAGGAGGCGGAGGTTGCGGTGAGCCGAGATCGCGCCATTGCACTCCAGCCTGGGTAACAAGAGCGAAACTCCGTCTCAAAAAAAAAAAAAAAAAAAAAAAAAAAACGACCAAGTTCTGGAGGTCAAGAGTTTAAAATTAGTATTTTTAGGCCAACATCAAATCATCAGCAGGGCTGTGCTCCCTCTCAAGGCTTTGGGGAAGAGTCTATTAAATATTTCTTCTCTTTTCCTTGTGGTTACAGGCATTTCTTTAATTGTAGCTGAATCAATCCATTATTTCCCTTTGGGGTCGCATTGCCTTCTCCTCTCTTGTCAAATCTTTCTCTGTCTCTTTATGAGGATGAATGTAATGGCATTTAGGACCCCACAAATAATCTAGGATAATGTCTTTATCTCAAGACCCGTATATTAATATATTTGCAAGTACCATTTTTCCCCCAGATAAGGCAACATTTACAGGTTTCTGATTTCCTTGAGACCACCAGTCAGTTTACTACAGTTTAGCCTTTGGCCTCCAAAGTTTCACATCCATCTCACATGCAAAATGCACTCAAACCATTTCATCATTTTTATTTTTTAGTTTTTTAAAATTTTTATTTATTTATTTTTTTGAGATGGAGTTTCGTTCTTGTTACCCAGGCTGGAGTGCAATGGCGTGATCTCGGCTCACCACAACCTCCGCCTCCTGGGTTCAGGCAATTCTCCTGCCTCAGCCTCCTGAGTAGCTGGGATTACAGGCACGCACCACCATGCCAAGCTAATTTTTTGTATTTTTAGTAGAGACGGGGTTTCACCATGTTGACCAGGATGGTCTCGATCTCTTGACCTCGTGATCCACCCGCCTCGGCCTCCCAAAATGCTGGGATTACAGGCATGAGCCACGACACCCAGCCCCATTTCATCATTTTTAAAAGTCTCAACCCATTACAGCATCAACTTAATCCCCAAATTTCATTTATATATATCTGATTAAAGGCCCAAACCTCATCATCTTAATCATATAAATCAGGTATAGATGAGACTGTGGGTATAATTCATCCAAAGGCAAAAAATTTCACCATCTGTGGACCTATAAAACCAGAAAACAAGTTATCTATTCACAAAATACAATGGTGAGACAGGCATAGTATAACAGTTATAGAAATTTCTATCCCAAAAAATGACAATGAAAGGGAGAAAGGGGTTATTGGTTCCAAGCAACTTTGAAATTTAGCAGGACAAATTATATTGGGTTTCAAAGACTGGGAATTATTCTCAATGGCTCAAGGCCCTGGCCTCTGCTTTTAAAGTTGTGCTTGCTTTTTATTGAGGGGTAGTGCATACCTGAAACTAAGTAATTTCATCATCCTGTTATCTGCCTCTGGAGCTTTGGAAGTCTGACAATCTCCTTTCATTTGCCTGTCTCTGTCACTTTCAAAACAAGCTCACAGCGTTTTTTGCTGAAATAACATTCTCAAAAATGTTGTGGCTTTCCTGTGTATGTTATGAAATTCCTTCTATTAGACCAAAGGATACTCCAAAGAGCTTTCCTAGTTAATCCTGTCTCTGTTTTTGTCTTCTGCTGAGATAATCTCGGAGATCCATGATGATATGCTCAATCTCTTTAGCGCCAGCAAAAGGTTGTCCACCCACATTTTTGATCCTCTCCCCAGAGCACCGTTTCCTAATGAAGGAATCTCCAAATTTTAGCATTTTTTGTTTCCAATCTGGATAGGCTGAGAATTTAACCCGTAATTAAATGCAGATTCTTTTTTCCTTATGGTTCTTTTTTCACTTTACCTCTTTCCACTCTCATTTTACTATAAGCAGAAATAAGCAATCAAGCTGCTCTTTCAATATTTGCTTGAAATTCTCTCAGTTGTATCGAAATTCATTGCTTACAAGTCTTTCTTTCCATACAACTATAGGGCACAATGCAGTTGACAAGCTGCCACTGAATGGCAAAAATTACCTTTCTTCCTGTTTCTTCATTTTCTTCTGAATCTTACCAGAAGTGTTTTTAAAATCCATTATTTCTACAAAAAGTCTATTTAAGGCAATCTAGATCTTTTCTATCATGTGTCTCAAAATCCATCTAGCCTCTACCCATTACTCAGTTTCAAAGCCACTTCCACATATTTACTTGTTATATTGGCATCCTGTACCCTACCTCCTGGCACCAAAATCTATATTGTTAAATTTCTACCACAGAAACAGAATAAATAGGGTTGAATAGGTTCTATTATCTATCTATCTTTTGTCTATCACCATCTAATCTACCTATCTATAGGTATCTATCAGATATAAATATAGACAAAGATAAGTAGATACATTAAGAGATTTGTTGCAAGAAACTGGTGTATGCAATCATGGAAACTGGTGAAATAGATCCAAATTCCACAGGGCAGGCCATCAGGAAAGCCAGGCTGGAAGTCTTTAGCACAATCTGAAGCTGCAGTCCATAGGCAGTCCACTAGGAGGTCAAGAATGCCTCAGTTCTGCTCTCAGACCTTTTACACTAATTGAAAAGAATCCATCCAAATTATCTAGGATATCATGTGTACTTTGTAGCCAAGTAATTATTATTATTATTTAAAGACTGGGTCTTGATCTGTCATCCAGCCTGGAGTACAGTGGTATGATTATGGCTCACTACAGCCTCAACTTCTTGGGCTCAGTTGATCCCCACACTTCAGCCTTCCAGGTAGTTGGGACTACAGGTGTACCACCACATTCAGTTGATTTTTTTAATATATATTTGTTTTTTGTAGAGATGGGGTCTCACTGTTGTCCAGGCTGGTCTTGAGTCTTGGGCTCAAGTGATCCGCCCGCCTCGTCCTCCCAAAGTGCTATGATTATAGGCACGAGTCATGATGGCTGGCCTAATTATGGATGCTAATCACATCTACAAAATACCTGTACAATAACACCTACATCTGTTTTACTGACTAACTGGAGACTGGGGATTGTAATCATGTTGACACATCAAACTGATTGTCACAGTATTCTAGTGGTTAGGACAGGATCTGGCACACTGTAGTCCTTCCCTTCGTTTATGCTAAGTAAATAAATAAATAACATCTCACTTTATAAGCTAGACGTCTCCTATACTTGACTCTCTGTGGAGCTTGAATTCTATGGTTAGTTTCTTCAATAATTCCATTGTGAACACATTTAGCCATTCCCAACAAGGAGTTGGCCTCACTGTGCATTTTTAACCACTCCTGATCTTAAGTAGTAGTCATGATACCAAGAACATTTGCATAGAAAAATCATAGTTAAGAAGGGAAACAGGTTAATATTGAGTCTCTAGTTTTTAAAAGATACTTTTCATAAACTTTTCAATGGATGTATTGTTTTGAATCCATTATTTAAAAGCTTATTTATTTAAATCATCTTATGAGTGTATTTGAAATTAGTTTTTTTCTTATTAATTACTATTCCACACACTTACTATATTTGTTCCTTTTTCTACAAAAAAACTTGTTTGAAGCAAGTTTCTACAGTTTCCCAGGCTTTCCTAGAAAATTTCCAATAAGTCAAACTAAAGTTAAATCCTTAATATTTCAGAGATGTGAACTTTGTTAATATTCTGAAATACTGCAAGTACTCCACTTAACTTTATTACCCCATTAAAGTGGATATCCCTACTCTACACTTTTAACCACTTTGAAAATCAAAATCATATATTATTTTTTTTTAGTTTTCAAATTTTCCACGAATTACCAAAGATTACCTATAGAGACTTGACTCATCCTCTGAAATTTTGTTCAAGTTCCTACAATATAATTCAGCAGGCCCAGACATTAAATCACATTAAAAAATTAATATCCATACTTGTAATCACAACATTTCGGTAGGCTGAAGTGGGCAGATCATTTGAGGTCAGGAGTTCAAGACCAGCCTGGCCAACATGGTAAAACCTGTCTCTACCAAAAATACAAAAATTAGCCAGACATGGGTGTGCATGCCTGTAATCCCAGTTGCTTGGGAGGCTGAGTCAGGAGAATCACTTAAGCCTGGAAAACAGAGGTTGGAGTGAGCCAACATCGTGCCACTGCATTCCAGTCTGGACAACAGAGAAAAATTTTCTCAAAACAGTAATAATAATAATAATAATAATAATAATAATATCCTTGCTATTTTTTCACTAATTTGAGGCTTCTATTTTAACTAAATGAATCTTCTGAAAGTTACTCTTTTGATAGAGAAAATAACAATAATATATAAGATTGTTGAATCTCAGCCCTTAAACTTACACAAATCAATAATGTATCTCCTCTATTTTGTTTGGGTCTTTCTTAGAGTTTAAATAGCTTTTGAATGAATGAAAAATTTTTATTGTTCTTAGAATTTCTCAAAAGCCTCAGTTTTGTACTATTTCTTCAGTAGTTTTAATTGTGTCTCTAGTAACCACCACTTTTCTCTTTTGTGTTTCTTTTTTTTTTTCTTTTTTTTTTTTTTTGGCGGAGTTGGGATGGGGAATGGAATCTTGTTCTGTCATCCAGGCTGGAGTGAAGTGGTGAAATCTCATCTCACTGCAACCTCCACCCCCTCCCACCCAGGTTCAAGAGATTCTCCTGACTCAGCCTCCCAAGTAGCTGGGATTACAGGGGCCTGCCACCATGCCCAGCTATTTTTTATATTTTTAGTAGAGACAGTGTTTTACAATGTTGGTCAGGCTGATCTTGAATTCCTGACCTTAGGTAATCTGCCAGCCTTGGCCTTCCTAAGTACTGGGATTCAAGGCAAGAGCCACTGCACGCTGGGCCTCTTTTGTGCTTCTGATTTGCAAATATGCATGTACTCAGGAGCTCTTAGACCAGATTTGTAAATTGCCTGAAGCACATGAACATTTTCTTCTCAGTGGGCATAATTTTTAATTACATACTTAGAATTTCACTTGTGATACACCACAATGCTGGGCAGTGGCCGGGATTCTTAATATTCCTTCTTAATATTCCCTCCCTTGCGTAATTTTTATTCATGTGATCATCCTTATGCTTTTTTCTCAATTTCTTGAAATTCTGGTCATTAAATCTAGAATTTATATCTGACAGGGTTAGGTGTCAGGCAGTATAGATATACTAAATTGTTCAAACTTATTTCAAATTGAGTCAACAACCCAGGGAATTGTTGAGCTTGTCTGGTGTGAAAATTTGAGTCAGGTACATTCCATGGAATATTTTAATCTGAGTTTCCATTATATTGACTGGAAAAATGCCAAGCCATGTGTTATTCATAATTTGTTTTTCCACCCTGCCTCCTCCACTGTTACCCACATTCATCTGACCGTAAAAGGCCTTTTAACTAGGACGAACCCATCCATGTTTTGGTTCCTCAAATGTTTCAAGTTATTTTTCCAACTGTTGAGGTTTGGCAAATTCTTGTCAGCTTTTTGCCAAGGTAGTTATTTTCTTTTTCTTTTTAATTTTCAAACCTGAGTGTATTTTCTGGAAATGTAGTCCATATGTTTCTTATTTATTTATATATAACTCATAAAAATAGTTTTTAATAATTATTTTATATTCACAATATCTGTATGCTATTCCATATTGGTCTCCTAGGCCATGTAGAAATGTTTCTCCTTTTGTGTTTTAACTTGGGTGAAAAATTTTGAACTAAATCTGAAACTTGATAAAACAATACATTGAACGGTTGGCAAAATGTATTTTTTATTTCTCTCATTTCCTGTAATAGAAATAAATACTGTCCCTTTTGCCTAGTTCAACAAAAAGTCGGGTCAGTTCAAATAACTAACAAAGAACACAGACAAATACGGTGTTAGAAATCAATGCGGAATAAGTTCTTTATGTTGGGTCCATAATTGCTAGACCCTTTCATTCTGGACATCTCCTTTTCTACTCCTAGAGAGACTATTTTTCCGTAGACAATCACAGTGCTAATTCTCAAATAGAACACATTTGGATTCTTTTCATTTTTTAGCATAAACCAAAAATTTTCACTTGAACTTAAATCTTGATGTCTAAAGTCACTGACACTTGTACTAAATTTTGACTTGTTTTCCTCTTTCATCTTAATTTATCTTACCTCCATCAGCATGCCTACTATCTAAATGTGTTCTCCCTGAGTCTTCCGCACCACTTCACCACACTAGTGCTGCCATTGCCCTCACCATTGCCCAACAGATCTCTTTCCTTGCTTCCATCTCTCTTCTCCTCTAATCCAGCCTTCACACTGCTACCTGTGAGGCTGAAGGATTGTATTAGGTGCTTTATTTGACTCCCTGTGTTAATCATTTTTAATCTAAATGATAGATAAATATATTTAAATTTCTGCAAGTATAAGAAAATCACTGGTATCCGGTGATCACTGCTCAATTTCAGTTTGCATATATGTTCAGATTTTTAAGGAACAAAATCAAATCCATTTAACTGTAACAAAATACAAATATAAGCCCAGAAAGTGAGCTCGGGGTAAACATTAGCTACTTTTAAAATTTCATAGAGAAGCAAGGTATTGTCTATCACTCAGCAAGCCAGCAGGAAACAGGTAACACGTTTAAATGATGATAATTCCAGAAGGCTTTAATAAAGGAACCATTTGCAAATGTGTGGGCATAGTGTAGGGGAATCCTGGGTTGGTGCAGGGTGACATAAAGACAGTGGTAACAGTTGGGCAAGGCAGGAAAAGAGGCTGTATCTGTTCTCAGGATCCTGAAAAGTCGGTAGAAAGGGACACATGGAAAGGAGCAATGACCTTTGGTTGAGGAATGCAGCCAACCTGAGGCAACCTCACAAGAAGATGGCTTTGGAGGCAAACAAATTCACTTACCTCCTCTTTCTTGACTAAATCCAACAGAAGTCAGCAAATAATGATGTCTGCTAATACACAGATGTCCCTCAACTTACAATGGGGTTACGTCCTGATAAACTCACCATAACTTGAAAATACATTCAATACACTAACCTACTGAACATCATAGCTTAGACTAGCCTACCTTAAACATGCTCAGAACACTTACATTAGCGTACAGTTGGGCATAGTCATCTCTATTTTATAATATAGTGTTATCTTGTAATTTCTTACCCTTCAGAGTGAGTGACTGACTGGCAGCTGCAACTCCTGGCCACTGCCCAGCATTGCGGAAGCATATCTTCCCCAACTTCTCCAGCCCAGAAAATGATCACAATTCAAAATCCAACTACATTTCTGCTGAGTGTGTATCCTCTTGCCCTATTGTGAAATCAAAACATCTTAAGTCAAACCATCATTAGGGTTCCTTCTATTGTTCACACAGGTCAGCTTTCCAAGGGAGAAGGCAGCATAGAAAGGGATGGGAAATGGATTTGGAGGGTTTGACAAACTTATTGGGGACGTATTGAAAGGGCCACTAAAGACTTGTACAGTGAGGCTATAAAGGAGACACAGTGTTTACTATACTCACTTGACTAGATAGTTCTAGGTAGCTTCAACAGCTTTATAATTCATTTGCTTTTGATAATTGTCTCTGGTGTTGCTGGTTGACATCTTCTATTGCGTATGGACAGTGATCATCTATAATATCAGGGTAGTCTCAGGCCTCTAATTAAAAATGAGGAACATAATATTCTGTGAATATAAGCCTGGGAAGGATTATCCTGCTTGAGCACATGGGCTTCAAAGAATATGCTGTACATTCTCCCCTAGTATCTGAGGCAGACTCGTTCCAGGACCTCCATGGATATAAAACCTGTGGATGCTTAGGTCCCTTAGCCCTGTGGAACCTGTGGATACAAAAAGTTCGTTCTCTGTATTGGGGTTGAGGGATTGTTTCACATCCCCAGATACTGGTCTGTGTTCTTCATCTACAGTTGGTTGAATCCCAGGATGTGGAACCTATGAATATAGAGAGCTGACTGTATTCAATTTTTGCACTAGATTGTTTCAAGTTTCCTTGGACCATGACTCTCAGATCCAATTTCTAGGGTCATCACACATGCCCTGATCTTCCCTAACCCTGAACTTGTTATGGAAGGAGTGTGGGTGAAGGGGTTACAACACTCATGTGAAAATTTTGGTTTTGGTTCGTAGAAAAGCCATTTAACCTTGCTTAACATTTATTAATGGGTTCTAGCCACGGGCATTCTGACTTGGTAGGTACGGGATGATTTCTGGTTGTTTACGTCTTTTTGTAAAGTTCCACAAGTGATTTTCATGTGTGGTAGGGCAGTTAACATACAGAGTTCTATAAAGTAGAAGTGATTGCTTTGAGGGTTCTGTAACACCCCTGCTTCTTAGCCACTGTAGCTTTTTGTTGAAATATTGAGTGACCTTACTTACATTTATGAGTTTTTGTGAGAATTATGCACTGCTAAAGAGACAAGAGAAGCTACTGGAATCGGAGGACAGATTTAAGGGTCTGAATATATTCTTTCCTTTACATCATTTCCAAACTGTGTTCTGTAAAACTGTAGGTCTCAACAGAAATGCTTCTGATTTTTTATAAATGTTTGATTTAAATTTCATTTTCATTTATTTATTATTGACAAAAATCTATATATATTTACAGAGTATGTGTGTTTATGTGTATATGTATGCATGTATATGTATATATGTTTATTTACACATATGTATGCATATATATGCATACATAAATATATATTGTGTATATATATATATAACATATATATATATAACATATGTGTGTGTGTGTATATATATATATATATAAAAATACAAGTACACATATTTAATGGTTTGGAGCCCTCAATAGACAGTGCCATTATGCTAAAATTCAGCTGACTACAAATATTGACCCATTGGAATAACCAGCACATTAACTTGAACTTTATAGTATATCTTTTTGGTGGGAGGGTGTGGAAGTGGAGTGAGGGAAGGTCAATCTTAGAAAAAATATCTTTCTATACTATTTAAATGTTTAGTAAATATATAATTGAATAAAAGTTTTAGTTTTTGCATTATTTTTAAATTAATCAGTCTAATGCATATCTGCAAAAGTAAAATAACACTAGAAAATGTACTGTTTCCACACCTGTGATTAGGGTAAAGATCAAGGTCATCTACTCAGTGAAAGATGTTAATTTCACTTGTGAAGTAACAACTAGTGTCATTACATCTCATTGGGACAATTTGTTAGCAATATCAAGCACTTTCTATAGGTAAATCCTGACAGTCTTGTTTTTAAGTAATTCAACTTTGAAACAAAGTTGCTCACTGAAACATTTTTAAAGAATTTGGATTGGCTTAGAGTGTCCTGAGATTACAAAGTCAGACACTGAACAAGGTAACATCATAATTGCTTATTTCTGTATGTCTGCTTTTCTTAGAGAAATAAAATATTTGCCAAGGTTGATATGGAAACAGACAAGCATAATGCATACTTAAAATTTTTTAAAATTAATTTTTTTCAATTAAAAAAATACTTTTTTATTTCAAATTCATTTTTAAAAATTAAATTAAAAAAATTAAAAAATACGTGTCTGCATTTTCTTAGAGAAAGAAAATATTTACCAAGGTTAATATGTAAACAAACAAGTATAACCCATACTTAAAGTTTTAAAAAATTATTCAGCAGAGCTTCATTTTCTCAATGATTGATTCTGCCATAAATTTTAACTTACCAAAACAAACTCATACCAATAAAAACTCTTCTTATCTGTTAATGGACTGTGGTGAGTGTATGAGTGATATTTTATTTAGTAAACAGTTTTCCTTGCTAAAAACTAAAATATCTGATAACCATGAATCTTATAGTCCTATACCAATTGAAAACCACATTGTTTAATAAGCCTAAAAGAATGACTGTATATCATGAGTTGACTGGTTGAGCCTTGAAGACTATAATTGCATCCTTCTCTTTCAACATAAACTATTTTCTCAATTCTGTCTCAAGGCTGTTTAGTATGTAAGCTATTTTATTTTAGATGTTTCTGAAACAATTTGGCATGCTGGCTCTCCATTTATTTCTTCAGGCCATCAAGTTTCCCTACAGAACCGGTCGATCGATGTCTGGTGAATTAATTCATTCAATATTTCATTTATTTTTCATTATGATCCAGGCAATTTTCTAGAAATAGGATACAAAATGATGAAAAGGACTTTAGAGATTCTTGTACTCAATTGTTACACTTTCGTGGTTAATATCTTTTTCTTTCATGAGTGTATTACGTTTTTGCTGTTGTCATTATTAATACATTTGGTTGTTTTCTTTCTTTATTAATATTCCTTCAAGATATCTAGGCGGTATATATTACCTTCTTAAATCACCATGTGGAACAGGGTAGACCAGCTTTTTCCTTCCACAAGTGGACCAGGGAAAGAAGCTAGACAAACATGTTGTTCAGGAGTTTCCCACAGGGTATTCTGAAGCAAAAACCATACCAAGAGATTGTCCTGCCTAGAAGCAAGAGGAAGTGACTGTTAGGTGCCTTTTCAGTTAGTCTGTGGCTATCAGGCAACCCAGGAGTGGTGGTGGCATGGAGTTAACCTGGCATGCATCTCCAGTTGAGTCAGCTCCCATTGACTAAAGGCCATCTTCTGGAGAGAGTGCTGGTATAAGCTGTTAGCAGCCAACTCCTGCAGCATCTGAGGGGTGAATACAGTGACTCAGTAAAAGGAATCTGGGTAGGGTACCAAGAACTTATGTTACAATATTTTGAGAAGTAGGTAGAGTTCACACTGTAATAAAAATGTGATATTTGAGAAAGATAAATAGCTGGTAGAGGCATATGTATATATATATGCCCCTAAGATTATATATATTGGCTAATGTGTATGTGTGTGTGCATGTGTGTGTGTATATATGTATCTGCTAATGTGTATGTGTGTATGTATGTGTGTGTATATATGTGTATGTATATGTATATATGTGTGTATACATATATACACACACATATACACATTAGCATATATATATATACACACATACACACACACACACACACACAGACATACACATTATATCTTAACAGAATACTTG
This sequence comes from Aotus nancymaae, assembly GCF_030222135.1. Lineage (NCBI taxonomy): Eukaryota > Metazoa > Chordata > Mammalia > Primates > Aotidae > Aotus > Aotus nancymaae. Next base: position 30,604,449 of record NW_026988435.1, read on the forward strand.
GAATTTGAGGTTCCAGATAAACTTTATTATTGGAAAAATATCAGCATCCCATGTTTAGTTTCTTTGTAAAAATTCTATCACATATTAGATAGTGCCAGTACTATGTCTTGAACATGAAATTGTACAATTACAGCACTAAGATGACTCATCAGTCCAGGGATATAGTTATATTTTATTACACAGCCTACAAGCTCTATCATTATTTCATCCCACATAGTAACAAAGATTGCTATTACCAGCTCCCAAATGGAAAACTCTCCTGACCCCACCATCAACCGCTGGTAATGATAAAAGAATAATGGAGATGCCCTGGCAAGCCACACATTGATTCAATTTTCATATGAACACAGATCTTGAAGGTGGTGAGAGTCTTGGTGTTTTTTTCCCACATTTCAAATACAAGTGCACATGTGTATCCATTCATAGAGATTGAACATTTAATCTCTATGAACTTTATCAAACTACCTGAAGACCTCCTAAGTTCACCAGTCCAGTCTAATCTGATGGCCAAGCTGAAACATTAGAATGTATGAGACAGAATTGAGGCTTCATTAGGTATTGGCCACTGGGTCCAGGAACCACTAGACATCACTTGTTGGGGAAGAAGAGCTCTTAAATTGAACATTGGTTTCAAACTACAGTAAAAACTGCCACAGGCGGGGTGCAGGGGCTCACACCTGTAATCCCAACACTTTGGGAGGCCGAGGCAGGTGGATCACGAGGTCATGAGATCAAGACCATCCTGGCCAACATGGTGAAACCCCATCTCTACTAAAAATACAAAAATTAGCTGGGCATGGTGGCACATGCCTGTAATCCCAGCTACTTGGGAGGCTGAAGCAGGAGAATCACTTGAACTAGGGAGTCAGAAGTTGCAGTGAACTGAGATTGCGCCACTACATTCCAGCCTGGTGATACAGTAAGACTCCATCTCAAAACAAAACAAAGAAACAAACAAAAAAAAACCCCTGGCTACAATGCTAACTTTTACGACAAGATAAATCATAGTGTAGTGTTATTTCTAAATCTTACTTATTAACCCAAATCAACAGTCTAAAATCTGTCCCATCTGGAATAGGAAAGGTTTCTATTAGATTCTTAAAAGCGTCCACCATTCCCTGACTAATTAGTTAAAACTTCATCAAGACCAAATTACAAGGGAAAAACTTATTGTTTCCAAGTACTTCTAAGAAATCACCAGCTCTTGCCTCTGGAACAACACACTCAATTGATTACCCAAATAGTTCAGGATGTATCATGTTAGGCCAAGATACACTGTTCGACCAAGGAGCCACCAAAACCATACCACAGCTTTCAGCATCCACCATGTACTTCCTATGCCAAAAAGGCCACAGACAGAAGTCAGAGGCCTTGCTAGATCCTCAAGAACAGCATTAGACTCCATGAGTTGTCAACAAATGTACAAAGGAATAAGTAAGTTCTAACTACCAGGTCCAACCCACAAGTTTTATTATTGCAAATACCCGAAAGAGACCTCTTTTACCTTTGCTGGCAACAAGACCTTCACATTGAATCAAGGCACTTAGCCTTGCAATGGTCTGTGCACTGCCTTCCCCTCAAACCAGGCTCAAGTTAAGGTTTGGCAGGTTATCCAATGCCTTTGACCAATTTGTTTTTGCCAAATCCAAGCCCAAGGAAACTCTGCTCCCTCTTCCACTGAAGAGATTTCGGATCCCAGAATCCTCCTCTTTCTAATCATAATTGTTTTCCTTAAAAGAACCTGTATTTGCCCATTTTCACACTGGTCTAAAGAAATACTGGAGACTGGGTAATTTATAAAGGAAAAATGTTTAATTGACTAACAGTTCCACATGGCTTGGGAGGTCTCAGGAAACTTACACTTGTTGCAGAAGGTGAAGGAGAAGCAAGTACCTTGTTCACAGGTGGCAGAAAAGAGAGAGAATGAAGAGGAAAGAGCCCCTTTTAAAACCACCAGATCTCATGAGAACTAACTCATTATCACAAGAATAGGTCAGGGGAAACAGGCCCCCTGATTCAATAATCTCCACCTGGTCCCTCCAGTGACACATGGGGATTATGAGAACTACAATCTAAAATGAGATTTGGGTGGGGACACAGCCAAACCATATCAACACTTAACAGTTTATACAAATTGAAAGGTCACACAGACTTAACTTGCGAGTAGAGATGATCCTAATGAAAATATAAGGGTCAAGTTTTCTTGTATTGTCCTTTCTTTTTGTTGCCACAGCACCTAACCATGACGCTCCCTTCTTAGTTCATCTCTTCCTGGTGCTGAGGCATGATGATGGTTAGGCATAATGGAGTTTTTCAGGATGAAAAATGGAGTTTTTCAGGATGAAAAGTGTTATTAGTTCTATCCTTTCCCTGGCTTGCAAACTGGTTAATCTGATAAAGAAATGTGCTCCAGAAACATTTTAACTGTGGCTTTTTTATTTATTACTTTTTTTGAAGACAATGTCCTTACTTTGTTTTCTAACTTTCTGGTGGTTTTCACACACTAAGCCATGACAGGCTTAAATTAATTCAGCCACCATTGAAAGCAGTCTGTAGATTCCTCAAAAATCTTAGAACTACCATTTGACCCAGCAATCCCATTATTGGGTATATACTCAAAGGAGTACAAATTATTCTACTAGAAAGACACATGCATATATATATATGTTCACTGCAACACTATTTACATTAGCAAAAACATGGAATCAACCTAGATGCCCATCAATGGTAGACTGGCTTAAGAAAATGTGGTACACATACACCATGGAATGCTGTGCAGCCATAAAAATAATGATGTTATATTCTCTGCAGCAACGTGGATGGAGCTTGACACCATTATCCTTAGAAAACTGACACAGGAGCAGAAAACAAAATACGGAATATTTTTTCTTATAAGTGAGAGCTAAACATTGAGTCCACATAGACAAAAAGAAGAGAACAATCAACACTGGGACCTTCTTGAAGGGGGATAGTGAGAGGGGAGTGAGGATTCAAAAGCTACCTGTTAGGTATTATACCGATTACCTGGGTGACAAAATTGTTGGTACACCAAACCCCCATGACATGCAATTCACCGCTATAACAAACCTGCACACATACCCCTTGAGCCCAAAATAAAAGATGAGCAAAAAAATAAATTATAAAAGAAGAAAGTTATTTAGGCCAAGCACGGTAGCTCAGCCTCTAACCTCTGCACTTTGGGAGGCTAAGGTGGGAGGATTGTCTGGGGGCAGGAGTTCAAGACCAGCCTGGGAAAGAGTTGGACCCCATCTGTAGAAAAACTTTTAAAACTAACTGTGTGTGGTAGCACTTGACTGTAGTTCCACCTACTTGAAAGCCTGAGGTGAGAGAATCATTTGAGCCCAGAATTTTGAGGCTGCATTGTGCTATGATTATACCACGGCACTCCAGGCTGGGTGACAGAGTGAGACTCTATCTCTAAAAAAAATAAGAAGAAAGTTATTTAAAGAAGCAAAATCATAAAGATGCAGGTCACATTTTTGTGTTTTAGTGTGAAGAAGCAAAGAGCAAACTCTATGAGCAATAACTGCCATTTATGAAGCACCTGCTATCTGCCAGACACTCTATGTGCAATATAGTATTCAGTTGTAACAATAACCCCAAGAAACAAACTACTATTATCTTCATTATACATTTAACTCAACTGATGTTCAGAAAGGTATCATCATTTGTCCATGGTCGTGTACTAATTAACAGAACTGCTGTTTGAATCTAATTACTTGAGATGCTAGAATGAGGCCTCTTCTTTCACTGCCCTGTGGCCTCCCAGCTTAGAGAGATGAACTCAACCTGGGGCATGTTTTCAGAATGTGGTTTCTCAGGAGGTTTCTGCTCCAAATATTCTTTCACCAATTATTAAGATGCTTGAAATTTCTCCAAAGGACATTTATTTCTGTGAGTCAGAAGGGATTTTAGTTCATGTAGACTCTCACACTAAAATACAAAGGCACTTGAGGTTAAAATGAAGTTTATCAGATAACACCTTAACAATTACTGATGAATGGCTGGCCAGAGCTTTTGTGAAGGAGGAGGAAAAAATCCACTGAAGGGATAAATGAGAGCAATCATAAAAACTTGCCACTTTTGTTTCTTAGGAATTTTGACTTTTTGTTCGTTTCTGACCTTGCTATGCAGTTTTTAAAACATGGGAATTGAAGAACAAAACATTTTGCTCAAGTGGAATGATTTGTAACATTTGCATTTTAGAAGAGCAGTTGGGTATTCCCTTTGATGGAGTCTCTTAAAAGTGGTGGAAAGTAGGCCTTAGGAAATGTTCAATGGTAAACAGATGGCACTGGCTTGTAAAACCACAGGGCTCTGGGAATCTGCTCTATCTCTAACTCCAGCTTATGGACAAATGGACAAGCACATTAGTGGTCTGGGAGTTCTAGCAAAGGCCATGATTATTTTAAAAGGAATAGACTGGTTACAGTTGTTGGTGTCATGAACACATTTGATGGTGTATGTTTGTGTGTGTACCTCAGTGTGTGTCTGAAATTTGAACTGAATAGTTTTCTTTACAACATTTCTGAAGACACTGACAAAACAGGAAAAGAATGAAAACATTAGTTACTTTTTTAAATAATTCCAGTTAAAGTGATAATTTTACCTCAACCACAGTTATTTCAAAGTGAAGAGGCAATTGCCTTAATATAAAATTCTGTTCGCTGTACATGAGACTCAATACATTGTTTTTCAAAGGAATTATTAGCCTTGTATTAGTCTGTTCTCATGCTGCTCATAAAGACATACCTGAGGCTAGGTAATTTATAAAGAAAAAGAGGTTTAATAGACTCCCAGTTCCACATGACTGGTGAAGCCTCACAATCATGGTGAAGGGGAAGCAACACATGTCTTACATAGCAGCAAGCAAGAGAGCTTGTGCAGGGGAACTCCCATTTATACAACCAACGTATCAAGGTAAGACTTATTCATTACCAGAAGAACGGGCTGGGGGAAACCACCCCCATGAATCAATTATCTCTACCTGGCCCTGCCCTTGGCATTTGAGGATTATTGTGATTCAAGTTGAGATTTGGGTGTGGACACTGCCAAACCTTAACAAGTCTCCATGATAGATGATGACATCTACTTTCACCAGTAGCAAAACTTTAGAAAAGCATGAGATTTTAAAACTAAACTTATTTAATAACAGTGATTTTTTTTTTAGTTTGAATTGAGAGAATTCTAAACTGATGGGCCTTAATTAAAACATTCAGAAATATGATTGTTTTGGAATATCTTGATTAGGGTAAATTCATAACTATTTTTTTCTATATTGGAATACTCTCAAACCTATAGAAAAGTTACAAGAATAGAACAAGGAATATTTTTACCCTTAACCATTTTTCAGGAAATAATTGTTTGATGCCCTTCACCTTTGAATTCTCTAGTCTATAATTTCAACAAATAAATTATCCAACGTAACCACAACATAACCCTCCAAATCAGAAAACTAACACTGCTACTGGACCGCCACCTTATCCTCAGATCTCATCCAGGATTTTCCAGTTGTCTTCTGAAAATGTCCTTTATAGCAAAAGGAATCATTCCAGGATTATGTATTGCATTGATTTCATGTCTCTTTTAACGTCTTCAATCTGGAGGATTTTCTCAGTCTTTCCTTGACTTTTATGACCTTGACACATTAAAGATTATGGAATATATGTTTTGTTCTGTGACTGCCTCCCTACCCACCAAGTTTGGGTTTGGCTGATGTTTTCCTCCTGATTAGATTTGGATTTTGCATATTAGCAGAAATACCACAGAAAGGGCACTTTGTTTTTGTCATTGCATTCTATCAGAAGTTATGTGATTTCAATTTGTCCCATTACTGATGATATTAATTTTGATCGCTTGATTAACATGATTTCTGTCAAGGTTCTTCATTATAAAGTTACACATTTTTTTTTTTTTGTAATTAATACTATTTTTGCAGGGAGGTAACTTAAGACTAGGTAACTATTCTATTCTTCAACAGTTACTGCTATGACTGTTTTCTCCTACTACATTTAAAATTTCTTATTACTGGCTTATAGGAAATCTATTGATTTTATGTGTTTACCTTGTACTTAAATATCTTTCTAAACATTTATAAGTTCCAATAGATTTAAAAAAACTTCCCATGAATTTTCTATGGTAAATTATTTGCCAGTATAGCATGTAACTCTTTTTATTTCCTTCCCTTATTTTATTGTCATGCCCAAGAATTCTAGTAAAATGTTAAATTTCTGGCTTAAATGAAAGTGTTTCTGAATTTTATCCATTAAATATTGTTTTTAAGATGAACTTTTCACAGATGTATTATTATCAAATAGGTCTAGATTTCTAAGAAGTCTGTTTTGTTTTGTCTTATAAATCCGGAATGGCTATGTAAATTAGTAAATAATTTTTGGCAACTTTTGAATTGATCATATATTTTTCCTTCAATATTTTAATATAGTAACTTCAATTAGCATATTTTCTAAACTCAAAATGATCTTGTATTATTCTTGAAACAAACTGTACATAGTTACAATGTATTTTTAATGTGCAGCTGGATTAAACCTGCTTATATTGTCATATGATTTTCAAAACTTTGTTCACAGGTGACAGAGTCCTGTACTTGATAGTGTGTGTATGAGTGTGTCTATGTGAGTCAGTGTGCACTTTATTCTTATTTGCTTTTTTGATCTTTATTTATCCCTTTGGTACAAGTCTTTAGCATACCTATAGCCTTATGTAATAAAATCAGCTGATAGTAAGCCTTTTCTTTAATGAATCTGTCCACATTCATACTAATATTTAGCATAAAATAAAACAGGTAATTTTTTTTCTCTTAGTATATTTAGCATAAAATAAAACATATAAATTTTTTTTCATGGAATATTTAGCATAAAATAAAACTTACTATTAATGTTTATGGTAGTCTTGTTTGAGATCTCATTTTTTATTAATTATTTTATGGTTCTCTGAATCATTTAGAAATGAATTTTCTGAAGAGAAACATCAAGAACTTGTATCTCATTTCTGTTGCTTTTTCAGGAAATCTCAGTTTTAGAATCTGATTCATTACCACCAATGTTTACCAGACCACAGAAATAAGTCCTCTGACTGTGATCTGAAATCCATCCACACAAATTATTTGCTAATCATCCATTTAATGTGTCTGTGTAAGTGTTTCTTGAAACTAGAGAAAATGTTTTCTAGCCCTTTAATCCGTATCCTAATAGAGTAAGGCTTAAAGCAATGCATAAGAAAAGCAATACACAAGTAATATTAGTGTCTTAATTCACTCTCACTAGCATCTACTTCCTGAAAGCAGACTATCGCTTCAATATATTCTGGCTGTCAAACATTATGGCACATTTTTCTGTTTCTGCCTCATTAGGAAGAATCACTAGGGGAGATTCTTTGCAGTAATTATCACACAAACTTCTCATCTTTGTTAGGTGTTATCTTCTGGCTCATTTGGCAAAAAGATTTGAGGAACAAATACCCATAAACTTCACGATCACCTACAGGCTACAAGGAAATTCTAGGAGATTGCATATACAGGCTGGATTTTAAGTTGATAATGTTCCATAATTTACTTGGAAACATAGTCCTGAAGCATGGCATATTGGAAAGAATATTAATGTCACATTAATATTAGAGATGTCATGAATTTAACTTATATATCTTCTATTTACTGATTTTCTTTGATTCTGGTATGGTTACCTTAATTTTCTTATTTGTAATAGTCTATAACATAGGATAGCAGGGTATAATATTTTGGGGTGATAAAATGAGATGCTCTATTTAAAAATATCTTTCTTATACAAACTCATAAGGAAAGATGTATTGTATCATCAGTGATATTATTCATGGGACTCCAGTTTGGTGGCCCATGACATCTGATTGTAGACAGCATTACGTGAAATGTTAACAACTAAACATCGCTTACCCTAGGAAAAATATTTTTTAAGCAATCTATAAAATTTTGTTGCATTTTAAGTTTTTTTTATGACTAAGAATGGTGCGTATCTCCTTTTATTATTGCTCAAATAAAAGATCCTAGAGAAGAATTTTAAAATGTACCATCAACCCAAGGGGAAAAGTACAGGTAAAAAACAGCCAAAACTGTCTAACGTGATTTATTTTGCAGACAGACTGGCAGTGGATCTAAAATAGAATATTAAGCAACACCACGTAATCAGGATGGCAGTATGCTGCCTTAGTAGAGACAGGGTTTCACCATGTTGACCAGGATGGTCTCGATCTCCTGACCTCGTGATCCACCCGCCTCAGCCTCCCAAAGTGCTGGGATTACAGGCGTGAGCCACCGCGCCCGGCTTATCTTATACTTTTAAAGAACAAACAGTGAATGATTGTGGCCAAGCAGTAGATTGGGGAAAATAGAATTCCAAAAAACACTGTAGCATCTGTCATTGTGTTTAAACAAGTCAAAAACTAAGGTTTCATATGGGAGATTTTAAGGACAGCTTGTGATAAATATTCCCTCAGGTCAGAACTTTGCAATACTATTTTCATTGTGGGTAACGTGAGAAAATAAGAAGGGAGAACATTAAATGTGAGATTTACTTACTGCTTGGATAATGTTTCCTGTTTATGTTACTGCATTTCAACCATAACATAATTCAACATTTAGATTTCACATCTTATTTGTTTCTCTCACTTTGTAAACACAAAATATTTTAATTACTGTCGTCTATATGTCATACATATGCATATTCACAGACCGTTTTGCAAATAAAATGGAGAATCAAGAAAAATAATAAAGCATTTATATCAAAAAGTCTCAATCTCACAGTGACCTAAATTCCTAAAAGAATTAATAAACCCAAAACCTGGTTCTAAAATTTTGGCAAATTTCTCCAACCTCTCTATGCCTTAGGGTTTCCATATTTAAATAGAAATATGAATATGAATATTATTCTGTAGGGTTTTTGTGATTATTTCAAAGGATTCATCTATTAATTAAGCTTGAGAAGCCCTGGTCAAAGGTCCTCTATTTCTATTAAATAGGGCCATTCAGTAAAATTTTATAGATTTAAGAAATTTATAGATTTAAGAAATCTATAAAATTTTATTCCATTTTAAGTTTTTTTTATGATTAAGAATGGTGTATCTTCTTTTATTATCTTTCAAATAAGAGATCCTAGAGAAGAATTTAAAAATATATGTTCACCTTGGGGAGCAGTTGCTATCGATGTCCCCTGGCTCCCATCATCCTTGCCTCCCCAGTCCCACCCATGTCCCTGTACACCAAATGGCCAGAAACTGCATATCAATGCCTAAGAGCTTTGCCCTGATGCTGGAGCCCCTCTATTAGCCACTGAAGACCAGGAGTGTGGCTCTCAAACAACGCTTTCATTTGTGACCACCATAGCCCTCTCACCCCTCATGTATGATACCCAAAGAACTTGCTTTCTGCCTTGAATCTCAGAGTTTCTCTAATGGAGCTAGTCTCTAGTGCTACTAGTAGTAGCGACCTTTTATCAGCTGCCTTCTTTTATTATCTCACTTCCCATTTCCCTACCTGACCTCTTTAACTTTCAAAATAAATGATTAGTATTGTATACAAATTCTTGTCTCAGGGGAGCCCAAGCCAAAATACCCCATTCTCAGGATACTTTAACTTCAACATTTCCCAAAATTGTATACAAAATGTATGTAATTTTGATGTTCCCTTGATCTATTTAATCTGCTATGGAGAGGTATCAAAAATGTTCTTGGTCACACATAGACATATTTGTATCCATCTGCATATCACTCAATTCTTGTGGGTGAGCACTGCCAATTGGAAAATATGAAAACCATAGGAAGGAAATGATCTTGCTAAATGAGATCCCCAAGGGAAAATATTTAAAAAATTTGAGCCAGTAATCACATTGCAAATATATGAGGACTTGGAATGGCAGAAAGCTGGCTCTATAAATCAATGGTTAAAAAAGCAGATTGTTTAACACACATGGTATTGAAGAAACTACTTCCTCTATGAAAGAAAATAAAACTTTATATGAATTAACTAAATATGAAAAGCAAAAAACTATACAATTGTTAGATTATCTTTTCGACATAAAGTTAAAAACAAGTTGCCAGAATAGGAGAAAAAATTGAGATAGCTAAAACTGAGAAGAGGATAACAAAACCTAAATCAAGCTTATGAAAATAAGTGATTGGGTAGAAAATGGATGGTATCTAGAAATAGGAAAGTTAAAGAGGGAACTTTAAAATCTGACAATCATATAATAAAATACATCAAATATTTAATGCCAGAGAAATGCAAATTAAAATGACATATATATTTGTATACCTAAGACAGGAGATAAATTACAAATCCAGCTAATGTCAAATGTTGGTGTGATCATAAAGACTGTCTGTCTGTTTAGATGGGCAAGAATTAGCTATGAAGACAATATGAAAACCTTGGTGGCTAAAAACACTGAAGGTTTGCTTATTGTTCATACTACATGTAAATTAGAGTGTTATGGTCCTCCACTCATGCACTCAGAAACCCAGACTCATATATCATAACCAATTTAACATTGTTGATCACAATACAAGTGGGGAAAAAAAAAACTATCCGGGCTGAAAGTGAGGGAGTTAGTTGTGGAGAACTGGGGCTTTGTATAAGCAAATAAATGATGCATGTAACTTCTGCCCATAATTCACTGGTCACAAGTATCCATAGGTTTCCAGCTACATGGAATGAAAGGAACCCTCATGCATTTCTGGTGGACGTAAAGACTGCTTTGACTCATTTTTAGGGCAATCTAGCCCTAGTCAAGTTGAGTATATTTATATACTGTGTTCCATTCTCTTCTTAGTGACTTTTTAACATTTCTCTCTGTTAGTCAGAGGGCAAACTTTTCATAATTGCTCTCAGTTTAAGGTGTTGCAAGACTCCCAGTTTTGTGTTTTAGAGTACCCTTCATTGTATTAGACTCTTAAAATGTGGAAAGACATTATATTGGAACTATCAATACCACTGAAGCAAGTTACTTGAGTCCTCCTCGATCTTTCTTGCAGATTGAAACTCGTTTCTGTCACAATTGACTTTTTTAAAGATGTCAGATTTTTAACCTGTAAACAAAAATTGAAAACTAAGTCTATTTTTCACATGGATATTTCCCAATAATACATGATGAGGAATGATGTCAAGGTACCTCAATTAGTTTTGATTTAATAATTGAATTTTCTCGCTCACCTGGAAGGACAGTCTCCACAGGGACAGAGAATTCACTGTCACCCAGCATGTCTGTGTCCTTGTTGCTAGTTTTGGTACTTGATGGATTTCTACCCTTTCTCTTCATCTGCATTATTCTCATCCACTCTGGTCCATTTGAATCTCATTCTAGTGTACCTCTTAAAGAATGGTTTGCTTAAATTGCTATGGCAAAGAACAAAGCATAAGGAGGAAAATTATTTCTAGAATGAATCTTCTTCATTCATATTTCTGAGCAAAATTTGCACAAAGTCTTAAGGATATAATCAAAGTAAAAAAATGCACCTGAGGCCTCTGGCCCACAGATGCTCCGCAAGCCCTTGAAATGCACTTTTGTAGAGTCTTTTTCCTCTTGCTAGGAACTAATCCTTTTGGAATGTCAGATCGTCCCCAAGTCTGAAATTTAAACATGAAAAATTAGGCTTTGGGGAAATCATGGAAATTAGAGCTTGACTTCTTTCTTAGTATTCTGTACCTAGATGAATAGTTTATTTCCTTTAATATCTAAAATGTCCTGTTTATAAACTTTTCTTTTCTGACTGTGTGCAATTTGCCCATCTGTTCACCAGAATGGAAGACACTTGAAGTTTGTTTTACATTGTGTCGCTAGCACCCAGAGGAGTCCCTAATATATAATATATGCTCCATAAAGATATGCTTATTGAATGAATAAATAAATGACAGCTCTGTTTTCATGGAAAAAAATGAAAATGCATTGGAGATATGTATTCAAAACATAAGTAACGTAAGTGGAGAAGCTTGCAATTTAAGAGACTAGAAGCAATATCAAATGATGAATCAAGTATTTGTCACCTGCAAGAAAGTATTGGTCAATTTTATGGGTTAAATTTTGTCCCTCAATAAAATTCATATGTTGAAGTCTTAACCCTCAGTGTCTCTGAATGTGACCTTATGTGGAAATGGGGACATTGCAGGTGTAATTAGTTAAGGTGGGGTTATGCCAGATTAGGGTGATCCTCCAATCCAATTTGACAGATGTCCTTACAAAAAGGGGAAATTTGGATACAACTGGGCACACAGTGAGAATGCCATGTGAAAATTGGAGGTATGCTGCCAAAGGTAAAGGGAGGTCAGAGATTGCCAGCAAACCACAGGACCTTACAGGAAGGCGTCAACCATTTTCCTACGGTGAGCAGACGAAACCAACTCTGCCAACATCCCGATTTTGGGCTTCTAGCCTCTAAAACTGTGGGGCAACATATTTCTCTTGTTTAATGTATCCAGTTTGTGGTTCTTGTTATGGCAGCCCTGGCAAACCAATTCATTTGATAACAGTAATCTTGTTTTAAAAACTTAATAGAGAACTGGGTGCAGTGGCTCAGGCATATAATCCCATCGCTTTGGGAGACTGAGGCATGCAGATTGCTTGAGCTCAGGAGTTCAAGACCGTCCTGACCAACATGGTGGTGAAACCCTGTCTCTACAAAAAAATATAAAAATTAGCCGGGCTTGGTGACACATGCATGTAGTCCCAGCTACCCAGGAGACAGAAATCAGAGGATAACTTGAGCCTGGGAGTGAGCCAAGATCACACCACCACACTCTAGCCTGGGTGATAGAACGAGACTTTGTCTCAAAAAAAAAGGTTGATAGAGGTGCTTGTGCTTGTGACAAAGCTAATAGCTCAGACATCATTTCTCCTTCCCACTCAGATTCCACTAATTCAGGGACTAGTCTCTCTTTTTGACATGTGCAATTAGAAAAATTAGAGCAGTGGCTGGACTCTTCATTACTGAAATGCAAGGGTGTATACACGTGCAAGAGAAGGTTATGGAAGAGAATATGCTCCGATAATAAATGAGAAAGCTGGGCAAGTTCATGAAATATTTCAATTTGAGAAAGTACCAGTTTGCCAGAGCCTAACAGGTCCTACTAAAAGGTTTTACGTGATGAGAACATGGGTTTCAGGGTAAGTTTTCTAGTGTTTTTATCTACTTCCTAATTTTAAGAATCTCAGTACATTCAGTAGGGACCCAGGGATATTCAGAAGTAATTTAAAAACTGAAAACCATCGAGCTGCTGAATCTTGAGTAAGAAGGCAAAGGCTATGGCCAGCTGATAGGAACACCTGTTCTCTTATCTTCATGCCTTTCTACAGGGAGGCAATCATAAAACAGGATGAGGAAAGCACTCTGATTTGGTTTGGCTGTGTCCCTACCCAAATCTATCTTGAATTATAACGCCCATAATCCCCATGTGTTGTAGGATTGACCTGTTGGGAGGTAATTGAATCATGGGGGCAGGTCTTTCCTGTGCTGTTCTCTTGATGGTGAATAAGTCTCAGGAGATCTGATGGTTTTATAAAGGGGAGTTCCCCTGCATAAGCTTTCTTGCCTGCCTCCATGTAAGACATCCCTTTGGCTCTTCCTTTGTTTTCTGCCATGATTGTGAGGCATCTGGAACTCCTGAGCTAGGATTACATGTGGAACTCTGAGTCCATTAAACTTCTTTCCTTTATAAATTACCCAGTCTCAGGTATGTCTTTCTTAGCAACATTAGAACAGACTAATACATCCTCCTGAAAACTCTTCAGCTGACTCAGTCCAGCAGAAACACCATCATAACACCTAAGTCAAGGATAAAGGGTGAAGCCTGTGGCAATAACTTTCATACTGAATCTCTGGAACAGGATTTATTTTCTATGACATAGATGCTTCTCTGATGCCATATCTATAAATTATCAATAAAAATGGTAAAGAAAATGCCAAATCTGAAGTGGTTGAGGGGAGAATTTTCCCACAATACTTTGAAAGAACCCCGTTGATAATTTTCTTTCTCTTCACCTAAGATAGGGGAAAAATCCAGTGAATCAAAGTTGGGCACTTCAAATTAAATGGAGTAGAGCTGTTTATATAATTTTTTGTTTTTTTGTTTTTTAGTACTGTTGCTTTCCCACATCCTATTCTGACTCTTTTTAAACTTCATGTTGGCCATTCGGAGCAAGGGGACATTTTTAGAGACATGCTAACTTGCTATGGAGACAGTGACCCTAGCATTTGGGGCTTCTGTGGGAAGGAAGGCCTTAGCCACAGGCAATTCCTGTTGACATTCATACTGAGGCAGCATCTGAGAGGATCCTTCTACTCTTCAACGTGTAATAAAAGATATATTTTTAAAAGTGAGTACTCATTTAGTGAATGCTTCCAAGTAACCCTCCACCTAACAACTTAGGGCAGAGAGTTTGTACTTCAGAATATAATGGGAAGATATAGGTATTTGCTATCATGTATTTTCACATTTTTTTAAATGGAAATAGATATTTGGGCCACAACCCTAATTTTGTAACTACGTACTGGTGAACAATTCTTAAGTTATTAGCAAGATCTATGAAATTAACAGAGATAGAACAAATATGGTACATGTGAAATTAAGAGTTAACAACAATGTCAAAAGGGAAGCCATAGGAAGATGTAGATTTACTCACTTCAGCCCTGCACTGGAAACTCTTTTTTTCTTCTTTACAAAAATCTATGAACTTCATTTTGCTTTGTTAATTTACACAACTTAGATTTCTTCTTTGTTATTTTTCACTCAAGTAAGTGCAGAGATTTAAAATCAATAATTTTGAAGAGTAACTAAAAATGAATTAATAATCATACATTTATGCAGACAGAACTTTATTTTTATCATTCGTTTGTCTAAATAAGTGAAAAAAAAGACGAAGTAACCAAACCAACTTTTCCTTTGCTGTTTGTTATTAGTCATTCAAATATTTGCTTTCTCATTGAGTTAGTGTTTTAGTCTAAATAACTTTCAATATGCTAAAATAAGTAAACTATTAAGTGTTGGCAGAGTTTTTAAATTAAAAATAATTTATTATGCAGTGATATGTATTAAATGGATATTTTAATACATGTATATGTAAATAAATGTTTTTAATAGCATATTTAATAAAATATTTAAATAAATGTTGCCCAAATTAAAAAAATTTTTGTTCAGTTTTAGTTTAATAGCTCTAAAAATTCTTTAAAATACAATACAACATAAAGCCAGTAGATTCTTTTAATTGCTGAAGAGCATATGCATAAATAACATATATATATTATATATATATATGCACATATATAACAACATATAATACTTTTCTGTGTTATTTTTCCAAGGGTCATCCTCATAAAATCAGAGATGTGCTCTTCCAGGAAATATTTGACTTGAAACATAATAGAAAATTTTAAGATTTAATTTTAAGTAAAAACATTATCTGACATAATATAAATTCTCAACCTATTACTGTAATGAATTTTATCCCAATATATTAACTAGTAAAACTTATGAAAAAATATCTAAGGTTGAAATTTCTTCTTTAAAATATAGGTGCTAACTTTAAATAATAAAGTGCCATTTGCCTCCATTAAAATTAAAAAAAAGTTTAAATTATAATATAGAAATCAAGGAGGGTTCGGATGAAATTGATACTTTCATGTGAAGAAAAACAACCTGTTCAGAGAAAACACTGATTATTTTTTCTTGCAATCTATCCCAAGAGACTTAGGATAAAGGAAAGTAAGAACAATAGAAGAAAAGTATTTTCAAAACTGTTCTTTTCTTGTATATAATAATTTAATATTTGCTTAATAGGGAAGTAGTTAATTAAATCAAAGCCTATTTACTTAATGGAAAATATGTGCCATTAAAATAAAATTTATAAATATTTTGTAAGATACAGTGTTGTTAAAAAAATAAAAATTGTTCTTTTAATAATGTTAACAACACACTAGAAGTACATGTATATATTTGATAGTAGTCATGGTAGTGTTTAGCATAGTGAGATTATAGGTAAAATTTCTCTATTTTTTAAATTTTGTGATATCACAATATCACCTGTATAATGCAAAATAAACTTAAAGGTATTACAATACATTTGGAATTCCAAACTCCAGTGAAAGCTGTTGATTATTTTCTTTGTACCAGACAATTAAACCCAATGATACGTAGAAAGTAAAGACAAAAAAGCAAGTGAGACTCTTCTTTAAGCTGGAAACCATTATCCTCAGCAGACTAACACAGGAACAGAAAACCAAGCACCACACGTTCTGACTTAAGTGAGAGCTGAACACTGAGAACACATGGACACAGGGGAGGAGAACAACACACACTGGGGCCTGTCAGGGTGGAGGCGGGAGGGAGAGCATCAAGATAAATAGCTAATGCATGCAGGGTTTAACACCTAGGCGATGTGGCTTGATAGCCGCAGCAACACGTTATAGCACACGTTTACCTGTGTAACAAACCTGCACATCCTGCACATGTATCCTGGAACTTTAAAAATTATATTTTCTATATCCACTCTCATTATTCTGTATTGTGCATTCACAATAGTCCAGGCTAAGCTATGATAACAAACATGTCCAGCCTGTCAGAGCCATGACATCAACAGTTTATTTGTCAATTGCATGATACCTGGTGACCCTCTGCTGACTCTAGCTACACTTGACTTGTAAAGTTAGTATGATCAGGGGAAGAGAAAGAAGAGGCACACAAGCTTTTAACTGGCTTGTTCCAGAAGGTGCATACAACACTTGCACACACAGAACACCTACTGAAAGTCCATCGATCAGAATGAGATGCTGTCCTGACGTTTAACTTCAGAGGTCCAGGGAATGCTGCAGAAGGCCGTGGCCTATTAGATAATCTCTGTCACATTCAGAAAACAATAAAGTTCTTTGCTCAAAAAACTAAGACCTCCACAAACAATGATTCAAATTCACTTTCTATCACTTACAGCAAATAATCAGACATGTGGAAATGATCCTTACAGAATTCAAAGCTAGAAGTTATGCAGAAAGCTCTTCTCCTTAGAAGGGAAGCTTAAGATTTCATTTTCCTGAATTTGATGTGTGTGACTCATCGGGTGATAGCCAGAAGCTTCAAGTCTTATGTCTCAGCTTGTCTAACCCTCGTTCAGGATAGCGATGTTTTCTCTTTCGTGTATACTCTGTTCTGTTTAGTTTCTCTCTACCTTAGCACGTAGCTTTCATTTAGATTTACGATTACTATTTTTCTCAACAGGAATGTTCTTCTCTGACATAATATGTCTTTCTTTTACTATTCTCCAGCATTGTTTAGGGCTAGGAACTCTGATGTGATTAAGACAGAAAAGACTGTGACCCTCTCAGAGACTACTTCCTGTTGGTGGAGGGTCCATACATGAGAAAAAAAGAGGGCCTTCAGGCCTTCTGAAGAGGACTGCCCAGCTGCTATCCTCCACAGCTCTGTCCAGCACTATTTGCCTTGAGAGTAAAAGGACCAATCAAGGACCAATCTCATCATATGGTTTATTACTAGAATGTCAGTCATCTCATAGGTTTATTTCTCATCTCCCTGATAGAGTATGGGATTACTTTTCTGATTGCATCTCCCACTCCCTGCTCATATGCCTCCCACTCAGCATCATTTTAATCCCTTCTATGGTTTTGATGACACAGTCAAAATGCTTATGTCCTTATCTTTCTGATTAAGGTTTCATTCTCCTTGCTCTGGCTTGCTGCTGATTATACAGCTTGTCTTGGGGTGTCATGTAGTAGCTGCATCTCACCAACAGGCTTGGTATCATGGGCTGGAAATGGAGTAAGTGTGCTTGTTTGTTTCTTTTTGAAGCTCTGAAACAATTCTTCCTTCCTCCTTCCTAAAGCCCCACCCTGTCTTCTTTAAATCTCAAGTCTTCAGATAAACCATTCTCTCTCCTTTCTTGTGCAAGTGACAAATCCCAGAACAAACCCCTTTATTCCCTGATGATTTTAGCCTCCAGGTGAATGTTACACTCTCCAAAGTATTCCCTTAATAATTTTTGTGAATATCTGTGTAAAGCTTTCCTTCGATGGGCTTCTTCATGTTTTACTTCCTTTGGAGTTATCTTATTTTTCACCTACCTCAGTCACTTACTCATACAGTCATAGTTAGGTTAATAGCAACTGCAAATGTTCTATATTCTCAATTTTAAGTGTGTCTCCTTCTGCCCCTTACCTCCTACTATGCTAACTCATTTCTTTCTAGTAGCCTGACTTCAACAATCTTTTGATCCCGACATAGACTCACATATCATTCATCCCATTGCGTTTTCATTGCCCCATGCCTCTTAGAGTGATCATATGTTCTGGTTTTCCCAGGAGAGTTTTGGGTTAAACCTGTTAGCTCAGCATAATAATTAACAGTGCTCTAGTTTAGATAATAAATTATGTGGTTACTCTACCAAATGCTCTCACTTCCCTTCTTTTTCGGCCAAAATTCTGTAGACAACTGTTATAAACATAACAATGTAGGAGATAGGAGTGCAGACTTCTCGTGCAGTCAAAAATTCACGTATAACTTCGGACTCCTCCAAAACTGAACTACCAGAAGCCTACTGTTGACTGGAAGCCTTACCAATAACACAGACGTAAATGTATATTTTGTGTGTTATTTGGATTGTATAATGTATGCTTACAATTAAGCTATAGAAGAGAAAGTATCATTAAGAAAATCATGAAAAAGGGAAAATGCACTTTTTATTCTTTAAATAGAAGTGGATCATCATAAAGGTCTTTATCCTTACTGTCTTTAGGTGAAGTAAGCTGAGGAGGAGGATGTGGAGGAGTTGGTCTTGGTATCTGAGAGGTGGCAAAGGCAGAAGAAAATCTGTGTACATGTGGACCCGTTTCAAATTCATTTACAGGGTCAACTGAACTTTACAACTGTCTTATCCCTCTTCCCCATAATCAATGCTATGCAAAAAGCCCGAAGTCTGGTTAAATTCAACTCTGCAAATGTTTTACACTTGCATCTGCACCTCAGTGTGGCTGGAATTAAATAGAAAACCATGCTGTCAGAGCTCATCTTAAACTTGTGATCTCTAACTTTTTGCTGTCGAATAATTATACTATATTATCCCAGTTCATTTATTCATCCATTCTCCTAGATGATCAGTTTATATGGTTAGGTTTTTTCCTCCATGAACTTTCAAAACTTCTTAACCTACCTTCATACTGATCTGATGATCTCATCTTGTATTTCTCTGAGAAAAGGGAAGAAATCAGAAAAGAACTTCCTCAAAATTCCACTCCATGGAGCACCCTTGTAGCACCAAACTCTCCACCTGTGCACCAGCTCCCTCCCAACGATGCCTATTTGACTCTTCTCTGTTTCATATCCCAGGAACAATCTGCTTACAAATATTGTCAGTTCTATCTTCAAAATAACCAGAATAACCTTGTCTCCATATTCACCGCTTCTACCACAATCCAAGCCACCGACATCTCTCAACTAGACAACTGCATTAGCTGAATAACTACTTCTGACCCAGAACTCCTTGCCTATTTGCAGCACAGTTGTTAAGTGATATTGTTAAGATAAAAATTACATCATGTAATTCTTTTTTTTCAAATCCTTCCTGTAGCGTCCCATCTCATTAGAATAAAGACAAAATTCAACAATGACTTACGAAGGTCTACAAATGTCTGGCCTTCTTCCCCACTCTGACCTTTTTTTGCATCGGCTCTTTCTTGCCCTGCAACTATCTTGTTACCTTCTCTTAATGCCCTCCCCACACTGTCACCAGGACTTAACTCACGAGAACACTTTCTCCATGAGGACTCTCTAGTCCACTCTGTACCAAATGGAAGGGCTTCACCTCAGGCCAAGCTCTCTTATCCCAGTCTTTACCTTGTTTTTCTCGTTAGGATCTGTTCTCTCTTTTTTTATAATCACTTCTTTTACTTAAAGAATTAATATATAGTTACATATTTTACATATATATATTCTATTTTCTGGCATTTTATTCATGACTTTCTAAAAATTCATTGAGGAAATAAATGTTATTTTTATGGTATGGTGGTAAGAGACATGGCTGGAATACTCCCTTTCTTACTTAGTATCTGTAATATTTTAGAGAAATTGTATGGATGCTTTGATGTTCAGTTTCCTTATCATTTTAATGAAGAAAAGACTAAAATTGCACTTTATCTTTCCTTTATTATTTGAGAATTAAATGCAAGTGTTCATATAATACTTATCATAAGACATGAAAAAAATTAAATTGATAATAATTTTGTTTAATTAGCTGTTCTCAGAATTATGTTGGCTATTAATAGACTGAACAATGAGTTTAGCCT
Organism: Aotus nancymaae; assembly: GCF_030222135.1. Classification (NCBI taxonomy): domain Eukaryota; kingdom Metazoa; phylum Chordata; class Mammalia; order Primates; family Aotidae; genus Aotus; species Aotus nancymaae. The sequence goes on from NW_026988435.1 coordinate 30,624,786, forward strand.
ACATTTCAACCTTTCTCATGTCTTCACATCCTTTCTGTGAAGTTATTTGATTGTGAGTATAACGGATAAGTCTAAAATTGTTAGGAAATTGAAGCTCAGCAAATTTTAAATTTTACTTTTATTATGACCCATGTTGAAATGCAAAATTTCAGTAGGTTTGATGTTTGCTAATGGCACTGGAGAAAAAAAGACACACACATTCCTTATATGACAATTCAAACAGCTTTATTTCAGCGCTAATTCAGCGACAGTAAGAATTTTACTGGACCAGTTAGAGTTCTCATAATGCTTGGTTGTTCACTTTATCCGAATTTTCAGTGAAGAGGAGGCCAAGGTTAAAGTGATAAAATATTTAATTCCAAAAGAGCAGTTGCTTGAGCATCTCTGGATTTTTATTATATTGGACTCCAAAAGAATGACAAAAAACCTGGCTTTATTTGATAGTTTCTGCATAAGAAAACAACAGTATCACAATATTAAGCCTAAAAGAAACCTGTATTATTTCATATACTTTCTAATTGGGTGAAATCTAAACTTCTTTAGAATAAAACTTTTATGATGATACAGGGATGTTAGTAGGTCATTAAGTTTCTCTTGAAGTGAAAAATGAATAATAAAGATTCTTAAAATATTCACTATTATATAAATATAGAGGGAAAATGGCTTTCCATTAAATTGTAGAATAAAATCTTTCTGTCCATTAGTGTCTAGAATTATAAACATAACTATGCATATTTACACACAAAAAAATATTTTAAATGTAACCTTCAAAATGTCTTTAATTAGGGTTTGGGAAATGACAACATACATATACACACGCACACACACACACACACGCACACACACACACACACACGAGATTGGTGATGAACCACATTTAAAATAAAACATTCTTGCTGATGAAAAGTGTTTTAAAGAGTAAGTCATTGGCCTTATCTCTGAAAAGATCTTTCCACTGCAGATAATTACTCTTCAATATAGCTTGGAATTGGAAACAGCCTTCTACTCCCACCATCTAAATACCAGTATAATGTACACCCACCCTTCTGCCAGAATTGATTGTTGCAAGGAATAATTTGAACCAGAAATACTTAAGTAAGAAGAATGCACACCAATCTGGACTTCTTCGTGAATTGCTTAAAACAATAGATTCTTGGCAGAATAATTTACAAAAGTTGCTCTTTACAACAAGGATTAGTATTAGCCAATATTTCTTCTTAATTTCCTCAGGATTTCCAAAGGGTGGAACTACTGTGAGTATAGGTCAACACTCCTACAGTCTTCAAATTGCCAGTTAATATTTTGTGAAATGCCTGCTTTTAATGATCAATATCCATATTGGCCATTTAGCAGGTAAAATTACTTAACTTCTCAAGGAATGCATGCAGACTTAAATCAGGAATTTCTGTTAATAATTCCCCCTTTGGAAAAACCTATACCATATCAAGTGAAGCCTCTTAGTTGTCCCCATTTTGCAAACAGACTTAATGGCTATCATCCCTTGTAAGCAATTGAAAAGCTATGACCGTCAAACCATGCACAACATCATAACTCTGCTTGTACCAATTGGAGGCAAACCAGACTACTACATGAAGACGGCCTGCTCAGAATTCTCTTCTACAGATGACATAGACTTTTTCATTTTCTGAGGCATGAGCAGCACCAGGCTGAAAGGGATTGGGAAACATAATTGCACACAAAGCCTGTGCAGGATAATGAAGCAGGCGACCATGATGCACAAGCATTGTGACGGCACAGGAGCAAATCTTACAGGGAAACAAAAAGATCTTAAAAAGGAAAACTGAGCCAGTCCTGCGACCTGGCTTTCCTCTTACCCTGGTTTGAAAACTAGCATTAAGGGAGATAGTCTCCAAGGCAATAGGTGATGACAACTCAAAATAGCTGGCTGAGTATAGTGACAGCAAGAGCCAATATATAATTCCCCACCCCTCTCACCACTACCATGCTTGAAGTGCCAGATTCTCTGCTAATTACAAATTCATTTGAGTTAGGAATAACCCCTCTTTTCAAACAAAGTCTAATCTTGGGAAAGTTTAATGAGATTATCAGCTATGTATCCTTTGTTTGAATTTATTTAATCAGATTTCTTTCTAATATTTACTTGAAATTTACAGAAACAGGAGTGTTTAATGAAGGAAAAAGAGAGAAAAGGTCATTTCTAACCAAGGAAACTTTGAGAACAACTTTGTTGTCTCTTCAAAGCTTTGGGCTTTGTAAATCAGAAGACAAAAGTTAGAATGTGGGTTTTAGACCCTGAAGGATTGGGTGTGGAGATGCAGCTAGAGGGATGAGCACCAAGATCACCAAGAGTTTTGCTGAAGACTTCCATTCCTCTCTAACTTACACTTTGCTGCCTGTGTTATGAGAAAATGTGCCAAAAGACTCAGTTTACTAATGAAGGAATTATCTTTCTTGGAATTGAATTTAATAAAAGTTTATGGCATTTCACATTTGCCTATGCCTAGTTTGAAATCTGGCATTGTTTATCCTCTTTCCTAGGCTTCTTAAAATTCATTCATCCCTAAACAGATGCACACTCCCACTTGTTTTAGTTAAGGATATAGGAAACAGACTACAGCAAGTCTTTGCTTCTAAGACTCAGATACATGCATCTTCTGGAGGGTATGTTAATCTACCAAGGGTGAAAAAATATAGGCCAGGCATGGTGGCTTATGCCTGTAATCCCAGCAATATGGGAGACTGAGGCAGGTGGATCACTTGAGGTCAGGAGTTCAAGACCAGCCTGGCCAACATGGTGAAACTCTGTTTCTACTAAAAACACAAAAATTAGCCAGGTGTGGTGGCATTTGCCTGTAGTCTTAGCTACTCAGGAGGCTGAGGTAGGAGAATCACTTTAACCTGGGAGGCAGAGGTTACAGTGAGCCGAGATCATGCCACTGCACTCCAGCCTGAGTTGATACACTCTGGGTAATAGATTGAGACTCTGTCTCAAAAATATGTGTGTATATATATATATATATATTTCATGGCATTTCATGTATGGGTGAGTGTATGTGTGTGTGTGTGTGTATATATATATATTTACAAGTAATGCAAAACACCATTTTTACATTAAAAGAGACATAGATATATTTTAGATAGGTTTCAAAATTTACGCTGTTCTAAACATGTCCAAGAAATTTCCTACTTCTGTGAATCACTACTGTTTGCATCTCTAGACCCCCAATGTATAATTTTTTCTATGTTTTAAATGTATGCTTGTGGGAAAGTTTTTAAAGCTCTTTGAATAGCATTGTTTTGGAACTTGTTATGACACTTAATAGTTATGTGAACATAGCACATTTCTTCTCTATTCTAAATCTATTTCTTCATCTGGAAATTAAAGACATTAAAACAACACCCTCTCAGTTCCTTTGTGGAGGCAGAATTGTAATATTATATGACTACTTTACATCATCAGTTTTGATTGAAAGTGCTGGAGCTCTCAGAGCCACATTTCATGACCCCTGTTTGACAGGAACTTTGCTAACAGATGCAGGGAGGGACAGCGCTGGAATTCCTTGAGGTAATGTTATGTTATACCAAAAATATCTATTAGAGTTTTACAGAAATGCCAAACATTTTCATAGAGTCTTTGGAATTCCTGTAGAAGGGTTTTACATCGAGCTGTCATTTTTAATGTGCAAATTTTCTTGTGATTTCATCATGAAACATTTTAGTCTTCCAAATATATTTTTGAGAAACAACCTTGACAGATAATTTGTTTTCATAAGATAAAGAGCCCTCATTACAAAGTATGAAAATTTTCTTTCGATAGAAGAATAACATTCTGAAGTCTCAACATAGATATGTGAGGACATAGAAAATACTTTCCATTTTGGGACAGATAATTTATAAAAGGTAATTTATTTGACTATTTCACCATTTTTAATGCTTAAAAAGATAAGTTTAGCATGAGGCACCACTATTACCATGTTGCTTTTTTTTTTTTTATAAGACATTGCTAATTAGATCTTGGGAACATATTTTTAGAGTTAGTTTTGTAGAGAGACACAGATACTCCTTAAGGTGACATGAATACTTGGTAGCAGAATAGAGATAGTAGAAATCAACATAATGTTTAGTCTGAACACTCCATGACCCTTAAACCAGTAAAGCAGAGTGTTAATGATATCATGGTCAAAGATTCTCATCTACTCTAAATGAGCCAGTTAGTTCAGTAAAGCTCTACTCCAGGGCCAGATATGATCTTATAAATGGTGTGTGAAAGAAGAACTGACAACTTCGTGTTCCCTCAGAATGAGTTATCGGAAAGTGTGTTCATCACATGCTAGTCAGGAAAAACAACCTTTTACTCTGAGATAAAAACAAAGTAAAACAAGACAAAGCAAACAAATGTTACATTACTTTTAATGGCAAAAATTGCAGTTACTTTTGCACAAACGTAATATAAAGGGTTGTGCTTTCCAGCTCTAGTTCCTCTCAAATGAATGAAACACTGGTGGGATTGTTAATTTAAGGTATCAAAATTTGATTGAGGTTCCTAGGAATTTAGTCAAATGTTATTTCTGAGTGAGTCTGTGCTGGCATTTCTGGATGAGATTAACAGTTGAATTCGTAGATTTATTAGACTAAATTAGTGGCCAATCCATTTAGTGCCTGAAGAAGGGAAAAAGCTGAATAAGAAAGATTCTGCCCATCAATGATAGACGGGATAAAGAAAGTGTGGCACATATACACCATGGAATACTATGCAGCCATAAAAAGGATGAGTTAATGTCCTTTGCAGGGACATGGATGAAGCTGGAAACCAAGATTCTCAGCAAACTGAGACAAGAACAGAAAACCAAACACTGCATGTTCTTACTCATAAGTGGGTGTTGAACAATAAGAACACATGGACACAGGGAAGGGACCATCACACACTGGGGTCTGTTGGGGTTTGGGGGGTTAGGGGAGGGATAGCAGGGGCTAGGAAGATTGGGGAAGGATAACATTAAGAGAAATACCTGATGTAGGTGATGGGGTGATGGATGCAGCAAACCACTATGGCATGTGTATACCTATGTAACAATCCTGCAAGATCTGCACATGCACCCCAGTACTTAAAGTATAATTAAAAAAAAAGAAAGAAATAATTATTTTTCTCTGACATTCTTTAGCTGTGACATCAATCTTCTTATGCCTTAGGAGTTGGACTTGAACTCAGACTTGAATTGAAACTTTCACCATAATTTCTCTTGTTTCTCAGGCTTTGAGGCTCAGTCTAGATCCATAACACTTGCTTTCTTAGGCCTCCAGCTTTCCAACTGCAGATTTTGGATTTCTCGGACTCTATAAGAGTGTGAATCAATTCCTTCTGGTGACTATCTATCTATCTGCCTCTACTAATGGTCCTGTTTCTTTGGTGAACTCAGAATACCACACTTTAATTTGAACCTTACTTGTAAGTTGCTGACTCCCTAACAGAAACAAACTTTGTGCATTTTGCAGTGGTGATATTTACATCCCTTGTGCATATGATAACCATATGAGAATATTGATTAGTTTGACAATGAAAATATTAATTTATAAACTTAGTGACTTTATTGATTTTCTGTTATAGTTTGTCTTATTCCTCAGTTTCTTTAAATACCTTTTGTGAATTTTGTTTGTTTTTTGTCTAATGGTAAGCCAGTCTTTCTGAAACAGACTTTCTTACAAACCTTTTTGCAGTTACATGTCTTTTATTTTGGTCTAAAATCTTTTGTATCTAAGTATTTCTTTCTCTGGTATATTGCTAATTTTGAAGAAGGAAGTGAAAGAAAATGTGGAAATCAGAATAGACAATAAAAAGAGAGCATGTAAATTCAGCTATAGAAGTTAGTAGACATACAATTTAAAAATATTTTTTAAAAGTGATTACAGACCTTGGGCCACAGGTTCAAAAACTTACAAACTTCAAACCAGTTTAAATAAACTATGGACATTTACATCATAGGAAAATTGCTAAAAACTAAGACAAAATGAAAACCTTAAAAGCAACCAAAGGGAAATAATGCATTATTCTCAAAAGCAAAAATACAGGTTGATATCTAGCTTTTCAATGGAAATAATGAAAGACAGAAAACACTAAAATGTCTTCTTTAAAGAGATGAAAAAAATATAACTACCAGCTCAGAATACTATTTCCAACAAGAAATATTTCTTTAAAATGATAGTGAAGTAGACATATTTTCAGAAAAACTGAAAAGTTTTTTAGTTCTCCATAGTCATGCTCCTTTGGGGTCAGCAATGGACTACATATATGATAATTATCCATGAGATTTTAATGGGCTCTATGTAATGTAAAACAAAGCATCATAATCTCATGGGATAGCCAACATGCTTGTGTTAGCATACATGTGATAGGTTTAGCTACATGAATACAGTTGTCCTTCAGTATACTTGGGATTGGTTCTAGGATCTCCATGTATACCCCAATCCCTGCATTTCCAAGTCCCCTAGTGGACCTTGAAGAACCCACATGTAGGAAAAGGAAAAGCTGATTCTGCTGATAGACGAGTTTCACATCTTCGCAAACAGTATATTTTCAATCTGAGTTTTGTTTAAATAAAAGTGCATATAAGTGGACCTGTCCAGTTCAAACCTATGATGTTCAAGCGTCAACTGTGCTTACCGTGGTGTTCAAACTGGCTCCAGCATTCAGTAGAATAACATGCTGTACAAGTTTGTATCTTAGGAGAAACAGGCTATGCTGTATAACCTAGGTATATAATAGACTATATCATTGAAAGTGGGGAACATCACACACTGGGGCCTGCTGGGGGGTGGGGGGACTAGGGGAGGGATAGCAGGGGGTGGGGGAATTGGGGAGGGATAACATTAGGAGAAATACCTAATGTAGATGATGGGGGGATGGATGCAGCAAACCACCATGGCATGTGTATACCTATGTAACAATCCTGCATGATCTGCACATATACCCCAGAACTTAAAGTATAATTTAAAAAAAAGGATGCTCTGATGTTTTCATGACTGATATAATCTAAAGATATATTTCTCAGAATTTCCCCATTATTATGTGTTACATGACTGTATATATAAACACTGCACTCAACAATTGCAAAATGCGTTATTTTCAAGTGTACATGGAACATGTACCAAAGTAGGTCACCATATGCTGGGCCATAAAGCAATTCCTGACAAGTTTCAAAGATTTGAAAATGAAATTAAAAACAATATGTTCTGAAAAAATGCAATTAGGCTGAAAAAAACAACAAAAACAGAAATTTAAGTAAGAAAGTAGAACTTTAAACATTAAGTAGTGCATTTGTTAGTCAACCATTTGTCAAAAAAGAAATCACATGAAAATTACAAAATATTTTGGACTTTCATAATATATGTAATATTGTCATAAAATATAATGACAACGCATAAAGTAGTCTTTGTTCTAGTATTGTGTGATGTAATATAAATTAAGGTAACACTGCATTAATAGAGGAGAAAAACATATAATCATCTGGTTAGGTGCAGAAAAATATTGATAAAGTCAATGTCTGTCTTTTAAAAAAGTCTTGGAAAACTGGTAATAAAGCAGGAAGAATACAGAATGATATATCTGTGGAAACAAACACATCATTTATAACAAAAGCATCAAAGCAATGTAGTGAAGAAAGGGTCATATTTTCAATATATGGTGCTGGATAAATTGGGTACTATATGGGGAAAAAATAGAACTTGAAATTTTCATTAGATGACACTGGGTCTATTGGATATCTAAATGAAAGACAAATTGAATTAAACTTCTTATCATGTCTTACACCATATTTAAAAATTATGTATGCTGGGCATGTTGGCTCATGCCTGTAATCCCAGCACTTTGGGGGGCCAAGGTGGGCAGATCAGGAGGTCAGGAGATCAAGACCATCCTGGTCAACATGGTGAAACCTCGTCTCTACTAAAAATATACAAAAATTAGCTGGGCGTGGTGGTGCGTGCCTGTAATTCCAGGTACTTGGGAGGCTGAGGCTGGGGAATTGCTTAAACCAGGGAGGCAGAGGTTGCAGTGATCAGAGATCATGCCACAGCACTGCAGCTTGGCGACAGAGTGAGACTCTGTCTCAAAAAAAAAAAAAAATTTGTATACATGGATTGAAGATTCCAGATGAATTGAAGATCTAAATGTAAAAGGTAAAGCAATAAAGTGTCCTCTCACCCTCAAATTGGAGACTATTTTCATTGTTTCAATGTGGATGAGTTGTTTTTGTAAATTTGATTGTGGGAAGTCAGAACAGAATGTATAGTCTACGATTTCATTTACAGTAAGTCCTTCTTAACCTCATTGATAGATTCTTGGAAACCGAGACGTTAAGCACAGCAACATATAATAAAACCAATATTATCATAGCCTGATTAATATAAACAATAGTTAAGTTCCTAAAGCATATTTATCATCAGGGAAATATCACCAAACTTCTCAATGAAGACCCAAACACTTCTAACATTAAACATTGAAATAAATGTGAGCTATACATCCATTTAAGAAAGGTGGACAAAAACAAGTATGATAATTACTAACCCAATTTTTTGTGGGTCATTGAGTGATGACAGTCATAGTAGTGGTGGGTTATATTAAGGAATCAATGTTTGCAAAGTGAAAATTCTAAGGAGCACTTTTTACCACCACGCAGTTCAAAATCAAGCATGAACACATATGGCACGCTTGCTGAGTGCTTTCAGACCACATCATTTATTGTTATGCATTTGTATGATAATAGCAGACACATTTTTATTTTGCAATAATTTGTATGCATTCATTCATTCATTCCTTTTTCAACATGCTTATTCCAGGGTCTGAGGTGGCCAGAGCCTATTTTGGCAGGTCAGGACCACAAACTAACGCTGGACAGGACATCATTCCATCACAGCTCACACTCAAACACACACCCACATTCACTCAGACTGGGACAATTAGGCACGCCAATTCACCTAATATGTGGATCTCTGTGGTGTGGAGGAATCCAGAGTACCCAGAGAAAACCCACACAGACATGGGGAAAACATGTAAACTCCATACCACAGAGCGTGGCCCCAGGAACCATTTTTTTTCTCATTAACATTTTAAAGAAACAACGTTTAATAAAATAACTTTGAGAACCTTGTATATACAGAGATTCCCCCATGAAGTAAAATTAATCAGTGATGCTGGAAGCCACAATAGTGGCTACCTTGGAGGGCTAATTATGTGAATTTGTATGAGATGTCTTCTGTAATGCTGTATGTCTATAATGTCATTTACAATAGCCTAAAAAAGATACAGATGCCCATGAATAAACCAAATGAAATATGTGAAAAGCTTCTCCATGGAGAACTAAAACTAAAAAAAAAAAAAAAAAAAACTAGAAAAATGAAAAAAGAATCAATAAGTGACATGCCATTTTCATGAGCTGGAAGACTCGTTGTACATTTGGCATCTGTACCTTAAAATAATAATTGCAAAGCAATCACTGTCAAGGGATGTCATCTTATATTTCAACGTAAAACATATGTATTTTATGCTTCAATAAAACTTAGCACAAACAAAAGTAATAAGACACAAAATGAATTGTAATTACTTAGAAAAAGATAGAAATACGTTGTCGTTGCAGCCTAGTCTTGTTCTTTCATGGTTTAGATGATGAGAATGTATGACTGTCTAAATATAGTGCTAATACATTCCATTGCTTGTGTCAAATTTCTCACCTTCTCATATGGCATGAGTGCACACACATTTCAGACCTTTATATCTATGACATTTTGGGAAATGGCTTTACCATGCCTCAGTAATATTTTACAAGTGAATTTGATTTGGAAAGAATCCCTGGCCTGAAATGCATTTGTTCGCTAGTAGAACTGTTAGCAATCTTCTAACTGCATTTTTTTGTACTCATTTACCGATCTGCCTTCACTTCTCCTCCCCACTCTTCTTTGGTATTATAAGAGTAGAATGATAGTTACCAGAGACTATTGTCCTATCATTCTCTTATTCTTCCATGATATCAACGTTTTTAGCTCCCACATAGGAGTAAGAATATGTGATACTTGTTTTTCTATGTCTGGCTTACTTCACTTACCATAATGATCTTCCGCTCCATCCATCTTGCTGTGAATGACAGAATTACATTCATTTTTATGGTAGAATAGTGTTCCATTGTAAGTATGTGTATGTATGTCCATCAATGAATAAAAGGATGAAAAAAAATATATAGTATGTATGTGTATGTATGTCCATCAAAGAATAAAAGGATGAATATATATATGAATATGAATATATTCATCCTTTTATTCTTTGATGGACATACATATACATACATACTATATATATATATTTTTTTCATCCTTTTATTCATTGATGGACACTTAGGTTGATTCTCTCTCTTCTCATGACTGGCTTCTCATCACCCTTTGGTCCTCTTGTATCCTCTATGTAATAAACCTCTCCCCCAATACCTCAGTAGATACTTCAGTCCTTTTCTATGTTCAGAACACTTTTCTAACTTGATACAATTTCAGTTATGAGGTTTTTTTCCTTTTCTCCTGTTCTGCCTCTCTAACTGAGGCCTGGTCCAGTCAGGATTCCAGCCAAGATCTTGAGCACCTGAAGCCCTGCTTTCCCACTGTGCCATGGCTGCTGACAACATTGGATCATTCTGGTTTGTAATACCCTGTAAATTAATGCTTTTGTTGTCAGATTTTTATTGTAGTATTAGAGGAGGCAATCTGAATATTTAAAAAGTTTCAGTGGTATTTAGAATAACAATAAATAAAGAGTTAAAACAAAGACCAAGTCAAAATCAATGCCATATGCTAGCCCTCTCATTCTCATTATGGAATCTTAGTTCTGTTCATATATTTTTATAGAACTTTTTCTCTCTCTCAGATTAAATTATGAAGAGATAATTGAGGAAATTTTATTTTTTGTAATACAAAATGTACATTACAATTAAAATTGAAAAATTATTCAAAATATTAAATTGGATCCTTAGCTAATAAACAAATACAGCATGTTTTTCTCCTTCATCATCCATTATGTCCAGCCTGTGGGACGCTTGAAGCCATTTAAAATGCATTGGTATGAACTTTTAAAAATGTTTTCATAGCTATGTATAAAGGGGAGAGTCATCTGAGATGAATAAATATTGAGAAAAATAGCAGAGATTGGTTATATTTTAGTACTATATTATCCCCCCCTTTTTAAAAAGCAGTTGTGAAAACCTCTCCGACTAAGTAAATGTCTTATCAAAAACATTAACAACCCTGAAAGATTTTCATAGAGGAGCTCACAGAAATCCTTAGAAGTAGATTGATGCATTGGTCTCCATTTCAATGAGACTGACCAGCATTAAGGATAAGATTCTATCACTTAAGATTTTATTATATTGAATATGTAAGGGCCCAGTGCCACTTTCAGTGTGATTTGTTAACATGATTTAAACTGTATAAAATGAATTCATTCTTCAGTGGTCAATTTTATTTGCCCGATTTATTGAATGGTTCCTCCAACTACGAGGAAGGACAGTCAGTTCTTTCTTCTTTTTGAACATATTCGAGCTTTCCCTTCCTTCTGCTGTTTGCCTCAGGGCCATTTCATGCTGAAAAGCTGTGGATTGATTTCTGTGCCCACTGGTGCTTCCATTTACCATCTGTTGGCTGAAGCATTTTTATATTTAGAAACAGAGCAAATACAGCCTGTGAAAAATTGGAGAAGTTTGAGTAGATAGCAACTATCAAACAATTTATATGAACAAATAGTTATTCCTAATATGTGGAGAGTTGTAATAAGACATGAAATTTCAAGATCATGGAATAGCTGAAAAGCACTGAAGCAAAGGAAAAACATTAACTATAAGAATATGTAAAGAATGTTAGTATACACTGGAATTTTTTTAACTAGAGATTTTTTAACAAGCAACTTTACTCATCATCTTAAAATACTATTAGCTTGTCAAAAAGGTTATTATTGGTAGAGGCAAATGTGTACATTAAACCTGACTGAAAAATATTGTAACCCTTTCTAGTGTCTTGATCAGTTTATCGCTGTCTTGAGAACAAGAAGAGCTTCTTAGTGGAGTACTAAAATTCACATATATTAAGAGAAGGCAATGAGATATTTTAATTTACTTGTGTACATGCTTTGTAATTTGTGAGTTGTGTAAATTAATCATTTCCAAAGCAGATTGAAAATGAAGCATCTTAGAATATGAAGGTATCGTTCTAGGGTCTGAAAAACTCCAGAAGAAGAAATTGTAGCATCTTTTGTTATTTAAGTTACTCTCTGAGGTTTTCTCACACACACACACACACACACACACACACACTTGAACAACCAAGGAAAAGCATTACTCATTCGTTTATCTGTCTGGATTTTTTGGCATTCTCTCTCCCTACAACTCCCCTCGCTGCTTCAGATGTTTCACCTTATTTGTCTGCACTTCCCTTCTGGTTGTCCTGTGATTCTGTGCACCTCCTTATGGTGGACTCTGGCCAATGTCAACCATTGTTCCCATGACATTTACTACCTCAATTAAATCAGGCTGCAAGTGGACTCTGCTTCCAGGATTTCTTTTCCCATAGCAGTGCTCCCACAAAGATTACATTTACCTAATATGTCAGCATCTGGAAAATCTGTGCAGATTACAGCTTATGATCCACAGTTAGAGCTCTGACATCAGCAAGTGCATGAGGCAATGAAGAGGAAGGAACTCAGGACATCAAGAACAATACCCATGAGAAGTGTTTGACCCACCCTGTTTCTGTGTCCCCTAAAGGGATTCAGCAAAAATAAAAAATAAAAAAAATTAAAAAATTTCCTTAGGATTTAATCTTTAGAAGAGGAGTATCGGAATAGAATTATAAGAATTTAGAACCAAATAGGACCTTAGAGATTATATGATTAATATGCTCCTTATACTAGCTTAATGATGAGAACCCAGATAATGAAGACAAGAGCAAGCAAACTTGACAACTTTTAATTATCTGGAATTTTTATAGAGACACAGTTTAAAACTTGATAAGATTAGTTTTTTATTTACTAAAGACTGCATTTATAAACTGGAAAAACTGTGTGTGTGTGTGTGATCGTGCATATGTGTGTATATATACAAATAATTTTGTTAGCATAGATTTTGAAAATCTTTTCCTGTTACTTATATAGTAGAATTAAGATTGTTTTTGTAGGCCTGCCTCTATAGAATAATAGACATATTATCATGCAATTTGTTTAATAAGATTAATACATAACTATATATGAATATATTATGTTGTAACTGGTAGTTGACATACATTTATATTGTATAGGTACTTAATGATATATTTATGAATTTAGCTTTGCAATGTTCTTAAACATTTGGAAGCCAATACATATTCTCCACCCCAGGTCTCAAACATTGTTACATGCCCTTGGAAAATCAGGGTCCTTAGGCAGTGTGATTGTATTGCCTAGTAAATCAGTCTTGAATGTAATATATTGGAAGGAGATCTGAACTAAGAAAAATAACAGAATTAGACCAATAATCTTTATATCATTTCCAACTCTAAGATACTCAGAGTCTATTTTGAAAAAAAATGATATTCAAGTCTCATTTTACTTTATGATTTCTTTATTTTTATTATACTTCAAGTTCTGGGATACATGTGCAGAACGTGCAGGTTTGTTACATAGCTATACACATGCCATAGTGGTTTGCTGAATCCATCAACCCATCATCTACATTAGGTATTTCTCCTAATGCTATTTCTCCCCTAGCCCCCACCCCTCGACAGGCCCCAGTGTGTGATGGTCCACTCCCTGTGTTCATGTATTCTCATTGTTCAACTCCCACTTATGAGTGAGAACATGCAGTGTTTGGTTTTCTGTTCTTGTGTTGATTTGCTGAGAATGATGGTTTCCAACTTCATCCATGTCCCTGCAAAGGACATGAACTCATCCTTTTTATGGTTGCATAGTATTCCATGGTGTGTATGTGTGCCACATTTTCTTTATCAGGTTTTTCGTTGATGGGCATTTAGGTTGGTTCCAAGTGTTTGCTATTGTGAACTGTGCTGCAATAAACATACATGTGCATGTGTCTTTATAGTAGAATGATTTATAATCCTTTGAGTGTATGCCCAGTAATGGGATTGCTGGGTCAAATGCTATCTCTATTTCTAGATCCTTGAGGAATCGCCACACTGTCTTCCACATGGTTGAACTAATTTTCACTCCCACCAACAATGTAAAAGTGTTCCTATTTCTTCACATCCTCTCCAGCATCTACTGTTTCCTGTCAAGTCTCACTTTTCAATGAACAGGCTTACTCAGTCAACTTGCACTAACCAGAATATTGAATTGAAATAGAACTTTCAGTTTCTACTATACATCTCTTTTTAAAAATTTGTGAGTTTTAAGGATCAGATAAAAATATCATAAACTCCCTTTAAGAACATCTAGTTTTCATTTATTTTGAGATTTTCTAATATGGTTGATAAATATTTTGGGATATATATATATACTATATATGCATATATATTTATATATGCATTTAGACAGTGATCTCATTTTGTACTTTCAGTTTTATTTTGTACTATCTACTTTTTTTTTCTTAACAAAAGTTTAAGATGTGCATAGTGTCTGGATAAAAGCCACTGTAAGTTCTATTTTCCCTGAGAAAGGGACTGCCCAACTACCCCTATAAATGTCAAGTAGAGCACCCCGGATTAAGCAGCTGATATACTTCATATGCAAGCCATGGGGTACTGGCTACATGATGACAGGGATTTTCACCTGCGGAGTATGCCTGTTATATAAAAACATATTCAAAGTAGATAGCTTTTAAAAGGCCCTGATTTGGGATGGAACACAAAGTGTTCCCAACATTAACAGCAGCCCACAAAGAGAGCTGGTCAGCAGGGAGATGTGTGAAGGAGGGGTTTGGGAAAGAAGAATTGGACCCGGGCAGTCTTAAAAGACATGATATAGATTTATCAACTTGGTTCAACAATAATGAAATGACTGCCTAAGTTCTAATATTTATCTATCTACATATATATCTCAACATACTTATCAATCATATTAGAAAATCTTAAAATAAATGAAAACTAGATGCTCTTAAAGGGAGTTTCTTATATTTTTATCTGGGCAATGTTGTGATAAGTTAATAAAAATAAAGCTCAACAAAGGACCCTCTTTCTTTGATTCAACCCCTGGTGGGAACCCAAATTCTTTTCTACCAGAGAGGGTAAAATGGTTTGGGGGTAGAAAAAAAAGATTGCTGGGACCAGAACATAAAATACAAAAGTTGATAGGATTATGAAAGTTAAAATATTTAAACACACTTTGTATAAAGTAGTTGTGTCTCCATTACCTAAATGTTTTCTGGGAATAAATATTGTATATGATTAGGGGACTTTCTCCCTAGGTCACGGTAAGTGCTGTAGTTAAAGGGGCCTCTAGTGGGTACCTGTCACTTAGGTCATGGTAAGTGCTGTGGTTAAGGGGGCCTCTTCTATGTGGGTACCCCATGTGATAATGTTCTCTCGGAGGAGCCTTATAAAATTTGCTGTCTCAGCTTTTCCTCATAAGGAACATTAAGCTAATAAAACATTAAGTTAGTTAACAAAAGCTAGGGAAAGGCAAAATGGAGAGTCAAAGGACTCATCCCAGCGAGGTGAAAATCTTAAAGATTTTATTTTTAAATAATGGAAATTAAAAAATAACACATTGATAGGGATAAAAATAAAAGGTAAAAAAAAAATGGGGGAAGTCATGGGACTCATCTCGGAAGGGTAGAAAATCTTTACATAAGAAATATAATAAATAAAATGAAAATTTATGGGATTAAAACAAAGGTCTTTATACAACACTACTTAAGGTTGGGTGGACCAAAGAGAGCCCTTGTTGGTCCCTCAACATTAAAAGGTTACAAGCCAGTTGTCTCTATTTACTTCAAATTAGGGAAATTTCTTAATAATAGTCAGAAGGCAAAGATTGTGATGAGAAAGCTGACCAACAATTGCCTGGGGCATGTTGAGATAAGTTCATCAAAATAAAGATCAACAAAAGGACCCTCTTTGTTTGAGTCAGTCCCCTGGTGGGATCCCAAATTTTTTTTCATCAGAGAAGATACAAATAGTTTGGGGGTAGAAAAAAAAATTCCTGGGACCAGAATATAAAATATAAAAATTGATAGGATTATGAAAATTAAAATATTTAAACATTCTGTGTATAAAGTAGCTGTGTCTTTGAGGCTTTATGTATTATTGTGTTCCTTCCATTTTTTCAACTTATATTTAAAGGGAGTGACATGCCACAAAATGATTGGAAACTCTGTTCACGGGTAGGTTTTCCTAGAAGGTGATCTGGATTGGCTTTCGTACCAGGGAACCCCAAGGAGCCTCTTAAACTAATTGCTTTCTTCAAAGAGAAATCTTCTCATTTCCTTTATACAAGTTATAATTCTATTTGCCAACTGGTAGATCTGTGTATAAAGAGATTTGGTGTGGTCTTGCCTTTCCATGTGTAGACTTTTACTTTATCTAATGGTTCTCAGTTTGTCAACTTACTCTTGTCAGAGGCATTCAAACCAGAGTCGCTCCATCTTGAGTAGGGGCTGGATAAAGTAAGACTAAGACCTGCTGGGCTGCAGTCCTAGGTAGTTAGGCATAATTATTCACAGGATGAGATAGGAGGCTGGCACAAGATACAGACCATGAAAACCTTGCTGACAAAACACGTTGCAGTAAAGAAGTCAGCCAAAACCCACCAAAACCAAGATGGCGACAAAAGTGATCTCTGGTGGTCCTCACTGCTCATTATATGCTAATTAGCATGCCTTTGCATGCTAAAAGACACTCCTACAGGCACCATGACAGTTTACAAATGCCTTGGCAATGTCCAGAAATTATCCTGTATAGTAAAAAATGAGAGGCACATTCAGTTTTGGGAAATCCCTGCTCCTTTCCCTGAACACTCATGAATAATTCACCTCTTGTTTAGTAAATAATCAAGAAATTAAATATACTCAGTCAGGCAGCCCATGCCACTGCTCTGCCTATGAAGTATCCCTTCTTTTATTCCTTTACTTTATTAATAAATTTGCTTTCAGTTTACTCTATGGACTCACCCCAAAATCTTTATTATATGAGGTCCCAGAACCCTCTCTTGGGGTCTGGATTGGGACCCCTTTCCAGTAACACACTCAGTTATAATTGCTGTCCACTTTTCTCTGCTTCTCTATAATATAAATATCCAATTTCTGCCAAGGTTCAGTTGAGGCACTTTACTAATGGATCATTTTTGGAGGAAGAATTTGGGAACTAAAGTGTTTCTCATGTAGTCTCTCAACCAACCCTTATATTTTCAGTCAACAACCCCACTTTAAAAGGTATCAGTGCCTCCAAGTTTTGAGAATTTCTTGGCTTCTACAGCACAAATAATTCTGCTTTGAGTTCCCGTTATTGCAAACTTTACCTTTTCACCATATTTCTTAGCTGTCACTCGTCCACTAGCTCTCCAGTTTCCAAAATACTCTTGCTCTTACTTTTCCTTCCTCCTTTTTACTCTCTATAAAATTGTCATTTACATTTTTTTTTACTGTCATTTACATGGAATTTTTGGGGTAAATAGAAATAAACTTTCAATTCACCATCACCTGCAGCTATCATTCATTAATGTAATGCAAAGATCTTCTTTATTGGAACTTCAAAAAAAAAATTTTGCAAAGGATGCAGTGTGGCCAGGCACAGTGGCTCATGCCTGTAATCCCAGAGTTTTGGGAGGCAGAGGCCAGTGGATCACTGGAGGCTAGGAGTTAGAGACCAGCCTGGCTAACATGGTGAAACCCCATCGTTACTAAAAAATACAAAAATTAGCTGAATGTGGTGATGTGCACCTGTAATCCAAGCTAGTTGGGAGGCTAAGGCATGAGAATTGCTTGAACCTTGGAGTTGGAGGTTGCATTGAGCCAAGATCTTGCCATTGCACTCCAGCCTGGGCGGCAGAGTGAGACTTTGTCTCAAAAAAAAGAGAATGAATTGAAAATAAGCCTAGTTAACATATAAACAGTTAGTACAGTATCTACAAATATATTTGGAAGATGAAGGCAGTTGCTTTTAAGTAATAGTGCTTAATTTTTATATTTTTATATTTCTTTTTATATTTCTTTTATATTTCTAATTAGTGCTTAAATGCTAAATACAGATTTCTATAAATGCTAGAGCCTAAGAATGGATAATGCTCCAATATGCAACTGTGTTTTCTATAGCTAACTGGGTACAAATTACTGTAGTTCTTGAAGAAAATATTCATTGGCATGTACTATATACTTAGCTATTTGCTGGGAATACATTGTTGAATTAAATATAATCCCTGCCCTCAAAAAATAGTTCATTATTTCTGTGATGTAGTGTGATATATAAATCTTGTTGACATTTGAAAAACAGAAAACTATTCATTTAACTACTTTCTCAAAGAATATCTCTTCAATATTTAAACAACAAAATTTACTCTAATAGTAATTGCATCCTGTGTCAAATTGTTGAGTGGCTGTAGATGACATAGTGTCTGGATTAAAATTCACTGACGTGAATTAAGGACCTACTATGTGTTCGACTTCGACTCAGGCACTTTTGCCTACCTTATTTAATCACCTAAGCAATCATTTTATGTAAATAGAATTATTTCTCTCAGGAAGGAGAAATGGAATCCCAGGTTATTAAAAAAGTGACTACGTTATGTTGTGGGAGCAAAGAGTAAACTGCAAACAAGAAAACTACAAAATTTTAGTGGTTTAAAACAAAAAAATTGTTGCTTATGTACACAAAATAATTAATGAGGTTGTCTTTCTCACTCAGGGTCCTTGAGTTCACTCTCTAGAACATGGCTGATTATGGTAGAAAAAAGTAATAATCTCCTTAACCTTGTCCTATAAGCTA
Organism: Aotus nancymaae; assembly: GCF_030222135.1. Lineage (NCBI taxonomy): Eukaryota > Metazoa > Chordata > Mammalia > Primates > Aotidae > Aotus > Aotus nancymaae. The sequence continues at coordinate 30,643,698 of NW_026988435.1, forward strand.
CTTTAACCCATAACCACAGAATATAACTAGTTATACGACTCATCCTAATTTTGAGGGGTTAGTGATCCCCTTCTTCCTGCCTATAAATAAATGTAAACCTGACATTGGTGAATAGTCATCATGCTTAGTGGGCCTGGTGGGTACCTCCTAACCAGAGCTTAGAACAGACTGCCATACGTATGGCAGATACCTTCCTCATATACTGGCTTCATAATCAAATCAAATACTTTCCAAACACTGTCCTCAAACAGTGGGCCATGACTGCCTGTTCTTATCAGACACAAACCCGGGATCTCACTGAGAAGGGGATTCTGGGAAACATAGTTCCAGAGAAGAGTCTCTGGAATATGTAGGGAGACATTGAAGTAGGTGGGGGTAATGAAGCCTTGTAGTACACTCAGGAAAATTAAATAACATGTCTTAAATTCTAACAGCAAATGTGTGGCCACACATCCTTTATGAGACCAATGTTCTATAACTGCAAATTCACTATTATTTTTATTCTGCCGGTGTTTCTTAGGCTTTATCACAATTATAGTAACACCTTACCTTGCTATTTATATTTTTTTAAATTTTTGACATTATTTTTTTCTTAAATGCATTAAAAAAAAAATTTGTGCGTGAGAAAGTAAAAGACAGCACCAACTTAGGAAAGACCATGGTCCCAGACAGTAAAACCTGTACCCAGAATTAGAAGAGAGAATCCAGGAATATCAGGGCAGGATAGAGAAATATATCTCTGGTCCCATGGGAATGAGAAAATTAGCAATTTGGATAAGAGAGTAAACAGTTGAAAAGCAGACACACACAGGGTTCCAGATATTCTGCCAGAATAAGAGCTTGAAACCGTGAAGGAAAGTTCTGCCAAAGATGAGATGGGAATGGACTGACGTTTGAAATTAGGGGTGTGAGATGATTATGAACCTTTAAGAGCCAGGACAGGTCTGAGAAAGGAGTGCTGGTGTTGAGTGGTGGATAGATCCTGAGGATGGGGAATAGAGGTTGGGTTAAGGGACAGAGTTGGCTAGGGAGGCATGGAATTTGAAGTTAACATGACCATAAGAGATGATTTAGGGAACGTTGATAAAGGAAAATGTGGGTTAATATTATATAGGTCTTAAATTGTTTTAGGGGTAAGGAGTAAGAGATGGACTTGTAACTGGGATGTGGTGGCTAAAGCAGTGAGGACCAAGGGTTTTACTACAGGTTAGAGAGAAAGGCTCACGCATCATATTAGAGCAGTGTCAGGTCGGGAGATCCTGCAGTAGCAGGCACCGCTGCTTTTCTGAGATAGGACCTTAAATGGGCCATCTTCTGTTAAAACTGGGCAAGGAAAGATAACATAAATACCATTTTCTTCTTTTAGTTTTTCTTAGTGCTCCATGGTTCCTTTTCACATCAACTCCAGGCAAGGCAATAAACTGGGTATAGGTAATGTCTTTTAGTAAGTATTAGTTTAACAGTATGCGCTCTCTGATACTAAGTAAAATAATCCTTAACATTTTTGTGATTGCAGTAAATAAATGGGAAAACATATCAAGAAGATTCTAAATTGCTCACTTTTTACCTTTGTTTTTAGATTTTACCTTTTAATTTAAACTGATGAAAATATTCAAGAGTTTAGTCAATGGAGTGTATGAATATTATTTCAATTTATTTAACACACCATAGAAATATATTCAGATTATTTAAAATAAATAACATGGCAATAAGCTCTGTCGAATTTTAATCAACAGAGCTCAGCTATTGATATCATTGCGTGTGTGTGTGTGTGTGTGTGTGTGTGTGTGTGTGTGGGATAAGAGGTTCTTTTCCTTCCCTTTTCTTTTCTTTTTTCTTTTCTTTTGAGGAAGCAAGATTGAAATTAGTACTAACATCTGGACCATTTACAAGGTTGCTTGGCTTTATGAAGATTGCAGATATCTAGGCCTTGGGACCCAGTGCCTTAATGCATCTTGTTTTACCCTGAAAGGCACCTCCTTTGTTAGAAACCTTGTCCTTTCAACAAAGGAAAGTCACTGGCTGTAATTTAATCTTGAAAAAGAGCTTGGGTTTTCTGGCAACAAAAAAGAGAAAAGCAGTATTGGAAAAAATAATACTTGTAACTAAAAGCTGGAGAGGAAGGGGGAAAGAACTCCTTGAAAACAATTATGACTCAGGCGATTTCATCTGTTAAAATGCTTGGTACTAGGTGAAGGAGCTTGAGCATTGTGGCATTTTGTCACAAGCTCCAATTAGGGATGAGCCCAGAGATCACCAATTAGAGAAGGTAACTCACAAAAGATTTTCCACTTTAGGAATATTCTTGGTTTTTACTGATGGAAGAATGAGTTATTTACTTGTTTTTCTGGGACTGCTATATTTTTAGAAATAAGAAAAGCAGCACAATAACATTTTTATTGCTCTGGAATAAGGCATGCCACATGTTTTTCGTTGGATGTAATCACGATGTTAAGAATCTGATTGAATTGTTGTTGTTTTTGCTATTGCCACTGAATGTCATATTGGCAACCTTTAAAAGCCAGATGTGTCAGGAAGTGATGTGGAAAGGAACTACTCAAAACAAACGTGTGCAGCTGACTTTTTAAATATTTCTGCTTTTTTTTTTTTAACAGAAAGTTTACTTTTCGTAGGATGTTTCTTAAATGATTTATTTTTAGTAATTTACTCTGAAGTAATGCATTAGTCTGCTGAGGCTGCTATAACAAAATACCACAGATGGGGTGGTGTCAACAACAGAAATTTACTTTCTCACAGTTCTGGAGGTTGCAAGTCCAAGATCAAGATTTAGGCAATTGAGTTTTGGTGAGGTGTGTCTTCCTGGCTTGCAGGTGGCGGCCATCTCATTATATGCCCATATGACTTCTCTGTGAAGAAAAAGAAATCTCTCTCTTCCTTTCCTGTAAGGCTACCAGTCCTATTAGGCCCCATTCTTATGATGTAATTTAACCTTAATTAATTATTTTCTAAACACCCTATCTCTAAGTACAATCACATAAAGGGTTGAGGCTTCAAATATCAATTTTGGGAAGACAAAATTTAATCCAGATTGAGTAACTTACTCTAAAAGTGTTAGTGTTGTAGTAAAGACAGGGTCAAGATGTAAAAAATAGTGACTATTGTTAGGGCTCTAGGCATTCTTTTCAGAGTAGCCCTTTGCAGTTACACACATGTGCAGGTGCACATGCATGCACACACACACACACACACACATCATTAGAGAGAACGAGACAGTAGATTTTTGCCAATAATGGACTCTAAAAGATGACTTCTTTCTTGAGGATGTATTAGTATAAAAATCTGAAAGTGACTCCAAAGATAGCATTGGAATTTGCATTGCATAGCTATTATTAAGTGTAAGATATACAACACCTTACATTTAGGTTTCATTTATAATTTTTTAAATATGCCTCCAGGTGAAATATTTGTGTGATCCTTGCAATTCTCCTGATAGGAAATCTGTCCTTAGACCTTGACTGTGGCTTAGGGAACTGAGTAATAGCATAGTAGAGATAGCAGTAAATACAATGTAAAATTAGATGTTCTGTAGAGAAGCTCCAGCTCTGCCCCCGAAGGAGGTTAAATTAGTAATCTGGGATATGGGACTCTCTCTCAAACATGAGTGTGTTGTATTGAATGAAATCCTAAGGTTGCTCCTGGTTTTAATGGTCTTTGTTTCCATGAAACACAAAGAAAATGAAGAGATTTGCTTTTAGCCACACAGTGAGTTAATAAAAGTTGTGGATTTAAAACTTTGTTTTCCTGACTTGCAGCTCATGGAACTTTGCAAAAATATCAAAGCTCTAGTGTCAAGGTTCCTCATCCTAATTCTCTTGACATCATTGGAGTCTTATGTTTCGCTTACTTCAATGATTAAAACACAGAAAGAACACCTCCCTTTAAGGCTTAATAGGAGAAAATACCTGTTTTCTGTTCTATAGAGAGAGTTGTGTTTTTCCTTAGGAAAGAGAAAAAAAAATGACTGCAGATGTTTAAGAGGGTGGCTATAAATCCAGTGAACTATAAACAAGAATTGTGATGGGAATAAAACTCAATGCCCTTATAGGGAAACCCAGACATGCAAAGATTTGTACATGCGCCTTGCATTATGGTTGGGTTTTTTAAAGCAGCTTTGGTGGTGCTAAGGGTTTGTCTGTAAAATGAGACATGAATGATGTCTGGCAGAGCTGAAGCTCAAAGAATGATCTGAGAACTCTTGTGTTTACACTTGCACAATGATAGTTGTAAGCAGATCTTTTTAAACGAGGCAGAACAATTTAGAAGGATTAAGAGATCTAAACTAAGCAGAGTGTGTGCCACAATTTTCTCCCTCTCTAAAGCTTCTTGAAATTAAGCTCCCCATGCTGATAAACTTAGAAGAAAAGGATTTTAAAAGTTCCTTTTAAGAAATTTGCTCCCTATGGGATCTTGTTGCTTGTCACTTGAGTTTATAATGTCACTTCTTTTGTTCCATGGGGCTAATCCATTTTGGTTATTTTCCATGAGGTAGCAAACAGTTTCAATGAGATAGTTCCCTGAGGCTAGGTAAAAGGGCATATAGATTTTCAGTCTCATTCTTTGTTTACATATGTTCAGAATAATAGTGGAAAATGTCCTTCAGTTCATAAATCATCTTTGTTTTGTCTCTATTCCAAGATAAATTTAGTTTAGGAGAAATTGCAATACATTCTCTGTCACTTTTCATTTATGTTAGCGTGAAAGAAAAACTCCAATGGTGGATCCTTTCTCTAATGCTATCTTGGAACTTCATTTAGAATTAGGGTTGCCTTTCCAGTGAAACCATGTAATTAGTCCTTTGACTACTATACTGAACTAACACTTTCCAATTCTCACATTCACCCTATGTTGGGGAGAAACTTTAACATAATGCCTTTTGCTGCATGGGAAGAGCACATAAGTTTTGATACATTAAATTAGAAGTCACCCAGAGGACAGTAATAAGTCCATAACTAAGGTATACATCCAGATGATTCATCACTGAGTACTTGACATTGAATCAGTACATGGCTTGGAATATTACTATATACAAAAATATACAGATTCCGCCAAGATGGCTGAATAGGAACAGCTCTAGAGCACAGCTCCCAGCAAGAGAGATGCAGAAGGTGAGTGATCTCCACATTTCCAACTGAGGTACCAGGTTCATTTCAGTGGGGCTGGTTGAACAGTGGGTGTAGCCCAAGGAGGGCAAACCATGGCAAAGCGGGACACTGCCTCACTCGAGAAGTGAGACTGACCAGAGGATCGGAGACCTCCCCCCACACTGGCACTCTGGTTCACATATTGCTCTTCTACCATGCCCTCTACAACCCATAGACCGGGAGATCCCTGCAGGGCTGAAAAGCACTGTGGCAGCTCCAGCAGATGCCATGGGTTGTTGGCACAGATCTGGGTGAATGTTTTGACTAGCACTGAGAACACCTGCAGGATGGAGCTACCCGAGCCCCAGAAAGAGGGGGAGCTGAAAGCAGGGAGACAGGTGATATGGCTGGTGGTCCCACACCCAAAAAGACCAGCAAACTAAAGCCCTCTTACTTGAAAGTTTTGCAGCCAGCACATCAGTTTGAGCTTGGCCCAGGACAATTGAGCTTGATAAGGTGTCTGCCATTGCTGAGGCAGGTCTAAACCTACCTGTTTAAACAAAAGCCAGAGGAAGTTTACACAGCAGCTGGACGGAGTCTGTGACAGCCCAGCAGTGACTCTGCAGGCAGAAAAGGGACAGACGGCCTCCTCAAGCGGCTCCCTGACCTCTGTATAACCAAAAACACACCTCATACAGGAGAGCTCTGGCTGTCACTTGGTGGGTACCCTTCCGGGACAAAGCTACCAGAGGAAAGATCAGGCAGCAATACTTGCTGATCAGCAACCCCCATGGGTGATTCCCAGGCAAGCAAGGTCTAGAGTGGTCCTCCATCAGTCTTACAGCAGACGGGCCTGATTGTTAGAAGGAAAACTAAAAAAAAAAAAAAAGAAGAATAAAAGAAATAGCTTCAACATCAACAGAAAGGATGTTCACTCAGAGACCCCATCTGAAATCACCAATTTCAAAGGTCAAAGGTAGATAAATCCATTAAGATGGGATAAATCCATGCTAAAAGGATGAAATCATCAAAGACCAGAACACCTCTCCTCCTCCAAGGGATCACAACTCCTCACCAGCAAGGGAACAAAACAGGATGGAGAATGAGTTTGACAAATTCACAAATGCAGGCTTCAGAAGGTGGGTAGTAACAAACTTCTCTGAGCTAAAAGAAGATGTTCTAACCCAATGCAAAGAAACTAAGAACCTTGAAAAAAGGTTAGATGAAATGCTAACTAGAATAACCAGCTTAGAGAAGAACATAAACGACTTGATGGAGGTGAAAAACACAGCATGAGAACTTTGTGAGCATACACAAGTTTCAGTACCTGAATTGATCAAGCAGAAGAAAGGATATCAGAAATTGAAGATCAACTCAATGAAATAAAATGAGAAGGCAAGATCAGAGAAAAAAAGAGTGAAAAGAAATGAACAAAGCCTCCAAGAAATATGGAATTATGTGAAAAGACCTAATCAACACTTGATCAGTGTATCTGAATGTAATGGGGAAGGGGAGAAAGAATCCAAGCTTGATAACACTCCTCAGGATATTATCCAGGAGAACTTCCCCAACCTGGCAAGGCAGGCCAACATTCAAATCCAGGAAATACAGAGAACACCACAAAGATATTCTTCAAGAAAAGCAAACCCAAGACACATAATTGTCAGATTCACGAGGGTCAAAATGAAGGAAAAACTGCTAAGGGCAGCCAGAAAGTAAGGTAGGGTTACCCACAAAGGGAAGCCCATCAGACTCACAGCAGATCTCTTGGCAGAAATCATACAAGCCAGAAGAGAGTGGGGGCCAATATTCAACATCCTTAAAGAAAAGAACTTTCAACCCAGAATTTCATATCCAGCCAAACTAAGCTTCATAGGTGAAGGAAAAATAAAATCCTTTAAAGACAAGAAATTGCTGAGAGATTTAGTTACCACCAGACCCTGCCTTACAAAAACTTCAAAAAAAAAACACTAAACATTGAAAGGAACAACCAGTACCAGCCACTGCAAATGGTAAAGACCAACAACACAATGAAGAAACTGTGTCAACTAACAGGCAAAACAACCAGCTGGTAACAAAATGGCAGGATCAAATTCACACATACCAATATTAATGTTAAATGTAAATGGCCTAAATGCCCCAGTCAAAAGACACAGACTGGCAAACTGGATAAAAAGTCAAGACCCATCGGTGTACTGTATTCAGGAGACCCATCTCATGTGCAAAGACACACATTGATCCAAAATAAAGGGATGGAAGAAGATTCACCAAGAAAATGGAGAGCAAAAAAAGAGCAGGGGTTGCCATCCTAGTCTCTGATAAAATCGTAAAAGGATCAATGCAACAAGAAGAGCTAAGTATCCTAAATGTATATGCTCCCAACAAAGGAGCACCCATACACATGAAGCAGGTTCTTAATGACCTACAAAGAGACATAGACTCCCACACAATAATTGTGGAAGACTTTAATACTCCACTGACTCTGAAAATTCCCTTTGAAAGTGACACACCTTATGTCCATTTATTCTTTATTGGCCAAGCAATTCACAGGGCCATATTTATCAAGGCCGGTAAGAAGCAAGGCACATCATGCATCTTCTACCTTGAAGTGATGTATATGACTATCACTCATATTTAATTGGCCAAAGCAAGTGTCAACACTACATTTCCACATTTAATATTAAAGAGGACAAGGAAGTATAATTTGACTGCCTAGCTAGGAGAGAATTAGATTAGTCATTGCACTATAAATTGATTAAAAATAAGTTTATCTTTGATTTTCAAGGCATTATTCCATTGTGTTTTATCATCCAGTAAACTTTGAGTGCCGTTCTTTTGTATGTGATCTGTGTACCCAGATGGGTAAGATTTTAGGATTGTCTTTTTATCTCTGGTGTTATAAAACTTGTGCGATATGACTCACTGTGAATTTTTAAAAATTTATTTTATTCGTTATTAAGTAGGACTTTTAAGACTGAAAGCATGCATCCTTCAATTCTGAATAAATTCTTAAATTATATCTTTGATAATTTTCTCTCTTCATTTCTTTGTTCTCTCATTCTAGAACTCATGCTAGCTTATGTAAAAAAGAAATAGAGCTCTGAAAAACTTATATATGAGATTAGAAAACTCGAAAGTGCCTGTAAACTCAGGTGAATGACTAAGAAAAAATGAAACCTGTCTCACAGGTAGTTAAGTACCATAAAGAAGTAAACAAATCAGCAGGCAGTATATCTTATAGCTGTCTTAGCAAATTCTATGATTTCATCTTCTTAACATCTCTCTGATCAAAATATTTTAATCTGAATTTTTCTATAATGGGCATAAAAACTGACAAATTATTTTTAAAAATAGAAAAGAAAACAAGTTCCATTATATTGAAAATTACTGACATAAAATAAGAATGATACATGCTATACTTTAATTACTTATAAACATATAATCTAAGAATCATATTACATTATGTATTACCTATAACCTGTGTCAATTAAGTTGATTTCAAGTGTAAGTAAAACCAAATAATAATGACAGTAGATTAAAGTAAAAAGAAAATTGTTACAGGCTTAATGAGAAGTCCAGAAGTGGAGGGGCCTAGAATTGTTTTGGAAGTTTTGCCATAACATCAAACAACACAGCTCCTTATAGTGTTTCATTTCACCATTATAAGGTTTATTTTTCTAATGGATATAAACCATTTATTGTAATAATATTATTTATATGGGTAGTAACAATAAGGTGACTTAAAATTATTACTATGTTTTCTAGAGGTCAAAATTATAAACTTACGCTTGGGATCTTCACCCTAAACAAATAAATAAGCCAACTTTGCTGGGACATATATTATTCCAGACCAACTGAAGCCTAAATAAATACAAGGTTTTATCAGTACTTGGCTCTAAGATGTATGTGGGAAACAGAAATCTCCTTCATTTTCAGCACCCTTTTACTAGTGACCAGTTGTAAGTTACAAGGTCTTCTTTAGCACCAGTAAGGGGGTGGCATTTATCCCTTTGGGATCCAAAAATTTGGATAAATGCTAACCGAAAGGTGACAGGTTCTGTACTCAACATCAAATGACTTGAAGAAGGTTCAGTTTCACTGTGTTCCAGGAATCATTGCCATGAACAGAAGCTAAGTACAGTTGGATTGACATGAAAGAAATTCTATTCTTAGGGTGACTTAGCAGCAACAGTCAATATCCATGGAACCTAGAATGGAATAAAGTGTCAGAGATATGGTGGCAAAAGTTACAGAATGCATCTGCCAAGAAAAAAAAAAAGAGACTGTCTTTCATTTTTGCAAGGAATGACTTTCACCACTTTTGCTTCTATTTGTTTAACAACAAAATGAAGACAATAGTCCTTTAGCTTTTAATTTTGGAAATAAAAGAAGATAAATTAACCCATAAGACAAAACTAGATTAAGAATCACCACAGTAGAAAGGGATAATCCCAAGGTTAAATAATACGTTCTTCACATTTAAGGGCAATACTTCGTTTTATTAATGTATTTCTATCTATTTCTATCCCAAAGGATGTTGTATTTTGCCGATTTCCCTTTTACCAGGTACATGCGTGGACTTTTTAAATGGTATTGCCAGAGACTAGTTTATTAAAAAGTTACTTAAGATGTTGGCAGTTTTTTAGAAATCTGAAATCTATTTCAGAATATAAAATTGTCATAGTAGTGCAAAAAAAGGTTAAGGAACGTGGATTTTTTTTACCTGCTTTTGCTATGAGCTGGTAATGTATATTTTGGCAACTGTACACTCCTTAGTCCTTTTCAGCTGTAATGTATGGCTTTGGACCAGATGGCTCTAAACTCCAGTTTCAGTAGCAATGGATGTGCTCAGGCTTCCTCTTGGTTCACATTCCACCAGGCAACATGTGTATGCTGCACATTTAACTTTCCTCTTCAGCCTGGCATAAGCCATAGCTTTTGGGGAAGAATGGAAGTAGCTAGTTTTACCTCACTGTTTTCTTCTTACTTCACATATTTTCATTTCTAGAATCATTTCATGCATTTCTAAATTTTGCTTCAACAAGTTGTGGCCAACCCTTCACCTGAAACAGCAGAGAGCACCCCATAGTAAATAAAAATCACATCTATACCCACCTGCTTGTGCTGCAGCTGGCAGTTACCTGCAAATGTCATCTTCTGTCATGTAGGTCGAACCACACAGTCCAATATAAAACCTGCTGACAGAAGTGCATAGGACCATAACAACAAAGCCAAAAAAACCCACCCAACACTTTCTCAGATGAGAAGAAACCAGCATAAGAATTCTGCCTCTAGAAAAATCTCAATGTTGTGACACAATCAAAGTTTCACACTAGCTCCCCAGCAGTGATCCCCAGCCAAAATGGAGACACAGAGATAACGGAGAGTTCAAAGCATGGATTGCAGGGAAACTCAACAAGATCCAAGGCAAGGTTGAAAATCAACACAAAGACACTTCTAAAACAATTCAGGAAATAAAAGAAGAGGTAAACATTAAAAAAAAAAATCAATTAGAGCTACTGGAATTGAAAAACTCACTTGGAAAATTTCAAAGTATAATTGAAAGCTTTATTAGTGGACTAGACTAAGCAGAAGAAAGAATTTTTGAGCTTGAAAATCAGTCTTTTAAACTAACCCAAACAAAAAGAAAGAAAAAGAATTTTAAAAAATGAACTGAGTCTTTGAGAAAGATGGGATTATGTAAAGTGACCAAGTCTGTAAGTTATTGGTATTCCTGAGAGAGAAGCACAAAAAGTAAACAACCCAGAAAACGTACTTGAAAGAATAATTCAAGAAAATTTTCCTAATCTTGCTAGAAAGGTAGACATGCCAATACAAGAAACTCAGAGAACACCTGTGAGATACCATACAAAATGAACATCACTAAGACATGTAGTCACTAGGCTGTCTAAGGTCAATCCTAAAAAAAAAAAATTCTTAAAGGCAGCTAAAGAAAAAGGTAAGATCACATATAAAGCAACCCAAATAGGCTAACAGCAGACCTCTCTGCAGAAACCCTACAAGCCAGAAGAGACTGGGGCCCTATTTTCAACATTCTTAAGGAAAAGAAACTCCAACCAATAATTTCATACCCTATCAAAGCTTTGTAAGTGGAGAATTAAATTATTTTTCAGATAAGAAATCACTAAAGAAATTCATTACAACTATACTAGCCTTACAAGAGACTCAAGGGAGTGCTAAACATGGAGAGAAAAGACTTATATCTGTTTCCAAAAAAACCACAGCTAAGTACCTAGGTCTTTTAAAGCATCTACACAATAGAAACTACAAAACAACCAGCTAACAACTTCATGGTAGGATAAAAACCTCACCTATGAATATTAGCCTTGAATATAAATGATCAAATGCCCCATTTAAAATGCACAGAGTGTTAAGTTGAATAATAAAACAAGACATATGTGTCTACTGCCTTCAAGAAATAAATCTCTCATATAATGTAATCTATAGACTCAAAGTAAAGGGTTAAAGAAAGATCTATGATACAAACAGAAAACAACAAAAGAGCAGGGGTCACTGTTCTTATATCAGATAAAATAGACTTTAAGCCAACAACAGTAACAAGGAACAAAGAAGGGCACTGTATTATGAAAAATGTTCAATCTAACAAGATGACTTAATGACATAAAATATATGTGCACCTAACATTGAAGCACTCAGATTTACAAAACAAGTACTTCCAGAGCTGCAAAAAGACCTAGAGAGCCACACAGTAATAGTGGGAGACTTCAATACTTCACTGACAGTGTTAGATCACTTAGGCAGAAAACTAACAAAGCTATTCTGGGCTTACATTTTACACCTGAACAACTGAAACTAATAAACATCTACAGAATACCCATCAACCATAGAATGTACCTTCTTCTCACCTGTTCATGAAACATATTCTAAGACTGATAGTATGCTCAAGTGTGAAGCAAGTGTCAAATTAAAAAAAAAGAAATCGAACACTTAATGTCTACAACAAGAAGGTAGATCTCAAATTAGCAATCTAACATCATACCTGAAGGAAATAAAAAAAGAAGAACAAACTAACCCTAGAGGTATTAGAGAAAAGAAATCACTGAAATCAGATCAGAACTGAAAAAAATTGAAACCCCAAATCCATACAAAAGATCAATGAAACCAAATGCTGGTTATTTGAAAGGATAAACAAAACTGATAGACAGCTATCTAGATTAATGAAGAAAAAAAGAGATGAGCCAAATAAGCACAATCAAAAACAGCAAAGGTGACATTACAACCAAGCCCACAGAAATAAAAAAGACTCTCAGAGACACCTCTATGCACACAAGCTAGTAAATCTAGAGAAAATGAACAAATTTCAGGAAAAATGCAACCTCTCATGACTGAGTCAGAAATTGAAACCCTGGACAGACCAGTATCAAGTTACGAAATTGAATCAATAATATAAAATCTTTATATCAAAAAGGGCTCTAGACCAGATGGATTCACAGTTGAATTCTAGCAGATATACAAAGAGCTGGTACCAATCTTATTGAAACTCTTGGGAAATATTGAGGAAGAGAGACTCCTCCCTAAGTTATTCAATGAATCCAGAATCACATTGATAGCAAAATCTGGCAAAGACAAAACAAAAAAAGAGAAATGTACAGGCCAATAATTCCTGATGAACATAGATGAAAAATCTTCAACAAATTACTAGCAGACTAAATCCTTCAGCACATAAAAAGTTATTTCACTGTGATGAAGTAGGCTTGATTCCTGAGATGCCAGGCTAGTTCAACATGTGCAAATCAATAAATGTGATTCACCACACAAACAGATATTTAAAAAATATTATTATGTAAATAGATGTAGAAAAACTTTTGATTAAATCTAACACCCCTTCATTATAAAAATCTTCAGTAAATTAGGCATCATAGTAACATACCTCAAAATAATAAGAGCTTATATAACAAACCCACAACCTACATCATAGTGAAAGGGCAAAAGCTGGAAGAATTTTACTTAAGAACTGGAACAAGTCAAGGATGCTTGCTCTTACCAATCATATTCAACACAGTACTGGAAGTCCTTGCCAAAGTGATTAGGCAAAAGATAGGAAAAAAGTCATCCTGATATAAAAGGTAGAAGTCAAACGATCTCTCTTTATTGATGATATAATTCTATATCAAGAAAATCCCAAAGACTCCACTAAAAGCCTCCTAGAACTGAAAAATGACTTCAGTAGAGTTTCAGGATCCAAAATAAATGCAGAAAAATCAGTAGCATTTCCATACACCAATAATGTTCAAGCTCAGAGCCAAAACACAGTTTCATTTACAATAGCTGCACACACACAAAATAAAATAACCAAGAAAACATATAACCAAGGTGGTGAAAAATATCTACGAGGAAAACTACAATACACTGCTGAAGGAAACCATAGATGATACAAACAAATGGAAATAACATACTCATCGATTGGAAGAATCAATATAGTTAAAATGGCCATACTGTCCAAAGCAATCTACAGATTCAAGGCTTTTTCTATCAAACTACCAACATCATTTTTCATAGAATTGGAAAAAAATTCTAGAATTCATATAAAACAAAAAAAGAGCCCAAATAGCCAAGACAATTTTAAGCAAGAAAAACAAAGATGGAGGCATCATACTCCCTGACTTCAAACAATACTTTAGGGCTACAGTAACACAAACAGCATGCTATTGGTACAAAAACAGACAAATAGACCAATGAACAGAATAAGAACCCATACATGAAGATGCCACCTACAAGCATCTGATCTTCAGTGACATTGATAATAACAGGCAATGGGAAAATAACTCCTTGTTGAATAAGTAGTGCTAGAATAACTGTCTAGCCATATGCAAAAGAATAAAACTTGACTCTTATTTTTCACAATATACAAATATTAATACAAGATGAATTAAAGACTTAAATGTAAAGCCAAAAACTATACAATCCTAGAAGAAAATTTAGGAGATACCATTCTGAACATTGGTCTTGGCAAAGAATTCATGACTAAGACCCCAGAAGCAATTGCAACAAAAACAAAAATAGATACGTGGGACCTAATTAAACTAAAGAACTTCTGCACAGCAAAAGAAACTATTGACAGAGTAAAAGACAACCTACAGAATGGGAGAATATATTTGCAAACTATGCATCCTGCAAAGGTCTTATATAAAAAATCTATAAGGAACTTAAATCAATAAGCAAAAACCAAACAGTCCCATGAAAAAAAAAAACAAAAGATATGAACAGATACATCTTGAAAGAAGACATAACATGTGGCCAAGAAATATATACAGAAATTCTCAACAGCTCTAATCATCAGAGAAAGACAAATCAAAACCACAGTGAGATACCTACCATCTGACGGCAGTCTGAGTGGCTACTATTAAAAAGTCAAAAAATAACAGATGTTGGTCAAGCTGTGGAGAAAAGGAAATGCTCATACACTCTTGGTGGGAATGGCAATTAATTTAGCCACTGTGGAAAGCAGTTTGGAGATTTCTCAAAGAACCTAAAACAGAACTTAAAACCACTGAACCTAGTAATCCCATTACTGGGTATATACTCAAAGGAAAATAAATGTTCTACCAGAAAGACACATGCCTCAGATGTTCATTGTAACACTACTCACAATATCAAAGACATACAATCAACCTAGGTTCCCATCAACATTGGGCTGGATAAATGTGGTACATATATGTCATGGAATATTACACAGCTATAGAAAAAAATGAAAATTTTTTTTGCAGCAACATGAATGCAGCTGGAGATGATTGTCCTGAGCAAAGTAACCAAACACTGCATGTTCTCACTTACAAGTAGGAACTAAACATTGAGTGCACATGAACATAAAGATGGGAAAAACAGACACTTGGGACTATTTGAGGGGAAGGTGGGAAGAGGGTGAGTGTTGAAAAGCTACCTATCAGGCACCATGCTTGCTGCCTAGGTGATGTGTTCATTCATACAGCAAACCTCAGTGGCAAGCAATTTGCCATGTAACAAACCTGAACATGTACTCCCTGAAACTAAAATATGAGTTGAAAAAAATTTATGTTGATTCTTAGAAATTCCCAGCAAACTTTTGGCTCGCTTGTTGGGTTTGTGGGCCTACATCCAGTTTCTTTTTTACCTCTTTTACTTATTTTCTCTTTCTTCTCCAGAATGGTTTAGATGAACATATTCCGTCATATCCTACTTGCTGCTTCTTTGGTGTTACACAACTTTTACATACATTAGACGGCATACAAAAGATATGGAAATATAGGTTCCTCAACTATACACTTATTCCATCATGTCCCGAATAAACTCATTTCTAAAAGCATTAACAAACTGGAATTTATCTGGAAGAGTGAATACAGATGGTTCTCTGTTTTTCAAGTACAGTGACTTCTCCTGCACTGAGAAATGGGAACATCCAACCTCTGAGCTCATGGTGGCTCATGCCACCATGGAAGCTGCTGCCATATTGCCTCGTCATCTACAGCTTGGCATCACTTAATGGGTTCTTCATTTCTCTCTCATTTTGTGGGCACACTTCAGCAGTGGCTCAAGACACTCAACAGTTTGTATTCTACATACATTTCCAATTGATATTTGTAGAACAAATATAAGAAGTGAAACTTACCCCAAGGTTTTTGTGTATTTTGTTGGAGCCTTTTACTATGATAAGCTCTTGGTGGACCAGCATCAAAAAAGGAAGCAGGTGCTTCATTTTTACTGATTGCTTATTTTGTGCACTGGAGTGTAGAGAAATCAGAGAGATATGAGATATATGCATAAGGAGCTCATAATCTAGTAGGAAATAACCATCTTATAAAAAATAAAAAGTACCTGTATTAGATAGATTAATGCCCCCCCCACCAAAAGGTCCACATCATAATCACTGGGACCTGTGAATATATCCTATTACATGGCAAGGAGAACTTAAGGTTATAAACCAAATTAAGGTTGCTAATTAGCTGATCTTAAAACAGGGAGATTATTCTGGATTATTATGCTGGGCCCCCCAGAATAACATAAACCTCAGGGTTATGTAAAGTGAATAGGATTTGACCTACTGTTGCTGGCTTTAAAAATGGAGGAAAATACCATGATTGAAAGAATATGGCAACCTCTAGTTGCAGAAAAAGAGAAGGAATCAGATTCTCCTCTAGCACTTCCAGGAAAAATGTAGTCCTGCCAACAGCTTCTTTTTAGCCCAGTGATACTCAAGCCAGATTTCTGACCTGCAGAACTAGAAAATAATAAATATGTTTTATTTCAAGCCACTAAATTTGTGGTGAGTTTTCACCACGGCAATGAAAAACTACAATAGCATCATATGATTAGTGTCAATGAGAGGTTAAAACCAGCCAAAAGATGGAGAGACAATGTGTGAGTACTTTTTTGAACTTAAAACCACTACTGAAATAGAAATCCATTTTTTACTGTAAAAATGTAAAAACAACAAAAAGGATAATAATACTCAGTACTTATCTCACAAAGTTGTAATCAACATTTAATATTTCCCTTTCTCTTATAATATAAAATAAGTATATAACAGGTCATATATATGTACGTTTTTGTGTATATATATATATATATATATATATAAATAACCATATATATAAATAAATAGATATATGATATATCATAAATATATATTAAAATTAATATATATAATATAAATATCTAAAAACAAGTAAATATGGATATATAAGTCATTATTCAATTAGGAAAGTCAAAATGCTCCACATAAATATAATATTGAACACTAATTACACAGGCAATGGAAGAACTGAGAAGCCAAACAGGAAATGTTGAGATTCCCTGGAGATTAGCAAGAGCAGGAAGTCACCAGTGCCCCCAGGGCTAGAAGAGCAACAGGAGGAAGTGGCATTCCCAAACCCCAGATTCTGGGTCATCCCATGGGGGCCATACCATGGAGCGTGCTGCTGTGAGGTGCAGACTGTGTACCAAGCAAGAACTGTAGTTTGAAAGGAGATTGCTGCTGTCCAAAAGAAAGAGGAGAATTGTCCTGTCTTCATCTTTCCTTCCATCATCTAATCTCACACCAGTGCCTCCCACTGGTTGAATCCAGCAAGAAACCAGCTGAAGTAAGTGCTTGGAAATGTAACTCTCCTGTCAAACAAAAGGCAGCAGGAGAAAGGAGGGAAATAAGAGAGAGAAAAGAAGAGGGTACAAAAATAGTCCCTACATACTGTCTTGTTGTGAGGATTAAACTATCTAAATTGTGTGAAGCACTAATATGGCACTCATTAGCATGCGTTCAGTAGATGCTTGCTATTATTATTATTGCTTCAGCTTTAATTACACAATTAAAGCAATGAAATGAACTTCTCAAATAATCTAGGATTGTGAACCATTCTGAATGCTTCCAAATCTATTATAGTTTCCTCTAGAGGGACATTATCATGCGCTGAACTTTATTAGGCAGCACAACATTGCTGAAGGGTACACCAGAGACAACTTGATGAATGAGATACAAAGTTAGCGTAACATGACAAGTGCAAACAAATCTTCCCCTCACTCAACTCTATCATCTTGCTTTGATCACATGTTGGTGAACTGTACAAATAACTTTTAAATTATCTTTTGAGAAAATTTAATAATCGTGCTTGGGCTGTCTCCTGAGTTTATTTAAGAAACTTATCTACTATATTGTCAGCATGGAAAACTTAATGTCTTGCCAAGTAAAATATACTTGTAAGTCATTGGTAAAGTGTTGAATTTCTGTCTTGTTGCATGTCTGTGTTTAGTGTTTGCATTTAAAAAGACTCCTACATAGTCTTTAATTTCATTTCACTTCTCATCCTTTTTAAGATATCTACATCATGTCTGAGATTCTAGCTTATTTTAGGTCATGGAAAAATTCTTGTATGGGTATACTGAATAGACTCTCATGTTTATCCCTCTATATTTTTGCTGAGCTCTAGAACCATCTTTAGTTGGTCATTGGGGATTTCTACTCAGTTTTCCAACAGCAAATCATGCTTACAAGGCAACACATCATTGTTAAGCACAAATCTTCTGCTTTTGATCATGGCACATGTTTACCTATGTAACAAACCTGCACATTCTGCACACGTATCCGGGAACGTAGAGTAAAAAGAAAAATCTTCTGCTTTTGCTCCTGTAATTTATATCTTGGTGAATGAAATCATTTTCCCCTTTCCAAAATCAGAAATAGAGTCATAATAATGTCCCCACTCACGTTCCCTTTTTCTTTCTCCTGATGCCATCCAGTCAGTACCTTGTGAATCTACCTTGTTCAAAAGTCTCCAATCTACTTCATCTTCTCATTTCCACAACCACTGTCTTAGTTCACTCTCATGCCACCTGTTACTCAGCAGACTCCCTAAGACATTGATCTGATCTCCTTGTTTCCAACATGGCCCTTTTCCCATCTAGTCTCTACCATACAATTAGAATATTTTCACAAATGCATGATTACAACTTTTCCAAATTTAAAAGTGTTTGCTTGTTTCATATGATTTCTAGTTAAATTTCAAAATATTAGGCTAATATGCAATGCTGATTAAATTTGTCATTGATGAACTCTATAGCATTATGTTCTGTATGTAATATTTATGGCAATAATATGAAATTACTTTTATTACTTTAAGTAGCATCCCTTCCACAAAAATGCCTTTTCTGCAAGGGCCATCTTATTTAGATACGTATTTCCCTTGAAAATTCCTAGCACTGCAATCATCAGACAGTTCTTTCCTTGTTTCTATGTGTGTGTGTCTTACTTATTTGACTATAAGCTATTTAGAATGCGATACCATGCCTTCCTAGATTTTGTATTGCAAGTGTCTCAAACTATGGTATCTAATATGGGAGTCACTAGTCACAAGTCTGTTGAGAACTTGAAATGTGGCTGGCCCAAGGTGAAAGGTGATATAAGGGCAAACTACTCACCAGATTTTGAAGACTCACTATGCAAAATTAAAAAATAAAACTTATTATTTTATATTTAATTACATGTTAAAATAGTATTTGGGGTATATTAGATTAATGTTATTGCTAAGATTAATTTCACTTGTTCTTTTTGCTTCTTTATGGCTCCTAGAAAATTAAAATGGACATACGCGGCTCACATTTGTGATTCTCATTCAATGTCTATGAGATGGCGCTGTCACAGAATAGAACAGGATCAAGAAGCATTCACAAGTGAAAACAGGCCTTTGAAGAAACACTCTGGAAAAAGTCTAGACATTTAAACAAGATCAAGAGTGCAAACTAAAGTAGAAAAGAAAAAGGAAAATAGACCATATACTCAGCATTGCAGTTGAGATTGACTTGCCCAGGGAGGGACAGCTGGAAGTTCACATAAGTATTTTGATTTTGTTTTTGTTTTCTTGAGACAGAGTTTCGCTCTTGTTGCCCAGGATGGAGTGCAACAGCACAATCTTGGCTCACTACAACTCATCCACCTCCTGGGTTCAAGCGATTCTCCCGCTTCAGCCTCCTAAGTAGCTGAGACTACAGGCACCCACCATCATGCCCAGCTAATTTTTGTATTTTTAGTAGAGATGGGGTTCCACCATGTTGGCCAGGTTGGTTTTGAACTCCTGAACTCAGGTGACCCACCCGCCTCAGCCTCCCAAAGTGTAGGGATTACAGGTGTGAGCCACTGAGCCCAGTCACATAAGTTATTTTAAGCTTATTTGTCTTGGAGGTAAGTCTGAATTTTGATTCTGAATCATGAGTATATGGGAAAGATTTTTGAAACAGGTGAATATGGGCTACTTAAACATGAAGGCTGAATGCATAAATGGTTCTGGAGCCCCTTAAAGACTCTTAAACAGCTGCCAAATACGTTTTTTGAAAAACAATACACCCACAATGACAAATAGAAGGGGGTTGCAGATAACAGTAATAATATTTTGTAAAAAGAAATCAGAGAGACAAATACTGAATAAGCAATATGTAAGTAGAAGAATATCTCAAAGATATCATTAATATTCCAAGAGGGAATATCTTATGAAGTGCTTCATAAAATATAAAGAAGTTCTTGGAATCTCTTGAACCCAGGAGGCGGAGGATACAGTGAGCCGAGATTGTGCCATTGCACTCTAGCCTGGACGACAGAACAAGACTCCATTAAAAAAAAAAAAAAAAAAAAAAAAAAGGAAGCTCTTCAAGGTTAAAAATGTGTTTATATAAATGAAAAACCAAGTGGAAGAAGTGGAAGATAACATAGAAGATAGCTAGAAATCAGAGCAAATAGAGATAGGAAATTGAAGATAAGAAAATTAGATGATTAAAGATATTTTTAAAATATATTCATTACTAAAGAACATGAGTTTTAAGCCAGGGATGGTGGCACACGCCTGTAATTCCAGCACTTTGGGAGGCTGAGGTGGGAGAATTGCTTGAGGCCAGGAGTTTGAGACCAGTCTGGGCAACAAAGTGACACTCAATTTCTACAAAACATTAAAAAAAATTAGCTGGGCTCAGTGGGACACATCTGTAGTCTCAGCTGCTCAGGAGGAAGCTGAGACTGCCAACAGTTTGAGGTTTCGGTGAACTATGATTCTATCACTGCATTCTAGCTTGGGTAATGGAGAGAAATCCTCTCTCTAAAAATAAAAAAATAAAAATTAACAAATGTTTTTTTTTTTTAAATTAACATTGTCCCATCGTTTCTTGGCCTTTTGGCTAAGATCAAGTGTAAAATTAACATTGTCCCACATGTCTTACACAATAAATGCAAATAGGCCCAGACCAGGAAACATAATTAAAATTTTAGAGTAACGGAGGCATAGAGAAGCCTCTAGAAGCTTCTAGAGAGAGTTTTATGCAAAGAATAAGGCCATCACATTTCTTAATAGAACACTGGAAACCTGAAGACACAGGAGAAATATTTTCACATTCTTAGTACAAATAATCTACAACAAAACTGTTAAGTCAAATATCTAATGTGAGTTTATGGATAAGATAATTTAAAATATGCAAGAACTGAAAACTATGATTGTCTATGATCCTTTTACCTTTCTCAGGAGGTTGTGTTCTGTTAAAGTCAAGAAGAAAACCAAGAAACAGGCAACCATAAGATGCAGCAGAAGAGAGAGGCAAAGTAAATTCCTAGGAAGATGGGAAAGAGGTATCAAGACCACAGCAAGCCTAGATTAACCGGCCCAAGTTAATCTAAGGCCTGAGGACCAGGAGCACTGATGGTGTAAGTCCCAGTCCAAGAGCAGGAGAAGGCGATGTCCCAGTTCACATAGTCCACAGAGAGAGCAAATTCTCCTTCCTCTGCCTTTTCGTTTTATTCCAGCCCCTCAACAGATCAGATGATGCTCATCCATACTTGGAGGCCAACCTGCTTTACTCAGTCTGCTAATTCAAATCCTAATCTTACCTGGAAACATCCCCACAGACACACTCAGAAATAATGTTTAACTAAATATCTGGGCACCTTATGACCTATTCAAGTTGATACATATTTTTAACCATCACAGATACAAGTACAAAGTAATCCATTAAAAGAGTTTAATATGTATGCCTCTGGAGAGGACAAGAATAGTGAAAATGTTAAGCATCTACTCTTTCTCATAACCTGTCTTACAGAACTCTTTGAATTTTAAAAAATGACTTAACATGTATGAGTAAATATGCCTAATTAACAAAATATGTATGCATGCAAGTACTGAAGCACTGCACAATTAGA
The DNA here is from genome assembly GCF_030222135.1 of Aotus nancymaae. Classification (NCBI taxonomy): domain Eukaryota; kingdom Metazoa; phylum Chordata; class Mammalia; order Primates; family Aotidae; genus Aotus; species Aotus nancymaae. The sequence goes on from NW_026988435.1 coordinate 30,665,481, forward strand.
GCATATAGATAGTTAAATAAGAACAAAATACATAAACAAAATCCAGTTTATCATACGTACCAGTTCATGAAAAATCAAGCAGTCTCAACATAGTACTAGAAAACCCATTTTCAGATTTTTAGGAAGAACCATGGTTCCACTCTCAAACTTCAGCTGGTTGGGTTCAAAACGTCTTTTTCAGTTTTGTATACACAATATCAATAACTAAATGTGGCTTATATGAAATTTTACAGGGTTTATAATTTGTACAAATTTTGATACATGGTATATGTGAAATATGTCTTCACGATAACAAGGTAGGCCTATATAGAAGCCTGCTATACGGTTCCCATTATCAAATAATACTAGGAAACATTACTGAAGGTTTTGGAGGTGATTGGCATTGTCATAAACCACTGATTTATACATTCTCTCATTCAATAACACCGTGAAGGCTGGGCACGCTGGCTTACACCTGTAATCCCAGCACTTCGGGAGGCTGAGGTAGGCAGATCATGAGGTCAACAAATCGAGACTATCCTGGCCAACATGGTAAAAGCCCGTTTCTAGTAAAAATACAAAAAAATTAGCTGGGTGTGGTGGTTTATATCTGTAGTCCCAGCTACTCGGTAGGCTGAGGCAGAAGGATCACTTGAACTCAGGAGGCGGAGGCTGCAGTGAGCTGAGATTGCGCCACTGCACTCCAGCCTGGAGACAGAACGAGACTCCATCTTAATAATAATAATAATAATAATCCCATGAAATAGAATGAGCTTTGTTTATCATTGATAGGAAACTAAAGCTCAAGAAATAAAATAATTTGCCCAAAGTCCTGCATGTGCTTTTGATCCCTGAGCCGTAAAGACTCTTCTAAATATTTGGTGATTGTTTTCATAGTAATCATTTTAAGAGGTGTTAGTTTACTGACACTGATACTATTGCTAAATAATAAAAAAGTATAAAAATTTCCATTCAGAAACATCTTTCCCATCATTCTTAAATATTTTCAGCTGGCAGATATGTTGGACTTTGAGAATGGATTTGATTTTCCTTTAATACACAAAATTCAATTGGAACAAAGTCTGATAAACTAGTAATTAACTTGGAATATATTGTTTTTTTTGGTCAAAAGTTGCATTTGTGAAAAAAAGTATGTTTTGTAATTAGTAAATTTGCTAGGAAGGCAGTTCCCAAAGAAGAACTCCAAATATGTGGTATGTGGATGATGTCATAAAAGTGTGTACAGCTTTGCACAGCAACATTCTGAATGACATTTGAATGCATTTCTCTCTCTCTCTCTCCCTCTCTCTCTCTTTCCCTTCTCTCTATCTCTAATTTATCTATCTATTCATTCATTCCCCTATACTTGTTAAAAATTCCATGCATTTAGGATGTGCCATCATACTTACCAAGAACTTGCATTAGGGGAATTTGTATGTATTTCTGGAGGACACATCTTTTCTTCCCAGCTTCGGTCATTCTTGCTTTGCCTTGCATTCCCTAGCACCCTGCATTTATGTTGTACCATGTCCATAAATGCTTACTGCTGGGAAGGAATCCACTATGAAAAAACATAAAAATATTTTACATTTTACCATTAAAAATATCCTAAAATATTTGGAAATGGATTGTTGTTGTTTCTCCTTTTTCGTAAACATACCTAAAAAGGAGTGAAGTTGCATCCCAGAGGGTATTTCCCAGAAGCTGGGTCTTCTGCTTGCTTATAGTGTCCAAAGTTCTCCTTAAAAAGAAACGACTGCTACGCTGCCACTTTGTAAAGAAGGGCGTTAGGTTTAAAATTTCTTAGTCACTTTTGTTCAGAGTTTACTGAGCTGTAGAGTGCTTATAGATCATATGTTTTGCTTTAGCCTGTGTGATGGTTAATACTGTCAACTTGATTGGATTGAAGGACAGAAAGTATTAATCCTGGGTGTTTCTGTGAGGGTGTTGCCAAAATAGATTAATATTTGGGTCAGTGGGCTGGGGAAAACCGATTCACCCTTAATCTGGTGAGCATAATATAATCAGCTATAATTAATTTTGTTGAATTTCTCCACAAAACAATGATTTTAAAAAACAAACCTGAATGAATATTAAATCCTAAAATCCCCGTTATTTGAATATAATAAATTATTTTACTTTGCTGGTTAAATGAGATCTAGCTAAAGCTTTAATCACACCATTTGAGGAAAGAAGAGATGTGCAGTCAGGAAGTCAGAAATACTTCCTGGAAATTGCCTCTTTTGATTTTGCCATTTCATCATGCAGCACGGTGACAGGCCTATGGCTGTGACACCATGGTCAAGAGGCGTCATGTGCACTTGGCTCGCTGTGGCAATCATCCTCTGCCAATCATCCACACAAATACCTGCACTCTAATCAAATGCTCATGCTCAGCGCTTCTGACCAGTGACTCAGAACCTGTCTATTCATTTCCTAGCTTTCTCTTTCTATCCTGGTTTTCCTTTCATTAGAAGTGATGTAAATACAATTATTTGAGGGTTCTAGAAAGGAGAAAGGAGTTTATGTTAATATCCTTCCAGTTTTCAGCCCTCAGTTCAGAATTCCAAATTATGGCTGAAAGTTTGGGAGGTTAGCTAGATGCTTCCTTTGTGTTTTTATTATTCCCTTCCATACGTAAGTGCTTGTAATCTCTGCTTTTAATCAGATACTGAGTGGCTAGGAAGCAACCTTAACCATAGGATGCTTTAATAGCAAGCAAAAAGATTTTTCTAGAAAGACTAATCATTTTAGAAAGATAATTATCTCTGGTGTCCACTACCTTCAGTAGTCTGAATTCCAGTTTATACCTCAGAATTAAAGTTTACATCTCTTGGGATTACCGAGGAGTACCCTTCCTTGCATGTCCGCACGGATGCTGTGACTGCCACCTGGGTCCCATTAAGTGCCCGTGCCCCAGCTCACCTCCGTGTGCCCTGCACTGAGTGAGTTATGAGGTGCCTTTCCTGGAACCCTCCTCTCGTCTGGACCCAAGAGAGGTGGCAGCTCTGGCTGGGGTTGTTTGTTTCCAGGAGGTCTGGACTGGTTTGGGTGCTTTAAAATATATATTTAGTTCAGTGGTGCTTATAGGGAAGATGGTAATAGAACTTCAGTGTGAGATTTGGGTGGATGGGTGTCTTCAAGTTTTTTTTTTTTCTTTTGCTGTTGTTACCACTTGTCACTGTCTCCATGTTAAAATGCCAAAAATGATCTAGTTGTTGTCGCTTCTTTCCCTATTTTCCACCCCAGTCGCTCCTTACCGTGACTCCTGCCCTCAGAGGGCACATAGGAGTGTCTCTTCTGCCAGTCCCAAGACCCTGTGGGAGGAGGCTGGCTTGTATCTCTCTAAGACTTAGTCTGACACCACATGCGTCTCTTGTTCTGTGTTCAATCAGTAGTCCAAGGAAGAAGCTTCTGCCTCTTCAGAGCTTTGCTAAAGTAATCTAATTTGTCCAAATCACCCCAAAACCACCATCTCTGACTCAAGCTTCCATGTGACAGCCTGATCCGTTTCCCCAGACAGGTCTCGTTTCTGGAAGGCAGCCCAGGCACTTGTGCTCCTGGCTCCCTTGAAGTCCCTCCTTTGAGTCACAGTCACCAAAATGGTTGAGGAAGCAGCACCCGAGGTCCCAGCCTTTGCAGGAGCCGCCCTGGGCAGAGCTGGACTTAGATCTTCCAGCGGCCTCATGTAAACCCAGCACCCAGCTTCTTCTAGAACCCTAGCCAGGGACTGGAGCAGGAAAGGGACCTTCGAAGTGGAGACTGCCTTGTCCGCACCTCCTTTCGGCTTAAATTGAAACAAACTTCCTAATGAGTTAAATCCTTTAAAACGAGAAGCTGGGGGAAGGGCATCCTGCACTCCTAGAGAAAAGTACACAGTTGCCCGACTGGAAACATGCTTGGCGCTGACCCCGCGGGCATCCGACTGGTCTTCCAGCTGAGGAATAAGAATTTGAAAGGGGCTTAGCGTGAAGGGGAATGAAAGAGGAGGTTGTGATTCAGTCGAAGGTGCCTGGTTTAGTGCTGTAATTGTCTTATTTTATATATATATATAATGGTGTGCCCTGCACTGAGAGTGTGTGTGTGTGTGTGTGTGTGTGTGTGTGTGTGTATATTTCTTGGAGTAAACATTTTAAATAAATGACATCATTGTCTATTAAAAAAAAAGTTTACACCTCATCATTAAATCATGCATGATTCCTCATTCATGTCAACGAGGATGAGAATGGCTTACCAGAGAACATTGCCTAGCTAGAAGAATGAAACCTTCTATCCTCAAATATCAGAGATAAAAAAGCCCAAGGGAAAAAACAGGAATATCTTACACAGGTGAACCATCCTGTGTAAACAATAAGTTGAAATATTCTACCCAGCTCTCATTTCCAAGTTCTGGTGGAGACAGAAATATTTGACTTGGCTGAAAAGCAAGCTGACTTAAGGGGTACAATTATGTTGTGCTTTGAACAATGTGGCTTAAAACCATTACTGGAAGTTGGTACAAATAAACCTCATAATTTGAGGCAGATTGGAAAATATAAGGCCTTGGACAAAATGCTCACACAGATAACTTTTCCGTCTTGTACTTCTCCTCAGCTGTCCCACGCTTGCCTTGTCCCTGCCTTCTATCACAAAGGGATCATGATTTGTAATTGATATGCTAACATTTGGATGACAGCAAAGGCTTAATATATCATTCCTTCTGGACATTTTTTGAAGGTCAACGTTCTTTAGGATCTTTAGCTAAAAGATGAGTCAGGGGACATATAAGCACAGCTGAGAATATTCTTGGTCAGAATTTTTAAAGAAAATATCTCACATGTCGGAAACCCAAGGACACTCATTGCATGTCCCCTCTTTGCTTTCAGAGGAAGGAGCATTTCCTCTGCTTCTCTTTGCTTTCAGACACAGCCTGCGCTTTATAGCCATACTCTTAGGAGCAAAGAATATATAAAGGAAATAAAGCACATGGTCTCTTTGCTTTAGGAAAGCTATTTGTGAAAGTTATTTGCATATATTTTTCTCTTCGGGAGGGTTTAGAAATCACTGGAGAATTGCTGTGTGCTTTAATGGACAGTGGCGGGATTTAGTAATCAGTAACAGCTTACAGGCTTTGTGATTGCTCTCGCTTTGAATGTCCTCATGCGTAATAAAAGGGTAATAGAAATCCTATCAAAATCCTTCTAAGCACCTGCCGGCAGACAGCCTTCAGACTGGAACTGAAACATCAATTCTTCCCTGGGTCTCAAGTCTGCAGTCCTATCATGTAGGTTTTTAGACTGGCTAATCCCCTCCGTGATTGCATGAGCCCATTCCTAAAATAAATCTTGCTCTTTCTCTCTCTCTCTCTAGACACACACACACACACACACACACTCTTATGTACAGACACACACACATTCACATCCTATTGGTCTGTTTATTCAGAGACCCCTGACAAATACAGATTTTGGAAGCAAGACCACTGATATCTGACTGATCTTAATTAAACCCTCATTTTGTCACATTTATAATGTGAGAGAAGAATGATAGGCTTTTTTCCATTATTCATCATTACATCCTCAGTTTATCTCAGAGAGGTGGGAAAACTGAATGAACACCTGAACTCAAATAAGTCTTAGGCATCAATAATGAAGTATAAGAATAATTTATTGGACACCTACCAAATACCTGACTTCTTACTTGTTGACCCAGAAATTATATTTTTATATACATATCAATATATATGAATCAATATTATTCAAAATGAATGATTCATCTACCCATTCACTCATTGATAAACTCAACAAACATTAAATGAGTCATGATAATGTGTCAGATAATATGTTACTTGTAGAAGATACATGAATAATTCCCTAGTGGAAAGATGCATGCATAAATCATTATGATAATCCTCACAATTAACATTTGATGAGTTTTCTCTAAGTGCTATGCTCTTTGCTAATCCTTTTACATGAATTATGTTATTTACACCTCAGAAGGACTTTATGAGACAGGTGCTGTTATTATACCAATTTTACAAATGAGCAAATAGGACACAGATGAAGAAACTTGTTTAAGGTCAAGTAGCTGGTTAGTATGTACAGCCGAGGTTCTGAAGCCTCTTAGACTGTTTGATCTCAGCTGGGGGATATAGGACATATGAGCGGTTTGAAGCCTATGAGCATGAATCTTGTTTCACAGATGAGATCATATTTGAGCTTGGAGGTTGGGAGAAAATAAAGAAGGCCAGATTCACAGGACCCAGGCCAGAAATGGCTTTATTTGTTACACCATCGTGTGGAAGGAAAGGACATTTAAACTGTTTTAAAAGGCAAATTATGTGATCTGATTTGAATTTTAGAAAAATAACTCTGGTAGGTAGAGAGAGAGATTGGAGGAGAACTAGATCAGGGACAGGGAGACAGGTAACGCACAGTTATCTGGGCAAAATTGATGAGAGGCCGAGGTAAGGTAGCAGGCTGGGTGGAGGGATGAGGTATGTCAAAAGGAGGGCAGAGTGGCTTGGATAAATTGGTTTGGAGGCTTGCAGGAGAGTCAGAAATTTTGGATGACAATTACCCTCCACCACCAGCATATTTCTGTTCGGGGTGACTGGGGTAGTGATGATGCCATTCTCTGTAATAGTGACCAGGGACAATGCATAATCTGCTAGTGGGCAGGGGGCTGGGCGGGCGGCTTCTGTCCCATGTTAAGTATAAGCAGCCCACGGACACTGAGGAGAAGATTCCACTAGTCTGTTTGAATATCTGTTTGAATATAGATATCTAGACCTCAGAAGGAAGGCTGGGGCTGAGATATCAATGCAGGGATTATCAGCATTCAGGAGGCGGTTGAGGCATTTAGAAGGTATGAAGCCAGGGAGCGTGTGGGCAGAAGGGAAAGAAGATACTCAAGGTCAGAACCGGGGTGAATTTAATATTTTAAGCTCAGAAAACAGAAAGGAGGCCACAAAGGAGACAAAGAAGGAGAGAGAGAGAGAGAGAGAGAGACTCCTTTTATCTTATTTTTAAAAACTTTCTTTGAATGGCTATGCAAACTAAAACACAATCACGGTTAGCCTTTCATATCCACGGGTTCCACGTCTGTGGATTCAGCTAACACTGGATTGAAAATATTTGGAAAAGAGAAAATTCCAAAACCCAGAACGTGAATTTGCCTTGTACCAAATACTTATTTTTGTTTGTTTTCGTGAGATGGTGTCTCACTCTGTCATCCAGGCTGGAGTGCGGTGGCATGACCTCAGATCACTGCAGCCTCTGCCTCCTGGGTTCAAGCGATTCTCCTGCCTCAGCTGCCCGAGTAACTGGGATTACAGGTCCATACCAACACGCCTGGCTAATTTTTGTATTTTTAGTAGAGACGGGGTTTCGCCATGCTGGGCAGGCTGGTCTCAAACTCCTGACTTCAGGAGATCCAATCTGCCCACTGGGCTTCTCAAAGTGCTGGGATTACAAGCGCCCAGCCTCAAATACTACTTTGAATCCATATGAATAAAGTAATCTGTAGGCATTGTATTAAGTACTATAATCTAGAGATAATTTAAAGTATACAGGAGGATGTGTATAGGTTACATGCAAATCCTATATCATTTTGTATAAGGCACTTGAGTGTCTGTGGATTTCAGTATACACAGTGGGCCCTGCAACCAGTCCCCCATGGATGTAAAGGGATAACAAAATAGAAAGTAGATTCAGAGAAAGATGTCAACAATTTCTGAGAAATAGAAGTAGATAAAATTCAGAGAAAAAGTGAATGGAATAACATCCCTACCATGAGGTGATACTGAACTTTTTCTTCTGTATTCAAACTCTATTCATATGTTTAAAAGGATAATAATAGCTTTGGCCACTTTAGTTTTTGGCTTTTTTCTTTCTCATGATTCTCAACCATGTGAATAATGATGTATATCACTGCATTTTTGTTATTTATAATGATTTATTCATAAAACATCTTATAGTGCACGGCCAGTTGTCTCCCAAATTTAATTTCTACACGTACATCTGTGCTTTTTTTGTTACAGTGGAGAGGTCTTTGGGCCAACATCTTTTCATCAAAAGGTTATAGATTCTTCTCACACTTAGCAGTTTCAATGGACAAAAGAATTGCTTTTTTCATAGCATTTTCCCAACTGCTCAGGATATTGGAATGGCTACATGCATAAAACAAATGACTCTTCTGACATTGGACACTGAATGGCTCTACTTTCTCACACATTCTTGGACTATGTAGTGTTTTTCCTGTGCAGGGCCTGTGACCTACAGATGGCAATGGCAGATTCAATAAAATGAAAAAAAACAAAAAACACAAAGATGTTCATTATTACATTATTCTACATTTTTCTTTTTCTTCTCATGGGATTGTTTGACAGTGGCTAAATTTTAGTGGTTGGCATTTAACACAAATGATTGGTGGTACAGGATCTCGCTATACAGGACTTTATTTCAGCAGAATTGATTTCTAAAATGCTGTTCACTTATAGGCAGGGGAATTATACATTTTAGCACAGGGTTGATCTATATATACTTCTAAAGGGAAAAGGTCTCCTTTGGCAGTAGAAAGACTTGAAGTAAAAATTACTTAGGAAAGTTCTATATTTGAGAAGGGAGATATGAAATAAAATAATATTTTTATTAAATTGTTTTAATTTTTATTATTTATCTTTTAGAGATAGCATCTTTCTCTGTTGCCTAAGCTAGAGTATAGTGGCACAATCATTGTTCACTGTAACCCCAAACTCTTGAGTTTAACTGATCCTCCTGGCTCAGCCACCAGCACATGCCACCATGCCCAGCCAAAATAACATTTTAATCAAATAGATGGTAAATTATAATCTTAGGAAGTGTGATAATTCTAGTACTATATCTTTCAGTATTAATATTATTTAAATAATCCTAGGTTAGATCATTATGACATATACTTGGAAAGCAAATAATAATAATGCTGATTGGTTGTGAAATAAATGCAAATAAATTTTGTGTTAAAGAAACCTGATATCTTCAAGAAAGCCAGTCCTGACATCCTTTGATTTTCTTTTGGCTTCTGTTCTGAAAAATGGTAAAATATTAGAGCATTAATGTCAGACTTGTCTGACACAATATTTTCTTCTTGTTTTGAATGTTCACCTACTAATATCATGGTGTTCCTTTGGTTTTGAGTTGCTTTTCACAGCTAATGGGTGTGATGAGAAAGAATCATAATAATACTTGGTGATTGGCTGGGCGTGGTGGCTCACGCCTATAATCCCAGCACTTTGGGAGGCCAAGGCAGGGGGATCACAAGGTCAAGAGATTGAGACCATCCTGGCCAACATAGTGAAGCCCCGTTTCTACTAAAAGTACAAAAATTAACTGGGCATGGTGGCACCTGCCTATAGTCCCAGCTACTTAGGAGGCTGAGGCAGGAGATTCACTTGAACCTGGGAGGTGAAGGTTGCAGTGAGCTGAGTCTGTGCCACTGCACTCCAGCCTGAGTGACAGAGTAAGACTCCATCAAAGACAAAACAAAACAAAACAAACAAAAAAAACAAAAACAAAAAAACCTCTGTGATCTGGAGAGGTATTAGGAGGGGGTAAGTTAGTGGATAAGGTCAAAGGCTTCAGTATTAAATCAGCAGGTCTTCTGGTTCTAAATTTTACGTGTGATTCTGGGCAGGATTTGTTTATTATTATTATTTTTTAATTTCAAAGCTTTGGTTTATTCATCTGCAAAATACTGATGTAGTATTTCAAACACCAAGGTCTACCACCTTAGAAAATAACTCTGTAAGTGGCAATTTTGGTCAGAACAAACATGTCACATTAATGGAATTGTGTTTATCAAGCTGATTGGGAAGAGTCATTTTGGAGTCCCTAGGGCAGGACTGTGGTAGGGATGCAGGGAGGCACATGGCCTATTGTGGAAGATGATGGGGTGTGGTATGCAGAGTGGGGTAGAGTTTGTCCAGGACAACTCACGATTGTTTGGTGGTGGATAGCGAGTTGACAGCAGAGTCCTGGTTGAAGGAAAGCCAGCTGTTAGGTAAGAAGCTCTTGTCTTTTCAATGACCACATAAGTACGGAAATGACAGGGTAAGTAGAAATGTTAGTACCTGGAAGAATGGTAAACAGGATGTGGAATGTGGATAAATGGTTTGGAACTAACAGGGTGATGAAAGCAACTACCTGATACATAACATGGAAGAAGCATGTGAGGTGTCTACAGCTGCGAGCTTGGCCACAAAAAGTTATAAACTATACACTTGTGTGTTATTAGCATTATGATTTTTGAGCAATGGGTTGGAAAAATGTAGCCTCAGGGCCCGCTTTCTGAGATTATGACCTGTGTAAAAGCAAAAGACTTTGTGCTTATAAGGACCTGGTGCTTGGTTTGAGACTTCTTTGATATTTTAAATATTTTTTGAATAGGGAGCCTGCATGCTTATTTGGCATTGAGCCCTAGACATTTTGTAGGCAGTCCTGTATAGCATACCTACCACAGACATGTGGTTTTTGAATCAGTCACCCCAATTCCCTGCCTGGGGGACATTTGATGATGTCTGAGTTGTTTTTGATTGTCATAGCTGGTGTATGCTCCTGGCATCTATTTCATAGAAGCCAAAGATGCTGTAATCAGGCTGAATGTGATGGCTCACACCTGTAATCACAGCAATTTGGAAGGCTGAGGCAGGTAGATCACTTGAGGTCAGGAGTCTGAGACCAGCCTGGCCAACATGGTGAAATCCTGTCTCTACTCAAAATACAAAAATTAGCCAGGTGTGGTGGCACACACCTGTAATCCCAGCTACTCAGGAAGCTCAGGCAGGAGAATCGCTTGAACCAGGAGGTAGAGTTTGTAGTGAGCCAAGATCATGTGGAGATCATGTAGTGAGCAGAGATCACTGCACTCCAGCCTGGACAACAGAAAGACACTCCATCTCAAAAAAGAAAAAGAAAAGGAAAAAAGATGCGGTAAACATCCTATAATACACAAGTGACAGCCTTGTAATAAAGAATTACTTGATTTAAAATAGCAATAGTGCCAATGTGGAGAAACCCTTATTTAGACTATTTTACTAAAAAAAATCCATCTGTGGATCCCTGGACAATATTACTGTCACCAAATTTGGGAAGGTGCAAGGTTAACTGGTAAACTACAAAGGAATTAAGCTCCATCTAGTTCTGTGTTGCATATTTTGCATGGCATTCCTGTTAATGGGAGGATGTATTTTTATAACTGAGTCAAGGTATCATAAAGTTGAACCTAATGGATGCCAGGGGAGACTCATTTGACTTGGCATCTATAAATAGCTCACCAGCAGCACCTGTGTAACTCTTATAAGTCTTGTTTTTAAAATCTGGCAATGAAAAGTTGGATTCTGGCTGAATGGTCAGAAAAGTTTCTTTTCTAAGTGTCAAATCACACTTCTTGCTATAGGTCACTTCTGGGTCAGTTTCCTATTAGCTCAGAAATAAAAAAAGCATCTCATTACCTTACATGCATAGGTTAGAACCATTCCCTGTTTAAGGTAGGCTTTTCTTAAAGATTTTTGGAATAGATGCTTTGCCATAAAAACAGGGCCCTGTCAGCTATATACTCTGTTGTTTTGTTCATTTGTTTTTGTGGGTTATAAAAATTGAGCCAAACAGCCTTGTGCCCTAGAGGTTATTTTACATGGGCCAACATTGTGGGTTTCCTCCCTATGTAGGCAGGGTTGCTTCAGTCACAGGAAAATGATTTTATGGCCCCAGATCTATCACCTACATCTACGGTTCATGTCAGAAATGTGGACAAGTATGACCAAGGACATGAAAACAGGTGATGGGAGATGGACAGACTCATTGACATAACTGGAAAAATAACTTAAAATGCATACCCTGATTACGGTGGGACAATCACAGTCCATTTGTGCAAGAAAGCCAGCAGCATTGTTTTAAATTTAAATTTCAGACCATGGAGTTTTCTTTTTCATTTCTTCCCCAGATGTTTCTTCCCACTTGGCATGAATACTCCTTATCGCTCTTCTGGAAAGACTTAAGGATTAACTGCTATTAAATTACATTATTTCCAAAGCAAATTTAAGTGTAGTCATGGATTCTAAGTCTAATTTCTCTGCTTTCAAAATGCTAACATATTGGTTGTCTGAACTTTGTAATCTCATTCGAATATTAAAAAGTGGTTTTCATGATATTATTACAATGACTGCATTTTAAACACATCCTAGAACTCAAGACCTCAGAGAAAGTAACACAATCTGGAGTTTCTCAGGCTCTTCAACATCAGAAATGTTTAACATGAGAGAGATTGCACACATCAGGAGCTCTTATCATCTCTGATTAAATCTTAGAATGTCTACTCTTTACATATAGCACCAACTACAAAAGACTAAATCAATCCCATTAAAGAGTGATTTTAGGAGGAGAGATCCAAGATGGCTGATCACTAGCAGCTCGGGCTCGTAGTTCCCAGTGAAAGTGCAGAGAACAAGAGGACGCCACACTTTTAGATGAATATTTGTTGCTCACGGACCAGGAGATTCCCAGTAGAGGAGCCCCACGTGTCACCAGGGCAACTCTTGTGGCCGGCACAGCGGTTTTGCTGGTGCCTTAGCGTGCCAGTTTTTGGTGCAGAGTCTGGAGATTCCTGGGCAGCAAAGCACCATCAATCTTAACACCACTGTTTTGGCCGGCGCAGTGGATTGCTCAGATTTCGGCGCTGGGAATCAACAAGTTGGACGTCTGCTCAGAGACCTAGTTAGAAAGTCGGTAATTACAAAGACAACAGACGGATAAATATATAATGAAGGGAAGAAATCAGCGTAAAAAGGCAGAGAATACTCAAAATCAGAATGCCTCTCCCTCTACAGGGGATTGCAATTCCTCATCAGTAACGGAACAAGGCTTAATAGATTATGAGTGTGTTCCAATAACAGAAGCAGGTTTCAAAACGTGGGTGATAAGAAACTTCTGTGAATTAAAAGAACTTGTTCTAACCCAATGCAAAGAAACTAAGAACCTTGAAAAAAGGTTTGACGAAATGTTAACGAGAATGGACAATTTAGAGAGGAATATAAGTGAATTGATGGAGCTGAAAAACAACACGAGAACTTCGCGAAGCATGCACAAGTTTAAACAGTCGAATTGATCAAGTAGAAGAAAGGATATCAGAAGTCGAGAACCAGCTCAGTGAAATGAAACGAGAAGACAAGATTGGAGAAAAAAGGATGAAAAGGAACAAGCAAAGTCTCCAGGAAATATGGGACTATGTGAAAAGACCTAATTTACGTTTGATAGGTGTACCTGAATGTGATGAAGAGAATGAATCCAAGTTGGAAAATACTCTTCAGGATATCATTCAGGAAAACTTTCCCAACCTGGCAAGGCAGGGTAATATTCAACTCCAGGTAATACAGAGAACACCACAAAGATATTCTTCAAGAAGACCAACCCCAAGGCACATAATTGCCAGATTTATTAGGGTTGAAATGAAGGAGAAAATACTAAGGGCAGCCAGAGAGAAAGGTCAGGTTACCCATAAAGGGAAACCTGTCAGACTTACAGCAGATCTCTCAGCAGAAACCCTACAAGCCAGAAAAGAGTGGGGACCAATATTTAACATCCTGAAAGAAAAGAACTTTCAACCCAGAATTTCCTATCCAGCCAAACTAAGCTTTATAATCAAAGGAAAAATTAAATCTTTTGCGAACAAACAAGTACTTAGAGAGTTCACCACCACCAGGCCTGCTTTACAAGAGCTTCTGAAAGAAGCACTATACATATAAAGGAACAACCAATATCAGCCTTTCCAAAAATATATCAAAAAGAAAAGAACATTAACACAATGAAAAATTTACACTAACTAATGGGCAAAACAGCCAGCTAGCATCAAATGCCAGTATTAAAGTTATATATATTCTAATCGGATAAAAAGCCAAAACCCATTGGTATGCTGCATCCAGACCCATCTCACATGCAACGACACACAAAGACTCAAAACAAAGAGAAGGAGGAAGATTTATCAACCAATCAGAGAGTAAAAATAAACAAATAAATAAAAAGCAGGAGATGCAATTCTCGTCTCTGATAAAGTAGACTTTAAAGCAACAAAGAGCAAAAGAGGCAAAGAAGGACATTACATAATGGCAAAATGATCAATGTAACAAGAAGAGCTAACGATTTTATAGATCAATGAGACAGAAAATTAACAAGGACATCCAGGACTTGAACTCAGACCCGGAACAAGTAAATTTAATAAACATTTATAGAACTCTCCACTTTAAATACATAAAACATACATTACCACCTCACACCTATTCCATAAGTGACTACATAATTGGAAGTAAATCACTCCTCAGTAATCGCATAGCATTTCATAGGTTTAAATGAAATATTGGTTGGCTGCTCATTTGTTATTTTCTTCCCTTATTCCTTCCTGTTTACATCAAGTATAATTACTGGTATAAAAGAGGTTTTCAATACCCATTACTAAACTGCATTCTAGCCTGGGCAAGAAAGCAATACTCCCATTCTCTCTCTCTCTTTCTCTTCCTTTTTCTTCCTCTTCTTTATTCTTTTTCTTTCTTTCTTTCTTTAAAAAAAAAAAAGAGTGATTTTAATAAATAGGTTGGTATAGTAGTGGTTGCAGTTTTTGATATTACTTTTAAATAACAAAAACCATAATTACTTTTGTACCAACCTAATACTACTGAGGTTTATTATTTTATATGTAGACAAGTGAAAGTTTGTTTCTGAAGAATTTTTACATGTTTACAATATTTTAGTAGTATTTTTCACCCTAAAGATATGTAAACAATAACTTTATAGTTGACTATGCTTTTCTTTTATGTATTTTATTTTTGAGATGGGGTCTCACTCTTGTTGCCCAGGCTGCAGTGCAGTGGTATGATCTCGGCTCACTGCAACCTCCACCTCCCAGGTTCAAGCGATTCTCCTGCCTCAGCCTCCCAAGTAGCTGAGATTACAGGTGCCCACCACCATGCCCAGCTAATTTTTGTTTTGGTAGAGACAGGGTTTCACCATGTTGGTCAGGCTGGTCTTGAACTCCTGACCTCAGGTGATCTGCCCGCCTCAGCCTCTGAAAGTGCTGGGATTATAGGTGTGAGCTCCACGCCCGGCAGGATTGGATTTTTATAACCCACAAAAACAAATGAACAAGATTGATTATGCTTTTCTAAGCTAATCATAACTCAATCATTCTGATCTAGGTAGATTATTCTTCCTAAGAACTGTTTTCTCAATGTATCAAAAATAATTTTAAATAAAACTGGAGGAATAATTTGTATAAATTATTCTATAGAAGAAAAAAATTAAGAAAAGTTATCTATTTTCTAAGATGTGTTATAGATTGAATTGTGTTTCCCCAGGTTCATATGTTGAAGTCCTAAATTTCAGTAGCTCAGAATTGAGTATATTTGGATATAAGGTCTTTAAAGAAGTGATTAAGTAAAAATGATTGTTAAATTGGTCCTTAAGTCAATAGTGCATTTATAAGAAGAGGAGATTAGGACACATACACAGGCAGAGGGAATACCATGTGAGGAGACAGGGAGAAGAAGGCCATCTGCGAAACAAGAAGAGAGAATTGGAACATATCTTTCTCTCTTGGTTTTTAGAAGAAACCAACCCTGCTGTTACCTCAATCTTGGACTTCTAGCCACTAGAAATGTGAAAAAATAAGTATTTACTTGAGCTCCCCATTCTGTGGGTTTTTTTTTTTTTTTGGCAACCCTAGGAAACTAAACATGATACAACTATTTTTTGGCAAGGAACATGGATTTTACCTTTGATTTTATTTTATTTTTTAGCATTCATAGTTGTATCTTGCAAATAACAAATGTTCAAAAAATGTTTCTGTTGTTGTATATAACTATTTGGGTTGAGAGAAGAGGATTTATTTACCCTTTGTAGCATAGACCCCCTGAAGTTCATCAAAAGTTTATATGCCAACTTCTAGAACAATGCAATTCAGGACTACATGTGCCACCCAGCCCCTTTGCATCTAAGTGGGCTGTTGATCATGTCTCCTTATCAGATAATTACAGGGAATGATTGATAACTGGCTTTTGTTGGACAGACATGGAAGGAGCACATATGCCTTCTTCATTCTTTTTTCATTTCTGCCTCTTGGATGTGAATGCCCAAGACAATTCAGTACTGAAGATTCTGAAGCCTCTATCAGCCTGAATCACTAAGAGAGTGAACAGAACAGAAGCACAACCTCACCCCATGTAAACTTCTTCATCTCTAGGAGACTGTTACTTAAATGAGAAATAACCTCTGCTGTGTTAAACCACTGAGATTATATGGCTCATTTGTAGAGCAGATAGCATTATCCTAAGCTGTATAGACATGGTTATATGCAGCCTGTGCTGCTAAGATAAAAACCTAAAATATATGGCAGTGGCTTAGCAGTCAGGCAGCAACCAAAGAGGAAACACGCTGCAGAAAGAACCACATATTTTTTTTTGAGATAGAGTCTCCTTTTGTTGCCCAGGCTGGAGTGCAATGGGGAGATCTTGGCTTCCTGAAACCTCTGCTTTCCGAGTTCAAGAGATTCTGGTGCCTCAGCCTTCCGAGTAGTTGGAACTGCAGGCGCCTGCCACAACACCTGGCTAATTTTTGTATTTTTAGTAGAGGCGGAGTTCTACCGTGTTGGCTAGGCTGGTCTCAAACTCCTAACCTCAGGTGATCCACCCGCCTTCCTTCCAAAGTGCTGGGATTACAGGTGCAAGCCACTGCACATGGTCAGAACCACATTTTTTATGGCAAAATGTTTGGTAAAATTTTGCCTGTAATACATTGAAAGACTGACTACCTGTTTACTAAGCCTGTAGGGGGAAACGGTTGGAAAAAGTCAGATATTAATAGCTTATGTTGGTTGTTATTTGCTGAGTAGAGCAAATTATTACAAAGAAAGAAGTGAGCTCAGACAATAATTGGTGTGATTGAGAGCTTACAGAGATGAGAATAAAACTGTGCAGGAATTGAGGCCTCCTGGGATTGGAAAAGCTTTCATTGCCAAAATGAGGAGACATAAGGCCTAAAAAGCTTTCGGTCTCAAAGCCCATTAAGACTCAGCACTGTGTCAAAGACCACATCAAGTATGGATTTTCTCATCCATCTAATTTTTTTTTTTTTTGAGATGGAGTCTCACTCTGTCGCCCAGGCTAGAGTGCAGTGGTGAGATCTCGGCTCACTGCATCCTCTGCCTCCTGGGTTCAAGCCATTCTACTGCCTCAGCATCCTGAGTAGCTGGGATTACAGGCACGTGCCACGACACCCAGCTAATTTTTGTGTATTTAATAGAGACAGGGTTTCACCATGTTGGTCAGGCTGGTCTTGAACTCCTGACCTTGTGATCTGCCCACCTCTGCCTCCCAAAGTGCTAGGATTACAGGCTTGAGCCACCGCGCCCAGCCATCTGATTGTTATAGTAGCAGTATAGTCACCATGGTCTTCAAATGGAGAGCTATTGCAGTGAAACCAAGGAGTAGACCAGGTTTGAGGATAGTATCTAGAAAGAACTTTGGGTATTATTCCTGATACATGGATGCAAAGAATCAATGGTAGGGCAGCCAGATTTAGCAAATACAAATATAGGACACTTGGTTAAATGTGGATTTCAGATGAACAACAAATAATGTTTTAGTACAGGTGTGTCCCTTTTAATCTATGCTATAGTAAATATAGTATACAATATCTGGGGCAAACTAATATGAAAACGTTATTTAGTATAGGTATTTAGTATACGTATGTCCTTTATAATTCATTCTATAGTGAATATGTATATAATATGTGGGTCATACTAATACTAAAACATTATTTGTTGTTTATCTGAAACTCAAATTTAGCTGTAGGCACTCTGTTTTGTCTGGCATCCATAATTCATGGGTCATGAGGATTTCAAAGGGAGCTATACTACAAAGAAGGCATAAATTCAATACTCTGAGCATTGAAGTCTTTCAATAACACCTGGGTCCACTCCCAAAACTGCAGGAACATGGGAACATGGGAAGTGAACGTGGGAATCTGAGAAGCCTGCTATGAGGACATTACTTCCTAATGTCTACTTCAGATTTAGCCATGGAGAATAACATTTAAGGAAGAAATTTCCAGAAAGAAGAGTTAAGGGCTACAGAGAACAATGAACAAGGATATTTCTCCTAGAGATAGAATCAGGATCTACTGAAATATTTCCAGTGCTAGGGCATTTGCACCTTCCTGTGGTTTTCTATGATTTCTGTGTATGTTGCTACTGAATCTCCTATTTTCCTTGTCATGGCTGATGATGTTTGTTGCACCTATCCTTGCTCTATTGTTTTATATTGATGATGAGCAATTGTATACAAGTTGATCATAACATAATTCATTATTTTCTAGATTATGAAGAACCCTGTGTGGATTGGAGGACAGAGATCCTAGACTTTGAGCTGGGTGCCGTAATGTGATGACACTTAATGTAGTTCCCTAGAGAGAAGTATAAGAGTTCTGTATGTGGGAGGGAGTCCACACATAGACATTGAGAGGCTGCAAGGGCTGAATATTGCAGCAATCTGCCTCTCGAGTCAGTTTTTTCTCTTCACGTAGGAAAGGGTCAGCAAATTTTTCGGTCAAGTTTCAAAAAGTAAATATTTGACACTTTGCAGGCCAAGAGGTAAAATAGGGGACATTATGTAGGTACTTTAATAACAAACATTTTAAACTGTAAAACACATTCTTGGCTAGCAGGCCACATAAAAATAGGCAGGAGGCTGAATCTGACCCAAGCCTGTAGTTTTTGATTCTTGGTACTGAGTTGTTGGTAGGAAGCAACTTCCTAGCTAGGGATTTTTTTTGCCCAAGCTCCTTTGCATTTTTATGGGATCATGTGACTAGTTCTTAACAATGAAATGTGAGCAGAGTAAGTCACTTTTAACATAAAAGTGTGTCATTTCCACATTTTCTTTTTTGTGTCATCACCTGATTTTAATGCATAGACAACCTAGAAAGTCAACAATTAAAAATGAAAAATAGAAATCAGTTGGCTCCCTAAGAAGAGGCTAAAGCAGATGTCTATAACT
This sequence comes from Aotus nancymaae, assembly GCF_030222135.1. Classification (NCBI taxonomy): domain Eukaryota; kingdom Metazoa; phylum Chordata; class Mammalia; order Primates; family Aotidae; genus Aotus; species Aotus nancymaae. The sequence continues at coordinate 30,684,514 of NW_026988435.1, forward strand.
CCAAGGACAGATATATTGGTATATTATGTGAAAAAGTAATGCATTTCTATTACATTAAGCCAATGGATTCTTGAGTTTTATTTACTGCAGCTAGTGTTATCCTAATTAAAATGCTGCTCATTTCATTGATACGTTTCAAGACTGCAGAAGCATATTTACATGCAGTGTCCCTCCAGAAGCGTAGAATTCTTGTCCATTAAACACTTTTTGTTATTTTGTTAATTTTGACAGATCAAATATTCATTCTTCTTTACTAGTATATTGGCTCCAGTTTTAGTACAGTAAGTCCATGTTACATTTTCATTGGCTTTTACTCATTTAGTTTTTGAAATCTATGCACAAATTATGAAGTTATATCTTTTAAAAAAAATATATATATATATATTTGAGATGGAATCTCAAAATCTAGTCCACAGGTATTACAAAGCATTTTTTTGCTTGTTTTTTTTTTTTTCTCTGACTCTTATCTTTTTTTTTTTTTCAATGGAGTCTCACCCTATCGCCCAGACTGGAGTGCAATGGCGCGATCTTGGCTCACTACAACCTCTGCCTCCTGGGTTCAAGTGTTTCTCCTGCCTCAGCCTCCTGAGTAGCTGGGATTACAGGCACAGGCCACCATGCCTAGCTAATTTTTTGTATCTTTAGTAGAGACAGAGTTTCACCATGTTGGCCAGGTTGGTCTTGAACTCCTGACCTCTTGATACACCCACCTTGGCCTCCCAAAATGCTTGGATTATAGGCAGGAGCCACCAGGCCCCGCCTAAAAACATTTTAAATTAGTGCAAAAAAGCGCCTACTATTAAGGGCTATGTTCATGCACTGTGCAAACTTTTAAAGCTTGATCAAGTTATTTGTTTTATATATGTTCACTTTGTCACTCAACCAGTGAGAAATTGGCTGCTTTATAATATCACCATATAATCTGAATAGATAGTATGAAGTTATATGAAGAGCAAGGTTATTTTAACTTTTTAATTCACACACTTGTATGGTCATTAATTTGGGAAAGGGGAGTACTCTTACTGAAACATATATTGTTTCCGACCTCTCTTTTTCTCTACTAATGGCACATAAAATCTGAGGTCCCTTGATCAAATATTTTAATATAAATCAAAATTTTTATTCAAATATTTATTAAAATGACTAGAAATTATTAATCTTAGAAGAGGTACAGATTAGACACAGAAGAAAAAAGAATGAGGAAGTCAAGAAAACTGAGATGCTCTCAAAGCAATTTATTATATTTGATGTCACCAAACAAAGCATATCAGATAATTAAAGATATCTTAAGGCTCATTCAGTGCATATGGAGAGAAAAGATGCAGAATTAAAGGGTCTGTTTTTCTCAGCATGTTCTCTAAACTAGAAGTCATTTCCTGGTACCCTCTGGAAGCTAAAATTCACTTTCCCTTTGAAAATCAGTTTGATATGTATGAAATCTTAAAAGGCAATTTAAAGTTGTTGTGGACTTTTAAAAGTGTATAACATATTTGAATGATCACACTGTATAGAATAAATTAAAGTGGATGTGATGTTTCTGGTTTGATGTTAGAAATATAAATATCATTAATATGGGTCAATAAGTTCCATATTATTCAAATATTTGTTGATGTAATAGGTGTGACTCAGACTTCTATATATTACATATATCAGATAAATAATAAATAATGTGTTCCCCAAGTGGTAAACAAATGCAAACAAAATTTCAGCTGATTGACACCTCACCAACTCCTCTATTTGCCTGTGGGCTTTAGTTTTTCAGGTTTTTTGGGGCCTGGCTTGCTGGGGGACACCCCAGCTTAGGTATCTACTATCTGCTGTCTGCTAATTTCGGTAGCACTTGTCCATAAGCCTTCAAACTTCTCACATTTTGTTACTGTCTCATCCTCTTCCATTCTTTCCATTTTGTGGGTGCATGACATTTTTTTGGGAAAAATATTTGTTTTCATATTTGTCAAATCTTAGGAGAATGTGAAATTTGATATCTATCAAATCTATCATGCTTGTTTGTAAGTTCAGTGTTTTCTTTGATAGTAGGGTAAACATAGCTTGATATTGGTGAAAACTGGGTTTTAAATATGTGTGATAGTTTTCTCAGAGGGAAACATCTACTTTTTATCAAAACAGTAACAGTCCTCTCAGGAACAAACACTCTGACCACCAACCATAAGTGCGCAAGCTACTCATGTCTTTAAAACAGCACAAGAAATGGTCAACAGAATCTACCTTGGTTTGTTATAAATAGCTGGAATCTTACACTGGGAATTTAATCTCATGCTCTTGGAGTCTAAATCTTGTACTAATTTACTTGAGGCTAGGAATGCACTTTTGTTTCTCTCCTAAGAGGAAAAATGTGAAAATATAATTAGACAGTTTGTTCTTGGATATGTTGGATTTAAAGGAATCAGCAAACGAGAGCCAAATAAGTATATTTGGCTTTGAGGGCCATGTGGTCTCTGCCACAATTACTCAACTTTGTCACTCAAAAGGAGCCATAAACAATAGTCAAACAAACAGGACACCAGGGTTGAACTGCTTTAGCCTAATGGGTAAGGCTCCAGAAGACCATGGATGAATTTTAAATGAAGTTTTTCAGTAGTTCACACAACTATGAAAATAACAAGAACAACAAATTGTTATATTGATCATCATTGCAATCAACCAAGCAAATATCAGTTGACTGAAAAATAATTTTTAGCTAATTTGAAATTTCTTTATACCCAAGAGTTTCCCCCAGAGCTACTAAAACACAGGCAGTTATGTGAATCATCTGTAATAAGATGGGGTTTAAAGACATGGTTAGCTAAAGCAGAAATGAGAGACAGTAGTTTATATTGAAGTTTTCTTTGTTTTTGTTTTTATCTCATCTTTTCAAGTTTGTGTAGCTCTATGGGATAGCATATGACGGCGATCTTCAGTCTTTAGCATGTATAAGAACCATCTACAGGTCAGGCGCGGTGGCTTAAGCCTGTAATCCCAGCACTTTGGGAGGCCGAGGCGGGTGCATCACGAGGTCAAGAGATCGAGACCATCCTGGTCAACATGGAGAAACCCCGTCTCTACTAATACAAAAAAATTAGCTGGGCATGGTGGCGCATGCCTGTAATCCCAGCTACTCAGGACGCTGAGGCAGGAGAATTCCCTGAACCCAGGAGGCGGAGGTTGCGGTGAGCCGAGATCGCGCCATTGCACTCCAACCTGGGTAACGAGCGAAACTCCGTCTCAAAAAAAAAGAACCATCTACAGGGCTTGTTGGAGTGTAGATTGCTGGACCCTACTACAAGAAACTCTGAATTAGTAAGTCTGGTATGGTGCCTGAAAATTTGTATTTTGAAGTTTTCAAGTGCACTACTTCAGTAAAATCACCCAAGGAAATCTTTACCTTATACATACTTGAGCAGATAATATGCTCCATGTTAGATTTGAGAATAGTGACATTTTATATTAGATTTGTAGAGTTATGGACCTTTTTTATTCCTCTGCTGCTAACCTAACTGGGAATACCAACTGTCATTTTAAGATATAGTCAGAGGGCTGGGTGTGGTGGCTCACGTCTGTCATCCCAGAACTGTGGGCAGCTGAGGCAGGTGGATCACTTGAGGTAGGTCAAAAGTTTGAGAACAGCCTGACCAATGTGGTGAAATCCTGTCTCTACTAAAAATAAAAAAATTAGCTAGGCATGGTGACATACACCTGTAGTACCAGTTACTTGAGAGGCTGAGACAGGAGAATTGCTTGAAGCTGGGAGGTGGAGGTCGTAGATCACGCCACTGCACTTCAGCTGGGCAACAGAGTAAGACTCCTTCTTACAATAAACAAATAAATAAATAAATAATAGAATTAAATAAAAAAGAGATAAAAAACGCACATGCTTTGTAATACCTGTAGATTTATGGTAACTAGTAGAATGGAGAACAGAAAATTGCATAAGATTGGATTGTGCAATTGCATAATTAATCTTAGGAAACAGCTATATTTCTTGTTTTATTACAAACATCATGTGTTTTAAAAATTAATTTCAATGTGATTTTGTAAATTACATTTTTTAGAGTAATATTTTTTGTCTTATGAGCATATTAATATGCATGTTAGGGAAATAAACTGAAAAAAGTGAAAGTAAGCTTTCTATTTCTTTTTGTTCTTCTTGATGATTCTTTTGATAAGTTAGGCATTCAAATCTGTTTTCTTGGAAGTTCGGAGTTCAGTCTCGACAAGTTTGTCTTTCCTTTTTGCCTTTTCTCCTGCTTACTGTGACTAAGATTTAAAATTGAGCAAAAATCTACTGGATTCTTTGTAGGCTGTTTCTGCTTACAGGGTCTGTCATTGTCTTACCTCTTTGGCTTTGCTTTCGTATTCCCCTTCTGAGCAGAATCATGAAAAAGCAAGAGAACCATTTGGACTTTCATTTCGGAAGGTTCTGATGGTTTCTGATAGCTCTGACCATTTTAATATCTATTTTGGCTAGCCTGTAGTAAGTACATGATATTTACTACTACTACTGTTACTACTGCTGTCATTGGTCTGTATTTGTGGAATTCACTTTTTTTCCCTTTTGGAATGCTGGAATATATTTCCTTTCCTTTAATTTTCCAGAACCTTTCAATCTCCACATGTACGCAAATATCTGAATCAAATAATGTACTATTTATTCTAAGCATGCAACTTAACACTTGTTTAAGATAACCTAGGTGTTTGCTTATCCATTGCTCATGACTCTTGAGTTTAAATAATGTTTATTTCTATTCCTTTCTATCTGCAGATCATTCTTATCAGATGATTCACAAGAAAAATTATATCCATCGGTGTAACATAACAATAATTTAAAAAAATTCCTTGTATGACTCTGCTCACCTGGAAATATTTACCCCTTTTTGATGATCTTAGTGTATGTAGAGTAGTTTGTATTAGCCTTTGCTATCCATATTCTACACATTTTCCTTTAAATAATTCCTAGAATTTATTTTCTTGTTGTATTCCAAACCTTAGTAAGTTTGGTAAGTTCTTTAAATGTATTAACCAATTTAACCCTCACAAAACTCTAAAATATGGATTAGAAAATGTGGATAAGATTATGCTCCCTACATTTTAGATGAAAAAATTAAGGCACCAAAATTGAGTAACGTCAATATCACCCAGTGGCTAAATTTAGGAAGCAGGTGGGATTCAAACTCAGGCAGCTGGCTCCAAAGCTGAAACTCTTAACTACCCCTTTATCTTGTTTCTATAACTTCACTGTAGAGACGCCATTAAAAAATTATTTTCCCTTAATTTGGGATTGATAGTGTCTGTAATTACAGTTAGGATTATATTATTTTAAATGTATTCTTTGGAACATCTTATCTTTCAGAATTTCATGCTATGAGATTGCTTTTTTTCCTGAATATTTTACAACCAGCCTTCCCAAAGATGGCCACTTATTTTGGGTCATTTCTTCCTTCTAGTTTCTTGTTATTACAAACAATAGAGTGGTGTAGTCTTTTTCTCTCTAAGTCACCACAATCATATTCTGTCCAGGAAACAATCAATTACTCCCTATTGATGAAAATTATATACACTGATATAATCACGCTAATGTCTCCTCTTTCTCTCTCTAAAATAGAATTGGAAAAGTCAAGAAGTTTTTAATCCCTCTATATTTAGTTGAAAGAGAATTTGTGCAAACAAACTGAAGTTGAGATTTCTTCATTACATTTCTGGTTCATTTTAGCAGCAGTTTATAAGTGTAAAGAATGCATCACTTATTTCTTTTAGCTGGCTGGAAATCCAAAGCGAAGTCTGTTATTTCTCTTTCTCTTTTTTATCTATACATACTATACTCTTATTTCTTCTTAACTCCTATATTCCATACAATTCTATATAGGAGTGGTTGATAAACCAATGCCTCTTGAGTAAGCAGTCTTTAGACAAAATCCCTTTAGACATAAGATGTAGTCTACAGCTTGTGGCTTTCAGTAAAATGTAATCTGCAAGGTATTCATCCTGCACAATAATACAAAAGCTATGCTAACACTTTAAAACATTATTTCACTTAGTTCTTACAATTACATAAATTAGAGATTATACTTATTTAAAGGTGGGGAAACTGATGGAACTATTTTACAGTAGCAGGTAGAGGGTTCTGTCAAGTTGTTGAATCTATCTCTCTCTCTTTTTGCTGATAAATAAAGTTTTTCTTCCCCTAGCTTAATGTAAAATAAAAATGGTATATTTATGGTATGCAGCATGATTGATATACATATATTATGAAATGATTAGCATGATCAAAGAAATATATTAATCATTTCCCCCAGTTATCATTTTTCAAATGAAAAATTTCAGATCTACTCTCTTAGCAAATTTTGAGTATACAATACTGTACTATTAACAGTCACCATGCTGTATATTAGATTTCCAGAACTTATTTATCCTATCTAACAAACTTTGTACTCTCTTGACAACATCTCACCATCTCCCATTCACCCAGGCCTGATAACAACTTTTTAAGATTTCATATGTATGTGAGACTACGGAATATTCATCTTTCTGTGCCTGAATTATTCACTTCGCATAATGTCCTCCAGCTTCATCCATGTTGCACATGACAGAACTTCCTTATTTCTGAAGGCTGAATAATATTCTATTGCAGATAGGTAGATAATCACATTTTCTTTATGCAACTATTAATGAATACTTGGGTCAATTCCACATAATGTGTACTGTGAATAATGCTGCAATGAGCATGAAATGTAGATATCTCTTTGAGATACTGATTTCATTTCCTTTGGATACATACTCAGAAGTAAGGCTGCTGTATAATATGGCAGTTCCATTTTTAATTTTGGGGGCAACCTCCATACTGTTTTCCATAATGGTTGTTAACAATTTACATTTTCACCAAAAGTGTATCAGAGTTTCCTTTCTTGCACATCCTGGTCAACACTTACTTTTTCTTTTTGGTAATAGCCATTAGTTGTGCATTTGCCTGGTGATTAGTGATGTTGATCATTTTTTCATGAACCTGTTGTCCTGGTGCTAGAGCTATCTAATATAAATAATAGACAGGCTGTGTTTAAAATTTGAGTCAAATAAAATAGATAATAGCTTTTAAGAGTGTCTGCTCTATTTATTGCTAATAATTTGATATTTGGCCAAGGTAATTTTGACTTGAATTACTAAAAAGTTGCCTGATGACTTTATTGATTTTTGTGTTGTTTTATTTTCCAGCTAGTTTCAAAAACTGATGGCATGCAAAACAGTGATAAATTTGACTGTTTAAGTACTGTGCCAAAGTTTATGTGTTGGCTTGTTATTGTAGTAAATCAAAGACTAGAACATATATTAAAAAGGCTCTACCTGCTTGCTGTGTAAATTTTCGTAATGATACAAAGGACTTAGGAAATACTATATAAAAACATTGTCTGAAAGTTAATAGGCTATTTGCTCTCAAATTTATTTTCTATTCTTCCTCTGCTCTGTATTTATGAGACTGTCCTTTGCCATAATCCTTTGCCTTTTAACTTTCAGGGAAATGTTAGGGGGCCTGACTTTTATCAATATGAAAGTCTGAATATAAAATTCTGCATTGTTGGTGTTTTACTTTCTGGATGTTAAAGATGTTGTTCATAGTTTTCAGTACTGTCTGCTGAAAAGCATGCAAATATTTTCATATTTGTTCATCTGAGGCTAATGCGTCATGTTTCCTCTGGCTACTTTTAGCATTTCTTCTTTATCATTGTTTTTAGTAATTTGATAACAAGCCTTGGTGGTCTTTTCTTTCCTTGCTTTTTTTCTTTCCTCCTTATTTATTTTTACTGTGTGCAGGATAAACATGCATGCACACAGAAAAATGTCTTCAGATTTGCATAGTTGTATCTTATTTCTTTTTTCTGTGTGCATGTGTGTTTATTCTGCTTGCTGTTTGTTGAGATTCTTGGAAGTGTGGGTTGATGATAGTTTTCATCAAATTAGAAAAGTTTTGTCCAATTTTTTAAAAAATATTTTTCTGGTTCCTGATTCCTTCAGGGACTTTTGATACACAGATGTTAGACCTTATTACTGTTCCAGAAGTCACTGAGACTCTATTACATTTTATATTAGTCTTTTCTCTGTACTTTAGTTCAGATATATTCTACTACTATTTCCATTTCTTAAAAATCTCTGCTCTTCTTTTCTCCTCTCCTCTTCTTGTTATGTTTGTTCTCCTTTACTGGAGTTCTTAAATATAAGTTATAAAAGCTGTTTCGACATGCTTGAATGCTAATTACATTGTCTCTGACATTATTTTTAAATGTAGCTTTTTGTATTATTCAGATATTTCAAGACCAACAGATCAGGAGACAACTGCAATTAAAAAGATAGATTATTATACTTACAGATCCCAAGAGGAGGTGGAACCAGGGTTTGTCTGAAGGCAGAAGGAGCAAAGGGAAAATGTGGGCAATAACCTTTATTGTGGTTTTCATGGGAAGGAATGGGAGAGGCTGTATAAACAGGTTTAGAATTGGCTAGCTTGAATAATTTCAGTGTGCTGCAAAACATGAGTTATCCCTGGTTGCCTGGTATTTGACCTAGGGTGGTTAAGGCAGAGGAACAGTGGCCCTAAGTGAGAGATCTGTGAATGGCTGGTTAAAATGGCCGTTGGAGTATTGGTTGCAAATTGGTTATTTTGCATATGAAAGGCATGCTTACAGAGAGTACAGTACTATCACTAGGAATTGGCTAACTCTGAGAGGGGCAGTCCCTCAGAGTCAGCAAGGCCTCAAGATATCAGAGCATCAAATACAGAAACTAGAAAATGTAGTCATTACCAGATTTTTTTTTTTCTTTTTTCAGACAGAGTGTCACTCTGTTGCCCACACTGGGGTGCAATGGCAGGATCTCGGCTCACTGTAACCTCCGCCTCCTAGGTTCAAACTCTTCTCCTGCCTCAGCCTCTGGAATAATTGGAATTACAGGTGCCTGACACCACACCCAGCTAATTTTTTGTATTTTTAGTAGAGGTGAGGTTTCACTATGTTGGCCAGGCTGGTCTCGAATTCTTGACCTCAAGTAATCAACCCACCTTGGCCTCCCAAAGTGCGAGGATTACATGCATGAGCCACCGCACCCAGCTGCAAGATTTTTACGCCTGTTTATATTGATTGGATTTTCTCTTTGTTATGAAGAACATGCCCTTGCTTCTTAGAATGTTTAGTATGTTTTGATTGGATGTTGGACATTGTGAAGTTAGATTGTTGAGTGTCTGGAGTCTGCTGTGTTTCTTTATGGAGTGTAAAGTCTGTGCTAGTAGGCAGTTAAGTTACTTTCAGATTAGTTTGATCACCTTGATGTGTGTTTTTAAGTTTTGCTAAAGTGGATCTAGAAGAGATTCACTCCAGGGATATTTCAGGCCTCTCACTAAGGTACAAATTTAGTTTTCTTTATGGAATTATCATGAATGCTTATAATGTACCAATAAGTGCACTAAAATATGCAATAGAACACAAAAAAGGTACAGCCTATATCCTTTTTTCATAAAACTGTTAAGTAGAGTTAGGAATATAAATAAACTAAATATTTGACCAATAGTGGCATATGAAAAGTGAGATTCTGTACAAAGTTCTTACCAATGATAAAACATGTAGCTATAAAAATATTTAAATTATATTGTATTCAGCAAGGTAGGCCCTGAGAAAGTCTATTAGGGCTTCATAAAAGTGTATGTGCTTTAGCATTTGTGCATCTATTATGTGCTGCTAGCCAAGCATTGTGCTAAGTTGTAGAGATACAATGGTAAAGAAAACACATCCCTGGCTACAAGGAGCTTATCATCTTATGAAGTACAAAGACAAGTAAATAGTGCTACTAGAAAAATAAGTCTTTTGTGTTGTGAAGTTGCATATATGTAAGTCAGTCATTAGACATAAGGGAAATCTTCTAAGATGAAGCTGTATAAACTAAGAACAAATGATTATTATAATTTCGTCTGACAAAGGAGTAAGAAGATTGGGAAAGGTGTTAGATGTGATTCATAGTAGAGGAAAAATCATGCATAAAATCTTAGATCCCTGAGAATAGTGAACATTTATGGAACGAAAATTATAGTAGTTTGTTACTGGTAGAACATGCTAGTCAGGAAGTATGAAATATGGCACACAGCAAGACAAAATAGGCAGGAAGTGGTCAGCTGATGAAGAGCTTGCAATGAAATATGAAAGAATTTGTACCTTCTCTTGAGAAGAATGGGATCTTTCAAACGGTTTCCAGCACTGCAGATTTATAAGCATGAAGCTCAGGAGAGAAGCCTGAAATGGTGGCTCATGTGGAGGCTTGAAGGATTAATGCATCAGTTCATTAGGGCTGCAATAATACGGTAGCACAAACTGGGTGGTTTTAAATAACAGAAAAATAGCAAAAACAGTTCTGGAGTCCAGAAGCCTGAGATCAAGGAGTCATCACAATTGGTTTCTTCTGAGGGAGACTCTGTTCCATTCCCCACTCCTTGGCTTATAGATGGCCGTCATCTCCCTGTGTCTTCACATCATCACCCCTCTCTACGTGTCTGTGTTCTTGTTTCCTTTTCTTGTGAGAATACTAGTCATGCTGGATTATGGTCCACTTTAATGACCTCATTGTAACTTGATTACCTCTACAAAGACTCTATTTTAGAATAAGGTTCCATTCTGAGGTATTGGGGTTTAGGAGTTCAACATATGAATTTTGAGTGGTCGTAATTCAACTCATAGCACCTCCATGTAAGAGCTGGGAAGGAAAGTGGCTAAGTTGTGCAAATGCACACATTGGTTGGAGATGATTAACTTATGTTATATAGATTCAAGACCCATGAAGTGAAATAAAATGGATAAAAATGACTAGAGGGCAAATTGACAGTGGCAATAACAATATGGACTAGACTTGGTCAAGTTATGAAGCAGGAAAAGTAGGTATTGAGGCATCTTCTACAGTGATGTTAGGAAATAATTTTTTAAAAATTCTCCATCAATTTTAATGTGTGAATTCTTTTACTAAAAATGAGCTATAGTCTTATCCTTCTAGGGCTTGGTTACTAGGCTATATAGTACAGTACTATATACTATATGTATAGAGTATTAGACTATACTTTTGTCTTGCTACTAGATAAGGTAATGGTCATTTAAATCTATTTCTTCCAGCCATTAAGTCAGGGTATGATTAAGCATTCCATAAATAACTTGAACACTATGAAATGAAATCTGTCTCCCTATGTTTGGCATTCAATTGGTCACATCAGATGTTGTTACAAAAGTCTTTTCTCAACAACAGTAAAATACACAGCCTCATATTTCCATTGAGAGTACACCAAATTCTTTTGACCTAAAACTAGCACTAGTGAGAAAGTTGTGTAAAAAAAGTACACCCATGTTAAAATGGATACATTGCTCTACCTCTAAATAGACAAATACTGGAAACATTACAAATGAAGTAATGTTTTAATATTTTGCAGCTCAAAAATTAAGTACTAATATTTCTTCCCTGAATTTGTTGAAAACTACTTTTATTGCTTGTGATACTCCTGAGAAAATTAAGGTTCTGGATTTTGATTCAAGATTCCAACCTTGTATATATTTTCTGGGTCTTGGCTTTATCGTGTTTTTTCATAGGGGACCAGCTTTCTGCAGAAAACAGGGCAGTAAATATATTTGAAGCCCTCACTCCTTAAACTTTAGCCACACAAGAAAAGACACATTCTCTCTATTTGTTACAGTTCCTAAATGCTCTAGCTTAGGACTGATATTCACCCTTGACCAATCAATTGTATCTAGGCCTGGAATCTTGGGGAATGGCCCTGCCCATCTTGGGTCAGATGATCACTAGACGAATCCATTATGGTCAGTGTAACAGGGAACTAATCAAGCACATTGAAGCTCACATGAAGCACATATATAGGTGCAAAGAGTTGGATGGAACATGGAGGACAGAAGTAAGCTCTAGAGAAAAGGAAGTGCTGAGTAGATATCCTTCCAAGTAGATGTTCTACAATTTTGTTTCTTTACATCTTGCTAAAATTATGTATTCTTTCTTAACTCATGTATTTAGTAAACCTTTTTGAGTATCTCTGTGCCCAACACTGCTCTAGGTTTTAGAAATGAGACAGTGAACACAGCAAAGTCTGTAATAGCATGATGCTTACTTTCTGATGTGGACATGAAGATGGGACGTAAACACATAAATGCATGGATAAATACCTTGTCCCAGATGGTAAGAGTAACATAGGAAAGTGAAAAAGGGAAAGGAGAGAAGAGTGCTGAAGTGCAATGTGACTGCATTTTATATGAGTAACCAGCAAGGCTTAACTGATAAGGTAGCATTGAATAAGGGCCAGATGAAAGTAAGAAGTGACCCATGAGGATGTCTGATTGTAGAACATTCTGGTAGCGAGAATTTTTATGAACAAAAAACCTACAATAAACAAAATCTTGTTTTTCTCTAATCATGGTAGATATATATGTAGATTTGCATGCCTTATAAATTTACTTTTCTTTAAGTAATATATAACTGGATATAAAATAAAATGAAGATTTTACTAACATTAGACTTGGTTAATCATGCCTATGATAACCCTCAAAGGAAAGCACACACTCTATTGCCCCTCTTGACCCAGCATGATACTTAAAAGAATAGAAATAGTCCAATGCACATTAACATTTGAAACTAAAACCTATAAAGTAATGATAAATATATAAATGATAAATATATAAATGATAAATAGTATAATACTATTTTCACAATAAAAATTATATTTCTAATTTCTGAGATACCAAAAGAAGCAACATTTTAAAAAAGTTATATATTCATCCCCCAGCCTTCTATTGATTTATGTTAGAGTTTACCTTAGAAACAAATCTAAGTTTACCTTAGAAACAAATATAATTCACTGGTGATGTAGCCACTGTTGCCATGGCAACTACCAACATCAATATGGCCAATAACTAAGATATGGCTAGTGACTTTCAGAGACATCTTTATACTTTACTCACTTTATAGCCTATTACAGCAATGAGCACTATCACCATGATCTTAATTTTGAAGATTAGAAAATGAAAAGAACATTTACTGAAGAAATTGGAGACCAGGTCTGGGTACGTTAGTCATTACATTTGTTTTGTGACTATTGGCTGACTAGCATACCAGGCAATGTAGAAAGATTATTTGCATTTCCCTCAAGTTTTCTCCAAGACTACCATGGACACAGAGCCTCAGAGTCATGCTAAGTAAATATGCTTTAAAAAAGACTGACAATAAGGAATACCAAACGTTAGAGAGTCTGATTAAGATATCTTGAGAAATAAAAATGTTGGCAGCTGCTGAAAGTAATGTGTTTGTTACTATTTTCTAATTTCTTGCAAAGAAAGAGATGTCAATCTATCTGACAGATTCTTCTAGTTAATGCTCAGGCAAATGTATAGACTAGTGAAGACAAACTGCCAAAATCCATGGTTCCTTTCATTGCAATTAATTCCTCCTTCTCCTATTTCCCTTGTTGGAATTTTACCAAGGCAACATTTTGACCATTTTAAATTGAAACCCCTGTCATCAATTTTTGTTAGTTCTAGAGAACTTCAATTTCAAGTTCAAAACACAATTAAAATATTTCCTAAGGTTAAATTAATGTTTGAGTATCACGTGATATATATTTATCTGTTCTTGGAGTAAACATAACATTTATTTTTCTACAAACAATACTATTTTATAGATATATTATTTCAGAACATATGATTTGAAGAAAGATTTTAAATAACCTTTGGTATAAAATGATATATTTTATACCAAATATACCAAAGTATATTTTAATTATCTATCAATTACTAAAATTGTTTAGGGGTATATGATTAGAATGTATAAAGAAAATAGTGCAACTTGGAGCTTATACATTCTACTAAACGATAAACTTTTGGAATTACTATTTGTTCTTATATCAGATAGAGTCTTACGTGTTATAAAAAATTGGTCAATTTTTAAACAACCTAAGTGTGTTCTATTTATGATTGAGTTATATCATGCCAAATTCCTTCTGATTCAGAACTTCCTGATTTTCTTAGAAAGTATGTTGCAAGGTTTTAATGTCAAAATAGCAAGTAAATAACGCTCGTTAAGCAGTCAGCTAGCACACAACTACCAATCCATCAAAAGTTACAAAAGGAAGTAGACAAACCTTGACATTTATAAAATAAAGAGCCATCAACTCAGGGAGTAAGTAGAGCTGGCTCTTTCACTAATCAAAACTGCAGAACAAGGACTAAATCATCTGATACTGAAATTATCACCCTCTCAAATACCACTGCAAGGTCATATCTCTGTTTTCTTTTAAGTTGAGGTCGGCCAGGATGGTGGAGACATTAGTACTCGTTCATTTTTAGTTTTCACTTATTGTACATTTGAAGGTTATACTTCTCTGTCTCCTTTAGTTAGATAGAACTGAAGTGATGTGTGTCACATCCAGGAAGAGCAATTCAATTGCTTGTGTGAGACTCTAGCAATCTCTTGGAAATTGTAGAGGAAGATCATGTTACAAGGGAGGTGACACAAGATTGAAGCATCCTGGATTTCTGGGTCTCCAAATGGAGACAAGTTGTCCTAGATAGTCACTGTGTTTCACAGTAGACTTTCTATGAACAAGAAACATATAAAGGGATTAAGTCACTCAGATTGTGTAGTGTTTTGCAACTATAACATGATTTAGGTTATCCTGATTAATTCAGATACTGGAACTAGAGTTAGTATGGCAATATTTAAAAAAACCTCTAAAACATGACTTAGTTGTTGGGCGGTGTTTAGCTTCTAGGAATATGGCGTGAGAGAATGTAAATATGACAAAGGACTGCATCACTTATGGCACAGCAAGCACCATTGTGTTGGTTCTTTTTGTATGCTGAGTTCAGTGGAAGTAACGTGGAAAGGTCTAGGTGGATGTTGCATACATGGTCGGTTTGCATCATACCTGAAGAATCTTATGTTTAAGAAATCTGAATCTTCTCTTGGTCTGCAAATAATCTGTTTGAGCTTTGCCTGAGAAAGAGAAAGAGAGATTATCTTCTTTATTTTATTGGAAAGCAAACTACCTTCTGGTCCATAGATAATACATCCTCCAAAGCTGTTGGCATGCTAACATCCTTAAAAAATTTGTCTGGAACAAAGGTAGCTGGTGCCTGTGCTCACAAGACATACAGAAATGTAAGAAACCCATGAGAATTGCCTCCCAACCCACTATTTCTGTTTTCTTGCTTATTCATCTTGAGATGTATTTCCCAATACATCTCAAATTCTACTTCTTCATGAATTTTTCTGGACTCCACCAGTCAAGTACATTTTCTTCCTTTTAACCTTGCTGTATTTTGGGTTTCTCTTTTAAGACATGTATTAGTTTGCACTTTTTCATTGTTTATGTAGCTCTTTATCACCACACTCTGAGTATTGGAAGTTTCTGGCTAGCAGAGACTGTGCTTCATTCATCCTTACAACGCTTATAGGAGATGATGCATCTTTTACCTAACTCTTTTCCTATTTTTTAGAAACTGCTTTACTATCATAATACAGTATGAAATTCTCATGAATCAGATAAACAATAGTCCTAAAGGAGATATGATCAACACATCAGAATATACCAAATATGCCTAAAATACCTTTTAAAGTATAATTTGCTTTAGTCAAATGACATCCCTGAAATAGTCAATAACAAGAGATATTTTAGTAGAGCGCAACCTGAAGAAAATCTAGATTACTTCGTAATTATGTTACGTATTATAATAAGCAGCATGAAAATGTTTTTCTACTATTGCTGCCGCTACCACCAGCATTACCTCTATCACTTTTTGCTGCAACTACCATTAGTGTGTTGCTAAAGTGCGATCCCAAATTACATGTTTTTAGCTATTTTATTTTATTTTGTTTTATTTTGAGACGGAGTTTCGTTCTTGTCACCCAGGCTGAAATGTGGTGGCGTGATCTCGGCTCACTACAACCTCCACCTCCAAGGGTTCAAGTGATTCTTGTGCCTCCACCTCCCCAGTATCTGGGACTACAGGTGCCCGCCACCTTGCCTGGCTAATTTTGTATTTTTAGTAGAGATGGGGTTTCACCAAGCTGGCCAGGCTGGTCTCAAACTCCTGACCTCAGAGCCCACTTCAGCCTCATAAAGTGCTGGGATTACAGGCGTGAGCCACTGTGCCAGGCCACATGTTTTTAACTTTAAAATAGTGCAAAAGCAATACGTATTTAGTAGATACCATTTTTCGAATTTTGGATTTGGGTCTGTTCCTTGGCTGGTGATGTATGGTATCGTACCCTCTCATGACGCTGGGCAGCTGCAGCTCTCACTCAACCATGCAATCACCAGGTGAACAACCGATGCTTCACACTTGCTATCTTCCTTAGGAACACTGAGCTTGCTCTAAACCATCAAGTGTTGATGCCCCAGTGCCTTCTACCAGCTATTCTCAAGCCTCATCAGAATAAAGATAAATTGATGACCCTGTCACTTCAGTATTTCCATCATCCAGCAATTAATTTTAGTTAAATACTTTAGACATTCTTCATGCCTGGTGTGCTTTCAGATGTGTATATTCATAGTGAGTACTCATACAACCATTCTGTTTTTCACTTTCAGTACAGTATTCAGTTAATTTAATGAGATAGTCAACACTTTATTACAAAATAGGCTTTGTGTGTAGATTTTGCCCACCTGCAGCCTATGTAAATGTTCTGATCACATTTAAAGTAGGCTAGGCTAAGCTATGATGTCCATAGGTTAGGTGTATTAAATGCATTTTTGACTTACAATATTTTCAGTTTAATGACAAGTTTACTAGGATGTAACCCCATTGTAAGTAGATGAGCATCTGTAGTCTATGGGGTGCTAGAAACTATTCTATACACTTCATGATATTGTCTCTTTTATTATATTTCAGAATTTCACATAGGGATGTATGGATTTTTATAATCCCAAAGGTCAGATGAAGAAACAGATGCTACCCAAGTAACCTGTCCAAATTCACATAGTAAATAAGTGATAGAATTGTGATCAAATTTTTTTATTTAGTGCTTAAGTCTGAGTTCTCAATTATTATCAAAGTGGCCTGCATATGAGTTTAGAAAAATTCACTAGTAAATGCACCATCAACCAAGGAGGAAGTATTCTCCCATACTGATGATATTTTAAAACAAGTATTTGATTCAGTTCAACAAACTGAAGTGCCCTGTTCTATTCTCAGGGACTGAGAAAGGAACTGCCATATGACTACAGATCATTTTCACTCTTTTGATTCTTTCAGTAGTGCTTGTAGAATAACAATTTATAAATCAACTGTAGAAGCAAAGAGTTAAAAATAAATCAGTTGCTGGCTCTTGGAACAAGTCCCAATTTTGTAATAATAAAGTACAGGATACAATAGGTAGATTTTCCCAAATGTCAATCAATGTAGTGATAATTTTTAAGGATTTTAATAGTTGAAGTCAGACTTTAGCTTTCAAAATCAACATCAAAGTGATATCTTGATTGTTGCCTGCTGATCATGGGAAAGGATGGTGGAGAAGGTCATTAGGAAATATTTTTTGGTGTGAGTGCCATTGGGTGTCCTAACTCTAGTGTTCTGATTTGTACAGTCATAACCATGGCACGTCACACCAAGCTTTCTGGATTCATTGCCATTCACTGAACCTTTATATATAGAGATAACATTTTTTTTAATGGAAGAAATTATGTTCTCTCTCATGTCAATGCATGCTATTTAAATCTGGTGACTTTTAAAGTATGAGACAGGTTTTTTTTTTTTCCATTGGCTTTGGCTTTGGTTGTTTTTTCCTTTATTAGACACTTATACTGCCAAGTTTTGAATTTTGCATGTTCAGGTTATTGGGGATTTTGTTTTTCTGAGTGCACAAAGAGTTCAAGTTTCTTAAAATAGGGAAAATTATTGCTCCCTTTCCCCTCCCACTTAAAACATGCTTATGGTTCAACACTATTTGATTTAGGTTAAAACTAAAAATAAATTCTTTCAAGTTATGACTAAACAAGGGAAATTTCTACTTAAAACTGCTTTTTGAAAAAAGTCCTAATTGAGTGTAAAGAAAGTGGATGAAGAATGACTTTTGCTTTTTAAATTTAACCCTAACAAAAATACCCTTTTCTGGAAAATAACTACAACCCCAAACTACCAATGCTTTCTAGGTCTGTGAGCAACTATTAGTACTAAAACCTGATTTTGTTGTTGACTTACTAGATTTAGTCAGCATATCTGATTTTTAATTTTTCAGTTTTGAGAGTAGAGAGTTGCTTGATCTGCTCACATTCCTGAGAAAGTACATCACCAGGAGATACTGGTCAAAGAATAGGGAATTTCATTTAAACAGGAGAAATAAAGTCAAGAGATCCATATTTAATACAACATGATGGCTATAGTTAATAACAACATATTATATTCTTGAAAAGTGCTAAGGGAGTAGATTTTAAGTGTTCTCACCAGAAAAAAAGCATAAGTATGTGAGGGAATGCATGTATTTAACTAACACAATTTATCCATTCCACAGTGTATACCTCTCAAAATATTGTGTTGTACATGATAAACAAACAAATACTTATGTTTTGGTCAACTTAAATAAATAAATGAGGAAAAAAATACATTACACTCTGAACATGAAAAAGTAGTTTGAAAATACTTTCTCATAAACAGTTTCATACTTTAATAAGGCTGAGCTCATATAAACATTGTGAGAAAGATCAATCATTTTAGCTTCCTTTCAATTGTCCTTTTTAACGTTCCTTCTCTCTAAAGGTCCCAGTCAGCTCTTCTATTCCTATCTCAGGCCCTTCTTTAGAAAATCCTACTGAGATTTCTCCTTCCTTAACAATGTTATCTTTGGATGTACGATGTCTCCCAAGTTTTTCTTTCCATGATTCCCTTTTATCTACATCCCTTCACTTTCAGCTCCCCCTCCAAAGAACCACTCAAGTACAATTTTCTATTTTATTCACCATTCCTTCACTCAGCACTTACCAAGATATATTCAATGTCTACTCTGGGTTAGACACTACTGTAAGCATTGAGGATGTAGGAATATACAAGATGGTACATCCCTAACTCAAGTCAGTATATATTCTTTATAAATAAGTAGCCAACTACAAATAAAAGAGATTCACTAATTGTGATGGTTGCCGTGGAAGAGGTAACCATGGTGATGATGGGGAGTTACTAGATTTAGCGGTGGGTGATGGAGGCAGTATATTAAACAGGAAGGTCAGGGAAGGTCTGTCTGAGATATTATTCTGCTTAGACTTGAAAATCTGATTAAAAAAACAGTTGGATTAAGAGTCAGGGGTGAACAAGGCTCAACCTGTTGAAGGAAATATGTCCAGAGAATGGTCTAAATGTGATCAGATGATATGAGATAGGATGAAAAAGTGGGGAAGATCCTACTTATAAAAATGTCTTAAAACCATTGTAAGATGTTTAGATTTTCTCCTAAAAGCACTGAGATGCTATTGCAAAATCAGTGGTTTGCACAATTCTAAAATAATGTTTTGCCCTAATAGTGTAAAGTCAGGTGTATTTCTTTGGTCACAATTCATTGCCTTGATCAAATTAGTGCTTCTACCATGAATGAAATTTCAGACAACATGCAAAACTATGTCTCCCATTGAAATTAAAGTGAATCTGTTAAAAGTGTTTCTTTAAATCTCATTAAGTAGGCACGTGGGTATTTTGCCTAAATGTGGGGTAGTCCCTTGATAGTTTTTCCTACCAAATACTATATTTTGAGAAACATTTAAGAAATATGAGAGACGTATTGACTCTTTGTCAGAGATATATGTGGCATTGACATAGCTCGAAAATTTTATATTAGCTTCCAAAAATTAATTCATTTGGAAAATTTGATTGTTAAATGCTATTCTCAGCATAATGCTGTATAGGTTAGTATCAATCACATCACAGAAATGGTTGAGAATAGGAAAATTCCTATCCTAGTCTATACACCAATATTACTAAGTCATATTAGAAGTAAGTGTTAACCTATGTTTTATGTGTTTAATGTTTGTTATTATTTTTGGACTCTTTCTTTAAGCTCCAAGCAACATTTTCATATATCTCATAGTATAAAATCGTTGTTTTAGTTGCCCTTTCCACAACCATTTCCCTAGTTCTTACCCATTAATTTTTAGATAGTATAGATGAATAGGACACACAGGAGGTAAAGGAAAGACCGCTGGACCCAGGGCTGACTTCACAGATGTGCATCCAGGTCCTGTGTTCAGAAAGACTCCACTCTGCTGTCATTATCTTGAAAAATTTATTTATTTTTCCCTTGAGTTTGTGTTCCGTAAGAGAGATTTGATTTGACAATGGATCGAATACTTCACAATTTATTTTCCACTGACCTCCAAAAATTATGTCCTTTTAGATCAATCACATCATATGCACAGGTTATTAGAGCCATAATTTCCTCCATTTCTTGGTAATCATCAGACCATGCGACCACTGTAACTATCAGCTGGGCATCAACAACTCTGAAAGTTTTAAGGAATAAAATAAGCCTCTAAGGTGCATTCTAGGATGGTTAACTACAAATAAAATATTTTCTGTCTGTAAATTGTAATAAAACTTTCTTCAAATTGTAAATCTTTTATGAAACTGTTTTACTGAATTCTTATGCTGTTAAAACTAGCCTTTCAAACTAAGGGTCAGGAGGTCATATTAATCCCACAATTATGATTTGTTTGACCAACATAGAAGTTTACAAAATATGAATGTGAGTGCTTTTAAATGGGGCCTGACATTCCAGAGAGTCATTGACCTAACCATTTAATTGTCTTTTACAAGATAATTTGTTTATCCTTCCTGGTCTTTGGGAGTATTTGAATTTGCAATTCTGAGCTCTAAAGTTTAATGTCCAAAACAGTGGCTCCTAAATTTTAGCATGCATGTAAGTCACCTGGCTAGCTTGTTAAAACATATATTCCAAACTTCCTCCCTAGCATTTCTGACACAGGAGGGCTGGTGTGGAATTGGAAATTTCTAGCAAATTCCCAGGTGATACTGGCATTGCTGGTCCAGGAACCACACTTTGAAAACCACTGATCTAAAACAGTAACTGCCATTCTTGCTATTTGCTAAGTTTCATCTACTCAGTTATAAATGAGATTATGTGAATAAAACATATATACTTTAATTAGTCAAGCTGGCTAAATAAAAAGGCTATGACAGCATACATTAACTGAAACAATTAGTGAGTCAGACAAATTTTTCTCTCTTAAATAAAATAAAATATCCTGCTATTCAGTAGTATTGTTGCAATCCAATTTCAGTGTTCTCCACTTTTTTATGCACATGCCTTGCTTTTTCAAAAATTAGTAATACAGCCTTAAAATAATCCAGTTAAAAAGTTGTAAAGTTGTCTCACACTCAGTAAATATAAAAAGCAATGAGGTAATGGAACAAGATTATTAAGGCTGTTGATGATTGATTCACATTGGACAGGATCTTATCCTACTGTCAGAAAGTGGTAAGTGCCCTAAGCCCAAGATGCCAAGGTTTTCCTAGACATTTAAGAACTCAGGAATATTCATCAGATATATGCAACTCTAAGCTGAAGTGGAATAAAGGGTTCAACCTGGAGTCATTTCCCTCCTCAGTCACCTTTTTGAGACTTACAGTCTCAAGTTAATCAGAGGATTTCTCAGTAGTCATCATCAGCCGTCAGCTTCTCAAACGCTCACCTTTTAGAGGATGTGTGACACTGCAACCTGGTGACTAAACTGGTTTTCCTGAATATAATGTGTCCGAAACTCCCTCTTTAGGTCTGCTTTCCATTTGTTTAATAACTTTTCTTTTGTAATGGAATAGAAAATGACTTTAAGAGAAATTAACATCTTAATTTTACCTTTTTTCATTTTTTTCTTTCTGCTTCTTTGTGTGAGGAGAAAAGGGTAATTATTAACATGCTTTTATTTAAAGCACCAGTGGAATTTTCTCTAAATCTTGTCTTTAATGGGTTCATTACATTTACTTGTTTCTCTAGCTATCATCAGTCTTAACTATAATTCATTTAATTTTTATATTCAGATCATCCATTTTCTATAATAAAGGGAGATTGTGAGAATGTGAATAAATTATATCCACAGTCCTGTAATTATGTGTATAGCTTTTTAACCCACTAGACTGCAGATCACTTGAGGATCTGTCTCTTTTATCTTTGTCTCACACAATAGTGAACATAAAGTTTATATGTATTATAGTAGACATTTGAGAAATGTAGATCAAATTGAAATGACCTCCCTAACATACACATAACTTTTTGCTTTCATTTCTTCTTTATTAAAGAAGGGTAATAACCTACTTTCTCAAAGTGCTTGTATATAAAAAACAATGTACTTAAAGCTCCATGGCAGGTAATAAACGAGCATTCAATCTAGGTTTGCTTTTAATTATTAATAGGTATTTTTACTACGTTCGTGATTATTATTTGTATTAACTGTTCCAAACTCCCCATGGTGAATGCTTTAATGAAGTTGGTTTTCCTGAGCAAGTTAATTGTACTGGGCTACCTTCTTTGTTTCTTCTGCTCAATGTTTTGTTAATTCTTTCACATTCCTGTAGCTTGATCAGTTTGATGTTAAAACCTGACATCAACAAAACACTGTAATCTGTGGCATATCCTTAAGGCTTGGGATTATCAAATTATAATAGAGCAAAAAGATACTTGGAAAACAGAACATTCCCTCTCTTTAAAAGTAGCTAATTCTAATCCCTGTTGCATGTTTTACTAATACATGTCACTTTGTTAAATTTCCTTTTCTCCAAAGATTTAGCCACAAAATAATGTCAGGACAAGAATTAGAAGAACTGAGCTATTCCCTACTCTCTTTTGGTTGAACAAATCATTCAGCCTTTTCAGGATATCAGTGTCCTTAACCATAAACTGAGTAATCTCTATCTTAGAAATAATGCTGGCCTTACGGACTTGTGAACTTTCTTCACAAGGTTGCCCAAAAGGCTGCCCAGGTTGAGCACTGCACAACTCAGTGGTACAACTCACATAGAGGCACTTGGCAGGACTGACTGCTTCTTACCCCTCTTTTCATCCATGAGTAGTGGGTTAAGTAAGTGTGAGATCCCTCGGTAGATGTGCCACTTTTTCCTTGCATTAAAAAGTATGGCTTATTACGGAAATTATCTGTGCACGTTACCAAAAAGAAGCAAGAGGACAGGGAACATTAACCACCCTTAGAGGATTTATTTTCTGTTTTTACCACTTAATCCTTAAATGGACTTGCTCTTGGGGATTCCCTAGAATTGAGGATTTACAGGCAGCCATAAAGACTGCTTAGGACAGGATTATAAAACTAAAAAAATATCAAAACTACATTCATCTAAGAACACCTTTTTTTGAGGAAGGGGTGCAGTGACCCACTTTTACATGCAAAATGTCCAGTAGATAGAAGAAAGCCCTAGCTATGTGTTAGCAGCTTATGGCACTTCACATGTAGAAGAATGAGGGGCTGTGTTGTAAACCCAAATGAGCACAGCTGTTAGAAATAAGGTGCTGTCTGTGGAATTTAGGACTGAGGCCAGATTTGCCTCTGTAGCATATCTTTTTGCAGCATGTGATTCCACATTTCACTTCACCACTTGATTTCAGGGAACTCAGAAATTGCTACAGAGAAAAAAGAGCATAATCAATTCTTGCTATTCACTGAAATGATGCCAATAGAAAATTAATAAGCTTTTCTGTAATTGTTGAATAGTCTCGATTGATGAATTATTGGGTCCTCTGGGACGTCATCCAAAGAGATCTACCTGGTCATAGAATGTTAAAACCAGTCTTAGTCATCATCTTGTCTGTATCTGACACAAGTTATGCACGCATGCCTCTGGCTCTGGGCGCTGCCCCTTCAGTAGGGTCTGCACTGTGCCTGCTGATTCAGGAGCAGAACTGGCTCTGGACCCCCAGTCTGGTCTAACTGCACACACATTGGCTCTGCTTTTGCCATTGGCGACTGGTGAGATATGGCTTCCCTAGTGGAAACCAGAGAAACTTAGATGGAGAACCTAAAAGTGCAGAGGCATTAATACCCATTGGGGCAAACTTTCATAGTGAGAGGCAAGGAACTGAAAGGAACCTGAAGATGCCCTCTCCTCCCTTTCTTCACGTGATAGACTTTTTAAATCTAGGCATACAACATGATCTGCTGGAGACACTGGTCATGTCTACGCAACAGACTGTTTTTTTTTGAAAGTTGTGGCCAGTTCAATAACTTTCTACCTTTTATTTGTTTTCCTTCCTTTAAGGTCTTGTTTTCTTTCTTCCTCCATCCTTGTTGCCCTGAGATTGTATCTCTTCTCTCCCCTCAAAATATGAGTGTGCCAGCTTCATGCGAGGCTTTTTGTTTGTTTGTTTCAGAACTTGGGCAAGTCTTGTTTACAGAAGACTCAAAGATTGCAAAGTATATGTTTTTAAAAAGTTTGTTTCCTTTGCTTTCATTATCAGCTATCTATGCTAAAGCTGCCCTGCTATCAATATCCAACTGAAGCACCCCAGGCCTCACACACATAGCATTTCCACCCTTTGCAATTTATGCTGATTGTTCTCTCGATTGAGTAAAGCAAATGTTTTTTGATGTTGCCTTTATTTGCATATTTTCATCTCACAATTTCAGAGGGAGCAGGCCTTATCGCCATATGAATTAAGTTATCTGAGAACAAGGAGCTCATTTTGATTATTTTGCTCCCCAGAGTTTTGCATACAGTAAGGGCCTTCCATGAAGGTTTTATGAAGAGCTCTCCTTCAGTAAAAAGAACTCTTCTCTCCAATAACAGCAGGACTCTGGGGGAACCCTCCACCAACCACCAAAACCTTTTAGAAATACCAAATGACAAATGTTTCTTATACTCCAGTTCTCCAGCCTACTGTTTGGCTCTTCTTCTTTAACATCCTTTCATCTGCGCTTTAGCTTTTTTTTTTTATTCAATCTTACATTTCAGTTCTTTCATATGAAGAGTGTATTCTCTCTGAAGGTCAAAGGCTATAAGAGAACAAGCTGCTTCCACTACAGCTTTCAGAAAACTTATTAAACCTAGCATACAGTTAAGTGCCTTGAAGGTACACATTATTAATTAAGATTTACTACATGCTTTTGATAATTAAAGGGAAATTTGTAAAAATTATAAGTAAAAGATGATTATAGTAGGAAAAGCAATGAATTTGGATGAGTAGCTCGGCATTCAAATCTTAGAGCTATAACATACTGTCTGGATAGCTCAGTTTCCTCTTCTATAAAATGAGGAAGGTTCCTATCAGACCCTAATCACAAGATTTTTATAAGTCATACAGGAAACATATATAACAATGTGATTTAAAAATTGTTAATAACAAAATGTATGTCACACTTTCAAGTCATGCATACCTCTTTGAAATGGACAAATGTGGTAGTGTCAAGTTGCAAGATTACTTTGGGGTCATTTGGCAATCTTGAACTGTTCCATCTCTTGAAATCCATTACCTTAATCAACAGGGCATCCTCCCTTTTTAATCCCCTTTTCTTCTTCAGGATTATTTTCAGGGTTTTTAAGTCATTCCCTACACATATATCATGGGCTCATCTCATTTTCCTTCCACAGTAAGAACTACTTCTGGGGAAACATAATCTGTTACAGACATTCACAATAAAGTAATGTCATGAAGTATGACTTCCATTGAGAATATGACTTATTCCAAGCCCAGTTAATGAATTCCACTTTGGGTCAGTTTTAGAATTCTGTTGTCTGTAAAAAAAAAAATGAACTAAAAGAAATTCACTTAATATGAGTGCTCTGTGAGATAACCTGAAAAGAGAGGTTACTGTGTAGGAAGGATCATTTAAGCTGGATTTTTGCAGACTGAGATTCAAGCAGATATTTCTACTTCCTGTGTAATACCTTCTGAGAATACTCTTTTTTTATTATTCGATCTAGTTTAGGTTCTCATTACTTCCGAGAAAGATTGTAGAAACACTGTCTGCCCTCAGCTCGCTATGTCTAATATTTCCAAGTGCAGTATCTCTATGTTGACCATCTTAGTCACATTTTCATTTGTAGCCCTCCTGTATCTAAATGCCTTCAACACTGTTTATAGCCTCTTTAGCAAACTCATCCCAGCAAAAGTCCATCATTTACACTGTATTCTAGAGTGCAAATTTGTTCTAGCAAAAACTTTCAAATAAAATTGATTTCTGTGGCGTTGCCCATATGCAAATGCTTATTCCAGACTGTGGCATTGAGCATATTTGCCTGGTTGGGTTTTAGCTTTTGCTGTTGCCGTAATGTCTTGTTCCATTACATTTTTATTCACTGAAGAATAATGCACATGGTCTTTGTTAGGACTGATTTTTCCTACCTAGTTAAAGTGCGTGTTGAAATTCAGTTTCATGTTAAACTTTTGGAGTTAAATTTAAGCAAATCTAAAACTGACTTGTGGTGATGGGTAAGATGGGCATCTGGAAGTAGAAGAACATGAAAAATTTATCAATACAATTAATGTACAACTTAATTTAAGGGCCTATAAAGAGGTGTATGCATGGTGGTTTAATATGATTAATTTTGTTGGTATTTCTAAATAGAAAAATATGAGCTCTGTGTTTTTTTTATTTTTAACTTTGTTTTATCGCATTACTTTCTTAAAGCAGCTGTTCTGAAAGAGTATAGTAACGTAAGGTGAAAAAGTGGCATTATTCATCAGATTATTATATTGCTAGAATTTCAAATTTCTGTCATTAATGACAGGAATTAGAAGTTCAATAAATAATTGAATAAATAAATAATTGAAAGGAAAGCTACTTTCCTTTCAATTATTTATCCAGAATTATCATTTTGTCTTATGTCTATCACTCTATTTGTTTTATTTTTATAAACTTATATCCTGTATTTTATATTTTCTGTATATGATACTGATATTAATTTTGTTTAAACATGTGACAGTAACTTATACTTTCTTATCTAATGCTTCTTCTCCCTTTTTCCATAGAAATTTCTTGATTAAGTTTACTTTTTAATTATCATTATTATTTCAAACTTAAAACATTAATTATTAAATTGGTGCAAAACTAATAGCAGCTTTTGCCATTACTTTTAAAAATGACAAAAAAAACCGCAATTACTTTTGCACCAACCTAATACTATAATGAAGAATAGTTACTTTTAAAAATAGCTCAATGTTTCCATATTTTTAATCGTTATTTCTGAGGTGAAAGAGTATTAACATTGGAAACCACTTTTATACAAGCCTCATTCCTGCTTTTAGGAGTGAAGTAATATTCTACCAACATTTACATTTCCTTCTACCTTTCCAACCCCATTTCCTTCTAAAAACATGAAGATTTCAGTATGTCAATCCTGTTTAAGTCCCGAGGTTAAGGTTGCCAAGCTCAGTGGGTTTCTTCTCTTTAATGTATCTTTCTTCATTAGACTGCAGTCACCAGCTCATTTAATTAAAGCCTAAGAGAGAGACAAAATTCTAATAATTTTAGACCTCTGTAGAAAGACAAAAAAACTCAACACCTTGTCAAATCAACCTTAGATTTTTAAGTACAGGATCACCTATCTGTATTTTCTAATCTGTGCAGTTACAATAATATCTTTAGAGTTATTGGAATTAGATTTGATCCACATTCATTACTGCACACATGAGAGTTAGCCCTTTGTTGTCGAAGCCTCTGAAAAATTTGCATAATAGACTACCAGAATATAATTCTGACAGATGTAATACTTCATCTTTATACAAAAATGAACACTATTTCAACTTTCTGTTTTTCCTTCAGTCCACTGTCTAACACTGGCAAATACAGCTAAACGTCTAGACTTCACCAATGGCAGTTCATTCTCTTTTGCAACTTTCAGGTTATTTATGCTTCTTCTGACATATAGTTTTCTAAATTGTAACATAATGAGTCTATGTGCTGACTACCTTGTAAACATACCTCTGGATAGTTTTCAGTAAGTTCTGATTTGAATTGCTTTGTCCTGGTGCCTGTCTTTGAGACATATCAGATTCACTGATTTTGTTTAAGTGCAGATGTATGTATTCTGTCATGTATGTATTCTGTAAAGTACACTGTGTTGATGATGTGACTGAATAATTCCATGTTTTGGACTATGGAGACACAATAAATAAAATATCATAGAATATTTTCAATGTAGTTCACTATAGCAATAAACTTACTTTGTTCTGGAAATATTTTGGTGATGTCTAAGAATTTCAGGCCCAGGGATATCTACTACTCCTGATATATGACTACATATAATAAAGCCCTCTGCTATCAACAGAATAGACATATAAGATAAGCTGACACAGGCCAGGTACTTAGTGGATATGTATTACATGAAAGAATAATTGTGGCTGATATAGCTGATCTATAAATATACATTTATTTGGAAATTTCTGTTAGAGTCAGAATAAGTGCAAAAAAATTGTGCTCTGTCTATACTTATTTTTTTGTCGAAGTATAGTAGGGTGCTATTGGCATTCCACCTAGATCCCCTTCACAGGCTGGTATGCATATCCCCCTACTGCTACAAGTGTTGGCTGCATATCTGCCAAATTTGTCCCTTTTCCCACATGGGAAGTGCTTGGTAAATAAAGTTATTCTCCAGTGCCACCACCCTGCAAATGACTGCCTATAGTAAATGACTTACTGACATGGAGTACAAAGACCAATCCCCTTGCCTCAAAGTGGGTCAACTCTGCAGTGTGATTTTTCTCCAGAGCACCCTGTGAATCAGGTCAAGGTTAAATTTCACCTGAGACCTCATCCATGCTCAGCTCTTTCTCTTTCTTATGTTGTTGCTGTCACTCTCTGATGCTTTATCTTTTTTCCTTTTCATGAAGAACAATACAACATATGTATCCAAAAATTTCTGTTTTAGTCTCTGTTTCTAGAACATCTGATCTAAAACAGCTGGTTCAAGGAGTGGCCTTAGCAAGCGGTCTCTAAGGATAAGATCTTGGAGATGAATTTCTCACTGGCTACATGACAGTGAGAACCACATAACTGAAGGTAGGTGGAGAATCTGTGAATCACCATTCCCTGGAATCCTGCAGCAACTGAATTGTTAAGATTTTTCATTCATAGTTAACTGAGTGTATAAGTGTGTTCTCACACTGCTAATAAAGACATATCCAAGACTGGGTAATTTACAAAGGAAAGAGGATTAATTGACTCACAGTTCCATGTGGCTGGCGAGGCCTTACAATCACGATGAAAGGTGAATGAGGAGCAAAGTCATGTTTTACATGGTGGCAGGCAAGAGAGCTTATGCAGGGGAACTCTCATTTATGAAACCATCAGATCTTGTGAGACTTATTCACTATCACAATACAAGTATGGGGGAAGCATCCCCATGATTCAATCATCTCCACATGGCTCTGCTCCTGACAGGTGCGGATTATTACAATTCAAGGTGAGATTTCACTGGGGACACAGCCAAGTCATATCATTCCACCCCTGGCTCCTTTCAAATTTCACATCCTCACATTTCAAAACCAATTACACTTTTCCAGCAGTCTTCCAAAGTCTTAACTCCTTTCAGTATTATCTCCAAAGTCCACATCCAAAGTCTCATCTGAGACAAGTCAAGTCCCTTGAGCCTATAAAATCAAAAGTTAGTTACTTTCTGGATACCGTGGGGGTACAAGTGTTGGCTAAATACACCTGTTCCAAATGGCAGAAATTGGCCCAAACAAAGGGGCTACAGGCCCCATGCAAGTCCAAAATCCAACACGGAAGTCAAATCTTAAAGTTCCAAAATGATCTCCTTTGACCCCATGTCTTACATCCAGGTCATGTTGATGCAAGAGTTGGGCTTCTAAGGTCTTGGACAGCTCTGCCTCTGTGGCTTTGCAGGGTACAACCCTTTCCCTGGCTACTTTCATGGGCTGGCATCAAGTGTCTGCCAGTTTTTCCAGGTGCATGGTACAAGCTGTCAGTGGATCTACCATTCTGGGATCTGGAGGATGGTGGCCTTCCTCTGACAATTCCACTAGGCAGTACCCCAGTGGGGACTCTGTATTGTGGCTCCAAACCCTTGTTTCCCTTCCACACTGCCTTAGCAGAGGTTCTCCAAGACGGCTCTGCCCCTGCAGCAAACTTCTGTCTGGACATCCAGGAGTTTCCATATGTCTTCTGAAATCTAGGTGGAGGTTCCCAAATCTCAATTCTTGACTTCTGTGCACCCACATGTTCTTCCATCCTCTAAAGCAATTCCCTGAACCTTATGTTTGCCATTTTATCCATGGCTGGAGCTGAAACAGCTAGGATGCAGGGCACAGTGTCCCGAGGCTGCATAGAGCAGGAGGGCCTTGGTCCTGGCCCAGGAAATCATTTTTCACTCCAAAGCCTCCAGGTATTTGATGGGAGAGGCTGCTGCAAAGGTCTCTGACATGCCCTGGAGACATTTTCCCCATTGTCTTGGCAATTAACATTTGGCTCATTAGTTATACAAATCTCTGCAGCAAGCTTGAATTTTTCTCCAGAAAATAGGGGTTTTCTTCTACTTCATGGTCAGGCTAAAAATTTTCCAAACTTTTATACTCTGCTTCCTCTTGAATGCTTCACTGCTTAGAAATTTCTTCCCTCAATACCCTAAATCATCTCTCTCAAGTTCAACATTCCACAGATCTCTAGAGCAGGGGCAAAATGCTGCCAGTCTCTTTTTATAGCAAGAGCGTCCTTTACTCCAGTTCCTAACAAGTTTCTCATCTCCATCTGAGACCACTTCAGCCTGGATTTCATTGTCCATGTCACTATCAGCATTTTGGTCAAAGTCATTCAACCAGTCTCTAGGAAGTTCCAAACTTTCCCACATTTTCATGTCTTCTGAGCACTCCAAGTATCTAGAAAGTTCCAAAGTTTCCTACATTTTTCTATCTTTTTCTGAGCCCTCCAAACTGTTCCAACCTCTGTTTGTTACCCATTTCCAATCACTTTTACATTTTTGGGTATCTTTACAGCCGTACCCCACCATGCTGGTACCAATTTACTGTATTAGTATGTTCTCATGCTGCTAATAAGAACATACACAAGACTTGGTAATGTATAAAGGAAAGAGGTTTAATTGACTCACAGTTCCACATGGCTGGGAGACCTCACAATCGTGGCAGAAGGTGAATAAGGAACAAAGTCACATCTTTTGTGGAGGCAGGCAAGAGAGCTTGTGCAGGGGAACTCCTATTTATAAAACCATCAGATCTTGTGAGACTTCATCACTACCACAAGAATACTATGAGGGAAACTTCCCCCATAGTTCAATTATCTCCACCTGGCCCTGCCCTTGACATGTGAAGATTATTATAATTCGAAGTGAGATTTGGTTGGGGACACAGCCAAACCATATCACTGAGATAAAATGCAGGTGGAAAAGAGCCACTGGCTTGGGCAATATGTGGTGTTTGAGAGGTAGAGGGAAATGGTAACTAGAAGACTGTGATGTTGGGTGATTATTGTTCATGATTTGAAAAGTGAAAATAACCGGCCCTAAGGAGATTGAACACAAATTCAGAAAGACATATGAATGTCAGAGTGTCTCACTGGCAGTACTTTAAAAGCCCTCATCCCCTATTACCTTAGAAATGACTAATTTAAAAACTAGGTATTGCCTAATGATAAGAGTAGTAAAACTTCACAAATGACTGAATAAAAGTAAAGACTTTTATAAGGAATAAATGGAGAATTGAAACTTGGATTGGAAATGCTGTTAAAACTTTTGAACTTCTGGATTCTTTTAAACTCCTGAGTCTGAACAAGTGTCCCCTTCCTCTCTGTTCAATGACATAACCCCTCCCAATCCCCCTTGCTCGAAGAGCATCTAAGAGCTCTCAAATGTGTTAGTTGCCTTACAAGACAATTCTTGCTATCTTAGTCCATTTGGGCTGTTGTAACAAGATACTATAGACTGGGTGATTTATAAATAGCACACGTTATTTCCTACAGGTCTGGAGGCTGGGAAGTCCAAGATCAAGTTGCCTTCAGATTCAGTGTCTTGTAAGGGTCTTCTTCTCCATAAACAACCAACTTCTCACTCTTCACTCACATTCAGAAGGGCTGAGGGGTCTCTCGTGATCCTTAGGAACACTATTCCAACCCATTTATTAAGTGACATGACAGGTTGTTTGCTGTAAGTGGGATCTAGAGAATGATATTTCTTGGCAGCTATCATAAACAGTCTCACCCATAAGCCTTATCATTCTATAGACCCCACGGCACTAGAAGTATCTGTGGTTTAAAACAAAATAAAAAACATATCATGTGCAATCTGAAAAATTTCTGAAGGAGCCATGCAATAAAAATTCCTAACGTCCTGCAACAAGATCATGCCATCTGTAGCAGGGAAGTATGTACACTAAAAGGGCAACTTCTGGTATACACTGAACTCCACTCCAGACAGAACATATAACTGTGGAACAACAAGTGACCCTATCACTGAAACTGGCCAACATGAGCTGGATATGCTCAGAGCCCTCAAGTTATGAGTTTGGATGTAGAGAGGGAGGAAAGATGATTTTCAATGAAATCTCTCTGTCTCTCATTCTCTCTACTCTGTAGAAGCATGTCATGTTTTCACTTAAAGCATCAGCAGAAGGCAAGAAAGAAAGAATATTTTACATTGATTGATTGATTATTTGGGTCAATGCCTCTTGACAGATTCTGAAGAACAAGAGGTGAGAATGTTTTCAACTGCCCTGCTCTGTACGTCAGGGAGAACAAAAAGGAATTCTTATATGTATATGATATTTGAAGTTCTAGTGAGAGAAGTAGACTTTTTTGAAAGTGTGATGTTATAGAATGAATAGAGGACATTGTTGGAAATAATTTATGAAAAGAAAAAGTAGCTAGCTCTAAACTCAATATGATATTAGCATCTCTCAACCTAAGGAAGATAACAAATGATATGAACTCCTCTGAGAAATTTTTGGTACCCAAAAGATATTCAAGGTTAATTTGCTTCCTTTTCCTACTGGGGAGGACCCAGTAAATAAGAACAGCAGTTTATATTACAAAATAAAACGAATGACTCGTTATCATAGTTTTCCCAAGCCACAACATCAATAACTATCTTTGCCCTCTCAGCATGGGTTTTGAAGGTAGAGGGATTACAGTACTCTAGGTGGGCTCCAGACTTTAATGAACAAATGATATGCATGTCATCTCTATCTGATATTCTAGAAAATTTACGATTCCATGATCCTACGCCTGTACACTATGCCTGTACAATCTCATGGTGGGCATAAAAAGGGACCAACTCTTTATTTAACACTTTGAGAGTGAATATTTGAAGTTTTTGTATATACAATTTTATTTTGGGTTGCCTGGGACACATCTCAGTGCTTCTAATGAAGACAAGAACTTGAATGAATGTACCATGAAACCTGAGGACTATTGAGCAACAGATGAGAAACTGCAAGTTGTATTAATTTGCATTGTGTGATGATCACAGATGTGTTTCTTGTTAATATGCAGTCCACTGAGAACAGTTTAGTTAATTTATTCTCTTTGTTTACAAGGGAAAAAAGCAATTGTAAGTGATAAATAGATCATTAAAGCCAAAAATGGAAAAATGCCTTCAATTGTTACTTATTTAATTTGGTAATTAGATCACATAGTTAATTTAAATGTTTAAAAAGAAATAATGACTAAAATCATGCACTAATTTTCAATAAAGTAGCCCCTCTATTGTCTTTTTTTTTTTCAAAAAAACAAACAGGTTTGAATTTAATTCACTTTATTACTGAGATAGAAAACAACAGAAACATAGAAAAGTACATAACACTATAATCACAATACTTTCTAGAATATAGAATTCATATTCCTTCATAGCTAGTTATACATCATTCAATGAATCTATTTTAAATTATGTTTCCAGGTAAAAATATATATTGCATCATATGTTAAAATTATATATTTCCCAATATAATAGAATGCTTTGTAAGTTTATATCAGAAGTCATCATACTATGCTTCTGAGGGTTAGACACATCTCTTTTTGTAAATAAAGTTTTATTGAAACATTGGCATGCTCATTTGCATATGAACTGTCTATTGCTGCTTTCATGCTACAGCAGCAGAACTGATTAGTTATAGCCAAGACCTTATGGCCCATAAAGCCTAAAGTATTTACCTTATTTCTCTTGACAGGAAAAGTTTGTCAACCCCTAATCTAATACATAAAAGAAAGTAACATAGAATATATTTTATTATCTACATTATATATTACTGCTTTTTATCTTAAATTAGCAAGGCAGTAGTTGCTTCAGAAATCTGTCTCTCTCTCTCTCCCCCACCCCCACTAAAAGGTATAGAAACATGCCATATTTCACTTAAAGCTTCAGCAGAAGGCAAGAAAGCAGAAATACTTTGTACTGATTGATTTGTTATTTGGGTCAATGCCTCTTGATAGATTCTGGGGAAGAGGATTCTAATAATGGCCAAGATTACCTGGTTTCTGGTGCTGAGACCTGTTTGCCAGTCCAATAAAGGTATCCAGAAAAATTTAGAAAGAGCCTCTCTGTGGCAATGCACAGTCTCAAGCTGCATGTCAACTTGAAACTACTCTTGGGGTAGCTTTCAAGTGACAATAACACAATTTGTTTCCATTCTTTAAAATAAATTAAAAACTTGACCCATTAAAATGATTTATTTGCAGAATTTGGAATAATTGTTTATATATTAATTATATAATTATAGATATATAAGATCAACTTTGTAATATATAAATATAAATTATATAAATACTGATTATAACAAGAACTATTTTTATTTTTAAAAAGATGAACAAATAAGCTCTTTCTTGTAGAACTTTTAGACTATGGCAACATGTTAAAAATACAACCTGCAGAAACTTTGAGCAGATTGTGTGTGTGTGTTGGCACCAATCATAACCAGGATCCTTTGCATGGGGATACAACAAAGAAATGTTTAATTGGGTGGTGTGAGCTGTGAGGGTTAAAGAAAATTATCTGGCCAGAAAGGATTGTTTAGGAGGGAATTCTGGGAAAAGTCACAAATGGGAAGGTCAACCAGTTCTGTGGGTGTGTCATTACATCCAGGAATTCAGTCAGTATGTGTGAGGTCAGAATCCTGGGAGGTCTCTCCATGCAGGAAATGGAAGCCAACAAGTAGGTTTGAACAGGCAGGATATATGCCCTGGGTGGCACATGGGAAGGAAGAGTAAAATTATATATTCAGTCATTGGTTTTTCATCACATGATTCGAGCCTCAGGGCAGGAATCCAGCCTACAGAGGGAAGAGGATACTGGTCAGTGACAAGCTTTTGGTGTAAAGGGAATATAAGGACATCTGACCTGAACCGTCAGGAACTTAAAAGAATTATGGAAAATTGAGGAATGACCAAAGACAAAGATATCTCAAGCCTCAAGGAAAGAGATATTTGAGGGAAATTGTTTCTGTTTTCCAGTCCTAGAAGAATCACTTGCAATGTCCCTCCTCTCTCGAGGGCGAGAAGAAATTCTTCTCCCAGAAGAGGTGTTGGAGTTGTGGCTGGTCTAAGCTTTCAAGTTCACCACAAGACACAAAACAAGACAGGGTCTGATATTCAATAGGGTTTCCCTTGGAGAGATCAAACTCCTGTGAGTTACACAACCTAATCCACTCAGTTTGGGAAAGAAAGAGAGTAATGGGAATTGTTCTTTAACAAATTTCAAAATATACTTACTGAATTAAAAAGTAGTAGCCAAAATGTTCTATTATGAAATATTTTGTCTTCTCAGGTTAGAGTCAGAGATCATGAAACTCCCATTATAAGTTTAACTTGTCAGTCTGATTCATATCTCCTGTGTTCAAGCTTTTAATTCCTTCTTCTTATCTCGATTTCACACCATATTCTGATTTCAGCATTTCTGACACTAGTATGGTAACCCTCAGTTTTTTCTAGGAATCCAGTTTGTCATGCCTTCTCAATCTATAGCATATTCTGGCTCCAATTAACCTGCTTTACTACTTCAGCAAGAAAGGCTTAAGTCTTTCCCATGTGAAAAATGATGACTATGCTATTTTTTAAGTTACTTTATTCTGCTTTTTCAAAATCCAGCCAGCCAGATTATGTCCTCATAGCATGTTAACACTGGCTTGGATAGGGAACTCCTTCAGATTAAGTGTGCCAAGAATTTTTTTATTGAATTATGATTATAATAAAAGGCTTTTAATAATTATTAGATTAACTTCTATAATAATAGCAAGTCATAACAAGAGAGTGTCATGAACTTTAACTTTCAATTGTCAAGTTTAGACAAGTGTGTACGTGTATATATGTGTATATCTTCATTTGTACTTCTGAGAGTTTACATAATTTATTTACTGCTCATTCTCTAAGTAATTTAAAAAAATAAATTACCATCTAGAGAATGGAAATTTAAAGACAAAGACCCTAAAATCAGAAATTAACAGGGTGTTGCTGGTATTGACTTACATCAAATAATTGAAATGAAAACCACCGAACTTCATAGATTTATATCAGTTCTCAGAGTCTTCATCCATTCTCACAGCCTTTTAAAATGCTAGGTAAACATAAAAGCTTGCTGTCTTTCAGGTTTATGTTTGGTTTGTCAAAGCATAAGCTAAATAATTTTATTTAATTCTGCATAAAATCAGAAAGATATATTTTTTAAAATGAAGGTTTATACATACGAAGATTTGCATGGAAATTAGAGGTAATATGAAATGTAACTGAATAGCAGATTAGTTGGAATAGTTATAAGAGAAAATATAAAAGGTGATAGTTTGAGAAGAGACATAAGAAGTAAAGTTGGCTTGGAGTGTTCTTCCTTACAGTATAGACAATGAAAAACATTTTTCAAAGCTTAAGGAAGAAAACAACTCAATAAAATTGAGAAAAGAGAGATGAAAATATTGATAACTGGTCACTTTTAGCTTGACAATAGTAAGACTCTACATCTAAACTCTTCATAAATATGAACAAAATTTGGCCAAAAATTCTAGAATTTGTTAAGTTATTGATAGCTACCTGACACTAGTTCATTAAATAAGGGATTAATTTCTAATTTATAGGCTTTAACTGTGTTTTGCAATATGTACTTACAGCCAACTGATAGTTCCTAGGATGATTTCAGATGGTATGTTAATAAATATTTGAAAAAATGTATTTAAGTATTAAATATGTATTTTAAAAATAAAACCAGCACAAAAATTGATGATTTAGGTAGTTTCCCAAAGGTTGTTTTTCTCTTGCCCATATGTATCTAAGTTAAAAAATATGAGATAAATTTAAAGTGAAATATTAAATATATAAAATATTGTGATATAAAGATTTGGCAAAATATATGAAAGTGTTGTAAAATTAACTAATGTTTTACAAACCCAAAAATAGAAAGCCAATGAGACTAGACCTTTTCAGGGATTGAAGTGTTCTCATTCACCTTTAGGGTACTTCCCTCCTGGTTAAAGTATTTGAGAAATCAAACTGAGCATTAGAAAGTTGATTAGTGAGCATAAACTCAACAGAAAGGCATCTGGCTAGTTTCGATAACTATATCAGCAAGGTCATATAAAAATCTGGAATCTACTTGAGAACAAGGTAGTCAAGTTCTATGATGTTGGAGATACTATATAAATACATTTTAAAATATTCAAAGTATTCAGTATCTTTCTGCATTACTAGGAGATGGTCTTTATAGACTCAATTTTTAGGAAAGTCCAGAAAGCCAGCTCCTAAAAAGTTAAGATGACACCCTTGAAGAAAACAATGTTTATGTCGACTTCTGAGGAAGACAAGAGGCCTGGGAAAGCAGGCACTCCGCCTGTGGGAGGTGGCAGGGAAAAATGTATCCCCAACAGGAAATACCAGACTTTAATCAATGGAAAGATGCTTTTGTTGAGTATAAAATAAGGTCATATCCCATTTCTGCTTTCTTTTCCAACCTGCTGTTTCCTAGTACGTAAAATAACCTACAGAGTTGCTGAGAAGATTAAACAAAATAATGTCGTATGGCAAGTACTCAATAATAATATTATGATTATTTTCCCTGAGAAGCTGGTCTTATTTCTTGTGTATGTTTGAGAATGGTGATTGCAAAATTGAAGAAATCATTTTACTTAGAGGGACATGTGGGGAATGTGGGCAGCCTTAAGTATAGATACGAAATCATTCAAGGGAAAACGTTCCTTCTACTTTGGCATTCTGGCAGCAATGGCAGCAGTTGTGGTAAGCACAGAGGTCTGCGAAGCAACAAGGCTGGTGTGGCCCTGAGGAATAGACAGGAGTGGGATGAAGAAGGGAGAGATTAACAACTAGAAAGGAGTGAATGACATCCTGGAGGTCTTGGAAGGCAGTTTGGTGGCCATGGCTGAGAGCAGAGTCTAGCTACAGATGGTCGTTGTTCAAATCAGACTCTACTATTTGCTAATCAAGCAACGTTGGTCAAGTTCCTTATTATTCTGCATCCTAATATCCTCACCTGTCAAAAGTGGTAATAATAGAACCAACTTCAATGCCTGGATATATTAATAAATTACAAAGTGGAGAAAGCACTTAAAACACTACATAGCTTTTAGTCAACTCTACATAAGTAGAGCTTCACAGTAAGTGCCAAAATCTAAAGGCACCTAAGGCAATAGGCCTGCCCTGAACTTAGGCAGCTTCCAACAATTTACATGGAAAAGCATGCATATAAATTAGGTTTTGTGCTCATGTTGTCCTTGTGTGTTCCCTCTTGAACTTGTTTTCTGACTCTACAATTCTAAGATTACAGTATTGATTATCATCTCCTTCCCATCTTGTGTGCATTTGTAAAGATGCATGTTAGTCTTGGCTGCCAGCCATACCATCTGGTCTTAATGGTTAAGGGAACAGAGAGGTAAATTTGAGAAGATACTTTTTTTAAAGTCTTCATGAATTAGATATATAAGAACTAGTGACTTATGAATCAAATTATGAAAGTTAATATGTTTGGGATAAAAATAGCTAAGGATGTTTAAATATGGACATATCTGAAGTAATCCTTTTAACTCTGTCCTTTACCTAAAGTAACAAAATGGAATGCTGGGGCTAATTTAATTTTCATGGCCTGAATTTCTGTGCTGTTTTAAATATAGTTTAATCATAGCTTGTTTAGGACATCTGTGGTATAATGGGAAGTTGATTGAAATTGGAATTAGAATAATGCTTTTCAAACTGTTGTCTGTAGGAAACAGGTCCTTCAAGATGTTTGCAAGTGTTCTATGAAAAGAGATTTCTTCAGCAAAATAAGTAGGAAAATGTTGAATTAGCAGATCTCAGTTCAGAACCCAACTTTGCCATTTATAGGTTATGTAACTTTGAATAAGTCACAAGTTTTCTGAACTCCATTTGTAATTCCTCACAAGTTTGTTTGGCTTTTTTTTTTTTTTTTTGGTGGAATAAATAAGATAATATAAATGAGAGACCTGAGAAATGTGTCCTTGATATATGTCGATGGACTTAGCTTTAGAATTCCAATAAAATGGACCTGAAATTGGGCACTGTTTTTCATGTGATTAACATTCAAGTTTAGAGAGAAAGTACTGCCTGTAGGATATGGAAAATTATCAGGTTATTGGAGAGTTGCATCTGCTATTTCTGACTTGGATATAAATTGAAAAACTGTTAATCCTAATAAAGCTTTTTTTAAAAAACAGTTGCTTGTTTTAAGGGCATATTTTCACTTTAATGCTTTTTTCTATTAAAAAACATATTTATCAACTATATTTTACCAACGGGTACAGCAAACCAAAAAATAAAGAAAAACCAAACATCAGAAGAAAAAAAAATCTCACTCTTTATGATGTTAAGCCATCAGTCAAGAATACATGCAATTTTAAAAGCAATTAATGTACTTAAGCTATGAAAAGTTATGAAAAATAGTGATTGAAATATTACCATGCACTTAGAAAAAACTAAGAAAAATAGTGGTTGAAAAACTACTATTATTAAAAAAGCAAAACAGGTAATACCATGTTGGAAAGTATGAAACAAGCAGAAGTTTCACACACTACTGGTGATAATATAAAGTGGTACAACCATTTTGGAAAACTATTTGGTAGTATACATTAAAGCCAGTTGTGGTATGTGCTAAATTAAATTTAAATAAAATTAAATATTGCTGACACTGAAAATGTCTAAATAAAACTTTGAAATATTAAGTTAAAATGAATAGAGCACATTACTACATAAAGAATAACACATTTATAGCAGCATCCTTCTAATATGCAAGATTAAATTGTTTGGTAGGTTAGACTATTCAATAATTTAATAACATTGTGTTTTTAGGTTTCAGATCATGAAAAGATAAGTGGGTTAACCCCTTTATTCCTAGTGTTCCATTTTTGGAACACTAAGCATGTGGAGTTATTTATATCCTACTGCTCAAGGTCATCACCAAAGTCTGATTGCAAAAATAAAAAAAATTGCAACTTCAGGCATAAACAGGGTAGCCAAGTACCTTAAATTTGCCTTCAGCTAATGATGGGTTCATGGCAAGAACTTACACTTGGGATGTTACTTTTGAAATAAAAAAAAATGTGATCAATGAAAAAATACAAAAAGCAGACAAGAAAAACTTCTTTAAAAACATGATAACAATAAATAATTTGGATCAAAGTATGATTTAGATGAGCATTTGTCTCCTAAACCATCAGTGAATAAATATTTCATATTCAAGTATACTTTTAATAGTATGTTGTTGCTATTAATATTAGACTCTGAGCAGTGAGTTATGCTCATTAGTTTGAATACTTATGTCCAAAATATAATTACCAAGGTATGTGCAAGAACTTACGTACAATTCTATTCCTTGATATCATTTTAACAAAACAAAAGGTTTAAAGATTGCTTTCTAAAACTATTTGTATAAGAATTGGGTTAACAGTGTTGAAATTGAGTATTATTTCAATTCTCTAAATAACATAAATAATATTCTCTCTGTCTCTATCTCTCTCTCACACACACACACACACACACACACACACACACTCTCTCTCTCTCTCACTAAAACTACCTATAGCAAAAGACTGAGATGAATCTAAATCAAGTTTTTAATAAGAATTAACTATGAGTGATACAATTACAAACAGTTGTTTCAATATTCTCTGTGATTTTCTGTAACGCTTTTATCCCCTTTGTGAATATGTATTCTTTTTATAATCAGGAAAATATTTTTAAAATATTTATTCTTTCAAATCTTTGTTTTAATGGTGTCTTATAGCTTTTCCCTAGTATAGTACCTGAAATTGTGAATCCTCTTCCCAACATACAGACTTTAAATTTCCCTTCTCTACTTTATTTTTTTCCATACTTAATACTATTGAGCTTTTTTCCAGTATTTAATACTATCGAACATATTATACATTATATGTATTTATTGCATTTAATGTTTGTTATCCCTAATATGTATATATGAAATACATACAAATATGTTAGATAGTATTAAGTACTGAAAACACACACACACGCACATGCACACACACATACACACATATGTGTGTTTTGAAGGCCAGAATTATTTCCTGTTTTGTTCATTGGATATCCCTAACACCTAAAATGATCCCTGGTAAATAGCATGAACTCAATAAGTATTAGTTGAATAAGGAATTCCTTTTCTAAATATCTCTCTCTGACATATGTATAATAATAATAAGGCTACTTCTTATGCTAAGTAATGGACATAGTAAAGGAATTAAGGTCTCATGAAAAAGAGAGTAAAAATTCAATGTTTGTAGTGAAATGATCAAGATCAAATATAATACTGAGTCTTTTCCTTGTGAACTTAATACCATCTAGAAATGTCAATTCCTCTGATAATGACTTTCATATTATAGCTTTTGCTAATGTTGAGAACCTAACATGTTCTGGTATGATGGTTTAAGGGTAGTTAACTTTAAGAGATAGACAAAATACTCAGGGTAGAGAGAGCTGAGTGGTCTTTATGGATATTACAAATATATTTTTGATGCTGTGGAAACTAAAGTCTAAGAAAATTTGGCTTTCCAATGTTTAGAAAATTCTTCAATTCCCAGTTATAACTGTATGGAGACTCAAAGGGTGGCAGCCTTGTAGCAGCTTCTACAAAACCTGGCTGGTACCCTAGCTGCTGTTGAGATCCATTTGAAACCTGGCAGGAAAATTAAACTCCAGTTCTTTCATCCCTTTCTTCTGCTGCTTGTTTGCTTTGGAGCTTTGAACCACACTCCTTAATAAGTGTTAACAAGAACTTTTAAAAGGAACAAGTAGTAAGGAGAAAAATAACAAGAGTAAAGAAGAAAAGTAAAACAAAAAGGAGAAATATAATGGAAAGCAAAACAGAAAGGAGCAATTCCAAAATCTTGGAAGTGATTATACTTGACATGGTTGTATATGACAATCTGGTTCATTACCAAAACATGGAAATTGGATCTTCCAAAATTTTATCACTTCCTTTAAACTAAATTTTCACAATGTGCAAGTTACTGAAAGTGAAATCATATGATAATAAAATTGTAATAAACCAGATTTTGTTACTTAATAGTAGATTCATCTCAGTTATTAGTATCATTGAAATGACTGGACTGCCAACATCATCATCTTTATTTTTTTAAAAACTAGACTTGATGTTTGAAGAACTTGATGTGACTAAAAAATACAGCTTATCCTATACTCACTATTCAGGCACCTGATGGCCTTCAACTGTTCTTTAATTTTCTTTTTTATGACAGTATGTAATTATGTAAGGGGAGATTCATTCTGAGATGCCTCCTTATAGTCTAGGTGTATTTACTCTTAATCAGTCATGGAATCTCCTCCAAATTCATTAATTCTACAAAGCATGCTCGAAAACTCATCTCTTTTGCTATCGGTATAGTCATGGTTTTCTTCTTTCAAGGTTTATGTCATTTTTCACTTTATTAACCAGATAATTCTCTATTGTTGATAAGAATAAAGTAAAAGTACTTTTAATAACAAAAATAATAGTAATCACATTTGTTCAAATCTTTTTGTATACTAGAATTATCCTAAGTGCTTTATGCTTAACTCCCTTAATCATCAGAAAATATTTTCATTTTAGGAGTGAATTAATAAAATCACAGAAAGGTAAGAAGCTTTCCCATGGTTAACTAACTCAAATAAATTAGGCAAACAACTAGTAGGTGGCCACTCTGAGATTCCATTTTATGCAACCTACCTTGGAGGGTGAACTCTTTACCATTAAGTAATTTTCTCTGGTGTTTCCACAATCCAGAGAGAGAAAGTTGCCACTACATT
Organism: Aotus nancymaae; assembly: GCF_030222135.1. Lineage (NCBI taxonomy): Eukaryota > Metazoa > Chordata > Mammalia > Primates > Aotidae > Aotus > Aotus nancymaae. The sequence continues at coordinate 30,727,751 of NW_026988435.1, forward strand.
GGCTACACATTTTTATAGTCTCTTCATAAAATACAATCTAACACATTCCATCATCCATTTACTCAGTCATCCATCCATATTTATTCATTATCTGCTAATGACAAACATAATTCATAGTGCTCGTGATTTAGCGACTGGTTAAACAGAATTATCTTACCACCTTGGTGATTACGGTTTACATTTACAATGGCTATTTAGAAGAGCAGTCACTGTTCTAAGTACCAGATATCTCATTTAATCCTTACCAGCAAACTTACAAGGTAATAGATACAATTATCTTCACTTACAGTGCAAAGAACAATACTCAGCTATATGAAGTGCCTTGCTCAGAATTTCAAAGTTGCTCTATCATGTGTCAGTTAATACATTTAGTTTCATTCAACATTCAGCTAAAATTAATTGATCACATTTTATGTTCAAGGCACAATTATAGTCCCCCTGTGCTACTACACAGTATTATGGTAGAATAGAAGGAGATATTACTGAGTCTGCAGATCTGAGAGTACCTAACAATGAACCTGATGTGAGTTTAACAGGTAAGTTTAATTCCAGTGCAGAGGGGGACAGTGTGCTAGGAGTATATTTAATACGAAAAAAAAAAAAAAAAAAAAAGAAAAGACAGAGGTGCAGTTGCATGAAAGAAAATAAAGTGTAATAAAAATAGTGTGGTTGGGGCATAAGGATAAGGTGGCTTTGAGGGGGACAGAAGAGTACAAGTAGCTACAGGTCAAAAGACAGTTTGACTGTGAGGCTAGGATTCAGAATTAGGACTTGTCCTATAAATAACAGAATCATCTTTGAGTGCTTGAAAGCAGAGGGATTATCCCAGCATCTGTGGACTGAGCAAGATAGCTCTGTCAGTGTTATCAAAAATTACAAATTTTTATACAAGGATTCATAAAATAAAGTGTACTTTTTAAAAAAAATGTTAATTTTTAAGGTTTATTTTTGTGGAAGAGATGTTCTCTCCTACTTTGAAAGTTGAAAAGTATTCTAATCTGTAGCATAGCCTTGAATATATCAGTCAGTGTGACAGAACTGAGTATATGCACTCAGGATTTTTATTTTTATTTTTGTAATTTCTCATTTATTCTGGTATTTATAACACTCATTAAATTTGAATCCAGTTCTTTTTGGAAATTCCAGTAGCTATACAACCATAAATACAAGAATGTGAGGTTCCAGTGGTGGTTTGCTTTTCAAGAAATTTGAAAACTACTTTTTTTTTTTTTTAAACCATGGTGCATTATATAGCAGTAACTAAACATAGATCTGAAACTGGCACATAGAGGAAACTCTAAAAATAAATCCGCACCTGAGATAAGAAAGTGCTCTGGGTCTCTGCAAATACTCTTACTTTAGAAAGTGTGGGCTTAATCACCTTCAAGGTAAAAGGGATATAATAAATTACACAGCAGCCTTCTAATATAAACAAATATTTATATTTTATAGTTCTTGAGAGTTTATTAAATACCATTTTATGCATTACTTGGTATATGGCAACATAGTTTAGCAATATTAAAGAATATAACATGAGCAGTATAATTACTTGAGCACCATTTTCTTTAAAAAAATTTTTTAAATGTAATTGATTTTGAAGTTATCTAATCAAAATCCTCTTTTTTGGATGAGAAACTGAAGTCTAGTGAAGTAAAGCCCCCCTTACATTCACAAATGCACCCAGATTTTCTGCATCCAACTTCGCCACCCTTGCAGGTACAAAACAACTGTGAAACAGGCAGGTCCCAGGATGAAAAAGTCCCAGGATGAAACTCCTGGCATGGCCAGCTAAAGTCTTCACAGCCTCCATTGGCTTTATCTTGACCTCCTCCTTTATATATTCTATAATGTAGTCTCAGAAAAGACACAGAAAAATAATAAAAGCCAGGTCAAATTAGGTATTCCAAAAACTAAAGCATTTTTGTCAACTCAGCACTTTTTGTTGTGACATATTTTAATAAAATATTTTAGTTTTTCTATCTTGGTATGTGAGTCCAAGATAAAAGACACAATTTAATTTTTCTTTTAACATTAGAGAACTTCATTGGTCTAAGGTTATTTGTAATTTTTCTTTTCTATAATACTTCCAAGTTTCACAATTAGAGAGACGCTATCTTTTGGGCTGGAGAGTGTGATGCTTTCAATTCATACTTTTGTCGATGGAACTGATTTTTGATTCATAATTTTGGTACATAATTTTCAATTTCATGTTGTATTCTTAAAGACACAATATCTGACATATATATAATCTGTATTTATATATGGCAATAGTAAGGTTTTTTTTTTTTTTTAATTTACTACTATCTATTTCAAGTTAAAATAATTAGAAAACACACAATGTTTTCTGATGAAGTAGGAACTGATTAGCTAATCTCTCACTATATTGCCAATAAAAATCTTATACTTCTTTGTGGCCTAAGCATTTCTTCAGATATTTAGAGTTAAATTATTTGGAACATAATTTTAGTGGTAGAATTTCTTTTCATAACTTTTGAATAATAGATTAACAAATAAATACTTATCAAGAACTGAGAAGAAAAATGAGGAAATGTAATCCTAAACGATTTTACTCAACACTAATATGTCTTAATAATATGTAAACAGGTAACAATAGGACTTGAACTATATAATTGCTTGAAAATATTTTTCTTATGCTTTAATTTCAATTTATTTTGCAGATGTTTTACTGTGTGTCTAATAAGTTCTAGATGTTGTCATAGGCAGCAAAAACAAAAAAAGTAAGACATGACTTTTTTCCATTAAAAAGACTGTCTAGAAGAGGAGATAGGTAAAATCACTATCATCTATGCCATAGAATTTTTTATATTCATGATTGGGATGAACAAATTCTAGAATAACACTATTCAATAGTATACCAATACCAGGAGAGCCACATGTGTAATTTAAAATTTTCTATTAGTCACATTAAACAGATAAGAATTAGCAGAGGAAATTAATTTTAGTGATACATTTCATTTAAGGAACATATGAAAAATATTTTCATTGCTATATGTCACTAATATGAAAGCAATTAATGAGATTGATATGGTTTGACTGTGTCCCTACCCAAATCTCTTTTGAATTGTAACTCCCACAATTCCCATGTGTCATGGGAGGGAACTTGTGAGAGGTAATTGAATCATGGGAGTGGGTCTTTCTTGTGCTAGTCTCATGATAGTGAATACGTCTCATGAGATCTGATGGTTTTAAAAAGAGGAGTTTCCCTGCACAAACTTTCTTTCTCTTTGCCTGCTGCCATCCATGTAAGACACAACTTGCTTCTCCTTGCCTTCTGCCATGATTGTGAGGCCTCCCCAGCCATGTGTAACTGTAAGTCCATTAAACCTCTTTCTTTTGTAAATTGTCCAGTCTCGGGTATGTCTTTATCAGCAGCATGAAAACAAACTAATACAGAGATGCTTTACATTCTGTTTCTCTATTGTGTCTTTGAAATTCGGCATGTATTTTTCACTTACAGTGTAGTTTCAACTTGGGCCATCCACAGTTCAAGTGCTCCATGGCCACATGTGGCTAGTGGCTACTGTGTTGGACAGTGAGGTCTACATCAACAAAAGGGAATGTGCAAAGCTTTGAGAAGCGTTGTGTGAGAAGCCTTAAGTCAAACAGTGATATGCTTTGGCTGTGTCCCTACCCAAATCTCATCTTGAAGTGTAGCTGCATAATCCCCATGTGTTGTGGGAAGGACACAGTGAATGGTAATTGAATCATGGGGCTGGGTTTTCCTATGCTGTTCTTGTGATAGTGAATAAGTCTCTTGAGATCTGATGATTTTATAATGGGAAGTTCCCCTGCACAGTCTCTCTTACTTGCCACCATGTAAGAATGACTTCGCTTCTCCTTTGCCTTCCACCATGATTGTGAGGCCTCCCTAGCCATGTGAAACTGTGAGTCCATTAAACCTCTTTTTCTTTATAAATTACACAGTCTCAGCTATTTCTTCACAGCAGTATGAAAATGGGCTAATACATATAATGTGTCAAGAGTGAAGGAGCAGGAAAGGATGGGGAGGCCAGCAGGAAACAGAATTGAGAGAACTTCATATACTACTCTGCACCTATGTAGCTACCATCAGCCCTGTAACAAACCTATGGCATTAAATCTCAATGGCCTGGTCCTATTAGCTATCTCAACTGATTTATTTTTTTAATGCCTCTTTGCCATGAACCAGAGTCAGACATAGTTGATTAGAAATGAAGCCATTTCCATAGATTTTTGGTCTTTCAAATTTCTTAGTAGTGGTACCTCAATATTTTAAAGGAGAATTCCCTACATTAACTTAAAAAATATTTATGGAAATTTTTGAATTAATTTTATTTTTTCTACAAGTAAAGTTTGTTTTTAAAATAAAAATAAGAAAATTTATAAATTTCATAATTTTACTGTACAAATTCAGAAATAATCTCTCATAAATAAAGAGAATTGACTAAAAATTCATTTTCTAAATCCTACAGTGTTACAACTATCATTTGAATGTCTGGGTCCCTTCCAAAATTCATAATGAGACTTACTATCCTAATGCAACAGTACTAAGTTATGGGTCATTTAGGAGGTGATTAGGCCGTCAGGTCTCTGCACTCATATATGAATAGGTTTAGTGCCTATGAAAGGGCTGGAGAGAACTAGCTAGACCCTTTTTGCACTCTTATTCTTCCATCTCTTCTGCCATGTGAGGACACATTATCTGGTCCTTTTGCTTACTTCCACCATGTGCAAATACAGCAAGAGGTGCCATATTGGAAGCAGAAAGTGGGCCTTAATCAGGCATCAAACCTGCTGATTTTTTTTTTATTTTTTGAGATGGAGTCTAACTCTGTCACCCAGACTGTAGTGCAGTGGCGCTATCTTGGCTTACTGCCACCTCTGCCTCCCAGATTCAAGCAATTCTCCTGCCTCAGTCTCCTAAGTAGCTGAGACTACAAGCATGTGCCACCATGTGTGGCTAATTATTTTGTACTTTTAGTAGAGGCAGGGTTTCACCTTGTTGGGCAGGCTGGTCTCTAACTCCTGACCTCAGATGATCCTCCTGCCATGGCTTCCCAAAGTGCTAGGATTACAGGCCTGAGCCACTGTGCCAGGCCGCTGCTGACATCTTGATCTTAAGCCTTCAGCCTCAAAAACTGTGAGAAATAAATTTCTGTTTTTTATAAATTACCCGGTCAAGGTATTTTGTTACAGGAGCAGGAATGGACTAAGATAATTATTGTAGGAAATTATACAATGATGTAAAAATACAATGATGTAAAATCGTTGAGGAACTAATTTTATGTTTAATGGTAATTTTTTTCTATTAGTAGAACTTACTTGAAATTTTTTTCCATTTAGGTAAAGCTACACCATTTTAAATATCTTTTTATGTCTGTCATAGAGACAAAGAGAAGGGTTCATTTACTCTAAATAGGAAGTCAATAAAGAAAGAATTTCACTTCTGGAGGTGCACCAGTTAGAGAAAATCTGGGACTAGCCAGTTTAACAAAGAGTCTGGACTATGCTTTGTCTTTGCTGTGCAAAGTTACATGTGGGAAAAAAACATTCAGTAACATAGTCTAAGATATCCAAAAGTAGAACAAGAACTTTGAAAGTATGAAATAATGAAGTTGGCAAAGGGGAGCAGATAATTTTTTCACCAGGAACAACTACACCAGGAGCTATGATACTAATTCCAGAAGCCCCAAGGAAGGCCCAGGCATTTGAACATGATGCTTAATTGGGCACTTTCTCTCTTGGATCACATACATTAAGATTCAGTTACAAGGGAAATAGGACCTCCTAACGTTTTATAATGATGGTGACCATAACATTCCTGTAGCTCCATGTTCTGAGAGTAGAATTGTTTTTAAACTTGTTAATCAAGACATTCTTCTGGTTTATAAGAATTTAAATTAATGCTAAAATAGCTAAATCATAGTGGATTTTAGGAAATGGTTTTAATCACTGCCAAAAGAAACTCTGGAGATTATAGAGAGGTAGGACTTCACATTAAATGTCAACTCACTGAAATCTTGCAATTTAAATGAATCATCTCTACACCTTGCATTGAGAATGTCTTTCTCCCTTTCATTTAGGATTACTTAACTAGTCTATTTTTACTCAAAATTCTTATTAAGTTTTTTGAGAAATCTCCAAACTGCTTTCCACAGTAGCTGAACTAATTTGCATTCCCTCCAATAGCATATAAGTGTTCCTTTTTTTCCATAGCCTTGCCAGCATATGTTATTGTTTAACTGCTTAATAATAACCATTTTGAGTGGTGTGAGATGGTGTCTCATTGTAGTTTTAATCCACCAATCCCGCTCCTGGGTATATACCCAGAGGGAAATAATTCATTCTGTCAAAAAGACATATGTACATTAATCACAGTGCTATTGACAATAACAAAGACATGGAATCAACCTAGGTGCCCATCAATGTTGGATTGGATAAAGACAATGTGGTGTATATACACCATGGAATACCACACAGCCATAAAAATGAATGAAATATAGTCCTTTGAGCAACATGGATACAGGTGGAGGCCATTAAATTAAGTGAATTAATGCAAAACTAAAAAAGCAAATACTGTATGTTCTCACTTATAAGTGGGGAATAAGCATTAAAAACACATAGACATAAAGATGGGAATAGTAAACACTGGGAATTACTAAAGGGTGAGAAGAGAGGGAGGAATGGACTGAAAAACTGCCTTTTGAGTACTATGCTCACCACATGGGTGAGGTGACAGAATTATTCATGTCCTAAACCTCATCATCATGTAATGTACGCACAACCTTGTCCACGTACCCTCTGAATCCAAAACGAAAACAAATTACAATGTGTAAGATGAACAAAATTCTTTTTATTTTTTAGCTGGAGTCTGATTGTTACCCAGGCTGGAGTGCAGTGATGCAATCTCGGCTCACTGCAACCTCCACCTCCCGGTTCAAGTGATTCTACTGCCTCAGCCTCCTGAGTAGCTGGGACTACAGGTGCCTGCTATCATGCCCGGATAATTTTTGTAGTTTTAGTAGAGATGGGGTTTCACCATGTTGGCCAGGCTAGTCTCCCACTCTGGACCTCAGGTGATCTGCCTGCCTTGGCCTCCCCAAGTGCTGGGATTACAGGAGTGAGCCACGGTGCCTGGCCAAATTCTTACTGATGTTTTTAAAATCCAAAAGAAAGATGTTAATTTTTTAGATTAAGTAAATTTGAAAGGGTTGGTACACGTTCATAGCTGATTAAAATTTCACCATAATATGTTCACTTAAGAGTCTCTACAATGAGATACTGGATTTAACTGGGAATTAGTTTGCCCCAACTTGTCTTATTTGTACTTCTCTCTGGCCTGACCTTGGTTGTCTTTGCACTGGTGGAGCCTGGATTGAATGACTGCAGAGAGTGTGAAGAAGCGGTTATGTGCTCAGCACTCCACGTCACTACAACTTTTCAGATGCACACCTCCCTTTTGACCTAAGTAGCTTTCCTCAGGACAAGGGGTCAGGAAAGTGATAGACTTTTAACCTGAATTTTTTTTTTTTGGCTTTTTCTTTATTGCATTTTAGGTTTTGGGGTACATGTGAAGAACATGCAAGATTGTTGCATAGGTGCATATGTGGCAGTGTGATTTGCTGCCTTCCTCCCCTTCACCTATATCTGGCATTTCTCCCCATGCTATCTCTCCCCAACTCCCCACCCCCTGCTGTCCCTCCCCTGTTTCCCCCCAACAGACCCCAGTGTGTGATGCTCCCCTCCTTGTGTCCATGTGTTCTCATTGTTCAACACCCGCCTATGAGTGAGAACATGCGGTGTTTGATTTTGTGTTCTTGTGTCAGTTTGCTGAGAATGATGGTTTCCAGGTCCATCCATGTCCCTACAAAGGACGTGAACTCATCGTTTTTGATGGCTGCATAATATTCCATGGTGTATATGTGCCACATTTTCCCTGTCTAGTCTATCATCGATGGGCATTTGGGTTGGTTCTAGGTTTTTGCTATTGTAAACAGTGCTGCAATGAACATTTGTGTGCATGTGTCCTTATAGTAGAACGATTTATAATCCTTTGGATATATACCCAGTAATGGGATTGCTGGGTCAAATGGAATTTCTATTTCTAGGTCCTTGAGGAATCTCCACACTGCCTTCCACAATGGTTGAACTAATGTACACTCCCACCAACAGTGTAAAAGTGTTCCTATTTCTCCACATCTTCTCCAGCATCTGTTGTCTCCAGATTTTTTAATGCTCGCCATTCTAACTGGTGTGAGATGATATCTCAATGTAGTTTTGATTTGCATTTCTCTAATGACCAGTGATGTTGAGCATTTTTTCATATGTTTGTTGGCCTCATGTATGTCTTCTTTTGTAAAGTATCTGTTCATATCCTTCTCCCACTTTTGAATTGGTTTGTTTTTTTCTTGTAAATCTGTTTTAGTTCTTTGTAAATTCTGGATATCAGCCCTTTGTCAGATGGGTAAACTGCAAAAATTTTTTCCCATTCTGTTGGTTGCTGATTCACTCTAATGACTGTTTCTTTTGTCGTGCAGAAGCTGTGGAGTTTGATTAGGTCCCATTTGTCTATTTTGGCTTTTGTTGCCAATGCTTTTGGTGTTTTGGTCATGAAGTCCTTGCCTGCGCCTATGTCCTGAATGGTTTTGCCTAGATTTTCTTCTAGGGTTTTTATGGTGTTAGGTCTTATGTTTAAGTCTTTAATCCATCTGGAGTTACTTTTAGTGTAAGGTGTCAGGAAGGGGTCCCATTTCTGCTTTCTGCACATGGCTAGCCAGTTTTCATTATAGTATTTAGGCCAACATCTTTTCTGCTTGTTTGTTCATTGTTGTTTATTTTAAACAGAGTGTTTTCCTATAGGTAGTGAGGAAAATATATTTTCCAACTTCATTAAAATCGGTATTTACTGGTTCACCACTTAGTTACAGTGTCTTAACTCTTACAACTTAGCAGACAGTTCTTAATGGATTGAAGTGTGACATCACTAACCAAGTTCTAGTGTCTAGACTATTTATAGCATAGTTTCTATTTATTAGCTTTATTTCCTGGACTATATAATTGGGTCACCAAGTGTTTTTTATACATGGCATAATGTTAAGTATGATAAATCCATATTTGTGATGAGGTGCAAAAATCTCATTAATAGCTTTCATCAGACTTCCTTTTATAAAAAGCTAGTGTATTTGCTCAGGAAAAAATAAAAAGAAAATAACTACAACCCCTTGACAAGTGATTGACAGTGGAAGATGAGATCTTCAGGGACCTGGAAGTGGGTGGAAATGTTCTAAGTGAGATGTTAAAATAATATACCTGTCAATCTAGAAAAAGGAGAGCGGAAGAGGGTTGTGGAGCTAGGTAGATGGTAGAAAGCTGTATGGAATTTAAAATAACTCCACCCATTGTCTGCTGTATGTTGAATAAAGTTACCAAACTGAGAAATGCATGTCATTAGTAGATATGAGTGTTTAAGAGTGACGGGTGTTTGAGGGTGTGTATATGAACCAGTGATGAGGCTGGGTACATATCTGTGCTCATGGAGGGCAAAAACTCATGCAGATAGGAAAATATATAGTCAGAAGAAAGCCTGAGGACCTGTCTCAGCAGCTCCCAGAGTCTGTGAGGAGGGCTCTGTATAGTCACAGCCTGAAATTGTGTTTCAGGTCAGGTTTAACCAAATCTCCAAGAATCAGAAGGATTCAAGATAACGTATGTGTCCCTTGGGGCAGATACATATAGGAAAAATAGTTTCCAGGAAAGAACATGACCAGGACTCAACTACTGGTTCTGGCTTTTCTCCTGATTAAGGAGAAGAAACTCCATTTAAATTATGAAATGAGGGTGGGAGGGGAGAGAGGATCAGAAAAAATTACTAGTGGGTACTAGGCTTAGTACCTGGGTGATGAAATAATTTCCAACAAAACCCTGTGACATGAGTTATTTATATTAAAAAGCTGCACATGTACTCCTGAACATAAGATAAAAGTTTAAAAAACAAACAAAAATCTATAAAATAAGAACAATTTTGGGACGAGATGAAGCCAAAAAATTTACAGTCTTTGTATTATCTTCTATTAGCTATATAATTTTCTCTTTTTTATGTAGATATTTATTCCATCTGAATTTTACTTTTGAATGTGGTGTCAGAAAGGTACCCAAATCTATTTTTTTCTTATAATGAACTGATTTTGGTACTATCATTTAAAAATACTCCATCCCTTCACCTTTGGCTTGTGATGCCAAATCTATGCTTTCTCTCTGACCATATATTAGTTGAAATTTTATTCCCTTATGCATCTTCTCATGATTTCTTTGTAGATTTATAGCTATTATTTCTTTCTCCTTTAAAAAAATAGTAAGAGGGAAGTCTCAGGATTTTTAATTGGTGATGCATGTGACTAATATACAATCACTGAACTTTTTCGACGACATTGCAATTCTTTAAAAGTTAAATCCTCTAATTGTTAAAATTAAACTCAGATCCATAATGCCTAAGTAGGAGGCACCCACATAACTGAGTCAGTTACATGTGTATATTGATTCTTTAAGAAACATTTATTGAGTGCCTGTGATATGCCAGGCACTGACTGTCTAGGAATATGGAAGTGCATATGACTGATGGTTCTCCTTTGCATTGCTATCGGTTTATCATCTATCGAACTGCTTTGCCATGTAAGGCTCTAGGCTAATCATTTTCATTAGATATTAGCTGGGTCTGGAACAAAGGAAATAAAATAAAATAATGTGACCTACAGATGACAGATATTATGGGATCACCAGAATTTTTCAACTGAAGGATAACACTAACTTGTGACAACATATAACTTGTAAGATATGAATTTTGCTATCTGCCAAGTAACGTAACCACTAAGCTGTCATATTCTAAAGAGAAAATCAGGACTGAAACCTACAAAGTATATGATAATTTATTATTGAGGAAACGTTTTATTTCTTAAGTTTTAGCAACAAATGTCTCATTCATAGATTGTTTATTTCCTTTGACTATCTATCCAGAGCAAAATCAGGAACTGTAGGTTGAATAAAAAACAATACTTCGTAACTAAAATAAATGGGCCGTACACTAAAATTCATTGACTTCAGTCATAATAGAGTTCTTGAATCCTTGATTTGTTTTGTATAAATTTTTACATCTGTAACACATACCATAAATTTCATCTTCTAAATGTCCATCTCACCACAGATTAGAGGCATAAAATAGAAGTGTAAAATTATAAAAACAGCATCAATAACTAGAGGAAGATAACCAATATTAGGAGACAGTTATACCTGACAGCATGGAGGTGACTGGGAATGCAGCATTCCAAACACAAAAGAGCATGGGAAGTATAGTCATACATTTATCCATAGCTAATAATCCTGGCCCATTTTCTATAATAATGGTTGTTGATGATAGTTCCCCTCATGTTTAAAAAAGTATAAATGTAGGATAAGTATCTCTGGTTGAAAAGACAGATACATTTGTTTTGTGTTTTAGAATGATTTATTCTAAAAAATATTTAGTTTTGAAGGAAAGAGATATGTATGTATTTATATATATGATACATATACCATATGTACAATATAATTATTCAATTTATATATAATGTATATAACATATATGTTATGTATAATATATATTTTTACATAAATTGAGGTTTATCTCTGCTGTCAGGCAGTGTGATGGATTTTCAAAAAGGTTATTTCATTAATTTTGATATATACTGAATAGAGTTTATGTTATTGTTTAATAGTCTTACAGATAAAACTGTTTCAATAATTCACTTCAAATCACACCACCAGATAGTGACTGAACTGCAACTGGAATCAGATCTGCCATTTTTATTGTAAGTGATGCAGTATAGGACATTGGCTAAGACAGCTTTCAAGTCAGAGCACCCTGATTTTGAATCTCAGGTTTGTCATTACCTATTTGGCCATAAGAAATGACTTAGACTCTCTGTGACAGAGCTTCCGCATATGAAAAATAGGAATGGTGACACCCAATTTAAGTAGTTATGAGGATTTGATGAGATGAAGTATGTAAGTAAACACTTTGCATAATGATTAGCACTTTGTAATCACTCAACAAATGAAAATATTCCCTGACTCTTAATTGAAGAGGCTTCTATCATTAGAGAATGCAGAGTTTAAAGTTAGCTTAGCCTCTCAGAATTCAGAATAAATTGTCATGATATTTATATTATGATTAATCTATAGCAAATAGTAAATATTCATTTTGTTGTTGTAATAGTTGTCCACCGAATAAACTTAAGACATTTTTCTGAGTCATCTGTTTTCTCAATCTCTAACAGTCTAATCCTTTTATCTCTAAACCCAGGAAACCATTCATCAAAGTCTTACTAGTTATTGTCAAAGAAAGTAAGTGAATGTTTGTTAAGAGATCAGTATAAAACTATCCCAATTAGTTGAGATAATCAAGTCATGTATCATAGGTGACATTATGTAAATAACATCTTATAGACTAATTAGAAGTAGTTTTAAAATACTAGAATTCACATTAAATTGGTATTATAATTTTGTTAAATAATAGATGCCTACAAGACAAACTGACTTTCTAACAATCGATATAAAAATAGATTTCTAATATTCTTTCTTCATTGTTTCTTGCTGTTTTTCTATTCTCCAGAAAGAACCTAGAGTGGTCTCTTAAGATAGATGATAGTTCATTTGTCTATTTAAAACCCTCTGATGACTTCACATTACATGTAAAATAAAGCCTAATCTTCTTAAGGGCCTACAAGGTGCTATATGAACTGGTTCTTGTCTCTGAATTCTTCTCTTTCCTTCTATTCTCTTCCTTGCTTACTCTGTAGCTAACAAAAGGGTTTTCTTAACAATCCTTGAACATGTCCAGCGCATTTAAAACCAACATCTTTCACCATGAGTGATATGGTTTGGCTGTGTCTTCACCCAAATTTCATCTTGAATTGTAAACTCCACATGTCTGTTTCACCATTCTACACAAGGATATTTCAATCAGAGTATTGAGTATGATAAACTTAGCAGCATTTTTCCATTTCTACCCCAAATTATTCTCTATAGTCCTTCCCTTCACCATCCGTTGATGGCATCTTAGGCATAACCTATAAATTTTGGTTAATTCCAGATGTCAGTTCTATAATTACTGTGCTTGACTTTATTTTATCTGTTCTGTTCTTTTGGCATTCCTATTGAGCTATAGAATATATTGTTATAGATGTATAGAATACATAGCCACAGATACTTAGACTTATAGTATCTACTAGCTATCGTATTTTTAGACCATCTGTCCTTGCTTCATCTATAACCATTCTTTATTCATCCGTCCATAATTTTTTCCGACATATATCTATATTTATATCTATATCTAATATATATATTTGTTTAAATTCAACATGTGGGGTGTGTGTGTGTGTGTGTGTGAATATATCTTCATTATCACTAATGAATCTTTTTTATGGCAATTTGCTTTTGTTTCATAGGTGCAACGTTAACTTAATTAATTTCACTTTTTCTAAAGTCATCTTCCAAGTGCTTTAGTACTATTTCCTTGTGTGTGAGTACTTTGGTTTGTTATTTGTTTATGTGGTCCCCATGCTTCTCAGATGATTTGAAATCATTAACCTTGAGCTTATCTTTGCATGCACAATTCCTTAACAACTGCTTACACTGAAGAGTCCACCTAAGTGAGTGAGAAGAAAATTACTTCTAGAGTTCATGTTCCTCACTTTTTCAATTAGATGAGTAATTGGCGAAACAATAACCTTTCATCTGGTCTTCTTTATCTTCTCTCACCTTTGCCTGGTTCAGACCTTTTACTGGATGGTCATTATCAGTTACCTCTCTCTCACCCCAGCTTCCACACCTCTAGATTTAGAGATTTTTTAGATTGATCTCACTTTATTTGACATTCTTTTCCACAGACTTGCACACCTGCCATTTTTCTCTTAGTTTGAATACCACCTTCTTCAATATTAAGAGTACAGGGTTAAGAAGATATGTAGTGTAAATAATCCAAGTTCATTTTGGGATAGACAAGGAAGAAAATAAAATATTGAATAATTAGAGAATTCACCCAGAGCTATAAAGACATCTGAGCCAGAAATAACGTTTCTTTGTTTCTTTCTTCAGACTGAAAAACATGGTGCTTTTGTCTGTAAAAGAGTTTGGTATAACAACATCAATGCATGTAGGAATTTTTCCCCACTTCCTAAAGTACACAGTTTTAAGTAAGTTATTCAGTGTTTACCGGATATCTACTCTGGTTAGAATATTGTCATACTAGAAAAAAATATATCTCCTATTAGAAATCAACATAGAGCCTAAGAATATTGGTTCTTTAAACAGTAGGTTTAAGCAAATTCTTTATGAGAAAAACAGTGTTTTTTCATCTACAAATGTTAATTTCAATCTCACCTTTATATGATCTGAGAGAACAGATAATGACAACATTAAAAGAGGATATTCCTTAGGTTTTACTTAAGCAAACATTGATAGAAAAGATTTAAGTAAATAGAAAATGATTTGACCGTTAGCATGATTGTATTTTAAATAGATCTTAGTTTTAGAGACCACTGACCAATAAATAGCAAAATGTACCCTTGTAATTTATAAATTATCTGACTTTCCTATGGTGAAGCAGAAAATTCACTTTGGTTCCCATATTTCAGTGTTTTACAGAGTTAATAAAATAATGACCTTCTCCACCCTTAATTTTAAGATCACAGCTAGTGTAGAAGTTTCCGTTGAAATTGTTAAATTTTTCTTTTTTTTTTCGGTTCACTGGATATGATTTTTGGCCTGGTTTTGATGTTACTCATTTGTTTTTGGATCAACTTTTACCATGTGGCCGAGATTTTTTATGTTGTAATAATACTAAGTTGCAGCACTGCTCATCTAAAAAGTAGAACTCAATGAAAATTAAATCTTAAAAAACACTATGTCTCCTCAATGCTAAACATCTGCCTTGAATTGACAAGGGCAGGACAGGGCATTTTTTGTAACTTAAGTCCTGAGTTGATCTGGTTTTTAAATAACTATCAGCTCTAAAATACAAGGGGCCAGGCATGTAAATGCAATTAATTTTAGTTTCGTTTATAGCTAGAATTTTTAAAAAGTTAAATATTTAAGAGAATTTTAAATATTAAGAGAATTTTAAATATCTTAGAGGAACATGTTAGGGCCCAGCATGATGTTGAATTGTCCTGTTTAAATATTCTGTCTTTAATCAACCTTTGGGCAAATTATATGTTATCATGTTCTACGAAAATATTTAGTCATTTGCACTCTTATTTAAAAATGTGAGTGAATTACTGATATATCATTGACACCTTGCATTTATGTGGGAAGTTTGACTGAAAATGTAGGTGTTGCCATGAAATAGGTATTAATGTTGCAAAAATAAAGTTTCCCCATAAACTTCAGAACCCTCTTTGCCTTATTTCCTCCACCTCCCAAGGAGTGAAAAGTTGTTAGTTTGCCATCACTATGTAAATTTTAAGCAGTACCCTGTTAGTATTAAATGGAATTCACATCAAATATAAACTGGTCTTTTAATTATAAATTTTTCTTTACATTAAAACAAAACATTATTTCCAAGTTAAAAAAGTATATAGAAGGAGACATACTATTTACCTAAAACAGACATTTTTTTTTTTTTTTTTTTTGAGACAGGGTCTCACTCTGCCACCAAGGCTGGAGTGCAGTGGTCCAATCACAACTCACCGGGGCCTCAACTTCCCAGGCTCAAGCAATACTTCCATCTCAGCTTCCCAAGTAGCTAGGACTACTGGCATGCACCACCATGCCCAGCTACTTTTTAAATTTTTTCTAGAGGTAGGGTCTCCCTACGTTACCCAGGCTTACTTTTCTTTTTTGAGAATCTTTTATTGAATGCCTACTAGGTAAAATATAATATGGAACTAATAGAGGAAAGTTAAAAAAAAATAATGTGTATCACAGAATCCTGAAATCAAGGGAAATTTTAAATTGACAATACTGATTACTTTTTGGCAAAAATATCAATAGTCTGATGGTCTTACAAAAAGATACGATTGCCTAGGAGGCCAGATTTTTCAGTGGAAATAGCAATGAGTTTTAAAACCAACAAGAAAGAAAGAATGACCAGTGAAAGTAATCAAGCCAAAAATAATTGAAGTTGAAGTGGTTTTCTCAAGGTGCACACCCATGAAATAGCTTTGTCATGATTTTATACTGGCAAATGTTTCATCAAGATCATAATGAGCTAAGAGGATAGGCACTGCTTGAGAACTGCACTATTATCAGCCATTTTTCCTTTTAAATAGTCTAGTTTTGGAAAGCAATATTAGAGATCTTATAAATCCTCAGTTTAATACTTTAGTAAAGATTTGGCAATTACAGAATTTTATAAGATGACTTGAAAGGATCTGATTTATTTTTGTTTACAAATTACTCCTTTTCAAATAATAAAATTGAGACACTGTGACATGCTTTTTATTATATTGTTTCATGACAGCTCTATGAGATAGGCAAGTTTATCATCCATATTTTACAGCTAAAGAAACTGAAATAGATAAGTTAAGCAACATGACCAAGATGGCGCACTAGTGAGGGTGAAGTGGGGAAGTGAACAGCACAACCTGTCTGAGACAATCCTCCGTACCATGTCTCTACTGCCTTCCAGTGGCTGACTTCATGGCAGCAGGAAGACTTGAGCAAGTAGGGCAGTTGATCTTTTGGAGGAAAGGGGGAAGAAGGGGATTGTTTGATTTAGAGACAAACTAATGTAAACTGGCATAAGATCATGGAGGGAGTAGAATGTTCATGTTAAAAATTTTGAATCTAATTTTGTAGGCAAGGAAAAGGCAGGCTTAGGCTATCTCTGAGCTGACAGAATGGCTTTATTCTAGGTTTGGAACTAGGTCTCTGGTAGTTCATATTGGTCAATAGAGACTGTATCCAGAAATAAGCAATGATTTCTTTATTGAATAATTTACAAACAATCAGATTTACTCTGTAAAATCATATGTCCTTAAAGCCTATATACATAAATTGATTTTAATTTAAAATTGTTAAAGAGAATACACCTACTTGAAAAAGCTTATGAGTTGCGATTTTTGTTCCAAAATAACAAATTAAAAATTTACATTTAAGTTTTGTCCTGTTTGCAAACCTTTCAGGTAGGGTTCTACACAAAATAAATAGAAAGCATCAAGTTACTAAAGGCTTCAATAAGCTGTAACTGAAAAATGTTTATGGCATTTGAAAGATGTTTTAAAATGTACTTTGTAGTTCCAAGTGTCATAAATTTTAGAAATGTGAAAATAAAGAAAATAGAATGATGTATAGAAAATAAAGAGAATAAGCTCTTATTTTCTATATTTATGATTCTCTTTAAACAATAAATTCATTACCCTTTGTAACTTGGAAGGTTATATATTTTATATCTCTAATGAAATAAATTATATTGAATATTAAATAACAAGTTTTCTCCAAAAAGATTTAAATCTAGTTTACCACATAAATTTAATAAAAAGGAACTTATAAACATAGTTTGATCAAATTACAGCTAGAAAACTAGGGAAATAATGGAGAGTTTCTAAAATCTCTAGTGTTAATATGCTTGTATTCATGATTGCAAGTACTTATATGAATGTTTGAATGAGAAAACGGATGAAACTGCCTTAATTACACATACTAATATCAAGTTATTTTAAATATTTTACATATACTTGTTTAAATTGTTCAATATTTGAAAATGAAAATATTAATATTATATTATAAAGATAGTATGCAATTATGAACAATTTTCAAGTAATGTAAAAGCATGAAATGTAAGATTAATCACTAAAATATTCATACTCATAGATAAGCACTCAATTTTTTGAGGAACAATTTCTGACATCTTTTTCTGCATAAAGAGAAATAATTGTACTTTCTGATAATTGTGAACATTCTTCTTTAATGTTTGACAAAAACTAAATTAATGATAAATTCATAAAAATTAGTTGCATAGCATAATCTGAAACCATATCAGTGAACATTGATACTATGTTACCTTAAAATATTTGTTTATTTTTCACGTTCAATGCATCATTTACCCATGTGGATTTTGGAACATCATGCATTGGTCATTTGGACAATATTAGTTTCCTGAATTAGACAGATATTCTAAATGTTGATACATTTTGTTGTAGAATATCAAATAAAAAAACTAACAATCAGTAATGTCATCACTAATCTCAGCTGAAAAGTCTTTAAGTATTGGGAAGGAGTCAAGCTCACAGTAACAGATACAAATATACCAAAGTTCTAATTTTCACTTGAAAACTTAAATTTGAACAAATACGTCTGTTGTTTACATTTAAGACTCACTTCATTTCTGAGAAAACATCTGCCATATATCTGAGTCTAAGTAACCATAGTCTATCAATCAGTCATTCTTTCAAATAATACTAGTATCCAAAGAAGAAAATAGCTGGTGTGGCTCACAAATCAAACATAAATTTATTTTCCTTTAGACAACAATGATATAAGAATATGCAACTTCTTTATATGTGTAATACCCATTTCTTCCTTTAATTTTTTAATTACTTTAACACAGAGAATATAGAATGAATAAGATATTTTACATATACATATATTCTGGCTTATATTTAATCTTTGATATTTTTGTGTTATTACATACCAGTGATATGAACTATGTTGAGAACAGAATCTTACACAATTAGATTAATTCTAACTCTTTACCTTCCTGGTGGTGGGAATTTACACCTTGTAAACTTCTTGAGTCTCAGTTTTGTCAACTAGAGATGATTAAATATATGCACAGATAGACAGGAAGGTAGTTAAAGGTAAGATGACCTGCATCATACAGTTATTGTGAGGATTAAATGAATATATAACATTCTCAGCACAGAAAGCATTCAATACATGGTATTAAAATAACAAGGTTAAAACTTATTTACCCAAAGGCTGAACCCATGTCTCAAGTTTCTTTTCCATGTGCTAGGACATCTTCTATTACGGTTTGTATGGCAACAAAAACATACAAAGATAATTCCTTATTTCAGGTTGCTTAATGATCTTCTGTCTACCAATCTGAGTTTCCCCTCTTCTAAAATGAGTTTGGTTTTGAGTGTAAAATTAGACCTTCCCTTATCATTTGGATCATCATATCACATTTCTCATAGGAGAGAAATGCACTTTCAAATGCCTTTTTAAGTATAATTGAAACTTATTTTGAGTCCATTAGGCATGACACTTGTCTGCTGAGGTTTTTGCAAATAGCTCATTCAAGTTATCTACAACATAATCTCTCAAGTGAGATTCCTTCTTTTTCGTCTGTTTTCTCCTTTTTCCCTATCAGATACTCCCGTAGTTATTCTTATTGCCTTGAAGTAGCAAAGTCAATTATCCCTTTAAACTCTCTAACATCCAAAGTTACTTCAAATTGTACATAGACATATATAGATTTTTTAGATTGAGTTTTTCCATCGAATCTGGTTGTAGTAGATGCTTTTATTTTTCATTTTTCATAGTATAATGTATTTTAATGGCTCCTGGTATTTAGCATAATGAAATTAAAATAATAATGACAATAACAACTGCAACAGTATCCATGGCAGCAACACCACCACTAAAAATGTGGCCCCAAATTTGCCTCTTTTATCTTTTTTTCTGTGACTTCTGTATCCACTTAGAACATGTAATTAAGGTTAGAATGGTGCATAAAAGAAGCCATGATCACATATGCTGAATTATATTCATTTCCAATGGATTGACATGTTGAAGATAAGTAATTGTAATAAATATTGGTTTTGTCCTTTATCATTACATGTTTGCCATCAAAACGTTCTTAAAATTATTATGATTGTAATTTGCCATTTATAGCCAAGGTGAGTAGAGTGAGGAAGAAAAACATTTTCCTCAGCACCTCATCTGTTGAATCAGTGTGACACTGAACATTCTCTACAATGCATCTCGAAAAAACCAAGCCACACCAAATCTAAGTTTTCTTTTTGTTATTCTTCATGGTGTGACCATTGAGAAAAAGAAAAGGATATAATTGCCTTTGTTCTCCTCATTTTGTCTTGTTATGAGGAAAATTCTGAATCTATTTCATGAGCTCATTTTTATGTATATAAAGGATGAATAGTATTAAGTATAGACAAAGGTAGATGAGTCAAGCAGTTAATATGGGCTTGAAATGGGATGGATTTTACAAAAGGTAGATTTTATAGACAAAAACATCTTGCACTGTTGAGTCAGTGGGCACTTTCAACATTCACACTGATCTTTAGTGTTTAATTTCTGTGTCATCACTTTGCTTTTACCACAGTCATTCCCTCTTGTCTTTGCAGTGTCTTTTTTTTTTTTTTTTTTTTTTTTTTTTTTTTTTGTCTATGCAGACATTTGTTCTGTCTGTTTTCATGTAATTGTGGCTGGAGAAAAATAAAAAATAGTTTGAGTAAGGATTTCTTTTATAAGACAAAAATTGTTATTGAATTTCTATGCCTATGCTTTAACAATAAATCTTAATAATAAAGAGAAGAAAATGTGTTTTCTTTTCTGTGAACTGTTTCTTTACTGAGAAAGGTATTTCTAAAATTTCTGGAATAGCTAAAACATGACATAATAATAATGGGAACATTTGTTATTTGACTATTCTCATATTAGATTGTTCTTTTGATTTAAAAATTGTTATTGTGATGAAACTTACTATTATAATTTATTAAAACTACATGCTGTGAGAAAAAATAAATAGCAAGCATGACTGGTGATGTTTAGATAGGCAAATTTTTAAAAGATTACATTGACAATGTTATGTAGAATAAATACTAAAGGGAATGAGATAAAATAAGATAAATAATATACAGGTTTGGGCAATAAACCAGATATAGGTTGTCCAGCTCCTCTTTTCTATTCTCCTTTACCAAACAACCCTCCTGTAACTATTTTTTTTAAATTTTTATTTTAATGTGAATGATGCTTATTTACAGTCAGTTATCTAAATAATGTAAAATATAACATGTAAAATGAATCTCTGTCCCTCTGCCAACTTCCTCATGTATCTCACCCAGCCTTACATTACTCAAGAATTGAAATGAAGCCTTCTTGTGTCTCACTCCATATTTCCTCCCATTATCCATGCTCATTAATTAAAAACTTATTTTAAATATTTCCAAATGTCTATGTCAGGCTCACCAATTCTAATTTTATACTAGAATTTTCCATTTGGATAGCTAAAAGACACCACAAAACCTTCAGTCTGTAATTGAACTCATGATCATTACTCCTAAACATAGACCCCTCCATGGTGGGAGTCCCTGTCTCCATAAAACATATCACATTGGACTAACTGCCAGACATTATCTTCAATACAACTTTTTCTCCCTTACCTCTGTATCCAGTCAATTACCAGTTCTATTGACTTTATCTTCTAAATTTATCTCTAATTCTTATACTTCTCTCCATCTGTGGTGCCATTAGCATCATGTTGACCCAAACTACTCTCATCTGATATTGGCTTCCTAAAATGTCTACCCAGCTTTCTGTGATCTCCCTTTAATCCATGTTATACCTAACAGCTTGAGGGATCCTAAAATTTGAATCTGATGATGCCACTTTTGTGCATACAAATTTTTTGTTTTAATATTAGTCAAAGTTCCCTAGGGAAATAGAACCAATAGGATGAATCTATATTTATCTATCTATATCTACCTACCTACCTAGAAAAAAAGATCTATATATAATAAATAAAACATATAAATTTATATTTATTTATATACATACACATTATATATAATATATATATATGAATAGTATGGTTCCAAATGAATTGCTAACATGGGGAAGAGGATATGCTGTGCTCATGCCCCCTAGTTCCTTTTTGGATTCCAGCACAATGCATTAAACCATACCATGGTGTGGCTGGGACACAACCTAGTACCAGAGATGAAGAAAATGACCCTGCAGGACCCACAGCCCTGGTCGATGTGACTCCTGGGACAACACAGGCCCTGGACATTATGCTGAAGAAAACAACTTAGAAGACTGAGTGAATCCGCTCCAAACACAAACACCATTCCCTCTAGATAATTTGCTCCTTTTTCACTCTCTCACATTGCCAGCTATCTATACCTGCTACACTCTATTGATCCCATCTTCTAAATCTGCCTTTTTTCTGCCTGTTACTTAGGCAGACACCCCCTTCCCAGCCTCTAATAATGTAACTGCTTGGCTAGGAGGGATTGACTTACCCTCAGTGGGGTCCCTCATTAATGGCACACAGTGGACTGAGGTGCCAAGTAACACTACATGTCACTCTTTGATTGGAAAAGAATGTTACTGTTTATGTTCGCGTTTGTCTCATGTCAGTTACTAATTCTAGGACAGATGCAAAGCTGGAGTATGACTTATAACTGCTGTGCCTGACAAAACTGCTGCTGTACACATCTGTACTCTTCAATCAACAAAACCTGATGCAAAAAACAGAAAAGAGGAGATGTAGGAGATCAGTCAGGGTGGTGGTAGAAATAATAAAATAGACATGAACCACAAGGCTTTGCAAAACCTTCGGGAGAAAGTTATAGCTGAAGGCAGTCTAACTCTCTTACCTTGAGCTAGTAGCAAAAAGCAGATAACAAGAGAATGTAGAGGAGTTTATCTAAATAGCTTGTTTACCTGTTTCCCTGGAAACCAACCTTTGATCATCCCTGGGCAAAACTGCTCTCTACTCATTAACTACCCACAAATGGTGTTTACTCAGGACCTTTGTCATTAAACCTGTACTAATTAAATAGGAGGGTCTCTGGCTTATCAGAGCTGCAGCACTCCCCTTGGGGTCAGTAAGCTGTGAGCCTTCTAGCTGCACAACCAGGCAAAAAAACCTGTGTTTGTGTATGTCTTTCATCTGTCATTGAGCCACAGTCTGCCAGCCAGACTTGAGAAACTGGTAGTGTAATTAAGTCTGAGTCCAAAGGCCTGAGAATCAGGGGAGCCAATGTCAAGGGGCAGGAGAAGATGGATGTCCCAGCTCAATAAAGAGAGAGCGAATGTTCCCTCCCTTTGCCTTTTTTTTCTCTTTGGGCACTCAGATTGGATGGTGCCCACCCATATTGGTTAAAGTGATCTTCTTTACCCAGAGTACTGATTCAAAGGGGAATCTTCTCTGGAAACACCCTCAGAACCACATCCAGGAATAATGTTTTGCTGGCTATCTAGGTATATCTCAGTCCAGTCAAATTAGTACATAAAATTAACTATCACAATTTCTCTTAGCATGAACATAAAAATGTTTCAAACATCTTAATAGATGCAAGATCTGTTGCATTTGTAATTCTTCAACCTTATTTGCACAATTCTCCATTTCTGAATTGTGGCTACATGGCCTTTTATTCAGTTTTTCAAAGCATTCTGCTCTTCCTGTTTCCTGGCCTTGCCCACATTGTGCTCTGCTTGGAAGACTTAAAATCTTGCTGATTCTTCCTTAAGAAGCAGTCTGAAGAGTTGCAATAGTCACCTATATTTCTCTTTTGTAGCAATTAGCTACAGTTTTCGACTATATTTTTATCTGTATATAATTATTGAGTCTCTAATGTATTAGTAACTTGCAGGAACTCTGTGTTCTATATTCTATGTTGTACAATATCAATTCTGGAGCAAGAAACCAAGTTCAGCATTTCAAGTTCTAGTGTATATGATGTGCAAGTTACTTGATGTTTATAGATTTTTTTTTTTAACTTTACTGTGTTTGTTTTGAGACAGGGTCTCCCTCTGTCACCCAGCTTGGAGTGGCAAGATCATGGCTCACGGTAATTTCTGCCTTCCAAACTCAAGTGTTCCTTCTACCTCAGCTTCTTGAGTAGTTGAGACTACAGAAGAGTGCTACCAGGCTAAGCTAATCTATAAATTTTTCGGAAAAGATGAGGTCTCACTATATTGCCCAAGCTTCTCTTTAATGAAATGTTTAAAAATCTCTAAGAAATAGGTGAGTTTATGCTAAGTGCTTAGAATGGTATAAAATACTTAGTATCATATAAATATTAGTCATTGTTATTTGGTTTTGCTTGTAACTGTTTCTCTAACACTGAGCCAAGTACCTGGGACATAGCAGATGAGTAGGACATTTTTATTTATAATGTTTATAAAGAATAATCAGCCTATGATTACAATAGTAAAAAAATAAAGAAAGGATGAATGAAGTTATTACTTGAAAAAATATGGAAAGACTTTGTGAATGAAATGTATGAAACACAAAGAAGAGTTTTAAGAGGTCTTCAATAGAAAGTTTGACATTGGTCTTTGGCTGAGATGATACACTGGCCAGGTGCAGTGGCTGCCACACACCTGTAATCCCAACATTTTGGGGGGCCAAGCTGGGCAGATCACCTGAGGTCAAGAGTTCGAGACCAGCCTGGCCAACATGGTGAAACCCTGTCTCTACTAAAAATACAAAAATTAGCCAGGCGGGGTGGCACATACCTGTAGTCCCAGCTACTCAGCAGGCTGAGGCAGGAGAATCACTTGAACCTGGGAGGTAGAGGTTGTAGTGAGCTGAGATCCACTGCACTCCAGCCTGGGTGACAGAGTAAGACTCTGTCTCAAAAAAAGAAAAAGAAGAAAAAAGGATGATACGTTTAGAGGGTAACTTTGGTATAGGGGAAATAGCAGAGATGAGACTGATTTGGAACTTAATGATTCTTAAATAATGATGAGGATTCCAAATTGAAATGTGTAGCTGACATCTGAAGCTGTGGGATGTGAGGTGATGAGAAAAAGCTCAAGATTGGTGGCTAACAGCAAGAGCATAGAGGTTTAATTGAAGTCATAGGGATTTGTGGTGAGGTAGAAATGCTTAAGTGACAGCCAAGGCCCTTGCCTCCTTTCTTAATGGTAATAGAATGGGAACTGGGCAAATGGCAGCCTAGCTAGACTCCATTTTCCAGCCTTTCTTCAGTTTACCATTCTACTGGCGAAAGCTTTTTCATATGGACTTTCCATGTTCTCTCTTCTATCCTGCTGAGAGTTCTGGCTGTCAGCCCAGCCTAGGCCACACGTCAAAGCCCTGGGGACTGCAGAGCTACAACATAAAACGAACATAGATTTGTGGTTAATGTACCACCTGAAAATCTTCCATGCTTCTCATAGATTTCTGCATAAGAAAGATAAATAAATCCTATTTTTTTTTAAGTTACTAAATTTGGAATCTGTTTATTCCAGTTGATTTGTCTTTTCAACTAACCAATGGGAAGTATATATTTTTAAAAATGTATTTCCTGGCCCTAAAGTTTATTGGTGCTATGACCTGAGATAAGTGACATAATCTCTGAATATATTTTCTGTAAATTGGAACAGTGCTAACTGTCAAGGTTGTTTAGAGATATCATATGTGCATTACCGAAACCTGTGCCTGGCCTAGAATAGATGAGCACTAAATCATAGCAGCTATTATTATTATTATCCTTCCATTGCTATACTTTCTCTTGCTTCTTGAAGGAAATGTAAACTATATACACAGTGACATGTGCTAATGATAACCTTGTACATGGTAAGTCGTTTTGATCATTACATGACTTGCCATTTACATTTTGTCTGAGTCTGTTCAGGCTGCTGTAACAGAATGCCACAGACTAGGTGGCTTATAAACAACATACAGTTATTTCTCACAGTTTTGAAGCAGGAAAGTCTAAGATCAAGATGCTGCCAGTTTTGGTGTTTGGTGAGAACCTATTCTTTGGTTCATAGCTTTCTAGCTGTGTCTTCACATGGCAGAAAAGGCAACTTGGGGTTTCTTTTATGAGGCCACTAATCCCATTCATGAAGTCTCCACCACCTAATACTATCACACTGGGGATTAAATATCAACACGTGAATTTTGGGGAGACATCAGCATTCCGTATATGTGTGTGTGTGTGTGTGTGTACATATATATATATACACACACACACACATATACATATACATATATATATACATATGTATATATCACTTTTCAGTCAAGGTTTGCCAAAGAAGCAGTTTGTTTATGAAAAAAAAAAATTATGTAATATGGAAAATTGGCTTTCCTCCTGAATTCAACATCTTCATTATCACATTTTACACCAGAAATGAGCTTTTACTTATAAACATTAATATGTTATAAAATACATTTAAAATGTATTTTAACTAATATATTAGAAAAAATACATATTATAAACAAGTAGCTTGCCTTTGAAAACTGATGAAGCTGAATTCAGCACAGTCCATTTTCTTGTGGTTATATTTTTATCACAATAACTTAATTTTCACACATATATATTGCATTGTGAATAATCATTTTTATGAAACTGCAATAAAAATGCATAGCAGTAATTATTTTTTTATGACTTGAGCTTAGTGTATTTTATATTAAATTGTATTTTAGAAGTCATTGAGGAAATTTCTTAATTCATCCTTTAGTTAAATGAAGGGCACGTTTTATTTAAATATATTTGAAGTATTAATATACATTTATTGAAGTAGAGAGAAGACATTAGTAAGACTTTTTTTCCTCTTGGTACTAATCCCTGATTATTTTTTCCAGAAAAAAGGATATATTTACTCCTAAGTAGCACCATGTTAAAGGATGTATCAATCATTACAGATATTTCTAAGGAATTCACCAATGTGGATGGAAAATAATTTAGAAAATTTAAAGGTTAGCATTGCAATTGAATATAATCTCTCTACAATGAGTGGTACTTTCTTGACCATTACCACTTGGACAACTATGAATGAGGTAGTGAATAGTTTGGTTTTTATTTAGCTTAAGTTATAATTAAAACACCTATGATTATGAAAGATATTTCAAAGATGAGTTTATACTTTGATGCCATTTCCTGTGAAATCTCTTCACATATCTGTGAAGAACACAATACAAAGCTTCTACTCCAACCAGAGAATCACACTCATCCTAAAAAGATTGAAGAATAGACCGCAACATAAAAAGCACAAAAAAGGTTAAAAAACAATGTGTTAAACATGTACCAGTGTTGGTAAAAATGCAGGCTGAATTTAATACAATTCCCGAGTTATCAAAGATAGGAGCCAATGTATGTTAAGATTTTCTAAGTTTTAGTGATGTTTGTAAACGTCAGGCAATACTGAAAAGATAATGTATTTTAAAGGTGGCTATGGGGACAATAATTACAGTCATAGGAATCATTTCTAAGTGTAAAGTGGTATTGAGAGTTTTAAATGCATTATTCCATTTAATACTCACAATAAAGCTTCGAGATCTGTAATGATATTGCCCGTATTTCATAGATGAAAAAGCTAAGACTGAGCAGTTACATGACTTGCAAAATGTCCAGGCAGCTAACACTGCCAAGAATCCACACAGGTTTGTCTGATATCAACAACCACTCACTACAGTGACTAATATGAATTCATGAATTGCCTGCTCGTGTGTGTGTGTGTGTGTTTGTGTGTGTGTGTGTGTCTGGTCTGTATATGCATCTGCACCCACTTTAAAGATACTACCCAGGGTGTTGATTTACCGGGAACATGATCTGGGGTGAGCCAGTATAATTTCTTTCTTGATTTGTGCATACCCAAATTTGATGTTTTTGGAAACTTTGTCTGAGCATTTTTCTGAAGCCACAGTGCCTTAAAAGATTAAAGATCCATGAAGCCTGAAAAGAATCTGGTGCATATAACAAACAAAGCACCTACTACCAGCTTCTTCCAGGAGCTACCTGCAGATGCACTTTTCCTCAGCTTTCGTGGTGTTTATTCCATTTTTAATGCATTAGAGAGAAATTAAGTTAGAAGTATGAGAAGAATAAATTATGAACAACGAAAATAATTGTGGTGAGAATTTTAGCTCCGTAATGTTGGTATGTTAGGGATCAAGCTCTTTGTACATAAAACTTAGCAATATTTTTATATTTTATACTTTCCATTCTGGAGAGTGATAGACTTAAATGTAACAAATACAATAATAACAGCTAATATTTAGTAAGTGCTTAGTGTGTATCATGTTGCATTCTATTTTTTTTTACATGGATTAATCCTTTTAATCCAGAAAGCAACCCTGTGAGGGTTATTACTATTATTACTATTACCCCTTTTTAAAGAAGTGACATATGAGGCAACTGACGGCTAATTAATTTTCCTAAGGTACCATAGCTCATAAGTAGCAGAACTGGCCTCTGAATGTAGCAAATTAGATCCATGAGTGTGGGAACAATGCTATGCTCGTTAGTTTGAGTGGCTTGTTGAAGAGTTTACTAAAACTGGTCATGTAGAAAGACTAATGAGTGAGAGAAAGAAACAATTACCAATATCAGAACTAAAAAGGGACTACCAATATCAGGAATGAACAAAGAACTCACAAATTTTAAAAGAGTATTGAGAAAATATTATTACCAATTTACTTCAATAGACTTGACAACTACATAAAAACAATAAATTCTTGAAAAACTTAACTTACCATGAAAAACAATGGAAGAAATAATTAAAATGCCTCCATATATCAAATAAATTGATTCTATTTTTAAAACCTTTCCCACAAACTCCAGGTTCAGAGAGCTTCACTGGTAAATTCTTCCCAATACTCAAGAGGATATTGCACCAATTTTATAAAGATTGTCTCAGAGAACAAATGATGACAACAACAAAGACAATAACATTTCTCAACTCTT
Source organism: Aotus nancymaae (assembly GCF_030222135.1). NCBI lineage: Eukaryota > Metazoa > Chordata > Mammalia > Primates > Aotidae > Aotus > Aotus nancymaae. The sequence continues at coordinate 30,756,394 of NW_026988435.1, forward strand.
TATTTTGCTTTTTTTTTTTATTGTTTGAGACAGAGTCTCACTCTGTCGCCAGGCTGGAGTGCAGTGGCGCCATCTCTGCTCACTGCAACCTCAACCTCTGTCTCCTGGGTTCAAAGATTCTCCTTCCTTAGCCTCCCAAGTAGCTGGGACTACAGGCGCATGCCACCAGGCCAAGCTAATTTTTGTATTTTTAGTAGAGATGGGGTTTCACCACTTTGGCCATGATGGTCTCAATTTCCTGACCTCATGATCTGCCTGCCTCGGTCTCCCAAACTGTGGGGATTACAGGCATGAGCCACGGTGCCTTGCCACATTTCTCAACTCTTGATGTAGGCAGCATAACCTTGATGTTAGCATAAAACAAGGACATTACAGTATAGGAAAATTACAGACCAATTTCTCCAATGATCACAGATGAAACAATCTTAAACATATTGCATCTAGCCACATTAAAAAAATTATACTATATCAAGCAAATACATTTTAACATTTGCAAATCTGTTATGATAATTCATCATGTTAACATAAAATTCACCATGTTAACCTAACAAGGAAGAAAATTCAACACACACTTGCAGTTAAAAAATCTTTTCAAACTAGAAATAAAAGGGAAGTGATGAACAGCATCTGCAGAAAACTTTGTAGCCAGCATTAAATGTATCATTCATTATTGAAAACTTTCCACCTGGGGTCAGAGAAAAAGATTGATAATTTATAATATCACCTTTCTTCATTATACTAGAGAAAAACTATATAAAGATTGAAAATGAAGCAATAGTTTTAATTGATTAAAGACAATTATTGTGTACCTGGAAAATCTAAAGTAATTTCAAAACTATATTAGAATTAGTAAGTAAATTTAGTAAAATAGCAGAATGTAATAACAATATACACTTCCATTTCTATAAACCAACAATATACAGAAAATAAAATAGACACTATTAAATACATAGTTGTAAATTTAAAAATGATGCACAGGATTTCTACAATCAATGCTACATCTACCTAAATCTAGAAATGAACCACATCCTTATGTTGTATATTGTAGATTACAAGACTCTGTAAAATTGTCAATTATTACAAATCTATAATTTTAATTCAGTCCTAATCTAAATTTAATCAGCTGAATCTAAAATGTGCATTAAATTACTTGAAAAGCTCAAGTAATCTAGAAGGAAATTTGGAGAATTTATAACACCAATTATTAAGACATGTTACAAATCTATAGTAAATAACATTTGTGATATTGGGGAAAATGTCAACAAATAGACTAGTCACACGGAGTAGAGAGTTCAAAAACAGATGTATTATGTGCGCTTATCTAATGTATGACAAAACTGTTACTGTAGTGCAGTAGAAAAAAGGATTTTTTTCTTTCAATAAAGGGTTCTTTGTCAACTAGACATACTTAAAAATGAAGAAAGTATCTTGGTTCCTATCTCACACAATTTGACAAAAATTATTTCAAGATGAATTATAGTTTTGAATGTGAAATGTACATTATAAAGCTTTTAGAAAACCAGGGGACTATGATATTTAGGGAGGAAAAGATGAAAACATAAAATCCAACTGTAAATGATTTTTTAAAAAATTACATTGAATTACAATATAATTGAGGAGTTCTATTTCTCAAAAGAGAGTGAAATAACAGACAAGAAAAATAAGATATTTGCCAAATCTATTCTACAAATACTGGGATCCAGAATACATAATTTTTAAAAAATTAGTTTCTATAAATCAATGAGAAAATTTGAATATTTCAATTTAAAAATGGGCAACAGATTTAAATAGACACATTAAAAAAAGATAGCTAAAATGTTAACTAACATATTAGAAGGTGCTGAACTTCAGTATTCATAAAAGTAATAAAAACTAAAACCACATGTCATATGCTACTACATATTGAAATGGCGTCATTCAACTGGGGTAAATACCCAAGAATCGTTGTCTCATGGCCACAGAAAACTAGGATGTAGACACACAGGAGTGAGGTTAAAAGCTGAAGTTCAATAGGGGAAAGAAAGAGAATAGCTCTCTGCTAGAGAGTGGGGTCCTGGAAAAATGGGTTGCTGGTTCCATGGTGAAATGCAGGGTATTTATAGATGAGCTTGAGGAGGTGGTGTCAGATTTACATAGGGTGTGAAGATTGGTCAGACCAGGCATGCTATTTGCATAAGGCATGATAACCTGGTTAGGACTAGGTGTGCCATTTGCACTGGGTGCACATTTTTGACTGCCCCAACCCTAATCTTTTATTATGCAGATGGCGCCATGTTGCCCATTTCTTTACTATAAACAAAATGAAAAAAGGGAACATGGAAGCTCCATGTTGAACACGTCTGAACTTTAGCTTGCCCTTTTCTATTGGCACAGCTGCCAGCATTTGCCTGTGCAAACTTCCAGCTTGCTTATCTATGTTTGCAGCTCAATTTCTAGGCTGCTCTTTGTTAGAAAAGAAATGATTTAGGGGCTGCTTTTGTTAAAAGGGAAGCCTTGCCGAGGACTCTTTTACCCTCACTGTCTTGCCTAAATAATGTCTTTCTAGCTCCTGTATCAATATCCTCAAGACAAAGTTTTTAAAAATATATAGAAAAGACCTATTGTTGAATAGAATGCAGAGTGCCTAGAAATCTAATATGCTATTCTTGAAAATTCATAGTAGTGAAAAGAATTTAGAACACTGGTAATATTGATTATGTTAAACATAGCCATAATGACCCAGTGACTCCACAGAATGTGGAACAATACTAGAAATATGTACATAGGTTTATCAAAAGTTGTGTACAAGAATGTTTATGGCAAACTACTAATAGTAGCCCCCAGGTGGAAAAAAGGAAACCTAAATATCACCATTACTAAATTCTAGTACTGTTCAGCAATGAGAATGAATAAGCTGTGGCTAGATAGAAAAACATAAACTAAATTTACAAAGAGGTAAGATAGAAAATACATACTGTGTGACTCAATGTATACAAACTTGAAAACTAGGTATACTTAAAATAGACCTTTTTTTTTTTTTTTTTTTTTTGAGACCGAGTTTCACTCTATCACCTAGGCTGGAGCGCAATTTCAGCTCACTGCAACTTTCACCTCCTGGGTTCAAGCAATTCTCCTGTCTGAGCTTCCTGAGTAGCTGGGGATTGCAGGTGCATATCACCAGCTAATTATTTTTTTCTTTATTTTTGTAGTTCTAGTAGAGACGAGGTTTCACCATGTTGGCCAGGCTGGTCTCTAACTCCTGACCTCAAGTGATCCACCCACTTCAGTCTCCCAAAGTGCTGGGATTACAGACATGAGCCACTGTGCCCAGCCTAAATAGTAAATCTTTAATAAAGTTTTCCTAAAATAGGAGGATTTTACTTACAAAGTCACATACGGTAAGTGGCACTTGAGTTTAAATTTGAAATTTGAGTACAAGTTAATTAAATGAAATTGAGAGGGAGGACATTTTTGAGAGAAGGAATGACATATTTTACAAGTAGAGGCATTGACTGCCTTTTTTCTGGGCTATCTTCTCAAGGATGTTTATATGATACATAGTCTTGGTAGATAAAGATCGTGTTTCCTCTCTGAGCAGAGTAGGTGTGCTTAATGCCCATTATAAGATTTTTTTTTTCAGAGTTTCTTTCCTGTAATGCAGCCCACTGTATATGCAAACATCATTCTTTGTGTCTTTCTTGTAAGAATTGAGGCTTGAGAACGTTACGCTAAAATGATGATATTGCTATTGCTGTGAGTAAAAAATTGTCCTTAATATCTGACCCAGTAGTCTCATATCTTCTACCAGCACCCATGAAACTGTGAAGGACTAATTTATTAGCTTGCAAATAGGATACAATTGTAGACTCGTCATGTTCTAGACAATTAATAATTGCTGCCATCTTATATTTTGATTGAAAAAAAATTCTCCCTTATATTAGTATTTTTGAGTTTATGTGCATGATTAAAAATCACATTTATTGTTTATAACTGTTAATTGAAGTTTTACTTTATGACTCTAAACAAATGGATATTTTAAGAAAATATAAGAATATTTTCAGAGCACTAAAAGCAACATAGTTTAGAATTAAATATGCTGAGGAGCATGTAGATAATGATGAAAGAATTTTGTTATAGCAGCTATCTTTGAGTGAAATAATACAAAAGAAGCTTACATCTGTTATCTATCTATCTATCTATCTATCTATCTATCTATCTATCTATCTATCTATCTATCTATTTTGAGACGGAATTTCGCTCCTGTTACCCAGGCTGGAGTGCAATGGCGCGATCTCGGCTCACCGCAAACTCCGCCTCCTGGGTTCAGGCAATTCTCCTGCCTCAGCCTCCTGAGTAGCTGAGATTATAGGCACGTGCCACCATGCCCAGCTAATTTTTTGTATTTTTAGTAGAGACGGGGTTTCACCATGTTGACCAGGATGGTCTCGATCTCTTGACCTCATGATCCACCCGCCTCGGCCTCCCAAAGTGCTGGGATTACAGGCGCGAGCCACCGCGCCCGGCCCTGTTATCAATATTTTTAACTTAATCAGAAAAATATATGCTTCTAATCTCATATATATTAAAATTAATAAATATAAATACTCATGAGAATGATATCATCTCATTTTTATTTGATAATTACAAGCAGTTAATTAATTTTAAACAATTATATAGCTCATTTTGACCAAGATATATTTGTTAAATGTATTGTTAGCCAAAGGTTGTTTGTTTTTAAACAAGACTAACAATTTTTTTTCTTAAAACAGTCTAGAGTAATTCATTTGGAAAGTCTGAGGTTTATGTGATTTTGTAATTCAGTAATATCCTACAATGGTTAATAATATTCAGTAGAATGCAAATAGGAAGATACTTCATAAGTAGTGAAAGAAAATTGCAATGAAATGTATAAGTAGATGACAACCTCAAATATTTTCAAACAAGAATGTTCATATTACTTTAATGTACTTTTGGATTAAAGAAAAACCAGAAATGATCCTAAATAAGAGGCTTTGTGAGCTGGAAATGACTTGAATATTTTAAAGTTTTTTTGTTTTTTTTTTTTAAAGAACACATGACATCTCATATGTGGCCCACAAGGCCTAGGATATTTACTAATTGTAAATACAGAAAATGTTTGCTTACCCCCATCAAATAGTGTTAAGATCATTACTATTAACATCAGTAAAACTTTGGTTAGTATTCTAGACCTGTCACTGACTTGCCTAGAAAACTTGCAGACAATAGCTTGACCATATGTGGCGGTGACCGAGAAGCACGCTAAACTAAAGCTAAGTGTATCCCCTATTCAACTTCCTCTTGACAGATCTCAAGTATTCCTGCGATCATTTTGACGACATTCTACACCAGGTGAAGTGTGACAAAGATTAAGTGAGAATGAAAAGTCATGACCCTCTTAAGCAATTACGGTAAAAGTAACTTACTTCTGTGAATTTTCTAAAAACGTGTAGTTATGTGAACCCACTGCATGGTCATGTGAACACACTGCTGAGCCTCTTCCAGGGCGTAGGAAAGGACCTACTCAAATGAGCACCCCTGAAGCTTAAATTTTATTTGCTTGCCGTTTCATGATTCACACACCTCATGTGCATGCACATGCACACACCTATACACACACAGAAACTAATTGCACAGGTATAAACAATAGTTTTGTGCTTACATATTGTTTTGCTGTAATGAAACTCAGACTAGTAAATTATTATCTATAACAAGTGAATAAAAAGCTATCACCTTTAAATTAATTCTTTAATTGAGTGATTCTTTACAATCAGTCTGCAATTTCAAATTTATTTCTAGTTTGGAGAAGTGGAATGAGAGAAGAAAAGAGGAAAATTTTCTGAAGTATCAGCCAGAATCTGGGTTCCTGTACAACACTAGCTATGGAACTAACTGGCTGTGTGCCCAATAAAACAGAATGGGTGACTTTTAATGGCCTGAAGCTCTCTTGGAAGTGGCCATTAAGAACAGCCCATTTTGCAAGTCCCATTTGCCTATGTTTCTAACAGTCTTTGGAACCCAGCCCATCGGAACTCTGTAAAGTATGAACATGCCGTGGTTTTAAAGAAATGTGGCCCAAAGTGAATCAGCTCCACAAAGGGATTATTCTAAAAGCCCAAGAATGTCTTTTCCCCTAATGAATAAGTTAGTGGAGCAGTTGATGTGAAAGTTAAGGTAAGGTAAGCCAGTCAATAAAATATGTAATTCAAGAGGCATGTGTTTCAATGCTACTTCTGTAGCTATCAGCTTGGGGAAAGGTGGGTGAGTCACTTAACCTTTCTAAGTTTCAGTTTCTTTATTTTATATTTATATTTGTTATCACTAAGATCTTTATGGCTATAAAGTTTCATTTTTCATACTGTGGAATCTCTGTTAACTGTCTTTACTTATAAAGGAAAATCAAATATTGTTATTCTCTACTTGCAGTCTCTGTGTGCTATTGAAAAGTGTAGTTTCAAGGTTAAAATAACAGGCGCCTTGCAGTTTTTTAACCATTGTGGTTAAATATGTAATTGGTAAAATGAAAATTAATATCGATTTCACAATTTGTTGAAATATAATGAAGCAAACTCAGTAAGCGTAGCTTAGTCTCTTCTGAAACCTTTTATTGCAATTTCTACATTCACATCAGTCCTACAGGGTGGGTACTGCTCTTGAGGAGGAAGCCAGCAGTTTGGAGAGTAAATTAAATTATGGGTTATGGTATTAGGAATGCAATTATGGCCATGCATATAAGTCATTTCTTGGGATCTGCCTTTTATCAGTATTATATGCGATACTCCTACAACCAACCGCACATGCATGTTGATTTGTGTACATTTATTTTTGTTGCTTTGTTTTGTTTTTTTTGAGACGGTGTCTTGCTCTGTTGTCCAGGCTAGAGTGCAGTGGCATAATCTCGGCTCACTGCAACCTCCGCCTCCCAGGTTCAAATGATTCTCCTGCTACAGCCTCCTGAGTAGCTGAGACTACAGGAGCGTGCCACCACGCCCTGCTAATTTTTTTTTTTTTTTGTATTTTTAGTAGAGATGGGGTTTCACTGTGTTAGCCAGGATGGTCTCCATCTCCTGACCTCATGATCCGCCCACGTCGGCCTTCCAAAGTGCCAAGATTACAGGCATGAGCCACTGTGCCCAGCCTCGTGTGCCCTTTCAACTATTTCTGTACCTGGTAGGAAACACATAAAGGTAATTGATCAACCACTTAAAATCAAAATGGATATTCAGTTGTTATTTTTACTTTTTTTTTTCTATTCAAGGCTTCAAAAGACATTAAGAAACATGCTCTATTGTTGGCATAAATATTGTATACCAAATTTTGGAGAAATCTATTAAAAAATTCAAGAGAACAATATGAAACCCTATATTTAGCCTTTTTTCATTAACATAAAATATACTTGGCTACAGTCGGTTCTGTTACAATTGACTTTTTAATGTGAATGTAAACTTAATTGTATATTAAATTAATATAAAAATGTTCTTGTCATAGTTTTATGAGTTATTGATGATCACCACATGAAGCAGAATCAGCTAATTGGTATTATTTCAAGTTAAGTTAAAAATGAGGACAGGTTAGTGTAGTATTATTTTGTGATTTTTTTTTCCTGCATATTTAGGAAAATGACCTTTCCCCTTATGCATAAAAAAATGGTTTCACGAGACTTAAGATATAATTGAAAATCATAAAATGTGGATGAATTTGGTTTGATGGTCTTAGAGGATACCTCTGACTTTCAGTAAGTTAAGTTTATTATTGGTATTTTCTGATGAACTCTGAATATAAACAAATATCTATATAACAAGAAAGCATCAAAATATATTTTGTTCTTATAAGTCTTCACAAATCTGTGTAATGTTTTTTGCAAGAACATTTTCTGTGTAGCATGAAAACATAGCATGATGGCTTCCTTGTGTTAGTTCCCATTTTGTCAGAAGAATCAAGTAACTGCCAAGACCACATTGGTGGGCTTATGAAGGGTGATATCCCACACTCCCCACCCATAGTGAGTCATTCAATGGTGAGGTTCATGAGGGTGGAAAAAGTCTCAGAGTTCTGAGGCCTCTTGAAAGCAAACATACTTTGAAAGTGCAAGTCTGCTGTCCTACAGATGATCCTAAATTTGCAAGGATTCAGTGCCATGTGGTTAAGACATCTTGAACTCATTATTGGAAAACTTGAAAAAAATTAGAATGGTTTCTGCTAATACTATTTTTTAAAAAAACTATGATTGACTATATGATTGCCTGTGTTTGTATAGCCATTTGATTTTGGTAATTTTTAAAGTAGTCTAAAAGAGAAAACATAGATTCTATTTTACAATAGGAATGTAAAATTCCTAAGGGCTCTATACCCTATGAACTTTACATGCACTGAAATTCCATCTAGAGAAATGGCATTTAGGAGAAAATGTCAAGTGCACAAATCTGTATCCTTTTGTCTTTTTTTATTCTGTGTATTTCTGTGTGTGTATGTAATTTCTGCTATAAATCAGAAACTGTGATAATCTGTATTTTTCCCATGATTTGTTACTCTTAAGCAAAATAGCAGGAGAGAAATGAATTTATTTTAATTTCAAGCCATTTTAAGATTTACTTCTCCATAGCATGGGGAAAAAAAGTATTAATTACTTTGGAGAATTAATATATTATAAAGACACATACATGCACATGTATGTTCATTGCAACACTATTTACAATAGCAAAGATCTGTAATTAACCTAAATGCCCATCAATAGTACACTGGATAAATAAAATGTGATACAGATACACCATGAATACTATGAAGCTATAAAAAAAAGAGTGAAATCTCCTCCTTTGCAGGAATATGTATGGATCTGGAGGACAATATCCTTAGCAAACCAGTGCTGGAAGAGAAAAACCAAGTATCACATGTTCTAACTTACATATAGGTGGGAGCTAAATGATGAGAACGCATGAACACAAACAGAGGAACAACACACGCTGGGGCATACCTGAGGTGGAGGGTGGAAGATGGGAGAGAACCAGGAAAAATAACTGATGGGTGCTAGGCTTTGTTTCTGGTTGACAAAATATTCTGTGCAAGAAACCCCCACGACATGAGTTTGCCTATAAAATAAATCTGTACATGTACTCCTAAACTTCAAGATTTAAGAAAAGAAAGATTATGTAGAAAACCCAAAGGAATCTGTAAAAAGTGTACTAGAGCTAAGTGATTTTAATAAGATTTTAATACACAAATTCAAATGTCGTTCTATATATTAATAAAAAATAATGTTCATTAAGTTGATTGAAAATCTAAAGCAGAAGGAATATATAAAACATTCGCAATAGAATTGCGAAAAAATTGCTTTAAATATAGAGTTTCCTGTTACATTGATTACTCTGTCCTAGGCTAGCGTCCTTCTTTATCTAAATTCTGAAATACTAGCTATTTTTTCTAAATTACTTTATACATACTATTACAATGCATACATAAATCTTTAACTTCGGGAGTTTGAAATACACTGGAACATACATTATATGAGTTTCAGGACTGTTTACCTCTATATTGCCAGCATTTAGCACAGGGCTTCACACATAGTAAACACTCAGTCTTGTTAAATGAATGAATGAACAAATGAATGAATGAAAGAATTGTTCCCAAAAATACCCATCAGTTGCTCGATTTGTCCAGAATCATTAAAAAACATTTTTTTCCTGATAATTATGGCAGAAATATTTTAGTTCAATTTGGTTGGCAATCATATTTGAGTTTCCAGTACCAATATCCTACTCTCTAAAATGTAATATAAGTAATATCTATAACCTAGTGTTCATTATCCATGAAGTATAAATAATGTTTTCAAAATTGTTGGGAAATACCCAGTGGATATGTCTTCAGAATTACTTTAGATAGAACTCAAGACATATTAAGTGTGCATAGTAAGTACACGTCCTTCTTTATTTTGTCCTGTGCCCCCTTGGGTTGTTGCCTGGAGGGTTCCCAAAGCAATTTCAAATTCCAGCATGCAGAATTTTATGTGAAACTTACCTAGGACAAAGGCTGCTTTTATTTTTTCAATGATCACTTTCTTTCATGGCTTGGCACATAAAAGATGTAGACTTTCTCGCTCTATTCTGAATAATGGATTTTAAAACCATATTAGACATCTCCAACATAATATAAACTGAGGGAGTATGTGGTAGAATATCTTAGGAATGTCCTGCCAATAAACACAAATAATTAATCAGCCCACACTTTTTTGTTGTTTGCCTAATTTGCTCCCATGAGATACAGCAGTAGTAAAATTCATTCATCCAACATTCTTTAATACTTGCCAGATAAGAAGGGCTACTTGCCCCCACTTCAGTGACAGGTTGATAGTTTTATTTTGGACATATCTGTATAAATCCAAGAGCTCAGGATCAGTGCAATTTTTACTTGGGAGATCTTTGGCAGAAAGTGCTATACCCTTACCTGGCAGGAGTAGTGAGGGTGGGGATTATTCCTTCATTTTTACTTGTGGTTAATTCAATCTGATAGAAAATAGCTGCAGAGCACAAGTAAGAAGGAATATATACAGAATTTACAAGGAAGAAAAGTAAAATTGATGTTAAAATTAACTTCACCTCAACATCTAAAGCGAAGTCTTATTATCATGTGTACCTTAAGGACATATTCCCCAAACTTCTCAGCGATTTCTGAGGGGATCTCCACTTACATCTGAACTTCCTTTTTCTCTGTAGCCCCCGATATAGGCTTGCACCTTCTGGCTTGACTGCTTCTCTGATGCTGTGAACTCTACATTCAAGTTTCAAGCCAATAGAGCTCCAATCATACAATTTCTCTGTATCACATTAGCGATGTTCTCTACGCTTAAAGGAAGAAGAATTAACTCCACCCCTCCTACACTGGAGTATATTTCTCTCTCAAGACAACCCTCAATTTACCTTCTATTTCGTGATGTTTCCACATCTACTGTGCATTTTGCATAACAGCAGCCACAGATGGTTGCATCTATCATTGCTTTGTATTGTCTAGCTCAACCACCACCACACCCAATTGTACCATGCCATTCTACTCCAGTGACCAGATGTCAGATGGGCACCAAGGTGTCTGGAAGCCATCCACAGATTGACCAGTATATGCCATAGCCTGGTGCATGTGCAAGAGGCCAACAAAATCAGTATGGCTATAGGGCCATATTTGGTTGACTTCTGATACAGAACATGAAAAACTGAGCAGAGATGGGATGAGGATTACACATCATGCAAAATACTGAATTTGATCAAGGATGAGACTTTGAGTTGTTTCTATTTGAAGAAGGACTGCGTGTGTTTAATTTTGACATTAGCATTTGTAGCATAATATATGAGCAAAGGATGGATTGTGGTGGGCATTTTTTTCTGGATTCTTCCCAAACATCAAACATCATTCAGTCTGCATTTGAATGCTAGATCTGAAGAAAATCTGAACACCTAAAATCGAGATATCCACATAAGTCATACTTTGAGTCTACCCTGATAATTTCTCAAGTACCTCATAGGATAGATAGAAGCTAAAATATAAAAGGCTTAGCTATTTTTAAAAAATACTTAAATTCTCCAAACACCAGAATTCTTTAACTTCACAGTAATACAGATTAAAGCTAAAATGTCAAAGATACAGCTAAAATAACAAAAAAGACAAGTATCTTTGGGAACCAGAAATGGTCCAGAAAGAGTTTTAGAAAATATATGAATCTATGGTTATTCTAGGATCTGGGTGGAGAAGCAGGCAGAGAACCAGCTGAATAATATTAACTTTTTGATATGCCATTTTGCATACCAGTCTCACATTCAGCCTGGTAACAGGATGGGTGCAATTGTTCCTGGCATCACATCTAACATTCACATGGGACTATATTAAGAATATGAAAAAACAAGAGGACCACCTAGGTCTCCTCCAGACAATTTTTCTGGAATGCATCCACATAGACTTCCCTATATATCCTATTGGCCAGAATTGTGCTCTAGATCCGTTCCTTACCTGATCACTGTGAAGGCAGAGGGAATTGCCACAGCTGGAAGAGGAAAAACAACTGGTGCAATATGGATGTTTGGGAAGAAACCAGCAAAAATGCCCATCATGATCCATCCTTTGCTTAGATATTATGTTAAAAATGCTGATGTCAAAATTAAACACACTCAGCTCCGTCCTTCTTCAAACAGAAACAACTCAAAATCTCATCTTTGATCAAATTCAGTATTTTGCATGATATGTAATCCTCATCACATCTCTGCTCAGCTTTTCATGTTTTATATCAGAGGTCAGCAAAATATGACCCTATAGCCAAATCTGGCCTGCTGTCTGTTTTTGTATGGTCCACAAGCTACTGTGTGTGTGTGTGTGTGTGTTTACAATTTTAAATGTTTACATTTAAAACAAGGATAAATAATATTCTTTGTTTTTCCTCTTGTCCTGGAAATTCTAAAATATTTATCATATGGTCCTTTGCAGAAAATGTTTGCCAACCCCTCTGCAATGGGACTTTGAATGGAAAGATGACTTTTCAACCCCAATATAACCAATATACAATGATACATAATTTAAAAAATGTGTTTCTATAAAGGGATTGTTGTGTAACAAACTTACATCAATTTTGTTCCCATATTGGTCTTTGTAAGGGTGGTGGCCAATGCTCCTTGGACTGTCCTGCGTATTCTTCCTTTCTCCTTATGTGGCCTTACATTAACTGAGGTCATGGAAGCATGAAATCTAAAAATCCTAACATGGCTTCCAAGGGTAGATCTTATTTGTTTCAGTAGAACAAAACTTGCTTTTCTGATTGTTTATCCAATTTTCCTTCTGCCTCTGGGCAAAATGAAGAAAAAAAAAGATGTAACTGTTTTCCAAAGACCAGCACTTCATCCATGAGAGAATGTCAAGATTATAGGCATGATCTATAGAAGATAATGAGTTAATACTTGTATTTTTTTAACTCACATTTGAAACTCAGTTTCCCTATTTAAACAATGGAAATCATAATATTGGCTTCTCAAATTTATGTATTTGATTTTTCATAAACACAGAAGAAATGAACGTGTTTTTTCTTGTTGTTCTCCATGATTTGCTTTTTCATAAATATAGGAGAAATGTACCATTTTTTCTTTAGTTATCCACCCAGTGGTTTATATTAAGGTAGTCTGATTCTAAAAAATTCACAAGTTTGAGAAAAATATTCCCTCCGAAGTTCTCTCTGTCTGTATTTACTGAGTTGGTAGAAAACCTATTATTTTAAAGTATATCACGAGATTGAATTATTCTGAGTAACTTCTAAGAGAACTTTAATCTGCCATGGCTGGAAATCTCATCTTTGTTCTTGTTATTGCTACCACTCAGAGATATGAATAGCTAGATCTCCAATACTTTTCAGTCATCATTTTAGGATATTTTAAAAGGGCAAACACACACAGGACATTTTCATAGATGTTATTTTAAGTCTTGAAGGAGCTTTTACTGATATGTGGTATGTTTTTAAGCCATATGCATGAATAATTAATAGATCAGCTTTAAGTCAGCTAATTTCTCATAGTCAGAAAACATGAAACAAACTTGCTGCAAACATAGGAATTTTAATGATGAGAGAAAAAATATTTTTTTAAGCCTTGCTCTGGCAAATCCAGGAAATACAATCTTCAAGTATCATGGATTTCTTTGAAAATATAATTATGGTAGAGCTTGTCATTTACTGCTTTTCTAATAATTTCAACCTATTTATTTTCTATTTCATATAATTAAAATGATCTCATTTTTAGTATTGTTATATAGATTAATTTACATATTATATTTGATTTACATGAATTGTAAATGAGAAGAAACCATCATAGCATTATAAAACTGAGTAGAGATGCAAATATAATCCACAAAGTTTCCTATAACTTGAATATGGTTGGAAACTTTTACTTAAGTTTTGGATTGACATTCATTTTCCTAATTTAAGGGAGACAGTATTCTACAACTTCTATTTTCCATTTATTAATTATAATAATTTTCACCTTTGAAACATTAATACTGTTAATCATATTTAGTAGAACTTCTAAAATAGAACAATTTTTGCTTTCCTGGAATTATTGGCACTTATATATTTTTTTGTATTGTTAGACCTGTGGTGGATAATCTATTCAGAATTTTAACGCTACCGTATGTGAAACTGATCTTCCTTATTTTGAAGAATGGCTAAATCAGAGGGAGTATTTGATTGGGATTTCTAAAAACCAACAAGATGTGGATCACATGCAAATGCTGCAGGAGAATCAAGTAAGGAAGTTAAGAGTGCTGTGGCTCACATCTGTAATCCCAGCACTTAGGGAGGCCAAGTTGGGCTAGTCACGAGGTCAGGAGTTCAGGATCAGCCCGGCCAACATGGTGAAACCTCATCTTCACTAAAATTATGAAAATTTGCTAGGCATAGTGGCAGGCAAGCACCTGTAATCCCAGTTACTCAGGAGTCTGAGGCAGAAGAATCGCTTGAACCCAGGAGGTGGCGGTTGCAGTGAGCCAAGATCGCACCACTGCACTCCAGCCCAGGTGACAGAGTGAGACTCTGTCTCAAAAACAAAAATAAAAATAAAAGAAAGAGAAAGAAATGAAACAAAGGTGAGATTTCTTTTATTTGTTTTGTTTCTTTGTTTTTGTCAAATTCCCATTCTCAGCCCAATCCCACCAAGAGCTCTGAGTGTAAATCACAATGCAGAGTATGTTCCTTTTAAGAGCAAGGGAGCTAGCTTGCTTTCCAGAGTCAATCAGCTAATGACCAGGGGGCTGCCCAGGAAGAACTGAGTGCAGGTAACCTTCCAGGAATTTCTGATCCTAATAGATCTAGTAGCCCAAAAAGTCCTCTGAAGAATGTGGTAGAAGCCAGCTGTTAGTGGCAAACACACAAAGCTGGTAAATGTATCTCAGGGGATGTGGGTGGAATACCAATGGTGTCCAATGCAGTGATGAATTTCAAAAGAGAAAGCTACACGTATTTTTAGATTGACCAATTTAAAGCATGCATTAAATCACAAGAATTAAATTTGGCCCAGAGCAAGTAAATTTGATCACTAATTATCTTGAGTCCACTTTCTGAAGTTAATCCCTAAGATTATGTGTATTATCTCCGCATTTAGCCAAATCAAATTTTCCCTACCCCCAGAGTATGTTAATAGAATTGTTCTAGGAAATCCCAAACATAAAAGATATGCCAAATCAAGAGTGTACAAAGCTATTGGTTTCACATGTGAAAAAGAGATTTTGAGCAATAATTTAAAAATGATATTGATTACCTTGGATTTTTTTTCTCAGTTTGTTCATTATTAGCTCAAATAGCATTTGATGCAGCATGGAAGTTTTATAATGTCTTCTAGAAGGAACTAAATGGATTTAAGCACAGGCATTTTTTTAAATACTTTCAGTTCTGGATACATATGCAGAATGTGTAGGTATGCTACATAGGTATACATGTGCCATGGTGGTTTGCTGCACCCATCAATCCATCATCTACATTAGGTATTTCTCCTAATGCCATCCCTTCCCTAGCTAGCCCCCACACCCTGACAGGCCCTAGTGTGTGATGTTCCCCTCCTTGTGTCCATGTGTTCTCATTGTTCAATTCCCACTTATGAGTGAGAACGTGTAGTGTTTGATTTACTGTTCCTGTGTTAGTTTGCTGAGAATGATGGTTTCCAGCTTCATCCATGTTCCTGCAAAGAACATGAACTCATTTTTTTTTTATGGCTGCATAGTATTTTATGGTGTATATGTACCTCATTTTCTTTATCCAGTCTATCATTGACGGGCATTTGGGTTGGTTCCAAGTCTTTGCTATTGTGAATAGAAGCACAGGCATTTTTTAAGGCCTCTAAAATTAGTAGAAGATTTCTTCTTTTAAAGAAAAAATTATGTAAGAGTGATTAAATTTTAATGTAATAAATAAATATGGTTTCTGTTTGATAATCTATGATTGTGTTTTTAGGTTTGGTGTTAACCACAAAATTTTTTAAAAGATGATGTCTATCAGCAAGTATAAGATTTTGCCAATATTTAATATGTAATTTTGAATTGTCTTGTTAAATGCATTAATGTATGTAAAACACTTAGTGGAGTATTGACCAGAGTGTAGTCTCATTTCATATGACTGGGTTCTCCTTACCTTCATATTTTAATCATATTAGCATTATTAAATAATAGCTACATCGTTAAGAGAATCTATTGGCATTCTTCAATTAAGAAAGGCTCTTCAGTCTGTAATTCTGCCTTAAGTAACGTTTGGTCTTATACATACAATAATATAATTTTCCGAGGTCTTCTGATGTATAAAATAATGTCATTATTTAGTCAATTATTTGATTATTTTTAGTGAGAGCACTCTAATTCTTAAAATGAGCGTATAACTGGAAGAGGATTTATTCATTTCTTAGAGTTGTTCTTTTCCTAAAACTATGAGCCGATATCCCCAAACTGTCCTTGGGACATCTGATGTCCTGGCCACTACTCTGCCCCGATACTGGCAGCTTCTGTGGGACTGGCTCCCCCAACACCCCTGCACATCATCTTTTTTGCTAAGTCATGTCTTCTACCTGGCACCAAATCTGAGCATCAAGGTAGTGATGTGACAGGATCACTCAGGTTTCTGATGCTGGTTCTGCTTCTCTCTCATTTTTATTACTTCACTCCAATTTTTACATCATTTAGGATTACCTGGACTATTAGGGCTAATTCTGTATTGACATATTTAGACACAAACGTTGACTAATGTAGCTTCATTGGACTATTAGCTTTTGATTCTGTCCAAGAATTAGGGAATTGCCCATGATATCCTGTGACCAGAGGAACTTTTTGAAAACAAAAACAAAAACAGGTGTGTTACCTCATAGGTGTGTTAACATCCTCCTGACACTTTCCAAACTATTTCTTTTAGACCATAGAGATTTTAATTTTGATCTTCATTATGCAATGTGAACTGATCCCTTAGAACTAACTTTTGTCTAGAATAGAATCTCTATTATCTTCCAAAATTCTTGAACTGTGGGACACTGAGTAGAACTAATATACTTACCTCTCAGATGCCAGCAAGAGCAGTGAAATAGCCAACCCAGAAGAGCCAGTGGGAGTGGCTAAGAGCAAAGACATCAGGTTCATCAAAGGGCCTCCCACCTTTATTTTTTTTTTCCTGTCTCAAAGCAGCTATACAATATGAAAGGAATGTGTTAGACAAAACACAATTCTGCTTGGGCACAATGGCTCACGCCTGTAATTCCAACATTTTCGGAGGCCGAGGCCAGCAGATCACTTGAGGTCAGGAGTTGAAGACCAGCCTGGCCAACATGGGGAAACCCCATTCCTATGAAAAATATAAAAATTAGCCGGGCATGGTGGCACATACCTGTAATCCCAGCTACTCGGGAGGCTGAGGCAGCAGAATCACTCGGATCTGGGAGGTAGTGGTTGCTGTGAGCTGAGATTGTGCCACTGCACTCCAGCCTGGGTAACAGAGCAAGACACCATCTCAAAAAAAAAAAAAAAAAAAAACCGCCAGAAATAACTGATTTTCTCTTTGTCATCTAAAGAGAAAACAATACTTTTGGTCAGTTGCTAATGATCCAAAGCACTGTTAATCTTTACATATGTATATGTACATATATGTACAAATTTACATGTATATATATTTAAACCTTCACTATGTGTTAGCCATGCCAAGGACAAGATTTTGTAAAGCTTTCTGGAATGTTTTAAAGCTCCATGAATTATTATCTTTGTTTTAATTTATCATGTCATGATACTTGGTTTATCTGTCATTTTTTAACTAAAAAATATATGTGATGAGACAAAAATTAACTCCAGATGGCTTAAAGATTTAAACATAAGAACTAACACCATAAAAACCCTAGAAGAAAGCCTAGGCAAAACCATCTAGGACATAGGCATAGGCAAGGACTTCATGACTTAAACACCAAAAGCATTGGCAACAAAAGCCAAAATAGACAAATGGGACCTAATTAAACTCCAGAGCTTCTGCACAGCAAAAGAAACAATCATTAGATTGAACCAGCAACCAATGGAATGGAAAAAAAAATTTGCAATCTACCCATCTGACAAAGGGCAACTATCCAGAATCTACAAAGAACTTAAGCAGATTTACAAGAATAAAACAAACAAACCCATTCAAAAGTGGGCAAAGGATATGAACAGACACTTTTCAAAAGAAGAGATTTATGCGGCCAGCAAATGTGAAAAAATGCTCATCATCATTGGTCATTAGAGAAATGCCAAATCAAAACCACATTGAGATACCATCTCACGCCAGTTAGAATGGCGATCATTGAAAAATCAGGAGACAACAGATGCTGGAGAGGATGTGGAGAAATAGGAACACACTTTTACACTGTTGGTGGGAGTGTAAATTAGTTCAACCATTATGGAAGACAGTGTGGATTTCTCAAGGATCTAGAAATAGAAATTCCATTTGACCCGTCAATCCCATTACTGGGTATATATCCAAAGGATTATAAATCATTCTATTTTAAAGACACATGCACATGTATGTTCATTGCGGCACTATATATATATATATATATATATATATATATATATATATATATATGAATGATACAGATTTCTCCCATATGTAAGTGTCAGTGTTTGGGGGATAACATTTAAAAGGGAATTAATAAAATCACCTTTTATTTTTGAACTGTGTGTAGTTCTTTGTTCATATGAGCAATTCACAGCTACGGTACAAACTTGCCTTGAGCATGTTCACTTCTTAAAAAATTACGTAAAATTTATGAGATTTCATCTCTGTAAGAATAGACGATCAGTTTCTTTAAAATGCTTAACAACAAACTGCCAAACAGCCAACAGAGGCCTAAGGCCTAAGGAAGCATGGCAAGTTAATGTAATGTGGTTTCCTAGATGGAATCCTATGACAGAAAGCATACATTAGATAAAAACTAAAGGAATCAGAATAAAGCATGAGTTTTAGTTAATAATAATGTATCAATATTCATTCATTAATTGTAACATATGTGCTATATTTGTGCAAGATGTTAATACAAAAATTGCTTGTAACTATGCACATGAAACTCTTCGTGCTATAAATGTAATGTTCTGTAAAACTATAATTGCTCAAAAATAAACATTTCATTTTTTAAAAAGTCTCACAACCAAAGTCACTTTGAGATATTTAGGTAGTAAATGCCATATTTTAATTTTTAAAGATTTCATAATGGAATTGAGCTCATTACAAAATGCTTTTCTGTATTGTAGCTTCCTCTCTCAAGATTAAAGTTTATGTCTATGTTTTTTAGACAGAAGAAAGGATATCATAAACCCTTTTGCCATTAATGATAATTTCCTTTGAGCTTCCTTTTTTTTGACACCACTGTTCACTGCTAATTGAAACATTATTTTCTGGGATATCTACCCATGACCTGAACTTTTGCTGTTAGAAACTCCAGTGGAGATGACGGTTGTGGAAACAGCATAGCTCAATGAACAAGACTCGAATCCTGCTTTGGTCAGAACTAGTGGTGTACCTGAGGTACATTAATATACCATCTCTGCGAGGTTTTATGGTCTTCACCTCTACAATGAGGCTAACAGTAACTACTACCTCGTAAACATATTGCGAAGATTAAATCACATGACAGGGTTTAGAAAACTGTGTAGACAGTGACAATCACAGAGTAAAGACTATTACGATTTCTTCTTTGTGGCAGTGTTTAGAAAACATTTGCAGTAATCCCTGCTAATTATTTTACTTTAGCAGTTTTTTTGCTACAGAGTTTACAAAGAATTTATACTCTCACATTTGGAAAATTAAATTTTCATTAAATGTCATAAAATCAGCTTAAATATTGGCAAGTAGGCTATACAAATAATAAAAGTAAAAGGAGAAAGGAAATAATGTTAAGAAGAAAAAAGAATAAAAGGAAGAAGGAGGAAGTAGGAAAGATGTAATAAGCTTTTAGAGTGATCATCATTATGCATATAAAAATGCTTTATGTACATCAGCCTTTATAATCTTCCCAACATGCTTGTGAGCTAGGCTTGATTAATACTCCATTAAAGTTGACAATAGTATGACTAAAACAATTTCAACAACCTATTCAAAGACCAAAGCTAATGGTTGTTGGGACCAGAATTCAAACTCTACTGTGCTCAACACAGAGCCAAGGTGATATGGTTTGCTCTGTGTCCATCCCCAAATCTCCTCTCTAATTGTAATCCCCACTTGTCGAGAGAGGGACATGGTGGGAGGTGATTGGATCATGGGGGCCATTTCCCCCATGCTGTTCTCATGATACTGAGGGAGTTCTCTTGCGATCTGATGGTTTAAAAGTGGCAGTTTCCCTTGCTCTGTCTCTCTCTCCTGCTTTGCTGTGTTAAGACATACCTTGTTTCCCCCTTGCCTTCTACCATGATTGGAAGTTTTCTGAGGCCTCCCTAGCCATGCAGAACTGTGACTCAATTAAACTTTTTCTTTATAAGTCACCCAGTCTCAGGTATGGCTTTATAGCAGTGTGAAAATGAACTAATACGCAAGGGCTCCACTAACACACTGACTCAGTAAATGTATCCATCTTAGATCTTCTGTACAAGAATACTGTCTTCTTTGTATATACCAGGTCTACAATAATACCATGGATTTTGTTACTCTGAGAGTGGAAGCAGGCTCTCCTTCCCACACGTACCTTGAAATGAAACACTCATTACACTTACATGTATCATGGTGGTCTGTAACTGGAGAGATTTTCTTATAGTCAAATGTGTTTTCTAAACAGATCAAACATTTAAGCTATTAATACTGCCTCCCAGATTTTCAGCTCTTCATTGAATCTTAGTCTCGTAGTTCTTTCTCTTTCTGTTTTATGTAGAGCAATTTTGCTCCTTTCCTTTCCTTTTTGCTGCTGGAGTTTCAAACAAAAGTCAGTGAAAGTTAACTGAGAATATTTTAACACTCTTTTGGAAAGAAGTGCAGTCAGGCATAAGATTGTTAAAACATTTTGTAGCTTTGACTTCACTCTTTAAATGTGTAGTTTGAAGAATAAGCCTAGGGATTTTGTAATAAAATTCTTTGATATATTCATGCTGTGTTTTATTATTCATAACAAAAAGTATATCATCATTATGACTTGAATTTTTTCTCTGATTCTCCACTTCTTTTTCCTTGAAGAAGAGAGAGAAGACCTCATTGCACAACCATTTCAGATGTGAATGTAGATATTAGAGTGCTACATCTGTTTCATGTATTAGGGAGCTTCTCTTGGGTCTATAAATAAGATCTCCACCAGTTCCATTAAATCCCAAAGTATGAATGGGCTTTTTTATGTCAAACATGAACAAAATAGCATTTCCTGGGGTGTGGTAGGGAACACTGATACACTCTTGGAGCTGAACATGCTAGTAGATTTCCTATCTATGCCATTGGCTCTGATTTCTTTTCCCTTTGGAAAAAGAGTTAGAAACCAAGAGTTAGACTCTCTTTTCTTCCTGGAAATCCTCTTTATAACAGACTTGAAGTGGTTATTTGCCATTTATATGAAATACAAATGTGCGTATGTGTGTGTAAATATATGTTTTATTGGTAAAATAATCTTTTGGCTAAAGAAGTTTTAATGACCTGTTGAAGTTGGGAATTAGTACAAAATTCTTTTTAGGCATAGAAATCATAGAAGATATTTTTAAACATTACTAAATGATTTTTGTCTAAAAGGTTTAAAGGGTCCCTGGAAAAGAGTTTTCGATGTAGAATTAAACACATTAAAATGGGTTTGCAGATATTTATTTCTCTATATTTTTCTACATTTCGTTTCTCTATATTTTAATGGATCTACATGACTGAAAAAGTAGAATTCAAAATATTTGGTCTTGATTCATGTTCTACTTGTTATAATAGTAAAATTTTCATCATACTCCCTGAATAAGTAAATAGTATCCAAGTTAAAATATAAACTTGAGATTGTTATTAGGATTTAGATACATTTTTTTGCATTGCTAATATAATAAGCATATTTCTATGGGAAAGTTCAGAACTGGTGAGATCTACTCAAGACAAAGTCATATTTACTTTCTCCACCTGTGACCACAAAACGCAGATAATGCTTCCTAATGAATCCAAGCTATCTATTGCTTGTTACTGCTAGATTCCTGCCTTAGCAGTGAGAAGCATTGACTCCAGGATTCCAGGTCTCTAAGAAAGCTTCGGATAGGGGCTTTTTCTTGAGTTTATTGTTACTTCAAGCCACTGAACCTTACTCCCTCTTGTGGGCTCCTAGAGGTGCTAGAAAGAGCTACGCATGGTAGATATAGAAGATATATAATGGTCATTACCTTCCTAAAAGCTTTCTATGTAAAAAAGAAATCATATTTTTTCTCCCATAAAATAGGATATGTGCATTTCACACTCACCCTTCACTATTATTCAATTGATTATAAGAGAGCAGTATTTTACATAGAAAGTGTACTTGGCTTCACTGATTGGAGGAATTTTTGTATGCTCTGGTCTTCCCAGGTCCTTAGCACAACTGGATCTTCAGAGAATCGAAGAAAATCTTATTTAATACCATTTCATCTTTGAAAGAACATTCTATTTTTCTTTATGGTACTTCAAATCAATATAATGTTTCACTGATGTGTTACATTTTAATTCCATAGTTATATTATGTAAGTCTATGCCCATGTTGTTTTCATTGAATATATTTGTTCTATTCTTTCTTATGTAATAGCTAATGTTCTCATAATAAAATAAGTCTGCAGAGAATAATGCCACTAAACACCTAGTGATTAAACAGGACTAGTAGTTAAAATAATTATGAATATTTGGCAGATAATAGGGGAAAAATGAAGCCACATTCTAGAAACAAATATATGTTTGTCATGGTGAATGCTATATGTTTGTATTGAACTTTTTAGTTCCAAACCAAAAGACAAATCTCTTATTCTTTAATTGAAACTGAGCTGTATTGAAGTCAATAATTAGTTAATGACTGGGACCCCAGATGCAACTATCAATAGAGTATGAGGCAATTAAGAGAAGTTTCACGATTTATAGACAGTGTCAAGGTTCCATGAAATGTCATTCATTTGTATATTTCTGGGAGGTCAGACACATAATTCCTTTCACATATGGTGCATTTTATCAGTGTTGAATTTTTAGTGCATCAGATACAAATGGAGTCAGCTTGCATTAATGTGGCTCCTTAAATATTATTACTCAGCATGACTATATGATAAAAACTAATCTCTCTTTTTACTAAGCATATGGGCTTTTTTCTATGGAAAGCAGCTGTGGCTAATTCAGTCACATCTAAGAGTAACTCCCACCTGTCAAAAGTATTTGGATCCATTTATTCCAAAATTAGAACATTCTATTGACTTTTTTTCCTATCTAAAGCAAGCCGTAGTTCTGTTTTATGAAACCTAAGTTATTATAGTTTAATGTGTTATCATTATAATAGTTTTGTATTCACCAAATACAAAGAAAACAATTCAAGAAAAAGAAAATTATTTCATAAAAAGCAGTTACTACTTACTTTATACAAATACAAACATGTATATTATGTTTGTGCATGGATATATGCTTATGTTTATCAATTAGCATGCAAACTAATTTCTTCAAAATTGCTTAAAAACTGTTAAAGTCCACAAGTACTGCCTCCATTGAACCATGAGACACAGATGCACACTGCACATATCTGGGGCCAGACAAGTGGCTTCCACGAGGTACTTTCAGAATTTGGGGAGTTCAATGCATATAAACTCACTTCCCATAAGCCAGTGCCTCTTACATACTTACTTCACTGGTTCCAAGGTGGCTGGTTGAAAGATTCTCTACTTTACATCTAAGATCATGGAGTCCCTGTGTCTCAAGAACAAAGGATAGTAGAAATGAAAATGCAAATACTCATATACAAAATCTGCTATCTTACTCATACACTTCTCAGGGAGTTATTACCCTTTGGTGAGATTCCCCAGTCAGTCCTCTCATAGCTCTGCGGAGTGGAGAAGAAATGGAAAAGTGGAAAACTGTTATGGGGTTTTAGCAACATGGCTGGGGTCATGAATAGATGTGTATTGAAGTGTACCTCTATAAGTGAACAAGCTTCATGTCATTTTTGCCTAATGAGAGCTCAATAGAATCTGGTCACAACCTCAGCCACCATTGCTGCCTTGGGACAACATCTTGTCTTTTGTGTAGAATAATGTGTGGGCAATTTTACCATAATAGATGTCATTCAAAGGAGGGGCAACCAAAGCTGAATGCTACCTGCGTTACAGTCTTGGTTCAGTTTCCTAAACTCTTCACCAGAAAAATAAAATAGTGCAAATGATTAACTGCTGTTCCTAGCATACATACTTAACAGATATGTGTTGGATGTATAGTTCATACGCATACTAATAACTGACAATAGTTCTCGAAGAGCTAGAGTTTATTTATCATTACTGCAACCCCTGTGGAGAATACAAATGAAATAAAGAACAAGCCTTGACTATCCCTCTATCCCTACAGAGTTTGACTTATATATGTTGTGGCCTAGTGCATTCATTTCAATCCTGAGTGTGTTAAAAAAAAATATCCCATGGCAATCCTACCTTTGTGGTTTTTTTTTTTTTTTTTTGGAAAAAGAACAAACTAAACTAATAAATTAATAAATGGAGGAAGGTCATTTCAAAACAGTTAAACCAATTCCTAATAAGATACTTAATTTATTATTTTATTTATAAGCAAAAATAAGTTTAGTTGAATTTACATTTTAAAATAGTGCTTTATAAACTTTGAAATAACTAGGAATTTTCCTCTATTTTTTTACAATATTCTACAAGATATCGACTCAGCATGACTATATGATAAAAGCTGGAAAGGAAAAAAAGATCCCTACTTATTAGGAAACAGAGATGAGTGACCTAAGGCCTAAACTTCAAAGCAGTATCTTTGGAGTGTTTTCTAATTCACATTCATTGATAATTATCACTGAAGAAGTGCTATCACGTAATAATTTAGGAGTATTAGCTATATCTCATGTTCAACAATGTGAAAAACGCTGATTCTATTTTAATCTACAACACGTACATATTTTAAAATCTATATATTTGAAATTTATACGTCAAAATCATATGGATGAACATGTATAGTTTTATACACTATAGGTCATGGGGTTGACCAAATAATTCATAGCAAGAAAAATTGGTATTATTGAAAATAAGCTATTACTTATAATGTAAAAGAAAAAAATATCACAATCAATAAATAACCACAATCAATTCAAACTAACACAGGATGCACTGATAGCATATGATCATTTTTAAAATAGAGTAATTCCAACTATTTTTTTTCTACACACAGCCTGTATGGCAGTCAGAATTCTTAGAAGATTATGAAAATACTTAGGAACTCTTTGTGATGTGTTAAATTTTGTTATGACTACTAGAATTTAGCAACCTTTAAAAGATGGTCATGTATAGCTTTTAGTTGTGCATACAAACTTTAGCCTATTGACCTATTAATAATTTAACAATAGGATTTAGGACTTTGAGAGGGCTTTTGATCCCACTACCATTCGTACCCTGAAAACCACTTTATGGAGATGGTAGAATAATAATTCATGGTTCAGTGGGTGTAATTTATATGTTGGTATATGTCAGTCACAATATATTGAATTTTTTGTGACATTTTTCAGAGCAGTAACTATAAAAAAGTGAATTCTAGAGAAAAAAAGTGTTGAAGGAAAGTAAAATGTTTTATAGCTGGTACTGTTGTAGAGGAAAACCCTCTGTGCTTGATGTTTAGCAACTGAAACACAGTTTTGATTGATACTTCTTTTGGTCATCTTTTTATAAATGATAATGAGAAACCATAAAATAATTTTTAAAAAGAAAAGAGAGAAAATGACATTTGGACTTTCTTTCAGTAGTCAATTACGGGGAAGCTAAGGAAGGATGCCTTCCTGGGCAGAGGAAGTGATGTTGTCAATTGCCTGCTTTCTCTGAGACACCCCTCTTTCTGGAACTAGCAGAAAACAAGTAGGGACTAACCACTTTTGGCAAAACAACTGTCACAGCCAGAAAGAAAACAAAGGTCCCTACTTATAAGGATACAGAAAGAGATGAGTGACCTAAGGCCTAAACTTCAAAGCAGTATCTTTGGAGTGTTTTCTAAGGAAAATCAAGCAAGCTCTGAGTAAAATGACTTATTTATTTCCTTTTCCTGTCTCTGTGATTGTCAAACTTCAATATGTCTGAACATCATTTGAAGTGGCTTACTAAAATGCAAAGATGCTGGTATTTCGTTAATTGAGGCAGAATGCTCACACTTGCTCCCCAGATGATGCTACCAAGAGAGACATGTCGATGAGCTACATTTTGAGAAACGTTCCTGCCTCTCTCTACCCTCCTTCCTTGGGAGATCACCTCCCTCATACTTCACAGGGAAAACTGAAGCAATCAGAGTAGTTTCCTGAACTTCTTACTCTATAAAAATATTCTCATTTTCAGCCATCCATTCTTTCTAAGGGTCTAAGTAGGGGCAATGTGGCCTTTGTTCTGTTCAACACCAATCTTCTCTCCTCTCTCCCATCTACTCTTATTTTCAGAGGGTCACTAACATGAATCTGTGCTCTCTTGTTTTCTCTTTCCCATTTGTTGGTTTTCCATTGGCTTTTAAACATTCATCTCTTCCACCTCAACATTTCATCCCTTCATTATCCTTCTATTCATCTTTTAATCTCTCTCTGTCTCTCTGTTTCCTCTTGTACATTTGGTAAACAATTACCTACACTCATTGCCTCTGTTACTTTGCCATTCATTGACTCCTCATCCCCTATTTCCTGGCTTATGCCAATGAATCCTCTAAAACGCCTCTCTCTCACAAGACCTGTTGGCTCCATGTCAACACTGCATGGAAACTTTTCAGATCAAGCTTATTGAATTTCTTAAGTTTATCTCTCTTCTTTTCTTGACATACTGTCTTTCCTTGGCTTTCTTGGCATTTAAACAAAACGATTGTGCTTCTGTCTCTTTCAGAAGTCTTTCATTTTTTTTTCTGAGTCTCTTAGGCCAATTGTCTTCCTGTTACACAATTATTCAACATTGAGGATCCCCTTAAACTTTTTTTCACTGCTTGTTTTAAACCTTATTTCAACATGGTCTCATTAATACAGTTATGTCTATGCTGACAAGTCCCAAAGGTACATCCACTAGCTTGACTTGTTTTCTTAGTTCTCCGCCTAAATGTCTACTTACCATTCCTTACACATATATTACACAAATACCTCAAACTTAATAAGCACAAAATTACACTCATGATCTTTTCCCTGCTTTATAACTGTTAGTATTCAATATTTTGTTCCTCATTATATGACCAGAAGGTAGCAGTTGTTCAGGCAAGAATTCTGAGAGTCATCATTTACTTCTCTATTAATATAATCCCCCCATACAAATAATAAATGCTGTTAATGTAGATCATAAATATGTTTTTAATTTGCTTGTCTTTTATCTCTGCTCACACCATTGCCAGATAGGGCAACTCCATTTATTGACAGGATGATTATAACAATACTTTCATAACTGTCTACCTTATATCAATTATTGCCACCTTTCAACTTATTTTCTCTCTCTTTGACCAATGATCTTACAAACATGAAGTCTGTATGTGTCATTCTCTGGTTTTAAAAGGAAGTCATGAACTCAAGTGTGCCAAGACCCAGGCCAGCACATGAGTGAGTTGAGGATGGTTGAACTTGAGATTTTATGGTATCCTCTCTAAAGGGGCAACATTACTCAACTTTTGCTGATTGTTCCACATGGAAATACACAATAGTGTTTCCTGACCATCTATTTTTTTTCAAGAGAAGAGGGACTTATTTGTTCTTTTCTAACAATAACTGACAGGTTATTATTCGTTTAATATCTGCATTCCCTTCTGCACTCTCAGCACCATGAATGCTGGGGCCTCAGCTATCTTTTTCACTGCCTGGCACATAGCATGCATTCAGAAAATATTTTTTTTCAATAACTAAATGCATGAGTCAAATCAAGAGAAGAACAGAGGAGAAAGTCAATGATACTGCCTACAATGGCCAATATATTGGCTAATGTATCTGAATCCTTTTTTTGGTCTTTAGAACAATTTTTTTTATTGTTATCATACTTTAAGTTGTGGGGTACATGTACAGATGGTGCAGGTTTGTTACATAGGTCTACACGTGCTCTGGTGGTTTGCTACATCCATCCCCCCGTCATCTACATTAGGTGTTTATCTTAATGTTATCCCTCCCCAATCCCCCTACCCTCTGAACCCTCCAGAAGGCCCCAGTGTGTGATGTTTCCCTCCCTGTGTCCATGAGTTCTCATTGTTCAACAACTACTTATGAGTGAGAATATGCAGTGTTTGGTTTTCTGTTCTTGTGTCAGTTTGCTGAAAATGATGGTTTCCAGATTCATCCATGTCCTGCAAAGGGCATGAACTCATCCTTTTTAATGGCTGTATAGTATTCCATGGTGTATATGTGCCACATTTTCTTTATCCTGTCTATAATTTGTGGCATTTTTTTTAATTTTTAATTTTTTTCAGACAGGATCTTGTTCTGTCTCCCAGGCTAGAGTGCGATGGCACAATCATATCTCACTACAGCCTTGAACTCCTGGGCTCAGGTGATCCACCCACCTCAGTCTCTTAAATACATGGGACTACAGGAGTGAGACACTGTGCCCAGTTTTTATAGCTGTGTCTTGAAAAGTGAATAGGATTTTCTCAGTTACACATTGTGAGGAACTATATTTCAGGCTAGAGAAGAACATATGCAGATATACAGTTGTATGAAATAATGTGATCCATTAAGGGAACTCTAAGATATTTGGTGCTGCTAAGATATGATCAAGGGTCGGGGTGGTTGCAGATTGAAGCAGTGAAATCCCAGAGAGCTCAAGTGGACAGTTATGCTATGTCTCAGTATTTGAACTCCATCTGATGAGTTAAGAGAGCCAAAGATTCACCTTTTAGAAAAATAATTGTAGCAACAAAAGAAAGAATTAATTCTAGGAGAAATAAGCCAGAAGAAGAAATGCTGGTTAAGAAACTATTACAGTTACTCATGTAGAAAACCATGATGGAATTAGTTGAAGAAACAGCATGGAGTAGGTAGAGATGGATTTGAGAGACAATTAGGAGCAGAATCTGACAGCTCCACAAGCTGCCCGTTGGCTCAACAGCCACACTAGTTATTTGCTATTCTTAGGTAAATACTGCATTTTGTTGCCCTGTGTGTCTTCTCAAGACACTCTCTACACCTGGACTGGATTTGTGTTACCCAAGAAAGGTAGTGAATATAACTTTATTTATTCATTAAAGTTTCGTTTCTCAAAGTGTGGTTTCAGAACCAGCGGCGATGACCTCACTTGGGAGCTTATTAGAAATGCAGAATCTCAGGTCCCATCCAAACCCTAGTGAATCAGAAACGGCAATTAAGATCCTCAGGAGATTCATACACATACTAGAGTTTCACAAACCCTGTTTAAAGCTCAGCTT
This sequence comes from Aotus nancymaae, assembly GCF_030222135.1. Lineage (NCBI taxonomy): Eukaryota > Metazoa > Chordata > Mammalia > Primates > Aotidae > Aotus > Aotus nancymaae. The sequence continues at coordinate 30,785,900 of NW_026988435.1, forward strand.
AAACCTCACTTCATCCAAGAAACCCTTTTGGATTTTCCCAATCTTTCTGATCCATTACAATAAATAAAGCTGACGTGTCTTATGTTTAACAGTTTCCAGGTATCAGCTTCATTTTTATCATGGTTATTTATAAATGTGCCATGTGCCTTTTGTTCCTTACTAAATTATTAGCTCTAGGAGGCAGGAGCAGATCCCAATCCCATTGGTATTACCCATAGCTCCCATTCAAGACTTGACTTCTGATAGGCTTTCCCCAGGAGATAGTGATGGTGACTTCTCTTGCTTCCCTTGGCAGGCAAGTTGAGTCTCCGAGTCTTATGATAATGCATCCTGTTGATTTCCTGACTTCCTTTGTCCATCTTTTGATAATGATCTCTTGGCTTAGTAAAGCATTATCCATGTTTAATTAAATTCCTCTCTATGTGTTTGGAATCATTAGAGATGCAAAATTTATTCATTTAAAAAATACAAAGGATCTAGGTAACCTTATAAGGGACTTCTTAGCAGTAGTCTTCAAAATGTAATATTTTGCTGAATTTTGGTAACGTTGGCTTGAAAGTAATCTCCTACAGAGCTCACCATATTGACAGCATGGCTAAAAGCAATTCATACATTTTTCTCTCATAAAAGCATTGAATTTCCTGTGGCCAGTGTGATGTAACCAGTCTCCTTCTTAATTATTTTCAATTTGTTTTATGTTTAAAATTTTAGGAGAAAATACAGCATTGTAGACTAGACTAAATTTTACATATAATCCTGTGAAAGTTTTCCTTTTTTGGATGGCATATTGAGTTAAGGTTCTTTAAAAAGTGAGTCCCTCAAAATATTATTCCTCTTCAGCAGCAGAGTGTGCTTGAATGGTTTGGAGCTAAGTGTTTTAGATAAAGGAAACAGCCTTTCTAAAATAGCATGCAGCTAACAGCTGGAAAAAGGGTAGTGAAGTGGTAAACTGTCCATTATGTTTAAAGAAGTACTTGGCTAAAATCCTTCCTTCCCATTAAAATCACGGAATGTAACTTCAGAATTTATGTAACTGTACTTAGTGTTTCTGTTAAACCCATTTATTATTTTTTCATTTCTAATCTATACTAAATAATTAATCCATGTCAATTTAGAATTCCTCCCACTTTTAAAAAATATATGTTAGCCAATTTTTAGTTTCCATGAGAATTAGTAATAATGATTTTTCAGAAAGTGAAAATAATGAGCGTTTCTGGAAGAAACCACTGGATATTTTACAAGTTAGCAAGCTGTGTTTCCAGCTTAAAATTATTCCACTGTGTTTCTTGTGATGTTTCTAAAAAATCAGATAGAACTTCAAGTGACATTCAAAGTTGAGAAAAGAGGTGTGGAGAAAAGGAAGCAGCACTCATTATTATGGATTTGAGTAATTCATCCAGTGAGTCAAATGTAGTAGTTCTATTACCATTTTCTTGATCAAAAGCAAAGGTCAAGACCCCTACACTTATGTCCAGTGAAAAGGACAGTAAAAGTCAGTTTAGAAAACTGTGCTTTAAGTTACAATGATAACATCAGAGTGGGCTTTAAACTCAGAACCACCTACAGGTTTATGACTAACCATTAGATTTGTCCTTGTCCGGCCGGGTGCTGTGGCTCACACCAATAATCTCAGCACTTTGGGAGGCTAAGGCAGGTGGATCACTTGAGGTCACGTGTTCGAAACCAACCTGACCAACATGGTGAAAATCTACACAAAAATAGCCGAGCATGGTGGTGCACGCCTGTAATCCTAGTTACGTGGGGGGCCGAGGCAGGAGAATCGCTTGAACCTGGGAGGCGGAGGTTGCAGTGAGCTGATATCGCGCCGTTGCCCTCCAGCCTGGGTGACAAGAGAGAAACTCCATCTCAAAAAAAAAAAAAAAGAAAGAAAAGAACAACAACAAAAATATTGTTTCTCAATCGTCTGTCTTCTTTATAGTGGCTCTTTGAAGATAATAAATACTTTTTTCTATGCTTTCTATTTCTATGAATCTTCTTGCCCCATTCCATACTCCACCCCTTTGTTTTCTTTTTTCTTTTCCCTTCTTTCTTCTTCTTCTTTTTTTTTTTTTTTAGTGCAGTGGCTCAAACTTGGCTCACTGCAATCTCTGCCTTCTGGGCTCAAGTGGTTCTTCTGTCTCAGCCTTTTGAATAGCTGGGATTACCGATGCCAGCCACCACATGCAGCTAATTTTTGGATTTTTAGTAGAGATGGGGTTTCAGCATGTTGGGTAGGCTGGTCTAGAACTCCTGACTTGGTGATCCACTCGCCTCGGCCTCTCAAAAAGCTGGAATTACAGGGGAGAGCCACCACACCACACCCAGCCCTTTATTTTCTTTTGTCAGTTTGTTTTATGTTTAAAATTTTAGGAGAAAACATAGCATTGTAGACTAGACTATTTTTTTTTTTTTTTTCTTTTTCTTGCTTCACGTTCTCTGAATTTCTGGCATCTGGAACTTAGGAAACTATCAGCCATTATTTAATTGAATATTGCTTCTGCCACATTTTCTGACTCTTCTAACTATGATACTCCAGTTATATGTATGTTGAAAGTTTCATATTAGCATATTTTCACTTTTTTATGATCTGTGCTGTTTCATTTATTCCTCATTTTTCTTTTTTGCATAAGCTTCTGTTTAGGAATATTTGTTCTAACGTGTCACTTAGTTCAAAACTAATTATAGTTAAAGCCATCATTTTATTAATCTTAGATATTCTGAGTTTTAGAAGGCCCATTTGAATCTTTTTTATTAAAGCCAAATTTTGGCCAAAATTATCCATCCTTTCATCTACTCTTTTTCTAAATTTTCTAGCTTGTATTACTTCTATAGTTATCAGCCCTGTTATTTTCACAGTCATTAAGTAAAGTCCGCATTTTATTATTCCAATAACTGGCTCTACCATTTCCACTGTCTGTATTATTTTTGGTCATGTTTCTGTTTATCATTTTGACTGATAATTTTAATATAATGCACTATATGGTGTATAAAAATTGCACAGTCTTTGGATGATGTTATCTTCTTCCACAAAAGGTTGACCCTGAATTCAGGCAGGTAGCTTAAAGGGAAGCAGGTCTCCCTAATCCAATTAAGGACTGAGCTGAGTCCAGACTTTTTGTACAGTTTGGTGAAGCTCACTCAATTACTATTTCAATTTGCTATAAAGAGTTAGATCTCCTTGAACCACAACTGAGATCTTGAAATGTTTATTCAAACTCTATTTTCATGATCAGATCTGAACACCAATTTCAGCTTCTTAATACTTTAAGATTACTAAATATTCTTTCTGTGCTCCCATGGCATTTGGCTTAGCTGCTTAATTTCTTATTTAATCAAACTTAACAATTTGGCAAATGTCTCAGAATGACAGGCCTCCAACCCATTTCTCTCCATGTTTTTTACTCTATATTGTCTAGGCACAGTACTTTCTGACTATCTTGGTGGCTCTAAACTCAAAAGTTCTGGTTTCTTAGGCTTATCTCTTGCTTGATTTCTTTATAGTTCTCATTCTGTAGGTGAGTGGAGCAAACATCACAAAGGCCCTTAAGAAAGAAATAAATTACGGAGGTACTCAGATCAAATTGGCTTCCTTGCCTATATTTTTGTTTTTCATGGATGTTGACCCCTTAAATCCTAGTTGCCTCAGCAACTTCCTAGAGCATTTACATGTGAATATGTGTATAGGTGCGTCTAATATATGAAGAATTGTGGTACATTTATATGCTGCAAGCTGCCCCATCCTGGTCAAAATCAAGGGAGTATAAATAGATATAAAAATATATAGGTGATTCCATGCATTGTTTTTAAATAATCACAGGTGTAATAAGGCAGATGAGTTGATTGTGAATTTAAATTTCTAAGAATTATTTTTGAAGGCTCTCAATAAATATACTTTGAATGATAAGCATTTACTGATGAAATAATATACAAAAACAGGCCTTGAAATGTGTGTAAATATAATGACATTGAGGTTTTTTTTTAATTTCAATACCATGAAAATTCAAATGGCGTAAAGTATGGTAAACCAGTTTGACAAGTTTCATAGTTTCAAAGTATTCCCTAAGGCATGTACTTTTCTTAAAGACTCCTAAATTGATAGAAAATTTTATAATAATTGTCATCAATATATAGCTAACAAAATGATAATTGGAGAATATCCACTTTAATTTCATTCATTTGTATTTATATTGTTTTGAGTAAAAAGTTTTAATAAATAGTACAAATTTTAATTTTTATTAGTATCTCATAGAGGTTTACTTAGAGTAAAATCAAAAGAATGTTTCTTACAAGTAAACATATCTGTATCATAGACTAAGATTTTTCACTTTCTATATATGGAAATCCGGAATAATTAGAAATATCTTCCCCAATAGTAACATTTTTATTAGTAAAGGTAGCATGTAGTTTCAAAGTTGAGAAAGGCAAAGTGGAGGGATCTAATGGAGTGCAGATGGAAGTGCTAGAATTTAGAATATTATAGTTAGATGAACTTTTTTTTTTAATGCGAGTCTACCCTTGCTATGTATGAACATGTGAAAGACAATTTCACTAGAAATCAGCTTCCCTATAAAATGAGGATAATGCAGTTTAGCTTACAGTGTTGTGAAGATTAAAGATAGCATATGTGAAGCTTTGTGAGTAAAGACACTGAGACTGTATTTACTGCTCAATGATGTGTTTCATAGACATTAATGTTTTAGATTATTTTTCCACTGTATGTTAAAAAATACTATCACTATTAAAGAGAAAAGACAGAGTAGCTCAGATGAATCAAACAGTATTCTTGACATTTATAAACTTTGCACACATCGTACAATAAAAAATGCAACACAATTAAATATAATATAATACATTTACATTTAAATTTGAGCATTGATTTATAAATTAAGAAAATACATACAAATACATTGTTGTATACTTAGTTGAAGATGACACAATATTTATTACTAGAAAAAGTCAAAGAAAGAGATTGGAAGTTCATTTGACTTTTGTTAAGCACAAATATTATGCAAGATTGACACAGTAAAATAAAATTTGAACCTTAATGTATTCTTAGGATATAATATTAGAAGATTTATAAGATGACTCAACATTTCTACATACCTCTTTCAAAGGCATTACTGTTTATCAACAATTTTTAGCTTGCAATAATTACTACTAAATTTCAAAAATCAAATAACAGGCAAAATTTGACACTCAGAGAGTTTGTAGTAGAATGTGCTATAAGAAAAATGTTATTCTTAATAAATAGTTTTATTTCTGTAAAGGTAGATGTTATTTCAATAATTGAAAAGTAGTATATCATGAAATGAGCTAAAATAACACAAACAAGTAATCAAATGCATGCAACTGAAATTATTCAAACAATGTATAAAGTGCTCAGTGTTTCATTTGGAAATCTTGGGGTCAGATTTAATAGCACTGCATAGGGAAAAATGTGCTCAAGCCTTATTTATTTTAAGGACTTCTGAAATTGACTTTGAAAAACACTTACATTGAAACTCAGATGAAAAGGGGCATGTAGTAGTTTAATTACACTATTGCATGGCTTCAGAAATTATATAGCAATTTTCCATTGTACACAGCTTTAAAGAACAAATTTGCCAAGCTACAAAGTGTTAGAATCACATTAGTTAAGAAAGGACATGTATGTTTCTGGAATATGAAATTAATATAAAAAAGAAAGAGACCTTACCTTTGTAAACTAAATTAGATAAAATCTAAGTTTGAGTTATATACACTTTTGATATACTGTACCATTTCAGATGTATAAGTTATTACTTGTTAATTTATTTTTTCAATTGTTTTCATTAATCACTTTACACAAACTATGTGCAATAAAATATTGAAATAAATTAATTTTTTTACATTGTAGACTTTGTAAGTTATCAGTTTCAAACTACTTAGCTAAGTTTTGGTGTATTTATTGATATTTGGCTTAACTTTTGTTGTTTTGACTGTAATATATTAAATGAAGCAACTTGCTTTTCCATGTTTTGCTTTGGTTTTATAGGTCTCATAGCTATGATGTGAGTAATTCAACAATTTTTGTCCTTACACATTCTGTTTACTGAAATGTCTTTCTTTAAGTCTCCAACCAGAGGAAAAATTAGGTAATTAAAGAATTTTTTCTTTTTTTTATATTAGAGGAATATGTGGATAAAATAAATATTATTTCTCTTGCATCTTTTTCTTTGCCTTTTTAAGTACACGTTTCATTCCTTTTAATATCCATTTCAGTGAAAATGGTTAATGCTCACATTGTGATAATTTTTTGTTCTGTTTTGTTTGTAATCATTCTTTAGTTCTGGGGAAAATTCTAAGTTCTGATGGAATGTTACTTATAAGATTGATTTTACAGTAGAATATATACCTTTTAAAGGTCTCCTCTGCCTTAATCATAAAGAAAAAGAACTTTACCTGCAGTACTTATGCTAAGACTAAGAGCTGTAAAACTAAGATGACCTGATAAATTTTAAGAACAAACAAGTGGCAGAAACAGAAGGAGGAGGGAGATACAACACGGAACAAGCTTCGTACTAGTGCCTTGGAAATACTAGCTGGTTAAATCCTATGGTATTCCTGTAAGGTAGAGTCTTCTCATTTCACAGGTGAATAAACTGGATCTCAAATTTAAGTAAGATGACCATGAAAAATGTGTATCATTCCACTGTTGTGAAACATGTAAAGATTTTCTTTTTACTCTTACTTTTTATTATGGAAAATTTTACATGTAAAGAAGCTTAAGAATCCATGGGAATATAGACAATAAATATCAGTGCAGATTAATTGCTTGCATTGAGTCTACGCATCCTGATGTTATTCCGTTTATTTGAAGACAGATTAGCACTGTCACTATGGTGTATTTGACAAAGAGAGTTTTCTACACTAATGTCTGAGGGAAGTTTCATCTGTTCATAAGGTCCTATATTCCTTTAACCTTTAAAGACAAAAATTCAGTCTCATTTTCTGCTTTGCTCTGGGGGTCCAATGTTTCACTAGGTCCTTCTCCCCAGGTGTCTGGAAATCTCAGGAACGACTTCCATTTGCCACACAACTCTCTGCTCTCTTGCCCAGCTGTTTGCCCCTAAACAGTTCTCCCTCTCTACTCCAGTTCATTACCTTTGGACTAGAGACCAGCATTCTTAGACTGTCTCTGTTCCTTCTTCTATAATTATTTTATCCAAGCTGTGAATGCAAGCCTTTGATTTCTCACAATTAATGAAATTCAATAAAGCTTTATTGCAACAGAGATAATTTAAAATCAATTGCTGAGCATGTAGTTGTTTGAGTTTAGGATCCCTGTAGGAATACCCAACCCCCCTCCAGCTAGAGAGAACCTCTGTATTTTAAGAAGCATTGTCAGGTAAAACGCAATGCCTGTTTCCATTTGAATTTTATAGAAACAGAGAAAAATTTTATAGTACAATAATCATCAAACTATCAAGATATATTTATAATGAAACTGGAACATGCTTATACAAAAACACTAGGATATACACTAAAAAATAAATTTTAAAATGTGATGCTTATCTAAAATTCAAATTGTACTGGGCAGCCTATATTTTTATTTGCTAAATGTAGCAACTGTAGTTTCCCTAACCATAAGAGAGTGCTGGGCTAAGTCTTCGCCTTCCAGAGTCCAGGCCTCTAATTTCTCCAATTTTTTAACCTTAGACCTATTACATACAGCATCAGTGTAGTTTTGCTTAGTTTTTGTTTTTGTCTTATGTTGTGTTTTATTTTTGTAAGAATACATAAAATATGTAGCTTATGTTTTTGGGGGAAAGTAACATAAAAAGAGCTAGATTCTGACTCTTGATCTATTTACAAGTCTTTGGACATGAGGATTACCAAGAAATCCTTCTCAACTTCCTTTTATCCCTATTAGAATTAATCTCAAACAGTATGTCCTGCCTTGCGTGGCGGCTGTGATAATTAGGTGAGAAATCAAGGAAGAAGGCATTCAGAAAGCATAAATTCTGACCTAACTATGAAGAAATATGTACAGCTCACATTGTCTTTTAGATTATGTTTTACATCATGTTGTTTCATGGGAATGTCACGCAGGAGAATCTGTAAACCACAGCCAGACCCGGGAGGGCAGACAACTTGGTCTTTGCTCTCTATTCTCTCTGGATGTCTTTTTGTGTCTACCTGTCAGCCTGGACCAAAACATCTCTTCTGAATGGAATCTCAAATACTTCTAATTGGGGTTCTCCAACCCATCTGCCCTCCTATGTTTCTGTCCAACACTGTTAACCTAGTGTTTAATTTTGTCTTTAGGCTCCTATTCCTTCATCTTGGTATTTGGTATCACCTGGTCTTCATGGTGGTTTTGTTTGTTTTTATTTGGGGATGCATGTGTGTGCTTGCTTTTCCTCTAGACTGTTTTCATATTATTTGAAAACTAATGCCCCCACCCTCCATCCTCAGTGGTATTAAAAGAAGCACTGTGCCTCTTCTCTTCAATGTTTAAAAAGGTCTTTTCTAATCATTTCCTCAAATTTTGCTTTCTCTAAAGATTTTGAATGCTTATTATCCTTCTGAAATGTTGGCATATTCCTGAAACTAACTGATATCAAATAGTATGTAAAATTTGTGAAGTTGCTCTTAGAAAGCAGTATTTACAAACTCTATGTAAATATGGAGTTTCAACTCAGAGAGGGCTCAATACCTCTTTCCATTTCTCTGGTTCCCATGTGATGTGCTTTTGGATTTCAAGACAGTACTCCAACGCTAACCATTCATTTGGACCTAGAAATGTGTTTTCCTATAGTGTGGACATTGCCAAAACAACTTGACTAAAGCATTTGATTGAGTGCTGCTATGAGGACACACCCAAGAAATTTAGGATTTATGTGATTTCTCCCTTTTTCTTAGGAGAAATTCTAATATCTTTCAAGACTTTTACTTACCATTTCTAGCTTCCAAGGTAGTTATCAGGTGATAAATATATTTTCTGTTTATGCCATTGAATGCTAATAAAATTCTTCAAATAATTTAATTGTGTGCCTTAAAATCTATGGATCTAATTTATGTTCATTGTTGAATATGGATAAGCTTTCAAAATGGAGATCATTTTTAGAAAAATAGTTCAAGTACTGAAGTACTGTAAGAAATGTTATTTCTTTGGCAGGACTGCCTCCCTGTTGTTGAATGCTTGGCATACACATTGTGCTATCAAATCCTATCATTCTCCCATGCTAAAAACAATCAGACATCCAATAAAATAATTTGGCAAACCTGGCTTATGTATTCTGTGAAAATAAAATCAGTTTCCACTATCAATTATTTGAAAAGTCACTTAAAAAATTCTGTTTTCATTAATATTTTTAACTCTTTCTTTTTAGTTAGGGGAAAGGAAGGAGCAAGGCCATTCTTTGTAGACGTAAGCAAATAAACAACATTTCAATGTATAAGATTCGGAGTAATTCCTACCCAATTTAGATTTTCTTCTGTAAAATTTGTCTTTATGGCAATAAAAATGTATCTATTTTTCTCATTCCATTTTTAAAATTAGAATACAATATTTTAAAAAATTTTATTTGAAAAATGAATGAATACTGAATTTTATATCAATATTTGTTGGCATAATTAGAAAAAGGAGAGAAAACTTTGCCAAATAAAATATAAGATGACTAATTAAATTTGAATTTTATATAAACAATACTTTAAAAAATTATTACATCCCATGTAATATTTAGACCGTACTTAAACTAAAAAAATCATTGCTTATCTGAAGTTCAAATTTCCTTTGATGCCCTATATTTGCTACATCTGTTAACAGTAAAAAAATGATAAAGCAGATGATGAAGTAAAAAAAAATTGAGGCATTGTCGATGAAGTTTTGGACAGTACACTTGTAATTTAGACTAGAACTCCTACTTCATTAGCTGCAAAGTAAATAAGAAGATATTTAGCTCCTGTGTCTTCACAGAAGAAGTTGCTACATTCCATGGACAGGTTCAAGATTCTGCTTGAATTTTATAGATAAAAGAGATGCAGAGAGATTAAGAAACTTGCCTAAGCTAGCAAGTGGTACAGTTAATAATGCTTTTTCTGACCATAGTCAGTCTGTCTTCAAAGAGCACTACACCCCACCTCTCCAAATGTTTTATCCCCAGGGAGAGGATTGCCAAATACCAGACAGTTGTTCACAGGCAAAGTTCTTCATCCAACAAGTAATCATCATATCCCAATCTTGCAATGTTACTGTAGAGGATTGCTAAAACATATGAATATACATCAAAATATGAATGGGAGTTACTTGACATCCACATTTGTTTTCCTTGTTAAGCATGTAAGTTTCTCTGAATCGCTGGGATCATGACAGGATCCAGACAACATGGCTTGGTATTAAGAAAATGAGAGGCCAAAGAGATAATTTTGAATTTTTTATTTAAAAGGCATTGAATAATGGTAAAAGAAAAGAAACACGGAGAAAAATGCATCCTTGTATTAGTGTATGATCCATAGCCAAGCAAAACAAATTTTCAAGTATTTAATGAAAACTTGTAGGGTTAGAGATCTTAAAATATTTTTAATGAGAAAGAAAGAGAATTTATGTAAAGAGGTCTGATGTTACTAACTTTAGGTGTGCATATGAATATTAGTATTGATGTTACTTGTATTTACTGTTCTGTTGTCAATATGTATTTATTACGGCTCTCAAAGTTTTATCTCTAATTTTGTTTCTTAAGTCTTTTTAAATCTCCTATAATAATAGTAGTAGTAGCTGCCACTGTATGAGAGATCCTGTGCAAGCACTGGATCTGCTAGCTCTAACTTAAGAATATCTCCAGTAGATGTATATTTGTGTGTGTTTATTTTCCCTATTTTAGTTATGGGTAAGCTAAAGGTCTGTGTGTTTAGAAAAGCACTCAAGGTCACACAGCTAGTAAGGGAGTAGCCAAGCTGGAACTCAAGAACCCCTTTTCCTTCTATGTTGTGCTATTCTACTTCTAGTTATGTCTTAACTCCATTAATTAATATGATTGATGAGTACCTGGGTTAAAATCAATGCTGAAAAATCTCAGCTCTCACCCCTAGATTTAAAAGCATTTTTTTCTGTACAATTTCAAACCCTTAGAGTCTTTCTGGTTTTCGGGTTTTGTAGCTTTCTGCCTTACTTTTTGAGTAATTATTTTAATGGTCTTTCTGATTTTAATTTTCATTTAATGTAACTTAATTTTGCTATGATACCTAAGGGGAACGCTACTTCTGACTTGAAGCTTGCTGGAAGTCCTGATACAACTTTGATTCTTGTTATTTTAAAGGAAAAAATAGCAGCATGCTAAAATGGTAAATGGAAAGGCTGTGTTTTTTGATGACATCATTAGAGTACAAACTATCCAGAGGCATCTGGATGTGATGAACAAGTATTTGAGCCACACGGGAGAGTAAGTCCTGTCCTAGAAATGCATTCATGTGAGCTCTGGATTCAGCTGCTCATCTGGGCTCCACTATGGGTTCTTCTTAAAAACCAACCTCATAAAGTTGTTGTAAAGGCTACCAAAATATATGTATTTATCAAACAATACAAATGATAGGTACTTGATAAATGATGGTTATTTTATTAGTATGCTTAAATAATGGAGCTTAGTCCAGTCAATTTCTTGATTTTTCATGGAGATAAGGAAATGAGCTTGAACTTTTTGACAGCTTTTCCCTGCTATTAGATTAGTTGACAAGATTGTATTAGTACATCCATTCAGCCACAGTGGCAGACACTGTAGTTCCTGAATAGCAAGGATTTTAGTTGCACCAAATATGATCATTGTGGCTTTTGTTTAAAATACTATACATGTTTTTTGTTTATTTTATTTAACTTTAGTAGATATGAGTTGTTTTATTTAAAAAATTATGACTCCTAATTTGATCACTGAACTAAAATTAAATGGCAGTTTAAGATGCAGATTTCTAACCAAGCTGTAGTGTTAAACAGTGCTGCTACTTTCTGATTCTCAGTACTTAACAGATGTATTGTATATATGTATTTTATAAGATTGCAGGATTTAGGAAAAAAGATTTTTTCATTTAAGATATCAGGCCGGGCTTGATGTCTCATGCCTATAAATCCCAGCACTTTGAGAAGCCAAGGTGGGCAGTTCATGCCTGATTAACACAGTGAAACCTGTCTCTACTAAAAGTTCAAAAAATCAGCCAGGAGTTGTGGCATGTACCTGTAGTCCCAGCTACTTGGGAGGCTGAGGCAGGAGAATCGCTTGAACTCATGAGGCGGAGGTGGCAATGAGTCTAGATCACGCCATTGCACTCCAGCCTGGATGACAGAGTAAAACTCTGTCTCAAAAAAAAAAAAAAAAAGTCGTCAAATGTATTTGTTGAGTAGGTCATTGTGAACATTGAGAAGTTTTGGATCATTTGCCCACATATGTTAACTGAATAAATGTACTCGAAAAATCTCTCTCAGTATTTTAAACTATGAACTTGTTTGTTGATGCAAATTTGGAATATATCATGAGACATTCTATCCCAAGATCTGTTGAGTTTTGTATAATAGAACAGGAAATAAAAAGTTGACTATAAAAGCTTAGATGGATATTTTTATATTTATGAAAGTTGCAGAGAAAGATAGATGAAAAGAAAACATAAAACTAGGTCATTTTGCCTCTTTATACAAAATTGTGAGTGTTCATTAAAAATAATTCCATCATAGTCCATGTGAATGCTGTAATTTTGTTAAATATTACTAGAAATAATAGAGTTTAAAATATAATATTTAACATTCTAAGAAGAGAAAATTGTTAGGTTGGTGCAAAAGTATGATTGTGGTTTTTGCCATTACTTTTGCACCAACATAATAAGTTAGATTATTATGATGGAACATCTTATATTATTTCCTTCAAAAATTTGTAGCTATCCAAATGCCATCAGACATTAAACCTTTTTAACACATGAGCTGTTGATACCTTGTTTTTCTAACAAGACATCTAGAATATGCTGTGTTTCTGTCTTAGCATTGTTTCAACTTTCAACAATTACTTTTTGATAGATTGAATGTAGTTTTATTGAGAGGAATTATCATTTTAATTTGTTTTGGATATTTGTCCCTTTACTACACAGCAAACCAAAAACTATTGTCATTGCTCTAATTATGATTTATAGACATGATTTCCCACTACCGAAGTGTCGATCATGATTTTTTTTTACCGGTAGTAAAGCAGGCGTTTCACCCATCATCTCTATGTTGCCAGGTTTTGCAGTCATTGTAGTTATTGATCATTTTCCAAACACTTCTCACTTTGCATATCAACTACCTTCTGTCGCTTTCTGCTAGTTTTTAACTCTATCCTATGGGACACCAGAAGTGGCTGAAATATCAGTTAAGTCTATTTGACAAATACCTATTTAGAGTTACCAATTCAATAGGGCCATAAAGAAACTGTGGGATTAGTTCTAGTTAATATTAAGACATCAGTTTTGGGAATTTTGCTGTTTATTGGTGGAAGCCACAACAAGGTTTTGTGTAGTTTCTATTAAAACAATAAAATATTATCCGATTGATAATTCAGTTCAAAATATGCTTTAATGTTTTTCTAGATGTGCTGGACACTCAGCATCTATCTCCAGGGGCTGAATAATTGATGTTTACATTTCCCTGACATCCATACAGTTAGGGTTCTAAAAGTAGGTTACATCTTCTACTTAGATTTGGAAAATTACCTCATTCCAGGTTCTAGATCCCTATATCAAAAGTCTCTTAGAATGTTATTGAACATACAGAACATGCTGCTTGGTGGTGAACAGATGGTGGCTAAGTAGTTGCTCATGGTTCCTGGGAGTCCGGACCAGGGCCTGATGCAGCAGGCCTTCCAATGATTGGGGTAAACTCCGAATGTATCCTATTACTATGTCTCCTTAAAACACATAGCATGTTATGTTTTCACCACTGAGACCACAATAATTAATACAAACTGCTATTGCATTCACTTGTGTGTCTGTGATCTGCAAAATGATATAAATAGGTAGATGACATCATTAAATAGATAAAGCCTTAGAAAATGAGAGAATACAGATGGATACAGATTAATATTTATTATACCTGTGTCCACTACTATAATCCAGTTTGTGTTTTGCACTGTAAATCCCAAAATGTGTTATATTATTTTTGTCAACTAGTGTTGCCAACATAAAGCCAATATAAGCTGATTTTGCAGGAGTATACATATAATCTTTAACAGCTGGACTTGAAAATAATTCAGGTTTTAAAGTTGGAAGTATCTTCAATTTTAGTAGGTAAAGAAATAAAAATCTGAGAGGAAGGATTAGGTGATGTAATTTCTTCTGTTTGATACTAAAATTCCATAGGAATCTATATTTCAGAAATACAAAAATACTGCTGAGTGGCACTTTTCTGGGACTTTGGGAAGTGTGGGAGACAGAATGCACTTTATGAACATTTTTTGTGCCTTGTAAAAGTAGCACTACATATATATGTTTAACTCTACATAACAATGAACTTACTTTCTCTCTGCTCTTTATATTCCTTTATGGTTTACTACCTTAGGCATTAAATCAAGAATTTAATATGTTGAGGAGAAAGGGTTTCATATCAGAAGTTTCTTTCTTCCAGCAAATATTTGGTGGATTCCCACATGTCCACTGAAATAAAAACTGGGGAATAATATGTATGTGTATTACAATATTCTTTACAAGACTTTGGCAGGAGAATTATTTAAGTATGTCATTCTATCTTGAAAGCCAACTATGGGTTTATGAGGGGGAGGGGAATGTATTTATACATTAATTCTTGAAAGGTTAAGAAGCTTTTGGGTTTGAGTCTCATAGCCATAGCACTAATTAAAATTTCGTGGTTTTCAACAAAAGGGATGCATTAAATTTGGTTTATTTTGCATTGAAGTAAAAAAAACAAAAAAAAAAACTATCATCTCTCATCTCATCTAATGTGTATCAATTGGGTCAGCCATTCTGACACAGAGTTGATGTTTTCAAGTATCTTAATGCATAGTTAATTACAATTGGACAATAACCTGTACATGCATTGTGCAATGGGTCTGCTAGTATGGGATGAGTTCAGTGTAATGCATGGTAAGAGGCAGCTTAGCTTTGTGGCTAAACACAGGTACTCTGCCTATCTGGGCTCCGAAATCTGAGTTCAAGCCCTAACTCCATCAAAACCAACCCTTTGATTTGGGGCATGTCACATAATTTTAGCTTCAATTTTTTTCTCTGTAGAATGAGTATTATAATTCTATCTACTTTATTCAATTAATGTGAGAATTGAAGGGATGACTCAAGATGTTGATGCATATTCTCTCAAAAAAAGGAATTCTCCACTCTTAATTGATTTCAAAGGCAGGAAAACAATGGATAATTCTGCCAGTGCATAGCCTCACCTAAATTATAGCTGGCTAAACAATACCAGATATAATCATAAAATGTAAATTTAGTTTTAAATAATGTATTCAGAATCCCTTTAAAATGCTGCTTCTGCTCAGGGTAGCTTTCCAGTTGCTAATAGGCAATGGATCTGGCTGCTGTGCACAGGCACTTCGGCCCCTCCCACAGCCTCTGAATGATGGGCCGTAGACACAACCCGGAGTATGCCAATGGCTTGCCATCTCTATAATCCTGCCCTCCATGTGGGGTGTCTTAGTCTGTTCTGGTTGCTATAGTAAAATGCGATAAGCTGGGTAGCCCACTAACAACAGGACTTTATTTCTCACAGTCCTGAAGCCTGGGAAGTCCAAGGTCAAGGCACAAGCAGATTCAGTGTCTGGTGAGAGGAGCTGATTTATAAATGGTGCCTTCTTGCCGTGTCCTCACAAGAGTGAAGAGGCAAGCAGCATTCTTGCACCTCTTTTAAGGACACTAATCTAATTACTAATCACCTAACCAACATCCAAAGACCGCACTCCTAATATCATCACCTTGGAAATTAGATTTGGACATTTGGATTTTTGAGGGAACACAAATATTTAGATCATAGCATGAGGTGAGCATGTTAGATTTGTAGCCAGACTAAGGTAGCAGGGATGCTAGAAAAGGGATTTCAGTGGATTCTAGGAGCAAGGTCAGGGCAGCCTGCAGTCTTGAACCATCACTCCGCCCCATACTGCGGGCTTCCACTTCTACAAAGGAGGGCTCTAACCTGGGATTCAGCCAACAGTCTTGGAATCTATCCCTCTGACCTCAAATTTTGAGTTAAAAGACTTCTTCAGTGTGAGTGGCAGCCTTTTAGAAGATAACCCAAACACTTTTATGTGGTATTTCTGACCAGAATCTCATTATTTATTCAGAAAAATAGTTATGCTATTTGCTATGGAAGAAGTGGTTGATAGTGTAGTTGCTTTAGGCAAATAGGAAGGCTGCAGGTCAATGCTTTCTTAGATACCCATGAGACTGGGTTCACTTCTCTAGACAAAGGACACCCCATTTTATTGTCTAATGAGAAAAGAAGTCCTATTATAATGCTGAATTTAGCTCATCCTGATTCAGAGTCTAGAAGAGGCTGTACCTCCTTGAAGTATGTTAATATTTCAGGCATCTGGGTAGATCTCAGTGAAAAGGCAGTGGCAATATTTCTTCTCTAATGACAACCTCCCCTCTTTTCAGCTCTCCCACCCCACTACTCTTGGTGAATCTACTTTTACATGCATCATCTTCAGTTTTCCAACCATTCCTCCTCTCCAATTCATTCTGTCTGGACTCCTGATGCAAAACCACTATATTAATAAAGTTGCTCTAAGACCTTTAAACTAATTTCGTGATTTACCCTTCTACTATAACTTTCTCAGGTGTCCTTCTTGACTCTTGCACATAAGAAGCAGAGAATAATTAAAGACCGTGGTAAAAGTACTGACATGCTTAAATAAAGTACTTCCATCCCACCCGGTTTTTACTGTTCAGAGTCAAGTAAACTTCTCCTTGTTGAGGTACTATCTTCAGCAAAAATTTCAAGTTATTGCTACTGTAAGCAATCCTTCTATAGCAGCTGGGTCTGCTCAGCAACTTATGACTTTCTACAAATAAGATGAAAAACAACAGGACTCCATTCATCTCAGTTGAGAATTTATCTATATCTTCTTTGTGCTTCAGGGAAAGTAATGTCTCTTCTCTTCTCTTTACTTATCCTCCTAACTTGCCCTCTCCTACCTGCACCAGTCATTTCTGATCTTCTATCCTTTTTCACTTTCTTCTTTTGACAAAGCTCATGCCCACAGATTCTGTTCTACCTGATTTTCAGTAAGTCCATTTAAATTGACTATTCTTTTATCTTGGATTTTAGTCTTACCATATATATTATCATGTTTTCCCCCAAATACTGCCCTATCTTCCTTGAAAATAAAACAACATTTCCAGTCATTATTGAAAATACAACTTCCCAGGCCAGTTCCTGAAGGTGCAAATAACAATGGGTCTAGAATGAGGCCTGAAAACAGGTATTTTAAATAAGCTCCCCACAGATACTTCTATCAATTTATTTCTTCCTTCTTACTACAGTTTGGACATGCTATTTCCTTGATGTCACATCTCCCCTCAAACTATTGTCATATTGGCTGTGCCAAAATTTCTTGAAAAAGAGGTCTATTCTCATTTTGTTTTATTATATCTTTCCCTTCTCCCTTAAACCCACTCCAGTCAGACTTTCAGCTCCATCATGACAGTGAAACTCTTTCTGTCAATATTAACTGTGATTTCCATAGCAATAAATCCTATGGACCTTATTCATTCTTTTTTTTTTTTTTTTTTTTTTTTTTTGAGACGGAGTTTCGCAATCTTGTTACCCAGGCTGGAGTGCAATGGCGCGATCTCGGCTCACCGCAACCTCCGCCTCCTGCGTTCAGGCAATTCTCCTGCCTCAGCCTCCTGAGTAGCTGGGATTACAGGCACGCGCCACCATGCCCAGCTAATTTTTTTTGTATTAGTAGAGACGGGGTTTCACCGTGTTGACCAGGATGGTCTCGATCTCTTGACCTCGTGATCCACCCGTCTCGGCCTCCCAAAGTGCTGGGATTACAGGCTTGAGCCACCGCGCCCGGCCCCCTTATTCATTCTTAAACTTTTTTGACATATCATCCACATGCAGATATTACTCCTTCTCACTGAAGACACTTTCTCTGCTCGTCTCCCAGAGTGCCACTGTATTGGTTTTTCTACTATCCACTGTTTGCCATTCTTGGTCTGCTTAGTGCTTTCTCTGTGTCTTTTTGATCTTTTAACATTGCAGAGACACAAGCCTGCCTTTGAACCTTTTATCATCTCTATCTCCACTCGTTCCTTTTGTGATGTTATCAAGTCTTGCAATTTTTAAATATTATCTGTACCATGATGACTGCTATCTCTGAAACAGCCTACTCTCCTGATCTTTGGATTTGTTACCTAACTGCCTGCTCAACCTCTGTCCTGAATGCTTATTAGACATTGCAAAGCTAACATGTTCGAAGCACAACTGTGTGTTATCCCCTGTGGTGCTTCCTCAGTATTTCCTATTTCAATAAGTGACTACCTTCTTTTTCTAGGTGTTTAAGCAAAAACAAACAAGCAAACAAAACAATAAAAAACAAAACAACAAAATCTGGGGGTCACTTTTGGCTTCTCTTTGTCTCATATTTCTCATAGAATCCATTAGCATATGATTTTGGCTTCCTCTTCAAAATATATCCATAATTCAAGCAATTGCTATTATCCTGGTGCAAGCCACCATTGGCTATCTTCTGAATTTTGATAACACTTTCTTAACTGTTCTCCCTACTTCCTCTCATGTCCCAGTAGAATACATTCTATTCTGAACAGAACAATGGAGAGATCCTTCATATATAGAGAGAGAGCCCTTAAAAGAGGTGCAAGAATCTCATGCTATGGTCTAAATATTTGTGTTCCCTTAAAAATCTATATTTTGAAATCAATCCCCAATGAGATGGCATTAGGAATGGGATATTTGGAATGTGATTGGTATTAGTGCCCTTAAAAGAGGTGCAAGAACTCTACAAATCTTATCTCATATATATTCTGTTCAGAAGAGCTCTGTTACGTATCTGAGATACATATGTATGTGATATATAATGTATATTATATATATATATCATATCATCTCACTCTTCAGAACATGCCAGTAGCCTCTAATCTCTGTGCAAAAGCCACATTCTTTGCAATGGCCTCAAGATCCTGCATGACCCAGCTCCTGGGTTTCCCTTACTTACTCTGACATTTCCCTTACTTACTCTGCTGCAGTCACACTGCCTGTCTTCCTCATTACTTTTTGATCACACCAGGCACACTCTTAGCCACAGGGCTTTTGTGCTTGCTGGTTTCCTCTGTCAGATACAGTTTCTCTCGCCTCCTTAAAAATATGCCTTAAAGGTAAGAGGCTGCTCTGAACACTCATTGAAACTTCCACCTTCCCCTTTACTTTATTTTCTACTTTTTACTCGATAGCACTTATTACCTTCCAACCTAATACCTATTTTACTTATGTATGTTATTTATTTTCCAGCATTTTACAGAAGAATCTCATCTCCATTACAGCAGGGATTTTATATATTTTTAAAAGATTTGGACACAGTGTCTATAGTTGTACCTGGAATATAGCAGGTTTTTAATAAATTGTAGATAAATAAATATATTGCCTTTTACCTGGTTTTATTGCTATTAGGTTATGTGTATATTTTTTCCTTTTGGATCATAAACAGTGATACTTGTGTCTACATTTTTGTAATCTCAAACCTCCCTAAACTGTACCTGCTATATAAGTAGTTGTTCAATAAGCACTAATCAAATGAATAGAATAAATTTGCCTGTGAAACACTGTTCTACAACCTAATTCAAAACAGAATTTAGATGATTCTATTATTGTTAGTGTGATATTTTAAATAGTTATCTATATTGAGTAAATTAAAGTTTGGCAAACATATATTACTTTAAAATGAACAGTATATTAAATTTCAGTTCACTTTATGTGATTACATAATTGGGCAGGCAAACTTTAGAAATATTACTATAAAATAATGCTTAAAAGAGAAAGGAAATTTTACATTCAAATATACTAAATATTTTAAGCATTTTGAAATAAAATCATGTACAAAATATAACTTAATGTAGTATATCCATATAATTTAAAATAATATATAAAATATAAAAATAGAAAACATATTTGCTACAATTAAGCATTAATTTTATAGGCTTAAGATTTCTGGGCTGGGCATGGTGGCTCACACCTGTACTCTTAGCACTTTGGCAGGCAGAGTTGGGCAGATCACCTGAGGTCAGAAGTTCGAGACCAGCCTGGCCAACATGGCAAAACCCCATCTCTACTAAAAATACAAAAATTAGCCAGATGTGGTGGCGAGTTTCTGTAATCCCAGCTATGCCAGAAGCTGAGGCTGGAGAATTGCTTGAACCCAGGAGGTGGAGGTTGCAGTGAGCCGAGATTGCACCATTGCACTCCAGCCTGGGTGACAAGAGTGAAACTCTGTCTCAATTCAGGACATAGGCATAGGCAAGGACTTCATGACTAAAACACCAAAAGCAATGGCAACAAAAGCCAAAATAGACAAATGGGATCTAATTAAACTTAAGAGTTTCTGCACAGCAAAACACACAATCATTAGATTGAACTGGCAACCAACAGAATGGAAAAAAAATTTGCAAACTACCCATCTGACAAAGGGCTAACATCCAGAATCTACAAAGAACTAAAGCAGTTTTACAAGAAAAAAACAAACCCATTCAAAAGTGGGCAAAGGATATGAACAGACACTTTTCAAAAGAAGACATTTATATGGCCAACAAACCTGAAAAAATGCTCTTTACCATTGGTCATTAGAGAAATGCAAATCAAAACCACATTGAGATACCATCTCACGCCAGTTAGAATGGCGATCATTAAAAAATCTGGAGATAACAGATGCTGGAGAGGATGTAGAGAAAAAGGAACACTTTTACACTGTTGGTGGGAGTGTAAATTAGTTCAACCATTATGGAGGACAGTGTGGTGATTCCTCAAGGAACTAGAAATAGAAATTCCATTTGACTCAGCAATCCCATTACTGGGTATATATCCAAAGGATTATAAATTGTTCTATTATAAAGACACATGCACACATATGTTTGTTGTGGTACTGTTTACAATAGCAAAGACCTGGAACTAACCCAAATGCCCATCAATACAAAGAAAATGTGGCACACATACACCACGGAGTACTACGCAGCCATAAAAAATGATGAGTTTATGTGCTTTGCAGGGATATGGATGAATCTGGAAACCATCATTCTCAGCACACTGACACAAGAACAGAAAACCAAACACTGCATTTTCTCACTCATAGGCAGGTGTTGAACAATGAGAACATGTGGGCATAGGGAGGGAAACATCAAACACTGGGGTAGGTTGGGGGGTGGGGGGTTAGGGGAGGGACATTGAGGGGTGGGGAGGCTGGGGGGGAAAATCACTGGGAGAAATGCCTGACATAGCAGACTTAGTGATGGAGACAGCAAACCACCATGACATGTGTGTACCTGTGCAGCAACCCTGAAGGATGTGCACATATACTTCAGAGCTTAAAGTACAAAAAAAAATTTCAGTTGACATGAAAATTATATATATGTACACATATATTCACATACATGTTGTTTCTTGATATATATCTTTATTTCTAGGTATAGTCATAAATAAAAGAGGAGAAGGTAAACCTCTTCTCCAAAATCTTTGATGGAATTTTTTTGTCCTCCCAGTAGAATCCCCATGTAACTGATTATTTTTTTTCCCATTTTTAAAATAAAATACTTAATTTAATTAATATGTCTGTGTAGATAAATGCTAAAGAACAAATGCCATTATAACACATCTTTGACTTAATTACCTGTTTTGTTTGGTAGACCTTAGAAGACTAAACTCTCTTCTTCAAGAAAGTTAATTTCAATAACAATTGAATCTCCAATTTAAAACTTATTTTTCATAGCTTATTTTTGTTAGAGAGATATGTCTTTTTTAAAGGAAGAAATGATTTGTTTCATCATGGTCACAAAATATTTCTCACTCATTCAACCCAGGAGTCTGTCAGAGTGGGAGTCTACTCAATTTATTTACACCTTTGTTCATAGCTGAAATTTACATTGGATGGTCTTATTAATGCTCAACAGTAGTGGCAAGGCCAAATGATAAACACATTGGGCCTATGTAAAACATCAGAATGTAACAGCAGGGTTTCCTAATGTCCTAACTGCCATGGTGTGTTATATATCTACAATAAATAGGAGATTACTGTAAGATGCAGAAGATATGTTATAAATCCCTACAATATAATTTGTTAAATTACTTCAAGTTCTTGCCACAGTTTATAAGAATCTAATAAAATTTGGGTGGCCTGCATTTCATAGTATGACCATGTGCTTCTAAATGAACAATGTAGACATAGACGTATTGGGAGATCCTGATCAAAGTGTTAACAATCTTCTTGGCATCTCATCCTATCATACTTTTTTCACAATATGGAAATTATTTCTGCACCATCAGTTATTCTTTTTTTGCATGTATAGACATCGTATAAGATTGAAAGAGCAATCAGTTAGTACCACCAATGGCTACATGGCTATGCCCATCTTTAGAGGCCCCTTCCTGTATGTATCTGCTTTGTGATCTTTGGATTTTGTCTCTGTGTTTATGCTTCTTCTTACTCTGGCAAGGATTTACTTACATCGAGATGAAACATATTGTAAGGTTAAGAACACAGATGCAGGGGTTCAACAGCCAGGGTGTGAATCCCAAATAGCTCCTTTATTTGTTAAGTGCATAATCTCGAGAAATACAGAATAGAGCAAGCGGGAAAAGCACATTGAGAGGATGGGGAGAAAATCTGGGTCACTGTATGGCTATGAAGATGGTATCCCATGTAGCTTTTGGGACAGCAGCATGATGATAAAGATAATGTGAATGGTAAACTGGGAGTTGAGCTTGTACCATTTCTGAATCCCACAGTTTATGGGCCTCATACTGACCACTTGGTTTAAAAGGTGTTTGGGGTCATTCCTTACATATGCTCATAGGGAAAAAAAAAAGAGAAGCCTTGTAAAATGAGATGACTTGCAACAGGAATGGTAAAACAGAATACTTGCATTGTTGTGGAAAAACAGAAGAAGGATTATATATATTTAATCCATATTGTTAGTTGTTAAAATTGCCTTGTTTCCTAAGAATTAGAGAGAAAGAAAAGCTTCAGAGAACAGCTGTGATGCTGGAAGATTTTGTGAAAAAAAATTGATGTTCTCAAATATCTCATGTCTTTCTGAAACTCTATATGAAATTTATAAAAAAGATTAAGCATAAATTAGAGTTAGGTGGATTGAAAATGCACTAGGAATTTCTGCCAAGTAAAGCAGTAAGGAAATTTCATAACTCCTCATTGTTCTGGCTTCATTCCCTTTAAATATATCAAAAAACAATAGATAGCCTTCACTTTTAGAAGAAAATAACTTGGAGATAGATTGCTTTATTTGCTGGGAATGGCAGTAGCTTTAGTGAGTTTAAATTTTTTTATATAAATTCTGCATACTAGCGAACATACAGTTTATTAAAAATTTTTTACTGCTCTTTTTTTGGTCTTTTTAAAAACTGTACTTTAAGTTCTGGGGTACATTTGTAGATGGTACAGGATTGTTACATAGGTATACACATGTCTTGGCAAAATAATGACCTTTTTTGCCCTTCAACGGTTTATTAGTCCATTTTCACGCTGCTATTAAATACATACCCAAGTCTGGATAATTTACAAAAGAAAGAGGTTTAATGTACTTAGAGTTTCACGTGGCTGTGGAAGCCTCACAGTCATGGTGGAAGGTGAAAGTCACATCTCACATGGTGGCAGACAAGAGAAGAGAGAACTTGTTCAGGTAAAATTCCCCTTATAAAACTGTCAGATCTTGTGAGACTTATTCACTATCACGAGAAGAGCATGGGAAAGACCTGCTCTGATGATTCAATTACCTTCTACTGGTTTCCTCCTACTACATGTGGGAATTGTGGGAGCTACAATTCAAGATGAGATTTGAGTGGGGGCACAGCCAAACCATATCAGAGGGAATGTCACTCTCCTATTAACATTTATTTTTTAATTAAGCCCTTAGTGACTCCATTGTCCTAGAGTTCTTCCATCCTACTGCTCTCAAAGCAGACATTAAATCAAGGGGTTAAATGCAAAGGATTTATTTTGGTTTGTGATTGGGGATTAAAGGAAAAAGGAGTGAAGGTAACCAGGAGGCACTCTTGAATTGAGTTGATGCCACTATGAACAATTGGGCTTGGATTCTACCAGACATGTGCGAGATACTCTTTAAAATGTGCCTCAGAATTGTCCACTCAACTGCACTGGAGGAAAGGAGGATTGGCTTGTGGGCTCCTGTTCTTCATTTAATAAAGTTTGCCTTACAAAAGCATTAGCTCCCTCATAAGCCAAAGTCACACAAGGGCCAGAGGTGAAAGGCACGCAATGCAGCTGAAGTGAAGTACCACCATATAATACTTGTTCAAAACCTGTGGCTGTGGCAAAAATTAAAGAAAAAGTTATCCATGTGGATTGGGCAGGGGACAAGAGTGTCTTATATAGCCTGCTATACCCAGAAAGAGCAGAAAATGTATCATCATGATCCAGCCATTTCATTTCAGTCTCATGCTGAACAAACCTTCCTCAGCACAATGAATAAACCTTCCGCTCTGATGTATTTGCCATTTTAATATGTGAGAGATGCTTCTTCTATAGAAGATTCACATTTATTGACTCTCCCTCTATAAGATGAACACTTAAATATTTGACAGTTAATTATAGGTGTCAACTTGGCTGGGTTAAGGAATGCTTAGAAACCTGGTACAGACTTCTTTGGGGGTGTCTTTGAGGATGTTTCCAAAGAAGATTTGCATGTGAGTTTCAGTGTACTAAGTGGGGAAGATCTGCCCTCAATGTGGGCAGGCATCATCCAACCTACTGAGGGTCCAAAGAGAACAAAAATAGAGAATAGATGTATGTTTCAATCTATCTGCTAGAACAAGAATATACTCTTTCTTTTCTGTCCTTGGACAAATCTTGGCTCCCCAGCCTTTGGACTTAAGACTTGAACTCCAAAACTTAAGACCAGCGGCCTCCCTGGTTCTCACACCTTTGGCCTCAGACCCTGAGTCATACCATCTGCTATCGTGGGTCCAGGCCTTTGGACTTAAACTGAGTCATGCTACTGGCATCTCAGAGTCTTCAGCTTACAGGTGACCTATCATGGGACTTCTCAGCCTCTATAATTGCATAAACCAATCCTCTCATATATCCAGTCTCATACATCTATATCTAATCCTATTAATTCTGTGAATCTGAAAAACCCTGATTATATCAGTAGTGGTTTACAACTTTTTAAAATTCATTTTAAAAAGAAATTCATTTGAGAGAGTCAATTTTTGATATCTTAAAACATAGGAAACTGAGATCAAATAACTTGTCCAAAGTTCTTTTGTAACTTTGCCCTTAGTGTAAATATAGCCAGCCCTCCATATATACATGTTCAACCAACAATGAAGTGGCTTTATTGAATATAAATATTCCTTTTACATTTTTATTTAAATTGTAAAATAGTAAATATAAAATATATTTGGAAAACATGGAAAAATGTCCAGAAACTAAAATAATACGATAGAAAATATCACAAATACAAAAAATACAGTATGATAACTATATACAAAGTGTTTCCATTGTATTATCTATTATAAGTAATATAGTGATGATTTAAAGTGCACGAAAGGATTTGCATAGCTTATATCAGAATATGCCCTTTTACAGAAGGGGCTTGTATATTCATGGATTTTGGTATCACGGTGGGAGCAGAGGGGACTCCCGGAAAAAATCACCTGTGGATAACAAGAGACTGCATATGTTATGTCCCTTTGTTTGTGTTGTCACATCAAATCACCTCCCACACCAGAGTGTTTTAGATGGAGAATGTTGTTATGAAGTCTCCTACGGAAGAAAATACCACAGATTGTAAGGAAAGTATTGTAGTAATGCTCATGAGCTAGTCTTCGAATTCTTATTTCTGTTGCCCTGAGCTTAAACTCCACTGATCTGTTTCTATCTATGACAAAGTATCCAAATATCTAAATATCTTAGATGTAAACATTATAAATTTACTTCAATTCATTTAACTATCTAGGCTCTTAATTATATTTTATTTATTCAATATCATTAGATATATGAAAAGTAAGCTTTTTCAAATATTTGCATAGAATACAATATAATGCACATGTCAAAAGTTGTTTTATAATTCTAGTAAAGCTTCAAAATGAAATAAATGTATTATATTATTTTTCAGCCAAATGTTTCTGTCTTTAAACACACACACACACACACACACACACACACACACACATAATCTTTTTATAAAAGATACACTCATTTTTCTCACTGAATATTTTATTTAAAACTTACCTTAAGGATAATATACATTTTCCATTATACTAAACTAACTTATTTTCTCATTTTGTTTAGAACAAATGGCAGTTTAGTTTTTGAATTACTTAATTAAATTATGTTCCCATGTTTTCAGGAATTCATCTTTTGGGTGGGTTGTTTAGGCTACCTAAGAAATACACAAATTGATATTTTAGTTTTTTTGCACAAATGGAAAAACAATATGAGACAAAATAGAAAACCAAAAAGCATCGCTGAGTCCCAAAATATGACAGTCCCTAGAAGTACAAACCCAGCAGCCTCACCCATACAGCATGTTTAATACTTTAGCCTCTTCATCTATTTTATAATGAGGATTTCATGTTGTCACACTATCAGCTTATTTTAATTATATTTTCTGGGGTGATTTTTATGGCAAAAAACACTACACCAAATAAATAGGATGGTGACTTAGACACCAAAATCATTAATGTATAATTTAATGGAAATAGGATTACACTGCTCTTTCTGTTTGGAAAAGTATTTTTCTCTTCTCACTGTTCTGCCGGGTTCCTCAGAAATCAGCTTCTGAGACATAAATATATGTGGTACTCTTTTATTAAGTAGTCCTCTCTCAAAGAAGTGAAAGAGATGGGAAAGAAGAGGAACTCAATGAAGGAAGTAAAGCAGATGTGATATCAAGCTGATCAGGGAGAGCTGATAGCTCCTTTTCTCAAAACTATCTTCCAAGAAACCATACAAAGCCTTGCCTCTCAGGACAATCAGTGGTGGGATGGGAGAACAGAATATATCCCACGGGATTCCACATCCACATTGGCAGATTCATCTTCCAGGTGTCCCTTTCCAACACTTCTGATGACAGGAGGAAGGGAGAGGTGTGCATTCCCACGGGGTGAGGTAATGTAGGCTTGAGCCTTGGTCAAGTCATTGGTTGGCTACTGTGGCAAGAGCTGGGTGGGCCCTCTCACAGGTGGTCTCCACTGCAGGAGCAAGGGGAACAAGTGGTTAGACAGAGGAAATTGAGTGGGTCTGAGGTCTCAGAGGCCTCTGACATAGTAAATCATTTTGTTGCCTATCACTGTCTTACCCCAAATAAAGCAAACCCATTTGGTTAGTTTGGTAATAATCTCCTAATTTATGGTACATTTTAAAGTACCTAAAAGAGTATAATTGCATTGTTTGTAACACAGAGAAAGGATACAGGCTTGAGGTGATGGACACCCCATTTATCCTGATGTGATTATTATACATTGTATGCGTTTATCAAAATATCTCATGTACCCCATAAATATGTAACACCTACTATGTACTCACATAATTTAAAAATAAAAGAAAAAATATCTAATACTTACTTACATTTTAATTATAAAATATACCTTCAACAAAAGTCAACACATTATGAACTTTACATACATACTTGTTAGTAGTATATAACTATGGAGACCCAGTCTTACATAGTTAGGCACACAGTGTTACAATAGTTTCTAATATCGTATCACTTCTCTGTGGTACCTATAAATAAAAGGACTGTTTAAAAATTAACTCACCAGAATGTGAATTACTTAATTGTATTATGTTCCTGTGTTTTCATGAATCCATCTTTTGGGTGGGCTGTTTAGGTTACCTAAGAAATACATAAAATGCAATTTTAGTTTTTTGTAGAAAGGTGAAAAACAATATAAGACAAAATAGAAAACCAAAAATCATTGTATATCTAGGTGGACATAGTTCTCTTCGGAGTGGCTACTGGGCAAGATTATACAATTATTCCATCACTAATGCATTTTTGTTTTGAAAATAAGTTTTCTACAAAGTTCATTTGTTGCAATATAATTTCTTCATCCTTGGAAAAGTCCAAATACATTGAGACCCCAGAACACAGTCTTATTCCCAGAATATCTGGTCAATATTAAAAAAGCTAATTTGTTTCAACCCACTCAAGAACTGTTTTCCATAAGGATACAAATAAAAACACATTCAAGTGATGCAATCATTTGCTTTTTCAATCTGTACAATGCTGGAACCCCTGCTTCTCCTAATTGGTATTCATTGAAGAATCATGGAATCCCATGATTGATGCAACCAAGGGATTTTAAGCATTCGGATGGTCTCTAAAAATAATAAATAAAACTGCTAAAAGCACAAAGTTTTATTGGTTCAAAAGAGCAGAAGGAAATATATCTACAGAGTCATAAATTAATTTTGGCTTTTGATTACATTTTACTAAAAAAAATGATGCTAAAATATCCTAATCCTGAAAGAATATATGATGAGAGAATAGTAACCAATAAACTACTGAGTCTGCAGCCATTGTTAGGACATCTGCTACTTTTACTTCCAAGACAAGAATGATTTATTATTAAATATAGTTGAGACTTCATTGTCTTATTTGGCTGTTTACCTCACTCACAAAAATAACTGCTCTATACAGGACTGTATTTCATTGTCCCAATCTGCTTTCATGCTTTTTGTTGTTATTATTTAGGGTAAAAACTGAATGCTAACCCATGTTCATGTGTGCATTTTAAAAAGATATGCCTGCTGAAATATTGGATATTTTCACTAGCTCTCTTTTAGTCATATTTGCTTGTAAATCTTTATTGAAGAATATTCAATTACTGTACATTGTTTCCTGCAAAAAAAATGATGTTTTTCTGACCTATCTTTCTGATAATCGTAAAGACCTTGAAGAATAAAGTACTCAAAGTCTCTTAATGTCATTGCATTTATTTTCTTTTACAAAACAAAAGAAAGTGGGTAAACAAAACCTAGTTTAAATGAGTTGTTTTAACATAAGTACTTCTTGACAGCTAAGAAAAATTTCTTCCCAGGTGACTTGTTTACAATGTAAACCATCTAATTCTTTCACAGACAATAAGAACACATGGACAGTAGGGAAGAATGTAGCTTGAGGAATTTAGTGATTTAATTGGTGGCCTTCTCAAGTGGTGCTACTGGATTTTAGGCTGTTTCCACCAAAGTCACCCAAAACCAAACTTGAACTGGCTGCATGAAGTTTTCCTTTATATTTGTCATCAAGAGTTCAAGCCACTGCAGGACTTGGTGACCTGACCATTCTACAGAAGAAAAGAAATAATATAGTGAACTCCATTTGGTTATGAAATGATTGTTTTTAATTGCTAGAAGCTAACAACAAAATTTTTCTAGTAATACATCGATTTTTACATTTACAGATTGCCATAAGAATTGACAAATATGCCTCTCCATTTATGAGAAAAATTCCTTCATTGAAATATTTTATGAAAAGTTCTATGTGTAACTGTTTGGTACAAAGTGTACATTTAGATCTTCTTAAAATGACTCTACCCTTAAATAATTTTGTTTTCAAGGGTCACGTCTCTTGGGTAATGACTAATCTTCTCCTAGTGATTAATAATAACAATTATGTAGAATGGTGGTTCTTGGTGACTTTTTCTCCCACTGAATGAAACAACATATTTCAAAATCGAGACTCTGGGACATTTGGTTCTTCTAAGTCACATTTTTTTCCCCAGTAAATAAAGTCAAACTTTTATATAAGTTTATATAAATCATTTTTTATTTATTATTTAAAAATAAGAAATTAATAAAATATCAATAGTATTTGCTTATTATTGTTTGCTTTAAATCTCTAAATTGCAACTTGAAAAATTGTTTTTCAATATTTTTGGCCATGTAACCATTAGAATAAAAACTACACTTTTGTTTAATCATTTGGACATCTGTACCACACATCTGGAAATTTTAGTCAATTGTTTTTTTTCCTTGATCCAATTTTTCTGCTGTTTTTTGGTGGAGTAAAGATATAACGTGTGGAACACATCAAGTTTGCGTTCTTATCACTTTCTGTATATCTGTTACTGACATGATTTTCGGCCAGCTGCTGTGTAGTCAGAAGTCAGTTGCTGGGCCTATTTTGAAATCTTGAGTTAGTTATTCTGGTTAATAAAGAGATGCAGAAAGAAACTTGCTGGACACGGTAATAATAATAGACTTTTACTGCATTACTTTAGTGCTATGCTCCAGCCTCCATATGATGCAAAATTGGTTATATACTAAAAGCTGTGGGCTTTGAGATTCATTAGCTATTTTATACTGGAAAAGTCACTTAAATTTTGTGAGACTTAGTTCTAAAATCTACAAAATATTAGGGTAACAGAGTACATTATTTTTTATTGTGGTAAAAAAAAATAACATGAATCTGCCCTCAACACACATTTGTGTGTGGTACAGTGTTGTGAACTATAAACACAATGCTGTACAGTAGACCTCCAAAACTTTTTCATCTTGCATACTGAAACTTTATACCTATTGAGTAGTAACTCCTCATTTCCCACAGTTCATTTTCAAAGTCTCTTCTACATCTGAATTTCATTCTGACAATTTCACATAAATGTTTAAACCAACATTATAGTCCAATAATATTTATTTAGTTCATATATATATATGTTCCTTAATTTGTTTTGAGCAATGCTATATGATACTGTTCAAAACCAATTAAAGAACATGACTTTTCATAACTAGAAATCTTAGATTTCTAACAGCTGATTCATATTTGAGCAAATAGAAAAAGGTACAAATACAGAAGAACTATATACTTGTATTGACCAGGAGATGATGCATTTTCCAGCCCAAAATGAATGTAGCTTATAAAACTTAGCTGCCTGAACATGTTTTTTTTTTTTTTAATGGCGATAGGATCTCACTGTGTTGCTCAGACTGTAGTGCAGCAGCTTTTCACAGGTGTGATAATAAAGCATTGCAGCCTTGAACCCCTGGCCTCAAACAGTCCTCCCACCTCAGCCTACCGTGCTGCTAGGACTACAGGCACTCATCATTGTGCCTGGCTAAGTGTCTGAACATTTTGTCTACAAGAATATTTTTGCATACAAGTCTGGGGCAGGAAATCACCATTCAACTTCTATTTATTTATGGTAGGGTAAAAACCACAAAGTTAAAAGTTTAGGAAACAAATTACAATAGATTTTCTATACAGGTAAGAAATGTCATTAAAGTACAATTTAAAATATGTGAATAAATCAAAATAATGAACTTACGTTGAAATCAACCAGAATGTCTTCAGATACTGGTCATTATTTTGTTATTAATTAGAGGAAGACACAAACACACACTCTCTTTCTTTCTCTTTTTTTCTTTCTTTCTGCACACACACACACACACACTGTCTTTTTCTTTCTTTCTACAAATACACACACGCGCACACAAGGAGCATAGCTGAGTGCCCACTAGTGCTCATTTTCTACTTTTATTTTCTTCTGTAAATTTCCTCTGTTATCTCAGAATTCTTTAATTTAGAAAGTGAAGTCTTTGGAGCAACACCCAAATGTCCATCAATTTAAATTTGAGTTCTGACTCAGCCATGTCCCAACTATGTGACCACTGTGAAAGTCATTTAGTCTCTCTCATCCACATTTAGTAAATGTGGATGGTGATGATTAGGTTGTTACAAAGGCAAATGAGTTAATAAATATTTAGTGCTTAGAACAGTGTCTAGCCTTCAGGAAGTACTCAATAAATGTTAAGGTTTGTTAGCATTATGTTAGACACCCCTTCAGTAGGATGGGACAAATTTTGAAAGAGGAAGGTAAAAGAGTGCTCTGTTATAATGAGTATTATATAAGTGCCCTCTTATCCACAGTTTCACTTTCGAAGATTTCAGTTATCAGCGGTCAATCACAGTACAAAAATATTAAACAGATAATTTCAGAAATAAACTATACCTAAGTTTCAATTGTGTGCTATTCTGCATAGTGTTAGGGAATCTCACACTATTCTGCTTCTTCCCAGACATCTTGCCTGGGATGTGAATCATCCTTTTGTCCAGAGCATCAGCACTGTAGACACTACCCACCCCTTTGTCACTTAGTAACTATTTAGGTTCCACTAGCTGCAATCCGTGGTGATATCACAGCACTGGTGTTCAAATAACCCTTATTTGACTTAACCATGGCCCCAAAACACAAAGGTAGTAATTCTAACAATTTGTATATGCCAAAGCAAAGCTGTAAATTTTTTCCTTTGAGCAAAAGGTTGAAAGTTCTTAGTAAGGAAGAAAGAAACATTGTATGCTGAAGTTGCTAAGGCCTACTGCAAAGACAAATCTTCTATATGCAAAATGGTGAAGAAGGGAAAAGAAATTTGTACCAGTTTTGGTGTTACACATCAAACTGCAAGAATTACAGCCACAATGCATGACAAGGGTTTAGTTAAGACAGAAAAGGCATTAAATTTTTAGATGCATTTTAAAAGCATTGAATTTGTAGATGGAAGACATGAACTGATAGTTGTGCGAATTGATGGGAATTGGGTTCATTACTATCCATGCTTTTAGGCATCTATTGGAGGCTTTGGATCGCATCCTCAGTGAGTAACAGGGGACTACTGTAATGAGGATAGACAGCTCTACCAGGAGGCAAACTCTGGATCATCTCAGCTACTTTGATATTTCATACATTTGGAAAATGAGGTTCAGAAAATTTAAGCAACTTTTTATGATTAAGTGACTAATTAATCTCAAATCAAAGACTAAAACACACATTTTAAAATATAAAAATGCATAATATAATAATTCAGCACTTAAGTTTTAAACTGTTGTGAGAAATGGTTGAAAGCAAAACCCTCTAGGAGTTGAGATTGAGGGCTAAAGTTTTAGGATTTGTCTCAATGCTTTGCCTCATACAAGAGGGTCCAGTGCACAGAATTATAACTAAAAAGATTCCAATTTTTGGAAAGAAGATGGCAAAGTAATTTAAGTTTTCAGTCCACATATTGCAAATAGGAACTAGAGAGAAACAGAGCCTAGGCAGAAAAACCAAGAGACTTCATCAATTTTATGAGCTTACCTATGATTTAGTTCACAAAGTGAAAGTACTAAAAAAAAAAAAAAAAACCTTCAGAAGCAAGGTCAACATTATCATCTAATCCTAAACCTTGATACTCATTACAGTTGATCATTAAACAACATGGAGTTGAACTGTATAAGTTCACTTACACATGGATTTATTTTTCAATAAAAGCTACAGGTGTGTCTGCTTCTTCTGCCTCCCCTTCCACCTCCTCCACCTCTTCTGCCTCTGCCATCTGGGACAGCAAGATCAACCCTTCTTCCTTCTCCTCCTCCTCAGCCTATTCAATGTGAAGACAAGATGAAGACTTTTATGGTAATCTACTTCCATTGAATAAATAGAATGACTTAAGACTTTTATCTTCTTTATGATTTTTCTAATAGCATTTGCTTTTCTCTAGGTTACTTTGTCCCATCTTGCTCTAACTCTGTGAGACTTATGTAGTCTTTTGGTGTTGCTACCCACTGTAGCTCATTATTTCTTGTGCTCCTTTTGAGGCAGATTTTGGATTCATTTGCAAATCACATAGTATGGCTGAACTAAAAGAATGCTATAATTTTCTGAATCTATATGAGCTTCCAGATCTATTGCTTACAAATAAAGCACTATAGGATCTCTGTTCAGAGCTGATTCACTCAGGTAGACCAGATGATTAACCTAGTTCCATTGACCATTACCAATGTGGATCACCTCAGATATGTGGATACACAAATACAGCCTTCCATGCTGGGGACAGTTTGTGGTGGTGGGTCATCAGTGGAGCAGAAATCCCCAAAGAAACCTACTGTATATCATCTTCTAGCCACCAAACAGCACTGAGAGACTAAATGGCCCAGGCCCTAACTTTTGGGTTCCCATAGATGTATTTGTGTTCTTACTTTGGTCAAAGCACTAACCATAACATAGTATGCTCATACATTTATCACATTGTCATCCCAGGCAATTTGTGAACCCCTTCAGACCAAGAATTGAATCTTATTTATTCTTGTACTCCTGGCAGATCTCAGTGTTTTTCACACAGTAGATCCTCAAAGTGTGATGTTGACCCAGTTTTCCGTGGTGAGTCATTGAACCAATTATAACACTCAGTGAGCTGTTTAGATGGAAAAGAAGTTCCATGTGATTCAAGGGGTCAAATGTAGGTAGGGAAGCTGCAGATTATTTATAGTATCACATTTGATACAGCTTAGAACAGAAATCATGATTTTTCACTTTATCCTCAGAGTCACTTTGCTGAGAAGGCATAAAGTGGCCAGGATGGATAGTTTTACATCATGATAATCAGCAAGGGTTTAAAGGTACTCTGCACAACTCTGAAAGATGCTAACATTTTTATTCTCTCCTACAGGATGTACAATGCACATATTAAAGGTACTGAGTTAAAGGACACTCTTTCAGTTTGTTTCTGCTAGAAGTTTCCAAGTGAGTTTGAGCATAGACTCACCCTACGCCAAACACTACCTCTTGCCCTCATAAGAAATTAACATTGTACAAAACACGTTTCACGATGGTGGTTCTAAGCCATTGGTCAAAACCCCTTTGGCACATGGGGATCAGAAGAAAACAGTGCCAAAAGAATAAGATCATAGGAGATGAAAATCCCATAGAGACTCAAGAACCCAGAATTTATGAGCATAAATGGATGAGAGAACCGAATCAAGGAATATGAGCAGTCTAATCCTTTGTTGGGTGATGTTGCAATTTTGTAAAGACAGTCACTAATTCCCAGGGATGTGCAGGTAAAATCTGGGGGGGAATATCTTAGTAGAAATGTAAAGGTATATAAGACATTTGCTGATACCCAAGTCAACTGGGTAATAGCAGGACAAAAATGGTGGATAAAGATCAATGGCGGTAATGTGGATTATAGGTTACATAAAAGAGAGTCCCTAAATGAAGTGATTTTAAAAATAAACAGATTTTTGGACTTTATTTGTATTGTTTAAGTCAAAATTGTTAGAGAAAAAGCCAAATGAGAAGGAAAAAAGAAAAATTGTATTTATTCATAGTGAGGAAATCTGTCTTTTCCATAAAACAAAATCATGGGTTACTGTTGACAAAAAGAGTCAAATTCTGTAAAATATTTGAAGAGATTTATTCTGAACTGAATATGAGTGACCATGGCCCAGGACATAGCCCTCAGGAAGTCCTGAGAACATGTGCTCAACATGATCAGGGCACAGCTTGGTTTTATACATTTTAGAGAGACATGAGACATCAATCAAATACATTTGAGAAATTCATTGGTTTGGTCCAGAAAGGCAGAACAATTCAAAGTGGGGGGGGCTTCCAGGCTATAGGTGAATTTAAACATTTTCTGGTTGACAATTGGTTGAGTGTGTCTAAACACCTGGGAGAAATAGAAAGGGAATGTTCAGGTTAAGGTAAAGATTGTGGAGACCAAAGTTATTTTGAAATCTCATAGTGGGCTGCCCTTAGAGACAATAGGTGACAAATGTTTCCTATTCAGATCTCAGTTAATTGTCGAGTCTCCTCACAAAGGGCAGTACTGACAAGTTTTCTCACATGGGGCACCACTGCCAGGGTCTGACAGGCAGACCCTGACTCAATGCCGGATGAATAAATTCACTCAGATACAGAATACAGTGAAAGAGTGGGCTGGGGTGGCTGGGCCAAGGGAGTTAACAGCTACCACCATGACACTCTGGCCTTCCTGGTCTTTATTCAGCACACATTAAATCACAAAGGCTTTTTGTCAACATACTAGAGGATAAAGATTAAAGGTCAGGTTCTGAGGCCTAAAGCAAACACCATTTGTGGATAATAAACTTCTGCTGAACCCCAAGTAGGAGGCAGTCAAACTCGGATAAACAAAGTTTTGCTAATAGAGGTGGGGGTAAACAGACTTATTTGGGGAAGCTTCTTTACAATTCCTAGTATTTACTCTAGGTTCTAATGCCCTAGAGTAAAAACTGGTTGCCTTTGGCCCATCCTTTCATCTGAAGCTCTGTAATCTGCCTGGCCTTCCAAGGGGGTTTTCTGACTATTTCCTGTAACTATCTCTAATATTTTTCCCAGCACTCTGACTGACCTACAGCAGTTAATCTCTTTAGTCTTGGGATGGTCTGGAAGAAAAAGATCTATCTATGTTAATAGCCATTCTTTACAGGTGAAAATTTTCCCCCACAAAGAACAGCTTTGCAGGGCCATTTCAAAATATGGCAAAGAAACATTTTGAGCTAAAATATTTTGATTTTCTTCTTTATCTCATAATGTTATGCCAGAGTCAGGTTGGAAAGTAAAGCATGACATATAGGGTTAAATAAAACCCATCTGATGAGAATTTATCATCTGTAGGGCATGACTCCCTTATATAGCTATTTGGATAACATTAAAAAATCAGTTTAGTTCTCATTAAAAAAAATCCTTTATCATGCATTACTTAATTTTGTATCTGCTATTGCTGCTTTTCTATGTATTGAATGGGAACATGTGTTGTTTAATGGTAGCAAAGAATGAAAATATCTTAAATGCTTAATGAAATAAAAATAAATCTAAAGTTTTATTATTAAGCAATATATAATATTTTTAGTAATTTTTATACATATACATGTATATTTTTACAAATTTAGGAACATTTTCATGAATGCATGCAATGTATACATTAATAATTTTATCTGCATGTGTAGGCCCAAAACTAATATAAAACTGTCATCTAACGTTTACATCTTTCTCACTGGCCATTCAATTCTTCTTAAAACAGGCTAGAAACTATGGTCTAAAATATATTTATCTCAATAAGGTCCTGTTTATATGAGGAATTTCACATTCTTTTATATATAATCCAAATTACTTTGGGTTTTCAGAGAAAATTATACATTGACATGTGACAATCTACTGAATACCATTTAGCAAGCATTTCTAAAACTACCAGCTCTTAAGTTCTGATTCGGATATAAAGTTCCTCTTATTAATCATGCTGATAGGTACTGTAGGTAACTATACAGATTATTTCTTCGTTTTCTTTGGGACATGAAATAACTACAACTTCTAGGCAATACTTGGTATCTCCTAGAACTAGGGTTTCCAGAATGCCACAATTGACTGAATTGGTCTGCTTTATGACTGTTATCTCATTTTAATCATTAATAATGTCCACTCTTGCTGTCAAAATGTTACTATTTAAAAGATAAATTATATGGTCAACCTAACTGGAACCTTCAATGGATCGTCAACATAAATCTGAGGAAAATAGTCAAGCCTACATTCTCCATAAATCTGAAAAATTGTTGACTGCATAGCCATTTATTTATATGCTCAGTGAATATTACCTAAAAATAAACCATTAGCCAGGTACTCTGCTCAGAGCTAGAAGAAAAATAATAAAGTGGACATAAATTTTCCTCTCTACTCTCATTGTTATGATTGAATCCTCACAATGTTAAGAAGTAGATTGGGCTGTTATATCCTCAGGCTTAGAGAAGCTGAATAACTTGATTTAAGCCAAACAGTAAATGGAAGATGATTACAGGTTTCTGTCTTCAAATGCCATGCAATTAACCTATATGCAACTATGACTGAAAAAAATCTAAGTTTACTCTAGGACAGAACCAGTGAAAAACAGCAATCTCACTATTAAACCATATTCTTGTCCAGTCTCTTCTACAGAGTGACCTTGAAAGCAATCTCAGTGTTTCTAGGGCAAACTAAATTGATGACACTTTTGGAGAAAGTCTCAGAATCATCTTATTGACAATCACATTACACATTAAAGATATTGTCCTATTGCATATCCACATTAAAGATACTTAATTTGGTGATTAGTGGTTCAACTTCCTAAAAAATAGTAAAACAATTAGCTAAATTCCTTCTTTTTTCCATTTTTCTTGTTAATATACATACAAATACAAATCCTGAGTCTCTGGTCTCTGGTCTCTGGAAAGGTGTAATTTAAACCTCAAGTTAGTTTTGTGTTACAAAAGAACTCAAATAGACAAACAATTAGTAATGGATTTTATGACTTTGTTAATCATTTAAAGCTACCTTGCATGACAGAGACAGATAACTCTTCACTCTTTTTTTTTTTTTTCTTTGAGATGGAGTTTCATTCTTGTTGCCCAGGCTGGAGTGCAATGGTGCAAATTCAGCTCACCACAACCTCTGTCTCCCAGGTTCAGGCAATTCTCCTGCCTCAGCCTCCTGTGTAGCTGGCATTACAGGTATGTGCAACCATCCCCGACTAATTGAGTGTTTTTAGTAGAGGTGGGATTTCTCCATGTTGATCAGGCTGGTCTCCAACGCCTGACCTCAGGTGATCTGCCATCTCGCCCGCCCAAAGTGCTGACATTACAGGTGTGAGCCACCATGCCTGGCCAACTCTTCTCTCTTTAGCTGTTTAATACATGAAGATACTAAACCTCTTGAGTATTCTTAACAAAATACATCAGAAAATATTTATTTTCTTATTGGGCAAGCACTCTAGTTTATTAAAGAAGTAGCTGTAATTCAACCAAAGTTTTAACTAGACTGACTCTGGGGCTCATAATGGTAATCAGCAATTTGCCAAGATAATTTATTTATTCCATTCCATTTGAGCAGCAGCTGATTTAATGAGAAACATTGCTCCTTCCTATGGCTTCTGTAGCACTTTAATTTTACCACATTATTTATTTGTATTATGCAAGATTTTATTGTCATTTCTAATCTTTCATTCTTCCCAATATCATTCTCTTTGCCATGTGACTTTACACTTCCTTTCAGTAGGAGTGGAGTATATTTCTCTGCCCCATTGATGCTGAATTCTGTCATGTGATTTTCTTTCGTCACTGTCATATGAGTAAAAAATGACTGTGGCAGTTCCAAATCTAGACTTTTAATAACACTGTCCCTTTATGCATACCCCTCTTGCATTTCTGCCATCATAATTAGAAGAACATGCCTTGGCAAATCCATTGATCCAAGGAAGATTAAGACACATGGAATAGAGCCCCAGTCTGCAGCTTGATTCCAAGGCTAGCCAAGTTCAGCTACTTAATCAGACAGCTCTCAGCTGACCTGCAAGGACACAAACATGAACAAGTGATTGTTGTAAGCCACTAGTTTTTAGGGAGGTTTCTTTTCAAGACATTACTGTTGCAATTGGTGGTTTATGTATACACTTTCAAAAAATGCCTTTGGAACTCTTATATGTTAGATACTAACCTAGATGGTGATAAAATAGTAGACAAAAGAATAGTGATGTATGTTCTCATAAACTACTGTTTAGAGAGTGATAGAGACAAGTTGATGGATAATAAAAATAGAATGTGGAGAAATGTTTTGAGTAGAGCATGGTGCTGTGGGAACATATGAGGCTGGTGCCTTATTTATACCTGTGGGTTTGCTGTTAACTCTCCAAAGAAGTCATGACTGTGTCAACAGTGAGAGTAGTAAAAACTGTACAAAGGAATGACCTTTACTCCAAGTAGAGTTGTTAGTGTGAGTGATCAGAGGACACTGAATACTTGATGAACCGGAAGAAGATGACATTGGCCATAGTGAACCTTGGAGAAAGAGTGAAGAGAGAAGCTCATGATGTATGTGAGCTTTAGGTAATGCAACACCATGGTAACTATTATAGTGTTTGGACTTGATTCAGTGAGCAATGGTAGTAGTGGTGTGGGTAGAAGGGAATTCTAGCTTTCCTTTACTACACTGGTTATTATTTAGTTGTCTTTCCCATGAGAAGATGAGAATATCAGTATCCTCAGTGCCAGACAAATTGTTTTTTCCTGGAGCATATATTTAATGCATTCAATGTGTAAAATGGCATCTAACACATTGAATGCATTATAGATTTACATGTGTCAGTTTCAGTTTCTAGGAGGCAAATGGTGATGTGAACAAAACAAGTGGCTAGTCATGTTTAATACAAGTTTGGGATCAACTTATTAGATCATCTTGAATGCCTTTCCCTGCCAATTCAGGATGAATTAAACTCTGGACTAGCCATTTCCCAGTGGTTCATCTAGTCTAATTTTAAAATAATCAAATGAAGGGACTTAAATTAGCTTGGGAAATTATTCCATGATTTAATAGATTTTGATGCTAGGAAATGTTTTTCTGACAGTCTAACCAAATTTTCCTTCCATGATTTTATCCCATTACTTTTAGTTCCGATTTGAAACCATTTGAATACTTTCTTTTCCTTTTAAATGGTCACACAATCACCTAATATTATCAGTGGTTTTCTACAGACCCTTGTGTTTTTTACACATATTGAACTGAAAGTTTTTTCCTCTAGATTTATTAGCTTACATATTTTGGTCCATTTTACTCTATTTTTCATCTGAGCTTTAGCATTTATATCCTGTTTTTTATTATCATCTTCCCCAGTAGTGTTTGTATCATGTCCCTGATGAGGGTAATTAGTGAGCTGTTTGTTCCCCTTTCACAACCATGATTAAAGATGTTCTGTAAAATAAAACTCTTAAGCTGATCTTTACTGGGCCCTTTGGGACACTTCCTCACAGCTATGTACTCTCCCTTTATCATGAGTTGGTTTTTTAGTTTCTTCCAGTTTTCAAAATTTGTTAACAGCAAAAGATGCAAATCTAATGAAAATTGTCAAATATGTGCTTGTGATGTGTTCAACAAAAGAGAGCCAGTTAAAATGTGTTTTCTATTTAGACACTGCAGAGACTTAGTACTCATGATTTGTAGTTAAGTTTCCTTCCAAGAGACAATAACTTCATGACAAATTGCACACTCAGCAAAGCTGTTGAGACTGGGTCTGGGCAGTTTTTGTCCATGGTGAGAAGTGTTAGCAGAACTTTGATTTCCATCATGCTTTCAGTGTTGTGTTATGAGTTGAAGCAGGAGATTTTCAAGAAAGTGTTTTTGCATGTCTGGCTACTCTTGATTTGAAAGGAGCATTCATTCCAAGATGATCAACCCCTTTTGCTATACCCTAATGATAGCATTGTTGGCTACTCTTCAGTTCTAAAGAACATTTTCCAAAATTGTTTTTCTTGTATGGGCTTGTTAAAAAAAAAATAATGTTACGTGAAAGTGTAAAGATGGAAACAAGGGGAGGAAATGGATATAGGATATGAGCAAGTATTGAACTATTAGGTATACACATAAATATTTACCTCTTTCTGTACAAAGACATTTTCCCAAAATGTTAAAAATGGAGAAA
This sequence comes from Aotus nancymaae, assembly GCF_030222135.1. Classification (NCBI taxonomy): domain Eukaryota; kingdom Metazoa; phylum Chordata; class Mammalia; order Primates; family Aotidae; genus Aotus; species Aotus nancymaae. The sequence goes on from NW_026988435.1 coordinate 30,827,332, forward strand.
GTCTGTAGTTCTAAATGAGGAAATTGTGTTAAACAAAGTGTCTTCTGCACAAAAGAATATACTCTCCAGATAAAACCAGTGGATGACACATTAAGGAAGAAGGACACGTTTTTAAGGGCTGCCTGGATCATTTTGATTCTGTCTTAGGACAACCCTGTTGGGGCATGTCTAGTGTTACTCCTAATTCTGAGATCAGGAAAATTAGGATTAGAGTTTGACTGACTTGTGAAAGGGCCACCTATAAGTAAATGCTGCAATTGAATTCTAACTCAGGGTTGTCAGATACCAGAGCCAGATTTTAGCCACCATATGTACTGCACTTCAATGAGGTAATCCATTTAAAATGTTATGCCTGACAAATAGTAGAAGCTTCTTATCCACCAACTATTATTACTAATCTGGATGAATGGTATCACTTATTGTTTGTAACCCAAATCCAAGATTTTTGAAACTGTAGCTGTTGCCAAAATGCTATGAGAAAACTCTTCTATGAGATCCCTATGTGCAGATACGAAAAAAATATATTTTCTGCAAAAATCAGTTGATTTTGTTTTAGTTAAAAATAAAAACTTTAAAAAGTGTTATAGTGACTTCATGGTAATTGTGCTTTGCCACTAATTAGCCTTGTGATATCTTTGAGTTAATTCTTGCTTCAGTTGTTTGTTTTATTGCCAAATGAAGGCACTATGATAAGTTATAAAATGAGAAGATTCAACTAAAAACACCCTGAGGATGATACAGCACTACGGAGGTGCATATGAATACTGTTATTACTTTTACTATAAATTTCCCATCTAGACCTTGAGGGATTGGATGGTGGCCCTGTAAAAGGTAAGTCCACATCCTAATCTCTGGAACCTGTGAATGCTACCTCACTCAGAAGAGGGGGTTTTGCAGAGGTAATTAAGTCAAGGATTTTGATATGAGGAGACTTAAGGTGCATGATCTGGATGGACACTAAACATAATGACAAATGGCCTTAAAGAGACATGTAGAAAAGACATACACATAGAGGATAAGGTTATGTGAAGACAGAATCAGAGCTTACAGACTAGTCTGCAAGTCCAGGAATGTCAACAACCAGCAAAACTGAAAGAGGTTTTCCTATAGCCACCCCCAAGAGAGAGCAGGTTCCTGACAATTTCAGACTCTTGATCTCCAGAACTCTGAAAGAATAAATTTCTGTTCCTTTATGCCACCTAGTTTGTGATAATTTACTACAGTAGCCTCAGGAAACCATAAAAAAAAGATATAATTCCAATGCCTTAATGTATTTAATATGAGCTTCTAATGTATCCATTACAATGACAAGTTTAAATTCATCATTCTAAAATTCCTTTCTAAGGGCAATGGTTAATTAGATGTAAGTTTTGTTTTTTTTTTTTTACCAGTGTGTTTTAAAAATGTACACAATTTTGAAGATAAAGATAGAAACTTTGGATATTAAAGAGGGTGGTTAAAAATGTGCAGGGTACCAAAGCTGGTGGTGTTCAAGGAAAGCACAGTGGTAGAAAGCAGAACAGTCCTGATCTCCAGGTATTCTTCAGGAAAAAAAAAATTAAAGGCAATATTGACTGTAAATAATTAACACATTTTGTAAATTTTACCTCAACACTTTAAGTTTATATTCAAGGTATATTTTTATGGCAAATGTTCTTATTTTTTGAGACAAGAAAGAAAGTCCGTGTTTGGAAAAAAAAACCTCCTAATGAATTCAAAAATTCATGTTTTGAGAGGCAGTTTTAAGTTTTAAATTATAATAGAACTACTTTTATATATATCTTAGAAGTAAAATTATGCATGTTTCCACATTTCATTAAGGTTTTCTATGAACTAGACAGTTTTTAGACAATTTACTAATTTAGCAGTAGCATTTTACTGAATAATAAAAATCAGCAGGATGTAGAACTTAACTTATTAAAAAGTATTTTATTTCAATAGAATACTTTTTTTTACATTGAATTAATACAAATTGGGTAAAAAGTGCTTGCTAATTCAGTTTAATTATTTGACTCCTAGCCAAAACATTTTTGTGTTTTTAAAGTTTTCATTGTGTGACATGAAAGCAAAAGAGAACAAAACAAAACAGAATCCACAAGCCTGTTAAAAGATATTTCAGAAGACTCAAGAAGCCAGGAATTAGAGAATTCTATGTACAAGTCCTATTCACTATGTTATGTTTCTATCTTGAAAAGTTGTGAAAACTCTAAGATAAAATTTAGAGTATTAGTTGCCTAATGCCAAAATTAATTTCAGTTACCTATACTCAAAATATACTATTAGAATGCCCAATTTTTGTTTATTAAACTTTTTTCTTTGCTTTGCTTTCCTTTTTCTTTTATTTATTTATTTATTTATTTATTTATTTATTTATTCATTTTAACAAATAGCCATGTTTGTTACCTAAGTAACATCTACTGCTTTTGGATTCCATGAGTGATGGAAAATAGATATGTTAACAGGATTATTTTCATTGATTGACAGATTCATTCATCAATTTATTTATTTACTTTACACATGTGTGTTTATTGAACACATGTTACGTACTAAACACTTATCTAGGAGCTAAACATACAATGGTGACAAAATTGCTAAACATTTTCAAGCGGCTTCCATTGCAGTAGATGTGATCACCTGTTAAAAGATAAGCAGATTATCATGAAGGCAATGACAGATAAAGTGATAGGAAGTATGGATGGTGAAGAGGCAGGAAAGCCTAACAGTGTGTGGAGTGGAAAAAGTAGCCAGGGTCAGATCAGGGCCTCTGGGCCAGGGGAACATGCATTTATGTTGCAGACAGTTGCTTAAACCCGGGAGGTGGAGTAGTGAGCTGAGATGGTGCATGGCATTGCAGCCTGAGCAACAGAGGGAGACTCCACCAAAAACAAAAAACAAAAAACAAAAAGAGTGAGCCTTGAAAGGAAAGGCACCCAGGGAGTCTCCTGAGTCTGTGGAGACAGAGGAATTGATGAGTAAGTAGATAGTGATGTATTATTAGGCACCTTCTGAGAGGGCTCTCAGTAATTCTGCCACTGGGAGGCAGGGGTCCATACGCCCGAGTGTGGACTGGACCCTCATTAATAATGAATAGGAAATAATAAAGGTGATAAAGTGTTGCTTTTGAGGTTAGGTTAGGGCAATTATGTACTCATATTTTGTAAATTTCTTTATCAAATGTTTTCATAGCTCATATCTAGGTAAATCAGTTCAGCAGGAGGGTGAGCATTCTTCAGGGTGTAGGAAGCTCTATTTCTTTGCTTAATTGAGCACAGAAATGGCTTGGCCACACCTATTAGTATCTTTCCTGCCAACATACATTTGCCCATGTTTCAGAAATAAAACTAGAAAATTACTTTCAGAGATAAAGCTAGAAAATTCTCAGAACATACAAAGAATCTTCTGCCCAACACTACACATTCTAGGAGGAAGTAGGTGGTAGAAAACGAGCACCTCCATTTATACAAGGCAGCATCAGAGGTGTGATTTATGAGGCCATCAAAGACAAATAGAAAGTGATCTATAAGCAAGAAAATAACAACTCACGACTGTTGTTTCTAATAACACTAGAAGAGCAATTATTGGAATTGTCCCTAATGACATAGATATTTCAAGATAAACATTTGAAAGCAATCCTATTACTACTCTCTGACAACTAAAGAAGTTTACTCAACTCTCATCTTCTTACATTGGAGAAAAACAATCATATCTTTAAAGAGCTGTTTATCTTAGCTCTTCTGTGATTTACAGCCACCTGATTTGAAATTATATAGGGGAAGCTAAATAATTAACTTCTGGCTTCTGTTTATATTTTATCTAAAATTGTTCCATATTGTGTGACTTCCTAATTCTAGAGGCATAACATTCATCAGTATTATATCTGAATATGAAGTTTCTCATGCATAATTCAAAGATAAAAAATTTACAGGCAAATCCTTAATCTAGGTTTTTGATTTTTGTTGTTTTTTGTCATTCAAAGGCAATTTAATTCTCCTAGCAAGAGTAAAAGACTATTTAATAGCCACTGTTCAAGGTGGAGAGATGTATCCTCATTCTCAGCCTGATTACAATCTAATTGGAGACAAAAAGCAAGGAAGTCATACTCAATAATAAGTGTCGTAACTGAGACACCAAACAGCCATTGCTGGAATTGAGTGAATGCTGGTATTATTCCCAGTTGCAGATATTAGGAAACTATTAATAGGTTATGTGCTGCAACTGGAAATGGATAATTAAATGAAGAGCACATTTCAACAAGTATTAAGAAGGGGACATCTTTAGTGAGAGAAGAATGTGAATTGAAGGTAAGCATGCAGTATTTAGATATGAGAGGGTACAAGTACACAGATATGGTAGGTGTCAGGCCACAGAAGACAATGTGTGCCTCCTAAAGTGGTGTGGAATCTGGGGAGGAGACAGATTTTAGGAAGGTAACAGTGGTAGCAATGTAGATCAAGGATTAAAGGGTGGAAAGTCAGAGACCTGTTAAGAGGCTATAATGATATACCTTCCAAGGAATGATAAGAACCTAGACTAAAGCAATGAAAAGAGAAGCAGAGTCAACAGAATAATGAATGTGAAAGATGTTAGAGAAAAAAAAATAATAACAGGATTGACTGGGTGGTTTTTTCTTTTTCTTTTTCTGATAAAGTGTCTCACTCTGTCATCCAGGCTAGAGTGCAGTGGCCTGATCACAGCTCACTGCAACCTGCACTTCCCAGGCTCAAACGATCCCCCCACCTTAGCCTCCCAGGTAGCTGGGACTACAGGCATGTGCCACCACAGATAATTATTGTATGTTTTACTGAGATGGGGTTTTACCATGTTGTCCAGGCTCATCGCAAACTCCTGAACTCAAGCAATGCTCTCACCTTGACATGCCAAAGTGTTGGGATTACAGATGAGAACCACTGCGTCCAGCTGACCGAGTGGTTTATGTAAGGAGAGATGAGACATAATGCAAATATCTTAGGGCATAGATTGATGATGATATTGACAACCAAGATAGAAAAATAATAGAAGAAGAATATTTAAGGAAAAAGTTATTTAGAAAAATTTTGAGTATTTTGAAGTATCTTTAGAATTTTTACATGAAATTGTTGCAGTAGATTGATGCCTTTATGTCTCCAAAAGTATAGACAGAGATATATGAGATAAAAATATAGATGTGGCAGTCATTTTCATATGCTACATTAGTGGTAGATGAACAGTTACAGAGAGAAGAAGGCTGAGAATATATTATTAACTTCAAATAGAAAGAGAAGAAGATAGGACATGCATCTGCTATGGGGTAGGCTTTTTATTTTATTGGACATGGGAACAAAAAGATAGGATGAGCCAGAGTAATACAAGTTAATGGAATCAATTAAAAGAAGCTTCGGGAAAGAACAGTAATATAAAATGCCATAGAGAGGGCAAAGAGGAGCATGCATGAGAAAATGCTGTTAAGCTTGATCAGAGGTAACTTTCAATAGATTGGTTTCAGTGATGAGACGGTGGTGAGAAAAGTGAAGGAGGCTCAAATTGCATGGGCTTACAAAGACAGTATTTGGTTAAAGTGGATGCAGGGAGCACTGGCTTAATTCACCAAGTTCATAGGTGAAAACAAAAAAGAGATAAGCTTAAGAGAAAGCTAATTAGAGGACATGGAAATTGAGAATGTTTATGGGTAATAGAGTATTAAACCAGTAGAGAGACTGAAAAGACAAGACAGAATCTATAATTGATAGAACATTGTTCAAGCAGGAAGGTGTTGAGGGGAAATACATATAATCTGTGGCATTTAAAAAAGGGAGAGGCTTCCTCCAAAAAGGCTAAACTGAGAGAAGAAAAAAGTCTTGTGAAAATACAAAGAAATCCTAAGGAGAAGAGGGAACCTCAGAGATCAAATGCCAGGTGGTCTTGATAATTTCAGAGAATTTTCACTGAGATCATTTATTCATCTGTTAAAATTTATGCTCCTGGGGAGGGTTGGAGATTTCAAGATGTTGAAAAAAGTTTGGATAGGTTGCTATAGAGAGTGAAATACAGAGTCAACAGTGAAGTTTGAATCACTCTCATTTCTAATAAAATCAGTAAGTTGAAACCACTTTTTTCCTTCAGCCATGCACATTTGTACAGATAGGAGCAAAGAAAACAGATAATAAGAATTTCCCAGGGCTGGGATTGTGGAAAAGAAGTGTGGACCCTGCAGGAGGCATTACAGATACAGTGCAAGAGGCTTCTCAAACTGTTTGAATAAGAAGTTGCAAACTGGGTTGAAAGAACAGTGAAATCAAATTGGCACCGTGAATGACTACAGCTTGGAGAGATCAAAGGCGCAAGGATCACAGCAAAAACACAAATCAGGTTCTGCGTGCATTATGAAAGAGCAGATGGTATTCAGGTTGAAGCAGTGGCTAAGTCTGAAGTTGTGGGGAGAAGTGGTTTCTGGAGAAAGCTAGGATGTGGACATGTTAGTAAAGGGTTGAGTTGGAGTGGGGATGGGGGTTACTGGAGTTTAATAATTTTAAGAAGTGTGAGACTACAGTGTGAGAGTGATGACAAGAAAGGGAGAGAAAGGTGTTGTGAGCTAGGTGACTAAGCAAGGAAGTTTTCCTGAGAATTCTTTTTGTAAGAAAGAGAGAGAAAGAGAGAGAGAGGAAGTTAGCTATTTAATTATTTTTACTGACACAGGGGTTGTTTTCTGGGGAATTATTAGCCATATATATTGTCAGTTTTGGTTGCTATGCTAGGCCAAAGCTGAGTCCACGGGTTTTACATACATTTATTGACACTCAAAGTGCCTGATAGAAATGTAGTATTGTAACTTGAAGCACACAATGACCATCAGACCAGTCTAGACTGGGTCTTGTGTTTATGTTTTGGGGTCTCAATTTCAGATAGACTTTACACATTGAAACATACCCAGTAAAGAGCGCAACAATGTGGCAGAGAGAACTCAAAGTCATTATGATACCAGTAGGCTGGACGAGGTCCCCAAATGCCAGTTGGACCTCGATTTCAGTTGGTGTCCAGGTTCTTGACCCTGTCATGAGAAGGAATGCAAGGATGAGTTGGAAAATAGTGAAAGAACAGAGATTTAGTATTGCAAAATGAAAAGTACACACTCAAGAAAAAGGAGTGCAGGTGTATTCCAGAGTGTCACACCAGGGGCTTTGGGGTTTCTACCTTTATGGGTTTCTTTAATCAAGGGGTGGAATATTCACGATGGCCCCTGGACAAAGGTTAAGATTTCTTGGAACTGTGATGCCACCCTTTTTTTTTGAGACGGAGTCTTGCTCTGTCACCAGGCTGGAGTGCAGTGGCGCAATCTCGGCTCACTGCAACCTCTGCCTCTTGGGTGCCACCCATTTTTATACTAAATATGGGTGTTCTCGGAACTATCATGATGCTGGTGGGTGTATGACTTAGTATGTTATTGAGTGTATAATAGGTCCTACATGAGACTTAGGTCAAATCCAGTGCATGTTGGGTCCTGTTGGCCTTAGCAAGCTTGGTCCACCCTCTATTTTTTCAGGGTCTTATCGGTCCTTAGCTTGTGCAACTATTTCAATAGTTTCCTTTCCTAGTTGTGTGAAACTTCTACCTGGAATTTTCTATTCTCCTGCAACCACCCTGTCTTATTCCTGTTTCAATTATCATATTGGGGATATAATTTTTGAGGAAAGAAAAGATTAAAAGGCAATAAATTTCTCAAGTTCAATTTTTCCAGTAAAAATATAAATTTGACCTAACAATTGTGATTCTGGAGGCTGTGACTAGGACCAATAGATGGAAATTATTGAGAAGCAAATTTTGACTTAATTCAAAGAAAAATAAATAATGTGAACTGTCCCAAATGGAAATTGTTTCTTCTTAAAGCAATGAGTCTCATGCCATGAAAAGTGTTCATAACAGACTCGTGAGACAATTCTTGCATACACTGAAGTCCACACAAGAGATAATTGGCATCGTTTTGGAACTTGCTAGAAATGCAGAATCTCAAGTGCCATGCTGAACCTGCATTTTAACGATCTGCATTTTAACAACATTCTCAGGTGATTGCCATCTATAGCAAAGCATTGATCCAGAGGACTTTCCTCCACTGGGTACACAGTTGAGCTATACAAGCTATAATCTCTTCCTGTTCTATGAGTTTTTTCATGTATTCTGATTTTTTTAATCCCCTTCTGTTCCCATATGTTTTTAATGTTTTCGTATAATACATGTGACAAAAAGATAATTATGCCAATTCCATATACCATAGTTGATTATATATATATATACACACACAAACATACATAGATGTATGCACACACATGCTCACACAGTCATCCCTTGATATCCATGGGTTTTGCATTCATAGATTTAACCAATTGCGAATGAAAAATATTTTTAAAAATTGCATCTGTACTGAACATGTACAGATTTTGTTTCCTGTTATTATTACATATACAATACTGTATAACAATCATTTACTGTAGGCCAGGATGGCCAGGAGCAGACCTGTGTTACTTATAGTTAAATGATTACAAGCTTGCTTTGCATTTTATACACTGATATTTGTGCCATAGATCAAATATTGAATTAAGAAAACTTCAAACTATGGTGCAGTAAAATGAAAGCAGAGATCAAGCAGTAACAGGAGACCTATAGTAAGGACCATCTGAGAGCCCTTTATACTCGCAGAATGCGGCGGTGTGGTTGCAAGGCAGCAAAGACTGCTTTGGTCCCACAATCTCCTCCCAACATAGGGTTTGCATGAAGGTTTCGTAAAGAGGGCTTGTGCAAGAACTCTGGGAAGGAATGCAACCTCTGCTCACAAGACTTGGGAGGGTCTTTGCAGATGGGAGCTTGTGAGGCCCAAAAGCCTTGCAAGGCAGAGATAACTGGACCACCACAGGCTCTGCCTATGTTCTCAGAATGTGGAGTAATTCTGATTGCTCTGTGTCCACAATGCTCGGAGACAAAAACCCCTCAATACATACCTTATGGTGCTGTGCCTCTTTGCAGATGCACCTGGATACACAATGGGTGGTAAAACTCAGTGTCCTTAATGTTCATAATAGACTAGTGAGACAATTTCTTAGAAGAACCACATTTGCTATTGAATGCTGCAAGACACACGCTCTCCTCCTACCCCCAGCCATCTTCTTTTTTACCTCCCCTCCTCACAGCCCTCAAGATTAACAGGATAATGCACCTAATAAAAGCCTGTGGAGCCCGGATCAGTGCCAATGCGCTTCACCCCGCACAAGAGTGCCTTGGCCCCCTGGATCCATACTGTTGAATTCTACTCTTGTCTTTGTCTTATTTCTTTTCTCACTCCCTTGTCACCACCAGGACTCAGGGCACCCACATACAGGGTCGGGCTGGTGCCCAACAATGTACATAACATTTACATTATTTTTGGCATTCTACGTAATCTAGAGATGATTTAAATATATGGGAGGATGTGCATATATGTATATTTTTTATATTTTAAGTTCTGGAGTACATGTGCTAGTTAGTGCATTGTTGTCACATAGGTATACACATGCCATGGTGGTTGTGCTGCATCCATCTGCCCGTCATCTAAATCAGGTATTTCTAATGTTATCCCGCCCCAATCCCCTGACCCCCTGACAGGCCCCGGTATGTGGTGTGATGTTCTTCACCCTGTGTCCATGTGTTCTCATTGTTTAACACCCAGTTAGGAGTGAGAACATGTGGTGTTTGGTTTTCTGTTCTTGTGTCAGTTTGTTGAGAATGATGGTTTACAGCTTCATCCATGTCCCTGCAAAGGACGTGAACTAATCCTTTTTTATGGCTGCATAGTATTCCATGGTGTATATGTGCCACATTTTCTTTATCCAGTCTATCATTGATGGGCATTTGGGTTGGTTCCAAGTCTTTGCTTGGAACCAACCCAATGAACATACTGCAGTAAACATACATGTGTATGTGTCATTATAATAGAATGATTTATAATCCTTTGGGTATATACCCAGTAATACAATTGCTGGGTCAAATGGTATTTCTATTTCTAGATACTTGAGGAATTGCCACACTGTCTTCCACAATGGTTGAACTAATTTACACTCCCATCAAGAGTGTAAAAATGTTGCTATTCCTCCACATCTTATCCAGCATCTGTTGTCTCCAGAATTTTTAATGATCACCATTCTAACTGGTGTGAGAGGGTATCTCAATGTGGTTTTGATTTGCATTTCTCTAATGACCAGTGATGATGAGCACTTTTTCATCTGTTTAGTGGCTGCATAAATGTCTTCTTTTGAGAAGTATCTGTTCATATTCTTCACCCATTTTTTGATTAGGTTATTTGTTTTTTCTTGCAAATTTGTTTAAGTTCTTGTAGATTCTTTTTACTAGCCCTTTGTCAGATGGGTAGATTGCAAAAATTTTTTTCTCATTTTGTTGGTTGCTGGTTCATTCTAATGATAGTTCCTTTTGCTGTGCAGAAACTCTTAAGTTTAATTAGATCCCATTTGTCTATTTTGGCTCTTCTTGGCATTGCTTTTGGTGTTTTAGTCATGAAGTCCTTGCCTATGCCTATGTCCTCAATCGTATTGCCTAGATTTTCTTCTAGGGTTTTTACTGTGTTAGGTCTCATGTTTAAATCTTTAATCCATCTGGAGTTAATTTTTGTATAAGGTGTAAGGAAGGGATCCAGTCTCAGCTTTCTGCATATGGCTAGCCAGTTTTCCCAACACCATTTATTAAATAGGAAATTCTTTCCCCATTGCTTGTTTTTGTCAGGTTTGTCAAAGATTAGATAGTTGTAGATGTGTGATGTTACTTCTGAGTCCTCTGTTCTGTTCCATTGGTCTATATCTCTGTTTTGGTACCAGTATTGTGCTGTTTTGATTACTGTAGCTGTGTAGTATAGTTTGAAGTCAGGTAGCATGATGCCTCCAGCTTTGTTTTCTTTGCTTAGGATTGTCTTGGCTATGCAGGCTCTTTTCTCATTACATATGAAGTGTAAGGTGGTTTTTTTCAGTTCTGTGAAGAAGATCAATGGTAGTTTGTTGGGGATGGCACTGAATCTATAAATTACTTTGGGCAGTATGGCCATTTTCGGAATACTGTTTCTTCCTAACCATAATCACGGAATGTTTTTCCATCTGTTTGTGTCCTCTATTATTTCCTTGAGCAGTGGTTTGTAGTTCTCCTTGAAGCGATCCTTCACATCCCTTGTTAGTTATATTCCTAGGCATTTTACTCTCTTTGTAGCAATTGTGAATGGGAATTCAGTCATGATTTGGGTCTCTGTTTTTCTGATATTGGTGTGTAGGAATGCTTGTGATTTTTGCACATAGATTTTGTATCCCAAGACTTTGCTGACATTGCTTATCATCTCAAGGAGATTTTGGACTGAGATGATGGGATCTTCTAAATATACAATCATGTAGTCTGCAAATAGAGACTATTTATATTCCTCATTTCCTAATTGAATACCCTTTATTTCTTTTTCTTGCCTGATTGTTCTGGCCAGAACTTCCAATTGAATAGAATTGGTGCAAGAGGACTCCCTTGTCTTGTGCCAGTTTTAACAATACTTCAAAACCAAAAAAAAATACTATCTGAAAAATTTGTGTAATATTCTCCCTATACCACAGCACTTTATTATAATTCACTGTTGAATCTTGGAGAATCACTGTAGATGTTTTTTTCTTCACTAATAATTTACCGTAGCTGGCTTGTAAGGAGTGCCCAGGGAAGAAGAATTGTTGCTTTCTTGCTTTGTCTTGCTTTTACTTTAGTCCCTCCATTTAAAAGCAAGTTAACTGTCTCTTATTGTAATTACTCTTCGTTGTCTAAGGTCTTGGAATATTCCTTCTGAGACAAATCAAGCCTTGTTTTACTTTTAAATGCCTGTTAAAAGTAAGAGAGATTCATTTATCAACAGAGTAAAGAAATTGGTAAGCTATGGTAGTAATTAATTTTATTTTTGTTTAGAAAGCACATTCCTTGAGTTTTTTTTCTTCGAATGGAAAGAATTTTTAATTGGCATAAATATGATACAGCTCCCTTGTAACTGAGAAACCTCATAGAAATGAAGAGGACTTTGAGTAAAACAATGGTCCTCATGATCTGATATTATTTTGTTTGTGTGTACAACTGGTTTTTATAAAAAATATTCTACCGTCAGCAGTGGTACATCACAGTTTACAATCTCTCCCTTCCAAAGGGAGTATTATCATTACTTTAAAAAGTAGCTGATTTATGGCAAGTGGCAACAAGCAAGAAATCATGGTTTTTATAGTGAAAGAAAGAGACAGAATTTAGTGTAAAGTTTATCTTTTTTGAATAGGAGAAAGATTTGCAATTTGTGATGAACTATATCCTTGGCAATGTAACTGAAGACTTGATAAGTCAAATAGTCTATTGCCTCATGACAACTGCATTGTGGACAAAAAAAAAAAAAAAAAACATGTAAAGCATGTTTCTTCTTGCTTTGCAAATTCTTTAAGAATACTTTTATGTGTGAGGCCCAAATATGAGAGTGATATCAAGCAGTTTATGTTTGTGTTCATGTGATAACCTCAAACTCTACTAATTATTATCTATTTTAAATTTGCCACTTACCCACTGTGTTTCTTTTTCTTACTGTTCCTAGTGACATATCTTTAAAGTTTTTATTTTTTTTTTATTTTAAATAAGCCTAGTTCTCTATTTGAAAAGTATGAAAAAGCTCAACATAAACTTTTCAGCACTGTGGAAGAGTATTTTTTAATTTTTGAAAACAAATCATGTTTTAACATCTTGCTGCTCAAATGGCATTTCTTTGGGTCCTTGGAAGTTTAATGTATTTTCTCATATGTTTACAAATTACAAATTTACAAATGTTTTCTGAAGTGAAACAACTTCTTGCAGTCTTTTCTTATGCAATTCTTGGGATTTGCAACAGGATTCTCTTCTTTAGCCAATCCACTTTTCAGACTTGTCTCCCTGCCCTCCCCCTCCCTCGAGTCACTAGTCCTGCAGCTTCTTGAGGCTGCTGAATCAACGCTCACCTGCAGGCCTGCTTGACCTCAGCATCCTTGTTGACAGTATTTCTCTCCTTCAGAATCCTTTCTCTTCCACATCATGTACCCATAGCATATTCATCTTTCAATATCTGTGTCTAATAAGTTGTATTAGTCTATTTTCGCACTGCTATAAAGAACTATCTGAGAATAGGGAATTTAAGGGAAAAAAAGTTAAATTGACTCATACTTCCACAGACCGTACAGGAAGCATGGCTGGGAGGCCTCAGGAAACTTAGAATGATGGCGATAGGCAAAGGGGAATCAAGCCCTTCTTACCATGGCAGAGCAGGAGAGAGCAACCTAAGGAGGAAGTGCACACTTTCAAACAACCAGATCTCATAAGAACTGCCACATTTTTAAGGCATAGAGTTGGTGCAGTGGAAGTCACCTGTGAATTACTATAACCAGAAATATCAATATCACTCGCTCTTACAAGAACAATAGGGGGAAGTCCACCCCCACGATCCAATCACCTCCCACCAGGTCCCTCACCCAACATTGGGAATTACAATTTGTCATGAGATCTGGGTGGGGGACACAGAGCTAAGCCATATCATATGTGTCATCTCTCTAACTATGTTGATGGTAATTCAGCTAGAAATTCTCTTCTCCTGCTCGTAGACTCTCGGGGCTTATAATTCTTTCTTTCACTAGTAAGCCCTCAAAACATGGAGATTTGCCTGATACTCTCCACCCTTCCACTGCTGTGTATATGTTCACTCATTTACTCATCCATGGCTCTATAATGTATTCATTATTGTATAAGTGCTAAGAACCTTTGGAAGTCACTTTCTAGAAGGGAAAAATGACTACTGGACAATTAATCCTTGTAAGACATGCAATGAATGTTATGGTAGAAGAGATATGTGTGATCCTGCACCAGCAGATAAAATAAATGACATATAAATATATTTACCTGCCATTAATGGGACATGTCACATCATTTTTTGAAAGCTTATAAAATCATGCAAACTCAGTGTGTGAGGTTGAGCTGTTAGTAATTTTTATCTAGAAGTAGGAGTGCTGTCCTTTGTTTGAGAGAGAAATAAGAAGACATATACCATTTCACAATGCTATTTGAGAAAAGTGACTGCAAATAAAAGACACATATTATCATTTGTGCTGTTCTATTTTGATCTGATTCCCTCCGAGTTTTAGAAGTACCAAGCATGTGGCCATTTTCAGAGTAAAAAAGAGGTTTTGATTTGGTTTATTGATCCCAGGAAATGATAAGACAGCAGGTATACCTCAATCCATGACAGAATTGACATTAGCCAAGGTAAAACATAGACACGTCCCTCTGTCATACAAAGATTTATCAGTGATTGCCCTAAATACAGTTAAAATTTGAAGATGTGTGTTGTGTTAATATCATTCCACCACATCAGTGTCTACCATAATACTTTAACACTTCTGTGATTTTTCAACTAGTGGGTGTATAATCACACACAAAAATATGCCATTTATTGAGACCTATGTATTCTGAAAACTAGGCATTATTATCCCCATTCTGTAGCTAAATAAGTCAAAACTTAGAAATAATATATAACTTGTATAGGACTGCATGGTGAGAAAGCCACAGATGTAGATTGGTAACCCAGGAATGTCAAATTTCAAACACATAAACATGGCAGTCTCCTTCATATCACACTGATTCTCATAGAAAAACGTATCAGTTAATACACACGAGACATAGAAATTAATCCCATAGGAGCATTGGATCTCTTTGTGCCTGGTAGCACAGTTTAAGTACAGTTAACAAGTATAATGTGAAATTAGCATTTATGGAGTTTCATAAGTTTGAAAAAGAATACTTTGTAAGTTTTCCTAAAATGTTTACTCATCAAAATAATTGTTGTTGATTTTTTTTTTCTTAATCAAACTCTTAAGATCTGTCTGTAAATTAAGGCATTCCTATTGACCTGATATACAGTTTTATAGAATGTGGCTGGGATTTAGTATGATCTTGTTTTTCCTGAGCTCCATTATAGCCATGTTCTTTATCACAAGCTCAAACCAGATTTGTTAAATTTTGCCTGTTGAGTAACTGGATTTCCAGTAACACTGGGTGGAGTTCATATTATGACCACAATAATGACTTGTAATAATTTGAGCAGATGTTCTTCGTATTAGTTTATGGTGTGTATGTCCGATTTATTTATTTTATTTCTAAGTGAAGGGTTTCATGTCTTATTGCTTTTGTCTTACTGGTTTCATGTCTGCCAAAATTGAATTCTGCCCTTAAGATAAAAAGGAACTGAATTGGTTGTCATCCTCATCATTGTAAGGTAATGCAGTTGGTGTAATGGGAGTCAACTTTGAATTATTGTAACCAGAAATATCAGAAGAAAATAAGAACAAAACGAGTGAAAATAGGCAACAGATTGTTAAGCCACGCAGACAAGGTAAGAGTTATGGAACCCACAGTAACCAAAGAAATCTGGGAAGAAGATCAATAAGTCAATGAAAGTCTCCTTTAGCCTAAGAGGCCCGTGAGTTGGACCTAAATCAGAAACAAGGCTAAGGTCCAGCTGGGGATTTTAATTAAATTTTCTATTAAGAATATAAGTTTCATGGTAAGATCAAAGATGAGAATAGGTATGGGAAGGGGTTTACTATTCATGAAAGATCATAAAAAAAGAGAAATTGTATGCCAACTTTCCAGGCCCCAAACCTAGACTTTTCATTTCAGCTCAGAGAGAATGACGTTGACATAAAGATAGCAAAATGCCAAGTTTTTAATTTACAAGGATTATTTGGCTTACACTCGGCCTATATCAGCATGGCCAGAACTTTCTCTTCCTGCAGTAAAACTAAAATGAAAAGCCAAGTTATTACAATTGAACTGACTAAGTACAATGACAGATAAGACAGAGAAGGACTTGATCCCATTTGTTGTAGTAGAATGAAATTGACAGTAGATAAGGCTGTCATCGTACAGACAAGATGATTTTAGATTGTGATGGGGGCTATATGAAATAAATTGGGATAATGTGAAAGAAAGTTAACTGGAAAAGTGGATTTGCCATTTTATTTATTTATTTATTTTCCTAGAGCAGGCTTCTCTGAAGACATGTCATTTTACCTAAGACCTGAAAGACAAGGATGGTCAAGCCCCATCACAAAACAAGTGAAGATGTCCAGGCAGGGTCAAAAGCAAATCTTATCAGCAGATGTTGGGGTTATATTGTAACTTTCAGAGCTTTGAGGAAACCTTTCTGGCACTTCATAAGTAGAAAAAAATTGAATCCCTTCCTCCTTCACACCTCCATCAACATCACCACTATCACTACCCCCACTTCATCCCCAATATCAACAATATCAATAAAGTATCAAATTTTAATTTGTACCAAAGAGAATTTATTGCCTAGAGGCTTCCCCACATGGGTGTAGCAGGAGGTTTAAAGCTACCCATTGTGCTCCACAGTTCTAAAACAGAGGTAAATATTCTCTAAAAGAATTTGTTCTAAAAAGGTCTATATAGATTAATTTTTAAGTTATTAATATTTGTTAAAGTTTAGGTTAGTTATTTAGGTTAATGTTTACGTTTACTTAAAAGCAAACTTTCAAATACAATTTTAAAATAAGTATAAAAGTATGTATAATACATAGTCAAAAATTTTTGTGTAGCTAGAACAAAGAAATATTTAAGGTTGTATTAGATTGGTTAAATAAAATGATCTGCAAGATGAGGACTATGAAGAGTGCTAAAATGAAGAAAAATAGGAGCTTTCATCATGAAATAACTTGTCACAGTTCATAGGCTTTCAAAGTCTGGTATTTGAAGAATTTTCTTGGAAAACTAAACGATGAGATATTTTAAATACTATTATATATGAATGAATTATGAACATTTAAAAAGAAAGATGAAAAACTTGAAAGTTGAAATTGATATCTTTATGATCATCTAAAGAAAAATTTATGCCAGCAATAAGACACTTCTTTAAGATTTCAGAACACTCTTTCCCTTTGAGATTTTTTTTCTTATTTTCCTTCTTTGGAAAACATGACTCTAAAATACCTTTAATTTTGCATTTAAATAACAATCAAAGCTTCTTATCTTGTCTATATGCCTTTCATTCCAAAATTGAACCTGATTTGTAACCTAATACATTACAGAAATATCTGATATAATAAATATGTATGAATAACACAAATTTCTTTGAAATTAGGAAAAGAAGCAAAAGTAAGCTTCAACAGAAATAAAATTTAGTATATCTAACTAAAACAAAACAAAACAAAACAAAATAATCCAAAGCAGATAATGGAAAACTTCTGGAAAACAATATTTGGTACGGAACGTAGAAATAAAATAAAGAACAGGTTATTTATATATTGTAGCCAAATATTAGAAGGCAAAGGTACTGTAATTTTAGGCCACAGAGGTAGTACTTAATGAATTTTAGGCCAAATTTTATAGCCAATAGCCTCTGTGATTCAGAGTCTTAGGTAGGCAAATTTAAGTTACATGAATAGATGATAAATAATTCTACATTTTGAGGGTTATTAACTGTAAAATTCTCAATTACCCTCATAATTTCTCCCAAATACATGGTTATAGCAGCTCACCATCTCTGAGAGATTGAAGAGATGCTATGTGCCAAGAATTACATAACCATATTAGTCACTCATTTGATTCTGCAGAAATGAATGCCTACATATGAGAATTTTTTACTGTTATAACTGTCATTTTTCAGATGAAGAAACAAGTCATGCAGGAAGTGGTGAAGACCACATTTAGATTTAAGTTTATTCCACAGCCCTTACTGTTAAGCATTTTGTCTATAATTCCTTGTTCGTTGTATTTGAATTTTGTGATTACCCTGTATTAATGAATAGATCCAGAGTTTGTCAAGTTTCGCCAAGATTTGCAAAGCAGGACTTTATTAGTGTGTATCTGGAGTGGACTGCTCAGAAAAATCACACTTCCCTTTGGTTTTATATTTAAGCTCCAGAAGCCACTGAAGGAACATATTTTTTTAAGTGAGTAGGTTTGAAGCCTTGCTCTCTGTGCTCATATTCTCCATATCTGAATGTGATGGAAAAATATAGTTAACTTCTTAGTTGTTAACTCTGGGATGCAGAATATTGTCTCACCCAATGTTTTTATGTTCCCAGAAGTTGTGACATCACTGAATAAGCACTTCTGTTAAAATGTGTTGATCGTCTTACATGACATTCAGTATTATATTTAAATAGCTCTCAAATTCACTTAGAGACACTTGGCCAATTCAATCCAAATTTTCAGTTTATTTCTCAATATAAAGTAATTTCAATTCATAACAATAGGTATTGAAATGAATACATTTAGCTCTGTATAATATTAAATGTGTTACTTTTACTTATTTAAATGTTCATGATTCATAACTATAATGATTGTCATTTACTGTATAGCACAAACCAATAAGCATCATTCTTCTCTTTTGCAATGTTTGATTCTAGTCACAAATCAATTTCAGAATGTTAGGTGCAGAGGCTCATTAGAGCTCATTTCATTAAAATTAACATTTTCAAAGATACCAGATCATGTAAATTACTCAGGTGATAATAATTTTTATTGTAATCATAATAGTAACAACATGATTGTAATAGTAACAATATGATTATCAAAAAACTAATATTTGTTTGATTTTTTGACTTACAAAGCACTTTTACATGCATTATTTTATTAAGCTTCCTATAAATTTTGTGAGTAGTAGAAGAGATGTGATTATTATAAAAATGTACCGGTGGGAAAAGACAAGCTTACTGATATTAAGGGATTTTTCTTAGGTTCATATAAACTACAAATAAAAGAAAAGGGTTCAAATTTAGAATTTCTGCTCCTTTCACCTTATAGTAACACCTTGTTTTTATTTTTTAAATGGCTATGAAATATTTCAGTATTCCAAAATGAATAAAGAACCTACAGTGAAGAACATCCATACATTCATGATCCTGCTCAAGAAAGAAAATCTGACTGAAACAATTGATGATGTCAACATGCTTTTCCACAATTGATTTGTTCATTCATCTTTTAGTGGACATTTTGCTCTGAGTGAGAAAGAGAGAGAGCGGGGGGGCAGGGCACAGAATTTTATAGGATATGCACGTTTATAATTTTATTTGATGCACCAACTTGTTCTCAAACAGGGTGGAACCAATTGTTGCTCTCAGGCATGCATAAGATATTCTGTTACTCTTTGCAATCAACCACATTTACAGAAGTGTTTGTGCCTGTGTAATGTGTGCCTGCGTGTGTGTGTGTGTGTGTGTGTGAGAGAGAGAGAGGGAGGTGGGTGGGGTGGGGTGGGGGGAGAAGTAAAGAGAGAGTTTTAATTTTTCCAATTCTATGGAGGTATGAAATAATTATTTTTTCTTATGATTTTTAGTTATACATCTCTGATTACTGCTGAAGTTAGCACACTTACAGATAAACATGCAGACACACACCCCCATTTGGATTTCTTTTCTAGGAATTGCCTGCACATAAAGCTTGACCTCTCTGCTTGGATAGAGTACTTGTTATCTTGTTGCTTCATAGGAGTTATTCACATACTTTGGATAAGAATTCTTGCAGATTATGTTATTTTTCTCCAGAGCTTAGTTTTCTCTATTTTCATCTACACATTGCCTGTTTTAATGAGAATAAATTTTAAAAGTATCTACTTTTTATCTTTCTTATTTTAGCTATTTATATCTTGTTTATAAACATTTCTTTTCCGTGAGACAACAGAGATATTCAGACATTCAATTAAAAAGACACATGCACATGTATGTTTATTGCGGTGCTGTTTACAATAGCAAAGACTTGGAACCAATCCAAATGCCCATCAATGATAGCCTGGATAAAGAAAATGTGGCACATATACACCATGGAATCATATGCAGCCATCAAAAAGAGTGAGTTCCTGTCCTTTGCAGGGACATGGATGAAGCTGGAAACTATCATTCTCAGCAAACTGACATAAGAACAGAAAACCAAACACCGCATGTTCTCACTCATAAGTGGTTGCTGAACAATGAGAACACATGGACACATGGAGGGGAATATCATACACCAGGGCCTGTCAGGGAGTGGGAGGACACTAGGGGAGGGATAGCATTGGGTGGGAAGATTGGGGAGGGATAACATTAGGAGAAATACCTAATGTAGATGACGGGGGGATAGATGCAGCAAACCGCCATGGCACATGTATACCTATGTAACAAACATATGTAACAAACCTTCGCGATCTGCACATGTAATCCAGAACTTAAAGCATAATAATAATAATAATTTTTTTTGAATTTTCAACATTTGCTTTTAGGTCCAATGCACCTTGAATTGATTTGTGTGTGTGTGTATCCTGTAGGTATGGATCTAACTTAATTCATCAAGTGAATAAACTGTCCCAGCTTCATTAAATGACCAGTGTACCCTTTTCTACTGACCTGGCCACATCTGTCACCTATTCAGTTTCCAACTGATTCAGCAGTCTGTTTTTAAGTTCGTCACTATGTGGCCGTAGATTTGTCCCTTGTGGATTAGTATTTAAATGTTCATTGTTTTACATTTAAAGAAAATTTCATTTAGAACAATGCAATTCCTTCTCTTTTCTGGCTCTTCCCAACTCCTTCCTCCTTCCTTCTTTCCTCCTTGCACTTCTCTTTGTCTTATGAAATTATCTTGCTAATTTTTTGACCCTTTGCCCATCCAGTAGAGTAACAAAGACTTACATACATTCATGGAGAAGTGACTTTCTTGAAAATAGAGAAATGACTGCTTTCTCAATTTATGCAAGCCTTTAAAATTGTCTTTCAATAATTATATATCATGTTTAGCCTATAACTAATAAAGAAATGATAATTTATTATTATGAATCCAGTATATCTTGAATAATTCTTTTTAGTATAAAGTATGTTTTATTATATCAATATAGTTTGAATATCTTCTTTCAGTTACTATCCACTTGAGGACTTCCTTGTGAATAACATTCATTAATATATATAGAGAGAGTCTTTTTTTTTTTACTTGAGACAGTCTTGCTCTGTCACCCAGGCTGAAGTGTGATGGTGTGATCTCAGCTCACTGCAACCTCTGCCTCCCAGGCTCAAGTGAGTCTCCTGCCTCAGCCTCCTGTATAGCTGGGATTACAGGCACGTGCCATCAAGTCCAGCTAAATTTTTTGTATTTTATTAGTAGAGACAGGGTTTCACCATGTTGGTCAGGCTAGTCTCAAGCTCCTGACCTCAAATGATCCCGCCTGCCTCAACCTCCTAAAGTGTTGAGATTACAGGTGTGAGTCACTGTGCCTGGTCTAGAGTCATTTTTTCATCCTGTTAAATTATATTTGTTTTATAACACAGTGACATTATTCTACCTAGTTTATTTCCATCAAAAATATATTTGTTTTTGTATTTATCTGTATATTTTGTTCTTCCTACTTATTTCTCTTTTGGTCTGACTTAATTGTTTCTCTTTTCCTGGTTCCTTTGCAAATAAAACATGTTTTTTTTTCTCCTTTTCTTAATTAGTTTGAGCTGGCATAAGAAAATACCCTAAACAGGGTAGCTTACCAAAAACAAATTACTTACAGTTCTGGAGGGTAGGAAGTCTAAGATTAAGATGCTTGCTGACTCTGTATCTGGTGCGAGCCCATTTCCTGCTTCACAGATGGTACCTTCTCACTATGTCCTCAAATGGTGGAAGTGCCAAGGAGCTCCCTTGAGCCTCTTTTATAAGGGCACTAATCCCATTCACAAAACCTCCACCTTCATGACCTAATCACCTCCCAAATGCCCCCACTTCCTAATATCATCACCTTGTGGGTTCATATTTTAACAGATAAATTTAGGGAAGACACAAACATTTAGATTATAGCACTTCTGTTTTCAACTGCTCACTGACACTTTAACATTCTTTCTTAGGGAATCTAAAGTAAATCTAATATTTCTAACTTCTTTAAGAATAATCCCCTAGCACATATTGGGGGAATACATAATATATACAATTTAATTATTCCCTTTTGTACAATGAATCCTTCTATCTAGTAATTAATTTAGATTTATGTATATGTATATCAAATTATTTGCTCATTATTTCTTCTAGTCTCTCATCCTTCCTTCTGTGATCATTAATCATTTGAAGAGTATTAATTTGCTGTTTTACAAAATGCTTATTTATTTAGGTTTGTCTGGTATTTCTTGATAATTTAATCAGATTATGAATTTACGTCAAGAATACCACAAAAGTGATTCATGCCCTTCACAAGTCATCATTTCAGGTGGCTTATACTGTTTGGGTGCCTCATTACTTGCAATGTTAAATTTATCACTTGGTTAAGCCAAAAAGAAGTGTCATGAAGGATAGAGAATGGCTGTGGAATCGTCCTAGAATGAAGGAGAGGAAGGCAATCCCAAACTGAATGAAATGTGTGATCCTGGATTGAATCCTGGACCAGAAAAAGGAACTTTATTAGTAGGACAATAAATGAAATGTGCATAAGGTCTGTAGATTACTTCATTATATTGTTATCTGTGTTTAATTATTGGTGTTGATGCTTATATTAAAATTATTTAAATAGAAAGTTAGAAATAAAAAGTGTTAAAATTGTCCTCATTTGGCCTCCTTTCTTTGATTATTGAAGTGTAATATACACAGATTTTTACATATAAATTTAAAAAAACTGAACACATCTACTAGAACCAATAAATGCACAATATTTGGAGCATTGTTTGTCTTCCATTATTGAATTACTGTTGATTTGGGCATATAATTGTAGGTTGATATGTATTTTCACTCAAAACTTTGAAATATCATTCAACTGTTTTCTGTTTCCACTGTGGCCATTGAGACCTTCATAGGCCAACCTAATAGATGATTTGTAAAAGAACTATTAATACATTTTCCTTTTAAAAAGTCTTCTGTTTTTACTTGGTTTTGGTAGATTTAGAACTGTATACTATAATTAATAACTTATTTTTATCCTAATGGAAATGTTTTATGCTTACTGATCTAAATATCTTGGAACATTTTTGAGACGTCAATCACCACCTGCAGAGGTCTGTCCTGCAGACCCTGACTCAACAGTGGATGAATGAATGCACTCTCACACCATTACAGTGATTCAAGTGGGCTGGGGATGGTCATCAACTGCTTTCAGAGGGCGAATGCATCCAACCAACCAAGACTCTCTCTTCATCTTCACATTTATTCAGTATGAATTTCATTACAGAGGTTCTAAGTCAACATTCTCGTGGATAATTAACATGGTTAAAAGAGTGGTTTTACAAATGACAAAAGCTTTACATTCCAGGGGGGCCTAGAGTAAACACTATTAATTGATAATTCCCCTTTGACCTTCCCCTGAGAGGACCATCCAACACAAAGTTTTCATGAATAAACAGTTGAGACAAAGGGATGTGGGTAACCAGACTTAACTGGGAAAGCCTCTTATTGTCCCTATCTTTCTTTGCCCTAATCTAATATAAATAAACTGGTTGTGTTCAGCCTGTCTCAATAAAAACTTTTGGATTTCCAAAAGGTTTGAGACTACAATCTTTAACTTTCCCTAATATGTTGCCAGCCACCCCCACTGAATGTCAACACATTTTTCATCAGTTTTGGAAAACACTAGTATCTCTAGCTATTAATTTATCTTTACTTCTCCCTCTGTCTTATCTTGGTAGAATCCAATTAGATCTTTTTGACTATTTATTACACTCACCATTTCTCTTTAACTCTCATATTTCCCATTTCTTGTTGTCTCTCTTTCTTTCAGGCAGACTATAGGCATCATCTGTCTTCCAGTTTATTTGATATCTTCAGATGCAATTAATCTGTTTTTTAAATCTATCCATTTAAATTTAAAATATCAATAGTTTGTTTTATTTCTATATATTTTTTTCTTTTTATTGTTTCATGTTCTGTATTTATATTTTTAATTCACTTTTTTTCCTTCAAAATTTTACATTCTTTTTCATACTTCAAGTTAGACCATTTCAACCTCTTAAGTCAGTAGTGGACTAATCGTGCTGTTTGTGGTTTCTGTAAATTCTTAATTCTAGACACATAGCTCTTGTTAGTTAGTTAACATAGATTGCTAGTTTATGTTTTGCTGAACTTTGTCACTGGGTATCATGTAAGACTGAGTTTGAGGGTTCATCTTTCTTTTTTTTTTTTTAATTTATTTTACTTTTGGTGCATACTGTAGCTGGCATTTCTCCCCATGTTATCCTTCTAATAGAGATTCCATTAGTTTCTGACAGGTAAACCAGGGTTTTAATAATTTAGGACCCACTTAAGTTAATAGTTGGCTAAAGGTATCCCAAACAATTTAGTTACTTTAAAATCAAATTCAAACCTTCTCTGAGAACAGGTGCTATTTACAAATTATTATAACAGACATATTTATATTACTTGGAATTGAAAAACATCTTTTATCTCTGCCATTTTTCATATGGGAATTTTTTCTAATTCATCACATTGCTAATGATTAGCCCTCCAAGAGTTTTAGCTTTATGCAAGAGCATCAATTCCTATCTTGCCTAATCTATACTCAACACATCCTAATCTCTTTACCACACAGCAATTCCATCTCAAATATGATCTTATTTAATCCTAACTGTTCTTAGTTCTCCTTTTTATGAATTAAAAACATGCTCAGAGATGAAATGGAAGGTCATTTGGTCAAGTTTACAAAGGTAAAAATTCACAAAGCTGAGATTCAAATTTTTTTGAAATGCTTATCATATGAAGATGTTATATACACACACATACTTATATATGTATATATAAATATGTCAATTAAAAATATTAAATTTTAGTGTGAATACACTCAGATACCTTCCATCTTCCTTCTATTATTATTTTATTATACCTATGTTATTATATGTTCTTTCATATATGTGTTCCTCTATATATCAGTGAATCTATTTTGTCTTTGATGCATTTCATGGTAAATTGTACACATTAATACATTACCCTACAAATGCTTCAGTTTGCCTCTTTTGTTTGCTGTTTTTTTTTTTCTGATGTAAAAGATTTGTGTAAATGCAGATCATGAGAATATGTGCTGAGTTTTGATAAATGCATAAAATATGGAATACTTTAGAATTTATGTATTATTCCTGGGTACAGGATGATGTGCAAGATAATTTGCTCTGTATCTATTCCAGTTTAGTACCTGCCAAAGAAAGCATTCACATACATTTAAAAATTCTACTTCTCATACCTTTTTTAAAAAAGAATTTGAAGTTCATTGTAAGAATACATGAGATATATAAAATACAATATAATGTCTTTATAATAGATTGAATAACTTTAGAAAGGTTTAGAGGTGATGATACTAAGTGGAACCGGGGAAAAGACTAGCGTGCATATCGCACAGCTGTTGAATATAAATAATTCTACATGTTACTGCTAAGAATTGGTATCAGAGTAATGAAAACCCTGGTGATTAGTTGGTACCAAAGAAGCCAGCCCCCCATTAACACACACACACACAAACAATAAGAACACTCCATTCCCAGCCTCTGTTTAAAAACTATTTGTGAGTAAAATATGTATAAATATGCTCATTGTAGCAATCACATATTCGATTTTCCAAGTAAAAGGTGAAATTCCAAAATGGAGGAATTTATGTATATTTTAGAAAGAGTAGAGGAATTTCCACAAAAAAGAGTTGGAGCAGCAGTTTTATATCCTCAGAGAATCTTTGGAAAAGTACTTTGGCTATGGTTAGGCTCCCTCAGTGTTTTGGTAACCCAAGGGCTCATGTCTGAAAGTCATAACACATATTTATTTTTGTTCCAGTTCTCATAGCTGTATTTTCCTTTTCCATCACAAAAATGATTGGATCTCAGTCTTAACTACTGTGAAAACTTAGCCTTGGTTTTGGCTATCAGAGACGACTTGGAAATTGCAATCTGTCTTTAGGCTGCATTCTTCAGAGCAAATATTCTCACAAATCACTAATTTTAAATAGAAGATTAAGATACTTATTAAATATCACATTTTAAGTTTTTGTTTTTTAGAATAAGTCATTGAAGCCCCTTAGGATCATAGATATACTCAGGGAGTTTATCAATAACTTGTAGAGGACTGAATTACAATAATCATTAAATACAGGTAAGTCGTTACTTTTCTACTGTAATCACAAGTTACCAAAAATGTAGTAGCTTAAAATGAAAAAAATATTTATTAGTGACTTACAGATCAGAAACCTAGATATGCTTGATGGGGTCGCTGGCTTAAGTTCTCCGAAGAGTAAAATCAGGTTGTCAGCATGGCTGCCTTTCTTACTGGAGGCTATGGGGAAGAATCTGCTTCCAAGTTCATTCCAGTTGATGGTCAAACTCAGTTCCCTGTGGTTGTAGGGCTGAGGTCCCACTTCCTTCCTGCCTGTCAGCTAGGGATAAGCCTTTACTTCTCTAGAGGCTGCCAACATTTTTATTTCTCATGTTATGTAAGGTGACACCTTCTGCAATACAGTCTAATTGTTTTCTCACTTTGAATATCTCTGACTTTCCCTTTGCCTGGCCCTTCTGCTTTCCCTGTGCCTGGCCCTTCTGTATTCCCAAACCTTAGTGTATGTGTTCGATCTTCATATATTTTTTGAATAGATAAATGAATACGATATATATAATTTTTATAGCTATATCATTGCTAACAGATTTACTAGTTTCATTTATAGTTAAGCACACTACATTTAAATATCTAAAGAAACATTTGTCTTATATAAAGTAATTAAATTTATGTCGAAATACATATAATGGAGGCTGCTATATAACTACTAGAATATGTTGAAAGTAAACATTAGGTGAATTTTTCATAGAGGTACCCACCTTGATTTAATTGCTAAAATTTTAAAAATGAAAATTATTTCAAGGCAGCCTACCTAGCATGGATTTTTTTTTTCTTTTGATGGAGTCTTGCTTTGTTGCCAGGCTGGAGTACAGTGGCCCACTCTTGGCTCACTGCAACCTCTGCCTCCTGGGCTCAAGCTATTCTCCTGCCGTAGCCTCCTGAGTAGCTGGGATTACAGGCCACCATGCCCAGCTTATGTTTTTGTATTTTTAGTAGAGAAGGGGTTTCACCATTTTAGCCGGGATGGTCTCAATCTCTTGACCTCGTGATCTGCCCACCTTGGCCTCCCAAAGTGCTGGGATTACAGGCATGAGCCACCGCATCTAGCCTAGCAAGGATTTTCATGGTTAGTAAAACAATCAGACTCTAGAATGCTTGTAGTTGGATAAAATCTTCATGTGAAAGAGGATTTTAAAAATCACATGTCCTCACAGAATACCACTACCTCCACTACTAAAATTATTTTGGAGATCTTAATTTTCCTAAGGGCTCTATATACATTATTTTATTTAATCCCTCCACCAATTTCATCACTTAAACACTGACATTAATCTTCTTTACACATAAATAAAGGAAGTCTTAGGAAACTTAATAATCTACTTAAAAGTATATGGCCAGAAATTATAAACTTGGGACTTGAACTTGGAGTTCTCTCTTTCTTTTTTTTTTTCTTTTGAGACAGAGTTTTGCTCTATTGCCCAGGCTGGAATGCAGTGGTACAATTTTGACTCACTGCAACCTCCAACCCCTGGGGTCAAGCGATTCTCCTGTCTCATTCTACCAAGTAGCTAGGATTATAGGTGTGTGCCACCACGCCCAGCTAATTTTTTGTATTTTTAGTAGAGATGCGATTTCGCCATGTTAGCCAGGCTGGTCTTGAACTCCTGACCGCAGGTGATCTGCCCGCCTTGGCCACCCAAAGTGCTGGGATTACGGCATGAGCCACTGCACCTGGCCAAACTTGGAGTTTGTACTCCAAAGTCCATGCTTTTAAACACAGTGCTTATCTAGGGCCTTCTTTCATTAGCAGTTGAGTTATGAAAACCATATTATCATTCTGGATTCATTAGGCATTCAGTGACTTTCAGATATTTTCCTAAACATTAGCTTGATTATAGTATTTTTTTATAGTAGGGAATCAGAGATAGAAAGAGGCCTAAAAACTGCAGCCGTATTGAATGTGAAAGATATGGCTTGGAAGGGAGAGGGGAATACATAAAAGCAACACAAATCAGATCTATAAACTCAGAAAGCTTGTAATTATTTTAAAAAGGAACAAGTTTTTCTAAATAAATAAATGCATCTACTATCATGACCAAAGTTTAGAAAAAAATAATTGCTGTTCATTGTGATGTCCCAAATCACCAAGAGTAATAGGCAATGTGCAATACATTTTAAAAAGATTTTCATACCAACCTTAAAATTAAATCTGACTATCAGTTTTAGAGGTAAGCTTGATAATGTAGAAATTAGCTATAACTGAGGCAATCTGTAGGGACTAAAGGAAAAAAAGTAATAAGATATTGTTACAGGTAGATGAGAAATAATCTTATTGTTTATGTTTACAAAACTCCCTTATGTCTTAGAGGGTAAATAAGTTTGATTCTCATTTAAGTATTTGCACTGTCAAATATGTTTTATCATCACAAGAGGAAAACACCCTATCCTCCAAATAAACAATTCTATTTTACTATATAATACCTAATTCCATTTTCTTTCTATTGCCTAATCTAAAATCTTCTCTTTTCTGGCCTGAATTAATAATTCAGTCCAGGCAGGGTCACATGTTTGCAACTCTTAGAGTCTGTGCCTTCCTCCTGCTGATTGCTGGTCTTCCTCTAATAAGCTGTTTATCTTGGCCATATTGGCTCTGAGAGGGTGAGGTTCACAGGGAATTTCTTTTTGCTTTAGATCTTTTGGTTTCTTACAAATTTCTGACTGTTCTTCTATTATCCTAGCTGTAAAAAGGTTTTTTCTGCCAACTTGTGGTCAGTAGAGCCAATATATACAAATAATGGAGCATCCTATCAAACTGCCTGGCTAGACAACGTCCATCTTTGTTGCAGTCCTACTCAAGATGCAAACCAGACACATGTGCCCCACCAAGTGAGCCAGCTGGGTGTCTCCCTCCAGCAGGCCAGAAGCAGGGCCAAATACAGTCCTTCAATATATGCACTGGGATAATTTAAAAGATGTTAAAGAACAGCTATCAGAATGGTGCCAGACTCTTCACTCTACTGTCCTGCAACTGTCCTCCCTCCCTCATCCCCAGAATAGTTGTGGGTCTCTGATTTCCCAAGTTGGACTTTCAGATTTGGAAGAAAGAATGCATTCAAACTGAATTGCCTAGTTACATTGACTCCAGAGTTCATAGGGACTAATGGATGTGTATACCAGCTGAAGAAAATCACAGTTAGAGTGCAGTTTGTTTTTTTAAGCTGAAAAGACTAGATTTATTTTTAAAATGAAATGAAAGTCATTATTAGGAAAGTCACCTTTGGAAAGTTATTATCAGGACCCTCTATTTTAAAGTCTAAAAACAAAGAAGAAGGAAGGAAGAAAAAGGGAAGGATGTAAGGAAGAAAGAAAGAGAAAGCAAGGAATAAAAAAATCAAAGAAACAAAGAAAGAAAGATGTTTCTTATGATTTTTCTGTTTCTCCATTAAATAATAGTTCAGATAGTTGCCAAAGACTACAATCATTTTCTAAGCAAAAAATCGCATGTCTAGACTTAACTACATTTACTGTCTATTCTAGGTCAAATAAAGAAATCATTGAGATTTTAAAAAGGGAGGTAAAACAATCAGAAAGTCATGAAACATCACACCATTCGCAGGCAGATATGAATAAGTTTGCTATCCAATCTTGGAAAAATTACTGAATCTTTCTGAACTTCATTTTGTTATTTATGAAATAAAGATTAAAATGAAACTAGTTTATGAGGCTTATAAAAAACAATAAGATAGTGTATTAGTTCTTTCTCATGCTGCTAATAAAGACTTACCAGAGACTGGGTAATTTATAAAGGAAAAAGGTTCATGCACTCACAATTCCACATGGCTGAGGAGACCTTACAATTATGGTGGAAGGCAAAGGAAGAGCAAATCATGCCTTACATGGTGGCAGGTAAGAGGGCACGTGCAGAGGAAATGCCCTTTATAAAACCATCAGCTCTCCTAAGACTTATTCACTATTACAAGAACAGTAGGGTAAAACCTGCCCCCATGTTTCAATTACCTCCCACTGGGTCTGTTCCATGACATGTGGTGGTTCTTATAATTCAAGGCAAGATTTGGGTGGAGCACAAAGCCGAACCATATTAGATAGCATGCGTATGTACATAGAAAATGCCAAATCGTTCCTGTTCAGAAAATGTTTATTCTCTCCCCTATTCTCTTCCCTTTCCTCTATAGCTGTGTGCACGTATGTGTTTTGCCTATGAATGAACTCTATTTATTCTTTCCCTTCCATAGCTCTCATCCCTCCCCTGATTTTCTCTTTCACTTAAAAATGGACTAAGGAATTCCACTCTGTTTATATTTTATAGCATATATTTAAACATTTCTTTCACATTTTTGCTGGCTAAGTTTTATAGTTCTTCAATGCTGATTGCTACAGTGTTTTTCAAATCCAGGAAAAATATGTAACTTTGATAGTCCCAATGTGCCTGCAGATTTGTAGGTGGAAGGACTGATTGTTTTATGATTAAGACTATGCAATGATTTGTTTAAAAACTTTATTTAACTTGCAGGTTGTTAATGATTGGACTAAGTGATTGAGGAAAGATCAACTTTAATTGTCTGACTATAGAAGTGTTTCATAAACATATTTTAACAAATTTTTTTAGAATTGTTATAACATAGATGTATGTTTCTAAAAAATGTGTAATATTGGGAGTAGAATTTATGTAAAAACTGACTAAAGCATGTTTTTCTTGTGATGTAGCCCCTTAGCACTTTCATAAAAAGTATGTGAATATTATTAGATCACATATAAAAATGAAATATACCTACAATATAGCAATAATATAATTACGTAATCAATTTTAGGGAATTACTTTTGAGTAATGATGTAATTCTAAGACAGAAGAAAGAGTTAAAGGATCATATATGTGTGTATGTGTGTGTGTATACACACACACACACACACACATAAAATAGTAAATAATTCTATTTTACTATCCATTTTCTTACTATTGCCTAATCTAAAATCTTCTCTTTTCTAGCCTGTATTAACAATTCAGTCCAGGCAGGGTCACATGTATGAAACTGTTAGAGTCTGTGCCTTCCTCCTGCTGATTGCTGGTCTTCCTCTAATAAGCTGTTTATCTTGGCCATATTGGCTCTAAGAGGGTGGGGTTCACAGGGAATTTCTTTTTGCTTTAGATCTTTTGGTTTCTTACAAATTTCTGCCTGTTCCCAATTTTCAGAACATATTCCAAGGGGAAAAAAAGCCAGTTGTATAAAATAGCAGAATCAACAGGCTGAAAATAATTTTAGAGAATGCACTGGAGTTTACCGTTTCTGGTTGATGTAATAAATGGGAATATGCTTTCTATGGCCATGTCTTTCTAAGGGTATTCTTTCTTTATGATTAATTTTATATTTTCACTACCTCTTCTTATAAAATAAAGAAATTTAATTTCTGTAATTTTAATATAATTATTCAACTTTACATGTTTTAACACCTTTGGAAATTTCATTGTATTTCAACACATTTGTGAAGTGTTAGGAGAGTCTCGATTTTATTTTCCATTTGTTTGTAATTTAAAATATCATGTGACATAACTGCATGTCACCATAGGACATATCCAATCCTGACAATTTTTATTTGTTTGAATCACTCTTTATAAGAAATATGAAGAACCTGACAGAATTATGTAAAAGACAGCAAATCAGCAATCAATTTCATAAGGTACTACAATGCTTTACAAATACAAGTTGAACCAATTTTGAAACAAACTGTCAGTGCTTCTATTCTTGTTTGATTTGTTTAGCCTGGGTGCAAACATTTTGTATAGAAGGCTTTATGTATATTTTAATTGACATGACAGTGAAAACTATTTTAGGAATTTCCTTGTTTGCCACTAAGATTCTGTAATGCATTATTTACAAACATATGTTCTGGCTGTGAGAACTACTATTAATGACAAACTTAAAAAGAAATACGTAAACTTTTTGTAAACTCCGATTACAGGAGAAATTGCTTTATATGCCTGTCTGAAATATAGCTTACCTTTTCTCCTCACCAAAACTGTAATAGGCTTAACAATGTCTATGAAGAATTGGGGCTAAGATGTTATCGGGACTTAGATTTCTTAAGTGAACTACCTTTGAGCTGTATGGCATTTCAATGTTTTATCAACATAGACAAATATAGAAAGAATCCAAAAAAACCCTATTGTAAGAAAAATTAAAATACTCAATAAATCTTTGCATATTTTCTTCAAAATAAAAACAAAACAAAAATAGCATACATCTACTTTGAATGGTTTATTGCTGTCTTCAGATAGTTTAGTTTTACTTAGGCTACCCCTCAGTATCCTAATAGCAGTGGACAATAACATAGATAATTATGATTATTTTTTCAGTATACATTTCTCATGTGGTCATTTATTAATTTGAATCAAATCAGAAAAGAAAGGTTATTCTTGGACGTATTAACTAACATCTTGAGTTGCGGAATATGATTCCTGCTTATGTGAGCCCATTGATTTTTTTTGTTTATTTGCTCCTTTCTTCTACCCATGCTTCCTCCTTCCCTTTCTCCCTTTCTTTTTTTTTTAACTCTGCTTCTCTATTTTTCTTCATCTCCCTTTCTCTTTCATTCATCTAGTCTTTTAAAATATATAAAATGTCAGCAAATATTGTATTATTAAGCATATTATTCTACATAATCAGAGGCCATTTTTGGTTTACAGTTGAAATGAACAAATATACACCTCTGACAACAACAGAAAATATTCATGTGTTACTTACATTTATCTGAAATTTATTTCTACAGAATGATTTTAGAAAAAAATCTCCTTTTTTAAAGGATCTAAAGCAGAACCTGCTTTATTTGATCAATAATGCCCTATTTAACCTATTCAAAACCTTGTATTTTGACTTTCTCTTCTAGTCTCACTAGTTAATCACCATTCTACTCTAGGAAAAAAATAATTTTCTTATGATCCTGTTGAAATAACATATTTTACCCCATGGAATGCCAACATTTATGCTTGAGATATTTCAGTAACAAAAGAAAACAGCTGAAATGAGATGTTGTCATCACTCGAACTTAGTGTAATTTGTGGGAGTTTTTTTGACATGACGCTAAGAATTCAGTCAATGTGATAAATCTCATGTCCTCCATTATCTATGCTATGCTTCAGGAAAAGGTAAGGTGTTCTTAAATCTGGTGAACGAATTTATCACTTTGAAAAAAAAAAACTCTTTTAACAACTGGGAAGTATTTGTGAGCGTGTATGTATGTGTATTTTATCAGAACGAGGTTATTTTCATATTACCAATTAATCTATAGAAGTTTTAGTTTTAAACTAGCTTTTCCTGATTATTTTTTAATGAGTCACTGAAATATTTATGTAAGTAAATTGAAATTCCTTAATCTTTGATCTTCTTAAGATTAACTGCAATGTTCATGGCAAATTTGCATACTCTTAGTAAATGCATTTATTTCATTTATGATTTAAATTTGTGCTTATTAAAATAAGAGCTAACTATGGTTTTTGGTTTGTAGAAAGGTCTTTATGTCATTCTATTTACTTCTCCAAATTGTATGATGAACATATTATTATCGTTATTGTCATTTTAAATTTAAGGAAACTAAATCTCAAGTAAGTTAATTTTCCATTGCTATGTAAAATATTCATTAGAGAAAAAAGCCTGGAGCCCATATGTCATGATTCCTCACTTAGTATTTCTTTAATATTTACCTTTTGAAGATACAGCAAGAATATCTACTTGACTTTGTCTTTCCTTGTATTTCTTCAATCTATTCTCCATCCTAATTCTTCCACTGTGCAAATCTGATCATGTAACTCTACTGTTTAAAGCCTGTCTTAGGGTTCCCATTGCTCTCAAAATGAAGACCAAGGTCATTAACATGGTTTGTAAGTTCCTGCAGTATTTTTTCTCTTCTTTTTAGACTAACCTACTTTCATTTGCCCTGGTGTCCATTGTACTCTAGTCACGTGTATTTTATTCAATTTTTGAACTTATACCAAAGGGATTTTCAATATTGTGTTCATACATTCTGAAATGCTGTCTCCACCCACTCTCGAATTTCCAAAACTGTATTTCTAACTTTTTTGTGTTTATCTCCAGTGAATACCACTTCCCTGCATCCCTGAAATTTCCCTTATACCCCTGGAATCTTTCTATACAGAGTATGTGGCCTTCTGCATTCACGGAAACCACTACTTGGAATGGCATAATCTAATTGCATCCCCATATCTGATCATTTTGAGTTAAGGTCCACTTTCCTGCTACTAGTCTTTATCTTGATGAAATATGATTGAATGCAGGCTATAAGTATATTCTTCAGACAAGTGCGCTTGCAGAGTACAGCGAAGCACTTACGCTTTGTTGGAGAAAAAGCTATATACCATTTCTTTATTTTGCTCTTTCCTTTCATTAAGTCTATATATTCTCTCTAGTAACTTGCAGGTCAAATACTTTTTTTTTTAAGTACAAGAAAACTTGATAAATAATTCGCCTCTAACAAACACTGTAATGTGGACATCTAATGAAAAATTTTCTACTCCATAAAAACTAATTTGATTGACTACCTATTTCAAGTGGTTACTGATTTATGAGATGAATTTATACATGATTTTGTGCTTCACAATACAATTCTGTTTTTTAATGAACCTCAGCAGTTTTCTATATTCAGCAGACATTGTGTTAGAGTTTCCAAGCAAGTTTCCAAATCCTGTTGACTTTAATAATAAATCTTGCTAATAACTATTTTCTGGAAAGAATATTTTCTTTACCATAAAAAAGTATGTATCTGCTGTTCTCAGCTTGGCAGACTCTGTATACATTGTTCTCCACTGTGTGGTGACTACAACCTCAAATGTAGCCAAGGGCAAATGAGCACTAGCCAACTTGATCAGCCAAAATATAACTTTATTTACTAAATTGCATCTTTCAAGGGAGTAAAAAGGGACACATTTTTTGAAGAGATTTTCAATTATTAATTTAGGAGGATGTATGCATATTTAGTAAGAGTTATAAGTAAGGATATAAGTTGCCAGGCATGATGTAAGTGATCAATTAAAACTTGTTGAATGAAATACACAAGATGATATGGAAGACTCTCACAAACATAGTGCTGAGTTAAAAGAAGCTAGATGGCAAAGGAAGGATATTATATGATTCACATAAAGTACAAAAACAGGCAAAACTAATTTATTCTGAGAGAATGCAGGATAGCAATTAACCACTGGGGAGAAGCAATGCTTAATGGGAACCATAAGAGGGTGGAGGTAGCCTTTGTGGGCCTAGTCATGCCCTGCTTCTGGTGTACATGCTGATTACAAAGCAATGCTCAGTGTATGAAAATTCAAACAGCTGAACAGTTACAATTTAGATGAATATTATAATTGAATAAATAAAAATATAGTTTTCCATAACTTTAATATAAATAAAGAAATATATATTAGACTTATTATAAAATGAAACAAACACGTCTTTTCCTCACAGTTGCAAAATGAATAGAATTTTTACATGTTGATCATCTTTTAAATATAGATATATATCGTGAATTGACTCTATTGGTGTTTCACACAGTGTTTAGTATTTTTAAGTTTTGTTTTGTTTTTGTTTTTAGAGACAGGGTCTCACCCTGTTATCAAGGCTGAAATGCATGTCCTGATCTTAGTGTACTGCAGATTTGAACTCCTTAGACTCAGGTGATCCTCCTGCCTCAACCTGTTGAGTAGCTGAGATACAGGTGTGTCATTATGCTCAGCTAATAAAAAAAGAAAAAAAATTGTAGACAGAGGTTCTGGCTATATTGTTCAGATTAGTCTTGAACCCCTAGCTCAAGCAGTTTCCCTGTCTCAGCCTCCCAAAGTGCTGGGATTATAGGTGTGAGTCACCCTGTCTAGCCTTGACAAATTGTTGTTGATTTAGTAGTGTATTAGTCTGTTTTCATGCTGCTAATAAAGACATACCCAAGACTGGGTAATTTGTAAAGGAAAGAGGTTTAATGGACTCACAGTTCCCCATGGCTGTGGAGGCCTCACAATCATGACAGAAAGGGAAGGAAGAACAAAGGCATGTTTTACATGGAGGCAGGCAAGAGGCAAGAACTCCCTTTTATAAAACCAAAGTATCTTGTGAAACTTATTCACTATCATAAGAATAACACAGGAAAAACCCACCTCCATGATTTAATTACTTCCAACAAGCTTTCTCCTACAGCATGTGGGGATTATTACAATTCAAGGTGAGATTTGGGTGGGGAGACAGCCCAACCATATTAAGTGGTATGACAGTTTTTGGATGAGAATAGCAAGCAAATCCATGTACAGTTCTATTTTTCACACTTTCTCCAAATAAGAAGAACATTTTTACTAATACTTCTGGCCTTTTGGTTCCTTGATGTCAATAAATTATAGATAGGATAATCTGACATCAGTTTTGTGAATTGTGTATATATTTTTGGGGCAAGAATTATATAAATAAGAGATATTATTTTCTTTTAATAGCATTATCTCCTAGCATACAATTCTTCTCTTTTTATTCATCTCTTAACAAGAATGTAACTACTCATATAGCATGAAAAAGACATAGAAAGCAAAAATTATTAAAACTCACTTGTTTAGCTCATCTAAATCACAAAATTGCACAGAGAAATAAAGATACAGTCAACTCTATTAAAATAGCTATACAATCAGATATATCTAGGAAACTGAGATGATATAATTTCAGAGCAGAAAAATAAATAGCTGATAATCAGAAGGAAGTTATTGTGAATATTGTGGTGACTTCCCAGAGCCCCATTTAGGATGGAGTCACTCACTGTTATAGCCACTGGCAGTGGTGCTCTTGGAATTTCCCTCAGCTGAAAAGAGCTGCTTTGCCTAAAGTCAGGCCTCCTCTCTGGTGTGAAGACGTTGTCTAATGACAGATTGAAATAATGTATGAAAGTCTGTCTCCCTTGGCTTAGTGAGTCAACTCTGCAGGGCCCACTCATCTCCAGATCTCCTCTTGAGGCTGTTGTGAGTGTTTCACTGTTCACCATTACCTCCTGCCCAATCCTACTTTTTCACCTTCCACAGTCATTGTTCTTGCAACCACTCCCCAATAAAATCCCTGTGTACAAATATCTGTCTCAAAGGGTATATTAGTCTGTTCTCACACTGCTAATAAAGACATATCTAAGACTTTTCCTTTTATAGAGGAAAGAGGTTGACTCAAAGTTCAGCTTGTCTGGGGAGGCCTCAGGAAACTTACAGTCATGGAGGAAGGCAAAGAGGAAGCAAGGCACCTTCTTCACAAGGCGGCAGAAAGGAGAAGTGCAAGCAGGGGAAATGCCAAACACTTATAAAAACCATCAGATCTTGTGAGACTCACTTATCATGAAAACAGCACGTGGGAAATGGCCGCCATGATTCAATTACCTTTACCTGGTCCCAATTTTGACACATGGGGATATGGAGATTATAATTCAAGGTGAGATTAGGGTGAGGACACAGAGTCAAACCATATCTAAGGACATTTTCTAGAAAAAAAAGTAAGAAAATTAATATCAAGAGTGGTCTGAGGAAAACATTTTTGAAATAGGATTTTGGAACTGGGTCTTTTTCCTGCCAGTTCTCCCCAAAAACCTCATCACAGGTACCATATAGGACATGGGCAAACTCTCCCAGCTGTAATGTTTCACAGTCATGGTGTGGGTAAAATATGCCATGACTGTGAAAAAGGATAGGATATTGGTGGAAGAGAATGTACTGGCAGGGGTAACAGGCTGGGTTTTTGAGAAATGCAGGTAAAGAGTTAAATACAAGTACTATAGTATTTTATGGACACTGTTGGAGAAAATTAATGCATAAGCGGAAGACAATGGAAAGTTGAAGATAATTAATTCACAATTAAAGAGTAAATGTGAAAACTAGAGGCTTCATGGACAGGATACAAAGAAGATATTGGATTGGCTGGTTGGTCAGTGGTCTGCAATGAGAAATATTGGAAGATAAAGGATAAGGAAATCTAAATATGTCTCAAATAGAAATGAACTTCTGGGAGAGAGAAAAATTATGCAATCCTTTTTGCATGTTTATGCCTATCAGGAGCACCTTCTTTTGCTCTCGCTATTTTTCTGTTTGAAGAACTTCTTTTAGTCATCATTTAACAGTAGACTTGCTAGCAACATATTTTAATTTAATTATATCGGCAAATGTCTGTATTTTCTCTTTACTTCTGGAAGATATTTTTGCTGAATACAGAGTTTATGATTGACAGTTTTTTCTTTCAGCACTTGAAAAGCGCTGCATCATTTTCTTCCAACCTCCATTGTAGAAGAGAAAGTCACTGTCATTCAAATTGGTGTGTTCCCCTGTAACACTCATTTGTTTCTGGTTGCTTTCAAAATTTTTGTTTTTGTCATTAGTTGACAAAAGCTTAATTATTAATGTATTTTGGCATGAATTTGTTTGGGTTTATTCTATGTAAGCTTTCATCACAATATGGTTTGGCTGTGTTTCCATCCAAATCTCACCGTGAATGGTAATAATCCTCATGTGTCAAGGGTGGGGCCAGGTGGAGATAATTGAATTATGGGGGCAGTTTCCCTCATGCTATTCTCATGGTAGTGAATAAGTCTCATGAAATCTGATGGTTCTATAAATGGGAGTTCCCCTGCCCAGGCGCTTTCCTGCTGCCATGTAAGACATGACTTTGCTCCTCATTCTCCTTCTGCTATGATTATGAGGTCTCACCAGCCACGTGGAGCTATGAGTCGATTAAACTTCTTTTCTTTATCATTACCCAATCTTGGGTATGTCCTTATTATCATCGTGAGACCAGACTAATAAGCAATCAGCTTCTTCAATCTCAAATTTATGTCTTTCACCAACTCCGGAGGTTTTAGCCATTATTTTTAAATAATACTTGGGTTACCCTCTTTACGCTTCTGAAACTTTGCAGCTAGAAATATCAGCTCTTATGTTATTGTTCCTCAGGTTTCTGGCGTTCTGTTCATTTTTCTCTACAATTTATTTTTATTATTTTTATTTTAATTTATTTATGTATTTAGAGACAGTGTCTCACTCTGTCACCCAGGTTGGAGTGTGTGATAGTGGCACAATCTCGGCTCACTGCAACCTCCACCTCCTGGGCTCAAGTGATCCTCTCACCTCAGCCTCCTGAGTAGCTGGGACTACAGCCACATGCCACCATGCCTGGCTAATGACTTTTTATTTTATTTTATATTTTGTAGAAATGGGGTTTTGCTATGTTGTGCAGGCTGGTCTCAAACTCAGGAATCCAAGTGGTCTTCCCACCTTGGTCTCCCAAACTGCTGGTATTATAGGCATGAGCTATAGTACCCAGCACCTACAGTCCATTTTTAATCCATTGTTCAGATTGAGAATAATCTATTGATATATTCTAGAGTCTGCACTTTAAGGTTGAACCCATCCAGTGAGTTCTTTTTCTTTTGATTGTATTTTTGAGTTCCATAATCTCCAATTGGTCCTTTTTTATATAACTTCTATTTCCTTGCTGAGATTTTCTTTATTTTATTTATTTAAGATAACTTGCAATTGTTTCTTAAAGGAGTTTTATAAAGGCCGGGTGATAGTCCATGTCAGATCATTTTAAACATTTGATTCTGTTTCAGTTTTGGTACCTATCATTTTTTTCTCATTCAAGTTGTGATTTTTTTATTTTTCATTTAAATATTGCATTATGATACTCCAGATCCTATTTAATCTGTTAAAGTATAGTACAAGAGAAGAGTGAATTTCTATGTTCTGCTTTATTCTCAGCCTTGCTGGTACCATCCACGCAAAAGCAGACAGCTGACTCATACTGCTTTACTGCAGACAGGAGATGTATAAGCTCAACTCCTTTCTTAGCCCCACTAACATCAGAAAATGGAGAAGTAGAGTTCTAAATAGCACTGCTTTGTGCTTCTTAGTAGGGGTTGAAGATCAGCTCCTTCTGAGTCTCACTGGCACCAGCAGAGGAGAAGAACGGAAGTGGAGTACAAACTATCCTTGCCTCTGTCCACCTTGTTCTGTCTCATTGATATTGGGTAGATGAGGAGGATTATTGTTCCTTTGGACCCTACTGATACCAGACATGTGGGGCAGAGTGCTGTGTAGTCCTGCTTCCCAGGGTCTCATTTAGTGTGTTTGTTCCCATCTGGAGACGCAGATTCAGCATCTCATTGGGTGCTGACAACACAGAGGATGGAGTGGGAGTGTGAGGAGGATTATGCCTAGATGTGAATATTCTGCCTTTGCATTTCCTTGTTGTTGGGTTCCACCAACACTACCTTGGTGGGAGAATTGGTGCATTACCTGCTTGTACAAACAAGGGATTAAAATCAGTGCCATTTGGTCCCTGTTATACTAACCCAGTAGGTGAATTTGATTGTTATAATCTGCTTCCAGTAGGAGAGGTTTGCATAATAAACTCCTTTCTTTGCACTGTTAACAATATCCAGCTAAGGAATGGATGCTCCATCTGCTTCTGCAAGGCTAGGAGTGGAAGATTAGTTGTTTGCTCAGTGCTGCTGACACCACAATTTTCCAAAGGGAAAATTGGAGCTCTGCTCCCTGACTCTGCAAGATAGCTTCCTCACTCAGCCTCACTGAAACTTTAGGGTGGGGAGAGGGTATGTTGATGCTTTTCTATTGGTGTTTGGCTGGAGTAAGGCAGCAATTGCTGAAATGGTTATCTGCTGTTTGGCCACATTTTACCTAGTTATTTGGCCTTTTGCCTAGTACTTTGGCTAATGGGAATAGGTTAGGTTTTTCGTTAAGGGTGTTTTTTGCTGGTTTACTGGCAGTTAT
This sequence comes from Aotus nancymaae, assembly GCF_030222135.1. NCBI lineage: Eukaryota > Metazoa > Chordata > Mammalia > Primates > Aotidae > Aotus > Aotus nancymaae. The sequence goes on from NW_026988435.1 coordinate 30,868,199, forward strand.
AAGAGGGCAAAAAAGAAAGAAAGAAAGAAAGAAAGAAAAAAAACCTTGGGAACTCACCACCATGTTCCAAGGTCACTAGTCAGCCTACTTTCTTTGTTAAAATTTCAGACGTTTTAAAAATGCTTGTTTGTTGCATTATATCCAATGTTTTTAGTTATAAGAGGGAGAACCTTGGATGTATTAGGGCTATTCCATCTTGGCTGTAACCTGGAATCTAACACAGTGATAAAGGAGTTTAAAACTGGCCTCTGAAGAGTTTGCTCAGCACCAGAGATCTTTTTGAGATTGCTATGTGTATATCAAATTTAAAGTCCTCCCTCTAATCCCACATTCTTGACTCTTCCAAACAAGGTTTTCTGAAGAGCACTCCCTAGAAAGTTACTTGAAAGCAAATCTGAACCTCAGAGTCTGTTCTCCATAGAATCTAAAGTAAGATATAGACCTATGAGCTTGTCTCATCTCAGGAGGAAGAGCTAGTCATGTGATCTTTTTCAGTCTGTAAATATAATGTCCATGCTCTTTCAATCTCAGCATCTGACATTTCTGAAGGAACTGTCATTATTCTGCATATCTTTGTGTACTTCCTAATATTTAGTAATTGTTTCTGCTTAGTTATTATTTCTATTCCTTTTTAATTTTTATTGGCTAATTTCATGAACTGGTGAATCCAAAACCTTTGTGAAAAATTTGATTGATACAAGTTAATCATTCTCATCTAACAAAAGAACCAACTTTTATGTCAATGTACTCCATAGAATTCTGGTCAGTCTAGAGTTTGTTAGTTTTGGATTAGCTGCTCAGCTCATTCCTATCCCAATCAACCATGACAAGCAGGGTTTAGAAATAGGTTATAATTGTTGCCATTTCCCTCAGTAGAACTCTGGGTTTGAAAACTTCTGGAAAGGCACTGGAAGGACACATTTCCCCTCTTTTTACTTTTTTATTTTTGAATTCTATATTGTCTATTCTCTATTTGCATTTGTTTTTCTTTTATTCCTGCATCTCTGCATGTTATATACTTTAACAAAAATCTGGCACGTGGTTTGTTTTACTTTTCTGGGTGGCATCGTTACTTTTCCTACACTCTTTCCACATTTTGGTGTATCCACCCAGTGGCTGAAAGAACTACAGGGCACTTTCTAGTAAATTATTGTAAGATATAGTAAGTGAACCACCACTGTATTTTCAAAAAATATTCAGAGACCTATAAGTCACCATAAAATGAAAGATTTGTTTACAATTATGACTGCAACAGAAATGTTAAATCCTGTAGCTTGTAATACTTGCTAAGCTTTGTTGAGTTTGGGTTTCACACATGGTTCCCATCTCCGTAGGAAATATACATAAAACAAAAAGCAAACAATGAGCGGAGGAGATAGCCAGACGGTGTTTTTGGTTATTGGGCACATAATCCCCCTCAAGTTAATTGCATTCTTTGTCAGAAAGACATTGAATTTCCTACCCAAGAAAAGGACAAGAGACCTTTTCCAAACTTCTGGATGTTTGACAGTCTCCTTTCACCATGATGTACTTACTTATTTCATCTTTCCCCCGCCCCATATTTTTATTTTTCATTTTTTTTTTTTAGTCACAGTCTTACTCTATCACCCAGGCTGGAGTGCAGTGGCACTATCTCAGCTCACTGCAGCCTCCACCTCCTGAGTTTAAGTGATTCTCAAGCCTCTTCCTCCTGAGTAGCTGGGACTACAGGTGTACACTGCCACAACCAGCTAATTTTTGTATTTTTAGTAGAGATGGAGTTTCGCCACATTGGCCAGGCTGGTCTCGAACTCCTGACCTCAAATGATCCACCCACTTTGTCCTCGCAAAGTGCTGGGATTTTAGGGATAAGCCACCACACCGGAGACCCCCATATTCTTTGATGTGTCTCTTTTCTCTTTTACCCACAGAGCTTTGTAATTCAGCATATGTGCGTATGGTTTTATTGATTTGGATTTGATTATTTTCTTGATTTATATATGCAAAACTTCACAATCCCAACTTTAGTAGAATAATTAAATCAGTTTTTTTGTACCAGTAAGTATTTCTATGACCCTATCTCCCTTGGTATTGACACAGCAACCTCAGATTACAAATTCAATAAATATTTAAGTTACATGCAAGTGAGTAAGGCCCTTGACATATGTTGCATTCAAAACTATATAGTGTAAAGGTCTCCCCCAACTTTGGGCACCTTTAATAATGCTCTTTAAGCGCCATAAAACCTACCCACCACCTTTTTTGTTGTTGTTTAAAAATATAGCTACCTATAACTTCATAAAATAACAATGTATTTACAGAGAGGAATACATAAAAATCAAGCTCTGGTAAACGTTAAATTTAACAATTCATAACAGTGATGCAAGATACTACCTCATAGTCCATTTTTAAAAATACCAACCTTTGTCTTAGAAACAATTTGGCTTCAAGCACTGGCTTTCATAAATCAAACAGTGTAGAGAACAAGAAGCTGAATATGCCAAGAGAGTTTTAGCAACTCAATACATTCTTCATCCAGAAGTTGTAGGAAGCTATCATTTTTTTAGTAGATTTTAAAATGAGGAAACCAAGATTTTTCAAATGAGTCATACCTAAGTACTTTCCCATGTAACTTTTTAAACTAGGGATTGAAATACAACATTAAAAAAGTGATTTACATGTAAGCTTGTATCGCTGCTTTGGGGTATAACGGAGTCAAGATAAAAAGGTAAGGTCTAAGAATAACATATCTTATAAACTGCATTTTGGAAATGCCCTTTTTGTTTTGAATAAAATGACTAATATATTGTCAACAGTAAACTCAGATCAGATTGAAAACTTTAAGTTCATGGTACATACAAATTAACAGTTTATGAACTAGGAGTGCTCAAACTAAAAGTGGTCAAAGGAAGTTGAGACATATGGTATTTACAGGATGGGTTATAAAACAAAAATGAGGAAGTCACTTAATCTCTACAGTGATTGCCTATTACCACTGAGGTTTCAAGATGGCAGGGAATAATACTATTTTTGGAAGACAACTTAAGTTTCTTTTATGACTATCAGAGGCATTTACAAGAAATCACCTAAACTATGTTTTACTCATCTGGCCTAACTTATTTTGTCTGCTCAGGGGATTCTCAAGCTTGGTCTCCATTTTATTTTAACACTGCCCCCATTTTGGTCAGCCTCTCAGAAAGCTGAGAGTGTAGCCAAATGGTATAGCATGACTCTGAGGTATCACAGTTGGTGGAGTCACTGGAGTGATAGTTATGAAGCTACTGTTACTGAGGCAGGAATAATCATCACACACATGGGTGGTAAGGACATTGAGTTCCTTGAATTAAATAATCCTGATGGATGCCATTTGATGTGTGAGAGGCTTCCAAAGGGCATTTAACACTCTTGAGAAGATGTAACTTGCCAGGAAGATTAATACAATGACTATAAAGAGAATACTAGTCAAAGACTGAAAAATTCCCTAGAGCAGAGATTCCCAGGAGCCAACATTTAACCAGTTAAATACATTCATGAAAGAAACTTGACTATTGGGAGGAAAGATTTGCATCTAGTCATTAAGTTATTTTAAATTTTGGTTAATAATGCCTAATATATTGACACAGAAGCAGTGTTTTTCTCCGGTAAGAGCATAATCTCTTTGTTGAGCAATTAGGGTATTAAGAACTCTCTTATACTGAGGCTAAATTGTTCATTTCGGATTGTATTACTTGAAGATTATCGAAGGCACTATTAGAAAAATAAAAGAAAAATAAAGGTTAATAGTTGGAGTGAATCATAAACTTAGTTTTTTTAGTCTTAATGGCAGATGGTCCAGATTTCTAGATTTAAATTTAAAGATTCAAATCTAAAACTGGTGGAATGAGAATTGCAGTTGCAATCTGATGGATTTTCCTGGTTTGCAGTTTGAGTGTTTCTGGTTATGACATTGGGTATTGTAGTGACCTCTCTGAGAAACCCACACAGTAGCAGGCATGAAAATTGCCCATATATGATTTGTTATGGTAATTTTTCTGAGGTTTATACCAAGTTGTCCAACTTCAGTGCGCAGAAATTAGAAACAGATCAGTTTTAATTTTTAGTGAGTAAAGAAAAATTTGGGATCTAATCCAGTTTATGGGTAAACAATGAAACCTCAAAGACAATAAACAGGTTTGAATTATGTGAGGTGAAGAGGGTTGTGTACTAGGAAGTGGGTTTGGGGTATCACGAAGTCAAGATAAAAAGATAAGGTTTAAGAATAACATACCTTATAAATTGCATTTTAGAAATCTTCTTTTTTTGAATAAAATTAATATATTGTCAACCATAAAATCAGAACACATTGAAAACTTTAAGTTTATGGCACATACTAATTAACAGTTTATGAACTGGGAGTGCTCAAACTAAAAGTTTATACCAACCTCACATAATTCAAGAAGATTGAAAATCCGTAGATTGTGGATATCTTTATAATGATTGACTCCTGTTTTTCTCAGCCCCAAGAAGCTATAACCAGATGTGTGAAAAATTATATATATATTGCCTTTATTGCATTCTATGAAGAAATAACAGTGAGGCTGAAGCAATTATGTTCTTGTAAAATGCTGTCAAACTCAGTATATAACTTATTTAACTGATGATTTGATTAATCAACTGGCTTATGGATCATTTTCTATTTTGGTATGGAAAAAGGTATTCATAGGCTGGGCACCGTGGCTGAAGCCTGTAATCCCAACACTTTGGGAGGCTGAGGTGGGTGGATCAGGAGGTCAGGAGTTCAAGACCAGCCTGGCCAACGTGGCAAAACCCCGTCTCTACCAAAAATACAAAAATTAGCTGAGCGTGGTGTCCCAGCTACTCGGGAGACTGAGGCAGGAGAATTGCTTGAACCTCGGAGGCAGAGGTAGCAGTGAGCCGAGATTCTGTCATTGCACTGCAGCCTGGATGACAAGAGCAAGACTCCATCTCAAAAAAAAAAAAAAAAAAAAGTATTCATTATCTTTTGGTGGCAACTCTTCACAACCAAAGTTAACATCTGGAGTTACATATGCAAAATTTCTTTTTAATAAAAAGAAATCCAAGCTACATAACTTACATTATTATCTCTGCTTCAACACTGCATAAAATACGTGTCTTTTATCTTGCAGTGATTATATTCACAACTAGATAAGATAAATTTAAAACAAAAATAGCCAATAATACCAATCATAAAACAAACACAGAAACAAAGAAAGATAAATTCATGTAGGGGTAAATTATTAAGCCTTGGGACCAGCATATGAGTCTAATACTGTCATTAGACAACTAATATGCCATTATGTTTTGTAATAATGTAACCAAGATCTAAAACAGGAAGTAGGGCAAAATCCCCTATGGTTTGCATAAAATATGCTTCTTCCGGTCGCGGATGGTGGCTAACGATTGTAATCCCAGCACTTTAGGAGGCTGAAGAGGGCGGATCACCTAAGGTCAGGAGTTAGAGACCAGCCTGACCAACATGGAGAAACTCAGTCTCTACTAATAATACAAAAATTAGCTGGGCATGGTGGCACAGGCCTGAAGTCCCACCTTCTTGGGAGACTGAGGCAGCAAAATCACTTGAACCCGGACAGCAGAGTTTGCAGTGAACGGAGATGGCGCCACTGCACTTCAGCCTGGGCGACAGAGCAAGACTCCATCTCAAAAAAAAGAAAAGAAAAGAAAAGAAAAGAAAAGAAAAGAAAAGAAATATGCTTCTCTCAACAGCCTCACTGCTGATGATTATGGAGAATTCTTACACAGTAAATAACAACCCAACTGGGGCTTCTCACTAACCATTGCTGGAATGTTTCATTTTATCCCTAAAAGTAGACTGCAGTAGCTTAGTGCTGGATTACATATAAAGGTGCCCAGGCTACTCTTTAGGTACAAGTAGTGGTGTGCTGATAAATTGGATGTCTGAGAAAAAAAAAAAATACCAGGATTTGTAGCCAATTTCCATGGTGTAAATACTCTCAAAATGGCCAATTTCCAGCTACCAACTAACTTGCAGAATTTCTAAATATTTAACAATTGACTCTCATAAAATCATATGAGACAGTTACAACATACCATTGGCCTGGGCAGGGGTCTTAAGAGAGGTCTGAGGACTCTTTACACAATATAAGCTGTGCTTTATTCCATGTTAGGAAGCCCTTAGTGTCTATGCACCATCAGAAACCATTACTGCCTCTCTGTATCTATCTGTTTTTATTTTTTGACAACTTAGTGTTTCTCTCTGGAGATAAGAACTACCCTATTTAGTATCTGAGTTAGTGAATAGCAGAAATTTAAATTCCTATTTACAAGCAGATACATTGCTTGTTAAATATTTTATAAACTGTAAAATGGAGAAACACCACTGTTTTTTCCTTAATCACTATTTTCTCCCTAATTTCCTCTGTGAGAGTACTACTGATCCTGTATTGCTCTCTCCATTGATAAACATCAAGAAAATATCAGACATTGTTAAAATCCCAACCGCTACATTTCAATTTTATTCCTTTCTACAGACTCTATGTTTTAAGTAATTTGAATTATTCATATCCTTGAGTTTACAGCTATTAAGTGGGAATTATAATAGCTATTGTTCACATAAGCTGACAATTACAAAATCGTTGGATTTACTCAAGCTCCATGTCTAAAATGTCTTTCAATCACTGCATTTGTGCTTAATTAAATTCAGTTGTTTTTTAGTTTTTTAGCCAACTACACTAAAGTTGAGGTTGAAATCTGTTTTTATTTTTATTTGATGCCAAGGGAGCAAGATATCAACATATGTCAAGTTTAAAAAGGAATATATCTCTCAATACATACACATTATTTTGCAAGATGTTCCAACTGTCCACATTTCTCAAGAGGAGTGAAGAAAAATCTACAACAATGACTTTTGCTGTGAGAAAAATATAAACAAGTTAAAATCCTTTCGTGATAACAAAAGTCTCACGAAAGAGGACTGGACTTTGTCCATGTTTTAGGAATTTGCAGATATGAAGAGTTAGTTATCTTCTACTCCAGCTCTGTAACGTGCAGTCTGAAAATATTTGCTGTCAGAAAAAACAAAGTTGGAAGGCATAGATTTCACTGGCAGGGAGAGACCAAGAATCCTTTCACCTCATATCTTTATATTTCTAACTTTCATTGAGTGCTTGCGGTATGACAAAAACATGACTTTCTACCACTCTCCTCATAACCCCAAACTTTTGAAAAATTCTGCAAATATCTTGTTCCTTTGGCATGAAATTCACAATTAAGGCATGTTGTGAGGGCCCTGCTTGCCTAGATGCATAACACTAAGCATTTTAGCGCAACACAGCTGATAGGCTACTCTTTACTATTTTTTTCCCCTAAAATGTCAGTAAGTTTTAGGCAAAGAAGCATATGAGGTAATATAACACATATGCCAATAAGGATATTAATTTCTAAAGAATGCATCCAAACAATTGAGAGTGTTACAGAAACACTTCTCAGTTAACTCCCCAAAGGGTGTAACAAAAACTAAATCTATCTGTAAAAAGTAGTTTATAAAACATGTATTACATTAGGTTTGAGTAAATGTGGTTTTAGGAGTGTTTTTAAGTACATTATACAAATCCAACTCTCTTAATCTCAGCATTTGTCATAAAGGTCCACTCCTCAAAAGAAAACAATTCACTCAAAATTGTATCATTTCGGTAGTTAGAGAGTTGGAACTTTTGAAGCCTTTATGTCAGCAGAAAGCTATTTCAACCCATTCCTTAGCTTTCATGAACGTTGCTTTCTCAATGTTTGTATTAATTCATACATGCAAACCCAGGAGCTTAAGCAAAATTTGTGTGAAGAAAAGGATTAAAAATCCTTACTCCGTTAGACAAAAGGATTTGATAAGTAGTTATGTGCCTAGTTGCATCTTAACTCTGTTGGATAGCACATCTTTATCCAATTTTAAGACTTAGAATGATTGGTGAAAATTGCAAATGTTGTCCAGTAAAAAAATAATAATAATAATAATACAGGGTGGTGATGGTAAGGTTGGGGGTGGGGAACAAGAGGACTGGAATTTTCCACTGCTCTCTGCACAGAGGACCTAACAGGAGAACGTCAATATCCTGAATCACAAGGGTCCAGGAGCAATTCATTCTCACTGAAGACAATTCTGGAAGTTCCAATCTAATTTGGGGTTTACAATTTTACTCATAAAATTTACATTTTCCCTTCATACTGTCAAGAACTATTTGTTGTAATATTTGTGGTTCATGAGCATTTATTTAATGACTATGTTTTCCTTTCAAAACTGTAAGCTCTGTGAGGCAAGGCTGACTTATATTGAATGCCATAAACAGTCCTTGGCTTTTTCTTTACCTCAAATCTACTGTGATGTTAACCAACTTTCCTCTGCTATTTTGTTGTTATTGTCAATTAAATTCACCATACAGGGGCTGACTGCCATCTCTCTTCTTCTATCCACATCCAAGGTTTTTGATTGGACTATGAATTGACTACTCTTGAGTCAATGCTGAATCCTGGTCCAAGTGGTTGCTTCTACAGGGAAGTCAGATCATGAGGGGCAACATCTCTGTTGAGAGGGCTCCATTCTATGGAAAAGACTCTGACCAGCCAGTGTTCCTTAAACAGAGGAGAAAACATGTAAGCTGATATGCACCGCCTCTTCTTTCTATAAATGAGGATTTTCAGGTATCTTTTCAAGCATCTTAAAAGTCCAGGACTATATCTGGCACTTGAAAAATTCCAACCAAGTTAGGTAATTTTGTATCTTTTTATACTATTTTTTCTAGTTAATTAACTATAACACACATATGTATTTAAAATATGTTTATTGTAAATGATAATTACTATATATTATGGAATATTACTTTTCACGCTTATTTAATTAATACATCAGTTTATATGCATTTCTTCATAGTCTACTTAAGAACATATTGGTCTGCATTGCTATAACATTCCAAGAATAATTCTTAAAATGTTCCTCATGGGCATCTTTTTTTTTTTTTTTTAGAAAGAAAGAGAAAAAAAAAGAATGAAGGAGAGGAAGAAAAAGGAAGAGAAAGAGGGAGAGAGAATGGGAGTATTGCTTTATTGCCCAGGCTAAAATGCAGTCTAGAAATGGTTATTGAAAACCTCTTTTATGCCAATAATTGTGCTTAACAATGGAGACAGGAAGGAATAAGGGAAGAAAATAACAAACAAGCAGCCAACCAATATTTCATTTAAACCTATGAAATGCTATGCAATTACTGAGGAGGGATTTACTTCCAATTATGTAGTCACTTTTGGAATAGGAGTGATATGGTACTGATAAGAATGTATGTTTTGTGTATTTAATCTATAAATGTTTATTAAGTTTACTTGTTCCGGGTCTGAGTTCAAGTCCTGGATATCTTTGTTAATTTTCTGTCTCGTTGATCAGTCTAATATTGACAATGTGATGTTACAGTCTCCCAATATTATTGTGTGGGAGTCTAAGTCTCTTTATAAGTCATTAAGAACTTGTCTTGTGTATCTGGGTGCTCCTGTATTGGGTGCATATATATTTAGGATCATTAGCTCTTCTTGTTGCATTGATCCTTTTACCATTATGTAATGTCCTTCTTTGCCTCTTTTGATCTTTGTTGCTTTAAAGTCTATTTTATCAGAGGCGAGAATTGCAAATCCTGCTTTTTATTTATTTATTTATTTTTGCTCTTTGTTTGGTTGGTAAATCTTCCTCCATCCCTTTGTTTTGAGACTTTGTGTATCGTTGCATGTGAGATGGGACTGGATGCAGCATACTGATGGGTTTTGGCTTTTTATCCAGTTTGAATAATAATATATATGAGTTTAATACTGCCATTTGATGCTAGCTGGCTGTTTTGTTTCCTCATGGGCATCTTTGACTTCATAATAAATACTTTAAATTATGAAAATGCATGTTTGTGAATTTCTAGTTTTGTAAGGCAGAGTGATAGAAATCTTTCTTAACAATTTGTAATAATTCACTTTATAATCTTTAATAAAAATAATGAATAATTGGAATGCATATTTGGAAATAAAATTGCTCAGCACTATATATTTGGGACAAATATTTTAACTTCTTACATTCTATATTTTAGAGGTTAAAATATGGAAACAATCACATATAACACATTTAAATTTAAGTAGCCTGTGCAATTAATTCTGCTATATTGTAAATTTTTTTAGGTGAAAGTGACCATTATGAAATTATTTTTATTTTTAAATTTTCTTTAGAATTGGTGGTACATATGCTTATTTGTTACACATAGTGCTTACTTGTGGAGTTTGAGCTTCTAAGTGTACCAATAATGAAAATATTGAACATTGTACCTGATAGGTAATTTTTCAACACTCACCTCTTTTCCACCCTTCCCCCTTTTGGAGTCCCTATTGTCTATCAGTTCTATCTTTATGTTCATGTGTACCCATTATTTAATTCCCACTTGTACATAAAAACATATGGTATTTACCTTTTCGTTTCTAAGTTAGTTCACTTAGGATATTGGCCTCTATTCCAAGTATGTTGCTGTACAGAACATGATTACGTTCTTTTTTATGACTGCATAATATTCCACAGTGTACATATATCACATTTTTAAAATATAAGTGTCAAAACATAACTGGACACTTAGGTTGGTTCTATGACTTTGCTATTGTGAATAGTGAACAAATTAGTACAGGTGTATTTTCAGTATAATGGTTTCTTTTCACTTGGGTAAGAAAATCCCACTACTCAGTAGTGGTATTGTTGGGCCAAATAGTAGTTCTACTTTTAGTTATTTGGGAAACCTTTAAACTATTCTCTCTAGAAGTTAAACTAATTTATATTTCTACCAACAATATATAAAGTTTCCCTTTTCTCTGCATACACACCAACATCTGTTTTTTGACATTTTAGTAATAGCCATTCTGACTGGTGTAAGATGATATTGCATTATGGTTTTAATTTCATTTCTCTGATGATTAGTTATATTGAGAATTTTTTCATTTGTTTCTTGGCCACTTGTATTTCTTCCTTTGAGAGATGTTGCTCATGTCCTTTGCCCAGCTTTTAATGGGATTTTTTGTTTTCTTTTTAAGTTGTTTAAGTTCCTCATAGATTCTGAATATTAGTCCTTTGTCAGAGGCACAATTTGCAAATATTTTCTCCCATTTTGTAGGTTGCCTGTTTACTCTGCTGATTATTTGTTTTGCTATATAGAAGCTTTTTAGTTTAATTAACTCTCATTTTTGTATTTTTGTTTTTGGTGTCTTCATTATAAATTTTTTGCCTAGGCCAATGTCCAGAATATTTTTTTCTAGTAGTTTTCTTCTAGTATTTTTATAGATTCAGGTATTAAATTTACATTTTAAACCATTGATATAGTTTCATTGTGTTCCCACCCAAATCTCATCTTGAATTGTAGCTCTTATAATCCCCATGCATCATAGGAGGGACCTGGTGGGAGGTAATTGAATCATGAAGGTATTCTCATGATAAGTCTCAAGGGATCTGATGGTTTTATAAAGAGGAGTTCCCCTGCACATGCTCTCTTTTTGCCTGCTGCTATGTAAGATGTCCCTTTGCTCTTCCTTTGTCTTTTGTCATGATTATGAGGCCTGCCAGCCATGTGGAAAGAGTGAGTCCGTTAAACTTCTTTCCTTTGTGAATTACCCAGTCTCAGGTATGTCTGTACTAGCAGCATGAGAACAGACTAATACATCCATATTGAATTAATTTTTGCATATAATGAGAGGTAGGTGGTCCAGTTTCAGTCTTCTACGTATGACTAGCCAGCTATTCCAGAACCATTTATTGAACAGGATGCTCTTTCTCCATTAATTATTTTTGTCAATTTTGCCAGAGATCAGTGGGTTGTAGATATGTGGCTTTATATTGCATTATCTATTCTGTTCTATTGATCTGTGTACCTATTTTGTACCAGTATCATGCTATTTTAGTTATATAGCCTTGACGGAAAATTTGAAGTCCAGCAGTAAAGTCAGGCAAATCTAGATGCCTTTAGATTTGTTCTTTTGGCTTAGAATTGCTTTGGCTATTTGGGATCATTTTTGGTTCCATATGAAATTCGGAACTTTTTTCCCTCAATTCTGTGAAGAATGATATTGGTAATTTAATAGAGATTGCATTAAATTTGTAGAATGCTTTGGGTAGTATGATCATTTTAATGACATTGATCCTTTGAATCCATGAGAATGGAATCGTTTTGATTGTGTCATCTATGATTTCTTTAATCAGTGTTTTATAACTCTTCCTTAGAGATTTATCACCTCCTTGGTTAAATGTATTTCTAGGTTGTTGTTGTTGGGTGGCTATTGTAAATGGAATTGAGTTCTTGATTTGGTTTTCAGGTTGAACATTATTATAGAAATGCAACTATTTCAGGTCGAACACTGTATATAGAAATGCAACTGATTTTACATTGATTTGTATCCCGAAATTTTACTGTATTTATTTTTTAAGTCTAGGAGTCTTTTGGAGATATCTTTAGGGTTTTCTGTTTGTATGATTATGTCTTCAGTGAACAGAGATAATTTGACTTGTTTCTTTTCAGTTTTTTCTTTTACCTGATTGCTCTGGCTAATAACTGCAGTACTGTGTTGAATAGTAGTGTTAAGAGTAGACATCCTTGTCTTGTTCTGGTTCTTAAGCGGAATGCTTTCACCTTTACCCCATTCTGTATAATGTTGGCTGTGGGTTTGTCATAGATCCTCTTATTATTTTGAGATATGTTTCTTCAATGCCTAGTTTGCTGATGACTCTTATCATGAAGGGATGCTGAATTTTATTAAATGCTTTTTCTGTTTCTATTGAGGTGGTCATCTGGTTTTTGTTTTTAGTTTTGTTTATGTGATGAATCACATTGATTGATTTGTGGATGTTGAACCATTCTTGCATTGCTGGAATAAAACTCACTTGATTGTGATGAACCATCTTTTTGATATACTGTTGCATTCAGTTTGCTAGTATTTTGTTGAGGATTTTTGCATTGATATTCATCCAGAATATTGGCCTGTATTTTTTTGTTGTTGTTCTTTTGCCCTTGCTTGATTTTGATTCTGAGGGTAATACTGATGTTGTGGAATGAGTTAGGGAGTAATCTCTCCTCTTTAGTTTTTTTTTGGGAATAATTTCAGTAAGATTTGTACCAGCTTTTCTTTACACATCTGGTAAAATGCAGCTATGAATCTGTCTGGTCCTGGGCTTTTGTTGTTGTTGTTGAAAGATGTTTTATTTCTTATTCTACTTAATTACTCATTATTAGTCAGTTCAGGATTTATATTTCTTCCTGGTTCAATTGTGGAGGGTTTTATGTTTCCAGAAATTTATCTATTTCCTCTAGGTTTTCTATTTGGTGGGCATAAAAAATGTTCATAACAGTCTCTGAAAATCTTTTTCATTTCTGTATCAGTTGTAATGCCCCCTTCCTTATTTCTAATTGTACTTATTTGAATCTTCTCTCATTTTTATTGGCTATTCTAGCTAGCCATATGTCAATTTTTCTTATCTTTACATAAAAACAACTTTTTGTTTCATTAATCCATTGTTTCAATTTATTAGTCTTAATCTCATTTAGTTCTGCTCTGATCTTTATTATTTCTTCTGCTAGTTTTGGGTTTGAGTTACTCTTGGACTTGTGAGAAACAAAATGCTCTCCTTTGGCCTGGGCTACATGAATACCAAGTAGAAAGGTAAGTCACAGAAGATGATTAATTGATCCCTCATGTACTGGGGCTTCATTCCGTTTTATCAACCAAACACTGTCATAGAGGCTGCTTGCCTGCCTTCTCCTCTCTGGTATCTGGGGTATCCTTTGCTAGTCCAGGGAATTCCTGTTTTCCTTCTTAAATTAAAGTACACAGAATAGATCTTTATGCACTATTTCACTATTTTCAGGTGGCTGAGGTATGACAAAATCCTCTAATACACCATCTCAGGAAAAAAAAAAACCCTAAAATTATGGTATTATTGAATAGGGTCTAAATAAAATGGGTTATATAAATAACCTATGTCAAATATGTTCTACTACCATGCAGTAGTATGTAATTTTATTTATTTTTTAATTTTTATAGATGGGGGTCTCACAGAATTGCTCAGAATGACCTTGAACTATGTTTTTAATTGACATTAAAGTATAAACTAATGAGGCAAAACTACTTAAATGAAAATATAATCATACAATACAAAAGTAAAAACTATGCAAAAGCTTATTATTGATTTGAGTCTATAGAATGATTATATTTCATTAAGCATTCAGTAGTTTAAAAATCTAGCAGAATTATTATTTCTTTCTTATTACTTTTTAATTTTTTATTTTACTATAAGTTATGGGGTACGTGTGCAGAATGTGCAGGTTTGTTACATAGGTATACATGTGCCATGGTGTTTTGCTGCACCTATCAACCCATCATCCAGGTTTTAAGCCCCACATGCATTAGGCATTTGTCCTAATACTCTCTCTTTCCCTGCTCCGCAGCAGGCCCCAGTGTGTGATGTTTTTCTTATCTATTTCTCAGAGGACCTAATATCATTGTACTTTCATTCTAACTACTGCCTTTTTTTGCTAATGGTTAACTTTAAATGTAATCAACCATTTAGCTTAGTTTTAAAAATATTTTTTGTAAACATAATGTATGTTCATTGTAGAAAATGCATTTCTTTTACAAAACCACATATTCCAGAAGGAGGAAACTAAAGCAAGGTAAAGCCAAAGTTGAAATGTTTGTGTTGCTAAAATCTTCTCTGTTAGCTCGACTTCAATGAATAAGCTCAACAATTAACTTTGGTTTGAGAGATTACTATTAGCAATAAGATCCTTCGAAAGTACTATGTCAACATTATGTCAGACAAAAGACCTCTTTAAAAATTTAACGTGACACAGTTTTACTTATTATTACTTCAATTTAGCAAATGTTGATTGAGTATTGCCTATAAGCTGGGCACTCACTGATCTATCTAAAGTAATATTATTTTTTCCCTACTGACTCATCTAAATTCCAATCTTTGTAAAATATACTCATTGTAATTATTTAATTGGTTTTTACCTTCAAGGTAAATGTAAATTTTATCTTGAAATAATTCATTAAAAATGAAAATACAGACTATTTGTTCCCCATATATTTTACAAACATATAATTATCTGTCTATCTATCTATCTACCTACCTACCTACCTACCTACCTATCCTGATTATGCAACCCAATTTAGAGTTTCCTAAACCATTTCGCAAAGAGAAAGCATTCTGTCAATAAAATGAAATCATGAAGGTGTCTTCCATTTTTTGTAATAGTTGATTCAAAACTGGCAAAATTGTATTAACTACAGTAGCTACTGGAAACTTCATTTAATATGAAGAATAGATCAAAAAGAAAAAAAAAGGCATGCCCAGTGACCTGAATACCTTACATATTAGAAAAAGGGCAAAATGAAAACGTTATGAAAATCCTTGGAGAAGTTGAAATTCAGAGAAAATATAAAGCAAAGGCTTTTGAAATAAGGAAATTAATCTTTGTTTAAAGATATGTAATAATGCACTATGGGTTCTAAATGCATGTCCAAAACCTATGAAAACTAGAGAGTAACATTCCATTCTAGTAAGTTGTCTTCAATGGAAGAAGTATATAAGTGATGCCAAATCTTCAGTTGCCAATAATATTCTTTCAAGCAGCTGACCTACTTTCCATAGTGCAAGGCTCTAGTTTTCCCAAATAATTGTCATTTGGATTTCAGAAACAAAACAATTTCTCCTTTCTGTTTGTAGTCAGAAACAGAACTGATAACACAATGGATATTTTTTTCTTTTTGGACAGTGGCTATTTTTTTTTCATTTGCAAATCTGCATTTATAAAACAGTGGTGTGGTAGAAAGTCACACACCAAATTAACAAGGAAAAGTTTAGTAATGTTTTGTTACATTTCACATATTTCAACATCACAAAGGTGGCATCACGATAATGCAATAGCTTGTTTAAAAAGTGAAAAAAGTAAGTAAAGGTTATCTTTCATACATAATGTTAGAAAATTTGAACCTGTTAAATTGACATAAGAGAGAAAGCTCCAAGACACAGGCAGTTGCAGTTCTAGAAGATCCATACAATGGTGATCTTGAGGAAATTACACATGGAGGTTTTTAAGGAGTCGATTCCCACATTGAAGTCAATACCATTATGTGAGAGTGCTATATTTGAAATTGAACCCTCTGTGATTCTCTACATAAAAATAGCTCCATTTTTCAAAACAATTCTTTCATTAGGAACAGAAAGAAATGACCTCCAGGAATAAATAAAAAATTTTTCTCCACCATTGCTATTGTTTTTAGAGTTGAAAATTTATCTATTTATTAGTCACTCCACTACCTTATCCATCCCAAAATCTATACATTTCACACTTTGTAGAAAAATCAGTTGAAAAGAAACCCAGTGGATGTGTGTGTGTGTGTGTGTGCATGTATGTGTGTGTGTATAAATGTGTAACTACATTTTTTATTATGTAGTTTCTGGCAAATATTTTGGGATTAATTTTTTTAGCTGCTAAATTTTACTACTGTGGCAATGTTTGCTTAAGTCAAATTACGTGAAATTATGTAGTTATTTCTAGGAATAAAATATTCTGAAAATAGTAGGTGTGGAGAGAAATCTAGGTTAGCATGAACTTACTGAAAGTGAAATCTTTTGAATATTCAAATGAAAAAAGTAAGAGTAATGGGAATGACAAATAACCAGGAAACACAATAATGAAAATATGAAATGAAAAAGAAAATCCTGGAAATAGTAAATATGAGAGAGAAAATAAAATACAAAAAAAATATTTATTTAACTGGGCTACTCTTAGTAGCACCAAGTATAAACAACCTTTACCTTTAGTTTCAGATATGTTTCAACTCTCATTCATGTTGAAGGCTAATTATATGACCTAAAATGTCATCATAAGAAGAGTTTGCCTTTTATCTTGCTTTACCAAATACTCATTATCAAAGGGAGACCAATTAATAACTATTCTAGCAAGCTGTAATAAAAATATGACCTTGCTACAATTTCACCATGAATCTCATTTAGACTTTTTCGAATGTATTTATCCAGTACTTTGTGTTGAGTTCTAACTCCATGAATTAGCCAAAAGTATAATTATGTCAAAGGCAATAATTGTATAGCAGACTGGAATCTTAAAGATATCCTTATTCTTGCACATCACAATTCCCTAAAAGAAAAAGCTTGTTCTATAGCTGCATTTCTAGAAGAATTCTGTTTGGCAACAAAATTATGTTACTGTTGCTTAATTTGGGAGTCAAGAACCTTAGAACTGAGGGCAGAATTCTTTTAAAAGCATAGCTGGAAGTTTAATAGTAAATACATTAAACAATTTCTACTTATTTTCTCTAAATGCTTGACATGGTGAGGTCATTTGAAACCCAGTTTAATTGAATCTTCACAGAATAAGTGGAAATTAGTACTGTCTTAATTTAACATTGCTCTTGCATTAGTAACTGATATAACATTGACCTTAAACATAGTTTTCATAGTTTTTGAAATGAAAATATTAAAAGAGGAAGAATGTGCATTTATATTCCAGAGTGGTAATCCTTCCTTCCTTTCTTTTTTCCTTCCTTCCTTCCTCCCTGCCTCCCTTCCTCTCTTCCTTCCTTCCTCCTTCCTCCTTCCTTCCTCTCTTTTCTTTCTTTCTTTCTTACTTTCTCTCTTTGTTTCTTTCTTTCTCTCTCTCTCTCTCTCTCTTTCTTTCTTTTCTTCTCTCTCTCTCTTTCTTTTTTTCCTTCTTTATTTCTTTCTGAGATGGAGTCTTGCTCTGTCACCCAGGCTGGAGTGCAGTGGTGTGATCTTGGCTCACTGCAAACTCTGCCTGCCGGGTTCCAGCAATTCTCCTGCCTCAGCCTCCTGAATACCTGGGATTACAGACATGTGCCACCATGCCTGGCTAACTTTTGTATTTTTGGTACAGATGGGATTTCACCATCTTGGCCATGCTGATCTTGAACTCCTGATCTGTTGATCCACCCACCTCATCCTCCCAAAGTGCTGGGATTACAGGCATAAGCCACCACACCTGGAATATTTTACTTCTTAACATTTTATTTTATTTTATTTTTATTTATTTTTTTGAGACAGAGTCTCCCTCTGTCTCCAGGCTGGAGTGGTGCAGTGACATGATCTCCACTCACTGAAAGCTCCACCTCCCAAGTTCAAGGGATTCTCCTGCCTCAGCCTCCCAAGTAGCTAGGATTACAAGTGTGCCACCACACCCAGCTAACTTTTGTATTTTTAGTAGAGACAAGTTTTCACCATGTTGGCCAGGATGGTCTCGATCTCCTGACCTCCTTATCCCCCACCTCAGTTTCCTAAAGTGCTGGGATTATAGGCGAGAGTCACCGCGCTGGCCTACATTGTATTTATTATACTCACAAGATGCTATTCAGACATGTTAATAACAATTTATTTCATATTTAAAAACTAATGTTTTCATATAACACAGCCATGAATATCATCCAGAGAAAAAAATTGACAGGATTAACAAATGTTTGGTAGGAACTAAGAAAGCAGCAGCAGGAAACCAAGTGAAGAAAAAAGAGCCTTATGAAAGCTTTCCTGTCTAGTTCATTGATAAGAACTTAACATCAGTGAGAAAATGGAAAAGCCCATTCTTTGGCAAAAAAGATTAAACCAGGCCTTGGCACTACTTGTAAACAATTTTGATTATCAGAGGAAAGACAATTCTTTGAAATATTTTATAATGAGAGACACTGATGCTTCTTTACAGCCTCATAGTAGACCAACAAAAATCATGAGTGCCGATCATGGCTATTTCTCAGTGTGATGTTTTGTCAGTAATTCCTTCAGAAAGGTGTTATCCACAAAAATGAAATGTATAACTTAAATTTTTCTAAATGCCACATTGAAAATGTAAAAAAGAAACAAGTAAAATTAATGTTAAGAAATGTATTTTTATTTACTCAATATGTCCAAAAAATTTCATTGTAATTTGTAATAAATAAAAGTTATTAATGATATATTATGCATTTCTTTTTTGATTATATGTCTTCACAATCCGCTGTGCATTGTGCTTGCAACCTATCTCAATGTGAAATAGTAGCATTTAAATGTTTGATTGCCACTGCCTGGAAGTTGCTCTATCAGTCAGCATGACCATCGCCATTGACTACAATGCCTTTCAAACATAATTTAATTTTAGCTAATAAATGATAAAGTAAGAACTTCTGAAAATATTTAAAATGACTTGGATAGGAAAGCCAAATTAGTGCAAATAAGATTAAGGGGGTCAAATAAAAAAGAGAAAAAGGAAGAGTGGTTTAACTTAACTGCAAAATAAAATTTTGGGGAATACAGCTAATGACAACCAATTGTTCTTGTTAGTTATGACATATGATATGTGGTTATGGTGATGACAACTTCAGAATAATATGTAAAGAAGTGTTCTTCATTTTAATTCCACAAATAATAATTGAACACCTATTACAGACTTGGTCATGGCATAAGATGGTGAATAAGCAGTGGTTCTTCCCTTTGGGGACATAAAGTCAAATAGGGAGTGAAGGTATTTTGCATTTATGTGACAGATTAAACTTATTTGGTAGACAAGTGGAAGACAGAGCAAGGTAAATCTAGTGGAAATTAAGGGAGAGCAACGTTTGTTAAGTACATCTATATCACAAACAGAATTGTTCAGAAATCAACTCAGTAGCCCTGCAATTATATCAAAATCCTCTTTATTAAAGGGCCCTGTGTAATCTCATATACGAAAGGACATCAGAGAGATTCCTGAGTTGCATGGGAAGGTGTTTTGCATGATATCTAAATGCTTTTTGGATACATGGTAGTATCATTATATGATTATTGTGAGAAAATATCTTATTTGAATTATTTTTATACTGTATGTGATTATTATTTCAAATTATTTGAATGCAATTAAATATACATAGCATTCATGAATCATCTGATTTATTAAAACCTTACTCTCAGGTATTAATTTGACATCAGGAATTTAAGAACACATTAACGATGCTTTTTAAAAGAAACTTTAGAAAAAACTTTTGCTTTCTGTAAAGCACTTTTTCACCCTGATTCCATCCTTTGGAATGATTGTTTCTCCTCCAAACCAATATCTTATTATTTTTATATCAATCCCAATTTAAGTCCAGAGAATGAGAGGAATAAGAAAGCATCATTTCTTTTAAACCAAAGGGCAATATAACAGAAAAGAGGAATTTTTAAGTTCTTCTCAAAATAAAAATTCCAAAAGTCTTTTTACTGCTTTGCTTAAGATATTGTTTAAACTCAAACAATTAGACATTTGATACTTTACTGTCTATTTAGCCATGTTTCTGTAACATTTACAGCAATTTACATCAGCTTCTATTTGGTTTATGAGACCATGAATCCCATTAAAATGGCTAATCTATAGATGGAATCTTCCATTGCTACTCTTCCTCAGGTTTTTCTTATTGAAAAGCGATTCGTGCTTGCTTTTTGTTACATAAAACTTTGTCTGTTGTTGATTAGCCTTAAAATGATTCCCTAATCGAGTATCTCCTTTTTCAAATCTCAATGTTTTTAAGAATATATAAAATGAGTCTAGTAAATAGATCTAGTGGAATACACTGAGCATTTAAAAGTTAAACTGTTTACATAATAGTAATTGTTTGCTTATATAAATAGGAAAGGAATGTGGTTAACTGCCTGCACACGGCAGGAAATGCGAACATGAAGACTCAGACAGCAAGTGTTCTGTCTTAGAACCAACGGAGTGAATTGAATGTGTACAATGCAGAGATGTTCATTGCAAAGCATTAACATCAGTTATTTCAATACGGGAGACACAAAAATGATAAACAACAACAAACATTAAGCATGCTGTGAAAGTGAAGATCTTTTACAGCAACATCATTGAGCAAAGGCATTGTCTTCTGTGTTATAGTTACGTGAACTGAGCTACATACTGACATGGCACTGAAATAATAAGAACAGGAACAAAAGCATTTAGAGGGTCATAATCTAATATATCATTTCACAAATCAAATCCTTTACCAACCACTGGGAGACAATACTTCTGTAGTGTTTTTGTTCCATTTGCAAGCGAAGAAGTCAGTGTGTCTTTTGTTGTTTTTATATGCTCAATCACATTTTTCAGCAATCAAAGTAAAACTTGCAAATACCTAAAAATAATGCTTTCCTTATAAAGCAATATTGTAATTAAGTAAATATGAAAATATAAATCAATTATTAAAACAAATATAAGAAGATACCTTCATTTTCAGATTAGCACACTCACCTATTAAAAATAAAATATGCCTGTAAAAGTGCCAATCTTAGTTTTTCTAAATATGTCAACAATTTCTGAAATAAATACTAAACATTTACTCTATTAACAAGACATTGGTATATTTCTCATTTTGGAAATACATTTTAGCAAAACTTACTTTGAAGTAAGCACAGGTAGTCTACTACTTTCCAGCGTCACTAGTGACCTTTATTCTAGTTTTCGGTCCACCACCATATCCTGTTCTGTTGTTGGATTTCATTCTCAAACTGGTTACCTCATTACAAGATAATTACTTTACCCTAACATCATGTTTGAATTCTGTCATGGTTTGAATTATGTCGCCCCCCAAAAAGATATTGGAGTTCCCTGTTTTAGTTCTTGTGGGCTGTTGTAACAAAATATAATAAACTAGATGGCTCATGAAGAATAAAATTAATTTCTCACAATTCTGGAGTCTGGGAATGATCTAATCATCACCCCAAAGTCTCCACCTCCTAACACCATCACCTTGGATTTAGGATTTTGACATGAGAATTTGGGGGTACACAAACATTTAAACCACAGTATTCCCAGTGCTTCAGAATGTCATCATTTGGAGATTGGGTTTTTACAAATTAAGGACTAACCCAATATGACTGATGTCCTTATTAAAAAGGGGCAATTTGGACACAGAGTCAGAATAGAGAGGAAAAATGATGTGAAGAGTCACAAGGAGAAAATTGCCATCTACAAGTCTGTGCCATATCCTTCCCTCACAGCCCTCAGAAAAAAACAACTCTGTGGACACCTTGATTCTGAACTTGCAGGCCTCCAGAAATGTGAGACAGTAAAATTATACTTTTCAAGCCACCTCAAGCCAATCTCTCTGCTGATTTCTGCTCAGGTCTCTTTGTCCAGAATAAATTTATATGATCGCCCCAAGATTCAAATAAAGGCGTGGGTGGTGAAGGGAGACAAGGATAGTAAGCCCATTATTATTTTTACCTTTGAAAATTCCAGTCTTGGAACATTTCTTCTTGAAAAGATAAATTTTTTGTTGACCCAAACAAAATGGACTGATGACAATGCCTACCATAATAGAGACTTCATTTATTTCACCACTGGTACACATTTTCACTCAAGTAGACATCTGATTGTTCTATGAGAGATGCTATGATTGTTCTATGAGACAGCTATATTTATGAAGGTGAATATTATATAAACAGATAGGTAAGATTAAAAGAGAAGATGGAATGGGAATAGGGTGCATTTAGTATAATGTCTGGGAGCTTGGAGCAAGGCAACTATGATATAATTCTAGATGTATTATTTACATACTATAACTTGGTCTTCTGAACCATTCTCCACACTTCATCTCACAGGTTTTTAAAAAATTGTTTACCATATTTTATGCCACTGATAATCTGGCAACATCCAATACCAAGTACTTTTGATTATAAACATATTCTTGTCTTTGACAAAATAAATGATAAAATAACAATATGGATTGAGTGTGGCACTGTAAATTTTTATAATTGCTTGATTTCTGCTAATACTAATGAAACAATTTAATGCTTCAAAGTTCATTTACTGAATAGTCATTCCAGTGTTGGTATTATCCTTGATTGAAGAAGACACTATTACCCAAAGTCTCTAAACAGATATTTACTAATGAAAATATTCCTCGTGATGAGTCTAAACATTGTCAGAGGAAATTTTCTATGTGAAACACTAATAATATTTTTTTACGTTAAGGTATTTTTAATCTTGGAGTTGCTTATGAATGCTGTTTCCTGTTCTGCTAGCATATTGTAGAGATGCCTCACAGTTCTCTGGTCTCCTCACTCATATTATAAAGTTGTAGTTGGAAAGTAGGTGCCAAGCCACTTATATTTTCTGTCTTCCCCACTCCTAATTGCCCCTTTTATGGCTATGTGTAGTAGCTACTTGACCCAAGGGAATCCAAGTACAAGTGGTATGTGCCAGTTTAGGATCAAAGCTTTTAAGGAGTGGGTGAACTCCTTCCTGATCTGGGTGCTTCTGCTAGCTGATTGTTGATGACAGTGAGACCCAATGGGATGCTGGAGCAACAGAGTGGAAGGAGCCTAGGTACATGAATGGGAGCATGGATGAAAGCAAATCCCCTCAAGGGGAACACTTTGCCCAAGACTGAAATATTAATGGGATCTAAACTTCCGTTAAGTTGCACCTCCATCTCTTTGGATCTGTTTTTAATGCAGTTAGCCTACCCGACCAATGAGGCTTTTTTTTCACCGTTCTTATAAAAACCTTTAAATGATTAATTTGATGTTTTCTAGATTGCAGTTCCAAAACAGCAGGGTTGGTGTGTGATTTGTTCACTTTGGGGAACCTACAGTGCTGGTCACTTTGTAAATGCTTAATAGATGTGTGATGAAAGAAAGAAGAAAACATTTTAGAATACACTGAAAAAGTTATGTTTGGTTTTGTCACGAATAAACATATGGCTCGTGTGTTTTTAGCAAATATCAAGCTTTTGAATTTCAACCCAAGTAAAATGTTTCTCTCATGGCTCCCTGACAGGACATTCTCAGCTGTTTCGGTGCAAAGCTCTGACAGCTTTTAGAGCAAGAGTCAATATTAGTTAATGATCCATCTGCAATTGTAAATATTTTATTTCATCACAATGACAACTTATATTCCTTCTGCTACTATTTCCTTTGGGATTAGTACTGCTGAACTTAAGTAGTCACAGCTAGTCACAGAGTTATGACTATAAATCCTTTTCAGTTATTCATTATTAGTTCCTACTCAACATGTTCTAATTAACTCATAATAAATCCTCCAAAATACTGCATATCTTACATTTTTTATTAGGATCCAGTTGGAAAGAAGTTGCACCACTTTCCTTCTGTTAACAAGCCATCTTTCTTTACATTAGATGATGCATTTGAGTTTGACAAGTTAACCCAGATTATGTTCTTCCTTCTGTAACAGAACATATTGTAAAATAATGAAATTGAAACTGCAAGACAGAGAAGACTACACACACAAACCATGATGTGATCCCTGAAGACTTTTGGTATGAGAGTGAATATGTGCATGTGTGTGAATGCAGTAATGTGCACTCTATTTTTCTGTATTGTGTTCTGAAAAACTATCCTGGCTTCTTAATAGACCCTTTCTAGATTTGTTATTAGAATACTGATTAGAATGCTGAATTCACTGGAAGAAATTATGGCATGACTGCGTGATTCTGGAAAGAACTTTACTTCCACAGTAGTTGAAGTAACATACAGATGAAAAATACTTATGCTTGTTAATCTTATGTGTGTGTATGTGGTGTGTGTGTGTGTGTGTGTGTCTGATCCTTTTGTGCTGTTATTAGTTTTAAAAGAATTTCAGTGCAATCAGAGAATAACAGAATCTTGGCAGAAACACTATAGTCCAAATAATTACACCTCTCACTGTTGGAGGTTCTTGCAGAGATGTTGTAAAAAAATAAAAACAAAAACAAAAATAAAACACATTTGTCAGATGAAAAGTGCCATTGCTAGTCTTTCTTCACTAATGTTACTAAATAAATGTCAGCCTTACCTGATTCCTCTATGGTTATTGTCAGACTAACCTATGATTCTGCTTAAAATAATAATAATAATAAAAGCTGCCATAGTTGTTCTGAATGGTTTAGAACAGTAGAGTCATTTTTCAATTTGAAATACAGAAAATAAAGAAGCTCTGAAGCTGAGTTCAGAGTCCTAGAAATTTGTATACTCAAGGATGAGGTTATTGGCAGAGGGTATATGTAGATAGCAGTTAGTATTTCTGACAATATGTACAACCACATCTCAGAAATCCAGGTAAGTTTTAGAAGGTGGTAGAAAATATATTTACACAGCTGTTAAAGCTTTATAAAAAAATTTTTAAAGCATTTCAAGTTTTCTCAAAAACTTAGAAATCTAGCATTTTAGATTTAATCATCTCTTAGTTTAAATGATGTACATATATAAAATATTTAATTATTTGAAATGCTTTCCAATGATATCTTTGATAAACCCTTGATTTAAAGAGATCATAACATAGGCATAGCAAAAGCAAAGTGTTTCTCAAACTGTTGTAACAGCTATATGTTGATCTGAACCAGCCAAAGCTCTTACCCTGTCTGGTTGTGAAAACAAATGTTGTGGTCAGTTAAACTTACTTGGACATTCTTTAGATGGAATCTATTTCATATATTCCAATTTGTTTGCTTAATCATATACATGGCAATATGATGGGAGTGGGTTTTTCCCATGCTGTTCTTGTGATACTGAATGAGTCTCACGAGATCTGATGGTTTTATAAAGGGCAGTTCCCCTGCCCATGA
The DNA here is from genome assembly GCF_030222135.1 of Aotus nancymaae. Lineage (NCBI taxonomy): Eukaryota > Metazoa > Chordata > Mammalia > Primates > Aotidae > Aotus > Aotus nancymaae. The sequence continues at coordinate 30,893,798 of NW_026988435.1, forward strand.
TCTCTTGCCTGCCACCATATAAAATGTGCCTTTGCTTCCCCTTCACTTTCCACCATTTCACCCAGCAATCCCACTTCCGGGTATCTACTCAGAGGAAAAGAAGTTGTTATATAAAAAAGACACTTGAACATGCGTGTTTATAGCTGTATAATTTACAATGGCAAAAATCTGGGACCTGCGTAAATGCCCATCAACCAACGAATGGATAAGCAAGTGTGGTATATATATACCTTGAATACTACTCAGCCATAAAAAGAAACAAAATAATGGCATTCACAGCAACCTGGATGGAGTCAGAGACCATTATTTTAAGGAAAGTAACTCAGGAATGGGAAACTAAACATCATATGTTCTCACTAATAAGTGGAATCTTAGCCATGAGGATGCAAAGGTATAAGAATGATGTAATGGACTCTGGGGACTTTGGGGGAAGGGAGGGAATGGGGTGAAGGATAGAAGATCACACACTGGGTTCAATATAAACTGCTTGGGTGATGGGTGCACTAAAATCTCAGAAGTCATCACTAAAAACTTATCAGTTATACCAAACACCACCTGTTCCCCCTCAAGCAGAAATAGTAATAATAATAATAATAAATAAAAATAAAAATAAAATAAGAGCTCTTTTTCAAACATATACACCGACACAAGAAAATAATGCATAATTCACAGGATTGTATTGCTTAAATATTTTATCAGATATTTATTTTTAGTGTAGAATGGCATATCAATCAAATACATTATTCCATGATTTACCAGTAATATATGATTATAAATGATCAAGCATAATTTACTGTTAAATAGGCAAAACCTTTTGCTCAGTGCTCACTTATCGCCAATTCATTATCCAAAAATGTCAGCATTTGCTGTAAACAAATCCAAACATGTGCAAAGGACTCTCAAATGCATTCAAATCTATTACCCTTTTACTGATGTCCTTCAGAAAAAAAACAACTTTTTTAGGTAAACAACATGAGAATTTGATGTTTGATATATTTATTAACATGTCTACGGAATATATTCTTCGTTTTGTCACATTTGACTTGGAAATGTAGTATTTTTATAATCTCACAACACTATTTTTTTTTCTTTGTTTTTGAGACGGAGTTCTGCTCTTGCTGCCCAGGTTGGAGTGCAGTGGTGCCTCCACTCACTGCAACCTCCACCTCCTGGGCTCAAGCAATTCTCCTGCCTCAGCCTCCTGAGTAGCTGGGATTACAGGTGTACACACCACCACGCCCAGCTAATTTTTTGTATTTTTAGCAGAGACAGGGGTTCATCATGTTGGCCAGGCTGGTCTCGAATTTTTTTATTTCTTTGTTGAGTAAGATCATCTATTTCCATATCTATGACTTATTTCTGGCATTGAAGAGGCTATTTAGAAAAAAATATGTTCTTGGAAGAATTCTACTTTGCAATTTGCAGTCATCATAGCCACTGCTGGATCTGAGATAGCATTTCACTTTCACAGGTGAGGTCAGTTAAGTTCCATTCATTGAGAGAGTAATATCAGAGGTAAGGCTTTCCAGGTGATCTCTCCCTCACCCAACTACACCTATGGTATTAGAACCATCCTCTATCTTAGGAGAGATTTTCCTTTACTTAGCTAAACTTGAAGGAATTTTAACAACTATTTCTGACATTAGTGATTATTTATTCAAGCAACTCTAAATTTGAATGCTACAGTAAATTATAAACAGTGAAAGAGTAGCAGCATTTGTTATTCCTAACAAAGCATGTTTACTGCAGTAGCAGAGAAACTTTCGATAAACACTTGAGAAAAGATAAATTATAGGGCATAGCTAAGAAAACATTCTTAATAATAGTACATTTCATTTATAGAAAAACATTGGTGGAGTCTTTCTTGTTATAAATATACTTTGCATTTGAAATGCAGTTTTTAATTTCTAAAAATCCTGCATTTTTACAATTCTATTATAAGCAAAAATGTATAAGAATGTCACATATTACTTCTGAGTAGCTGCGCTGTTATGATTTTCTGTGTTTTAGGGCAAAGACCCTTCCTGTAATGACTACTGTGTGAGTATGTAATTACACATGTACTTCTACTAGTGTGTAGAAATAACATGATATATTTATGCAAGAATAAAATGTAGCCATATGGTTTATATTCTGGACTTGCATGTTATGAAATCATCTGTGGCCCTACCCTGAACTTTCACAGAGAATAATCACACACATGAGATAGATGCATGGGCATTGTGGTTTAAAAACTCTTTGTGGAAAAAACCTGAGATAAACTAATAAAGCAGAAATCTCCTCCCTTCACAGTTGTGAATATTATGTCTTGGAAAGAAAACGAACCTAGGATTAGACAGATGGAATTGCAGTATTACCGATGACAAATTAGTCAACCTCCTTGACCCTATGCTTCTTCCTTCTAAAAGAGAAATCAAATTGTTGAACTTTTATATACATCTGTTAGAAAATGCTAGGAAAATAGTAGACATGTAATAACTGCTTGTGAGTGTTTTTCTTTTTCTTCCAATCACACTGCCATATCTAAAATGTCACTTTATGTCATTATGCTTTTCCACAGAAGGTTAATTAAAATCAAAGTAAAAGTTATAGGCAATATCATGAAACAGCTTACATTCCTTCTTTAAAAACTTGATAAGAAACCAATATTTATTAGAAGATTCAAATATTTACCAATGAGTATTTTAGCTAAACTTTAATTCTGTATGTAAGAAAATTAAGAGATTATGATGCCTTTATTTAGTGAACTGATAATGAAATGTAGTTAATGACCCAGCACACTCTGTGATATTTACCCAAATGAGTTGAAAACTTATGTCAACACAAAAACCTGCACGTGGAAGTTTACGGTAGCTTTATTCATAATTCCCCAAACTTGGAAGCAACCAAGATGTCCTTCAGTAGAAGAATGGATACATACACTGACACACATTCAGATGATTAAATGTTATTCAGCAATAAAGGCACTATCAAGCCATGAAAAGACATAGAGGAAGAAAACTTAAATGCACATTGCTAAACCTGAAAAGACTACATAACATCCAATCTGAAAAGGCTACAGGCTGTATAATTCCAACTCTATGACGTTCTGGCAAAGACACCACTACGGAGACAGTAAAAGGAATAATGGTTGCCACGGACTTAAGCAGGAAAAGGGATGAATAGGTGGAGCACAGAGGATTTTTAAAGCCATGAAACTACTCTGCATAATACTATAATGCTGAGTACATGCCACTATACATTTGTCCAAACCCATAGAATGCACAACTCCAAGAGTGAGCCTTAATGGAGGCTGTGGACTTTGAGTGATGCTGTGTCTATGCAGGTCTATCAGTTGTGACAATGTACCACTCAGGTGGGGGATGTTAATAATGAGGCAGGCTGTGCCTGTATGGTGGCGGGGGTTATGTAGGGAATCTCTGTACCTTCCTCTCATCTTTCCAGTGAGCCAAAAACTGCTCTAAAAATAATGTCTATTAAAAATGCAGGTGATGAACATTAATTTAAAAATTTATTATTTTTACAGGGAGAATATATTCAGTTATTTGTTGTGTAAATAAAATTAACATATTTTAAAAAATACGATGAAGACTTATATTTTAGCTAAAAATACATAGAAGCAATAGTCATTACATTAAATACCTAAGAGAAAATATGTATTATGTCATGTAAAGAGTCAAGAGAATACACACCCATTCATTGATATACGTCTTATAGCCATATGGTTCAGTATCAAATTGAGCTTATGGAGTAAAAGATGTATAAACAGAGATGTAGCAACAAGCACACAGATCTTTCAAGTCACAACCTCCTATATATAATAAACGTGTAAGGGAGCACTCCAGATAAGTGTGTAACATTGCAGGTAATAAGAAAAAAATAATAGACTGAAGGAGAATACCATTAATTATTAAGTGACAACTATCAATGTATGCTTCCTGGGTGATACACTTAATGTCATCTTCATAATAATATCAACTTTTAAGGGTAAATATTCTTGTCATTTTATTGGTAAGAGAATGGAGGCTCCAAAACATTAATTAGTTTTCTTGAGATCACATCATCAACATTATACATGTGAATATGTTTCAGGAATTGTATTTTACAGACAGAATAAAACTACTTCAGTGTCAAAATATTTTTCTTTTTTTGCCGTATGGTCTTCAACAGTTATGCTGCAGCAAGGTACAATACACATTTATCTCCTAAATAAATACCCTATAAGATATTTTTGCATTCTTGTCTTTTAAACTGTTCAAATATTTGAAATTGACCATTCTATAAACCAGCTCTTCCTCATTGCTTTTAAGATGAAAGTTACTTTCCTTTTCTGAGACTTGCTTTTTTTCCTTTGTGAAATGAGGAGATTAATACTAATTACTTTGTAGGGTTGTTGTGAGAATGGGGCAGCCGATATTTAATGCCCCCTCCACACACACAACCAAACCTGAATATGAAACATAAAAAAAAAAAACAACACACTACACTGAAGAAACAACTTATTGTAATTTTATGAATTTCTTAAGAAAAAAGAATAATGCCAGTTTGCAAGTCAGATTACGCTGGTGTAATTGTGATACTTATCATGCTCCTGCCTTTCACTGGAGCATGTTTTCTATTTTCCATACTTACCAAATCTGAAGGAACTCCAGTTTAAACACATTTTTACCTTGTCTTTCTGCTGCTGCCAATTTCAACTTTTGCTGAAAGCACTCACAAGTGCTATTTTTGTCTTACTTATTGAGTGCTAAAATCTTCATACTATCTCCTTTTAGAAATAACATTTTCACTTTTGTCCTTTACTGTTTTTATTATTTTAAAAATTATTCTCTTTACTTATTCCTCTCTTCCACATTAGGCAACTTTCCCCAGTTTTCAGTGAAGTATGATTACAGCTGCCTCATGTGTGGCAGCTACATTAACTACTGCCATTGCCATCTTCATAATGAGTTGAGGTGGGTACTGTTACTACTCACCCCTGTGCAGATGAGGAACCTGAGGCCGGGTGGGGAAATGCCTATCTGAAATCACAGAGCTAGCAAAATCTGAGTGTGATTGAAATCTTGGAAGGCTACCTTCAAATATTGTGTGTTTAGCTGTTACAGTAAACTCTTACTATACTTACTTATACTATCTTACTTATCTATACTCTTTTATGAACAATTTTATAAAGGAATTTGAGGATACATTTTTAATAATACATGAGAAAGTTTATAGAAATCCCCCTCCATACACACAGTCAAACCTAAATATGCAACATAAAAAAAAAAAAAACTACACTGAAGAAACAACTTACTTGTAATTTCATGAATTTCTTAAGAAAAAATAATAATGCCAGTTTGCAAGTCAGATTATGCTGTTATCAAATGCATCACTCCTGAAGGTTAAATTACTAAAATAAAATAAATCTGGGTTTCCTTAATTATACACATACATGTAGTCCAAATAAAATACCATTGTAATTTTTCTTGCAAAATTTTTAAAACTTTTCACACAGCATATTATTAGAAAGATATAAAATATTTACAGGGAAAAGCACCCCCATTATTGTCTGGGTAACAGTTTTATTCATTTAGCCAAGTATAGATTCCAATCATTAATTTAGACTTAGAATCAAAGCTTTTGAAAGACCTAGTACATTCTTTCTTAAGAGATTCCTAGGCTTGTTGTGAACCCATACAAGTTGGTTCATTGAAAATCTTCACTTGAGTGTCAGTCTTTTTCTAATACATTTCTTTATCCACAAAGGTTTATTTCAATTCCTGTGTACATACTAAACAAATATCCATGTAGCAGAAACTACTTAAACAGCATGAATTTTATGTGGGTAAAGAGTTCATACTCTGGCAATTTCTTAGAAAATCTAGGAAATGTATATTCATAAAATCAGGAAGAGAACAGTGAGAAAAACAGGCAGCCTGTAGCTTAATATGAAATTGCTTTTAACAAAATAAATTAGTAAAAGACAAACTTCAGAATGAATAATTTATTAATTGTTTGACTTTCATTGAAGAAATGTGTCACATTCAGGACATATAATTGATTTTAAACAATACTAAATTATATTTTAGTTTTTTATGTTTTAGAAGTCAAGCTGGGCGTGATGGCTCACACCTGTAATCCTAGCACTTTGGGAGGCCACGGAGAGCAAATCACAAGGTCAGGAGTTCCATACCAGCTTGGCCTGGTGAAACCCCATCTCTACTTAAAATACAGAAGTTAGCCAAACTAACCCGGTGCACACCTGTAGTCCCAGCTACTCAGGAGGCTGAGGTAGGAGAATCGCTTGAACCCGGGAGGTGGAGGTTGTAGTGAGCCAAGATCATGCCACTGCACTCCAGCCTGGGTGACAGAGTGAGACTCTGTCTCAAAAAAAAAGATAAAACAAAAGGAAGTTAAAGTCAGAGATAAGAGGCCTACATCTTGAATGTCAAATTTAGTTTGTTTGTTTTTTATTGTTTGTTTCATTTACTTTGTTTTAAAGTTATTAAGAAATCAGCTAGCCAGCAGCAGCAGTACAGTTTAATAACCCCATGTAGCCCCATTACCTGGACCTTTGCTAATTTCTTTCAATTACACAAGCATATTTTAAGCACAGTGTTGGTTATCATAATTTTACTTGAAAAAAAATATGCAACTAGTTAGCATGTAAAAGATCTGCTTTTATGGCAGTTTATAACTGTAGCTAGCCAAGACAAGTCATTCAGAAAAACAGTAATTCAAACTGACTCTAAAATATTTACAAAGACTTTATTCCATTAAATACTTATATTTACTATACAATACAGACAGTCTCCAGCTTATAATATTGGCTTAGAATTTTTCAACTTCACAGTGGTGCAAAAGTGATATGCACTCATTAGATTCTATATAATCATTCTGTTTGCCACTTAGTAAAGTATTCAATATGAGCTATTGCATACTTGATTATAAAATAGGCTTATTGTTAGATGATTTTGCCCAATAATAAGCTAATAATGTGGATGTTCTGGGTATGTTTGAGGTAGGCTGGTCTAGATAAGCTATGATATTTGGTAGGTTAGATTTATTAAATGCATTTTGACTTACTATATTTTCAACTTAAGATGACTTTATTGGACATAATCCTATTAGAAGTAAATAAGCATCTGTATTACTTACAAATAATATATTTAATGTATTAAAATATATTCAGTAGAATATTTTCAACATTAAATAGTCAATTCATTTTACTGTAAATGCATTGATAGTAAATGATCCTTTATAGACAATAAACAATAGTGTTAGGTCAATGATATCAGAAACATTTTGTTTGAAGGCTGGAATGATTTTGTTTTTCACATTATATCACAGGCTATAATATCTTTAGCACAGTCAGTGCTAGCCATTTGGAATCATAATGACCTGTTCTAAAAGGCTTAAAATATTGTTTTTATTTCTGCAAATTTTAGAAACATATAATTGCACCTGGAACTAGATTTTGGCCATTATTCCATTCTGCTACATTGTCTTACTAAGATGAAAATTGAAATAGAATAAAAATTTTTATTTTTTTGATCTCATTTCAATGTTACGGAAGAATATGAGTATTGCCTGGATACATGTATATTTGAAATAAGGCCTTAAATATAGAAGTGCAATTTGAAACCGATGTGAAGATAGTTAAACCTGTTGTGTTCCTGAACTAAAAAGTTACATCATTTCAATTGGGAATTGACTTAGAATATAGATATTTATTTTCTTCATTATAGGTTTTTGGGAAAAAAATACGACAAATCCAAAACAGTTACAAAAGACAATTCAAATTCTTTAATAAAAATTTGGAAGGATATGTTACTTTTTTATGAATTACTTACATATTTTCATTTACACAGTGTCTCTCTTTGAAAGACCAATGAGGAATGACTGGGAATTAGAAATGGAAAACAAATCAACCCCATACAAAGAATGTGGCTGAATTTTCACTGAAGCAAATGAAAACAGTTCTCTCATTCATTCCTTGATGTCTAGTCATTGGCCAAACAGGCTAATACATAAATAGATCTCAGAGAAGGCAAATCCAAAGTGTCTAAAGGAAATTCATTTTAATAAATTTAAAATCGAATGTGTATTAGACTGTTTAATGTAATGAAGTTCAGAATGTTATATTTGATCATCACAAAGCTTTAGTTCTTAAATTTTCATAGGGAAAGCAAACCAATGATTCAGCAATTTCATTTTTTTTGACTCATTTTAAATTTCCCAGGAAGCAACCAAAGCAAGTGACTATGTAGTAGAAATATATTTTAGTTCAACTAAGAACTTGCCTCTCATTACCAGAGCATAATTGTTGCAGATATATGGGTATACTTATAATAGTAATGTATTTCCATTTCCATTTCCATTTTAATCTGTTCTTTTTAAAATCAGTTTTTGACAAAATTTCAAAATTAGAATTTGAAATTACAAACTTTCTCTTTTTACATTTTTCTTTTTAGATAGTGTCTCACTCTGTTGCCTGGACTATAGAGGTGGAGTTTTGCCATGTTGCCCAGGCTGGTTTTGAATCTCCTGGGCTCAAGAGATCCACACACATTGACCTCCCAAAGTGCTGGGATTACAGGTGTGAATACCTCAAATTTTCTATTGTAACAAAAACATTCTGAGAGTTAAAAAGTAAACCAAATCAATTTGCAGCTGGATCAGTGTTATTTAAACATCTTGACCTACTAATGGAGGAGCCAAAATCACATACTTCCAGGAGTCAAGAGAAACTGTCAAAACTGGCATCAGTATATCGAATCTATGAATAATACCAAACCCATAAATTCAATGTTTAGTTTCACAACTTGGTAAGATTTTTTTGATCAAATTAGGGGAAAAAATCCAAAATGCATGCTAATTTTGTAGTGTTTAGTCCTCTAACACAATAATTACCTCTTATAAAAGCCACTGATAGTTTTTACTTTTTTGCTATAAATCGTGCAAATGTGAAATGTACTTGAATTGAAACATATTCACTTTCCCTTACGGTTGCCACCCTGTCTCTGTATCCCATCACAAACTTCATCAAGGATGTCGATGTTCATTTTCTCGGTTTCCTCATCAATGGCTAATTCTTCAACTTCTTTGGATTCTACCTTTATCATTTCATCAGAACAACTCATTTTATGCAATCTCTCAAAAATGTACAATACCTTTGACTTTGCCCCTGTCTTAAAATAAAACCTAGTTTCAGTTGTCAAAGATACACATCAACTATAGGTCAGGCTAGAGGTGAATATTAGAAGTGTGATTGGATCGGCTATCCCTGAATAGGTAAGATTGAAGCTGTTATTATACAATAAGTCATCCAGAAAGTAAGTATGGACTGCTAAGGAAGAAAACTTAAGATGAAATGCCAATTTTCAATTCCTGAAGAAAACAGGGGAATAAAAAGAAAAATCAGCAGATGTGTGGGATTTTAGAAGAAATAAGTTGCTTTGAAAAATGTAATGGTAAACATTTTTCAAAGCTGATGAAATGTCGAGAAAGATTAAATCTTAAATATATACATTGGGAAGACATTTGGGGAACTAGCAGAGGGAGACAACAGATTAAAGTGAGTTGAATAATAATAAAAGATCTGCTAAAAGTATATATTCTGAATTATTTTGTACTGCATAAAATATGACTCAACTGATATTCATAGCTTTTCTCAATGTGACCTCATTCTATATGTAGCTTCATTTTCTGTTGCTAAATTGACTTTCAAAATGTGCCCGATAATGAAGATACTTATCCTCTTATTTCATTTTCTTTCATTCTCTCATTTCACCATTCTATTAAATCTTCCAAAAATCTTCATTGAGTTCCAATTATGTATTAGTACCATCTACGAACTGAAAACTCAGCAATGAACAAACAATGATGGAGTGAGTCTCTGCCATACGTACTACATTGATTTAGTCAAATTGTAGCTGTCAGAATGGTTTAGCCCAGTTTGCTGGGGAAACAACCATCCATGTAATCTCAGGGGCTTACAATAATAAATCAACAGTTAGTTAATATTCAAACTGCATGTAGGCTGAAGTCAGCTGAAATCCTCATCCATATTATTTTTATTCCAGGACCCAGACAGGGAACAGAAAAAATATGCATAAAAATTTTATTATTACCTCTTAAAGTTTCTTCTCAAATACAGTATACATCATGGTCTGTAATTTTTTTTCTTTCTAGGTGTTTTTCACTTTTTAATGTAGTATTAGACTAACCTTATATAATATATTGTATAGTCCCTCTTCCTCTTTTTTTCCTGAAAAAAAGTGTATAAAACTTCGATTTTATTTATTCAGTTTTAGACAGAATTTACCAGTAAAACTATTTCAGCCTGGAACTTTCTTTATGATGACAAATTTAATTGCCTTAATGGAGATTAGGATTACTCAGATTTTCTGTCTTTATTTTGATAACTTGTATTTTTTAAGAAAGTTGCCTATTTGTTTTATTTTGTCAAATTTGTTGGTATATAGTTCTTAACAACATGCTCTACTATTCTTTAATGTTTATAGTATTTAATGCCTTTGATTATATGGCTATCATTAAAAGGTATTAAATCCACTTTTCCAACCATGCTGTCATATGAATAAAACTTCCCCCTATGAATTTCTTCATCATTCATTCTTTCAGTATGTTCACTCAATACCCTGTAAATCCCAGAAAACAGAGGCCGAGACAGCTTAGATGTACTCTTTGCCTTCACAGAGCCAACAGTCTAGTGGATAATGTGGCTATTGAGTAAGAATTTGGAAGTATGTCTGGTATAATGATATGAAGACCATATGTTTCAAGAAAATTTTCATGATTCTAAAGGGTAAATAGAATTAGTTAAACAAAGAGAAGCAGAAAGCACTGTCTAGTAAAAGAGAAAGCTAGGAAAAATTCCAGAAGCAAGAAATGATGAAATACAGTCCAAGACGTTAAATGAAATAAAAATAAAAAAATTTAGTATTGCCAGCTATAGACTGCAAAATGGGGAGATAGCAATAAGAATACTGAATAAGTATGTGTGGCCAAAGGATAGAGTGCTTGTAAGTTGTAATGAGATGCAACATTTTCCTAAATGGAATGGGAAATTATTAAATTCTGTTTAGCATAAGAAAGTAACTATCAGATTCGCATTATTCAAATGTTACTAAGGCCTCAACATATAGAAAGTATTGGCAAGAAAGTAGATTGGAAGCAAGGTGGGTGAGTTAAGATTTTGTTCCAATGGTATACACAAAAGATGATGGTGGCTTGACCAAGAGGTAACAGTGCAATTTCAGAAAAGGAGATGGATAAATCGACCAGAATTGACTCAACCTTATGACTGATTGAAATTCTCAAGTAAGGGAGACAATGCAGTCAAGAGTGACACATAGATTTCTGGTGTAGGTAATTAGGTAGATGTGGTTGACATATAATTAGACGAGAAACATACAAGGGGAAATGTTCTCCCAGGGAGAGTGTTACTTTTGAACAAGATGAATTTGAAGGAGCTCTAAGCTACCTAGTAGGAAAACTGTGTAATATAATCAACTTGCTTGAGCTCTGTTGAATTTTAAATAGGTAACTTCATATTGGTACCTATATGCAACACTTAGCTTTACAGATGCTAGCTAAAAGAAAGTGGGTGTAAACCGGGTTGGAGCTTTTCTAGAGCTTTTGGAAGTGAAGAATTCAGAGAGATTGAATATTCTCCAAGCTATTAAAGATTGGACCATGAAATATAAGTTTGATAGGTTGAAAAAGAGAAAGGAACATGGGTAAAGAAAAAGTAGAGCGATCCAATGAGATATAAGTTCAAGGCAAGTTGAGAACGAGTTCTAGTGGAAGAAGATTAACAGAGTAACTGAAAAAGAGGACATTGTAGTTAAAAATGGGATGTATTTGTTTGGAACTTCTAACACTGTCCTGGGTGAGTGTTGAAATTTTGAATGATGAGAGAGGAAAAGACAAAGGTGTAAAGGAAGAAAAGCAGACATGTGAGTCTGGAGTGAGACTCTTAGAACCTCCTGCAATGCCATTGTAATTGGACTCATGTGTCAACTCTTCTCTGAGACTTCAGGTCCCTTAATGTCCAGGTCTGTAACTTACTCTCCCCTCAACCAACAGACAAACCCACTAGCATGCTGTCATGTTTAAAACAAGGACTCTATAACTAAATCTTGTATCAATAAAATCAATAAATGAATGTGGTGATTTGTTGAAATTCGTATTATGAAATTACTCAATAACAACTATAAGGCAAATCGTCCCAAAATGATATCATTCCTAGGATTCTATAGAATGTCATTGATTATCTCATAGCCAGAGAAATTCCAAATGTTTTGGTTGCTTGCTGTCTGCTTGAATTACCTACTAAATCCCACTGATAAGGTCCTCATAGAGAAGTAATTCTACAGTAGTGTGATTACCAGGCATTAAAGTTTTAAGAAAAAAAAAAAAAAAAAAGATTTCCTATAGCAATAGCTTCATATACAAAATTTTAGAAGTAAGCAGTAGAAAGCATTAGTACAGGCCTAGGACAACTTTAAGCATGAAATAAAACCTTACACTTTTATTTTTACTTTCATAGCGAGTAACAAAAGGGCGCCCCTTCTCCTTGGGAATCCGCTTCAAAGGGTGAACAACACTGTCTTTACTTAACCAATAGCCTTTCCAAAAAACAACCTTGAGAGTATCATGCAAACTGACTTTTTAATGGTTTTGGGCAACATGTTTACATTTTAAACTTTTGAGTTCGCATTTTTCTTTCTTCTTTTTTTTTTTTTTTTCAGAGCTCAATCTGTCAACTGGTTGGAATTTGTAATTTATGGCTCTGCAGCAGTCCAAAGTTCCTTATCCTTAAGTGATCCCATTCCCATGGAAGTTTATGTTACAGTGATAAAAAAAAATCTTAAACGTCAAGATAATATTTTTGAACCATTATATGATGTTTCTAAATGTGTTCTTCTATGTTGCTATCCCTGTAATGTTTGAAAGATCTTTGATATTACAAAATGAGGAAAAATAAAGAAATCTTAATCAATGAAATGTCAAGTCATTAAAATATCTTCCATAATACTTCCTTTCTGAGTATTTTCAGTTTCAAATCTGTATTTTCTCTTAAATTAATTTCTTTAATCTTTATTGATTCCCTACCACATGCCAGATACTTCACACAACATTAAGTATTAAAAAAGAAATAATATCAGTAACAGTCTCTAACTTGTGTTTATGGTCAGTTGTAGTGAAAACAAACATCAAAGCAGATAATAGGAAGTTTAGGACACATGGTCGTGACTATCAGCCAAAGGTCTCGTGAGATTGAAGATAAAATAACATATAAATGAATACACTGATCATCATTCAGCTGTTTTATTTGAGTAAGTTAGAATATTTTACTTTTGTCCAACACAGAACTTTTTAATGTTGCATTTATTTGTTAACACAAAGAGTTACTCTATACAATTTTGTAGTCCATGATTTCTTTTTTAAACCTTTCAGGATTAAATCAAAATGTGGCTTCAGAGTTACAATGGTAACTTAAAAGCACAGAAGCCAAATATTTACCAGAACTATAAAACTATTCACATTATTTCTAGCTTGAAAGTGCTAGAAATATGTCAAAATTGGCCTTTATTAACTGAGAAGTTAATTTTACATGTTAGTGACATTTCTCCAGATTAGCATATTTATTTGCAAGACAATGTGGATTGTTTATAGGGAAATATTTGCTTAATTTAGATGAACTATTTTTCTTGTGTTTCTAAGATTTTGTGGAAACAGAAAATCTCATATCCTGTTTTTCATTGGTATAAATGTGCCCCATGGAGCATTGACTCATTCACACTTCACATCAGGGATGTGTAATTTGGCCCCTCTGGGTAGCCAGAAGAACCAGATATCCTGTGGGTCCAGTGGGACCATGGGAAGGTAAGCTAGTCTTTCTTTGTCAGCCAGTGCATTGCACGGGGGTGCCAAACATCTATTGGTGGTAGAGCAGGGGGAGTAGTCTGGACCTGGGAAGTCCCTGAGTTATCGTTACGCTCGTCCCTTAGGAAATAGGCAAGTGCCAAGATCAAGGACAGGATGAATACGTAAGCTGGTAGGACTGTGAGGATTTTATATGATGCATAAACTAGGTCTGCAACACTAGCATTTTATTGTTTTTTAAAAAATCTTGATATTCTTCTTCACATGGAATTGGTAGTTTTATTCTTCAGCTACTTGCACTGAGATTATACACTTATTCAAACTTTACCTTCTGTCTCACAATACTAGCTATATTGATCATGGTGGCAATTGCTGAAAATATAACCCTCTAGATGTCAGTGGAGAATAAAATTTATTCTTGCTCCATCAAGTTCAGTGCAGATATAGTCAGACTTCAGTGGTGCTCTTCCCAGTGGTGACCCAAAGGTCCAAGCACCTCTTATGTAGTATCTTCCACTGTTGCTAAGTATTTCAGAGTCCCCTGGAGTCTTGAAGCCTTCTACAAATCCCTTGCATTTGGATATCAAACAAGAGAAGAAGGATCTTTAATGAAATAATTTACTTTTTTTCCACCAACATTCCATCAGCCAAAACTAATCATTCTCCCCACTCCTCCAACACGCTCTTTCAAAGAGAAATGGGAATGAGACTGCAGCCAACTCAAGAAAAGATACTGGCAAAAAAGACATTTTGTATTCCTGTTTTATTGCTATGATATGCTGGATTTTGTCTATATTAAGGAAAAGGGATGGCATAGATCTATCAGGTTATACTGTGCTTGTATATGTAATAATCTTTGCAAGGTTTAACCTTCTTTATTATTAAGGGAATTGGACTTTCCAATCATTGTAAACTGATATTTAGTGACGTTTAATACCATCCCATAAAAATAATAACAAGAGGAACAATAGCTGTAATAAATTTATCAAATGCCTCATCTTAGCTCATTCTTCAAAAGGCATCTTAGTCTAGTTGGACTTCTGTGAAGGTGATAAAAGTGGTAAATATCCAACTAACATTTTGTAAGCTGAGAAAAATTTTCTTCAAAAGTAAAATACAGGTCATTGTGTGGTAAAAGAAAATACTCATACCAGTATATAGTAGTTTTATATGGAAAACATGATGTCTTTACTAGGTATAGTTAGTGCTTAGCCCATAAAGTTATGAATACATGTCTGCTTCTGGCTATCTATAAATATCTGCATTTGCTTATATGACCTGAATATTAATGGCAAACTTACCTATTCTTCCCTTAATGAGACTCCTGACTAAGGTGGGGACCTAAATATTGGAGGCCAATTTTGTAATGTTCACTTAGCTCTGATGTCAGTTACTATATTTCCAAAAGAGGACTCACCAATTGCTAATTATATCAATATTCATATAATACAATGACAAATACTCACATTTTGGGGCAGATTGCATCTTTCAACTACCACCTCCAACCCCATCCACTGTAGCAGAGTAGACTTTTGTTACCACCTCAACCAATAGAATAAGGCTAAAATAACGCCATCACATTTCCAAGGTCTGATTATAAAAATGTTAGGCTATATTCACTTTGTTCTCTTAGGATGTTTGCTGTCAGTCACTATGCTGGAAAGAAGTCCAAATCTTCCTCTCCAAATACACCCCCTCTAGATGTCAGTGGAGAGTAAATTTATCCTTATTCCATCAAGTTCAATGCAGATATTCAGCCTTCAGAGGTGCTGTTCTCATTCACGAGCCAGGGGTCCAAGTTTCTTTAAATAAACTTCTGAGTAAAAATACTTATAAATAAACAAACATGTTTTCCCCATTTTTAAATTGGGGTTTTAGAAAAACTATTACTGAGTTGAAAACTATTATGAAGACATGAATTAGACAAGAAGAGGCCACCTTAGGAGTTTTAATTCACAGCTCAGCTTAGGTTTCAACCAACAACCTGCATCAACAATCACATATGTGAGGAAAGATGCCTTCTGATGATTCAAGTCTCCAGCCAGCGAGACTTCTCAAGTAAAACTCAAGGTGGTGTGGAGTTGAAGCAAGCCATGCTGAACTTCAGAATTCATGACAGTAATTTACTAGAATCCAATACTAGTAAAATAGTATTTTTTAACACTAGATTTGAGATAATTTGTTATGTAGCCATGGTAATTGAAACATTCTTTATTCAAACATAACTAGATCCCAACTTTCCATTAAACATTTTCATTAATTTTTTCCCCTAGCTTTAACAGTATTGACATAAATACTTCATGTTCAATTGTTCCATTTGATTTGACTTTTACCAACTATATAGCACAGAAAAATTCTTTAAACATTGTAAACATGTATTATGCATTCAGTCTTCAGTCTGACTCTGGTTTTCTTTCTGAATATTTTTTACTTAACTGCTATTACATGTTTGATTATACAACACACTAGATTATGTAAGAGTAAATTTATTATTGATAATTTCTAAACTAATAGATTTAGTTCAGGGTCATAGCACTAGTAGTCCCAGTTCATAGCCGCATAGGACTTATACATGGTGATGGCCAATAAATGTGGCACGAATAAATGCATGAAGACACTTTTAATCTGTTTTGAAAATTAGTTGGAATACTGTAAAACTATAACTATGTAATATTTGCTGTTATTGCTAAATGTAAATTTGAGATTTAGCTTATTTGTGCTTTTATAGTCTAATTAATTTGACCATTTAAATATTTGACTATGAAATTGAATAAATTTATATTATCTTCCCATTCTATATTATAAAAATTGTAACTATTCACTTACTGAAACTGTTTTTGTCATTTCAGTAATGGTGATGGTGATAACAATAGCAGCTAGTGTTTCTTGGACACTTACTTGTGCCACAAATTGTCTTAAGTTCTTCTTGGACTACTGAATTAATTTACATGTATTGGGTTATAATTTAATCATAGACAAATTCATTGCTTTTAGTTGTACAGTTCTATTCATTCTGATAAATGCATATAGTCAAGAAATCATTATTACATTTAAGACATAGAACATTTCCATCACCTAAAAAAATTCCCTTATGCCAGTTTGTGGTCAGTTCTTTCTCCCATATTCAGCCCTTAACAATGGTCTATTTTCTGTCCATAGTGTTTTGCCTTTTCCAAAATGTCATATGAGTGAAATCATACTGTATGTATTACCATTTGCTTCTAGTTTATTTCAATTAGCATAATTGTGAATCATTTCACAAACATTTGTGAATCATTAATGTTGTTGCATTGCTGTTTTTTATTCCATTGTATAGATGTACCAAAATTTGTATATGTCTTTCCTTATTGATGGACATTTGGGTTGAATTTGGGTAATTATGAGCAAGATTGGTATCTAAGCATGGGTGTGTAGGCATTTATACAAACATATGCTTTCAATTCTCTTTCATATCTACCTAGGAGTGGGATTGGTATGGATGTATAACTTTATGAGAAACCATCAAAATATTTTCAAAAGTAGCTGTGTCATTTTCAAAAATAGCTGTGTCATTTTGTATTACCACTAGCATTGTATGAGAGTTCCAATTGATCTGCATGCTCACCACAACTTGATACTGCCAGTTTTGTTTTAAAGCCATTCTAGCAGATGTTTGCTACCTCATTGTGGTCTGAATTGGTATTTCCCTTAATAAAAAATGATGTATAGTATCATTTCATATATTACTGTGCATCCACATAGTCCTTGGATAAAGTTTTATATTTTGCCCATTTTTAATTTTTTAATTATTTTCAAATTTTGAAATTTTAAAATATATTTTTAGTATCAGTCTTTCCTTTTATATGAAATATTTTCTCCCAGTCTGTGACTTGTTCTTTGATGTTTTTAACAGTGTTTTTCAAAGAGCAAATAGTTTTTTTTAATTTTTTTATTTTGTTGGATGCCAACATATTTAATTTTCCTTTTATGATTCATGTTACTGGATGTTGAGTCTAAGCTTAACCCAAGCTTGTATAGAATGTCTCCTGGGTTGTTTTTTCCTTGTAGACATTTCCTTGGAGATGTTTTATAATATCTGCATGTGGTGCAAAGTGTGATTCACATTTATTTTTGCATAAGATGTACAATTTTTGCCACATCATCTGAAAAAACATGTTGAATTACTTCATCTATATAATTCTAAATTTTATAATCCTAATATATGAGTTTAATTTAATAACCCAGAGGTACACATTGTACACCTTGAATATATAATTTTTTTTAAATTTTGAGACAGAGTCTTTCTCTTTTGCCAGGCTGGAGTACAGTGGTGCTATCTTGGCTCGCTGCAACTAACACCTCCTGGGGTTCATGTGATTCTCCTGCCTCAGGCTCCCAAATAGCTGGGACTACAAGCACACAGCCAGCTAATTTTTGTATTTTTAGTAGAGTTGGGGTTTCACCAAGTTGGCCAGGGTGGTCTCGATCTCCTGACCTCATGATCCGCCCACCTTGGCCTTCCAAAGTGCTGGGATTACAGGCATGAGCCACCGTGCCTGTCCAAATATATACATTGTTTTAATTTGTCAATTCTACCTTAATGTAGCTGAAAAAAAAAAAAAAAAAGCCCATTCCTTTACTCCATCAGCTGGCAGCCTCTGGCACTTTGGGGAATACAGTACGTGATAAGACTAAAAGATTTCTTGGTTGTATTCTCCTTCATCTTAATTCGTGTAAAATGATTCCTTTCATCTGAAGAGACTGTAGGCAGAATCCTGTGTGATTGTTGAAATATTTAGTAAACTTTGTGGTAGTGTAACTGGCTTAGGTCTTGAGGTCAGGAAAAGGAAGCCAATACCCAAAATATGTGTCAATTATAATCAAGATTAATCATGTCCCTTTTAGAGCAGAAATCCAAGGGTAGCAACTTGCTACTAAATGCCTGGTTGATTATCTTAAGATACTAGAGACTCACAGTTGATCTCAGTTGCTAAGAGATTGGGCATTTTACTAGAGAAATAGCCAGACCAACCTTATTGAGTGGGATTCAATGCTGTCAGGCCCTGCATGGCTCCATCTCTACTATTATGGCTACTCTGTGCTTGAGTCCATGCTGCAGCAAAGGGGTGTCTGAGCATAGATGCTGGCTGATGTCAACAAGCTGCTGTTCAATCTGCACTATTAGTGCCTCTTCCTTGTGAATGTTCTTTGGTGGGTATTAAAACATCATACATAGACCTTCATATTTTGTTAAAATTCCTATATGTTTATTTGCATGTCCCAGTCCTGCCAATCTTTTTCCTTCGATCAAACCATTAGCTTCTGTAAATGTGTCTGTATATACTCTTACCATCGACTTTCTATCTCCATGCAATGTGGATGACAAGTTGTATCACCCTAAGATCTGTTCAATAGGTAAATTTATAATCACCAGTCTTTTTGGATCATCTATGAGTGGGACTATTGTACAACAATAACTGATTTTCATTTTGAGCCCACTTACCAAGGCGAGGACCTTGGGAAACTCAGCCCTTTTCCTCCTCTGTCAGATGGCCATAAGAAATTACCCCATACCAAAAGGAAGAATGAATGGTGGTGGGCAACCTGGTGTGTAGATTAATCTCACCACCTGAAATTCTTTGTGCCTGATTCCATATATATTGTTTTCTTCTTAAAATGAATCGCTGCTAGGCCTTGACCTTGGAGCTTGTGAAAATGACATAAATACAGTGCAAGATGGGCAGTTCTGATCAGATGGCCACTTGATGGGCCATGTTCATCTGGCCGGTCTCTATCAGAGCCCTTTTGCATGCTGGGAGGCGCTTTCTGAATGCAGATACAGATAGTATGACTTAGATACAGAATCTGAGGGTTCTCTCTTGTCGTTCTGAGACAAGAGCTTATCACAGATGTAAGGGAAGAAAAATAACTTTTCTTCAACTCTGATAAATTCTTAGTTGAAATGGACCACTGTAACAAAAAGCAGATTAACAAGATGAAAACAAACAGAAGTTTATAACATTTTATTTCATATGGATGCATGAGATACCCAGGGAATGAATAGTTTTCAAAAAGGTGGCTTTGAATTTCTATTTGCATATCTAGCATCTTAAAAAAAGTGAATTTTTAGATAAATCATAAGACAAAGGAAAAGGACTTTGAGACTCTAGAAGCAGCAACTTCTGGGAAGGCAAATAAACAGCGGAAAATCTAATTATCACATCTCATTCCTTTCGGTTCATATCTCTATGCACAGCAGAGACAATGAAATCCCAAGCACGCATCTTCTCAGTGAGTCAGTCCACCTTCCTTCGGGCACTGATGAAGATGACTGCTTGAGTGATGGTCAGGGTTTCATACAAGTAGCACAGTGTGTCCAGCTTCCATTCCTCTCATTCCATGTTGATGTGGAATTGGTGGAAATGCTCCAGGGTCAACTCTTCCTTCTTAACAAGAATCCAAATGGGGGCCCTCATGAACTTCTTGGTTACCTCGAGTACATCAGAAGGCATTGCAGCTGGTAGCAAAACTACCTGGGGATTGCTGTTAAACTTTTGGAATATGTCACAGATCTGGTCCTTGAATCCATGGCTTAACATTTTATCATCGTCGTCCAGTACAAACATTTTGATGTATTTGGGAGGCAGATATCTCCAGTTAACCATATCAAACATGTGTCCAGGGGTACCCATGATGACACAGGAGCTTTCATCTGAAGTTTCTGTACCTCAGTACACACATTGGTGCCGCCAATACAAGCATAATAGGAGGTACCCATGCAGTCTCCTAGTGTCATGACCACTTTCTGTATCTGCTTAGCCAATTCTCTAGTGGGTGCTAGGACCAAGGCCTGGGTGGCCTTTAGATCTAATTCAATCTGCTGCAGAATCAATATGGCAAATGTGGCCATTTTTCCAGTCCTAGATTGGGCTTGAGTGATCACATCATAACCCTCTATACAAGGTAGAATGGCCTGCTGCTGGATGGCAGAGGGCTTCTCAAAACCATAGGCATAGATGCCATGGAGGAGAAACTCCTAGAGGTTCATGTCATCAAAGCTGTCAACAATTTCATTCCAGTTGCTCACGATGATGCTTTTGGGCTCCATCCCACCAGGGCCATTGTCTCAGGATTGGGAATCCTGACTGACACCTGTAATCCCAGCACTTTGGGAGGCCTAGGCAGGTGGATCACTTGAGGTCAGGAGCTCAAGATCAGCCTGGCTATCATGCTAAAACCCCCTCTCTACCAAAACAAAAAAAATTAGCTGGGTGTGGTAGCACAGGCCTGTAATCCCAGCTACTCAGGATGCTGAGGCAGGAGAAGGGCTTGAACATTTAAACCCAGGAGGCAGAGGTAGCAGTGAGCCAAGATTGTGCCACCACACCCAGCCTGGGGGTGACAGAGTGAGATTCTGTCTCAAAAAAAAAAAAAACAACTAATTATTAAAGGATTCTTCTGGTACCATCTACAGGCCAATAAGGGTCTAAAGTGGTTTTTAGTGAACTTTACCTTTGTCCTCCCTGGTAGGAGAGTGACATTGTATCTTTTGTCTTTGTGAATCTGTGTTCTACTTTTATGCAAGTAGAAAAGGGCAGAAATCTTTCCTGCGACTACTTCTTCATTGCCTTAACTCAACAATCCTTCCTGTTTTGGAGAATTGTGGCATATTCTGATCTCCTACAGCACTAAAGATACCTCGAATGCATGAGTCTATAGGTTTTATGGCTCAGGTGGCATGGCTGCTTTGATTGTAACCTGAACCTGATATGGATCCATTTCCTTCTCCAGGCCCCATTTAAAGCTGGGAGACTCCCATGTTACTCAGGAAATGGGCTGAAATTATTTTCCTAAGTGTGGAATATGTTGCCTCCAGAGACCAGAGAGGCCTACCAGTCATGTGCAGGAATCAAAAGAACACATGCACTATGTTTCATAACCTGGAGCTTACAGCCTATGCATGTTTTCCAGGATTCTTCGAGATTCAGTAGAAGACTTTTTCCAGGATTCCTCTAGATTTTATAGAAGACAAATTGGTGGCATGGATTACACTGAGAAAAAACATACCTACATCATTTCAGTTTTTTAAGAGTCTTTCTTTAAGATTTACACTAATATCTGTTGTTCTCCCTAAGATGTAATAGTGCTTTTTATTCACTGTCTCGGTCAGGCAGAAATAGTTGGGCAGTTTCAAAGGCTTCCACTTGAGTGTCCTCACTGGGCTAGGTCTTGCCTTATAGGAGAAGTAACATTAAGGATCATGTCAAAGGCCAATATGATCATATCAATTAAACATTCTTGGACCTAAAGCAATAACCATCAAGGGGATCCATTTATCCATTGAATCTACTGTGACTCACAAATAGGCCAGTACTTTATCATTTCTCCTGAAATAGGAGAGTCTGATGAAATTTCAGGCCCCTAGAACCAAGGTCAAAGTCCTCTATATCAGTGATTAGTAAAAGTTTTTCTTAAAATGTGCCAAATAGCAAATATATTAGGATTTGAGGGACATACAGTTTTTGCATCTCAAGTATTCAACTCTACTGTTGCAATGTGACAGCAGCCATAGACAATGTGTAAGCAAGTGGATATGGCTGTGCTCCCAGTGCAGGGGCCTTAGGTGGCCTTCACCGGGGAAGAGTGTAGCATTTTTGCAGGCCCAGAGTGTTTGCAATAACCTGGGGACTCACAATTTTCAAGGCATTGGCCATCACATCCCCACATCCACTTGTAAGGTCTTACTCCTCTTGAATAAGGACAGAGACAAGACTTCACAGACTTGCTGATTTTGAGAACTCAACATTTCTTTTATTTTTATTTTATTTTATTTTTGAGAAAGAGTCTCACTCCATTGTCCAGGCTGGAGTGCAGTGGCATGATAGCAGGTCACTGCAACCTCTGCCTCCTGGGTTCAAGCAATTCTTGTGCCTCAGCCTCCTGAGTAACTAAAATGACAGGCACACAGCACTGCACCTGGCTACAACCTTCCTGTTAGCTCTGCTGTTTTCATTATTAAATTGTTAACGTGATCCTCAACTGTTTCTGCCTTATGGCTATAGGAGATGAGGATGTCTTTATGTGCTGCTAAAATGCCCTCTAACTTTCACATTAGCTATAGATTAATGAATTAATCACATTCAGCTTTTATTTTCATTTTCTAAAATATTGAATGCCCAGCAAAAGTCAATCCATTTTATAAGCCCTATAGTTATTACCTTCCATGAACTCTGAAATCATGCTGCACTCATTCATCCACTTCCTTCCATCAATGAAAGTTTAACAGTTGCACTAGTACTTCCTACTGGAAGCTATCCATGCTCCACCTATCAGCCATCTGGCCAATTATACAGATGCAAATTTCTCTTTATGGTCTATTTTTTAAATCTACTCTTGGCATCTAAGTTTGTCTTCCTGTGTTCTAGAAATCTTATGCAAAAATAGAAATTTGCATGTACTTGGTATATAAGGGAGCGTTATCCAGAACAACACCTGGAAGGAAGTGGAAGGAGTAAGATTAGTCAGAGTTGAACTGTGTGTGATGCTTCTGCAACAGAAGCCTTAGCCAGTCTATGGGGAATTCTGAACCTTGCAATGACCCTTCAGATATGTCCTTAACTGAAAAAAGAGAGTGGGTCTTTATACTTCTGAACTGAGCAATCAATGAATATGTGCTTTCTCCAGCATTAGTGGAAGCAAGGTGGCTTTGCTTGGCTGAGGACGACAAGGTTGCCTGCTACCTGGTTTCTTATTCTCTGGCATGCTAGTATGAACTTTTGCACATAGCATTGGCATTGGTAAGGTTTTAAAAGAATGAGCAGAATTAGATGAGACCTTTTCAGGTCTCAACTTGAAACTGGGCTAGCATCACATCTGCTGCATTCTATAGGATAGAGCAAGTTACAAGGCCAGTACATGTTTGAGAACTGGATTAAGACTCCACCACATTCTTGCAGATGTGAGAGGTTGCATTATGAAAACTTACATTCAAAGGGTATGTGTACCAAACAAGAAATAATTGGGGACACTTTTACAATTAATCCACTACATATAAGGCTAAGATTTCAACTAATTATTATTTTTTCTTCCTATACATTTTATAGCTTATTCAATCTCTAAAATTTAGGATTTTAAAATAGAACTCCTTACTAATATTTGGGGCTTCATATATTTTCTCCTACTTTTCAAAACCAAACCAAAACATTCAAGGCTGTTCAAAGAAAAATATAATACATCTTTGCAAGATTTAATAGTCTAGTCAATAATACAAAACCCACCTTTCATTTTCCTTGGTAAATGTGTTTTACTTGATTGCCAACCACCAAAATAAACACTGGCACAACTGCAAGATTTTCAATTCTTTCAAATAGGAACTGGAAGTAGCAGAAATAGAATTGAGGGAATGCAAGGTCAGCACGTGGTGTGCTTATAAAGCTGCTTTGACTACTGTCCCCACTGATTCATACTTGTCACAAACTGAGGACTCAGTTGTGGTGCCAACTTTCTTTCATTATTATCTTTATTTTAAAGTGATTTGTATGGCAAATGAAAAAATGCATTGCAGGAAGTCAAAAATTCTAAGTAATCTTAGTGTAATTTTGGAAACTAATATGAAGAATGGAGTAAGAAAAAATTTGGCATTTGACTTCTAAGTATGGGATATAAGATAATCTAAACAAAAAATATACCTAATATGCTTACCAAATAATGTGTGTAGCAGGAATATATAAATTACTACATTTTCCTTATGTACAAATATCATTAGGTGGAATATACAAGATCATCGATGACCACAAGGCTGGGCCAGGTGTGATGATTATTATTTGTCTGTTTTCTCTATTTCTGTCTTATTCTTCAGTTTACTTAATAAGGCTCAGAACTTTTAAAATGTTGCTAATAGCCCAATTTTTTGACATTGAAATCTCTCAGCTTTATAGTCTTCTAGGCTTATCTCTGTAAATGGCAGTTGTTTCACATTCTTGGAATTTCAATTTATGAAGGTCAATGTTAGGAACAAATTCACACTGTCCTAAATTATTCAATCTGTCCTAGAATGGGAGAGAGCTGAAAAAAAGTTGACAGGTTAATTGCCTAGATTTTGTTGTAGAAATCAGCCTACAAAAGTCCTATTGCTGACATGACAGCTTCATTATTATTTGTGTTTGTGGGGTTTTTATTCATTTATGTAGAGGAAGATGACATTTAAGGACAGTAGCTGTCTCCATGTGCTCTTTGTTGGAGCTGGATATTTCTTATCAGTGTGAGGTTGATTGTGAAGACATGCCTGAGAGAGAAAGCACAGGATAATAAGCTCTTGACTGCCTTATCTTTCAGTGGGATCATGCATTACAGAACATGTTCAATCATTTTACCATCTTTAAGGGTGATCGTTTGAGTGCTGATTTTAAGCATTGACTTGAGGTCAATTGACTCTAGAGGTAAAAATATATTTTATATAGCAATATATGTAGTAGTTCAGATAAATTATTAAATGATGATGGACACAGAGTTCTATAGTTCTGAGTTTACCGTAAAATACTCAAATAGGAAAAGTCTTCCCATTATCTGTGATGTTATCCAGGCCCATACCTAATAAGACTACTAGTACTACTTTTTGTTGTATAGAAATTTTGTTATTCATCATTATTTTCATCTTTCTTATCTATTTTGCTACACACAATAAACGACTGAGATAGCTAAAGGGCATTTCCTCATCTTTTATAGAAAAAAAGTGGAGGTATGGACTTTCAAAATATTCTCCATACCTGATATTCTTGAATTGGTAAGATTGATCACAATTAGATTGGCCCAAAAAAGGGCAATGTGTAATTCCATACAAAGGGATACAGAAAATAAAGAAATAAATGTATAAATCGGATACTTTTAAGTAGTGGTACATATTACAATAAAAATTAAAGAAGGTAACATAACCAAAAAGTAACCATTGTGCCCCTCCGAACCATGTAAATAAATCTGGCTATAGTCAGGGAGTTAAATTTAAACTGAGATTTTAATTTTTTCATGGAATTACCTATGTGGAGATGACAGGAGAAATCAACAAGTGCAAAGCCAACCTGTTACTCTTGATAACCTAGATAAAAGGTCAATGTGGCTTCAGTGAGCAAAGTAAAAGTGGTATGATGTGTAATCAGAGAGGCAGGTGGGGGCCAGATCCTTTAGAGACTGGTCATTGTAAGAGGTGTATATTAGAAGTGAAGTGGAAAGCTATTGACAGTTATAAGCAAGGAGACTTCATTATCTATTTTGAGTTTTTGGAAAAATCATGCTATTTTGATATTGGAGCAGGAAGAACAGTAAGGATCTATGGCGTAAGCAAAACTGAGACTCAGACTTGATCTATAGCAATGACAGTGGGGAGGAGTGAACAGTCAGCATATAGATTGTAGTAAAAGTGCCTGAAGATTTTCCCACAGATTAAAAGTGAGAATGAAGAGGAAAGAGGCATGAAGAATAAGGACTTCTAAGCGTTTGGATAGATAACTTGGCAGATGATGATAACATGTACCAAGGCAAGAGGAAATGGGTGAGGCGGTGACAAGGTCAAGTTGATATGCTTATTAGAATTAAGTCAAAGTGCCACATAGGCAGCTGAAGTACATTTCTGAAGTTCAGGCAAGAGGTTGGTATTAATGTAGTTCTCATTGGTAGATTGCATTTAAGACATGAGACATGAGCTAAATGAGATTTGCTGGAGAAAGAGCGTACAGACAGAGAAGAGACGCCAGGACACTGAGGCCATCAGAAGTTAGAATTTCTACTGGAATCCTTTTAGAGATAAAATTACTACTGCTTCAACTTTTTCAACTTTTATTAATGGCTATAATCCTAATAATTTATAGTACAGTTACTTCATACTTCATATGTATAAAAGCCAAATTATTAACATTTTAATATCTTGTATTAGATGCCTTGTTCTTATCCTTCAGTTTTCACCTGTACTTATTTATTTTTAATGGCAAAGGAATATCTTCTTGGCTATGAATGGCAAGGCAGAATGAAAAATAGTGGAATTTATAATAAGATGTTGTTTGGAACCAAACTTTCTTTTACTCATGACATAATTCACTGATTACATTTTTTTCCTGATAGAGAAAATACCCAAAACCAAATACAACTTCAAAATATGTAAAAATATTATTTCCCTTATGATACAGCAAGAAACAATTGTTTGATAAAATGCAATAACCTTCATGTGAAGCCCATTACGACAATTATAGTTACTAGGATGGATACTTTATAAATAGATTTTAAATGGTTCCACTGTGTAGACTAACTAAAACTTTTCATGTTTAGAAGATTCTGTTCTTTAAAAAAGAACAGTCTCACACACACCCAGGACAACAATAACAACACCATGTGCACACAGCACAGACATTTCGTAAAAACTAAAAAAGAAGTAACTAAGGGACAGTTGTGGTGGCTACGCCTGTAATTTCAGTACTTTGGGAAGCCAATGTGGAAGAATTGATTGAGCTCAGGAGTTCAAGACTTGTCTGGGCAACACAGTGAGACCCTGTCTCTATTAAAAATAATAATAATGATAAAATAGAAAATGAAAAAGAGGTAACTAAGCTTTTGACCAAAGGGGCTTGAGAGGTCACATGCTGCAAATGACTGAAATTATTCTTGTTAATTAGTATGTGAAAACCATCAGTCAGTGGATTAGGTTAGACTTAGAAAATTTCTTTCGATGGGAAATATAGCTCTGTACAAAATCCTTCTAAGACTTTGCTAATTTTGAAACTAAGAAGCCTTTGAGCTGCATGTGGGACATATTTGGGTTAAAAAGATTCCATTATAGTTCTCTTTGAAGATCAAGAGGCATATAATATGGCAAAAGAGTGAGGAAATGAAGTCAAAAATTATCAAAGTAATTGCAACTTCTGTAACATTAGCCTGGGATCTGAATTCAGAAACTTTGGGACCCATATAAGCCCCATAAGGAGCATACTTAATACTGAAGTAATATATACTGTATTTTAAGTTGGAGTGATTGTTTTATATCTCTGTCTTATCAAGGAGGTCTTTTCTCACCTTTTCTTACCCACACATCTAGTTCTTAAGCTTTCCCCACATTCTGATGAAAAAGAATTCCATAAATCCAGCTCTATTCAGGCTGTGAGACTGTGATTTTGTAGGGGGCACACTGTGGCTCTGGATTTAAAACCTTTGAAAAAGCCTCTACACTATGCCAATGCTGCTAATGGCCATGTTTCATAACTTACTGTGCAAAGGCCAGACAGAAACTCACGGGAGGTCTCTTTTGCTTCAATGTTAATTTCTAACAAATGCAATAAGCTTCAAATTTTGAAGGAGGCAAACAAAATTCTGTTTCTTTGTATTTCTCCCACCACAAAATTTCAAGGTTGACTTGAAGTCATACAAGATTTAGTAATTTTCTGAGTGTTTATTTTTTTCTATTTTTCTTAAGCATTTACTATGTAGTGAAACTACTTGCAAGGAACAGGATGTCTCCACAGCTAAAATACTGCTCTAGCAAAGCAAATACTCATATCATCAATTACCATTTAAACATGTCTCAGAAAACATTCTTTGAAGTAATCCTTCCTCAAATCCTATTTAAAACTGGATTTATATATTGGGTAAGTGGGTAAACATTTATTGGAACTAAATGAATGAAGGGGAAAATGAATTTTGTCACATACAAAGTTGTTATCTTTAAACAAATGCCTAAGTGTTACTACTTGTCAAAATTCCGGGAAAACCAGATGAAGTATTGTTAACCAAGTAATTCCTAACTAATGGCTTGGAAGTCAGTGAGGATTTATGAGAATTAAGGTTAAGTAAAGACGGGCACTGGAACAGTTGAGTGGATACAAAAATATGCTTTATAGTCACCACAATTTTACATGTTTTTATTTATTTTATCTTTCCATTTCTTTTTACCTAGTAATTTGCCTACTCTTCTTCATCACAAGGACCATATGTAACAACAATTTTGAAATCTATTAAACAACTCACTAGTCATTCAGTGATTTGTTTTTGTATGAAGGATTAATTAATTATGACTGGAATACAAATTACTTTCAGTGTTATATATAACATACTCTTATTATCAATAAAAATAATCCAAATATTCTCACTCTTTCAAATTGGCATTAATACAGGAATCATACTTTAAAAAATCCCACTGAATCCAAATTACTTAAAAAATATCTCTGTTTTCTACAGTAATTCTGCTCTTGAAGTAGAGGATATAAAAATAAACTTGAAGCACTGATTGATGTAAAAAATAATTAATAAATAATCCAAATATTCTCACTCTTTCAAATTGGCATTAATACAGGAATCATACTTTAAAAAATCCCACTGAATCCAAATTACTTAAAAAATATCTCTGTTTTCTACAGTAATTCTGCTCTTGAAGTAGAGGATATAAAAATAAACTTGAAGCACTGATTGATGTAATAAATAATTAAACCAAGTAAAATATAATCTTCTTATCTCATTCCTTATCCTGCACTGCTTGGTACATGATAAGGCACTAGCAACTGATTCCTAGCAAATGGATTGCAATTAAGTAAATGTAGAATATCCAAAGGATCAAATATTAAAGTGCACATCCTGGATTTAGGTGTATTACAGTAACAACTTAGCAGCTTATAAAATTCAGAGATGTGAGTAGGGTTTGGAGGCATCATTCTATTTCTTTGCTGGATGTACTCCACATCCAACTTGCCCAAAACTAAACTTAGATTCCCAGAGACTATAAGAGATGTTTTAGACGCATGCATCTCATATCTGACCTTAAATCTTAGAAGGAAACTCCAAGATTTCCTCTTTATTTATTGCTTTCTCTATTTTTCCTTCCTTCCTTTCTTCATTTTTGGTTTCCTTGATTTGGAACAACTTTGAATATAAACTAATTTTTGATGATTTTTATAAGATTTATTTTTTAATTTATTTAATTTTTGGTAGGAGATGTAATTGTGGCTATGAAGAAGAATGTCCTATTTTTAGGCTATGAATATTAAAGTTTTAGAGACACAGGGTGATGTTTGTGTGCAATATATTTTCAAATGTTTAAAAAATACATGCAACTGTGCACACATACACACACACAGCAAATTTGCTCAAGTGTTAATACATTTCAATTCTAGGTAGGTGGCATGTGAGTGTTTTTACTAAGTTTCTTTCCACTCTTTGTATTTTTGACTTCTTTTATTATAAAAATCTGTAAAAAAAATAGATCCTATAATGATCAATTTTATGTCAACTTGGCTGAGGTCTAGTAGCTATATTTTATCAAACACCAATCTAGGTGTTGCTATGAAGATATTTTGTAGATGTGATTAAGGGCTATCATCAGTTGACTTTAAGTAAAGGAGATTATCCTAGGTTATCTAGGTGGGCCTGATTCAATTGATTAAAAAGCTTAGTACCAGAACTGAGGCTTCCCTGATTAATAGTAAGTTCTGCCTGTGGAATGAAGCTTTAGTTCACGCTCTAGAGTTTCAGTCTCCCTTCTTGAAGGTCTGCCCTATGGACTTTGAACTTGCCTCGCCAGCCTCCACAATCATATAAGCCCATTCGTTGCAATAAATCCTTTAACATGTAGCTCCTACTGGTTCTGGTTCCCTGCTTGAAATTTGACTGATACATACCCTCTCATCCAAAAACTTGCTGCATATTTGACATGCCATATGAGGTACACTTAGCTTAGACTGGGGACAATGTCAGAGAAAACTGTGTAACTTCCCCAAGGAGGAGACACTTGATTCAAGATCTGAAAACCATGTCATATTTGATAAAATGGTAAAGAGATTTATTTTGAGACAGGATCTCACTCTGCCACCCAGGCTGGAGTGCAGTGG
The DNA here is from genome assembly GCF_030222135.1 of Aotus nancymaae. Lineage (NCBI taxonomy): Eukaryota > Metazoa > Chordata > Mammalia > Primates > Aotidae > Aotus > Aotus nancymaae. Next base: position 30,924,529 of record NW_026988435.1, read on the forward strand.
TACGATCTCAGCTCACTGCAACCTCTGACTCTTAGGCTCAAGCAATCCTCCCACCTCAGCCTCCCAAGTAGCTGGGACTACAGCCACACACTACAATACCTAGCTAATTTTTGTGTTTTTTTGTAGAGACAAGGTTTCGCCATGTTGCCCATGACTGTCTTGAACAAGCAATCTGCTCACCTTGACCTCCCAAAGTGCTGAGATTACTGGCTGGGATTGCACCTAGCTAGGAATTTATTTTTATACATATTTAAAACTAAATTAGTCCATTAACATAAGAAATTTAGGTGTAGGTAGTAGATACAGGGACTAAAAACATTTGAAGAGGGTTGCATGACTTCTTTGAATACCATTTTGCAATGGGGTTTTCTAACAAACAGTCAATTAAAAGGTGTGATGTGCATTATGGGCAAGAAGGTGTCTTAGCACTTTTTTTTTTTTTTTTTTGAGACGGAGTTTCGCTCTTGTTACCCAGGCTGGAGTGCAATGGCGCGACCTCAGCTCACCGCAACCTCCGCCTCCTGGGTTCAGGCAATTCTCCTGCCTCAGCCTCCTGAGTAGCTGGGATTACAGGCACGCGTCACCATGCCCAGCTAATTTTTTTTGTATTTTTAGTAGAGATGGGGTTTCACCATGTTGACCAGGATGGTCTCGATCTCTTGACCTTGTGATCTACCCGCCTCGGCCTCCCAAAGTGCTGGGATTACAGGTGTGAGCACCGCGCCCGGCCCCTGTCTTAGCACTTTTAGGGAAACAGTCAAAACATTCGGATTTATGTGTCTTGTGAATGTATTTATTGTTCAATTAATGTTCAATGCAGAGGATACTTAAAGTTTGCATTCCTTATGTAGATGATGGAACTACTTGTCAAATAAGACTATTTTTTCATATTCTTAGTACAATTTAAATTTTCTTAGCATGACAGATTAATCTACAAAATCCAATCTACTAATTCACAGGTAAATTATCTATAGAGAATGTAGATCTATAAGTAGAGCATAAATGGTTTAAAATTTAATGATACAGTCATTGGCAAGCAACTTTATTCCAAGATACCCCATTTTACTCAAAAGCAGCGATAGTGAAATTACAACGGGGAAGTACAGAGGGTGGTAGTGGAGAATGGAATGAAGATAAAAAAAGCCAGGAATTTCGGCTGTACCCTGAATAGTAGCATCATCAACCACTAAATACTCAAGAATCTGAATAAATGATTTAGCATTTGACATCACTTATTTTGTCAATCCAAGTTATTTTTTCTTGTCATTCTCTTTGTGGCATTAAATATATGGCCTTCAGTATATGACTTTCTACTTCTTGTCTTTAAACAACTGCTACTGTGAATGTAAATTTCTAACCAAAGCCTGATGAGATTGTTTTAATGACCCAAACACAAGCTATGTTTATGAAGGAGGCGTAAACATTCAGATGTCTTTTATTTTAGTCAAGGAATTAAATGAAAATTGAGAGAATTTATTGGCAAAACGTTTGTTTTGTCTAACCTATATGCAAAAAAACCCACAATTTTGTTTTTGTTCGCCCGTTGTTCAATCATAGGAAACTTTCATGAGAACCTAAAGCAAAATTGCTGAACCATATATCTGGAAAATCAACCAACATGAATACAAAATGCCAAAATAAATAAAAATGGTTTTATGAATACCCTCTATCAGAAGAACAATTTCTGAAGGGAAAAACAATGCAGAAAAGCATTAAACAAGGAGAAGTACAGTTTTTTTGCTGGACTTTAGCAAATATAGGCTTAATTCTTTAGAAGTACACCTCACAAATTGATTTTGGAAATCTGCTCAAGTTTAAAGGTTGACTAAAACTTCCCTGCTTTTACAATTTTAGATGCTTAGCAAAGGCATTTTCAAGACAATACTGGGAGCCTATGAGAGAGAATAACACACTCAAAATGTTGCCAGACCGAATGGATTTAATAACCTATGCATTTACAAACAATAACTTCAAAAATGTCCCAATCTTTCTCAAAAACACCGTGGTGCATTAACTATTTAACGGGACTTTCTTGAGCAGCAACGACAACAATAAACATTTTTGGTTCAAGAGGATCCTTTTCCTTTTTTCCTTCTTAGGTTTTAAAATAAAAGCTAAACCATAATCCTCTTTTCCTTTCTCTTTTTATATTTTACAGAAGCCCTTGCATATCAACTTATTAAAGCATTATAAAGAACAAGTGCTTCCAAGTGTTCTTGCTTCCTGCCATTTTCTTCTCCCAAGGTTGGTCAGAGAGGCACATCTAACGTGCTGCAGATCATTACTTTATCTGTAAAGACTTCTCCCATGGGTGTGAGGCAGAAGGAGTAATTGTTGAAGTCGGGAATTGTATGTGTTCCCCACCCTTGTGATTAACTCAAACAAGAAGGGATGTGGCAAGAGCAGAGCCTGGAAAACTCAGACTTGAGATAGAAACCATGTTCTTGTTTTTCTCAACTGATTATGTTCAACAGTGCCAAATAAATAATCCTGCAAATTGGGAAGGGTGTCCAGGAAAGCAGGGTGGAAACAGTGGCAAAAAGAAGGACAATCTCTATTTCTCAAAAATTATTTTTGTAATTTAATATGTTATTTGAGTGCCATTAAATAAGTTATTTCTGTTAATGTTTTTGCCTGATGGATCTATGTGTCTTATTTTTTTAAAGTGTTTGCAATCATTTTACCTTTCTATGAAAATACTTATTTAAGGTGTATTATGGATTTGTAATTAAATCCAACAAAACTAATGTGATAATTTTAATGAATTAATTAATAGGGAAGAGAGTCAGTAGGGAGTGCCTTCCAAGATATTAGCCAGCATTCATGGCCCTTTCCCCTGAATGCCGGTAGCATCACCTCTTTGGTTGTGATTATCATAACATCTCTGCACATTAGCAAGTGTCTCTCCTACAGGGCCATATTTCTGCCCCTTCAACAAACTGAGCTCTAAGGAAAGAGAGCAATGGCAGTTAGAATGAAAAAAAAAAAAAAAAAAAACTAAAAAATCTGATATAACTGTAGAGAAATAACACAAACAAAGTCAACCCTAGAAGGTAATAGAGTGAAGAAAGACAAAAAGAAGGATGGGTGAAGATATGGGTTTGGAGAGAGTAAATGTATAACTGAAGGACTAAATTTTTCCCCAAAAAAGTAAAAGTGGAACAGCTATGAAATGTGAGAGGGTGGCTTGATGCTAGTAGATTTTTAGTGGTTTGATAAAGGGTATGATTAAGCTTTTGCAATAATAACTTGCCAAGGAATGTCGAGGAGCAGCTGAGGTTGAATAATAACCTGAAGTGGTGCCAATAGGCAAGCTGATGAAATATTCCCCAGCAATGTTCAACCTCAAGGGAATCAATAAATAGAAAACAAATGGTGAAAATGATCAGAGTTTGAGGTTTTAACAGGGCAGGTGTGGTTCTGGAATAAGACAGAAAGAAAGAGATCCCAGGATAAAATATAGGTAAAATGATTAATGATTAGATCCAGGCTGGGTTATCAGGAAGAGAATGAGTGATAATGGAAAAACCGGGAAGAAAAGTCAGTGAATTATTAAGTGTTTGGAGGTTTTGGTAAATTCCAAAACTGCACTTCATGTAACTAATAAAGGGATAAGTAACACTGTAAAAAATGTATTTGTTATAAGAGTTGGGTGTATGTATATTAATCCACGGAAGAGAGTCCTCCTATTGGAAATATACAAACAGTCCCTGTGCATTGCATATGTACTGATTTGAATGTTTAGAAACCCCCCTTACCAATATTTGTTTGTATATGTATATGTATATACAATATATTAACTATATCAATCTTTTATCTATCCATCTATCTACCTCTAGTTAACATTTGAGAGTTTTGTTAATTTTTTTTAAACCATTGACTTCTTATATCATGTTGAAGGAAAGTCAGTGTGTCTATACAATCTATATGTTCATCAAGTAGGACTCATTAGAGCTAATAGAGAGTTTATGTTTGTCTTTTATTGTCTATTTAAAGCTGTACAGAGGAGAAAATTTTTTCTCTACCACTAGATAGAAGTGTAGAGAGGATGCTATAATTTCTGGTCATTTTTAGATAGTATAAAATATATGGTCCACTTTAAGGGGTAAATATAGTCTCATTTTTTCAGCACAAAAAGTATCCAGTTAGATATTGTAAGAGAGTCCCTAGGGAGTGCCTTCTAAGACATTTGTCAGCATTCATGGCCCTTTCCCCGGATGCCGGTAGCATCACCTCCTTAGTTATGATAATCATAACATCTCCCCACATTGACAAGTGCCTCCTACTGGGCCAAATTTCTCCCCCTACAGCAAACTCACCTTTAAGGAAAGAAAGCAATAGTGGTTAGAAAAAATAAAAAATAAAAATAAATAAAATGATATAACTAGGCCAGGCATGGTGGCTCACGTCTGTAATCCAAATATTTTGGGAGGCCAAGTCAGTGGATCTCAAGGTCAGGAGATTGAAACCATCCTGGCTAACACCATGAAACTCCGTATCTACTAAAAATATTAAAAAAACATCCAGGGGTGGTGGCACATGCTTGTAGTCCCAGCTACTTGGGAGGCTGAGGCAGGAGAATCATTTGAATCCAGGAGGCAAAGGTTGCAGTGAGCCGAGATTTTGCCACTGCACTCCAGCCTGGGCAACAGAGCAAGACTCGTCTCAAAAAAAAAAAAAAAAAAAAAAACTATATATATATATACACACACACACACATACGTATATATAAAACTATATATATATATATAGTTATATATAGTTATACATATAACTACAGTGAAATAGCACGAAGAAAATCAACCTTAGAAGGTAAGAGAGTGGATGAAGACAAAAAGAAGGATGGGTGAAGATATGGTATTTTAATCTCTATTTGAGATAATTTGCCTTTCTATTCCTCTGTCAGCTAGGATCAGCCTCAGGAGGGCTTGTGGCTGTCAGAAAAATTAGTTGGAGTGGACTTCACTATTCTTGTCACTCAATTCTAACCCTGCTGATAGATGCTACTTTTAATCCCTAAGGGTGGTATGAAGGGAGAGAAGATGCAAAAGGAGGCAGAGAGCATTCCTCCTTGCCTGGCATGGCACTACTGCATGCAGCCTTCATATGTCCTGTATCTAGCGGGTATTTAAAGCTGTGCCTTCTCTTTCAAGGTATTTTGTGAGTTCTTTGAAGACAACTAGTTGGTTTCCTTTGACTATAGCTTCCATGCTGTAGGTGATGCCTCTCTGTTGCCTGGCCACTGTTGATCTGCTTCAGCTTTCTCCACCAGAACCACTTACTGTTGAATTCTTGGGACTGTAGGATGCATCTTTGGGTAGGGATCATTTTGGATGACCCCCAGGCTAATGTTCCTGCTGTATGTGCCACATTTAGTCCCTGGGAAGCATGCATTTTGACCTACCTTTCACCAGCTGGAAGTGCAGTTCCTTTCCAGCTGCAGCTCCCTACTTTGCTGCCAAGAATACGTTTTCTTCCTCTGGCATGAGTCAACCATCTGTTTCCCACTGGCGGGAATACATGTCAAGCTTTCTGAGTATGCTTATTTGAACCCCTCCACTCAGCTTCAGATGAAGAGACAACGCCTACACTCAAAGCCTTTAGGGGAAAGGATAATGAGAATCCCAGCATAGCAATCCTCTTCCCCAAATCCCACTCTGGACTCTGCAATCACCTGCACTGTTTTGACCTTGAAATTGGAGTAAGAAGCATCCAGATGAGGAGCCCAAGTATTGTATAATTGGTTTCCATGTATTTTCATTGAACACTTAATTATAAGTTTTCACCCTGCTTCTGAGTTCACCTATTTTGGATTCCACATTTCCACATATAAGTGAGGTCATGTGGTATTTGACTTTCGGTGCTTGACTTATTTCACTTAACATATGTCTTTCTGGTTTATCTATGTTGTCAGACATAGCAGGATTTCCTCTTTTTTGAATATTGAATAATACTCCAATGTTATGTGTACCACATTTTCTTTATACATTTCTCTGTTGATAAGCACAGGTTGGCTTTTGTGACTAGTGCTGCCATAAAGCTGAGAGTGTAGACGTCTCTTCAATATACTGATTTAATTCCCTTTGGATACACCGTATACCCATTAGTGGGATTATAGATCATATAATAGTTCTATTTTTAGTCTTTTGAGAAATCTCCATACTATTTTCCATAATGGCATTCTCAGCAACAATGTACAAGAGTTCCCATTCCTCCACTTTCTCACCAACATCAATGTTTCAGGTTTTTGATAATAGCATTCTTACAGCTGTGAGGTGATATCTCTTTGTGGCTTTAGTGTGCATTTCTCTGAGGATTAGTGATGTTGAATTTGGTTTTTTTTTCATATACTTGTTGGTTGTCTGTATATCTTCTTTTAAGAAATATCTATTCAGGTCTTTTGCCACTTTTCTAATTGGGTTATTTGAATTCTCACTATTGAGGTGTTTGAGTTCCTTATATTTTGGATATTAACCCCTTATCAGATCTATGGCTTACAAATATTTTGTCCTATTCTGTGCATTTTCTCTACACTCTATTGACTGTTCCCTTTTCTGTCCAGATTATTTTTTATTTGTCTATTTTTAGTTTTGTTGCCTATGCCTTTGAGTTAGTCTTGTTTTTTATTATTTGCCCCTTCTAAGATTTATGTAGAAAGAAATTTTGAATGTTTTCAGCACAAAGAAATGGTAACTGTTTGAGGTGATTAATATGCTAATTACCCTGATTTGATCATTATACATTTTATAGGTATATAGAAATATAACTCTGTACCACAAAGATGTGTACAATTATGTGACAATTAAAAATAAAGTATTTTTAAAAGGTAAATTAATGGTAATTATGGATTTGACCATTTGAGGACTATTGATGAAAAAATGTCAGAGAGCCCTATGAGCTCATCACCTAACAGAAGAATGAAAACTTAGATGCAATATAAATAGTTTTTTTTAAATTGAACAAGTTTTAAAAACATAAGCTAAAAATGTTTTGATAAACTTATATACTCAAAATTCTATTCCTCAGAATCTACATCATAAGAATAAAATTAATTGTATGAAAAGATAAATGTCTGAGGAATATTAATTTTAGCATTCATTGTGGCAAAAGAAGAAATAAAATGAAATGAATGCTCATTCATTTATAACAGGAAAGCTGAATAATCTTCAGTGCATTTAGGGCATGAAGCCACTTAACAAGCATAAATCAAAACTATAGCAGTTGAATTATAGGCATTTCTATAATATAGTATTGACTGACAAATACAAGTTTCAGAAAACTATAGAAAACATAATCTTAATATGGTTTAATCATAAAAGATACCTTTTTGTATTTTTGGTTTGTTTTCCTGAGAAAAATCTATTTGGAGATGTTAATAAAATAGTATTATGCTTGTAAGAGCAATTACAGAGTCAAAAATTTATAATTTTCCTTCTCAAAACACATTTCTCAGTTTGATTTCATGATTTGGGTTGGATAGTAATCAGTAATTTCATGATGATCATTTTTAGTGTGATAATGTGATATTCTAATACAGAGATAAGCCAATTTTCTTTGCTTGAAGTCTACTTTGTCCAATATACATAGGTAATCCAGCTTTCTTTTGATTATTATTTGCATGAACATGATACGCCTTTCTCCATCTGACAATCTGCCTTTCATTTGATATGTTTAACAATTTATATTTAATATAATTATTAAAATGTTCTGATTTAAAACTATTTCATTATTTATTTTATATTTATTCCCTGTTATTTTCCAGTTCTTCCTTAACTGTGTCCTCTTTTGTATCATTTAAACTTTAATTTTTATTCAATTTTAATTTATTAATTGTGTATTTATTTATTTGTTTGTTTGTTTATTTATTTTTAGTTAGAGTCTTGCTCTGTTGCCCAGGATGAAGTGCAGTGAGTGGTGTGATGCCAGCTCACCACAACCTCCGCCTCCCCATTTCAAGTTATTCTTCTGTTTCAGACTACAGAATAGCCGGATTACAGGTGCATGCCACCATGTCCAGCGAATTTTTGTAGTTTTAGTAGAGATGGGATTTTACCATGTGGGAGAGGTTGGTCTCGAACTCTTGACCTCAAGTGATCTGCCTGCCTTGTCCTCCCACAGTGCTGGGATTACAGGCATGAGCCACTGCACTGGCCTTAATTGTGTTTTTAATAATGTCCTTTGTCTTTCTGTGGTTACTTTTAATATATGTTCTAGGGATTATGTTACAGGCAGCAATTTTACGTAGGTCTGCAGGAACCTCAATTTTTGCCTCCTCAGAAGAAAGAATTTGACTGAGGGACATAAGACCTAGCCAAGTTTTACAGCAGGAGTGAAAGTTCATTAAAAAGCTTTGGACCAGGAATGAAAGGAAGTACCCTCAGAAGAGGGCCAAGCAGGTGACTTGAGAGATCACATATACGATTTGACCTTTTGACTTGGTTTTTAAAAATATTTTGGCATACTTCTTGTCTTGCTTCTCCCCTGATTCTTCCCTTGGGGTGGGCTGTCCACATGTGCAGTGGCCTGCTAGCCCTTGGGAGGGGGCCTAGGAAGTATGTTTCCTGGAGTTGTATGCATGCTCACTTGAGGCAGTCCTCCCTGACCAGTCAAATGTCCCTAGATGGTCCTATACCAGTTAATTTCTGCCATTTTGCCCCTTAATTTGGATGCTTGAGCCTACTCACCCAATTCCTGACATTGTACTGGGAAGCTGTAATCACGTTTCAGTTTTTTTTCTATCTATTGGGAGACTGCCTTTCCCCAGTGCTGGCTGCAGCCACTTATTATTTTAGACAAACAGTGTAAAAACCACCTGACCATCATCTGATGATCCCCTGATATTCCTGGTGGGGGCGCAAGGGTGCTTCTTTTGCCCTCTTCATGTGTAACTCCTAACATAATAAATATACATATTTATATTTGTAATGTCCAACTAAAATCATTATTTTACCACTGCACATGGAATGCAGAAAGCTTACCACCCTTTGGGGCTCTTTATCCTCCTACTTTATGTTGACTTGTCTCATGTATTAAAGCAATGTATAATTAAAATACTATTAACAATGTTATAATTTCCTTTCCACTTTCAAACATGTTTTAAAAACTAAAGAGAAAAATGATAGTCTATAACATTTTCTCAATAGTTCCATTTTTATTGCTCTACTTTCATTACTAAAGTTTCAAATTTCCCTCTGGTATTCTGTCTAAAGAAGGTCCTTTAAGACCAGGTGTGGTGGCTCATGCCTGGAATCCCAGTACTTTGGAAGGCCGAGGTGGGTGGACCCACTGAGGTCAGGAGTTCAAGACCAGCCATGGTCAACATGGTGAAACCTTGTCTCTACTAAAAATACAAAAAATTAGCTCGGCGTGGTGGCACGTGCTTTTAATCTCAGCTACTCGGGGGCTGAGATGGGAGAATCGCTTGAACCTGGGAGGTGGAGGTTGCAGTGAGCTGAGATTGTGCCATTGCACTCCAGCCTGGGGCAACAGGAGTGAAACACTGTCTCAAAAAAAAAAAAAAAAAGTCCTTTAATTATTCTTTTAGTAGAGATCTGCTGGCAATTAATTTTCTGAATTTCATTATTTAACTTTCATTTTTTAAGGAGAGTTTTACTACATAAATAAAGTCTGGGTTGACAAGCTTTCCTTTTAAGAACTTAAAAATATTGTTCCCACCAAAAAGTAGGTAACTATGTAAAGTGATAGATGTGTTAATTAAGTTGATTGTGGTCATCATTTCACAATGTGTATGGACAGCAACACATTATATATATCTTAAATGTAAACAATTTTTTTATTGTCAATTATAGCTTAGGAAAGCTGGGAAAATATTCAATTTCCTTCTGGTGAGCAATCTGATGCCATTCAAATATCTATTGTCTAGGACACAAATCAAAGTTACTCAGCATTTGAAGAGCCAGGAAAATCTCAACTTGACTGGGAAAAGACAATCAACATACACCCCTTATTGTGCAAAACTTGGATAACAGGTGAACAAGATTAACAGGGACCACTAGGATCAAGAAAAGAAGACCCCTCCTCACATACATCTGAGATGAATCCACAAAGATATCAAGGTGATAATGTAGGTCAGTATGAGAGGGTTTCTCATACAGTGATCAAGCAGATTGTCATATTTAAAAAATAATAATACTTTTATGTTTGAAAAGAAAAGTTTATCAGTGAAATTTATAAGTTTCCAATCTGTTAAGACCTAGGCTTTGATCACCTTTCATCAGAACTTGCCATCTTCCATTTATCCAACTTAGTGTTGCTAATTAGCTACGATAATTGTCACTCATGTCCTTCTACACAAACCTTCATTTTTCTTGGTCACTGCACAAGAGTCTCAGTTTAGACACAGATTTTCTGTGTAAGGAAATCTGTTTTACAGAAATGTAAACATACTTTCTATCTTACTCTAATGCTTGAAACAAAACAGGAGCATAATACTACTATAGATGTATATAATAAAAATAGAATTGTAAAACTGAGTGCATTAATTTAATTTTGCTTCTTTATTTAGTAATACACAAGAGGTCTTTAGCGAATAGTTGTATTCCCAACATAGCACAGTAAGTTAATAATAGAGTCAAATGGGAACCCTGGATTTCCTTTTCTAGTATTAGTACAATACAGTATTTAGAGGGTTCCAGAAAAGGAATATTCTTTCAGCATACTAGATGCATCTTGACAGCAAATTAATATCAAATTGATTTTCAGGAATGGTCTACTTTTAAACATAGCTACGGCTGCTGCATTGTGTTAAAAATAATCTTCAAAAGTAAAAAAGCAACAAGGTAGAGTGGAAGAAGTATGTATTTTGGGCCCACAGGCTTCTGAGTTTAAATCAATTTTCTGTCCATTAGTAGCTACCAAATACTTTATTTGAACTTGAAAATCGTGTAAATTAAACCTATTCGTAATGAAGAATTTAGCTTGGAAGCTATTGCTATGTCTGACACATTTCCAGTAATCATTTATTTTCTGCCTTCTTTGGCTGAAATGTCATTTAATAAGATACCTTTATAATTTAATAATTGTGTAGTCTAATTCACCAATTTATATAATTATTTTTATATATTTTTATGTATAAATATATAAAACCAATTTATATAATTATTTAAAAACCCATTCAATAACAATCTAAATGACTCCTATTTTATTATATTTTAAATGAAATTTATATTCTGTTTAAAAATTTGCATGTAACTACCAACGATCATTACATTGAGCATTTTTTGGCTATTGTATCCTAAAATATTATAAGCTGATATCTCAAACACCAAGACTGATGACACAAAATAACTGTGATTTCCAGTTCTTATCTCTAAAGGCGTGTCTTCATTAGGCAGGATGTGGAAATGTTTGCTTAAAGGTGAGGAGCAGGTCTTAAAACAATAAAGCTACAAGAGGAAAAGCTAAAATCCCTGACCCAGCTCTTGAGAATGGGATGGTCAGGTCTGAGAGTGGGATCGGAAGCACCAGGTGAAGTCACTGGCTTACTCAGTGTGTGAGAAAATGTGCTTCGCCAGATTCTCTTGCTGATTCACATTTTCTGTATTAATAACATTTTTTTTCCTGATTACGTGAACTGCACAAGTAGAAATCTAGGAGCTCAGATGTGTGAAATGAGTGACTGCTCATCCTATTTGCTGTGATAATTGAAATTTATTTTTTCATTTGTCTGCTCATTATTATCAAAGAGAAAAGTGCATACTTTGCTATACATAGCCAACATCCATCTTGAGCTTATGCAAGTGAGGGCTCAGAGAGGAAGAAAGGGAGAAGAAAAAACCTAAAAACAGGCTAGATAGGGTCTGGGAAGAATGAAGGGGGTCAGGTTAAGCAGAGGAAGCCTGACTCTGTCCCAGGATGTGGCTACAACTACAAAGCATAAACTTGCTTGTCTACATCAATTTTTCAGTCCCATCCACCTTCTCATACTTTCTAAGAGCAGGAATGTGCAGCAGGTAGTTTATGAAATAACCTCACATACTCTGTCATTTTTTAAAAATTATACTTTAGGCCGGGCGCGGTGGCTCAAGCCTGTAATCCCTGCACTTTGGGAGGCCGAGGCGGGTGGATCACGAGGTCAAGAGATCGAGACCATCCTGGTCAACATGGTGAAACCCCGTCTCTACTAAAAATACAAAAAATTAGCTGGGCATGGTGGCGCGTGCCTGTAATCCCAGCTACTCAGGAGGCTGAGGCAGGAGAATTGCCTGAACCCAGGAGGCGGAGGTTGCGGTGAGCCGAGATCGCGCCATTGCACTCCAGCCTGGGTAACAAGAGCGAAACTCCCTCTCAAAAAAAATTATACTTTAAGTTCCGAGATACATGTGCAGAACGTGCAGGTTTGTTACAAAGGCATACACGTGCCCTGGTAGTGTGCTACACCCATCAATCCATCATCTACATTAGGTATTTCTCCTAATGCTATCCATCCGCTAGTCCCCCACCTTTGGACAGGCCCCAGTGTGTGATGTTCCCCTCCCTGTGTCCATGTATTCTCATTGTTCAACTCCCACTTATGAGTGAGAACATGCAGTGTTTGGTTCTCTGTTCTTGTGTTAGTTTGCTGAGATCATTTTTAACGGAGGACTAGGGCCTGATATTCCCTGAATTTCCAATGACAGTAAGTTTTTTGTTTTTGTTTATTTACATGGGGTTTCAGGGACAATGAGAGGACGAGGCCTGTTGTGGGCGAACCCATCATGCGGGACAGGATACTTTTCTCACACCTCCTTTGTAACAGTCTCCTGTGTCAGTCTCCACATCTGGCTCTACAAGCCGTCTTAGTCTCTGCTATGGCTCCTTGCTCTGGGAGAAACCACATGCCTCAAAGTCAACATGATCTCTCACTTCCATCCATTCCACCACTTATCTATTGCATGTCAATAGACACCTGAGGGGAGGAGCACATTTCAGCTCAACTTATTTCCCATACGCAGTGCTTATATTGAGGGACGGATACCACTCGCAACACGTGCTCTTCCCAATACACAGTGGTTTTACATAAAAGTATAGAAAAGGGCATACTTAAGTGAAAAATAAAACTAAACAAAAAAGATGTAAAAGGCTTAAAAATAACGCAAGTCTTTTAAAGCCTCATTGAAGCAAATAACTGTCACTGAAATTTTAAAAGTCCCTGGGGAAAAACGCCTAACCATGCCAAGGGCCAAAGTCGCTGCACTTCTTTGGCTCCAACCACTCCTCACTTGTACCCTCATGAGGAATCCATGGACACCCAGCTGTGGCCTGTCTAAAGGGAAATGATCTCAGCAGTGCTGGGTTGTGCCCCTCCCTGTCGCAGCTGGTGATAGTGATCTCCCTTTTTCTTAGTTCCACTTCTAGAAAACAACAATAAAAAATGGATTTACATTCTGACCAGTGTCTCAAAACTATGTTCATTCTCCTACCACATCTACCACATCTGGCCAGCTATATTGTTCTAAAATTAGTTGGCTATTCTCAATTTATACTATGGTTTATGCATGTATAATGGACACTCTTGTTAACATTGAGGTTTTTTAGCTTAAAGAAAATAACTATTAATTGAAATTAGTTTTTATTTTATTATATTACTGGCATGTGAGACTTGGTATAAAGAATTTTTTTTTTTAACTGGGAGTGCTTTCTGCTTAAGAGAAACAAGAAGAATGGGGTTTTAGGGTCCCTTAGAAAGAGATACTTTCTATTATCCTCTTTTTATAACAGTCAGAGTTGCTCTAATGTCTCCAGTTTCTGTATTTCTTATTTTTTTCTTCTTTCAGCATTTTGTTACCTTGAGGTCAAGTGATGACATTTGACATCATTCTATCTAAATCCAGTACACAGTTTAGACCCACTGTACCAAGAAAATGATTCAAAAGTCCCTTCTGATAAATTGCAAAAATAGACACAACTTTTCATTCTTGTTAGCTTCTTTCCTTGTGTAATGTGACTTTGAAGCTCTTACTATTATATCAAGAAATAAAGCCTATGGTCTTTAGATTGGTCCTGTGGACATGCTTTGGCCCATGGAATACAGCACAAAAAGGTGTCGATGTGCACGTTCCAACTCTAGGCCTCAAGAGGCCTTGCAGAATTCCACCTGCTGTCCTGGGATCTCTGCCTTCCTCATGGAACTGAGCCTGGGCTAGTCCACTGGAGGATGAGATCTCACAGAGCCCATAGTCACACGGGTCTCCTTCCTACCCAGTAATACTGCAGACAAATGAGGGGTCCGTGTGAGACCAGGAGAAGTGCCTTTCTTAACCCAGCCCCTATGCTGACGCACAAAATCATTACCTAAAAAACAGTGTTGTATTAAGCCAGTAAATATTTGATGAGTTTGCTATGCTGTTAAATGTTTGTTTTCAGCCACTGTATTTTGTGATAGTTACACAGTATAAGGTAACTCATAATAATTCACAAAATAATTCCAAATGTTTTGACATTTAATCAAGGTCTCTCTAGGTTTATATTTCCAGCCTCAATCCTGGTACTTTTCTCCTTGAAATATATTCTCAATTCATATACTTCACATGTTTTCTTCACCCAATACTGTTTTCTGTGACTCTGTATTTCCATATTTCATAGGTATTATGCCTTCTTAGTACAATAGCCTCACCTACCTGTTCTTGTGAACTCATACGTTTTCTGAGACTTTGTTCTAGTATTATTGACTTCATAAAGATTTTCCAGCTCTTCCAAAAGATGGAAGTCGTTGACTGTCTGTTTCTACAATAATTCTCATGTGTCTTTCATGTATAGCATTTTTCACATGACACTGCATTGTCTATCTCCAGGACCTAGCACAGTAGTAGACATAGCTGCAGTAGCTTCAACCATTCGTCACCAGAATTTGTTGTCTACTCTCCAACCTCACCTCCGCAGAAAGAACCCACTTCCCCACTGTAGCCAATACCACTGTGTCAATTTCAACCTAGGTCTTACGAAATATTGTGCTTCTCTCATCCTTGTAGGAGTTTCCAATCGCTATTATTTGGTTCTTTCAGAAACCATATCAAATAAAGCAAAGGGAAAAAGCTGCTAAAGCTTACGTGCTAAAGTGTGAGCAAGAAATTAATATCAAGCGTCATTATTTCACTATATTGCAGAAACAGCTAACCGAGGCAATAGGTAAACTAATATTTGAGGGACAGACAAATAAACTTAAGAGTCTTCGTGTTATCTTAAGACGTTCTAGGAAGAAAGAAATGGAATCAAAACCTAGGACATTTTGGTTGAAAATAAATTAGCTTTCTTAAAACATATTAAATAGTCCTTATGTCCTCAAAGGAACAGCCAACAATGAATACATTTCAGTTCTTTAAATTTGAACACATTTTCGTCAGTCTTTGTCAGAGATCTTGTCTTTGTGCACATCTAGCCTGACTGAAAGTTATGTGTTGTCAAATTACTTTTTACCATAGTTTAAATGGATGCTAAGTACTCTCAAATATTAAGGTTTTATCTCTGATGTCATACAGCCCATGACAATATGTGAGAATGAAATATATTTAAAAAGGAGTGGCATTGCTACTCCTTTTATGGGATGGAGTTGGCATATTACATGTAAATGCTGCTAGCCTACAGCATTTTTTGTAAAACCTTTTTGATGAAAATATTTTTCTTGGAGAAAGGAGATAGTTATGTTTTAGTGAATTTCAGTAATAAGGAAACAAATTTTAAATGTCCTACTAAAACATCCCTTTATATATTAACCTCAATTTCTAAAGTACATATGTTCAAGGTAAAAACATTTTAAGAATACTGAAATGTATAAACTATAAGGTGAAATCCTATGATTTTGTTCCCTAGAGCAAGTACAATTCACATATTGGTATATCATCTTTCAGGTTTATTTTTCTGTGTATAGAAAATCCTAGACAGAGCACTGTGGCTCACACCTGTAATCCCAACATTTTGGGAAGCCAAGGCAGGAGGATCACCTAAGGTCAGGAGTTCAAGACCAGCCTGACGAACATGGTGAAACTCCTTCTCTACTGAAAATACAAAGCTAGGTGAATGTGAAGGCGCATGCCTGTAATCCCAGATACTCGGCAGACTGAAGCAGGAGTGTTGCTTGAACTTAGGAGATGGACGTTGTAGTGAGCCAAGATCGCGCCACTGTACTCCAGCCTGAGTAACAATAGCAAAACTTTGTCTCAAAAAGAAAAAACAAAAAAGAAAAGAAAAAAATGAAAAGAAAAGAGAAGAAAAAAGTTAAAAAAGAAAAGAGAATCCTTACTCTTCCTTAATATTGTATTAGGGATAGAAACACTAGTTCCCTTTGTTCTCTCTTATAAAAGCAGTGAGTATACAATTATTACCAAAATAAAGTTCAAGTATGAAATGACTGCATTAGATCTCTAATGGAAAAAGTACATAGTATGCTTTGGTTTTAATTTCAAATAAACTCAAAAAAGGAAGATGCTTTCCATCTTTCTACTGAGAATATGTTCAATACACAGAATTCTGTGATGCTGGTTTATGACCTACTAATTTAAAAATGTTAAGTGTAAACAATTGGCTTGTTTCAGACATACAAGTGAGATTTTCCGTTAGCTCTTTCATTTTATGAGTTGTGGTTTCATATGCTTACCGCACTGTAAACATCACAGCTTACAAAACAGGGATGGAGTTGGCACCTTATGTGAAAATGCTGCCACCCTACAGCATTTTTGTTAAACCTTTTTTGATGAAAATATTTTTCTTGGAGAAAGGAGATAGGTATGCTTTAGTGAATTGCAGTAATAAGGAAAAAATTTTAAGTATCTTTTTATATATTAACAACTTAGAATGTTCCAAGTGTAATGTACATTTTTTCATGTATGTCTAAGTTTATATGACAGCAGAATTTCAGTGATTAGATATATATTTTTTTCTGAGCTATTCAAGGAAAATGTGAAACTTATTTTTTTTCCTTTGGCAAGTTATCTGGTCTATGTCAAAGGGCCTCTAACTGCAGAACCATGACTTGTTCTTTGCTATGCAAGACTAAATGTGACTTCCTTTCTGCTTCTAAATTTATTTAGTGAAAGTTTATTATGATCTCTCTGAACCATACAGAGAAGACAACCCACATTCATTCAAGCAATTCATTCAATTCATCAAGAGAGAGAAGTCAGGAGAGTTAAATAAAGACTCTTGTATAAACAATAATAACTACTATTATAAGTAAGTTAATAGACTTTTTAAAAAAATCAACATTTTATTTAGAGAATGAAAGAAAATAGGCCATAGATGGTCTGTGGAAGGTAAAAATAAACCAGTTTTACTGACAGGACTATGGAATATTGATGTATTCATTGCTTTCAATGTGTCAGTTAATTCTCAGGAAGAAAGAACTAAGAAAAAACTCAGGAAAACTATTTATAGCTCCAGATATCTATGTACGGATGGAAGAAAAATCTGAGTAATACATCTAGTGAACAGGAACTTGAAAAGTGAACACAATAAAAATAGTTTAAAGCTATTAAATTATTATTAGGAGTCAGAATATAGGTGTTACTAACTCATTAAATCTTAAAAGTCTACTAGGTAGGCTGTATATACCATATAGTGGCAGAGTATTTAATGCTTCTGCACGAAATCACATCGTTGGTAAAAGGCAAAGTCAGGATTCAAATCCAGGCCAGCAGGCTTCTGAGACCCTAATCTTAAGTTTTTACTTTAGTACCTATTTATCCATTCAAGAGGGTAACTGAGATCTCAAATGAACATTAGAATGTCTGGGTAGTACTGACCCACAAAATATGCCATCTTTATAGATTCAGTTCTATTTGGTGGGTTTACAGATACAATCTATGTATTTCATTTTCAGAGGAAACATATGCCATCCATGAAAGGTCTTAGTTAGAGAGAAGAACACACAATCATGCAGAGATTTTCAAACAGCCTGTAATTTAGAGATTGAATTCTAGATTTGATATTTATCCAGGCAGATGACTTTTTTATTTGAAAAATACCCATCTTTGCCATCTAAGCCACAAAGTAAGCTTATAATTATGGATGCTTTCAATTTCAGAAGCTGACAAAGGAACTTAACAAGTGGGAATATGAAAAAGAAAGCTTATTGTATGTTCAAAAGAAGTAAATCTAATTGAATTGAGGGGAGTTAGAATTATATCTTCAAAATATGCATGGGGATATAGCAGATTAGCATAGCAAAGAAATTTTTATTAGATAAAATACAAAATTTTTATTTAGGAGTACTTTAAAATATATTTTTGATCATCCACAGCTAACGTCATTATAATAAAGAGATCCCATCCTTCATGGTCCCACTTATTCAACAATATTTCATCTACCCCTCTATCCTTCATCTGTTGTCTGTCTTTTCCATGACTTTTCCTTCGCCTTCTTTTTTAAAAATGTATTTTGATGTTATCATGTAGCACAATAGTTTTATGCCTCCTTTCCTCTATATTAAGCTCTTCAGCAACAGGAAATTTGTCATATTTATCATTATGCTCTTGATACTTAGCATGGTATCTGGAGCTCAACAAACATTTTTAAATAGATTGATTGCCTTATTGAAAGTAACAATGGGTAAGCTGACCCACTATATGTTTTCTAGTGATGAAGCTGTTTAATTGTAGCTACCTAGAGTATTAAAAGAACTCATATAATTCACTTGTGTGGAAAACATGCAATGATGATAATGATGAAATATTTAATTATCTTAGTTTGAACAGTACATCTCCATCTTCTGTGGAGATAGAGCATGATGAATGCATAGACTGAGTTGTTCATGGCCCAACAGGATGCAAAAGACAGACAAACAAACATTCAAGCCAAGCAGAATGGAAAATAAAATGACAGAATCAAAAAGGTCTGATTTGGCACAATCATTATGTCAGTAGCATTTAGAAAGAACTGAGGTGGGATACTATTGGAAACCAAGTATCCTTATGAGGCAATTGTAATTGATCCTTATTTAGGAGTTTGATGCCTAAACAAGAAGTATAACTAAGGCACAATCAAAGACCAAATCCCAGAAGCAGAAAATGTTAAAAAATAAAATTTAAAATATCTAGAAAAGCCTGCTGACAGATGATTTTAAATAATGGAATTCCAAGAGTTCCATTATTGGGACAGTTGGCGTAGTCATTTTAGGTATTTAGAGGACAATAAATAAAGATCCAGAGTTCACAACCAAAGGGCATATTTACTAAACAGGTAAGAGACCACTATGAGTGTCGCTGTTATTATAAACAAAGCTTTTAAATGAGCTGATTTTAGCTTTGGAAACATAAACTTGGCAACAGCATTCAGGATGGATTCGAGGAAAAACAAATACTGAATATGAGGCGGCCAGAGGTGACAGTTCTTGAAAATAATTAAAAGGACCTGAACTTTGGTATGCCTGAATTTTGGCATGGAGAATTACAGAGAAGGGAGAGATAATTGAGAATATTTGGGGAGTAACCGAAAGTACATTTTATAAGGTCATAAAAGCATTTAGCCCAGATGATGCTATACTTAGAGATAAAGTATGATGAACCTATGCTGTACTTAACAAGGTGTGATAATTAGAAAAGAGAGAGGCAAAATTAACCAACCTCTCAAGGAAAAGCTTTATAAAGCAATGAATATTTAGCTGTCTTGAAGGAAATACAACAAATTGATAGGTAAAGAGAATATGTGGAAGAATTTCCAAGTAAGGAGTCAAAGCATGAGCCAGTGTTCTAGAATCAATAGTTACTCACTCTGATTTTAAACTGGTACCGTAAAATCCAGACTGATTGAGATGATATTCATACAGAGTAGTCGTGGGGGGAAAAAGCTGGGATAGATACATGTTTCAGACATTGTTAAACTGGAAACTATATAGATATACTTAAATGTAAAATGAACTGCATAAGGGAGGTTTGTAAACTCTGAAACAGACAGACAAACAAGCTAATTAAAAAATAAATTAGAAATCATTCTTATAAGAGTATCAATGAAGAATTGGAGTTCAGTTTCATGGGAGATTAAGGTTCCATTAGGAGGCAATTAGAAGGAAATGGTATTGATTTGTTAAAGATGAAAGGACAAATTCAAGAAAAATACTGTCTTGCTGTCTTTTGACAGAGATAGGAGCAGGATTACCTGAAGAGAGCTAAGTTAGCCAGGGGTGGTAAGCAAGCAAGCAAATAAAGCACTTTGGAAGAGAAACTAGGTGAGTGTGCACATATTCCATTTGTGATGGTGAAAGAATATCCTATTTGTGTAAAGATCTTGTAAGCAGTTGGAAATAGAAAACTGAAACTTTAGTAAGTATTTGGGGCTAGGGAGTTACATACTTGGAAGGCCATTATTTCTATAGATCAGGAAGAAGGAAAGCCAACCAAGAAATTAAGTAATGATGATGATGATGATGATGTCATAATAATAATATATGCCAGTTTTTGAGCAATTTTTCTGAGCCAGGGGCTGTGATAAGAGCTTTATATTAAATACTCATAACACCATCTTTAAATAAAGATGTAGAGTTGAAATAATTCAGTAAAATGGCAAAGCAACGTCTCAGTTATCAAGAGAGGCAGATTTTTAGGATGATCATTATCAAATCTTTCAAGACATGAAATGGATTTAAACAGTTCCTGTGGTCTGGCTAAAGTAGGTACAGCGAACTGGAAAGCCTGCTAAGGACGAATAATGACTTTAGAAAAGGCAGGTTAAAGGCCTCTCTGCTGTTCAATTAAAGATAAGAGACAAAAGTGGCCCAAAAATTCACATGGAAGAATGATGATTTTATACTAAAATTGACATGGTACTGCTAGGACTGTTTAAGGGATTGCAAATGATTCCAGCAGGCTGAACTGTTCCATGAGTAATTCCATTCATAAGTGTTCCATAGTGGTTTTCATAGAATTGATGAATTAATAATAAAGATTTTTCCAAAAAATAAACAGTACTAAGAATAGTACCTATTTATTCATTATAATAAACAAAGGTTATCTCAGCCTTGATACTAACAACTTTTCAAGTTAGATCTTATTACGTGATTTCATAGTTAATAAAATTGAGATCTGGACAGTTTAAGTACTTCGCCCAATTCACCCAGCTCTAAGTACCAGAAACAGGCTTCCAGACCAGAGATGCAAGGTCTCATAGCATTCCTCATTCCCACTGTCCCATACTGACTCCTGTAGAAGTTTGTATCTACCTCTCTGCTCATTAAGATAGAGAAAAAAGATAAATAATTTAAACCAACAAAGGCATTATGTATATTTCCCTTTTTACAGTGTTTTTTTTCATTAACTTGAAGCACTGGGGAACTGGGCTCAAAATAGTTGACAATTTGATGGTCTTAATCCCTAAAAGGTTACCCATGTTGTAAAGTTAGCAGAAACATGATTAATATCATTCTCCTTATGAAACCCATGGTTCCACAGAAAATAAAGAATATCACAAATGTGAATTGTGCTCTGGAATAATAGGAAGATAGTTTAAGATGTGAAGAATGAGAAGTTACCATTATGGTAAACTCTCTGCTGACAGATACATTGTTTTTATGTTTTTATAATTTCTACAAAATTTCCATCTGAGGTCATTTTTAATTTATACCACACATTATCTCTCTTCATCCACTTTTTTTCTCAAGGTACACTATGCTAAGGTTTTGTTTTTATTATCCCACCCACATGAGGTTGGCCTACACAAACACACACACGCCCTGCCTGGGTTTTATCCCAACACAAATACCAATGGTATATATACTATGGGAAAAAGAGTAGCTTGGTTAAAAGTTGATGTAGAAGTTCATTTATGTCCAAACCCAAACTTATTATATATTGCATTGGCAAATGCTGCAAAATGACAAAGTTATGGAAGCAGAGTACTCAGAAGCTTAAAGGCCAAATATATATATTTTATTTTGTCCAACAAGAATATAAGTATCATTGCCCCTAAACACATGCAACAAGAATATAAGTATTGTTGTCCCTAAACGAAACAAGAAAGGGTGTGACATCATTTGAAGAAAGTCAAGAATTACCTAGACCCTTCCTTAAGTGTTTTCTAAATGATGTGTTCTTTTACCTGAAAATACTGCCTATAATTCTATTAATATGAGTAATTCTTTTCTGTCCCATACATTACACACAAAACACATACTAATGAAACAAGAAGTTACCTTTGAGTGAAGGGTATTCAGTCACAAGGCCACCAGTTTTACCTTAAAAAACAAAGATATATACACAGAATGGTCAAGTATGAAACTTAACTTTACAGAACACAGACAGGAAGAAGGGTGAGTTTCACACTTAGGGAACTGCTGGTACATTCAGAACCAAAGAGAGCCTGGGATGGGGAGCCTGGGAAATAGGTGAGCTGAGAGGTCGGGAAATCATGCATGACCAGTGGATGTGAAAGATATTTAAATGGATAAAGAATGATAGCTATAAAATGATCCATTGATTCACAGGCACGTTTACAGGTGTCATACAATGTAAAATTTCTTCTCATTTTGGGGTGCTGGTTGTGTTGTCATGCATGTTTTTGCTCAGCAACACCTCCCCCACCTCTGCTTACCCATACATGACATTAATATACACACACATTCACTTTAGAATTCCTTGCCCCCAGCCACAAAAATTTCATTTTGAGTGTATGTGGATTTTAAGTCATTCTGGTTGAGGATAATCAGAAAAAGATGAAACTAGGAGATGGGGAGGGAAAAGAGAGACAAAACAGCGGGAAAAACACTTGGCCAAAGCAGCCGCAGGAGAGAGAAAAGAAGCCCAGCGCTCACAGTCTTGTCTCAGGAAGGCAGCTCGGACGTATGTGAAAGGGATTGATAGTGCCAGACCATAGTTCCCTCCTGGCACGTGTTACCTTAGAACAGAAAGTTAAGCCCTAGGTCCTTGTGAACAGTGGAAGAGGGCTGACAAACACCTAGTCAGTCCCCTGTGGCAGATTGAATGCGTTAAAAATGATTACATGCAACCATTTTCCCATCTGAAGTATTCAAATTGCATGGTCTCTCTCACAGAATTAAAAATCAAAGTCATCATCAGAAAGACATTAAGTTTTTGGATGAAGATCAGACTCCGTGGAAAAGGAAGTGCTTCGTAGTCTTACATGCAAACTATCTACCACAGAGCACGATTTATAAGTATCTCATTTCAACCACAGAAGGAAAGAACGAAGGGCAAAATGGAGATACACAAAATAATATTTATACTCTTTGGATCTAATAAGTTATCTCTATAATTTTATTTTATGAGTAATAAAAATTTTAAAAACAAGCTTTAATTAACGAGGTTAACCTGAAACTTGTCTCTTCATCGTTTTTAGTCCCGTAAGGTAAGGATCATATACTGGGGTGCCTTCCTGCCACAGCCAGGAAACCTCAGTAAATGAAACCTCTTAATCGTAAGGTGATAGAGTGATGAGGATTGTGCTAAGTTTGAGAGCACATGCCCAGTTTTTTAAAATTCAATTTTCTTAAACCACTTGGTAAACCAAAGAAATAGGTCTGTGAGCCGCAAACTTTTCTCAGTCTGCCAGTTTTAACCTCTCAATGTCTTAAATTCCTTAGCAGCAAGTTGTCTTGCCACAGAAGCTTTTGGGATCCTTGCAAAAAAAAAAAAAAAGCACTAAAATGGAAATACAAACAAAGCCAAACCTTGAACTTAAGAAAATATGTGTTTTCCTAGATTTGTGGCTTTCAAACTTCAATTTCTGATGTTATTTCTTTTTTGAACACTTTGTGCCATTTTGGGTGTTTTTTTTTTGTATTTTATATGTGTTGATACTTCAACAGGAAGCTTATAAGGATGATATTCACTTCTGTGTGGCTTTATCAAAATGAATACTGGGGGAAACGAGGTATTCCACTTCTAGATTGAAAACACAAACATGTATGTACGTGAATATATAAAACATATACAAGCCCACAAACATATACACAAATGCACTCACAGATATACACACATATACACATAGATATACAAATGTACATGTATACACATAAACACACACACATACATGGACACACACAGAAATTCAGAAACACATTTAAGAAGTTTGCCAGGCTTTCTAAAATGTATGAAGGCCTCCATGGGAGAATATTTTGGGCTTTCTAGCAAGGGTGGACCAGAGTTTGTTTTTAGTATGGATCAGAGTCTGCCCAGAAGATTCCATATTGCTGCCCCTAGTAATCCTTATCAACTTCCCTGCATCTTATTTTGACCTTGCCTGTAGCTGAAAAACAAAAGCTGCTGCTCTTGTGACTCTTTAAACTGGAATTTAAGGGAAATATGGACCCATTTTTTCCTGATCATTACATCTCACACTTGCGTTCTTGTTCCCCTTTCCTGAGTAGCAGGTATTTTTTTAAGTAGAAACTTCCTTCAAATGATTAAATACGCAGATGTCTTTTCTGATCCTTAGCTGAGGTGGCCTAAACATAGAAGTATTAATTTGTCTTGCATTATTCTATTAGTTCTGCAAATTATCTAAGTCAGGCAACATCTCCAAAACACTTAAATATAACAAAACTAGATCTAAGGTTTAGACTTAGAATTTCAGTGATTTTTTTAATTGAATGAAGACACAGATTTATTTTTATTTTTATTATTTTTTAGACTTTTACTTCAGGTTCAGGGGAACATGTGCAGGTTTGCTATATTGGTAAATTCATGTCACAGGGGTTTCTTGTGCAGATTATTTTGTCACTCCAGTACTAAACCTAATACTCAATAGTTATTTTTTTCTGCTCCTCTACCTCCTTCCAACCTTCACCTTATGTAGGCCCCTATGTCTGTTGTTCCCCCTTGTAAGACACTGATTTTAATAGCTATCAGATCATAAAGCCTGTTGATATTAGAAAACTTTGTGAAGAAGTTATTGAAAATAATTATGTAAGCTGGGCAACAACTTGTCGACTTTGTTCTGTACCATATAGGCAGGAAGAGTTCTGTAAGTAAAATTGTGATTAAAACTTTTCAACTGTCTTAGATGAATTCATGAGGTATGCAGAATCTTAAGATGGCCTGCAATAATTCTGCCCCTTGTTGTATATACCTTATCTATCCTCTTCCTTAATTACAGAAGAAAGCTGCACATATGGTAGGTGCCACTGTCATGGTTATGTTACGTGACAAAAGTGAAGGGGATTTGCACATGCAACTATGGTTCCAAGTCAGTTGAACTGAAGTAATCAAGTGGAAAATATTTAGTATGCCTAATCAAGCAAACTTTTCAAAGTGTGTCTGGATGTCAGAGACTGTCCTGCTGGTCTTGGAGTAGCAGGCCACCAAGAGTTAGATAATCAACAGAAGTTAAATTTGCCAATGACTTTATGGCCTTGGAAGAGTATCCTAAACCTTAGATGAGATTCCACCCCCAGTCGACACCTTAATTTCAGCCTTGTGAGACCCTAAGCAGAAGGGGCTCAGGTCATTCCCAGATTCCTAATTCACAGAAATAGTTAGACAATCTATGTATGTTCCTTTAAACTGCTAAATTCAAGATAATTTGTTGTACAGCAAATGAAAACCAACACAGTTCTCCTACTAAATTTGCAAATACAGCAAAGCGAAACGATTTAACAGTTAAATAATACTAAAGTAAAATACTATTATAAAATTAACTCTTTATACTTCTATTAATATTTTTAATAGTTAATATTAATAATTAAATATTATCACATATATAATAAATAATATCAGTTCAATTCTTGCCATGTACCTAGTAGGACATGCCAAAACATTCTTTTTCAGTGTGATAGATTAATTGCTAAAATTTTCCTGTTTTTTACTCTCTTGGTATCCTTGCCCTAGGCTATTTGGCTTTGTATCTTTCATCAAGAGGTAGAATCTACTTACTGTATGGTGATGTGACTTGCTTTGGCCCATAGAATGTCTTGGAAATGATGGTGTGCCAGTTTCAAGCCTAGGTCTTAGTGGAACCTGCATGTCTCTGGTCTCTTGGGACTGTACCAAGAAAAACCTTAAGCTAGCTTGCTGTACCACAAGACATGTGGACAAAGCCTAATGGTTCCAACTATCCCTGATAGTCTGTTTTTAGCCAACTCTCCGCCTGATCACAGATACTTGAGCAATCTCAGCTGGGAGCAGCTGAGCCCAGTTGGGAGCAGCTGAGCCTCGTTAGCTCAGCAGACCTATTCAGTGAACCCATAGGTAAGTAAGAAACAAAAAAATTTTGTTTTAAGCTATTATGTTTTGGTGCAATTTGTTGTTCAACAATATATTGGTTATAACTAATACACACAATAATGTTTATAGTAAAAGCAAACATCATGATTGAGAGAATTTTATTTTGAATCTTTTTCATTTTTACAAAAGATAATTATACAATACTTCCTGACATAATTGCTGTATACTATGTATAACTTTATCATATTTACTGTACAATAATAAATTCAAAATATCAATTTCAATATGTTTTACACATTATTTTGTAGATGCTTTATGTGATTTATAGATGCAAATATAAGATCCCTGTCCTCACTAACTGCTAGCCACAGAGTCAATAGCAGTGATATTAAATGTTACAAACGCTTATCAACAATACGATGCTTAGATTTGCTTCATTATAGGGTACTCCTGTATTTTTCAAGTTGTTCAGCCACAGCTGAGTCACAGCCAGAAAATTCAGAACTAATTAAGGAGAGAACTTAACCTTAAGATTCTGTTTCTCTAGGATCACTCTGGTACCAAATTCTGTTCTGTTTAAATCAGTTAAGAGAAAGGAAGAGAGGCGAAGAAATGTGTGTGTGTGTTTGTTTGTGTGTGTGTATATGTATATATATGTACATACACATACACACTCATACATAAATATATAATAGATTTATACATATATATAAAAATAATGTTATTACCAGGATTTGCTCTTGCACAATTGGAGAAGTGGGTTATGCAGCCTGTATAAAGCTGTCATCTTGGCTGGAGTTGAAGTTTACAGAGCAGGAGGTCAGGAAGGGAATATGTATATAAGGTGGTGAAATCAAGGGCAAGCCAGAACTCACAAGCACTAATTAGAACCTGATGACAAGTATATTAGAACTCTAGTGACAAGTATATTCTGAAGAAGCTGGGACTTTTTGTCATGGAGATAAAGACACACACACACACACACAGAGGTCTGGCCTAGAAGTCAAAGAAGCTGAAGGAATACCTAGACCTAAGGAAAGATAGAGAGAAGTTGCAGACAGCCCCAGCTTCAAGTCAGTGAGATGAGTTAGCAGATCAGCAAAAGTCTCTATGAGCTGCAACATGGCTTCTGCTTTTCTTCCTTACTGCAAATAACCTTACAGTCTTCATTTGTCCCTCAATTGCTATTTAACTCCACTCTAAATAGAAACACACAGGAAAGGAAATTCTGGAATATGTAGTTCAAGTTCAGTCTTAGTTCAACTCAATTGTAGTTCAAGTCAGCTGAGTTAACACATTACAAAGTCATCACAAGTATCAGGGCTTTTTACGAACTAGCCTAAGGTGTCACAATATAAACTTAGGGTGTTTTATTGACCTATTCTATTGTCGCTTCCACCTCTCTGTTCTTCACAATCCCTTCAGGAATAAAAAACCTCACATTTCATAAGGATAACTGTCAAACTCTTTGTGGTCATATTTTAAATGCTACACAGTAGATGTGTGTGTATGTGTGTTAGTGTGTGCACATGTATGTGAGAGAGGGAAATTGACTGCATAGGAAATATGTTAAAATGTTGGAATTTGGGGAATCTAGGTGCATAAAGAAGAAATATTGTTTGTACTACTCTTACAGCTTTTTCATCATTTTAAATTCTTGAAAGGAACAACATGAGAGGTAGCAACTTAAGGAGAAGCAGATGTTTACATATGTGTATAAAGTCCATTATTTTTCATTATCATGTGGTTTTAACAAACTATTTGGAGAGTTAATGAGAAAAAACCTAAGCATGTCTTTACTCTTTTTGTGTCTTAAATGTTCCCACTCAGGTGTCACTGGCTTGACAGTGCAAAAGAGAATTGTGCTGAATGTGTATTTAATTTGAGCGAGAAGATTAGCTTAGGCATTTAAATTATCTAGTTACTAAAATAATCTGCTGTTTTTCTTCTAAACAGAAAAATATCAGCTTTATATAGCCACATTTTCTAAACTTGAGGATACATTGAAGGAATTTCCGCTAAACAGATATTTTCTTCTTTGCATGTAAAGTGGGTCAGTTAAAATTTTGTAATCCAGCATTTCATGTTTCTCAAATAGACTTGTTTCAGTGATTTGATGAAAATTTGCTAATTTGCCAAGATAAATATTTTTCAGACTGCCAAAAATTTTTATCTTTTTCTGATTGCTTCTTGCTGTCACTCCTTCAGTTTCGGCAAGAATGTCAGGGCCCCCTGAACTGTTTGCAGTCCTGCTCCTCTGTCTCAGATAGCTCAGAATTACAGCTTTCGTCTAGGATTGAATGTGGTCATTTCAATCATTTTCCATTCCCTGAAGAGACTATAATTCTCTTATAAAATGCTTGTTAGGGAAGACATCAGGAATTCAGAACAATTTTATTTTCTGCTTATCTTCCAAGGGCCATGAGATCAGGATCCAGATGTTCTGACTCAGCCAGAGGCAGTACTGTTCTCTGGCAAAGGCAAATTGAGATTATGCATGTAGGATACAAAGAGGAATGAGAATGCATATGATAGACATACCAGCATAGCCACTTCTAATATAGTTACTGAGACAGCGCACATAAAGACTTGTTAGAAGACTGAAGTGTCCTTTGTAACCATTGTAAATGCAGTTGAAAAATAAAAGATTACATCACAAATTGAAATAAGCCTAGCAGGGTTATTGAGAAAATAGGTTACCTTATTTCATGAAGTTGGGAAGGTTCGAGTTAGAGTAGTAGCAGGGAAAGATTTTAAAAGCGTCATTTCACTTGCTATTAAATATGAATCATTCTCCTCGCTCTCGCTTCTTTGCTCATATTTTTCCTCCCCAAGCTCCCTCTTCCTGTTTCTATGATTTTTTTTTTCTGGCTTCCAATCAAATGCAATGTTATCTGAAAACAGCCATTTTAAATCTGTTTTTACTTATTTTTCTTTGTTTTTCCACAATTGCATTTGCTTGTATTGAGAACATATCCCAAGAAGAAAAATAAAAATCAGTTTGTGTTTTAATTTTTTGAACAATAAATACAGATACTATTAAATCACATGTGATCTTTTCTAGTTAATTTCCTCCACGTCTCCTTCTTTGTTCGTTCCAGCTCTCTGTATACATGGTTCATCACATCATGCAGGCTTATACCCAAATGCCATTTCAGAAAGTACAACCTGTGCAACATGTTACCTAAAGCATGCTTCAATTTCAGGTAAGTTGTTTTAGAACAAAATGCTTCACTGAAATTTCAAAATCTAATGCTAAATATGGTGTCATTTTAATGGTTTATAAGAAAAATACTTTTGCACATGCATATGCAAAAGTCTGTAAAGCAATAGTTAGGATGAGTTTCCATCTTTAAATGACAGAGTGAAGAACAAAACAAGCAACTTCTGTCAGTAACCCTCAGCTTACTTGGAGACTTGCCAAGTGCTATAAGAATGCTGAGTTTTGTATTCCTAATTAGTGTAGGGCGTATTGTGCCTTGCTGTCAATTTCCACACAAGGAATGGCTTACTGATTCTGACCCTTCCTTCAGCTGAGGGGTTACTACTCATGAAGTTGACAAAGCTGTGAAAGATGTTAGGCAAGTGAAGTTCAGCTGGCTTTTATTTTGAAAATTTTCTTGGAAGAATGGTAAACTCTATCAAAGAGGCCATGCCAGGCATGATAGCTCTAGTGATAGAGTGTGTGTGTGTGTGTGTGTGTGTGTGTGTGTATACATATATATATATATATATAACCTGTATAGGTGATATATATAACATATATTATTACATATAATATATAAAACATTTGTATATTAGTATATATTATACATCTCACCTATATTATATATCAAATATGTGTGTGATATATATGTATATATCTGATATATGTGATATATACATATGTGTGATATATACCTATATCTTCTATCTGGTATTATTTTATATATAATATCAATGACATATTCAGCATATTGTATATTCTGTATGTAATGCCAGTGATATTATTAACCAGTCCTGGAGGCAGTTAAATAGAATAGGCTTGAAAATAATTAGCATGTCAGACAAATTAAACTTAAACCTCTGTTCCTTAACAAGCCATACTATTTCAAACTTTAAAAAGATCATCTAGTCTACTTGTCATCAACTAGGGAATTAACCTCTTTTATATGTTTTCAGTAGGTACCCAACCCATTTCTACTTGTTACAGTTTTTGGACTGTACACTTTGGAGTCAGATACACTTGGCTTTATATAGTCACTGCACTTGTTAGCTCTGAGATCGGAGGAAACCTTCTGAGTCTGTTTTCTTCATTTAAATAGGGTGATATTAGCCATTTCATGGGTTTCTGGGGATTCTGAAAGGTAATATATTTAATATTCCCATTATAGAGACCAGCACAATAGTTATTTAATAAATACAAGTTTCTTCATCCATTCCTTCCAGTTCTGGGAAGGTCATTAACTTCCCAATCATTAACTTCCCAAGTTTTCTCCATTGTTGAACTGGAAGAGTTGTTAGAAAGTTCTTTCTTATACTATAATCTGCCTTTCTGTTATTCTCATTTTACTTCTCAGTTGTGTCTTTGAGCTTCCCAGAAGTAGTTTCTGCCTATTCCCATAAGTCAGTAGGTATTATCTGAAGATGGTAGGATCACCCAATTGTTAACCAGGATATATATTCTCAGTTACTTTTACTAATTTTCAATTGATATG
Organism: Aotus nancymaae; assembly: GCF_030222135.1. Classification (NCBI taxonomy): domain Eukaryota; kingdom Metazoa; phylum Chordata; class Mammalia; order Primates; family Aotidae; genus Aotus; species Aotus nancymaae. Next base: position 30,955,328 of record NW_026988435.1, read on the forward strand.
GTTTCTGTACAGTGTAACTGTACATTCTGTTAAAGCAAACTATCGCCTGAGAAGGACTCTGTACTTCTATATTTGAGTCCATGTGGATGAACTGTAACCTAGCTTAAGAGTCAGTCAAGATTAAAAACTTAGGAATATGCGCCTGTAACAATAGCTAAGTCCTGGCCAATCCCAGTGGCTATACTTAAACAATTCATAAGCCAATGAGTGTTCATACTGTGTTCAAATAAGGCAAACGCTGAGCTGTAACCAATCCAGCCATTCTGTATCTCGCTTCCAATTTCTGTACATTAGTTTCCTTTTTTTGTCTATAAATTTTTCACCATATGACTGTGGCTGTGCTGGATTCTCTGTGAATCTGCTGTGATTTTGGGGCTGCAAGATTTGTGAATCCATTGCTCAGTTAAACTCCTTTAAATTTAATTTGGCTAAAGTTTTTCTTTTATCAAGTCCTATCCTACTGGACAAAATTAGGTAACTGAATGACCGAATCTCTTCTTCCACAAACCATCCATATCATCCCTCGGAATTTCTGAACACTATATTTAAAATCATTTATGATTTAGCTATTTTTAATTAACATTCAATTTTTAATCTACATTCAATGTTTAATCACATAAAACCATAGGGATTTTCATGGGAGAACCCACTGGAATGTTATTATGAGACTTCTTGTCATTATCACACAAACCCAAGCATAAGTCCTAAATGTAGCTCTGTATTAGGGTGCTCTAGAGGGACAGGACTAATAAGATAGATGTATGGCTGGGTGTGTTGGCTCATGCCTGTAATCCCAGCACTTTGGGAGGCCGAGGTGGGTGGATCCTGAGATCAGGAGTTCAAGACCAGCCTGGCCAATATGGTGAAACCCCGTCTCTACTACGGATACAAAAATTAGCTAGGTGTTGTGGCACATGCCGGTAATCCCAGTTACTCAGGAGGCTGAGGCAAGAGAATCGCTTGAACCCGGGAGGCGGAGGTTGCAGTGAGCTGAGATCGTGCCATTGCACTCTAGCCTGGGAAACAGAACAAGACTAAGTCTCAAAAAAAAAAAAAAAAAATATATATATATATATATATATATATATATATGAATGAAAGGGACTTTATTAAGGAATACTGACTCACAGGATCACAAGGTGAAATCCCACAATAGGTCATCTGCAAGTTGACAAGAAGGAAGCCAGTGTGTGTCCCAAAACCTCGAAAGTAGGGAAACTGACAGTGCAGCCTTCAGTCTGTGGACAAAGACCCAAGAGACCCTGGCAAACCACTGGTGTAAGCCCAAGAGTCCAAAAGCTAAAGAACTTGGTATTCAACGTTTGAGGACAGGAAGCATCCAGCACAGGGGAAAGATGGAGGCCAGAAGACTCAGACAGTCTAGTCCTTCCATGTTCCTCTGCCTGCTTTTATCCTAGCCACACTGGCAGCTGATTAGATGATGCCCACCCAGATTGAGGGTCGATCTGCCTCTCCCAGTCCCCTGACTCAAATGTTAATCTCCTTTGGCAACATCATCACAGACACACCCAAAAACAATAATTTGCATCCTTCAATCCAATCAAATTGACATTCAATATTAACCATCAGAAGTCCACCCCTTGTCGACTTAAACCCATATACATCTCCTGAAATCATATATTATCTTCAAATAAAGACAATTATAAGGTCATAATTATGTCTGACATAATAAACCTATCCTTTGTACAACGGGAAACACATCAGTCCCCAACCCAGATGCTGTTACATAAAGTTAACAACACTTAAATTCTGACATGAAGTCAATAAATCTTACATCACATGACAAAGAAAAAAGAAAGGAAATAAAATGAATATATGTTAGTACAAGCGTATACCTGCACACTCACTTTCTTAAAAAAATAAGAAGGAAATACTCATGATAACTATAGTCCTCTTTTCTGCTACTGGTCATGTTGTTGTAGCTGGTATTGGTGACTACCTTCTTCTACTACCCATTCTATATTCCTTTTGCCTTCAACAAGCACCTCAGCAGTCATAGTTTTTTACCTGGTGGAGTGACCCCGAACTTTCATTTCTGAAGGATCTGGGCCATTTGTAGCCCTGCCCAGATTGGGCTGTTGTAGTTTCCCATTGACCTTAATCACAGGGCATAGTTATACTAAGAGATTTCCTAAGGGCTCTTCTCTATTCGACCCATACTCTTCTTTACCTCCACTGGGGAGTAGTAGATTTGCACAGCAGCCTGGGTCTGTTGCAGAGCCTTCTCCTGTTCTGGACCCCACTGAAAGCTGGCAGCCTTTCGGGTCACTTGATACATGCACCAGAGTAACACACCAAAATGAGAAATGTGTTGCCCCCAAAATCCAAATAGGCCCAGTAGGCATTGTGCCTCTTGGTTGTAAGAGGGGCCAAAGGAAGCAACTTATCCTTCACCTTAGAAGGCATATCTCGACAGGTCCCACAACACTGCACCTCAAGAAATTTTACTGAGGTAGAAGGTACCTGAACTGTCAGATTCATTTCCCATCACCTGACACTCAAATGTCTCACCCATAAGGACAGTGTGTTTGCTACTTATCACTCACTTGATTCAATCAGTATGATATCATTAATGCAATGGACCAGTGTGATATCCTGTGGAAGGGAAAGGCAATCAAGATCTCTGCAAACAAGATTATGGCACATAGCTGGAGAGTTGTTATACCCCTGAAGTAGGACAATGAAGGTTCATTGCTGGTTTTGCCAGCTGAAGGCAAACTACTTCTAGCGGGCCTTATGGACAGGTATGGAGAAAAAGGCATTTGCCAAGTTAATGGCTACATACCAGGTACCAGAAGATGTGTTAATTTGCTCAAGCAATGAATCCACATCTGGTACAGCAGCTGCAATTGGGGTCATACTTGGTTTAGCTTATGATAATCCACTGTCGTTCTCCGAGATCCATCTGTCTTCCGCTTAGGACAAACAGGAGATTTGAACAGTGATGTTGAGGGAATCACCACTCCTGTACCTTTCAAGTCCTTGATGGTGGCACTAATCTCTGCACTCCCTCCAGGGATGTGATACTGTTTTTGATTTACTCTTCCTCCAGGTAAAGGCTGCTGTTGATTTTCCATGTAATTAAAATGTCCTCTGGGTCAGTAGGACGGAATATTGAAACCAATGAATGAAATAAATAATTATACACATCTATTATATGTATACAGTAAAATAAATATCATTTGCATTGTTCTTTAGTCAGTGAACAACAGCCTTCCCTTTTCTTAGGTTTCATATGTAAGTTGCAAGGTTGACTGCTAACTCAGTAAAGAAAAAATCAGAGATGAAGGTGAGGGATAATTATATATTTTTATGTGTATTTACATGAAATGTTAAATGTTAACTACTCTTCTACTTTTCCATTAAAACTAACTCTAGCTAAGTCTGCAGAAGATATCAGTTATGATGCATTTTGGGTTATAATAATAAGCATAATATTAAAAGGAGAGTTTACATTTAAACTCAATTTATAGACTGAATTATTATAAACAAACAGTAATTGAAAATTGAAACATTAAATCTATAACACAATATATTTATATAATTAAGTATGAATAATAATTATGGAGTGAAGAGTGGTCTGTATTTTTTAAAATAGAATTTTAATAATAGCATTGCTGGAAATGCAATTTCTTTTTTAAAAAAATTCGGCTTGTTCTAAGCAAGATTTGTCATTCTTTATAAATAGAATACAGGAGCTCAAGTGTAATACTTCTTAAATTAAACTTTGAAATGAAGATTAAGATACATTTGATAAAAGAAAAAAAACTGTGACTGCTTTGAACTTATTTAAATAAAAATATCCTGGATGATTTATACTCCAGGAAACTGAAAGCTAGACAAACAAACAATAAAGATATATTTGTCTACCTGATCTAAAATTAGCTAACATCTTTTAAAATATAACAGAAGCTATTGTCAACAATATTTAATTGCCTCATTCTTTTCCTTGTTGACTTGATTCCCTGACTTTATGTTACTCACTAGAAAGTTTAGTGCCATTTTATTTTCTTTTCCAAAAATTTCATCTGAAAGAGGAAGCATATTGGACAAATGTATGCACATTTTTTTTTTGAGACAGGGTCTCATTCTGTTGCCCAGGCTGGAGTGCAACCTCCACCTCCTAGGTTCAAGAGATTCTCCTGTCTCAGTCTCTGGAATAGCTGGGATTATAGGCACACCAGGCTAATTTTTGCATTTTTAGTAGAGATGGAGTTTCACCATATTGGTCAGGCTGGTCTTGAACTCCTTACCTCGTGATCTGCCTGCTTTGGCCTACCAAAGTGCTGGCATTACAGATGAGCCACTGCACCCAGCCACCCATCCTATTTAATTGGATTTCTCATGGGCACATGTTCATCCTCCTAGATTGGATGTTGTTAATTCCATAGAGCCCATTTGAGATAATGTGATCTTGACACTGACATTAGAACTTTGCATGTCATTAGTCACAGTGATTGTTCGGGAAGACATGGTATCCAACACAATGCAATGAGACTCAATTGTGAGACTTTAGAGAACAATTAGAAAAAGAAAAGTTGTCCTTTCTGCTAAGGGATGCTGTAAAGATAAGGTATATTTCTGGATGATTTTGCAAAGATCTTATCACTAGAAATTGGAAGCCTGTAGGAAAAGAGAGAAAACAGAAAGAGTATCCAATGTAGAGTCAAGACATAGGTAAAACTGAAGCTTGAAAGCTTTGGTTGACTCTTTTGGTACCAGCTAGCTGGATAAATTCTGCATTTTGCTTTTTGTTCTTGTTTCTTTTCTTAAGGTGATTGGAATTGAATTTTCTATTACATGTGACAATAAAAGGCTCAAAATACATGTAGTTCAACTTATAAAACTTGAAATGACTTGTCCAGTGATACTTGCTGGAAAATACGGCAGTGTTGTTCCAAGTCCAAGTTATGCCAAGGCCTGGGACCCATAAATAGGACCACAGTTCAGTCATGCAGAGTGACAGTTCTCTCTGCTATGTATTTATTTACATTATAGGACTGGTGTCTACACAGTCTTTTCTTTGGAGTGTTGAATTATTATATTGCTCCCTATTTCTCTCTTAAGTTTTCTTAACATTTGCTTTGTATATTGAAGTCTTCCATTAATGGGTGCATATATATTTACAATTGTTATATGCTCTTGAGATGATCTGACCCCTTTATCATTACATAATGACTTTCTTTATCTCTTGTGACAGTTTTTTACTTAAAGTCTACTCTGTCTCATAAATACAGTATTTAGTGCTCCCTTTAGTTAGCATGTGAATGGAATATATTTTTCCATTCATTCACTTTAAGCTTCTGTGGACCCTTAAAGCTATAGTGAGTCTTCTGTATGCAGCATATAGTTATATATTGTGTTTTCATTCATTTTAGTCACTCTATATCTTCTGGTTAGAAAATATAATCCATTTACATTTAAATAAATAATTTATTTAACTTACTATTGGCAGTTTGTTGTTTTCTGACTGTTTTGTAGTTTCTTTTCTTCTTTCCTCCTCTGTTGCTGTCTTTGTAATTTTATTTATTTTTTTTAATGTAGTGGTATGCTTTCTTTTCTCTTTATCTTTTGTGCACCTACTGCACAGATTTTTCTTTGTGGTTACCTTGTGGCTTACATAAAACATTTTTATAGTGTAGCAGTCTGTTTTAAGGCAATTCTAACTTTGACTACATATAAAAACTGCATATTACCTTCTCTCACCACATTTTATGTTACCAACATCACAGTTTACATCTTTTGTATCCATTAACAAATTAGCACAAAGTTATTTTAATATTTTTGTCTTTTAACCTTTCTACTACAGTTAAAAGTAATTTGTACACCATTCTTGATACATTAGAATATTTTGAATTCGACTTTATTCTTGCCTTTACAGTGAGTTTTATATTTTTACATGTTCTCATGTTGTTGGCTAACATTCTTGCATTTTAATTTGAGTAACTCCTTTTGTCATTTATTGTCAGGCATGTCTGGTGGTAATGAAATCCATCAGATTTTGTTTTTCTGAGATATTTTGTCTCTCCATTTCTAAAGATCGGATTTGCAGAGTATAATAGACTTATTGGCATATTTTCTTTTTCTTTCAGTACTTTGAATAGATAGTCTCACTCTCTCCTGATTTGCAAAGCTTTTGCTGGAAAATTTGCTTATAATCCTTATGGGGGGTTCCTTTACATGTGAAGAGTCACTTTTTCTTTCTCTATTATAAAAGCATACTGTATTTTTGACTTTTGATAATTTGATTATGGTGTATCTGGTGAAGATCTCTTTACATTCTATCTAACTGAGGGTCTTCAAGCTTCATCTATCTGGATGTTCATTTTCCACTCCAGATTTGTGAAATTTTCTGTCATTATTTCTTTAAATAAAGCTTCAGTCATTTTCCTTTTTTTTGTTACTTCTAGAATTTTCATAATGCATATATTGTTTGCTTGATGTTCAGCTGTAACTTCTGTTGCCTTTCTTCACTCTTTTCATTCTTTTATCTTTCTGTTCTGTTGACTGGGGAATCTAAAATGACTTGTTGAGCTCCCTGATTTTTTTCTTCTGTTTGATCAAATACAGATGGTTCTGTATTTTACGTACAACTTTTTTGCACTGGTTTGACTTACAACTTTTTGACTTTAAAATGGTGCAACACCATCACAATTTTGGTATACTTTAAATTTTGAACTGTGATCTTTCCCAGGCTAGCAGTAAGTGGTACATGAGATGTTTGGCACTTTATTATACAATAGACTTTGTGTTAGATGAGTTTGCCCAACATGGGCTAATTTAAGTGTTCTGAACATAGTTAAGGTGAGCTAGACTAAACTGTGATGTTTAGTAGGCTATGTGTATTAAATGCATCTTTTAATTACCATGTTTTCAACTAAAAATGAGTATATTAGAATGCAACAATGTAAGTTGAGGAACATTTGTATGCTGTTGAAGGTTTCTAAGAAGTTTTTCTCTTCAGTTATGTTAACCAGCCCCAGAATTCCTATTTTGTTCTTTTTTTTTTTTTTTATAGTTTCTACCTTTTTGTTAAACTTCTTTGTTCATGTGTTGTTTTTATGATTTCATTGATTGTCTGTATTCCTCTGTATATTACTAAGCTTCCTTAAGAGAATTATTTTGAAGTATTTGTCAGTCAGTTCATACATCTCTATTTTTTAGGGCTAGTTACTGGTTCCTTTATTTTTTTCCTCTTTTGGTGTGTGACATTTCCCTGATTATTTGACATTATTTTTGCCTTGCAGTATGGTCTGTGTATTTGAAGAAGTAAGCACTTCTTCTAGTCTTTACAGACAGGCTTCTGCAGAGAGAGTCCTTCACCGATCAGCCCATGTAGATATTCTAAGAGGGGTGGTTCTGGAATATCTGTGTGTACTTGCTGCTGGAGTCCCTGAAACAGCTGACCTTGTACCTCAATAAGTAGATGAGCGGCCTTGGCTTTTGGGTCCACAGGGTCCAGCCTGTTGCCTGGGTCGGTAGGAGTAGGCATTTAGGCTGTGACCACTGGGGCAGACATGGAATTTGGGTTTGTGTAGATGGGCCTGATGTCTCAGTCCACAGGGGTGAGCATGAAGCTTGGGTCTACAGTTATAAGCCTGGATTCTGGGTACATGGGGTCTAGTGTGTTGCTGGGGTCTGCTGGGGTGGACCTAGTAACTGTGTTCATGATGACAGGACTAGAGTCTAGGTCCATTGGTGTGGGCCCAGAGCCTGAGTCCATGGAGGGAGGTCTGGGACCAACATCCACAGGGACTGACCTGAACCTTGAGGCTGTCGGAGCTAGCCTGGCACTGGGGTGGGTCTGAAAGCTGGCCCTGAAAGGGCATGGTGATGAAGACCACAGTGAAGTTATTTATTAACTTCACTCTTCTTCCCCTATATGGAGGATATCACTTTTGGGCAATGTGCTGTGTTAAACAGGCTTGGGGGGGAGGTGATGTGAGTAATGTGAAACTGTCCTTACTACCATCTTCAATCCGTCTTTTCTTATTTCTGTACTCCAGGTGTTATAATCTGTCATATGGATTCCTTAGCTCTTGGTATTTTCAAGCATGGATGGTTGTTTAAATTGATGTTTTTGTGAGGAGAGCTGGAAACTTCCTTTTCATCATCATGCTGGTGTCACTCCTTCAATATTATTTTTAACAACAGAAAGAACAAAAGCCAAAATATTAATATTTAGTTTACTGTAAATAGTGTATGCATAGAAGATTATTGTGTTATATTTGTTCTTGTTGGAATTCGTTTACTTTTTAATGTGCTAAAGGATCATCAATGGGAGAAGAATTACTTACACTAGGTTAGAGATTTATTTATCATCAAATTAGTTGTCAAGAAGGTTTACAGTAACTTCAAATATGTAGTAATTTTAAGGAAATAAATAGCATGATCTTATGCAGTACTTTTGGATTTGTTAGTAGGATGATGAATAATTTGATATAACTGGAAATAGATGATTAAACATGAACTATAATAATGAAAACATAATTTGCATGGGAGGTGCAAAAATCTGACAGCTACTACGCAACTCTAGCATAATGTTCTTATGTATTGGCTGTGTGACCCAGGATATAATATTTGTATTTAACTGTGGTCCTAAGATACTGTGAATGGTTGCTTTCATAAACCTGGGATATTATAATTGCATTTCAAAATGTATGGAGCTGATTTTAAATATTGTGAAATTGTAGCACTTAACAGTAAAATTAACAGCTACTAAAATTACGTTTCAACCTGAATTTGGTAAAGAAATGTATTTACCCTTTCCTGTTTTCTCAACTTATATTAATGTCAAATGATAGGGCTTCTATTTCCTTAGAATTGCTCAATAGATTATGGTTATATCTGTAATTTTATTTGCTCTGGGTGGGATTTTAGATTAGACTTTACTTGAAGTAGCAGTATACCTGCTTTTAAGAATGTATTAAACTTCATTCAATTTCTATACACATTTTTATAATTAAATGATTTTTTGTTATTATATTGAAGGATAGTAATGGTATTCACACATTTCCCATTGAAATTAATAGCATGTACTTAAAGCACTTTTCCAAGTAAAAGGCCTTCTTTTAATAACTCAGGGCATCTGTTCATTTATTTTATAATAATAGATTTCAAAAAGGGCCAGAAGTCCCAGCTTTATTTTACTAAGGATATCCAAACGGATTTACCAATGGATATCCAAATTGGTTAAGTGGCTTGCCCAAGTTAACTGCTTTTTAAGCTTTCCTAAACTGACCCAGAGCTCAGAAATGCTTGTGAAGCTTTAATCCAGAATATCTTTGGCATGTCTTCTAAGAATGAGCTTTCAAAAAAATGTAAGTATGCTGGAATAATGATGTACTCAGATTTTTATTTTCCCAGAAGGTTTAGTATATGAAGGAAATGAGTTCTATTATCAGAATTATACATTTATTTGAAAAAGTTTATTTTGTGTGTATTTTATATAGTAAGTTATAGTTAATTGTCATGACTCACATGTATAAATCCATAACATTCAAAATTGTTAAAAGCAGTAGTGAATGGGTCATTTAAGAAGTGCAATAACATATTTATTCTATGAAAGACAAAACACATATGGACAAAATGAACAACAAAATCAAAGTTAAGTATCAAAAGAGAAAAGGAGTTAGGGAAATATTTTAATAGAAGTGCTTTTTCAATTTAATGTTTCAAATGTAATTTTACAATAAACTTAAACTATAAAAATGTGTATTTCAGACATTATATGGTAATTTTCAAATCTTTTAAAAAGAAGAAATTGACAAACTGTGGCCAGGTAAAACCTGGGTGTAAAAGGACAGTTAGTTTGCTGCCCATAAGGAGGTTCATAACTTTGTGTGGTAAAAGAGACATTGGGCAGCAGTGTATGAGAGTTCATATTACAGAGGAACTGGAGGTTTTGTAATGCGTCCCATTTTTCTCTGTCAAGGGATAAGAATATTTTGATAATAGTGAAATTCTGACCACATCACAACATGTATTTCTGGTGTTGAAACAAGACAATTAAATGGCTTTGGAAAAGACTTGAATAGTTTTCAAACTACCCATGTATAATAACAGGAAAAGTGTATAGACAAAGAAGTCGATAGGGAGCAAAAATAAACGCAGTGTAAGCTTAGCACCAGAGATTTCAGGTCATGAGGAGCTCTGTAGTGAGCCACACAGTTAAATAAATACAATCTAAATACATAAAGCTTAGCGCATTCACTTACTTTAAAATATTTAAAATAAATACGTGAAGCATAGTGTATTTGTTGGTTAATGAGGCAAAGTAACAGGAAAGATGACTCTGAAAAATATAGATATTAACTTATGAAGTGTGAGGGCATCTCTAATATGTTAATAACATGGAAATATAATAATCCATCATTACCATGCTGAATGAACTTTCCAAGGGTTCATTTCTTTACTTTTCTGTAGAGAGGTGGCTGTCAGGTTCCATTTTCTGAAGTTTTCAAATGTTATTTCTCTCTTTCTTTTTCTCTCTTTCAACATGAAAGGAAGAGCTAAGAGAAATGTCCCCCAAAGTGTCTTGAATTTGCAGCAATTTTATCAAATACAAAAAGAAAAACTTGAAATATTGTTATCAGGTCAATTTTCCATTTATCAAAATTTCCTTTCTTGACAAACACAATTCATTGGTCATTTTAAGTTTTAAGGAAAGTGCTATATTTAATGGCTCATTCACATTTTTATTGTTTGAAGTTGTCCATGTTTTGTTGATTGCATATTCTTTCTCTTCAGCAAAATGGCATTACATCAATGAAGAACATGGGATCCCTTGGGCTAACACCACACTAAATGTAACCTAACACTCTTAGATGCTGGATCTGTAATGTGAGTAGGACATATACTACACAGCATGAGATAAAGTTTAAACACTTCAGTGTTCAACTATAGGATCTCAGAACAATTTAGAGCACTGAGATTGCCTAGGAACAAACATTTTCATGAATTCTTATTAATATAAGAATTTATATACTTTACATCAATTTATTTTTATTTATGTTTAATTGGCAAATAGTATTGTATATATTTATGCGGTACAACATGATGTTTTGGATATATATGTAGACAATATGGAATGACAGACTCAGGCTAATTAGCATATCTCATTTCCTCACATGCTTATCATTTTCGTGGTGACAGTACTTAAAATCTACTCTTTTAGCAGTTTTCAAGCACATAGTACGTTGCTGTTAACTATTATCACTGTGTCCTGAACTTATTTCTCTAGTCTAACTGAAATTTTTAAATTAACTTCTTTTCTATCTTCTTGTCTTTACTTGGAAGCCAACTTTTTTTTTCCTTGGATTTTAAATTAAGTGTGGCATGCTAATCTGAGGTCCATTTTGCAAGTTCTTGAAAACAGATTACCCAAGGAAACAACAACCATATTCCCCAATGTCTTATGATGTAACCAATGAAATGACACTCATGGGAGGAGAGGGAAGAGGTAAAAACTTGGTTTTGGACCTCTGCTCATGCAATTTTGCTCTGTGGTGGGGACTCTTTACTCTTTGGCTTTCCAGTGTTACTGTGTCTATTCTTTTATATGCTAAGGAAATTGTAGGAAAGTAAGAAAGAAAAAAAAAACCTTTTTTTTTTGGAGACAGAATCTTGCCCTATCCCCCAGGCTGGAGTGCAGTGGCGTGATTTCAGCTCACTGCAGCTTCCACCTCCCAGGTTCAAGCAATTCTCCTGCCTCAGCCTCCCAAGTAGCTGGGACTACAGGTGCCTGCCACAATGCATGGCTACTTTTGTATTTTTTTGGTAGAGATGGGATTTCACCATGCTGGCCAGGTTGGTCTCGACATCCTTGACCTCGGTTGATCCACCCATTTCAGCCTCCCAAAGTGCTGGGATTACAGGCGTGAGCCACTGTGCCCAGCTTGTTTGTTTTTTAAATCAGCACATCAGTCACTCCCCTCTAAGGATGAGGAACTTCACACTGGAGCAAGATGATCAGAGAAAAATGAATCTGCTTTGCCACCTAGTTGCCACCTAGTTTGGGGGGAATTGATGGAGCACACTCTTTTGAGGGACACATGATCTCTTTCTCAGTAGTAACTTGCTAATGCTGTACTGACTTTGAGCTTGTCTGGAAATAGCAAGAGTGTCCTCTGAATGTCTTATGGACACAGTGAATCAGCTTTACGTCAAAATAAAATAAAAAAGAAATGCATTGTGGCTTACTCCATAATACAATCTTAAGTGCATTTAAAGGCACACACATGGAGTCTTTCTGTCTAAAAAACAGCATTATATTTACATCCTGCCACCTATCCCAGAGGGATTGACTAACAGTTGGAAAACTCTAATGATATCCTTTAATTTTTTCCTTAATATGGGAATACAGTGTTTAATCTTTGTAACTTTTTATGGTAGTTTTAATCTGAAATGGTTTAGTGTTTTTTCAATGTATTTCTCTTAGCTTAGGTTGAGTGCATGGTGCCGCATTATCATGCTTTATTACTTAAAACTCACATCTCCCTCCCAGTAATTTAAACCATTCAAGTGTTTTTTGATAGTTTTCATATTCCCATTTCATGTTTGCACAGCCAAGTAACACATGTGAAATTTCTTGAATCTTTCCATACAAAATAAATCCTCCATTGCCTTAATTATTCCTAGTAGTGCTCTCTGAACTTTACCAGCCTTGTTTGGCAGAATTATGGTTAGAAAGTTGAATCCAGGCTGTCAGTAGCAAAGTGTTTGCCATGCTATTATCCTTGGCAACCGCAGGCCTGCTCCAGGCTACAAAACAGCTCAGTGCTTACCCCCTTTCCCCTGCTTTCTACTGGCATACAAATTCCAGCTGTGGTCAGCTGGTGAGCTCTGAGCTACAGGGACAGCGTGGCACATGTTTTCAGCTTGACTCAGGGATCATGTCATGTTGGGACAGTGAACTTTCAGATGGGAGCCAATAACACCCATGGTTGTTTTCACCTCCTGACCGGAATATCTCAATTTAATTCAATCATTTGAACATCAATGAGGGTGACCGGAAAAAAATTTCCTATCAGTGCACTAAAATAAAAGCAATTCCAAGATGTTTCCTTTTCCATTGCACATTTTCAGCACTTTGATTTTCCTGGTAAAATGCTCCTTGCATGTGCTATATTCCCAGATTAGGAGAAGATGATACCCAAGGGAGAAGAGATAAAAATGTACATAGATGATTTTGCACCATGACACTGTGGTGAAGGCTTTCAAGGATGCTTTAACGATGCTATGTGCCATGGTTTTTAAAGTCACTATTAAGTTATTTGTTTGCATATCTTCTGTTTCCTCTTAAAAAGCCTTTAAATAAATAAAAGAGGCGAAATTGTACAAATTTTGTCTTTTACTGGGTACTTTCTTTTGCTATGTGTTTATGAGTGAAGAGAGACGGGGAATATACAGAATATTGGGTGGTATATTTAAGATACTTGTTCATTTTAAGATTTAGGCTTGCAATTTATATGTGCCTAATTTGTCTGCTTTGGGAGCTCAAAGGCCAAGTTTCTACTCCAATTCCGCCTCAATATTACTTAATTTGAAGTGTTAAAAATTATGTATGTGTGAGTGTGTGCATTTCTGTGTTCAGCTATCTGCCTTTATTAGTTTTCTAGTCCTGCTGTATGTAACACATCACTATAGCCTTACCAGCTTAAACACATAGGTCCAAAGTCTGACACTGGTCATGTTACTGGCAACAGGTACTTCGATTTGAGGCAAACAGAGTTCTCTCAGACAAGTCTTCATGGGAACTTCTGCTCAGGCATAAGAGAGAGAGCAAGAGAGAAAGAGAGAGAATTCCCTGACTACACTAAAAGAGCTGTAGTGCTTTTTTCTTTTTCTTTTTTTTTATACTTTAAGTTCTGGGGTACATATGCAGAACGTGCAGGTTTGTTACATATTTATACATGTGCCATGGTGGTTTGCTGCATCCATCACCCCATCATTTACATTAGGTATTTCTCCTAATGCTATCGCTCCTCTAGCCTCCCACCCCACAACAAGCCCTGGTGTGAAGTGTGTGATGTTCCCCTCCCTGTGTCCATGTGTTTTCATTGTTCAACTCTCACTTATGAGTGAGAACATGCAGCGTTTGGTTTTCTGTTCTTGTGTCAGTTTGCTGAGAATGAGGGTTTCTAGCTTCATCCATACACCTGCAAAGGACATTAACTCATCTTTTTTATGGCTGCATAGTATTCCATGGTGTATACATGTTTAAGACTTTTTAATTAGGCAAAGCATGAGAGTTGACAAGCAAGTTGGGCTGGGTAAAACCATGAAGGGTAGATAGAGTGCAGGCTAGCATTATCTGGTTGCAATGGTTGAATAATGAACCACTTGGTGGTCTGGCCAGGGCAATAAGGCTGTGTTCCTTCCTAAGGTGGGACCCTCTTCAACCTTGGTTATCTCCTAAGGCCAGTTCCTGGAATTATTTAAGTAAAGGCATGTTTACTTAAACGGTGATGTAAATGAGATAGTGGTGTGAGTTCTGTGATCAGTGAACATGCATAAAAGACTGCTCTAGTGAAGGTGACTTGAAGCCTAGCTCTGTCTCCACTCTGCCTCACTTTCTCTGGATTAAAATTGAGGTATCAGGAGAGTGGGGTTGTTTACCAAAGAAAGTGGGAAAGGATGAAGCTATTGATGGAATTCAGTTTCTTATAGTTTTAGCCATGAGGTTCTCATCTTCTTGTACTCCTTGTACAGCTGGGAACTGGCCATATTTCCTAGAATCCTCTTCCCAGTCCTTGTTTGTGGCCACCTCTTATCTAGAACCAGCAGAGGCATGTGGAAGTTGAATGCTTCTCATATTTGGAAGCACTGTGACTTCCCCTTCTTTCTTCCTCTTTCACCACATCTCTCTGACACCAGGCAGGGAAAATTCCCTGCTTTGAAGGCCTCATGTGACTAGATTGTGTTTCTGCAGATAATCAGGAAAAAATTCCCTACTTTAAAGTCAGTAACCTAAAAATTACCCTATATTAAAATCTGTGACCTAAAATTATATTTGCAGTCACTTTTTTGTTATTGTTGTTTTTTGTCTCCCTTTCTGTCTGTCTGTCTTTCTTTCTTTCTTTCTTTTTCTTTCTTTCTTTCTTTTTCCTTCTTTCTTTTTGCCTTGTACTATAAGCAGCTATTTACAGGTTCTAGGGATTTGGTCATAGATTGTTTTGTCGTGGCTCTTGGGGAGAGGGGGCACTATTTAGCCTAAGACTTTCCGGCATCCTCTTTCTCTCTCACACTCTCTTTCTCTGAAACATGGCCTCAAGAACAAGAAAAAAGAGAAGATGCTGAGTCAAAAAAAACAAACAAACAAACAACAAAAAAAACTAACTTCAAAATTCTTTCACCTACCAGCAGCTCACTAATTATCCAGCTGGTAATTTGATAATGGGAATTTTCTTCATCCTTTCAAAGATTTGTTCTATTTCTTTGTTTACCTCATCTGGTAATTGTAAAATTGATGATATAGTCAGGTGTCTGCATCTAGTCCTATGCTGGCATATAACAGGGAAGCGTGCATTTTTAATCCAGTTTTATTTTAGAGGAACTATTGCACATCCTGTTTCTTATCAAAAGCTGCTTTATGGCAGTTACCCCAGGTCACTGAGACCAAGCGAGGGCTGTCATTCTCAGAGGGAGAGACGGAGGGGAGTGATACAGGGCAGGGCCTGCAGGCAAAGGAAGCAGAAAACTGTCCTCTGTAAGCTCAGCACTTGAGAAACAGCTGGATGCATTAATTTAACCTTTGTCATCCCTGGCATTGAAAAAGCACATCCAGTTTACACAGAAAGGATTCCCAAGTTGAACTTTCTCAAATTTATGGTGAAAAACACTAGGCAACTGCTTTGAATTGAAGCATGTCCCTGATTGCTATCCATTTGACTCTCATGTGCTTAATAAGAGATCTCTGGAAACATTAAGTGCTATTCAAGAAGAAGCAAAAATAAAGCAGAATGACCAAAAAAAAAAAAAAAAACACAAAACAAAAAGAGAGAGCAATAACCTGCATTGTAATAGGAGAAAATTTTATCTTTTATCTGTTTTCTTCTAATCTTGCTTAGAGGTGAAAGAGAAAAATATTTGAGTAAATATAATGCATTCCTTAAAGAAACCAAAAAGATTCAGATATCCTCTGAAAGCTGGTTGCCCATCTTCTTATTAGACCATGACTGAAAATTTGCCCAATTGGATATATCCCACCCTCTGGCTAGAACGTGGCATTTACATTGTATAAATAAACTGACATGTGTATATAGCTCTGGTAGGGGGAACCACGGACAGTGGAGCACATACTGTCCTTGAGTTCATCTCATGTGTCCTCAGTCAGTATCAGTCAAAGATGAATGTTCATTTAATTAGGAAATTTTATCTGCCTTTAAAAGCCTTGGCAACTGTAAATGAGGGGAAATCTAAGATTAGTAATATATGCTAACAAACTATTCTTTTTTAAAATTGTGTCAGATTTTCCTGTTTTCCAGAGCAGGATTTCAGTTTTCTTTAATAAAGTTTATTCTTAGCTTATAAAAAAATAGGCTTAATCTAAAACCCTAATCATGAAGTACTATGTTCAGATTATAGGAAAATTAAAATATATTGAAACAAAACATCAGGAAGTAAACATGCTAGCCTTATTTTATGTCACTTAACAAATCTGGGCAGGGCATCTCTGAAAAAAGGCAGCAGCCCATCAGGGACTTAAAATAAAGCCCCACCTAACTGTGACAGATCACCTGTGAAAAGGGTCAGCTGTGAGTTTCACTGCAACAGACTTAAATGTCCCTGTTTAGCTGCTCTGAAGGGAAGCAATGGAGCTCCCATCACAACACTTGAGCTCTGATAAGAGACAGACTGCCTCCTCAAGTGGCTCCCTGAATCCTGTATATCCAAAGGAACACCTGATTCAGGAGACCTCTGGCTGACATCTGGCAGGTACCCTTAAGCGACGAAGCTACCAGAGGAAGGAAAAGTCAGCAATCCCTGCTGTTTTGCAGCCCCCACAGGTGATTCCCAGGCAATCAGGGTCTGAAGTGGACCTCCAGCAGTCTTGCAGCCGAGAGGCCTGTGAAAAGACTAAAAAACAGAAAGAGCTTCAGCATCAACAGAAAGGATGTCCACTTAACGACCCCATCTGAAAGTCATCAACTTCAAAGACCAAAGGTAGATAAATCCAGGAAGATGGGGTGAAATCAGTGCAAAAAGGATGAAATCACCAAAGACCACAATGCCTCTCCTCCTTCAAGGG
The DNA here is from genome assembly GCF_030222135.1 of Aotus nancymaae. Taxonomy (NCBI): domain Eukaryota; kingdom Metazoa; phylum Chordata; class Mammalia; order Primates; family Aotidae; genus Aotus; species Aotus nancymaae. Next base: position 30,972,600 of record NW_026988435.1, read on the forward strand.
ATCACGACTCCTCACCAGCAAGGTAACAAAATGGGATGGAGAATGAGTTTGAGGAATTGATTGATAGAAGCAGGCTTTAGAAGGTGGGTAATAACAAACTTATTTGAGCCAAAGGAACATATTCTAACACAACAGAAAAAAACTAAGAAACTTGAAAAAAGGTTAGATGAAATGCTAACTAGAATAACCAGCTTAGAGAGGAACATAAATGTCTTCATGGAGCTGAAAAACACAACATGAGGATTTCATGAGGCATACACAAGTTTCAATAGCCAAATCGGTCAATCAGAAAAAAGGATATCAGAGATTGAAGATCAACTCAATGAAATAAATGAGAAGGCAAGATTAGAGAAAAAAGAGTGAAAGGAAATGAACAAAGCCTCCAAGAAATATGGGATTATGTGAAAAGACTTAATCTATAATTGGTCAGTGTACCTGAATGTGATGGGGTGAATGAATCCAATCTAGAACACACTCTTCAGGATATTATCCAGGAGAACTTCTCCAATCTAGCAAGGCAGGCCAACACTCAAATCCAGGAAATACAGAGAACACCACAAAGATATTCCTTAAGAAGAGCAACCCCAAGGCACATAATTGTCAGATTCGCCAGGATTGAAATGAAGGAAAAATGCTAAGGGCAGCCAGAGAGAAAGGTCAGGTTACCTACAAAGGGAAGCCCATCAGACTCACAGGGGATCTCTTAGCAGAAACCCTACAAGCCAGAAGAGAGTGGGGGCCAATATTCAACATCCTTAAAGAAAAGAATTTTCAACCCAGACACCAGGCCTTATACTAACAGCACCCCTGGTATTCGTGACTTCAGTCTTAGACTGGGAATTATGCGGTCAGTTTCTGGTTCTCAGGCCTTTGAACTCTGACAGAATTACACCACCAGCTTTCCTGGTTGTCCAGTTTGCTGATGATAGATTGTGAACTTTTTGACCTCCATAATCATGTGAGCCAATTCCCATAGTCAGTCTCCTCTCTCTATCTATATATATCCTATTGCTTCTGTTTCTCTGGAGAGCCCTGACTAATACAATATGTACACCAGCTTGTTCCGTATTTATTCACTTTGCACAGTTCATGCTGAACAGAGCCTCTTTAACTCTCGTGTGGAAGAATTTCAAAGTGCTTAATGATTTACAAAAAATGCATTGTGCTGACATTACAGTGGCCAAAATTTTTCCCAGTTCTCATAGATTCAAGGCCAAGAAAATCTCACTGGTGTGATTAGAAATGAAAGGAAATTTTTAGGATCACTAAATAGTTTAAGAGGTATAGACCTGCTGGATTGCCATTGCCCCTGTGAGTCATATTTCTATAATTAGGTCAGCATGCCATTCTAAAAAAATGGAGACAACTCAAATAAAGTAAAATAGAGGCTTGAGGAAAGTTGGCTTGTGCGAAACACCAACTCACATGATTTTAATGTTCACACTATAAAGTAAATCAGTGTTTACACAAGCTGTAGGGAAAATCGTTAAATAACCACTCTAAAGAAGGAAATCTAGACATGCAATTATGTGTGCCATTACTGAAGGGTTTAACCAGGGACCCAATCTGGGGGTCTTAAAGAGAGGTGAAAAACAGAATTCTCTAAGAATCAAACACACAGACTAGAAACATTCTGTTCCCATTTGTATTAATTATGACTTTTTTGGTTTCAATCAACAGATTATTCTTATAGCTTGTTTAACCACTGTAGGGGATATGGTGTAACAACATAAGGGTGCAACACAAGGATACAGATGAAGCTGGACTTCGAAAGAGATTTAAATCAGTGGCTAAGGTTAAAAGTTAAAATGTAAAATAGACATACATGAGTGCATCTATGAATTAGACAGATTAGACAGATGAATTAATGAGCTTTCTATTTGTTAGACTGAAAATATAAACGTGAGTATCTGTAAAGCCATAAAACTGTACAAGATTAACTCAGGATAGTATTTAGATAAAGAATAAAAATGGTTCAGTTTTGTGTGTTGTGGCCCTCCATCTTTTCCAGCTCAGAAAAAGGAAAATAATCTTACAAAGGAGATGGAGAAAGATAAGTAGGCAAGATAGGAGGAAGGCTGAGAGGCTGAGATTTCCTGAACAACAAATGCAAAAAGTTTTCAAGAAGACAGAAGTGATAAATGCTAGCAACTACTGTGTGGAAGTAGAGTTAATTGGGAAGAGTTTTGGGGTTAACAAGATAGAAATTTGTTAAAATTTCAACAACCACATTTTCAGTGACATGAGGGACATGAAAACCTGGCTGAGGGCTTTTTTCTCTTTTATTCTTTTCTTTTTTTGAAATGGAGTTTTGTTCTTGTTACCCAGGCTGGAGTGCAATGGCGCGATCTCCGCTCACCGCAACTCCGCCTCCTGGGTTCAGGCAATTCTCCTGCCTCAGCCTCCTGAGTAGCTGGGATTACAGGCACGCGCCACCATGCCCAGCTAATTTTTTGCATTAGTAGAGACGGGGTTTCACCATGTTGACCAGGATGGTCTCGATCTCTTGACCTCGTGATCCACCCGCCTCGGCCTCCCAAAGTGCTGGGATTACAGGAGTGAGCCACTGGGCCCAGCCCTGGCTGGGGGCTTTAAATAAAATAGAAGTGGTGGCAGTCAAATATTAATTATTAATTCTTTTGAGGATTTTTACTACAAGAATGGGAGTTAGGTAATAGATGGAGAGAGATGTGGAACCAAGGGAATGTTTGTTTTTGATTTGGGTTGTTGTTGCTCTTGCTTTGTTTATTATTTTTATTTTTAATAGAGAAGTAATGAGTATCTGTATGCTGTTAGAAATGATCCAACATAAATAAAAACCTAATTATGGAAGAAAGAGATCATTGCAAGTGTAAAGTTCTTAAGTTGATGAAAAGGTAAAGAATAGAAGAAAACGAGTGAGGAGTGAAAATGGGTCTGAGTTAGGAACAGGGAAGTGCTTTAAAAAAAAAAGAGCAACAATGAATGTAGGAACAGAAATGTAATCAAAGTTAAAAGAGAAATAGAAGCTGTTCCACAGAGAAAACAATGAAAGAGAAAGAGAAAAGGAGAGATAAAAATGGAGAGAGGAACATGTTAAAAAGAGCACTTCATTTTCCTGTTTAAACCTGCTCTACTCACTCTTTCCCATCTCAGTGAAAAACTTTGCTATTCACTGAGGTATGAAGCCGTAAAATTAAAGTCAATCTTTCCTGACTTTACACATCCAATTCATCAGCATATCCTTCTTGAATTATCTTCCAGATATCTCAAATTTCCATAATGATCACCATTTCTCAGCTATCTCTGTAGTCTCAGCAACCAACACCTTTAACCTGATTACTGCAATAATTCTTCAAAAGACTTAGATGATGTCACTCCTACCCCTTTACAACTCTATCGTCTACACAATACATGAAACAGTGCTTTACAAATGCAATTCAGATTATATCATTCTAGAGTTCAAAATTTGGAGAGGTTTACAATCATCCTTTGAATAAATTCCAAACTCCTTAGCATGGTGTCAAGGCCTAGCATTATCTGGCATTTTCCTACCTGTTTGAACCAACTTTTTACTTTGCTCCTCTGATCAGTCCCTTTCTGTGATGCTCTAACACACGATTTCTGCCTCAGGACCTTTGCAATGCTGTTCCTTATACCTAAGATGCTTTTCACCTGGCTGTCTGCATTATTACTTCCTTTATATAATCCATGTCTCAATTTAAATGTCATCTCTTATGGAGGCTTATCTGAACCAGCTTTCCACAGTATTCTTATTTCCCTAGACATGTGCTATCGTAACACCCTCGTTTATTGCCTTCATAATCCAGATCACATTGTATACTTATTTTGTGTTTAAATTCTCATTTTCTCTATCCTCCATAGCTGTATAAATTCAGTGAGGTCTGGGACTACTCCTTTACAAAGGCTTCCCAATTTAATACAAAGTAGATACATAGACATGTTGGTTGAAAGAGGAAAGGATGAAAAGAGAAAGGAAGAAAGGAGAAAAAAAAGAAATTAGTTTGAATATTTTCAAGGGTGACATATTCATATATATTTAAGTTGATTTGAATTTTGAAAGCCAAAACTCATTTGGAATTCTAATGAAAATAAACTTCATAACCATGCTGAATAGTTGAAAACTCAAGGTGAAATATGACACTGGCTTTCTTGAGACTAATACTGTTTTTGAGGAAATTTTTTAAAAATTATGAATCAAAATAAATTTTAGAAAAAACTTTATATACATAAGTGTTTTTAGAAAAAAACATGTAGGTGTAAAAGGTAATAAAATTAAAGTACTTTGACTCATGTTACTCTTGTTCTTAAATTCCTTCAGTGACAGTAAAACCAGCAAATGCTTGAAACTCTCTAACATTAAGTAGTTTATTGTGTGTTTTTAGCAGCTTTATCTCTAGTCACATGTATCTTTTTTGTGATCTAATCTTGGATAATTAAACTCTCTTCTGACTGCTATTTCCTTCTTACCAATCCATGATTAGTTTATCTAGCTCATTTTTACCTCAAAACTAATTCATATATCACTTCTACCTGTAACTTTTACCAACTGGACTCCCTTCTAGTCTAGAAATGAGACTTTGCACTTGGCTCCCAAGGTGTGGTGTGTAGAACACCCTCAGCGTGTAGCCTTCTCCTCTCCTCCCTCTCCTCTTTCTCAGTTCCTCTTTCTTCAGGATAGAGATGCTGATATGGTTGTTCAGACTTCAGGACATGTGGCTGGAGCCTATTCAGACAAGTCTGTACCCCCTTCCCAAGACAGCCACCTCTTTTTTTCTGCATTTACAAGCTTCATACTCTATTTTTTCAAAATTGTCAATGGTAGCCTTGTGGTTATGAACATGGGGAAAAGAAGCATGGCTAGGATTGGGGACTTATGTCATGTACTGTGATGTAATTTCTAGAATAATTTTACATAGGGCATTCTTTAACAACTCAATTAATGTGCTCATTTACTAACTTTCCTATGCATGTGCTTCAAATATCCAAGGAATAAAGGGGAAAACATAATTGTCAGAGGTGTTTAGGTGTTCAGAGTTAGATGTTTAAGTCTTATGGACTAATATTACTTTTACTAATTTACTGTATTGTATCAGTATTCCCTTGAGAGTCACCATTTTTCTTACATTATTTGTCCTTGTAATTCCAAAGTCCACAACTGAACTAAGTTATGCGAGGAACTCAATACGGTTTGGTTGAATGAAAGACTGGTTGAATGAAAACATGACAATGTTCCATGTATTCTATATGTAGATGTTTTAAAATAGTACTATTTACTTATTTACTTGTGTGGTTAATTTGTTTTATGACTTCATGATCTTCTCTTTAGCTGAATCCTTTCAAGAGAATTTCCTTTTAGACTTTACAGCTGAATGTATTGAAGGCATCTGAAACCACTTCTGAGTTTAATAATGGCCGACGGAACTTGCACAGGCAAGCGTATGTTCTTCGATAATTTTAAATGTGATGCTTAAACATGCTAAAAGTAGTTAAATTGTTTTCTAGTTACATGTTTTTTGCTTAGGAAGGTTTTATGCTTTTGTTAAACTTCCAAAGCAAAGGCACAACTGTGTTGTCTGGTTTAGGGGAGATAAATTCCAGCTCTTTGCTCCTTCATTTTGTTATCTATACTATAAACAAATGGTATAACCTATTTCATATAATGATTTCAAGGATTAGATTATATTATTAAATAACACAATATTTAGTATTATTAGGTAATATTCTTACCATAGTTCCCTGAATATACTAAAACATAAAGCTTGTCATTGGCCAGTCATAAACTGGCCAATTAGCAGCTTGATAATAAAAAAGAAGTAGATACTCTAATTATCTGTAAATATAGATTTAAAAATTTTTATTATGAGTCAATATAAATTCGATAAATGTATTGGGAATGAAATATATATAGGCAAAGATTTAATTCTATCTGAAATCTGAACATTAGCCCCATTGATATGCACAGGAGACAGAGAAATACTGTGTAGAAGAGAGCGGTTCCCCAGCAAAGGCCCTATCCTCAAGCCTGAAGACCTGGGCTCTAAATGAGGACAGGCATTCCTGTTTTCACGCCCAAAAAGTTTCCTTTTGGCTTGCCATACGCCCATCCTGCACCCATATAAACCCCAAACCCCAGGCTCCAGAAGCAGACCAGCGAGCCAGCACATCAGCAGATGGATGGACAGTGGAATGATGCGGCCGAGAAAGAGAGAAGAGGAGGAACATTTGAATTCCGAGAGGAGTTCCACTGGGGGTGGCTGCTGGATGGCCCATCTTCTCAGTCCATTCCCTACCTTCCAGCTCCTCACTCATCTATTCAGCTGAAAGCCCCTCCATCACTCAATAAAATCTCACATCCATCTTTCAAACCATGTGTGACCTAATTTTTCCTGGGACACTGGGCAAGAGCTTGGGATACTGAAAGCTGTCACACTGGCCCTCTGCCCTTTCAAAAAAACAGAGGGTCCACTGAGCTGATTAACTCTCAAGCTATCTGTGGACAGCAAAGCTGAAAGAGCTTTCGGGATGTAGGCACTCACTCCTAGACAGTACCTAGTACCTCAGGGCTGCAGCCCAAAACACTCGCCCCTGGCCTCTGTACCTGCCTGTCTGCATGCTCCCGCTCCCACCAAGGGTTTAAGCAGAGGATGACTAAATATGCCAGCCACAGCCCAGTCCTTCAAAGGGGAACTCTCCCACTTCACTATCTTCTGAAATGCAAATTTAACATGCAGCTCCTTCAGCTCTCAATCTTTCTCCCATGTCTTTTACTCTATGCAACCCTAAGAAAGACATTTTAATGTTTAAGGGAAGAACTCAATAAAGGAATCTATAATTTATTTAAGATAAATGTATTTTTACACATAAGACTTAAAAACCCCATATCTGTGTCATATATACCACTTTAAACTGACATAATGTACTTTAGTTCATTTATAGAGAACATCTGTGTGAAATGAGAGTAATGATAATTATTTCCAATCTTAAACTGCTTCTTCTGATAACAATAGCCTCTTATTAGTGAAAGTTAATAGATGGATTTACGAAGCCCACAAAATCTTATGAAATCGGTTTTCCTTTACCTAATCTAAATCTGACTGAGGTTGTAGTGTAAATGTCATTTTTATAGAGCATACCCATGTACTGCCCTACCTTCAACCCTTTTATTTTATTTTTAACTTTATTTTTATTTTTTCCAACTTTATTGAAATGCAATTCATAATTTTCTAATATATTTAAGGTGTACAACGTGATGATTTGATATATGAAAAATTATAAAATGATTACTACAATCAAGTTAATCACCACCTCCATTACTTCACTTAGTTACCATTTGAGTATTTGTGTATGTGTTTGTGTGCATGTGTGGTAAGGACACTTAAGATCTATTCTCTCAGCAAATTTTTATAAAGTGGTTTTTTGCAGGTTTACCTCTCCTCTCCTTCCATTCTGTTCTGCTATGTAACTCTTCCACACACTCATGCTGTGTCTAGTTGGTGGAAGAAGTTTCCTTAAGACTATCCTAGACTTGTCAAATTTTATGGTCATTTTTCTTCAAATTTTACTTTTGGCTCTTGATTGCCAACTGGACTCCATAAGCATGATTAATATTTAGATGGGTTTTTTGATCCTTCATCAACTAGGATTCTAATGTTGACTGGCGTTTGTTACAGCCTATAAAGCAATTTTGATCCAAGCTTAGAATCTTAGGTGTAAAATAAATCTAAAATATGTAACTGTCGGGCTTTGCATTATCAAGTTATGTTACACAACAAAATAGCAGCTTCTAATATTTCATGTAAAACAGAACTTCCACTCTGCTAATCTCAAGAAATATGTTTACTTCTCTCTTATCTTCAAAAAGTCTGAGGATGCTAGGAATGCTTATTTATTTCAAATAATTAGTATGACTACTGTCTTATAGACAAGAGATTGGAAAGTCAGAAAAGCCCAAGAGTTTCGCTCTTGTTACCCAGGCTGGAGTGCAATGGCGCGATCTTGGCTCACCGCAACTCCACCTTCTGGGTTCAGGCAATTCTCCTGCCTCAGCCTCCCGAGTAGCTGGGATTACAGGCACGTGCCACCACGCACAGCTAATTTTTTTGTATTTTTAGTAGAGACGGGGTTTCACCATGTTGACCAGGATGGTCTCCATCTCTTGACCTTGTGATCCACCCTCCTCGGCCTCCCAAAGTGCTGGGATTACAGGCGTGAGCCACCGCACCCGGCCCCAAGAACCTTATTCTTATTTGACTTCTGTGACTTACATAGAGTTCCTGCTGAAACCCAAAAATACAGCAGTTCTGTGTTATACCTCTTGTGTCAACTGTTTGATGTGAGCCTATAGATTCATCCTGGATGCATTCTTTTCTGCTTGTTTGTTTAATCTGAGAATGATAATCTTGTTACATAGTCCAAGATAGCTTAAAAGCCAGTCTTGATTTCAAGCAACAGCATGGACAAAGGTTGGGATGGGAGGTAGAGAACAGACCCTTCCTTCAGATGATAAGGTATTAAAGTTGCACACATCAATTCTTCTGACATCTAAATGTCCATAACTTAGTTGCAGGGTGTATTAGTCAGGGTTCTCAAGAGGGCCAGGACTAATAGATTAGATGCATAAATGAAGGGGAGTTTATTAAGGAGTATTGACTCACAGGATCACCAGGTGAAATCCCACAATAGGCCATCTGCAAGCTGAGAAGCAAGGAAGCCAGTCCGAGTTCCAAAACTTCAAAAGCAGAAAAACTGACAGTGCAGCCTTCGGTCTGTGGCGGAAGGCCTGCGTGTTCCTAGAAAACCATTGGTGTAGGTCCAAGAGTCCAAAGGCTGAAGAACTTGGAGTCCAATGTTCAAAGGCAGAAAGCATCCAGCATGCGATGGCCAGAAGACTCACCCAGTCTGCTCTTTCCATTCCTGCTTGACTGGGGGTGAGTCTGCCTCTCCCAGTCCACTGACTCAAATGGTAACCTCCTTTGGCAACAACCTCACAGACACACCCAGGAACAAGGATTTGCATCCTTCACTCCAATCAAGTTGACACTCAATATTAACCACCACAAGTTTGGAACTGAGAATGGGTCTTTATTTTGTGTGGCCAAGGGCTATTTTAAGAATAGTTTATTAGCATTAAGGAAACCAGGAGAAGAGCTACTGGGATATGACTATTCCTGCCATTATCCACTTCTCTGTTCACTTCCCATAAATTCATTATATCATTCTTCCAATTATAAAATATGCACCCCATCCTCCACGAGAGACCACTCATAAGTTCTATGCAACTGCTCAATAAGAGTGCCCAGTATTTTACAATGATGCTGAGTGGAATCATAGCCAGTACCCAGAAACCTAAAATACAAGTGATTTTTAAGCCCTTTCTTCTAGTAAAAAGCCAATATCCAAAAGGAGAGTAATCCCAAGATAGCGGAACTTAACCTCCTGTTTAGTAAAGGAGAGTCCAGATAAGGAAGGCTCACTAAAGCCATAGCAATTATCAAATGCAGCTGGGCAGGAACTGAGACAGCTCCACGTGGCAGCAGAGTAAGTTATTGCTCTCACTAACTTTCTGTTCTTAGTGGAATCGTGACCCTGAAAAAAGACATGTTGAAATTCTACATTCCAGTACATCAGAATGTGTGGCCTTATTTGGAAGTGAAGTGATTGAAGATTTAATAAATTAAGACAAGGTCACACTGGAATAGAGGAGGCCCATAATCTAATATAACTGGTGTCATCAGAAGAGGAAAGGAACACAGACAAGGGACACAGGGAGAATGCCATGGGGAGATGGAGGAGTAGAGTGATATACCACTGATTTATCAAGGAAAACCAAAGATTCCAGCCCAGTAAAGCATCAGAGGCTGGAAAGGGGAAAGAGAGGATTTTCCTACTGGTTTCAGAGCGAGCATCGTCCTGATGGCACCTTGATTTTAGACTTCCAGACTCCAGGACTGTGGGACAATACATTTCCGTTTTTTCGAGCCACCCATTTTATATACTTTGTTACAGCAGTGGGAGCTTCCTTTGTATTCTTCAATCTCCATGGCCACATCTGAAGTCAGTTTTGGGAAGTATGTACTTGTAAGGGAAGCCCAATTTTTATAGCATGCTTCCTCGCAGATCAAAGGCAGGGAATCAAGAGCTATCTTGGAAATTGTATTACCACACGTTATGGCCACTACAGTAGTGATTTCAATGACAGGCAGGGAGGATGCAGATTTTGCAGGCTGTTCATCCCTGTTATGACACAGAAAAACTATTTCATAAAATCAATAAACAACAATGGGATAATAAAATTTTTAATAAAATGATTGTTGACAAGTGTTCACTGAAACAGCAGCATTAATAGCAATACTAATTAAGTATTAATAATATCAATGCATTTTGGATGTTTTTGGACATTTTCCACAAATTTCTATGAGAAAGATAAATAGGAGCTCAATTAGCCTACATGTAGACATAACAAAAACCCTGATTCTGATAAGGAAGGTGTTCGCTGTGTGCAACCTGAAATACAAGCTGACTGGGAAGTCAGTTATTTGCAGGCTGGCAAATTTAATATCCAACAATTTCTGTATCTCAAACTAAAGCAAGTAAAATAGAAATAAGAGGTTTAGCAAAGAAAATTTGGCCTCACATTTTCTCAGTGTATCTCTGCTTTTGCTACACTGTTTTAGTGGGCTCACTCTCTTTATTCCTTTATTGAGACTCCTCCTCTAAAAACTGATGTGATTCCTTGCATCTTGCTTACAATAATTAGTTTTACTTGCAACTATGTCCTATCTTGCTTCAATCACCAGTTTTCCCTTCTTTACCGGATCATTCAATTTGCAAATGTGCTACCATATCTTCTATCTTCTTTTAAAGCATAGATTTAATGTTAAAAAAGCAAACAAACCCACAAATCTACCATGATCTCATATTTATCTTCACCTACCATCCCATTTCTATCTTTCTCTTTATATCATAAGTCTCAACAATAGCGAAATAATTTATATGTATCCTCTCCCCTTCACTTCTGTACTCTTTGACCTTATTTCAGTCAGGTTTTGGCATCTACCACTGTCTTTAAACTACTTTTTTCATGGTCATGAATGATATCAAAGTTGCCAAATTCAATGGCCAATTCTCAGTCTCCCTGTTACTTTCCCAAATCAGTATATTTTGACAGAGTTAATCATCCTCCAGAAGTAATTGCCAAGTGCTATTTCTTTAAAAGCCTTTACATTGATAAATTCCACATGTGTTTTCCCAGTTTTTGTTTTTCCCATGACTGTAAAAGCCAATGCTTCTGATATAATTCCGCTTGGATACTTAGTAATCATAACAATCTTAGCCAGTCTAAAAGATAATTCTTAATTCTCAGCACACCACAAAATAGAAGAAATGAGAACAAAAATAAAATTATCTTCTTTTCCCAAGAGGTATGTATTAGTCAGGATTCTCCAGAGAAACAGAAGCAATAGGGGTGGATAGGTAGGTAGGTAGGTAGGCAGGAAGATACATAGATAGATAGATACCTATATATATACATAGATAGATACATAGATACCTTGTAGGAAAATCTAAGTACCTGTCACATGACCAGGAAAAATTAGGCTTGCAGACACGTTAAAGGATAAGGGGGATGGAATTTCATGGGCAAAAAGGAGAAAGGAAAACAACACAGCAAAATGAGAGAGGGGTTCCTGTCGACAGGCCCTCATCTCACAGATTGAATCCCAGATTCTCATACAGGAAGAGGAGGGGCCGGGCTCCTTCCTGCTGCAAATAGCACAACTTCCAGTGGCTCCACCGTGTTCTCCCAGTGCACAGGGGGGTTGGAGGTTCTCCGCGGACCCCTTTATGCTTGGTTGTCAGAGAGAGAGAAAGAGAGAGAGAGAGAATTATTATAAGGAATTGCCTTATGTGATTCTGGAGGCTGAGAAGTCTTAAAATTTTCAGTGAGCAAGCTACAGATGGCAGCAGAGCCAATGGTATAGTTCCAGTCTGAGCCCAAAGGCTTGAGAACCAGAAAAGCTGATGGTGTGGTTCTAGTCTGAACCTAAAGGCCTGAGAACCAAGAGAGACAATGGTGTAAGTGCCAGGCTGGGAGCTGGAAAGCTTAAGACACGAGAAAACCAAATGCTTTAGTTTTAGTCTGGAGGCAGAAAAACATCAATGTCTCAGATGAAGTGGATGGGCAAACAGACTTCCCCCTTACTCAGCACTTTTGTTCTATTCAGGCCTTCAGTTCACTGGATGAGGCCCATCCACCGTAGGGAGAACAATCTGCTTTACCCACTTAATTGTTTCTACTGATTCAAATGTTAATCTTCATAGAAAAATTTGCACAGACACACTCAGAATTATGTTTGACCAACTGTCTGGGCATGCCATGGTCCACTCAAATTGATACCTTAAATTAACTATTGGGGTATATCATATCACAGAAAATGGCACCATGAAGCTCCCAGGTGTTCAGATCAAAACAAGTTAACCTTGACGCCTCTTTTTGTACTCCTTACATGCAATCCCGTAGAAATCCTGGTATCTCTATCTTCAAAACAGATCCATTATCCAACTTCTTATATCATCTCCACTGTTATTATTTTAGTCCAAACTGAGACCATCGTTCATATTGGCTGCTGAAATAGCTTTCTAACTCAGCTTTATGCTTCAACTCTTGTCCCTCTAGAATTTATTCTCACTGTAACAAAGTTCTTCTAAAATACAAAGCAGACCATTTCACTTCCAAGAATGTAATCCTTCATTGGCCTTCCTTAATATTAGAAAGAAAATACAAAATACGTATGCTGATTTACAAGGCTCTCTACGCTCTAACCTCTGGCTACCCTCCGATCAAACCTCTGGCTACCCTCCGATCACATTTCCATTTACCATCCCCTCTGCTGACTATACTCTAGCTGGAGTCCTGTCTCTTTCTTAAACAGAGTTTTCCCTGAGGTCATTTTCACTGAGACAGTCAAATGGCAGGATGCTTTCATTCATTCAGATTTCTACTCAAATATCACTTCCTCAAGGCGACCGTTTATGACCATCTCTCCAACTTATATCACCATCACTTCCTCCCGTTTTATATTTATTCAGAACACTTAATAATGCTTGACTGTTTATCACACATTTCTTAGTTATTGTCAAGCCCAGCTATTAAAATCTAAGCACAAAAACAAAATCTGTCACTGTTATCAATGCTGTGTGTGTGTGTCTGTGTGTATGTGTGTGTGTGTGTGTGCATGTGTGTGTTTTAACTCAATGCTTTATTTTTTTTCCCCTTTATCTGGCCTATATCAAAACTACTCCAATCACCTTCATAAACTGCAATACCTGTAAACCATAAAGTCAAGTCCATTTATATCACAGATGACTCCCTAAAGCTTAGACAATACTGAAAATGCATACATAGAAACGTTTAAGATATGCATACTAAGAAATATGGATATAACAGCTCCATCTGAGTCCAGCCATTAATAAATATCTTGTGAACCATTCTCAATAATTTAGAAAGATATTTGTTTTAAAGTAATGGTCTTATAATGACCATTTGAATACTTTTTTCAAAGCAGAGGGCTGCTGCAAGATGACTGTCTCCAACATTAGAAACACAATATTTCACATGATAGATGTTTCAGTGAAATAATAAAGTTAAAGTACTATTCTCTCACTCACAGTTAGAAAATCCAACAGTTCTCAGCTCACAATACATCTAACAGCCCCAGTTTCCCCTAAATCCCATCCCATAAATCTCAATGATAACATTAGCTGCCTTGGTCTGAGTCCAGCTTCAGACTTTGAGTAACTGGAAACATTATGGGAGTAGTTACACATCTTTATTCCCCCACTGTATACCCAGCTCCTAGAAAAATGCCTGAATGCAGTCAGGGCTCAGAAATCACAAAGACTTCTTCCCTTACTCATTCATCTCAGCTAAACTGGAAATATCTTACCTCTTCCTCCAACCAGAACTTCTTTGGTGAGCAATAACCTACTAACCCAGAAGCTTGAGGGTAAAACAGAGCTAATACTACTGGACGTCAAGTCCAGAACTTTGATAGCAGTGGCTTTATTAGTGTAAGAGCTGTAACATGCTACTGTATGTGTGTAAGTGGGTAAGAGACAGGCAATGAAAGCCACATTCATTGAACTTAACTATAGGAGGCTGTATATCTTGTGCCTTGAGGTTATGCCTGTTAATTTCTGAGGTTCACCTTGTTACCCTAATCTTAAAAGGACATGGCATTTCAAATTTGAGCAACGACCCAAGGATAAGCCCTCACAATCTTTTGCCATCAGGAATAATGACATGGGAAAGGATGAACAATATAAACCAATATGGTTGAAACAAGTCTCCTGTTTTTTGTTATAAGCTGTTTTGAATACTGACAAATTCATTATTTTTATACAATTATAGTATCTTAACGTATTGTTAATGTTTGCTAATTTTACTGTTTAGTAAATCTTCTATTCATTTCACCTCCTAGCCTCCAGTTACCCTTCACCCTGGGAGTGAAGGTTAGAGAATAGCAAGGAGCAACAACTAATTTAGAGGAAACCCTTAGCCACTTCCTATGTAACCATTCAATTAGCAAAGAAACACCAGCTTTAACGTCATCATTTGTGCCTTGACCCAGTGACTGCCCATTAAACAGAGGAAGGGCAAAGCCTATCAGTAGCTTAGCAACCAGCACATTTTCCTTCCCACTTAAGGTGAGCCTCTATTCAGCAGTAATTCCGGCCCAATTGACGTTCATCTGGCTGAGCAGTTTCCTTCCTTTACTGAAATAGGAAGATCCTACAATTATATGCTTCCCCACGGTTGAGAAGTCAGGGATTAGACTCATAAAAGGCAAATCTTAGCCAATTGGATGAATATCAAGAATAGAGAACAATTCCCAAATTAGAGAGTCTATAAAATACCATCTAATTACTACCTTTTTTACTTTTTGTGATCTTATAGCCTATTTGCCTCTTTTTCTAGATTGCTTTACTAAATTCTCTGGTGGGAATGAGGCAGATATATGAAAGAAAAGCAATTGATATGCATGAATTTAATCTCACAAAACTGAGTTTGTTTATCAGAGCAGAAAAGATATCCTTAGGGATAATTTTATTCACAACACCATGAGTAAAGTAAATTTCAAGGCAACATTTGAGGGTAAATGAACTATCCTAAAAGGTCTATCAAGGACCATTATCCTTGAAAATGTTAGCAACAACATAGGTTTCAAGGAGGTTCTACAACAGGGTAAAGCAACGTTTACTTTGGTAAACAATTTTTAAGTAATTTTTACTTTGGTAAATAAATAGTACTTTGAAAAATATTAATGTAACTTGGGTTTGAAAAATGCTGTATTGAATGTGAGGTTTTTTTTAATCTCATGGACAGTAAAATGCTATTTTCTAAATCAGATGAAAATATGCTTCTTACTAAATAATATATTTTAAAAGCAACATAATTTATTTTGGAATCGTGCTATGATCTTAAATACATTCTAAATTCAGGCAAAATTAAAAATTATTTATTCTAGTAACAGGACAAATTAAATATTTCTGTGTAATAGTGATTTGTATGCATGCAAATGGATATAAATTTAACTAAATCTCCATAATGTAACATTGTCAATTTTTTCTAAAACTTGTAACCTTTTTAGGTTCTGATTCTAGGAACTGGTAATTGCCTTTGTGCTTACAAATAAAATATTTGGGATATGTGAACAGTGGTTAACTGTCCGTTGTGAATTATTATTGTTCAAAATAGGAGTAAATTAAAATTATTTTAATGATATATTTTTTCATCAGAAATAAGTCTTTAATGTTGATGTTTCATTCTTTATTGCTACAGAAATGGTACCTTAGTTTGTTAAAGTTTTTCTACCAGATGAAGCATATACAGTAGTTAGTACACGGTCAGATGGTTTAACCTCAAATTCTGTTTCTTTGTTTTCTGCCAAGATCTGAAACAATAGAAGTAGAACATGAGAAAGAGTGAAAAAGGAAGAGGTCAGTGTTGGTCATAACTTTAAACAGCTGGGACTCAGTCTGTTGCCACCATAAAGTTGCATGAGGAAGGGAAAAGAGGGACTTTTTGTCACTGGATTTCATCCTCCATTGGTCAAGGGTATCCCCAATGTTCATTTTTCCACATTATGAGGCTTGTTTAAGCCCCGCCTGTACTGAGACATCAACCACCACCTGCTAAAGTCTGACCTGCAGACCCGGATTTAAAGATGGATGAATGAATGCACTCTCACACTATTGCAGTGATACAAGTGAGCTAGGAATGCCATTGGCTGCTTTCAGAGGGCGAATGTAACCAATTGACCAAGCCTCTCTGTCCATCCATACATTTATTCATAACAAAGGTTCTAAGTCAATAGGCTTATGTATGATTAACATGGTTAAAAGAGTGGTTTTATGAATGATAAAAGGCTTAGGTTCTGGGCCCAGAGTAAACACTCTTAACAGGTAATTCCCCTTTGATCTCCCCCTGAGAGGACCATCCAGCACAAAGTTTACAGGACTAAACAGAGTAGAGACAAAGGTACATGGGGTGAACAGATTTAGACTGGGAAAGCTTCTTATAGTCCCTATCTCTTTCCTAGTTATGGACCAGCTGGCCACCTTCTGCCTGCCCTAATAAAACATTTTGGCCTTCCAAAAGGTTTGAGACTATAATCTATACGTTCCCTAATATTTTCCGTAGTATTTTGTTAGCCACCCCAAGTGAATATCAACACTGTACCAGGCAGATTTCTCTCAGAAAAGCCCAAGAAAAAGGCTAAGAGATTCTTGGCAGAGCTGAAGCAAGATGCCGTTAGGTTCAGCTCTGTGAAGCTGATTATACAGCTGGAGGAGCCGTGAGCTGAGAAGACTTCACGGTAAACGTAAGAGATGTCCTAGAGAGTGCATCTTTGCTTGGATTTCCTCCTAACGAGCTCCATTAGGTCAAATTCATGAGAGAAACTTCAAGAGCTTGGACCAGATGTAATCTGCTCTAAAGCCTTCACACTGAAGAGTAAGTGAAGTAAGTTTCAGTCTCCTGTGCAGCCACTGGTACTGATCATTGCTTTCATCCCCTCCTCTCTCCGCTTTTCCTTCAATATCTCCCTCACCTTTGAACAGCACTGGAGGATGCCCAGATTGTTTGCTTAGTCAGATAATTCCAAGCTTCATCCTCAAAGGATCTAAGGTCTTAGTTGCTTTATATTTTTTAAGCTGTGGTTGCTGCAATTACACTCTTACAACTAGTGCTGACAATACAAGCACCATGAAACGAACGCCCTTGTGAATCTCTCATGTTCAGAAAGTAGACCTTCTTACCCTCCTTTGTAGCAGCAACCTCGGCTCCTATATTCAAGCTGAATTACCCCTTAACAGTATAATAACTCTTCATTTTGCCTGCTCATTTGCTGCAAAAGCACAAAGTAACTAGGTTATACTTTCTGGTTGAGTGGTTCCTCTTCTGCGTGAAACAGGTGCTCTTAAGCAGGACAAATTGGTCTTTTTATACATATCAGTGTTGCCAGGCTATGGTCCTCAGTTATTCAACCGAAGACTAATCTAGGTGTTTCTGGGAAGGTATTTTATAGAGGTGATTAAAGTATATAATTAGCTGACTATAACTAAGTGGGTTTCCCTAGATCATCTGAGTGGGCCTGATTTAATAGTTGAAAGGTCTTCAGAGCAGAGCTGTAGTATCTCTGGAGAATAAGAGCTTCTGCGGCCGGGCGCGGTGGCTCACGCCTGTAATCCCTGCACTTTGGGAGGCCGAGGCGGGTGGATCACGAGGCCAAGAGATCGAGACCATCCTGGTCAACAAGGTGAAACCCTGTCTCTACTAAAAATACAAAAATTAGCTGGGCATGGTGGTGCGTGCCTGTAGTCCCAGCTACTCAGGAGGCTGAGGCAGGAGAATTGCTTGAACCCAGGAGTTGGAGGTTGCGGTGAGCCGAGATCGTGCCATTGCACTCCAGCCTGGGTAACAAGAGCGAAACTCCGTCTCAAAAAAAAAAAAAAAAAGAGATTCTGCATGATGATAGCAGCTTCAGACTGTGCCCAAGACTTGTATCCTCCCTTTCCTGATGGCCTGCCCTATGGATTTTGGACTTTGGGAGTTGCTTAACTATATCCTATAACCACACAACATGCAAGCCAATTCCTTAAAAAAAAAATTCCTCTTTAACCCCTGTAAGTACTGCTTCTTCTACTACATCTGTTTCTTTGATTGAATAATCTTGACCCAGTAGTTTCTGTCTCTTTCTGTCTCTGAATTACCTATTGCCTTGTACATTGTTTTAAAGTGACAAGCTTGGTCAAATTTGTGATTTGTTGCAATTTGTACTTAGAGCTCCTTCATATGCTCTATAAATACTATTGACATTAATTTCTTTTAAAACCACATATTTTGATCTGTATCAAATTTTCATAAATTCTTGCTGCGATATTAGTTGGAAATTTAACAGACAACAGATATGATATTAACTAAAAGAATGTCAATGTAACTAAGAAACTGACCAAGAGCCATGCTTCTAAGGAATGCAACCAAAATGAGCAGATGACAAGTGACAGGTCTGATATTTTTATATTACCTATTTCTTTTGCACAGACTCAATAAGGAATTAATTAAATATCCTTATAGCACTTGAAACTAAAATTGAATGTATTAAAATCAACATGTTCCATGAGGTAAATATTTTCTACTGAAATATGGTCAGCTACTATGAAAACCTAATGATTTATCTTCTAAGACTCATAATTAAAGAATAAGTCTCAAACCAATGGTATTGCAATGAACAAATATTTATAAATTCTAGGTCACTGAGTGATAGAAGACACAGTATCTTAAATTTAGTTAATTGATTTAACACGATCAAGTCATTTGTAAGTGGATACCAATATTAATGGATATCCTTTATTAAACCCTAATCCTACTCTTATTTAATGTATATTTATATTTATTAAGTGTAGCTATATACTTAGCATACATATATATGCTAATATATAATTTATAAATTATATATCTTTATATCTATACCTATTATCTCCCATGAAGTTGAACTAATCTCAGAGAACTGAGTCAATATCTGTATTTGTCAGTATGAATTCCTGTATGCTACAGTAACAAACAGTTCTCCATATATTGGGCAGAAGTTAATATTTTGCTCATGCCACACATCCCATGCTCATTAGCAGTTGCCTCTGCTCACAGAGGGCAGACATTAGCACCTCCAGTTTGCCTGATGGAGGCTCTACCATCTTGATCACATGGTTTCATGGCAGTGTGCCACCTCATAGCTCATTATCTTGTAACTATACCATCTTCAACATGTGGCCTTGGAATGATCTCAATAAGCTAAGAGAGAAAAGGGAGAATTGTGTATAAACTTTTTTACTTCACCTCCAATGTGTAACATATTACTCTTGCTCACATTTTATTAAGTAGGAATAATCATGTGACCCTAACCAAGGTGACGGGAAAACAATAATGGTAGGTAATCAGAGTGCTTGTTGAGTACCCCTTTCTTCACTACAGTTCACTCTTACAGTCTCCAATGTACTTCCTTTTCTCTCTTCTTCTTACATGCAGAGATCACTCAACTTCTCCCGAAGAGGTATACCCAAAAGTCTCATGCACTCTATTTTCTACTCAAATGAACTTCAGAGATGTGTGGCATATTAATAAATAAAAATATATAGTCAAGAGTCAAAGTAACTGACTACATTATTTTGATGTCTGTCAAAAGATAGAAAACACAATAACAACTATTAGAATCCTAGATATGTTATGAATACATGAAAATATTTATAGAGTTATACAGGTTGTAATGAGTAATTTCTAAGCCTGAAAATTGTGTCAACTTGAAGGTTTGAAATATCATTATTTAAAAAGTTATGGTTAATGAAGAGTGAAATACATCAATAATTCCAGGACATAAGATCAAAATATTAATATAGGAAGAGAGAAAAGAAATAATTTGGTGTAAATAAGAAGTCACTCTAAGTTTCTTAGGGTTATTTGATGACTGGGAGCTAAGGTAATACATACATTTATCTACTTAATTTGGTTTGCCATTCTTCCACCACTTGTTGACTTATTATAAATATAGAATTCCTAGCACATTAAGGTACTATGTGATATTTTTGTGTCTTTTCTTTGTCTGTATTAGTCATAGTTCTCCAGAGAGATAGAACATAGGATATACATAAATAGATATATAAAAGGAGATTTATTAGGGAGAAATTGAATCACATAACTATAGAGATTGAGAATTGACTCATATAATTATGAAAGCTGAGAAATTCCACAATAGGCCATCTGTGAGCTGTAGTACCAGGGAAGCTGGTTGTATTGCCTAATCCGAAATGGAAGGCTTGAGAACTCTCGGTTTGAAGCCAATGTCCCAAGGGCCCTGGTGACCGCTTGTGCCAGGCCTGGGGTCCAAAAGTCAGAGAACTTGAAGTTCTGATTTCTAAAGGCTGAAGAGCATTCAGGCTCTGGAAGGAAAAATAATTCCTCCTCCCTCCACTTCTTTTTTTGTTCCACCCAGGCCCCTTGCCAACCGGATGGTGCCACCTACGTTGAGGGTGAATCTTCTCCACTAAGTCCACAAACTCAAATGTCAATCCCCTCTAAAACATCCTCATAGACACAACCAGAAATAATTCTTTATCAACCATTTGGCATCCCTCATCATAGTATCTCAACAGTTGAAATGGAATAGATGGCTAAATTAACAATTTTTTCCTATACACTTTACTTGATGAAATACATGAGCTGTTCAATAGTCATTTTTGCCTTTGGGGTTCCTTTACGATTGAAAATGGATGAAGAATAGCAGGATGCATAGTGAGTAATATTTAAATTAGTGAAATAAATACAGTTAATATTGAATCATCTTGCTGTTCTTGTAGACCCTACTTGGAAACAGTGCAATGTAATAAAAAGTGCACGTAACCCAACTGCTTTAATTTTTACTTTAGAATGAAAAAGTATTAATCTGTCAATGAATAAAAATAATCAATTCAAACTATTGAAGATAATACAAATGCAAGACACATTAATGTTTTCAAAGTATTAAAAACCAGTGAATAAAACAAAAATATATATAAGTTGTATGCATTTCTCAATCAAAATTAAACATCTTTGTCAATTATCATCACAAATAAATGTGAGGGCTACAAACAAATTTACTATGTGGAAGTACCTCTGAAACATCATTTAGGCAGAATTAGAATTCAGTAAATGCTAAATTTGAATGTATTATTTTGTCTGGAAATTACATGGAAATTCCTCAGCATGCTAATCATTTCTATCTCTTATAAAAGTAAATTTACTTAATAAAGTCTGTGCTTCAGTTGTAGACACCAATCTTTTATTAGGCATATGGAACTAAAGTTTAGACAATGTCCTGTGGGACCCAGTTAACTCTCTCCAATACCAGCTCATGTTGCTATCCTTCTTACACATGATGTGACAAATGAATGCCAATGGCTACAAGGGCATGTGAATAGAATTTACATTCCAACATAGAATTAAGCCTTAGGTTGAAATCCTCTGAGAAGTAAATGCTGATCACTTCGTTTCTGTCCCCTATGGCACCAAACTTTTAAATTTAGCAATTTGGTAGAACTAGCTTAGTTTCTGTATGATGTCAACCTCAGAAAGTTACCTTGAGCAGGGGCAAAATGTTTCTTAACTTGGAAATTTATGAGCATGTTTAAGCATATCTGAGAAAGATTAATTCCCCCATTTGATTAAAATAAAAAACAGCAAACAAACAAAAATTTCTAGATAAATACAATATACGTTCATGTGTGGATACACATACACATATACCCACATATTACACATATACCTTCCTATACACATAGATATAAACATTCAAATATAAAGAATAAATAAATTTCTTATATTGTATTAAAGCATCTTATAAAGCCATAGAGTGTGAGGAATAAAACAGTCTATGTATTTGACTGGTAGAGATCCTCGTCTGTGGGTTTCATTTATTCCTATCCCACAAAATCTTGTCTGTAGCGTATGCTAGAATTACGTTTTTTCCCTCCCTCCCTCCCTCTTTTCTCCCTCCCTCCATCCCTCTCTTTTTTCTTCCTCCTTCCCTCACTCTCCTTTTTTCTTCCTTCCCTCCCTTTTTTGTTTCATTCCTTTCCTCTCCTCTCTTTTCCTCTCCTCTTCTCCCTTCCCTTACTTTCCTTCCTTTTTTCTTTCCTCCCTGTCTCCCTTCTTCCTTACTTCTCCCCTCCTTTCCTTTCTTCTCTCGGTCTTTTTTTCTTGAGTGCCTTGTCACTAAGATATAGTCACTGCATATGTGTTTGTTCACAGAGTGGACCTGAAGTACCCGTCTCTCACAAACCTGAGCCCATAGGTTCTACCAAATCTGAAATGTGACAAATTTCTGCTCTTACTACCGCAGGCACTCTGAATTTTTCTCTGCTCTGACTGGAGCTTTATGCTCGGACAGTTACGTTCTCTGCCTCTCATTTGAAGGATATCTTATTAGAACAGCCACCCACTTTCTCATCTAAAGTATCATTAACTCAGGCCCTTGTTAGTTTCCTTCATGTTACTTCACAATCAGTCTTTATTTGCCTCTGTAGTTATTGCCTATTTAATCCATTAGAATTTGACTTTCAAGAGGACAGCGATCTTTTCTGCTTTTTATATAATTTTTCCCAGCACCTAACACCATCTGGCACACAATGGGAACTCAATAAATGATCTGTTAATAAATTGATTAGTATAATTGTTGATGTAACTTTATGCAGGGCTATTCAGTGAGCTGACCCACTCAGTGAGCTGCCCTTGTTTGTAAGTCATGCCTGATATTCTATGGGATGATTGTAAACTGTAAATCACAGGACAGTTTTCAGGGGGCAGGGTGTTTGGAACACAATATTAGTTAACGGTGGCCTCCAGTAGAGGTGGGTGTAACCCTAGGAAACAACTATTATTCAAAGGCAATTCTCTGAAGTCAAGATGTGTTGCATATCTTTCTCAGCATTCACAATGTAGGTCCAGCAAAAGGGATCTAGAAAGACAGCAACAATTCTTATCACCATCCATTCAGCTGAATCAATAACGTGATTCTAAGAGCAATATACTTTAACACATACTCCTTAATTGAATATCTTCAGGGTACTTTTGAGTGTGAGAACTTATGAAAGTTTTAACTAAACCAGATTGATAAGCATAAAATAAAAATAAATTAGTTTCTGATCTTCAGTAGTAAAATTGAGCTTAGTTTTATTTCATTTGATAATCTCACAACCCATTTGGAGGAAAGATTCCTGTTCATTAGTTAATAAATGTAACTCTGAAGGCTTGAAAGTTTACCCAAGAATTCTGAGATATTCTTAAGAAGTGATTTTTCTGTTGGAAACTTAGAATTGGCTACTTGGAACACTTTAGTTTGGCTAATGGCAAGGGACCCACTTCTTTGATGAAGTCATTCAGATCTGGATAGTGTCACCATGAAATAAAAGTGATTTCTCCAATTTTTTACTATGAGGAAACCTATCCTTTGGACATAATGTTCCCTTCCTTTGAAGAAACATAATTTAAATAGTGGAAAAGAAACTGCCACTCCTGAGTTGTTTAAAAATGCTTTAACACTTTATTTTAATTTCTGTATAAAATGTCTACGCTTTAAAAAAAATTAAGACCAAGGTAAGTGATGCTACTCTGTTGCTTTGGAGTTGGTGAGATGAAAGAGTTGCCTTTCATCTGGGAGCAAAAGATGAGCTTCCAAAATTAAACGACTTTTAATCTGCACTAAATATAAGAAAAGTAACTTTTCTTATATTTCTCTTTTGGTAGACAAATTTTTATCAAGCACATCTACTGTTTTGATTAAATGTGTCTGAAAACGCTCAAGTTATAGATGCCACAGGAGAAAAAACTGACAAAATAATATTGTTCCAAATACATTCTATGATTTTTGAAAACCAGAATCCTAGACCTTCAGAAGTAGGGAGTAGACATCAAGCAACATAGTCATTCACTTCTTATTGGGCTAAGCTTTCTTCTAGGGCAGCAAATTTTTATGCCTTTTGCTCTGAAGACCTCTTTACACTCTTCAAGAATGTAAAACACAAAAATGCACAAGCAACATATTTCAATATCAGGCTTAATGATGACATCATAGCATGTTGTCATCTCTGAAAACTCCACTCTACACTTGAAAGAGGATGATAATAAAAAGACAAATAATATTTTAGTATTATTAAGAAAATAAGTTTTGTCCCTATAGACCCATTTAAAGAGCCACAGGTATTCTAGTGTCATATTCATTTTACAAAGAAAGTCTAAGGGATTGACTAGGAGATGGGATTTGAGAGTTGTTCAATATTACATTCTTTTCCACTCAGTATGACAATACTATAATTGTTACAGAAGAAACTGAAGTATATTAGTTGGCAAATAATCTGAAAATAATTTAATACATTGTTATATCAAATGTATTTATTTGCCTTCTCCCAATATTAATATATTATATATTTTTTCTTGCATATTTCTAAATTTGTTTATAGTAAAGCAAACATAAAAGGCCACTTACCTAAATTTTAAAAAGATAATGTTATTATCCTATTTGAATAACTAATTTATATTTTTAATATAAAATATGAATTCTGAGCCATCTGTTTAAATACTACTATTTAAAGCTTTAAATTAAAACATACATACTACATTGAGTCTATATCTGCTTGTACTATCAGGATAATTTTCTGGAAGGTGTGACCTTTCAAATGTTTACTGTATTAATCATACAATTAAATGGTTGCCATTGAGTAGTTTTTGTAAAGAATTTGCATTCTAATTAATAATCCTGTATTAATCATACAATTAAATGATTGCCATTGAGTAGTTTTTGTAAAGAATTTGCATTCTAATTAATAATCAAATGACTCACCCCATTTTTTACAAGACAAATTGGAAAAGTAAATTTTCTATTGAGATTTGTATCTCCAGATGATCCAGATAATTACAGAAAAATTCAGAGACATTTTGAAATGTCTTTTTCTTAAGTAGAAGAGGTAGATTTAGATTTAATTTAGGACTAGGACTGAAAGTCTGAATTCAGACAATACTCATCCTTAGCCAGTATGTTACTCAGCAAATCCAGGTAACATGAAAGAAATGGAAATTCATTTGGCAGAGAGTTCAAAGGATATTTATTTAAGCCACAACAACAAAAAAATGTGGTAAATAGTTTCTAATGAAAATTATCATGAGAAGAATGTACCCAACATTTCCAACATAAGTGTTAACAAATATATTCCTTAAAGTCCTAGTCACAGACTGTTACAACTTAAATTTGAGTCACAACCAGGTACAGAAGATGAGAATTTGGAGGTCCAAAAACTACCTACTTTTAAGGTTTTGGGGTTTAATATTTTTAGATAAAACCAGTATCTATTTTGGAAATTATCTGAAAGAATCTAAGGCTTTGATACGTATTTCCTGAATATGTCAATTTAAGTTTATAGAAGTTGCAATGCAGTTGAATCTTTAATGAAACATGACACATAATTATTCTGAAAAAATTTGATATGTATTACTCCCATATTACATGTGTAATGGATGTTAGTTACAATCTAGCTAGAATCATATTGCTTTTAGAATTTACAAATCTCCTTGTCATACATTTTCATTGATACTCACATCTTCACTGAAATGTAGGAAAATGTAGGGAAAATCCAGTGAATTCCTATAGGTAATAGAGAAAAAGGACCCAGGTCTTCTGACTCTTAGTGTAATATTTTGCCATTGCACCATAGCTTTGTCTAGATGGAGTGACCAACATACCATTCTTTCTGGTTTCCTTATCCCCTTAGGAAATAAGAGATTAAATCTTGTTTAACTTCATTAGCAGCCTTATCAAAACCTGTAACCTAAGAAGTAAAAAAAAGAAAATCTCACAATTTCTCCCCTGAATATCTCGTTTATTCGCTAGTGAGTAAAATGTATTTTTGTAGCAACATTTTGTATTCCATAACCAGATATCAAAATTTAAAATTGAAAAAAAGAAAATGTGGTATAGATGTAAGATGGCATATCTTCACATTACAAGAAAACAAGTAAATAAAAATAAATCTACCAGAGTAACTCCTTGATAATAGGATAATAACAGAAACACAGTTTCAGCCAGGAGACTACGCCTTTCATTATGCCATACTTTCCTGGCTGAATTAAGAGTATTTCTCACCCCCAGGTGAGAGCCTGTCTAAGCTAGTTTAAGATTTTTATCATTCAAGAAAATTCCATTTGGAAGTGCGAATCTCTAGATAACTCAGAGACACCCATAATAAATTATCTTACAATGCAGGTAACCTTCCAAGACATTATTTAGTCCTCTGACAGACTGCTTTTATCAGTTTAAGCCATATGAAATTGCCGTTGTTTGGGGCTCAACCCAGTTTGATAATTTCATACGGTGCATCTCAAATTCATGTGTATAAGAAAGCAAGATACGTTAATTTAGAGTATGAGCTTTAGAGTCGAAGTATCTTTATTTACAGGGAAGCACTCACTCATACTAATTAGGGAAGGTTAATTAACTCTCAAATGGACATGATTATAGTTGAGGTAGGCCCCTTAGAGTTGCTGTGAGCATTACCTGAAACACAAATACAGAGCCTAGCATAGTACGGTATCAGATTGGTATTCAACAAATAATAGATACTATAGGGCTAATATTGTTGCTGAGGTCCTGCATTCTAACTTTGAACCCTATTTAGCTGTTGCACCCAGAAAGACCTCCTTTTCACTTCTGATAAACTTGGGCTGCACCTCCTTTTTGAGTATATTCGTGTCATGGTTAGCCATACAGCCTCTTCCATACATGGTTTTCTGGGATCATCTATCTGAGTGAGCTCCGTTAATGCTAGTAATAGAATTTGGCCATGAAACCTGTACCTATTAATGCCAAGAAATCTCTGTGACTTGGAGGATAGGGCATCTTTAGCACTTGGATATATTTACACTCAATTTTTTGAGTCATTCAGAGATTTCATTTTTAATTCATAGAAAGAGAATGTTTTAGTATTTATAATAAAATCAGGTACAAAATATAATAGGTATTACTTCCAATACTTCACTGCTATTTACTCTTGACTCCTGGCAATCAAGAATCTTTAATTTGTTACTCCACTTCCTCAGATATTCTTACTTTTAAAACAATTCCTGTGAACTCATAAGCAGCTATTACTTCTCTCAGCCATTGGCCTTTGCACATTTTTGCTTTTTCTGACCACTGTATGGCAGAGATTGCAAACTCCTTGAATTCGGGCTTTGCACTATTGACCTTTGCATGTGACTAGTACATAGACTTGCATATTACAAGAATCCCAACAATGTATTATAAATAGAGCCGATTGGAAAATTCAAATGATAAGCAGGTAATTACAAAAATGTGTTTGCAAAGTTATAGTTGGAAATTGGAACACTTGAAGTGTCCTTGTTTGAATTTCTTTATTTTAATAGTGACACACAGATTGGACATGGTTTAAGGCTTGCAGAACAACCATGACTGCCTATTGATCCACACTGTAGCTAAAGTAATACTACCAGAAAAAAATTCTACCTTTGAGTCCCAGTGACACTTCAGTCCTCCTCCTATTTGATGTCAGACTCTCTTGCCTCTAAGTCATAACACTTTTGATGTGTGGGGATATGAAGTGTTGCTTGGGTTGCTGAGAATGAAGTTTGCAATGGCCAAGAAGACTTGGTTGTACTGAGGGAAGGCTTTTGCAAAAGGTAAATTCTTCAAGTTTTGATGTCCATGTTTGCATTTACCAGGGTCTGGACAAGATGGTAGCCACTAGCTACATAAGGCTATGTACATTAAAATTTCAATTAATTAAAAATTCAGTCCCTCGGCTATACTAAACATATTTCCAGTGCTTAATAGTCACATGAAGCTGACACCTAGCAAATTGGATAGCAGATATTTTCATCTCAGAATGTCTTATTGGACAGCACTAGTCCAAACAATTGATAGCAGAAGATCATTTGAGTGTAGAGAGGCAGGTTGTAATTTATAACTCATTATCAGGGAGGGTTAGTATAGGGCTGTCATGATCTCAGAAATGCCTTGACAATTTTCAGCTGTTGGATGCATTAACACACCTCTCCCACCTGGAAATGGAATTTCAGCTGTTTCCACTGATATGCACACACACGCGCACACACACACATTTACTTTTTTTCTTTAACAAGCAAACACAGATCTTTTTTTCTAAATTGCATGATTATCATTAAAATAATTATTCCTCATGTATTTTTTCTTTACATTTTCTCTGCAATATCTTGCTGATCAGATTATAGAATTTCCATTACATACAAAGTATTTTGTAGTTCTATCAACCAACTAACCAAAAAAACAAAAACAAGGACAATATTACAAGATAAAATTCAGATCTTTAGGTGATGTTTTTATTTAAAAGGCTGTTCGATCCTGGAAATATTGCATAACCAACTCATTATTATCTTGGCTTCTCAAGATGCAAGAATAAATTTTGACTTTTAGCAAATTTCCTCTCCTGTTATTAGCATGATCACTATGAGGAAAAACATATCACGATTTAAAATATTAAAATATGAAAAATAGAAAATTTGCCATTCTCCACTGAGAAAGTGGCGTAACAAATGGGTCAGTAGTGAAGACTTGAAAAACCCCTCCCCTTTTATTTTGCTCATATTTTTCATCTGTATATAGAACCTTTAAAATAAGAAGATATTGTGTCCTAGGAGTGACCTTACTGTTTGGGTAAATTACTTTCTTTCTATGAAAATACTAAAACATGCATATAAATAGGAATGTGAATAAGCTTGCAAGATATTACTGGCATTCTGCATTTTCCATAAAAAGTTATGTATACCTGAGGCTAAATGCCTGGTTATATCTCATCCTAAGGTTAATAGAACTTCATGAAATATTTAGACTTTCATAATATGGCTTTTACATAAATTTTCAAGACAGTATTTTTTGACCATTTAAATGTTTTTACCTAAGAGCAATCATCTGGCATTTGGTTTACAACATGAATTCTTTGTCCAGACCTCTCTTCAGAGTGGATGCCTCTGTCTTATTCCTGGTTGATTAGATATAGATCTCTCTGATCTGACCTCAGATAGCATCTATGCTTAGAGCTCTCCTCTCTCAAGAGTTGTGTCTTGATCATCAATCATCTTTGAAAATATTAATATAACAATGCCCAATTTAACTCAACTGACAGAACAGTCATCCAGGACACAACAAAAACAAATCAATAAATAACTAGACCAAAAGCTGAATACCCAGTTTGTTTTTCATGGTGGTAGTGGTGATGCTTAAATATATGTGTGTGTGTGTGTATGTACATATTTTGTCACATACATACACAAACACACACATGGATTTAACTGGATATCACATATCTCAAAAATTCAGTTAGGTCTAGCATTTCTCCCACCTAAGCCAACTAAATAAGATTTTTCTAAATATTTCCACTTACTGTTAAGAATTCCCTTTAGTTTAAATTATCTAGACATTAGAAAGAGGGAAGAAATAGTTTCTTTATTTTACTACAAAATAATTGTCCACCCTTCAAGTAGCATTAAAGCAAAAACATTTTAAAATATTCAATTTCTAAGGGATGCTGTGAATTTTTTGACCTTATCTCAACCCATCACAAATCCCTTTTTAAGCAATGATCTGGTAGACAGAATTCCAACATTTAAATGAACTGGGCCATTGCAGAAACTCAGCACCTTATAAAGCATTTCCTTCCTTCTTTTTCTCCTCTCTTCTTCCCTTCCTTCCTTATTTTCTTTTTCATTGATTAAATAATTAGAATTTTGGACCTATTACATTTTTTTCTTTAACAACCTCACAGATAGATACATCTATTTGTTAATTCTAAATCATTTTCTTTCTGGAGCAAAACAGATCTAGTGACTTTTCATGTAACTACTCTTAAAATGTACATATATGCACACAGATATAATTATATTTCTATATGTATATTTCTATTATGTTACATTTACATGTGTGAATATACGTATATTCACATATTACATATGTGTTAATATACGTATATTCACACATATGTAAATGTAACATAATAGAAATATACATATAGAAATATAATTATATTCTATAATTATAAATATATACTTATATTCACATATACATAAATGTATGTATAATGTATATATATAAAGTATATAATGGGATTTAAATACACATAAACATACACAGACACACACATATTTTTCCTCTCCTCTAAATATCACTTCCTACCCCAGATGATTAAAAAAAATCAATACCAATCTGACATTGTACCATGTGCCACCAGAGGGAATGAGTTCCCTGTGTTTGAATATTAAACAATATTGAACAAACATTAAATTCTGAACAACATTGAACCTTAGGAGGCTCAAGCCTCACATTAGGGTTTTAGGCAGAATATCATCATATTTTATTTAAATCCTAACTTTCCATAATTGTAAAATAATCAAGTAAAAGAATTTATCCACTTCCCCAACAACTAGAGATAAATTTACATAATTACTCTCAGTGTAATAAGGCATTTACTTAATAGGCTATTTCCAGGGGATTCATGAGATAATCTATGTAAAACATGTAGCACATTTCTTCATGTATAGTAAATGCTCAGTATTAGCTATTACTATAATTTTTATTAATTACTCTTGTATTATTATATATAAACTAAAGTCTAAGTAGTAGAGCTCTATGACACTTTCTAATTTATTTGTGTATCTGAAACGCATGTTATCATGATTTCTGAGTGTTGGGTTTTTTCTTGACTTGTTGAAATCGAATATGAATAGAAATGCAGTCATCTTACAGTAGGAGAAAATCATCCCAATTTTAATGATAGACAGCAGATGAATCACCTACTTAATGGCATGATCAAGCAGACCTAGAAATACCAGTCACTCCCATTGCAGCCCACAGATTTATCTGTTTATGGCTGGAAATAATTCATGCATTGTTTTTGAAATCACTCTATTACCACAAAATATCATTATTGACTAGACAGTCTAATCCCTCTCAATATGTGTGCCTTGGCTTGTATGGTAGGGAAAATAATATAAAATTGAATAAATAGTAATATTAAATCAAAGGAGCAGAAACAGAAATTCATTTCATGATTTTATCTGGTTAATACTAAACACTGGCATGGTCTTTACAAAATTGGGCTACTTATTTAATTTATACCCTTTAATAATAATTTATAAAAGATGTGAACCATTAATTTACATTTTAGAAACATTCTATTTGACATTGTATATTAACTTTCATTTATATGAATAATGAGGCCGGCACTGTCTGTGCACTCCCCTATTAAGTACTGTTCAAATGTAACATTCAGGCATGGGGACTCATTGCCTCTGGATATGGCCCACTCTATCTCTAAATAGTTCTAGCCATTAGACAACTGGGGCAAACCAAAGGGAGACAGATTTTGGAGTAATTTTGGGTAGTGTTTTCTATGTTCCAGAGATAGGACAGGAACAAATTGGAAAATATATTATGAAACGTGCACTATGCCCTGTCTCACTATCCAAGACTTATTGTAACCAGACAAATCTTGCCAGTTTCCTTTAAAATTGTTCTTCATCTGATCTATGTCAACTCTCATCCGCATTCTAGCAGTGCTCTTGTGAGTCAACTCTTTATTACCTCTCTTCCTCTTAAAGACCAATACTGAGAATAGCCCAGTAATCAGCTACACAGACTTTTAATTTGACTGCCTAATTTCTTGTTCTCTTTCTCTCTTAACCCTTGTGAGTGTAGCAACTTTCTTAAACTTCTCTGTTCCTCATCTATAAAGGAAAGATTGTGATAGCGTCCCCTTCTGGACTTGCTGTGAGATTTCAGTGAAATAATCTGCGAAGTGTCTAGCACAGTTTTTAGCACATGAAGAATACTCAGCTAATGCTTTGTATTATTAATGTTATTAATATTACAAATGTGACCAGTTTCAAGACTTGATATTCCCATAATATGGTGGTAATTAACAATAATTCTTCTAATGTGTTTAAAATGGGTTTGTTTTTGACAACAATATAATAGTGGTGACTTAAATTATGTCTATGTATATATATATATGTGTATATATATATGGTCCTTGTATACACACACATATACATATATGTGTATATGCATATAAAATACAGATGTAAATACATAATGTACCCCAAACACCCGAAACACTAGTAGTTAAAAAAACATTTTGAAACATATCACTAAGTATTTCTACCTTACCTAGATTTAGATTTCAAATAGAATCAGAAATTAACTTATGCAGTTGATAAACATTCATTGAGGAATTAATTGTAAAGTAGTATGTTTCTCCAACCAGAAAGTTTTTCTCATGCTATACATTCAATCAAATTGACAAGTGACTTTAATTTTACTTTCTCAAAGTCTCTTGAATTAATTCCTTCCTTTATTTCATCATAACTGTTGTGAGCTCAGCTTTTATTATATCTAACATGTAATCTAGGAAAACATGAAAATCAGTATTTCTGCTCCTTTCTCTTCAATTTATATCCAGGTCATTCCAAGCTACTAGAATATTTTTTCTTAAATGTCAGTTGGATGATTTATCACCCACTTGTCAAGAACACGCAAGGATTTGCTACTGCCAGCTTGTTACCCTCAGTCTGGCCTTCCTCAGACAGTCCAACTTATCTTTCCAGTGTCAGTCTCTCCTATTTTTTTTCAACATATACTTCAATCACTAGAATACATGTCTTCCTCACTATTCTTTAAAGACAATGTTCACTTTTGCGTGCATTTATTTGCTCACGTAGGCTAGAGTTTTCCTCCCACCTCATCTTCATTTTTTGCAACCCTTCCAAGTCTCATCTCAAACACCACTTCATCCATAAAGTCTCTCTGATCCTCCCATTCAACACAACCTTCTGAGACACGAAACTCCAATGAACTTTGTTTGAACTATTCTAGAGCCATTATCTTACACCATCTTGGATCCTAGTTATTCTTACACTTGTGTTATTAAACACAGATACTGGGTTCTGTTTTTCCTAGTCGCCCCTCACAATATTTAGCCAAGTTTCTCAAAAATCACATGAGCTCAAGAAATGTTTGTTAAGCTGGAGGTTTGATGGATCCTAAAATAGGCACTCATGTTACATTTTCTAAATTTATACTTTTAGAGAAAACAGATCCTACTGTTTTTCTCTGTTATAAAGGCAGACTGAGATAAACAAACACTTCAGAAGAGAAGTTTTGAAGAAATAACAGAAAAGCCTTTTGAGTGTACACCCATTTTGTAAATGATTTTGAAACGTCTTACTTTTTATATCTTATTGACATATCAAAATATCCAAAACACCATTTACCTCAGTTGCTTTAACACAGTTCCACAAAATATAAGAAGAAGAAAATGCGCAATTAAAAAGAAAAACAAAATTACTGTCCTGGTTGGTACTGCTTTGCTTGAAGAGCCAGTGAAGTTTTACTGAAGATTTTTTTCATGTTTGGTGAGTTTCACCAGTCACATAATCATAGCTTTAAACACATAACACAAACTAATGCGTGGAATTACTTGGGAATTCTTGGGACCTGCACACAGAAAATTTCCACATTAGAATTAGGCCGACTGACTGGAGATTTGGCTACAGTGGATAGCTATTGCTCATTCAGTAATCCTCAGTTGGCCTTCAAAGTAAGGACTCACTTGCCTTTTCAGGGCTGGGAAGAAAAGAGAGAAATCGTGGTTTCGTCAAGTGCTGCAGAAAATATCTAGTCTTTTCTCTTCCTCCACTGTTTAGAAAAGAGTGTATATTGAAACTTACTGAGATGAGGTTAAATATCAAGAAGACAGTCATCTCAATAATTTCTGTCTGATGCAAGAAGTAGAGCTTCAAAGGCTTTCTCAGTGGTAAAAAAATGATTTACTATCCCATTATAATTATTTTTCTGTTTTTCTATCAGTAAACTATAATCTTTGTTTGTTACTGAGTCAGTATAGACTGGTGCCTTAACACACACATTCTGTAAGGCACATCAGATTGACACCATTGACACCAGTAATGTTATTATGTAGGTGGGCATGGAGGAGTCAGTGGCTTCCGAGTCGTGGGAGGGGAGACTCTGCCTTCCATCCCCCATCTCCGCACAATATACACCCACAAGGTATATTTGGCAGTATCTGGAGGAAGTTGTAGTTGTTAGAGCTGAGGCAATGCTAATTACTTCTAGAAGGCAGAAGCCAGAGATGCTGCTAAGCATCTTACAATGCATAGTTACCCACCACAAGGAAATTTTAGGCCCCAGGTGTTAATAACACTACACAGAATTGTGATATAGAACAAGGATTTTAGAATTAGACTGTCCAAGTGCTCACCCCACCTAAACCTCCGGCTCTTTTCATTATTCCTGTGAAACTCTGGACAATGTATTCAACTTCCCAAAGCACCATTTTCAAAATCTAGAAAATCAGGAAAATTATATCCAAAAGTCTTTTTTGAAAACTGAATTGAATAATTAATTTTGTATTTAAAGCATATAGTATAATTCCTGGAACATAGTAAAAGTTCAGTAATGCCATTTTAAAATGACATATGCCATGGTCTGAATGATTGTGTTGCTCCAAAATTCATACACTGAAATTTTAACCCCTACAATGATAGCATTAGGAGGTGGGGCTTTTGGGAGCCAGAAAATTAGCTTAAAAGCAGCTTAAAGACAAGTGGTGGGGGTGGATCAAATGCGATTGGGTAATCTCATATGTAGGATTTGTGTCCTTATAAAGGAGGTCCCAGAGAGTTCCTTCTCCCTTTCCACCATGTGAGGAATAGCAAGAAGGGGTTGTCTATGAATCAAAAAGCAGATCCTCACCAGACATTGAATCTGCCAACACCTTCATCTGAGACTTCCCAGCCTCCAGAACAGTGAGAAATACATTTCTGTTATTCATAAGCTATCCAGTTTGTGGCATTTTTGTAGCAGTCTAAGTTAACTAAGACATTATGCTTTTAGATTATTTAGATATTTATGGTAGGATTTCTATAATTGCATATCTTGACATTGCATTCCCAGAATATAAATAATATGATATAATATAATTTAATTTATATGTATAATATAAAAATCAAAGTACCACACTCTCCTACCAAGGATAAATTTGAGCACTGCAAATCGTATTTGTCAGAAAAAAAGAGGCTTTTACTTGACCTATTCTGCTGGGTGACAGAGTTTGATCCTGTTTATTCCATGCCACTGGAATTAATCTGTAATCAAATTTGTGATGCCTAAACAGTGAAACTAAGCATCTCAATGACATGTTAGGTATCTATTTGCATGTATGACTGTACAACTTTCTTGATCCTCAGTACACACAACTAAAATGGGCTTTAATTTTCCCATAATTAAAATTAGATAAGTCTTTCTAACATTAAACTCAAAGATTATTTGTTTCTGAATTATTCCAGTATTTATCACAAGTCCCTCATCAGGTTACTTATAGGTGTATGTTTGCTGCTTGAACCCTGAAGCCTGCACAGTAAGCCAGGTCTATCTAGCTCAGCCGAAGAGCAAATGTCCTTGAGAGCCCAAATACCCCTGGGCATAGCTGGGAACACACCAAGGAAAACAGTCTCATTGCACAAACACAGCACATCATGAGCCAGATAATTAGCTTAAAAGTGGCTTAGACACAAGTGGCAGAACAGATCTCCAAAACTGTCCTGCTGTGTGCCAGTGCCCTGTATGAAAGTCCTAATAAACTCATCTACCAGTCAAGCTAGGCTTGTCTGACTCATGCTTTGGTCCCTGACCCCCTCTTGGTTTGCGGGGACATTCTTCTATGCAATTCCCAGTTTTTCCTGTAACCAGTTCTTAGTTTTGATTTACTCCAGTCTGACTCTTATGCTATCTGGTGTTTGATTTCAGTGAACAAATTCTATGAAAGGTAGATGCATATTCATCATTTTTAAGTAAATTTGTAAAATATAACTTTTGATTTTCAAGTTGAGTTAAAAGATGTAAAATTTAAAAGGACAAAAATGGCACAAATGCATGCAGCAACATATCTGAGCCTCCTGAAACAAAATCGAATAAAAATACGCATTCTCTACAATTTTGCATATTTCTCTGGCTTCCTTATCCTCTACTTCAGTGGCATAAAATTTTACTTAGCATCCACTGGGGTGCTCTTGGAACTAAATATCACAACCATTGCCAAAGTCCTTTCTTGTTTTCTAGGGCAGAACCAATGAGACATTTCTAAAGCTGCCTCCCTTCAAACTTCATTATGACCTTAGCTCTCTAGATGGGATTTAGCTCTCTGGAGGTACACTCTCTCACCTCACCTAACTCAGGCAACTTCGGCCCCAGTGTGGGCTCTTTCTGTTTTTGTTGTTAATATAGGAGGTAATTATCTGATATGATTGTCTCTGTTTCCCCACCCAGATCTCATCTTAAATTGTAGCTCCTGTAATTCCCATAGGTCCTGGGAGGGATCCAGTGGGAGATAACTGAATCATGTTGTGGTTTTCCCCACACTAGTCTCCTGGTAGTAAGTAAATCTTATGAGATCTGATAGTTATATAAGGGGTTGCTGTTTTTGCTTCTTCCTCATTCTCTCTTGCTGCCGCCATACAAGAAGTCCTTTCACCTTCTGCCGTGATTGTGAGGCCTCCCCAGCCACGTGGAACTGTGAGTCCATTAATCCTATTTTTCTTCCCAGTCTTGGGCATGTCTTTATCAGCAGCATGAAAACGGAGTAACATATTATCCTCGATCCAAAGTTTCGTCACATTCCGCAGCCAAAATTTTATGAGTAACACTCCTCTTTTCTGTTATCACTACATACATAATCCTGACACAGAGATCCACCGTTGTTTGAAATCATAGGAGAAATGTTTAATGTTTTGAACACTTAGAAAGAAAAGCTGTCAACATTTAATACATATATGTCCACAGAGTGTATAGAGCACTCAATCTGTATTGGGATGGATCGTTTAAAAAGTGAGAGGAAATCCTGGGCCCTGCTTTTGAAATCCAAAGCTTTAAATTCAGGTGATAGGACATGTATACCAATGCAACCTGAACGCTGATGTTACATGGTTGCTTCTTGTGGTAGTGAGAAGGTAGTTTCAAAACTGGGAACTGCTATCATAAGCATTATGATAATATAGGAAACCTACTATACAAGAACCCAAAATATGAGGTCATATATTCATGAGTGTCAATGACCAGAGGTTAATAAGAAAATAATTCACAGGCGAAGCTGGCTTTAGCAGAGAATTTATACATGGTTGAGGTAAGAAAGTTTGGAGCTGAAGGGCTCCTGTCCATGGTGGGGTTACTATTCTACCCCTACGGCAGCTTGGGATCTCCACCTACCCTGCCTGGGTAGATGCAACACGAAAGGTACAAAAATTAGAAACAGAGCTGGGTGAGATCTTGGTGTAGATGGGGAAACAAACTTTGATGTTTGAAGTTTAGAATATGGCTGGGAGTGGAAAGTAAACTGAAGGAAGCCATAGTGAAAAAGTGAAGTCGACTATTGACAAAGGAATGACCAGGAATTTTTGTTACATTTGTTGAAGATTTTTGTATTATACTGTGCCTGATACAATCAAAATGTTTAGAAGAAGGCTTCTAGATCTTGTGAGTTGACACTGTTTATACTGTCATTAAAAATATCTATTCCAACATACAGTTTAAGATAAAAGAAGAAAGTAGCTTGGACTATTTTAGAGTTTCTTCAAAAATGAGAAAAATATGAAGTCTCAGTTTCATATAAAGGGCACTGAAACACCAGAAATACACGTAGGTGAGTTGTGGGAAGTAGAAAAAATACAATCAAAGAAAATTCTTGAAGGATATTTTTGGGGGAAGTGGTGGTAACAAGATATTTTGTGTGATTTTCTAGCATCTGCAAAGTCCATTTACTCTCCTTAAATTCTCCTTTTGTTCTCCTTAAATTGACCTTTCTGTGTGTGTGAATCTAATCCTGGAAAATCAATTCACATGAAACCAATTCACAGAGTCTCTGGCTGAATGGAAGCTGTAACCAATAACAATTTTCCTACCTCTCAGGTTGAGCACATGCCTCATTCATTCCATAAAGGACCCTCTGTATGACAGGCCTGTTTTAGGCCTTTGGGATATGTAAATGTATGAACATGCAAAGCTAAAAAACAAGCATGCCAAAAAAAAAAGCAAAAAACAAAAAAGCCTTGACTTTATAAAGTTTGTGTGCTGGTAAGGGGTGGCCACACTAAACTACAAACAAGAATGTCCGGCCGGGCGCAGTGGCTCACTCCTGTAATCCCAGCACTTTGGGAGGCCGAGGCAGGCGGATCACAAGGTCAGGAGTTCGAGACCAGACTCGTCAACATGGTGAAACCCTGTCTCTACTAAAAATACAAAAATTAGTTACTGAGTGTGGTGGCAGGGCCCTGTAGTCCCAGCTACTCAGGAGGCTGAGACAGGAGAATCGATTGAACCCAGGAGACAGAGGTTGTAGTGAGCCGAGATTGCACCACTGCACTCCAGCCTGGGTGACAGAGAGAGACTCTGCCTCAAAAAAAAAAAAAAAAGTCAAATTATATAGCAACTTAAAAAATGATAAATACTGTGGAAAAATAGAAATGGCAAAGGAGATTGAGTACAAGGGCTGGAGAGGGGGTTGAAATTTCAAATGGGGTGGTCCCAATAGGTCTTATAGAGGTGATCTTTAAGTAAAACTTAGCACAGTTTATGGACTTGCCAAATATCTTTTAGCTGCATGGAATACATAGTGGAGAAAATAGTCTAAGACTCCAATGTTTATATTCTGGTTTGGGGGAGCAGTTGATAACAGTAAAGAATTACATAATGTATCAAGTAATGGGAATGTCAAGAAGATAGAGAGTGATCGAAATGAGGTGCTCTGTCTGGTAATGTGGACTGTGAGGCTTTTTATAGGGTGGTTTTTGAGCAACAGAACCTAATTCATATAATTCCTCAGCATGAGACCCGTAGAAATTAGATACTCCAGCAATTCATATGTTCTAACACTTCATTGGGGAAAGCAATCCCAAGGAAGGGGTTGAAGAAGAATGGATATAAGGTAGGAAAGGAGACCAAGGGAATAAAAATGGCTGTCTCTGATCTGGCTGCCACTTGTAATAAGAAAACACTAGGGTCTAAATCTCCCAGGAACATCTTCTAAGATGCTGGCATTCCTGGGCTCTCCATTGGGAAAGAAGGAGAAAGCACTTACGTGCTGGTCAAGGGTCTCCCTTGTGAAAGTTGCACCCTGCCAGGCGTTCACTTCCCAGCATTTCTGGGCTGCTCTTGTGCAGGTTCTAAGCTGGTCCCTGATCTATCAAGCCTTAGCTGCACCAGAGAAGCTCTTGGGTAGAAAATGAGAGAGGAACACATGGAGCACAGACATGATGTAACTCACTGTGTGTTGTGCCCATGTGAAGCTGAGAGGTAAACTTGCAAGGTCCATGGCCTCAAAGGTGACTGGGTGGCCTGTGAGGCAAAGGTCCCCAGGTGAATGAAGCTTAGCAGACCTGATGCAGTGGGCAAGAGGAAAAGTGATTTACAGATGTTAACTAATTTAATGCCAGTAACAATCCTGTGCTGTAAATGTTATTTTTATCCCCGTTTAACAGAAGAACTGAAAGCCTAAAGATCTTAAATAACTTGCCTAGAGTCACATAACTGGTGGGCGTCAAGCTTCAAACAGGCCTATGGCCTCCAGAAACATGCTCCTTAACCTTGTAAGTACCAGTCTTACTTCACAAGCTCAATTGTTTTTAATTAATGGTGAAAAAAATCTCTTAAACGTTTTAATAGTTTTCTGTAAATTATGATTTCTAATATTGCTCCATTTATCACAGAATCAGTTCATCTTAACTAAATTCTAAAGTAATGATATTTAATACCTGTAGAAAGAACCACTGGGAAAGCAGCAAGGAGTGGAAGAGGATAAGTGAATAATTAACACCTAGAAGGAAGCCTGTTTTTATTTGATTTGATATATTTTTTGAAAGGAAAGAGAACTTTCATCTAAATATGTTTTCTGATATGTTATTTCCGCTCCATCGGATGAGGAAAACTGAATTAAAATTTTTGAATTACTGGCCAGGCGCAGTGGATCACGCTGTAATCACAGCACTTTGGGAGGCCGAGGTTGGCACATCACAAGGTCAGGAGATCGAGACTATCCTGGCTAACACAGTGAAATGGTGTCTCTGCTAAAAATACAAAAAAATTAGCCAGGGTTGGTGGCAAAGACTCACAGTCCCAGCTACCTAAGAGGTTGAGGCATGAGAATGGCTTGAACCTGGGAGGCAAAGGTTGCAGTGAGCTGAGATCATGCCACTGCACCCCAGCCTGGGCAACAGAGCGAGATTCCATCTCAAAAAATTTTTTTTTGGAATTTTTACAGTGGCTTATTTTGATGTAACCATTAAAATTACCTATGTCAGTCTGTATGTTAAAGTAAAAGAAAGACATAGTATACGAGGGGTTTGAATATCTATTGTATATTATAAACAATTTGAACTCCATTTGCTTTGGGTGTTTCAGTCCAAGCACCAGTTATCTGAGGAATGGGAGCCAGGACAGACTTAAATTCAACACATCAGTGTGAAATTTTGCAGCCCTGGTAGAGAGGATGAAAGAACAATTGGTCATAGGTTCTGTTATCTTCTCAGTCCCTGTTCTGTTTGGGGAATATTATCCACTTGAGTGAAGTCATTCCAAAGCACTGAGAAGAAAATATCTCTAATTTCACTCATTTTGAGAGATATTTGATTAACATTTTACATATGCATGTATAACACACACACACACACACACACAGCCCTTCACAATACATACAGAACTTTGGGTTCTCTTCCAATATTAGTCTAGTCTGCATAACCAGCAACTTTCTTCTCTTGAGGAGGATTGTAAGGATATTTTAAAAATTCTTTTTCTAATGGAGAAGTGAATCAGACAAAGTAATTGTAAACAAGACGTGCCATTTTTCTTGATGAAATATCTATGAGAGTCCTGGTTAAACTCGTCTCTTTG
Organism: Aotus nancymaae; assembly: GCF_030222135.1. Taxonomy (NCBI): domain Eukaryota; kingdom Metazoa; phylum Chordata; class Mammalia; order Primates; family Aotidae; genus Aotus; species Aotus nancymaae. The sequence goes on from NW_026988435.1 coordinate 31,013,678, forward strand.
ATTCAGTCTTGATGTGGTTTGTCCTCTTGTTTGCACTCAGCACTTTGTGCAAAGAGAAATCAGCACCTTTTCAAAAGCAACAAGAAAAGTGGTAGTTACAATATTTTGGCCTTCATTTTTACTGTTGATTAAATGTTATTGTAGTTTCTTTCCTACTCAGGAACACCTAAATTCTATCTCCCAAATAAAACAGAGAAGGATGCATCTTTCTGTGCAGCAGCACTTTGGGATCAATGAACATTAGTTATGCTGTTTATTTCATCCAGAGGAGCCAGAGATAAAATGCCATTGAAAGGCTTTTGATTTCTTATCCCATAGAACCCATGCTTTATCAGAATAGACATGTAGCTGACAAGGGCAATTTTAAAAATACATTCTAAAGGAGAAACTTTCCTGAAGTTCTGTATTTACTTCTGCTTTTAAAAATACTAGCTAATGTCAAAGATGCTGAACTTTAGCCACTTCAATCGAAAAGTTTGGTATCAAGAAAAATACTGATTTTAGTCAATCAGCAATGTTCACACAATATAATAATAGAGGAAAAAGTAATGCTTGGGGTAAATAAAAATTAGTTTTCTTCTTATCCTTTTGTTCTTAAAACAGTATAATTAAACTCAGTAAGTTACAAATAGCATAATAAATAACTAAATGATAGCCATAATAATATTTGCAGATTCATTCAGAAGTTCTAACCACTGAATTCTGTATTATTTTGTAGGTCATAGCAGTTTCTTTTTTTAGATTCAAATTGTAGCAATTATTAATGTCTTCTCACAAAAATACTGACATCATCATGTCATCATGAAAATATGACTCTTGCCATATCCCCTAAAAGAGTTGTCACATCGGGTAGATTTTGATATGTAATTTACGATGCTGTCCTTCTCCCATCTGTGTCACTCCACTCATGTAACTAATGACCATTTATTCTTACCCTTTATCTCATTGTCTCCTAACAGACTATCTATCCTCCACAACTTTACAAAGTTGATTTACTTACAAACAGATTTGTTGGTTACAGTGGCTCACTGTCACCTACAGTAAAGGCCAGAATGTCTACAAGCCTCCCTCCACATCTTAACCTCCCCCATGTCTACCTGGTATCTGGCAGCACACACACACTCCATACTTCCTGAACACCCCATGAACTTGATCTTCTGTGCCTTGGCTCTTGCTCTCCCTTCTACTGGGAATACACTCCCCCTGCTCTTTCTGCCTCCCAACCTTCTTACCCTTCATTGCATGTACCATTGGCCTCTGAATGTTTTCTGGTCTCCCTAAAGAACCAGTCATGTACTTCTGTGTTATTCTGTAGAACATGCTCTACTTCTCTGTGGTGTGTGGGTCACATAAACTACTCGAGGTTGTCAGGAACTCATTCATTCACTAAGCTCCTAATTAGCAACAATTCACTTTGTGCCAGGTACTCTACTTCCTGCTGCGTATGCAGGCAGTGAATACGTCAAACACAGTCTCCCCATTACTGAGGGCGGGTGGATCTCAATCTCAGCATGCATACTAACCACTTGGAGCACTTTATAAATATGCCTATTCCCGAGATACACCACCCAGATATTTTGACCCAGAAGCTTAGAGTACGATGCAAACTTGTGCCTGTTGTTAACACCTCTAGAGGATGATGACTGACTTGGCTCACTTACATGATGTGAGAGCCAGTCGGTACACTTTGTCCCCCACTAGGCAAAATAGATGACTTTTAACTTTCATTCCCTTTTATTCTTCTAACTTTGTAAACTCCTATATTCACAGCAAGCAGGCTAGTGCTTGGTACTTTTTATGTGCTCAGTAAATATTTTCGAATGGATGCATGACTCTCTCATGGAATTTACAATCTAGTGAAGAATATGGAAGATTCCAAAGGTACTTCTGCTACTACACACCACGGTTCAGAAATGATGATGCTGTCCTAGAAGAGGATATTTAATTATGGTTTTTCAATTAGAAAGTCTTCTCAGGAGAAAAGATACCCAAAGAGAAAGTATGTTACCAGATAAAATAGTTGATGTGGAAGAATGCTAGGCAAAAAGAAGTGCCTGCTTAGTATGTGGAGAGCATAACTTACTGATAGTGAAAAAGTGAGTTCTCCAGCACATAATACAGTTATAATAAACGTGTGCCAAATGCACAAATAAGCTGTTTATTGTTGGACTGTGTGTTAGATATCCCACACGATAACTGTCAAATGCGAGGTGCTCAATAACTACTTACTAAGTGAATACACATAGTTTTCTCATAATCACTACATTTTAGATGAGATTGTAATTGCTATTTTCTACTACAAATAAGCACAAAAGAGCACATATTTCTTCATTTTCCTTAAGTGTGTTTCATGCATGCTCGAATGCCTCCAAGACCAGTTTTTCTACAGAGGAATGTTTACAATTAGAAATATAACACTTTAGTTCTTAACTTATTTTTGTCATTTTATGGTGAAAACAATTTTTATGATTATCAGTTCTTCAGAAAATTTAATTTTAATTTTAATGTGTTTATAGTAAAAGAGCTTTGGAATTAGTTAATTAAAGGTATATGATCTAGTTGAGATGACAGTATTTTTTTTCCTTATGTGTACTACCAGGAACATCTAATAACTACTTTCAGTCAAATATAGTTATTTTAATCATGTCATTTTATACACTCACTAAGTTAACACATTATAAATGCAAATTCTGCATTCTGGAACCGCCAGGCATTCTACTAGGCAGAATCAATCTTAACAGTGATTTTCTTTCATAAGTCAGTTCCTGTGTTGCTGCCCAGCAATGCAAAACACTTACTTCCTCTAGTGGCTAATCATGTTGCCTACAAAAGAAGAATTTATTTTCCTTCTGGGTTTTTACATATTATCTAAGAAAAAAAGTTCATTTTTAAAATTGGATCTTGTCTTAATAAAAATGCTTTTTAAATCAGTAGAACATTCTATAAAAGTATAAAAGAAAAGCTGTTGTTATTTTTAAGAGTAAAATAAAGTACTACAGCCTATCGTGAGTTTAAAATCCATTAGGCAAATCTGTTTCAAGTTGTGCACAGTCCTTGATACATAGTAGGCATATATGATTTATCTTCCTAGTTAGAGGTTTATATAGAGTGGGGTTTCAAATACTAAAATTGTCGTGCTAAGGGGGAAATTATTTTACCAGATTCAATCACAATAACACAATGTGATACTAAGATATGAATGATAAATAGCTCAGAATAATTCCATTAAGCATTCTGAAAAATACAGCTGTGTGTATCAGAATTAACAAAATACCAAAATGACGTTTCAAAAATGAAGAAAGCATGAATTTTTCAATAAATGGAATGATGAAAATTAACTATACACTTGGGAGGACATGACAGGAAAGATATATCCCTATTTCACAACTTTTACACAAAATGAATTCCAACTGGATTAAAGATCTAAACTTTAAAACTGAAACCATATGCAAACTTACCAGCCTTTCTTAATATGATACCAAAGACTGAACTCAGAAAGGATTGTAGCTCAACAGATTTAAATGTTTAAAAACTTTTGCTTGTCAAACCATATCAAATCAAGTTAGAAGGCAAAAGGCAAGAATAGGAAAAAATTTGCAATGTGTACAAATAAATTGTCAATATCTTTAATATATATAACCCCCTTTTATGAATTATTAAAGAAAGTTCAAGTAATCCACCAAGGTGGATAAAGAAACTGAACTAGTAAACACAGGAAGAAATAAAAAAATCAATATGGCTAATAATCTTGGTACTTTGCATTATGTTTATGAATTATATTTCGACAATGAAGTCACCAAAGATTATAACGGGACATTTTCCATTGTTATTAAGACTGAGGACAAAGGGGTACTCAAGGGTAACAAGTTAATGAAAGAACAAATTGTTTCAATTTTTAAGTTAATGAGAGAATAAATCATTTCAATTTTCAAGTTAATGAGGGAATAAATTATTTCAGCAGTCTTCAGTCACACAATACTGCAGTCAGTAAAATAATACCTATTTTTAGAACACTGAGAGAGAACAATGTCTTGGACCTATTCTAAGACAAAACCCTCGAATAACATGGGTTTGAACTGCACAGCTCCACTTACACATGGATTTCCTTACCTCTGCCATCCTTGATATAGCAAGGTCAGCTGTTCCATGTTCTGCCTCCTCCTCAGCCCAGTCAATGTGAAGTCAATGAGGAAGACCTTTGTGATGATCCACTTTCACTTAATGAATAGTAAATATGTTTTCTCCTCTTCATGATTTTTTTAGTAACATTTTTCTCTTAGCTTGCTTTAATGTAAGATTACAATATATAACAAACACAGCATACCAAATACATGTTAATCAACAGTTTATGTTATCAATAGGCTTCCAGTCAACAGTAGACTATTAGCAGTTAGGTTTTGGGGGAGTCAAAACTTATACATGAATTTTTTACTGTATGGGGGTTTGGTATCCCTAACCCTCATGTTGTTCAAGGGCAAAGTATGTAAGGCAACTATGTAGTTACTACAGCTATTGTCTTAGTTCATTTTGTGCTTCTCAGACAGAATTCTACAACTGGGTAATTTAAGATAAATGTATATCTTTGCAGTGTTTTGGAGGCTAGGAAGTCCAAGATACAGGTGCCAAGATTCAGGTTTATCTGTCTGATAAGGATCTGGTCTCTGCTTCCAAGATGGCACCTTGAATTATGTGTTTTTTTGAAAATGGGGGAATGTTATATCCTCACATGGCAGAAGGCAGGAGGGCAAAAATTGAAAAGGGGCAAACTCCTTTTTATTAAACCCTTTTATAATGGAATTAACCTACTTATTAGCAAAGAGGCCTCATGAGCTAAACACTTCACAAAAGGCCCTATCTCCCGACATTGTTGCATTAGGGATTGTTTCTAACATATGAACTTTAGGGGACTCATTTTGACCATAGTATTCCACCCCTGGACCCCCAAACTGATGTTCTTTTCAAATATAAAATACAGTTATACCATCTCAATATCCCAAAAAGTCATTCTAGTGCCTACTTAAAAATCTGAAGTCTGCAGTCTTACCTGAATCAGTTATGGGTAAGGCTCAATGGATGATTCATCCTAGGATAAATTTTTCTTCAGCTGTGAGCCTGTGACATCAAACAAGTTATGTGATTCTAAAACACAATGGTGGGACAGACATTTCCATTCTGAAAGGGAGGGTTAAGCAGGAAGGAGTAACAGGTCCTAAGTAAGTCCAGTACCCAACAGGGCCAACAACCTTAAATCTTAAGGCTTTGGAGTAATCTATTTTAACTCCATGTCCTGCTGCTTGGATACGCTAGGGTGAGGGTTGGGTCTTTTAGGCTCCCAGCAGCTCTGCTTCCATGGCTTTGCTAGGCACAGTCCCTGCTTCAACACTTTTGCATTGAAACCATATGTCTGTGAGTTTTCTAACTGGTATCGCACACAGGTGGCTCTACAGTTGTGGGGTCTTGGAGCCTTATCCCATGGCTCTGCTAAGTATTGACCTAGTGGGGCTCTCTGTGGCAGATCCACCTCTGCACAGGTCTCTGCTCAGACCTTGAGGCTGTCTGCAATGACCTCTGAAATTTAGGTGAAGGAAGACACACCCGCACTGATTTTGTAGTCTGTACACCTGCGCACCTGCACTGATTGATTTTATAGTCTGTACACCTGCAGAATTAGCAGTATGTGCATGCTGCTAACGCTCATCGCTGTCCTCTAGAGCGGCAGCCTGAGTTGCATCTGTGCTCCCTGGAGCCACAGCTGAAGTGGCTGAGGAGAGCTGCACCAGAACGCAGAGAGCAGAGATCTGAGACAGCCTGGGCAAGTGAACTCTCCTTGCACAGGACCTCCGAAATGCCTTTGGGATCATTCCCTCATTGTCTTGATGAATAGCATCTGGCTTCCTCCTAGCCATCCTGATCTCCTTATTACAGTATATCTCGGCCACATCCTTGGTTTTCTGTCCTCAACACACTTTTAAAATACTTTATCCAACCAGGCTGAGAATTTTTTAAATCTTTCCTTCCTGCTAGTCTTTTGATTATACATTCCATCTTTAAGTCATTTCTGTTTTTGCATTTTACTATAGGTGGATAAGAGAAGCAAAGCAGAATTGTAACTATTTTGCTGCTTTGAGATTTCTTCTGCCCAGTACCCTGACTCATAGCTTTTAATTTTGCCTTCCACAAAGTTTTAGGACACAGATATAATTCAGCCAAGTTCTTTGCCATTTTATAACAAGGATAGCCTTGCCTTCAGTTTTCAACACCTCATTCCTCATTTCCATCTGAGACCTCATCAGAATGGCTTTTACTATCCATATTTATATCAAAATATAGTTCACAGTGACGTAAGTAATCCCTAAGAAGAATGATGGTGGAGGCATCCTGACCTAAACAGCTCCCAAAAGGCCACACCTTCTAACACTGTTGCATTGGGGATTAAGTTTCTAACGACTGAATTTTGGGGGACACAGATTATAGCAATTATTTAGCTATCCTTGTAATTTATATATAACCATAAACATAGGTAATAGGAGATAGTAGAAATATATAGTATAAAGTCTTTCATATTCAGTCATACACACATGAATGTCCACTCACATGTTCATAAATATTTAGGAATACAGATAGATTGCATCTTTTCCTGGTCTCTCCAGCCTGAGTCAAAAATTTTATCATGGGCCAAGTGCAGTGGCTCACACCTCTAATCCCAGCACTTTGGGAAGCCAAGGTGGGTGAATCCCGAGGTCTGGAGTTCAAGACCAGCCTGACCAAGATGGTGAAATCCTGTCTCTACTGAAAATACAAAAATTAGCCAGCCGTAGTGGCTTTTATTCCCAGGTCCTCAGGAGGTGGAGACAGGAGAACTGTTTGAACCCGGGCAGCAGATGTTGCAATGAGCCAAGACTGCACCACTGCACTCCAGCCTGGGTGACAGAGTGAGACTCCACTTCAAAAAAAAAAGAAACTATAATAAAAATTTTATCATCACTTCCTTTCATGATAAATACCAAGCCCCAATGTTTCTGATCATTTAGCCTTGCCATTAACTCAAGTATACTCCCAAATTCTTAGGCAGTGACTTTGTGGTGAAATCCTGTGGCTGTGTTTGATGCCAATTACCTTTGTGAAGTGATTTGTGTTGTGAGACAGAGCTCTCTTTTACCATTGCCATTCATACCTCTGCCCAAGGTTTGAGAGAGGACATTCTTTCTCTAATACCTCCCAGAAAAACTGAGAACAAGTTATTGAGCTAAAGCTCAGCCATAGATTATGTGTAATAGCAAGAGTGACTACTCTTCACTACTATTTACTTAGGAAAGGTTGCTACTGTAGAGGCCATGAACAAAACAGAGGAACATTGACGCCTTACCTAACCACAAGAAGTCCTTCTTGTGGTTGGTAGTTTCACTGTCTGTCAGGGGGAATCAGCAGGTATTACCACACATAGAAATCTAGGCTCAAGTGCTTTCTCAGCCCCAGGAAAGGACAAAATCCTTCTGTTCTTCTTTCAGAACCAGATTGGCTAACAATGGGTTACCTCTTCCCTGCAGGTGAAATCTTGTTCTTCATACAAAGACTAATTCTTCCTTATGGTTTCAACAATAACAACAACAAAAAGATCATAATGTTATTATTCAGTCTTAGTCAGTACTAATGTGGAACAATATGTGTCTATAAAAGATTAAACTGTACCACATCCAATATGATTTCTTTTCTATGGATATATTTATATGGAGTGTGGGAGGGTGAATAAATATGCTAAGCATATCAACTGACTGCTATCTCCTATTTGCTATTGATTTTCTTGACCAAAGTTTCAACTAAAGTAAGTTTAAAAGAAGATTTGGGAAAATAGTAGAATATTCTGTCAGTCCTTCAGAGTAATGGTTCTGTTATCGATAAGTCAATTTATGTTGCAAACGGAACGTTAAACATCACAGCTTGTACTATATGTGCTTTAATTACATCAAATCTTTTTTAATTTAATTAATTCCAGTTAATTTCTAAGTATAAAAGTATTATTTTTATTATATAAAATAAAAATACGTAAGGAAAGTTAAATTCCAATCTATAACGAACCTAATTACTCATGTGACAAAATACTTTACAAAAGTGTATTTTTTGATAATTTATATAACTTTTTCATCCCATACCCCTTCAGGAAGCTAAACCGTATGACTCATATGACATTTGACTCAAGTGATATTCTAAGAGTAGATGCCTAAAAAGGATTTTTTCTCCAAACATAAGCTTACTTGGCATGAATGGCTGTCCTAGTGTACATGACAAAAATTTGTGGGACCTGCACCTTCATTTCTTTGTTAAGTTCTATGGTAGAAATGCTGAGAAAATAGAGAGGATTCAGGTAGCAGGTGTAGGCAGAGAAGTCCTCAGGCATGGGTGACTTTTTGCCCATTTAAATGGCACTGGAAGTGGCGGAAATAGAATTAGACCCATAGAAACCAGAATGAAAGAAGAGAATAAAGGATAACAGAGCAAATACCTGTGTGGAATGAAGAAGTGAAGACTAGAGGGACAGTAGGTGTCCTATCAGGTGCCAGCGTGTGGACAAATAACACCTGAGACGTCCATCCCACTTACGTCTGAACACTAAGTGCCTACAATTTCATTGCAAACCAGAGACAAGGGGTCATGGGACTTTAAATTAACTCAGATCATTTTTTTAAGTCATCCAACATAAGGGAGCTTAAATGAGATATTGTATAATTATATAAGCAAAAAATATATAAGCCTAAGACTTGGCATCTACTTTTCTTTAATTGTAGATGACTACTGCTTCAAGGTTAAAAATTAAATGCATTTATTTATCCCTATAGTAAAAAAATTAAAATGACAGAAAAATATGCAAATGATTAAGTGTATGCACTCATGCATATACACATAAATGAATAAACACACACACGTGAATAAATTCATAATGTTGAACGTAAAAGTTGTGTAATTAAAGCCAACAATAAAATGCTGAAATATTTTTCAAATAAGTATGAAGTACAATTCAAAACACCAACTAGATTCCTGTGGTAGAGGTAAGGCCACTCCTTAGAGGGACTCCAAGCTCAGAGTGAGCAAATATGAAATTCAGAAGTGGGTTATTGGGCAGTCATCATCATCATCATCGGGGATATGTCTACAAAGCTGCTGAACCAAAGCCCCTACCCTAACTTGAGCAGGGTTAACCAGAAGAATTTACTTCTAAGTAGTGTTTATCATTAAGAATTTAATAACACAAATAATAACAAAGTAGAAATGTCATCTTTCGAAGAGGACCTAAATGTATGAAGGAACCAGAAAGAGAGGCAGGATATAACACAGGATAATGGTGAACCCCCCCCAAATAAACCTGGGGACATAAAAGGGATATTCACGTAGGCATAAAATTCTGTAGGAGTTCAAGCCCAGACTAAACTACTTACTTTCCAATTATAGGTGTTCACACACCTTGCTATTCCTCATTTTAACTTCTAAAACGATTCTGTACATTGGTACTTTTAGCCCACTTACACAAAGTAAACAGATCTGCACAAATACAACAGCCTTACAGCACTTGCAATACTAATCAGTCCAGCTATTCGTTCATAATTAAGAACAACCCCTAAAGAATAATCAGACATTAAAAGAAAATGAATGGAACAAAAAAGAATCAAGAACAAACAGTTAATAATGTTTACATTACATAAAAAATTAATACCAGGAAAGGCATATTCGAGGACACCTTTCAGTCTAGCAGAGTTGGAGAGATAAAATGTTAAAGAAAAAATTATTTAGAGATTCTTAATGTACAATCCTTAACAGGTGAAGATTGTAAGGAAAGAAAAGCATTGAAACAAGAAAATAAATGACATAATATAAATAATTTTCATTCTTCTAAAGAGTTGTATCTCCATTGAAAAGAACCTACTATGCACAAACTCAATTTAAGAAATGCCGCCTAAAAAGATAAATACGAAACGGTGTAATTTCTGAGCTCTACTCACATATAGAAAGCTGTAAAAGTTAATGGAGGAGATGGAGATGGGATGAACAAGCAGGTTATCTAAAATGAATAAAGACAGATTTATGTGGGGGTGGTGGCTCATGCCTGTAAGCTCAGCACTTTGGGAAGCAGAGGCAGGTGGATCATTTGAGGCCAGGAGTTTGAGACCAGCCCAACCAACATGGAGAAACCTGGTCTCTAGAAAATATACCAGGGCATGGTAGTGCATGCCTGTAATCACAGTTACTCTGGAGGCTGAGTTGGGAGGATAGCTCAACACCAAGAGGTTGAGACTGCAATGAGCTGAGATCATGCCAGTCCACTCCAGCCTGGGTGACAGAGCAAGACACACACACACCCACACACACACACACACACACACACACCACACACACGGTAGACTGACATCTGTCAAGCTATTAACAAACCTGAATGATGTAATAAATAACAGAATAATGCCACTAAAGTTCTGAAGGAAAGCACTTTCAACATGAATTTCCAGGCAAACAAATTTTAACTTGTGAAGACAAAATAACACTATATAAGTATAGTATCTGCTAGTACGCTTCTTATTGAAGGAAACTAAAAACTGAACTAAACTGGCTTAAACAAAAAACGCAATTTCTGTGCTTTCATAATTGAAAAGTCCAATTGAAGGCTACCCTCAAGAGAAGTTCAATTTAGATAATTGCAGTGGTAACCGTCTCAGCTCCAGCTGCAGGCATTTGAGATATTTCGGGTTGCTTTGCCTTCCATGGTGGGTCACCTGCATCCTCTGGCTGGCTCCTTTCATGGAAGTCTGTTTGGCTGGTAACATTTTATCCACCTCGTGTGGGAAAGAAAGACATCTCTGTTGTAGAATATTGTCCCCCGATTCAATGGTTAGCTTGATGGCTCCATGCCCGTCACTGCACTCTCATTGCTATCAGGACGTCTACTCTATCCCTGGGACTAGACGGAGAGTCACGTTCCCTAGAAGACATCACTGGAGATTAGATAATATTGAAATAAATAATAGATAGATGCTAAGGAGAATTTTAAAAGTTGATTTTTATATGAAATACACTTTATTTATTTATTATCTATAATTTATTATATACATGATGAGACTGTAGATAAAAAGTGGAGAGATTTTTATGTTTTTGTATTATATTTCCTGCTTTTTGCAATTTTTATGGAGCCAATTGCTTTTATAATTTTTTATTTTTATTCATTTTGCATTTTGTGAATTGCACCTGAAATGATCATGTCCCAAGACGGTATTAGCTGTTCGTGGGAAGGGTACAATTTTTGAGGATAATGGTATATAGAGGGAGGATTCACAGAAATGTATACAGAATTGTTAAAGTTATAAAATGATGGCTCATTTTAAATTTACTAGATACTACGCTTCATGCCAAGATTCCAAGATGAACAAGACACAGCCACTGGTATCACATACTTGCAATCTAGATTGGCAAGTTTAGAATGATTTTAATAAATTCTATCATTTGGATTATGTGCAAATGTGATTGGTACTCAAAAGAGAATGATACATTTTATTTTTATCTTTTCTCAAAGAAGGGAAATTACTTGGAGATGGAGAAAAATTCAATGTGGTGTTTAAGATTACATGAGAGTTTGTTTTTTACAGAGTTAGAATTCTAGGGCGCTAGAAGGAAAAGTGGAGAAAAGAGAGTGGCGAGGGAGGTGTTAAAAGGATGAGGTATGTCATGGTAAGTGAAATAAGCCAGGCACAGAAAGACAAATACTGCATGACAAATACTGCATATAAGTATATGTAGAATCCACAAATGTCAAACTCATAGAAGCAGAGAGTAGAATGGTGGTTACCAGGGGCTGGAGGTAAGGGAAATGGGGAGATGTTGGACAAAGTGTACAAAGTTTTAGTTATGCAGAATGAATCGATACTGGATCTTTCATGTACAGTATGGTGACTATAGTTATTAATACTGCATTGTATCCTTTAATTTGCTAAAGATACATCTTACATGTTCTCACCATATACACATACAAAATGGTAACTATCTGACATGATAGATATAGTAATTAATTGATTAGGATAAACATTTTACAATGCATACGTGTTTAAAACATCATATTGTACATCTTAAATGAATAAACTTTTTATTTTTCAATTATACTTCAATAAATTTAAAAAAGATTAAGGAAATGAAAATAAGGTGGAAATGGAGGGCACTGACAAAGACCATCAGGTTGCTACGTTAGCTCCAATTGTCTTTAGAAGTAGACCAGACACTCTTTCCAGAAATAATTTAAATCCAACACAGAAGGAAGGACTGGAGTGGTTATGATGGATAGATTGGAATGTTTCTGCCACTTAATCTGCAGAAAATGGCACATGTGGCTTTTCCCTGTTGGTGGCATAGGGAAAATAGGCTTGATGTTCATGATTCTTTATATGGGGAGGGAAAAGTGAGAGAGGAGTGTCATTAGGCTGATACTATTTCTGTCCACTCAGAAGGTTTTGCCCGGGAACTGACAACAATCATGTGACTCTCAGTAGTTTGGTCATAAAGGATTGGCTACTACTGGTTGAGTAGAATTACTCAAATAGTACTATAATTTCAACCACGTTAGCATAATACTCTCATAGGATATCATATTCATTAGAATAGAAAATAAATATAAGTATTAATAGAAAGGATGATTTTATTTTATGAACACTGGCTAGTTGCAAAACATATTCTAATCAAAGCTGTACAAATTGTCATCAAAATTGACTAAGTTTAGCATGTTTATAGAATGGATATAGGTGATCTTCTAAATGGTATGCAGGGAAAGTATATGCTATTATTTGATTTTCAAAACTAAAAATCATTATGCTCCATATACCCATGAGCTAAAAGCAACAATATAAACAAAACTTAAAGATGCCTATTTTGGGAATGCAGGTTGGAAAACAGCAATGATGGAGCACTAACGCATTCAGATCAGGTGTCCTATAGTTTATTCACTCAGGAACGAAAAGATTGTTATGCTGTTATATATATTATGATCTTAAGGAAAATACTTTGGGAAAAAAAGAGAAATAAACTGCTAATTTATTTGTGGTATTATTTAGCCTATTTCTAGAAAAGAGTAAGAGATTCCAAAAACATTTAATTATTAAAAGAGTAAATCAAATAATCAGTGAGATAGAGCTGGTAATGAGAATAGTGAGAAGAACCACATACAAGAATCAACATACCAGGAAAATGTTCCACTTAAAAGTGAAGATAAAGTGTTTTAATTTATTTGGATTTATGTCTCTTAAGTTTTTGATATTTTTTAATCATTAGAAGCATACAATATCTAGTTTGACTTTCACTGCTTTGGATAAATATACATACATATATATGTAATTTACAATATGAATGTGCGTATATATATATTTCTTCACAAATTATCTTTACTTAAATATGGTCTTAGATTTAAAAAGTGTGAAATTTGAAGATTAACGTGTTTTCCCTGAGCATGGTGGCACGTGCCCGTATCCCCAGCTACTTGGGAAGTTGAGACGGAAGGATCGCATGAGTCTAGAAATGAGAGGCTGCAGTGAGCTATGATAATGCCATTGCACTCCAGTCTGGGCAATAGAGCAAGATCCTGTCTCAAATAAATAAATAACAATAAAATAAAATAAAAAATGTATGTTTTACTAGTCTAGAGTGTTTGGAAAATATAACACACAATTTTCTTTTTTTATTATTATACTTTAAGTTCTGGGTTACACGTGCACATTGTGCAGGTTTGTTACATAGGTATATGTGTCCCAGAGTGGCAGTTTGCTGCATCCATTGCCCTGTCATCTCCATTAGATATTTATCCTAATGCTATCCCTTCCCAATCCCCCAACACCCTGCTATTCCTCCCCTAGCCCCCCAATCCCCCAGGCCCCAGTGTGTGATGTTCCCCACCCTGTGTCTGTGTGTTCTCATTGTTCAACACCTACTTATTTTCAATGTATTATAAGTTTGACAAGTATAAATTGATTTTTTTTTCTGAAACATTCAAGGGCCTTAACAATAATAAATGAATCTTTTTTCATTATTTGTGAGCCAAATTTTTTACAGAAAATGTTTCCTCCAAGAGATGAAAACAGTTTGTAGATATTGATCCCTTAATTTGCTATTAGAGGTTTCAAATTTTCAGTGGTCAATTAAGTTTTGTAGTGTATAAGGCATTTATTTATTTACTATTTACTCTTTATTCTCCTTACTCATGTTGATGAGACTGTATCATAAACTTCAAAGAAACTTTATTTTAAATTAGACTGTGTACACTATAGTCTCTGGATTTTAGCCAAATATTATAGAATGGAGGGAAAACATCATATAATAGATGCTACTCCTATGCTAGGAGTTTTCTTGTGGTAAATTATTAAATAAAAAGCTTACTAGAAAGTCCAGAGTAGACCAACATAAAAGTGATAGTTCTGAAATTCATTATCTGTAACTTTGCCATACATAATTATTAACAATATTCTTCACAATGACTGCCTCTTCGAAAGAAAAACTAAAATGTCTTATTTGACATTCTGCACATTAAATATATATCTAATTTTGAATATTGTCTGCAGTCGGTTGTTCAGATTTGTAGATATAGTTTGCAACAGACAAGATAAGAAATGTAACCATTTTTCACTACTAATCTGCCAAATATTAGTGCTCAAATCTTATTCATCATTCCTTACATTTCTGTGTTTAAATTACTAAATCCATTCATGTTTTATTGCAAGATCTATAGTTGTCTTTGGCACATTTTCTTCAATCTTGTTTTTTTCCAAAGTCTGAAAAACCATCTGGAAAACTAGAAAACCCACAGACTTGTGGAGACTTTTTGGTTTATGTAATTCGGAATGTTCAGAGTGAAAATTTTAAGTCAACTTTGAGTCAAAATTTCAACTCTTTGCCAATTTGCTTAATTTTTATTTTTTATTATTTGCAAGCCAACTCTCCATTAAATAGTGTTTTTTTCAGTAACATAGATGGGTTAAAGTAATTGACATAGTATACAGGTTATACCATAAATATGTACATGAAATGATTTATTGACATAATAAATTGTGTGGTTTTTATTTCTTCATAGACAAATTCTAGGCAATCAAAAATTCCCTTCTATTTTTCTAACATGTCAAAATTGAGTTTATAATTTTTCTATCCACTCAATTGCTTACTCCTATATTGGAAAATATATTTTATCCTACAAAGAATTTTACCTTTAATTTTCTTGCTCTCTAAACCTAATCATTAGATAGATCCTATCAGGTCTATATTCAAACACTCCTTTCTTTTTATCTCTTATACTTTGTAAACAATCCTTCCCAACCACTTTCATTGTCTCTAGGTCACTTTGCCTCCCTACATCCAGACACTTTCAGTGTCAATCAGGAGACATACTTCCCAGTGACTGCAACTTTGTATATGCCCGCTGTGTACATATTGAGCAGAATGTTTTGATGTAGCCTAAGGCACTAAAAGAAACAAAAGTCTACATTCAGACAAATTGGTTCTTTATTTCTTCTTCTGTCATCAATCTCCAAAAAAGCATCACCGGGTCTTTTTTTTTTTTTTTTTTGTCAAAATTGATTATTAACCCTGTATTTATTTGTCTTAGATTTACATAAGGAGCTTTTGGAAACATGTGTTCCTATATCCCAGTCCTGAGTATTATAAATCTGTCATTCTTGGGTGGGCCCGGAATTGAATGTTTCTAATTAAACATTATGAATATCCTTGTTTCTTTGTGTATAAGATGATCTTCCTTTTATCACCAAGTATTCAAATTCTACTACCCCCGAAACCATGTGTAAAATGCTACACACTGTAATTTCTATTAAGTCTCGTATTATAAATCTCCTCTTCCTCTGACTTGGAAAGCACCTCTTGGTTCTCTGAAATTCTACCTTACTTGATAGAAAGCAGACATCTCATATGGACTGTATGCACCAAATGCCTTATCTCTTTTTTTCACTACACTTTTTTTTCCTCTCTAAATACAAGCTCTGCCCTCTTTTATCTTTGGATTGCCAAAATCCCTTATAGTTTGCTAAATATTTATTGTATGGGTGAATTTACCTCACAAAGAGCAATGTTTTGCTGGCAAAAATTTCTCCAGCTGAGGTAAATAGTACATCTTAGACTACATTTTGATCAATTTCAACATTTTGATTAAGTAATAATTAGTGTGCCCATTGATGCCTTACAATTCCTGCACGACAGCCAGAGTGTTGGCATTTTACCAACTAGAATATTAGATGGTTATCCCTCTACTTTGAGAGGGGTATGGCGTTTCGATGAAGAGGAGTCTTCTCTCCGTATTATTTTCCCCGTCTTTCTGCACCTTCTCCCACATACCCAGAAAACACTGCAGAAAATGACTGTCTTTGTTACTGACAGATCTGAAAGCAAAAAAGATTCAAGGACCAATGCTGAGGAATAATTATATTATGTTCAGGTAAGAAAAGTTGATTCCATCTGGCAGTGATCAGTCCACACTGCCAACTGAAAGGAAACCTGGCACACTGGTCAGCAGATTCATCCTGTTTATCATGTCTTTCTAGAACTGAACGATTTCTTTCTTTTTTTTTTTTTTTTTGTATTGGAATCTCTGAGGTAGCTATAAGTTCTCAGTCCCTGAGTTTAGAGCTTCTCAAGGTGAACCCCAAAGATTACAGTCCTCATTGATGACAAGGTCATGCTAAGGAAAATTGTTGATTTCTAAATACTGCAAATGTATCATTACTTGTCAATCATGATATCTCTCTACTCGTTCACCTTTCTGTCTTACTTTGACTATTTCTAAAATCTCTGCCCCCTGCCATTGGATCACAGAATATTTGGGGGGAAGACTTTTCTCTATTAAATGTGACTGTCCACTGATTGTGGAGAAATGCATATTTTTCCCATGTAACTCTGCGTTTGGAAAGCTATACTTTAAAAGAAATATATAATTTTTACAATTATTATTTTGTCTACCATCATACAATTTACTAAGAGGTCAATTGATGGTATGAGGGAAACGTTTAAACAGGCATCCTAGGGAATTAAACAAACATCTAGAGAACGTCTTGGAGGTAGTTGATATGGGGGTAAAATTGAGCACCTGCTACCCATAACCTGGGCTTTATCAAGTAGCTTGAAGTACAGGAAAAGCTACTGCCACGTTATATCTGAACCTAGTCTGGTAGTTCTGTAGTTCTGGAGAATATCTGCTAATTCAACAGGAGAAATTTATGGAATGTTAATATAACTTCATTCAAACCCTCTAAGTATACCTATATGTTGTATTTCTATATTTAGATATAAAATGAATAAAATGTTAAAAACAGTCCCCACCAAACAAACAAACAAACAAACAAAAAACCCTCTCTTTGATTTTTAGTGGTTAACATCTTATTTCCAAGGATATCATTCACATTTTTAAAATCAGAATTATAGCATGTGGCCTCTGTTTTGATGATGTATATGTAAGTATAACTATCAATAGTTTACTTGTAGATAGAATATATACTTCCCTAAATATTATCTAAGAACAGATTACAATTACATCAGTTTAAGTCATTTGGAACAGACTTTAAAACCTCTCTCTACTCATAAAATAATATGAAGCAAGAGCAAAAACCAAAAATGATTGTGCCCATCGTCTTCATAATAATATTTTAAGGTCTACTTATATAATCAAGTAATGTCCAGAAAACAAATATATTGAACATTCAGGTTATGCACAGTCTTTCAGAACATCCATAGCAGATTTTCTGAAACTGCTTAGCATAATTATGCTACCAAAAAGTAAGCAATTCGCTTTAACTTTTTGGGGGGAGGTGAAGAAATAACATTGTTATGAACTGAATGTTTACCCCCCTCCCCACATTCCTACATTGAAATCCTAACCCTTTACTGTTTAAAAAATAATGCATTCTAAAATTCAAATACAGTATTGAATACATTTAAAGGTATACATTTTGCTTTATGCAGGCTTTACCTCGCAAGTTTTGATTATATACATTTTTATTTGATAAAAAACTAAATCAACCAATATTTATTAAATCACATTGTATGTATATAAAATGCCTGCAGTTTTGTAATAGAGCTAAAAGTGTAAGCAAACTAGATATGATCTTTATGCACATATCTTTATGATGGAATTTATGCACAAGTCGGGAGACCAGACAATAAACATAATGGTAAATTTTAAAAACAGCATTAACATAAACAAAATATAATACTGTGTGTTAGAAAATGTCAAGTATGTAGTAGCTCATTTTAGCCAGGATCATCAGGAAAGACTGTTTGAGGAAATGTCATTAAAGTGAATACCTAAAAAGAAAGTGGTCAAAGAATAAAGTCATGGTAATAGTTGTGCTTTTCTGAAAAATCTGTAATTACTGGCTTAACCATTTACCTGAATGAGATGTTAGAGATGGTGTGACTTGGGACTAACAAGGAAATAGCTATCAGAGAATGGAAGGTATGAGAACTTGTAAAATACTCAAAGATAAAACAAATGATAAGTTTTCTAGAAACCTGTTCCAAGGCAATTTGAGATGTAACATGAATTTGGAGGGAATCAATATTTAGAATAATTTGAATACACTGGTAAATACATTACTATAGCAAAAAGATGCCTCAAATCACTTTTGAAAAAAAGCATGGATTTCTCAAAAGAGTAGTTATCAAACTTGAAAAAGTATAGAGTTACAGACAGAGCATATTAAAATGTATATTCCTGGGTCCCACTGCCAGTGTTACTGATTAAGTAGGTCCAGACATTCCACAAATACAGATTTTACCAGAGCCATTTAGGGCAAATGGTTGAGGAAAAGGGAATTTGTGGCACCTTCGATGTATCAGCAAGTGATTAAGGACGGTTCTGCTGTCCCACAGAGTTGCCATTGGTTGGAGTTCCTACATCTTTAGAATGTGTTGTTCTCCTTCAGGCAGTGATGTCCCAAATCCATTAAAAGACAAAAAACAGTCCTTACAGCAAGCACACATACTTTATCTTCCTTTCTCTCAGTTAATTTGGAATTAAGCAGCATTTAATAAGCTGGTAATTTTCAGTGATGAAATATACAGTCTATGATTTGGTACATGAATGGAGAAAAGAATAGAATTAATTCAAAGAGAACAGTGAGTTTGGCACTCTGATGGTGGTCTTTGGCACCCTCATCTTCTCTCTTGTTGTCACCTATACTCCATCAACGATGACACTAATGTGCTTTTTGTTGCTCCCTTCAGCCAGGAGCTGTGTCTTACTAAGAAGGACTCCAGCTTTTTCTACCGGCTCTGCAGTTTACTTCCTAGATTACTTTTCCCTTTTTTCCATGGGGACACAACCACTAGTTTGTGACCAGAAACTCTCTTGACCTGTCACAGACTGGGATTAACATAAAGGAGTGAAACTATACAACAGAGAGAAAGAGATAAAGAAGTCTCCTCCTCTCCTCAACTCCCAGGCCTGTCTCCCTTCTGCATTTTCTTTTTCTTCCCTACTCTTGCCAGATTCCCAGATTCTGGGATTACAAATAGAAGCTTCTAGCTCCTGTTTAATTCCTTAGTTACCCACTCTCATTTGCCCTTCTTCAGGATCCCACTTCAACTTTTTCCACCATGTCTTGTACCTCCCTCTGCTCCTCACCAACCCCAAGTTCAACCATCTTCCTGATAAGGAAGGACATGAGGGGTTGAATATCAGGATGAAACTGCATTGCACTCTATGGAGGAAGACAGGAGCGTCTCTGGGCTGAGAGTGCTGTCTTTTTCCCACTGTCCTTTCTCCAAATGAAACATTAGGGTGTGTCTGCTGCAGGTGGGTATCTCAACTTTTAGTGTGCAGTTGTACTTTTTTGTTAAGCCATAATATGTATTTTTTTGTAAATATATAAATAGTGAGTGTCATTAAAATAGATTACCCCCTCAAAAAATACATTGCGAAGAACCACCATGTGTGTGTGTTTGTGTGTGTGTGTGTATACTTCACTGACATTAATAGAAAAACTTATTTTTCCATTCACACAATGTACTCAGATCAAAACTTCGATTCAAAAGTTTGCACACATAAAATATAAGGGAAGTTTGCTTATCTATGCATTTAAATTGCCAAGCTGAATTGAGCAATGAACTGTGATTTAGAAAAAGCAGAGAGTGCACTTATGTTTATTTTTATTGGAAGAAGACTATCAGGTTGCACATTTTAATACATGTTCTCTAATCAGTTACTGTTTTCACATATATTTTCCTTAATCAGCTATATAGTATCACCTGGTTCCCATTCTGCTAAATATGGCTTTAAATATGTCACAGCTGTGTTAGAATTGCCAATGAAAAATTACACTTACTGTTTAACCTGCTTTTCAATCTGATATATGCCATGACCGAAGTAGATTACAAATATTTTGGAAGACAGCCTTCATGCTCTACTTCTTGACCAGATATATGTGGTATTTTATTTTCTGATATTTAGCAAACACTTTCTATTTCATGTACTCTAATGACATACTTAGTAGCTGATTGGCTGATGAGAGTAACACTAGCATCGCTGAAAAAGAAAATCGCCAGAAAACTTTAACTGGGTTCATATGAATTCCAACAGGATAAATGGACATTCACTTAACAGATCTTCCAGTTTATATTGTTGAAATGCTTCAAAGGTACTCTCTCCCACAGGAGGACACTCCTAAATTCCTGCTACAAGCCTATGTCTAGCAAGAGATACCGATAGTAATCTTTATAACAGACTTTAAAAAATACATTCAAATTAAATGCTCATAAATATCACATGGAAATCATTATGGGCTTTAATTCTTCCAATGAGTGACACTCAGGTCTTGCTAAAAAGAAGAAGGGATTTGGATTTTTGAGTACCCTGATTAGGACAGAATAGACATATAAAATAGCTGTGTTGAATGAATATGCATTTTTTTTGGCTCTTTCCAACCAGAGAGGGAACAAGAGAGAACAGGTTGAATTTTATGGGGAAAAGTATGTGCAATTATCTAAACCACTGTTGCATATGTTCCATGATATTTATTACACATGCTTAAATTGTCTGTATTTAAAAAGCAAAGAAGAATAAGAAGTAGGCAAGTAAATAAATAATTTTAAAATGACTTGAAGAGTGCCTCAGGTATATTTCATTTGCTGTTTGAATAAAAGTCATGTTTCCCTTTATTTTCAAATATTATTTTTGGCAAAAATACCCTGTGTTGAATTACTTTCTTTATGTACAGAGAAGAAACAACATGTGATTGGGTGAGAGACTGAATCTTGATTTCTTGATGCTATATATTGTTTTTACATTGCCATATGTTTTATTTAGCTTTCTATAAATATTTGATGATAAAAGAAAAGCTGTTATTTCACTCCTTCTCTAAAAGCAAGCCACTCTCTTTTGTGCATAATAACTAAGCAAGACAAATTCCAAGTTTCCATTTCTAAGACTCTGATTACTCTTATTATTTCATCAATATAAATTGCAGTATGAACTATGCAAATGTGTATTCTAATGTTGCATGTACTATACATCTACTTAAATCTTTTTTATTCCTTTTCTTCTATGTAGCAATATAAAGTTTTTTACCAACTCAAGTTTTAAAATCACTAAGCTATTTTTCATGTTTGAATATTGTGTGTATGTATGTGTGCACACACACATCTATGAACAATCAATAGCACTGCATTTCTCACTATATGTTTACAAATTTATAAAATTAATTGGGCAGTCTGCTTTTTTCAATCAACATTGAATTATCCTTCTACTTATAGTAATATAACATAAATGAATACAGTTTATGCATTTTAACTACAGTAGCTTATTATCTTATACATTGGTTCTTATTTTCAAACTGTGTACTGGTAAACATTTATGGATATTCTCCTATAGTGCACATCAAGAATCAAATTTCTGAGCATTTGCAGGTGGGTGCAAGTAGTCTCAGCTATTCCAGAGGCTAAGCCAGGAGGATCACTTGAGCCTCGACGTTCAAGACTGTAGTGTGCCATGATCACAACTGTGAATGGCCCCTCCATTCCAGTCTGGGCAATACAGCAAGACGGCATCTCAATTCAAAACAGAGAATCATTTGCACTAAACATTGCTGACTGGCTGTCTCACGTGTTTGTACAGATTTGCACTCCCACTACTTGTTTCCAAGTTCATTTTTCTCCCACCTCCTCCCCACTTGTTATATTAACAGATGGCAGCAATTTTTTACACAATAAAGATGTAAAGCAGATCAATATACTATAATAACTTGGGAAGATGCCCAGAACATACTTTATTCTGGAGAAAAAACAAGAGCAAATGTTGAATTGGAAGGTTCAGTATGACCTAATTTTGGTTGAAATATACAATAAGCATGTGTAATAACAAATTACAGGATCTGAGCTGATGCATATCAAACAGCTTGAATCATTTATAATCATTACCTTAGGAGCATGAACTTGAAGTACAAGAATAAAAAACTAAGCTTTTACTTGTGATACTTTGTATTACTTAAAATCATTATAAACAGCAAGAAATACTTAGTAATTACAAAGTAATTAATTGTAGTCAGTTAAAAAATATAAAGAGAGCAGAAAGAGCATTCTAATATCATTGTATATAAAATATTTCAAGGGGTGGCTCTGTTATTTCAAGAATAATCATGCTTCTAAGACAGTAGTGAGAGTCATAATGTACCGCCATATAAGCTGTGCAATACACAATTCTAGGAATACCATCCATACAAGTTACTCTTTAAATGGCACCTCCTAGAGTTGTACAGTGTATAACCAGACTAGTGGTAGGTAATAGTGCTGTTAAGAGATACTTCAACTAATACCAAAGATTTTAGAATGTCTAAAATTGTTTTTTTGCTACAGATCAAAATGGTCAAATAACAGTCTCGGAACTGGAAGTTCTTAGATGCCAGCTCTTACCTCAGACTGGATGAAAACCAGGATAGTAGTCCTGAAAAAATTAGGTCACCACATGGCGTTCAGATGCTCAGTTGGGCATCCCTCAGGTTCTTATCCTGGCTGTATATTCACTGGTGACTCAATTCCAAGGCCCTGGATTTCTGGGCAGCTACTGTCTGCTAATCTGCTATGGTTAAGGTTTTACATCAGGTTCTATAGAGATTAAATGCAAATTACATGTAGCCTTTTTAAAGTTTTTGCTATATAGATAGGCTATTGGCCATGGTGTTGTTCCCAGAGAGGTATCTGCACTTAGATTTCCTCTAGAGTTGCCAGGTATTTTAAGATATGCCTCAACAAAAAACAAAACAAAACAAAAAACCCCACTTAATTTTGCTTGAAATAATTGTGCTTTATGTTTAGAATTTATTAACTACTCTGTTAATGGAGACTACCTAATAAAGTAGTAGCATTAGTTTCAAAGCAAAGATTAAGACACATGAATGCAAAGTATTAACAAGCATAGAATATATTTTTTAACATAAAAAATACTGTTTCTGTCTGAAATAACCAACATCTTTTCTTTGTCTGTAAAGGTGGTCATGCAGAATTTTTGACACAGGTTGTTTTATTAGTATTAGCTTCTAGAAATTCTTCATTCACTATACAATCTTAAGAAGAACATACTAAAATTGATAATTGGTTAGGCATGGTGGCTCACACATGTAATACCAGCACCTTGGGAGTCTGAGGCAGGCAGGTCTCTTGAGGCCAGGAGCTCAAGACCAGACTGGCCAACATGGCGAAACCCCATCTCTAATAAAAAATACAAAAATTAGCTGGTGGTTGCACGCCTGTAGTCCCAGCTACTTGAGAGACTGAGTTAGGAGAATTGCTTGAATCTGGGATGCAGAGGCTTCAGTGAGCTGAGATAGCACCACTGCACTCCAGCCTAGGCAACAGATAGAGACACTGTCTCAAAAATGAATTAAAAAAAAGTATAATTATAGAATTTGCTTTGATAAATGTATATGCGTGTCATATTAATCTTGAGCATCATAATTCTTAGTGATTTTTGGACCTTGAGTGATTTCATCAATATAATCCTAAAACATATAATGGGATGTCATGAATTTTTATTTTAATTAAAATATTTATTAACATTGGACTTAATTTTAGCAGAAACAATCAGTGAATATTTAACTATAGCCATTGACACATGCATATAATCATAATACATATGGATTTGATAAAGGGAGAATAAAGGAAACACAACTCGTGCCTTTGTTATATAAATTTTATTTGCAAAATTAAAACAATGCTATTTGTCAGCCTCATACTGATCACAGGTGGCTGGAAATTCCTTCATAACAAATTTATGCTATTAATAATACATGGAAGTTTTCTAGGGAAAGCTATTATAAAAAAGGTGGAAAATGAAACTTTAATTTCTTAAATAATAAATTCAAAATTTAAAAGATGCAATAATTTCCAGCACTATCAGTCATCATCATAGTCATTGTTTCTATGGCAATGGGAGCATAATATCAGGTTGTGTATATAAATTGAATGTGGTGTGAATATGTGTAATATATTCAAAATATGATAATCAGTTTCACAGTTTACACAATTTTTTAAGTTTAAAAGTTGTTCAAAATAAAGTTTAAATATATCTAATAGATACTTGCTAATAGTAGTATTTTAAAAATCCTCATTTCAATTTGGTTATGTAATTTTTAAGATTAAACTTCTCTTAATTGTTTACAATGTATGAAATACTGAAACACTGCCTTGTGCATTAATACACATTCACCTGACATTTGAGAACTTTTTTTTTTGCAGAGTTTACTAGGAAAAAAACAATTTAGCTGGCCTTGGCTGATAGAAGTAGAAGTAGACTTTTTATAGTAGAATTCATGATGAAAGGAAGAATGGTATTTGATAGTGAGAAAAAAAGAAGGTGGACTGAGAGTGACACAGAACCTAATCTTATCAAAAAAATAGGGAGTTGGTCTTAAATTTGACATCAAGGGGATTTGATATGATGTGGAGAGGAAGTCAAAGCCACTGAAGTGACATTAGGTGATAAAACGTGGGAAAAGGAAATGCTCTCCTTCAAGTCATGCAAATAATTTTTCAACGGTTCATTACGTTGGCTTTCACCCTTCCCAGAAGAGTCTCTATTACTGCCCCACCCTATCTGATCTTGCCATTACGATCTGTTGGTAATTTTCCACAGCACTACATTCCAAAACATACACATATGTCCGTATTTGGCACCTTAGAATTCTCCCAACAAAGGCAGATTCCCATGCAAAAAAAAAAAAAATCAGAAGAAATCAAAAGAAAGCTTAGCCAATTCCTCATATAACCTGTTGCCTGGTTTTTGTTAGACCTGCCCAGATAAACCTTAGGTCTTGGGAAGAAGGAAAGTTGCTCATTGTCGTGGATCGAGTACTCGTAGTTGTGCATATGGCGTGTTTCTCCATGATTAAGAAAGGTTACATTTATTTGGGAAAAGGGATACTGAAGTGAACCACAGTTCATTTGGCTTCCTGATTACTCTCAGCTTGTGTACTGTGTAGTAGTCCAATTTCCCTTCATTCGGTCAATTAATCTTCTTATAACACCAACATAAATTGTTCTCTGTTAAAGTCTCAAGAGTGGTGTGCTAATGTGTTTCCTGCTTTGCAGTTGTAATTCACTTAAAACAGAGAGAAATATTTATATTTTAAATGAGATTTCTGATGTATTATCCTCACCTTTTTTTTCTTTTTTTATTATATATTTTATTGTGTTTTAGGTTTGGGGGTACATGTGAAGAACATGCAACATTGTTGCCTAGGTACATACATGGCAATGCGGTTTGCTGCCTTCCTCCCCATCACCTATATCTAACATTTCTTCCCATGTTATCCCTCCCCAACTCCCCACCCCGCACTGTCCCTTCCCTAGTTCCCCCGACACAGACCCCAGTGTGTATGCTCCTCTCTCTGTGTCCATGTGTTCTCATTGTTCAACACCCATTTATGAGTGAGAACATGTGGTGTTTGATTTTCTGTTCTTGTGTCAGTTTGTTGAGAATGATGATTTCCAGGTTCATCCATGTGCCTACAAAGGACATGAACTCATCGTTTTTTTGTGGCTGCATAGTATTCCATGGTGTATATGTGTCACATTATCCCTGTCCAGTCTATCATCGATGGGCATTTGGGTTGGTTCCAAGTCTTTGCTGTTGTAAACAGTGCTGCAATGAACATTCGTGTGCATGTGTCCTTATAATAGAACAATTTATAATCTTTTGGATGTATATACCCAGTAATGGGATTGCTGGGTCAAATGGAATTTCTATTTCTAGGTCCTTGAGGAATCACCACACTGTCTTCCACAATGGTTGAACTAATTTACACTCCTACCAACAGTGTAAAAGTGTTCCTATTTCTCCACATCCTCTCCAGCATCTGTTGTCTCCAGATTTTTTAATGAACCCCATTCTAACTGGCATGAGATGTCTCTATAACAGAATACTCAAGCCTGGGTAATTTAAAAAGAAAGATAGTTTATGTGGCTTGTGATTCTGGTGGTCAGAAAGTTCGAGTTTGGGCAGCTGCAATTGGTGAGGACACCAGTTTGGGCTGCTTCAATTCACGGTGGAAAATGGAAGAGGAAACTCTTAGATTCTATTATAATCTACATTCAAACCTGAGAAGTGTTTCATCTTTTGTTTCTGTCACAATCCCACCTTAATATTCCTGTAAACTAAGATTTGTATGTAGTGTTAATCACTACTAAAATATTTCTTTGTGTCACTCTTGTGTAACAGCAATCCTTTTTTTGTTTGTTTGTTTGTTTGGTAATCAAGTCAATTATTCTAAATGAAAGGTTCATGTAGTACAGCTTCCTATACCAAAACTTGGGCTAATTTAGATGTGTCTCTTTTCCTAGATTCCATTGAAAGTTACTAGCCACAGAACTACTATGTAAAAAGAGCCAAGTTATCATTCCCATGTATACTTTATGCTACTCCCTAACTCAAGAAGTTTGCCAAGGATAGTTATGGGTTTCTACTTTATCTTGCTACCATAAAAATAATATAAATCAATGAAATTGGGAAAAAAGACAAAAAGTCAATGGTAAAAAGCTGATTTTTTAAACAATCAATGAAATTGATGAAACTTTACCAAGACTGATGATGAAAAAAAGGCAGAAAACACTTGCTATCAATATCAGAAGTGAAGTAAAGAATATCACTTCAGACTCTGCAGACATTGAAAGAATAAGGGAATACTGATAACAATGCTATACATAAAAATTTGGCAATTAAGATAAAATGGACCAATATTCTAAAAAGCATAAACTGTCAAAAATCACCGAATAAAAGTAGATAATTTGAACAGCCTTAATACATTTTAAGAAAATAAGATTTATAATGCAAAAAACAATAAAGAAAACTCCATACCCATGTGGTTTCCATGGAGAATTCCACTGAAAATTTAGGGAAGAATGAACATCAACACTACACAAAATGTTTCTGAAAATAGAATAGAAAGAAATATTTCCAAATTTATTTTATGGAACTAGTTTTTCTCTGATACTCAACCAGACAAAGAGAGAAAAACACAATGCAAAACAGAACCTACAGACCAATATTGCTTATAAGTATAATGCAAATATTCTTACCAAAATATGAGCAAATTGATTTAAGCACAATATTAAGAAAATGGTACATTGTGATCAAGTGACCCAGAGCAGTTCAATATTCAAAACTCAATCAATGTTTAATTTAAAAAATTATGCTGTCTTACATGAAAATGTTGTATGATGGCAAGTAATACAACTGTAGCATATGTTAAAGTAATAGAACACATAGATGATACTTAGAGACTTGAGAATGATCAGTAGTGTGCTACGTGTACTGCCATCTCAGAGAAGTCATCTTCACCATGCATATACTTTCTCATCTTAAAGAATAAGAATGTGATGCTCTCCTGACTTTTCAACAGTTAAGCCATTTTATACCTGTATTAAATTGTATTTTTTAGATAGCATTCAATTTTAACAGGAGTTTGTTTTATATAGTCAAACAACATCTATTTTATCAAACTGCTTGATAATATTTCCTAATTACTACACTCTAAAATGAACTTTTCTATTTTAAACAAGACTACACATCAGAAAAAAGATAAGAAAAATTCCACTAAATTCAGGGTAAAGTCTGGTGTACTTATAATCCCATTTACTGTACATTGTAATTTAGTTCAATTATTTTTCTCATCACAGTTTTTGCATAATAAATTAAAGATAATCTTCACCCAAGAGGTGAGTACAGGATTATTGGCTTCAGCAGAATCAGTGAGAGTAACTGCTAACTACCATTTTTTATACCTGAAAACACTCAATGCATCTTATTTTACACTCCTGTGTCAAGATATATTAAGATGCATTAAAACCAGAAGAGTTTAAATCAACCAGGCAAGACAAATATTTAACAAGAAAAGCCTGCAAAAAGATGGCAAAGCTCACTATATTTCTCATATTTTGATGGAAATCCACTGTATTATGTACATTGTTGTTTTTATATGATTTAATTAAGAAATAGGAAACCACCAAGATTGTGTTGTTTTTCACATGAGGGATTTCAATCAAAGCAATCAAGGTATCAAGAAATGTTACCTTTTGTGTGTGTGACAATATTCATGATATTAATAACAAATTTTATTAATTAAAATAACTCTGAAGTGAGAATGTAAAATTTTCAAACAATTTGTGTGCTTCCAAACTGAGGTTTTAGGACATTCTTTATCTGAATAAAGTTTAACATTAAGAAGATTCTGATCTAATGAAACTGAAGTTTCTGAAATACTTACGGTTTATATTGATATATCTTCTTTATTGTTACCTTAGGTTTTGATGCACCCATTACTCTTGCAAGTGTGCATTTACTCATTTTGAGTAACAAAAGTACACATTTTGTTTTACTTGAGCAAACTGAACCTATATTAATTTCTTGAGGTACTAAAACGTGTAATTACATTTCCAAAATGGTTTTGAAAGCATATTAGCATTTCAATGTAGAAATACTTCTAAACGCAGAAATAAGCATTGAGGCAGCAACACATAGCTCACTTGAAATACCCTGACCAATTAAAGTGAATAACATATCTGCAAAAAACAAAAACAAAAACAAAACTAACAACTGATGTTTAGTATAAGGAATACCTGTGTCATCTCATTAAGACAGACATAAAATTCAGCAGAGGTCTTATAGCATAAATTACAGGTTTTGGTATCAGA
This sequence comes from Aotus nancymaae, assembly GCF_030222135.1. Classification (NCBI taxonomy): domain Eukaryota; kingdom Metazoa; phylum Chordata; class Mammalia; order Primates; family Aotidae; genus Aotus; species Aotus nancymaae. Next base: position 31,042,865 of record NW_026988435.1, read on the forward strand.
AACTCAGAGATAGAAGTACTATAACCTTGCAGAAATTACCTAACAGCTTTAAGCTCAAGTTTCATCAGTTATAAATTTGTAGCCAATATCTCATTGAGTTGTTAGAAGATAAAACAAATTAATGCATTCAAAGCACTTACCACTACCTAGCATTGAGTAGTTGCTCCAAAGAAAAACAGTATAAGGACATAAGTATAAAAACAATTAGGGAGCATATGGTTGCCACGCTATTCAGAGAAATCTGCTTGCCTTCTTACTAACCTAGTTGGCACAGAAGTCAGCTAATTTATTTTTCACTCATTAGAACTATTAATACTTTTGTTGCTAATTAACTAACAGCATCCCAGCTGGGCATGATGGCATGCACCTGTATTCCCAGCTGCTTGGGAGGCTGAGACAGGAGGGTCCCTTGAGCTTAGGAATTTGAGACCAGCCTAAGCAACATAGTGAGACACCCATCTTGAAAAAAATATTAAAAAAAAACAAAACAGAATCCCTATGGGAATCCATTTCAGGTTAAAAAAGGCAAAGAGGCATAAGTTAAGGAAAAGGTGTAAAAATATATTTATTGAAGTTAAGCATTAAAACTCTAAGAGCATACTTTTCCATGCCTTGCAATGATGCTGCAGAATGGACTATAGTGATATAACATGTGGGCTAGAGCAACTCTCATTTACTAAACATAACTTTGTCATTTGCCAACACCTGCTAAAGTCCATACCAAGGAGCTGCTTAAGGGGTATCACTTTGAAATTATAGAAAATTCTATTTGTTTTATGTGTTCTTCATGAATAAATCCCCTTTAAATTTTGAAATCCCTTCCTTCCTGTCAGTTAGTGCCAACTCTAGTCAGAACCACCTACACCCAGAATCTTAGCCAGCTATGCATAACAGTTTGCCCTTAGCCATCAGAAAACATCAAGCCTCTGAACAAATGAGTACAGGACTTACCTTAAGTGCCAGTTATTGAAACTTGGATATAAACCAAACCCCAAATATGCTAGCTATGGATTCCGTATTTTTTTTAAACCAAGAATGTATCATCTTGATCCAATTATTTTCCAAAGGGATTCTGGGGTGAAACTCAGAGGCAAGAACATGTTTTTCTCCCAAAATAAACAAATAGACTTGACACTGAGAGAGAAATGTTGTAAATTTAATCCTTTCCCAAATAGGAGGCGTAAGTTCAGAGGGTATGATTTTCTTTCCATCTTGATTGTGCTGTTTTAAGACCAGAAAGTGAGCTCCTGATATCCCAAAGTAATTTTAGATAATTATTGTAAACGGATGATTTGAACTGTCATTGTACTACCTGTGGAATAATTAACCCACCAATTCTAATTTGTTCTAAAATACAATTTGTATAGACTCTGTATTAGTCTGTTCTCAGGCTGCTAATAAAGACATACTGGAGACTGGACAATTTATAAAGGAAAGAAGTTTCATTGACTAACGCTTCCACATGGCCTCATAATCATGGTAGAAGGTGAAGGGGAAGCAAGACATGCCTTACATGGTGGCAGGTAAGAGAGAGCTTGTGCATGGGAACTCCCATTTATCAAACCATCAGATCTCATGAGACTTACTCACTACCATGTGAAGAGTATGGGGGAACCACCCCCATGATTCAATTATTTTCTGACGCCGCCTTTGACACATGGTGATTATTACAGTCCAAAGTGAGATTTGGGTGGGGACACAGACAAATCATATCAGACTTCACATATTTTGAGATGTGAAAATATAAGCAATATGCATAAGTGACAGGTCTAACAGCAACTACCCCAGGAACAATGACTGAACTTACTTCCAAAGCTTTTTTAGAATTTATTTCCATTTGACACAGTGTACCTAAATCTCAGAAATTGTGCCATCGAGAACTAAGTGGCTTAATTCCATGCATTAATGGGAAATAAATAGTCAACAGTTGGAGGCTGGCTGGATGCAAAAATAGGTATGAAGATTTAAATAAACATATTTTGCTAGAAGGAAAGGAAGTGGGAAAGAAGAATATGAGATTAGAAACTGAAAACTGGACTTATCCCAGAAAAAAAATACTAGCTGAATGTCACCACTTTGAATTTTAGGATTTGGCAAAAAAATATAAAAAATGGCTGCTGAAATTGGGAGCACAAGTAAAGTATTTTAAATAAAATAGTCCAAACTCACTAATGTCAAAATAATTCATTGAATGCTTACATATACAAAACATAAGGAGTAAACATATTTTAGTGAAACTGTGTAGGATTGTATATTTAATATTTTAATATTGATTTTAAGTATCCTTAAATAATATCAATAAATAGAAATGAATCTTGTAAAAATGCAATACTTCTTTTCAATTAAAACATTTGTTCATGACAAAAATATATGTATTTTTTCAGATTTATTTTTAATTGACATATAAAATTATGTGTGTTTATTATGCATAATATAATTTTTGAAGTACATATATATTGTAGAATGATTAAATGTAGCTAATTAACAAATGCATTACCTGATATAGTTATTATTAATATGGTGAGAACACTCTCTTAGCATTTTCTTTTTTTTATTTTTTTTAATTGCATTTTAGGTTTTGGGGTACATGTGAAGAACATGCAAGATTGTTGCATAGGTGCATATGCGGCAGTGTGATTTGCTGCCTTCATCCCCTTCACCTATATGTGGCATTTCTCCCCATGCTATCTCTCCCCAACTCCCCACCCCCCGCTGTCCCTCCCCTATTTCCCCCCAACAGACCCCAGTGTGTAGTGCTCCCCTGCTGAGTCCATGTGTTCTCATTGTTCAACACCTGCCTATGAGTTAGAACATGCGGTGTTTGATTTTGTGTTCTTGTGTCAGTTTGCTGAGAATGATGGTTTCCAGGTTCATCCATGTCCCTACAAAGGATGCAAACTCATCGTTTTTGATGGCTGCATAATATTCCATGGTGTATATGTGCCACATTTTCCCTGTCCAGTCTATCATCGATGGGCATTTGAGTTGGTTCCAGGTCTTTGCTATTGTAAACAGTGCTACAATGAACATTCGTGTGCATGTGTCCTTATAGTAGAATGATTTATAATCCTTTGAATATATACCCAGTAATGGGATTGCTGGGTCAAATGGAATTTCTATTTCTAGGTCCTTGAGAAATCGCCATATTGTCTTCCACAATGGTTGAACTAACTTACACTCCCACCAACAGCATTAGCATTTTCTAAGAACACAATACATTATCATTAATTATAGTCACCAAGCTGTTAAATCATATGTATGGGTCATTTTTTCAGACAAAATATGTTGATATGAAAAACCAATATTAAAAAGACATTTTAAAATGCTTCAAATGATTTTGTTGTTGAGTGGGCCAATGAGTAAATGACTTTCCGAAGTCTGTGGAAAGGAAATTCCTGATTTTTCATCTTGAAAGATGTTTTTCAATGACAAATAGAAACTGCCATTATCTTACTGAGGAATGAATATATAATGAAATGTCTTCTGGTGTCTGCTCAAAGAAAGTTTTGAAAGCTTCTCAACTAGGTTGTGAAAATCCTACCCTTAGGGGTAGACACAGCTTTAATCAATACTGTTGTATTATTTTGATTTTTTATTTTTTGGGTATGTTCCTGGATATGTGTTTTTCTTTTACAATTTCTGTTTTTTCTTTCTTTCTTTCTTTTTTTTTTTTTGCTATGGAGTCTCACTGTTTCCCAGGCTGGTATGTGGTACCATGATGTTGGTTCATTGTAGCCTCTGCCTCCCAGATTCAAGACATTTTTGTGTCTTGTCTTAGCCTCCTAACTAGCTGGGACTACAGGCACACACCACCATGCCTAGCTAATTTTTGTATTTTAGTAGAGACAGGGTTTCACCACGTTGGCCAGGCTGATCTCAAACTGGCCTCAAATGATCCACCCACCTCAACCTCCCAAAGTGCTGGGATTACAGGCATGAGCCACTATGCGTGGTCTACAATTTCTTGACAGCACTGATTCTTCTCTATCTTTCTAGGACTACCAAGAATCATTAGGTATGTGTTTGATCCTGGTTGTTTTCTTAACTCAGAAACAAAGATCACTCAAGAGCTTTAGACCATAGGAAGAAGCATAACCAAATATATCTAAGGTGATCTAAATGTCCATTAAACACTACAATCAGTTGTTAGTCACTAATCTTAGGTTATTGTGTGAGGTCTTCAAACATGACATCTTAATCAGGTCCAAATTAGTAACTGCATGATGGAAAATAGTTTATAGAAATCTCTTTCTATAAACACTGAGGGATTTTTTTAATTATTTGAAAAAGACAAACATAAATCACTAAATAGAACTTAAAGCATTTTAAATATTATTATTTCAGGAATTTTTCATTTGAAAAGTGCTAAATAAAGACAAGTAGCATTTAAACAACCAATCCAAATGCCCATCAATGATAGACTGGACAAAGAAAATGTGGCACATAGACACCATGGAATACTATGGAGCCATAAAAAATGATGAGTTCGTGTCCTTTGTAGAGACATGGATGAATCTAGAAAGCCTCATTCTCAGTAAACTGACACATGAACAGAAAAGCAAACACCGCCTGTGTTCATTCATAGGCGGGTGGTGAACTATGAGAACACTCGGTCACAGGGAAGAGAACAACACTCACAGGGCTAGGTGGGGGGGTGGAGGGGAGGTGAGGGAGGGACGGGGGAGTGGAGAGGATGGGGAGGGATAACACCGGGAGAAATGCCTGATGTAGGCGATGGGGCAGTGGGGAGTTGAGATAGCAAACCACCATGGCATGTATAGACCTATGCAACAATCCTGCAGTATGCAGGATGTGCACATGTACCCCAGAGCCCAAAGTACAATTAAAAAAAAGAAAGAAAGAAAATTATATCTAATAATTATGTTGTTGATGGCTTTATTTTAAATCAAGAAGTATTTTTAATCAATGCTAGTATTGACATGAATTTGGCATGTTCATTTTTTGTGATTTATTGTTGTTATTGGTGGTGGTGGTGGTAGTAGTATTATTTTTAGCAGCCTTACTCTGAAATCTGGAATGAGAAAGACTTGAACTTTTTTTTTTTTTTTTTTTTTTTTTTTTGAGACGGAGTCTTGCTCCGTCGCCAGGCTGGAGTGTAGTGGCGCAATCTTGGCTCACTGTAACCTCTGACTCCTGGGTTCAAGTGATTCTTCAGCCTCAACCTCCTGAGTAGCTGGGACCACAGGCGCGTGCCACCACGCCCGGCTAATTTTTTTGTATTTTTAGTAGAGACGGGGTTTCACGATGGCCAGGATGGTCTCGATCTCTTGACCTCGTGATCCGCCTGCCTCGGCCTCCCAAAGTGCTGGGATTATAGGTGTGAGCCACCCCACCCGGCCAAGACTTGAACTTTTATGATTGATAATGAATGAAATAGTTGATTGGTAGAACAACTGTTGGTAATATCTAAGACATGACTTTTTTTTACTCCAGATCTTCATTTTTAGAATTGGGTATAAAGTGATATGTTAAAATGGCTTTTAATTTAAAATACAAGTAATCAAAGGAGAAATGGCTTGGTGTTCAGATCAGCATGGCAGAGATGGGCAAAATTACAATGGTGTGTTGGATGTTTCCTGATGAATTTCTCTGAAGACAATGGAGACATGACAAAGATGAGACACTTCCAGCAGACCTGAGTTAAAGCTACACAGCTCAGCAGGACTCCATTTATCTGCCTCACGACACTACCAAATCACCACAAAATGTTTATTTAATTTAGATTATAATTTATTGGATTCATTTGAAAAATTCATAGTGCTATAAATTATTTTTAATTTTTTTATTATTATACTTTATGTTCTGAGATACATGTGCAGAACATGTAGGTTTGTTACATAGGTATTCACGTGGCTTGGTGGTTTGCTGCACCCATCCACCTGTCGTCTACATTAGGTATATCCCCTAATGTTATCCCTCCCCAATCACCCCACCTCTTGCTATCCCTCCCATAGCCCCACACCCTCCGACAGGCCACAGTATATGATGTTCCCCTGCCTGTGTCCATGTGTTCTCATTGTTCAACTCTCACTTATGAATGAGAACATGCGGTGTTTGGTTTTTTATTCTTGTGTTAGTTTGCTGAGAATGATGGTTTCCAGCTTTATCCAAATTTTTACGAAGGACATAAACTCACCCATTTTTTTATGGCTGTATAGTATTCCATAGTGCATATGTGCCACATTTTCTTTATCCAGTCTATCATTGATGGGCATTTGGGTTGGTTCCAATTCTTTGCTATTGTGAACGGTGCTGCAGTAAATATACGTATGCATGTATCTTTATAGTAGAATGATTTATCATCTTTTGGGTATATACCGAGTAATAGGATTGCTGGGTCAAATGGTATTTCTGGTTCTAGATTCTTGAGGAATCCCCACACTGTCTTCCACAATGGTTGAACTAATTTACACTTCCACCAACAGTGTAAAAACGTTCTTATTTCTCCACATCCTCTCCAGCATCTGTTGTTTCCTGACTTTTTAATGATTGCCATTCTAACCGGCATGAGATGGCATCTTATTGTGGGTTTGATTTGCATTTCTCTAATGACCGGTGATAATGAGCTTTTTTTTCATATGTTTGTTGGACACATAAATGTCTTCTTTTGAAAATTGTTTGCCCATATACTTTACCCACTTTTTGATGGGTTTTTTTTTTCCTTGCAAATTTATTTAAGTTCTCTGTGGATTCTGGATATTAGCCCTTTGCCAAATGGATATATTCAAAAGGATATCTAAATTAGTTTTTAGAAATTACTCGACAGAGAAATGAGAGCATAATTGCAAAAATAATTTTCAAATTCACTGTTTACTTGCAAACTTTCTTCCTCCAACGGTTTGAATGAACAAAGAAAATCACTTTTACTTTTTAACTAATAAATAAATGTAAAAAGTTTAACTTTTTGCAAGATAGATACCAATTGTGCAGAAGATGAAACCCTGTTTTATTTGTGTTGTTAGTACCTGTTTTCACATATTTTTTTTAATCTTAGAAATAAAGCTAAAAACAAAGATCTCATTATATTGTAATAAAATGGTACTATATAAATCTGTGCTCATCCTGCCTTAACATACTGGAATCCAAAAGGAAAATGAAGCAAGGGGAAAGCCACAAGGGGAATTCCACACAAAGCTAATGCTGCAATTAGTTATTTCGTATACACACACACACACACTCTTCAGCCATACCCCCTAGCCAGTAGACATAGAAAAGGAATAAATGGTGCATTGAAAACAGCATTGATCTGAAACCTAAGATATCCAGATTCCTTCTGTCACTACTCATTACCATGGCCTTGGTTATTTTTTACTTCTCCAAGCCTCGGCTTATATATATGGAAAGCGAGAAAGTGGATTTGTGGGATTTTCTGCATTTTAGTTGGCTGTGTAAAATTGAGTCATTTAATAATGACCATTAATAGATGTCAAACATGCTACTGGGAAATAATTAGGCTCCACAGACAAGTGCTACTAAGGTGAACACTAGTTAATATTTGAGGAAGCTATGATTTTTTACAACTGCTTAAAAATTTTAAGAACAATAATGTGCTGTAAAATACTAAGAAAGAACCTACTTTAGTAAACATTTTTTTTTAGTACTTAAAGAGAAATTTTCACTTTACAAAACCTGAACCATTGCAATGGACTGGTGGTTTTACTCTTTACATTTTGCTTAAATATTAATTAAATATTAGAATGTCTTCTCAGAGCCTGGCAATCTTGATATTAGTGAAGCTGACTAGGAGACACATGGGTCATAGTGGGGAATGAAATTGTAATATCATATTCTGCAGGACAATTACTGAAGAATTATGTGAAAGTTAGTTTTGAAGTGACAGGAATATTTGAAGTGTTGTATTTGTTTCTGCACAGAATAGTGACTTACTTTCCTGTGCCCATGCCAGTTTGGAATCCTCCACTTCAAAAATATATCAGCTTCTGTTACCAATCTTTAGGTAATATACCAGATAGTTGGGCATAGTGGCTTATGCCTATAATCTCAGCTGTTTGGGAGGCTGAAACAAGAGGATCCCTTAAACCCAGGAGTTTGAGAACAGACTGGACATGATGACAAGACCCTGTCTCTACAAAAAAAAAAAAAAAAAAAAAAAAAAAAACAAACAAAAAAAAAAACTTTTAAAAAATTTAGCTTGGTGGTGTGCCACATGCCTGTAGTCCCAGATACTCAGGAGGCTGAGGCAGGAGGATCTCTTGATCCCAAGAATTCAAGGCTGCACTGAGCCATGATTGTGCCCCTGTACTCCAGCCTGGGCAAGAGGGAAACACTCAAACAGAAGATTTAAAAGCGCATCCCACCAACCTGGGGGAGGCAACAAGATTATCTTTTTATAATAAGGGATGGAACTTTGATTTAAGAAAACAATTATTAAAATCACTTATTTAAAGAAGACTGCTTCCCACTCATGTTTCTTAGTCTGCTCAGGCTTCCATAATAAATTACTACACATTGTCTGGCTTAAACAATATACTATATATATATATATATATATATATATATATATAACATTTCTGGAGGCTGGGAAGTTCAAGATCAAAAACTTTCTGGTGAGGGCTCTCTTCCTGGCTTGCAGATAGCTGCCTTCTTGCTGAGCTTTCACCAGCTATAGAGAGAAACAGAGCAATGTATCTGGTGTCTTTTTAAAAAAAGGACTTTATTTCAATCATATCAGTGCCCTGCCCTTGTGAGCTTTTTTAACTTTAATGACTTCCATACTCCAAATACACTTACATTGAGGACATGGTTCCAAATTATGAATTTTGAAGGAGACATAATTCAGTCCCTACCATTTTATCCCTGGCCCTCCAAAATTTATGACTTTAGTCACATGCAAAATTGGTGGATTCCACTCCAACAGCCCCCCAAATCTTAAGTTTTTCCAGAATCAACTCTAAACTCCAACATCTCATCTAAGTATAACTAGATCAGATATGAGGCTTGAGATACACTTTATTCCTAGACAAAATTCTGTTCCAGCTGTGAACTTATGAAATCAGAAAAGTTATGCACACGATGGTGAGACATTCGTGGAAAAGACATCCCATTCAAACAAAGAGAAACATAAAAGAAGGAAGGGAGACAGGTTTCAATCAAGTCCAAGACCTATCAAGGCAAATTTCATTAGACCTTACGGTACAAGAACCATCTTATTTGTCTTGAATTTCTGCCTTCCAGGCCCACTAGTCTGGCAACATCAGCCTCACACCTCTATAGGGCAGCCCTGTCTATTTGGTGCTAGAGAACAGTCCCTGTCTCCCAGGTTCTCTTCTAAATTACTGCTCTCTAAAACTGAGGAAGATACAGCCTTGAGTCATATGCCTGAGGTGGGAGTGGCAGCCTGGAGGATCTCTGAATTGCCTTAGGCACTGATTCTTCCTCTATTTTTTTTTTTTATTTTTAAGAATACACATTTTCAAAGTTAAATAGACTTATGGTCCTGTTATAGATTATTCTTGTGGAATCCAACAAGCTCAACAAGCTTGCTTGCTTAATTTCATCCTGCTTTCTCCTTTAGTTCAAATTGACAATGTCTCTGCTGCTATAATCCCATCTCTCTTAAATTCTGCTGTTGAAATAATTGATTAAATCTATCCATAATCTGTTTATCAAATGGTTGTTTAGCTACATTGTTAGTGTCCTCTTCAAAGAAGACTTTCTCTCTCTCTCTCTCTCTGTTTTTTTTAATTTGCAATATGGAAGACTGAGAATTTTCCAAAACTCAGAGTTCTGGTTTATTTATGGTAACAATTTCTTCTTCAATTCATCTCTCTCTTTTCACGTTTTGCTATTAGCAGCAGGGAGGACAAAAGCCACTCATTCAATACTTTGCTTAGAATTCTCACCACAGGTTTTACTTTCCACAAAACACTACAACTCTATTCACCTAAGTCTTTGCCACTGTATAACAAGAACTGTTCTTCCTCTAGTTTAAACAACTTGATCCTTTACTTCATCTGTGATCTCATCCATATTTCTAGTATGCACTTCCTCACTCTTCCAATCTCTACACATTATCCAGTTCCAAATCTACTTTCACATTTTTAGGTATCTTTTACAATGGAACCCCACTCCTGGTACCAAAATTATTCTTAGTCAGCTTGGGTTTCCATAATAAATTACTATAGACTGGGTGGCTTAAACAGCAGAAATGTATTTTTTTCACCCTGAACTCTGGAGGCTGGGAACTCCAATATCAAGATGCTAGTCAAATCAGTTTCTGTTGAAGGCTCTCTTACTGGTTTTCAGATGACTATCTTCTCACTGTGTCTTCTCATGGCAGAGAGAAAGTGTCTTTTATCATAGAAACACTAATCGAATCAGATCAGGCCCCACCCTTTCATCATTAATATTAATTGCTTCCTCACTCCAAACATAGTCAAATGGAAATTAGGACTTCAATTTACAAATGTTGAGAGGATACTATTTAGTCCATAGAATTATGATCTCTTATTTAGATATATCTTCTTAACTTTTAATCCTTACCTTGATATATAAGCACAATATAATCACTACTCTACCACTTGGAGCAACGATTTGCTCAATCCCATGTGACACTATGAGAACCTTATGGTGCGCATTTCAGAACCATCTGCCTAGGGGGAATTAAAGAGAATGTGTTAATGTGTTGACTTTCTTCCCACTCTCCTTCCAATGGGCCTTCCACATGGCAGTCCCTGAAAAGCCCTGGTGAGAAGTTGAAAGTGAGATGCTGCCAGGTTGTCTCCATGTAAAGTGGTTGGAGCATGTCTGGAACTTAGCAAAGCAGTAGCTCAAACAGAAGGTGAATCTGAGAGTCTTTGAATTGGTGACCAAAATATGAGTGTTTCAGGCTGTTATAAATTTAAAATGGCCACAAATCCTTTTACACGCTTCACATTGAAAGGAAGTGGTCTATGTTCCTTCTTTTTGAATCTGGGAAATTCCATAATGGAATATGGGAGAAGGGAGGCTGTGCCAAGTTTCAGGTTTAGTTTTTAAAACAATGTCAGTTTCTAGTAGGTTCTGTTTGTTGGAATACTAGTTTCTTGCAAACCAGTTATCAGGCTGTGGAAAATTCAAGTGATGTGAAGAAACCGCATGTAGACAATTTGGTCAATATTTCCAGCTAAACTCCCAGCCAAAGCCCACATCAACTGCCAGGCAACTGATTGTGCTATGTTGAGACATCCAACCCAAATCCAGCTGTCATCTGACATCAGCTACACACAAGAGTCCCAGGGAGAATGCTCATCTGAGGCTACTCAACCCATCAGACTATGAGAGAGAAAAATAAATCATTGTCTTATGTCACAAGATGAGGGCATACAATTGACATGGTAAAAATTATTATATTAAATACTCAACAGTAGGAGTTTATAGCTAATTGAAAGTGGTTAATATTTTACTTGCTAACATTTTTATGCTATTGTTGCAGCTTATTTTGAGAGAAATGTCAGTGTATTCCTAGCTGTCTTTTTATGTTTTGTTTATTTACATTTTCTTTGATGTACATATATAGTGAAGTTATTAGCACAAATATATGTTAATAAAGATAATTAACCTGTTACCTCACATAGTTATTCAAGGTATTGAGGACAAATATTTTGTCTAATTTTTAAATTCATTTTTTATCAACATTGCCTGTCACCAATATTGGCACAGAGTAGACATTTAAGATGACTATGTTAAAAAAGGTAAAAGTTTACCACAATAGAATAGTATTTGAGTGGAAAAACGAAAGACCAGTTAGTGAGGAGACCATGAAAAAAAAAAAAAAAACAACAAACCATGACTATCCAATCTTTGTTTATAATAAATTGGTGAATTTTTCTCCTATGATATGAACTAATCTCTTTGTAATTTCCTGATCTTAATCAGTAATTAAAAATCTACTCTGTGAATTACAGATTGTTCAGACAAACAATTTAATTTGCCCACATTTTCTCTAGACATGACTAAATTAGGGGGCATTCCCACTGCAAACCAGTTTTATCCAAAGCACCCATAATATGACCATTGTTTTGCTAGTGACTTTAACAATAAGATGCATTATACAAATATTTTAAAATTTCAATTATGCAACCCCTTGTTATTGCTTTCAGCTACATTTAAATAACATGAGTAGATAACTAGGATATGGTCCACAAAATGACCTAGGGCATTGAGTGAAGGTTAAAATCGTCAATTAATGTTTTAATGTTTTTATTATTTTTCTGAATAAGCTTTTGATTGTTGGCCTTTTATACATATAAACATTTCTCTATTTTGTTAAATGTTTGTATTGAATTATTGTGTTACCATATTTTTATTTATGTTTCAGAATGGTACATAAAGAGAATTATTGTATTAATTACATATAAGGTTGCTTTTTAATGATTTATTCTGCTCAATGACACAAGTATCATCTTCGTAATAAAATGTTTCATAACATTCTTTCTATTTTAGGGACTATAGAAATGGGGAACATATCTTCCTTTTAAAATAGAAAAAAGGCCACGTTTTAGAAAGTGCATTCATATGACATTAATTATAGTTTATGAAAATTTGTAATGCTGATTTTATAATAGTGTTGCTTTACTGCCAGTCACATTAATAATCATTCTTTTATTTACTATGATAGCATAATGACATCGTAGAATCCGGTTTGATCACATACACATGCATGCACATGCATAAACACACACACACATGCACACAGGCACACAAAAAAGGGTGTGCTCAACAGGCATTGATTATACAAAAAGACATGCTCTCTCACATCTTTCTGTGTCCCTGATCCTGGAAAGATTGATCAAAAGAGATCCTCTTTTACCTTAAAAGCCAAGGTCTTTTACTGATTTTCTTCCTTTTTCTTTCCATAACTTGTCAGGCACTTAGAAATTGTAACTACTCTGAGTATTAATGCTTCCTGCAGTAACACATCTGTAAGATGGCAGATGCCTGCTTTTAGAGAAGGATACACTAATGTTACACCAGAGCCTAATATTGATATATAAACTCTATAGTTATAAAAGAGTTATGTGAGAGTGTTGTTAAATTTTGCATGTTGTACTATTTAATAATATTTTACTATCCTTTTGTCATTCAAATAAAAGTCTCATTTTTTTCCAGGAATATTTTGCTGCTGTATTTTCACCACTGAGAAGAAAAACAACAAAAGGATGCTCATAGTTCTTAAGAAAAGAAACTTTGTCGGTTGGTATCTAGGCAAAATTGAGAATTATGATCATAATTAAAAAACTAGTAGCCTTTCGGAAAAGGTTAAAAGCTATACATGTTTGAGAAAAATATCTTTGCTCATTATAATACCTGGTACATCATGTTATAATTAAGATTGTGTCACTCTTTCCATTATAAATGACTATTTTAAAGACCCATAAAACAGCTATAAAAATGAGCTCCAGGCTCAACTTGGCATGTAAAATATTAACCCAAGAGAATTTATGTTTTTTATTTTTATTTTACTTTTTTACAAAACTGTCTTTCAGGCCTTCTTAAAATAAAGCAAAATTTCGAATAGATTTTTTCTTTCAGGTGCCTTTTTGGCACTTCATAAATCAAAACCAGTCTTGCTTGTTAAAAACCAAATCTTGCAAGTACTTGGTGAATTAGGAGAGGTAATCATTTTGAGTGCTTCAAATGGCTCCTTTAAAAGTGCCTTAAATATTTTAAACATTACATGTGATCACTAAATATCTGAAGAGTTTTATAAGCCACCTACTAGGAAAACTTTTGCTTCTTTCCTTTCCAGATGGCATTAAAAACTTTAATGATGCCAAAGTATAGTGTAAGACACTTTGCTATTAGTGGTGTGATTCACTATTTCAGAATTTAGGTTCCATAAGACAGCTCCCTGTGGCAAGCCATTCCAGCCTATTAATCCCTTTGTGTAATATTGTCTACCTGTGCCCACCAGGTGTGCACAGTGCTTCACTTGGCTGATATGCACTTGCAAAATACACCCTGAATATTCAACCAATTGCATATCTAGAATAGAATTTTTACAATACTCTCACCATTACAAAAAATACACTTTGTCACCAATGCATAATAGACTAACTATAAATCCAGAGCGCATTTGGCCCAACAAGACTCAACTGCAGAAGCAATTGAACAGTTAACATGTAAAAATTATACTTTGTATAGAGTCAATAGTTAAGACATTCTTTATGTCTAGATGAGATTCTTTATTATATGAGAATTTTTTTCATCTCAAATAGAAGTCTAATCAACTCTGAAGATGAGGAAAGTGATTTCTCAGTGGGTTCTTCTCTGTTCTTGATATCTGTCTACCAAACCTGAAAAGAAAATGCACAAAATTGGCTGGTATTAGATATCAAAATCATTTTAATATAAATAAATATGATTATGGCTTAGACATTTAAAAACTTTAATTTAGGTGATTATTTGTGTTTATTAACATAATTCCTTTTGTTAAGTGAGTCATATTGTTCAGGCCCATGAATTCTCTGTACTTGTTGCACTCTTCCCAAGCACAAAATGCTACTCTAAATGTTTTCAGTTGTGTCCTCTCATTTAATTCTCACAGCAATGGATATGGTTAGGATTTGTGTCCCCACCCAAGTCTCATCTTTAGTTTGAAATCCAGGTGTTGAGGGAGAGACCTGGTGAGAGGTGATTGGATCATGGGGGCAGTTTCTCTCATACTGTTCTCATGATAGTGAGTGAATTCTCACACGATCTGATGGTTTTATAAGGGACACTTCCCTCTTCACTTTAACACATTCTCTCCTGCTGTCTTGTGAAGAAAGTGCCTGCATCCTCTTCAGGTTACAACCTGAGTGTAAGTTTCTTGAGGCCTTCTAGCCATATTTCCTGTTAAGCCTGCAGAACTGTGAGTTAATTAACCTCCTATGTTTGTAAACTACCCAGTCTTGGTTAGTATCTTTATAGCAGTGGGAGAACAGACTAATACAGTAAATTGGTAACAGGAGTGAGGTGCTGCTACAAAGACATCTGAAATTGTGGAAACAAATTTGGAATTGGGTAACAGGCAGAGGTTGGAACAGTTTGAAGGGACCAGAAGAAGACAGGAAGATGTGGGAAACTTTGGAACTTCCTAGAGACTCATTGAATGGTTTTGACCAAAATGTTGGCATTGATATGGGCAATGAACTTTCTGCTGAGGTGGTCTCAGATGGAGATGAGGAACTCATGGAGAACTGGAGCAAAGGTCACTCTTGCTATGCTTTAGCAAAGAAACCGACAGCATTTTGCCTCTGTCCTAGAGAGCTATAGAACTTTGAACTTGAGAGTGATGACTTAAAACTTATGTATAAAGGGAAGCAGAGCCTAAAAATTTGGAATATTTGCCACCTGACAATGCAATAGGGAAAAAAAAAATCATTTTCTGGGAGAAATTCAAGCCAGCTGCAGAGATGCATAAATAATGAGGATCCAAATGTTAATTGACAAGACAATGGGTAAAATGCCTCCAGATAATATCAGAGATCTTGGCAGCAGCCCCTTTCATCACAGGCTGAGAGGCCTAGGAGGAAAAAATTGTTTTCTAAGCTGGGCACAGGGTACTCTCTACTCTGTGCAGCCTCAAGACTTGGTCCCTGCATCCCAGTCATGGCTAAAAGGGGCCAACATATAGCTCAGGACATTGCTTTGGAGGGTGAAAGCCTTAAGCCTTTGTGGCTTACTTGCAGTATTGGAACTGCAGTGCACAGAAGTCAAGAATTGAGGTTTGGGAATCTCTGCTTAGATTTCAGAGGAGGTATAGAAAAGCCTGGATGTCCAGGTAAAAGCTTGCTGCAGGGACAAAGCCCTCATGAAGAACCTCTGCTAGAGCAGAGTGGAAGGGAAATGTGGAGTTGGAGCCCTCACAGAGTCCTCACTGGGGCACTGCCTAGGGTAGCTCTGAGAAGAGGGCCATCATCCTCTAGACCCCAGAATGGTAGATCCACTGACAGCTTGCACCATGCACCTGGAAAAGCTATAGACAGTCAATTATAAAAAAAAGCTATAGAATGCCCATGAAAGCAGTTAGGAGGGGAGCTATACCCTACAAAGACACAGGAGTGAGCTTCCCAAGACCATGGGAACCCACCTTTTGCAGCACCATGACCTGGATGTGAGACATAGAGTCAGAGGAGAAGATTTTGGAGCTTTAATATTTAATGACTGTCCCACTGGGTTTTGGTCTTGCATGGAGACTTTAGCCCTTTGATTTGGCCATTTTGTTCCCATTTGGATTGGGAGCATCTGTCCAATGGCTGTACTACCATTGTACTTTGGAACTAACAAAACTTGCTTTTGATTTACAGGCTGCTAGGTGAAAGGGATTTGCCTTGTCTCAGCTAAGATTTTAGACTTGAACTTTTGAGTTAATGCTGAAATGAGTTAAGACTTTGGGAGACTGTTGAGAAGGCATGATTGTGTTTTGAAATGTGAGGACATGAGATTCGGAGGGGAGCAGGGGTGGAATGATATCTTTAGGCTTTGTGTCCCCACCCAAATCTCATTTTGAATTGTAATCCTTAGGAGTTGAGGGAGAGACCTGGTAGGAGGTGATTGGATCATGGGGGTGGTTTCCTTTATGCTGTTCTCATGATAGTGAGTGACTTCTCATGAGATCTGGTAGTTTATAAAGGGCTCTTCCCTCTTTGCTTCTTTCACATTCCCTCCTGCTGCCTTGTGAAAAAAGTGCCTACTTCCCCTTCACCTTCCTCCATGACTGTAAGTTTCTTGAAGCCTCCTACTCATGGTTCCTGTTAAGCCTGTGGGACTGTGAGTCAACTAAACCTTTTTCATTTCTTAATTACCCATTCTCAGAGAGTATCTTTATAGCAGTGTGATAACAAACTAATATAGCAACCCTGTGTGTTGGTGTTTATTTGGCCTCCAACATAATGGTGAGAAAACTGAAGAGAAAAGAAACTTACTTTTCCTAGTTATGTAGAGCTGATGTTTAGACTCAGAGTATAACCTCAAATAAATAGCCATTATATTAGGATAATTCCAGTTTTGTAGGCAGCTCCCAAACACCTTTGTGACTTGCCACTGATGAAGACTAGTTCATCTGGTTGTTTACTTTTGCTGCACAAATGTCAAGAGAAAGTAAAACTTTTTTTTTTTTTTTTTTTTTTTTTTTTAAGTTTGGGATTACAAACATGAGCCACCTCACCTGGTCTAACAGACAAATTTCTGATGAGCAGTCTCTTCTCTAGCTGTTTACAATGACTCAAGAACTAGTCCTGTCAAATCTCTCTGGGATGCTTCTGACTCAGCAGATTCTCTTCCAGTTATATTCTCTGGAAATATGTGTACTAATGGAAGAGAATATCCCTAAAAGCATTGCTCCTGGACAAAAAATATTTGATAGCCCAAACACCTTTCAGCAATTGACCACATAAGTTGTGCTATATTTATATGACATAATATTCCAACTATAAACCCACTGTCATGATTAACCCACTATGGCCATATGCAACAACCTAGATGAATCTCACAATGTTGAACAAAAGAAGCCAGACCAATGTACACTGTATTAATTCCCATTTAGATAAAGCTTAAAACACTCAAAACTAAACTAAAATGTTAGGGCCGCCTACTTAGGTGGTGAAACTATAAAGAAGACAATGAACTTATCAGCATGAAACTCGGGAGAGTGACTTCTTTTTGGGATGATGAAAGGCATTGCAATCAGGAAGGGAGCAGGATGAGACTTCTGACAAAGTTCTGTTTCTTTGCCTGAGTGCTGATTACAAGTGTTTCCTTTTTTAAATACCTTAAGCCATAGATATACGTGTTAGGCACTTTTCTGTATATGTATCATTTCACAATAAAAGAGCTTTAAAAAAAAAAAAGAAAGTAAAACTTTTGACTTTAATAATAACAGTTGATATACAGACAGTATATACACACATTATTTCACAAAAACATAGCCCTGAAGGACCAATCATATCATAAATGATATCTTCTGGAAGTGTTGAATAGGAAGGGTGTGCTTTTTATTCTTTACAATGTGGCTAGAAATTATTGGATACTTTTCTATCTGCAGATGGGGTCTATAGCCTCTATTCTTAGATCCGGACAGGCTTCGTAACTCTTTCAACCAATAAAGTGTGACACTGTGATTTCCAAGGCTTGGGAGTTAAAGGTCATTCAGCTTCTGTCATTATGTAAGGAATTGGCAAGGTCACTATGTAAGAAGTTCAAACACTTTAAAGCTGGCGTCATGAAAGGGAGCCCACATGGGAAAGCCACATATGGGTGTTATGCTGAAGAGTTCCACATGAGCCCACTCTTCACAGTGTCCCAGCCCAGGCAGTTGACAGGTGAGAGTGGAAAAGCGTCCAGATTATTTCAGGATCCAACTATTTAAGTTGTACTCCACCATTTCGGTCTTTCATACAAGGCCCTAGTCATTGCAGAGCAAAGAATGTCATCCTTGGTCTACCTTATCTGAATTCCTGACATGCATAGTCTGTAAACATATTATAGTTGTTTCTGCTCAACATTTACTCCTGGGGTGAGTAAAAATGGCAGACAGTTATTCAGCCACATTTGAAAAGAAATAAGTTTAATTTCTGATCAGACATTAAAATAACAGGTCAATTTGAATATAAACTTGCTTTAGAAATATCTAACCACATTAAGTTTGTGTATTTCCAATTGTAAGGAGTTCAGATATACAGAATTTGTGTTTAAAATCTTGCAATATCCAGTCTACCAAAGATATTTGTTTTAGGAAAGCCCTTTGAGGGAAAAGACTAAACACATCTTGTTACTCGGGTTTTAGCTCTCATCTCCTTACAGTGCTAGAGACATCTCAGTAAAAACAGAATGCAGGCATAAACATGAATAGTACTGATTATAGATGCACTGTAGCTGAAACTAAAATCAAAATGTCTTGACCTTAAACTATGTGCCTTTGTTTTTTTATGACAACATTTCTTAAAATCCTCAGTCTGAAGACTTAGAAAAAATGTAGCAAAATAATATAATGATTTGTTCCTTAATATTAAGGTGCATATTAAATTAAATTTGATATCTTAGGAGTTCAGCATAATGCCTACTTTGAGATCAATACAACCAAAAAGTTATGGTGAGATTAATTATTAGTGTACCAGGAGATCTCAATATAAGTCAAATAGCTTTTGTTTAGGTCCCAAACTGGCAGTAGCTAAAACATTTTTTATATGTGTCTTCGATACATGGATCCAGGGTTACTGTGTAATTGTCTGAATGGAAAACTTTGCCTGTCACTCAATTATAAGTGTATGTACAGAAGTATTTTGGGGGTTAAAGCACATTATTTGTTTTTAATCATTTAAATATTAAAATAATAACGAACTTCTTATAAGTGGTCTTTACATTTGGGATTATCTAGGTCAAAAAAATCTACCTTTGTTATCTCAATAAAAATTTTAAAAGTCTACATAAGCAGAAATACATACAATAATTTAAGTTAGTCTTTCAATGATGAAGTAATTTATGCACCAATTTTTTTTTTAATTTCTAGACCAAAATATCACATTTTACATAAATTCTGCCTTTGGACAATAAATGTAAGGACAAGAAACACTTGTTCATTTTGAAATATAACAGCCACTTTTAAATACCCTTGAACCAAGAAATAAAATATTTTAACAGTGTGACTAAAGTACTGAATGCAGATGAAAAAGTTTTGCAAAGTGCTCACTACCATACAATATCATGACATTTTGTAAGCAAAGCAATATATTATCTATATTAAATTGAATCTTTTTTTTTTTTTTTGAGACTTGACAGAACTCAGTCTTGTTCTGTCACCCAGGCTGGAGTGCAGTGGCATAATCTCGGCTCACTGCAACCTCCGCCCCCTGGGTTCAAGCAATTCTCCTGCCTCAGCCTCCTGAGTAGCTAGGATTACAGGCGCTCACCACCACACCCGGCTAATTTTTGTATTTTTAATAGAGACCGGATTTCACTATGTTGGTCAGGCTGGTTTTGAACTCCTGATGTGTCGTGATCTGCCCACCTCAGCCTCTCAAAGTTCTAGGATTACAGGCGTGAGCCACCATGACTGGCTATTAAATTGAGTCCTTACCTGCACAGATTTTCCAACATAATTTTCTCTTTAGTAATAAACACATCAAATTATTTCTTTCTTAATTATTGCCAAATAGGTTCGCTCATGTATACACACACACACACACACACACACACACACACACACACACACACATTGAGACAGGGTTTGGCTCTGTCGTCCAGGCTGGAGTGCAGTGGCACGATCTCGGCTCAAGGCAATCCCGCATCCCAGGTACAAGCGATTCTCTTGCCTCAGCCTCCAAAGTAGCTGGAACTTCAGGCGCATGCCACCAGGCCTGCCTACTTTTTTTGTATTTTTAGTAGAGACAGGGTTTCACCGTGTTAGCTAGGATGGTCTCGATCTCCTAACCTCGTGATCCACCCGCCTGAGCCTCCCAAAGTGCTGGGATTATAGGTGTGGGCCACCGCGCCCAGCCTATTTATTCACAATATTTACTTAGTACTTTGTGTATGCCACACGTTTTATTGTGCTACTGTTGAAACAGATAGCATGGACTTTAACTTTGGGGAAATAACTGTCTTATTGGTGATCTCCATCTTCTGGCTGCTTTTCTTATTAAAAGTAGGTGATAGGGAGGAAGGCAGCAAATCACACTGCCATGTGTGTACCTATGCAACAATCTTGCATGTCCTTCACATGTACCCCAAAATCTAAAAGGCAACTAAAAAACAAAAAGAGTTTCCTTAGAGGTTCTCATGACTTTCACTTCTCTCACCCTTACTAATACTTTCCAAATCTCTAACATAAAGCTTTTCCTTTAGTTCTTTATGTATATGCCAAGAGATGTTATTCTGGATGTCCAGCATAAACTTTATCTGAAGGCCCTAAACATTGCCAGCCAATTTGTTCTTACTCCATGAAGACCTATGTTGGTCGCTGGCCCTACTATCCATTAGCCCAGGGTTCTCAACACAGTAGGTTAATATTTAAGCTCATTTTTTTTGTGTCTATCTGTTAGGTTTTGCTTCGAAAAGAGTAATATCCCCCCAATGACATATGAAAAACTGCTCAGCATCACCAATCATCAGAGAATTGCAGATTAAAACCACACTGAGAAACCACCTCACACCTGTCAGGATGGCTATCATCAAAAGGACAAAAGATAAGTGCTGGTGAGGATATGGAGAAAACACATCCCACTGTTGGTGAGAATGTAAATTAGCTTAGCTGTTATGAAAAACACTATGTAAATACCTCAAAGAATTGAAAATAGAACTATCATGATCCAGTAATCCTACTTCTGGGTGTATATCCAAAGGAAATCAAATGAGTATGTTGAAAAGATACCTGCATTCTCACATTCATTGCTGCATTATTCACAATAGCCATTATATGAAATCAACCTGTGTTCATCACAGATGAATGGATAAAGAAAACGTATCTACACAATGGAACACAATTCAATTTTTTTTAAAAAGTAAACTTGTTGTTTGTGACAACATAGATGAACCTGGAGGATATGATGCTAATTGAAATAAGCCAGGGATATGATATCATTTATATGTGGAATCTAAAAAAGGCAAAATCCCAGAAGCAGAGAGTAGAATGGCGGTTACTAGGGTCTGAAGGGAGGGGAAGGGGCAATCAGGGATATATTGGTGAAAGGATACAAAATTTCAGTTAGATGAAAGGAGTAAGTTCAAAAGATCTATTGCAAAACATGAGTGCTATAGTTAATGACAATGGATTGTGTCCTTGAAAATTGCTAAAAGGGTAGATTCTACATAATCACACTGTAAAAATAAGTTTGTGAGGCAATGCAAATATTAATTAGCTCAGTTTTGCCATTTCAAGCAAACACTATACATACATATATGTATATAAAACCATCATATGCACTACAAATATACACAGTTTTTAAAAATACATTTAAAAAAATGATAGTCCCCAAAGATTCTTAAGTTAGATACTGCTACATCCTTGCCACAAGGTTGGAAGGAAAGTGCACTTAAGATCAAGTTCTGCCTCAGACAGAGACAAACAACACGAACTGGTTTGAAATATCTATTCTGCAAGTTTGAACTCACAGAAGAATAAAGTTATAGGTCTTCATTCTCTGTGGGCTCAACCA
Organism: Aotus nancymaae; assembly: GCF_030222135.1. Lineage (NCBI taxonomy): Eukaryota > Metazoa > Chordata > Mammalia > Primates > Aotidae > Aotus > Aotus nancymaae. The sequence continues at coordinate 31,065,022 of NW_026988435.1, forward strand.
CACCCTTATACTCATTATTCACTAGAGGAACTCTTCCAGTATCATTATTTTCTGCATCAAAGTGTCTAGAAACCCTCCTGAGTCAATGGAGTGAGCACAAGAACTTTAGGGAATACAGTGTCAATGCTGCGGCAACATGTCTCACCAGAGTTTGTTACACTGTTCAAACGAGATTTGAGGATATATCTTATATATTTTAACTAAAGCATATTGCTTGAAAACTCTTCTAAAAGCGTCAATAAGAACCATTTAAATCTTTCTACCCGCCCATCAGTAAAGTATGACTGTAGATATGATAGCTGAGGTTTCATGTGTCTGGGGTTTCTGATATAATACTAATTGATGGTCTTTAAAACTAAATTCCTGATTAGGCAACTGATTACAGGAGCATTTCAATTTAAAATAATAGGACAGATAAGATCACTGTGCCCATGCCAATGTATTTAAAAATAAAGAAGTCACGACCAATTAGTATTTGAGGTGGATCCCACATTACCTAGATTAGGAATTTGATCAGGCAGTCCTGAATATAATTCCTGATTCCACCAGCTATATAAACTTGGGTAAGTCAAGTGGCATCCTGAAATCTCATGTTCTTCATGCATACTGATTCTATTCATTGATATGAGGTGCCTCGTAGGTGTCAGTCATTGTGGTTGGTCTATGGGATATAGCACTTCGCAAAAATCAGTGTCTACCCGCATGGAGGTACAGTTCCTTGGGACAGCTCGAACTTGATCAATGATTAAAAACATAAAATTATACCTTTATGCCTGTGATAAGTGATATAAAGGTAGAAAATTAATGGGACACAAATGAGCAGAATAAGCAAGTCTAATGGGTTAGAGAAAGCATTCTCAGGAAAGTGACATTTGAACCAAAATTTAACCCAAAATTTATTCACATAAACTTTGAATGAGTGGAGCATAAAAAAGAATAGTGTTTTCAACATTCACAGATGAAGGTGAACTATGTGCTAATTTAAGACTAGAGACTTGCGTAGGAATCTGAACATGGATGTAGGGTCTTATTAGGAATTTCAACTTTTATCCTGAATGCCATGGAGAGACATAAAAGAGCTTTGCTAGAGTTGTCATGTAATCAGAGTTTCTCCTTAAAAAGATCACTCAGGTTGCATGAAGGCAACATGCAGCAAGATTGCAAGAATAGATTACAGGAAGCCACTATCATTAGAAAGTACCAGGCAAAAGATGGACATGGGTAAGTCCATCAAAAGGGATTTGTTCTACTCCTCATCCCACTATGGTTTACTTCTACAAGTTTCCAGTGCCAGTCATATATATATAAATAATTAAAGTCTTTGGGTCTTCAGAAGAAAGCACAGTTTTTTTAAAGGCAAAAATATTCTACCTATTGTTTAGATATATGTCACTAAAGCACATAGAAAAAGTAAATTATGTAGAAATAATTTAAAGTTAGAATAAACAACTTGTGACTCTTTAAAAACAGCGACTTGGCTGGGTGCGGTGGCTCATGTCTATAATCGTAGCGCTTTGGGAGGCAGAGGCGAGCAGATTGCCTGGGCTCAGGAGTTTGAGACCAGCCTGGTCAACACAGTGAAACCCTGTCTCTACTCAAAGAGAAAAGAAATTAGCCAGGTGTGGCAACATGCACCTGTAGTCCCAGCTACTCTGGAGGATGAGGCAGAAGAATTGCTTGAACTTGAGAGGCGGTGGTTGCAGTGTTGCAGTGAGCCGATCTCCTGCCACTGCCCTCCAGCCTGGACGACAGAGCAAGATTCTGCAGGAAAAAAAAAAAAAAAAAAAAAAAAAAAACCAACAAACAAAAAAGCAATGATTCAGTGATAACAGAGAGAAATGGACAATAAGTATAAAATTATTAATTAGGTATCTATCTAAAAGGGACTTTAGGTATAATAAAATATATACCTCATGTTTACTATGTTCTAAGTGCTCAGTCCACTATTCTTTTCAATAAGAGAAAGTTTGGATTTTGATTATTTGTTTACTGTGTAACTCCTAGGACTCATTATAAAATCTCAGAGACTTTATCATGTTTAATATAAATAAAAGTATATTTTAATGACTTTTTTTAACTTAGTTATTTAATTTCCATCTTCTACCAAAAAAATACAGATACATGAAAATGAAGGGGACAACTTCATGCCGCATGTTACCAGCTTATAAGCACTTGGAAAGGCTTGCTTTACTTACACTGTCTTTATCATGAAACAAAAACAAATGAGTCAGTTATGTCCCTTTCAACACACTATAAATCTTTGATGTCTATACAATGCCACATGAAAATACAAGAAGCTCTACTGTCAGAGTCTAACCACCGAATGAACTTGACAGTCAGGAAATACAGAAAGCAAACTTGGGAAGTACAACACAGGCAATCTGTATCTGGGATGATACAGTGTTTGGGAAAAGATAACATATGGCTCGTGCGGTCTTTGAGGATGATGTCACTGTGTATATACCCTGCCAACATCTCTGATATAAACTTAGGGGTCGAGGAATTGTACTAGAGGACTAAGGCAAATAAATATGTTGGGCTAACCAAAGGGAATGAAATATAGGTTTAGAATTTCCTAGTTATGAGTTAACATGCTTCTCCAGAAGATAAGCTAGAAAAAAAAATCTGGGTTTAGAGTATCGAGTCCAAGACACTGAGAACACACAGGCTCATAATAGTACAGACATGAAAGAAGAGAAGCAATGAATTATCATAGTCAGTAAAATTTATATGCAGCCAAATATAGAACCCGATTTTTTCCTCCTTTCTAGGAGAAATTACATCCCTCGAAATGTAGTCATCTATACAAGAAAGAATAGATGCAATTAATTCTCTATATTCACAATAAATAGTGAGAACACACAGATTTAAACTTATAAATAATTCAAATTGTAGTTTGTTTTAGCAACAGTATGTAACATTTGGGCAACCAAAGACAATCAGACAGAGACTGACGTTGCCTATAACCTGAGCAATTCCTCCATAACTATCATTTTTGGTTTTATTTTTTCCACTCCATTTTAAAGATGTCCTTGTAAATTAAATTGTGATACTACTTTAAAATATTAAAGAACAAAGACAGTGAGTTAGAGTAACCATCTTGTATGCTTCAACTTCTTGATCACCTGGAAGTGATTCTGGAATACAGATTTCCCCCAGGGGTCAGTCTAAGACACAAACGCAAAAGCTATCTATACGAAAAAAATACACTCTTTAATGAGAAGAACAGAGAACTCTTCTAATTTTTATTTCTGCTACTCAGATAGCTCAAGCCTGATTAACCATGAGGCAATATAACATTGTGGTTGAAGCAAAGCTGAATCTAAATCCCAGCTCTGTTTTTATTGGCTGTTTCAACTTGCACAAGTTAACGTCCCCATCTTTAAAGTATGAGGAATAGCAGTCCTTACCTCATGGAAATGGTTAAGGATTAAGTGAACTAATATTTAAAAGGTTGAGAATAGTGTTTGGCTCATAGTAAGTACTATGTAAGTATTTATTTTAATTTTAAAACTTGAGAGCATTTCCTCTGAGGGAGCTATTTCATATTTTAAGATAATTAATTTTCTGTGTCAACTTAGCTAGACTACGTTGCTCAGTTTTTTGATCAAGTACCATTGTAGATGTTGTGAACGTGTTTTTAAATATGTTATTTAATATTTAAATTAGTAGACTTTGAGTAAATAATATTACCCTACAAGATGGGGATGGGCTTCATCCAATCAGTTGAAATACTTAAGAGCAAAGACAGGTATCTGAAGAGGTAATTTTCTTACAACATTTAAAAATATTTTCTTTTTTCTGTTCTTTTTTTTCTGTTATCTCTTGTTAGATCTTCTGTTAAATAACAGAAGGAGATTTCTAGAATCTCCAGAAGTTAATCTTTATACATACCTTATTAGTAGACATTTGAAAAACTACAGTTCAACAATCTAGAAAGATAAACTGATATTTCTCAAACTTTTTAGATTGGTATTTCTAGAACTCCTACTTACTGAAATGATAATATCTGTTTTTCTTTTCATGTCTTACTGCTTTATGTCTCAGTTCTAAATTCTGAGATATTTCCATGTCTTTATTTCCAATGCCCTCAGTTTAATTTTTGTTTAAGCAGTAATATGGTTTGGCTGTGTCCCCATCTCATCCTGAATTGTAGCTCCTATAATTCCCAGGTATCATGGGAGGGACCTGGTGGGAGGTAATGAGGTAGTTGAATCACGGAGGCAGGTTTTTCCCGTGCTGTTCTCCTGATAGTGAATAAGTCTCAGGTGACCTAATGGTTGATAAAGGGGAGTTCCCCTGCACATGCTCTCTCTTTCCAGCTGCCATAAGACCTGTCTTGCTTCTCCTTTGCTTTTTGCCATGATTGCGAGGCTTCCACAGCCATGTGGAACAGTGTGTCAATTAAACCTCTTAGCTTTATAAATTACTCAGTTCTGGGTATGTCTTTATTAGCAACATGATAACAGACTAATATGAGCAGTCATTTTTTTTTTTTAATGTTCAAGTTCCTTCATACTCTCTGATAGTTCACTTTTCATATTCTGATCTTATGTTTTGGCTTAAATGTAGAGGGTTCAGCTCATGTTTACCCAGAACCTCAACATGCAAACTTATTTGGAAATATGATCTTTACAAATGCAGTTAAGATGAAGTCACACTGGATACAATGGGCCATAAATCCAATTTAATAAATGGTGTTGGGAAACAGCCTAGTCATATGCAGAAAGCAGAAACAGGACCCCTTCCTTACACCTTAGACAAAAATTAACTCTAGATGGATTAAAGATTTAAACAGAAGACCTAACACCATAAAAACCCTAGAAGAAAACCTAGGCAAAACCATTCAGGACATAGGCATAGGCAAGGACTTCATGACTAAAACACCAAAAGCAATGGCAACAAAAGCCAAAATAGACAAATGGGATCTAATTAAACTAAAGAGCTTCTGTACAGCAAAATAAATTATTATTAGAATGGACCAGCAACCAATAGAATGGGAAAAATTTTTGCAATCTACCCATCTGACAAAAGACTAATATCCAGAATCTAAAAAGAACTTAAACAAATTTACAAGAAAAACAAACAACCCCATCAAAAAGTGGGCAAAGGATATGAACAGATACTTCTCAAAAGAAGACATTTATGCAGCCAACAAATGTGAAAAAATGCTCATTATCTCTGGTCATTAGAGAATGCAAATCAAACCACATTGAGATACCATCTCACGCCAGTTAGAATGGCAATCATGAAAAAAAATCGAGAGAAAGCAGATGCTAAAGAGGATGTGGAGAAATAGGAACATTTTTACAGTGTTGGTGGGAGTGTAAATTAGTTCAACCATTGTGGAAGACAGTGTGGTGATTCCTCAAGGATCTAGAAATAGAAATACTGTTTGACCCAGTAATCCCATTGCTGATTATATACCTAAAGGATTATAAACCCTTCTATTATAAAGACACATGCATGTGTATGTTTATTGCTGCACTGTTTACAATAGCAAAGACTTGGAACCAACCCAAATGCCCATTAATGTTAGACTGGATAAAGAAAATGTGGCACATACACACCATGGAATACTATGCAGCTATAAAAAAGATGAGTTTATATATTTTGCAGGGACAAGGATAAAGCTGGAAACCATCATTCTCAGCAAACTGACACAACAACAGAAAACCAAACACCGCATGTTCTCACTCATAAGTTGGTGTTAAACAATGAGAACACATGGACACAGAGAGGGGAACATCATACACAGGGGCCTGTCCTGTCAAAGAGGCCCCAGTGGATGCACTGAGCAAGGATGCACTGAGAAGGAAGAAAATTTTGAGGAGGAAAAAATTAGAAAATGATATCAGAGAGGTCACAGGAAACTAGATTTTGTAGAGCTCTCAGCCTGTAGTAAATAATCCAGCTTCTGATATAAGTGAAATGTGAAATTGATATTGAGTTTTGGAAGAACATTCTTTAAGTATCTGTACAGTTCACTCCTCTGTCTCTCACTAGTTTTATGATCAACTAATTTAACCTATTGAGGCCTCAGATTCTTGCAAAATGGGAACAATAAGAGTACTTCCCTCAGAGTGTTGCTGGAAAGATTATCTGTGATGATGACTGTCCATACTGCTTGTTTTTGATATTATTATTATGGTTTAGGATCTTAAATGCCAAGATGAAGTGAAGTCTGGGGGGTATGCAATTAGTTTGAGAGGCAAATAGGAAATATTTTATTTTATTATGTTAGCAGAAAGGCATTATGCAAAAGTAGCATAAAACCAGAGCTATTAGACTTCTCTCCTCCTTCCCTTACAAGGGAAGGCAAGTAACAATATACTGAATATAACTTTGCTCAACAAATATTTGAAACCATAGGTGGTTTTCTTTGTTTTGAACATAGGTAATTCTCTATACAAAAGAGGTTTGAGAGAAAAGAATGAGAGATCTCTTCCTTTTACAGAGAAAGTATTTACATAATCTTATACATGATCTAATGCCAAAAATGCCAGAAGCTTACAGGATAAGAGGAATTATTACAATGAATACACTTCATTGTGTTTATAAACTTAGTTTGTATTTCTCATTATTGCACCCCATCTATAACCATATTTGTAGTAAAACTAGATGATCTGTAAAATGTTGTATATGTAAATAAGTATATAACCTGTTGAAAATATCCAAGAACATTTTATAGCCATTTATCCTCTGCATTCTGGGCTGATAACTCTTAACCATATGTAGTATCTGTAGTGTGAAATACTACCAATGTTAAAGGCAGTTAAAATAGCAACCATGCTCATTTCTTCCTAAATTTCTTTGCTTTGGACACTTTCAGGCTGCCGCTGAACTGCACAGAGAGATTTTTCTGGATCAAATAGTCAGAAAGTTCAATAACTTTTTTGAACATGGAAAAGTTAAGGTTGATATGTGAACATATTTATTCACGTTGCTGTATTCCATGTGAAAGTAGCCAGCTCCAAGGAAATCATCTGCCTTCTGGAACCTCTTTCTACAAAACAAAATTGAATACAATGCTTTGTTTTTTCCAATTTGCTTTAACAAAGTCATTGGAAATCTAGAAAGTAGGTAGTGATACATTTCCTTGGAAATTTATTTATAAATCTTTGAAAAATTTATAATACAATATGTTTAATGATAAAAGGAAACTATAGACTCCAAACTTTCCTCTGCCTTTCACATAATAAAAGTTTGAATCTACTGAATATATATTTATTTCTCTTTTCTATAGTCTGAAAATTTTCAGAACTCAACAAAAGTCAGAATTTTTCTGTAGTTTTCCTAATTACACGTGGTTTACTTGTGGATGTGGTTTACCTATAGAAAGGTAATTTCAGAATAATTCATGAAAAACATTAGCATCCTTTACAAATGCAGAGAATGATCACAGAACATTTTCATAACATCCAATAAGATCTGGCCCTCCTTTTCAATTTGTAAATAGCTAGAGGATGAAGCCCCTTTCACAAGCCACTTTCACGAAGTTGTGTTGTTTTCAGTAGGTTATCCTTTAATCACTAACTGAGGAGAAGAATCTGGGGCTAAAATATAGTTCAGTTCCATATGGTATCTGCATTCCTTGGGCATGATGCAAATATATTTATTGAGGAAGTTAACAGTCACTACAAAACAGGCCAAGTCCAAAATTTGGAGATTATTTGAAGTATAATTTGTACTAAAGAAAAAAGAAATGAGAAAAAAATCAGAGTCAGGATATAAAATAAATTTCTTACAGTAGATCCTTTTCACATCTAAACTAAGTGAAAGAGCCAGGCATAGCGGCTCACTTCTGTAATCCCAGCACTTTGGAAGGCTGAGGCAGGTAGATCACAAGGTCAGGAGTTGGAGACCAGCCTGGCCAACATGATGAAACGCTGTCTTTACTGAAAATACAAAAAATTAGCCAGGTGTGGTGGCACACACTTGTAGTCCAAGCTACTTGGGAGGCTGAGGCAGGAGAATAGCTTGAACCTGGGAGACGGGGAGGCTGCAGTGAGTGGAGGTCTTGCTACTGCACTCCAGCCTGTTGACAGAGTGAGACTCTATCTCAGAAAAAAAAAAAAGAAAAGATGTGAAAGCCACTGCTGTGGTGTAAATTACACTATTAACTTCCTGATTTTGCATTTCTATTTTTTGTGTGAAGAATTGAGTTGTTTTTATAATTTTAGCTATTCCTGTTACAGAAATTATGTATGTACCTCTGTCTTTTCCATGAATAGTTAACCTATGAGCTCATCAAGATCCTTCTATCTTATCTCAAAGCTGACATGGGTTGAAGTGGACATCTACCTTCTCACTGCAATAATTCCCCCATATCTATCTGATCTATTTTTGCTACCATCCTGAGTTTTTCCGATTCAAGAATGTTTAATAATTACATTATTTATCTTTTTGCCATCAACTATCTCTTCTTCAGGAAAACACTATATTACTTCAGGCATGTTCTCTATCATGACTAAATTTATTAGTTTCTATCTTTTAGGGCTACACAATCTGTGTGTTCTTTGAACATTTTAAAGCACAGAATGAACATGTAGTAGACTGATTAGGAACACACAAACTTCACAAGTGTAACTAGGTTTGAATCCCATCCATACCACTTAACAGCTATGTGAATGATAGAAAGATAATTAACTTTTGTGTACCTCATTTTCTCTGTAAAATGGGTCAATAGCAGTAAACTTTATGAGTATAAAGAACAAATGAGTTAATTTATGTAGAGCAATTAGTGTAGGGCCTGGTAAATGGTAATAACTTGCAGATTTTAAGTATTATTAGAATTTATTTTGGCAATATTTTTTCCCTTGAGGGAGTCATCCAAAGTATGTTTCTAGTAATAAAGGAATGCATTGTGATGACTTAGTTTGCCCATATTAAACATTTGCCAAGAAAACATCTGGAGATGAGCTGGAATCTCAATAAAAGAAGTTGGTGGACAGCAAACAGTAGAAAAAAATCCATTCATGTACAAACAAAACATCATCCATCAAGAAAAAATACATGATGATTATTAAAAGCAAAATAAACCAATAATTTTAGCCTGAAAATTAAAAGAAAGAAATGAGAAAGAAAAGAAGAAAGGAAGGAAAGAAGGAAGAAAAGAAACCAATCAGGCAAGTGGGAAGTTGAAAATATAAAGAGAGCTACTCTGCTTTTGAACTGGAAGATTTCACATTAAAAAAACACAATATAGACAATATAATTCAAAATTAAATTATTTTAAAATATGAAGCTCATATGAAATAATTAAAAGATGAATAACTTGATAATTATTTTAAGTAAAACTTAATAGTTGCTATAGTATGATTTTACATCATAAATGTTATTTGAATGGCAAGACTAAATATAAAAGCATATTTTAAAGTTACAACAATGAAAACTGTGTCACTGAATCATTGACTGATATTGAAATAGAGTAGCCATAAAATTGATTATCACCAACATAAAAACTTCAAATAAGAGTTTTATTTTAATAAATGATGCAGTAAAATTGATCAGGTAGGCAAAAATTTTAGCGTTTTCCTCTGTAGCAAATAAATTGTTAAGAATAACAATTCAAAATAAAATAGCAAAGAATTGTTTGGATTAAAAGCAAATGTTGCTAAGTATTTATTTGAGATAAGGAGACATTTATCTGTCTAAAGGTCATTCCAACAGATGAAAAGAAGTACCTTTCTGATCTGAATAGTCAGAAGACCAGGACAGGAGCATAACAGGGAGGTAGATTGCTTTTCTGGTGATCTGAAGGACAACTGAGATATCTTTCTACTTTCTTCCTGATGAGACCTCAGTGCATTACACTGAGAGCTTTCCCAGATGCTTCTGTCAAAATTGGGACTTCTGCTCACCATTGAGGTATTGCATATAACCACTGGCATTAGCTGAGGCCAGTTTTTATCCATGGGCACCTGCTACTGGCCTGAAGGCAGAACTATTTAATCCAGTGAAAAAAATACTGAGAAAGAAATAAAAGTGTGCATGCCACTGGGAAACAAGATATGCTTCATGGGATCTCTACCATTTCGGCCTTATGGGAGACAGGGAACTTACTCATACATCCAGCACACTGTTACAACCAGCATCTAAAAAAGCCATCATACAAATATTCTCTATAAGCAAGAAACTGATACAGAGCCTTGGCCACTGAAAGCATCCATAGTCAAAGCTAGGTGACCATAAACTACACACATTAAAGTCACATCATTGAGGGGAAAAAGTTTAAAATAACCCAGTCAAATCAAAAATAAATTCAGAAATAAGAAGAAGAAATAATGTACCCAAGTGAGAAGGAACCAGAAAAAAGTAATTCAGGCAATATTTAAAAAGGCTTCTATAACATACCCAAAATATCACATTAGTATTCCAGCAGTGGATCCAAACCAAAATGAAATTTTTGAAATGCAAGAAAAAGAATTCAAAATGTTGATTATTAAATTGCTCAGTGAGGTCCATTAAAAAGTTGAAAACCAACATAATGATTTCAAAAGAAGCAATTCAGGGTATTAATGAAAAATTTTTAAAGAGGTATATATTTTAAAGAAAACCAAAAAGAACTTCTGGAAATAAAAAGCATATTTAGAAAACTACAACATTCAGTGGAAATTTTTAACAATAGATTAGACCAAGCAGAAGAAAGAATTTCAGAGCTTGAAGACAAAGCTTTTGAATTAGCCCAAGCAGACAAAAATGAGAAAAAGAATAAAAAGAAATTAATAAAGTTTCTAAAAAATATATAAGATTATGTAAAACATCCAAATATAAGAACCATAGGTTTTCCTTAAGGAGAAGAAACAGCAAAAAGTTTTAGAAATTGTAATTGAAGGAATAAATGAGAAAAACTTCCCTAGTCTTGGTAGAAGTTTAGACATCCAAATATAAGAAGTTTAAAGAACTCCTGGGCGATTTATTGCACAACAAAGACATCATCAAGGCATATAGTCGTTGGGCTATCTACAGTTGATGTGAAATAAAGAATTTTAAGAGCAGTGAGAAAAAGCATCAGATGCCTTACAAAGGAAAATCAATCAGACTAACAGTAGACTTCTCAGTAGAAACTGTACAAGCCAGAATAGATTGAGGTCCTGTCTTTAGACAGGACAAAATACCTCTCAGCCAAGAATTTGTATACAGGAAAACTAAGTTTCATTATTAAGGGAGAAATAAAATATTTCTTAGACAAGCAAGTCCTGATGGAGTGTGTCTCCAAGAGAGCAATCATATAAGAAATGCTACAAGGAGTTCTAAATAGTTAAACAAAAGATTGATATTCTCAAGTACAGAAACAACTGAAAGTATAGAACTCACAGGGCTTATAAAATAGTAACACAATGAAGAAAACAAAGCAAATACGTAACACACAAAGTGATGACAGAAACAGTATCTCACATATCAATATTAAATTGAATATAAATAGTCTAAATGCCCCACTTAATAGATATAGATTGGCAAAATGGATTAAAAAAACATAAGCCAATGTCTTCTATCTTCAAGAGACATATCTAACTCATAATGATTCTTACAGATTCAAGATACATGGGTGGAAAAAGTATTTCATGCAAATGGAAACAAAAAAATGAGCAGGGGTAGCTATCCTTATATCAGATAAAACAGACTGTATAGGAGCAACAGAAAAAAAGACAAAGCAGGTAATAATATAATGCTAAGGGGAACAATTCAACCAGAAAACATAACAATCCTAAATACATGTGCACCTAATTCCAGAGCTCCCAAATTCATAAAACAAATACTAATAGACCTAGAAAAAGAATTAGACAGCAACACAATAATAGTAGGGAATTTCAACACTCTACTGAGAGCACTAAACAGATTATTGAGGAAGAGAATCAATAAAGAAACACTAGATTTAAACTAAATTCTAGAACAAATGGATGTAACAGACATTTATAGAACTTTGTACTCCTAAACAAGAATATGCATTCTTTTCATCAGCACATGGGACATTTTCCAAGGTAGACCATATGATAGGCCACAGAACAAGTCTCAATAAATTTAAATAAATCAAAATCATATAAAGTGTCTTCTCAGACCACAGCAGAATAAAACCAGAAATCAATTCCAAGAGGAACCTTCAAAACTATACAAATACATGGAAATTAGCAATCTGCTCCTGAATGATCTCTTAGTCAACAATGAAATCAAGACGGAAACTAAAAAATGTTTCAAAATGAGTTACAGTGACAAAAGTTATCAAAACTTCTGGGATACAGCAAAAGCAGTGCTAAAAGGAAAGTTTATAGTGTTAAACATCTACATCAAAATGGCAGATCACAAATTGGCAACCAAATGTCACCTCTCAAGGAACTAGAGAAATAATAACAATGCAACCTCAAAACAAGCATTTGAAAATAAACAACAAAGATCAGAGCAAAATTAAATGAAACTGAAACCCAAAAAGCAACACAAAGGATCAATGAAATGAAAAGTTGGTTATTTGAAAAGTTAAAAAAATAAAATAATAGATCATTAGCTGAATTTACCAGAAAAAGAAGACAGAAGCTTCAGATCTCAAACAGAAATGAAAATGCAGACATTACAACTGATAACATAAAATATAAAAGACTATTTGAGACTGCTATTTTCTTTAGTAGTCTCTTACTCTGTTGCTCAGGCTGGAATGCAGTGATGCAATCACAGCTCATTGCAGCCTCGACCTCCTGGACTCAAGCAACCCTCCCACCTCACCATCCCGAGTAGCTGGGACTAGAGACATGTGCCACCACATCTGGCTAATTTTTTAATCTTTTTATTTTTGATAAAGATGGAGTCTCCCTATGTTGTCCAGGCCTGTGTCGAACTCCTGGGTTCAAGTGATTCTCCTGCTTTGGCCTCCCGAAGTGCTGGGATTACAGATGTGAGCCACCTCGCCCAACTGAGACTACAATGAACACCTCTATGCACACAAACTAGAAAATCTAGAGAAAATGGATAACTTCCTGGAAACATACAACCCCCTAAACTTGGATCAGGAAGAGACAGAAATCTTGAACAGACCAATTACAAGCAGTGAGATTTAATCAATCATAAAAAGTCTCCCCACAAAATAAAGTCCAGGACCAGAGAGATTCAAGTTGAATTGAGCCCGACACTCACAGAAGAATTGGTATCAATTATACTAAAACTATTTCAAATGACCGAGAATGAGGAAATTCTCATTAACCCATTATATGAAGCCACTATCACACTGATACCAAAGCAGAAAAGGAGATAACAGCAACAACATCATCATCAAGAAACTACAGACCAATATCCATAATGAACACAGAGGCAAAAATACTCAACAAAATACTAGTAAACCAAACCCAACTGTACATCAAACAGATAATTTACTATCACTAAGTGAGTTTCATATTTGGCATGGTTAAATATACACAAGTCAATACAAGTGATTCACCACATAAATAGAATTAAACACAAAAAAGCGATTATCTCAATAGACACAGGAAAATCATTTGATAAAATCTGGCATCCCATCCCCTTATTGTAAAAATCCTCAACAGACTAGGAATAGAAGAAACATACCTCAAAATAATAAGAGCCATCAATGACAAATCCACAGCCAACATTATATTGAAGGGTAAAGTTGAAAACATTCCCACTAAAAACTAGAACAAGACAAGGATGTCCATTTTCACCATTTCTATTTAACATTGTACTGGAAGTTCTAGGCAGAACAATCTGGCATAATAAATAAACAATGCACATACAAATTGGAGAAGATGAGTCAAAGAATCTCTGTTTGTGAATGCTATAATCATATACCTAGGAAACCCTAAAGATTCTCCATAAGACTCCCGAATTTAATAAATGAATTCAGTAAAATCTCAAGTTAAAAAAATCATGTACATAGATCAGTAGCACTGCTATACAGCAATAATAACCAAGCATAGTTAAATCAAGAACTCAATCCTTTTTAAAATATTTACAAACAAAATCAAATACTTAGGAATACACTTAACCAAAGAGGTGAATGATTTCTATAAGGAGAATGACAAAATACTGATAAAATAAATTATAGATGACACATACAAATGGAAAACCATCCCATGCTCTTGATTGTAAGGATAAATATTGTAAAAATGACCATATTGCCCAAAGCAAGCTAAAGATTCAATACAATTCCTTTCAAAATACCAATGTTACTTTTCCACAAAATTAAAAAGACGATCCTGAAATTTATATGGAATTGAAAAGAGCCCAAATAACAAAAGCAATCCTAAGCAAGAAGGACAAATCTGGAGGGATCACATTACCCAATTTTAAATTATACTACTAGGCCCTAGTAACCAAAACAGCATGATAATGGTGTAAAAGTAGACATAAAGACCAATGGAAAGGAGCAGAAAAGAGAACCCAGAAATAAAGCCAAATACCTACAACCAAAGAAGACAAAATCTCCAACAAAGAAGACAAAAACACACAGGTGAAAGGACACCCTATTCAATTAAGTGCTGTAAAAATTGGATACTCACATGCAGAAGAATAAAACTAGATTCCTATCTCTCACCATATATAGAAATTAACTCAGGATGAATTTAAGACTTCAACCCAAGACCTGAAACCTCAAAAATTCTAGAAAAAAACGTAAGAAAAACTCTTCTGTATAGTGGCCTTGGCAAAAATGTATGACTAAGATCCCAAAAGGAAATACAATGAAAACAAAAATAAATAAATGGGACCGGACTAAACTAAAAAGATTTTGCACAACAAAATAAATAATCAACAGAGTAAACAACCTACAGAATGGGAGAAAGTATTTGCAAACCATACATTTGGCAAAGGGGTAATCTCTAGAATCTACAATGAAGAACAAATCAGCCAGGAGAAAACAAATAATCCCATTAAAAAGGAACAAACAATATAAAAAGATATTTCTCAAACAAAGGATATACAGATGACCAAGAAACAGGAAAAAAATGCTTAATATCACTAATCATCAGAGAAATGTACATTAATACCACAATGAGATTGTTCTTTATCTTAGCCATTATTAAAAAGTCAAAAAGCAATAGATATCGTTTGATATGAAAGGGAATGCTTTATGCACTGCCAATGCGAATGCAAATTACAGCTTCTATGGAATATAGTATGGAGGTTTCTTAAAGAACTGAAAGTAGACCTAACATTTGATCCAGCAATCTCATTACTGGGTATCTATTCAAAGGAAAATAATCATATCAAAAAGATACTGTACACATATGTTTATCAGGGCACAATTTACAGGTGCAAAAATATAGAATTAATTTAAGTGTCCATCAGCCGATGATGGAATAAAGAAAATGTGGCGTATGTGTGTGTATGTACCATAGAGCGGGGTCGGAAGCAGAGGGGGCGGAGCGCAGGCGCTGGGGGCGGGGCTTCAGCCGTAGGTCGGTCGGGGTCTGTGCCCAGAGACAGGAGGCTGAGCTGGGCCCAGGTCCTGACAGTACTGTCCATCTGCCTGAGCGCCGTGGCTACAGCCACGGGGGCTGAGGTGAAAAGGAAGCTGCAGATCGGGGTCAAGAAGCGGGTGGACCACTGTCCCACTAAATCTCGTAAAGGGGATGTCCTGCACATGCACTACGCGGGGAAGCTGGAAGATGGGACGGAGTTTGACAGGAGCCTACCCCTGAGCCAGCCCTTTGTCTTCTTCCTTGGCACAGGCCAGGTCATCAAGGGCTGGGACCAGAGGCTGCTAGGGATGTGTGAGGGGGAAAGCGCAAGCTGGTGATCCCATCCGAGCTGGGGTATGGAGAGCTGGGAGCTCCTCCAAAGATTCCAGGCGGTGCAATCCTGGTGTTCGAGGTGGAGCTGCTCAAAATCGAGCGACGATCTGAGCTGTAGCCAGACTGGGGAGGGGCGGGGGAGAGGCCCTCATCTAGGGACCAGACTGTTTAAAAAAAAAAAAAAAAACTTAGAAGACCCTCCCCCCAAAATATATGATTTTCCCATTTGTCTTTAATAAGACCTTATTTAGTTAGCACAAACAAACCAAAGACAAAGATTGCAAGCTAACAAAATGACCATGTATTAAACTGAGTTTCCCATTCTTTACTTTTTAACTATATTTTCTTTATATGGGATAATAACCAGTTCATGTAGAAAATAAGTTATTGACACACTTTTTAAAGTAACAGCCTGCATAGCTTCAGCATCATGAAACGAGTATAACAGTTTTAAGTTGCACGCTTGAGAGAGCCTAGCATTCAATCCGAGAGCTTGGCACTCGCCGCGTGTTTAGGGCGTGCGTGACGATGTATCTCTTGCATCTGTCTGAGGCGGTCCTTCTGCCACATTGGGTTTGGAGGCATAGGATATCTCTGTGTGCCGTGCAAGTACCGGTATGGGATCCTCACGTGACAAGCAGTGGCTCTACAACGAGGTTGTGGCATAGTAGGAAGCAGCATCCACCTCTTCCGTTCCGCACAGTATCGGTAGGCTTCTTTCCGATACTGTTTATCAATATCATCACTGTTTTTCCAGCCTCCAGTAATGAAGACATCATCTTTGTAATAGCAAATGGCTGCTCCTTCAATGCTTAGGACTTCCGGAGGCAAGCTTTCAAGGATCTCATCAGACACTTGGCTGGCAATTTTTCTTACTGCCTCTTCGTTTTCTAAACAATAACTCTTGGGACAACATGATGCTGTCTGATAAAAGTTTGAATTGACCACAGACATTTAGAAAAAGCAGTAATTGTCAATAAGTGGCAAAGATTGCATATCTTGCCACTGTCGAGTCTTTGTGTCATAGCAAGTAATTACAGCCTTTAGTCCATCTTCAGTGTCCCGGTCCACAGGAGTGCGGGCGGCAATGTATACAAACCGGTCTTCAATGCCTAGTGCTTTGACATCTCGAAGAGTCTTTGGTGCTGATTCCAAGTTGTGCCATTTATCAAGCTCAGGATTATAAACAGTCACATCTTTAAAACCAGGACTAAAGTTGCCATGTCCTCCAATGCTACAGAGCTTCCCTTTGGCTTCTGTCAGCCTAAAAAAATGCTTTCTTGTCATCGGACTACAAACATGTTCCCAAGTATTCAAATTCAGGTTATACTTTTCTAAAGTTTTAGCAAACCCTGGCTCCATTGATCCTGCAACATACACGTAGGATTCTGTTATTGCAACAGCATGTCCATCGAGATGATTTTGAATATGTGGCAGTTTTACCCATCTGTCCTCATCCACAAAATATCCCACACATTCACTTAAATAGTCCCCTCCTTCTGACACACCTCCAATAACCATGATCACATTCATGTTTTGCCCATAACGAGGCAGTAGTGAGACATGAGAAGTGGGGTGCTGGAATATGCACTCCATGTTTTTTTTCTTGCTTAAAAACTTACATATAATTTCATAATAAACAAGTTTTCACTATAATTTAGGGCATATTAGTCCTCCAACGGACATTTTATGCATACAGAAACTCAAATGTGTTTAACTGAAATGCAAGAAGAAAGTTGATAAAATTCTTATGAACAGAGTAATTAGAATCAATATCTGTTTCACATTAAAAAATAACTCTACAATCCATCTTGGAAACTTTTGAAATAAACTTAAGTGCAATATACTAAAAAAAAAGTTAACCCCACAATAAAATTAAAATTGGTTTTAATAAAAGTTTTGGAGTCAAATGATTATAAACTATAAACATTCCTCCTCTCCAGCAAATATACAAAAAGCTTCCCCTACTCCAGTTTGATGCTGTAAAATCATACATGCATCCCAAACTCGTACGTAATTGAAATTTCTTTTCGTAGTGTCACCCATTACTTTAACATATCAGAGAAATTTACGTAACAGCTGAGGAAACAGAAATAAGACATAAGAGGTGCTTCAATACCACCATATTATCTACTGAGACCACAGTGTGGGCAACAGAGTGCAGATTCATTTAAAAATATTTTAAATATCTTACATAGCAAATTATAAGAATATTGCCATAAAATTCATCATAACCCTGAAGTTTAAGAATGATTTTCTAGACAAGTTCTAAGCATGCCTACCTAATATTTACGCCCCACTTTCTACTTGCAAACGAAAGCTATTTATTTAGTTAAGTAATTCCTTTTTTTATTTCCCTTTCTCATCTTCTTTTGCAAGCATGCCATTTGAACATACTTGTGGCCAATGAGATGTTATCAAATCTGGTTGAGCATTTGCATGGATAGGTTGTTCTCTTTCAATGAAATCGAATAGATTTTCTGGGACCGCTCTTCCTTGTCTGTTCTTTTTCTGAATAATGACATGTTCTCCAAAGCTCTCGTAGCTACCTTCAAACACTTAGATAAAAGCATGAGGGTGAAATCATTAAAATAAGTTAAAAATGGTATAGTAAAAAGATGACCAACGATCCTTTATCCCATGTTTAAGAAATGATCTGCTTCATCTACTGCCATCTCTCAACTTACTCACTTGAAGAAAAAAAATACTTCAGTCATTCTTAGTTTTATTTTCTGTTTAATTGCAGCTGACAGCACTCTTACCTGATTGAAAATATGTATCATGAACAAATGCTATTCTCCATACCAATGGACTTGACGGATGAAATCCAGATGGCCATGTCAATAGATGTAGAGGAAAGTTTTAAAAAAGGAACAACTTATAATTTAGATAAATGCAATGTAGGAATAAAGAAAACTGTCTAAATCTGATAAAGAGCATTAGCTTGAAACCTGAATCAAACATAATTAATCGAGGGATATTCGCAGCATTAGCCTTGAAACCGTAAAGTGCATTTAAACAACACACAACACATGCTGTTAAACATGACTATACCAAAATGACATTTACTTATTAAAATAAATGGATGCTGAATGGGGCATTTATTATTTTTTCTCAATGTTTTGACTGCAGTTCCAAACAGTAAGAATATTGGAGAACCACACCAGTATTAAAAAGAGATGTGCAGTTAGACACTGGCATGCACAACTTGCTAAACTATAGTCAACCTTCATTAAATTCATTAAAAAACAGCAGACCACATTCCCTAATTGCATAGAAAGGAAAGTCTGGATTATGCACGAACCATAACTATTTTTTCTTAGTTCTCTCTAGGGTTAAAATGGGAGATTTTCTGGAGCTTCCTGAAATGGAAGAAGGTTGCTGGCATTTCCAGCATTTGTTATGGCCAGCAGAGCCACCCAGCTGTACAACTCCACAAGGCATTCTTTCAACTTGTTCAGTGACAATCTCATAAGCTATGAAGCGATTATGCTTTGGCATGAATGCATATATTTCCTCTGAGCCAAGCAAATGCCATGGAACATAACTGGAATGTGTTGTGTCGATGTGGTCCCAACCTGGAGAGCTAGCTTCCTGACCTACTTCTATCTGGATGGATATTTCCAGAAGCCAGGAGATAAAAGTAGGTTATAAGAGGCCACCAGAGAGTTAACCTTGGGGAATTACTGTGTAATTATCAAATCTGAGTGGGCATTTGCATGCATCTAACAGAGGAGATTCTGAAGACTCCATTAACACAGCCCTTGGAAAAGAAACTATTTAGATGCTTGTCACACTCAGAGATATTGACAAGGAAGGCAGATCTGCAAAAAAACCCTACCTAGATATAAAGAATTTTGCTGTCTCTAAGCATTCTTTTTCTCTCAATTAAGGAGGATCCGCTATATCAAAAGAAGAAGAGAAGTAGTAAATAAAACAAAACCACGAGACAAGCAAAACCTGGGGTTTTAACCAGTCCTCTTAGATGGGTTCCCTAGCTATGGCCTCAACTGAAACGGAGAGAAGAAGCCTTACATTAAATATAAGCTTGAGTTTTTGGGTTAAACTGGGAATTTAAACCCCTGAAGAGTAATAGTAATTATCAAAAATTAACTTATATGTGCAACTGCAGGTGACCCAAAGCCAGGGACCTTTCTGAGTTCTCGTTATACAAGGACAGATAAAAGAGGTTTGACATAACACATATGTTAATGAAAGGAAGAAAAATAAACCAAGTTTTGATAGCATTTAATTCAGTTCTGAAATTACAAAACCCAGAATAATTTTAACTCTAAACATTTTTGAGAGATTTAAAACATGCTAACATGTTAATCTATTTATTTTGAATAAACAATATCAGACTTGATTTATATATAAATAATAAAATGTGCATTTAATTTTCTATAGTCATAATCAGAATGAAAGATAAAATAACACATAGTTGTGTGATTCCTAGTTTATTTTTTGCCTTCTAATACATTTAACAAATCATCTATTCTGCCTGGTTTCTTATCTCAAATTCCATATTTCTATTAAGGGATTAAATCTCTAATTGGGTCAAGATAGACAATTAAATCGTTTAAGCTCATCTTAAAATGTATTGGTGTCATGGGTGAATGTGTGGGATATTTGACTTCAGCAGTCAGCACATGTCAGAGGATTGATATTTTCTTTCATATACCATCTTTTTAGTCATATAGGATTAGTGGTTTGGAGTCTTTCTGATGCACATTTAATAGAGCTATATTAAAGGGATTTCCTTTCTTTCAAGTGTGCTCTGCGATAGTGAAAAATGAGGAATGTTTCAATATCTCATTTTATTGCAAATGTGGATTTTAGGACCACTATGATTAAATAAGCAAGTGGACGAGGTTGAGATTATAAGGTTGAAAGCTATTCCCAGAGGAAAGAAGAAGGCAAAGAGAGGAGAGAAGGCTAGGAGGAGAGGACATGGTTGAAGGAGGAGTCAATCACATGGACTGGCAATCACATGCCAATCACATGGACTGGCATTGTGATTACCAGGACCAAATGCTTTGAATGACACAACTAGGTTTGTGCATAAAATCAGATTTTCTTCTGGTTTCTGAGTGTGACATGTTCACTGAAAAGCATTTGAAATAATTACAAGATAATTATTTTAATCAGGAGTCCATTCACTTTCATAATAGATTTTGAATTACTAAATCCTATTTCTGAATTTTATCCCTCTGGTCAAATATAAAATGACTAGGGAAATTATTTTCACTGCTGAGGTTTATTAGAGATATTCTCTGAACTTTGCTACCCATTCAGAAGATCTTGCCCTCTCAGTTATTGGCTGTGTCTGAGAGAAGCCTCTGGTGTTGTCATGAAAGCCGCTGTGACCTCTAAGTGGAAGAAATGCATAGTAACCAAATGATGAGAGCAAGGCAAATTATGTTTTGATTAGGACTGTATAACAACTAAATCTCACTCATTTACAGTGGCTGTTCAAATTGATGAGCTGAAATGTTTATATGTTGATATCAACTCTGCCCTGGTTGGTTTTTATTCCAGGGTATTTGCAGAGTTCCCACTTTCAAATTCACGTAGAGAAAATAATCCCCATCAGGACATCTGGCATTGTTTTTGACCTATCGCTTCCCTCAGCCTTTGACTGCTCATTTGTTTTTCTTTCTAACTTGTTCAATTTGGAACAACCCTGTTGTAGTCTTTACAGCCTCTCTGTGGTGTTTCTTCATCGTAAAAAACAACATGCAATGCAATATAAATCTTTCCACCACTAATTCCATGAAGCATGCACTATATTATAAAACAGGCAAGTTGCCAGTGATCAACATCCAATAGCCTATTATTTATTGACGTTTAGCATTGATATCAAATAATGAATAAATATATTATTCGGTAATTAACCATATTTTCTTGCTCATGAATCCTAAATTTTTCAGAAGACTTTGATAACCAAAAATATATAATATTCTACTTGGTTAAAAATTTTGGTTCACTTTGAAAAATCATAGCAATTATTATGTTTTTCAGTTATTTGAAAGGATAAATTGTTCATTGGACTAAACAACTAGTCTTTTTCTCTTCAAATAATTTCATTTCTCCAATATATTGGGAAATATATTTGGAAGTTGTATACTAGAGTGATGGATAATGATGTCATTCATCTCCTGATTGATTCATATTTAATAATAATGGTACTTATGCTTATTAAAGGAATTTGACTTCTCTCATCCATTATTGTGGTAGTTATACTACTGTCCTCTTTTAAAAAACCTAGATTCTAAAACCATTTTAATCAACCTCCAACCATGGGCAAATTACTTCGTACTTGGCTTTATGTACCTACTAAAAGACATGCTACATAGTGAAAACTGTCATCCAATGTTTTATCTGAAAATATGTATTCCAACTATAGTAAGTTACCAGTGGATCCACATGCCATGCTATTTAAAAATTAAAGACATGTAGTTTTAGTTAATAATTTTTAGAATTCAAGATTAGAGATGGATCAGTCTACAGCATTGAGTTTATTACATCAAGTCAATGGGAGAATAAGTAAAAGGGTTTTTTGGTTCTGAAAAGAAAAGAGGGACAAAAAGATGTCTGGTTTTTACTTAGATGAAACCTTCAAACTGCTCAAGATATGGTCTTCATTGATTTAAAAATAAAACCCAAAGTATTACATTATATATTCCTAGTTAAGTATACATAAAAGTGCTGGATTTAAAATATTAAGTTAACTTTATTCTTATTTATGATCAGTTTAAATATCAATATAAATATAAACAAGTCTTACATTAAAAGATTATTCCTTTTGGTATTTATATAGCCCATTTATGTTATTTAATTAACTATAGGAGGATCCTTTTTGTAGATTTTGCAATTTGTTTCTCAGTTTAATACAATATATTTTAATTAAAAATGTAGTTTCTACTCATTGGTAAATATTGCATTATTCATCACTAGGGTACAGGATCTAACAAATATGTAACATTTTAAAATAGCAATGTTGTCACATACTTTAGGAGCTTGATATTAAGGAGAATGTGTTTGTTTAATAACAATAAAGGGAAAGAAAAATATTTGTTTTTCTAGCCTAATTTGTATTTGATATTCGTAGTAAAAATCTCCTTTGGCTTCTGTGATAAATATATAGCGTATTTATCAGCTGCCTTCCTTAGAGTATAAAGTAAAGCAAAGAACTCTTGCCATGTCCATCTAAAGTAAACCTGATCGTAAGCCAAATTATTCTGAAGTGCCTGCTATATTTGGATCTTAGAATATTTGCCAAATGTGTAACTTGCCTTAACTGTGTATACTGTATAGTCAAATGTCAACAGTGTAGTTTCATCACTAAAAACCTTGGCTTTATGCCTCATCTTGCAATTGAGTGCAGACTTAACGTATAAAAAATGTATTTTATATAATCTAGTGTCAATGAGCATGGTTGTTACTATGATAAAATTAAATATCGCCAAATAAAAAATAGGTCTTTGCACTAAAGCCATGCTTTGTCTTTCAGTAATATTAGATGTCAGTGAGAAAAATGTTTTTCTTTAAATGTTTTAAAGATAAAATAAAGAAACTTGCAGAACCCACAGTATACCTATTACCCTTGTTCTCAAATTTGGAGTTCTAAAACACTCGCAGTGTTCATGAATAGGTTATAGGAATACACCAAAATTCTCAGGGACTTAAATGGAGGTCCAAATGGGGGAAAATACATGCATCTTCATCCAAAAAAGCAATTCTATTCTCTTGGAGATGGTCAAGCACCAGTTTGGAAATGAAAAATTTATGAAGATAAAGCTTTTATCGTTCCAGCCCAACCAGCTAAATCAACATTTCAGACTAAAATTTGGTGCAAAAATTTGCCATGAATTCTAAACTGTTTACAAAGTGCTGCTGTAAAATTTTAAAGCCATATTAACTTTATTTATACTAGAAATTTTTCAGCCTAATTCCAAGGATGAGTATCATCCTTGGAACTCAGGGTGTTATGAATCTTTTCTTAATGCCTGCAAAATTTTGATAGAACAGGCTTTGTAGTAGTCTGTTCTCACGCTACTACTAATAAAGACTTAACTGAGACTGGATAATTTATAAAGGAAAGAGATTTAATGGACTTACATTTCCACATGGCTGGAGAGGCTTCCCAATCATGGCAGAAAATGAAGGAAGAGCAAGGGGTGTCTTACATGGCAGCAGGCAAGAGAATGTGTTCAGGGGAACTCTCCTGTATAAAACCATCAGATCTCCTGAGATGTAATCGCTGTCATGAGAATAGCACAGGAAAGACCTTCCTCCATGATTTGATTACCTCCCACTAGGACCCTACCATGACACATGGGAATTATGGGAGCTACAGTTCAAGATGAGATTTCAGTGGGGACAGAGTCAAACTATCATTCCGCCTGTGGCCCCTTCCAAGTCTTATGTCCTCACATTTCAAAACCAATCACATCTTTTCAACAGTCCCCCAAAGTGTTAATTCATTTCAGCATTAACTCAGAAGTCCACAGTCTAAAGACTCTTCTGTCACAAGGCAAGATCCTTTCACCTATGAGCCCATAAAATAAAAAAGCAAATTAGTTATCTTCCAGAGAAAATGGGAATATAGCCATTTGGTAAGTGTATCTGTTCCACATGGGAGAAACTGGCCAAAACAAAGGGCCTACAAGGCCTATGCATGTCTGAAATTTAGTAAGGCAGTAATTAAACCCTAAAGTTCCAAAATGATCTCCTTTGACTCTATGTCTCACATCCGGGTCACCCTGATGCAAGAGGTGGGCTTTCATGGTCTTGGGCAGGGTACAACCTTGCTTTACCCTGTGGCTTTGCAGGGTACAGCTTCCCTTCAAGCTGCTTTCATGGACTGTCTTTGAGTGTCTGTGGCTCTTCTAGGTACAAGGTACAATCTGTTGGTGAGTCTACCATTCTTGGGTCTGGGGGATGGTGGCCCTCTTCTCACAGATCCACTAGGCAGAGGTCCAGCAGGGACTCCGTGTAGTAGCTCCACCTCCACATTTCCCTTCTACACTGCCCTAGCAGAGGTTCTCCACGAGGGCTCCTCCCCTGCAGCAAACTTTTACCTAAACATCCAGGTGTTTTTACATATTCTCTGAAATCTAGGTGGAGATTCCCAAACCTCAGTTCTTGACTTTTGTGTACCCACAGGCTCAACACCATATGGAAGCTGCAAAGCTTGGCACTTGCGCCCTCTGAAGCCATGGCCTGATCTGTACCTTGGCTTCTTATAGCCATAGCTGGAGTGGCTAGGACACAGGACACCAAGCCCCTAAGCTGCACACAGCAGGGGGGCTATGGGACAGGCCCACCAAACCATTTTTTTCTCTTAATCCTTCAGTGCTGTGATGGGAGAGGCTTCTTGGAGGGTCTCTGACATTCCTTGGAGACATCTTCCCTATTGTCTTGGTGATTAACATTTGGCTCCTCACTACTTAGGCAAATTTCTGCAGTCAGCTTGAACTTCTTCTCAGAAGATTTTTTTTAAAACTTATTTTTCTATCATAGTATCAGGCTGCACATTTTCTTAATTTTTATACTCTGCTTCCCTTTTAAACATAAGTTCCAGTTGCAAACTATATCTTTGAGAATACATGAAATTGAATGCTTTTCACAGCACCCAAGGCATATCTTTTAAATATATATATATATAAAAAATTGTGTTTTAGGCTTTGGGGTACATGTCCGAGGCACATCTTGAATGCTTTGCTGCTTAGAAATTTTTTCTACCAGATGTCCTAAATCATCTCTCTCAAGTTCAAAGTTCCATGAATCTCTAGGGCAGGGGCAAAATTCCACCAGTTTCTTTGCTAAAACATAGCAAGAGTCACCTTTATTCCAGTTCCCAACAAGTTACTCATGTCATCTGAGATGAGCAGCATTTGGTCAAAGCCATTCAACAAGTCTCTAGGAATTTGCAAGCTTTCCCATATCATCCTGTTATCTTCTGAGCCCCACATGTTAGTATAGTCTCATGCTGCTAATAAAGTCATACCCGAGACTGGGTAATTTATAAAGGAAAGAGGTTTAATGGACTCACAATTTCAAATGGTAGAGAAGGCCTCATAATCATGGTGAAAGGAGAAGAAAGAGAAAAGGGACACCTTACGTGGTGGCAGGCAAGAGAGCATGTGCAGGGGAACTCTCCTTTATAAAACCATCAGATCTCCTGAGACTTATTCACTGTCATGAGAACAGCACAGGAAAGATCCACGCCCATGATTCAGTTACCTCCCACCAGGTCCCTTCCATAACATGTGGGAATTATGGGAGCTCCAATTCAAGATGAGATTTGGGTGGGAACACAGCCAAACCATAGTAGGCTTGCATATGTTGGGTTAGGGTAAGAGATGGGGGTTAGAAAATCTATATTCTTCATCAGAGGCTTCAGTGGATTTTGACCCATTCAAAAGTTAAAAATCACTGCTATATTCCATTCTATTCTGATACTTGGCAGTTTTCTATCATTATACTCTTCTATCATTATCCTTCCTTGAGCAGTTAATTTGCTGTAGGCAAATATTCTGAGTAGTTGAAATGAAAGTTTCAGTTTTAATTGTTTTCTCCATGATGTAATTTAATAGTGATCTGGGTAAACCTAAAACACCACTTTTAATAGAGTGATACCTTAATAAAACACACTTTCATGGAGCTTTGTTAAATATGTCTGCAACAGTGTGCTACTGTTTCTAAAAAACATTTTCTATTTTACATTATACAGATATGAGAAGACTTCCATTCCAACAATTACAATGAGCTCAAATGCCTTCAGTCTTAGAACAAAACCAGATGTAAATTATAGGTACTTTAAAAAAAAAATAGGTCCTTTAAAATGAACTATTTCTCCCACCCCAGGGTTCTCTACTGTGATTTCACTTAAATATTGCTGGTTTTTAAGTTAAAAAAAAAAAAAATTTAAAAAGACAAATTTTGAGTATAATTTTTATAATTAATATATTAGTAACAATATTTTTCTAATTGCTAGTACTCTTTTGTACCTTATTGTTAATTTGCTGTTTTTAACATAGACACTGAAAAGAAAGCTTTTTAAAAATATTTTAACAGCTTCTTTAGGGGCCCAGTTCATGCTCAGTACAGTCATCAGAAATTCCACTAAGCTTCACAACATTATTATATAGATTTTTATAATATCTAGCTTCTTAAAAAAAAGAATTAAAATATGGTAATTTAGACTTAAAATATTTTAACTTTTTATTTTGAGAGAACTTTAGATTTACAGAAGAGTTACAAAACCAGTGCAAAGAAATCCAGCATAACTGTCACCCAGATTCTCTTTATGTTAACGTTTTACAGAGTCATAAAATAACTGCTAAAGAAAATAACTCTACTGACTTCTTTGGTGGGGTAGGGAATTCACTAGTTTTTCCAGTCATGCTCTTTTTCTCTTCCTAGCTCCCATCTAGTATCCCATGTATCTGTTGGTCCTGTATGCTATGATCTTTCTATCTGCAACAGTCTCTCTGTCTTTGCTTGTCTTCTATGACCTCGACACTTTTAACTACAGTTATTTTATAAAATATCTGTTTATGTGTCCCAATCAAGACAACGTTCCATTCTCTCTACTTCATATCAGTAGATACATGATATTGATATGTATTACTGATAATGTTAACTTTGATTAATTAGTTAAAATGATAGCACTTGGATTCTACAACTAAAATCACTATGTTTCCCTTTATACTTAAGAAATATTTGGGTAGAGTGGGGAGATTCTTTGAGTTTATAAGTATCTTGTTTCCACTTAAACTTTTACCCACTAATTTCAGTATCCATGAGCGGATCTTGTCTGCAACTGTGATGTTCTAGTAGTAATTCTCTATTTACCCCATTTCTTCTACATTTATTAGTTAGGATTCTTTTGTAAGGAAGAAATGTTCCCTCTCTGTTATTATTTACACATTCTGTTTTTTTCTAACATCAGCATGGAATCATGTGTGATTGTGTTATTATTGAAGACTGTTATTTAGAAACCAAGAACTGGGTGTCAAGTGTGCTCATTGCTAGAGGAGTTTCTCTGTTTTTAATAGTTCTTGGTGGATAGAGACAGGAAATATATGTATGTTTATTACTACATGCATTCACACCTATCTGTCATACACATGTGAATGCATGTGCACACACACACAGACACACACAAATTCATTTAAGCACCACAGGTGTCATTCTTTGGACTATATTTAATTGTTGCACTCACATTGTTCAGTTAGAGCAACAGAATTCTATGAAGTTGGTGCTTTCATTTAGGCTCTTAGACCCTTTCCACATCTTCCCATCATTTTCTGGTTTTATTTGTTTGCTTTGAGCACTTCTTAACTTCAAGTAAGAAAGTACTTCAAGTAGCCACAAAATACTCCAGGGTTACTTTATATTTTCCCTGCCCAATCTCTGAGATGTTCCATATTTCCAAGATGTTTTGATATTTTTTATTGGAAAATAATATTTAGAAACCAAGAACTGGATGTTAAATGTGCTCATTGATAGTGTAGTGTCAGTGCTTTTAGTAGTTCTCAGTGGATAGAGACAGGAAATATATGTATGTTCATTAATACATGAATTCACACCTTTCTATGTGTTAATACACATACAGTTCCTTTCAGCACCGTGGGCATCATTCTCTCTTTCCTTCTTTTCTTATTTATAACTTCTTGGGAAATCTGACTTTCATTATCAACAATATATTTGTTTATCTTTTCAACCTTAGTATACAAGTAAAATAATTTAAGAATTGGTAAGTCATTACCAACTAGAATATAGTGTTTGTGTACAAGTTGCCTTTAGCCGTACAATATTCAGTCAAAATAATGTTTTTCAAAGTTTCCAAGAACAGCTCCCTTCTTCCTCATCTCCTTGAGTGTGGGTATGTGATTCATTTGTAAGACATTTACATCCATTTATTGCAATCTACATTCCATGATTCCCCATGTACTGACTGGCATTTTCCAACATTCTTATGCAGTGATAATTATTTTTTGTGCTGTACAGATTGATTTGTTTAGACAAATGCATACAGCCATGTATCTACCACAATAATTCCATACAGAAGGGTCCTATCACTCCCAAAATATTATTGTGGTAACTTCTTATCGTCAAACCCTCCCCCTCTTTCCCAAATCCTG
The DNA here is from genome assembly GCF_030222135.1 of Aotus nancymaae. Lineage (NCBI taxonomy): Eukaryota > Metazoa > Chordata > Mammalia > Primates > Aotidae > Aotus > Aotus nancymaae. The sequence goes on from NW_026988435.1 coordinate 31,093,913, forward strand.
CAATGAAAGATCTGTTGTTTTGTCCATATAGTTTTGCTTTTTCCAGTGTCTTATGCAACTGGAGTCATGACATATAAAGCTTTTGGGGTCTGATTTTTTTTTTTTGGTACCTAAGAAAATGTATTTTAAGATTTATGCATATTGTAGCATAAATAAATATTTTGTTTCTGTTTTTTGTGACTATTATTTTTCTTGCCAGGAAAAATATTAAAAAGAGAATTTAAATCACCCAGGCTAGAGTACAGTGGCAAAATAATGGCTTATGGCAGCATAAAACTCCTGGGCCCAAGTGATCCTACTACCTCAGCTTCCTGAGTAGCTGGGACTATTGGCAGGAGTCATCACATTTGTTAATTTTTTTTTTTTTTTAGTTTTTAGAAACTGGGTCTCACTATGTTTCCCAGGCTGGTCTTGAACTCCTGTCCCAAAGTGATCCTCCTGCCTCAGCTTCCCATAGCCATGGGATTACAGACATGAGCCACTGAGCCACGCTGACCTCACTTTTTTATTTTCTTTAATAAAATTTATCTACTATAGTCCAAATTTAAAAATAGGTGACATTGATTTTCTTTCAAGTGTATAAGAAGAAAAGTTTCTTTGTTTCCATTTCACTTTCCATCTGAGCTATAATGAACAGAGTTCCAAGGGAAAGGGGATAATTACTAATGAAGCTGACTACTGATGTTTAGGAGGGAGTAGAATAGTGTATGGGGACAATTATTTACCAAGTAATTTTATATTCATGTCCAAAGTCTCTACAGAAACATACAAGTAGTTAAAACAAATTTTAAAGCATCATCATTTGTAGAAATAAAGAGAACTTATTTAGGGAAAGTATTATGCCCAAGCACAATAGTCTATCATCAATAATCAGGGACTGAGTTCAAACACTAACTCCAGTGCTTAAAACTCATTTACAGCCCATAAGGCCAGTGTCTCAGCTTCCTCATTTTTATGGTAGGATAACAATATCTACATCACAAGAGTTATTTTGAACTTTAAAGAAGATACATATTTCAAAGTGTTTAGCATCATACTTTGCATCTAATAAGTGTGTAAAAAATGTTAAGTATATGTAGATATTTATTCATGTATCTCCTAGAGAAAATTCCCTGCCTGAAACATGTATTTCTAATCTAAATGGCTAAAATTAGGTAATAAATTCCTGAATGTAATGTTAGAAGTCTGCTGAAAGGGGAAGCAGATTGTGAGAGGATTCTGTTGAATCATTCTTTGTAATAGTGTGACCAAAGAAGGCTCTCTAAACTCTGGTTCACATGGACTTTTCCAATTTTATCTGACATTCCAAAAAAGGGGTCAGAAAAGGGGCCCCAAATAGCCCTATGTATGTGTTTATGCTTATAAATGGTTGATTTATTAGTTAGTAATTGGTAAATATGAAAATATGTAAAAGATATACACAAAAGACACATCCACTTATATTCTACATTGGACAGATTTTTATTGTGAATATTCACAGTCGATCTTTCCTAGGTTGCAATAATTCTATCTGTGTGACATATTTTCTATCAGTACAACTTAAAACAGTGTCAGCAATAAAATAGAAATGAATATGTGGTTGTTATTTAACCATTTAAATGCATCTCCACATTCATTATCTTATTTGATATTTTAACACACAGGTACACACACACTCACACACATTCACTCACAGATCTTCTGAGGTCAGAATGGCTGATCTTGCTAATCTTATTTGAATTTTCTCTGTGTTATTGCACTGCCTCCTTAAAAGATTTCCTGTCTGTAATCCTTTGCTGTTTCCATTCTTCTTTCTTACTACTGCTGAATAATTATCATCAGGCATCTATCATCGCTCTACTTCAGAAGAGTTTAATTATTTCTAATTATTATTCTAACTATCAGAAATGGTAAAAAGAAATAATCAAGAAAATAAATAAATAAAATATGACATATCTTTTCCTCTAGGAGAAGATATCCTTCTAGATCAATGCCGTAATTAAGTATGATAAGCACTATAACAGAAAGATACAGAGGTCATTGTAGAAGACAGAAGAGAGACATCTAAGTCAGACTTGGTAGGCAGAAAAATCTTCCTCGATGAAGAAATGTATAATATGAATTTTGAAGGCCCAGAAGAAAGTCCAAGATGGTAAAAGTCTAGGCATTTCATTTTCAAGGCACAGTAGCTGTTAAGGCACAAAGACATGAAACACATGGGGACTATGGATGGTTTGGTTAATGGAGGGGGACAGTAGTGGAGTGGTAAATAAATGATGAGAGGCTGTAAAAATTCAGATCATGAAAACATTTGTGGTAAATATCACCATATTAACTTAAAAAACTTTGGAGAAAATAGATGCACTTCAAGTCTCTAAGTAACATGATTGTAATTACAGAAATATTGCTCTTTACTCTGAAAATAACATAGATGATGGATTGGACATGGGGTGTGAGAGCTGGTGAGGCCAAGCAGCCAGGCAAATGGGTTTTGCAGTATTTCAGGATGCAGCAATGAGTGTCATAAATTAAATAGTATTTATGAGACTGCAATAAAATTAAGGCAGCTAGAAAGAGATAACTCAGAAGAATGGGGAGAAGATGGCAATTGAATTCATGAATTTAGGAAACATATCTATGGTGTGGACTTGTGGGTAAATGGATATCTCTTGCATGCAAATGTGGATGTAAAAGGAAGAACAAGTGTAAGAAATTAATGCAGCACATTTTATTTGGAATAATCTTTGTTTAAAAGTAGACATCTGATAGGCTTTTATTTTATTTTATTTTAAGAACATCTTGCTCTGTTGCCCAGGTTGGAGTGCAGTGGCAAGAAATCGGGTCTCTGCAAACTCTGCCTTCCAGGTTCAAGCAATTTTCATGCCTCAACCTCCCAAGTAGCTGTGATTACAGGCACACACCACCATGCTTGGCTAATTTTTTGTATTTTTAGTAGAGACGGGGTTTCACCATGTTGGCCAGGCTGGTCTTGAACTCCTGAGCTCAAATGATCCATCCACCTCGGTCTCCAAAAGTGCTAGGATTACAGACATGAGCCACCATTCCAGGCCTGATAGGCATTTAATATATGTCAATTGCTGGACACAGAGACATTTTTAGCCAAGACTTTTAAAAATATTTTATTTACTATAAAATTTTTGCTGAAGTTGCTTATCAGCTTAAGGAGATTTTGAGCTGAGTTGATGGGGTTTTCTAAATATACAATCATGTCATCAGCAAACAGGGACAATTTCACGTCCTCTCTCTTTCTATTCGAATACCCTTTATTTCTTTCTCTTGCCTGATGTCCCTAGCCAGAACTTCCAATACTGTGTTGAATAGGAGTGTGAGAGAAGGCGTCATTGTCTTGTTCCAATTTTCAAACGGAATGCTTCCAATTTTTACCCATTCAGTGTGTTATTGGCTGTGGGTTTGTCATAAATAGCTGTTATCATTTTGAGATTCAATCCATTAATACCTAATTTATTGAGAGTTTTTAGCATAAAAATGGCTGTTGAATTTTGTCAAAGGACTTCTCTGCGTCTATTGAGATAATCATGTTGTTTTTGTCTTTGGTTCTGTTTATGTGATGGATTACATTTATAGATTTGTGGATGTTGAACCAGCCTTGCATCCCTGGGATGAAGCCGACTTGATCATGATGGATAAGCCTTTTTATGTGCTGTTGGATTCAGTTTGCCAGTATTTTACTGAAGAAGTCTTTATAAGAAGATTTGGGCACACAGAGGGACACCCTGGGTTGGTGTGCACCAAAGAAAGACCGTGTGAGGACATAGCAAGAAGGTAGCCAACTGCAACAAGGAGAGAGGCCTCAGAAGAAAAAAAGAGCCTGCTGACATCTTGGTCTCAGTAAGAAAATAAATTTTTCTTGTTGGAGTCACTCAGTCAGTGGTATTTTGTTATGTCAGCCGCAGCAAATTAATTAAGCTGGGAAGAAAGCAATTTTACAAAAGGATGAGGACTAAGTTGTAGGAAGGAATGTGGGTAACTCTTACAAGCTTTATAGTTAAAGGCAGCATTTGTTAGCATAGAGAGAATTTTTTTCTTTTTTTTTTCTTTTTTCTTTTTTTTTTTTTTGAGACAAAGTCTCCCTCTGCCGCCCTGGCTGGTGTGCCATGATGCAATCTTGGCTCACTGCAACCTTGTGCCTCAGCCTCCTGAGTAGCTGGGATTACAGGCACTGGTCTCAAATTCCTGACCTCAAGTGATCTGCAGCCTCAGCCTCCCAAAGTGCTGGGATTACAGGCATGAGCCACAGTGCCCTGCCAAGCGTAGAGAGAAATTTAAAGTGGAGAAACAGCTCTAGGGTTTGTTGGCTGGTTTTGTTTTGTTTCAGATAGGAGACAAGTGAGCATGTTTATATACAAAGCATGTTTATACATATGTTTATACACTAAGAATGTTTATACAAATGTTTATATGCTAGAGAAGAAGGACTTTTTAATGGCCTAAGGTTCTAAGAAAAACTCAAGAAGAGGCTAATCACTCATGCATTTATTCATTTTGAACCAAGATACTGGTACCAGCCGTAAAGACAGCAGTAAGAATCATTGAGGGAATACAAAGACAAGTAAGGTATAGATATTTCACTCAAAGAACTTTCTCTGCAATGGAGAAAACAAACACGCACACAGTATATTAAAGAGCAGTAGAAGGAGTGTTAGACCAAAACATACAGAACCATCTGGAAGAAATGACCCCACTGCACACATGTGGTCTGGGTACGTTGTTTAGAGTAGGCTATACCTGACCTGAATATTAAAAGACAATAGAAATCATTCAGCAAAAATAAAGAAGGATAAGGTTAATAAGAAATTGATAAAGTAAGCTTAGTAGCCTTTGCAAAAGCAGGAAGGCAAAAGAATAGCATAAAACAATACTGTTGAGAAGATATGCTCATTCTTTAGATAGAATGAATTGCTTCTTTTGTCACACACTAAATTAGTTTAGTTTAACTGAATTAGTTTAACTAAAGTGTGTGTGTATGAAGGGGGAATTTAATAACTATGCATTTGCAATAATTTTGCAAAAACTCTATTTGCTGCAGGGCAAAACATCACTAATAAGATCTATATTGATTTGGAGTCCAGAGCATTTAGTTACTGGAATATCATAAAGGCCACCAATATGTCGGTTTCCTACTGTAATTTCCACATTACAGCAAATTTAGTGGCTTAATATAAACTTACCTTGTAAGTGCAGAAGTTAGAGGTCTGAAAAGGGCCTCACTAATTTAAAAATAGAGGAATCAGTAGGACTCTGCTTCTGGAGCTCCTAGAACAGAAATGATTTCCTTTACTTCCAGCTTCTCAGGGATGCCCAAATTTCTTGGCTCATAGATCTCTTCCATCTTCAAAGCCAACAAAGACCTTTCAAGTCTTCCACTTGTTACATCACTCTGATACTGAATCTTTTGCCTCCTTCCAAATTTAAGAAACTTTCTGGTTATATAGGGTCTATGTGGGTAATCCACGATAATTTCTCCATCTTAAAGTTGCTAGCATAGTCACAGGTTCCAGAGATTAAGATATGAACATCTTTGGGAGGCTGTTATTCTGCCTTTTTTTTTTTTTTTTTTTTTTTTTTTGAGACAGAGTTTCGCTCTTGTTACCCAGGCTGGAGTGCAATGGCGCGATCTCAGCTCACCGCAACCTCCGCCTCCTGTTTTAGGCAATTCTCCTGCCTCAGCCTCCTGAGTAGCTGGGATTACAGGCACGCGCCACCATGCCCAGCTAATTTTTTGTATTTTTAGTAGAGACGGGGTTTCACCATGTTGACCAGGATAGTCTCGATCTCTTGACGTGATCCACCCGCCTCGGCCTCCCAAAGTGCTGGGATTACAGGCTTGAGCCACTGCACCCGGCCTGGAGAAGATTTTTGTAAGTAAAGGATGTGTGAAACTATTTGTATATTTTAATTATTTAATTATATTTATTTGATAACTATTTAAATGATAACAATTTTGATCAATGTAAAATAAATGTTTAGTTCAAGTCTCGAAACTGATGTTACTAATATTGTTACATTCGTAAATGAGGGCAGTTGACTAAAAATAGCAGCACACTCTGCTACTATCTCCTGTGGGCGTGCTTCTTCCCATATGGCTTATTCTTACCATGAGATCAATTGGGAAATCATTATTGCTACAATATATTTTCGGATTTATTTCTGAAAATTCACTATTTTCATCATGAATTGTATCACATCATCAGTGTGCACATTTAGAGAAATGTAATAGAATGGCCATAGACGACAGGTTATGCTTATAGGATTCTACCACAGCAACTGGAGCATTTACATCTGCCTAAACTTAGCACTGAACTCAAGAAATAACCCCTTTAGGTATTTTCCATGAAGCTTTTCTCAGAGTTTACCATAAGGCTTACAAGACTACTGTTACTATACTTTGAGGCCTTAATATTTTTGTTGAGAGAAGGAATATTTTATAACCAGAAAATTAAAAATAATTTGATTAAATTTATGATCAATGTACAGACATTTACTTATGGCAGAAGGGTTGCTTGGGAACATGGTTTATCTTTCATCATTTCATATTAATAGGAAACCAGAAAACAGCTTTCTTCTGCCAATCTTGACAGCTAATAATAATTATAATAATTTATCTGGTCCCAGTTGTGAGAGGAACACCATGATTTCTTGTAACTCTCTGTGCAATGTCATCAGTTCTCTTAACAACCCGGCAACTTATGTGATATTTCACTTTTCGCATTCTCTTCCTTACCCCAAATTACTATAGCAGAGTTAGGTTTTGATCTCAAGTTTTTCTAATTCAAAATCCTATAAATTTTTTTCACTTATCTCAACTTCAAAAGAACAGTAATGGCAGATGTTTTCCAGAGAAACTGGCATTCGTGGATATTGCAGCCAATTTGTTCGTGTGTGTGATGTGACACATCCATTCACAACTGGACATGGTTCATGTGCTTTCGCTCAGATGACCACATTTAACACTTTATCCAACTTCAATCGCCTTGTCTCTCTCTTTACATTTTTAATTGATCAGTAAATACAACCAATTCTGATTTTGAAAATTGCCTCAGCCTCTGTAGGTCTTCATTTCCTCTGTTATGGGATTCCAGGAGGAACGTCACAGAGGTAAAGTGCTAGTTTCTTAACAACATATTAAAGCTACATACAGTCAACCTAACTTGTTGATATTGATCTTGGTCACCAGTTAAGGTGGTGTTAGGTTTCTCCACTGTAAAATTACTACTTTTCAACTCTTTTCATATTGTACCCTTTGGAAGGAAGTCACTACTCCCAGCTGACACTGAAGAAGTGAGTTATTTTGATTATTTGATATTTTTCTACAAGGCAGATTTGTTTCTTCTCTACTATCTATTCAATTGTGTATTGATATTTGTATGGACTCAGGCATTGATTTTATAATTTGGAGCATAATCCAGTGCTACTTTTTTTACTTTGTTGCCCAAATTGTTCCAGTTTTGGACAGTTGGAACTTTTTCAGTTGGGTTCCTCAGGCCCTTTGACATGCCTCTATCATTATCGGTTTTTCTTTCTTCTTCTGCTCTTTCTCCTTCTCCTTCTCCTTCCTCTTCCTCCTCCTCCTCCTCCTCCTCCTTCTTCTTCTTCAGGACTTTCTGGCATTATAAACTATAGCTCTAGATTCATCTTGTATATTTAATCTATTTTAAGCTATCAAATAGCATTTACATTGTGATCCTATTTGGGTAAATAAATTGAATTTAGATGCATATATTATAATATGGAATAATATCAAACATTAATAATGGTTATGCTCTCTCTGTTTAATGGTATTATTAGTGATTTAGTTTTTCTCTTTTTGAAACTTTATTTTTATTATGACATATTACTTGTGTTAGAAATCAATAATATTGGACGACCAGAAAGGAAATAAAAATATTCTGAAGGCAATAATAACTTCTTTAAAAATTAGTGAAGCCTGTATCTGTAGACAGGACATGAGGCAATTTTAAAAAGTGGCAGGTGCCCTCTACTGGTCAGCAACTTAAACCCTCTGTAGACTCGGAGCAGCATCCTTTAAAACAAAAGCCCCCCATTTTCTGAGCACTGATATCTCAAGAGGTAAAAAGTACTTGGGTTTTTGCTACAGATTACATAGCTACGTATTTGAGGGGTCGCTATGTGAACTTACTTAAACATTGCCTCCTATAAACGTGAAGTCTGTACTGTGAATTGTGAATTAGAAATGGATATGTGTGAGAACAGGCCTAGAAAAATATCACACATGCTGACTTGCCAATGTTGTACCTCTTGAGTCTAATCTACAAAAAAATCTCCTTGGATGAGAATATTTTGTTCTTGACCTCTCTGCTGAGAATGTGACCATGTCTGCTGCAGAGCTTAAATAAATAATGCTGAGACTATTCATTACAAAGCTCCCAAGGAAAACAGAGCAATTTATTTTATGTACTACCTTAATTAAGTTTAAACTGCCTAGTGTGAATTTCTGATGAAGAACAAAGACATAATAAGTGATTTTGCCTAAGGAAGTTCATGTGCTGAGTCAACACTTACTGAGCACGGTTGTATTTTCTATTAGACGCTGCTCTAAGAAGCTGTGTGCAATACAGCATCAGATGTTGCAGAGCTCTGCAAATGTGGTGCTTGCACTTGTGAGCAGAAACAAACAATAGGCAATAAACTTGATAAATGAGTGAACAACTTGATTGGTAGCAGATATAAAGAAAACTACAGTGTATTGAGGGCCACTGGGAGAAGTAGGGCTGGAGTTGCAGACAGATCGCCGTACGAAATAGAAGAGACAGAGTAGCCGTCTTTAAGAAGATGATGTTTGAGTAAACTAGCAATAAATAAATAAACCATAAAATTCTTTTTATAAATTCTGAGAGTCATGTTTTATATAACAAATGGTAGTTATTTCTAATTCCTCCTAGGATTAAATGTGAATATTTTAAGAAGGTCTCTAGGACTCTGTAGATTCAGCCTTCAGCCTGGTTCTCCAGCCTGTTTGTTACCAGTCCCTGTCTTTCTTCACTCTGCTTCAAGCGTATTTACTTTTGTTTGTGTGTTTATTTATTTTACATAGTTTATTTAATGACCAAAGCCATTCCTAAGTCTGAATCTAAACACCTTCTTTCTCCTCTGCCATGACTCTGCGCGTCCCACCATTCCTACCCTTTAATTCTCAATTGAAATACCGTTACCTCTATAACGCCTTTTCCAGATCACACCATCCATCTCAAACTAACAATTCCTCAAATTTCACCTTCCAATACTTATCACAGTTATATTTAAATTCCTACTTAGTGAATATTGTCTTCTCCCAGCTTCTAGCCACACTCCACTCCTGGACTGGAAGCATTTTGAGATCAGGGGCTTCATCTCTACTGTCTTCCCATAACTTCATATAGTAGCTCATCATAGTTGCTTAATGGATATTTGCTGAACAAATGAGTCAAGCTTTATTATAGTTCCCTGCTGCCCCATATGGGTAACCTTGATTATCTGAATTTAGGAGAAATCTCATGGAGGCACCCTTCGTAGTACAGAATTTCCCTCATGCCTTCTTTGTTACGAGATAAATTTAAATCATGGGGACAAGAAGTCAGGCATGAGAGGCAGAGATAATTGATTCAATAAATATGGCGATTTTCTCTTAGAAGCTCGTATTTTTGTATGTTCCACACTTTATATCATATACAATGATGGAATTATGGGAAAGTGAAACATCATAGTTTTGATTATAGTAGTGATTGATTTGGCAACAGTCTCAAAGCCGAAAAGAGAAATGGGGAGAATGGGGATAGTCCCTAAACAGCTGATCCATGCTGCCAAAAGACGGCTTCTCAAATTACTTTGAAGAGCCAGAGATCCCTTAAATAAAAGGATAAATGTCTAGGTTTATGCATTTGAAGAGACATATTTCTTTAAGGCAATTTTCTCAGTGCTGACTACACATTGGAATTACTAGGAAAGATTTTATAAATGTAGGCTATACAAGTCATACCCTAGGTCAATTATATCAGAATCCCTAGGGCCGAGACCTAAGTATTGATGTGTTTTTTAAATTTCTCAGATGTTTCTAAAATACAACCAAGGTTCAGGATTATTGATTTAGGTAAAAACAATTTACTCTATTAATATGTGATTATCTCAAAAAAGGTGTAAATATCTCTAGATGAGTATATGTGTATATATATATGTAAACAGTTTAATTATAATACATGTGATACTTATAAATAAGATAAATAGAAATTAAACAAAATGAAATGCCAGATTCTTTCTAGTTTACTCATAAGTTTACGTAGTGAGTAAGACAAGGTTTTTGATGAGGGTAGACAGGGCGATAGTGGGAGTGAGAAAGTTCTGGAGCATGCTATCTCAATTGGGTAGTAAATGGCTGGGAAGGGTTAGGAGATGTTCTAGGATATTAGCAATCTAAAAGAAGACAAGGAAGAGTATGGAGGGAATGTGGACAGAAAAACTTGAAGTTAGAGATGACAAAGTATATTTCAACATTCCACAAGTATATCTAGATATGTACTGAACCCCAAAGAGAATGGGGCCTTCAGTGGTCCACAGGCTGAATAAAAATTGCTGTCCCCAAAGGGTCTTAGACAGCAAGGAGTAAAAACTGTATAAAAATCTATTTGGTAGAAGCAGTAATTGGGGCCATGATCATAAAGCTGGAAACAAAGATCTTCCATTTCTATAATAATTAACAGGAGTGACACTGTGCCTGTAAGGTAAATAGAATTGGATGCAACACACACACAAGCTTGTGAAGCTTGTTTTGAGAAATCTATGCTCGACTCAATTTTATATTCTTGAAAGACATTCTCATCAGTTTAGATAATTGACTTCATCAAATGGTTGACTTTCACTTAAGTGTTACTCTTAATTCAGACTGTAACCCAAAATTCTGACCATGTGGACTTAATTAACTCTAAAGTGTTTAAAAATTATTTCAGACTTGAATCATCTAATATATTGTTCATATCAATATGAGCCAAGAAATTTAAGAAGACTCAAAATATGAGAAGCAACAAAGGTAACCTATCCCTTACATAAAACAAATAAACTTGGATTTGAGATTCCCTAACCATGGACATAGCTAGTCATTTTGAAAGAACAAGTTCCAGTTCTGCTGCACTGGCATTCTTGGTAAGTACCATGTATATCTTTTAATTCTGAACAAATACTGTGGTAGATAACAGTTGCTTCTCATGCCAGTTCAACTGAATTAGACTCAACTGGGCTTCATAGGTGCAATTGAAGATTAAGGATGGCAAGATCTCTGTGACATCCTCTGTTCTTTAATGTTGCCTAAGAAAGGAACATGGGGCCAGGCGTGGTGACACCTGTAATCCTTAGCACTTTGGGAGGCCAAGGAGGGTAGATTACCTGCGCTCAGGAGATCAAGACCAACTTGGTCAACATGGCAAAACTTTGTCTCTACTAAAAATATAAAAAAGTAGCTGGGCATGGTGATGGGTGCCTGTAATCCCAGCTACTTGGGAGGCTGAGGCAGGAGAATAGCTTGAACCTGGGAGGCAGAGGTTGCAGTGAGCTGAGATGGTGCCATTGAATTCCAGCCTGGACTACAGAGCAAGACTCCAACTAAAAAAACAGGAAAGAAATGAAAAGAAAAAAAGAAAGGAACATGGCAAGCCTACACACCAGGTGTATTTTCCAGTAGTATTTCTAACTTGAGGCAGCTGGGCTCACATTGCACATAACAAAATTATGAAAATGGTAAAATGGAAGCTGAACTCAGAGAAACCAGGAACCAGATACTTAAATATTATCAGACCTCACTCTCTACCCTATATCTGCCTCTCACTTCCTATCAACTTGATCATTTTTACCGGTGGCTTCAGAGGATAATGATAATATTTACTTAATTTAATACCTCCTATCTCAATTAGTTCAAATATTTTATGCACTTAAATACTTATTGGCATTCATTCCATGCAACAAATGTAACACCAGAATGCCACTCAAAAGAAAGTATCCATTAAGTTGGAATATCTCAGCATTGGCAATACACAGATCAAACAAAAGCACAAAATGATTTAGCTTAAACTCTCTATTAATTAATGAGACTATTTTCCTGGAGAAGCTTTTCAAAGCACTTAGCCTGGCAAAAACTGGCCCTTTGAAACTGTATTCCCAAAGACAAGTTGTAGCACCCAGATGGTTACAGAGAATTGTTAAGCCTGGAGGATGAGAATTTGTGTCCACCACAGTTGAGAATCAGAACGGAGGATAAGATGAGGAGAAAGAAGAAAACAATAAAGTCTGTGTAGTTTGGAGGTCGTGGTTCCAGAGGATATTGAAGAGAAAAGGTAACATAGGGATGGATGCTAGAGGCCGCTACTATCGACTGAATGTTTCTCCCCAAAATTTGTATGTCAAAATCCTAATGTACAATGTGAGAGTGTTTTGAGATGGGCCTTTGAAAGATAATTAGATCATGACAGTTGATTCCTTAAGAGATTAGTGATCTTATTTTTAAAAAGGGGACAGAAAACTGCTTGCTGCTGCTTCTCTGCCTCCATCTCTGTCTCTCTGTCTCTCTCTCTCTCTGTTTCTCTCTGTCTCTCTCTCTCTGTCTCTTTCTTTCTCTCTGTCCCGTATGAGGAGACAGTGGGAAGATAGCCATCTGTGGAGTGGAGGAGTGCCCTCAACAAAACTGATCTCAGATCAGACTTGCACCCTGATCTCAAACTGCCATTTTATTCAGAACTATGAGGAATAAATGTTTGCTGGTTAAGTCACTTAGTCTACGGTAATGTGTTATAACAACCCAAACTGATGATGATAGCCACTATCTGATTAGATGGACCCTTTGCTGGGTTCTAAGGAATTTATTTCTTGTTAGGTAACATACTCTGGTATCAGGATTTGGAAAACAGTATAAATATTCATTCAGACTAGTTATTTTGGCTGTGCTGGTAACTAGACCTACCAGAATAATTCTGGCTCAAATAATTCTTGTGACATGCCCTGCTTGTTCTTATAAAGATTAAGCAGTTGACTAAAATTTGTCCATTATTTATTACCAGTGAACTGTGGTATTCCTGGGGGTATTTTCTCAATCCTGTCAGTTCCTTCCCGGCCTCTGCCACTCGTCCATGTTGTATCCCAGCTCCCTGTCACTGGCCATGCCTCATCTCATCGCACTGCTTGCTAGCTCAGCCTCCTTTCTGACATGGGCCAGATAACAGCATATCCTCCTTACCTGCTGTGGTGGAAGCTTTAATAACTACAATGCCCAGTGCAAAGCTATCTAAAGCCAGGGAGAATCTGGCCTCCCCAGTTACTCTTAAGGGGGAAATGGGTAACACAATCCAGAAATGTTGAGAATTTCGGACCCTTAGGGTAAATTTGGCCAAGGAGAGTCAGGAGAAATTGAAGAGCCAACAAATTATGTCTTCACCTTTACTCACTCTCTCCCCCACAGGATCACTGTGAAGAAGATGTTTTCATTAGCCTCTGCACAGACACCCTGTATCACTCATTAGTCAGTTGTGTTCCCTGGGGCTAGCTCAATAGCATGCCAACTTGTATGTGATCTTCTTCCCCTCAACCTTAATGACCTGGTACTGCATCCATTCCTGAAGCATTAGCACACAAGCTTTGCTTTAGGGTCTATTTATTAGGGGCTCTTTGCCTTATCACCCCTTCTACCCCAGTACACATACACTGTTGCCCTGCCAAATAGCATGTTTATTTCAGTGATGTCAGCAGGAACAGATATTCATGTCCAACTATGTTGATTCCTTCTTTTAGTCCAGCTTGGAAGTAGCGAAGAATTTCTGCTCTGGGGCCTCTTTTTCAACTGAGGACACACATCAAGACACAGCTGTTGCACCAGAAGTTGTAATTCTGCAGGCCTGCCAACTGGCACATTCCATCATATAACAAGAATTCTTGGGATGTGGAATCCAAAACACTGGCCAGAGGCACAGCTTAATATCACTACAGTGGTGTGGGATGGAGTAAATATTAGTACTTGTTTTATGTTTTTTCTGGTAAGTAGAAAATTGGAAATGGTACCCTCTTATAGTTTTTTTGCCAAAGATGGATGTTGGCTTTCCACAAAAGTGTGGAGCTACACAAGCCTTAGGATTCTGCTAAATTAATTCTAAATATCTGAGAAGAGAATAATTAATGATGTGTCATGAATTAGTGTCTTCCAAGACCACAAGAACCTCAGAATGTGATTCTATTGGGAAAAGGATGGTTTCAGATACAAGTAGTAAGATCTTGAGAAAAAATCATAATTCTGAACTTAGTATGGGTTCTAAATACAAAGACAAATGCCTTAATAAGAAGAGGAGAAGACACAGAGACACAGAGATGAAGGTCACCTGAAGATAAAGACAGAAATTGGAGCCAAGGAAGGTTAGGAGCCCCCAGAAGGTAGAAGAAGAAAGAAAGTTTTCTCTTCTTCCTTTGGAAAGAGTGTGGCCCTGGCTATATTTTGATTTTGGACTTCTGCCCCCCAGAACTGTGAGAAAATATACTCTTGTTTGTTTTTAAGTAGTCAGTTTGTTGTACTAGGTTGATGCAACAGTAATTTAAAATTTTTAACGGTAAAAAAAATGGTGTTTAGTCAGTTTGTTGTATTAGGTTGATGCAAGTAAACAAGTAATTGTGTTTAAATAGCTGCGTTAGGTTGATGCAACAGTAATTTAATTTTTTAACAGTAATAAAAAAACAAATAATGGTATTTTTTACAATTACTTTTAGTGGGAAAAATCACAATTACTTTTGCACTAGACTGAAGTATTAGAGAGATCCCAAAAGCAACAGCAGAAAATGTCAGTGGTCTAGGAGAATGAGGTGAGGAGTGAGAATGCACACAGGGAATGGGCACGGACAGCAAAATTCTTGATGCCAACTCATGTTTTTGAATGTTGCATTACAAATATAATGAGCCATTATCAACTAAATGATGGGCTTGTTGGTACTATTGAATGACATCAGTTTCTTTTACTTGGGTATATTAACTTCCCTAACTCTACATGAAAAAGGCTTTACATATCTAGAATATTTCATCAGGAAGTCAAATTGTCTCCTGGATATAAACATCAACAAACTAAAACAAACTTACACTAGTGGAAAACTTAACATTGTTGAAGAATGAGTGACAGAACCTCAAACGTGTGAATAATGTTTCATTCACAGCTGTTGTGGCTTGTGTCTTCTTGGCAAAACATGCAAGTCTAGCCATGACCTACCTACTCCAGTCTGAGACAATTATTTAAACATCTAATGGCTCTTTCCTTGTCATGTAAATCCTCAAGGTTTTTCATTTTTCCATTAATTTTACCATGTAACCTACAGTTAACAGGAAATGAAGAAGGGAAATAGATATAAATCCATGTATCTTTAATTTGAAATTTTCCTAAAAATTTTGTTATGTTTTTTTCAAACAAATGACTTTCTTTCAACTAGGCTTTTCACAATAAAAGTCTACTTATATTCACTATAATGTTTATTATGAGCTCTATGATATTGCCTTAATGACAGTTTCTTGATAATGGAGCACTTTCAATTTAGGTAATTTTCAGAATTTGTTGTGTTACTTTTACATGGAAGCACACTTATTTGTAAATAGTTACCTTCCCTCAATTAAAGGATCATTCGAGGTCATTTCAAGCCAATTGAAATGATGATACATTTAGCAGGAGTTTATTGATCAAATGCACGGACATTACAGTTCTAACTTGACTTTAATGGCAAATTTCAACTTTTGCAGAATGGGTTTACTTTGCTTCGGTAAACTTTTCTGATGAGAGCACATGGGTTTGAATCTCATTGTGTTTTTCAGCAATTAGGCTATGCCCATCTCTGAGACAGTGTACAAGTTTTTCATATGACTCGTTAAAAAATAAATTTAAAAATCATATGCTTTTGGGTGCTTCCCATAAATTGAGTATAAATGCATAATTTTCTAAAAATTGAAATAAACAATTGGCAATAAACACAGATGTACTAACCAAGCTGCTCCTTAATAGTGTGACAATATTTCTTTTATCCTCTTTCTTTGCCTCCAAGGAATTCTATTACATTATCTTCCTAATGCTTGGAGTCATGGGACTTCTCCAGTCATGGATCATTATTTCAAAGATGAGATAATCCTTCAGGAATGACTTTCAAAGTGGTTTTGCCTCAATGAATACTCTGTTGAATAATTAACATAGGGCTAAGCATTTTAAACTTTATGTCTCATGATTTCCACAATGAGAAAGTAAAGGAGAAATTACCTATTCTAAAAAGGAATGAGATTTTGACTACAATAATAGTCAAAACCTTTTCTAAAGAAAAGACAATATAATATAAAATTTATATTTTGATAAAAGAAGACAGATACGGAATATAAAAAAAAATTCTATAAATAAGATCCTAGTAATAATTTATATTTTAATTATATTTTAAGAAAAAAAGTAAGAGTAAATAACTGGTGATTGTAAATCTGTCTCTTAAATCCGTGTTCCTCAATTATTTTATCTAAAAATGGGTATCAAACTTATATAAACAACTTAATTTTATATCCAGTAGGTAAACATACAATTTAAACACTGTTTACAGTAATTTTAAAGATAAATATAAAAATAGGCTTTGGCACTAATTATTTAAATGAAATCACTGTTCTCTGAATCTAATTGCGTTGAACATTTTCAAAGGTACAGTATATATTTTAATTTTACTGCATATAAAATCCACCCTGTCAAGAAATAAAATCCTCAGTTCTCTTATTCAGGCAGCTCATGTTATAGGAGCACATGCTATAGGAGAGTCACAGAAGTTAAAATAAGTATAATCATTCAAAGAAGATGTAGGCTAGAGAATAAAAGAAAAGTCTTACTACACAGATGAGAACTGAAATATGAAGGAGTTTCTAGGTGGAAAAAGAAACAAATGGAAATCAAAACAAAATAATGAAATATGCAAAAGCCTGGAATCATAAAACAGTATATGTCATTCGGGAAAGGCATGAAAGAGAGAGGTGGAGACAGCAATAGGATAGAGACAGAGATGGAGATGGAGATAAAGGTGGAAATGGAGATGGAGATGGAGATGGAGATGAAGGTGGAGATGGAGATGGGAGTGGAGGTGGAGGTAGAGGGAAAGGTGGAGGTAGAGCTAGAGCTAGAGATAGAGATATAAATGAAGAAGTAGGGAGGGATAGAGACGGAGATGGACACAGAGATAGAAATCAAGGTATAGGTAGAGGCAAAGTTTGATAGAAGAAGAGTAGAGGTAGATTGAGGAAGAGGTACAGGTAGAAAAAGAGATAGCATTAGAAACAGAGATGCAGATAGAGACACACATGAAAATGGAGATGGAGACAGAGATAGAGATAGAGATTGAGGTGGTACAGGTAGAGGTAGATAGAGGAATTGGAAGAGATAGAGATAGAGAAGATAGAGAGAGATTAAGGTAGAGGTAGAGATAGAGGTAGAGTAGAGGCAGAAGAAGAGGTACCAGTAGGGACAGAAATAGAGATAAGAGGTAGAAATATATAGAGATAGAGACGGAGGTCGAGATCAAGGTAGAGGTAAATAGAGACAGAGACAGAGTTAGGGATAAGGGTAAGGATAGAGAGTAAGAGAAAGACAGAGACAACACAGGGAGAGAGAGAGAGAAGTTCTACATGTGTGCTTTCATGAGTGCATACACACATGTGTGGAACTGTATGTGTGTGTTTATGTGTATTTGATAGTCTTTTTCCACATATTAGGAAATTGAAGATTAAGATGCTGGGAGTTAGAGGCAAGAGACTCTAAAAAGAAACTCATTTCACAATGTCATCAATTTTAGGAAAATAATATTGGCAATAGAATCTTTTGTAGGAGGAGGATTCCTGTCCTCCTTTGGATATATGTTTATTAGATTCAACCAATTCCATAACAAGAAAGAGAGAAAATTACTCTTCAGAGATAGGTGTGAAATTCAAATCCCTAAGGTATTATAGATGCTATATTACTGGATAGAGCTATGGTGACCATAACATTTATCATCCATACTGGATACTTATGAGAGTAATTGGGTACACTAACAATAATTAAAACTATTTGATTTTTGAAGCTTTTTGAAAAGCAAATTGATGTTTATATTATTGGAATATAAAATGCTTTTTTATTATGAACAATTTTCAAAAAGAAATCTTTCCAAAAAAACATACACACACTTAAAGCAAAATTTAAAATTGAATAATATAAACACAATAATTTTCCTTGGTACAGATTCACATTCTTAACTCTAACTGATCTAGATGTAACTGTCTCCAAATACCAAATCACTGGTACTTTTTTTCCAAATTTCACTTATGCTTTTGAAATTATACAGTATTCTCCAGAATTGTTGTCAAAGTTGAATTTAATGGTTAAAAATAACATTTTCTCTGTAAGACACTAACATTTTTAACCAAGAAAATACTCTGTCTAGAAAAACTCAGTAGGTTGAGGATTTTCTCAAGTCTAGTGTTTATTTCATATTGAAATACCTTAATATTTCAGCCTAAATAATTTAATAGGTAGTAGTTTTCCTGCCTTTAAGTGTTTTTCAACAAATATTTCAAAAAAACAAGACTCACCATTATAAATCATCTTTATTTATGTTCTTTTTATTAAATACTGAAAAATGGTAGGGCTTTCATTTCACTCATTAGCTTTTTCATAAATATTTTGTTGTTCAGTTATACTCTGTATGTATATAACATTAGTAGATTTTGTATAAAATGTAAAAATGTTGACCGTGCCAAAAAGAAATGTCAAACTTCAGTTTTTTATTGTTGTAATATCACAACTTAGTAGATGTATATGCCGTAACCACACCATATGCAAACCATAGCCAAATTCAAGTGAAGTCCATTTCTATTCCACATCTTTATTCAATGCTGAGAAATGTGAGCAGTTTTCAATTTTACTCTACAACAGTACAGAATAAGATATATTTAATTAAAACTAAGAGCCTCATCAAAAATTCTTCCCATGAACTGAGTTCCTCTAAAATAAATAACAGAACATCTAGTGACAAACATAACTCTAAATCCTGTTTCTCAATATGCTTTAAGCTCTCATCATTTACTTTGCTCAGTTCTTCCCTCATGATTTTAGAGATGAAATCCAATGTCTTATTGCTTGCCAGCTTTAAAAAACAAAAACAAAAACAAAACAAAACATGTACATACAAATAGACAAAGTATTTTGGTTATTTGTTGAATATTTTGATTAAAATTTTTTAAATGAATTGAAACCACTATGTAGTCAAAATTAAAATGGCTTGTTTATAAAAATTTGTAATTGATACCAGTTAATAGTCCAAGCAATTTTGTGGATAGAATGTGCATACTGTATGTAGTATTAGAGTACTTCTTTGCTCAATGTCAGTATTTTCAGAAGTTGTATAGTTCAATTTCTTTTCATATAGATAAAATATGCCAGTTTTGTATACAATTATGAATTTTGACTGTGTAAAAGAAAGTTCAACTTCAGTTTTGAAACCAAATTTACAATAACATTCACAATAATGTCACACGTTTCACCTTCAACAGAATGAATTTTCAACATTTTACTTTGATTCCGTTATTTGTTAATACAATAAACCATTATTAGAATTTACTTATCTGATTCTCTATTTGAAGTATCTGATATCACTAACATAAAACTAGAGCCATGAATATTTTTCACTGTCAAAAGCACCAACAATTAGTGTCTGTGTTTTCACTATTTTTCTTACAGCTAATGCAAAAAGGAAACATAATGTTGAAAGTGAGCAAAAGTAATTTACAATAACAGTCATTTAATCCAAGTGAAAAGTCCATGTTTTAAAGAGTATTAAAGAAACATACCTGCTGCTATATGTGTTAAATTGCCATCTTGAACATAAGCTAATTAATGTTAACATGGAATTAACTTTTACAGTAGATGCTAATGATTTTTCCACAGAGTTGCATCTTTAGATTTTCACACGGTCAGTGAAACTACTGTGGCTCACAGAGTGGATGTGAATGTTACAGCATTTATGAAAAATCAATATGTATCATAACTTTGTTTTTTTTGAGGCAGGGTCTCACTTTGTTACCAAGGGTGGAGTGCAGTGGCATGATCTCGACTTCCAGGGCACAAGTGATTCTTTCACATCAGCATCCTGACTAACTGGGACTATAGGCATGTATTCTTGCATTTTTTTGCGCAGAAGAAGTTTCACCACGTTTCCCAGGCTGGTCTTCAACTCCCGAGCTCAACCAATCCACCCACCTCTGCCTTCCAAAGTGATAAGATTACAGGCATGCACCACCACTCCGTGGTTATTATTAACTTTCTTGAGAAATCAAAATTCAGCCTTTAACATTGTATTATATATACCTTTCATTGTTTACTTCTTTGCTGCCATAAGGGTTTACCAGAAAATTAAAAACCAATTTCATTAGTGAACAATACCTTATATTCTCCCTAACACTTCCCATGAGGAGACCTGAAGTGGTAACTATTCACAGTTGATGTGTATGAAATAGCCTTATGCAGGGGGAAAACAAGGCCCCTCAGATGAACTGGAGAGTCAAAAACTGTGGAAGTTCTCAGATTCAGATTTGTCTATAATCATAAGGTTCATTTACCACAATTTCGCATGCATATACTGAGAAAAGGCACCAGATTCCTGGGCCAGAGACACAGGTGTTTTTAGCTAACAACAGAAGCCACAGCTGCCTTCACGTCATCACTTCCAACACCCCCACTGAGTGACATGAATTGCAGTTACATGTTCACCTGGGCATGCAGTAGATCACATCACAGATTTAGAACCCCAAAATTAAGAGAATCTGATTTTTCATCAGAGCTTCTGGTGACCAGTCTCTTCCATCAGAGGCAGATTACACATGTTAAACTAAGTTTAGCCTAAAGCTGCCTCTTTGCGTATTGTAAGTTTGATCTAAAGGTTTTTGTGTACCTAGTGAACAATGACAAGTGGAGGCGTGGTAAATAGACCACAGCCTACATTTGTGCCCATCACCGAGTTTTGGCCAGTCAAATGTGGCCAATTGTTCAAAGCCTGTTCAAATAAGGCAAACACCTACCTGGAATCTGGAACCAATCCAGCTGTTTCTTTATCTCTTTTCCGTTTTCTATATGTCACTTTCCTTTTGCTGTCCATAAGTCTTTTTTCACCACATGACTGCGCTGGAGTGTCTGAGCCTAGGCTGGCTCAGAAGATTGTCGAATTGACAACCTGTTCGTTGCTCAATTAAACTCCTTTAAAATTAATTCAGCAGAAGTTTTTTTTTTTTTTTTTATCAGATAGTGTCAAGTTAGGCAGAGGGCAAAACTGCACAAGAGAAAAGGGTGAATGGCACCAGGTACATCTCTTCTAAGATAGTAAGTACAGGTGCCACCGAGGTGACTATGGAAGTAGGAGGAACAGAAGAAAATGGATGAAGATTATAGGTTATAACATCTGTTTTCACCTTGGAAAATAAAGTCATCCCCTAAGATGTGACAGCTGTGAAAATACAGCTGAGACCTAAAAGACTGATAAAAACTTGACACAGTGGTCAAAGGTGTTATCTCAGAATAGTGAACTCTATTGCAATCGCTCTATTGTTGTTGTAAGGCAAATATTCCTTTTATCCCCTTTGAGCTATGTTTTTTTAAAGGAATAAGTGTTATACATGCAATTATAATTAACCAAAATAAACCTGTTGTTATTCCTTGCAGAATTTTGTCCTATTTATTCCAGATATTTATTTTTTTCTGTGTATAATTTGGGCCTTTAGTATCTACTAGAGTACTTAAACTACTGAAGTAACAATAAAATCCTGTTGATAGATTACTTCTACTTTAATGGAAGTGTATATATAGTTCTAGAAACACCTGTAGGTCCTACAAAAATTTTATTTTATCTTATTGTTTTAGAAACAAGGTCTTGCTCTGTAGCACAGGCTGGACTGCAGTGGCATGATCATAGCATGGTATTAACCACAGTAGCTGACAAATACTTTTAATGAAATGAAACTATATTTCTGATATGAATCACACAATGGCTATTGATATTATTACATTTACCTCATCTATTAGAGGAAATATGACCCATTTATTGTTTGGCTAAATGCACCATTCTTCATCTATAGAGAAAATGTTATATCAGAAAGTTTCACCTCCTGGTTTACACCACTTGACTTATAAATGATATTTTACTTAGTAGTGTTGATTACGAATCATCTGTATCAAGAACTATTAGTTATAAGGTACTTTACACATTCCTATTGCATGTAAAAAAAGAAGTGGAGTTAGGATCCATTCCATGAGTATGTCTCGCTTTTAAGTATATAATTATGAGCTACTAATCATGAAACTCTAAGTCTATGACACATTTTTAATGGTACATTTTCATAGCAGCACATCATAGAAACTGTGAGAAGGTAAAGCTTTAAATGAAGTCACTTCCATGAGATTAGGAATAGGCCACAATAATTAGGCTGAGTGTCATAGCTCATACCCGTAATCCTAGTACTTTGGGAGGGCAAGATGGGAGGATTGCTTGAGCTCAGGGGTTAAAGCCCACTCAGGGCAACAAAACAAGCCCTTGTTTCTACGAAGAAATAAAAAAATTAGCCAGGCATGGTGGCTCATATTTGTAGTTCCAGCCACTTGGGAGGCTGAGGTAGGGGGATTACTTGAGCCCAGGAGTTTGAGAGTCCAGTGAGCTATGATCATATCACTGCACTCCAGCCTGGAAAACAGAACAAGAAGCTGTCTGAATAAACAAAAATAGAATAATTTTATTTGTCCGGGTGTGGTGACTCACTCCCGTAATACCAGCACCTTGGGAGGCCGAGGCAGGAGGCTCACAAGGTCAGGAGATCAAGACTATCCTGACTAACATGGTGAAATCCCATCTCTACTAAAAATACAAAAAATCATCCAGGCATGGTAGCATGTGCTTGTAGTCCCAGCTACTTGGGAGGGTGAGGTAGGAGAATTGCTTGAACCCAGGAGGCAGAGGTTGTAGTGAGCCGAGATCTCGCCACTGCACTCCAGTATGGGCAACAGAGGAAGACTCTGTCTCAAAGGAAAAAAAAATAGAATAATTGTATTTTACCATGTGTAATATGCTTTCTGTCACATTTTGAATATGTTTCATTTTAATTCATTTCTTGTGAAGGATGTTTTAGTGGTCATACATTATCTGACCACTTACTATCCATTTTCCCTTCAAATGGAAATGCTGATTGACTCGGTCTCCAAAACTTGGCAGAAGTCATTGATACCCAGGTTTTGAGGTGGGCTGATTACTCAGACTTAAGAAATCAAAGGACTGCACCTTCCTTACCTAAAGCAGATCAGAGCCAACATAAAGGGGATTTTGAGGCTGCCAAATGCACCACTCCTATTCAATATAGTTTTGGAAGTTCTAGCCAGAGCAATCAGTATTCATTTAGGAAACAAGAAGTCAAAGAGTCTCTATTTGCAGACAACATAATTGTATATTTAGAAGACCCCACTGTCTCAGCCCAAAATCTCTTTAAACTGATAAGAAACTTCAGTAAAGTCTCAGGATAGAAAAATCAATGTGCAAAAATCACAAACATTTCTATACACCAATAACAGACTTACAGAGAGCCAAATCAAGAATGAACTGCCATTCACAATTGCTACAAAGTGAATAAAATATCTAGGAATACAGCTAACAAAGGATGTAAAGGACCTCTCCAAGGAGAACTACAAACCACTGCTCAATGAAATAAGAGAGGACACAAAGAGATGGAGAAACATTCCATGCTCATGGTTAGGAAGAATCAGTATCGTGAAAATGGCCACACTACCCAAAGTAATTTATAGATTCAACGCTATCCCCATCAAGCCACCAATGACCTTCCTCACAGATCTGGAATAAACCACCTTAAACTTTATATGGAACCAAAAGAGAGCCCACGTAGCCAAGAATCCTAAGCAAAAAGAACAAAGCTGGAGACCAACAAACATATGAAGAAATGCTCATCATCACTGGTCATTACAGAAATGCAAATCAAAACCACATTGAGATACCGTCTCATGCCAATTAGAATGGTGATCATTAAAAAATCAGAAGACAACAGATGCTGGAGAGCATGTGGAGAAATAGGATGCTTTTACACTGCTGGTGGGAATAAGTCCATTTCTTAGCAGCATTACTTTAATTGTAGCCTGAAATCTGGCCAGGGTACATGACCATAGCTTCTCTTGTAATTGTACCCTCCATCTGATACAGAAGATTCTCAAATGTCATCCGTCTTCTAAAATACAAACAGATTTTACATATTAAAAGTTGAATTATTTTTTGTCTTTAAAAGCAACAATGGGGCCGGGCGCGGTGGCTCACGCCTGTAATCCCAGCACTTTGGGAGGCCGAGGCGGGTGGATCACGAGGTCAAGAGATCGAGACCATCCTGGTCAACATGGTGAAACCCCGTCTCTACTAAAAATACAAAAAATTAGCTGGGCACGGTGGCGCGTGCCTGTAATCCCAGCTACTCAGGAGGCTGAGGCAGGAGAATTGCCTGAACCCAGGAGGCGGAGGTTGCGGTGAGCCGAGATAGCGGCATTGCACTCCAGCTTGGGTAACGAGAGCGAAACTCTGTCTCAAAAAAAAAAAAAAGCAACAATGTTGTTTGGATGCATCTGTTTTTAGAAATTCTGAAATTATCCTTTAAGGTATAGGTAGATGCAACATCAACAAAGTTATGATTAAGGAGCGAGATAGAATAATTGGTTTAGATAAGATAAGCTAAATTTCTCAATATGGGTTTAAAAACCTATTCACAAGAAATACAGTGTTCAACGTGTTCTCATAAAACTTTTTAAATTATTTTAAATATTATCAAGCAAAAGGAAAAGGAATTTATGATAAAATCATCAGATTATCAGTAAAATTTGCCTTTCAAGTTTTCATTATTCATGGGAGTATATTAGCATTACATTCCTTTCGTTATGCTCAAGGTGGATGGGCATGGTGGCTTATTCCTGTAATCCCAGCACTTTGGAGACCAAAGCAGTGGGATCACTTGAAGTCAGGATTGATTGGAACTCAGCCTGGACATCTAAGTGGAACCTTGACTTTGCAAAATAAAAATAAGAAAAGCAGCTTAGTGTAGTGGCATGTGCCTGTAGTCCCAGCCACTGGGGATGCTGAAGTGGGAAGATCATTTGAGTTCAGGAGTTTAAGGCTTCAATGAGCTATGGTCACTACACTTCACTCCCGCCTGGGTGACAACATGAGACTCCAACTCAAAAAAAAGATAAGATTAATATGTAGATATTGCTTTATGTGTTTTCATTTCAACTTTGGTAAAACAACAAAGCAAATAATTCCAAAATATTTTTCTCACATTAAAGGTGGGCTGCCTCCATTTAAAGAAATGTGTCTTGTTTTGTTTTGCTACACGCGTGCATTTGTCACATTCAGTGAGACGTGGATTTGCTGCATTGAGGTGTGACCAGGAGCATGAGTTACTCAAAAGAAATTATATGCAAAACCATGTTATACTGAGGCTTCTGTAATGAATTTCTTTTTGAAGTTGGCTGTAGAACTTTGTGGTTTGGTTTTCATTCAGTAAATATTCCCAGTGTTTATATAATGCCAAGCAAAAGGAAACATGCTGTGGAAGGTTGCTAGAGGGATTCAAAATTTAGGAGGAATATTTTAGTGGAAATTAAAAAACAAAAAGGTTTACCTTAAAGAAGTGTATGTTTAATATGTATGAAATATAAGTAATCAGATGTGTGCATATTCATTCAATAGAATCTTTATTTTTGTTGTTTTAACAGTATTTACAAAAGTGAAAGAAAGAACTATGCAGAGAACAAGTGTTTTTTTTTTCTTCACAATCAGGAATAATGTTTATTTATGAAATCCAAAAGTAATAAAACTGTATGCATTACCTTTTAGAACAAGAATCATAATGGAACCTATGTTGGCACTTATATTTTATTTTGGGAACACTTTACAATCATTACGAGTTTTGGGGATTTTCAGAGGTACTAATGCATTGTCAGTATTCGGTAATTCTGAAAAATAAAAGTACCGACATTAAGTAATATTCACTGACATGTGGTAGATTCTCGGATATGAATGCGATGGTCCTTGAAACATGGAAAGTCTGCTGTCACACTGCATGCCACATCCTGTCAGAATTAGAGTCATACTACAAATCACTTCAATGAGGCTGGAAACCTTTCCAGACAATGGAACACGTAACTTGAAAATGAAGCAAAGAGTTGCTAGATCACTCCTTGGTCATCATCACACTGAAACGACATTTAGTGTTTAACAGTGAAGAACAGGTTAATTTTAAGTGATTAAGTGATTGGAATATAAGGTTACAAAGAAAATAATTTAGTGGCAATATTTAGTAAAAACTTCTCTTTCAACAATAAGTTTTCAAATTTCATAATTTCAAAAGGATATTTAATGAAAAGGTTTCCGCTTATCCTTGCCACAATTTCTTTAGGGGAGATATGTTTAATTTCTCATAGACGCTTTCAGAATATATATATGGTTATATGAGTAAAGTTAAATATACACTCTTAGTTTCTCAATTTTATTACACAATTACAACATATGCTCACCTATATATAATAATATATATAGTTTATGTATTATATTATATAACATATACTTTATGTATTATAGTATGTAACATATACTTTATGTATATGTTATGTATCATATTATGTAATGTATACGTTATGTATTATATAACATATATGTTATAATTATGTTATATAATGTATATTTTACATAAAACATTATATAACATATATTTTATATATAATATAATATATTGTATATATTATATATATTAAAGATATATATACTTTTTTGGAACCTTGCTGATTTCTTTTACTCTGCTATCAAAATATCTTACACATCCTTCTACTTTAATATCCAAAGACTTTTTTCCTGATTAATCATCATAGTCAATATTTATTTAAACAAACACATACATTCATCATGCTCATTTTCTCAGATGATAATTTATTTAAGTAGTTGCTTTTGATGAATAATCACTCTCCAAACCTTGGCTAGGAAAAGAAAATGGCTACAATGAACTTTTCATAGAACAGTTGTGTCTTCAATTTCAGTAGCTATTGCCTAGTCTAGTGTGTGACTGAGCTTTCAGATCTTTGCCAAGCCCCAAAGGTAGAACCAATAGTATAAGGTTTTTCTTTCCTTAATTTTAACTGGTATGATTGATGCTAAGACAATTTAAAATGACTTAGAACATAGATTGACCTTCATAAAGACAAAAGAAAAAGGAATAAAGAGAGAAGGGAAGGTAGAAAAAGAAAAAAGGAACAAAAGAAGGAAGGAAGGAAGAGAGGGAGGGAGGGAAGAAAGAAAGACATGAAGCAAGGAGGAAAAAAGATGGAAGAAAGTAAGAGGAAATGAGGAAGAGAGGAAGAGAGAGAGAAAAAAAGAAAAGAAAGAGAAAGAAAGAAAGAAAAAAGGAGGAAGGAAAAAAGAACTGAAAGAAGGGAGGAAGGGAGGAAGGCAGTGCTGTGGAACATATTTCAGGGGAGTGTGAAAGAATAAAGGGGACCCAGATGAAGCAGTGAGTGCATATGTGCGACAGACAGTGTGTTTTAGTATATCAGTGCCAGACAGTGGAGTTTAGATCCAATGCATTCAATCATCACTAGTGAAGTTTCCTGAACAGAAACACTCAAAGATGAGGTTAGTATTATATTTCAGAATTGATGGAACAAGTTGTATGTAGGGCAGCAGACATGTAATAAGAGAGATGGGTCAGCTGACATTTGCAGTCATCTTGACCTAAGGTGATATGTGTGATGAGAGATGAAAAGTAAGCAGTAGATACTACAATTGGATTTTATGTAAGAGATGAATGAATAAATTAAACAAGATTTTTTTTTTTTTAATTTTACTTTAGGTTCTGGGGTTCATGTACAGGTCATGCAGGGTTGTTGCATAGGTGCATGCAGTATCCAGCATTTCTCCCCATGTTATCCCTCCTCACCCTTTCCACCCCCCACTGTCCCTCCCCTACCACCCCCACTGCCCCCAGTATGTAATGCTACTCTCCCTAAGTCCAAGTGTTCTCATTGTTCGATATCCACCTATGAGTGAGAACATGTAGTGTTTGGTTTTCTGTTCTTGTTTCAGTTTGCTGAGAATGATGGTTTCCAGATTCATCCAAGTCCCTATGAAGGACACGAACTCATTGTTTTTTATGGCTGCATAGTATTCCATGGTGTATATGTGCCATATTTTCTTTGTCCAGTCTATCATTGATGGGCATTTGGGTTGGTTCCAGGTCTTTGCTATTGTAAATATGGCTACAATGAACATATGTGTGCATGTGTCTTTATAGTAGAAGGATTTATAGTTCTTTGGGTATATACCCAGTAATGGGATTGCTGGGTCAAATGGAATTACTGTTTCTAGATCCTTGAGAAATTGCCACACTGTCTTCCACAATGGTTGAACTAATTTACACTCCCACCAGACAGTGTAAGAGTGTTCCTATTTCTCCACATCCTCTCCAGCATCTGTTGTCTACAGATTTTTTAATGATCGCCATTCTAACTGGCATGAGATGTTATCTCAATGTGGTTTTGATTTGCATTTCTCTAATGACCAGTGATGATGGGCATTTTTTCATATGTTTGTTATTCTCACATATGTCTTCTTTTGAAAAGTGTCTGTTCATATCTTTTGCCCACTTTTGAATGGGGTTGTTTGTTTTTTTCTTGTATATCTGTTTTAGTTCTTTGTAGATTCTGGATATTAGCCCTTTATCAGATGGGTAGACTGCAAAAATTTTTTCCCATTCTGTCGGTTGTCTGTTTGCTCTAATGATGGTTTCTTTTGCTGTACAGAAGCTCTGAATTTTACTTAGATCCCATTTGTCTATCTTGGCTTTTGTTGCCATTGCTTTTGGTGTTTTAGTCATGAAGTCCTTGCCTATGCCTATGTCCTGGATGGTTTTGTCTATGTTTTCTTCTAGTGTTTTTATGGTGTTAGGTTTTATGTTTAAAAATCTATCTGGAGTTAATTTTAGTGTAAGGTGACAGGAAGGGGTCCAGTTGCTGCTTTCTGCACATTGCTAGCCAGTTTTCCCAGCACCATTTATTAAACATGGAGTCCTTTCCCCATTGTTTGTTTTTGTCAAGTTTGTCAAAGATCAGATGGTTGTATATGTGTGGTGTTGCTTCTGAGGCCTCTGTTCTGTTCCATTGGTCTATGTCTCTGTTTTGGTACCAGTACCATGCTGTTTTGATTATTGTAGCCTTGTAGTAAAGTTTGAAGTCTGACCATGTGATGCCTCCAGCTTTGTTCTTTTTGCTTAGGATTGTCTTGGCTATGCAGGCTCTCTTGGGATTCCATATGAAGTTTAAAGTGCTTTTTTTTCCAGATCTGTGAAGAAGGTCGTTGGTAGCTTGATAGGGATAGTATTGAATCTATAAATTACTTTGGGCAGTATGGCCATTTTCACAATATTGATTCTTCCTTAGCTCTTCTAGAAAGCAGTGTTTTTGTTTTTATGGAAGTAAAGGGGAACAAGTGATAACAATTGTTAGAAGAATGTTTTTCCTCTATATTAATTTAATTTATAGAGGGAACTCTTTTAAAAAATAATTTATGGTATAATATATTTAGTTAGTCAAGGGAATGATTAAAATAACTAAATATATTTGTCAATAAACTCAAGGAAATTTTTAGGAATCTTTATAGCTCTCTTCACCTCTTTAATCTCTATCAGTAACTTCCTCCTCCAACTACCCAAACTAAGTGTACAATCTATATGGTGCATTTGATGTCACTATGCACATATATATCTTTAAGATAACCTGTTCGACACCTCGTATCACAAAATCCCTAAGTTAGAATCTTAGATATAGAAATTCTGGAACCATCATTGACAAGATTGTCTTGAGAAGTATGATTTGCATCATCTTACCTAACTTTGGTTTTGGCAGTTTTACCTAACTTTTGGTTTTTATTTATGAGTAAGCTTTATGAGGGTAGGGATGTTTTCTTGTGCATTGCTGATTTCTTAGTACCTAAAACAGTACTGGGCACATTGAAGATACACTTTAAATTTAAATATCTCGACATTTCAATATTTCTGGAAGTGGTTCTCTGTATGTTGGAAGTCTAATTAAACAGTAGAACTAAGAGAAAGAAGGCATTATAAACTAAAGAACCACACATGTCTCCATAGAAAACAGTGTTTATTCCATTTTTCTTAATGTCATAGTGAGAAGTCAATGATCTGAATGGTGAGTTCTGTTCTCCCTGCAGGATCAAGCCCTCTGAATATGGTTTATATTTTTTTATGTTTTAAGTTTCTTTCTTTCTTTTGTGCAATGTAAGTTTCAAGTATCATTATTCTCATGTGTTGAATATTAGCAATCCAGTTGCTTGAGTCAATTTAAAAGCATTTAATTTTGTTTTTCTCTCACAGTTTCTGAGCCCACCCAAGTGTACTGCAATCCATCAAGACAGAAAACACTGCATTTTGTGGTCCAGAGTATTTGGAATTGATTTAGCTGTACCTGAATCCAAGTTGATTTGTCTTAAACCTCCCAAACTTAACTGTTGAAGTCTATAGCACGTTAAGCATTTAGGTCGACAGAGTCACAGCCATTCACTGAGCTGGCTCTCATTTTCACTTGGAGTTAGTATTTTTTGATTTGGGATTTGTGAAAAAGCAAAAATATTTGTCAGACACCCACTGCCAGGAATGCTGAATTTGATTTCCTAACTTCTACTGCAGAAAAAAAGTTAATTTTCCCACTTTGAGTTTTTATCCATGAATATTAGGTGATGATGTTTTCCCCAGAGTTATCTTTCCTGCTACCTTCTTTTGGCGAAACTTACATGGAGGTGAGTTTCCTCAATGTGGGCGGAAGGTTAAAGCAATAAGAACTTGCGGTTGCTGACCTTCCTTGAAGCCTGGTTTCTGAATGCATTTAAGTTGATGTGGCATCTTAGCACTCTCTAGGGGTTACAGGAAAACTTCATTCTGTTCCGGAAGCTGCTGTGAGCCAGCAGCTATGAACTTGTGGCCCAACCACAGGGAATCAGGAACTTCTGAGTTAGAGCCCAGACTCCACTGAGCCGCACTGAGTGACCTCAGGCAAGTTACTTAACGTTTGCCTGCTCATTTTCCAGCTGTAAAATGGGAAAAAAAATATATTTGCTCAAGTTAAGCAGTTTGCAAGTTGTTCCTACCATACTGTGGGTTAATTTTTATGTATGTTTTCGGTTTTCATTTTTGCTTTGTTTTTTAATAACAATTTTACGAGGGGAAAGGGGGTGTAATTTTAGTTTTTTTAAAAGATGACATATAAAAATTGCTGTAATTCAAAATGAACTGAAAAGTTGTCAATATATAAAAATATAAATGCATAACTTTTATTGAACTGCACTGTAACACTCAGATATTCCTTGACAATTATAGTGTGACTCCAATGAAGTTAAAGTTTTTTGTCATGTTTTCTGTTATAGCCCCAGAATTTAGAACAGTGCCTACCATATAAGAAATACTCAAAATACTTACTAAATGCATTTAATGAACACAGTAATGAATGAAAAAATAACACTCCAAGAAAACTATAAAAAAAAAAGTTCTTAATTTTAGTATATATAGACATTTTTTCTTAATTAACAATTAGAACCACAGACCGAAAACAAAAAATATATAAAAATTACAACTAACAATTTATGATACTATAGAATTCTTTATTGACTATTTGGCTAGCTAAAAATCAAAAATATCTGGGGCGCCTACAAAGTTTAAGTTAAAACACTGCTGTCCTATACACTTTCGTACCCAAAGAATCATTATTAATACATTCTTTTTTTGAGACGTAGCCTCGCTCTGTTGCCCAGGCTGGAGTGCAGAGGCATGATCTCAGCTCACAGCAATCTCCGCCTTCCAGGTTCAAGTGATTCTCTTGCCTCCTGCCGAGTAGCTGAGACCACAGGAGCATGCCATTACTCCCGGCTACTTTTTTGTATTTTTAGTACAGACGGGGTTTTATCATGTTGGCCAGGATGGTTCGAACTCCTGATCTCAAGTGATCTGCCTGCCTTGGCCTCCCGAAGTGCTGGGATTACAGGTGTGAGCCACTGCGCCCAGCCATTTATTAATAATTTTTAATGTTACATATTATTTCAGGAGATTGAGAGAGAAGAGAAATGTATTTGACAAAAATTCATAAAGAAAAGAGAAATGTATTTGACAAAAATTCATAAAGAATAGTTGCCTTGATGAAATAGATATTTTTGAAACATAAAAAGACTGGGAAATTTTACACAAAAGAACGTGGTAAATTAACCATTGACATAATGCCAAACCAATTTCCTAAAACTCATTTCATTTGGTGACAAAATTCTTTTTTCTCTTATTTTAGAATATTACTTTAGCATTTAAAATAATTTAACATTTTCCCGTTATAGGATTTTAAAAATTTAATTTTTGGAATTTTCTCTTTATTTTTCATCAATTAATGTGGCATCAGACAGAGTTGCTTAAAAAGTAAATAAGAAGTGTGATAGCAGTCTCACTAAACGGCAAGAATAAAGGAAACTGAAAAGAACTTAAATACAAGTTTCTAGCTTTTATTTTACCACAATCTTTGAAGATATTAAAAGGAAAAACAAATGCCTTGTACTAGATTAGTTTTGGGTTGAATAAAATATTGGCTTATTCTTTTACTTGAGGAAAAAGATGACTTTGTCAGGGATTTTACATTTTTTTGTTTCAGTTAAAGAGTTGAAATGCATTGGCAATGACTCGATTATTGAAAATAACTGAACCAAGGTGGGAGCTCATGTTGTATGATGTTGCCATTATTGTTTTTAATGAGAGCAAAGTAATTACCCTCTTTGATGTAGATATCTTTTAGCCATACTCTAAGAGTGAAGATTTCTGTGGAGATTTTTGTTCTGAACATAACTCCAAAAAATTACTCAGTTTCTTGCTAAACTTCTTTCTTTTTGGTGTTCTTTAATGTTCTTCTGAATGCACATAGCAGAAAGCCTCCATTTAGTGCTGAGAGCTTTAATGCCCCTTATCTTCCACTAATCTTTTCTTAATAATGGGAAGGAATGTTTAGAATCGCTAAATCCTTGTAATTACTTTTCTATTGCTGCTGTAACAAATTATTTGTAGAACTTTAACAAGTTCAAATTTATTGTAGTACAGTTCCACAGGTCAGAAGTTTAGGTGGGATCAACTGGATCTTCTACTCTGTGTCTCACAAGACCGATGTCAAGGTGCTGGCATGCCAGGGATTTTATCTGAAAGCTTTGGAAGATAATGCATTTCTAAGCTCATTCTGATTGTAGACAGAATCCAGTTTCTTGTGCTTGTGTGATCAAGGTAGGAGCTTCCTTCCTGGCTGTCAGATGGGGTTTGCATTTAGCTTCTTAGGGCCTCACTCTGATCTTTGCATGGCCCTCGATGACTCAGTCAGCAAAGTGTATCAAATTCTTTTCACACTTAGAATCTCTGGGACTTCTCCTTATCTCTGCCTCCAAACAGAACATTCTTTGCTTTTAAGGTCTCATGTAATTAGATTGTGTTCACTTGGATAATCCAGAATAATCTCCCTATTTTTACATGATTCACTTTAATAGTGTCTACAAAATATTTTCTGCCATTTAATATGATATAGTCACAGGTTTAGGGAGTGATCATCCTTAGGAAGACATTCTGCCCATTGCATTCTTGAATTCACTAATTGTTAGAATTGTTAGAATAAATGTACCAAAAAAAAGTGCCCTAACCTAAAGATGGCAAAATTGAACTTTTTATACAGAACTGTGGAATGCAATAGACAAAAACTCAAGCAACCTAATCTGTAACATAGAGGTTCAAACCCAAGGCCTGTTTTGATTTACTTTTCCAAGATGCTGATACCCAGATGAGGTAATTTGGAAATAATCAGACTTAAGAAAAAAATCCTCTTTAAATTAAATTAAAACCTGAAAACTAGAAAGGATAGGATGTTGCTGAAATCAAGATTATGACCAGCCCAGATGATGATCTTAGTTTCATTGTATGGATTCCAATCTGTTTTCTCCAAATAACGTCTTTACTTTTTCTTTTTTGCTTCTGTGCTTTATAGTTTTGAATACAGCTCATTTGTTTTAATCTTGGACATATTTTATTTTTGTTACTATTGTTGGTGGTGGTTGGTTGATTTTTTAAGTGTGGTTGGTTGGTTAGTTGATTTTTAAGTGTATTATGGTGAGAAATCTTCAGATACTTCCAATTTTTCATGAATATTTTGAAAAAGCACTTCCACTGTTCTGCTTCCAGTTCTTCTCCTCCCAGACGGTTCTTTTTGCTTCTTGAATAAACCAAGCTCATTCCAACACTTGGACATGGTTTCCTTCTTACGGAGGGCGCTTTCCATGATTGTCGTTGGCTGACTCCCTGTTGTGCTTCAGATTCAGTTTGTCTGTCATCATCTACAAATCAACTAGGAATCAACTAATATAAAGTATACCTTCACCTATTCAATGTCATGTTATTCTAGCTCAATTCTTTATTGCATAGAACCTGTTACCAGCTGACATTTGTTTATTTTTCATTGAATATTTTTTCCTATCTCCCCCTCTAGTAATGCAAACGAATGAATGGACGAATAAGTGCAAATGTATCATTGCAGCCCTTCATTTTCAACATTTTTCAAGACAAAATAATATAAATTACCTATAATTCCATATTTCTAGCTACCGATACATTAGAACAAAAGCTCAGAATAAAATTGATTTTGCTTTAATTTATGGATATAATATAAAAATAAGATAGTAACAAGTGTGGCTTTCCAAAACCCACTCTTTGCAAAACGCACTGCCATTTTCCATTGTCTGCCTTCTTTAAATGTCCCCATGGGGTTTTTATTGAAATCCAGTCTCCAAACACTGCCCTGTGTTTGGGGCTTACTTTTGTCCCATTACTCTTTCATCAACAAGGTCGTTGGTAGGAAGCAAACATCTCTATGTGCATTTATCAGTGAATCCCTGGCACAGAATGTTAAACCGCTCTAGGGTTTCAAGTAGCATGATATGTTTTTTCAACCACTGTATAGATTGTCATGTGTCCTGTGAAATACTACAGTGGCTATACTTCAAGTTAATGTCAGAACAAGTTTTAAGAGGAGAGGAGGGTCCTTTTTTCGTACTTTTCACAAACAGCCGTCTGAAAACTGTTACAGAAATTCTGGGAACACTTTTGCATGGCTTATCACCTCGTGTTCACTCTGGCAGACACAGAAGGCCACCCTGTAAGCCACAGGGATGGGTTTTCTGTGGTAATTGCTAAAGCATCATCTTCCTGAAATCTTTTCTTGTTTTTATGACTTCTGCATACACTTTTGATTGATATTTAGGCAATAGTGGAGATATGATATGTTTTTAGGAAGTTAGAGATTCCTTTAGATTTTTTAAAGAAGAAATCCATTATTTTCAGAGCCTTGGAATTCGTTTCCAAAACCTCAGAGTAGGAGGAAAGGGTGTAGCACTGGCTACACTGTAGTTCCTGGTAGAGTGTGGAAGATGGTGTGGTGAGCTTGATTTTCTGTTTCAGAGATTAAAACAATTTTCTGAGGAAAAACATCTTTTCAAAAATCTTTTGGAATATCCAGAGAGATTTCCTTCCAAGTGATTATTCCACAAAGGTAAGGCAGTGATTCGGCCAGATGTACTATTTCTCATTTGAATAAACTTTTGATGGTCTCTACTGAGAGACTCGAGTTTCCAACTTTCTGTACTCTCTGTCCAGTTGTTGTATTAGGGGAATGTATTTTTCAAATATATTCGAGAATATAAGTCCTTCCAAGTACTTCTCTAACAAGTGTTTCTGTAAAACTGAATGGCAATTGTGGCATCCAAAATTAGAAATACGTATCTTTCGCATATCACAATAGCACAAAGTGGAAAGACCTGTTGCCTCCTGAACTCTAGTGCTTTCCTAAAATATGTTTGAACTTCAGATGTGTTTGCTTAAGGGTGTGATGGAACTAGTATTCGTTATTTTGTGGTCGTCATTACTTGAGCACTGTCTGTGCTTTTTTTTTTTCCAAAGGAAGTACATTCTAACCATTGCTTAATATCTGGCAGTCATTTAAGAAATAGAAAGAAACATTTGATTTTTTTTGCATCATTTTCCATCCAAATAATAATATCAAAGCAAAAAAAATACCCAAACACTGGTTATAAAAATATAGAAATTGTGGCAACAGCCAGTTAGTTCCCAGAATGTCTTTCGGTTTCATAAAACTTTCCATAATAATCATGCATTGGAAAATCTTCTGATGCAAACAGGAGTCATAGTCAGGCTAGTATATTAAATGAATCTAATTTATCCTCCCATTTCCAAGAAAGAAAACACATAGTCTGAAATAGGATTCACAGAGCAGTAACAAAAGCAACAAAGATCAGTATATATTCAGTACACAGTAACTGAGGCAAGGACACTGTTATGTTCATGTTTATGTGAAGGAATTGTTGAGTGCCTGAAACATATCAACATGCAGTGCAACTCTGACCTCAGGTAGGATACAACAGAAAAAAATCAGGCAGTGTCCTCAAATTGATTCAGTGCTGGTAAACAGTGCTTCCAAGACTAACCTAAGGTTTCGACAGTGTCATTTCCAGGAAATGCACCCTCACTGGCAATATACCTTCTCTTCACTCTGTGCCATGGATAAATTTTAAACAGGGAAATTTTAGGATTGAGAAATTCTATGCTGTTTTACAGCTTCCTTTCTTAGAGCAACTTTGGGATTTTAAATAAGTACCTTATGAAGTTAAGTAATATGTATTCTGTTTCCAGTACATTCTGTGAATATATGATTATATTAATTTTGGTGATTCGATCTATATTTTACAGTGGTTGTATTTCTTGCTCTCCATAGAGACAAAGCAACATAAGGCCCTTATCACATGTTCAGTGATAGTAATCACTTTAAAATAACTTTTTGTGAAATGATATCCCGCTTGATAACTTCACATATCATATTTTGGATTTCAGACCTTGGCCATATATTCAGTTAATTTAATTTGAATTTAATACAGAGCTGGGATAAGATCCTGCTAAACTAAATACAAGTGAACTCCTTCCCTCTTCAGCCGCTCCTCATTTAAGATAAATATGTCATCTGTTTTCTGTTGGGATCTTGACTAAGACAGTGTTGTTACAAAAGTCAAAATATGGTATGTCTACTATAATTTGTTTTTGTTTTGTTTTGTTTTTGAGACAGAGTCTTACTCCATTACCCAGCCTGGAGTGCAGTAGCACAATCTTGGCTTACTGCAACCTCTGCCTATTGGATTCAAGCTATTCTCATGCCTCAACCTCCTGAGTAGCTGGGATTACAGGCATGTGCCACCATGCCCCACTTTTTTGCATTTTTAGGAGACCTGGGGTTTTGCCATGTTGGCCAGGCTAGTCTTGAGCTCCTGACCTCAGGTGATCTGTGTGCCTAGGCCTCCCGAAGTGTTGGGATTTTAGTACATGTGCTGCCGAAGCAAGCACCCAAAGTGTTGGGATTATAGGCATGACCAACACACCTGGCCACTGTCATTTGAATCAAGATATTTTGCTCTTCTTTGTCCTTCTTCCATCCCACCTCAACTAGACCCCAGAGTCTATTGTTTCCTTCTTTGTGTTTATACATTCTTATCATGTAGCTCTTACCTATAAGAGAGAATATGCAGTATTTGTTTTTTTGTTCCTTGTTAATTTGCTAAGGAAAATGGCCTCCAGCTCCATCTATGTTTCTGCAAAGGAAATGGTCTTGTTCTTTTTTATGGCTGCATAGTATTCCATGTTGTATATCTACCACATTATTCAATTTGTCATTGATGGGCACTTAGGTTGATTCTATGTCTTCTTCATGCCTTTGTGAATAGTGCTGCATTAAACATTCACATGCATGTCTTTATGGTAGAATGATTTATATTCCTCTGTGTATACATCCAATAATGGGGTTGCTGGGTGGACTGGTAATTCTATTTTATAGAACACTAAGGAATTTCCATAGTGCTTTTCACAATGGTTGAACTAATTTATACTCCTCCCACCAACACTATATAAGTGTTCCTTTTTCTCTGCAACCTTGTCAGCATCTGTTATTTTTTGACTTTTTTTTTTTTAAGTTCCAAGATACACGTGCAGACCATGTAAGTTTGTTACATAGGTATACATGTGCCTTGGTGGTATGCTGCACCTATCAAACCACCATCTAGGTTTTAAGTTCCACATGCATTAGCTATTTGTCCTAATGCTCTCCGCCCCTTGCCCCCAATCCCCAACAGGCCTCGATTTGTGTCGTTCCCTTCCCTGTGTCCATGTGTTCTCATTGTTCAACTCCCGCTTAAGAGTGAGAACATGTGGTGTTTGATTTTCTTTTCCTGTGTTAGTTTGCTGAGGACAATGGTTTTCAGCTTCATCCATGTCCCTGAAAAGGACATGGTCTCATTCCTTTTTATGGCTTCCTAGTATTTCACAGTGTGTATGCACCACATTTTCTTTATCCAGTTTCTCATTGATGAGCATTTGGGTTGGTCCTATGTCTTTGTTATTATAAATAGTGCTGCAGTAAACATATGTATGCATGCATGAGTCTTTGTAGCAGAATGATTTATATTCCTTTAGGTATATACCCAGTAATGGGATTGCTATGTCAAATGGTATTTTTGGTTCTAGGTCCTTAAGGAATTACCACTCTGTTTTTCCACAATGGTTGGACTAATTTACATTGCTACCAACAGTGGAAAAGCATTCCTATTTCTCCACAGCCTCACCAGCATCTACTGTTTTTTTGACTTTTTAATAACCACCATTCTGACTGGTGTGAGATAGTATCTCATTGTGGTTTTAAATGATATTTCTCTAATGATCAGTGATGTTGAGGTTTTTTTCATGTGTTTCTTGGCTGCATAAATGTCTTCTTTTGGAAGTATCTGTTCATATCCTTTGCCCACTTTTTGATGAGGTTTTTTTTTTTTTTTTTTTTTTTTGTAAATTTGTTTAAGTTGCTTGTAGAGTCTGCATATTCATTCTTTATCAGATGGGTAGATTGCAAAAATTTCCTCCCATTCTGTAGGTTGCCTGTTTGCTCTGATTGCAGTTGCTTTTGCTGTGTAGAAGCTCTTTAGATTAGTTGGATCCCGTTTGTCAATTATGGCTTTTGTTGCAATTGCTTTTGGCATTTTCTTCAGAAAATCAATGCCCGTGCCTATGTCCTAGGCCTATGCCTAAACCTAATCAATACGACTACATTTTCTTCTAGGGTTTTTAGTGTTTGGGGTTTTATATTTAAGTGTTTAATCCATCTTGAGTTAATTTTTGTATAAGGTTTAAGGAAGGGGTCCAGTTTCAGCTTTCTGCATATGGCTAGCCAGTTTCTCCAGCACCATTATTAAATAGGGAATCCTTTCCTCATTGCTTGCTTTTCATTTGGTTTGTCAAACGTCAGGTGGTTGTAGATATGCGATGTTACTTCTGAGGTCTGCGTTCTGTTCCATTGATCTAAATGTCTGTTTTGATACCAGTACCATGCTGTTTTGGTTACTGTAGCCTTGTAGTAAAATTTGAAGTAAGGTAGTGTGATGCCACCAGCTTTGTTCTTTTTGCTTGAGATAATCTTGGTTATATGAGATCTTGTTTGATTCCATATGTAATTTAAAGTAGTTTTTTTCTAATTTTGCACAGAATATCAATGGTAGTTTGAGGTGAACAGCATTAAATCTATAAATTATTTTGGGTACTATGGCCATTTTTACAATATTGATTCTTCCTATCCATGAGAATGGAATGTTTATCCATTTGTAAGTGTCCTCTGTTTTTCCCTAGAGCAATTGTTTGTAGTTCTCTTTGAAGAGTTCTTTTAGTCCCTTGTTAATTGTATTCCCAGGCATTTTATTCTCTTTGTAGCAATTGTGAATGGGAGTTCATTCATGACTTACGCTCTGCTTGTCTGTTGTTGCATAGAAATGCTTGTAATTTTGCCTTTTTTTTTTTTTTTTTTGCTTCAGTATGTTTTATTAGTGGCTGGTAATGGTTTTTCCTTTCCATATTTAGTGCTTCCTTCAGGAGCTCTTGCAAGGCAGGCCTGGTGGTGATGAAATCCCTCAGCTTTTGCTTGTCTGGAAAGGATTTTATTTCTCCTTCATTTATGTAGTTTAGATTGGCTGGATATGAAATTCTGGGTTGAAAATTATTTCTTTTTAAGAAAGTAAAATATTGGCCCCCACATTCTTCTGGCTTGTAGGGTTTCTGCTGAGAGGTCTGCTGTTAGTCTGATGGGCTTTCCTTTGTAGGTTACCTGGCTTTTCTCTCTGGCTGCCCTTGATATTTTTTCCTTCATTTTGACCTTAGGGAATCTAATGATTATATGTCTTAGAGTTGATCTTCTTGTGGAGTATCTTAGTGGCATTCTTTGTCTTTCCTGAATTTGAATGTTAGCCTGTCTTGCTAGGTTGAGAAAGTTCTCCAGGATAATATCCTGAAGTGTGTTTTCCTACTAGGTTCCATTCTCCTTCTCTCTTTTAGGTACCAATCAAGTGTAGGTTCAGTCTTTTTACATAGTCCCATATTCCTCAAAGGTATTGTTCATTACTTTTCATTTATTTTCCTCTAATCTTGTCTGCATGCATTATTTCAGCAACATTGTTTTCAAACTCTGATATTATTTCTTCTGCTTGATTGTTTGGCTATTGATACTTGTGTATGCTTCAATCTTGTGCATATAGCTAGCCACTTAGCCCAGTACCATTTATTGAATAAAGAGTCTCTTCCCCATTGCTTGTTTTTGTCAGCTTTGTTTTAGATCAAATGATCACAGATATGCAGCCATATTTATGCACTCTCTATTCAGTTCCAATGGTCTATGTGTCTATTTTTCTATCAGTACTGTCTCGTTCTGTAGCTGTGTAGTATTACTTGAAGTCAGGTAACGTGATGCCTCCAGCTTTGTTCTTTTTGCTTAGCACTGCTTTGGCTATTCAGGCTGTTTTTTTGGTTTCATATGTATATTAAAATAGTTTTCCTATTCAGTGAAGAATATTCTTGGTAGTTTGATAGTAATAACATGAATCTCTAAATTGCTTTGAACAGTACAGCCATTTTAGTGATATTGATCATTCCTATCTACAAGCATGGGATTTTTTGTTTGTCTGCATCTTCTCTGATTTTTTTGAACAATGTTTTATATTTCTCACTGTAGACATCTTTCACCTCCCTGGCTAGCTGTGTTCCTGGTATTTTATTATTTTTGTGTATAAGCCACAGATTAATTAATATAGCTGGTTTTGGCTAGTAATGTAAATCTGTAGTGTCAAAGGGGCTCTGATCTAATTACTTTAACACTTTGAAATCAAGAAAAGTATATGGCTTCTATCTTAGGTGAACTATTAGGGTACAATTCCACAGACTGTCAGAAGTACAGAGAGGTGTATGTGAGTGTGTGTGTGTAGGGGTGACACTTTCAGAGAAGTTGGGAACTCACCTGGGTAAAGGGAGATTATACTAATTCTTCATGGTAATCAGTCAATTCCTACTGAGGGGAGCAGGTAATCAGTCAATTCCTATCTAGGAATGGTTTAGGAAAACAGGCTGGATTAACAGTAAAATACTGACTTAATTGCATTCCCTGATGATGGCATCTGGAGCCCTCCTGCTTCTAGTATTTTTCGGAGCTTGAGGTACTTTCCACCTGCTCTTGCCTTCACATTAAGTCTTTGAGGGCTTTTAGGCTATAGTTTCATTATTATTTTGTCTTCTGCTTTCTATGTTCCACAAACTCCTCAGTATTTCCTTTTATGTTCATGACATAGTTACTTGTTTTTCAGCACTATTATAAAATAATTTGTACTACACAATTTTTTTTTGAATTTCAAGATTTCGAGGCATAAATATATATTCAGTCTTCCATCCAAATCCAATCTGAAGTGCATTTAGAGAACATTCTGAAAATCTCTTTGGTAAATAAGTTATATCTCAATATCTTTAGAATTTCCAACTACTAAAATGTAAACTTTATATAAATCATAAAAAATATTTGAGACCAATAGTACTAATGAAAAATATTCTAAGTAGCCATTTTATTTTTTAAATATTATATTAATATCAATATATTAATTTTTTGTGTTTGTGAAATTTATTTGAAGACTCTTTTTGCAAAATGTGCTGTTTCCTGTGATATGTATTATTGATTAAATTAATATTTGCTATTTTTTATTTACCCATATTTGTAGAGTTTTTATAAAATATTACATATTTTGTTATGCATAGGAAACATAAGCATGAGTGTAAAATAGACACAAAAATACTGTTGGCTAATAGTTCTTAAACACTTACAATGTAAAATCATGATGCTGAAGAGTTTGCAAGTTCTTCCTCATTTACTATCACACACTATGAGGTAGAAATTATTACTCTCTTCATTTTGCATATAAAAATTGGCACATTAATGTTTAACA
The DNA here is from genome assembly GCF_030222135.1 of Aotus nancymaae. Classification (NCBI taxonomy): domain Eukaryota; kingdom Metazoa; phylum Chordata; class Mammalia; order Primates; family Aotidae; genus Aotus; species Aotus nancymaae. Next base: position 31,136,423 of record NW_026988435.1, read on the forward strand.
AGTGTTAAACTGTTTATACACAAAGGATAGTGATAATAAAAGGGAAGCACATTTCTTATAAATAAACACAAAAGACTTGGATGTTACAGAATGAGGATTTGCCAAACAAAAAAAATGAATGGAAATAAAAGTTATCTCCAAGGAAAAGGTCAGGGGATCCCCCTTATAGAGGTTCAAGTGCTTATTAACATTTAAATGTGGCTGGATTCAAGACGCCAACAGATTCCTGGAAGTGAAGCTGACCATGGCCACATCATGAGTTCTGATCCTATTTAATAGATGAGCAGGAAGCCACACAAAGCTATTTATTATGGTATTACCATAATACCACATTAAAGGCTGAGTTTAGAATAAAAACTTCAGTGATTTATACACAGCTTAATGCAGCTTATTTTGAGATGTCTTTTCCTTGTTTTAAATGCAAGGGGATAGCTGAGTTTTAGATTAAAACTTGAGTTTCAGAATAAAAACTTCAGTAGTCTATGCACAGCTTAGTGCAACTTATTTTAAAATTTCTCAGCCTTTTTTTTAACATAAGGAAATAGCTACGTTTAAGGTGCATACTATGTTCTACACATCTTAATAGTTTCCATAGTTATGTTGTATCATTCCCAACATTAGTAGAGTAAATTGCAGTAGACTCATTTTACAGGTTGGGAAAGTGAGTCACAAAAAGGATGTAAAAATGTTCCTGGATTACATAAGGGGGGGGGACCAAAATGTGAAATTATCAGACTCTAAACCTTGGCCAGTATGTGTGAGAAGTACTCAAAGTCAGAGCCCTGTTCAATATATTTCTAGGATGTAGTAACGTAAGTTTAGTGTCACTAAGTATTTGATAAATGAACAAAAATGTAGTGTAATGTACAAAATGTATTTTATTTGATAGTAACTAAATTCTTGACAAGTAAAAGAATCAGCTAGTATCAATTGGCTATTATTTCCAGTTTACTTTAAATCATAAACTGCCGTAAATAGGCAGAAAAATTCCTCAAAAGATTTCTAAGGTTATCCAAGTTTGAGAGTAAAAAATTTTACTATTGAAACAAGAAAGAATCAGTGTTCAATCGTATACAGATATTCAAAAGCTTAGATGCTGAATTTTGTTCCCAAATTTGTTTTTGTTTATATTTCCTTTCATCATTGTATTTACCATTTAAATCTCATGTCCTGTAGTAACTTCCTCTTACCATCCTTTCCCCTTAGATATGGAAAATCTTTAATATCATTACATATTTATTTAACCAAATGTCTGTGAATTTTGTGGTGGTGCATACCTGCAAGTTAATTAGCGTCTGGAGAAACACTCTAGACTGAAAGGAATTTCATTTTCGTCAATGGTCTGAGTGGACTAGTTTTCTTTTTCTCCTCCAAGATACACATGCAAAGCTTAAAAACATACGGAAGGAAATTGTACCATGCTTTATTTTATATCCCTAATATCTTGCACTGGAGTCGTATAAGCCAAAGCTCAGAATAATGTCAGGAGAAGATGTGAGCACAGGAACCTTGCATTCTATAGTCATGATGGCCATTATTGCTTAAGGCCACTGAAAGCAATGCACAGGTGAGAAGGAATTTCAAAAGCCTGTTTGCAAATGGCTACGGCCAATAACCAGGTTCTTAGAACTACTTTAGCAACCATGGATTTTACCTTAAAAGGTTAATCTCTTAGCGATTTTTAGATCACACGACTGAAAGTATTGCAAACATTTTTGCTTGTCTGTCTTACATTCCTAATTATACTGCTATTAACTCTGGTATCAACCACTGTTAACGCCAATCATCAACCCCACCATCAACCCCACTACCATCACCACCACCACCACCATCAGCACAAACGTCATCCAAATAACAGCAGCAACACCAATATCGTCATTATTGCTACCATTACCATTTTCAGCACTATAAATTTCACTCCTAATAACATCAGATTCACTGGCACCACCACTGACAATGCAAAACTTACTACCAAGAGTAACAAGTACTTAGACTTTAAAGGCTTCTTTTTTTTTCCCTCTTCTGCCCTGCCATCTCCAAATGTGTAGAATTCAGTCTGTGTTTCATTAAGTCATTAAAATATCAAGTACTATTGTAAGACACAAGGAGTGCCATTGAAAAACATTTATTGCTGTATTAAACAGAGCTGGTTTTCACTACTACTGGTCTAATTTTTATAGAAAAGCTACAAAATCTACTCTATGTGAGACTGGGAGATTTAATCAGCAGCCACAAAACAGCACTCAGTCTAACTTTTAAGCACAGAAATAAACATTGCATATATTCACGTAGTTCAGAGAGCAATGTAAGAATGTGATTTATGTTTAATCATAAAAATCCTTAGGTTTAGTTTGAAGAAATTAACAACATATAAGAGAGGGTTACTAGTATACTAAACTTACTTGTTATTATCATAAACTAGCATTTTTGTGGCAGCTTTAATATTTGAGACTTCTTTTATTTTAATTAGAATATATGTTGAAGGTGGAAAAAGTTAAACTGAACATCAATAATAAACACAAATACCAGATGGAAAGGTGGAAAAAGTTAAACTGAACTTCAATAATAAACACAAATACCAGATGGTTACAACACTATTTGTGAATGTTCATCACTGAAATTTTAAGTAGTTGGAAATATTAGTTTGAGAATAAAAGGCATAAATTAATGCCTTTATTCTTCTAGTAAATTTTAAGAACTGTTTTAAAAAATGTACAGAAAAATTATGAAGATAAGCCAGGGAGTTCTCATAACCCCCAAATCCAGATTCCTCTATTACTCATATCTTATACCAGTATGATGTGTTTGTTACAATTAATGGGCCAATGCTAATACCAATCATTCACTAAAATCTATAATTTGTTTGTTTATGGTGATCTGGGTAGGAATTAAACTTTGTTTATTGTGTGCCATAGGCATAGGTACCAGAAGCTTCAAATTTCTTTCGTGGGTTTGATTTTGTCTTCCCTGTTGTCTCTGAGTTTTGCTAAGAATTCATCCTTATGTAAAGTCTTGTCATGCAGCAACTTCATCTGTAATCCACTGTTGGTAACTTGGATCCTTACTGGTTTTGGGGTAAGGTGTGAGGAGGGTAAGTTTTCTATAATCTGATGATTAAATCTCAGTATTTTAGTTAGTATCTCACCTTCACAATTGTTTCTTGGTGTTTATTTCTCCGTTAGGAGAAATAGGAAGGCTAGAGTGGGCTGGAGTAGGGCAAATACGCTTTCTACAGGATGGATACATTTCCTGTAAAATCCTTTCCCATGGAGAATAGGTTTTTGCTGTCAAAAAATTCTAGATATATATGACAATGGCTCCTTTTTTTTATCCCTTCTTTAGCCACATATGAAGATTTCTTGAGTCTTTACCATAGGAAGCAGGTGGGGTTTCTGGAGATAGAACCTGTGAAAATGTAGGAAACTCCTGAGATTGTGATTTGCAGGAGTTTCTCATTCTCAAACTAGTCTACAGTCAGCCTCTAGGAATTTGTCTTTATTATCATTCACGTGTTCCTACCAGTTTATGGCTACAGATGCGTCTTCCCCCAATAAAGTGATCTTCTTTTTTTTTTTTCTTTTTTTTTTTTTGAGACGGAGTTTCGCTCTTGTTACCCAGGCTGGAGTGCAATGGCGCAGTCTCGGCTCACTGCAACCTCCGCCTCCTGGGTTCGGGCAATTCTCCTGCCTCAGCCTCCCGAGTAGCTGGGATTACAGGCATGCGCCACCACGCCCAGCTAATTTTTTGTATTTTTAGTAGAGACGGGGTTTCACCATGTTGACCAGGATGGTCTTGATCTCTTGACCTCGTGATCCACCCGCCTCGGCCTCCCAAAGTGCTGGGATTACAGGCGTGAGCCACCGCACCCTGCCCGATAAAGTGATCTTAATTGAGACTTTGGATTTCGTATTTCTTTGAATTTCAGGGTAGTGGTTTTCTTGTAATCTTGTTTATCTGATGAGTCCAAGAAAAGTTATTAGTTTTCAGTTTGTTTAGTTTTTTGTGTTGTAAAAATGTAAACAATTTCCAATCTCTTTACATATTGGATTTAACAGTGGAACCACTTTCTTTTTAATATCATTAATTTTGATGGCAAAATATGATAGAGGAGATAAAATAGCATTGCATTGTTCAAATATATTTTCATTATGGTAGTTTTTATACAAGTTTATATTAATAATATTAAATGGACACTAATGTTAAAACTTCATGACTATCAAGTGAATAGACAGAAGACTTTTTAAATGAACACTAAGATATAGTCACATTCCTTACATTAATATGAACTACCTTAGAATTGCTCAAAGATTCAAAAGAAATGCCATATAAACCTTATTACAAATGGAATTCTTCAATGTGAATTATAGAATAATGTGAACTATTATTCTAAATATGGATTTCATAAACCTATGTTTTTTTCTTTTTTTTCATATGTTTAGTTATAAAAAAGTGACATGCCTAACTTTATTTGATAGTGATGGGATCAGTCGAGTTGCCCTTTGCAGTATTACTTTTTTCAGAAAGACATTAGAAAATTATAAATCTACCTGAACAACATGGAGAAACCCCGTCTCTACCCAAAATACAAAACATTGGCCTGGCATGGTAGCACATGCCTGTAATGCCAGCTACTCAGGAGGCTGAGGTAGGAGAATCGCTTGAACCTGGGAAATGGAGGTTGTGGTGAGCTGAGATGGCGCCATTGCACTCCAGCCTAGGCAACAAGAGCAAAACTCCGTCTCAAAAAAAAAAAATTATAAATCTCTGTTTGTATATATGTATATAGACTTTTAGAATGTGGAATAAGTAATTATGTTGCACTGAAGGGAGACTGAATATATTTTTCAAGTTAGAAAATTAGTAAACTATGTATTGTATGTATCAAGATCAGTAGTTAACAAAACACCGGCCTATAGTTTAATCCAACTCACAGCTTTCTATTAGATAATGTTTTACTGAAACATAGCCACCCCATTTATTCACATATTGTTTATGGCTTCTTTCAAAACTGAAAACGCAGAGTTTAGTTGCAATTGAGACCTTGTAGTCTACCAAGCTAGAATATCTATTATTGTTCCCTTTGCAGAAAAAGTTTCTCTATTCGTATTCTACATACATCTTCATTTAACACAATGCACCAGAATTTAAAATTTAAACATAGAATATGTTGATTAATTAACTATTGGAATTTAACGAAAAACATTTAAAACTTCTAAGAGCATATTTATTTTTCTAAAGAATGTGCAGTTATACTTCGGTTTTTATTTAATACTGTTTTCACAACATAGGAAATACTTATACATTGGATCTAATTTTATGATACACTAAAATGTTTTCATCATTGCACATAACTAATTAATCCCAATGGATGTAACGAAAGCAAAGGAAAATACTGATATGACATGTTTAGGGATATCTGGTATTTTATTTTATACAAAAGTTCATAAAATAAAACATCTGAGAACCTTCTTTAGCATTAAATAGGTATTAAATAATATCACACATATTTTTTAATGTATACATATTTATGTATGTATATTTTTAAAATATGTATGTCAAGGGAGTTAGATTTAAGGACTTTGGTTTTATCTAGTACATATCTATTTCTTCTTTATATGTAATAGATGAAATTATTTTCATTGATAAGTTTGCTTTTTTCTTCCTTTCCAAGCACTAGCATGATAAATAAACAAATTCAAAGGGAACTTCTAAATACAGCTTTTCACATGAAATTAAAAAATTAAGTGTGACTCAAATCTGTGCTCATGGGCCATTTAGTCTTTTTCCTGACTTGTAACAAGCTCACATGTGACTCTGGAAACCTGTACTTGTCATGATTTTTTCTTTCCATTAGGTTGGTGGATGCAGTGAAAATTTATTCGTGAAAGTGGGGAAGCAGTTAATAGGCATGGTACGGTCAAGTCATAAACAACACTCTTTCACTGAGACCAAAAGTTTGGTAGTCTGGCTTGACTCTAAATTATACTCAAACAAATCAAGGAACTAAAACAGCAAAATTCCAGTCCTGACTCAGTGTTCACTGGAATTCATAAATGTAACTGAGAACAAGAGCTTTCAAAAAATGTAGACAAGGATGTTTTGGGGATTTCTTTCACTATAAATGTTTCAATCTACTTTTTAAATGATGCTAAAACCTAATATATATTCTGTTTCATTAGATGCAAAGGTACAGTTTACCTTCACATTGCTTGTTCTAAAAGGTATACACATTAAAAAAAAAAAAGCTTTAGTACAAATATGTCAAATTGTTGATTTCTGTTTCAGTTCTCCAACTATCTTCACCAACTTTAAGCATTATATATCTAAGTATAGGTCACTTTTTGGGATAAACACAACTTGAGTTAGTCTGGACCCACACATCCTTCTTGTCCAGGTTCCCAGGTGGCCACTGCCATCTTTCCCAGTCACAATCAAGTTCTTCATTGCCCAAGAGTATATAGAATTTAGTGAAATAAAAAGGTTTTATTTAAATTTGGAGTTCCACCTACCAAAACATATCAGTCCTTTGTGCTCATTCTCTCAAGATTTTTCTCTGTTTCTATTACAGGAGCCATTGAATATTTAGTGCCTTTATGGAATTTCTGTACTTTGACCAACCAGAAGAAGGGCTATTTTTGTTAAAGAATGTTCATCTGAGCCATTCCAAACACGCCATGGAAGCAACTGCCTTTTGAAAGGAACACCCTTGCTTTGACATTTTATAACAATGCTCTATGTAATACTTAAGACTTTTAAAATTTGAGATAATAGAAAATGTAACTCAAACTAGTTTAAACAGTAAAGTGAATTTATTGGCTCATCTACCAGGAGAGTACAGAGGCTTGTGCTTGTTTATTTGATGTTGCTACTCATCAAAGATTCTTCATTTAGTCTACTCCGCTTTTCTCAAACAGCCTCATATTAAGGCTGGGTTCAGTCTTTTCAGGAACGAAATAACCACAGCAGAAGTTACATTTACACCTTGCAGCACTTCAAAAGGTACAAAGAGAGAGGACGCAATTCCAGAAATGTTTTTCCCCATTTCATTAGCTGAGGATTGATAAAGTTCAGTGGCTTCTCATTCATATTACGCCAGTTCGCTCAGTGCTGATACATGCTCCACCATAAGACACAGATGTGAGAAGGAAATGTAAACACTTGAATTAAAAAATGGGGCAATTATCAAGCGAAGGTGTTATGATTGGTAAGGAGATGTGACTGTTCATTTTATGTGTCAACTTGATTGAATCATGTGGTGCTTACATATTGGCCTAAAATCATTTTGGTGCATATCTGTGAAGGTGTTTCTGGATGAGATTAGCATTTGAATCTGTAGACTGAATACAGTTGATGCTTCTCCTTAATGTGTGTGGGCATTGACCAACCAGTTGAGGTTCTGAATAGAGCAAAAGGTAGAGGAAAGGTAGTATCTTTTGATTCTCTGCCTTACTGCTTGAGATGGGACATCAGACTTCTCCTGCCACAGGACTTAAACTATTGGCTCTCCTGGGTCTCAGGCCTTCAAATGGGGACTGAAACTACAACATCATATTTTTTAAGTTTTTAGCTTGCAGATGGCAGATAATGGGATGACTCAAGCTTCATAATCACATGAGCCAAAATCTTATAATGAATCTTATAGTTATGTGTGTACGTGTGTGTTATTTATGTATACACATATGTTTATATAGCTATGTATAGTTTCTTTTATCCTATTGGTTCAGATTTTTTAAAGAATCCTGATGAATACAGGAAGTAATGAGAATGTCCACGGCATTCTAAATCATGAAATGACGCTTAGAACCTAGAGATAAATTTTAACTCTGTTTCTTAATCTTATGAGTCTCTATTTTACCAAATAATCCAGTCAACCAATCAAAGCCATCATCAACTGAAAGATTAAAAAGTTTTTCACTTTCAAGTTATCAAAGGCACTTTCAATCATTCATGGAAAACTCACTTCAGCTAACACATAAATTGGTATGTTTTTCTCACTAAAGTAGAAGAAACCAGGAGGAAATATTTCAGTTTGATTACACAAGGAAAATGGTTTCTGTATGCAGAAACAAACCTCTGAACTTATTTTTAAAAAGATCAATAGTGCAATTCACTCTACTTATTTTGAGCTACTTTATCTGAACACCAAATATTACATTAATGATTAAATTAATGGAAAGCATGATGATCATAATGAAAAATCAATATTAAAATATAGAGACAAATATCTCTTTTATATTTATGGTAGTGGTCTGGGAATCAGTTAAAAAGTTCTATCAAGGAAAGAATGATATTTATCTTCTGTGTTTTCAATAGTGGCATTTTTAGTTTACTCTTAAACAAAATTTTCTAGAAGTCCCTAACCAGTTTTAATTGTTTTTACCTTCTTCACATATGCCTTTCTGAAAAAATAATACCCCATTTGATTGAAGCCCATAGTCATGTTTAAAATTACCCTGTTCTTTGTGTCCATTTATCTATTCATATTTACTGAGAGCCTTCTATTTGACTGGCATTGGATTTTAAATGAGGAAACAAAACAGAAGAAAATGAAATATTTTCTGAGGGAATATAATGTCTAATGATGTATGCCAATGGAAAACTAGGAGAGGAAGGAATAACTTTTGTCCTGGAGCACCACACAACATCATGAAGGAGGTGAGGAGGCCAACTAAGGCAGCTATGGCTAATTAGAGTAAACCATATAGTGAAGTACTTGCGCATAGATGCATGAATCAGCCTGAGCTACATAGAGAAACGGAAAGAGAGAGAATCGCAAGAACTTGGATATGTGTGATTCAGAGAACTACAGAAAGTTAGAAAGGAAAAATGGTTAACTTAAATGAGATAAGATATAGGCCAGATCACAAAAAGCACTGGATCCTATGAAAGATGTTTGGGTTTTAATTGCTAAGAATTTCAAACTGAGAGTGGAAATAATAGATTTATTTCTCATGTTAGAATAGTCCGTCTTTATCATTATGAATGGGAGATTGGCGTAGGAGAAACAGAGAGTGAGGTGCCTGGGGCCTGAAGGAAGGAGATTAAGACGAAGAGGCAATAAGAAGGATCTAGGCTAGAAGCTAAACGCATGATGAAGGGTGAGAATGCTTACAGGAGCACAAAATATTTCCAGGAGGAAGTTGTTTTGATGTGTGGGAAGAGGAAGAAGTTCAGAAACACATCAAGGTATGTCAAGCTATTAGAAACCACTTGCAGGAAAGGCAAGAAGGGCAGGGTTCTCTTAATACTTCTTTTTATTTCTCCTTTTTGTTTTATGCATTGGCACAAGTAGAAAGAGTCCCAGGGCTCTGGGTATTTCTAGTTATACCTCCCACTTCCTACCCACTCTCATAGCTTCACTTTAACAAACTCTCTAAAAATCTAAAGAATTAATTCCATCATGCTCTACTTCTCTATTTATATCAGTGCCACAAGCTCAAGTTTCCCAGATTCTTCTTTGCCTGGAATCCTAACCATTATGCATGGACATGGATCTCTGAAATTCTAAACCACACTGGGCCCTAAGGGAAGTCTTCTACTTCCTCAAGCTTTTATCAAACATGCCCTTTACCCTCTTATTCTAATTGAAATCTTTCTCATTTCTGTGGAACTGCTTTTTTACATTTGTTATTTTTTTCTGTCATTGTCTTTGTAAGACTGGACATAGAGGTGGAGTAAGTTCCCTATTTGCTCTTGATACCATTTTACATCTGTCACGCCTTTCTTTTTCTCAAACTCCCACCTTTGAAACTCATACTCTCAGTCTATGCTACCTATTACAACTCCTTGCTGTAATTATTTACAGGTTTGGGCTCGCATCAAACCCTCATTCCATGATGATTTCTCTACCTGCTTTATTTTCTGCTTTTCAACGTGTTTTATAATATATATACATATATTTGCTATAAATGCCACTTAGAAAATTATTTTATTCTTTAAGACCCCCAGTTCATGACTTACTCTCCTGTAATCACTTTGTTTTCCATTCCAACTCTCATTTCTTATTATAGACTTAGAATATTGTTTATTCAAACAAGAAATTAAAAAAAAAAACAAAATAAAATATTTCCTGGAGGAACATAATGTCTAATAATGAATTATGCCAAAGGATAATTGGATGGATAAAGATGGATCAAAGACTTAGACATGAAGCCATAAAAATTCTAGAAGACAACATTGGAGAAACCCTTCTAGACATTGGCTTAGGCAAAGACTTTATGACTAAGAACACAAAAGCAAATGTAACAAAAACAAAGATAAATAGATGTGATTTAATTAAACTAAAAGTTTTCTGCACAGCAAAACAATCAGCAGAGCTAATAGGCAACCCACAAAGTGGGAGAATCTTCACAATCTATACATCTGACAAAGAACGAATATCCAGAATCTACAAAGAACACAAACAAATCAGCAAGAACAAAATAATCCTATCAAAAAGTGGGCTAAGGACATCAATGGACAATTTCAAAAGAAGATATACAAGTGGCCAATAAGCCTATGGAAAAATTCTCAACATCACTTATTATCAGGGAAAAGCAAATCAAAACCACAATTCAACACCACCTTATTTCTGCAAGAATGTCCATAATCAATGTTGGTGGGAATGCAAACTAGTACAATCACTATGGAAAACAGTGTGGAGCTTCCACAAAGAACTAACAGTAGATCTACTATTTGATCCATAAATCACACTACTAGGTATCTACCAAGAAGAAAGGAAGTCATTATATGAAAAAGATACTTGCACTTGCAAAAATACAGAACCAGTTCAAATGCCCATCAATGAATGAATATATATATATATATAAAAATCCACTTAGAGTAATAATTTCCTAATATATATCTAACCTATCTAATACATATATAATATATAAAATAATCTCCTAATACATATTATGTATATATTAGATATATGTGTGTGTGTGTGTATGTGCATCTGAAATTGACAAATGAGATCTAATTAAAATAAAGAGCTTCTGCACAGCAAAAGAAACTATCACCAGAGTGAACAGGCAACCTACAGAATGGGAGAAAAATTTTGCAATCCATCCATCTGACAAAGGGTTAGTATCTAGAATCTACAAAGAACTGAAACAAACTTAGAAGTAAAAAACAAACAACCCCATCAAAAAGTGGGCAAAGGATAGGAACAGACACTTTTCAAAAGAAGATATTTATGCAGCCAACAAACATATGAAAGAAAGCTTATCATCAGTGGTCATTAGAGAAGTGCAAATCCAAACCACAATGAGATACCATCTAGTGCCAGTTAGAATGGTGATCATTAAAAAGCTGGCAGACAATAGATGCTGGAGAGGATGTGGAGAAATAGGAACACTTTTACACTGTTGGTGAGAGTGCAAATTAGTTCAACCATTATAAAAGAAGGTGTGGTGATTCCTTAAGGATCTAGAACAAAAAATACCATTTGACTCAGCAATCTCATTTCTGGGTATATACCCAAAGGATTATACATCATTCTACTATAAAAGCACATGCACACATATGTTTATTGCAGTACTATCCACAATAGCAAAAACTTGGAACCAACCCAAATGCCCATCAGTGATAGATAGACTGGATGAAGAAAATGTGGCACATATACATCAAAGAATACTATGTAGCTGTAAAAAGGTATGAGTTCATGTCCTTTGCATGGACATGGATGAAACTGGAAACCATCATTCTCAGCAAACTAACACAAGAACGGAAAACCAAACACCACAGTTCTCACTGGTAAGTGGGAGTTGAACAATGAGAACACATGGACACAGGGAGGGGAACATCACACACTGGGGCCTGTCAGGGGTGTGGGACTAGGGGAGAGATAACATTAGGAGAAATACCTAATGTAGATGACAGGCTGATGGTGCAGCAAACCACCATGGCACGTGCATACCTGTAACAAACCTGCACATTCTGTATATGTATCCCAGAACTTAAACTATAATAAAAAATAGATTAATTAATTAATTAAAATAAATAAAAATAAAATAATAAATAATCCAGGGACAAAATTTTTTGTAATAGCATTTAAGCATTGGGGATATAGAACAGTATCTGAAAAAAAGGATCATAAATGATTAGAGATAAAAACAAAAATTTGTGTGATTAAAGCCAAAAGAATTAAGAAAAAGGTTACAAAGAGTCAGTGTTGTGAAATGCCCAAGAGACAAAGTTAGATAAAAGTTTGGATTTACAAAAAGGGGATTCTTGGAGAGCTGATTAAGGCAGGTTTAGAGAAATAATTGGGGCGGAAGCCAAGTTACTATACATGAAGCCAAGTTACAATGGGAAGAAAGGAGATGAAACTGTGAGCACAGATTGCAGGTATATTGTTCTTGGCCATTAAAGGAAGAAAAAGTAGGCGATATACAGAGGAGCAGCTAAAATGGGCACAGAATAAGACATTGAAATTCATCTGGGAAAGGATATCTAAAGACGCTAAGAAAGTTCAATCATTTGAAGATATAGGAGGGGATACTTGATAGGATGGGGTCCAGGAACAGACAAGGTGTCTACAAAATCGACATCAACAAAAACATTTATTTTATTGCAACTGACCAAATGTTCTCTTATTATCAGTTTTATGAAGTTCTTAGTTCTGTGTATTATTAAAATGTCAGTCACTTTCTACAAAACAAAAACAAAAACAAAACCTCTGAAAGCTCCAACCTGATGGGTTTAAACAAAGTAATGAGGAACAAAGGTATCAGCTATATAAAAAATATATGCTTCTTGGCAGGGCACGGTGGCTCATCCCTGTAATCCCAGCACTTTGGGAGGCCGAGGCGGGTGGATCACAAGGTCAAGAGATCAAAACCATCCTGGCCAACACGGTGAAACCCCCTCTCTCCTAAAAAATACAAAAATCAGCTGGGCGTGATGGTGCGCACCTGTAGTCCCAGCTATTCAGGAGGCTGAGGCAGGAGAATTGCTTAAACCTGGGAGGCGGAGGTTGCAGTGAGCCGAGATTGCCCACTGCACTCTAGCCTGGTGCCTGGTGACAGAGCAAGACTTTGTCTCAAAAAAAAAAAAAAAAAAAAAAAAAATATATATATATATATATATATATACACACACACACACATATATATATATATGCTTCTTTACGACTAGTGATAACTAGCAAAACCAGAGGAGGACTCTTATTTCTGCACATTCTCTCCCTGTGGGAAAATTAAAAGAGAAGCCCAAATCATATTAAAAGACTTGCTCAGTGTAATGAGTCATTGTTGGTAGAAACAATGGTGGTCGTTGGCCTTCCTCCCCAGTAGATGCTGTGACTAAGTGAACGTATTCTCATGGAAAGCTAATTTTAGAACCTGCTGAGAATACAACTGCACCTAGATGGATTATAGTTGCGAGTGTATCCGTGAACGCACATAGAATTTAATCAAATCCATAAAAATACTGATGATATAAAACTGGGGAAAAGTTGGAATGTTTCACTAGCAGGCAATGAATAGTCTCTTGGTAAAGAATAAAAACTTACCTTACTAATAACCATGAGAAAGCTCCTAGGTGTTGAAATTATGTCTCAATAATGAAGTACTAAAGCCAGTTCTTTGCACAAAAGAGAAGTAGAGGTACAAAGGAGACAAAAGGCAAACATCTTCTAAAATTTGCAGGTCTTGGACAATAGTACAAATAGTGTACCACATACCATATGTACGCATATTTGAAATATTTGTTACTAGTCATTCCCTAGGTCAGTTAATCTTAAGCTTGGTCATACATTTGAATCATATGAAGAGTGTTTTAAAAGGCCTATCCTGAACCTTTCAACTCTCTGAGACTTAAATGTATTTATTTGGTGCAGTAGTTAGTATTTTATTATCAACTCCTAAGTTGATGATAATGTGCACCAGGGTAACAAAATTCTTCAAAGAATAATTATAAATGCCCTGGCATGTGGTCTACTATAAGGATGACACTCACCTAACTTCACTCTGTGGAATATTAGAACACCATGAATCAGTCTCTCATATTTCTGTTTTGGGCCAGAGGGTACATTTGGCTGCTTTTTAAATTCATTAAAAAACTGTGTGGGAGGAAGACTGCAAATCTACGGAGTGAATAAATACATGTCCAAAGAGGCAGTTTTTTGAAAGGTCAAGAGGCACTTGAAAACACCTTGAAACATACATACAAATTATCTATTTTCTGAATGAATCTTGATGTGATTAGTTTCCTCTGAACTAGAGATCACAAAGATAAATATTTCCTGGATCTAAATTTTCCAGGGCAACTAAATAATCTACCAAAATAACGTGAGTATTTTGAATAGATAATTTCCTGTTCAGTTTAAGTTTACTTAAACAAGCGTGAGGAATCATTTATAGTTACTATCGAGGATAAGTCTGCAGCTAAGTAGTAAAGAAAATATTCTATAGGTAATTCTTACCACAAACATTTTACAAAATGTAGTAATAAATGCGCTCTTTATTTGGAGGCAAACTTGTAGATTTAGCAGAGAAACTTCAAGAATGACAATGTTTTCAATTCCTTCTTTCTGATATAACTGAGATAACACACTTCTAGAAAGCCTAAGAAATAGTTTTTATTTGGTGCTAATTTTTTTCTTAATCTTAGCGTTATAAATCTATAGTAAAATGGGATGATTTATTCAAATTAGCAAAGAGTTAATTCACCGATATTAGGGTCTAAATTTTTTATGAAAATTTTTAAGACAAATTACAAAAATGCATTAGTAACCTGTGCAAAAGCACTTGAGTATTTGCTTTTCTTTAATACAGGGCATAATATTATTTTGAGTTATTTATATATTTACTTATTTCAGCTATTTATATACTTATATATATTTATTTAGTGACATCCTGCAGTCACTAAACTCCGAGAAGTTTACTTGCTAGAGAAGTATGCATTTCAGAAACGCATTCGTTAGGAAAATCTTGGCTTCAAATGAAACATTATTTTCTGATAGAACACATTTTTTCGGCTATTGATAGCCATATATTCTTAAAGCACAGTAGTTTTATACATTTATACATCTTATATCAAGCTTTATTTTTATATTTTTTGTACTATTTACTCACTTTAAAAATATTTTTACTCTTAAGTTTACATAATGGAGAAGACACCACTAATCATCAGGCAAATGCAAATCAAAATTGCGGTGAGGAATACTCTCATGCCAAACAGGATAGCTATTCTCAAAAGGACAAAGAATAACAAATGCTCAAATGCTCATGAGGATATTGAGAAATGGGAAACTCATACATGTTGTTGGTGGGAATGTAAACTAGTATAGCCACTATGGAGAATAGTTAAATACTCCTTTGAAAACTACCCATAGGACTTCCATATGATCCAGCAATACCACTACTTGACATTTATTCAAAAGAAAGGAAGTATATTGAAAAGACATCTATACATTCATGTTTATTGCAACACTATTCACAACAGCTAAGATATGGAATCTACCTAGGTGGCCAGCATCAGATAAATGGATTTTAAAGTGTGGTATATATATGCAATGGAATACTATTCAACCACAAAGAAATAAACTCTTGTCATTTGCAGCAACATGGATGAAACTGGAAGGCATTATGTTAAATAAAATAAGCCATGTTCCCACTAGTGTGTAGAAGCTAAAAAAAAAAAAGTAAAAGTTGGCCTCATAGAAGCAAAAAGTGTAACAGAGGATATTAGAAGCCAGACAATGTAGAGAAAAGAGGGATAGGGACAGATTTATTAAAGAATATAAAATTACAGCTAGATAAGAAATAATTTTTAGTGTTTTATAATACCATAAAATAGCTACAGTTAACAATAATATATTCCATAGTTTCAAATAGTTAGAATAATAATAATTAGTGTTCCCAACACAAAGAAATAATAAATGTTTGGGATGACAGATATGCCAATTACTCTGATCTGTCTATCTGAATATGGTGATCTGTAATGACATGTATCACAACATGGCTATTTAGCTCATAAATATGTAAGATTATTATATTTCAAATTAAAAATATATATTTAATAAGTGTTACAATGTTCAAAATGAAAGAAACACTACAATGCCTTCAGAGATAGATCTTTCACAGTTCTATTCTTAATACAAATAAACACTGGTACTTTTCAGATAAGAGGATGCAAGGCAACCAAAAACAAAACAATATCATGCAAATACATTGAGATACCTGCCACTATTTAGTACACATCAAAATATTTAAAAAAGCTCATTGTTAGTGTATATGTTCTTTCTCGAAGTAAATTGAAATACTATTTGAATTAGCTTAGCCAAAAGAACAAATTTTAATGATAATGAGCTATTTTCCAAAAATGAGACTAAGAAAGTAATAAATAATAATTTACTGTGTATCCCATAAATGTGTACAATTATTACATATCAATTTAAAATGTTTGAAAAAGAAAAAATATCAGATTACTCAAAATTAAAGAAACAACATAATGCCTTCAGGGAACATAATAAGGGGATCTTGTTTTTACAAGGACTCTCTTTAGGTCAGGGTGTCTCAAACTTAGCACTATTGACATTCCAAGATGGATAATTCTTTGTGGTGGAAAGTTGTCCATGTAGGAGTTTTAGCAGCATCCCTGGCATTTACCCACTGGATACCAGGAGCACTTTCACTTAGTTGTGATAGCCAAAAACTCCCTGAAGGCACAATTGCCCCTCGTTAAAAACTGCTGCTATAGATACACACACAGCTTTTCAGGTATTAGATGCATATAGACATTAGATGCAGACAATTACGTATGAAGATGGAGACATAGTATAGGTAAGTACTACTTGCTTCTCATCATGACTTTCTTTTCAAAGTGATAAATGTGAACATTGAGTCACAATTTAAACTGGACATAAAACAGTTTTAGACATTTTTCTCATGCCTTGTTCAAAAATCCCAGAACTAATTGATTCTTTTTGGTTCACTTGTCTCCCCAAGATAAATCAGCTTTACTCAGAGTATGTGGAGTAATAAAAATACAATAAATCTTAACAAAATACATAAGGATAGTGTTGTGAGAGGAATAATTACAACAAAGAGTTAGTGCTGCCCCCCCAAAACAGAAGATTACAAACAACCTAAATAAAGTGGAATAGGGAACTCTATTAAAGAATTTAATACAGGGGATTTTCCTGAAGAGAAAGCAATGTGAAAGGGCTTCACCAACCTCCTAGAAAAATTAACAAAAATAAATACATAGGTTGATGTCCAGCATATCACCTCAAAGTATCAACTAAAAAATTTCAAAAGACAAGACAGTTTACCTACAAAATAATGAATATTAATTTATATTATTAATCTCAGAGTAGCTCAAAATATAATAAAATGGAGGTTTAATTTTCTGTGGGAAATAGTTTTCAACCTATAATATCTATCAATCAATGAAAATAACTGTGAATTAAAGATATTTTAAGAACTCAAAAATTTCATCCCACTTCATCCAGTTTAAGGATTTAACAGTGAATTTATTTGTAAAAATAAGCAGTAAAAGAAAACATGAGGAAGGAATAATGGATTCAACGAAGTAGAAAAGCAAAGGGAAGACACAGAAGAACAATTGTGCTGAAAACTTAAAGTGTAACAAATCCAAACTAAAACAGGACATAGCCTGCAAAGCAAAACCTTTGAGAAAAGTATCTTTCATGTGAGGGTAGAAATAATATTTTAGATAATATTGAAAATATGACAATATAATGTTTAAGAAAAATAAAGATCATCACTAGCTCTAAAGAAAACAATACAGGAGGATGTGAGGCCTGTAGAAAGCAATTTAAAAGGAGTCATAATGTTAAGCTGTTGCTGGAAAATTCATAGAAATATATTTCCCAATATTCTCCTTTAACTGGCCAAGAATTTGTAAATTTGAAACTACAGAAAACAAACCCATGAATTTTGCAATGAATATTTTTCTAACCATAATATTCTTTAAAAAAAAGTCAATTTTTCTCTTTTTGGTTCAGATTGGTTGAATAATAATTTACATATATTAAAATTTACCTTTTTTATAAATGTACAGTGCAATGAGGTTGATAAATGTATACAGTACTGGAACCAATACAACAAATAAGCTATGGAATATTTGCTTCATCTCAAAAAGTTCGTTCATGTGGACATGTGGGTTTGTATGGTTCCCCTCGCAATCACTGATTTCATTTCCATTCTGTTATTTTTTCAGAATGTCATATCAACGCAGTGATACAGTGGACAGTCTTTTCTTGTATATCTTTTTCACTAGAATACTGTCTTGGGATTTATCCTTGTAATTAAATATATCAGAAGTGTGTTTCTTTTTTATCACTGATAAGTATTTCATTTTATGGATGTACAAGTTTTTTTGAAGTATTCATCACTTGATATGTACTTAATTTATTTTCATGTTTTTGGTAATGTATCTCTCAGGTTCCCAGTGGAAGACAGAAACCTCACAGTAATTTCAACAGGGGAATGTTAATATAAAAATTGTTACCATGGGAATTAAAGCAATGGAAGCAAGGTTAGGAAAAAAGGAAACAGGGCTTGATGACTTGGGAAATTCTCAGCCTATCCAGATTGCAAAGGCACTACAATTAGGAGATTCATCATCAAGAAAGCCTGTTCTGGAGAGAAAGCCAAGGTGTGGCTGGACAACCTTTTGCTAGTACTTTGGAAAGATCAAAAGATCAGAGTATTCAGTTACACTCATGGCCTTTTGAAATGATTAGACAAGTGACTCATGGTTCCCTTCAGTCCTCCAAGCAGAAGCCAGGAATAGAGATGGTATTATAAAAGAAAGATTTGTGGATGAGTCTCTTGTCTAGTGGAGAGAATCCCTGAAACAAACAAGGGACATTTGCAAATTTCTTAAGAATGTTGTGCCAGAAGACATACTCCATGTCAGCTTGAACAGAACAAAATGATGGTAGGCTATTGAATTTCCCAAATTCTACATGTAGAAAACAAAATGATAAAACTACTCAGCTGCAAACACGTAGAGTCTCTACAATAGCCGCAGAGCCAGGAAACACAGAGAATAATTCTCGGGCCTTAAAATCCAATGTCGAATGCAAAAATAGATTTTGAAATGGCTTAGGCCTGGTCATTCCTTTTGTGAATTAGATATCTAGTCATGTTATCTAATGCCTATCTCACCATAGTATTTCAGGAGCCAATATTATGTTTTATAGTTTCACAGATCCCCCGATGGAGAAGAATTTTGCCCCAGAGTGGACAATACTGAAAGGCTCACCCATGACTAACTTAGATAAATTAAATGATAAGATTTGGGCCTTCCATGATAATGAGACCTATATCTTCATCCCTGGAGCCTGTGAATATGTTACATGTAAAGTAGGAGACTTTAGGGATATTAAGTTAAGGATTTGGAGATAAAGAGATTATTCTGGATTATTTGGGTAGACCCAATGTAATCATGAAGGTCCTATAAAAGGGAGGCAGGAGAGTGAGAATCAGAATAGACAATGTGATTGAAGATTGGAACTGAGAGAGAGTGATTAGCAGATATTTGCTGTTGGCTTTGAAAATATGAGATAGGCCACTTCTGAAAGCCAAGAGTGAAGAAAGTGTCTAGAAGCTAGAAAAGGCAAGGAAACAAATTTTTCTGTAAAACTTTTAAGAGGAGTGCAGTTCTACATATCAACTTTAGACTTCCAGCCCCCAGAACTGCATGAGAATGCATTTGTATTGTTTTAAGACACTAAGTTGTGGCATCCCCTTCCTAACTCCACCCTTACCACCACAGCCACCTTTTCCCTCTCCCACTCTCCTACCTTGGAGTAGAAAGAATAAAGGAAAAATAAACAGAAACCAGAAATTTTAATGCAATATGGAAAATTTATTATATGGAGTTTTCAGAAACTTGAAACAATTAGTGTTTCAATACAGGGTTTTATCAGAGTTCTTAGATTGATGCCCCATTGGTGTCTTTATTTCATTGGAAAGACGTAAACGGAGTGTACATTGGACCACACAGGCAGTGGATTAAACTGGTGAGTGTCATTCGGGGCTCTATGTCCCATTCTGCAATGTAAGGAACCTCCATGTTAGAAGAAGGTTAAGTAATGCTCTCAGCTTTACCAGTCTGGCTAAAAGTCATAGTAGGAGAGAGACCCAGGCAAGGTATCCTTTTGGAAAAGACTTGAAGAGGAGGCTTTCTCACAGCAAAAGTCTCCAGGTCAATACAGGCAAATTTGTATTGTTTTAAACCACCAACCTTGTGGCAATATTTTACAATAGCAATAGGGTGCTAATATACCATATATTCTATTAATCTAGTGTGAAAGCAAAATTAAAAAATAGGGTGCTAATATATCATCCATACTATTAATCCAGTGTGAAAGCAAATTAAAAATAATCTCAGATATAGACAGATCCAAAAATTGATTTTATGTACTCTTTTTCCAGTAGGATCTTGAAGGGTATGTCTTCCAAACGGAGCAGAGCTCCAAAGAAGAACACATGGTATCCCAGTAACCACATGTACAACACAGGAGATAGGCAAGTTTCTTATTCTTGTAGGATACCATTTCCTTTGGCTTATTACAAAACAACAGGATGTCACAACTTTATCAAAGTCTATTTATTTGTCTACTAAAAGGTCATGACTATAAATTTCCAACTAGAACATCTGAAAAGCAACGTATGGAATTCTGACAAAAACCCAAGAAGAGATCCTATGAAGTGTGACATTGATTTACACGTCCTGCTTATAGAACAAGAAAAATAAGAACAAGAGTAAGAACAGCAACAACATTTGCAGCGAGTCTGCTCTCTGCTCTCTGTCTATCAATGAGCTAAATTATTAACACATACACATAAAATGGGTTTGATACATTTAGTTATTAATCACATGTATAGATTTACAAAAGTGACATAACATGTCAATGCCATTATATTATTGACAAAAGAGATTAAATGAGAATTGATGTATTTCTAGTTATAATTTAGGCTACCGTGCCAGTTTCATATTAGACACCATCAACTCTTATCATATGGGGAAAAAAAATCCCGTTTTACTTAAAAAAGTAAGAAAAAAAAAACAGAATTAATCACAAAATCAAACAATATCCCCATTTGCCTAGCTAAACTCTCATGAGTGTTACAGTCATTTTAAACATTTAAAATAAGACCACTCACCTGGAGGTAAAGGGCCATAGCATATTTACTTGTCATGAAAAAAGTTTTTCTTATACATAATGCCTAAAGAGTATGGAATTTGATTTCCTTTTTCACAGCTGGAAAGGCTCAGTAACCAATTCACTTTTTGTAGTGCAATATCATCTTGTTTTAGGCAGTGCCAGAAAATAAATGAAAAACAACTGGGCAAAATATATGGTTTTAAATGAATGTAAACCGTGTGCGTGGGTTTCATATCAAATTCCAATTAGAGTCGTTTGAAGTAAGCATCCTGACTTCTGTGGTAGTTGTCTTGAGACTTTCATCTAATATTTTAAAAGAAAACTGAGTTAGGACAGTATATTCTATGCAAAATGTTTAAGGGAACTGACCTCAATAAGATGATGGATGCTAATAAGTGGATGGATAAATTCATTTTGTTTTCAAGGAGATAAAATATTTTTAAAATTATTTATTACTGTTTTGGAGCAATTAGAGAGGCAAAAGTGCAATTGCAAGTAATACTAAGAACATCAGAGTGTCACATGAAGTAGGTTGATTATAATAAAGGTGTTCTGGAAAGTTATAAAAGAGCTGCTGCTTTTGCTCCCAAAGAGCTAAAATATTTAATGAATTAGAAAGAAAACACGTTAGTTAAGTGTTAATTTCACTCAATTGTTTATTCTTAATTTCAATTTCCAGGGGGAAATTATTACTTGGTTTACACAGCAGGATTTTTTTTAACCATACAGAACTATCAGGAAATTATTTCTTAGAAGTAACGTTTAGACTACTAGTAGAAGGTGGCAGATTGAGGGTAGGAATTTACCTCCTTCCCTTCCAATATCCTGTGGAAATGAAGAAAAACTCATTTTAAGGTATGTAAATACAAAACATAGTTCTGGAAAGCAAGAAAGTGTGCTATTAATTCACTGCAGTAATTTTGAGGACTTTCCAGAGCATAACACTGATATTGGATTAAAGGAGCAACTGAGTAGAACCAGCGTAATCCAAAACAAACACATGATCACCGTATTGAAGAGAGTCATCCTTCCCAACTCTACTCCAGAGAAATTAAACTCTAAGTGAACATTCATGAAGAACAGGGAATGGTCCTAGGGACATTTAAATGCAGAACCACCTATAGAAGACCTTAGGCTAATGTAACTCCCCCTCCTGATCACCAGCTATACAGATGAGTGAGATATTCCTTTGTAGGCTACTTTACTGATCTCTTACCATCGACCCAAGCTTTATATTACAGCTCCATAGGGCTGGATAATATGCTGTTTATTATTCTCTATCATCTGTCAACTTGATTTAAACTTTCCTTATTACTTAAATATCATCTATCTTTTGATGACTTCCATTTTTCAAGTTTTCAGCTTATGGCTAGATTTGAAGTCAACTTATAGCTAGATTTGCCTACTGACATGCCTACTTTGATGTTTCAGCACTTCTGCAGTGACCACTCATTGGTCAGGGTTCATTCACCCATTTTGTAGTAACAATCCCTCAATCGCCCTTGAGAGAATCAGTAGTTTTCCAGTCTTTCCATGTGGTTCAAATTAGGTTGATTTCTTTATCTGCTCCAAACATCAACCTATATTCCAGATTTAGCCAATCACATGAATCAATTCTGATCAATGAGAGACAAATAAGTGTTATTTGCAAAAGGTATTCGAAACAAAAGAAAACATTACTGGAGTGGACAAGTGAAAACAATATAAACACGGATTTTAAAGGACACATGCATACACACACACATGTGGGCACATACAGACATAGGGCACAGTGCAGAGATACGAAGACAAAATTGTTACAAAACTATTTGAACTTCATCTTCTAATATCTTCCTCATATCACCACATTTTTGTCACCTTTAAGATGTTGCCATGTAGTTGCATTTCGCTTTACCAGGAATGCTCTGTGACCTTGATCTTTGCCTAGCTTTTTCCTTCTCAAACTTCAGGTCTCAGATTAAATACTAACCCAAGAGAGATTTTGCTTAACTTTCACTCCAAATGGCACCATCAGTATTCTCTATAAAGACTAGGCAAGATGTGGCTGCTAAGTCACTGTGTAGTGGTTTCATTAGTTTATTTTTATTATCTGTCTTTTCCTTTGAAATTGAAGCTCCCAGTCAGCAGGAACCAAGTCTGTGCTGTTTCCTGTTATATTCCTAGAAGTTAGATTAGTGACTGGCACATAGTGTGCTCAATATATGTGTGTGTGTGTGTGTGTGTGTGTATTGCTCAATGTGTCACTATATGTGTGTGTGTGTGTGTATATATACACACACACAGAGAGAGAGAGAGAGTGAGTGAGAGACGGAGTTTTGCCCTTGTTGCTCAGGCTGGAGTGCAAAATGGCATGATCTCTGCTCACCACAACCTCCGCCTCCTGGATTCAAGTGACTCTCTTGCTTCAGCTTCCCAGGTAGTTGGGATTACAGGCATGCACCACCATACCTGGCTAATTTTGTATTTTTGGTAGAGAAAGGATTTCTCCATATTGGTCAGGCTGGTCTCAAACTCCCAACCTCAGGTGATCTGCCTGTCTCGGCCTCCCAAAGTGCTGGGATTACACGTGTGAGCCACATGCCCGGCCTCACTAAATATTTTTGAATGAATGAATGAAAACAATAATTGTGTAACTACCAAAACTTGGGAAGTTGAAGAAAGAGTAATGAAATTATAAATATACTAAATTCCTCATCTTACATAAAAAGGACTTAATAAAAACTGCATAAAACTGGTAAATTTTTAAAGAAGGTATAATTATATCGATGTTAGGATAGCAATCAGCAGAATAATTTATACAGAAACTTAACAAATGTAGAACTTGATTAATCATAGTGTGTTAGTCTGCATAGTCTGGTATTTTTTAATATGCATGACTAAGGGTGAAGGTAAAGAAAGGAAGTTTTTAAAATTAACTAGATATGCTCCTGCTTTATTTATTGACTTTTTCACATGTATTTACTTTTTTCACAAGTTTTAACTACTATAAATTACAATAATCTTCATATCAATTTAGTTTAATTTGCACAATAAATTCAACTCATTACTAAAATCTTAAGTATTCCCTATATTATAAATTGATAAGCTTGTTTTACAATATAAATGAAAATTATTTAAAATATCTTACTAAAATTCTAAAAATGTGTTTCATAAAAGTTGGATAATAAATCAGTATAAAGTACAGACGTATTTTATGTCACTGTTTTCAAGACACTAGCATATCTAGGGATGATCAATACTTTGGTCCTTCTCTAAGAGAGAAGAAAACAGAAAAAATCTGACATTCATTTATCAGGTACCTGTACATGGCCCTCTGGTATGTCCTTGTCCTTCATAAATTCCCACAACAACCCTGAGAGAAAATTTTGTAGTGAAAGGGACATTCAGATATTGGGAAACTATTCTAAGTTTCTACACTTAAACATGTGACAAAACTAGGATTACACTTTTTTTATTCAGGCCTATTCTATTTCCCTAAAGCATACTGTTTTTATTACAAAAACATGAACATTTTGAAAATTTGTATTTAAAAGCATAATATGCTCACTCACTTTAATGTTTATTTTCATTTTATACTATTTCTGTTTGTCATTAAAATATGTGATGCTTCTTTATATTTATGTTGACCTAATATAAATGTATATTTTGGAGAAAACACCTTTTATACTTATTAGGTAGGTATGTATGTATTTATCCAATTTATTTGGAGTGAAGTTGAACACATTCCTTAATACTTTTTTCAGTGAAAAATATATAACTGTCTTCAATGGTAAAAAGGTGAAAAAAACAAAAATGGTTTTGAAACACAATGTTTCAACAAACTTTAAAAATAAAATTTACTTTGGGCAATGATATATCTTGATTGTGTGATATAGACAGATATTTTTGAAGATGGATTTGGCTTTGGTAAAGGGAAATTCATTCATAATATTTAAAATTGAGTCATTATAACTGATTATTTAAAACTAATTTGACTTTTTACTTATGCCAACACTCAGATACTGAAGAAAGCTCAGCAACATTGCGCAATATCAATTATTTCCTACTCTGTGCATAAACAGTATTTTTTCCATTTGCAGGATTTGCAAATTTCCAAATGCTGGATTTGGATATAGTCATACTCCACTAACTAAAAACAGTTCTGAGTTTTTCATGAGCCCTATAGCAATTCTTACATTGGAAGATGTATATTGACCACTGATGGTGTGGCTCTGTGTCCCCACCCAAATCTCATCTTTAATTGTAATCACCATGTTTTGAGGGAACAACCCGTAATCTTCACATGTGGAGGGAGGAAGGTGATTGGCTCACAGGACCATTTCCCCCATGCTGTTCTCATTATAGTCAGTGAGTTCTCATGAGATCTGATGGTTTTATGAGTGGCTAGTATTTCCCTTGCTTACAATTCTGTCTCCTACTGCCATGTGAAGAAGGTCCTCGCTTCCCCTTCCCCTTCTGCCATAATTGTGAGTTTCCTGAGGCCTCTACAGCCATGTGGAGCTGTGAGTCAATTAAACTTCTTTCTTTTATAAATTACCTAGTCTCTGGTGTGAGAACAAACTAATACAACCATATAATCAAAAAATCAAATATGAAGGTCATGTTGACCTGGATTGTTTACCAAAAGCAAAAGAAAGGTATAAATTAATCTGTCTCCTTTACGTTTGTCCCCTAAGAATGATGTGGTTTTGAGATTTCCTCAAGGAAAACATCCATGTCATATTAATAATGAAAACTTATGTCTCAGTAAATTTAAATTATTATGTTTATTTAAATATTTAGATAACATTGCTTCATATCACTGTAAGGCCAGTTGCCTCGCTGGGGGCTCGGACACACCCCCTCCCCTCACGGGGAGTTCGAACGCACCTCCTCCCCTCGCGGGGACCTCGGACACGCCCCCTCCCTCGCGGGGACCTCAGACACGCCTCCTCCCTTGCCGGGAGCTTGGACATGCCTCTTTCCCTTGCCGGGAGCTCGGACACGTCTCCCCCCCCACCACCAGGAGCCCGGGAAAAAAGCCCCATCAGAACCTACCTGTTACCATCTTGTCCCATCCAGGCTCCACTCCCTGCCTACTATTTTGTCCTATCTGGGCCCCCACTCCTTTCCATCCGGGTCCCATTCCCCTCCATTTTGTTTCATCCGGGTCCCACTCCCCTCCATTTTGTCCCACTCACCTTGGGCACAGCCAATCAGACGCCTCCACTCCCTATAAAACCCCGTGCCTGAGAGGAGTCCGTGCGACTTCTCCGGCCCCTCCTGTCTGGAACGCACAACCTCACCCGGGAGCCTGAATAAATTCCCTTACATTGGATTATTTTCCTGCTGACCTCAGTTTCTTCATTTTAAACGTGGCAGAACCCAAGAACAAACCTTACAATCACTAGTTAATATCATTCAAAGTTTATTGATATTTAATTTCATATGTGCTTGTCTGCAATAATTTGGAAAAGCTTCTTTCAAATTTGACAATCTTCAAGTTTAAAATTAGAGGTAAAGCAAATTTTTGTGTAACTACGTAAAAATTATTTTTTTTTACATAAAAAATAAAGCCTGTGTGTGTGTGTGTGTGTGTGTGTGTGTGTGTTTGCTTGAATTATGAGGACTTTTGACATTTATCTTTTACAAAAAAATTTATATTATTTAATTTTTGGTTTAGATTCTGGGATTTATTGCCTCAAAATATTTACATTGAGTTTGCTATGTAATTATCCTTTATGTTAGAGATATGGTTTGGAAGTCAGAAAAAGAAATCAAGGAGAGTAGAGGACAACATGTATTCAGTTTGTGTTCTCTCTTTATAAATAAGCAATTGAACACTAAGTACCTACAAAATATTTCTATAATTTGCATCCTGTATTAGTCTGTTCTCACACTGCTAATAAAAACATACCCAAGACTGGGTAATTTATAAAGGAAAGAGGTTTAATTGACTCATAGTTCCACATGGCTGGGGAGACCTCACCATCATGGTGGAAAGTGAATGAGGAGCAAAGTCATGTCTTACACAGCTGCAGAGAAGAGAGTTCATGCAGGTAAACTCCCATTGATAAAACCATCAGATCTTGTGAGACTTATTCACTATCAGGAGAACAGTACGGAGGAGATGGCCCCCATGATTCAATTATCTCCACCTGGTCCAGTCCTTGACACGTGGAGATTATTACAATTCAAGGTGAGATTTGAGTGGAGACACAGAGTCAAACCAGATTAGGTGTTCAAAGTAAATGGTCCCTGAGAAACTCCAAGAAAACCATTGATTAGCATTAAGTACTTATTATTGAAATAAAAAAAAGCTATCCTTTTATAATTAAATAAATATTTAATGTCTCTGTTTATGTAGAAATATATACTATGTTGTAAATTTATGTGCAGGAATTTTTAAAAAAATATTTCAATTAATTTTATACTTGAAATTTTAAATTATAGTCTTAAAGCTGAAATAGGTAAATAGGTACTGAAAGTCATTATGTTGATTTATGCTGAGTGTGTGTTCCAGTTACCAACTATTGCATGACAAATAAAAGCAAACTTAGCAGTGTAAAGAATGACTTCTTCATTAGGTACACAGATTATGTAGGTCAAGAATTCAGTGTGCCAGCAGGAATGGCTTGTTGTTTCTGATTCGTGGTATCTGGAGACTTAACAGGGAAGATGTCAATGGCTAGGAGTAACTGCAACTTAGAATAATCTGAAGACTTTTCATATACACGACTGACAAAACTGGATTAGGAGGATTCGAAGACCAGGCTCGGCTGGGGCTGTCAACTGAGGATCCTACCCTGGCTCCTATCACAAATTCCATGTGGTGTGGACCTACTTGAAGCATGTCACATTACAATAGTTGGTCTTCCTATATGGAAGCTTAAGGCTGTACTGTGGTCGGAATTCTTGTATCTCCTCATAATTTGTATGCTGAAATTCTCAATTTCAAGGTGATGGTTTACGATATGGGCCTTTTGGAGGTTGACTAGGTCATGAAAGAGGACCCCTCAGAAATGTGATTTGTGCCTGTACAAAAGAGGCTCAAGGGAGTTCTTTTCCCCTTCCCCCATGTGAGGATATAGCAAAAGGACATCATCTATGAATAAAGTAACAGGCCCTCAACAGACAGGATCTGCTGGCATCTTGATTATGGACTTTCCAGCCTTTATAATCATGAGGAATACATTTCTATTGTTTATAAGCTGCCCAGTTTATGTTAATTTGTTATAGAAGCCTGAATGGACTAAGACAGGCTTCTGAATAAAGTGTTTCAGTGAATACAGCAGAAGTCTCATGGCATTTGATGACATAGCCTAGGAAGTCAAATAGTATCTTCTGCTACATTTTATTGGTTATGACAGTCAATTCAAGGGAGAAGGATACATCTCTACCTCTTGCTGGAAAAACATCAAAGAATTTGTGGCCAGGTTTTAAAATACAGAGTGTGCCTTCTGTTCACAAATGATTTGCTTTCCCTCCACATGCAAATTTACTTCTTTCCAAGACCACTCCCACCTAGTCTCATTTCATTTCAGTATCATCAGGTTCAGACTCAATGTTTGAAATCTCAATCTCAATCAAGTCCAGGTATAATTGCTCTTGATGCACAAAGGAAACAATGTATCTTCCTCTCCCCACACCCAGCATGCAATAGTGAGAGAGTCAAGGACAATGTAATAGAAAAAACCTATCAGAATAATTGCATTTAATGTAAAGTTATTCAGTTATTTCTGCTATATGCAAATTCCAATGATTATATTTTAATGTGACCAATTTTGAAATGTAATTTTAAGTATTTCATGCCTATAAATATCTACTCATCATCCAAGTTGGCACATTATCAATAAGATGTCATTATTTCAAAGTGGCAAAGGAAGATATTCTAAAACTGTGCTCAATTTCCCAGAAACAAGAAGATGAAGACAACAACTAGATGATCAAACAGTTTTAGAAATATTTCCAATGGCTTGACAATACAAGACATGTGTGGAAGAAAAAACATGCTGAAGCTTGAATTGTGTCTTCTGGGCAGTAAAATCAGCAGTGACTAATTGCCACAGGATATTGGGAATTGCAGGTGCCAGGTTGTTTCACAAAAATGGGGAAAAAATAAAACTACTAATCTCAGACACTTTGCCTCACAAAATAAAAGCTAATTCCTTTCATCTTAAATATTATAATCATCACAATTTATCCCGAGGTAAAAAAAAATAATGCTATGCAGTGATTATGGGATGATAAAAATAATAGTAGGTATATGCTACAATACAAAGCCTTTGGTAGAAAGCATTCTAATCTGGAAATCAATGACACAAAGGCAAAATATTGCAATTCTGAGCAGGCAATAAAGAAATACTTTTTACTGTTCTTTAGTTCCAGGAATAGTAACAATAGAAATAGGGTGATTATGTAGATTAAGTCAATCAAGATTTTTTTTACAGTGAGATTGTATAAGTACTTGGAATATACAGAAAGTAAATTACAAGGAAGATTAAACTTCATGGCCTGGAGCTTGTGAGAATTCTCTATTGTCTCCAGTCAGGTGTTTGAATTAAACCAATCCCATCTCTGTTCCAGTTCTGCTATCTAGAAGTCAATAAATTTTTAGTCTAAATTTTAAAGTTACAGTATCAGACTGCATTTGATAATACAGGACATTTAAACTCTGTCCCATTTCCAGTATTTTACATTCCTCCATTGCTATACTTACAACATCTTTCTTGAGTACCTCTATCTGATTTGGCTTGGTGTATATTTCACTGGCATACTCACCTGCTCACATGATGATTCTAATAACACGGTCTCCAAAGAATGGACAGGAATTCTTGGAAAAAGGGTGTGCTCCTAAAAATTTAGTAGAATTTTCTTCCTGGGATTGCCCTGGCAAAAGGAGGTAAGAAAGGGGATTCCCTGACAGTGTATGGGAATTTCCACTGCATTTCCTCACAAGTGCAGGAAAATCAGAAACTTCTAACAGTCATTCAAGTGTAGAGATGAGTAAGGGGAATATAACAGTTCACCAATATTAAAAAAAAGAGGCATCTTATATAGTTCATAGGACCTAGCAGTAATCAAGTCAAAAAATAAGCACATAAATAACTTGACTCTATCTACTTATCTATCTATCTATCTATCTATGTAAACTTTTTAATTCCAGAGAACAGAAACTGATTTGTTTTTTTGTTTGTTTTCTCCCTGGAAACATTAATGGCATTGGAATGTACTATGGTTTAGGCAACTAAGACATTTCTGAAAAGGAATTGCTTAAATGAAATTACAGTAAATTATTTGTTAAAGGGAAATTTAAAATGAATTATATTCTATGAAGTAAATAATTCAGCTCTCCTATGATGGTTTTAAATCAATATTTGGTTTTATATCTTAGGTTTTCTGGTAGTAAAACAATTTGATTAGAGAAATGATAGATAGATAGCTGTCATTAAACAATACAATATTTCAAATAAAATTCCACACAGTGAATATTAGCAGATTTTACATAATATGAATTTTTCAAACATAATTTTATGAACATTAAAACTAAAGATAAAGTGGTAAGTATTGTAGTTCATGACATTCTTTCCAAAACATGCCTTACTACACTGTAAGCACACACACTAAATACTCACTGTTGTAACTTAAGGTGATAGCTGAACACAAACACAAGAAAGAGTTTTGAGACAATTCCAAAAGTACCTAAATAAGCAATATTTACATACTATGGCCCAGAGAACAGATATTAACAAAAATTATCCTCCCTCAGGCCACTGTCTAGACCACAGGAAACCTGGTCAACAACATATGGGATGTCACCAGATTCAGACTCAGAAGTTTCCATAACGCTGTGGCCAACTGCTAGACACAGTGAGTCATGGCTGGCCCAGTAACCAAACTCTCATCACACACAGACTGTTTAGATAGTGATGGAACTAACATCAAACAAAATCAGGCCAAATAACATCTTAAGGTTCTAAAAAATGATTTTTGATTCAGCAGAGCTTCTAAATTCAGCAGAATCCAGAAAGTTTTGCCAGAGCAAGAAAAGTATAATGAATTAGAAACAAGTTACTTTTCACAACTCAGATTGCTTTGAAAAAGAAATGATTAGATAAAAGAATTTAATCTAGACAGTTACAGGTAGTCACATCCATGTCAATATTTGTATCTCTGTCTGTATAGTAAGTTTGATATCAGTGTACGTCTGTCAGTGAATAACAGTACCTATCTCAAATTAAATTAAATTAAATTAAAAATAAATGAGATACTACAATTAAAGTTCATTAGCATGTTAGTTGTGTAAACAGGCATATGTAAGCACAGGTGTGCACACACTATTTTACTGGGTCCTTATATTTCTTGGAAAAAATTACATTTATATTTACCGAAGTAGCAGAGTTATAAAACATAGCAATATGCTATTTCACATACAGAAATAGGCATGTCTAGGAAGGCACACTAGATCAAAAACTGATATATAAGATGGAGTTTAGAAATCAACTGTAATTATATCTCTGGAAAATTCAGGCACTTTAGGGAAATCTAGCTCCTGCCAGCTTTATTTGTATGCTTTGATTTATCTTAAAGTAATGTCATGCCTCATGCCAGTGACTGATTCAACACACAACATTCTCCAAATCACAGGAGTCGTTTCAGTAAGGACAGATATGTCACCTTGCCCAGCCAGGGACAAGTGAGGAATCAGTGTTTAGGAATATGGGTAAATGCGTTTTGTTGTTATTGTAGTTTCAGGGACTTTTCTCTCTTTTTCTGATGTTTCTTTTTTAAGAGAGTTCCAAGGAAGTAAGTTTTCCCTTTTGCACACTACAATTGCACAGTATTATTATATATATGCCTGCACCTGTTACCAGCCTGAGAATAAAACTGCCTTATTGAAAAATGCAGTGAAAAGAATTTTATAGATGGAGCCAGTGGCTTGGCCATGCCTGGACTCTTATCACTGTGAACTTAAACCAAAAATTATTATATTAGAGTATCCCAGCCTCTTTTACCCTAAATGTATTCAATTAAATACTATAAGCTCATGATCCCACTTGACTTTATTCTCTTCAATTACATCCTTTTGTATCTCAAATGTATCCTACTCTTGTTAGTTATTTTTTAAGTTTCCCAAATACCTCACCTGCATGTTATAACTGATCCAACTCTGTAAAGAAAATGCAAATTTATTTTGAAGCATATTGATACTGAATATGTTTTATTTAAATAATAAAGGAATAGATACATAAATACTACTTTATCAGATTTAAAAGCTTATTTACATATTTGTACATATTTTACATTTGTATATACTTTAACAGAAAGGTAAATAGGATGGTTCTGAATATAGTTTGTTATTAAAACTACTTTGTGGCCGGGCGCGGTGGCTCACACCTGTAATCCCAGCACTTTGGGAGGCCGAGGCGGGTGGATCACGAGGTCAAGAGATCGAGACCATCCTGGTCAACATGGTGAAACCCCGTCTCTACTAAAGATACAAAAAATTAGCTGAGCATGGTGGCGTGTGCCTGTAATCCCAGCTACTCGGGAGACTGAGGCAGGAGAATTGCCTGAACCCAGGAGGCGGAGGTTGCGGTGAGCCGAGATTTCGCCATTGCACTCCAGCCTGGGTAACAAGAGCGAAACTCTGTCTCAAGAAAGAAAAAAAAAAACTACTTTGTAAGGTTGGAATTATGGACCATTTTTACACCAGTTATGGCTTAGCAGTAGGGTTCTTACAGATCACTGATCAAGAGGAAAATATCAAAATATAATACATTCATCAGCTATTGAGGAAATCTATTAAGTGTTAGATTCCTATAATAGTTTCCCACATACAGGTTGGTGAAAGTGAAAGAAAACTAAAAATCAACACACAAACCAACTTAGGAGAGTTTCTGCGGTCAGGGTGAAAAACTTTAGGGGACAGAGTGAAAGACAATGAAACTATACTGTTTTCTACTGCGAACCATGCCTACTGTGGAGAGAAAGTCCTGCATTATACTGTGAACAACATAGTTGAGTTCGATTCTTCCAAAGACTCATCATGCTCTTTCTGTTGCTGAAGGATAGAAATCAGGAGTGGTTAGACTAATGGTTAACAAAATGGCTTTATGATTTGTTGTTGTTGTTGTTGTTGTCGTGATATACAAAAGAAAAGCATAAACTTTATTTTAAAGAAGAATGAAACAATAGGATTTAAGGGTTAGAAGCTCAAACATAAGAGAGGAAATGGAGGCCTACCTGAATGTGGATATATTGCAGCTCGTGGAATGAGAGTTGATGGAACAGGGGTTGAATAAAGACTGTCCAGAATATTCAGTGGTAAGTAATGGAAGGCAAATACTTAGGACAGATACATCATCTATTCAATCTTAAGTAGAAGCTTGTTTTATTTTATTTTATTTTATTGTTCCTTGTATTAGTTCATTTTCACACTGCTCTGAAGAACTACTTGAAACTGGGTAATTTATGAAAAAAAGTTTTATTTGACTCACAGTTCTGCAGGCTTAACAGGAAACGTGACTGGGATGCCTTAGGAAACTTACAATCATGAAAGAAGGCAAAGGGAAAGCAGGGAGCTTCTTTACCTTGTGGAAGGAGAAAGCAAGAGAGTGAGGGAGGATGTGCCACACACTTTTAAACCACCAGAGATTGTAAGAACTCACTCACTATCATGAGAACAACAAGGGGGAAATCTGCCCCCATAATTGTCACCTCCCACCAGACCCCCTCCTCCAATTTCACATGGGGGAAGAATTTTGGCAGAGACACAAATCCAAACCATATCAATCTTGCTTTTACATAATCTGGGAAACCTTTGTTACACAGACTTTCAGTAAAACTTTGCCTCATATATCACCAATGTGTTCAGGGCACAATGGGAAGAAAAATATTTCAAGATAGTGTTTTGAAAGGGAAGAACAAGTTCAAAATAAATGAATCGGATATAGATACTAGTCAGGAGAAAATGAACACACTGGACAAACCTGGAAATATCGAGGAGGCTTTTTACACATGGGGTGGTGATGATGTTTCATGAGTTGGATGAGTTGGATGATATGAGTTAGATGAGTTGATGAACTGGGTGATGTTTCGTGAGTTGGATGAGTAGAGAATAAACATAGCAGATCTAAGGAAATGGGAACACACTGCCTGGTAATTATGCACATACAGCAGCTATAAAATATAGTTTATCCAGTGGGAAATAAGATTATTTAAATGTAAATATTCTCTAAAAGGCACATTACTTACCTGAAGTTTTTCTGCTTTGAACGTATGTGTTCTTGGTTGCAATTATTGGTTGAGTCACATAGTTTATGTATACATGTATATATGGGGTTTGAAATGAGAAAATAATAAAGATAAGACATGTATATAAATTATCTTCTGTATACAATAAAACTAAATATATTCCATTATACAACTCTTATATACATCTAATGTGAAACAATACAAAAATGTTGTAACTTAATGCACTCACTACTCACCATAGAGATGATGAGAATCCTAATCTAGAAGAACCAATAGAAAAATAAACTAGTAGTGCATTATACTCATCTTCTCTTTTTGATATCATATCCTCTGTTAATTCTTACACTTTATAGCATTATCATCGCATGTCATCTGCAAAGCTTATAGTTTCCACTGTAACTATAACATAGTTTGATTTTAGAGTTGTAAAGCACATACATCATTTTAAGTAGAGTATTTACGCAGATTTATTTCTCTCTACTATGACATGCAAAATGTCAACAGCATGCTTTCCTGACTAACCTGGGAGTAGCTTTTGTTTTTCTCTTTGTCCCCGCAAAGCACTTGGTCAGATAAGTCAGACACTGGTGTTCCATGAAGTACCTAGTTGGGGAGTATATTAGTTTGTTCTCACGCTGCTAATAAATACATAATTGAGAATGGGAAATTTATAATGAAAAAGAGGTTTAATGAACTCACAATTCAACATGGCTGGGGCAGCCTCAATCATGGCAGAAAATGAAGGAGGAACAAGGGCACGTCTTATATGACAGTAGGCAAGAGAGTGTGTGCATGGGAACTGCCTTTTATAAAACCTTCATATCCCATGATTCAATTATCTCTTACCATGTCCCTCCCACAACATGTGGGGATTTTGGGAGCTACAATTCAAGATGAGACTTGGGTGAGGACACAGTCAAACCAAATCATATCAGGGAGTATATTTAATTTTACCTGACCTGACTAAAGTTTTCCTCTCCTTTTGTTACCTAAGCTGGATGTGTATTTATTTTTTCTTGTTGTTCTATGACACTGATGAACCACATTCTTAAATAATAGTAATTGACTAGTATTAGTTTAAGAATACTGTTGTTTTCTTATTATACATTCAATATATTGTAGGCTGCACACATGCTATATTTAAATTATATTTTTTCTCCTCCCCTTAAAAAAAAAATGCGATAAAAATACAAGTGCCTTTATTTGCCAAAGTAAATTTCTTGCAAAAAAATGACAATCTATCTTTAACCTTTCTATGGCATTTTATTTTTAAAAGTGGTTGATGAACTAATATCAGAAGATACTCAATAAACATATATAAATGAATGGAAGAAAATTAATATCATAGTGAACCATAGGGTGTTGTTGCATGTTCCCCTCTACTATAGCTGACTTAACGGTGATTTCTTTTTTTTGAATAGTTTTCAGTGTAACCAAAAGGTCTGTAAATTATAGCCAAGGTCTGTAAATTATAAACTTCACTCAATTAATTTCTGTTGTTTCTTCACAAGATATCTAGCTTTGGAATTTTATTGAAATCTATATTACTAAAATATATTTGCAAAGGTGAGCTATAAAAAATATATTGATGATTTCATTTCATTGAAGTTTTTTAGAATACACAATGAAACTTCTAGTGTATCTTAAAATGTTGTACTAAGTTGACCAATATATGTTGCATCCAACAGCAGTACTGGAACAAACAAATTAACAGACAAATATATTTACAAAGCCAAGATTTAGACTCTTATTTTGTTAACTTCAGATCCTTCTGGAGGATCACTGAAAATATATGTAATTATTTCAAATAATATTATCTCTTAGCCTTGCAAGAAATACAGTAGGCTCTTTTTTTTTTTTTTTTTTCTTTTTTTTTCTCTGTCACTTAGGCTGGAGTGCAGTAGTGTGATATGGGCTCACTGTAACCTCTTCTTTCCAGGTTCAAGCGATTCTTCTGCCTCAACCTCCTGAGTAGCTGTTACAGGCACCCGCCACCATGCTTAGCTAATTTTTGTATTTTTAGTAGAGATGGGATTTTTCCATGTTGACCAAGCTGGTCTTGAACCCCTGACCTCAGGTGATCCACCCATTTCAGCCTCCCTAAGTTCTGGGATTACAGGTGCAAGCCACCATGTCCTGCTACAGTAGCCCTTCATATCTGCAATTTAACTTTCTGTCCTTTCAGTTATCTATGAGCAGCTAACTATAGTTCAAAAACATTAAATAGAAAATTCCAGAAATAAACAATTACAAAGTTTTAAATTGCATGTCATTCTGAATAGCATGATGAAATCGTGTGCTGTCCCTCTCCTTCTTGCCCTGGATGTGAATCATCCCTGCATTCGGCAGATCCATGCTCCAGACACTCCCAGCCTGTCACTTAATAGCCTTTTTCAGGTATCAGATTGACTGTTGCAGTAACACAACCTTGTGTTCAAGTCACCCTTGTTTTATGTAACAATGGTTCCAAAGGTCAAGAGCAGTGATGCTGGCATATTGTTATAATTGTTCTATTTTATTATTGTTGTTGTTACTCTCTTACTGTGCTTAATTTACAAATAAACTTTGATATGTATACATAGGAAAAAAATAGTGTATATAGGATTTGGTAATTTTGGTGGTGTCAGGCACCAAAAGGTGTCTTTTAATACATCCCGCTAAGACAAGTGAGGACTCCTGTAACAAAATTTGTTTTCTATTTACATCACTCCCATTTTAGGAGACAGGTGGAAGTGGAGAATGGCAAGAAGGAACATATTCTACATTTGAAAAAGTATTTTACACAATTCTGCCCAGACTATAAGCACACTTCCCAGGAACTCTTGTTTTTAAACAAGTGAAAAAAAAATAGTGACAGTAATGGAGGTGAATGATGGAATAAACACACCATGGATACATAGCTGAGGGTCTTCTCTACCAAATTATGCTGAGATTGCCTATGTTGATGGACTTAGAAGTACCAACTTCAGTTAAAGCACCTACATTAATCAGCCACATTCCCTCTGAACTAGGGCCTAAACTTAGAAAAATGTGAAGACAAGTAGGACTGCACAAGAAGCAAGAAAAACAAAATATGATTTCTAACTTTTCCATTCCTTCATGTTGGAAATAAAAAATTATAAATCATTATTATTGATGCCAGATTTGGTTTAAAGAGGTAATGTTTATGTTAATCAAAATAGATTTATAAAGCTTTCAACACTGCAGCTTGGCCTTAGAACCTTTCCTGAGATACCTCCTTTTTCTTGTTAAAGTAGATGGCACACACATATATATATGCAAATGAAAAATCAACTTTGGTTATAAAACAAAAAATAAGATTCAACAAGCTCAGCTTAAATTATTAGCTCAGTACAGGTGAGTTGACAGTAGCTATCATTAAATTCAGACCAGCCCACCATTGTAAGAAAGACAGGGATAGTTATGCAGTATCTGCAAGGCATTTTGAAACCATTACATAAAAATGTGTGCTTGGAATACTATGCTATATAGTAAGCATTATGAGAGTATGCCCACTTTTACCCTGAGGAGTGTAATTAAGTGAAATGCTCAAATGAATAGTTTGCAGTGACATGTATTATCCTCCGATGCTGGCTCAAAAGAAGCTCTGAGTCTGTGCTATAGCATTCGCTTCAACCTATCTTTAACATACATTATGTTCCCTTAAGCCTCTGGGGATGATTCAATGGAAATGTGTTGCTTGCCTCAGTTAACATTCTCTTATGTCAGCCACAAACTTTCTATTGTTTTTGCACAGATTCTCACTTTTCCTAATTGAAGTATAAGACCCTTAAAATGAAGAAGAAACAACTAATTGAACACTGCAGGTGATTTTGTCTAAGTGTTCAAAGCTGCCTCAATTTGACTTCTGCACAGTTACTACTTTAAGGAGTAAGCTGAGAACATGAAATTGCATGTCTTCAAACAGTGTAATGACATCTATAATTCCATAATAGTTTGGCTAAAATCACTGCAGGATGCGTAGCACAAAATTAATCTTATACAATGAGGGCATATTGACATTTTCAGGTCAACTTAGGCTAATGAATTTCTTGCATTATTCGATGTGGAGGTTACAATTGAATTCTAAGCAGTATGGTTCCTTTTATTAATAATATAATTCCTAAGCCCATAAATTTGGGGATGAAATATATCACTGAAACATCAAAGATATTCCTTTATAAAAGTAAACTCATATCAGACCTACTCAGAAACCCAGTTAATTTATAAGAATGTGTGAATCCTACGTTGGTGTTAAATGGAGACTAGGAAGGGTGGAGTGAAAGGAGAGTGAATGATGAGAAATTACCTAGGGGGTACAGTGTATGTTATTCAGGTAATGGATGCATTGAAAGCTCTGATTTTATCACAGTGCCATAATCCATGTAACAAAATTATCTTGTACCTCACAAATTTGTACAAAAAAACAGTGTTATATGCAGCAAGCAACAGCAGTGAAATAAATAAGAATTATAAATCCCAAATTTTTTCAGCATTTCAACTAATATTTTAGGAGTTCAAAAATATTGTAATATATTGTTTAAAAGTTTAGATTAATTTATATAAAAATGTATCTCTATGATAACATTTACTCTCTTAATATTATGAGTTTAAGAAAGTAAAATATGGGTAAGACCAATCATGTGATAAAAATCTGGACTATTAAAAAAAAAGAAAAACATGACAGTACCAAATCTATTTTTCTGGTACAAATAATTTGATTATAATTTACTTCCAACACAGTAAAATAATAATTTAAGGGAAAGATGCTTTACTTTTTAAATTTAGGTGTCTTTATTTAAAGTTCATTAAAATTTCTTGTATGCTTCCAGAATGTATTATATTTACAAGTGACCATGTGTCTAAACATCTGGTTAAATACTGTTATTGTTTCACTATTAGTATTTTCTTGAGTTTTATTTAAATGACTTTCTTCATCGTTTTTCATAAATATGTGTAATCCTTTCCTGCGAGAGCATTACAGTGTTCATGCAGTTGAACTCAAATGTAGCCATATGACAAGCTAGCTTTACACAGTAAAGTGTGAATGGAAATGACATGCTCACCTTATTCTTGTGAATTGACACCTGTCATTGTTCCAGAGAGAGTACTCTACATGTGCTCTAGTGAAGATGATGAAGTCAGAACTATACCTGAGCTGTGATGAACATGGAAAGTGAGTTGGAGAGTTGTACTTTTTTGGTAAGAGCCAGTTACTTGAACATCATGGGCAAATGATTTCTCTGCTCACTTTCTGTCATTTCTAGCTCCAGCTGCTGTTTACCAGATATTTCTCAAATTTTCTCGTCCCACTGCTGTCATATTTTTTTTCCAGAAACCTGCGCCTGAGAACTTGCTTATGGATCATTTTGTTTGTAATGCCAGGAAATGGAATAGAGGACTGGGAAGAGTGAGAGAAGAAAACAAAGCCAGTAGGAGAGTATGTTATGAGCTGTGAGTAATTAGGACTTGATTCCACTGATTGCCTTTGAAGTATCTGAGAATTTGCCTCCAGAGTTGTCCACCTGAAAATGATAGAAAGGAGAATATTTATCTATTGAATCTTCTCTTCATCTTGCACTGGTCAAGAGTTGTCCTATGGGATATTAAGACAGTTGCACTTTCAGGTTTGCAGCAGTGTGGGAACTAAAGCATCCAAAAAGCCCTGAGGCAGGAAGCAAGCTGAGGCAAGGTGTTGGTGATGATGGTACCTGGATGAAACTGACTTTAGCAGCAATAGTTGCTGAATAATTTTTTCATTTAATCTAAGTTGCCACATTCATCAGTATAAAATTGTTAATGATATTCTTTTAGAACGTGGAGGGTGATAGGAAGGAGAGGAGCAGAAAAAATAACTATTGGGTATGAGGCTTAATACCTGGGTTTTGAAATAATCTGTACAACAAACCTCCATGAAACAAATTTACCTGTATAACACGCCTTCACATGTCCCCCCAAATCTGAAATAAAAGTTAAAAACAACAAAGCAAGCTAAGAATCTCTATTTCTTCTCTTGCATGCCTGATATTGGCAATGTGTCTTCTCATCACATTTTTCATGATCAAGTCTGCAGGGGAAAATTTTGTCAATCTTTTCATATAATTCACATTTTATTTTGTTAATTTCTTAAATTAAATTTTCATTTTCTTTTTTAATTTATGTCTTCTTATATTATTCTTTCCTATGACTTTTGGTTTGATTTGTTCCGTTTTCCTAATCTTTTAGTGGGGAAGTTTCAATTATTTGTTTTTAGCAATTGTACTTTAATAGTATTATGAGTGATTATATATAAAATAAGTTAGTGTATAAACTAATATTTAAATATTTAAATTATATATTTATATGTACAAAAGAATTATAGAGCTATAAATTCCCTTTAAATACTTTATTAGCTGTATTTTACAAATTTTATGTGGTTTCTATTAATATTCATTTTGAAATATATTTAATTCTCCTCATGTTTTCTTTTTATTTTCAGTGTTGCTAGAATTTATTGTATACTTATTATATATAAAATACTTTGTATTTATTCATTCAACAGATTTTTTTTTACTTTTCTTTTTAATATACTTTAAGTTCTGGGGCACATGTGCAGAACTTGCAGGATCGTTGCATAGGTACACACATGCCATGATGGTTAGCTGCCTCCATCCCCCTGTCACCTATATCAGGCATTTTTCCCAAGGTAATCCCTCCCCAACTTCTCCACCCCCGACTGTCCCTCCCCTACTGTCCCACCCCCCACCAGACCCCAGTGTGTGATGTTCCCTTCCTGGTGTTCATGTGTTCTCGTGTTCTCATTGTTCAACACCCACCTCTGAATGAGAACATGTGGTGTTTGGTTTTCTGTTCTTTTTTCAGTTTGCTGAGAATGATAGTTTCCAGCTTCATCAATGTCCCTGCAAAGGACATGAACTCATCCTTTTTTATGGCTGCATAGTATTCCATGGTATGTATGTGCCACATTTTCTTTATCCATTCTATCATTGATGGGCATTTCAGTTGGTTCCACGTCTTTGCTATTGTAAACAGTGTCACAATGAACATATGTGTGCCTGTGTCTTTATAATAGAACAATTTATAATCTTTGGGGCATATATCCAGTAATGAGATTGCTGGGTCAAATGATATTTCTATTTCTAGATCCTTGAGGAATTGCCACACTGTCTTCCACAATGGTTGAACTAATTTACACTCCCCCACCAACAGTGTAAATGTGTTAATTTTAGATAGTATAAAACTTGGTTTTGTTTTTGAATTCATTTTGAAAATATGAATTTTACTTCGATTAATTCATTAACAATTAATGTAACTATTGATATGGTTATGTTGTGGGTAATATCTTGTTTTCTGCTTTTTTCTCTGTCTTAACTTGGTTCCTTTTTTCTTTTTTTTTTTTCTTTTTTAGGACTGAGTCTTGTTCTGTCTCCCAGGCTGGAGTGTGATGGTGCAATCTCGGCTCATGGCAACCTCTACCTCCCAGGTTGTAGTGATTCTCCTGCCTCAGCCTCCCTAGTAGCTGGGATTACAGGCACCTGCCACCATGTGTGGCTAATTTTTTGTATGTTTAGTAAAGATGGGGCTTCGCCATATTGGCCAGGGTGATATTGAACTTCTTACCTTAGGTGATCTGCCCGCCTCAGCCTCCCAAAGTGCTGGGATTACAGGCATGAGCCATCACACCTGGTTGGTTCCTTTTTCTTGTAATTTTTTTTACTTGAACAAAATTTTAGATATTACTTATATTTTCCTGTTGGATTTTTAGCTACTTTACTTTCTATCATTACTTTTCTCAGTGCCATAGGCATTATAATGTGTATCCTTAACTCTTTATAGTTTAATAATGTGCAACATTGCTTAGAATATCA
The DNA here is from genome assembly GCF_030222135.1 of Aotus nancymaae. Classification (NCBI taxonomy): domain Eukaryota; kingdom Metazoa; phylum Chordata; class Mammalia; order Primates; family Aotidae; genus Aotus; species Aotus nancymaae. Next base: position 31,178,657 of record NW_026988435.1, read on the forward strand.
AACTCTTCTGCATGTAATTTCATAACACCCTCTTTAAGTTATGGTTATTGTAAGGCCAGCTGCCTCGCCCGGAGCTAAATGGACACGCTTATCTCTCCCCGTGCCGGCTTCTCCATGCTGGCTCCCCCACACTCACTCCTATCAGGCCACTCTATGCTGGCTCCCCACACCCACTCCTATCTGGTCTCTCTATGCAGGCTCCACACACCCACTCCTGCATTCCTCACTCTACCCCTTCAAAATTTAAAAAGCCCGCCAAAGATGTGTCCAATGGCAGCTTAACATTGACCTCCCCAGCCAGTCAGCCCACCGGTAGTCCCACCTGGCAACCAATGGCAGCTCACCCCATCAGCACCTTGACTCCCCCTCACCAATGAAACTGTCTGCTCTTTGTTTCCCTAGTAATCAATCTGTCTTTGTTTCCCTAGTAATCAATCAAACCCCCTCATCAATAAAACTCACCAATGAAACTGTCTGCTCTTTGTTTCCCTAAAGACCAATCAACTACCTCCATTCCCTATAAAACCCCACGCCCTGAGAAGCCCAGTGCGACTTCTCTGGCCTCTTCCTGGACCACAGAACCTCGCCCAAGAGCTGAATAAATTGGATTCTCATTTTCTCACACTGGCCTCAGTTTCCTCATTTTTACTCGGCAATATACCTTACAGTTATATTAAATATACATGCATATAAATCTAAAAGCAGCTATATATATATATATTCTTTTACACACACATATATTCTTCAACAGTTATATGATTTCTCTAAAAATTATAAAGAAAATGGCCAAAAAGATAACTTTTTCATTTACCCAGATATTTTCTGATTCAGATGTTATTTTCTTGTTTTTTTTGAGAATATGTCTTTTCTTTGCTATCATTTTCTCTCAGCCTAAAGAATTTCCCTTAACATTTCTTGTAAGGCAGGTATGTTGGTGATGATGTACCCTTAATTATTTTATGTGACAATATTTATATTTTACCTTCACTATTGAAAGATGTTTTGCTGAGTATAGAATTCTGGGTTGACAATTTGTGTGTGTGTGTGTGTGTGTGTGTGTGCATTTTCAACACTGTAAAGATGTTATTTCTATTTTTTCTTTTCTCCATAAATTCTGGTAATAAATTAACCATTAATTAGAATCTTGTCTCTGGCATGTAACATATTGATTTTCTCTTGTCACTTTCCAGATATATACTTTATCTCTGGCTTTCAAATATTTGACAGCAATTCACCTAACTTTTAGCTTAATTTTTACTTGATATCTATCAAGCATCTTATATCTGCAAATATATATCTATCATAAAACTTGGAAAATATAAAACAGTTTCTTAAATAATTTTTCTCAATTTTCTTTCCTTCTACTATTATAATTACACATGTATTGAATTGTTTGATATCAAGATCATCTAACAAGCCCCTAAGTCTCTGTTCATCTTTGAAAATGTTTTTCTTACTGTTTTACATCTTATATAAATTTAATTGATTTATCTTACTTTCCTCTCTCATACTTACTCAGTTATCAGTTCCAATCTAGGAAAATTCCTTTACTTCAGAAATTTTATTTTTAGTTCTAGAATTACTAATTAATTCATTTTTATTGTTTATTTTTCCCCATTTGGCATACCTATTGTGGCACAGAACCAGTTTCCAGGATGAAGCAGAAAACCAGGAATATATACAAAGGGAACTTTGAGAGAAAAGACAAAATGCGTTTTTACAGAGGTGGTTATGTAATATTTGTGGATAGTTTTGCCCATGTATTTGGCTATGATAACTTAGGGCAACTTGAATGTAATAGTAAAATATTATGGAAATGCTATGAAACATTTGTTACTAGGTAACATAGTTCACTAACATAACTATTGTTAGTTCTTGGAAGGTGGCCATGTTATGAGCTTATACTCAATTATCTAATTCATAAAGAATCTTAATTAAAAAGGAACTTTGGGGAGTGTTCTCTAGATATGTTTAATGCCATCATGGGACTACTGAAATAATTTTCCTGTTATCATAATATTATGGAAAGGTACAGAAGCCTAACAAGGGACTACTGAAATAATTTTACTGTTATCATAATATTATGGAAAGGTACAGAAGTCTAACTAGAAAAGGTAGAGAAGTGTTTATGTAAGTGCTTAAGAGATGTTCACACAATGAAGCGTTGCATACATATTACACATAGCAACAGATAAAGTATAGCAGTATTTAATGTGTTCCTTAGTAAACAGTGACAGGTAAGATTAGGTTGACATATGTTTATTGCTAATTGAAGAATTTTAACTATTGAAATACCTTAATAATAAAAACAATATTGCAATTCAGTTATGTAAAAACATTTTTGGTCTTATATTAGATATACTGGTAATGTTCTGGAACAATGCATGAAAACATACATATACATCCTTGTTTCTATACAGAACAGTGCATTCAAACAGCATTTTACCTGATAAGTTATCTCATTTTCCTCAACATAGAATTAAGCCAAAACACTCTGTGCAGCCATCATAGAATTTTCATAAGCTAAAGCTCCTGTACATCCATCATGGAAGGATGTCCCATATACATAAGCAGTATCTGATTATGCAGAATTCTGAAAAGTTCAAAATGTATTTGAAATAATTTGGAGAGAAAGGGATTCTAAAGTGAGTTTGTTGACTACTTCAGTTAAGACAGCAAAAAATATCACAGTATAAGCATACATACAATAACAAAAATTAGAACAATAAAGATGAAAAGACAAAATCATTCTAGACAGGAAAGGGTATTCTGTCAAGCTAGTTCCCAATTCTTCTTCTTTTCTTTTCTTTTTTGAAAATATTAAATTGACAAATAAAGCATACATTTATTATGTATAACCTGTTTTGAAATATATAGAGAGTGAAATGGCTAAATTTAGCCAATTAACATATGGATTACCTCACATACTTATTTTTTTGTGGTGAGAATACTTAAAATCTACTCTTTCAGCAATTTCCATAATGTAATATTATATTATGATAAACTATAGTCACCACGTTGTACCATAGATTTTCCAACTATTTTCTACCAAATTTTATTTATCCTTAGGTCATTGAGTTTTACTTTTATTTTCTTTATTTCACTCAACTTTTAAGGATTCCTTACTTTCCTTCATTGACTTCTGGTCTACAGTGTAATAAAGAACATTTTCCCATTAGTAAAAATAAAGGTAAATTGTGATAATTGTCATTATAATATTATATGTTTTTTTTTTTTTTTTTTTTTTTTTTTAAGAGAGAGAGAGAATAGGAAGGAGGAAAAAGGAGGAGAAAGAGAGAGAGAATGGGGAGGACGGAGAAGGAAAAGAAAGAGGGAGAGAGAATGGGAGTATTGCTTTCTTGCCCAGGCTAGAATGCAATTTAGTAATGGGTATTGAAAACCTCTTTTATACTGATAACTATACTTAATGATGTAGTCAGGAAGGAATAAGGGAAGAAGATAACAAACAAACAGCCAACCAATATTTAATTTAAACCTATGAAATGCTATGCGATTACTGAGGAGTGATTTACTTCCAATTATATAGTCACCTTTGGAATAGGTGTGAGGTGGTAATGTATGTTTTGTGTATTTGAAGTGGAGAGTTCTATAAATGTTTATTAAGTTTACTTGTTCCGGGTCTGAGTTCAAGTTCTGAATATCCTTGTTAATTTTCTATCTCATTGATCTATAGAATCGTTAGCTCTTCTTGTTGCATTGATCCTTTTGCCATTATGTAATGTCATTCCTCGCCTCTTTTGATCTTTGTTGCTTTAAAGTCTACTTTATCAGAGGCGAGAATTGCATCTACTGCTTTTTGTTTATTAGTTTATTTTTACTCTCTGTTTGATTGGTAAATCTTCCTCCTTCTCTCTGAGTCTTTGTGTATTGTTGCATGTAAGATGGGCCCGGATGCAGCATACCGATGGGTTTTGGCTTTTTATCCAATTAAAATATATATAAGTTTAATACCGGCGTTTGATGCTAGCTGGCTGTTTTGCCCATTAGTTGATGTAAATTTTTTATTGTGTTAAAGTTCTTTGCTTTTTGATATATTTTTGGAAAGGCTGATATTGGTTGTTCCTTTATATGTGTAGTGCTTCTTTCAGAAGCTCTTGTAAAGCAGGCCTGGTGGTGGTGAACTCTCTAAGTACTTGTTTGTTTGCAAAAGATTTAATTTTTCCTTTGCTCATAAAGCTTAGTTTGGCTGGATAGGAAATTCTGGGTTGAAAGTTCTTTTCTTTAAGGATGTTAAATATTGGTCCCCACTCTTTTCTGGCTTGTAGGGTTTCTGCTGAGAGATCTGCTGTAAGTCTGATAGGTTTCCCTTTATGGGTAACCTGACCTTTCTCTCTGGCTGCCCTTAGTATTTTCTCCTTCATTTCAACCCTAATAAATTTGGCAATTATGTGCCTTGGGGTTGGTCTTCTTGAAGAATATCTTTGTGGTGTTCTCTGTATTACCTGGAGTTGAATATTACCCTGCCTTGCTAGGTTGGGAAAATTTTCCTGAATGATATCCTGAAGAGTATTTTCCAACTTGGATTCATTCTCTTCATCACATTCAGGTACACCTATCAAACGTAAATTAGGTCTTTTCACATAGTCCCATATTTCCTGGAGACTTTGCTCATTCCTTTTCATCCTTTTTTCTGCATTCTTGTCTTCTCGTTTCATTTCACTGAGCTGGTCCTCGACTTCTGATATCCTTCCTTCTGCTTGATCAATACGACTGTTTAAACTTGTGCATGCTTCGCGAAGTTCTCGTGTTGTGTTTTTCAGCTCCATCAATTCACTTATATTCTTCTCTAAATTGTCCATTCTCATTAACATTTCGTCAAACCTTTTTTCAAGGTTCTTAGTTTCTTTGCTTTGGGTTAGAACAAGTTCTTTTAATTCACAGAAGTTTCTTATCACCCACGTTTTGAAACCTGCTTCTGTTATTGGAACACACGTGTAATCTATTAAGCCTTGTTCCATTACTGATGAGGAATTGCAATCCCCTGTAGAGGGAGAGGCATTCTGATTTTGAGTATTCTCTACCTTTTTATGCTGGTTTCTTCCCTTCATTATATATTTGTCCGTCTGTCGTCTTTATAATTACCGACTTTCTAACTGGGTCTCTGACGTCCAACTTGTTGATTCCCTGCGCCGAAATCTGAGCAATCCACTGAGCCGGCCAAAACAGCGGTGTTAAGATTGATGGTGCTTTTCTGCCCGGGAATCTCCGGACTCTGCACCAAGAACTGGCGTGCTAAGGCACCAGCAAAACCGCCACGTCGGCCACAAGAGTCGCCCTGGCGACCCGTGGAGCTCCTCCACTGGGAATCTCCTGGTCCGTGAGCAACTAATATTCGTCTGAAAGTGTGGCATCCTCTCGTTCTTTGCGCTTTCACTGGGAGGTACGTGCCTGAGCTGCTAATCATCAGCCATCTTGGATCTCCTGCATTACTTTTTAATGTATAATATTATATGTTAGGCTTCTTCTATAGCAAATAATTAAGATTCATCTTTACTAAATTAATACCCCATCACCAAAAAGTTTTGTTTGTGTTTTTCGGGGAAGCAGTTACTTATTTCATTAACTTAGAGGGTCAGAGAGTCAATTTCAGTTCTAACTCTTCCTAATAATTCAACTGATATCAGAAAATCCTTACTCTGCTCTCCACTGTTTTTTAAAAATTTTTTTAGTCAAATTTTATTTGTTACTAAAAATAGCTACAAAATTTGTATGAATAAGACTTCAAAAGCACAGAAAATAAAAGTAAAACTGGAAAAATTGAATTATGTCAAACTAAAATGCTTTTGCACATAAAAGAAGAAAATCAAAAGAATAAAGAGAAAATTATTGAATCAAACAAAATATTTGCAAACTGTTTCTCAGACAAGGGATCAATACGCAGAATGTTCAAGGAACTTAATACAAAAAATTATTTTTAAATAGGCATGAATAGATATCTCATTTTAATATGAGCTGAATAGATATCTCTCAAAAGAAGACAAGCAAATGGCCAACAGATATTTTTTAAGAGCTCAAAATTACTAATCATCAGAGAAATGCATATCGAGACCACAATATTTTCTGACACTAGTTAGAATGACTGTTATCAAAAGCCAGAAATTACAAATGCTGGAGAGAATGTGGAGAAGGGTAAATTCTTATATGCTGTTGCTGGGAATGCAAATTAGAATGGGCATTATGGAAAACAGTATGGAAGTTCCTCAAAAAATTAAAAATAGGGCTACCATAAGATCCAGCAACTTCACTACAGGGCATATTTCTGAAGACAACAAAATCAGTATGACAAAGAGCTACCTGCACTCGAATTTTTACTGTAGCACTATTCACAATGGCCAATATATTCAATCAACCTAAGTGTCTATCAACAGATGAATGAATAAAGAAAATGTGCTATCTATACACAATGGAATATTATTCAGCCATTAAAAAGAAATCATGTCATTTGGAGCAACACAAAGGAGCTTGGAGAACAGTATGCTAAATAAAATGAGACAAGCACAGAAAGATAAATACACCTGTGTTTTACCCATATGTGGAAGCTACAATGTTGATCTCAGAGAGATAAAGAGCAAAATAGTGGTTACTAGAGGCTAGCAAGTGTGTGGGAAGGAGAGATGGTGAGAGATTGGTTAACATACACAAAATTGTAGCTTTAAAGGAGGAATAAGTTCTAGTTTTCTATAGCACTGTAGGATGAGTATAATTAACAATAATTTGTTGAACATTTTCAAATATCAAGAAGAGCAGATATTAAATGTTCCCAACACAAAGAAATTATAGATGTTTGAGATGATGGTGATACTTATTACCCTGATTTGATTATGTATATATGCATCAAAATGTCACATTGTGCCTGCAAAAAGTATAGTTGTTATGAGTCCACTAAAAATAATAATAAAGACAGGCCAGGTGTAGTGGCTCATGCCTGTTATCTTGGCACTTTGGAAGGCCAAAGAGGGTGGATCACTTGAAGTCAGGAGTTTGAGACCAGCCTGGCCAACATGGTGAAACCCCATCTCTACTAAAAATACAAAAACTAGCTGGGTGTGGTGACACATGTCTGTAGTCCCAGCTACTTGGGGAGCTGAGGCAGGAGAATGCCTTGAACCTGAGAGGCAGAGGTTGCAATGAGCCAAGGTTGCACCACTGCACTTCAGCCTGGGCTGTTAACAGAGTGAGACTCCATCACAAATAATAATAATAATAATAACAAAAAATAAATTAAAGGAAAAATTAGCATATTAAAAAGTAATAAATTTTATTTAAAGTAACCCTATATATCATTTTCATGCATGAAAGCAATAGTCAGTCTGAAAATGTTCTAAACCAAAAGACAATATTTTTGTAGTATTTTATTAAAAATGGATTAACATCAAGGAGTAAAATTTAAAAGCAACAAGAATAAACAAATATATGGTAAAATGAAGGTAGTAAGGTTGGGCACAGTGGCTCATGCCTGTAATCCCAGCACTTTGGGAAGCTGAAGCAGGAGGATCTCTTGAGTCCAGGAATTCAAGAATAGCCTGGGCAACATGATGAGACCCCAACTCTACAGAAAATAAAAAATTAGCTGAGTATGGTGGTGAGTGCCTGTGGTCGCAGCTAATCGAAAGGCTGAGGTGGGAGGATTCTTTGAGCCTGGGTGGTTGAGGCTCTAGTGAGACGTAATCACACCACTGCACTGGAGCCTGGGCAACAGAGTGAAACCGTGTCTCAAAACAACCCAAAAAAAGGTATAAGTAGTAAATAAAAGTACAAAAGTTATAAATTATGAGCATAAAATAAATATATTTTAAAAATTATTTGAGAGATTAAGAACAATAACTAGGAAATCATTTGAAAATTGTGAACATTAGGGATGACTTTACATATTTGCAGGAAGAAATCCTGTTACATGTGTTTATACCTTAATAAGAAAATGCTGGTTTATATATATATCGGTTGCAATGATCATAATAAGAGGCATTGCTTTTTAAAACTGTCTTTATTACATTCAGAGTTTTGCTTACAGTTAGATCAAGATATTTTCTGTAGGGTGCTCAGATACTTAACGAAAGAACAAGTAAAGAGATGAATATATGTAAAAACTGTAGACAAAACAAACAAAAACCATTCAGATTACATCAAGTGTCTCAAAGAGCCATTTCAGAGCCAAACAAAAAGTTGGGAGCTCCAAATAGTCTCTGGACAGGGCCAGAGGGAAATTCCTCTTTGCTACTTAAATAAATTTATGCTTAGGACTCAAGAGGCCCCAAGAAAGTGTGAGTGGAGGCCGCCAGAACCCCTGAAGAAGTGGTGACTGAGAATCCAGGCTGAGTTATTCTTTCCCTGATCTTAGTCCTATCTGCCCCTTCTCCTCATATCTAGCTTGGATCATGCTTCCCCACAGATATCAGTGTGGACTTTAAAAATATGCCTAAATGCCATATTTGGTTAAGAATTAGTCTCAAAGGCCTGTTACAGAAATACAAAGAACAAAAACACATTTGTGTGATCAGAAAATTCATCTGATGGTCATGAACCCTTTTGTGTTTTACATTTTGTTTTATATATATATATTTTTTTCAAGACAGGGTCTTGCAGTGTCTCCCAGGCTGTAATACAGCAGTGCAATCATAGTTCACTGCAGCTTCAAACTCCTGGTATCAAGTGATCCTCCCGCCTTGTCCTCCCAAAGTGCAGGATTACAAATTTGAGCCACTGTGTCTGGCCTCATGAATTCTTATTATTCAAATCTGTTTAAATTATTTTTCACCAGACAGATTTGTGAGAAGGGAAAGTTGAGTAGCTAATGGGTAGGGAAGGAGAGCTGGGAGAGACACAGGCAGACACTGAGTAACGAAAAAGCTTTTGTAGTAACCTTGATCCAAGTCCTTGACCAAAAATAACAACTAGGTTCTAGTCTCATCTTACTCCTCATCACCTCTATGATTTCAGGTAAAGCAATCATCAATCTCAAGCTTTAATTTTCTCATCTCGCAAAAAAAAAAAAAGAGGCAATATTTTGAAATAACGCATGTGGACATGCTTTGTTGTTTCAAATGCTCCAAGGTTGATGTTAGTGTTATTATCAAATGTTTATTAATGTCAACCAAAGCTGGCTCCCAGTTTTATAATGGCAATATGATAATCAATAAACCCTAGCCAGACTCGAGCTGTTTACAAGCTGTGTGGAAGATTAAAGGATCAAACTATAGCAGGAGCATTGTTGTAATTATTACCATTATGTCAGCTAAGCAGGCAAAAACATTTTAATTTTACTTAAATTGCTACAATGAGATTCGAAAGAACACATTTTTGGAAAGGATAATATTAGAAACATATAAAAACCATTTTCCTGGAGTTGACTAAAATAAATGTTTAACTGGCTCTCTATGATATGAATTATTACTTCATAGACTTTTACTAAGTCAGTAAGCCAGTTACAAACTCTATTACTGAAGCCAGTCTCCTCTTAAGTTTTTCTTCTCACTATCTGAGTGAACCTACATAAAGTCTTCAGCAATATAGACTTCAGCGTCTTTGTCTACACTTTGACTCTGTTGGATTAAATGCCTCTGGTGTTATTATTCTATGATTCTCTCACTCTTTATTTTGCATGGCTAAACTTAGACCAATCACATAGAGAGAGGAATAACATGGGATTTTCCAGTAGATCTGATATCCTAAATAAAGTCTTTAGGATGACCACCCTTCATGATTATAGTGCTGCATCTGTGATGAAACAATTTTGTAATTAACTTGGAATTCTTAATCACATTTTCAAAATAACACATGTATTAGTTTATTTTCACACTGCTATAAAGAAATACCCAAGTCTAGGTAATTTATAAAGGAAAGAGGTTTAATTGATTCACAGCTCTGCATGACTTGCCGAAGTCTCAGGAAACTCACAATTTTGGTGGAAGGCAGCTCTTCATAAGGCAGAAGGAGAGAGAAGTGTGTGAGTGCAGGAAAAGCTACCATTTATAAAACCATCAAATCTTGTGAGAATTCACTCACTATCATGAGAACGACATAGGGGAAACTGCCCCCATAAATCAATCCCTTCTCTCTCTCGACACGTGCGGATTGCATTTTAAGATACGATTTGGGTGCTGACACGAAGCCTAACCATATCAACGTACTTCAATTTTATAATGTCTTATCTTTTCTTACTTATTACACATGTGCAAGAAGTAATTATCAATTCTATGAAAGGCAGATTTAATCCTTAGGGACAGGAAGCAGATTGGGGCCAAACAAATCTTTTGGAGGTGATGAAAATGTTCTATGTCTTGACTATATTTGTGATAACACAGGTGTATGTATTTATTTAATCTCATCATACTATCCATTTGAAACAGTTGTATTTCCTTTTATGCTATTTATACCTCAATCAAGTTGATTTAAAGAAGAAATAATACACCTAGGATTTTCATTGTTGTCATCGCGTTATCTTTCTTCTGATCTCTTCTCTGTCACATGATTAATTATAAAAATAAGAAATAAAATTCAATATCTTCATCCATCCTCATAGTTGCCTATTAGAGTGTAGGCTATCCTTAATATATTTATCTACTCTCTCAACTTTTGATTAAAATATTTTGATATTTAGTTTTTTGTTCAATTTACTTAATGAGCATATTACTATGAGAATGTATAAGTCATTTTATCACCTTTGTCTTCCCCATATATCTATGCAAAAGTTAAATATATGTAAACCAATAATGTTCCAGGAGCATACCTGGTATGCTTTTGGTGTTTAATAAATGTTGGTTGAATGAATGAACAAACAATACTGTCCTGCCTATAGCCACATCACTATTTTCTTGAACAACACAAATTTGAAAAAGTTAAAGTTTTGCATTCAATGGTGATGGAGCAAGTATATCTATTATTAAACGAAGGTATAAACTGAAACAAAAACTTTTTATAAAAATAACTAGATATATAATATCTATAATAGCTAGTAATCCTAATAGCTGTGTAACTCCAGGATGCATTTCTGTCAGATGATCTAACTTTGTTTGATTTAGTGTCTTATTCATAAATCCATCCCTTGGGATTATTTTATCTAGATATTTCTTTGTATAACATCAATTTCTTTGATCCTTTTCCATTCAGGCACTCTTTTAATAGTTATCTCCTCAAATTACATTGGGATTTGTGAATCCCCTTTTAATATTTCAAAAAAAAATCCTCAAATTTATTTCTAACCCATAACAATTAATCCCCCAATTTCTGTGAAAGGATTTATGAATAAGCAGAGACATTTAGTTATGTATAACTCCCAGACATTAAACTTTGCTGTGGATTTCAACGGTTTTTCTTGTGTCTTATGTTTTCATGATAATCATTGAGCCCTTCGCTGTCCAAATGCTGTGATACCCTTAAGGAGAAATGTTTTCCTGTGGTTTTTAATAAAGGGCAGAGCAAATCTTGGTTTATGAAGATTGAGAAGTATAATCACCCTATTTAACGTTAATCCCAACTTCCTGTCTAACTCGCTTTCAAAGGAATTTAGCTTTAAATTTTAATTTTTTTAGAAAATATAAATGGAGAATTAAGATAAACAGTAATTATAAAAATTTTATAATCACAAATTGAGAGAATTTCTATAATAATAATAAATTTATTGATATAATGTTAGCATTCCATTTATTATGATCTAAAATAGTAGCAAGTAATGAATATAATGCAGGGTCACTTGAAAATCATATTTGCAATAATGCATACATTTAATATATAGAAACACCTTTCTTAATGCTAATAGATAACATTTCTTGACTATTTACCATTATCAAGTACTATTCTTAATGTTTTAAATTCAGTCTTCACAATAATCCCAAATATTAGATATTATTTCAAATGCTATTTCATAGGAAAATGAAACCCAAATAAGTTAAAGTCAGCTACCTGTTGTGTAACTAGAAGTCATAGAGCTGAGATTTTTAATTCCAGACAATCTGGACCAGAACCCTTGCTTTTAATCAATATGTTAAACGACCTCAAAATAATACTATAACTTTTAAATCATGCATTTGGAATCATTAAATGCATCATCAAAAAGCAAGTGGATTGCTTGAGTAAAATTTTTCAAAAATTGAAGAAAAACTGAAAGAGATTTTATTTTTCCCACCAGAAAGAAGAAAAGAGCTTTAAAAGATAGGAAAAATAATACTGTTATTTTTCATTAAAAGGTATATTATCAATTACCACCAATATTCCTTCCTCAAATGTTAAGTAGATAATGAGGACTGGAACTCTTTATCTCTAAAGGATGACCTGAAACTGTGGAAAAGGAGGATGCATTAGAACACACAATCAAAGCATCATTTTCAGATACCTGAGTCTATCTTCTCATGGATACAATGACCTAGGTACCATCATAATGCCCATATCCTACTGGCTCCTCAATTAATTTTCTTGCTCTTCAGAAACCCTGGCAGTGGCTCCTCCTAGATTGTTCATAAGCCCCACAGCCCCTGGCACAGCTTCCTTGGAAAAGTTGTCAAGCATCTTTGATATCCAGTGACTACACTGATCCCGGTTCTAAGACATTCTCATGGTCAGCCATCAAGTTACTGGGATGCCATAATTAGTCTGAGAAAATAATTGTCAGAACCAGACCATCAATTCTATATTTAAGCCTTGACTCCAAGTAGATCTTATGGCTATAGTGCTGTTTACTAAGAAGATCTCAAAGAATCTAGAACTGACATAGTGAATTCTTTTGGCACAACGTCGAATAGAATTTCTCTCCTGACTCCATGTGCGTTTGTCACAACCAAAGTGCTTGAGAAGGGAACTACTGTAGGAAACCCATGCAACACCATCAAAGGCAACCAGTGGTTGCAAAAGCCACCTATGCGACTGTGATCTCTGGAAATACCAGCTCAAGGCTTTTTATCTGAGTCGATCTGATGTAGCCTCACTGACCTTCTTTATTTTCAGTTGTGATCTGGATTAGATGACAATTCCAGTGATTGGTTTAGACCTATATAGTTAGCTGACATTTGTTCAGTATGTCAAGGAGTCTGTATGTCTACTTCCTACACACCTGCTAGGTCTCAGCTTAGTTATCTGCTATAGATTGTGTATTAAAAGAATGACTGATCGGTCTAGGCCTGGCTTATTCCTTATCTGCTACCTGTAAGGCCCGCACAAACTGCCCATGTGTTATGTAGTCCCCTTTCACTTTCAGGCCTTCAAACAAATACAATGTATCTTAGACTTCAGTAGTTCAGTTTTATTCTTCCAGCAAATCTTCTAGGGCACAGCTCACAGCAGTAGCCCTGCAGAGCTATTTACTCTTCAGTGACAAGGACCTTCTCTTCCTCTTCACGGTAATGATGCATCTGTATGGTTACTCTCTGGGTCTGCTTATCACCCAAAATTTGAAGCTGCTTAACTTTTAAAATCTTGACGTTCTTCACATGTACCCCAAAACCTAAAATGCAATAAAAAAATAAAAAATAAGATAATAATAATAATAATAATTTAAAAAAATCTTGATGCTCAAAATGTCAATATTGGAATAAATTTTCTTCTCCTTCCACATTCTTGCTTTCATTACATCCCCTTCTTGTGCTTAACTAGATGCTTGTTTCTGTTCCTCCCACATTCCCAGAGTAAGTTGCCAATCCTCTTTCAGCCTTGCTTCCTATCATGTGCCTCCTGGCTACATCTTATGTCTTTATACCACAATGACGCTCTCACCACTAATCCTGGCTGGTTTGCCTCAGTGCGTCTGACGAACCTGGTTTTAACGCATTTTTAAATCTTCTATGTTTGGATAAAGCCAACTATTCCACCTCTTTGTTCCAACACCCAGGCTATTTAGAACTGGTTTAGAGCATCACAAAATGGTGACAATTGATGACCCTGCAAATTCCTGAACTCCAGCTTTAGACTGACACTTCCATACTGCCCAGAAGTGCTTCTACAAGTGCAATCAGCTCTCTCTGCTTTGCCATCTAAGAATTTTCTGCTTAGTACAAGATTAGCTAATGTAATAAACTCTTGGATTTCTAAAATAAGGAATATCACAGCCAATTCCTGCTCAGCCTGTCTAAATCTATAATCAACTACTTTGCAACAAAACCGATTTTTTTCTCCTACAGTATCCATTATGATAAAAGGCAATAAAAGGTATTTAGTAGCCCTTGTGAAACATCTGGTATTAGCCTTCTCCTTTCCCCCATTTAAATAGTCACTAAGTATGTAGATTGCATGGTTTTATTATTGCTCCTCTCAGTCTCCTACCCTGCTGTATTTCTGGCCACCATTGCCTCTTACATGGTCCCAAGGACACTGGCTATGCTCACACTGCTGTCTGAGAAATATTTCCATAATGCAATCCAAGCTCAATTATAGGACTGTGCATAATTATGCATTGTACAATCCTACTGATCTTTTCCTTTATGTAAGATCAAATCTAGACTATCATGCAAACCTCCCCTGTCTCTAGCCATTCCTCATCTTAAACACTTCATTTCAAGTAGCCTGATTTTCTCACCACTACCAAAGGCAAAGTGCTATTCTGTGCACATCTTTCTGTGTTGAAAACACAACACTAAATTGTTGCTGTATTTTGCAATTTTTTCTCTATATGCAAAGTGGACATATTAACGTCTTTTAGAATTCTCCATAAGTCACATATTATATGTGTACGCTTGCCAGAGACTGTATTGGGGTATTTCTGGGGATAATTGAATTTAGCTAGTGCTATAAAAAACCTACTTCATATCATCTGCAAAAGAATATATTGCAATTGCAAGTAATGAATAAAATATGTGGTGAAATCACTGCACAACCTAGTGTTTTGAATCACATTAAAATATTTAGCACTTATCCTGTGGCAACAAGAGTTCAAAATCTTGTATATATATTAACTATGGTTAATCAGCTTAACAATGGTGCAATTTCTACCGTTTTATTTTCACAGATGAAGACACGGCTATATGCAGAGGTACAGAAGCTTGCTCAAGATACACAGTTAGAAAGCAAAAGAGTTGGAGTTTTAACTTCAACAGTCTAACGCTAGGTTCTTTCTGTGTGTTTAATCAGTCAGCCAAACTGCCTCTTCAGAATCGTGCAAAATGTATGCTCTAAAAAGTAATGTCAATGTATTAGGTGTCAAACAGTAAATGAAATTCCTCAGAATACTACTCTCTGCCATATTAATAATATATTTAATACAACCACCAGAAAAATCAAGCCAAGAAACTCAGCCCTGGAGTTCAGACCAAGCTGGTGGCCAGCCAAGAAATAGACAAAGGAATGTTCAGTTTGGGGAAGTTGGGGTGTGTGCTCACATGGGCAGAGAGTAAGGGGTGATGTGTGGTCAAGGTTTACAGGTTAGGGCATGGATCAAGAGGTCATACCAGGGAAGGGAGTACAGGAAAGAATCCCATCCAAGTAAGAAATCATCAGATGTACTGTTCCATTTTTAAGCTGCCAAAATTAAGAAGGTAGGCGTGAATTTGCACAGGACCGTGGTAAACAGAAATTTCTGGGTCTGGCTTGGGATTTTACATAGCTGCATTATGGGGATATCACAATTTGATTTCTAAGCAAAGATCTCTTGATTTGAGAAGCTTTCCTGGACAGAGAGACTCCTCAAATTCCCAGAGTAGGGCAGGGATAAACGGGAGAGAGACAGCAATTGAGTATCTCTAATAAAGTGTCCCTGGTCCCAGATATTCCATTGTAAGTCTAGAGGTGAATATAGAAAGCTCTGCTCCTTAAAAGCTATGAGAACTTAAGAAAGATAATGACCATTTGTAAGCTAGGATCAGTAAGAGGGTCTGTTTTATATGGATCAATTAAGTGATAAGCATATTTTGAAATATAAATTGAACACAGCATTTTTAGGAATTTATAAACTTTACTTTGATAAGCAAAAACCTAGATAAATATTTGTATTCCTCTCCTCACATTTTAATAAGAATTCAAGCCAGAAAAAGTTAACTATGTTGATAGTCTTAGAGAAAAATTAGGTGTCAGCGTCCTGCAGAATTCTTTCCGTTACGATGAATCTTAACAGTTCATTTCTTAATAAATAGAATATGTTAATCAATTAACTGAGCTAAAGCTATTAATGAATAGAAGGGTAAATTAACTGAAATGTAACGTATTCTTCAATATAAGAAAGACACTGTTATCCTGGGAATCACTTTCTCTTTAAGATGGATATTCTGTCAATTCATAGACACATTAGTCACTGTGCCCTTATATGGCTATATGTGTAAGTTCTTCTAAAATCTCAAGTTAGCAAGTTTCTTTATTCCTAAAAGGTAAATATTAGAACCAGAGTATCTGGGGAAGTCACCACATTGCAATAAATATTGGGTCTCCCAAGCCAATTCTTAACATTTTGTTTTCTTAATAGCTTAAATTGTTTATACACATATGTTTGAACAATTCTTAAATCCAGTAGCTTAACAGAGTTGTATACAGGTGTAGAGGGGTCTCAGGTAGGCAGTTCCATGGAAAATCTGTTAAGTCAGGGCAGCAGAAATAATTCTGCTTATTCTTTGATTGTCAACCATAGTGGGGGATTGTAAAAATAATGGGAGAATTAACATAGAGGCAGCTGCTTATAATTGAGGGGTTGTCAGCTGACCACAAACATTTGTTTCCACTGAAATACTCCTAATGAAGGCGATACATTAATATGTATGTGATTATTGTTTTATAATATCTAAGAAGAGATCAAGAGGGTAATCAAATAATCATGTTACCAAGCAAGCAATGGACTCACTGCGTGATGAACATAGAAGTCAATACCATGGCACCAGCTTTTGAGAAAATAAAAGCTTTATTGAAAGTTGATTGGCAAGGAGACAAGAGGCAACACAAATGTGTCTCCCTGAGCTGGGGGCTGGAGCAAATTTTATAGGCAGAGAGTAATGATCTGATTGGATCTTGCAATGAGAAATGCTGTGAGGCATGCTCAGACTGGATCGTGCCATGAAGTGATGCCAGGGGCTTGATCTGATTGCATGCATTTATCATGACATGTAGTGTCCAGTTATTAATTCAGTCCCCCATTTCTCGGTATGATCACTTAGGTTCCACCCATGCTTGCAGACTCAGTTAACCTGGACATGTTCAGACTGCATCATTTGCATCCTAGGGAATCCATGGCAACTGAAAACTCACCATTTTATTACAAAGGGTTGAGTCAGATTATCCTGGTTGTGTGGTTATTAATCTACCACAGAGTTTTTGAAGATTTAACTTTGAATATCCTGCATCAGAACCGTCGGGAAAACTTGAGAATCATTGCAGAATGTGCAGAATCTTTGCTATTTTAGCCCTGTAATAGTCATGTTTGATTCTTTCTGGGCCTCTGCCAATGCTTTCAGAGAATATTCTTGAGAATCGTCCACTTTGTAGTTACCCATAAATGTGATCTTTGGTGACAGATTGCCTTCACTTCCCCAGGACTTCCAACAGTTGTGAGTGCTTTTGCTTCGCTGTATTATATTTCTTCCTACTCAAAATATAGAGAATGGCTTCTGCTTTCCAGACTGAATCCAAACTGATATGCTGAGGTGATAGAGAAATGCATAGAAATTAAAAATATGACTTCCGTTTTATTATCGCTAAGAACGAATCCTCCTTTTACTTTTATACTGGGTGATCTCCCACCAGAGTGTACCAATATGTGAATTGGTCAAAATAAACCATTAAAGTGTGTCAAAGAACTATTAGAACATCTATTTAAAGATAGTCTCAATTTTTATTAAATTCTAAAAACATAAGTGAATGTCAATATTTATTTGTGTAAGTTGTGAAAAAATACAACAAATACTCCCATAGCCACCAACAACCCTGATAAATAGAACTTCAGCAACATTGCTGATTTTCTCCTCAAATTCATTTTCTCTTTTCTGCTGTTTGCCTTTTTCACAAATTACATATTGGTAACACAACTGAAATTTTTGGTTTTCATTTCTTTATTTCTTTTGCAACTTGCTTTTTATTAACTAACACAATATTTTTAAGATTTAATTTATTTAGCTTCTCTAGTAGCTACAGTTGACCCTTTTTTACTACAGAAAAGTTTGCATTATGAGAATGTAACACAATATCTTATTTTTCTCTCTGTAATTATTATTGCTCATTTTTTGTTTTTGGGGTTTTTTTTTGTTCATGCATTTGTCTCATTCGTTGTGCTAGTACATACAGTGCCACTGTTATAAGCATTCAATATTCATTGTGAAACTACTGGCAAACATAGGTCAATATTTCTATAGAATATTTTCTCATGAGAAGTCTGGCTTGTTGGTTCTTCACATTCTCAGCTTTATTAGATAATGCCAAATTGCTTTTAAAATATTCCCACTAGTGTAAAATCTATCTACACTTTGTTTGTATGAGTTCCCGTTATTCTACATCCTTGCCAAAACTTCATGTTTTGGGACTTATTAATTTTTGCCCATCTGGTGGGTGTAAAATGGTATCTCATTGTGGCTTTAATTGGAATTCCCCTGATTACAAAAGAGGTTAAACTCCTTTTATAGAATTAAGGACTATTCATCAAAATACCCATTTGTGCATATTGCCAACTAGTATGTTTGGTTATTTATCTTTCTCTTAGTAATTTTTGGGAGATTTTCATTTGTTCTGGATAGTAATCCTTTGTTAATTACATAGTTGTTGAACCAGTATGCATTGTATCTCTTTGCACTCTTTATATTTATTGCTACATAGAAATTATTAACTTTTTCGTCTGCTTTTTGTTCTTTTTAAAATTAACCCTTTAATAACATAAAGACAAAATTTTCTCCTGATTTTATTTAAAAATGTTTCATAACTTTGTATTTTGTTTGTATAGAAATTGAATTCACATTATAAATGTCAAAATTGGACAGGGATGTAAAAGAACATGAAAGCTCTTAAAGTACCTATACAAGTAAAAAATTAAGATAATAATTATGAATCCTGGGTCTAAACTTTTCATATTATTGTTTGTTTTGCGATTATAAAGAGAATACATTGAAAATAAAGTTGTAAACAATAATTTTACTTTGAAGTAAAAAAATTACTCATATGGTAATTTTACTGGAATATAGAGCACTTGCAGGTCACTGACATATTCAAAAATATAAATTTTGAATTGTGCAATAATGGAAAACAGTCCTTTGAAACTGAGTTAATGTGCTATATCTTTAGTAGAAAAGTAAAATAGACCTGGTAAAAAGGCACAGCTTTTTATATCTTTTGTATGTTAACTCTTATGAAATATTTTAAAAGCATCCAGACAGAGGCAACAGAAAAAATCTAGATTTATTTATTCCATTTGTTTTTTATGTATTATAATATTTGATCTTCTTACCTCTTTAATTTGACCTGGTTTGTTCAATTACTGCTATATAAACTGGTACTGCACTTTCAGAAATGTAATTTATAAAACATTGTTGTGAAAATGTTTGCTCTTTGTCTTAAAAAATTAAAAATTGAAAGTTTTACTATATTTGCATTCAAATTTCTTGAGATTCAAAACATTTTTATGAGTGTTCTAATATGCATATGCAGCAAAGTCCTAAATTAAGGCAATTTAGGATCTTTTTCCTTATATAAACATTCTATAATATAAAATGATGGTAAACTACTATTATTTCACTTTTTATGAACAAAATGAAAGAGAAAATTTTAGATCTCTCTCTACATTTGATTCTGGAATTCAATGGTCACAAAAAAGCATTAAGAGTTAACTTAGGAAGAATAAAATAAAAATCTAACTCCCTTTAAAGTGTTGTATTTTTATGGCAAGTATCTGGGTTTGTTTTTATAAAGTCTTTTAAAATTAGTTTGATGCAAGCTTTTATAAAATATAACATTGATATTTTGGAAAATAGCGGGGTTTAATTCTAAACTTCATTAAGTTAATATGTATCTGAATGAATTTGGAAAGTAATCTAACTTTTTTTCAGCCACAATTAGTTTTCTAAACTCCTATAGATCACACAGTTGTGTGAAAATCAAATGAAAAAGCATTGTAAACCTTAAGATTTTTATATTCCTATAATATAAGATGTGGAAATGAAACAAAACAATGTTATTATTTAGAAGTCCCAAAGGAAACTTCTAGTGAGTTCATTAAATTTATGTTACATCTATTTTGAAGCTAAATATTATGTTTTTTTGAACTACATATCATAAAATTAGAAGTTTCCCAAGAGAAGTTATAGATGAATTTATGAATTTAGCACTAGTTAGCTAAGAATATAATCTTGTTTTAATATTGCAGGCTTTCAGCCAGGATTATACCTCATACATTGCTTGAATATTTTCCTTAAAGAATATTTTGGAATGGAATTTAGCATTCACTGTATATGCCAGCCCTCAAGCCTCAACTAAGCTCAACTTGAAAAACAATGCTATACACATCACCCCAGCAGAAACTTTCTCACATTAATTATGAGATTCTGATTGGATCCCAGCAATCAACTCATATGGTGCCATATCCTCCACATTATTTGGAGAGTAGGCCATGATATTTATTACTGTTGGTCTGGCAGCTGTGTCTTTAAATTTGAGGTGGTTACAAATGGAAATGGGCCACATACCCCAAACTTACTTTCTTCTATTACTTCATTTTTTCTGGCACTTGTTGCAGTTATGGAATTTATATATTTCATAATACTGTCTCCTTAAGCAAGGATTAGCAGCAGCATTGACGATAAATATGATTGAAAAGAAACACATGATTTTTTCCAGAACAATAGAATGTTCATGGGTAGTGGATATATCCAATTCAAATGAAAGATTTATTAGTCTTCTCTTTTGCTTAGATTTGTTTGGTTCAAAAATAGTTTCAAAGATAAACAAATTATGTAGATTAGTAAGTTCAGGAATAGTGATTACCTTAAATGACAACCAAAAGTTGTATACTAATTTTGATGATTTCATATCAATATTAGTTACTTTAGGATTCATAAAAAGCAAAGGAAATATAAATATACATGTTAACTGTCAGTCTTTTTGTCTTTTGATAAAGGAATTGATTTTCTTTTGATGTGGTTAAGAATAATGTCAACCAAAACTAAATCCATAGGTTTTTATCACATTGAAAAAACCTAGATGTAAATACGAAAAGAAAATAATATGAAGAGAGAAGTACTGAACTTCAGAGCTTGAAGGAAAGACTTCCTACCATGAAGTCTGTTTATAGTAGAATAACTTTTGTCTTTTTCTCTGTTTCTCTATGTATTTATTAGAATCTCGCCCACATTAAACATGTCTACTGAAAGAGATTGTTTGCAAATTAGTGCCCCAAATGTACTTCCTTTTACATATACTTTTGGATAGTCACCCTTTCCTGCACTGACTTTTTCATTGCCATGTGATGTTCTCTTTTTAATGGGACAATAATATATGAAAAGTGTTTGTGTATGAAGCCTACCCTCTTTTGCTACTGAGAACCTGTCCTAAACCATGTAAACAAGCCCAGGGAAGACTCTTAGAGGGTGAAAGGACACTCAGTGACAGGGCCCACCTGTCCCCCCATTTGCTGTCACCTATTCCACCAGTTGGAGAAAAAGGTTAGCTACATGAACTCAGACTTCTGTAGTTCACCATTATCCAGCTGAACTACAGAATCAAAGACAAGTATGTGATGATTGTTTTTGCTACTGAGCATTGGAGGTTTTCTTTTTTAATAAGACAAAATGCAACTAATATAATTATCATCATTGTATTTTCAATAAAAGAGAAACTACAAAAGAAAGCAATCTGTAGCTAGTTTATTAATCTGATCTTTATTCTAACTTTAATTTGTATTTTCTAGAACTGAATTTTGGCAAATTTTTACATTTGCACATTTACACACTATTGGAGTATGGAAGTCTTATATATAACTTTTTATAGAATGACTTGAATACTACAACTAGTTAAATCAAATTTTAAAAAATGGCTCATGTATAATTCTGAATTTAAAGATTTTGAAATTAATTTTTAAAAGTCATCCTAATGCATTTTATGTACTGAAATTCTGTTTATGTTACTATGAAATGGAATCTTTGTTTAGAGCTTTTATCCTTGGATAATCTGTTGTTTGTAGCACTGTACCCAAGACAGAATTTGCATGTGCTTTTAAATGCCCTATGGTGATGCAAGATTTTTCTACATCCCTTTGTCAGACTTGCAACAAGAGTGCCTCATTTAATTGACTCACCGTGCTCAGCCACTTGTGGGAGGGAGCACATGAGTGAGTGAGTGTAGGATCCAGCAGGCCACTTTGGGCACCAGTAGAAGAAAGCTCCATGCGGGCCCTGTGGCGGCACCCAGGAGGGGTGCCTGTGACTCTTGAAGACCCAGACATATTGCAATGCTCTCTTAGCTCCACCATCCATGGACAGTGGTGTGTTATCAGCTTGGTGGGCCCCTTTCCTCGTCTCATGGGGTGACTGCTCTCAACAAGCAAGGGCAAAGGGCCAGTGTGACAGCCTTTTTGGAGTATCTGCCCTGAGTGGGTCCCAAGCTCTTGTCCAGTATCCAAGAGAAATGAGGTCACACAGACACTTGAAGGATGGTGGATGTGGAGAATTGTATTTAGCTATGGAAATGCCTCTCAGCAGAGAGGGGAGCTGGACAGGGGTTGGGATGGGCAGGTATGACTTCCTCTGAAGTCATGCCATTTCTCCTCCAAAGTCCAGCCATCCCTGTGAAGTCAAGTTGCCTCTCTCCAGTCAAGCCACTTTTCTCTCTTCTACTGACTTAGTCTGTGGTCTTTACAGGCACAGGATGTGGGACAAGGTGAGTCATAGGTAGTTTTGGAGAAGGCAACATTTGAGTGGTTAAAAGATGTTATTCAGAAAGAACCAATCAGAAGAGAGTGAGAAAACAGGGATAAAAGTTCTCACTTTAGGTGGCAGGTCTCAGGCTTTTCGGCTCAAAGGTGGGGTTTCGCTGGGGACCCTTCCCTGTCTGCTTAGAATTTCTCTGCCTCCTGCCTCTAGCAATAGGAAAATATATTCATGAAGTACAAGAGCTGCTGCCAACTCTCATGGAGATTCTCAAATGTAGTCTTCTGAAGAAAAAAATAATGCAAGGAGAAACAATCTGAAACAGGCTTTATAGAAATTAATATGTACTCTAAGCCAACAGAGCTGTTTCAGATCATGCCTTCACCTCCAGAAAGTACAAGAATAAGCATCTGAGGGAACAGTGGGCAGAGCAAATGCTGTGGAATTACAAAAGAAATGTTCACAAGACAACCCTGCAGGTAATAAAATAGGTTCTATATAGTGGTATTTATTTTTCCTTAAACTCCACTCACCTATATCTTTAGAATAAATTTGTATGTCTGTTTTATACCAATGTATTTTGTTCAAGTCCATATCAACATGAATTCTAAAAACTAGCTTGACAGCTATTTCTGCTAACTTCCTGAAAAGTAGCTGACTTTTATCTGGAAAACACATAGAATAAACCCAAGTTTCTCTCCTCTAGTCTTCTCGTCTCATTGGCATAGCACTATGTTCAATGTTGTCTTTGGGACCACCTCTCACACTCTCACAGTGACCTCTGTGTCAAGGGGGAACAATTATTGTCCTGAATCCCTACAAATACAACAGAAACAGGGCTA
Organism: Aotus nancymaae; assembly: GCF_030222135.1. Lineage (NCBI taxonomy): Eukaryota > Metazoa > Chordata > Mammalia > Primates > Aotidae > Aotus > Aotus nancymaae. The sequence goes on from NW_026988435.1 coordinate 31,202,262, forward strand.
TGCTTTCTAAGAAAATTTGACAAACTCAAGAAAAAATTGAAGTGAAAAAGAAAAGTAGATTATCACTACTATTATTCACTCTTAAAATCCAGAGTTCTAGGGTGCACCTCACCATCCCTGATTAAAACCTAGTAGCTTTCTATGTTGGAGTGGCCAACTCAGCCTGACCAACAGGAATGCCTTCCTGAAACTCCCTGCTCTTCTTTAATGATAAAAGATTTTATTCTTGTCTCCAAGTTCAAGTTTCATCACATTTTATTCTCCATATTTATATAATTCATGATTAATAATAAAACAATTCCCTTGGAGAATCTCTCCCAGCGGAAAATTGGCTGTATCCAAGGCACAGTAAACAAACATAGTTGTTGAACGTATATTATGCCAAGATTGTGTTTATTATGTTAATGATGCTATAGGTATCTCACCCTCAGTTGTCCTAAGTTTTTGATAACCGGAATGGGGCATCTCCTTTACATGATATTTCCACTAAAGTAAAATCACACATAAAAGTCCTTGTTGCTATGATCTGGTTTTATTCTACTCTCTACTTTGAGTAAATGCAGAGACTAAAACAAAGAAACAAATAAGACTACAAATATATTGCTAAAAATTCATTTTTGGTGCTTATTGTACTTTAAATCTCCATTTGGGAACCCTTTTTTTCAAACAATTTTTAAAAACAATTTTATTGTTTTTAAACAATGGTTTAAAGTTGATCAAGTTATGGTTTATGATCAATAATGGTTTATGATTAAGTTATTTCATGCAACTTTTATTGGTGAACAGAATACTTGACATCGTCTTATAAAGCATCTATGTGGGTTCCTATTTTAGTGTGTTCTACCTTATATGTGCATAATATTAAGCAACTCTTCTCTCAGAATGAAGGTGTAGACTCCCCTAAAGACAACCATTAATACCCCGAAGGCAAAAAAAAAGTTTACCACGTTCCCAGTGGTGGATTTCTAGCCACAAATCCTACTACAAGTTACCCATAATAACTGTAAGCAATTCATAGCAATATTGAAGTAGCCAATAGATTATCAGAAGGCACAGTACTGTGAGTCGTTCTTCTGGAATGCTAAGACAGAAATGTGAAAGATAAATGTAAAAACGAGCTGAGATATTAGGACCCTTCAGGAGAAACAATGGACCTGAGACATCAGGAGCTCTTTTGAAAGATGGCCTATTAAAGTTATCAAAAATCAACCTAACTTCAGGAAAGCCATGCAAGGAGGAGAGGTGGGCTTTAAAATGCCCACGTTAAGTAGCTTCTGGATGAGATCAGTGCATAAGAAATAACTCAATGGCTTACTACCTAGAGGCTTCAGTCCTTCCCTATAGTGAGTGATACGAACTTTGAGGAAAATCATTGTGTTAACTATTTTCGTGCTTACCAATGAGCTCAAAACTGTCTATAAATCTTCTGAGTAGACTGATACCAAGTGTACTTTACAATAGCAATTTGACTGTGAATACCTAGGTGAACCTCAGAAGGCCCTTGGTGCTTACTGCAGGAATCGTCAGATTACAGATGGTATGTAAAGGAATAGGGCTAGATAAAATTTTTAAGGAGGGTCAGCAGATAAGAGAAGAAGACATAGGACTGTACTTTGAGGCACTTCAGAAGTTAGAGGTCAAGGAGAAAAGGAGAAATCACGGAGGAAACTGAAAAAGAAACACCTACTGATGTGGAAATACAATGAAAAGAATGTGGTATACTGAAAACCAAAGGAAAAGGGTATCTTAAGAAGATAGGATAAATCACCTGTGTCAAATGTCACCTGATACTATAAAATAGAATATTGCCAGAAAGAGGGTGATGTAAGAGGTAATTATTTTTGGCTGGTCCTGTTCTGATTGGCTAATACCCATGCCACACCCTAAAAGGCAACATTAGTCCAACTTTTCTGGAATTTAGTTGAGCAGTGCACAGGGGAGTTAGAGTTGGTTTTAAGCATACTCTACCTTATCTCAAAAATGTCATGTTGGCAAGATCTTCAATGGCAAGAGTACGTGGAGACAGTGGATGAATGACCAGGAAGGGAAAGAAAAAAAGAAATAGGGCAAGGGACAGTTTGCCTTCTACATACATCAGTATTTCATTCCTTTATAAGAAAGGACCAAAGGAAATGGAATAGTTTTTCTCCATTTTTGCTATTCTTAAAGACTAAGAATTAAATTCCTTGTTAAAACTAAACTATATCAAAAGAGAAATACATAGAGAATAATAAATATTTGAGGAACTCATAGATATTGAGACTTATTAATCACCCTAAATATCTAAGGACAATAGAGAATAATAAATATTTGAGGAACTCATAGATATTGAGACTTATTAATCACCCTAAATATCTAAGGACAATACATAATTGTGGTTTTATGACTGATTAAATTTCAGTGTGATTGCTTCAGAATAGGTTGTGTGTGTGTGTGTGTGCATGTGTGTGTGTTTAACTATATGCTACATTTGGTGAACAGTCATTTCCCATTCTTCATATGGCACACTGCACTTTCTTTAATGACACATCTGGGCTGGGAAATGTCTCGATGAATAGAAGGTACAATTCCAGTCATTTAATACACCCTACTGCCAGTCAGTGCATGTTGCTTTTTGCTATTGACTTAAAAATTTCCTTTTGTTTTATCAACAACTTCACCTCCACTAAAAACTGGTTGTCAAGAATGACTACACCTGGCATTTTATTCATAAGGAAATTTCACATTACATCATAGTACTTGGAAAAAGAATGTGGAAAGTTGATGTCCTCTCAAATTCTTATGTTTTGCTTCACTTTTTTACAAGAAAGATATTATTAACAAATATTTACATGATTGACACTGGCAGTCAGAATGTAAGAAGCTACGCATCCAGCATACCTCAGCTGTGTAGCCATCAATCAAAATATTCTTTCAACCTGAAAAAAAAAAGCAGGGGTAACAATTTGGTTATATGGTAGTTATCTTCATGACCAAGCCAACTCATGGTAATAGACTATTCTATTCTATTAGTTTCTAATCCAACATGAGGCTGTAAGTGATCAAAATCATGTTATGTTTTTACATATACAATAAATCCCATTTTTTCAGAGCTAACTCGCTCATAATTGGTATTATCTAGACAAGAGCTAAGATGAGAACTTATCTCTACAATTTTTTTTTTTTTAATTAGCTAGGCATGGTGGTATCCCCTGTGGTCTGAACCACTCTGAAGGTTAAGGTGGGAGAATCTTTTGAGCCCAGGAGATTTAGAATGCAGTAAGCCATGATCGATCACACCACTGCACTCTAGCCTGGGCAACAGAGTGAGACTCTGTCTTAAAAAAAAGCAGACTCCCCATTAATAGTGCAAACAACATTTAAGGGGTGAGGTGTCGGTATCTATTCTGTGTATAATAGAAAACTTATTTGTTCAAAAATTTTAGTTGTGACCAAATGCAAGATGCTTAAGTCTTCCAGCAAATACTGACTGTAACATGATCTAAATAAAATTTATTTATTTATTGAGACAGAGTCTCACTTTGTCACTCAGGCTGGATTGCAATGGCACAATCAACTGGCTCACTGCAACCTCCACCTCTCAGGCTCAAGCTATTCTCTTGCCTCAGTCTCCTAAAGAGCTGGAATTACAGGCATGTGCCACCAGTGCCTGGCTCTAATTTTTGTATTTTCAGTAGAGACAGGGTTTTGCCATGCTGGCCAAGCTGATCTTAAACTCCTGACCTCAAATGATCCATCTGCCTTGGTCTCCCAAAGTGTTGAGATTACAGGCATGAGCCACTGCACCCGGTCAAGAATAAAATTTAAAGAGCAAATAAAAACCAAACTGTTGTGATTATACAGGTTATCATGAGTAATATTTGAGGCACACTTTCTAGAAAGAAATCAATAGCATCAATAGAGAAATAGATTCTTTGTAATTTAATCTAATTATTCAGATAACTTTATTACACATTTGTAAAACACTGAGAAGCAATAGGAATTGGCTGAAGACACTGACTTGGAAGTAGGAAGCTTGGCTTCAACACTAAATATTTTCTGGATTATTTTTAACCTTGATAAAGTACTCTTCACATCTCTAGGCCTTTTCTTAGCATATCAATTATATTTTGTTATTTAATAATTGTGTGTTTTTCAAGAACCTGTAATATTTTTATTAAAATTACACATGACTAAACTTCATGTAGATGTATTCTTTATGACATTTCTGTCCTTTACCTAATTTTATTTGCCTATAAAACATTGTTAGTATTATTGCTTAAAATACCTATCTTTTAGATCAATTAAAAATAAGAAAATAATATGGTTTTTATTCTACTTTCATTTACCCTTCCAACACCTTTTTTATGTAGATCTAAGTTTCTGACATAAATTATTGTTTTCTGCCTGAAAATTTCTTTAAATGTTTCCTGAGGACAGGTCTGCTGAAAAATATTTCCTCCATTTTTATTTCCCTAGAATAGCCTTTACTTATCTTTACTTTTGGAAAATAATTTTGCTAGATATATTTTTCTCTGTTTAGTTCTTTGCATGGTTTTTGACCAAAAAAAATAAGCTGCAATTTTTATTTTAATTTCTTCATACGTAAGGTGGATTTCTCCACACCTCTTCTCCCTCTTTTTGTTTCTCATTTTCTTTTTTTTTCATTTGAATAAGAAATGTACAGGAATAATTTTTGTGGTTATTAATCTTGTTTAATATTCTTTAAGCTTCCTAGAACTATTTTTGTGTTGATTATTAATTTTGGAAAGTTGTCAGGCATTAATGCTTCAAACAACTATTCTCATATTCCCTGGTATTCCAGTTGTGTACACGATATGTTTTTTGATATTATTGTACTGTTTGGGACTCTTATTTTGTTGTTGTTTCATTCATTCTCTTCCATTTTCTCTTTCCTGTTTGCCTTTCAGTTTGGGAAGTTTTTTTTTGACCTGCCATCATGTTTGACCTATCAATTAAAACTATTTTTTTTTATTCCCAGCATTTATAGTTTATCACTCTTCGAATCTCTCTCTCTCTCTGCTTATATTATGCATCTGTGCTTGTTTGTCTACTTTTTCCAATAGTCTTCAGAAAGTCATGATAGTGATTTAAAAATCACTGTCTGAAAACTGACAATGCCAGTATCTGAATCTTGGTCTAATGATTGTTTTGTCTATTTTCTCTCTTTATTATGGTTTTAAATATATATATATATTTATATATATATTATATACATAATTTTATATATTATATATAATTTTATATTTTTATATATAATGTTATACATTTATATATTATATATTTTTTTATATATGTATTTATATATATTTTATATAAATATCTATAAAATATATAAATTTTATATATTATAAATATATATATTTTATATATTTTAAATATATATTCATATAAATATATATTTTATATATATATATTATATATATATATATCTTACCTTTCAGTATGACTTGTGTGTTTTTCTTGTTGTGGTTGTGGCTGTTATGATGTTGAAAGCCATATATGCTGTATTGGATGATACTAAATGAGCTTAACTAGGCCTTTATTGTGAGAGTTACATTAATCTGACTAGATGTCCATTTGTGTTTAATACTTGTTGTATCTATTGGTTCCAGTGGCTTCAGATTTTCCCTTTTGACCTTGAGCTTCTCTATGTATCTCTTTCAGAGAGATTCTCTATTTTTTAGCCCTTTACAGCATGTTGGGGCAGACCTTCAATGCTGTGGCAGTTTATAACTGGCCTAGCTATGTATCACTTTCCACTAGCACTGACCTCAATATCAGCCAAAGTTAAGAGCATAGAACTTTCTCTGGTGTTTCCTGGGCATTCACACAACTTTGTTCTTGGCATAGACTTCTAGTTTCCCAGAAATATGTCACAGATTTTAAAGTTTCCTGTAGTCATCCTTTTCTTTCAAGGTTTTTGGTCAACCTTTTTATTACCATCTGGTATTATTCCTCAGGCAGTCATATTGTTAAACAATTGCTGCTAATTGTTTTCAGCAATCACCCAGGGACTGGGCTTTTCTTACTGGATGAACTCTATTGAATGAGCTTTTCTTTCCCTATATCTATGGAGTGAGTTCTTTTAATATTGAATGAGCTCTTGTCATCATTAAGTAAAATAATCACAAGTCCTGTGAATGGAGTTCTTCAGGGATTTGCCAGGTCAAATAATGACACTTATCTGATGACTGGGCTTTCTGACAAACTCCATTCCTACTATACCTATCCCCGTAGCTGTTAAGTTGCAGTTCTTCACAACTACCATGGTTTAAAAGCTGTTGGTTTTCAAGACCACAACAGAGCTGGCAAGTGGAGAATGAAAATAAAGCATGTTAAAAAAAAAAAAAAAGAAAAGAAAATGTTCTTATCAAATTTTAACCATTTTGCTTGAATAAATATTCCTTGGATAGCCTCTAGTTGAAAGTTCCTTGGATAGTATAAGCCTCTAGTTGAAATTTTGGCTATTTTGGCCAATGTTCTCACATTGTTTTTGTGGAGGATTTTATTTTTGGAGTTTCTATCTACACCATTCCAAAAGTCTCACTCTGTGTTGTTCTATAAATCAGTAGTCACATTGCTATAAAGGAATGCCTCAGACTGAGCAATTTATAAAGAAAAGAGTTTCAATTGGCTCATTGGTTAGCAGGTTGTACAGGAAGCAAGGCTGGGGAGGCCTCAGGAAACCTACAATCATGGCAGAAAGTGAAGTGTAAGCAGTCGTGTCTTATACGGCCAGAGGAAGAGGAAGAGAGGCAGGGGAAGGTGTCACACACTTGTAAACAATCAAATCTCATAAGCACTCATTCACTATCATTCACTATCATTAGAGCAGCACTAGGGGGAAATTCACTCCCATGATTTAATCACCTCTCACCTGATTACATACTCAACTTTGGGGATTATAATTTGGTGTGAGATTTTACATAGCCTCCCAAAAAGCCATCTAAATAATAAGCTGATAACTTTTACCGGAGGCAATACAAATACTAAATTTAAATAAAATATGTGTCATGCTTACAGAACTTTGTCTCTAAACATCATATTGTAAACATCATGTTATTTATGTAATTGTGTATAAGAATTTTGGAATAGAAACAATATTATTTTTATAGCAGTAAGTACAATGGTTTGTGACAGTTTTCTGTGTTGCTTTAGCTTTTCATAAATTTCTTTTTGCCATTGTCTACAATACCCATTCCCTAAGACATCCTTGATAAACAAATCTATACACTGAAAATATATTCTGGAAAATATAAACACATCAAATTGTCAGAGGGTGAAGCTCAAAATTTGGGTTCGGCCTGGAAGGCCACATGGGTTTTTGGCACAGAAAGGAATTCAAGGGGGAGCCAACAATAAACTGAAAGCAAGTTTATTATGAAAGTAAAGCAATAAAAGGTTGGCTGTACCATAGACTAAGCAGCCCCAAAGGCTGCTAGTTGGCTGTTTTATGGCTATTTCTTGATTATATGCTAAACAAGGAGTGGATTATTCATAAGTTTTCCAGGAAAGGGGCTAAGGCTGCCAGAACCAAGGGTTCCTCCACTTTCAAACCATATAGGGTAAATTTTGAACAATGCTGTTGCATTTGTAAACTGTCCCGGCTCTGGTGGAAGTGTCTTTTAGCATGCTAATGTATTAAAATTAGCGTATAACGAGCAGGTAGCACAGTCAAAGGTCACTTTCCTCTTCATCTTTGTTTTGGTGGATTTTGGCTGGCTTCTTTAAAGAATCCTTTTATTTGTCGGACCTTTGTGACCTGTACCTTGCAAGATCAGCCCTACCTAGAACTCCTACCTCAAAGTTATGAAATGGCAAATGTCCCTTAATAAGTTGTATGTAATTAGAAAGGCAATGCTACTAAGTACCAAGTGACTGCTTTTTAGCAGATAACCTTCACAATATGTACATTGAATAAATGTTCAAGTATTAGCTTTTTAATACTTGCAAAATATGTGCTTACTTTTAATTAAAGAAGAAGAAATAAGTCATTCTTTGATGTCGAATAGCTGATGCAAAGCCTGTGATACAATTTCAAACACTGTGTTAGATGATGTGTGAAACATACAACAATGCTTTTTTTTTCCCTGAAAGATGAATCCCAGCCTTGTATTAGTGATTCACAAAACTTCAAGCCCCTTAATCATTTGGTATCTTCCCAGACACAGGACTTAACTCCATTCAGAATCCTAACTGTAGTACATATAAAATCTGTTAGAAGGTAGATAAATTCACCACACAGAGATTATGACATTTAATGAAATTAGCAAGTGAGGAAATACTTATTTAAAGGGTATGCTAAGGCCATTACTTCATATCTTAGGTTGTTATGGAAATTTCTAAAGAAGTTAATTCTGATAGATTTACCAGAAAGCTTATCATATCATGTGATCATAGTCTCCTGAGAATTATCTAATTTTTGAAAACATTGCTTGATCATATATCCCTAATTTCTAGAATCCCAAGTGGAGGGAGGTATAAAGGCAGATGTTTCCTTAAAAAGCAAATTCAAAAATAAAAGAGTAATTGCAAAAGGATTCCTTGGCATTTGTCTTGAGAATTTTCTTTAGAATAACACTCTTCTTTGAGTCAATGCATGGAATTTCCTTCCAATGTAGGGAAAAATCTGAAAAATGAGAGAGACCATTGTAATTTTTAAAATAACTGGGTTGTAGTATGTGGGTGTTAATTAATTATTTGCTTTTACACCTGGTGAGTCACCTCTTATTCAGGAATAAAAAGTTCATAAAACTTTCTCATCAGTGCTAATTTGTTACTGAGAAATAACTTGATGTAAAGTGGATAAATATAATTTGAATTTTGTTATATCCCACCTACAAAGATAATAAGACTACAAATGTGATGCTTCTCCTTTATTTCTAGCTGTTGTAATTTTTTTCAAAATTTTCGACAAATAAATATGTTTTAATTTTCTATTGCTTTAAAAAAATCAATCCAAAAGGATTAGTCTGGCTTAGTCATATAAATACCACCTTCATTCCAGCAACTTGTAGGTGCAGCAGTAAGACCCACTACAGGCTTAGGAATGCTATGACCTAGTCATTTAATATACATTTTGGACAATCACAAAGAGGTGGCATTTACCTTTACAAGACCATCAATTGGACATAGAGAAAAAGCTATAAAATAAACATCTTTCCTTTCTTTATATTTTTTCTTTTCTTTTTTTCTTTTTTTTTTTTTTTTTGGAAGGAGTTTTACTCTTTTTGCCCAGGCTGGAGGGCAATGATGCGATCTCAGCTCACTGCAACCTCTGCCTCCCAGGTTCAAGTGATTCTCCTGCCTCAACCTCCTGAGTAGCTGGGATTACAGGCATGTACCAACACATCTGGATAATTTTGTATTTTTAGTAGAAACAGGGTTTCACCATGTTGATCAGGCCGGTCTCAAACTAGTGACCTCAAGTGATCCACCTGCCTCGGCCTCCTAAAGTTCGGGGATTACAGGTGTGAGCCATCACACCCAGCAATAAACAGCTTTTCATTGTTTTTTACTTGACGGTGTTTTTTTTTTTTTTTTTTTTTCCCAAAATTCTCCAGGGATATAATTTCTGATTGAGTAATCATGTTTTTCTTCATGTCTGTGTCACCAGGGGCTCCAGTGAATCCATGCTGGAGCTTCAGTTTGCTCTCCTGGGCTTGTCTTTAGTCATAAAGTAACCTGAGTAGATTATGGAGGCAGAACATGGTCCTGATGTTGGCTTTCTCTGCCTCTTGTCTGTACAAATAATGTCTCTCCTGTGTAAGCAGTTTAGCACACATGTAGCTTCTATTCTATTGCTTCACTCAAGTTGCAAGTTGCAGCACTTTGTATGTGAGTGTGTGTGTGAGTACCTTGATGAGGCTGAGGAAAAAGAGGAGAGGCATGCTCTTCTGAAATTTTCAAAAGAAAGAAGACATCCTAACGGAAAAGGCAGGATTAATAAATCCTTCATGATTTTAATAGCCTATTGCTTTTAAAAATTAATCCAAAAGGATTCAACTGGCTCAATTTTATGAATACCACCCTCATTCCAGCAACTTTTAGGTGTAGCAGTAAGACCCACTACAGGCATAACGCTAAGAAAGAAGTTATCCTAGTGGGAAAGGAAGGATTCATAGGCTACCTTGTGAACAGGTGACTATTTGGATTTCCTTCAAAAGGTAAAAATCGGGAACTCACGGTTTAGAGTCTGGCTTCAAACTATTTCCCTTTTAGATAAGTGTAAGTCACAAATTCATAAAAATATGACAATAGACCACAGTTACGCAATTTTCACATATGTATCCCTCCTTCAAATAGATTGTAATTAACCTTTTAGCTCTTCTTTCTCTGACCACATAGAGATAACAATATTTTATTTTACCATTATCTACCAGCAGTTCAATATTTCCATTGTCCTGTAGGTCTGTTACCATCCCACCACCCCCATCACTTGCTCCTTTCTACCGCTACAGCTGAGACTGCTGCTAGCCTTTCTCACCTGGAGCAATAACTCACATTTGGTGGCCTCCCAATGCTCTTCCCTGGCCCACCATTTGTCAGCCAGTTTCCCTTACTAGGAGAATTGGGCAGACCTCATTGGAGAGAGCTAGAACAGCAGAGAAAAATCCTTTTGAATAAAATTAGACAATTGATTCTGTTTCTTTAAGTCTTTTGGAGTACTTTGCTTTCTTCTTTCTTCTACAGATGCCTAGGGGAGAGGAAAAAAAAAGGAAAGCCCAAAAGAAATCTCTGGGAAATTGGACAATACAGGAAATATGTGTCATTTTTAAACTCAATTTTACATCAGACCAAGTGTTGGTAGTGACACATCCTACGAATAAAACCATCCAGACAAGTCCTCGCAAGCCAGTAGTGTGTTTTTTTATTTCTGTGGTGACCTCACTTAGAGGAGATTCCCCTGGTTTGGTGGATATTATTGAAAATGAACAGGGGATATTTAGGTACCCTAGGAAGTGAAATCAAAAACTTTCTGATGAAACTGTTTTGAATTTTTTGTGCCTAAATTTTTAACTAATTTTTTTCTCCCATGATTAACTTGAAGAATCCTGTTCCTTTTATATCAGTTAGTGTTATGAAGGCATCACGTTCACTGGGGTAGGGGAAGGGGTTATTGTCATTGTCTTACGTGTTGGGGAATGGGAGTGCTCCCAGGGGGCATAAGAGTTCAGAGATATTGCCAAAAATAGAAATTATATTTAATAACACAAAAGGTATTATTCTCTAAAATAAAAAATTAAGAGATAGACTATATGTGTATAATTATATTAATTCATATTTTATAAACTAGCTTAGCAGTTCTATTTTTTAATTGAGTCAATGACATTTTAAAACTCTTAGTAAAAAAACAATGTTTTTGAATTATGAGCAGTTTCTAGGTGTGAGGATTTGATTTTAATTTACTCACTAATCAATATTTATGAAGTTAGAAACATTGAAAGAAAAGTGTGAAAATAATTAGACTAACAAAAGCTTAAACATCAAACAAAAGTTAAAATAATGAAGTTATTTCTGACAACTACATGAAAAACATACAACGGCTGAATTATGTAACTTATGAACATTTTAATTTATTTAGTGATTCTTATGACATGTTGATTGCCTACATATTTGTGATGTAACAACCACATTTACTCACTACTTTAAAATCATATTAATTTAATGTTTTTATAATTTTTCATAGAAAGAATGCTAAAATACTACTTTAATCAGATCCTTCTCTTATACAGATAAGATGGCACATTTTTAATAAAAATCGCTCATTAAATCATTTTTTCCACACACAAAAAACAATAGCAAATACCCCAATTATAAAGCAAAAAAGTATTCTGAGATCTTTCCCCATTTAGAAGTCTACTATTCTGAATTGACTAAAACAAAAACAATGACTTTACCTAGTTGAACCCACTCCCCCCTTTAAAACTGAAATGTGTTAAGAGAGTGGTGAATAAAAATAACCAAGCTGACAGATTACATCATCTAATTTATACCCACACAACCACTAGCTCCTTTATTTCAAATAAAGCTCCTTTGAGTCTTGATGATAGAGTCACATAATCTCAGATCTACATGGCATTCCCATTTATGGTGTTTCTCCACCAGGAAAAATTGGGGAAACTCAAAGTTCCCAGGATTATGCTTGGAAGAGCTTAGAGATGAAACCCGCACTGCCTAGGAGGAGTGGAACGTGAATGGAGATGAGGCTGTAGACCTAGACAGGGGTCCGACCTAAGGACCCGGGGTGTCAGGCAAAGATTCTATCCTGCAGAAACTGAAAATCAGCAAAGAATTTTACCCAGAAAAGAAACCCAGTAACATCTGCCTTTTATAAACCTCATTCCAAGCAAGACTGACATACATTAATACCTTTAATAGACTATTTATTCAAAGAAATTGTTTAGAAAATTTAAAATTCCTTTAAAACCAGAAAATTTTTACAAAGTTCCCTACCTTCCCTCCTTCCTTCCCTCCTTCCTTCCTTTCTTCCTTCCTTCCTTCTCTCTCTCGTTCTTTTCCCCTCCCTCCCTCCCTCTCTCTCTCTGTCCCTTTCTTTCTTGCTTGCTTTCTTGCTATCAAAGGAGTTAGGTAGGGAGAAATCTACAAGTGTATTCCTGGAAAAATGATCATGGTGTTCCTTGCATGTTCCAGGAATAGCATGAGGACACCAGCATGGTTACGTCTTCTATCCAGTCATATTCAGCTGTACTTAGACATCTTTTAGTACGTAAGAGCTGAGTTAGATGAGAGTTGATAACGAGAGAGAAGAACAAAGGTAACACAAGAAATTTATTTTAACAATTGTCCATGGAATTGAGGCTGGATGCAAAGAGAAAAGAGGATACTGAAGTAATATGAGAAGGCGAAAAGACTGTGGAATCAATAGATCACAGATAACAATAGGGTTGAAAAAGTCTTAAAGTTGCGTCATAAGAGGAAATGTCTGAAAAATACAGAAGAGAGCCAGATATGTAAAACTGGGATAATGATGAAGTTGTAGCATTGGTATCTTGGTGCCAAGGCCTAGGTCAGTACCATCCAATAGAAATATAATGTGAGACACACATGTAATTAAACATTTTTAGTACCTTTGGAAAAAAGTAAAAGGAAAAACTATATAGCTGAAATATTATCATTACAATTTGCAATCAGAATAAACTTAATAAGGTGTTTCATATTATTAATATTACTATTCATTTCAATTATTCATTATTACTTTGGAAGCCAGTGTGCATTTTATACTGACAGCACATCTCCATTCTCATAGACCAATAGGCACATGTGGCTAAAAATGGCTAACATACTGAACAGTGAGGTCTGGATATGATCGTGGAAATGGGTGGTTGAATTTGGGTACCGAAGGAAAAAACAAACAGAATTTGGAGGCAAACTCGTTGAAATGATCATTTTTGTGGCTACTTGGATCACCAAGAATTAAGAGTTGTGGAGAGAGACAAGCGGGTCGGTGAGCCATGGACTAAATTGCTGAGAAACTCAAAAGAACAACCTTGGTGGATGGCAGTGCCCTAAGGGGTGTTGAACTCGTGTCACCTGGTAAAATAAGATTCAAGGTTGGGAGACTTTAGTGAACAAAAAGAGAAAGGTCTGAACGTAGAAATGAGGAGCAGAGAACACCTACATCGACTCCCCAGACCGACCAAGTCTCTGCAAGAGGAAGAAGCCACGAGTTTGAGGTCTGTAGCGAAAACGCTGGGAACAGGATTCCTGCACCTCAAAAGGTAAAGAGGTTATTAGCCGGAGAGGAGTGAGGGAAGAGAAAGGAATGGGACACATGCAGAAAGTTATAATGACAAGAGTGTGAAGGTAAGGATGACTTGGGAATTGAAAACAATAAAATTGAGTCTGGAAGACAGGGCCGGAGGGTTTTGGTGAAACCCTCCGTGTGGGGGTTGGGCATAAGAAGGCATAGCCAACTCACACTTCTTTTTCTTAATTAACTTTATCAAGGTGTAATCAATATACGATACAATTTATTCATTTGAATGTACAATTCAATGGGTTTTGTATATTCACCAAATTGTGCAACCATTATCACAATCTAATTTTTGAACATTTTAATCACTGGAAAAGAAACCTTCGACTGATTTACAGTCACTTCCCATGGCCCTTCCCAGTCTCCCCTTTTTCAACCATGAGCAATCCTAACCTATCCTTTGCTCCTATGGATTTGCCCTTTCTGGGCACATCTTATTAAATGGAATCACACAGCATTAGCAATTTGTATTGGCTTCTTTCACTTAGCATCACGTTTTCAAGGATTGTAGCATGTATCAGAAGTTCATTTTTTAATTACCAAATAAAAATCAATTTTATGTATGTAATATATTTTCATTTTCCATTGACAGATTCAAGTTGTTTCCTGAATAGCCCTTTTGCATATTATGAAACATTGTGCAATGGACATTCGTACACAGATTTTCATGTGGATTTAAGGTTTTAATTTTGTGTGTTGGGGGACATATAGCTAGGAGTGGAATTGCTGGGCCATATGGTAACTCCGTGCTAAACAATCTGCAGAACTGCCACTCTGCACTCCAATGTGACCACTCATTTTTCATTCCCATCAGCAATATATGAGAGGGTCTAGCACTCCCTCCTTCCCGACACCTGTTAAAGAAGGCACAAATACCCAGAAAGCCACGTCTTAACTCATGCTGTGGCTCCCCTCACGATCAGTGAAATTGACAGCCTAGGCATGATCTTCACCGCAATGCCTGAGTTTACGCCTGATCCTTACGGGAAAGAAGAGGACTGATGTCAAGTGTAAGAGCTCATCTTATCTCCTATGAATGAGGGTGAGACTTCAGAGCAGCCCCTTGTGACACAGCAGATGCCCATCCCACTTTCAAAGCCAATTAATATGGGTCAGGTAAAACAGGTTTGTAATAAATAAACACTTCAATTATCTACAGTAACTTTGCGAAGACAGATATGTCTAATCCTGCTTTACAGAAGAGGAATATGGAGTTTAAGATGTTTTGAGCAATTTGCCTATTGTCAACTGATTCTAAGCACTGGTTAATTCTATGATTATTTGTACACTGAAAATCAGCACGAACATCATCCTGAAAGCAGGGTTGTAGTTTATAAGACCTGAATAGCCCTCAACAGCTTTACCCACTTTTCTAAGCATTGTGGTTTTAATTGTCACAGGCAAGTGGAAAATGTGGAAAAGCATTCCGTTAAGGTATTGCTAAGTGCTATTCAGTAAGGATGACTTAAATAATGGGAATAAGATAAATTTATCATTTCAAATGACTTCTTTTGGTAAGCGATTATTTAATGCGGTTTTACATTATGACATAAGAAAGAGAATTGTATGATTAATAACAAAAATAAGTGGGAAAATGATTTCCAAATTGTGATTCATCTTTCTTCAAAAGGCTATAAATTAAAATAGTGTAGAATCCTTATCTAATATTAATCTTTACTTTTAAGGTAAACTATGTCGTTCTCAATGTATAAAAAGAGCTCTAAATATGAAAAATGTTAATTCTATGTGCATTATGTTTCGTACATCTTGGAAATAAGGTTGTTTCATTTTCATTGAAAAGGAGCTATTCAAAACATTAGAAATAATTTAAATAACTTAAAATAACATACTGAACATGTAAATAATGCACATTGATACAATATACAAAGCTGCTACACGTTATAATGTAGAATTATATTAAATGACAGGAAAGTTGTAGAATTTTTTTTTTTTTTTTTTTTTTTTTTGGAGACGGAGTTTCGCTCTTGTTACCCAGGCTGGAGTGCAATGGCACGATCTCGGCTCACCGCAACCTCCACCTCCTGGGTTCAGGCGATTCTCCTGCCTCAGCCTCCTGAGTAGTTGGGATGACAGGCACGCGCCACCATGCCCAGCTAATTTTTTGTATTTTTAGTAGAGGCGGGGTTTCACCATGTTGACCAGGATGGTCTCGATCTCTTGACCTCGTGATCCACCCGCCTCGGCCTCCCAAAGTGCTGGGGTTACAGGCTACACAATGTCTTATTCTAAGTTTGAGAAAGACAAATTGTGATAAATAGAGGCATCTTGATCTAAAATACATCTTAACAAAAATGCACCAACATGCTTACAATAGTTCTCTTTGAATATTGGGATGAAGGTTGCTTAGTATTTTCTTTCTTTTTGTAACTCAGTAATTCCTGTTTTCAACAATAAAGTAGATATTACTTTTGTGGTGATAAAATAATTTTTAAAAGAGCTGAGATCCCAAATGTTACCTCGCGTTAGTCATTAGTTTCTGTTTGTTCTGTTGCAACAACGATATTTTGCTTTGTATAGTTAAGATGTAGGAGGCAGTTGCCATTTGTAAAAAATATCTTCTTGACCTGTATCAATGTTTAATGAGTAAAATTAAATAGAAAATCGGAATTGAGAAAATGTATTTTTTTATTTTACAAAAATATAGAATGTAGTTTTTAAATGAATGATATATCTTTAGTTCATGGATATAATACAAAATTAATACAAAATGACTTATTTTTATCTCCGATTCGGTTTGTAAAAAATAAATTGCACCACAGCTTTATATAAAGAGCGATATACTTCTTTCTCTTGAAGAAAAGTGCGCGGTGACACACTTTTGTGATCCAAGCCTGCCCCCTGGTGGTCAGCTGGTCATCGTGAGAATGCAGACTATGAGGCGGGAAGCGCCCTCTTAAAGCATCTCAGAAGTAACCTCGAAATGAAAACGTGGCATTGCTGGAGGTACACTTCCCTTCAATGCCCTAGGTATCTCCATTAGTGTCTCAACAACATCATGTGTGAGAAAGATACTATTACAAAGTTATAAAATAAAAAAGTTATTTTCATGCTATCTTGGAATGCACACAATTATGTTGAGACAGACTGATGGAGAGGCGTAAGAATGATATAATGGAATTTGGGGACTTGGGAAACAAGAGTGGGAGGGGGTGAGGGATAAAAGACTACACATGGGGTATAGTGCACACTGCTTGGGTAACAGGTGCACCAAAATCTCAGAAATCTTCACTGAATAACTTATACATGTAACCAAAAACTACCTTACCCTCCAAAACCATGAAAATAAAAATTAAAACTAAAAAATAATAACTTTAGCTATAGCAGGAGTGTACAAACAGAAATGACAGGGTTAATTCTCAACACAGTCATCTGCTCCTTCCTAAAGGAAAAAAAATAACACAGACTTGGCAAATTTGAAGGAGGATCTCTAACAGGAAATAATCTGATGAAATTTATTCACCAGGTGCTAAGAAACTTGTATTTAAGCATCCATGAACAGGTCATGAACACTAAGTGAAATATACAAAGTAGCAGTATATTTCTAATATTAATCTAGACTTTTTTGTCTCTAATTCTGAGAGAAATAGTGATTAGGAGAATTCAAAAAGGAAACATGAAGAGAGCTTAGACAGTCAGAGCAGTTTTGCCAGAAAGCAGTGACACAGTCTTCAGTCCCTTTCTTTGGGGAAAGTATAGTCACCAATGCTACCTGTTATTTTGTTAAAACAAGATCTCACTTTTCTTCCTCTATAAAAGGCAGTGCTGATACTGGCATCAAAATGAAGCCATAAGTACATTTGGTAAAATGTGGTGCTTTCAGGGTCTCCATTTAGGTGATTCAAAATTAGACTCAACAATAACACCACCACCCTAAGAGGACAAAAGTAGGACTATCTAGCCCACACTGATGTCACTGACTGTCTTTTATAGTGGCTTTAAATGTACATGTGACTGTCAACATTCATCATCTAATTTTATTTTTTTCTTAGATATTGAAACCAGAGTCTCAAATTTCACATTTGCATTACAAATTTATTCAACCACTATTACTATTACTTAAAAAAAATTTACCAGAGGAAACTTGATGTCGGGTGAGACTGTTAATCATTAAGATTGGATTTGGGACATTTAAAAGTCTTTAATGAAAGGTCTGTGTGTTCATAATATATCAAAAATCTGGAGAAGCAAGGTCTGAAGTTACAACATCAGAAAACCAGAACTAGAATCATGAGAAAAGCTCCATGAAACTTTTCCTTCATTGTCTTGAGAATTTTAGCACTTGTAGTTGTTGAAATGCCACGCTTTGGCAGGCCAAGGTGGGCAAATCACTTGCACCCAGGAGTTCGAGAGTAGCCCGGGGAACATGGTGAAATCTTCTCTCTACCAAAAATAGAAAAGCAATTAGCCAGGTGGGGTGGTGCGCGTCTGTGGTCCCAACTACTTGGGAGGCTGAGGTGGAAGGATCGCTTGAGCCTGGGATGTCGAGGCTGCAGTGAGCCAAGATGGCACCACCGCACTCCAGCCTGGGCCACCAGAGTGAGACCTGTCTCAAAAAAAAAAAAAAAAAGTAAAATGCCATATAACTACTGCCTATATCCAGGAGCCTTATTAATGAGAACAACAAAATATTTTATCTGTTCACTACAGCTCACACACAGGATCTTTATAAATTAGACATTGTGTTAAAAAAGAGACCAAACTAACACTTTATGTAAAATCAAGTGGTGTGTAGGATATGAACGGATTTTAACATTGATAGCAATGAAAATAAGAAGCGATTCAATGAATGTTAGGATTAAAAGGAATATAAGTTGTCCAGCCCTCATTCTTTAATTTACGTATAAATAAATAGGCCCCTCAACATGTGGACAATTTCCAGTCATGTCGACAGACACAGAGATAAAAATGAAATGAACATTCAGATATAACCCCTCCTTCTCCTGCACCCATTCTGTCCTCAGCTCCTTCTTCTATCTGCGCACCAAACCTATCCTTTCTATAGGTCATAGGTGTCTTGATTTCTTTCCCCTCCTTTACCTTGTACCATATTCTTCTCCATCAGCATTGAAAAATATTCAAGTCTCTGTATCTAAAACAAAAATGAAATGGTCTCCCCCTCCAGCACACACATACCCTTTTCCAGGCACTGCCTTGCCTTCCTGACCTCTTCGCTGCCAAATATCTTGGAAAAAAAGTCCCACTTGCCAGTCTTGATGGTTTCACCTCCCACATGCCTCAGTATAATCCAATATGTGTCCCTCCACATGGCTTCTCTGCAAAGCTCACCAATGACTGGAGAGCTACTGAATCCAGGGGAGGGGTTTTAGTTGTTCATTTCCTTGACACACCAGCAGTATCCAACATTATTAGAATGTTAGCTGTGCCCCTTTCAAAGCATTCATCTTTTACTTTCAACCTCTCTGCTTTTTCTGCGTTTGTCTTTGTGTTTTGCTTTTGTTTTCTTGGTTTGTTTGTTATAGTCTTACTGGCTACTATTCATTTTCCATCTCATTCTCCTTCTAATGTAGAACATTAACAGCATTTTTCAAGGCTTGGCCCTGGGCTCCCTGTTCTTATTCTAAGTTCTCTGTCTGGCAAGCTCAATTGTACACATGGCTTTTATTACAAACCACAGACTAGTAATTTCCAAGTTCACATCCACCTCTCAGACCTCTCCTCTGAGCACCAGACATGTTACTAGACTGCTTAGTTGACATCTCCACTTTCAATAGCTATCTTTCACTTAAAATATGTTAATAGATTCACGTTGTTTTTTGGTTAAAGAACAGAACCTTTCCATATGGCCTTGCATAATTTGGTCCCAACTAAGCTCAGAGGACTTGCTATGCCCTTGGCAGTCACTCACTCCATGCCCCACTTCAGTCAGCTTTCTATTACCTTATTTCTTTCATTCAGAAGAACTTTGCTCTTTCCATTCTCAAAAAGCCTCTTTTCTTTATCTCCCATTCTCTTTTCTCCAAGGTAAATTCCTACTTTAGATCTCAATCTAATGCCACATTTTTAGGAAAGCTTTGTTAGACTCATCAGACAAATGTATAAATTATCGGGTAACTACTCTTTCTAACACCTATCATAGCTTTAGTTACATGTTTATTTGTTTAATTAGTGTCTTCATTAGTCTGTAAATACCATAAAGGTAGGGACTATTTTCTTCTTAGGCACCATTGTGACCAAACAGTAAATAGGAGGTCTCACCCTCAATAAATATTTTTTGAATAAATTAAAGTGGAATTTTATCTTTTATTATTCAGATGAGAATATTTGGTATATATGTTGGCATAAAATTTGGCACAGGTAAGTAGGTCCTGGTTAAAAAAAAAAAGGCATTGGTGATGGTTCAGATTCTCATGGACTCCAGGCCAACAGACTGTTAGTTATACTCTCAACTGATAGAGAGAAGTGCTTGGCTCATGGCATGAGTTCAGTAACTTGCTAAATGATTAACAAAAGAAAGTAGTAGTAATCACAGAGAAAATAGGCTATCGAATTTATCTTGTTTCATAAAAAAGTTCCATAAAATTTTAAGGATTATAAAAGATTCAACAAGTAAGTGTGGCTCTTTCAGGGGGAGAAAAGTGTTGGCAAGGACATGGAGAAATCAGAACCCTTGTTCATTGCTGATGGGAATGTAAAATGATGCAACCACTGCAGGAAACAGTGTGATGCTCTCATGGAGTATCTTAGGGGTGTTCTCTGTATTTCTTGAATTTGAATGTTGGCCTATCTTGCTAGGTTGGGGAAGTTCTCCCGAATAATATCCTGATGTGTGATTTCCAACTTGCTTCCATTCTCCCTGTCTCTTTCAGGTAATCCAATCAATCATAGGTTTACACTTTTTATATAGTCCCATATTTCTTAGAGCTTTTGTTTATTCCTTTTCATTTTCCTCTAATCTTGTCTGCGTGTCTTATTTCAGCATAATGGTCTCCAAACCCTGATGTCTTTTCTTCTACTTGGTCGATTCAGCTATTGATACTTGTGTATACTTCACAAAGTTCTTGTGCTGCGTTTTTCAGCTCCACCATGTCATTTGTGTTCCTCTTCGAACTTGTTATTCCAGTTAGCAGCTCCTGTAACATTTTATCAAGTTTCTTAGCTTCTTTGCATTGATCTAGAACATGCCTCTTTAGTTCAGTGGAGTTTGTTAATACCCGCCTTTTGAAGCCTACTTCTGACAGCTCGTGCATCTCATCCTCCATCCAGTTCTGTGCCCTTGCTGGAGAGATGTGGCAATCATCTGGAGGAGGAGCACTCTCCCCTTTGGGTTTTCAACATTTTTTTCATTGATTCTTTCTCATCTTCATGAGTTTGTCTACTTTTGATGTCTCAGGTTGCTGACCCTTCAATGAAGTTTTTATGGGGATTTTTTTTTTTTTTGGTTGATGCTATTGTTGTTCCTTTCTGTTTGTTTATTTTTCTTTCAATAGTCAGGCCCTTCTTCTGTGAGGCTGCTGTGGTTTGCTGGGGGTTCACTTCAGGCCCTATTAATATGATTCACTCCTGCATGTGGAGATGTCACTCAAGGAGGCTGGAGAATAGCACTGATGGGTGCTGGCTCCTTTCTCTGGGATCTCTGACCTTGCTAGGCACCGACCTGAATCCAGTAGGAACACTCCTGTATAGGGTGTCTGACAATCCTTTTTGGAGGGTCTCACCCAGGTGGGTGGCATGGGGAGCCAGATCCCTTTAACAAAGCAGTTTGTTCCTTGGTTGAGGTGGTGTGCTTCACTGGGGGAAAACCCGTTCATCTGGGCTGCCCATATTCCTCAGAAGTAGCAAGAGGAAAGACTAAGGCTTCTGTTTCCCATGGACAATGGCCATCCCCCAGGGGCTCGGGCCCAGGGAGATCAGAGTTCCATCCCTGAGCTTCTGGCTGTAGTTGTTGGAGCTGTTGCAGGGAGACTCCACCTACTGAGAAGGTCTGGGTCAGATTCAGGTCTAAAGAGGCACTATGGTCACAGGCTGCCACAGTTGGTGTGTTGTGCTCTGGGGAATATCTCTTGGGACCTAACCTTCTATACCACCAGGTGAATGTTTGCCTGACTGAACATTCACAGACAGGTAATACATCTGAAAAAGAAAATTAAAAAAAAATCCCAAAGTAGGGTTGACTCTGAAAGCTATAGATTTCATAGAAAATATACGGTCACTGACTAGATCAATGGGAACAACTTCCTTAGATGTTTCCTGGTAACATCTGTGGTGTGCAGAAGAGTTGGGTGTGCCCCGGCTTGCTGGAGGTGGCAGTGAATTGGTAAACCTGGGAATAGAAAGATGGCTGAGCAAGCTAGCAGGAACAGAAATGAATATTATATGCAGTTGCAAATGACAGCCAGTAAGTTAGAGTTATTACAAGTGGCCTTAGCTTCTCTTAATTGTAAATGATGTTAAAAAATAGTTTTGGGGGAACATATAAAAGCTGTGGGACTTGAGATGATGTAATTTGTTTAAAAATGTGCTAGGCATGTGAGTCACTGTTTACTATTTAGGTGTGTCAAAATAATAGATTTGCTTTATTTCTAGATGTACATTTAATTTCTGACTTGAGGCCACTGCCTGCCTAGTATGAACTCTTTAAACTAACTCACTGTGAATCTTCCATTTGTACTTTTCTGAGAATCCTGCAATTAAACCAGAATGACTAGTCAGCATCAGCCTGGCTCACATCTCCATGTTACTCTGTCCTACTCCTCCCAGTCCTGACCTAGCCCTGAAGGTTCACAGGTCTCTAGTCTGCCGAAAGAAAGGACAAGTTACCCTAGGTGGTTGTTACCTATTGGTGGTAGAAAGGGAGGGGCCTGTTTCTTGTTCTCCTCTGCTGTTTGGCAGTGACAGTAACTGAAACTGGCATGTTGGTACACATTCAGTTCACTGGCAACTCCCTGGCATTGCTTCTGAGGTTCCAGGCTCTTTGTACAAGTTTCAATTGCATCATAAACAACCTTATATTCTTATTGATGTAAAACAAGAAAAACATTTATTTTTCCTCATAAATGTGCTAGGTCAGATGGGGCAGCACAGCTACAGGAGGCTGGGTAAGTTCAGATCTACTACAAGCAAGGCCCAGAAGCTGACTGGACTTTGCTCTTTTCATGGTGGTTGTCAGAAATCCAGGAGGAGAATAAGAAACTCAATGTGCCCGATAAGTTCTTCTTACTGGCCTAGTCTCACTTTTCCCCACGTGTTAACCTCCAAAACAATCACATAGCCAAGATAAGCTTAAATGGTATGGGGAATTACACATTTCCTCCCAGTAAAAGATGGCAAAGGTAGGTGTGAAGAAGTAGACACAGAATACAACGTGAATGTCATATTTAATCAACCGCTGTCTGCACAGTTCACTTTCAAATTCAAATCTAAGGTATAAATGAAAACAAGACTCAGACAGATGGCAGATAAAAATATTGTATCCCAGCACTTTGGGAGGCAGAGGGAGGTGGATCACCTGAGGTCAGGAATTTGAGACGAGCCTGGCCAACATGTTGAGACCTTGTCTCTACTAAAAATACAAAAAATTAGCCAGGTATGGTGGTAGGTGCCTGTAATCTCAACTACTCAGGAGGCTGAAACAATAGAATTGCTTGAACCTGGGAGATGGAAGTTGCAGTGAACCAAAGTTGCACCATTGCACTCCAGCCTAGACAACAGAGTGAGACTCCGTGACTCCATTTCTCTCTCTCTCTATATATATATATAGATAGGTAGATAGATACCCATATATAGAGATATGAATATAGATATAAAGATGATTATATAAAATATATATTATATAATATATAATATATATAATATATAATCTTTATAGAGATGATTATATATTATATATAGAGAGATATATAATATATAGAGATACAAATATAGATATATAAATATAGATATATATTTATATAATATATATATTATATATATTTTATATATGTATTATATTTATATATGATATATTATATATTATATATTTATTTATATATTATTTATTTATTTATATCATATATTTATATTATATATAATATAAATATGTAATATAATTATATATATTTATATATATAATATATATAAATATATATAATACAATATGTAATATAATATACAATATATATAATATATAATCATCTTTATATCTGTATTTATATCTCTATATATGGTATCTATCTATCTATATAATGTGTATATATTATATATATAATATATATATAATCATCTTTTCTTACAGATAAGACTGATTGGGAAAATAAACATAATTCTGTAGGCAAAAGTGCACTTTAAAATACCCAACTCCTTGAATAATCCATACCCACTGTATTAGTCAGGGTTTTTCAGAGAGACAGAACTAACAGATATACAGATGATGATAGATAGATAGATAGAAGATAGATAGATAGATAGATGGATAGATAAGGAAATGTGTCCCGTGAATTGGCTCATGTGATTAGGGAAGCTGAGAATTCCCATAACTGCCCATCTGCAAGTTGGGGAACCAGGAAAGCCAATAGCACAGCTCAGTCCAAGTTCGATGACCTCAGAACCGGGGACATCGAAGGTTCAAGTCTTAACATGAGGCCGAAGGCCTGATAACTTGGTGCAGGGAAAGGTGCTGGTGTAAGGCCCAGAGTCCAAAGACTGGAAAACCTGGAATTCTGATCTTCAAGAGCAGGAGAATGTTGTTCTCAGCTGAATGATGTTCTTCAGCTACAGAAGAGAGAGACAAAATAAATTCACCTTTTGTCTGCCTTTTGGTTTTATCTGGGCCCTCAGCCAATTGGATGGTGCCTGCTTACACTGAGGATAGATTTTCCTTAGTCGGTCCACCAGTTCAAACCAGTCTCTTCTCGAAACACTCTCACTCACAGGCAGACCCAGAAATAATGTTTTATTAAATATCTCGGTATCCTTTAATTCAGTCAAGTTGACAACTAACATTAACCATAACACCTATCCAGAAATGCAGAAGCAGCAATTGTAATCTTTCTGTAATGAGGAAGAAAATACTAATCAGGCATCTCTAAAACAGAAGAAACCCTGAATAAGATGACCCATGCTCACAGACAATTTCTAACTCCCAATCTCACCACAATATACTATTTGGAAGCACTTTGCCTTTGGAAAAGAGGAGTGAGAGGTAGAAAGAAGTTATGTGTATTCTTAGCAAAATTTTCTTCCATGAGCAGTTGTTTTCATCCCACTTTAGAACTATGGAAGGAGGATACTATGGTGTTTTAAAAAAAACTCTTCTGATTCCTGTTGCAGCTTCCACGCTGCTTCTCTGGTTGTAAGCATTTTCATCCCGCCTTGGAAAGCCCCTCAATTCTACCTCAGTTTACTTTATGTTCTTCCTGGGTCCCTCTCCTCTCTTAATTTACCAACATAATTAGGGTGAAGATTCTCCACAACCAGTAAACCATGTGAGAAGGGAGGGAAGGATTGTATGCAATCATATATTTTCTGGTGCAGAACACATCTTTCAGGCCATTAATCCAAACAATCCCCAAAGTAAGCATGAGTGGCAGTGAGGCATTGACTTACTTTTTTTTGAGATGAAGTCTCGCCCTCTTTTCCAGGCTAGAGTGCAGTGGCATGATGTTGGCTCCCTGCATCCTCCGCCTTCCGGGTTCAAGCAATTTTCTTGCCTCAGCCTCCTGAGTAGCTGGGACTATAGGCATGTGGCCCTATGCCCGGCAAATTTTTGTGTTTTTAGTAGAGACGGGGTTTCACTATGTTTACCAGGCTGGTCTTGAACTCCTGTCCTTGTGATCCACCCTCCTCAGTCTCCCAAAGTGCTGGGATTACAGGCGTGAGCCACCGCACCTGACCGGCATCGACTTACTTTGAATCTAACATCCCTCGGAGAGCAAAGCAGGCTTTTCCGAGAATCTCATTTGTTTGCCTCCCTCTACTCCTGCAGATTTTATTCCAGGGTTTTGGAATAAAACTTGATTCCTATTTCTTTTCTTTCTTAATTCAGTCATCTCCCCTATGCTACTCTTATCTCCTCATATGTGTTTGTACCACTAGGAAACTCTGTATTGCTCATACCCAGGTTGGTATATCTTCAATTTACAATTTAATATCTAAAAGTTTCACATTTAAAACAGTATTGATCATTTCTTCATTGTGGCCGAAAGTGAAAAAGTAGAAATACAGTACAGAGAAGTAGATAAAAAATAATTTCCCAATGATACAGCACTTACTATCCTACTACACAGAAAAATTCATATATTTTTTCATTTGCCAAATGCTCTAAGACCTTCTTCTATATTTAAAGCTCTCTGGTAAATATTGACTGTTGCGTAGTGATCACTATGGAAACGTACATCATCCTCATATACTTACAATTTATTGAGATACTGATTTTTATAGATTTTCCTTTGTTTTCAATTAAACATCTTATACTAAGAATGTTTTTAAATGAAGGGTATTAGACTTTTCCTGACTTTTGGCTATTTTAAACTAGTAAGCGCAAGCTAATTTTCATATAAGAATATATAAAATCTTTATATACAGTATATTCAAATAATTATAACATTAACAACAACAACACACAAGATACACAAGTCTCATTGCTGTGCTCTTTTCTGGTCCAGTGAGCATTGAACACATGTAAAATAGTGTGGAATACCAATATATTAATGTATTTTGTTCCTAGCAAATTTACCAAATAATTCTATGTAGTTCTGAATCATTGTTTCATTTTAGAATTTTTTGAAAGTTCAGCTTTAGTTTCTCTTCCACAGCTGTGTCACATCCTAGCATATCTCATATCCAGATCTTTTTTCTTGCTTATTCATTAGATTTTCCTTTTCACCAAAGAAAAATAATGGGGTTACTTTAGGATATATCCCCACTGATTTTGGTATCAATTAATAACATGTGAAATCTAATTTTGAAAATATTTTCTCTGCTTTTTTCTTTGGTTTAAAATTTAATTGTTTGAAGGGCATCAGAAATTATTTTCAACAAATATTGTCATCAAGCTACACGTTTACTACATTTTGAATTATTTTTAATACCCATTTTCGGCCCAGGCTTTTTTTTGTCCAACTTATCCGTCACTACCCATCTCTGCAAGCTGTAGACATTGACATCCTGCCTGGCACTTGACAACTTCCAAATCTAGAAGTTGGATTTTGTTTTCTTCTTCCTCAGCAACTGGCTAGTATTAAGCTCACCCAGTTAATAAATCATTCGCCAAGAAGACAAGAAACATCGTGCATTGCTTGTCAAACCACTTTGGAATTTATCATATTATTTTTTAAAACTTTAGATTTTTTTATTTTATTTATTCATTTATCTTTTTTTGAGATGAAGTCTCCCTCTGTTGCCCAGGCTGGAGTGCAGTGGAGCGATCTTGGCTCACTGCAACCTCTGCCTCCTGGGTTCAAGTGATTCCCATGCGTTAGCCTCCCAAGTAGCTGGAACTACAAGCACACGGCACTATGCCTGGCTAATTTTTATATTCTTGGTAGAGACGGGGTTTCACCTTATAGGCCAGGCTGGTCTCGACCTCCTGACCTTGTGAACCACTCACCTTGGCCTCCCAAAGTGCTGTGATTACAGGCATGAGCCGCTGTGCTGGGCCAAAACTTTAAATTTTTTTTACATGTCTTAAGGTGGGCTCAGAAGATATTGTAGTATATGCTGGCAATAAGAGCATTTGCAATTATAGGGTGCCAATTATATTTGGGGATTGAATCTTCTTTTCAAAACTATACCATGAATACTACTTCTCCTCTATATAGGGGATAAATAAAAGGCTTGAAAAGATTTTAAAAGTTTTCTGAAGTTATAGAGCTAGCAATGAACAGATTTCTTATTCAAACTTTAAGTTTCTGATTTAATCAGAGTCCCTGAAATATACCAAGTTGTTCCTTCCTGAACCTGTAGCATTTACATACTGATGTCCTTTCATCAGCCAAGGGTAGCAATATTGGTAACTTTTAATTAAAACAGAAAACCATTTTCTATTTTAAGGCAAAAGAGGAGCCCAGTGACAGAGCTACCAAATCTATGCCGCAACATCTCTTATGTCCTTTCACAAAATACACTTTAAAAGTCTAGACCCACAACATTTGGTTCACCTGGAGAAACTTTACATTTGTAACTGATATGGTTAGATGTTTTGTCCCCCAACTCCAAATCTTATGTTGAAATGTGACCTCTAATGCTGTAGGTGGATCCTGGTAGGAGGTGTTTGGGTGATGGGGGTGGATCCCTCATGGATGGCTTGCTGCTGTCCTCACAGCAGGGAGTGAGTTCTCACTCTCTGAGCTCATATGAGACACGGTTGTTTAATAGAGCCTGGCACCTGCACCTTTTTCCTCTTGCTCACTCTCTTGCCATGTGATACTCCTGCTTCCCCTTTGCCTTCCATCATGATTGCAAGCTCACCAGAAGCAGATGCTGGCACTATGCTTCATGTACACCCTGCAGAATCATGAGCCAATTAAACCTCTTTTCTTTATGAATTACCCAGTCTCCAGTATTCCTTAAGAGCAATGCAAATAAACTAACACAGAAAATTAGTACTGAAGAGTGGGACATCAGTATAAAGATTCCTGAAGATGTGGAAGCAGCTTTAAAACTGGGTGACATGCAGCGGTTGGAACACTGGAGGGCTCAGAAGAAAACAGGAAGATGAGAGAAAGTTTAGAACTTCTCAGAGACTTGTTAAATTGTAGTGACCAAAATGTTCGTATAAATATGGACAGTAAAGGCCAGGCTGAAAAGGTTTCAGATGAAAATGAAGAAGCCACTGGGAACTGGTGTAAAGGTCACCCACGTTATGCCCTGGCAAAGAACTTGGCTCCATTGCATCTGTGGCTTAGGGATTTGTAGAAAGGTGAACTGAAGAGTGATGACCTAGGGTATCTGGTGGAAAAATTTCTAAACAGCAAATCATTCAAGATGTGCCGTGGCTTCTTCTAACAGCCTATGATCAGATGCGGGAGCAAGGAAATGCCTTAAAGCTGGAACTTGTAATTAAAAAGGAAGCAGAACATAAAAGTTTGGAAAATTTGTAGCCTGGCTTGGCCATGTAGTAGAAAGAGAGAAAACATTTTTAGGAGAGGGATACAAGAAGGCTGTAGTGCAACCACTTGCTAGAGAGGTTTGTGTGACTAAATGGGAGTCAATTGCTAACAGTCAAGACAATGGGAAAAAGTCCTCAAAGGCATTTCAGAAATCTCTGGGTCAGTCTCCTCCCATCACAAGCCCCAAGGCCTAGCATGACAAAATGACTCCCCAGGTCAGGGCCAGGGCCTTGACAACCTTCACAGCTTTGGAATGCAGTTCTCTGTATCCCTGCTGCTTCAACTCCAGCCTGACTGAAAGGACTGAGCCACTGCTCCAGAGGGAGCAAGCCATAAGCCTTGGTAGTTTCCATGTGGTGTTAAATCTGCAGGCATACAGAATGCAAGAATGAAGGGGACTTGGAAGCTTCCACCTAGATTTCAGAAGATGTATTGGAAAACTTGAGTACCAAGACAGAAACCTGCCACAGAGGCAGTGCCCTGTAGAAAGGCTCTACTAGGGAAATGCCAAGAATAAAGGTAAATTGGAGCCCACGCAAAGTCTCCACCAAGGCACTGCCTAGTAGAACAATGGGATGGGGGCTGCTGTCCCATAGACCTAAGAATAATAGAGCCATTGAAAGTTTGCATTTGTGCCTGGAGAAGCCACAGGCACTGGACTCCAACCTGTGAGAGCAGCTACAGGTGCTGCACCCTGCAAAGCCACAGGGGCAAAGATGCCTAAGGTCTTTGGAGTCTATCCCTTGCAACAATGTGACCAGGATGTGGGACGCAGAATTAAGGGAGACTATTTTGGAGCTTTAAGATTTAATGACTGCTCTACTGGAGAAATGTGTGGGGCCTGTTGCCTCTTTCTTTTGACTGACTTGTACCTTTCGGCATGACAATCCTTGCTCAATGCCTGCACCACCACTGTATCTCAGAAGTAAATAATTAATTTCATTTTTTTTTAAATTTTTTATTTTACAGGCTCATTGGTGAAAGAAATTTGCCTTGAGTCTCCAGTGAGACTTTGAATTTGGGGCTTTTGAGTGATGCTGGAATGAGTTGAGGCTTTTGAAGACTATTGTGAAGGGACAATTGTATTTTATAATGTGAGATGGACATGAGATTTGGGGTCCCAGAGGTGGAATAAACATGGCTAGTATATTTTGTCTTCTCTAAATATCATGTTGAAACGGGACCTCCGAAATTAGTGGTGGGGACTGTGGGAGGTGTTTGAGTCATGGGAACAAATCTATCATGAATGACTTGTTGCTGTCCTTGAAGCAATGTGTAAACTCTATGAGTTCAAGTGAGATCTGGTTGTATAAAAGAGCCTGGCACCTCCTTTTCCTCTCTCTTTCTCTCTCTCATCGTGTAATACACTTGCTCCCCATTTGCCTTCCATAAGTTGTAAGCTTCCTGAGGCCCTCATCAGAAGTAGATATGACACTATACTTCACGTACGGCCTGCAGAATCATGAGCCAAATAAACCTATAAAGTCATAGGTATTCCTTTATAGGGATGCAAACAGGCTATCCCAGTTACTAAAAACCTCTATGAATAAAGATTTTTTTCCACATTTTCACTATGTATCCTGGATTTTCTAGAAGATCTTTCTGAATATCATTGCAAAAGCAACCACACAATAGTAGTTCTGACTGCAGAAATTTCAGAGTAACTTGTATCAGACTATCCATTAGAAAGATAAATAAACTAAACTGAATTCCTGTCATGGCAACAGAGTAAAAACCTGTCTCCAATACATACATAAATAGATAAATGTATAAATAACAAATAAGCTTTGAACAAATATATTTAAAAAAAAAGTCGGAAGGTGCTGGAGACTAGACAAAAATGAGCAAAACCTGGATGGAGTTAGACACTTGAAAAAGAGAATGGCAAGACTGAGATCTCATTTCTACACCATTTCTCTCTTGGGGATAGAAAAAGACGGGTATTGGAAACAGTAAACGGGAGGATACACAAAATTTACAAAGCAAGAAAGATACAAATAATTGCTAATGTCACACGAAAAACAATGAAAATAAGAAGACAAGAAATCTTATCTTTAAATTCTCTAAAGTGAAAACAAAAAATTTTAAATCAGCATGCTACATTAAGTCAAAATAACTTCCATGGTTAAATGAATATGTATTTTAGATAAATGAAAGCTGAGAAGATACTTTCTCATGTTCTGTACTATAAGAAATGCTAAAAGGAATTCTTCAGAATAAAGTGAAATGACTATAGACGGAGATAGAGATTTACAGGAAGGAATAAAGACCACCAGAAATAAGAGCTGTAGGTAAAATGAAGGAACTATATTTTTTCCTTTAATTTCTTTAAAAGAAAATTGACAATTTAATGCAAATAATATAATGTTGAATTGTGAAATTTATAAGTAAATTTAAAATGTATAGCACCAATAATGATACTGACAGTGAATTTACGTGGGTCCGCCACAACCTTAATTTTTCCTCCTCAGAAAGAGAAAAATGACTGAAGAGGCAAAAAAAGAGACCAGAGCAAATTTTAGAACAAGAGTGAAAATTTATTAGAAATCTTTAGAACAGAAATGTAAGGAAGTAAAGTACACTTGGAAGAGGGACAAGTGGGTGACGTGAGAGAGAGCGCGGTTTTACCGTTTGACTTGGGGTTTTATGCATTAGCATCCTTCCAGGATCTTCATCCCTTCTCCTCTGAATCTTCTCTTGGGGTGGGCTGTCACAGGTGCAATGAACTGCCAACACTTGGGAGGGGCTCATGCACAACATGTTTACTGGATTTGTACACATGCTCACTTGAGGTGTTCTTCCCTTACCAGCCAAGTGGCCCTTTGTGGTCATATGCCAGTTCAACTCTGCCATTTTGCCTCTCAGGGCATATGTGCCCCAGCCCACTCACCCAACTCCTAAGACCTTACTGGAAATCTGCTTATTACCAGTTTCAGGTGTTTTTGTTTCCTGGGAGACTGCCTTTCCCTGGCACTGGCTGTAACCATTTGTTATTTTAGAGAGACTAAAATAACTACCTGACCATCATCTGATGGTTGTCTGACATTCCTGGAGTTGGGGGGTGCTCTTCCACCCTGCTCATCTGTGACTAGCTCCCTACTGTAACGTTTCCCCCATCAAGAGTCCAAGACCACACGATTCTTTGCAGAAAAATGGATGGTCATTGTTCTATAACTGCTTCCTTCTCACAGAGGGACAATGATGGTTCTGTGGGTCTTGGCCGCTTGCTAGTTTTCAGGGAAGTGTTTGCTCTGTGAGTTGGTGAAAGTGGTATCCAACCAGGTCCAAGGGAGACACGGGAAGGATTTCACCTCTGTCATTTCCCACCGATAGGCAGTCTAGAGGTCCCCTGTAGGAGGGTGACTCTTTAATATTGAGAGGATGGTATCCCTCACTAAGGATCATCTGGAGCTTGAAGGCTTGAAGACAAGAGGAGACAAATCTGGTTATTACATTTAGCAGAATGTTAAAATGAAATAAGGGGGTGATGACAGCTGACACACCCAGGTAGCTGGTGGCTATAGTCATACCTTCTAAGAATTGGGTGCATGGGGGTGCTAGCCAATTCCAATATGTGCCAAGAATTGCAAAACTGATCAATAATTTTTTGTATTACTCATCCATTTTGTTTCTTCTGAGCTACAGCCAGAGATCACTAGTTGGTTCATGGGAATAAGTAGGGTCTAAATTGCAGATAAAATCCCAAAAACAACTGATGAGGCTAGAATTTAAAAACAGGTGTGCCATAGTTCTTAAAACATATTTTTTCTCTCTTTAGTTCTTATTTTTATGCAAAAGAAATCATATTAGTACTGATTTG
Source organism: Aotus nancymaae (assembly GCF_030222135.1). Taxonomy (NCBI): domain Eukaryota; kingdom Metazoa; phylum Chordata; class Mammalia; order Primates; family Aotidae; genus Aotus; species Aotus nancymaae. The sequence continues at coordinate 31,234,927 of NW_026988435.1, forward strand.
TTTGGAAAATAAGCTTTAGTCTTATACTTGGCCAGATTATTTGCATGAAGCACAGCAAGAATAATCATTTTTCAGATAAAGTTATTTTTAAATTGGTTTTGATAGAACTTCATTCCATAAGGAATTTCAGATAGGATGTTTTAAAGCTTTATGCCCAGCCATGGGTTGGTGCCACTAAATACTTGCATGAGTTGGGTAAATTCCTCTTTTTTTTGAGTTATTTCAAGACAACTCCTGAGATCTTACTGGGAAGCTACTGATCACCAGTTTCAGGTGTTTCTCTTTATTGGGAGACTGCCTTTCCCTGGCACTGTCTGTAACCAATTATTATTTTAGAGAAACAGTGTAACAACTGCCTGACCTTCATCTGATGGTCCCCTGACATTCCTGTTTGAGGCAGGGGGAAGGGGCTCTCCTACACTGATCACATCTGACTAACTACCCCCTGTAACAGCAATACATAGAATATGTATATAATAGATATACATCTTACGTATAATATCATTTCAAGTTTCTCACATTTTAAGTTAAATGGTGCCATATTAACTCTAAGTAGCTTACAGTAAGTGAAAGATGCCTATTGTAATCCCTATAGTAAGCTTTACAATTCACAAAATGGCATAGCCAAAACTTCAATGATAGAAGTAAAACGTAACACTGAAATGTTAACATAACCCAGTAGAAGACAGAAAATGAAGAACAGCAAAACAAAACCAGAAGAAACTGAAACAAAACTGTAGAAAATTAACTAATGAAAATTAACAAAATTACAAATGTAACCCCAACTATACCAATTATTACATTTGCTGTAGTTACATTGTCAGATTTAATAAAATAATCAAGATCCAAATATCCACTTTAAAAGACATATATATTTAACATACAGAAATGAATAGACTAGAAAAATCAAGACCAAAATACCTCTTTTTTAAGCTTTGTTTTAGGTTCAGGATATTTGCAGCAAATATCCTTTTTAAAGATTTGTGTATATTTATATAGGACACAGACTAAAATGTAAAAGATGGACAAAAAGATATACTATGTAAAATGTAAAAATGTACATTGTTGTATGAATACTGTAATATCAAAGTATGCTCCAAGACAATAAACATTACCTGAAATGAAATACAGCATTTTATTAAAACGTAACAATCATAAATGTTTGCATACTTAATTAACAGATCTTCAAAATACAGCCATGTGCTGCATAATGTTGCTTCTGTTTTGCACGTATAATGGTGGTCCCAAGCATTATAATAGAGCTAAAAAATTCATAGCCACTGTAATGCAGTGTGATGTATTACTCATGTGTTTGTGGTGATGCTGATGTAAATGTTCCTACTTTTGAAGTAAAAATGTTGCTGTAAATAAGATGAATTTATTATTGAAGAAAGAAAAATATTTTCTATAAGTGTAGTCTAGATTAAATGTACAATGTTTACCTAGTCTGCAGTAGAGTGCACTTATGTGCTTGGCCTTCACATTCACTCACTAGTTCTTCACAGACTCACCCAGAGCAACTTCCAGTTGCGCAAGCTCATTCAAGGTAAGAGCCCTATACAACTGTACAAGTTTTTATCTTTTAAACTTTACTTTTACTCTACCCTTTCTCTGTTTACTTATGTTTAGATGCACAAATATTTAACATTGTGTTATAGTTGCCTACAGTATTCAGCCCAGAAGCCTTCTGAGGTTTGGAGCCAAGGAACAAAAGGTATACCCCATGGCCAAGTGTGTAGTAGGCTACAGACTTGCATAAGTGCACTCTATGATATTCACACAATGACAAAATCACCTAACGACACAGTGCTCATACTGTGTTTCTGCAGTTAAATGATGTATGACAGTACATAAAACAAAAACAGAAAAAGCAAAGGAAAAATTTAACAATCATAGGTTTTAGTATTGAATTATTATTGATTGATAGAATAGTCAGACAGAAGACCAACAAAAACACACAGGATCTAAAAGGCACTATCAATGACCTTTTCCTAGTTGACATTTTTAGAGCACTGAAGAATATGTCACAGTTAGGAAATTCAGAAAATGCATTCTTTTCAGTTGGATATTAAACATTCACCAAGACAGAATATAAGCTGGCCCAAAATAAATATCAAGAAATGTCAAAAAATTAAGTAATATAAGAATATTCACAACCATAAAATTAAATTTGATATTATAACATTAAACTAGACAGAATAGTTCAAATATTTGGAGAAATGATAGAATAAAAAAGAAATCACAAGAAAACCATCTAAATATAATGATAACAACACTTATCAACATTTGTGAAATGCAGATAACATTGTGCTTAAAGGAAAATTTATAGCTGTAAATATTTTAAGAAAATAAGAAAGGTTAACATATTTTAAGTTAATTTTCCATATAATTTTCCATCTTAAGCAACTAGAAAAAGATAAGCAACTTATATACAGAGTAAATAGAAGGAAGAAAATTTTAAAGATACAAAAAATTAAAGAAGTTGAAAATAGATACAAATTTTTAGATTAATAAATAGATAACCCCGAGCAAGACTGATTAAGGAAAAAAGCACTTAGAAAATTATTGTCAGGAATAATAAAAGTTATTACAATATGCAAATATTTATGAAAAACTCTATTTCAACAAACTTAAAAGATTTTGATATGGACAATTTTTTTGAAAAATGCAACATAGTATAACTGACATAAAAAATAAAATATCTGAATATCTCTATACCTACTAACTCAACTGAAATTGTCATTTAAAAGCCTTTCTCCAAAGAAAGGTACAAGTCAATACATTGGTAAAGTATATAAAATATTTGAGTATTAAATAATGCTAGTACTAAGCAAAATCTAAAACATTATCTGGTTGTTTTTATCACAAAAGGCAGGAGAAATAAGAAGACAGGGAGAAGAAAGAGAGAAAGGAGAAGGAGGAGTAGAAGGAGTTCATGATGCAGAAAAAAAATTCAGTTTTTAAAAACTGAATTCGATTTACATTTTTACTACCCTAAATTATGATTTTATGATTTACAGTTTTACTCCCCTAAATTATGATTCTATTTCTATCATTTCCTTCAACATTAACTCATTTTCTACCTTGACTCTTGCAGTTTGTGTTAAATCCTGAACTAACTAATGCAACTAATTTCTTGAGAGCACACAAATTTACCTTTTTTCTCTTTTATTTGCATAAGTTCTTTTTTCCTCCAATAATTTTATTTCTTATCTGAATTTGCTTAGCTACAAATTTCCATGATTATAGTGTTTCTATGAAATTACAAGTGAAGAGAATACTAGGATGCAGCTCAAAAGGATGGTTGGCTTAGAAAAACTTTGCAATTGATATTAAAGGAATAATTGAGTAGTAATACCCCCATGCTCGAGTTAAGTTTTTGGCCTTTTATCTTTACCAAATTATTGTTTCCCTCTGCCACAATAAGTAAGAAACATTTAATTTAAAAAATAAAATTTAGATAGTAGTACTACAATAAACCCATCGATCTTAACTAGTTGTTTTGAACATTTGCTTAGCTGAATAAGATCTTTACTATAGATTGTAACAGTAATGTTTAGAAAACATATCTCCTAATATTAATCAAAAGATTAAAATGACTTGTTAGATTTTTGTTACAATATAATTGTGAACTCTATAATGTTCTATCAATAGAAAGTTCATTCTGCAAAATTATTTGTATTTTATTATTATTTTTTAATATTTTTGAGACTGAGTCTCACTCTATCACCCAGGCTGGAGTGCAGTGGTACCATCCTGTCTTACTGCAACCTCTGCCTCCTGAGTTCAAGCACTTCTCATGTCTCAGTCTCCTGAATAGCTGAAATTACAAGTGCCTTTCACCATGCATGAATAATTTTTGTATTTTTAGTAGAGATGGGGTTTTACCATGTTGGCCAGACTGGTTTCGAACTCCTGACCTGAAATGATCTATCCACCTCGGCCTCCCAAAGGGTTGGGATTACAGGCATGAGCCACCATGCCCAGCCTGCGAAACTATTTTTAATGTCATTGTAGAGGTGGCACCTTATTCACACTAAGAAATATACCTATACAGACATGACCTGTAACTTGCAAGTTTGATTCGTGAGATTTATAAGAAGTTTACAAAAAGTCTTCTATCTGCCATATATGTATATTTTGAGTTTGAGGGTTTTGTTTTCAGTAGTATGTTTGCCAAAAGGGTCTGTTATTTTCTCTCTTCAAAAATGAAATATTTAGACTCATGGCTCAGATTTGCATGTGAAAGCTTTAAGGGATCATGGACTTTGAGGGAACAAATGAAATAATTTAATATTTATAGCACATTATTTTTGCAATAATTACTTTATTTTGGAGTCACAGATTCAATATTATCCTTTTTACCTTGTTATTAATGCATGTGATTTTATTTTATTTATTAATTTTTTTGAGATGGAGTCTGGTTTTGTCACCCAGGCTGGAGTGCAGTGGCACAATCTCAGCTCTGTGTATGTGATTTAATAATATATCTCTATTAAAAACATGCTTCAAACATTTATTTTACAAAAGCCAGTTTTATGTGCTTCCTTTGAAGTTAACATAATTGCCTTATCTTCAGTTAAATCAATATCCTCAGATTTAATTAAAAGTTGTCAGAACATGTCTTTAATATTTTACTAATTACAGAAAGTGATATGCATGTAATAACATTTTGAATTTTCCTTTGGCACAATTTTTATATTTTAATATGCGTAATAAATAACATATTTGTGTTTTTTTCCATAAAACCAGGATAAATATAATTATATTATGAGTATAAACTGAGAATCAATGAACTGCAGGATATATTAATAGCCACAAGTCCTGATTTTAGCTAACGCTATGGACTATTAGTATATACAATTATATGTACTACATTTCTGAAGGACTATGTTATAGCTACAATTTGAATTCCTCCAATGAAATGTATTTCAATAAATCACGGAGAATTCTTCACCCTGTTATTTTGAAAGCTCTAATTTTTAGAAGGATCCTCTTATGAAGAACCAATTTCTACCTTCCTTTCCAGTTTAACTGATTGCTGGTAGTAATACTGTCAGCAGTTATGCAGTCATTTAGCATAAACTTCTTCATTCTAAATGACAGCTCTTCCAACATTAAAACCCATCACCTCTTTCCATAACTGCCTTGGGGTTTACCAACATTTTTACATACTTCTTAAAGCCATCTGTTTATGAAACACAACATTTATTTTTTCTTCAGTATATAGTATGCTCATAGTTCTTTTAGCTAGTCTTAATATGCTGTATCCATTGTCCAGATGATATGCAATTATGATATCATAAAAGACTTTCCGTGCCAGTTGTATCACCATCCTACAATCAATTAACAGAATGCCAAAAATGTAACTTTATTTCTTTGTGTTCCTAAGGAGTCTCCTGATATAAAACAAGAAATTAAATCACCAAAGGATATTTCTTTTTCTGCTAAAACATATAAAGCAAAGCAGGGAGATGATGACAACTAAACTCTCAAACTTTGTGTTCTTTTTATGTGCACAAATACAAAAATAAATAAATACATTGTACATTTAGAAAATTTTAGAAACTAGAATTTTAAATTTTCTATTATGGAACTTGTTTCAAACATTCAATGATGTGCTTTACTGGAAGATAAAATATGGGTAACTCAAATCAGCAAATTTTCATTACTAAAATGGTAGTGTGGACAAGCCATCATAATCAATTTCAAGTTGATCTTTATGGTAAATTTGTTCAGAATAATTGGAAATGCAGAACTATGTCAACAGAAAAATTGACAAAAGTTTCAAAGATATAAAAAAAGAATACAATGTCAAATTCTTTGATCAACTTAAAGTCAGTTTGAACGACAATAAGCACTAGATTTGCATATCATAATGAAAAATGTTACGCAATTTACTTTTTGTTACTGATGATTTATTGTAGTGTGATCTGTAATTAATAACTTCCTTCTGAACAGTAATTTGGCAGACCTAAATACCTTTGAAATATTCATATACTTAGAAACAGTAATTTGCCTTACTGTGAATTTATTCTATGGGCTAAAGAAATGTATCCACAAATATTTCTTTATAGGTGTCTTCATTATGTTATTATTTGTAAAGGCAGAAAATACTGTGTATATTTTGAATGGTCAAAATAAGGGATAATTATGCAGTGGCTTGTATACATTCATTATACTCTACTTTCCTGAGCAATATTTCATATATTTAATAATTTCATAATTCATTTTTAATAAGAAAATTATGGGATACAATGAGGTTTATATAACATTAAAAAGAGTTTCAATTTTTTATAATGTCAAAATCAGGGGAAGAAACACCAAAATACTAATTTTAATGTAAGTATTATTTTTAATTTCAATATATTTGCCCTAAGAGAGGATAAAAATTCCCAGGGATTTCACAAAGATAAAGGTAAAGCTAGGATAGGTAACATGTTAGAGATTTTATTGTATTTCACAACATTTATGTGTTGTGGTCCTAACCTTCAGTATTCAGAATGTGACTGTCTTTGGAGACAAGGTCTTCAAAGAGGCAAAGTTATATTAACAACGAGGTCATTAAGGTGGACCCTATTCCATATGACTGATGTTTTTATGAGAAGAGAAAATTAGGACAGAGACACATATTAGAAAGGAAAGACTGTGAAAGCACAGAGAGAAGGCCATTTACAAGCCAAGGAGAGAGACTCCAGGAGGGAGTAACCCTGCTAACACCTTGAGCTCAGACTTCTAGCCACCGGAACTTGAGAAAATAAACTTCTGTTGTTTATGTACCCCAGTCTTTGGTACTTTGCTATGGAAACCCTGGCAGAGTCATATAGAACATAGTCACTAAGTAAGAAGATAAGAATGACTGGAATTTGCCAATAATGAAAACTAATAAGGTCTATATGAAAGTGGAACTATCATTCACAAAACTGGGAGGGCTTCACCATTACCAATTTTTCAAGGCTTAGTATTTTTTTCTTTCCCAGTCTCGTGTCTGCTTCTTTTCCATTTGGCCTGATGTTCTTTTGCAAAGTCTCTCCTTCTTCAAAAGTTCAAGGTATGAATATGCAACAGCTGATTGTGGACATCAAGGGTTTTTAAAATCTTGTAATAAAAAAAAACAGAAAGCCTTACCATCCCGAACTTATAAACTGGGTTTGTGATTTTTGAGGTTGAGGCTTGAATTTAGCTTCAGAGCAGGCAAGTTTATAGTGTGCAGATAATCACTTTAATGGGTTTTCAATTATGCAATGTTCAAGCAAAGTTCCCATTCTGAGATGCTGACTCTCCAGACACCATGGCTCCAATAAACTAAACTATGCTACCAAATGATGTAAGACTCTTCATTCATATGTCTGTATATCAAGATCCCACTTAGAAATATTTCTTTTGTAAATATGGATTTAGACTGCACTTTTTCTAATTATATTTAGTGTTTCTTGGCAAATGTATTTTGTATATGGTCTGGTTCAAGCATTTGATCAAAGGATATTAAGACCAGAGATGCCGTGTTATATGTGGATTCATGCTGTCTGAGAGATCAGAAAGAACTAACTGGGATTTCTGAAATCTAGTCCACAATCTACAATTCGAGATTCATGCATGCTGTTATTTTTGTATGGAATAACTCAGATATGGACAAATGCAGTAACATAGAATTCATATGTTCAGATACATTATACTCACAAAGCCTAAGGCAGATCCAACCTCTGTATGTAGAGAACATGGTTTTCCATAAAGTGTGTTAGAATTCTCAAGTTCATTTGCCTTGGAAAGCATACTGTCCTGGGGAGAAAATTAACACTAGGGAGGAACTGAGACTTGACAAGGGAGATGTACCATTTTCTCTTTCCCCTGGGGAGTTCAGGTACTGAGTTTCAGGTAAGAAAGACCCAAAAATACGCCCTGGGGAACAGTAAGACAGCTTTTGTAACAAAGAGAGCCTAAGCTGGCTCATAGAAAGGTTTGTGTAGCACAGAGCAGACAGAATTTGTCCTTGTTCCGAGTTGTCTATGTGGTAGTTCTCCTTTCGTAGACTCATATTTACTAAATTGCACTCCTGATTCTAGAAAGGTGATTGTGCTGTTAAACAGTTTTCTATGCACCTAGTTGCCGAGGCCCATCCACGAACAGCTTTTTCAGGATAATTAAACGGAACCCTCTGACCATAAGAGACAATATGAATTTTAGAACAAATGTAATGAAATAAGATTCTAGTTTGCTTTTGAAGTATAAAAATATTTTTGACATTGAACCAAGAATCTTTACTATCTATGTTTCCATTCTTAAATAAATATCTTGAATAAGGTGATCTTTATAGTCAGCTACCAGCAGCTAAATTTTCTGGTTTAGTACATCCCACTGAAATATCTGAGTCATCATTTTTGAACATCAGATATTGTACTGAGTTGTAAACGTTAAGAGAGGGTCATACCGTTTTAATTAGACCCAGAATTGAATCACAACTGATGCCAAACAAGGTCCTTCTTAACTGTTTTTCTTTAAAAGAAAAAAAAACATGGTGAATGTGGACTGTTGCTCCTCTTCTTCCCACTCTTCTTCACTTTCCCTCACAGGAAGACTAAACATGACCTTTCCAGTAAAGTCTTCTGATTATTTTCTGAAAAGTGAATTGCACTGATACAAAAGTGATCTTTTAAAAAAGATGGATTAAAAGTTCATATAAGTATTTTCTTTTTTTATTTGCTATCATTGCTTTTGACTCATTATGATCTTCAAAGTCTTACTCATAATTTCCACATCATAGATACAGTGGTTCACCAACACCTTTAATTCCTATCACTTTTTAGTCTCCCTCAGAAATTTCTTTAATAGAGTATGGAGAACATTTATTTCAATCCTTTAATAATAAATATTGCTGTATTTAAATTTAATCTAATGTATCAGTCAGATACATTTAGATAATATAAAATGTTAGATATCCTAACTCTTTGAGTCTCTCCAACAGCTTAGCTGGCACACACTGTCCCCAGCTGCCACCCAAGGCCTAGATGAAAGAGCACCAGCAAGTGGTTCATGTACTTGGGTCCCTAGGGCAGCATCATCATCAGAGATCAAACTGTGCCATGGCGCCAAGGAGTCGGCCACAATGTGAGATTAAGAGTTTTTAGTACTTATGGACCTTAGGGGGTATACTTCATGTCTAAAAACCACACACACAAAGGTCAGGGAGCACAGGCAAAAGGAGAGAGAGTGTGGGGCAGCTAGCAATCTAGATTGGGGAATGGGGTGTGGACCTTATGTTTGAAGGCAGGATCTGAATGGTCCATTAAAAAGAAGTGGTGGGAAATCGGGAAGCCCAGTACACCAGTCAGCAAAGATGTCTCTAAATTCCTATCTCCGGCCACGTACTCAAGTGATTTGAGTGTAGTGTAGAACTGAAAACTTTGCCAAGGGTGACCGCATCCTGTCTCTGTTACAACAAGTCTAAATAAACTTGCATTTAAAATGGATGATGAGGCAGCATAATGTTACAAGCTTTCACTACAACTAGGTGTAACTTAGGTACTAAAGTGACTGAAATTATTGGTGCAAGTTCTAAAACTGAGCACTATTTTTTATGGTCACCATTGAAGTAATGCTGGATTTAACACTAGGAACCTGACAAAATGGAATCCCAAACCTTCATTATACAAGTAGGGGAATCAGGTCAATGGCATGTTTTTCTTGACACCCGTGGTTCTAAAGGACCCTGTTACTTCCTGGATCTTCCTAATCATCAGTAATGTTAAAAAGTTGCAAAGAGATTGTGCATCATATCTGCTTTCCAATCTTGAGTGAAATCCTCTGATTGATAAGGTAACTAAGTCACTTCTAGTGCTCAAGCTTCAGAGAAGCCTCAGAAACAGTATTACTTTGCTAACTTCTCCAAATGAAAGAGGCAGTGCAGGTTGAGAGCCAGTGCAAATATCAACAACAAACCAAAAAAATAAAAACATTCATATTCAGCATTGTTTTAATCAAAGAAAACACTTCAGAAATAAAAGACACAAAGACAACATTCTTCAAATCAAAATATTTGATTTAATGAACATATTAGTAACAAGAAACATTCAAAGAATGTGAAGTTCAGTCAACTGAAATAGTTTACAATGTCTTTTGGCTTTTCTATTAGCTTTGGAAAGTCTGAATTATTTATCAAAATAACTAGGAATTCTCATTACTCTAGAATTTATCATTAAGTTACCTGTCATATTGATCCAAATCCATAAAGATGTTAAGGAGTTGTCTTTTTTAAATACTAAAAAATGTATTCCACATAATTATTTTCATTTAAAGTTTATAACAATTATCTATTTTTTCATTTATTACTTGAAAATATAAAAACACTTATATGATGTATTAGTCTGTTCTGATGCTGCTAATAAAGACATACTGGGCTGGGTAATTTATAAAAGAAAGAGGTTTAACAGACTCCCAGTTTCATATGGCTGGGGAGGCCTCACAAATATAGTGGAAAGTGAAGGAAGAGCAAAGGCATGTCTTACATGGCAGGCAAGAGGGCATGTGCAGGGGAACTCCCCTTTATAAAACCATTAAATCTCATGAGACTTATTCACTATCAGGAGAATAGCATGGGAAAATCCTGCCTCCATGAATCAATTATCTCCCACTGGGTCCCACCCATGACGTGTGGGGATTATTACATTCAAGGTGAGATTTGGGTGGGACACAGCCAAACCAGGTTATATGAATTAAAGTAAATTCTTTCTGTTTTTCCAATGCAGTCAGCCCGCTATATATGTGAGGACTTGTTCCAGGACCACTGAAGATTCTCAAATTTGTGGATGCCCAAATCCCTTAGTTGGCCCTTCTTACCTGGAGGTTCTGCTCCAAGGATTCAACCAACTCCAGATGAAAAATGCAGTATTTCATGACATATTTTTAATTACAGAAACTCTAGAAAACTAAATTTTTGTTAACTGAAACTGAGAATGTAGAAGGCTTACTGTAATTTATTTGCTTTATGAAACATTACTATACTGTAAGTGATTTAAATTAGTTTCCTGCAAGTCTTTCAGTGGAATAACATAGTTTCCTTGCTGAATACTGTCATGTGACATTTTAGGAGCCTCTTGTGTTACAGGTAGTTACATTTTGTGTTAGTCCATTTTGGGTTGCTTTAAAAGAATATCTGAAACTGCATATTTTATAAAGAAAAGAGGTTTATTTTGGCTCAGGATTCTGCAGGCTATACAGGTATGGTGCTAGCATCTGTACCTATTCTGGTGAAACCTCAGGCAGCTTTTACTCATGGCAGAAGGTAAAGAATATGTCACACTGAGAGAGAAAGAGAAAAAGAGGTGCCAGTCTCTTTTTAAAAAACAGCTCTTGTGTGAGCTAATAGAGTGAGAATTCACTCATTACCACAATGATGGCACCAAGCCCTTCATGAGGGATCTGTCCCAGTTACCTAGACACCTCCCACTGGACCCGACTTTCAACATTGGAGTTCACATTTCAACATATTTGGTGAGGACAAACATCCTAACTATATAACTTTTAAAGATTCATTGTAAAATCTTGTATATACATATTTAAATATAATTATATCTTAAATATCAGTATATACTGTATAATTTTGACAGAATGTTATGTAATTTTTCTTTTGAAATTACTATTTGAACTATGAGTGAGTTGCATTTAATTTATGTTTGATATTTACTTCCCCAAAATCATCATATACTCGAGAGTTCACGTGGACTCAAATACCATCTCTTTAAGAACTATAAATTTTTTACTTTTAACTTCATAATTAACCAATTTCTTATGCTATATAGATATTTAATTAAAATTAGATTCATTTCAATTTTGTGATGCTGTATAATCGATTGGGGCTTGTTTTGTTTTTGTAAAGGAATACATCTCAAGTATTCCCTTAGGCATTATGGAGCTGTTCACTAAGGTTATAGTGCCAACCAAAATAGTCTGATTTTAAAAGTGGTTTGAAATGCCTCAGCCTCTGAGAATGCTCCCCAGCACACATGGCTGCTCATGTCTTTGTTTTTCTCTTAATTTTATCTTTTTCCCACCCAGAGAATAAATATATTAGTTATGCCTGTATTATGGTCCACAGTTTACATATATTAATCATTTTGTATAACTGTCTCTCCCCAGAAGATATGTATTACATATTGTATTAATATTCTAGGGCTGCTGTAACAAAATATAACAAATGATATGGCCAAAACAATAGAAATTTATTATTTCATATTTCTAGAGGCTAAAAGTCTGAAATCAAAATGTCCGAAGAGCTGGTTCCTTCTGAGAGCTGTGAGAATCTTTTCCATACCTCTCCCCAGCTTAGCTTCCAGTGGCTTGCTGGCAAACTTTAGCATTTTGGCTTTTGCTGTATCACCCCGAACTCTGCCTTCATCTTCACGTGGTGTTCTCCTCATGTGCATGTCCCTGTGTCCAAGTCTCCCTTCTTTAGGACATCATTTATGTTGGACTAGAGACCCACCCTACTACAGCATGATTTCATCTTAACTAATTGCATCTGCAATGACTATTTTCAAATAAGGTCACATTCTGAAGTACTGAGAGTTAGGACTTCAACATACAAATTTCAAGGGGGATACAATTCAACCTGCAGCACATACATTGGATGCCGAATTTCTAAAAGTAATGGTCTCTGTACAATGAATGTTTATTTCCATCTAGTAACTCAGGAAAAATACCTCTTTCAATGTCAGCGTTAACAGTTGGTAGCACAACATAACCCACATACTCTGTTTTGCATCCTACGCTAGGATTTTTCTCCTCTAGCTAATGTGTTGTGTCTGGTGGGTTTGGGATATAGAAATAATACAATGTTTCATCTTCTTTTTTACCAAAGCATATTCATATTTCTGCTTGCATTCTTCCATATTTTTCATGCTTTTTAACATTAGAACCTTATTTCTGTTTATTTTTTACTCTCTTGTTCTTTCTCTGATGGTTTTCTACCACTAAGAATGTTGTACATTAACAAGGGAAACCCTAAATTAAAGGAAGCTAGTGGTTTGGCAGTTTAAAATAGTTTAGAAATAGTTTTGCTAAAATATATTTCCACCGTCATGTTTTAACTCGTTTTAATAGACTGAATATATCCTTTATTAGTTGTAGAGCAGCTTGTGAATATTTACCTGCCTGTTACGTGCATCTATTATAGGGAACACGTAGGAGAGATTCTATTATAGAAACACAGAGGAGAGATTCTTAAACTTTAGGGTGCTGTTCATTTGCTGAGCGTGGGTTGGTTAAAACCCAAGTTTGGCTCATATTAGTGGAAAGTCACTCAGTGGTAAGAGGGGAGAACAGTGTTCCTATTTCCTTATCTGTGTAGTAAGTATTTAGTTTCCGTGGTCATTGTGAGCTTGCATCAATAACAATTGTTTTGTACTAGCGTTCTACTTTTTATCCAACCTGTGACAGCTGTCTTTTCATTTTGCTTTCTTAAATGGTACATTGAAGACATGCTGACTTTGTTTTTGGGTGGGTCTAGGTTAAAATGGGAGCTTGGTAACTGTATCACTTGTGTTGCTTAAAACTTTTTCAGTTTCGATTTCCTCAAGCGATAGTGAGCTGATATCCGACTGTAGTTTCGATTGGCATTTCTCTGATGATTAGTGATGTTGAATACGTTTTACATATTTGTTTTACATTTGTACGTCTTCTCATCAATCCCTTGTCAGACGGGTAGTCTGCAAGTATTTTCTCCAGTTCCGTCAGTTGTTTCTCCAGTGTGTCGACTGGTTCCTTTTCAGTGCAGAAGGTTTTAATTTGATGTGATCCCATTTGGCTCTGATTGCCTGTGCTCGTAGGGTATTGCTCAAGAAATTGTGGCCCAGGACAATGTTTCCCCAGTTGACCTGGAGTGTTTCCCCAATTTTTTTGTAGTAGTTTCATACTTTGAGGTCTTGGATTTAAATCTTTAATGTACTTACATTTGATTTTTGAATAAGGCAAGAGATAAAAATCAAGTTTCATTCTTCTGCATATGGATATTCAGTTTTCCCTGGACAATTTATTGAAGAGGATGTCTTTTTCCCAATATATGTTCTTGGCACCTTTGTTATAAAGCAGTTCAACACAGGTGTGTGGATTTGTTTCTCAGTTCTCTTTTGGGCTTCAGTTGGCCTATGTGTCTGTTTTATGCCAGTACCATGCTGCTTTAGTTATTATACCTCTAGCAGAATTTCAAGTCAGGTAATGTGATTCCTCCAGTTTTGTTCTTTTCACTCAGGATAACTTTGGCTATTCTGAGTCATTAATGATTCCATATACATTTCAGAATTTAAAACTTATGCAGTATATCATTTGTGTTTTGAGGGTGTTGCATTGAATGTGTGGATACTTTAGGTAGTATGCATATTTTAACAATATGGATTATTCCAATCAATGAACATGAAATCTTTCTCCATTTGTGTGTGTGTCCTCTTTAATTTCTTTCCTCACTGTTTTGTTGTTTTCATTGTAGAGATCTTTCACCTGTTTAGTTAAGCTAATTCCTAGGTATTTAATTTCATTTGTGGCTATTTTAAATGAGATTACTTTTATATATCTTTTTCAGATTGTTCACTGTTGTCATAGAAATGCTACTGATTTTTGCATGTTGATTTTTTTATCCTGAAACTTCACTAAATTTATCATTTGTAATAGTTTATTTGTGGAGTCTTTAGGTTTTTCAAAAATAAGATTATATCTCAGCAATTAAAGATAATTTGACATCTTCCTTTCTAGCTTGGAGGCCCTTTATTTCTTTCTCTGGTTTGATTGCTCTAGCTAAGACTTTCAGTACTATGTGGAATAGTAGTGATGAAAGTGGGCATACTCATCAGGTTCTAGATCCTAGAGGAAAGACTTTCAGTTCTTTCCCATTGAACATGATAATGCATGTGTTTGTTTTTGATTTCCAATCCATGTCCCTTCATAGTGTAGAATGTTTTCTTCCATTATGCTATTGATTATCTTTTTTGGTGTATATTCTGTTTCCTTCTTTTAAAATGTTTACTGTTTGCATATTGTTTCTTTGTGATATATTGTTCTATATACCAAATAGTCTCCTATCTTTCAATTATTTTCTTCTGCTGTCTCATAGGATGTGTCTAGTCTTTCTTTTGTTCAATTTGTGTTTTTCACAATATTACATGCACTATGTATGGCTTCTAAAGGTGATTTTATTGGGGATGGTTGGATGACTTCTTGGCATCTATTCCACTACCTCCCATTATGTAGTAGCCATGAGGTTTGTGTATTTGATTGATTCTTCTCTAGTTCTAGGGATGGAACTGGTGATCTTTAAGACAATGCATACATTTTACCCACCTTAGGATAACTGGTTTAGGATTGGACAAACAATCTCAGCTGCTTCAATCAGACTCAAGCCAAGTAGTGAAATGGAAAACTCTTTCTTCTTCTGGGCACCGTTGAGGGTTTTTTTGTTTGTTTGTTTCTTTTTTTTTTAATTATTATACTTTAAGTTCTGGGGTACGTGTGCAGATCATGCAGGTTTGTTACACAGGTATACGTATGCCATGGTGGTGATTTGCTGAATCCATCACCCCATCATCTACATTAGGCATTTCTCCTAATGCTACCTCTCTGCAATCCCCCACGCCCTGCTGTTCCTCCCCTAGCTCTCCACCCTCCAGGCCCTGGTGTGTGATGTTCCCCTCCCTATGTCTGTGTGTTCTCATTGTTCAACATGCACTTATGAATGAGAACATGCAGTGTTTGGTTTTCTGTTCTTGTGTCAGTTTGCTAAGAATGATGGTTTACAGTTTCATCCACACCCCTGCAAAGAACATGAACTCATCCTTTTTTATGGCTGCATAGTATCCCATGATGTATATGGGCCACATTTTTTTTTTATCCAGTCTATCATTGATGGGCATTTGGGTTGGTTCCAAGTCTTTGCTATTGTGAACAGTGCCGCAATAAACATACCTGTGCATGTGTTTTTATAATAGAATGATTTATAATCATTTGGGTATATACCCAGTCATGGGCTTGCTGGGTCAAATGATAGTTCTGTCTTTAGGTCTTTGAGGAATCACCATACTCTCTTCCACAATGATTGAACTAATTTACATGCCCACCAACAGTATAAAACAATTCCTTTTTCTCTACAACCTAAACAGCATCTGTTATTTTTTGACTTTTTAATAATAGCCATTCTGTTGTGAGATAGTATCTCATTGTGGTTTTGATTTACATTTCTCTAATGATCTTTTTTTCATATGATGTTGAGCATTTTTTCATATGATTGTTTGCTGCATGTATATCTTTTTCTGAGAAGTATCTGTTTGTGTCCTTTGCCCTCTTTTTAAGGGAGTTTTGTTGTTGTTGTAAATCTGTTTAAATTCCTTATAGGTGCTGAATAGTAGACCTTTGTTAGACACATAGAGCAGTGGAACAGAATGGAGAACCCAGAAATAAGATCACACACCTACAACAATCCGATCTTCAACATACCTGACAAAAATAAGCAATGGGGAAAGGATTACCTGTTCAATAAATGGTGCTGGAAGAACTGCCCAACCATATGTAGAAAATTGAAACTGGACCACTTCCTTACACTATATACAAAAATTAACTCATGAGGGATTAAAAATTTTAAAAATATGGTGCCATGGAATACTATGCAGCCATAAAAACTTATTAATTTACAGAAAGAAATAGCTTCAACATAAGCAAAAAGAATGTCAAATCGGAGACCCCATCTGAAAGTCACCAACTTCAAAGACCAAAGGTAGATAAATCCATGAAGATGGGAAGAAACCAGCACAAAAAGGATGAAATCATCAAAAACCAGAATGCCTCTCCTCCTCCAAGGGATCACAACTCCTCACCAGCAAGGGAACAAATTCTCTGAAAAGAGAATGAATTCGACACATTGACAGAAGCAGGGTTCAGAAGGTGGGTAATAAACAAACTTCTCTGAGCTAAAGGAACATGTTCTAACCCAATGCAAAGAAACTAAGAACCATGAAAAAAGGTTAGACAAAATGCTAACTAGAATAACCAGCTTAGAGAAAAACATAAATTACTTGATGGAGCTGAAAAACACAGCACAAGTACTTACACAAGTTTCAGTAGCCAAACAGTGATATAGACCAATGGAACAGAACAGAGGCCTCGGAGGCAACACCACATATCTACAACCATCTGATCTTTGAACAAACCTGACAAAGACAAGCAACAGGGAAAGGATTCCCCATTCATTCACTGGTGTTGGGAAAGCTGGCTAGCCAGATACAGAAAGCTGAAACTGGACCTTTTCCTGTCACCTTAAACAAAAATTAACTGCAGGTAGATTAAAGATTTAAACATGAGATCTAACAGCATGAAAATCTTGGCAATATCATTCAGGACATAGGCATAAGCAAGGACTTCATGACTAAAACACCAAAAGCAATGGCAACAAAAGCCAAAATAGACAAATAGGATCTAAATAAACCTGAGAGCTTCTGCACAGCAATAGAAACTACCCTTAGAGTAAACTGGCAACCAACTGAATGGGAAAAAAATTTTGCAATCTACCCATCTGACAAAGGGCAACTATCCAGAATCTACAAAGAACTTAAAGAAATTTACAAGAAAAAAACAAACAAGCCCATCAAAAAGTGGGCAAAGGATATGAACAGACACTTTTCAAACAAAGACATTTATGTGGCCAAAAACCATATGAAAAAATGCTCATCATCACTGGTCATTAGAGAAATGCAAATCAAAACCATGTTAAGTTACCATCTCATTCCAGTTAGAATGGCAATCATTAAAAAATCTGGAGACAACAGATGCTGGAGAGAATGTGGAGAAATAGGAACACTTTTACAGTGTTGGTGGGAGTGTAAATTAATTCAACCATTGTGGAAGACAGTGTGGCGATTCCTTAAGGATCTAGAAATAGAAATACCATTTGACCCAGCAATCCCATTACTGGTTATATACTCAAAGGATTGTAAATCCTTTGAGTATATAAAAGACACATACACATGTATGTTCATTGTGGCACTGTTTACAATAGCAAAGACCTGGAACCAACTCAACTGCCAATCAATGATAGACTGGATAAAGAAAATGTGGCACATATACACCATGGAGTACTATGCAGCCATAAAAAAGGATGAGTTCATGTCCTTTGCAGAGACATGGATGAAGCTGGAAACCATCATTCTCAGCAAACTGTCACAAGAACAGAAAACCAAACACCACATGTTCTCACTCATAAGTGGGTATTGAACAATGAGAACACATGGACACAGGGAACATCACACACTGGGGTCTGTTGGGGGTTGTGGGGGTGTGGGAGGGATAGAAGGGTGTGGGGAGATTAGGGAGGGATAACATTAGGAGAAATACCTAATGTAGGTGATGGGGGGATGGAAGCAGCAAACCACCATGGCGTGTATGTACCTACGTAACAATCCTGCAAGATCTGCACGTGTACCCCAGAACTTAAGGTATAATAATAACAAAAATTACTTTCTTAACTTTAACAATAAAGTGACCAAAAATGGTATGAATGGTATGGCATCAATATAATTAATAAAGTTTTCAACTGTAAGTTGCAAGATGTTAAATAGTTTTTTTTTTTTCACTAAGTAGAAGCTGATCACTTACCTCTGGCTTCTCCTTCATATATTCACATATATTAAATAGTATTAATTTTGGAAATCAAGTAAATACTTATTTACTATGTGGATGATGAGAATATGAAAGCCACAAAGGCTCGCCATTACTCTGGCCACTAGTCTTACAGTCAATAAACATATTTCCTTGAGAAAACTACAATGGTTATCCACAGTCAAGGAGAAACTGTAGAACTTTAAGTGTTTGTGAAGTAATATTTCATTAAGTAATAATCTTTTGAAGGGGCAATAATAAGAGAAGTTTATGACATACAAAATAATTGTTACGTTACTACGAGAAAACTATCTGATACTCTGATAATTCTTCCCCGCTTCCTCTGTACTGCTCTTCTCATTTCTTCATTTTCCATGCATCACTCTTTTACCTTTTCCTTCTGTATCTACCTTCCTTTCTTTTTCTCCATGAGTCTCCATTTTCCCTCTTTATATCGCTTACATATATTTTGGATGTTTTTTCTTCCTGTTTATGTCATGTCTATTTGATCTTCAAAGCCAAATCCAAATAGTGGTATCCTTAATTCTTCTAAATTGAAACAATGCTTACATGTTAAAACCATTTCAAACCACATTTTACATTATCATACACCTATCAGAGGCATATATGATGCTGTTCATCATCTTAGATATTTTTGTGTAAGCATTCTACAGCTGTTTGCAAACATTCCAAAAATATAACTGATCGTTGTATTCTGTACAACCTTTAAGCACTTATATTGATTAAAATAAATTTTTGAATAAAGCATTGTGTTCCAAACTGTAATTTACAAATTTCAGATTGTGCAATTTATTTTGCAATTAAATTACTCTTGATGTGCACTTACTTTTCTTACTTATTTTATTACAGTGATACATTAGGTGTGCACATATTTATGAGGTACATATAAAATTTTGTTACATGTGTAGAATATGTAATGACCAAGTCAGGATATTTAGGGTATCCATCAGATTTAGTATTTATAATTGCTATGTTTTTGAAAGATTTCAAGTCCTCGCTTTTTGGTATTTTGAAATATACAATTCACTGTTCTTGTATAAACAATAGTCAGGGTATTTACTTGTCTGTGTGTACATGTCTGGTTTTGGTATCAGGATAATGCTGATCCTGGAGAATAAGGGAGAATATTTTCCTCTTCACTTTTTTTTGTAATAGGTTAAGTATAATTGTTATTGATTTTATATATTTGGTAGAATTTGGCAATGGAGCCATCTGACTGAGACTTTTCTTTCTTGGGAGAATTTTTATTACTGATCCAATCTTGCTACTTGTTATTGGTCTGTTCAGGTTTTCTATTTCTTCTTGATTCAATCTGGTAGGTTGTATATGTCTTGGAACGTATCCATTTCCTCTAGGTTATTCAGTTTGTTAGCACATAGTTATTCATAATAGTCTCCAATGATCTTTTGCATTTCTGTGGTATCAGTTTTAATGTCCATGTTAGTATTTCTGATTTTGTTTATTTGGGTCTTATATCTTTTTTAATTGGTTAGTCTAGATAGCAGTTTATTGATTTTATCTTTTTAAAAAGTCAACTTGTTATTTCATTGATCTTTTGTATTGATTTTTTAGTCTTTGTTTTATTTAGTTCTGCTCTGATCTTTATTATGTCTTTCCTTCCACTAATTGTGGTTTTGGTTTATTCTTTTTTAGTTTCTTGAGGTGCATTGCTAGATTATTTATTTGAAATTTTTCTACCTTTTGATGCAGGCATTTTTGCTATAAACTTCACTCTTAGAACTGATTTTGCTATATGCTACAGATTTTGGCATACTGTATTTACATTTTTATTTGTTTTAAATATTTTTTTAAACTTTTCATCTTAATGTCTTCTTTGACCTAATTGTTGTTTAAAGCATGCCTAATTTCCATATATCTGTATAGTTTTCAATATTCCTCTTGGCATTAATTTCTAGTTTTATTCCATTGTGGTCTGAGAAAATACTTGATATGATTTTGATTTTTTAGAATTTTTTGAGACTTTTCTGTGGCCTAACATGTGGTTTATTCTGGAGAATATTCCATATGCTGATGAAAGGAATGTGTATTCTGCGGTTATTGGCTCAATTTTTTTTTAATGTCTGTTAGGTCTATTTGGTCTATAGTGCTATTTAAGTCTGATGTTTTCTTGTTAAATTTTGTCTAAATTACTTGTCTAATGCTGGGAGTCTGGTATTGAAGTTCCAAATTATTATTGTATCAGACTCTATCTCTTCCTTTAGATAGGAATATTTGCTTTATTTATCTGAGTGCTTTAGTGCTGGATGTATATATATTTAGGACTCTTATAGCCCATTGTGGAATTAATCCCTTTATCATTATATAATAACCTTTTTGTTTATTTTTACTGTTTTGGCTTAAAGTCTGTTTTATTTTATATAAGTATAGTCTTTTGATATGGTGTTCCTATCCACATCTCACCTTGAATTGTAGTTCTCACAATGCCTAAGTGTTGTGGGAAGAACCCAGTGGGGTGTAATTTAATCATGTGGGCTGCTTCCCCTCATACTGTTCTCATTATAGTGAGTGAGTTCTCACAAGGCCTGATGGCTTCTCAAGGGACTTTTACCCCTTTTGTTTGGCACTCTTCTTCCTGCCACCATGTGAAGCAGGATGTGTTTGCTTCCCCTTCTATCATGATTGTAAGTTTCCTAAGGCCTCCCCAGCCCTGCACAACTGTGAGTCAATTAAACCTCTTTCCTTTCTAAATTACCCAGTCTTGGGCAGTTCTTTATAGCAGCATGAAAACAGACTAATGCATTTCCCTTCCATATGATTAGCCTTGTGCCTTAACTACTATTACTCTATGTCATGGGCTCTATGGTTCCACCATGCCATGCCACTATGAGTAACTAGGGCAACATAGATGAGCTGTGCAACTCTATTGTCTTTCTTACTCATACTTTTCTTTTACTCATGTATTCTATGCAATGTTTGTTTCCTGGTTTAGCAATAAATTAAATTTCAAGTGATTTCAGTCTAATTATTTGTCATGCCAGCTGGCAGACCCAAACACTCCTTGAGTGAGTGCAGATCAGCTCTTTGCAATTCATGTTTTATATCAACTAATGGTATCTATGCTCATTGGCTTTTAATTTTATTACAAGGAACCCTGTAATTTAGAAATAATTTGAGAAAAATACTAAGCAGCATATCTCCAAGACTAATATTTTGCTAAAGACCTATCCTGTAAATACAACTCTCTATCAGACTTTCCTACTTGCATGTCCAACATAAATTAGAAAGTAGACTCACATTCAAAATTGTCCTCTACATTTGTACTTCTTTTCTTCCTCTAGCTGCATATTTTTTCTCAACATTTTAAATTTTAAATTTTAGGTACTTAAATTGTCCCTCATCTTTGATCACCATAGAATTTTATAAATTGGTGGGATCATAGAGATAATCTATGGGATCATAGAGGTAATCTAGTCCAAACTGAAGTCCATAAATATCCTGCTTTATAATGTCAACATTAATGAAAGATTCTATAGTTTGCTTTCTCATTCCACTTCTGCTACTATCATAAGAACATGGCTTTGCTTCCTCATACATACATATTATTGTAATGACCTCTAATTAAAGAAGCTTCTAGTTCCCCTTTCCGTGCTGAGAATAAAGTGATACTAATATTTTCCTCATGTATGTTTGTTATATGGCTTATTCGTTTTTACAAATCTTAAAGGTGAAACTACCTTAAAAGAATTGCTGGTGTGGAATCCCGCTTCTTATATGGGAATGTAAAGTGATGATTATGAAGGACCTAGTTGGAAACATTCATTAGTTGGCATGTAAAATATAATTTTAATGCTTAGTAGAACAAGGTTTTAGTTAGCTAGACACAGCTCACCAGGAGCATAAAGTTATTGCTATGGTATGAATGTTCGTATCTCTTCAAAATTTATATGTTAAAACCTAATTACTAATGTGATGATACTAAAGAGTGGCATCTTTGGAAGATGATTAGGTTATGTAGACAGAGCCCTCATTAATGAGACTAGGGTCCTTATAAAAAACCCAGGCACTGCCTTTTCTTTTTCACTATGTAAAGACATGGGGAGAAGGCACCATCTATGCACGAAGAAGATGGCCCTCCCCAGACACTGAATCTGCTGACACCTTGGTCTTGGACTTCCCAGCCTTCAGAACTATGAGAAATAACTTTTTGTTCTTTATAAGCTACCAATTTATGGTATTTTGTTATAGCAACCCAAATAGACTAAAGTAGTTATTATAAAATAGGTTATAAGATAAATATGAATGTGCTAGAAAGTGGAATACCACATCAACAAAATCCAGGCAATAAATAGAAGTGAAATATGTTACTGAAAAGAGAACATTAGATAAGCAGGCAGAGGCTGAACATAAAAAGAGGCTGAGTTTGTTCACTAGCATGTCAATTAGAAGTACAGTTGAAAAACTGCCCACATTCTTAGCATGGGACTCAAACCTCCAGATCAGTAAATACAGTATCCATGGCAAATTAGACATGGTGATTCTCATTTTCTTGGTTGGGTGAGTAATTTCTTTTTCTTTTCTTTTCTTTTTTTTTTTTTTTTTTTTTGAGTTGGAATATCACTCTGTCACCAGGCTGGAGTGCAGTGGTATGATCCCACCACATTGCAACCTCCAACTCCCTGGTTCAAGCCTCAGCCTTGGCCTCCTGAGTAGCTGGGATTACAGGCACATGCCACCATGCCCAGCTAAGTTTTGTATTTTTAGTAGAGACAGGGTTTTACCCAGGTGAGTAAGTTTCTAATCTCAAAATGAAGAAATAAATCTAGAATTGATAATTTTGCATATGTTTTAATTTTATAATTGGAATAAAAATGTGTAGTCATTTGGTAGTTTTAGGTATGCCCTGTGTTTTGTCTATTATTTCTGTTTATTAAATAACAAGATGACTTGATAAACTATATTTCTATTTGACTTATTAAGATATGTGGTTAAGTACTTAGAAAGATTTTACTTATGAACATATATCATGTTAGGTATTTGAAGTGTTTGAAAAGAGTAGCAATATCACATAAGTAAATATATTTTTAAATGCTTACTAAAACTAATTAACTAACTTAAAATTAGGTTACTTTTTAATAGAATTTAATTACTTTGTTGAACACTTAATTGAGCATTAGAAATAAGTGAAACATTTTCTAATTTTTATAGTGTAAAAATGATGTTAATGTTTCAAATAAATCATTTTAAATGTATATGTTTTAAAATAAATACCAATTAAAATATGAATAAATAAAACACATATATGCCAGAGATCTGTTTCCATATATGCTATATTAAAAATCAAAAATAAAATGTAATTTAATCTATTATTAATTCTATGTATTAAAAAATGACTTTTGTGCAATATAAAATGGCCAAATTAAATAATTTATACAACTCATTAAATGATGATGGAACCTATCAAATATTATGATTGATTCAAAGAACATTTGATGAACTAAGTATACATAGGCAAAGCTAGGATAAGATTGATGGGTTAGTTACAAAGCAAGTTAAGGTCCAAAGGGGCCTTAAACTTTTGAGATTACATGATAAATCATTAAGAAATTATTTCCATCTTTACTGAACAAAAGTCTACAAGTTAACATAATTTCTCCAAGTTTGGAGTTATGGTCAACAGGAGGTGATGACTTGAACTAAATACATTCCCTTTGATAAAACTTAGATGGTTATTCCAGTGTATGACATTCCAGATATCCCTGCTCAAATTGTTGACCTATTTCCAAAATGCAAAAAATGTTTCTGATGGCCTCTTAATACTCTGAAGATTATTCTTGTTACAAAACGCTAGTATCATCAGATTTGGCATGATATATGTTTACAAATATATGTGCAGCAAGTGTGTTAGTTGACCATACAGGCTCCTACAGGAGGACCATACAGACCATAAAGGACAGCAATGAAGAGCGCAAAATTAACTTCTATTATAAAGTTTTCATAAAAAAATCTGAGACTGGATTTTTAGCTTCTACTATTTGTAGTTCTATCCAAGAGAAGGAAACTAAAGTACATGAAACACTTCCCACCGTATTTTACCTGTAGTACTTATAACTTAGGAGAATTCTTGCTAGGAAATCACTCTCCTTTCTTCTTGTGAAACTGGCACCCATGAACCAGGAACCACACCCATTCTTGGGATACCTCCATGGACTAGGAATTGGCTCCATATACAAACCATCCATTATTCTTCAAGAGTCATGTCTGATAAAATGACAATCCTTCTCAAATAGGACACACCATACATAGCCTTGATTGTTCAATTTATTTGATCAATTTTATCCTGGTTAAAAAAATCCCACTAAATTTGTGTAAATCACTACTGCCATAAAAAGCAGGGAAACTCAGTAAAATATACGTTTCTGAATTGTAAGTTGGTCAGTGGCATGCAAATGTCATTCTAAATAATTCATTTCACTTCACAAACACATAGTTTGCTAAACTGAAGGTTAGACATTGGTGAAGAAGAAAAAGAAAGGGAATTATTAGATATCTACGAGTAATGTGGAATATTTAAAATAATTCCAACAATATGACCAACCAGTAACTACAAGCAAATCTTCCTCATTAGTTTATTAAGTCTTGCTTATTCCAAAGAATCTTGGATCTGCAGTCTACTCTCATAAAGTACATTTGCTTCCAGACTGGAGAGTAAATTATAATGCAGGCTACCATGTCAGACTGAAAGTTTTCTAAGCCATATCATTATGAAAGTCTGTGCCCAAAGAGTCTGTTTTAATGAAGCATAATTATTGGGCAATTAAATAATTTCTAACTGGCTGAACAGTGTAACATTAATTACTAAGAATAATTTTAATCTTATTTACTTTTGCTTCTAATTTTTCTATGCTATATGATGGTTCTAGTTTGTGACCAGGTGAATGAACATGTTAAATTTGTCACACGGCCGGGTGCGGTGGCTCACGCCTGTAATCCCAGCACTTTGGGAGGCCGAGGCAGGTGGATCATGAGGTCAAGAGATTGAGACCATCCTGGTCAACATGGTGAAACCCTGTCTCCACTAAAAATACAAAAAATTAGCTGGGCATGGTGGTGCGTGCCTGTAGTCCCAGCTACTCAGGAGGCTGAGGCAGGAGAATTGCCTGAACCCAGGAGCAGCCTGGGTAACAAGAGCGAAACTCCGTCTCAAAAAAAAAAAAAAAAAAAAAAGATTTGTCACACTAAGGTATAATAGGGGTGCCTGGTTAGAGGAAATTGTTTTAGGTGATCTTGTGAAGACTATACACTTTTGTGCTTAGTTGTTCCTTTTCCATGAAACGTATTTGTCAAGTGGGAAAAATAATTGCAAATTACATATAACTTTATTAAGCTTTGGACTCTTATTCAATAGTGAATACTGAACTGAGCTAAGTACTTTACCCTAGATTGTTACTTATTAAGCATTAGCAGGAATCAGATCCACCTGGAGGGCAAACTGATGTGATTCATCCTTAGAGCTTCTGATTCAGTAGATCTGGGCCTGAAATCTTACATTTCTCTTAAGTTTCCAGGTAAAGCTAAAATTGTTTGTTCAAGGCCCACACTCTTTAAACTATTTAACTATTTTTTAAGTATTTAATTATTTAACTTATTTAAAGTTGGCCTTTTATAAAATCTGGTTGGCCTTTTGATACAATGATAGAGGTAGGAATCTGAGAAATTCTAGGCAGCCAGGGGCAGATCCCTTGCAAAACCCCCACCTCCGAGCTGCAAAGCCTGAAACCCATGGCCCAAAGTGAGAACTTCCATCCCCGTGTATCCGCTCTCTCCTGATTTTTTCTGAATAAAGTCTTCTTACCAATTGAATGTTGCCTTTTCCATAACTACCGACGGCCTGCTTTGCCCCAATTCTGTGCCTATAAAGACCCCAGACTTAGCCAGCAGTGAGGACAAGTGGCTGGATGTTGGAGAGAGACAGTTTGACTCCAGAGATGGGAGCTGGATGTCAGAAAGTGGCAACCTGACTTCAGAAGAGAGACGCAAAGAGGGGACTTAACATCAGAGGAGAGCGACCTGCCTTTTTGCTTTCCATTCCATCTCGCCTCTCTGTTGAGAGCTACTTTCAAGACTCAATAAAATTCTCCACATTCACCATCCTTCAATCTGTGTTTGTGACCTCATTCCTCTTGGGCATGGAACAAGAATTTGGGATGCACCAAGTGCAGGCACCCACAAAGGCTGTTGCAGTAACTCTTTGCCCTCACTGGCAGAGGGCAGCCACCCCATGCAACGAGGAGGCAAAGAACCCACTGAGCTGATAGCACACTGCTTTCTCTGTGGATGGTGGAGCTAAGAGGGCATTGTAACATGCCCTCTGGGGTCTTGGGGAACCCCTCACCTGGATGCTGCCAAGAGGCCTGCATGAAGTTTGTTCCTGTCAGCAGTAAAGCACCAGCCAGTTCCTTCACTTGCTTGCCTGCATACTCCCTCCTGCGAGAAGCGGGGCACAGTGGACCTGAAGAAGCAGAGTTTGCTTCCGCAGGTACCTGAGTTGTTGGCCAGTTCCTGAGCTCATTTGCTTCAGTTCCTGTACTCATTCACGTGTGTGCTCCCTCCCACGAGAAGCTGAACAGGGTGGGCTAAGTAAATGGTGCACCCCTCTTCTGAGTCCCACAAAGCGTCAAGAAAATATCCTGCATCACTTTGTAAACTGATGCCACTAAAAGGACATGTTGCCTACCTTTCAGACTAATTTACAGGTTTGCATAATTTTTAGACATCGACAATGCCATGTATCTCTGTAATTACTATCAATTCTAACCTAGGAAACACCAGGTTAATGGCAATAAAAAAATAACAGAATAAACAACTGTTCCCAGCAACATGGTGGTTATACCAGTTATTAATTTATTGCCTTTCAGATGCAAATTCACTATTGCCTGCTCTGAGAAAAAGAATCTGGGCCCTTTAAATAGCTGCCAGAGTGTAAAAACTTGCCAGCAGAGGGTGATGGAGAGATGCTGGAGGTGGAAGGGATTTCATTCCAGATCTGGTATGCTCTCTCATCAGGCTTTTACAGTGAAACACCCCTTCTCCAACACCTGACTCCTGTTCAGAGTACCCAGAGACCATCAGCTTCCTTTTGCACTCCTTTCAGATAGTTTAGCAGTTGAGTCCCTCTGGAAAAATAATGGCTTTCCATGACACCCCAGAGTATAAATTTTCTGCCAGCCCAAAAAGGCATATTTTCAGCAATTTCTTCCAATACAGCCCCACAGCAAGTACTCTGCCACCCAGTTAGCAACATTCTTTTATTTTCTTTTTTCTTTTTTTTTGATTTCCAACTTGTAAGTTCAAGGGAACATGTGCAGGATGTAGGATGTGCAGTTTGGTACATAGGTAAAAGTGTGGGATGGTGGTTTGCTGCATAGATCATCCCATCACCTAGGTATTAAGCCCAGCATCCATTAGGTATTCTTCCTGATGTGCTCCCTCCTCCCATACTCTGCTCGCTAATGGGCCCTAGTTTGCATTGTTCACTTCCTGGTGATTCCTCAAAGACCTAGAGGCAGAAATACCATTTGACCCAGCAATCTCACTACTGCAGATATACTCAAAAGAATATAAATAACTCTAACAAAAAGATATATGCATGTTAATGTTCACTGCAGCACTATTCACGATAGAAAAGACATGGAATCAACCTAAATGTCCATCAGTGATCGACTGGATAAAGAAAATACAGTACATATACACCACGGAATACTATGCAGACATAAAAAGGAATGAGATCATGTCCTTTCCAGGGACATGGATGAGGCTGGAAGTCATTATCCTCAGAAAACTAATGCAGGAACAGAAAAGCAAATACTGCATGTTCTCACTTATATGTGGGAGTTGGGTGATGAGAACACATGGGCACTTGGTAGTGAGCCACATTCTTACCCTTTCCAATAAGGCTTGAGTCTCATCTTGGTAGGGAGGGCACAGTCTTACTGGGTGCTCTGTTTCAACCCCAGGGATTGGAAAATACTCCCTTACTATTGCATCAACTAATCCTGTACTCTATAAAATTCTTTCATTTATTGCAATCCTATCCCTCTTTACACAAATCCCCTGTTAAAGTTAATAACTTTTACATCAAACTTTCTCTGTTCAAATTACTGTGTTGTTTTCTTCCTTTAGATGGAATAACTGATAAAATTATGTTAAATAATTTTTCATAAAATAAATTATTAAATCCATTTCTTTAGTGTCAAAGCATTTAGAATTTACAAATTACTGAGATTTAATTATACAAATTATACATATTTACAATCTAAGTGAAGGCACTCAAGAGATATTTAAATATTCCCCCTGCCCCAACACCAGTTTAAAGACAGACAGAAAAGGAAAACCCTTTACTAGCACAAAACAGTCACCAAAACATTAGTACTGGGGTTGAGAAATTGATATCCCCTATGGCACTTTGGCATGCTAAGTACTTTGAACTAAAGGAGCTGAATGACCATAGAAGCAACCTTAGAACAAACATCTCCTTGACCTCCTCCTGTTCTTCTGTTTATTACCCTCTTTCTCCTGCAAAGTGCAAGGAGGGGCTCATCCTGAACTTCCCATATCTGTCTAAAGATTGGCCCTCCAGAAGGAATACAGTAGTCATGAGTGCTTTTCCTGGGAATCTCATTAACTGGAAAAGTAACAGTATCACAGGGGAGGAAACTGAAAGTGACACCATGCCCAGGCAGACTTTATCACAGACAATCACCTATTTTTCTGAGATTGTTTATGACCTGAGAGACCTTTTGTTTGCATAACAAGACAACCTTTGTTCACACTGCATTCTCTCCCTTCACACTCCCACAACTTGTGTCACCACCATCCCCAGAATCCCCAGGCCTCTATTCCTTTCTTCAGCTCCAGAAGTTATGTATGTTTCAATCATCTGCCCCCTTTGCAAGTCTCATATTTTGTGGGACTCCTATGTGTATGCACATAATTAAAATGTTTCCTCTCCTGTTAATAATGATCAAACCTTCAGAGAATAAAGAAAGTTTCCTTTTTCAGTATTAGTAATCTCTAGTCCCAACATTCCATTCCTCATTCCCAGCATGCACACACACATTTCCATGCTGCTTTTCAACAAAAACTTTTATTTCCTGCAGTGTAGCGAAATAACATGATTCTAAGCTCTCTTTTATGAAATCTGTTAGCTATTATAATTCCTTTGCTCCCTTTCCACTTTGTAATAAACTTTTCCCCTGTCCATTAAAATAATATAGGCTTAGTAGCATGCTTAAAAAATAAAGATCCATATAAAAAATTAAAGTCATGGATAAATCTATAATTTAGACATAACTAGTGTTAACATTTTGGCTTATTTTCTCTTTGTCTTTGTGAAATTACATTAGTCTTGGATTTGTTTCTTTCTTTTCCTACCCGTATCACAAAAGATGCTCCTCTTTAACCATGGCTACTATTTTAGCGTGCTCTAAAGGCCATCACAGCTGATATGTCAAACTATAGTCGTAACTTCCCTAAAATTATCACCTTCTTCTATCAATGATGCAGACACCACATGGTAATAAAATCTTAAGATATTATACCTAGTTTAGTATTTGATTCTTGTATTTAACAATGAATACAGAGATTTCAGGTAAGAAATAAAGTTGATATTGTCTGGATATTTGTTCCCTTCAAATCTTGTCTTGAAATTTAATCCCCATCATTGGAGGTGGAGCTTAGTGGAAGGCATTTACCATGGGGGCAGATCCCTCATAAATGGGTTTGTGCCATTCTCCTGGGATTGAGTGAGTTCTCACTCTTAGTTCTTCCAAGATCTGGTTGTTGAAAAGAGTCTGGGGTCTCCCTTTACTCACTTATTCCTTCTCTTTCACCATGTGATGTTTTCTCTCCTTTCCCTTCTGCCATGAGTGAAGACTTTCTGAAGCCCTCATCAGAAGCAGATGCTGGCAACATGTTTGTACAGCCTGCAGAACTGTAAGCTAAATAAACCTCTTTTCTTTATCAATTCCCCAGCCTCATAGTATTCCTTTACAGTTATGCAAATGGACTAAGACAGGAGTTGATCCCCTTCAACTACACAGAAAAAAACTTCCACTTTATTGAATTTTCTTCATTTACAAACAAATCTCTAATAATGATTATAGTATACAGAGAATTAAAGAATACAATTAATCATATGTGCTAACTTAGAAAAATAATGCACATGGAATGGCAAAATAGAGAAGGCTTGGTGTGGGTGGGTTGCGGGGAGGCAGGATAGGGTATCTGGGTCTTTAAAAAAATGCTTGACTTAAGCCGAGAGGGATGTGAGAGGACTTTAATAAAAGTACAGAGGTAGAAATACACAAGAGTTATAAAAATAGCAAGTAGTCTTATGTGATTGCAACTTGGCATATGTAATTTAGGGGAAGCATTTTGTACTTCAGTAACACTTCCTTTAATAGGTTTATAATTATGTAAACCTATTTAAATCAATCATTTGCACAACAAAATGAATCAATTAATTTTTACAGCTGTGATTATGGAGGCACAAATGTAATTTTAAATGTTGTCAAGTAACATAATGATTTAGTTTCATGACTCACACCAAGTGAGTACTTCTGATTTCTTTTTAAGACAAAGTTTAAAAAATAAAAAACTTACAACTTCTGGAACAAAAAGTATAGGAGAAAATCTTCATGACAAAGGACATGACAATGTGTACTTACATATGACACCGAAGCACAGGAAAAAAATAAGATGTGGGTCAAAGGTTGAGGGAAAACAAAAGAGGGAAGTACCTTGGGAGCCAGAAAAGGCTACACAGAGGAAGTGACACTTTAACTTGGCTTTGGTGGAACTTTCTAAAAGTAGAGAAAAAGTAGAATGAGAGTAGAGGCAAGACTGTGAGCCCAGGTATGAAATGGGGAAAGGTTCTCAGGAGTGAAAAGTCTGTCCAGGTGTGTTTCAGGCAGCTTGAGAATTTTCCATTTCATCCACAGGAAGTAAATTTCCAGTGAATTAACACAAAGTTTCTTTTGATCTCTTATATTGAGATAAAAGTTATAATTTCACTATAACTCTATAAAGCAATGGCCTTTTTCCTTCTCTTTCTTTCTTTTCTTTCAATCTTGTGGTCAGAAGTCTGAAACACAGAGTTGCTAAAGAAAGTTTTACTGAGGTAGCTGGGTTTCAATGCTTAGTACTAAATTAGTCTTACTATACTGTTGAACATAAATTTGGACCTCTCTAATATTGGCAAAAGCACATTTCATGATGGGGGTAGACTTGTAGATGTGGGAGGATGGTGTTTACCTGTATTGCCATTTCGTCAAGAACACTGAATGTTTGAGACCATTAATAATTTGGCAAGTTAGGGTTGAGGACAGGCAAAAAGACAGCACCAGAAGGCTTTGCATATTGTTATGACTAAATAATGTGATAATTTTCTTACCTTTTCCTTCAAAGCTACACATGCAAATAAAACCAATTTCTGCATTAATAAACCAGCCCACAACAACTAGAAATACCAATAGAAAAATTTTACATATGTCATGAGATTGAAGAGGGAATCACTAAAGTGCATTTTTATCCATTAAAATTCCTCCAAAAAGCAAAATGCTGAAAAGCACGGTTCTAATGTTTTACAATCTGATATTAACATCTGCAGAAATTATACAAATAATCTTTTGGTAATAATTGGCATTATAAATAGCAATATTCTTATAATCTATAGTGCTGTTTAATTTCTGTATGAAAAATATAAATATAATTTCATTTTCATATAGCAACACAGCTTTTTAATCTTTATTCAGTCTCAGTTTGGTATATTTGTGAAATATAATGCTACAAAATTTCCCAAGATTTATAGATTTCCTTTGAAAAGAGAACACTAAAATCACCAGATCTAACGTGAAATCAACAAGAAAGCATCATTTTCCAATCAGCTTCATAGTATTAGGAGAATTCCTTGGGACTAACATTTGCCCTAATTTTATTTTCAGCTTTGTAAGAAAGGATACCCAACAGTATTTATAGATATTCACAAGTAAACAAGTGTTTATCTAATTGACCATGTTTCCAGCTACAAGTCCATCTTCACTGAAAGAGAAAAAATTTCTTCCTGAGTGTCAAGCCCTTCTTTTGCTTAGTATTTCCTGGAAATTAGAACAGACAGTTTGAGATCATGTATAATGACATAAGACAATAGAACTCTGTCACTTAAAAATCTGACCCATGCATGACAGTCTCTGAATACTGCTTTGGAGATTTATTTTTTCATTAGAATCTGAGTTATTTTTATAATTTCCTACAGGAACCATTCAGAACAGAACAAGGTTCAAAAGGAAGGACAACTAGTAAAGTTACAGAAACTCTTTTAGAGTTTTCTTCTATGAAAGTATCTCTATGACATCATTGTTATTTTAAGGGACAAATTGTAATTGTAGATAAGAATGAGGTCATATTAAATTAAATTATTCTGAAACAATTTCAGCATATGATAAAATGGTTTTGAAGACATATTCTCATCTGTTCATTAATGAAAAACATTTAAAAAATCTAGAACCCACATTGTGTGAGCATGAGTATTGACAGAAGAGAATTAAAAAGAAAATGAAAGCTTCCTAATTGGAAAATAATAACAGGGGTGATTAGAGTTTTACACCCTCGAGCACTATTCAAGTACAAGTAAATGAAACCTGATGTAGGTAAATAGTTTTAGGACGGATTGTAAAAATGAGACCACACAGAATGTCCATGGAAAAGTTGGAATTACGAATTCTTGCGTCTTTTAGTTACAAAGAGCCAGTTTTCCATCAGTTACTCTTCATTTAACCACTGATTTCAGGGATGGAAGAGAATACATATTCATGAAAATCTTCAAATAAGCCATGTTTCTGTCTTAAAATCTCCAGTATAAAAGAGCTTTATGTGTCTGTGTGTGTGTGTGTGTGTTTTTTTTTTAGAATAACACAAGGCCAAGGTAGGAAGGAACATATTGTTTCATGGAACAATAAGAATGGAAATTGATTTGTTTCTCACTTCCTGAATGTTGTTGAACCCATCTTTATCTTAGTCATCTGACTCATTTCCTTGCCTAAATTAGAACAAAACTTGAAATTTATTTATAATTTTATTCAGGCTAAAATTAATTCAGTGAAAAGGTCCCGTTCCCTATTACACCCTCCTCTTTCCTTTAGCTGGAAGTTGCTATAGTGGCATCACTTCTCATGAAGGACATTAGACCAGGTTGGCCTATCACATTGTCTTCTATGTAGAAGTTTAACATGCTTAATGAAGAAAAAGTTTAGGACGATTTAAAAAGAAATGGTAAATTTAAAAATACTATTGATAAATCAATACAAATTGAAATCAATAAAAATGTTATCCAAAAAGTTTGATAATAAAAGTATCAAATCTAACATTCCAAAACAAATATTTCCCTTTAAAAATTATAGTTATTCAGAAGAGACCTGAATTTTTTTTTTTTTTTTACCACGGTAAGGGCAGAGATACAATTGTAGTGGTAGAACAGAAAATTTTTATTGATGTTTTTCTGTTAAAAAGGTCCTGAAATCTAAAATCTGTTCTGGTCTCATTGTCGCCACATTGCGAAAACTGTAGCATGTAAAAGACACTCACTCCTAAACTGTTAAATTAAAAACAGCAACACCATTACAAATTAGCTGGGGCAGATACTGAACTTGGAGTGCTCCATAGGTTGACTTGGCAACTTTCATCTCCTGAATTGAGAAATTAATGTGTCATTTAAGAAATTGCTTGGGAGTATTTGCTCAGCAACGACCCCCTACTGGTTGCCACACACACCAGAAAATGCCATGATTTTATGTATAATGAAAGACTGAAAGGATCCAAGAATTTTGGATTGGTCCCAATACCTGGTAAGCTTGGCTTGAAAAATGGGAATGGTGCAGCTGAATGTCATCTTGACTTCTCTGTAGCAAGGAGATAATTGTTAGGCTAAGATAATTGTTCGACTATGTCAAAGAAATAAAAATAAAGCAAATAAAATATTAATGCTAAATATATAATTGACTGATTATTTGTAAATATTTTTCAGATTCATTATGGCATGAAGAGCATATAGCTTTCCCATTTGGAATATATAACATTGTAGGGTAGAGATGACATATAAGGAAACAAAATACTGGAAGAATAGTAGTGAGATCAGAAATGGTAAAATTTGACATGGTAAATAGTTTGGAAGATAAACATAATTTATTCAATTTAGATTTAGTGAGCACATTCTAATAAAGAGACATATTTAGTGGAATATTCCATAGGTAAATGGAATTACAAAACTACAGCTTCGGTGAGTTTGGAATTAGAGATATACATTTAAAATCTGAAAACAGATGTAGTTAGTTTTGTGATGCATCTCTTTAGAGTATAGAAAGTTAATGAAGGATTACTTCCTCTGGAATTAGCAGAATTATGAGCTTACAGAAGTTGAATAAGCATTGTGTGATTTCATAGAGCCACAGGAGTTCACAAAATACAAATACTGTAACTGTGTCCACTGAGTTTGAAGCAGGTTTAAGAGCATAGGATTTGACAAGAACCATACTGAATTTTGCTAGTGTGATTTTCACTGAATGTTTTAGGTGGCAACCAGATTTCAAAGCATTAAAGAGGAAATAAAATTTGCCAAAATGACTAGTAGAAATACAGCACTAATATGAGATAGTCTATAATAAAAGATAGCTAGGGAAAAATAACTCTGCTTTTAAAAAAGCATTTACTTGTTTTATTGTTTTTTGATGTAGAAGAAATCTCAACTTCTTTACAGGCATGGATAAAAAAATCTATTTTCAATACAGATTTGAGAATGTGTGGGCTAAAAAAGCAACAATTTAATGAACAACAGAGTATTAGGCCAGATTTTATTTCTTCTCCAGAAAAAAAGCAGTTCTTCTTTTCTCCCTGTTTTGCAGGGTGGGATCTTTGTACTTGTCGGTCTCTGTAGCCAGGTGGTTATTCTTCCCCCGTTTTAATGCGCTCTGTCCTACAATCTAAATGATTCACATACTGCTCATTATTGCTAGCCTATTCTTCATAGCTCCAAATTTCAAGGATATTTTACCACATTCCTCATGTATCTTTAGCATTTCCTTGACTCTGCCCTTAAGGAGGCACTATCTCATCTTTTAATGCTTTTAACTCCTGAGCTTCCTCTAAAATTTTTGATTTTGTGAAATAACGTCTTCTTTAAAAAATGTCCTTTACCTTTTCTGATAGAATTCTGCATCAGTCGATTTTACTATATTCCTAGTTATTAAAAATACTAAAAAGGACAGACTTGCAATACAACAGAACATAATACTTGCATGTAACTTATTAAAGCCAGTTACAGGGAGGCAAGATTAAAGTGATAACAATATTAGTTATTTTAATACAAGGGTAAAAATGTTTACATTCAAATCAGTGAAGAATTTTACTTTCTTTCTTAAAAATTTAAAACAAACTTCTCGTTTTATTTTCTGACAAGTGTTTGTGTCATTCTATGTCACTGCTTAATTCTTCGTCATTAGTTGATATCAGAGCCATACACTTTGAAACTAAATAATCAAGCGGCAGAGTTCAAATTCTATTTTGAAAGCTGTCACCTGGTGTGAAATTTGAGTAACATTTTTAATCTAATTATAAAGCAACACCAGATTGATTAAAAACGAAACAGATAAAGAAGAGGTAATGATAGAGGACACTAGTGTGCTATCTAATTATACTATGTAGTATAATAATTTTATATAATAATTCACTAATGCCCATATATACTGGGTATGTAATTCACTAGTAT
The DNA here is from genome assembly GCF_030222135.1 of Aotus nancymaae. NCBI lineage: Eukaryota > Metazoa > Chordata > Mammalia > Primates > Aotidae > Aotus > Aotus nancymaae. Next base: position 31,271,351 of record NW_026988435.1, read on the forward strand.
TCTTGACGTCCTGGGCCCTGCGATTTTGACGCCGATTTTTATTTTCTACTTCACTGAAGAGAGAGAGGCGATCAGCTGGAATTCCCTCATAAGATTCTCATCCCTTTCCTCAACACCTCCATTGACACATATATGTGAGTGTGTATATATATGTATACATATCCGTATATATACACACTCACATATATGTATACACAAATATATACACACAGTATATATGGTATGTATATGCATTATAGGTTAACAGTAGTTAAGTTTGGGGGTAGTATATATATGCATAGTATCTATACATAGTGCATATGTGGTCTATATATATTCTGTGTGTATATATGTGTGTATATATATGTGTGTATATATGTATATATAGTGTATATAGGCACTATATAAGTATATATATAGAATATATGTGTATAAATGCATATATATACATTTTGTGTGTATGTATACTATATATAGTATATATATAGGTATGTATGTATACAAATATGTACATACACAGTACAGTATATATGTATGTACATATGTATGAAATATAATATATAATATAATATACATATAATATATAATATACATATAATATACAATATATATGTATATTATACATACAATATACAATATATATGTATATTATACATACAATATACAATATATATGTATATTATACATACAATATACAATATATATGTATATTATACATACAATATACAATATATATGTATATTATACATACAATATACAATATATATGTATATTATACATACAATATACAATATATATGTATATTATACATACATACATACTGTATTACATGAGTTCACTTATACATGGATTTTCTTCCTACTCTACCATTCCTGGGACAGAAAGATCAACCCCTCCTCTTCCTGCTCTTCCTTAGCCTATGCAGCATGGAGACAATAAGGAGAAAGACCTTTATAATCCCATTTCTACCTAATGAATAGTAAATGTATTTTTCTTCCTTTTTATTTTCTGAATAATATTTTTTTCTGTTGCTTACTTTATTGTAAAAATACAGTACAGAATACATAATTTATAAAATATCTGTTAATTAACTGTGTATATTATTGATAAGGCTTCTGATCAATAGCAGGCTACCAGTAATTAAGTCTGGGGATATTAAAAGTTATACACAAATCTTCCACCACATGCGTGGGAATGTTGACACCCCCAACCCTGCATAGCTTATGGGTAAATGTCTTAGAATATTTGTTTTGCTCTAAGGAAATAGCTGAACCTAGGTAATTTGTATTTCAAGAAATGTTAAAGTCAGTTCTTCAGAGAACATGGCTCATACTTCTGCTGGCTGAAATGTTGGTAATCTATCAGGTGAGAGCCTCAGGCTGCTTTCACTCAAGGCAGAAGGCAAAGGGGAGCCAGCATGTGCAGAGATCACATGGTAGGAGAAGACTGTACATTGAACTCAGTGCTGCCTTAGCACTGAGTGCTTGTGCTGAGTTGGGCTCAGAGAATAAGCAAGGGGGAAGGAGATCTCATGGTCTTTTTAATAATCAGCTCTCATGGGAACTAACAAGTGAGAACTCAGTCACTCCCTCCTGAAGGAGGTATTAGCCTATTCATAAGTGATCTTTCCCCGTTACTCAAGTACTTCCTACTAGGCCCCACATCCAACATTGAGATTAAATGTCAACATGAGGTTTGGGAAATAAATACCCAACTTCTAGCAGCGAACTCTACATATCTTAACCTGGAGAAAAGACAAACTAGGGAGGGTGGCGCAAGATGGCTGAACAGAAGCTTATATCATTCATCACCCCTACAAGATTACCAAATTGTTACAACTGCGAACAAAAGTACCATCACAAGAACTAAAAATCAGGTGAGCGATCACAGGATCTGGTTTTAACTTCACTGAAAGGGACGTGAAGAGTGCAGGAAAGACAGTCTTGAAGTGCCAATGCTACTCTACTCCATCCCCAGATTCTCAGCAGCCTTGGAGCACAGAGAATCTGTGCACTTAGGAGCGAGAGAGGGCAGTGATTGTGGGGCTTTGCATTGAACTCAGTGCTACCCTGTCATAGAAGAAAGCAGCACTGGGCTGTACTAAGTTGACATGCACACACAGAAGAAGCATTTGGAATAACTCTGGCCAGAGGTGAGTTGCCCATCTCAGAGGTCAGAACTTGAGTTCCAGCAAGCCTTACCACCACTGATTGGCTGGTGAGCTCTGGAGGTCTAAGTAAACTTGAGGCATAGTCTAGGCCACAAGGACTGCAATTCTTGGCAAGTACTAGTGCTGAGTTGGGCTCAGGGCCAGTGGACTGGGGGCGAGGCATGTGATCTACTGAGACACCAGCCAAGGCAGCTAAGAGGGTGCTTGTGTCACTCCTCTTACCCCTGCAGCAGCCATGTGGCACAGAGAAATCTGTGTACTTGGGAAAGCGAGAGCATAGTGGCTGGTAACTGTACATTGAACTCAGTGCTGCCTTAGCACAGCAAAGACCTGGCAAGATTCATCATCTGCTGACTAAAGAGCCCCTGGCCCCTAAATAATTAACAGTGGTAACTAGGTTTGGGGCTTTGAGATTTGCTGGCTTCAAGTGTGACCCAGCACATTTTCAGCTGGCTTGGCTATGTGCAAATTTCCTTCTGTTTGAGAAAAGCAAGGGGAAAATTAAAGGGGACTCTGCCTTCCACCTTAAATACCAGCTTGGCCACAGTGGGATAGATTGCCAAGTGGGATCTAGGGATCCATGAGTCAAGGCTTAAGCTCTTGGTCATCACTGCTGGACCTCTTCTGGAATAGAAGGGAGCCCACTCCTTGAAGTGTGAGCCCCAGGCCTGGGAGCATTCATGACAAACTGACAGAAGAGCCCCTGGACTTTGAGTGAACATCAGTGGTGGCCTGGCAGAAAGCCCCATGGGCTGGTGGCGGTAGTGGTCACAGGGAGAGAATCCTCTGCTTGTGTAAAAGGCAAAGAAAAGTGGGAAAAACTTTGTCTAGTGGTTTTAGTCCCAGTTTAGCTACAGTAGAATAAAACACTAGATACACTTCTAAAGCTTTTTATTTTAATTTCTGGCTCCCAGACAGCATCTCTGGACCCACCCAGGGTTAGGGGAATCATCACCCTGAATGGAGGGAAACTAACCTGGCTGACTTTGCCATTTGCTGGTTGTAGGGACCCAGGGCCTCATGTGAACTTAGGTGGTAGCCAGGGAGTTGTTACAGTAGGTGAGACCTAGTGCTGTGCTGGCTTCAGGTCTGAACCAGCTCAGTCTCTGTGGTGATGCCACAGCAGTTCTTGTGTTAAATCAATACAAATTGAAATTGATAAATTTCAATTTATCAGTTTCATGTTCCCCTATCCCCAGTTCCAGGAGGCTCAGGATAGAGTAAAGGAAAAGAGCAAGAGTCTCTGCCAGATAATCCAGAGAATTCTTTCAGATCTTATCCAAGACCACCAGGGCAGGACTTCTATGCATCTACAAGAATCACAGCGTTATTGGGTTTGGGACCCAAGTCCCTTAGAATATCTGGAAAGCCTTCCCTGGAAAGACAGTTACAAACAAGCCCCAGACTGCAAAAGTTACAATAAATGCCCAACTCTTCAATGTCCAGACACTGACAAACATCTACAAGTATCAACACCATACAGGAAAGCAGGACCTCAGGAAATGAACTAAATAGTAATAAATAAGATACCACAGACCGATCCTGGAGAAAACATATATGATCTTTAAAACAGAGGTTCCAAATAGCTATGTTGAGGAAACTCAGAGAAGTTCAACATAACATAGAGAAGAAACTCAGAATTCTGTCAGATAACTTCAGCAAAGGTATTGAAATTATTATGAAGAATTGAGCAGAAATTCTAGAGATGAAAAATGCATTTGACATATTGAAGAATGCATCAGAGTCTTTTAATAGCAGAACTGATCAAGCAGAAGGATTAGTGAGCTTGAAGACAGGCTATTTGAAACTACAGTGAGGAAAGACAAAAGAAAAAAATGAAAAACAATAAAATACACCTACAAGATCTAGAAAATAGCCTCAAAAGGGCAAATCTAAAAATGACTGGCTTTAAAGAGGAGATAGAAAAAGAGATATGGGTCTAAAACTTGTTAAAAGGGATAATATCAGATAACTTCCCAAACCTAGAGAAAGATATCAATATTTATGTATGAGATACCAAGCAGATTTGACCCAAAGAAGACTACCTCAAGGCATTTAATAATCAAACTCCCAAACCTCAAATATTAAGAAAGGGCCATAAAAGCAGCAAGAGAGAAAAAATAATAACATACAATGGTGCTCTGAAGTCCATTTGGCAGCAGGCTTTTCAGGGGAAACTTTTGGCATGATATATTTAGAGTGCTGAAGGGAAACACTTTTACCTTTGAATAGTACATCCAGTGAAAATATCCTTTAAACATAAAGGAGAAATAAAGATCTTCCCAGATAATCAAAAGTTGAGAGATTTCATCAACACCAGACATGGTTCATAATAACTGCTAGAGTATTTCAGTTTGAAAGAAAACAGCATTCATGAGCAATAGGAAATAATTTGAAGGCACAAAACTAATTGGTAATAGCACACACACACACGCACACAAACTCACAGAATGTTATAGCACAATAATTTTGGTGTGTAAAATAATAACCTTATCTTTTTTCTCTTGTTGTTATATTTTGTTTTGTTTTATTTTTGAGATAGAGTTTCATTCACTCCGTTGCCTAAGCTGGAGTGCAGTGATGCAATCTCAGCTTATTGCAACCTCCGCCTCCCGAGTTCAAGGGGTTATCCTGCCTCAACCTCCTGAGTAGCTGGGATTACAGGCATGTGCCATCAAGCCCAGCTAATTTTTGTATTTTTAATGGAAACAGGATTTCACCATGTTGGCCTGGCAGGTCTCGAACCAATGACCTCAAATGATCAACCTGCCTCAGCTTCCCAAAGTACTGGGATTACAGATGTGAACCACCATAACTGGCCTGTCAAATGACCTTATCTTAAGTAGAAAGACTAATAATAAACCAATTGAAAATAATAACTGCAACAATTTTTTGAGACATTCACATTACAGTAAGACAGAGAAACAACAAAAAGTTAAAAAGAAAGGGGACAAAGTTAAAGTGTAGAGTTTGTATTAATTTTCCTTCTGTTTGCTTTTTTTTATGCCATCAGTGTTGTCAATTTAAAATAATGGGTTGTAAGATAGTACTCACAAGGCTTATGGTAATCTCAAATTGAAAACATATAACAGATACACTGAAAATAAAAAGCAAGAAATTAAATAATAATACAGAGAAAATCACCTTCACTAAAAGGAAGATGGGAAGGAAGGGAGAAGAAAGAGAAGGTCACAAATCAACCAGGAAATAAATAACAAAATGGCGGAAGTAAATCCTTACTTATCAATAATAACATTGACTGTAAATGGACTAAAATCTCCAGTCAAAAGACACAGAGTAGCTAAATGGATAAGAAAAAATATAAAAGCAATACCCAATGATCTGTTGCCTGCAAAAACCACACTTCACTTTTACAGATACATATAGACTGAAAATAAAGGGACAGAAGAAGATATGCCATGCCAATGGAAAGCAAAGAAGAGCAGAAGTAGCTCTACATATATTAGATGAAATAAATATGAATACAAAAATGTAGGAAGAAACAAAGAAGGTCATTATATAATGATAAATAGATAATTCAACAAGAGAATGTAAGAATTTTAAATATATATATGCACCCAAAATTGGAACATCCAGATATATAAAGCAAATATGATTACAGTTAAAGAGGATACAAGACCTCACTACAATAATAGCTAGAGATACCAACACCCTACTTTCGGCATTTGACAAATCTTCCAGACAGAAAATCAACAAAGAAACATTGGACTTAATCTGTACTATAGAACAAATAAACTTAATAGGCATTACCAGAACATCTCATCCAATGGCTGCAGAATACACATTCTTTTCCTCAGCACATGAATTATTGTCAAGGAGAGATTATATGTTAGGTCACTAAACAAGTCTTAAAACATTTGAAAAAAATGAAATAATACGAAGCATCTTCTCTGACCACAGTGGAATAAAACTAGAAATCAATAACAAGAGGAATTTTAAAAACTATATAAACGTGAAAATTAAACAATATGCTCCTGAATAACTAGTGGGTCAATGAAGAAATTAAAAAGAAAATTGAAAAATTTCTTGGAACAAATGACAACATACCAAAACCTATGGGACAAAGCAAAAGCAGTACTAAAAAGAAAAATGTATTGCTAGTTATAACTGCCTACATCAGAAAAAGAAAAAAAATCAAATAATCTAATGATGAATTTTAAAGAACTAGAAAAGCAAGAGCAAACCAAAGCCAAAATTAGTAGAATCAATGAAATAATAAAGATGAGAGCAAAAGTAAATATATTTGAAATAAAAAACAATACTAAAGTTTACTGAAAAGTTGTTTTTTTGAAAATATAAATAAAACTAGTAAATCCTTAGCCAGACTAATTAAGAAAAAAAAAGAGAGAAATAGAGAGAGAAGACCCAAATAAATAAAATTAGAGATGAAGAAGGAGACATTATAGCTGACATTGCGGAAATTCAAAGGAACATTAGTGGCTACTGTGAGCAACTTTGTGCCAACAAATTGAAAAACCGAGATAAAATAGATAAATTCCTAGAAACATACAACCCACCAAAATCAAGCCATTAAAAAATTCAGAACCTGAACAGACCAAGAACAAGTAATGAGATTGAAGCTATAATTAAAAAGGCTCCCAGTAAAGAAGAGCCCAGCATCTGATACCCTCATTGCTGTATTCTTCAAAAAATTTAAATAACTACTACCAAATCTATCCAAACTATTTCAAAAAATATAGAAGAAAGGAATCATTCCAGTGTACCTTATTCCACAAGGGCAGTATTACCCTGATACCAAAGCCTGACAAGAACATATTAAGAAAAATACTGAAAGCCAATATTACTGATGAATATAAATGTAAATATTATCAGCAGAATACTAGCAAATCATCTTAAATAATACATGAAAAGGGTAATTCATCATGACGACTGGTATTTAACACAGGGATGCAAATATGGTTCAACATACACAAATCGATCAATGTGATACATCATAGTCAACTTAAACAATACATTAAAAAAAAATTTGTTATGACCTGTAGGATTTATCCCAGGGATGCAGAGATGGTTCAACATACACAAATCAATCAATGTGATACATCATATCAATAGAAGGAAGGAAAAAAAGCATATCATAATTTCATCTGATGCTGAGAAGCCATTTGATAAAATTCAACATTCTTTCATGAAAAAAATTAACTGGGTATAGAAGGAACATATCTTAACATAATTAAAGCCATATATGCTGGAACCACACAGCTAGGGAATGGGAAAAAACTGAAAGCCTTTTCTCTAAGATGTGGAACATGACAAGGATGCTAACTGTCACCACTGTTATTCAACATAATATTGGAAGTCCTAGCTAGAGCAATCAAACAAGATAAATAAATAAAGGACATCCAAATTGAACTGAAAGAAGTCAAATTATCCTTATTTGCAGATGATATTATCTCACATTTGGAAAAACATATGGACTCCACCAAAAATCTATTACAATTGATAAACACATTCAGTAAAGTTGCAGAATACAAAATCAATGTACAAATGTCAGTGGCAGCTTTATATGCCAACAATGAACAATCAGAAGAAGAAATGGAGAAAGTAATCTCATTTACAGCAGCTACAAATAAAATAAAAGACCTAGATATTAAAGAAGTGAAATATCTCTATAATGAAAATTATAAAACCCTGATGAAAACAATTGAAGAGGACTCACAAAAAGGGTGGTATTCTCTGCTTACGGATTGGAGAAATCAGTATTGCTAAAATGTTTATATTACCCAAAGCACTATAGGTCCTATATAAATTTTATCATCTTCTTCTATTTCTCTGAAGAATGTCATTGATATTTTGATAGAGATTTGCATGGCAGAAGGCAAAGGGGAGACATTCTACCTGGCTGGAGCAGGAGGAAAAAGGGGAAGTAGGAGGTGCTACACACTTTTAAGCAACAAGATCTCATGAGAACTCACTATCACAAGAACACCAAGGGGAAAATCCACCCCAGTAATTCAATCCCACCAGGCCCCTCCACCAACAATGGGGATTACAATTTAACAGAAGATTTAGGCGGGGACACAAATCCAAACCATGACAATAGCTCATCACTAACTGTTCATATTATATGTTTATTTTTACGCTCTCTCTCCTAGCCACTGAAATGCAACACACACACACACACACACACACACACACACACACACACTCTCTCTCTCTCTCTCTCTTGCTCTGTCTCTCTCTCTGTGTCTCTCTGTCTCTCTCTCTCTCTCTCTCTTTAATATCTGCTTCAAATCAGAACTCTAACTGTCCAGTGAGCAAAATGAAATACAGAAATTAGTATCATCTTAGCATCACTCTACCATGTTGATTACTCTCGGGTTGTTTTCCTCTTTTTCTTTTTCTTTTCTTTTTTTTCTCTATTCTTCTTTTCTTTCTTTTTTTCTATGGGACACTGTCTTTTCTTAGCTTCTGTTACAATTCTTTCAGGACTTTGTGACCGCTCCTTTGGCACCATTAAATCTTTGGATCTGTGTTCAAAATGGGTCCATAATCTAATGATATTACACTATTTTTTTCCTGCTAACATTCTGGTACAAACCATTATCATCTGAGAGTTGAATTACATTACCTTAAGTATTTTTTCTTCTGCAACCTTTGCAACCTATGCAACCTACAGTCTACCTCAACAGAACAGGCAATGTTTAAACTTGCATAAATATAAGTCAGCTCAGATAACTCTTTGGCTCAGAATGGCTTTCCTGTTCACTCAAATTAAAAGCCCAAATCCTTGGTATGACCTGTGTACTTGGCCTAAGTCATTGTTTATTTTCAGATCATTTTCTTTTCTCTTACTTGCTCTGTTCACTATAAACACAACATTTCCAGGTATTCTTCAGACTAAGGGTTCTGAACCTATGGTTTCTTTTCACCCCAATATTCACATTGTCAGTTGCCACATCTACATAAGAAATTTTCTCAAGTGTTACCTTCTTGATCAGGGTTTCTCTAACTCCTATTGTAAAAATTATAACATCTTCTCTCTTCTTGACACTAAGTAATCTATTCCCTTTTCCTGTTTTATTTTTCTTTCTTACATTTATCACCTTTTAACATTGATTGTATCTTACCTTTTTATAAGAGGTAAGCTTTATAAGGTAAGAGTTTTATCTGTGTTGTTTACAGTTTCAGTACCAGGACCTAGAACAAAGCCTGGAATAGAGGAATTGTTCAATAAATACTTTTTGGATAAATGAATGAACAAATAAATGAATACCCAGAAACAAGGAAATTGAAGACCAAAGAGGAAAAGTCTTTTGTTAAATAAAAGTTTGAACTGTACCTCAAAAATCATACATTTATTAGGGGGAAAATTGTTTGCTTTATAATTAGGTTTAATATAAAATGTATATTATCACAATTTTATTTAAAATTGATATTTTTATCTAATTGACATTGTAGTAAGCTAAATGGTACATGTGCTCTTCATTAGGAGATGAAATTTCATCAGTTTTCTCAAAAGTTTTGCTTTCCTTATCTGATCCACTTAGTAATCAGGCAATGAAGATAATTAATTGAGAAGTAAGCAAAAAAAATAAAAAAAACTTACAGTATGCCTTTATGTGTTTGTGTGTTGCGTGGGAGAAAATCCTGGTCATTGACAACAAAAAACTCCTTAGAAAATAAAAAAAAAAAATCTGTCTAGGCATTTATGTGACAGGAAGCCATGTCCTTCTTTTTCAAGCCAGTACTTTACAAGGAATTCCTTAAATTTATCCAAACTCATACAGTCCCAAACTAAAAGTCATGACTCAGGGTTCTAGTCCTGACTCTGTTACTATTGAGGTGACTGATATAGTTTGGATGTTTGTTGTCTCCAGCTCTCATATTGAAATGTGATCCTCAATGTTGGAGTTGGACCTAGGGGGAAATATTTTTGTCATGGGGGTTGATACCCCATGAATGACTTGGTATTGTCCCCTAGTAATGAGCAAATTCTCTCTATATCATTTTCTATGAGATTTGGTGGTTAAGAGAGAGGCACCTTGTTTTTCTTTTTTTGCTGTCTCTCTCAGTATGCGACATGCAAGCTTCCCTTGGCTTCCACTATGAGTAAACACTTCCTGAGGTCCTGACCAGGATCAGATACTCGTGCCATGCTTCTTGTACAGCCTGAAAAACCATTAGCCAAAGAAACCTCTTATCCTTACAAATTACCCAGCCTCAGGTATTTCCTTATAGCAAGGAGGAATGGACTAAAACAGCGGCCATAGCAAAGTAAATTGCTCAGACTGTTTCACTATTAATAAATTGTTTGACCAATAAATTATTGGATATATACCATGGGCCAGTAAATGGACATCTTACTATGGACTGGGCTTTCTATACATTGGATTTAACTAAGCAATGGCCACGCTCTTAATATGATAAATTCCTACACTCAATGTTTAGTCTCCCTGGGCAAAATAAGATACAGAATATAAGGTGTAATCTGAAAACCTATATGGTATATGTGCACGTGGACTTTGGAGTCAGGTGAGTCACACTCTTCATCCCAGCCTACTCTCTTTTAATTGTGTAATATGAAAGTCTCTTTATCTTTTTTTGTAGAAAATTTTGTTAGTTTAAATATGAATAATTGCATCTGTTTTTTATTAGTCTTTTACATAACAAATATGTGCAGAACACTTATAGTACTTGAGAAAATAATAGTCAATGTATGGTATAGATACAGCCTTGATCCAGTCCCTCCTGAGACCTCCCCACAGGGATCTCCAGCTACCTAGTCCAGGCACATTTAGGTCAGCCACAGGTCAGTACACTCCTGGGACAGAGCTTTCAGAGGAAGGAGTAGGCTGCCATGTTTGTCGTTTGTCATTTCACAGCCTTCACTGGTGATAGCTCCAGGTAGGGGAAAAACTGAGGCAACTAAGGTCTGGAGCAGACCTTCAGCAAACCATAGCAGCCTTATGGAAGACTGGCCTGACTGTTAAAAGAAAGACAAACAAACAGAAAACAACAACAACGTAAAAGAAAATCACTCCCCAAAATCCTATTCAAAGCTCAGTAACCTCAAAGATCGAAGGTAAGTAAGTCCACAAAGATGAGAAGGAATCAACCAAAAAACAACGAAAACTCAAAAAGCCAGAGTGCATCTTCTCCTCTAAATGCCTGGAACATCTCCAGCAAAAATGCAGAACAGGGCTGAGGTTGAGATAGCTGAATTGACAGACTTAGGCTTCTGAAGGTGGTAATAACAAACTTCACTGACCTAAAGGAGCATGCTGTAATCCAATGCAAAGAAACTGAGTATCATGATAACCAATGCAGGAGCAGATAGCCATAACAGCCAGTTTAAAGAGGAACGTAACCAACCTGATGAAGCTGAGAAACATGGGAAATTCACAAGACAATCACAAGTATCAATAGAAGACTATACCAAATAGAGGAAAGAATCTCAGAGTTTAAAGACTACCTTTCTGAAATAAGGCAGGCAGACAAGTAGAGAGGAAAAAAGAATGAAAAGTAATTTTAAAAACCTCTGAGATATATGGAATTATGTAAAATGACTAAACCTATGACTGACTGGGGTACCTGAAAGAGACAGGAAGAACAGAACCAAGTTGGAAAACATGCTTCAAGATATCATCCAGAAGAACTTCCCCAACCTAGCAAGACAGGCTAACATTCAAATTCAGGAAATCCAAAGAATTCCAGTAAGATACTCCATGAGAAGATCAACTCCAAGACACATAATCATCAGATTCTCCAAGATTGAAATGAAAGAAGAGATGTTACAGGCAGCCAGAGAGAAAGAACAGGTCGCCTATAAAGGGAAGCACATCAGACTAACAGCGGCCCTGTCAGCAGAAGCCCTATGAGCCAGAAGAGAATGGGGGCCAATATTCAAAATTCTTAAAAAATGTTCAAATCAGAATTCATATCTAGCCAAAGTAAGCTTCATAAGTGAAGAAAAAATAAGATCTTTTTCAGACAAGCAAATGCTGAGGGACCTTGTTGCCATCAGGCCTGCTTTGTAAGAGCTCCTGAAGGAAGCACTAAATATAGAAAGGAAAAACCATTACCAGCCACCACAAAAACACATGGAAGCACACAGACCATGAAATGACACTATGAAGCAACCACACAAACGAGTCTGCAAAATAACCAGCTAGCATCATGATGACAGGATCAAATTCACACATAACAATATTAACTTTAAATGTAAATGGGCTAAATGCTCCAATTTAAAGACATAGAATGTCAAGCTGGATAAAGAGCCAAGAAAGATTGGTATGCTGTCTTCAAAGGACCCATTTCATGTGCAAAGACACATATGAGCTCAAAATAAAGAGATAGAGGCAAATTAACCAAGCAAATGAAAAACAGAAAAAAGCAGGAGTTGCAATCCTAGTTTCTAACAACACAGATCTTAAGCCAACAAAGATAAAAAAAGATCAAGAAAGACATTAAATAGTGATAAAGGATTCAGGTCAACAAGAAGGGCTAACTATCCTAAATATGTATGCACCCAATATAGGAGCACCCTGATTCATAAAGCAAGTTCTTAGACACGTACAAAGAGACTTAGATTTCCACAAAATAATAGTGGGAGACTAACATCCCACTGATGATATTACACAGATCATTGAGAGAGAGAATTAACAAGTCATTCAGGACCTGAACTCAGTTCTGGATCGAATGGATCTGATAGATATTCACAGAACTCTCCACCCCAAAACAACAGAATACATTCTTCTCATTGCCACATGGCACTTACTCTAAAATTGATTACATAGTAGGAAGTAAAACAAGCTTCAGTAAAAACAAAAGAACAGAAATTATAACAAGAAGTGTCTTAGACCACAGCACAATCAAATTAGAACTCAAGATTAAGAAATTCACTCAAAACCACACGACTACATGGAAACTGAACAATCTGCTCCTGAATGACTCTTAGGTAAGTAATGAAATTAACACAGAAATTAAGTTCTTTAAACTAATGAGAACAAAGATACAAAATACCTGTATTAGTCATGGTTCTTTAGAGGGACAGAACTAATAGGATCAATGTGTATATAAAGAGGAGTTTATTAAGAAGCATTGACTCACATGATCATAAGGTGAGGTCCAACATTAGGCTGTCTGTAAGCTGAGGAGCAAGGAAGCCAGTTAGAGTCCCAAAGGTGAAGAACTTGGAGTCTCATGTTGGAGGGCAGGAAGCATCCAGCACAGGAGAAACATGGACGCCAGAAGGCTAAACCAGTCTAGTCTTTTCATGTTCTTCTGCCTGCTTTTATTCTGGCCACACTGACAGTTGATTACATTGTGTCCACCCAGATTGAGGGTGGATCTGCCTTTCCTAGTCCACTGAGTCCACTGACTCAAATGTTAATCTCTTTAGGCAGCACCCTCACTGACACATCCAGAAACAAAACTTTGCATTCTTCAGTCCAATCAAGTTGACACTCAATATTAACCATCATAGTACCAGAATCTGTGGGATGCAGTTAAAGCAGTGTTAAGAGGGAAATTTATAGCACTAAATGGCCACATCAAAAAGCTAGAATGATCTCAAGTTAACAACCTAACATCACAACTAAAAACACTAGAAGCTGGGCGTGGTGGCTCATGCCTGTAACACCAGTACTTTGGGAGGTCAAGGCAGGCGGATCACCAGAGGACAGGAGTTCAAGAGAAGATTGACTAACATGGTTAAACTCTGTTTCTACTAAAAATACAAAATTAGCTGGGTGTGGTGGCACATGCCTGTAATCCCAGGTAGCTGAGGGGCTGAGGCAGGAGAATTGCTTGAACACAGGAGGGGGAAGTTGCAGGGAGCTGAGATCACACCATTGCACTTCAGCCTGGGCAACAAGAGTGAAACTCTGTCTCAAAAACAAAACAACAAAACAAAGCAAAACAAAACACACTAGAGTACCAAGAGCAAACAAAACAAAGTGAGCAGAAGACAAGAGATAACCAAGATCTGAGCTGAATTAAAAGAGATAGAGACACAAAAAACCCTTAAAAAAATCAACAAATCCAGGAGATGGCTTCTTAAAAAAGTTAATAAACTAGATAGACCACTAGCTACACTAATAAAGAAAAGAAAATAATTAAATAAACACAATTATAAATGATAAGGGGACTATTACCACTGACTCCACAGAAATATAAACAACCATCAGAACATGCAATAAACACCTCTGTGCAAATAAACTAAAAAATAGAGAAGAAATGGAAAATTTCCTGGACACATACACCCTCTGAAGACTGAACCAGGAAGAAACTGAATTCCTGAACAGACCAATAACAAGTTCTGAAATTGAAGCCATAATAAGTAGACTACCAACCAAAGAAGCCTAGGACCAGACAGACTCACAGATGATTTCACCGGTGGCACACAAAGAGCTGGTACCATTCATACTGAAACTATTTCAAAAACTTGAAAAGAAGGGACTCCTATCTAACTCATTCTACGAGACCAAAATTATCCTGATATCAAAACCTGGCAGAGACACAAGAAAAAAGAAAACTTCTGGCCATTATCCCTGATGAACATCAATGCAAAATTCCTCAATAAAATACTGGCAAACCAAATCCAGAGGCACCTCAAAAACTTGTCCACTAGGATCAAGTTGGCTTCATTCCTAGGATACAAGATTGGTTCAACATATTCAAATCAATAAATGTGATTCATCACATAAACAGAACTAAAAACAAAAACCACATGACTATCTCAATAGATGCAGAAGAGGCCTTTAAAATTTCAAGATTCGTTCATGTTAAAAACTCTCAATAAACTAGAGATTGGAGGAATATACCTCAAAATAATAAGAGCCATATATGACAAACCCACAGCCAAAATCATACCAAATGAGCACAAGCTATGAGTATTCCTCTTGAAAACTGGCACAAAACAAGGATGCCCTCTCTCACTACTCCTATTTTACATAGTATTGGAAGTTCTGGTCAGAACAATCAGGCAAGAGAAAGAAATAAAGGGAATTCATACAGGAAGAGAGGAAGTTAAACTGTCTGTTTGCAGATGATGTGGTTCAACATTGACATTCTTCACAGAATTAGAAAAAAAAAATGTAAAATTCATATGGAACTATAAAAGAGCCCAAATAGCCAAGACAATCCCAAGCAAAAGGAACAAAGCCAGCGGCATCCTGCTACCCAATTTCAAACTATATTACCAGGCTATGGTAACCAAAACAGCACAGTACTGGTACAAGAAAAGACACATAGACCAACGAAACAGCAATTGGGAAAAATTTCTTATTTGATAAATGATGCTGAAAGAACTGACTAGCCATATGCAGAAAATTGAAACTGGATCCTTTCCTTACACCATATACGAAAATGAACTCAAGATAGATTAAATACTTAAATATACAACCCAAAAGTATAAAAACCCTAGAAGAAGATCTAGACCATACCATTCAGGGCATAGGCATGGGCAAATATTTCATGATGGAAACTCCGCAAGCAATTGCAACAAATGCAAAAATTGACAAATGGCATCTAATTAAACCGAAGAGCACAGCAAAAGAAACTGTCATCAGAGTGAACAGAGTGAGAGAACATTTTTGTAATCTCTCTATCTGACAAAGGTCTAATATACAGAATCTACAAGAAACTTAAACAAATGTACAAGAAAAAAAACAATCCCATTAAAAAGTGGACAAATGATATGGACAGTCATACATGTGGCCAACAAACATATGAAGAAAAGCTCAACATCACTGATCATTAGAGATAAGCAAATCAAAACCATGATCAGATACCATCTCACACAAGTCAGAATGGCTATTATTAAAAAGCCAAGAACAACAGATGCTGGCAAGGTTGCAGAGAAAAAGGAACAGTTTTACACTGTAGTGGGAGCCTACGTTAGTTCAAACCATTGTGGAAGATAGTGTGGCAATTTGTTAAAGACCTAGAGGCAGAAATACCATTTGACCTAGCAATCCCATTATTGGGTATGTACCCAAAGGAATATAAATCATTCTATTATAAAGACACATGCACATGTATATGTCCATTGAGCACTATTCATAATAGCAAAGACAGGGAATTAACCTAAATGCCCATCAATGATAGACTGGATAAAGAAAATGTGGTACAATGCACCGTGGAACATTATGCAGCCATAAAATAATGACATCATATTCTTTGCAGGAACATGAATGGAGTTGGAAGCCATTATCCTCAGAAAACTAACGCAGGAACAGAAAACCAAATGCTCCATATTTTCACTTACAAGTGGAAGCTGAATGATGAACATGGACCCTTGAGGGGGTGGGGATGACACACACTGGGGCCTGTCTGAGAGTGGGAACAGGTGTGGAGAGCATCAGGAAGAATAGCTAATGGATGCTGGGCTTAATACCTAGGCGATGGGATGAACTGTTCAGGACACCACCGTGGCACATATATACCTATGTAACAAACCTGCACATCCTGTACATGTACCCCTGAATTTAAAATAAAAGTTGAAAATGTATATATATGGTAGAATCACTATTCTACTGATTGTGTACGATATTGTACTAATTTTAGGTTATTCAATATAGACAGAGATACAGAGACTAAAGGCTTCAAACAGCACAAATATATTTCTTGAATTCTCCTAAAATACCAAATTTCCTGTTCATAGTACTATTTTTATGATTATAAGTCTAGGTCAAAACTGATTTTTTAAAAGTTATATAGGTCCTAGTAAACACACATTTTTAAAAAGATCTTTACTCTCCTACAATCTTAGTTGCCTCCAGGCATGGAAACTGATTTTTTTAAAAGTCATATAGGTCCTAGTAAATACACATTTAAAAAAAAATCTGTACTCTCCTACAATCCCAGTTGCCTCCAGGCATGGAGGATATATGATCTGGAGCAATTATCCCATAAGCTGTGGTAAATTATCACACTTAACTCAAACGTGAAAGTCCAACTCTTCTAGGAAATGGTGTATGTATAACCTGATCTTTGGAAGTTTCCCATTCAATTTAGCAGTAAGCTAGTTATCTAGTACATTATGAAAACACTTCATGAGTTATGTAACACATCCTTTGACTATTTGTAGTTAAAAAAATTCTTTAACACTTCATTCAAACCAGGTCACAAGTCCCAGAATTCTGGCAAAATTCCAGATTAAATAATGACATTCTCTTCTACATACCAACCCTTCTTTCACAGAAGAGAAAAATAGTAACTTCAATCCACACTCTCACGGGGTTTTAGAAAGCAATCGTATGTCCAAATACAAGTCAGAAGTAGAAACTAGATTCACAATCCAAAAACATCTCACAAGATGAGAAATATTTCAGAATAAGTATGTGTGCAAATAGAGGAGCAAATGGCATTTGGAACTTTAATTACCCACATGATCCGAGAGCTGGCATTCAGGAATTATTAAACGAAAGGAATATATAATATGAGGAGTTTCCAAAAGAGTGTCTTATGTCATGGAAAGGTGTTAAGGACTCTTATTCAAAGGATTTTTCCATTGACTAAAGGGAAAGGTTTGCCCTGAGTAATGTGTTCATGAAAAGAAATTTAATAACAAAGATGAAACCGTTTTACCAGGAATGATTCAGGAGTACAAAGCCTTAGGTACTCAAGTAGTTGTAATTGATACCAACCAAAAATGACCACATTTCCTCACATATGTCTTCAGTTACATCCCACATTTCTGACGAAAACCAGGTTGCTAGCTGGTCCCTAATGGTAGCTTTTTGTGTGTGTCATTTACTTAATTTGCTTTTTATTAAATTCTATTCCTGATTAATTATAATGGATTCTAGGAAACAATGCAAATAATGTTTCCGGTAAATAAAATGATCCCATAGCTAAATAAGAATGACTAATGGTAGAACAAAAAAGGAAATGCCTCAGACTCTTACAGAAACAAATTATCCTCTTTTTCTCCTTGAATAAGTATGCATCTACTGTTTTAGGGGACAAGTATATGGAAAAAGCCAATAAACAGAAACTGTCTGCACTTGCATAACGACATTACCAATGTGTTCAAAATAACATTAGATTCTTGAGAATTTTATATTGAAACGTAACAGATTTATTATTCCATTTTTACTCTTTACAATACAGGTGCACTAACCACAATTGGCTTTAATAATGAAAGTGTTTCAAATGTTTTATTCAAGAATGAAATCACAACTCTCATAAACAGTGATTTCAATCCCTTGTGCTTCTTTAAACTCTGAAAAACTTTAAAATTTGAAAATAAAAGAAAATAACATGAATATTTAGTTTTAACATTTTAAAACAACTTAAAAGAATTCCGATACTTGGGCTCTACTCTTGCAGAATATAAAGTTAGAATATGGAAGTAAATATCTAGCCATCAGCTAGTTTTTAAAATTCCCTGAGTGTGCATGCTGGATTGAGAACTACTGCTCTAAGGAATGTTTTACATTTAAAATATTCAGACAGAGGCCAAGTTCCTGTTCCAACAATTTAATTAATTATTATGAAATGATGAGGGGGTTCACGCTCTTGAATACTACTTTGTGAACAAGGGTCTCTCCCACACCTTCCCAGTGACAGTTGCTAATAAAGTCTTTGAAGTTAAGTCTGCATGAAAGGGCAATGTAAAAATCCTTTTTATAACTGGAAATGAATCAGACAAGCTTCTCAGCTACTCCCTAACCAAATTCCAGTAAATCTCATATTATTTGGCCCATTTTTCCTAACTCCTGTTGCGATTTAATTCTGTTTCAGTCCTATCCAAATTACCACTCTCAGAAGATTTTGCTTAGCAAATAACTTTTCAAGCTATATTATCAGTTCTTGTCAAAATTGCATGCTGGATTCTGGAAAAATATCATTTTAATACTAAAAATCCCTCTAGTAACTCAATTACTTTGGAATTTTGTCATATGTGTGAAAAGAGTATTTAACTCCAAAAATAGAGAGACTTCTAAGGTAGGACAATTTTGTTAACTGTTTTTTTGTTGTTGTTGAGTATTTTAATTTTAAGTTCGAAACAAGTTCAGCAGATTAGAATCCCAGATTTTTTTAATGGGATTATTATCCACATTTTACTATTAAAGGATGAAATGAAGCCATTGAATTTTTTCTTAGGAAGTTCCTTCCTAGGCAATGCAGCTATCAAGCTATGGACAAACCACTTCACTTGCTTATTTATTTAACAGTATAAAGCATACAAGTGATTCAGCTGGGGCTTTATTCTTGCCTATGTTTCTAGAATGCTTCTAACCTGAGGCAGCATTGAAGGTGTTTTGTCACAGCATCTGGAAATCATCATCTAAACACTCATAACATTACCCCATGTCTAATCTTTTGTCCTGCTCCTTCGTTTGTTTATGTACCAATTGTTTTTGAAGCATTTCTGCATGGCTGGCATTTATGATACAACAGCAACAAAAACAACAGGAAAAATATCTGTCTTTGCAGATCTTGCATTCTTTAGACTGAAAATAACCAGTATAAATTTTGGATACCAAATTATAAGTGCTAAATGGAAAATAGAATCAGTGAAAAGAGTCAAAAAATTTTGGAGATAGACATGGTTTTCACATGCTAGTATGCTACTTCAAGCGGGCCTCACTGCAAAGGTTAAATTTAAGTAATGGACTGAGAGGCTAGGCGCGGTGGCTCACACCCATAATCCCAGCACTTTGGGAGGCCGAGGAGGGTGGATCACCTGAGGTCCAGAGTTCAAGACCAGCCTGGCTAACCTGGTGAAAGCTCGTCTCTGCTAAAAATGTAAAAATTAGTTAGGCATGGGGGCACACGCCTGTAATCCCAGCTACTCGGGATGGTGAAGCAGGAGAATCACTTGAACTTGGGCGATGAAATGTTTCAGTGAGCCGAGACGTGCCACTCTGCACTCCAGCATGGGTGACAGAACAAGACTATCAAGAATCGTGGGAGAGAAACTGCAAGTGGTCGAGGAGTAGTAAATGGATTTGAAGAAAAGCTATGAGACCAGTGTTGCAAGAGATAAGTGAAGACGGAAGTGGGGACAGAGCTCAGAGGAACTTTTGGCTCATAGTAAGAAATTTGTGTGACAGTGGAGAAAGATACTCTGAGTTATGGTTTAGTAAGATCATGTTAGCTAATATATTAAGATGAAAAAGTAGTGTTCCTTTGCCCAAGTAGACAGAAGAGTTAGACAGATAGGAATAAGAGGGCTGAGGCATAGTGTGTGTGTGTGTGTGTGTGTGTGTATGTGTGTGTGTATAAATTGTTTTAAGAAGATGTTTATAAGAAGTTTAACATAAACTCAGGAAACTGTCCACCTCATAAATGCTTGACTAGGAAGATTTTCCAAAGAAGTGAATATAATATATGGGTATATTAATCACCCAGAACCAAAAACTGTTACCAGCATCACCAAAACCTCTTTGGGCTTTTCTGTCAGTATCTCTGCTCCCAAATTCTGGCAAATATGACCATTTTCTTGACTTGATTTTTTATGTTATTTTATTAGTTTTGAATATTTTCAAAATTTATGCAAATGAAATAATACTTTACTAAACAGTTTTGTGTCTGAGATTTTTTTTGCCTAAATTATATTTGTGGAGAATATCTTTCTTATTCTATTGAATAATAGCTTAATTGGTGAAGACAATCATCATAGTCCCTCAGTAGAATTATGTAACTGATGTAACTGATGTTTGCTTATTATATCCAATAGAGAGCTAACCTTACTTACTAATTCTAATAATCACTGGATAGTTTTAGATTTTCTAGTTAAAATTGTATTTGCCTCTAAAAATGATAGCTTTCTTCTGCTTTTTGTGTTTAACTTTTATTTTTCTTTCCTCCTTACCTTGAATAGGGCTTTTAATATAACATTGAAAACAAGTTATTAAAACAGGCATCCTAGGATCATTTCCAATTAGATAAAGTTCTCAATATTTCCATAGTAAGTATGATATTTGTACTTTTTTCTTAGAGTCTCACTCTTTTGCCCAGGCTGTAGTGCAGTGGTGTCATCATAGTGCACTGCAGCTTCACACCCCAAGTGATCCTCCCTTGTGAGCCTCCTGAGTAGCTGGGACTACAGGCATGCACCACCTCACCTGGCTAATTTTTTTTTTAAGTTTTTTTTTTTTTTTTTTTTTTTTTTTTTTTGGTAGAGCAGGAGTTTCATGTTGCCCAGGTCTCAAACTCCTGGGCTCAAGCAATCCTTGGGATTATAGACATGAGCCACTGTCCCTGGCCTGAACTAGTTTATTTTTAATTACTATATGTCAAATTAAAAATATTCTCTTCTATTCTAAGCTTATTAAGTTTACAGTAAATAGGGTAAAATTTTATTGAGTATTTTTCTGCTGTTTTACTCATTCTCTTGCCACTTTTGGTAAATTGTGGTTTTCTAGGCCCCTCCTTATTTCATCTAAAATTTCAAATTTATTTACATGATTTTATTGGCATAAACAATCTTTATGGAATATCCAACTATTACAAAATAAGTCTTTGTATGTAGACTTGTGTTCTTGAGTAGGCTTCCTGGATATTCATAGGTAAATTGCTATATAGCTCAAGATTCTGCATATGGTTCTGCAGGCTGAGCATTGTACAAACCCAGGGAATGGTATTAATTGTGGACTGTGTTGTGTGTGGTGGTGCTGGAATGGAGCTATAGGTCCTGATGGACAGAGTTAAGGTAAAAACTGCCATTCCTCATACACAGCATGCTCACAGGTGCATAAGAGCACTGCAGGGGCTAGGTACTCTCCACAGTAGGTAGGATATGTAGGATGTGTTTCAGCGGATCATTCTCTCTAGCTTCTTCACCATAAGTGGATGGACAAATTCCAGGCTGTGGGCCAGCTTAATTATTTCAAACCTGGGTGGAAGGTATAAGGCTCCATCACAGTCCCCAACCTCTTTACTGCCAGAGAGATCAACAGAATGCAAGGTGTAAATATCATGAACACATCTTCCACCATGACACCCATTTGGTACTGATTATTTGCAAATACCGCAGTATGTATTTATTATTTGTAAACACCTCTATATCCTGGAGAGAAAATCCTGTTAGTGGTAAGTTTCCACTACCAAACTTCACCTGGAATTTCATATGATAAAACTAGCACTCTAAAAACATATTGTTCTTCATTTGGCACACCATAATATTTGAAAATTGCTTACAAGGAGGCTAATTAAAAAGAAGATGCTCACAATGACTAGATGTGGTATGCTGATAAATATACTGTAAGAAGGTGTTTGGAAAAATGAGAGAATGGAATTGAAATTGTTTCTGCAAAATATGAGCATATTAAGTAATCATTTTATACGGAAAATTATTTACAAGCAATGCTAGTTGCATAAAGATTGGAAAATGTTTCCACTGTATAACTCTCACCAAACGAGGGGGAAGTTCTCTTTATGTAAGAATTTGAATAACTTTTTGACTTTAAAATTAAGAATTCAGGAAAGGGATGTTTCTTTATGAAATCAGCAGACAATTATTGATCATCAACTGTGACGAAGAATACAACATTTAAAGTTTCTTGCTCTTCTACAATCTTGATGCTTTCATTGACTGCAAAAGGCAGCATAACAGCTGTTTTGTTTTTATTTTATTATTCATTGTGACCACTTCCAGAAGCATTAGCACGGCCAAAGTAAAATGGGAAAATCCCACTCTGGGAACGTGAAGATGGATGAAAAAGAATGCAACGGTAAACCAGCACTTGGGTCATCCCGTTTTTATGCTTAAGCACATCAAAAGTTCATTCTTATGATGTTCTACAAAATACCTGCCCAGTACTCTCTGAACTATAAACTTCATCAGAAACAATAAAAATCTTAAAACTATCACAGCCAAGAGGAGGTTAAGAAGATATGACAACTAAGTATAATGTACTATTCTGAATGGGATCCTGGAACAGAAGAAAAAATGACTTAGGTAAAAACTGAACAAATTATACTGAATCAAATATGGACTATAGTTAAAAATAATGAATCAATATTGGTTATTAATTATCACAAATGTAAATACTGACGTAGTTTGTTAATAAAAGGTGAAACTGAGTGTGAGGTATATCAGAATTCTCTGTAGTGTCTCACCACCTTTCTGTAAATCTGAATTGATTTAAAAATTAAAAGCTTTTTTAAAAACAAGAATTTATAAATGTGTTTTCACTAAAAAGCACTAAGTTATTTTTTTTCTGTTTGTCCAACATTGTTATACGTTTGTTTAATGCACTATCTGACTGTGGAGATGTTATCTACTATATGGTCTCTCATTTTATACGTAGTATTTATAGAGCAATTCATGTCTATACAGTCAGATGTTTGGTTGAGATAATGTCTAATGTTAATTCAGCAATTTTGATTAAGCCCGTACCATGTGCAAAAAAGTATATTCTAAATGCTTTGGTAAATACTCAGGTAAATCAGAAATGAATCTTTCTTTCTTTTTTTTTTGGAGATGGAGTCTCACTCTGTCGTCCAGGCTGGATTGCAATGATGAGACCTCGGCTAACTGCAACCTCCATTCCTCTGGTTCAAGCCATTCTCCTGTCTCAGCCTCCCAAGTGGCTGGGATTGTAGGCATGCGCCACCATGCCTGGTTAATTTTTGTATTTTTAGTAGAGACGGCATTTCTCCATGTTGGCCAGGCTGGTCTTGAACAGGTAGTCCACCTGCCTCAGCCTCCCAAAGTGCTGAGATTATAGGCATGAGCCACCACACCTGGCCATGAATCAATCTTTAATCTAGAAGAGAACATAAGATACACACAAGCATCTATAATATAATATGAGAAGTAATAAGACTGTAGAAGATGTTGCAGTGTGTCATCCAGTTCCTGCCTTTAGGGCAGAGGCATTTATTTCTCCAGTTTGCTGGCTTGTCATATGGGTAACTTTTTAGGACCCAGTGAGCTTGGACATGATGAGACACGCCCTCTAAAACATGGAACAAATTATTGCATCGCACACTTTCCAGCACTAAGAAGGCAGATTTTGAGGCACCTTTGAGTTCTGGAGGAGCCGTATGCTACACTTGAGAATACTGCTTTAAGTATTTTATAGACAACAGCGGAAGACTGATAGCTTTGAGTGGACCAGAACAGGAAAACACTCTACAGTTGGTGATGAGCAAGGGACCCTGGAAACCTGTCATATAATCTGGCAGTTTCAATCTGGCAGTTTCAATTAATATGGAAATATCTGTGGTTGAGAAAGATGCCTTGTGAAGAGTGAAAAATATCAGCTCTTCTCATCCTACAGGAAGATCATATACAGTAGAAAATTATGCAACAATTGAAAAGCAGCTTTTGTTATGCTACTGGTACATGTAGAGACCAAAAGGCCATGTATACCAAGTGACCATGAAATCAGAGCCACCCAACATGAAGTGTATGCTATTACACTAATCATGTCATGAGATGGAACAGACTCAGTAGCAATGCATCATGGGATGAAAGTGATACTCCCAAGACCAGGCAGAAGAGGAGCTGGAAGAGGCATAAGTAAGCTATAGGGAGAGGTATTCCAGACTCCTGTATCACCAATGAGCTCACACATGCAGACCTCAACGATTAAAATAAAAACAATCCAGAGAGAGAGCCTTTTCTCTTAAACATGTCTAAGACTTATATGTGTAGGCATAGGAATACCTGCATATCCTGCATATTAATTATACCATGTTATATATTGTTATGTTTGAGCTAACAACTATTTTGCTATTAAAAACACAGACTTCCTCTACCCCTCGTATAGTGTGTTGGGAATATTTTTAAAACTGTGTTGATTTTATTTTTCATAAAGTTTCTAGTAAAATTTCTCTTAGAAATTATTTTGGAGACATTGTTGCACTTGGCTGAGGATAACAGTCATTGCAATAAAGATTCAGGTATTTCTAGGAACTGCTCCCCCACACCTTCACTGTCCTATTCCCATGTTAGTGTCAGAGAAAGTCCAATGTAGGTGACATTATACTAAGCAGACACAAAATACATTTTTAGAGTGAAAGAGAAGCCTTAATCTTGTAAAATGTACATTGGAAAAAAGAATAAATTTGCACTGCTTAGGACTAAAAAGCTGCATTATTGATTTTTTTCATATAGTGTTTTAATGGACAAGAGACAGGTGGTATATTTTTATAATATACGCATGATGTTTTTATATATGCCTCAGTAATTTTAACAAGGGCAAAATTTGTATAATTGCTCTTCATTAAGTAGTGAAGAACTGAAAATGTACAAATTTCAAAAATATTCCAGAGACAGCAAATGTTGAAAGAAGCTGTCGTCCTTAGGGCTGGGTTGGGGAGGCAAAGAAAAGCACTTAAAATTATTAAAATTTAATAATTTAAATTAAATTAAGGAAGGAGCCCCAGAGAGCTGGAAGTCAGACCTACGAGAAAGGGACATTGTTAGGCTGGTGGTGCATGTGTCTGCAAGAGGAAACAATGAAGAGTGTCTATGAGTGCTGGAAAGACCCACAAATGTTGCATTGGAACAAACAGCAACTGTCAGGGTGAAAAAATGTTCTTCTGAGAGATGCTAACAGGAACAGGATGCAAAAGTTGAAACAGGAAAGAGCATCTCTAGTTGCTCCTCCTCCAGCCGTCCCTTTCCATTCTCTTTCTCTAGTGACCCCTACTGGTAGGTTTCAACAGTGAGCCCACCAAGGCTGAAATAAGATTCGGTAAGTAAATCAGATTCAGTAATGTGACTGTTTGTTGAGAAGTCAGAGAACAACATAACTAAATTAGAAAAAGTTACAGAAGGGCAAGTACTTTTATCCTTTAGAAAAGAAATATTCTCTTACAAACATGAATGATATTTTCAGCAATTAGATCATCACTACTAGTTCTAGTTGCCTCAAGACAGAGCTTTCCTTATAGTTTGGTATATTCAAGTAATGGTGAATAGGCTGTCCATTACAGATGTAATACTGTGCATATGGCTAAATAAGTGCATATCAATCACCTAGGAGACTTTTTGAATGTAGATTCAGACATGTGGGTCCTGCTTTGAGCCTGAGATTCTAACAAGCTCCCAGGTGATTCCCATGTTGCTGGTCTGGGGCCAAGCTTTGAACACCAAGAATTTAGTCCTGTGAAAAAAAAAATTCTCATTTTCTGAGATTTTAAAATAAATTTCTAAACTTGAGACTCTACTTGCATATTATAGCTATAAAGTGCTTGACATTAGGGTCCTCCCCAAATCTTGTCTTTTTCTTTCATTTTGGGAAATTATTTATATGATAGTTTAACTCTAAATTTTATCTGATTTAAAATGAGCATGTTGTTCAACACCCACTTATGAGTGAGGATATATGGTGTTTGGTTTTCTGTTCTTGTGTCAGTTTTTCTGAGAATGATGGTTTCCAGCTTCATCAACGTCTCTGCAAAGAATGTGAACTCATCCTTTTTTATGACTGCATAGTATTCCATGGTGTATATATGCCACATTTTCTTTATCCAGTCTATCATCGATGGGAATTTGGGTTGGTTCCAAGTCTTTGCTATTGGAAACAGTGCCACAATAAATATACATGTGCATGTGTCTTTATGATAGAATGATTTACAATTCTTTGGGTATATACCCAGTAATGGGATTGCTGAGTCAAATGGTATTTCTATTTCTAGATCCTTGAGGAATTGTCACACTGTCTTACACAATGGTTGAACTAATTTATACACCCACCAACAGTGTGAAAGCTTTCCTATTTCTCCACATCCTCTCCAGCATCTGTTTTCTCCAGATTTGTTAATGATTGTCATTCTAACTGGTGTGAAGTGGTATCTCAGTGTGGTTTTGATTTATATTTCTCTAATTACCAGTGATGATGAGCTTTTTTTATGTTTGTTTCCTGCATAAATGTCTTCTTTTGAAAAGGTTCTGTTCATATTCTTCAACCACATTTTGATGGGATTTTTTGTTTTTTTCTTATAAATTTGCTTAAGTTCTCTGTAGATTCTGGAGTTACCCTTTGTCAGATGGAGAGATTGCAAAAATTTTTTCCATTCTGGTGGCTGCTGGTTCACTCTAATAATGGTTTCTTTCGCTGGTGCAGAAGCCCTTAAGTTTAATTAGATCCCATTTGTCTATTTTGGCTTTTGTTGCCATTGCTTTTGGTATTTTAGTCATGAAGTCCTTGACTATGCCTATGTCCTGAATGGTATTGCCTAGGTTTTCTTCTAGGGTTTTTATTATATTGGGTCTTATGTTTAAATCTTTAATCCATATGGAGTTAATTTTTGTATAAGGTGTAAGGAAAGGGTCTAGTTTCAGCTTTCTGCATGTGGCTTGCCAGTTTTCCCAACATAAATGGGTGTTGAACAATGAGAACACATAGACACTGGTAGAGGAACATCACACACCAGGACATGTTTGCGGGTAGGAGGGACTAGAGGAGGGATATCGCGGGGGATTGGGGAGGGATAACATTAGGAGAAATACCTAATGTAGATGACGTGGATATGAATGCAGAAAACCACCATGGTATGTGTATACCTATGTAACAATCCGGCATGAGCTGCACATGTATCCCAGAACTAAAAGTATAAAAAAAGAAAAATAAATAAATAAATAAAATGAGCTTGATTTTTCCAACTAGTCCCAAAACACATCCTTATTCAGTATTTTACTACAGTGAAATAAAGTGCATTTAGGTGGAGTAAATATTTTATGTATTAAGTTAATATTTTAAAAGAAACATGAGATATCTTTACTTTTATCACCTATATTTTATAATTACTTTCCTAATAACACAAATAAAAAAAGTGTTGAGTGCTGAGTATAAGCTGGTCACTCTCCCACATAATCTTACATTTATCTTACTCTTGCATTTTGCAGACGTAGGAATAGTGGCACAGAAAAGTTTCTAAGTTCCTTAAGTAGGAGAGCCAAGATTTGTTTCAGAGCCTAACACTGCTGTAAACATTTTTCACTCTAAATCATATGGCTAATATTAACAATAAATAACACAGCAATGGCAGACAAATGAGGATTCTGTATGTAGCCCAAAAATCTGTGTGTTTAAATATAATAACCTGATTTATCTTCATTATGTTCACTTAATAAAAATATAAGACAACTGTCCTTTCTTACTGCAAGGGGAAATCTCAAATAAACTTTGTGCAATGCCTCTAGTTATCAGGAAAAGGGAGAGGGGAAGAGGAAGGCTGGAAAGACCAAAAATCCTCAGCTCCAGGTTGCAGAACAAACAAATGGTGAACAGAGTCAGTCTACGCCGCCCTGCAGAGGCTGCCTCTTGCTTGGAGAAGCCATTAGAATGCAGGCCCTGGCAGGGAACTGCGCCTAGCCTCCAGGCCACCGTAAAACAGCAGTGCCTTTTTCCACAAGAAGAATAGGCTAGTGTCTGTGCCACAAGCACTTTACCACATGCTCCTTTTGGTTGAGAAAGCAGGGTTGAGGGGAAAAAAAAGAAAAAAGCCAGAGTCATAGATTTTTCCTTACTTTTTTCTGAGGCAAACCGAGCACTTCCCCACTCTGAATAAGCCTTAAGAAATGACATGTGTGAAATGACATCTGTCTTTACTTAGAAAAAAGAATAAACCGACGTGTATGGACCTCAAAGTTATCTCAGTAGATAATAATGGTATCTGAATAGCATTGAAAATGTTTTTCATGAGAAATAATCCAGCAGATGTCAAAAGAAACCATGATAAATACAGGGAGTGACTGAATGGAGCAAATATGTGTGTGTGTGTGTGTGTGTGTGTGTGTATGCATATACATATACATTTATGCATATACATATATATATGTATATATATGCACATATAAAATACAGCTTATGATAACTTACTTGACTTTGTGCCTATACATTTTGCTTACACAGCTGGGTGACATCAGTTTATTTTAGAATTAAATGTTTATCCTTAGCAGTTGATGTATTCTTCACTGTGGACTATAAAAGTCAAACATATCCCTTAAGAAAGGGGAGGAAAGTCTTCTTGAGGCCAGAGCAGGACATCAGGGGACCATGCACCCAACACTCAGATGCATCATAACTACCTATGGAAAATGGCAAAACCCAAAGCCTTTCAATCAGGATTGATTCAGGAAATATCTGTGGGTGTGATAAGTAGATGAAAATTTAATTCACTCAGAATCCCAGGTACCATTGCTCAAAATACAATGAACATTTATATGGTATGGAGCAGCATTTATTTTCTTCTTCAGTGATTCAATAGGGTTTCAAAACCATTGTTGTACTCTTAGA
The DNA here is from genome assembly GCF_030222135.1 of Aotus nancymaae. Taxonomy (NCBI): domain Eukaryota; kingdom Metazoa; phylum Chordata; class Mammalia; order Primates; family Aotidae; genus Aotus; species Aotus nancymaae. The sequence continues at coordinate 31,300,694 of NW_026988435.1, forward strand.
AGCCTAGATTATCATTGCACATACTAAAGAACATTCTAGATTGGGGACTGAACATCTAGATACATTAATGTTTATCTCTGTTTTAGGGTCATTTCAAGTACAACATATTTTGGATATGTATGTCATTAACACTCCGTATCTGTGGGTTCTGCATCTATAGATTCACCCATGGATCAAAAATTATAAAAAAAAAAATCCACAAATTTTCAAAAAACAAAGAAACCACACAAATAATCTGTGGGCCCTGTATTATATATTATGAGAAATATAGAAATAATTAAAAGTTTACAGAAAGGTGTGTGCAGGTTATATGTATACACACACACACACACACACACACATATATATATATGTATATATATTTTTATGACAGGGTCTTCTTCTGTTGCTCAGGCTAATCACAGCTCACTGCAGTCTCGACTTCCTGGGCTCAAAGGATCCTCATGTATCAGCCTTCCGAGTAGCTGAGACCACAGGTATGTGCTACCACACCAAGCTAATTTTTTTCTTTTTTTTTTTTGTTTGTAGAGACAGAATACCACCATGTTGCCCAGGTTGGTTATAAAAGGAACTTGAACATCTGCAGATGTTAGTATCTACAGCAGGTCCTGGAACCAATCCCCCATGGACACCAAGGAATGACTGTGTATACATACGTGTATACATATCTGAGTGTACATATGTGTATGTATACATATATTGTATATATGTGTATGTATACATATATACATACACAAACAAACACACATATACAGGCACACACACATATACATGAGCACACACATGAAAATACATAGTCATTTATATTTAACAATCTAAACCTTACCAAGTTAAAACAGTAGATTTTCAAAGACATCATGAAATATTCTCTTGTTAGCAAATTTACAAACATCTTTCTATACTCTCCACTATGGGTTTATCAGTTCATCCCAACGAGACTAGAAGCATTTCCCACAGATCAAGTGAGATAGCTGAGCAAACAGTGGATTCTATTGCTAGCAGCCTCTTGAAGAAGTTTCTTTCTTTTTCTTTCTTTCTTTTTTTCTTTCTTACTTTCTTTTTTCTTTCTTTCCTTCCTTCCTTTCTTTTTTCTTTCTTTCTTTCTTTCTTTTTCTTTCTTTCTTTCTTTCTTTTGTTGGCCTGATACTGTGTTTATTAGTTGTTATGTTTGTTTGAAGAGACAGCATCTCTGGGAGGTAATTAGGATTAGAAAAGATAATAGTGAGCTCTTTAAAGGGAATTAGTACCCTTGTGCAAAGATACATGTATCTATCTCTTTCAGACAACATAAATATTGTTTAATTATTATTTCATAATGGTAAATTATTTAGTAAACAGATAATCATAGTTAAGTATTCTAGATTTGAAGAAGTATCTTTCTGATCAGAACAAGGGCCCAGCTTTTTAGGCGATGCTCATTAAAGCCACTTCCCAAGGTAGCCACTTTGAAGCATTTGTTACTCTCCTCTCCCCTGAACATTTATTACTCTACTGTCCCTTGTGGTGTGTGCCACAAGATGGCAGCTTCCACAACTGCATTCTGAGGACTTAGAAGATATAGACCCAGACGTGCTTAGAGTGATTTTGACACTGGTTTTATCATCAGGAGAATTTTCTTGGATACGCTTTGTTTTATAGGACATCAAGAAACTCCTCTTTGATCCTGCACTGTTTTGTTAAACTAAGTAAGACTGATCCTTTTTCTCTAAAAATAGCCAATAAATATAAGTTAATCTAATATACTTCTATATTTTAAACCCCTTGTAGCTTGCCTGAAATTCTATCAATTAAAGCTTGATTTAGTAACTGTTAGTCCTTTTGATGCTACAAATGCTGACTTTTCCATAATCTTTCTCATTCAAGGTGAATTCATTTCATCAGAATCCCTTTCCCCCGCTGCCTCTGTTTCTACTTTAAAGAGGCAGGAGGTTTCTCTCATGCTTTATATTTCTTCAGAAGAGAATACTCAAATAATGAAAACTTCTCCATGAGATAGAATAATAAGGAATATGAGTCGCTTAAAGGGCAGATTTGGTATTAAAAGTTCCAGCTGAGAAGAAAGGGTGAAAGGGATGCAACTTAGAGGTCATGGGGTCCAGGAGACAAGTGGAATTGCTTCCCACCCTTGCTAAGAGATGAGAGTATAGATTCTGAAACTACACTGCCTGGGAGGTAACATCAATTCTGCCATTTATTAATTAGCTTCCAATCTCCTCTGTGTCTCACTTCCCTCCTCTGTAACTTGGGTCACTGTGAGAGATTAAGGGAGTTATATATGTAAAGCAATTCGAACAGAACCTGGCACAGAAGATGTCCTATACAAATGTTTGCTGTCAGCATTTCCCTGATCTCCATGCCATGGTTTCAACAGGGTGCTTATTACCCAGCCCACCATAAAAATCTCCAGTCTCACTATGTCATATGCAGGTTCTTTCAACAGTATAAGTAAATGCCAGGAAACTGAAGATGAGCCCTCAGTGAAGAAACTGGCCTTATATTGTGAGAGGGGTAGGATACTGTTATGGCAAAGTTTCTAGGATGCCTTGAGAAACATAACAATTTGAAAATCCCCAGCTAAGACTCTCTTTGTCAGGGATACATGGAGATTTCCTAGAAACCCACTCCCAGTTATGATTTCTGAGTGGAGAAATCATACAGCTGAGAATTATTTCCCTGTACTTTTTTGAATAGAAATGTGTTTTGTTTTGTATCTATTGAGACGGCTATGTTTTTCTCTAGTAGCATATTACACAAAGGGGGATCTGTTGTGACTCCAAACATACTTTATAGTATAGAAATACAAAATTCGTCATTTAGTTATTACTTACTTAAAAACCAGAAGGCTAAATTTTGGTAGCTTAATTCACATTCTCTTTCTTTTACCCAGTGAATATAATAATATGTGACAAGCGAGACAAAACAAACACATAGACAAACAATAATGTTTCCCACTTTTTTGAGATCTTGTTTTTTTTTAAACTCTATTCTCAAAGTCTACAATCTCAAAGTCTTTAGGCATCCTGGCTACTGCTTTTTTGCTGACCCAGCTTTCCAAATACTAATGCACATAATACTATCTAGTAGACAATTTAGTCCTAGAATCACGTTATATTTTTAGAAATCGTTACATATTACTACCTGTTTTGGATAATTAAAGGTACCCACATTATTTCCCTGTCTCTTATCAGAGGAGCCCATCATTCTATCCTCTTACAGGTTTCAGCTCACTCAACATTGTAAATTTAGTGAAACATCTAAGAAAATCTAGTCCTCGAATTCACTTGTCGATGTTAATCTACCATGAGTGTAATATAAACCCCAGTGTTATTTCAAGTGGATTCTATTTTTAGGGAACAGACCGTTGGGAGTAACAGATCTTTTAGAACTGACTACTATGAATCCACTGTATGCTGACAGGTTAGATTGCAGGGAAGAAAAAAAACTCATGAGTTTCATCTCATGTGTAGCAAAACAAGCCAAGTTCTAGGCCAGAGAAAAACAACACTAGTCTTTAACCTTTGCTTGATGAATATTTCTCTCTCTCTTTTTTTTTTTTAAATGAATACCTGGAATAAATTCACCTCCATGAGTTGTCCTACAGAGCTTCCAAAACAAATTAACTAAGTTGATTTAAAAGAAAAAAATTTGGCATTATTATTTAATAGTCAAAACAACCCACTCTCCTGTAGTCTAATACTTTTGTTTGTCAAAGCACCATTGTTTGTATTTTTATGAGTTTGGTTACTAAGCTTTTTGAAAGTACATATTCTGGGGCATTGTAAACACTCACATTTTCAGAAAGCATATTCTTTTTTACTTTTTTGCTATATATCCAAACACATAAAATTATTATTTATTTCTGTGGTAAGAACACCTTAATGTTTAACCAAGGGACTCTTAAAAAGCGTAACCAATGAAAAAACCTGGATTTGTTTTAATAAATTGACTTTTACGAAACCTAGTTTTCCTTGAGTCCTTGGCATGACAACATTCCTTTAGAATTACTTAGCCCAGCTGTGCAGTGGGTGAAGCAAAGGGCAGTGTTACCTAATAGGAAAAATCCATTGTACATATGCTAAGGTGTTAGCCCTCTTGAAATTTCTACTTCACGAAATTCAAGAGAAAGAAAAGAACTTATCCAAAGAAAGAAAACTTGACTTACACTTAACCTCAAGCTGCTTTTCAAAGCCTAAATTGGAGGCATCAGGATGCATTAGAGAATTCTAGATGAAATTCCAGGAAGCCTTGGGTTCTAATCTTGGCTGTTTGGCTCTAGTCAAGTCATTTGACCTTACTGGACCCCAGATTCCCATCTATAAAATAAAGAGTGTAATATTTATCTTTTCTACTTTACAAAGTTACTGTGAGGATAAAATAGGAAAACAGATGTGAAGGTTCCCCAGAGAAATATATAAAACAGTACAGATATTAATACTGATTCTCCTTGACCCTTATACTGGTCAAACTTGTTCAAACCACATCTTATTCACCTTAAATGGAAGAGGTTCTTTCTCTAAGATTAGAAACTCTCCAAGTTAATGATTCATTTTTAGTGCATCAACTGTAACATAAGGTTTGGAATAGTAGAAATAAAACCAACAAAACCCCAGTTATTATATCAAAATTTATCTATTTCTCTTCCTCACTAATGTTTGAGCCTACTTATTGTTTTGAATCCTTGTACAAATATATACACTTGACTATTTTCTTGCACACATGCTCAGCCCAACGCCAGCATGCACACATCTCACCACCCCACATTCATGTTCTTCTTTTCCAAAAGCCCAAATTTAGTTTGCTCTCCTTAGCTTTTTCATTTTCTACCAATGACTCTAAGCTCCTCCAGCTATCCCAAGTGTTAACCAAAATTCTTTGACACCACAGGGCTCATTCATTTAAAAAGCTGCTTCTGGTTTTTATTTGTTGTTGCTGTTGACCTCAAAAAGAAAAAAGATCCACAAAATTTGCCCCCATCAATTGGTGTATGTGTTATTTTGGGGATGATAGTTTTAAATTTGAACAAAAAAGACACTTTAAGGATTGTAAGAGTCTGATTGCCTCAACATCATAAGTTTATTAAAAATATTACTGTTGAATCTTATTTGGTGAATTTGTCTGAGACACGTGGACCTGTTATTTATATGAACTGTAAGGAAGTATTAAATCAACCAACTAGTTCTGCCTAAGACAGCTATGGGAAGCCTCATTTGCATCAAAAGGTCAACAGGAAGAAACGTATTGAGAATAACATGTTCTCAAAAGAGGAGAGTGGTATAATTTGCTGCTCCATGGCTGTTCCCTATGCCACATGACGTCCAGGCTTCAACATACTTGAATGTATACATAGATAGTTTTTCTAAGCCTAGAAATTCACAATATTGGCTATAAATTTGTGATAAAAGACTCCTACTATTTTAAGGTATGTTTCTTCAATGCCTAGATTGTTGAGAGTTTTTATCATGATGGGTAAACAGGAAGCATTCTCCTTGAAAACAGGAATAAGGAAAGGATGCCCACTCTCACCACTGCTATTCAACATCGTGCAAAAAGTCCTAATAAGAGCAATGAGGCAAGAGAAAGAAATAAAAGGCATCCAAATAAGAAGAGAAGAAATAAAAATACCTCTTTTTACTAACTATATGATTCTATACCTAGAAAAACATAAAGTTGCTATCAAAACATTCCTAGAACTGAAAAATATCTTCAGTAAAATTTTAGAATAGAAAATCAATGCCAAAAAACTGTAGTATTTCTCTATACCAATATTGTTCAAGCTGAGTGAAATAAAAAACACAATCTTATTTACAATAGCCACAAACAAATGAAATATCTAAGAATACAGCTAACTAAGGAGGTGAAAGGTCTCTACAAAGAGAATTACAAACCACTGATGAAAGAAACCATAGATGACACAAAGTAAATGGAATAACAATTCATGGTCATGGATTAGAAGAATCAATATTATTAAAATGGCTATACTACACATTTAACACATCTACACAATCTACACATTTAACACTATTCTAACAATAGAGTTAAATGTGTAGATTTAACACTATTTATAGGAATCTACACAGACAATCTACACATTTAACACTATTCCTATCAAACTACAAATGTGACTTTGCAAAAAGTTAGAAAAAAATTCTAAAATTTGTATGGAACAGCAACAACAGCAAAAAGCTAATAGCCAAAGAAATCCTAGGCAAAAGAACAAAGCCAGAGCTATCACATTACCTGTCTGAACTGAACTATAAGGCTACAGGAACCAAAATAGCATGATACTAATACAAAAACAGACATCTAGACACATGGAACAGGACAAAGAACTCAGAAATAAAGCCACACACCTACAAGTATCTGATCTTTGTCAAAGTCAACAAAACAAGCATTGGGGAAAATACTTCCTATTCAATAAATGGTTCTGGGATAGCTGGCTAGCCATATGCAGAAGAATGAACCGTAACCTTTCCCAATGTACAAATATTAACTCAAGGTGGATTGAAGATTTAAATGTAAGACCTCGAATTATAAAAGTCCTAGAAAAAAGTAGTAAATACCCTTCTTGGCATTGGCCTTGGCAAATAATTTTTGGCCACATTTTCAAAAGTAATTGCAACAGAAACAAATGCAGACAAGTGGGACCTAATTAAACTAAAGCATTTCTGCAGAGCAAAAGGAAGTATCAACAGAGTAAACAGGCAACCCACAGAACTGGAGAAGATATTCAGAAACTTTGCATCTGCAAAGGTCTAATATTCAGAATCTACAAGCAACTTAAAAAGAATACAAGCAAAAAACAAATAAAGTTATTAAACAATAGGCAAAGAATATGAATAGATACTTCTCAAAAGACAACATATAAGTGGCCAACTAACATATGAAAAAATGCTCCAGATTGCTAATCATTAGGGAAATGCAAATCAAATCCACAGTAAGATGCCATGACAATCAGTCAGAATAGTTATTATTAACAACTAAAAGAATGACAAATGCTAGTTAGGTTGTAGAGAAAAATGAACATTTATACATTGTTGATGGAAATGTAAATTAATTCAGCCACTGTGGAAAACAGTTTGGAGATTTCTTAAAGAACTTAAAACAGCCATTTGAGTCAGCAATGTCATTACTGGTTATATAACAAAGAAAAATAGAGCATTCTCCCAAAGACACATACACTCACATGCTCATCACAGCAATATTCACAATAGCAAATATATGGAATTAACTTAGGTCCCCATCAATGGTGTATTGAATAAAGAAAATGTGGTGCGTATACAACATGGAATGCTATGTCATTATATGAAAGAAAGGAATCATATCATTTGCAGCAACATGGATGTAGCTGGAGACCTTTATGTTAAGTGACTTAATATGGGATTGGAAAACCAAGTATTGCATGTTCTCACATGTAAGTGGGAGTGAAGGACTGAGTACACATGGACATAAAGATGGCAACAATAGGCACTGGCGACTACTGTGGGGGAGGGGGGAAGTGAGATGTGGTTTGAAAACTATCTATTGGGTACCATATTCACCACTGGGTGATGGGATCCAAGCCACAAACTCAGCATCATGCAATTTACCCATGTAGCAAACTTGCACATGTGCCCTCTGAATCTAGAATAAAAGTTGAAATATTTTTTTAAAAATTATGTAATGACTTCAGCATTGTGTCACCATCCTTCTAAGGTATGCTGCAAATTTCCAATCATTTCTGAATTAAACACTCCAGGAAAATTGTCCTGTAAAATTTATTTTACTCTTTCATACACATATACACACATTTTAAACTTTTAGATATTTTAAAGAAAACATTTTATAAATCTATTTCAATATAGACCAGGGTGCACATTAAAGGTAGAATTGGAATTCATACTGACAGAGAAAGAAGTTATTTTTGAGTGAGTACTTCTTCAACTCATTCTCTTTCATTTTTGTGGTATATAAAAGCTTTTTCTTCATATTAAAATGTTTTCTAAGTTAAATTTCTCTTAAGATACTGTACAGTTCTCATTACCCTATTGTACCAGTTATAAAATGTGATATTGAGGAAGCTCCCTAACCCTCTACGATTCCTCTTTTGTTGCTGTTCTTTGTTGGTAATTGTCTGGGGCGTAGGCACTACAAAAGCACTTGCCTCATAGGTTACCTGTAAGTTTGTCATGAGATGCAACAAATAAACATTTAGAAATGTTCAGAGCATAAAACCATTTTTCAGTAAATGTTAGTTAATATTACCAGTGAGTTTAGACCCCCTTTATACCTAGCACAACACATACAGCAAACCGTCCACAAATAGTTTCTGAACAACTCAATGAGTTACCACATGTACGTTATGACTCATATAAATAAGCTACTTCTTTGACAATTTCTCAAAAAAGATATTGTCTAAGTAATATAAAGGCATAGATAGATAGATAGATAGATAGATAGATAGATAGATAGATAGATAGATAGAAAATGTTTGTGTTTTCAGTGTCTATCTGGCCAGAGAGAAACTGTGGATTAGGACACAGTAATGAACAAAAGGCAGAAAGAGACATCTATGTCTTACAATTCAAGTAGCATGCAGTCTGTCTCTCAGAACATGCTGATACAGTTTGAACATTTTTTCTCAACCATATTTCACGTTGAGATGTAATCCTCAAGGTTGAAAGTGGAACCTGGTGGGAGGTGTTTGGGTCACGGGAGTGGATCCCTCATGGATTGATGGTGTCCTCACCAATGAGTGAGTTCTTGCAAAATCTGGTTGTTTAAAAGTGTATGGCACCTCTGTCTCCTTTGCTCGTGCTTTCGCCAGGAGATGCGCCTATTCCCACTTTACTTTCCACCAAGAGTAAACGCTCCCTGAGGCCTCCCCAGAAGAAGAGTGATGTCAACGCCGTACTTATACAGCCTGCAGAACCAAGGGCCAATTAAACCTCTTTTTTAAATAAATTACCCAATATGAGGTATTCTTTATAGCAATTTACCCATGTAGCAAACCTGCACATGTGCCCCTTGAATCTAGAATAAAAGTTGAAATTTAAAAAAAGAAATTGCGTAATGATTTCAGTATTATGTCACTATCCTAAAAGAATGCTGCAAATTTCCAATCATTTCTGAATTAAACAGAATGCAAGAATGGCCTAATTCACATGTTATTCTCATAGCAGTTTTTATAGTACTCAAATTAGCCTTACGTGCTTTTCCGCATCTCACTTTTTCTTTTTAGGAAGATTTAGGTGACTGTGCCAGATATTGTTGAGACCACTCTGACCTTTCTGTGCTCTTCTCAGTATCACAAGTGTTGGAAGCTTGAAAACTCTATTTTCCCCAGACTCTCTGGCAAAATGGAAGTTAGCTGGGTTGGGCTTGTGAGAAATACTTGCAAGATATTAGAAGTGGGAGGGAGAAACTGGGCACAATGCCTCGGGACTGTAATCCCAGCACTTTGGGAGGCCAAGGCAGGCGGATCACCTGAGGTCAGGAGTTCAAGACCAGCCTGGCCAAAATTGTGAAACCTCATCTCTACTAAAAATACAAAAATTAGTCAGGCATGATTTTGGGCTTCTGTATTACCAACTATTTGAGAAGCTGAGGCACGGGAATCACTTGAACCGAGGAGGCTGAGGTTGTAGTGAGCCAAGATTCCGCCACTGCACTCCAGCCTGGGTGACTCCATCTCAGAAAAAAAAAAAAGTGGGAGGGAGGGAGACAAAAATTCTAACTCTATCAGAGCAGCAGTTAGGGCAGTGGGTACCAGCATCATCAGCACTTCCGGGAGTGGTAGCACGGGTGACCCTGCTCAGCAGCAGTGGCAAGTGCTTTCAACAGTTGAAGTGGTAGTGACTTTAGTCCAGTGACAAGGGTAGGCTTTGGGCTTCATCCAAGGATGGGAGCAGCTTCTAACACTGAGTCAAACTCTTTCTACTCTTCATTCTTACAATCCTCCTAACACCTTACTAATTCCCTACACAAAACATCTTTCTGTTTAAAGTCTCCAGACTGGTGCTTGCTAAACTGACTGATACCCTAACTAAATAGTCATTTAAAAAAAAAAATAGTAGAGCTTTAATTTCATTTATATTTATTTGTCAAAAAATTAGTATTAAAAATTCTTTTGAATATGAATGGAATTTTTAATCATAGTGGAAAACTAAGTTTAAGTTTTGAAATGAAAATTTCTCATTTTACTTTCAACAGTGTTTTGTTTTAAAAAATAAATATTAAATAAGTATTGCTTTTATCAATTGAAGCTGGAACACTGTGCTTGACATGCGTTTCCTTAAACAAATTGCTTATTTTAAATGTCAACACCTTTTCTCCCTGACCACCTCTAAAGTAAACAATCATTTCTCCCTCCTTCATGGCCCCACTCCACTTATTTTTTATTTTTCTTGCACATAAAGTTTTTTCTCCTCATTTTTATCAATGTACTCAATTCACTCTTAATCTTAAAAAATACTTCATTATTTCACTATCAAAATTTCAATGCTTTTTTTCTTTTCCAGTCTGTGCTACAATGAAAGAAGAACCTTATGCTCCGAATCTTGTACTTCCATATCCTGTCTTGTGTGTTTATTCCTGAATACCTTTCACAGTGTTTTTGAAATCACTGGCTTCAGAGTTCCATAATGAGCCTAGCTACCTGATCAGTATCTCTGATCAGGGAGCCTCAAAATATGTGTTGTTAACAAGTCCTCCACGTGATTCTTAACAATAATGACTACATTGTGAGGAACGTTAAAAGTAGATTCTGCCCCAACCTCCTTACTCTCATTGCATCACTCAGATTACTAACCATCACATTCTTTGACAGATTCTCAGATACCATACTTGCCTGACTGACATGTTTTTATACCAGCTCCCACCTTCCCATTCTCAAACACTGTCCCCCCTCCTCTGCAGTTTTCTGGCTTTGCCGTTTTATCTTCTTCTTGAATGCCTCTACTCATAAATTGCTTGAAATTCTGTTCTTTATTTTGATATTTATAACACCACACAGGTTCTCTTAGTGGTATCTTTCTTGCTAAGACTTCTTCAATAACTATCCCATATAGATGGTTCTATAGTCCATTGTCTCTGTGTGTGTGTGTGTGTGTGTGTGTGTGTGTGTGTGTGTGTGTGTGTCTGGTTGTATGTCTGGTCTTAACTTCCTATGTCAATTTCCAGACCTCTACTAAATTTCCTTGCTGGGAAACCACAAGTTAGTCATTCAACAAATATCAGTGGAATACAGAAACAAGGACCAAATACAGTACAAAATTGAAACCTTAAAACCAAGAAACCCTCATGCAAACATGTTGTTTTTCTCTATCTCCACCAGAAAGCCATCCTTCTTTTACCTTATTTATTTATTTATTTATTTTCTTGAGATGGACTTTTGCTCCTGTTGGCCAGGCTAGAGTGCAGTGGCACAATCTCAGCTCACTCCAACCTCCGCCTCCCAGGTTCAAGTGATTCTTCTGCCTCAGCCTCCTGAGTAGCTGGGATTACAGGTGCCCACCACCATGCCCAGCTAATTGTATTTTTAATAGAGGTAGGGTTTCCTCAGTTGGCCAGGCTTGTCTCGAACTCCTGACCTCAGGTGACCCACTGCCTTGGCCTCCCAAAGTGCAGGGATTATAGGCTTGAACCACTATGCCGAGCCTCATTTACCATTCTCAAATCAAATTTTATTTCTCTCAACTTATCTTTCTCAATTAATAGAACCACCATCTTCCTAGCTGTTTAGATTTTACCTATAAGAATCATCTAGGTTTAAAAACTGCACTCCTCCCCACTCCCCAGAAAAGTTCTACTTTGCAGTGTTGGACATTTTAGAGTTGTAGTTATTTACATGATAGCTAATTTGAGAAACAATTTGATATCACTGGACAGGAATCTGGGGAGAGATATGCAAAATTTGCCCTTGGGAGCTCATGTAGACTGGCCTCAGCACACTACTGGAATCAATTTTTTTCTTAAAGATTTATAGCACATATTCAATTATTTACCAAACCAGCCTTGGATTATGTATACAATTATACCCCTTATATTCTCATCATCATGGCTCTCATATAAGACTCATAGTGCCGTGCTGCATTTTTTGGTTCCTGTCTGCCCTTGACATCATGACCCATGTCTTCCAGGAACAGATACAACCACATCACTCCATGATTCGAAATGTTTAATGACTTCTATTAGCAAACAAACTCAATTTTGCCTGGGGCAGCTCTAAGTATGAAAATACTGGACATGATAATGGCATCAAACAACATATTGGACCTAGGAATAAAAGCAAAGATGATCTTGTATGTTTGTTAAAGTAAATGAACTATTTAATATCTTCTGAGGCTTTCTTTTTTGATTTTAGAAATGTTTAATATTGACAAGAAAGTCCACTTTGTTTTTTGTGTCTTCCCAGCTTCTCATATCTGTTGCTTAAATATTATTCTTATTGCTGCTAACAGAGGTTAGTTTAAAACCATTACACTTATCTTCTAACTTGACTTTATCATCTTGTCCCCAACTCATCCTCCATGCTACAGTCAGAGATGCAGTAGATAACAACAAGTCCCTTTTCATATTGAGCAAATAGTACCTTTGTCATTGTATGAGCCATAATACAAAATAGGTCTTTTCTTGATCCATTTAATAGATGATATGAATGAAGCTTAAATAAGTAATCTGTGCAGGGTCACAGAAATAGTTAGAAGGAAACTATCTCAACTTTCTCTACCTCAAAAACATCTTCAGTAATAACTCTACATAGAGTATCTGAAAGTCTCCCAGTACAACCTGATTCCAAACTACATTTCAACCTGAATTTCCACTATTTCTCTTTAATACTTTATACTCAACCCCTGTAAACAGCTCCCTAATTTTCATGCAACCATCAATGTGAATACACCTTTCCTCATAGAAGTCATCAGATCCAATCCTTTTCAACATATAACTAGATGAACTCATTCACTTTTACACCAACATGGAACTGCCTTCTTCATTAAGCATCCTGATTCCTTAAGAAATAACTTCTCATTCCTTTTTCTTAAATGCCATCAATCCATTTTTACATCTCCAATAAAGTTTAATGTATTTCAGTTATTCATTAGTCTGTTCTCACATTGCTATAAATAAATAGGTGAGACTAGGTGATTTATGAAGGAAAGAGGTTTAATTGACTCACAGATTTGCATGGCTTGGGAGGCCTCAGGAAACTTACAATCACAGTGGCAGGGGAAGTGGGTACCTTTTTCACAAGATGGCAGGAGAGAGAGTGTGTGAAGGAGGAGCCGCCAAACACTTATAAAACCATCATATTTTGTGAGAACTCATTCACTATCATGAGAACAGCATGGGGAAAACTGACCCCATGATGGTTCCATGGGTCCCTTTCTTGACACTTGAGAATTGTGGGGATTATAACTCGAGATGAGATTTGGGTGGGGAGACAGCCAAACCACCTCAACATTATATTGTAATACTAAATAGAAAGTGTTTCAATGTATAGGTTGTGGGTGCCTAGAGTCCTAGGGTCCTCATATTGAGTCGTATTGGTTTGCAATGCTGTGTGATAAATCACCAAAAACTTAAAAGCTTAAAACAATTGCCAGTATCCATGGAAGAAAAATCCAAATATAACTTATCTGGATGCTCTATTCAGAATCTCACAGATGCAATCAAGGTTTCAGATGGTGATCAGTGTAAGGTTTGATGATTTGAACCAAAATCTTCATTTGAAAAATGACAGAGGAGGCTGGGTGCAGTGACTCACACCTGTAATTCCAGCACTTTGGGAGGCCAAGGTGAGTGAATCACGAGGTCAGGAGTTTGAGACCTGCCTGGCCAACATAGTAAAATCCTGTCTGTACTAAAAATACAAACAAATTAGCCAGGCATGGTGGCAGGTGACTGTAATCCCAGCTAAGAGGCTGAGGCAGGAGAATCTCTTGAACCTGGGAGGCGGAGGTTGCAGTGAGCCGAGATTGCTCCACTGCACTCCAGCCCATGCAACAGTGTGAGACTTTGTCTCAAGAAAAAAAAAAAAAAAAAGAAAAGAAAAGAAAAAGTAATTACCAGTATCTGCCATCTTAGCATAGCTCAGAACATAATTAGATCTCCAATCTATTTTTCTCAACAGTATCTGCCTTCAGTTTAACTAAAAGTAATAGAAATTTTTCTGAATGTGTCTTTCAATGTTGGTCTTTTCTATTTGTTTAACTTCACAATAATATACAGTTTCATGGTATATTTTACTTTCCTCTGTTCCTTTTACCCCAAACATGCTATTTAAAAAACAAAGCAAAACAAAACTATTTTTTCATGTTTTCTCTAATAAGAGGTTATTTATAATGTCAACACCTGTGTTTTTATGTTAGTGGTTAAATCAGAACTTAGGATTAACTTGGAATACTTCCTGTCACCTTAGTGGTGGGGTGCCTGTCTTGAAGACAGAATAAGGCAACTTCTGATTCCAACTCTGAGTACTCTGGAGCAACTAATGATTTATTTCTGTGTCCCAGGTCCCAGAGGAAGGCTGGAGAACAGTCGAGTTGTTGTTCTGACATCAGTGGTTTTGGCAATTATAGCATTAGAGAGAAACAGTCACTAGTTGAAAACATAAACCAGTTTATTCTTTTAAATATTGTCACAATAAAATAATTCACCTACTAATAAAAATGTGGACCTATAGTTAAAATTATTTTTATAGCTTGATCTTGATTGATATTGCCTTTTTTTCTAAAAGAATATTTTCCATATAATTTACTGTAGTGTTGTCTTTGAAGCAATATTAAAAATAATTAATTTATATATTTATCCAAGGAAGTTGAGCTCCTGCTAAAAAATGGAAATTGGTGACTATTTGTAATTGATGAATGTGTAGTTGTAGTGTTTAAAATATGATTTCAAATACTACATGGGAGAAATTAAATTAAAATTTGATATTAAAATGGGTAAATAGAATTATTTCAAATTTGTTTTCTGGTTAACTTCAAAACGATGCTTAAAATTTAAAACTAAAATATGGTTTTTACTTCATTATATAATCTTAGTTTTGGCTTAAAAACTGGTAAATTCTATTGAATTATAAAATTTGTGCCTTGTTCTGTTAAGTTAACCTTGGCCTCATAGCAATAGTTTTTATAAGCAGTTGGAAGTGTTCACTCCTTTTTTTCTTTCTAAATCTGAGGTCACTCTTCCGCCCAACTAACTAAATTTAATGTAGAAACCTGTATTTAACTGTTAGTAACTAAATACACAACAGAGTTTTTAGTCATCTAACACTTAATATTAACTTCTCAAACAGTGGGACTTAACATCATAATTTGAAGCCAAAAAAAGAAAAATAGTTTTATACTTAATACCTTTTAATCAATATCCAGCGATACCCTTGTTTGAGAGAATCTGGATTTTTACAGTTCCTTAATACTATGTTTCATATTCAATGGAAAAACATAATACTAATTGACAGAAATGTGTAAAATCCAAATAAATCTGATGTGCAAATTATAATTGAATGTCTTAATTGATACTTTGAAATAATTTTATTTACTTGAAATACTATGCTCATAAATATCTGTTCTAGAATCAAAGAAAACTTAGAGCATTTTCTTGTTTATTCTAGTCTTGCAATTAATTGAATAGATAATCCTCTATTCAACACTGGACCTATGGAGTGCCAATAGAGCCCCCCTAAATAAGGTTGAAATATTCCAAATAAACTAATCCTATGTGGATGCAATCTCTGTACTGACAATTTAAACACAGAATTGATATTAGACATTAGAGCACAGTAGTGCTTGTTACAAGCTACCTCTCCAAAACTCAGTGACTTCACTATAGAACTTGCCTGAAGCAATGACTGAAATAAAGATTATTTCTGAACTATCACAGATAGTAGAAAATTTGGGGATAATTGCTACCTTTCGTATCTTTGAAGGGATGAGCTATTGTATCTCATTATAGATAAGGAGACTCATTGTTTGGACTGCAAGTTATGGAACCTGTCAACATACAAATTCTATAGTGAAATTAGCCATTGATATATGCCAAAGGAACATGAGGTATGTGCCATTTAGTGAGTCAAATTAAATGATAAATCAGCTGCTAAAAGAAACAAATTTCATAAACTATTTATAACCTGAGACTTGGGGTTCTACTCACTAATATGTAAGACTTTTGGCTCAAACACTAAATTTCTTGCTGTTAATGTATTTCCTTGCCTATCCACATCACCACTTTGTCTCATTGAGTGAGTCTTTGTTTTTCAGACCCTCTATTATTAACTTACCCATCATCATGTCTACTGTCAAAAAAAGCCTGAGGTTTTCATTGATAGTTATTGAATAAACACATACTGAGGATCTACAATATTTCAAAGGAAATTCACAAGGGACAAAATAGACGAGCAAGGAAGGGTCAGGGTCCTAAAGTGACTTGGAGGCTTTCAGGTTAAAGCTGTGGTAAGAGACAACACCACATTTTGAGAAATGACAAGCTTCCAATAAGGGTTAGGATTTTCTCTTTGTACTCTTCTTCTTCTTTCCTACCTGTACTTTTTACAATTGGAATACAAACCAAGAATAACATAGAATGAAACCTGGCTTCATAAAAAGTAACATTTGAAAAGAAGCATTTATAGAACATTTATTAAAACTAAATGGGTGAGCACAAACTGAAGAGTTCCACTTAAAAATTAATAGATATGCTTCTGTAGCTTGGTAACAGATGTCCTCAGTTAAATTGACGTGACATGAATTGTACTTTCGGTTACTTCAGTGATGGAGTATCCATCTTTTAAAGATTACTCTGCATTGGCACCTTCAAACTAACTTGGCATTGCTCCTCTAAATGTCCTTGGCTCAAAAATGTTTTACAATAAACTTCTAAGCCAATGCAGGCAGAATCTTGGCTCCTATGGGACCTGCCTCTGCCCACTTCAGGATATGTGTTATAATAAGCAGACACGCTATTTTTTCATTATTAATAATTTAGCATATTCTTCCATGTCTACTGAACATCAACTTCTAATTCAAACTTTTTGTAAACACCAGTTTATGTAAACACTTTTTAGTACCTGAGAATTTGCCTTGCCTTTAAAAGCAGAAGCACAGAGGAAAGAAGGAGTAAGATGAAGAACTAAGTCAAAATGACTAAAATGAAAGGCATTGAAATTAAATTGCCAAGATTTTTTGTTTGGTAATTATCTGCCTTGTAATTTGGGGAAAATAATCTCCCTCTTCCAGTATCATGTATTATGAAATGGTAATTTTATATAGTTCACTTCTTGAGATATTTCCTTAGTCATAATAGAACTGAAAAAAATGCTTAATAACATTTCATTTTCATATTTTTATCATCATATTTTTATTTTTTCTCTATATCTGCCTAATCTCATTTATGTTTTATACTAACAAGAAAATCAGCTTGCTTTATGGAACTTCTGAGTATTTAATTCTTCTTTATATCAACTTATTTTATATATGAACCAGTAAAATATAAATGTAGAAATATGTGCTACAGTTAGACATCAATGAAATTATATTTTAATGGTCAGACTTTGTTTTGGTCTCACTAAGTTAACATGAATAAATGATGCTGGGAGTTTACAGAGAAGGTATCTGGGCATTGCAAATGTGCTCTGACAGTTCAAAGGCCTGTGCCATTGGGTAAAGCTAAAGTTGCCCATAGTCAATCATTTACTCCTCAACAAAGACTGTAAAGAAGTATGATGAACATGATAGTGGTCTAAAGGGCTGATAGTTGTGAAGTTTAACCTGGGAAGTTTTAACAATCTCTGATGCTAAATCTTATCGCTAAACTCTGATAAGTGCTCTTAAATACGTCAAAAAATATGACACTTGAAGTAAACTTGGAGGTAAATTAAATACATTTACTGGTAGGAAGAATAATGTGGAATTAGCAATATTTTATTATGTGTTGAAATTAAAAGACAATTTCTATTTAATGACATTTAATGCAATTTTATTTCTTAACAGGGGCCTAGAAAATGAGGGCTATCTGACAACACTTATAGACATGTTATTCAGGGTTAATTTTATTCTTCCATTGAGTTAATCAGGCATGTCTTTCCTGAAATCAGGACATGTTGATGATTCTGTGAGTGCACAAAAAATGATAAATAGATTTAAAATTCACTATATTAGGATAAAAAAGGGAAATTAATAAAGTTGAAAATACAAATCCTTGAGTGCTCTTGTAGTATCTATTATGGTACTCAAATATATATAACTTGAAATGTACTGAAAATTCAAATGCATAAAATAAAAAATACTTATGAGTTGGAAATAAGACAAAAATTGGGTGAAATAACTTTTCAATTGTTTGGTGGATTGTTTAATTTTCTAAATATAATATAGTTATGCTTGAATATAATTTATTATTTGCCCAGAGAGTACTATGAAATGACATATTAACTTTAATATTTCTTCCTAAAAGGGGTCACATTCCTGAAGATTATGTGTCATTATAATTTCGCATCTTTCATAGAAGTCTTATGCTAACATTTTTTCCTCAGAATATCCAGAAATACCTAGTTTCTCAAATATTTTGACCCATCTTTACAAACTTACCGTTCTGTTATTAATTGGTTGAATACATTTTTGGCACATGTCTATTCTGTTTCTATGAGAATCGTTTCTTTAAGTTTTTGAAAATTTACTTTGGCAAGTAGTGTAGACATTGTTTTCAAACTATGTTAAAATGCAAAGACATCTTAACATGCAATATACACAGGCATTTGAAAGATATTAATCTATTTAATTCAATTATTTATTATTATATTGATAAAAGCATTTTCGATGTATGTGCATCACTATTTTATTTTTCATGTATTTCAATATAATTAAAAACACCATTTTATCTTTATTATGAGAAATTAGATTTAGTATTCACAAGAATATGAAAAGTCTTACAGTCTTACTTGGTAACTAATATTCACCCATAGATATCTAAGAAAAACATTGCCAGAATCAGATCGTAAACAATTATTTAGTCAACAAATCCATGGCCCTGTTTCAGAAGCCCAAGTCCATCTGGGAGTCATAAGCAAGTGGTTCATGACATGCTTCATTTTGGGATGAAGAGGTAACATTTTTTTAGTTTGGGCTTTACTATATTAAAATCAATACATTGAAATAAGTCTTTTAAAATATCTCAAGTGTCCTGTTTGTTAAATTCATTGGGCCTTTTTTTAAACGATGTTTCTCAAACAATTTCTTTTATGAGATACTACCACTCTTTCTCCTTAAAACTCTATCTCTAATCTCTCTTACATTTTTCTATTGTGGTTGTCCATCTATCTGTTTATACAACAGCATCTCTATTTGTGCCTCTTTGTTTTCCTTTGGTTCTCTATCTTTATGTTATTATTAGGACCATTATTATCATCTTTGTTCTTTGACATATCACTGCAAGATATATGTATATGCAGGTGTGAGTCTGAGTGTGTATAAAATAAACCTTTTAGATGAAATACCATGCTTAAGGAGATTAAATACATTGCTCACGATCACACTGCTAAAATATAATAGAATATATCTCACAGTGGCTAGAAAAAATAGGCCTACTAGGGCCGTGATTCTCAAATTTTAACTGTGCATCTGAAGAATTTGAGAATCTTTTAAAAATGCAGATTCTGATTGAATGAGTTCAGGTGGTTGTGTGAGATACTGATTTCTATCTCCTCCATAAAGCCACTGCTGCTAATCCAAAGCCCATACTAGAAATAGCACAGTACAGAGGAATAATAGATCAGAAAAATTGCCCTTTGATTCAAACCTGAAGAAATACTCAGGAGTACACTGTTGTTACTAGTTATACAGTCTTTGTTGGTACATGGTCAAAGATCAAAAAACATTTTTAAAGATAAAAAAAATTCTTGGAAGGTGTGTAATTAAGGGTTAATTCTGCAGACATGGCTTTCCAAAACCTTGTTCTCCAAAAGACTTCAGAACTGGCCCTTGATAAGCTCCTGGAAGATGATAACCTGTGAGCCCTTGGAATATGCTGCCTGATGAGAGTCTTTGTATACCTGAAAACGTAGGCCACACCAAATAGCTGATGCTAACAACATCAGCACTTTGTTGTGAGCACCTGTTTCTGTATGCTTACAACTTTGTGTCATGCTGTATTAATGTGACCTCTTTATAAGCACAAAAATATCAGCTTTCCTGAGCTATGTGAATCATTAAACCAAAAGGGTATCTGGGGACCACCAATAAAGAGCATATGTATTTTTAAAAAGAAAAAGAAAACTGGCTGTAGCAGATATTGTTGATGCCTTGTCTCCTATGTCCTGGACCAAATGTGTTTACCTGAAATTTACCTGCTTCCAGCTAACTGATAGCTCCCACATCATGTCTGTCTTTTTGATTCTGGGCCTGCCTGCAAGCTTCTTCAGGCTAACCAGTGCTTCTCAAAAACATGTAGGAACAAAGAAGGAGTTAGGGATGGAGAGTTAATGATTCTAAGGCCATCTTTAAGCAATAAGAGATGGGGATTCCAGCATCCCCATCTCTTTGTAAAGCTATTTGGAGACATTCTCCATACCTCCACCGTTACTTACTGAGCACATACGAGTAACTACTCATTCACATTTGTTTCATGTTCTGTTTCATTTTCTCCACTTCTATGCTTTCTCACATCAATTTCTGATCAAAATATCTATCCCCAATTATTTGTTTTATAGTCTATTTTTGAGGGAACCCAGAACCAAGACAATAATAATGGGAGCTTTGCAATGGTGGAGGGTGGGTATAATCTCAGAAGGGTGCCTACCTCATTGGGAACATGAAGGCCAGGAGAGCTTGCTGTTTCAATGAGAGAAATATGTTGAATTTCTGTTTAAGACCTATATTTGTGTGCAATAAGTAGTGCCCTTCACTTATATTAAAGGAACATGTGCTGTTTACCTCATTTTGTTGTGTTTTTATCACTATTGTCTACACAAGCAGAATATCATAGCCAGAATTAAATCCATGCCAACAGGATTTTCAAGCTTATATTTTTATTGTAAGTCACTCAACTTCCATAATGTTTTAAATCCAGTCCTCATTCCTCTGCTTTTACACCAGAGAACTCATCACTGCCTTATTTTTGACTGACCTCCTTGCAGAACTGTCAAGTACACAGTTTCTGCTGTGACCTCTCTCTTAAGACTTCAGTCATGGCCTCTCACTAGATAGAATCTCCTCTTATATTTTTTGATAATGAATTGTTGGTTAAAATTCAACATTTTTAAGATTCAGCTTACCTCTGCATGCACACACACACACACACACACACCCCCCATTATCAGTGTATTCTCAGACCCTTGAAACACTAAAGTCGCTATTGATGTCTGCCTTTTCTTTCTCTCCTACATCATCCCTCATCCTTAGATTATTCTAAAAGTTTCAATTAGATCAAGTTGGTCAATTATATATTTAAGATCCTCTCTTCCCTTACCTATTTTTTGTTTAACAAATGTTATAAATTTCTGGCAGGAGACTGTTGAAATTCCCATGGATGATTGTGATTTTATTATTTTACCTTTCAGTATTAATAGTTTTGTATTATGTATTTTGAAGTAATTATATTGTGTGTATACATATTTATTATTTACACGTCTTCTTGATGTATTTTTTATCATTATGAAATGTTATTCTTCATCCCCAGTGATGTTTCATGTTCTGATGTCTACTTTCCTCATCCCAGTTTTAGCGGGTTTTGGTTTGTTTGTTTTTTGGTTAAAGTAAGTTTCTTACAAAAAGCATGTAATTGGGTCTTGTGGTGTTTTTATCCTGTCTTACAGTCTCCGCCTCATAATAAGAATATTTTGTCCATTTGTATTTAATGCAATTATCAATATGATTGGGTTTTTAACTACTATCTAGCTATATGTTTTTGATATGTCTCATCATTTTTGTTCATTTTCCCTCTTTCTCTGTCTTTTTGAATTGAGAATTTAGTTTTGAGGATCAACTTTTATCTCCATCATTAATTTTGAGTAATACTTTTTGTTTTAATTTTAATGATTGATATAGCATTCATAAAATAGACAGTTCTTGTTTTCCTTAGTTCTGATATGCAAAGGCTTTAGTTACCATGCCTTAGTCACATAGCACAAACTCCAAAACAAAACAGTTTAAATTTTAGGTACTGCAATGTGTTAATTGGGACTAATTGCTTGAAGTACAAATTTTTCTGTCAACTCTTCAGTCCATAAAACCATTAGGTAAATATCAGATTTGCATCAATTTTCATCACTAGTCGCGTCACTTTTGTCAATGTCTATCAATAATCAGTTACTATGTATCTCTTTTTTATTCCTACAGAGACAGAAAAGCATACAGTGGTGTTGCTTCATTGTCTTACAATGATAAAGACATGCCATTATATGAAAATTGATAAATGACAGAAAATCAGCCAGCAAAAATGGAAGTGTAACAAATAAATGAAAAGTGTCAACACTGAAAGTAAAATTCAAATTGGATCTTGATGGATTTATAGATGAAATAGTTAATTGTGGGGATGCTGACACAACTACCATCCAAGGAATTTCATATATGCAGTAAGGAGAACTGAAGGAAGACATATTTACAACTTAAATGAAGAAGCTGATTGCAGAGAAAAGATTAAAGTTTTCCCAGAATATTTGATGCTTAGAAAAAAAATTACACTGAAGAAACCAAAAGCACAAACAATAACATGTTGGACAAAGAATCAAATTTATAAAGAAGTATGACAATTCACCAAAACAGAAAATACTGAGAGTCACATGATAAGTTGTGCAAATACTGTACAAACTATTCTGTATACATTTCAAAGAAATATATAAACATTTATTTTAATTATCAATGATTTAAATTGTAGTGTACTATATAAATACTAATTTCAGGTGTATTTTTTATTTTTATTTTCAATACACATAAAACCAACAGTAAGACATGTTTAATATTTTGACAAATGTCTTTATTTGTTTGTTTGTTTACAGACAAGATCTCACTCTGTTGTCCAGACAGGAGTTCAGTCATATTATGAAGGCTCACTGCAGACTAGAACACCAGGATCAAGTGATCCTTCCACCTCAGCCTCTGGGATAGTTGGAACTACAGGAACGTGTCACCACTCCTGGCTAATGTTTTGTCGTTTTTGTAGAGACAGGGTTCTATCATGTTGTCTGAACTGATCTCAGAATCCTGGGTTTAAGTGATCAGCCCACTTTGGCCTCCCAAAATATTGGGATTACAGGTGTCAGTCACTGTGCCTGACTGAGAAATGTTTTTAATGATTGCAGGAACAAGTTTATGTTTTCCCATTAATTACTAAGATAACTTTGCCCAGTTTCAACTTGCACAGTGGTTAGGATGGCCTCACACTGATGTGCATAAAGAGTACCATCTGTATATTTTTTTAACTTAGAACACTCAACCTTCAAATAATACTTATAATATCTGCAATATAGTTTAAAAATATTCCAACTCTGAAGCCAACATTACCATGATGCTAAAACCTGCCAACCTGTAATCCTGAAATGTAATACCTCAAACTATAAGAATCCTAGAAGTAATCTCAAGAAACACCATTCTGAACATCAGCCATGGGAAAGAATTTATGACTAAGTCCTCAAAAGTGATTTCAACAAAGCAAGAATTGACAAGTGGGACCTAATTAAACTAAAGAGCTTCTGCACAGCAAAAGAAACTATCAACAGAATATGGAAACATCCCACAGCTTGGAAGAAAATATTCACAAACTACATGTTCAATAAAAATCTCATATTTGGAATCCATAAGGAACTTAAACAATTAAACAAGGAAAAACCAAATAACCCAATTTTAAAAATGAGCAAAAGACAAGAACAAATACTTTTCAAAGGAAGACATACAAGTGGTTAAACAAGCATAAGAAAAATGCTCACTGTCAAATACAAAAGAAGTTCCTTTTCAAAGGGTTTCATTGGTTCCCTTGTTTGTTCCTTGCTTTCAAGGCCAGATTTCCTTGTCCTTTGTGCCTCCCTGTCCTGGTTCCAGTAAGTAAATTTCCTGCCAGTCCTAATCAACAGAGCCACATCTGCTACTCACTTTGTAAATTGCCCCTCCCCCTGCAATGGCTCTTCCCACCAAAACTGCCCTTCTCTCCTAATTACGCACACCCTGTGCTCTTCAAGTTAGCAAATTGGGTTCAGCTTAGATTGTGTGGTCCAACTCCAGTCAATGAAGACAGGACACAGTAGCAGGGACAAACTGCATTAGAAACAAAACATCTTCCCTTCTTTGTGCAGTGTGCTTCTGTGGTGACCAGACCTGTGACCAGTACCTTTCTACAGAAGTAAATTTGCCTTGCTGAGAAATCCTTTGCTGAGTGCTTGTTTCCTTTGCAATTCCTAGCTTTTATTTAATGACCAAAATTCATGATCATTAATCTCAGAGAAATGCAAATCAAAACCAAAATGAGATATCATATCACACCAGACAGAATGGCTATTATTAAAAAATCCAAAAATGTTTGATAATATATTTTATTAAAAAGTTCCTGCCAAGGAGGTAGGAAAAAAGGGAATACTTATACACTGTTGGTGGGAATGTAAATTACTTCAACCACTGGGGAAAGAGATTTGGAGATTTCTCAGAGAACTTACAAGAGAACTACCATTTGATGCATACGATATATAACCCATCACTGGTTATATCTGTAAAAGAAAATAAACCATTCTACCAAAAAAACACATGCACTTATATGTTCACTGTAGCAATATTCACAGTAGCAAAGATATGGAATCAACCCAAGTGTCCATTAGCAGTGGATTGGGTAAGCAGAATATGTTACATATGCACTATGGTATACTACACAGCCATAATAAAGAACAAAACCATTTATTTGCAGCAATATGTATGCAACTTGAGGCCATTATCTTAAGTGATTCAATTCAGGAACAGACAATCAAATACCACATGTTCTCACATGTAAATGAGGGTTAAACATGGGGTATTCATGGACATAAAAATGGCAACAATAGGCACTGGACATTGCTAGAGGGAGAGAAAGGGAGGGAGGGAGACTGTGGTTGAAAAACTATCTGTTAGGTACTATGCTCAGTACCTGGGTGATGGAATCAACCTTACCACCAACCTCAGCATCACACAATATATTCATGTAACAAACCTGCACAGGTATTCAATCAATCTAAAATAAATGTTCAAACAAATATTACAAACATTTATTTCCTCTCTACAGTTCTTTTCCCAACTGTCATAGGTTTTCCTTCTTTATATGTATCTTGAATATCACAGAAATAGTTATTATTTTGGTTTTAAATAATAAATTACCTTTAACATTATTTAAAACATGAAAAAATGTATTTTCTATGTATTATTTATAACCTAAGTCATCTCTTTGTAAAAATGTAAATTTTCATGCTGCTAATTATTTTTCTATGATTTCTTCCAGTCCCAGGATGCTGTTGATTAATTCTATCAGTTACTTATTATCAAAATAGCTTTATTTGCCTTCATTTTTTTGTAATTTTTTTTTTTTAGAATTTTCACTTGAATGTATTTCCAGATTGACTTATTTCTTTTGCTTTAAGTAGTAGAAAGTTGCACTACTGACTTCTAATATCCATGCTTATCATAAAAGGTAGTTACTACATTAGTTTCATTGTCAATAATGCATCTCTTTTTCTCCAACTGTGTGTGTGTGTGTGTGTGCGTGTGTGTGTGTGTCTATGTCTGTGTATTTATTTATTATTTATTTATTTATTTTTTATATATTTTATTGCATTTCAGGTTTTGGGGTACATGTGCAGATCATGCAGGATTGTTGCATAGGTACATACATGGAAATGTGGTTTGCTGTCTCCATCCCCATCACCTATATCTAGCATTTCTCCCCATGTTATCCCTCCCCAACTCCATACCCCCTGCTGTCCCTTCCCTAGTCCCTCCCAACAGAACCCAGTGTGTGATGCTCCCCTCCCTGTGTCCATGTGCTCCCATTGTTCAACACCTGCATATGAGTGAGAACATGTGGTGTTTCATTTCTGTTCTTTTGCTGAGAATGATGGTTTCCAGATTCATCCATGTCTCTACAAAGAACACAAACTCATTGTTTTTTATGGCAACTTAGTATTCCATGGTGTATATGTGCCACATCGTTTTTGTCCAGTCTAATAATCGATGGGCATTTGGGTTGGTTTCAGGTCTTTGCTCTTGTAAACAGTGCCACAATGAACATACGTGTGCATGTGTCTTTATAAAGAACGACTGATAATCCTTTGGATATATACCTAGTAATGGGATTGCTGGGTCAAATGGAATTTCTATTTCTAGATCCTTGAGAAATCACCACACTGTCTTCCACAATGTTTGAACTAATGGTTTTGGTATCAGGATGATGTTGATCTCATAAAATGATTTGGGAAGGATTCCCTCTTTTTTGATTGTTTGGAATAGTTTTGGAAGGAGTGGTATCAGCTCCTCTTTTTATGTCTGGTAGAATTTGGCTGTGAACCCATCTGGACCTGGACTTTTTTTGGTTGATAGGCTATTAATTGCTGCCTTAACTTAAGCCCTTGTTATGGGTCTATTCAGGTTTTGACTTCCTGGTTTAGGCTT
This sequence comes from Aotus nancymaae, assembly GCF_030222135.1. NCBI lineage: Eukaryota > Metazoa > Chordata > Mammalia > Primates > Aotidae > Aotus > Aotus nancymaae. The sequence goes on from NW_026988435.1 coordinate 31,327,279, forward strand.
GGGAGCGTGCAAGTGTCCAGGAATTTATCAATTTCTTCCAGATTTACTGGTTTACGTGCATAGAGTTGTTTGTAGTAATCTCTGATGGTAGTTTGTATTTCTGTGGAATCTGTGGTGATATCCCCTTTATCTTTTTTTTAATTGCATCTATTTGATTCTTCTCTCTTCTTTTTTACTAATCTGGCAAATGGTCTGTCTAGTTTGTTATCTTTTCAAAAAACCAGCTCCTGGATTTATTAATTTTTTGAAGGGATTTTTGTGTCTCTGTCTCCTTCAGTTCTGCTTTGATGTTAGTTGTTTCTTGTCTTCTGCTAGCTTTTGAGTTTTTCTTATCTTGCTCCTCTAGCTCTTTCAATTTTGATGATAAGGTGTTGATTTGAGATCTTTCCTTGCTTCTCACGTGGGCATTTATTGCTATAAATTTTCCTCTAGACACTGCTTTAAATGTGTCCCAGAGATTCTGGTACATTATGTCTTCCTTCTTGTTGGTTTCAAAGAACATCTTTGTTTCTACCTTCATTTCATTGTTTATCCAGTCAACATTCAAGAGCCAGTAGTTCAGTTTCCACAAAGTTGTGCAGTTCTGAGTTAAGTTTCTTAATCCTGAGTTCTAGTTTGATTGCACTGTGGTCTGAGAGACTGTTTGTTATGATTTTCATTCTTTTGCCTTTGCTGAGGGGTTATTTACTTCCAATTATGTGGTCAATTTTAGGGTAAGTGCGATGTGGTGTGATGTGGTGATGACTCACCCTCTGTGTTCTCATTGGGAACTGCACTCCAGAGCTGTTCCTATTCGGCCATCTTGGATCCTCTCCAACTGTTTTTAAGTTTTCTCTTTAAAAATAGCTTTCTTCAGCCAGGTGTGGTGTCTCATGTCTGTAATCCCAGCACTTTGGGAGGCTGAGGCAGGTGGATCACCTGAGATCAGTAGTTGAGACCAGCCTGGCCAACATGGTGAAACCTCCTCTCTACTAAAAATACAAAATTAGCTGTGTATGGTGGCACATGCCTGTAATGTCAGCTACTCTAGAGGCTGAAGTTCGAGAATCAGTTGAACCCGGGAGGCAGAAATTGCAATGAGCAGAGATCATGCCATTTCACTCCAGCCTGGGTAACAAGAGCAAAACACCATCTCAAAAAAAAAAAAAAATTAGCTTTCTTTAACTTAATGCTTTTATATATTTTGCTTGGAGTCCACTCCACTTCTTTTACCTGTTGGTTTACAGTTTTATCAAATTTTAAAAATATCTCAACCACTACTTTTACAAATAGTTTTTGCCCTCCCCCCCCCATTTCCTGGGATTTCAGTTATTTGTGTTGTTAAATTGCTTAATATTTTCTAATTCCCTAGTTTCTATCTTTTCTTGGCCTGTTTCTGTTAATATTTTGTTTTATTTTGGATCTAATTTTTTGTTTCTATGCATTTCTGGTACTTTTTAACATATAAGGGAAATTTTAAATTGTATGTTGTTAGGATCTGGGTTTTGTTTTATTTCTTTAAAGAGAGATGAACTTTGTTTTTGAATGTAGTTAAGGTATCTGAGATCAGTGATGATGTTACTTGCTTTTAAATGTACTTATAATGGCTTCAGAGCCTTGACTGTACAGCTGATTCAACCCCCTACTCAGGTGTTATTATTCTGAGAACTCTACCAGATATTGTAAGTTTCTCACTCTGGGTGGAGCACATATGGGTTCTTCTAAGTCTCATGTGACCTCCAGGAATTTCTCTGGCCTATTGCTAATAATGATTCATTTTTGTATTTCACGGAGTTTTATTTTATGTAGGCACAGTCCAGTTCTCACTCAAGGACTCCAGAGGATCTCTGTGTAAACCTCCACAGTTCTCTCTATGCAACCTTCTTTTCTCTGTTAGTCTGACTTGATAATTCTAGTCACCTTGACCTCCCTAAACTTTGATATCTGGCTCGTAAATTCAGCAAATCATGCTATTCTTTCTTGGATTGTCTCACACTGTGCTAGAGGCTAGAAATCACTTTCGGTGAGTATGCGGGCACAATCAAGGGTATATATTGTTTTTTTGTTTTGTTTTTGTTTTGTTTTTGAGACGGAGTTTCACTCTTGTTACCCAGGCTGGAGTGCAAAGGCGCAATCTAGGCTCACCGCAACCTCTGCCTCCTGGGTTCAGGCAATTCTCCTGCCTCAGCCTCCTGAGTAGCTGGGATTACAGGCATGTGCCACCATGCCCAGCTAAATTTTTGTATTTTTAGTAGATACGGAGTTTCACCATGTTGACCAGGATGGTCTCGGTCTCTTGACCTCGTGATCCACCCGCCTCGGCCTCCCAAAGTGCTGGGATTACAGGCGTGAGCCACCGCGCCCAGCCCCCAAGGTATATATTCTTTTATTTCTCTCAGAGATCACAGTTCTGTACTCCCTATATTTTTCATGCAATAAAAACCGTTTATGTACTTGTTTAGGATTTCTAAATGTTTACAAAAGTTGCATAATTTTGGTAGTCATTAATTCTTCATCAGCAACAGTTGACTTCTCAGAGACTTAACTGCCTAGATGACAATTGCCCTATTTCTTTATTCTTCAAATCTAGTAAGTGAATCAAAGTCAGTCTTAGTGATGATCAGTATCTCTACATTTTTGTCTTAAAAACAGAATGACATTATAATCTATAGATTCAAGTGTCATTGTATCTCTTCAAAGTTTTCAACAAGTAATGTTTCCACTACAAATGTTCTTTCTTATTCTTTAAAACATCAAGTAAGTAGAGGTTGAGTCTCCATTTTCATGGTTCTACATTTACCAGCATCCTATTAAGAATTATTATTGTGGCTTTGTCATTTCATATCATTTACTTTTGTGTAGTTTCTTCTAGATATTAGCCATTTCTTTTCTGGATGTAATTGCTGATGTATAGTACCTATGTATTTCTTTCTTATATAATTCCTTAGTTGTTCACTTAAATTTCTAAATTGAGGTAAGTTAACTTCTATACTTCAGTTTATTCTCTGATTACTTTGGTAATTCTACAGTGTAATTTCAGCAACTGCATCTTGCTTATGATTTTTATTCTTTTTCATATTTGAGAACTAAAACACATGCATAGATACTATACTAATTTTCTTTTTTCTCTGCATTCCTCTTAGAACAGATACAAGTATTAGCTAAGGGATTCTCTGGGGCAGGAGTGGTGTGGCATGCAGTTTGTATCATTTTTTAATCCACATTTTTGTCATGAAACACTGTCACACTAATTTTCCTACTGTAAGCAGTGGATAATTGTTTCTCCTCCTATCAGCATTCACTTTTCTGAAGGTAATGTGGCTCAGATTTAGATTCCTGCGTTCCTGTATCTACATTTTTAATCCCTATATTATCACATGCTGATTAATCCTTGTCTTTCTTTTGCTCCACTTCCACTTCTGTGAGCCTCATTCTGTTTGGAGTTCAGAGTATATAAAATTATTAGAGTACATCAGCCTGAATTATCTCGCAACTTCAAATTCCTTCCATTTTATGGTAGGCAACACTGACTTACTCTTTAGTGACTTTCCTACTTTTATTAATATCATGATAAAATTGTTCTATAAAATCTTATAATTTTAAGAAAAATATTTTGCCCAGAATAGCGACAATGATATCTGGAAAAATGATCATCCTGAACATGGACTGAGAAGCATATAAAAGCACTATCACTCCTTGTTTTAGTTGAAATATAACAGTATTTGGCAGGTTTGCTTCTCATTTTATGGTTTCAGGCTTTAGTTGTTTGTCTGAAGATTCTTATCTTCTTTTTTTTTTGCTTTCTTTTTGTTCTCAGTGAATTTTAATAGAAGAATGAAAGGTAAAATATTCAAACTCAGTGTCTTACAGTATCTATAGTTTTGGATACTCATTTTAAAACTGAATAATAATTTTCAATGCATATGATTCATTCTCTATCCTCTTTTCTTCCATTCTTCTGAATGTGTCACAAACAAATATAAATGCTCCGAGTGATAACAAATTAAAAAATCAGTTCGTGATTGTCCTATTCCTGTAACTTTATTTTCCAATTGACTTTCACTTCCTATCCTAACTGAATAAAAGTGAAATAAATTAGTGGCTATATAATTTTAAAAATAAGTGGTCTGAAAGATTTTGCTAGGATAAGTAATACAAAATGTTGAAATCGTTGAGGTTTTCAATTTGCTTAAAAAGAAAAAATTTTAGGCTTTGGCAAAGCAAACATGCATTTTGCTAAGTAATATTCCCCCTTAATTTTAAGATTTATTTTGGCTTCATGTATTTCTTTCTTATATGAATACCATTAAAGTAAAAGTCATTTTAGAGCTAATCACACTGAAGACTTTTGTAGTTGTATGTACATGTGTATTTATTTTTTCCTAGAAATATAGTTGGCTTGGGCTGCCACAACAAAGTGCCATAGACTGGGTTTTTGTAAACTGGTTGGGTTTATAAAGAACAGAAAATTAATTTCTCACAGATCTTGAGTTCAGAAATACGAGATTAGAGTGCCAGCATGGATGGATTCGTGTGAGGATCCTGTTATGACTTGCAGATTGCCACCTTCTCTTTATATCCTCACACAATGGAAAAAGAGCAAAAGAGTTCTCTGGGATCTTTTAACAAGAGTGGTAATGTCATTCACATGGGCGCCACTCTCATAACCTAATTAGCTCCCCAAGACCCCACCTCCTAGCACAATACATTGTGGGTTAGGATATAACACATGAATTTGGGTGGGGGGAGAACAACCACCATTTAGTCCATTGCAATAGTGAAGGTGGAGGACATAAAAAATGAAATAAGTAAATCTTCCATAAATCTTTCATAAATTATAGTATAAGAAAATATCATGAGTGGTTCAAATTAAGCATTACAAAAGAGATTATGGACTGTGATAAGGTTTGTGATACGGGATTATGTATCCCCACTCAAATCTCACCTTGAATTGTAATAATCCCCATGCGTTAAAGGCGGGGCCAGGTGGAGATAATTGAAACATGGAGGCCGTCTCCCCAATACTGTTCTCATGGTAATGAATAAGTCTCTGTTGGTTTTATAAATGTTGTTTTTTTCCCCCCTGCACAAGCTATTTTGCCTGCTGCCATGAAAAACATGCCTTTGCTCCCCCTCACTTTATGCTGTGATTGTGACGCCTCCCCAGCCATGTGAAACTGTGAGTCCATTACACCACTTGTTCTTTATAAATTACTCAATCATGTATGTCTTTATTTGCATAAAAACTGGCTAATACAGACTGATTCATTCAGCTCAAAAATATTTGAATAGAACATCTAAAAAGGTCCTTGCACAGTACATATTTTGTGTATTGATGAAGATGGATGGAGTTTTCATGAAAGTTACATGTAAATGCACAGACCAGCCAAGCTGAACAAAGGAGAAAAAATTAGCAGAGATTGACAGAACAGAAACCAAACATGACTCATTTATGTATTTCTCTTTAAAGTGCCAAAGTTTATAATTAATTTTTATCACAGATTCTAAACTCTTCGAGTGACATTTCTTAAGTAGTAAAATCACTTACTTCTGAGTGGATTTAAGATGGACATTGAGTTTATTTAAAATGCAGATTCCCAGGTCCTGTTCTATGCCTATTAAATCAGAATCTCTGGAATTGGAACTGGGAAATATGCACTTTAATCAAAAATCCTGGGTGACTTCTTTCCACTAAGGTTTTGAAGTCTTTCATCTGAAGAATGGAGTGCAATCTCTTTCATTACCTTTAGTCAATATCCTACATAATATTCACTAAGATTCTAAGTATATGTTTAAAGGTATCAATGTTAAGACTTCAGCAATTTAAGAAGTGTTCTCAAATGCAGCTGATTTTCTTAAAAAATGGGAAATATATTGAGTGTACATACTGGAAAATGAGGACTAAAACTCTCTTTAAGGATAATACCAAAGATAATTTTCTTAATCCATACTTTTGAAAACAATACATTGGCTTTGGTCTTCTTGTTAGAGAGTTAACAAATTGACTGAGATAACTATAAATTCTTATTGAGAACTTACTATATCTTTGCAACATAAAGCTGATACAAAAGAAAGGGAACTATATAGGGCATGAAAGTTGAATTGAGAATTATGAAGAGTTTGATAATACAAGAGAAAATATGAAATATTATCATAGAGCAGAAGATAATTGCTTGGTATTAATTTTAAATACTGCCACTGTTCACAGGCTAAGGAAGAACAAAGAAGGTTTTTGTAGTAAAGTCAGGTTTCAGGAAGTGACTTGACTAAGATCTGGACCTAAAAGCTGGGTAGTATCACTTACAGAAAATACCAAAATAGTCACTACCCACAATTTAGAAGAAGAAAGCCTAAAGTTATCTTTGTCCCATAATAAGCTAGCAGTTGTCATTTAGCTCCTTCCAAGGTAACAAGGGATTTCATAAAATATACTTAATAGCACTTCATCAAAATTTCATTTGCAGTAAATCTAATTACGTCATTTCTTACAGAAGTTACCCATGGTGCTGAGAAAACTGGAAACTGGCCTTTAGATGATGCTTGGTATTGTTCCTATTTATTTTGAAAACTTGATATTTCTTCAGAGAATAAACTTTTACTGTTATATTATGACAACATGTTGGGTATCGCCAATTTGAATTTTGTTAGATTCACTTTTTTTAGAAATCATTGAATCCCAAAATATAGTTCAGTTTTTATGTTTAGCTTAAATTTGAGACCCTTAATATAAACTTGTACAATTTTTCTTCACTGTACATATTTTGTTATTTGGGAGGTAAGAAGAATTAATTTGCAATATAATTTTAGCATATTTTATAAAATAGTCAAAAAAAGCTGTACATACACATATTTTTTCGTTATTTTAGACTGTGTGTTTTTAAACCAATGCATTGTTAGATGTCCCATTATACAGATTTACTTCTTCCTATTTGGTGATTTTTTGATGCATTAAAAAGAGAAAATCGTATAAACCTAATGACTGATGACAAATATCCAAATAGATAAAAAAAGATCTATAAATAGCACAATGGAAAGAGTTTCAACTCCACACTCTTTTGACTGTTTTCTCACCTAAAAAGTATTTATTGTAATTTTACTGGTTGATTGGTGTCATTTTTTTTTTCAGTAGTGTGTCTATTTAGAAACTGCATTGCAATTGAAATTGTTTCTAATATTATTCACTAAAGGGCAAATCCATTACTTTAGGCCCATTTCATATACAAGGAAATGTAGTTACTCTAAGAACAATTCAGATAAATAACTACCGCAGCACAGACCCAAGGGTAGCGGTAGGAAATGGTACTGCTCTAAGTTTCTCCTCTAGTAGCTGCCAAAAGAAAACATTCTTTTTTTTTTTTTTATTGCATTTTAGGTTTTGGGGTACATGTGAAAAACATGCAAGGTTGTTGCATGGTGCATACGTGGCAGTGTGATTTGCTGCCTTCCTCCCCTTCACCAAACATTCTTATGACTGTGTTCATGCTAAGCATAAGTGTTCTGGTATGCGTTCAGCACAGGCTTGGGCAAAAGTCCTTCTATATAAATCTAAACAGTTACTGTTGAATTACTCATTGAAACTTACGTGTTTCACAGCACAGATTGTTAGTGAAAGGTTTCAACTTCTTATTTTAGACATTAAACAGACACCTCAAATGTTTGGGATTTCTTCGCTTACATCTCAGCAATGGAAATATTTAGCTTTTTAAAAATATATATAGCTAACCAAAAGTCCCCATACAGTAAGCAATCTTTCGGGGTCTTATCTTCACAGCACTAGAAAGTTTCTATGTGAACACCAAAGCAATATTAAAACCACTCACTCTCACCAGGAATTTACAGAATACCGTTTTAATAGACAGCAATATCAACAACAGCAAGAGCAATGATGAAATCTCTGAGGTGAGGAGTGTCTTGTCATCCGGACAAGTCCTACCAGTTTCTAGTCTCTGGTTTACATACATTTATGCAATTATTTTGAATATCTACTCCCTGCATGCTGGTAAAACAAAAATAAGTGTCAGGACATTACATGTGAAGGAATAATTCAGCATTTAAAATTTTTAAAGTACATTTTTTTCAGAGCTTGTTCTTCAAAGTTAAACATTGTGGTAGACTGAGACTTTTATTATTAAACAATCTTACAAATAACAAAGGAAATCATAAGGTCTTAGTTACAATCACTAAGATAAAACTGAAGGCCAATTACTCAATAAGTGTCAATTACATTACGGCATAGGACTTTGGTATGATAAAAGAATCCTCAGAATTATATTTAAAAATTGTGAGAAGGAGTTTACACAGGTCAGCCTATAAAACTACTGTATAATTTTCTATCCATAAATTAAAATAGAAAAGAAATAAGATCAAATTAAATATGATAATAGAAAGTAAATTCCATTTCTAACGGTGCTAAACAAGATGGCCTTTCCTATTCTTGAATAAAATTATTCTGGTTGCCATAATGCATCCTGAAACTTACCTATATGAGAAAAATTGAAAGTATTCTAAAGTTTGCCCTCATGAATAGATAGAGGCTTAGGGTAAAGCAGTGTTCTCTTGGGAACAGGACCAAGAGGTAGGTAGTCTCTTGTTTTAATTATATTTCATCTGCTGAAAATTGCTTATCTCTTTGAGATTTATCTTAGAGATGATTGAAAGTAATTTTGTGACCCTCACATTTTTCTGTATTTAACTTAGGTAATTGAAAATTTGGTGGGGATCCAAAAACCCCAGGTATGTATGGAAATTAAGATTTCCAACTCTAAAGATAAACTGTAAAGTTCAAATGTTGGTCCTGTTCACTTCTGATGACTAACTCTGTAAGTACTAAACCCTCCTGACTCCTTTAATCCATATGAAAAAAAAATGGTATGATGGTAATAACAACTACATAATTTGGCAACTGGGGGCTAACTGACCTAACAGACAACTTACACCATAATTTGACACAAAGCGCATACACAATAAGCATAATTAATGTTACATTATTTTATTTTGTATGAGGTGGCAACAAATAGTTATCACATGCTTAATTTTAAATAAGAAGCATTAATATTAGTAGAAATTAAGAAAACATATTTATTAGAGAAAACCCTTAGAAATATGAAGGCCCTATCTAGTCATATTTGTTTCTTATTGATCACATGCTTAATTTTAAATAAGAAGCATTAATAGTAGTACAAATTAAGAAAATGCATTTCTTAGAGAACTCAGATATATCAAGTCTTAATCTAATTATATTTGTTTCTTAACTGAACTTGAGACATATGAATGTTCACATACTTTAAGATATGTTATCACTTATTTGAGGAGGGACTTTGGCCGCTATAGGAACAACTCAAATGTAGTAAAAGCTAGTGATTAAATACATTCTAAAGGTTAACATGAATTTTGAAAGCGAGTTGTTGTTATCGAACTTTATATTACTTAATTACAAGAAAGGACAAAGTAAACAGCCAAAAAAATTATAGTGTTGAGAAAACGCTAAGGCTGCTCACTTCCTTCTTTAACCATTACTCAGCTTACCATATATTTTAAGTGAGAGAAATCACATTGAAATGCATGGAACAGTGTCTGGTATCTGGTGATGCTCAGTGACCTTTGTCCCCTTTAATAATTTCAACTGACTAGGATTTCACATTAAGAAGAGTAGCATTTTGGTATCACTAGGCTAACATCCATTTTCTGTGCTAGAGAATAGAGAAAACCCCTTGGGTGATAAGTAATTTTACCTACTATGGAATTTTTACAGAACAAAGTTAAGGGTCATTTGCTGTGTGGATTCCCACCGGTAAAGTGAGACATGGCAGAACACAGTGGTAAGACGGATTCAGGGGCTCCACCATCTGAGTTCTTAAGGCTCACCACCTACTGGCTGTTAGAGGCTTAGCCAGTTAGCTACTTCTGTGAACTTCCTCTGGTGAGGATCAGAAGAGGTAATACGTAAGGTACCAAATATAATACTAACCCTGGGATGTAAAAAGGCTCAAATATTATTACTGGTTGCCATTATTAATAAGAGCATTATTAACAATAACTACTGCAATCTTTTCTAGACAAGGGAAAGTGAAGCAACTAATTAACTCTCAAAGAAAAGTTTTTGTTTTGTTTTTTTTCACTGCTAAAGACTATTAACTCTGGCATGAGTTTTGAAAGAGTTTTGCTTTCTCTCTCTCTGCCTATATTTTCTTTATTTTTTATTCTACTGTTTTCCCTTTACTCAAGGATTTGGTGCTACATGGTGGTTCTGGTAGGCTGATCAAAGTTCATACCACAGGCGCTAATTTTACCCAGATAGCTACTGGTTTCTTTTTTTAAAAAATAAATCAAACCCATGGCTGAGGTTGATATGAGGGCTTTTGTCCATTAGCAAATAGCATTATAGCCACAATCTCTTATTAAATCTTGAAATAAAATTGTGATTACTAGTGTTTGTGGCCAAATTTTGTTCATGCCTGCCCACTGGATTTGTTTGGATACCAGGAAATTATGGACTGTGTGATTCAAATTAGGATAAGGGATTAAACCCTGGGAACCATTCTTTAGCAAAGACTGTGCTGTAAAAAAAATTTTTTAAAATGAAAATATCCTTTTAACCAAGTCAGTGAAATTAGCTTAGTTATGAGGATTGCAAGTGAGCTTTCTGAACTTGAGATGTAAATACAGTGCCAAAAAATGTCATCAAGAGACGGGAGATAGATGCTGATTCTTATTTTATGAGGGATGCTAACTTTTTTTTGCAGTGCTAACTTTGTCATCCGACTGAACCCCTTTATTTCCAGTTCTTAAAGATTCTAGATGCTTGTCTCAGGAAATGGAAGAAGTCTCCTCAATAATGTTATCAGAGACATGCCATGTCATTTCTGTCCTCGCAATACAACTACGTGAATCCTTTTTCCTTTCATTTTTGCATAATCTCCATAACAACATGCACTTGGTGACTACACCACATCAGTTAGCACCTCCACTCCTGGTCCCAGTTTTTCCTGTGCTAATCCACACTGCTGACTTTCATTGCTGTTGTTTCATTATCATTTCACAAATTAACTACTGTCACCTTGGAAATGAATTGCATGGTCAAAGCCCTTAAATACACAAAATATGTAAAATCTCCTTTTATGCATATTATACATGAAAGAAGGGATAGGACCACCAGTCGATTGTGTCTTATCTGTAGCCAGGACTTCAGGACAGCTGCATCCTCTTCTATAGAAGTAGTAGAGCAAATGCTGAGGCAGGACACAGTAGCTCTTCAGCCCGTGTTACCTTCACTTGCAACCTAAAGCACTTGTTGAACTCTCTCTTAAGTAAATGGCAATATTTTATGAAGGCAGTAAGGGAATTTTTACCATGAGGTCAAATACCGATTAGCTATTATCGCCTCTTAGTAGGAGTGTAGCACAAAGAACTTCTGATTGCTTATTTTTCAGAGGTAGGGATAGTTTGGTTGTTTGATTGTTTATTTATTCATGATTTTAGTCAGATTGCATTCTAAGACTTTAGCGGGATTTCAAAGAACATTTTTCTAGTTAAGTCTTGCCACTATAAATCTTCTGTCTTCAAATCTCACATAACAACTTCAGTCTGCAACATCTTGCTGGCTGGTGTGACAGAAGATGGCCACACTGTCCCAGACTGGGATTCAGTTTGAGAGCCCTGAACTGCACATCTAAGCCAAAACACAAAAATTGTGTTAGCAACATCCTCATTATCCATCCTTTGTATAAAAAACCTTATAGCTGTATGAAAAAGTTTTTTTTTTAAAATATAAAAACCTTATAGCTGTTTGCAAAGCCATAGGTGCTAAGATTTTGAGTGAATCATACTTGTTACAGGCAGTAGTTACATGAAGGAAGTTCTTTCAGGTCAATCCCTGCCTAGTGTAGACCCAGGTGGTAAAATGCCTCATAACAGACCCCTCTCCCTGGGCAAAGACATTGTGAACGGTGGGATTAGTATCCTCCTGTGACATATGAAATCCTCCTGTGACCTGCTTACTATGATTTGGATGGTTCCCCTCAAGTTTGGGCTAGGGTGTCAGAGAGTGGATTCACTCAGGACATTTCCAGTTCTTTCTATGTACCTATGTACCTTCCTTTCATCATGAGGGATATGAAAAAAAAATTAGATCCTGTTGGATGCTGTTTGTCTGTTGGTTGGTTGGTTGGTTTTAACAATAAGATCACATATCCAGTCTTCTAATTTTGTAAGGCTTCCATAATAATTTACATCCAAGCTGGTGGCTTAAAGCAACAGATATTTATTCTCTCACAGTTGCAGAGACCAGAAGGCTGAAATCAAAGTGTCAGAGGACCATGTTCCTTCCAAAAGCCCTAAGGAAAAATTATAATTCTTCCTTGTTTCTTCCAGCTTTTGGTGGCTGTAGGTGTTGCTTGGCTGATGGCAGCATAACTGCAGTCTCGACTTTTGTCTTCACATGTCATTCTTTTCTGTTTCTTTGTATTCTCCTTTCCTGTCTCTTATAAGGACACTCATTGGTGGATTTCATGGTTGTCTCAATCCAGCATGACCTCAAATTGAGATGCTAACCTTAATTACATCTAAAAAGATTCTTATGCCAAATAAAGTTACATTCTGAGATTCCAGCTGAACTTATCTTTGAGGAGCCACAGTTGAACCCACTATACCTAACAACTGAGGCCTGTCCCAAGGGAGAACCTAAAAAGAAAGAGTAATTTATTCTGCTTTCTGATTTTGAAATTGTTCCTTTGACCCCTCCTCCATTTTCAACCTTTGTCAAGAAAGTTCAAAGACAAAATGTCGCCAAGGTTGACAATAAATACATTTTTGCAAAAAATCTGTATTTTTCAAAGTTTGCAAAGCAATGCCTCTTACTTACCTTATGAGATCCTTTTATTTCTTCCCCCTTTCCCCAACTTTGAAGACAAGCAGGGTTTTGTTTATCTAATGCTACACAAAAAGTCACCCCCAAACTTGGAAACCAAAATAACTATTTATGATAATGTGTGTTGACTGAGCTCAACTGGTTATTTCTCACTTGAGATATCTCCTGGAGTGCCAGTCAGATAGTGGCAGAGTCTAGAGCCATCTAAAAGTTCAGCTGCACTGGACAACCAAGAAAACACCTTCATTCACATATCTGAGACCTCAGGTGGGATTTCTAAAAGAGCTGGCACTGTAGCTCTTTTTCTTTATATGGCCTCTCCACATGGCTAGCTTGGGCTCCCTCAAACTTAGAGTCCTCAGAGTACTTGAACATCATAAATGGTAGTTGGCTTCCTACAGAGTACACATTCCAAGAGAGAAGAAATGAAACATGCCACATTCTGTTATGTACATAAGGCAAGCTCCCATTTATTTTGGGCAAAAACCATCCAAAAAAGTGAATACTACACAGCATGTGTCACTCAGGGCCATTTTTCAAAAGATGACAGCACTCTGCAATGGTAAATATGCACATTCCACAACTGAGTGGCCATTTTCTTTACCTGTAGCCTGGGTTTTACTCACTTATTGGATTCCCTTGGAAATGCTACTTAATTTTTCTTAGTTTCCATTCCTATTAAAGTATAGTAATTGCCTCTCATAAGGTTGTGTCACTTTTGAATTAGATTAATAAAATAAATGAACTTTGCAAACTCTAAAGTGTTATCTAATTTTTTTGTAATGGTATCATGGGATATTAGTTGCTTCTCTTTGAAAATCAAACCTTTCTTCACTGGTACCTTCTCAATCCTCAGAGATTAGAAATTTGAAGTCAAAATGTATCATATTAACTGATCTTTCACCGCCACCATTATTTAATTCCACTGTTATATGTACTCAAGAGACTTTTTACAGTTCAATTCATTTTCCAAAGCAGCCATTTCTGACTAACCATTCCCTAATCTTCTCTATTGCAAATATGTCTCAAGCCTGGTAAAAAATGGGCCCTAGGATTTTCCTGGACAACATTTCCTTACAAATTCAAATTTACCTAAAATCATCTCCTCAATAATTATTCCTTAAGCTTTGAGATCAGTAGCTTCAAAGTAGATGAAGTCTCAGTAACCTGAGCAGAAGATGTTACCCATTAAGCACCTAGCACTATCACAGGAGTTGGTTTTCACTCAGTTGTTTAATTATCATCACTGTTCACTCTCGATTAGGAAAAAATAAGAATACAAGAGAATCAAAAGTAGGGCAGTATCAGGTATTGTTTTGGAGAAAGGCAGAAAAATTGAGGAGCAATGAAATGCATGTATGGAGAGTTATATTGTGAAGATGGTAGGTACTTCAATAGTTTAAAAACATGGTGCAAAATGAACTTATATCTTCTGAACCAACCTTAATATTAAATTTAGCTTTTATCTCTTACTCATTGCACTAAGATAAATATTTGAATTATAATTCTTCCTTTGAAACAAATGATCATGGGAATGATTCAGCATGGGGGGAAGCATAAAATGAAACCCAGAAATGGTCATTTTCAGGAAAATGTTCTCTGCTAAGAGGCTAAGATATGGTTTGGTCTTTGATAGAAATATTGACAGACCAACCACTCTCAAAGGAAGGAAAGCAAAGAATGTGAGTTCAGATTCTTTGCAGAATATGCTGATGGATATATTTGCAGGTATGCTGATGGATTTGTTGGTGGGAGTGTCAGGAAATTCTCTTTTGATTGCTTTCATTTTCTCTGGAAAATGAAAAACAAGAATATTAGCTGAAAGAAGAAGGGCAGAAAATTTTGGAGGTTTAAGAGGAGAGAGCAAGGTGTACATGACTCAAGTAGGACCCAAAAAGTCTTTCAAGGGATTAGTATAAATGGTAGAAAAGAAAGGATTTTGCTTTTCTCAGATCTGGAATTCCATGCTATATTGGCCTGGAACTGCTAATAGCCATCTTTCCCAATCTGTAGTAAAGTTGAACTGAAAATAAAGTCAACACAGAAAAGAATAAACCAAATATGGAATGAGAGAGGCAAAATTCTTACCTTTGCAGAGCATTAGCGTAGCCAGGCTTGTACAGAGAGCACCTCTGCCCCCTACCCGCAAGGTTTTCTACTACATAAGTGAATAAATTTCTTTGTTGATTAAGCTTGTTTGAATGTATGTGTTTGCATGTGTGTGCTTTTGTCAATTATAATCAAAAGAGTAATACACCAGACACTTAAGGAGTAGTGTTTTAAGTTTCAAATAATAAATTCTTAAAATGACCAGAAAGAGTATAACAAATCGATAGGTTATCAAGATGGTTTTTAGAATTAGAAAACTGAGTTTGAATTTTGACTGCTCCATTTAATCAGATGTGTGAACTTTGGGCTTACTTAATCTCTCTGAGATTCGTATCTGTAAATTGAGTAGAATGATAACATCTCCCATGTAAGTCCTGGGCAATATATCTACGTTTTATACATATTATCTTCCAAATATTCCAATTCTCCAGTAGAGTAGGTATTATTATCTTGCTTTTACACATGAGAAAAGTGAGACTTAGCAAGGTTAATAATCAGCCCAACATTCCACAACTAATAAGGTGGTATTGAACCCATGTTTCTATTACTTGAAGCCTAAAGTGACCATAAAATCTCAGCTTACCTGGGACTATTGTACCTGAATTCCATCTGATTAGCCTTTCACCTGCAAAAAACAAAAAATCTCAGATTAGACAATAGATTAGATGGTCACTGTTGAAGGTTGGGTTTTACAGGAAGCTGACTCTGTAGTCATAGATCAGCTTGCGGGAAGTTAATTGGGTAATAATTTCTGAATCTACACCTTAGCGGGTAAAAAAAAACAAGATTGGCCACGGGAAGAACAAAAGCCTCATCCAACCCTACAGGGACCTTGGAAGCTGGAGTGACTCTTTGGAGTTGTTCCATTTGGAACAAGTTTCTGAGCCATGGTATCACTATATCATCCCACTCACCACATGAGGTCTGGCTCTAAGAAAGGGAGTGCTCTTCAGCAAGATAGCACTCTTTAGCTGAGGACAATTTCTGGGGAAAGCTGAGCTGAGAGTTTTATGCTGGCAGCACTCCCGGTAGTTGGAGGAAGAAGTTCTTCAAAAGGACTGGGCCACGTACTTATCTACGACAGCTGTAAGCTTTCATTTTGCATGATCGATTTACTCCCTCCGGACAATAGTTTCTTTACAAAGTTGCTCTGAATATTAATGAAAGTATGCGTATATTATGTTTAATAGTACCTGGTATATATTAATATATTCTTACATATTTATACACATACTATGCCTATTCCTATAGATATATATTCAATAAATGGAAGCAATTATATTGTTGGATGTTATAATGCATTATATATAATGTATACGATATTATAATAACATAAATATTATTACTGTAAGGTTGCCATTTCAAAACCAGGAGTCTGAAATCATTGAAAAATAAGATTTATAAAACAATTTCTGGGCTGAACGCAGTGGCTCATGCCTGTAATCCCAGCACTTTGGGAGGCCGAGGTGAGCGGATCACAAAGTCAAGAGATGGAGACCATCCTGGCCAATATGGTGACACCTCATCTGTACTAAAAATGCAAAAATTAGCCAGGCGTGGTGGTGGGTGCCAGTAATCCCAGCTACTTGGGAGGCCGAGACAGGAGAATCTCTTGAAGCCAGAAGGCGGACGTTGCAGTGAGCTGAGATTGCTCCACTGCACTCTAGCCTGGGCAACAAGAGCAAAGCTCCGAAACTCTGTCTCGGAAAAAAAAAAAAAAAAAATTCTAGAGTTTGTCTAACTTGAAAGATTGCCAAGAGTAGCCCAGAGCAATGTCCTGTTACATAAACTTTTAAAAATCCTGAAGGTTCATGAGAGCCACATAGGCAGAAAGAATCTAGGTAAAAGTAAGTTAGAGGAATCCCATAAGAGAAGTGGTGGTGGAGGATGTGTGGGTTGGTGGGAGAGGTGTATGGCTATTAAAGTGCCATTGAAATCCACCAATTATCTTCAAAAGCCTTTGGGGGAAGAAGAAAGGAAAATGTTTTTCCCATAACTATTTGCAGTCTTCTTTGGGTACTAAGACCTTATTGAGGTAGACGTGGAAAAGGTGGATCTAGAACTCCATCAAACAATGTCCCTCCGGCCATTTCTGCATCCTAAAGTATTATTTGTTCATTCAACTCCTAAAATTATGTGGAGATTAACCAGGGCTTTAAACTAAACACATCGGTAGTAAAAGAGAGATTCCCTATCAAATTAATCTGGCATGATTACAGAAAAGACAGCTCATTCCTCCAGGACTTGTAAACTTTCAAGTATGCATATGCATAGAAAATGTGGTGCTTAATTTTATAAGGTCAGCTTGGCTGGGCTAAGGAATACCCAAATGGCTGGTAAAACATTATTTCTGGATGGGCCTGTGAGGTTGTCAATTTGATAGACTGAGAAAAGATTGCCCTCACCAACGTGAATGGAGATCATCCAAGCATTGAAGACCCAAATAGAATAAAAAGACAGAGGAAGAACTTGCTGTCTCTGCTTGAGCTGGGACATCATCTTTTTCTTTCTTTGGACATCAGTTATTTGGTTCTCTGACCTTTGGACTGAAAATGGGATTTTTGCCGTTGATTCCCCTGGTTCTCAGACCTTGAGGTTTGGACTAGAAGTACACTACTTGCCTTCCTGGGCCTCTGGCTTGCAGACAGCAGTTGATAGAATTTCTCAGCCTCCAAAATCACATGACTCAATCCCTCATAATAAATCTCTTTCTATATATTTATATATACGCTGTTGATTCTGTTTCTCTGGAGAACTCTGTCTAAAATAGATATTTGGAAATAGCAAGCAAAAATTTTGAAAACTTCTCCTAGTCAAAATATGAAGTAGACAATTAATTACGTTCATGGAGTAGTACCATCCTAGGCAATATATTTTGCTAATGCAGAAAAATGCAATTGTTAGTTGACTCGCTCTTGCTCTATCTGGATGATTTTCTTGACTCTTTAATTTTCTTATGCTGAACAAGATGATCAGAAGAGTTTGGTTTTTAGACTATTGGTAACTTCTACAAGTTTGAAAGATTTAATTGAAGTTAATTTATATCCGATTATGAAAAAGTTTGAAAGAAACTTAATGCTCAATTAACAAATAATTTAAATATTATTTCCATTTTATTATTTGATTCCCCAAGTATTTCAGTGGCTGCCTTGGATGACAGTATACTTTGGAATGTACACATGAGCTTTCAAAAAGAAAATAAAATGAATTATGACATTCTTTTTATGAAGTAGAATTTCTGAGAGTCAGGCAGTGTAAATAAAATCAATATAAGCATCCATATTATCCCCGATTGATGAGAAAAGGATAATATACTATCAAAACTACCTTAAAAGTAATTATAAAGTGGATTTTTCACTCAGGATACCTTTTTATGGCTTTAGTCCCTAGCAGAGAATGGTACATGCTATTAAACCTCATGAACCCTTGACCCTGGTTCATATAAAGACAGTGAGAACTAGTCCCAGTTATTAAAGAAATTTTGACATAGACACATTATTGCTTTTATAGTAAGAAATAATAACTTTTTCTTTCACTCTGGGAGAGGCTATTAAAGCTGAATATTACGATGCTTTTTTTAAGAGAGAGAGAAGTTCATTTTCACACTCGAAGGGAAGTGTATGTTTCGCATAAATACATAATGTAGTGGAGATTTGTGATTTTACAAAGATGACAAGAAGTAAAAATAAAGTAAGTCTGTTAGGAATATAGGCTGTGAAGAATTATTTCTTTAAATGGAAGAATAAGAAACATTCCTGTTAGACCAGCTTGTAAAAACTATTTAAATTATTACATGGAGACGGCATTTCATTTTCTGAAGGGCAAAAATTAGATGAGTAATTGTTCTGTTACAAGTTATTCAAGTTGTTTCACATATTTAAATAATTCACTACCAATGATGGCATGAACAGAAATACAGATTATATTTACTGTCAATCTTTGTTTGAGATGAAAAAATTTTCAATGTTTATAAGTTTAGTTTTGTGATGTTGTAAAATAAGGAAGAGTGAAAGTTATTTGAGAATTTCTTCCTCGTTTCCTGTTGTAGTTATTTGTCAAAAGATACAAAAAAAGTCTACAAGAATTAAGCAATGCTATACTTACTTTGCTGCAACACTTCTATGCACAGTGACATAGTTGAGTTGCTTTTTATAGTGATTTATAGTGATATTAATCTGTATCAGTCTTTTTCATTACCCCAAAGCAGTCTCAGTAATACCAGAAAATATTTGTTTGCTTGCCTACATTTTATAAGAAACCAATGTCCCGGTATAAAAATGAGTATTTTGTTATTGGAAATAAGGTGAAATAATTTTTATCTTCCTAGAGACTCATGAAACAAGAATAGAATGACGTTATACTAAATTATTTCACAAATATTGGTCAACAGTGGAGGCTTTTTTGTTTATTTATACAAATTTGATTTGGCTCTATTTTCATGAATTGCATTTTATTTTCTTTCACCTATCTCGTCAAATGAAGAGGAAAATCATTTATTTATTGAAACATACACTAATAAAAGAAAATAATTTCACTCCACAAATTTTGGCATTATGAAGTCACTAGTTACTGGAGGTTTAATTACTGTAACATATCCGAAGTGCTTATTTTGTCTTTCCATGAAGAACACTTTCGGAATTAAGATATGGTGCGTTAAACTAAACGAGGATTACATTTGCTGTTTCTTTGATAACATTTTACATCTGAAATTCTAATAATATTTCTCTTCTTACTTTGAGGTGGTTTGCTTAATCATTCAGGTGATTAGCTTTAATAAGAAGTAAAGGCATGCCAGTATTTACAGAGTTTCTGAGAGTTCGTTTTTTGCTTCAAGCTTGTATTTATTCTTATTACACTCACTAGCTCAGATACCAGGTGAATACCTGGACGAAAGAAAAAATCAATTTAAAAAGTAATAAAATAAAAGAACTAAAAAACATACAAAACTATTCAGCATGCCCAGCAATCCTGTTCTCTTAAGAAACCTAGCTGATTTTTTTTTTTCAATGTTTGTAAGTTTCAGCATTCTATAGCAATTAGATGAGTTTCTATATCGCTAGAACTTCTTTCTTTGGAATTAGGACACAGTTTTCTGCAATAAATATTTGGCTGAAGAAATCTATTTTGACATGTACTCTAATGCATAGCAGCAGAATTAAAATAATGTGTATTATCACCAAAAGTCTCAGCCTTATTTTTTTGCATTTGACTATAAATATTAAAATAATGAAGGCCCGTTTTTTTCAGTCTTTTTATTTTTAGAGAAGGCTGAATAAATCTTACACAACAAGAAATGATTCTAAAAGAATTGCTAACTATAAAATACATTTAAAAATACATCATCAAGCCACAATAGCAATTCTCTGCTTCTCTTTTTCATTTAAAATGGATATGAACAAACTTTCATAATATCTTTGTTGGATCTAGTTAGAGCTTTATTCCACTACAGAACAGAAACTTTCCACTGTGAAGAGACCAAAAGCATTGCTTTCCTTTGTGGCAAATGTAGATTTGATTACCTAATGCTAAATAAAATTTGCTGACAAAAGAAATGGATATGCCAGTAATAAAAACAACAGAAGACTCTTCTCTTGACAGTATAATTTGCATAGCCACACTTTCATTACTTTTAATTTTCTTCATAACCAGTGTCTTTTCAGTTGCAAATGTCTGACACTCTGACAAGTAGTTAGTGTGGCAGAGTCCTAGATTAAAAGTTGCATTTAGCTAAAAGAAAGACTGCGAATGTTGTATTTTTTCTATTGACACACCTTCTAACAGCATACACATTGTCTGAAAAGGTTTTTATATCTTAGTGTTAGTAATATTAGATATCTAAGTAATTTTGTTTTAAAAGCATAGAGCAACAATGTTAAATTCAGATTAACTAAATAGCACACATTGACTACTTGTTTAAAAATATTCAGAAAAGTTTTGACAAACGCTAAAGTATGGTTTTGGCCTTCCATAAAAATAATATATTGTGCATAAATAAAAGTAGAATCAAGAAAGAGATTAGGAAACATCCAGAAAATTGCTAATGTGGTAAGCATATTAAAGTAATTTGGCATAGGAAATATTTTTTCTATTTTAAATTTAATTATTATAAGAAAGAAGAATATTTTAAAGAAGATGCCAATTTCAATCAACAATAATTAAGAGTATGTCTATATTAGAGAAATACATAACTGTATATATGTATGGTTAAAACTTAATACCTTCTAGCTTTGTCATTTATAAGAGTTATTACTTGAACAAGGAGTACCGTGCTGAACCCTTTGCATTTCCTTAGTTATATCACGTAAAAGTGAACACTTCCCCATTTTCTAGGTTTTTTTTTTTTTTTTGGAGTTCACCTGGTATTTACCTCCATATTTCTAAATAACTGTGCAAAGAAGGGTTACCTCAATGGATGAGACTGCTCAAACCTTTCATATTCCCAAGAAATACCTATTTGCAGGGCTAGTACCTGGCTGGTTCCTGGAAGCTTAAGCACTGGGCTTCTCAGAGTAATGAAAATAAGAGCACACCAGCTTTTACTCCTTGGTTCTTGGACTCATACAGTCTATCTTAATGATTAAATGACCATAGGGTCAACATACATTCTGCATCTCAAGGACAACACTGCAACCCCATGCATATTATTTCCCAGCTTATGCTTAGTTTCACTTTTAATGTTCTCAGGCCTCACCTTTTTGAGTGACGTGGTGTTTAGTATGCAATTGTCTTGTGCCCGTTAACACACCTCTTTCACCATAAAACAGGTTTCTTTGACTGTGAGTAAATAATACAGGGTCCCATGTCAGTATATCTGTGAATAACACTACCCTTAAGTAGTAGTATGGTCCTATCCATTGTTAGAAAAAAAAAAAAAAAAGCAAATTTTGCATGAGCCTTACTCAAAACCAATTGCTGCCCTTTTTGAAATGATCCTAAATGATCAACATGCAACCAAGTGGCTGGTTGGCCTCCCCATAGAAGAGTATCATGCTGAGGTCAAGGTTTCTGATGATGACAGGATGAATATTCTGCAGCCACAATAGAAACCTGGATAAGAGGGAGCCCATGCTGTTGGCTTGCCAGAAGCCGTCTTGGCTACTTCCACTATAAGCCACTATGAGTATAGGGATGACTAAGGAAAGATACTAGTTGGCATTTGCTGGATAAGTCATTCCATTCACTTTGTTGTTTAGTGTCGGCTCTTCAGTGGGTGTCCTCTGATGGGCATTGATGTAAGATAACAATATATGCTCTTTCTAGCTGAGTCCATGTGTTCATCTACTTTACTTTTTCCCAAATCAGAAAAATTAATTCAATCGAGGCCAGTGTTGAGGCCTTGAAACAATACCTAAAGTTTGGTACCTGGTGTGCTGAATACTTTGAACTAAAGAAGATTGGAAGGACCTCAGAAGCAAGGTATTTCTGCCTTCCTATCCTCCTGTTTCCTTCTTCTCTTTCTTCCCCCAAATCAGTCATAGAAATCAGAATTTCTATTCTCCAAGATGGATCATAGAAACTAGAATTCTTCTTTCCCAAGGCAGGTCATGGAAACAAAAATTCTTCTCCAAAGCAAGCCATAAAACCTAGAAGGCTCATTTATTCTACATTTTTTCCTTCTCCCTTGAAAACACTTATTCTAGAAAAGTCCTACCCATACCTCGGAGGAAGAAATCCTACACAAAGAGGCTAACAAATATTTGAATAGAAAGGCATTATGGGGTTTCCCCCTTCAGTCTATTACCAATGGATTATACGCTTTTGTCCAATCATCTTTCTACATGGATACCCATTCTTCATTGAGCCTAAGCATAAAAATAGATAGTTCTCCCTTGATCATTGGGTCTTCATTTCTGAAGATTCCTGTGTCTTATAAAACATTGATTAAATAAATTGTTACGCTTTTTTCTTGTTAATCTCTGTCTTTTGTTACAGGGGTGTCAGCCACAATCCTATGACATGTGAAGAAAGGTATCACACATTTCTACCCTACACCACTGTCTATGCCATGCTTAATTTGCCCTCAACTACTGTGACTCTCCCCTTGGTTTCTTATCCCAGAGTACTGTGACTCTACCTCTAAGCCTTGCTTCCTGCTCTTGTGCCCTTTTCATGTCTTTCTTTAATCTTATGGATTAAATTATATTCATCTGAATGTCTGGAATGAAATCTGTTTTCTGATATATCCCTTAGAAGTATAAGGACATTTAAACAAATATTTAAGGGAGAGTATCTCAGAAAAGACTGTTTTGGACAGAGGTAACACCAAGATCTAAGAATGAAATTACAGCTTGCCTGGATCTTTGAATACGGTACGACCAGTGTGAAAAAATGGAGCAACCAGGAGGTTAAGCAGTAGGAGATAAGGCCAGAGAAGAAAGAGGGTGTGGTAACCCACTACTCCTGGCACTAACTTCCACAGGATCTAAAATCCAGCACAGATTTATGCTGACCACATTAGCTTAACTAATACTAAGTTGTCATACGACTAGTATAATTTATGTTCTAGCACCTAAATCAGGAGTTTGCAAAGGATAGCCCACTGCCAAAATCTGGCCCACTCTCCAGTTTTTGTAACTAAAACGTTATCAGAATTTAGCCAAGTTTATTCATTTACAAACTGTCTACAGTGGCAGAGGCAATATGACTCACAAAGTCTAAAATATTTACTCTTTGGCTCTTTATAGAAAAACTTGACTGACCCCTTGTCAAAATTATAGCAAGTGTGAAATCCTCTATCATCAGCAATGGCATAGAAGCCAGCACCGAGTTTCTAAACATTTGCCCTTGACTTCAATCATAAGCCTTATATTTGAGGTCTTAGTTTTGCAAAGTGCTGAGCACCCCAGTCCTATAATGAAGAGTGCCCACTTTCCTTTTTCAGTTGGTCTATCTTATAACATTTACAAAGAGACTCACAGTCTCTCTGTGGCCTTGTATTTTTGGCTAACGTTCTTTTTTTGTTTTCTTCATGGAGTACTCTCTACTCTGTCTTAGAGTTTCTCTTTATCTGAAGGAGTGGTGTCAGTCTCTGCAATGCTTTCTGTTCTACAGCGTGTAGGGCCTTTTGTTTGTTTGTTTGTTTTTGGAGACAGGATCTCCTTTCATTGCCCCAGCTGGAGCACAGTGGCATGGTAATGGCTCATTGCAGCCTTGACCACCTGGTCCCAAGTAATCCTCCCAATTAAGCCTCCCAAATAGCTGGGACTACAGGTGCACACCATCATACCTGGCTAATTTTTGAATTGTCACGTAGAGAAGGTTTTCTCATGTTGCCCAGGCAGGTCACGAACTCCTGGCACCTCAAGCAATGCAACCCACCTCAGCCTTCCAAAGCACTGAGATTATAAGCATGAGCCACAGCGTCCAGCTGAGTGTAGCCTCTTGATCTCCTGGTCTGTCCCACCTTGTCTTATTTTGCTACAAGTAATTAGGAAAGTTCTAAGGTACAACAGGGATGCAGAGTCTGGTTTGTTTAAAGATATTATTCAGTTGCTATAAAAACATCCGTGAGTGTGTAGCTTGGCTTTTAGCACAGTATTGACAAGTTAATCCAGTAGAGAAATCTACACGCAAATATGATTTGATTACTGTCTTGGCTATGTAGGCAGTTTTTGGTGTTACTGAATTTCTTTAAACAACTTTCCAGTTTCACTGGCTTACCCAAGGGTATGATCAATGAAAACCACAGCTTCTTTGTTAGTTGTAAAGGACTCGGAAGTCAGTGACGCTTGTTATTGACTCACTCATAAACAGCACATTAAGGAAAGGGAAGTTGAGCAGTCGTCTGCAGTTGTAAAAGGAGCACAAATAGTCTCTGTTTAATTTTTTTTTTCTTTCTCTATGTGGCCTAACAATTCTATCATGATCATCATCAATCATTATCATCCTTCTCAACAAAACTCTAATTTTATTTAGTTTCAGAAAAATTTAAGCTGATGGTAGTTCAATCTCTTTGAACTTGTGATTGAGATCATATTATTCTTTAGTTGTGAAGCCTCATTTAGATTAATACCAATAAATATATTTATATAAATTGTGATGAGTTTATAAATGTAGTCTTGATAGTCAGAATGATATGATCTCAGTCACAAAAGAGTATTTGTGAGAAACCAATGCTATCTCATTCCGTAACTTTACCTTATATAGTTATTGGCTGTTTAGTTCTTCTTCTTTATGATAAAACAAAACATAGTAATCAGATTTACAAACCTAGTAATCAGATTACAAGATTATTCAACTCAAATATATACAATGTAATTGTACTACAAGTGCTGTGTGTATAAGCATTTTCACTAACATCACCAGAATTGAGAAATATGTATTGCAATGTATATGGTTTTTTATTAGATAGTTTAATTACAGCGAAGTATCAAGATCTTTCTGTATCTGACATACTAGCTAAGGGAAAATAATGAGGCCACTCAAAAGTTTCTTTTTCTAGTTGCCACTGTAGCTTGGATGTGACAAGCATGAAAAAACATGAATTGTTAAACCAAACTTAAAAAAAAAATTCTCCAACTATGTAACATGCTGAGACGGGTGCAGATTTGTTAGTAGGTTGTTTTTCAGGATGGAATAATGATTAAAGACTTCTTCTGGAATGGAAGATTTCAGTCATAACAAAATATAAACTCCAAGAAAACCAATACCAATATTATTTGTTGAAATCCTTTTGTATTCTTTGCTCTTCATGGAGGGAGAGAGTTAAGTTACAAGGGAATGGTGAACTATGACAAATGAAAAGTAATATTGTAAATAGTGTACACTGACAATATTGCACTGCAATATTTTGAAACGTTTGCAAAGAAAAATGAAAAAGAAATGTCAATTATTTTTATCTAAAATGTTTCCTAATTATGTTATATATTAATGTTTAAAGAGAATAAATACTATGCAAAATATTTCACACATATTATTTTTTATTGAAATGTTAAAAAAATGAACACAATTGCTCCTGTTTTACCGATGATTAAACAAAGAGGACCAGAATCTAAGGAACCTGACAAAAGTAAATCATGATGGAGTCAGATATAAATGTGTCAGACTCCAAATCCCAATCCCCTTTTCCTAAAGTATTTAGTAAGTATTTTGATCTGAAATGTAAGAGTGTGGATATAAAAATGCCAACTATATAAAAATTTGATTATTGTTTCTATTTATGTGAAACCTAATTAGTGTATTTCCACAATAAATAACGTAATAGTAAAAGAGAAATGTGGTATTTTCTATTTCCTTTAAATTTTCTGACCTGATTCCATTTTATAAATAATTTGCGTTTACCAGAATGTTATAAACTCGGTAATTATGTTTTGGCTTAGTGTTTTTTACCTGCAATCTACATTACATAAAAAACATTTCTGTAAAAAGAAGCAGATTTTAATGAGCAAGCTACACAGAAATTTTCATCTCACATGTAACAATGGATATTATTGTTCTTATAATTTGCACTTCTCAGTCATAAGACATCCCTCTGTGGTTGTCATAATTGGTCTAATGAATTTCTTAAAATAAATGAAAGTCTAATTTGATCCGGTGCCCATGAACAATCCACTCATTCAAATCTAAATCACTGACCTGATTTTGAAGACGAATCATGCCAGAATGAAGTCATGCTTTCCTATTAAGTGTGTTGCCTCACTGCAAGCTTTTGAATGGCTTGTTCTTAAGGCTTGAAGTGGGGATTTCCAGTGACAAAGAAACACAATTTGATCTCACAACCCTAGATACTCAGACTTATTTTAAATGATAGAAACTTAAGATTGAAAGAAAATCTGAGTCATCATCCAGTTTCAGTATTTTTCACTTAGTGGGAAATGTACTGGACTGGTCACCTTGGGTTTGAACAGTTTTTCAACGTGGCAAGACCTCCTTCGATGCATACATAAGCATTTGAACAAATTCTATAGCTAGACAAATACTATTGCAGTCAAATGTCTAATGATCTTTATTGCAGAGTTTTTGATCCAATGTTCCAGGGTAAATGTTCTATTATTAACATTCCTGAGAAAATATATTCATGAATATATCTGCTTAGCTGTATTATTTAACTACTATTTCATATCGCTATCAAGACTGATCTTAACATTTCTAAAATAGGTAACTATATTGACATCATAAAAATTGTTGCCACATTTTTTTCTAGAAAGAAATAATCTCATCCATAGTGTTAAATTTTTCTGCATTACAACTAAAGACCACAAAAAGAAGAACAGTTTTTATTATGTTAAGACACTGATTTCTAGTTAGGAAAGTGTGTGTGTGTGTGTGTGTGTGTGTGTGCAAGAGATAAGAAATAGAGACAGAGACAGAGAAAAGCAAGAGAAGCTTGTAATGCATAATCAAATAAGAAGGTTATGAGAGATTTATCCCAGATTATCTATAATTTTCATTGTTCCCTGAATGATGGAGGAAAGTTAAAAATATCTTTGATTTTTGATTTGGACACCAACAAAGGGGCATAGTTATCCTATTGCTTTTAAATAATAATGAACTGGTGTAAAAGAGGAGGAATCATAAATTATCCCACTTGGAACAAAGCTTTCAAATGTCTGAAACTAGCCACAATTTTGGCAACAATTTCCAAAACTAAATTCCGAAATTTGATGTTGTTTGCAAAACTCCTTCAACACAATTCCCAAAAAGGGGAATGTTTGGAGTGAAGTTTGGGAGGGAGGACATAATAAAATTATAAAATAGAGAAATTTTTTCTTGATCACTGTGGAAATAAGAGAACATCATATTTTATATTTATTAATTAAACTTGTCTCAAATGACAGAAAGAAATGTAAATAAATCTCTATTTTCAGATGATATGATTGTATATTTAGAAGACCCCCTCGTCTCAGCCCCAAATCTCCTTAAACTGATAAGCAACTTCAGCAAAGTCTCAGGATACAAAATCTATGTGCAGAGATCACAAGCATTCTTATACACCAACAACAGACTAACATAGAGCCAAATCAAGAGTGAACTCTCATTCAAAGTGCTACAAAGAGAATAAGATACCTAGGAATACAACTAACAAAGGATGTAAAGGACCTCTTCAAAGAGACCTACAAACCACTCCTCAAGGATATAAGAGAGTACACAAACAGATGGAAGAACATTCCAAGCTCATGGTTAGGAAGAATCAATATTGTGAAAATGGCCATACTGTCCAAAGTAATTTATAGATTCAACACTATCCCCATCAAGCTACCAATGACCCTCTTCACAGAACTGGAAAAAAACACCTTAAACTTCATATGGAACCAAAAGAGAGCCTGCATAGCCAAGACAATCCTAAGCAAAAAGAACAAAGCTAGAGGCATCACACTACCTGGCTTCAAACTACTACAAGGCTGCAGTAATCAAAACAGCATGATACTGGTACCAAAACAGAGATATAGACCAATGGAACAGAACAGAGGCCTCCGAGGCAACACCATGCATCCACAACCATCAGATCTTTGACAAACCTGACAAAAACAAGCAATGGGGAAAAGATTATCTGTTTAAGAAATGGTGTTGGGAAAACTGGCTAGCCATGTGCAGAAAACAGAAACTGGACCCCTTCCTGATACCTTACACTAAAATTAACTCCAGATGGATTAAAGACTTAAACATAAGACCTAACACCATAAATACCCAAGAAGAAAACCTAGGCAAAACCATTCAGGACAAAACCATTCAGTCATGAAGTCCTTGCCTTCATGACTAAAACACCAAAAGCATTGGCAACAAAAGCCAAAATAGACAAATGGGATCTAATTAAACTCCAGAGCTTCTGCACAGCAAAAGAAACAATCATTAGAGTGAACCGGCAACCAACAGAATGGGAAAAAATTTTGCAATATACCCATCTGCCAAAGGGCTAATATCCAGAATCCACGAAGAACTAAAACAGATTTACACACACACACACACACACACACACACACACAAACCCATTCCAAAGTGGGTGAAGGATATGAACAGTCACTTTTCAAAAGAAAACATATATGAGGCCCACAAACATATGAAAAAATGCCCATCTTCACTGGTCATTAGAGAAATGCAAATCAAAACCACACTGAGATACCATCTCACACCAGTTATAATGGTGATCATTAAAAAAATCTGGAGATAACAGATGCTGGAGAGGATGTGGAGAAATAGGAACACTTTTACACTGTTGGTGGGAGTATAAATTAGTTCAATCACTGTGGAAGACAGTGTGGTGATTCTTCAAGGACCTAGAAACAGAAATTCCATTTGACCCAGCAATTCCATTACTGGCTATATATCCAGAGGATTATGAATCTTTCCATTATACAGACACATGCACACATATGTTCATTGTCGCACTGTTTACAATAGCAAAGACCTGGAACCAACCCAAATGCCCATTGATGATAGACTAGACAAGGAAAATGTGGCACATATACACCATGGAATACTATGCAGCCATAAAAAACAATGAGTTTGTGTCCTTTGTAGGGACATGGATGAATCTGGAAACCATCATTCTCAGCAAACTGACACAAGAACAGAAAATCAGATACTGCATGTTCTCACTCACAGGTGGGTGTTGAACAATGAGAACACATGGACACAGGGAGGGGATCATCACACACTGGGGTCTGTTGGGGGTTCTTGCAGAGGGACAGCAGAGGGTGGAGTGTTGGGGAGGAATAATATGGGGAGAAATGCCAGATATAGGTGATGGGAAGGATGGAGGCAGCAAACCACATTGCCATGTATGTACCTATGCAATAATCCTGCATGATCTGCACATATACCCCAGAACCTAAAGTACAATTTAAGAAAAGAAAAAAAAAATACTACGAACACTCCAAAATTAGACAGCCTATGTGAAATGGACTGCACACCTCAAAATTAGATAACCTAGATGAAATGGAGAAATTTCTAGCCACATGTTACCTAATGTGATTCAAGTAGAAGAAAATCTTAACAGACCTATAACAAATACAGAGAATGGACCAATAATCAAAACTCCTTCTCAACAGCAACAAAAGCCCAGTATCAGAGGTTTCACTGGTGAATTCTGTCAAACATGTAAAAAAGAATAAACACCAATTCATCTTAAATTCTTCCAAAAAATAGAAAAGAGAGCACTTCCTAAGTCATTACATGAGACCAGCATTATCCTTATACCAAA
This sequence comes from Aotus nancymaae, assembly GCF_030222135.1. Taxonomy (NCBI): domain Eukaryota; kingdom Metazoa; phylum Chordata; class Mammalia; order Primates; family Aotidae; genus Aotus; species Aotus nancymaae. Next base: position 31,357,371 of record NW_026988435.1, read on the forward strand.
GTCAAATGGAGAAATCCAAAGAATAGAAAGTTAAAGACCAATAATCACTATGAATACAGATGGTAAAAAAGAAATTAATAAAGCATTACAATGTATAATATTATTTCAAGTAATAAACTACCTAGACACAAATTTGAACAAGGAGGTGAAACATTTGTATGCTGAAAAATACAAAACATTGCTAAAAGATGTTAAAGAAGATCTACATAAATGAAAATATTGGGAGACCCAGTATTGTTATGTTGCCAATACTACCCAAGGTGGTCTACAAATTCAATGCAATCCTTATGAAAATTCAACAGCTCTTTTGCAGAAATGAAAAATCCAATCCCCAAACTCATATGGAGTTGCAAAGGTATATGAATAGTCCAAACAATGCTGAAAAAGAAAAGGACAAAATGAAAGGACTCACACTTTTCAATTACTACAAAGCTAGATGATGAAATCAGTATGGTCCTGGCAAATGGAACGTACAGGCCAATGGAATAAAGTAGAGTCCAGTGTTCTATGGAACACTGATTTTTAACAAAAGCATCAAGTGTATTCTCTGGGGAAAAGAACAGTCTTATCAGCAATGGTGTGAGACAACTGTATTTCTGCAGGTAAGAGAATGAAGCTGGATCCATGTTTTATGCCATATAGCAAATTAATTCAAAATGATTCATTGACCCAATATAAGAGCTAAACTTACAGTATCCTTCGAAGAAACCATGAGTAAATCTACATGATTTTTAAATTTGGCATTTAATTTTATTGTATAAAGCAAAAATAATGAGCAACAAAAGAAAAGTTAGACAAACTTAAATTCACCAAAATTTAAATATATTGTTCATCTAAGGACATTATAAAGTAAAATAAACAACCTATAGAAGTGGATAAAATATTTGTAAGTTATATATCTAACAGAGGTTTAATAATCAGAATCTACAAGGCACATCTACAACTCAACAAAAGAAATACACATAACTGTCTGAGGATGGTGGCTCATGCCTTAAACCCCAACACTTTGAGAGGCCAAGGCAGGTGGATCACTTTAGATCAGGAATTTGAAAAGAGCCTGGCCAATATGGTGAAACCCCATCTCTATTAAAAGTACAAAAATTAGGTGAAGTGGTGGGTGCCTGTAATCTCAGCTGTTAAGGAAGGCTGAAGCAGGAGAATTGCTTGAACCCAGGAGGCAGAGGTTACAATAAGCCAAGATTGCATCACTGCACTTCAGCCTGGGCAACAAGAGCAAAACTCCATCTGAATAGATGTTTCTCCAAATAAGTCATACAAATGACCAATAAGCACACAGAAAAGATGTCCAACATTTTTAGTCATTAGCGAAATTCAAATAAAAACCACAATGAGTTGTTACTTCATATCTACCAGAATGATTATATAATTTTTCAAAAAAGAAAAAATAATAAATCCTGGTGAGGATGTGGAAATATTGTAACCCTCAGACATTGATGATGGGAATGTAAAATAGCTCAGATGCTGTAGAAATGTTTGGCAGTTCTCCAAGATGTTAATAATAGAACTCTCACATGACCCAGTAACTTCTCTTGTAAGTATATAATCCAAAAGAGTGGAAAAAAGGTCTCACCCAGGCACCTGTAGACCAATATTTATTATTCATAATTGTCAAATGGTGAAAGCAACCCAAGTATCTATCCACAGATGAATGGATAAGCAAAATACCAGCAAACCAAGTTCAGCAACACATTAAAAAGATCTTACACCATAATCAACTGGGATTCATTCCAGGGATGCAAGGATGGCTCAACATATAAAAATCAATAATTATATTAGTAAGCAAGAGCAAAAAAATGATCATTTAAATAAATGCTGAAAAAAGGATTCAATGAAATTCCACGTCTTTAGGCTAAAATTTCTCCACCTACTGGGTATAGAATGAGCATACTTCAGAACAATAAGAGTAATTTATGGCAAACAACGGCTAGCATGTTATTCAATGGAGAAAAATAGAAAGCCTTTCCTCTAAGATCTGGAGCAAGACAAAGATTCCTACTTTCACTGGTTTTATTAAACATAGTACTGGAAGTCCTAGCAAGAGCAATTAAGCAAAATAATTAAAGAGTATCCCAGATTGGAAAGGAAGAAGTTAAATTATCCTTGTTGCAGATGACATATGTTATACTTACAAAAAAATGCTAAAGATGCCATCAAAAAACTCTTAGAACTGATAAATGAATGCAGTAAAGTTGCAAGACAGAAAATAAATATACAGAAATCAGTAGCATTTATATATGCCAACAGTGAACGATCTGAAAAAAAAATCAAGAAAGTATTACCATTTACAATAGCTACAGAGAATATAAAACACATAGGAATCAATTTAACCAAGGAAGTAAAAGATATATACAAGAAAAACTGTAAAACATTGATGAAGCAAATTGAAAAGGACACAAAAAAGAAAAGATATTCCATACTCATTAATTAGAAAAATTAATTTGGTTCATATGACAATATTACCCAAAATAATTTATAAGTCCATTTCACTCCCTATCAAAATGCCCATAACATTTCTCACATAAATAGAAAAAACATCCTGAAATTGATATGCAACCATAAAAAAATCCTAGTAGCCAAAGCGATCCTGAACAAAATGAACAAAGATTGGAAACATCATACTATATGACTTCCAAATATGCTACAATGTTATAGTAACCAAATCAACATGGTACTGGCATAAAAACAGAATCACAGACTAATAAAACATCATAGAGAACTCAGATTAAATCCATGTATTTACAACATTTACCCAAATGAGCCAATTCATTTTTGACAAGGATGCCAGAAATACACAATAGGGAAAAGACATTCTCTATAATAAATGGTGCTAGGAAACTAGATAACCAAATGCAGAAGAATGAAACTAACCCCTTATGCAAAAATGAAACTCACCATATACGAAAATCAAATCAAAATGACTTAAAGATTTAAATCTAAGAGATGAAACTATGAAACTTATTTTTGCCAGTTTTTAAAATTACCTTTATGGAGAAGGTAATTTTCAGATGCCCTCACTGCATCATTTTCATTGATATCATTACTTTATCTTTTCTATTACAGTAGAATTTAATATCACTTGAAATGGAAATATTTTTATTAGCACTTGTTAATAAGTGTTAATTATAAGATGAAGATAAGATTTATTTTACATATATTATTTAAATCCACGTTAGGGTCAAGAAGCGGCAATTTCATTGCTGAGTATATATCTGAAAGAAAGGAAATCAATACATCAGAGAAGTTTATTGCAGTACTATCTGCAAGAGTCAAGAAAGGGAAACAATCAAATCGCCCATAAAAAGATAAATGAATGAAGACAATGTGGTATATATACACAACGCAATAATATTCAGGCATAAAAAATAATAAAATCCTGCCATTTGCGGCAACATGGACAGAAATGGAGATCATTATGTTAGGTGAAATCAGCCAGACACAGAGAGACAAATATTATACGTTTGCACTCAACGGGAGCTAAAAAAGTGGATCTCATGAAGATAGAGTGTAGTCTGGTGGTTTACCAGAGGCCAGGAAAGATAGAGGATGAGGAGTAACAAAGAAAGGTTGATTAATGGGTAGAAATACTTAGTTTGGTAGAAGAAATAAGATCTACTCTTTGGGAGATAAGGAGAGTAATTCTCATTGATTCTAAATATATCTCTATTGTGTATCAATAGAAACATATCAAAAATTAAAAATAAGCTAAAAATCATAAACCAAAAATACACAGAAGTGACAGAGAAATGAACAATTGAATGATAATCGTTGGAGATTTCAGTACCTCACTCTCAATTGTAGATGGAACAACCAAGTAGAAGATTACAAGGATCAACCTTAAAAACAAATGAGAACTAACAGACACCCATGGAACAACCATACCTGGAACATTCTTAGACTATACATTGGCTAATGAAACAAGGCACAATAAATGTAAATTACTGAGATCATACAGTGTATGTTCTGTGGACCAATGGAATAAAATTTGAAATCAATTATAGAAGAAAATTTGGAAAATTCCAAATATGTGAAAATTAATAACTCCCTTAATAACTAAATAACAAATGAATGGAGAAATAAATTAAAGCTAAATGAGAAAATATAGTGAGATGAAAAAAAAAAATAGAAACAAGACATACCAAACTTAGGGAATAAAGACAAAACAGTACTCAGAGAAAAATGTATAGCAGCCAATGTCCATATTTTTAAAAGTCCAAATCAATATTATGACTATCTATCTTAAGAAACTAGAAACAGAAGAGCAACTTCTAGTCAAAAAAGCAGAAGGGAGGATATAATAAAGATTAGAGTGGAAATAAATAAAATAAAGATTAGAAAAGTAATAGAGAAAAACCAATGAAATAAAAGACACATAATTCTTTAAGAAGGTCAACAAAAAATGACAAAACTTTAGATAGATGAAATAGGAAAACAAAGAACAAAGACTCAAATTACTAAAATCAAAATGAAGAGGAATAGCAATATGAAGGAATTTTCAGGTACCAAAAATTAGTGTAGGTCCACAAATCATATAATCTAGACAAAATTAACTCCTAGAAAGACATAATCTAATTTAAATGACTCAAAAAGAAATAGAAAATCTAAATAAACCAGTAATAATGAAAGAAATTGAATTTGTAATAAAATCATTTCCACAAAGATGAGTTCAAGCCCAGATGGTTTCTTTGGTGAGTTCTACCAAATGTTTATGAAATGGTAATATCAATCCTTCACCAACTATTCAAAACTAAAACAAAATTAAAAAGTAGAGCAAGCACTTCCCAACTTGTTCTGTGAGGCCAAAATTACCTTAACACCAAAATCAAACAAAGGCATCAGAGGAAAATAAACTATACACTAATATACCTTATGAATATAAATGTAAGATTTCTAAACAAAATACTAGCAAACTAAATCCAGCAATATATAGAAAAGAACTGATTATTTCCCATGACCAAGGATTTGTCCCAGGAATACAAGCTTGGTCTAACATTCAAAAACAAATCAATGTAAAATGTCATCTCAATAGAATTAAAAAAAAATACATGATAGATACAGAAAAAGCATTTGACAAAATCAAACACTATTTAATGGTAAAACCAAAAAAGACTCAGGAAACTAGTTACAGAAGGAAACTAGCTCAACCAGATAAAGGGAATTTACAAAAGCCCCAAGCCAACATTATACTTAATAGTGAAAGACTAAATGCTTTACCCCTAAGTTTAGGACAGATGGATATTCTCACAATGTCTGTGCAATATTGTACTAAAGTATTTGACCCGGACAATTTGGCAGAAAAAAGAAATAAAAGTCATCCAGATTGGAAAAGAAGAAATAAAACTATCTCTATTAGCAGATGACATAAACTTGGACATGGAAAATTCTAATGAATCTGTATAAAAACCTTTTAAATCTAAGAAATGAATTCAGTAAGATTGCCAGATCCATGATAAATACCCCAAAAGCAATTGTATTTCTATACACTTTCATGAAAATTTCAAAAATTAAGAAAATAATCCTATAAAATAACATCTAAAATTTAAAAAATACTTAGGAATAAATTTAACAAATGAATCAAAGTCATTACACTGAAAACTGAAAAGTGTTGTTAAAAGAAACTAAATAAAAGGTAAGCCATCTGATGTTTACATGTAAGAAAATTAATATTATTAAAATGGCAAAATTTTCAAAATAATTTATAGATTCAGTGCATTCTCTACCAAAATCCAAGTTTCCTTTTTCAAAACTGACACAGTGATATTTAAATTCATAAGGAATGTAAGGGACCAAGAATGGCTAAATCATTTTGAAAATGATTGAAGTTGGAATATCCTGACTTCCTGATTTAAAATTTACTGTAAAACTACATTAATCAAGGTATTATAGCATTGGTGCAAAGATAAATATATAGAGAAATGAAATGTAATTCAGAATCCAGAAATAAACATATATATACGGTTGCTCAGAGAATGCACTGGAGAAAGTCTTTTCAACACAAGAATATTCTAAAGTCTGAGGATAATGTGGTCCTTCTTAGAGGCACTTGATGCCTCAAACATATCCCACAATGGTGGACAAAGTTTCCCTGGCTTTGTGAAGGCTGGGCAGAAACGAGTCAGGAAGCAGGCCTAGAATGGCATCCAGGAATCTTTCAGTATAGGCAGTCTTCCTTTCTTTGTCACTTATATCCATGTTGGAGATGTTTTTCTTATGTTTCTGGAAACTGTCAGAACATTTATCATACTATCTAGATTCCTACCTATACACTCTACTTATGTTGATGTATTTCTGAATTGTTCACCCTCCTATGGGAATGTAATTTCTCAAAGGAAGGGACCAAGTGCATCTTGCTCATCATTTTGTACCATTCACCTAGTATACTTAGCATGTCATAGTTGATAGGAAAGTATTTGTTTAATGACTAATCAATGGATTTAGAAAATCTATATATCAACTCATATTTCTCTAAAAGTGAATTATTGATCAGCCATAGAAAGAAAGAAGAAAAGAAAGAGAGGAAAGACAGAAAGGAAGAAAAAAAGAAAGAAAGAAAGAAAAAGAGAAAGAAAAGAAAAAAGAGAAAGATGGAAGGAAGAAAGGAAGGAAGAAGGGAGGGAGGGAAGGAAGAAAGAGTGAGTCAGACAAGGAGATGTGGGTTAGCTTTGTAAATATCCATAATCCATTTTTAACTGTAACTAAGCAATCTCACTTTGCCCACAGCCTTGGGGGTCCACTTCTAGCACCAGTATGCCTTGGGTGTGGGACACGAAGTCTAAAGAGATTATTTTGAAACTTTAAAATTTAATGACTGCCCTGCTGGGATTCAAATTTGCTTGGTGCCTGTATCTCCTTTCTTCTGGTGAATTTCTTCCTTTTGGAATAGGAATGTTTACCCAATTTCTGCACTGCATTGTATCTTGGGAGTAAATAACATGTGGGTTTTTTTTTTGTTGTTTGCTTGTTTTGTTTTTGTTTTCTTAACAGGATCATAGGTGGAAGGGACTTGCCTTGTCTCAGATAGGACTTTGGACTTTTGAGTCAATGCTGGAATGAGTTAAAACTTTAGGGGACTGTTGGTAAGGAATTATAGAATTTCAAAATTTCAAAAGGGCGTGAGATTTGGGAAGGGCCAAGAGCAGAATGATATACTTTGGATATTAACCCTCCCCCAAATTTCATGTTGGATCATAATCCCCAGTGCTGGGATGGGGCCTTGCAGGAAATGTTTGGATCGCGGAGGCAGATCTCTCATGACTTGGAGCTAACATTGTGATATTGAGTTCTCACGGGCTCTAGTCCTTTAAAAGTGTGTGGTACCTCCTCTGCTCACTCTCTCTCTTGCTCCTGCTTTTACCATGAGATGAGATGTGCCTGCCCCCGCCACCCCACCTTTACCTTCTACCATGATTGGAAACTTCCTGAGGACTCTCCAGAAGCAGATGCTACTATGCTCCCTGTACAATCTCCAGAACTGTAAGTCAATACAATCTCTTTTCTTATAAATTTCCCATGCTCAGATGTTTCCTTACAACATGCAAGAATAGCCTAATACACACTTTAATGAAGATACTATACTTTGCAAATATATTTGTCTCCCCACAAATCACTTGATGTGTTTTGATCAGATAACTCTTCTAATTAATATTAGAGGATATAATTTATAGAAATTAATAAGTTTTTGATTTTTATTTTATAAAATTATTAATAATATGTAGTTTGCTATTACTATAAAATGTAAGCTAAGTTTTGGAAAATGTATCCACAATTTTGATAGCAAAATAAACGTATAAAGTATGTTGGTAGCAACATTATTAAAATTTAATCTATTTTTAAAAAATTGTAATATGTGCATTGAGAAGAAAATTAGAAGACCATAAGAGAATACGAAGTGAAAATCAAAGCTCTTTTACCTTTCTTCTCTAGCCAACCAAGGAATAAACCAATATAACCAACTCTGTGTTCGCAGGTTTAAATATGTGTTTGTATGCACTTATAAATTCTTCCAGAAAAACACTATACGTGTAACAGAAGTTTTTTCACAAATGCTTGCACTTAGCACACACTGTTCCGAAATTTGCTTCCTGCCCTCACGTCCCCACACCCCAATCAATTGAATGCTATAAAGTTGAAAACCTTACGTTTTTATATAACACTATAGTATAATGTTATTTCACTATTATTTTAAATTATATATAAATTATAACTTGTCTTGAATTGATATTATACAGCTAATTTAACATAAGTTACTTTTAATTTTCTTACATAATGTTGTCATTTATAGCAAAATTCTGGTAATAATATTTTAATAGTCTTCTGAAAATGTTCCCAAACAGGTATTACCATGTTTTACTACATACTGTATTGAAAATGTCTCTAAATAACTTGAAATTCTGTATATTTTGTGCTTTCCTTATTTTGAAATATTTAAAAATAAATAGGTCTTTACTTGCATACATATATTAGATTTTTCCAAATACTATTTTTCTGTTTTAACAACTTTCACTGAAATATGTAAACACTCTCAAAGAAGAGTCTGGGAATTTTATTTTCTGATTTATTTATTATTTTTATGCTCTCCTACTTTTTTCTTTTCTTGATTTTGAAATCCCTAGACTCTCTTAATTAAACTCATTCATTTCTTTAAATTATACCTTCATTTCTCATCAAAACATATTCCTTAATTTTGACTTAAAAAGTTATGCATAAAATGAGTTTCCTTGAAAATCAAAAGCCTCAGACAGTAAAACAAATACAAATAAGAGTACTGTTCACCATTTATAGTTCTGATGGAAGGGAAAAGGTCAGGGGAAATGGAAAACATGAAACCACCACACTTTCAGGCTAAAATTTGTATAATGATTGTGTCAGGTCTCTTATTCCATTTATAAGTGGAAAGTATGTTTTAGTCCCACACAATACTGTGTAGAAGCTTCAAAGTACAGATGTGCTCAGGAACAATCCATGCTTGTTACTTTTAATTCACTTGTATATTTCTAGTGTTCTTTGTCCTCTTAGAGTCCTCAACTCAGATTGATGTTTTATTACAGCAGTTACTGTTTTTAAAATGGACAGCCTGATTTAATCTCAAGTTGTTAACAGTGATTTAAATGAAATATATTTGAAGAATTAATATTAAGTATTCATAGTATGTAAAAGACTAGTTAGCTATGTTAACTTTACTTAATAAAAATGAAGTGATTTAAGTCAATATACATAATAAACTATACTTCCTGAATGTCTTTATACTCATATTTGTTGATTCATTCAAAGAAACCTGAACATTTACTAAGCTTTCACTATATGGTGAAAGAATTGTATACTTTTCAAACGCAATGCATTCTTTTTCTTGTTATTAAGAGAAAAGTTCAATTTAACGAAAAATGAAGATTTGTCTGTTAGATTATTGTTAAGAATAATTGTGTTTCATTTTCACATGCATATGCTAATTTTGAATACTTATTGAATTAAAAAGAAGAAAGAGTATGCAAAATTATAAAAATTTTGGCCAGCATTTTTACTGCTTAAACAATGTAAATCATTTTTGAAAGTCACTAATGTGCCTATTAGGATTAATCAATGAATGTTACATAGCATCTTTCTGTATCTATTATGAATGTTTTTTGGCACAAACAAAGCACTTAATAAAATATTTGAAATTAAAACATTTAAATAAAATCAAATAATAAAATGTGAACCCTTCAAACAAAATATTTTTGATTGTTTATATTGTGTTAAGACACACTGTCAACTTTTCAAATGCATAGTGCAGTACTGTTAACTATAGACACAATGTTATACAGTAGATCTCTAGGTCTTATTTATCTTTCATAACTGAAACTTTAAACACATTGAGTAGCAACCTCTCATTCCCTTTCTTCACAGTCCTTGATAACCACTATTCTACTCTGTTTCTGAGTTTGATGATTTTAGATATTTCATATAAATAGAATCATGCAGCAATTGTCCTTCTGTGACTGGCTTATGTCCTTCAGGTCAATCCATTTTGTCACATATAGCAGGATTTCTTTCTTTTTATAAGTCTGTATAATATTCCACTGCATACACAGATCACATTTACTTTATCCATTTGTCTATTGATGAACATTTAGGTTGTTTTTATATCTTGGCTCTTGTGAATAATGCTACAGCGAACATGGGAGTGCAGATATTTCATCAAGATCCTGATTTTAATTTTTATATATACCAGAACTGGGAATGCTGGACCATGCTATAGTTTTATTTTTAATTTTTTGAGGGAAGCTGTTACTGTTTTCCATAGTAGTTGACCACTTTTTATTCTCATTAACAGTACAGAAAAGTTCCAACTTCTCTATATTCTTATCAATGCATTTCTAAAAAATAATAGCCATCTTAACAGGTATGAGGTGACAGCATTGTGGTTTTGATTTTCATTGCCCTGCTGATTATTGATGATGATTATTATACTTTTCTTATGCCTGTTGGCTATTTGTATGTTTTCTTTGGCGAAATGTCTATTTGAGTCCATTGCCTATGGCTTAATCTGTTTTTTAAATTACTGCATTTTAGTTCATATATTTTATTCATATGTTGCCTTGTCACTCTGTTGATTGTTTTCTTTGCTGGGCACAAGCTTTTTAGTTTAATGCAGTTCTGCTTGTCTATGTTTGCTTTTGTTGCCTATGCTTTTGCTATCACATTCAAGAAATCATTCTAAGGACCTGAAGTGTTTTGGATTTTAGGGATTTTTGGATTTTGAAATGTTTGCATTATACTGTTTGAGCATCCAAAATCTGAAAATTTAAAATCTAAAATACTTCAAGCATTTTGCTCAGCATTTTGTTTGAGCATCATTTCAGGACTCAAAAGTTTTAAGTTGAGCATTCAGAATAACAAATTTTCAAATCTGGGATGTTCAACCTGTATCTCAATAAGATATATTCAAATTTTACAATATTTGGTGGCTACAAATACAACACAAAACATTATGTCCAATCCAAAACATTATGTATTGAAAAATATTTAATATGCTAAACAGTATTAAAAATATTATAATAATCAGTAAAAAAATTACACTATATATGAATGCTGAATGAGTCTAAAATACCAATGAAAAAACAAAATATTTGAATATAACTCCCATGAAAATCCTGGTTGTGGCTGGGTGCAGTGGCTCACGCCTGTAATCCTAGCACTTTGAGAGGCCAAAGTGTGTGAATCACCTGAGGTCAGGAGTTCACGACCAGCTTGGCCAACATGGCAAGATCCCATCTCTACTAAAAATATAACAATTGGTCAGGCATGGTGGCATGTGCCTGTAGTCCCACCTACTCAGGAGACTAAGGCAGGAGGATCACTTGAACCTGGGATGCGGAGGTTGCAGTGAGCCGAGACTACACCACTGCATTCCAGCCTGGGAAACAGAACAAGACTGATCTTTAAAAAAGAGAAAAGAAAAGAAAAAACCATGGGCAATTAATTTTTTTACTTTCCTTTTGAAAAATCCTCTTGTATTAATATATATTCCTTTTATTAAAATTATTATTTAAACATGTATGCCTCAGTGATAGGACACACTGGAAATACTGATGAGGGTAAAGAAAGAGAAATTTTGTTACAGAGTTTTTTCTGGGGAAGACAGAGAGTAGGGAACTCTGAGCAACACATATATAAAACCGGAGACTTTGATCTGGAGTAAAATTTTTGTCATGCACTTCACCATTCCCCCTGTCATCCACCTAATATTGCTCTAGGAGAAATATGTAATGGATGATTGAACTTTCCTTTGCATATACGTAGCCACCATTGTTTCCAAGAAATAAAGCCACATTGCAATAACTAAAGAGAATGAATAAATGACAAGGATTGTTAGAAAAGCATATTTACAGATCTCTGTACATAGGCAGAAGTGCCGGTTTAGGTTTCTTTGTGATTCTCTTGGTGTAAATGTATTCAGAAGGTGAGAAGTCTTTTATTATCAGGTTATATCACGATGATGATAGAATACTTCATAAGATTTAAATTTCTAAATGCACAGAATATGCTTTTTAAATTAATTAACCTCACATGACAGTTGTGGGGAATACAGTAAGGGACTAATATCCAGTAAAATTATCGGAAACCACAATTCTTACACAGCAGTTCGAGAAATGAAATAGAAAAGTGTTGTGAAAGAGAGTAGCAAATGGAGCCTGTGCCAAGTGGGCAAATGAGTGTCTAAGTCAACATATTTTTACGCCAGAATTTTCTGCTCACCACATTTCTTCTCATTCTGGTCGTTGGCAGTCTATGACAACAATACTTCCTGAAAATGTGTTGCAGCTGTAGAGTAATTCCATGGCAGATTTATTTTCCTTTGGCACCTTTTGTAATTGGCATTGAGCAGACATACAAGAATTATTCCTTATCTTTTTTATGTTGGCAAGTTTTTACTGTTTAAAAGATTTTTTTAGTTGTGTAAAGTATCATTTGGTACAATATTAGAAGAAGTTTGGGCTTTAACATTTGTTGATTTGAGTCAGAAGGATATTGATCAGTTTTAGCTCGAGATAGAATTTAATAATCTTGGCTACTTAGGAAAAAACACACACACAGAACATATACACAGACAAGGACATCTATTCAATAATATAGTATCTAATGTATATGTTTTCCTTAGAGCCTTAACTGAAAAGTACATGATAAATTTAATATGGACATTTTGTCTCAATATATACAAGTTACGTATATGGATATACGAAGTTGAAATCCTGAAGATTTCTGGATAAGTTTATTATTAATACCAGAAAATATAAATGTTCTGAAATCCACAAAAACTAGGAAAATATATTTTCCAAAAAAAACTCAAAAATGTTGAAAAGCGTATTTAATGAACTTTTTAATATTATTGTTGTTTTTATTATTTTCATGGATATATCATAGTTGTACATATTTTAGGGGTACTTGGGATAGTTTGTTACATGTATGCAATGTGAAATGATCAAATCAGGGTAACTCAGTGATCTATATTATCCTTGTATTAAGAACACTATAATTCTTTTCTAGCTATTTTGAAATGTATAATAAAATATTAACAATAGTTTTCCTAATGTGCTATCAAATACTAGAACTTACTCCTTCTGTCCAACTGTATTTTTTACCATTAACCAACTTTTTTTATCCTCCCTACCCTTCTCACAGTTTGATAACCACCATTCTCCTCTCTACCTCCAGGAAATCCACTTTCTTTGTGGCCCAGGAGGAAAAAGTGGTTTTGCAGGCCAGGCCCAGGGTCTGCATACTGTGTGCAGCCTAAGGACTTCGTAACCTGTGTCCCAGCTGTTCCAGACATGGCTGCAAAGGGCCAATGTAGAGCATGAGATGTGGTTTCAGAGGGTAGAATCCCCAAGTCTTTGCAGTTTCCATGTGGTGTTGAGCCTGCAGGTGCACAGAAGTCAAGAATTGAGGTTTAGAACTTCTGCCTAGATTTCAGAAGATGTATAGAAATGGCCTGGATGCCCAGGCAAAAGTTTGCTGCAGGGGTGGGGCCCTCATGGAGAGCCTCTGCTAGGGCACTGTGGAAGGGAAATGTGGGGTGGGAGCCCCCACACAGAGTCCTTACTGGGGCACTACCTAGTGGACCTGTGAGAAGAGGGCCACTGTCCTTCAAATCCCAGAATCATAGATCCACCAACGGCTTGCACCATGCACCTGGAAAAGCTGCATGTACTCAATGCCAGCCCATGAAAGCAGATGGGAGGGAGGCTGTACCTTGCAAAACCACAGAAGTGGAGCTGCCCAAGACCATGGGAACCCACCTCTTACATCAGTGTAACCTGGATGTGAGACCTGGAGTCAAAGGAGGTCATTTTGGAGCTTTAAAATTCAATTGCCCTTCTGGATATTGGACTCGCATGGAGCCTGTAACCCCTTTGTTTTGGCCCATTTCTTATTTAAAACAGCTGTATTTACCAAATACCTGTACCCTCATTGTATCTAGGAAATAACTAACTTAATTTTGATTTTGCAGGCTCATAGGTGAAAGGGACTTGACTTGTCTCAGATGAAACTTTGGACTGTGGACTTTTGAGTTAATGATGAAATGAGTTAAGACTTTGGGGAACTGTTGGGAAGGCACGATTGGTTTTGAAATGTGAGGACATGAGATTTTGAGGGGTGAGGGATGGAATGATATGGTTTGGCTGTGTCCCAATCCAAATCACAACTTGAATTGTATCTCTCAGAATTTTCACGTGTTGTGGGAGGGACTCAGGGGGAAGTAATTGAATCATGGTGGCCAGTCTTTCCCGTGCTATTCTCATGATAGTAAATAAGTCTCATGAGACCTGAAGGGTTTATCAGGGGTTTCTGCTTTGTTTCCTCCTCATTTTCTCTTGCTGCCACCATGTAAGAAGTGCTTTTTGCCTCCTGCCATGATTCTTAGGCCTCCCCAGCCATGTGGAGCTATAAGTTCAATTAAACATCTTTTTCTTCTCAGTCTTGGGTATGTCTTTATCAGCAGTGAGAAAACAGACTAATAAAATTACCTGAGAGTTTTGAGAAGGTACTCATCAGGTACTTTGCACAATGCTCAGTCAGGTTTTCTCTAATGCTTTTCTCATCATAAGACATGGGTTATTGGCTTTTAAAAGGAAGACCACAAGGTAAAGTGCAATTCTCATCACGTTATATTAAAAGTAGATACTATAAGCATGATATACCACTGATCTTATTGTCTATATTTAAACTGTACAACATGCCTTTATATTCATATACATATTAAAATAATTACCATAACAAAGCAAATTAACATATCTATCACCTTGTACCTTGCATGGTTTTTGCATGTGAGGTAAGAGCACCTAAAATGTATTACCGTTGATGTTCATCTTGATTACAGGGCTGACAGAGTTTGTCATCTTCCTTGACCATAAAGTTATTCTTTTCCCCCTTTCTACACTGTAGTCTTTGGGAGGAAGTCACTGCACTGCCTAAAGAATGAGGGCTTTCTCTCCACCCCCTGGAGGGCAGAATATAATGTACATACTCATCTGTGTACTTTCACTCTTTATGTAAATTATTTTGAATTTTTCTGTATCAGAGATTTGTCTCTTCTCTTCTATTTGCTTATTCATTTATTTATATGACAACATATTTGTATGGATTCACAAACATATTTTTTAATCTGGGGTCTATATTCAATATTTAACACTATTTTGTTTTTCAAGTTGTTTTAGCTTTGGCCTTTGGGAACTATTTCAAAAGACACAGTTGGTTTCTGTGTCTTTTGTGTGTCTTTGATATACTTCTATCATTGTGAACATTTTCATTTGTTTGTTTTGGTTTTTTGCATTTGCTTGCCTTCTGGCCCTGCAAGGTATTCCAAGCACATCTATATTTCTTGACTAGAACCAGCCATTTCTCCAAAGAATCACCGTTCCTTTTATCAGAGAATATTAGGAACCAAGATCTGAATGCCTAGTATTTTCAGTGACAGTACAAAACCCATTTGATCATGGATTCTCTTTTTGATATGTTGTTGGATTTGGTTAGTTAGCATTTTGTTAAGGATTTTAGCATCTATGCTCATCAAAGATATGGGTCTGTGGTTTTCCATTTTGGTTATGTCCTTTCCTGGTTTTGGTATTAGGGTGATGCTGGCTTCATAAAATGATTTAGGGAGGGTTCCTGCTTTCTCTATATTGTGGAATAGCGTCAAAATGGTTGGTACCAATTCTTCTTTGAATGTCTGGTAGAATTCTGCTATGAATCTGCCTGGTCCTGGAATTTTTTTGTTGATAATTTTTAAATTATGATTTCAATCTTGCTTCTTGTTATTGGCCTGTTCAGGGAATCTAATGATTCCTGATTTAAGCTAGGAGGGTTGTTTTTTCCCAGGAATTTATCCATCTTTTCTAGGTTTTCTGGTTTATGTGCATAAAGGTGTTCATAGTAGCCTTGACTTAGCTTTTGCACTTCAGTGGTGTCAGTTCTAATATCTCCTGCTTCATTTCTTAGTGAGGTTATTTGGATTTTCTCTCTTCTTTTTTTGGTTAATCTTGCTAATGGTCTATCAATTTTATTTATCTTTTCAAAGAACTAGATTTTTATTTTGTTTATCATTTGTATTTTTTTGTTTCAATTTCATTTATTTCTGCTCTGATCTTGGTTATTTCCTTTCTTCTGCTGAGTTTGGGTTTGACTGGTTCTTGTTTCACTAGTTCCTTGAGGTGTGACCTGAAATTGTTCGTGCTCTTTCAGATTTTTTGATGTAGGCATTTAGGACTATGAACTTTTCTCTTAGTATTGGCTTTGCCGTATCCCAGCAGTTTTGATAGGTTATGTCATTATTTTCATTCAGTGGGAAGAATTTTTTAAATTATTTATTATTAAAAAATTATTTAATGATTTTTAAATTATTTATCTTGCTATGCAGACAAAAAGTCTCTCAAGTGATAAAAGTTGCCTCAGAGCAGCCCTCTTCCTGATACAGATACTTTTTTAGGAATGCAGATTTCCTTTATAGACAGACATAGATTTTCTTTTACCTTTACGAATGAAGTTTTTTAGAGCTACTCCTGTGTCCACGGTTTCTTAAAATAACCAGCTCGAAATATGACAAAGAAGTATATTTTGTATTGGTGAGGCATAGTTGTTTCTGGGAGTAATCCCAGTGCTTTGCAAGGTCAAGGAGGAAGGATATCTTGAGCCCAGGATTTTGAGACCAGCCTAGGCAATATAACAAGACTCTGTTTCTGCAAAATGTTGAGAAAAATTAGCTGGACCTGCTGACCCAAGCATGTAGTCTAGCTAGTTGGGAGGCTGAAGCAAGAGGATTGTTTGAGCCCAAGAGTTCAAGGACACAGTAAGCTGTGAACCACTGCACTCCCCTGGACAGCTGATCAAGACCCTGTCTCCAAAGGAAAAAAGAAAAAAATTAAAGTGTCTTTTAGGGTAGCATATTCTGGTCTCCTACAGTCATACTTTGGGGTGATGTGTTCTGAACCAACAATACCTTGCAATAATTTAGTTAATGGAGGTCCTTTAAAAATACAAGCCAGGTGATGCCAGTGTATTGAAAATCCTCCATTGGGTCACTATTTACCTTAGGGCAACAGCTAATGTTCTTGAAATGCCCCATAGGCTAATACATAATCTGCTTTCTTGCCTCCCTTTTATTTCTCTAACTTGTTCTCATACTACTCTCTCCTGTCCTATTCTAAT
This sequence comes from Aotus nancymaae, assembly GCF_030222135.1. Lineage (NCBI taxonomy): Eukaryota > Metazoa > Chordata > Mammalia > Primates > Aotidae > Aotus > Aotus nancymaae. The sequence continues at coordinate 31,374,570 of NW_026988435.1, forward strand.
CCACCATCCTATCCTGCTTGCTTTCCTCAAGCACATCAGTCTCACTCTTACCTCCGAACTTTTTCACTGACTCTTCCCTCAAGTGGAAAGCTCTGTCCCCAGACTCCTGCTGCTCCTGCTGTCATACAGCTTTTAAGAACTTTCTCAGATGCCACCACAGTGAGGGTAATCATTAGAACCAATTTAAACTGCATCCCATTTCCCCCCACCAACTCTTTACTTTACTTCCCTGTACTCCTTCTTCTCCCACAGCTCCTATGACCATCTAGACTATTATATAATTTCCTTGCTGATTATCATATTATGTCTATTGTCTAGTGTCTCTCTTCCCTGGCTGGAAAACAAGCTCCCCAGGGAGGATGTTTTTATTCTCTTCTGCTCAGGGATGTTTCCCAAGCACCTAAAAATAATTGAAAAGTATCTGGTATGCAGTAGGTATTCTATTCATATGTGTCAAAGAAATAAGTGTTGGTGTTATACGTATGACATCATGGAGATTGTGTGATATTAGAAGAAAGGTCTAAGAGATTGAATTCTACTTTGTTGTCACCCAGCTTCTACCTAGGGGACTGATAAAACCTGTCACACAATACACACACTTCCAGCTCTATAGCCATTAATGGATATATTAATAATTTTAAAGGATTTAGGGAAAGATGGGAGAGAGGAATACTTTATACTACACACTAAAACACTTCCTATAAATCACCATAAACATTTTTGTCTTTCCCAAGTATCTATTCTTTCTCTTTTTAAAACTCTGTTTATTTAATTATGTTCCTGATAAGAAACTTAGAATACCAATTTGTTAGCATAAACTCTATTTGTTAGGGCACACACAGATTGCAGGTAGCCCTGGAGTTGAGAAATTAGCCTTGATTTTGGTAAAAATTGGGAATCCACAGTTCTCTCATTAATCTTGTGGTTCTCTGTATGTATTTCTGTTTCTTTTGTGTCAAGTATCAGCTTCCTGGTCTCTGAGCTTCTTCAGCTTCTTCTTGAAATAAGCATCAATAGGTGATTTTTTCACATTGCTGATTTCATTTTTTTGTGTGTGTGAAGGTGGTGATGACAAATTTCAGGTGTGTTCTATGTAGACAAACTCAACTGAGCACCAGTGGTTCAGTCACAGTTAGCAAGCCACCGCCCAATTGCTTCAGAAAAAATCATAATCTGTAGTACCAGTGATGATGATTAGAATGGTCCAGGGAGAAATGCTAGCTTGCATTTCAAGCATTTGCTTGAAAGATGTGTAGTTTTCAAGGCACATCTTCAGCAGGATAATGTCTAAGAATTTTGTGAAGTTTAATCACCTGGGTCCTACTATTCTTGTCATGCCCAACTGTCAAAGTAGCAAGAACCTTTTTCTCTTTTTCTTTTCAATTATGGATTTAGCAGTTGAGTATTTCCTCGTGTACATACCCTTTCTGAAATCTACAGAATATTGGGAATATCTGCCAATTTCACTGACAATGACAGAATTTCAGCTGCAGAAGAGCTCTTTAGCCTTGATTATCCTTTTTAACCTTGGCAATGGGATCAGCCTTTTTGGGTTCAGATTTCTTCTCCTTAGTATCTGGCATCTTAGCTTCCTCACCCACCATCTTGCAAGATGGGAAAGAGCCCAAGTCTTCATTGCTTACAACAGCTACTACATGTAGCTCCTCTTCTTCACTCTGATTTTGGGGACAGTTGACCTTTTTTCAACCCGCTATGATTAAATCTCACCTAACCTTTCCCCAATTGTGTATATACCTTGCATCAAATTTAGCAAAATAAAAAGTGTTCTTAGGAATCCGCTCTTCTTAACTGTGACTATTAAGGTTTGCAATATAGGCAGCAGCATTATCTTGTTGTTTTATGTGAGCACAACTTTTACTCCACAGTCTTCAGTAATTAAAGGATGCTACTTAGTCTTCCTGGAAGTAAGAAGAAAATGAATTATCCTATAAATAAGTATTTTTTTCTGTCTACTATAAAGGGAAGCTGACCAATATTTTTGTTCTCCAAGAGACAAGAGTGTTAAACTAGGATGATACAAGAGAAACAAGTCAAATTAGATCTAACAGAATTGTGGAAATGGACTGTATCCAGAACCCTAAGAAAAGAAGTAGTAAAAGGAGATTTAAACCAAAAACAAAATAAAGGACTGGACCAAGAAGTAAAAATCCAGAGAGATCCAGAGGAAATGGAACAGAAATAAATGTCACATAGATAGCAACAACCAATAGACAGAGAAATAATTAGTTGAGTGTAAAAATAATTATTCAATAAGCAGTAGTCCATGAAGTCAAAGAGGCAAATTTAACTGTTTCTCTGTCCATTGTAAAAAAATACAAAATATTATGTTTTTGTCCTGTTTTTGGTTTTTCCTTCTGGCAGACATTCAAACCTACACATTCTTTATTCTGTTCTTTCAGTGTGAGTTCAGGTATATAAGTTGTCAGAAGGGTACCTCATACCTAATGTTAGCCTTGTTGATTTCTTTCATTCCCAAGGACTTGACGACAGAAGCACACTGAGCAGAGTCAGTATCTCTGAGATTACACTGGAAGAATCATCAGTATGCAAGGAGACCGTCCACACTGATCTCAAAATTCAAAGCATAAAGTTGGATCTTCATACTTGACTGTTGAAAAAATTTGTACCATGTAAATATATGTATAAATATGTAGTATTCACTTGTTAATAGCAAATTTATATCATATTCAGACTCCCTCCCCATGTATATCTAAAGTAGGTTCTCTAGATTACCCGGACCAATGAAATTAAAATCACGGATGTCAAAGAAAAAAGTGAGTGAGAAGGCTTCCCAGCTGTCTTTCTTATTTCATCTTCTTTTATCTCTTTCATAAATGTGATTCAAAATGAGATTTTAATAAGGGTAAAAACATGTTTTCACCATTTCAAAGCACTGTCTAGCATCTCCAAAGAAGCAATTAAAATGTAACACATGAAATATATGAGTATTTATGATCAATTATCTGTGACCATTTCCTTACTGTCACTTAGTGGGACAGCATTCTTTGTTTTCTTTGGGAACTATGAATACTGGTCCATATGCTACTCTATTTTTTCTTTACTCCTTCTTTTTTTCTCTTCTTCCTTTTGTCATCAAATGTTTGCAATAACATAAATAACATTAAGAAATTATGCAATAGTACCAAGAAATGTTAAACTAAAAGGCATGCCATTGTTTTCATTGAGCTTGTGTTTTAATAAAGATGGCAGCTCATATACAACTAATTGTATAAAATCATGCCTAATTCTAAAATAAAATCATATTTCTATATAAAAGGAACAATGTCCCAAGAAAGGAAATAGCTAAGAGAAGAGAGACACTACTCTTAGAAAAGATGTTATCAATAATCGATAATTGATATGGGAACTTTGGGATGCTTATAAATTATTAAGGCAACAAAAAAAATAGGGTCTTCCAAAGAAGAATGATGAAGTGTTATTGCTAGGGTTGGATATCCCTGTCAATCATGTAATAACATTGTGTTCTCTCCATCTGCCTATTATCTGTTACATTAAAATGTATAAACAGTTGAGATTTTTGCACCTTCACAGTTTGTTGTCCAGGAATATATAACAGGAACCCAAGTACTCTACCCCTTTACCAAATTCCTAGTAATGAATCTAGAAAGCAGTGAGTTTGGAGTAGAAAAAGTGAGAGGCAGACTTGGTGATAAAACTGGAGACGAATGAAGGTGGGGGAATGCAGAAATGTGTTTAGCATGTTAAGAACTTTGGCTTTCTTTCTATGAGCATTCAATAGTTTATTCTACAACTATGTATTACCTGAATGCTATAACCACTGTTCTAGGCATATATATCTGAAAAGAGAATAAGTAAATTATGCTGCATGTTAGAAGGTGAAAAATGCAATGTAAACATTGATGAGGATAAAGGTGATTAAGAGTGAGAGCAGCAGAGAGCAATGGCACAATCTACTTTGCCTTGTAAGGATGTATTTCTCTTTCCAAGATGAAGAATAAGGTGGTTAATAGACTTTTGCAAAACTTCCAAGGCAGAGGTAGTGGCTTGGGTCAGAGTTAGTGGTGGTAGAGATGAGAAGTGAATGTATTTGAGAGACATAAACTGGATAAAATTGGCAGGACTTCATAATGCGTTTGATATGAAGGAGGAAATAAGAAGAGAACATCAAAGGTGTTCTTTGGTGCAGAATTGATCAATGTTATTTTCTTGCTTGAGGTAAAGAACACTGGGGAAGGCTAGACTGTTCCTTTTCTTCATCTGGAAGTAATCAAGGAAAACTTAAAGTAATTCTGTAGTAATCCACCAATACTTCTGAATGGTGTGACCTAAATTATTGTACACACATTCTATTTCTTTTATCTTTTTCTACATTGACTGACTGCAAATAATTTTATATTCTAATTGTTGTTGTGACTAAGCAAGAGTTAGGAATAAATTAACATGACAGAAGTTTGTTCACTGAAAACGAATTGAGCAGCATAAATCACTGTGTTTGCCTTACAGACATTTACAGTTGAAGATGGCGTATTTGCTTTCTCTCCAGTGTGAGTTGCTATTTATTCTATAAATTTTACTGCATATATATGTCACCCTACCACCTGTTGATGGATTACAGAAAGTAAAATCACACTTGTTAAAGGTTTCACTATTTACCTTTCTTCAATTTTTCTTGAATTAAAGACACCAAAGTGGCTACAGCGTTTATCTCATGTGTTCCTTTCGGATGCTGCTTGCTACACAGGCTTTTTGTTCCTAGCCATTGCTCATACAGACATCATAGCAATTTTACACTATCATTAGAGCTCCCTTATGCTGATACCATCAGGGTAGCAGTCATAGCCTGTCTTCTGTGTAAAGTAAAAATTTTTCACTGGACACATGCTAAAAAGAACAAGACAGATTTCATTCAAACTATTGCAGTACAGAAGAGACATTAGCATAAAGAAGGCTCTGCTCCAATAAAACAGAAGGCAGGAGGTGTTTTAAATGTCAAGGTTGCTTTGTCGTAAATAGCTTTTATTATTTTCAGATACGTTCTGTCGATACCTAGTTTATTGAGAGTTTTTAGCAAAAAGGGCTGTTGAATTTTGTCGAAGGCCTTCTCTGCATCAATTGAGATAATCATGTGGTTTTTGTCTTTGGTTCTGTTTATGTGGTGAATTACATTTATAGACTTGCATATATTGAACCAGCCTTGCATCCCCGGGATGAATCCTACTTGATCATGGTGGATAAGCTTTTTGATGTGCTGTTGTAATTGGCTTGCCAGTATTTTGTTGAAGATTTTTGCATCTATGTTCATCATGGATATTGGCCTGTAGTTTTCTTTTCTTGTTGAGTCTCTGCTGGGTTTTGGTATTAGGATGATGTTGGTCTCATAAAATGATTTGGGAAGGATTCCCTCTTTTTGGATTATTTGCAATAGTTTCGGTAGGAATGGTACCAGTTCCTCTTTGTATGTCTGGTAGAATTCAGCTGTGAACCCATCTGGACCTGGGCTTTTTTTGGGTGGTAGGCTCTTAATTGCTGCCTCGACTTCAGACCTTGTTATTGGTCTATTCAGGGTTTCGACTTCTTCCTGGTTTAGGCTTGGGAGGAGGCAACTGTCCAGGAATTTATCCATTTCTTCCAGGTTTCCTAGTTTACGTGCATAGAGTTGTTTGTAATAATCTCTGATGATGGTTTGAATTTCTGTGGAATCTGTGGAGCATGGGGAGAAATGCCAGATATAGGTGAAGGGGAGGAAGGCAGCAAATCATACTGCCATGTATGCACCTATGCAACAACCTTGCATGTTTTTCACATGTACCCCAAAACCTAAAATGAAAAAAAAAAAAATGTCAAGGTTGCTAAAGGAAAAGTAAGAATGTAGAGGGCAGGGTGGGGAGAAGGGAGGATCTGTCATGTGATTATGCCTGCCTTTGCTAATCAGTGATCATCCAGAAGAAATAAACTAATTTTGCATATCTTTATGCAGGAGGTAGTTTTGCAAATTGGGGCAAAGTTCCAACCAAAGTTGGGTTCTTATCTTACAGTAGGAATTGAGAGATAGAGGAGCTACCTCTTTAGAAGTTTATACTTCAAATAGATGACTTTAAATTCTTTCTTTTTACATAGTTTAAGTTCTGGGGTGCATGGGCAGAATGTGCAGGTTCATTACATAGGTATAAAGGTGCCATGGTAGTTTGCTGCACCCATCAACCCATCATCTTCATTAGGTATTTCTCCTAATGCTATCCCTCCTTAGCCCCCCACCTCCTGACAGGCACCTGTGTGTGATATCCCCTCCCTGTGTCCATGTGTTCTCACTTATGAGTGAGACCATGTGGTGTTTGGTTTTCTGTTCTTGTGTTAGTTTGCTGAGAATGATGGTTTCCAGCTTCATCCATGTCCCTACAGAAGACATGAACTTATCCTTTTTTATGGCTGCATAGTATTCCATAGTGTATATGTGCCACATTTTCTTTAACCAGTCTGTCACTGATGGGCATTTGAGTTAGTTCCTAGTCTTTGTTATTGTGAACAGTGCCACAATAAGCATACGTGTGCTTGTGTCTTTATAGTAGAATGACTCATAATCTTTTGGGTATATCCAATCATGGGATTGCTAGATCAAATGGTATTTCTGGTTCTAGATCCTTGAGGAATAACCACACTATCTTCTACAATGGTTTGACTAATTTAGACTCCCACCAACAGTGTAAAAGCATTCCTGTTTCTCATATCCTCTCCAGCACCTGTTGTTTCTTGACTTTGTATTGATCACCATTCTAACCGGCATGAGATGATATCTAATTGTGGTTTTGATTTGCATTTCTCTAATGACCAGTGATGATGAGCTTTTTTTCATATGATTGTTGGCTGCATAAACTCTCAGATTCTTGAAGAAACATTTCTGGGCAATAGGAGATTACATTTTTTTTTTGAGACAGAGTCTTGCTCTGTCACCCCAGTTGGAGTATAGTGATGTGATCTCATTTCACTGCAACCTCCACCTCCTGGGTTCAAGGGATTCTCCTGCCTCAGCCTCTCCTGTAACTGGGATTACAGTTGCCTGTCACCATGCCTGGCTAATTAGTAGAAACGGGGTTTCACCATGTTGGTCAGGCTGGTCTGGAACCCCTGATCTCAGGGGATTCACCCACCTTGGCCTCCCAAAGTGCTGAGATTACAGGCATAAGCCACTGCTCCTGACTGAGATAACATTTTAAAGGATCAGAGAAAGGAGAAACAATTGCAAGTTGTCAAAAATTAATAATTTAAGATCAAGGAGGTCAACAACCTATAGTTAAGTATTGGCTGGAGCAAACAGTAAATTCTTCTGATAGTAAAATGGGAGAGTTCCCTGACCTCCCTCACAGGACATGTGATGGGTGTGGCTTGTCTGGCCAGAACTGATGCTCAAACCCCTTAAGGGAGTGGGAGCATGCAGAGGGCAGGTGCAGGAGCCAGAATGGGTGCCTCTGGTCTCTGGCCCCACAGTCGTGTCCAGGAGTGGGTGTCTGTAGCTCTCAAAATTGCAACTGGGTGAGTATCACAGTGCACTCTCTTTGCTTTGCCATCCATGCATGGCTTAAGTGTTAACCAGCTCAATGCCCTCTTGGTATCCAGGTCCTTGGCTAGCATCCAGGAAGAATCAGGTCACGCATGGACTCTGCTTTTGGAGGTTTCACATTCTAGTTGCAAAATAATGGATGCTTATTACCTTATTAAGATGATGTTTGCGAGTGAATTTTCAGGCAATTTTTATTGGAATTTGGAACCACTTTGAGAGCCATAAAACATTTTACATTTTTCAGATAGAAGTAATATTGGGGGACCAGGTGTGGTGGCTCACGCTTGTAATACCAGCACTTTGGGAGGCCAAGGTGGGCGGATCACCTGAGATCAGGAGTTCAAGATAAGCCTCCCTAACATGGTGAAACCCCATCTCTACTAAAAATACAAAACTTAGCTAGGTGTGGTGGCACACAGTTGTAGTCCCAGCTACTAGGGAGGCTAAGGTGGGAGGATATCTTGAAACCAGAAGGCAGAGGTTGCAGTGAACTAAGAGTGTACCTCTGCACTCCAGCCTGGGTGATAGATTGAGGCCCTGTCTCAACCATCTGATCTTAGACAAACCTGACAGAAACAAGCAATGGGGAGAGGATTCCTTGTTTAATAAATGGTGTTGGGAAAACTGGCTAGCACTGTGCAGAAAGCTGAAAATGAACCCTTTCCTTACACCTTACACTAAAATTAACTCCAGATGGACTAAAGATTTAAACATAAGACCTAACAATACAAAAACTCTAGAAGAAAACCTAGGCAAAACCATTTAGGACATAGGCCTAGGCAAGGACTTCATGACTAAAACACCAAAAGCAATGGCAACAAAAGCCAAAATAGGCAAATGGGATCTAATTAAACTTAAGAGTTTCTGCACAGCAAAAGGAACAATCATCAGAGTGAACTGGCAACCAACAGAATGGGAAAAAAATTTTGCAGTCTACCCATCTGACAGAATCTACAAAGAACTAAAGCAGATTTACAACAAAAAAATAAGCAAACCCATTCAGAAGTGGGCAAAAGATATGAATAGACACTTTTCAAAAGAAGACATTTATGAGGCCAACAAACATGAAGAAATGCTCATTATCACTTGTCATTAGAGAAATGCAAATCAAAACCACATTGAGATACCATCTCATGCCAGTTGAAATGATGATCAGTAAAAAATATGAAGACAACAGATGCTGGAGAGGGTGTGGAGAAATAGGAACACTTTTACACTGTTGAAGGGAGTGTAAATTAGTTCAATCATTGTTGAAGACAGTATAGCAATTCCTCAAGGATCTAGAAATAGAAATACCATTTGACCCAGCAATCTCATTACTGGCTACATACCCAAAGGATTGTAAATCATTCTATTATAAAGACACATGCACATGTATGTTCACTGCAGCACTATGTACAATAGCAAAGACCTGGAACCAAAGCAAATGCCCATTGATGATAGACTGGACAAAGAAAATGTGGCACATATATATCATGGAATAATATGCAGCCATAAAAAGGATGAGTTCATGTCCTTTGTAGGGACAAGGATGAATCTGGAAACCATCATTCTCAGCAAACTGACACAAGAATAGAAAACCAAACACCACATGTTCTCACTTATAGACAGGTGTTGAACAAGGAGAACACATGGGCACAGGGACGAGAACGTAACACACTGGGGTCTGTTGGGCGGTGGGGTGCTACGGGAGGGACAGCAGGGGGTGGGGAGGTTGGGGAGGGATAACATTGGGAGAAATGCCCAATGTAGGTGATGGGGGGATGGAGACAGCAAACCACCATGGCATGTGTGTACCTATGCAACAATCCTGCACAATATGCACATATACCCCAGAACTTAAAGTACAATAAAAAAAAAAGCGAAGGTGAAGTAACAGTGGAGTCCACTGTTGAAGGAGATCCTGTTGCTTCCTCACCTCTCTCAGTTTTCTCCTAGATGAAATGGAGAGTCTCTGTTAAGTTTTTTGATTTATGAAATGATACACAATGCCAGAAATGATACCAATTAAAATCTGTATATTTACTCATTTGAATCTTGACAATCATTCTTATTTAGATGAACCTCATTCAAATAGTTAATCTTTAACATGTTTTCTTCAGGACTTTTTATTAGCAATGAGAATGTTAATTGAGGATGGCTAGGCTTCTATTCCATATTAAGAATTGTACCCTTTTATTGAATATTTAAGTATATATTAAAAAATCAGACATTGCAGCATGTTTCTGGTGTTAATTTCCAATAATTTTTTATATGTAAAATCATGAAATGGTACTTCCTACAGTCTAATACTAAAAAAAACCTTTGCCATTCTTACTGCTTAAAAATGCTTTAGTTTTCTTATCCCTATGACTGATTTATGCACTTGATATTTCTCAGTGTAGCCCTACAACAACTTTAAATTATGTAATTTTCTATAAATTCAACCAAAGAAGCCTAAAATTTGATTCTCAGCATATTCTTTGCCTTCTTCACTTTGTGGTTGATTGTGGCCTACATGATTTCCCTGAAATGAGTCAGGTTCCTTCCAAATAGTTTAGGATTCCAAGCACTCTGTATAGGCTTCTGCACAATACTTGTTCTTTGCTCATTTCTACTGCCAATATATTTTGTTGTAAAAATGAACCACGGTTTTCGGCCAATAATAATATATTTGCTATAAAGTTTATGTTGCAAATTTCACCAGGTTCCATAAAGAACCATATCATCCCTATTGCTATTTCTCTAAATAAATATATGCATGAAAATTGGGTAGACGGAGAAAGTTTGAAAACATAATTACATATATATAAAGTTCCAACTGATATCTAGCAAAAACATGGAATAATTTTTCAGTTTCATTCACCTACTTAGTGTGCAAACTAAGGTCAATCATAACGAAAAAAAAAAAAACCTCCCCCAAAACAACTACAGCTTCATTTTTCTTGTCTTCTCTGTAATGAAGGCTCCAAATTGACACAGATGGTAATAATAAAGAGGCCAGTTCTGAGCGCTGCCAACTGCGTCATCCTGACCTCTTTCAACACACCTCATCTGAAACGATAACTATAATTCCTGTCCTACATTATACTCTGCTGTAGTGCCACACATCTTTTAAAAGTATTAACGAAACCATTCAGAGAGTATTATTGGAAAATAAGAGAGGGCAACTATTCTGGTCAACCAAGTAATGAGTTTTAATACTTCCCAACAGTTACCTAAAATCCCAGCTGATTTCAAAGACTTTAAGAGGTAAAAGGAAAAAGCCTCCATGGCAGATGGGGGATGGGCTGCGGAGAAATCCTTTAGGCTAATATGTTATCTGGAAGTGTTATCTTCTATCACTTTTATCTGCAGTATTTTAACATATGTAAATTTATCATAATGTTGGAGAAAGGCCCCACTGTCAGAAGTTTTATTCTCTGAGGAGAAACATCCATGTAAAGCTCCTTGTAGATTAAGCAATTCAAATTATACATTGAGAATGCCTAATTGGCCAAAAAAATTCTATTCTACAGCCTATCACATGAATTTATACAAATCATGTATGTAGTGTTTTTTTTAAGAATATCAGAAAATACAAAACAAAAATTTATTTATTATTTATTATGTCAATCCTGCAGTAAACAGAATCCAGCTCAGATAAATTGAGAAATTTTTCCAGAGTTGGAGTATTAATGAATGAATGTTGAGGCATCTAGAGATTAGCAGCAGTGGGAGGTTATTGCCAGCCCTAAGCTGCAGAGCAAAGGAGGTAATAGCACTATAGGATCTGAAGAATAATAGAGCCTTAAAGTAGTGGCCTTCCTCATTGGAACTGCAGTCATTGAGGGTTTGGACCACCGACAAGAAATGCTACCAAATATGATAGGGAGTGGAACTAATACCCCAACCTTCCCTCTTGCCCAGTGATTGGCATGCCACTGCTTCCCATTGACTGAATCCAGCAATCTGAAGCCAAATGGAAAGAAAGTCAGTAACACAGTCCAAGGGAGTCAGCCTCTCAGAACAGAAAGAAGAACATGAAAAGACAAAGACTTGATTGAGGTCAGAAGGCAAAATAAGAAACCCAACACATCCATATTCCCAACACAAAGACCTGACCACAAAGAATTAATAGCTGGTGAATTTTACCTACAGCTATTTAACAAAAAATAGGTATCACTCTGGCCTGGCACAGTGGCTTGTGCCTGTAATCCCAGCACTTTGGGAGGCCGAGGAGGGGAAATCACCTTAGGTGGGGAGTTAGAGACCAGCCTGACCAACATGGAGAAACCCCATCGCTACTAAAAATACAAAATTAGCTGGGCATGGTGGCGCATGCCTGTAATCCCAGCTGCCTGGGAGGCTGAGGCAAGAGAATTGCTTGAACCCAAGAGGTGGGGAGTGCAGTGAGCAGAGATCACGCCATTGCACTTCAGCCTGGACAACCAGAGCGAAACTTCATCTAAATAAATAAACAAACAAACAAATATCAATCTGTTTGGATATACATGGTAAATTTCTGCATATATCATGCATATGCATTTTCAAAGATTTAAAAAAATGCATAAAATCACAAATAGGAAGAAACAAACATTTCAAATATTTACACAAGAAAGTAAACATCATTGTGATGGTTAATATTGAGGGTGAACTTGATTGAATTGAAAGATACAAAGTATTATTCCTGGGTGTATCTGTGAGAGTGTTACCAAAGGAGATTAACATTTGAGTCAGTGTACTAGGAGAGGCAGACCCACCCTCAATCTGGGTGGGCACCATCTGACCAGCTGCCAGCACAGCTAGGATAAAAACAGACACAGAACATGGAAGGACTAGACTGGCTAAGTAATTTAGCCTCTATTTTTCTCCTGTGCTGGATGCTTCCTGCCCTTGAACATCAGACTACAAGTTATTCAGCTTTTGGACTTGTGGACACATCAGCAATTTGCCAGGGGTTTTCAGCCCCTCAGCCACAAAGTGAAGGCTGCACTGTTGGCCTCCTTACTTTTGAAGTTTTGGGACTCAGACTGGCTTCCTGGCTCCTCAGCTTAAAGAGAGACTATTATGGGACTTCACCTTGTGATGGTGTGAGTCAATTTTCCTAATAAACTCGTCTTCATATACTCATCTATCCTATTAGTTCTGTTTCTTTAGAGATCCCTGACTAATATAATCATTAACTATGAGTGAACCTCATTTCAGATATTTTTCTATGGATATACACATATGGAAAACCAGAAAGACAAAGAGAAACCTTTTTTAATAAAAATGAGACTGCACTATCTAAAGCTATTATGGTAAAATCAATGAATTTATTTTACACTAATTTATAAGAATAAAGATACCTGAAATAAAATATAAAATATTGGAGTTCAAATAAATGTTTCCTTACCATAGTGCTGTTTCACATTTTAAAATAACCTAAAGCTTAGAAAATATTTTACTCAGATTAAAAGGTATGCATCAGTAATGTAATTATAGATTTCCGTTAAAAAAATCTATTAGCTTTTTGCTATAAACATGGAAGATATTAGAATGTAACATATTTCCATCTCTGTTCTACTTATATCCCAACATTTGTAAGATACATTATTCTATTCACATTATTCATGTTTATTTTTTATATTGTTATATTCTGCAAAAAATATTTAGCTCTATTTTCAAGGGGAATAGATTTTTATTCGTGTTGGTGTTATAAGACTCTCTTTACTTGAATTCTTTGAGTCTCATATTCCATAAATTCTTAGATTCTTTCATATTTTCAAATGTCTCCATGCCTTGTCTATACTTGAACTATAACTTAGCTGGCTATACAATTATTGGGTCACATTTCTTTACATTTTGAGCTTTCAGAGTTGCTTCGTTGTCTTTAGCCGCAACATACTGATGGCTGTGGAGAACATATGGGACTCATCTGATTTTTCTCCTCTGTTTGTGTTTCCTTTCTCTGCTCTAGATGCCTGATGAATGATGCTTTTACCTTGAAATTTAATATTCTGAAAAGGGTATGTCTTGATGTTAGATAATATGAATTAGAATTTTATGGTACACCATCTGCAGTTTAAGTTTTTTACATTCTTTCTTTTTACATCTCAAGTTAAGAGGTGCTCCAAAAAAATCACTGTAAATACAGAAGTAGCCTTCATGTTCCACCAAAGTCAACTAGAATGTTTCATGGAGTGCATGAACATGTAAATGTCAAGAAAGTTCAAAAACTGACCCCAACAAAAGGTTTACAACAAAACAAGAAGCAAACAAACAAAAATGTCAGAAAGAAACAAACAGACTTTTGAGTCATATTTCAGGCCAAGAGGTGATGAGTTACTGTAGTTGCTTGAGCTGGGTGGTGAACAATTATTACCTGGCAACAAAACTAAAATAGAAGTGACTTAGTAAAATACAGATTCAGAATGAGTGCCTTGAGAATAAGGCATATAAGATCAAACATTTTCTTTTTTTATAAGGTCTTCAGGTAAGGACAAATGTAGACAATATCCTGTTTGGGAGCTTCAGTAGGTTGTTTCAAACTTGTCTCATATTTTCATCTTTAGGATGGAACTTCAGATTGAACTGTAATGCATTAGGTAAATTTTTACCCAGTTTAAACATAATATTAAAATATGAATTATAAATTACCTTATTTCAATCTGGAATAATATTTCTTGGAAGGCATATAATCTAAGCTGTAAACATCTTATTAGTAGAGAACATGCTCATCTTGGTAAGCTATATACTATGTGTATAGTATATATACATAGTTGAGCACAGTTGGCACTGTGCTCAACTCAGAATCATTGTGTGAACAGTATTTGTTTAATATATGAGTGAGAGCACTTCAGGTATATAAACGGATATCTCAAGGGATTCAGCCTTACACTGCTCATAATTTCATTTCAATGACTTAGATGAAAACCTGCTGAACATTTTTATTAATTTTATGGATGCCCCAAATCATAAGGGAATGTATATATCAATTAGATGATGAAATGAGGATACAACTGTGTCATGGCTGGCTAGAGAAATAGAATGACTTTGACAAGCGGAAATTACATAGAGTCACCTGAGTCTCCTAAACCAATTTCAAAGGTATGAGAGAGAGGTGATATAAATAAGTAGCAGATAGATGAAAAAACTCAGAAGTTATACTTGACAGCAATTTTAATATAATACGAAAAATATGGTGGTACTTTTAGGGGAAAAAAACTAATAAAATCTAATAGAAATTGATAGTCCACTTATTTCTTCACCTATGATGTTAAAAATATTTATTCTGGGTACAACAACCCAAAAGAGGTGAAGGCCTTCCAAATCATGCTCAGAAGAAAGCAATTAGAGGCGTTAAAGGAAATTTGATGCCAGGTGTAAAGTGTAGTTCAAAGAACTGAACATGTTGCACTAAGTAAAATTCTACTGGGTAAGGGCCAAATATCTCCAAACATGTGAAGAGTTGTCATGTAAAAAGACATTACATGTGTTCTCTGTAGCCTCAGGGGTCCCTGCTGATCTAACACACATGTACTGAAGTTATGAACAGAAATTTAAAAATCAGAGAAACCTAAACATAAGAAGCATCATGTGGACGGCTCTGATGTTAGTAAATCTTCAACACTGGAAGTGTTCAAAAGAGGCAGAATAACCCCTTTAAAAGGCTGTTAACAAAGTAATTAAAAATTATGTAAATAATAAAATTATTTTGAAGTCCTTTCTAAGCTAAAATTGTGTAACTATTGGTACATCATTTCTTCCATTTTTTTTTAAGAATGTAAAAAATAAGTTAACCTGACTACCTAGGTGGAATTATGTTTCCACCAGTCCTTAGTTGTGTAATATGGATCAAAGTATGTAAGTTGTTAGTGTTTATGTTTCTCCATCCGTAAAATGATGATGAATGGGTTATTGAGATGATCACATGAATTAATACCTGGAAGGTACAGTGAATGTCAGAGTAAAAATGCACATGCAAAAAAATAATTTTTAATATTTTGTGGAAAACATTGAAAAATTCAATTCAGAATTACTATTCAATCTCTGTAGAATACTAGATTGCCAGTAGAAGAGTCTTGAGAGGGACAAAATGCTGAAGGACAAAATTGAGCAAACTAGATAACCTGACAATAACCACAGCACCACCGCTTGAGCTATGTCTGTTATATAGTATCTCATAGTCACTTGTCTGAATAGTAAGTATAAAAATTGTGATCAAGTGAATATATACATTAACCAATTCATATCAGACTTCTCTATAAAATTTAATTATTAAGAAATGTGTCTGGTGCTGAAATACATTATAAAAACATCCCAATAATCTTAGTTCAATAGTTTGTTCATCAGAAATATCATTAAGATATCCATTGGTAATAAATAAATAAAACTAGGAGCAGAGTTAGTGTAGAATTAGGTTCATGAAACTTTAGGATGGATGGAGAAAGGTATCACATCTTTCCACCCTGCATCCAATTGATGACAGTTGACAAAAAAGGAGTAAAACTCTGAATATATGATGGTCCTCTAGCTAGTGTCCCTGGGGTCAGAGAACATATAGATCCTTCTTGATTTCGCCCCTGATTTTATACTTCTGACCATTTTTCATTCTTTAAAATTCTTGTCTTTTAGTGTTTATGTCAAAGATCTTTCTCTCTTTCTCTCTCTCTCTCTCTCGCACACACACACAACACCTCTTCCGTTTTATTCTTGCACTTAACTTTTATTTTCATCAAAATATGTACATAGTTTGGAGTTAAATAAATTTAGTTTTTTTCCATAAAACTGTAATATTCCAACCCAGTCCCATATTTTTTCCCACTTTCAACCATGTTAACTAATTATTTTGATATTTACCTTCACAAGTCAAACAACATGCACTTAGCATTATATGTTTCTAACCACTTTGGAAAGTGAAGATTCATCTCTCAACTCTATTCAGCTCTTGTTTTTGGAATTTTTCTGTAAGCATGATTCTAGCATTATTTTAACAGAAGGTTAAATAAGATAGAATCTTTTTGTGTTTGTTCACTGATGCATTTAAAGCATTCCCAGCACTGGTACAATAAATATATTTAATATGTAATTTTTGAACTGATGAATGAATCCTGCCTTTTTTAACTTTTCCTTCTCTCTTTTATTTTATTATCTTGTTCACTTAGCCTATGTCTTCCACATTCTTGTTTTATTCCCTCCCTTGGCTGAATGTAAAGATTCCCTCCCAAAAGCTTTACAGGAAAGAGTGTGTAACGGTTTTTAATTTTGTTTTTGTGTTTTAAAAAATTACACATGTCAATGTGCTTTTATCCTATATTTAAACTTGAATAATTCTTTATCTACGCATAGGGTTCTAGGTTAGAAATCAATAGAATTTTGAAGTTATTGATCTATTGATATCTTCATTGTACTCTTACTTTTGGTGAGAGCTTGGCAGGGTACGGAACTATAGATTCAAAGTACATTTCCTCTATGATAAAAGTATTTGATTTACTGTATTCTAGTTCTAGAATTTAGGTAAAAATGCTAGTGGCAGTCATTAACTTTGTATGTATTTGTTCTTTTTCTCTGGAAGCTATGGGCTCTTCTATTTTCCCCAGTATTCCAAAACCTCAAAAACCTTTGTCTTAGTCTGCATCTATTTTTAACCATTGTACTGGCTACAATGGACCCTTTAATCTGAACACTTTTACCTGTCCAATTCTCAGGAAGTTTCTTCAATTGACTGGATGATTTTCTGTCTTCATTTTTCTCTGTCAAATTGTTTGGATATTGAATCTACTGGATTGATTGATTCTAACTTTACAATTCTTTACCTTTGATTTTTAAATCCTTCCAGTTTATACTGTGTGTTGTTTATCTTCTATTCGTTTTATTGATTGTTTCCTTTCTATTATAGATGCCATTTCTGAGACCTCTTCTGTTCTCTGGTGTTTGTATCATCCTCTTCTTGTTCTACAGATGCATTATCTTCTCTTATCTTTCTGAGGTGATTAAATGGATAAAATGCCAATCTTTGGAGAAAACTTGCATGACTCTCTCAGTAAATTTGTTGCTTTCTCTGATGGATAGCCAAAGATATATGATTATTTCTGTCTGTTATATGTATGTTCTACTATACTTTTCCCATTATTTAATGTTACCTATAAATTCCCAAATTCCATATTTCTCTGGAAATCTTAGTAGAACTCACATTATATTTATATATGTTCCTCACTGTATTCTAAAATGCTCAAGTCATAAGCTTCCTTAATCTTTTTTGAATAAGGAATGGAAAAAGTCACACAAAATACATACTTGCTTTTACCTTGTTTATAATTCTTTCTTTAGCATTCGATAAAGCGCATGTTATGCTTTATATTCTCAGGATATGACTCATCAACAAATTGATGGAATTTGAAAGATTTTTTTTTCTTATAAAACATTTCAATGGCCCTAAATTTTCAAGCATGTGCTTTGTACTTGGGAAGCAATTCACCTATCTATTTGGCCACAATATTTCTTTCATATCTACTTTGGTGCTATGGAATAGTAAATTAAAACAAAGTTTAAAAAAATCTTGTAAATTTAATCATCCAATTACTTAGTTCATTATGAATATGTGCAAATCTGAATTGAATAAATAAGCAATTCCATGAGGACTGAGACTCTGCTATTTTACTTGTAATTATACTTACAGCTCTCATGGCATCTATTTATTGTCAGACATTCCTTTTCTATGTAGATATAGTCTAGATAGCTAATAATTAGATGCAACCAAAATTTAAAAAGGAATTCAATGAAATCTTCTTGTTTTAAGCTAACAAATTACTTCTTCTCTAAATACTGTCTGATACCCACCATTCTACACAAGTAATTTTTACATAGTTACTCACCGCCGAGAAAAAATAATGTTTGCCCTTGTGAGACATTGATGCATCAATAGTGCTTCATTATTGCTTCAAGTATTAAAATCACATAGTTACTAAGGGACACACTACACAATTATGTATCCATTATTTAGTGCAGAGATTTGGAATAAAGGAGGCAAGTCAGTAGAAACTTGTACAAATTTGAGTTACTTATGATTTCCTTAAAAACCAGAAAGAAATGAAAATAAAATATAGACTAATTTTGCATTAAAAGAGGTGCATATTTAATGTAACTATATATTTCACTTCTTGAATAACATATAAAAGAGTTGTTTAAGTCACATTTAAGTGAAGACAATTTTCTTTAAAACACCTCTGTTAAATTTTGGATAAAGTGCCATTGGCTTTTTTCATTTTTCATTTTCTCTTTCTTTTCTTTTTTCATCTATCCTAAGTACAGAAGTCACAAAATAGATAGATAAAATATTTATTGAGCTCCTCAAATATCAGTTCAAAAATTATCTGATAAAGAAACTTTTTCAAGCACCACCAAACAGAGATGATTCAAAGGACCAACAAGCAATTTAAATATCTCATGTATTACTTAATTTTAAACATCTCTATGCATATCTATTGGTCTCATTATTTTCCCAAAGTCTGACTCCACAGCTCTGATACTAAACTCATTTGAATATTTGTGAATGTATGAATTTTTTCTTCCTCATTAGAGTAGAATATATAGATTTTTCTTTTCTCATTATGGTTCAGCTCACTTATACCTATTAAATAACTGGT
The DNA here is from genome assembly GCF_030222135.1 of Aotus nancymaae. Taxonomy (NCBI): domain Eukaryota; kingdom Metazoa; phylum Chordata; class Mammalia; order Primates; family Aotidae; genus Aotus; species Aotus nancymaae. Next base: position 31,393,716 of record NW_026988435.1, read on the forward strand.
GAGAATATAGTGACTTCATCTTTACCCTTAAATTTAAAATTTAAGTATAAATATCAGTTGCACTTTAAAAAATCACATATCTTATCCACTAAGCATTCAGTTTAGAAAATATTGTGCATATCATGAAAAATAAAACTGTATGATACAAGATTTGTGGCTTTCTTTAGCATGAGGGATAAATGTATTTATATTACAGTGTACATGTTTGCTTTTGACAAATTTTTTTTTAGTTTAAACTTTCACAGTGATGCCCAAAATATTCACTTTTATGTTCTCTTCTATCCTCTATCTTAATTCTACTTTGCAACCAAGTATCTGAGATGAATGGAAAATTAGTTGAAGGTTTTAGGACTTTAAGTGAGGAGATTTTTATTACTGCCCTGAAAAATAAATAAAAAAGGAAATATCATGAAAACAATGGGTTCTAGGGGAAAAAAGCTGGTATTTCTAATACGGTAAGGAAACAGACATAATTGTCAACTGTGAAGGAGGTCATTTTACTATCACATCCTATGGAGTGACTGAGCTGTTAACAGCAGAAGGCTATCCTGATGACAAACATACACCCAAAAGCCCCAGACAAACTGTTGCACATAGGGCAGTGTAACTAGAATCCACTTGTGTTTGAGCCTCTGATAATATTCTGACTGCACTTTGTGTTATTAAACCTCGATTTCAAAGTATACTTTCAGAAATACAGAACCTTGAGATGTTCCCTGGCTAGAAGCTCTTTTGACTGATTCAAGACTGCTGAGCTAGCCTTTCAAAGGGCCACAATAATTTTACTTCCAGGAAATAGCATCAGGTCAACAAATTACTTGTTTGTGGTCTGTTTGTTTTCTCAGGTCTGGATTTTCTTTGATCTTGGGTAAGCTCAAACTAATTTGGAATAAAATGAAAACAGTTCTCTGCTTCCCCACCTTTAATCAGTAATGCCCCTGACTGTTTTAATTAGGAGCAAAAGAACAGTTCTCTGTCAACTCGAGGCAAAGGACACGCACTCCTGCAGTGGCGGAGGGAGTTGGATTCCAGGGTGGAAAGCAAGGCAATATGAAATAATGTTTGGCCCTATTTTCTTAGGAAAAACGAGTAGAGTTTGCTTCACTCTAGTTTAAGTCACAGCACACCCTTTCCTCTTTACTTTTTGTTACTTCTCTTCTACCCTCCAGTAATTCTTCCAACGCTGTCTCTGTTCCCAGTTGGTATTTAAGGCACTGGCATTTTCCACAGGAGAATCCTGATTATAATCCTTCAGGCAACTTGGTGAGTTAAGCACAGGCTTTTGTCAAAAACTGTATAAAAGCTGTGTGGCAAAGACGGATGCTTTTTGTTCTTTGGTTGGAATCAAAGCATACACAACTTTAAACCTTCTTTTATGAAACCTGCACTTTTATTTCTCCTTATCACTTCTCTTCACTAAGACTGCTATAAATGAGATATAGCAAGTCTTGTTTGCATTAAACAGCACATTACTGAGAAAATATATTCAAAATGCAAGATTTCATAAGCTGGACCAGTAGCTTTAAAAGGATGAATGCAGGTTTTAGAATTTGATACCCTCACACAACACAAACGTGTGATGTTTTCATGTAACTATACAGAAGTGCATGTTTGTTCATATCATTTTCTCATTTGGGTTAGTGTTTCTTCTTCACTTTCTTATGAATTATACATAAACGAGAAAACAAGCCTTTTTTTCATGTACAATGATCCTATTTTCCTGAACAGAATCCTGGCTGAACAGTATTAAAATTCAAGTTCCAAAATAAGTCAGTGGTAGAGAAGAAACAGGGTGGAAATTTAACACACCCATTTATTATACACTGCAAAATGCAACAGGGACAGATGCCTCATGAGGTTTCTCCTCAGTTGTGATCATTTTCTCTACAATGTTGAACTAGAGGCTCTTGCTCTAGGGACTATCTGGACACTTACTTGTAGCTCGGAATCATTACGGAGCTGCCAGTCAAGGAACCAGCTCATCTGGGTTATAGTCACTGCTCTGTTCCTAACTTCCTGTGTAAAAAACTCTGGAGCTGAAATTTTTCTTATCTATATTACAAAAATAGGTAAATAGTTTCTAAAATTTAGAATAGTTGTATAATTTTAATTCTAAATGTAACTGACAGATGGTGGAATTTCTCTCTTTTTTGGTAATACTTTTTTTTAAAGTTCAGAATAGAGATTTTGATCATCTCAATCTCTCTATCACTCTACCCCTCGTATCAGCACATTTAAGTGATTTGAACACTGTACGTACTATGAAATTCTATAAGAAGAAATTATGTAAATGAGCCACATTTACAACTTTGGACAGAGAAACTGATTTTTAAAATACAGTTAATAATCCACAAATGGTGGCGAGGTAGGCTTTCTGCTAGCTTATAGTTACTGTGGTGGAGTTGGGGGCAGTTGTGATTCTCTTTGTATTTCCTCTGGCCAGTAATATATTTGTTCTCTAAGGCAGCACTTTTTAATAAACGTTTGGTGTCTAAGCTCTTGTGATTTTGGTAATCTCAGCATTTTCTCATTTTTCTCATTTTTCAGCAGAACTGGCTGTGAATTAGAATCATTTCTATAAAGTTGCTATAAAATTGCCACCAACAACCAAAACTCAGCCAGCTGACACACTACCAAAAGTGGTGTGATAATTACAAAATGCCCTCACATATTTTTGTGTGACCCTACATGAACAACAACAACAAAATTTTGGGATGCTCTCCTTTCCATTTCAAGTGGAGGAATTAGTTCAACTAAGCAAATGGTCAAGGATAATAAGATTCCTGAGAGAGGAAAGAAAAACAGGGACAATTGTATTTATCTTTCGTAAAATCGAGTTTATAAGAATATGTCTCAGGATCACAGTTAATAAAATGTCTATTTTGTTTTCTTGAGAATCTCCATGAAGGAATTAAGGTAAAAGGTCATCTGTAGATGCCCTAGGGAGATAACAGCACAATTGAGCTCTTGCTGCTTCTGTTTCAAGAGTGCTGCAAACACACCATTCAACTGTTTGACTCTATTGGACCTTGTTAAAGTCCCAAACCTGATTCTTGCAGTTACCAGAAAGGAAGAGGAATGTGGTTTTCTGAGACTTTTCTCTCTCCTGGAGTCCCCTTACTGACAGTGTGAGGTGGGAGAACATGGTGCAAGCCTCTCAAGAAGTGAGACACATGAACATTCTAATTTTTTTTTCTTTTGACTGAGACTCACTCTGATGCCCAGGCTGGAGTGCAGTGGCACGATCTCTGGGCTCACTGCAAACCCTGTCTCAGTTTCAAGCAATTCTCCCGCTTCAGCCTCCCCAGTAGCTGGGATTACTGGCACCCACCATCATGCCCAGCTAATTTTTGTATTTTTGTGGAGACCAGCTTTCACCATGTTGGTGAAGCTAGTCTTGAACTCCTGACCTCAGGTGATCCACCCGCCTTGGCCTCCCAAAGTGCTGGGATTACAGGCATGAGCCACCACACCTAACATACACATGCACTTTGTAGATTTTATTTATTTATTTATTTATTCATTTATTTATATATTTATTATTTTTGAGACGGAGTCTTGCTCTGTCGCCCAGTCTGGAGTGCAGTGACACAATCATGGATCACTGTAACCTCCGCCTCCCGGGTTCAAGTAATTCGCCGACCTCAGTCACTTTATAGATTTTATAGGACAGGAAGTTGCCACATGGCAAGAAGGAAAAAAAGACAGATTATGATCAGGAACTTCGTAACTTTTACCTGTGACCCTGGGACTCATTTAAACTCTAATCACGTAGAGAAAACTTGGTAATCAAAATTTTTCTCAAAACAGAGTATGCATGTATATGTCATTGACTTTGTTGCCTAATTCAGCAAAGGAATTACTAATAGATATTTTGCTAATTCTACAAGAAGATAGTGTGGAAACATAAGCTAACCAATGCTTCATTTCTGATATTTCTTACCTAGTATGGTGATTAGCTTCGATGTTTTTAAATCATTCTCCAAAAAGCACATCCCTGACTGATTTTCTTTCCATATGTTCTGTTGATTGCTGAGAAAGAAGTGTCAAAGTCTTAACTGTAATGGTGGATCTATGTGTTTTATTTATTTATTTATTTTTAAATTTTTTATTTTCATAGGTTTTGGGGAACAGGTGGTATTTTGGTTACATGAGTAAGTTCTTTAGTGGTGATTTGTGAGATTTTGGTGAACCCATCATCCAAGCAGTATACACTGAACCCAGTTTGTAGTCTTTTATCTCTCATCCACCTCCCACTCTTTTCCCGGAGTCCCCAAAGTCTATTGTATCATTCTTATGCCTTTGCATCCTCACAGCTTAGCTCCCACTTGTGAGTGACAATCTACGATGTTTGGTTTTCCATTCCTGAGTTACTTCACTTAGAGTAATAATCTCCAGTCCATCCAGTTTGCTGCAAATGCCATTAATTCATTTTGGCTCTATGTATTTTTTAGTTTTATTGTTGTTGTAGTAAAATACACATAATATAAAATTTATCATTTTAACTATTTTAAGTGTACAGTTCACTAGTATTAAATACATTCATAATGTTGTGTAACTACCACCATAACTCTTTCTGTCTTATAAAATTGAACTCCCCATTCCTCCCTCTCTCCAGCTCCTGGCACCAACCATTCTACTTTTTATCTCTAGGATTTTGACTACTCTAACTGCCTCATATAAGTAGAATCATACAGTACTTGTCTTTTTGTGACTAGTTTATTTCACTTAACACAATGTCCTTAAGGTCCATCCACGTTGTAGCAGTTATCATCATTTTCTTTCCTTTTAAGGCTAAAAAATATTCTATTGTATGTATAGACCACACTTTGCTTACCCACTTATCTGTTGATGCAAACTTGGGTTGCTTCCATGTTTTGCTACCATGAGTAATGCTGAAATAAATTTGGTAAATATCTCCTCAAGACCCCGATTTTAGTTGTTTTGGATATACACTCAAACATGTAAATGCTATATTATATGGTAAGCATATTTCTAATTTTTTGAGGCACCATCATACTTTCATCCAGCTGTACAATGCTACATTCCTATCAATAGTACACAAGATTCTAATTTCTCTATATGCTTGCCAAAATTTGTTATTTTCTGTTTTTTTTTTTTATAGTAGTCATCTTAATGGTATTGGGTGCTATATTCTTGTTGTTTTGATTTGAAGTTCTCTGATGATTAATGAACATGGAATAGAATAGAGACCTCAAAATCCTCATATGTATAGTCAAATTTTTTTTGACAAGGGTGCCATGATTATTAGATGAGAAAAGAACAATCTTTTCAACAAATAGGTACTGAAAACTATATCCATATGCAAAATAAACAAATGGACCTTTACCTAACTCCATATACAAAGATTAACCCAAAATGGATTAAAGACCTAAATATAAGACTTAAAATAATAAAACTCTTAGACAGAAACACATGGTAAAAGTTTCTCAACATTAGACTTGGCAGCAACTTCTGGGATATAACTAAAGGCACAGGCAACACAACAAAAAATATAGAGACAAGTAGGGCATCATATTGCTTTTGTACACTGCGTCCACAGAGTCTTGCCCTGTTGCCCAGGTTGGAGTGCAGTAGTGCAATCTTGGCTCACTGCAATCTCCGCCTCCTGGATTCAAGTGATTCTCCTGCCTCAGCTTCCCAAGTAGCTGGGATTACAGGCGTGTGCCACCATGCCCGGGTAAATTTCATATTTTTGGTAGAGATGGGGTTTCATCATGTTGGCCAGGCTGGTCTCAAAGTAAGTCTCAAAGTAAGTCTCCTGACTTCAAGTAATCCACCCGCCTCGGCCTCCCAAAGTGCTGGTATCACAGGCGTGAGCCACCACTCCCTGGGACCCTAAAAAATTTTTTTTAGTTATTTATCAAAATCACAACCAAGTAATAGGCAACCCACTGAATAGGAGAAATATTTGCAAATGAAATATCTGATAAGAGATTGATAACCCAAATACATATAGAACTCCTAAAACTCAACAACAACTACAAAAACAAACAAGTCTATTTAAAAATGGGTGAAAGAATGAATATACATTTCTCCAATGTATATTAGGCAATTCACTGTGCATACTGACACATGCCTGTAATCCTAGCTATTCGGGAGGCTGAGGCAGGAGAATTGCTTGAACCTGGGAGGCGGGTATCACCAAGTTGCAAATATTAATATAAAGGGTTGTTTATGTTCATTGAACTATGTTTGGGCAAGGAAAATGTCCTGAGAAATTTTATAAACCATTTAAACAACGTGTACAGAAATAAAATAGCATTATCCACTAACGTTTAGTTTAACATAAAATTAGATTAACTAGAACATCCTGTTCCCAAAGAAATTCAGTCAATAGTGGTTTTATAATAACAAGAATATCCTAGAAATATTTATGAAAATTTCTTCTGAGAAGGTAGTGAATTTTCATCTACATAACTTAAGTTATTCCTCCAAGATCCTATGAAGTAGGAAAATGTTTTATTAACACCACTTGACAAAGTACACTAGCAGTGAAGTGTCTTATCATAGGATATTTTGGTAGAAAGCAACATAATTCTATTTGTTCAGACAATTACATTTGAATTAATTTACAACTGCATGTAATAAACCATCTAAGCCATTTTTATAACTCTTTAAAAATCCCAAGAATACACAATACATTTACACTGCTGAGGACTAGCTAATAAAGATAAGAAACAATCAATAAAAGAATTATTGTACAGGAAATACTACTGTATAATTGTGCACACTTATGAGGGTTTAACCCTTTCCTTAATCTTTAATAAAATTCATCTTAGGAAATACCTAACTTCCATCTTTCTTCTTTCAGCTGCATCCTTAACTTTACTGTCAGACATAATTGCCTTATGAACAAATATTTGATTGTCCATGAAACTGTTCTGCTCTTTTAAATCCAGTCTAAATTTTTTTCTGAGTATCAGACTGATGTCTTTGCCTGTTTTTGTTTTGTTTTGTTTTGTTTTTAAATGGAACAGAACACAATATCTTTTGGACAGCTACAATGCTTATTCAAAAGTAGTGCTGAGATGAGAAGTAATCCTTTTTAATGTTTTACCGAAGAACTATATTAATGTTATGAAGTGCTAACTACTTTAATCTTTTATCTTTCTTTTAGCCAAAAACAAAGTGATGAGTTCCTCTATTCTTAGTCTATAACGTTGTTTAATAGTTTTTTCAATAAACTCTGAAAAAATAATCTTAATTTTGAGTGTGTTGTTTTCTAACTCAAGTACATTGAATAAGTACCAGCCCTTAGCTGAATGATAGACATCTTTCTGCAGAGTGACATTGTTTCCTTCCTCTAAAGATAAAGCAAAATAATGCATTGAATGTTACACCAAATACTTTACTAAAGAGTTTTACAAAGATATTTCCTGATGCCATAATGGGAGGACTTCAACTTGTATAACAAGAAAAAATGTGGTTAAAATTCTAAGTTTATTTAGTCAAATGTGTGACCTGATCTGTGAGTCTGTTTCCTCATGTCTATTGTAGGGATTATAATGTATCATTTTAAAGGCAGTTGTTAAGAGCCAATTTTTTTTTTTCTTTTTCTTTTTTTATTGCGTTTTAGGTTTTGGGGTACATGTGAAGAACATGCAAGATTGTTGCATAGGTGCATACGTGGCAGTGTGATTTGCTGCCTTCCTCCCCTTCACCTATATCTGGCGTTTCTCCCCATGCTATCTCTCCCCAACTCCCCACCCCCCACTGTCCCTCCCCTATTTCCCCCAACAGACCCCAGTGTGTAGTGCTCCCCTCCCTGTGTCCATGTGTTCTCATTGTTCAACACCCGCCTATGAGTGAGAACATGCGGTGTTTGATTTTGTGTTCTTGTGTCAGTTTGCTGAGAATGATGGTTTCCAGGTTCATCCATGTCCCTACAAAGGATGTGAAGAGCCAATGTTTTAAATATTTAAATATGCTTATAGAGAATGTGGAGCTTCATGAAAGAGAGAAAACATTTCTTTCTTTGTTTCCTATGCCTATAGCCTACTCATTCATTGAGTTTATGTATATTTTGCACTTACTATTGAATCATACACTGGCTCACTGCAATATCATTATACTTAAAAGAAGAGACACTAGGGGATAATGGTAGAGAGAACAAAAGCAATTTTTAATGTTCAATAAAAACTTTTTTAAAAATTACTGTGTTTCCAAGCCCTATTTTCTAATAGATCACACAGAGACTTTCAGAAATAGATTTATAGCTTCTCAACCACTGCAGCAGATGCAGAAATTTCTACAAAATATTTGGACAATTATTTTAATCTTTGCTGAAACATTTCTAGTGATAGGTGTAGAACCTCCAATTTTATTTATAGATTTAAATAATTTAGTCAATGTCTAATTCTCTGTAATTGCCCAGTTTAAGTCTTATGGACCTTCATAAACAAATTCCAATTCTCCTTTGTCATGAAAATCTTTCAAGGACAATGTTCATGGTCTATAGTGAATATGTTGTTCTTCTCTGCCCACATCCCCTTCTTGAACTGTTTTACCTTTCCTCACTCCCTGTAGCCTTGGTGAGACTCTCTTGGTGGCATGTGATTGGGGTGACCAGAAGTTAACCCTGTGTCCCTTGTATAGTCATGATTCCAGGGGCTAGCACAGGAACAAAGCAAAACCGTTCTTGGCCTTCATGGCTAAATAAGTAATAATCTCCCCTTTTTGCTTAAGATAATCTTATTGGTATTCAGTTGCTTCACTAGCAATGAATGACTTATTAATATACTTTGTCTATATCATGATTTTTCTTTTATTTTCCCACTGTAACAACTCTTTCTCCATCTTCAGTGTTAAGCCTATTTCAGACTCTTTATCATATAGTGTTCTTTCTTTCAAAATCATGCATTTTGTTGTTTTTCTTAAAATGAATTTCCAAGAAATGAGCAAAAATATGCTAATGACCAATGCAGACACTATGTACCAGTAGCCTCCTTGTTCTGATTGCTGTTTTTCTAATAATGAAGCTTAAATTGGCAAAGCTTGGCTGGCACTCCATCACCTAATTTGCTTGCATTGAGTCTGTAAACAGGTAAACTGCTGGGGCATCCTAGTTGACCACCAGGCAGAAGAATGAAGGTGAAGGTAGTGTATTAAAGCTCTAGGGTGCCTTCCTATGAGGTTACCTCCAGTCACTGGTCCCTGTTCTTCTCAAAGCACCCTATTCTCTGCAACTTCTTCTCTCTCCTGGTTATGGCAACTTCTCTTTCCGCTCCTGACTTTGAATTTAGGTGTGGTAGCAGCTATACTGATGCTAACCCATGTTCTTTCGAAGTTCTTCTATATTCAATCTATATCTTTGTTTAATATTTTTTCAACAAATTTTTAAAAAATAATCTTATGGTGTTAGCTCTTATGTTTAAATCTTTAATCCATCTGGAGTTAATTTGTGTATAAGGTGTAACGAAGGGGTCCAATTTCAGCTTTCGGCATTTGACTAGCCAGTTTTCCCAACACTATTTATTAAATAGGGAATCCTTCCCCCATTGCTTGTTTTTGTCAGGTTTGTCAAAGATCAGATGGTTGTACATGTGTTGTAACAACCCTAGAAGAAAACCTAGGCAATACCTTTTAGGACATAGGCATAGGCAAGGACTTCATGACTAAAACACCAAAAGCATTGGCAACAAAAGCCAAAATAGACAAATGGGATCTAATTAAACTAAAGAGCTTCTGCACAGCAAAAGAAACAATCATTAAAGTGAACTGGCAACCAACAAAATGGGAAAAAATTTTTGCAATGTACCCACCTGACAAAGGACTAATATCCAGAATCTAAAAAGAAAAATTAAACAGATTTACAGGAAAAAACAAACAAACCCATTCAAAAGTGGGCAAAGATATGAACAGACACTTTTCAAAAGAAGACATTTATGCAGCCAACAAACATACGAAAAAATGCTCGTCATCATTGGTCATTAGAGAAATGCAAATAAAAACCACATTGAGATACCATCTCACACCAGTTAGAATGGTGATCAATAAAAAGTCTGGAGACAACAGATGCTGGAAAGGATGTGGAAAAATAGGAATGCTTTTACACTGTTGGTGGGTGTATAAATTAGTTCAACCATTGTGGAAGACAGTATGACAATTCCTCAAGGACCTAGAAATAGAAATTCCATTTGATCCAGCAATCCCATTACTGGGTATATACCCACAGGATTGTAAATTGTTCTATTATAAAGACACATGCACATGTATGTTCATTGTGGCACTGTTTACAATAGCAAAGATATGGAACCAACCCTAATTCCCATCAAGGATAGACTGGATAAAGAAAATAGGGCACACATACACCATGGAATACTATGTAGCCATAAAAAAGATGAGTTCATGTCCTTTGCAGGGACATGGATGAAGCTGGATACCATCATTCTCAGTAAACTCACACAAGAACAGAAAACCAAACACCACATGTTCTCACACATAAGTGGGTGTTGAACAATGAGAACACATGGGCACAGGGAGGGGAACATCACACAGTTGGTCCTGTTGGGGGGTTGGGGAGCTAGGGGAGGGATAGCAGGGGGTGGGGGAATTAGAGAGGGATAACAGGAGAAATTCCTAATGTAGATGACAGGGGGATGGATGCAAGCTACCATGGTACGTGTATACCTATGTAAAAATCCTTCACGACCTGCACATGTACCCCAGAACTTAAAGTATCATTTAAAACAAAGAAAAATAAATAAATAAACAAATGGGACTACATCAAACTAAAAATCCTCTACACAGCAAAGGAAACGATCAATAAAATTAAATGGCAGTTTAGAAAACGGGAGAAAATATTTGCAAACCATAAATCTGATAAGAAGTTAACATGCAAAATATATAAGGAAACAAACAAAGAAAAATCTTATATTGATTGTGTTAAGAACAAATACCAGCCCTTTAGCTAAATAATATTGTAGACATCTCTATGCTGAGTGACACTGATCCCTTCCTCTAAAGATAAAGCAAAATATAATTTTATTAAAATTAAGGTAAATAAAATGGTATTTGCTATACAATAAAATAGCATTCAAATATTATTTATCAAAATAATGTTTTGCTAATGTTAGTATAAAATAGTATTTAATAAATATTATTGAATATAGTATTATATATAATATTATAGTGCTAGATAATATTATAAATACAATGTAATATTTGATATGAATTAATACCCCAAGGTTGGTATATCAGCAGTAGGGAACAGTTGCATTAATAGGTACATGTCCATTCCTTAATATTTAATAATATCAGAGTAAGACTAGTTGAAGATGAAAAAATAGGACATAATTTTATGTGCATATAAATAATAAAGATGGTGTTTGCTCACAATAAATACAATACTACCATCTCATCCTCTCAGTGATTCACATCAAACACTGAATCTTTGCATTACAATAGGAGAGAAAAGAAGATCAAAGACTATTACAAAAGGCTAAGAGTTATGGCCCAAGGATTTAGGTGCTGCATAACTTCTTGAAAACCACTTCTCTATTCAAAGTGGAAGGTCTTGAGATCGTTTTGTTAGAAGGCCGTTGTCTTCTTTCAAAAGGTGTGTGATTTTGTATCTGTACGCATGTATATGCCTACATGACACAAAAACTTTTTAGATATGCCACAGAATAGTGAGAATAAAAGTGTGAAGGGGCCGGGCGCGGTGGCTCACGCCTGTAATCCCAGCACTTTAGGAGGCTAAGACAGGTGGATAACAAGGTCAAGGGATCAAGAGATCGAGACCTTCTTGGCCAACACGGTGAAACTTCGTCTCTACTAAAAATACAAAAACATTAGCTGAGCGTGGTGGCACGCTCCTGTAGTCCCAGCTACTCGGGAGCCTGAGGCAGGAGAACGGCTTGAACCCGGGAGGCAGGGGTTCGAATGAGCCGAGATCGTGCCACTGCACTTTGTTGAAAAAAAAAAAAAAAAAAAAAAAAAAAGTGGGATGGAACAGCTCCATTTGCTGCTAGATATCCTAAATAACAAGTTATAAACAGTAGGTTAGACATTTTGGACAGTCATTCCGAATTCTACCATCTCTAGGTAACTATTTTAATTTTAAAATCATTTCTCTTCTGAAGACATTTTCATTCATGTGGATAAGCATTTTTTAGGAGTTAAGAATTATAGTCAATGGTGTACATGTTTATAAATCTCTGAACATAAATTGTCAAATTGCTTTCTAATGAAATTATATCAATGTATATTTCAAACAAACATATACAAATTGCTGGGCTCACACTATAAAGACTTGCACTGTGGGATTAATCTTTAATTGCAAACCTTTTTTCTAACACAGTCAAAATTCTTGGGGGATGAGCAGACAACTGGAAGGCGAGTACCTTGTTTTGTCTAGAAACCCCCTTTGTTTATAATGTCTGCTCTGTTAACTTAATCCAGACCTCACTATTTTACTTTGATCCTTCGCAAAACTCAAGAAGTAGCATTAAGAACTAACACTGGGCTAGGTGCGGTGACTCAGTCATAATCCCAGCACTTTAGGAGGCTAACATGGGAGGATAGCTTGAGCCCAGGAGTTCAAGACCAGCCTGGGCAACATAGCAAGACTCTGTCTCTACAAAACATAAAAAATTAGCCAGGCTTGTAATCTCAGCTACAAGGGATGCTGAGGCAGGAGGATGGGTTGAGCCCAGGTGTTCAAGGTTACAATGAGCTATGATCACATCAGTAAACTCTAGCCTGGGCACCACAGTGAGACTGTCTTTAAAAAAAAAAAAAAAAATGATTAGCCTCAAAGGAACCCCTAGTATGTCAGGAAGATGAGACAGTATCTAATATAAATTATTTTTTTACAAGGTGGAGGAAAGTAATTTATATTCAGAGAGAGATTGTTGAGGTAACATTGGAGATGTTTGTACATTTTGAGTGAGTCAGTTCTAGCTGGGGACCCATTTGTCTCAGGATTACTTGTGACTGAGAAAGAAGAGAATTTTGCCTCTAGGACATTATTTCAAGTTTATTTAAAATTACATGCAAAAGTAGTCACCCACAGATGGTTTCTCCGTAGCCTGCCCAAATTGAACAGATAGTTCCAGAACTGTTCTGAGTGGTGGATAAATGCCCACTTTACAAATCCCCAGCTGTCAGTCTTCAGGGAATAGAGAGAAACAGAATGCAGCTGAGAGAATCTAAACTCATCCTCAACCCTTGGAGGAGGTCGCTTCCCAGGGCAGGATTCAAGTGCATCTGCGTTGCTGCAAGGCAAGTTCTCTACCAAATGAGAGCTCAACCCAGAAGATTTCAAAAACATGGGAACTTTTAAGACCATATTGGACAAACACTTTAAAATGTGTTTTTGATGCTGTTGACATTTAACCATGCTTTTTTTGAAAAAGGTCTCTATTTGGAATCCTGCAACTCTCACAGACCAACCATAGGTCATCATTGCCATAACTACCCCGACCTGCAGTGAACTCCTTTCTGGTGTTTATTATCTGTGTTGCCATTCATTGCCTCTTATTGCTTTGTTGTGGACATTGTTGTTTTTGTAAGCAAGTCTTGAACTCTAGGAAGATTATAAGCATCTTGGGGTTAGGAGACAGATTTGTTATCTCAGTCTATTTGCTTCATGGCTTTAAACAAAGTAAGTTCTAATGTTGCGTATTGAATACTGTACTTGTCACAATTCTCAACATGTGAAACATATCATTTGTGTAGTTTCTTGGGAAAGTAATTTACAAGACCATCTAGAATGTTTATGACTTTGTCAGGGAGTATGGTTTCCTCTCATTAACTACCGAGCGCAGAATACTTAAAGTGGAAATAGTTTTCACTAGAGAAAAAGGAAAAGGAAAACCATGTTGATTCTTCCTGCCAGTTACCACAGACTGTAAGCCTACCGCTTCCAGACAGAGCAAACAAGTCAAAAGTAAAAGTTAGACCTTTAGAACATTTTGAAACTTTTAAAGAAGTAATATTTATTGGAGAGAACCAATGATGTGAGTGTTAGAGGGAAAACTGCTCAAGTTTATCACAATAGAAAAAAAGCTGGCAGTCTTTGGAGCATTTATGATCACTTCTATAAACTGTTTTTAGGTGTAGACTGATCACATATGTTGCTCAGGATGGCCCTGGTTTGTGTTTGATGTCCTAAGACATCATGAATAGCTCCTCCCCAGCCCTTCCACATGCAGCATGTCACAAAGGGGATACTAAATTTTATAACTGCTGCACAGGTTGAAAGTCTTAGTCAAGATCCCTACTTTCAAAGAATGACAGACAGAAAACCAAACACTGCATGTTCTCACTCGTAGGCAGGTGTTGAACAATTAGAACACGTAGACACAGGGAGGGGAGCATCACACACTGCAGTCAGTTGGGGGTGGGGCTAGGGGAGGGACAGCAGGACTGGGAGGAGGGTGGGGAGGGATAATGTGGGAAGAAATACCAGATATAGGTGATGGGGGAATGAAGGCAGCAAACCACCTTGTCATGTATGTACCTATGCAACACTCCTGCGTGATTTGCACATGTACCCCAGAACTTAAAGTACAATTAAAAAAACACTCAAATCAATCAATATAAAGTGATTTTTCCAGATTAGATAATTGTATACCTTGCAAGTTTTGAACCACTCATCAGATATTGGACTTTTTAAATATTTTGCCAGAATTATCAAATAATAAAGGTAAAAATAGGTATTTCTGGTTAGATTGTGAATTAGTTTACTATGGATAAACTTTCAAAATGGATTTTAGTATTTCTTATATTTGCGCTTTGTTCACACGAAGTTAATTAGGATCTGGTGTATTTAAAAGAATATGCCAGAATGTTTTAAAAGAATGTTTATATACTTCAATTAAAAACAATTCTTTAGAGAGAAGATTTAGATCTGATTCTAGCTATTCAAACTGAGGAGAAATAAATGACTTCAACACAGAATGACTGACAAGATGTTTGCAGGATGACTTTATAAGTCCCAAGGGATGACGAACATGTGTGTATTTCATAAGAGTCTTATTACCAAGCAAGTGGCTCTTTGGGTCAAGAGCTTGGTTTTTTTTTGACCAGCCTGATCAACATGGTGAAACCCTGTCTTTAAAAATAAATAAATAAACAAAAGAGCTTGGTTTTTTAAAGTAATATCAAACCCATCTGATACTCTCAGAAGCATGTGCATTTAAGTTCCATCTAACTATGCAAGCTTATGCCAATCAATTTCTAGTTCCCAATTTCCAAGATGTTAGAAGAAAAAATAGTTCTTTACTTGAAAATTCTACCTGAAGTGGGAATTAGTCTTTGAAATAAACAAAACCATCACAAATACTAGTGTGCTCTGGAAGAATTCATTCCTTTCAAGAGCAATATGTTCCCTCTGCTCTGGAGTCAGCAAAACAGAAACTCTGAGCAAGTTGTCCTGAAGTAGTTTATGAAACACAAAATTCATAAGAAAAGGGTATCCAATCCCCCTCTAAAAAAGAGGCTAAACGTGTATTAGTAATAATAACAGTAAATCCATATACTTTATTTCCTTGGGAGTACAGAGTGTCTTACAGGTAGAATCTCAATAAGTCAGTTTCATGCAGTGTTCTGACATGTTATACTCATTTGCTTCTAAAAATTTCTAGAGTCTTGTATAAGACCAATTAAACAATGTTAGTAAATATTTCTACACACACAAACACACAATGGCCAGAGTTTTGCTTAAACATCTTTCTATTGCAATCAGAACTATTCCTTGGTAGAGAAACTCATGTGTATACTTTTAACGACAGGTTTATATTCCTGTTTTACAGACCCAAATGCAGGGGACAATATCAGTCCTACACTTGTACAGAATTTAGAAGGCATGAAATATTTAATATCAAACATGAACTTGGTTGTACTTCCTATTGCAATAGACAAACTTAATTTAAAGCCAGAAGTGTATTTCAATTCCCTTATTTCCTAACACAAAACAAAAGAGGCAGATGGATATTGTCATATAAGAACAAGTTTAACCAAAATGGTCTTAACTGGAAGGTTAATGGTAATAAATTAAATTAAATGTAAACAACCAAATGAAACTGAATGTCCTGCCAGAAGCATCAAAAACATATCTCGGAGTAATAAACTATAATATCTTCAGGAAAGTTCCCAGGAAAATAGTCTTAATTCTCTCAGCAGATACTACGTATATTATAATAAAGGATTTTTTTTTCTAGCATGAAGTTTATGATTTGTAACTGCTAATGAATCAGATTCTTTTTGCCAGGTCCATCCAGTAAATTGTCGTTGTTGCTGCTGCTACTGTTGTTCCTGTTATTTTATGAACATAGCATTGGAGAGAGAAGTTAGAAAACGGATGCTTATGATCAAAACACATTTTAAGGTCAGTTCCCTTCAAGACGGCAAAATGGATTCAAGATCTTCTTCAAAATGAGGGATCGTTTTAGTCTGCTTTGCTGTTGCTATAACAGAATGTCTGAGATTGGGTAGTTTAAAAAGAAGAGACATTTATTTCTTACGAGTTCTAAATGCTGGGAAGTCCAAGTCTAGGGGCTCACATCTGGTGAGGGCCTTCTTGGCTGCAACATCTCATGGAGGAAGGCAGAAGGGAAAGAAAGGACATTAAGAGCAAGAATGCAAAAGGGGGTCAAGTTTGCTTTTATAACAAGCCCACTCTTGCAATAACTAACCCATTCCTGTGAGACCAACATTAATCCATTCATGAGGTCTCTGCCCTCATGCTCTAATCACTTCTTACTAGACACTACTTTCCAACACTGCGTTAGTGTTAAGTTTCTAACACATCAATTATGGCAGAGACATTCAAACCATAGAGGAATCCATTTTTGTAATTATTGCTAATTTTCAAAAGCAAGGGCTATCTACCTTCTCTACAAACAGGATTTATAGACTTTAGACTGAACATGGTGTCATAATGCGGTGATGACAAAATGCTGTTAATATTAGAATCTTTGAGAGAAATTTTAAATATAAAGATTCCTGAGCATCAGCACAAACAAATTGAATCGGAATCTCCTGTGTTGGGGCTCAGGAATCCTTAACTTGTAGAGCCATGTTTGGAAGCTACTGCCTTCAAAGACATAGAAAGGAGGGACTCATCTATTACTTTTCCTCAAGATCTTTACTGAATTTGCAGATACTTGGGGTAGGACAATCATCACGTAGCTTCAAGAGAGAATCATAGTATAAACATCATGAACAGGTGCTTGACCAAGGTTGTTCTCTCCTGACTACATTTACTTGATGCCACTTGTAGTTAAGATGCTTATGCAAAGAGGCTTGTGGGTTTAGGAAACATTTACAGAGAAAAAGGGAAATAACTAATACATAGAAAATACATTATGTGTCAGATACTTATTATTTTATGTGCCTTATGTAATTAAAACCTCTCACCACACATACTAGAATGCATCATTAGTATTAGTCACATTGTATGGATGAGGATTTCAAGGGAAAGAATGAGACATTCAAAGTAGGTCACGAGGCAGGCAAATGGTACAGTTGGGATTCAAACTTAGCTCCAACTCTTAATAGCAGGAAACTCAAAATCTTTTTCATGTCTTTTACTTTTCAATATCTACAATATGAATATACTAGTCAAATATAATGAAACTTCATTTATTAGATACAGTCTGTGGAGAGACAGGCATATCTTTTCTAATACATTGAGAAATTTGAAATATGTGATCACTGGAATAAGGGATCTGCATGATACCACAGTCTCCATCTGATGTAATTTAATTTTAGGAAATGTATGATCAATATGTCAGTGCTCTGATTCTCTCTTATTATGAATTTATCATAGTATTAATAGTTGGATCATTAAAATCTAAAGCCTTGATTTAGCATCTTGTATTTATTATTAGCTTATAGCTTATTTCAAGAAAGCAAAGTGCTTCATTTATTGAAGAAAATCTACAAAACAGTTATTTTTTTAAATTGAAGATTGCAAAATTGTTAAATACATAAATATAGCTGTTGTCTTTATTTGCTTCTTCCATAAATATGATTTTTATGAGATGTTTCATAAACACTTGGGAGTGTAAATTAGTGCAACCATTGTGGAAGACAGTATGGCAATTCCTCAAAGACCTAGAAATAGAAATGCCATTTGAACCAGCAATCTCATTACTGCATATATACCCAAAGGATTATAAATTATTCTATTATAAAGACACATGCACACATTTGTTCACTGTGGCACTGTTTACAGTAGCAAAGACGTGGAACCAATCCAAATGCCCATCAAGGATAGACTGGATAAAGAAAATGTGGCACACATACACTGTGGAATACTATGCAGTCATAAAAAAGGATGGGTTCATGTCCTTTGCAGGGACATGGATGAATCTGGAAACCATCATTCTCAGCAAACTGACACAAGAACAGAAAACCAAACACCACATGTTCTCACTTATAAGTGGGTGTTGAACAATGAGAACACATGGACACAGGGAGGGGAACATCACACACTGGGGTCTGTTGAGGAGTAGGGGACTGGGGAAGGATCGCAGAGGGTGGGGAGATTGGGGAGGGATAACATTAGGAGAAATACCTAATGTAGGTGACTAGGGGATGGAAGCAGCAAACCACCATGGCATCTGTATTCCTATGTAACAGTCCTGCAAGATCTGCACATGTACCCCAGAACTTAAAGTATAAAAATTAAAAAAAGTTATTCTGGAATTTGAAGCAAAGCACTATATGTAAAGTTACAAGCAAGTGGAGGGCAATATGTTTTAATACTTTAGTACTCAGCCATTTGTGAACCAACTTCAATGGTCATTGCCATCTTGGCATTACACAGAAAAGGAAATTGTTTCTATCCATACTGGACCTTTACTTTCCCCATTCATTTATTCAACAACATCTGTTTGTTGCTGTTAATTTAACATTAAACCAGTAGCTTTTGGTTTACTTGGAAAAAGCCTGAAGGTCAACTTTACACATTGGATTTCTATAAATTCTGTGAAAAGAAAAATTAGATCCCATTTATTTTAAGCTTGAGCTCATCAATCATAGGGTCTGGCATGAAACTAAGGCTGTTCTAATACTTGATAAATGAATGAGCAAGTGTGCTGGGAGTTCTTCTGTGAATGGTGTTTTTTTCTATTCATTCTATATATTCCACTCTTCACCAATTCCCAAACAAGAGATGTTACTTTCCCCTTTCGATGAGTCAATGCAATGAGATATCACTTCATAAAATAACCCTGAAGACAAATTAGAACGTTCTTTCTTTTAAAATATGGCTATAACAGTCAGAAAAAAAGGCAGTCTGAAAAGTCGTAGGCTCTTCAGATGAAAATGATAACAAGATAATATTCTCATGTTATCTTATGAGGTAAAGGGGAAAATGAAAATGAAAATAAGATAATATTCTCATTTTATCTTATGAGATCTTATGAAATAACTGATCTTATGAAATTTCCCAGTGGGGACATATCACATCATAAGATGCAGATGTGTTTTCAGTTGTTGTTTTGTTTTTTGACATGTGCATAAGACACACATGCACCAAATAAAGTAAACACAAGTGCCCTTTCTACAGAGAGAACACTTGGCTTTGTGGAAAGTTAGAAGGCCACACAATGCCTCAGAAAATGCATAAAATAAACTAAAATTAAGCACTAAATTCAACACTAAAACCCCTTCATCTCAAATGCAAGTAAGTTACCATTTCAGTTAGCATGCAACTCTAATAATATATGCCTAAGCTTTCCAAAAACCCACAATCTTGCAAAAAAGTGATCCCATGACATGCAAATATCTGAGTTAGCGGCTCTGCTTCAATGAAGAGAAAGCAAAAAGGAAAAGGCAGCTAACATTCACTGAGCACTTAACATATTCCAGGTACTATGAAAGGTACTTTATTTGGGTCATCTCCTTGTCTTTAAACATGAAGGAGCAAATGGCTAGGTGAGAACAAATAGTATTCTATATTTCAATAAACAATATTTTTTCATAATTATTACTGGTCTCTGGTATTACCTATCCACCAGTCTAGAAAAATATGTAACTAAAACAAAACAAAAGAGTAAAATACATTTTTCCTAACTTGCTGATAGAAGGTTGATCATTGGAACTGTAAATGCATTGAAAAGCCTTCTGCCTAATTTAAAAGATAGATTTCTTTTGATAGTCAAACTGCCATCTCTTATGCTCATATCAAAATAAATTGGGATGAAAATATTAATTTTCATTTCTGTTGTTCTTTGTTTTTGTATCAAAAATAATGTTGTCTCCTGTTCTCTCAATTTCAAATTTGAAAATCAGAGGGCACAGATACGAGGATACATACAGATGCTAGTCCAGCTCTGTATGTATATTATACCTTATATAATTTTACACTATTAAAACATGATCATTGACCTTGGACAAGCTACCTAACAGCTCCAAGTTGAAATTTTCTCATCTTTAAATAGGACTTTCTGCAATATGTACTGTATAGAGTTGCTGAAAATATTCAATTATATAATTCACATTAATTATTTAGCATGTGGTAAATTCTAATGAATATAGGCTATTTCTCCTAGTTTGTACAATACCTACCCAAACGGTGATATCTGGGAAAGAAATTTAATGGTGGTCACAGCTTACCAAAGTGATTTTCTATCCTACCAAGCTCCTATCCTGTATTCACTGAGAAGTGTCTGATCACTGAGGGTGCATAGTTCAGGCCTAAGGAATAACTCTCACAATATACACAAACACATCCATATGCAACCAACCACATGAGAAAATATATCATTAAAATGCCTGTACTTTGGATTTTTTCCCACTAAAATATAATATTAAGTATATTTATTAACACATTTAAGTAAAACATGTAGTAAAAACAACATGAATAATGACATAAACTTATTAAAAGATAATTTAATAATTTAGATATGTAGGCTACTGATTTGTACACCCCCCTCAATTTCTAGAAACTAAACATATAGGAGAAGATATTATGCTTTGGGGCATGTCTGGATTTCAAAATGAGTCTTAAGATCTCTTTTAATATCTTTCCTCAGGGAACAAAACATTTTATTTTAATAAAATATTTATTAAAATTGCTGGATTATTATATATCAGGGAAGACAAAACACATACGTTGCAAACTTCTTTGCAATAAGATTAATGAGAAGTATTGTGCTGGTAAAAATAAAAGATTTTATTATGCCAAAATCCCATTTGTAAACTGGTTTTTAATTTAAATGTAACTTCTTGCACCAAAGTATTCTCTTACAAGCAGATGTAACACGTGCTCTTTACACTGGGCATTGAAATGTCTATAGTGTTAAGAGTCTTGAACTACCTCTTCTCTCTCTTTTTCTCATTCATAAATTCCTGATGTATGCAATGATCTGTTTCATCAAGTCTATAACCAGAAGCTTATGCTTGAGGTGAGACCTTTTAGGAAGTGTCTGTCTGAAGCTAGCTATACAGCTTGTTGCAATGGTTAATTTTTGTGTCAATTTTACTGGACCATGGGGTGCCCAGATAGTTGGTCAAATGTTATTCTGGACATCTGTGTGGGGGAGTTTTTGAATAAGATTAAAACATCCCTTTTCAGCCTTTTGGCTAAATCAAGTGAATAAGATTAAAACATTTAATCTGGTAAACTTTGAGTAAAGTAGATTGTCCTTGTTAATGTAGGTGGGCTTCATTCAATCAGTCGAAGGCGTGAAGGGAACAAAATCAACAGTTTCTTCAAAGCAAGATAGAACTGTATAGCAGACTGCCTTTGAACTGAAACTGTACCACTGTCTTTCCTGAGTCTCCTCTGCCAGTTCACCCTGCAGATTTTGGACTTACTAGCCTTGTGTGACATGAGCCAAGTCCTTATAATAAAACTCTTTGTGTGTGTGTGTGTGTGACCCAATCTCTTTTGCCTCCAACACACGCCCTATGAGTACTGCCTTACTGGAGAACTGTGACTATCATACTCAGTTCATATACAATGGAGAGGTAATTTTTACTGTCACTTTATAATAACTGATTAATGCTGTCAGCTGTGAATTTTAGTGAATTAAAACACTTATCAAGGGAAGCAAATATGAGAGATTTGGGTATGAAATAGTTTTGGTATAAGTACAAAGGAAATACAAATTGTCACTGTTTGAGATATTTTTAACACACCAAAAATTGCACAGAAACAATTAATAAAGATTGAAACAAAAGAGGAAATTGACTTAGTTTTGAGGTGACAGGGTAGGGAGTCAGGGGGAAACATGCAGGATGTGACCCTAAAATTTTCTTTGGATCATGTCAGTGGGAGAAATACCATGTCACTGATGTAGATGGAGAAAGGTTTAGAGTCAAGTACGTATTTTCAGTGATCATGACAAATCTGAGGAAATTGTTTAAAAGAACTTTTTAGAATTACTTCTGGAACTTCCTTGTAAAAAAAAAAAAAAATCAAAGACAGTAAGAAGAAAATACCAGTAAACAAAGGGAGCATTGAAACCATCAGATCAGATTAAATGTGTGCAGAATAAATGTAGAGAAAAAATAAGGTTAAAAACTACTGCTTGAGGAATTATTTCAATCCAGTGGGAAGAGAAGAAAGAGAAGCTAGTAAAATAAATAAAATAAACATTCAGAATGTAAGAAAAGAATTAGGGATACTCTAATGTAGCCAGAAGTTTATATCCCAGACCTTAGAAAATAGTTTTTATCTTCTCAGATTTTTCTGAAGTTAATATAAACAAATACATTTTCTGTCTCTTCTTCCTTTAATTACATTGTTATCTATTGGTCAAAGCAATATGAACCAATTCTAGTAGAAATTATGTTGAAAGTTCCAATAAAATAGGATTTTCTTTGGAGTCATCCAAGAAGTAGATTCTCTGAGCAGAGATTTACACTTAGGTATGGTACTGATACAGATTGCTTGCAATAAGTTTGGCAATGACAAATTGCCTACTATAGTAATAGCTTCATTATGTAGTATTATTACCCAGAAAATTAATTTTAATTGAAAACAATTTATCTGAGTGGTAAAAGTAAAAAGATTCTCCCAGCAGAGTTTATACTTGCTCTGTCTACTTAACAGTGATTATTTTCATAACTTTCTTTTGACCCAAGGCTTTCTATGCTCTATATTTTCCTCATGCATATAAAATTATTTCCACTGAAGGAACACAGCATTTCTCTGCATTTAATCTACATTTATAACCAAATTACCATCTGACGCTTATATATCTGCATCTCATTTGGGAAAAAGAAACTTGTACTTGCAAGAAAATGTATTGGCAATAAAAAGATGTGATTTAAATTTACACAAACACATGCAAAAATTCAGGATAAAGTCATCTCCTGATAGCTTCTCCCATTTACAATATTTGTTCAAGGAATGAAAGCTACTTATTCCTTCTTAAAAACAATTTTCCTCCATTATGATTTGAAATTGTCAAATAGGAGGAATGGTCAAATCTCAAATCAAAAATTCTTTCTGAACTGTACCATTTCCCCCTGATTAAGTATTTAATCCTCCCCTAAAGGTCTCTCTAAAGTTGAGGTCCTGACAGTCTCCTTCTTGGTGTATCTTCCAGATGGAAATGCATTGTTAAATCTTTCATGTAATAAGAACACAGTTGGAATCACATATTTGATTCATTGCTGCAATTTACAACTAGAATCTAGGAGCTGCCATTGAAAACTGAGATAGTTACTCATGGTAATTTAAGAATTATAACTATTCTGGATGTTTCCTACTACCTTCGTATTTGTAGAAAACAGGAAATATCCATTTTGAAAAGATTCCATACAAATATGTGTTTAATATATGTCACTATGGACATATAGATGCACAAATTTATACTGTCTTTAGTCATTAATTATTTTTTACTTTTATTTTTAGACAGGCTTCTCTCTGTCTTCCAGGCTGGAGTGCAGAAGTGTAATCTCAGCTCATTGCAACCTCCACCTTCTGGATTCAAGGGATTCTCCTTGCCTCAGCCTCCTGAGTGGCTGGAATTACAGGTGCCCGGCTAATTTTCATATTTTTGTAGAGATGGGGTTTCACCATGTTGGCTAGTCTGGTCTTGAACTTCTGACCTCAGATTTTTTTTTTTTTACTTTAAGTTCTAGGATACATGTGCAGAATGTGCAGGTTTGTTACATAGGCGTACATAAGCCATGATGGTTTGCTGCACCCATCAACCCATCATCTAAGTTTTAAGCCCAGCATGCATTAGGCATTTGTCCTAATGCTTTCCCTCCTCTTGCCCCCCACCCCACAACAGGCCCTGGTGTGTGATGTTTTCTTCCCTGTGTCCATGTGTTCTCATTGTTCAACTCCCACTTATGAGTGAGAACATGTGGTGTTTGTTTTCTGTTCCTGTGTTAGTTTGCTGAAATGATTTCCAGCATCATCCATGTCCTTCTGAAGGACAAAAACTTGTTCTTTTTTATGGCTGCATAGTATTTCATGGTGTACATGTGCCACATTTCTTTATCCAGTCTATTATTTATGGGCATTTGGGTTGGTTTGGTTTTGAAAGTGCAATCCTTCTCAATAATCCTCACTTTTTCCACTTTCTGAATGAAGCTCAAACAGCAGGTTGGCATTTAAGACATCCTGCTATCTGGAACAAAACCCCCAATTTTACCACAATCCATATCCTATAGATTAATTTCATTATTATTATTATTAATCTGTTTTTAAGCCTACCTTGAATATATGAGCCTCATAGAATTAGAAGATGTGATGGCAATTCTCTGGGAAAACTGTCCTGTAGATCAAATAATACCCCAATTTCAAGATCACCCTGATTCCATCAATTACTTCCTTTTTCCATCAACAGTCTTTGTCTATGTGTTTCTTTCATTGGATTGAAGATATTTACATTTCTCATTTACATCAATATGTTATACTCATTTTTTTTTCTAGAAACAGAGTCTAGCTCTGTTACCCAGGCTGGAGTGCAGTGAAATTTTTTCTGTATTAACCGAGAGCTAGATAAGAGCAGTCAAAACAGTCAATTACGTGGATATTTTATGTGCATATTATCAAATAAAATAATATTTTAAAAAATAGCATATTTGATATCACATATACATGCATTAAGCCAGGATAACTTTAGGAAAATTTTATTTCAGGTTTTTAAATTAGATACCAGTTATCATCACTCTTTATCTCATTTAGCTGAAGAAAATGCACATGAGTCATAGGAATCTCTCCTCCCTATTACAGGGGAAGCAAGCAAGAAACAAATTTTGTTCTTGTGAAAGACTTAATTGGGGAAAGAACAGAGGATGGAAAGCCCTAATCTGACCTTCAAACAAAACAGTCCTTTGAAAATAATGAAGTAAGTAATTTCCTCCCCTCTATTGGCAATGCCATCTCAATCTCTAAGAATTTCCTATTCACTCCTTGACCTTTCAAATGAGGTCGTCACCAAAGGAAATGTCTTACTTCAAGAGTAACAGCAGACTCTAGAGATCTTAAACAGTTTGAGAATATAGACCTTGTTAGATCCTGTTCTCTTGAAGGGGAAGAGTAAGCAAGAGTTATTTGCCAAAGAAATAACTTTTCAATGAATGTCAAAGCACTTGTGTGTGTTCTGAAAGTATAAAACTGGACTCTACATAAATTCTAACATTTCAGTATATTTTAAATTGCCTATATATTGAAATAAGACTTCAGCTACAGAAGATTGTCATTTATTGATAAGGTTGTATCTAATTTAGGGACTTAGTCTATAAAAAAAAGAAATGTTGAGCTGAAAAAAATATAAACTTTTCTCAAATAAAATATGTACATTTGATTGACTATATGATTTCACCTTATTCAAAGGACAATGATTTTCTACAAATCTATATGTGTTTGTAATTTATATGAAAGTTTTAGAAAAAATACATATAAGATAATTTATAGTGATCATATATAAGTAGCTATAGTGTTAAAATATCTATGATATTATTTTACTATTTAAAAGAGTTTGTATCTGATTTATGGTGTCCAAGACTTAAGAAGATAATTCAGTGAATTATATTTACCTTGTAAAGAACAGCAAAAAAAGATTAATATAGAAATAAATGATGAAATATAAGATATTGTAGGCATGAAAAATAACAGTTGTGAAGGTTTAAATTAAGAAATCGAGGAAATGGTCATTGTTTTTTAAATTGTATCAGCTTTCTTTGTCTTAATATAAACCAGAACTGTTCTAAACACGATTCTTATATAGTTGGTTATTATTTTAAAATGGCAAATATTGAATGTGTTAATAAACCTTTCTGAAGCCATCTTAGGTCATAGCTCCTCAGAAGTAGAATCTGAACTCGGGATTTGAGAGTAAGTGATTCAATAAAGAAGTCCTGCCAAAAGAAACCAAAAAGAAACCACTCAGAAAGTGTACAAAACACAACTGGAAAAAATAAGTCAAGCAAGGTTATGATTTCAGGTGAAATACCAGCCTTAGCCTGACTGAATGGGGAGCTCTGGAGGGTAAATTGTACTTCATAGTTCATCAGCCATCTTAGTAAAATAATTACATAATTTGTCTTTTTGATTTTCTTAATAGTCTTATGCAGAAAAAAAAAGTTTTATAATGTATAAGAACACTAAACTAAGTACTGGAAACATTTGTATGTAGTTTTTCATCTCCCATATTTTTCCAGGCGATATCAGTAGAATACTACCTAAAAAGTTTTCCAAGCCATATCAAACACAATCAATATGTTTGTGTAATCAAAGCACAAAAAATCAAATTTCTGGTATTTAATATACAAAGTTTATACAATTTATAATTTGATAAATGTTACATACATATTCTTTCTCTGAATGTATTACATAATTACATGAGTTATATTGAATCGTATGCTATAATATTTTGTTTAAGAATAGTGTCCTCTTCAAAATAGATTTGAAAATACTTAAAGCTTGATTTAGCTCAACTGAATAAACGAAAATCTTAGACATGTAATTGTTGCTAGATCCAATGAGAAAAACTATCCAATATGATACTTTTGCCTGCTGTTATTCTTCTCTATTTATCTTTATTGATATTCTAGAGTTATTTAGAATGGATTACAGTCGAAATATGAGAAGTCCTGGGAAAAAACTTACTGGCAGCCACCTAACCACTTTTTTATATTCTACCTGAAACTGACTTTAAGGAAGAACAATCAGAGTGCACACTTTAATTAGAGGTGAAAGAACAAAGTGAGTTTAACTTCATGATATTCAAGACTTTTTTTTAGTTTAATCTTTATTACATGACCTTGAAAAAGTGACTTTATGCTGGGTGCAGTGGCTCAGGCCTATAATCCCAACACTTTAGGAGGCCCAGGCAGGTGGCTCCCCTGAGGTCAGGAGTTCAAGACCAACCTGGAAAAATGGTGAACCTCTTTCTCTACTGAAAATGAAAAATTAGCTGGGCCTGGTGGCATGTGCCTGTAATCCCAACCACTTGGGAGGCTGAGGCAGAAGGATTACTTGAACATGAGAGGCAGAGATTGCAGTGAGCTAAGATCACAGCACTGCACTGCACTCCAGCCTGGGCAACAGAGCGAGACTGTATCTCAAAAAAAAAATTTTTAAGTGAATTTATCCTTCTGAGAGTTAAAGTAATGTCTTTATTTTTATTGATAATTAATGATGTGTATCTGTGATAAATTTTGATTAATAAGAATTTTTATCTGTGACTTCATAAAGAGTTAACAGATGAATATGAAAGAATATGATTGTCTTAGTGTGTGAATCTTATGTGGTAGGCACACTTAGTAAATATTAGATCCTCTCAGTTATTTTTTTCTTTGTAACTCAGAGCCCACATTAGGTGGAAATAGCAATACTAAATTACACTAAGGAGACTAAAGATAGGACTAAAGGAGTTAAAGATATGAACTTCAGTATCTTGCAGGAGAAAAGATTTTAATTTATGCTGACATGTAAAAAGCTGATCTGGTATATTTTATTCCACAAGTGTATTTGAATTTTAAAAGATAAATGTTTAAATAAATGTCATTACATATGTTTATCCAACATGTTCAAGGACAGAGTAGAACTTTACATAGAAGAGGAGTTTTCCCAAGGTGACAAAGGGTGTGTGCCACGCTGAGGGCTGCAGGGACGGTAGTGTAGAAGGGCCAAAGAGTGGCAAGAGTGCTTAACATTTGGGCGGCTGACACATAAACTGTAAATGGGATGTGAGGCAAGAAAAGCAAAGGCTAGGCTTTGAACGTGAGAGCAAAACTTCAAAAATCTTGTATGAAACAAAATGATAATGAATAATGGTTGACATATGGATTTCAAATGATAATCCAAGACACTATTTCTTTTCTTTTCTTTTTTTTTTTGGGTGGGGTATTAATTGTCTGACTCAGAGTCAATTTTATTTCACTCTTTTAAAAAATATATAGATAGATACACACACACATATATACATATATATACACATATATATACATTTTATTGCACTTTAGGTTCTGGGGTACATGTGCAAAACATGCAGGATTGTTGCATAAGTACCTACATGGCAAGGTGGTTTGCTGTCTCCATCCCCCTGTCACCAATATCTGACATTTCTCCCCATGTTATCCCTCGCCAACCTCCTTAACCCCTGCTGTCCCTTCTCTATTCCCCCACCAACAGACTCTAGTGTGTGATACTCCCCTCCCTGTGTCCATGTGTTCTCATTGCTCAACACCTGTCTGTGAGTGAGAACATGTGGGGTTTGATTTTCTGTTCTTGTGTCAGTTTGCTGAGAATGATGGTTTCCAGATTCATCCATGTACGACACAAACTCATTGTGTTTTATAGCTGCATAGTATTCCACGGTGTATATGTGCCACATTTTCCTTGTCCAGTCTATCATCAGTGGGCATTTGGATCAGTTCCAGGTCTTTGCTATTGTAAACTCCAAGTCACTATTTATTGGCATATCACATTCAGTCTAAGAATGGGAGTGAGATTATAGGAGTAGGAGATGCACCATAATCACATGAAAATAAAGAACTATATTGAGGAATAAAATGAGAAATTAATTTGAGTAGTATGAAACTTCAGAGATTTGTAATTATGACAATTATAGAAGGTAAATAAATCATCACCCTTAATGATAAATGAAGAAACTAAATTCAGATGGTCAAGATAATTTTCCCAGGATTATGTAACTGACAAGTGAGAGAATGGGAAATTTAGCTATCTAAGCTTTGTTTTTCCAAAATGCTCTACTTTAGAAACAAATTTTTAGGCAGAAGTGGTAAGTCATTTGAATATTTAAAATAGTGAAAAGCTACAGTCATGCAGACACACACATACACACACACACATACACACATTCCACAACTAGGAGGGTAGAGATATTTTGGCATTTGAAATTAGCATAGTAAAAAATGATAAAGGTCCAAAATAGTGTAGAATTATTTTCCTTTACTATCAGAGGCTAAATTGATCTTGAAAACATAACTTTCTTTGATAATGAAGTATTATCATTATTAAGTGTTTATAAGGTATATGTGAGTAAATCACATAGTTACGTTTAAAGATAACTCATGAATGTGAAAACATATGGAGGGGCAAATAAGCCAATGCTTTAAAGTTTTAATATATTTTTAAGTGGATGAAGCAAGCAATTTATTTTGATATAATCAGTGGTGAAAGCAATGCCATCAAGCATTAGTGAAGGCTTTTAACTAGAATCATGTGCTATGTAAAGCTGTTGGACAGAGTTTAAAGGATCAGAATGTTGGAGAATATAAAAAAATGGCAAATGCCCAGTTGCTTTTGTAAGGGATTTTAAATTAAAGCAGCAACCTTTTAAAGCATCACACAGTGGGCAGAATGAAAATGAAAGCTAATTAACCTGAATTATTTTTTAGTTGTACAGCTTTGCAATAATCTTCCATGGAGTTCATGACCAGAGGATTACTAGACCTTGAGAAGTATTTGAAGAATGGGTCAAGGTGGGAGCCAAGGCAACCATCTGAAACAGCTGGCCTGCCTGGGCATGTCTGAGCCAGATGTCCACTTCTGGTCTAGAGTTAGAATGATGTATAAAATTAGGTACTGGGAGCAATTTATCTATGTTAAGAAGATGTGTATATATGATTGTATGTATATATGTGTGCTATAAGAACAGGAAATAATATCTTAATTGTAATAGAAGATACTATGACAGCATGTTTCAAAAGCATTAAAATTCATATCATTTTACACATTATTTCAATTCTTACTAATTTATATTAAAGATATTATTAGAGAGAACGTATTTATTACTATACTGTTTATTGTCATTTTATTGATAATAACAAAGCATTCCAATAATTTTAATTGTTAGTAGTAGAGGAATGGTGAAACAGTTCACGGAATATTTATGAAATAGAACATGTACAGCCATGAGAAGTCATGCAATAGAAGAATATTTAATTACACAGGTGTAGAGTAAAACTAAAAATTAGTATAAATAATCACATCTACAAATTGATAGTACAAAGTATATTTAAGTAATATATATGCAAATTATATATGTATTCATAAAGAGACAAGTAAGAAATACTCAAAATATTTTAGATTATATTATATAAATGGAGTTCTATGTACTTTTTTGTTTACTTTATGCTATTAGAAATTTACTCATTTTTATAAAATAAAATTGTTTTTCATTTTACTAAAAATACTGTTTTGAGATATCAACAGTTGGGGAAAATGTGTTAGCAATGAATTCAAAGAAAAGTAGCATAAACATAAGAAATACATTTTTACTGCAGCCTGAAACTAAGCCCTTAACCTCCTTAATTGAGGCATGTCAACCATCTCATTACATTTCCTTAGGTTGCAAAATATGTTAAGTATACCTCTCTTTTCCTCTTGTGCTTTTATGAAAATGTTCTCTTTGGTATTCTTTTATGATGTATCAATTTTTAAAAATAAAGTTGTGTATCCACCAACACATTTTCATACATTGGCACATGGTATTTCTAACTTTAAAGCCAAAGTGGACACAGACTAGGACCTGCCCAGGCAGGAAATCTGAGTCTCACAGGGTGGTTTCAACCTCTATTACCATCTAAGAATCTTTTGGAATGATCTCTATCAGCAATATATCATTGTATATATTTTACCATGCCCACGCTAACACCAGAAATCATCTTTAAAATATTTTAAATGCATACAATACTTATTAAAATATTTTTGAAAAATAAAAATGTTATATATAATAAATATTCTATAATATAAAGATATATACTGCTACTACTTTGTGGAAGAAAAGTACAATAAGGAAAGCAACCCGAAATGCTGACAACATTGGTTTTAAGAGTGCATAAGTATATGTGTGAAGAAAAAAAGAAGAGAGAGAGAGAGAGAGAGCAGGCAGGAGAAACAGGGAGAAGGAGGGAGGAAGAGGAAGAGAAGTAACAGAGAAGAAAGAGAAAGATCTCTCTTTTGCTGGTTGATAATTTAATTAACCACTTTTAGGAATATATTATACATTCAGTTGAACAAATAGAATGACAGACACTAAAATATATTCACTGGAACATAATATCTAATATACTCTAATTCCAGTTTCCTAGCTGATAGTTCTAGAAGTCCTACAGAGAGAAGATGAAAGGAAAGAGAAAAACCTTCTCATGACTGCTTTCCAGTCACTTAAGAGTGACAGTGTTAAAGCCAAATAGGGTCCTTCAGTGCTTTCCACTTTCCACCTCTTTTCAAGCATGTGTGTGAGAGCCAGGGACACCCTAAGGGAGGAGAGAATGGTGACACTGCCCTTCTCCTTCTTCCTCTAGAATTTCTGATTATAGTAAATGGCTTCATTCAAGTTAACCTTGCATTAGATGTATTTTAAAATATATAAACTTGATAATGTAAATATATATGAAAACAAAATAATTTACTCCCATAGTTTATGGCATAATGATGCTAAATGAGTTAATATTTACTTTATGAAAGAAAATAATTGTAGAGAATTTATTCTTAATATTATACTAAACATTTACTGATTAATAATTCAGAGAGTTTTCATTTAATGAAGTGTCTCATACACCTGTATATATATGTGTACCTGTGTATACGGAGATCTATAAAATTTAAGTTATACACACACATGTACCGATGCCTATGAAGGATACTTATATCACGGCTTTGCATTTAAAATAAAAATCAAGCTGCCATTTCAATTTGAATATACAAGATGAACATTTCGTTGAATGTTAGTGGACTTTGATATTTAAACCCATTTAAACTGAAGCATTACTAAGGCTTGGCCCACAGTCCTATACTGGACAAGAAAACAAAACTGCCATTTTGACATAGTGTATTGATCATTTGAACTTGACTCTTAAAAGTAATTATAAGTTTTATCTGAAAGAATATTTCCACCTAAATCACCTTTCTAAACATCTAAAGAATGCATCAAGCATAAAGATTAGTCTACCTAGTTGAAGTACGGAGAAGGAATTGTAGCGAATAGAGAGGTTAGCGGGGAGGTTAATTAATAGGTTATCACATCACTACAAGTCAGAGGATAAGTCTAGCTTGCAGTAGGATGTTGGCATCAGAGAAGGAGACAAATAGATTCAAGAGGAATTGGCAGATAAATGTCTCAGAATATATTGAGGAGTGTAAATGAGGATAATTTATGGACAGTCGAAATTCTGGCCTGAATAAGTGGATAGGTGTTGGTGCCACATAACAAGTGGGATCATTAAGGGATACAGGAGAATTAGGTTTAAGAGTGAAGATAGGCCGGGCGCGGTGGCTCAAGCCTGTAATCCCAGCACTTTGGGAGGCCGAGGCGGGTGGATCACGAGGTCAATAGATCGAGACCATCCTGGTCAACATGGTGAAACCCCGTCTCTACTAATACAAAAAATTAGCTGGGCACGGTGGCGCGTGCCTGTAATCCCAGCTACTCAGGAGGCTGAGGCAGGAGAATTGCCTGAACCCAGGAGGCGGAGATTGCGGTGAGCCGAGATCGCGCCATTGCGCTCCAGCCTGGGTATCAAGAGTGAAACTCCGTCTAAAAAAAAAAAAAAAAAAAAAAAAAAAAAAAAGAGTGAAGATAATTATGGTATTGGTTAGGTTGAATAGGTTGAATTGAACCAGTCTTGGACACGGAAGTGAATGTGTGAAGGCAATTGGGTGTATCAAGCTGGAGATCAGACACCATGTTCTGACGCTGTAGATACTGATGAAAAAGTCACTGTTAGTAGAATGCTCTCATGCTTTCTACTAACAGAGACAAGAACTGAAGTCATTTACAGGGAGACGGAGGAGGGAGAGAACTTCAAGTGTAGACTCTGAGGATCATTAAGTTGAAAATAGTTATTGCATAATGTGGATGGACACATTATCTAGAGTAACAGTGTGCTGAGAGTAATTGCAAACCCTCAACCTCAATCCAGAGGTTGAATGAAGCTGAAAATATTTTGTCGGAGGCTGGCCTCCATTACCAGAGAACATAGAGAGCCACATTAATTAGTGTGCATTTTTGAAATTCTAAGAGTCCTTCTTGGTTGAGCAGTTAAAAAAAAAACATTGTTCACTGAAACTCTAATAGAAGATATGGATTTATACCTGAATAATCTCCATATGGATTTATACATGAATTGCACCTTTCCTAAAAAATATAATAGCCTTTGTGTTTGTGTGTGAAAGTAATGCATAAAATTCCTGGACTTAAGACAAACTAACAAAAAAGAAGTAATACAATCTGGGATATCAAAAGCTGATACATATTTGTATGTGGATAAGTGCAGAGTATTAGGAGTTAGAAGTAGAGGAGGCATATCAGCATCTGTGCAAAGGGACTTCCAGTCATAACAGTTGAAGGAAAGTTTGGAGGAAAACTTTGCAGCTCTATTTCTG
Source organism: Aotus nancymaae (assembly GCF_030222135.1). Taxonomy (NCBI): domain Eukaryota; kingdom Metazoa; phylum Chordata; class Mammalia; order Primates; family Aotidae; genus Aotus; species Aotus nancymaae. The sequence continues at coordinate 31,427,521 of NW_026988435.1, forward strand.
TCTCTTGATATTATCTTGAGAGGATAATTGCCCTTCCATGCATTATAGAAATCCTAAGCAAGAGGCCAGGTTGCTCAATGATACTGAGTAAAAACTAGGGCAGCATAATAACATTAATGTATTAATATAGTTAAGAATTGATACCAACCACACCAGAATAACAAGTTTTCCTTCTGTGAGTTTCCCTTTCCATCCCATTATCCTTTCAATCTCAAAGATAATGGGGGGGGAGGGGAAGCTAAGAAGACAGTCTCCTCTCTCAGGCTGGTTCCAGGGAGGAAAAAATTTGATATTTGTATGTAGGGGATCCTCTCTGATACACTATCTGGAAAAGAGTAAGAAAGCTGAGCTAGGTATAAAGATAAAATGAACAGCATTGCAGTTGCCACAGTAATGTCAGCCAGTCCCAAAAGGAATACTAGAGCCCTTTAGAAATAACACTAATTAAGACCAGGGAGCCAGGCCTTTGAATGCAGCAACAGTCGATTGTTGGATGCCAATCACTGGACACAGAGAGAGATGGGACAGTTCCCTTAGGTTGAGAACAATTTCTGACAAGGGATGTGGGCAACACTGCCAGTAGCTAAGAAAATAAGGGCCCCAAACAGCACCCCATAGTAATCACTACATTTTCTTTCAGGTTACTCTTTTCTTTAAAAGAAATGTAAGGTGAGTATTGTCCATCTACCCAAAAGAATCTACACATTCATTACAATCCCTGTGAAAACGCAAATGACATTCCTTACAGAAATATAGCACATATACACCATGGACTACTATGCAACCATAAAATGGAAGAGTTCATGTCCTTTGCAGGGACATGGATGAAGGTGGAAACCATCATTCTTAGCAAACTAACACAGCAACAGAAAACGAAACACTGCATGATCTCACTTATAATTGGGAATTGAACAATGAGAACATATGGACACAAGGAGGGGAATCTCACACATCAGGGCCTGTTTGGAAGTGGGAGGCCAGGGGAGAGATAGCATTAGGAGAAATACGTAATGTAGATGATGGGTTGATGGGTGCAGTAAACCATCGTGGCACCTGTATACCTATGTAACAAACCTGCACGTTCTGCACATTTATCCCAAAACTTAAAGTATAATAATAATAATAAAGAAAAGGTGGTTACAGGAAAGAAAAAAAATACAGCCTCTATTAAGTTCCAGGAAGTCATGGAGGTGTGATAGGGATACACGTGGAAAGGGGCCAAACAGAATGCAGTTGCTACATTGGGGAGAACTAAGAAAGGAAAAACATTATTTGGATTCTTCCCAAATGATGAGGACTTTTATATATACCAGAAAGATGCCTCACCAACAGCCAAGAGACAAGGGAGAAATGATTCTGCTTACAGCTTCACGTAAAACATACAAAATTTTTTTGAAAACAAAAGCTATTCAACATCAGTGGATAACTTGCCAAGGACCTACAAATGGTCACATCAGATTCTTTACTCTCACGATCTTTTCCAGGGACAATTATTAAAATTTTTATTAAAGACAGTTCTACACAACAAAATTCAGAGATGATTGTAAAAATGTATATTCTTGACTCAGCTTTTGGAAGTAGGTTGGATGTGGATTACTCTAACCATGTAGATACAATGTGTACCTTTTTATTATTTGGTCAACTTATTTTTCTAATTGTTTGTTGCCAGTATATGTAAATTAATTAATTTTTATATTTCCTTTTATAAATTCACTTATTAATGTTAATAATTTTAAAATATCTTATTTGACCAAGCAAATGATTATGTTTTCTTGAGAAAATGTGATTATTTAGCTAATGCAAAATCTTATAATTACATTTGCCTTCTTTCTTTTGTGCTGAATTGCTTCAATTTCCCCTCACGTAGGCATGGGACTGCAAAATTTGATAAAGTTTACATGTTAGCATGTAAACTTTGCTCTAGGCTTGTTTTCATAAAAATAAAAATAAAATTCATAAAATTTGTGTGGAACTACAAAGGCCCAAGTAGTCCAAGAAATTTTGAGCAAAACAGACAAACAAAAACTTGGACACATCACACCACCTGATTTCAAAATATACTACAAAGCTATAGTAACCAAAATAAAATGGCATTGGTATAAAAACCAGACATGTAGATCAATGGAACAGAAGAGAGAAGCCAGAAATAAATCCATGGATTTATAGACAATTGATTTTTGACAAGGACATCAAGAACATACAATGGGGAAAGGATAGTATCTTCAATAAATGGTGCCAGGATATTTGAATATCCATATGCAGAATAATTAAACTAGGCTCCTTAAACAAAATTTAACTTAAAATTATTGAAGATGTAAATATAATATGCAAAACTATAAAGGTAATAGAAAACAAGTTAGGGAAAAATCATCAGGACGTTGGTCTAGGAAAAGATTTCATTGATGAGACCTCAAATGCACAGGCAACAAAAGTTAAGACAGATAAATAAGAATATATCAAACTAAAACTGCCTGCATAAATAGTAAAGGAGACAATCAACAGCGTGAAGAAACTATCTGTAGATTAGGAGAAAATATTTGCCAACTATGCAACTGACAAGTGATTAATATCAAGAATATATGAGAAACTCAAACAACATAACACAACAAAATACAACGATCCATTAAAACGTGGGAATTTCTGAGTAGACATTTCTCAAAAAAGACATACAAATGACCAGCAAGTATATGAAAAAATACTCGTCACAAATCACTGGAGAAATGAAGATTAAAGCCACAATGAGATAACATCTCACCCTAGTTAGAATGTCTACTATCAAAAATACCACCCCTTCCCACCAAAAAAAGTGTGCAGAGAAAAGGGAATTCTTATATACTGTTGGTGGGAATATAAATTCATAGAGCCATAATGGAAAGCAGTAGAGTTTTCTCAAAACACTAAGAATGGAATTTCTATATTATCCAGCAATCTCACTATTGAATATTTATCCAAAGAAATCAGCATATCAAAGATATAGCTGAACTCCCACGTTTATTGAAGTACTATTCACAATGGCTAAGATACAAAATCAACCTAAATGTCCATCAACAGGTGAATAAATAAAGAAAATGTGGTATATATACACAGTGGGGTACTACTCAGCCATAAAAAGAATGAAATACTTTCATTTGTGGAAACAGGAATAAGCCTGAGGACATTATGTTGAATGAAGTAAGTCAGGCACAGAAAGATATACACTGAATGTTGTCACTTATATGTGAGAACTAAAAGAAGCTGAACCCATTGAAGTAGAGAGAACTGTGGTTATTAGAGGCTTGGAAGTGTAGGGGGCATGTGAAGATAGGGAGAAGTTGGCTAGTGTTACAAAATTACAGCTAGATATGTGGAATAAGCTCTGGTGCTCTATAGCACTGTAGGGAGAATATAGTTAAAAATAGTTTGTTATATATTTTTGAAAAGCTAGAAGAGAGAATTTTGAATGTTCAGGAAACTGTTTTGAATATACTAATTATCTTTATTTACCCTGATTACCTTAATTGGATCATTACACATTGTACACATGTATTGAAATATCACTAGATGCAATAAATATGTATTAGGTTGGTCCAAAAGTAATTGCAGTTTTGGGCTGTGAACATACATTTACCCAAACTGTGACTTTCAAGTTTTGGAAATTACTAGAAAATGCACCAGCTAAAAGTCAAAGGGATTATTGTTAGTTTTATCTCCAATATTTTTACTTCAGTATCAATTATGACGTCATTGCAAAGCAAAAAAAGGATAATGTCAACCAGGGAAAACACAAATTGAGCAGGTGTATGATATGTTAAAACTCTCCATGGTTTACTCTGTTTTTATATCTATAATGAAAATACTTGCTTTTTTCTAGAAGAGTTTCTACCCAGTTTAACCCTAATTTCCCTGTGTACCTGTTTTTATATTTTGTCATCACCATCAAATAAGCAGTGTAAAATAATAAGCCCAGATCTTATTTATTAAAATTTATGGGCCATTTTTCACCAGAAAAAGTGAAAGGTCTTCTGAACAGCCTTGCACTCAGCAGACAAAATATGCATAATGAGAGCAGTAAGTACATTTAAAATTGCAGGGTGACACATTGACTTCCTTTGAAAGAAAACTAAGAGGGAAGAAAATATGAGTTTTTCGATATTAAATTACATCAAAATTTCTGATATCCAATTCAGTACACGCCACTGTTCTTATAGGCAGATACCAATACAATAGCTTTTAAGTAATTTTTTTAAAATAATTTTTTCTCTTTAGACAATCACATTGTACTCACACTTCCCAAAGGATTTCCCACTTTAAGATCCAATATTTCACACAAAAAGTACACAGTTGTTAAGAGCATGTTAAGTTATAAATAAAAACTACAGAATCTGGTACAGCTGGGGATAATTAGTAAAACACAAATTTTTGCCAGAAATAAAAAGAAGTTGGGTAGACAAATTTTTCTTTAGCCAGGTTTGGGAAGATTCATGGAAAGATAACATATTTACAACTTCCACCCCTTCTCTTCTATTTCATAGAATCTAGCAAAAGAAATTCCATCATATAACATGTCTTAAAATCACTACCAGTAATACTCATAATTCAGCTGAGAATTTTTAAATAAAATTTGGTTGATTCTAATGACATTTTAAAAATCAATCAATTTTGAGGTTCTCTGTATCTTTTCCAGCCAATCCTGAAACTTAAACATGCTATTTGAAGACCCAGCACAGTTCTTTCACATGTCTGTATCATTTATAACCTTTTATTTTCTGTACTTGAATGCTACTGTCTGATATTGCAAGATTACTATTTTACAGATACTAGTTCACATATTTTCCTTTAGAAGCAAATCTTGGCTATGAATTTAATGAGATGATGTTGCTGTCATAAAACCAAACTTCTTATCATGATTTCATTCAATTTAATAAATAGTAATCAGCATCTACTCTGTGTCAGATATCTGTGTAGGGATACTAATCTTTCTACATAAGACTCAGTTTCTGTCCTCAGGTCCCTTGCAGTATAACTAAGTAAGAAGACACAAGCTGTGTTTCACCTTGATGATTAGAATGTTCCATGGTCTGGGAATTCTGTGCACTAGACATTGTCTACACTTGATTTCTATCATTCAACAAAAGACATTTTTTAATTGGTGAATTGAAAATATTTCCAATTGTATTTTTATTTCTGTTCTCATTGCAAAAGTATGCAATCAATGAGAAATTAATCATAATGGGGAAACTGAATATAACGGTGTAGTTACACACACACACACACATACATATATATATACACACACACACTATATTTAAGTGCCTCAAATGATGTTACACCCAGTTGTTCTATGAACAGGAAAAAACTGGATTTGTTCTTGTGAAGCCAACTTAGATTTATGTTGGCTTTAATTTACTTTTTATTTAATCCATGCACTACTCCTTAAATTATCAACATATATCAACTCAAAAGGATAAAATTGCATTAATTTATGATGCCAAGGTGAAGAGTTTGGTCTTTGCTTTTCTTTCAAACTGGAACCATCATTTGAATACTTACACTTTAAAATTCACAAAAGGATATTCTCACAGGTTCATTGGAGCTTAATCGGCAGTTAATGTATTTGTACTGCAGTGACAGGTAAGGAAATAAAAGTTTTTTGTAATGTTTCCGTTTTGGATTTTGCTTTCCTTCTTGACATCCTTCCCTTCCATTATAATGTTATCTCTCTTACTTCTAAACATTTCCTTTTGTTTTCCAATACAATCTTCCTGCTACTTTTTAATGTTGACATCAAGCTTAGGCCGGATGTATGTTCTTTGCTTAATCTTTAAGAATCAGGTGAAGAATAAACAACGATTTATAAAATGTTGAATTAGTGAACTGATTAGATATGACCTCAGGGCAGTTAAACTTTATATCTGCTTAAGTAATTTAAGACAGGAGTCGAAACAATTCTCTAAATCTGTACCTACAATATTACAGAATATTGGAAACAACCATTTTAATATCTAACTTTTTAAATTATTTTCTAAAGACTTTTTGTATAAAACCCTCTTGATAATAGGTTTAATACAATTGCCTTAGGGAAAAATACAGTGTTATTTCTACTCCAGCATTGATAGTGGAAACAGACTCCATTACATTTTACTTTCTTGAAAATGCAAAGAAACACATACATATCACTAATATTCCCCAAATAGGATATTTGAATATAATTACAGGGGTCTTCAAAAATCATATAACAATTAATTTAGAGCAATTGCTTTTCTCTTCAATGAACATCTTGAAAGCATTTTCTTTGTGTGAAGAAATTTACAAGTTTCAAAACCAACATGGTAAAATCTAAATATGCTTTTATTTCTGTAAACTAAAATTATGATTAAAGAATATTTATTCCTTGATATGTCCCTATTGTATTCTATAATCAAAACTCTAGAACAAAAATAAAGTGTCTCTCATTCTAGTTTCCAAACAGGATAACACTTAACATTTATTCTATTAAAAGTCCTGTTGTAAAACATTCCACTATGGAACACTGCTTACAATTGGGAAAATTCTTTCCTCTTTAACGCAGGAAGTGTTCAACCCTGACACATGCATGGCAAAGACATTCAGGTTGCACAATTGTTCAACCCCCGCCGCCGCCAATTACTTAGACCAGGACCCCCAAAAACTTTATGTGCCCCTATGGAACTTGGCTTCTGCTATGCTCTTTAAAACAACATAGTCCTGACTAACTGCATTCCACTGCTAAAGAACACCTCTGACTCCAGATAATCAGTCACCCAGGTCTTTGCCTTATCACCACCATTTGTTCAAAACAGGGACCCTGTGTCCTTTTAGCTCCTCTTCGTGAGAAGCACATTCCAGATGAACACCACTCTTGCCCTTCCTCTCATGGGTCTTTAACCCTTATAAGTGTTTGCCCCTCTGCCTTGGATGGTAATTTCTACCAATCATGTTAAAGTGACTAACAGAATGTTTCAGTTTCTTCAATGCAAATGATAGCTTATGGATAGCAACTATGAATAGGTGTTTTTGTTTTTGTTCCTGGGTTTTTGTTGTTGTTTTTATTTAATTAATGCTGTTTTATTTTACTTCTTTTTAGCAGCACAGTCTTACTTGTCACCCAAGCTGGAGAGCAGTGGCACGATCATAGCTTACTGCAATCTATATCCCCTGGGCTTAGGCTATTCTTCCACTGCAGCCTTCCAAAGTGCTAGGATTACAGGCATGAGGCACCACACCTGGCCAAATAGCTTTTTAAAAGAAAGGATTTGGTTATTATTTATGAAGAAACCTGCCCATTCCCTTAGTAAAATCAACTAGGTCAGTTACTGGTTTAGGGACTAAAATAAATAAATAATATGCAGTTGTAATATAATAGATACTATTTTCCAAGTTTGGCAATAGTAAACAGTTTCCTTTAAGGGAAAATAATTAGAAATAGAAACTTCAGGTATCGTGCCATAGTAAAATGTTGCCCTCTGTGGTAGATTAAAGATGACCCCAAACATCTTCCTATGCTTTATATTGAGAAGTGAAGTTTAATTCTTCTCTCTTTGAATTTGTGCTGGCCTTAATAAATAATTTGTCTAATAGAAGGCATCAGGTATACAATCTTAGATTTCTCAGGCTAGCGCAGAAGAAGTCTGATAGTTTCCACTAGATTTATTGGAATGTTGGTTCTCAGATCATTGAGATGCCATGTAAGGAAGGAGTTAGACTATCCTTAGAAACCACAGGAAGATCCAGAGACGACCTGAAGCGAGAGAGAGAGACATGGCTGTCCTCAGCTGTTTCAGGCCTTAAGGCTGTGAGTCTTCCTACCTGAGGTTCCAAATGTTGGGATCGGGTATGTGTTATCTTTACTGAGTTCTGCCCAAATTGTAGATTCAAAAGCAAAATCAATAATTGTTGTTATTTTAATCCACTAAGGTTTTATTTCTCAGGGGAGAAGTGTTACTCAGTATTGGCTAAATGGAACATATTCCATTATTATTGCTTATATCAGTTTGAAATTATGAAAATTGTTGGAGAATTTCCTTATCAAATCTTTCCTATGTAGTAATATAGCTGGAGCCATCATGAGGCCAAATTTTGAAGCAGGTAAAACTTGTCTTTTATGCCCTCTATGTTAAATGTCTCTCTTTCGCTCTCTCTATAGAAAGAGTGTGTGTGTGTGTGTGTGTGTGTGTGTGTGTGTGTATAGATATATGTATATTCTCCACCTATGTCGTTTTCTACCAACTGAGCGGTTTAACAGAGACCTAAAGCCCCCCATGGACTGCTTCTCACTGCTGTCTCCAAATAAACCCTGCGGTTAGAAAATATAATTTTAAATGTATCTAATTTATCCATTTTTAGTTGTGACTGTTCATTCCTACTTGGTAATTTGTTTTAGGATTACTTCTTCCATTCTACAAATATCATTTTCTGTTCTCACTATCTCTACATCAATTCTGAAATAGATCGTTACTAGATCACATCTATTTATCCTAAATTCACCCAGGCCACTCTCTACACTGCATTCAGGAGTCTTTCCTGAAATATAACTACTAACACTAACCTGTTTTGTAATCCTCCCCTCCACACATCATGTATATATCTCTCTCTCTCACACACACACACACACACACACACTTCTTTAGAAAAGAGACTAAATTCTTTAAAATATTTTACAGTCTTTAAAATTTGTCTACTATTTTCACTTCAATCTCATTATTCTCTCACCATTACCCTAAACTCGACTATATTTCTAATTGCATTATACATTCATAGCTCCTTGATGTATGCACTCTCATTTCCAAGTCTCTGAAAATGTTTCTTTCATGGGTTTCTCTGCTCTGTGGAACTCACTGAATCTCCTTGCCTTTTCCTGTACCCTTCAACCTTCCAATTGTCCAACTGTCCCTCAGTCAAAACAACTATTATGATTAAGACCTTCTGGATTCATCTCTCTTAAGGTCAATTATATAATTTTTCTATTTAATCCCATGGAAGTGATAGATATCTCTACAATATCCCTAACATTATTATCCAGTTTTCAGTGTATCATGAACATCTAAGTGCCAATAGTGACTTATTCACAATCCTTTGTAATCCTAATGCCCTGGATAGAAAAGGAAACAAGTCAGTTAGATGGATAAATATATAAGTGAATGATTAGTTTTGTGTATCCATGTTGAACTATGTGTTTAATAAATAAGAAATATAATTTTAATGTCAAAACTGCTACTTATTATATTCATATTATTCTAGCTATTTTTAATCCTAAACTGAAATATTTCTAAATGCATTTTTGTAGGATTACTTCCTAATTTTTTCCCTTTGGGTAAAAGCACACAAAAATTTTCCAGTTTTACCATGAGCTCACATGTTTTTACAACATTTCTGTTAATTATCACTCTAACTAGACTACTTGTTTATGGAGTAGTATAGTAGTTTTCCTTTAAGGAATGTATAAGAATTATATATTGCTGTTAACAAATTAATAAGATTTTTGTTGTTCATTGCATTTGTAGAGCCCTAGATGACCTTTGGGAAATTCCTTCAAATAGTAATCTAAAATATACTTCAGTAAAATGACCCGTGTCAGTGGCAATAAAGTAGGTCATTATTTATGACTGTTACCCAATTCTTTACATATCATTTAATTACTTTACCATCAGAAACAACTTATCAAAACACAGCAGTACCTGCTCAAATATACTTTTTTAATCTATTAATTCATAAGTTATATAAAACGGTGCATCCATTTTATAATGTTAGATTAATACAACCATAACCACTGGTTTATTTCCGAAAACAAAAAAAACTGCTTATTTTTTAAAACAAATGATTATTTCTTAAAATAGCATTTATTTTTTAATGTAGTCTATTAAGCACATTTCATGTTTCAAATATTAGATTTGTAAAAGAGATATTGAGCTAAGTGGAACTATTGCTTGGAGAAAAATGGGGAGAGAAAATGGAAAAGCAAGTAGAGGTACTAATATGAACCAGGAAAGGCTGAATCGCTTCTACCTACAAATGACCTGAGTATCACAAGTGTTCCTCAGTTAAGAAACAGGACATTGATAAGGTATCCTATCAAGATGGAAAACGAGAGCATCTAAATTAAAACTTTCTGACATAGCTCTTGACAAAAGCTTGAGCAATACAACTGTATTCCAGAACAAGATGGCCTCAGCCTTCATGAATGGCCCTCAAAATGGAAATAACCATATAAATCAGCATAAAAGATTAGGTGTCAAAGCCAAGTTTCACCAAAGTTAATGACTCCATTTAAATGTGGCTATTGCATGTGTTCTTGACAAATGAAAGAGAGTATTCAGAATTTTTAAAAATGGGTATAAATAGATCCAACATTTTCCTAAGAGCTAGTCTGTATCTAGAAAGAAGACGGAATCAGAAGGTTGAAGAAACAGAAATCTCTCTAAAGTCCAAATAAGTGCATTTTATTTAAAAATTTTTTCTTGTTTTATTTTTATTTATTTATTTATTGAGACAGAGTTTTACTCTTTCACCTACGCTGGAGTGCAATGGCGTGGTCTCAGTTCACTTCAACCTTCGCCTCCCAGGTTCAAGCGACTCTCCTGCCTCAGCCTCCTCAGTAGCTGGGATTACAGATGCCTGGTACCACACCCGGCACATTTTTTGTATTTTTAGTAGAGACAGGGTTTCTTACTGTTGGCCAGGGTGATCTCAATCTCCTGACCTGTGGTGATCTGTCTGCCTCGGCCTCCCAGAGTCCTAGGATTACAGGCATGAACCACTGTAGCCAGTCCAAATAAGTGAATTTTAAATCACTCTTTAGCAACCTACTGGAATAACATTATCAAACAGTCATCAGGTATATTTAGGATGAGAGACATGAAGAGAGACAGGATGCTTATAACTCATCAGCTCTCAATATAATTAGATTTTGGTTAAACTGTAACAAGAAAATTATACTGCCTTAATTTGAATTTATTTTCTTTCTTATGTCTTCAGTAGGAATTTATTTTGAAAAATTTGTACACAATTTGCTTGTAGGTGTTAGGGAATCACTGTGGTCAAAGATTATAGGAGGCAAAGAAATTCTCATTCTAGATGCAGAAAAGCCTGCAGACTGAGCGAGACAGGTGTAAATGCAAGATACAAGAAACAGGTCTAGGAGTGGATGGTGACCCCTTTCTACATGTTATTCAGCTATTGTAATATACGTTAATCAAATTGAATAATATATGTCATTCAAACCTACTAAACATCAAGCTACAACAAATGACACTTTGAATATATTTTTCATTGCTCCTCTATTTATGTCTTTAATATTAGTTTCGACAAATGAAATTAGAGAGGGCATATAAATATCTGTCTTGCTCTTAAGACATACCCTGTACCAACCATGGTGTCACATAACCTTTAACAAATATTTGTTGAATGAGTAACTGAGTGGTACAAATTATTTGCAATGTTTTGGTAATTACACATCAATTAACGGCATATTCACTTTCTTAAGTGCTGGTGACTAATAATAGGTATTTCAAATTTCACATGTCCAAAATTGATTTCAGCTTTTCCCCAACCATAATATTATCCTCTTGCAAACTTACCCATTTCAATAATCAACATCTCTGTCCTTTCTGTTTCTCAGGAAGGTAGATAAATATCTACCTTCAAACTAGATATTTATGGAGCAAGTTCCTTCTCATCACCTGCACTGTTGTTACCATTGTGATCCAAGTCTCCATCACCTCTCACTTAGATTATTTCCATAGCTTCTTGGCTGGCCTTTGCTTCCATCCTGTGCCATCTACTTTTGGCATAGCCACCCAGTGTGATCCTCAAAGAAACCTAATTTGGATCATAGATTTCCTCTCTTCTAAGCTTCCATTGGCTGCCTTACAATGGTCTTCAATGTCCTAGATAATTTACTCTTGAGCTAGATGTCTAAGTAACGTTATCAAATATCCATCAGGCAAAGTTAAGATGAGAGAAATGAAAAGAGGCATGATACTCTGTAACTCAACTGCTCTCAATATAATTAGATTTTGATTGAAATACAATGAGAAAATTGTATTCTGTTAACTTGGATTTCCTTTTTCCTTCTGCTTAGCCTACCTCTTACTGCTGCTCCCTTTGCTCATTCTTCTAGAAACACACTGGCTTGTGAACCATTTCTTAACCATGCCAGGTTTGCTTTCAACCCAGGCCTTTGAACTTGCTGTTTTCTCTTGCCTGGAACCATTTTTCCTATAATTACTCCCATGGCTCATTTTCTCATTTCTTTCAGGACAGGACTCAAATATCACCTGCTTAGTGAAGACTTCTTGACTTTCTACTTAAGTTTTCCACTTTTCTAGCATTCTTTATCTTCTTTTCTGGCTTTATTTTTTTCTGTAGCACTTAGAATCATCTAGCAGATTTTAATATACATCTCCCCTCACCCATGAGGGAAAGAAAACTACAGAAAGACAGATAGGACTGTTAATTTTGTTTACTACTATACCTCCAGAACCTAGAACAATGCCTAACACATAAGAGAGATCAGCAAACTGACACAAGAACAGAAAATTAAACACCACATGTTCTCACTCATAGGCCGGTGTTGAACAGTGAGAACACAGGGACACAGGGAGGGGAGCATCTATACAATGAGGTCTGTGGGTAGGGGGGACTAAGAGAGGGACAGTAGGAGTAGGGGGTAGGGAGTTGGGGAGGGATAACATGGGGAGAAATGCCAGATATAGCTGATGGAGATGGAGGCAGCAAACCACATTGCCATGTGTGTACCTATGCAACAATCCTGCATGTTCTTCATATGTACCCCAAAACCTAAAATGCAATGATATATATATATATTTTTTTATTTTTTATTTTTTATTTTTTAAAGAGATACTCAATGAAGCCGGGCATGGTGGCTCATGCCTGTAATCTCAGCACCTTGGGAGGCTGAGGAGGGCAGATCACGAGGTAAAGAAATTGAGACCATCCTGGCCAATATGGTGAAACCCCGTCTACTAAAAATAGAAAAATTAGCTGGGCATGGTGGCATGTGCCTGTAGTCCCAGCTCCTGGAGAGGCTGAGGCAAAAAAAATTGTTTGAAACCAGAAGGCGTAGGTTGCAGCGAGCCAAAATCACACCAGCCTAGGCAATAAGAGCAGAACTCCATCTCAAAAAAAACAAAAACTGGAGAGAGGTAACACGTATTTGTTACATGAATGCATGAATGTCAGGAAAGCCTAATCACAATTACTCATTCTATTGCTATATATAAGGCAATGATAATTTCTTTGGTTCATCCAGAAAGCTTTAGCAAGACTGATAACATTCCCAGGGAAGCACTTGTGAACTCCACACTGCCTAACAAAATCCTTTTCTTGGCTTCTCCTTCTCTTTTGTCACTCCTCCTCTTTTGCTTTTCTCTTTCCTATGCTACCTCCTAATAAAATTCCTTGCTTGAATTCTGTCCAGTGCAAGTCTCACAAAAATAGTTTAAACAGATCTTTCCAGACAACTAGTGTTTTCTACCATCCTGTAATTTCACTCCAATGCAGTATATTTCTATTACACTACATTTTAATGCAATCTTTTCCCTGAATACCCAAAAAGTTATGTTCTGTATGAGGATGTCTGCTTTTAGTAGACATCAGTGGTGAGCCTCTGTAAATGTTTTCTTTTTAATAATAAAAGAAGAAACAAACACAATGGACAATCAAACAAGCTCACTTGCTGAGTAATTTGAGTAATTTCCATGACACACAGTTTTCATCTCATTTTATTATGTCAAAAAATAGAATAACAAAATAATACAGTAAAAACCAAATCTTGAGGCTTCATTACAATATAATTATGGATTTAGTTATACTGTCCACCACCTTGTACCCCTGATTTATCGATAGCTCAGCATATTACACAATTCTTCAAGGGTAAAATTACTTTTCCCAATCTAGACATAATTATATATTGAGTATGCCACTGAGAAGTTCCCCATCGTCATCTCAGCACAAGGGGGGCAGTGTCTGTACCTTGAGAAGTTACTGTATTGCCATTATTTTTAACAATCTATCATCATGCACCTTTGGGGGTGAAAACATAAGTGAACAGAGTTGATGAGGGACCCTTCGGAATACAGGAGCAGAGTGTCTGTGGAGCTACATATACTCAAGAGCTACGAATTACTTCAAGAGAATCAAAAATGTACTAAGCAAAATTTAAAATTAAACTGTTCACTACAATTTCAACAGTTGTAAAGTAATGTTACGCTGCTGATAAAGACATACCTGAGACTGGGGCAACTTACAAAAGAAGAGGTTTAATTGGACTCACAGTTCCACGTGGCTGGGAAGGCCTCACAATCATGGCGGAAGGCAAGAAGGAACAAGTCATATCTAACGTGGACGGCGGCAGGCAAAAAAGAGAGCTTATGCAGAGAAACTCCCATTTTTAAAAACCATCAGATTTAGGGAGACTCATTCACTATCAGGAGAACAGTGCAGGAAAGACCCGCCCCCATAAATCAATCACCTTCCACCAGGTTCCTTCTAGGACCTCGGAGAATTGAGGGGGTTACAGTTCAAAATGAGATTTGAGTAGAGACACAGCCAAACCATATTTCCTCTAAAGAATAATAATATCAGTAATAACAATAGCAAAAATATATAGGATTACGATAACAAATAGTAATAGATGACATTAAATGAGCACTACTATGTCCCACTGACCTAATTATTTTACTTGCAATAATTTATCACAGAAATAATTATTTGCAGGCTCTGAATTTTAGGGGAATACATGTTATCAAATCTGAGGGTTTTTTAAAGATTATTATGCTCCCATTAAGCAAGGGAACACTCACTGTTGTTCTTGTCTTTGCCTTCACCTAAGAAAATAATGAAGGTTGGTAAACAAGGATGAGAAGGAATTCATTGATTTATTTCTTTTCCTGAAATACAAATGAAAGATTGACAATAGAAGTTAGAAGGAAAAAAAGAGGGGAAGAGTAGATGTTTCAAGGACATACATATCCCATGGAATAGCTACGAGCATGGAATCACTACTGTATGCCAGGTACGGTATTAAGTATTCTACAGACATTTCATTTAATCATCACAA
This sequence comes from Aotus nancymaae, assembly GCF_030222135.1. Classification (NCBI taxonomy): domain Eukaryota; kingdom Metazoa; phylum Chordata; class Mammalia; order Primates; family Aotidae; genus Aotus; species Aotus nancymaae. Next base: position 31,442,594 of record NW_026988435.1, read on the forward strand.
TGCCATGTGAGGTGAGGATCTATTACCCTCTTTGTAGTGAAGAGAAAAAGGAGTAGTTAAAAATATCTTCACCAAGGTCACACAGCTAATAATAAATAGTGGACCTGAAGCCATAATCTTGTCAATCTGGCTTCAGCACGCAACTTTTAGCTCTCAGGCATATACTATGAGCACTTTTAATCTTTTAATTTAAAATATTTTTATTTTTATGTGTTTCCCCATGGTACTGAGCAGTAAAATTTTACAATAAAAAGAGACTAGGTGGTTTTCCTTTAGGTGGTTTTCCTTTAGGGCAACTAGGAAGTAGGGAACAGGGGAAACAGCATTCCATTCGACAATCTACTTTGTAGAGAGAGACCAGAGAGCAGATGACAGTAGAAAAGAGTAAAATAATAACAAGATGATGTTTTTAAAGACCTATTATAAGTGGATAAACAAAGAAAAAGCAAGAAAAAAAAGATAAAGTTTTCCTACTTTGTTTTTTTTTCTTTTATTTCTTTTGTTGAAATTCTAAAACTTACTCTATTCTGAGTATTATTTATTACTTGCACTTGAAAATATTACTTACATGATCTGTTGGAAGATTAAGACCATGAGTGCATAGTCTATCCACATAAGATGAATTCAATCCCTTATTTCTAACCATGAAAGAAACTATGTGTTTTTCTTTTCTTTTTTTTTTTTTTTGTCACCAACTCAAAAAGCAAATACACACTCTCATACACTTAAATTTAGTAAAGAAAGAATGGAATGCGACTCAAATATCTACACATTTCTCATGACCTTAAATAATTTATGAACACAAACTATACTAATACTTGGTTACACTTCAGAAAACAGTATTAAAAATGTATTTTAACAGTGATTTATGAACAATTTAGAATAGAAGATTATTGGATGTGTTGTACACTCCATCTATTTTCTGTTAAATACAAGTAAGATGTTTCTTCCATGAAAACTAGCTATTACACTGTATTTGAATTTAAATCCTGGGACTGTATTAATGCAGAAATTACCTTATGAGTTAGTCATTTAGCACATAATTTTCCCAAATGGAGACATTTTGATTAATAACAAACTGCTAAATTGAGGATACAGCATATGATAAAAGCAGTTTGAGTCAAATTTTCCCCAATTAAATCAAACAACAAATTGTGTTGATTTAATTGTGAATCTATACTTATGGAAATAACATGAAGAAATGAATTTTTCACTTTCCTGTTACACCATTGCCCTTTTTTCCAATCCAGAATTATAGAGGAGTTGGAAGGCAATTAAGGGTGTTACAAGGGACTTTTGGGTGCAGCACTGGAATTTTAAAACAGGTTTAATGGCAATTTTTGATAAGTAATATACTGTAATATACCTTTTAAACTCTACATGGACTTTAAAATCTTTTATGGAAAATTCTCAAGTTTCCACAATAAAAAAAAAAAAAAGCTCTGCTTTCTTTGGGAATATTTTTAGGAAAAATAACTTAGTTCAATTTTCATGGAAAAATACCTAAATAGTAGTACTGCTGTTCAAATTTTGTCACGTTTCTTTTTGTGGGTCTTTTGAAGTAAATGAACAGGTTTATGCAAACATTATGATTTGGCTTCTCCTAGATGTTAGAAAGAAGCAGTGTGTAAGCAGTGACGTACTTGAGCTTACGTAAAGAAATCGTGCCGTGTTTTCAAGCCAGATATACCTTCTGTATCAACAAATGGAACACAAATCTTCAGTCTAGGAGTTAGAGGAAGGGAAAAGGGGGAAAAATTATAACACTTAAATAAAGTCTTTGTATCTTAGATTTGTTGACCAGAGTATTATATATATCCACTGCTACTAAAATTATCATGTTATCACATATTCATGTTAATTCAATAAATGATGGTTATCTGTAGTAATCAGAGAGGACAGAATTATTACTATTAGGGATCTGCTGGTACAGGACCCTAATAGTAAGTTAGAGTGGAGGCAAGTATCTGAGCAGCCCATTCTGCTTTCCTGTGAAATAGCAGGTATGCAACACATAGTTGCTATGCACACCAAGGTCTAAAAATGATTCACATTGAGAAGTTTGAACATTATTACATCTTGACAGCAGTCATGAAAATTGTTAAATGAAGTTTCTTCTGTTGCACTTAAAAATTACTCTTTAATCCAAGATGTGATTTTAGTTTCCATGAAGCTTCTACCCACATATATATTAATGTCTTCTTAACTTGCTGTATAATTCCTTGGCCTTTTAATATAGTATCTTAGATTATGTTAGTCTTTCATTTCTATCTGTTTACTTAGAGGACACATTCAGTTACCTGCTAGTCACACCACAAACCTTTGTGCAGATACTTGGAACCTATTTCGAATTGTTTTCACAGCTGATTATCTTGGAGTCGGCTATATAAGAAAGAGACATTGTAATTAGTGAAGCTGATTCCTATGGTGAGCTGCTAACATCAGTCTGTTTTAAAGTCTCTTTTTGTGAATTCACACACAAATTCTTAAGCAATAATGACAGCAGTACTCTAGAGATTAAAAGAAAAGAGTATGTAGAAAAGCCAGGTAGAGTTTATTAAATGGTATATTTAGTCATTTTTAAACCAAGGTAGTTTTTTGGGAGGAAGGGTGTTTGTTGTTGTTGATGATGATGATGATTTGTTTGCTTGTTTGGAGAAACCAGCAAAGCAGAACTCCAAAGTCCATGTCTTAGCAGTCTGCCTCAGGGTTTTCCATTCAGACACAATGGTATATGGGCTGACACTTTCCAAATCATTGAATGCACACCATTAAAAGGAACTACATGTAGCCAGGAAATAAGAAAACATTTTATGGCTCTCTAGAAGACACACCAGGTGTCTGTGTCTGCATGCCCTTTTCTTTTCTTTCTTTCTTTTTTTTTTATTCTTAATCTCTAGGATAATGCTGACATCACTGCTTAAAGGCCTGAATGTGAATGAGAATAATAATTTCACACAAAATATCCCCAAAGGGTCTGTCATCTGGCAAACAGCAAGGAATATCTTCTGACATCTTGCTTTGCAGAACAGCAATAATCTCTCACCACCCATCAATTCCAAATGTCTCATACTCTGCCCCTGGTGATTCTTGGCAATCAGCACCCAGTCCCTGTGTAATAGCACTTCTGCCTGCTTCTAATGTGCTGCTTCAAGCTGTCCTGTTGCTCAGATAGCAGACACATTGCCTAAAATGAAATCTTAGAGGTACTGTCCACATCCTGTCAGTAGACAAAGGAATCTGAACTACTTACACTGAAAATAAGGTGCAACGGGGCATAATATGGATCACGTGTCACTGCTCTTGGGGGTCAGTTCCTCCTCCTGACTATCTCCTGGTGGTGCCTTTCAGGTTTCATGGCAACTTACCCTCTGAGCATCACCATCCTGCAGTTTTCTGGGGTTTTCCCTCAGCAGCAGACATCCTGCCACTCAGCCTCTGCTCCATGTGCATATTACCGTGCAGCCCCTCACTCGGACTTGCTTAGTCCTGCCCAGTGGCCTCCTGGAGTTGGGTTCATAGTGAAGGTTCTGCCTTTTCTTCTATGTACTCGCTAGCCTATGTCCTGTCAGAACTTCTGTTACGATCCTTGAATACAAAGACACTAGCTTCTTTGTCCTGGGCCCCAGGGATCCACACGGTTCTCTAAAGCATCCTCTCACTGTGGTCCTCAAAGCATTCTCTCACATCATCCTTCTACCAGGGGTGGATTAGGAAGTAGAAAGCATGCACTTCTTTCCACTTCCTGTTATGCATACAGCTATCTTCACAGAAAATAGTACTTACAAGTTCAGCAAATCTAGCTGATGATATTCTAGTACTTCTGTATAAAATATATGCATAAAACCCAGTTTTGGCCTGAGAGTGAAGATAATGGGTAATATCCATTGTAACCACCCATTAGACAGAAAATAGGTAGCTATAGCAATCTACACATATAAATAGAGAGCTATTTAGGTACATTGATATCTAGATATGTAGATAGGTACATAGATACACAGATATATTCCAAACACTGTTGCCAACTGATACGATTTGGATCTGTGTCCCTGCCCAAATCTCATGTCTAATTTTAGTCCCCATTGTTGGTGGTGGAGCCTGGTGGGAGGTGATTGGAACATGGGGATGGATTTCTCATAAGTGGTTTATCACCATCCCCTTGGTGGTGTTCTTGTGATAGTGAGTTCTTGTGAGTTCTGGCTATTTAGAAGTACGTGGCGCCTCTCCTCCACCCCCACCCCCATTCTCTCTCTCTCTCTCTTGCTCCCGTTCCCATCATGTAATCTGCTTGCTCCCCATTTGCCTTTCGTTGTGATTGGAAGCCTCCTGAGGCTTCGCCAGAAGCAGAAGCCACTGTGCTTCCTGTACAGCCTGCAGAACCATGAGCCAATTAAACCTCTTTTGTTTATAAATTACTCAAACTCAGTTACGTATTTATAGCAATGCAAGAACAGGCTAATACACCAACTAAAGACATGTTTTGTTACTAATTACTTGAGCATTCTCAACTATTTATGGCATTTAACGATGGTTCATTACAATAAAGGAATTTAATTTTTTACATTTTATGTGCTTTATTCATAAAAAGAACCAATGAAAACTTGTTCTTTTCATTGGTTCTTTTTATCATGAATAAAGCACATAACATGTAACTTTTATGTTACAGGCTAAAACATTTAAATTGCAGTCTCTTTTCTTCCCCTCCTGCCCTTAGACTCCCCAACCATACACATCAATGAAGGGAAGAGAAAGACAAATGAATTAGCAATGAGCAATAATTTGAAAAAGGATAGTAAGTTTCTTTCTTGGTCAAGTCATATAATCATTTTAAGTTAATTAAACACAAGCTACTATTAAGCCAACAGAGGACATATTAAGTCTTTAAAAATATTAATTGTGATTTTTCTTCAACAGATTTCTATTGCTTGGTTTCTCATTCATGACTAAAATTGTTAGACCTGTTAAATATAGAAACACTTGGGAAAAGAATTCCAGGACAATTGCTCCTGAAAAGTTGCCATCTTCCCTGGAAGTTTCCAGCGAGCTGAATTACGCTCATTACAGCATGAAGGACACATAGACCCACAGTATCATTCCTTCTGTTTGTCTTTCCATTCTCGTTTTCCAGGCAATTGCGTACAGCAACTATTCAAACGTTTTTCTGGATACCTTCATTAGCTATTGTTTCCAAAGTTTGGTTAAAATAGTAAGCTAAGCTGAGCAAGCAACATTTTGGCCTTTTCATTTTATTGGGCACACTGGTCACTTATCGCCCCTCCCCCACTCTATTCCCCCAGCACCAGCGCGGAGCATTCCCTGGATGGGGATTCAGCTGTCTGGCCCGTGGCCACTTCACTGCATGCCACACATCTGTGCCCTTGGAATCTGAGGCCTTGTCTTCATTTTAGGGCACTAGAAATATTTCTGCCAAAATTCCAAAAGTTATTTCTTTATTTTCTATTCTTCTCTTTTTTTCTCCTTTTCCTTTACTCCTTTCCTTTTTTTTTTTAATTTCTGAGAACAATATAAGCAACTTATATTTGACTGTCAACAGCTGACACTACTAAGCAAACGTACATATAAGAGAAGATTTAAAAGGTCTTAGTGCATCTCCTAGCTCTATCTCTGACTCTATAATATTGCTTAAATCTGTCTACTTAACTATAAAATGAGACCAGTTATAGAATTGTGTGAGAGGGGACAATAGTCGATATAGGTGGAAAAGCTTTGAAAATCCTGCACTCTTGCATATGCATTGTGTTAGTATTATTATTAGGTCAGATGTCCCCTCATCTTTGACTGACCAAGATGCAGGGTACATGAGCTAAAGGAATCCAATTCATTATTCCAAGGCTGCATTGCAATGGATTTTATAAAGGCTAAGAAAAAACAAACATGTTTTTAAGTCTCCATCCTCAGAATAAAACAATAAACAAAAAATTATGGTATCCCTAACAATGTCCTGGGTTAATATTTTATTCCATAAATCATGATTTCAAACTCTTTACCCTCAAAGACACAGAAATTGAACACACCTTATAGGCTTTGAATTTCATAACTTCTAATCTATGCTCATAACCTGGAAAATGTCATCATACTGAATGCCCACATGAAAAGTACTTTTAGGATCTGCCAGTGACAGTTTATACACATCAGTCCCCTTTCAAATGTCACTTCCATTAGTATGTTACATCAGAATTACAAGTGAAATGAACACGCTGTAACCTAGTATTTTAAAAGGTTGTGTTGAAGGAGTAGAGAGGCTTAAATTGATTTTCCCTTTTCTCATCCAGTAGGCCTTTACTCAATAGGATTTCCTATAATTCTATCTTAATCCATGTCTCTGTAGATGAACCAAACAGACCACAACATAGAAGAGCCTGCCAAAGTGGCTTCCTGCCAGCAGCCCTCTCTCCTCTTTAAGATAGACTTCAGCTTAATGATTGTACAGTGATCCAAATCAACGAAGAAAGCAAAGAACAGACACGTATCTCATTATCTTCTGCAAAGATCTATTTGTTTAGTCATGTGCAAATATTGTCCTAAAATGGTAAGTTGGTTGGCACATATTAATCATTTACCAGATCTATTCGATTCCTAAAATGAATGTTAATTGAATATGCAGGGGAGTTGTATGGTTGTTTTTGCTGCTGGAGACTTGATATAAGCAGAGAACAAGCAGAAAGTTATTTAGAATATCCAGTGAAATCCATCATTGTATTTTTGAGACTATTAATTAGCCAAAGATAGTAAAAATATTTTCTAGCAATACTAGTTAAATGAAGTAGAAAAGTTAAATGAAGGCTAAAAGCCCACACAATGCCATCATGCTCTAAGTATTGTTCTCAATTATTGGAAGTACATATATTATAGAAGCCAGTATGTATTTCTTAATGAATTGCTTCACTTGAATTATTTCATGCCATAGTCTTATCCTTTCTTACAGTTTGGCACCTGTTGAGAGGTTGGAAAAGGCTGTATTATTTATTCTGAGGCCAAAATATAATCATACCTGGGGAAATGTACTAGATGTTTATCTGTTGAACATTTATTACAGCAGATTTTCATAATCCATAACCCTTAGATGTTTAAATCTAACTTTTGTCTTAATTGAATTCAGCATTGTTAAATTTAAATTTTTTTCACTCAAAAATTATTTGGGCTATGAATATATTGGATAAAAACACCCAAATGATACTAGATTTTTATCAACTTATTTATGAATAGGTTGATTTTGAAAATGTTGTCTTTTTAAGTATCTACAAGGTATTTAGAAAATGTAAAATATCTTATAAATTTGAAGGTTGGCATATTAGATTCACTTTAACTCTGCAGGAAACTTTTTCAGATTATGAATCAATAAAATAAATAAAAAGGGTTTACTTCTGTATCTTATGTATGTATTATCACTAAGGTAGGAATGGATCTTCTCTTAATAGTCCATACAATCACTTCTTTCAATCATTTATATATTTACCAAGAAAACTACAAATCTTATACTTCATATATATAAAAGACTGTTAAAGTATGATATGTACCCATACTATAATTTATTTAAGAAAACAAAACTAAATTATGAAAAAATAATCAACTTTGTGATATTGTCCTATGTAAAATTTCTCCTACTTCACAATCTATAAAATACAGCTACTCTATTTAAAAAAAAAAAAAAAAACTCTCTCAGCTCTTCAAGATTTTACCTATAAATAAAAATATCTGTACATTGATCATTACTTTTTTCCTATTACCTAAAATAAAATTATTCTCTGGAAATTTTGCTTTTAATACTTCTTTCCTACTGATATAAAAAGCAATGTATCTTCTTGTAATCACAGCCCTTTGGGAGGCTGAGAAAGGAGGATCACTTGAGCCCAGGAGTTCAAGACCAGCCTGGGCAACAACATAATGAAAGCCCATCTCTACAAAATTTTGAAAAGTAACCAGGCATGGTTGTCCATTCCTGTTGTCCCAGCTACTCAGGAGGCTTAAGTGGGAAGACTGCTTTGGCCTGGGTGATTGAGGCTGCAGTGAGCCATGATGGTGCAACTGTACTCCAGACTGGGAAATAAAGTGAGACCCTGTGTCAAAAGAAAAAAAAGAATAAGAATAGCCACCAAGCAGGGTGCAACAATTTATGAGAAATAAATCTCTCCTTTCCAAATTTATGAACCACATCATTCTTCAGTTGACGGAATCCTCTCAGTTTACATGCTGCTCATATTTTAAAAATTCGTGGAAATTGGCATTTATTTTTTATTCCTTGGTGTCTATCTCCATAACTTAGAAATCAGTCATGTATGTCTATTATGCAATTTTCTATATTTCATCATGTTTTATAGCAATTTGTGAATTTATACTATCTTACTAATCAATAGTACCCTCTGGAAAGCTGTCTCTTGCTATATTCTTTGGCTCTGTATCTCACATAATGTCACACATAGAATCCTTCATGTAGTGGAAATGTAAATGCCTGTTGATTGAGTAATGTAATTGATGCCTAAATCTTAATTTGCAAAAATTTGCATGTTGAATAGAGTTGCTAAGGCATCCTGGATTTCAGAACAATCAGGAAGGAGCTCTTAAGCAATCCAGAAACGAGTTTATATAGATTTAACTTAACAGTTTTATTGTGAAAATTGAAAAAAGTTGTGAGTATACAATATTTTTAAAAAGAAAAAGGATAGAATTTCATGACAGAAAGGATCTAGGGAATGAAGGAGAGTGAACAGTATAAGGTGGTTCCATTAATTTATTCAATCTAAGGAACTGATTACCAGATACCATAATGAGTAAGTGTCAGAGTTAGACTCCGTGTAAGAGAACTAATGGGCTGGGGCATATGCCTTCGTAGTAACTGGGTCCAATGATGGCTGCACTGTGGATTGAAAGAAGGCAAAATAGAAAAGGCATGAAAAGAGAAGCAAAAAGTCCAAGAGCAAAGCTGGCAGAGATAGAAGAGGAGTTCAGTTACCATTTGAGGAAATCTGAGAAAGTAATGTTTCCAGAAGAAAGTAATCAATAATGAAGGAACAAGATTGAAAGAGTGGTCAAAAATGGTAAATGGCTTGATATTAGCAGGTAGGTAATCATTGTCCAGTTCATAAAGAGCCGTTTTGGTTGAATGATAACATTGGTATTACCTGAGAATTCAAAAGAAAATTAATATATATTCCTTTGTACTCTTTAAATTTTTAAGGTAAGGTTTTTTTTTTACTTCATTTTATTTTCTATTGTTCTGATGGATACACATTTTACTAAATGTATGATTTTTCACGTAAAATATTCTTCTCTAGAGAGCCAATCAATAAAATAAAATAGCTTTATATCTGCAACTGGATTATATGTGGCATAATAAAAATAAAACTGGTTACATATAGCAACATGTAGTATGTCTTAGTCTTCAACTCACACTTTGAAAAACTCACATGTCAAGCAACGTGGTCCCTGCTTTCCTTCTTATCTCTGAATTCTTGATTTAGAGTATCCATATATTCTTTGTTCAGGTATTCAGTTTAGCCACTGAGGTTACAGAAACAGATGAGGTGTGAGGGAGGATAACCAGGAAGGAAAATTGGCTATCACTTTTGGTAACTGACCCTTTGTAGAAAATTGTCTGATATCACTAGTCACACCCTCCAGCTGCATACTAAAATTGTGGAGTACTGAGTAGATTTTCTCACATGGCAAAAGCCAACCATCCTCTGGGTACTGGTTTGTATAGTCCAGAACTGACTCTGCTGAGGTAACAATGATCTCTTCTGAATTCCATATGATGGCAAGAGGAACAAGAAGGCATGAAGACTCTTCGATTCATACCACCCATTCAGGTTCATCCTTCATGGAGAATTACCTCTAGGCCATTTAGTGAACAAGACATTTCAGAACTCAACAAATTTCAAAGGCATATACGTTCAACAATTGGATCAGTATTACCTGAAGACGGTTTTCCAGAGATAGCGTGGGTGGACCATAGCTGAGAGACGCTAAACCAGTATGTGTAAGGTTGGCTGTGTCGCAGAGAGTTAGGACACGCCTCCTCCCCTCACGGGGAGCTCAGACACGCCCCCTCCCCTCGCGGGGAGCTCAGACACACCCCCTCCCCTCGCGGGGCGTTCGGACACACCTCCTCCCCTCACGGGGAGTTCGGACATGCCTGCCTACCTTGCCGGGAGCTAGGAAACGCCCCCCTCCCTTGCCGGGAGCTCGGACACGCCTCCTTCCCTTGCCGGAAGCTCAGACACACCCCTTCCCCCCGCGCCGGGAGCCCGGGAAAAAAAGCCCCATCAGGACATACCTGATACCATTTTGTCCCATCCAGGCTCCACTCCCTGTCTACTATTTTGTCCTATCTGGGCCCCACTCCCTATCATCCGGGTCCCACTCCCCTCCATTTTGTTTCATCCGGGTCCCACTCCCCTCCATTTTGTCCCACTCACCTTGGCCACAGCCAATCGGACGCCGTCCCACTCACCTTGGCCACAGCCAATCGGACGCCTCCACTCCCTATAAAACCCCGTGCCTGAGAGGAGTCCGCGCGACTTCTTCGGCCCCTTCTGTCGGGCGGCAGAACCTCGTCCGGGAGCCTGAATAAAACCCCTTTCATTGGATTATTTTCGTGCTGGCCTCAGTTTCTTCGTTTCGTCCTCAGCGAGAACAGACCTTACAGTATGTATACATCTGAGGTAGAGTCCAGTAGACTACACTTTTAAAGAGCTCCACATACTTTTTTAAAAGCCTGTTTCACAGCAAGATTTTAGAATGAATGAATATGTTACATGACAACTTTTCTCAAAATCTTGGGGCCTTAATTATAGCATGGAATATTAGTAAATTATGACTTGGAGTAAATAAATAAACTTGCTTAAGATTTTTTGAATTATAACTCACATCTGGACTTTGGGGTCAATACCTTTACTATAGTACAATTGCCTTCCATGGGAATACGTTTTTGTTTAGTTATGTTTATCACTTTCTCAGAAGATACTGTTCTAGATGGTGGGTTAATACACCAAGCCTATCTACCACTCCCACTTTCTCCTAAAGTTTTGGTCAAGGTTTTATTTGCTTGTTGGTTTACGTCTCCACTGTGGCTTACTTGAGCACAACAGGGAATCTGTCTTGTTTTCTTCCCATTCCTAGTCCATTACCTGAGTAAAATATTCATATGAGATCCTCTTTCTCCTAAGGAATCATTTTGTATATCCAGCTTTTTCTAATAACTTAGTAGTAATTTAACCAATTCTCCTGGCCAACACTTGAATCAAAGTTATATGACAAATTAATTCACACTAACCTGCTAATAAATACAAAAAAACAAAAGCGTGATTCTTCAAAAATATATGAATTGAGTGTACTTATAAAGAATTGAAGAAAGTGCGATCATTGAGCAATAACAATTTTGCCCAGAAGAGATATCTAGAACCATTGATATGTATAATGCAGCTAGCATTTTGACTGGTGTATTAATATTCTCCAGAGACATAGAACCATGTATATATGTGTGTATATGTGTATATGTATATAGATGTATACATAGAACCATATATGTATATATATACACATATATATGGTTATATACATATATGGTTATATATATGTTTACATATGCATGCATATATATGCATAGGTATGTATGCATATATATGCATACATACATATATACGTATATGTGTATATATGCATATATTTATGTATGCATATATATATACATATATATACATGTATACATAGAACCATATGAACATACAGATGTATACATAGAACCATATATGCATGTATATATATATGTATATATACCTATATACGTATATATATGCATATATATACGCATATATATACGTATATAGGTATATATACATATATATGCATACATAAACATATATACATATATACATACATATGCATATATGGTTCTACGTATACATATACACAGATGTATATGTGTATGTATATACATGTGTTTATATATACACAGATGCATATATACACACTGTGTGTGTGTATATACATACACACATATATAGCCTGTTGATAATTCTGGAGAGAGAAAGAGAGAGATTTTAGGAAATTAGATTACAAAATTGTAGGGACTAGCAGTTCCAAAATCTGATGGATAGACTAGCAGGCTGAAGACCCAGGTAGGAGTTGATGCTGCAGTTTGCATTTGAAAGCAGTTTCCTGTTAAGGCCTTCAACTAATTGGATGAGGCCTACCAACATAATGGAATGTAATCTGCTTTGGAATGTAATGGAAGGTAATTGCTCAAACTCAGCTGTTTTAAAAGCTAATCTCATCTAAACAATACCTTCATAATACATGAAGAATCATGTTTGACCAAATATCTGGGCACTGATGCCTAGCCAAATGCACACATAGAATTAACCACAATACCTGGTAATACATAAAGACAATTCGTTTTACAAATTAAAGTAATCTGAGATTAAAATTAAGACTATATCTTTATGGAGTGTTACTATATCTCATCAGTCAGCATAACATGAAATGAGACTACTAGGACAGGGCTGATGGGAAAGCTGTACTATAGAGAAATAACATTTCACAATAGCATTTCACAAACAGAAGTTCATTGACCTGCAGGATCAGAAACTCAATTAGGTAATCATGAATTATGTTTTTTTGTGAGATTTGAAAGGCGACGTTATAATTTATTCCAGGACAACCATAAATCTGAATTTCAGAGACAAACTTCTAGCAGCAGCAAACATGGGCATTTGAATGTATTCTAGGCAAAAGACCAGAGTATAAGGTAATAAAAATTTCAAAGAAACTAATATGTAGTTCTTTGAAAAAATGTCATAATGCTTCTAACCCTCTCCTTTCTCTATATCTTGTGTATATACACAAGATACCTAAAGGAACATTCCTGTGCTCTTTCTTCAATCACCTTACACAATTTTATTCTTGTACTATTTTTCTTTTTCACACACACACACATGCACACACACAAGTGTTATTGAAGCATGTTATTACTGTATGGGAGTCTTGATGGCTTGCTTGCTTAAGTAAAAGCTATGATAAACTTATTTATCTTGAGGATACTGGAAACTGCAAGAGGGTGAGAGAAGTTCCTAGGTATTATTTTTGGCTTATTTCTTTAGTTTGAAAAACAATCAGAACCACTCAGCATCTCTAGAACTGATAGAATAGAGGTATGGGCACAGAGAAGTCTTCAGGAAACATACACCTTCTAACATGGCTGGAGCTGAGGCCCAGCACTATTGTAGATAGAGAACATGTATCTACTCTCAAGTAGGGGGACTGGCCAAAGAAAACTGAGTCAGAGAACCAAGTCAGAATTTCAGGCACATTGGGTTATGAGATCCTTGGGATGTCACTTTTCTGGCCTGAAACCTCTGTCCCGTCATGCTTTTCCCTGAGTTTTGCTCAGCCCACTGGGATCGTTCCACCCACTCTGCCTGGCAGGGTGTGCTTGGCTCAAGCTACTAGCCTGCATCCCATGCCTCCCAAGGGTGAATCAGGCATGGAGCAGTAAGAGGTGTGTCAGCAAGCATGGAATCCAGGCTCTGTGCAGTCAGACCTGTCAACTACTGCAGTGGGGCTGGCAGTTCCAGGTGCTGGTATGGGTGCCAGCTCTCTGCAAGGCTGCGGCTGGACAGGCACCCCACAAGCAGCTTCCCCAGCTGGGACTGGGGCATGTGGTGGCCTCCAGAAGCTCTGCAATGCCAGGAACCACAGGGCCTTAAAGAGGGCATAACACTCCTGGCTCAGGGAGCTCCCAGGTCTGGCCTACAAGGGCTGCAGCTCTTCTCTTCCTCTCTTCACCCACAATGAGGTGAGCAAGGGGCATGTTTCAGTCCTGTTCGTGGTGTAGATGTTCTAGACTTGCCATTTGGCAGGCCCAGAGTTCTTGTCCTGCTACCAGGAAGAATGAGGCACACATACAAGTGGAGGGTAAGCAAGAGGAAGAAGAGCTTTATTGAGCAGTGAACCAGCTCAGAGACCTGCTGTGGGTAGCTCCTTTCTGCAGCCAGGGTGTCCGGATAGGTGTGCAGCCCTCAGCAGAGTGTAGCCTGGGGTGGGTTGCTCCTCTCTGCAGACAGGTCTCCCTAGAATGGAAGCTCCTCTCTGCTGCTGGTTGTCCCAACATTCTCCAGCTATCAGCACAGAGAGTAGCTCCTAGCTCCTCTCTGCAGCTGTCATCCACTCTGCTCTGCTCTGCTCTGCTCTGGCTGAGCCTGGGGCTTCTATGGGCCTTAGAGTGGGGAACGGCATGCTGATTGGTACATGGGCAGCCATGGGCAGGCCCATGAAAAAGCACCACGAGATCCCCCTCAGAGCTGGCAGCCCAGCCCCAGGCTTCAGGCCTTCCTCAGCCTAAAGGTGGGGCTTCACTACGGACCTGCCAACTTCTGCCCATGAACCTATCATCCTCCTACTGCTGTTCAAGGCACCCAGGCTGCCTGACTTTGCTCCTATCTAATGGCACCAAAAAAAGGGAGAAGACAGACATCAAGAGCAGGCACTTTGGAGCTTTCGAGGACGGGGGCGTCTTCCTGGACAAGAGTGCAGGGAGGCCTTCCCGGGCCCCCAGGAGTGTAAGAGGCCTGAGTCTGCAGCCGCTGTTTGGGCAGCTGCAGCTGTGCCTGGGAGTGGGGCGTGACTCCTGCCTGCTCTATAGAGCGAGGCTGGGTATGCAGCCATGGTTTGGGCAGCTGCAGCAGCACTCATGGAGCCCCCACCCCAACTCAGAAGGGGAAGGGCTCCAGTTTGTCCCCAGGGCCCCTGGCTTGACAGAGCGTGCAAGCCCCAACAGCACCTCCCTGCTCCAGCTGGATGATGGCAGTGTCAGGTTGTCTGGAGGGCTGCTACCATCAAGAGAAACAGGTGAAAGTAAAAGTAACCCATAGTGCTTAACACGGTTTCAGACAGGGCAGAAGCCAAATTACAAAAAGATTGAGCCATAAGGTCAAAGATATACGGTTAAATTTTGAATTAACTAATTACTGCATGACTCGAAAAAAATGTATGTCCTAGAAGATAGCAGCTGAGCCGGAAGATCTGAGTAAAATAAATCAGCGATTAGGAGAGAAGAAATGACAGTGGGAAACAAGGGACATAAGTTAGGTGTGGAGTACCCAGTAGCTCAGTCAAGTGGGTCAGTAACTGTGGGTCACTGCAGAAAATATTGAGTTCAACTTCCTCTTTAAAATCCTTCTGGAACCTGTATTTAAAAATAAAACACTATCCTAAATATTTTATCTGGATAGAAATGTGTTTTCTTCCCCAGATATGTGTGATTTTGTTTCTTGATTAAATTATAATCCTTTATGAGATTTTGGTACCATAAACAGGAGTACAGTACAGTATAATTTGTAGACAACAGAAAAGAGTGAGTATATTTTTCAATCCTGAGAAACATTGTACCATAAAGCTTGGTGAGACTTCTGTATCCATCATATCTAAATATACTTAATAAAGATATAATTTGACACTACAGATGCTATGTAATACATATAGTTCTAAACACATACACACACACACACACACACACACACACAGATGCAATCATAGTGCACTACAGCTTCAGACTCCTGGACTCAAGTTAAAACATTGTTTCCTCATGGCGCCTTTTTTCACTGCTCATCCTGCTTTTTAAAAATGTTTAGCAATACACTCTCAGTGACATGTTTTTTCTAGCATTTCAATTCCATTAAAGATTAAATGTATTGGCCGGGTGCAGTGGCTCATGCCTGTAATCCCTGAACTTTGGGAGGCCAAGGCAAGTGTATCACCTGAGGTCGGAAGATCAAGACCAGCCTGGCCAACATGATGAAACCCCATCTCTACTAAAACTACAAAAAATTAGCCAGGCATAGTGGCAGGTGCCTGTAATCTCAGCTACTCAGGAGGCTGAGGCAGGAGAATCGCTTGAATCCGGAGGCAGAGGTACAGTCAGCCAACATTGCGCCACTGTACTCCAGCCTGGGCAATAAGAGCAAAACACCATTCCCCTCACCAAAAAAAAGATTAAATATATCACCATTTATAAAATTACCTCAGCTATCAACCTATAATACAGTAGGCTTTGGAAATTCAGAAGGAATCCTGAGATCTATAAAATCTCAAGTTCACAAAACATGCAATTTTCTCCCTAAAATATGGACAAGACATAACACAGTGCCACAAAATCAGGTCAAGATGTAGAAGCCTGGCGGTTTGTGTGCACAGGCCTTGAGCTAATTCCCAGAAGCTATTACAAGAGTATCACAGTTTCTCAGATTAGTGCCTTAGTAAGATTAAAATGAAATTCTTGGGTCTTTAATCACTAATTACAAAGAATGTTATATGTCTGCTCTATAAATTTTTTGAGAATTTGGATTTTGTGCAACTTTTTGCTTATAGATCGATTATTTTCAAGTAAAGCCCACTATTTTCATCTAAAAAAAAAATTCTCAGGAAACACTTGTGCACTGTTGGTAGGAATGTAAATTTGTGCAGCCATAATGGAAAGAAGTATGGAGCGTTCTTGAAAAATTAAAAACAGAGGGCCGGGCACAATGGCTCATGCCTGTAATCCCTGCACTTCGGGAGGCCAAGGTGGGCAGATCACTTGAGCCCAGGATTTCAAGACCAACCTGGCCAACATGGTGAAACCCCGTCTCAACTAAAAATACAAAAATTGGAGAGCATGGTGGCACTTGCCTGTAATCCCAGCTGCTCAGGAGGCTGAGGCGTGAAAATTTTCTGAACCTGGAAGTCATGTGTCACAGTGAGCTGAGATTATGCCAGGGTACTCCAGCCTGGGCAACAAAGCAAGACTCCATCTCAAAAAATAATAATAATTTTTTTAATTAAAAATAGAACTACTATATGACCCAGAAATCCTTCTTCTGGGCATATACCCAAAGGAAATGAAATCGGTACTTCATAGGAGTGCAGGTAAAGATACCTGCACTCCTATGTTCATCGCGGCATTATTCATGATAGCCAACATATAGAAACAACTTAAGTATCTGCATGTGAATGGCCAGAGAAATAAATCATGATATATATACATACACATATAATGGAATATTATTCATCCTTTTTTAAAAAAAGAAGGTGATCCCTCCATTTGAGACAACATAGCTAGCCTGGAGAACATTACGCTATGTGAAATAAACTGGACACACATGCAAAACTACTGCATGACTTCTCTTATGTGTGGAATCTAAAAATGTGTTCAATAGGGAGTGGGGGAGCTGGGGAGGGATAGCATGGGGTGGGGGAATTGGGGAGGGATAACATTAGGAAAAATGTTATCCCTCCCCAATTGGGGGATGACTGGGGGATGGATGCAGCAAACCACCATGGCACGTGTATACCTATGTAACAAAGCTGCACGATCTACATGTGCACCCCAGAACTTAAATTACAATAAAAAAGGAAAATGAAAAAAAAATAGAAACTGGGATCAAGAACAGCAGTTACCAGGGACAAAGTGGGTTGGCGATATGAGGATATAAGACAAAAAGTACAAAGTTGGGTTGACTTAGGATAACTGTATTTAAGATCTAACGTACAGCATGAAGACTATACCTGGTAACAGTGTATGGTAAGAGAGTAAATTTTACGTGCTCCTCGCCACAAAAAAGTTAACAATATGAGATGATCATATGTTTATTGACTTGACAGTAGTAGTTTTAACTATGTATATGTATATCAAAACACTGTTGCACAGTTTAATATATATAATTTTTAAAAGTCCTTTTTCTCCAATATCTTAAAATATATATATTTTATAGTATATGTAGTTATATATTACATACAACGTATTAAGTTTTTGCATTTCTCAACTTTTTCACAGCATTTTAACTGATACTCAAAATACTAGCATTTTCTATTTACACTGAATTTGCACTACAACCCTGCATGATCTGCACATGTACCCCAGAACTTAAAGTGTAGTAAAAAAAATTTCGTTTAATTTTCTGAACTCTAATTTCTCTTCAGAATAGAGAAACCATATTTATTGAATATGGAGTCATCCCTCAGTACCTAGGGGAAGATTCACTCAAAACCCTCTCCCCACCAATATCAAAATTTCCATATGCCCTAATCTCTTATATAAAATGACATCATTTTGCATATTACAAATATACTTCTGTATAATTTAAATTATCTGTAGCTTACTTATAATGCCTAATACAATGTAAATTAGATGGAAGTAGTTGTTATATTGTTCTTTTATTTGCATAATTATATTCCCCCCAGTATTTTCAATCAGCAGTTGGTTGAATCCACCATATGAAACCCACATATACAGAGGATCAATTATACTAAATTTTCTCTAGAAATACAGAAATACAATTTAGTATTCTATAATGTTTATAAAAATACATGATCAATTTGAAAGTGATCTTAATTTGAAATTCAGACTAATTTTTGTTTTCAGAAGACCTGCCAATGTGATCCTTGATTGTGTGATTGAAACTCTTGTTTAGAGTCTAATTTTCTTCATTTAAAAAGAAATAGTAGCCTATACTCCCAGTTCCTCAGAAGGCTGAGGCAGGAGGATTGCTTGAGCCCAGACATCTTATGCTGCAGTATGCTATCATCACACTTGTGAATAGCCACTGCACTCTACCCTGGGCAATATGGTAAGACCCCATCTCTTTAAAATAAGAGATAGTTAATTTTTGTATTATAAAAACATGCTATTAATTAATGAAAATTGATGTTCTGTGATAAATACCAAGAATGACAGTTCTTTTATTTTGAGTTGGGTAAATTTGCAACCCAAATGTAGGAGATAAAATAAAATTTCCAAAAGGACTACAGTACCATTAAATATGTAACATGATGCAGGTTGTTCATGTAAATTATCTGTTTATTTACAATATTAAATTGTATTAAGTTGAAAACCTCACTATTATTACTATTCCAATTATAATAATCACAATGACAATAAAACATAGCAATTAATAAGTATTTAAACAAAAAATAGAAGCAGCAAGTAGAAACAGCAGTTACCAGTGACAAAATGGGTAAAGTGCGCATTACTTACATGATTTGCATTTTTTTCTTAATAATCACTCTATGCTAGATCACTGCTTAGAATACTGAATATCAATAATGTTAAAATACATTTAATAATCAAAGTTGTCCTAAGAAGTCATGACTATTTCATCATCTTTGTGGTAGCCAGAATTGCTATATGTAACACTCATGTCAAAGACTGCTATTAACTCTCCCAAACCCATTTTCATTTTTTCTTCACAGTCACAGGGCTAAACCCAATTCCTCGGTCTTCCTTACAGTTGGGTGCATTTATGGGATTGATTCCTAGAGAGTGGAATGTTAAATAGAATTGGTATATACCATTTCTGTACCAGGTCCACAAAAGAGTCCTGCAAATTTTCCTCATGCTCTTTTCCTTCTAGTTCACAGGTTCCAGGATAACCAGATGACTAAGGAATGTTGGTCATCTACATGTTGAAGATCGGAGTGATAGGGGTGCCTCAGTCAGCCTGGAAGGCTGTATGGAAGGAGGTTGCCTGGCCACACTGTCATGTCCCTCTCTCCCTAAAAAAGAGACACATTTGCTTTTGTACAAGGCAACATATACATTTGGTCTATGTATACATTTTGGTCTATGAGTTCTGTTATTTAACATTATATAATGTCGATGACCTTGTAATAATACCAGTAAAGAACCGAAATAAACAGGAAAAAATTAACCTGCTACCTACCTTAAAACACAAAATATAGAGCTCCTGTCATCATGTTTCCTACTGATTTATAACTTCAAATAACGGGTCAAGAAAAAAACTACATGTATGAAAAGATGAGATCTGTGTTTTGATCCAAGTCTTTCTTTCAATAACCCTACTACTTGAAACCATAGAAGGAGACAGGAACTTCCTTCCATGTTTCTTTTTCCTTTTTCAAAACTATCCACTAATCTTTTAATTAAAAGTGAATGACGGAGAGATGGCAAGTGAGCAGAGAAGCTGAAGAACACAGCTCGCTTATGTATTTGCACAACGCTAATCAGTCTTCACATCTTAGAGGGATCTGTATTAGTTACACGGAATCTAATCTGTTCTACTAAAGCTGATGCTGTCAACTGCCATGGTTAGCTCTCGTTCATCATACTTACAGACACATTTTGATAAAATACATAATCTAGAAGAGAAGCTTCTAAGAAGGTTTTACATTCTATATAATGCTAACATTTTAGATAATGTTTTATGCTAATTTAGTCTTTGTGTATTGAAAGAACTCTAATTTTCCTGGGAGTCCCTAGACAGCACATTTAATTAATCTTACTCCCAATTCAACAAGTTGCCTTTTATTTTAGTCATAGAATCAATCTCTTGGTAATAATATATAGTGAAATCCAGGCGTGTATGATAAATCCAGCAAGTTTTTATTTTAAAGCGAAGGAATTAAAATGAAAACAATACATAATGCTTTCTGTATAACAATGACTGAGAATAGGTATTGAGTGCTCTTTGTATACAAGGCACTGTGCTGAGCATATTTCATGTTATTGGTATGATTCCATGTAATTATGTATTGCAATTTTACCTTTGAAGAAAAGCCTCAAAAATGGCAAGTGGTTCACCCATCCACATTTAAATGCCTGTTAAGCCTCTGAGATTTACAACCCACGAATTCTACCATTATTCACTCGGTCTCTCAACTCCATTCCGTCTTCATGTACCTCCAAGCCCAACTGATGATTCAAGGCATTGGCTTTAATGTATTCACCCCAAAAATATTTATCACATGGCTTATATGTCCTTGGCTCTCATGTAGGGGTGCTGAAGTCAGATCAGTGAACAAAATAAACAAGATCCTCAGTCTCCTCAAGCTTATATTCATTTCCCAACATCTGATCTAAATTTCCTTGCTGTGCACTCCTTTCATTATAGAAGACTTATGAAATCCCCAATCCTATTAAATCTAATTCTGTACTTTCTATTTGTCACCATCGCATGGTAAAACCCCTAACTGTGCTTGCCAGATTTTACCATAAATTACTAACCATGAACTTCAAGTGGTCAGTTAGTGAACAGCACCCATGCTTTACTAGTTGTCTGCTCCTTTGACTCTTTCAGTTTCCTAAAAGATTTTCCATTTTTCCCCATCTCCTTCCTGTAACTCTTGCCCTATTCTTATCTCACCTAATGACTTTGGTTCTTATTATAGAAAGACAATAGTAAAATTCAGAAGAGTACTTGTACAAACTGGCACCATAAAAATCATCACTCTACCTGTATCTCCCCTGACTCTCCACCATCCTTCCTACCACTGTGGAGAAATTTCTCCATGCATTTTTGTTCTCGTTAATGCTGAAGATTTTTCCATGCCTCTGTCCAAAGAGGGCGTCTTTTTACTGCATCCCTCTTGTATCATTCTAACATTTGCCCTTATTTTCTCCCACATCTCTGACTTTCCAATTTTTCCCTTTTAAAAAGATAATTCCCATAAATTTACAGCTATAACAGATAACAGAAAAAAGCCTCCCTTGATCCAAGGTCTTCTTCCATTTCCTGCCCCGTTTATCTCTTTTTCTTCACATTAAAGTTTCTACAATTATTTCTGCTTTCTCCCACACAATTCTCTCCTTAATCTGATCCTATAAGGCTCTCAGTTCTACTTCTTCAAAATGAGAGTCTCCACCCAAACTACATCATTGATGTCAAAGTTGCTAAGTTCAGGTCAGTTCCTAGCCTGCATCTAACTTGACCTCTGTGGCCCTTAAATTTGCTGATCCTTGTTCTTCTTGAAACACAATGTCCAGTTTACTCCCAGGATGCCATTTTCTTGATTCTTCTCATGAGATTCTGCTAAGGTTTCTTTGTTTGATCTTTTAACTATCCAGCCTTTGAAATTTTGGATGCACTAAAACTCAGTCTATTGATATTTCTTTTTAAAAATACCCATTGCCCTACTGAGCTCATTCAGTCTCTTCTACACACGGATGATTTCCCAAATTATATTTCCACATTTAAATGTCTACACTAAATGTATGCTTGGATATCTAAAAAACATCTCAAATGTAACATGTCCACATTCCGTCTCCCTCATACCTTCCTCTTCTAATACAATTCTGAAGTCTTCTTCTCAGTAATGGTAAATACTCTCTATGGCCATATCATCCTGAACATAACCAATCTTGTTAACAATGACAAATATGTTCTTCCACATTCTGATGTGGAAAACCTAATGTTCATCCTTGACTTATGCATTTCTCTTACATCACGTATCTCGCCAACCCCTGTACTACCTGTTTGAAGCCACCATCACCTTACACCTGCGTCATTGCAATATCCTCCTTAGAAGCTGCTTTCTTCCACTGCCTTACACATCCATTCTTAACACAGCATCCAAAATGATCATTTTAAAATTAAAGTTAGAGCCTCTCTCTCTCTCTCAGTATAAATCCTCTTTCTTAGACTAAAAGCCAGGTCTGACAATGGCACTACATAATTGTCCATCTTATTTCCTGACCTCATTTCTTACCTCTCTCTTTCTTTAGCTCTTTTCCTTATACAATGGAATCCTTGAATTTGGCCCAGTGTCAGGGCCTCTGCCTGGAACATTCTTCTCACTGATAGCTACAGAACTAGAATATAAGGTAATTAACACTTGCTGCTTTGAAAAATATACTATAATTCTAAGTGGTCTAATACAATAAGTCTATTGCTTTGTTTTTGTTTTTTGCTAATATTCCAACCCAGTGAGAGTATGGCAGCACCTCTGGCTAGCTCTCTTCTAAGCAGAGATTAAGTCCTTGATTTTGGTCCCATAGAAAGAGAGAGAGAGAAAGCACGGAGAAGAGTACAGTGTGTTTTAAGGGTCTGACCTGAAAATGGCCTGTATTTTTCCTTCCCACATTTCAACAACTACTGCTCAGTCCCATGACTAATCTATCTGCAAAGAGATAAATTCAGAGACACAAAGCTAGCCTAAATGTTTGAATGGCCCCCCAAATCTCTGCCACATTAGTACCCTACATTCCTCAGGAAGGCCAGGAAAAAATTTTCTGGCTACCCTGCTTATAAGAGCAACACTTCCTGAATTAAATGTTGCTCAGTGATCTTCAGTCCTGTTTTTTGTTTTGTTTGTTTGTTTGTTTGTTTGAGATGGAGTCTCACTCTGTCACCTACGCTGGAGTGCACTGGCATGATCTCAGCTTACTGCAACCTCCACCTCCTGAGTTCAAGCAATTCTCCTGCCTCAGCCTCCCCAGTAGCTGGGATTTATAGGTTCCCACCACCACGCCGGGCTAATTTTTGTATTTTTAGTAGAGACGGGTTTTCACCATGTTGGCCAGGCTGGTCTCAAACTCAACCTCTAGTGATCCTCTCATCTCAGCCTCCCAAAGTGCTGGAATTACAGGCATGGGCCAGGTCCTGTTTTTTCAATGCTCCTGGATACCCAGCTCAACAGCATGTTTTGCTTTACTTAAAGTTAGGTGAAGTCAGGCAATTGAGCTGTTAGACAAGAAAATGCATACAAACTGAGTGGAACTGATCAAACCTTGTTATCCTGCTTCCTTTAATTGTCTGTGTGTGTGCTCTACTCTCTTTTTTCAACCGCCAACTGAACACAGGATTCTAGAGTTCTCAGGAGGGCAGATGCAAGAGCAGGAAGTTGGGTTTCCGAATGATCACGTGGAAGGCTTCCCATTAATAAGAAACCTTAGTATTGGACTTCTCATAAACACTGAGGAAATGGCTCTTTGGGAAGCCACTAAATTTTTTTTATTTTTCTGTTATAGCAGTTAGGTATAGCCTTCCCATTTGAATTTCCTATTTCTCTGAATGTGCTTTACTTAAAACCACATCAGTTATCACCATCTGACACATTCCGTATTAGCCTGTCACTTTTTCTCCTGTGTCTTCTGTCCAGAAAAAGTGCTAGCCAACTATAACCCAAGAGCCAAATCTAGCTTGCTTTCTGTTTTCATATACAATTATTTATTGGAATATAACCACAACTATCTATTTCTGTATTTAGAGGAGAGGAGCTGTTTCTATGCTACAACAGGGGAGCTTAGTAGTTGCAGCAGAGAATCTCTATGATCTACAAACAATGTTTGCTATCTGGCCCTTTACAGATATGGTTTGCCAATGTTTGTACTAGAATGCAAACTCCAAGAATGTAAAAGCTTTGTCTCTTTAGTTTGCTATTATATACCCAGCATTAGAACAGTGTCTGGTTCATTCAATATAATATTTTTAAATGCATAAATGAATAAGTGAATGAGTGTGTGGTAGGCCAAAAATGTTCCAGAAAAAAAAATTCATATCTAAATTACTTGAACCTCTGAATATCACCTTGTATGAAAAATCAAACAGAAATCATAGCATGTGATTTAGTTAAAGATCTTGACCTACAAAATTAGCCAGTATTGGCCAGATGGACGCTAACTACAATCACATGTATTCGTATAAGAGGGAAGCAGAAAGAAATTTGACCACCCAGATAGAAAATGAGAGAGGGAATGTGATCACACAGGCAGAGGTTGGACTGATGTGCCATAAGCCAATGAATGTTGGTGGCCACTAGAAATATCATCTAGAGGATAATGAATTGTCTGTTTAGAACATTCCTGGTGGCCACACCCTCCAGACCCCTTGATACTGATTTCAGATTTATGGCATCCAGAATTGTGAAAGAATAAATTTTGTTGTTTAAGCCACTAAGTTTCCAGTAATTCGTTACAGAGGCAGCAGGAAAGCAATACACAGGGAAAGTGACTTAAAACTACTTCTAATTCCAAAATTATGCTCAAAATGCTTATGCAAAAACTACTTCTTGTGTCAACATTAAGTCTATATAAGTGCTCTTCAAATTAATTATCACTATAACTAAGTCACTGAGGAAAAATATTTTGGCTTTTTTTCTAACCAATAATTTATAGTAAGTAATTCATAATTTATAGTTTCATTATGGATGAAATTAAGCATATTTGAGATTATTTTTATATTAGCATTTTATAAATTAGTTGCTGAAATACTCTGTTTTGAAATATTAGATACAAGTGCCAGGAATAATTCTGATATTTTCTTAAACATATTTTACTAATTTCTTGAATTGCATTGTTTTATGATTATAAATTATTGTCAAACTATTAAAATTAATTGCTATTGAAAAATAAGAATTGTGAATGTCTTCAGGGTGAGGGCTGAGCATGTAGAAGTTTTTTTTTTCCTTAATAAAATGAGACTTAGGAGAGGAAGTTCCCTTTTCCTTCAGAAAATGTGGTCATGATCATTTCTCCCTGCAAAGTCCTGGAAAGGCTGCAGTCTTTTTGGAGATGTGGACTTACACTTGGCTTATAGGCTAAGTCTGGGACAGTGCAAAGATAAAAAACACCAAGTACATGGATCGTGTCACTGAGCTACTGAATCAATCATGGAACCACCCTGCGTCTGTACTTTGTGTTCTTTCATAGAAAAAATGTTCACTTTGGGCTGTGTATCCATTACTTGAAGCTAAAAATCTCCCCATTTAGGCAGTCATCACTATAATGGGTTATTTATGGTTCTGAGTTATGAATTATTTTAATTAAAAAATGATATAGCAAAGTCCGCAATCATATTTAGCAATTAATAAGGGTCTGACTAAATTTACTTTAGGTTTCAGGGAAATAATATGGAAACCAAGATATTTAATTGTCCATCAGCCATTTGAGAATTTTTTTTTTCCCACATAAGGAATCAATTTGTTTAGCCATGATGGTGACTTCAACTGATGCCTCTATTTAGCACTGGCTGTACTCTTTAATTTCACACACTGAAATGGACAAACGGACAGAAGCTTCTTCACAAAAAGCAAATGTATCTCTGGTTTGCCTGGTAAATTTCATGCCTGTAATAAAATAAACTTCAGTATATCCTTTTTTATAAAGTTGCTCTAAAAATGGAAGACATCTTAAAACGTTGGCATGCATTCAATGAAGTGGTATGCTCTCCAAATTTAATATGTAATTAATATGTACTAAAATTGACAACATCTTTGAATGTACGAAATACGTATGCCCCACTCCAGACTTATTGCCACGTTGACTCTATATCAACTAATCTAACAAATAGTGAGCTCCTTTGGATTTTGTCAAAAGAAAATATCTAAATATGAGAACAATTAACATTTCCAACTGATGCTTCCTATAAAACTAAGCTAGCATTAATTTTATCTCCCTGTCTTATTCCTTGTACAATGTTCTGGCTCTGTAGGAATACTAGACTTCACGTGAGAAAACTAAGGATTCAACTGAAGATGATGTATTAAGTTGGTGATTTATTTAAGTACATTTATTGTCATGTTTTGCAACACATAATATAATAAATTTCCAAAATAACCAGGAATTGTTTTCTTCTATTTTATAGTTTTTTGAATTTCCTTTATGAAGGAATCATTTAAGCTTCCAGTTTAGGCACTATATTGTTTACCTCATTATGCAACAGAAATGTTTTGAAACTTATGATCTGAAACCTAGAATTCAGTCTCAGCTCCACAACTTAGTAGTTAATTAGTTCTTCTAATCTCTGCATTTGTATATGTTTGAGGATAACCATAATTAAGATACCTTACCTTAAGTGGTTTTGAGGATTAAATGACAAAATCTGAAAAGTCTTTCTTCATGTTTAAGTTCCGTATACAGATGTTCCTCAGTTTTGTTGCAATTATAATAAATATAACAATAAAATTAATGTGGTGGTAGTTAATATCTTATGTATAGTAAGAAACGGAGTAATCAAATTTTGTGTTCTGATATCGAAACAACGACCAAATTGGGTGTTATCGTCTAAATGTTTCTCCTAAATTTATTTGATGAAACTTAATAGATGACATAATAATATTAAGAGATGGGGTATTTAGAAGGTAATGAAGAGATTCAGGCCCTTATAAAAGGGTTTGAGAGAGTGGGGGTTTGTTCCTTTCTGTACCTTCTACATGTGAGGACATGGTGTTCCTTCCCTTCTGAGGAAGCAGCAACAAGGCTCCATTCAGTTCTCTCACAATGGTTTCTTCATTTGTCTCTTACATAGTTTCATTCTAATACAGAATAAGGAATGACATATTCTGTGAGTTTTTGTATGATTAAGTATGCCAGTACTGCCATTTTGTACTTGGATAACAACTTGCCTGGTGATAATATTCTTGAGACATACTTTTTCCCTTAGAATTTTATAAATATTCATCTATTATCTTCTGGCACTTTATTTTTCCATGGAGGCATTTGAGCCCAGCCAGATTTATCCCCTTTGTAAGTTCTTGGATACCTGATGAATTCTTTCTTTATCCTTGAAATTAAATCACTTTACCAGAATGTCATAAAATTGCTTCTTCTAATGAATTTCTTGAGAACAGTATGCCTTTAAATCTATGAGTATTGTTTTAAATTTCAGAAACATTTTTTTCTATTACATAATGATTCTTTTTAATTTCATTTGTTGGGTTTTATTTCAGGTTTATCATTTATCCTTACTTTGGATCTACATTTTCTGTATACTATTAACATTAACTTCTTTCTACTCTTCTTTTTTAATTTATTATATTAACCCCTTTATTTCACTGAGACTACCTCATGGCTTTTTCTGTTACTAATTTTATCATCCACACTGTCTAATCTGTTTCCTATGGTTTCTATTTAATTAGCTCTGTAATGTTGTCATTTTGGTTCTCCATTCATTTAATTTTACAATCATCTCTTCAGTTTATTCACATTGCTTATATTTGACGTATTCTTTAATTAAAAGTTACATTTTCTTTCATTTTTCTTTTGTGAAAACATTTTGTTTTTCTCAGTTTTGTAAGAATAACTGAGGCTCTTTTTGCATTTTACATCTGTCTTTATTTTAATGTAGCATTTCGCATGATTGCATGGCTTCCATGCTAGCATGGCAAACAAGGAAGGAAGTTGCCAACATTAGAACTGAAAGTTGGGCCATCACTAATAATTCTATGGACATTAAAAGAATATTAAAGGAATAATATTAGTAACTGTATGATGAACCATATTATAACTGAGATAAAATAGAACAATTTCTTAAAATACACAAACTTCTGAAATGCAGACAAGAGTCAGATCATCTAAATAGATCTATATCTATTAAAAAAA
Organism: Aotus nancymaae; assembly: GCF_030222135.1. Taxonomy (NCBI): domain Eukaryota; kingdom Metazoa; phylum Chordata; class Mammalia; order Primates; family Aotidae; genus Aotus; species Aotus nancymaae. The sequence goes on from NW_026988435.1 coordinate 31,470,699, forward strand.
TTGAATCAATGTATTAGTCACAATTCACTAGATAAACAGAATCAAAACAAAACCAAAAGACTAATCCACCTATCTACCTATCTGATATAAAAAATATGTAATTAAATGTTATATATAATGTAACATATAATATATAATGATATAATATATAATTATATATGTATTATATAATTATATAATATATATTACATATTATACATACTTATATATAAATATATTATATATATATAATATGTATTTATATATAATATAATATATAGAAATATATAATATGTATTTATATATAATATATATAAATATATGTTATTTATATATAAATATATTTTTATATATTTATATATATAAATATATACATTATATACATTATATACATATATGTATAATGTATATATGTATATTATATATATAATATATATAGCTATACATATATGTAATATATGTATAGCTATAATATATACATATTATACATACAAAATATATATTATATATAATATACATATATATTATTATATATAATATACTATATATCACATAATATATATAACATAATATATTATATATAAGATATAATGTATATAAATAATATATAATATATAATGTATATAAATAATATAATATATATTATATATATAAGTATATATACTTATATAGAAGTATATATAATATATATTAGCTATAGCCGTATCATACATATATATAGCTATATATGTATGATACGGCTATAGCTATCCTATTAGTTCTGTGATTGTGTGAGTTAAGACTACTTAATAAAGGGGAGTACTTTACTACTTGTAAAGGGGAGTTTATTAAGTAGTCTTAACTCACACTGTCACAAGGTCCTACAATAAGCCATCTGCAAGCTGAGGAGAAAGGAAGCCAGTCCAAGACCCAAAGCTGAAGACCTTAGAGTTTGATGCTCCAGGACAGGAAGCATCCAGCACAGGAGAAACATGTAGACTGGGTTACTAAGCCAGTCTATCCTTTTTACAATTTTCTGTCTGCTTCATATTCTGGCCACACTGGCAGCTGATTGGATTGTGCCTACCCAGATCAAGGGTGGGTCTGTCTTTCCCAGCCCACTGACTCAAATGTTAATCTCCTTTGGCAACACCCTCACAGACACATCCAGTATCAATACTTTGCATCCTTCTATCCAATCAAGTTGGCACTCATTATTGACCATTACACTGTAGCTTCTTTGTTTTGACCAATTTCTTCCATTTGCAATAGGTGTATTTACCCAATGACTGTACCTCCATTGTATCTGGGAAGTAACTAACTTGCTTTTTATTTTGCAGGCTCATAGGCAGGAGGGACTTGCCTTTTTCAGATAAGACTTTGTACTTGGACTTTTGAGTTGGTGCTGGACTGAGTTAAGGCTTTGTGGGACTGCTGGGAGGACATAATTGTGTTTCGAAATGTGGGGCCATGAGATTCGAGAGGGCCACAGGTGAGATTATATGGTTTGGCTCTGTGTCTCTACCCAAATCTCACCTTGAATTGTAATAATCCCCATATGTCAAGGGTGGGACCAGGGATAGGTAATGTAATGGGTGTGGTTTCAAAGCAATTCAATGAAAAAGTAATAGTTCTTGCAACAAATGCAATAAATTGTACTGCAACAATGGGATATCCTTCTGTATACACATAAAAAAATGAACTTGGACACATAAACCACAGAGCTTCACAAAAATCATCTTAATATAAAACATAGATTTAAACACAAAACTACAAATACAGGAGAATATTTAGGTGACCTCAAATTTGGCAATGAGATTTCAGAAATATTCTGTGAAAGCTTAGAGTTTACTAAAGTTAAAAACTTCAGCTCTGTGGAAGTCACTGGTAGGATAATTTTTAAAAAGAAATTAAGTGGAAGAAAGTTTGCAAGACATACATCTGATATAAGGCTTGTATCCAAAACATACAATAAACATTTAAGACTCAACAATAAGAAAACAACCACATTTAAAAGTTGGCAAAAGACTTAAATAGACACCTCATCAAAGAAGATATACAAATATAAAATAAAGATGGTCAACATCATTTGTTACTAGAGAATTGTAAATTAAGACAATTAGGATCCACTATTCATTTATTAGAATTGCTAAAATCCAAAAATCTGATTATACTTAATACTGAGAAGAATGCAGAGCAACAGGAACTCTCATTCTTTTCTGGTGGAAATAGAAAACAGTACAGATTCTTTGGAAGACAGTTTTGCAATTTCTTATCAAGCTATAGATACAGTTCAGCAATCATGCTCCCAGATTTTTACCAAACTTATTAGTTAATTTGTGCCCACAAAAACTCTATTTGTACTTTTATAGAGACTTTATTCAGAATTATCCCAAACTGGAAGCAATCAAGACGTTTCCCAAGAGGTGAACAGACAGTCTGTGATACATCCATATGACGAGATAATATTTAATGATAAAAACCTAGGAGCAATCAAACCATGAAAAAAATAAAGGAATCTTAAATGCAAATTGCTAAGTGAAATAAGCCAATCTGAAAAGGATGCAGACTACTGATTCTGATTATGTGACATTCCACAGGAAGGTAACATATCAGGGGTTGCCAAATATTTGTGAGGAGTGGAGGAGGATGGAAGATGAATTGATGCACAAAGGATTCTTCTGTCTATGAAGCTATGCTGTATGATACTGTAATGGTGAATACATGGCATAACATATTTGTCAAAACCAACAGAACTTTACAGAAGAAATAGTAAACCTTAATATATACAAATTTAAAAAGAAACATATAGTATGTATGGAGATCCCTGAAGTAAACACCAACTAAGCAAAAAAAAATAATAATAAATCTAACTTTATTTCACATGTGTGACACAACCTCACTGAAGTGGGTGAAGGGAGAAAACATGCTAACCTAAGTTACTTCATATATGATATAAATGAATTCTAGTTGTCTCACAGACATGGAATTTAGTTAATAACAATGTTTATCTTAAGAGGTAATTAGGTTACAAGTGTTCTGCCAAATGAATTGATTACTGCCATTATCTTGGGAGTAGGTTAGCTACCTAGTAAATGGGTTCTTGATAAAAAGATTAGCTCAGCACTATTCCCACTTCTCTGTCACATGCATACATGCTGTCTTGCCCTTCTGCTTTCCACCATGGGATGACACAGAAAGGAGGTCCTTGATACATGGAGGTGTCTCAACCTTGGACTTCCCAATCTCTAGAACTGTAAGAAATAAGTCTTTGTTCTTTATAAATTACCCAGCCTAAGCTATGCTATGGCAGCACAAAATGGACTAAGACACTATCTGCCCATCTATCTATATGTCTATGTATCTGTCTTATCTATCTATCTATCTATCTATCTATCTATCTATCTATCTATCAATCATCTATTATCATCTATTCCCACCTAAGCAGGTGAAAGCAAGCTATCTTATAAAGCAGAAGATAATATATGCATCAAAGCACTCTCTTACCTAATACAGACTGGTACACTAAAGGTAGTGGTACACTACTTTTACATCTCAATGTTTATTTGCTGGTTTTTTCCCAATTGTGAACAAAATGTTATGCAAAATGGTATGTTTTTATGATAGCAACTAGCTAAGCTATTAGCAACTAGTTATGCTATTATGATGGCAACTAGCATGGAGTTCCACCATCTTTAACGTAATTGTAGAAAGACATGAAGAAAAACCTTTGTTCTTACATTCTTACAAGAAGAAGCAATATGTAGAGAATGTTTTTTTCTCTCTCTTTTCCTATGTGTGTGTGTATACATTCATTAATCTATACATTAAAATTCCGTTTTTTAAAGAATGAGTAAAAAATGGGTATTTCAGTCAACTAAATATATTCTAATAATTCAGTATTTTATCCTGTGAGATGTTCAAATATCAAACATTTTAAAAAGTCATAATAACCCCATAAAATTACCAGCATAGCCACTCTTCTTGTCTCATCTTTTGTCTAGATCACTCCTACAAGACTGAACATGAATTTGATCATTTTTAATCTTATTCACACAAAAGCTTAGATTTGATTCCTCATTTTATATTTATAAACTATTTTTGTCTTATCTCTGACTTCTTTGTATCAAATTTTTATTCTACTGTTTTATTTAAGCCCTTTCTTTCAATTATACCAAAAATTATACCCTAAAATTATACCAAAACAAAAATCTGATTAGAATGATAATTCATAGTCACATAGAGTTTTGAAAATTTTGTGGTGAAAAATGTTTGTTTTTGACTTAGAATTGGACTCTATTATTGTATAATGACTGAAACCAGAAGTAACATTTTTCAGTATGTCTCTATAAAAAGAATATTCTCTGATATGGTTTGGCTGTGTTTCCACCCAAATCTCATCTTAAATTGTAACTCTCACAGTTCCGACATGTCTTGGGAGGACCCCAGTGTGAGGTGGTTGAATTGTGGGGGTGGGTCTTTGTCACTATAGTGATGAGTCTCAGGAGATCTGATGATTTTGAAAATGGAAGTTTCTCAGCACAAGCCCTCTTTTTGCCTGCTGCCATCCACATAAGATGTGACTTGCTCCTCCTTACCTTCTGCCATGATTGTGAGGCTTCCCCAGCCTCGTGGCACTGTGAGTTCTCCATTAAACCTCTTTCCTTTATAAGTAATCCAGTCTCCAGTATGTCTTTATCAGCAGCATGAGAATAGACTAATATATTCTCATTTTGTGTGTTATAGAGAAAAAATAATAAGGCAAAAAAGAAATTTCATTTTTGAAAATTATTATTGCCTAAACTTTAGATAAATGGAAATTGACTGTGTTCGCTTACCCTAACATAGACTAGATGCTGGCAAATTACAACAGCAATTTTGTTCCTGCAGCCTCAAAGTTAATCTTTCATTTTGTCAGGTGTGGCTGGGTGAACGATTTCCAAAAGAAAAAAAAGACTAAAATAGTGAGCCTTAAAAAAATCCTATTTCTCTTCTAGACTTGGATCTTTAAGTACCAGTCAAGGAAAAATATCTAATTTCTTCAAGGAAAAAGAGTTCATATTTCTTTTGAAACATATCATGTTGCCATAGTTACCTAATGCTCTCATTTTATTTCCTAACAAAAATATCACCATCTAGACACACATAGCTTACAATAGTAAATGTTTTATTGTGGAATTTTATAAGGACACAGGATCTGCTTCCAATGACTTTGAAAAAACTGAAATAGAATAATTCTTTTTAATAAATACACCTGAGTTGAAATGAAACATTTTCTGAGCAAGAGCACAGGAGAAAAGGAGGAGCAGAGAAATTGAAAAAAGACATACAGTTTTAACATTTCAAAGGTGGAAGTGATTTAAATTAGGATTTGGGCATGGTTGATCTTCTCCACCCCAGTGTATATAAACATTCTCATATGGGTTGCCATGTCTTCAGGAGTGATACCTTCATCTGGACAGGCCATTAGAAATTAAAACATACTTACACATATACACATGCACACCTTGGAATAAGAAAAATTATAAACCAGCTTATTTTTGTTATTTGTCTTGACAAATATAAACTTTAGAGACAAAATTTTAAATAAAGCAGCAACTAGGAAAATAAACAATGCGATCCCTGTGTACAGAATTACGTAGTTGGGGTTTACGTATTTGAAATCAAGCTCTAAGTAGAAATGAATCAGTTTTCTCTGTCTTTCTTTTCTCTTGCTTTTTAATAAGCTATCACAAGAATTCTTATTTACAAGAATTTAAGGTGAAAACATTTAACTTTTGGGGAGTAAATCATTACTAAAAACATAATTAATGTGGTCATTTTGAACAATCTTATCAAATAGTTTGGTTATATCTCAATGAATCATAAAAATCATCAAATATGTACGTTAATTGAAAAATCTTGAAAACTAAGAAAGTTTGAAAATGTAAAAAGTAAATTTCATTGTCTACCTTCATAGATAAAACATTCATACTAATATTAAACTATAGACATTATTATTAAAATATAAAAATTAATTTAAAATTTAAAACTAAATTTAATTATTTTCTTTACATTTTCTTCTTTCATACTTAAAAAGTTTCTTATTCTAGCCTACATGATGTATCACGAACTGCAAGTCACAATACTTCATGTTTTAGTGCACTATGTCGGAGTGGAGGACAAAGGGAGGGAGAGAATTAGGACAAATAGCTAATTCATGTGGGGCTTAAAACCTAGATGTCAGGTTGACAGGTGCAGCAAGCCACCGTGGCACATGTGTACCTATGTGACAAATCTGCACATTCTGCACATGTATCCCAGAACTCAAAGTAAAATTCAAACCAAGAAAAAAAAAAGAACAAAGAATGTGTTATTTCAATGTAATCTTTAGCATTTCAGTTTTGTTTACTGGAGTGATAATTACAATATTATTTCTAAATATAGAGAATTCAAAATTATTTAACATAAAGTTACTTCATTTTATTTGTAAGGTTTTACCCATCATTTTAAAATGAATAATTTAGGTAGAGCATTATGGTATTTGAGAAAAACTGGCCTTCATTTGTAAGTTGACTGTAGGATTTATTGATACAAGCAAAAGATGCATAGAAAATGTGGCACATATACACCATGGAATACTATGCAGCCATATAAAAGGATGAGTTCATGTCCTTTGCAGGAAATGGATGAAACTGGAAACCATCATTCTCAGCAAACTGACACAAGAGTAGAAAACCAAACACTGCATGTTCTCACTCATAAGTGGGTGTTGAACAACGACAACACATGGACACAGGGAGGGGAACATCACACACCGGGGCCTAGGGTGTGGGGATTAGCGGAGGAATAGCAGGGGGTGGGGGGATTGGGGAGGGATAGCATTAGGATTAATATCTAATGTAGATGACAGGGCGATAGATGCAGCAAACCACCACCACGTGTACACCTATGTAACAAACCTGCACGATCTGCACATGTACCCCAGAACTTAAAGTATAATAAATTTTTTAAAAAGGAAAAAATTTTCATAATTTTATTTTTCAAAAACAAATATGCATATGTGTATGTGTGTATGTATATGTGTATATTTCAATATATATCATATACTTTAGAGAGGTTTTTACATTTAGTATGGCTCTTAGGAATAATGGCCATAATTCCCATTTTGTAAGTTTTCTCTTGATTAAAAAACTAGCTTTGTGTGGTGGTAGATGAGATGTTTTATTGTTTACTTCTTCAAATTCTGTTGGCATTGGCCTTCCTTATGCTTATTTTGATTTATTATTGTTTGTATTTTTAATTGTATGTTTGGAAGCATCACTTATCTTTCCAATCAGCCTTGTCCAGGTCTGAATCCCATCTCCTTTCACCTCCTTGAGAATTTTTATTCTCAAGAGGTCAAATTTTTCTTCTATCTTCTTACTCTCATTTCCCACTAGTGCATGCTTATCCAATTATAAACAAAAAAGAAATGATTTTGAAATTAGCTTTTTACTTATCTAACCTAACCAATATTTGCAGATTCTTCCTTATCTTTTGCTTACACACTTCTGAAATGTGGCTATGCCTAAAGCCAGATGCCTTTTCTTTTTTCTTTAAATCTACTGCAGTCTTATTGGACAACCTAGTCCTCTTCTAATTGCTTCACCTCTCACTTATAACTTGCTGACTCCAGAATCTATAACTCTCTTTAATTTTCTTCTAAGGTCCATATATGTACAATTCCTAACGTATTAATTCATTTGATCCCATTCACCGTTTACCTGTTAGGATCTCCTGTTCTCCATCTCAGTTAATATTTCTGTTACTCCCTAACCAACAACATTAAATCTGTATCACATGCCCTTCATTTTTCTACATTATTTTTCTCTCTGTGACTCTCTTCAATTCACTCTACCTCTTTATCACTATTAGCACTGCATTATATCAGTGCCTAACTCATTTTTGCCATCAATCTATTAACCAGTTCTTCAGTCAGCAACCTTAGACTCCTCAAACACAACCTACAGTGAAAGCAGGGAAATCATTATAAAACATGCATCTAATTCTGTGACTCATCTTATTTAATTTTTAAAAAAAACACACTATTACATATACTAAAAAATCTTGAATTCTGTAGTATGGCTTAGGTGAACCTTCATAATTTTGCATCTGCCTGGCAAAAGAAAAAAAAAGCCCTATTTCTGTACTCATGTTCATACTACGCACCCACTATCAAACCCTATTTCAGAACTAACAAGCATGTCTTGCCATTTATCAAAAGAACCATGCTTGCTTCTTCTTAAACAAAGCCTATACTGTTCTCATGATCTGGAATCCCCTTCTTCCTCTTCCTGAGGAACACCTATCCATTCTTTAAGAGAAATTCATTACTGATCTCATATGTAAGTCATCCTTGCTTCTCCTCTTCTAAATTATAAATTTTCTGTATGTGTCCTAAAGTTCTATTATCACACTTTAAAATAATAGTTTAATTATGATGATGACATTGATTTAACACAATGATTAAATTTATTGAACACCTACACTATGCCAAGACTCTTCCAAATGATCTGTATGCAATGTTTTATTGAAACTTCCCAATTATTGCATGTCAGGTATTCTCATTTCACAGACCAGAAAACAGATACTTATAGAAATTAAGTATTACAGCAGATTTACTCAATTAGCACATGTCTAAGCTAGCATTTAATCCAAAACCTTCCTGAGTCCAAATCCTTTGATTTTTTTTCTATTATATAGTCTTTCTTTCCATTTTCTTGAATTCCAGTTTTGTCTACCAGGGTAAAGTACATGATTACTAAAGAAGGGAGGCTTTAGACTTTCTCTCTCTCCTCTCTCTCTCTTTTTTTTTAAGAATGCACTCACATTAATTTTTCAGATTCCAGAAATAATATTTTGCAATGAATGAGGTAGTACTCTTCATTCTATATATTTTTGCCATAATGTCTGTGCATCCAGCCTGTGAAATAAATTGCACTGACCTGCGTCTTTAATGCCTGTCACTTAAAATTTTTCCAAACCACCTTAAATGTTGAAGTTTATAAAATTGGTAATGATTGATGTGGAAACACACACACACACACACACACACACACACACACACACACACACACACAAAGATGTTCTACTTTGTGGTCTATGCATGACATCTAGTGGTTGGAATTGGAAAATTTGAAGAAATTATGATTAGAACAAGGGAAAATACAGTCAGTGTTAGTCTGGAGTCCTCACTCCCAATGTGAAAGGACACATGATGTAGATATCTTTTACTTCCAAAGAGGGTGGTCCCTGGAGGGAAGGCCTTTCTTAATCATTTCTGTTTTTCAGTCTGTGTATCAGGGAATAAGAATTTCTCTCTGTGTTAAGTGATTCGTGCTCACTGGGGCTTGTGAAACGTTGGTCTGTAATCAATATCTACTTTTGATGGATATGACTTGGGTAATTATAAGATGTGAATGGGAATAAACCCTTCAGTTTTCTTTCTTTACACACAAGTGCTAATGATACTAAATCTATGACCTTATTATTCAAAACTATATTTAGAAAATTTTTTTATATACTCCAGTTTCGATTCTTCTAAAAAGGTTATAAAATCAAATAACTGCTTAGCTTTGAGTCTTAGGGATGATATCAGGTGTAGGTCCTTGATAATACAAGATTAAGGATCTGCCTACCAGAAATTTTAGTCAGCTTAGATAACTGACAATGGAAAATGGTATGTGATATGTTCTAAATAAATGATACAGCCAGTGTTGTAGGGATGCTGCAAAGCATTGGAGTCCAAAAGGTCAGAGAAGGGATCATGAAGGAGGATGGATTTGAACTGATCTGCAGTTGATACATGGGCAGCTTAGAGTGGTGTTAAGCAAACAGACAATGGAGTGAGAATCCTGGGTGTTGGTTTTCCTTCAGTGTGACCTTTGGCAAGCTATCTAGTTGCTCCGTATTTTAGTTTCTTTGTCTGCATCATAGAGTAATACATAACATCTATTTATTGTGGTGAAGATCAGTATAATGTCTCTTGTGACCAATTATCAGTTCTTTTCATTATAAATAAACAAGTGTTTAGGTCAAATGTGATTCTCTGAAAATGCCTGAGGAGAAATGAGCCAAGAGAAAAATAACTAATAATAAATAAATATATTTCTGACACCAAGACATGTCCAAGAGAATTTAAAAAGTAATTACAAATATTTTATGGAAATGTATTTAAAATATACATGCTATAGATTCTCAGGATTTATGTCATAGGGATGGATCAGACAATGGCAATTACTAATAAATATTACTTGTAATTTTAAAGTATTGTATTTAAATTTTAAACATGTTATATAACATTTTTAATTTTAAAATAATATATTTTAATAAAAATATACATGCTATAGATTCTCAGGATTTATGTCATGGGGATGGATCAGACAATGGCAATTATTAATAAATATTGATTTTAATTTTCTATCACTGCAGGGTACTCTTAGACACCATGTGAACCAAATCAAATGTTACATCTCTGGAATTATAGGCTCCCAAAAATCAACACCTAGGGCATAACTTGAATCACAATAACTTTATGCATTTCCAAGGGGATAAAGTCAGCCAATAGATGTTTAGGTTTGCAGAGGCTATTGTTCAAGATTATTGTATCAACCCACTCTGGAACTAACTTCTGGGATGAAGAGTAAGAAAAAAAATAAAATCACTCCACATAGGCTCAAAGGAGACTTTTGTTGAAGAAGTGGGTTTCCCCATGGTCTTTGAAGTGGGCGAGGCCTAGTGCTTGTTAAATTCAGGGGCCTTGTGATGAGTGAAGTGTAAGAGAGATTGCTGACAGATTCGAAATCCCACAGTAGCTGTTTTGTCCTTTGCTTTGAGAAGGTTGGTGATAATTAAACTGCTTTTCCAGCAAAGTCTTTGTTCCTAACCCAAGTATCATATTTAAAGAGGAGCCAAGAAGTATAGGCATTTTTTGATGACACTAAACTGACTCTGACCTATCTTCTTCCATGTTTATTTACCAAAACACACACGTTGTTAGTTGAAGTTATTTCTTATGAAGTGATCAAGTGACTTGGGGCGTGTGTGTGTGTGTGTGTGTGTGTATGCATGTGTTTATGAATGCATTGAAGAGGGCTCAACCTTCATCTTCTCAGGATCATTTAATTTCAATGTCATCTTTGCCTCTTTGCTATTTATCAGCATGCAATAGCTGACCAATTTCAGTGTTGAACTCATGCAAAGGGGCATGTCCACCCTTGATGTTTAACAGACCTGAACTAAACAAAGCATATTCAGTTTGAGTCATTTTGAATATTTGGTCACTTTTTAACTCGATGTAAACCTTCTGGTTAAACCTTACTTCAAATAATAAAAGACATAGCTTGAATATAATGCCTGGCTTATGGCAGTTTCTCAATAAATAGTTTTGACTTATAATCCTAAAAGTAGGAGTACATTTGCTGCTGGAGGACTTATAGACTTAAAAAGAATATGTAATATAACTTTAAATCTGAAATAAATAATAATACTATAATATAGTTTCTCTCTTTGTTGCCTGTCTTTTTAGCTTCCCTATCCTTTTAATTTCTGCTTTTTATTTTTCTTATTTTTCTCATAAATAAATCGACCAGATATGTAAATATCCAGCACGGGCTATATGCTGGAGATGTAATCAGCATTTTGAGAGTCCTAACTATTCAAAACAAGTTTTTAACACATTAGTAGGCTTTGATATTTTAAACATGTTCATTACTTTATTAAAATATTTTCATATCTTGATAACATGTAAAAAATCTATTTATTGCCAGTTTCTTTTTGTGTGTATTCCCCTTTTTCTATTGTATTTGTATTGAAATTTTAATTTTAACATATAATATGCATATAAAAGTTTAAATTCCGAACATGTTTAATAACATGTACTTTTTGAATATAACACACTGGAGTTCCATAGAAAAGTCCCTTGTTTTATTAAAATCCACCTCGGGATATGTTCAACTTGAGGAATAACCTAATTGCAATAAATCTGGACTGAGCTAGTGCTTATGATTAGCATGTTGGCAATGATCAATTGATTAGGGGTATATTGATATGTAAAAAATATGATGGGGAAAAAAGGAAATTGCTACTCCTCAATGTATGTAAGTGCCAAAGCACATGTATTTTATCCTGTGAGAAAAGGGTTGATGTGAATTTGTCTAAGCAGCAAGATGTGAAAAGTATTGCTTCTATAAGAAAAATTTAATGCATCCTGGATTCACTAGTATGTAGAAGAAAGCAACTTTATTCTTTTTTTTCTCTGTCTCACTAAATAAAATCTCTAGCAGAACATACCCCTCCTGATAATTACATGCTTAGCAATTGATGTTTTGACATTTTAAATGGTCCTACTCATTCAATACTAATGCATAGTCCAATCCATTATAGAAAGTCCAAATGACAGACATCATTCTGTTTAACATTTCTTGTCACCCCTAATTTGGGCTCACTTCAGTGTTAGGAGCCTGCAGGGGAAGGAGAAGTCCAATGGCTTTTTTTCCTTCTCCTTACCTTACTTTCTGCTCTGCTACCTTGCCTAACAGATAGGGCCCAGATAAGCTGATATTTGGAGTAATGAACACAGGCTTATGTGTATAGTACACCAGAGATGGTGTTGGTACTCTCCGGACTTGATGAATGAATGTTGAAAGTGGAATTGTCTTTCAGTGGGATGCTATTGAAGGTTACTCTTAGATTCTTTCTGGGGTCCTTCAGCCACTATTCTTTGAAGTGAGCCATTGGACTTCACCTTGTCTCTTCCTCTTGGTTTGAGTTGCATTTTCTCTCTTGATTATTTTTTATCAAGATCCCTTTTACAATAACACGAGCCTAGCATGTTCTTAAATCTAATCCTTGGGAAATCCACCCTTTTGCTTTGTCATTATAAAACACACAGATCACTTTATCCTTGTTCAGTAAGCTACAACATACTCTTGTCTTCTGAAATCCTGGGCTTAAATCAAGGTCTGAAAGGCTTTGTTTGTTTTGTTGTAAGTGCGTGTGTGTGTGTGTGTGTGTGTGTGTGTGTGTGTTTAGTCTCCTGAAATTCCCCTCCTCACTTGACTTAAGCTAAAAGATAAATGTCCACTTCCTTTCAGCCACAGATGGTGATGGATAAATGGAATGCCAGTCACACTATTCCCTTAAGATAAACTCTCTCCCTCTCCTCTCCCCTCTCATCCATATCCTTGTTTTTAATATAATAAGTAATGTATTGATGTCAGCAGAATAGTTTTTGGGCCATCGTTTGGCAAGTACCACATGGATGGTTTAGCAATTGTTTTTAGAATGCTATGAATTTGGGTATATGTGAGTTTCAGGGAAACTCACATATGCGAAAAGATGGAATTATCTATGATTTAAGATCTTTTCAAAGTGATCCTCAATAATGCCATTTGCATTCTTTTAGCTTGGAAAGATCAAAGGAACAAAGACACAGACCCCTGCACAATTGGCTGCATGTTTTGAAAGATAAAGTTCCAGAGGCCAGTAACACATCTCTACACGCTGACTTATGGAGTGGAGGTGGGGAAAATGAAATGAAACTGAGATGATAAGTAGACTAGTAAAAAAATATATAGTAAATTTCATTATGCAAACACAAATGCTAAAGGGCTTGAGTTTCTTATAAGGAATAGCACTGGAGCAATAACAGAAGGGACAATAAGTATCCTATATGGAAAAATATCTTCTTCCTAGATTTGAAAAACTAATAAAATTTAAATAGATTTTAAATGTAAAACCTTATCTATTATCAAGTGTTCTTTTCTTAATATCCACTATTATTAAAATTTTGTATAAAAGTGAGAAATGCCAGCTATTGAAATGTAACTGTAATGTTATTAAATTAAAATCTGTAATTCTTCCACCTGAGGTGCTGTTTTACAATGCCTTCTTTCTTCTTTCAAAGTCTGTCTCACTCAGTAACTGGCTTATTTCTAAGACACTAGACACAATGATAAGGAAAGAATAATTGTCGTATGCCTGAGTTTCTTCAAAAATTATGATGAATTTCAACAAAAGCTATTGTAAAATTGACTGATATGTTTGAGGATATAGAAGTATATGTAATACTTGAATATGAATTCTTTTGATATGTCATTAATTGGTAGTTATTCAAGCCTACATTTTCTGCTCTCAAATAAAATAAAGGCATATGGATTAATTTGAATTGTACTTAATATGTAATTCACAAAAAAAATTTTCTGACTCTAAAGCCAATTACAAAACATTGAAAGACAAATCCAGCATTACTCATAATGTTTTAATAGATTCTGAATTCCCAACATACACTGAAGTTAGCAATTTCTCACAACAGTGATTCTCATTATAAATGTTACATATTGTTTCATTGTGCTTTGCATTAATATTTCTGAATCCTTAAAAGAAAAGAGAAATTAGCAGTAGTATAGGATTCAGGACCTTAGATATTTAAGTTTTCCCATACTTAGCATTTTAAAAAGCAACATATTTTTGAACAATGTAGATTGTTTTTGTCATTTTATACTAAGTCTTAGATCCTTATACATTTTAGTATGTTAACATATAGTTTAAGAGATATTCTAAGGTAGGAAAATTGTATGGGTAAGGCTAGAAGAAATGTTGATGTGGTCCCTTAGGGCTAAAAATATCAAAAAGCCATTAACACTCATGGACCTAAAGGGACAAAGAGAGAGTGCTTTGTAGCACACATAGAAAATAGCACACATAGAAAATAGCCATAGTTAGAGCTGCTTGACAGGGGCTGCAGCATTCAATGGATGGATGTGGACATTAAGTGGTAACTCAGCAGAGGGAGCAAGGGGGAGAAATGCTCAAACTTACTATCTATTTGCAGAAGACATTGTCTTATATATTGATATGATTTGGCTGTGTCTCTACCCAAATCTCATCTTGAATTGTAGCTCTCATAATTCCCACATGTCGTGGGAGGGACCCCAGTGGGAGAAAATTGAATTATGGGGGCAGTTTCCTCCATATTGTTCTCATGGAATTGAGTAAGTGTCACAAGATCTGATGATTTTATAAGGGAAAATCCCTTTTCCTTGGCTCTAATTCCCTCTTTGCCTGCTGCCATGTGGGATATGCCTTTCACCTTCTGCTGTGATTGTGAGGCCTTTCCAACCATGTGGAACTGTGAGTCCATTGAACCTCTTTTTCTTTGTAAATTACCCAGTCTCAGGTATATCTTTATCAGCAGCATGAAAACGAACTAATACAGTAAATTGGTACTGAGGTAATGGGGCATGGCTGTAAAGATACCACAAAATGTGGGAGCAACTTTGGAACTGGGTAACAGGCAGAGGTTGAGACAGTTTGGAGGGCTCAGAAAAAAAACAGGAAGATGTGAAAAGGTTTGAAACATCCTAGACACTTGTCAAATGGCTTTGACATAAATGCTAACAACAATATGGACAATGAAATCCAGGCTGAGGTGGTCTCAGATAGAGATGAGGAACTTGTTGGAAACTAGAATAAAAGTGACTCTTGCTATGTTTTAGCAAGGTGACTGGTGGCATTTTGCCCTTGGCCTAGAAATTTGTAGAATTATGAATGAGAGGGAGATGATTTAGTGTATGTAGCAGAACAAATTTCTAAGCAGCAAAGCATTCAAGACGTGACTGGGTGCTGCTAAAAGCATTCAGTTTTAAAAGGAAAACAGAGAAAAGTTCAGAAAATTTGCAGCCTGAGGTGACAGAAAAGAAAAACCTATTTTCTGAGGAGAAATTCAACCTGGCTGCAGAAATTTGCAAAAGTAATGAAGAGCCAAAAGTTAATTTCCAAAACAATGGGGAAAATGTCTTCAAATCACATCAGAGAACTTTGTGGTAGACCTTCCCATCACAGGCCCAGAGACTTAGGAGGAAAAAATGGTTTCATGGGCTGGACCCAGGTTCATGTTGCTGTGTGGAGCCTAGGGACTTGGTGCCCTGCCTCCCAGCTGCTCTAGCCAGGGCTAAAAGGGGCCCAGGTACAGTCCAGTGGAGCGACCTTAGCTCACCACAACCTCCAACCCCTTGGTTCAAGCAATTATCTTGCCTCAGCCTCTTGAGTAGCTGGGATTACAGACACGCACCACCACATCCAGCAATTTTTATATTTTTAGTAGAGATAGGGTTTCACTGTGTTGGCCAGAATGATCTCGACCGCCTGACCTCGTGATCCTCCTCTTCAGCCTCCCAAAGTGTTGAGATTACAGGTGTGAGCCACCTCTGAGTATTTTTTAAAAACAAAACGCTCTGCTTTGTTTTTTCTCTCAACAAATGTCACTCATGTTTGTAATTTATGACACTTATTCATAAAATTCAGTGCTATATATTTTGAACATGTTTAATATTAGTACATTTAGTTATAATAATTCTTAAAACTATTTTAGATATAATAAGAAGTATTCATTGCTATTATGTGGTTTCTTTCTTTTTGTCTTGTTTCAACAACTGCATATGTAAAGTCTTTAAAGAAATTTATTAATGAATGTTGTGAACATAGTAAGAAATCAGAAAAGTGAACAAATTACCTATTAAAATGGTCCTATCATCTAAGTTGTAGTACATTCATTCATATGAAGGCTCTCAAGTGCTATCATTTCAAACTCATTTACATGAGCTCTTCTTCCTTTTCAGTGACAGCTAAACTCCACTTAAATTGAATCTCCACTTTTGACTTTTTCTGAATCCATTGGAGGAGATCCACATCATTTCCTGTACTAGCGAACAAGCTGAACAAGCTGCATCTGATCCCTGAATCTCAATCTCTAGGGCACATGCCCCCACCCAGTCCAAAGGCCCATGAGCAAAGACAGGGCCTTGAATTTAAGCAATGACACTGGAAAGAGAAATGTTCTCTTTCTCAAGTTGGTTTTGCTGTTTGTTTTTTCCCCTTTTATCAATAAATTATCCATTTTTCAGAGGTCATTTCTGCTAGTTCCATTTCTACACATTTGCATACACACACAAATTTATTATATGATTTTCCTCTTAAAGATTACTTAGGTTATTGCCATGTTTTGCTATCAGTTAATAATGCTTTGATTCATATACACAAGTTCATGCATTTATACATGTTTAAGAATCCTTATAGAATAAATCCTAGAAGTATAAATTTGGGGACAAACAGCAAATCTGACATTAATGTTAATGCATAATGGCAAATTATCCCTTTTCCAGGAGAAGCTTTAACAAACTATAATTCCACAATAGCTTCAAAGAGTGTGAATTTTTCTATGCCCTAGACAATACTGGGTATTAGGTCTTTCAGTGTTATCAAGTTAATGAATAAAAAAGGTTATAATGTTGCATTAATTTTCATGAGTGTTTGAGTTGGAACATTTTTACATATTTGATAGGTCATTCATTTATTTTCTTAATATAGTTTATCCCTTTTTCTTTTATTTGAACACTTTTTATATACTGGTGATGTTGATGTATTATCTCACGTATTTTACAAATCTTTTAGCTCTATATATCCTTCTGACATTTAGTAAGGCAATATATGTATTTATAAAGCTATTTTCAGGTGTATGCTACAGATTTTACATTGTTCTAAGATTATTTCAGTTTATTCTCTTTAATTATCTTGAAGTGTATTAAAATTTCTTGAATTTTCTATATTAGTAGTTCTCAAATTTTATGGTGCATCAGAACTACCCAGGGTGCTTGTTACAGCACAACTCACTGGGTTCAGCAGGTCTGCACAGAGCCTGGGACACTGCATTTCTAATAAGTCTATGACATGCAGTTGCTGCTGGTTTAGGGACACACTTTGAAAAATATATTTTTGTATAATAATTATTTAATCTACAAATATTGCATGCTTTATCATCAAAATTAGTTAGGATTACAGTATTTTATAGAAAAATATAAAGGAATGATAGGTATCCATGTTTTATTATTCATTATAATAAAAATGTTTCTTCTATTTTATTATGTATGCTTACAGTAGGGCTCCAATGGTGTGAATCTCCTTTGCTAAGTATATCAAAATGTTTTTTTCTGTCTCTCTTAAGTATGTTTACAGTAGGTTTCTACCTGTGGCTCATAGTAGTAGAGTTAAAATAGTTAAAATATCTTATTTCTTAGTTTAAGGAGTTTGTTTTTTTTATTGGCAATGAATGCAACATATTATCAAATTATTTTGAAATTTAATAATATGATTGCATCATTTTTTCAATCTTTTCATGTGATGAAGTATATCAAAAGATTTAATAATGCTGAGACATCCTTGTATAATGGAAATAATCTTACTCAGTTGTGGCACTCGATATTATTCTGGTATCTAATTTATATTTGATTCCGTTTAGTTCAAAACTGTAAAAAGTCTGAAATGTTGCTTTGCAAG
This sequence comes from Aotus nancymaae, assembly GCF_030222135.1. NCBI lineage: Eukaryota > Metazoa > Chordata > Mammalia > Primates > Aotidae > Aotus > Aotus nancymaae. Next base: position 31,489,011 of record NW_026988435.1, read on the forward strand.
CACAAAAATTAGTGTGCCAGAGCTATATACATACATACATATATATACATAATTACAAGTACTCTGATTGGAGAAAGAATGTTTTCTCACAGAGGAACTTGTGCTAGTTCCCCATGATACTACGAGATGTCATACAGCAAGCTTCACACCACAGGGGAGGAGGCTTCAAGTTATGAAAATAGCACCTGTGCAGGAGCTACTAACAAAACTGCCCATGCTCCCTGAGAGAGAAAGAGAACTTTGTTCCAGAATCTAAACAAATTGTTTCTCATAGCTGAGACAAGTGTCACTGCTTTATCATCCTGAAATATAAACATATGGATATGAGGAGATACATCTCTATATTTCTCTGCAAGTATCTGTCTCTGACTTCCAAGGATTATTTGCTATTTAATTAACCTTTAACTTAGGTGACAGCACTCTTTGCTTAGAAAGCTCTGAACATGTAGGTGCAAGGAGTTATTCATGGAACATTGCCTCCCAACAGACCCCAATAATTGTTAAACTGTTGAATCATCATGTTCTTTAAAAGAAACTGACAAACAAATCAACTTTCTGAAGGTTTTTAACTACTGAAGCTCACTCATAGATTCTGATTTAAGAACTCCTACATTTTACTGCCAAGCTCTAAAACACAAATGTAGCCATGCCACCTACTTCCCACTCCACACTCCCCATTTTGAAAGTATTTTCCATTTTCACAGGGTCTAATGAACTATGCACTATGTACTTACTTATTCAGATTACTTAGTCTGGCACTCATGGTCACCAACAGCATGGCTCCAATTAAACTTCCAATATGATTTCCCAGTAGAGCTGTTATTCTAACTATCCTAGTTTACCTCATTCTACTTGCCTGCTTTCATTCATCCTTTCTTACTTCTTTTTCACTCATGCCTATTAAAATTCTTACTAACTCACAGGCTAACTCTTACATAAAACCATTCCTAACAGCTCTAATTGAAATACTACTCCAATTATTTTTGGTAGCTATTAAAATAAGTTTGTGTCCTGCACAATGTAGTGAGATTTCATCCCACAAAAAAAAAAAAAAAGTTACAAAATTAGCCACAGTCCCAGTTACTTGGGAGGTTGAGGTAGGAGGCTTGCTTGAGCCTGGGAGATAGAGGTTGCAGTAAGCCAAGTTCACACCACAAAACTCTAGCCTGGGCAACAGAACAAGAACCTAGCTCAAACCAAAAAATAGTTTGCATCCCTTGTGTAACATTTATTACAATATCTTGGATTCTAATTTCTTTAATGTCTCTCACCTCCAGTAAATTGCAATCCGCTTAAAGAAATGAGTGTTAAATTTAATTTTACTACTTAAAGGTTTTAGAAAAATAGCTTGTCTCTAGTTGGAAATTAATTAATGTTTCTAAGGCATTATGAAAACTTTATAATGCTATACTAATCACGTGATACTCATCTTCTCTCTTTACTCTAGATTTACTTTCTCTGAAGAAATTGGAATTGTGGATCAGTGTTGAAGGCACACATCATGAGATATTGTGGAGAAAAAGAGCACACATGAATACTGATGTTTATCCCATGTATTTATGATTTAGGGGTTGAGGGAACTATGTTGATGTCAGAATCAACAGAGTTGGTGCTAAAGGGAAATTCCTCTCTATTTTCAGGCAATCGACACATCAGGGTTAGTAGATTTCTAAATAAATGCAAAGCTTGGGTATTTTGTAAAACATAAGTTTCAGTACTGCCGCATGATGTTACATCAAAGACTTTGCATAGGTATCCATCTAGAGCTCTGAAGTTAATAACTGGGTGTGGCAGAATATTGTGGGTGATCTAATGACTGCACTTAATGCATTTCCTGTATTTAGAAATTCTAATATTTCCAATAAGTAAGCAAAGTATTTGGATTTAAGGAAATACAACTTCAGCTTTAATAATTATCTTTGTATTTCCTCTGACAGTTTACTGAGTTTCTTTCTTTTAAAACTTCATCTTCTACTTTAAGTACTTTATCCATTCTATTTCTAGGACTTTGTCATCCTCTGCTTATTCTCCACATCATTATGTTCTTTTACAAAGAAATTTTATTTCTAATTTCATTCCTTTATACCCTAGATAAATTTTTCCTAATAGTTTTTTTCTTGTTTTGATTTCAGCTGCTGAAGATTTGATCCGAAATGCTACTCTGGGTTATTCTCAGTGGTATTTGGATTGCTTCATTAAACTTGTCAGCACTGGAAACTAAACCAATCAGAAGAACCCTTTGGTGGGCCTTTGGTTCTGGATTTCATTCAGCGACCCCAGAGCTGCTCAGGAAGTCAAACGTTCTGGAGAAGAGGCCTCAGTGCTCTACTAGTAAAAACTGTGTATCCAAGGAAGTTCAGCCCATTACATAAGCATTCCAATGTTTCTTTGTCACAAATAAAATATTACACACCTGCGATTTAAATAGTCTCTGGCTAAAAAAGTTGTTGCTTCAGTACGAAAGCATGACTTAGATATACATTATAGTGTTTCTTACTGTCATTGAACACACACATTCTGTTTGCTTAATCTATTGCAATCTCCTTTTCTGCCCCTTTTTATACAAAGTTCCTTTCTTGGAGTGAGATGAGGGAATGAAGGAAGGTTTCGATTTAAATAAACAGACTGTAGTGGTTTCCTTAGGCTATCACATGGTAGATGCCTGTGTTATAACACTTTGTCCTAATAAATAACATTATATTCATATATTGAGTTAAGTGGGTTCATTTTGTGTGTCCTTTTAAAGATTGACTTTGAAAGTCTCCCTTTTTAGGAGATTTTAGAATTGTGCTGGAGAAATTGGAATTTTACTAACAACATATAGTCTAAGCAGATAACTGTTTCAGGTGCTCTTTCAAAGCAAATGACCCAGGAGAGATATAATCATCTTAGTGTCCTTTACGTGATTCATATGAAATTCAACCTTTTTGGAGTTTCAGTTCTTAGCAAAATACCACTTCCTGTTTTTGAGGAAAAAAATGGCATAAAAAGTCTTATAAAAAGACTCATAAGGCCCTTGGACATCAAATAACTCTTACAAAACAACATTTTAATGAATTAAGTGTAAATGAATCAGAAACATGTGGGTTGAATTTCCCCTGAAATACCCATGGGCTTAAAAATTAAGAGGAAAAAAAAAAAGAATTGCTTGGCAAAAAATCATGTGCATTTTATTGAGCCCAAGACTTTAGAGAAAAGAAAAAGAAGAAAAAAGAAGCAGCCTTGATTTGGTTGACTGAATTAAAAAAAATATGACCATAGCCTTTATTTATTTTTTTAAATTCTACAAAAGCCAGATGCAAATATAGTTATGTTTCTATTTGGGTGTCAGATTCATTAATGTTAGACCGTTTATCAAGAACAGTCACATTTTGATTAACCAGAATTCTCAAGTAATGGTTGTCTTTCCCAGGGCAGAAGTGGCAGCCAGAAGGAGAACTAAAGACTGTAGTTCAAATAAAGTTCATTAGCGCTGAGGTAAAGAAAACATGGTAATCATTCAGTTCACTAACCAAGAAGATCCAAAATCCAAAGGAGTAGTGGGCCTGGTCAGCTAACCACTGAACAAAAGGCTAGAAAAACAGTCATGCAAGGGCTGGAGCTCAGAAGATAAGGAAAGCTGAAAATAAGTGGAAAAATCTGTGTACTGAGAGGAAGATCTGGGATAAATGAAAATGCTGACAAAAGAAAAACAAAAATTGCAAAGACTGAAAAACTTTGAGTGGCGTCTAGAAATGGCCAAAATACAGCAGGGCATAGGGGTTGGAAAATTTCTAGAGACAGGAAAAGCAGGGCAGATATGAATATTCAAAGCCGTATTGTGAACACAGATGTTAATATGAGTAAAAATGTGAGTTGTTGGTTCTGCCAATTTCAATCTCGTGAAGACCATACTATTTATCGCATCTGCAATATGCTTAGGTTAGGGTGTCTTAAAATAACTATGGATGCATTCGAGATTATTTATGATTCATTTGCAGTGACATGTTTATATTCAGATATATTCAGGATCTTTGTGGAGTGAAGAATTTGAACTGAGTGAATCTAGGAAATCTAGTTTCCTGATAGGGAAAAAACTGCAACTGGAAGAGAGAATAAAGATGCTGCATAGTAAAGAGAAGGTTGGGAGAGTCACCCTTCGCCATCTTAGGGTAACTCACGTTCCCTCTGTCGGTGTTCTAGGTCAATGAACATCATGTTTAGTTCTTTCAGAAATATTTTTTTCTGGACTCTTATATTAATAAACAGCTTGCTTTGTAAAGCAGAGTTGCGTTAGTAAAAGTCTTTAAAAATTATTTCTGTTCCCAGGAAAGTCTACTAAATGATAATTTGTTGACATAAATGATACCTACTGATGACACCTATAAACAAAGTATTCGAATTGCATAGAAAACATATTTATTGATAAAGTTAATTTTTATTTAAATAGTATTTGTATAAGCATAGATTTTAGTTAAAAGCCAAAAGTATAGCTTTTACTGAAAATTGTGCCATGATATTGTCTCTACCACCAGTAACAACTCTTCATCCTAAAAAATAATTTTAAAGAGAAAAAAACTGTAAAGTAGTAACAGAACTGGGCATACATTTTGGGGATAGCAAAACATACTTTGTATTTAATTGTTTGCTAATTCAAAATAAAAATAACAGAAAAAAACAAAATTGAAATAAAAAATGGATTTGCATATGATACAAACTTATATAAAACTTGAGCACCCAAGACATAGCTGATGATAATAAAAATGGAATGATATGGAACTCAGATCTAGTCATTGAGTAATAATTAACACCCTTAAATACAGATTTTGCCTTTGCCCAGAAAAGCAGGCAGTTTTTTAGTCTTTATTTTTACATTTACATTAAAGAGGTAACGGGGGGTGGGGTAGGGGAAGGGGAAGGTTATTTCAGGAATTTTTTAAGATTCTATCACGTTTTATCAGCAGAGAGCCAGTTCAATGTCATCCACCTGAGAGAATCATGGTCCAGTACTCTCACTCAGTGATTTTATTTTTCTGTAATCATTACCTTCAACTATGTTTCATCAATCTTCCTCTCTTAACCTTTAGTGACGTTTGAGCAGAATCCAAACTATTTTGGCAATTTTTAATTACTAAAATATATACCTTTTAAAATTTAATCTAAAATTCAATGTAAAAATCAACTTCTCTTTCACACCAGCCTGAATTGGAGCTGAAACCCAGATGGTCACAGTAGGCTGCTGAAGCCGCCTAAAGCAAGGCCTGGCTTGGAGCTGTCTCTTCCTTGTCTTCTTCTGGGAGTAGCTCCTCTAGTATGCTGGAGTGGAAGAAATGTGGGCCTAGAGACTGAGCGTCTTGGCTTAACTGCTCTTGTCTTCCTCTCTCTTACTGCCATTGCTTCTCTCTCTAACACTGACTGGCCTTTGATACACTCCAGGCCACCATGAGGTGGCAAATTTTCACAAGCTGGTGAAAGAGCCTGGCAAGTGCTGAAGCTTAAAGGCTACTTTAATCATCTTCTGAAAGCTCTGACAGAGTGCCCAGATTGCTAACACTCTAACCTTTATGTGAGGCATAACCTCTTTGGGATCGTTATTTTGCTATAAATTTGAGATAGGCTTATATTTATTTAAGAATACTTTTATGCAGTTATATTATTCAGTACCCATCTCTTTTTGCTTAAATCTTTCATACTACGATTTATACCAGCTTTTATAAATTCAGGATAAGTATCTAAATAATTTGATGAGTCTCTCCATTCAGGATTAGCCCACAGAGCTATTTCACAATATGTTCTTGTGCTCTTTTTGAATTCTGTTTTGTTTATAATTGCATAAAACCATAGGTGAATGACCCTGGATGTCATCACAACAGCTTGGACAATGTTGTCATCAAATATGCAATATGTGTGCACTCACATGAGTGTGTACACATCTGAGTGTGTATGAATGTGTGGGGTAGGGACTGATAATGGAGATATGGCAAGGGAGCAGTAACAAGCCAAAATGAAATTATGCTGTGTAGTCATTTCACATTAGCACACCATTCACTATCTTTATCCAAAATTGCCTTTTGAAAAATTAAGTCTATTTAATATACTGGGAAGGGGTCCTAATCAGCTATTGTATGCAAATTCCTGATTATTTTTCCCTCTACTATCAGGAATAGTTCAGCTAAAAAGTGCATCTCATCTTACTCTTAGGGTTGTTTAAGAACTTGACCTCTGGGAACACCTGTTAGTAGCATGGCTTAAAATCCTCCATGCTGTTTTCTCCTCCTTTGGAAGCTGTTTCACCCAGCTGCTGATAATTAGAAAAACAAAGCAAAATCCCTCTCATGGACGCCGTCTTCTGGAGAAAGCCAAGGCAACACAAAGCCAAAGAACACCCTAAACCTTTTTGTTTTAAACCAGGAGGCTTGCTGCACGATATTCCTCTTGACTGCAAAACCACAGGAATGGATTAATATCACTAACCACAAGAGACCTTTGTGCATGAATATCAGGGGGGAAAGGCATGAAAAGAATATTAATCTATGATGTATGACCTTATAGTTTCTGCAGAAGTTAAAAGCCACATGTATTTGAATCAAGGCATTATAAATGTATCAGCCATATAAGATGAATGATATCGCTATGTACCAAAAGATGAGCTCTTTCCCAGAATTAACTATTTTTAACTCAGGGGGCTTTTCAAATATTACACAGAGATGGACATTCAGTAAATAGAGCAGACTAAAATAAGAATTCAAAAGCAAAGCAAAACTCTGACACCAGATAAGCCCCTTCACTTAATCATTTATCTTGTAATATATTACATATACAATACATGTATGTCTGTAATATATTCAGTGATATGTATATATGACAGTGAATAATTAAGAAAAACCTTAAAACATATTTTATTGTGTTTAAATGCTTACAAGATGAACTGTAGAAGCAAAATGATAGTTTACTCGTCCTGCATATTTTTAAAAGAAATAAATCAAGATGCATTTTAGTAATTTAACATACTTACAATACTTTCCTTTGTTTGTTGAAATAAGAATTTTTTGAACATCAAAAATATGAAAGGCATTTTACTAGGTACTATGAATACTAAATAAAAAAATAAAATGGAAGAAAAGCATGTTCATAATAATCTGGGACTCAAGATCTTATTCCAAGTTGCATTCAGATCTCATTACTCTTCCATCTGTATGACTTTCTCCCAGTACAACTGTTTAAAGGTTCTAAAATGAATCATAGCTCTCCAAAAAATATATGCCCTTTGTATATAATATCTCTCTCCATTTTTAACTGTCAAAATTCTCCACAGTCTTCAAGATGTGATAAAACTCATTGATGGATTATTGTAGGTGGGCAGCACAGTGGCAATTAGGGTCTGATCTAGGGTGATAAAAATTGAGGTAAAAATTAAGAAATAGATTCAATAAATTCTATATCTAAAAATATGAGATGTGAACATTAATTATCTGTGAGTAATGAAGGGAAATCAGGTGTTTGTGGTGATGAAGATTTTAAATCTGGGTGACTAGAAGAATCATAATGCCATGAATACAAATAGGGATATCAAAAATACAGGCTCAGTGTGTGAGACAAAGGTGATCAGTTTACTAATTTTAAATGTAAGATGTCTGTGGGACATCTTGGTAATATCAGAAAAACATATAAGAACTAGGAGAATGTTAGGCTAGGTGCGGTGGCTCACACCTGTAATCCCAGCCTTGGGAGCCGGAGGTGAACAGATAACATGAGGTCAGAAGTTCAAGACCAGCCTGGCCAACATAATAAAATCCCCTCTCTACTAAAATCCAAAAATTATCCAGGCCTGGTAGCATGTACCTGTAATCCCAGCTACTCAGGAGGCTGAGGCAGTAGAATTGCTTGAGCTTGAGAAGCAGAGGTTGCAGTGAGCCAAGATTGTGCCACTGCACTCCAACCTGGGAGACAGAGCTAGACTCCATCTCAAAAAAATAAATAAATAAACAATTTAGAAGAACTTTAGAACTGGACTAGAACTAAGCTTTATGGTACATCCTGCTGGAAAGCAATACTTGAAATTATGAGACTCTGAAGGCCAACAATAAAAAACATTGATAAACATTATCTTTAGAAAACAAGAAAAGGTTGAGGAGCTAGCAAACAAGTGACTCAAAAGAAGAACTTTCTTATATCAAATAGATTAAGAAAAGAGTATCAACATCAAGAGAGTTCAATAATGTTATTTACTGGCAGTTCCCAACCTTTTTGGCACCAGGGACCAGTTTCATGGAAGACAATTTTCCACGGACCAGGGTGGAGGGTGGTTTGGGGACGATTCGAGCACATTACATTAGTTGTGTACTTTATTTCTATTATGATGACATTGTAACACATAATTAAATAATTATACAACTCACCATAATGTAGAATCAGTGGAGCCCTGTACTTGTTTTTCTGCAACTAGACAGTCCCATCTGGGGGTGATGGGAGATAATGACAAGTCATCAGGTATTAGATTCTCATAAAGAGCACACAAGTTATCTCTTTCGCATGCACAGCTCACAATAGGGTTCACGCTCCTAGGAGACTCTAATGCTGATGCTAATCTGATTGGAGGAGGAGCTCAGGCAGTAATTCGAGTGAGTGATGGAGAGCAGCTGTAAATATAGTGAAGCTTCACTAGCTCACCTGCTGCTATGAGGCCCAGTTCCTAACAGTTCGGTCCATAGTCCCAGGATTGGGGACCCCTGTTATATGTGACAGGTGTCCAGGAACAACTAACAGAAGACCACTAAGTGGAAATTGATCAACTTTAAGAAAGCAAGTCAGTAAAGAGCTACTTGCGAAAGGAGTCATAGCGCTTGGATTTGAGTATAAAAATAACGAGCAAGTCAGGAAAAATACTTTTTTCCTTGGGGCTTGAAAGTGAAAGACATTCAACAGAGATTTTGATAGCTTACAGGGGACTGAATGACATAGAAAATGCAATCCTTGTTACCTAAATATTTCCATTTCTAAAATTATGTTGAATAGCGAGTTTTCAGAAGGCATGAGCTCATATTCAATTTTTTTTCTATTTAAGGAAAAAATAACACCACATTCTAATCCATACTCCCAATACCACAAAACATACTTCAACACCAGAAACAATCTAGCAAAAAATCTGTATAATACAATGTAACTAAGTGCCAATAAATCAATAATTTAACATGTAATGAACTCATTAGCAGATATGTTTCAGTGTGATACAAAAATACTATAGAATAATGAATATTGGATATACTTACCTTCGAACTGTAAAAACACATATTAAGATGTAAATAAAAATAAAATAATCTGTTAAAGGTATGTCTGGGTTGGACCCTTATTGAGGTACATTTCAACCATCATTTTTCCAGAAAGCTCTCTCATTATCCAACTCAGAGGATTTTTCTTTGTTTTTGTTTTTGTTTTGAGATGGATGGAGTCTCACCCTATTGTTCAGGCTGGAGTCCAGTAGCACGCTCAGCTCATGGCAACCTTCCTCTACCAGGTTCAAGTGATTCTCCTTCCTTAGCTTCCTAAGTATTGGGATTACAGGCATGTGCCACCACGCCCAGCTAATTTTTGTATTTTTAGTAGAGATGGGGTTTCACCATGGTTGCCAGGCTGGTCTCAAACTCCTAACCTCAATTAATCCACCCACCTCAGCCTCCTGAAGTGCTGGGATTACAGGCATGAGCCATTATGCCCAGCTAACTCAGAGTATTGATGTTAAAAAGATAATAATAGTACTACTTGATTGCCTACATTTCACCAGGAACTGTTATACCATATCTTTACTTCTTATAACAACTCCATGACATAAGTATCATATCATTAACCTCATTTTAAAGATGAGGAAATTGAGACTCACAGTTTAAGTAGCAAAATTGTCCAAATGCACATAGTTAATATATAATAAAACCTAGTGAATTCTGGTATTCTGAGATGAAGACCTCTTCACTTCATCCCTTGGAAACCCTAACTAGTGGAGGAGGAGAGTCACCTTCTATTTGAGTAGGCCTGTCCTTTCAAAGCAGGGTTAAATGTGATAACACAAACCTGGCTCTACTTAGTTAGAAGACCAATCTCTGATACAGGAGCATTAGCCTCTAAAGGATGCCTGCAGATAGTGGGTGGTTGAGGGATGAGATGGTATTCCCTGAGACTTCCTTCTGGTAAGATGGCAAACTTGGTGCCATAAAGAAGCTGTTTGTAACATTCTGCCCAAGGTGGAAAGTTCAGTAAAGTATACATTTCTTAACGTTTTAAAAGTATTTGCTTAAATATCGGTTGTAGGCAGTAGGAAAAAAGGACCAGAAGGCAGTGTATTCTGGAATTTTCCTAATGCGACGGAGGCTATTAAGAGGAGTTCTATTTTATTTTGAATACATGTGGTCAGAGAAGACCTCATAATCTGATCTGCTGTCTAGTTTGGATGTGCCAACTCCCCACAGATGGCAGGGAGAGTGTTTGGATCCTGATAAGTCAGTTGCTGCTGCAGTGTGGACTACCCAAGTCAAAATCAAATCTTACCCATGTCTAAAGCAAATATTGGAACAAGATGAAAGAATTTGTGCACCTATAAAGATCACAGACATGACAATGTGACCCTAGAATAAGATATCATAAAAGAGGCCTTCTACAATAGGAATAATATAAATAAAGGGGATTAAGTGTTTACAATAGTTCTTTGAGGGAGAGAAATGATCCTCTTGTTGGCACTGCATGAAACTGATTTTAATCACTGTAATAGGCGACATAGATAGATGCCTTATGAAAGGAAAATTCTATAATAGAACATTTAGGAGGAAAATTATTTTTTTTTTCTGTGTGACTAGAAGGTCTCATAAGAAGAAAAGTCAAATAATATGTTGTGTGGACTCTGGGTAATTGTAGTTTGATGAAAGAAAAGGTGGGGGTGGGGAAGGAGATGTTCTAAAGAAGAGCTGCAAAATCCAACCAGTTCAATTTGCTGCAAAATTGTTTCCTGTTATAAAGTACCAAAATTCAAAAAGGATACAGTTTGGTCTAGGGAAATCACACAAAATAAATATCTAAAATCCTTGAAAATTACATTAGCCCTGCACCACAATGAAAACAAAACACTGAGTCAGTGAGAAAATAAATCACTTTTTATATTATTACTTTTCTTCTTGAAATCTGGCAAAAATATAATGACAGTGTACTATTACCTCAAAGTATTCTGTGGGTTTTTAATGTTTTTCTTTTAAAAAATTAAACTTACATTGTGTCAAATGAGTGTTATATAAGACCTATGAAGAGATGTGGCTATAAGAAGAATACAAATTTTATTTTCATATTCAGATTCCAAGTTTTTAAGGAAATTCTTGTACCATTTTTCTCCAATATGCAAGCAAATAATTTGCTACCTACTAATTTTGCAAAGATTAGTTAGCTGCTTCTGTGTAAATAATGCAAATTAAAAGTATTAGCTCTAGACAAATTAATTAATAGGGCTATCTAGCCAGAATCATAGACAGAAAAATCCTCATAATCATTAAAAAGAAGGCTGAGCATGGTAGCTCACTCCTGTAATCCCAGCACTTTGGGAGGCCAAGGTGGGTCTATCACTTGAGGTCAGGAGTTCGAGATCAGCCTAGACAACATGGTGAAACCCTGTCTCTACTAAAAATATAAAAGTTAGCCGGACAAGGTGGTGCACACCTGTAATCCAAGCTACTTGGGAGGCTGAAACAGGAGAATTGCTTGAACTCAGGAGGCAGAGGCTGCAGTGAGCCAAGATTGTGCCACTGCACTCCAGCCTGAGTGACAAGAATGAAAGTCCATCTTAAAAGAAAAAAAAAAAAGACTAAAAAAGGATAGAAAACATAGAAGAATTAAATGCAAAAGAATATTATATTATTGGTTTAGTCACTTATTCTAAAACCTACCACTTCCATATGTAGTCTTGTACCAGGGCACCTGAATCAGATGTGCATAGTTTCTGATACTATCTTGTCTTCAGATCAATAATGGAGTTCATTATGTGAAATGTACAGTCCAAAACAACTCTCAGAAGCAAATCTTCAAATTATGCTAGAATTTGGTTTGGAATGAGTTAATTTCCATGCTTTGGCTAAAGGTAGCAAAACAAGAAATGATAGGTATAATACGGAGAATGGTGAAATTGAGCTCATTTCAGAACATTTCAGAAACGAGGAAGCTCTATTAGAGAGGGAACTGAGAAGGTGTGAAGTTCTTATTTAGGCTATCGATGGACACAGCAGGACATTTCCACCCAATTTTATGGATTAAGGATTTGAAAATGAAAGCATGGTGAAGGGCTAGTTCTAAGAGGAAAAATGTTCAGTTTGCCCTGGATCCTGACTGGGTCAAAAGTTTTTATAGTTCAGGTAGATTCCAATAATCTGTTTTATTGTTTTAGGAAATGCAAATTAATTTTAAGAAATAAATTTACTAAGACTTCCAAATGTTTCCAATTACACAAGAGGTTCTACATTTAAACATTATGCATAAATACAAAGGATGAAAACCAAATACTGGTTCATTTTAGAATCTCTGTCATACTATTTAGGAATGAGAAGGGAGATGGATTGTCTTTGGCCATCTAGTAGGGCCATCTAATATGACCAAAAGTGTGGACTCGCAATCTCAGAAGAATACAATATATTACTTTTAGTAAGAAACAGAAATCTTGGGAGGCTGAGGCAGGAGGATTGCTTGGACCCAGGAGTTCAAGAACAGTCTGGGCAACATAGTGACACCTCATCTCTACAAAAACAGAAAAAGAAAAGAAATCATCAGAAAATTACAGATAAATCTTCCAGGAGAAAAGAAAACTAATACTCAGCAGTGTCTTTAGAGCAATCTAAATAGACAGTTGATGCAAATCCAATTAAAATGATAGAAAATTATGTTGGGAGAGAAGCCAGTCAAATGGGGATCTGCCTCCATTAAACATTTATGGAATTGGCAACATTATTTTAAACACAGCAGACCAGGAGTTACCCTAGAACAGTAGCAGCCTAGAAATGGGCTGGAAAATTCTTGAGAGCAAACTTGTTTTCTTACGAACTTGTTTACTTAAGAATGAGAATGGTGGAAAGGTCTTGAGATAAGTTTGTCACACATTTGTTTTCTCAACTTTAACTTAAATTCATTCTAGTAGATGTTTACAATCGATTTTTCAGTAGGTTTCAGTCATACCAGTAAAATATATATAAAATATATATATATATATAATATATATATATATAAAATATATATATATATATAATATATATAGTGTTTTTGTCTTTCGTATGTAAATTAGATTTTTTTGCTGCGCACAAGTATGAGTCAATGATTTAGAACCAAAAGTGGGCTGTTTCCCTTATAAATGTAATAATACATGAAGAAATGTGTTCACAAACTTGCATTTTTCTAGGTATAACAAGTATTGGTCCTCCTAGTAAATTCTTGAGGAGTCATAAAGCATAATAACTTTTGTTTTTGAGTATTTTATGTCAGAGGCTCTAGGTAGCTCTTTTTTAATGAACTGGCTATACTAGAAATATTAGTACTAAATAAATAGTCATGTAACTTAAAAATTTGTTTGTCATACCTCTAATTCCTGGTTAGAATAAAAGTGTTTATAAAAATAAAGCCATGTGTTATTTTTCCTGCTCATTTATTAGTCTACCAAGACACTTATTTTAAATATTGTGTTTCCCATAAAGTCAATTCACATGAAATTGTGGCATCAGCATAATTCTGATCATGATTCTGAAATTTGTTTTATAAATAAAGTACTATCAAACATACTCCCAAATTTTAGGAGTAAAAGAAAAAAAGCTTTACTTATTTTTTGCATGCTGATAGCCAGAATTAGATTCGCTTGCAATGACAGCTCAGTATAAATTGTATAAAAGATATCAAATATAGCTACTGGCCTTTTTGGGTTTAAAATCTAATTAAGAAAAATTATTCAAGCTGTCTATTTTAGAACTGCTAACAAAGAAAAAATACATTTGAGTTTTATGGGATTCAATTTAGAGCACAACATGATTTAATTTAGAACACAAAACTTTAAAACGTGGCCGGTAATTTCTCCATTTACTATGAGAGGGAAATTGCGCTACGAACTATATCCATAGATTGTTTTGCTTTTAAATAAATAATTTTATAATGTATGAGAGTGAACGGCTGTTCTTTAATTGCCATCATTTCAGCTATATTTAATTAAATTAAAGCAGAAGAGAAGACATGCTTTTACTCATATACCACTATCTGTGTTAGTAATAGGAGGAGGTAAAAATAACCCCTAATAATAGCTGGCAGATATCCTTTAATATCTATTATAAACATGATCTTATATTTGAGAGAAGGAAGACACCACTGAAAGATTTGTTTGGTTGGAGGAAAATCAAAGGTTTGTTTTGCCTTATATTTATTTGTTTGGTTTTGTTTTGGCTTTCCCTCCAGGTAATATATAGCTAAGACTGTGTACTAAAGTTCTACTAAAATTTTATCTAAAATTATGTAATAGGTACACTCAATGTGTACATAAGAAGTGGTTGGCCTGCAGAAAAAAAGTATTAATTACTTGCTGCGATATTTTAAACTGAGCTTTTATAACATTAAAACATAAAAATTAAGAGCAAGAACAGTTGTTAGAGTTTTGCTAAGGGTTATTTTATAGTTTTTAGCCAGTAAAATTTAATCACTTAGTGCCCTAAAAGCAAAGAGCAATTTGCAAATCTCCTATGGGAATATAAATTCATTGAAAGGAAGACCATGTCTCATTCACCTTTGAATGCCTGACAGCCGTGGCAGTGTCTGGCCCTGACCAGGGGGGCTGTTGAGATTCAACAGAAACCACAAAGTCACTATAATATTTGTTAAATAAACTAATAGATGTAAAACCAAACAAAGTCACTATAATATTTTTTGTTATGTCATTTATATAACAACATTCTAAGCTTTTTTAGATTGCATTATTTAAACTATTTGATTAAAGGAAACTCAAAAGCTAGCAATTCTATACATTTTGGCTAACAGAATGTACCTGATCACTCGTACTTAATTTATACAAACCTTAGTTCGGTATTAACAACGTTATTTTATTTTTAAAAAGTAATCATAAAATATTCAAGACATGCAAAATCTATAAAGAATGATGCAACAAATACTTGCCTACCTACTTAGAATTATTTAAAATATTGTCTTCTAATAGAGTTAAACATTCTATATCATCTTTCCATATTACTTTCTCCAACATAAACACACCCTATTGTGAATCTGGTAGTTTTCATGTTCATGCATTTCTTTACAATTTTATATTATATCATCATATCTATTCTCAATATATGATATTGTTTATAGCTGTGGCTCTCAATGGATGGTACACAATTCAGCAGAATCATCATTACCTGGGAACTAATTGGAAATACAAATTCTTAGGCCCCACCTCAGATGTATCACATCAACAACTCCAGGGCTAGAGCCCAGTATCTGCGTGATTGCAATCAATGCTGAAGTTCGGGAACTCCTGGTTTATAGCAACGCTTTTGAGTCTAAGTAACATCAGAGTCTCTATTCAAGCAGAAATAGCACTGATTTGTGACATCTATTGATTCATTTTCTTCTTAGATATTTTAAAAAAGAATGAACTTCACAGCATGTTTTTTTAAATGTTTAAATTGGACTGATTGTTTCTTTATCAATTTATTATAATTTAGTTTAAATGCTCCTTTAAAAATACTTGGTTGATTCTTTATCAAGTTATAGTACATCAAGTAAGCATTTTTAAATGTCTTCTAATTTGATCATTCTACTCATAATCTTTATGATGAAAAACACATGTCACTTGTTTAATTATATCACAGCTTTCTTAAGTGATGAGGAAACAAACTTAGGACAATTTCTTTGACTAACTTTTCTCACTGGTGGAAAAAAATGAAAGATTTTATTTCCATTTTTAATAATTTTATTATTTCTTTTGCAAGTGATTGAGGCCAAGCAAGTTGCCAGACTTGTTATCACAAACATGTATCTGGCCATTTTACAAAAGAAAATAAAAAGGACAGAAATTCACCCTTTTCTGTCACTGGTCATGTCTTTTTTCATGTCCCTCTTAAATTAAAAATACAGAGGAGGATGAAATTCCCTGGCTTTTGCTTGGAGACATCCTTTTTTATGATTCTGTCCTTTTCATGCTTTGCATTTTCTTTCTGGACAAACAATTATGTGAATCTAAAGGAAAGCAACTGCCATGATTCTTTTATAGGTTATTATAGAATAAAAAATCCTTTTGAAAGGAATAGAAAGTATATATAAATGGTGACTGGTAACATTGCTAACACTTTTCTATACTGATAGGAATCCTCATGATTACATGTTGTCAAGTCCTTTTAAAGTTTTTATATAACACTGTATCAATTAATTCCTTTCAAGAGGCTGTACTATGCCCAACCCTTGCATAGCATGTCCATAAGGACAATAGGCACATTAAAAAACAAAAACAGAAGAAATTTGTTTATACTTGGTTGTTTTCTAAGCAGACTCTATCAGGCCAAAGAAATTTAGAAGATATACTGACATAGTACACACTCTGGAATGTGACATACATCTCATAAACACACAGACTGTCATGTAAGAGATACAAGTTTCTCTGTCTGCCATGTCTATTATCTTGCCAAGCAACCTACTTAGATGCAGAAGCCCCTGCACTCTGCATACAGCTTTTAAAATAAACCTAGAGTATGTTGAAGCTCAGCTGTATCACTGACACTTCCATCATCTTTTTGAACGTTAGCTTGAATTTTTGTGACTCAACATAGGATCAGAATATACAAAAGAAGCTACGATAACATAAAGTAACAACAGTCATGTCAACAACATTTATAGAGGATAGACAGACATAGACAGATAAACAGACAGATTGAAAGATAGATGATAGCTAGCGAGCTAGCTAGATGATAGATAGATGATAAATGATAGATGATAGATGATAGATGATTGGTAGATAGATAGCGATGTATGTATTTGGCTCTATATTGCCTCATCTGAAAAATATGATCACTCAGTCATGAAGCATTTATGCTTCTGATATTCTTACTATCAAAAGAGTCCATTAATGGCAATTAGATCAGAAAAAACAAATACTCTTCTGCCTGGATCCATACTTTATGTAGGATTTGGTTTGGTTTTCAGCCTCACTCCATGGCCAGGGTGCTAATTACAACTGATATGTGGCCCTAAAGGACAAAACATGGCTACCATAAGTTATATAAGCTTAGAATTAAATAAATTATATTTTACAAAGGTAAGAAAGACTCAAATTCATCACATTTTAATTATTTTACTATACATTATTATTTATACTCTTTTTAAAAATATATATATATATTTTATTGTACTTTAGGTTCTGGGGTATATGTGCAGATCATGCAGGATTGTTGTATGGGTACATACATGGCAAGGTGGTTTGCTGCCTTCATCCCCCCATCACCTATATCTGGTATTTCTCCCCTCGTTATCCCTCCCCACCCTCCCAACTCCACTCTCCAATGTCCCTCTCCTAGCGCCCCCTAACTGACCGCAGTGTGTGATGCTCCCCTCCCTATGTCCACGTGTTCTAATTGTTCAACACCTGCCTGTGAGTAATAACATGTGGTGTCTATATTTTTAAAATTATGACTATCATATCCATGTGCCACAGTACAACTTTTCAAAATTTTGCATTCAGTGGCATCTTGTTGGTAGCTTGAAAGTGACGATACTGGAGAAATTTACACCACAAAAATCAGCAAATGCAACCTGACAAGACTTCCCCTACTATATAGCCCCAAACACACACTCCAGAGAGCCTACTGTTCAGTGTTTACCAGCACATTATGACAAAGGATCAAAGCCAAGAAAGGGGTTTCTGGGAATTTGTAATGAACTCTAAGCCCATGTGAGGAAGTTGAATATTCTGTCCAGAATAATGAAAAAAATCTCATCAATTTGATTGATGTCCTCCTGGGTGACTTCTGAGAGAAGCTTGAATTGTTTTGATTCCTTTAATAAGAAATAGTTAACTCGTAAAGAAAAATATAAGAATATTATAACTAAGCACCTCCTATACACCATATCAATTTTATAAATATTTGCTACTATATTTTATAAGAAATAAACTGTTTATGAGACCTCAAAAAGTTCATAGAAAAATAGAATTAAAAGATAAAAATAAAAAATATAAATAGTATTTCTCAATATAAGATCCAAGAAATTCTAAATAAGTAGGTGATACAAGTGATGATACCAGCCATTTATTCCATTTCTAAGAAACTGAGTGCTGGGAATATAGTTATGTCAATGCCATCTTTTCTTCATTATTAATAGAAGATGAATTGGTGCCCTTTAAAGATTTTTTTAATTTTAGGAAAGAAAAAAAATGAACCAATCATAACTGTAATGCGGAGGTCTAAATTTCCTATGAAAACACTCACAAAATTGCCCTTGTTCAATAAGAGGAATGAACAGGAGTATTGTCATGGTGGAGGAGGTCTCTCTGATAAAGCTTTGCCAGGAGTTTTTCTGCTAAAGCATTGGCCAACTTTCTCAAAACACTCCCATAATAAGCAGATGTTATTGTTTTTTTGGCCCTCCAGAGAGTCAACAAGCAAAATGGCTTAAGCATCTCAAAACCTTTGGCCATGAATTTTGCTCTTTATCAGTCCATTTTGGCTTTGAGCAGATGAATTCTACCTCCTGGTAGCCATTGCCTCAATTGTGCTTTGTCTTCGGGATCATACTGGTACTGGTAAAGCCATGTTTCAGCTCCTGTTGCAGTCCTTTGAAGAAATGCTTCAAAATCTTGATCCCACCTGTTTAAAATTTCCATTGAAAGCTATGATCTTGTTTGCAGCTGATATGAGTGCAACAGTTTTGGCAATCATTGAGTGGAAAGTTTGCTCAACTTTTTCAGTCGGAATTGTGTAAGCTGAGCCAATTGAGATGTTTATGCTATTGGCTATTGTTTCTGCTGTTAATCGTCAGTCCCCTTTATTTGGGGCACAAACAAGATGAATTTTTTCCTTACAAAATGACATGAATTGTCTGCCGCTAAAGGCTTCATCTTCCACATTGTCTAGTCTCTTTTTAAAATTTGTTTTCTATTTATAAACCACTGACTGCTTTGAGACATTGTCCCCATAAACTTTTCCTAATGCATCAATCATTTTAACATTCTTCTACACAAGATCCACCATAAATTTGATGTTTGCTCTTGCTTCAATTTTAGCAGATTTCCTGTTGCTCTGATAGGGGCTTTTTCAAAATAGTATCTTATCTTTCTTTGTGTTTCAAACTAGATCCTGTTCAAATGTTATAACAGCTTAGAACAAGTTTATGTGGGTGCAAAAGATTTTTGAAATCCATGCATAGTATCATTTTTCCATAAGTTATTGGGTTACAGGTGGTATTTGGTTAGATGAGTAAGTCTTTAGTGGTGATTTGTGAGACTTTGGTGCGCCCATCACCCATGTATACACTGCACCATATTTGTAGTCTTATCCCTCATCCCCCTCCAGTCTTCCCCTCAAGTCCCCAAAGTTCATTGTATCATTGTTATGCCTTTGCATCCTCATAGCTTAGCTCCCATATATCAGTGAGAACATATGATGTTTGGTTTTTCATTTCTGAGTTCCATCACTTAGAATAATAGTCTCCGATCTCATCCAGGTCACTGGAAATGTTGTTAATTCATTCCTTTTTATGGCTGTGATACATTTTATAGAGATATAGTTTCTTTATCCACTCGTTGATAGATGGGCATTTGGGTTGGTTCCATGATTTTGTAATTGTGAGTCGTGCTGCTATAAACATGTATGTGCCAGTATCCATTTTGAATAATGACTTCTTTTCCTCTGAGTAGATACCCAGTAGTGGGATTGTTGGGTCAAATAGTAGTTCTACCTTTACTTCTGTAAGGAATCTCCACACCGTTTTCCATAGTGACTGTACTAGTTAACATTCCCACCAGCAGTGAAGTGTTCCCTGTTCCTCATATCCATGCCAACATCTACTGTTTTATTTTTTGATTATGGCTATTCTGTGGAATGAGGTGATACTGCATTGTGGTTTTACTTGAATTTCCCTGATCATTAGTGATTTTGAGCAGTTTTCCATATGCTTGTTGCCCATTTGTATATCTTCTTTTGAGAACTGTCTATTCATGTCCAAAGCCCACTTTTTGATGGGATTGTTTTTTTCTTGCTGAATTGTTTGAGTTCATTGTAGATTCTGGATATTAATCCTTTGTCAGATGTATAGATTGTGAAGATTTTCTGCCACTCTGTGGGTTGTCTGTTTACTCTGCTAACTGTTCCTTTTTCTGTGCAAAAGCTCTTTATTTTAATTGGGTCCCAGCTATTTCCTTTAATTGCATTTGCTTTTGGGTTCTTGGCCATGAAATCCTTGCCTAAGCTAATGTCTAGAGGGGTTTTTCCAATGTTATCTTCTAGAATTTGTATTGTTTTAGGTCTTAAATTTAAGTCCTTAATCCATCTTGACTTATTTTTGTATAAGGTGAGAGATGAGGATATAGTTTTATTCTCCTACATGTGGCTTGCCAATTAACCCAGCACCATTGTTGAAAAGGGTGTTCTTTCCCCACTTTATGTTTTTGTTTGCTTTGTGGAAGATTAGTTGGCTGCAAATGTTTGGGTTTATTTCTGGGTTCTTTCTTCTGTTCCATTGGTTTATATGCCTATTTTTATACCAGTACCATGCTATTTTGGTGACTATGGCCTTATAGTATAGTGTGAAATTAGCTAAGTGTGATGCCTCCAGATATGTTCTTTTTGTTTAGTCTTGCTCTGAGTATGCAGGTTCTTTTTTGGTTCTATATGAATTTTTAAAAAATTTCTAATTTTCTGAAGAATAATGGTGGTATTCTGATGGGGATCGCATTGAATTTGTAGATTGCTTTTGGCAGTATGGTCATTTTCACAATATTGATTCTACCCATCCATGGGCATGGGATGTGTTTCCATTTGTTTATATCATCTGTTTCAGCAGTGTTTTATAGTTTTCCTTGCAGAGGTCTTTCAACTCCTTTGTTAGGCATATTCCTGAGTGTTTTATGGTTTTTTTTGCAGCTAACATTATAAAAGGGGTTGAGTTCTTGATCTGATTCTCTGCTTGGTCGTTGCTAATGTGTAGAAGAGCTACTGACTTGTGTATATAAATCTTGTATCCAGGACTTTACTAAATTCTTTCATCAGTTCTAGGAGCTTTCTGAAGAAATGCTTAGGGTTTTCAAGCTAAATGATCATATTGTCAGCAAACAGTGGCAGTTTCACTTCCTCTTTACTGATTTGAGTGCCCTTTATTTCTTTCTTCTTTGACTACTCTGGCTATAACTTCCAGTACTATGTTGAAAAGGAGTGGTGAGTGTAAGCATCCTTGTCTTGTTCCTGTTCTCAGAGGGAATGCTTTCAACTTTTCCCCATTCAGCACTACATTGTCTGTGGGTTGTCATAGATGGCTTTTATTACATTAAGGTATGTCCTTTGTTTGCTGATTTTGCTGAGAGTTTTAATCATAAAGCAATGTTGGATTTTGTTAAATACTTTTTCTGCATCTATTTAGATGATCTTGTGATTTTTGTATTTAGTTCTGTTTATGTGGTCTAACACATTTATTGACTTGCATATGTTAAATGATCCCTGCATCCCTGATATGAAACCCACTTGACCATGGTGAATTCTCTTTTTGATATGTTGTTGGATTCAGTTGGCTAGTGTTTTGTTATAGATTTTCGCATCTGTATTTATCAAGGATATTGGTCTGCAGTTTTCTGTTTTGAAAACTTCCTTTTGAAGGTTCATTTTGAAGTTGATTTCTAGTTTTATTCCACTGTGGTCTGAAATTGTCTTTATTAGGCTCATTTTATGGGCTAGCATATGGTTAATCTTGGAGAAATTTCCAGGTGCTATTGAATAGAATGTGCATTCTGTGATTGTTGGATAAATGTTCTATGTATATCTGTTAAGTCCGTTTGTTCCAAGGTATAGTTAAACCCACTGTTTGTTAACTTTCTGTCTGGATGACCTGTCTAGTGCTATCAGTGGAGTACTGAAGTCCCTCACTATTATTGTGTTGCTGTCTATCTCATTTCTTAGGCCTATTAGTAATTGTTTTATAAATTTGGGAGCTTCAGCGTTAGGTGCATATGTGTTTAGAATTGTGATATTTCATGTTGGCCAAGGTCTTTTACCATTATATCCTGTCCTTCTTTGTCTCTTTCAACTGTTGTTGCTTTAAACTTTATTTTGTCTGATACAAGAATAGTTACCCCTGCTGGCTTTTGGTATCCATTTACATGAAATATCCTTTTCCAGCCCTTTAAGTTTAGGTAAATCCTTATGTGTTAGGTGAATCTCCTGAAGGCAGCAGATAATTGGTTGGTGAGTTCTTACCAATTCTGCAGTTCTTTATCTTTTAAGTGAAGCATTTAGGGCATTTACACTCAATGTTAGTATTGAAATGTGAGGTACCCTTGCTTTCATCATGTTCTTTGTTGCCTGTGTACTTTGGTTTTGTTTGTTATTTTTGCTTTTTAACTTGTATTTTTGTTTTATAGGTCCTGTGTGATTTACTCTTTTAAGAGGTTCTGTTTTGGTAGAACCAGGTTTTCTTAAATAGTCTGTTTCATATAAAATATCTAAATTGTTTAAAGGCATTACTAAAGTTACTGAATAAAAGTTAATTCATACAGACTACATTTCTTGACAGTAATGGCATATAAAATCAGCAGCACCAACGCATGAAGAATGAGAGAATTAGTTTTCCTTAAATTCTGCTTGATCAAGTAGCAACTGTGGGGCAGAACATTTTTGCATTGAGAATCAGACATTCTAGATTAGTTGGTAATGATAAAATGACTTTTGGTCCTGAAAGGTTACTTTATTCTACAATGTCTATAATATTTTTAAGAAATAAAATATGCAATGAAAAGTATTCTACAGAATAAAAATGCTGGCAGTGAAATGTATGAACAGATATTTAAAGCACATTTTATAATTGCTTTGCAAAATTTGTATTACTTTACAGAAAATATAAATTGACATTATGGTGTTAAACTACTATTGATCTTGTGTTGGGATAAGATTTTTAGAAGTATAATTTAGCATATTTCAAATATTTTTCTGTAAAGCCAATATTTAGTTATTTCTAAAACTTTGATCTGTTTAAAAATGTTAAGCTTATAATCTTGATTGTTGGCTCTATAAAATCTTGCAGTTCAGGGCGTTTTGAACAAGCTGTAGAATTCTAAAAGACATAATTTGTACTGAGAAGAATATGAAATAGCCAAAACCCAATGGCTTACCTTTATGGCAGTCATAGTATAAAATATACAGAAACACTTGTTTAATTTATGTTCCAGCTTATATTTGAAATTTATTATATAGAAACATAATAATATTATCATTTATTTTATATGTGACAAGATAACCTCATACCTATGAATGTCAGGCAAATTGGGAAAAGATGCTACTATCAGTAAATATGCTCACAGTCAGACTGAAACTTGACATTTCTTTGAAAATTGATTATGGACTGGGTTCCATGGCTCACACCTGTAATCCCAGCACTTTGGGGGGGGGGTCAGGCAAATCACTTGAGCCCAGGAGTTTGAGACCAGACAAGCCTGGGCAACATAGTGAGACCCTCTTCTCTATAAATTAAAAAGAAAAGAAAAGAAAAAAGAAAACTAATTATGGAAAGAGATCAAATTGGAAATTAGCATTGATTAAATGGATTGTTAGTATCACTGTCATTGTTTTCTCAATTAATTGCATTAATATGAGAGACTCCTGAGGGTACATCCTATGGTGTGGTGGAAAGAGCAAATATTAATAATTTGGGATCATAAGAACCAGTTGTATTTCTCAGTACTAATGTAATTTCCAGCACATGGCATTGTTGAAACTACAGTTGTATCTGCAAAATATTAGCTATATTTCCATGTAATTCAGATACGTTGGAAATAATACTGAAAAAACTTATAATTGCACTTGAAGAGCTTCCTGATCTTCTTATCAAGGAAGTATTTTCAAAATGCTAATTGAAAGGAGCATTTAATCAAAGAATCCAATGTGCCATATGTGTAAGACTTTTTTCATGGTTTAAAACATTTTCACAAATGGCATCTATACACAAAACTGATAATGATGAAACATCTTTAGTCTGCCATGCTTTAAGAAATTATGGTGTGAGTTCATACTTATTTAAAAAAAAATCTATGATGATGGTATTTATTTCTGCTTACATAATCTTATGAAAATTATATTATTAAGAAGGTATGTTTAACAAATCTATTTTAGAAGTGTTACATCAATTTTGCTGCCTTTTCCCAGAGCATTAAGAATGAGACATATAACATCTAACTTACCCCTAATTTAGAAATTAAATTTTAATTTTAATTTAATTCAAGTTGATTTTAGTCCAAGTTTTGAAATGTGGTTAGACAAAATTCATAGTTTAAAATATTTTTGAGGGAATCCATTAAGTCATCATGTAAAGATGGTTTTTGCATGCCAAATAATACTTACATTAGGTATCTCTACAAAAACTATTAAGATTTTTTCAGTGTCATATAAGTCACACAGTACTGAACCATGGCTTTTATGAACCCCCTCAAATTACCTTGCTGCAATGGATTATATACTGGGCTTCACTTTGAAGACTACCCAAAAACTCCATCTGTTCCACATAGAATTGCCATCCTGCTTGTATGTATTCCATGGTCTACAGCTGATATTAAACACATTCATTCACAAAGCAATTCAATATGTTACTTTTTATTTAAGTCAAAAATAAAATATTATTGTAGCTGTTAGAATCATGATTACTCTTAAGTTTATCCCAATTTTCAACAAATACTCCTAAGAGCCAGCTTTGGTCTCATTGCCATAACATCAGTCTCCATATTATTTTTTGAAGAAACAGAAGCACATGCTGTGGCCATGACCATAATTCTCCCCTTTAGAATGCACTGACTGGCTTTCTGTACAGCAAATTAGATACTCTATTAAGTTATATAGATGATAGATGATAAAAAGATAGATAGATAGAGAAGACGGGGAGCAAGGGGAGCCAGGCTTTTGGTTGTGAACCTAATCTAACTTCCTGTGTGATATTAATGTAACTCTCTACTCAAGAGTTTCTGTGCTTTTGACTAAATCCCTCAACTAGAGATATATTATTTCAAAATTTCCAGCTTTCTAATGAAATAGTTGAATCAGAGAGCAGAGATGAGCTATAGTCCTATCAGGAAAATGATCAAAATTTGGAAAATTGAATCTTGTTCTTAGAATAGTTGATTATAGATAGATAAATTCTTCCAAAATCTTCTTCAGTAAATAGACTTTGGAATACAAATGTATTTTAAAACTTTAAATATATTTTTAGAATGGTATAATAGAAATAAAAGTCTTCATTCTTGACTTTAAGAAATTAAATTCAGACTGGCGGGATATAAATTAATTTTTGAAATTTTTGAGTCAGGAAAACTTTAGCAAAAAACTAATCATTTTATCACAGTACAGATGAGGAACTTCAGCGTTAAAGATACTAAAATTTGTGGCTAATGAAAGAATCAGGTCTAAAACTCAGATTAATAGCTTACCAGTTAATAACTAGAGTCAAACTGTGTGTAGTGGTTTATTATTCCTCCCCAATTTACACATTGTTAATATTCAATTTGTGGTTTATTTGTAACTTGTAGATAATCAAATTTAAGGTTATTAGTTTAGATATAAATATGCCTCTTTTAACAAGTCTTTTAAACCTCAAAATACTATAGCTATTTGAAAATATATTGCAGTATTTAGGAGATTCTTTAAAAAGTTTCTAAAGTAACTTATATAACAATAATCATATTTGTGTTTATATCCACCTCCAAAACTACATGTTGGCTTATATTTCAGAATACTTTGAAAAGAGAAAATTTATAATAACAGTAGCTGCTGTTTACAGAACATCACTGTGTATCTGACAGTGAGTTGAACTCTTGAGGAATGTGCGTTGTATTATAAAATTCTCTGAACTTACCATGTTAAGCACTGTTTGTTCCATTTTACATAGGAGGAACCTGCATAGATTAGAGAAAAAGGTCAAAAGGAATATAAATGAATAAAGGTATGTGTACCAGATGTCCAAGATGAACAAAACTATACAGTAAAGTGAATTTCAAGATTCATAGATTACATTCAACAAGGCTCAAAATTTTTGATAAAAGGAAGCAGAAACCTCTTTTTTCTAGCAGGAAGATATTATTCTTGGGAATTTTTATTTATGCTGGCTTGAATAGCACTGTGGTGAATATCATAAGATTAATTCATTTTAACATCTCTGTAAAAGCCAAGGATGCAGTGTATCTATGGGGAATTTAAATCATACATTTTAAAACACAGATTAAATTATAGATCCTCAAGTAATGGATAATTTACAGATCCCTTTCAATTTTTTTAATTATAAACCTTTTTAATTAGGAAATTTAAGTTTTAGAAAATGTGACATTTTATTTAATTATTTGGTAAATTAACTGTATATGGGCCTACCAGAAAAATATTCTGTTGCCATTCAAAGCAAAATTATATGTAATATATTAAGCCTACTAATAATAACATCACCATTATTATTTCAAACAAAATAGGAGACTTGTGCAAAGACCACTGTCATCTAAAAGCCATGACCCAACTAGCAATATGATGTTCTTTAAAAGAGAAATAGGAATGCTTCTACACTGTTGGTGGGAATGTAAATTAGTTAACTATTGTAGAAGAAAGTGTGGTGATTCCTCAAGGATTTAGAACCAGAAATACCATTTGACCCAGCAATCCCATTACTGGGTATATATCCAATGAATTATAAGTCATTCTACTATAAAGAAACATGTACACATATGTTTATTGCAACACTATTTACAATAGCAAAGACTTGGAACCAACCCAAATGTCTATAAATAATAGACTGGATAAAGAAAATGTGGCACATATACCCCTTGGAATACAATGCAGCCATAGAAAAGAATGAGATCATGTCCTTTGCAGGGACATGGATGAAACTGGAAGGCATAATTCTCAGCAAACTAATGCAAGAACAGAAAACCAAACACCTCATATTTTCACTCATAAGTGGTAGTTGAACAATGAGAACACATGGACACAGAGAGGGGAGCATTACACACTGGGGCCTGTCGAACGGTGGGGGGCAAGAGGAGGGAGAGCATTAGAACAGATACCTAACGCATGTGAGGCTTAAAACCTAGATGATGGGTTGATGGGTGCAGCAAACCACCATGGCACATGTATACCTATGTAACAAACCTGCACAATCTGCACATGTATCCAGGAAATTAAAGTAAAATAATTTTTTTTTAATTAAGAAAAGGATTTTGTTGTGCTTAGGCATGGGAATAATTAACACTCAATATTAATGTAAAACACATGGTAGATATGCATGAACACTGTGAAATCTTAGGAAGCTGGGAATAAAAAATTACATTCTTTATAAAAGTAAAATTTCAACATGGTCCCTGAGGACCATCAGATTTTTAAGTTGCATTTTCTCCCTGCTGCCCTGCATAGGTTTGAGTTTCTAGCAGGCTCCCAGGCAATGGCAATGCTGATGCACGACATCATACTTTCAATGGCAAGAGTACAAGTATCACTTAACATAACGATTTATATCGATCTGTTCATGACTTAAAAGTTAGTAAGAGTGTTCTATAGGAACCCTAGAAAAGAAAGAAAATTCTAAAGAAAAAAATAATAATTCCTGTAGCCTTCAAAACCTGAAATAATCATTCCTATGTGGAGGCACTTCCTTCCAATTATTCTTGTTTGTATATAGTTACCCAAGAATTACCTATTTTGACATCTAACTTTGTTACTTAGCAAACCATTGGCATTTTCCCCAGGTGACTATTTTTTCATTAATGTGGCACATATACACCATGGAATACTATGTCTTAAGGCCAACAGAATATTTAGCCATTTGGTTATACCATAACTTATTTGCCCAGTTTCTCTCCTGTGAAATATTTAAATTATTTCCAATGTCTTATTAGTATAAATAATATGTGGGTAAATAACTTTAACATTTCTGATTATTTTCTTATAATAGGTTTTCTAAGAGTTGAATTACCTTGTCAAAGGATGTGAATGCTTTAACACTCTTGAATTATATTGTATATGCTGTGTCTAACTCAGCATTATTGTTTTGAAAATATGTTTATCGATTTAATAAATGAAAACTAGTATTTTCACTTAGTTAATTTTATTGCTAGCATGCTTTTACCCATTTCAGTGAATACTGTCCTGAGAACAGTTCAAGTCTCCCAAATCGTTTCCTATTTAACTCAATAAGGATGATAGAGTTCCTTTTATATTAAATACAAATTCCTTGCAAACATTTTCCATTTTTGTCTTTTTAATATTTTTGTCTTTGAAATGGAGTTTCACTCCTGTTACCCAGGCTGGAGTGCAATGGAGCAATCTTGGCTCACAGCAACTTCTGCCTCCCGGGTTCAAGTGATTCTCTTGCCTCAGCCTCCTGAGTAGCTGGGATCACAGGCAAGTGCCACCACACCCGGCTAATTCTGTACTTTTAGTAGAGGCAGGCTTTCTCTATGTTGGTCAGGCTGGTCTTGAACTCCTAACCTCAGGTGATCTTCCCAACTCAGTCTCCCAAAGTACTGGGATTACAGGCATGAACCACTGCACCCTGCCTTGTTTATGTTTTTACCATGAAGAAAGTTTTGACTTTCACAGTGTTTTATATATAGAAAGCTATTGCAAATTCAAAGATGATTTTGTTATTTTATCTTAGATTACTGTGGTTTAATTTTTTTAAGTATGTAATCTAACTGTAATTGATCTTATTAATGTGTGGTTTGGAACTCGGTTGATTTTGTTTCCTAGGTAAATTTTCAAACACATTTTGTTTAATAAGAAATATCTGCCTCATAAGTTTTGATGACTTTTAAACCATATATTAAGAATTTCAAAAAGCAGAAGTTGTCTCAGACTTTCTAATGCCTTTCACAATACATCTATAAATCATTGTGATAACAGAACACATTTAGTTATGTCTAAAATATCTCAGGGTACATTTTTAAATTTCAACTTTTCTTCATCTACTTTATAACTTTAAAATTAAAAAGTTTCATTCTTTCAGATGAATAACCATATTGCATTGAGTTAAAAGTCTACTCAAGACTATGATTGGATTTAACGTCATATTTAAACATCACGTTGGTTTGTTATTGCTATGTAATTAATTACTCAACCCTAGCAGTTCATAGGTCAGAAGTCCAGCACAGTGTGGTTGGGCTCTCTGTTCAGGCTGAAGTCAACGTGACGGCAGACTGTGTTTCTAGCTGGTGTGAGGATTCTTGTCCAAGTTCATTTCTGTTCTTGTCAGAGTCAGTTCCTTGCAGCTGTGACACTAAAATCTTTTTTCTTTTTCTTTTTTTTTTTTTTTGCGGACTGCCTACATTAAGTGTAAATTTATCTAGGAGAAAATAGGACACTTTAATAATATTTAGACCTTCATTAAATAGCTTAAGCAAAACTCAATGTATTCAAAAGTATATATGCACACATATATATATTCATAATTCTTATAATCATGTTTGTACAGGTTTTTATGTGTCCTATAAAGATTTACTTATTTTATGCATTTGATTTGTGTACAGATATTTTATTCTAACTTATCACTTAGAAAACTTTAGCATTTCCTCTCTTTGTTCTTATTCTCCTAGCTCCTATCTAAAACCTTTTGGTAATTATTTTTGATTTTAGTTACTTATCTTTAGTTTTATAACACTAATTAAAATGTCCTAAAATAGTTATTTATTTCCAATACTAAGACATTAAATTTCATAATATAATAATGTAAAATAATATTAATGTATTTAATAACATTAATTATTAAATATAACAATAGTTATATTGTATACCAATTTCATATTTACTAATGGCTATTGATTTTATATAGTTTTTCTTGACCATGTTTCAAAAACTTTCTAGTCCTACTTAAACGATTTTTTCTTATGTTTTGCTTTGCTTTTTGAGATCAGTAATTTTTTTTTAACTTTTGATTCATTAAAATGATCTTACAGGTTTTCCTATAGAATTATTGGTGTTATAGTAGCAGTTGATTTTCTAATATTTAAAGCAAAAATTCAGACATAATAAACAAAATGAAAACAGTTTAAGTGTATAGTTCGTGCATTTTGACAAATGCATATATTTTTATACCTACTACACATTAAGCCTTTGTATTCAATCCCCATTCTGTCATCTCCAGCACCAGCAAACCACAGATCTACTCTTAAATATTGAATGAATGGAATCACACCGTATGTACTGTCTTGTGGATGTCTTCTCTCTGTCCACATAATACTAATGAGGTTCATCTGCGCAGTCGCAGCATTGGTAGTTCATTCTTTTGCAATACGAAGCATTATTCCACAATCTGCTTATTAAGTCTCCTGCTTATGAACTTTAGGGTTATTTTCTGTCTTTGGGTATTTTGCTTAAAGCTGCTATGCAGCATCTTGTTCAAGTCCTTTTGTGGAATTACATGGCTGTAGCACAGGCATTTGTTAATCCTTACAAGAAATGGTTTAATCTTTCAAAAGTAATTGTACTACTTTATACTCCCACAAGCAATGTATGAAGGTTCCAGTTGCCAACACTTGGGATTGATAGTTGTCTTAATTCTAGGCATTCAAATGGGCATAGAATGGTGGTACAGGTTGTTCTGTAAGTACACTAGGGGAGCATCCAATTTAGACTTGATGAGGTCAGGTAAAAATTTTTAGAGAAAAGAAAATGTAGTAAGAACACTCAAACTGAAAGAAAACAATCTATTACTGTGTGATCCTTAAGTAGCCATAGTGAATCGCTCTTTAAAAATTTTTGTTAAACTTGTTTTACCACTATTTTGGTTATGAGTTTGCAGATTGGGTCTTTTGATTGTGTCACTGTGTGTTTTTTAGTGTGTCTATGTATATTTATGTGAGTATTTAGACTTATGATAACCTTAAAAATGTATTTGATAACTTTCAATATTTTTCCAGAAACATTCCTTCTTTAATATTACAAGCTTGTGGAACTTTACCTTTTGACTAAAGGTGAATATTATTATTATTTTAATAATAAAATATTATAAAATGACATAATAAATATATTATATATAATACATAATAAATATATAATATATTATATATTATATATTATATAATATATATTATATTATATATTATATTATATATAATATATATATATTATATATATATATATTATATATAATATAATATATATTATATATTATATATTATATAATATATATTATATATAATATATAATAAATATGTGATATATAATAAATTATATAATAAATATATAATATATAATATAACATAACATTATATTATATATAATATATAATACTCATATAATAAATATTTATAACAAATAAATATAATATGAATAAAATGCCATTTTATTATTTAAATATCTTATTAGTTTAATTATATTTAAATACTAACATTTCAATATAATATTTAATATTATTTAAAAATAATTGAAACTGATAAAATTAGACAGAATAACAATTCTAGTAATAGAAGGGCTTCAGTTTTCATTGATTTATGAGATAAAATCTAGAATCCTTCTATATAAAATGTAGATGGAATCCACCATCCTAAGACTTAAGCTCAAGTAAACTGTCAGTCACCAGTATAAAAAAATGCTACTACATATCATGTTGTAGAATCTATGGCGTACTTTATAATAGCTTCAAACCTGTATTCATTTCAGGTTTTTATACCACAACCCAAGCCTCTTAAGGGAAAATTTTGTGACCCCCATTACTTTCTACTCCCAAAGAATATTTGCTAAAATGATGATGACGATGATGATGATGATCTGAACTTAATAGCTTTAGACTGACTTAATCTAAAAGTATTTCATAGCATTATTTTACTAATTTGGTCAGGGAAAATTTTCATTTTGCTTCCCAGAAGTCTTCAGCAATTCAGAATATAGGATAGACTATCGCCCAGATATGTTGTAGTCGAGGCTGTTGTAAATCTTTATAACATCTGATTGTATGCAATTAAATAAAAGCTTCCCCCAGATCCTAAAAGATCATTTTAGTAAACTCTGTAACTTTGGTGTCAACAGATCTACTTATGCAATTGAAGAGAGCAAATTTTACTTTCATAATCTCTCTCCTCAGTTGGGTGAATAATCAAATTTGTGGATAGGGGATGAAAAAACTACTTTCAATCTAGTCTAAAGAACTCTGCTCTAAAACTAAAAAAAGCAGCATAAAATACATTAAGGGTTGATTATCATTCACTCAATAAAGTTGATGTATAATTAGCAATCTACCTGAAATTTCCCCTAGGCATATTCTATGTGTTGCTGTTAGCAATATAAAAGTGTTACAATAAAGGATACCAAAAAAAATATGTTCTTCCTTCTTTTAGGCATCTTTCCCTGGAGAAATAGTCCAATGAGAAGTAATCTCTGTAGCCAGATTTCCTAAGGATGAAGCTTCAGGGAGTCCTTATCAATCCTGATATCAAACTTTTCTCTTCATGTTAGTTTCATTTAACAGAAGTTTTAAATTTGAAAGTTCAGAAGACTATTAAAATTGGTTTTAGCTATCTAAGATACACACACACACACACACACACACACTGTAGTGATAAACATGTTAGACAATCCATCTCAATGATACTAGAAAATTTGATTAGAATCTTGTGAAATAAATAGTAAACTTACTAAAAATGCCAAATTATCCCAGAAGTTACTTTTTAAACATTTGATCAAAAACTCTACCCAGTCAATTTTTGTTTCTTTTAGAAATACTCTACTGAAAAGCAAAAGTAGAAATGGGGCTGGTACCTTCAATATAGAGAATTGCAAATAAGATTAGATCCCAGAAGGTTTAGTGTGGCTTTCTAGGACTCTCACTATTAGGCAGTAATCCACCATTTACCTGTTTCCCAGATTCACTTTGTTATGCCTTATAACTAAAAATATAAAATCCAACAATGTATCATACTCCAAAAATTCATTTCTCAACCTCTTATTTTTTTCTAGAATCTATACTTATAGTAAATTGTGAATTAACTATGATAGCAGTGTGTGCAAACAATAAGTGAAATCAGATGTATAAATTCTAAGAGGAAAGAGGTGTCAGGATGTTTTCATAGAAGAAAGGCACAAAATCTGGTACGTGAAAGATGAGTAGATTTCTCCTGCCAGGAGCAATAAAAATGAGAGTTGAAAATAATTTCATGAAGCAAAATATTCAAAGAAAATGAAGAATGAATAAAGACAATTGAATTGGTAATTCATAAGGCAAGCTTCAGTAACTGGTAGAATAGAAGCTGAATTTTAAGTGTAAAATGAGCAAATTATACTGAATGAAGAAAATTATTTAAAAATTATCAAGAAATAACTAGACCCAGAGAAGACAAATTTCATTTTAAGGCATAATAATGTTTGTAGATTGAAGGAAAAGGCACCGCGGAGGATAAGAGACCTTATTAGCAAGGGATTAAAATAGTGGCGCATTCTCGTGTCAATGGCATGAAATAAGGAGACAGAATTGGAAAGAAGTGACATTTGTTCCTCCTAGGTAGAAAGAAAAATGTAGAAAAAGGTAAAGAAAGAAAATTGGGAGATAAAGAATAATGGTGTAGTCATTAACATCCTAAATCAAAACAGGTGTAGTCCTCAACATCCTAAATCAAAATTACTGTTTATGTGTTTCTCCTTGCAGAAAGGAAATTTGTAATAGTTGATCTTTGGCTCAATATCCTTCTATCTCCAGCACCTGGCTTATGGAAGGTCTCTCAATACATAATTACAAAATGGATCTATGGAGGTACAATAATTCTTGTTATATAATTCACTGTTTCTGAAGTTGGAGTATATTGGCTCATCTGGGAATAGGGAAATTGGCAGTTAGTTGAGAGACCATTGGAACACCTGCTGAAAGAAACGTGATAATGATTCAAAGGGTGGGGAAAAAGCAAGTGAGGAACGAACAGAATACCATTAACTTGAAATGGATGCAGACAGCACATTTTTGAAAATGTTTTAAATCAACAACTTCTCCTTGGAGAGCAGATGCAATTACAGCAGACAGCGGAGGTAATAAATACATGTCAGTACAGTCACAGAAGTGTGGCTGGAGTGTCAGGGCCTCGATTACTACGGGCAGCAGAAGACATAGATGCCTCTGGCATCCTAGCTGGCAATAAAGGAAAATGAAAGCAGAATTAGGCTTCAAGTTAGATAATAATAGAATAACGGAGGTTGGAATTAAGACAGAAAAATAAACAGGCTTGCTAGGGTTATGGAAATGGGAGAGATGAAGCAAGTTAAAAAGAACTACTCTTCTTGTAAGTCCTCATTTTCAAGGAGGGGAAATGTCAGCATTTGAAATTGCAGAAAATTAGAAAATAAATGTGATGATTTTGATCAGGATTATATTTACGCTGGTGAGTAACAAATAAAATGAGAAGACCTTGGCTTCACAGGAGTTGAGGGACTCTGAGCCGGAGTGCTAAAAGGATCATCTATTTAAATGATGGAGTTCATTACAGGATTGGAGTGGAGAAAAATTATGAAGCAAGTTTTCAGAAAATGAGAATGTTAGGAGGTTATATGTTGATGGCTTTAAAGACAGAGAGAATATATGTTACAATAAACAGTATTTAAAAGTGGACAGTGGAAGAAAAGTTGCCTGAAATTGACAGCTGTGAGTAAGTAATCTTTAACACCTAGGAGGAAAAAGGGCCTCCATCAAAATGGTAGTGAGAATTTCATGTATCAGAAACAACACATCTTCTTTTCTCTTTTCTTTTTCTTAGCCCTGCCTAAGTAGGACATCAAAAAATTTGGCTATAAACTCATAATTGTTCCTCTCCACAGAAATCTTTAGCAAAAGGCGAAAGATTTATTCATTCTGAAGAGAAACCAGAGCGTGACAACACACTTTTCATTGCAGATGAGCAAAATATTCTCACACAAAATGTGGTCAAGAAAAGAAGTATTAGAACTTGTTTTTTCAAATTGAATACATAATAATATTAATACACATTCTCTGTAAATATTCACGTTGATCATACGAGAGGTAATCAAAATATATAATATTGACAACTGAATTGAAATTAATATATTTTTCTAAAAAAAAAAAATCACATTATATGTAATGAACCAATATTGGCTTGGTGAAAATTGTCTGGGTTTTACAACTAGAAATGCTTCCTCTCAAACACTTATCAAAATGACAGGTGTATTTTTGGCTGCTACATTTACCAAATGTAAACAAAATACTGACATTCATACACACAAACATGAAAGCATATGTTGAAATTTTCATTCCAGATATCTACAAAAGAGAAAAGATAACATGAAGTTCATTACTTGTTTCAAGTTGCCTCTGAGATTCCTTGAGCTGAAGACAAATATTCTATTAAAAAGAGTCCTTAAAAGGGGTATAAGAAACCCAATCTTTTCATAAGGAGTGTGGTTATAGTTAATAACAATTATTATCAAAATGAATTATTTTTACTTCTAAATTAGTACTGATTGCATCTTAAGGCTTTTGTTTCTTTGATAGCAGGATGTACAATTATTTCAGAAAGCATGATTAGTTTTAGTGTCTGTAAATCTTTGCTGTCAATGAATTAAAGTATTTTTGAAAAATGAATATATATTCCTTGAAAGTGATCTATACTTTATAGAAAATTATCTATTTGTGTAAATATAGGAAAACAACTCTAACATTAAAATATGTGCATCAATTGGATCTAGAGTATTGCATGAGGTTTAAACATTAAAAAAGTATAACATTTGAAGAAACAAAATTAACAAGAAAAAGTAAAACCAAAATATAAAAAATAAAGGTAATATTCCTCATCAGAAAATAAGAAAAAAATACAAGCAACTGTGGTAATACCAAAGTGATTTTAAAAATATATATATATTTGTTCATTGGTTGTCTTGTTCAATTCAGTCAAACATAATCCAACAAGATAAGGCTCCAGATAGAGCTTTTTAAGTTATCATGTGTTCTGTGTGCTGCTTTAATTGTCCATAGTTTCTGGTTTTTCTATTAGAATTCTAGCAAATTAAATGTTGTATGGTGTTTTTCTCTAGCATTATTTCTGGAAAATTAGAACAGTGACTGATAAAATTACTCTTTTACTTTTCATAGATTTGACTGAATTTTAAAGTCAAATTTGGACTAATTTTGTCCATATGCTGAGATTGCTATTTGGACTATTTTTACAGTATCTTCTTGAAAATTATTGTTCAATAAGTCTAACATTTGTATCATCTTAGTGTTATAGTCTGTTGTTTGTCATTTCTTATTTGGTTTGAGATTCTCCTAGTTCTTGGTATGTCAAGCAACTTTGGACTATAATTTGGACACTACATGTATTATGGTATAAAACTAAAGTTATTACTTAGATCTTTTATTTAAGTCAGTATTCAACCTGCTTAGTTTCAAAACACATGTTCTAGCTCACTTTTGTGAGCTATTGTTCAAATTTCAATTTGATTTCTAAATCCCAGGCATTAGAGTTCCAATATCCCCCAGTCACAGTTGTATGCGACTCAGGTGACAGGACTTTGTCCCATAATCTTCTGACCATGAACTGGGGAGACAGAGGAAAATTATTTCACTGCCACAGAGGATGGTGGAATTCAGAGTTTCAGGTACATGTCCATGAAGAAATGGCACTTACACCTTAATACTGGTCAGAGATAAATGGCAGAGTACCAGACAAGCTTCCATAGGTAGGGGTGTCTCCTGATAATGGGATGGGGTGGATAACAGGCTTCTGTCCATGTCTCTGCAGGGGTGGTGAGACTGCCTCAATACCATGGAAGAGGGAGACAGAAGTCTGAATTGTGCACAGTAGCTCCACTGGGGAGAGGTACGTCCCAGTTACTGCAGAAGAAGGGGGAAAGTCAGAGGTGTCACAGTCTCTATAGGGAAGGAATGCCATTTCATTTCTGCAGAAGGTGGGTGGATGTCAGAGTTCTACCCACAACCTCCATGGTGGGAAGGTACTACTTCCTTACTCCAGGAAGAGGATGGAAGACAGGGTTCTATCCCCAGTTCCACAGTTACAGCACTCATTGAGGTGGGGATAGAACACATTTGTTTTCATAGTGTTCCTTTTGAAGAAAGATAAGTATGGTTAAAAGATTTCTGCTATACTGGGTTACCTTTTTTCCTGGTACTTTCACTAGAGACAGATGACACAAAAGAGAAAGGGTGGGGGGTGAGTGATATAGACCACAAAGAAGAATGGAAAGGTGAATAATTCCTGATAATATTAGATGAGGTTATTGATTAGGATCTACTTTACACATCTACTACACAGTATAATTGACAAAAGATAAGATCATTTGTAATGAGAAACTATCTGCCACTTGAATAATACAGTGTCTGTGCTTTCAGGATTACCTTCTCTATTTAACATTATGTGGTTCTAAATAATCTTTCAAAGCACATATTAATCTGTTTCTCTGTAATATCATCTCATAGACTATAGCATCCTTTGCCAGTTTAAGGATAAGTTAAGGGTTTTTAAAGTTTATTTATGTTCATCTATATGAGAATGGAGGCAGGAAGACAGAGCTTGGAACATTATCTACAAACAATTAATGTGCTATATTGGTGTGGTACGTGGTTCAAAATGGAAGAAATAGAGGAAATCATGATGACTTACATCAAGATGGCACAGAGTTCTTAAGGAGGTGTTTATACCAAAGACAGGATGGGATATCATTCAGTATTTTAATTTAGCCTAGGATTAATAATTGGAATGATTAGAATGTTAATGTTCTCCCCCAAATATACATGTTGAAACTGAATTCCTAAACGTGATGGGGTTTAGGCAGGTGATTGGGTTATAAGTTAGCAACAATCATGAATGGTATCAGTGCCCTCATATGGGGTTGAAGATACCACGGTTCTTCCCTTGTACCTTGTCAGGAGACAGCAAGAAGCTGGCTGGCTGCAATCGGGAAGAAGGCCTTCACCAAAACCCAACCATGCTGGCATTCTAGTCTTGAACTTCCAGTCTCCAGAACTGTGACAAATAAATTTCTATTATTTATAAGTCATCCAGCCTATGGCATTTTGTCATAGTAGTCCAAACTGACTAAAACAACCAGGAAGGCAGAAAATGCTAGTCTTCTACTAAATGATCAGAAAGAATTGAGTAAGTGATGAAAAATGTGAGAGACACTGTTAGCTGTCTCTAAGTTTCTGTACCTCCTTCCTGTATCTGTATGTAGAGCTAAAATTTGTTATTACTATAATAATAAATACTATTTGTTACATAACAAATATTATAGTAACAACAAATACTATTTGTTATTATAGTAATAACAAATTTTTCTAAACCCTCTTTACACCCGGACATGGCCAAGTGACTAACACTTGCATCAGAATGTGGGTAGTGGGTATGCATCTGCATTGCAGAAGATGCCCTTAGATAGGGTGTGCCATCCTTTTTTCCTCTTCCTCTTCTTACTTCTTCATATTGAACCCTGAAGGGGCAGTACGGCATCTTGGGAAGTAGCAGCGTCATCATATAGACGAGTAGAGAAAACTTTTGACTTTGCAGAGTGGGACTGTATTGACTGCTTGAAACTTTACAAAAATTGAGAAAAAATAAATTTCTATCATGTTAATTCCACTTTTATATTTGGGATCGTCTCATGCTTAAACTCACAGCCTAACTAATGCAGAAAGGAAAAGAGCATGGTGAAGTATAACATTTCTTATAGTTTCAGCCTAGCCTGTCTATATGAGCAGTTGCTAAATCTATTGAATCATTTCACACCAAGTCACAGAAAAAAAAAAAAGTGTTTTTTAATTGTTGTGTGACAGTGGGGAGAGGTGGTAAGGGGAGCATATCACTTACTAACACTTTGCTTGTTTTACAAGTGTTTAAAAAATGCGTCCACTTTTTTGATCCAACAGTGTATTTGAAGGAGAGTTAAATAATCAATATGTGAAATTTATCATTTCTTCTTTCTTAAGCATTTTATGATGCAACTCTAATCATTTGCAAAATGGCTAAATGTGAGTGAACTGATACAAAGGATGGTCTTTTCTTTAACTGGATAAGTGGTGATCCTAAGATGATCAATATGTGTCAGCACAGCCATTTCAAGCAAATTATTTATATTGATGAAAAGCTCAGACCTTAACCCAGCTAGAACTCTTAAGTATTATAGAAATAATAAATGAAGAAATTCATCATTTAATGCATGTCTTAACAAATAAAGGAAACTATTTTCTTTAATGGGCCTACTAAGTAAAATCCCACAGGAAACTACATATGACCTTGATATGTGATATCTGTTTATGATAAAGACAATGTAATAAATTAAAATCTGATGTGACTGCTTTATGTTTTACACATTTATGTAATAAACTCTAGCCAAAATCTAAATTTAAAAACCACATTTCTAAAGTTAGATTTTTTAGTATTAAGTGTTTTAATGATATAATAAAGCTTCAATCACTTTGATTTTTAACTGAGTGTGAAAATTTAACATTATAAATTTATATTGGAATGAATTATTTATACCCAGGGGAATCATACTCACACTGAAAAAAGTTTTATTGTAATGTGGAATTACTTATTATTCTCTCCAAAATATGTAATAAGCATATTTGGCATGTTTCAAAGTTATGTTTAATAAAGAAAATGCATGTTTGTATATATGCTGCTGTGAATACACAGTGCCTCAAAACTTACTGGCTTAAGACAACATCTCTTTTTTTGCTAATATTCCAACGGGTCAGGAACATAAGAAGTAATCAACTGGACAGCTGCATCCTGTAGCATCTCTTCCTTTGCTTCACTGGAAGGTACAAAAAGTTTACTCACATGTCTGGAGCTCATGTACTCCATGTACTCCTTCACATGTTCTCTTCCTCACCGTCTGGGAAAATTGGGCTTCCTCACAAAATGGTGGTCACCTGGATCTCTTAAATGACATCTGTCTTCCAAAAGGGAGTGTACCAACATAGGTGACACAAGAAGCTGCAAGTATCTTTAGGCCCAACCTTGGGAGATATACAACACCACTTGTGATCATTATATTGGTCAAAGTCAGTCTTTGGGCCTGCTCACATTCAAGGGGAATAGAAACCCCTTGTCTCAATGAAAAGGGGCAAATAATTTGGGGCCTTCTTTAATCCATTATGTTGTTTAGGCCGTATTTCTGATATGAAGTTAAACATATAAAGAAGTTACATATACTCATAAATTAGAAAATGGAGAAGAAAAATAACTTTCATTATAAAATTATCCTGCCAGTTTCTAGGCTCCTTTAAAAACCATTGTCTATGAATAATATGAAAGTTTCAGAAAGCTGCTACTAGAATTTGAAGAGAATGCTGTAAGTATATGCTTTAAATAGTATATTTTTACCAAATGTCTTAAAAAGTGACAAGAGTGAAAAAGTTTATTGAACTAGAGAAAAAGAAAAGGCCTTAAAATAGACTGCCCAGTTTCTTCATTCATGTGATTATTTTTTCATTTATTCATTCATCCAACAAATATTTCTTGATATCCCATTGTGAGCCCAGAGATTTTGTTAGGCAAGGAGGCTATAACAATAAAGAGAAAAATATTGTTTTCTTTTCTTCACTGTGCTTACAACTTAATGTTACAAATTACTCCAACACTTAAGATTATTCAGCTGTAGTTTTCAATAATGTAAACCAACAAAATTCTTTGTATAATCTGTAAATGAATTTTATGTGAAAACTATTACATAAAACAATAAAATACAAATTGCTGGATGCATTCAGTTATTCAATCAAATAAGCATAATTGAAGGTTTTGTTATATCCCTAGTCCATCCTAAATCTTTAGGCCAATGTGTAAACCATGTTTTAACAAAAACAGATGCCTCCCAGCACACAGGACAGCTACAGCTGCTCTGTAGCTCCACATGGGACCATCTTCTCTTTGCTTACCAGCCCATCCCCAGTTCCAAGAAAACATGAGCTTCTTAAAACAAAGTTGAAAATCTAGTGGCTTTCGAGTCAGCTGGCAGTGTTTCTGCATTTTTAAGCAGGCTTGGATATCGGGGGAAGCTTAGTGTTCCCTCTGTAACTGACCTCTCTGAGCCAAGTTCAGCGTGGTGTGAGTTATCAAACCTGACAGCCTTTTGGCAAGTCTTTGAAGGCTCTCCGGCCAGACTCCCTTCCAAGCTCAGCTGGGATCAATTAGGATAAATAATAGTTCTTGCAATAGTTAGTTTCTACCATGCTTTTTAAAAGTATTTAGTGTGCAATAATGCAATTTATGGCTTACCTGTACCATGCTATCCATTCAAAAGAAAATCAAATCAAATCAAAAGGTTAAAATGTCCTGAGAGTTGCAGAACAATACGGTGAGAGAAAAGTACCAGAGAGGACAATATTTTGACAATTCTTTTCTCTCCACATTTATCTAAAACATAAGTAAACATAAATACAAAACTATAATATTTCTTCAAAATCTGGATTCTTACCCCAACAGCAATATTTTGAAAGTCTGGTTAAAACATAAACCATACATACACACACACACACAAACACACATACACACACACACACACACGCACACATACACAATCAAGGACTTTTAACTACCCTCAGCAACCAAAGAGATCTGCTAGTAAATAAGGCAGATTTTTTACTTCCAGGACAAAATAAATGAATTTAAGCTCAGATGAAAGGTACTCTATAGAAACTAGTAGTACAATAACAAATAATAATTTTCTACAGCAAGAACGAGATCACATTCAATAATGCTAACGTTCTGGCTTCATGAGAACCAAGTTTTGCTTTTACTGGGTGTGTTTCTCTTCAGTGGCCTGAGGGCAAGGTACTGCAACTATTTCATGCTGATGTTTAAAACTTAGCTGTTTGCAAGATATTTCTTTTTTGATCTTAGTTCTTCAGTTGCTACTGAAATCATGAAACTATCATGGCACTTCTTTAAGGACTGTGTAGGTTTGACTTTGGTCTGTCATAAAATGTAACTGCTTGTTTAAAATAACTGTAAGTTAAAATGTTACTCTATATTTGCCTTATAAGTGTTTTCTGCTTCACTTGGAGTCTTCTGTTTTGGCCTCACATGCTTAAATTTTTTACAAGAAAGATTTATTGTTAATAGGAATGTCTGGGTTTTTTGTTTCCTTTTTCATTCGGAGATAAGTTATTTGAAGTCCTATTATGGAAAACTTTTACATAAGTTACAAGAATTAAGATTTTTTTCCAGATAGATTTTATTCATTAAATGAATATCTTTGTTAACTTAGAATGACAGTGGAAAATGGTATCAATACTGTGGATAAAATAATTTAATAATGTTTACAAACATTCAAACAGCCCCTTGAATGCAAGTGATTGTTGGCTCCTAAAGTCAGCTAGAATACTCATTTGGTAATGTCCCTGGTAACTGCTAAAGATATGGTGATGCTTAGATATGCACCTTTGCTCTTCCAAAGCTTACTACTATGCCTAGATGACTTATGTGCTCTCTCCAGCTCAACCTCTAGATTTACACAGTTGTTGGAGCTGGGACTAAATTCCAAAACACAGTTCATTTTGTAGCGTGTATTTTAAAATGAGCACAATATAACATTTGGTTAAGTAATGCATAGAGGATTTCATTGTACTTCAGTATAAACTCTCTGAATACGGGGGGTGGTGTGTGTGTGTGCACGTGCTCATGCATGCATACACTATTAAATGAATCTTTGAAGAACATGGTATAATATTATATATTCAAATTATCTAACAGATCTTTTTTTATTGCTGACTTCTAGTTGAAAGCTAATGAAAAATAAACTATCAAATTCAGGGTAACAAAAATATTTAATTCTGCTTAATTTAACAAATATTTATAGCCTTAATATATGTTTT
The DNA here is from genome assembly GCF_030222135.1 of Aotus nancymaae. NCBI lineage: Eukaryota > Metazoa > Chordata > Mammalia > Primates > Aotidae > Aotus > Aotus nancymaae. The sequence continues at coordinate 31,532,007 of NW_026988435.1, forward strand.
CACAGTTTGAAATATAGGAGACACAAAAGATAGAAGGCTTAATTTCTAGTCAGAAAGGAATTTAGAATTTTCATGAAAATTTTCCTTAGGAAAATAATAAAGAAGTAGCATTAAAAGATGGCTAATAATCCACAGTGAGTGCTCACAAATAGCAGTAACCATAACAGGAAGAAGAGAGGGCTGATCATGGACTGACATGTTTATGGAAGATTTCATCACAAATGGATAATTGCCTCTAAATAATATAGAAGTGACTTTAGTTATAACACATTGTAGCATATTTTACTCCTGCAAATGGTATTCATCAATTATATTGTCTTGTTTATCTATACAATGTTTCTTACACTTATTTCAATAGAAATCAATTATACCTTTAGGAAAAGAATATTTGATGACTCACTATGTCTATTTTGCACACATTTTCTAAAGGCAAACACCAATAGAAAACATCCTGTAGTGCAAGGCTAGGTCCAGAGTTTTGGATTAGAAGTGTTTGCTGGTATTTTTGTCAGTTTGTTTTGATTTTTATATAAATAACATTATTTTTTAGTTAGGCATATTTTTCTTATCTTTTTTTGTATTTATGTTAACTTTCTTTAATATTTTTAATTCATTCTTTAGTTTTTCTTCTATTTTTATTTGGAGCTTAGTGTATAACTTTCAAATTTACATTTTTTTAATAAATGGCAATTAATTTAATATTCTTTAAAAATATTTCTTAGTGTTTTAGCATCAACATTTTACTATTTAATGCCAATATATAAAATAAAATTAATAAAAGTATAAATATATGATGTTACATCTTCTGCAATTTACTTTAAAACACTTCAAAGTAAGCAGTGGCATGTGTACAGGTAGAAAAGTTAATTGCAATCTACTACCTAGAGCTATTAGAGCACATTTGAAGGATGTTATCTGAAATCTATATTCTATAAATAGCTAACAAAAGCACATATTACTAACTTAATGCAGGTAGTTTGATAGTTTACCTCCAAAGATGGCCCCCAAGGAGCCAGCCTTCCAGAACCTGTGTAGTTTTTGCCACCAAAGAAAACTGAGATAATTCTGAACCTACACTTTAAGAAAGGCTGTTGATTTCCAATTTTGAGATCTTGGGAACATTGAGCAGACATGAAAGATATACAGTTACACCTGCTGGAGGGATTGTGTCAGATACCCTAAGATCATGTGTATTAGTCAGGGTTTTCTAGAAGAACAGAACTAAAAGGGTAGATATACATATATCGGGGAGTTTATTAAGGAGAATTGACTCACGCTATCACAAGGTGAGACCCCACAGTAGGCTGTCTGCAAGCTGAGGAGAAAGGAAGCCAGTCTACGTCCCAAAGCTGAAGAATTTGTAGTCCAATGTTGGAGGGCAGGAAGCATTCACCACGGGAAAAAGATGGAGGCCAGTTGACTAAACCAGTCTAGTCTTTTCACATTTTTCTGCCTGCTTTTATTCCAGCTGTACTGGCAGCTGATTAGATGGTATCCACCCAGACTGAGGGTGGCTTTACCTTTACCAGTCCACTAACTCAAATGTTAATTGCCTTTGGCAACACCGTCACACACACGCCCAGGAACAGTACTTTGCATTCTTCAATCCAATCAAGTTGATACTCAATATTAACCATCACACCACGTAACAAAGAAGAAGGCACAGTTGTCTCCATATTCCAGTTGAGACTGTGATGACAGCCAATTCAGGCACTTTTTCAAGGCAACTACATGAGAAATCCCAAGTGAAACAAACAAACAAACAAAAAATGAAGCACATTGAGAACCAAAGGCTTAGCAATAAAGAAGTAAGTTAAAATAGGGGAATAATAAACAAACAAAAAACAAAGGAAACAAGCTATCACTGGAGGCTGAAGGCATTAGTTTCTCAACCTGATAAAATGTATTTGCAAAACAGCCTTACAGTTAACATACTTAATGGTGAAAAAAAAACTCATCTTGCTTAAATCAGAAACAAGGCAATAATGTCCATTTTTACAATTTGTATTCAGCACTGCACTAAAAGACTTGGCCAGTGGAAGAAGGTAAGAAAAAAGTAAATCAAAGCAATACGTATTTGTTTGCAAATGTCATAATAATTTATATATAAATTTTAAGTAATCTGTAAAATATATCTTACAACTCAAATAAATTAAATAAGATTACAAGCATATGGTAAACATACAAAAGTCTGTATTTCAATGTAATGATAATAAACAATTACAAAATGAGATATAAAGACACATCTCTTACAACAGCACTGTCCTGGGTTGAAAGACACATCTCTTACAACAGAATTGTGCTGCGTTGAACATTCTTCCCCAAATTTATGTCTACCTGGAACTTGTGAATATGATCGTATTTGGAAATAGGGTCTTTGCAGATGTAATCAAGTTAAAATATGGTCATGCTTGATTAGGGCTCGACCTGATAAAAAGAAAGAAATTTGGATACCAGCACAGGGAGGGAAGAATACCATATGAAGATGGAGGCTGAGATTGGAAGGATGAGTTGACAAGCCAAGGAACACAAAGATTGCCAGGAAACAGCAGAAGCCAGCGGAAATTTTATGCTTTTTAGTTTTTAATTTTTGATTTTTATGGGTACATTGTATGTATATGCATTTATCAGTACATGAGATATTTTGGTATAGATGTGCAATGTGTAATAATCACATCAGGGTAAATGGGGTACCTGTCACCTCAGGTATTTATCATTTCCTTGTGTTACAGATATTTCAATTATACTATTTTGATTATTTTTAAATGTAAAATAAATGATTGTTGGCAGTCTTTACCCTGTGTTTGCATCAGTAGGCATTAACTCTATTTTGTATCCGTTAACCATCCACACTCCCCACTCCTACTATCCTTCCAAGCCTCTGGTTACTATCATTCATTTTCCATCTCCATGAGTTCAATTGTTTTAATTTTTAGCTCTCACAAATAAGTGAGAATATATGAAGTTTGTCTTTCTGTGTATGGCTTATTTCACTTGACATAATGACCTCTAGTTCCATTCATGTTGTTGCAAATGACAGGATATCATTCTTTCTATGGCTGAATAGTACTCCATTGTGTATTTGGACTGCATTTTTAAATCCATCCATCTCTTGATAATACTCAGGCTGCTTTCAAATCTTGGAAGCCAAAAGAATTTTTTATGAAATCAACCAAACAACTGTCAAATTTATACAGAAATACAAAGGACTTTCAATAGCCAAAATAATTTTTTTTTGGTGGCTGTAAATGGTTTTTTTTTTTTAGTGTTGTTTTATTATTATTGTATAAAAAGAAAGAGCAAAGCTCCCATCCATCTGCTTCATTAACATCCTGGTTTATAGATGAAATAATGAAGCTCTGCTGGAGTGAACATAGGAGCTTCTACAGTGTGGGCCTTTGATATTGAGGACTTACAGGATATGATTTCAAGATTATAAAGCTGTGTTACAAGACCATGCATCAAAGCATAAGGAAAAAGATGGAACAGGATATAACTGAATTAGTCCCTTCCCTCACTACTATAAAGAACTACCTTTCAGGTAGTTCTTTATAGTAGTGAGGGAAGGGACTAATTCATCAAAATATTTTTTGATAAGAGAAAAAAGGGGGGCAGGTATTATTTTTAACCTTCTTTTATTACAAAATGCTCAAAGCATAATAGCTGACATGCCAAATAAAGGCTTTGGCAGATGATTACTAAAAGCACATGGACTCAAAGGGCTTGTACGAGTGGAAAACTGACAAGCCAATACCAGCTACATCATATTCCTCTGTATTTTACTAATTTCTATTACATGGAATCATTAATGAGAGTATTCTTAAACTTCATGCTACAACTTGAATTTTTATTATAAGCCTGATTTTGATCCTTTAGTATTAGAAAGAAAGGCCAGAATTATTTTCTGACCATAATACTGAATAAAATTTTACCATTGTTATTAATATATATAGCAGTGATTGAGAAAATTTAAAATTAATTTTATATAGTAAGCTACACTTTTATCAAGTATTTTCTACTGCTTCATGACTGAAATACTTGCTCTTCTTTAAAACACCCACTTAACAAAAGTTGCAACTTCTAGAAATGTTCAACTTCACATTCGAACTTAGATTTCCTATCTGGCCAACTGTTCCTCCAAAAATAGGATATATGAGAAGTGGTTGTTTCTTCTTACTGAAGTTGAACATAGTATGAAGTAACCACAAGCTACCTGAGGTCTGAGTTCATAAATCTTATGTTCATAATAACAAGTACACCTGTTAATTCGTACCTCTACACACTTTTTGATCCATACTTCTCCTAGACTCAATATTAGCATAGTTTTACTACTAGTCCAATAAGATTAAATTTAAGATCAAACTATGAACATAGCAGACACTTAAGAAGAGGGTTCAGCTGACTTTTTTCTAAAGAGCCAGATAGTAACTATTTGAGGTGCAGAAGAGCACATGGTGGCCTCTGTCACAGATTCTCCTTTGATTTTTTAATTTTTATTTTAGGTTTGCGGGTGCATGTTAAGGTTTTATTCATATATAAACTTATGTCACAGGAGTTTTTTCCTACAGATTTCATCACCCAAGAACTAAGCCCAGTATTCAATAGTCACCTTTTCTGCTCCTCTTCCTCCTTTCACCCTCCACCCTCAAGAAGACTGTGTTTGTTGTTTCCTTCTTTGTGTTCGTAAGCCCTCATCATTCAGCTTCCATTAAAAGTGAGAACATGTAGTATTTAGTTTTCTGTTCCTGCATTAGTTTGCTGAGGATAAAAGCCTCCAGCTCTGTTCATGTTCCCACAAAAGATGTGATCATGTTCTTGTACTACAGCTGCATAGTATTCCATGGAGTATATATATGTATCACATTTTCTTTATCCAATCTGTCATTGATGGGCATTCAAGTTGATTCCATATTTTTGTTATTGTTAATATATAATGAATATACAATATTAATATGCAATGAATATACATGTGCATGTGTCTATATAATAGAACAATTTATATTCTTTTGGGTATATGCCCAGTAATGGGATTGTTGTGTCAAATGATAGATCTCTCTTTAGATCTGTGAGGAATTGCCACACTATTTTCTACGATGGCTGAACTAATTTACACTACCATCAACAGTTTATAAGCAAATGTTCCTTTATTCCCACAACCTCACCAGTATCTCTTATTTTTTTTGACGTTTTATAACAGTCATTCTTATTGGTGTGAGATGGTATCTCACTGTGGTTTTGAGTTGAATTTCCCTAATGATCAGTGATATTCAGCTTTTTTCATGTACTTGTTGGCCATATGTATGTCTTCCTTTAAAAATGTCTGTTCATGTTCTTTGCCAAATATGAAAACCATTTTTAGTTTGTGAGCCATAAAAAATAAAACTTAAGTATACAATTACTGTTTTGAGTAAAAGGATCAATTTATTATCAGAAAGTTGTCTCCCCTAATTATGCATTTTAAAATATTTAAATTTCTAAATAGTTTTAAAAATTATGACTTATAGTCTATATATTCTCAAGGGCCTCTACTTCTGAAGTTATATTGAATATATGGTAGTTCAGGTAACTCTAGCTGCCATAACAGATAATCCAATATTACAGTAATTTTATTTCAACAGCAGTTTATGTTTTGCTAGTGTCCATTTACATCAGCAGTTGCAGGATGGGGTGTGTTCCACAAAGTCATTGAGGGCTTTAGGCTAAAGGAAATTCTGTTTCATTCAACACATAGCTTACCAATGTTGAGCACACCCATAACACTGACATCTAACTAACAGGCTTACATTGAAGAGAGGTTTGTAGGAGTGCATGGAGAGGTTCTTGTGACCAAAGATTAGGAAAGTGTACCTCACTGCTCATATACTACTGGACAAACTCAGTCAGGTGGCCATACCTAGCTTAATGGGAGGTGAGATAGTGTGGACATATTTGCATCTAAAAGGAAGAAGAAACAAGTTTCATAAATAGATCAACTAGTATCCGACTCAAGTACATATGGAAAAAAGACCCCTTTTATAGACACTTGGTTTTAATCCAGTTTGCTACAAGTTAAACTTGTAGCAAAACTGAGCCCTTCCCATAGGCCTGTCAGAAAATATGTTACTACTAACCCACAAACTATCATATAAACTAACTTTGGCATAGTTATAAAGTCAACCAATTCTGGTCATCTGAAAGGCTTCAACCCTAATCCTGATCATGCCAGGCGAAGGGCTGGCAAGTTAACAAGAGCAGAGGTTTGTTTCTGTCATATCAAATGGCTATTAGAGAAAAAGGGAGGTTCTTCTGTAATCCTGAAGTTTGGAAGCTCCACAGCTTGAGGGCTGCACTCTTCCCCCAAAGACTTTCATCCTACCCTGCCAGGTCTCCTGCAGCACTGGAATAAGTGTTCAGCTTGTGAGTTTTACCCAGTGAATGCTGCACTAAACCTGGGGTGGTATAAAGGTGCCACTTAAACATTGCCCTGATTTGTATGACTTATTTCTTACTACATATATTTCATTTTTTATTGATTTCATAGTATAAACTTACCATAAAATTTATAGTCCTCCTATCCATTTTTCTTCACTTTTTTCTATTCTATATTTTTAACCTCATCTATTTTCAAATTGTGAGTATTTTAAACAAAGAGTTAAGTATAAATGAGAGAAAAAAGTGAGAAAGAGCCATGAAACTACATATACTAATATAATAAATTTCTATTAAAACTAAAATACTTTATTGGTTTTATTTTGGTGTTGTGTTGTAGTTTTACTGTGATAAAACCATATTGATTTATCAGCAACATCCAATAGCATCTGAATAGTTTAGGGCAGCAAAGATAGAAAATATAGAGCACAAATATGCCAGGGTGTTTAATAAATTATTCCAACCATCCACATTTAGGCCAATGTTATTTTAATAAGAAATTTTCAGATAAGCTATTTACAAGGCATAAGCCATTCCCATGACTTGACCTTTATTCCAGGAATTGACCTTCACAATACAGTCATTTCCACATTCTTTTATTTCTCTAGGAAAATAGATAGTGATTATCAAGGTAGTTACTGCAAGAATAAAGATGAGTAAGTTACCTGACTATTACAAAAATAAAGTATCAATACATAATATATGTAAGTTATTTTTTAAAACAAGTACACATGATTTTGGCAAATGAATCTTAAAATTGTCAGTGGAAATGAATTTACATTAGGTGCCCTTTTTAAATAAATTGTTTCAGTAATGTGAATTATTTTACTAAAGAGTACATTAATTCATCCTTTTGTCATTGCTTTTCTATATTTTTATTTCTGTACTTTATTTTGAGTGGCTAATATATAGAAATTGGAAGCTATTTTCCAAGGGGCAGCATCAAATATCTTGGCTTATTTGCTGTTGGCACGGGGCTGGTCACATATTCACGTTGTTCTTGGACGAGTCAGCTGCTCCTCCAGTTTTTTTGCAACATCTCTTTCCATGAATGAACTTTGATTAAAATAATTTCATGATTTAAACTATAAGGTTGGAGAATTAACTTGTAACAATTTTGACATAAAATGATTTATTGTAATCTTAGGACTGGGTATTTTTTGATTTCTATGTCATCTCCAATTGATTGCAGAGACCAATCATAAGGAATGTAGGGGACAAATAATAGTTTCCCCTTTCTCTGCTATGACCCTTTCTGTCACTACAAAAGATAATCAAGGGAAGAGATTTAACAAAATAAACAGCATGGAATAATGCTAGAGTATTTTGATCTAACTTTTATACAGTAAAAATAAATAACAATTGTAGGAGTGCATATTTCTAGATTTGCACAAAAGAACAAATAACATTTATATAGGTGCCTACAACAATAACATTATTTGCTTATGTCTAGTCAGAAATTCATAATCAGTCTTAAGAATCTTTCTTCCAAACACTGATATTTTAATCTGGAAATCTTGATTTTGTTTAAAATTTGAAGGAACAGTTTGGGTATTGTTGTACTTACACACATACTTGTGTGTGTGAAATAAAATAGTTTAACCTTTTATTTCAAACACACACACACAAATAAATCGTGTCAAGCTTTATCTAATTTAGGGAAAAGGAAAAGGAGCAGTAAAGAGAATATGAAGAAAACTTCTAGTTGTCTTTTGATTGGAGGAGTTGTTTTAATCAATGACTTTCTAGAGTTCTACTTACCAGTTTAATAAAGTCAATACTTAATAAAGATGATGAAACATTACATTAAAATAGTTTGGGTGCTAGTACTTCCTACTTTTCAAATTTGACTAGAGTATACTTTGTATATCATCATAAAATAATGATTGGTAAGCAACAAACATCACAAGTGTGCTGTATTGAAAATGCCTACATCAAAGAAATAGAATATTTATGACTTAAATTCCTAGTTACACTTTGTAAGAGGAAAAAATACATTCATTTGAATTAATAATTAATTACTGCTATGATTAGTCCATCTGTAATTGAAGTCAAGGAAAAGGGAAACTTGAATTACCAAAAGCCAAAATATTAGAATCACCATAACAAAATACATTTTAACAATATGCTATACTGATTTTAAGTATATCAACACATCATTTTCTATCAGAAGTCCTCAGAAATGTCTGTCTTTGTATCACTGAATTGCATTTTATTTCTGAGTACTGGAAGTTGTTTGCAATATTTGTCCTATTCAGATTTTAAATTTCTCCTGTAATCTTTCTTTCCCTAATGACTTAGTTATATACAAAATGTGCTATACATATACTGAAATCCCTTCATAATTCAAAATAGACAATATGAATCTCAACTATTAAAGTGTGTTTAATGTATACATAAGTTCTCAAAGACTACTGAAATATGTAAAGTTATTTGCTCCTCTAATAAGTATACAAAATCTCCATGCTTTGTGGAATATCTGTTTCTTGTTTTATCTGTTAATTCTTAGTTGTCCATTGGTCTGTTTCTCATACCCTGACCTTTTCTGGAAAAGAAAAAAGCCATGTTGGCTCCATAAATAGTCTAACTTTATAGACTATATTGAGACAGTGGAGACTGAGGGAGCCTTCTTTCTTTCTTTATAGACTAATGCCATGAAATGAAAGAATCTAGAAGATCACTAACTTGCTCTGTGATCCAGACAAAGTTATTTAACCTACATCACTTTGATTTTTTATTGTAAAATAAATAGTTCCAACCAATAATGTCTCTAAAGTCTCCTCCTTAACATAAAATTTTATGATCCCATTTTATATTTTATTTTTTTATAAATTTAAGGGATACACAAGCATTTCTGTAACATGGCTATATTGCATAGTGGTGAAGTCTGGAAGTGATATCAATGTTAATACATATTTTTGTTCCCTGAGGGAGTTAAAAAATGAAGTAATTTACATATTTTGAAACAATGAATGCAGAAGCAAAACAATAATTTGTGTAGTTTACTAATTAATGTAAGCTAAAAATGGTAATATAAAAAAGCATTCCCACCTTGAGAGTCCAACTGATGATAATCACTATTGCAAATAATTTTGCTAGTTTTTCAGTTTCTTTTTTTAAAAGAAAATTATTTTATGATTATAGAGTAAGTGTATAATATTAATGGGGTACATGAGACATTTTGCTACAGGCATGCAATGTATAATAATTACATCAAGGTAAATTGGGTTACCATAACCTCAAGCATTCATTCCTTCATATTACAAACATTCCAATTGCAGTCCATGAGTTATTCCAAAATGTACAACAAATTATCGCTAACTTTAGTCATCCTGTATTGCTTTCAAATATTAGATCTTAATCATTGTATCTAACTGTATTTTCTACCCATTAACTATCTCCATTTTCCACCCCAACTTCCCACTATTCTTCTTTGCCTTTGGTAACCATAATTTTGCTATTTAGATACACTATTCATCTTTGCCAATTCACTCATGCTGGAGCTCTATTTATACTCCCAAATATAGTTCATCCAATAACAGCAAAATGTCATTTAGTTGTTGAACTACCCAATCCCCACATAAATTTTTGTCAAAGTTGCATTTTTAAAAGTGATTGACCATTGATTTTTTTTTTCAAATATTTCCTTCACTTGGATCACAAGCAACAACCAGCCAGTGGAAAGTTTTGCAAAATTCTTGGCTTTCTGTACCAACCTAATAGCAGATGAATATTTCCTCACTACAGATGAAACAAATGTTTCTCTTTGGATAGGTTTTCCCATTAAACAAACTTTCGCCATTGAAATCTATGTTTAGATTTGGTCTTTTGGGACGTTGCAAGTTAAATAGATACTTGCTGAAATATGTTTTATATTGCTGACTCAGAGACATGTTAATTGTTCTGTGAATTTAGCAATAATCAGCAAGTATTATTTTAAAATAATTACCTTGTCAAAAGGCGGTACTTCTGCTGTTTGGTTATTTTTGGCATATGAAGTAGACTTCAATCTTAAAAAATTACTTAAGCTATCTGCAGCAAAACACGTTAACAGTTGCTTAATTAAATAGGAAAAGGGGAAAAAAAGGATCTTTCAAAAGGTCACACCTATATTTATTTTGGGCAACTTGCCCCTTCTTGACCTCAGTTTCCTGTGTGTAAAATGATGAGTTTGCATTAGATGAGTTCCACAGTCTCTCCAGCCCTAAATTTCTAGGACTCTGTGACCCCATTTACAAGCCTCACTAAGCTAATCTACCACAGATGTATTCTTACCCATTTTCAGTGCGAATAAACATCAGTATTGGGAAACAGCTAATAAGAAGCTAAATGTTTTTGATGGTGCAAACAGAGATTGATAAAAATGCAAGCACAATTTAGTTCTCGTTAGATAGAAGTGAATTTGTTTAGTCATTCTTTTTGTTACCCATTACATATAAAGTTGGAATTTCCACCTAAGTTCAGTGTATTATCCCTGTTTTCTTTTCCATCTCCACTCTACTTCTGTAGATTCAAATGAGTTGAGATAAGCGCTGGTTTAAGGGAAGAATAATTTGTTCTTGTCCATGCCTCATATCTTCCCTTTTCCTCTACCCCAAATGCTCTGATGCCCCATGTATGGTTATAAGGCATATGCTTCTTAGAAGTCAATGTGATTACAAGTTAAGAATAAAATAATCTATGGTTAATCCTGCTTTTGCATTTTCCCTTCAACATATCCATTCCCTCCTTCTCCTTTGTCAATAAACCTCATCAGACAAAAATATTTCCAATCTCAGAAAATTAATCTAAATCAATCAAGATAATGCTTCATCTTTCCAGAAACTATGAAATTTGCCCATCTCTTTGTTGTGTGACTCAGTTATAGACAACAAGAGTAACAGGTAAGTCTGCTGAAGAACTCTGGGGCTGACTTTAGCTTCCTTAATGAAGGGAACCTTCATATACACCCCACTCACTTCTCCCTTCTGGTTTTGATACCTAGAGTTGTAGTCACCAGCCTGTGATCATACAGAAAGGTCAAGAGAAAAACAGATGTAAGGAAGGCCTGATGTTATTGAATAGCTGAACCAAAATTACAACAACCTTTAATATCTAAACTTTTCTTCATATCAGAGAATATCAAGATACGTGTTTGTAGTAGATGCAGTGCTGGATGTCCTCGACATCCCCATCAGATTGAGGTAGTTATTCTCTCAGCTGCTATGAAGGTTATGTGTTGATATCTGTCAGAGATCCAGCCCTCTTCCAGAATTGTATCAGCTAAAGAATGCTTCCTCAGCTAAGGAGATGTCTCCTTCCTGGGGAAACACACATCTAATGATAATTTGGTATGGAACAATAACAATCTGAGTGACTCTCCCCAAAACAGGGTAACTCTAAAGGTCTCTCTCTTCTGTGAGGCATCCCTCAAACTTGGCTGAGTCCATGTTATAAATAAAACCCACAGGTATATTTTATCTGACTCATATACTGCTTTAAAAAATATTACCAACATTTAAAACTGGGGAGTTTTACATAAAAATCCAGATTTCTGGATTCTGTTGAAAAAAAAATTAAAAGATCTGGCAATACCGAGCTGACATTCCTATATGACAATAATTGGCTGGATCTAGGTAGCTCCTCTCCAATAAGCAAAGAATGTGTTCTTGTTTACCACAGTCCCCACCAGTCCCTAATATTCTCCAATCCTGGACCTGAGCGTCAGTTGCTATGTATCACCATATTAGCCATAAAGATTTACACTATAGAGAAATATATTCTTCTGTAAAAGACCTTGTTTTTATCAAAATCAGTATGATATAAAGTGAGATCTTAAGGTGGAAAAAATATTTCCTTATCTAGGTGAGAAACAATCATATACATTTATCCTTTTTAATTTGCATTATTGATCTAGCCTTGAATTAGGGGAAAATACTCACTCTTTCTTGAAGTTCCACAAAGAAATGTCAATTCAGTGAAAAGATGACTTTTTTTTTTGAGACAGAGTCTCACCCTGTTGCCCAGGCTGGAGTACAATGGTGCAATCTCGGCTGACTGCAACCTCTGCCCCCCAGATCAAGAGATTCTCCTGCATGTGCCACCACATCAGGCTAATTTTTTTTTTTTTTTTTTTGTATTTTTAGTAGAGACAGAGTTTCACTATGTTGGCCAGGCTGGTCTCGAACTCTTGACCTTGTGATACACCCACCTCAGCCTCCCAAAATGCTGGGATTACAGGCATGAGCCACTGCGCCTGGCCAAATGACCCTTCTTTAACCCCATAATATTGACTTTAGGATAGGCTTTGCCATATAAATGGATGAATGAATGAATGAATTATAATAGAAAATGATCTAGTACCAACCCATTTTTCACATCGCATAAATCATGAAGGCTCTGAGGGAGGCTTTCTGAACTTTAGGTTGTGAAATAAATGTGTATATTTTAAATCTCTGAAGGAATATTGATACATCTCCACCAGCTGAGAACACCACACAAAATAGGATGGATCTTTGTTTCCAAAAGATGATCATTATAGTCTTTTATAGTATCAACCAATAGGGACTTTGAAGGACATGTCCCAGGAATTTATGATTGCCCTTGCCCTGTTCATTATTTTTTTTAACTCAAGAGCTAATAAAGACATGGATGATTTACTTAACATATTTTTAGATGACAGTATTCGGGAAACGAATGCCTCCAAGCTAGATTGCAGGTTCAGTTTCCAAGACTAGAATGTTAACCACACCACTGATTTAGTTTTCAGGTTCAGTCTACACCATAAACTGAAATTAAAAAAAAAAAAAGATGTTATATGAAATGGGAGATATGACTCAAGAAGAGAAGCCTTAAAAAATATGTGGGAAAAAGCCCAATAGAAATGAATGTGTTATATGGCCTTCAAGCAAATCTACATAATGTGATGATATTAATAGACATATAGAACTTAGGCTGGGCATAGTGGTTTATGCCTATAATCCCAGCATTTTGGGAGGCCCAGGTGGGATGATCATTTGAGCCCAGTAGTTCAAGAACAGCCTGGGAAATATGGTGAGAACTTGTCTCTGTGACAAATTTAATAATTAACTGTAATGGTTAGTATTGAGTGTCCACTTGATTGGGGGATGCAAAGTATTGCTCCTGGGTACATCTGTTGGGGTGTTGCCAAAAGAGATTATCATTTGAGTCAGTGGACTGGGAGAGGCAGATCCACCCTCAATCTGGATGGGCATCATCTAATTAGCTGCCAGTATGGCTAGAATGAAGCAGGCAGAAGTTGGAAAGAGCAGCCTTGTTGAGTCTTCCGGCCCTCATATTTCTCCTGCGCTGGATGCTTCCTGGCCTCAAATATCAGACTCCAAGTTCTTCAGCTTTTGGACTCATGGACTCACATCACTGGTTTGCCGGGGCCACTTGGGCCTTTGGTCACAGACTGAAGGCTCCACTGGCTTCTCTACTTTTGAGGTTTTGAGACTCGAACTGATCACTGGCTTCCTTGCTCCTCAACTTGCAGACGGCTTCTCATGGGACTTTATGATCGTGTGAGTCAATTTTCCTTAATAAATTCCCTTTCATATATACGTATATCCTATTGGTTCTGTCCGTCTAGAAAACCCTGACTAATACATTATCCAAGCATGGTGGCACATGACTGTAGTGCCAGTTTCTCAGGGGGCTGAGGTGCGAAGATTGTTTAACCCTGAGTGGCAGAGGCTGCTGTGAAAAGAGACCAACCACTGCCCTCCAGCCTGAGTGACAGAGCTCAAAAAATAAAAATAAAATAAAATGCTAGCTCTTTCACGCTATGTATTTGTCAAACCTTTTCCAGTTGGTATTTTTATTTCTTAGTGTTGCAAATGTTGGTGGGCATGCACATGTGTTGTGTGTGGTGGTGGTGGTGGTGGTGGTGTATGTGTGAGTGTGTGTGTGTGTGAGTCAATACAGAAATGGCAGAAGCAGAAATACTGAGTCAAAAGCATGTCATAGGAAAAAGTTAAGTAAGTTGGGATTTATTAACTTGTACAAATGATATGAAAGCCATGCATACGTTTAATTCAAAAGGATGATCAGGTTTAGAGAAATTGGATCTACTTCTTCTGTAACTCTAAGAGGTAAAAGTAATATTAAAGAATAAAAGTTTAACATAAGAATTTTTTTTTTCAAAATGGGGTCGTTCCCTCACCTAAAATAAATAAATAGATAAAATAGACTATCAAGGGAAATTATATGTTGTTATTACCCTTTCCTTACTCAATTGAAGTGTGGAGAAGTATCAGACCATATGATATTGAAGATCCCTCCCATCACTGGGAACTTGTCATTTGATGAAAATAAAAAAAAAAGAAAGAAAAATGTTTGGTTCTCAACCTTTCAAATCCAGACACTTGATGGTTGTTATCACTTTACATCAGCCTGACCCTGCTTTCATGGGATATTGTCATTTTATTGGCCACTCAGTATCCAAACAAACTTTCTCTTTCTGAGATATTTCCTCTCATTACCTCCTGACAGACTTGGCCAATCAGATGTTCCTGCCTAAGACTTTGAATCTGAAAATGGGGAACACAGAGACCACGAGCTACTAAGAAATTCTTCATAGCACAGCACAACAGCGCTGGCAACACTGACGGTCTTGTGGTGCCAGCAAGAAGCCAAAAGAAGTGGCCTACATAAATTCCCTTAATTATTGACCATTTTATGAGTCTGGTTCAGCCTCATAAAAATTTTGTATGCTTCTTCATGGAACTATTAATTGTCCTTCAAAAGTTAACCGGAGACAATTTCTGTTGCTTGCAGCCAGTAAGTTGACATAGTAAAAAAATTCATGAGAGATTATTTTATAGAAGTCAATGCAAAGACATTAATTTACAGGAATTAAAACTGTAAGTTCACTTTGCTGCCTTATGGCCAGCATATTCTCTTATGAGAGAAGTCTATATGGGAATCTGTATTATGATCAGAAGATTTGAGAAAGATGGAATCTGTGAGAGAGTTTTACAACACACGTGGTTACAATTGATCATGGGATCAAACACTAAAGCTTTAGCACTAATATATATACATATATATACACACACACATATATATACACATACATATATTTATTTATTTGCTATATATATATATATATATTTGCTATTTCTTATTAGCAAAGCTTTTATGGTATGGAGGAAAAAGGAAAAGAAAGAAGAAATTCTGAGTTTCTCCAAATTTCTAAGTCTTTGGATGTGCTAAAAACTAGTCCTCTTGGTTTCCCCATTTTAAGTATTTCACGATGATGCATTAAACTTGGTACATGTTAATACCAATGTTTTCCTTTGCTGTTTTTAAAGTGATATGAAGAAACTGTAACAAGGTTTCCTTATAATCCATTTAATTATCATTTTCATATAACATACTTTTCAATACAGCAACTACCTTTTATGTTTTGGGATTACTTTTGCTATTGTTAGACAAAACCTAAGGTTGATTGTGTGCTTCTAGAAGAACTTAAAAATATATAAAGCTTGCTAACAATAAATTATTACTGTCAGTGTTTTTTCAGTGTAGTGATTTATCTAAACTACTCATGATGTGAACTTCTTTTAAAATTAGAATAATTTCCCTCTCTGTTAAATACAATATTATTGTATTTTCAGTGATTATATTAAGAATTAGACAAGATTAAAAATTTCTTCTTGTGCCATCCTTATTTCTAAGAACTTAACTGTTGTTGAACAAATAGTATGTGTGTTGTTTATTAAATGTATTCTAAATGCATGAAATAAGAATGTACACATAGCATAGCAGAAAAACACAAGTTTTAGAATCATGTACCATAGATTTATGTTTCTGTTTTGCTACTAATGTATTCTTTGTCCTTATGTAAGTCAGAAAATACAACTGAAATCAAGTAGTAACTCTGTGTTCCTCTTTTGCATAATAAGTATTTTTACATGTTTGAGATCAAATGATATTGTGTGTTAAAGGTATTTATAAGCTAAAATATGTTATAAATAATAGCTGTACTTATTAAAAATTAGAGATTAATAAGTTGTTATATTAAACATATGCTTGCCATCCACTGTTAGTAAAATATAATTGGCTTTCTCAAAATTTTATTTCATAAAGCAAAATTTCCTACATTTACTATCCAGTTTTCTGTCGTGTTTTTCATTACCATCACAAATGGATTCAGACTGGCTACCACATAAGAACTCTCATAAATGCTAGGAATGCCAAAAGTTGCTGTCCTCAACTATCTAATTGTATTCTTAAAATAACTTCACATATTATGAAGATAAATAACTAACAACACAGCAGAACACATTGTAAATAGCACTGAGTCATGCAGTTTATGAGCATAATGTAGACACAAGAGAAAATCACTGTTGCTTCTGTCCCTTGGAGGGGGTGGACTTTAGCTGAAACTTGAGGGAACAGTGTTCATTCTGTTTAGGGAGCATTGCAAGAAAGAGGGTGTTGCCAGCTATTTGTGTTTTTAAAGTCACTGCATGCATGTGTGGTAATTTGTTATAACAACAATAGGAAACACATACAAATTTTGACACCCAAGAGTTATATCCTGCTATAAACAATATCTATAAAATGTCAAAGTAGCTTTGGAATTGGGCAGTGAGTGAGGATAAGAGAATTTTGAAGGTCACGCTAGAAAAACTTACACTGTTTTGAACACATTGTTAGTAGAAATGTGGTTGTTAATTATTCTGCTAGAAAGGACTTAGAAGGAAGTGAAGAGAAGAGCATGGTAGAGAAGGCATAAACTGCATTAGAGCCCACATGAATCATTATGAACAGATTTAGTAAAAGTAGGGACATAAAAAGTGCTGTTGGTGAAGGTTTAGAAGGAAATAAAACACACATATTAAAAACTTGAGGAAGGAGTTTCCATATTACATAGCGGGAGAAACTTGGCAGAATTGTCCTACATTCAGGTGAAAAACAGAATTTGCAAATGATGAAATTGAATATATAGGTAAGGATATTTCTAAGCAAAGGGTTGAAGAAGCAGCCTGACTTCTTTTTTTCTGCTTATAGTAAAATGCAATGAGAAAGAGATAAATTGAGAGAAGAGCACTTTAAACAAAAAGAAACCAAGACATAACGATTTTGGAAATTCTCAGTTTATTCAGATTGCAAAAAAAAAAAAAAAAAAAAAAGTTCAAATTAAGAAATTCAGTAACAGGGATAGATAATCTAAAGAAACAGCCTAGGACATGGCTGTAACAACCTTTTTATTTATACATCAGCAGGTTGCTAACGCTTCAAATAGAGCCAAAGTACTCAATTACAAAAGGCTCTTTGAAGAGATTAGATTTCTTCAATCAAACCAAAGAGCATCTAGGAAGCTTAAGGCTGCTGTCCCTCACATTTCTCAGCAGAAGGCAAAAACAGAAGACTGATTATCTAAGAAAGATCTCTGAAAGAGTCTCATATTATGGAGTGAACCCCTATAGCATACATGGGAGACCCACTTGATTTTTGAGAATTTTATATTAGGAGAGACATTGCCAGGTTTTACTGAAAGGAATAGAGGAAATATGAAATGAAAGAAGACTATTAAACTTCCAAAATTCTGGCAGGAAACAAGCTTACACAACTACTCAGCTGCAAAGACCTGCCACTTTTTATACACGGGAAAGGATGACTCAGAGGAGGAAGCCACAGGTTTAAAAGGAAAAGCTGAAAGCAACATCGTATTAGTCTTGGATCTTAGAACCTAATGGAGCTTCTCTAGCAGAATCTACAAGTGGCTTTGGACAAGTGATTGTTTTTTACCTGCAATTTTCTCCCTCTTGAAAACAGGAACGTCTATAACTATTATCCTGTGCCTGTCCTACCATCATATTTCAGAAACAGATAACTTATTTTTTCACTTTCAAAGATCCACAGTAAAGAGAAATTGTGCCTTAGAATGGATTATACTCAGAGCTTTTCTCATGCATAAATTAAATAATTTAGGTTATGTGATCTGAAGCTTTTGAGTGAGTGAGGTGACATTTTGGATGTTGAGTTGATGCTGTAGTGAGTCCAGAATTCTGGGGAAATTGGTTTAGCTTAATGAATTTTGTAGGTGAGATAGACTTAAATCTTTGGAGTCTAGAAAGTGGAATGTGCTACCCAGAATAATAATCCCCCAATGATGTCTATATCCTAGTTCCCAGAACCTATAGATGGGTTAACTTACATGGCAGGTGTGATTAAGATTAAATAATTTGATATGAGTAGATTATTGTCAACGTAGTCCCAATCTCTCTCATCACAGGAATAATGTGAAGAAATAATAAGCAGAAAACTTTCCTGGCTTTCCTGTTGTCAGTGAGCCAGAAAAATGGTAATGTGGAAAGAACTCTATTCACCATTGGTTGCTTTAAAGATGGAAGGGGTCACAAGCCAGGGAATATGGCTAATTTCTAGAAGTTGGAAAATGCAGGAAAGAGATTTTCCCCTAGAACTTATGAAGAGAAACGCAGTCTGACTAACACCTTAATTTTAGCTCAGTGAAACTTTTGTCAGACTTCTGACCTACAGAACAGTAAGGTAACAAATTACAGTAGTTTTATATGACTAATATTTTGGTAACTTCAAAAGCAGCAATAGAAAACAAATGTATGTAAAAAGCACTGCCTATGAAAACTTTGTTTCAGTAATGTATATATACATATATCTCAGCTATATATTTAAATAGGTACATACATACATACAAACACATACATATACACTACAGAAGCGGTTCACCCTTCACAAAGTAGTGTGGAAATGGACTATGCAAACTGAAACCATGAAAAATGATTTTAATAATCAATGGGAAAATTATAATTGTGCCATAATCTTTAATAATTTTTGTCAAAACTTAATTATCTCTCTTATTGTTGGTCACAAATGTGCAAAAAATTAAAAGATAATAAAACTAGTCTCATTTAGTACCCTTTAATTTAAAACACTTGAAATATTGACAGTTGAAGTATTTCACTTCCTTAAGAAAAACATAGTACGCTCAACACATGGATGGAAAGTATTGGGCATTACTTAAAGGAATAATATAAGGGAATTATGCTAAATGAAAAAATGCAATTTCAGTGGGTAATATATATTTTCATTTATAAAATATTCACAAAATTACAAAACTGTAGAGGAGGAGAACAGATTAATTGTAGTAGGACTTAGGAGTTTCAGGGAAAAGAGGTGGGTATGGTTATAAAGAAATAGTGATTCCTATGCTATTGGAACTGTTATGATTGGAGTGGTGGCTATGGAAGGCTACATATGTGTAAAATTGCATAGAACTGCATGTGCTCATGTTTATATGTGATTATATGTTTATTGTCATACAAGAGGTTACCATTTGCAGAGTCTAGCTGAAGGGTACATGGAACCTCCTTGTATATTTCTTGTAACTTTCTGTGATGCTATACTTACTTTAAAACATAAAGTAAATAAAAATCTGTCAACAGTTTTTGTCTTCTACTTCTTATATATAACTCATGATACAGAGTGAGCATTTTTTTCTGTCTTGACAACTTGTCATATTCCTACCTAAGCTTGGACCAACTCTCAATATTTGATCCTTTGTGCTTTCAATATCTGGAAAGAAATCCTGAGATTCCTTTCATGTGAAGGTTTTTGCTGATATCACTTTTTCCTCAGACATCTTCATAATTCCCTTCACAACCACTTTCTTATTTACACTGATAAGTTCATCTTCGATAGTATCTTTGACGGCATACTAAAGTCTCTCAAACATCAGCTGTGTCAATATTTTCACCCTTGGCTATTTCTTCTATAACTTTGCTTACATTTAATTTAAATTTTACTTTCAGTGTTACCACTTTTTTTTCCCTGCATCTTTACCCATGTTGACAAACTCCTTTTTCTGTGTGCTTATCTTTTTGTTGTAAACTGTCATCAGCTTTCATCACTGGGAGATAAGGAGGGAACACAATGACATGCCTTGCTATTTACGGGTAAACTGAGTAACAGATCTTCATTGATAAATCACTGACAGACTTTGAAAGAACCAACACAATGATTGGTCACTGGTCATGATGTACAGTGATTTGTGTACTGTAGGGCTAGCCATGAAGTTTGTTCTTTAAGCAATTTCTTCCAGTAAATACATTTTGGCAATTAAAATTTGAATCTTGTTGCCAGAGGACTGATGTTATTTAACTAAATAAAGCCTGATAAGTGAAATCTGTGTCTATCAGAACTGTAGAAAGCAAGGAGTTTCTGGCTGTAGAGACAGCTATAGGTATATAAGTCCTGGGTTACAAAGTAAATGGATTTTTTTCTAGAATTTTCAATTTTAAAAATTTTATAAACATTGGTAAAGATGGCATTTGACTAATGTTATTATCTAGCCTACATTTCCAGTTACACATCTGTATTAGTTCATTTTCACACTGCTGTACAGAACTGCATGAGACTGAGTAATTTATAAACAAAAGAGGTTTAACTGACTCACAGTTCCACATGACTTGGGAGGCCTCGAAAAACTTACGGTCATGGCGGAAGGCAAAAGGGAAGCAAGGCACATCACACATCCTGGCAGGAGAGAGAGAGAGAGAGAAAGAGAGAGATGGGGAGTGAGAATCTGCCAAACACTTTTAAACCATCAGATCCCCTGAGAACTCACTCACTATCATAAGAACAGCATGGAGGAATTGCCCCAATGATCTAATCACTTCCCACACTTCCCTCCTTTAACATGTGGGGATTACAGTTTCAAGATGACACTTGGATGAGGACACAAAGGCAAATCATATCAACATCTCAAATGCACCTTATACACCAATCATGGTATAAAAATTTTCTACTTCCCTGAACCTGCCTTGGGTTTCATGAAATTACTCAGGCTGCAATCTCCATCCGAACTTACATTGCTACCTACTCATCTTTCAGCACGCTCTTCAGGAATTACAGCCTTTTGGGCCCTTCTTCCCATCCTTGCCATCTGTTTAAAAAGGCATCAGCCTCATTCTACCCATCTGCCTTTTTCTAGTTAGCAGAACCTACTGGGTGACTGTTCTACAGCTTGTTCCCAGCAGTATCATTGAGACTGTAATTATGAATTTTTAAAAATACTAAAGCAAATACAAGTCACGGTCATATATGCATGGAAAACTCATGCTAGTCTGTCTACATATTTTTAAGTGGGCAAAATGTGTGAGAAGAGAAGAATAAGTATGTGTCTATATTGTGTGCACATACAAGTGTTTTTTAAAGCAAAATCACAAGACTATGAAAAATATTTTGACATGATTAAGGAACTGGCTTAAGAAAAAGTAAACATAAGAGAAAATTTATTTTTGGATGAAAAAATATAAACAGTAGGATTCTCCAGGGATAGATGCTATGGCCAATTTTAATACCATCTTAATTAAATGTCCTTTGGTGTCATTCAGAAACAGAACACTTGGTTAGACAAGCCATTTCGTTGGCTCAATATGGCAATTTATTATGAAATCTTTCCAAGGGTTGGGCTGTAAACAGCAATGATGTAAAATATTAATAATTTTTTTTAGCAAAAACCAAAGGGATTAAGGCATTTACCAGAAATCTATTATTAAAGATAAGTCTAAATGCAAAAGTGAATTTTTGATAATTCAATCACACTGATATTGTACTTTTTAAATTAAAGCTATGAATCATAGCAGCTGAAATAAACTGCACCATCTTATCAATTATCAATTCTGTTTTTAATTATTCTTAATTATGCATCAATTATAGCACTTGTATTTCAAAGATATTGCTTAAATCTGCCTGAGTGATACAACGTATTTGATAGTCTTTAATATCTCCATATTACAATAATTAAATTGATTTTTACTCATTAGGAATTTTATCAGTTTTCAGAATTTTTAAGAGAATGAAAGATTAGCAAAAAACTTCTTAAGTAAAGGAAAATGATTTGGCCGGAAGCTTGCTATGAAATAGACTTATTGGGGAGAAAAAAAGATGATTTTTGTCTCAGTATCACTTGCTTTATTAAATGCTAAAATAAATATCTTGAGCCATTTTCTACATTGAATATTGTAATTGCCAAGATATATCTGCACATTTTAATTTATATTGTGGGGTACTATTTGCATAGACACTTTCCAACAATATCCTTTTAGAGGGTTTCCCATAAAATCAGTACTGTAGAGGAAAAAAAATTCAGAATAAATACATATTCTGTTAAATAATTTCAAAGTATTAATCAGCTGAAACTATTGTTTGCTTAAAATAATTTACTTAATATATTAATTTAACTATGTATTTATTTAGTAATAAACACTCAATAGACATTTAATATAGTAATTTTCTTAGTCTATCAGATTATAAACTACAGAAATTTATTTCTCACATTTTGGGAAGTTGAAAAGCCCAAATCAAGGTGCCATCTAATTTGCTGTCTGGGGACAACCTGTTTTCTCTTTGATGTCTCCATATGGTGTAAGCGACAAGGTAACTCTGTGATCTCTTTTATTAGAGCAGTAGTCCGATCCATGAGAGCTCCACCCTCATCACCTAATCACCTCTCTAAGCTCCCACATCTAAATACCATCACGCTGGGACTCAGGTTTTATTTTAATGTATGAATTTTGAGGACACACAAGTATTCGATTTATTGCATTAAGGTTGTGTTATTTGACACTGGGTGCTTCGTGTTTCATAAAGTATTAAAACAAAATTGCTTTAGTGTGTTAAATTTGTCTTTAAATTTTCTACAATTTTTCTAGTTTGTGCAGATATACAGCCAAATTTTATATTTTTCCTAGGAATAATTATATAGGTAAATGCTAAATAGTAAATCCAAAGACCAACAACATCTACATAAAAGTACCAAATTATTTGTTAGTAATCTACGTTTATTTTTCTATAATAAATGAAGAATGACATTGACACTTAGATCAAGGCCACATTCTTTATCAGTAATTAATATAAACAGAATCTTAGCAAAACTATGTTTTATGATTTATTGTAATCTATAAATTTCTCCCCAATTCAAATTTTTTCAACATGTGTTAGACTTAATTGAAGGTCCTAACTACTTTTTTCTGTTTTATGTATTCTCCACTCTTCCATACTAGTATTAATCGTGCAAGACTTTGTAGTAATGATTAAAAATCAAAGCATTTAAAGGGTGAAAGAGTAAATGAAAGTCTTTATTAGCATCACTAATAAGTTTTCTTACTCTTACCAGGATAATTTTCTCCTGTTTCATAACGCAAATGAAAGGATGGACATTTAGGAATCTGTTATGAGCTAGGCCCCTTTCTGTCATTGTATATAATTCTTTCCATCACAATGTAAACAGTTATTTTAATCTCTATTTTACTAAGGGGAATTCTGACCTGCAAAATGTTTGCTGTTTTGCTCTAAAATGATATATACCAGCAGATAGTACGGCTGGAATCTGGGTCTCAGATCTCTGTGAATTCTAGGCTCATGTGTTTTTAATATATTACATTTAGTGAACTGAAGAAATGTTTTAGAAGCAGGCTTAGTCTCTTATCTTTCATTGTGTTCTTCCCACAGAGGTGGGCAATGGCTCCTTTATATTTCATACAATGTAATATGCTTCTAGATTAAAATAATAAAACTGACTCCAGAAAATGAAAGTTTAGCTACATTGAGACCAATAAAGCACAATGCAAGACATTTTGAAGATGGGACTAAGCATTAATCCCAGATTATGACAACCATGTTAAATATAGGACAACACAGTGTGCATAGCACAGACTTTAACAGTGGACTTGAAATCAAGAGGATTATAGAATCTCGGAGGTAAAAAAATGTGGCGTGGGATCATCCATTCTAACTGGTTTTAGTCTATTGGTAGAGAGAGCTAGAGCCTGGATGCCTGGATATTTGCTTTTCCAATCTTTGACATGGTCCTTTTCCTGGGGCTGTTTTGTGTAAGGAGGGATGACATGAACATCTGGAAATAAGACGAATATCACAACATGCTGGGAGGGCACATCCTCTGGCACCTAATAATTCACATCAGCTCCAGAGGAAATTTTGTTTGAAACAGTTTTATTTGGAAAGGCAGTTTCCAATAATAAATTTTTTAAGTCCATGGGCATACAACTATTACATTTGAAGCAAGCCATTCTATATACATTATGTTTAAGTTATATTTTAGACCTATCAAAAAACGGCTACATTTCCATTCAACATGTATTGTTTGAGTTCCTTATTTAAAAACAAAATGAAACAAAGAGCAACTAAAACAAGAGAAAAACCCAGAAGTTTCCCCAAAATAAGCTGCAATTTATCTTAATGAAAAGTAAGTTCTAAACTCTGTGCATATGTGTGTATTTCTCAATTGTCTCTTAATTGCCTTCTTCTTCTTTTAGGAAAAATAAAGGTAAGAATTCTGGTTTGTTTTACTTGATGAATGACTTGTCATCTCTTTCATTCATTCATGAAAAAAAATATTTCCTGGGGATCTGTTAAGGGCAAAGTAAAGTTCAATGCCTATTTCTGATAAAGAAGGTCAGGACTTTATAATTAAGGAATTAGTAGAAAAGAATAACACATACTAACAAATATAATGCACTATTCAATATGTTTTGTAAGATTTCCTGAAATAAATTTCTTCAATTTTATTGATGTAATTACATGCTTCAGTTGAGGGACTAATTTCTCTCTAATTTAGAAACTTTTGTACATATGTTTAGATGGATGTGGGGAAGAAATGCACACTGCTATTTTATTCATAAATAATTGATTTGATTAGAATGAATGCTGTAAGATTATTTTGTTATAAAAATACTTATAATGAATCTTTGCTTTTGAATTGTTTTCTTTTCAAAGTCTGAAGAAAATTCAAAATAAACAGAAGCAAAAATTTTAGAGGATATAAACATAGAACACTACCAAATAAAAGATTACCTTAGGACTGGAAACCATGAAGATATATAAAAATGGGCCAGGCACAGTGGCTCATACCTGTAATTCCAGCACTTTGGGAGGCTGAGGTGGGAGAATCACTTGAGGTCAGGAGTTCCAGACCAGCCTGGCCAACATGATGAAACACTGCCTACTAAAAACACAAAATTAGCCAGGTGTGATGGTGCACACCTGAAGTCTCAGCTACTTCAGAGCCTGAGGCAGGAGAATCACTTGAACTCAAAAGACAGCGGATGCAGTGAGCCAAGATTGATTGTGCCATTGCACTCCAGTAGGGGTGACGAAACAAGATTCTATCTCAATCTGTCTCAAAACAAAACAATATGTATGTGTATATATATATATATATATATAGAGAGAGAGAGAGAGTTACAAAATGAAAGAAGTTCATACACGCACTTGTGATTTTTATATGTATGTATAAATTTCGTTTGTATGTATGATATATATAATATACATGCATGTATGATATATGCATATATCATAATGTGTGTATACATATATATACATATATACATAAATATATATGGTCTTCTACTTGTAATGGAATTACTTTAAACAAATTCATCATATGTTGAAAATACATTTAATGCCAATAAACTCATCATAAAGTCAAGGTATTGTAAGTTGAACCATCCTAAGTTGTGAACCATCTACATTTTATAAGTTTAAAAATGAGGAAAGTCTTATTGTGTATATATTTACGGAGAGAGAGAAAGAGAAAGAATGATTCCCACTTCCTTAGCTGCTTTCATTTGCACATTTGCCACTCTGTAAATGTGTGTATAGTAGAGTATGGTAGTTGAGATTTGTCCTCTTATGGTCAATTCTGACTCCCCTTTAAAGTTATAGTGTGTTGTAGGTTGAAATGTGTGCCCCCAAAAGACATATGGGAGTCCTAACTCCCAGTACCTCAGAATGTGATCTTATGTGGAGGTAGAATCTCCATAGAGATTATCAAGTTAAAATGAGATTACTACGGTGGGGATTTATTGAATATGACTGGTGTCTTATAAAAAGGGAAATTTTGGACAAAGAGACAGACACCCACAGTGGTAAATAATATAAAGCAACACAGGGAGAAGATAGTCATCTATAAGCCAAAAAGAGAGGCCTTGAACAGCTCACTCCCTCACAGACCTCAGCAGAAACCAAGCTTGCCGACATCCTCATTTTAGACTTCCAGCCTCCAGAACTCTAAGACCATATATTTCACACATTTTGTTGAAGCCACTCAGTTTGCAGTACTCTGTCATGGTAACCACTGCAAACTGATACACTTTCCCTAGCAAATTCCTGTATTCTACACTAACTGGAGTATTTCCAGAACAATGTTGGCACATGTCCTCTGCCTGGCCAAACAAAACCTGCATGCTGATAACTCCTCCCTAGGACTTCTTTTATGACTTCTGCCTCTTCCTCTGGGGTTTTTGTGCTGCAAAGAGAGCACCCACAAGAAAGAAATCCTGGGAGGACAACTAATAAGGAGATGTAGAGATAAGAAAGGGTGAACAGAAGTCAGGAAGAACAGAAGCAATCCAGTATTTTCTGTCCAGCTGCTGCTTCTAACCAGGTTGAAGAGCCGCACTTGTATTACTCAGCAATAAATTATGGTTGGCCCTTAGATTAACCAAGTTTGAGCTGGGATTCAGTCCTTTAATTAAAAAGTGTTTGGTGATTCTAACTAATACTGCATGTGATTAGTTAAATGTCTTCCTTCTATACTTAGGTGTACACTCATGTGCATACACATATGCATACTAGCGGTGCTATTTTAGGAAGAAAGAGTTTTGGTTGGTTTGAATTTCTGCAACAAGTCTTCCTGCTCACATTTCAGAAGATATTATGATAGCTGAATGCTGCTCTCATTTTTTGGTTGGGTTTTTAAAAATACATTGTTTCTCACCTACTTAGCTATGTATGATGAACTCACTTTAAAGTTAATCAATACTATTGCTACATCTGCTGCGGTATTCAGTGAGCAGATGTTGATTAAGTGTGGCACTGCTCCCAGCCAAG
This sequence comes from Aotus nancymaae, assembly GCF_030222135.1. Classification (NCBI taxonomy): domain Eukaryota; kingdom Metazoa; phylum Chordata; class Mammalia; order Primates; family Aotidae; genus Aotus; species Aotus nancymaae. The sequence goes on from NW_026988435.1 coordinate 31,559,319, forward strand.
TTGCGTGCTCTGGAGAGGCCAGGATGTAAGTTAAGCTAGGGGATGGGGAGGGGGCATGGGAGTGGGGGCTTGCTAAGCCATATCTGCACCAATGTGATTGGTCTAGGGCTCAGCCTAAACACTGGCAAATGACATATATCATTTTGGTGGCCAAATGCCCGGAACATCATGCTATATATATAGCATGATGATGATATATATAGCATGATGTTAAAATACCTTGCTGAGATACCAAGAAGCAATATACCATTGCAAAGAACTTCCTAGATTCTATATAGAACTTACAAAGTGGTTGGCCAAACCTGATAACAATTTTGTCCTCATTTTTCTCAGAGATAATTGGACTTTGAGAAGTTTTCTTCAGAGAGTTCTGTCCAATGCAGGAGATGTGGAGGGTGGCCATTTTTTGCCTCAAGCTAGTGAGAGTATCTTCAATGGGACAACTCAGAGAGCTTGAGAAGTGTTTCCTATAAATGTTAGATGAGGTCAATTGATGTTGGCCTCTGCCTAAAATATCTAACAGGTGAGAAAAAGGCAAGACAGCTGCTGATGGTTGAACCAAAGAAAGTGAGATTGATCAAAGGCGGTCCCCACTCCCAGCTTCAGTAGTGAAGGAGTTTGTGTGCCTGTGTTTAGGGGGACTGCCCAAAGGGCAAACAGAGTTGAGTAGACAAACTAGAAATGCTGTCAGATGTGCAGGGCTTGAGAAAGAAGCAAGGGAGAAGCCAGGAAAGGGAGCATCTTTGACTCCAAGGGTGAGGAATTGAAGACAATTCAGCTCACAAGAGAAAGGATTCACAGGAGAAAAGTGGTCAGTTTCACACTGTTTTCAGGCCCAGAGGAGCAGGACACAAGCTTCTCCCCTCGCTCACTGTATGCCAGCCTTTATGGGGGAAGAAACCTCGCTGCTGTGGAGGAAAGTAGTAGAATTACAAAGCAGAGAAAGAGAAATATCAGCTGTACACTTGACTCTGCTGGCTTCTCCCTCTGCAGTAGGTCTGAACAAAGAGAACGGATAAACCCTATTTTCAAAGTAGCTCATGTTTTTACTATTACATGGCAGTGGGCATATTTATAACTAACCAAAGAACTTTTGATTACCTAAGAGTTGTAACATTGGAAAAGGAGTGTAAATATATAACATACACTATATAAATATAAAGGAACAGTGGGAAACAAGACAGAAAAAGAAAAAAATTAAGCATAATTGTTTCATCTGCTTAGAAGGCACTGTGTTTCTATTTATTAGGTTGGTGCAGAAGTAATTTGTGCAAAAGTAATTGCAGTTTTTGTCATTACTCTTAATGGCAAAAACTGCAATTACTTTTGCACCAACCTAATACACTAATACACCATGGCTTCAAATAGGGGCTTTATTTAAAAATAAGCATGAAGAAAAAAGATGTCTAACAAATGTCTGTTGAATGATTACAGGTTCCTAATTAAATGAAGTTATTTTAATTCTAAGCTTGATAAACGACTTATGTGTATATTTGTGGAAATATTTAACATAGGCGTGTGCTATATAATGACATATTCGTCCACAATGTACTGCATATACAATAGTCCTAAAAGATTATAATGGAGCTGAAAAGTTTCTACCACTTAGTGACACAGTAGCCATGGTAACATCCTACACAGTTCAGTGCATTGCTCACATGCAGGTGGTGATGCTGGTGTAAACAAACCTACTGGGCTGCCAGGCATGTAACAGTAGCACACATGTCAGAGCACGGTGGCTCAGGCCTGTAATCTCAGAACTTCAGGAGGCCCAGGTGGGCGAATCACCTGAGGTCAGGAGTTCGAGACCAGCCTGCCAATATGGTGAAACCCCATCTCTACAAAAAATATAAAAATTAGTTGGGCATGGTGGCACCTGTAATCCCAGCTACATGGGAGGCTGAGGCAGGAGAATTGCTTGAACCTAGGAGGCAGAGGTTACAGGGACCCAAGATCGTGCCATTGCACTCCCGCATAGGTGACAAGAGCAAGACTTCATCTCAAAAAAAAAAAGTAGCACACACTATTATGTACAATACACAATACTTGATAATAATTGACCATGTTACTGGTTTATTTACTATTATTTTTATTGTTATTTTAGAGTGTACTTCTTCTACTAATTAAAAAGGAAAACATTAACTGTACAACAGCCTCAGGCAGGCACTTCAGGAGGTTTCCAGAAGAAGGCATTGTTATCAGAGGAGATGACAGCTCCATGCCTGTTACTGCTCCTGAAGCCATTCCAGTATGACAGGCATGGAGGTGGGAGACAGTAGTACTGATGACCCTGACCTTGTGTATTCTCAGGCTAATGTGTGTTTTTATTTTCTAGTTTTTAACAAGAAAAGTTTTAACAGTAAAGAAAAAAATTAAAAATATAAAAGCTTATAAGAACATAAAGAAAGAAAATATTTTTGCACAGCTATCAATGTGTTCGTGTATTAAGCTGTTATTACAGGACTTAAAAAGTTAAAAAAAGTTTATTGTAAGCAAAAATGTTTCAGTAGCTAAGTTAATTTATTAAAAATTTAGTATAGACTAAATGTACAGTATTTATATGGTATCGTACAGCAGTACCCTACACCTTCATATACACTCACCAGTCACTCATTGACTTACCCAGAGTAACTTCAACTCCCACAAAGTCTGTTCATGGTAGATGCAACTTTTTAAATCTTTTATGCTTTATATTTAATGTACCTCTTCTATGTTTACATATGTTTACATACACAAATACCACTGTTATACAATTGCCTGCAGCATTTAGTACAGTAACATGCTGTGCAAGTTTGTAGTCTGGGAGCAATAGCCTATGTATACCATGTAGCCTAGATGCGTAGTAGGCTGTACCATCTAGGTTTGCATAAGTACACACCTCGTTGTTTGTACAATGATGAAATTGCCTAACAAGGCATTTCTCAGAATGTATCCTCATTACTAAGTGACACATGGCAGTGGTTCTTTTTTCCTTATTTTTCTTAATTTGGGGAGGTTCTACTATTCTTTAGAAAGCAAATTGAGTATATCTCATGTCATATGATTGATAATATATTCATTACAAAAATTGCTACAAAAATAACACTTTAATTTCAAGAATCCTTCGAATATGTTCTTGAAACAACTTTAGAAAGTAATAAAGTATAGCAAGTAAAATGATGGGATTTTACACAGTTGCATGACTTTTGGCCAGTGCTGAAACTTTTCTGTGCTCAGTTTCTTCATCATAAAATGTGGGTAATAATCATAACTATTTCATTAAGTTGTCTTGAGGATTAAATATGTTCATACATATAGAACATTTGGAATACAGTCTATCATACAAAAAAAGTGTTACAGAAATGTGGGCTAGTATTATAACAATTATTTGTCTTACTATGTGTCCACATACTATACTAAAAAATACATGCCATACTAATGAAGAGTGCTTAAGTGTTGACATATTCACACTAACAAGATTTTCATGAAGTGTAGGTGATATGGTGTCTCCACCCAAATCTCATCTCAAATTGTAGTGGAGAGGGAATTGGATCATGGGAGCAGTTTCCCCCATGCCATTCTCCTAATAAGCATAGTGAGGGAGATATCAAGAGAGCTGATGGTTTTAAAGTGTGGCACTTCCTCGGTCTCTCACTCTTTGTCTCTCCTGCCACCTCGTGAAGAAGGTACTTGCTCCTCTTCGCCTTCCACCATGATTGTAAATAGAGGCCTTCCCAGGTATGCAGAACTGTGAGTCAACTGACCTCTCTCCTTAATAAATTACCCAGTCTCAGGCATTCTTACGGCGGTGTGAAAATGGACTAATGGAGTAGATGACAATGGTTGCTGATTTAGGGACTACAACAATTATTATTCTTATACCTATTTAGGCATACTATTTTCTGAGTCACTCATAAACTAAAATAAGAATTACAGAAATACTGCTTAACTCCATGAGAACATTCAAATTAAAACATAAACAGGATGTGTAGATTAATTACCACTAACAAAAATATTGTTTCCCTAGTTTGTTAAAAGTGGAATGTAAAATAAGCACAGAGGATTAAAATACTTAATAGTATACAAATAGAATTCCTTCAAAATATGAAAAAAAGTCAGAAAATATCTTTAAAATTTTATCTTTATAAGAAATCACCATGAATTTCCTTTTCCCCATAAAAATGCTCCCTTTTAAATTGTTCAAGAAACCACACAACAAATTGAATACTTCATATACACACTGATTTATTAATACTTTCAAAAAGCTCTTTATATTTAAGGATAATTCTCCTTTTATAACCTGTGTTCTCTTATTTTTAACACGTAATTTTGATTACTTATTTTCCAAAAATGCCAAACTTATAAAACATATAATTTCTTAACCATATTATAATAAATAATAGTTTTGATAGCTTGTTCTGATTATTGGAAATTTAAATTGTGCTTTTGTTTTATTCATGCCATTTCCCTGTGACCTACTTTTTGACGTGTATGCAAATACTCAAGACATATAAAACACACATGTCTTGAGATTAGGTAGAGGCCTGTTCCAAGTGGAAAAATAATTTAGGAATTCCTGTTTCAATAATCACATTGATGGAGTATAGTGACACAGAAACCAAGTCTCACTAACTTTTCATGTATTCTAGTTCTTTCCAAAGAGATATTTTGTAAAACTATATAAAGGGAAACTTATATGACTAATAATTCCATTATTGAAGAGGATACAATAATTGCAAATATGAGCTCAGAATCCCTCACCAGTCTTCTTCTGATCACAGAAGTGGTAAGAGGAGATAAACACACAGGCCAGATTTCATCAGTAGCCAGGTGATATTATCTCAATATTTATGCCCCTCAAAATTTCGTATGTTGAAATCCTACTCCTCCAAGGTTTTAGTATTAGGAAGTGAGGCATTTAAGAGGATCATGATGTCACCAGGATGGAGCCCTCAAGAACGAGATTAGTGCACTTAACAAAGAGACCCCAGGGAGACCCTTGGACACAGCTAGAAGGCTTCTATGAGAGAAATGAGCCCTCACCAGACACTGAATTTGCTGGTACCTTCATCTTGGACTTCTCAGCCTCCAAAACTGTGAGAAATAAATTTCTGTTGCTTAGAAGCCACCCAGTTCATAGTATTTTGTTATAGCAGCTCTAAAGTATTAAGACACCAGGGCTGTGAAATCTATTTTTGTAATCTTAATAGCACAAGATTCCACAATACTTCTCACATATTCTGGAGGTTCAATACATTATTCCTTAAGCTACTTTTCCCTGGACTTTCCTCTATTTTGTTGATTTTGGTTTTTAATCTTATCACTCTGATGATGTGAGTAGTACAGGAAAACAAACAAATAACCAAACACCCAAGAAGAAATTTCTTTTTAAGCCCAAGCAGCAGCCTCAGTCACTCTGCCCACATCTCCCTTCTCTGAGAATCTGCCCGTCTCAACCTCCAGCCTTTCCAAGCAGGAGACCTGAGTGAATACTCAGGGCCAGGCTTCCTGTACCAGCCTCATCAATGAATTAAAGGGAAGAGAAGAGGGAAGAGAACCACAAAGGAAATCTCAAAGGAAAAGAAAAAGGAACTAAGAAAAAAGCTCCAACCATGAAGGGTAAACATTTTCTAGCTCTTTTCAATTCAAATACACCAGGATGTTTTGAAAGAAAATACAATTAACCAGACAATGAAATATTTCATTTTTGTCACAGTTTAGAAAGGTAACTGCAGCAACACACTGCATCAGAATAATAGTACAAATAATTTATAGACATTGCAACTGATAGTAAGTACAGAGTATTAGAACAATATTAATAATCTCTGAGATTATTGCCTGTCCAGTATCCTTTCTTATTTCTTTTTGAAATACTAGTCCTAATTATTGATAAATCAATGACCCTCACTCCCAGAACATCTGGTTGGCTGGTACCACCCCTGCTCCCTGTGTCTCCCTGATCTCCTGAGGACTGCGGCAAAGTGGAACAGACAGACACATCACACGGCATGGCTGTGCTCATCCTAGGCTCTTTGCTAGAACTGTACAAAAGGAGGTGTTTGTCTTTCCCTGGTGTTATTACGTTGGGAACATAGGAGCCATGAGCTTCTCATGGCCATTTTGTGAAATATTGCCTTAAAAAAGAGCCAATAAATGAGTGAAAATTAGGGTTAGAAAGTGAGGCTGTGGATCCTGCCCTGATAAAAATCAGCCCAAGATCAGGACTTCTTAATTGTGTGATCCCATATATTCCTTTTATTTTTAAAAATTTATTGAACATTTCTGTCTAAGACTGGTGAAGCAAGATTTTTATTGCTAAACCAGAGTACTTGCTGATGTGGTCACCACTAGCTCCAATAGAATTTTGTTTAATTTTACAAGAGGCAAGGTCAAATTGGTTAATAATTATTTGAAGCCAATGATACAGTATATTTTATTTTCTTGTATTAAGTTTAATAAATGCTATTAGCAATATGAAATGTATTTTTAAATAAGTTGGAAGATTCTGCTCCTTTTATATTTGAAAGTAAGCAGTGTAATTTCATTTCTTTGGTTCTTAATAGTTTCCTGTTTTCCAACCTGCCCTTGGTTTTCAAAACAGGCTGTTCTTTTCCTTCAGGTAATTACATGTGAAAGAATCCATGAAGCAATGAAGATGACAGCATTACTTGCTTGATAATTATTCCTGTAGAAATCATGCTGTGACTTTTTCGTCATTTTTTCTTGAATATTCACAAAAAAAATAGCCTATGACATTTTATGTTCAGAAAAAACCGCTCAAATGATTTTCAATTATTCTGAAATTGGCAAAATACAAAAAGACATTTGCAAAACCAAGTGTGCTTAAATTTTTAATGTGTGTGTTTTTGATGGAAACTTAATCCATATGTTTCTCATTCATTTACAGTTAGCTGATGACAATGTTTTGTAAGAGTTTAATATCAGTTGTTTTCAAAAGTATGATTAAATAATTTACTTTTAACTATAGAAAGTTGAAAGAAAAAACATTTTTATTTGCTTATTCTTTTTGTAAGATGTAAGTGGCATATTTTTAGAAGACTAAAATATGTCTTCTAAATGTTTACAGTTTTTTTTAATTCTTTAAAAAACTGCTAAACAGTTAAAGTAATAGCAATAACACTAAAAAATGAAGCAATCCAAAGAAGACAGAACAATCTAAACCAGAGAGGAGAAAATATGAGAAAAATATGCAATAAGAGGAAACAGTCAAGCGATCCAGCCCCTAAGGCAATTCTCCTAAACAACTGCATGCTGTACAACCTTGCATAGAAATTGGTTTTATATTTTCAGATGTGGAACGTGAAGACTACTCAGACAATAGAGAGCAAGTACAGTCAGCTCTCATACAACAGGAATTTGAACTGCGCAGGTTCACTCACATGCAGACTCTCTTCCCTTCTGCCAATCCCAAGACAGCAAACGCAACCCCTTTTCTTCCTCCCCCCACTCAGCCTACTCTACCCGAGGACAACAAAAATTAAGACTTTTCTTCACTGAATGAATAGTAAATATATTTTCTCTTCCTTATGATTTAATTAACATTTTTGTCTAGCTTATTTATTGTAAGAATGCAGTATATTATACATGTAACATAAAAATCAGTGTTAATAGACTGTGTGTAAATAAGGCTTCCAGTCAACAGTAAGTCATTAGTAATTCAGTTTTTGTGGAGTCAAAAGTTACATGTGGTGTTTTTTACTACCTCGGTAGTTGGCACCCATAACTAACGCATTGTTCAAGGATAAACTGTACTTGAGCTCTGAATACTTGTTCAAAGAAACCACGGCAGTTCTGCAATCTGCATCGTTGCTCCTCTCCTTTCACTCCATCCTTTAACATATCTGAGCCCCACAGCTGGACCCAACTGAGTCGGACCCCCAAGCAGTAAAAATATAAGATGAAATCTCACTTTGTGTTTGAAACTATTGAACGCATGTCCTGTAAGCTCTATGCAACTTTATTTTCTAACATTTAAATGTGAAAATTCAGGAAATACGATTGTCAAATGATGCATTCTATGGGAGCCAGAGATAAAGAGTAATTGAACCTAATATCTCATTTGATGAGACAGTGTGTGCACCATTTGAAAAATAACATTTTCTTCATAATTTCTCTCAATTCTGAAAATATAAGATTATCACCACTAATACTTAGCAATTATCAACACTCCACATACCAGGCTTTCTGCTTGGTGTTTTGCATATATGATTGCTAATCCTCCAAATAGCAGGAAAATTATATCTTTCTATCCACATTTTATAGAGAAGAAACTCCACAGGCTCACTCTTCCCAAAAGCACCCAGTGATTATTACTTTAGGAATATGGTCTTCAGAAATATTTTCTACTCTCTCAACATTCCCATAGTATTGGCTATAAGGAATGTATACAATTAACACCTGTGTTTCTATTACAAAAGTAAGTATATGTATGTATAAGTATATACATGTGTCTATGTGTCTCCATGTAATGAACATTATGCACAGTACTTACCAAAGCCCTCATGATCTTGTAGCTCTGCCACCTGGAACACAGGAAGTCCAAGTCCATAGTCAAACTGAAGGGTCATGTGAAATATTTTCAAGATATAGGCCTGAAATTTGTTGATATCACTTCTCTCCACCTCCTATCGGCCAGACCCAGGTATATGCTGTGCTGAAACAAAGACATTGTTTTCAACGGTCCACTCTTCTGGTCACCAAACTGTTTCATTCTTCCCATGTTTTGAGCATACTTTCCATCTCCCCAAGGGAATCAGTTCTATTCTGTCCTATCTCATCACTGCATGTGGCTGAAGACCAGGGTCATCAAGAATGTATAGTAGTTTCTCATGTACCTGGATATAGCCCCTGTTGGTCCAATGACCCATCAACTAAAGTGGCAAGTTGTCTGCCACCACATACCTGACATAAAAGGAGAATGCCCACAATAAACATGCCCAATCCAAAGGTGAAAGAAGACATACAGGACTCACTGGGTGATGACATTCCGAAATCCTACTGAGTACCTATTTTGAAAACACTTTAGAGCTCTGAGTGATTCTGGATTAGACCTTTGTCTCTTTCTCTGGGGAAAAAAAACTCCCTTACACATGTCCATCCAGAGCCCAGGTTCTGGACGGGTACTCCTTGTCCATGAATCTGCCTGTTCACGTCTGAAGTGGGAATTCCTTATAAGGTGACCATTTCATGATAACAGAAATCCAAGTCTTGCTTTAGATGTTAAGCAGACAGATCTCCTTGACTATTGTTTAGGAACAACTCTCAAACTGTGTTTTTCCTCTCCTCTCATGCCACAGCAAACATAAAAAAAGAAGGCTTCTACAACCAAATGTGAGGGGAAAGAGCTTTTCCCCACCAAGGAACTCCTCAGTGGATACCAACTGGGTGTCCTCCAATTAACTCCAATGCTATCTATCTGTCAGATCTCACAGGTTGAGAACTCAGTCCCCGAACCTGCTCTTGACTACAGACCTCAGTCACAAGTCTGAGCCTCCATAACTTCTGACCAACCAGCTTCAAGTTGGACCTTCCAAAATCCCCTATTTAGGCTCAATTAATTTGCTAGAGTGGCTTACAGAACTTAAGAAAATACTTCTCTTTACTAGTGTATTATAGAGGAAATTACAGAGGATAGAGATGAAGAGAGGCATAGGGTGAGGTATAGGGGAGGGGGCTTGGAGCTTCCATGCCTTCCCTGGGCTTGCCACCCTCTAGGAACCTCCACATGTTCACGTATCTGGAGGCTCCCTGAATGCCATCCTTTGGGGTTTTACAGAGGCTTCATACATGGACACGATTGACAACTGTGTAAAGATGTGACTGGACAAATAACACATGATCTAAACCCAGTGAAGCCTGTCTCTTCAGACTTTTCTTTTTTCTTTTTTTTTTTTTTTTTTTTTGCTTTTGTTTTTGAGATGGAGTCTCACTCTGTCACCCAGGCTGGAGTGCAATGGCACACTCTTGGCTCACTGCAACCTCCGCTTGCTGGGTTCAAGCAATTCTCCTGTCTCAGCCACCCAAGTAGCTGGGATTACAGGCACCCGCACCATATCTGGCTAATTTTTTGTATCTTTAGTAGAGGCAGGGTTTCGCCATGTTCCCCAGGCTGGTCTCAAACTCCTAAGCTCAGGCAATCCACCCACCTCAGTCTCCCAAAGTGCTAGCTGGGTAGCAGTCTTTCTTCTTTCTTGCCTGCTTCTGCAGTACCTCTCTGGAATGAGAATACTTTGAACTACATCTGATTAGAATCTTGCCTCTGGAAAAAGGACAGGAGAATTTCAGAGAAAGAAAGAGAGTTTCTGTTCCATGAGGTCTGCTCCTGAGGCCTAAAGCACCCCAGCATTATAATAGAAGAGTATAAAAGGGGCTATGGGAGTTATCAACCAGGAATCATCAACAAAATCACAATGTACTTCTCTCAAAATCTTAGTAGGCTTCTTACCCATGTACTTCCTGTCAATTCCTAGTGCCAGAAACCATACCCATATTTTTTCATTTATTTAAATCTCAAGACTAATTAGCTTCCTTGTTCCCATCAACAATGCGTCTGTCTCCAAAGAATGTTGTTTACCTTAAGATGAGCTGGTAAAATATGTAGAAAACAACATTCATAAATTATCTTTTCCCCAGTTCCTTTATTCAGCTGACAGTTATATTAAACACCAAAACTTCACTCTTTTTCCTCTGTGTGAGTTGGTCAAATGGATGAGCATTAAATGACTTTTTCATTCATAGTCTTTATAATCCTATCTCTTCCTGTTTGAAATACAGTGCTGCAAGGGAGTAAAAACTCCGTGTTCTCTCTGTTTACTTTCTTGTAACCATTTGTCGAGTGAGATCAGTAATAACCACGCACACTCGTGCTCTCCTTTTATCCCCTTCCATTCCTAGATTGATAGGCTTCCTCCCAAGTAACTGCAGATCCTAGTATTTCTCATTATTTTCTTTCTGTAAATAATAGTGACCATCTTTCTGGCGTCCAGTGCCAGAGCCTTCACCACCTGCCCTGATCTCTTAAATATTGCCACATATTTTAGTTTTTGTTTTATATTTTCACAATTACAAATGAGAACGTGGACTAATCTTGCATAGATCTAAAAGACCTTTGTTTCATCTTGGATCACAATACCTTCAGTTTGGTGGTTCTGTCATGCCCCTAAGTGTGTTTACTTCTTTACTTGTTTACTTCTTCAAAGATGGCATTTAACCAACAGGAAGGAGGGGAAAAAAAGACGTAATAAGAAGCTACCTTTTAAAGACATGACACTTCAGTTGCAGAGATTGTTTTCTGTTTATAAGTCAACAGCCAGAACTTAGTCATATAATCAAACCTACATGAAAGAACGCTGATAGAGTCTTAAGCTGAGGGAACCTGTGTTTCAGTTAATACTTGGTGGATCTATCACTAATACACCAAACAGAAGGATGAATGTTACATAAGCACATTTTTATGAATTCATTAGAATTCACTGTAATAGGATAAGCTGTACCGACATAACAAACACACTTCAACATCTCACTGGTTTAATCCAATAAAAGTGTATTTCTTATTTACATCCTAGTTCAATATGTTTACATGCATCTCTGAGCTTTCCTCAGCACTCTTCTCTAAGCAATGATTTAGGCACCAGACTGTTTTCACCTTATAGCACATTTTTCTATAAAATCATTAATACGGTGTTTCTAAAAGCATAGGCTTGGATCACTGACTGTTCAGAATATTTTCCTTTTTTAGGCGTAAAGGAGGTATAATTTTATGGTTCTGGGTCAGAATATTTTAGCAAACAGCAATTTAACATAATAGGACTTTATACTTAATGCAAACTTTATCTCACCGCCCTCCTCCCAGGGGAAAAAAAAAAGCATGCTGAGTGCTGAGTTTTAATTTTAATAAGAAAAAATAAGCAGCCTAGCAGCCTTTGAAGGGCTTGAGAGACAAGTGTGATTATATCTACAAAGATATTTCATTAATTAAATGAAAAGAATCATATTATTCCTGAGCACCAATCTCCATGAAACAGAGCAGAATTAGAATAGATGAGTTCTTCCCTCTCCTGAGTAAATCTCTGTATTTTAAATAAAAGCAGTGCCCCATAATTTAAATAGGCAGTTCAATTGAACTTTAATTCCCTAGAAGAAACTAAAGATTAAATTATATACTATAATATTAGTATGGGTAAACTGTTTTAAGGAATAATGGTATTGAAAGTGTCAATATTTGATTACCTTAGTTACATTGTTAAACTTATAACCCTGCTACAAAAGGATCTCAGCTGGACAGGATGTTACAGTTTGTTGTCATCAAATAAAACCTTCCTTGAGCTTCCACATGTTAGTGTGATAGCAGCTACTCTGATTTCAGGCATCTAAATATGGTCTGAAATTTTCAGCCCTTTTGCTTGTCTGGGGTATCTGCCACTTACAAAGAATAAGGTGAAATTTTAAATTCATTTAAAGTCTTGGTGCCCATAATTTGGTTGTAAAATATGATTATTTTCTAAAAGTTGTAACACTACAATTTTTAACATATTTTTAAAGTTTAATTACTGATAGCTGTTTTCTGCCTTCAGGAAAAATATCAAAAGCAGAAAGTCCACCAAAGACACAAGAAAGCACTGATGTGTTTTAAGACAGCCAAGTTCTGCAATTTCTTGTTAAAGTTTTGTGAGGTGAAGTTGGCTTAACACAGATATTTTCCAGAGAGGGAGAATTGGCAGATATGATGCAAATTGGCATTGTGCTAATGAAAAAATGAACTGTTTCAATTGGTTGAAAAGTAAACAATATGTGTTTGTGTGTTATTATCCACTAATGATCCGAGAGGTATAATTGGAAGCTACAAATGACTTTCATAACTTAAGGAGTAAATGATTTTCCTAAATCACATGTGTTACATTGTACTATTCAGTCCATTGTAATATTGTTGAGAGAGCCTTCTCCTACTTTAAAATGTGAACATTTATGAATATATAATTTTAAAAGTGGAAAAGTCAATGCATATTAAAAACTAAATATTAAACTTCACATGATTATAACATGATGTTTCTTTCCAAGTGTCTTATGAAATAAAAATTTTAAAAGTTTACTCGGTGTGTTTTTTAGATGCAAGTTAAAGCTTCCAGGTAGTGCATCAATAGTATGGAGTTCTTTACAGTAATTTGAATACAGTTATGCACAACTGCTATCACAGCTTTGGAAGACATTATATGAGAGAGCAGAAAAATAATATTTTCTAAAAGACAAAATGAATGTTAGAAAACTATTGAAAACTTCAGGCATATTTTAAGGCATCCTCAAAATGCTAAGACATGTCTATTTGTGAACAGCAGCAAAACATATATAATAAATTTTCTTATATTACAAACAATTTTAGTGTCACATACACACCCCTTCCATGGAAAATCAATTGATATTTTAACTTCCATTTATTCTTAGAATTAGCTATGCTTGATTATGGAAACATTATTTTGTTTTTGAAAAGCATCAATAATAAAGCCCTCTCTTTTCTCCACTGAGTTGATACCGGCTCTCTGAAGCATAAAAATTTTTCTTAAATAACATTATTGTGATCTTGTGAGTTTAAATAAATTTCATGATAATGTGGCTTAATAAACCATGATTTCCCTTTCTAGAAAACACAATTCTTCACGGAGGGTTAATAATTTAGCATTGCTTAACACACGTTCTTGCTTTAAAGAGAAAAAATTGAGTACACATTCACTGTGCATCTTATTTCAGTCTTTCAACAATGAGAGAGAAAACATGATCATGGATTTAACTGGCCAGCACTACAAATCCACAGGATTCAAAATGTACCATAAGCGAGAAAGTCACAAGCCAGGAGGCTTAGGAAATCCAGTGGGTTCAATGACTCTTCAAATATTTTCAGAGAGCTTATCGCTTAAGCTCATAACCCTGATACATAAAATAGAAGAAAAATTTTTGGCCCTTCTTTCCAGATCCCATTCAAAAGTGTGGAGAAGAGTAGTCTAGAAGTTACAACAGTTGGGACATTTCAAGTTTCTTTGTCTCAAAGTGAAGCAGAGCTAGAAGGATTAGCTAACCGTCATTTCAGAATTAATATTCCCAGAACGCATGTGTCCTAGATATGTTGATTACCTATGCTAAGAAGAAATGTAGGGAAAAGCAAAGTAGGTGGAAGAGTTATAAACACATTCTGATATCAGGAAACAAAGAAAATTTAAAAGGCACATATAACGCAGGAAGATTAAGGGTTGAAAGCAGCCAAGTATCTCACTGTATTATTAATATACATGAAAATTGAAAATTTTCTACCATATATATATAAAACTAATTTAACATGTTTATTTCTTTTAACTCTAAACACTTTGTCAGTTTATGTGGGGAAAAAAATAGATCTACCACAGCTTATCGTAGCACAGTTATTATTTCCATGAGTTTTGATTTCCCAAATATGTAAATTTAAACCTAGCCTTAAATCTAATTTATTGGTGATGGTCCATTTGTATTTCTCTAGCTTGTTTACTAAAGACATTGTGTTAATGTTGAAATCTCTTTTCTCATTTTAAAATGAAACTCAAACTTTCACATCTATGGCATTATTTTTGATAATATGCACACACAAAACCTTTATGAAGCCAAAAATAATTGAACAATTTTATTTCTGAGAAGCTGCAGGACAGTAGCTTTAATAACAGAATTTAAGCTTTAATTTACCAAGTGGTTTTAGTACCTATGAAAGATATGTAACTCCTGAAACTTGCATTTAAGATTCTAAGACTGACTTCTTTCCTCTAAAATTCAGGGCTATCAGTGTTGCTGTATTAGAGGTGTAATAAGAGAGAAAAAGTGTCAATGACTACAGCAACAGCCAAACCAGCTCAACTAGGAGAGCAGAAAATGGGATCAGCCTTTAGCTTGATTGTGGTAAACATTTTATTCAAGATCAAAATTTTCAAATTTCCAATTGGTCAAACAAAAAAAATTGATCCTCACTGACTTTGTGGAGAATATAAATAAAAAAGGAAAAAGATACCACTTATGTGAATCAAATAATTCACATTCCACTCATCTATTGTCAAATTTCAATTAATGAGTATTGTTGAAATTTAATTTGTGAACAAATGTTTATATATCTTCTTATGAATGTTAAAATTTTTTACATAGAATATTGTATCCTTTTAAAATTCACCTCTAGAGTAAAATATTTACAATAGAAAATGCATTGTATATTTGTGTACTTTTTTTTTAAGGCTATAGTGCAGCGTACATTTCTAAATGAATTTGGTGCCTGCATAAACTGTGTCCACATAGAGAAATCTCCATTTTCAGAGAATATTTGGTTAAAAAATGAAAAGGCAAACAGGATAAACACAATTACATGAATAATTCTAATGGATAAGATAATAATGGCTATCTAACGAATATAATTCACCTAAGGGTAGTACCTTGTGTGATCGTGATGTATTGGGATACATTTCTAAAGGAATCACAAGATTTTCCTTTTCATTTTTTTCTTTTCTTCTTCCTTCCTTCCTTTTCTTCCTTCCTTCTTTCCTTCCTTCCTTCCCTCCCTTCCTTCCTTCTTTCTTTCTTTTTCTTTCTTCCTTTCTCTCTTTTTTGTTTCTTTTGACAGGGTCTCTATAATACAGGCTAAAGTGGTGCAATCATACTTCCCTGCAACCTTGAACTCTTGGACTCAAAGGATTCTCCCATCCCAACCTCTGAAGTAACTTCTCTTATTGCCCTTTCTTGATCTGCTTTGTGAATGATTCTCTCTCTAAGTGTCATTCAGACATTGGACTTCTTTTCTCCTCTGCTGAGTCCTATTTTAGGTCTTCTGGCTAGTATTTAAATCCAACTAGTCTGCCCCCTACTAGATAATGTCACTTGCTGAAAACAAATTAATAAATAAACGATAAAAATGAACAAGTTATAGAAAAAAAAAGATAAGAGTGAGTGAAACTTCTTACAATAAACTGGTAAAGAAATGCCTCTTTGAGAAGGACCACTTAAGCAAGGACCAATATCATATTACTAATATGGCTCACATTAATAGGAAAATTAGAAGCAACATAAACAACGCAGGCAAAATCCCCAGATTAAGAGTGTATATGGTGCATCTGAGCCAAAAATAATTTTAAAAAATAAAATAAAAAGAGAGCAAATGAAGAGTGCCATAAGAAGCTGAGAAGGCATACAGGAGACAAGATCATGAAAATCTTGAAATGAAGGACATTTCTTTATACTCCAGTAGCACCAGAAAGACATTTAAGGTGCTGAAAAATAAAGTGTAGCAAATATATTCATGTATTAACTCATTTATTTATTCCAAAGAAACTTGCTTCATGCCTATGTGCCCAGTGCTGGGGCTATGATAAAAATAAAAATACAAAATAAATACCTTTTTTTTTCTCATGAAAATTACAGTTTAGTGAGAACTGGAATAGTAAACCAATATACCGATGTAAATCCAAACTGATATTTTCTCTGAAGGAAAGAAATATTATTTCAAAAGCATCATAATATAGAATCTGACGCAGATTAAGAAGTTGGGGAATGCATCGTAGAGGAAAGAACCATGACGCTGAGATGTGGAGGATGTGAGGAGATACATGCGCTGTTACCACTTTCGTGCAGGGAGCATAGCACATGCAAGATGCTAAAAGAAGGTCAATGAGGCCCAATTGCAGAATGTAGGAGTTATTGTAATGTGAGACAAGGCTGCAGAAATACAAGAAAAATCATAATATGCCATATAAGTCAGGTATTTTATTTATAGCCTCAGAGTAATGGGAAGCCATTGAAAGATTTTAAGCTGTAAGATAATTGGATGGGAAAATGCGATGGCATGTACAGAAGAGATTGGAAGGAAACCAGGTTGGATAGAGACTATGATAGAGATATTATTACCAGTTTCAAGGCAGGAAATAATAGTAACATTATTCAAAATGGTAGCAGTGAATATGAACGAAGTGGACAAATTCTACCTATGTTTTGGACAATATTTGCCACTTTTATTTTTAATCATTCTCTGTTAGTCCATTCTTGCATTGCAATAAAGAAATACCTGAAACTGGGTAATTTATAAAGAAAAGAGGTTTCATGGGCTTACAGTTCTGCAGGCTGCACAGGAAGCACACAAGACACTGGCATCTGCGTGGCTTCTGGGGAGGCCTCAGGGAGCTTTCATTCATGGCAAAAGGCTAAGCAGGAGCAGGCGAGTCCAGGCAAGAGTGAGATCAAGAGAGCGCGAGGGGATGTGTACACACTTTTAAACAACCAGATCCCAGGAGAACTCACTCACTGTTGCAAAGACAGAACCAAGCCAGGAGGGATCTGCCCCCATTACCCAAACGCCTCCCACTAGGGACTACATTTCAACATGACATTTGGGCAGGACAAATATCCAAACTACTAGAACACTCCACTTCTGAGGAATTTTTAATAGCTCCTCCTCTACGAAAATTTTAATACAAAGGTATAAAGTGTATCTGATTAAGCAGTATGTGTATGACTGTTCTTTGTACATTAAAACAATTTTTAAAAATCCGCCTCCCAAAAAGTACCAATTGTAATCCTCTTAGGGCAGTACATAAATCATGGAGAATACATGCTTTAGGAGTGATAATTCAACAAGTCCTGGCAGTGGTTTGCGCATAGAAAGAAAAAAGAAAAGATTTTCAAACTTCCTAGCTTGCATAATTTAATGGTCTTACTATTTTTAGAAAAAGAACGCTAGACCGGACTAGGTTTAAAGGAGGGCAGGTAAGATAATTTTTGTTTCAGCACATAAAGTCTGAATTGTTTTTGAGAACTCCAAATAAAACTGTTGGTGGGAGACGTTTCCCTCTTGGTGTCTGGCACAAGCAGGGAGTGCAAGTGAAGTGAAGATGCCTTTGCAAATCATTGCATTTCTGAAGGCAACATCTTCCCACTTATAAAGTCTGGTAAGACCTAAGCAACCCTGCTGATACCAGTGGAATTGGAAATAGAATGGAGCAAGAATGAAAGAGAATATTTTGACTGGCAGACTCTGGTCACAGAGTCTGAATCAGGAAGAGAAACTCCTTGTGTATCCAGGAAGGCTTGGGAGTAGGGCCAGGTTTTGTGTTTCTTTTGTTTTTTAACTCTCTTGACTAAATCCAGGAGTTGATGGAAAGAATAGATCAAATACTAAAATCTTTCTGATGTCTTATTCTGGTAGTAAAGAAGTAAAGAGGTTGTAAAAAATTATATTAATGGTGTGGAAACAGTTGAAAAATAAAACGTCCTGGAGGGAGTTTGTTTTTTTCTTCAATTTTCATCTACAATAGAGAACAAGTTTAATTTGACTTTTTGGAATAGAAGAAGTTATCACGCAAACATTTAAAAGTGTAGTTAAATCTAAAAAATGAAACAGGAAAAAGAATCAAGCAAGCAAAGATTATATAAGACAAAAGATTATATAAGACAGAAAGAATTATTTTACTATGTTGTAATAAATATAGTAAAATAAATGATAAACACAAAAAAGACAAAAGAACTAAAACAATTTCACTTACAATATAAAATGAGAACATGCCAAATTCTCTAAAACTAAAAACAGTGACTTTCAAATTGTAATTTAAAAAAATACTGCCATATTTTCTATGGCTTAGTATGTACCTGTGTTTGCTTACCATCCATTAGGCTATTTTACAATTGTTGTACAACAGTAATGCAACTAAATAATTTAAGGAAACGTGCGATTGCTTTATAATCAATAAAAACAGTAATCCCTTAGGTTGTCTTCTGTGTACTTCATAGCTATTAGTTATTGTAAACAAGGCCCCAAATGTTCATCTAAAGTAGAAAGGATGTATAGGACTGTTGTTGAATGTTTTACAACCACTGGTACATGCAACAGGGTAAATATCACAGAGGTAATATTAAGTGAATAAAATCACAACAGGAGGGTAGTCTGTAATCAATGCACATACATATTAAAAAACAGACAAAAGTGATTCATAGTCATGGAAGCTAAGAAAGTGAATATTTGGATTAATGACAGGGAGGGGCAGAGAGAAATTATTTTCTTTTTGAAAAACAGCTTATCTCTATAATTTTCTTTCACAGCAAGACACAGAATTTTACCAGCTGTTGGAGATTACATATAATGCTGTTATAAGATTCTTATGCATAACTTCTGTTAAATGTATGTGTTTAGTTACTACGATTCAGACATAATTTTTAAAAGTTAAAAAATCACTCTTATACAAGTAAAAAATGAGCATGTCAATGATTTAATAACTAACTGATTAATGAGAGAACCAGAAATGTAATTTGATAATACAGGCTCGAAGAGCATTTTAAGAACAGAAATTTACAAACTAAGGAGAATCACCAGATAAGCAATAACTTATCTGCCATTGGTGAATAAGAAAATATTTGACAGTGAAAAGGTACAACAGAATTTTAAAGGCTGCTTTTTCTGTGAGTTCTTCCTTCTACATAGGAAACAAAGAGCATATTGAATCAGTGTGAAAGCTCCAACAGACTATCGGACTCCAGATGAAATATTATATATTGATTTTATTTGGTGATAAAAGCATAGGGAAAAATAAGCAATACAGGTGTCAGAATATATCTATTGATTACCACTTTTATTATAAATTAGGTACTTCCAGTGTGTAGCCATAAAATTCACATAGGAAGTATCTTCCAGCAATCTAGTCCCCTTTTCATTTTTATTTGATATGTTATTTTATTTTTAGCAACCCAAGACCATTTTTTCCAGCATTACTGAGGTATAATTGACAAATAAAAATTACACGTTTGAGGTGCATAACGTGATGTTTTGATATATGTATACGTTGTGAAATGATTGCCACAGTGAGCTAATTAATATGTTTATCATCTTACATAGCTGCCATTGTGGGGAGGGTGGTTGGGCAGTGAGGACACTTAAGATCTACTCTCTTAGCAAGTCCAAAGTATATAATACATTATTATTAACTATAGTCACCATGAAGGTTTGTACCTTTTGGCCAACATCTCCCCAAAATATAGTTATTTTTCACATTCAACCTTTATATTAGAGTTAAAATAGATTTTATAAACCACTATTGAAGTAATAGAGTGTTCTGAATTTAGAATCAGAGTAATCTGAATTTGAATATATACTTACCTTTAGTGGTGGGTTTCTTACTTTCATGTGTTTTCATGTTACTAATTAGTACCCTTTTGCTTTACCCTGAAGGTTTTTGTATATATCCCTCTTTTAAAATCCAGTTTAAATGGTAGCTAAGTCAGAATAATCATTAGATACAATAATATAATTCCTTCTTCAAATTCTCATATAAGAATTTTTGGTTTACCCAACCTTTTAAAGAAAATTATTTAAAGAATGTGGGCTAGTCTTTGACACTGATTTGGGTAATAATATTTATGGCTGCTCCAAAACTCTATTATGGGATTCTCATACTTCCAGAAAAGGCCAGGTCCTTACCAGCCTCCATGATAATCATCCATTATAGGGCTACATAGAAAATTTATACCTACCACGTTGAGGAAAAGGGGACTTAACTTTTTCCGGATTACCTTTCGATAGGGTTTTGTTACGGAAGACAACAAAAACTACTGAATTAACTTGTTTCTCTTTTCAGCAATGGAAACAGCATTGATCGTTATTTTATTTTTTAAATTCTTATTATTTTTATCAGTTTTAATCTGTATATGTGATGTGATATACTGTTACATTTATATAACAGTGATGTGATATACTGTTATATTGTTATAACAATGTATTAATATGTGTTATGTGATATACTGCTTTATTGCTCTATTTTTATTTATTTCAAATGAGACATTTGTTTAATGTTCTATAGGGCAAAAATCCTATAGTGTTTGGGAACATTCATACTTCTGTACTCAAGATGCAGGATATAGTTAATATTTTTATATGAATCACTGATTGTTTAAGAATTTGAAATGAGTGTATATTAACTTTGTAACTATATCATTTTAAAAGCATAGTAAACAAGCATTTAAAATGCTTTACAAAAAAAGAACATAAAGTTACTAGTTGCTTGATAAGTTCCTAGATAAGTGACCTCATAGGTTATTTGATGTGTAATGTGATATACTGTTAACAGTATAGTATTTCATATCACACACCAAGTAACTTATTCTGCACATAGCAGTACAGACACCTCTTCAAGATTCGGATTTCATTTACTTTATATATCAAAAGTGATATACTGTTAACAGTACATCACATCACACATTAAATAACTTATCAAGTCACTTATCTGTGATATTCTGTTATAATGGTATAACAGTATATCACATCACACATACACAACAGTATATCACATCACACATACAGACTAATCTTAAATTACATGATTCTGATTGCATCACTTAAGAAGACTCATTACTTTAGAAAAATTGCTAATTACAACATAATTGCCTATAAAATATATATCCTACCAAGGACATGAAGAAAGTATTAGTCAAATATCACCAACACCTAACAACTACATTCTACAATTTGGCTTAAACATGACTGTCTTACTTTCTTTTAAAAATCTCATACATTGTTATTACTGTAGTCATGATGTTGTACAATACATACCTTGAACTTATTTCTTCTTTCTAACTGAAATTTTGTACTCCTTGACCAACATCTCCCCAAACCCCCTCACCCCTCCCAACTCCTGGTAACTAACATTCTAAATTTTTATGAGTTCCCATTTTTCGGATTCCACGTATAAGTGAGATCATGCAGCATGTGTCTTTCTGTGCCTAGTATATTTCATTTAATGTAACATATCCAAATTCTTCCATGTTATCACAAATGATAGGGCTTTATTCCTTAAGGATAGACAGTAGTTTATTGTGTATATGTACCATATGTTATTTATTTACTCATTTGTTGATGGACACTTAGCTTGATTCCATTTTATGGCTGCTGTGAAAAAAAAGCTGCAGGAAGTTTTATTCTGCACCTAGCAGTGCAGACACCTCTTTAAGATTCAGATTGCATTTACTTTATATATATGTATATATGTACCTAGTAAGAGATTGTTGGATTGACCATTATTTTTAATTTTATAAATGTTACCTATATTGGATACCTTTTCTGGTCCAACTATATTCTAGAAAAACAGACAAAAAAATTGAAAACCAAAAATGCTATTTGAGTAGTCTGTATAACTGAATATATATATGTAATATATATAGCATTTGAGCATATATATATACACACACACACACACATATTTATTTTCAAGTGAGTTGTATTTATTCATTGTACAACTCCTAAATAAGGAAGGATTTTGAGTTGGTCTCACTTCAGTAAAAGAAGTATATATATATATTCAGTTATACAGACTACTCAAATAGCATTTTAGCATATATATATGCTCACACACACACACACAGACATATATTTATTTTCAAATGAGTTGTATTTATTCATTGTACAACTCCTAAATGAGGAAGGATTTTGAGTTGGTCTCACTTTAGTAAAAGGCTCACTTATCTGGATGTTTATCTGAAATGTGGCCAAGTGTCTGAAGAGTTGGACAAGATAAAAACCGCAGGAACACACATTTATTGTTGAATATGGATAAGTTTCCATCTGATTGTAATAATGAATAGAAATCAGATCTTTTGCTACCATGTACTCTGCTCAGTAGTAATCACAGTAGTTTGCACGTGTACAATGATGAACAGTGTTGTAGTTGTTGGCATTATTCTGACTTGGATATTGCTGTGTATTGACTGTCACATTGTATAAGAGGACTAGTTTCTATGTATAGTGTGCAGCATAATGTTTGAGCCTAAGCTGATTTTAAAAAGCACCAATATGTTTCTAGCATTCAAGAAACCTTTAGGATTTTTTTGGAGTATGTAAGACATATGAGAAAATAAATAAATTTACTTTCTTAGAAAAATAAGCACCTCCTATATAAACAAACACAGACCTTTAGAGCAGTATAAATTGTTTGTGAAAATCATTTTAATTTCAGCAAACACACAGAAAGGATTAACTTATTATCAGATTTGTTAGTTGCTACTGTGAATGTCTTTTCTCTTTTAATCTACACCAAGAACCCCGGGCTCAAATGCTCATTAGTATACAATATTTGGGAGTTTTTATTTTTGATCAAATCTTTAAAAGCAAGAAGTGTTTAGAAGGCACAAAAAGCACAAACTGTAAACAAAGAAAACAAAAATAATGACAATAGCCTTAATCAAAATTAAAGATTTCTTCTCTTTGTAACATGCTGTTAAAAATGAAAAGACAATCCACAGACTGGGATAAACTATTTTCAATACATCTCCAATATATTTGACAATGCACTTGTATCTATAATACATAAAGAGCCCTTAAAATTCAATAAGAAGACAAATCAAGTTTTTTTTAGTGAACAAAAGATTGTAGAAGACAGTTCACAAAGATAACAAATAAGAAACAAGCCCCTGAAAATAAGTTCAACAATATTATCCTTCTGATAAATGAAAATATCCTAAATGAGATAATACCACAAACCTATTAAGATAAAGTTAAAAAGATTGACAATACCACTTGTAAGTAAGGCTGTAAACAACTAGATTTCTTATACATTGCTAGTGAGAATGTGAAATACATGTGAGTAAGAATGGATACAACTTGATTTCTCATACATTGCTAATGAGAATGTAAAATGGTGTAATCACTGACATGGTATGGTTCTGTGTCCCCACTCAAATCTCAAGGGAGAGACCTGGTGGGGAGTGATTGGATCATGAACACAGTTTCTCCCATGCTGTTCTCATGATAGTGATTGAGTTATCATGAGATCTGACGGTTTTATAAGGAGTTCTTCCCCCTTCACTCATTCTCTGTCCTGCCACCATATAAGACATGCCTGCAACCTCTTCCCCCATGATTTTAAGTTTCCTGAGGCCTCCCTAACCATGCAGAACCGTGAGTCAATTAATCCTCTTTTCTTTATAAATTACCCAGTTCAGGCAGCTCTTTATAGCAGTGTAAAAACAGACTAATATAGAGAAATTTGTACCAGGAGTGGGGAATCACTATAAAGATGCTTGAAAATGTGCAAGCAGCTTTGGAACTGGGTAACAGGCAGAGGTTGGAACAGTTTGAGGAAACTAGGAACTGGAGCAAAGGTTGCTTTTGCTATGCTTTAGCAAAAACACTTGCAACATTTTGCTCCTGTCCTAGAGATCTGTGGAACTTCAAAATTGAGAAAAATGATCTGAAATTGGAACTTATATTTAAAAGGGAAGTAAAGCACAAAAGTTTAAAAAAATTGCAGCCTGACGATGTGGTAGTAAAGAAAAAGTCATTTTTCTGTGGAGAAAGTCAAGCTGGCTGGAGAAATTTGCATAAGTAATGAGGAGTTGAATGTTAATAGCCCAGACAATGGGGAAAATGTCTCCAGGGTATGTAAGAGATCTTCACAGCAGCCCCTCACATCACAGGCCTGGAGGCCAAGGAGGGAAAATCGTTTTTGTGGGCCAGGCCCAGGGCCTACAACTTTGTGCAGTCTCCCAACTTGGTGTCCTGTGTCCCAGCCATTCCAGCTCTAGTCATGGCTAAAAGGGGACAAGGTACAGCTTTAGCCATTGCTTTAGAAAGTTCTATCCCTAAGGCTTGGTGGTTTTCATGTGGTGTTGGGCCTGCGGGTACACAGAACTCAAGAACTGAAGTTGGGAAACCTCCACTTAGATTTCAGAGAATGTATGGAAATGCCTTTATGTCCAGGCAGAAGTCTGCTGCAGGGGCAGAGCCCTAATGGAGAACCTCTGCTAGGGCAGTGCAAAAGTGAAATGTGAGATTAGAACCCCTACACAGAGGCCCCACTGGGGCATTCCTAATGGATCTGTGAGAAAAGGCCCATCATCCTCCAGACCCCAGAATGATAGATCCACTAACAACTTGCACCATGTGCCTTGAAAAGCTGCAGACATTAATGTTAGCCATGAAAGCAGCTGCAGGAGTGTAACTTGCAAAGCCACTGGGGCACAACTGCCCAAGGAAGTGGGAGCCCACTCCTTGCATCAGCCTACTCTGGATGTGAAACATGGATTCAAAGTACATTATTTCAAGCTTTAAGACTTAACAACAACCCCACAGGATTTCTGACTTGCATGGAGCCTGTAGCCCTTTGTTTTGGCCAATTTCTCCCATTTGGAATGAGAATATTTATCCAATGCCTATACTCTTTTGGAGATAACTAACTTGTTTTGTATTTGTATTTTGGAAGTAACTAGCATTTTTCTTATTTTACAGGCTTATAGGCAGAAGGAACTTGCCTTGTCTCAGAAAAGGCTTTGGACTTGGACTTTTAAGTTAATGCTGAAATTAGTTAAGACTTTCATGAGGCCTCCCCAGCCATGCAGAACTGTCATTCAATTAACCCTCTTTTCTCTATAAATTACCCAGTCTCAGAAGTTCTTTATAGCAGTGTGAAAACGGACAAATACAACCACTTTGGAGAAAGAATTTTATAGTATTTTATAAAGTTAACTATGCAGGTATATGAAACACCTAATTCAATTCTAGCTAATAAAACACTTCTAGTAGGTATACATAAGAATTAGGTGGGAAAGGGGGTTAAAGAATGGTTGATTCATGAGTACAAATATACAGTTTGATAGAATAAATAAGACAGTGTTTGATAGATCAGTGACTATCACTTATAATTATTTTATATATCAAGGTTTCTTGTAGAGAATAATGCAAATGTGCCTAAAGAAAAGACAAATATTGAAGGCAATGGATGTAACCCAATTACACTGATTTGATGTTTATCAAATGTAATAAGTTTACATAAGTTAATTTATTACATGTATCCTGAAAATATGTACATCTATTCTTAATCAATAAAAAAATAAAAATTTAAAAAATAGTTGCAAGGAGCTCAGTCAGCTGGAGCATGGCTTTGTTTTGTAATGAGGATGTAATAATGAAATAAGGATAATGAGATAAATTGAGAACTTTGGGATAGATCAATATAAGAGAACCACCATTTTGTTCAAAAGCTATTGTATGTATTTTTATATACATTTTTAGAGTATACTTTTTTACAAAGACCACTGGGATTTATTTTATATATTGGAATAAACAAAAGTAGTTCTGTTCTCAAATATGTAATTTGTTTAGGATGTGTTTTAGGTTGCTTAACTCTTTGGTATGAGTTTGCTCTTGTGTAAAATAGGTATTTTAACATACTTCTTATCTTATAGAGTAATTCTAAAGGTAAAATAACATAGTGGATATGTAAGTGGCTTGAAAATTATAAAACATTGATTAAATGCAAACTATTGTATTCAAACAACTATTAATTTCATCAATTTCATTTATATTATTATGAATATTAAAATGTTCACAATAATTAAACTGAACTGTGGTCATTTGCCATTATAATTATTAGGTAATAAACATCACAATGAATAAATAGCTCAATCTGTAGAAATAAAAAAGGAAGAGATATTACTTATATAATTTTCAAAATGTTTGCTTTGGCTTTATTCCAGTCACCCTGGAAAATAATTCTCTGTAGGGTAAAGTCACAAAAATTATGGAAAATCTGCTTTTTTAAAGTGCTTCAGGATTCTTTTTCTTTAAACTCTTTAAACCCTAACACTTATTTTATAAATACTCCCTTGGTCACAAGAGGTAATAATTACTGCAATAATAGTTTTAAGTTCCATAATATATACCATATGAGAAAACAGGATGTATCAAAAACAAAACCTTCTCAAGAGGTGAATGCTAGATCACGCTTTTGAAATCATGCTTCAATATTTATCCATATGCTTTAGAGAAAAATTTGGCACATTCATTAAAATCACTGGGATAGAGTCACCTAATTTCAGAATATGCTGAACTAGGCATTGTAGTTTACCAATTATATTAAATTATAATTAGTAAAAGTAACAATGCTTTAAAGTTTGGGCAAAATCCAAAGACTCACAAATGTTGGAATAACAAAACTGGAGATTGAACATGAAAATGCTCCTCAAATTCTAACAACTGAATTATGAATTACGTGTTCAGATTTTATTCAAATGGAAACTCTTCAGCTGCTGTCATGGAAACTCTTCAGCTGCTGTCAGATACTGATTTTAGTAAATAAAGTGTCAAACTAAAGAGTTTTGAAAGACTTGGGACACAGTTATCATCTTACTATAAACTCAGCTGACTAAGACATTAATTTATAGGTAATAAATATATGTAGCATAAAATCCTTCTTTAACACCTAACACATTATGTCCTGTAACTATCTATTTAAATGTCCATTTATTCTTGTACAACTATGCACTCCAAAGAAAGGACTGGTGTTCTATTCATCTTTGTATCTCTGTTTCCAGAAAATGTTTAATAACTGCCATGATCCCAAGTGCAAATAATGTAAATCAAGAGCCATTTCTAAGCTTGAGGGTTTGGTGCTGAACACTGTACACATATTACCTAATTGTATCTTCGCATAAGTACTATAAAATATTTAATGGTCTTTCTAATTATTTATAATGATAACAGGTAAGTATCAATATTATATATTCACTTCAGATTAAACTGTAATAATATATTTAACATCCATATTTTAAAACTCAGTATAATAAGCACTGTGGAAAAACAGTTGCATTTTAATAGGTAATATTAAAATAGCAAAAAACAATTACTTTTGCACCAACTTAATAAATGATTCTGAGAAAATTAACTAAATGAAATATTTCAGAAAGTAGACAAAAGACATGAGAAAGATCAAATTCTAAAGGATAATACAAAAGGCAAAGGAATGCAATCAATTCTAAGAAATGTGGCTGGGTGTGGTGGCTCATGCCTGTAATCTGAGCACTTTCAGAGGCTGAGATGGGAAGATCACTTGCCAGGGTTTGAGACCAGCCTGAGCAATCTAGTGAAACTCTTTCTTTACCAAAAAAAAAAAACTAAAAATTAGCCAAGTGTAGTGATGTGTACCTGTAGTCCCAGCTACACAGGAGGCTGAAGCAAGTGGATTGATTTGGCCTGCAGTGAGCTGATTGTGCCACTGTACTCCAGCCTGGGCAACACAGTGAGGCCCTGTCTAAAATTAAGTTAAATTAAAATATATAAAATAAAATAAAATCATAAATTACTACTGCAAGAAAAACAATCAGATCTGTATTTGTGTTGTAATATTAATAAGAATAAACTTCTTGTATTTGTTTTCAGTTGCTCCTATAATAAATTATGATAAATCTACAGTGAGTTAAAAAAATAAATCAACAAAAAGCCCACATTATTATCTAACAATTCTGAAGGAGACCAAAGCACAAATAGTTCTCACAGAGCTAAAATCAAGATGATGGCCCGTCTGCATTCTCTCTGAAGACTGTAGAGGACAAGATGTTCCTTAATTTTTCCAGCTTCTAGAGGCTGCCCACATCTTAATTCGTGATCACATTCCTCTAACCTCAGTTTCTATCACCACATATCCTTCTTGACTTTGTTTTAGGGGGACCCTTGTGATTACACTGGGGCTACCCAGATATGCCAGGATAATCTCAACATCTCAAGATTCCTAACTTGATCACATCTGCAAATTTCCTGTTCCCATAACATAGTCACAGATTTCTGGGAGTAGGATGTGGACATCATTGGCAAGGAGGAGAAATTATTCTGCCTACCAAATATTTATGTAACCATTAAGATTTGGGGTTCTATTTACTGTTACAGCATAGTCCACCTATTGTGATTAACAAACTAATCAAGTTTTATCCACCAAAATGTCAAAATGAAAACCTTTGTAGATATGGAATAGCTCAAATAGGCTACGGTTATTCCCCCTCTTAAAAATATACAGCTAAAGACATATCATTTTATTTGAAAAATAAAGAAAAAATTCCAACTCAGTACTTTAGCCATGGTTTAAATGGACTTATCAGTCATGGACCTCAAATTTAAGAATTTGCATGCAATAACTCAGCCAGTTAAATTACTGCTTTTGTTTCAGTCACCAAACCAGGAGTATACTTGCTAGAATACATTCCTCTGTTCATAATTTATCCTGACTTTCTTGTTTTAACAAGTATGAAAAAAAACAAACAGCTGGTGTGTTCTAGATTCAGAACTGCTAATTCTAATTTGGCCTTTCAAATGGTTGACAAAACATTCTTCTTGAATAATTTCTAAAATTAAAATTACCATTCTTTTTCCTCTCAGTGTTTCATGAGGTAACATGACTATCTACTTTGTCAATGAACCTAGAGGTGATATTCAGCATGTTCAAATCCTATGGTAAATCTCCTGTGTCACTGAGTTATGATCATTGTCAAAATACTAAAACCTATGGCAGCTATCATATGCTCTTTTATTATTTCTTTCCACATATTTGCTTCTGTTACCATATCAGTCAGAGCATGTTAACTACTTTAGCAAACAACTCCAATTCTTACTGGCTTCAGACAATTTAGCTTTACTGCTAGTTCATGTCATGGTCTGAAGCAGACTGGCACTGTGGGAGTGTGCACCAGTGTGCTCAGCCAGCCATAACAGGTACCACAGACTGTGGAGCTTAAACAATAGGACATTATTTTCTACAGTTCTGGGGGGTTAGAAATTCAAGACCAGGATTCTAGTCAATTTGATTTCTAATGAGGGTTCTCTACATGGCTTACAGACAGCTGCCTTCTCACTACTTGATGTGTCCTCAATGGTGGAGAGAAAGAGAGAGAGATCTCTTTTTTCCTTATCTTTTGTTACTCTAATTATTAATCTTTGTGGTTATATAGTAGGTGTATAAATTTACATTGTACATGAGATGTTTCAATACAAGCCTGCAAAGTGAAATAAGCACATTATGAAGATTGGGATATCCATTCCCTCAAGCATTTATCTTTTGAGTTATAAAAAATCCAATTACATTCTTTATTTTAAAATATATAATCAAGTTATTATTGGCTATAATCAGCCTATTGTGATATCAAATAGTAGGTCTTATTCATTCTTTCATTTTTTGTACCCATTAACCATCCTCACCTCCCCTAAATCTCCCACTACCTTTCCCAGCCTCTGGTAACCATCCTTCTACTCTCTGTGTTCATGAGTTCAATTGTTTTGACTTTTAGATGCCACAAGTAAGTGAGAACGTGTGATTTTTATCTTTCTGTACCTGGCTTATTTTACTAAACATAATGATCTTCAGTTCTGCCCATGTTGTTGCAAATGAAAGGATCTCATTCTTTTTTTATGGCTGAATAGTGCTCCATTGTGTATAAGTACCACATTTTCTTTATTTATTCATCCATTGATAGACACTTAGGTTGCTTCTAAATCTTAGCTATTGTAAACAGTGCTGCAACAAGCATAGGAATACAGATTCTCTTTGATATGTTGGCTTCCTTTCTTTTGGTATATACCCCATATTATCCAGCAGTGGTGTTACTGGATCATATGGGTGCTCAATTTTGTTTTTCTGAGGAATCTCTAAACAGTGCTCCATAGTGCCTGTACTAATTTACATGACTACCAACAGTGTACAAGGATTCCCTTTTCTCCACATTCTCACTTATCAGCATTTCTTATTGCCTGTCTTTTGGAGATAGGCCATTGTAACTGGGGTGAGAGTATACGTGATTTATAGGGTACAGCCTCCCTCCCAGCTGCTTTCGTGGACTGGAATTGAGTGTCTGCAGCTTCTCCAGGTGCATAGTGCAAGCTGTAGGTGGATCTTTCATTCTGGGATCTGGAAGATGGTGGCCCTCTTTTCACAGCTCCACTAGGTGATGCCCCAGCAGGGACTGTGTGTGTGGACTGCAATCCCCACATTTCCTTTCTGCATTGCCGCAGCAGAAGTTCTCCATGAGAGCCCCGTCCTTGAAGTAAACTTCTGCCTGTGCATCCAGGTGTTTTCATACATCTTCTGAAATCTAGGCAGAGGTTCCCAAACCCCAATTCTTGATTTCTATGCACCCACAGGCTCAACACCATGTGAAAGCTGCCAAGGCTTGCACCCTCTGAAGCCATAGCCTGAGCTCTACACTGGCCCCTTTTAGCCATGCCTGGAGCAGCTAGGATGCAGGGCACCAAGTCCCTAGACTGCACACAGCACAAGGACCCTGGGCTCTGCACTGGCCCCTTTTAGCCATGCCTGGAGCAGCTAGGATGCAGGGCACCAAGTCCCTAGACTGCACACAGCACAAGGACCCTGGGCTCTGCCCACAAAACCATTTTTTTTTTCTTCCTAGACCTCTGGGTCTGTGATGGGAGAGGCTGCCACAAAAGTCTCTGACATGCCCTGGGGAGATTTTCTCCATTGTCTTGGGGATTAACATCAGGCTCTTCGTTGCTTATGCAAATATTTGCAGCTGGCTTGAATTTCTCTTCAGAAAATGAAATTTTCTTTTCTAGTGCATTGTCAGGCTGCAAAATTTCTGAACTTTTATGCTCTGATTTCCTTTTAAAATTGAATGCCTTTAATAGCATCCAAGTCACCTCTTGAAAGCTTTGCTTCTTAGAAATTTCTTCTGCCAGATACCGTAAATTATCTCTCTCCAGTTCAAATTTTCAAAATCTCTAGGATGGGGCAAAAGGCTGCCAGTCTTTGCTAAAAAATAACAAGAATCACCTTTGCTTCAGTTCCCAACAAGTTTCTCATCTCCATCTGAGACCATCTCAGCCTGGACCTTATTGTCCATATCACAATTAGGCTTTTAGTCAAAGCCATTCGACAAGTCTCTAGGAAGTTTAAACTTTCCCACATCTTCCTGTCTTCTTTTGAGCCATCCAATCTGTTCCAACCTCTGCCTCTTACCCAGTTCCAAAGTCACTTCTACATTTTCCGGTATCCTTTCAGCAATGTTCCACTCTACTCGTACTAGTTAATGTATTAGTCCGTTTTCATGCTGCTGATAAAGACATACCTGAGACTGGGAAGGAAAAGAGGTCTAATTGGACTTAGAGTTTTGCATGGCTGGAGAGGCCTCAGAATCATGGCAGGAGGTGAAAGATACTTCTTACATGCAGAAACCCCTGATAAAACATCAGCTCTCATGAGACTTATTCACCACCGTGAGAACAGCATAAAAGATACCACCACATGATTCAAATCATTTCCCACTGGGTCCCTCCCACAACACATGAAAATGATGGGAGGACAATTCAAGATGAGATTTGAGTGGGAACACAGAACTGAACCATATGACAAGCCAAATCCAACGTTACGTGAAAACGTAATACACATCAGTCTAGGGGATGTTCTTTCTAGAGATGCAACGATGGTTCAACATACAAAAATCAGTAAATGTGATTCACCACATGAACAGAATTTAAAACAAAAACCACATAATCGTCTCAATGATGCAGAAAACAAATTCAATAAAATCCAATATCCCTTTAGATATAAACACTCACCACCTAGAAATCAGTGGAACATACCTTGAAATAATAAGAAGCAGTTTCACATTAGTTTGATGACTTATCCGAATTCACCCAGTTAAATTTTGGTGAGCTGTGGAGGATGGAGGATGACTGAACTGCCTTCTCTCAGATCTACGTTGTGCCTGTCTTTAGCTTAACTGCATTTTTCAGGAACTTACTTTGTTTTGAAAGCCCCTGACCTATAGTTTTCATGCTGGATATCAAATAGAAGACTGGATGCAATGATTGGAATTCTAGAGGCAGGAGACAGGGCATTTCCCTCTCTCTCTGCTTCCTGTCATGTCTCTGGTTGTGGCTGCTTCCCCTGTGCCTCTACCTCTTTTCTCCAGCCCATCCTTCCTATTTACAGCAGCCGGAAGTCAGCCATGATTTCTGGACTCTGATGATAACAACACCTGCTCTTACTACCCTTTAGGTGTGATGATAACAGCTTTCTTGTTGCTAATTTTGGGGTGGCCCCACTCTCAAGTGTTTTACCCAATTCCTATATCAAATAACCTCAGTTCGAATGACCTAAAGTGGTTTTATTTTTCTGCCTAGGTCTTAATTGCTATTTGAAAATATACTAATAAGCTTTCCATAAGTCAAATTATTAATCCCAACCCAATGTTTCTATTTCATGATACAGTGTTTATCCATCATTTGCTTAGAAAGCTATATTTTACTGTCCTTTATTCCTTCTGTATTACTGATGTATACCTTATGGGCTTACAAAGATTGGGTTGTATTTGAGTTTCTAAAGGTGTTTTTCATCACATCCCTTTGATTATAATAAAAGTTAATGTGATAAACAAAATGGCCAATGTAGTGGTTAAGATAAAGGAGTGTATATAATTCCTCTCTGCCTCTCAAAAGCTGGAGGAACTTGAGTTACTTTGTCTCTCAGCTTCATATTAGCAAGAATAATAGTTCATTTGACTGAGAATTACCATGAAGAATGAATGAATGATGTATTCCCTGTTACACAGCACTAATAAAAAAGTAGAAAATTTTAAAGTATTATTTGAGAATTTGAAGAAAACATAAGGATTGTTGTGATTGACATAACTGTGAATTTAGAACTCTTTATTTTGAATGGTGAGAAATTAAATCATTAATTAATGTATATGTGTGCATGTATGTAGTGTGTGTATATATGGCTGCAAAAAATATATATGTAAACATATACCATTATATAATGAAATTCAAATACAATTTCTAAAATCTTTCCATTTGAAACTTCCAGAACTTAAGAAAAAATAATATGCATCTAGAGTTTTAATGCCTTAAAAAGTGCATTTCTTGATTAAAACAAAATTAATATCAAAGTGTTTGCAAAAAAAAGCATTTTATGAATGCACAATGTATTACTGACGAACAGGGAAATCGTTTAAGTAAAAAAGGATTTTACGACCTTAGATTTATTTTAAGAAAATGCGAGGAACTTCAGCTATGCAGAAAAGTCTGGGAAATATAATAATTCAGACAATCTCTTTATGTAACTTTTTCTAGATCAGTCAAATTAATGCATAATGATGATGATTTGGTTATCTCTAAGGTACTGCTTCTTTTATCTGCTCCAGTGTTGTGTCATTGAAGACCCTTTGACAATCATTTGCAGAAAGTCCTTTAAAAAAATACTGAAAATGGCACTTGAGAAAAGATGTCTTTTGTCTAAGGCTGGAGAGAAAGAAAAGTTTGAGAACATGACAGCATAAAACAGAGGCTTAGGGACAATCTACAGATGAAATCAGCCAGAAGAAAATTCTATTCTTCCTGCATCAAATACAAAAGAAAGTAAAAGTGATGAATCCAAGGATCTACACAACTATGAAAAATCATAGTAATTGCAGAAACTATCCCTAAAAGCAAACTTGAAAGCAACTTCAAGTTCTGAATGACAAAATTTAGCAGTCGATTGGGACACAGAATTAATAAAAGATTTATATTATGCAAGCTACAGCTGACGTCCACATTGTAGAAACAAGCACTCTCTTCTGACTCGTTCCAAGTATACATTATTTTTAAATCCTGTTTCAAAATTTAGCCAAAATGGAACTCGAGAGAGCATTATGTAAATCTCACTTCTTGTTTCAATTCTCTCAAAAGTCCCTAGGTCCCATATTAGTAAAGGTGACATATGTGGAATAAGGTTTATAATGTATATTAAACAGAAACTTCACGTTAACAATAGTCATCCTTGATTTGCCACTTTATAATGTACCTACTATGTTGATGCAGGGTTATAATGTAAATAATCCCCCAAACTCCAAGGAGTACGAGTCTTTGTGTGGAATTCAACATGTTAATATTTCCTTTCTAACCAAATTAACTCCACATGTTTTGTGCTGCAACTAATCTTTTTCCTGTGGAATTAGGCATGGTCTGACTCATTATTTATTTTTTGAACATGACAATTTACTCCAGAGTAGTCCTCATTTCACATAGCCTCAGGCTCCTAGGCCATTTGTGTGCACCCAGAATCATTGCTCATCTTTGTAGTTAAGATGTGGATTCTGGAAGGAAATCACAAGAGCATCGGTGTCCAGGCTAAGGCAACCTGACCAGCCATTCCATCAATGGCAGGCTTTAGATAGTATGTATCTGGGGAGAAATAATTTCTAAGGTGTATACAGAAACTTAGGACTGATAAAGTACTCCCAAAAGTTCCTAAAAATGAGTAAGATTTATATTAATTGAGAATGTCCTAAATGTCAGACTTTTATCCTTACTTATGATATTGGTAATCCTAACAATGATAAGGTGGAAAATATAACCCATTTTCAACATGAAGAGACAGTCATACAGCTAATCAGCTGCAGAGCAGAGATTCAAAACCAGCTTATTTGACGTCAAAGCCAATGCTTTGAAATGAAGCATTTCTATTATTTCTTTTCAAAGTAGCCTGTGGCAGAGACAAGTAGAGATCACTATGACCCTTCAGGGTTATAAACCAAAGCTCAGCAAAGTGAATTGACTTATTAAGACCTCAGAGCTTAGAGACAGAGTCTGATCCACAACCTGACTCTAAGGAGTCTCTGTGCTATTCTTATTTATTTTTTCCACCATTAAATTTACTTAGATAATTTAGCTGAAGGCCCATCTTAGGCCACGATAAGTGTTGTTAGGTACAGAGGAAGGACAGTGGAAGGGAGAGAGAAAGAAGAGATGAAATATGAATTTTGAAGTGAAGAATTTATATACTATTTGTTTTGAATCCATAACACCATAACATTCATAATAGCACGGTGTCCTGAACATAGTGACAATAGGTATTTAATATTTAATGACTATCTGTTAGGTGGATAAAAATAAGAACCATTTTGGTTTTTTTTACTTGTTTTTATACTAAAGACTTCATTTTTTATTATGATTGTCTGAGTATCTGTATACATTGGTTTAGTTCTGTCCCATCTTTAAGTTCAGCTGTGTTACAGTGAATTTCTTTCATCTTTCTGGACTTGATATTTCTCATGAATATAATATAGAAGTTAGATTAAGTTTAAAATGCTTTCAAACTAAGGTGTATCTGACATAGACAATCTTTTACAAAAAATGTTTCATTGTAGGATGACGATCTGGTAGTAAAAATTCCAGCCATATGCAGATATTGATTGTATTATATGTGATCTCAAAGGTTTCCAGCAACTTGGTACAAGATAGCAATAAAACTTCTGATATTCTCAATATTTGCTAAGCACGTATTTACTTTATCATTTATTCTTTCTTTCAGCAAGCAATTATTGAAAGACCTCTATGTCAAAGTGCTGGATTGGAAGAATTTCAAAACAATAATGACTGGTATTCTGAGTTACACATGAGATGCCAGAGAAGGGAAAAAGATGTGTTTAATTTCTCAATCAACAGGGAAAGTTAACATTTGGACTTGAAGAGAGAGTAGGTATTCCCTGGCAGCAGGTAGCAAGAACTGCCCAGCCAAAAGAGCAGCGTGTCATGATAGCTTTGGGGGGTGCCAAATTTCTTGGTACAGTCACTGCAAAGGGGATTAATGAGAGTGGAGTAGATAATGCCGAGCAGGTAGGCAGGGGCCATTCTCAGTTTTACTATTATATTGTGGGTTGTAGGCAATACTTAAGAACTATTTGAAGATGAGTGACATAATTATATTTACATTTTGAAAAATCAATATGGCAGTCAGTGGAGGGATGAGGAATGGCAAAGTGGAAAGGAACCCAGTTATTGAGATAGATAAGGTGGGAAAAATGAAGGTCTCAACTGAGATGATCTCTTAGGGGTAAGATACTGCGTGAGACTTTTGCCATACTCAACACGATTCAAGCTTTCTCTCAGGTGACATACCAAAGAAGAGCCTGGGTGTGCTTTACATGAAAATAAATTTTCTGAAACAAAAGAAAATGTGAGAAAACTCAATGTGTGAGTAAATAACAACTAATCCAAGTAATTAAACGAAAACTTTGAGAAAATATCACGATGCTATCTTCTGGATGACAAGAAGAATGTGGTTGCAGATATCTTAAGTCAGAGTGAAAAGTAAGGAATCCTGGATTGGCAAGGAACAAACACAGGGAATACACTTCTCTGAAAATAGACAGGCAGTGTTCCTTATTTGCTGGTCCTTTAGTTACCACTTGATTTAGAAGGAACCAAATAGATGTTTTGCATACTCCAACAGATATTTTTAATGTAAATAGATTTTTCTTCATATTAGGGAATGTGTTTGGATTTGAAATTCAAAATTTGTTGTTTTCAAATTTGTGCCTCAACCATCATCCATCTGGTTCTCCTCCTCACACACACCACACACCCATGTCTGTTTCTCTCTTTAATGTTTTTATTTCATTGTTTTTTTGCCCAATGGATCAGAACCTTTAGAACCATACATAAATAAAAGATCTAGAGCCTGCCTTAACCCTGGTTTTGCCCACCTCCTATAATGCCCTCATGGTTGTTCCAGAAGCTGCTATTAGTAGACTCCTCCTCGCAATCCATTGTAATTTCTCTGCTATGAGAACCTTACGAGCATTCATATCTTTGCTCTGGATCAGAATAAACATGTTGATAAACATTTGAATGTTTCAAAAATGTAATTTTATCAGAAATACAAAAAAAATAGGTAAGTAAAAGAAAGGCAGAGAAATAAGACACAAGAAATGATTGTGTCTATCATGAAGAAGTACTTATCTCTGTCAGGAGAAAAACACACCATTCCCATACTTTATTTTGCCCACAAGCTGAACATGTCTGTAAATGTGTATTTGACACACTTAGTTTGACTACATATAAAAAGAATTAGTTTTCTAAGTACAAAGTAGAAATAATGATTTCTTTAAGCTGAGTATAAATTAGAAAAAATAATACTCAACAGTGTTGTGGTGAATCATTAATATTTTATGACAGTTCTAATATTATACTAGTTCTAGTTTTATGAAGTTTAGACACAGAAAAACCTAATGCATATTTTGCATGTTTATATAACATCTTTTCAAAGTATTTAATCAATATTTTTATTCTAGTTAACTTTTCTCCCACTTTCTTCAGAATCAAAATTCTTTCCTTTAACTTTTAGTTCAAGTTCATGGGTACATGTGTAGGTTGGTGATATATGTAAACTTGTTTATATGTAAACTTGTGTCATGGGTGTTTGCTGTACAGATTATTTCACCTGTTGATACTAAGCCTAATACTAAACAGTTATTTTTCTTGATTCTCTCTCCCTCCTTGTACCCTTCACCTTTAAGGAGGAAATATAAAATTCAGAATAAACATTAATTTTTTTAATTGTACTTTAGGTTCTGGGGTACATGTGCAGGTCATGCAGGATTGTTGCAGAGGTATACACATTGCAATGTGGTTTGCTGTCTCCATCTCCTCGTCGCCTACATCTGGCATTTCTCCCCATTTTATCCCTCCCCGACCTCCCCACCCCCCCCCCCGCTGTCCCTCCCTTGGCCCCCTCAACAGACCCCAGTGTGTGATGCTCCCCTCCCTGTGCCCATGTGTTCTCATTGTTCATCACCCACCTATGAGTGAGAACATGCGGTGTTTGATTTTCTGTTCTTGTGTCAGCTTGCTGAAAATTATGGTTTCCAGATTCATCCATGTCCTTAATTTTTTAAAAAAGAGGAAGTTATAAAGAGCAGAGAAGCAAGTAAACCACCCCTCCCCGCCTACGTTGCCTGCAGTTATAGCTAACGCAGACTCAGAGGAGCTAGCATCCTCCTTCTGAGACAAGGTACCCAAGCATATCTTTGTACTCGCAGCTCGCAAGCATATTTCTGTAAAAAAAAAAACAAAAAACTGTTCTCTTTCCCAACTGCCAGTCGTGGGAGCAAGATACCACATAGAAAGTGTATGAATTATCAAGGTTGTATACGTATCACAAGTCGATGACACTAACTGTCTTTGTTTAAACCTGTTTTTTATTCCTGCCTTGCCTTTCTGTGCCAAAACTTACATAAGCAAGGAATTTCCTTTGTGTGGGGTTGGTGGTCATTACAGGCAGTAAGGCCACCATCAGCCAGAGCGCCAATAAAGAAATTTTCTTGTGTCTCTTGGTCTCTCTGTTCTCAGCTTGAATTCCCACAACACCCTCTGATAGGTCCCAGTGTGGGCTGCTCCCATAAACGATAAGAACACACGAACAGTGTGTGTCCATGTGTTTTTATCATTTAGCTCCCACTTCTAAATGAGAACATGTGGTATTTGGTTTTCTGTTCCTGCATTAGTTTGCTGAGGACAATGACCTCCAGCTCCAGCTATGTCCCTGCAAAGGACATCATCTCATTATATTTATGGCTACATAGTATTCCATGGTATATATGTAGCACATTTTTTAAATTTAGTCTATCACTTATGGATATTTAGGTTGATTTGAATCAAAACTCAACTAATGTTACTCATTTCTCTCTTTGAGGTTAATATTTCAGAAGGTTTTGGCCAACTTTCTTTTCAAAATAGTAATGTTTGTCTGTAAGTCCTTCAAGCCCTCTAACAGCTTTTTAAATCTATAAATGTCTTTCAATCTATTTTCATGTTTTTTCTAATGAGATTCAGACTTTGAAAAAAGATTCCTGTTGGTATCAAAACAAACCTAAATAAAAATATATATCTTTCATTATTTTATGATGAGTCTAAAATTTTATTTTGCTTGGTAATGCCCAGCTGATTTGATTTTCATTTCTTATCACAGGAAGACCTCTGATGGTATAACCATATTTTATGCTCATTCCTCATTTTAAGTTGATTATTTTCATGAAGTACTATTAGTTTAATCACTCTGAAGTAAAGTAATAGATGAGTTTACTGAAAACACAATTCATTTTCTCATTTTGCTGACCAAATGATACTACTCCATGTTCATAAACGTGAAACTCTTCAAGGGATCTGCTTCAAGGGACGGCAAGATGAATGTGTGCTTGGGAGTAAGACATTTATAGATATGGTAAATTACCTTGTCCAGGCACTGGCCAAGTGGTCTGTGGAAAGTCTCCAGGACATCTGAGCTGCATGAGCTAATTTGTCTCCCATGGACTTGTCTCTCAATGGCTTGGCTATGGGCCTACTAAAGGAAAAAAGAAATTGTGTTTTTTACCTTCTCCCAAAATTGTACACGATTCGCACTTTTGAAATCTCGTTTTGTTTCCCTTCAGTGGTTATCTAAATTATTAACAAAGCCAGATTACCGTATTATTCATATTAAAGACTGTGTTTGTTTTGTATTTATAATGCTCATATAATGTCAAAATTTGCTCTGACTAGATTACATAGGCAATCTACCGATGATCAGGTCTCTGGGTGAAATTTTTATTTTTGTTTGTTTATGCACTGTCAATAGCCATCATGTGCTGTTAAAAATAAACTTTTTATATGATATAGGTTGTTGTAAAGAAAACAGAAGAATTATGGAAATATCTTTCTTATTTTGACTTCATAAAAAACAGCTTACTATATGTAACTCAGTAGAGTTATTACACATTCCTAACAAGAAAGCTTCAGTAAGTCATTTAGTTATTTTAGAGTAAGTAAAATTATTTAAATAATGTAAAGTTTCCTGTTGTTATTTTTAAAAAGATTTGTATTGCATTTTTTAGAATATGACTTTTCATGTAAGAAGGTCAATAAGATAGCACACTTAAGGTAATATTCTCTATCATTTATTTTTTATTTAACTTCACTATTTGAAAATACAAAAAAAATAATAGTTTTATATATGAGCATTTAGAAATGCTTTGGAATGATTCAAAATTTCCAAATCTGTTTACAAATCAGTCCTTTCAAGAGATATGAAATAAGTACAGAAGTTTTCATCAGTCATGCATCTGACATTGAAGCAGATACTAATCAGAGCCCTGGCTGAACTATCCTATAGCTAAGGGTTCAGCTGTTGTGTATTAAATCAATTCTAAACACACTTTTTCCAACTTCTTCCCATCCAAATATATTTAATTTGTCATATGTCCCTCATTATATAAGAGAGATTTTCTGAGCAAATTCTCTGGCTTGAGAAAATCTCTTCAACATATTTACACTAAAATGTTAGTGATTAGAAAAAAAAATCAGATTCAACCAATTAAATGAAAGAACTGAAACCTCAGCTATTGACTCAGATTATTTTTGAATTAAGGAAATCTGCAGGATGGGCTTTCTGATGTCCTAGAATTGCTATAAGTTAATTACCACCTGCAAATAAGAATATCTTTCTCAGTTACGTAATAATAAAAACAGAGAAATAGAATTTTGCTTTGGTGCATATTTCCCTCTTACTGTTCCCTGGGAAAGGGACTATATTCCAGGACCGGATTGTTTTATTTTGCTATCTTTTCTAGCTCTAGAGAGATTTCAAATATTGGGTTTTCCTTCAAAGGAGCAGAAATAGCATCAATTCACAACGGCATGCATTTGAGATATAAATCAATCAGCAAGACTTCATCACATTATAATCTAGAAGGAGAGGGCAAACAGTAGCTCATAACGATCTAGAATTCCAGAAGAAATGGAAGAGAAATAGAAAGCAAGAAGATAAGAAGCAGTCTTGGTTCTCTTATCACTAAAGAGCTTCTACGGCAAATGATCTCAAACGAAACCTGGTGGCCATTGTTCATGTGTTGTGTTCCACAGTAACCAGAGGTATGCACATTTGGTCTGGAGCAGTCTTCATAGAAGAGGGGACTAAAGCCTCAGAAAGCATGAGTTCAACTGGCTGCAGC
This sequence comes from Aotus nancymaae, assembly GCF_030222135.1. Taxonomy (NCBI): domain Eukaryota; kingdom Metazoa; phylum Chordata; class Mammalia; order Primates; family Aotidae; genus Aotus; species Aotus nancymaae. The sequence goes on from NW_026988435.1 coordinate 31,600,869, forward strand.
TTGCACATCATAAGCATTCACTGAGAAAACATTAAGAACCCACGTGCACAAACAATAAGGCTTAGATATGGTTGGTCTAATAACAACTAAAAGAAGACTGTATGCTTTTCCTAGATGATACACATTTTTTAAATAATATATTTTCTCATTTCTTCTTTGGCTGCAGAGAGCTTGGAGCTAAATCTGTAGACATAATTTTAGTAACCATTTAAAAAATTATGACATACTTGTTTTTACACAATTTTTTCCTGAAGTGTTGCTTGTATTCCTATTTTTTAACATCCTAATTATGTTTTCTTTTTTCTCCTATTTTATTTATTGCTTGCATTCTAATAAACTGCTTCAATTGTTTTTGTAGAATTAAAACAAATACACTCAATCATATAACAGTCAAAAAAGAAATAAATACACATTAACAAAAGATTTGCTACTAATCCCTCGCTTTTCTGCTTATTTAGAATAATTCAGAGAATGGTTAAATTAAGGAAACATGATCAAAATTAACAATATTTATTTAACAATAAAAACCAATATTCTACATTCCATTAGCTCAGCTTAACTATAGAGAGGAGTATCTCAAAGTAGCCAAGTCTAATGTGTGATTTAGACTATACACAACTAAAGGCACAAGATAGAACTGGCTTTTATTTTCTTCTTTGTTCATTCTTTAGTCAGCCTTCTGTCATGAATACTTGTAGAGAGAAAACTTTACACAAGCAGGAGCCAAATGCTGAAGCTGGAGACTCAGCCTTTGACATCTGCCATACAGAAGTTACCAGCCTGAGAATATAGAGATTTCTTTTTTTTTTTTTTTTTTTTTTTTTTTTTTTTTTAGACGGAGTTTCACTCTTGATACCCAGGCTGGAGCGCAATGGCGCGATCTCGGCTCACCGCAATCTCCGCCTCCTGGGTTCAGGCAATTCTCCTGCCTCAGCCTCCTGAGTAGCCGGGATTACAGGCACGCGCCACCGTGCCCAGCTAATTTTTTGTATTAGTAGAGACGGGGTTTCACCATGTTGACCAGGATGGTCTCGATCTCTTGACCTCGTGATCCACCCGCCTCGGCCTCCCAAAGTGCTGGGATTACAGGCTTGAGCCACCGCGCCCGGCCTTAGAGATTTCTTACTAATATAATATAATGCAAACGTTTTTAAATATTAATAGAAAGCTGGAATTTAGTTTCTTTCTCTCAAATGTTCCTGGCTTGCCTTCATTGAACTTCTTGATTTCCTGTCTCTGCTCTTCCCTCTCTCATCTTACTCCAAGACTTTTGTAAATAAACAACATAATGGAGAAGATACTTTCTCCTAAGGATATTTTTTAGTTGACTATGCTTGCATAACAGCCAACAGACCAAAATATTTCATCGCCAAGAATGTCCAAGTGGCTGCTCAGAACCAGAAGAACTGATATGGAGTCACATGAGATAATGTTGTCTGACTAAGGATAAGAATTTGAAAACTCCCTGTACCCTTGGGCTAGCTTAGAAATAGTGATGCTCTGCCAAGAGCTGGCTGTAGAGTTGGGCATGTCTTCATCAGAATTTCAACTCTGCCACTTCCTCTTCATGGACATTTAAACAAACCCTTTAATCTCTTGGGGTCTCAATTTCTTCATCTTTAAAATTAGCATAATCCTTTTTGTGGTATTATAAATTATGCTTCCTTATAAGAAACTCCAAATATCTGAAAAGTATGATTTCAAAATTATATATTTGGAATTATGTTATGACTCACTGGAAAATTACCTCTGTGTACCAGCACTATACCTGCTGCCTGGGGTAAGAAAAAAATGCATGCTCTCTGTCCTCAGGTAGCAAAAGCTACCATAGACATAGACTTACACATAATTACAGGACTTCTCATCAAATGTTCGAAGCAATTTTAGAAGTCAGGGATAGTGTTTGATGGTATTATGATCACTTTGAAGTCAGAAGGCTAGGAAAGCTTAAATCCTATGTCACTGTCAAGAATCCCTTCCAAGTGGTTATTAAGTAAGGCAACCAATGAACAAAACAGAACAGGAATAAAGGTCATTTTGCTGGCTGCAAGATTCTGCAATTAATCCTGCTGGTTAAAAAGTAAATTGAAGCCTCTGATTTAGGCTTTAAGTCAGAAAAGGACCTCCTAACACCTCCTCACGTTAAGACATTCACGTTTTAGATATTGAGAACAGAAGGCTCAGGTATATCTTCACGAGATAAAAACATATAGCTGGGGTGTTTTTTTACTTATTCAGATGCAGCATGAAAGACAGAGAAAGGCCATCAAAATTTAAAAGGACTCCCTAACACTGCTTACCAATTCTACAACACAATACAAAATAAATAATAAATATTGACAATGAGAACTTCCAAACCTAGACTTCTCACTTTGAAGATATAACCAGTGATTGTGCATGCAATGGCAATGCCCACTACTAATTATGTGCAATCAATATCTATGGATTTGAACAAGCAAGTTAATCTTTTTCCTTGGGTTGGGAATGGAGACAGCAAGAGGAAGTTGCTAAGCATTAGGTAAGCATAGGTAGAACATGCATGAGGAAAAAATAGTGAATAATTTTTCCTCCAATAGGACGCAATGTTGGTATAATTGATTACCTTCCCACATTATTACCTTAGAACTTAATATTGTTATAACGAAGATGTCTACAGAACGCAAAACATTTTGTGTTAACTCCAATACATGATGGTATTTTTCCTTGAAAGAAATAACTACTAAAACTAGACTAAACATTTATTGTAGTTCAGTGAAGACTTTAGGAATAGTCCTAAATGGTACCTGGAACAGCGGGGTAACTGATGAAATTAATCTATATTATCACAAAAATTAAAGTCCTCTTGATATAAATGAAAAATACGTTTGTAAAAAATTGTAAGACACACTAAATTTTAGTGTTAGAGATTATGAAAAAAGATAACAGAAAATATCTCATCAAACACTTTGATGAAATAAAGATATAACATGTCTGAGTGGCATTATACTATAAAAATAGGAAATGGTATCAGATTTATAGATTTGGGGAGTCAAGATGGTGAGAAGAAATATATTCCAACTGCAGAGGAATATTAATAAAGTAGATAAATAAGATTTTTGATTTTGAAGACAGGGTCAGACACCTGAAAAGAGGCCATAAAATATAAATAAACTTCAACCAAATGACTCATCTCTACAGCAGGTTGAGCCAACTTTCCTTTCAAGGAGACTTCAAAGTTGCTTCAGAGCGTCCATGCAAGTTGCCTCGTAAGGTCCCTGCTGATGTGCTCCTGCTTCCACAACCAGATCCTCTTGGCCCTGATCCCTGAGGCTCCATGGCTTCTTCTGCTTTCCAGCTGCAGAGAATCTAGTAATGACAAGTGCTTCTCTTATAGTTATGAATGCCCTGGCTCCACTTCCATCAATTTATCTACTAAACACCACCAGCTGTGTCCCTCTTAACCTGAGGTGGAACTGTCATTAAGCCAGACCTTGATTGTCCCTCTCTTGTAGAGTTAGACATTCTGGTCCAGGAGATGCTTTATGTACTGAACCAATGGCCAGTATATGACAGTGTGTCCCCACATGCTAGACTACATGATTCCAATGTCCAAAGGGCAGATGTAGGATTGGCCCCACTCATCTTTTCCATTGACCTGTGTATTAGTCAGGGTTCTCTAGAGGGACAGAATAAAATAAGTATATACATATGATGTAATATAATATTATATACATATATATATATATAGGGAAATTTATTAAGTATTAACTTACACGATCACAAGGTCCCACAATAAACTGTCTCCCTCTGGAACTATGGCCTCTAGGCCAGCAGAACATAATGTTCTGTAATGACATAAACAAAACCATATATTGGACACTTATTCAGATCAAACACAGCCCTCTGGAGAACTTTGCCCAGGCTTGCAAAGTACTGTCACCTAGTTGGCATTGTAATTGCCACCTAGGCAATTACAAAAGGCCATTTTCATCATTCTATCAATGCTGTTTCAGGATGATGGGGAACATGGTAAGACCAGCAAATTCCATGAACATGAGCCCACTGCCATACTTCTTTAACCATAAAGTGAGTACCTTGGTCAGAGGCAATGCTGTGTGGAATACTGTAATGGTGGATAAGGCATTCCCTGAGTCCACGGATGGTAGTCTTGGCAGAAGCATTGTATGCAGGATAGGCAAAGCCATATCTAGAGTAAGTGTTTATTCTAGTGAGAACAAACTTCTGCCATTTCCATCATGGAAGAGATCCAGTATAATCAACCTGCCACCAGGTAGCTAGCTGATCACCCCAAAGAGTGGTGCTATATCAAGGGCTCAGGGTTGATCTCTGCTGCTGGCAAATTAGCACTCAGCATTGATCATAGCCAGGTCAGCTTCTGTGAGTGGAAATCCATGTTGCTGAGCCCATGTGTAACCTCCATCCCTGACACCACGGCCACTTTGTTCATGGGTCCATTGGGCAATGACCAGTGTGACTGGGGCAAGAGGCTGAATGGTGTCCACAGAACAGGTCACCCTATCCAATTGATTATTAAAATCCTCCTAGGCTGAGGTTGCCCTTCGGTGAGCACTTACATGGGATACAAATATCTTCATGGTTTTCGACCACTCAGAGAGGTTCAGCTGCATTCTTCTTCCCTAAATTTCTTTGTCACCAATTTTCTAATCATGCTTCTTCCAAGTCCTTGACCATCCAGTCAAACCATTGGCTACAGCCCATGTGTCTGTATATAATTGCACATCTAGCCACTTCTCCTTCCATGCATAGTGCACAGCCAGGTGCACTGCTCCAAGTTCTGCCCACTGGGAAGATTTCCCTTCACTGCTATTCTTCAGGGATGTCCTAGAAAGGGCCTGTAGTGCTGTAGCTGTCCACTTTCAGGTGGTGCCTGAATGTCATGCAGAAACTTCTGTGAACCAGGACCTAGTCTTCTTCCTCTGTCAACTGATCATAGGGAACTCCCTCTGAGACCATTGGTGCAGGCTGGGGAAGGGAAGGCAGGGTGGCAGTAGTGGAGACCATGCAAGGGGAACCAGTCTGAGTTCCAAAACTGAAGAACTTGGAGTCTGATATTTGAGAGCAGGAAGCATCAAGTACGGGAGAAAGATGTAGGCTGGGAGGCTAAGTCAGTCTCCCCTTTTCACATTTTTCTGGCTGCTTTATATTCGCTGGCAGCTGATTAGATTGTGCCCACCAGATTAAAGGTGGATCTTCCTCCAGCCCACACAAATGTTAATCTCTTTTGGCAACACCTTCACAGACATGCTCAGGATTAACACTTTGTATCCTTCAATCCAGTCAAGATGACCCTCAGTATTAACCGTCACAACCTGTTTGCAAGTTTTGTATTTTCCCATTTCTGCAAATTTAGGCCTTGTTGACTGCAGGCCCCAATTCCCAGTGTTTAAGTAGGGAGATGCTAGCTGACAAAGAGAGGTCTACTAAATTACCTGTTCATAACAGTTGTACCTTCTCTCACGGGATTATTGTGAGGACTAAGTGTAATAATGCCTGTAACACCCAAAGAAAAGGACTTAACCCAGAGCAACTATTCAGTGAGTGCTAGCTCCTATTCTCAGAATACTGAAAATGTTGACTTTATGTTTACATGACATCAATTAGGCTCATGAGATGTTCTTAGGTCATTCAGAACATTTTAAACAATTATACATTTTCTTTTGGTTCTGCTTATAGCTAGAATTTTTTATTTCATTCTTGTAGTTTTCTTGCTTTTTTGCCTGGGTTCCAGAAGATATTTTTTTTAATCCCAGAATGTTGATAACCAGTCAGGATGTACCCAATATCAGTCAGGTTTTATGCATATTTTCTGGAAAATTGTGTTTCTTTTTTACCTAAAAAAAAAACCAGTCCTTTTTTCATGTAAGGGAAAGCTTCGACTATTATATCTGTCAGTCCTATTGCTTTCTAGTTTTTCTTGAGTATCATATCTCAGGGACAGTGATTATCATTAACTAGGACTGTCTTTCAAAAATATACTTACTACCTTTATTTCCTTTAAATTCTTCTTTTCTTTATCTTTGGGCACTATAATTATTTTATATTTCCCCTATCTTTAGTAACTTAATATTTCTTTTCGACTTCATTTTCCCCAAATGTACATTGCATATTTAAATGACTTTTTATTATAGTGAATATGTGCAACTTTGATAGCATCATAGCTTTAAATTGTTACTTTAGAGCTGCTTCTTTTTCTTTCTTTCCTTTTACCAAATTACCTCCTCTCCTCAAAACACACAAATAGACATAAACAATTGATTATCTCTGAAAATTAGACTATATTCTATTTATTGGGACTTAGTTTAATGCCTGTTAGGACAAATATTTAAATGAGACAATGGAAAACAGTTCATTAATTTTATAATTAATTTTTAAAAGGGAGACGTTATTTGATTAATTCATATATGAGTAACTAACTTCAGTTAATAATTTATCTGAAGTAACTCAATATGTACCCTACTTGGTAATCATAGTTGCTTGTTTATAATACTTATGATAATTCATTTCCCAAGTGCTCAAATGTACCCCAAACTTGCTGTTTTGTCTTGCTTTGTAAATCAGAATAAAAGCTGTTGATAGTAAAAGTAAGTTATACAAAAATATTAATTGATGCAACAGTTATAAAATCAACACTTCATGTATTTCTGATGAATCACTCGTTTTCAAATCTATTTTAAAGTATATTTAAGTTTGTATTGTTGGTACAACATAAAGTAACAAAATTCAAATTTTACTGTTCTTCTAAATCTAAATAATAGTATGCATAATGTAAAGGTAAATATTTGAGGTACCATTAAATCATTTTAATACATAAATTTCTCCTTCCATCTATTAATCCCAGAAACACAGAATATTTAAATTATAGAAGAACACAAAAGAAACAACAGAGGTCATTTTGGATGTACTTTCTTCTCCATTTATCAGGAAATTAATTATCATAAATGTTATAAATAAACAAGTATGATTATCAAGTAAATATGGTCATGTATGAAGTCACACTTTATCTTATCTATGAAAAATTTCTTTCATTCAGTAAGTAGTAGAAAGGGATACATATTTTTAAACAAATTTGAAGAAATATTCTAAAACCTGATGATTGTTATTATTATTAGGATCTATCTAACTTGAGACATTCACGGCCAACACTAATAGTGTCCTGACAGACGTCTATTCTTGTTTTCTTTTTCTCAAAGAATTCTACTTTTCTGTGAGCTAGAAATATGCTCAGTTTAAAATACTTAGCTTTGCAAAATTCACTGCCACTGGAGTAACCAAATGCCATTCTTCTTGCCAACAGGATTTAAGGAGTCTTTGAGTGTGACTTCCCTTCAAGATGATGTGAAAGGGTGACTCATTTAATAGTTACACTTTAGCCTTTAAGCTTTTGTCCTCTCTCTCCTTGGAACAGACATGAAAGGAGGAAGTAGAGAAGCCTGAGGTTAAAGGTCACGTGCTAAGGATGGCTGATGACTTTAAGAAACAGTAGTATTTCACATCTATCATTTGCCATGTTAGTCTTGAACACCCCGCTTCCAGGCTTTTGTTATATCTAAAATAAACCACTTTCCAATCAGCATCTGCTTATCATGTTTCCATTAACACACGTTCAATGCAGTCACACAGAAAATTTTATATTAGTTTTTTTAGAGTAACTTCTTTCGTTTATGATTTATCAGTAGCATTTATACAAACTTTGAAACAAAATTTTGTTACTCTCTTCTCTAATTCTATCGTTCAATATTTAAATTTTACAGATATGGTATTATAATAGTCCCAATGACATTAATTCAAGCTGAAACAAATTATGTTATTTTAAAACTTCAATCTGAAAAAAGATTGAGTGCTATTAAATGTGTGATGATGACTATAAATTATACGAAGAAGTTCTGCTTTTCTAAGTCACTCTATAAACACTGGCATAAATACCTAATGATGTCTCCTTTTGGGAAGTATCGGGGTGGAAGGGATGGCATAAAACTTACTCATTCGCCCAGTGATACCTGAGTGACGGCTACAACAGAAGAGGCTGAGTGGTAAGCAAAAATTTCAGGAAAACACCTCAGAGATAGGAAGAGTGTTATTTTTTAATCTTAAAACTCTCTCTTTGTAAGGGCTGGTCTCTGTGACTCAAATATTAAAATTATGACTTGTTCTGTGCTAAAAGACAGCTTGAAAAATGCTAGCAACTCAGCAGTAATAATTACTTGATTATTATTTGTATTGTTGGTACATACTACAGAACGGAAATTGAAAATATTCCCCTACCCTGTTAATTCTTACCCATGAAACTTCCCTTAATATTTTGAATGATTAATAATAAGGATCAATATATATGAACCTATGCTTGCCCTTAATGGAAGGACACAGTTCCTATTGCCAGATGATAGTAAAAGTCCGTGCCAAACACTGTAAGGACTTGCAGGATCACAGATCTTCCAGATTAACAACAACTGTAGAGCTGAAGGGCAATCCATGCAAAGAAAGGGCCTGAGGCTTTCCCAGGCTAACAGAGACAAGTGTCAGGGTGTGGGCAGAGCAAATTGGTCCTTTGCAACATAATGAATACAGGCTTTGTTACATAAAAATCAAATCATGCAATTGTAGTGCTGTCAAGAAAAAGGAAAAGGAAGAAATTAATTTAAAAACCTGTAGCATATTGTCTTACTTTGTTCCGTATAATCAGCACTTATTTATTATTCTGAATTCAGTAAAGTAAATGTTCTTCTTATTCTGTGGAGCATGTTCACTCATATGCAAAAAAAAAAAAACAAAAAAAAAAACTTTCACTGTTTTCTTCAAGGTTTATAAACAAATCATTTTTGGATATTAGACTATCGGATATCTCGACTCTTAAACTTGTGACTAACTTAAAATTAAGATTCTGACATCTTCAGGGGGATAAAAAACTATAAGTGGAGGTACTTGTAGTGATTTCTATCAACTAATCTTAATTATATAATTGTGTCACATTTTGCAAAGCTCTTTCAAACCAAGTACTTTATTCTCATGATCTGCATAAGAACTTCATGCAATAAATACTAGCAATGTTTCATTTTACAATGAAGACCCTGAGGCACAGAATACACATAACTTAAGGCATATAGCACTTTCCATTTCAGGAATTAGAGGAAGACCTAATGCCTATATTGCCAGAAGCTTTTATCAAATTGAGATGGGAGGAAAATTTGGACACCACTTTTGATAAGAAAACCACACTTTCTGAATCATTGAACTATAGCCAGATTTCCTACTTACCTTAGCCAGTATCAAGGATTTACCCATGAAAGCAATTTTAGAAGCCATATCTTTTGAAAGATCACAGCTTTATCTCTGTCTGTACCACCTGAGTAGCACCACTGAATGACTTTATAAATGACATTGATAGATGACATGCCGTAAGGCAGATGGATTATCAAGTACATTTATTGCAAGAGCATTCTACTCAACTTTCTAAGGCAGTGACGCATACTGATATATCTGGAAATGTGCCAGACAAAGATTGAATGAAAGGGAATTTCCATTTCTCTCTTGGTTAACTGTTAAGTTCAATTAATCAACATACCATACCTCGTGCATTCCAGTTAATCAAACTGTATCTGTATTCAAGCATTTAACAGCAATTATAGCAGTCAACACCTAAAACATATGTGAGAATCTCAAACCTACAGAAAACTTGCAAGTATGACAGAAATCACAGTTTTTCTGAATTATTTAAAAATAGTTGCCAACCTGATGTTTCATTATACTCATGTATTTGTCGCAATTTGTGTGTGTTTTCTACAGGAAAAGAAATCTTACAAATAAAAGAAAGAGAAAGAAGAAAGAAAGAAAGAGAGAGAAAAAGAAAGAAAAAGAAAGAAAGAAAGAGAAAGAAAGAGAAAGAAAGAGGAAGGAAGGAAGGAAGGAAAGAAGGGGAAAGAAAGAAAGAAAAGAAGGGGAATGGAGGAAAGGAGAAAGAGAGGGAGAGGGAATACATACTCTTCATAACCATCAAGATTAGGACACTAATGTTGATACCTTACTACAATCTCATTCTCAGACCCTATTCACCTTTTACCAATTATCCCCATAATATCCAGTATACCAAAATGTCCAACTCAAAATGACATGTTGTAATTTGCTGCCGTATTTTCTTTAGTCCCCTTCACTCTGACACAGCTCCTCAGTTTTGCTGACTTCCATGACCTTGAACTTTTGAATATTACAAGCATTAACTTCTGTAGAATTTCTCTCAATGTGGGTTTATCTGCTGTTTTCTTGATACTAGATTCAGGTTAGCATCTTTGGCAGGCATAAAACAGAAATGATGAGGTGTTCTTTTTTTCTATCAGATTGTGTGCAAGTTTGATTTGTCTTGTTACCAACTTTCTATTACCTTTATCACTCAATTAAAGTGATGTCTGCCAGGCCTCTCCACTATATTCTCTATCCCTTTGTAATTAGTATTTTCTGAGAAGTAAACATCCTGTTCTTCATCGAAATTTCAACTTATTCATTTACTTATTGTATTAGTTCGTTTTCATGCTGCCAATTAAGATATACCCAAGACTGGGCAATTTACAAAAGAAGGAGATTTATTAGACTTACAGTTCCACATGGCTGGGGAGGCCTCTCAATTACGGCAGAAGGCACAGAGGAGCAAATCATATCTTACACGGATGGCAGCAGGCAGAGAGAGAACTGGCACATAGAAACTCCTGCTTTTAAAAAACATGAGATCCATCAGACCCATTCACTATCCCAAGAACAGCACTGGAAAGACCTACCCACATGATTCAGTCATCTCCCACTGGGTCCTTCCCACAACATGTGGGAATTACGGGTGCTACAAGATGAGATTTAGGTGAGGGCACTTATTTACACCTATACTGGTTCATAGTTTCCAGTTTTTAGTAGATGGGTTATAATTCTTTACCAACATTTTAATTTGAATCTTCAAACAAACCTTTTTTGGGCCCTTAGTAGTTCTTTCAAGGTGCTTTCTTTTTCTTTTGGCATCTTTCCAACATTCCTGGCTCAACAAGATATTCCAAGTTCATCTAATATTTGCCCTGCTCCAGCACTGCAATCAGTCATTTCTTCAAGAGCCCTTGGGGAAGCCAAGATCTGAGTGTGTGCTTAGTGCTATGGGAGCATTGCTACTCCAGTGCTTCTGAGTGGGAGGTAGCTTCGTGAATATACATATACACACACAAACACATACACACATGCACACGCTAGCACATACAGACACACATACGCAGACAGGATTTTACATATATATTTATTTCTAGATCTAGCTATATCTTGAAAACTGAGTTCATACCAATAATTAATTCCAATCTAACTTCACAGTGCCTATTCTCATTTTCTTTCTTTTCACAAATGCAAACTCCTTCTCCAATTATGAGAAACCCAGATCTCATTGTGCTTACATATTTACCTACTTGATAAGATGCCATGTATATAATCAATCTCCTGCCTCTGCCATGACACCCGATCCATGCAGGTTTACTTCTTACCCAACTCTGGAAGCCTGAGCTGCCTGCCACATGGAAGTCCCTTATCCCCTTGTACAACAGTTGTCAGATGAAATACAGGATGCTCGGTTAAATTTGAATTCCAGAGAAACAACAAATTATTTTGTAGTATTGGTATGTCCCAAGTTTAAATTTAACTGAGGGGAGTTTTGTGTTCTGATGCTACAGGTCAGGCTTTTCTTAGCATAGGTCAGATTTTGTATTCACTTGCTCTTCACTTCATTTACGTGTCCCCTCCCTTCAGCTTAGTGCTCTGGCTCCCCCAGCTAAGCTGACCCTCTGTGAGACACAATTTCCCGTTCTGCTGTGTTCTGTGACACCCTGCACTATGTTGGCCTGTGACGCCCAGCCAGCCTGAAATTCACCAGGCCCTTCCTCAGCTCCACCACCTGGTCCAGGGCACCCCACCTGTTACATACTGTCATCTCACTCTGAAACCTCACCTCTAGCCACCACATCTTTCTCTAACTCCCTTGAGGATGTCGATGTCTTGCTTCACACAGTGTTTTTAGGACTCAGTGTTCAGGGAGGGAAAGAGAGGGAGGAAGGAAAAATAAAAAACTCTGAAATATACTAGAGGATAGATTGCAGAATGTAATACTAAGTGCTCATTTCATGATAATAGATCATCATGAAAAACATAGAAAAGTTCTACTAACAGCAAGAATAATTTATAATTTTTATTTTCTTTCAGAAAATATAAATAAAAGGACAGAAATAAACCATTTCAGACTGTTTTTCCCCCAAGAAAAAAAATCAAGAGGGAGGAGGAAGAGGAACAAAAAGAAAAGAATAAAAGAGAGAAAAGGAAAGAGAAAAAAGGATGGAAAGAAGGAAGGAAGGAGAAAGCATGGAGAGAGGAAAAGAGGGGAATCTATTATGTATAGTGTTAAATAGTTAAATGATATGAAATGCTTTAAAATGCTAAAATTTTAAATTTTATCACTTGAATAAGAAATCTGCACAATCTAGTCAATGAGGCAGGGAATGTTGCCTCCCCTATGTGTGCATTTATATTTTTTTCTTCCTTTACAAATCTTAATTTTATTTGTGCTAGCCAAGTGCACAGACCTAAGTGATAGTTGACAATTTATGTAATCTAATGAGTCACACATGGGACAATTCTGCACCCCTAGGGAGTGGTTGAAATTTTGTGAATGTATTTTGGGTTTCAGAATTATTGGGAAGAGGAACTAACTTGGTGAACATGACATGAGACAGTCTAACATACTGAAGCATTATTCGTTCAAAACATCAAAAGTGCTTCCATGGAGAAACACTGGTGTCAGCCTAAAGTTGCACTCCATCCCCAGTTTTCCATCCTTTCTTGCAGCTTACACATGGTGACAGTACCCAGTTCTGATCAATGGAACCTCAACAGAAATATGGAGAAGCCCTAGGAAAGCAGTTTGTTTCTAATAAAAGATGACATCACAGCCCTCACCATCATTTCCACTTACTTCTTCTTTTAAAGCAGTCATCTGTGTCCAAGAGAACTACAGGGGCACTAAACATTGCACTGTTGAGAGCTGATCCAAAGCTGTACCTCCCTTCCCCCAGCTATGGGAGGAAAATAAATCCCAATTTGTTTAAGCCACATGAGTCAGTTTTTCTGTTACTTTCAACATAGCATATCTCTAAAACTATGGTATTTTTATTTCAAGAAGATAACATTTAAAGAAATCGATCAAGAAATGTTCTGTTTCAGGGATCTCCTGATTAGAAGAGATAACTACAAATTTCCCTTTCAACCTATCCTGATGATCTATGTTAGAGGAGATGACAGAGGGAGGAGAACAAGAAACAAAGGTATCTCCTAGTTTGGTAAAAATGCAAAGAAGACTTCATTAAAGGTTTATTGAAAGTTGAGTGCCTTGAATGCTGCCTCTTAGTGCGCAGTAGCTCAAGGGCTATGAAGCATGAGAAAGTAACATGGAGAAAACCTAAGAATTTATTCTCTGGTGTCTAAAAGACCTGTTTGTTGATACCTCTTCCTAACTGCTTGACATTCAGCTAAATACTTAGCCTAAGATTCTTCAGTTACATGAAAGTAATAATGGTTGCTACCTCATTTGGATGTTTTGAGGATTAAATGAGGTAATGCTTGCATACTGTGCAAAGTATAGAGTAAGTATCAATGAAGGTAAAATACTGGCGATTTCTCATACTCTCTATATAATTTCAAATTGTGTTTTTTGGATTAATTACTTTTGGCTATGACTTTTTCTCTTGGTAGTGAATATAAAAACCATGAGAAGAATGTTATCCAGCAAAAGCTGTATATTTTAATATGATTATAAAGACTTTTTAAAAGTGGCTCTATGTATCCCTTTTACATTTTATAGTGGCAATTTAAGCTGACTAGCTTACATTTTATCATGCATTTACTTTATTTATTTATCATGCAATAACTTTATTTACTAGATCCACAACTCTAGTAAATAAAGTTATCAGACAAGAATACAATTCAGAAATATATTTAAAAAGTAAAGCTTATTTTTCTATGAATTTTACTTTGTTGATTTAAAAAAAAAATGTTATTGTCTTGTCTAAGTGAAATTTCACATCCATGACAAATATGTTAATACTATTTAATCCCATCCATATATCAATTTAAAGATCAAAGATCAAAATTTTATAAAATAAATTGAGATAATACAATGTTAATCCTGTTATGTTTTTGAGAATAATGCAATTAAATTACAATGTATAAAATTCTTACATTTCTAACAAAAGCTAAATAACATGAACATATTGTATAGTGTGATTACAAACTGAAAAAGCAATTTTCTAAATAAGAGATATGATAGAACACAGTTATGAGGATTTAGTAGATAATGCATTTTGAGGACTTCTTAACAATAAACTACATATCTTTAGTATTTTTTAAAGTGCCAAAAGTCTATATTTAGTATAGTATCATGTTATATTTTTGAACATATCTGTTTTGTTGCAAGGATATCATACAGAAATCTTAATGCAAAGTAAAATGTATGCAACATAAAATGCAAGTCTTAAATATACTGTTATTGAATTACACTGCTTATAAAGCTGAGGATAAAAGAAAACTCTCACCTCTGAGTCATACAATAGATATAAAGAAAATATGCATATTTATATATCAAAAGGTAAAATTGTTAACTGTTACTAAGCAGGAGTAAATTCTTTACTGAATCATCCTTAATACAAACATGTTTGTCATTAGTGGCTAGATTGCCCAATTCAATTTTCTTACTTATCAATCAATGCACTAATGTTTTAATTTTACTAACCTCTTTGGAACTGTTATCACATCCTAATATTAATGCCAATTGTACTAATTGTGTGCTAAATTCCTTTTGTCTCTAAAACATATCTTCTCCATAAATGTATGTAAACATTTCTGGAGAGTCATTATTACTAATAAGATATATCTTATTATATAAACAGAAATATATATAACAAATAAAACATAAAATAACATACATTAAGATACTATTATAAAACCAGAAATATTTGGAAATTCACCTTAGGAGTTTTAAAAGGAGTTCAGAAGGAGATTAACGTTTGTTTCTCTACCGATCTGTGATATTTATGAAGTCAGACAGATCTATGTTCTTCTTTTAGCCCTAAGCAGCAAGCCCAATGGTTGGAATTTAATAGAGGATCAATGGGAGTTTGTTGAATTGAAACCAATAGATCCTTATTATGCTTTCTAGAAATAAATAAGGAAAAGAAAACATTTTAAAGACTTGGTAATTTTTCATTCACAAAATGATGATTCAAGTAGATATTAATAGAAACAGCTTTCAGGATTCCCTAAGAACCTTTATTTCCTGGCAAGATGTCTGTCTCCTTGTTTCAAAACTCTATGCCACGTTGTAGCTCATTTCTAGAAGTTTCTTTATGCCAGGGTCATTCAGGGTACAAGAACCTGTTATGATTTTCTTTACCTAGAGCATTATATTAGGAAAAAAAAAAGAAACTTAAGACCACATTAATGATATTAAATAGAAATAGCTACATTTAAACAATGATGTATACATTATGATTAAACTATTTGACTTATTCACTTGTGTTGCCAGGGTTTGGAAGAGAATATGCAACAATTAGAATTAAGTAATGTTGACGGCATTATGATAATTTTTATACCTACTATTGTAGAAATATTATAATTACAGTTAAAGCAATTTCTCTGTGTGGTAACTACTTCATATTATTAATTCATATGCAGTTTGAAATTGATCAAAAGCCATCTGCCTTTTGCAAATAAACTGTCCTTAGTCCGCCTCTTTACACATCCTGGATTTATATAGCCGATGTCTTCAAACTAGTATGGGATTTCACATTTGAAGTTTAATTTTCATATAGTCAATCTTGTTTCAGCCTATGGATATCTTTTTAAATATTCTTACTAAATAGCTATCACTTCTAGTTTTGGGTAATATAAAAATACTATACGTGAATACTATATGTAACACACAAGCACACAAATAAATTAGATGAAGCCAAATACATATCATCTGTCTAAGTCAGTTTGAACTGGTATACCAAAATATCACAGACTTGGTGGCTTAAACAATAGACTTATTCTCATAATTCTAAAATCAAGGTGCTATCAAGTTTGGTTTTTGATGAGTACTGTCTTCTTGGTTTGCAGACAGCCACCTTCTTGCTATATCCTCATGTGGAAGACAAACAGATTATCTTTCTTTTCTCTCTTCTTACGAAGGCACTAATGCCATTCATGAGGGCTCTACCCTCATAACCTAATCACTCCCAAAAGACTCACTTTAAAATATTATTACATTATGGATTAGGATTTCAGCATATGAATTTAGGGGGAACATAGTATCATCTGAAGATGCTTTTCAAGTTGATAATGTTCAAATTTTCATCTCTCTGTTCTTGCAAATGCTATTAGTCTATACGTTACCAGCTTATCCACCAATGATTTATGAAATTGTATTTCTGATTAACTTATTATAAACCAAGATACTCTATCATAATTATTGTTTTACCAGTTAAGTAATACAGACATAACAATGAGATAGTCCAGGTCTATTTGACAGAAAGGAGTTTTGCACATATTCTGAAGTGGTCTTCTATCTTGAATTTGCACAGGAATCCATTAAACAAGCTTTAGAGAGCTGGTGAGAATCCACTAAACAAGTTTTAGTGAGTTCTCACGTAATTTTTAAATGCCTTTCGCAGAAGCCCATCCCTAGAATATGTTGATTCAGTAAACCTGTGGGGTTAACAATGAATCTCCATTTACAACAGGGACTTCACTTCCCTAGGTTTTTTGCATATTATTGATCCTTGAATCATACTTTTGAAAACACTGGAAGTTTACATTGTGGCGGGAAAACAATATATACTAATTTCAACCCAGAGAATTATGATGTGGACACATCATAAGTGTAATGTCAACAATATTTATTTAATATGTATCCTACACAGTGAAATAGAAAGGAACTAATAATCCAACAGGGAATATATACTTTTATATTATGTAGTAAGACAACACATAAAAATAAAATAAATAAGATATGACAGTAAGAATAACGGTAAAGTGTTTTTTTCACATAAACCTTGGTTCAATAAATATTTATTAAATACAATAACAGAATATAAGAAAATAGCTAAGTATTAATATGTAAAAATTGCAAATGTTACAATACTGAATATAAGTGTAACCAAGATTTCTGACCATCTTCTAGGCATGTAACATTTCTTTTTCTGAGTATGTGGATAGTCAACAACTAGAATGGTAATATGCTTTTCTTAGAATTATAAACAAGTTATGTAATAGTTTGGTGGTCCAACGATATCCTCTGATATGTGTGGGTCTCTAAAGATACTATTTGGCTGTCAGAAATTTTCTATTTATAGGAAAATAATACATAATATATAAATTTCTAAACAGTATTTTTTGCTGACTTTTACCTATTTATTTTCATTCAGTTTTTTCTTCATAATTGCATACAAAATAAAATATTTTTCATTTTTATATTATCATGTGACTACATCTGAATATCAGATTTTTCCAAAATAATAATTTGGTTGTGTAACATTTTGGCTTAAAACTTTTTAGATTCTTCACATGACTCTTAAGATGACATCCAAATTTTGAACATGAACCACAAGACCACTGTCAGCGCAGCCCTCCAGTTGGCCCTCTCCAGGTTCTTCATGCCAGCACTCTACAGCATAGCCACAACTCAACAAGAGCTTGGTATGTAACAGATACTGTCCCTAACGAGTTATGAAACAAATCACCTTTAACCCCTGCTAAAGATGTTCCAGGTAGAATGAATTTCCTTTTCTTTTCACAAACTGAGCATTTGGAAAGAAAAGGAACCTTTGCCATGTTTGCCATGTCACACAAGGCCATATCAGTTAGGAAATGATGAAGTTCAGATTTGAACTCAGACAAGTCTAAATCCAAAACTCTAATTCTCACCATTGCATTATGGGGCTTGTTCTTTGGATTTTCAAATATGCCTTTGATCTCTATTGTTCAAAATGTCTGGAAAACTTATTCCCAGAGCCTCCTTCACAGGCGAATCCTATCCACAGTCCCTCTCAGCCAGAGTCTAGACTCTGTGTGTATGCTCCCATACCACAAAGCATAATTCCTAATGGACTGTATTGTAATTATACAGTTAGCTGTTTGCATCGATCAAAAGAATTTTGTATGAAAGCAGAAAGCTTAGCAATTTTATTCACCAGAATCTCCAGACTGTCTGACACATGACATATAAAAAATGACAAATTTATTGATTGGTGGGTTGAAATCATGAATGAATAAGCCCTTTGTATGAGAAAGTATCAGAAATAATGTTTGTAAATTTGCTTGAAAATGTTTCATAATTTAAAAATTGTGTTGGGATCTGGCAAGATGGCCAAATAGGAAAAGCCCCTGTCTGCAGCTCCCAGCGAGACCAATGCAAAAGTTGGGTGATTTCTGCATTTCCAACTGAGGTACCCAGTTCATCTCACTGGTACTGGTTGGACAGTGCAGCCCACAGAAGGCGAGCAGAAGTAGGGTGGGGCGTTACCTCACTTGAAGTGAAAAGGGATGGGGAAGTCCCTAGCCAAGGGAAGCTGTGAGAGACTGTGCTATCTGGCCCAGATACCACACATTTCCCACAGTTTTTGCCTCCCACAGACCAGGAGATTCCCTCATGTGCCTACATCACCAGGGACCTAGGTTTCAAGCACAAAACTGGGCAGCTAATTGGGCAGACACTAAGCTAGCTGCAGGAGTTGTTGTTGTTGTTGTTGTTTTTCATACCCTAGTGGTACCTGGAACCCCAGTGAGACAGAACCATTCATTCACTTGGAAAGCCATCCTGTCTCTAGAACACAGAGAATCCTCACCTTTAATTAAATGTAATCATATGAGAGTTTAATTTGGAGTAGAGTGATAAGGAAACTGACTGTGCTGAGCTTGCATTTGGCAAAAATACAAAAGGCAGAAGATGCATAAGGCTTGGAGGAAGCAATGGTTGCCCATTTTAATTTCCAATTCAGAAGTGGCATTAATGCCAATGCAGCAACAGTTGAAATAAAATCCAGTGCAATCCATGCGATGCCATGAGAGGAGGGACATATTGGGAAATCTTTAAGTGACCTCTACTGTGATCCGGTTGGGACATTATTTACAGACCTGTTCCTCCAGCACACAGAAAAGATGTCATAGAATTAGACACCCTTTATTCACCACTTCAGATACCCTTGGCTTCATCTTTCATCTTTCATTATTCTTCAGGATTGTAGCAGCCTACATGATGTTGACACTGATCACCTTTGCGCTGGTTCAATTTCATAGCACCTGGCCCTAAATGTTTTAGTTGGTAATCTGGGACTTTCATGTTGAAGATATCACAAGACCCAACCCAAAACCCTAGAGTAAACCTTTGACCACCGGGTCAATCTTTCATGGGAAACCTTTGATTGGAACAGGTGAATAAATTCTTACCAATAAGCACATGAAAAATAATTATTTCACTACTAGACAGACAAAGTTGAAATTTCAAAGAGAAACTATTTTAACAGTTTAATAATTTTTTTTTTAAATCTTCCAGTACCAAACTTTGATAAGAGTGTGGAGCAACAAGAACTCTTGGCTACAGTTGATGTAAGTATAAGTTATTTACACCATTTTGAAAAAGTAATATGTATCACTACATTGGGTTATTTACCATGCTAAGGAGTTCATTTATAGGTACAAACAGACACATTCAAAACAAATTCTTGTACATTTATATTCAGAGGTAAAGATAAGAAAATGTGTCACATTTTATTTTATGAAATCTAATAACTATAAACTCTACATTATATTTTAATAAAATCAGCTGTGGCAAAACCACACAAGTACTACTTACCAGTAAAAATAAATGAATTTCATTCATATGCAAAAATATGACTGAATTTTAAAAGAGAGAATATTGAGCCAAGATAGCAAATCACAGATATACTGAATGTAAGTAAAATTGACAACATATAAACTAAGACAATAAATTTCCAATTTTATTTCTGAATTGGAAATATTCATTTTATTCTTCTTCCTTAATGTTCATGTATATATTTATTATCTTGTATATATATCTCACAACAAATTTTTAAATAATTTTATCTATGAAATGCAAAATAATTTCAAAATAGCAGTTAAAGCCTGAATGCTGAATTTCTTTCCACAAATGTACCCTATTATACCTAGATGTGTGTCAGCCAAGAACTTACCTCAAAAACTGCTTATCCTTGCAATAACGAAGTGGAAGTTTCTTCTTTAAAAAGGAACATTGGGCTAAGGTGATATACCCTGAAGACATAAAAATGGCCTGGTGTGTATTACAAATAAATGAAACACCACAGAGTATTGAATTTAATATCTTCTGGTGTTTAGGTCTTAATTTCTACTATGAGGTGCTTTTAAAATTTTCAAGCTGTGTTTGATGTAGAAACTTAAACTTGACACATTAAAAAATACCAACTTATTTTGGACTTCTTAATAAACATGCATTCTATAAAAAACAACATGTGAATCAAGTTTTGGTTGATGACTGGAGAGAGTTTAAAAGAATATGAACATTTCGAGCACTTGCCGCTATGTTTGAACAACTTTGAAAGTCAAAAATGACCATACTTAACTACAGTAGTATGCAAGTAGGAATTAGATTGTTTTAGTAGTTAATTAACCAATAAGTAAAAAGGAATTATTTACTTTTACCTTTTATAACATTATCAGTCACCTTTTTCAAAGATCAAGTCTTTATATTTCAAAGTATGTCTTACTTCCTGAATTTATTTTCCTATATACTTAGTGATGTTTAAGGTTGTTTGCATAATTACGAACCATATTACATTTCTCTCTGTGTGTGTGAGAGAGAGAGAGAGCGAGATAGCTTAAATTATTCAAAGGTCAGACTTGGACAGAATCAATATTAATGATTTTATCTATTTTATTTACTTTTTACCAAGTACTGAATTTGTTTTATATTAGCCTTCACTCTGTGGTGAGAAATTGTAGCACAGTCATTAAAAACAGCAGTACTGGTACTAAGCAACCTGGGTTGGAACTGCAGCTCTATAGCTCATTAATTGTGCAATTTGGGAAGTTCACATAATCTTTGTATGCCTCACATACTCAATAATAAAATGTGGATAATGATGGTGCCTGTATCATATGGCTGTTGTGAGGATTAAACAAATTAGTATAGGTAAAGTAAGGGAGTTCACATAATCTTTCTATGCCTCAAATACTCAATAGTAAAGTCTAGATAACAATGGTGCCTATGTCATATGGTTGTTGTGGGGAGTAAACAAATTAGTATAATTGTCTCAAAAAAAATCTACCACATAGAAAATTGCAGATTTTGAGGAAGTAGTACATACATATAAAATAGTAAGTTTTATACATTGTTATTTTTCTTATTTGTACATTTAAAGTCATATTTAGACATATTAAATGTTATTTATAAAAGTTAATTATTCAATATCAAAAATTTTGAGATACAAAAAATTTTATCTGTCTAGATTATAGATATAGATAATCACGATAGTTTCATCCAAGAGATAGCATTCTTCCAATGTTGAATTAATTGCTACAGAAAATAGGCTGGGCATAGTGGCTAATGCCTGTGCCTGTAATGTCAGCACTTTGCAAGACTGAAGCCTATAGATGGCTTGAGCCCAGGTATTCGAGACCAGCCTGATCAATATAGGGAAGCCCCCTCTCTACAAAAATTAGCTGGGCATGGTGGTGTGTGCCTTTAATCCCAAGTAATCAGGAAGGAGGTAATCTCCTAGGAGGATGACTACCTCCCTAGCCTAAGAAGTTGAGGCTGCAGTGAGCTACGATCACACCACTGTACGCCGGCTTGGATAATAGAATGAAACCCCGTCCTAAAAAAAAAAAAAAAAGAATAAAAGTAGGATTTTAAAAAATGGCTTTATTCAGTCTCTTATAGTATGTGAAATATGTAAAATGTGTACACACAACATACATGATTATCAAATAACTCTTTAGTAGTTATTATCAAATAACTACTTTTCAGTTATCATAAACTCCACATTTATTTAATCTTCGTGGTTGTTTTAGAAGTTGGCCCTTAAAAATAAATGCCCAAATTATCTCTAATGGAGCCAGACTCTAGCACATATCTGATTAGGTAAAGGATTTCCCTCGGTGCTGGGGTAGGAGCAAACACATTTCTCTGGCCCCTGAGAGAGACAAAGGTGCATAGAGCAGGCCCAGAGACTAAGCATAAATGAATGTTCAGTGCACCATGGCATGGTTAGGACAATTCACAGGACCAAACCAGCAGGCAGGAGTGGGGCAAAAGCTCAAGTTTGCACAGATAACGAATAAAGGACAAAAATCTCATTAAACATTGTTGCTTGAAAGACAAAAAAAAAAAAATCATACTGTATTATATAACTTATCCCAAGGCCTGCCAGACATCATTCAAAGTACTTGCTTCACTCTTGGAACTGTGACACTGAGAGGACTGAGGCTGAATATTCCAGAAGTCACTGAAGTACATCCAGATGTTCTTCGTTGCCACCAGCCCTCCGACTCGGCCAGAAGGCAGCAACATGGAAGTCAGAGAGAGTAACTCTCCTTATACTATGCTCTCACTTTAAAGTAGAGCACCTACAAAGCGGTGATATCAACACACACACCCATCTCTACTAGTCTCTCTGTTCAAAGCGTTTATAAAGCTGAGATTGAATTCACAAATTCCACACTGGCAGCAAATGGACAGACCTGTGAGTCATAGTTACTCTAGTAGTCCCAGAAGAAGTACTGAAATATTATTTCTTAGGTCTCTTTTCTTCACCAATCACTACTATCATATTAAATTACTATTAGTACCATTGAAACTATTCATACTCCATCATATTACAGCACTGCTAAAGATACTGAAATATATTGAAACTTTACCTTGACGTTGCTGTAGTGTCCAGGTGTCAAAAGAATTTTAAATGGAAACATATTAATTTGTTGTTATATGTAACTCTCCCACATGTACTTCTAAAAATCGCTTTTGTGTCAGCTAATGTGTATGGTTATTTAATGCTGCATGTTTGCGGTTTCATTAAACTGATAATATGTCATAATATTTTTAATTAGCAAAGAAGTAGATCTAAAGCTTGAAATTTTAAACAGAAAATAATAAGATTCATATACTTTATTTAAAATAATATTTTAGTATAATTTGAGAGGTTATAATTTTGCATAATATCAAAATACACAACTATTCTTAAACAAAACTCTATGAATGAAGAATTAATCCTCTGCCAACATTATGTTCCTCATATATTAGATGAAGATGTTCTAAATGGTTACATAGTGCCTTTTCCCAAGGCACAACTTATGATCAAATATTTTTGGAGGAAACTCTTATTTCTACATTTTTTTAAAAAAAGGATAAATACCTCAACTTCTTCCAGAAAAAAGAAATCCAAATCAAGTGGCACATATGGTACAGAGTGAAAATGAATGGTTAAAGAGAGCCTCATAAAAGAAGCTAGCATCACATTGGCTCCCCCTTTAAAATCACTCAAGGAAACAAACAGCAGACGTTACAAGGAAAAGGAAAACATAAACTGCTTATATAGAATGTCTAAATTCAGAAGGCCCTGAATGGACGGCTGGCTTAGAAAATCATCGTTTCAAGAGAATTACCTCTGACGTTCACAATTTCATAGTTAAGCGTTGTTCCCTCTTTTGTTTTATGCAGACATTTGAAAGTGAAGTTCATTAACTATGTATACAAATATGTGAATTCTTGTCTTTGTGAGAGAGTGTGTGTATGTGTGTGTGTAAATATATACACAAATGGTGTATATTAAAATGTTTTGAACTGTTATTTCAGGCACTAGAGTGTCAGGCAGAAGAAAAGAAAACTCAATCCACAACTCTTAGACTAGGGTCATGTTTACAGTTTGTCCTTGTAGATTAGAACATGCTCTGTGTCTGTACAAAATATATTTTCATATGTAAGAAATTAAAACAGGAAAACAGGAAAAAAGGAAATTAAAACAGGAAAAAAAATATGTAGGCATATTTTGCCACCGGTGGTGTTAGAAAAAATAAAAACAAAATAATATGTCAGTTGCTAAAACCATTTCTGCAACCTTGCCAAATCAAGTTTAGGAATATGTCATGTCTGTGCTTGAACTGTTTGTTCTCAAGCTGTCTTGAAGAATGTAAGCATGGTCAAATGTCCCAGCCTCAGGCCCTGGGGACTCTGCTCACACTCTTGTAATGAAAACATGAAAAACTATGAACAGTCTTCACATGTCTCTCCAAAAATGACACGTTTTAGCTTTGTCTTCAGTGATCCAAAGTACTTGATATAGAAGATAGCTAGTAGTTGGTGGAAGTATTGAAACAACCTGGTGGATTCTTTGAAACTTAATACTTTGTATAAACTGTGTGTTTATCATTGCCATACATTGTGATTTTATAAATAGAAGCCAGAAAGTATCACTAAACTTAGTAATTCATTAATCAAAGCTAAAGTTCAAAATAGCTAAGTCATGTGAGGTTAAATATGCCAGCGATAAATGTAAATTCTAAGAACTTCAAGTAGCTTTGTAATATTAACCACTTAGTTATTTTTCACACAGTTAATAACATTCTAGCCACAAAAGCATTTTGGCTTTACCTCTTTAAATCTTACACGAAATAAAAATTTAAAATCATGGTAAGAAATGAATTACATTAAACATTTCTAATACTGGAAATGACCTCATAATTTCATAGCACTACCCGTATATTCTTAAAGACTTTGATAAAGAAATCTAGAAATAGATTCAAACTCTCCTACCATCTTCCAGATTTTTTCTGCCTCAAATTTTTTAGGTAGTCTACATGTTATTTTAGATTAATGTTATTAACAAATAATAACCCAGTTTAATATTAGGTAATTTCATATTTGCTATATATTTGAAATAGTTATAATCAATTTGAAAAACAATGTAATAACTTTTATCAGTAATAGACAAATTTATGTTTTTAAGAATATACTATGATTGAGCTTTTAGCATACTGAATGACTCATCTAATACTTTTTAGTGGCCTCATGACACAAATTATTTTCAACAATAGGTCCCTGAGTTTAAACATAATAACTATTGTAAGATCCAGAATGTTATTTTCATTATAACATGTAATGAGAGGGAAGATGT
This sequence comes from Aotus nancymaae, assembly GCF_030222135.1. NCBI lineage: Eukaryota > Metazoa > Chordata > Mammalia > Primates > Aotidae > Aotus > Aotus nancymaae. The sequence goes on from NW_026988435.1 coordinate 31,626,092, forward strand.
AAATCTGGCTTACCTGATTGTCATAGATATTGATTTTAAGAACATTCAGATCCCAGTCATTTTTACATAATAGTGAAGGAAGTAATAAGGACAATTTATGTCAGTCTCCTGCCTCCGCCCTCCTCCACAGCTTGTTCCCCTACGTTTTTCTATCATTATCTATGTTGGTCATGCTGAACTGCTGGCCTAAATATTTCATACCTCCCTTGACTACAGTTGCTTTTATCTTGGCTCATATTTTTTTTCTCCCTTTATTGTTCATATAATATTTTCCCTCAAGAGTCAAATATTATATAACACTTGTCCTGAACTCACCCCGACCTTCCTCGCTTCCCATCCCAGCACATTGAGCTAGGTTTTTCCCTCTTTGCTCACACCACAACTTTGATATAGTAATGAACACTTTGTATCATGTATGTTGGTTTGCACGTCTGTTTACCTATCAGACTGTTGGCTTCTGGAGGACAAGGGCATTTCATTCCTGTATACCAGGAGCATCAGGCAGGATATGGCATGTGATGGGTACTGAGTAGACTGAATGGCAGATTCTTTAAATAGTTGAAGAAACTTTTTTGGATATACTACTTTATTTGATAACAACAATCTAACAGAACTATTTTTAGGGCAACAACCATATTGGTCTCATGTTAGATATGTTACTATCATGTTGTCTTAGAAGTTCAGGAGAGTTTGTCTATTATTATTTTTTCCATTAAGATTTGCTTCTTAAGTGGAACCCATGTTGTCCTTTTCTTTCTAATTGTTAAAAAAAATCAAAAGAATTTGTCTTACTGCTAACCTATCTGCTCTTCCTCTTAACAAAATATTTTCTAATCAACCCTTAATCCAGTATATGTCTTCCTCCTTATCTTTTTCCTCTTCTTCTTCCTCCTTGTTTCTCCTTCCAACCAGTAAAGTTTCCTTGTATGCTAGAGTATTATCCATTTTTCTTTTACACATGCACTCTCTGCTTTACTCTGCTCTGTCCCTGAAAGGATCTTGATTATGAAGTTTGTCTATCACCAACCCAAACAACATCCCCCAAAAGGGGACTTATTCTAAAGTGAAGGAAACAACAATGGGTCCATAGCCATAAATATTACTGGTCTTACCACAAGCTCCAAAGCCCAAAAGGTGCTGACTTGATATAACAATGTTATGGCCAACTAGGAACTAAATTAACTCATGAAATGTAGAGCAATCTGGTTGAAATTTTATCCTACAGGAAGTTAGTTATATGACTTCAACTAGCTCTTATTATATGGAGCCTCACTCCCATTACCAGAATTTATAGGAAAATGAACCAAAATATGAATCTGAGAGCCATTCTACTATCACCAAAATAACTCACTGAAAAAATATTTTTACTTCCAGTCTCCAAAACCTTTGGTTAAATGGGTTTGGAGTCATATTTCTTAAGAAATACTTCCATCAGAGAACACAGTCATAGTCTAGTTACAAGCTGAGACTTCCTCTTGGTCATTCAGAGCTCCCCATATCATTGAACCCACACAAAGAGAACGGGGTCGCTCATTGACTGAAGTGACTGATTCCAATTCCCAAAGATGAATTTGGGTTTCTGCTACACAATAGGGACAAAAAGGCCTACACATGGAGCCCAGGAGGATGTATTGGGGTAATTCTCAGTACTTTCCTGTCTAAGGGTCATGGTCAGCTATAAAAAAAAACAGTAAAGATAGGAACCACCGTGGACCCAGATGACTCAGGATCACTACAGCAAGTAAAGAGTTCCATTCATCTGAGCTGCTGGCAGAGACAAAATAACACAGACTGGGTAGTCTACAATTTAGACTTCATAACTAGCATCAAAAATGGAACTGCAGTGTGAAAATATTATTGTAATTATTTTTCACATTCCCTTTTCCTCACTTTCCCACCTTATCTGAGAACACTGGTGCTACCTTCTGTTTTAAGTTTCAGATGAGCAGATCATTGCATTGTTAGCAACACAGCTACTGGGAATGTATGTTGGGAACATAATATTCCATCTGGACAAAACACCAGAGTGAGTTCAGAAGGCGAGCTTTGCTTGATTCTTCCCATTTGACCCTTCAGATCTGCTCTCTATCTTCCTTTACCCTGCCCTGTGTTCCTACAGGATGACCAGTATAAAAGACATTTGTGAGCTCTCTTGCCCTCTGGCTCCCAGTGGGGTTCAGTTAATGGGAGTCATCAGAAGGTCAGAGGAAGGGAAAAGAGTGAGATAAATATTTATTTCCCCCTTTTCTTCCTGTGGGTTGATTTCATGCACCTATCAAAGGTCACAGCTCCTATGAGACAATCTTTTCATCCATTATCTGTTGGTTTTTAGTAATCATTCTTCTTATCACTTTAATGTCTCTTACGGCCTTGGGGTATAATAGGTCCCCATTTTTACCAACCCCAATGGGATTACTCTATCTTACATTGATTTTCCTGTACTTGGTCCAAAGGTTTGGAAGTAATCACCTTTTATTAAACTTTCCTCAATTACCATCTCTTTCTGCCAAAAAATAAAAACCTGTCTGATACACAGCTGTCAACATTTGCAAATTGTGTTCATAACTAAATCATATTTATCAAATATTTCTTTTCCTTTTATATCATACAAAACAATCATTTTTCAATATACTATTAAAATGAGTACAAAGGCATATTACCAAAAAAAAAAAAAAAAGTAAATCCATGGAAGTGCTAAAAGTTGAAAGAGTTTCTGCCATGAGAAGATAAGAAACACTGACTTTAGAAAATATTAAGGACATAGGGTTGTACAGAAGGATAACCTAGATCAAAGGAATGACATCTTAATACATGCATGGACGAGGGTTGCACGTGATTGAAACTTTTCTCAGTGATAAAAGTAAAATAAAATAATGGCTTTAAATTTGAAGGTTTTAGTTATAGAGATCAGGAAAGAGCTTGAGATAACCTTAATAGAACTTAAGTAAAGGTCCATTTACAAAGCTTCTAACTCATTCAGCGTCTACCCCCTCCTCAGCATGTGCAGGGCAGCTGACCATAGATGTTTCTCCAGCTGAAGAGCTCACCTTTAATCTGAGCAGAAGATTCTCCTGGATATCTTACCATGGCAGCTGTAGTGGGTGAGAGATGGAGAAAACAGCAGAGGATGGCCCTGAATCTCCTCAATGGAGCTAGTTACTGAGGAGAGGAAAGAAAAAGCAGCTCTACCTGAAACAAAATTTATCAAAGTATGCCGCCCCTGAACTAAATCCACCATCCTATGGCATTTCTAGCCTGCATGCTCTACAGCCTCATAATCTAAACAAAAGCTTGCCTGACAACTTAACCAGCTCACAATCAGGCCTCTGAACACACAAGAGGGCACCTTTAGGGCAACATACCTATAAAACCACAAAGTAAACCCTGCTGGCAAAGGGATCAATCAGCATAGAAGCTAATTCACAGTTATGAGTGATACATTGAGATTCAACATTTATAAAATTTCAACAGAGATATTGCAAAAAATAGAAATAATGTGTTTAATACTTCATAGTAAACTCAGATTTAGCAAGTATTGCATCTCTAAAATAAAAGCAGCTGACATATAAAAGGACAATAAAAGAACATAAAAGAATTATTATAAATGAAAAGTGTGGTTGCCAACATTAATTTTAAAAGAATCAAAAGGAATACTTAATAAAATGGATAGTCCTTGATTAATAATTCATACGATAAAGACAAGGAAATCTTTCAGAATATAAAATTTAAAACACCAAAAAATCAAAAATATTAGGAAATTTAAACACCAATGATAAGAAAATATAACATATATTTACTGGAGAGCCAGAAGAAAGAAAAGAGACAATTGGTGAGTATAAATAATTACAGAAATAATAGAAAACAAGTCTATAAGAAGAATATTTAAATTGAAGGACACTATAGATTACAGGAATAATGAAATCCAGAGAGATAATTGTGAAATTTCAGAATTCCAAACATCAAGAGAAAATCACAAAATGTACCGCAAGAGAAAACAAACTTACAGAGAAAAGAGAATCAGATTGGCATCAGATTTAGTACCATCACATTAGAAATAAAAAATGGATTTAATCTAGAATTCTAGATCAAATTTTTTTAAATGGCAAAAGAAAACATTTTAGGCTGCAAAGTTCTCATGTTCACAAATATTTTCTGAATATATACACACACACACACACACACACACACACACACATATAATCTAGATTTAAAAAAAAAAGAAGTTGGACCATGAGAAAATGATCCAAGTAAAGAGTAATGTGAAAAGAAATCACAAGGTGATTTGAACATGAGATAACATAGCACCAAAAATTCTTCAAGAAGAAAATAGATCTCATTCACTAAATTGTATAATTAAGTCATCTCTTAATGATAATTTAAAGAAACATATAACTTCTTAAACAATAAAGGCAAATAAAAGATTCAAGTAAAAAAATTAATTGTTCAAGAATGGCATGGTCCAAATATATATATATATATAAACTTTACTCAAATTATTCTCAAAAATAGAGGAGGAAAAAATACTTCCAAATATATTATGTGAGGCCAGTATTGTCCTGATGCCAAATCAGAAAAGACACATCAAAAAAGAAAATTTCAGGCCAATATCTCTAATGAACATTGATACAAATATCCTGAACAAAATATTATCAAGGCAATTTCAACAACACATTGAAAGGTCATTCATCGTGACCAAGTGGGACATATCCCTGGGATGCAAAGATGGTTGAACATACACAAATCAGTCTATGTGATACATCATAGTGACAGAATGAAGGGAAAAAGCCATATGATTACTTCAATTGATGCTGAAGAATAATTTGATAAAATTCAACATATTTTTATGATAAAAACTCTCAAAAAAGTGGATATAAAAATATATCTCACATAATAAAAGCCATATACAACAGACTCATAACTAGTATCATTTAGAATGGGGAGAACATTGAAAGCCTTTCTCTAACATCTAGAACAAGACAAGGATACCCAATGTCATCATTTTTATTCAACATAGTACTAGAAGTTGTAACTAGAGCAGTCAGACAACAGAAAGAAATAAAGGATATCCAAACAGAAAAAGAAGAAGTCAAATTATCCCTGTTTGCAGGTGATGTGATCTTATATTTGAAAAAACCGAAAGACACCACCAAAAACCTATTAGGACAGATAAACAAATTTAGTAAAGTTGCAGGATACAAAATCAATATACAAACATCAGTACATCTTTGTATGTCTACGGCAAACAATCTGATAAAGAAAGCAATAAAGTAATTCCATTTACAATAGCTACAAATAAAATAGCAGGAATTCTCTAAAGAAGTGAAAGATCTCTACAATAAAATTATAATACATTGATGCAAGAAATTGAAGAAGACACACAAAAAATGTAAAGGTATTCCGTGTTCATGGATTGGAAGAATCAACATTGTTAAAATGTCCAAACTACCCAAAGTTATCTACAGATTCAATGCAATCCCTATCAAAATATCAATGACATTTTTCACAAAAATAGAAAAAATAATTCTAAAATTTTATGGAACCACAGATGATCCAGAATAGACAAATCTATCCTAATCAAAAAGAACAAACCTGAAGGAATCATATTATCCAGCTTCAAATTATACTACAGGGCTATAGTAACCAAACAGCATGGTAAGCGGCATAAAAACAGACACAGATGAGTGGAATAGAGAATCCAGAAGTAAATCTGTACATCTACAGTGAACTCATTTTTTCAATGTGGCCCAAAATATATACTGGAGAAAGGAGAGTCCCTTCAATAAATGATGCTGGGTAAACTGGATATCCACATACAAAAGAATAAAACTACACCATTATCTGTCATCATATACAGAAATAAAATAAAAATCGAATAAAAACTTTAAATTTAAAACCTCAAACTATAAAACTACAAAAAAAAAAAAAGCATTGAGGGAACTCTGTAAAACATTGGAGTGGGTAAAGATTTCATCAAAAAAGTGGACAAATGAGATGGCATCAAGTTAAAAAGCTTCTGCAGAGCAAAGAAAAAAATCAACAAAGTGAAGAGATAATCTACAGAATGGTAGAAAATATTTTCAAATTACTCATCTCAAAAAATTAATCATCCAGAATGTATATTAGGAGAACAAACTAATAATGCAATAAAAAATGAAAAAAAAAAAGATTCAAATAGACATTTATCAAAAGAAGACATACAAATAGTAAACAGGATATGAAAGGATGTTCAACATCACTGATCATCAGAGGAATGCAAATCAAAACTACAATGAGATATAATCTCACTCCAGTTAAAATGGCTTATATCCAAAAGGCAGCAATGACAAATGCTGGCAAGGATATGGAGAAAAGGGAACTCTCAAACGCTGTTGGTGGGTATGTAAATTAGTAATACTGCTATGGAGAACAGTTTGAAAGTTACTCTCCCTCCAAAAACAAAACAAAACAAAACAAAAATAAGGCTACCATATGATCCAACAATTCCACTGTTGAGTATATACTCAAAAGAAAGAAAATCAGTATATCCAAGAAACATTTGCATTCATGTTTATTGCAACACCATTCACAATAGCCAAGATTTGGAAGCAACCTAGGTGTCCATCAACAGGTGAATGGACAAAGAAAATGTGGTACATATATACAATGGAGTACTATTCAGCCATAAAGAGAATCAGAACTCATAATTTGTAACAATGTGCATAGAAATGAAGGCCATTATGTTAAGTGAAACAATCCAGGCACAAAAGGACAAACTTCACATATTCTCACTTATTTACAGAAGCTAAAATTAAAACAATTGAACTCATGGAGATAGAGAGTGGAAGGATAGTTAGCAGAGACTGGGAAGGGTAGCAGAAGAGTAGGGAGAAGTGGGGATGGTTAAAGTTCACACACATACAAAAATAGGAAAAATAAATAAGACCTAGTATTTGCTAGCACAATAGAGTGACTATAGTAAAAAATAATGTAATTATACATTTTAAAGTAACTAAAAGAGTCTAATTGGATTGTTTGAAACACAAAGGATGAATGTGAAGTGATGGATATCTAATTTACCTTGATGTAATTATTACATATTCCATGACAGTATGAAAACATCTCACATACCCCATAAATATAAATGCCTACTATGTGCCCACAAAAATTTTTTAAAAAGAAATATATAGAAACTCTGTTTTGAACTGAATTAAAAGGAAAAAATAATTCATTTGCCATTGAATGAACTTAGCACAAATTGTGAGCCAAAAACAATACTAGAATGTTCTCTACATGTTAAATAATTTAATTCTCATAGTAGTCTTGAAGTATTTATTATGTGATTGAAATGTACAGACAGTGAAACTGATTCTCTAGACATTTAAATTCCCTGCCTAAGGCCTTCAAGATAATAGTGGAGGAAATAGAGTCAAGTGCCCAAAGACAAAATGGACACATTGTTTAATGGTAATATTAATGAAACTATTTTTTTTCTACATATTCAACTTTGTTTTACAGTGGGCACATGTGCATATTTGTTACATTGGAGCATTGTGTGATGCTGAAGTTTGGAATATGGAATCCATCACCACCATAGTGAGCATAGTACCTGATAGATAATTTCTTAACCCACACCCCTCCCTACACCCTCTAGTAGTCCACAGTATCTATTGGTCCCATATTTATGTCCATGCTGACACTAAATTTAAATTTAATTTGAATACCCGTTTGTTAGGATATTGAAAGCATTTGTTCCTTATCAAGGTAAAAGTTGGATTCAAAAATTAAATTTTACTCATTTAATTATTCAACAAATATTAATTGTGCTGATATTATGGGCCAGGCAATAAATTAATAACACAAAGACAAAATATCTCAGGATTCAAGAACCATATAAATTAGTAGATTATTAATCCAAGATAGATGCATGCTTGAAATAAACTTCTTTATCATTAGGCTTCCATCCCTGCTCATTACTGCCTTAGAGATTTTTGACCCTTTGATCATGGTATCCCCACATTAGGCTTCCAGATAATTCCATGAGAATACCTACAGCCTGAAGGTGTTTTACCCAAAGGAAAAAATATTGTTTGAATCCTTGAACATGAATCATTATGGTCGAGATTATTGAAATTTTCAGTGCTATATAATATCACTAACAGATCTTATTCCATATAACACTTGTGAATAGGTACACTGAGAAGATGCAATGGGCCCAGAGGACTGAGGAAATTTAGAAGAATATGAAAGTGGAAAAAGAAAGATGTTCTTGTAAGTTATATGCTCAGCTATGATCTTACAGAGGAAGAAGAAATTAAAAGAATTGTTTGTTGTCATATTTGAAAACTCAACCTGTAATCCACCATGGGGATTTTGCCACATTATTTTTGGAAATACCTGAAGTTACTGGTTCTGTAATACATTATTGAGACATTTAAAAATTAGGGGAAATTGTATGACTCAATCTTGTCCAACAATATTAGTTGGTGTAAAAAATAACAGATTTTATTGTCGACACAAAAATTCCCAGAAGTTACATGCTTGCAAATAGTTACACTTTTAGTCAATTAATTTCTTCGAATTGTGAGATTTAAAGGACTCAGTAAGCATGAACAGGAAAAACCTGTAAGTAAGTAAAATATTAACCACTGTGTTAGACTCGGAATGCCAAATTTCAACAATGTTTTATGTTTCATTAGTCTGTTAAATTATCTATCAACATAGGCTTAGTAATCAGTTTAAAACCATGATCACATTCTGGAAATTTGGATTACGAATACTAAAGATAATCTCTTTGTCATAATAGGCAGCATATATTTCTTAGAGCAAATATAACATAGAAAAATATAAGTACACATAAATAATATAGAATTTATGGTTTAATTTTTTAAATAAACCATTTCTTAATTAGTTGGTTATTTTTTGTTTTTGTTGACTGTGAAGTTTATTCCTTCATTTAGTTGCTTTATATAAATGATAGCCATAAAAATGAAATGATCAGTCTTTTGAGAATTAGTATATCATCATGTATATATTTGCCCTCTAACTTATAAAATAATTTTCTGTGAAAAGACAATGTATTTGTGTACCTGTAATAATCTTGGCTCATTAAGTTGCCATTAAGAAAAGCCATTTAATATTTCCTAAACCAAATATTTCTTATGCATCATCGTATTGAAATCTATAAGCTAGGTATTTCTATTATTCTCACATTGGCAAATAAGAATTTGAGAGTTCAAAGACCCTTTATCTTGTCAAGGCCACACAACTAGCAAAAGATGAACCAGCACTCCATCTCAGGCAGTCAGAATCCAGAACTGAAGCTTTGAAACACCATGTATTATTGAGACATGTTTTCAAGCCACACAAAACAGTGGTAACTATGATGTAACAAAACCATCTGCATAGAAATATGTTCTACTAAAAAAAAACTTAGATACATACACACACATAAACAGAGATATATATACATATGTACCATGCATGCAGGCATACATAAACATATATATATATATATATGTGTGTGTGTGTATATATATATATATATATATATATATGGTGGGATTATAGGTAACCCTTCTATTTTGTTTTATATGCTTTTCTATAGGTTTGCAACCTTCTACAAAAAATATTTACAGTTTTACTTACTAGCTCAGATTGATTGAAATCATTATCAATTTTTTCTTATAATGCTAATCAACTTTGGATATAATCTTAAGACATCAATATGTGATTATAATAGTATATGAAAAACTTTTATCTTTGATCTAGTAACTCTACTTTTAATAACTTCTTTTGGAGATATGAGGGTTATTAAGAAATATTCTGGTCTGTAAACATTGCCATCACCTATAAGTTGAGTACTCATTCTAGGGAATAAATATTATTCAACTACAACTTTTGCTAATACTTGATTTGATTTCAAACAGGCATTCCTGAATCGTATTCTGTTTTCTTGAGATTTAGATAAGATAAAGTACTTAGCCTACTGCATCACAAGATAGACACAATAAATATCAGCTAAGTACAGCCTGTATACATCTGAAAAGAAATATCAAAAGCATCAAGTATTTATTTTTGAAAAATTATATTTTTATTTTTCCCTTTACATTTTTCCAATTGAATAGATACTCCCTTAATATAATTCTGTTTAACCATTTGCCCACTCCTCTCTATTCCCTCATCAAACTTCCCACTGCTGGTTTGCTTGCAGACTGCTGCCCTCTTCATTTGAGTTGCAGCTCCCAAGTCAATTGTTTTCCACACATTTGTTATTCTCTTCATAGCTATTATCATAATCATATACATTAACTTACACATAAATAGATTAAACATAATTATAAAAATTTGTCATTTCAATGGAAAAAAGATTAAATAATTTGGGAAAACAAAATAAAAATGAATTTCTAAAAGAATTTAATTTGAGGTGTAGAAAGAAGACAAGTGCAAAAGTTAGAGAAAAAATTAAAACCTAGAAAAACTATGTGCTTGCTTGGCAATAAATTCTGATTTTACTTTTAAAAATGTCAATAAATGTTTTCTATGGACATAAATATTATTATAATGAACAAATTTTAAATATACATTAAGTATGTGACCTAAAATTACCAGTATTGTCTTCAAATACTTGGTATTCTATATGTGTGCAATCAGATTCCTTAAACCTGTTTTTTCTCTGGAAAGATGCTTATTTTAAAGCGTTAATTTTTGTTTATATCACAAAATAAATGTTAATATCATATGACATGTATATAATTACAGTGAAAATAGATATAAAATTAATATGATGTGATGAAATTCAACTCAATTAAGAAGACAAATTTAAATATACCAATGATGACTGAATTATTTATACAATGCTGATTACATCTATTTCACAAATTTGATGTTACATTTTACTTCCAAATGCATCATAAGTTTTACAACTTAATAAAAATTTTTAAAAATTCCTACACAGATAATTTTCAGAAATCACAAAACATCATGAAAGGAGTCTTGTGAACTTATACAATCAAAGAGCATTTTAAAATGTCTTAAATTTAAATGAACACGACAATTTGGATTTAGAAAAGATATCCAATCCACATGAGTTCAACATATCAGTGACAGTTTAAAGGAAAATTAACTTGAATTCAGTATGATTTTCAACAGTCTAGGAACAGTTAAAACTTTCAAAAAACATTTAGATACATCCATTATCAAAATAATTGACTTTCCTCCACTAATGGCATTTTTAAAACCTAAACTGATAAAGATTGCCATGCACTATGATTGGTTGTCACATCAAATTCTAAACACTCAATTCAGAAGGAATCTCTGAGTTTTTGTTTTTGAGAATACCTTTTAAATGAAACAGTTACACACATCTTAGTGAGTCTCAAAATGTTATTTGTTCTATGTGATTTAATTTTCATACTTCTTTAAGTGGTATTGCCCAAAGGGAAAATTACTCCACAGCATATGTTATCTAGATCAACATTAAGAAAAAAATAATATACCTCCTTTTTTCATATCCCCAATCCACTCTCCCTGAAAATAAACTTAAGAGTGAGTAGATATATTCAGTGCTATGAGGGAAAATATTGTAGATAGGTTAGTTTCACATAAGAACTACTGTTATGAATTATGAGATGGACATAAACACCTTTCCTGCTTTATTTCAAATGGATATTGGAAGATGAGAATGAGAAAAAAAATAGATAAAAGACTGTTGAAAAAAATACATAGTCTACGTGTAGTTAAGAAAGAAAATATTAAAACAAAAGAGCATGTCTGAACAGATGCTGGAAGAAAGTGCTAAACAGGAAAGAGCTGTGGTCCATGTGGTAGGCTACATTTACAGCATAAAACGAGAAGTTCTTCACATAGAGTATGTGTGCTCTGAGATGTCAAAAAGTACATTAAGATATTTTGTCTCTAACTGGGGCCTCTGTAAAAGTCAGTACATTTATCATGTTTAGGCACCACACTACTTAAAATCACAGCAAAGGATTTATATACTTTTGGGCTTGGGTTTGGGGTCAAAAACTTCTCAAAATTCTTTCAAGTTTCAGGTTTCTCTTTATTTAACTCAGTCTTAATCAACATATGAGACTCTGCTCCCTTTCACAAAACAATGATTTAAAGTACATTAATTAATAATTTATTAAATGTAAAGTCACTAAGTGTATTGTTGATTCTATCATTAAAGAATAACGTGGGTATAAGGGCAATGCATAGAATTAAATTTGGCTTCAAGAAAGTATAAAAAATGAACTACATTTTAAAGAAAATTCAATATTTTATTAGAAGCATTACAAACTAAATAAGTAAAGTTATGGTGATAAAAACCAAATGAGAAAAAATATACATGTGCATTTGCCAGTTTTATAGAAAAATCGCCAACCATAAATGTGATGAGGATCTGAATGAAAGGCTTCTACACTATTCCAGTTGCAGTACATTTTAGCTATGGTTATTAGACAATTCTTCATGTTGGTAAAATTGAAGTTTCCATTGGGTGTTTAAGTCATAGCTGAAGTCATAAAAATTAAAAATAGTCAAAATGAATTATCATTATATATCAATAATTCCTATTTTATGAATGAAATGTAATTTTTATCTACTTTCTAGATTCTAGGCTGGTCTACAAGGCCAAGTATAAGGAAGGTGTGTGATTTCATCTGAATACAAAAATTAAAGTAGTAACATGAGGAAAATCTCTCTTAGCTATCCGTGATTACATTTTCTCTTCTAAAAATAAAGCAGATATTAACTGACTTGTCAATTAGCCTAAACATTTCTGAGTAAAATTTCAAGCAAATTAAAATCTTTCTCAAAGTTTTTTCTACATTCAGTAAAGCAGATATCACAAGTTACTAATATAAAGAAAAATAATTAAGAAAATTGGAATTTATTTGTGTGGCAAGACCTTACACGTACAACCATCCAATCAAAATCATCTAAGAAATATGATAAATAAAATTCAGTATTATCATAGCAGTCATTTTCATGCAGATGGGAAGCTAAATCATAGGGTAACATATTTTGAGCCTCTTTTGCCTCCTCCCTCCCTCACGCTATGCACATGTGCCACTGGTGGAGTTACATGACTAATTTTCAAGTCTACATTTGGTCTTACGATGTGGAAAAAAAACAGACATAGTTTTATTAGCTTTGATTTTCAAATAGCAATAATGAAGTTAAAATTTCATCTATGCATTTTAGGTATATTTCATCCAGAGCATACAATCACTTAGGAGTGTTAACCAAAATACCTGTTAAAGTACTTTAGGAATCTATGCAATTCAAATTAATGCTAAATCCTACCTTCAATGGGGCTAAACTCATGGCTGGGTCACCTTCCCTGAATGCACGCCACCCTCATGTTCCCAGGAATAAACTCAATAACATGTGCAATATAATTAATCTTATGATAGGTAATAACGAGATCCAGTATATACATGTTTGTTATTTTACTCAATGAATATTTACTAAATGCAATAGGAATTTTATATCTGCAGTTTCCTCATCTAGGGATTAAATCTACCATGGATTCAACCAACAATAGATTGAAAATATTCATGAATAAAAAGGATAGTTGTGTCTGTACTGAACATGTACACTTTTTTCCTGGTCACTATTCCCTAAACAATACAGTATAGCAATTACTTATATAGCACTTATATCATATTATTACAAGTAATCTAGAGATGATTTAAAGCATATGAGAAAATATGCATAGGTTATATGTGAATACTGTGCCATTTTATATAAAAGACTTGCACATCCGCAGATTTTGGTATCTGTGGGGTTCCTGGATCAATCCCCCATGGATACCAAAGAACAACTGTATATACTATGTTCCAGGCCTATTTGTAGATATTTAAGATGCATAAGCAAACAAAGACAGGAATTTCTACTTTCACAAAGCTTAAGGTCTAAAAGCCACATATGTGAAATCAAACCAAAGAAACACAGTTAACTTCCCCACTAGAATGTCAACCTTTGAAAGATGATTCTTTCCTCTACCTCCAATAACAGGGTATGAAACAAAGGAAGGACTGTATGTGCATTTGTTGAATTAATCTGAATATCAAGAAAAAATGTAATACAGATACAAATCTCTATTCTGTCTTGGACTTATACATCATACCTATAAAAAGTTGATCACTAAAATACCTTTTGCCAAACATTCTGAAATACTATTGTCACATTTCTGAATACCCACCTTATCCTTGAATATACACACACACACACACACACACACACACACACACAAGTATTTTCATTCTGCAAGAATATTAGACAACACAATATGTATATGTCTAGGTGAGAGAAATAGAGGCAAGGTATGAGGGCTACTTAACACCTAACACACAACACTGAGTGTTTCTTTAAGGTAAGATATAAGCATGCCTTTTACATAATGTGGTAACAGCAGAATTAGCTTAGTAGTAATCACCATTTCTGGAAAGGTAACTCAGAGTAAATAAGTAAAAAAATCATCATCTTTTATGAGAGAGGATATCATTTTAGAGCTAAGATAAATATGGGTATTGAGTAGAGAAAAGATAAAACAAGTGTGGTAACCATGTACAGAACGTATTCATATCAGAAAGAGAGTGAATATTTTTGTGAGTCTAAACATATATTTGTACCCAGAAGCAGAATTCATCTAAATAAAAAACATTATTATGACTGGTTCCATATAACAAGTGTAATATGTCCTGGAAAGTAGCTTATGGTAACAGTGGTTGCCTGATCCATTACTGTGAATTTTATTACATGAAAAGTTCTGCCTAACAAATGCTTTCACCAGTCCTGCTATGGAGGAACAAGTCTCTAAAACAAAGACATTGTTTAATATTATCATTCTTGGATTGGTGTATCTGGATATAATCTAAGCTACTCTTAAGTAGGCTTTTTAAAAAATACTGAGTTGAGATTTGGGGAGTTGAGGTTTGAAGAGAATGAAGGTCCAAGGCACTCATAACAACGAAAATAACTTCCTTTAGGAACTAAAAGGCTAATGTTTGTAACAAAAAAGATATTTGTTGGTAAAACTAGAATAATAAAAATAGAATATAATATAGAACTGAAACTGCACATTTTAGAAAGCCTAAACAAAATTTTAAAACAATGTGAGTCTATATGAAATATTCAGTGGTAGGTCCTTATTAAAATTGTATTTATATGTGAGGAAGTAATTTTGATGCTTTCATTCAATTTGAATGCTGTCCATATACACAGAGCTCTTATTAGCAATGCAAATAATATGAAGATATATAAAGAAACATGCAGTTTCAGTAATACAGGTTGGAAACCAAGAAGCTCTGTTAATGAGTATGAGGAAGGAAGTTGAATTTCAGAGGCTTTGGAGCTGTATAGGAATGAGCTTTTCCGATTAGTAGTTCCATCACTCACTAACTAGACAGCCTTAAGAGCTTAATAATTAACCAGAGAGTGTATTTATAGTACTTTCAAAACATAGTCATTCCTAGGAGCTCTGGATTGTTTATCATACTGCTCTGAGTTGACAAGGTCATGAAGAATTTTCGTGTGAAGAGAGCCTATAACCTCAAGGTCCAAATTCCCTAGGTTGTATTGGAGGTACACTGGCATGAGAAAGTGATAACAGAGCAGGCTGGGCTTTTTATCTTCCCCAAATCCTCTGGAACATCTCTTTGAAGGCTTTTTTACCTAGGTAGAATTTTGTCTCTCTTCCATTAAAGATTATTCAATTATCTCAACAGCTTCTATTAGGGTTAAGTGAATTTACCTCAGCCTTCTAAAAGGAAACCAGACTCTTAGAAGTTGCTACTATACATTGTTAACCCATGACCTGGTCAAAAATAAACTTGCTTATAAAATTTATATGGATTCTTTGCTTCATGTGATGTTCCTCTACTCCACTTTAAGTCTTCTACTGCTCCATTAACTTGTTTTCTTTTTTTAATAATGAACATCTGTGACAGCATCTTTGCCAAAATAAATAAAATTAAGCAGATGGTTCTGTGGGGTTATGCTAAACATTTTTTTAAACAGGTTCAGATTTCCTCTGAATGGAGTATGAAATGTCTCCATATGCTGGTTCCTGTTTATTATTGTGTGTGAGAGAGAAAGGCAAAGCTAACAGAGAGAGTTGGAAAGAAAGAACATAATTATAGAGTCATTAAAAGTTACTTAACACAGTTTTATAAATGACTTCTTAATTAAGAAGTGATTTCAATGCAAACCAGGGGTCCCGTTTTCTCATTCAATAAGTTTTTATATATATTTTCCAAAATGCTTTTATTTCTGTCATTAAGATGAAAGCCAGTTCGTTTCAGTGTTGGACTTGCTGGAAGTGTTGTGGTCATCAATGTTATCAATTTTGCTCCTGGCTAAAGTAAAATCCTGTTCTTCCTCTGCTGTGCTTTTTTTCTGGCTTCTTATGCACAAAACAAACTGTACAAATACATCAGGAAAGGACAATAAAAGACTAACTCTTTCCATTGCATCACAGATTTGAAACAATCAAGACAAATGGTGATTAATCCATGATGCTTCAAAACTATTTTGTCTGATAATATTTACACCAGACTGCTTTGGTTTCTTTTTTTTCTAAGATGTATCTTTTCTTTCTTTCTTTACCTTCAAATTATCTATTTCCTTTGGTTTTAGATGTGTCTGTCATTAGCAGGACATAGTTAGAGTTTTATTCTATTTGCTAGCCTAGTCTGAAAATTTTGTCTTTAACACGAGCATTATTACATATTCCTTTAATGTTATTACTCTTCTATTTAGGTTTGAGTCCCTAATCCTAATTGATAATTTCTCTGTCTTTGGCTGGTTTTGCTTCTTTCTCTCTTTTTTTTCCTTTCTTTTGGGTAATTTTTATTTTTTTTTAATCCTCCTCTACTGGATCTCTTTCCTGCTCCTGATTTCTATATTACTGTTGTAAATTTTAATGCAATCTTTTTAACTATATGACATTTTATTATTGTTTTATAAACAAATATTTGTTTTGATCAGTGATTCTCAAATTTACATCAGTAGTTCTCCAAACTGACCCCAAGGAACATTTGGCAAAGCATAATGACACTATTGGGTGTTACATCTGGGAGCTGAGGGTAAAAGGTGATACTGGAATCTAGTGGGAGAGGAAAAGAATATTGCTAAATGTCTTGCAATAAACAGGAAAACCACTGTATTAGTCTGTTTTCAAACTGCAAAAAATAACTACCAGAGACTGGGTAATTTATAGAGAAAATAGGTTTTAATTGAGTCACGGTTCCTCATGGATGGGGATGCCTCAGGAAACTAACAATTATGGTGGAAGAGGAAACAGGCACATCTTACATAGCAGCAGGAGAGAAAGAGAGTCAGCAGGGGAAATCAACATCTGTAAAACCATTCAGCTCTCATAAGAACTCACTCTCATGGGGGAAACTGCCACCGTGATCCAATTACCTCACACCAAGTCTCTCGCTCCACACATGGGGATTACAGTTCGAGATGAGCTAAACTATATCAGCTCCCTACAGCAGAGAGTTCCTGGCCCAAAATGTCAATCATACTGATCTTGAGAAACTCTGGTTTAAATTTAGCCATATTTGTCGCTTTCTTTGTATCGCATTTTTCTTGCTTCCCATACTTTACATCTGAGCTCTCTGTCCCTCTACCTGAATTCAGGGTATACTCTTAAAAACCTCTTTAGTTTTTGTTGTCTTCTCTCTCTCCTTCTCTCTCTCTCCCTACCTCAGCTTCTTTTAACTTTATTTTTATCCTTGAAATTTATTTTGCAAAGTATAAAATTATATAATGGAAATTTTCTTTGGGTTATACATTGACTATGGACAAATAAGCTGGCAACTTAGTACTCACTCATTTGAAAGAAACCTTCCCTTTTATCTCTGACTGTTATGAGGCTCCTCCTTCAGGTATTTGATGTACTGCTGTGCAATATGATATATCTCAATGTAGATTTCTTATCCTGCTCAGAGTTCACTGGGCTTTTTGAATCTGTGAAGAAGCATATTTAATCACGTCTGAAAAATTCTTAACTATTAATTCTTCATATTTTGCCTGTTTCTCCTCTCTCTAATCTTCTTAAAGACCAATTAAACATGTTGAAGCATATTCACAACCTCCTTGTCTCATAACCTCATTTTCATATTTTCCATCTTTTTGGCTCCACGTGCACCATTCTGGATATAGATCCTAGATTACTAATTATCTCTTTAATTGTACTATTCTGTTTAATCAAACCATTGAGATTTTTCTGTTGTTTGATATTTTATTTCCAGAAATTCAATTTGAATTTTTCCCCAAGTCTGCTATGCTTCATTTCATATTTCCCGTTTCTTCCAGATTTTAAAGCTAGTTTTTTCATTTCTTTAAAAGAGTAAGAATAGTGAATTTTTATTACCTGTAATCACTACATTTGAAATACATGCAGATCTATATATTTTGTTTCTTCTTTTTTTCCTGCTGTTTCTTGCTCATGATATTTTGTTTTATTGTGTACTCAGTTGTCGTAGAAGCATATGCCCATTTTAGAAAAAGAATATTTATGGTACTCTTTAAGGACTAGATGAAGTTGTTCTCCTCAAGATGATTTGGCTTTGCTTCTGGGTACACTATCAACCTGAGAATTCTTCACTTCAAGTTCATAGTTTGAGAATACTGAGAACATTCATCTCTGAGAATGCAAAACTTCAGGGACTGTTTTCTACCTTTTTTTTTTTTTTTTTTTTTTGGTCAGGATCCTAAGCTCCCATATGCCCTAAGCGTGTGACTCTTTAATGACTCAGCTTAATGATGGGAGGGTCTTTAGTACATTTCCCACCTTGATGGGTCCAAAACCTTGAATTTTACTACATTTTCCACCTTGACAGGTTCAAGATGTCGATTCTTCAAGGCCACAAATATGAAGCCCGAATCTGCTTAGATTGTTCGATGCCCTTGGGACAAAAGTGGATTTATTTCTATATGCCTGTTCACATATCTGGATACATGCTTCCCCTACAATTTTGTCCTAGTTGCTCCCCATTGGCTAATCTACTCTTCAATAATTTGAGATATTTAAAAAGATATATGTGTTAATGGCTTTTGCAAAAGGATGTGCTCAAATACCTAACCAATATTAAAATATCTTTTTAAAACACAGTGTTTTATATGTAGTGCTCAGTGAATAGCTATAGCTTGTCTGTGACTAAAATTTCTAATATTCTTGACATAAAGTCATTGTATGATGCACTAAGATATTAGGAGTCTAATAGATAATATTTATTACAACTTAGAGTTATTATGAAGGTTAGATGAAAAAATAAATAAATTGCTATCCATATGAATATATTATGCTTATGTTGGCAAAGCTAAAAATTTGGTATCTCACCTAGTGAAAATATTAACAATTTCAATTAGCTTTTTGTGCAATAATAACAGATAACATACAGTTGAGGTTAATCATACTCCAGGCACCTGTATTATCTCATTTAATTATCAAACTCTAAAAGATAGACCATTTTTTGGAAGGAAAACAATGGAAATACAAGGAAGTTAAGGTACCTAAAGTCACACAGCCGGTAAGTGATGAAGACAGAATTAGGCCTCAAGACTATAACCCTTGAGCCCATGTTCTTAACTGTATGAAATGACTTTATTTCCATATGTTGGCTTCTATAGAGTCAATTTTTTTTATGGAAAGCTGGTAAACTATGAAGCCAATGACAATAACTTTTAACATTCCTAAAATCCCTAATAAGTATAAATCCATATTTTCATTTTGTCCTGGAGGAGTTATTTGCAAAAGAAATGGATTATTCTCTTAAAAAATTAATTTTAATTCCCAAGAGATCTTATTTAATTTTATATCTCTGATTACCAAAATATATAGTAAGATTACTAATGTTGAATAAAATTAAATCTTACTATTTCAATAGTTCATTGATAATCTGGATTTCTGTTTCATGATATATCAGCAAAAATTTTTTAAGATTATGATTATAGGAGAACATTCAAAACCTCAAGGAATCTTTACAGAGGAACTAATCAAACAGAATTAAACCTCACCACTTAAAGGGAAAACTTTCTGAGCCATCAGTTCAATAAAATGACAGTTACATAAGAGAAGCCTGAGCGAACTGTTATTAATTCTAGCCAAGAAGCAAAAAGTCACACATCATGGAAAAGAAGAGTGAGCTGTAACAATGGTTTTATTTTTAGTTATAAATATTTTTGTAGACATTGGACGTTTAGGAGATAAAGAAATTATTATATGAACATTGTAACTTTTACTATTAGAGCTGTTTTGAATTGAAAAATGCTGGTGACTTTTTAAAAATCAATTGTTGTTTAAAATTAGATGAATCCACATTAATGAGGCTTAAGTTTAACACACAAAACAAATCAAAATAGTCTATCTGAACAACAAATTTCATGGATCCATAAAAATAGATATTCAATTCCCCAATATTCTTGTTCTTAGGCTAGCTAAAATTCAACAATATTTACTGTTACAAGGGAACTGTCATTTTTCTACACTATATAAATAATAGCTTATTTTTACAAATAGAATGATGTGAAAAATATATCCATCAAGGTATAAAATCTATTTACAAAAATCACCTAGTATTCAATGACTTGAGTCCTTTATATAAGATATAGCCAGGTTCAAATTCACATTTTGTCACATATTAGTTGTGTGATCTTACACAACCTTAACTTTCTCATTCCTTAGGTTAATTGTTGGCAATAGTGATATTTATTCCACATTTGACACTTACTCTAGCTGAATTGGATATTAAAAAATACTCAAAGATGAGAAAATAATAATAAAGTGCATGCCCTGGGCTGTTCTTTAGCAAGTATTGCTGCTTTAAAATAAAATGCACCAATTTTAAATGCATACTTCAAAGTTTTAACCAATGCGTACAGTCATGCAGTCTACACTGCAACATGACACAGCATATCCCCATCACTACAAAGAGTTCTTACATGGCCCTTTGCAATCCATCCCCTCCTCCATGCTTTGGTCCCTGAAAAGCACTCCTCTGTATTTTAAAGTCCTGGGTTTTCTCTTTTTAGAATTACATAGAAATGAAATCATTCAGTATGTAGTCTTTTGTGCTTCCTCCTTTAACTTAGTATAATACTTTATAAACTCATTTGTTTTTCATGTATTAATATTTTATTTCTTTATACAGCATATATGCAAAAATTGTACTAGGCCAATTGTATATACCTGCATTTTTTGTTTGCTTTTGTTTTTTGCTTTTCTGTTTTGTTTTTGAGACAGAGTCTCACTGTGTCCCCAAGCTGGAGTGCAGTGGCACAATCTCAGCTGACTGCAACCTCTGCCTCCCAGGTTCAAGAAATTTTCCTGCCTCAGCCTGCCAAGTAGCTGGGACTACAGGCCCACCTTGCCCTGCTAATTTTTGTGGTTGATTTGTTTGTTTGTTTGTTTGCATGTTTTAGTAGAGACAGGGTTTCACCATGTTGGGCAGGCCAGTCTTGAACTCCTTATCTGAGGTGATCCACCTGCCTTGGCTTCCCAGAGTACTGGGATTATAGGCATGGGCTGCTGTGCACAGCCAGATATTTCTGTATTTTAAAAAAATCCATATATATGAATACACAAGATTTCTAAATATGCCATACATGATTTTTTAAAATATTGATAAATTGGGCCTTATTACAGTTATCAGTAACTGGTCTTAATTACAACTAAACTCTGTTCACTGAAAACCGCCATTTAAAAAGTGAAAAGAAAAATGACAGACTGGGAGAAAATATTTACAACACATAAATTTGACAAAGAAATAGTATCTATAATACATAGAGAGCTCTTATAAGTAAATAAGAAAAAGACAAAAAAATACAGTTAAGAGATGAAAAATTTGAACAAACACTGCACAAAATGAGATATCATAAAACCAGAAAGCAGACAAAAGGTTATCAGTGTAATTAGTCATCAGAAAAATGCAAAATAAAACCACAGTGAGAACTAAGATACATCCACAAAAAGAACTAAAATAAAACCAGCAATATCAAGTGTCAACAACTGCATGACACACCTAGAATTTTTACAGTGCTCATGAGAGGATAAATTGATACAATCACTTGGATAAAAATTTGGTATTATTTTCTATGTCCTGGCTATTTCACTTTTGAGTATGTACCTAACCAAAATGAGTACTTAACATTCATTAAAATATATGCACAAGAATACTCATAACAGAGTTTATTCATATTCATTGTATACAAAACTGGAAACATTTTGAATATCCATGAATAATGTGATAAGTAAACATATTGTGGCATATATTGCTAGTATAGAATGGAATTTTAAGCAGAAAATGGGAAAGAATGAATTATTGCTGCATACAACAGAATGGATCAATTGATTATTTTTGAGATGGAGTCTCGCTCTGTCATCAAGCTGTGCAGTAGCAACATAGGCCTCCTGAGTTCAAATGATTCTCCTGCCTCAGCCTCCTGAGAAGCTGGGACTACAGGCATGCACCACCATACCTAGCTAATTTTTGTATTTTTAGTAGAGACAGGGTTTCACCATGTTGGCCAGGAAGTAGCTATTCTGGAGAGGAATACCTAGTAGGAGGAAACACGTGGGACCCCTCTAACGTATTTAAAATCTTCTGTACCTTGCTCTGGGTGGTGATTACATGGGTGTAATGTTGTTGTAATGTTGTAATCAGGCAGTTTGTTAAATATTTGTGCATGTAAATGCAATTTAAGATACCTCAGTTAGAAAACAATTCTTGGAAGATACTGCAAATCATCTGGGAGTGTCATCTGGGAAGGCATTTTGAGACAGGGCATAATCATTTTGATTAGATATAAGTTCAGCTCCACAGTTTGAATTCACTAGTATCTTCAGCTAAAGGCCACAAGTAGTAATGATGTCTCCTGTTGCTATATTTAGCGATACAGTAGTTTTTAAGATAGCTCAACTTTAAATAGAAAGTCGTGAGATTTAGTTTTCTCACTCATCATAAGAAATGTATTAAAGAAAGTTCATATTTATAATATATTGTTTCTCAAAATAAAATTGTATATGTGCTTTTTAATGAATAGCTCTATAAATACCCTCTGACTCGGTAATATATGTAAACATATATAAAGTTTAATGTAACTACAAAATAACTGATTTCAGGTTTATTTTAGAATTTGATATGATAAAAGCACTGCAAAAATGACCGTTAAATAAAATCTAGGCTACGTATTCTCATTCCAGATACTATAAGAAATGGAAAATACCTTGTAAATTGGAAGGTAACCATTGATATATTTGCTTAACATTTATTATAAATAAATGCATAAACAACTTTTTTTTAATGAGAACTCTTATTGAAGACACTGTGTACCATCGCATGCATAAGGTGTCAGGATACAACAATGAGATAAAGATAAAACTCTCAAGGGTTCCTAGTGAGAGGGCAGACACACAAATAGATCATTATAATTCAATGTTGAAATTGGGTCGGAGATGTGTGTTCATGGCGAGTTCTATGCCAAAGTCTATAAAACACAGTTCCAGTCCAAGGAACTTAAAAATGTAACCACAAAGCGAAATCCATATCAACTTTAAAAGCAAAATCCAACATTAATTTCTATAAAACTTCTAATTCATGATAACTAAAGTTTAAATGTCCTATATTTTAAATTTGATATAATCAATCCATTGCAGTCTCTGTATTTTTATCTAAGTGTGCATGTGTGTGTGTAGGTAAAATACAAACCAATCTAAATGAAAGCCATGACAAAGGTAATATTTTTGTCATATATTTTCTATTCTCAAACTTCCCAAATAAATGTCTGTTCATTATTTCAGGTTTAGAGGGTCTCTTTTCCAAATGCCAGTGAGCATGACAACTGGCTCACACTTCAGGACTTTATAGGCCTCTGATATACTTGCTCTCAGACACAAACCAGATACTTCACCATCTGCTTTGCTTCATGCTGATCACTCACTTTTTAGGTTAGATAACATCCACAGAAAACCATAAACACATCATATATTACATGATAATTATCCTTCCTTAAAGATAACAGAAAAGGAAACCCATCTTCTGATGTCACTTACTCCAGAAAGCTTCAAATCCAAAAGATCTGTTCCAGTGAAAAATAAATTATAACATAAATGTTGAACACTCAAGAAACCAGAGATAAATTCACATACAATAACTCTCCTGAAATTGTCTTTGCTTGTAGCACAATATTAAATGAGTCCAAGGTAAGGGAAGATAAATAGCATTTTTAGTTTGTTAGACTATCCCACAGATGCACTGGAAAATGTCAGAATATATAGCACATTAGAAGTGCTTTGTCTGTGTCTTGATATTGATTCCTCTGATCATAATGTGATACTTTAGCTCAAAATGTGGTTTTTATGGTGAGAATATGGAGAAAACACTTATTGATGAGCCCACTATTTACCAAAAATAGTGTATTAAGAAGGAAGATGTTAATATTAGTCTGTTTTCATGCTGCTGATACAGACATACCCGAGATTGGGTAATATATAAAGAAATGAAGTTTATTAAGCTCATAGTTTCACATGGCTAGGAAGGCCTCACAATCATGGCAGAAGGCAGAAGGTGAAAGGCATGACTTACATGGCCCAGGCAAGAGAGAGAATGTGAACCAAGTGAAAGGGGTTTCTCCTTATAAACCATCAGATCTTGTGAGACTTACTCACTACCACGAGAATAATACAGGGGAAATTGTTCCCATCAATTATCTCCCACCAGGTCCCTCCCACAATATGTGGGAGCTATGGCAGCTACAGTTAAAATGAGATTTGGGTGGGGACACAGCAAAACCATATCAGATGCCCTGAACTACACAAGTCTAAAAGCAAAAATCTGAGGTTTTGTAGTCTGTTTATTCAGTGACCATTTTTAGATAACTAGAGTGATTTACGGTCTTTATGATACTTACCTCACTCATTCGCTAATTTCAAAGGTGTCTTCAACTTTATCATGAATCACACAGCTGGCCTTAAGTGATCCACCCATCTCAGTCTCCCAAACTGCTGGGATTACAGGCATGAGCTACCATGCCTGGCCCTGGAGTGTAATTATTTCAACTGGAAAGATATATAAAAGTGTATTTAAACCACAGTGAACTATGAAAATTACAATCTTCTTTGAAAATATCAGATATTTAAAAATTATTGTCATGCCAACTAATTGACTGTATTATAAAATTTTACAAAACAATTTAAAACAAAATGTTGATTTTGTATACTACTGTAGATGGCAATAGTTTTTTAAATTGGCTTATAATTTTGTTACTTGGTTAAAATATAATGGAAGTTACAATGCCTAATTTAGCAATGCCAACCCTAGTGATATATTTTAAATAATTATTATGAGAGGCAAATATTATAGATAGGCTATAACAAACATGTCATTTACATAGGTCAAAATGTTAATCGTACTCACCTCTTTGCTGCTACCAAATCTAAATATTTGATTTTACTGCTTATCTATGAACTTCTTTGAAATAAAACGACTAAGTGAGGTAAAGAAGAAGAAGTTGTTAGAAGATGCCAGATAATGATAGTGAAAGCAAAGTCCAGCTTAAATAACAATGCGGCCTGCATTCCAAGAGAAGGCACTTTTGAGTGTTGCAAAGAAGTAGCCAGGATCCAGGACAATGACCATTGCTTCCTGTTTGGGAATAAGAGAATGGTGTACACAGATAAAAGTGAATACCAACAAACATATACATACACACACAGTTTTGTAGTTTCTTCTTTTTCCTTATATCCAGTAAATACTCTATTAAACTTAATATGTGAGCCTTCGGAGATCATTTACTGTGCCGCATGTTTCTGATTGCAGGCCTTTTCCACCTAGCCATTGTTACCAGAAAAATCTTACCCTTAAAGTACCTGGCAATTCAAGTTTGATTTACATATTCCCATTTCATAAACATCCTTATAGAGTTATATCAAGGAATAAAATCGTATTATATAACATTCATTACATAATATTTTTTCTTTTTGGTTTTGTCATCTCTAAATTGTGTGCTTTTCATGACATAGCATATTATTTTAATAAACATAAGACATTGGTATGCTGTTCATAGAATACAAAAAGAAAAACTCATTATTAAGGGCAATTACAATGTGTAAGTATCATTTCTATCTAGTTATTAAATCTCAGATCAATATGAAAGCAGCCAGGAAGCAGAGGAGGTAATCTACTCACTAATAAACTGTAAATGAAACTCTGTGATTTATTACATTTTTAGAATTTAATATGCACATAAATATTTCAATTGGTTCATTTAAATGTATTCAGAAATATGCTAATAAATAGTTGGATAGCATCAAAGTCATGAGGTCTGAGGTTGTAAAATTGAATTATTATTCTAATTGGAAATAACTAGTGGTAAAGAATTATTTTACTTATAAAGTTATCATACTTCATCTTTTACTCACATAAGCTTTCCCCAGGAATGTTTTCTTTCTTTCTTATTCTCTCCACTGGTCCAAATCTTGAAAATCCAGAATAAAGGACATCTTTGTGCCTATAATTTCCCATTGCCCTTCATTTGTATCTTTTTTTGTGACATGCCACTCTCTGAATTATACCACATATCTAGTTTCTCATATTAGATTCTATTAAAGGTATTTGAGGAATAACATGTTGATCACCTCTTTATGTTCTATAGAACCTGGCACAGTATCTCAAATACAGTAGATACTAAATAAATATTTCCTGAGTCAGTATATCTGTAACAGATTGTTAAAGGGAAGTTTCCTA
The DNA here is from genome assembly GCF_030222135.1 of Aotus nancymaae. Lineage (NCBI taxonomy): Eukaryota > Metazoa > Chordata > Mammalia > Primates > Aotidae > Aotus > Aotus nancymaae. The sequence goes on from NW_026988435.1 coordinate 31,652,830, forward strand.
ACTCACTTTCGTATGAGATATAAAAATAATAGGTGTTGCATTTCCAAGTGACTTGTAAGATGTAACTCCAAGCAGACATGGTAGGCTGTTGGCAACCAGTTAAAGAACTCATTCATATCTAACATATAAAAGGTATAATTAGAAATACCTAAATTCTAATCTCCAGCAAGGTGAAGAATGTGTGACCTTCACTTAAAGTCTGTAGGTACAATACCACTTGAAAAGCTTAGATACTTGTTTCCTGCAGCTGGAGACTTGGGGAATTGATGTCTGACCCATCTTGAAAAAGATGAAGGTGAGAATTTGACTAGAGCAGCTTGCAGTGGCTGAGACATGGAATAAGACAGTGAAAGAGAGGCATAGTCTGCACTGAAAGAGTTCCTTGTGGTTCAAGGAACACAAAATGGGACACATGACCACAGAGAATGAAAACACATTGTTTCAAAGGACACTTTAAAATAACATCTTTTCTGTAAAACCTTTTGCAACTGTAAAAATTTAAAGGATAAAATTTAATAATTTTAACACTGTGAAATACTCACGACAATCAAAATAGTGAACCTGTCATCCTCCCCCAAAATTTCCTCATGCCTCTTTGTAATATTTGCCTCTTACCCATCCTACCTTACCCTTCCATCCCCAAACAATCATTGCCTGCTTTCTGTCAGTATAAAACAGTTTACCTGGGCCAGGCACGGTGGCTCACGCCTGTAATCCCAGCACTTTGGGAGGCCGAGGGGGGTGGATCACGAGGTCAGAAGATCGAGACCATCCTGGTCAATATGGTGAAACTCCGTCTCTACTAAAAACACATTAAAAAAATTAGCTGGGCACGGTGGCGCGTGCCTGTAATCCCAGCTACTCAGGAGGCTGAGGCAGGAGAATTGCCTGAACCCAGGAGGCGGAGGTTGCGGTGAGCCGAGATCGCGCCATTGCACTCCAGTCTGGGTAACAAGAGCGAAACTCCATCTCAAAAAAAAAAAAAAAAAAAAAAAAGTTTACCTTTTCTTGACTTTTGTATAAATGGAATCACCTAATATATACTATTTTTGGGGGAGTGGAGGTTCTTGGCTTCTCTTATTCAGAAACATTTTTAGGTTCATCCATGGTGTTGATTTTATTAGCAGTTCACCCATTTTTGTTGCTAATACTCCATTTCTTTGGTACACCATAATGTGTTACTTATTTAGCCATTCATAGACATTTAGGTTGGTTTAGACTATTACAAATATCTATGTTATAATAATAGATATACAATATATGGACATATGTTTCCTTTTCATTTCTTTGGGTAAATATCTAGGAGTAGAATGGCTATACCATATGGCTGACATATGCTTAGCAGACAAAACACCACAAGTTATTGAACTGTTTTTTCCAAAGTGGTTGTGTCATTTTACATACGTGTCAGAGTATCAGAGTTCTAGTTCCACTCAATTCTCTCTATTCTCCACAATACTTCAGATAGTCAGCATCTTTTAATATTAGCTATTTCAATAAGCATGTCATAGTATTTGTTTTTAAAATGCATTTTATTAATAATTAATGATGTAAAGCTTCTTTTAGTATGCATATTTTCAAGTCACATAACATTATCAATTAAAGAAATTATGCAGTTTATATGACTTCAAGTGATTATAAGTCTGTCTGTTTCTTGCTTTTATAACATCCCAGCTATAACTGAATGAAATATAGTTACTTCAATGAACGTCTCCTAACTCAATTACCTCAGTAAATACATAATATGTTGTTTAATTACATATTAAATGTTATATGAAGTTATTAATGTAGCAGATTATTTAAAAGAGTACTTTTTAAGGAAACATTAGGGTAATTTTTGGATGATTATAGCACAAGGCAAAGCATTCATGAGAAGTTAGCATATTGACAAAAATAAATATGAAGGATGATATAAAGAAACTCCACTAGATATTTTTTAAATGTTTCAATACAGGTTTCAAAAAACATCTTCAGACTGTAAGTACTACACTATCATCCAAATAGCAAATAAAATGTAAATGTAAAATTTTAAAAATGACTAAAAGTTAATTTCAAATTACTAAATTTCTATTAAACCCAAATCTTATATATGGCAAATGGTGATAAATAAGAGCCTCCAAATCTACAGTATATATGTTATGAATAATATTATTTTTATACAATTTTTAATCTAGCAAGGAAGGAATTTATGTTTTATAATTGTGGACTTATTCTGATTTGTTCTGTTTACCAATTATCTATACATTTCTCACAGTCTATTTTCTAACTTGGTTCATAAAATATTCTATTATTCATTGATTGAATAAAAATCCCTCAGTAATATATTTTAAAAAGGAGGAGAGGATAATCCTAATGAACAGCCACAAGTTATTTCCAGTTTGATGAATGCAAGTCCTTTGGCATAACATTAGACCTTTTGCATTATTGATCTAAAGAGGAAGAGAAATATAAGAAAGGTGATTTAATATTAACCCTCAAAACTAAGACTTCAACAGCATCCTGTGCTGTCTACTAGGATAATTGCAATAAATTGAAAAGAAAACTCACCTTAATAATTTGACTCATAGTGAAAGACAAAATGATCATAAACAAAAAAAAAGTTTATTTTGCCGAAGTGGACATAGTCTGACAAAACTTAATTTTTGATATAATTTTAAATAAATTTTACTTTGGAAAATAAAAAATCAGAAATTAAAAAAAATTCTATTAGTTATAGCATGCTTTAAGAACTCTGTTCAATACATTTTATTAGCACCAATCAAAATGGAGGATAAAATGAATTACTTTTTGAGAGTAGACATCTAAGAAACCTTGTCCTCTAATTAGCTATAATGTTTTCATGGAATATGATTTTCCGTCAATTTGTATGATATTACATCAACCTTTTAAATACTTTATAATCATTATCTCTGCAAATATTTATTATCATAAGTTTTAAAACATAACATCAAAAAAGTTGTTTCAAAGCAAGTAAAAATTTATGTAAATATACCCTGGAAAATTTAGTAAATAGCAACTAACGAATGTTGCCCTTTGAGACCCAAATGAAACTGGCCATACAGTGTATGGAAAAAGTCTTAAACATCTCCAACTGTCTCTGAGAAGTGATATCTAGAGCACTAGAATAGATAATATATGGATATGTGTCTATAATATATGCAGATCTATATATGCGTACATACATCTATACATGTATGTATATGTCTGTTTATCTCATAAGCTGATACTCCCAATTTCAATTTATACTAGAATATCTGTTCTATTCCCCCACCCCTTTTCATATGGTTACTCCCTTTTCCGACAGTGAAATACCTTGCTACCATTGTTCACAATATATAATCTCATTTGTCAGTTTAGATTACATTGAAAGCAGTTCTGAAATTACCCATCTATGCCAATACAAAAACCTTGCTAACTAGATTTCACAACCTTTTAGAAAGTCTTTTTTGTCTTTACACTGAAGGTATAATAGTCAAAATACTGTGACAACATATTTGCTAGTTATCTGGATTCATTCTTTGTTCCACCCTTAAATTTGGTTGCATTTTTCCATTAGGTTGAATGGAAATATTTTTAGGTTCGTTTGTTTGTATTTCATTTTAAAGACTTTTTTCCCTCAATGTTCTTCATTTTATTTTGTTAACTACGGTAAATATTAAAATGAGTCCAAAAGTCAAAACAATACCAAAAAGGGGTAGGGGGTCTGAGAAGCTCACTCTTTAACACCTTTTCTCTCATTTCCATTTCCATGTATAAATAGATAGATTAGTTTCCCAGGGCTTTCATAAGAAAACAACAGAAGCAGAGTGGCTAAAAACAAAGGAATTCATTCTTTCATAGTTCTGCAGCCTAGAAGTCTGAAATTAGAGTGTCAGCAGGGCCATGCTCCCTTTGAACAATCAATCCAGGGAAGAATCCTTACTTGTTTCTTCTAACTCCTGGTGTTATCTGCATTCTTGGGCTTGTGGAAGTACAACTCGAATCTTCACCTTTGTCTTTCCATGGCTTTCTTCCCTCTGTGTGTCTGTGTCTCTAAGTCTTTTCCTTAAAAACAAACAAACAAAAACAAACGAACAAAACAGAGCCTCTACGATTCTACTACTACTATAAAAAGTTATATCAAAAATAAGAACTTAGGGCCTCCTGTAGTCCAATATGATCATCTTAACCTGACTATATCCACAAAGACCTTATTTTCAAATAAGATAACATTCATAGGTATATAGTGGAGACGAATTTTGGGGGATGCTATTCAACCCACTAATATGGGCACTATCATTAGTTTTAGATTTATCATTCCTAGGTTTTGTTTTGTAAAAAAAAAAACACATGTATATTTCCTATTACTCCTCTTTTTTTACACAAATGATAGCACACTATAGACACTCTATCAGGTTTTTTTCCACCAAACATTGTATGACTGCTTCTCCACTTTTGGTAAAACAGATTTCCCTCAGTTTTTCTAAATAAGAAATACAGACTTTAAACAAAGCAGGAGGCATCACACTACCGGACTACAAACTCTACTACAAGGCTACAGTAATCAAAACAGCATGGTACTGGTACCAAAACAGAGATATAGACCAATGGAACAGAACAGAGACGACGGAGGCGACACAACATATCTACAACCACCTGATCTTTGACAAACCTGAAAAAAACAATCAATGGGGAAAGGATTCCATGTTCAATAAGTGGTGTTGGGAAAACTGGCTAGCCATATGCAGAAAGCAGAAACTGGACCCCTTCCTGACACCTTACACTAAAATTGACTCCAGATGGATTAAAGACTTAAACATAAGACGTAACACCATAAAAACACTAGAAGGAAACCTAGGCAAAACCATTCAGGACATAGGCGTAGGCAAGGACTTTATGACCAAAACACCAAAAGCATTGGCAACAAAAGCCAAAATAGACAAATGGGACCTAATCAAACTCCACAGCTTTTGCACGGCAAAAGAAACAGTCAATAGAGTGAATCGGCAACCAACAGAATGGGAAAAAATTTTTGCAGCCTACCCGTCTGACAAAGGGCTGATATCCAGAATTTACAATGAACTAAAAAAGATTTACAAGAAAAAAACAAACAAGCCCATTCAAAAATGGGCGAAGGATATGAACAGATACTTTACAAAAGAAGACATACATGAGGCCAACAAACATATGAAAAAATGCTCATCATCACTGGTCATTAGAGAAATGCAAATCAAAACTACATTGAGATACCATCTCACGCCAGTTAGAATGGCGATCATTAAAATATCTGGAGACAACAGATGCTGGAGAGGATGTGGAGAAATAGGAACACTTTTACACTGTTGGTGGGAGTGTAAATTAGTTCAACCACTGTGGAAAACAGTGTGGCGATTCCTCAAGGACCTAGAAATAGAAATTCCATTTGACCCAGCAATCCCATTACTGGGCATATATCCAAAGGATTATAAATCGTTCTACTATAAGGACACATGCACACGAATGTTCATTGCAGCACAGTTTACAATAGCAAAGACCTGGAACCAGCCCAAATGCCCATCGATGATAGACTGGACAGGAAAAATGTGGCACATATATACCATGGAATATTATGCAGCCATTAAAAAGGAGGAGTTCACATCCTTCGTAGGGACATGGATGAACCTGGAAAACATCATTCTCAGCAAACTGACACAAGAACACAAAATCAAACACCACATGTTCTCACTCATAGGTGGGTGTTGAACAAGGAGAACACATGGACACAGGGAGGGGAGCACTATACACGGGGGTCTGTTGGGGGAGGGGGGATACTGGGGGGGTGGGGAGTTGGGGAGGGATAGCATGGGGAAAAATGCCAGATATAGGTGAAGGGGAGGGAGGCAGCAAATCATACTGCCAGGTGTGCACCTGTGCAACAACCTTGCATGTTCTTCACATGTACCCCAAAACCTAAAATGCAATAAAAAAAAAAAAAAAAAAAAAAAAAAAAAAAAAAGAAATACAGACTTTAGTGTATAATTGTCATAGTTTATTCAATAAATCTCCTATGTTTATGAATACATCTTCACCCAATATCTTGCTTTCAAAAAACAATGAATAACCTGTTGCATGTGCATTTTCATATTGTTGGAGATAAGTCTTTGTCTTTACTCCAAAAAATGAAATTGCTGAATTCACATGAAATACACATTTGTTTTAATATATACTAAAACATTTTCTTTCTTGACTTTTTAAAAGCTATACCAATTTATATTTCTATCAGCTATATTTGAGTGTTCTTATTTCTTGTCTCTGTAGGTCTTTCTCTCTCTGTATATATGCTATTGTATACATATACTATAGAGATTATATAATAAATCTATAATTTTTATTGAATTATGTCCAGGATATATCACCTTTATTAAAACGTTTTTATAATATTATGATGCTTTCAAGGATATTTTAATAAATACACCATTTTATATCTAATAAATGAGAACCACAGAAAGATATGGACATTTAACTGACTATTTTAAGCAAGTAATGATTTTCTCACTTGCACAGGTCTGATATTCCTAAGTATGGTATTTTATATATATAGTAACATAAAATAATTTTTCATTTTTACAATTTTTAATTTTCCTATCTTTTCCCATATAATTAATTGATTTCTGGAGCCAACTTAACTTTATCCCATGTTAAAAACTTTAAAATGAGCTTTTTTACTTGACTTGAAAACTAAGAAATACTAAAAAACATTAAATATAATCTAGTAGATTTTCTAGATGTTCCTATTTTCAAACTGATGCAGGGAATGTTCTTACAACAAGAATCACTTAGGCAAAAACCAATGCTGTTTAAATGATTCAAATGTTTTCTATAGAAGCAAACTTCCCATAGTGATTATTGGGAAGAATTTGTTAATGTGTAGTGAGCTTGAGATAAACACTGACTCTAACAGGTTTTTTAGTTTTTTTGTTTTGGAGGCTCTTGGAAGGAAAATAATAGTTATAACAATAAGATTAAGTTGTCATTGGGGAATAGTAGTATTTTCTTTGTATATTTGTTGGCTGTTTTTTTTCCTGTTGTATTATTTTGTTTGTATTTAGTCCAATAGCAAAAAGAGAAGAAAACATGATGGTTGTTAGGATAGAGTGATGATAATTGTTATTGATTGAATGTTTATAAAATGTTTGATCTCTTGCTAAGTGCAACACATACGTTAATTTTTATTTCACACCAAACTCCCATTTTGTAGTAAATAAAACTGAGATTTAATGAAGATAAATCACTTATTACTCCGAAATTACCTGGGTGGTCATTGGTGATATCAAGCATATCACTCAGTGTTCAGTCAGAGAACCAGAAATGGATAAATTAATAGAGATTTGACCTCAAACAGTATTTTCAGAGGCTTGACCATATGCTAATTGGTTAAGTAGTATCTGTAAATCTCTTGTTTCTGTATTTGATGTTGGACATTGAAGTACATAGGACACAGGCAGCAGAGAAGAAGGGATAGATGTCAGGTGGGTGAGAGCAAGCAGTTAAATGGAACCCAAAAGCACAAGTTTTAGCACACGAGGGCAGGCTAAATGCTAAGTCAGTTGTTACTGCCTGTGAATCTCAGTGGTATGGGTGTTGCATATGCCATACCTAACACACACACCTGATATAGGAGTTTATGAAGCTAAAAGAGGAACAAAAGGAAGGTGGAGTCTTTGCAGGCTTGGCCACTGACTCAAAGTAAGGAAAGAAGTTAGCCAATGAGTAACAAAGTGTGAGAGCTACAGAATGGCTGCTGCTTCACTTTCACCTTCTGAATCTCTCCCAACAGTCTTTTCTGTGATCCATTTAGCCAGAAACCTACCAAAAAAGAAATAATAAAAAACGTATTTCAGTGTAGCTGAATTGACACATTACACAGCTTCATCAGGATTCAATTGCAGAGTTTTCTATTTTCAAATTCTGAGTTCTCAAGTCCGGTGCTCTGTGGTTATCTATCATCGCAGGAAGATTAGAGTCTTCTTTTCCATGATTTCCTACTGTAAGGGGAGGAGAAGCTGCCCATGTCCAAGTAATTGAAGAAAACACGTTCTCAAAGAAATGATGCCTCACAGGAGTTAGCAAATCCTAACACTGTGCTTAGCACAATTGGCTGGCTTAGGCACTCGATAAGTTCATTTTAAATAAACGACCAGTTTGAGAAAGGTAGAGAGAGGGAGTGGAAATATAGTCATAATGGGTACATAAGCAGGGCCCAGGGTGCCAGACTTGGTCAGCATGAGGAACCAGGAGAATGCTGGAAAATCAAATCTCCTAAAATCACAGCTTAAAGCCTGGTGATTCAGCTTCTGGGTTTTCACATGATACTTGTAATCTAGTAAATAAATATTCTTTCTTAAAAAGATTATTTCCACTGTTTTTTCCCTAAATCTTTATATTAACAGGGCTATTTACCAAGTATTCTGTGGATTTAGATTTTTCTCTATTATGCATGAAAATATTTTATTGTCTCCTGCTATCATCCACATGTGCAGATTTTAAAACTACTCAGATTGGTTAAGAAAGCACATATATTCAGTAAATAGCCTGAACTCCAGCAAATTCCCCTAAAGCTATTGTTTTGATAGCAATAAAGTATTTTCTGAAAAAATTTGAATGAATTATTATCTTTGAAGAGTGTGTTTTGAATTTTTTTAAGTTTAAGTATGTGTTAGTTTTTGTTTGTTTTATTTTATTATATTGGCAAATAATAATTGTACATATTCCTGTGGTACTAGTGATGTTTCAATATACAATGTATATGAGTAGATGAGGGTAATTCATATATCTCTTATCTTAAAAATTTATCATTTATTTGTGTTAGGGATATTCATTCTCCTCCTTCTAGTTATTTTAAAAGTATATGATATATTATTGTTAATTATAGTCATCCTGAAATGGTATAGAGCAATAGAACTTATTTTTTCTATCTAGCTGATAGGATAGATTTGTTTAATAAATTATTAAAACCACAATTTTCTGAACTGTATTTTTTAGGAAGCACTTTTTAAAAATAGGGCAAATATTATAGTTAATCCAAGGGGTCTTTTAAGTGCAAATGAAAACTGATAATTCTTACTTTTTTGTTGTTTTTAATGTTAGATTAGTAGTAGATTAGATTAGATAGAGTAGTAAATTAGATTAGGGTAGAGGATATGATCAATGACAATGAAGTGTTCTAACATGAAAGACCATAAAGCATTATTTTATTTAGGATTTCAGTCTTGATGAAGCATGAAAGCAATTTGTAACACATAGAAGTTATTTAAAAAATAAACAGTGATAAGTGGTTGCTGAAAAATGGAAATTTATAAATCTGTGAGTAACAGGTTTATTAATGAAATGAGCCTATATGATCGAGAGAGAAATCATATGCCCCAGTTAGAGTTCATGCAGGTGAAATGTGGGAATTCATTTTGCAAAAAGCACAAAGAAAATAAATGAAAAGATAGTTCTTTTTTTAAAACCTTAAATACCATACAGCATTCTATTCATTAGCCTTTGAAGTTTCCTGTTTTTTCATTGATTATTCAGTGTAATTATAAGCATGCATTCCAACAAGCTCACCTAGGCCATAACTGCATATAGAGAGCTTGAGTTCAGTTTTGGAGCTTCACTCCACAATGGAAATAAGTGCAGTTACTTAGAAAAATCATTCTTGAACCAATTAACATTTCCTATTCTTTTGTTTATGATGCAAATTGCCATTAAAAGGCAGTGTAAAATTTTACTGCATATCACTTAATTAATTGGGAAAGTTTATATTATAACTTTAAGATGTGGAGGGATTGCCATTATATATATTTCCAGCAATCTGAATTGCACCTTCAACATTTCTCAACAAATGAAAGACATAAACCAGTTATAACTGCCAAGGTACCTCATATAGTTAATATGTAAATATTCTGTGATATAGAATAATGGCATGATTATTCATAAACACACATGTGCACACACTACACAACACCTCTAGTTGCCAACCTTGTGGTCCTACCTCTTCATTCACCAAGAACTTAGAGATCCAACTTAAAGATTTTCTCACTTCAACTGTTGTCACTATTCTGGTTAATATCAAACTCCATGCGGGCTGCCTGCTTAATACTGGGGCTTTATCTTTATATAAGAAACTGAATCCCTTCCCACTCCTTAAATTTCATTATTTCCTGTAATGTTTTATCCCCTGAATTCTCACTTTACCCACAGCCTAAATCATACATTTCCAAATTTATTTTCCACTATTCCTAAGCATAAAAATCACTATCTCCTCCAAGACTGACCTCTAAATAATTGTTTTTATATTCCTACCTTGGCATCTCTTTTCTGTAGTGCCCAAATGGAATGCCTCTGCCCTCCCCACCCCGTATCCTTTCCCTCACCCCTACTTTATGACTCTTACTCCTAATCCCAAGCATATGAGTTCCCACTCTTTTTGCAAGCTTTCTCTAGCCAGCCCAGTCCACAGTGTCCCATGGCCTGCATTCATGTGAATTGCATCTATGATCAGCCCACATATTCCGCATGTACCAAGCAAAATTTCGTACTTTTAGTTCATATTTTCCAGAGGACAGCAGTTCTCTTCTTATTATAAGTGAGACAGGCCACCACAGGATTCGGTCAACAAGAAACACAAGTCATGATTAAGAGCATGGGTACTGAAACCAACAGACCAAAGTGTACATTATTCTATCTTTAATACTCTCTTGGCCAACTTACTTAGCTATTCTGGACCTCCATTTCATCTTTTAACTATCAAATGAAGATAATTACAGTATTGACTTGGTAGTTATATTATGAAGAATAAATGAGTTAATATATTTGAAGATCTTTTAACAGTGTTGGGCCATAATAAATATTTAAAGGTTGGCTATAATGAAAATATTTTCTTCATTATTACTTAAATAATTAACATTTTCTTTGAAATTAAGTATGATGTTAACCACTTTACATATATTAGGGCATTTAATACCCATAACCCCATTTTACTGACAAGGCAAATGGAGCTCAGGAAAGTAACATTTTCTAGTATACACAGCTGTTAGGGGTGAAAATAAATTCAAACTCTTCTCTGTCTCACCTCTAACTTCTGTTAATATCCCCTACACTATGTAGATTGAATGTCAGCTCCTAATAAGTGTTTTTAGCTTTTGATCAACTTAATCATCTTTTGAAAAATACTTATTACAGTAGAAGACACGTTTTAAGGTTCTTAGTCTTTTGATTTCCCATGACCTCCTATTAGTTTACTCTTTGGCTTATTTGCCAGACTATTTCTGTGGTTTTCCTCAATGTTATTTACACTTTTTCAGGTCTTTCAGGATTTCTAATACTACCACCTATGTATTAATCTCACCTTATATTGAATTAATGTTTTCTAAGTAAATGTATGGACTACCAGAGTAATGAAATAGCTGGACGGTAAAGCAACTAAAATGAAGTAACTTTAAAACTTGGTCATATTATTAAACCAACTAATATCATTAGGTAAAACTAATATTATTAGTTAAAACTAATTAATATTATTTTATAATATGTTTACTCCAACTGTCTTGATGTAAAATTTTTGTTGGTTTAAATTTTGATTTTGTATACACATTGATATTATGGGTTAAGTAATAATTTTATATTTTGAGCTATAACTAGAATATTAAATTCCTTTTTTATGGGTAGTATGTATGAAGTACAGATCACATAGTGCTACCTGTAAATAACATGTAAATTATAAAGCAGCAAAAACTGTAAATTAGTATTATATCATATTAAAAGAAATTAAATAGGCATTTTCTTGGGCATTTTAACCATTCCCTGAGATATTATAAATAAACAAGGAGCAACTATTACTAAATACACAAATGTAGGTTCACGTTTTTAGTTTTAATAATTTATAGTCATCCTTGTTTATTAAAAGGCTTATCCTTAAGTAAATAAACACACATATTTCAAAATGTTTATGATATTGGTCACTTGACCTCCTAGAAATATGTAGATTGTTTACTGTGTGTGACAGGCCATTAAAATCTAATGGCCTGTCTTTAGCTCATGCAGAGGATCACACCTCAGCTAAAATCAAAACATGATCTGAATAAATAAGAGTACTATGACCTTGCTCATGAACATAAATTCCAGTTTTCTTTGGTACATTAGTAAAAAGCAGTTAGCTTTAGGATTATATTATAGATATAACCATGATTTATCATCTCTTCACAGTATTTTCCTTCCCTCTTTGTCTTTATTTGTAAAAACAAAACACCTATAAGAAAGATAAAAGAATATACAATGAACACCTACCTAATATTAATAATCACATTTTATACTTTTTACCACATTTGATGAATCTCCTTCCACCTAATCATAGACACAATAACACATACACACACACATACATTGTAATATTTAAAAGTAATTTGCACACTTTGCTCCAAGAATACTTATTTTTATCTAGTATAAAATACACCTCATAATTTGTTTTTAAAATACAGATTTTTTGAAAAGTCTAGGAAGGCCAGATGTATTATATGCAGAAATAAATTAAAAAGACCAAAATGAGAACCGGTAAAGTCTATTCATTCAGAGTTTGATGCACAAGGGAGCCCCCATTACTTGTATTTTGTTACAGAGTCAAAGATAGACAGGGAAGTGGTGAACTGTTACATTGGGAAAACTGTAGATGGGGTAAGTAGAAGCAAGACATCCTAAGTGATTTGCTACAGGTGTATATTTAGCTTGCTCTAATTGGTCCTAAGTTGTAAGTGGGGATGGAAATTAGAGAAACTCTCAGTTTTTAATCACATCTTGGCCATTTGGAGCTAATTGTTTTTTTGGCTTCTGAGACTGGTTGCTAGAGAGAATGGTGTGGCTATGACGTGTCTGATTTGGAGGTGAGTAGTGGGTTGGCGTCATTGGCTGTTTACTGCAGACTGTGGGCAAAGTTTATTTTTATATATACTTCTGCCATTGTCTATTTGTATAATCAATCCCAATATGGGATGACACACAATCTGGATATGTGTGATATTTCTTCATAATCACAACTAGGTTAAACATACTATATACTGTAACTATAGGTGTATATAGAGTATATTATATGATGGTGTATAGTATAATTTGTATAGTATGTGTGTTTATGTAGTATAGTTTAGTGTGTATATATATATATACATAGTATAGTGTACTATACTATATACTATATTATATGACCTCATTAATGAAGGGAATAAATAGTATACAGTATAGCATATACTGTAGTATATGATAGTTGTATACTTCATCACTTCACATTACTGAAAAATTGGTTAAAATTAATTACTAATGAAAAATAATATTTTTTAACTTAATAAAAACTCGTTATACACATTTGGTGAATACGAAGTAACCAATGCCTCTGTAAACTAAGAAAGAAAGGGAAGGACTGTAGCATTCATCCTAACATTCTTATACAGCAGCAACTAATAATTGATGAAGTATTCACTACTATAATGTATACTTTATACTATCTATATACAGTATATGCTATCTACATGGAGTATATACAGATAGTATATACTATGAGTATAGAGTATTGTATATAGTATGAGTATATAGTATATACTATACTGTACATATATACTATTTTATATAGAGTATAATATTTAGTATATAGTATACACTATAATATATAGTATATATATATGTGATACTCTATTAGGATATTCAAAACTATATAGCTACTCATAGTATTTGCAGTATAATCTGATACATGCCTTAAATTTTATAGACATTTGTTATGATTATTTTCCCATAGAAAGTAGCTGTAAGTTATGTAAAAACACAAAAATGGGTACAAAATCACTAGAGTATAATGTATATGGTATAAAGTAATATATAGTGTATACTATCAGTATAGAGTATAGTATATATACTTTGTATATAGAGTATACAGAATATAGTCTATACCATGAGTATATATATTATATATACTATATACATAGTATATACAGTATATATAGTGTATTATGTACTTTGTATATAGGGTATAGTATATACTATACTTTTCACATAATATATAAAGCATAGTATATACTATATACCATACTGCATATACTGTGAGTGTATATAAAGCATAGTATACTATAGTATGTAAGTATACCATGTTATATACACACATATAGTTAAAATAGTATTAGGAAAAAATCTTTAATATATTCACATTGTTTGAAAACTTTTAGAATTTTCAAAACCATATAGATACTCTTAGTACTTGCACTATAATCTGATATATGAATTAAATTTTATAGACACTTATTATGATTATATTCCCAAAGACAGTTGCTGTAAGTTATGTGAAAAGACAAAAACAGGTACATAAAGTAATATTTCCAATATTTTGCATCATTGTCTCCCTCATTTCCTAAATTTTCTTGTCATAAAACTTCTCAATTTTGTAATTAAACTCCAGAGTTATGTACAGCAAAAGAAACAATCTTTAGAGTGAACTGGCAACCAACAGAATGTGAAAAAATTTTTTCAATCTACCCATCTGACAAAGGGCTAATACTCAAAATCTACAAAGAACTAAAGCAGATTTACTAGGAAAAAAACAAACAATCCCAATTCAAAAGTTAGTGAAGGATACGGATAGACACTTTTCAAAAGAAGACGTATATGAGGCCAACAAACATATGAAAAAATGCTCATCATCACTGGTCATTAGAGAAATACAAATCAAAACCATATTGAGATACCACCTCACATCAGTTTGAATGGCGATCATTATAAAATCTGGAGACAACAGATGCTGGAGAGGATGTGAAGAAATAGAAACAGTTTTACACTGTTGGAGTGTAAATTAGTTCAACCATTGTGGAAGACAGTGTGGCCATTCCTTAAGGATCTGAAAACAGAAATTCCATTTGACCCAGCAATCCCATTACTGGTTATATACCTAAAGGATTATAAATCGTTGTATTATAAAGACACATGCACACGTATGCTCATTGAGGCTCTGTTTACAATAGCAAAGACTTGGAACCAACCCAAATGCCCATCAATGATAGACTAGACAAGGAAAATGTGGCACATATACACCATGGGATACTATACAGCCATAAAAAAGGATGAGTTCATGTCCTTTGTAAGGACATGGATAAATCTAGAAACCATCATTCTCAGCCAACTGACAGAAGAACAAAAAATTAAACACCTCATGTTCTCACTCATAGGTGGGTTTTCAACAATGACAACACATGGACATAGGGAGGGGGGCATTGCGCACTGGGGTCTGTTGGGGGCGCTAAGAGAGGGATAGTGGGGTGCAGGGAGGTTGGGGAGAGAAACATGGGGAGAAATGTCAGATATAGGTGATCGGGGAATGGAGGCAGCAAACCACCTTGCCATGTATGTACCTATGCAACAATCCTGCATAACCTGCACATGTACCCCAGAACCTAAAGTACAATTTAAAAAAATTTTTTTTTTCTCAATTTCTCAAAAGTCTCAATTTTCTAGTTATTTGATTTTTATTCTGTTGATTGATTTTCTCAAGGTCCTGTGTCTATATTCACACATAACTACAAAAACATACAATAAGAAATGTATGGTTCACACAAATAATTATCTAAATTTACTAATTAATGATAATGCAAATATAGAATTAAATGTTATTAACTTTTTATTCGTTACATGTTAATGATTTATATGTGCAGTACCTTAGAGATATAGTATTACAAAAAAAAAAAAAAACATTTTAGAATGATTATATATCACCGCTGCTTCTTGAATGTAATAATGAGCCAAATGTTAGCATCTTCTGTAAATAGGGGTCTCATAAACCTTCTCATCCTTCTAACATCATTCAACAAAGAGCTTAATTTATTGAGAATTCTGAATCCTAATCAGGATTCTAAATTCTTGCTTTTTCTGATATTTCTGAATAGCCAGCCAACAGAGCTTCTGTTTTTGTTTTTTTCCTCTTATTTAATAAATTTTATAAAAAGAACTTATAATTACAGTCTATTTCAGAGCACAAAATGTACCAAATTTTATTTTTGATTTCTACTTCCACCTGCTAGAATTGCAGTGAAGCATTAAATCAAAGAGTTGATTGAGGTCTGAACAATTCTGTATGTCACAGTTGTCTAATTATATAAGAAAAAGATAATTTAATACACTTTTGAGGTTTTTACCCATTATAAATGTAATTATAGAATTTTTAAAGGCTCATGAATTTGTTCCTGTAGCTAAATTTTAAACAATTCATGAAAAAATAATCAGGTTATTGATGCATTTTTAATTTTTTATTTCCAATTGAAGCCTTAAGACATTTGATTTTATCTTTTACTGTCCTTTACTTGGCCAAAGACGTTTTTTAAATAGTGACAATTTTACATTTTAAGGAGATGAATTTTTTTAGTATTTATTAACTTGACTATGTTGATTCCACTGACCACTATGTTTTCATGAATGACATATATGTATTTTTTTAGTTCACCCAGTATATTGCTGGTGCAAGCTTAACCTTAACTGTGATTCAGTGTTCTCTAATGCATTCGTGGGGATGAACCAAAAGAATTCTAAGAGACTGAGGAAATTCCTGGGAGAGAAATCATCTTAAAGGATAAGGAAAGCAGACACAGTGAACCTGACCTAACTGAGCCCTTTACATTGGACGAAAAGGTCATCGATTCTGCCTGCCGATTCTTCTCTAGGCCTTGGGGCAAATTTAACTAAATTCAGAAAGTGCTATCTTTCTATAAACCATTGCAAGATATTGAATCAGAAAGAGCAATACTTCAGTGTATTTTAAGCCACAATAAATGGTCTATTTTGTCAAAGGCAGCTTAAGATTTCTAATATGATAAACACCAAAGAAACCAGTTACTTTTTTTTGACACTGGAACAAGCTCCTTTAGAATATATGGGAAAAGTCAATGGTGACAAATCTTTGAAAATTTTTACAGTAAAATCCAGGAAACAAGTAAGATTATGTCCTCATGGATACTGAGTGCGTACATTGAAGAGCAAGAAACTTCTGCTTTATTTTGTTGAATGTCTGCCTGTTTGTTTTAATGATTGGAGAAAACTGAGCCATGTTTTGTAAACATATAACTAAATAGTAGAAATTTGGAAGTCAAGGATCTTGGAGAGAAGGAGTTAAGCAACAGGGCAAGGTGACAGAAAAGAATATAGGGATGAAATTTACAGAAGATATGGAGAGTCGAGTCTTTCTTAAAAGCATATATCCTCCATTGATGATGGGAGAGAAAAAGAAAGAGGTGAGTGCAGATGCTGAAACCCTTACAAAGTTGTCAGTGAAAATTTGAGTTGGTATCCACCTTATGACTTCAATGTTCACTGTAAAGTAAGAAGTGACAGCATTTATAAGGCTAATGGTGTGCTGATGAGGAAGAAAGTAGGGATGACATTGAGAAATTTAAAATAATTGTGAATGGATAGCAGGTGTATTTTTCAAAGAGGCACTAAACAGTATTTCCCATTTCACATGCTCTTCAGCTCTGTGACTTTACCACTTTCCAATTAAGAATTGAAGTCTATTTTTCAGCCTTCCTGAAACTCACTACTTACACTGACTGCTTTCACCAGTAAAATACAGCCAAAATGACTCTGCTAATCCCACGTATAGCCTGTAATGGGAAACTCAGCTTTGATTCTCCTTTTTTGAAAGACAGAACCATATCAGAAGTATGGTTGTCCCGAGACTATCATGTTACAAGAAGCCAAAGCCATGAGGAGTGATACCAGAGATCAGATGCCATACAAAGAGAGCTAAAGAGGAGCAACAAAATACCAAACATGTGAGTAAGAAAACACATTGAAGCCAACTCATGTGGCTTCAATTAAGCAATTCAATTAAGAATTCAGATGACTCTATCCCCAGACAACATCAATATGCAAGGAAAAGAGATAACTACTAAGCTGAACAAAGGCAATCCATAGAACTATGAGATAAATATATTATAATTATATAATAAATTATATTTTTCAGCCTTCCTGAATCTCACTACTTACAGTGACTGCTTTCACCAGTAAAATACATTTTATTACTTTCACCAGTAAAATACATTATGTTATTATTACTTTATATAATATATTATATAAAATAATATTATTTTTTATATAATTATATTTTATATAGTATAATATATTATATAATATAATAATATAATATATTATATATAAATATATATGTATATTTATATTATATATTATAATATAATATATATATTAATAATAATAACAATGTAATTAATATTATATATAATATATATTATATTTATATATAAATATAATATATATGTATAATATATAATATACATATATAAGTAATTAATAATATAATAATTAATAACAAATATAATATATTATATATATTAATTTATATAAATTATTAATCTAAACCACTAAGATTTGAGGGAGATTGGCTATGCATCTATAAATAATTAGATTAACATTGAATATGTTATTTTGCAGGGTGCTAGAGTAGTTAACAAGAGGAATATAGTAAGATAAATAAAGCACTGTTGAATGTCTACAAAGGTGTTTATTTGGTAAACTCTTCATATATAAAGCCATCTAGCTGTAGTCATTAGCCAGGTATGAACACTGAGCATGAAGAAAATTAGTTAGGTTTAATCTAACATTAAAGTTTGCCAAGGCAGGTACAATAAAATGAAAATAAGTTTAGAGAGAAGATTATAATAAATAATTGTTTCAGTTATTATTTCAAACTAATTTGAGTATCTCATTGGCTTTCATAATTTTTTTTATCATCTTTACTCAAACTGTGTTGTTGAGTGTTCTGAGTCACCATCCTCATCATCCTCATTATCCCCAAACCTGCTCTTGAATTAAGTCTAATTACAGTGTATCGCCATCAAAATGGTGGGTACAAATCACTACACTATCCCTCTGGGCTGCTGTTTGCCATTTCTAATCTTTCTGAAATGATTGGCTTTAATTATAGATCATCATTCTTGAGAGGATATGTGTTTTTCAATGGGCAGATTTGGCACTGAATTTTCTCTTTGTTTCTCCTCAAGTTGATGCTTATAATATAAAATCTAGGAAATTGTATTAGATCTCAAAATAGCAGGCAGGCTCTACTTTACAACAGTTTCCCTCTAAATAAAGTCATTTTTGTAATGTTCTTTCTTTCCACTCTTCTTTTTTTAAATCAGAAACAAGTCCTATGTTGTGTTTTTTAGGATTACACCTAAAAGTTTCATCAAAGATTAGAAAATAGTTTAGAATAGAAAATGAACTTCCTCTATATTTATTTTTTGGAACCAGCTCAAGATCATGAAATTGTTAGTCTTAAGCAAGCAACTTTACGATTTTAAGCCACACTTACATTTTCACCACTCTCCTGAACTGTGAGTCATAGTTACAATTGCCAAGAATAAAAAAGAGTGCTTTAAATTTTAATAACTGACTTGCTGTGTTTTCTGTTTTGCTGGCTGCCAGAAAAGAACTGCTAGTCCTTTTCCATGCCAATGAAAACTGAAATAGAATAAGATGCGTTTACACTGATGATGCCAAAGGGGAAGGATGTGAGAAGCTGTTATAAATGAAGTTGAAATGTTCTTTCTAGTTTTATTTCTTCTTAGGAAAGAGATTTTCCTAAGAAAATGCAAGAATCTCGGAACAATAATTTATTTAGAATTCCTTTGTAAATGAATTAAGAATTGAATTGGCCTCAAATACATTCCCTGTGTTCTTCAGCAATGCATAGAAGTAAATACTTGTTGGAAAATTTTTAACACAGCCATGCAAAGAAGTATGTAGAACAATAGGCTACTTCTTGGACAATGAAAATGCAACCCCACTTTTTCTATTTGATCATGCAGCCTATACATAATTATCTAGTTCTCTCATTCTATGTAGCAGTGCAGTCATGGCAGCCAAGCAAGAAAGAAATAGAAGGAAGACAATTGGTTTTCTGAGGGAACTTAGCCAGTAGAATTGATTCCTTTCTGTTTTATAACAGACCCTGTAGATATTCAAGTTTACTTTTATTTATGTGGGAATTAGGTAAGTTCACATTTATATTCCTTTTTCTTTACCAAGCTCTAGCCAGTTGTCTGGAATGGTGTGATTTTCTTTTTTAATAAGCCAAGGACCCTATTCATCATTACTATGTAATTTTAATAATACTTTTGATTCTCTAACCTGTGAAGACTTACATCCAAAGATGGAAAATAAGAGGTCCATACTGTGTTGTGGTAAACCCAGAGACACCTGACATTCCATTCCTTTCTGTGTTAGTAAACCAGATTTGAAAATTTGTAGACAAGTAGATGGGCGTATATGCTGATAGTGATGATTTTCATTTTCAAAGTGAACACCACACTGGGCAGTGCTAATCTGTTAAGACTTCTGATCGTTGTCTGCTGTTTATACCTGAGCTTTGACTTGAATAGTAAACTCTGTCTCATAGGTTTGGGAAGTTGCTTAGGTAGAAAATTTCAGCCTTTGGCTGTTGAATACCAGTCTTGCCTGACACTTGCAATTATATACCATCCCCTAATCCAGACACAGAACAGGGCTGACTGAGACTGTCATCATGAATCCCCAAAGAACTTTCCTTTTGCTGCTTAAAATAACTTCACCCTCAACTGCGTCAAAACAACTGCTTGAAGATTCTGCTTGCTCCTTTCCATTCTTCACACGAGATTCTCTATCTCTGCATTGTTCTGTGAGCACAGTTCATGCACAGGCAGAATTGCTACATGCCAGGACTTTTTATCAGTAACCTTTGTCTCCTGATGAAGTGTCAAATGCAGAAGTAAAGTTTCTGACATCTTGAAAAAAGATCAAGGTCTTAAAGTCTAAATGTTGATTACACAGTAGCATTGTCTTAAAGACCTCAGTTTTGTATGGATTTTGATGTCATATTTGACAAAACATTCTGTTTCTCATAGTCACATATTTCTAAAAAATCATGGTAGATTATATTATCCCAGTGCTTTGTGACTAGTCAGAACTTGGGTCCAGAGGGTCAGGGAACTTATGCAGAGCATATAAATAGAGCTCAGATTCAGATTCAGTTAAGAACACATTCACTGTGACCTCTATGCACAGATAAGTAGAGAGGGAGAAAGAGCAATAGAAAGTAGAATGAATTGTATACTTTTTGAGAGAAAGGAGTCGTGATTATTTTTTAAATGTTGGTACATACATGCAATCATACATGATTACATATAAGGTGTAAGTTTTGGTCAATTCAGGAAAGTTACTTTAGTAAATTAATTATCTATAAAAATGGCTTCTAAATGTTCCTTTTTTGAATAGTAAAATTAATATGAGCTAGGCGTTGTTTCTATTTGAACCTGTGTTGTTTTCTTTTCCAAATTAGCATTTAAACTTTTATGATAATAAAACTTACTGATAAACAAACCCCCCAAACTCCATCTTAAATGATGCAGTGCTACAGTCCTATGACATTTACAAGAAAATATCAAGCATAGAGTGTATTATTTTTTGAATTATTCAATACTAAATATTTAAACATCTAAACCATTTGGAGAGAGGAGAATCTTGTCCTGGGACCCGGGCCCTGCCTTCCAATTACAAAAGTAATTCCAAAGTGACATCATTGGAATATTCAGGGACATTGTTGGAATTGAAGGGCATAAAATAGTAGATGAACAAATGGAAGGAGATTGCTGTCTCTGATGACAAGATAGGACTGCATGTTTCATTTCTTCCCCAAGTTATATAAAATTTTTTTTGTATTTTTTTGAGACAGACTCTTTCTATGTCTATCAGGTTACAGTGCAATAGCACAATCTCAGCCCACTGCAACTTCTGCCTCCCAGGTTCAAGCCATTCTCCTGCCTCAGCCTCCTAAGTAGCTGGGATTAGGGCGTCAGCCACTGTGCCCAGCCCAAGTTATATAAATTGAATAGAGCTCCAGTTAGCATCTGAATGGCACTAAGAAGATTAAGTTTCATATCTTATAATTTCAGTAGAAGAATAAATAAAACATTATAAAGGCTCTATAATCAATACAATTAAGTTAGGAACAGCTTAGAGAGTATAGAAGTAAATTACAATGTCTACAGAAATGTAATGGAAAACAAAAGGTATTATTTCGATTTAATGGGGAAAATGTTTATTTAATAAGTGATCTTGACACAATTGGTTATTTGCCTAGAATCAAATAATGCTAAAATTCTACTCACTACGTAGTTCAATAATAAATAAATTAAAGCTTTTCACTGTAAAAAAGATAGAATAATAAATATCTAGAATGGAAATTTGGCAGAATGTTTTTAAAATAACCTAGAAGTTTAGAAACCTTTTAAAGCAAGCCAGAAAATCCTAAATATTTTTAAAGAAAATATACATATTTGATGTATTTTTTAAAAAGACTTTCTGGCAAATAGATTCCAGAAAGTTACAAAGTGAAATAGACCTGGAAAAAATATTCTCAATGCATTTTACAGATAGAGGGTTACTACTACCCATAATACTCAAAAAGCGCTCCAAACTTGTTAAGGAAAGGGCAGACATGCCAGTGGAAAGGAGTAACGTGTTCTCAGAAGGTTCCCACTACCCAAGCCTGAGTGTCAGCTCTGGGCAGGTGCGCACCCACTCCTGTCCAGCAGGGGCCGCCTCCTGTTACGCCACCCTGCCTTCCAAAACCCTGCATTTCCAACAGCAGGCGCTGGATCCAGACGTGCTTTTGGAAGTCTCAGGAAACACTAAGGGGGTATAGCGAGGTCTGGGAGGAATCTGTCACAGAAACCGGGGCGGTGATCCGGGAACTAGCAGTGGTCTGTGAGGCCCCAGCACTTCCCCACCAGTTCTGGACTGGGGCTGCATTCCCAAGGCAGGAGGGAGTCCCTGGAGATTTTTGGGCTGGACTCTGGCATGATCTGCTGCTTCACAGACACCACCCGCCCAACCCCTGAACTACTGAGCTCAGGCAGGTGGAGTCCACCCGTCATCGGCACTCACCCTTGAGAATCTTGTTTTGGGAATGGAGAGTGGAATTTAGCTGATGTAAAAGACAGGATCTGAGAAAGGAGCGAGGAATTCATGGCGCAATGTAGCCTGTGGCATGTGTGGTTTCTAATCAGGAGGTGTGGGGATTATATGATTCCAAACAGAAGTGATCTGGCCCCACCCTTGGTGGCCTTGCGGTGTCAGGAGCTTTCATGAGTATAAGGGTAGCCAAGAGAAAGGAAAATAGACCCAAAGTCAGGCAAGCAAGTTTTCTTAACCTGCGGGCTGCTCCGTAACAATCAGAGGAGGCAGCCCTGAGCTCACAGAACCAGGGGTTTATAGAGGTGAGAGGGACATGAGGGGCTTTTAGGACTGAGGTAATCTATCCGCTGGTAACAGGCACAGAGATAGTTTGTTAACTTAGATCAGACCTACAATACATTATCCTGTGACTTTTGTGGTGGCAGTTTTTTAAAAAAGCGAGAAACCAGGAGTTTTTTACAGATATGTGTCAAACAGGAATTTACAAGTATGGATAACCAACGTATGTTTTCCCTGTCCTCCCTGAAGCTGCCTGGATGGCTGTAATCAGGCTTTGCTTAATTGCAGCACATCTGGAAGCCTTGTTGTGGCTTGTAGGTAGGGGTTCAAGAATGCAGCTGCAGAGCAATCAGAGTGGGAGAAGGGGTTGGCTTACATGCAGCCGGTTTTCAGAGGCAGCTTGTCTCTAACACCTGACACCAACACTTCAAGTACCATTGAATCTGCTGGAACATAAAGCCCAAGTGATAGAGCAACTTGTGCAGCTGCCTGGAACCGCTGCAGAGCCTTCTCTCATTCTTGGCCACACTCCAAACCAGCTACTTTTCAGGTCACTGTGTGAATAAGCTAGAGTAACACACCTGAATGAGGAATATGTTCCTTCCAAAATCCAAAGAGGCCACTAAGTGCTGTGCTGCTTTTTCCTTTCTAGGAAGGGACAGATTGAACAGCTTACTCTTCATTTTAAAAGAGGTATCTAACATCCCCTCTACCTCTGGACCCCTAGAAATTTCCTCATGGCAATATTTCACCAGAGAAAAAGGCCCCTGAATTTGGGTCAGATTTATTTCCCACCTTCCCACCATAAGCACACAAATGTTTTACCAGTAATCTAGAGAACATTCTCCTTCTCACTGTCTAGGTCCAGTCAGTGTAACATCATCAATGCAATGGCGAGTGTGCTAGCTTATGGGAGGGAAAGCATTTAAGATCCTGCAAAATATCCTGTGACACGGGGCTGGACAGTTGGTATACTCCTGAGGTAGAGCAATGAAGCTGTATTTCTGGCTTGGCCAGTTGAAAGCAAACTACTTCCGGTAGTCCTTATTGGCAGGTATAAGGAAAAATGCATTTGCCAGATAGGTGCATGTCAGGTACCAGGAGATACGCTGATTTGTTCAAGCAATGAACCCACTTGGCACAGCAGCTAGAATTGTTTTAGCCACCTGCTTAAGCTTGTAATAATTCATTGTCATTCTCCAATATCCATTTGACTTCCTCACAGGCCAAAAAGGACAGTTGAAGAGAGATGTATTTGCACTTAAAGTCACTGATGTTGGTGTTAATCTTTGCAATACTTCCAGAAATGTGGCATTGCTTTTAATTGACTGTTTTCCCAGGTATAGGAAGTTGCAATGGCTTCCAGTTGGCTTTTCTCACCATAGCAGCCCTCATTATACTGGTCAGAAAATCAATGTAGGAAATCTCCTAGTTGGTAATTACATCTATTCCAATTATACATTTTAGATTTAGAGAAATAACCATAGCATGGGCTGAGAGACCCACAGAGCCCACTATGCAATGAACCCAAGCTAAAACTCCACTGATGACATGACCTCCATAAGCCTCTTTCTTGACTGGAGGGCACAGTGGTGTTTTGGTTCTCCTAGAGTCAATGTGAGACATGTTTTAATGTAGGTACAATCATACAAAATGTTGAATTTTTGTCCTGCTTTTTAAAATATTTTAATTAAGTTAGACAATAACCTAAGATTATCACATAGGTATTTTTCAGTTTTATTAGAAACTTTTCAGAAACATCACTTTTAATGGCTACAGAATACTATATACAAAAAGGTTGTCATTTCCCAGTTTTTTACTGAGGATCTGGGATTTGTGACATGTAGATGGGCTGGGGCAGGGTGGGGAAGACATCGGGGCAGGGTGGGGAGACATCAGGGCAGGGTGGGGAGACATCGGGGCAGGCTGGCTGGCACTGCAGTTTATCACATCTTGTTGTTTCTTCCATGTTTCTTTTTAAGTCTCCGGAATCGTTCCAGGGATTTGCGGGGACGTTTAGCTGGTAGGGGCCCCACGTCTCTCTCCCACCTCCATTCCTGGGGAGGGACCAGTTGAAGACTGTGGCTGCCAGCTGTGGGTAGGGAACAGCTGCTTGCTGCAAGAGTTGTAGCATCCTTGGGCTGGGTGTCCTCCCACTCCATTGCTGTTTCGGTGGAGTTGCAGCCGGGAACTGGGCCAGGGAGCACTGCTGGAGCTGGGTTGTTGGGGCCTCTTGTGATGGAACCGGGCCCCAATTCCTGGAAGAGAGAGTGCACAGAAGAAAAGAATGACAGAAAGATGGGGTCTGGAGGACTGATGAGGCAATGCCCCAGTCAGCAGTTTATTTCATGCACAGGGTCTCATTATATACTTTTCAGCCCACAATGGCTGACGTCAAATCATTACAACAAAGGGGAATAGAACATTGCAAGCCTGGGGATCAAGATAAAACTAGTACATAAAGATTGATCCAAAAAACCATAAAACAAACAGATGACCTTTTCTACTTACAGGAATAAGATAACATTTTACAACTGTCAAAGCAAGCGATAAATCTTGAGGACAACAATTTCAAATGGCATGCGAATAATCGCAAGCTTCAGTGAATACCTGGTAAACAAAGTGATAAAACTAGCCCAGTACAAAAACTTCAAGAAACACAATGCCTAATAAAACCACACAGCCTTCACCCAGCCATAATATTAGGTCAGTGAACCAGAAATAGACTTTTGCAATATCAAACTCCTTTCAGTTCCTTCTTTCCCTCAGCTCGACTGCTTCCAGGGAGGGAGAAATGTGTCTGGGCTCAAACTCCATTATGGCGGAGACACTTAGGGGTCTCTGCGCTGGAGTGATCTCCACACTGGGTCAGGCTTCCCAAAGGGAAGGACGCGTCCTGCATGGCTGTGTGCACTGGGCACTCCATGGCCCTTGGAGTGGAAACTCACAGGCACCTGGGCCTTGTCAGTCCTGTTCATTTCTGTCAGGCTCCTGCTATGGACATTTCCCTTTAAGGCCCTGGGACTGCAGTCAACGGAAGCAAGGTTTCCCTGAGTCTCCAGGGGCCTCGAGATAGATGCTGCTCCCCCACTGCTACAGGGGCCCCCTTTCTCCTCCTCCTGCCCCTGGGTCTCTACCTGATCATCCAGCTCCATCGGTTCGTCTGGCTCTTCCTCCGCCCTCAACTCTGTCTTTGGGACTCCGTCTTTTACAGCAGGGATCCCCACGGTGCTTCTGCTGTCTGAAAAGTTGTGTGGAGACAGCATGGGTGTATTCCTCGTGGGGTGCCTCCAGACAAGAGGAGGAGGGTCCCGTCGTTCGTCGCTTGAGGTTATGATGTTGCAACTGACCGAAATACAGAGCTGAAGGCCCGGCTCAGGGGTCAAAAAAAATTGATGAAAGTGTAGCGCTCCCCGGGGAGGTGCACGCGCAGGAACTGCAGGGTGATCCTGGCCGGCTGAAGAGTCTGCATACAGAGGAGGTGACCCTTGTGAGGCCGGCGCATGTGCAGAAACTGCAGGGTGATCCTGGCCAGTTGAAGTGTCTGCATACAGAGGAGGTGACCCTTGTGAGGCCGGCGCACGTGCAGGAACTGCGGGGTCAACCTGGTTAGCCAAAGAGTCTGCATAGACAGGAGGTGCCCCTTGCAGTTGCCACTGCTGCTGGGGCCTGCGCTGGATCCAGGAAAGAAATTTACTCAAAATATTTCCCATGTTTGGGAAGTTGTGCACAGACCAATACAATGGTCAGAAATGGAGAGGGTAGTCCTGAGTCACCCACTAGTCTATGTCCGGGTGGGGCACTGGGCAGCTGGGCTCTTATGACATGACAATGGGGCTGGTGACAGAGCAGGGTGTGGGGCAGTGCACAGGAGCCCAGCAAGGGCACCTACAAGTGGAGTCAAAGGGCACAGGGTGAGGCTCCCCACCCATCCATCTGGACTCTAGCCCCAGGGACGTCCTGCTCCTGGGGGCATGTGTGTGACCCTGGATGGGCCCCACTGTGGGGCTGTGGGGCATGCGGGGCTGATCTGCCAGAGCCCTTCCCAACTGGTGCCTGGCTCAGGTTCTGGCTGGCACCCAGTGACCATGACTTGGCTGGCCTGGTCCCCTGGGTTATAGTGCATGCATTTATTATAAATAAGTGCATGCATTTATTATAACCAAGAGCACTCATGAGCAAAAGACACTAAAATATGGGTAACTAATATATTCTAAAAGAAAGATAGAAATTGTAAGAAAATGCAACTCTCCTTTAAGTATAGATAATATCAAACTCAAAAGAGTAATAAACCATCTAATTGCAGAGATACATATTTCATTGAATAAGCCATCTTAACATAATCTTGGCCTGTTTAGACAGGGGCCATAGGATAGCACTGATGACGATAATGATAATAAATTATGCTTTGGAAAATATTCCATCAGCTTACGTTGCTTTTGAGGTGTGCCCCTCTGTGGTCAATATAAATTATAAACTGGTTTCAGTACCTGATTTTTGGGCATTTGAACAAAGGAATGAGGTTTAAGGCGGTTGGATGCAAGTACAAAAGAATAGCAGTGTAGCTGAATATGTGTGCATAGGGTAGGCAATTGAGGGTTGGATAGAATCTTGGTATCCAGTCTTACTGCAAAAACTACCTATTCTGCCATATTATAACATTCAAATTATATATAATTTATATATCTCAAACTAAACATATTCAAATTATACATAATGTTTATATATAAGCATAATTAATAATTTTATTATGTATGTTTATTATATAATTATAGATAATTTGAAAATAATATATATTATATAATATATAATTATAATATATAAATAATTTTCATATATGATTTAAATATTATGGCAGAATTGGTAAATAGCTCTTGAACATTACCCTGAATAATTCAGAGTTGCTTTTAATTTATTTCATTTCATAGACCCCAGATAATGATTAAAATTTTATAATTGAGAAGAAAAGAAACTACCAAACACAGACCTAAAGATAATCATTACAAAAGACAGTCATTGAAAGTGGGGAAAAGTAAATGAGCCAAGTATTCTATTCCTTTCCATTGCCATCTTCACATTTCCCTTCTGACAATTAAGCTCCTTTTAATTTGGCTTTTGCAGATATTGAATTCTAAATATTGAAGAAACCACATTTTAGTGAAAAATGCAACACTTTCATTTTGGAATAAAAGATTTAGTTCATAAGAGATGAGATTCTAATCTGAATTTCCCATTTAATAGTATTACATATCATTATGTGGCAGCTCTCCATATAAGTGAGAATGATAGATTATATCTTTCCAAACTCAGGATATTTAGAGATCACTTCAAAAAGTTTCATGTACTCTTTAAATATGGAGAGTTGGTGTCTGAATCAATGGACTGCTATTTTAAAACTGAAAATAATGTGTTATTCTATTTAAAGTTCCATACCACATCTTCAAATGGGTCATCCACTATTTTCATAGCCATGGTTTCCATATCTGTGGTAGATGGCCAAATTTCTAATCTTAAAACTTTACTAGGCCTTATTCAAGGGAAAAATTGACAATTGTCTTTACTACTTCAGCTCCTGGAAATTTTTGACAGAAATAACTTAGATATGCATGGGGGTCATAAGGATCCAACCGACACCGACATCATCTATTTTGTCTTTAAAAGTTCTATCAGAGGAAAAGTGGTTTCTAGTCAGAGCATTCCATAATGCCTATATTTGTGAGCTCCTAATTAAGTGCTTACATAAAGTGTAACCTTAACATTTAAATTACTATTAGTATAGGAAGGAAAGATATTATTTTTACTTTACATAAGGAAACTCCAGTTTGAGAAGTGGCTCTAAATCATGCTCAGGAAGAAGCAACAGATAAGACAAAATAAACAAACAAACAAACAGAAAAAAACAGGATTTTAACCTGTAACTATTTGGCTTCAAATACAGATTTCTCATCACAGGATCCTTGTATAATATTTGAGGAATAGGCTTAAAAAAAAACAAACAAACAAAAAAAAAAACTGAGTGCCTTGTAAGATATATGGACATAATTCCACATTCTCTCTTTACCTCCTAGTGGTATACATCTTGGTATTAATTTTAGGTCATTTTTATCATGCTTATTTATATTAATT
This sequence comes from Aotus nancymaae, assembly GCF_030222135.1. Classification (NCBI taxonomy): domain Eukaryota; kingdom Metazoa; phylum Chordata; class Mammalia; order Primates; family Aotidae; genus Aotus; species Aotus nancymaae. The sequence continues at coordinate 31,682,221 of NW_026988435.1, forward strand.
CCCTCAGGCACTTTTCCAGTGATATTGTTAAACAAAAATGTATTCTGGCACTTGTTATAGATGGTAATGAAGACTTTATACAAGGGACTACTGCAATAGGGTTTTGCAGTAGGGGAGGAAAATTGAGCTTAACTCCTAACACAGCATGAACAAGTGGGATTTATAGCCAAGGAACAGAGAAAGGATCAGTAGATGAAAAATCACTAAAAGGAAATATCAGGAGTAAGGGAACCTTCTGGTTAAATGAACAAGATTGTTGCTGAGAACAGGACAGGGTGATCACATACCCCTTGGGGGTGGTGGAGGATGAGGAATTTGATTAGATATTGAGAGCGAGTGGACATCCAGGGTGAGGCTTCTTGCTAAACTTATTTGACAAGATTTTTTGCTCCAACTAGGCTCTTGACATCAAGGCCCAAGGATTAGTAGTAGACAAACAAAAAACTCAGAGGAACCTCTCTGGTTAAAGAAAGAGTCTTTCTCAATATTAGCACTGACCTTTAAGCTAATAATAACAAATACTGCACCTCAGTTATATTTAGATTCTGCATTTTTTAAATCTCATGTCTAACTATATAAATGTCATTATAGATGATAGAGGAATGTCTTTAAAATAAATCTAACGTTTGCTATTCTGCCCAACTATTCTACAGTAGCCAGTAGTTCCACCATTGCAGTTAAACCTCGGTGATTGATTGCTTTTTTCCCTGAGCACCCCATGTTTACTAGATTTTGGATTATAGGCATGGTTGGTCTCTTTCCACCAGTCCCTCCTTACCGCTCCCATTGCAATTCCAATGCTAGCACTTAAGGAAACATTTTAAATATGAAGTAGAGACATCTACCACAGATTGACACAAATACACATATTTCAAGTAACTTTAAAAATTAGTTTGAATATTTCTATAATACATGTATGCCAAAAAATGAGACTAAATTGTCATGTACAGATTGATGGGATGCAGCAACCCATGATGGCACATGTATCTGTATGTAACAAATCTGCATGTTCTGCACGTGTACCCCAGAACTTCCATGATGGCACATGTATCTGTATGTTACAAATCTGCATGTTCTGCACGTGTACCCCAGAACTTCCATGATGGCACATGTATCTGTATGTTACAAATCTGCATGTTCTGCACGTGTACCCCAGAACTTCCATGATGGCACATGTATCTGTATGTGACAAATCTGCATGTTCTGCACGTGTACCCCGGAACTTAAAGTAAAACTGAAAAATTGTCTTGTACTACAATATTGAAAACTCTGTGAAACTGATATGTTGCTGGACCAATTGTACTTCATAAAAATCTTGATTTTAAGATATCATCTCTAGATCTTCCAGATTCCTCTAATGGCTCTAACATATAGGACCCTTCTTCAAATAATATTTGAACCCCTAAGAACTTTTGCAGACTGCTACTCTCTTCTAACAAAGAACAATGAGGAAAAGAGTTTTTATTGCTATATCACATTGCATTTCTGATAACTTTGGCCTTTTCATTTTTCATTCTGAGTATTTTACTATTTCAATTAGAATCCTTTGATGTTGCCACTATAATCGTCCTCCTAATTTTTAAATCAACTTTTCAATACCTATTTGCCATCAGCCAATGATCTTGCTACCCTGCTCTTCATTGAATCACTCTATTATATCCAAATTACTGAGTGTTCTTAGACTGGGATTTTTTTACATCATGTTATACATATTCTTTATTTGACTTAAGCTAATATGATTTTCTCAATTTGCTTTCAAGTTTGCTTTTCTTTTTCACCAGTATTTACGTTCTTAACTGTTTCTTTTGACTCCACAATTAATAAATTAATGGCAACTCTAGATATTGCTTAGTCCCTTCAGTAGAGGCTAAAAAGATGGTTGACATCTTTTATAAGTCACTCTATCTCTCTGTTGGTGTTATTAAAGTGGGCGGTTGTTTCCCTCTAGGTGTGACAACCAACAACCAACAGTCCGTTGTCGGACACACTTTCCCTATTTTTTTGTTGTCTTCTTTTTCCTGTAGTAAAATATTAATCAGTAAGTCAAGAACTAGACTTGGAGTCTTAATAGCCTGCGTTTCACTTTTTTTTTTTTGGTGGGGGGATAGAGTCTCACTCTGTCGCCCAGGCTGGAGTGCAATGGCACAATCTCAGCTCACTGCAACCTCTGCTGCCCTGGTTCTTCTGCCCCAGTCTTCTAAGTAGCTGGGATGACAGATGCCTGCCACCACACCTGACTAATTTTTGTAGTTTTCAGTAGAGACGGGGTTTCATCATGTTGGGCAGCATCTTGGCCTCCCAAAGTGCTGGGATTACAGGCATGAGCTACCATGCCCAGCCTAATTAAATACTGAAGTTTAATCTCTTTTTCTTCCACTGAAAGGGTCTGTGTCTTCTTCTAGGTAATTCCTTTAAAATTTCTGGGCTTTAGTTACTTCGATCACGAAATGATAAGGTAGAATTTGTAATATTTATTTTTTCTTCTAGAGGTATAAAATATTGAAATATCAATTAACCGTATTTCTTATTATGTCAAGCCTATATCAAATCAGACAAAAGCAGAAACAAATCTTTTTTTCTTTCTCCTCTTTGTGCATGTGCAGCACATTGGACAAGATAAAACCTCCGAAGTTCATTAAACATTTAAATGATTGAAAAATTAGGGAAACTCTTCTTGTTATCTGTTGAATCAAATTCATTTAGGTAGCTAATGATTTCAAAAACTAAAAAATGTTAAGAAATATGTCAATAGCTTTAACCTGACATAAATAGACTAGTGGTTTGACTAGTAAGACCACTAGTAGAATTTATCAAAGCAATATCAATTTTTAGAAACTATATAAATGTTTTTGATGATACAGTTATTCAGTACCTTTAATACCTAGCACATTGTCTGTGCTCTTTACATAATTGACGGAGTCATTGAATGCCATGGTAAAAAGCATTCAATGAGTCAACAGAAGCCAATATCTATGGATTACACATTGGATAATGCAGCCCAATGAGTAATGGTGTAATGAGTAACTCATAATGTTGTTAAGGAAATGCACGTGGCAATAAGATCTGAATTGTTTTACTATGGATTCTGAAATGCCATGGCCTTTTACCATCCTTTTTCAACGTGAATGATATGAAACGAGCCAGCAACTGCACGTATGACAATTAATTTTAAAATATATAGAGAGAGGTGGTTCCATAACCAATATAGGAAAATATGGACACTGGAAAAATCTTTACAGGCACTGATTGAATAATAAACAATTATACTAGTGTCTCTTCTGTATTTATTTTGCTAAATCTTTATTGATATATCACTATGACTCATGTCATTAATGAATATTATAATACATTTATAATTAAATTGTATATACAGTTAGAACCCAGCAAGAAATATTTGTCTGTTCCTAAACACTCTATATGTGACCTTGAGTTTGTCACACATCTAGTCTTCTACTCTTATAGACAGTGAGTTCCATAAAGGTACATAGTAAGATAGCAGGGCAAACTAAAACCTACAGCTAAAAAGTTTAAGGGTTACAGTAAGTTAAATTTCTAATTAAAAACCTACATTGGTGGGATTTTATTATTCTAAGAAATTTCTAAAACAGAAAGATAAGTTGCAAAAAACACTTGCAAGATGAAGTTGCTAATAACATTATTTAAGAACTGTCAGAATATCCTTTTATCCAAACACTAGACCCCTTGAAAAGTCAGAGTAATCATTCTTTTCTCAGAGATATAGATGGCTGTAATCTTCAAACTCACATCAAAATGTTCAATTCAAGTCACTGTGAGCATTATTTGTAAACCAGTATATTGCAAATGCTGATTAGGATTCTAATTTTAAAAATCCACCTTATATCAATCCCAAACTCTTATAAGCATCCTACCTGTAACCTCTCTTCACCATATGCTACCAAGACCCTACAGAGATAATAGTATTTTTTGTTTTAGTGACCAATTAACTAAGGTCAATTGGTGGTATCTTTGGGACTTGACAAAGACTCACAGTTAAAGTTCTTGAGTAAATATATGAGAGAATATTTGTTTTGTTTGAAAATGAGACAATTTTAGGAAATATTTGTTTTCTTGGAAATATTTGTTTTCTTTGAAAATGAGACAATTTTAGGAAATATTTGTTTTCTTTGAAATATTTGTTTTCTTTGAAAATGAGATAATTTTAAAACATAGTAATGATATACATTAAGCAGTATTTTACAATATTTATTGCAGGCTGACTGTAATAAAAGAGCTAGTGAAGAGCCTCTGCATTTTAAGATGGTATTTATAAAGGAGAGGTAGCCTTATGTGCATTCTACATCCATAACCTTTATGTAAAAATAATATTGCAAGCAGAATTCCAAATAAATTTATCAATAAACAACAGAAAAGTCAGTTTCAGACAACACATGTTCTTAAAATTTTTTAAATCTCTTCATTGTACAATCAGAACAAAAGTATGCCTTCTGTTATGTTAAAAATTTTCTTAGCCACATGAAATTTAACAGAGTTGAATTTCTTGAAAAAATAATAATTCATTAATAGGGGAGCCTCCTCTTCCAGAGTAGGCTTAGAGAAATTCCAGCTCAGCCATGTGTTGGAATAAGATTTATAGACAGAAAAAGGAAAGTGAGTATAGACAGAAAACAGAAATGAAGTACAGAAATGGCTGGACTGGTTACAGCTTTTACCTCATTTGAGCATGGTTTGAACACTTGGCCCCCTTTAATTGGTCAAAACTCGATGATTGGCACAAAAAGGTTACAGTCTGTTTACACCCCCACTTAGGTTATAGTTCACCATATACAGGAAAATCTTTAGGATAAACTTAAAATATGTAGGGAGGCAGCTTTAGGCTAAACTCAATCAAATAATTATGAATGCCAAATGATTTCAAAACTGATCTATTACTCTGAAGCTATTTTGAGGACTGATTTCCAAAGTTCATAATTCCATATTAATCTAATGTTATTCAACATCTTAAAATCTAATGCATTTAATATATCACAAATTAAACACTAATTATATTTCAACATAATTTGTATGAACTGACAAAAACCTTCAAATTTTTACTCTGGAGAAAGATGAGGAGAAACATACAATATTCACAATGCTAGTGATTAAATCTTAAGAAACATAAAAGGCAAAACATTAAGATCCTGCAAAGTGGAGAGAATGATAAGGGACCATGCATTAGTGGAGAAATAGGGATACAAATTTAGGTTTATCAAGAAGATTTGAGTTGAAATTGATAAATTTATTCCAAATGGCTGAAATAGGTTTAAAATGTCATCAAGCCTTAATCTCCACTCTCAGGGAGAATTGATTCAAAAGACAATAATTGGTTTTGTGTACCCACACACTCACAAGATAAACCCACACGCACATGCACCCATTCATGCACACATGCTTTATTGTTGATATATGATTGTAATAAATTTTGGTCCATAGATTTTTTTATTATACAGATTTATTTATTGCACTCAATAATTCATACATTCATTTATAATTTATCTTAATAATGGAGTTGATATTTTCATTATCTATGTAAATGAAGTGGTAGTTTATCAGACTGAACAGGCTGACTTCACAATCCAAAGCTCAAATATCTAATCTCAGTGTTGAAATAACTCACAAGGCTTGTTACTGACCCTGAGAGAAAAGGGAAATAAAACAGTCTCAGAATAAATGCTTAATAAACATTTTATTTTTAAAAACACAAATTAAATATAGTGAGGAAGGGAGAAAGGGAGAGGAGAAGGAAAAGTGGAAATTAAAGAAAGGAGGAAAGGGAAGGAAAGTGGAAGAAAGAGATGTAGGGAAAAAGAGAAGAAAGAAATGAAAACTCAAAATAATTTTCAGAAGATCTGGTGATAAACATGCAAAACCACAGAATGCTGTTCTTACCATGAGCATTAGTCATTTCTTTCTTCAACTGATGCATTATTTCTACTGTAGTATCAGCCAGATTTTCATAACAGCAAGAGAGAATACCATTTCTTCAGTAGGGCTCATATTCTTCCATTCATTTAGTTTAATTCCAGAAACTATTTTTAAAAACTCGCTTTATCTTGACACAAATTTCAGTAGCTTCTCATGAACTATGAATACTCCCTTTTAAAGCATTTGTATTGCTCTTAAATGTCTGTTTCCAGCACCACATTTAGATTGTTGTAATGACCACTTTAACAATTGCCAAGCATCACACTCTCCCTGTAGACACCTGAAAAAGCATAAATAAAATCCATCTGATTAATTTTTCTGAATTCATGTTTGTTTGCCATTACTCCTTTCAACTGTTCTCAGTTTCCTGCAGTATCATATCCAAATGTGTACTCTCAAACTTCTCCAAATCTACACCCCAACTACATTTTCAAACTTATTTTCCACTAGAATAGACATCAAAATCACTATCTGCTCCAAGGCTGACCTCTAAATAACTGCTTTTATATTCCTACATTGGCTTCTCTTTTCTGTAATGCCCGAATGAAATGCCTCTACGCTCCCCACCCCATATCTTTTCCGTCACTCCTACGGGGTTTTTTTTTGTTTTGTTTTGTTTGAGATGGAGTTTCGCTCTTGTTACCCAGGCTGGAGCACAATGGCACCATCTCGGCTCACAGCAATCTCCGTTTCCTGGGTTCAGGCAATTCTCCTGCCTCAGCCTCCTGAGTAGCTGGGATTACAGGCATGCACCACCATGCCCAGCTAATTTTTTGTATTTTTAGTAGAGACGGGGTTTCACCATGTTGACCAGGATGGTCTCGATCTCTTGACCTCGTGATCCACCCGCCTCGGCCTCCCAAAGTGCTGGGATTACAGGCGTGAGCCACCACGCCCGGCAGTTTATTTTATTTTATTTTATTTTATTTTATTTTATTTTATTTTATTTGAGACGAAGTTTCGCTCTTGTTACCCAGGCTGGAGTGCAATGGCGCGATCTCGGCTCACCGCAACCTCCGCCTCCTGGGTTCAGGCAATTCTCCTGCCTCAGCCTCCTGAGTAGCTGGGATTACAGGCAAACACCACCATGCCCAGCTAATTTTTTGTATTTTTAGTAGAGACGGGGTTTCACCATGTTGACCAGGATGGTCTCGATCTCTTGAGCTCGTGATCCACCCGCCTTGGCCTCCCAAAGTGCTGGGATTACAGGCGTGAGCCACCGCGCCCGGCCCCGGCAGTTTATTTTTATATATACTCCTGCCGTTGTCTACTTGTATAATCAATCCCCATATGGGATGACACACAATCTGGATATGTGTGATATTTCTTCATAATCACAACTAGGTTAAACTTTGTTGCCAAAAACATTTCCCAAGTGGTGGCATGTTTTCATTGCATCACAATGTAGGCACATAGAGTTAGCATGTACCATTATTTCTGTGCTAAGTTTAACCACTGTGTTAAGTTAGTGTTCATCGAAATTCTCCATTGCAAAAGCATTTTATTTCTCTTTGCAATGAATAAGTAGTTAGCTAGGTGATACTTTGAGATGCTTTAAAATATCCTATAAATATCATGTTCTCCACTAGCATTTTATTCCGTTCTTTAGGTCCATTGATAATTATAGTATCAGTAGTGACAAAGAAAGTGATCTTTTTAATCAATGTATATTACGTTTTATTGTTCAGAAAAATTTTCTCCTTACACTCCTCCTTCTTTTGTTAAACATCATCACATCACATGAAAAATTTTGCATTCAAATTTTTGTAATCTGTTACTATCAATCTTTTTTTAATTTATTGATCTTTTATAAATTTCATTATTTGTCCTAAATTTGACCCATGGGAGCAACTTTCAATCAGATTCTGGACCTTTGAATATATTCCAATCATACTACAAAAATTTCCTTGCTTTCTGGGAAAAAGGTGTTACATACTCATCTTCATATTTTTCCTCAAATTTGGATTCAAGGATTTCTCCAAGGAATGCTGGTGGTTTTGGCTGGAAACACATTATTACTTTCTTTTCAATCCTGAGAAAACTCAAATACTACTTTTTTTCCTTGCAGGGATATGGTTAAGGAAAAAAACTATATTATAAATATTAACAATCTTAAAACTTTAAAAATCAGTTAGTAATGACCAAATAATTATTTTCAGTAGCACATATAACTCCAAATTATTACTTAATAATTTACTAAGCAGTCAGTGGTTTATTGAACAACAGTGACCTTTTTGCTTCTTTTGCATATAAAAATACACATATGTATTCATGGAAGAATTGATAAAATGGAAGAGTTCAGACATGCAAGGATAAATATCTTGTTACATGTCCGTGAAGCCAGACGTTTTCATAAAAGCACTTCCTTTTCTCAATGTAGTAGTAAATAAATAATATCATATTTTCTTTCAGATGTTTGTGTGTGGGAGAAAACAAATGTAGGATAAGAAGCAAAAAGTAAAGATAAAATATTTTCTGTTATATTTTGCACTACTCCAGAGAGAGAAAATATTTGCTAGGAGACATAATGAAAAAAATATTGGATGTAACAAGTAAAAAATAATGTCTGAAATTGTTCATGCCAAAGAGAAGATTAGAAAATAATTAATGTCATTACATTATATGAGATGATGTATGCTGACATAAATAACAAATTACTTTTTATTCTAATACATGATAATTGAGATATAATTTAAATAGTAACACAACAGGCTTGTAAAAAAAAGCAGCTTAAGAATCAAGTTTAGAAATCAATTAAACTAAGAATTCATTAAAATAATTCTTAAACATGATCTTTTTATTTTTTGTGTCATCTATATCAGATTTCTAGGATATTAAGCTGTTAATAACTTATGTAATGTCTCTCCTAAACAGGGAAAATGATTATTGCTAAAGTAATGCATTACTGGATTGCTGTAAAAGAAATTTATAATTTTAGTTGGATTCAAGCAAGTGTCTTTTCACTTATACATAAAAATAATTATTTGTTATGAGAGTTTTCGACATTATTTTCAAGTTTTATATTTAAGAGAGGGATTATCTCAAACATTGAAAAATAAAAAACGTTGAGAAAGTAAACATGAGCATTTGCTTTTTTTTCTTTTTATTTAACCCTTATCTCATTGGAAAAGTTATTGAAAGTGTTGTATATATTAAAATATAAAATCAAATAATATAGGTGATATACAAATTGGCTAAAGAAGAGAAAACACTGAGAAGTAGAAATTCCATCCAGACATGTTTTTACTTTTATTTGGCATATGTTTATTGATTTAAGAAACCTCTATTTGTCATTTATTGAAAACGGATTAGAGGCAGAAACATGGAAGTATGTTTAAATTGTAACCAAATATCTCAGTTTACTGCAAACTCCACCTCCTGTGTTCAAGCTGTTTTCCTGCTTCAGCCTCCCAACCAGCTGGATTAGAGGTGCCCACCACCACTCCTGCCTAATTTTTGTATTTTTCGTAGAAACAGGGTTTTACTATGTTGGCCAGGCTGGTCTCGAATTCCTGACCTTGTGATCCACCTCAGCTTCTCAAAATGCTGGGATTATAGCCATGAGCCACCATACCCAGTCTAAATTTCCCTACCTTTAAGTGATTTGCAAAAATGTCTAGGAAGTGCTAGAACTGAGATCAGATACAGATTTTCTGAAATTAAGTAGAGCTTTATTTTTGTAAGAGCAGAAAGTCTAATAAAAACTAACAAAATAGCAAGTAATAGGAGAAAAGAGGTGCAATAATAATATACTCAAATATAATGCTTATAGTATGCTGGTTACCTTTCTAAGTGTTGCAAATTTCAACACATTGAATCCACAGGAAAACCATGTGAGGTAAGTTTTTGTCATTGTATTAGTACATTTTCGCACTGCTATGAAGAAATATCAAAGACTGGGTAATTTATAAAGGAAAGAGGTTTGATGGACTCACAGTTTCCATATTGCTGGGGAGTCCGTAGGAGACTTCCAGTCAAGGCAGAAGGCAAAGAAGTAGACACCATCTTCATAGGGCAGCAGTGTGGAGATAGTGCAAGCAGCGGAAATGCTAGATGCTTATAAAATCATCAGACCTCATGAGATTCGATCACTATCATGAGGACAGCACGGGGGAAACTGCCCCTATGATCTTACTACCCCTACCTGGTCCCACCATTGACTTGTAAGGATTGTGGGGATTATAATTCAAGATGGGATTTTGGGTTGGGACACAGCTAAATCATATCAATCATTATCCCCACTTTTGAGATGAGGAAACTAAATCATGAAACCTTTATAAATATCTCAAGGTCACATCCTTAATAATGTGCTAAGTCAAGGTTCAAGTTAATGCAGTTTGGATCCAGAGTTCTTGCTTTTCAAGTCTAATCCTGTTCCAAAACTTCAGTTCTGTGTGACCAAGAGGATTTCTACTTTTAAGTGGGGAAGGCTTAGAAAGCAGACACTGTTCCAAAATTATTCCCCCAAGAAATAGAGAGGGTGAGTAAAAGTTTTACATATTCTACATTTGAGATGCTAAATGCAGTTGATATCCTAATGGAAATACATTTGAAAATAAAAACAATAAATGGGACTAAATGCCAGCACTGAAGATGGAATACAAATGTGTAATTCATCTACTAGAGGGAAGACTTAAACTAAGAGAGAGAAAATAATAACAACATAATAAATAAAATAATTATTACAAACGTAATCTATAGTATAATAATTCATAATTTTTTCATTTATTTTGTAGTTAATAGCAAGAGTGCTTTCACACATATTCTCTTACCCACATATCTTCTTTAATTTAATGTCATAAATTAAGTTCACTATGGAATAGAAGAATTTCAATGCAACTCAGGAAAAAGAGTAATCAGTTGAGGGACCAGAAGCAGCAGTAGAGAAGAGAAATGATCCAGAGCCACAAAGCAAGAGGAAAGAATATCGGAAGGAAATAATGTGACAACATTTTAGGAGTTGCCAAAAGCACAAAGATACTAATATATTGAAGAAAGCCATTGAGAATAATTAATTAACATAAACCAGATTTTAAGATTTGGAGGAGTAGATAATGAACCAGCAAAAGCAACAAGATATGTCTACATTTCAAAAGGTTTTGAGAGAGAGAAAAGAAACAGATAAAGGAAATGTAAAGATCTAAAGAAAAATACCTCAGGATAAGATAAACTGGAACATATTTCGAGGCAGGAATACAGAAACTAATAGAGAAATACAAATTAAATTAATGAATTTCTATTAATTTAATAGAAATTAAAGCATAGAAGTAAAGAAGAAGATACTGAGTATATTGTCTTCCTTGATACGTGAGTGAATGAGAGCAGAGATCTCCATCATCCTGCGAGATCAAGGGTAAACTAGGAAAAGGGAAGGTTTTTTAGGAAATACAGGGTAGGATCTAAAACATTTTAAGCTGGAGGACTTCAAACAGGTAGCAGAAATATTTATCTGTTCAAAATAAGGAATGGAGGTGTGTTAGTCCATTTTCACACCCCTAATAAAGACATACCCAAGACTGGGGTGAAAAATAATTTTAATTGGATTTTTATTTCCACATTGCTGGCGAGGCCTCAAAATCATGGTAGGAGACAAAGGAACTTCTTATATGGAGGTGACAAGAGAAAATGAGGAAGAAGCAAAAGTAGAAACCCCTGATATACCTATCAGGTCTCATGAGGCTTACTCACTATCATGAGAATAACACCAGAAAGACGGGCCCTATGATTCAATTACCTCCCATTGCATCCCTTTCACAACATGTGGGAATTCTAGGAGATACAATTCAAGTTGAGGTTTCACTGGAGACACAACCAAACCATATCATTCTGCCCTGGCCACTCCAAATCTCATGTCCTGACATTTCAAAACCAATCATGCCTTTCCAACAGTCCCCTAAAGTCTTATCATTTCAGCATTAACCCAAAACTTCACAGTCCAAATCATCTGAGACAAGGCAAGTCCCTTTCACCAATGAGCCTGTAAAATCAAAAGCAAGCTAGTTACTTCCTAGATACAATGGGGGTACACATATTGCATAAATGCAGCCATTCCAAATGGGAGAAATTGTCCAAAACAAAGGGATTACAGGGCCCATGCAAGTCTGAAATCCAACAGGGCAGTCAAATTTTTAGCTCTAAGATGATCTCCTTCGACTTCATGTCTCACATCCAGGTCTCCTTGATGTAAAAGGTGGGTTCCATGGTCTTGGGCAGCTTTGCCCCTGTGGTGTTACAAGATACAGTCTCCCTCCCGCTGCTTTCCAGGGCTGGCACATTGAGTGTCTGTGGCTTTTCCAGTGTTCTTAATTTTTTAAAGATGTCTTAAATCTTTACTCCCCTGTAATCATACAGATATGGTAACAAGATCCTATAACAAAAATTACCAGATACCAAGTTCTGCATTTGATTCTGCATTTTGAGACCATTGAGTATATCTTATTCAAGTTCAGTTTCCCAGCCTAACAGAGAACCTAGGACTCAAAAAGTTTATTGGTTGAATAAAGGAAATCATAATTAGGAGTGCATTAGTCCCCTGGAAGAAACTCATTCATAATTCTGATACAATGAGCTTCCACATAAAAAGGATTAAGAAAACAGGACCGGGTGTGGTGGCTCACGCCTGTAATCCCAGCACTTTGGGAGGCCGAGGCGGGTGGATCACGAGGTCAAGAGATCGAGACCATCCTGGTCAACATAGTGAAACTCTGTCTCTACTAAAAATACAAAAAATTAGCTGGGCATGGTGGCGTGTGCCTGTAATCCCAACTACTCAGGAGGCTGAAGCAGGAGAATTGCCTGAACCCAGGAGGCAGAGGTTGCGGTGAGCTGAGATCGCACCATTGAGCTCCAGCCTGGGTAACAAGAGTGAAACTCCGTCTCAAAAAAAAGAAAAAGAAAAAGAAAGAAAGAAAAAAAAGAAAGAAAACAATGCCTACATATTCCCCTCATTTCTCTCCAGTCACAGTTCTACAGCTTTAATTTTTCATTTACGTCAAATTTCTGGCCATTTTTCTCTAATTTCAATATGAATTATGGTGTCTTGGATTTCACCCTAGCTGACTATTCTTTTCTGTTTCTTTTGAAAGTATCTGTTCTTCCTGTCACTAAGCCCTCTTTCCTTTTCACTCTACATTCTCAAAAGTGTTAATTTCACCCATGTCCAAAGCTTCAATAATCAAACTCCACAGCTTCTGCACAGCAAAAGAAACAGTCAATAGAGTGAATCGGCAACCAACAGAATGGGAAAAAATTTTTGCAGCCTACCCATCTGACAAAGGGCTGATATCCAGAATTTACAACGAGCTAAAAAAGATTTACAAGAAAAAAACAAACAAGCCCATTCAAAAGTGGGCGAAGGACATGAACAGATACTTTACAAAAGAAGACATACATGAGGCCAACAAGCATATGAAAAAATGCTCATCATCACTGGCCATTAGAGAAATGCAAATCAAAACTACATTGAGATACCATCTCACACCAGTTAGAATGGCAATCATTAAAAAATCTGGAGACAACAGATGCTGGAGAGGATGTGGAGAAATAGGAACACTTTTACACTGTTGGTGGGAGTGTAAATTAGTTCAACCATTGTGGAAAACAGTGTGGCGATTCCTCAAGGACCTAGAAATAGAAATTCCATTTGACCCAGCAATCCCATTACTGGGCATATATCCAAAGGATTATAAATCGTTCTACTACAAGGACACATGCACACGAATGTTCATTGCAGCACAGTTTACAATAGCAAAGACCTGGAACCAACCCAAATGCCCATCGATGATAGACTGGACAGGAAAAATGTGGCACATATACACCATGGAATATTATGCAGCCATTAAAAACGAGGAGTTCGCGTCCTTTGTAGGGACATGGATGAACCTGGAAACCATCATTCTCAGCAAACTGACACAAGAACACAAAATCAAACACCACATGTTCTCACTCATAGGCGGGTGTTGAACAAGGAGAACACATGGACACAGGGAGGGGAGCACTATACATGGGGGTCTGTTGTGGGGGAGTGGGGGGGACAGTGGGGGGGTGGGGAATTGGGGAGGGATAGCATGGGGAGAAATGCCAGATATGGGTGAAGGGGAGGAAGGCAGCAAATCACACTGCCACGTATGCACCTAAGCAACAACCTTGCATGTTTTTCACATGTACCCCAAAACCTAAAATGCAATTAAAAAAAAAAAAAAAAAAAAAAAAAAAAAAAATAACTTTCATAGATAACTTATGTATGAAATAATTTATCCATACAACATTTACTTAATAGCTCACAAACACATAAACACACTTGATCTTGTTATCTTATCTTCCAGTGTTCCAATGCTAGCTAACTCATCATCACCTATCCAATAATGAAAAACAGAAAATTAAGAATTACCCTGTTCAATACAAGAAAAAGCTATTACATAGTATGTGGATTCTGGGAAGGTAGCAGGGGCTAGAATCTCAAGCACGGGTGCAAGTAGCCTCAAACAAAAGGTATATGTACGGGAAATCCTTTTACTGTAGTAAGAGAGTCAGGTTTGATATCAGAAAAATGAGAAATTCTCTACCAAATGGCTTTTATTTTCAGTGTAAATTACAACATGAAGTCATCTACCAAAGACTAAAAGAAAAATTTGGTTGAATTTTGATGAGACACAAGAGAAACTTGATAGAAATGCTAAGATGGTTTCAAGGTCTCCTTTGAGCATCGTGATTATCGATATATAATGAAACCACTTTGCCCTGTGGTTGCAGCTTTCTCCAGCAGTGCTCAGCTTTTTATGAAAAAAGTGAGGGAAGAAGAAGGGGGCAGAAGTAGGTTCACAATTCCTTATCCATGATTCCAAACTCCAAAATTTCCTGAAAACCTTTTTTTCCCCCAAATTATTTTGGCTGCAAACCAGTTGTCTGATAAGAACTCATATATAGTCTCCATTTAAATTAGAGTACATGTAATACATTTTTATAAATATATCTATTGTTTTATATTATGAGGTAATGCTTCAGACTGTTAGAGGTGTTATGTAATTTTTTAAAATTTTGAAGTCTGAATCATGTTTAGTTTCAAGGGCTTTTTGACAAAGGTTTGTAGATTCAGCATAAGTATCCATTCAGATTTGACATTTTGCCAAAAAGCTTAATTTTTCCATAACTTTTCTGACAACCTAACCTCAGGAATGATGCTATGTGTGTGCTGAAAATTAAAAAGTAATTTATTAATTTATGCATTTATATTTGATCTACTATTAATTTTATGAGAAAATAAAGCAATTTTCTGAAGTTTCTCAGAATGCAATGTGACCAAAACTTTTATAGGAAAAGTTTTTAAAGTGATAATTCGGCTCTGAAATTCCCTTTTGTGCTCTTAATGAGAATGGATTTATATAATACAATATGTTACACTTTATCACTTAACTGCTTACCTCATGTTCTGATTACTATTCCTGTATGAAATATTGTAGGCTTAAAACATAACACTTATTTTATTATTGGCTTTCAAGGATTTTTCGTATCAGGAGAACGGGCACAGCTGAGTGCTTCTGGCTTGGAGTGTCCCATGATGTTTAGTCAGATGGTAGCTGGGCCTGGAGCAGTAGATCTAGAAATCTCTTTCTTTCTATGTTTTATCAAGCCATCTTCATATGGTCTCTCTGCGTGAGCGATTTGGACTTCCTCACAGCATCACTGCTCAAGGCTCTTGCACAAGGGTTCCAGCAACTAAAGTGAAAGTAATCTTTTCTGAACTAACCACAAAAGTCACACACTCCTGCTTGCTCTAGACCCCTACACCTTCTTTCATGGGGGCCTCCACACAGAATGCTTCCCTGGCCTGCAATGGCACCGCCCTACTTCCTCAGTAAGTGAACCTCTGCTTATCTGTAAAGTTTTGTCTACAATGCTACTTAATTTTATCTTAATGCCGCTTCTTCAGGATAGCTCTCTCCAAATTTTAGGCCTAAATTTATCCCTCCAGTTTTTACTTTCATTCCCTTTCATACTTCTTTATATCACAAATACAATTGTGATAATTTTATCACTATGCTTCACCAAATCTAAGTCTACTGATTTTAAAATACATTATTTAGTAAAGCTATTGCTAATCAAACTATAGATTCACAATCTTATTAGATTTTTTGTTTTAAAGAAAAAACTGTTTAGCCTTACCTACTTATATTTTATATTATATTCTTTTGCACACTTTGTATTCTTCTGCATTCTTTGTTTGAAAATCAAAGATGTTGATTAAAGTATTTATAAAATATTTTCATAAACCCTCAGAGCCCAAATAATCTTCATTACTTTTCAAGTCAGAATGGTTGATGTCTGTGCTTGCTCACACAATAATATTTGCTGTGTCCTCAGGAGTGGTGATGGTGTAATACTTCTTAAAAGTGTTTTCCACTTTTGCCTCTGAGAAATTACTGTCATCCATTCTGGAATTTTTCATGCTTATGCATAGGCAATTAATTGCAACTACCATGGCACAACTACTGGCAAGCCATCAATAATTGTGCAATGCAATGCTATTACAGAGACGTTAAAAGAAAGAATAATGTACATTTTAGAATCAAGCAATTTGATACACATTTATATAACTATTTGATTAATTCCTATCCTTACTGATAAATTTTCACATCTGCCCAAGCAGATTTCATATGTATATTGGGCACTCCATTCCACTGTGTCAATCTTCACCAAGAATATTACAAAAAAAAAATCTGTATCTAGCAGACTTTTCTCTAGTCCTCTCTTGTGTTGGGGAGTTTCTGATTAGATACCTGCTTGGAGGACAGGTATAAGAAATCAGCTAACACATCCAAGGACTTACTGTGAGACAGAGAAGAGCAAAGAGAAACTCCTTTCAGTTGTGCCCTTCTGAGCAGGTGAAGGTGCCGCCTGAGTCTACCACCACACACAGCAAATGAAATTTCTCATGATATTGAACAAGCCTGTTTTCACTTCACCTGGTTCACATCATCAAATGCAATACCTGTATCTTCCTCAACACACCACTGTATTCCCTCTTTGGGCTCCTTCATTCATTGCTGCTGATGCTGAACACACCTTCCTCCCTAATTATTCTTTCTATTGTTTTCACCTCTTAGACTGCATTACTAAATCACTAGTGTATGTAATTGTTGGCATAGCTCTTTGCATATATTGAAACAGGACTCCAGCCCCAGACAATGAGGGATGAGGCAGGACCTCCTGATAGTGCTGAGCTGGTAATGCTAGGAGAGTGTTCCAACATCCTGCTACCCAAACTAAGCCTGAAGCCACTCTTAGTCAGTCATCTGAGGCATGGGGAAGGCTTATATTCCTCCAGACCAAGCAAGGTACACAGATTGAAGCATGAGGGATCAAACTCTGCAAAACAGAATTTTGAAAATGGGAGACTAGTGAAGGACATGATAAATCCCAAGATGAAAGGTACAATCTGAAGTAACTTGGCTTTTGAAAACTTAAGGGACCCAGCAAAGGGCACTAGCTTCTAATCCAGCACTGGCACTAACTGGATATCTGAGCTCAGGCTTTGTTGTAAGAAAAGGCCGCCATATACCGGGTGCCCTGTGAACAATATACATTTATTTATCATAGTCACAGAGGCTGACAACCTGAGATCAGAATGTTGGCATGGCTGAGTTCTGATAAGGGCCCTCTTTCAGGTTGCAGATCACCAACTTCTCATTACATCCTCCTATGACAGAAAGAGAGCTAGCCCTCTGCACTACTTATAATGGCACTAACCCATTTATGAGGGCTGCACCCTCATAACCTAATTACTTCTCAAAGGCCCCACCTCTAAATATCATCACATTGGAATTACAGTTTCAATATATGAATTTGGGGCAGGAGGGAGATACAAATATGTAGTCATTTGCATTGGTCAATAATTATTTGTTGAATAAATACCATTCTGAAATATGATGATTCAACGTAGTGAGACTTATAAGAAGAAAGCAATAAATAAAATATTCTGAGACAATGCCAAACAAATAAAGCATCACCACACAGACTCATAAAATAATTATGTGGAATTGAATATCGTCTATATTCCAGGTTATATTTTAAGAGTTTATTTTGTTGCTAAAGTGAGGCACTAATTATGGCTTCCATTTTATACATAATGAAAATGAGACTTAGAGGGTATAGTACACAGAATAATGTCCTCTCAAAGATATCTCTTCCCTGACCAGCAGAACTTGTGAATATATTACCTTCCATGGCAAAATGGATTTTGCAGGTGTGATTTAAGTTAAGGATCTTGAGACAGAAAAGTAATCCTGAATCAACCGGTATGCCAATGTTATCACAAAATCCCTTACAAGGTAATGAGAGGAGGAAGAAGATGTGAAGACAGACGCAGAGGTCAGAGAGAAAGAGTGAGAGTTAAAGTTGCTATGCTGCTGACTTTGAAGATAGAGAGTGGGGCTGTGAGCCAAGAAATGTAGGTGGCCTCTAAAAGCTAGAAAAGGCAAGGGAACAGATGCTGCCCGTGTGACTTCAAAAAGAACGCAGCCCTGACAATGCCTGGATTTTAGGGCTCTGACCTCCAGAAACATAATATAATGAATTTGTATTGCTTTATATTTCAAAGTTTATAGTAATTTGTTACAGCAACAACAGGAAACTAATCTCTTAATACTGAGGGATTAAGGAATTTCCTCAATGACCTCATTTACTTAGTGAGGGGCAGCTGGAACCCAGGCATCTCTGACACTGACATTTGTCATTTCTCTCATCTTAGTAGTGGGAAAGTCACTCAGAAAATAGATGAATCCTCACTTGTAAAATGAAAGTGTCTCGACCTACTCAGCACGAATTCAGCATTTTCAACATGCTGCCAATAACGGTGAAAAAAAATGAACCAGATAAATCTTTGTGAATGAAAAACTGCTACCTCTTTCTAAATACAGAGAGAAAAACTGTTCATCCAATTTTGCTAAGCATAAATTCTCAGCAGGCATATATCCTTTTGCTATGGACTCAAATGTGATCCCTATTCAAGTCTTTTTCAATGTCTTCTCCTATGGATGGCTTATATCCTAAGCAGATAAAAACTAATTTTCTAATTCTGTATGACTTGTTGCACAATATATCTTTTTGTATATACACAAAATTCTGAAAGCTTACTCAAACTCTGTTAGCTCAAGATTAGCCTCAAATTGACACAAACTTAAGAATTATTTTTTCTATTAAATGTTGTTTAATAATCATTGTTTTATTTTTATTGCCAAATTCTAGTTTGAAAAATGGTTGGTTGGAATGTAAATTCGTTCAAACCCTATGAAAGACATTATAGAGAAACCTCAAAGCACTAAAAATAGAACTACCATTCCACCCAGCAATTACACTACTTGGCAACTCCCCAAAGAAAAAGCATTATGTTTAAAGACACCTGCACTTGGATGTTTATTACAACACTATTCACAATCAAAAAGTCGCGCAAACAACCTAAGTGCCCATCAGTGGTTGCTTGGATAATGAGTGTGGTGTGTGTGTATGTGTGTGTATGGAATATCATACAGCCATAATAAAGAATAAAATCAGGTCCTTTGCAGCAACATGAATGGAGCTAAAGCCATTATTCTGAGTAAACTAACTCAGAAGCAGAAGATCACATATCATGTGTTCTCACTTATAAGTAGAGGCTAAGCAATAGGCAGACATGAACATCAAGATGGAGATAACAGACACTGGGAACTTCAAAAGTGTGGAGGATAAGAGGGGAGTGAGGATTGAAAAATTGCCTATTGGGCACAATGTTTAATACTTGGGTGATGGGTGCACTAGAAGCCCGTTCCCCAAAATTGTAATGCCCATTAAGAAATAAGCACATGTAGCCCCTGAACACAAAATGAAAAAAAAATTTTTTTAAGTCCTCAATATAATCTAAATACTTCTGAGCTAAACATTTGCAGAGAGGTAAATGTTTCAACAGAAATATATTTGTAAATATAAGCATTTTTACTAACAAAAATGGCCTCATTTTGACTTACTAATATATATAATATCAGAGATATTAAAATATATAATATACTATTAAGATATATAATATCTGGGATAGTTTCCCAGATTTTACTGGGGCTTGGGGCGAGTGAAGAATCCAATTCATAGCCCTTGTTTTCAAGGAGTTCGCTTAGGAAATCAGAATATATGGTTGAGATACAATTCAAAAATCCCTGAATCCAAAACGTCCTGAATGTACCATACCCTCTTTTTAAACCATTCTTCAAACTGCAATCATACAAGTCAGATTCCAGTTTTGTTTCTCTTCCCTATCTTTTCTGAAAGAGTCAGCTTAAGGCTTCATTGCACAACTGGGAGCTGAACTGTTGAAAAGAAGAATGGTGAGTCCCTGAATATGGAATATGGGCAATGGCATAAGGCACACAGCTTGGTCAGTGGGTGACAGGCTTTAGTAAATGCAGTGTGTGAGGGGAAGGGACCTGTGACTGGACAGGTGGGTCAAGGCCAGATTACAGAAAACCTTGAACATTGTGCTCTGTGATTAGTATTTGATTCTTCCATGTTGAAGACATTATTTTCTCAAAATTGTTTACCACAATACAGAACTTAAGAGTACAGAGAATGAAGCCAGTTTGCTTGGTTCTTTGCCTTAATTTCCTCATCTTGAAAAGGGGATCATATATAGACCTTGTCCTAATAAAGCGGCTGTGAAAATTAAGTGTGTTAATATAGAAAAGTATCTAGACGAATGACTGGCACACAAAAAGTCCTAAAGAAGTGTTTTTTCCTATCCACATAACACAGATGTTAAAAAGAGTTTAGGCAAAACTACATGTGATTTCTCCTTACAGATTATTATTTCATCAGCTTTGAGAAATTTAGTGGGGAAAATTTGTGTTCCGTGTTTATTGTAGTACTATTCACAATAGCTGATATGGAATCAAACTGGGTGCTCAACAGCAGATGAATGGATAAAGAAAATGTGTTGTATATACACAATGGAGTACTACTGAGCCATAAAAAAGAATAAAATGCTGTCATTGTGGCAACATGAATGAAACTGGAGGATATTATATTAAATGAACTAAGCCAGGAACAGAAAGTTAAATACCTCATGCTCTGTCATACGTGGAAGTTAAAAAAAAAAGTTGATTTCATAGAAGTAAAAAGTAGAACAGAGGATACAAAAGGCTGGAAAAGAAAAAGGGAAAGGAAGAGATCTGTTAAGTTAACTTTAGCTCTTTCCAGGGTAAGCTCTCATAGAGATAAATAAATTTCCTCTTCATTTTTCTGGATGTACCATACTCGACTCATTAACACTGAACTGACAGCCAAGAGTACTATAACACATGCCTGAATTAAGCCTTTTTGACACACATATATTCTCCAGAAGGCACACCTTTTGCACTTTGTCCAGAAACACTTGACAGCAATTCAGCATTACATTGGAGGGGCCAATGTAAACAGAGAAATACCAACAAAAAGCACAAAAATGTGAAAAACATGACACTAAAAAGATCAGAAAAAAGACACTCATTTACTGAAAACAGGGCTGAAAAGAGATGGCAGAGCATCACCTTTTTCAACATCAGCTGGAAACCTGTACATGGAGTGACTTAATTTTTCTCTCTGTGTATGTACACAAATGCCTATGAAAGCACTGCAAGTGTTGGTTTGGGGGTTACAAATACATATTAACAAGTAGGCAAATTCAGGAATAATGAAGACTAACTGTATACCGATGACACTGTGTGTAAGAGCATCTTTTTGAATGGAGGAAGAAGATACTGCCAGCAAGAGTATA
Source organism: Aotus nancymaae (assembly GCF_030222135.1). Lineage (NCBI taxonomy): Eukaryota > Metazoa > Chordata > Mammalia > Primates > Aotidae > Aotus > Aotus nancymaae. The sequence goes on from NW_026988435.1 coordinate 31,703,936, forward strand.
GATGAAGAGACTGTGACCTCTTTAGGTGTCTGTGATTTCCATAAAGACTACAAGATCAATATTACACAAGACTAATCTCAGTAGACTGTATTTGCACGTGTAATAGTTGTATGGTCACTTTGCAAGGGAAAGACTTATTCAAGTCATTGGTTTCTTCAGAGGATATCTAATAACTACAAAGACAAATAGCTAATGGCTGGACTAGTACAACAGCACTATCTGTGATGCTAATCTCTTTTGTAAAGGGCTGTGTTCATTAAGAGTTGTATCATCAAGACACATCAGGTGGTATGCAGCCTAATCTAACATTTAGTTTGTCTAAAGCAGAAATCCAGTTACAGTACAGTTGGTCATAAAATCTATATATTAGAGAACAATTCAGTATTTGTTATTAAATCATGTAGTTTAAATAAGAATGGAAGCTGTTTATGAAACACAAACTTAGGAGTCATATGAATATAAATTATAGAAAATTATGCCTGTTGATCTCATATCATCAGTCCATAAGATATTTCCCAAAAAGAAATAGATGATGGATGCTTACTTTTTGATCAGTCTCAAATATTGTTTCTAAAACGTTTTTCAAATCAGTCTTTCATTTTAATCCTGCTACCACTTCCCTGGCATAGAGCTTCTTTAGCCCTATTCTGATCTTCTTCAACAGCTTACCACAAGTTTGTAAAACACCTTCAAGACCGAGCAACACTGGCAGACAGAGCTGGCAGCTGAAGGGCCAGAGAAAGCCAGCTCTCCCTTGGACAGATCCCATCCTGCAAAGACACTTCTATGCCTCCACTTTACACACTGAGGTTTCTGATGGTTAAGGGTCTCCGAATTTATCTTCTTTATTAAACAAGTTATGATCATATTCCCTAAAATCTAAAATATTTAATGTTTGAACTCAGGCAATATATTTAACCTCATTAAGCCTGGAGTTCTCTCATCTGTAAAGCAAATATAGGAATATGAACCCAGCCTGCTCTCTGCCCTTTTCTGTGCTTGTTTTCTTACATGTAAAATAGGGAAAGTAAAAAATCAAGTTAATCAGATGAGTTATGGCATAGGATTCACTTGCAGGATTTACATTGGCTTTAAAGTCAGGGCTTTGTAATGTTAACTTTGGCTATTCGGATACTTTTCTTTCCTCGATTTCAAGCTCCTAGCAGGGCTACATGGAGATCTTTAGATCTCTGTGCCTCAAATATGTGGGATATTAATTATGCCCTGGTCATGTCTGCATGGAAAGACAGTTACACTTCAGTGTACAACATTCAAGACCCCAACTTGATCAGCATCAAAAATTAATTTGCATTTGAGTTAAATATTTCATCTTTTAAATATTTAGAAGAGGTACATTTATCTTTTTAAAAAAAATACCATAAGTGGTAAAAGTTTTTCAGCAAACACCTTTGGTTTGTACACTTCTGAACAAAAAACCATTTTAAACACAATGGAAATTGGACCAGTTTAACTGCAACAAAATCTTCCTTCTTGCTTGATTTTAAAGGGAAGGCATCTCGTTATGAGTTATGTTCAATGCAAGTTTCTTCTCACTCCACCAAGTTTTTGTACCCTTTCACCTCTACTGTTTTCTTCAAAGCAGGAAATTTCTTTAACAAAAGGAGGAACTATTTAGATATCAGACAAATTGACCCAGTAGCTGAGAAGTTGCAAAATAGCTTTTGGATGTGATTTTTCATGATTGGCTGGAGAGACAGTGTGTGCCCCTTAAGTGCTTTTATATCTGTCTGTCTAAGGAAAGATAAACTGCTCTGGCCCAAAGATGAGATAACACTCCTGGTTGTGAACAATAGGCTAGGAGCTCTGGCAGGATTGCTAAATAATCCTTCAGTAACTTCCAGCGGACTCCACAGGCTTGCTTTGATTAGCAGGAAGGCTCATTAAGCAGAGTGGAACTACGTGATGATGTGATGTTAGAACTGGCGAGGCATAATCTGTCCTGACCTTTTGACCTTACACACAGGCAGTCTGGGACACAGGAAAGAAAAAGCTCTTGGCAAATTTCCTATAATAACTTATTTAAGGGCATATCTAATTTTGGATTTTTTTTTACTACATTTATTTACTTGGCAAGGCATTGAATTCCATAAAGGCAGAAGTCAGCCAGTCTGCCAGCACATTTGACATGATAGATTGTCTGTCTACTGTACAATACTCTGAACATCAGCATTTTGGGGAGGTTGGGCAGAAGATAAAAAGATCTAGATTTAGTAGTCATTGTTGCATTGTTACAAGAAAAAGTAGTGCCAGCTCCTAAAGATATAAATAGTAAAGGAATTGAGGCCTGAGGGCCAGGGGTGAAGGGCTGTGCAAGCTGAAGCCCTGTCAGGGTTGTATTATAGTTATTTATATGATGAAATAAATCACTTGAAAACAGGTCAAAGTGAAGTCATAGCACTTGAAGCAATTGTTTGTACCTTATGAAAAAGAGGTTTTAATTCTTCTGTCAGTCAACCTCCACATGAAAACCATTACAATTTGAAAGGAATCTTACCTGTGCTACTAGCTGCTACTAGCTAGGTCTCAGGTTTTCCTAATAGTCTGTAGTTCTAGAAATATCAAATAGAAAACAATGATACTTAGATAATGATATTTTGGCAGGGTATAAATTTGTTTGGCTCTTCCAAGTATTTCTCTTTCCTTTTTGTGTACCTATTCTGACTATGCAGATTTTCAATGAAAATGCCATATTTGTGTTAATATTGTTGAAATCCTTTCTTCTCTATAAATTGCAATCAACTTTGAATTCTGAAATGGTTTGTACTATAAATAGAGAAAAACCTAGATTTCTATCAACGTAACATGATCCATACCTACACATACACATATCCCACATGCAGGTGTACACTATATCAATTAAAAACCGCAAAATTTCTAGAGAAAATGCAATAGAATATCTTTGTAGCAGAAACTTAGAATGGTATCTCAAACAGAAACACCAAAAACACAAATATAAGGCAAAAAAATAGATAATTTTTAACATGCCAACAAGTGGATTTCTAGTCTATGAATTATAGCATAGACAAAAGTTAAGAAACAGATGGAAAAATGGCCGAAGATATTTAATTCACACAAGGAAAGAAAGATTATACAAGTCTATAAATCAACAAGAATAAAGATGTTCCTGAAAACAAAAGCAAAATTCATGTAAAAAAGAAAAAAAAAAGAAAAGTTAACAGCACGTGAAGACACACTCAAAATCACTAGATCATTAGTAATGAGAGAAATGTCAATTAAAACAAGGAGTTACTTTGCACCTTTTAAACAAAGATTAGAAAACTAATATGGCATGTATTGGTGGAAATCGAAGGACAGCCCTCAAGCACTGTTAGTGAAAAATGCTATTTTGGAGAGCAAATCTATTTCTCTCTGGATATGCAAGATAGAAAGGTTATAGCCTGCATAGCTCTGCAATTCTCCTGCTGGATACGTGGCTCAAAGATAGTCTCACACAGGTTCACAGGGGCAACATGTAAGGTGTTCATTGCAGGGCTAGAATTGGGAGGCAACCTGGGAGTCTACCCCTGGAAGAATGTACCAGGTAAAACGTGATAAATAGACAGCATACAATGTCAATCAGTAGTTATGAGAAATAGATTATTACTTAAAACACCATGATTGAATTTTAAAATATAGTTTTAAGTGAAAAGGCATGCATATTTTGCAAAAGCACTTATAGAAAACATGATGTACATTAAACACATTACAAAGAAAGTCTATGGAAATTGGAGTGAGGATTGAAGAAAAAAGGTGAAAAGGACAAAACAAATCAATGAATTAATTTTAAAAATATAGGAGGAGAAAATGTGGGATGAGCATGAATTCTGGCAGGATGAATAGGAAATATTTATCTTTTTTTTTTTTGGTTTGTCATGTTGGTGTATTTTTCTTTTTTTTTGGAAATTGGTGGTTTAATTATTAAAACTCTCTGTCTGACTTTACGTACAGCTATGTTGCACAGCAGCATTCTATAAAATCTGTCTTGTAGAATTCATAGATTTCTAAAATACTACCGTGGTGATGATAGTTTTTTCTCTATTGAATTCTGCCATACGTATTTTTCTACATTGTGGGGCACACAAGACTCCAGTGCAGTTATTACATAAGCCAGAAACTCTGAAAGAATTTGTCCTTTGGAACTTATGTACTCTCTTATTACTTGGTCTTTATGTGTGATTTTTATTCACATATCCAAACTCAGGGATCAGCCACAGAAGTAAGATGAGATGGATGAACTGTTGCTATTGTGAGCAAAGCCACAATATGTACTTCACAAATAGTATGAAGGTTTCTCAAAAAAATTAAAATAGAAATACCATATTATCCAGCAATCCCATTACTGGGTATATATACAAAGGAAAATACGTCATTATGTCAAAAAAAATCTGCACTCTCATGTTGATTACAACACTATTCACAACAGCCAACATATGCAATCAACCTAAGTATTCATAGGTGGATACATGAGTAAAAAAAATGTGGTATGTATATACAACAGAATAGTATTCACTCATAAAAAGAAGGAAATCTTGTCATTTGTGGCAATATGGATGGAACTAGAAGACATTATGTTAAGTTCAATAAATCAGACACATAAAGATGAATACTGCATATTCTCCCTCAGTGATTAGAAACGGTAAAAGAAGGATGAAAAGAAGTTGGCTTACAGATTAAAAAAAAATTAAACCACTCTCTTTGAGAATCCTTGTGGACTCATTAAAACTAGAGTCTTCAAGCTCACACTGACTGTGATGAATTGTCTAGAATAAAAATTATAATGCCAGCATGGGTTCCATGTCTTCATTCTCTTTCCTGCCTCCACCTCCAGCAAGCCCCCAAGTACCTTCAGATCAATCAAGCTCTCCTTTCTAAAAGATGTGCTGTCTTTTTAACTTCCTGCCTGGAACTGCAATAGGTTTCCGCTATCTATGTTCCCCTTTTGCTCACCTTTGACTCTTACCTAGACTGGAGTCTGAATTCCTTTTGTCCACACCTTCTTCCCCAGTGACTTCATAGCTTGTCCAGGTTGTTTCTGTGTCTCACGTTGGTTCTTGCAATCTTCTAACTTGTGTGCAGGCTTTTTATCTTCTGTGGTTTTTTTCTTTTTCTAGGACCTATGCACCTGCCTTTACAGAATATTTCTAAACTCTAATTTTCACTTGCCAGTATAGTTTAACCCAATAACTTGTTCAGTGAGCACTGAATCCAATTTTTCACTGGATTTTCTTCCTCCAACTTCTGCTTTAGAAAAAGATATTCTTTCGAACCTGGCTCATTATCATGAGAATTTTCTGCCTTCTTTCTAAACATTTAATCTTCCCTCCCCTCTCCACTCTATTTCCTAGGTTAGCACTGACAATGTGATTTCCCATGAAGTCTCTGTTGTACTCTCTTCATTTCTTTCTAGGAATTATTCTCCCATACTGAATCCCAACTCTGTTTACTCTGATACCTAATCCAGGAAGACATATCCTGGAATATGTAGTAGATAAACTATGCTTCCTATTTATCTTTAACCTGTATGATTAAGCTGTAGAACTTAATCATTTATAGGAATAAAATCCCCTCCCTTATTTTCCATAAAATAAGAAGACAGATGAAAATGAAGAAGCAAAAATAAAATAAAATTACAATCAGATCATCAGCTGTTAGAAGTTAAATTGTTCCCTTCCATTCACCACTGGCAAAACAAAATACACACACACACACACACACACACATTTAATATATGTGTATATATAGATTCAATATGTATATTTAAGATTATATATATTAGAGATCAAATTCCTAGTACCTCAGAATGCAGAGTGTGACATTATTTGGAAATAGGGTCATTGCAAAGGTTATTAGTTAAGATAAGGTCATACTTAAGCAGAATGAGTTCTTAATACAACTGATGTCCTTATAAAAAGACAGCAATGTGAAGACACATAAACATAGAGAGAACTTATTATTAGTTGATTTTCACCCTGCTAATAAAGATATAATCAAGAATGGGTAATTCATAAAGAAAAAGAGGTGTACTCAAGCCTGTAATCCCAGCACTTTGGGAGGCCGAGGCGGGTGGATCACGAGGTCAAGAGATCGAGACCATCTTGGTCAACATGGTGAAACCCCGTCTCTACTAATACAAAAAATTAGCTGGGCACGGTGGCGCGTGCCTGTAATCCCAGCTACTTAGGAGGCTGAGGCAGGAGAATTGCCTGAACCCAGGAGGCGGAGATTGCGGTGAGCCGAGATCGCGCCATTGCGCTCCAGCCTGGGTATCAAGAGCGAAAACTCCGTCTCAAAAAAAAAAAAAAAAAAAAAAAAAAAAAAAAAAAAAGAGGTGTAATGGATTCACAGTTTCATATGACTGGGGAGGCCTCACAATCATGGCAGAAGGTAAGGGAGGAGAAAGGCACGTCTTACATGGCGGCAGGCAAGAGAGAGCATGTACAGGGGAAGTGTACTTTATAAAACCAACAGATCTTGTGAGACTTATTCACTATCACAAGAACAGGGGAAAAACTCGCCCCTATGATTCAGTTACCTCCAACCTGGTCCCTCCAATGATATGAGAGAATTATTACAATTCAAGGTGAGCTTTAGGTAGGGACACAGAGCCAAACCATATCATTGAATCCCTGGCTCTTCCCCTCCCAAATCTCATGTCCTCACATTTCAAAACAAATCATACCTTCCCAACAGTCCCCCAAAGTCTTAATTCATTTTAGCATTAATTCAAAGTCCACAGTCCAAAGTCTCATCTGAGACATGCCAAGTCCCTTCCGCCTATGAGACTGTAAAATCTAAAACAAGTTTGTTACTTCCTAAGTACAATGGGGGTACAGGAATTAAGTAAATATAGTCATGGCAAATGGAAGAAACAGGTTAAAATGAATGGGCTACAGGCCCCTTGCAAGACCAAAATCCAGTGGGGCAGTCAAATCTTAAAGCTTAGAAATGATCTCCTTTGATTCCATATCTCACATCCAGGTCATGTTGATGCAAGAAGTGGGTTCCCACAGCCTTAGGTAGCTCTGGCCCTGAGGCTTTGCTGGGCACAGTCCCCCTCCCACCCAGCTGCTTTCATGGGCTGTCATTGAGTGTTTGTGACTTTTCCAAGCACACAATGCTAGCTGTCGGTGGATCTACGATTCTGGGGTCAGGAGGGAGGTGGCTCTTTTCTTACAGCTCCACTAGGAAGTGCCCCAGTGGGGACTCTGTGTGTGTGCTCAGACCACATTTCCCCTTTCATGCTGCCCTAACAGAGGTTCTCTATGAGGGGCCTTACCCTGCAACAAACTTCTGCAGGACATCCAAGCATTGTTATACATCCTCTGAAATCTAGGCAGGGGTCTCCAAACTTCAATTTGTGACTTCTGTGCACCCACAGGCTCAACATCACATGAAAGCTGCCAAGGCTTGGGGCTTGCACTTTCTGAAGCCATGGGACGACTGAACCATTGCCTTTTTTAGCCTCAGCTAGAGTGGCTGCGAAGTAGGGCACCAAGTCCCTAGGATGCACACTGCAGGAGGACCCTGGGCCTGGCCTACAAAACTGTTTTTTTCCTCCTAGGCCTCCAGGCCTGTGATAATAGTGGCTATAGTAAAGATCTCTGACATGCCCTGGAGATATTTTCCTCATTGCCTTGGTAATTAACTTTTGACTTCTATTATTCTTGCAACTTTTTGCAGCCAGCTTGAATTTCTCCTCAGAAAATGAATTTTTCACTTCTCTTGCATCTTAAGGCGGCAAATTTTCCAGACTTTTATGCTCTGCTTCCCTTTTAAATATAAGTTCCAATTCCAAACAATATCTTTGTAAATACATAAAACTGAATGCTTTTAACAGCACCCAAGTCACATGTGAATGCTTTATTGCTTAGAAATTTCTTCTCCCAGATACCCTAAATCATCTTTCTCAGGTTCAAAGTTCCACAGATCTCTAAGGCATGGACAAAATGCCACCAGTCTTTCTGCTAAAACATAACAAGAGTCAGCTTTATTCCAGTTCTCAACAAGTTTCTCATCTTCATCTAAAATCACCTCAACCTGGACTTCATTGTTCATGTCACTATCAGCATTTTGGTCATAGCTATTCAACAAGTCTCCGAAGTTCCAAATTTTCCCACATCTTCCTGTCTTCTTCTGAGCCCTCCAAAATGTCCAACCTCTGCCTGTTACCCAGTTCCAAATTTGCTTCCACATGTCTGGGTATCTGCACAGCAGCACCCCACTACCCAGTAACAATATCTGTATTAATCAGGGTTCTCTAAAGGGACAGAACTAATAGGATAGAATATCTGAAGAGGAGTTTACTGGGATAATTGACTCACATGATCACAAGGTGAAGTCCCACAATAGTCTATAATCTGAGGAGCCAGGAAGCCAATCCAAGTCTTAAAATTTCAAAAGTAAAGAAGCTGACGGTGCAACCTTCAGTCTGTGGTTGAAGGCTTGAAAGCCTCTGGCAAATCACTAGTATAAGTCCAAGAGTCCAAAAGCCAAAGAACATGGAGTCCGATGTTCGATGGCAGGAAGCATCCAGCATGGGAGAAAGATGGAGGCCAGAAGACTTAGCTAGTCTAGTTCTTCCACATTCTTCTGCCTGTTTTTATTCTAGCCAGGCTGGCAGCTGATTGGATTATGTCCACCCAGATTGAGGATGGGTCTGCCTCTCCCAGTTCACTTACTCATGTTAATCTCCTTTGGTAACACCCTCACAGATACACCTAGGAACAAGACTTTGGATTCTTCAATCCAATCAAGTTGACACTGAATATTAGCCATCACAGAACTTATGTAAAGATGGGAAAAGGATTAGAGTGATATATACACAAGCCAAGAAATGCCAAGGATTCTTGGTCATTGCCAGAAGCTAGGAAAGAGGTAAGAAATAGATTCTCCCTAAGCACACTCAGTAGGGGCAACCCTGTCAACACCTTAATCTTGGACTTTTGACTTTCAGAGTTATAAGACAGTAAATATCTGTTGTTTAAGTCACCCAGTTTGTGCTACTTTTTTGTAGAAGCCCTAGGAAACTAATACTCCAGCTCTGATTGATTCAAGAAACAAAATATTTAGGAGTACTGTTATTGAATTAATAGATTGCTCAATTATTAAAATAAAGAATAAGACTGTTAACAACATGAAAGTTAAGTTCCAATTTGCATAAAAATAAGTGCTGTGCCTTGTAGTCCTGTTCCAACAGAATGTCATGATTTAGAAAGATCAAAAATGTTTCTTCTCTATAAAATATATTTTCCCACAGCATAAAATTTATGTATTTAATTATTAAGGAAGAAACATTCCCAGCAACTTATTTGGTTTCATATAAGTTGAAATTTCAATAAGTTTCATTTCCAGTAGAGGAAAGAATGCATTTTATCATAGCTACATGATCAAATTCTTGAATTGAATTTATAATATAACCAGTTCATCACCAGGAAAAAGAAAAAAGAAAAAACATGCTGATCAATTATCAGGTCTCACAGCTGCTTTAGTCTCTTCAAAGTACGCAAGCATGCATACATGTGAGAGACAGAGAGAGAGAGAGAGAGAGAGAGAGAGAGAATAAACACACATTTCTAACTGTAAGATGTGTACAATAGCATGTAATTTGATTTTTTTTAATTGTAGAAATATGGATGATATTGACACTCCCATTTATTCTGAACTACTACTCACAGCCTGCTTTTTTACTATAAACTTACAGCAAGATTATGAAAGGATGTCTGTGGATTCTCTAAAGGCTGCAGAATCGTGTAATAATGGCTCGTTTCTCTTTTCCTGCAGCCTCTCTGAGACTGGGTCCTTAGTCAGTAGTGCAATAACTGCCATTCCTTGAAGACTTACTATGTGTCAGTCACAGTGCTAAGATTTCAATTATTGGCACATTAAACAGCAATGCAAGAGGTTTGATTGGCATAGGTACCAATTGTTCCAGGTGGATATATACCAGAAGCCACTTTAAACAACACGATTGATACCAGATTAAATTTTATTATTATCACAATTTGTTTTTAAAATGGTGAAGAATACCAGACAGTTTATTACTCCTAGGTAGTGTTTGTTTTGCTTTACAGACATAGCTTGACATTTAGTACAACTGTGAGGCTTGGAATCCTCCTTTCCACCACTGAACTCATTTTGCAACATGCAATTGCCAAAGGCTGGCAGTCATATAGTTTTGAATTGATATTCAAAAATATTTGTCAATTTGGTCCAAGAACTGTTAAATATAAGAAATATGTTTACTCATTTTTCCTTTTTCCAGAAGAATCTGAAGAATTTCTAATGTGGTGACAATAGGAAATTAAATAAAATCTAAATCACATTTTTATTTTCTATTTTTTTAATATTTGGGAATGCTCACTTATGTTATTCTTCAGATTCATTTCTTTACTCTGAAATTGACACAAATTCTAAGAAACAATTTATCTGACACATCACTTTATAAATCCAAACCAATATGCTTCAATAAAAACATTCACCTCTGTAATTTTGGTCATGAGCAAATCATAACTATTGGAACTACATAAATATTGATGACCAGATTTGGGTATAAGTTTGGCTTAAATTATAGATAGTTATAAAATATGATTTAGTAATTTCATTTTTTATGATTTGATTGACATTCTATGAGTTTAATTGCCTTTCTCTGCCTGTTTGTTTCATCTGTATTAATATTGTCTTTACAACTGGACTAATGGCTTCACAAGGTCAGTTATCAGAAGTACTAATGGAATTCAATGTTTGTACAATGCTTTCTACTTCAAAAAATGCCTGCATTTAATTGTGTTTAGATCTCACAGAACCCTGTCTCTACTTGACCAGGGGAACAATTGAGAAAGGCTGAGTTATTGCAATGGCACATAATCAATAACTGATAGAATTAGAACGATCTAGATTCTATGCTCTTTGTAATACCTTCTACTTCTGCTGTATTCTCTGTTACTCACACCCAGAATAGCCATAAAATCTAGTACATTGATTTTTATACCATTTATTTAAAAAAAATTCTTGGGAGGGAGAGACCTTCATATCATCCCTTTCTTCTAGCAGGTAAGATGTTCTTTCTTATTTTACAAACAGAGAAGACAAAGGCCCATAGAAATGATCTATCTTAAATTAATATGTGATGAAATATAAATTATATTAGAGTGTTCCTTCTTCTGGCCATACTATACACTATCATTATAGCCAAAATTTCTTTTTGTTTAATGTTTATCAGCGAAAGGCTAAAATGTTGTTCATATTTGAGGAAAATAAAATTTCCCTCCAAAAGACTTTGTTTCAAAAGTAGAAATTATACATGGCATTTTATGTTCTTTTCACTGGCAGGCAATCTACAGGAAATTATTAAACCATGAGCCAAACTTAAGGGTCAACTTCCTGTTATCAGGACAACAAAAACATTATGGAAACAAATTATTGGTTTTTAAATTTTTATAGCATAAATGCTCATGACTATAAACCAAAGCTTTTAAGACAAGAAGACTAACCTGTTTCCCAACATTATATAAAATCGCCATGTTACAATGTATTTCTCTTCTATCAGTTTCTTCTGTGCTATGTGAAGCCTCCTCATGACATAGTCACCTTAAAAATGGATCACAGCCATATAGGGAATATCTTAAAAGTCAAATTGTCATTTATCTTAAATATTGCATGATAATTGACATCCTGGTTTGTTCCGTTTGATGATTTATATGACTCTTGGAAAATAATAGACTTTCTGAATGACTCTGAAGAGATTTGAAACAAAAGTCAGTAAAGAAAATAGTGAGAGTCATACTATTCTTTGATATCATATCAAACAAATACAAATGTATTTAACCATACCTCAAAAAAATGAGTTCCCAGATTTAGGAAAACTGCACAATCTCAGAACACAGACACAAGACTATTCCCACTTCAGGTACCAGCTGTCATTGAATGTCCCCGGGACCACCCTTATTTCAGACCAGCTGGTAACAAATTCAGGGATTACAACAGCCACCTTGGGTTCAAAATTTCACTAGAAAGACTTACAGAACTCACTGAAAATAATTAGCCTCACAATTGCATGAATCAGAGGTCTAGGATACAAATTAGGACCAGCCAAAGGAAGAAGCACATAGCTGAACTCCGCAGCACCCCCATGGGATTTGGGAATGGGCAGCAAGAAAAAACAATATAAACCTGGACTTAATTCTGCCTACTGGCCAGTGACTAGTAAAGTCTAGTAAAGACTAGTAAACTCCGCCTTCTTCCAGCATCCAGGCAACTGTGGCAAGCTAACTTGCTAACTTATGATTGGTTAAAATTTCATATCCTTTGTAGTTCCTGAAACTAGTTACTACCAGTAAAGTGGCAAATAGGACAGATAATAACCTCAGAGCTCATGGACTGATAACTCTACAGATTTTTTACATACATTTGGTTATGTGCATGTGTAAATTATTCACTTTTATTTTCTCACTTCTAAATCATTTCTTATCAGATTTTCTCCTCACTACCACGCTAATAAAATAACTCTTTCAAAGGTCTCCAATGGCTTCCAAATTGCCAAATCTAGCAATCTATGTTGACTCTCATCCTGCTTGACCTTGCCAGGTTGTTAATATGTTCCCCATTTCTGTTTCTTAAAACCTCAGGTGATCATGAAAATGCTCTCATGAGATCCAGTGAAATTAGTTTTGTACTTCTATCTTTTCAATACTTACAATACCACAACATGGCCTTAATGAGAACACATGCATATGATGGATTTTGTTATCTCAGTTTAGCTGAAACTGGGAACAACTACATTTGACCCTTGAACAACCCATGAATTGCATGGGTCTACTTCTATGCTACTTTTCTTCTGCTTCTGTCACCCTTGAGACAGTAAGACTAACTCTTACTCTTTCTCAGCCTACTCATATGAAAGAAAAAGGACAAAGATCTTTTTGATGGTCACCTCCAACTAATGAATAGTAAATATATCAAACATACAAAATATATGGTAATTGCCTATATTGTTGGTAAGGCTTCCAGTCAACAGGGGGCTATTAGTAGTCAAGTTTGGGGGGAGTTAAAACTTATGTGTGGTTTTTAACTGTGAGGTGGTGCTGCTAGCCCCACGTTAAGCAAGGGTAGATTGAATTTATCCCAGAATCCCCTTCCATATATGATCTGGATTTCAGTTAGATAAAAGAGAAGCTTTCTTGAGTGAAGAGGGTATTTATTTTGGAAGACTGTGGTTGGAGGCCAAGGTAAGAGAAAATCCCAGGGTGTTCACTGGGATCTAGTTTCAGCTCATCTTTCTACTTGTTTTCATCAAGTAACAGCAGCCCAAGCCAACCACTAGCTCTAGCTAGGTGATATCTTCAACAGACCTCTCTTTAATCACTACCTTATTTAAATCTCAATTCAGTGGACAAGGATGAACATCTTCTGGAACTTTTCTGCAATCTCTAACCTGGTCATCCACAACAAGCTGTCATCGTTAGTGATTTTGCTGAATATCACTTTCCTGTTCCTGATCTTCACATTCCCAGTTCTTTACACATGATTATAATCTTTAACTTCCATATGAAATTTCTTCTACTCATATCGCTCCTGCTTTTTTTAGACTGAATACTAAAGGATAGATGTGTGAAATTAAAATTTCAATGACTGTTTTTAGCAAATAAACCAAAACTTTACATTCTATGGTTAAAAGCTTGGTGTTCTTCTCAGTAGTCCTTGGAATGAAAGGCAAGGGACTGATTGAAAATATGTATGCACCTTTCAAAATCAGCAAGGGAACAGAACTGGATGGAGAATGAGTTTGACAAATTGACAGAAGCAGGCTTCAGAAGGTGGGTAATAACAAACTTCTCTGAGCTAAAGGAACATGTTCTAACCCATTGCAAAGAAACTAAGAAACTTGAAAAAGTTTAGACAAAACGCTAACTAGAATAACCAGCTTAGAGAAGAACATAAATGACTTGATGGAGCTGAAAAACAGCATGAGAACTTTGTGAAGCATACACAAGTTTCAATAGCCGAATCAGTCAAGCAGAAGAAAGGATATCAGAGATTGAAGATCAACTCAATGAAATAAAACAAGAAGGCAAGATTAGAGAAAAAAGAGTGGAAAAGTGGCTGTCTGAAAGCAAAGAAGAGAGCCCTCACTACAATTTGACCATGCTGACACCTTGATCTCAGATTTTAGCCTCCAGAATTGTGAGAAAATACATTTCTGTTGTTTAAGCCACCCAGTCTATGAAATTTGTTATGGAAACCCAAGCTGGCTGTTTACATCTTTTATAGGGCTATTACCTCAGGCTCAGTTTATGTGGTGAATTCACTTCAGATATTCTGCCTTATTTAGCATTCTTGTGTAGAATCGTGTGGGATCATAAACTATAGAGTCCTATGGTTTGAATGGTGTAGGAAACTTAATCCACAAATTATTGTGTTGATGGCATTTGAATGTGGGACCTTTGGGGGGTAATTAGGGTTAGATGAGGTAATCAGACTGAGGACCCCATGATAAGACTCGTAGCTTTATAAGAAGAAGAGAGAGCTGAGCTGGCACTCTCTTGCACTTTCACTATGTGGTGCCCTTCATTATGTTTTGATGCAGTAGAAAAGCCCTCACCAGCTGCTAGTGCCATGCTCTTGTACTTTACTACCTCTAGAATTGTAAGCTAAATAAATTACTTTTTAAAAAAATTACCTAGTCTGTAATATTCTATTATGGCAATAGAAAATGAACTAAGACACAAGAGACACTAGAAAATTCAATGTCTTTGTACACAAATTTTTACCAATTCTGCTATATTCAGCACCATGCCTCACCCTGGCCTGTTAAGGATATGATGTCTCAATATCTCACTCTCTGTAATTTGGGAACTGTCTCACTTTCTATTAGTGTCACCTGTGTGAGTGCTTCAAGATTCTTGAATTCTTGCTTCCAGTGATGGCTCCTTTTCTATTCTTTATTATTACAAAGATTTTCATCTTTTTTAATGCTTTTGGTAGAGATAAGAAGGAAGTAAATGTGATTATAGCTTGCTTAATCAGCAGTCCTAATTTGACATACAAAAGTCATTTTGTATTATTCTTTAATTAGATAACAAGAATTAACATATTTCATCAAAATCTTAGTTATAAAAATATATTGCTTCAGTGGTTTCACAATTTTAATAGGTTTCTTAATAAATTATTTAAATTTATACAAAGCAATATTTCAATATAATCTGTTTTTAAAATATTAATATTTCACAACAGTCTGTGATGAAACTGAAGCATTTACTTGTCCTCCCATTTTATAAATGATAAGACTAAGACAGGATGTTTCAAATTAAAATTCATCTTCATTCTTTTTTCTACCTGGTTCAAAACTCTCTGAGCTCTACCTCACTTATTCTCAATAATGCATGAGGTTACTTAATATTTCCTTTTAAAACCATAATTGACAATAAAATGTATGTAACAAAAAACAATTTCTCTTAACTGAAATGTTATGTATACAATAAAGTATATTTCATAATTCTAACAGGTTCTCTGATTAGATTAACTGTTGGGGATTATATTACATTAAAAAGTGTTTTTTAATAAAAAATTCAAATTGATTTCCTTTTTTCTTGTACACCACATTTCACATATGGATTTAACTAATTAGTTAATTTAAACTAATTTAGATAGTTAATTAAATTTTAATTTTTCTGGGATAACAAGAAGATAAACTTTCACAAACTGAGAATATAAACAGTATCCTATGTATAAAATAATTCTTAAAGAGGACTAGGTTTCTTTCTGGGAAGCCCCTTCAACTATTTTCTGCCCCAATCACTCATAATGTCCCACTTTTTATGCTTCAGAGTTCTCAAACTCATCTGAGCCTCCAATCACCTCCCAGAGTCCATTCTACCTTGTGCAGCTCTAACATCCCAATTTTCAACTTGCACTTTTTTTCACTGATTTTAATAAGGCAGAATAAATCCTATATGAAAATATGTACTGACTACTGATCTTCCATGTAAAACTCTGAAACCTTTGTAGTTCACAATTTAGAAATTCTTATGGTATTTCTATTTCTACATACTTGAGGAATGGGGGAGCTAATGAAGGAATAACAGGGGTGGGGGAATTGGGGAGGGATAGCATTAGAAAAAATACCTAATGGAGATGATGCGGCGATAGATGCAGCAAACCACCACCATGACACATGTATACCTACATAACAAACCTTCACAGTCTGCACATGTACCCCAGAACTTAAAGTATAATTTAAAAAAAAAGAAATTCTGAATATTTGTTGTGCTCAATTTATATCATAAATTCTAGATTATCATTGATATTAAATAAGCAGACAATATCACAGGACATTTCATCATCTGACCTTGCTTGTCTAACTACATTTCTTCCAGCTCTACTTCTCTGGCCATAAAGAATCATGCTTTCCTTTCTTTCAAACATATGCTTTACATATGCTATTTTCTCTGTCTGGAATTCACTCCAGCTGCATCTCCCATGGCTTACTTATCCTTGAGATCTAAAGTTAACTAAAGCATTTTCCAAAGGATTCCTTGACCTTGAAAGATTGAGTCTTGTTCTTCTTTTACTTTCTGACTTACTATGGATAATCTCTCTAAGCAGATTCTCTACATTTTAACAGCACATTATTTTCTTGTTTATTAATGCCCTTTTCAATTTATTAATTTTTTATTTGTAGAATATTAGAAAAATAGCCTGTAAACATTACAAGGGTAGGGGCTATATATGTCTTATTCACTCTTTTTTGAAATTCAGTTTCTGACACAATGAAGGTACATCTTAAGTTGACTAAATGAATTACAAAATACAGTATTGAATGAATGAATAACTGATTAAATCATTAATAACTATGGTATCAATTTCCCTTCACATTGCCTTGAAATCAGCCTTTCTTAGTTAATCTGACACACTAGAAAGCTAGAAGGCAGATACTATATCTAGCCAATTATTTTATCACCAATTCCAACAGGAACTCATACTCACAGATACTGTGCTACTGTTAGAATAGTTGTTCATTATCTGTCAAATCATTTATTTTCTCACCTGTTTCTCTTACCCTCTTTGTTCTCATTTTTTAATTCCACAATTGACTTGTTTGCATTCATCATGGATTAGAGTCAACCACATCTTTCCCATAAAACCTATACTCAAAAGCTCAAACTACAGTGACTTGTCCCCATAGTCCTGTTTTTCTCAGCTTTGACACTTGACAATACTTCGTCTTTCAACCTTTTGGGAAGCTATTGTCTTGCACTGTCAACATTTAAACATGTGTCTAACTTGTTATCTCAATTAAATTGTAATTTTTAAAGGAAAGGAATATGACTACCTCTTTTATATTCTTAACAATGTTGATAATGGTGTAATAAATGTAATAAACATCTTCATCGAATAAATGAATAAACATTATTTATTGAATCACATTTTTATATTTAACCTTCTAGGAAATTAATTTCATTATTTGACCTTTCCAAAACTTCTTGAAAAATATATGTAACTTTAAACCATACCTTTTAATAAATAACATCTTTATTATTCTTAATGACTTGTAATAATTAACTCAATTACCAAGACGACTAAGCTAGCATCAAAGATGTGACCAATACAGTGTGAGAATTTGACTCATTGTATACTGGGCTTTTCACTTGGGTGTTTAACAGGAGAAAACAGGAAGGAAACACACACAGTCAAGTGCTTACAGTGGAGAAATTGGTGTTCAGTTTTCTGGACAGACTTCAAGTCCTCTGTGTTGTATCCAAGCAACACAGCCTCATAGCTAGAACACAGAATCAAGACACCAGAATTGTACTTCTATGTCCAACATTTAGTGCAATCAGATGGAATGCAACATTGAAATATGAAATGTAATGTTTTAGTTAAATCAGTGTTCAAGTTGGCAATTTATTATATGCAGCCTGTTCAGAATTGAAGAATTTGCTATTGTCTAGACTGTGCTTCAGACAATGAGCCACAAATCCCAATGTAGAGGCTATTTTGTGGTTGCATAACTTGAATAAATTTCTTGTCTCAAAGTCATTGACAAAAAAATACTAGAATAATGAATCCCTAAGTTTCATTATTCAATAAAACTTATTAATAAATAAGTTTTATTAATAAATAAAACTTATTTTATTAATAAATAAAACTTATTTATAGTCATATACTGTGATAGATGGCCATATTCAAAGCATTTGATATTAAAAGTCTGAAATCAGTCGTACTATGTACAAGAAATTGTCAAGCTAATTTGACACTATTACACAGCATTCCTTAAGTACGTGCCAAGTTTAGAATGTTCAATTAGACAAACTTACAATACCTAAGCAAAGTTATGTTAGTCTAGATAAGTCATACTTATTTATTGAATTATTCTGATTTTTACAGGCAGATGGCAAGTTTTATTCTAAAAATATTTTATAATGTCTGCATGTGTCATATGCCAATAAGATTGTGCAAAAAGCCCTAAATTTTTTATCTTTCTTTAGAAAGCAGTTAATCATTGAGACGTGATAACGCCACCAAAAAAGATTCCCCTATGCAGTTCTTGAAGTACATTTTGCTTTAAATAAGTTAGAAAAGATAATTTCCACACAAAGGATAAATTCAAATTATTGCAATAATAAAAGCTAAGAAGCACCACAGAATTAATGAGACCTTGCCCACAAAAGGAAAGAGCCAATTGGCAATAATGTTGTCTAATGGAGGGACAGACCACTGGAACTCTCCTTCCCCTGCCAAGAAAGAAAGTTATGACCAACAATAATTTGATCAGGGGAAAAAGCTCAAATTGCATAATCTGTGAAACAAAAAAGAAGTCTGTATGCCATTAGTTAATTTCCTCAAACTCTACCAATAAGCTTTACTGAAGTTGAATGAAAGACAGATTGAAAGAGATTATCTCAAAACTCTTTTCCAACTTTAAATTTTATGATTCTGTGACTATCTAGCATATTTAAATCTGAATATAGATCAGGCATAAATAAAATAAGTAAAATTCTCTCCATAATGCTGGCTATATATATTTGATATTTTTTCAGAAGCTCAAAAAAAGAAAAATTTATCTTCATTGAACTTTCTTTTTATGTCTTTTCAGCACTGGAACACTTAGTACAGAGTTTCCTTCCAAGCAGCATTTTTCAATGACTTTTAAAAAATAAAAGGGAGGAATAAATGACTATCTGATAAGGAATGACTTCCTGATGTGCAATGAACATGAGAAAAATTGATTTTCAAGTCAAATATATGAATATATTAATTATTAAAATATGAACTATGAGTCCCCATTCACAAAAAATAATTTTACTCTGTCTACTTAAGATAAAAAGAGTTATACTTGAAGACTCTTTGGTCAGTATTAATGGGATTAGGTTCTATAACTGTATTATTGAGAGAAAAATATAATATTAAACTGTCTGAGATTTGTGGCCATATGTTACTGATTAAAAATTTATCAGCTATTGATGAGATCACTTGAAAGTATTAATTTCAAAGTTTGTATCACATTGAACACAGTTTTGTTTTTTTTTTTTCTAACCAGTTTTTCAGAAAGAGCATGAGATTCAGAAAGAGAAGTTCTGAGTTCACACACAGTTTTTACTTTTGCAAATAATATATCTTGGGCAAATCACTAATTTGGCTGCAGATAACATTTTGTGTTTGAGAATTGCTAAGATATTTACATTATCCAATTATATAATTGCTCTGTAATCTATAAAGATACATTTAAAAATGTCAATAGATAATATGGTAGGAATAGCTGGCTATCCATCAAAATCTCCTTCCCTTTTTATTGTATTTTGTTGTAGTTCTTTAAAGGAGCTAGGTTCCATTTCCAAGACCACCTTGCAGCTAGCTATGGCCTTGTGACTAGTTAATATCAACAGAATGAGTAATGGTGTATGCCACTTTATGATCAAGGTAATAACATCAATCATCCTCCATACTCTATCTTTCCACAAAATAAATAAAAGTGGTTATAGCCCCATGGGATGACAGAAGTTGGGAGAAATTTAGGATTCTACATTACGAATATGGGAAAAAATCTGCTCACTAATCAGGAATAAACACCTTGAACTATTACCATGGCAGTGAAAATAATCTCTTGTGTTGACGCATTGTATACTTTGCATGTGTATTTTATCACACCTTAGCATACCCTTACTAGTACAGAAATTGAGATCTTAAAGTGAAGTGTTTCTATTTAGCAAAACACTAAAAACTATAGGACATGGGAATAACAGTTGGGCAGTGAGATGGTTAATACTAAGTGTCAACATGATTGAATTGAAGATGCAAAGTATTGATCCTGGGTGTGTCTGTGAAGGTGTTGCCAAAGGAGATTAACATTTGAGTCAGTGGACTGGGAAAGGCAGACCCACCCTTGATCTGGGTGGCCACAATCTAATGAGCTGCCAGCGCAGCCAGAAAAGAAGGAGGCAGAAGAATGTGAAAATACTAGACTAGCTTAGCCTCCCAGCCTAGATCTTTCTCCCATACTAGATTCTTCCTGCCCGTGAACATCAGACTGCAAGATCTTCAGCTTTGGGACTCAGACTGGCTACTTTGCTCCTCAGCTTGGAGATGGCCTTTTGTGGGAGCTTGTGATCATGTGACTTAATACTACTTAATAAACTCCCCTTTATATATACTTCTATCCTATCAGTTCTGTCCCTCTAGAGAGCCATGAGGTGTCAGTGGCAGATAGGGATGCTGTTTGGTTCCTTTGGCAGGCCCCCATAGGTGAATTACAGAGGAGACCTCTAGGATTTTAGAGCAAGTCCCTGCTATCTTCTTCTGATAACTACTCTCCTTTTCAGAGACAGCTCTTGGCCTGCTACTGGACTTTGGTGGAAACTGAACATTTGACTATGGGTCATCAAGTTACCATGTGACCTGAACTGTCTTTCATGAACTGGGTGCTTTCTGACCCATCTAGCCATATAATGGGTCATCCACAGCAGCATTCCATTATTAAATGGAAACGGTATATACTTTATGGTGCTAGAGCACGTCCTAAAGGCACAAGTAAGTTATATGAGGAAGTGGCTCAAATGTCCATGGTCTCCACTTTTGCCACTCTGCCTTCTCTCCCCGAGACTGACTGATGATCTCATGGGGAGCTCTCTATGATTAGTTGACAGAGGAAGAAAAGACTAGGGCCTGATTCACAGATGGTTCTGCAGGACATGCAGGTATCACCCAAAAGTGCACAGCTGCAGCACCACAGTCCCTTTCTAGGACATCCCTGAAGGACAGTGGTGAAGGAAAATCTTCCCAGTGGGCAGAATTTCAAACAGTGCACCTAGCTGTGCACTTTGCATGGAAGGAGAAATGGCCACATGTGTGACTGTATACTGATTTGTGAGCTGTAGCCAATAGTTCAGCTGGGTGGTCAGGGACTTGGAAGAGCATGATTGAAAAATTGGTGACAAAGAAATTTGAGGAAGAGGTATGTGGATGCACCTCTCTAAGTGGTCAAAGCCTGTGAAGGTATTTGTATCCCATGTGAGTGCTCAACAAATGACCTCAGTAGAGGAGGATTTTAATAATCAGTGATGAATAGGATGCCCAATTCTGTGAACTCCACTCAGCCTCTGTCCCCAGCCACCCCTGTCATCACCCAATGGGCCCATGAACAAAGTGGCCATGGTGGCATGGGTGGAGGATTACACATGGCCTCAGCAACAGGGACTTCCACTCACCGAGACTGACCTGGCTGCTGACACTACTGAGTGCCCAATTTACTAGCAGCAGAGACCAACACTGAGCCCTTGATATGGCACCATTCCTTGGGGTGATCAGCCAGCTACCTAGTGGCAGATTCATATGGGACCTCTTCCATCATGGAAAGGGCAGAGGTTTGTCCTCACTGGAATAGACGCTTACTCTGGATATAGGTTTGCCTATGCTGCCCTCAATGCTTCTGCCAAAACTACCATCCATGGACTCACAGAATGCCTTATCTACCATCATGGTATGCCACATAGCATGATCTCTGACCAATGCACTCATTTTACAGCTAAAGAAGTGTAGACAGTGTGATCAGGCTCATGGAATTCACTGGTCTTACTGTGTTTCCCATCATCCTGAAGCAGCTGGACTGATAGAATGGTGGAATGGCCTTTCAAAGTCACAATTACAATGCCAACTAGGTGGCAATACTTTGCAGAGCTTGGGAAGAGTTCTTCATAAGGCTGTGTAGTATCCGAATCAGTGTCCAATATATAGTACCATGTTTGTGCATGTATACCCTTGTACTAAGAAAATATCTTCATTTTATTTCCTTTTTCCTTTATCCTATAACATAAGATTTATTGACTTCATATAAGCATTTAAGTGGTGTTAACTTTATGTAATAGCATTTGGAATGGGGATTGGTGCATTTCCAGTTATAAGAAAGATGGCTGTATTATATTAGGTATAATTATGACTTTATCATTTCTTTATCTGAAGATTATAATCTCAGGAGATTTGTATGGGTTCAAGTTGACAAGGGGTGGACGTGTGATGGTTAATACTGGGTGTCAATTTGATTGGATTGAAGGATGCCAAGTGTTGATCCTGGGTGTGTCTGTGAGAGTGTTGCCAAAGGAAATTAATGTTTGAGTCAGTGGGCTGGGAAAGACAGACCCACCCTTAATTGGGTGGGCACCATCTAATCAGCAGGCAGAAAAAGCTGAAAAAGAAAGACTGCCTTAAACTCCCTGCCAACATCTTTCTCCTGGGCTGGATACTTCCTGCCCTCGAACATCAGACTTCAAGTTCTTCAGCTTTGGGACTCTGACTGGCTTTCTTGCTCCTCAGCTTGCAGACAGCCTATTATGAAACCTTATGATTGTGTGTTAATACTACCTAATAAACTCCTCTTTATATGCACATCTATCCTATTAGTTCTATAGAACCCTGACTGATATAGGCAGTGAAGAATAGCTGATGTAGACTGGGAAATCGGGATCTATGCTATGCAGTATCAAAATATTTGGCTAAACTGTTGCCTGAGATAAGTTAGAAGGCTGAAGACATGCAATTGTGGTTCTAGGAAAATTGTTGGAAGAAGCCAAAATATTAGTATGTGTTGGCTACACAGACAGCAATTAGCAAAGTATTTTAGGAAAAAGATTAGCTCATATATGACTGACCAACTGGTAGCAGGGCTGGAAAGAGAGAACTCTTGAAGCTCACATAGCATTTGCTCTCCAGAGACTGTTAAGACTTTCCAGGAAAAATAAGAATTTAGCCATGTGATAAAGGTCAGGTTAAATGCATTGTTTTCTCACAGAAGTTTATTGTTTTAAATGGTTTTTATATAGTGGCCACTAAATTTGAAGACACAGCCATGAGGGAAAGACAGCAAAATTATAAGGCAGACTTAAGAACTATGTCTAGGAAAAAATTGAGGGTATGACCGAAGTCATAATAAACTAACTAGAAGCAAATATTCCTGAAAATTTTAAAAGTTCTGTGCCAACAAAGATTGCATGAGTCTAGGCTGCAAAATCCAGAGACTAATGAGCAAGTGTTAACACTTGGACCACCAAAATTGAATGAATAACTAGTCAGCTATGAAAACTGGTCAGCTCTCAAAGGGGCAGAATCTCTGACATCCATTGCAAATAATGATGTCACGAAGGCCTGAACAAGGAAAAACAACCTAGAGGTAAAACTTGGGGCCATGAAGAGCAAAGGGCAAGAGAATTTCTCTATTAAAGGAGTGCCTAATTCTTAATATATTATAGGGATATTTTAATGCCTGATCAGCAGAATACAACAAAGCAGTAGTGGCTACTATGAGATTTTTTAAACATATATTCTACCCTTCTACCACCATATTTGGTGTGGAGGATGGCAGGGGCAAATAACATGTCATTTTAGTTAGCAGGTCACTGGACAGATAGATGCACATCTGGTCCATGGAAGCAAATGTAAAAGCCCCAGAGATCATGGATTTTGAGCTGATGCAGTTATTTACTCAGAATCTAAAATTTTCCTCTTACTGATGGGATAGGTGCGGTTTTCAGGTGGGAAGAAAAGTGCAATTTTCCCACTCAAAGAACTAAGAGTAAATTTGGTGGTCAGAGAAATAGATAGTAGAAGTAGCAATGTCTCTACTAACCTTGCTAGTCACTTGTAACTGGGAAGAAGCTACCCAGTCAAGAAGTACATTCATTTACCAATTCGGATGTGGTCACGTGATTAGTTGTCAACAAAGTTTGGCGAACAGAAATGATGTGAGCCATTTCCAGGCAAAAGATGTAATTAATTGGTTTGCCTTTGTCCATTCTACTTCCCCTTGTACTTGTGGATGCCAAAATGATGAAAGGTAGAGCCACAATCCAGAAGCCTACAACTCTGAGTCACCCGAGGGAAAAAGTCACCTTGAATTGTGTGAGTTAAAAATAAACTTTCATTGCATTTGAAGTATTTACATCATTTTGTGTCTATTTGTAACCACAGTTTAGTATAATCTTCCACATTATAGTTATATTATTTAGGGAGATTATTTTGGAAAAGCACAATGGTAAAATTGTTTTAAGTGTTCTTGTAAGAAGAAAAATATAGACATTGAATAGACTGCAATATATGACGCATATCTAACACATTTTTGCATTTGAAAGGGGAAGTGAAAATTACTTTCATGATTTAATATTGACATATTAAGATTCTGTAATATGTTCTGTGACAACTTTGATTTTTACATAGTTATTCTATTTGAATATTAAAATATTAATGAGAATGACTGTAGATATAAAAAGTCAATATGAAATTCTACTACCATGGTTATGTATAACTTTTTCTATTATTTTAAATGTTATTTTAAGCATTATGATTTATGGATCAATTTTCACACATATAATTCTATTACCCTGATAATTATGTCATTTCAAGTCAAAAATCATGTTTCATTTGCATTTTGTGACTCATTCTATTAAACCCTGACTTGATACAAAATCTTCATGTTCTCAAATACACTTGCAGAGAGTTCTTACAAATTCATGGCTTATCAAAGCAGGTTAATATGAAAATAGCTAATGTGTTCTACAAGCTCAAGATTTAAATGTGAGAATATACCCAATGTGCTACTTTTTACAGTGTCACCAAACTACAAGGAATTTTTCTCATGTAAACCTGCAAACTATATAACAGTTTTAGCTAATATGAATTTAGATAGTATGACTCTAGATACTATACATTTTAGCTTTCTACAATGTACATTTTAGACTCCCTCAGACTCTCTCACAGCTTTGGTTTTGGACATAAAATTCTGCCAAGCACAATTTAGAAATCATAATGAGAAAGAAGCCACCTTCCTATGATTATTGGACAAATGTTTTCAATGTTCTAACTTCAAGTTCTACTCTCTAGTCACCAACTTTGCAAGGTAGCAAAAACGTGTTTGTGAGAGGTAGTATGAACTTAATGCTCTTCCAGATATCCCTACAATTTTTGAAGTACCTAATTCCCTGAATTAAGTTTCATTCTATTTGAAGCATCTAAAGTGGCTCTTTCTTCCTGTACTGAACATTGAGTGACTCACTAATAATGAGTGATTAATAAACTCTTTGAACTCCACTGATCATAGTTCAACCGAGAAACAGTTGAGGACTATGGCTAAGTTTACACTTTCCAAAACACTAAAAGGAAAAAAAAATCATACAAAAATCAAAAAGTGAAGAAATGAAAAACTATAAAATGAAATGGCAGAATAAGAAGGGTAAATAATATTAAATAAAGTGGAATGGCCTGATTGTATTTATTAAAATAAAAAAATAAGGAAGTACATCTTTCTCTCTTTTCCTTTAGAAACCCCACTAAAACAAGAATTGTGTTCAAAGTGGAATTTAAAAAGAGAATAAACCTGGAAAAGCAAAAATAATGAGAGGGGTATCTGAATAAATAAGAGATGTCAACAAATATGTGGAAGTCATAAAGTGTATAGATGTGAGTAGACAAATGAAGCAAGCAGAGATAATCACATCTTAGAATATCAGTGCTACAGAGCCAGTGCAAGTCTCTCTCCCTAGTGGGATTTCTGAAGCTTGGAGCTCACAGTTGGCAAGAAAGGGAGAGAAAAAGACTGAGAAGTGAGGTTAAAACAGATTTTTAGCACATATTCTGCAAACATGTTTGAGTACAGTTTGTTTGTTAGAATATTCTTTATATCTTCCAGAATGTTTAAAACAGTCCAACATTTTTTAAATTTAATGCCAAACGTTGGAAAAGGCAGAGAGAAAATGGTAAATGTATGTGAACCGCATAGTCCACATCAGGAATTAATAACTATTTTGCAGTTTTCTAAAATAAATAATACAGAATTATAGGGGTTTCCATACAAGAACAGAGACTTAGAGGGAGATTCTGGGCTTAGTGGGAGATTCACTTTTCTGGCATAGTCTGAGTTGTTTACTAGGTATAAGTTTTATATCCTTGGGGATGGAGTTGGTGAATGCCTTCAAAGGCAATAACAAATCAAGAGTTGGAAGATACATATTTTTTTTAAAAGAGAGTTCCTATAATTTATAATTTTATGAATGGCTCTATCTTCCTTCTTAGCATGTCTAGTTTTGATGGATCTATTTGTTATTCTTTTTTTTTTTTTTTTTTTTTTTTTTTTTTTTTTAAGACGGAGTCTCGCTCTTGTTACCCAGGCTGGAGTGCAATGGTATTTGTTATTCTTGTACCTTCCTACCCAGTGCCTCTAGGCATTTCGGCATCAATAAGCAGGTATGGCTCCTGCTGCCATCCTCAGAGAAGAAACAAGCTTAGGACCAATTATTAACAAATTTTTACTAATACCAACTGGCAATTGTGACATAGGCTTTACCATGTATTTCATTATGACTCTAACACTTGCAAACAAAACCTTTTTCATAGTTAATCAATTTTCACCTATAAAATTCATGTCCTTTTATGTAAACATTGGGAACCTTAGGCACTAATTTTTAGATGCAGTTAATATGCAAAAAGTAGAAGCACTTTCAGCAGCATAAAGAATTCTGAAAATCCATTCCTCCATAAGAGCTGAGAAATGTTCAAAATCAGTATTTTTATAACTCTGGAAATTAACCAAAGGCTTGCAATTATCAGTAGACTGTTAATAAAAAAAAAAAAAAAAGAAAGAAAAGAAAAAATAAAGAATCTCAGTAAGTGTGGTATTTCTAATTTCCCTTATTCCCTTTCCTGCTTCTCTGTACCTCGGCCATTGCCTTGAAAAACAGCAGCCTTACAACCATGGTAGCTGTGAGATCCAGCAGTCTAACAACTACTGAAGGAAGAATGGGTTTGCAGCTCCAAAAGTCAGATCTTGACCGAACTGTTATTTTTTGACTTGTCTGGCACCATTCATAAGGGGCTTATCTTTACATGAAGTAAGTCAGAGCTGACTCACTAGGAAAATCTCTTTCCCAGGGCATTTGTCAAAAATTTCACAGGTAATTATATATCATTTCAGATGCCTGAGGTGTTAATATCATTTAGGGTAAACAAGAATCTGGCCAAAAAATAAGAAAATTTGGAGATAATATGTCCACTGAGCTGTGAAAAGCTCTGTTACATTCTTGGGATTCTGAAGACCATATACATGTACAGGGCAGTACAATACTCAGAAAAGAACTGAGAAAGTTCTAACCTCTCATTTCTAGTTAATTTAGATACTTTATTCAAGTAGGAAATAATGGCTGAAGCACAAATGTAAACTCGCAGAGCATTAAAGACATGCCCAACACACAAACAGAGCCCCTCAGGAGAGGTTAGGAGACTAGTTGGCTCAAAAAAAATCTAAGGAAATAAATCATTAACTGATCATAAATTATTTTTTAAAAAGAACCAATAGAAATTATGGAGACAAATAAATTTTAAAAAACAATTTTACTACAGGGGCTTTATAGCACATTTAAGTTAACAAAAGAAGAACTAATAACCTTGAAAACATATCCATTGAGATTATCCTGTCAGAGGAAAAGAAAAAAATTAAAAGACAGGTCTAGGATAAGAGTCAGGAGGAAAGCATAAAGAGAAAGAAATTTTTTTTAAAAATTGAAAAATACAGGCAAAGACTTTCAAACTTTGATATAAAAAAACACTAATTTACACATCCAAGAAGATCAACAACTTCCAAGTAGGATTAACTCAAAGAAATCCAAGTGTAGACACATTATAATCAGAGTGACAATAGCTGAAAACCAAGTGGGGAAAGAAGCAAGAAGAGAGTCTTATAAGATACAAGGGAATTTCAACAAAATTAATAGGTGACTTTTCAACAAACACTATGGAGGCTAGAAGGCAGTAGAGCAATGTATTTAAAGTGCTTAATCAAAAGAATATCAATGAAGAATTGAATATCCAGCAAAACTAACCTTCAAAAATTAAGGAGAAAGTAAGATACCCACAGTCCAAAAAAAAATAAAGGCAATTTGTCACAAAAGACCTATACTACAATAAATACTCAAGAGAGTCCTTCAGAATCAAATGAAAAGAAGTTATACAGTAATTCGAATAAACATGAACATTTTTCAGGACTAGAAATAGACACCTGCAAAAGCTTTGCTGGGCAGGCCTCACAGGGAAATCTACCCTCCCCACACCAAAGTTGACATACAGACAGTGCATTGAAGTCTCTGACAAACGTTGCAGCCAAGAACTCAGGCCCCTCCGGCAGTCATGCTCTTAGGTACATTTCATTTATAGCCAAAAAACCTCTACTGGGAAGCCTCTTTATTGAGAAGCCTCAGCTGAGATATCCCTCAAGCACCTCTCTCTCTCTCTCTCTCTCTCTCTCTCTCTGTATATATATATATTCTATATATATGTATATAAATATATATATATACTCTATATATATACACACACACACATATACATACGCACACATATAGACACATATATATGTGTATGTGTATGTGTGTGTATATATATAGGTCTTGGGATATATCCCAAGACCAAAAAAATGAATATATATGTATATATCCCAAGACCAAAAAAATGAATCAAATGAAAGAAAACTAGTCAACAATTCAAATCCACATGAACTTAAAGAGTCCAGCTCCAGGCCAAAATCATATATGTGATTTTTTAGGCCTGAAAATAGGCACCTGCATATGTGTGTGTGTGTGTGTGTGTGTGTGTGTGTGTGTGTATAACTAGCAGATATAAATCCAACTTTATCTTATTTCATTAAGTAAAAGAATACCAAACACTCTGAACAAGTGGCAGAGATTGGCAGAATGAATTAAAAATATGATCCAACTATATGTTTTCTATAAGAAATACACTTAAGATTCAAAAATAGGTAGGTGGAAAGTTAAAAAGGTGAAAAAATTATATCATAAAAATAGAAACCAAAAGAGAACTGAAATGGTGATATTAATGTCAAGCAAAGTAGACTTTAAAAAATAATATTATGAGGAAAAAAAGAAGTATGTTTTAGAATAATAAAAGGGTCAATCTTTCAGGAAGACATAACAATTATAAACATATATGCATCTAAATCTAACAACAGAGTCCCAAAGTACGTGGAGGCAAATTGACAATACTGCATAGCCAAGTCAACAAGAATATATATATACCTGAGATATATCGTAATATATTTTTACCAGAAAAAGCAACGTAAAATAATGTTATATTTTTATCCTATGAAAAATGTGAGGACACTGGGCACATATACAACATGATTAAATAGGAGAAATTCAGGACCAAGGAAATAGACACATAAAATAGGTTATCAGTAGTCAGGACGTCTTATAGATTCATTTATTTGTCCATTATACTCAAACACTGATTTGACAACTTTTATAAGCATTCTGCTAACTAAAGACTGAGTACTGAGTTCTGAAAAAAACAGACATGGCCCTAAGCTAATGGCATTCTGATTTTGCTTTTAACTATTGTGTTTTAACCACTGCCTTGGTCTGAATGTCTTTGTTACCTCTAAAGATGTACATTGAAATTTAGCTTCCAATGCAATAGTATTGAGAGATGGAGCTTAATAGAAGGTGTTTCGATCAGAATGGGTCTGCCATCATGAACTAAATATGCTGCTATTGAAAGGACTTGTGAAAGTGCATTCTGCCTCTTTTGCTATTTTGCCATGTGTAGAACAGCATTTGTTCCCCTTTTATGCCCTTCTCCTTCTGCCATGAAAAGTCACAGCAAGAAGTCTCTCACAACGTACCTGTGGCTTGATCTTGGACTTTCCAACCTCCAGAAACGTGAGAAATAAATTTCTGTTTTTTTATAAATTACCAAGTCACAGGTATTTTGTTATAACAGCACCAAATGGACTTAGATAACCACATATTACCATAATAAGCTACACTGACTTTTTAAAACAAAATTCTTATTTTTAAAAAATTATGGATTCACTGCAGTTGAAAATAATAATAGAAACACTCCATGTACCCTTTGTCCATATTCCTGTAATAATAATATCTTGCAAAACTGTAGTTTAATATCATAACCAGAATTTGATGTTGACACAATTAAGATACCAAATATTTTCTTTACACAACGATTTCTGATGGTGCCTCTTTATAACCACACCTACTTATCACTGCCATTTTGCAACTCATGACAATCACTAATATGTTCTCTGTTGTTATATATTTTACTATTTCAAAAATATTATATGAGTGTACCACATTTGTATGTAGCCATTTTGGATTAATTTTGTATATATGGAGATTCTCTTAGAAATAAAAATTTCCTTTTTTCTTGCTACTTTCAAAATTCTTTGTTTTTGACGTCTTACAATCTGATTGTTATGTGTCTCAGTGTGGACGGTTTTGATTTCATCTATTTAGGGTCTTCTTATAGCCCTGGATAAAGATGATCATTTTCTTCCTCAGATTTGAGGAGTTTTTAGCCACTACTTTGAATAGGCTTTCTGATCTTTCTTCTTTTTCTCTGAGGACTTTCCTAATGCATACATTTAGATGATGTTCCTTAAATCTTTCAAACTTGTTTCACTATGTTTGATTGTTATATTTTTGTTCCTCTGACTATTAATATCCAATTATCTGTCTTCAAATTTGCAGAGCCTTTATTCTGTTCGATATAGTCTGTTTCGAACCACTCTAGTGACGCTTTCATTCATTTATTATATTATTAAATGTCATGATTTCTATTGGAACTCTTTTATTTTATATCCTTTAAATGAAATTTTCACTTTATTAAGGCATTGTTCTCTCAATCTCAGTGGGCATCTTTATTACTGCTTTTTTAGATTAATTCTATGTCAGGTAAATTATATAACTACATTTCATTGGGGTCAGTTTCTACAGACATATCTTGTTCCCTTGTTCCTTCTTTTTATATTTATTTATTTATTTTTGAGTATCATTTCACTAGTTATTTGTTTTACTTGACTCTCTGTGTTGGTGTCTGTGCATTAGACACAGCAGGCAACTGTTCCAGTCTTACAGACTGACCTCATTCTGAAGAAGACACTTATAAATGAGCGTAACCAGAGATTCTGGGAGCCTCTACCTATTCATTCCCTCCACAGGAAGAGACAGGCAGCTGTGGTTATTGTCAGCTCACTCTATGCTGAGCCAGGGAGAAGCTACAGTATCTATCAGCCCAAGCCACCATCCTCCATTCTTCCCAAGGCAAGTTGATTTTGCTGGCCTCAGCAGAGCTTTAATACTAGCTAGGCAGATGCCAATTCTTTGGCAATCCCTGAAGACTCTTGGGTACTGAGCACATGGATGAACTCTTTCTTTCTCCATATGGAAACTGAGAGAGCTGAGATTATATTTTTGCCTTTTGCTCTATGCTGAGAAGAGTGGGGATGGGATCAATGGTGTCTACCATCCAAAACCACTGCCTCTTTTCTCCCTCAACTGGATAGACTGCATAGAATCTGCCAGAGCTCCAAAACTGGGAATCCATAAGTCAGTTCTCTGGGGAACCCACTCAAAACAGTTGGGGTGTTGAACACTTGAATCAACACCTTCCTTCCCTAAGATGAATTTAGAAGCTAAAGTGTCTCTTCTTGATCGTGTGGTACTACAGTGGGGTCATGGTCTCCAGTGAAACTATGTCCCAGATATCCCTACCAGCTTTGGTAACTCTGGTTTCACATTCTCCCAAAGTGCAGGAGCCATTTAATTAGTTTCAGATTTCTCACAAAGGAAATTAACCTGTGAATTGTTGCCTAATCAGTGTTTGTGGAAGAAAGGAGGTTCTAGGGCTGAGTTTAATATTGAGGTGGAGGAAGAAAGGATGGTTGAGATTAAAAAACTACCTATTAGACACTATGCTTATTACCTGGATGATAAAATAATCTGCACGGCAAGCCCCTGTGATATGCAATTTACCTACAGAACAAACCTGCACATGTTCCCCTGAACCTGGGATTTTGATAGAAATCTTATTTAAGCTGCATATCAATATAGGGAGAACTGGTATCTTCACTATGTTGAGTTTTCCAATCCACAAACACATGAGCCTATGAATCCATTAAACAGAATATGTCTCTCCATTTATTTAGATATTCACTGATTTCTTTCATCAGTGTTTTCTATTTCTTAGCATGTAAGTCCTATAGATGTTTTGTTCAATTTTTAAATAAGTATTTCATTTTTTGAGCAGTTGTAATGGCACTGTATTCTTAATCCATGTTTTTATTGCTAATATGCAGAAATATAATTAATTTCTGTCTTTTTAAATTCTATGACTTTGAACTCCTTTTTTAGTTCTATGAGTTTTTGGTCTTTTTTATAGGGTAGGGGAAGATTACTTGGGATTTTCCATGTAGACCCTGACCATCATTGTAATTTGCAAATAAGAACCATTTTATTTATTCTTTTCCAATCTGCATGCCTATTATTTTCTTTGCTTGTTTTACTGTGTTAGCTAGATTTTCCAGCACTATGTGGGATACTGATGGTGAAAATGAACATCCTTATCGGTTTCTAATTTTAGGTGTCAAAAATGTAGTATTTTGCCATTAAATATGATATTATATATAAGCTATTTGTAGATATTCTTTAGCAAGTGTAGAGTTTCCCTCTACTGTTATGTTTCTGTAAGTTATTATGAGTGGGTGTTCTCCAAGTAGTAAAAAAAAAAAGGATCCATTTATGTAATTTTGAAAATATGGAAGTATGTGAAGTCAAAGTCAATCTCAAAACTTCTTTGTGGAGATGGTAAGTAAAATTAAAGGATTAAAGATCCATTACTATGCTACAAATATACTTAAAATTTCTTAATCATTGCTGTTTCTGAGCTCCTTTGAATAATCTGTTAATGTGTGGTACCCTGGCTCATGGCAAGGGCATGACTTAAATTACATGCAAAAAGACCTTAAAAGTATTTATTCAGGTAATAGATACTCCCTTTGTAATGAGAAACAGGTTAAATAAAATGATGACTTGTCCCCAAACAATAATCTGAATATCAGAAATTGAAGCTTAAGTTAATCCTACATTTTATTCCTAAAATGGATTTTTTTTGTTGTTTTTTAGAAGAAATTAGAACATATTAATGTGCAACTTCACACCCAAAGACATGGGAAACTTCACTTTCCTGACAAACAATGTCCACTAATTAAAAATGACTGTGTTGGCACTTTAAAAGTATCTCTTTGCAGATTGAACACTTGGTTTGGATAAGAGCTTGGCAAAACAAAAGCATATGGCCATTCTCTTTTTCATGATTGTACCCATAAATGTCATCAGAATTTCAAAATTATGATGAAGGTCTCTAAGTAGGGAAAATGAGATGCCACTTTCGGTTTTCTAAACCACAGAGATTCAAGGGAGGGGCCCTGGGGCACACACTCAGAGACCAGTAAGTGATATAGAGGCCTGAAAAACAGAGCCAAATTCTATACAATAAA
The DNA here is from genome assembly GCF_030222135.1 of Aotus nancymaae. Taxonomy (NCBI): domain Eukaryota; kingdom Metazoa; phylum Chordata; class Mammalia; order Primates; family Aotidae; genus Aotus; species Aotus nancymaae. The sequence goes on from NW_026988435.1 coordinate 31,737,789, forward strand.
GACCAAATATTAAAAACAGTTTACAATACCAAAACAGGTTACATCTAATGTCAAGAAATGCTTTCAATAATACTGATAACTTTTTATTCCACTAATCATAATTCGTAAGACTGAACTAAAGCAGAAACCCCTACATTTAATTCGTCCCCAGAGCAATATTATGCGGTTTCAAAACCATAGCTATAAGAAGAGGAAACTCATTTGATGCTTCCATAGTTTATTATTCAAGTTCAGTCCATTACTAACCACTTTATGTTTTTAAATACCAGCATGTCTTCATAGTAGGAGCACTGGACTAAGAGTAACAAGCTACACATTTGAGGTCTTACTACCACTGACATCACAATGCATTACATTTTTTTTCTGAGTCTCACTTTCCTTATTTGTAAATGAAAACAGTAAAAATAGCTGCTCTGAGTGCCTCACAGGGTAGCTCTAAGGAACAAAAGAAAGAAAATATTTATAAAGAAGAATTCATACCAAAGTGGTAATGAAACCCTTAAACAGCAAAACTCCAAGTGGATGTAGTTGGAGACTGAACTAGCACAAAAGAGCAAGAGGAGACATTTGTTAGTGCACATGAGGGGAATAATATGTGAAATGATATCTGTATTCTAGATAAATTTCCTCAAGAAGCATTCAACTTGGAAGATGTTCTTATTAAAACACCCAGGATCATTTTGGTATGTGCATGTGCTTACATGCACACATACATACACACACATACAAACACAGATACACACACACATTGGCCTGCATTTATTGAATACTAATTAAATACTAATTTAATGTTTGCTCTGTGTTTGTCACTGTGCTCAGAACTAGAGATAGAGGAGTAAGTAATTCAGAAACAATCCCTCCTTTCACAGAGCATATGTTCTAGTAAGGAAGATTACAATCTCCTTTCCAAGTCTGCAATGACAACATGATATGTTGTAGAAATGAGAACTATGGTGGTATAAATATTATTTAGACATGAACATATTTGTGTCTACATACACTGATATTTTAAACTTCTATCCCCCATTTCCATACTATTAGAAAATGTTTACTAGTAATTAACTTCATATTTCAGTATTTGAGCTCCAAGATATCCAGGAGGAAATGTGTCTCAGCTAGAAAAGGAAAGAGTTTTACCCAAAGACAGCCAAAAGGACTTTGTGTTCTCTTCTGGTGAGACAGTTAGTTAGTATCTGTTCAGTTATAATGCAGAAACATGATTTTGCTATGTCATTATGAATGTCAGGTTGACAAGGGGCAGACTGTGGCAGCTTCTATAAAATGTCAATTTAGTTAAGCTAAAACTAGGTCTTTCATAATTCTATTTTCTATGTATTTCTGTGTTAGGGTGAGCCAAAAGAGAAACTGCACAAGATTGGAATGACAAAATTGGCTGTAATCTCTAAAGGTCATTGTAGGGTACCAGGTTCCCCTGTAGCTCACACACATTGTTATATTGACCCGCTAGGTATGCAGAAGCAGCCAGACCTACAGCTCTTTCAGATCCTGCTAGAGCTTCAGGTTTAATTGTTGCTCCCAGGTACAGAATAGCTAGCTGTTCCTAACACAGAACACTGATATCATCAAGATTGGAGGAGGTAAGATTCAGACACTGTTTCCAGTTTTTCCTTATGGATTCCAGTTTGTCCTTGCTGTGTCTCCTACTCCATGCCTAACATTTTTTATAAACTACCAGCCTTGACTATCTATAGCAACTTTGGACCCACTGCCAGATGCAGTGACAACAGCCTTCCCTGGACTTCTTTACCAGCTCCCACAATAATATGTTTTGATTCCAATAATGTTCTTTCTTCTATGGTGGCTATGCTTCACTGATTGAAATCAGAAAGCCACCAGTTCAGCTAAATTAGAAGGACATAGACTTTAGTACAAAGGTCTCCAGGCAAAAGAACAGGAGATTTGAGATTAAGTGCAGATAAAGAATAGGTTTACATGACAGAAAGAAGATTTAAAATCAAGGATATGATCAAACCTGAAAGAAAATAAAAGAAATCAATCATGAACTCCAAGTAAAACAAACATCTGCATAAGCAATTATGGTCCACATATCAAGTTACTCCTCCAAATTAGAATAGGAAGCCAGTAACCTTTTAGAGGAAAAATGGACTGGATTTTAGGCAACAGAATGAGTTAAAAGATAGATGATATTGGGGACACAACAAAGAAAACATATGTTTCCTTTTCTAACAAGAAAAACAAATCAAAATAAAAGCACTTAGAAACTCTAGAAAGAACCAAGAAAAAAACAGCCATCGTAAAAACATGAAGGAAGTTAAAATGGGTCAAGATTTTGAGAACACGGAGGAGAGTAAGGAAGGATAACGGATTTGATCATTGTCCAGTGAATGTCAATGGGGTTGTCTCAGTGGTGCTATGGAACAGAAGACATAATCGCATCATCCACTGGACACTGTTGTGTTAATAAATTACCAACTTAATTGTAATTTATTGTTTTCAAGTTTTAGACTCACACTGCATAATGTCTATAAGACCATATTATTAACACTAAACAGAATATTAGTGGAATCAACACTGAGAAAATTAACTGAGTAGAGTTGTAGAAAAAAGAACAAGGACATCATTTGATGTGCTTCACTTGCTACAAACTTGAGAAAAAAATCATCTCAATAAAATATAACATGATGCTTTGCTGAGTTAAGTATGAGCTAGAGTTAGGAAAATCATACTGTTTAATTATACTGTAAACCATAAAAACAATTTAGCATACAGCATAAAACATTGCTTTTCTATGTTTCTTGAAAACCAGTATTTCTCTGAACCTGACTCAGAGAATCTTATTAACTGAATGATTATGTGCCTCCCAAAATGTATGTGTTGAAGCTCTAATCCCTAGTATGGCTGTATTTAGAGATGGAGTCTCTAAAGAAATAATTAGGGTTAAATGAGGTCAGAAGGGTGGGTCCCTAATCCAATATGGCTGACCACCTTATGAGAAGAGATGTTAGGGAGCTCTCCATGCACCAAGGAAAAGCCATGTGAGGACACAGAAAGAAGGGGCCATCTAGAAACCAGAAAGAGATCCTTTCCATACCCTCTGTGTGGGACTTCTAGTCTCCAGAACAATGAAAAAATACATTTTTGTTGTTAAAGCCATCTAGTCTACAGTATTTTATTATGGCAGCCAAGGTGACTAAGCCAGAGACCAATGGTGGGGTTAAAGAAGAGGTGAGGAGAAGCTGAATTCCTCATGTTTCTAGTTCAATCGTATTAGCTTCATATTTATTTGTTTTATATTGCTGTTTTTTGAATTTGCTAACAGATTTTCCCTGATGAAAGAAAAAAAGTTTTAAACTATCATCTGTCACCCCTGAAGAAATAGAATGTCAACAGCATCTAAATGCTAAATAACTTATGTTTCCTACCCAAATATTACTGATTTTCCTTCATGCCACCATTTTTATGCATTGTTTGACATTTTATTTTAAAATACATTTTAAATTGCAGGAAGGTTTTTAAACAGTTGCGTAAAACTCACTTTCACTCATAGCTATATTAAACAACTATCAACACTTGGCAAAATTTCTCACATATACTCTATTTCTCTTCCTCTTCCCCTTCCCTCTATCTCTACACATAGGAAATAATATAGACATAAAAATCTAAACCTTTGAGAGCAAATGTAGCTATCATACTTCCTTATCTCCTAAATACTTTAACAGGTATTACACCAAAACAAAGACATTCTCTCGAGTTACCTTCACAACATTTTTTGAGCTTTCTTTTCTTTTTTCTTTCTGTACTTCTTGCCCATATTTATCTTGATTGCATTTGGTTTGTTTTTCATATTCATAATTACATATCAGTATTCTGAATTAGATAAGCTAGATAGAATAGAGAAGGACTGGTGTGTTTTGTTTTGTTTTGTTTTGTTTTAGAAGCACACTGAAATAGTTAAGTTTATTTGTTCAAGAACTCATATTGCAAGCATTAAACCAGGCATAGGCTTTGATTCTGTGAGCCCAAATTCACATATTGAAGAAGCTCAGAGCAAACTGTGATCCATGCACATGAATGAAAACTAAAGGGTCAGAATGAATCACATTGTAGTTTTTAAATTTCTACAGCCTTGCTCAGTAGTCACAGGTCTTTTAGGTCTTTCTGGATGTCCCACAGGGTATTTGCACTTTTCTTGAGCTGAGCAACCTCATCGATCTTTAGCTTCTGATTAATAATGCAGGTTAATCCCCGGGCATTGAGGATACATGGAAGGCTCAGGAAGACTTCCCTCTCGATGCCATATATCCCCTTGACCATTGTTGACACAAGATGAATCTTGAGTATATTTTTCAACATAGATTCAATAAGATCAGCCACACTTAATCCAATAGTCCAGTTGGTGTATCCTTTTGGTGACTTCATAGGCACTTTCAATACCACCATCTTATGCACTTTCTTCCAATTTTTACTATCATTGTCAGTTCCCATTTCTGGATTCCATTCCTGTAGAGAAACACCTGCCACATTAATGCCACTCCACACAGCCACACTTGAGTCTCCATGTTCTCCCAAAATCCATCCGTGGCAGCTGCTGGGATGAATGACAAGTTTTTCAGCCCTAAGGTAGCGAAATCTATCAGAATACAGATTATATCCACTTTTAATCACATGGTGTTTGGGTAATCCACTTAGTTTCCAGGTTACGTATGTAAGAATGTCCACTGGGTTGGAAACTACAATTATGATGCAATCAGGACTGTACTTAATAATCTTAGTAATAATGAATTTGAAGACATTAACGTTTCTCTGCACCACATTGCGACGACTCTCCCCTTCTCGCTGATGGACTCCTGCAGTTGCCACTACAATCTTAGAACTGGCAGTCACAGAATAATCTTTATCTGCCACAATTTTAGGCATCTGAAGAAATAAGCTCCCATGCTGCAGATCCATCATTTGTCCTTTCAGCTTATCTTCCAAAACATCCACAAGAGCAAGTTCATCAGCCAGAGACTTTCCCAGAATGCTGATAGCACACGCCATACCAACTTGTCCAACACCCACTACAGTGATATTATTGTTTGGGACTGTTGCCTCTTCTTCCGCAACTGGTGCGATGAGATTTTCCTTAAGAGTTGCCATTTTGCACAGGAGAGAGAAGGCTCTAGAGACTGCTGTAACAGTTGTGCTGAGAAGACGATGCCAGCTGCGTGTGTCTCTTCTGGTGCCAGTTCTGCTGAGAAGGACCGGTGATTCCAGAAGAAACTGTTGAATTCAGTTGCCATGGTGGGATTATGAAAATGGTTTTGATATAAATTCAAGCAGAAATAAACATGCACGATCTTCTCCATTTAGAATTGTACAAAAAGCTGTGTATATTGTCTGCTTTGAGGTGAAACAATAGTCTTGTGCATTGTCATGTCAGACACAAAAAACTCTTTATTTTATTTTGTTTTCTTTGTTTTGCCATCTAGTTCCTCATGAAAGACATCCAAAAACGGATCTTCACTGAAAAACAACACTAAAATTAAGCAGAAGATTGTTTTTGGCAAAACATATTGAGCTGATAAAACACTAATTAGTATATTTGAGTTCAGGCCTCAGGACATTTTCTTCAAATGTTTTCATTTTTATTCATAATTTATAATGTACCTCTCTTTTATTTTGAAATATATGCTTGTTTTGGAGGAAAACTCTGGCAATATACCAAGGAATAAGTTATATCTAAATGATTTAAAGAGTGTTTGCTAAGGATCTTTGGTGACTATTTTTCTTCCTTAGAAGAAAATAATTAGAACATAATTCATGAAGATGTTTAGTCTTAAACAGAGATGTTATAGTTTTGAACCGGATTAAATTTTGAAAGTAACTTTATATATCTTGAGACTTTTTGGTAATTATAAATCAAAATAAAACATCCATAAAACATAAAATTCTGTTTATTTCATCTCTTAAATGTCCGTGGTCTACTAAACTGTTATGGCATTTGTATACCAACCGTACACACATTTACTCATGGATAAAACGGGAAGCTGAGAATTTTTGAGTTGCACAATTAGGATATAAGGAGATTCTTCAAATAGTTCGTCATAGTCCAGAGACTGAAGAATGCATTATCTCAAAGAGAAAGAAGAAATAAAGCTCATTTATCTTTCAAACTAAATTGACAGGCTACTAGCGTAAGTCAAATTGTGTCATGTTAATTATTGATCTGTAAGATAGTAGAGATTCTGTTAGAAAACTTAATGTGAGGACATGATACTCTAACTCACGCCTGCAGTAATGTTGGTGTTACCCTGGCCAACTCTTTCTTTTCTCATCATAAATCATTTTCCCATCAGCCACTGATGAGAAATTCTGCTAATGAAGACATATTCCTTTGTGTAAAACCCACACATGAATGAGATCATGACTTTAATGCAATCAGTATTAGTGACCACAGAAGAGGCTTGCAATAAATGTTGTTTAAATGTTTCTGAATATAGAAAAAGACAAAAGTCAGTATGGGCTTCTGGGCTTCATGATTGGTGTTTCTGCCTTATAAAATTATTATTGTGAAGCTACCCTAACACAAAGGGAATACAAAAAATACCACATTGCATAGAACATGGTATACCCTCAATAAATTGAGCTCCTTTTCCCTTCACACATGTCCTTTACATCTCCCACACCAAAGTGGCCAAATGGGACATTGTTCTATATAAATACATAACCTCTTATACATACAAAAGAAATGAGCCTGGTATGGTGGCTCACACTTGTAATCTCAGAACTTTGGAAGGCAAAGACTGAAAAATCCCTTGAGCCCAGGAGTTTGAGACTAGACTGGGAAACATAGGAAGTCCCCATCTTCTCTCTTTAAAAAAATTAAAAATTAGTCAGCCATGGTGGCATGCACCTGTAGTTCCAGCGACTCAGATGGCTGAGGTGGGAGGATTGCTTAAGCCCAGATTGAAGCTCAAGTGAATTGTCATAGCACCACTGCACTCCAGCCTGAGTGACAGAGCAAGACCTCATCTCAAAAGAGAGAAAAAAAAAACAGCTGCCACTTTTCTATATATGACAGTCCACATACAGTTCTCATATATTGATTACTCTAAATCTAGCTTTCAGATATTCTGACTTTGTTGTTTAATATAAATTGTGCATTGGCAAATCTAAGTCCATTTTTCAAAGTACATATGGTTTTATTTTTTAAGACATTACCTGATTATTGACAAATTCGAGCAAACCCATTATTTTTGTCTCATGTGGCTGAGGATGAGGGGCTGGGATTGGGGAGTGGAATTCCTCCTACACCAGAGCATTTGACAGTATTTGTGAAAAAGACCAATGTCAAATGCAAGGACCTTTCTCTTCACATGGTCTATAAAGGACCCACCAACGCACCTGAAATTCTCTTGCTCGCGTGGGACACTAGGAGCTGCTGTCCTCTTTCCTACTTCAAAATCCCCTCAACCTGTTTCCTCTGGGTTAAAAGTGGAGCTGCCATAACGGTAAGAAGCAAAGAAGTCGTCAAAAGTAATCTCCTCTTCATGTAAGAAAGTGATCAAAACAGGCCCCAACTCACTAATCAGGCTGCAGGGTAGAGGTGGATACACATGCTATCTTTCTGTTATCCTGCTCTGTGTAAAGTAGGTAACCTGTCGCTGAAGGTAAGACATTTGGAGCTGCCCGCATCACTACCTCTGCCCATTGGAGAGGCTGGAGCTCAAGGGAGCAGCTGCTCACTGAGAAAGAATAAATGTCCCACTGGATTTCCCCAGTAATCAGTGATTGGTATGTTGATCTCCTCCACTGAAGTTGACTCCTGGTACACCCAGGGGCTCTCATTCAGCCAATGGATGGTCCAGTCCTGAAGGACACTACCTTCGTCCACTCCAAAATTAAGAATGTAATAGCATTTCTCAGATCTCAGAAATTTAACCCTCTTAAGAGTCTCTAAGTCTGTTGTTCTACTTACGGACATTATACTTCTAATTGAATTTTTATAAACACCCACTATTAATTGAAATAGGGGCTGTCTATAGTTGTTTAATCGTTTTTTGGAATTCTGTTAATCCTAAAGTTTCCAACAATCTCTGCTACAATATAAAAATGTTTAATTATTTTGCAGGCGGTAGTGTCTAATAAATAACCTAATAATTTAGCACTTTGAGATAAATTCAATAAAATATTATTGTGTTATATCCACTAGAATAATTTTATTATAGTTATATTAATTCCTAAACGCTGGCCTTTCGAAGGCATATGATCTTCACATCGTATTTTATTGCTATCTCTTCTATGACTATATGGTGTTTTAACATATTTGTGTGATAAATAAAGTTTAATTTTTTAGATGAGAAAATCCGATGTCAACACACATTCTAGCCTTTGGCTGAAATTTCACCTGAAACAATATGTTAAAATGATATCTGCTGAGTGTACCCTTTCTAAATTTGAATATTAAAACCACTATTGCAACTTGTTAAAATGTAGAAGTCGCTGTTATAGAAAGAATTCGCTAAATGATGCTATAGTAACTTACTAAAGACATTTTTAATTAAGTTAATCAATATTTTCACTTATGTTTATGAGATTTCCAAAAAGCTAGCATAATGAGCTTTTCACAATATATATTTTGTTTCATTATGTATAACATCACCTTAATGTTTGTGGGAATTTAGTGTTTCAACAATTTCCTTACTATGTGTTGCTCTTTAGAAATTTTTCTAAATGTTATTTGAAGATTAGTGATTTTAAAAGAACAATTCTGCCACCTTGTGTTCTGCAAAACCAGGATAGCTGCTTGCTTCTGGGAAACCACGAATATTTTTTTATCAAACTTGGAAGTTGTAACTCTGAATCAGAATTCTAGAATAATCAGCTGTGCCCCTCCCCCTGTTTATTTTCTTCCAAGTTTGCAAATACTGATCATGGAAGCTGGTTACTTAAGCTGTACCTGTGCCAGAGTTAGGACTCATTCCTCAGGATTTCTACCAAGGTTTGTAAAGCCAAACAACAAAGCTTTAATTGCAACCATATGTCACTCGGTTTAAATTTTATTTTATTTTAAATATATATGTATAAAATTTAGAATATATATGCCTATCAGAATTACTAAATTGCTAGTTGATATCTGAGCTATACAGGTTATATTATACTCTATGTTTTAAAATAGTAATAACAATACAAGAAAGAAGCTTATAATTTTTAAAATAATATATATAACTTTTACGAGGTAGGAATAATTGTGGTTTTTCGAACTCAGATAATTAATAGAAGAAAACTTTCAAACTTTGGTTAAAATACAACTTTTAATCAGAGGATTAAAAATTAAACAGAAAAAGGACCTACTACTAATAAACAAATAATCATTAACCTATTGATGTGTCTCTTTCTTACAGTAGAAAGTGCTAGGAATACACAATACATTGTTTCAAGGTTTGCAATTTATCATTCTTCCCTAGAAAGGCAGAAGATGGAATGCCATCAAAAGCCTCAACTTTTGCTTCCGTCCTTCCCTTGATACTTGGATTACCGAACTCTTTGTATCCTTCTGCTCCCTTTGTGGATTTATTTTCAAGAGAAGGATATAAGTTAATCTTCACAGGACTAAACTTTGAAAGTCTATAAAAAGGCTTCATCAGAAATTTATATACGTGGTGGTTGGGGTGAAGAGAGACCATCATTTTAATCAGATTTCAAAGGAGTCTGTCCCCACCTTCCCAAAAGGTTAAAAATTACCATAAAACGTCTCTGATTTGAATTACACAATTCTATTCCCTGTGAGCAAATCATAAAATTTAGGTGGAATGTTGCTGCCACCTTGTGCCTAGCAAGTACCTCTTTCAGTTTCCATTAAGTGTGTTAGTTAGAGTGATCAATAAAAAAAAGTCTACATTCAACCTGTAGGATTCCACAGGGACTTATGGGAACAAAACATGGAAAAATAGTGAACTTCGAGCTATAGGTCCCTTAAATCATCATTAGAATTATTGTATACAAGAGTTTTAATAAATTATAGTGCTGCTCATGATTAAACATTTGTCCCTAATAGTTTTAGTCTTAAACAACTCATACTTAAGAGCAGGAATTCAAATTGGCAGGAATCTCATAAGAAAGGACACCTAGATAATAACTTTTCTGCAGCTGAAGGCAAGGAAATATCACTAATTCATTGAAAAGCTGCAATTAGTTTTTAAATCTTGGATTCTCAAGGTGAATTTCTCCAGGTTTCTGAGTAGTCATGAAACATGTGCCAAACTTCAAAACTTTCTAAAGTTTAGGCATTTCAACTTGAAAAAAATTTAAAAGCACAAACACAAAAGGAAAATGCTGTGATGTATTACACAGAATCGGAAGAATTTTTCAGCATTGCAATTTTTAGTTATCTGGCCAAATTTCATATGTTGATTTCAAATACAATTAAGAATTAAAATCACTTTTTGAACACTTATGTATAAAAAGTGACTTTAATTCTAAAGTAATCCCAAAATTTAAGAAATAGAGGAATAATTACAGACATCAGAAAGAAAACACAAATGTTCCAATGCTAACCTGCCAATCCAGTATGAATTTTTGAATATTATCAACTTTCCAACTGCGTGAGATGATTGGAGAGAGCTGGCACTGCTCTTGAGTAATAAGTACGTTTTGGCGCTCAATGGAAAGATGAACGGTTAATTTTCTTTCTCACTACTGTGACTACAAAATTTTTAGTTATAGAGGTATTTGCAGATATTATGAGGGTATTTCTAGCTAACAAATAATTTCTATTTAAGAAGGAATTCAAAGTAGCCCTTTGGTTAAAAGAAGATTTGGAAGCTGGTCTTGACTTGAAGCTGATTTTGAATTTCAGGGACACTGATCTAGTGGCTTTGTGGGGACAGCATCACTTAAAGCTGCTTTTGATAGATTGAAAACTGCTTTTTGAAAGAGGAAGAATTTGGTCTTGATATAGCACTTCAGTCAAAAAATAAGCAGAAATAGTATAAAAATAAGCACCTATAAAATGATATTTTCAGGAGAAAATTTCTTCATATATTTTTATCTGGTTGGGAAGTTAGGGGTTGGAGACAGATAACTTTAAATCCTCCAGCTGACAAGCATTACTCATATTATCTAGATCAACTCACCCATGTTTGAGTCTTTGATCATACAGCTGGCTTCCTAAACATGATAGGATTTCCTAAGGCACCTAGGATGTACTTCTAACAGGGCCCTTAGTTAAAATAAATCATGCATGTTTCCAGGATCTGTTTCTGAGCCACTCAGATTCTTCTATTAACAAGCATATCTGAAGTCAGTGCCCTATACATGTTTTTAGACTCTCTTACCCAAGAGCAGGCTAGCTCTCTGAACCGGCAGAACTATTGCTAGGATACTGCATTGTTCTGGGTTTGCCCATCAGATATGCCTGTCCCAGAGGAAGAGCTGCAGGAACTGATAGAAGTTTGGAGAGCCATGTTTCCTTCCACTCCATGCTTCTTGACCAATTAAAACAAAGCACAGAAGCAGAAAAATCAGTAATCACATTACAAAAGAGCACAGGCATAAAAATCTTTCATTTTGGAAAGTGGAAACCTAGTTTTGCTATATTGTCCTCAAAATTTGCTTAAAAATGACAAAAAAAAAAAAAAGGCACAGAACAGGAAAAGACCTCAGAAGGACATGTGAGTTGCTTCCAGCCAATTTTATGCGCCTCTTGTGTCCTGGCCACACCTGACTGAGAGCATAGATGTTCTCTTTGGCAGTCTTTCTGCTCTTCCACTGCTCTTTACTTTCACTCCAATGGCAGCTGGTCTCCCCACTTCTCTTTGTGTTTACCAGATCCTACAACTGCAGCATTCCACCTTCTCTCACTGACGTTGGCTAGACTTTGACCTGAAACTTGTTTTGTGCTTGTAGTGATCTCTGATGTTGACCTGTTATATCCTTCCACTAAAATGCTTCCCAAATGAGCTCCCAGTTTATGCTGACACTGCTCTAGCCCTAATGGGTGATCATCCCTTCTCAACACCAGTACCTCCCTTGTATCAGTGCCCAGAACATAAACCCGTTACAAAAAAGTGGTGAACTCTCAATGACACTTTTTGCTTCCTGTCTTGAAGACTTTTGGATTGTTTTCCCAAGGGCTTGACCAGGGTACATTGACCAACACCACAAAGTGTTACAACCAGGGTAATCATTTTTCTACTCCCAGTGTTATCCTGTGGCCAGGATCAAGTCTAAGCAGTTCAGTTACTTTCTCACTCAAGATAAGCTCCCTTCTCCTCTAAAGCACCTTGGAGAAACTGAAATAACCTTTGATCCCACCCTGGGTGGAGGTGTCTTCAGCCTGCCTTCTAGATTACAATGCCAGGTCCAGTGTTGCCTGCAACATTTCTCCAGGGGAGTCATTAATTTTTATTCCTATGCTGAAATTAATAAAGTTAATATGTAAAACAAGCCTGTCCCATGGGATATTTGCACTACTTAAAATGCAGAACTGTAAGCATGAATGGTAAAAATGTCCTTTTTCCTAAATTTTTACAGTTGAAATAAGGAGTAGTTTCTGTTTAACTAGGTCTCATGTTCATTCCAAAGTAGTTAAATGCACATGAATATTTTCTAACCACTCTGTATTTTTATAAAAAAAATTCTTTTGTTGTTAGTTATTTACCCCAAAACCACATTTTATGACTTCAAATCATCTTCATTCTTTAAAGCTGTGATGGATTTGGTTCTTTCAGATTGATTTCAATATATTTCTGACTATAGTAACATCAAAAGCCAATATCGATTTCTTTCAAAAAAAATACCAAAAAAAAAATTCTCTATTCCAATAAAATAATTTTAAAAAATATTTTCTCTCTTAAACTAGGGTATTTTTAAAGAAAAATTTAAATGAAAAGCAAAGCAAGCATTTCTACCCTTATATATGCCTAAAATTTAAAAGCTTTGACAATGTTGAACTTTTGTTATTGTCATTTGTCAAAACATATCTTGCAAAACAGATTTACTAGTATTTACCATCCATATGTTTAAATCTGTATGAAAGTATATATGTACTTGGGCAGTGGGGTGGAGTATTTGCATGCTTTAGGAAATTTTTAAAGGAAGCCCCAGGAAGCAGGATAGTTGACTTCCTTGATGTAATTAGCCAAATGCCCATCATCATCTGCTTCTCTATAGATAAAGTAAAAAACCTAAGTGTGTTTTGAAGAGCATTAGAAAGGGGAAGGTACATATCTATATTTCACTGTCTCATAATCCAACCTCAAAAATACAGTCAATTGGTTGAATATCTGTGGAGACATTTTCATAGTTTGAAATCCTGTTTTTTTTTCATCATTCCAAAATCCAGGAAACTAAAATTGCCTATTCGTTTTCTAATCCATCTGGTGGAAAAATCTAATCTAATATAGAGAGTAGTCTTATTTACTTTATCTTAATTAGTTCCATTTCACTATAGAGGTATTAATTAGTATGTATTTGATTACAAGGTGAAGGTATATGTACCACATAATTTTTCTAAATACAAAATTCTAAAATTTAGAATTTGAAACATATCTTGTCTCAAAGTTTTTAAATAAAATGTTTGTACTTACAGTGGATAGCATGCTGCTTCTGGAAGGATAAATGATCTCAAAGAAAGAATTTATTAGACCCATTGGGCCCTGATTGACAATAAGGTGGGCTCCAGCACTTTGTTGTTTAGGGGCAAGGTGGGAAGTAGAGATAGTAAAACGAGTGGAAAGAAAAGAGAGATACGGGTTTCAGGTGGCAAACATAGCCTACATCAAACTATGGCATAGGTGCAAAAGACATAATGTTCCAGATTATCTGAGAGGCAGAAGGAAGAAGTTTCCTTCTGGAGCCTTCCAGCATCCAACTGGATCTGTCCACTTTTTTTTTTTTTTTTTGAGACGGAGTTTCGCTCGTTACCCAGGCTGGAGTGCAATGGCGCGATCTCGGCTCACCGAAACCTCCGCCTCCTGGGTTCAGGCAATTCTCCTGCCTCAGCCTCCTGAGTAGTTGGGATGACAGGCACGCGCCACCATGCCCAGCTAATTTTTTGTATTTTTAGTAGAGACGGGGTTTCACCATGTTGACCAGGATGGTCTCGATCTCTTGACCTCGTGATCCACCCGCCTCGGCCTCCCAAAGTGCTGGGATTACAGGCTTGAGCCACCGCGCCCGGCCTGTCCACATTTCTATAAGCACATTTTGGTGCCATTTCTTTCAGTTTTCAGAGGAAGAGCGTGATTTTACTGCTTTCATAACCTTTAAAAATACAACCATCCTTTATCTTGTTTACATTTGAATTAAGCATTTTCCTGAGTAAATTTCAAGGATAGAGTTTGAGAAATTTCAGGAACTCCTTTAGAAATGCTGAATAGAAAGTTTCTCATGTAGAAAAATCATTTTTTACAATAGTACACTACTGTAATAATGAAAACCCATGTAAGTTACTAAATCTATAATGGTAAAAAACTTGATGGCTACAAAGCAACATTTTTGAAATTAATTCAAATTTCTGAAAATCTGACCAATTTTTTTCTTATATATTATACATGTTATATACTATGTATATTTAAAATGCCATTTTGAATAATTGGCTTGTTTTAGATAGACATTTAATATGCAAAAAAGGAAATTGATTAAAATAAGTAAATAAACCAGTCTTTCAAATAATGCTACAAATTTATTCTAAGTTGTACTCAGAATCTACAAATATTATTTTAAATTTACTATACCTTAAGCATATATAATCAATTAGTATCTTTAAATAATTGTTATTTGTAAGAATATATGTTGAAAAACAGATTTTCAAAGTTGATTTTCTAAGGCATGCAACCACAAAATATTTGAGGAAAACATAAGAAAATTATGCCCTATTTCTCAAAGATTTTTTAGTTGTGGGTTTTAGTGGGAAGCTTCATATCATATATAAAGAACTCCCTTAAAAAATAAATGTGCCATAACTTTGGAATCATATAATATACCCCACTTACTAACTTGAGACACGTGTTTTAAAATTATATTTAGAGAAAAGAGCCTTTCGGTGACAATTTGATTGCAGACACAGAATTATAATCGAGCCTTAGTAGCACTACATTGCTTTTTTTCAGACACAATAGATAGGGTTTTGATTTGATCACATCCCCAGGAATTCAGTGTGGCTCACTGGTGAGCACAATCTTGGATTACACTCATTGAAAGCTAGAAGGGGAAATGACCAACAAGAGATCTAACAGCAAGCATACTTTGCCATATGGCTTCTAACTGTTTGTCCTTTGAAGCTCAGTGAGAGAGATCTGAGATACTACAGCAATGTTTTTCCTTGTCATGAAAGATTTGTCTGGGAAGACAGCAGAAGCCATGAATTTGACATGCTGGTCAAAATACAAGAAGTTTAAGTGAACAGATGAAAAAGCAGAGGCCCTGCAGCTGTTTCAAATGAGTTGCCGTGGTGTTGAGCTTCTTTCGAAGAGGGTCTTATCTCAGAATAAAGCCGCAAGAGTTCTTCCACCACTAAACATCCCTGTAGGTTAAAACCCATGACAGCCACTCTATTGATTTAAATTTTGATAGATCGTTATTTAAGCAACAAAGTTTAGTCAGTAATCTTTTGCATAAATGGGATATAATTAGTGATGTATGAAAATTCACTAAGCTTTCCTTCTTTGGCTTATGATCCTCAGAATTAGTCAATAATGTTTTGATTTTTTTGTTCTAACTGAATTTTCATGCTATTCTGAACCTTGGATGTTTAAAATGCATAATAAAATACATGAAGTCCAACCTCTCCTTGATTAAAATTTAATAAGTTTTGAAAACTCTATCTTGAGGTATCACTAGTCATCATCTTTTACAAAGGAAATTTTAGGAAATATTAATATGCCCATTGCATTACTCTGTTCTTACCCTGTTATGAAGAAATATCCAAGACTGGGTAATTTATAAATAAAAGAGGTTTAATTGACTTACATTTCTGCATGGCTTGGAAGGCCTCGGGAAATTTACAATAATGGAAGAAGGCACCTCTTTACAGGGTTGCAGGAGGGAGAATGAGTGCCAGCAGGGGAAACACCAGATGCTTCTATGATGTGGTTTGGCCAGGTCCCCACCAAAATCTCATCTTGAATTGTAGCTCCCACAACCCCCATGTGTCATGGGAGGAACCCAGTGGGAGGTAATTGAATTGGGGAGCCTGGTCTTTCTTATCCTGTTCTCAAAATAGTGAATAAGTCTCACAAGATCTGATGGTTTTATAGAGAGGAGTTTCCCTGCACATGCTTTCTTGCCTGCCACCATATAAGACATGCCATTTCTTCTCCTTTGCCTTCTGCCATGAATAGGAGGCCTTCCCCAGCTGTGCTGAACTGTGAGCCTGCTAAACTTCTTTCCTTCATAAAGTACCCAGTCTCAGGTATGTCTTTATTAGCAGTGTGAGAACAGACTAATACACCTATAAAACCATCAGATCTCATGAGAATTCACTATCATGAGAACAATATGGGAGAAACCTTCCCTATGATTCAATTACCTCCCACCGGCTTCTTCCCACAACATGTGGGTATTATGGGAATTACAATTCAAGATGAGATTTGTGTGGGAACACAGCCAGATGATATCACCTACAGACCACTTTTTTAATTCATGAGTTAATTATTTTGAGAAGAAAATCTTAGTATAGTCCTAAAATTTAGAGAAACACTTTATGTCTAAAAGAATGTCAATTAGAAAATTGACACTGGAGCCAGGCGCAGTGGGTTATGCCTGCAATTTCAACACTTTGGGAGCCCGAGGTGGGTGGATCACTTGAGGTCAGGAGTTTGAGACTAGCCTGGCCAACATGGTGAAACCCTGTCTCCATGAAAAACACAAAATTATCCACGTATGGTGGCAGGTGCCTATAATCTCAGCTACTTGGGAGGCTGAGGCAGGAGAATCGCTTGAACTGGGGGCAAAAGTTGCAGTGAGCCAAGATCACGCTACTGCACTCCAGTCTGGGCAACAGAGTGAAACTCCATCACAAAAAAATAAAAAAATTGACACTGGTTGTTTTATTTTGTTTGGAGCATTGAAACAATTGTCTTCCAACTATGAATCCATCATAGCAAGATTAAAATGTTAATGCAACTATTATATTTGAAAATTAGCATACTGATGAAATTATAAATTTAACCACGTTGCAATAGCACCGACAATGGATTACTCATCACATATAATGACCCTTTTCAAATCTAAATTATATTATTAAGCGCAATTGAATTAGAATTATCAAATTTCTATCTAGAGGACATATGTGATGACTTTATAGTAAATTGCCGTAAAGACAATAGTCAGTGACATGAGAAGAGGTCAAACAACTTAGAGTCCAAAAGATATAGGAACTAAAGATGACTTTGTACCCAAACTTTTTTCTATTCTCTTTTTACCTCCTCTTCATGCAACATATGTGAACAACTTAGGGTTGTAATGCAGTGCCTGGGAATTCCTTTCTATCACATTTGGTTGCTATGAGAGTTCCTAGATGAAAAAATCAGGGACAACCCAATGGGAGTAGGCACAGAGCAGAGGCAGAGAACAGCACATCAGAGTGAGCAGGGAATAAAGAAGAATAAAGTCAATGCAAATTTGGCAGTTTCTGACCACTTCTTTTTCCTTATGACTTTTAAAACTCTTCTGTTAGGCTATCTTTAAGCTATAATTTGTAGTCTCAACAGAAGGCATAGAGTGAGTAGTATCAAGCCCACTGCAACTCAAGGAGAGAAGACCTTTCTTTAATGAATAGCAATTTAAGACTACAAGAGGTCACTGTTTTTACCATCCTTGAAAAAATATGTGTGCTCTAGGGAGAGATAATTGCTTTTAAGAACCTCAAATCTAGCACCTTTCACCAACTTAATTCATTGAAAATGTTAGAAAAACATGACTTTTTTTTTCTCAAACTTGCTCTGACCTGACTCGAATGTTCCCACCCAGGGAGCAATTCAGGAAAGATTCTTGTTGCCAACCGCTCATGACTAAATTTCTCAAGCATGACCTAGGTTAGAGCAAAGTTGCTTCAGTCAGTGGATGATTGCCCTTTTTCCATGTATCGATTTTACATTTTGTTTCATCTCTGCAGGAAAGCATTTGTGTGACTGGGGGAGGAGGAAGTGTGAAAAAGTGCCTGCTTTTTCTGGGATTGCATGGTCTCCTAACTATGATTCTGTCACTCTAAGATGAAAATGCTGACAGCTAGGGTGGGGAGTCAAAGAAATAAATTAACACCCTTGACTGGTGTTCAAAGTAATGATTTCATATGAGTGTTACAATGATTATTCCATACTAGGATAAAGACTCATGCTGATGAATGACTTAATAACCTATGGTAACTATGTGAAATTGTTTTATTAAAGATGACCTACTGATCTCTGTGTCTTCTGAAGACAAAATGAGGATAAAGAATTGCAAACTACGCCCCCTACGAGAGAGACAAAACAGATTCTGGATTTTCTAATTGCAGTAGTTGTTATGAAAGAAAATTAGTTTCTAAAAAAATTATAAGTGATCTCCCTCTAGTAAGAGATCAGTCTCCCTTAGTGAAAGAAAAATATACCTGAAAGTGGGGTCCCTGCTCTTAGCAGCCAGCATGCTTCACAGGACCCAAGCCTATGACACTAAAATTGACCTCTATTTCATTAAAGGAAATAGGCTCTTCTTCCACTTGTTTGTGTATATAAGGACCTTGAATTCCCCACATTTACTTCAGAGTCAAGAAGAAAAAGATTAAATATTGAATATTAGTTAAATAATGTAACAATTTTCAATAAAATTCACAGGTTACCCCAATAATCATGGGTTAACTGTGTCCTACGAGATCACAGTGAAATCTAGGATCTTTTTATTAAATTTGGTAGCAAAGCATACTGCATGGCTATAACTCCTTCTTTTCCCTTGCTCAGCTACTCCCCTCCTTGCATTCCCCTTTGCCATCCATGACCAGCTATGCACATGCATAAGCAGTCAGAAGAGGAACAGGGATGCTCTTTAGGAACCCTTATGAGAGCTCCTGAGTGTCTGGTAAATGCAGTTACCTCCATTGCACTCCAACTCCCACAGACAGCTCCCTTCCACATTCTTTCTTGGAGAGCTAGGTTCCTAACTCCATTCCAATCAGTCACAACTCACTTCATCACATGTGCCCTGGATGAAGCTATAAAATCAGATATCCAATTAAGAGAAATGGCGTAGGCATTAACTTTGGGCTGACTTCTGGTGGTATAGTCTCAGATTCTTGCCTCATTTCCTCTACTGTTTTGTCATAGAATTTTAAGGATTTTCTAGAGACAACAAAGCTGAAAGCAATGGAAAGAAAACTTGGCTGGAAAAAGAAGAGAAAATAATCCTTCAATATTAAAATCCTTTAAAAAGAGATGAAGGAATTACATTAACTGGCAATTATAATGCAGTAAGGAAATGACTCCAAGGCTGGTAAGCTCATCATGATTTTGGGGGAGAATTCCACAGAACAGGAAAAGCAAAGCTTTGGAGCCAGAACAGAGCCCCCAGTGCATGTGTACCTGAGGGATGTCACTGAGGCAAAGGCCTGTCATGTAAAGGTCTGTGAGAAGACCATCACTGAGGTCTCTCCTGCTGTCTCCAGTGGCCCTACCCTTCCAGCACTACCCAATTCTCAAGACATCTGAGAATTATTATCATGGCCTATGAACATCTGACTAGATGTTAAATTTACTCAGTGGTTCTCATGAATCTCACAAGACCTCACAGTTGGGATGGTAAAAATTAATCACAATTCAGTTGATAAATTCTCAGTCATCATTGTTCAAAGGTCACCTAAAGTAAATCTCCATGCCAATCTCGCCCAAAAGTTGATCACTCTTTCCATGCTCTACCTTGTAAAGAGTTATCTATCAGGTTGATTACTTGAGTCTTGTCTTCCTTTGCTTCCTTTTCCTTCCTTCCTTCTCTTTCTTTTTCTTTCTTTTCTTTCTTTCTTTTATTTTCTTTCTCTGTCCCCCTGACTTTAGATAAAAGAAATTATGTCACATATAGTTGTCTTCTATCATAAGAATCTAATTGGCCGGGTGCCTGTGGTAGCTCACACCTTCAGCACTTTCAGAGGCTGAGTCAGATGGATCACGAAGCCAGGAGTTGGAGACCAGCCTGACCAACATGGTGAAATCCTGCCTCAACTAAAAGTACAAAACTTAGCTGGGGTGGTGGTGCGCACCAGTAGCCCCAGCAACTCAGGAGGCTGAGGCAGGAGAATCACGTGAACCCGGGAGACAGAGGTTGCAGTGAGCCAAGAGCGCACCACTGCACTCCAGCTACATGATAGAGTGAGACTCCATCTCCAAAAAAAAAAAAAAAAAAAGAGAGAGAGAATCTGGTAAATATCTGTTGGGTGAATGAAACTGAAGATTGTGGAAGTCACCCTTAGATTCTTGGGAATATAGTTTCTCAACTGTCAAATAGTCATAATATCTTTTTCTTAAGGTTGCTGCATGGACTAATTTTAATAATTTACCATATGTGTCTGGTAAATTTCATGCCCTCAACTAAATGGTTGTTGGTGTATTACTATTTTAGGCATGATATTATTTTAATTATTTTACTTTATTCTTTTTTTTTTTGAGATGGAGTCTCACTCTTGTCTCACTCTTGCCCAGGCTGGAGTGCAGTGGTGCGATCTCAGCTCACTGCAACCTCTGCCTCCTGGGTCAAGCGATTCTCCTGCCTCAGCCTCCTGAGTAGCTAGAATTACAGGCATGTGCCACCAGGCCCGGCTAATTTTTGTACTTTTAGTAGAGACAGGGTTTCTCCATGTTGGCCAGGCTGGTCTCAAACTCCTGACCTCAGATGATCCACCTGCCTCGGCCTCTCAAAGTGCTGGGATTATAGGCGTGAGCCACAGTGCCCAGCCTATTTTAATTATTTTAATAATATGTATATTATGATGACTACTACTAATAATAATTGAGTTCCTAGGCGGGCCTGGGATAAACTTCATCTGCGGAAGACTTCAAGTGATTGTCTTTGTCCTCCAAATAGAGTCTAAATAATTTCAATAAAGCAGACATCACTTATTTTTGCATTTTTGTTCCTTTCCAAGTATGTTCTTGGTTATGCTTTGTCTGCCTTTTACTTATCATCTTTTTCAAGTTTTCTTAAGATGAATTCTCTAATTCTAATGGTTTTAATACTAAATTTTTAAACGTGGCTTTAAAATGAAACAGGATTATGAAACAGAAGAGAACACTGTTTGTAGATTAAGCTGATATTAGAGAAGCCAATAGATAAGGATATATTTTTTAACATGAGAAATCCACAATTTTGTGTATCTGGGGACTATGATTCTAGTATATTTTGTGGCAGGGAAATGCAATCAGTTCATATGGGAGATGAATTTAGTTTTTGGATGTTTCTCCTTGTAATTCGTAATAAATCCTGGTTCAAATAATGAGAAGAAAACAGGAAACAGAAGAAAAGAATCTCCAGTCTATGATTGGAGTGTAACTGTTTGGATAATAATTATTGCCACATTTTTTTGTATTATTACAAAAGTAAAATATCAGACCAACATTCAGATTGTTTTATAAAAGAGAAACAGGAACATCGTTTTGTTCCTGATAATTGCCATTGACATTTGTATGTATTATTAGAAATAGTATTTGTCCCTTTACTGTAATGTTCTGTTTTGAACGGATTGATTTTGACATTCTAGTAAATAACCAACATGCAGGCAATTGGATATTTTGATTTTTTTCCCAAAGAATGAGTTAGAACTTACATATACATTTTAAGAGTCATCAACTTTTAGGTTGTATTTCATTAAAGCCATGAGATCAGATGAAATTGCTTAGGGAACAAAACAGAAATGCATAGATGTTTTTATTTGTTCTTGTGAATCTTTGAAAAAATGATGTATTAACAGTCAAAGTAACTGGTGATCAGTTTCATTATCAAAGAGGAATAAACAACTATAAAAACCAAAGGGTAATTGCCATATTAAAGTAAAACTCCTTATGATATTAAATAGAGGTCATTGGTCTATCAAGAGCAAGCAACCCCTCAAAATGTTGAGGTGATTTGAGAGCTTAGTTTTCTTTGCTAAAACCAAACTTAGATTTACAGTTGATTTTACTAGTTATTCAAGTTTACTTGCCCAGGAGAAAAAAGAAGAAAAAATGAATTTTTTATTTTGTGTTTTTCTTAGGCAAATTCTAAAATAGATTTATATTTTACCAACTCACATTCTACTTTAAATGAACGAGTACAACTATATAACTGTATAATCCTATTTTCTGACCTTCTACTCTAGTCTGACTTTCTCCCCAGGCTGACTTCTTGATGAACAATCTCAGAGCAATTCCAGAAGTGGGGGTGGAGGGTCATATTTTCTATTCAATGTGCAGCAAAATGCCAACAGACTTTATTTGCCTAAATAACAAAAAAGATATCTGTAAATATACACACATAAAAATCCAAAAATAAATGAAAATGTTAAAGAAGTAAGTCCAGTCAATTGCAAAAGTGTTTTCTGCTGTTGTTTTTAAGAGTTTCTTTCTTAGGTCTTTGGTACTATTTCACTTTGTATGAGAAGACAGTCTGATTTTTCATTAGTAGAAAGAGCAGTGGTATAAAAACAGTAGTGGTAGAAAAAAATAGTGTATGTAAGTATGCTATCTCCGGGTTCAACTACGAATTGGTGAAGTAGGTTAGGAAACACAGCCATGAACTTTTCAGGGGTCATGGCACAGAGCAAAGATAAGCATAGAGCAATATGGAGGTGTTATCTTGACTGAGCCTCTATCCAAATGAACACATGTTATTCAAGTCCTTCAAATCAATTACTGCATGTTTATTTAATACATGACATGTTGCTATGGTTTGAGTGGCTTACTGGATCACAACTCTCATCTCATCCCTTCAATTTACTATGGCTGAGCCTAAGAAGGGTCGCTTTTTTTTTATTGTACTTTAAGTTCTGGGGTACATGTGCAGATCTTGCAGGATTGTTGCACAGGTACACACACACCATGGTGGTTTACTGTCTCCATCCCTCCATCATCTACATCAGGTATTTCTCCCAGTGTTAACCCTCCCCAACATCCCCACCCACTGCTGTCCCTCCCGTAGGCCCCCGCCCCACCCAACAGACCCCACAGATGTTCCCCTTTCTGTGCCCACATGTTCTCATTGTTCAACACTCACCTATGAGTGAGAACATGCGGTGTTTGGTTTTTTGTTCTTGTGTCAGTTTGCTGAGAATGATGGTGTCCAGATTCATCCAAAGGACATGAACTCATTGTTATTTATGGCTATATAGTATTCCATGGTGTATATGTGCCACATTTTCTTTGTCCAGTCTATCATCGATGGGCATTTGGGTTGGTTCCAGGTCTTTGCTGTTGTAAGGAGTGCCACAATGAAGATACATGTGCATGTGTCTTTATAACAGAACAATTTATAACCCTTTGGGTATATACCCAGTATTGGGATTGCTGGGTCAAATGGAATTTCTGTTTCTAGATCCTTGTAGAAACGCCACACTGTCTTCCACAATGATTGAACTAATTAACACCATAAAAACCCTCGAACAAAACCTAGGCAATACCATCCAGGACATAGTCATAGGCAAGGACTTCATAACTAAAATACCAAAAGCAATGGCAACAAAAGCCAAAATAGACAAATGGGATCTAATTAAACTTAAGAGTTTCTGCACAGCAAAAGAAACAATCATTAGAGTGAACCAGCAATCAACAGAATGGGAAAATTTTGCACTTCTTAAACCATGTTTGTTTGACTTGGGAATCTCAGTTTGGACACTGTTTAGAGAAAATAGCTTTTCTCTGCTCTGCTCAGAATCTGAAGGTTTATTCACTCACATTTTTGACAGTTGATGATTACTCTCTGTTGAGAGTTTATACAGGGCTACCAATGAGAAAATCTACACATGGTCTCTGTGCTTTCTCAAAAAATGGTAGCTGAGTTTCAGAAATGAATGTTCTGAGAAAGAAACAGTAATGGAAATAAAGGGATAAAGAGAGAGAGAGAGAGCAGACAGAAGTCTTAGAAGCCACGGAATGTCGCATCCACTGCATTCTATTATCAAGTCAGCCACAAATGCCACCAAAATTCAAAGGCATGAAAAACAGACATTACATTTTTATTACAAGAGGCAGAATTCTGCAAAAGCATATAGGCAATAAAATCTCCCGTAATTTGTTTATTCAACATGCTGTCAATATAGTTCTACTGAGGCATTTTTTTGTTGCTGTCCTTGTTTTCTAAAGGAGTAAAGTTTTATCATGAAGGACAGAAGTAATGAATATGAAGAAAAGAAAGATAAAACAATTAACAAGTGTCTCCATATTTACATGTGGATTCATGCTAAGTATACATTCCTTCAAAAGGTTCCTATTCACTGCTTGAAACTGCATGCGGAAATTCATTCACGGCTAAATAGAAATAGCAGCTTCCATTTTAATATACAGTGTTCCTGGGTAGTAGGAAGTTGGCATGCCTTCACACATCAAATATTCTTTTTCCTCCCCTTCTTCCCTCTGTTCCTCCATCCCCTTCTGCTTCTTCTTCCTTTTTTCTTTTATAAAATAATTTTGCATTATCATCCTCAAAGTAATAGTTATACCTCATCACACTCCATGCCCATACTGTTTCGTCAGACTTATATTAGATCCAAAGACATAATGTATATGGCCAGTGTTGTAAAAGTGCAGAAAAGGTCTATCTAGAGAAGAATTCCAGGTAGGAAGAAAATGTGGAACACTCCAATGAAAAGAAGAGAGAAGAGTTAGACATATTCTCACTCTCTTCCTTTTGGTGTGGAAATGCAGTAGGTGGACAGAGGGAACGATGCAAAAGAAATACCAGCTTAGTGAGGAGGGAACTCAATGCCATTTGGGGAACAGTTGGTGCTTTCTGGACTATAGTTTAGAGAGATTTCAAGTGTCATGTGTAGGTTTGGTTAGGAGAGATGACTAGATGACTAGGGCTCTTCATGATCTTCACAGAGTAAGTAACACAGTAACTGGCTATATGATTCCATGTGCCCAGAACAAAGCACAGAAATCATGAACAAGAAGAGACCTCCAGGGGAGTCAGACTTAAAAAGGCACAATATTTAAAAATATCACCATCAATGGCAAATAGTTGAGACCAAGGACTTCAGTAATGGGTACCAGAATGCTAACCACATAGCAGATAGGGCTAGTCCTGCTTGACTAGTTGTGGGTTCAGGGTCTCTTCCTAGCAAAGACCAGCAAGATTCAGAAGACACCTCATAGATCAGAGAACACTGCTATGGAGGTTCTCCCTTCCTGCACACATGTGGAGAGAAAGGGTGGAGGAGAAGAAAATCTTAACTCTTAAGCACTTGTATGAAGGCTGTTACATCCAAAATGTATTATATAAGCTGGAAGGGACGAAGATTCTATTAACTTCAGGTTGCAATTTAGGTTTTCCTGACCACTTATAAAGTAAATGTTAATGAGGATAATTATCTTGGTTGTAGTAAATTAAGAACAACAATATTTTCCTCAAATACGTGACCACCTAGCAAATTTGTGAGCCTTCCACCTTACAGATTATTGAAAATCTTATCCTGAAAGAACCAATTTAGCTAACGTAAAGAACAGAATGTCTTCCCCTTAGGAAATGGAGGTCCAAGGTATTCAAATGGCCGGCTTATAAGTAGTAGAATAGAAACAGCATTCAGGATGCCTGGCATCCAGTTCTGTTTTTCTGCCACACCATGTCCCACATGCAGTCAGGTCTGCTTGCTCTCTAATGGAAAGTCAATGGAGGAATGAGTTCAGATGGGAAGGGAGAGGTCAGATTAAAGGTGTGAAAGCCCAAGAACACTAATTGGCATATGCCAGTTGATTTTTAAATGTAATATCTTCATCTTTAAACACTTATTTTTCTCAACCCACGTGAAATCATTAAAGGATGTTACTGAGTCAACAGAAAAAAAAGACAATGTCCATCTTGGATCATTTCACTGTTGGAGACTAAGCAGAAGTGAAAATCTCCTTTAATAACATTAGCAACTCACATCATCTAAATTAGCTCGACAATGTTATACTAGATTACCTTTCAGAGTAATCAGACCACTCATGCCTGTCAATTTAAGGAGGATGCATTTCGGAATGTGTTGAACTTGGCATGATTCCCAAACTGGTAGAAAATGGAATAATGAGAATTATGGTTTTGGTATCTTTTGTTTAGCCAGTTATGCTTTCTTCCACTACGTGATCATAGCATTTTTTAATATTATAGATATTTCATTTTCTTTCTTTAACCCATTTTGTAACATGCGATATTATTTTATTATTTTGAAAATTGTAGGATTGTGTATATTTTTCTTAGGCATATTGGTCAAGCTGTAATTTTTTTTTCATTTGGCATAATTAGAAATCTGGTATAAAAAAGTGTTTTAAAAGATATTACCTAAAAAAGTAAGTATAGGGCAGTGTAGCTTATGAGTAGGAAATTTTATTTGTTTGTATGCAGGAGTAAATATTTTCATGGTGAAATCAGAAGCATTTGCATGACCAAAGCTCTATTTGCATGAACAAATATGGGTTTCAAGTGCCCAATACAATTAAATTACACAAACACATATGCTAATATAATGTGTTGTAGTTATTTAATTTTTTTCTCAGTAAAATATCAAGGATGAATGAGCTCATTAGTTCCACGGTAAGCATTTCTTCTCCCTTAAAACATCTATTTTAAAATACTCATCCCTCTATCCTTGCAACTTATTGAAATAAAAAATAAATTTTTTAAAACTTGAAGAAATACTTTTAAAAGGAAAATATCACACAAAATATTTACTTTAATCACAACACAGGCGTAACAGAGTTAAGTTTGTAAGAGAGAGTTTTAATTCCTCTAAGAAAGTCATATAGAAACCTATTAAGCAGCTACATACAGTTTTGGGTGCTAAATTTATCATGCTATTCCTAGAGAGCAAGAATAATTTTTTGGAAAGGTGTAGTAATTCTTGTAGATCATGGGAATCAATTTCAGGTGGACTCCCACCCAGCCTACGTCTCTATCAGTTCTAAAGATCTGCTGCTTTGCTGGGAAACTCTTCTCTTTTCTTAAGATGTGGCCTTATAGACAGTAACCTTACTAAATATCAGAAAGAAGAAACTGGATCTTCAATGGAGAGTATTTTTTAAATGTGCCTAAATTGTGGATTTAAAAAAAAAAAAAGTCCTCTATCACAACTTTTCTCATTAGTAGCATCTTTTCAAAATTACCTTGTAGATTAAAATTAATGTTTAAAAGTGGTTTTATAGTAACTTGATCATGTTTTAAGAGCTCAGAAACAATAATTTTATTAAGACCTTGGAAATAGTTTAATAAATTCATGCCTAAAGTGTTTCTTCATTTTTCTTTATTATTTCCTAATAACCTTTTCTGGGCTAAATGACTTCTCTCAAGTTCATATTCAATTATGTATATTGTTTGAATAAGTATATTAATAATTCTTCCAAAAGAAGCAATTGTGAAAATTTAGTAAGACTTACTTGGGCCCACAGCATGATTTTATTCAGAGTAATTTCTTATTCTTTTAGACTGTAAGCAATGGACATTATATGTATTTGTATTTATACTATATAAAAATATATTTATACTATATGTATAAAATATATGATATACAAAAATGCACATATAATGATCATTTTATTTATATATGATATAAATTCATTGCTATCATTATATGTATTGTACATACAGTAGTATAAATTCATTGATATCATTCTCTATGAAATACGAAAAATTCTATTCAGCACATCAGATTCATTCACCAAAAAAAATGATTTTTTCATCACGAATTTCATAGCATTCACTCTGTACTGAGGAGAGACAGAGGGGTTGGAAGTCATGGGACTCTCTTTAAGGACACTGAAACCTAGTCATGAAGAAACATGCACAAAATGACCTAGTACTTCCAATATGTGACATCAAGATCTTAAATTTTACATCACAACAAATGCAAATAAGTGATCCGATGTGAATGGGACTTGAAAGGGTTAATTTGGAGTTCATTTTCATTGTCAGAGTAGCACAGATTGGCAGAGGAAGAGTTCAGGTGTTTTAGATCGAAGAAATTATTTCAGCAAAGGAAGAGAGGAGATTAGAACTCCTTGGCAGAAGCCAAAAAGCAGTCAGAAGTTATAAGCTCCCATTTATAAGGGAGAACATGTGGCATCTGTTTTTTCCTTCCTGTGTTAGTTTGCTAAGGACAATGGCCTCCACCTCCAACCATGTCCCTGCAAAGGGCATGATCTCACACACGGACACATAGAGGGGAAGAACACACACTGGAACCTTTCTGAGAGTGGAGAGTGGGAGGAGAGAGAGGGTCAGGACAAACAACAAATAGGTGCTAGGCTTAATACCTGGGCAATGAAATAATCTGTACAACAAATGCCTATGACCAACTTTACCTATGTAACAAACCTACTCTTGTACTTCTGAACTTAAAATAAAAGTTAAAAAAAAAGAAGTTCCTATAAGCTTTTTAAAAGAGGAATAGAAATTGAGAATGTGTAATCAAAAGAAAAAAATAGAGCCATGCCTGCTGACCACATTCTGGGAATCATCACACAAGTCAGTTTTGTTGGATTTAATTTTATGTAGCCGCAGTGTGGCTAGAGCCTTGTCATGCATCTCATTATTGTTTTCACATAACCTCATGCATATCCCACCATTAAGGACAACTGTGAGAACCAATCTTATCTTCATTCTAGAATTAGAGTCATAGGAACAACAACAACAACAAAGTCATGGAGCGTCTAATGATCCTTATATCTAAATGTCAAGACATGACTCTGATGTGTCATCCCCATCCCTCTCTACAGTGGATGTTGTCCCAATTATAATAACTGTCCTTATATTCTGGAAAATGCCAAAGTTTGATGTGCATAAAAGAGGAGGTTGTTGGCTCCATTCCAAAGAAGGCCAGGGAAAAAAGTATTGAGAGATGAGGAAAGCCTGGAAGATAAATACCTTTTGGCCCAAACACAGCTTCCCATTCAAAATTCCATAGTGGCCAACGCTTCCATCTCCAAGACCTATTATGGCCACATTTAACTTCTGGCCAGATTCCCAGGGCTTCTGCTGTTCTTTGACTTTTCTATGGGTCCACAATGATAGAAATTCATGCACGAAAGACTATGTAGAGTAAGAGTGCACAAATATGGGCATCTTCTATTCATCCGTTGAAAGAGAGGGTCCATTTCTGAATGCATGCTTGCTATTTCCACCCAATAAAAGGAGTAGGAAATATAAAAGGTCTATTAGATCATCTTGTCAACTCTTTTTCTTAGTTTCGTTAGCAGTCCAGGATGCTGTCAAACGAAACTCCTCACTTTAGGGCATCTCCAAGGACAAAGGCAAGTCATGCCTCTGGAATTTACATAGATGCCCAGTTTGCCAACCAGCTACAAGGTTCTATGACTCATGATTACAAATGATGAAAGAAAGTAACACTATTTATCATCACATACCACCTCCCAGGGTTTCTTTCTCCTAGAATAAACGCAATGTCACTGAATTCACAGAAACGTATTTTTTAAGCATTCATATGCAATGATTCCTTTCATTGCTGTTAATAAACTGGAGGACTCATCCAGCTGAACCCTTTCACCGTGTGTGTGCACATGCTCTTGGAGTAGAAGAAAATCTCAGCGTCATCTATATCTGACAAGCTTGCTGTACTGTGCTAATGAGCCTTAACGGTTTTAACATAAGTCCTGCATGGCTGGACTACTTGAGGCTTATTCCATCATGGAAAAAAAAATGCTCAAGTTTATGGCAGTACTAGTTGTTCAGATAGCTTGAAATGAAATACAGTCTGTCAATCTGTTCAGTGTCATACCTATAATCAGAATGCTGGGAATGTTTGCACAAATCCTTGTGCTTTTCTTATGAATTGGGAGACTTTTTTTCTTAAATAAAAGGAAACAGATCATGCAGCATGTTGAGTAGAAACAGGCTGATGCGTAACAGGAGAAGAAAATGCAATGGAGTAGCCACACACAGATTCACTTTACTTCTAGGTTGGCAGGCAATGTAAGATTTGGAATTAACACCAGAAAGAAATTCCTCCCATCTCTTTCCATGGAGCTGGCTCACTGATATCCAAACCATGTTAATAGTCTCAGATTGCTGGCTCTGGAAAATGCTAAAGGTATCAAAAGGCACTCAGAGATTTACCAGTGAATCCAAAATATATAAGCATTTATCCAAGTCCACCCAGTTTCCCAGTCTTCATTAATAATCAGACAATTGAAAGTGTTCTCATCTTTAATACCTAACACAGTAAACTATGTTCAGCCTTGCCACCACATCTACAAGGCATGTTAAAGCCCATGGTGGGTTCTCAACCCTGGCAGCATGCTAATGTCACACAGAGAGCTCTCACCAAATACCTACATCCAGGGCCCATCCCCAGAGACTCTGACTTAATTGGCCTGAAGTAGAGCCAGGCCTTGGTATTTTTTATTGCTCCCCAGGAGATTCTAGTGTACAGCCAAGATTGAAAGACTAAAATTAACAAGCTGAATCTGAAATGAATTATAGGTATATTGGTATATTGTAATAACATGTAACCCTTTATTAGAAGACTCAGAACTTTCTAGAAGAAAAAAATTCCTCTGATTCCGCAGGACTGCTGTCTGATTACTTCACTTAATGTCTCCTGCGTATCTCAGAGATCAAGGAGCTATTTGGCATAAATGTGCATATGAGAGGCAGCCTAGCATAGCGTTAAGAGCATAATGTTTATATACTTGGGTTTAAATCCTTACTCCTATTTAGTGGTATGATCTTGGTTGAATTACTTAGTCCTTCTGTTCCTCTACTTTCCCTCCATAAAATGGTAATAATAGCTCCAGCTGAAAGGACTGAATGACTCTGTGCATGAAACACTTGCACTGTGCCTGGCCCATTGGAAGCTCTACATATGTACTGGTTATTACTATCCCTAAAGTGCCATTAGCTGAAAAATAAAAATGCACAAAAATCCAAACCCAAAGTGTTTAATGCTTGAACAGGGCCCTAAACAAGAGTCAGCTTTTGTTTTCCCTGTACTGTAAGTCGACTATGCAATGACCTCTACAATTCTTAATATTCTACCCAGAACTGAGCCAAATGAACTAGTTCCTTCATCAAAAAGGCTACATGCTTTTTGCCAGTATTAGAAAATTGGGAATCAGTTGTTATATAATTGTGTGTTTACTAACAGCATTGTTGCAATACCATAAAAACTAATTTGCAAAAGAGCACTGTATTTCCAGATGTTTTGTGTACTTCTATACAGTTTTGGTGATATTTGGAGTATAATCATTATGTAAACCTGAAATTTAAATTTCCATTTGTACAATAAGAAGACTGACATAATGTGGATCCAAAGTGTGGTGGTCAAAAAAAAAAAGGAAGAAAGAAAACTAAAAAGTATTTCGTATAAGCATGCTCTCCTCTTAACTAGCTACTTCACTGTTTGACAAAATATCATCTGGAAACTATGTCAGTACATACCATCAATCCTGTTTAGAATTTGTACTGCACTGACTCTGAAATATTGTTTTGCTTTTAATTTTGCAGGCATTTTTTCCAGTAGGTCAGAATCAAGATTTAAAAACATAAAGCAATGGAAGAAGATCTCCCTGCTGTTAGAAGAAAACATGTTTATCCTACCTATTAGTAGACAAACATGGACGTATTTGATTTAATTTAACTTTGACATGATTTAATTTTGATTTAATGCCCTCCCAGGGAACAGTGATTTCTGACATTGGGAACTGTCTTTCCTTTAAGGCATGTACTTCTTCTTTAGAGCAAGGAACTGCAAACATCTTCTGTAAAGCACCACACAAACATATATTTTGCACCCATATGTTCTCTGTTGCAAATTCTCAATTCTGCTATTGAAGCAAGAAAGCAGCAATACACAATTCACAAATAAATGAGCATGTCTGGTATGGAAGGCTGAATAACAGTTTCCAAAGAAAATCAGGTTCTAATGCCTGGAACTTCTGACTACTGCCTTATATTGCAAAAGGAACTTTGCAGGTATGGTTAAATCAAGGATCTTGAAATGAGGAGATTATCCTGGAGTATCTGGATGAGCCCTAAAAGTAATCACAAATGTCTTTGTAAAAGGGAGGCAGAGGGATATTTGACCACAGAGACAGAAGGCAATGTGACAACTGGAGCAAGATGCTATGCTACTGGCATGAAAGATAGAGGAAGGGTTGCATGCCAAAAAATCAGTTTGTAAGTGTATAGTACAGTGTTATCAGCTATATGGACAACATTGTACAGCAGCTCTCTGAAACTTACTCATCTTGCATAATTGAGAATTTATGCTCTTTGACTAGTAACTTCCCACAGCCCCTTGCCCCCAGCCCCAGGTTACCATCATTTTACCCTCTAATTCTATGAGTTTGACTATTTTAGATACCTCATGTAAGTGGAATCATGCAGTTTTAGTCCTTCTATGACTGGCTTATTTCACTTAGCATCATGTACCCAGGATCATCCAAGTTGTTGCATATAGCAAGATTTTCTTCTTTTTTAAGCTTGAATAAATGTTATATTGTAAGTAGATACCATATTTTCTTTATTTGTTCATCCTAGAAGTGGGAGTAGTGTATTATGTGATAGTTCTATTTTTTTTATTGTACTTTAGGTTCTGGGGTACATGTGCAGATTATGCAGGATTGTTACAAAGGTACATGCATAGCAAAGTGATTTGTTGCCTTCATCCCCCCATCACCTATATCTGGTTTTTCTCCCCACGTTTTCCTTCCCAACACCCCCACTCCCTGCTGTCTCTCCCCTAGCACCTCCCCTTCAACTGCCTTCAGTGTGTGATGCTCCCCTCACTGTGTCCATGTGTTCCCATTGTTCAACACTCACCTATAAGTGAGAACATGCGTGCTTGGTTTTGTTCTTGTGTCAGTTTCCTGAGAATGATGGTTTCCAGATTCATCCATATCCCTATGAAAGACACGAACTCATAGCTTTTTATGGCTGTGTAGTATTCTATGTTGTATATGTGCCACATTTTCTTTATCCAATCTATCGTTGATGGACATTTGAGTTGGTTCCAAGTCTTTGCTATTGTGAACAGTGCTGCAATAAACATATGTGTGCATGTGTCTTTATAACAGAATGATAGATAATGATCATTCTGTATAATACATAATCCTTTGGATATATACCCAGTAATGAGATTGCTGGGTCATATGGAGTTTCTATTTCTAGGTACTTGAGGAATCACCACACTGTCTTCCACAATGGTTGAACTAATTTACACTCCCATCAACCATGTAAAAGTGTTCCTGTTTCTCATCCTCTCCAGCATCTGTTGTCTCCAGATTTTTTAATGGTCGCCATTCTAATTGGCATGAGATGGTATCTCAGTGTGATTTTGATTTGCATTTCTCTAATGAGCAGTGATGATGAGCATTTTTTCATATGTTTCTTGGTCTCATATATGTTTTCTTTTGAAAAGTGTTTTTTCTAAATAGTTTGAGTAGGGTTGGTATTCTTTAAATGTTATGTAAAATTCAGCATTGAAGTCATTATATATGAGGCTTGTCTTTTTTGGGAGATGTTTTATTATGACTTTGATCTCATCAATTATTATTGGTCTGTTCAGACTGTAAATTTCTTCATGGTTTAATGTTGGTAGGCTTTATGTGCCTAAAAGTCTGTCCATTCCTTCTAGGTTTTCCAATTTATGGTCTCTAATAATACTTTAAATCTCTGTACTACTGGTCATAATGTCACCTTTTTCATGTCTAATTTTATTTACTTGAGTCTTCTCTCTTTATCTTAGTCTGGATAAAGGTTTGTCAATTTTGTTTAACTTTTTAGAAACCCAACTTTTATTCATTTTATTAATCTTTTGTATTGTTTTCTTCATTTTAATTTCATTTACTTATGTTCTGATCATTATTGTTTCTTTTCTACTACTAATGTTGGGTTTGGTCAGCTATTGCTTATCTAGGTTTTTAAGATGCATAATTAGTTCGTTTAAAGTTTTTCTGCTTTTTTTATGTAGACACTTACAGCTATAAACTTTCCTCTTAGTACTGCTTTTACTGTATGCCATAGGTTTTGGTATGCTGTGTTTCAATTATTGTTTGTTTGTAAAAATGTTTCAATTTCCTCCTTAATTTTATCATTAACCCACATATCATTCAGGAGCATAAAGTTTAATTTCCATGTGTTTGCATAGTTTCTAAAATTCCTCTTGTTATTGATTTATAATATTTATTTATTACTTTTTATTCCATTTTGTCAGAGAAGGTAATTAATATATATTTTTTTAATTTTTAAAGACTTGGTTTTTTGGCCTAATATATAGTCCATCCTTGAAAACGCTTCATGTGCCAAGGTGAAGAATGTGTATTCTGCAGCTGTTGCATGATTTTTTTCTGTAAATATTTATTAGGTCCATTTGGTCTACAGTGCAGATTAAGTCCAAGTTTCTTTGTTGATTTTCTGTCTTGATAATTTGTGCAATGTGAAAGTTGAGTGTTGAAGTCTTTAGCTATTATTGTGCTAAGGTCTACCTCTCTCTTTAGCTCTGACAATATTTGCTTTATATATCTAGGTGTTCCTGTGTTGGGTGCATATATATTTACAGTTGTTACATATTCTTGGTAAATTTATCCTGTTATCATTATATAATGGCCTTTTTTGTATTTTTTTTACAGCTTTTTTTCTTAAAATTTATTTTATATAACATAAGAATAGTGACTCTTGATATTTTGTGGTTTCCATTGGCATAAAATATCTTTTTCCATCTCTTTATTTTCAGTCTACTTGTGTCTTTAAAAGTGAAGTGAATTTCTTCTAGATTACAAGTCACTGGGTCTTGTTTTCTTTTTTCTTTTTTTTTTTTTAGACAGAGTCTCCCTCTATCACCCAAGCTGAAGTGCAGAGAGTGATCTTGGCTCACTGCAACCTCTGCCGCCTGGTTTCTAAAAAATTCTCCTGCCTCAGTCTCCAAAGTAGCTTGGACTACAGGTGCACACCACTACACCCAGCTAATTTTGTATTTTTAGTAGAGATGGATTTTTATCATGTTGGCCAGGGTGGTCTCAAACTCCTGACCTCAGGGGATCCACCTCCCTTGGCCTCCCAAAATGCTGGAATTATAGGCATGAGCCATTGCACCCAGTCCTGTTTTCTTATCCATTAAATGAGTCTATGTCTTTTGATTGAAGAGTTTAGTTCATTTACATTTAAAGTTATTCTTGATAAGTAAAGTCTTACTCCTGTCATTTTGTTGTTGGTTTTGTGTGTGTGTGTTTTTTTGGTGTGTTCTCTTCCTTTTGACTTTGCTTCATGTTTTCTTTTTAGTAAAAATGATTTTCTCTAGCAGCCTATTTTAACTTATTGCTTATTTTTTACTTGTTGCATGTTATTTTATTTATAGTTACCATGGAGCTTGCAAATAAAATTGTATAACCCATTATTTTAAACTGATAACAGCTTAACACTGATTACTGACAAACAAGCAAATAAAATACTAATAAAAACCCTATAACTTTAACTTTATCCTTCCACTTTTTTATGATGAATATTTATGATGGGTTTTATTATATAATTTACATATTTTAATTAAAACTTTAATTTCCATGATGGATTTTTTTAATTAAGTTTTTTTTATTTCATTAGCTTTTGGGGTACAAGTGGTTTTTGTTACATGGATAAATTTATAGTGGAGAATTCTGAGATTTTAGTGCACTCATCAACCAAGTAGGGTAGACTGTAGCTAATGTGAAGTTTTTTATCCTTATCCCCTCTCTGAGTCTCTAAAATCCATCATATCACTCTGTTTGCCTCTGCATACTCATAGCTTGTTTCCCACTTACAAGTAAAAACATACAATATTTTGTTTTCTACTCCTGTGTTACTTCATTTAAAATAATGGTCTCCAACTCCACGAAGTTGCTGCAAAAGACATTATTTTATTTTGTTTAATGGCTGAGTAGTAGTCCATGTGTATACATACCACAATTTTTAACCACTCATTAGTCAATGAGCGCTTAACTTGGCTCCACATCTTTGTAATTGTGATCTGTACTGCATTTGCAAATGTCTTTTTCATATAATGACTGCATTCAGTCCCCTTCTCCTTCCTCTAGACTACTGTGGGTGTTGTTTCTCCTCTGGGTCTAGCTACCCAGTGAAGTTGCCACACTCCAAGCTGGTGCTGGGGAATGTTTGCAAGGGGTCCAGTGATGTGACCTGTCCTCAAGTTTCCCAGCAGTGGTTAGCAGTACCAGCTCTACTAGGAGTGGCAAGGACGTGACTTAAACTTGGTGAGATACCTTGGATATTTAGACTTAGTGTGTTGGCATTTTTGAATACCAGTTATAGTAGTAATGAACTGGTCGTGTGGACAGACTCAGGGCATGCTGGTCAGCCAGCGTGGTGCAGGCACAGGTGAAGCTGAGATTGCAGCGCTACTTCCTTCTTCCTGGGTGCAGTGTTATTCTCCCAGGAGATACTATAATGGACTCTGTTGGTTGGCCTCCAGCCAGAAGGTGGCAGTTTCAAAAAAGCACCAGCTAAGGTAGTAGCGGTAGAAGTTCTGCTTGTCTTATTTTGCTCAGGGTTAGTGGTACTCTGGTTTCTCAGGCAATGGGCAGAGCTCTATAGCTCCCAAGAGATTAAGTCCTTTGTGTAAAGCTACCAGGATTGGTGGTATGGCAAAGCCTCGTGGGTGCTGGATCTGGCAGGTTTGCACTCTGAGTCTTCGTGTACAGGGCAAACAGCAGCCCCTGTAGGTGTTGGGAAATCAGAGCAGGTCTCAGGCCGCTGGCTTGGTGTTCCAAAGGGTAGCATTGCTGCCTCTGCTGCACAGAAGAGTTTGTTCATTTGAGTAGCAGTAGTAAGACCCACACAGTTCCAAAGCACTTGACAAGGTAGATCCACTCCCAAAGCGTTTGACCAGCAGCAGCAAGCTAAGTTCCGATCATCCTATAATCAGAACTTGCAACTGCTGGGAGTCATGAGCTTTCCCCATGGAGATAGCAACCAGCTTTCAGGCCAAGCCTTTCACCATCCATTGCAAAGCCAGGCACCTGGCTCCTGCACGTGGCTCCTGCACTCAAGACTTCTGTGCTCACAGCCTGCTTTTCACTCTCCCCTGCCCCAGCTCTGTCCAAGGGAGTTTGTCCCCACCTCAGGTTACATTATGAAACCCTGTTAGGAGCTTCTTTCAACCTGCACCCCAGCTGCCTGAAATTTTTGGTAGTCCTCCGCAGGGTCCCCTGTGAGCTGTGACAATGATCATGTCAGGGTCACCACCTGAGATGTTGATCACCACCTATGGGGGTTTGTCCTGTAAAATCTGACTCTGCGGATGAATAAAAACACTCAAACACAGAGTACACTGAACAAATGTGCTAGGGAGGTCGTCAGCTGCTCTCAGAGTCTATTGCAGCTACCCACCCCCACCCCCGACCAGCTGTTCCTCCTCGAATTTATTCAGTATAGATTTAATAACAGAGGTTCTAAGTCAACATGTTTGTGGATAATTAACATGGTTAAGAGAGTGGTTATTCAAATGATAAAAGGTTTGGTTGGGTGGGGGGTGGCCACAGCAAACACCATTAATGGGTAATTTCCCTGATCGACCTTCCCCTAGAAGGCTATCTGGCACAAAGTTTATATGAGTAAACAAGCTAGTTAGAGTAGAGAGAAAGGAATGTGGGGTCAACAGACTTAACTGGGGAAGCTTCTATTATTCCTAATCTTTACCCTATGACCTAAAGTAAAAACCAGTGGCCTTCAGCCTGTTCCATTATTACAGGTTATGAAAACCTTTCAGTCTTCCAAAAGATTTGAGACTATATCTTATAACTTTCTTTAATATTTCCCTTAATATTTTGCCAGGCACCCTGAGTGCATTCTAACAGAGTCCCCTGTGAAGAACAGTAAGGAATGGCTGCCCTCTGTCTGCTCTGGAATCTGGGAGTACATGCAAGGGTCTTCCCACTGCCAGTCCTACTTTTATATTCCATGATCCTCCCCATGTGGGTTCCTATGCTGGATGGGGTTAGGGCCCTTCCTTATGGCCTGGACTTCCAGAGTCCCAGTGGGATGTGTATTCTGAAGGCAAACTCTCTCCCTCACATACTCTGGGGACTCACAGCCCTTCACCTGACTCAAAGTGTAGGCTACAGCTTCCTGCTTTCTTCAAAGGTTTACAGATTCCTTCAGTTTTCCTGTCCAGTTCCTGCATTACTTCTTAAATAAAAGGTTCATAATGTGAATCTCTATGCATTGTTTTCTCCTTCCAAGTGAGGGAGGTATGCTACTAATGCCTCTATTCTCCTATTGCAAAAAAACCTACCCCCTTTACTTTTTGTTGTTTCTATTTATATTTTATTGTACTATATCTGGAAAAGTGTTTCTAAGTTATTATCTTTGATCGGTTCATTTTTCGGTGTTTCTAGTTAAGATATCAGGAGTTTACACATCACAGTTACAGTGTTATAATATTCTGTGTTCTCTCTGTATTTATGTTTTCAGTGAGCTTTGTACCTTCCAATGGTATCTTCTTGCTCATTTACATCATTTTCTTTCAGATTGAATAACTCACTTTAACATTTCTTGTACAACATCTCTCCAATTCGTTTGTCTGGGGAAGTATGTATTTTTCTTTCATGTTTGAAGAATATTCCACCAGATACATTGTTCTAGGGTAAAAGTTTTCATCTTTCAGCACTTTAAATATGGCATGTCACTCTCTCCTGGCCTCTAAGGGTTCCACTAAAAAGTTTGCTGGCAGATGTATTACAGCTCCATTGTATAATATGTGTTCCTTTTCTTTCTTTCTTTTTTTTTTTCAGACAGAGTCTCCCTCTGTCAACAGGTTGGAGTACAGTGGCATGATCTCAGCTCACTGAAACCTTCACCTCCCAGGTTCAAATGATTCTCCTGCCTCAGCCTCCCGAGTAGCTGGGACTACAGGCACATGCTACTACACCCAGCTAATTTTTGTATTTCTAGTAGAGATGGGATTTCACCATGTTGGCCAGAATGATCTTGAGCTCTTGACCTCGTGATTCACCTGCTTCAGCCTTCCAAAGTGCTGGGATTACAGGCATGAGCCGTCACGCCTGTCCAATATTTGTTCCTTTTCTTTTGCTACTTTTGCAATACTTTCTCTGTCCTTGACTTTTGGGAATGATTATTAAGTATCTCCAGATAGTCTTATTCAGGTTAAATTCACTTGTTTTATAACCTTCTTGTACTTATATTTTAGTATCTTTTTCTAGGAAGTTCTTTGTTATCCCTTTGAATATACTGTCTACTCCTATCTCTGTCTCTACTACTTCTAAAGGCCAATAATCCTTAGATTTGCCCTTTGACACTATTTTCAGATCCTGTAGGTATGCTTCATTCTTTTGTATTCTTTTTTCCTTTGGCTCTTCTGAATGTACACATTTATATAATCCATCTTTAAGCTCACTAATTCTTTCTTCAATTTGATCAATTCTGCTATTATGAGTCCAAAGCATTGTTCAGTATGCCAATTGCATTTTTCCACTCCAGAATTTCTGCTTGATTCTTTTTAATTATTTCAGTCTCTTTTTTAAATTTATCTAATAGAATGCTGAATTCCTTCTGTGTTATCTTGAATTTCATTGAGTTTCCTCAAAACAGCTTTTTGAATTATCTGTCTGAAAGGTTACATATCTCTATTCCTCCAAGATTAGTCCCTGGTGCCTCTTTAGTTAATTCAATGAGGTCATGTTTTTCTAGATGATCTTGATTCCTATGGATGTTTGTCAGTGCCTGGGCATTGAATAATTAGGCATTTATTGTAGTCTTAACAGTCTGAGCTTGTTTGTACCATCCTTCTTGGGAAGGCTTTCCAGGTTTTTGAAGGGACTTGGTTATTGTGTTCTAAGTCTTTGGTAACTACAGCAATACCTGATTAGAGGGCACCCCAAACTCCATAATATTTTGCCTCTTGCAGATTCATAGAGGTACCACTTTGAGGGTCTTGGATAAGAACTAGAAGGATTATCTGGAGATAATCAGAGATTCTTATTCCCTTCCCTTACTTTGTCCCAAACAGTTTCTGTCTATATTGAGTTGCCTGTAGCTGGGGAAGGGGTGGCACAAGCACCCCTGTGGCCACCAGCACTGCTGTGTTGGGTCAGACCTGAAGCCAGCATAGCACTGGGTCTCATCCAAAGGCTGCTGCTACTACTATCTGGCTACCACCTCATTTGCTCAAGGCTCTAGGACAACAGGTGCTAAGGCCAGCAAGGCATGTGTTCTTCCCTTCAGGGAAGTGAGTTCCCCAGTCCCTGAGAAGGTCCACAGATGCTATCCAGGAGTCAGGGATTAGGGCCACAAACCTTAAAATCTAGTCAGTGCTTCATTCTACTGCTGCTAAGCTGACACCCAAACCACAAGACAAAGTCATTTTCACTCTTCCCTCCCTTTTCCACAGGCATAGGAGTCTCTTACTGTAACCATCACCACCAGAGGCCAGTCCTGGCACGAGTCATCACTATTTGAATAAAAGCCCTTGGTCCCTGAATAATCAACAATTGTAGCCAGGTAGCACATGCCATGGGCCATGGGTGAGACCTGAAGACTTGCTGGCTTCAGGTGTGACCCAGCCCATTTCCACCTGTGGTACTATGAAGAGAGACACCTTCTGCTTGAGAAAAGTAGAGGGAAGAGCAAAGAGGACTTCATCTTGTGGCTTAGGTACCAACCCTTTCATAGACTAGAATCAAATTTCATCAGGAGTAGATAATTTAGAAAAATCAAAGGCAAAATATAGAACAAATTGAAAGCTGAGTGTGGACTCATACTTTAGGAACCTACTTCTTCCTTGATGTTTCAGAGCTCTTCTGTAACACAAGATCCTCAAAAGAATTCTGGATCTAAGGTTGATTTTATGATGGATCAAATTCATCAACTATGAACAATTTGGGTTTGAACTAACACCAGAGTGGACAAACCAGAATTATTCTAATACCAGACCAGACAAAAAACAAATTAACCAACTCAATATGAAGCACCCCACCTTAGAGAATTATAGTCATCAAAAAGAAAATGGACTTTACTAGTGATTCCTTAGTTGGGCTTCTCACAGTCCAACAGCAGCTCATTGTCCTTAAGCTGTTGGAGCTTAGAAGTGACAAACAATTTAATTATCTCTTGATATAAAAATTGCCATTAAAAATTATTAGAAATAATAATAGTCTTTAGTAAGATGATTGGATCAAATAGATAAATGTCTAAGAAGTTAAATAGGAAAAATGTTCTATTTACAATAGCAAAAACTATTCTAAAATACCAAAGATTAAATATCAAAAAATGAGTACTATAAAACAGAAAATGCTAAACTTCCTTTAAATATCAATGTTTTTAATATAGGAATATTTTGTATTGTTACTTCCTTGAAAATTAATCAATATGTTAACACTATTTTAAACAAAACTCCAATAAAATTTTCTATAAGTTAACATTTTTAACATATTATGGAAGAAAAACTTGGGCAAAAGCACGCAAAAGATGGATAAACACTCATGACGAGAGAATATATATGTATGTGTTGTGTTATAAATACATATGTGCATGTATATATACATATGTGTATATACATATGTTTGTGTGCATATGTATAACTATATACACACATAATTCACAATGTTTAAAGAGTGATGCTTTGGCATAAAAGATAAAACAATGTACAAAATTTAATGCTTCCTCATCACAATAAAATGCAAATTACATATATAATTATATACAAGAATTTACTATATGATAAAAGTGGCATTTCAAGTTACTCAGAAACATGAATTATCTGATAGCTAGTCTTGGGAAAAAATAATAGTTAGGAAAACTAAAATCAGATGAATATGTCATTCTATATAATCAAATGGAAATAAATGTTGGAAAAAAAGGAAAATTTATACATTTATATAATATATCCATGACCAACAAAAGAAGGTTAAAAAGCTACCGGTCTAAAAAGTTTAAGCATTTGTTTATTAATAACACTACATTAAAATCAAAAGAAATTGAAAAAGAGGGACAATTACTTATACTATATTTAGCAGAGATAGAATCTTGTAATCTATAAAAACTTGTACAAATCAGCACAGTGGCTTACGCCTGTAATCCCAGCACTTTGGGAAGCCAAGGCGGGCCGATCAAAAGGTCAAGAGATCGAGACCATCCTGGCCAACATGGTGAAACCCTGTCTCTACTAAAAAATGCAAAAATTAGATGGGCATGGTGTCACGGACCTGTAGTGCCAGTTACTCGGGAGGCTAAGGCAGGAGAATTGCTTGAACCTGGGAGGTGGAGGTTGCAGTGAGCCAGGATTGTGCTACTGCACTCCAGCCTGGCGCCTGGTGAAAGAGTACTGTCTCACCAAAAAAAAAAAAAAAAAAAAAAAAAAAACTTGTACAAATCAATTAAAAAGGAAATAAACAACTTCAATAATAAAATGGCAAAATATAATAAATATACAATTTATTGAAGTAAAATTGCAAACGCTTAATTTTTAATTTCTAAGTAAGCATTTGTTTTTAATATGTTAAAATTTTATTATTTTACCTTTCATTAAAGAATATAAATTAATATGTCTTTTGATAAAAAAATGACAATAATATTGCAAACATTAAAACATGATAATAATATCATATTTGGAATAATATGGGAAAAAAATTGTTGTTCATAATATAATGTTTTCCAAACACTTCCAATTCTAGGAATTTACCCTAATTATGAATGTGAACCAAGTTTTAGCCACAGTGTTTATTTGTTGTTTCTGCAAGTAAAAATCTGGAAGCAATCTAAAAGTTCAAAAATAATAATACATTGATTTTTGAAAACCTACAAAATAGTTACATATAATACTTATGTAGTCATTGAAATAACATTAAAGAACTATATTTATTGATATGGGAAACTGTTAATTACAAATGTAGATACTTCAATGATATTAATACAGTATTCTCACTTAAACATGTATATTTGAAAACAAATATATAGCTGTACAAATACAAATGCATATTCTATTCCAATTCATAGTAATAATCATTTTTGTGTTATAAAATTGAGGCAACGTCTTTTGTGTATGTGGGATTTCTGGTGTTTTGAAACAGTTCTACAATGAACTCTTATTAGTTTTGCCATCAGAAATAAATTCTTTCAGTGTAGTGCAAGTAATTTCTACGTTTTCAGGCATTTCCTCAGCCTCTGTCCACAGGCTAATCTAAAAATGTGAAGGATGTTTGTATTGGCAGATTGAGATGTGAACTGTACATACAAAGGTAGGAAAAGGTGGAAATAATGTTGATCCAAATGCCTTTGTGGAAAAGTAATGAATCGTGGCATGAAACATGCCTTCAAAGTTCATTAGGTAATTATTAGCCTAAAGACGCAAAAGGTCAAAGTAGCATA
The DNA here is from genome assembly GCF_030222135.1 of Aotus nancymaae. Lineage (NCBI taxonomy): Eukaryota > Metazoa > Chordata > Mammalia > Primates > Aotidae > Aotus > Aotus nancymaae. The sequence continues at coordinate 31,781,268 of NW_026988435.1, forward strand.
ATTTTAGTGATAAAGCTTAAAAGACTCATTAAAAGAAAATGAACACAGGAAGTTCCAGAATGTACCATAAGTCCCTGGTTCTTATAACTAAAAAGGTCATCTTCTGATCGTTTTAACTCATGTTGTTCCATCCAAAATTATGAGGAAGAAAATTTTGCTCTGCTCCCAAACACAGGTAAGAAATTTATGGGGAGAAATGCCAGATGTACGTGATGGGGGAATGGAGGCAGAAACCACATTGCCATGTGTGTATCTGTGCAACAATCCTGCATGAACTGCACATGTATCTCAGAACCTAAAGTACGATTTTAAAAAATTAACATTTTCTAGTTGCATTTAGTGAAAACGTTCAATTTTCAAAATGAGTGAAACAAAATTAGAATGCATAGTAATTTGAGACCGATTAGAAAGGAGAGCTCTGTCAAAGCCAATGCTGAATTCTCTGGTTGACTGAAGAATGTCAGCACCAATAATAAAAATTCATAATAGCATTTGAGAGAGAGAGAGAGAGAGAGAGAGAAGTCCACAACGCAGAGGCTGTTTCAAGAGAAGAAATATTGACTTTCATTTGGTTTGTGTTAAGAATGTCGACAAAGAAATACACAAAAGGTGGCCATGTTTGGTGGCTCACCCTGTAATCCCAGTGAGGCAGGAGAAAAGGGTTTGGAGACAGGGAACATAAGGACTGCCTAGAAGTAAATCACATGGAGACATTTCAGCTATGACAGGAAATACTCTCTGCATTTACATAGGGAATAGGCCAAATACATGACTTTGTATTCATCCTCTTCATTTACATAGGGCATATGCCAAGTAACCAATGGAAACCTCTAAAGGGTATTTAAATCCCAAAAAAATTCTGTAACAGGGCCATTGAGGCCCTCTGCTGAGGCCTGCTCCCACACTGTGGCGTGTGCTTTCATTTTCAATAAATCTCTGTTTTTGTTGCTTCATTCTTTCTTTGCTTTGTTTGTGCATTTTGGCCAGTTCTTTGTTCAAGACATCAAGAACCTGCACACCCTCCAACGGTAACACCAGCACTTTGGGAGGCCGAGGCAGGCACATTACTTGAAGCCAGAAGTGGAGGTTTAAGACCAGCCTAGCCAACATAGTGAAACCCCATTTCTACCAAAAATACAAACACTTAGCCAGGTGTGATGGCACACACCTGTAGTCCCGGCTACTCGGGAAGCTGAGGCAGAAGAATCGCTTGAACTCAGGAGGCAGAGGTTGCAGTGAGCCAAGATCTCACCACTGCACTCGAGCCTGGGTGAAAGAGCAAGACTCTGTCTCAAAAAAGAAAAAGACACACAAAAGGAACCTGGAAATTAAAATTTACAGGAGCTATTCGAGCAGGTAAGAACAAGTTGGACATCATCCACAGCAACCTGATCACAGAAGCAATGCCCTAAGCGTCTGCAGATTCACGAAAAGTAATAGATCACAGATAGAGAAGGGATAGCAGCAGAATTCTGGGAACTTGTTCAGACAGAAGCAGGGTGAAAGAATTTTAGGGAACAGAATTTGAAAGAGGAAAAAAGTAAACACAAAATGAGAAAAAATATTTTGGAAAAGCAATACGTACGCCTAAAAGAGATACAGCACAAGTCTGCAGAAGAGCCGATCAAGAGAGCTGTATCAGTCCCTGGCAAACATCTGAAACCACATACAAAAAGTAGCAGAGAAATATATTTTTAAATTGAGACATTATCCAACACTAGATCTTGAGTGAAGAGCAGTAAAATATTATGGAGTTTGCTTTATGTTTTAGAAAAAGTGTAGACTGGCCGGGCGTGGTGGCTCACCTTTGTAATCCCAGCACTTTAGGAGGCCGAGGTGGGCAGATCACGAGGTCAAGAGATCAAGACCATCCTGGCCAACATGGTGAAATCCCGTCTCTATGTCTCTACTAAAAATACAAACAAAAAATTAGCTGAGCGTATTGGTGCCCACCTGTAGTCCTAGCTACTCAGGAGGCTGAGGCAGGAGAATTGCTTGAACCCGGGAGGCAGAGGTTGCAGTGAGCTGAGATTGTGCCACTGCACTCCATCCTGGATGACAGAGCAAGACTTCACCTCAAAAAAAAAGAAAAGAAAAGAAAAAAAGCATAGAGTTTGGAAGTAAATATACCTGTGTTTGAATACTGACTTGGAACACTTTGGATCTTGCCTCACGGTTCTCTCTGTGTAAATTAGGGAGGACTATACTTAGTTCACACCATTATTTTGAAAAGTTCAATGAATACAGCACATAAAATTCAAAGCATGCTGCAGGACACATAGCTGTCATTTAATAAATGTTACTTCCCTTCAAGCATATAGGTGGTATTATTAACTATAAAAACAGATAAGAAACTGTTTATAACATACAGTGCTTGTTCCATTCATCTGATAGTTACTGAGCCTCTACTATGTGGCAAGGTATGGTTGAATTGCAAGGCAAATGATCCTACACAATCTTCTGGCCAGGAAAAGCAAATAATAAAAAAAAAGATAAATACAGATATCATATAAAGATGAGTGCAATTTAGAAAAACAAAAACAGCATTGTTTTATGGAGAGTATCTGGGTGGCTAGCTTAGGTTAGTTGTCAAAATGCTTCATCAAAGAGGTAGGAAGAAGGAATCGGGCAGCCATGTGAAGATTAAGATGAGGGCTATTCCAGGAAAGGTCAACAGTCAGAGTGAGGGACTTAGGAACAGTATGACACAACTGGCACATCCAGGGAACCCAGGGAATATTTAGTCCAGCTAAATGTTTTCAGTGGATGAGGGGAAGAGTGGTACCAGAGAAGTCAGAGTGGCCAGATCACATAGGCACAGTAAGCCAGACAAGGTAGCATGGGTGTTAGTCCACATGACACTGGGCAGCATTGGAGTGCTGTAAGAAGGCCACTAAAATAATCTGATTTGTATTTTTCAAAGATCCCTCTGACTACTGGGTGAAGAATAGACTGTTAAGGCCTAAAAGCCAAAGGAGGAGACACATCAGGAGGTCATTGTGTTCATGTTTAGAGGAGAAACCCTCTGCTACTTAAGCAGAAGAAGTAGAGCTGCAGAGGAGTAGGGGTAGACACATCTTTGGGGTATGCTTACCAGAACCTGCCACCAGGTTAGGTGTGTGGGAAAGAGAAGTATAAAGGGTAACACTTGGATGGTTGTTGGGTACAAGTGAGTGTGTGGGTGCCAATTAAAAAGATGAGAAAACAGAAAGTCTGGGGGCAAAGAGGAGAGGATAGATGGGTGGAGAGAAGATGCTAGGTAGGCAGTTGGATGAATACACCTTGAAAAGTTTGGAGGAGATTCAGAAACAGCAATTTAGAAGAAATTTCAAACCATAGGATGGAATGAGAACTCTGAGGAAGAGTGTACAAAACTGGGAGAGAAGAAATCCCAGCATTCCCCCCGGGGCATGTCAACCTTTCAAGATCACACAAAAAAGGAATTGGGAAGCTGTGAAAGAGGAGACAAGTGAAGGAGAAGGAAACTCGGAAAAGTGTAGAATCAGGCAAGCCAGGAGAGGATGTTTCAAGAAAGGGGCCATTCTGTTCAGTGCTGAGATAATAAAGTATCTATAATAATTTAAAAGGTGATTCCATTGAATTTGAAAGCACAGAAGTTATGGATGACCTTGACAAGAATAATCTTTGTGAAAGGATGAGAAGTGGAGCCAAGGTAAGATTTTGTATCCTTTTCATATGCAGTAACAGAGTCTAGGCGTGTCCCCCATATTAAATGTCAGCAAAAGGGTAACTTAAAATACTGTATTTCTTTTCTTTGCTTTCCTTTTTTTTTTTTTTTTTGAGATGGAGTCTCATTCTTGTCACCCAAGCTGAAGGGCAGTGGCACAATCTTAGCTCAGTGCAACCTCTGCCTCCCAGGTTCAAACGATTCTCCTGCCTCAGCCTCCTGAGTAGCTGGGATTACAGGCACCTGACACCATGCCCAGCTAATCTTTGTATTTTTAGTAGAGACAGGGTTTCGCCATGTTGGACAGGCTGCTCTCAAACTCCTGACCTCAGGTGATCTGCCCTCCTCAGCCTCCCAAAGTGCTGGGATTACAGGCATAAGCCACTGAGCCCAGCCTATTTATTTTCTTTATACAATTACATATAAATATTTTTCATGCATAATTTTGCTTAATCAAAAATATGTGACTATGTTTATATTCTACTTTAAATGTTTTACTTTTCCTTACTTTTTCTACCTTTCATTCAACATCAGCTGTCCTCTGCCACAAGGTAATCCGCATTGCTATGCAGTGGTGATCCTCAATCTCTTTCCTGTGCCTAGTCTTATTTATGTACATAAATGCATACCTATATACAGACATGTAGGGTTTGGATTTTTGTTCATACATTATTTTATCTAAATGGAATCATACCATACTTTCTGAATCTTGCTTTTCACTCACCTATATCTCACAGAAACCCTGAGTCAACTGGTATTGCTTAAATCCACTCTTTTGAAATGGTTGGGTAATATTCTAGATGTGAGTTTGCTGTAATTAAACATTCCTCTATAGACTAGCATTTACTTTGTTTTCAATCAAACACATGATGATTAATGGTGCCAAGATACATCAAAACTTTATTAGTATTATAATTCCTTTTATTTGAATGTGTTTCTTCCACACTTTTTATTTTAAAAAATCCCCGTGAACATTTACACAGAAATCTGTTACATCTCTCTAATTCTTTTCTTAGGATAGGTGCTTAGATATAAAGGTAAATGGCTTGGGTATAAAAAACATTTTTAAAAATCTTAACAAATGGTGCTAAATATCTTTCTAGAAATGTAGAAATTTGTATTCTTACAGAAGATGAGAGTGTTAAGGTCCCTGCTCCATGCCATCAGAACTCATCTGAGCATTATCTGAAGCAATTACACCGTCACTCGGGGAAGATGCCTCATAAACCCAAGAGAGGCCTGACTGAAGTGCCAAGGCTGATCTGGACAAAGCAGTCAGGAACACACTGGCTAGAATTCTTCTGACCTCTTCTTTTGTTGCCATAGTTACCTTTATCTATACATGTCCAAAGATGTAACCAAGGCATTGTTGTCATAGTTCATTGGATGGCAACAAACTGTGGTTGAATAAATTAGTGTCCCAATTAAGAGTCTTTCCTAGTTTTCAGCACTTTTCCAATCTGTAACCTGCATTTCCTTTCAAAACACTGCCAGAGTGAAATAACGTGAACTTCGCTTAGAAATGAGAATCCTTGGTGTCAATTTAAAATCTTGACACTCAAGGGAATGAAAATTGTGATATATACTAATAATTCGTGCGGTTTTGCTAAAAAAGCATCTGATTCCTAGCCCTGCACCTATCCCAACCAAAATATAACTGTCTATGATTAAAGTTCTTCCTCAATCAGAATGCAGCTTTCAGCTGATAAATCTCCTTTTGGGACAACCTTCTAGAAGAACTCTGTAGAAAAGTTTGTGTTGGAGAGTTTTGCATGGAGTTAACTATCAGACATTAAGAACACAGTACAAACTCTGTTGATGCAGGCACTTTTGAATTTCTGATAATTTTTCAGTCTTTCTCCTCAAATTTAGGAGATCTGGAAGGTTTTCTTTCTTTTGGAAAATACTATTGCACTTAAAAGAAACAGAACACATTTGCATATGTAACACAATTCCTTATTTGAATCAGATATATTTAATAATCACAATCTAATTTTAGATAGCTTCTGTTTTCCAGAAAATGCAAGTTAGTGATCATTAGAGCAATTAGTGCAAGATTAGCTTTAGAATATTGCATTTGGGTAGACCAGATGTAAAATCATTAGGGAATAAGCATAACCACGCTTTATAGAAGCCCACTATTCAGACATTAGATGAGTTTTAGATCCGATGACATAATGGCAGGCCTCATTTAAAAAGACTAATAACTTAGTGAAAACCATGTGTATTTCTACAACACTATTTACATTTTACTAATTTAATCTCCCCTATTAACCGAGGGTGCTGACATTTTAGCCAGTGTGAGCACAAGAAGCAGGTGACTCATGTATGATCTAAATGCACCACATCAAGATGACTAGTTGAGTTGTATTCAGAAGGGCTGAAATAACGTGTTACCAAAACACCATAGTCATATAAACACATGCAGCATGGCAGATACCTGAAAAAGTGTTTTTTTGGATAAATAAGAGAAAGTGTTAATATTTTACAGTTTATAAGTTGCTTTCATTCCCATTTCTTGAGCACCTGTCTTTACTAGGCAATGAAATAGTTTTTGAGATGCCAAGATAAGATAGTCTTTGTTTTTAGAAGCTAACTTAATTCTAAACCCTGTAACCCAGGAATAGTGAGCATTATTATGCTATTTGTACAAGGGCTGAAAGCAGTTAAATAAGATCAAATAAATTGTTCTAGTCACAGAGTGCTAAGTGGGAACATTAGGACCAATATTCAGGCTTTGCAACTCGTCCAGTGTGCTTTATACTGTCTTTTTCTAACCATATTCCAAATTAGTTTCTTTTTATGACGTCAACTCCAACTGACTTAATTGCAACCCTGGACACAACTTTTCCAAGTGCTCTTTCCATACTCTTTGGTGTGATTTGTTTATTCATAAATTTGTGTATATGTGTGTATTTGTGTATCTATGTGTGTTAGGGTGTGTGTGTGTGTGTGTGTGTGTGTGTTTGCTGTGTGTGGGTACATAGCTAAGAATCTGATTCTACATGATGCTAATACAATTGTTAGGAAGATAAAAAATCCTACCAGCTATGTGTTTGGTCTATTTGAGGACAAATAAGACTGACTATATTTTGCACTAATTTGCACATTATTTGGCAAATCTCTCTTTTAAGTGTTCTAGCTGCAATTTGGAGGCACTGTATCATAACAATTAAGAGGATGATATTTAAAACAAGAACATACGTGGGGTGGAATCCTCCTTATCTCTCTCACTACTTATTCTTTTTCATTTTTTTCTCCTGTAAAATGGAGATAATGAGAACAACCTCACAAAGTTGTTATAAGAATTAGATGATTCTTGTAACAGAGAATCAGAGCCTGGTTTATAACCAGCACTCAATAAACAGTAAATTTTATAATTGTAAGAGTGAGATATCTTTGAATTTAATCACAGTAAATCAGTACAGTGCTTTATAATCTGGCTACATTTTTGTCCCCTAACTCACTTTAGTCACTATTTCTAGTGAAATACTTTTTAGTTGTTTCATAAATTAAATCCATTATCAAAATCATAAAAATGATAATATCATCAGTGATCATATTTAAAAAGAAGACATTGAAAGATCCAAATGCATTCAATGCCACAGTTATTTACATTTTGGTATATTGAGAGAATATGATGAATAATTTTTTAATGCTACAGACACACTTTACATCTGCCATTGCTTTTGGCACAACTGTTATTTGCTCAATAAACATATGGCAAACAAGATGATATAGGATGATTTATTTAAAGTGTGTTGTAAACATGCCAGATGGCATATTTAAAAAAGCAAACTATCCCCATGATCCAATTAGTACATAAACAAGATTGACGTCTACCATAAAACTCAAATTTGTCCTTTTGTAATGTTGAGTAGCGTTCAAAATAAGTAGAAGTTTATTAGAATGTCCAAAATATGTATAAAAATAACTGCATGAAATTTTCAGTTTTGCAGTATAAATTCTGGGGATCTAATGTACAGCATGGTTACTACAGCTAATTATACTGTATTACATATTTGAAATTTGCTAAGAGAATGGATGTTCTCACCACAAAAATGTAACTGTATGAAGTGATATGTTAATAAGCTTAATTGTGATAATTATTTCACAATCTATATATAAAAATGTTTTGCCTTAAATATATAAATTTTTTATTTGTTAATTATACCACAATAAAGCTGAGAGAAATTCTAACCAAAACAAAAAAATTATAAATAATAACTGTATATTGACTGAGAGTTTAGATCATTCTTGAAAATCATCACAGGTTTTCAAACCCAGAGCAAAAGAGAAATTCAACGCTAGCTGAAAAGCAAGTTGATATTCCACAGGCAGGAATTCTTACTTAAAATGTAAAATATAACTAGTACTCTGTTTTTCAAGAAGATCAAGCCCACTTGCACTGAAGTTGTGACCCCATGTCACACACAGAGACATAGAAAGAACCAGCAAAAACCATGGAAGATGAAAAATGATATTCGATTGATTTTCTATTAAGTAACTTACATCGTCTGTCTTGTAGATAGTCACAAAATATGATATGTAAAATGAAATAAATTAATGTTTTTATTTTGAGAGCATTGTCAAAGAATAAGATGCCATTCCCTGAAATTGAATGATTTTGACACTTACCATTCCAAGGCCAAGTGTTATTATTTCCTAGCTTTTCTGATGGAAGTTTTAACAACTTAATTCAATGTTTCTATGAACAGTGTTTAGTGAACATGAGTTATCCTTTTATTGATGATTTGACAATGTTGCTATAAAAATTAACTTGTAGTTTTTCTTTATATTAAATCAGCCCTTCTCCTATTTGATATTCAGCTCTTTCTTCTGGTTTTTTCTTATGGAAATGATTTCTCTGGAAACCTCTTTCCATTTTAACTTTTCTGTTTCTTATCTGCTATTGATCAAAAAAATAAAACTAAGACTCTGATAATTGTGAGTTAGGTAAAAGTAGATATACATTAATAACATGCCAATAATTTTTTCATAAAATAAGACAAACAGTTTGATCACATGAGAAATTGTGCAATTTATTAAGATGTGGAAGACTGAAGAGAAGCAAATTTGGAGAGGAAAACAACTAATTACTACTTGTTACTGTATACTTTTGCCCATTCAATGGCCAAGTGGAGAAACTGACTAGGATGTTGAATAAATCAATCTTGGATTTCACTGTTGAGATGTAGTCTGGAGATATAGTTGGAGGCATTATGAGAATATTGATTGTCTATAAAGCAATGGGACTAGGTAAGATTATTAGGGAGTGATGGTAGATACGGGGGGAAATGTAGATTACTGAGGCTTGGACCACTCCAACATTGAGCAATCAGGAAAAGGAATGGAAATCACAAATGAAACTGAAAGAACAACCATTGAGATAGAACGACCAAGGGGATGGGCTTTAAAAGCTAAGTGAAGGAAATGTTTCAAAAAAAGTGAGTTTTTGATCAACTGTAGAGTAAGATCAAGATTGAAAATTGACTATTGGATTTGACAACATGGAGGTCATAAGGCCTTGCTCAGGACAATTTGGGTAGAAGTTTTGAGAAAAAAACAAACTAACTAACTAATATAGGCCTAAGGGAAAGGGAAAAAAAGAAACAAAGTTGGTGAGGACATAGAACCCCTGTCAAGACTTTTTTTCAAAATAAATAAATAAATAAAAAGCTGAGATATGTATCCAATAACTAGACAGAAAAGTAGAATCAAGGAAGGACTATTTTTTTAAGCATGGGAGATTCCAGAATGTTTGTATATTGAAGAAAATGCCCAGAAGAGGGGAAATATTGATGATACAGGAAAAAGAAAATATTATTTTATACAAGGAGTAAAGAAATAATGATGTAGAGGATGATGTCAAAGTTTCTGGCTTTGTACCTTAATGAATTGTGAATATCTTTACCAAACCAGGGAGTCATGGAAGAATACAAGTTTATAAGAAATATCATTAGTTCATTTTGTAACATATGTTAAGTTGCAGGACTTTTGAGTTATCTGAAAGATACAAGTAGGCATTATGGATCCTAGAAGAGAGATTAGATCTAAAGAAATAAACTATAAGCCAACTGGAAATGGTAATAACTTAAACCAAGGGTGAAGGCAAGATCTCCAAGGTCCTCTTAATTTTTTGTAGTTAAAGGATCTCCTATATCCATGAACTTATCCCCTTATTTGGGAAACAAAAGAACCATATTTTAAGGACCTGTTTTATATGTTTTATATGGGATATTACCATGGTGATGAATGTTTTAAATACTGTGAGTCTGTAATATCAATGTTATTTTATAGATGAATAAATAGAAATTTAGAAAAATTTGTCTAGGGACATGCACAGTTCAAAATGGTAGAGTTGGATCAGCTACAGAAGTTGGGATTTTTTATGATCGCCTCTGACCATTATAGTTACTACTTAATAAGTTTTCTGATTTTCTATCACGTTCTCCTCCATTCCTATAGTTCTCAAGCTTTTTTGTGGATAAGAATGACTTCCAGAGCATTGACCTCCCCAGATAAACCAATAGCGTACACAGTCTGCACATTTAATAAGCATCCCCAAGTGATTTTAATGCAGGTAGGCTGTGGATAACCATGTAAAAGGTTTGCTTTATTGTAGTCTTTTTTATTTTAGTTTAGTTTAGTTTAGTTATGAGATGGAGTCTCGCTCTGTCACCTAGGCTGGAGTGCAGTGGCGCGATCTCAGCTCACTACGACCTCTGCCTCCCAGGTTCAAGCAATTCTCTGCCTCAGCCTCCCAAGTAGCTGGGATTACAAGTGCCCAGCACCATGCCTGGCTAATTTTTGTTGTTTTAGTAGAGATGATGTTTCACCATCTTGGCCAGGCTGGTCTTGTACTCCTGACCTTGTGATCCACCCACCTCGACCTCCCAAAGTTCTGGGATTACAGGCATGTGCCACCATGCCCAGCCTACTATAGTCTTTGTGTGGCATCACATTAATCCTCTAAAAGAAAAACTAACTCATGGTGCTTGCTTGATTAATAATTGGTAAGTAGTTAGAGTCTGCTATGACATGTCCTAGACCTACTTTTTGAGCCAGACTCTCAAAGTCAATCTTACTATTTTTGTCTTCCTAAATAATACCTTTACCATCCACATCAATTTGAAGCTGCCCTTCCACACTCTTAGACACCCTCTTCCAGATTCCTTACTAAATAAAATCCTAACTATTTTTAAAGGCATAATTTTAAAAATCCATGTTTACTCTAGTTAGAAATAGGGCTTCTCATTTATCTAGTTGCATATAGTATATATTATCTTGAGTTATCATATCTTGAGCTACATTTTATGTGAGTATACATTTATTATCACACAACAACGTGCTACCTTTGTGTTTCTTTGCATTTTCCACAGCAGTTTCCATAGCATAAGTCCACATCAGAGATGGGCCATAGGTGTTTGCTAAATTAATAAATAAGGTGAACCATTAAGACATATAAAGGCCTTACTTCCTCTGGGGAATTGAAGAGGCAAACTGAATATTGAAAAGGAGCTTAAAAAAATGTCATCTACTTCACCGTAAGATATCACACAGCACTCAACCATATAGACACAAATGTATTGGGGAAAAAAATGCCTGTCTGCTCCAAACTAAAATCAAAGTCATAACGAAATTTTCTTATAAATTTTCTTCCAAGCTTTACTGTTGCAAGTAAACGATTAATTCAAGTAAAATACTAGAGATGGTATCCTCCAAATCTCTCTTATTACAATCCCATTCAAGACCAAGAGGTATAAACTTAATCAGAAAAAGATGTGGGTATGCAATAAGTTACTGCTGCTCATACCCTATTCTGCTACCAAATACTAGATGTTATTCATTCTATTAATACATATGTGTAGTTGTGTACACATTAACCATCTTCCCTTCATCACCCTCTCCCTGCTACCATCCGCAGCCCTTAGTAACCATTATTCTGTTCTCTATCTCCATTAGTTCAATTTCTTTTTAGCTCCAAGAAATGATAAATGCTTAAGATGATAGATACCTCAGTTACCCTATTCTGATCATTACACATTGTAGGTCTGTATCAAAACATCACTTATACTTCATAAATATAGACAACTATTATGTACCCATAGCAATTAAAAATATATTTTAAAATTACAGGAAGAAAAAACAGTATAGCAGAACTATAATAGCCAGATGTATCAATGACCAAGAATAAAACATCTGAAAACAAACAAAATAGAAATGTGGGACTAGCGAAGACAAAACCAATAACTGAAAATCAAAATAGAAACACACAGCTGGCAAATTAGCTTTGCAGAAGAGTTTAATTTTTCCTATTTCCTTGGCAACTGAAGAAGGTTGTGATGTTAACTGCTTAGACATCTGCATCCTCAGAACAATCTCCTCCTTTAGAAACTAGAATAAATACTGAAATAATAATATGAGCCAGAATATACTACTCCTTAACAAAACCAAGTGAAAGTAATAAAATCAAGCTTTTAACATGTGAAGTATCTTGGGTTTAATGCCTGAGAGGGATTAATTCTTTTTGTTTTCCTTGTTTTCTTTAGAGAAAAGTGAAAGTCCATGTTAATGGCAGGAATTTCCTGAGGTTGCTACATTCTAGGTGTTCTGGGCCCTCAAGCTAATCATTATAAACTATCCCTACACTCTTAGGAGATCTTTATTGTTATCCTTTTTGGGTTGAACTTGGCACTTGATTAAGGACACAGTTTGCTGGTAGCCTGTAGAACATTGGCATGAATACCAAGAAACAGCCAAAGGCAAGCCAGATTTCAATCACAAAAGACTCCTATTTCACACATTAGAATAAATTTAAACTGACAAATGACAAAAGTCAATGACGTAAAGTCAAAACTAAAAATCCAAAGGATTTGTTATACAATTCAACATTAAGTAATTCTAGAAATTTCAATTTTTTTTAGTTTTTTTGTGTATGTTGAGTCTCCAAAAATTGATGGTTGTATCTTAGTAGTCACAGTACTCAATCTGCCATCTTGCCAGTATGTGCTTGATCTTAAAAGTTCAGGGTTTTCTTCCCCAAATGTCAAGCTTTGTTGTGAAAATGTCAGAATTATTCATACTTAGTTGGGTATATAGGTACAGGTACATGAAGCCACATATAAGAATCCCCCAATTATTTACTGAATTTCATTTTTTGTTGTTATATGTGATATAGGACAAAACTTATGTGAAAGAAAAGGTAAACATTAATAGAATAAAGTATCTTTAAGGGCATAATGCTATAGCTGTTTTTTAAAAAGCAGCTCCATCTCCTCTCCTTTTCTGCCTTCCCTCACTTTGCCTCACTTCTCCCTTGCTTCTCCCCTCCATTCCTCTCCTCTCAGATACGAAGAAATGCAGTTGAGTGGTGATGGGTAATTGCAAGTGGTTCAATGAACTATAGGCCCTTGGAAGCTCAAAGTTAACAAAAGGAAGTTAATAATGCTGGAAAAGTGTCCTGGGGTGAAAATGTATTTTTCCACTTACAGATAGTAAAAGTAAATAACTAGTATGTATTCATCTGCGAAATCTTTGACATCTAAAAAAATCCTCATCCTCTAGATAGGCAACTTTGGAGGAGATGAAAAGGTTGTGGCAAATTAGACACTCAGATTCCTATTCATACAGCATGTCAGCTTAGCTTCCTCTTTTGCTTACTCTTTAATAAATTCCATACAGAAGACTATTTATAAAAAATCATAATAAATAATTCAGGAATTATAAATGCCAAATAATATATCAAAATAATTGAGGTCAACAGGCATGAGGTTTGCACTCATTCCCTAAGGCTGCTGTAACAAATTACTACAAACTTGGTGGTTTAAAATGAGGAATTTATTCACTCACAGCTCTGGAGGCCAGAAGTCAAAATCAAGGCGTCAGCAGGGCTGCATTTCCTCTGGAGACTCTAGGGAAGTATCCTCCTTTGTCTCCTCCAGCTTCTTGGGGCTGTCTACATTCCTTGGCTTGTGGCCACAAACTCTTTGCTCGGTCCTCAAATTGCCCTCTTTATGTGCCTCTATACTCCTCAATGGGCTACTTGGGAGGCCATTTGTTACTGGATTTAGGACACAATGGGATAAGTCGAGGTTTTCCCCATCTCAAGATCCTTAATTTAATTTCATCTCCATAGACTCCTTTTCCCAAAAGGCAACATTTATAGGTTCCAGGCATTGGAACATGAATAAATATTTTTGGAGGCCATCATTTAACCCACTACAGAGTTTGCATTTCAATCAAAAAGTTCTAAGTTTTTTCTTTCTTTTTTTTGAGACAGTTCACTGTCGCCCAGGCTGCAGTGCAGTGGGATGATCTCAGTTCACTGCAACCTCCTCCTTCCCAGTTCAAGTGATTCTTGTGCCTCAGGCTCCCAAGTACCTGGGATTACAGGCGTGCACCACCATGCCTGGCTAATATTTTTTTGTATTATTAGTAGAGATTGGTTTCACCGTGTTGGCCATGCCAGTCTTAAACTCTTAACCTCAAGTAATGCACCTGCAATCAGCCTCCCAAAGTGCTGGGATTACAGGCATAAGCCACTATGCCTGGTCTCAAAAGATCATTTCATTATAAAGGGTCTTGGATTGGATATAAATAAATTTTCAGCTATTATGTAATACATTCTTCAAATGAGATAATAAAGCTACTAATCCAATTATTATCTATTATTAGAACTATGCTGGAATTATACAATGACATTGCTGGAAGTACAAGGGATGTTGTATAATATATGTTTCGAAAAGAACATATAAGAAGTGTTACCAAAATAACAAAACATCTTCCTCTAAAGAATTGCCAGGCATGAATCCTGCAAACTCCAGCTAAATGACGCTTAATAACAGCAATAGTAAATTGAGTATGCCATGCACCAAACTAAGTGTTTCACGCGTTTTTTGTTTAAGCCTTGTTTAATCCTCAGGATGACTTACAAGATAGCATAACAGACTTCTCTGAATGCTGATTCTTCCTTGCCATAATGTCTCTTTCTTCCTTTCTTAAAAAAAAAAAAAAAAAAAAAAAAATCTTATTTTCTGGTGCCTGGTATCTTACAAAAATCTGGGACTTCATTAAGTCAGTTATAATCATCCCAACCTCTTTGCTGGTGAGTGGATCAGGAATAGACATGGAACACAATGGTCACCAATGATACATGAGGGAGGCTACTGAGGGGATTTCTAGTATAAAGTTTCCTCACACATTGTATTAGTTTGTTAGAGCTGCCATCACAAACTACCACAGACTGGTGGCTTAAACAGCAGAAATTTATTTTCTCATAGTTCTGGAGGCTAGAAGTCCAAGATCAAGGTGTTGGCAGGGTTGATTTCTTCTAAGGCCTTTCTCTTTAGTCTTTTCTCTTTGTCTATCTCTCCACTTCTTTGAAGAACACCAGCCATATTGGATTAGAACCCACCCCAGTGACCTTATTTAACTGTAGTTATCTGTTTAAAGGCAGTATCCCCAAATTAAATCACATTCTGAGGTACAAGGGTTAGGACTAATGAATTTGGAGGCAACATGATTCAGCCTATAACACATTTTTTTAAAAAAAGAAACACTGAAAAAAAATCTTCACTTCATTGTTTAAACATTGTTACTGCTGGGTGTGATATCTAGTAGGCAATGACTCTGTAAATGAAAGAACAGTGGACAGAATCTAGAATATTTCTGACATCATTAGACTGTGGCATCCCTGACTTAGGACTTCCTATTATGAATGATAATTACCGTTCTTGGTCTTAAGCAGTTGAGGTCTTCTGCTACAGTATCTAATTTGTGTAAGTAAATACTTTTATTTTCATTGTCATTTCACAAATACAGAAGCCTTGTCAGGAAAGCTGGAATTCTAATCCAGGGATCTAATTCCTGCATGAATGAACTTTAATAGTAGGTCTGTGGCATCATAAGTTTCTCTCCAACACTTAGTCTTTCATTTCAGTTTTATAAAAGCCTCATAGAAAAATTTAAAAGCACAAACCTTAGAATATTACTCGCTGGATATTCTAGAAATATAGAAGCAAGGAACTGTCTAAAGAAATAAAAGTAAACCATGAAGGTTTTTTGATGAACAAGAAACTGTCTCTACTAAGATAAGCTTAAAAAATAATAAAGACGCCTACAATATAAATACACAAAAGTCACTGGATAAAGAAAATGTTATATATATACACTGTGGAGTACTCTACAGACATCAGAAAGAATGAAATTATGTCTTTTAAGGGAACATGGATGGAGCCGGAGGCCGTTATCCTTGGCAACTAACCAGAAACAGAAAACCAAAATACCTCATGATAGGGTTTGGCTCTGTGTCCTCACACAAATCTCATCTTGTAGCTCCTGTAATTCCCACATGTTGTGGGAGACATCCAGTGGGAGAAAACTGAGTCATGTGAGTGGCTATTTCCTTGCTGTTCTCATGACAGTGAACGGGTCTCACGAGATCTCATGGTTTTAAGAGTGAGAGTCTCCCTACACAAGCTCTCTTTTTGCCTGCTGCCATCCATGTAGAATGTGATTTGCTCCTCCTTGATTGTGAGGCCTCCCCAGCCAAGTGGAATTGTAAGTCCAATTAAACCTCTTTCTTTTGTAAATTGCCCAGTCTCTGGTATGTTTTTATCAGCAGCGTGAAAACACACTAATACACTGCATGTTCCCACTTAGAAGTAGAAGCTAAATGATGAGAACTCATGGATACAAAGACAGGAACAACAGACACTCAGCCCTACTTGACGGTGGAGGGTGGGAGGAAGGAGAGGAGCAGAAAAAATAGATATTGGGTACTAGGCTTAGTACCTGGGTGATGAAATGATCTGTACAATGAACTCCCTCATGACATGAGTTTACCTATATAACAAACCTGCACATGCACCCCCAAACCTAAAATAAAAGTTAAAATTCACAAAACCAGTTAAAATGAAATTATTGTAAACAACCTAATACACAGATTGTGATCTTTCGACCAGTCTCTGTAGACAGTTTGAGCCCAGTCCTTAATTCTGTTTGAAGAATTACAAATTTACCTTTAGCTATGGATTTCATTGTTCAATTGGTTTTAATTACATGGTTTTCCATTACTCACCATTTTCCTTACTTCAAATTAAGCCTCTCTTTTACCTCTTCCCTTAAGAGGAAATGAGAGCTTGTCTTTTCTCAAATCTTCCTTTACATATTTGTATCACATGGCTTTTGTTTGCCTTTCTTGAATAAACCCACTGATCTTTCATGCCTACAAATGTCTCATCATCCCAGCATAAATTATTCCAATGTTTCATGTATTTACTTGTTTTAAATTTAAAAAAATATCCCGCCTTTCTTCTTCTGAGATGGAATAATAGAAACATAGACAGCCTACTTCTTGTGCTTCAAAGAACACATTACTAATAATTTGGGCCACTATTTTGTTCCTTTCTAATGTTTTTACCGTGTGTGGAATATCCTTCAGGTTAATTCCTCAGTTTTACGCAGAACCGGAATGCCTGGCAGTGTGAGGTCAGTGTTTTCACCAATTCCCAACCAGCATCAGAAAGGACAGCACCTAACCCAGCTGTGACTGATAAATAACTCCTGGCTTAGCAGAAACTGTGAGGTTGTATACCACAGTTAAGCAATGTGATAAAGGAACCAGCTCTAGTGGAGAGACTGAGCTCCAGATGATTCACTGAGGTCAGAGTCTCTCTGCCTTACTTTCTAGTGATGCATTTTTTGCTCTATTTTCTAATTTACTTTGATCCTATTTGGCACTGGGGGGTACATTTTTCTTCAGTGACTTTTACTTTGCAGCTGATTATGGCATAAGTCCTGCTGTAGATGGCTTTTTTGGCCCCAATTTATGGCCTCCCTTTGCCATGTGATTTTGCAGCTCTTCCCATCAAGACGTGGACTCTATCCTCCCAGTCTTTAATATAGAGCTGACTTTTTACCTTGCATTAGCCTTTAGCATGTGGCGAAGGTGGCAGCTAACCACTTCTGAAAGAAGGCCTCAAAAGTCCTTGCACATTTTCACTGCCTCAGAACGCCACCTTTGCTGGGAGAACAAGCCTTAGATGGCCTTCTGGAAGATGAGAGACTGCATGGAACAGAGACCAATGATCTCAGCTAAAGACAACTTCAACCAGCTCCCAGCTGACCCACCAACTGACCATAGATGCAAGAGTGAGCTTAACCAAGAAGTTGGCCCAGCAGAACCACCAACCCAGTTGTAAGTTCATGGACAAAAATAAATTTTCATTGCTACATACCACTGTAAGGAAATGGCTGCGCTTTACTCAGGAGTAGGCTGAGGCAGCTGCCTGGCGCAGCATGACTCAGCAGGTTTGGAATGCAGGCACGTAACTCCACATCTAATGTACCCATGCCATGTGAGACATATTATGTAACCACAGCACATGAGGTGCATTAGGTGGTCACTCATCTGAGCTCGTGCTTGACTCCAAGCCACTATTGTCTGTAAAGGCATAATTACCCTACTAAGGCTATGCGGTTTGTACCTGTGGCTGACATCCAGGCTCACTCACTCCTAGAGAGAGAGTAAAAGCCATGTCAAAACTGTGTACAATTCCACAAGCATTTTTCCAGCTACCCGCCATTGGTCTACCCACTCCCAACAGTCCTCAGTTTGGGCTGGAACCTAATACTTGGCATAAAAATTGGCTTCACAAACAGGATCCTGAAGTGGGTGAGACTTTGGTCCCCACTGATTCTGGGTTGGCCCTCTGGCCACATGTGTTGTGGTACCAGGCTACAGCTGTGCAGCGAGGATGGGTTCCAGTGAGACCTGGGCAGTGGTAGGTGGGTCCGTTGAGAGTATAGAGAAGACACTGAAGCCGCTGGAAGCACAGACCACTGAGAAGGAAGGAGCCTTTGCAGAAGAATTGGATGGGTGTTTTTGACTGTGCTAGGAGTACACACCCAGTTTCTGAGGGATGCCATAGAGGTAAGGGCCTTCCAGGCATTGACAAGGCACCTGGAAGCCTGGCTACACAGCTCAGAAAAAGAATTAGAAGCTGCCATGAATGGGGTACTCCAGGCGCCCCCTGGAAGCCAGGCTACAGAGCTTGAAAAAGGATTAAATGAAGACCTGGAGGCCATCGGTGGGACTGTCTGTGCAGTAACAAAGGGGAAGATTCCCCACTCTCAGGTTCCCCCCCGTCCACCCACAGGAGAAAAGGAAACCCGAACGAGTAACACACTCAAAGATGTGGACAGATCTGATTTTGGCTGGGGCTGACAGAAAGAAAATTGATCAGCAACCCAATGAAGTACTCTTAACTTTGTGGAGACAGGTGCCTCTGGAGCAGCAATTCCAGAAAACGCCCAAGGGGAAGAAGGGGAGAAGGACATTGCTGCATGACCCAGTCCCACCCAGGTGCTTCAGCTCAAAGACTACATGCTGCAGCCAGGCAGGGATGTGAAGCTTTTTCTGTTTATGAGGGAACTGGTCGAGGTGCCCAGCTTGAGGGGACACTGGGCAACCAGAGGCCACATGTGAAATTAGCCAGCCACTCATCCCTGCACCTAGGTAAGTTTCCAGGCAAGGCTGCATAGACAGCTATGAAGTGTCTATAGTCACTGAAAGTGAAATCTGTATCTCTGCACCTTGGCAACAGCTGCTTGGCTTCCTGATTATGCACTGAGTATGTTTCTCCCATACCTGAAATACATTCTGGGGGTGGACATTTTATACGGCTTGGCAGCTCTCTCATCTATCACAGATTTGATGGACTGCTTGGCAACAGAATTGGGACAGAACCACTATGTGGTGGACTTGGCTAATGCATTTTTTCTCAGACAGCCAGGAACAGTTTGCCTTCATGGGAAGGTGACAAAGGACTTTCATAGTGTTACTGCAGGGCTATGTGCATAGCCCCACCATATGTCGTGATCTTGTTAATTGTATTATTCGTAGTCTTATTAATGATATTATGCTAACCTCCAATCCTCTTGCAGATTTAGAAGCGGCAGTGCTCCTCCTGCCTGAGATTGGAATGGTGCAGCTGAGACCACCTTCCTGGCAGCCAAGTTGGCTATTTAGCAGGAACAAGCCCTGTGGATAGTTGACCAGAGGGCTCCCATTTGAGCTGGATGTGCATGTGACCACAGATGGTTTCAGTTGGAGCCTGTGGCAGCACAAAGAGTGCTTGAGAACACCAGTAGGCTTTTCATCCCAACTATGGAAGGGAGCTGAGCTCTTGTATTCCTTAAAAGAGAAGCAGTTAGTAACTGTATATGCTGCCCTTCAGGCTCATGAGAACTTGGCAGGATGGACTACAGTCTTCGTGTGGATGACTTACCCAACAGCAGGATGGGTGCATTCATGGATAACAACCCCCTGGACTGAAATAGGGCAGACATCCACTTTGGCAAAGTGGGGCGGCTACTTGGAGCAGTGGATTATGCTGATTACAAGTCCCTTAGCAGCAGAGTTGCAATAGGTCTTAAGATCTGTATTCCTAATGCAAGATAAGGCCATGGGGCCTGAGGCATCCTTAGGCCCTGAGCCTATACCATTCAAAGAAGGGCACCCCTCCATTCCCGATGGGGCATGGTATACAGATGGGTCGAGCTGAGGTGTTACTGCTGCCTGGAACACTGATACCATAGGGTTTGAAAGCAGGTGTGAGCAAAGTAGCCAATGGGCTGAACTTAGAGCAGTATGGATGGTGATCACCAAGGAGGTGACACTTGTAGTAATCTGCACCAATAGCTGGGCAGTTTATCGAGGCTTAACCTTGTGGTTAACTATCTGGAAGTTACAAAATTAGCTAGTTGGTCACTGGCCCATATAGGCCAAGCCAAGTGGCAAGACCTATAGGAGGAAGGATGACTTTCTCTGACCAGGTATGGGGACGAACAGTAACCTGTTGTTGCCTGCCCAATGCCCCTGAAATCAGAGGAACAGAAAACCTGGCTGTGACTATAAATCCTCCAAGTCCCCAACTGCCAATGGTTGGCCACCATAGCTCCCTGGGGGAAGGGCCTACAGTATGATTTGCATGTCACGCCTTGGTTGGAGTTAGTGTGGGAAGAGCATACAACCAGAAGACAGAACCCAAAAGCAAAGAATTAGGTGCAGGAGGGATGATAGGTTAAAATGGGAAAACAAAAATTAAGACAAAGAGAGAGAAGCCAAGAGATTTCAGAATGCAAAGACAAAACAGAGTTAAGGAAAGGAAAGAGAAGATCACACAGTCTACAGACCATTACCAAGTGAGACTGTCAAAAGCCATGAGAGACAGGCATAGGCATATACCTGAGTTTAAGGAGTACCTGTAAGAGACTCAGTCTCCTTTTCTGAAAACAGGAAAAAAAAAATAAGAAAAAAAGAATAATCTACTGAAAATTAGAGTTTCTTAACAAATGGTTGAGGGTAAATACTGCATAGGTAGATGAGATATATACTAAAATTAAAATAGATTTAAAAAGGCTTAGCCATTTAGGGAAGAAGCCATCTTATTTGAGGAGTACATTAGTTTAGTAAACTCTAAGCTCTTCTCTTTGCTGATAGTCCTCTGGGCTATGAAAATACTCTGGCTATGGAACTATTGCAGCTATGAGAATAGTACAAGATGAAGCTTCCCATTATCAAGCTTCAAAGGGAACCTGTGTCCTCTGACATTCCTGGCTGTTGCTTACTGCACAAGAGCCATGAAAGCAGGGCTGAATCTCATCACCACAGCATGTGTCTATTGCTTTCATAGTCCCCTCTTCAATCTGCTAAAGATGGAATATGATCATCTTTTTCACTCTCAGTTTTTTTTTTTTTTTTTTTTTTTCCTTAAAAACTGGGCCATGAGTTAGACGCATGAATAGAAACCATCTCTCAACTCCAGGAGGCTTTGCAAATTACAGACTATGAAGTATTGACATATAGTTTCTAAATACAGTTCATCAAAGTTATAAAACCTAAGAAAAACTCAAGATTTGAAAATTTATTTGAAAAGTATATAGCTATCATCCTATGCCATGATAGAGTTCATTTGCTTCATCTCTCTCCTACTCCACCAGAAAAAAAAACACTCTAAGTATTAAACATAGAGTTTTCAGAAACTTTATTACAAAACTGTCATAAAAGGACATCATATTTCATACATATGGGATAATCTTAGATCCAACACAAAACTAAGACCATAATTTTTGGGGGGAAATTTATAATTAGATTGTGCTAGATTCAAGTTGTTAAGTATTGTTCTTTTCTTACTGGCATTGTGCATAAAGGGCTTGAGATCAGTGTTTGTATTATTATTGATTTTGTGAAAATTATCTTGTTATATTGGTAATTTCATTTAAAAATCTTTTTTATTCACAGTATTTCTCTAATCTCGTTAAAAATATATTATTTCTTTTTATAAGAACTTATCTGTGAGTGTGGGATTTAAAAACTTTAAGCTTTTAAAAAATGCCCTTGTTTGTTCACGGCCCTTCTGTTTCTTACTCAGAGAGAATTCAGCTTCTATATAATAAAGAGAAAACTAAAATTTTACTCCAATATTAAGTTTCCTACTTGGTTAAGAGAAACCACCACTGGACAGACACACATACTTGCTGGAACAAACACTAGATCATCCCATCTACAATAATGAGATGATATCTGATACGATTTGGCTATGTCCCCATCAAGAGCTCATCTTGAATTCCCACATGTTGTGGGAGGGACTCGGTGGGAGGTAATTGAATCATAGGGTATCTTTCCTATGTTGTTCTCATGATAGTGAATAAGTCTCATAAGATCTGATAATTATATAAAGAGGAGTTTCCCTGTACAAGCTCTCTTCTCTTGTCTGCTGCCATGTGAGATGTGCCTTTCACCTTCTGCCATGATTATGAGGAGGAACTTTAAGTCCATTAAACATTTTATCTTCCCAGTCTCAGGTATGTCTTCATTAGCAGCATGGAAATAGACTAATACAATGTTTTAGAATCTGACATGCTTTGACCGTGTCCCCACCCAAATCTCATCTTGAATGGTAGCTCTCATAATTCCCATGTGTCATGGGAGGGACCCTGTGGGAGGTAATTGAATCATGGGAGTGGGTCTTTCCCATGCTGTTCTCATGATAACGAATCAGTCTCAGGAGATCTGATAGTTTTATAAATGAGAGATCCCTTAGGCAAGCTCTCTTTCCTGCTGCCATGTAAGATGTGACTTTGCTCCTTCTTTGCCTTGATTGTGAGGCCTCCACAGCCATGTGGATGTGTAAGTCAATTAAACCTCTTTCCTTTATAAACTACCCAGTCTGGGGTATGTCCTTATCAGCAATGTGAGAATGACTAATACAGAATTCTATTATATTTAAAAATTTGCTTTAGAATATTCTAAAAAGATATATATGTGATGGGCTACCAAACATTATCTGCACAATGATTTATTTCTCCCTTTGCAGCAAAAGTTTAAACACCAGAAAATTAAAAACACTGAAGCACAGCAGTCAAATAAAACAATCTCAGGCAATTCAGGTTTCTGTGGGGTCCTCTACAAAGCCAAAAAACTTTCATCAGTGCTGTGGTCTGAGGACAGACATATTTCACTTAATACTTTTGTGGTTTATACAATTTTTTAAATAAAATTCTCCAAAATTATTTCTCCCGAATTAGGTAATATAAATAAAAGAGGCAAAAGCTGGGTTGCAAGTTGACCATTACATCATTCATTTCGCCATTGTTACACAAATATTTCTTACCTCATTTATTTGATAGAATGTACAAGTGAATTTTTGTAAGATGTAGGTTACATTCAACTGATCTGTTAAACACAGTAAATACTCATATTTGAATGTATGATTGTACTAAGAAGGGAAAAAACTGGATAATTTTCTAAATTCAAAAGAAAGGAAAGTTAACATTAAAATAAAAATATTTAAAGGTAACATTAAAAGTAAGATATTTATCTGAATTATTTCAAATGGATTAAAATTACATAATGTCATACCTTATATTTCAATTTGGCTGTATTTAAAAAAAGAGAACCCAAAATAACTTTCAAATTTTTAAATTAAAAAATGATATTTGGAATATTCTAGAGAGTGGTATACTTCCTCAGAATGCCTTAATAATCCCTGTTTGTGTAACCAAGAGATAAGAGAAAATCTAAACCAACTCCACTCAGATTTTAGAGTAAAAGTCTGACTGTATGGCTGTTTGTTTATTGAGATAGGTGACCGATAGATTGGTGATAGGTAGCTTATCAATAAAGAGGATAAATCATCTTAAAATAAAACTTGATAAATACAATAAACTCAATCCTGATAAACCAATAAATTATACAATAAATGTCTTTAAAATAGAAATTTAACATTTTCTGACCCACTTATGAGCAAAATTTTCTAGAGTCCTCCATTGAGTTGCTTCATCTCCATACTTTTCTTGTAGCTGCTAAAGTGTTTTAACTTCTGTTGTTCAATAGGGAATCATTAATCTGAGATCCTTGATATCCATGCAACCCTCTGAACATACCTGTGGCACATAAAATGGTCTTGACCAAAGATCAAGACCATGGGCTCCTTCCTCTTGTCTCTCTCTTAACCTAGAGGAGCAAAGACACACCTACTCATGCCATATTTGACCCTTTGCTAGCTCATTCTCCTGAGCAGAGCAGTCACTGGTCAGATTAAAAGAGCCAGGATGACCACTGGACCTGGTTTTATTGGGAGGGGAGAGGTGCAAAGAAGGGATTTCCTGTTCCGTAAAAGGAGGAACTCCTTGGACTTCACATTTTGCCTCTTGAGTCCCATAGACGACTAACAACTTTACCCACAATCTTAGTGGGAGGAGGCCCAGCTATTCTTCTTATTCTGTACCTCTCTTCCACATGGTTTAGAAAATATTCCTAGCATTTCTGGGCAGGCTGGAACTTTCCTCTTGTGCTCCTAGCTATCCCCACAATAGAACATAGTGGCAATAGCTTACTCACAGTTTATAATATCATTCACAAAAAAACGCACCATGTTATTATTCCATAAATTTCTTACAAAAGCTAAACAATATTTTTACTTCTACTTGGTTAAACTATTTTACCTGCATCTACACTGTAATATTTTAAATATCTTTAGTTACATTTGATTACTTTTTATCACAGCATCTATGTAACTTCGAATAGCTGTTGGAAATACCAAGTATTGTTTTGTTTTTTATCCCCCAGTCTCACCCCACCTTCTCTGCAGGTTCTGAATCAGAGTGCCATTTGGACTGTAAGGCTTGTGCCAGGCTTCCAACCATCCACTTCTTAATGTAAAATAGCTCAGCTGCAGTGCAGGGTGAGCTCAACGTACCCAGAGCCTCTGAGAAAGTGAGAATAGTACAAAAAGATCAACCAAGGTGACCAGATTGACACCAAAAGAGCCTGACCTTTTTTTCTAGATAAAAATCACAACCATAGATTGTCAAATTAATATTTTTTAAAAAGATTAAACATTGTAGTTGTTTATTAAGACAATATAGACAGTGAAGTAATTAGATTATTTTACCAAGTCACAGCTAGTTACAGAAGAAGACAGCTCTTGTTTTTACATAAACCTCACCCTCAGAGTATAAAATATTTATATGAGCATAATTTGCATGGTATACAGAATATCATGAGTCATTCTACTTTTATAAAGGAAAATGCCAACTCATTTTCAATATCAGCAACTTTTTCTGAAGGTTAGAATTGTCTCTAACAAATTACAAAAAACAAATTATTACACCAAGCTCAGAGAGAGAAAGACCATAGTACCTCACTTATGTGGAATATTTTAAAAGTAGACTTCACAGAAACAGAGAATAAAGGGGTGGTTGCCAGAGCCTGGGGGTTACAGGATCTGAGAAAATATTGGTCAAAGCACATGGAATTTCAATTAGGCAGGGTAAATAAGTTCAAGAAATCTATTGTGTATCGTGGGGATTACAGTTAATAACAATACACTGTGTATGTAAAACGCTGAGAGTAGATTTTAAGTGTTCTCATCACAACAAAATAAGTATGTGAGATAAGGCATGTGTGTGAAATGTCTTAACTTAGCCCTTCCATTATGTATACTTATATCAAAAAAATCATGTTGTATGCCATATCATCTTGTCAGTTTGAAAAAATAAATTTTAAAAGTTAATTATTCATCAGAAACACTTTTTTTAGAATAATTATTTTGGGAGATTACCATGCCATCTTTTAGAAGCAGTTTAAATCTCAGTGGCAAACAAAAGTACTTGTTAGATGGATCCTTATAGCACACCATGTTTGCATATAACTTAGATAATATCATTGCTCAGGCTGTGTAAATAAATGTCACATAGAAAAAGGATAAAGTTAGGATATAGAAATATGGAGAACAGCACAGGCCTATTTGGAGTCAGGGTCAGGCATTGAGGGTTTGACACTAATTTTTATGAATACAAAAATTTTGGATGGAAACAAATTTTTCTTTCTTAAATATCAAGAGAAAAGGAGTATCTGTTTATGTTATTTTTCTCTTAAAACATATTTTTTACAGTCTGTAATAGTTTTGGTATGAGAGTCATGTTATGTAATTTAAATAAATTTAAATTAAATCTTTTTTAAAAAAAATGGGAACAAAGAATATGGAAAATAGTGATAAATGAGATCAATAAATCAAGATGCATCAAGATTCCACTAGTACTAGACTCCATGTGGGTACAGTGCACTGGAAAGGTGGAATTATGGAACATTTTTTAAAAGCAACTGCCCACATATAATTATTACAATTTAATTCATGGGATAAGCATAATAATAGTGATGCATAGTGTAAGATAAAGGGGATGAGGAATCCCAAGAAGTCACCAGAAACAGATTTTGCTTCTTAACTATTAAACATGGAAAATTTCATTCTAGATTGCCCATTTAGATGGTTGTATTAGTTTCCTATTACTGTTGGTACCAGCCACTGCAAACCCAGTGCCTTAAAACAACAGTTATCTTATAGTTCTAGAAGTCAGAAGTCCAAAATGGGTTGCATTGGACTAAAACCAAGATGTCAGTAGGGCTGGTTCCTTTCAAAGGCTGTAAGGGAGAATTTGTTCGTATTCTTTTCCCAGCTTCTAAAAGTTACCTGCGTTCCTTAAATGGTCCATTTGAGTTTCATTCCTCAAAGATCCATCTTGAAAGCCAACAGCATAGAATATTCTAGTCTCTTTCAGACTCTGATCTTCCTGCCTCTCCCTTGTAACAACCTTGTGATTACACTGAGCTTACCTAAATCATCCAAGATAATCTTTCCGCCTCAAGATTCTTAATTTAATCGCATCTGCAAAATCCCTTTTGCCACGCAAGGGCACATATTTACAAGTGTTGGAGATGAGCTCATGGACATCTTTGGGAGGGAGCGGCATTATTCTCCTATCACAATTGTGGACTGGAATTTTGCTTTGGTTCAAATACTCTCTCAATTTGGAGGCTGTTGAGCATGTTGATGCTAAAATTAATATTCCAACCTCTAGGCAAAATGTCTCCCAACTGCAATGGAAAGGGCTCACATGGATGACATATTTTATTTTGGACACTTTGTTGCAGTTTAAATATAAATAAATTAAAAGTGGTAGCTGGCTGAGATGTGATTAAATGAGTGAGATAAGACAAACACAGAAGAATCCTGTACACATAAAAATTGATTCAGCCATAGCAAGCCTTGCAGGCATGGTGAAAAGGCAATCTATACGTAGATTAAACGTAAAATGAAAACTCACACAGAAGTGGTAGCTATCATGGGTACCTGACCTCTCAGGTGAAATAGAAGAATTAATATAAATCATACAAGACATTTAAAAGTGGATTCAGTCAAAACTTGCATGGCTTTAGGAAGTTATTTTGTAATGTGAGTGAGTGATATCCCAAAGTATGTTCTGACCCCAGTGTCCAGGAATTGTGAATTTTATTTGAAGATGAATATCCATGGCATACATCCAAACAGATGGAAATTCTCTGGAAGAAGTAAAACTAGACATATCTGTCCCTCTTATTATTGTAGCAAAGAACTTCTGCTCTAAACAAAAGCCCTGATAATTCCTTTCAAATACTGTCCTTATACATAATAACAGTCTACAGAAACAATGAATTAATTGTAAGATCTGCATGTAAGGATAGGAATATTTAACTCTAAACTTGGCTAAGCCACTTGGGTAGAGGTAGGTCACTGTATTCATCACTTATTGCTACATAACAAATTACCCCCAAAACTTAGTGGCTTAAATAAACAAACATTTTTTTATCTCCCAGTTTCTGTGGGTTAAGAATATGGAAGCAACCTAGCTAGGTAGTCTTTCATGATTCTGCAATCAAGATGTCAGCTAGAGCAGTAGCAGTCATTTCGAGGCTCAAGTGACAAATGGTCCCTTTCTAAGCTCACTCATATAGTTGTTGGAAGAACTCAGAAGATTTGCTTCTGAGTTCTTTCCTGGGCTTCTCAACATGAATGTCCCATAACATGGACACTGACTTTCTCCAAAAAGAACCATGCAAGAGATGGAAAAAGCACATTCAAGATGGAAGCCACAGATTTTTTTAATAACCTAATCTCAGAAGTGACACCCATCACTGCTACTAGACTCTACAGTTTATGTTTGAACAACATGAGTTTGAACTGCATGGATCTACTTATACATGGATTCTCTCCTGCCTCTATCACCCCTGAGACCAGAAGACCAACCCTTCCTTTTCATTCTCCTCCTCAGCCTACTAAATGTGAAGATGACAAGGATGAAGACATTTATGATGCTCTACTTCCACTTAATAAATAGTAAACATATTTTCTCTTTCTTGTGATTTTCTTAGCATTTTCTTTTCTGTACCTTACTTTATTGTAAGAATACAGTATATAATTCGTATGACATGCAAAACAGGTGCTAACCAACTCTTTATGTTATCCGTAAGGCTTCCACTCAACAGTAGGCTGTAGTAGTTAACTTTTGAGGAAGTAAAAAATCATACAAAGATTTTTGACTGATTCCATCAGCACCTCTAACATCCATGTTGTTCAAAGGTCAACTATATTTATTGGTAGTGAGGTCATGTATTAGTCCATTTTCATGCTGCTAATAAAGACATACTCAAGACTGGGTAGTTTACAAAGAAAAAGAAGTTTAATGGATTCACAGTTCTATGTGGCTGGGGAGGCCTCACAATCATGGCAAAAGGAAAAAGGCACATCTTACATGGTGGCAGGGAAGAGAGAATGAGAGCCAAGCGAAAGGGGAAAAGCCTTATAAAATCATCAGATCTTGTGAGCCTTATTTACTACCATGAGAACCCTATGGGAGAAACGCCCCCATGATTCAATTATCTCGCACTAGGACCCTCCCACGACATGTGGGAATTATGGGAGCTGCAATTCAAGATGAGATTTTGTGGGAGACACAGCCAAACCATATCAGGTAATATTTTTTAGCCCACATTCAACAAGTAGTAATTCCACAAAGTCACAAACACCAGGAAATAGGAAACATCACAGACCACCTTAGAGGCTGCCTACTGTAGTCACCTGGAAAAACTCTCCTCCTAAATCAACTATCCTAAGGAAGTCATGGTGCTTATACTTTGGTACTTGATCATTTGAAAGCTAAAGCTAATTTCCTAAAGACTAATGTGTATGTCTATCAAAGATAAACAAAGCCAGACACTACAGTAGTAAAGACATATTTTTAATCAGTAATGTATTATTGCCATACAGAAGAGTGTCCAGTGTAGTCTGAACTCAACTTTGATTTGTGCAGAGGTAACTGGGCATTTTAAAGGGAGAATGGGAAGGTAGACAAGGGTTCTAGCAGTATATCAGCAGAGTCAGAACTGAAAAATTACCAAGACTTGTCAGTAAATGTCAATTAAGCCAGCTGTATTTGTTGGCTGCATATTGTCCAAGTTAGAATTCTCTCCTTTCACAGAGAGTGGAAGACAGAGGCCCTTTCCTTCTTACATATTAAAGGACTGGCTTTCAGGTCCTTGAAAAAAATACACTCCGTGTCATGGGAGATACATATACATCTCAAAGGGATGGATGAAACATTCTCAATCATGAACACGTTTTAGAAAATGCTTCAGAAGAGTTGTCAGAGCTCTATAATCAGGTGTTGGCTACGGCAAACCATAAATTATTTTGACAGCCCAGAACATTCTCAGGCAAGCTCTGTAAGGGGACTGGGGTCATCCTAGGGATGCAGCCTTGAAATGTTAGAAACGATGCTGGTGTTTGTTTAGGTCTTTTAATGTGGGAGGAGGGGGCAGACAAAATCACCTGTGCAGAGAATTTTTATAGGCCAAGATCAAGTCCTAGCCAAGAGGAGGGCCCAGTGGAACCTACCTAGTTTGGTCAAAGAAAGAACCTTTGTCATGTCCATATTATGACACTTTAAGCCCATTCATTCTTTATTGAGCCTCAGTTACCAAGTGCATTAATATGCAAGTTCAATGGTACCTGAGTCAGTACTGGTGAAGACAGACATCCTTTCATGCTACTCAGTTCTCTGCTCTTCACTGGAATCCCTCAGCTAATTTATCATCTTCTTCCTTGCCCTTGGGTTGGCTGATGGCTGGCCTCACCAACTGTTGATCCCCCAAATGTGGAATCAATTTATCTGACAACTTGGCTAGATGTAGAAGCCAGCTGGCTATATAGACTGTTCTCAGGACAAGGGAGAACCCAGAGAACAGCCGCTCCAGGACAGCCAGCCAGGCCCCAGCAAACCAGCCAGAAATTTCTGAGAATTTCCAGAGCTGTTCAGCTATGCTTGACATCTGTGTTCCAGAGCCGGGGACCCTCAAGCCTCATTCCAAACCCACAGGGCGAACTCTTGCTATAATATGTAGCTCTCATTTTCCATTTGCTGTCTTCTGATAATGTTGCATGTTCAGGGCAGGCCAATCTTAGTAGAAAGAAACAGACTTTGTTATGTTCAGACTTTTCAAGCAGACATTGTTCAGTGCATTTTCCAAACCAGAAGGTACTAATTAAAAACACTTCAGTAAGATTCTGGATTTTCCAGTACTCAGTTCCCCAAACTGAATGGGAACACATATGGGAAAACTTCCATTTATTAAAAAGTTGAAGTACTATGTGATAGAACAAAATGCAGTGGAATCACCAATCGCAGGTCTATTATCTTTGATGTTCATATTTCTAATATTTTCTGTAACATGTTGTCTCATAAACAACACAAATAGCTGAGTCTTTTTTAAAATCGTAAGTCCTTCCGGTGCTTATAGTAAATAGTCTTTTTTAGAAAAAAATCACGTTTTCAGTGACTCCTTTTACATACTTTGGGACAAAATGGTTATGCAATGTAACAATAGCACCAATGTTGAAGCACTGTCTTTTAAAACAATATTTCATTGATAAATAAAAGTTGTGTAAATTCGAAGTATACAATATGATGACGATATATGGTATATATTATGTACTGATTACCACTGTGAAAATAATTAACACATCTATCACAACCTAGAGTTATCATGTGTATGTGTAGCAGGGTGCAGGAGGGAATGAGACACTTAAAATCTGCTCTCTAAGCAAATTTCCTTTATCTATTTTTTTTAGATGGATTTTAGCTCTTGTTGCCCAGGCTGAAGTGCAGTGGTGCGATCTCAGATCACTGCAACCTCCACCTCCCAGGTTCAAGCGATTGTCCTGCCTCAGGCTCCTGAGTAGCTGGGATTACAGGCATGCACCACCATGCCAGGCTAATTTTTGTATTTTTAGTAGAGATGGGGTTTCACCATATTAGTCAGGCTGCTCTCGAACTCCTGACCTCAGGTGATTGACCCACCTTGGCCTCCCAAATTGCTGGGATTACAGGCATAAGCCACTGTGTAATATTGTTAACTGTAGTAGCCATGCTGTACTTTAGACTCCTAGAATACATCCATCTTAAAACTGAAAATTTGTATTCTTTGACTGATATATCTTCATTTCTTCTATATACCAGCCCATGGAATCCACCATTCTACTCTTGAAGCACTGTCTGTTAAAGGTCACCTGAGACCTGTTTCTAGGTATCTCCTAGTTTCAATTTACTCATCTTTGAATTTATCTTTATGTTCTCCTTCTCTCTCTGGGTTGATGTGAGAAAGAAATGAAATCACATACATGAAAGCTCCTAGCACCAACATCTGTTCTCTAATAACTGTAAAATTAATATTTGTTTTTCTGGTTGAAAGGTTATAATTTTTTAAATTCTAGATGTTCCTTCAGAAGGAATAGAAGAAATGAATGTCAGGTCTTTGCATGTCTTAATCTTCAAACTGTCACCCTAAGACAGCTTTGTACTCAAAATTTAGTCCCTTTAGATGATGAGTTGAAGGGAGATGAATTGTTTATTTTTGATCCCTTGTTGAATGGATGAGTCGACCAAAACCACAGTTTTTACTTGAGTGTTTCCCATAGACATTAGCAGAAAAGAATTATTTTATGCCTTCACTATAATAAGATTAGATATCTCTTTTATGAGAGATCTTAAATGCCTATTTTTTCCCAAGAGGCCATTAATCCATTTTATTCTTTATCTGTCGGAACTGATTTATATTAGCAGTAGTTCTAAAAATAATGAAAGAGCTGAAGGTTTTTGACTAATTATATATGTTAGATGCTTACTATATGTTCATGACATGGTCTTAAATGAAATGGGTGATATATTTGGATAAAAAAGAAAAAAAGGAGCAAAAATAATTTAGGGAGTTGAACAGAAGTGCAGTAGAGGAAATGCCAAATACACATTCAGGGACTGAGATTGGAAAATTAGGGCTGAAACACATGGATTATGTATAAGAGTAAATGACAACATGCTTCCTCATTTAGCTATCAATTCTGTCATCTCTCTGGTCATTCACTTCCAGGCAAGAGCTCTGCCAGATTTCGCAAATGAATTTTCTACGCCCATTACATCGATTTCCTCTCCACCTACTTTTCCCTTTATCCCATGTAATTTGCTTTCCATTTCTAACAATGTGCCAAGTACATGCTTGCAAAGTTCACCAATGACTTTATTATTGCCAAAGCAGGTGACCTGCTCTCTTCTTTTGTGCTTTATTCTACAGGATGTCTTCAGTGCATTTGACACTTTCCTGTAACATTTTTTCTTACCTATAGTCTTAATCTTTTGCCTTGGTTTCTCTATGTTTTCTAACCATTTCTAGTTATTTTTCCTCATTTTCTTCCCCAGAAACATTTATGTGCATTACTCAACTCAAAAGGTCTGTCCTTCAGATCCTCTCTCCATATAGTTTCTGCCCTGGAATCAGGCATACTCTAAGCCTTAAATATCCCTTATCAAACGTTGCTTTTCTGTGCTAATAGCCCCTCAAGTCTTTTCAAGGCCCATTCCCAAAGGAATGTGCAGTGCCCTCACATTAACCCTTTGTGTACTATTCCCACCATCTCTTCTCCTCTCAGATGTGACAGCGTTCTCACTTGCACCAGCCATTCTTAACCATCTGGCCTATGTGCAGTTCCCATAGTAAAAAAAATTCTGCTAGGTATTCATGTTCTCTTACATTGCACAGACTTTTTGTATGTACTTCCCACCACCTGGAATGACCTCCTATACTGTGTGACTTTTTAATATCTGCTAGTCTTCCAAGACTCTGCTAAAGTCTTTAATATGTATTTCCTACCTCCCTATTTTAAGGCAAATGCTCCTCTTCCTTCTGTTTTAAGAGTTGATTTTGGACGTTTAGTCTCTTGTTTCTTTCAGGTTGTGAATTCTTTAAAAAGACAGTCACTGTCTCTTTCCTCTGCCTCCAATGCCCAGCATAATTTGTAACCCACCACACATAATCAAAACCTCATTGTTCAATGAAAAAACAAATAAAGCAAGCCAGGCAGTTGCCAGGTCTGCCTCGCTGATGAGTTCTCTAGTATTGTGTGTGTAACTGATTCCTTGGCATGTCCATTTCCACTCATCTCAAATCCAGTGCTTTCAATACTTGAAACAATACCACAGTTCACAGTGGAGATCTCCCAATTTGATGCTTATTCTCTAAGAATTTCCCATTAAAACCAGGATTTTCTCCTCTGTTGGACTTCGAGCTTCTTGCATGACAATCTCATTTCCCCTAGAACTTAATAATACTTAATCCATACATGCACATAAATTTGGACTAAATGACAGGTTAAATAGTAAATACAAACACAGGAAATGTAAGTTGGAGTTAATTGGTAGGAAACTAAAGCCAAATGTTGGCTCTGCCTAGGAGGCTTCCTACTTGGTCTTTGTCAAAATCGTTCCCCAGTGTCAATTCCTCCATTAAACTCCTCAGGTTCCACTTCACAGATGGTACTTAGCAGACGGAGATCTGTTATTACAGTGGTTCTGAATGTGGCTTTGCCCACTACATCACCCACCATCTCCCAATAGTAAGAGAGCTGAGGTCACAGCTTCCTATTGCTTTGAGAAAAAATACCTTGCCTAGACTAGGCATTTGTAGCTATTTGGTTGAACTGAGGCACCAAGAGCTGGAACCCAAAGACTTCATCAGTGGTCTTAAGAGTTCAGGAGAAGTGATTGGGTACACAAAGAGCTAGGCAGCAATAGAGAAGCCCCAAGAAACTGACAACTTATTTCATGAGACTTTGCCCCTTTCAGAAAAAGGAGAGGACAGCTCTGGAACGTTCTAAGTATCCATTTCTTTTCACAGGAACCCTCACCATTATCCACTTCAAAAGGGTCAGATAAAAAGTTGGACTCTACCAAGCAACCTCAAATCCAGTTCCATGACTAAACCATTAAACAGACATCCCAATTCAAAGAGCCAGGGTAACTTGCCCTAGCATTTCCTATGAGAACATGTCTGTTTAATAACAATGTAGCAGATAATAAGGACACCAATCACAGAGAGAGCTGGTTCAGCCCATGTTAAAAGTTGATGATAATTACTAGACTAAACAAATCATTAAAAATATGTCTCTATCTTCAATCTGAATTTTTAAATACTTAAGAATAACTTGGGAAATTTTGAAAAGGTTTGGAATTTTTTTTTTTTTTTTTTTTTTTTTTTTTTTTTTTTGGCATGTCAGGGCAGATAAAATTTCAAAAGAACAAAGATTTTATTCCTTCTGAAGTGACTCTTAATTACTTGGGAAGGGAAATGAAATGAAACCTATGTGTCAACATATGCTAGACACCCTTATTCTGTACATACGGGGACACATTTCAGACATCATGGGTGGAAAATGATTTTAAAGGTTTTAAGTACTTTTTCTTTCTTTTTCTTTTTTCGCCCTGAATACCTTCTGCACATAAAGTACTTTTGCATTTGAGAAGCAAGAGTAAACAAATATTTACTAGCCAAAAAAAAAAAGAAAGAAAATCGCCGTACTCCTCTTTCTCATATGTAAAAATGTGTTTATTAGGAATACGTTTGGCTTCTCTAATATTGGGAACAAATTTCCTAGATCTGAGTAACAGTAATTTGTAGTTAAATCTGTCCATCAAATAAATCTGTATTCCCAACTCCCCTAAAACGTGGCAGGGAGTAAAATTAAATGCAAAAGTTTTCAAAAACATTGGGTGGTATTTTTTATCATCAAAAAGCTATGAAATAACTTTTTTCATAAAGAATATTTCACTTTGAGACTTTTATTTCTGCCCTTTCCATAACCTGTACAATATGTTTTTCCTAATGTCATTTTTCCTGGCTGAGAAGTGCATTAACAAAAATAGCCTTTTTTTTTAAGTGGAGGTGGAGAGAACAGGAGTGTTATGTCACAAGTAACTTCAAATGGAAGAAAAATACCAATTCCACATTTTATTCTGAAGAGAGAATGGAAATTTAAAGATCATGTTCACTAACTTTACCTATGTGCCCACAGTCAACCAAGGATTTCTCTGTCTGTTTAACCCAACATTGATCCAACTAAGAAATTGTTCATAGAAAATAATGTTTGTTCCAACACAGAAGGAAGCAGTGTGAATTCTTTATTTTTAGCTAGGCTGCATATCATGAAGCCTTGCCATGTTGAAGAATTGTGGTACTGATTCTTTCTACTAAAGACCATTTAGGGCATTTGAATTAAGTAACCTGCTCTTCATGCTGACTAACATGGATTGATTGTTGCCGTTTTTCAGTATTTCATGTAAATATTTTTTATCTTCTATCAAATAAAACTAGCATTTCTGGACCCTTTTAATATACTTCAAGAAGCTTTTATGTTTTGGAATGTTTTAATTTTCACTTTAGTGATATTTAGCTAAAATGTTACTCTTTTACTCTACAAGTTAATTTTGAGTGGAGTGAGAAAAATCCCATGTTACAAAACCAAATGAGATTATCCCTGTGTGATGTTGCACTTTGCACTCTTTGCAGTTAGCAAATATAAATGAAATGTGCAGGCATAGTGTTCATGGCACTTTTCAGATGTACCATAGGAGTGGGAAGTGGCTGCACAAGAAATAAATACATAAATGGCTATCAGGTATATGAAAAGGTGCTCAGCATCACTGATCATCAGAGAAATGCAAGTTAAAAGTACAATGAAGTATCATCTCACCTTAGTAAAACTGGCTTTTATTCAAAAGACAGGCAACAATGACTGGTGAGGATGTGGAGAAAAGGCAACCCTCAAACACGGTTGATGTTCCCGTGAAATCACTATGGAGAACATTTTGTAGCTTCTTTAAGAAACTGCAAATAGAACTATCCTACTGCTAGGTATACACCCAGCAGAAAGCAAACTAGCATATTGAAGATATATCTGCACTTCTATGGGTTTTATTTGTTTGAGATGGGGTTTCACTGCCATAGCCCAGGTTGGAATGCAGTAGAGCAATCTCAGCTCATTGCAGCCTCAACCTCCCAGACTCAGGTGATCCTCACACCTCAGCCTCCCGAGTAGCTGAGACTACAGGCAGGCACCACCACACCCAGCTAATTTTTTATATTTTTAGTAAAGATGGAGTCTCACTATGTTGCGCATGCTTGTCTTGAACTCCTGGGCTCAAGCAATCTGCCTTCTTTGGCCTCCCAAAGTGCTAGGATTATAGGCCAGAGCCACAACACCCAGCCTCCTCTGTTTATTACACCACTGTTCACAATAGCCAAGATTTGGAAGCAACCTAAGTGTCCATAAACAGATGAATGAATGAAGAAAATGTGGCATGTATACCCAGTGGAGTACCATTCAGTCACAAATCAGAATGAGATCCTGTCATTTGCAACAATGTGAATGAAACTGGAGGTCATTATGTTAAGTGAAATAAGAGGCACAGAAACACAAACTTCATATGTTCTTGCTCATTTGTGGGAGTTAAAAATTAAAAGAATTCAACTCATGGAGATAGAGTGCAGAATGATGGCTACCAGAGGCTGTGAAGGGTTATGGCGGAGGGGAAAGAAAATGGTTGATGGGGACAAAAGTATAGTTAGGTGGAATGAATAAGATAAAGTATTTGATAGCATAATAGGGTCACTATTGTTAACAATCATTTATTCTACATTTTAAAATAACAAAAAAATTGGATTTGTAACAAAAGAAAAATGATAAATGCTTGAGATAATATTTCATTTGCCCTGATGTGATTATTATAAATTGTATGCTTATATCAAATATCTTATGTACCCCATATATACACCTACTATGTACCCACAAAAATTAAAAATTAAAAAAAGAAATAAAAGTTAATGCCTTTGATAAGTAGAGAAATTTTCAAACTGATTGACACATAACTACTGTCGAATAAATGTTAGATGTTATTATGTCACTGCATCCACTTTCAACACCTGTGACCTCAGTGTTTTCATAATCTGATTATATCTGCATATTCCTTTCTAGTTACCAAATAAAATTCCAAAACTCTGACCTAGTAAAGTCAGTCCCACCATACCATAAGCCGCTCACCTTGTTTGCATTTTTCCTAAATAAGAATTTTAAAGTATGCACTGACAATCAATTCAATATATATATTATCAGTGTAAGAATTAATAATGATGCATGAAATACTTTGATCCGCTGGGAGAGAGAAGTTATACAAGACTTTATCAATTTCCAGTGGCATCATGTGCTTCCCTCACTGAAGTTGTAGGCCTTGATTTAACTAGCTTTCCCTTCATTGGCTTCAATCACATTTTGTTCTGAAGGTATTTATTCCCACGGCCAGTGTTACCACAGCACCCACTATAGGAGATACACAATAAATGATCCAGAAAATAGTTTCTCTCCTAAATCGTCACTTGTAACTCCTGGCAACATTGGCCATAAAATAAACTCTCCCAATCCCACATGCCCAGGGGCTGAAAGAATTCAGGGTGGGCCAGATGGAAATTACATCCTGAACTTACAAGAAATTTAATATACTTAGCCTCTCCAGTTTCCCTTTTTTTTTTTTTTTTTTTCGTTTACATGGGAACCTGTGTTTGTAATGGAGTTTTGTGTTAACCAGCTGCAGACAGAGTCCTCATTGCCCATGCCTTCCTAGTGCCACAGAACTCCTTTTATTAACATTCAAGCCATGCTTTATGGTTTAATATCCTTTTTAATTGATTTTAGTCTTTTCCTACCAAAGGCAATATTTGGGTGCTTTGTTTCATTTGTTGGTTAGTTGGTTGGTTGATTGGTTGGTTTGGGTTTGGGTTTATTTGTTAGTTTTGCTCACATTTCATCCCCACTGTAT
Source organism: Aotus nancymaae (assembly GCF_030222135.1). Lineage (NCBI taxonomy): Eukaryota > Metazoa > Chordata > Mammalia > Primates > Aotidae > Aotus > Aotus nancymaae. Next base: position 31,819,534 of record NW_026988435.1, read on the forward strand.
CTAACAATGTCCTAGAGCCTGATAGGCTTTTTAAAAAATATCTGGTTGATTGATTACTTAATCAAGTTCTCATGTTCTCTAAGAGTTGCTGAGATGACAGGCTTTCCCAATATTCATTTTGTCCTCTTCTTTCCTTTCCCTGGTCCCTATGCCTTATAGAACAAATGGCTTTGTAGGGTTTAACATATTTCTAAAAACTGGGTTAATTAACACACCTCCATTGACAGCAACCACCTCCAGCACTATGATCACCAAAACCTTTGTCTTTTTATCAGAGAAACCCTATTCCTTCTACTTTTTCTCCTGCTATGTCGTTTAAACTTATCTTATTTGTTATCACTGACCTTGTGCTACGGAAGGAAACATGTGGGCAAACTCACTCTTTGGCTTTCTACATAGCAAATTTTTCAGGGTGGTTTTCTCTCTCCTGTGAGGGAAAGTTTATGCTATCTCTAAAATAATGCAAATGGCTCTGCCAGTCTTCCTCTTACATGGTTGTGTTTCTGGCCAGAGATGAGAAAATGGAGAAGAAAGCTCAGTAGCCTACCATACAATGTGGAACATGTGTGGAAAAAAATTACAATGTGATGAGAGAGATGCTATCATGTAGATCTGTGTAAAGTGCTGTAAGATAACAAGAGAAACACCCAAATCTACCCCCACCCTGCCAAAAGAAAACCCTCAGAGGAGAAGTCATTGGAAAAAAAGAACTTTAAAATGACAACTGGAGTCATAAGTATGCATTTGCTGGGCACAGACATTGTAGGTAGAGAAAACAACCTGTAAGCAATAGAGGGGACAACCTGCTCAGCTGATACAAGTAATTCAGTGGTGTGTGTGTGCTCAGGTGTTTTTGAAGGAGTGTTTATGAAAGTGTTAGCAGATTAAATATTGAAAGATGAGTGTAGACAGGATAGCATAGTTCAACTAAATATCTTTCACTCTATCCTGTGGGCAATTACTGGCTGTTTTATATTTAGTAGTGATAAAGATTTCTGACATAAAGGAGAGCACTGGCTGGTGAAGAATGATATTAAGAGCAGAAAGAATGATACACAGCACTTGAAGCAAGAGATGGCATGCATTGACAAGCTGATGCTACTACAGAGTCAGTAGAGAAGATATTTTGGAGGCATGTTAACAGAACTTGATGATAGATTGAGTGGGTGCTTGATGTAAGGTGAGGGGAGGCAACTAGAATAATGTCTAGGATCACAGAGAGGATGGTAGAGGAGTGAATTTGGGGAAAGAATATGAGTTTAGTAGTGGGACAACAGGTGAAAATATACAGGTGGAAAAAACGTTTTTATTTGAAAAGCAATGGAAGAATCTGGTTGGAGAAATAAACTTGAAACTCATCAGCAACTGAGTGCAGATGAAAGCATGTAAGAAAATGAAATTACACTTGCAGAGTAGCAAGAAAAGAGAAATAAGTTTATGTTTAAGTGGTTTTTTTTCTGAGCTACCATGTAAACAAGGCTGCTTTACAATCGCTTTATTTATTTTTACTTTCATTCAATTTTTTACACATCTTCTGGAAGGTAAACTTCACCATATCCAGCAATAATCCTTGGTTATTTTAAGATGTAAAAAAAAAGAATAAAATTCTGGTAAATCTCAAATTGTAAGGTATAGATGGAGGAAGTATAGCTACAAAGTACATTGAGAATTGGCTAGAGAAATAGAAAAGAATTCATTTTCTAAAAATGAAAGTTGGAGCATCAAGTGGTAAACAATATAAACTGTCATAAAGAGGGTCAGGTAAAAAGATGTTGGGATCGGACAGGCAGACTCTGACCCAACAACAAATGAACAAATTCACTCAAATATAAATCTCCACTGAAAGAGTGGGCTATGAGTGTCCGTGGACACTCACAGACACTCCTGAGAGAGGTAGTAACCATGGCCCTGACATGCTGGCCTTCTTGGCCTTTACTCAGCACACATTAAATGACAAAAACATTTTTGAGTCAACAACACAAGAGGGTAAAGATTAAAGGCCAGGTTTTGAGGTCTAAAGCAAACACCATTTGTGGGTAATAAATCTGGTCACCCTCCCCCCGAGACAGACATCCGGTAAAGTGAAGGTTAGTTTTAGGACCACATGAGTAAACAAATTATTCAGATAAACTTCCTTACATTCCTTTGTTATTTACTCTTGCTATTAGCTCAAAGAGGATTAGGCTGCCTTTAACCATAATTCTATCTCAAAGCTATTGCAAAACCTTCTGGCCTTCCAGAAAGGTCTGTGACTATGTTCTATAACATCCTTTATGATTTCTTTTACAACTCTTCCTACCACTCTGACTGAACCCCCACAAAAAGAGAAGCAATTTTCATTTTAGTTATGACACCTTGAAGGGCATCAACGATGGTTGCTAGAAAAATTTTAACAGATAAGTGGTGTGTGAGACCAAAGTGCAATGATTATTAATGTCAATAGAAGAGAAGGAATAGAGACATCTAGACAGCAGCCCCATGGGGAAACTGAGTCTAGAAGGGTTTCATCTTAAAGATGAATGAAGAAGACTTTACCAAGACTGAAGATAACATCAATCGAGAGTAAAGAGTAGAAGATGCAAAAAGAAATAATAATTTTTGGACCAAATTCTTCAAGGAGGTGAAAAAAAGTATGAAGTAGAACTCAGAAGGATGGCATAAACTTAATAGGGATGGATAAATCTCTGCTAAGGAAGAGTGAACAAAGGGGCATGAGAAGATGAATGTGGAGAAGAGATGCCAGAAAGTTAAAAACATTCACTTCCAATAGCCTTTGTTGTCTGGCGAAAGAAAACACAGAGCTAGACAGGGAGATGGAGTGGTGGTGGCTTCTAATAACACATGAGAAATTCTAGGCGGGGGATGGGAGAATGGCTAAGACTCCAAAGAGAGCCATTTTGATTTAATGGCTAGTGACAGCAGATGACCCTAACTCGGTGTGCTAAATCTGGTCTCCAGAGGTATGAACTTTAGGCTGATGTGGGGCCAGAAGAAGATAATAGCTGTTTCTGTCCTCTGAGGGAGTGTAGGTAGAAAAATTTTCACAGTGGATGCACTTGAACAGGTAAGGGATGGGAATCCCAATGGGTAGAAGAAACAACACAGAAATAGGAGGTTCTAAGGCATGTCTGGAAGTGTTTTATATCTTTATTTTTGCCACATCGATGGGATTCTCCTTATCAAGGCCCAGTTTTTTTATTGATGTCATGCTGGAGAGCAAGCCATTCAGTTTTTGCTTCCAGGAAATATTTTTTTCTGGGAAAGTATGGAAGGAATCTGTGTGCTCTGTGAGCTGCCTTGGCCTGACCACATAGCTGGCTCTGTCAAAAACCAAGAGGATTTTCAGATGTTTCCCTAAGACAAAGATACATATTGTATATATCCCAGTTTATTTATCTAATAAAATAATAACACATAGTTCTACTATGGGCCATAACTCTCTGAGCACTTTGTAAATATCAATTAATTTAACCACCAGAATCACCCTCCAAAATGAGTATTGTCATTATCCCCATTTCACAGATGGGGAAGCTGAAGTCTAGAGACGTTAGGTCTGTTGTTTACAGACTCAAAGTGGGGAAGATGCAGATGAAGAGTTTGAACCTAGATAGTCCAGCACTGAAGTCTGGATTCTTACCCACTATTCCAAGCTATCTTTTTATAAGAAAATAGTTAGCAGTTTAAGAATTCTGTGTGGTGAGAATTTTCTAACTAATCCAATTCCTTCCTATTATACTATCACCAAACATTTCATTAAAATTGGCAACTTAATTTCAATTTTGTTATTTTCTTTAAAGACTGCACACTGGGAAACTGTGCAGCAAAAAGGTGATCATTTTTATTTAATGTCAGAAAATGTTTTTTCCTTCACCCTGAAATATCCACATCTTCGATTTCCATGAGTCATAGAACATTTGTGAGTTCCCTGGATGTCAGCCCTATTTTAACTCCCTTTGTTTCCAGAGCAGGTGTCTATAGAGTTGGTCGTGGTGACCTCTGTTGGTTCTGTGAGCCTTTTTAAATTAATAGAAGGTAGTCTACTATTAGCCAGTATTCCACTTGGCAAAGCCAAACATATGTCAAGCCTTCTTGGATATATATATCTCTCTCTAGCAAATTTGATCTTACTCTTAGCCAGTTATACATCTGTGTATATATTATTGTTATAAATTTAATTTTTTCATTGTCATATGTGTGTATTTATTACTGGAAATGATTATCTTCTGTTTAAAATTCAAACATATTATTTCTTTAGTTAATAGCTTACTCTTTCTTCACAGGGATATTAATTTGATTTTCTAGAGAAAAAGTTCTGGGATTTTTAATGTTTTGTATTTTGAACACTGAGTCAAAACTCTGACCATATTTTTTGTAATGGAAACCCTTTTGATGAAAAGATAAAGCATTATGTTAACCTATAGACTTTGGAGTTGAAGTCTAAACATAAGTATAATACATGAATTGGCTAATTATATCCTGCTTCTAAGTAAGCTGCCTTTTTACCATTAGCTGTAAGAGTCACAGGGCTCACAAAATTCTGTCTCCATCTAACCAATGAGTAAGAAATTATGAATTGTTTAATATAATACAAATCAAATTATAGAATGGTGCCAAAAGGATGAGGACAGCAGTTTGATAATGAAGCAATTAAAGTTTAATTAAGAAAAAAATACATTTTTGATTTGGCAGATAATTGAAATAATATCTTCTACTATGATGTTGGAAAAAATATAAAAGAATTAAAAATTTTTAAGTAAAACACAAAGAGTAGAAAAAATCTCTACACAAAACGTTGTTAGTTTCCTCAGTGTAGTAGAAAGGCCAGCTTGCCTGAAGCAAAATGTACGAAGGTAGTTCTGAATCCTAGCACTCATATCTATGACTTATACTTTTGATAGCATTGTTCAGGAAAAATCCATGACTTCAGAATACAGGTGAGAATCTCATTAGTAATGATTAATGATCTATATGAGTACCTTTTGCAAAGTTATTTATTCATCCAATTAAAAATTATCTGTTGATCATGTACTATGTGCACAGCACTGTGTTAGCTAATAGAGCAACATGATCTTTATTCCCACTGAGTTTCCATCTACCCAGGAAGATGAAGCATGACATGTAATTTCAAATGTGATTCTGTGTATTATGAAAGGCTAAGTACAAATTGCTATAGTGGCAAATGCTATGGAAGACTTAGTCTTAGGGCACATAGACTCTATATGCTTTTCAAAAATGATTTTTAAAATGTTAGTGTGCTTAAAAGTTCTATATCCATCTAATTGTCGCTATACATTACATCATTCATCATATTATATGTGTATGTATACCTATTCTGCCAAACATTATTCTCAAGTCTGATTACATAATAAGTGGTCTGCAGAGAAGAACAAGCAAAAAATAGTTTATTAAAAAAGCTTCCAAGGTGATTCTACCACACAGCCACGATTAAGAACCAAAACTCTAGGTCACGAGCTTCTTAAGGACAGAGATACCTGTTGTCCTGAACTTTACGCCTGACATCTGGCATAGTAAGCTATACAGATTTTGTGTACAGTAAACACTTGTACATTGAACTGATTTGAAATGCCCTGGAAATGCATTATAAATGGCTTCCTCAAGAGAGAAAGTCCCAACATTACATGTCTCTCTTTCATTTCTACTCTAGTAACATAAACATGATGAAGACACCCATACCAATCCGGTGAGTTATCTGCCTGCTCTCTCAGGGGAACAAGAAAAATGAAAAGCATATTATTAAACAACTACAAAAATTTGGATTAGATAATATCCTAATTCGCTCATGGCCTATCTAGTCCACTCAGTTATCAATGCACATGCCAATTGTTGCTAAAACCATCTGTTCCCTTCCAGACATGGATGATCCCATCAAACAACCATGAGCCAAATTTGCTAACCATCAGCCTGCAAAAAGTACAGAGTCTGCCTTTTCACCTGACGAAGCCTATCAGCACTTCATGCCAGCCATAAAGACAAAAAGTCCAGTCAGATGAACTGTGAATGGCTGAACCGATTGAACTGCATAGATATTTTGGTCAGGAAGGCACAATCTAAGACTTCTCCATCAACAAAAATTTCCATGGAAACTAAACCTGGAGATGGAGTACTTGTACTTTATTTTAGGACCAATGATTGTCATGAGGCCTTCCCTGTGTCAGTCAATGTTCTTGGTATCCAGGCCAATGCTCTGCTCTATGGCTGGCTATCGTTTTAGCCATCACTTTAACCAGGCTCAGACAGCACTTGCTTTGAATAGACTCCAAGGAGTTTTCCATGGAGAACTTATGTCTATAGAACTGTCTGTTCACCCAGACTTCATAAACCCTTTGTCTATCCAGACAGGAAAAAAAAAATCAACAGTGCACTGTTATTATTAAATTCATTATTATTCTACTCTTTTTTTAAGTACAGTTACATTCTTCTCTTACCACAATATATCTGGAACTGGAAATTTTATATCTGCTTTCTTAAACCATTTTAAGGATATCGATGACTTATATCCTAAATAGCCAGATATAAATTAACCCTTATTTTTCTTAACAGTTCAGAGTGTTATCAAATGAAAAGCCATGTTTTACTGTGAAAAAATACTCTCTGATATGTGTAAATTGCGATTTGGGCACATCAGACCTTCCACTATGTAATAAAAGTAGAAGTGGAGGAGTAACTTCACATCGATGATATCAATCGCTATTAAAAGTGAAATCGAATTTGGTGCTTTTAGCATTCACATATTTATTTGCTTGCCTACTGTGTTAGGAGGCATTCAAGTCAGTGCAGGACACAGAAAGAAACCACATTGAGCATTTTAAGCAGGGGCAGATCAAAATAGCAAATTTGTTTCTGACAAAATTATTGAAAAGACTTGAAGAACACCTTCTAGGTTGGACCTCCTGGAATGACCTCAAAAACAATAAAATTGACTCATGAAGGTGGTTGCTGGAGCTGTGACGGAAGGGAGACACTCTGCTGACAGGGCTCCAGTGTCCTCCCCACATCCAAAAAACTACAGAAGGAATACTGACAATGAGACTGGAAGGCCAGAACAGGAAGCCAGCACCTCTGCCCCTGCTTCTTGATACCATGGAAGCTTGAGAATTGACAGAGGAGCACTGAATTAAGGGAGACCTCCTGTCTTCATGATGTCACTGGCCAACAGCAACAGCTAAAGGCTACAGAAGGATGGCTTCTCCCTCATATCCATCCACCTTTCAGATTTCATGGAAATCAGTCTCATTGGTGGATCATCATTTCTTCTAAATCACAGCTGTGAGCATATCTTGGAAATGTAATTAATAACTTTTCAGTCTCTTCAGCTAGAGGAAAGGTGGAAGTTTTGAGTATATATAACACCTATATAAACAACATAAAAGAGGCACAAAGTAATATACATTGCTTTATTTACACAATCAAATTGGATATAGATAGCAGATGACAAAGTCTGATGACCAGAGGCCCCTGCTTCAACACTTTTAAAGGGAAATTGAGGTCACATCAATCCTAAATATCATGAATTCAGATTATGGTTTCAAGTTCAAATAACAGCTAATGACTCAACTCACATATATTCAGAAAGACAGCCAAAAATTACTCCAGAGTAATACTCCCATGTCTCCACGACTTGACCTCTCTACTATTCAACTTGACTTAGATGTATAATTTTTGCCTTTAAATTGCATAAACTCAGTCTTCAGAAGTTTACTGTTCTGTAGGACAACCAGAAATTTACACTTAGTTAAGAAACATAAGATGCAATTGTCTTTTAGCATGTCCATTCTTCTGAATGTATATCACTCATAATAATAATAACCGATACCTCAAAGCAAATAAAGTATTTTATGATGTGGCTTAGTGGTTTTATTTATGCCTCCTCAGGAAGCCAAGAGACCACAACACAAATCCGAAAAAGAATTAGCCTCTGTTTCTGATTAAACATGTATTGCTTAATGCTATAACAAGTGAAAAAAAAGTTTACTGCTAACTCATACAGGCAGTATTTTTTCTGGGCCCTTTAAATAATGAAAGTTATGAAAATAGTGGCAAAGGATAAAATAAATTAAACACAAGCGCTTCATTTTGAAATGCAGTCAATAACTTTTCATTCATATTCATTTGCTTTTTCTTATCTATCCTGTGCACCAAGGAAATAAAATGTATCTAGAAAGGTCAATTGATAAACACTTATTAGCTTAAAGCATGTTCAGGCTAAAATCTTAATCCTAGAATTATTTGGTGGAAATTCAAGAGGGCAAGTCTTATTAACAAAAATCATGTGGCTACTCATTCGTGTTTTATCTTTAAAACTACTTTTTAAACAAACAAGAGCACTTCTCATGGTTTGCAAGTTGATTCAGTAATGTACCTTTGACCTTCATGAGCCACTCACTTATAATCCTCCTTTTCAAATCTCCTAGCTTCTAAGTCTACAATCGGAGAATGCATAGATAGAAGTAGCTTAGGTGTTATGCTCACAATGCAACTCCTTATATATTCAATTTAAAAATCTAAACGTGCCTATAAATAAAACTATTTAATTTACAAAGTCTTAATAAAATACACATAGATGTTGGTGTCATTTCAGACACATGATGTCAATAGTCAAGTTTTCATGGTATGCATACAGACAAAAGCTGGAAACATTTAGCAAATATTTTTATCTTTTTTTTTTTTTTGGAGACAAGATCTTGCTCTGTTGCCCAGGCTGAAGTGCGGTGGTGCAGTCATAGCTCACTGCAGCCTTGATTTTCTGGGCTCACGTGGTCCTCCCACCTCAGCCTCTGAGTAGCTGGGACTACAGGCTTGTAACACCATACTCAGCTAATTTTTTTTAAATATTTTTTTTGTAGACATGAGGTCTCTCTATGTTGCTCAGGCTGGTCTCAAACTCATGGGCTTTTGTGATCCTCCCACCTCAGCCTCCCAAAGTTCTGGGATTACAGGCATGAGTTACTGTGTCCTGCTTTAAATATTTGAATCATTAGTTCCCAAAATACCAAGTGTCTGCATATACAAACATATCTGTATGTGTTTTTAGTTTTCATTTGGAAGTTTTCCATAAAAAGCACAATCTTAGTTTTCTATAAGTATGTGCCCTTAGTAGTGTATAATAATTTTGATAATGTTACTATCCTTTTAGGAAGATATTTAGCATAGGAACTCTGAGAAATGTGTCTTGTCTGTTGCAGTTGAATACATTTGCAAAATAGTATGATTTGGAAAAGACATTTCAGAAATTCAACATGGCCAAAAACTTACCATTGTGGAAGTGCTACACACTACTAAGACAGCTAATCTTATTTCATGTACCATAATATACTAATGGGTAAATTTAACTAAACATATCACAGTAAAGAGTAGATGACTACTCCACTTCTTTCACATTGGAAGGGGGGGACCAGCAATGCTCACTTCAGTGCAGGATCTCTGCTGTCCCCACACTCATTCCTCCAGGAGTGGCCGGGTACAAACTGAGTATTGAGTTTGGAAGGAGAAGCTGAACACATGTTCTCCAGCCTCTTCCTGGTTCTTTAATCTAGGAAGTGTAAGGCTTGCAAGTAGCATGAATTCTCATATGTGCCATTTTGCTCCATGTTGTAAAGGATCTTGTCTCTATTGAGGAAACTTGTGGTTTTTCAAGACTGCTCTAATTGGCAATCATACTCTCCAAAAGCAGATTTACTAGATTTAAAAAGAAATGTGGTAATTTGCTCCACATCTCTTTTGTCTTCTCACTTGATTCAGAACTTAGGCAGTTTAATAGAGTTCTCTTTATTGGACCCTCTTGAACCTCATATAAAATTTAATTTTAAAATGTCTGAAAAAGAATCTGAGGCTCGCAAGAAGCCTCTAGTTCATTAAACCACTTGACTTTCCAAATCAATGTGCATTAGCCAAAATCTATGTGCACAGATCTACCTATATAAAAGGCCCTCCATAATTACAGTTTTTACATGGGGTTTTTTTAAATGAAGAAATAGAGATAGGAAATGCAACCCATCTATATTTTATTCTTATACAGCTCATCAGAGACTGTATATTTATAAATAACTTTTCACGTAAAACAGTTATTATAAAAATCAGAACACATATCTAATATATATTAAAAAGTCACCTGCTTAATATAGTTTTCTGTTGCTGTTTATTTACAAGGTTTCTTAATTTAAGCATTGGCTTACTCTGCTCAAAATTCATAAGTAATTGATGAAGGCCTATTTTGTTAATTATGTGAAGATGTGTTTTAATTGTACCTTCTATTGGCATTTTTATACAAAACAAATTGAAATAGCGATTTAGTAATTTTCCAGTAAATTTGATCAATGTAGGCCAACAAGTTTATTAATTCAGGCAAAGAAATGGATGCTGGTTATTGGAGTTGATCAAATGAGTAATGGTCAACAAATTCTTACTGTTTTGTGTACTATGGACACATAGTCTAGGAATTCACCCCAACTTCTCCTCTTCTTCTCCATGAAATACATGAGAAATTGCCAGTCTCCAAAGCCAAAACCAAAAGCTACTTAAATTGATTACAGATGCTTATGTATCTCAAGATTAATGTACTGTGGATTCAGAACTGTCAACCCAGACTTCACAACCAAATCAACTGAAGCTCATATGGCACACACCTGTGGAATTCTGGATAATTTTGTGCTTTCAATTCCACATCATCCTCAAAGACAAAGGATTCCCCCATGTAAATAGCTTGTCTCCTTTGCAAAATTAAAAAATACATATTTTGCTTTGTCTTTACAATGAAAAACAAAACAAATATACATCTGGATAAGCAAATAGAAATCTGAGAAGTTCAATGACTGCATGATGTTGGGAATAGAGCTCAGTTTCACTGGATTTTATATGGACTTCACAATCTTTTTTACCTAAATAATATTATTCAAAAAATTTTACTATTAATAACATCTTGAACTATTAAACTGCGATTTCAAGTGTCACTCTTTGTGTTTTCTCAATATTCATCCACTCATCTACTCATTCATTCAAAAATGGTGCTGTTCAGTGATTAATGACACAAAATTCCTAACCTCAGCATTTATTCTCTTTGAGAGAGGCGCACAAGCAAAACAATAGCATTATTAAGTGAAAAAAGTGGAACAAAGCAAATCTGTGTATGGGATAGTAGAGAAGCATAGAAAAGGGAAATTAACCCATTGGGTAGGGGTTCTGGGGCAGGGGAAATAACATCTGACCTTGGTTTTGAAGTATAAGTAGAATAGTAAGAGCTAATTAGGTATGTCAGGAGCAGAGTCCTCATTGCAACAATGACAGCATCATGAATAAAACATAGCGTTTAGAAGTAAAGTGTATTTGAGGAACTGAAAATAGATCAATGCATTATAAAAGGGTGGCAAGTAGAAAATCCCTGGAAAGGCAGACAGGAAGTGCCACTTTACTTGTGATGCCTACAAGCTTGGATTTAATTCAGAAGATAATTTGGAGCCAGAGTAAATTGGAATAATTTACGAGTTTGGACAATGGACTAAAAGTATAGGCTGAAATAGGGCATGGGGTGAAATGATTGGTGGCCTCTTCGGTGGAAATGTGGGCAGGTGAAGATTCCTTTAATTGTATTACAATACAGAGAAAGGAGCAGGCTTTGTAGATGATGAGTTAAATTTTTTTGTGTTGCTTTAAAGACATTAGAGGTCCATCCATGTAGAGATGTCCTCTAAGAACGTGTTTATAGCAGTGTAGTGCTCAAAAGAGAATTCGAGGCAGAAAATCAGCCCCATTCATATACCTGAAAAAATGAATCACTTTCTGGAAGCTAATTTAGGAGTGTCACAAAACTACATCTGATGCAAAGCATTTCTCCAAGTGGCCTACATTTTATAGTATTTCATTGGAGGTCATTCCTTCAAAGGCTTCAGAAAAGTGGTAAAATTGTATTGATCTACTTAGGAAATTAACTTGTCTGGGTAGGTAACATGTTATGTACCCCAATTAGCTCATCATCCTTCACCACTTGGAACCATCTCAATTTTCAGGAATATGGAGACAAGTAGATATATTTTTATTACCAGAAAGAAAGGGTAAAAGCAGATGCATTTTGTAAGACATTTCTTAACAACTAAGTATGTACTGCAAAGGGTCTCTGGGAAAGGAGGTCTGCCGGAGGGAAGGGAATAGACACAGAACGCACAGGAAAGAGGATGGCAAGTACCAAAGAAAAACATCCTTGATTTCTAAAATTAGGAAATAGCATCGGTGACTGGAAAGGACCATGTGCAAAGTTTGTGAGCTTTTCTTTTTTTTTTTTTTTTTTTTTTTGAGATGGAGTTTCGCTGTTGTTACCCAGGTTGGAGTGCAATGGCGCGATCTCGGCTCACCGCAACCTCTGCCTCCTGGGTTCAGGCAATTCTCCTGCCTCAGCTTCCCGAGTAGCTGCGATTACAGGCACGCGCCACCATGCCTAGCTAATTTTTTGTATTTTTAGTAGAGACAGAGTTTCACCATGTTGATCAGGATGGTCTCGATCTCTTGACCTCGTGATCCACCCGTCTCGGCCTCCCAAAGTGCTGGGATTACAGGCTTGAGCCACCGCGCCCAGCCTGTGAGGTTTTTTAAATTGATTATTATAATCAATTACAGCTTCCATTACTATTTTCCAAATCTGCTATCTCTTGGATTCATAGTTTGCTAAAGCTTTGGCCCCCAAAGAAGCATCCTATCTCCTACTTTATAATAATTTTCCTAGCCAACATTTCTCTCAAGCAATGTGTTTTTTTCTGCATTGCATGCATGAAATTTACAGAGAGCATATCCCACGTTAAAATTCATAATACTTACATTAAAATCAAGAGAGATAATTAATACATGAAGCACTGAAAATAAAAAACCATTACCCCCAGAAATCACTTGCCAAATATGTAACCCTAGAGTCTTAGGTGGGGCTGGAAAGCAGAAAATGTTTGTCTCGAACACCTTTCCTTCCTTTTTTCCCTCCTTAGGAATGTCCAGGATGTCTGGGGTGTTCATGAATTTCTAACTTATTGTTCAAATTGACTCACAGAAAAAAAAAATACCAATAAACTCATCCATGCTAAGTAATAAATTCGTCATATTTACATTAATACATCATGAATGTCATTATTTTCTGACATATACATTACAACACAGAAACATTATATACAAGAAGGAAATCCCAATCACTTTAATAACAGAGAAGAAGTAACCAGGTGTCCCTTTAAATTATATATTTGCCTACACAAGCTGGTTTCCCTCAGTGTATTTACTGTTCATCTTGAGAAGCAACAGCTTCATATCATCTGGACCAAGTGCAGGGAGAGTGCAAGAAAAGTTGAGTATAACAGGGAGTTGCAAGAAATCATCATTCAGAGATTGACCGTGTCTTTGCTGTACTTGTAATCTCCCTCTCATGATACTGGAGAGAACAGAGAGAGAGTTGAAAACTGGGCATGTTCATCAAGCAGCCTGACTGTGACATTTCTAGGGGAAAGCAGTTCTTAAAACATCATCTTTTGGGATTCTCTAAAATTCTAGTGCTTCATAGTGTCAATAATGGGGTAAGGGATTAGAAGGATAAATAGATATCACAGAATAAGACAAAGTCATGCTCTCAGGAAACCTACATCTCAGAGGTGAAGATGATGGCAAGCAAGAGACACAAATAGCAAGATAATTAAGGATGATAAAATAGGGGAAGTTCTCCATGGGAAGAGATGTGAGGAGACATGAGTATAAAAATGAGATAGTGATGTCAAACACAAAGAAAAAATTACGAGTTCAGGCAAACAAACAGGACATGCAAGTACCCTGAGCTGACCTCTGGGCCTCCCCGACCAAGACTAAATACCTGCAATCTCCATTCCCTGACATAATGCTGTATATTGGGACCAAAAAATATCCCATTTGTAGAAATTACTAACAGCAGCCATCTTTTTTGGTTGTTTACACTAACAAGATTTGCCAATAGTTTATGAATAGTTTTATATGTGATGCAATTTGCTATGGTTTGGCTGTGTCCCCACCCAAATCTCACCTTGAACTGTAATAATCCCTATGTGTCAAGGGTGGGGCCAGGTGGAGATAATTGAATCACGGGGTTAGTTTCCCCCATACTGTTCTTGTGGTACTGAATAAGTCTCAGGGTATCTGATGCTTTTAGAAGTGGGTATTCCCCTGCACAAGCTCTCTTGCCTGCTGCCATAGAAGGCATGATTTTGCTCTCATTCACCTTCCACCATGATTGTGAGGCCTCCCCATCCATGTGGAACTGTGAGCCAATTAAATTTCATTTCTTTATAAATTACCCAGTCTCAGATATGTCTTTATTAGCAGTGAAAGAACAGACTAATGCACAATTTAAATAATGTATAGGTAACATTTTTTCCTGGATCAATCTATACGAACTTTGGATGAGAGTAAGAAGAAAGACAACGGCCTCTTCACTTTAGAGTTGAGGAAGTGACTATAACAAAAGCTAAACACCAATTTGCCAAGGAAAAAAATGCAAATTTAGCAGGAATTTTCCAGAGAACAGTACCAGCCAGTTCTACTAACACCAAATTGTAGGGGGGAAATAAAGAGAGACTAATTTGTATTTATGAAATAGGGAAAGCAAACTACTTTGGAGATGAGTATTTTCTTATTCACAGCAAAAGATCCACTTTTGGGAAATCAGAACAGTCAACAGAGAAGCAGGAGAAACAAAAGTCCTCATTTCCCTCAAAAACACTTTCCTTGACGTAAATGGAGCTTCGTTTGTTCTCTTACCGCAGTCACAGCAAGACGAAACCATAGCATAATTCTTAATTCCAGGAAATTTACAACAAATCATGAACAAGCTATTCTTTTTAAATAGCTGTTATTTTTAGTGTCTTTATAATTATTTAACTTCCTGGAAAGAATAATATATACAACTCTACATCTTCCAAACTGCAATGTTTGGGCTTTTTAAGAATGTTTAGGTAAATATTAGTTGTTTTTTTTTTTTTTTTGAGAAAGAGTCTTGCTCTGTCTAGACTAGAGTGCAGTGGTGTGATCTCTGCTCACTGCAGCCTCTGCTTCCCAGGTTCAAGCGATTCTCCTGCCTCAGCCTCCCAAGTAGCTGGGACTACAGGCGTGCATCACCATGCTCAGCTAATTTTTGTACATTTAGTAGAGACGGGGTTTCACCATGTTGACCAGGATGGTCTCAATCTCTTGACCTCGTGATCCACCCACCTCGGCCTTCCAGAGTGCTAGGATTACAGGCGTTAGCCACGGCACCCAGCCATGTTAGACTAGTTTTAATAAAAACAAGCCAAATTCACCTTCTTCTACCCATAGTGTTTATAGGTTCTTCTGCATCACTATATCACCTAAGAAAATGACCCTGAAGGAAAGAAAATGTGAAAATGGGGGCTTTCAAAATTATATATTACTGTAACTTTATATTTTAATAATCATATTTTTAAATATTGATATTGTAGTTCAACCTGCTGGATTATGTCATTTCAACTTTACCCTTTCTTAGAACACAGATTAGCTAATACATATATTCATGGACTCTTAGAGAATTTATACCATCTGGACATTGTGCAAGTGAGAGAACTGAACTCAGCCCAAGAATCTTCAACAACTCACCTATGATACCATATGGAGAAAGTAAAAATGGCTAATAAAGGAAATATTTTAGGGGAATATTTTCATTCAGAGAAGCAGAATAAAATTTCTCATGTGTATGGACCCAAATTTACACCCTGAAGCAAAGCAGAACCTTTTAACTGTGCCCAGCCTTTCAACTTGTAGCCAGGGATAGATGGAAGGCATTGCAGTCACTCCCAACTAGAAGAGAATCAAGGTAAAAAAAATCCAGTTTCCCCCAAGGCAGGCAGAGTGATGGTCCTGAGCAGAGGAGGCAAATTTTTTTCTGTAAGAAGCCCAAGAGAAAATATTTTTAGTTTCTAGGGACAAGAAACAAATTATATTATATACTTTTAAAACAAGTGAGAAAACAAATTCTCACAATAACTTTGTTAAATTCAAAATACAGTGATAATTGAGTACAATTTTTTGTAATATTAATGTCTACTAATAAGAAAAGTTGAATTCTTTATAGGGTGAATAATGTGTCACCTAATGAGATTCAAAGATAAAAACTGGCCAGGTACGGTGGCTCACCCCTGGAATCCCAGCATTTTGGGAGGCTGAGGTGGGCCAGAAACTAAAATGCAATAATATATATATATTTTTTTTTTAAAAAGTAAGATCATAAAATTTTCAAATACTAAAAGGAGGTACCAAAAATTGTATACTACAGACTTATTGTATACTACAGTTCCACTGAAGGTTGTTTCAAGAAGTTCTTTAAAATATAGAACATAGACATAAAGAGCACGAAGGTAAAAACAGTAGACGAAAGAGAAGCCATCTAAAAAATAGCCTAATTCTCAAAATAATATATTAGAAATTTCAGGAGATATAATAATCAATAAAATAATAGTTGATAATTTCTCTGAACTGAAGAAATATTAAATGTTAAAAACATGTTAATGGTAGTAGAAAAATAATTATAATGGAAAATATTTAAATATTTCTCCAGGGTAAGGGGGAGAAAATAGATAGGTGGGGGAAGTGAATGTGTTTATTTTCCAAAAATAGCAAATTTCAGAAGATAGTGAAGCAAAATTTCTAGAGTTTGGGCTTCAATACCTTCATGCCCAACCAACCTAAGATTTAACTGCTAGGCAACTGAACAGTATTCTTATACATGCAGGAATAATACAACCCATGTGTCCTTCCCCCAACAAAAAAACTGAAAAAGTATTTCATCAGTTGAGGAAATGAATAAAAATAAGATGTCTGTGATGTGCTGATAAGGTGAAATGAAAAAGGCAAGCTCAAAACATGTCTTATAATATGAACTTTTTGTTTAAAAAGATATATATTTTATATGTATATATTTAATGGAGATATATATATATCTATTAAAAAGCCTGGATATATATAATCAATGTTAATAGTGGTTATGTTTTACTAATGGGAAAATAGTTTTTAATATTTATGGTCTATATCTGAGCTGTCCAACATGGTAGCCACTAACACAGGCAGCCAGTAAATACTTGAAATATGTCTGGTCCCAGTGAGATCAGAGATATGCTACAGCACATGGTAGATTTCAAAGACTTAATGCGAAAAAAAAAAAAATACCCTATTGATAATTTCATATTAATTAAATACTAAAATAATCATATTTTCAATAATTAGATGAATAAAATGTATTAGTAAAACTAACTTTACCTATTTTTAAAAAATTTATCCCACAAAGGTGACTACTAAAAAGCTTTAGATTTTATATATATATTATGAGTAATGGAAGCTCTATTCAAATTACTAGTTTTAAAAAATAATCTGTAACTCATGGAGCTGGAAATAGTATTGCTTTAACTCATAAGATAGAAGGAAAAGCTATGGGAACCAATATTCTGGTCATTATCCATCTCCCAGCTCTGTCTTTGATTGGCTCCTTTCTGTGGGAGGCTTCTCACCACCTAGCAGGAAACATGTTCACTAAGTTTTGCATTCTCCCAAATAAAAGAAACACCATTCTCTCCACATGTTGCTATGTTTTCTTTTCTTTTGTTTTGTTGTTGTTGTTGTTGTTGTCGTTGTTGTTTTTTGTTTGTTTTTGAGATGGAGTCTTGCTCTGTTGCCCAGGCTGGAGTGCAGTGGCACGATCTTGGCTCACTGCAACCTCAAGTGATTCTCCTGCCTCAGCCTCCCAAGTAGCTGGGATTACAGTTGCCCACCATCATGCCCAGATAATTTTTTTGTAGTTTTAGTAGACACAGGGTTTCATCATGTTAGCCAGGCTGGTTTCAAATTCCTGACTTCAAGTGATCCACCCACCTTGGCCTCCCAAAGTGCTGGGATTACAGGCGTGACCCACCTCGCCTGGCCCATGTTGATATGTTAACTGAAAAAACGACTCTGGTTGGCCCTACTTGGGACACTGTATTTTGGACTAGTATTTTTTCTGGCAAGGTCTGCATGGCAGATAGAGGACCTACAGGAAGGTGAGAGACAGGCAGAATGGGCTAGAAACCATGGCCAGAAGGAAGAAGAAGGTATTTTAAGAAGACAGCCGACTAGAACCAAAGTCTGAATGCTATTATGCTACATAAATATTTTGTGAAATAAAACATGCACTAGACCATTATGACTCACATCACGTCCACTACACAAAAGTCTGGAAAGTGGTAGAAAACATATAGATTGGACAATGACTTCAGGGATAAAATGGAGTAAGTATAATTGAATTATCTGTCTGTTCGTATTAAAAATCACCTCTATAAGAAGGATTGTATACATTTTTGCTCTTTTTTGTTTCCACCACAGTCTGGCATATAAACTATGCCTGCCTCTTACACTGTGTGAACTAGAGATCCTGCTCTGTTTTTATTAGCTTAGACTTTCAGAGATCAGCAATTACAAAAGACTTTTCTCTGCTCAAAACTTTGTATGCTTTCCCCAAATAACCCAGTTTATACCTTTGCAGGCCAGAGGTGCTTTCCCACCTGAGGGTCAGGAGGAGGACATCAAGCGAAAGGATCAGTGAAGACAGAGCTTAGAGCAATCGCAGCTTTTGCCTTCACCAGTTAGTTTTCTGCTCTCCTTCCCTCCGTAGTTCTATCTCCACTACTATTTACAGTGGACAAACACAGATGTGCTCATGATTTCCTTGGATTGATTTCATGTAAATTAACTTATTAATAACCTTTTTTTACCTTTCCCTGTCCATTATCTCATCACATACACAGCACATGACGAAAACAAGAAAGTTTCCTGGAGGTATTACTTGTTCATGTATCACCAAGTGTCTTTATACTGTTTTTGCTCATTTACAATGTGTAATACTGGAAGAAAAAAGAAAAAAATATATATGAGGGAGGAGAGACATGTCCTTTCTTGTTTGCATTTATCCATCTCTTGTTATCATTCTCCTCTACTACCCCCTGGCCAATATAACCATTTTTTAATACCAGCAAGTTCTACTCCCTAATGAAAAATATTCATCTCTTATCTTCTAATTTCTTATAATCTGCCCACTTGGGACCAGTAACATCTACACCAGAGACTATGAGTGACTGGTGATGTAACTTAACAAAGGACCCAAGAATATCTGGAAACAGTCCAATATTCACTGTCAGTAACAATGTTTGTGCAGGTCTCAGTTTTCTTTCAGCAAAATTCATAATCTTTGGAATTCCTTAAGCATAATTTATTTTTGCATTATAGAGGACTTGTTCACCATAGAAAGCACAATTTGATAAATAGCAAATAATGAGTACTAGGCACACGTGCAGTAGTAATTCAGAAAAGGAAATTGTTACTGCTGTGACAGCACAAATGAGGTCATCATGGTACAGGGGCTGTAATAGTCAAAGGCTAAACGTGGTGGTCACCAGCCTTAGATCAGCAATTTCCAGTTAGTCAGAGTCATGGCCAAGGACAGAGGGAAAAGCATGAAAGACGTATCAGCAATAAGTCAAAAGCAGGAAAATGAAAAAAGCCTTTAAAAAAATAATAACCTGACTTGGAAACCAGAGATGAAACCAGGAACACAGGTCACAGCTGGGAGAAATGAAGCTGAAGGTGGAGAAAGCATGGAGGAGGTGAGTCACAGGCCAAGGAACAAAAGCCAGGGAACAAAAAGCATGGAACACCATGAGTCAGCCATGCTCAAGATAACGAGCAAAGACAGCCTTTCCATGAAAACAGCTGTCCTTTCGAGGTGGCTGATGGCTGGATTTTTAAGTCTTAAGTTAGCAGGAACATAGGGCTGCTTTGAGCCCTGCCTCTGGACATTTGAGGGTTTGGAACCCCAAATGGAGGTACCTCTAAAACAAGAACACAAGAACCCCAGTGGAGGTACCTCTAAAACAATTCTGATCCCATCAAAGAGGAAGGAGAGAGATTATTCCAAAATGTGATCATGTGATAAAGAAGCAAGTTGAGAAGGCAGATGGACCCACATGGCAGAGGACTTGAGGAGGAGTTAAGTTAGTGAATTCATACCCTGAAGGCTCTTTGGAAAAGCAGAATAACATCATACAAGCAAAACTCTGTGCAGAAAATCACAGACTTTCTGCTGTACTTTGAATCTGTTTCATTTATATTTTAAATGTCTAATTTAATTGTTGCAGTCATATTTCAAAATCATATGGCCTAGTAGAAATCATAAATCTTATTAAATCCCATGTTTCTTATTCCATTTTGTGCTGCTGTAAGAAGAAAACAGACTTGATGATTTATAAAGAACAGAGATTTGTTACAGTTCTGGAGGCTGGGACATCCTAGGTTGAAGGGGCCACATCTGGCAAAGGCCATCTTGTAGGATACTATGGCAGAAGGCATGAGGGTAGGAACATTGGATGGGGAAGGGAAGAAAGCAGGATGGAAACATTCTTTTATCAAAAATCCACTTTTCAGATAAGTGACTCTCTCCAGCAACAACAGCATTAATCCATTCATGAGGCTTAGCTCCCATGATCTAATCACCTCTTCAGCATCCCACCTCAAAACACTGTTCATTGGGGATTAAGTTTCCAACAAATAAGCTTTGAGGGGCACATTCAAACAATAGCATAATGATAATGTAAACTTCAAATAATCAGTAAAGAAATTAATTTTTTTCCAATATTTTCCAAATTGTTTTCAAGTTATTCATATTCTTATATACGTGCATGCTTGTATATTTATGTGTCTGCATGTGTATATGTGTGTATATTCCAATAAGTTTAAGAAAAACTAGGAAAACAATACTTAATAGGTTTCTCTACTTCAGAACTAATATTTTAATCTCCACAAATGAGATCTGTTTGCATTATTTATCAAATTATTTGACCTTGCATGATTTGTTATTGAAGTACCTATTGGCACCCTTCCTGGAGATAGTGTTCATTGGAATATCTGTTTGAGAGGTTCTGTTTCAATCTACTGGCTTTTTTCTAAGAAACCAAGCAGTTTGACTGATTTGCTCAGCAAAGAGATGATTTGAAATGAAGTAGCTATTCATGGCAGAATCTACCATCTCCCAAATTGTCAAATTATTGGTATTGTTCTTAAGAAAATGTTTCATGCATAATGCACTGAATGTCTTCTTAAGAAAGCAGTGTCCTGCTTTCAGGATTCTGAAGGCACATCTGGATCTTTGGTGGACTGCAATAATTATTTTCAAATTTCATTTTGCTGGTAGAATAAAGAAACCCAAGTTTTAAAAGCTGCTTCTTAACATGTGGCCATATAACTAAAGTTTATACATATTCTACAATGATTATATCTTCATATATTCATACATGTACACACACACACACACAAGGAACTTTGATATACACCTTGCAACCAGTCTTGTTAATTTTGTTAATATTGGTTATGAATCAATGTATTGTAGTGAGCCTGAGGGTCCTAATCTACAAAATAGGTCTATTAATTCTTATTCATCTACTAAAGTGGGTCAAAAAGGTGAAAGTCTTTCATAAACTGTTTATGCAAATGCAAGTGGTATTATTCAGCATATTTTTGTTGTGTAGAATATATTTAGTTCTTGTTTAACTGAGTGGCTTAATCTTTGGGATAGTTATTCACCTGAAGCACATACTCTTTAGGAATGTATCTACATTAATACCTAAGTCACATGAATAAAACAGACGTAAATCAAAATTGACATAGATTATCACTGAACTTGCAGTCACATTGTGTAGACCTGCTTAGGTATTAAATTAGGATGATTAGCCCATCTACCTCTAAATTCTGAAAAAATACAGATATTTTCCCCCAAAGTTTTGTTGCTCATTGCAGCTCATAAATGTCATATGTGACTGACTCTCTTCCACTGTTAGCTCTAAATTTTTGTCTTCCAAATCCCTCTATAAAACCGTAACTGTGAAATAAAGGGAGAGGACTGGATACGATGTCTATGACAAAAAATATAGACTCATAATGCACCAAGACACAGCACTTAGATTCTGAGTATTTTTATGTTACTCTGAGAATTAAAAGCAGGCTGTTGACGCACATAGTCAATAAATCAAACACATGAAATCTTGGGCTTTCTCCCCAGCATCCACTTTACCAGGATTTCTAATAAAAAGTCCCATATTTTGAATTCAGCTCATTCAGACCTCAAATCCAAACATAGCTTAATTATTAAACTACAGCTGTTGTTAAAAAAGTCACAACTGAATGTTAAAAACAGACGCTAAAACATAGACTGTTCACCAAGCATTTTTACCTGATTTCTAAAAATGTAGATTGGGATATTTTTCTTTGTTTTACCTGTTTTTGTTTTTGTCTTTTATGTGTTGCCTATTAATAAGATCCTTAGGAAGAAAAAACTGTCAATGTTTACAGCAGGAAGTTAAAACAAATTGAGCAATACATGTAAACATTGTTTGAACTCACCCATTGGCTGAAAGCATGACGAATTCTGGAATAAAGAAAAGAGACAGAGAGTTAATCAGAGGTTAATCTATACGTTTTCTAAAGCTATGACAATGAAATACAATCTGAATATCCAAATATTTTGCAAACACTACTTAGACATTTCATTTGGTCCATGCCCCTGATTTATAGACCATTATAAACAATTGGGCAAAGCACAAGGCTTGCTGGAGCTTCTTCAAAAGAATGATGCAAAGAGCAGGAAGAAAATTAATAAGCAACAGATGCATGCATGAGCATTCTGCCTAACTGGCTGTGAGTACAGCATGTGCTGTTTTGTTTGTGCGTGAGTTTTCTTAATATATGCACTATTTGCATCTGTGGATATCATACCAAAAAATCACCATTACAAAAGATGCTTAAATATTATCAGTTACTATAATTTTAACAAAATGCATAAAGATGAGTATTCATGGTGAAAAAATACATAGATTTTTTCCTCTCAGCCACATACCTTTTTTTCTTCAAAAACAAACAAATATTGGATAAGAAAAGGCAAAGCAATAGTTTGCCAGAGAATCAACTGATACACTTGGTTGCGAGACAGGTTTTAATTGTGCAAATTACTTCCATCCAATAGTTCACTTTTGTTTCAAACCATTCATTTTTTCATGTATAAACTTTTCAGACAAGAGTCACCTGATTGACTCTGAATATGTTATGCCTCCATCCTCTGTCCTTACTTTTATCTTTTCCATGTCTAGCCACATATAAGAGTGATATAGAACTATGATGTTGCATGGGGTTAAAAACGTCAAATTTAATGAGCTTGTCTCTTTTCAGAAAAAAAATGTCTAAGATTATTTTTATTCCACATTGTTATCCTTTTATTCTTTATTCCTAAATTCTATAAATATCCAGTAATGCCTGTTGGGCACAGGTACCTGGAACTGGGGGTATAAAGATGAGAATGAAAGACACAGAGTCTGTTGTCACAGAATTTGCAACCAATCTAATAAAAAGCCAAAGATAAAAATATGTTTAGATAACTCCTTTTGACATCCAGGTAGTGAACAGTCTTACCAACTCATTTAATATAGTCATTCAAATAGTCACACATCATTCATTCAACAAACATTTGTTCCTACCATGTCTGGTTATACCAGATTGTGTCAAATCCTGAGGTAGGTATAAGAAGCAAAAATATCCTTACTCTGGAAATGTTCAAAGCCAATCACATAAGATAGGCCCACAAATATGTAGTGCTAGAATGTACTAATAAAAATGTGTACTGATACAATGCCAAGCACATAGTAGGTATGGAAAATAAGATGTTCTTGCTTTGGCAAAAAACAAACAACAACAAAAAAAAAAGCCAAAGAGCTATTTGCCTACAGAGGAGCTAATTCTGCCTGAATAAGCTGGACAGGTTTCTATAGAGGAAATGGTATTCGATTTGAGTTTACATGGATGAAAACACAGTTCCCAGATAGTGAAGAATACAAAGACTGTTTTGGGAAGAGGCAAAATCACATGCAAAAGCACAAAGACCCACTTAAAATGTGTAGAATAATCACACATGCCCGATCTCAAGTTCTAAAATTCTAGTGAAGATGGATTTATTCTGTACATTATATCCTCAGGGGAATTTTAGTTTCCATGCAAGTGAATTTACACTTCTTCCTGCCTTAGATTACTAGAGAAATAGGAAACTACGAGTTGAGAAAAAGAAGCAGAAATAAATCATAAGGGAGAAAAAAAAAAGAGAGATGAGGCAATGCAATGAAACTGTAGGAGAGAGAAAGAGATCTGGGAGAAGATTACCCCCAAACCTTGCAATTAAGTGTTTTACTTTATGGGTGAAAACATCCCTGAAGTCATAGGTGAGGAAGGACTTTCTTGTGTATTTATTATGTTCAGAATTGGCACCACTGGGCCCTGCACTGGGGAATAGGAGTTAAGAAATAAAGACTACCCCAGGTTAGTTTTCCAGCTCAGGCATCCACATGAATGTCTGCAGAAATGCGATGAAACCACACTGATAAAAGCTAAATTAAAATCATAAAATCAGAGAGGCCATGAAAATTAGAAAGTGGACAAGCACAGGAAATCTTCTGCACTGTAGATTAACACCATCAAACAAAACACATTGATAAGTTCTGTATTTAAAATATGGATAAAAGAGAATGGAGATACTGAAAAGTCATTGGTGATCAAAGGATGATAAATTAATATATATCCATTCCATGCTATTAATTACCAAATGAAGGAACATATGAGATACTGACATTTTCATTAACCTGGTGGGCTGTTTTCACGGTTCTACTTCAGAAAACATAAACTATATACATGAGATTTTTGAGAGATTAACTAATGATCTCATTTCCCCAATCCTGTTTTTCCCTATGGGATTGTGAATTTCTAGATTTCAGAAATCTAATTTCATATATAGAGAAGAGACTATTACATTGTAGTCAGCTAAATTCACCACATCCCACTTGGTTCTATACACACACAACCTTAGGAGAATTGCAAGAAGTAAGTTTGTCAAAGTAAAACCAAAGAGTTTGAAAAGTATCCTGTAGCCAGTAGGAAACCAAGGAAAGATTTTAGGTACCTCTGTCCTGAAAGTAACTGTTTATTACTGCCTACTCTTCTTGACTATTGAGAGTTCTTTTTGTAAGATGCCATACTTAAAATATGTTGAGTCTTCCTAGAAATGCAGTGGAAATTTTTCCTTTATTGAGAACATATGCATGAAAGGAAAGGAATTTTACATGTGTAAGAACATAAAATAACCAATATCCCAAGTTAGAGAGAGAGAGAGAGTGAGTAATTTGTTTTGGGTTCCTTCACTGCAAAGAAAGGAGGTTTGGTATTGTTTTCAATTTTAAATGTATGCATTCCTTGGTGGACAACTGGAAATTAGGCAATTCTGTTTGCCAAAGCTTCAAGATCTCATTCTTCAATCAGAATACCAAGTACACATAAGATACAAAAAGAAGGAAGCTTCAATCTGGCATTACACACTAATCATATGTAAACTATGTGCAGTAGTGATCTTCGCAGTGGCAGAAAAGCTCAAAGCCACATGAAACCAATCAACACCATATTGATGTCATCTTCTCAAAACTTCTCATCTGTTTCATAGCCATCAGACATTGCAATCTTTAAAGCAGATATTTTCCCTCTCTGTTGCTAACTAAGCCAAATTTTGCACAACAGTAATTTTTTTAAAAAAATTATTCTTTCAGATTGTTGAAAGAAAATAAAATATAGTGGTTTATTTATTTAGTGGCAACAGTAATTAATGCTGATATTATTAACTAACTTATAAACTGTCCATTTAAAAACAAGCTTACATGTTTATTATGTGTCTTTTTAGTGACTAGATCAGCCAGACTCCTAATAGAAAATTATGACATTCTCAAACTGGATAATTTGAGTTCAAAGAAATACCTATTTCTAAAGGTATGGGTAAAGCTAAAAATGGTAGCTCA
Source organism: Aotus nancymaae (assembly GCF_030222135.1). NCBI lineage: Eukaryota > Metazoa > Chordata > Mammalia > Primates > Aotidae > Aotus > Aotus nancymaae. Next base: position 31,845,453 of record NW_026988435.1, read on the forward strand.
AATAATAGTAAAATCCCTCTTTCTTGAAACCTTTGATAGGCAATTGCTCCTCTGGTTTGAAAACTGTCCCTTCCAGAACTCATGTAGACATGTAATTGCCATTGTCACAGTACTAAGAGGTGGAGCCTTTAAGAGGTGGCAGGCCATGAAGGCTTCACCCTTATGTGTGGAATGGCTGCCTTTATAAAAGGGTAAATTTGGTTTCTCTCTTTCTCTCTTGTCATTCTGCCTTCCATTATAGGATGGCAAAACAAGAAAGCCCTTGCCAGATGCCTGCACCTCAATATTGGATTTCTTAGCCTCAAGAAGTAAATTTCTGTTCATTGTAAATTACTAAGTCTGTGTCATTCTGTTATGGCAGCACAAGATGGACTAAGGAAGCTATCAACAACGTGACAAATGTCAAGCTCCCCCTTGACATCTGGGGTACAATGAGACAGACTCTGATGGCAGAGACCCCACTGAGAAGTCTTCTGTGTGTTTATATGATATGAGTGCATTTAGTTTTCCTCATCATAATCTGTCATAGTTTCCTCTTAGACAAGTTTGTGAAAAATACATTATCATGCCCTTAACACTGGATTGAAAAAAATGCACCAAAATCACTTGAAGGAAAACTGACTAAACAAAGTTTCACAATAATGTCACTCCTACAATGCACGGTCTATGCAAAACAAGATATCAAATTCTGTAACTTTCGAGCACACTAATTATCTCCAATTTCCCCTACTTTTCTTCTTACAAAAACACATGCTACACAAACATACACACCCTAATTGCCTATCAACAATAACTGTGTACTGAGACTTCCAAAGAAGTTAGATGAGGTTTTATGTATTCCTTTAATATTTACATGTATGTAAGCACCTGTGAGCGTAAGCCTTTCACAGTTTCCTAGGTAGTTGGACCTCTTCTCAATACAATGATCCTAATATTGACATAGGAAAATGAGCCACAAATGAGAGTTGGGCTATTACTTAGAAAATCTTGAAATTGTTACTTTCCCAAGTGATAAGAATAAATGATGAAATAAAAAAATGAGTGCTTCAGCAATTCATCATTAAAAGTGAAGAACTACCACAGGAAACAGAACTCTAAAAGAATGTATGCACTTATGCAACCTTTCTTTTAGATTTGCAGCTAATTCTTATTATTATACTTTAAGAAAAAAATCACATAAATCTTTGAAGAAAAAAGAATGAAAGAGGGCTGTCTTTAAAGGTTACAAGTTAAATCCATTTCTTTACTTTCTGGTTTTTCTTTCTTTTCTTTTAAATAATCATTGAAGGCATTGATTCAAAGGAAGTTAACATTGCAAAGGGCCTAGAAATCATCTAGGAATCTATTGACTTTAAAATATTTTTTGTGAAGAATATTTTGTTCAAATTCAGTAACGTTCCAACATATGACAGAGGTTTGTTCTGGCTGAAGTCCACTTGGGTTCCTTTCCTCTTGTAGCCTACATCAGTAGCAGCTTCTGCAGGGATTCAGGGTAATTCCCCCGACAACACTGGCCTAGAATAGTGCCCCCTATGTAGAAACAGGGGAAAAAATGAGGCACAGAAAGATGAAGAGATCCAACATCACGAAGGTGGTACACAGTAGGTAAACACATCTTCCTTGCTTTTTTATCTCCTAAATTTATCTTCTCATCTTTATCTGGTACGTCTGCAGAATAACTTTCCAGGGGGGTTCAATTGCACCAAATAGTTAAAAGCTGGCTTCCTTTTTTATTTTCTTTCATTTCAAAAAAATCAAAACACCTGGTTGTGAAATGCAACATTTTTGAAACTGTCATATAATCACAGAATGTTTAATTATGGTCCACTTACTGATAGCATCAGTTTTACGTGAACAGTTACATGGCAATTAAATTTCTCAGATTACCATTTTTTAAAGAGTTCTCCAGAGTGCGTCAATGGCAAGGGATCCATTTTTCCAAACCTGTCTTGTTTCCTTAGTGAGTCAGTCTCTCAAAGCTTGTATTGCCGTCATTGTTTGTATTATAAAAGTAATCCCTAAAGTAAGAAGAACAACTACATATAGTCTCCATAAAATTCCTAGCCTAAATAATCATTTCAAATGCCTTGCTTTCTAAAGTATTGCTTAATATTACCTGACTATGACTAGTACTGTACAAAAATATAGAACACTTGGGAGAATATTATGGCAACAGTGAGACCTGGGAACATTTGTGTATTGGAAGGAAAACTCATGATTCTGGTGGGCAACAAAGAGAACAATCTTGAACAAACAAAAAGGAGAATATAAGAGTTTGGCATATCATGCTTTTCCAAACGTATGGCTTCATTTAACAAACTTGGGACAGTCTTTATTTTTTCCATGATTACTTGTGTGTCAGCAGGCATAGCTTGGCCTTCTCTTTCATAGGCCTGACACTGAGTCAATGCTTAGCATCCAAACCACACATAAACTATTTTTTCCTCAAGAAATTGCTCATTGGATGACTTAATAAAAGTATTTTAATGTTTAGAAAGGAAAAACATGTTTGTCTTATTCCTTTAGATTTAAAGCTGCTTAGGGTTTATAGAAAATACAGTTGCAAACATATTCAAAAGGCAAAAGAAAGAGAGAGTTTGAGGATGCAATCTTGCTACCTCTCTGTTACTCCTACCATTCTGATATGGTTCTGTGCCCCACTCAAATCTCATCTCCAATTGTGATCCCCATACATTGAGGGAGGGACCTGGTAGGAGGTGATGGGTTCATGGGGCAGTTTCCCCCATGCTATTCTCATAACAGTGAGGGAGTTCTCATGAGATCTCATTGTTAGATAAGTGTCTGGCATTTCCCTTGCGCACGCGCTCTCTCTCTCTCTCTCTCTCTCTCTCTCTCTCTCTCTCTCTCTCTCTCTCTATATATATATATATATATATATATATATATATATGTATGTATGTGTATATATATGTGTGTGTGTGTGTCTGTGTATCTATCTATCTATCTATCTATCTATATATATATATCTCCCCCAGATCCCCACCGCCATGTAAGACATGCCTTGCTTCCTCTTTGCCTTCCACCATGACTGTAAGTTTCCTGACACCCACCCAGTCATGTGAAACCATGATTCAATTAAACCTATTTTCTTTATAAATTACCTGGTCTCAGGTATTTCTTTATAGCAGTATGAAAACAAGACTAATACACATCTGCATACCAGAAAGTGAGAGTGGTGTAGTCAGATAGAGAACAGCAGTTACTATAGAAAGTGTGGCATGTGTGGTGATTCTTGCAGGATGATGACTTCTTGATGAGTTTTCAAACCTTGGACTTTGTACACACCAAATTATTCTGAGATCAGGATAATTGACTGCTGATTCTAGCAAATTTATGCAATTCCTATAAGAACAAAACAAGGAAAGATGAGAGACTGTCATTGAAGTAATGAATAATAACAATAGCACCAGTATCATAATAGCAAACGTTCTGGAAGCATTTGCTATTCCATATGCTAAGCCAAACACTACATGCATCATTGTTCTTATTCTCACAATAAACCTTATGGTTCTCTTTTGCAGATATGGAAAATAAAGCTTAGGAAAGTTAGGTAATCCATCTACGTTCACAGAGCTAGTAAATTATGGATTCAAAAGTAGGAGTCTGGTCTTTCCCTTTAATTCAAATATCCCATTCTTAATCAGCAGCAATGCTACTTCCATCCTTCCATCTCTGAGTAGAGGAAGGTGGACTAGATCATGTATAAATTCCAGATAAACACTTTCAAGTTTTTGATTTTATACTAAAAATCATCTCCTAAATTCCACTAGCAGAAAAATAGCTTATCTTCTCCAGGAACACAATTCTCAACAACTACTCTTCCAATTTCATCTTTCAAAGCAACTTGTTCATACATTTCTCATATTCCAAGTCAATAATTTCCAAGGACTTTCTACCTCTCTGATTTCATATTCACTGCTGTTTTATTATTCTCACTATTCTTTCCCTTCTTGAAACTTTACCTATCAAAAATCAAACTATCTATAACTTCCAAACTAAATGTCACTTTCCCCACAAAGCTTTTTCATCAGATGATGTCTGCTTTATGCACAATTTTTAATTACCAGCCACGCATATCCTGTGAGATGTTATAGCTTTTTACCCTGTGGACACTATAAAACGAACAAAATTGTCTAATATCTCTGTCTAATTATCAATATTGTCTAATGACTCTGTTCATCTACTGTGGAGGTGGCTGATTCTTCTCTTATCACTCACCTTTACCTCTACATTAACGCAAGTCAAGTGCAGCCAATAAGGTCACAATGAACTGCTTATTTGTAATTATTTTCCAAAGAACTTTTTTTTAAAGTACAACATATCATTTATGGATGCTATGTAATCAGGAATCCTTACATGAAAAAAGTCAAGCAATTTCAGAAAAATGCTGCTAGGAAACAATTTTGTCCCAAAATTCTGAAACAATAATACAACCAAGGGCATGCCTGTGTAATCTTTTTTGTAGCACATTACAGACATACTTCTAATACTTCTAGTACTTTGTATTCTGAAATTGTATTTTCATTATGGTTTCTCAGCAGGAATTTCACAACCAGTGGTCAAGGTTAATCTCAACATCACTGATCTAGCTTCAAAAAAAACAAAAAGAAAAAGAAAAGTATCAGCAACAACAAAAATGAGGTTGAAGAATAGAGCTTTTGTATGATACAAACTTCAATTAGATGACTCATCAATCTTTTCACATACCATAAAACATAAACATGTATCTGGAAACCTCATTGCAATGCACAGAAATTAAATAAATACTAGGGAGGTAAGGGGAGATTATGACAGATGTACAAGTAGAAAAGGAAGAAAGTTAGGGAGAAGGATCATTGAGTTGATGTTCAATGCTAAGAAAGCACAGATCCCAGGTCCTAGAGCAGAATTCTCTGCTCTCAGCATTCTTGACTGGCCTTCAATAGGCTCAGTCTGGCTTGAACATTTCAAAATAGCATGTAGGTTTTCCTTTCCTTTAGAAAAGGAAAGAAAAATGTAGAACTGCATTTTCTTTACAGTGAGACTACATCTCTTCTGGCTTTGTGCAAAATCTCTAGGGTCTCAAGATAAAAATAAGGAAAATATAGCCAGCAGCAAATATTAAATAAAATTGTTCCTGCAAAGAACTTTGTAATTCAAATTTATTATCTAGTTTGTAACATGTGAGTTTTCATACTGAAGAGCTATACCACTTTTATTACAAAATAAAGCTTCTGAGAATGTTAACATTTCTATTTTCAACAAATTTATGAATCAGATTTGTCTTATGTCATCTTATAAGCATCTAATAGCTAATATCTTAAGTGTTTCATGCTTGATAAACACATTTGGTTTTTTTTCTTTAAAAAATGGACATAATGTACCAGAATCTCTGGGACACAGCTAACACAGTGTTTAGAGGGAAATTTACAGCACTAAAGGCCCATAGAAGCAGAAAAAATCTAAAATCAACACCCTAACATCACAATTAAAAGAGCTAGAGAGGCAAGAGCAAACAAATTCAAAGGCTAGAAGACAAGAAATAACTAAGATCAGAGCAGAACTGAAGGAGATAGAGACATGAAAAACCCTTCAAAAAAAAATGAATCCAGGAGCTGGTTTTTGAAAATATCAACAAAATAGACAGACTGTTAGTCAGACTAATAAAGAAGAAAAGAGAGAAGAATCAAATAGACACAATAAAAAATGATAAAGGGGATATCACCACTGAGCCCACAGAAATACAAACTACCATCAGAGAATACTATAAACACCTCTAAGCACATTGTTTTGAGGCATAACATCATCATTTGTTAAATTTTAGTTTTGTGAACATTGTTTCTAAAATCTAAATCTCAGGTGTGTGTTTTCCTTAAAACTGCTATTAACTGTAAACAGAAAGCAACTGATGTCTAAGGCCACGGCAATCTACCTCTTCAGTCCTACAGATCACACTGTGGATGAGTAAGACTCATAAATGACATAACAAAAATCTCTGGTAGGCCTAAGACACAGGTTAGGAAAGGGTAAAAAAGACACAAACAAAAAGACACAACAAAAGGACAAAAGTGGTAAGTACTGGTGCGAAGACAAGGTACTTCAGGGAACACGTAAGTTTCACGTAGAATAAGGCATAGTCATAGGATCGACTTCTCATAGGAAATATTGTCATCAGAGCTACACTTTAAAATGCAAAACACCACATTATAACTTCCAAACACATTAACCTGGAGAGGAAAACACAGACAAAAGCATTTTGTCGTGAGAATACATCTTTCAAATAAATGCATTAAGCCAAGAACCACCTCTAATCTAATGGTTATATGACTGGGAGCCAGGACCAGCTCAAGGCCCTGGTCAACTGTGTATAGTTTTGCAGTTGTCTCAAGAATCTTCCAGTGATGAGCCAAACCACTAATAACTGATTCCAAGGTTATGGTGTAGCGAACTGAAAAGGTTCCTTAATTGAAAAGGTTCCTTACCCTTCACACTGCTAACACTTTGTTTCCTTACTCACAATTAACCTATGATCTTAAATTATAAACCCCACGTAATAAAGCTGACTTAATAAGAAACATCCTGCCTTATTCTGCAAAATAATAAAGAAGTCACTCTGATTCATTCAAATTATGGTAAATTTAATTCTTCATGAATTTCATGTAAAAGCTCTATTAAAAAGTCCAAAATAAATACACTTGCTCAGATACAAAGGATACAACAAATTGCAGGAATGTTAAGTCCTAAGCTGGTGGTTCTCAACATCTGTAACCATTTAAAATCACCCAGGAAACATAAAAAAAGGACAAGTTTCCTAGGCTTCCACCCTCGGAACAATTATATTATACTTTCTGGGAGGTTAAACTCGGGCATCAGTATTCTTTAAAAGCTCCTCAAGTCATTATAATATGCAGCCAAGGTAGAGAACTATGAGCCTCATCTAGTTACTTATGAGAAGGCAGTGGAGTGATAGAAGAAAATTCTCTTATAAAAGATGGGAATTCAAACTCAAATTACACAGGATGAGATGTGTGGTTTGGAGCAAATGAATCAGCCTCTCTGTGCTTCATATTCTGTATCCTTAAAATGAAGGACAAATATCTTCTCTTAAAGACCAGACACCTCTCTGGGGTTGTTTAAGGATCAATTATCATAGAACAGTTGACAAGTGGTGAGACTGCCACAAGCTGAAATTCCCTCTCACTCTTGGACACTTCCTTTCTCCCTCTGCCATTGATCTGACTAAGCTATCTATTCCCTTCATTTAATGAAATATGGCTTTCTCATGAAAAAAATGGTGATTATTAATTTCTAGAGATACTAAAAATTAAGTATTTTAAAATTTATGCATTCCATAGTCAAGGTTTAATATACTTACTAAGAATAATCTAAAGATATGTCTTGAATTATCTACCATATCTCAGTAGAATACTTACTCTAAAAAATAGTAATCCTCATACAAAAAATTGTCTAGAAGAAGGAGAAAGACATTTAAAAATACAATGAGTTACATAGGTACAATAATAGAAAAAAAAAGATAAAATGAACGGAAAGAGAGGAAAGTGTCAGAAAATGCTTTGAGCAGAAAAAAGCTCTAGTGTGATTACAGACCTTTCTTACTAAATATGCTTGCTAACCAAACTTATTCTTTCATATAAAGAACCATTTAAGAAGTCAGAATTTTGTAATTTCTAATCTTCTAAATGATTGTCTGCCAAATTCACATCAATTTTGACAAAAAAAAAATGAGAATGTCAAATCTTTTAAAGAACATCTAAAATTATCAGAAAGACAGCATAATAAAGCAAACTATTTAAACTGGTTAACAGTGAACACCGGACATTTATACATGAGCTATCTTAGCTGGGCATAAATGCCATCTGAGAATAATCTAGACCACAGTCACTATGTCTCTTGTGACTTCTTACCACAGCTCTACCATTGGCACAGGAAATGTTGGATTCAAAAGACGACTTTTAAGCAACCAAACCATGCAGTGGCACACCATGTGCCAAGTGAACTTTTTTTTAAAGATGGAATCTCACTCTGCTGCCCAGCCTGGAGTGCAGTGATGCAATCTCAGCTCACTGCAACCTCCATCTCCCAGATTCAAATGATTCTCCTGCCTCAGCCTCCTGAGTAGCTGGGATTAGAGGCATGTGCCACCACACCCGTCTAATTTTTTTGTATTTTTAGTATAGACGGAGTTTCACCATGTTGGTCAGGCTGGTCTTGAACTCCTAACCTTAGGTGATCCACTCGCTTTGGCCTTCCAACATGCTGCGATTGCAGGCATAAGCCACTGTACCCAACTGGAACTATTAATAGCACACCGTGTGCCATGTAGACCATGATTTCACTATTAGTTCCCATAAATGAATGCAGATGCCACATGCCCATGGGACCATCTCTGGTGAACTTTTTGATCATTGAATGGGGAGATCCAGTATGTTCTTCTCATAGAGCCAAGAAAGGTCTTTCCACTGCTGCAACATCCTCATTTGTTAGGAGACATGAGGGTGAAGAGGTTGATGGGCAAGGGCTTGATGCTGACTGCTAATATTTGCCACGTTAGCTCCCTCCTCTCCTTTATGAGGTATGTACATTTTAAGAGATTAACCAGTATCTGTAGCCCTGAAAAGATCAGATTTGATAAGTATTCTACTCAACTACCAAAGTTAAGTTTATATCAATCAAAATAAGCAAAACCAATTGAGATTTTTAGAGGATTTCAAAAATTACATGTCTGGTACTCATTCATTTCTGTTGTTCATGTTCTAGTTATTCACTCATTCATGATCTAAACATTAAATAAATACTTATAAAGTCTCTATTATAAGCCGGATACTGTGTGAAGTACTGGAGATGAACAGATAAATAAGACAGCGTCCTGCCTCAAGTTCTTTACAATCTAGAACAGGATTTCTCAACTTCAGCATTATTGACATTGGGGGCCAGGCATTACTTTGTTACAGGGCCTTTCCTGTGTATTGTAGAATGTTTAACATCACTCCTGGTCTCTTCCCACTAGATGCCAGTAGCACCCACTCACCACCCTCTCCCCAGCGTTATGACAAGGAAAATGTCTCTAGATGTTGCCCAGATGCCCACGGGGATCAAATCACTTTCAGATGAGGACTGCTGGTCTAGAAGGAAGAGCTAGATATTACAAAATACAATGAATGACATAGGCACAATAATAGAAAAACACATATGCGAAAATGGAGAAAAAGAGAGGGAAGTGTCAGGAAATGCTTTGCGAAAAAAAGCCTCAAGAGTATGATTATAGATTTTCTTTCTGATTAAATATGCTTGTTATTTCTTACTGTGACAAGACTATCCCAGGTTGGGGTGAGAGGAATCATGTGAGGTCATCGCTTCCTAGAACCCCAAATGGGATCTTCTCATTTGATTTCTTATCCTTCACACCTTCTCCTGGATTGAAAGGGATAACATTCAACTGTGTTTCCCCCCTGGATGAAACTACTCCAATGCAATGTGTTCTCCTTCTCTGGATCACAGTAAGCCTTCAGGCCCTTGCAGATGATTGCCAGCATGATTGAACAGAAGGAAGGCTTGGGGTAATGCTCTTGAGTGTCCCTCTGCTTCAGTGTGGCAAGAGAGGGGCTTAGAAGTCCCCATGTGTCATGCAGAGGTTTCCAAAGGCAGGGAAGTTAAGAGCCAGTGAGACCGCAGTGGGGCTTCTGTAGCAAGCGGCTGAGGTTTGATGGGGTCTACAGTGCCTAAAAGAGCCAAGATGGCATCAAGGCAGCAAGAAAGACCACTGTGGAAGCTCTTGCAGTGAGAAACAAGGAGCAGAGAGGAAATCCTAAAATAAATCTAACTACACAAAAGTATATGGAAAAACTGAAATACCATTCAAAGAATGTTAGAATTGTTTACTAGAGTAGGCATCATTCAGGAAGATTCTATCAGTTACAGAAAAGGAATCATCTTCATATTCTTTGTCCATCTGCAGTTTCACACAATGACTTCTATTTTGCTACTCAATAACTTCAAGATTAGAAATACGACATTCTGCAGGAGCACACAGCACAGTGGTTTAAACAGGTCTAGGCACTCAGAGAAAACTGGAATGAAAACATAGAATTTTGAACAGAGATTGGAGCATGAACAGAAAGTAGGCTGGTGAAAGCAGAGAAGACAAAAAAAAGAGAGAGGAAAGATATTCCAACAAAGGGGACAGAGGCAAGGAGCTCCAAATGTGGGGAAGAATTAGGTGAGTATGAGAACTTGCATATACATCGCTTCTCGGCCTTTTGGCTAAGATCAAGCGGAGAACTTGCATATATACATACAGTGTTTCTGTAAAGAGAGTATAATAGTCAGTGTTTATTCAGGATTTATTCTATTCCAGGCACTATGCTGCATGCTTTACAAAACTAATCTTGATTGAGGTTCATAACAATATGGCAGGCAGTTATAACTCCTCTTCCTCATTTAGTTATTGTTATCTTCATCATCATTTTGTATTTTGTGAAATAGACACAAGGAATGAAACAACAGATTCACAAGAACTATTTAAGAAGCTATTGCTGCAGAGTAGGAAGAATTGAAGTTCCACACTGTGCCATCAGTGATTGGAATAGAAAAGAATAAATGGATTAATGAGTCATTTCAAAGGTAGAACTGAAAAAGTTTGGATGCAACCAACTTATTTTTAAAGTTCAAGACAAGTGTTGAATACGAGGCCAAAGCTTTAACTTTGGAAAACAAGTAGCAAATTCCTGTCGCCAGATGGGTCAACAGAAGGTGGAAAGTGGGGCTTGGGGGGCACGCAAAGACATAGAAAATATAAGCTGTAAAATGGGGAGCTAAGATTTGCACTGCTCAGTTTGAGATACAAGCAGGTAGCTCGAAATGGAGAATGGGAGCTTTGCAGGGAGAGATGGCCAAGGACATAAGTTTAGATGACTTTTACTTTGAGGTAAAAGTTGGAGTCATAGGCGTGATTAAGATGGTAAAAAGAGAAAGGAGCAAATGCAAACAAGTACTGATAGTTGTGGATAAAAAAGAACCCATTCTGTTCATCCGCAAGTTCAATTTATCTTGCTTTCTGCTCAAACATTAACAATTCCAAAAGGACTGGAATCCAAAGTAAATACTACCTTTCTGACTTTTTGCTCCAAAGAGACCAGGAAGAGCGACCACCATCTGAGATCTGTTCCTTTTCCAAGGCCTTTTCTGGTACAAACATTCCTTCTTTTTTTTTTTTTTTTTTTTTTTTTGAGATGGAGTCTTACTCTGTCACCTATGCTGGAGTGCAGTGGCGCAATCTCCGTTCACTGCAACTTCCATCTCCTAGGTTGAAGCAATTCTCCTGCCTCAGCCTCCTGAGTAGCAGTGACTACAGGTGTGTACCACCACGCCAGGCTAATTTTTTTGTATTTTTGGTAGAGACAAGGTTTTACCATGTTAGCAAGGATAGTCTCTATCTCCTGACCTCATGATCCACCCGCCTTGGTCTCCCAAAGTGTTGGGATTACAGGCGTGAACCACCATGCCCAGCCTGGTACAAATATTTCTAAGCCTTGTGCTCTCCATGGACCCTTCAGAGATCCATATGCTCATGTCATTCTGTGATCATGCCCACGGACCTGACTCTGTTAACTATTTCTCAGACTAAATATCAAATCAGGTGGGGACCTGAGATACGGGTGTTTTAATGTTGTTGAGGTAAATAAAATAGTGAGCTCCCACTGTAGGACACGGGACCCTGGGCCTTACAGCCTGGTATCATTAAATGTGTTTGATTTGATTTGTTGAAATGTTCCATTCCTGCTTTGTCATAAAAGAAATTCAATATTTAAAGGAATACAGCAAATGTTTAAAACATGTTGCCTTTTCCTCACCATCTGTCTTTTATTTATTAAATTTTGTCCACTTAAAATTATCCTCTCCCCTGCCTACAACTGTCAAAATCCTATCTTTCAACGTCTCATCTCATCTCATCTCAAAATCCCATTAGAAAATTGTTCCTGTTCTTCTCAGAGGGAATGAATTGTCAATCACCCTATGCCCTGGGCACTTCTATCTGCTAATGTATTTGCTGTGTTCTCTTACATTTTAGGGATGAGAGAGAGAGAGAGAGTGTGTGTGTGTGTGTGCGCGCGCGTGTGTGTGTGTGTGTACATGTGCTCATGATTGGAGTTGCTGAATGAAACATATGGCCATCTAAGTAATAACAAATAGAAGGCCTCTATGAAAACACAAACCACAAATCATTCACCATTTCATGTTGAAAATAACACTTTCAGCAGAAAAATCCTCATTTGCAAATAGCAACAGCATAATTAGCCTTAAATTTTACTTCCTTATTGGTGATGCAATTCTTCTCCATTCCACACAATGCAAGACATTGCCATAAATGGATGCTCATATGATGGATTGGAAGAGCATAGAATCCAAATATCTGGATTCTTTTGCACATGGCTCATTAGCTGTTTCTGCAAAGGCCAATAGAAACTCCATGTTGATGGAATTAAATATGACTGGAAAAGTACATGTTTCTCAGATTTTTAGTGATATTTATATATATGTTTGGCATACAGTTCAATATAGTCACAGAAATTTAAAATAAGCAGCTTTCTACAGCTATGCCTGTTAACCATCATTGTACTACTTCCTGGAAGCTGGGGAAAAATGAGTAGTCCTGGGCTGCTGGCCACTTCACCACATTGCCATAGTGAAAGAATAGCTAATCCATAAATAAATTTAGCCCAGTATTAGGATTTCTAGCCTGCTCTTTATGATGGCAAAAATATGCTTCAATTTGAAATTGCCCAGAATTGAGTAAAAAGAGGGGATGTATCCAACATTTCTTAATTTGCAAGAACACAAAATAGGTGAATACTTGCAATTCTTTCTCTCATCACTTTCATTCTAACCGAGCCTGAAAATGGCGTGGCCTACACTGCATCAGAATGAGAACATAGCTCATTAGTTTCACAGCGCTGGGAGAGCGAGTCTGGAATAAAATCCAGTCACAAGGGAATTAAGGAAGAAGCTGACTTTCAGCTTTCACTTTCATTCTTGCATTTCCAATTTTGCCCTTTATATGCTAAAGAAACAGTAATCCATGCCCAAGTTGGAATGAGCTTTCCTTCTTAAGTTTCTGTGCACGTGAGAGCCTCAAAAAGGGAGGGCATCCTCTCATTGCTCTTTTATAACTTTTGCAAAGAGAGAAGATTCACTTTACCTTCCCTTTATTTGGTTATCTACTATAGAAAAATATTGAGTTACATAATAACTGTATTCTCTTTTACCTGAAAATCTCTCACTTTCATTCCAAACTAAGTAAATACTAACAAAAAATGTGCCCAGCCTGGTATGATGTTATTAATTTAGGTTGTCCAAACTGTCCCACAGGGAAACAAATAAGCATGTTGTCATTGATCAGATTTTCTGGATACAGACACTGAGATCCGTGTACAAGAGGTTTCTTGGCATGTCTTCTCAGGAATATTGCTTGTAAGGGAGTGAAGAAGTGAAATTTTTCAGAAGGAAAAGTTGAAATGTAGTAGAGTTCAATCAAAGGCTTCAGCCCATCCACAGAGAGTCTGTAGAACTCTGAATCTGTGGTGACCCTCTAAAGATGTCCCAAACTGAGACAAGGTGGCCAGGTGTTTGAATCCCCAACAGACCAAACATTGGACACCTGAGGGAGTATTCTTCAATCAAGGGCATTTTTTACAGGGGAACACAGCTAGGATCCATCAGCAGCCAACATACTCAGGGTTGGAGAATGAGTACCTTGACTCTGAAGGGAGTAATCTGGGTGACACACAATAGTATCCACTATAGTTCACTCTAATATAAGATGCTTGGTTCTACTTGATTCTTATAAATAAACTTTCTCAATCTAGAAGCATCTTCTTTGGGATTCTAATTGTTCTCATTTTCTAACGAAATTTGTAAGAGGAATGTTGGTGGTATAAACTATAGTCCTCTCCACCAGGGCTAGTCTCAAGGCTGCAAATGATACTCACTGGTACCCCCCATTACTCCCCATCCTATATTCCATCCATTCTCAGCTTGCACCTCTTTTGGTCTAGGTTGTCTACCTGTTGGGGTGACCCAAATACTCATCTTCAAGGGGTCTGAGGTCTTGGTAACCATGCAATTCTTGGGCGACAGTTGCAAAACTTTTGTTTATTACCATCCTAACACGACCGGGAAGGGGAGTGCCAGGCAACACACTAGTAGGTCAGCGGTGCCAAACGTGTTTTTCCCTGCCCCAAGTGTGGAACAGCTACCTTTTCTACCCCTAATAGTTGGGGTCAACTACCCTACCATGATGTAGTCATTTCTTCCTACTTATTTTTTTTTATTATTGTACTTTGGGCTCTGGGGTACATGTGCACATCCCTGCATCCTTCAGGATTGTTGCATAAGTACATACATGCCACATCCCCCACCACCCCGTTGCCTACATCAGGCATTTCTCCCAGTGTTATCCCCCCACCTACTCATCTTTGATATAAGGAGCCTGACCAGACAGCAGTAATAGCTTAAAGCTCAACAGGACCTTCATTGTCTCCGCTGATGAAAGCAATTCCTTTTGAGAATAAGTACTTCTAGACCCACCAAGCCTAAATTGTTCTAAAAAGGAAGCTAAAATTCCCCCAAATGTGTTATGGGTGTGGTGATATGGTGGGCCACTCCACCCCTTAGCTTCTAGACACCTACTGGGCAAATGACATCAGTTTATGGTTATTGATTTAGGGTATTTAACACCTCCTGCTGTATGCATCCTTGCAGGCTATCAACACCAAGTTGGCATATCATTTGCTTCACAAAAAAAGAGCTATCCCATCCTTCCTTCAGGTTGGCATCTTCTGGCTAGCAAAATACATCCATTCCAATTTTACATTTGGAAACCCAGAGTAATGACTACTACGTAAATCTGGGGAAGCAGTGGATCCACTGGGAACCTATCCTGAGCTAGCACTCCATTTATTACCTGTTCCTCACATATGCCCACTCTAACAGTGGTACATGATTGTGCTTCAGTTCCTGAGTATCAAGGTCAGTGCAGAACCTATGTCTAATCATCCTCAAAATGCCTGCACATTCCTCTTTCTCCAGTGTATATTACCCAAGTAATGTTCACATGCTCCTTTGGTGAAGAACCTGTGAAATTACTACCATATAAACTTGTCATGTTGCAATGTTCCTTTTTCTGAGAACCATCATCTCTTCGGTGAGAGACAACACAAATACATTGGCATATATTTTTTGACTTTTGTCTTCTAAAGGGAGTATTTCTAGAGGGGTAAAGACCACCTCTATATATGTTATCTAATTTTAATGTATAATAATTTCCATACCTTCCACAAATAAAATACAGGGAAACACCTCTTAAAGGTCAGGTGGTAATAAAATAAATCATGTGTATTATTTATACTGAGAATAAGAGTACAATTATATATCTATATACTATAATTAGCCATACCTATATATCTATTTATTTATGTATAGCATTTCCTGACAGTAAGATGTGCAACTGATGTTTTAGAGAACATGATAGAAAAGTATTTTTCTAACCTGGTGCAAGGGTAATATCAGTATAACTACTTGCACTTTGTGGCATTCAAAACCCTCCCGTCTTAACCTGTTGTCAGGTGTCCCTATGGCAAGGACATAACTACACATACTTTTCACACAATGTTTCTGGAGAGCACCTGGCAGACAATGGTCCATGGGTCTCTCATATTTCTTCATGTCCAACCCTTCATTATTTGTTTCAAAAATATTTGTGTCATGAGAAGCTTAAAAGAGAGAGACAATGTCTTGCTCTAGAACAAAGAACTTATGTCCCTGAAACAGAAAGATGATGTCTCCCTCCAAATTAAAAAACATGTTTGCTTACTCTCCAGCTTAGTAAAGATAATGACTCTTGCCAGGGAAAGGGGCAGGCATCTTACTTCTCATTATAAAAGATTTGAGTTCCCTAAGTTCAGAATTCCTTGACTGTAATACAAATCACTAAGTATACAAGAATCACCTGAAAATGTTTGCATCTTCCTGTGGGAATTGAGACTGAGGAACCAGCACAAAAAAATGTTAATGCTTTAGTGACTGCTATTGCTGCAAATACTAAACTGCCTTTTTTTCTTTCTTTTTTTTTTTTTCAAGACAGAGTCTCACTCTGTTGCCCAGGCTGCAGTGCAGTGGTACCATCTTAGCTCACTGCAACCTCCACCTCCGGGTTCAAGCTATTCCCCTGCCTCAACCTCCCAAGTAGTTGGGATTACAGGTGTGCACCACCACCCCTGGCTAACTTTTTGTATTTTAGTAGAGATGGAGATTCACCATGTTGGCCAGGATGGTCTTGATCTGACCTTGTGATCCGCCCACCTCAGCCTCCCAAAGTACTGGGATTACAGGCGTAAGCCACCGTGCCTGGCCTAAACTGCCATCGTTTCTGACCTCAAGGTCTTGCATCTTCTGTCAGCATCCATGAATCCATGGCAGGCTGATTTTTAAGTTTGCAAATAGGGCAAAAATCTCACACCCTTCACAATTCTAGACACGTATGTTGTTATGCAAAGACATACTTTAAACAGCAGCAAGGGCATTATAAACACCATTCTAGGAAATACTATGCACATACGAGTTAAAATCATCCATATTTCCGTGTTCTAGCCAGAAAAGAGAAGTACTAAGTCATGAAGACATTATCTTTCCCAAATTATATAACTATTTTATGATGGAACCAGGAGCTAAAATGTTGCTTGGCTAACTTCACTATAATAGGCTCTATCTGTACAGTACTTCTTAATTTCTGTACTTTAGAAGAAAATCTTACGGTGTTTTGTATGAGGAACTCAGAGTGAAGACTTTTATATACATTTTGTTTCCCAGTTTCTAGATCTAAAAAGAGAATCAACGTTATTTTATTCCCATAGGAATATCAATTTTGTATTCTACATTTACACTACAATTTATTACCAAACTTCTCTATCATATAGACCTAATACTGTCTTAGTCTGTGTTCCTCCAAAGCAAAATCTGAGATAAAGGTTTGCATACCAGGAGTTTATACACAAGCATGATTCCAGAGAGCTAAAGGGAAGTCCAGGAACAGTGAATCCATGAAAGAGGAAAAGCTTGTACAAAGCTGCACTATCAAAATGGCCAACTGCTGCAACAGACTGTGCCCAAACCAACAGGACCATCTGATGAGTCTTATGAAATATGTCTTAGAACTAGGAGAAAGCATTGATCTATAGACTCTCACCCACCCTATTGCATCAGCTCTCCTGCACTTCCAGGTTGTACATGTGTGAGAACCAAGTGGGTTCCCATAGCAACTGCTGAGAATCGGTGTGGCAGGAAGCAAGAGGTGGAGGTGGAGGTCAAAAGAGAGATGTCAGGTCTTATCTCTACAAAGCTGGTGAAAGCCCAGTATACCCAGGAAGAATCTGCAATAATAGATGGGGTTGCAAGAATTAAGAATGAGATTCAAGAGTTAACTAAAACTAGCCTCCTCTGCCACATTTTTTGGTGGTAAAGATGGTAACTTCTCTATTACTGACTAGAAACCAGACACTTTTAGTCTTCAACGAGACTTCTCCACCCACTGAAGAAATTCTATTATTCTGATCTTTTACTCTAGCCATTTCTTAAATCAGAGAGGCTATATAACACAAGAGTCGAAAAGACAGATTCTGGAGATAGACTTCTGTAGTGAGAAGCTCTGATGTAACTTGAGCAAGTTACATAACCTTCTGATGCTTCTGTCTGCTCATCCATAACAGAAAAAATAATAATCATATCTACTGCAAAAAACTGTTCATAAGGATTAACTATATTAATACTTACAAAGTATTTAGAAAAGTATCTAGCACAGAGTCTATGAATATTCATTACTACATTATTTAAACATCATCATTATTGATATTCTTAGCTTAAAGAATGACACTTTCAATAAAATGTATTATTTATTTCCTTGTAATGGGATCTAAAATAAGGAATAGAGTCTATTGAATTTGGGCAATACATATTCCCAGTTGGTTCATAAATTTATAAAAATGGAATGAAAAGAGCATTCTCAAATATAAATGTATTGAGGGTGCAAGTCTGCTTTATTCATCTCTAAATTCCTGAGACCCAATGAGGTTCCATTTTCTCCACGCTTACCTCTACAGCCTCATCCTCTGCAACACGTATTTCCAGGTTTCAAAGTTCATATGGTTTGGCTGTGTCCCCATCCAAATCTCATCTTAAATTGTAGCTCCCACAATTCCCATGTGTCATGGGAGGGGCCCAGTGGGAAGTAATTGAATCATGGGGTCAGGCCTTTCCTGTGCTGTTCTCATGATAGTGAGTAAGTCTCAGGAGCTCCGGTGGTTTTAAAAGGGGGAGTTTTCCTGCACAAGTTCTCTCTTGCCTGCTGGCATGTAAGACATCCCTTTGCTCTTCCTTCATTTTCTGCCATGATTCTGAGGCCTTCCAAGTCATGTGGAACTGTGAGTTCATTAAACATCTTTACTTTATAAATTACCCAGTCTCAGGTATGTCTTTTATCAGCAGCATGAGAGCAGACTAATACAAAGATGGTCCTGACACATGTCGGCTTTTCAGCTCCTTGATCACACCATGATCTCTACTGCTTCATTACTCTCACAAGTTATTCCTTTTGTCTTCAGCACTACTACTTCCGTTATTTGACTAATAATTGTCAGCCTTCAGGGCTCAGATTCTCCTTCATCCTTCCTGGATCCCCCAAGTCCGAGCAGTGTTTCCTTCTTCTGTGCATCCAAAGTGCCCATATTTCCTTGTCATAGCACTTACTCTTCAGCATTGTTATTACCTGTCCTCATCTGTTTATCTCGCTAAATTTTGCAATGATTGTGTCATTTTCATCATTTAGTACTGTGCCTGGCTCAAAGTGAACCCATAATAAATATTAGTCCAATCATCAAATGACAGAATGCATGAACACATACAAAAATATGTGATCAAAGGAGGGTATAGAAGGCACTCATTGAGTTACACACACACACACACACACACACACACACACACACACACACAATGACAGCCAACAGCATTCACTTGGCTTTCTCATTTTTGTCCTCCACTCACTCATAGATGGCTTGAGCCCTCCTCCTGGAATGTGATAGCAACCTGTAATAGTGGTCACCTCCCTGGACTGATACCTGACTGTGTAGGGGTTTCACTGGGTTTCCAGCTTTGACTGAGAATGAGGAGCAGAGACCAACTCATTCTCCCTCCTAACAAGCACAATTATACTGCTCCTTGTGATTGGTCCTTTTTTAATCTGACCCCAACTGTCTGTCTTCATACTTCTTACAAAAGATCTCCACTGCATGGTGCAAGGGAGACAGAGAACAGAGTCAAATCCAAGGATATAAGCTTGATCAGTGCTTTGAGTGGAGCCTCACTTCAGTATCACCAAAGGTAAAGTCATTCACTCCTCATTGACACTGAGTCAATACCCTTAATTATTTCAGCAGTCACTTCTCACTAGAATGTGATTATAACCCCAAGCGATTCCTCATTATGCATCAACACAGTGGTAATATTTTAAAGTCAACAAAAACATTTTTAGGGTCTCTATCTTCTCAGTGCCCTGCTCCTCAATGCTCCTAGCCTTCCCCCCTGGAGCTTCTCTCCCCGCCCGCCCAAGACTATCTTTACCAGCCCCTGTGGCTCTCCAGATCACTTCCAAATTCACCAAGATAAGGGTATAAGTCTCAACACAGTGTTTTCAGAAGTGAGATTTTTGCATCTCCAAAATCTGCATCAACAACTCAATGCAGTGAACTAGATTATCATGAGATGGGGCCCCTGAATGTCATTTTAAATGCCCCAGGTGATAAAAATTATGCACTCTCAATATTGAGATTCACAGACCACTCTTTCAAGTAAGGAGATAACATTCAAACTACAAGGTAATGAAGCCTGATATGTATCTGAACTGAAGACCCTTTGTTTCCCCGGAAGAATGTGCCTGGTGGCCAGGCGCAATGGCTCACACCTGTAATTCCAGCAGTTTACGAGGCCGAGGCAGGCACATCAAAAGGTCAGGAGTTTGAGACCAGTCTGACCAATATGGTGAAACCCCATCTCTACTAAAAATACCAAAAAAAAAATTAGCCAGGTGTGGTGGTGCATGCCTGCAATCCCAGCTACTTGAGAGGCTGAGGTGGGAGAATTACTTGAACCTAGGAGGCGGAGGTTGCAGTGAGCTGAGATCGTGCCATTATGCTCCAGCCTGGGTGACAGAGAGACTCCATCTCAAAAAAAAAAGTTCCTAGCTCAGGTAATTAACTACATAGCAGTGGACTAATGGAGGCATATGGAATTGAGATCACATCAATTTAGGGGGTAATTGACTCTGGCATCTGACATCAGTTTAAATCTGAAGCCAGAATTTATGAGCTGCTTAAAGATATGTTTTTAACTTCTAGGAACTAAATGTTCTCATGGTAGCAAGCACTGTTGGAAGTCTTAAGAGATTTAGATTTGCTGGCTTGGGCAGTGGATATGCATAATTACCTGAAATACTGGAAAACGTAAGAGGAATATTAGTGACTCTGAAGAATTCAGTCAAAGTTAAAGAATCTGGCTATAGACTGCATTTGAGTAGAATCCAGAGTTAGTAAATTGATGAACAATGTCCTGTGCACAATGTTACTAAATAAAGAGTAAGCAGACAATATTTATTTCATGAGTAAGAAAAGTTTTGAGTAACCACAGAACATTATCTTTAAAACCAAGCCATTGTTGTCCTGTAAAGACATTTTCTTTACTAGTAGAAACCACACTTATAGTTTGATTTAGGTCATTGTTATACTATGGTGAAATTCCTCTTGAGTTAACACTATAAAAGGTAATTTAAGATACTGATTCTTTCCAAATAGAATATTAGTTTCTCTTGTAACCAAATACAGTGGTGATACTATCCAAATGCATTCCTTTGACTAGACGTTGGCTCTCTCGTTGGGGCAAAGGTTTTAAGCTTGCTTCATGCTGAATAAAGGCAGTCAATTCCTTCTTTTCTTCTATATGGTTGGGCACTGATACTCCAGAGAGAAAGTTTCCCATAAAAGGCACACATGATGTCTCTTCATCTCCCGATACTCTAAAGAGCTCCATTCCCAACAAGCTGATGTTACTCTAAAGAGCTCCATTCCAAGCAAGCTGATGTTACAGTCTAAGACTTGAATCTGTCAATGAATTGTTGCCATCAGTCATTTCAGTTTTGCCAGAAACTTCTAAAGGGATGACAGGCCGAGGCAGTCTAAGAAAACCCATACGGATATTCTCTCAAAAGCATATATTATAGTAGTTAATGAATACTATATATCTTTAGAAATGATACAATATCAAGTATTAGATATTTTACAGACCTGTACATTAATATAAATACACTTTTACTCTTCACAGAATATGTTTAATTAAATAATAAGAAGAGCAATGAAAATCTGAATATAAAGTAGATTATATCAAAAGAAATGCTGGCCTTTGGGATATTAATTTAGATTCATTATTTTAATTTTCAGTAAGGATTTATTAACTGTGTACTTGGGCCTAGGACCATAGGAAATATCAATAATTCAAAGAATAATAAAAGATAGTCATTGCTACACATAAATTCACAACTTGATAGAGAGAAGCAAACATATTTCAAATAATTATAAAACAGAGTGGGTCATGCCTGTAATCCCAACACTTTCGGAGGCCAAGACAGGTGGATCACCTAAGGTCAGGAGTTCGAGATCAGCTTGATCAACATGGGGAAAGCCGTCTCTATTAAAATACAAAATTAGCCAGGTGCAGTGGCAGACGTTTACAATCCCAGCAACTCGAGAGGCTGAGGCAGGAGAACTGCTTGAACCTCGGAGGTGGAGGTTGTAGTAGAGCTGAGATTGTGCCATTGCACTGCAGCCTGGGCAACAGAGCGAGACTTGTCTACAACAAACAACAAATAAACAAAAAAACCAGTTTGTTGTTTTTACAAATACAAGAATGACTTTTTACATAAAGTCTGGGAGTTCTCATATAGATGACATTCGAGCTTAGTCTTCAAGCATGAGTGAGGGAGGTGGGCAGGCAGTCACGTGGGGAAAGAAGCAAGCGCAAAGTCAGGGCTGCCTGCAAACACAGTGTATCTGGGGACTGGATGTGGGTTGGAAGGTCCATCGTTGTGGCATAGAATGGATTTAAAGTACTAAGAAGCTATGAAAAAGTCTCCATCATCCATCACAAAATAATGTTATTTTTGATAGATGATTTTCTAAAGAAATAACTTAAAATTTGTAAATAAAAGTAGGCAATATGAAACTGTCCACCAAAATAAAAAATATCTGTGGAGAAAGAATACAATCTTATGACTACATACCCATGAGAAGCTTAAAATTCCATTTTACAGAATCGTAAACATTTCTTTTTGAAGTCACAGACAACTCTAATAATTCATAATTATAAGGAAACTAAACAGAAAGATGCAAACTAGGTCAGCAATGTAGAGCACTAATCATCTGATCCTATTCTGTCTGTTTTAAAATCCTGAAGACTAATTCTTCCAATATGTGGAATTACAAGGTTGGCTTTTTTCTCATCTTAATGCAAAAGCAAAATAAAAATAAATTCAAATCTTTAGAACCAAAAGTGATGTGTGGGTTTTGGACCATTTCAGCAGGAATGGCAGTTTCCTGTGCTCTGTCCTCATTATTATAGATTACTTCAGTGCAGTATTCACAGACATTCTGGGGGAAAACAATCTTATAATAAAGCAGATGAACAAGTTGTGCTTCACCCACTCCTTGGCCTGTCCTTCCCTCACCCATCCCACTTTAAGGCATTATATTACCGCAAAGAAGATTCTAAAAAAGCACTCTGACAGAAGACTGAGAAACAATATGTATGTTTTTAAAAAGGAACATTTACTGAAGTAAAAAAGATATATAATTCAAGGAGAGAGTGAGATTTTGAATCTTCCTCTCCCAAAATATGTTCTCATTTTGACTCTTTTGCCTTCGTGACTGTCTTCCCAGTATCCCTACCATTATTTTTTTTCCGAGATAGAGCCTCTCTCTGTTGCACAGGCTGCAGTGTGGTTGCATGATTTCAGCTCACTGCAACCTCGGCCTCCCAGGTTCAAGGAATTCTTCTGCCTCAGCCTCCCAAGTAGCTGGGACTACAGGCACGTGCTAACCACTCCCAGCTAATTTTTGTATTTTTAGTAAGATGGGGTTTCACCATATTGGCCTGGCTAGTCATGAACTCCTGACCTCATGATCTGCCTGCCTCAGCCTTCCCAAGTGCCGGGATTACAGGCATGACCCACTGCACCCAGCCATCCTTACCAGTTTTAAAGATGATTACTACCACCACATCTTGTGCTGGTCTTCTGCAATGTGCTTTTTTTTTTTTAGGACATTGTATTTAAAATATTAAAAAAATTAACTGAAAACATATCATGAAAATAAAATAAAATTATACGTTCTTAGATAATTTCTGAAAAATTTGCATTGTCTTTGTGTGTTTTTTGTTTTCTCTACATGAATAGTCATAATCTGTAAGTGTTGATTGTTAAAGTAGAGCAATTTAAAAATGCATTATTTTGGCAAGCAAATAAAAACTTTTACACATTTTTCTCTACATTTCCTAAAACAATTATCTTGTCCTCAGTCTTGTTCCGGTATAGAAAGCTTAAGACACTCATATGAAATGCATAAATACCATCTATACCTTACCTAATCAAAGACCCTCTTAAAAGAGTCCATCATTGTGAATTAGCTCGCTATTCATGGTACTGAAATTACTTTTTTAATAGTATCACTCTACTGAAAGTTTTAGCTTATGATTTAATATTCCTAAATATTTAAAAAGGACATTTTCAGGTTTATCACTTGGCAATTTAATTGGCTAATATTATACTAACCATTCCATTGAAACCAACTTTAAAAGACAGACAAAATATTATATATATACACATACACACACAGATGTATATAGTATTGAAGAGTACTGAGACAAACAAGCCTTGAGCCACCAGGATCTGAGAAAAAGAAAGGACAAGAAGCTGAGCCCAACAATCTATTTGCTCCACCCTCCTATAGACATTTGCCAGATCTTAAGCAAGAAACTAAAGAACTAAACTGAGGTCAGAAAGCCAAACAAAACTTTTAACTTTCTAATGGGCTATGGAGATAATAGCAAGAGATCCCAGCTTCTATTAAGATCCTGGAAAGATACAGCCAAAACAAACCAAATCAGCTTTTCTAAAACTAAAACCCAACTTCACATCAGCTCAATCACAGCCTGCTTAAGGCTAATCTTCATCTACTTTAATTCTCTGCCAAAAAAAAAGTAAATTCTTGCTGGCAGAGAAAAACATTAGCCAGATCCCCAAATAATCCCTAAAATATTTCATTTAAATTATCTGATATTCAAGAAAAAATTACCAGACATACAAGGAAAACTGACCAAATGACTAAATTGAGAGAAAAATCAGAATGAATGAAGTCCAGAAATAAGTATTACTAGAAACAGATCTTATAGTCATTAC
This sequence comes from Aotus nancymaae, assembly GCF_030222135.1. Lineage (NCBI taxonomy): Eukaryota > Metazoa > Chordata > Mammalia > Primates > Aotidae > Aotus > Aotus nancymaae. Next base: position 31,870,018 of record NW_026988435.1, read on the forward strand.
AATACATCTGTTTAGTAAAACAGATGACAAAATGTAGAATTTCATTCCCCAAACACTGGAATCTATAATGAAGATTTAGTTCTAGATAATAGTACTAGACTGAATTGTAGAACTACTCCTAGAAACCCATCCTAAAAAATACAATTACTGAAACTAACATTATCAATAGATGAGTTTAACAATAGGCCATCTAAGATAGAGAATGAATGAGCTAAATGATAGGTAAAAATAAAAAGAGGGAAAAAGTAATTTATGGTATTGGATCAAGAGAATTGCTGTATTGAGAGAGGAGCAATATAGTGGCAAAATGCAAGCATCTTCTGGTGTTTTGGTAATGTTCTATTACTTGAAACAAACAGTGGTTATGAGGGAATATTCGCCTTGTGAAAATTCATAAAGTCATGCAGGTAAAAATGCATAAAACGTATCATTCATGTACTTTTCTATGTGTATATTTGAGTTGACAAAACATGAACTTTTGACCTTTAAGTAAAACTTTCCTGAGCTCAATTATCTTCCCTCCATTTTTTTCCAGAGAAAGTTTTCTATTGGTAGGGAAAATAGCTTTTGTTTTCATAATAATTCATGTTGCTGCAATACAGTGATGATGTGCTCAAGGGCACCTAACTTCTATGTAACCCTGAGTCATAAGTTTGTTTGACTAATCATATCAGAGATGCCACTGGGGAAAACTCTCCCTTTCAACCTAGAACATACCTGTGAGACTCTGGGTACCTTCTTGTTATTCTCTGCACATAGCCTGTATAGCATCTTCTGGGGAGCATTCTGCCATAGACAAGGGTACATGACCTTAGGAGGCAACTGATCACTCTTAAATCTGCTCTTGGCTGAATACATTTAACATCTGAGCATCTAAAACCATAGCACTGGAAAGGTTTCTTCCATTCCTAAAATAGGCTGAATTATAGTGATTTGCTTAGTCAAACTCCATTCACTAGACAAAAGATCAGTAAACTATTGCTCATGAAACAAACCCGTCATGTCTTACAGATTATAAGCCCTGTGACCTAAAAATGTTTTGTTTTTGTTTTTGTTTTTGTTTTACATTTTTACAGAATTTTTTTAAAAGTACTATGAAATAGAGAATTTTTACTACTGGGCCCTTTACAGAAAAATTTTGCTTACTCCTGCACTAGATCTTTGGTCATTTGTCCAAAGCACCTAACAAAACAAAACAAAAATTCTCCTGGTTGGAAAATACTACAATCTTCTGTGATGATTAATTTTGTGCGTCAACGTGGCTAAACCACAGTACCTAGATATTTGGTTAAACACCGATTTAGATATTTCTGGGAAGATATTGTTTAGATAAGAGTAGAATATAAATCAGTAGACTTTGACTAAAGCAGATTATCCTCCATAATGTGGTAGAACTCATCTAATCATTTGAAGGTCTTAAGAGAAATAAGACTAAGGTCCCATGAGAGTGAATCCTGACTCCAGAATGTCTTCAAACTTGAGCTGCAACATCTGCTCTTCCCGAATTCCAGTCTACTGGCCTACCCTACAGATTTTAGACTTGCCAGTCCCACAATTACATTAGCCGATTCCTTAAAACATTATAGAAAAAGTAGGATACCTAAATTACAGCATTAGAGCTATAGTTAACTAAATTATATTGCATACTAGAAATTTACTAACAGTAATTTTAGCTAGTTTTACCACACACACACACACACACACACACACACACACACACACGAGGGTAACTATGTGAGATGATGAATATGTTAATTTTCTTGCCTCTAGTAATCATTTCAATATGCATATCAAAACATTATGTTATATATTTCAACATAAATTTTTAAAATCTTGTGTGTATATATCTATAGATAGATGAGATAGAAATATATCTTGTTGTCTCGGTACTATTGATTCTGTTTCTCTGTTTCTGTTCCTCTATTGGCTCTGTTTCTCTGGAGAATCCTCGCTTATACACCTTCAATAGCCTAACTCCAGCCAAATTATCTTCTCTCAATGACCCAAGAGACAACATATATGAAACGTAGTAATTAAAAAGACATTAGAAGAGTAGAAGAATCAAGTAATACTAGCCACCTTTTGAGAAAAAGAAAATTAGTGTGATGGATTTACTGCAAAAGAAAAAGAGTGGTCTCAAATCTTTATTTCTCTTTATAAACATTTTTTTACAATGTGATTTTGAAGCTCCTCTTATCTATCTTCCCACTCCTTGAATCTAGGCAGGCCCTGTGATTTAGGCTATTCCAGCTCTAGACCTCAAAAAGCCTTCTCTCTTTTGTTCCTTTGCCTTTTCCATAAGAACAAGTTCAAGCTAGTCAGCTAGATTTAGAGACACAATATAGAGTATAGCCTAGTAACCTCAGCCCCTAGTTTACCAGCTAACTGCAAAAACAATGAAGTTCAGCTGACGACAGCTGAATCTCTATCTCATAGCACTTTTTAAAAAACTTATGTAAAAATGTAAAAAAAAAAAAAAAAAAAAAACACGTTTAGATCACAGTGCTACCACACCCAGCCAAGTTGTTCTCTTTGCAGTACTTCCGTATTTTGTTTATAAATGCTGTCGGACCATGTAGCAGGCAGAAGTTCTTAGCAACTGTTCTGGTTCTGAGGACCGTCCAATTTGAGAATTATTGTTGTTGAGGATTTTTGCACAAATAAACTCGATAAATTTAAACTTCAAGATTTTTTTTAACACCCAACAAACACAGATGCATGAGAATTAATAAATTATTGTTATTCCATGTAAGTTTTTGAGACAGTTTATTATGTAACATTATTGTGGCAATAGAAAACTGAGAAAGTGAGCCTGTTATTGTTTCTTTTATTCATCTCTCATCATCTTAACATCTGCATATGGATAGTCCAGTTCACAGGAAGGATGCTGAGCATGCTTAATTTCATACCCACAGAGAATACACAAAGAAAATCCTGTTTTTGTAGTCTTGTCAGACATAAAGAATAATTTTCCTGGACTTCTGACAAAAGCCAAACCAATCCCAGTTTGGATAATTTTTTTTCTGACATAGCCAGATTTCAACATAAATGTGGAAAAACCAAGTGATAATTTTATGCAACAAAAACAAAAAGCTGTAAATAAAGGAAGAACACAGGATGAATTACTTGGTTGTATATAAAAAAATTATGATAAATAGCTTTAAACTTTTTTGAAGAGATTATTGGGCAAGTTGAGATATATTACCTATGGAACGCGTGGATTTGTTTTCTGTTCTTGAGAAAAAAACTCATAAATAAAATGAAAGAACTAGAAAATTATATGTTTAATTTTCAAATTCAGTACAGTCATATAATTATTTTTGAAGCAATCTTAACATTTTGGGGAAGCTTGGTCTCAAATTTTTCAGAAAATGTATCAAAGACAAAACCAATTCAATAACAGCAAAGAGTAAATATGTGTTCGTGTTTATGAGTAACAGTGGGAAATCACAGATCATTTGCTACTTAATGAAGGGTAAGAATTTTAGTTCATACAGATTTTTCATGTTAAGTTTATGCATACAAAAGTCTCCACATTAAAAAATTCTTCTGGAAAATAAAAGGCATAGCTAAAATCAAAGACAAAATTGAGACAAAAATCATACAAAGAATTAACAAAAACAAAAGTTAGATTTTTGAAAGAATTAACAAGATTGAGAGACTGCTACCTAAATTGACAAAGAAAAAAAGAAAAGGGTGATATTACAACTGATCCCACAGAAATACAAAATATCCTCAGAGACTGTTATGAACAGAAATGAATAAATTCCTGGAAACATATAACCTCCAAAGATTGAATAGGGACTAAATTGAAGCCCTGAACAGATCAATATTGAGGCCTGAAATTTAATCAGTAATAAAAATTCCACCAACCAAAAAAAAGCCCCAGACTAGATAGATTCACAGCCAAATTCTACCAGATGTACAAAGAAAAGCTAGTAATCATTCTACTAAAACTACTCCAAAAACTTGAGCAGGAGGGACTCCCCTGTAATTCATTCTACAAAGCCAGCATCACTCTGCTACTAAAACCTGGAAAAGACACTACAAAAAAGAAAACTATAAGCCAATATTCCTAATAAACATAGATACAAAATTCCTCAAATCCAATTCAGCAGGGCATCAAAGGGTTAATTCACCATGATCAAGTTGGCTTCACTCTTGGGATACAAAGTTGGTTCAACATCTACAAATCAATAAATGTACTTCACCAAATAAATATAATTAAAAACAAAAACCATATGATCATTTCTATAGACATGGAAAATGCATTTGATAAAACCACACATCCCTCCATGATAAAAACTCCCAATAAACTAGATATTGAAGGACCATACCTCAAATAATAAGAGCCATCTATGACAAACACACAACCAGCATCACACTGAATAGGCAAAAGCTAGAAGCATACCCCTTGAGAACTGGAACAAGTTAAGGATGTTCACTCTCACTACTCATATTCAACATAGTACTGGAAGTCCTAGCCAGAGCAATCAGGAAAGACAAAGAAATAAAAAGGCATATAAACAGGAAGAGAAGAAGTCAAACTATCTCTTTACTTATAGTATGATTCTATACCTAGAAAAACATAAAAACCCTGCCAAGAGGATCCTGAAATTGATACACTACTTCAGTAGTTTCAGGACCCAAAGTTGATGTACAAAAATTAGTAACAATTCAATACCCCAAAAGCATTCAAGCCGAGAGCCAAATCAAAAATGCAACCCTATTTACAATAGCCACAAAAATATAAAATAAAATACATAGAAATATATCTAACCAAGGAGGTGAAAGATGTCTACAAGGAGATATATAACACTGTTGAAAGAAATTATAGATGATGCAAACAAGTGGAAAAATAGTCCATGATAATATATTGGAATATGTACTATCATTAAAATGACCATACTAACCAAAGCAATCTACAGAATCAACATTATTTCTATCAAACTACCAACGTCATTTTTCCATAATTAGGAAAAAACTATTTTAAAATACATTTGGAACCAAAAAAGAGCCTTAACAGCCAAAGCAATGCTAAACAAAAAGAACAAAGCTGGAAGCATCACATTACCCGACTTCAAACTATGCTAAAACACTACAGTAACCAAACAGTAAGGTGCTGGTACCACAAGAGACATGTAAACCAATGGAACAGAACAGAGTACCCAGAAATAAAGCTGCATACCTATAGCCATATGATTTTTGACTAAGTCAACAAAAATAAGCAATGGAGAAAGAAGTCCCTATTCAATAATTGCTGCTGGGTTAGCTAACTAGCCATATCCAGATGAAGCTGGACCCCTACCACTCACCATATACCAATATTAATGCTAGATAGATTAAAAATGTGAATGTGAGACCTCAGATTTTGTGCATCCCATTAATATATATATATATATACTCACAAAAATTAAAAGTTTTAAGACATTTCATAATACAAAAATAATGTAAGACCTCAAACTATAAGAATCCTGGATGAAAACCTATGAAACACTATTCTGGACATTAGCCTTAGGAAATAATTTTTGACTAAGTCCTCAAAAGCAATTGCAACAAAAACAAAATTGGACAATTGGGACCTAATTAAACTAAAGAGTTTCTGCACAGCGAAAGAGTGAACAGACAAACTATACAATGGGAGAAAATATTTACAAACTATACATTTGACAAAGGTCTAATATCGGAATCTATAAGAAACTTAAACAATTGAACAAGCAAAAAACAAATAACCCTATGAGAAACTAGTCAAAAGATATTACAGGCACTTCTCAAAAGAAAACATATAAGCAGCCAACAAACATATGAACAAATGCTCAACATCACTAATCATCAGAGAAATGCAAACAAAACCCACAATGAGATACCATCTCACATTAGTCACAATGGCTGTTATTGAAAAGTCAAAACAGCGGATGCTGGTGAGGCTGTGGAGAAAAGGGAGTGCTTACACACTCTTGGTGGGAATGTAAATTAGTTCAGCCACTATGGAAAGCAGTCTGAATATTTCTCACTCAAGAACTTAAAAAGAGCAGTACCATTGCACCCAGCAATCCCACTACTGGGTATAAAGCCAAAAGAAAATTATTCTACTAAAAAGACACAAGCACTTGTACATTTATTGCAGCACTATTCATAATAGCAAAGACATGGAATCAACATAAGTGCCCATCAGTGATGGATTTAATGATGAAAAGATGTCAACAAAAGACACTGAAAACTACTCGAGGGAAGACAGGTGGAAGATGACAAGAGCTGAAAAACTAACTATTGTGTACTCTCCTTATTACCTGGGTAATGATGGTGTCATTTGTCCCCAAACCTCAGCATCACACAATATACTTATGTAACAAACCTTCACAGGTACCCCTGAATCTAAAAGTTGAAATCATTTTTTATTCTGCTAAATACATATTTATATTGCAGTTGTTTTTTTAAGGTTTTTTAACTAGACTAAATACACTTCTTCACTAACAACACAAACGCGAGAGTTTAAAAACGTGTTTATTTATTCATTTATTTATTCGGGGCTAACATATGTAATGCCTAACTTCACCATACCTTTATTCTGAGGAATTGAGTTTGGGAGCTAAATTATCTGCATGATTGTTTTTAATAATATAAAATAATAATAAGTATATGCTTTCAGGCAAAACAGGTAACAATTTCCATGCATTTATCTAACGAAAATTATAACTCATCAACTGGAAAAGAAGATATATTTTTACCTAGGTATAGTCAGAATGAATATGTATTTTTTAAATTTTCCATTTAATTTGCCAAAGTAGCATTGTTTATTGCTGGAAGAGTTGCTTGGGAAATATTTTGATCACATTTCTCCAAAATGTAAATCTAGTCATATTTTATTGCCCAACTCCAAAACTAAACCTCATCTTATTTATGAGTAAAGTAACCAATACGAAATATCAGTCTCCTGAGTTTCTAGTATAAAAAAAAAAAAAAAAAAAAAGAAGCAGGGAGAAAAATGCCTTTTATAGAATTTCAGAACAGCCTCATACATTCTGAATTTTATGACAACCTAAGATTTTCAGATTTAAAAGGGGAAATTAAAGATGGTTTCATATTTCATCAACAATGTGGGAAATAAACATTCAAGAAATTACTTCTGCATCATGTTTCATAACTCATGTGACCTTGGCTCAAGGCAAGCTTGTACTACTACATTGAGCTGTCAGAGTGAGGGAAGAACAGCAGGGCTGAGGCTGAGAGAGATGTTCTCAGCTATGGGCTGACTGGAGAGAGATACTGAACAGTCTAACAGTCACACTGTTATGGGGAAAAGAGGGCTTGAGTTTGATCTGCACTGATGTTAACCTCCAGGACAGCATGGTCTGCTAAGTGCATACATTTACAGAACTATCTACCTGTGGGTCAATGCCTTGCTCTCCTTCCGCTCCTTTAGCCCCAACAAACCAACTCTGTTCTGTAACATAGCAGGTGGGGTCCACTCTGTAGTTTGCATATCCCATATCTAAGTATCTGACTTTCTGGCTTTTTGTTCAGTTCAACCAATAGGGCGAATCCTCAGGAGATGTGATGATGGAGGAAAGGGAAAAGCCTGGGTAATCTCCATGTTCCCCTCTGTATTAGGCAGAGTATTCAGCAGTGGCTATATCTTCACCACGCTCCCATGCCCTCTGCTGTGGTTCTAAAACTAAAACTGCTGTGGTTCTAGCTTCTATTGAACCACTCTATTCCTGGAGTCTGGCAAAACTGCCTTATCCAGCCCTGTAATAACTAATACATTGGTTAGCTCCCCATTCCATTTGGTATCTAAGCTCTTTGCCATCCATGTAGTCAATTTCTACAAATTAATCATTCTTGGTTTTAATATTCAGAATTGTTTCCATTTGTTCTGACTGATACAATGAGAATTTATCTGTCCCTTGGATTTCATGGGTAGAGGCAGTAATTCTACTTGGAGTGGGTGGACTCTTTCATAGTGGTTCATGAGGGCTGTGGACTATAAAGACAGGATGTATGTCCCATCCTTGTGGGGAAAAGGATTTTAAGAGTTGTTTAGCAGTCCCAGAAAAGTGGGCTGGGAATCACCACAGAAACACAGCCTAAAAGAAGGATCAAGAACATACTCAGGTTCCAAGGCTGAGGCCCATTCACACAAACTATACCTGTAGCCAGAGTGGTTGAAGAGGGATGGGTGGATGGAAAATCTGTAACTCAGGGGATATAGGGCTCACCCTAGGCACAGAAAATATTTTATTTAAGGAAGCAAGTCTCACACCAGTCCCAAATCATGCATGGCGATAACCTTCCTAATTCTTCCCAGATTAATGAAAATTGGCCCAGGGACTGGATGAAGCTAAGCTCATCAAATTTAAGGGTTTGGGAATTCACCTTCTGGTAAATCTGACATAAACATCCTTTGAAAGATTTCAGCAAAATTATTGCTAGTGATAAAACCAGCTTCCAAGATTGGTAATGTTTTCTATTCTTCTAATTATTCTTCTACTCTTCTAATTGTATTCAGAGTATTTGTCCTGTTTTCTCTTCCAAAATACCATTTATCATCAATGTCAATAATCCTTTCTAGAATTTTGCTGGTCAAAGTGTGGTGCAAAGATGGGTAGCACTGGTATCATCTGGCATTAAAAATGCAGAATCTTAGGCTTTGCTCTTGGTCTACTGAGTTAGAATCTGCATTTCAACAAGATGCCCAGAGGATTCATGTATACATTAAAGTTTTAGAAGCACTTTAAGAGAAAGTAGTTTAATTCAAGTAGCAACTAATATGATTAAAACACTCTTATCATAGTAAGATAAGCAGAGAGCACAGAGAAGAATTTTTTTCCTGAAAGAGTACAGTGAACCGTAAATACGCACAAACAAAAAAAGTTAACAATGTGAGCTCAGGATTTTATTTTTTTTCTTACATACTGCATGAAACTAATGAGCCCTAGATGATTTATTCAACCCTTTCTGTTAATTCTACATGACAAATATTAATATAAGAGCTGTTGGCATAAAATGAGAGGCAGCGGCAAGAATGAAGACTGGTCAAAGGGACAAAACGTAGGCCTGAACACCAAAGAACCTTAACTTTCTTCCCATGTTCTTGACCTCTCTGCTATGTGCTTGGGTGCAGAACGCCTCTTCCCTTGCTAAAGAGGATTATTTCACCTGAAGTTTATCATATAATCAGAGTGAACAATGGCCATACTATGCAAATTTTATATAATTTCAGAGAGTCTTGTAGAATTTTGCTCAAACAGATATTCTAATATCAAATTACAGATTAACCAACATATTTGAAATAGAAAATCTTAAAGTGGTTAAAGCCTGGTAGGGGGAAAGAGTAGAGCTTTCCAGGTTAAAAAAATAAAATCAAAAAACAAGTTTTGTTTTCATGTCAAAGTCTGTTGCTATTCACTTGGGCTGGTTGGCAAAATATTACAGAAAATATTTAGGAAAAGTTATAGACTGTAATCTCAAACTTTCTGGAAGGCCAAAGGTTTTAGTGAGGCAGGGTGAAGGCAGCTGCCTCACTAACATAAGCATAGGAAAGAGATAGAGACTGATCAAAAGGCCTCACCCCACTCCCATTTGTCTCCATTCTGTTTGCTCATGTGAATTTTGTGCTGGGTGGTATTTCTGGGGAAGATCAAAGGGGAATTATCTGTTAGTATTTATTCTGCCCCCCTCCCCAACAACCTAAAGTTTTTGTCAGTCCTAAAACCATTCTCTTAACCATGTTAATTATCCACAACTGTGTTAACTTAGAACCCCTGTTGTAAAATCTTGAGGGAATACATGTGTGATGGACAGAGGGGCTGGGTCAACTGGTTGCATTTCGTCCTCTGAAAGCAGCCAACATCCATGCCTAGCCCACTTGTAGTGGTGTGAGAGTGCATTCATTCATCCATCATTGAGTCAGGGTCTGCAGGTCAGACTTTCGCAGATGGTAGAAACCAAAGTCTTTTTGAAAATAATTATTTCCTTTGTTTAGAAGGAGGAGGCATCTTCCTAATAGCACAAAAAATATATATTAAGTATGGAAAGAGGGAAAAGCTGTCTAACAACCTGAAAATACTGAGTCATTGAAGACAAATGAGCCTCAAAAGCTCTGAAGAACATTGAAGCAAAGTAATCAGTAAGTTTTCTACAATCAAGATTTTAAAGTAAACTGTATTTTTTCTGCTTTAAGTTGTATGGCTCAAAGTCTCCAATACAGAGGTAACCATTAAATTTCAGTTTCCTTTGATTCCTTACCACCCCACATAATTTTTTGGTAAAACTGCCTCTGCAGTGGCCTTAAAAAATATTATTTAGTGTATTTAAAATTTATATATGTAATAACATATCTTGTTTTTAAAATATGAGTGTATTTATGACTCATTTTTATTTTAAGATATAAGTGTAGATATATTTGCAAGTCTGCTATAGGGTTCTAGCTGCACTGACTGCTGAAATCTGATGTCTATGTTGGAAAGGAGAGACATTTTTAAAATAGAGAAGTGTTAAACTCATCAAATAAGGAGGGAAAGAAGAGAGAAGAAGAAGAAAAGAAAGAAGAATGTGTGTTTCTGCAAATTCAGCAATTGTGTGTGTGAACACAGGAGCTTAAAGTAGGAGCTCTGGAGTACACACACAGCAGAGCACCATGAACACCGTTGGGAGGCACAGCCCTGAAGAGAGAAACAGAGTAAAGAGGCAGACGGAGGATGCATGGCCTATAGGCATCTATTGCTTGGAAGAAGTCAGGATGGCAAAAGACAAGCTAAGACTGCAGTAAAAGACCTGAATTTTCCACTCTTCGAGGATGAGCTATTGTGAAATGTACTCATATTGCCAAGCCCTCAGAGCTAACTCTGAAGTTAACTCCTTTATACAGTCTTTCTTGATGCCCAGATCCAAGACACCCTTTTGCTCTTTATTCTTCCTTAGTACTTTTTCTCTGCATACTCTTATAAATATGGTAGCTACAAATCTCAGTCCACAAATCCAATTTTTTTAACTTTAAATTTTTTAAGCTTTAAATCCAGTATTCAAAAAACTTCTGATTTAATTTAATCTGCCTCAGAGTCCCTAATCCACAGAGATTATGAGAATGTCAAGCCCAAACAACCCTGAAGCCACTACTGAGGTAGAAAACCAGCTGGACTTACTTTTAGGTGCTGATGGGATGATGTGGGAAAAAAACACCAAGAACCAGCAGACGGCCAAGAAAGTGATCCCTAGCTGCCCTCACTGCTCATTAGCATGAGACACTTTCTCCAGTGCCACCACAGCAACCACCTGGAAGCTACTGCCCTTTCCATGACAATGGCCAGGAAGTTACCACCTCTTTCCTAAAAAGTTCTGTATAACCTGCCCCTCAATTTGCATTAACTCACCCCTTGATTTGCATGTAATTGAAAGTGCACATATGTGGCTATAGAGTTTCCAACAGCCAACAAGCACAGCTCATGGCTCTAGGCACAATGTCTATAAGTTCTGCTCTGCAAGGAACAGCTCCAGTTCAATAAAAGATTACTATCCAGCACCACTGGTTTACCCTTGAATTCTTTCCTGAAGGAAGGCAAGAGCCCTCTCAAGCTAAAACCCAATTTGAGAGCTTATCTATCTACCTGCATCTCTACCACTGCAGGGCAGATCCAGAGTCAAAGATGCTAATGGGGTTCTTTAAAATGGAAAAGGAGGCTCTCACCATCTGTCCTTTATAGCCATGAATGAGATTTGTGATTTCCACTTGCTGGTGGTATAGTGACTCTTTTTTTCAATCCCTGTTTGAGATTCAGCCTCTAGGGTATACTACCTAAGGGCAACACCAACAAGGAAGGCTTGGGTCCACGTTCTCTCTGGAAACCACTACTTCCCAGTTTCTTTCAATTCTTGGCAATTCTCCCTACCCCTCTACTCCCACTCACTGTCGAAAGTCTCCCCACTTATCTACTCCTCCCATTCTCTGTTCAGGATACCTATCGCAATCTCTTAGGAGGACTTTGGCTTTTACAAATGACAGAGGGGAAATACGGTGAAGGCAACTTCTGCTTTTGTTTGCATTATATACATCTCCCTTTAGAAGAAAAAAAAAGTCTGTCAACCTGAAAGGGGCAAAAGGAAAAACTAATTAATATGTTGGCTTTGTAATCTGATTTATTCTTCACCTAAAGACTGTTGTCATCCCAGAGAGACAATTTACTCTCCATCAAGGGGCCATCCCAAACAAGATGAAACCAGATTTGTATCCTGAATTTGGGTTCTTTGGGAGAGTAGTCCTAGCATTCAAAGATTAGCTGACTCAATTTTCCTGAATCTCTCCAAGTACTACATAGGTAAGTTTGGCTACTAGGCAAATTTTCTGCTTCCCAAAGGGCATTATGTCCTCTTGGAGAAATTTCTACCAATCTATACTGGCTATATTCCAATCAGAGAAATAATTTAATTATTAATCCAATAAGTCTTTATTGAGTGTTTACTATGTGCTAGGCACTGCTCTAAGCACTGAAAATAAGATAGTGATCAAAGCAAACAAAAATCTCTACCTTCATAGAGCTTACATACTAGTAATAGAAAGACCACAGGGGAAAAAATAATAAAATTACTAAGATAAATAGCATGTCAAATAGGAATAAATTCTTAGGGGAAAATTTAATTAGGAAAAGAATCTCCTTAAACCATCATTTGGAAAGGACAAGGGGTACAATGGGGAGGAAGAAAGTGGAAGAAAGCATGAAAAAATTTAAACTGGATTGCCAAAAATGGTGTCAGCCCCAGAGAGTCCAGATATGTCTTTGGTGTTTTTGCATAATTGCATAAAGTAGAGAGTGGGAGGTGGTGAGAAGGGTAAAGAACTCTTTGAGGTTTAAAAGTAGCCAGGTGTAGAGTCAACTCTAACAGGTGGTGAGCTGGTTCTCTACTTGACTCCAATTTTCATCTATTCACCACTGAGCTGAGACTCTCTCTCCAGTTTCCTCTACCAAAAAGTTAGAAGGCTATGCCCTGCTCACTAGAGTAAGAGCTGTTGGGTTGTCATGACGATTTGTGAAACGGATGTCAGTCATCAGGTTGAGAACCCAGCCCCTAGCTACACCCATCCTTGGTCTTGACATTTTGAAACAAGCTGAAAAGGTACTGACTGAGCTGAAGCTCCTGTGGGATCAGAGTAGCTCCACACTGTGATCCCTTTTTGGTTTCCTGAGATACCTCACCAGTATTTTATTCTTGCATTACTTTTTGTCATTTACCCTTTTGGGTACTATCTTCTAGCAAATGTAAAGCCTGAACTGTAATATTCTCCCTCTGAAACTAACCAGTGATCTCTATAGGCCTCGTATGGGGTCTGGCCTTCACTGATACCACATATTCCCAGAGGCACTCCAGATCCATCAGTGGCTATGTGAGGCTTTGCTTTATGTGTCAACTTGGGCTGGGCCACGGTGCCCAGATAGTTGGTCAAACGTTATTCTGTATGTTTCCATGGGAGTGATTTTTGGCTGAGATCAATGTTTAAATGAGTGAACACTGAATAAGAAGTATCCTCCATAACGTGGGTGAGCCTCATCGAATCAGTTGAAGGCCTTAACAGGACAAACACTGACCTTTCCTAAGCTAAAAAGAATTCTGCCAGCAGACAGAATTCCTTTTGTCTTTGGCTTAGGCTGCATTCTTCCCTGAGCCTCCATCCTGCCAGCTTACCCTGCAGATTTTAGACTTACCAAGCCTTCACAATCACATGAAAAAAATCCTAAATATATCTTTTCCTCTCCCTATATACAAATGTACAGTTGGTTCTGTTTGTCTGGAGAACCCTGACTAATATAGGCATATAAAGCTTATTTGGCAATTCTTCATTTAGACAGCTTTTGTGATTGACTGTGAAAGAGTTCTCCCAAAACCTTGCAAAGCAGTAGTGTAGGCTTTTCACAGCTGTAGTAATCCCCATTTGTCACTGAAGAGCCATCTGTTTCTAGCTTTCTGGCTTAAGAAGATATGCAACCAATTCTATTTCTTTCTCCTCTTCTATCTGCCTCAATAGTACTCAATAAATCAGTCTAGCACACAAAAACATGTGACATGTGTTTTCATCTTCATAATTAGAGTGTAAACCCCTCAAGGGCACGAACCAATATATACTACCACTGTAGCACCTCTGGGGCTACCTCACACATTGTAGATGCTCCATAAAGAGAAGACACGAAATTGAGTAAATTGGACTGAGAAACTAGATGAGAATGGTTGGCCTAACTTTACCCCAAGAATTAACCCAAGCATGCAGGTGTATCTGGTTTAATTTTGCATACCTTCTGTGAAAAATGACTTACCAAGCAGAACTTCACACGTTGCGGTTATGAGAATGCATTTTTTCACTGGCTCCAGTTCACATGGTTTAAATAGCATTTCATTTCGCTACGAGCTTTATTTTAATTTGAAACTTCACGAATATGAAACCATTTGAATCAAACCAGATGCAAACATTCAGAATATCCTGCTCGTTCCTGTCAGCCTATTCACTTGAGAAACAATTACATTTCTCTTGACTTTAAGAAAACCCTTGTTGAGCAGCGCTCTTTTTTTTCTCTAATTGGCTTTTAGATTCCTCCACCCTTTACTAGCTGGTTTGTGGAAAAAAGTAATCTTCAAGAAAAAGTTACACCTTTCTTCCTTAAAGACAAGTTATTTTGTTTGGCAACTATAAAATAATACAGAAATATATGAGTATACACATTGCATCTATGTGTATTGCTTGCATATTCAACTCATATACAACATTATCCTCTTAGTTCACTGTAGTTTTATATGAACCTATAATAATAGGCCAGTTCGGGAATGATGCCCGCCTTATTGTTAACAAAAATATGAGGATAAAATTTTCCACTATCACATCCACTACTGTTTGGGTATGGAAGCTTCTAGCGTAGTTGGCATATGAGAAGTGAGTAATACTCGTTCCAGATTCAACTTGAAAACCGAACCAAGCCTAAGTATTATGTATTTTCTTACTTTTGCAGCATAAGAATCACACATCTAGAAAACAAATAGATTTGCAACTATCACACACTCTCCTTAACCAGTGTCCATTTCATTCAAACTCTACTTTGGAAAATCTCTCTAAAAAAAATGGCAAAGCAATGAGCATTTAAATACTAGACTAGTAACAAATAGGACCTTTTTTCTTTACCCAAACACCAAGGCAAATGACCCCATTACAGTGAGGATTCATTTTAGAAGCCCCCACATTTCAAACATACATCTTTATACACAACCAAAATATGGAAATAGCTGTTAGGTATCTACTTAGGAGAGATTGGTTTAAAAAAATAATAGAAATGTAACAAGGAAAAATTATGATACACATTAAAATATAGAGACATGTGAAAATACAGTATTTTTCTTTAAAATCTAGGATAGGAAATTACACAGAAAATAAATGAAATGCAGTCCCTTTGTCCTTTGTGCTTTTCTGAACTATCGTTGTGGTTTAAGGAGAAGAGGAGGAGGTAGAATTTGATGCCTGAAAGGTGACTTCGTAGCCCTGGAAGGCCCACCAGGTGACCAGTTTAAATAATGCTCACAGTTCCAACTGGATATTCAGAATACAAACTTACACTACAAAGATAACGATCACACGTACTCAATGTCTACTACATGATAGGTGCTTTGGAAGCCTTACTGATCATCTCAATCATGAATATCATTATACTCATGTTTCTTATGAGGAAACACAAGTTGAGCAGAAGCAAGTAGGTTGCCCCCCAAAATCTCAGAACTAATAAGTGACAAGTCGATATTTGAATTTTAGAACTGGCTTACTCAAAAGTCAATACTTTTTCTACTTTTATACCCTAGAAGAAAAGGTCTTTTTTTTAAATCCTCCTTTACTGCCTCTTTCTTAATGATTCCAGATGTCTGCTTTACTTCCTGGCCAGTTATAAAGACTCTTAGTTTCTCATGTTTCAATTGTTGATCAAAATAGTTAACTCTATTCAGAAAAAAAAGAACAACAGAGAAGAAAAAAGAAAGTCTTTCACATTTTATAAAGAAAGAAAATAGGTCTCTGTTACAGGTTGAATGGTGGGACCCCAAAAAGATATGTTGAAATCCTTGAAATCTTAACCTTCAGTCCTTCAGAATGTGATGTTATTTGCAAATAGGGTTTTACAGAGAAAAGAAAGTTATAATTAGATTTCTTTTCTTCTGACACAGAGACAGACACAGAGGGAAGATTGTGAATGTGAATTGCGAATGTGAAGACGCGGGGAGAAGACAGAAATGTGACTGGAGTGAGCCATATAAGCCATGGGACTGTAAGAATTGCCGGTGACCACAGAAGCTAGGAAAAGACAGGAAGGATTTCCCTACAGGTTTCAGAGGGAGCATGCTCCTACAGATGCCTTGACTTTGGACCTCTAGGCTCTGGATCAATAAATTTGTTTTCAGTCACCCAGTTTGTAGTACTTTGCAATGGCAGCCCTAGGAAACTAGTACAGCTTCCAAAGAATGAAAATGAAGCACTGTAAAGCCTTGCTGCTCACAGTGTGGTCCTGGCATCAGCAGCAACTGCAGCCCCTGGAACATGGTGGGGTACAGGTCAGACCTAGTGACTCAGAGCTGCTTTTCACCAATCTCTCCAGTTGATTCCACCTGCACATTCAAATTGAGAAGAGAGATTGCAAATGGAATGCACAGTAAACTTGATTTGTAGCTCAGATAAAAACATAAAAGTACTTCTATTTGAAATTTTGTTTCAGGGGCTGAAGGCTCCATAAGGTGCATAGAAGAGGGAGAAATGTGGCCTCTAGGCAGAAAGTGAATGTGTTCACCAGTGAACACTGAGGATATAGTGAAGAAATATGCAGGTACCCGGAATGATCAAGAAACAGGCATCAGAAGATGACTCAGGATGGCTTTGGGAAAGAAAAATCTAAAAGTGGTTTCAAAACAAAAGGGAATCTAAGAAGCAAGTGTGTGACAAAGGACAGGAGCAGAAGTGGTGAGGGCAGGCCCAGGAGAAGGGAGAAGTATTCCCTGTATCCTTCTCTGGTGACTGAATAACCAGGAGCCTCCAGGGAGGGCTGGGGAGAGAGCAGAACTCTTGGTCATAACATGCCCGTTAAAAAGCCAGCTTGGTAATTCCTATTAAGTAAATTTTGTCATATTATATTTTTTTCCCAAAAGTATTGCGTTAGGAGTGCTTACAAAGGGAAAGTCCTAAACCATGACGAGCTTGTTCTCCAGGGGCCTGAAGTCAGATCTCACTGGATAGTCTCCCTCCAAAGGGTATAGTCTGTAGGAGCATGCTCCCTCTGAAACCTGTAGGGAAATCCTTCCTGACTTTTCCTAGCTTCTGTTGGTCATGGGCAATCCTTGGAATTCCTTGGTTTATAGATGCCTCATGCCAGTGACATGTCTGTCTTCTGCCTGTGTCTTCACATTGTCTTCCCTGTGTGTGTGTCTGTCTCTGTGTCCAAAAAAAAAAAGAGGCCTAATTATAATTTCATTGTCTCTGTAAAGACCCTACATGCCCCAGTGATTTTCAGAGTTCTAGGTACTTGCTGAACACACACAAGAAGGTGAATGACCTGAAATAAAGCAGAAACAATGAATGGTCCCAGCTGAGATATGAATGAGGGGTGAAAATGCAAATAGTCTGTCCCAGATGGCAAAAGGTACAGAAAGAAAATTTCTTACTCTGATCCTCAGTTTAGAGACAGTCCTTAAAAGAGAAAACTGGAAATAAATGCCCAGGTACTGAAAAAAGTTGAAGGGCTGAAATCAGTAAACCTCAGGAGCTGCTTTCTTCTAAACAAGTCTATATCCCTCCCAAGTGAGAAATGCTAGTTAGCACAGAAAATGGTTCATATGAGCTCAAATTAAGGGCTATGAATTCTACATCTTTTTCTTTTCCCATTTACGGCCATCACATGCCAAAAGTCAATATAATAGAGTAGCAACAAGAGAAAATCTGAATCTTTGCCTGGAAATAATTCAAATCTCTAGTTTTTCTCCAAATTCTTAACTTTAAATCTCCAAAACAATAAAACAGACCATCCTGGCCAACATGGTAAAACCTCATCTCTACTAAAAATACAAAATTTAGCTGGATATGGTGGAGTGCACCTGTAATCCCAGCTACTCAGGAGGCTAAGGCAGGAGAATCTCTTGAACCCGGGAGGCAGAGATTGACTCCGTCTCAAAAATAAAAAAGGTAATGAGTCATATGGAAGCCTTTATTAAACTCCAACAAATCAAATCATCAATCTACTTTAAATTCCTCATTTTTCAACTTTGAAGTAATCAAAATATTCACTTGAGATGAAAATTTTGAAAACATAATTAAATAGGAAATTGTGACAGAAAAAAAAGATATCTGCTTTATAGATTAAATGATTGCTGAAAACAGTTTTCTTAAATTATTGTATATGCATTTATTTGGAATTCTTATGTCTTGGAATCTCAAAGTGGGGTGGCCCCCAAAAAAATCTGTCTAAATGTGAAGATGAGCATTCTAAATATCCCACTTTGAGAGTAAATGAGATTGGCATATCAACTCTTAATAACTATAACATGGATTGCAAAATACTGAAAGACAAAAAAGAAAAACCCTCTGGAAATGTGATCTTCCACCACCCTCTCCTACATATATATAGAGCCAAGATGCTTTCCATATTTTTAATACAGGAAACATTTGTGGAACAAATGTAGAAAAGGAAGAATTGAATCAGGCTCCCAAGTCAGCTAAACTCGAAATAAATCAGAGTTTAAGGTCATGGATACCTTTGCCCTGCGTCTTCCTATCTGCTTGTTTCTCGAGGCCTAATGCAAAAATTGCAGCCTTCCATGACCTTTAATTCTCCTGAATTGTAATTTTATTGATTATTGGAACCAATCATTGTTTCCTTTTCTTGATAGACATTTTAATGCATAAACCTATATGTTTTGAAGAAAAGAAGATAAATGTCTTCTGACATTGGGCCTGGATTCCCCATACTAAAACTAGATCGACTTCTATTATTATTTGAAAGAGTTTAATTCAAATAGTAACAGAAGATTAGATTAAATGATGCATTTTAAATGAAAGACTGTGGCTGAAATGATCTACAGGAATGAATCACACGCCAACTTCATGCAGCCAGCCTCCTAAGATGCCTCTTTGTACATGACAGAATTCCTCCCTAGCAACTCTTAGGACTAAAATCAGTTTCAAGATGGCCACTGTCTTCCCTTCAAGGCTTTATTATCAAGAGTTTGACCACTGCTGATGTGTGTACACTACTGTTGAGATTTCATATTCTAGGGAAACCCAGATTCAGTATTGAAGAAACTTTCTCAGAAAGGCAGAGTTGAACCCAGTCCGTGTTATAAAACAAGCTTCCAAGCCACCAACCTTCCCTTGACTAAATGTTCATACATAATTGTGGGTTTATGACTTGACACCATCTCATTCTATGCTCTCTAGACAACTGGAATAAAGCAGGGAATATTATGTAAGACAAATCCATGTGATGTACTTACTTCATATGTAATAATGTTAAAAGTGGACATCTCACTCCAAATGGACTCTTCAGAGCAGCCTGGAACATCACCTTCCCCTTCATTATACTGTGCAGTGCACCATTATTACTAAGCCAGTTCGTTCTCTTTGCCTCCCTTCCTCTTTCCTTCTCTCCCATTTTGTGAAGCAAAATTGTACATGTTACACTTTCGCAAATGTTAAAAACAAAGCCATGGGTTTTGTGATTTTTCTGGCATTGCTTCAAACCACCAATCATTCCTTCTCTCCAAACTTGATGAAATCATAATGATTCATAAGCTTTGGTTGGAATCGTTGTGTGATATACTCTTGTAGAGGCAATAAGCCTATTACATTACTCAAATAAATCAGTTTAAAAATAATAGAATAGCTGCACTCTTAAGTAAATCTAATGTGTCAGAGGCTCATGCGAAATTTTGGTCATATTTGACATAATTAAAATTAAGCCAGCATGAATGCATTGAGCTTCAGAAGTAACGATCTCTCTGTCCCTGGAGGTGAACAAGGAGAATCAGATGAGATATCTCTCAAGGATGTTTTGAATAAGAGGCGAGACTCTAACCTTTGCATCCTCAAATTTCATGAAGCCCAGATTCTAACATGCAGAATAAAACAATTAGAAAGAAAAAGATTGAAAGATGAGAAATCCAAAGCAAAATAATTTAATTTTAAGGGGTCAGATTTTTTTAAAAAGACATATCAAAGGACAGAAAGAAAAGAAAATACATCCAGATGTGGTGGCTCATGCCTGCAATACCAGCACTTTGGGATGCCAAGCAAGGTGGATCACTTGAGGTCTGGAGGTTGAGACCAGCCTGGTCAACATGATGAAACCCCATCCCTACTAAAAATAAAAAAATTAGCCAGGTGTGATTGTGCATGCCTGTCCCAGCTACTAGGGAGGCTGAGGGAGGAGAATCTCTGGAATGCAAGAGGTGGAGGCTGCAGTGAGATAAGATAATGCCACTGCACTCCAGCCTGGGTGACAGAGTGAAAACAAACAAACAAATAAATAAATAAATAAAACATATTGACCAGAGTCCATGGCCAAAACAGAGCAGAGAATTATGTTCTGAGGTGAAAGAAAACTTAGAAGTCATCTAATTCAGTCTTTCCAATGCACAGATATAAAAATCAAGCAAGGAAAACACAATGTTTTACCTAAAGACGTCCAGTTATGAGTAAGAACAGAGATGCAACCCAGAGTGCCTGTTCCAGTACAGTTAACTCTCTACCACATGAAGGAAGATTCCCACACATCAATAAAGTTCTCCAATTATCATGGTCAGATGGCACAGTTAGAGAAAGGTAACGATTAATCAGTTTCATGTATGATATCTGCATCTTTCTTTAATTGGAAATGTCCTAAAATTTACTAATTAACCCTTTCACCAAGTTCATTCCATATTTTCAGAGCATATATTTCAACTCCATTATTTACAGAAATTTTTTTTATTTTTATTTCTTTTTTTTTTTTTGAGACAGAGTCTCACTCAGTTGCCCAGGCTGGAGTGCAATGGCATAATCTCGGCTCACTGCAAACTCCACCTCCTGGGTTCAAGAAATTCTCCTGCCTCAGCCTCCTGTGTAGATGGGATTATAGACATGCACCACCATGCCCAGCTAATTTTTGTATTTTGTTGGTAGAGACAGGGTTTCACCATGTTGCCCAGGCTGGTCTCAAACTCCCAACTTCAAGTGATCCTCCCACCTCAGCCTCCCAAAGTGCTAGGATTACAGGTGTGAGGCACTGCACCTGGCTTACATAAAGTTTTTTAATGAAGTTTTCCTATCACATACCTATCGAGTTTGAACACCATTTTCTGTCATCCACCAAAAAGTGAAACACAAAAAACATGCTGTTTTCACTTTGTCGAGATGGTGCCACCAACAAAAGGAATCACAATTCCAGTTTCTTCCTAACAACACTCAGTGTCTACCCTTGATTATTCATTACTTGACACAAAAGAAACATGCAAAGTTTCTTCTCACTCTCAAGAACAAATATCTTTGAGCAGAGAACACAGTGTATGATACAAAACGTCACTACATTCTAACTGGAAACCATGTGATCCTGACATTTGCTGCTGTCCCATCGTCTCTTTGCTAGTGCCGTGCTATGTACAAAATTTACAATCTGTGGAGAATATTTAGAATCCAGAAATTTACTCCAGTGACACTCTGGTGGTGAGATTCTAGAGGTCTCAATAAACCAAATTTATCATCATTGGAAAGCTTGTCAGCACCCAGACTACAAGTACCCATGCAACTGTGAGATGGAATATAGGGTCGGTCATAGGGCAGCAAGGACTAGATAATAGGAATGTAAGAATTACAAAAAAAAAATAAACGAAACCCACAATCTATTTGCCTACATACTGCCCTTCTCACTATAGCACCAGTTAGAGTGAGAGAACCATGAGTAAGGAGATGAGTAAATTTGGCACACATAAAAGTTTCATTCTTGCCCTTCTTGTTGCCAAATGCCCACACCAGAGCTGCCCGCCCCCCCGCACCCCAGCCAGTGTTCTGGCCAAGCTCAGAAATATTTCCTTCTGCACCTATCACTTTGCCCATCTTTTGGCAGTTCCTATTCCTACAGAGCAGCATATCTTCTTGTTAGAAGAAGGAAATTCCCTTAGGAGACTTCATCTGAAAACCCAAGCGACTTAGAGTTTGGCTTAGCATGCTCACCCAGCCAGAGGCATTTTATACCTTAAAATGAGAACTTGTTGATCTATAGGAATGAATTGCTAATGCTGAGATTTTGGCTCCACATCTGGGGGTTCAAAAGGCCTCTCAGCACTTTGTAAATTTTGTTAGATGAGCTTCCATTCTCAGCTCTAGTGTGAAGCCAGAAAGTGGAAATCTCATGACTTTAGAATCATGACATTGAGAGGCTGGTTCTGGTTCCTCAGAGTGAAAGCCAAGCAAATCACTTCACCTCTCCTTTATTTAAGAAGTAAGATTCATCTAAGAAATAAGATTCAGAATACCTAAGTGAAAACCTATTCTTGGAGATTATTAGGCTAATACATATTTTTAAAACATTAAAGTGATCAAAATGTATTATTTTTCTCATTGATGTCAATCCTAGGAAAAATACCTCCTAATGATTCCACCAATGCAAAGGATTCTTCTAAAGTCGGTGTTGGCAAACTTTTTCTGCAAAAAATCATTTTGGATTTGCAGTCTAGTCTCTGTGAACTATGAAACTTTGTTGTAAGGATAAAGCAGCCATAGACAATATGTAATGGAATGGTCTTGGCTGCATTTGGCCCACAGGTCATAGATTGCTGACCCCTGTTCTGAAGAGCAAAGTACCAAAATAGAAATACACATTCTTAGAAATACGGAGCAGCCAAGATCTATTTTGAAACTAGTCATTCCTTTTTTTCCACCTATTAGAACAAAAAATATACTTCCCAGTACCTGTTTCCTTGACTTAACCCTAGCTACCACATAAACTATTTGTCTAACAAGCAGGTCATAAAACAAACAGTACAAATAATATATGTTCTTAAACGAACACCATATATTCTCCTCCCCATGATCCTACATGATTTCTGGCAGGCTCGGGTGGTGCCAAACGCCCGTGGTAGCCCTGCTGGAGGAATGGCTTGCTCATTGACTCCCCTCACACCCTCTCTCAGGTTCAGTGCCCTCATAGATTTGGAGAAAAAGTGATAGAATTGGTTGTCATGGTAGCTGAGTGTTTCTCCAGCTTTTCTCTGGAAGCATAAGCCAGGACTCTCAGGGGGGCTATTTGTTTCCTTGACTTTGGAGGAGGGATTTGCCCTCCCTCATGCCTAGGTATCGGTCTGCACACCCCTATGCTTACACACAGCTTCCAGCATGTGGGTGAAAGGTGGCTGAGAGTGGGAGGACATGGAATCTGAGCAATGAGCTGTGTCCCCTCAAGCTGCTCTCTTTGTTGGCATTCAGTAGGAAAGCTGATGCTAGGAGGGGCAAATTCATCAAAATATTGCAGGCTTCTCTGAGGGGAGGGGCAGGGGCTATATCCCTAGGAGCTAGGTTAGTGACCGGTTCAATACATATTTGCTGAATGAATGAATAATGGAAAGAAGCAATCAATCAATGAACAAATGCAGGAATGGTCCAGACTCAGAGAGATAGTGAGTTGAATACCTTGAAAGGCATTTTTGTTATGCATAGACATGAGTTTTTACAGCATAATTCAACACATCTGCTTGTTGGTTTGCTGTTTGGAAATGAGATTTTGGAAAAGGCTGAGTATAAGAAATAGTATGAATTATCCTCTCTTTCTGTGATTATTCTCTCTGATTGCACTATTAACCCAAGCCAATAAATAGTAACCTTCTAATTTTTTCATTATTCCTACTGTTGAAATTATGACAAGACTCCAACACAACAGCTTCTCTCTATCATCATTTTGGACAAGCTGAACATTCTTTAGAAGCATATGGGTATGTGGGTGTGGGCCTGTGGTACGTGGTGTTGGGGAAGGATCCTGGAGGCCTGGAAAAAGTAATACTTTCAAACTCAAAAAGCAAATTGCACCTATTTCAGCAAATTGGAAATTGATGGTGTGTAACTCTGAAGGCCCAGCAGTAGCTATTATTTCCATCCAGGCTATTATTAACCGGTAATATTTTCTCTAGTAAACATTCAATTACCATAGCAACAGGAGCCATGTCACATGGACCAAAAAGCTCCCTGACTTTGCCAGAGAAATAGATGGCGTTTCAAAGGCATTTTGGAAAATGGAAAGAGGGCTGCCAAAGACAGTATTTAAGTACTACACTGAATTTTTACTTGAGATAAAGGAAAGAAGAAAACTTTGATAAAGTGGAAACTGAAGACTTTTTATAAGCCCTCGTTCTATAAACTGTATCTAGTGTCTTCCTAGCAAGCATAGAAGTTCTTTTCCTCCCATCTAAGCTAAATGCTCCACTGTGCTCTCAGTGAGCTCCCATATCTCCATCAGAGGTACTTGTTTACAATGTCAAGTATGACTTCTAAATCCTCTAGCTTCAATTTCTTCCCCTTCTACATCTCCCCATCAATACACATCTGTATTGATGTGCAGCATGCATATAAACAAATAAACAAATCATAAGAATACATACAGCTCAATAAACTATTTCAAAGTAAACACACCTTTGTAACCAGTACATAGTCAAGAAATTGAATATGACAGCATACAGAAAGTCTCTCTATAGCCTATATAATAATCTTCTCACACTAAAGGAAACCACTATGAATTAGTTTTCTTTGTGTGTGAAATTTACATAAATAGACTTGTATAGTCTGTACTTAGTCTAGCTTCATCCATCCAAAGATCTAGTCAATAGAATCATTCATGTCATTGCACACAATGGAAGGCAGTTCCTTTCATTGCTGTATTAGTTTTCTAGGGCTTCTGTCATAGTACTGCAAACTGAGTGGCTTACAAAACAGATGTATTTTCTTACAGTTCTAAACATTCACGGGAGTCACCTTGTTAGCTAGAGGTCTGAGATCAAGCTGTCAGCAGAGTGAGTTTCTTCTGAGGGGTATGATGCTGAGAGCACTAAATTACCAACTTCTCTGAAGTCTCCACAGCCCAGTTTTCCAATCTCTAAATTGGAGATCATAGTATCTCCTCAGCAGAGAGCTTTGCAACTGCTCTTAGGAGTAAATGAAATTATCGGAGCTGACACAGAATAATACAACTCACAAATAATTATTGTTGTCGTTATTATTTTGTCATTATAAGTTTTAAACAAGGCCCCATGTCAGGTACCAAACACAAAATACAGGTGGTTTATAAGAAGCCAATTATAAAGTGCTGAAATTAAAAATCACGTTGCAGTATCACGGAAAACAATATACCTGAAATGTTTTTATTCCTTTTTATATCAACCTGTCCTTTAAGAAAAAGGCTAAGAAAGACTTCATTTTTTTTCTGCAAAAGACTTCTGAGCTAGGTATACTGGTTATTATGTTGATTTCGCAGCTGAAGAAAGTGGGTCACGTGGAAGTTTACTGATTTGACTGTCAACTTGGAGTTCGTGGAAGATAAGCTGCTACTAGAATCCATTCTTCCCCTGCAAGTATGGCTCATAGATCTAAAGTAAACTGACTTAACTTATTTCTTTGATGATTATATACAGCTTGATTGGAAAGTTACACTCTATAATTTCACAGTGATTACATGCCCTTGAATATCATTTTGTAAGTAAATGTTTTGAAACCAAAGATAATCAGTATTATACAACCATAACCCTTTTTCTTATGCCATATTCTCCACCAAGAATTTAACCAAACTGAAGTTACACTTTAGAGCCTCAGTAGCTGGCTCTGGTCTCTACTCTGTGTTTCTGGAACTCCAATTCCATTGGGCTATCTGGAGATGAATTACTGTCTTTTGGCTTTTGGGATAACTTTTATTCTTTCAACTGAAGGACACAAAAAGCTTCACTATACTCTCAACATGAGTGCTGTCAAATGTAATATGGTAAGATGAATCAGAGCAGAGCCTTGCACAGTAAGACATTCAAAAGTAAAATATCCTGTCCAGAAGCCTGGAAACATGCTCCTACAATCTGGACATCATGAAGTTCCTCCTCTCTTTTAAGAAATTTCCTTCAGCCTGGGCAACATAGTGAGACACCATGTCTACAAAAACAAAAAAATTAGCCAGGCATGGTGGTACATGTCTGTGTCCTAGCTACTTGTGAGGCTGAGGCAGGAGCATCACTTGAGCCCAGAAGTTTGAAGTTGCAATGAGCCATGATCACGCCACTGCACTTCGGCCTGGGAGACAGTGAGACTCTGTCTCAAAAAATAAATAAATAAAACTAAATAAATTTCCTAATTTTTTGGCCACATTGTCTCCAGAAACATCTCCAAATTCAAGTGTTCTCCACTCTGGGTTAGTAAATCAGAGATACCCCTACCTAATAATGCTTGAGGGCAGCTCATAACTTTGACATTCCTTAGTTCTCTATTCGACCAATAAAGCAATAAATTACAGTATTAAATCCATTTTTTAGATTATCTACAGTTTCCGCATTTTCAAATTTGCTGACATTTTTACAAAGTGCATAGACCTATTCCCATACATAGACCATTCCCATGTACAGAACTATTCGCACTCTGATCTCAAGGCCATGATTTCCTTGTGGCACCCTCTCCTACACATAGGCACACCCCAATTCTAACCTGTCTTGGAGGGTCAATCGTGGTGTTTGGCTTTCTAGATCAGGAATGGATGCTTAAACCAAGATAAATTAATCAGAGTCTTTTGGAATTTTGGAATCTAGAGAGGAACAGAAGATCAGGGAAAAACACAACTTAATTATTTTAACTGCAATGACCTGATGAAATTATTAACTAAACAGCTGTTTCAGCATAAATTTCCTGGAGCTAGCCTGGTTCCTAGCCCCTTTCAAACCATGAGCTCCAGACTTCCCACCTGTGACCTATCTAGGACTCTGCAGTAATCAGTTGTGTTACTTTTATCTAAATAAATTGGATCAACACTGAATCTATCTCTTTTCCCTGAAATGTCTGTAAGCACAGCTAGGGAGTTTTCACACCATCACCAAGTGCTACTCTACATGAGTTCCCACAGTACATAGAGACATTTAGACAAATTAGATCCTAAGAATAGACTTCAGGGCCTATGGTTTCTCATCTGGCAATTAATTCTAACAACAACAACCTCCAATAATGACTGCTACTAAGTCTCCCATTTTAGAAAAAGGACTGCGTGTCAAACAAATCTGTTTGCAGATTAACATACAAACTCAGAACATAGCTGGATCCACATTCCTTTATGCATCAGATCATTCGTTCTGGATACCTGGGGAGTCTAAGTACTTAACAATGGTGAGCATCTGTTTTTTCTTCACAAGCAAGTCACAATAAAATGTGATTTACTTTTAACCTAACTAGCCAGAAACTTAACTCTTAAATGGAGAAATCATCGGATCAGGGATTTTATGGTTTTATCTTTCTTCTTTCTGGGGAAAATTCTAGGCTATGAGTTTTTTCTATGATATGTGAACTGTGGATGATGTATACAGCCTTGCAGACAAGATCAAATATGAGTCTTCTCTTGGTATTACTAGTTATTACCCAAATTTTAGGGTCTCCTTCTCCTGTACACTACAGAAAAATGGGACTACAGGTATGTTTTAGTTGTTAGCATCATACATGCTTAAAGCTGAAAAGGACTACAAAAGTCATATTATTCTATAAGTTACACCATATTGCAATCTTGAGTTTTATTCAAAGTCAAGTTATTTTGTTCTTCATCATACATCATAACCTATATCTACGTCTAAGGTAAAAATTGAGCCAATTAATCAGGTAATATAGGCCTAAAACACAGGTCAAGGAAATACTCGAAAAGTAAGAGTGACAGGAGCTTGCAGGAATTACGGAGATGACTGCAAATCTTCATTTTACAGAGCACATCAGGGATAACCTCATATATATAACACAGTGAGTGAATTGGCCATGTCCAGTCTGAAGTAGGACATAAAGAAAGATGAACAACCAATCTAAGGGGGATGCCATTTGTGTTGTCATTTGTAATAATTAAAACATCAAGATTTAGCTACAGTTTGTCACTTAGCATGGACCCACTGTGTCATCTTTTAAATATTTAAGCATAAATTTTATGAAATATAATGGACAAGGCTATGAGACTGCGTAAATTATTTTTTTCCTCTACATCCAATAGTTTGTGGATTTACTTTAGAAAAGAATGCTTATGAATAGACTGTGACAATACTTGGTCACTAAAACTTGTAATATGCTGATGTATTCATTACAAGTTAAGATTTATATCAGATTAACCTTTCTTTACCTTTTAGATTATTTTATCTAACAGGACTTTAAATTTATTAATTCACTTGTATGTTATATTTTATATTATTTCTATATTATATTCTTGTATTTTAAATTGTCTTTGAATTAATATTTCTTCTTCAATTTTCTTGTGAATATAATCTAAAGAAGGCATTTAAGGAATTTATGAAAATATGTCAGAAACTGCTAACCAAACCATTCAGAAAATTTTATTAGCTAAACAATAGAGGCCACTGTAAAAACTGACAATATAAATTGGAGTGATCTTGCTCCTACTAAATTAGAGTTAAGGAGCCAGTGGAGAAAAAAACATTTGGGGCACAACTCACACACCCAAGGATTGTCTCTAAAGTCAGCTGCCAAAATGACCTGCTATAACCTCAAAACGAGTTCTACCCTGTAGCTGCTAAACTGAATGGCCATGATTCTAAGGCTAGTTTTTTTATTTCATTTTGTTTTTAATATTTTATTTTTGTGGGTACATAAGTAGCGTATGTTTATGGGGTACATGAGATGCTTTGATATAGGCATGCAATGCATAATAATCACATCATGGAAAATGAGGTATCCATCCCCTCAAACATTTATCCTTTGTATTACAAATCATCCCATTATGTATACTCTTTTAGTAATTTTTAAACGTATAATTAAATTATTACTAACTGTAGTTACCCTATTGTTTTAGGAAGAATAAGATTGAAGACTCGTTTCAGCCAGTCACCGTCTACACGCTCACTCACCAATCAGTTTGCCAGCTCTCAGAATCTTCTCCTGTGCCAACTAGTTTTCTTTCAAAATGATACACATTTTTTTCTAATAAACCCCCAATCTTTTCTCTGTTCTTCAAACAAATAGAAGATCACCCCAATCTATATGTATGCCTAAAAAGGCAATTCTGTTTTCCCAAATTAAATCTTTTGGAGATTCATCTTTACACTTTTGACTCTTTCATACCTGACTTTAGAAGCAGTCTGAAATAGACTCACCTCAGAGAGATTAGCAAGCCCTGGAACTGGGTCACGTGGTCCCCCACTTGAGTCCCTCCTGCCTACCCACTGCTTCCTCCAGGTACCTCTTTCCCCTCAGTGAGTCCCTCTTGCATCAAACTCCCATTTTTTCTTTCAGTTGAGTTATTTAGGGATTTGTTTAAGAGGAGTCTTTCCCCATCCTATTCATGAGGACTTCTGCTTATGAGGGATTTGCTACCTGCTGGATATAAAGCCTCCTGTTTATGAGGGATTTTCTCCATCCTGGTTACCAGGTCTTCTGTTTAGGAGGGATTATATTCCCCTCTTGTTAAAGAAAGCTTGTCTTTCCTGGTGAGTACAAACTTTATCTTTCAGTTCATTTGTGCACTTGGATTTTATTTTGGCTTTGTGTAATTGGCATTAAACTGAATTACCTAAATGAGTTTATTTACCATTTGGGCTCTCAAAGGTGAAAGGCATACCAAGATAGATTCCCCCTTCTGGAACTCCAGCTGGTGACATGTTAAAACACTATGGGGATCATTCAAACAGTTTGTTTTTCTTAGAAATAAACTAAAAGACCATTGCTATAAAATCATACAGTCCAAATAGGGAACGTATCTCATTTGGTATCTTGAGGCTCCAAAATGCATTCAGGACTCAAAGATTACCTTGCTGCAAAGTACTGTCTGGAAGACAGCTAAGGCTCTTTCCTCCCCAGGGGCTTTCCCTCTCCTTCTACACTTCCTCCTCTTTCTCCCTCTGAGCTAAACTCTCTGTTTTGTGAAACTCCTCAGATTTTCTGGCATATTGACTAAGTCGACTCTGTTGACATTTGGTGTATGTGCTTGGCTGAGGAGCCAATGGGGCGAAGCTACCATCTGTGGGATTATGACTGAACGCCTCTAAGTCAGAATCCCGCCCAGGCAGAACGATGCGGCAGCGCCGTGGAGCCTCGGTTGGATTACAAAAAAAATTATTTTGACCTTCATGCTGTTTCTTAAAAACAAAAGATGAAATTCCCAAGTAAAGACAACCTCTCTATACTAGAAGGAAAGATGATACTCTTATCTTCAAGGACAAAGAATTGAAACCAAAAGAACACTGTACAGACTTTGTTAGTAAAATTCTTATAAGTCTCCTCACATAATTCAGTCACATTTTTACAATTAACTATTCTTTGTCCAACCCAGCTGTATTAGTTTGTTCTCACGATGCTAATAAAGACATCCTCAAGACTGGGTAATTTATAAAGGAAAGAGGTTTAACTGACTCACTGTTCCACATGACTGAGGAGGCCTCAGGAAACTTACAATCATGGTGGGAGAGAAGGCAAACACATCCTTCATGTAGCAGCAGCAAGGAGAAGGGCAGAGCAAAGGAGGGGAAAGCCCTTTGTAAAGCATCAGATCTCGTGAGAACTCGCTATCAGAAGAACAGGATGAGGGAAATCACCTGCATGGTTTAATTATCTCTTGATAATTGACACGTGGGGACTACGGGAACTACAATTCAAGATAAGATTAAGGTGGGAACACAGCAAAACCGTATCACTAGCCTCATAGGCTTATTAGGACAAATAAAAACATCTGAAAGATTAGCTTTATTCCTTTTGTCAGAACTATGATTTGGGTCCAACTGTCCTCATATAAGCTCGTAAATTTGTAATGCTACATTTTACTCATTACTAAATTTTTTAACAAAAACTGTTGTATCTTCACCTGTATGTTTTTACAATTTTTTAATTATGTATCAACTTAAAGGGAAAAATAAGTGCTTAAATCAAGTAACTTAGAACTATAGTAATTAATGCAAATGCCTTTTAGGCCACATGATTTAAGTAAATTTTTGATAGATAAGCTTATTTTAAGTATATTGATAAAATTAAAATGAAGATGGCTTTAGAATTGTTTGTGTGTGTATATATATGTATGTATACATACAAACTAGTGTATATACATACTAATTGTGTGTGTATATGCATAGTGTGTGTGTGTGTGTGTGTGTGTGTGTAGCCTGGATTTGCTGACCAGACAGAGTTATGATTATCTCTGCCATATCTTTTAATATCATAAAAGTATGAGTTTGATCTAAGAACAAAGGCACAGATGAAAGTGCAATGTGGTGACCATTGCTTCCTATATATAAAGCACACCAATTTAACCGTCAGAAATTTTCTTGACAGGAAAATTACTTAAAATAATGACTAGCTCTGTTAAATATCTCAGTTTTCAAAAGAAATCTAGGTAGAAATGTTAGAAAATTAAATAAATGTAAATGAGATAAATGTTTATAATTTTTTATAGCATGAAATTTTAAAGTTAGGTTGAATTAAATAATATTCATAAAATCTGAGTCATTTCTAAATAAATAAATACAATAATGAAACAATAATTGCTCAACATAGATTAAGCTTTATTTACTCTAGGCTTTTTAAACCTCATAAGAAGACAAATATTTGGATACATTAACAAAATGTCCTGTTCCACATTAAAAATTGTTCTCTAAAAACTATTAAGACTATAGATTACATATTCATAAGATGTTAATATGTTTTAAATTACTTAATTTCTAGTTTTTTTACTAAAATTTAAGATTTCTAATAATTAAAAGTTCTAATATATTTTATATACAAAACATACAAAAAATAATTTTTGTATGAAAAAGAAATTTGGATAGTCTCAATGATAAAGAGAAAAAAGGTAAAAATGTGTCCAAAAGCAAAATGATTGGTTATTCTGGTATACAAAAGGGGAAAGTATAGAACAAAGACTGAGAGCTTAAGAGAAGATGGAAAATCTAAGCAAGTCATGGAGAGTTGCAGAAGGATGGGTCTCATACAGGGAGTTTCTTGCATGATCAGATTGGCTGGGTTGGAAGGGAATTGTTTGTAAGTTTCTCTAAGAATTGAGCATTGGTGTCAGGGGTACACTGATACAGGGCCAAAGTCTGATCCTCTCTGTTTGAAACAGCAGGATTTCTCAGAATGTCAATTTTCCCTTAATGAAGAAAAATTGCAAGAGGTTTTGGTTTTAATTTTGAAATGTTTATTTACATTTGAAACCATTCTGTGAACCACAACAGTTTTGTGTTTTACATTTTCTACCAAATTTCGAGTTGGAAGTGCTGTCTTTCTGATTTAAAATTATAATTTCATATCTCAAAGTAGAGCTTTTCTCTTAAAACTTTTCAGATTGACATGCCCAGGTTCAGCATTTTATGAATATCACTACAGGTGATTTGTAGATCATGCATCATTGCCTTCTGCTCTTCTCCCTTCTCTCCAAAAAGGTGTATCATTTTGCTTAATAAAAGATAGTACTCTCTCCCTCAATTATTTTTGTCAGTTCTTATAGCTTTTTGTTGTTGTCCTGACTCTGCTATTATGGTCTGATGCTGAGAATGTTCTTCTTAAAGACCTAGAAGAACAATGTTTCCTACAGTATAACTTGATTGTATACTCTTGGCTTTTCTTAATGTGTATAAATTTTTCTGCAAACCAGTTCATTTAGCATGCTTTCACTTTTTCTAAAAGTCATGCATTCCCCTGTTTATATATTGGTTTTCTTGCTTATATTATTCTTCTGTAATATGGTACATATTCCATAACCTTGGACACACACTCCAATGTCTAATTGAATTCAAATACCTTTTCAGGACGTTTGACTTTCAGATTATTCAAACAGGCTCTGCATGATGTGAACCAGTTATACTATAGGACTTTTTTTTAACCTTTTAAGGAACTAGCCTAAGAAACAGACATTTTGTATTTTAGGATAGTATCTTATGCTTTGTACTGTCTTTATTAGGTGTTTGGCTACTTGAGAAAATTAAGTCATATCTAATGCCAGTTTAAGTTTTGTTCTCTCTCTCTCAATGATCTAATTTTTTTTTTTTTTTTGCTTTTGAAGTCTTTTAATTATCACTATAATGAAATAAAATATCTCTCAATGAAATTTGCTTATATTTTAATTAAATATTTTAAGCCTTTTAACATCTTTGACAAACTTTTCTAAAATGAAATTCTAATTTAAGTCGTTTTAACCTAAAATTGACTTTAGAATTCACAGTTGGACCTCTGGAAAGATTAAAACGTTCTGACTCTCATTAGGCTTATTAGATATGTTGTGTTGTATAAAAAGCACTATCAAATAAAAAAGCAATACTAAATATTATTTACATTATATTTTTATGGCTGTGTTATTGATATAAATGTACTAAAGATTATCTAAAATTTATAAAGGTCTGCTGGTCCTGTTTTGATGCTATCATTCGTGATTCTGTTTGCTGTCTTAAAATTTTGTATGCAATAGAAACAACTGAATTTTCCTATTTATTGCAGAAATCTCATCATATTGTTACTATGGTTTACTAAGAAAAATCATCAATAGTGTTGATTCATCTCTAAAAGCAATTGCAATCAGATTCATAGAAAAAGTCTCCAACAAGTACTCATAAATACAAGTTTCTAATAGCTTTAAGATAAGTGGACTAAATAAAAATTTCCAAAACAAATGAAAAAATTGATGGATTAATACAACAAATCAAGATCAAGCAAAACAAAAGTTAATTACATGAGAATATATAACTGTTAAAAAATTAAGAATTGTATGAATTTTGTTTAAAACATTGTTGATTCTTTACCTAAATGTTTTGTTTTTCAGATTTAAGAAAGCTTTCTTAAACTACTGTAATTTACAACAATCTGGTATACTTTTATAAACAAAGGTGAAAGCATTTACTTTGCTTTCCACTGATCCCTCTAAAATTTGAAAACTTTTTGTATGTTTTAATTTTATGATAATATTTATGACAAATTTACATAAGTTCAATAAAAATATGTGTTTCACAACAGGATGTAACTAAAATGTTAATTATATCACAAAGGCTTAAGATAGCCTGAAGTTAGGCTTACTTTGATAATGACTCTCTTAGTTTCCTCCTCCTAAGGGACCAGAGATCACCAAATCCATCCTGTTACCAAGAGACAAGTAAGCCTAACTTCAGGCTAGTTGTTCAGTGATGCTTTCAGAGAAATATCTTGATCAAGAGGAAGAAATGTAAAAATTGACTATATAAATTAGGATTATCTTGCCATACCCTACTAAATTAGAGTCAAGAGCACAGAGGGATAAAGCACTTAGGGGTGAAAGCACCTGCCCAAGGATTATTTCAAAAACCAGCTGCTGAAATGACTTGCTGTAATATTAAGACCAGTTTTACCTAGTAGCTGCTGAAATAAACTACCACGACCCTAAGACTAGCATAACCTACCACCATCACTCACAAATTATAGCTTGCCAACTCTCCAAAATTTCACCATGACCCTAAGACTAGCATAAGCTACCACCATCACTCACAAATTGCAGCTTGCCAACTCTCCAAAATTTCACTAGTGCCAATGAGTATCATGGTGTTTTCTTTCAAAACAATATATAACATTTCTTTTTCTACCAAAACTAAAACTCCCAACAGTCTCATTTTTATTTAGGCATACTGAAGGCCACCTTGGTCTGTGTAAATGCCCCAAATTGCAATTCTGTTTTTCTAAGTAAATGTTTGGATTAAAAATTTGTCTCTGTATTTTTATTTGATTTTGAAACCATTATTATTACTTATTAAAGTCAGATACTTGGCTTCAAGCTCACAAAACATAAATTTTTAGGAATATATTTGTATGTTTTTGATTCATAACCTATATCTTTTTATTGGAAGATACATATATAACAATATAAACATAAATAAACGGTACATAAATAGTATACATAATAGTATATAAAATGAAAAAATCATTTTGAAGTTATAAAAATATATAAAATAGGTATCTAAAGTATATAAATATATAAAATATATTTTAAAATTTCTGAAGATTAAATTACTATCCCCATATTGGTATAGCATAAAAATTTGTTTTGAGACATATACAGCTCCATCTCCATTGAGCCATATTATGGTAAGGTAATAAAGATTTAACCCCTTTTATTTAAACATATTCCAAAGCAATTTTTATTTTCACTATAACAAGTGACACTGTTCAGTCACATAAGAGCTAAGGAAAACAGTCTATAACGAGCATGCCTTCATGTCCCACCTACTAAACAGAGTTCAGGTCCAGCAGAGCTTCGCTTGCAAAAAGTCCTGGCTAGAGTCAGGCCAGATGCAGTGAAAGGAGTTGTCTCCAACTGATTACAGTAGGTTAAATAATGGTTCTCTCAAAGATATCCACGTTTTGTAGGTATGTTACTTTACCTGGCAAGATTCTTTGCAGATGTGACTAAATTAAGAATATTGAGATGGAAAGATTATTGTAATAACCCAGGTTGGCTCAATGTAATTACAGAAGTCCTTATAAGAGGGAGGCAGGGGGATCAAATTCATCAGTGGGATGTATGACAAGGAAAGCAAAGGTCAGAGTGGGAGAGAGACTTGAAGATGTTACACTGTGCATCTCAAAAATGGAGAAAGGTGCCATAAGCCAAGAAAATGCAGATAATCTCTAGGAGCTAAAAAAAGTTAAAGAAACAAATTCTCTCTAGAGTCTTCAAAATAAACAAGTCCTCTGGCTCCTTCACTTCAGAACTGTAAGGCTGACTTTTTACTCTTGACTTCCAGAACTATAAGATAATAAATTTGTGTTGTTTAAACCACTAAGTGTAGTAATTTGTTACAGCAGCAATTGGAAACTAATACACTTAGACTGTGATAGAATATTCTTCAGAGGTAAGCACTCTCCCATCCCCCACCTCCTTAGGCAGAATGTACTCCCTGCCCCTTGACATTGGATTTGGCCACATGACTTTTTGGTCAATTGGATATTGGTGAACATAGTAGATGTAATGTGACTGTATTAGGCCGTTCTTGCGTTGCTATAAATATCAGACACTGGGTAATTTATAAAGAAAAGAGGTTTAATTGGATCATGGTTCTGCAGGCTTTACAAGAAGCATGGTACTGGCATCTGCTTGGCTTCTAGCGAGGTCTGAGGTAGCTTACATCATGGCGAAGGCCAAGGGGAAGCAGGCACATCACATGGTAAAGCAGGAGTGAGAGACAGAGTGTCATAGGTGAGGGAGGTGCCACACACTTTTGAATGACCAGACCTCATGAGAATGCACTATCCTACAGACAGCACCAAGCCATGATCCAAACACCTCCCACCAGGCCCCACCTTCAGCATTGGGGATTACAATTCAACATGAGATTGTGGTGGGGGCAGGAGGGAAATGTCCAAACTATATCATTCTGTCTCAGCCCCTCCCAAGTCTCATGTCCTTCTGACATTGCAAAATATAATCACGCCTTCCCAATAGTTCCCCAAATTCTTAACTCATTCCAGTATTAACTCAAAAGTCCAAAGTCCAAGACCAGGTGGTATGGCTCTCGCCTGTAATCCTAGCACTTTGTGAGGCAGAGGGAGCAGATTACCTGAGGTCAGGAGTTCGAGATCAGCCTGGCCAATGTGGTGAAACCCCTTCTTGACTAAAAATACAAAAACCAGCCAGGCATGGTGGCATGCATCTATAATCCCAGCTACTTAGGAGGCTGAGAAAGGAGAATCGCTTGAACCTGAGAGGTGGAGGTTGCAGTGAGCCAAGATAGTGCCGTTGCACTCCAGCCTGGGTGACAAGAGTGAAACTCAATCTCAAAAAAAAAAAAAAAAAAAAAAAAAATTCCATAATCCAAAGCATCATCTGAGACAAAGCAAGTCCTTTTCACCTATGAGCCCATTACAACCAAAACAAATTAGCTACTTTCAAGATACGATGGGGGTGTAGGCATTGGGTAAATGTTCTCATTCCAAAAGGGGGAAATCAGTCAAAAGAAAGTGACTGCAAACCTCATGCAAGTTTAAAACCCAGCAGGGTAGTCATTAAATTTTGAAGCTCCAGAACAATCTTTTTAGGCTCCAGGTCCCACTAAGTTACAGGATCCCAAGGCCTTAAGCAGTTCTGTCCCTGTGGCCTTGCAGGGTTAGCCCCCAAGGCTGCTCTCACAGGCTGGAATTGTGCACCTGTGGCTTTTCCAGGCGCAGGGTGCAAGCTGCTGGTGCATGTAACATTCTGTGGTCTGCAGGATCATGGCCCACTTCTTATAGCTTCACTAGGCAGTGCCCTAGTGGGGACTCTGTGTGGAGCCTTCGACTCCACACGTTCTTTCCACACTGCCCTGATAGAGGTTCTCTGTGAGGCCTTTTCCTCTACAACAGACTTCTGCCTAGACCCCAGGCTTTTCCATATATCCTCTGAAATCTAGGCAGAGGCCCTCAAGACTTCTTCACTTTTGTATTCTGTGCACCTGCAGGCTAAGCCACATTAAAGCACTCAAGATGTTTAATGGAAATACTCCTGTTGGATGCATACTCCTAACGGAAGCAAACATAGGCACTGTGCTCTCTGGAGAGGGCTGCGGTCTCCACAGGAGCATGGTCGTAAGACGTAAAACTCATTTTTCCTCAGACTAGGGTCACCTTTTGGCTAGGCTACCTGATAACCTTGTACCATTATTCTCAGCCTTTTAGAAAACAATTTTGTAAAAATAATAATAATAATAATAAGTTAGGAAATTCCGATTCTTAAAGCTGGGATATCAGAGAAGCTTAAAGTAGTAACACAGCATTCTCCTCCAGAGTTCTTCTATACATTCACAAGGCATAAATCATATACAAACTGTTATTTCAGGATATCTACTGTGCATTACATTTCACATATGTTGTCTCTTTTGATCCTCACTACTATGTTTCTGGTATTATCTTCCTAACAGTTTATGGATGAAAAAGGGTAGCTTTAGCTGTTTGTGGGCCCTTCCATTTTCTCTGTAACTTACGTGTTTTACTACCTTGGGGTCTTCTTATTGCTTTCTACTGTATGGAAACTTTCTGGAAACAGTTTGTGGGCCCTTCCATTTTCTCAAAACCTATATGTTTTGCTACCTTGGGGTAGGTCTCTGTATTGCTTTCTATTGTATGGAAAAATAGTAAATTAGGAAATTTCTATTCCTAAAGCTGGGATATCAAAGAAGCTTAAAGTAGTAACTTACATTTAAATATAGCATTCTTAACATCTACAGAGTTTTTCTCAATCACAATAAAAAAATGTATATGTTCACAAGGCATCAATCATAAACAAACTGTTGTTTCAGGATATCTACTGTGCGTTATATTTCAGATATGTTATCTCATTTTGTCCTCACCACCATTTTTCTGGTGTTATCTTCCTAACATTTTATGGATGAAAAAGGGTAGCTTTAGGAGTTTGTGGGTGCTTCTATTTTCTCAGTAACCTATGTGTTTTGCTATCTTGGGGGTCGGCATATTGCTTCTACTGTATGGAAACCGAGACCAAGAGGTTTAGAGTCTTCTCATGGGCATGCAGTTCATCAGTGTGGTAGAGATGGGAATAGAACCCAGGTATCCTAACACACAGGCTGCAATTCTTTATTCTTTGGACTATCCTACTTGCACTTAAGCCCCAAAGTAAACAGCAAAAGGAAAATATCGACAATCACAACTGCCTTTGGCATTTGACAGTAAATCACATTTATCAGCTACCATTTTTCCAGAGTAACAGATAAAATGTGACATTCTTTTTAGATAAAACAAAAAGTTCTGACAGTCTAAATTTCTTCAGTCTCTGTCACTGATTTCTCAGAATACTGTCTCCCTCTTCTGTGGTCATGTAAAACTCATTTGGAACACATAATGTTTATATTGACTTGTCATTTTATTCCATTTTCACTTTTCAGGGTAAAAATAAAGCTTTTGGGCTTTGGGGGGCTCAAAAATGTTTTTCACTTTTTTAATGGCAATGGTTTTTTTTGTTGTTGTTTGTTTTGGGGCAGAGTCTTGCTCTTGCCGCCCAGGCTGGAGTGCAATGGCACAATCTCAGCTCACTGCAACCTACACCTCCCGGGTTCAAATGATTCTCCTGCCTCAGCCTCCCGAGTAACTGGGATTACAGGCACTCACAACCATACATGGCTAACTTTTGTATTTTTTTTAGTAGAGACTGAGTTTCACCATGTTGGCCAGGCTGGTTTCGAACTCCTGACCTCGTGATCTACCCACCTTGGCCTCCCAAAGTGCTGGGATTACAAGCATGAGCCACTACACCCAGCTGGCAATGGTTTTTAGAGACAGAAATGATAGCAGTTTCCATATTCACATTTCCCAATAAACATGTCGTCAAAAGTTCTCAGAGAGCTCTCATTAATCAAAATTATTTATTTCTTACGTGCAAATAAAAAGGCCTTGAAATGATTTAAGCTGTGCTTGCAGTGAATGCAATGGCAAAATGAAAATACTATTACATTTTTTCAGGGAATTGAAGATGTCCCTCAATAATTTCTGGGTATTGATAACACTAGGAGATCTGTCTTCTCTGAAAATGGAAAACAAAGAGAAGACATCTTACATTTGAAGAAAAAAAAAATAAGGAAAAAAAGCAACATCTTTAAAACAGACTTTAGAAAAAAGGTAATTTAGGTTTCATAGTTATCTTGTGCTTATTCGAATCTGGTAGATATTGTCTTGAACGTTCTACTGAAATCAGGAGATAATAAACAATGGAGAAAATCAAAATGAAAAGTTAAGTCCTTGCATATGTATGGATATGTGTCCCTGTGTGTGTTTTCTTCAAATGGGCAAACCAGCTTGTAGTTTCTTTCATCTGAAACCTGCTTTGGCACAGGCTGGCCCTTACAGAACTCCGGATAAACTATTTAGGTGGGATTTCTGGATTGGCTGCTGGAAATTTGATCTCAATCTGCCCCTGATTTCCTGTGTAACCTTGAGACCTTAATCTCTGCACCCTGTTTCCTCATTAGTAACTCTATTCAAATGCATATGGTTGGGGGAGGGTCACAAGGAGGCCAAGAGGCCAAAAGGGGAAATACAGGGATAATTTCTTTTAAGAATCATAATGTAGATAGTCTGAATATCTCATCAAGTCTGAATGGGCCACACACTTTTGCCAGGAGAATTCATTCTTAAAAGCAAGGAAGAGAAATGATTTCGTAGGTACATCTGTCTATAACTCAAAATCATTTGTAGTTCTTTAAACTTAGTCTCTTGAGTAAGAAATAGAATTCAGGGTGGATAGTATATGTTTCTACATATCTGTGAACCTCTCATCAATTAAAACCGCTAAACAATCAGCTTGTAAGCAGAGAAACAAGAGTGAGAATGTTATTTAAATCACGTTAGCTTTCTTAATGTGACAATGATACAGTGGGTTTCTACCCTGACCGTGCATTAGAATCTTGTCTAGATCTTTTAAAAAATCTAAATGAGTGAGCTCCACACCTGAACAACTGAATCAGAATTTCTGGGGGAATTATTAAATCTCTACAGGTAATTTTGATAAGCAGCCAAAGTTGGAAAATGTTTAGGCCTGAGTGATTTCTGATTGTTTTGGAATGTAAAACAGTCTAATCACTACTATTTTTCTTGCTCACTTTTAAAACATTAAGTAGACATAGTCTTAACTGACCACCTGAGCTTCTGCTAAATTTCATAGTAAGCATTTTCTTGCCTGACGTGGTCAAAAAAGTTATTTTATGATTCAAATCCCACCCCATCATACATATAGTAGAATGAACATTAACCCTTGAAAATATTGTCCTCTGAGTCAAGGTTTTTCACCACTGGCAGTATTGACATTTTGGGTTGGGTAATTCTTTACCGTAGGGTCTGTCCTGTGCATCATAGGATATGTAGCATCCCTGCCCTCTACCCACTAGATGCAAATAGCATACCTCCTATCCCTAGTTGTGACAACTGAAAAATGTCTTCCATCATGGCCAACTGTCCCATGGAGGGCAAAATCAGCTCCCATTGAGAACCATTACTCTGTTTGAAAAGAATCATACAGCAAATTTAATTACATGAAATATTTTTCACATGTGAAGATTTCCTTGATTTGGGTCTCCCAGGTCTCTGAGGGGACCATCCTAGTGAACTGGCGTAGTATAAGTGGAAGTGAGCTCTTTCTGTTGCCATCTTGTTGTACCTTCCAGTTGGCCATCCCCACTGTTAACTGTCTCTGCTGTCTCTACCACCATATTTATGGCTCTACTTCACCATCTCTAGGGCAATGACAGAGCTGTTGAAATAGCTCTGCTTCCCCCAGGTCAGGTTCATCTCAGGGAATTAACGGCGGAGGCTCTCAGCCTCAAGCATCATTAACCTGATCTTGACTCAGAGGTTAAGTGGACTTGGAAAGAGAGTAAATTATCTTTCCCCCAAGGAAGTTTATGTTTAATTGTTTATCATTGTGGTTTTTCATTTACCATATTCTTCCCCCAAACATTGAGTAATAGCAAGAGATTTTTCTTTTGAAGTCCAAGACAGATATAGTCTGAAACAATGAAGCTACTAAAAGTGCCGGATACCTTTTACAAATCTGTAATACAGTCAAATATCTTGAAAGTCAGGATGACATATAAACCCATCCTGGGACCCAGATCACTTCCAAGAGATAGAAGACAAATGGAAAAGAGAGAATTTGAATGATAATATTTAAACACAAAATTGATAAATGTAAATACAGAGTGATTATGTTAACTTTAATTGGAAAATCAAGTTTTTTCTTAGCAGAAACGAGGCTGGAATACTTAGACTGGGATATAGAGAAGCTATATTTAAAATTACGTTTTCAGGTGGGAATTCGTAGCTGCTATAACTGTTTAATGCCAAGTCCCTACACCATTTTTACCATGGACAGAGGCCTCTGAGCTCCCCAAATGAGCCCACCACATTTTTGTTTCCCTTCACTGGATAAACAAACTGGATTCTGTCACAATTTTTTCTTTTTTTTAGTTTTGTCCTCAGGATCAGTAATACCATGAAAACTTTTAAGTTCACAGAGCCATTTCTTATACATTATCTTAGTGATTATCTCCATCTTACAAAAAAGAATCAGTCAAGTAAAGATGAAATAACTTGCTCAAAGTTAATAACAGTTCTCATACTAAAATGCAGATTTGTGGATTCCAGAGGATAATGTGTACCTTATGTTGTAGCCCGGTAGCTTAGTAGTTCAAATTGCTTTTTGGTTGACAAGTATTCGATTTATAAATGTCTTATATTATAAAATAATTGAAGTGGAGGACCACCTCTCAATGTTTGTTAATTTGCTCCATTTGGAATATAACAGAGCAATATTGAAAGACGCACAAATGGAAGTTAGATACTTAGAATGTTATGAGAATGTTGTGTTGGCTTCTCAACAAGTCCTTTGTGTGTGTGTGTAGACACTAGTTTCTCTTGTCATATTCCTGGTATGACCTTTGCATTCCGTATTTTTTTAATACTGTGATTCTCTGAAATAAGCCTCATCTTGTACAGAAAGTCTGTATTTTGGAATGGGAAATTGTTTGCCTTAGAACCCAAGTACTGACTGTACAGCTTCCTTTATCTCTTCCTCTAAAGGTCAGTATATAATGGAATCATTGCCACTTGTGCTTAGATGTGAACACCATGTTCAATTTTATATTCCATTCTAGTAAATACAGTGAATACCTGTCATTCCCCTTCCTGTCCACACCCTTCCCAAGGACCCATAAAAACGGGAGGGGACAGGTGGGGTTTTCCCTTTTCACAAATCAAGTTTCCCGGAGTTTTCTATTGTTTTAACTGGGATTGGTCTATTAATAAGCAATTAATATTCTGAAACTATC
The DNA here is from genome assembly GCF_030222135.1 of Aotus nancymaae. Taxonomy (NCBI): domain Eukaryota; kingdom Metazoa; phylum Chordata; class Mammalia; order Primates; family Aotidae; genus Aotus; species Aotus nancymaae. Next base: position 31,913,017 of record NW_026988435.1, read on the forward strand.
ATCTCTCTATGGAAATTTCCATATTCTTTCTGATAAATAGAAATAATTTTCCAAATGTATTAAAGGGAAACAGGAACATCCCTACCCACTTGTCCTTGTACAGGAACATCTAGGTCATCTTCTCTTGTAATTCTGATTTTTAAAAAAGTCTGTTCAATATAAATAGCAACTGCTTCATATTAGCTAAGACTAGAAAATTTCTTGGACAAAATACTATTAATTTTGCATCTTATTAACTGGATATTATGCTCATGCTTTAACTGCTGCCCATTTGTGGAAACTTAAATATATGTTAATTATGATAAATATAATAATTAGAAAAATGAACTCTCTAAATAAACTTCTCAGCAAGCTGGGTAGAAGGAATAGAGAAAAACAGAGCAGCCAAGAATGTGGAAGATAGAAAGTATTCTATAAACATCTGTCTCAGTACAGAAGCGAAATCATTATAGCTAAAGCTCTGACTTCCCTTAAGCTCCAGACGCTTGGCAAAAAAAAAAAAAAAAATTAAATATACAATTTTTCTTCTATAAACATATTTGCACAGTACGAATTTTCATTTCTATAAAAGCCCATTGAGATTTTGTAAAATTGTATCTTTTGCTGTTTAGGCGATCTCATCTTGTTCCATGACTACCCCAGACTGGACCTCCCTCTTTGCTCCCCGAAAGTCAACTGGACACTTCACTCAAGTGTTTCTGAAGTAACAGAACTTCATCTGTCTAAATTGAAGAAATTCTTCCATAAATTTAGCAAAATGGAACAGGCATCTTAAATTTCTAAATATGCAATATTTTATGCCCATTCAAACAATATGTTTAACAAGTGATTGCAAAAACAGGATATCCTACCTAAAAAAATGAAATAAGCCTAGGGATATTAATACCTTAATTAATTTTATTCAAATGTTTGGTTGCTTCTTTGTTTTTCCTAAAGTCATAGGTAGTTATTAGACTTAAAAATTAATGATGTTAAATGCCTTTATTACAATCAGAATGTGTTTCTATTGCATTATTTTCTCCTAAAACTTTAATGTATCTTCTTGACTCCTTCTTCCCATCCTTATTTGCCTCTTTTACTTTTATTTTTTAAATTTTCTTTCTTATCCAGAAGTTTTAAGGATCAATTAATTCAAAAGATATGACTAGCTATCTAAATAGATTTCTTTATTATCAAAAAATATATAAACTTTTAGTCATTTAAAAATCAAGATAGCATATCAGAAAATAGGATTTTTGCAAGTGGGCTTATTTTGCCACCAGGTTTATGATTTTACTGCTTCCAACCTAACAGTTTATAGAGACAATATTCACTTAAAGCAATTTCATGATGCTGTCAATGGTTTGCATTTTTTTACACTCTACCTAACCATAATAGTATCTGTATAACATTATAAATTAGCATTGTTATTGGTTAAATTCCAAGCTAAGAACTTGATTAGAATGAGACCTCTGATTCTTGAATCAACCCTTTTCATACAGTCTATTTTTAGAACAAGTTATGTAGTGTGTGGTGTGTCCAATAGGGTGAACGTGATGAAATGTATAAAACCTTACAAGTAAGAATGAAGCCCATTAGTCAAATTGTGCTTTTAATCTGTAAAGGCATTACATCATAAGTCATTTAGAGGAAAGGGTAGAGTTTCCTCTTGAATTCATTACAGCATGAAAAGTAACATTTAGAAGGTAGAGTTTACAAAATGAAATTGTACCTCTCAGGTAGAAGCATTTTTCCCATGAGAAAGTACACCTTCTCCTTAAAAAGAGACCAACTGTATTATTTCTCTATCCCATCATGTTTAAGTGACTGGAAACTTCTGAGCTCATTAGTAAACTTTGTAAAACTCTAGGTACACAGAAAGAGGCAGTGCAAATCAAGGCGCTGTAAGAATACAGCAAAGAGAGACCATTTCATTTAAGGAAATGCTATATGTAGATTTTTTTAACTTGAGTCTAGAAAATTTTCTAGCAGTATAAATATGTAGCTATAATATGTTTCTTAAATATCACTAGATAACTAAAATTGATGGCTTGTTTCACATCCTTGTCTTAAGATCCACCAGCTTAATACCCAGGAACTCCTGAAATTGAAAAACTTGATTAAACATGGACACCTGAAAATTAAAAGTTTAATGTCATAATCTGACCTCAAATTATGCCAAGAATAAAACTGCTCCTTTTCTAAAATGATTAATTAAAAAACAGATGGCAATGAAAACTTGTAACACAAAAAGCAGGTGGGTATCGATTAACTTCTCTTTCAAACAAAGTCTTTGCAACTCAGTTTTCTCATTGTAAATGTAGAGTTTTACAGATCCTTACCTACTTCTAAAATTTAATTGGACAACAAATTGAAATGATATATATGAAAGTACTAAAAATATGAGCCATATCAGTGCAATGTAATGAAGAGTTGAGGTAATTTGAAAATATTCAGCCTGGAAATAAGAAGAATCACACTGGATAGGATAGATATCATTAGATACTTCAAAGGCTGAGCCATGAAAGGGATTAGAACCATTCAATATGACCTGCAAACACACACACACACACACACACACACACACACCCCAATAGATAGAAGTAACAGAAAAATAGATTTGGGCTCAATAAAAGAAAACACATTTCTAATAGAGTGTTTGGAAGCTATGGGTTTTGCCACACTAGAAATGTCCCAACGGAAGTAGAAGACATTGTTATATTAATGCTGAGGAGAAAGTTCACATCTCAGATTGGAAACTGAGCTATATGATCTGTAAAATCCCTTCCAGAGTCAAGAATCTAATATTTGAAACATGTAAAGTATAATTGTTAGTTTTTGTTGTATTATTTTCAATATTCTCTGCATAAGTGTCAAAATTACCTTAAGCATCAGCTTCATAAAGCTATAAGATCCTCTCATAGAGGCAAGATTTTTACACCTTTGTCATCTCTACAATTTGGAGAAAATAAAATGCAGAAGCGTCAGGAATGAGCATACCAGGAAATACAGCCAACCAAGCAAATATGCAACAGGCTGGAAGAGAGACAGGTAGGAGAGGCACGAAGACAAGATTAAGGAGTTATCTAATGGCATTACTTTCCCTGGGACTAGTTCTGTGCCTGCACACAATGGAGAAATAGATGCTTTCTATAATTTCAGTTTAGCCAAACTGATAGGATCCATGATGCTGAGATTTCTATATACAGCTGTGAGTAAATAAAATGAGCATAAAGAACTGATTATCAAAGTAATTTATTATAATTAAGTATAGAAACATGTATCATTTAATTAATTAGATTAGATATAGTCTAGTTAACTCAGGCCTTATCCCTTTCTTTTCCTCAATATAAGTGTTCTTGTTGTTGTTTTGCCATGAATTACCCAGATAATTTCCTCAAAGCTCTGTATCTTTGCCTTTCTGGAAACACCCTGGGTGTGCTCAGAACACAACGCTAAGTCTCAGAAAATATTCTAAAAACTTTGGCAACATCCAGCCCTTTGCCTGGGAGGCCTGGAATTGCCTGTTATGCCAAATCCTTCAGTACCAAATTTAAAGCATCTCCAATATTAAATCAAAGGGACATCAAATTTTATTTAATAAATATGATAAGATGTTTTGTTGCTCAGAGTCGGAGCTATAAACATCATCAATGAAATACTGTGTTCCAACAGACCTATTTTCAGTCTCTCTGACTCCTACTCCAAAATATGTGAGTACACTTATCTACTTGCCTCAGATGAATCCGAATACCTCATTTTAAATAAATTTCACAAATAAGGTAAATATTAGTTCTAAAACCCCATTAAATAGAATATTATGTTGACTGATACATTTGAGTCTGGAGCAAATGGCAACTCTAAAAAGTTGATTAAATGTAAAGGAATATATACAATCCAATAAAGAAATTAATTTCAAGTATCATTTCTTAAATTAGCACTTAATTATACATAGCTAAAAAGTCCATTTAAAATAAATATGGCAACATAGTAAAGTTGTGGCTTGCCTAAAAAGCTGAGAGTCATTAGTGTTCAGACATCTGACAAGAAATGGAAACTTTGATGAAATTCAAAGTTCTTGAAGTATTCAAAAGAAGTCATTCTATTATAAAAACAGCAATATTTCATTCCTCAACCTATTTTTTGTCTTTTTAGCCACTAGAACCCACTAAAATAATTGTTAAGGTTATAAATCATTTCAACAGAAAGCAAAAGCTCAGAAAAATCAAACATTTAGTTGGCTGGAAATGTGTATTTAATTCCTATTTACCCAAAACTGATTCGTATGAAAAGTTAAACCTTTTTGAAAAAAGTGTTCCCCAAGATTCTTTAGCTCTACGTGTACTAAAATTTATATTTTGAAATAATTCATCAGAAAATAAATTCATTAAAAGTATAAATTTTGTTGTCCCAATAAATAAATTCCAAGATAAGCAAGCCAGAAAAAGTATACAATGAATCACAATCTCCCACCAATAAAGTTTCATAATATATTCAGTCTGCCACCAAAAATATTACCATTTGCATTCATAAATTTATGTTGTTACTATTGCCCTTATTGCATTTTATAAGTAAAATATTTTTACATGAAAAGGCTTTATATTAAGTTTTAGGTACAGTTTTGCTAAGAGATAAATTCCAAAACCCTATGCTGAATTAAAAGTCTGAATATACTGTTACACCAAACATTTGAATCAGAATCACCTGGCATTCTTATTAAATATGCAAACCCCTTGGTCTCACCCCAGACCTATTCAGTCAGAGCCCCTTGGGAAGGCAGAGATGCAAGAAGACATGAGCATTTGCCTTTTTAGTGAGTTCCCAAAGTTCCTTTAACATTAATTTATTTATTTGCTTCTTGAACAAAGGGCACTGCATGTTAATTTTGCATTTTGCCCCACAAATTATGTAGCAAACCCCATCTGAGAGGAAGAAAATTTTGAGATCATTTTACAACTGAAAAAATTGAAATCCATAAGGGTTGGATGGCTTGGCCATGATTTCAAAGCTAGCTATGGAAAGCAAATTAGATTCTAGACTTTGAATTGACAGGATAGAGCCTGGAGCTTATCAAAAACCCACTTAGAGCATTAGTAGAAATACCTAATGTAGATGACGGGGTGATGGATGCAGCCAACCACCATGGCACCTGTATACCTTTGTAACAAACCTGCACATTCTGCACATGTACCCCAGAACTTAAAGTATAACAAAAAAAAGAACCCACTTAGAAGCCTCCAAATTATTAGAAGACGTGGATCTGCTCCTTAGCGTTAACTTTCCGGGGTAATCAAGACCACAGAGAAACAGAGAAGCAGCTAAGCATGCACATTAACCAGCCAGAGCATAGAAAACCAAAAAAAGGGCATGCTCTACCAGCCTGCCATCCAACAGCAAAATGAGTCATTGGACTTAGCCAGAACTACTGTATCTTTTTCTTTTCAGTAAAAACTTATAAAAACAAATCTCAAGCAAGAATGAATCAAATAAACATTTTCTTTAAAAACTTTGATGGTGAGGATACGGTGAAATTGCAATCCTTGTGCATCGTTGGTGAGAATGTAAAATGCTGCAGCCACCATGGAAAACAGTTCAGAGCCTCAACATAAAATTACCATATATCCAGCATTTCCACAACTAGATATATACTATGTCCAAAAGAATTAAAAACAGAGAATCAAACAGACCAGTGTTTGTAGCAGTGTTATTCACAATACCCAGGTAGAAACCCAACTGTCTATCAACAGATGAATGAATAAACAACATGTGATATATACATAAAATGAAGTATTATCTAGCCATGTACAAGAATGAAATCCTGATGCATGTTGCAATATGGATAACCTTGAAAGCATTATGCTAAATGAGATGGCAGACACAATATTGTATAATTTCATTCATATGAGGTACCTAAAATAGTGAAATTCATGGAGACAGAAAGTAGAATGGAGGTTACCCAGGATGACGTGGGGAGAATAGGGATTTATTGTTTAATGCATACAGAATTTCAGCCGCGATAATGAAAAAGCTCTGGAGAGCAGTGATAATCACACAACATGGTAAAGGTACATATTCTCACTGAATTATATACTTAAAAATGATTAAAATGGTAAATTTTATGCTATATGTATTTCGCTACAGTAAAAAAAATAAGATATAAATAATTTTTTAAAAAAACCTCTGACCTCCTAAAAAACATATTGTCTGGATTCCAGATTATTTTCATTTCCTTCTCAATTTAATATCTCAGAAATTAAAATCAAAATTCTAAAAAAGAATCCCCAATCACTATTGACACTTGAATGCCCAAAGGAAATGGTAAATCCAACTTACATTAGAACTAATTTGAAGAATGTTATGAACAAATGAGAAATGTGAGAACATTTAACTGTCTCAGAATCACTGAATTTTAGGGTTAGAGAGAACATCAGATATCATCTTTTTCAATGTTTTCCAAAATTTCACAGACCACTCATTCCACAATATACTCCATCATAAAGGGCTTCTATGCCAAGTCATTATAAAGAGACTACATTTTATTTTTTTAATTAATTAATTAATTTTTTTACTTACTTACTCTGTTGTCCAAGCTAGAGTGCAGTGGCCCAGTCACAGCTCACTGCAGCCTTGACCTCCCTGGGCTCAGATGATTCTCCTGCCTCAGCCTCCCAAGGAGATGGGACCACAGGAATTCATCACTATACCTGGCTAATGGCTAATTTTTGTATATTTGGAGAGCGGGGGGTTCATCATGTTGCACAGGCTGGTCTCAAACTCCTAGGCTCAAGCTATTTGCCCTCCTAAGCTTGAGGCTTCACTTTAAATATCATCCCTTGGTGACTATCTATAGACATCAGCATATCAGCCCTGTGCCTTTTAAATAAACCAGACCTGTTTTGCACGCCAGTACTTCTCAGATTGTAAAGTACACAATAATCACCTGGGGATCTTGCAGAAATGCAGATTCTGGTTCAGAAGGTCTGGGTGGAATCCGGGAATTAGCATTTTTAACAAGCTCCCAGGGCTGCTGCTGCTGGTCCTGGATCATATTTTGTGAGACAAGGTTAGAGAGGGCACTGCAACCTGGGACAGTGCAGGGGTGAGCGTGTGCAGGTACTTAGGGCCATACCAGTTGTGAAAATACTGACATACTTCCATGCTAACTGATAAATAACCACTGAAGGAGCATCCAGATTCCCCAGGATCCGGAAACAAATATCGGATGCCACTTGGGAGTGATATGGTTTGGCTGTGTCCCCAACCAAATCTCACTTTGAATTGTAATAATCTCCACCTGCCAAGGGCGGGGCCACGTGGAGATAATTGAATCGTGGGGACAGTTTTCCCATACTCTTGTCGTGGTAGTGAATAAGTCTCATGAGATCTGTTAAGTGGGAGCTCCCCTGCACAAGCCCTCCTTCCTGCCACAATGTAAGATGTGACTTTCTGCCTCCTTCACTTCTGCCATGATTATGAGGCCTGCCCAGTCATGTGGAACTGTGAGTCAATTAAACCTCTTTCCTTTATAAATTAACCAGTCTCGGGTATGTCTTTATTAGCAGCATGAGAACAGACTAATACAGGAGGCCTCAGAGCTACTTTAGAGTTGCAGCCAGCATTCATTCTGATTGGTCAATGACAGGCTAACCAGTTGCTTACTGTTTAAAGTAGGTTACCCTGGAAACGGTCTTACCAGATAGGCAGCTCCCAGTAAATCTGTGTTGGATCATTCTGTGGAAATTGTTACAGAATCAATGCAGTACAGACCCCTGCTTATCTTTACCTCCTTTTCCCCCAAACTCATTTAATCGCAGGTCCTTTTGGAGGAGACATTGATCTAATTCAACCCATTCATTGTGCTAATGAGAAAACTGGAAATCAGAAGGTTGGGATGATTCACCTAAAGTCAGATAGCTAGAGAGAAGCCAACACAGACCCAGAAATCAGTTCTTCTCACTCTCACAGTCATTCCCAATTGAGTTTTTCTAATATATAACATGGTTTAGTTCAGCTATTGTGGAAGGGAGATAACCTATAAAGCTTATATTGCAAACCGGTTAAACTATCTGAATTAGCAATACTTTAAAAAAGAATCTCTATTTCTTTAACTCCAAACTCTCAGCTTCAAAATATACTTTTATCAGGGTTATAGAGGCAGTATATGAAAATTCTACTGTATCTAAAATCTTTAGATCGTGCTCTCCAAAACCCTTCACCAGAGATGCAGAATTGAGCTAAAGTGACTTGGTTAATGTCACCAGCACAATGGCTATGTAGTGGCAGATCCAAGACTACTACCCAGATCACTTTACTCTCATTGTAAAGCTTGTTTCTGCAAACTGTGACTGTATTCACTTTAGTTTTCTAAAGGAAATATCTGTTTGAATGACTGTTTAGCACAACCCGAGCTGCTGTGTAACTAGGTCACTGAATACAAGTTTACTTTTCTTAAGAACAAGGTGTGAACAACCACCATCTGAGCAATGAATGAGACCTGCGGTGGTGTACTATAGGCTTGAGGAAACTGCCCTCTGCTGGGATGCAGTGATGCTGCCTTTCACCATACCTTTGAAAGAAGGACTGAACTATTAAATATTCCCTGAGGTTCAATGAGGAATAAAGGAGGTATGAAGAAATATTGGTACATGGAAGCAAAATGTTTTGCCATATGCCTTCTTAGACAATTATTTTCCAGCTGCAGTCAAATTCCCTTTAACAACTGCATCTGCATTTGTAACCCCTACTCAGCATCCAGGCTGCTCCAGAATGGCCTTTGAGGGATATCTGTTACAGGGCTGGATGCTCTCTTATGAGAAATCTGGAAGTTGTATCCCCTGACCCTCACCCACCTCAAACCAAAAGGACACAGTGGTTACCATTTTCTGTTACCAGATAAGGTTACAGAAGGGATCAGAGAGGTGTCTGTGATTCAGTTCATGGCCAAGGTAATTGCTACAACTTCAGCACTGAAGCGTTTTACAAAGGAAATAGCACCATCAGGTTGCAACGCTGGTTTTCCTGTTCAGTCCTAACAAGGAACTGCCCTCAATAAATCATCTTCCTAATGGAAATGACAGAATTATTCTCTCAGGAGGACAACACAAACCACACGTCCCTCTTAATAGGAAGGAAACGCAGAGCCACAGCTGCCTGGGAGGATCTAAGGCTTCCAAGGGATTTGTTTCCCCTTTCTCCCTCTGAGGTCACTTTCAGCAAATTTTCTAAGTCACTGTTTACATGTAAACATAGACCTCCATCTCCCCAAATGTGCTGTCTGTTTCATTTTTTCTAAAAACGATCTCTATAGTTAATGTAAGGGGGAAAAATCATTGTATATCTAAAGCAAAAGGCAAAGTTGTAAATCCGTGTGTGGTATGTTTTTGTTAATAATGCCAACAAAATTAAATGCAAAAAAATTGAGTGGTAGCTTTTGGAGAAGACTGTGTGATTATCTCTCCTTCTGTGTTTGTCTTATTTTTAAATTTTCTATATTTTTATAATTGGATCATAAAATTCTTATTTAAAATCATTTATTCGATCATATGTAATCTACCATAAGGGTTTCATGCATACCAATATCACTCACAACTTTTTGAAGTGGAGCAGAAATATATGGATCATATAATGGGATTTTAAACCCAGAACTAATAATTCACTTTCACATTCTCCTTCAATTACATTGCTTTTATTAAGAATTAATAATAAACTTTGCATATGGCCTTTGGCAAAGAAACTTCAATTCATTCCTTTAAAAATGAATTTGTTAGAACTTCAGGGTTTTTTTCCAATCAAAACTTTAGGAAACGCCACTCCCAAACCAACGGAGCAGGCAGGCTTTGGGTTTCTGAGAAATTCTTGCCCAGGTCACCAGAGAATGAAAGGTCAACTTTGAGGAAGTTTCTGGAACAAGAAAGAATATCAGTGAAATTGGCTGGAATTTTTTGAGTGGTGAAAAAAATATATCCCTTGACTATGAAATAAGCTATATGTGAGTAAGGTCACAGTTTTATCAAATTCATCCTGGGCATTTGGTCAGATCCTTTCAAACTTTTTCCCATGATTAACATTCTCTTTTGTTGCATTTTTGGCTTGATGACTAAGAGATCTGGGGCACTGGCCCAAAAATCATAGTGTGTTTTGTTGTTGTTGTTATAACAAATTAATAAATTAGAGGAAATAGGTGTTCTTTTATTTAAAAAATTCACAGTGAATAGCCCACTTTGGGGAGAAAAAAAGCACAATTTGTTATATGTTCTTTTTGCATTCTCAATTTTTTTTTCTGAAAGGTGCCATGATAAATCTTATGGAGCTCTTACATAGAAGAGTTTTCCAAATACGGTTCTTAAGACCCTTTCAGGAATTCTGCAGTTTTCTTCCTCTTCCATCTAAAGGTCTGCATGAAGCCAAAGTTTCTTTATATGTTTCAACCACAATAACATGTTGTAATAGACTGAATACAGAGGCAGCTAAGAGAATTAGTCTTCTATTAAGCCAGATATAAAGATTTTCAAAAATGTGAAACAATGACATTTTCTCACTTTCCTTGTTTCAAAAAATATTGTTACTTTTCACAGAAATATGTCATTTATGGAAAGAAGTTTGGTATTTTTCATTAATTGCTTCTGTTCATTACTATTATTTGTAATGTATTAGTAAATACATTTTTTTTTTATTTTCTCAATTTTAATTTCAAATGCAGTAAATTTCAATAGAAAGAACCTGAACAGAAACTCTTTGGGATCCTCAAACTTCTAACAATGTGAGCAAGTCCTAAGGTTAAAAAGCTTGAGAACTTCTAATACATAGAAGTCCATTCCTTCTCAAGCTTCAGGTACACTTCTCTGGCAGGGAATAGAGCCTGTACTATACTTCTGCACAACTCTCAAAGATACTTCTTCGAATTTTTGAGATTTTAAACAGACTAATAGTGTTGACCACCCTGCTCTCAAACAATGTGTAAGGGTATTTACAATCTGTTGCCCCAGTATAAGTCATAAATAAAATGGAGCTAGTGAAAACTTTTTATCTGGGGTAAACAATAGATGCTGAATTAAAGAAGACAGCAGCATTGTCCTCAGGCAAAAATGGCAAATAAAAACAAACACACACATCCCATCATGCAGGAATTTAAATACCATGTATGAGTACATTTCTACATCTTATTTGACGAATTTGTGATCTACTCTGTACAGGTATTCTGATTTATACTAAATATAAGCCAGTTCAGCCCCCTAAGCAGCTCAATACATGCATAATTTGTATCGCATGCTGTACAACCAAAACTCTTCATTTCTATTAATCTCCTACTACAGTGGCTTCATTTATATAGTTATTGTTGCCTTAAAAATGCCCCCTATTCTTTCCTTTACTTTCATAGATCAAGCTAAGTTGTACCTTCCCCTACCAAGATTTCCTTGATAAAATTCCATGAAGTAAACTGATTGCAAAAACGGCCCTAATTCTCTACATCTCCCTGTATCCATGCCCTTTCCATGTGGCTTTAACATCTCTCTCACTGAAAAGTAGAGTCTGTTTTCCTGTTCTTTGAAACTTAGCCTACCTTGTGATTCACTTTGTGCAGTAAAATATAATGGAAATAACAGTATACCAGTTTAAAGCCTGGACCTCTCTCCCTTGCCCCTCTGTCTTCTTTACAAGAAAATCACAAGAGCAGTTGGAGGATGAGAGACCACATGGAGCAGAACCTTGTCATCCAGGTTGAGGCCATTCTAGATCATGAAACTCCAGCCAGCCCACCATTTTGACTGAAGATGCATGAATCAGCCTAACCAAGAGTAGACATTTCTAGCCTAGATGAAAAGAACCACCTAGTCAAACTATAAGCTTGTGAGAAATAATAATTGTTTTAAACCACTAAGTTTTCAAGTGGTTTGCTATGCAGCATCATTTTAGCAATAGATAACTAATTTGCGAATCCTCTAATTTCCCCCAGAGAATTTACCATATATTTGCAATGAGTCCTGCACATTTTTCTTTTACTATATATTGTCTTAGGTTGTGAACTGATGTTTCTAAACTACTTGAGAGAATATAGTATACCTTAGCTTTTATTTTTTGGCTCAATAGATATTTAATTGGTACATGGACCAGCTGGGAAATTTAAATTTCTAGACATAGAAGGATTCTTTAAAATTGCTAATTTCCTGGGAAAAGTTTTCCAGTAGCAATAATCAGGCCTCGGATAAACCTCATTGGCTACGATACTGCCACTGCGCAAAGCTAAAATAGCTAATTTCTTGCCTGACGTACATTTTTTCCCCCTGAAATTAAAATTTTAAAGAAATTTACCTTTTAAGGAACAAGTTTATCTTTCTTTTGCTTATTTTTCCCCCAAGACTCAATCTCAATAAATCCCAAAACTCAATGAGTATGCAGAATTTATAACCACACAACTACAGCTTAATCTGCCAGAAGAAAGTACTTTCAACGTAATGGCTTTCACATTTCTATCACTGAAATTCTACAGCTCTGTAATCTACTGTCTCCATCATTTTTGTTATTAATATTATTTTGGAAACTTCAAAAAGAAAGTGAGTCACTTTGCCTTAAAGGAGATTGGCTCCTTCTCCAGGATGTCCTCACAATGCTACCTCTCAAGAACACTGTGTTCAATCCCTGAACACTTGTGCCACGAGCAGTCCATGACAAAGATGCAAATATCGTCCTCCAGACCCTCATATTTCCTCTTCTGTCTTCCTTTACTCCTTTCTTTCTGGTCACTTCTCTCTCAAACATCCTAAAAAATTCAATGCTTCTTCTGAATAACGTAAGTCCCACAATGTAAAAACTATTCTCCCTTCAAAATGCTCCATGACCCAAAGGTTATTTGCCTTTTTCCCTGAGTTTTTACCAAAATCATGATCCTTACCAAAGTGTCATTTATCTCACCTTGGTGTCTGGTAGAAGAATTTTATTAAAATAATTCATGTGAATAAGTGGTAGCTTAATAAACTAACTAGAACAATCATTGGCATAAAGAGTATGATTGTTAATACAATCATACCAGTGGTAATAAAACTATCTGTGGCAGGATCTGCTATCTGCTCACAAAATATCATGTTCTGCTCTTCTTCCTGGGCACATTATTTCTCACCCAGGGTTACTCAGAAATTGCATGTTGAAGATTTTCCATTTACCAGGTTTCCGGAATTACTGTGTGGAGAGAGACAGCTTTTCTAACCCGTTAACTGTTATGTGAACAACACAGAAACTTTAATTTTGCTTAAATTATAAAAATATTGGGGTTTATAGAAACTAGTTACCCTAAATAATTCACTATACTTTATTCAGTGTGATTTATATTAAATATACTTAAAAGTATATTTTAAATTCCCTTAAAAGGGAACTTTGTACTCATTTATTCACAAGCAACGTTCACTAAAATGTCTCTATAAAAGGCCAGATAGTAAATATTTTAGGCTTTGTAAGCCATATAGTCTCTGTTGCCACCACTCAACTATATTGTTGTAATATGAAGCAAGCCATAAATGGCACATAGAACAAGTGGGCATGCCTATGTTTCAATAAAACTTTATTTACAAAAAGAGGAGGGAGGCAGGCTGGATTTGGCCCATAGGTATATTTTGCTAACTCCTTGGATAGATGTAAGTAAAACTAGAACCATACCTTTATGATATTGGCTGGGGTCACTCCCACAACTGCATTCAACAGAGTATTTGGTGGTGTTTGAAATTTTAAGATAGTTTTATTCTTATATCTGGAGCTTTATCCATTGTGACAGAAACATCTGAGGGCTCTCTGAGCTCAAACTTCTTCACATGGAACTAGATCCCAAAAGTCAACCATGGGAGCTACAAACCTGAAAGTCTTAAAATATGTAGAAAATTTAAATGGGCAACACCTCCCTGGCCCCAGTGAAGAATGTATTGGTGTAGAAACCAAGAGTTTATGCTCTATCTCATCCATGAAGGACTTGAGGTCACCTGCAAGAAGGGTAAGAATATGAACTCCCATATGGCACAAAAGACTTCCCCAGACACTGTGCTCAGAGACTTGACCAAATATTAGCTTGACTTCCACCTGTTATAGGTGGAAGCCATGTCCCTAACGGTGACCCCAGACTGTATTGAATCTTCATTCGAGAATGTACAGCACTTCCAAACCATAAAATAATACATTGTCCTAAGCCATCTCGCCAAACCATTTGCAGTAATTTTCCACCTACCCTTCTGTAGTTTTTTCACTTCCACGTGGCCCCCTAGTCCATTTTTGTTTCCCTTTTTTATTTCCCCATAAGTCCTTTGTTGTTCCCTGTCTGTTCTCCCCTTAAAAACCTCAATTATCTCTGTCTTAGTTAGAGTTGAGGAGAATTGGCAGCCTTGTTTGCAGATCCTACTATAACAACTCACATCCTGTTCACAAGTATTATTGAGTGGTCATAGGAAAATTCTACATTCAAACTGAACAGGAAAAATGGAATGAACCTAAGTGGCTAAGTCTTTACTGGAATCTCTCTTACTTACTGAAATAAGTCTAATTAAATTGTCTTGCCACCTTTAACAAGAGTCCAGCGCTGTTTTTGACAAGTGTATAGAGAAATAATTAGAAGAAACTGGGGAAAGGCTCCATTATTTCCAACAAATACATCAGCCACACTTTATTTCCCTCCTCTAAGGGGGGTGTCTGAAAGTAGAATCATGTTTAGATTTGGTAATTATGTTAATTACCTACCGCTACATAAAAGAAATCCCAAAACTTAGTGGCTGAAAATAACAATGATTTTTTTTAATGATTATCTAGGTTGGCTGGGCTCATCCACATGTTTTGTTTTCTCTTCCTGATAATGGCTACATGATATTGACTCCTAAAGCAACACTCAGCAGGATGCTTAATCAGGGCTGAGCAACTAAGACTGGTTTGTGCTTATATCTAGCGACTCGCTCAGTGTGACTAAAAAGTCTGGGAGTCAATGGAGCTCGAGCTTCTTTACATGGTGCTGGGCCCCATGAGTTCAACAATGGAAGCTTCAAGGGTTCTTAAAATCTACATCTGGAATCACATGTTTTTACTTTCTGTATATTCTACTAGTCAAATCAAGATGTAGGGTCACCCCAGATTCAGTAGGAAGGGAAGTGGACTCTCCCTCTTGAGAATGAAGTGGCACAGAACTGCAGACCTGGGGAGAATTGGCAGCCATCTTTGCAGATCCTACTACAAAAATTCACATCCTGTTCACAAGTGTTTTTGAGTGATCATAGGAGAATTCTACATTCAAATTGAACAGGAAAAATGGATTGAACCTAAGTTGGGAGTTTGTGAGGAGGCTCCAACAGAGAACAGAAAAGAGCAAGACTGCTGGGGGCAACCTTGGAATAGTTCACATGCAAGAACATGGGATGGGTATAAGATGAGTAATGAAGGCTGTGAAATGAAGGAAGAGCCAAAAGACCTATATTTATCCATTTGATGAAATAAATCATCTCTTAAGTGCAGAGTGCAGGAATAAGGTGATGGTTTACTTTCCTTATCCTCTTTAATTATGTCACTGGACCCTGGTCTTAATATAAGGAATTGACAGTTTCCAGTAGAATCATTTTGTTCTGCAAGCTTCTGATTGAAAAAAAACATTTTAAAAAATAAAGTTCAGCACCTGCTTTTCAAATAAGCAACTACACTAACTATAATGACCGTTACAGATGTTTGTTATAAGCATCTGCATTTCAAAATAATAAGGAAAATAAAATTATACCTTTTAGCAATTTTTGTTTCATTGAGTCAGGAAATTCAATATTTTATGTAAGCAAATCAATTCATCATATTTTATATACATCGTGCAAGGACAAGGTAGTAAGCAAGAGTCTTTCCCATTGTTACATAACAAATTACCACAAACTTAGCAACTCAAAACAATACAAATTTACTATCTTATGTAGATGAAAAGAATCAAACTCGGTAAAATATTTGAAGAGATTTATTCTGAGCCAAATATGAGTGACTATGGCCCATGACACAGCCTTCAGGAGGTCCTAAGAACATGTGCCAAGGTGGTCAGGGTACAGCTTGGTTTTATATATTTTAGGGAGGCATGAGACATCAATCAAATATATTTAAGAAATACATTTGTTTGGTTCAGAAAGTCAGGACAACTCAAAGCAGGGGCTCCCAGGCTATAGGTAAATTTAAACATTTTCTGGTTGACAATTGGTTGAGTTTATCTGAAGACCTGGGATTAATGGAAAGGAATGTTCAGGGTAAGATAAGGGATTGTGGAGACCAAGTTTTATTGTGCAGAGGAATCTCTCGGACGGCAGACCTCCAAAAGAAAGCAGATTGTAACATGTTTCCTATCAGACCTAAAAGGGTGTCTGGCCCTTAGTTGATTATCATCTGGATCTGCAAAGAAAAAAGGAAAACGAAGGGGGAAGGAGTTTTTTTTCTAGAATGTGGATTTTTCCCATAAGAGACTTTGCAGGGCAATTTCAAGGTATGGAAAGAAAATAATATATTTTGGTGTTAAATATTTTTTTCATTGTCTCATAATGTTATGCCAGAGTCAGATTGAAAAGTAAGTCATGATATATAGGGTCAAATAAAACCCATATAATAAAAACTTAGGTTTTTAGGGCATGACTCCCTAGACCCTTTAGAAGGAATTTGGGCAAGATAAAAAATCAGAGCTTAGTCTTCACAATATCTGTGGGTCAGAAGTTTTGGCACAAGTTAGCTGGATCCTGTGCTTATTAGGGATTCACTAGGTTGAAATCAAGGAGTCAGAGGGGGCTACCATCTTTTCTGAGAATCCTAGTCATCTTCCACATTCACTGGTTGTTGGAGGAATTAGATTACTTACTTCTATAGGACAAACACATTGCTTTCTTGCTGGCTTTCAGCTGGGGGCCACTCTCAGCTCAGTTTTGAGAGACCACTAGCTAGCCGGGCGCGGTGGCTCACTCCTATAATCCCAGCACTTCGGGAGGCCGAGGTGGGTGATCACGAGATCAAGAGATCAAGACCATCCTGGTCAACATGGTGAAACCCCGTCTCTACTAAAAATACAAAAATTAGCTGGGCATGGTGGCGCACACTTGTAGTCCCAGCTACTCGGGAGGCTGAGACAGGAGAATTGCTTAAACCCAGGAGGCAGAGTTTGCGGTGAGCCGAGATAGAGCCATTGCACTCCAGCCTGGTTAACAAGAAGGAAACTCCATCTCAAAAAAAAAAAAAAAAAAAAAAAACACTAGCCATTTAAGGCCAACAGAATAGCCTTGTTTTGAAAAACATTATAACTATGTGTCTTTCCTGAAAATATTGGTAGAGGTTATTCTTTTTGTGCATTACTTGTTGAGTTACAAATTTAGCCCGTGCTCCATTTTTTAAAAGAATTTTTACCAGCATTTAAAAAATGTATAGTATAAAAAATAGTGTGAGAAAATTGAGGCAAGGAGAAAATAAGTACAGGTGAAGTAATGCCCAAGGAGAAAGTTATATCCCAAACTGCATAACATAAAATTCTACTGTATGGCTGGTGGCCTACACTTAAAATCTAAGCATGCCATTAATAGTTAACAAAGCAGAGAAGGAAACTGATATTCTTTCAGAAAAGATTTTATTCAAATAAAGAAACCTAATAGAAATTTCTTCCATGGGTCCTCATGAAAAGGGCACCATGTCGTAGAGTGAGCAACATTGCAACTTGACCTCCTTAAATAAATCCAAAGGCATAGTTCCAACACAAAACTTCCATAAAAATATCTAATAATTGTATAAGCAAATAAAAATGTGGTTTGATTTGGCATTACCTAGGCATGTAATTTTAAATCATTCAAAAACACATAGATTACAAATTCTTTAGTAAGTTATCCATGAATAACATTACTCAAACTGAGTTTTTGATAAAAATTACATGGCAAAGCATTTTAAGTTATATTATCTGGCTAAAACCTGAAGATTATACATGGCATGTGGGGAATAGCTAGCAGATTATCATGCCTTGACAACCAAATAGGCCTGCAGGGATACTGACATCCCCTTATTAAAACGAGAAGCCTAAGACTTCAACTTGGATAGACTGTCATCCAATAACAACATGGAGTTGAACCAAGGTAGTGACCCTGGGCAAAGCCAACATTTTACTCACTTCTGGGGCTGCTGCAAATACGGGCAAATGAGTAACTGAAGGCCCAAATTCTCCATTAAAGACTATGACTGCAGGAATTTTTATATAGACAATGTTATGAACAGGTGTTACAAATAACCAAAGTGCCCACTGATAATCTTGGTAAAGTATCCATAGAACAGTGACTATTAAATCCTGAAATTAAACTGTTTGTCTTCTGATGATTCTTTACAGTAAATCAGAAAAGCATTGGTACAGATTTTTCTCCAGCCTACTTAGAAGCCAAGGAATAGGAAAATTTGTTCAGTTACCTTGGTCCAGAGTATGAGATTATCAAAGTGTCATGACAGATCTACCATAAATTTCATAAAACCACCAAAAGATATTAGATCTGAAGAACACAGCAGAGTTAAGAACTTGACAATTATGGTGAGGGTTGAAGGACAGGCAAAAAGGGAGCAAGATAATTGGAGTGATAAAATAAAGGGTCCCTTTGTTAAAATATGAAAATTCTGGCTTTCAGTTTCCTAAGAGAATCAAATCTAAGGATGAGAAATTTCAAGGTATAATCACACACATGAATGGCTATTGTGAAATTAAGGAAAGTTTATAGAGTAGAAAAGCTTAGGAATGGCGAGCCTAGAGGACTCGATATATACCAACAGCCAAAATATACTCACCTACTTCAAAAGAACTACAAGCTGAGCTTCAATTATTTGCTAGTTGTTATTTCCTATTTACTTATGCAAGTTACTTAAACTGATGAGTTTGAAAACAATAGCCTACAAAAAATGTGCAAATTTTTTAATAACTAATACACTTTGTCAAGCTAATTGAACTCTACATGCTAAGGACTTTGGCATCAACAATGATGACTAATAGCTGAAATAGGAGATGAAGAAAAGTTAATGTGAAGGAAAATAAAATCTTGGATTTATAGTGTAGTCCAGTTGACTAAAATTTCAAAATAATATTGACATACTGATAGCAAATGGACAAAGCGAATGGTGGAGAAAGCAGTTACGATTTCACACAAAACCACTTCCAACAGAAATACCATTTTATATTGCTCATCTTCTAAATGGTTGTTTACAATAATCATTTTTAAGAGAAAGTTTTATTTCCATTGTGGTTACTAATGCATCTGAGTCACTTCTATGTTCTTCTCCAGTGCGATGTAAAAAAGGCCAATGAAGAAATAAATCACTTCAATAAAGACCTATGTTTAACAGAAGATCTTAGGAAGGTCATCCTTAAAGACCACATGTTAAGTTGGCTGAGTATCAATACAATGAGTATACGTTGATTCACAAGGAACTTATTTCCCTAGGGCTCCACTTTCTAAGAGTGGTCCACAGTGGTAGCTTCAAGCTGAACTCTGAACTTGAAATGAAATCCTATGTTATTTGAATTCTTTTTTTATTCTTCAAACTGTGAGATCCTCTAACAAATTTCTGCTAACAGTTCCAAGTTTTAAAATTTGGGAAGTTAGAGACACATTATTATTTTTTTTATTTCAACTTTTATAGTAGACACAGGGAGTACATGTGCAGATTTGCTACATGGGTATATTGTACCAAGTAGTGACCATAGTACCTAATGGGTAGTTTTTCAACCCACATCCACCTTGCTCCCTCCCCTGTCTAGTGGTCTGCAGTGCCTGTCGTTCCCGTGTATCTGTCTATGTATGCCCAGTACCATAATCCCAAGTGAATTAATGCAGGAACAAAGACATGTTTTTGTTTTTGTTTTTTTATTTGAAGGCTACATCTGGGGCTGGCTAAAATTGAGATTGTCTTGCAGATATGTCAGTTCCAACTTGGGCCTCTTTTTTTGTGTGTGTATAAAAAAGAAATTTTATTTATTTTTAAATTGTAAATTCAGAGGGTACATATGCAGGCTTGTTACATGGGTGTATTGCATAATGCTGGGATTTAGGCTTTTGTGAACCCATCACCCAAACAGTGGACATAGTGTCCAACAGGTAGTTTTTCAATTCTTGTCCCTCTTTCCACCCTCCCCACTTTTAGATTTCTCAGTATCTATGTTTTCCATCTTTATAGCCACCAACATGAGTCTTTTGATTAAACAACACATGGCTGAGGTCAATTTAAAACAACATTCCAATATAGATTCTCATCTATGTTCCTGATCCCTGAAGAAGTGTGCCTGATGCGGCTAAACATCATCAAATGAGTAAGTCAACACAGGAGAAGAAAAGAACAGTTCTTTATCAGATGAAGTGAGTGAAACAGCTAAATGTCAAGTGACAAGGCATTGGGACTGACTGTATAAAATGCTAATAACATCTAGAGAATAGTTTACATTGTGCTGAACATCTTATGCACATTATTTCTTTGATTCTTTTTAACACACTGTTGTGGGCTGAATGGTATCTCCCAAGATGTCTTGTTGGGATCCTGTCCTGTAGTGCTTCACAACGTGACTTTGTTTGGCGTTAGGCTTGTTGAAGATGTAATTGGTTATGATGAGGTCATATTGGAGAGAGGTGGATTTCTAATCCAATGTGACTGATGTCTGTGTAAAGGGGAAATGTGGACAGAGGCACAGATATAAAAAGAACACATTGCCTTGTGAAGATGAAGGCAGAAATCAGAGTGATGTGTCTACAAGCCAAGGAACACCAAAGATTGACAGAAAATCACCAGAAGCCAAGCGAGGCATGAAACATTCTCCCTGAGAACCTTCAGAAGGAAGCAACCCTGCTGGCATCTTCATCTTGGACTTTGAGCCTCCAGAACTATGAGGCAATACATTTCTGTTGTTTAAGCCACCCAGTTTATGGTATTTTGGTACAGCAGTACTAGAATACTAATGGATGCTGTATTGCATAAATATTTCAGGCATAGGTAGGATAGATTAAAAACTTTGTTCATGAGGTTATACTTATGAATTAGATCAAATACTTGAACTAAATAAGGTATGGTGTATATATTCTTCAGACAGAGGCAAGAAGTAAGACACTTCTCCGTTCCTCATGAATATGCAGCAAATGAAGAAAATTGCTAGCACAAGGAATGGCACTCTTGTGTGCTTTTTTTTTCAGGGTCTTAACAAGCTCAGATTTCAAGCATATTCATTTGCTAACTTCTCTGCACTTATTCCAAGGCCAACTAAGAGAAGAGTAAGAGAAGAGTATTGCTGTTCCTTTTCAGAGAGTTTTCATTCCACACAGCAAGGTAATAGGCTGTAGGCCTCTCAAGAAATAGGTTACTATGGTGGTTTGGGAGGGTTGATAGGCAGACACAGAGTTTTTAAAGCAGTGGAAACGCTCTGTATACTATGATGATAGATATATGTCTCCATTCATTTGTCCAAATTCATAGAATGCACAACACCAACAATAAACCCTAATGTTAACTATGCACTCTGGGTGATTCTGATGTATCGATATAGGTTTATCATCAATTATAACAAATGTACCACTCTGGTGGGGTTGTTGATAATGTGAAAGACCATGCACGTGGGGCAGAAAGGAGATGGGAAATCTCTGCACCTGCCTCTTAATTTTTCTGTGAACCTAAAATATCTCTTAAAAAAATAAAGTCTTTAGAAAATTGCTATAGTGCCCATTAGCTAAAATTCCTTTGCCTCTGTGGCCCCTCTCTTCACTGAAGGATTGCTGAAAAGAGTGGGAAATTGTCCTATAGCAGGCAGTAGAAGACAGGGGACTAACTGATATCATCATCTCCATTTGTAAATGAGAACAGCAATACTTAAAGTATTCTGCTCAAACTCTCACAGTTAGTAAAAGGCCGGTATTTAAATCCAGAAGTTACTCCAATCTTGTGTTCATAACCACTGGACGAGGCTGCTTCCCAAAAATCACCTATTAGCATGAGATAATGATAATGTTTAGAAAAAGCTTTTCCACTCCGGATGGGTTTTATGTAAAAAATTATACATGCTTATTGAAATAAGTCAAATAATACTAAGTCATATAAGGAAAACTTTAATGTTAAGTGCTTCCACTTTCTTGTTAGAAACTCATTCCCTTTTAGTAACTAATGGCAACAGTTTGATATTTATCTTTCCATGTATTTATCTATTCCATACAAATAGAACCCAAAAAAAAGCACAGAGGAGTTTTTGTTCCTGTCTTCTTTAAAAATTGAATGATATTCTTTATATTGGCCATTCCTTCAGGTATTTTAATAGATATATAATTAAGTGTGTGTGTGTAAATATATATATATATATATATATATATATAATATATATACATAGCTGCTGCTGCCTATCTAGAGGTCTCTTCTTCCTGTGAAGATGTAAGCGGCAGAGACTATCCTGGGTGACTTTATCATAAAAAGGCTGTAAAAGGATGATCACTAGCTCA
Source organism: Aotus nancymaae (assembly GCF_030222135.1). Taxonomy (NCBI): domain Eukaryota; kingdom Metazoa; phylum Chordata; class Mammalia; order Primates; family Aotidae; genus Aotus; species Aotus nancymaae. The sequence continues at coordinate 31,935,450 of NW_026988435.1, forward strand.
CAGAATCATTGGGAATGCCGAAGTACCAGATTTAGGGACAAACAGTGAGAACAATAGTTAGGCCACAGCATAGAAGTGATCAGAAAATACGTATTTGAGATAATTAATATGCTAACTACCCTGATCTGATCACTATGCACTATGTGTATGGAAACATCACCACATACCCCAGGAAGACGTACAAGTATTATTTTTTCAATTTTTAATAAATTAATGAAAAATAAATGAGACCATTTCAAAATCATGGGAAATAAAAATTTACACTGATACCAATCTGAACCAAAAAAATTAAACTTATAGCAACTGCCAACTACCTCTAGAGAATTTCTTACTGTGATATTGTGAAGTATATGTTTGATATCTGCACCTGGTTCCTGAGGCAGAGCTCCTAATACCCTCATAGACAGGGTGCTAAGAGAATCTCTTGTTCTAATATTTGGTCTTTGAGCCCAGTTTTGGCACAGAGCTCTGCTCATAAGACCTTCATAATTTCCTGAGCTCTAAGACTGCCTGACACAGAACTTCTAAATCTCTTGGAATTTCCTAGGTGACAGAAGCATCCTCTGTTCTAATGAGGTGACTCTTGGTAGATACCTGGATAGCCTCATGATTGGGGTTGGTAGCTGCTAGAAGAACAAATCATGTGATTAGAGTGTTGGGACTTTCAATCTCAGCCCCCAACCTCTGGGGAGGGGAGAAGGGCTAAAGGTAGAGTTGAACTCTAATGGCCAATGATTTAACTAATCATGCCTATGTAATGAAGCATCCATAAAAAACTAAAGATCATGATGCAGAGAGTTTCTAGGTTGCTGAATAAGTGGTGGTTCCTGGAGAATGATGCACACAGAGGCCTGGAAGCTCTCTGTACCTCTTTCCACATACCTTTGTCTGTCCATCTCTTCTACCTGGCAGATCATCTGTATGCATTATAGTATTTTTTATTAAAAAATGGATAAATGTAAGTAATATGTTTCCCTGAGTTATGTGAGTCACTATAGCAAATTAATTGAACCCAAGAAGGAGGTTATGGAAATCCCAATTTATAGCTGGTCATTCAGAAGCACAGTCCAAAGTCTGGAGTATGTGATTGGCATCTGAAGTTGGGGGGAGTCTTGTGGAGCTGAGCCCTCAACCTATGAAATCGGACACTAACTCCAAGTAGACAGCTGGGTGAATTAGAAGACACCTAGCTAGTGTCCACTGGAGAACTGTCTGATGTTTGGAAAAAACTCACACCCATTTTGGTGACCAGAGGTGAAGTGCAGTGTGTCATGTTGAGAGTAGAGAGTAGGAAAAAAGTTTGTTTTTCCATCAAAGGTACCATGTCTGTTTCTAATACTACCTGAAGGAGTCTAAATCATACTACATGGAGACTGTAAAATGTAGCATCTAAAAGTTTTCAACTTTTTTGGTAGGAGGCAGTCTGTGCCTCCCACCAAAATTATAAGGTATGAATTCATCAAACTAGAGAAAGAGGGTTTTGGTGCTAGGTGGCAGAAAAGAATAATTGATCTGTGCAGCATATCTTCTTTTTGAGTTTAGCCATTCTAATGGATGAAAACGGGTTTCCCATTCTTTCTTTTATGACACCTCCCTAATATGTTTAAGATATATTTTATTTCATCTTCCTAATTTGTACTTTTATGTTTTTCAATTACTAATATATTTTGTGCTCTTAAATTTTAATACAATTTTTATTTTAATGATATCTAAAGTATCAATCATTTTATTATTCATTCACCTTAAAAATGTGGCTATGGTTTGGACATTTGGATTAAGTAATGACGTTGTAATTCAGCCAGAACTGGCAGTAAGCACCAGTGTTTGAGATGTTTTGAGAACAAAAGTCTCAGTTCCTGGAAGGGCAGCCCTTCATGTGAACTTAGAGGTACACTCTGTATGGTGTAATTCAAGACAGCTGAATGTTCTGCCTGCCTAAAAGATGTCTTCCACCAGGTTTTTATAAAGACTAGTATTACCAGCTTGAAGGCTGTTTTCTGATTTAGGGCATTAAAACCTAAGGAACATGTTAAAAGACTGAATGAACATTCACTGACTTGTTCATTCATTAAACTATTTTAAGTTTTTTACTTGACAATTAATAATCATGTATTTATATAGGGTACCATGTGACATATACATTAGAGAATGATTAAATCAAGCTAATTAACATATCTGTAACCTCATGTACTTATGTTGTTTGTGTGTGCTATGAACATTTAAAGTCTACTCTCATAGCAATTTTGAAATATACATTACATTATTGTTAACTATTGTCACCATGCTGTGCAATCCATTTTAAAACTTATTCCTTCTATTTGACCAAGCTTTGTAAATATTTAAGGAGTGTCTCCTTAGCCTTACCCTGTTTGAGGCACTAATGACACATAGTTGAATATCAAATTTGAACCTCTCTTCTTAGGCATATAACTATAGGCAAATTATGTCAACCCTTGCCAGTTTTCACACTTAAAATAGAGATGATAACGCTGCCCACTTAATGGGTTTGCTCTAAGAATTAAATGACACTGTTCACAGTGCCCAGAAAGAAGGTAAGCCCGCTGGCAGTCAGCACACATAATGGACCAAAGGGTCTTTGAAGAAAGAACATACTCAAGTACAGGCGATGAGCTTTTAATCAAGCACAATATGGCAGTGCTGAATGGCAGGATGGGGGTGCTATCTGTGATCCTACCACAGTCTGATGACAGGGCCAATACCAAAAGGTGAGATCCAATCGAGCACTAAGCACCCATGCAAGGGTGCTGTCCAAACCAGAGACAGGCTATGGGGACTGCTAGATAGTTTGCTAAAGGACATCCCTCCCATCCAAGTCTCTCCCCAGTCTCTCCTAAGGAGAGCCACCTTGAAGCTTTGGACTCCAAACATGACTTTATGGTACAACTTTAACACAGAGGTTTATATTCAATAACCTACAGATACCATAATCATCATCACTATCGTTATTAATAAACCTATAGTTAATTACAACAAGGTATGACAAATCTGTAATAGACATAGGCTAGGCTGCTATGGTTGATGAGAGTACAGAGGAACAGCACTTCCCAAATTGGGGTAGAGGAAAGAAGGTTTTATAGAAAGTACCTTAAGGAGAAAAAACTTGAACCAAGTCTTCAAGAATGAATATGAGTTATTCTGGAGAAGAAAGTATGTGTGTTTGGCAGGAAGTACAAATGCTTAGAGAAGACATGAAATAGCACATCTAAACTATGGGGATGTGAAAGAATGTGGAGTGTTGGTAGACTTATCAAAGGGTAGCATGGGCCAGGACATAATCTAAATGTGGGAGAATGGAGAGAGAGGATGTTGTTCAAATGATGAATGGCTTTGGATACCATGTTGAATTGAGACTTTGTGTTCAATATAATAAGGAGACATAAAATGACTTTAAGGGTAGTGGATGTGGGGAGGTTACGATATCTGTATTTTAGACTTCCTACTCGGAGAGTAGTGGGGAAGTTCACTGAAGGAGCTTAAGATTAGTAACCAGGAGCCCCATCCTGTCAATGCAGTAATCTCATGCGGAGTGGTGATGGCTGAACTAAAGTAGCAGCAGTAGCAGGGAAGGAAACAATTAGATACACACTTAGGAGGTGGAACTGACACTTGAGACAACTGGCTGGAGAACAAGGAAACTCTTCAAATATTACCAGGTCCCTGTCCTGGACAACTGAGTTGATGTGGCATTATCATCAAGCATGAGATGCAGAACTCCAGGGTTAGTTTAGTGAGTATGTGTAGACTCTGAGATGTCTGTTGAATATTATTCTAATGAGACCTGGAGCTCCCTGACACATATAAAACACATATAATCAGATATGAAACACAACAGCCAAGCTGGGAGAAACCCAAGTGGCCAAAGAGAAAGACCATGTAGAGATGTTTTGATCAAAGGCCCCAGCAGAGGTTTCAGTCAACAGCTAGCATCATCAATATAGTGATATTTTAATGATGTGACAGATGTGTATTTTGTCCCAAAGTTGTAAAAAGTCAAGTCTCTATGGAAAATCCCTACTGGTTCTTCTATCTGATTGAACCCTGACTGACAAAACAAATGTGGTCTTTATAAACCTCTTTTTCATTTTATACAGTTTGGTATACGCAGTCCAACTCTCCACACACTTTGTTCTTTGGGACCAAAGGTTAGCAGTTTTAGAGTTCCATCAATCTAGCATCCTGCTGTTCAGTTAGCATTTAGCCAGTGGTCCATCTCCTCAAACTCAGAAATCATGTGTACAGTAGATTGACAATCTAAAGCAGGGGTTGGCAAGCATTTTTTGTGAAGTGCCTAATACTAAATATTTTAGGATTTGTAGCCCATCAGGCCTTTATCACAACTATTCTTCTCCCACTGTTAAATAACAAACACCCATAGACAATACAGAAATTTTAAAATATGACTGTGTCACCATAAAACTTTACTTACAAAAACAAACAGTACAGATTTGGCCTATAGACCATGGTTTCACAATGCCTAATTTAGACAAAATAGTATAAGTTGTTTATCACAAAATTACATTTAAAATGGTCACAAATATATTTAGCACTAAGAAAAAAAATAAATTCAAGGTCAGACTGCCTAAGAGCTAATCACAGCTCTGCTACTCTCTGATGCTTCATTTTCTCATTTTAAATAGAGGCAAGAAAGTAAGTGCAGTGTTTTAAAACATATCCACAAGTTTTTTGACATGCTTTCTTTCAAAAGGTAATGTCTAATTCCCTTCCCCCTGAATATGGACGGGACATAATGACTCCCAATGAATAGAATGTTGCAGAAGTTGTGCCCATATGAGAAAAAAGGAGAGAACTAAAATTGACACCCTATCATCAAAATTGAAAGAGCTAGAGGAGCAAGATCAAAAAAACTCAAAACCTAGCAGAAGACAAGAAATAACTAAGATCAAAGCAGAAATGAAGGAGATAGAGACACGAAAAACCCTACAAAAAATCAATAAATCCAGGAGCTGGTTTTTTGAAAAGATCAACAAAATAGACAGACCACTAGCCAAACTAATAAAAAAGAAAAGAGAGAATAACCAAATAGATGCAATAAAAAATGATAAAGGGGATATCACCACAGATTCCACAGAAATTCAAACCATCATCAGAGATTATTACAAACAACTCTATGCACATAAATTAGAAAACCTGGAAGAAATGGATAAATTCCTGGACAGTAGTCTCCTCCCATGTCTAAGCCAGGAAGAAGTCGAAACCCTGAATAGACCAATAACAAGGTCTGAAGTCGAGGCAGCAATTAAGAGCCTACCACCCAAAAAAAGCCCAGGCCCAGACGGTTTCACAGCCGAATTCTACCAGACATACAAAGAGGAACTGGTACCATTCCTACTGAAACTATTCCAAATAATCCAAAAAGAGGGAATCCTCCCCAAATCATTTTATGAGACCAACATCATCCTAATACCAAAACCCGGCAGAGACTCAACAAGAAAAGAAAACTACAGGCCAATATCCATGATGAACATAGATGCAAAAATCTTCAATAAAATACTGGCAAGCCGATTACAACAGCACATCAAAAAGCTTATCCACCATGATCAAGTAGGATTCATCCCAGGGATGCAAGGCTGGTTCAATATACGCAAGTCTATAAATGTAATTCACCACATAAACAGAACCAAAAACAAAAACCACATGATTATCTCAATTGATGCAGAGAAGGCCTTTGACAAAATTCAACAGCCCTTTATGCTAAAAACACTCAATAAACTAGGTATCGACGGAACGTATCTCAAAATAATAAAAGCTATTTATGACAAACCGACAGCCAATATCATACTGAATGGGCAAAAACTGGAAGCATCCCCTTTGAAATCTGGCACTAGACAAGGATGCCCTCTCTCACCACTCCTATTCAATATAGTACTGAAAGTTCTAGCCAGAGCAATCAGGCAAGAAAAAGAAATAAAGGGTATTCGATTAGGAAAGGAGGAAGTCAAATTGTCTCTATTCGCAGACGACATGATTGTATATCTAGAAGACCCTATCACCTCAGCCCAAAATCTCCTGAAACTGATAAGCAACTTCAGCAAAGTCTCAGGATACAAAATCAATGTGCAAAAATCACAAGCATTCCTATACACCAATAACAGACTTAAAGAGAGCCAAATCAAGAACGAACTGCCATTCACAATTGCTACAAAGAGAATAAAATACCTAGGAATACAACTAACAAGGAACGTAAAGGACCTCTTCAAGGAGAACTACAAATCACTGCTCAACGAAATAAGAGAGGACACAAACAGATGGAGAAACATTCCATGTTCATGGTTAGGAAGAATTAATATCGTGAAAATGGCCATACTGCCCAAAGTAATTTACAGATTCAATGCTATCCCCATCAAGCTACCAATGACCTTCCTCACAGAACTGGAAAAAACCACCTTAAACTTCATATGGAACCAAAAGAGAGCCCGCATAGCCAAGTCAATTCTAAGCAAAAAGAACAAAGCGGGAGGCATCACACTACCAGACATCAAACTCTACTACAAGGCTACAGTAATCAAAACAGCATGGTACTGGTACCAAAACAGAGATATAGACCAATGGAACAGAACAGAGGCGTCGGAGGCGACACAACATATCTACAACCACCTGATCTTTGAGAAACCTGAAAAAAACAAGCAATGGGGAAAGGATTCCATGTTCAATAAGTGGTGTTGGGAAAACTGGCTAGCCATATGCAGAAAGCAGAAACTGGACCCCTTCCTGACACCTTACACTAAAATTGACTCCAGATGGATTAAAGACTTAAACATAAGACGTAACACCATAAAAACACTAGAAGGAAACCTAGGCAAAACCATTCAGGACATAGGCATAGGCAAGGACTTTATGACCAAAACACCAAAAGCATTGGCAACAAAAGCCAAAATAGACAAATGGGACCTAATCAAACTCCACAGCTTTTGCACGGCAAAAGAAACAGTCAATAGAGTGAATCGGCAACCAACAGAATGGGAAAAAATTTTTGCAGCCTACCCGTCTGACAAAGGGCTGATATCCAGAATTTACAATGAACTAAAAAAGATTTACAAGAAAAAAGCAAACAAGCCCATTCAAAAATGGGCGAAGGATATGAACAGATACTTTACAAAAGAAGACATACATGAGGCCAACAAACATATGAAAAAATGCTCATCATCACTGGTCATTAGAGAAATGCAAATCAAAACTACACTGAGATACCATCTCATGCCAGTTAGAATGGCGATCATTAAAAAATCTGGAGAAAACAGATGCTGGAGAGGATGTGGAGAAATAGGAACACTTTTACACTGTTGGTGGGAGTGTAAATTAGTTCAACCACTGTGGAAAACAGTGTGGCGATTCCTCAAGGACCTAGAAATAGAAATTCCATTTGACCCAGCAATCCCATTACTGGGCATATATCCAAAGGATTATAAATCGTTCTACTATAAGGACACATGCACACGATTGTTCATTGCAGCACAGTTTACAATAGCAAAGACCTGGAACCAGCCCAAATGCCCATCGATGATAGACTGGACAGGAAAAATGTGGCACATATACACCATGGAATATTATGCAGCCATTAAAAAGGAGGAGTTCACATCCTTCGTGGGGACATGGATGAACCTGGAAAACATCATTCTCAGCAAACTGACACAAGAACACAAAATCAAACACCACATGTTCTCACTCATAGGCGGGTGTTGAACAAGGAGAACACATGGACACAGGGAGGGGAGCACTATACACGGGGGTCTGTTGGGGGGGAGGGGGGATATTGGGGGGGTGGGGAGTTGGGGAGGGATAGCATGGGAAGAAATGCCAGATATAGGTGAAGGGGAGGGAGGCAGCAAATCATACTGCCACGTGTGCACCTGTGCAACAACCTTGCATGTTATTCACATGTACCCCAAAACCTAAAATGCAATAAAAAAATAATAATAATAATAATAATAATAATAAAAAGAATGTTGCAGAAGTTGTATTTGCATAATTCCCAAGCTTAAGTTAGAGCAAAAGATGATTCAGCTTCAACCTGACTCCCTCTCAGGATAATCGCACATAAAACACAACAGCCAAGATGGGTGAAACCCAAGTGGCTAAACAGAAAGGCCATGTAGAGATGTTTTGACTAAAAGCCCCAACAGAGGTTTCAGCCCACAGCTAGCATCATCTGCCAGACATACAAGTGATTGGGTTACAGATGATTCCAGTCCCCAACTTTTGGGGTAATACAATTGATGCCAAGTAGAGCAGAAATATTTGTCTACACAAGCCTTACCTAGATTGCAGAAACTTGAAACTTAAGTAAAATAAATTTTGTCATTATTTTAAACCACTAAGTTTTGGGGTGATTTGTTACATAGCAATAGATTGCCACAACATAAGGATTTCCAGAGACTCTCCAGTTATTACAATAAGAGAACTTTGTGGGAATCTCCATAATCTCTGGACCTACTCACTTGGATCTTCGTACCAAAGACAAGTATGTGTGTGCACTTAACTATTGATGAGAGCTTCTCAACCATCAAAGAGAACTCTGAGAAAGTAAGCCAGAATACCATCAAAAGCCACAGAGAGGATTTAAGAGGCTGAACCTAATGATCTAACTTGGAATTTGACCAAAACTCTAGGGTTGACACTTCCAGCTCTTTTTAAAACGATGTCATGGGACTTTCAATAACCAGCCTAGATCAGGACTAGAGCTGGCCAAACCATCTTTATGTGAAATGGAACACCACTGCAGAAAAATAGGCCAATGAATTTTGAACTAGAAAGCTTTGGCTTTAATTTATTTTGACCAGAATTCTTTTGAACAGAAATGTAAATCAAATTTCTAAGTTGGCTTCTAAGAGACATGAATGGCTACAGGTCAGTTACAATTGGTTAATTTAAGGTTCATTCTGAAGTTCAACATTATAAGATGGAGTGGGAAACAGAATGGCTACACTTTTTGATCTGACTATTGGGATAAAAACCTCTATGACTAGGACAATTCTTTCATAAAGACAAAGATAATACTAAGAATAAAAGAGAAAAGAGAGAATAAACCAAGAAACACAGGATTGTAGCTTGATGATACAACGTGTGGACGTTAGGTATGAAAAGAGAAGGTGTTGGTTATATAAGTGAGTAGGTGTGAGTGAATATAAATATTGAAATTAAAGAACAAGGCTTACAGAGAATGGAATGTCAGAAAGTCCTTCAACTTCATTTCTTTGCAGCATCTTTTTCCTTTCTGTAAACTACATGCTTTAGTGACACTGACCTACTTACTCATCCTTCAGTTTGCCATTTTTTCCAAAATGACATAACTTTGCTACTCTAGGACCTTTTCCTAGAATGTTCTCAGAGCAGTGTTTTGAAGTAGAAGAAACTTGGTGTCATGCAACCATGGATCCAGGGGTCACATCTGTCTCTATCTAACTGTGTAAACTTGAGCCATTGTTATTTATGATTAGTAAGACAATATTCATGGAACACTGACCACAATACTGCAAGACAACATGTAGAAAAGTTTAATAAAGATTAATCTTCTCAGTGCCCCCAATTTACTACTCCGTGACTTCTACTTAGGCTTTACAATCCTGTTGCAGTATCACCTCCTCCAGGTAGTCTTTGCCAAAGCCCCCAAGCAAAGTTTGGTATCTTTCTCCAAGCTGTCAAAGCATCTTAGTTATATTGTATGGTCTTAATATAATTACGTGTCTATCTACCCCATGTGGATTTGGATTTTATCAGTTCCTTGTGTTTCGTACCTTCATCATGATAGTCTAGGGATTTTTGTTTTGTAACAAAGGCATTAATCAAGATGACATTTATAAAAATTAGTATGTACTATTTGAGAATGTTGAAATGTGGATCACTCAGTTCTTGGAAGTGTTATAGCCTGCATTGCAAAGACCATCGCTCTCCCTCCTCTTGTTCCCATTTGCCCAGATATCACCGTTATTTGATTTATGGGGGGCCCTGTTCTTCTTTATGACCCTGCCTCTCATCTTCTCTCAAGTTAGTTTCTTTTTGTAAAACTATACCTTTGTTAATGAAATATGACCAATGGACTCTATGAAGTACTCTTGAAACATGTAATATAACACATTATACACGGCCCAAAGGGGTAGTACTAACTACAAAGGATGGAAAACCCACTACTATAAAAGTTTACTTTTAGGAATGTGTTTTTAGCCTATGTTTTCATCTCAAAAATGGCTTACACTCTGATCCGTTTACTTCAATCTACATATTCTTAAACTGCTAAATTTCTAGAAATAATTATAATACAGCTAATGTTTACTTAGTATTTACTATGGCACAACACCAGAAAAGCTTTTTATGTGTCATCTCATTTTTATTGCTATGGCAAACTCACAGGAGGGAGATTATTATTACGTCAATTTCACAGATGAGGAAGTCCAGCCATCATTTGACTAATTCTAATTTAAAAGCCTGGTTTGCACATTGTACATTATTTATACATGGACTTATATATTGACACAATTAGCCACCACCTAGGGTTTATGATTTTTCATTATTTTCTTTTCTAAAATTTAGGTGCATAAAGAGCCTATGTTAAGATTTTTCTAGCTATAAATAAAGTAGCTTTGCTTTTCTGATTGCCTCCTGTCATTTTACAGGAATGCATATAAATAGGAAACCAAGCATATACATTTTATTAAAAATAAGAAGCAGACAAAGAAAAAGTCAAAAAAAGTTCAAGATGGATGATTTTTAGTACAGGCACTGAAGGGGAGGAACCACGGCAGTCAAAGGGTTACACGAGAACATACAACTTCCTGAGCAGTTGAAATAATCGAAAAGAAACAGAAGCTATCCTAACAGTAACATTTATTTACTTTTACCGAAGTAGTAGGTGTCTAAGATCTACAGTAAGCTACTGATTTTTGCATTTACTCTACTGACTTCCTTGAAATAAGCAGAAAACTAGTCAAAGGTAGCCTTCTCAAATTACTTACATTTATTATAAGATTATTCTACCATAACAAACAAAACTCCAAAATAGAATAATTTGATTTTTGTGGACCAAATGTTGTTATTTATACACACTCGTTCTTCTTGACACACATTTGCTTTAGGGTAGAGGTAGAAGACCTTAGATGGATTCCTATCATGGTCTATTAATGCCTTAGGCCATTTGAGCTGCTATAACAAAGTACCTAAACTGAGTGGCTTATAAACAACATAAATTTGTTTCTCAAAGTTCTGAAGACTATGAAAAAGAAAGCCTTCAGTTGCCAGCAGATTGAGTGTTTGGTGAAGGCTTAATTTCTGGCTCATACACAGTGATATGGTTTGGCTGTGTCCCCCCAAAAATCTCATCTCAAATTGTAATCCTATGTCAAGGAAGGGACCTGGTGGGAGGTGACTGGATCATGGGGACAGTCTCCCCATGCTGTTCTCATGATTGTGAGTTCCCACAAGATCTGATTGTTTAAAAGTGTTTGGCAACTCCCCCGTCACTCACTCACTCTCCTGCTTCCTTATGAAGAAGGTGTCTGCTTCTTCTTTGCCTTCTGCCATGATTGTAAGTTTCCTGAGGCCTCCACAGCCATGCAGAAATGTGAGTCAAACCTCTTTTGTTTATAAATTGCCTAGTCTCAGGTAGTTATTTATAGCAATGTGAAAATAGACTAACACACACGACACCTTCTTACTGTGTCTTCTCCTGGGTATCTCAGACATCTTTTATAAGGGCATTGATCGCATTCACAGAAGCTCTGTACTCATGACCTAATCACCTCCCACAGCCCATGCCCTGCATCCTATCATAACCTTGGGGATTAGTTTTCAATATATATATCTGGGGGAACAATACTCAGACCACAGTAAATAGCAGTGTCTTGTGGGGATAAAGACTTGGGGCCCTTTTTGCAATATATCAAATGAATGCTTTCTCCTGGGTAGCTTCCTAGGCCATTGCTCTAGATTGAATCCAAATAAGAAATCTCTCTTGGGAGAAAATTCCAAAAACTAGACCTTCCAGAAAGAGGACAGAAGAGAGAGCACATAATCTGCATGTTTCAGTGGGACCAATTACCATGGACTGTAAGATATCTTATGCTTCTGTACTGTAATTAGTTCCTCCAAGAATTTTGCTGTTCACACCCTTGATAAGACTGCTTGCATGCAAATTATAAAACACCAATATATTGTTTCTAGATATGATTAGTTCCTATGCTGGTTCTATTATCTTACCAAAACTAGCATTTATAGTCATGCAAATGAGGTATCGCTAATATACTGATGCTAATAAGTTTAGTGGTGTTGATTAGTGGTATGGCCAGAAGTAGACTTAGAATCATAATTCATGCAGTCAAACACTCTGCAATTTTGCAGTGAAACACTAGTAAAAGACATCATTTTTGAGATCAGAGTGTCCTAGACTTAAATACAGCCTTTGATATTTATAAGATACATCAAAATAATTAACCTCTTTGCATCTTATTTTCCATCCATTTAAACCAAGAATAGTAATATTTTCCCTACAATATTATTTTGAGAATTAAACACTACAAAATTCATGATGCACACATTCGGAATATAATAAAAAATAATTAATATTATTGTAAAAGAAAAAATACCATAGAGAAAGTCAAAACACAAATGAATTTAAATGATTAACAAAAACCAATAAATGCCTATAAAGGAAGGACACATTAATAGCCAATTACCAATATCAGAAATAAATGTAATGATATCACCATATATCTTACATACATCCAAAGGCTAATAAGAAAATATTTTGAGTAAATTTATGCCAATAAATTTGATAAGTGAAACAAAAATTTTCTTGATAAAACATAACTCCCCAAAAGTGACACAAAAAGAGACAACGTGAATAGCACTAAATAAATTGAGGTCATAATTTAAAACTTTTCTACAATGGCACAAAGAAAGCCTCAAATCAAGACGACTTCACTGATGGATTCTATTAAACATTTACAATCAGTTTTATATAAACTCAGAATATAGGAAATAAGGGACTACTTCCCACATGGTGTTATGAAATTAGAAGAACTCTGATGCCAAAATATAATTGAAGTATTATAAGAAAAGGAATTACAGATAAATATCTCTCATGAAAATAAATGTAAATATTCTTATCAAATATTTAAGTCAGATCAACAATATATGAGGCTAATACATTATGATCGAGTATTCAATATTTTACATTTGTAAATCAGTCAACATAATTGATTAGCAGTATAAAAAAGAAAAATCATGTGAACATCTCAATGTATGCAGAAAAAGTTTTTGACAAAATTTAACATCAATTCAGGATTTTTAAAAAACCTCTTAGCAAACTATAACTACAGAGTAACTAAATCAATCTTACAACAGGCATCTGCAAAGAAACCTATAGCTAACTTATTTCTTAATGGTGAAATATGAACACTTTCCCAGATCAAAGATGTCTACTTTCACCACTTCCATTTAATATCATATGTAGGCTCTGCTGAAGACATAAGGTTGTTAAAAAGAAGCAAAGTAATAAAGGTTGACCAGAAGGAAATAAAAATGTATTAAGAGACTGTATGACTATATATATAGAAAATCCTAATGAATAGTATTGATATTCAGAATTTCCCAAATGTCAAATTAATTATGTGCCAATATGCAAGAATAATATTCATTTATTGCCAATGCATTTTATCAATACCATATTCATCAATAAATTACATATTGTATTTAACCATTATCTGTACCTATGAACAGAAGAAGAATATTAATTCAGGAATAAAACATGTTGAGTATCATGTAACACACCTACCATCAAAATTAGTCCCTGCCCTCAAAGAGTTTATAGTCTTGAGAAATTCAAGACTTAATATGGGACTTAGATAACATTTACATTTTACAATTGAATTCACAATTAATATGCATGATGGTTCTATTTTCCATGAGCCACAACTTATTGGCCTCTGCTTTTATTGTCACAGATAAGTCAATTGTCCCCATGGCCATTTACTAGTCAGATGGCATAATAAAAACTAAATCAGAGATGTGATAAGTCATGGCCCTCTCTACTTAATGCTATAATCACACTACTGCACTACAGCCTGAAACCCTGTCCCTATTTAAAAAATTAAGAAAGATAACTTAGAAGGTTCTACTTCTTAAACTCTATAGCTTGTTTGCAGTTTTCTAAAAAAACTAAGTGAGTTTGAACAATGACATTTGAGCTCCCTGATTTTTGCTTGATACAATTTTCCCATTAATAAAAAAAATGTTTATGAGAATGAGACATAATATGTAATCAACTGGAGTTTTAGAAAACTTGGCATGTGTTAATATTTGAGAATCCCATTTATTTTTTATTAACCCTTCAAGGACAGAGAAAATCTTACAAATCCTGCCAGAAAATATCAAAAAGTTTGGGCTATTTCAGATGGTGATAACTGCCCTAGTGACTTTTAATTAGCCATATTGTGCCTACCATTTAGAATGTTTGTTTTGGCTCTTGGAAGATTTTCAGAAACAATTAATAATAAAGAGCTAAACCATTTACAGATGCACATAACCAAACCAAAATCAGAGTATTCAGAAACATGTTAACCCAAGTATGCAGATCAAACAAAACATTAAACTGGGCACACAGAACCAAAGTGCGTGGATGGGGGAACCTCCCCACCAGCCAAGAGAATCAGTGAGGAATCGTGCTACCCACCAGGGGTACTATGCTTTTTCCACAGATTTTTGCAATCCACGGAGCAGAAAATACCCTCGTGAGCCTACATCAGCAGGGCCCTAAGTCTCAAGCACAAAACCAGGTGGCTATTTAGGCAGGCACTCAGTTGCAGGAGTTTTTACATACTCCAGTGGCACCTGGAACTCCAGAAAGACAAGAGAACCATCCACTCCCATAGAAAGGGGGCTGAAGCCAGGGAGTGAAGCAGTCTCGTTCAGTGGGTCCCACCCGCAGAGAGCCCAGCAAGCTAAGAACCACTGGCTTGAAAGTCTCACTGCCAGCACAGCAATCTGGAGTCTTCCTGAGATGTCCAAATTCTCAGGGGGAGGGGTGTCCACCATTACTGTGGCTGTAAGTCAGTGGTTTTCCTCTGACAGTGCTAAGGAGACTGGAAGATTTAGACTGGGTGGGAATGCCTCACAGCACAGCAAAATGGCTTACAGACAGAACTCTTATCTCCCTAGGACAGAGCACCCAGTGGGATGGGCACCCGTGGCCTTGGGTTCAACAGGCTTATCTTTCCTGCCTGCCAGCTCTGAAGAGACCAGCTGATTCTGATGCGGGGGATTCTCCCAGCACACCACACCATTTCTGCTAAGGGACAGACTGCCTCCTCAAGCAGGTCCCTGATCCCATGCCTCCTGACTGGGTGAGACCTCCCAAGAGAGGGTCAACAGACACCTCATACAGGAGAGCTCCAGCTGGCATCATGTCGGTTGCTTTCTGGGACAAAGCTTCTGCAAAAGAAGCAGGCAGCAATCGTTGCTGTTGTGCAGCCTCCACTGGTGATACCCAAGTGAACAGGGTCTGGAGTGGACCCCCAGCAAACTGCAGCAGACCTGCAGAAGAGGAACCTGTTAAAAGAAAAATAAACAAACAGAAACAACAACCATACCAAAATAAAAGACCCCAAAAAACCCCATCCAAAGGTCAACAGCCAGCCTTTGTAGATGAATCCACAAAGATAAGAAAAAACCCACGCAAACATGCTGAAAATCCCAAAAGCCAGAATGCCTCTTCTCCTCCAAATCATCACAACACTTCTCCAGCTAGGGCACTAAACAGGGCTGAAGCTGAGATAGATGAACTGATAGAAATAGGCTTCAGAAAGTGGAAATTTATAGGACTAAATGCCCACATCAAAAAGCTAGAAAGATCTCAAACATCACAACTAAAAGAACTAGAGAACCAAGAGCAAACAAGCCCCAGAGTTAACAAAAAACAAAAAATAACCAAGATCACAGTGGAACTGAAGGAGATAGAGACACGAAAACTCCTTCACAAAATCAATGTATCCAGGAGCTGGTTTTTTGAAAAGATCAATAAAATAGATGGACTGCTAGCAAAACTAATAAAGAAAAGAGAGAAGATTCAAACAAACACAATCAGAAACAATAAGGGGGATATAACCACTGACTCCACAGAAATACAAATAACCAACAGAAGATACTATAAACACCTCTATGCACATAAACTGGAAAACCTAGAAGAAATGGATAAATTCCTGGACACATACACCCTCCCAAGATTGGACCAGGAAGAACTTGAATCCCTTAATAGACCAATAACAAGTTCTGAAATTGAGGCAGTAATAAACTGCCTACCAATAAAAAAAAATCCCAGATCCAGATGGATTTACAGCTGAATTTTACCAGAGGTACAAAGAGGAGGTGGTACCATTCCTTCTGAAACTATTCCAAACAATAGAAAAAGAGGGAATTCTCCCTTACTCATTTTATGAGACCAGCATCATTCTGATACCAAAACCTGGCAGAGATACAAAATAGAAAAATTCAGATCAATATTCCTGATGAAAGTTGATGCAAAAATTCTCAATAAAATCCTGGCAAACCAAATCCAGCAGCATGCGTATGTTCACTGCAGCACTATTCACAATAACAAAGACATGGACTCAACCAAAATGCCCATCAATGATAGACTAGATAAAGAAAATATGGTACATATACATCATGGAATACTATGCAGCTATAAAAAGGAATGAGATGATGTCATTTGCAGGAACCTAGATGAAGCTGGAAGCAATTATCCTCAGCAAAATATTGCAGGAACAGAAAACCATATACCACATGTTCTCACTTACAAAGGCAAGCTGAACAATGAGTACACGTGGACACAGGGAGGGGAACAACACTTACTAGGCCTATCAGAGGAAGGTGGTGGGGAGGAAAGCATTTAGGGAAAAGAGCTAATGCATGCTGGGTTTAATAGCTATGTGATGGGTTGATAGGTCCAGCAGACCACCGTGACACACGTTTTTCTATGTAACAAACCTGCACATCCTGCACATGTACCATGGAACTTAAAAAATAAAATAAAAATATTTATTTTTTAAAAAAAGACAGAGTTGCCAGTGGGATTTTTAAAAAAGAAAAAAGAGTTATCCATCTGCTATCTTCAAGAGCCCCACTTTACATATAATGACATACATAGGCTCAAAGTAAAGGGTTGCAGAAAGATCTACCATGCAAAGGCCAAACAAAAAAGAGCAGGGGATGCTATTTTTATATCTGATAAAAGAGATTTTAAACTTACAACAGTAAAAAAGAACAAAGAAGGACATTACATAATGATAAGGGGTTTAATTCAACAAGACTTAATTATCCTAAGTATATATGCGCCCAACACTGGAGCACCTAGATTCATAAAACGAATTCTTGGAGACTTATGAAGAGATCCCAATAACCATACAATAATACTCGGAGATTTCAACACACCACTACAATTTTAAACAGATCATCAAGGCAAAATACTAACAAGGATATTCAGGACCTAAACTTGACACTTGACCCAACAAAAACAGAATACATATTCTTCTCATGCACACATGGCACATACTCTAAAACTGACCACATGCTCAGCCATAAAGCAATTCTCAAAAAAGTCAAAAAACTTTCAAAATCATACCAACCACACTCTTGAACCAGAGCACAATGAAAACGGAAACCAATACCAAAAAGACTTCTCAGAACCATGCAATTATATGAAAATTAAACAATCTATCCCTGAATGACCTTTGGGTAAACAGTGAAATTATGACAGAAATCCAGAAATAAAGAACCTAAAGAAAACAAGATGCAACATATCAGCATCTCTGAGACACCACTAAAGTAATGATAAGGGGACAGTTTAGAGTGCTAAATGCCTACATCAAAAAGTTAAAAAGATCTTAAATTAACAACCTAACATGACACCTAGAGGAAAAAGAATAAAACGAGCAAATCAACTCCAAAGCTAGCAGAAAAAAAGATAACTAAAATCAGAGCTGAACTGAATGAAACGAAGATGAGAAAAACATGATATTCCAAAGATCAGAATGAAACCAAAAGTTAATTTTTAAAGAATAAATAAAATTTAAAGACTTGTAACTAGACTAAAGAAAAAAAGGAGAAGATCCAAATAAACACAATCAGAAATAACAAAGGGGCTATTACCATTGAGCCCACAAAAGTACAAAATAAAAACCTAAGAGACCATGAGGAACACTTTCATGCACACAAACTAGAAAATCTAGAAGAAATAGATAAATTCCTGGAAACATACAACCTCTTAAGATTAAACCAGGAAGAAATTGAATACCTGAACGGACCAATAACAAATTCTGAAATTGAATCAGTAATAAACAGCCTATGAACCAAAAAAAATAAATAAAAACCCTGGACCAGAAATATTCACAGCCAAATTCTACCAGATATATGCAGAAGAACTGGTCCCAGTCCTATTGAAACTGTAAAATATTGAAAAGGAGAGACTCCTCTCTAACTCATTCTATGAGACCAGAATCATTCTGACACCAAAACCTGGCAGAGACATCACCAAAAAAAAAAAAAAAAAAAAAAAAAATTCAGGCCAATATCCCTAATGAACATAGATGCACAAATCCTTAACAAAATATTAGCAAACTAAATTCAGCAGCACATCAAAAAGCTAACCCACCAACATCAAGTAGGCCCTATTCCTTGGGTGCAAGATTGGTTCAACATATGCAAATCAATAAATGCTGTTCATTACATAAAAACAACAGAAAACAAAAACCAATGACTGCCTGAAATGGATACAGAAAAGGCTTTTTATAAACTCATCCCTTCATGTTAAAGGCTCTGAACAAACTGGGCATTGAAAGTACATACCTCAAATAATAAAAGATACCTATGACAAATTCACAGCAAACATCATATTGAACAGGCAAAAGGCTGGAAACGTTCCCCTTGAGAACCGTGACAAGACAAAGATGTCCACTCTCACCACTCCTATTCAACATACTACTGGAAGTTCTAGCCAGAGAAGTGAGGCAGGAGAAAGAAATAAAAAGCATGAAAATAGGAAGAGAAAGTCAATCTCTCTTCATAGGCAATATAATTCTATGCCTAGAAAATCCAAAGTCTCCAGGATTTGACAATAAACTTCAGCAAAGTTTTAGAATACAAAATCAATATACAAAATCAGTAGCATTTCTATACAGCAATAATGTCAAAGCTGAGAGTCAAATCAAGAACACAATTCCATTCACAACAGCCACAAGAAGAATAAAATGACTAGGAATAGAGCTAATCAGGGAGGTGAAAGATCTCTGCAACGAAAATTACAAAACACTACTCAAAGAAACCAGAGATGATACAAACAAATGGAAAAACATTTTAGGCTTATGGATAGAAATAATCAATATTGTTAAAATGACCATACTGCCCAAAGCAAATTATAGATTCAATGCTATTCCTATCAAACTCCCAATGACATTTTTCATAGAATTAGAAAAAAAATTTTTTAATTTACTTGAAACCAAAACAAGAGACCAAATAGCCAAAGGAATCCTAAGAAAAAAGAACAGAGTTGGAGACATCACATTGCCCAACTTCAAACTATAATACAAGGCCATAGTAACTAAAACAGCATGATACTGGTACCAAAACAGACATATCAACCAATGGAACAGGCTAGAGAACCCAGAAATAAAGCCACAAACCCACAACTATCTGATCTTCAACAAAGCAGACAATAACAAGCAATGGGGAAAGACTCCCTGTTCAATAATGTTGCCGGGATAACTGACTACCCATATGCAGAATATTAAAATTGAACAACTACATTTCACCATATATAATAACCAACTCAAGATGCATTAAAGGCTTAAACGTTAAACCTAAAACAATAAAATCCTGAGTAGAAAACCTAGAGAGTACCATTCTGGGCATCAGCCCTGGCAAGACTTCATGAAGAAAACGTCAAAAGCAGTTGCAACAAAAACAAAAATGACAGGTGGATTAAACTAAGGAGCTTCTGCACAGCAAAAGAAACTATCAACAGAGTCAATAGACAACATATAGCATAGGAAAATATATTTGCAAAATATACATTTGATAAAGATCTAATATCCAGAATCTATAAGGAACTTAAACAATTGAACAAGGAAAATACAAATATAACCCCCTTTAAATAGACAGTAGCTATAAACAGACACTTCTCAAAGGAAGATATACATGTGGCCAACAAACGTATGGAGAAAAAATGCTCCACAACACTAATAATCAGAGAAGTACAAGTCAAAACCATAATGAGATGTGATCTCACATCAATCAGAATGGCTACTACTAAAAACTTTAAAAAAAAAAAAAAACCATGCTGGTGGGGCTACGGAGGGAAGGAAATGCCTGTACACTTTTTCTTCCAGCCACTGTGGAAAGCAGTATGGAGATTTCTCAAAGAACATAAAACAGAACTACCATTGGAACCAGCAAGCCCATTACTAGGTATATACCCAAAAGAAAACAAATTGTTCTGCCAAAAAGACAAAGGAACTCTGGAACTCACATATTTATCCCAGCACTATTCACAATAGCAAAGACATGTAATTAACCTACGTATGCCTCAACAGTGGATTGGATAAAGAAAACATGATACATATATACCATGGAATTCTATGCAGCCATAAAAAGAATACAATCATTTTCTTTGCCACAATATGGATACAGGTAAAAGCCATTATCCTAAGCAAATTATGCAGGAACAGAAAACCAAATATTGCATGTTCTCACTTATAAGTGGGAGCTAATCATTGGGTACTCATGGACATAAAGATGACAACAATAGAACTGGGTAATACTAGAGGGGAAAGGAGGGATGGTCACAAAAGTTAACAAACTAGCTATTAGGTATCATGCTCACTTCCTGCGTGATGGGATCATTCATAACCCAAGTCCAATCATCTCTCAATATACCCAGATAGCAAACCTGCACGTGTACCCTCTGTAAAATGAAAGTTTTAAAAAAGAGAAAAACGATAAAACAAAAATTGACTTAAAAAATAAAGATTTTGTGTTTTTGTGGACACAGGGAGGGGAGCATCACACACTGGGGTCAGTTGGTTGGGGGGCTAGGGAAGGGACAGCAGGAGGTGAGGAGGGATAACGTGGGGAGAAATACCAGATATAGGTGATGGGGGGATGGAGGCAGCAAACCACCTTGCCATGTATGTACCTATGCAACAGCCCTGCATGATCTGCACATGTACCCCAGAACCTAAAGTACAATTAAAAAAAAAAGATTTTGTGTTTTATCCAAATGACTTGCTTTGTTGCCTTTATTAGATTTTTGATTACTTAGGAAAATTGAGCTTTAACAAAAAGTTTTTTATAACTATTTAACTTTATTGCTTTTGAAGTTTTTTACTTATAACTCTGATTAAATGAGTGACTATTGTTTCACCACCACTTATGATCCTGTTTTGATCAAGTGTTTTAAACCTTTGAGCATCTTTTATAGGCTTCTGCAATATCAAAATTCTATACTAAGTCTTTTTAACCTTAAGTTAACTTTGAGACTTTCTTGTTGGTCTCCTGAAGATCTTCAAAGGATGTATGTATTATTTGGGGTAGATAATAAATGATTTGTATTATACAGTAAATTATATGAGAAGTATTTATTGTCAAATGATGTGATACTAGACCTTTCAGTTACATTTATGGATATGTTATTGATACAAATTTTCCAAATTGTATAAAATTCTTAAGAATCTGATATGACATCAGAAATAATTCTGGTTATTATGTTGTATCCATAAAAATAACCAAAGTCCCCTGTCAATTGCTAAGTAAACTTTCATCAGATTTTTAACCATTGCTATTTTAAGTCTCTGTTACCCCATAGTTATTGTTTTTCCTTTTCACTAAAAGCATTTGCCCTCAGATTGATGGAAAAAACTCTAACAAGTACACTTAAATATAAATTTCTAATAATGTTAAGATTTATTAACTTAAAAATTTTCCAGAACTCTAAGGAAGAAATTGATGGGTTCCTACAACTGCAAATTAAGACCAAACAAAATTTAAAAATTAATTATGTGATATAAAATAACATCCAAAGACAATATTTTTATAAATTTTATTTGAAATGTTGGTTCTTCAGTGTTCTGTTTTTCACATTGAGGGAAATTTTCTCTCTTAAGCTATGTATTGTTTACATCAGTTTGGTAAAGTACATTTTTATGAACAAAACTGGAAACATCTGTTTTTTTCTCCTTCCTTGATTCTTCCAAAATTCAAAAGTTATTTATGTGTATTATTTTGTGGTGGGGGGAATTATTATTTTTATAAGTTAAATTAGAATCTGATAACAAGATACAATTGGAAACATTGGCTATATTACCAAGGCTTGGATTAAAATGTTATATTTGTGAATGTGCTTTGAATGTCTAACTTCAAGAATTCATAACCCTACAGTAAGCGAATAAAAATTATCAATTCCTGGCAGACCCAGAAACCTTAAGACTGTGGGTAGAATCTAAAGTCTGTTTTGCTTTGGCTTTCTAACCTCAAAAGGTTTTTAAATCTGAGATCCCTATGTGATCGGTGTAGAGAGAAAAAGTTGTTTCTAAAAGGAAGATCATAATATACCTGTTATTAGGTCGTAGCCCTGTACACTCCCTTCAAACCTCCCTTATTGCTCAAAGATGGCTAAAAGCGTTTCGACACTGCTTCTAACTGTCATTCACTCTGTCCAACATGGAACCAGACCAGCAACCAGAGACAGGTTCATCCCAGAACTGAAGAACAATTGAAAACTAACCACAGGATGATTTGCCAGAGATGCTTTTGGGGGAAAACTTTGATCAAAAGAGGAAATATTAAAGTTGTCAGAATCAAAATAGAGTCACCTGTGATACATACATACACACACACACACACACACACACACACACACTAGAGCTGGGGAATGCCATGAAAGGAGATTTCTCATGCATAAATGACTGACAAGAATTATCACAAAGACTATGCAAAAATTACAACCTTGCAAACAAAATAGTCACCTGTGATACATACATACACACACACACATACACACTACACACATACACACACACACTAGAGCTGGGGAATGCCATGAAAGGAGATTTCTCATGCATAAATGACTGACAAGAATTATCACAAAGACTATGCAAAAATTACAACCTTGCAAAAAGGCTATACAAACTTACACACACACACAAATACTTCTGTAAGGTTATCTGCTCAGCAACTGCTTTTCCAGCCTTGGACTGGAGCCACTCTTATTGAGCCTTGTTGCCATGGATAATTATCCCAAAGCAGTAATGTAATCCTCCCTATTTTTTCTTTAAAGTACTCTGTCTTCCTTTACCTCTCTGTATATATACTTAGTTTACTGTGGCACACATATTCCCATTGCAAATCTCTATTTTATATAAAATAATTTTTCTTTCAGAGAGTCTCTCTTTTATTTAGGTTGAAAATTCAGCAAGTCCCATAGTAAATTGCAAGAATATCCTTTAACAAAGAGAATCGGTGTGCTTTTATTGAAGGCAACAAAGAAGCAGGGATTGCGGGACACTATTCCTCACACGGAAGTCAAGGGACAGAGAAAAGAACTGGAGGATTTCTCAAGCAGAAATGATCAACAGGCTGAGTTCTGGCACCTGTTTTATGCTTCAAGAAAGAAAAAGAAGGAATTGGTTCAGATACAGGAACCCAAATGCCAAGCAGTTGAAAGTAGGTAGGTATGTGCAGACTCCTCACACATGTGACAGAGGAAAAATGACTTGCACAGTTATGTAGAGCACTGTCTCTGTCCCCCCATTTATGGCTTAGGTTGCGCTTCTTAATAAACTTACAGCATGGAAAAGCCAGAGCTTCAGGTGATGAGGCTGCAGCCACTACAAGAGGTATTATCAGAAATTACAGAAAACAAATAAAAATGGTTATTTCAGTAGGTATAACTGGAAAGTTATAGATGATATAGTTTCACTTCTTTCTTTGTATAATTTCATGGGGTTGAATGTATTGCAACTGAAGTCATTTTTACTTTGTGTGTGTGTGTGTATTCTTTTGTATTTTTAGAAGACAGTGATTAAATTCATATCATCAGAGTCAGCAAAATAGAACGTAAAAAGGGCAATACAAGTATGTCGTTTCCACCTTACTGCCATTTCACAACATAAGGGACTCTTCTGAGCTCAGTTAATATTTGAGACATCAAACTGTTACGTTGCTCTGTTTCTATTAGTATTTCCATTATTATATTTATTATTATTTGTATTACTGTAATATATAATACATATTATACAATATATATTTTTAATTTTATATTTGATAACTATAATACAGACATATAGTATATTACAAATTATTATTTTATTTTATTATTGTATTTTATTCAGTCACTTTCCTTTGCTTTGATCCATAATAGCCCTTGCATATTTCAATATCTTATACCCCAAAATATATATATGCATTTGGGATGAGTTAGATAAGTAAGTCCATTTATATAGGAAATAACATTTTAGTTTATAAGAACTGAAAAGCTGCTCCCTCCCATATGAGTGGAAACTCACTTCAGGAAAAAAAAAAAATGCAACTCACCCTAAAATGTTGCAAGACTTGCCTTTGGCAGTGACCTTTTTTGTGCTGTGTATTCACTAAATTCTTTGAAGCCCTGTGGTGTGGGCCAGAACACTTGATTATGTTTTGATAAGTCAGGTTCACTGTGACCTTTTATGTTCTCAATTCTTAAGAAGATTACTAGCTTAAAATGTCTAATAATATTTTGTAGAAGGGAAGACAAATGGCTGTAAGCAACAAGATAAATAATTACTATTCCAAAACTGAAACTAAACAAATCAGGTTGGAAAAGGTGATTTATTGCTCCAAAAATTTCAAAAGGAGATCACATCAACATAGATTTATGAAAGTGTTATCAAATAACTGAAATATCTTGCATGTGATCATTATTTGGGACATACTGATCATTTTCAATATGATTTATTCATATTAGCTATCAATGTGTTAATATTTTTCCTTAAATGAAAATTAGTTGTGAAAAGCACCCAGAATATTATTATCATTGATTAGTCAAAAAAAACCCAGTGCTCTTTTCGTCATATAAACAAAATTCAGCTCTGGATGGTCACGGAAGCAGGCAAGCTAAAGCCTATAGAATTTAAAGCTGAGGAGACTGGAAAAGTTAGAGCCATCTTCCTAAAACTGTGTATGTTCAGTTGATTTTTCAGGAAGTTATGAAATTTGAGGAAGTTTACTGAGGAAATTTAGAGGCGACCCAGAGAAAAAGTTTAAACACATATTTAAAACTTAAAGAAAAACAATCAAATTATGTTTTATACTGTATATAAAAGCAAAGCCTTGAAACCAGACAAGAGTGGATTTAAAATCTAGCTTCCAGGTAAAACATGTATAGCTTACTAATATATTTGCTCTGAGCCTCAGTTCACTTATGTGCAAACTGGGGATTAAATAGCTAGTTGATTCTCATTTTTTATCTCATTTATTGCACATGCCAATTTAATGGAGTTGGAGTGTCCCAGTCCAATTTAGTGGTGTGTGCAGTAAATGAGAGAGAAATGAGAATCAACTATTAATTTTTATTGTTTTTAATAATGAATTTCTGTTATATGAACATAATAGTGATAATTTTTATTATGATAATTGAAAGAGTCTAAAAAAGATACTGCTATTCACTTATCTGATTATGTTTTTTATTAAGCCTACATTTAATAATGCACCTATGCAACAACCTTGCATGTTTTTCACATGTACCCCAAAACCTAAAATGCAATTAAAAAAATAATAATAATAATAATAATATATTTTCCTCCTAAGGACAAAAACTTAACATTTTACTGCTTCTTTTAACCTTCTCTTTGTTTCTTCTACTCTTAACAAGATAACTTATTCTTTTCCCTAAAAGTGATTAACCTATGCAAGATAAATGAAAGTTCAGCACCTGTTTTGCAGCTTCTAAGAGAAAGGAGTGCAGGGATACTTGTCCTGGTCACTCCCTATATTTCCCATGACTGAGATAGCTTCTATTCTTAATTAAATTTTTTAAATTTAGGATAAAAACTGATATATAATGTGAAAATAAATATGCATACATGTATAAATAAAATAAAGGCATGCCTAATGGTGAGATTAAAACATTAATCTTATTAAATTCATCAAAAGGCAAAGATGCCTATACTTTTTATTATTATTTAACATTTTCCTACAAATGAAATATTTGAACCAATGAAATATAACATTAAAATAGATGAGAGGGCCGGGCGCGGTGGCTCACGCCTGTAATCCCAGCACTTTGGGAGGCCGAAGCGGGTGGATCACTAGGTCAAGAGATCGAGATCATCCTGGTCAACATGGTGAAACCCTGTCTCTACTAAAAATATAAAAAATTAGCTGGGCATGGTGGCGCGTGCCTGTAATCCCAGCTACTCAGGAGGCTGAGGCAGGAGAATTGCCTGAACCCAGGAGGCGGAGGTTGCACTGAGCCGAGATCGCGCCATTGCACTCCAGCCTGGGTAACAAGAGCGAAACTCCGTCTCAAAAAAAAAAAAAAAAAATAGATAGCAGAAGGAAGCACCATTGCAATTGTCAATGATACGTTACATATCTAGAAGCCCCAACTGAAAATCAATGAAAAATTCTAAGCTCAGAACGGTGAGAGAGAGTCAACTTAAAATAGCTATAAATCAGTAGCCGGATGAAGTGTCCCAGTCTCTTGAAATTCAGTTATTATGAGCCATTTTATGCACTGTTGAAGTTCAAAGCTTACCTCGATGCCTTTTTAACTTCCAAGAGGTTTATGTTGCCATCCTCACATTTGACCCTGGGCTCTTGTTTTTATATATGCTGTGTTTCTCTCCTTACTGTATCATTTTACTTGAGTTTGAAGATCATAGGAAATATTGAATATATAGGCTTTAAAATAAAAGTATGCACAGAAACATAATTTATGAACTTACTCATTTTTCATCCATGCAAAAATCAGATAACATTTATAAAACTGTTAAATAAAAGAGCAAAACATAGTCTCTCTGCAATTTTTGTCCATTTATTGCAGGATAAATGATATAATATTTAAAATTGAAATAGGATGTCTCTTATTCCTCATTTGGTAGAGTGCTTATTTTATAAGTGTTAAATTTACTGAAATGAAGGAAACTGTGAACTCTATTAAAGAAATACGCCATTGGAATCTCTGTAAAACAAGATTTCTCTTTTATACCTCTTGGAAATTCTCACTCCAGATATGAGAAGAGAGATATTTGAATTCAATCTTTAAGCTGTAAATAATATAATCATCATTTCATGAACACATTAATATTAACTCAATGTTACAAAACCATGTATTTTTTCATTTTTACTTCATTTCTGCTATCTTAATAAACTGATATACCTATCTCAGCATTCCTAGACAGGCTATGAATATTCTAAATTACTAAAACTATACTTAAAATACCTTCTACAGAATACAGTGCAGAGATTCTTGGGAAGAATATCCTGAGGGAAAAAATGTTGCTTAAAGTAGTCCTTTTTTTATCAAGATTAACAAAGTTAAGTATAATTTTAATTAGTGCTTTGAAGTGCAAAGTTCCTTTTTTCTTTTCATTATACTTTTATTTCTTTTATTATACTTTAAGTTTATTGTACTTTAAGTACAGAACACGCATGTTTGTTACATAGGTATACATGTGCAATGGTGGTTTGCTGTACCCATAAACCCATCATCTACGTTTGGTATTGCTCTTAATGCTATCCTTCCCCTTGCCCCCCATCCCCCACCCAACAGGACCCAGTTTGTTATGTTCCCCTCCCTATGTCCATATGTTTTTATTGCTCAACTCTCACTTATGAGTTGGAACATGCAGTGTTTGGTTTCCTGAGATCATCACTGATCCCACAGAAATACAAGCTACCATCAGAGAATACTATAAACACCTCTATGCAAATAAACTAGAAAATCTAGAAGAACTGGATAAATTCCTGGACAAATACACTATCCCAAGTCTAAACCAGGAACAAGTTGAATTCCTGAATAGACCAATAACAAATTCTGAAATTGAGACAGGAAATAATAGCTTACCAACTAAGAAAACCCCAGGACCAGACAGATTTACAGCCAAATTCTATCAGAGGTACAAAGAGGAGCTGGTACCATTCCTTCTGAAATGATTCCAAATAATAGAAAAAGAAGGATTCCTCCCTAACTCATTTTATGAGGCCAGCATCATTGTGATACCAAAACCTGGTGGAGACATGACAATAACAGAAATTTTCAGGCCAATATCCATGATGAACATCAATGCAAAAATCTTCAATAAAATACTGGCAAACCAAATCCAGCAGCACATCAAAAAGCTTATCCACCAGGATCAAGTGGCTTCATCCCTGGGATGCAAGGAGTCAGTATAGAAGAAATACTTTTGAGTAGACCTCTTAAAAGATTTTAATTAACTTAAAATCCAGTAATTAACCAGAAAAAAATATTTGAAAATGATACAACATAAGTTTTAAGCACAAAGCTCCTTAAAAACTTTTAGATTTTCTTCCAAGACTTTCTCTTTTTGTTACTATTGCGTTGATTCTATGTGCCTGATATCAACCCTGTGTGCTTTGATCTGGACAAATTCTTCAAGATGGTTAGCTGGTCACTATTCAGGACAGTAACACAAAGAGGAAGATAAAATAACTGATATTTACTGAGTACCTACTTAACACTTGGGCTTCTACCAAGCACTTTTACAAATATGTTTTATCCACATGGTCATAGAGCACTGAGCTTAAGAAACCTGGATAAGATTAAGTGAAGCCAGAGTACAAAATAGATATCAATAGATATAAGGAGATTTATTATAAGGTATGGGCTCACATGACCTATGGAGGCAGAGAAGAACCATGATCTGCATTCCACAAGCTGGAGATCCACAAAATCCTGTGGTGTAATCTGAAGGCCTGAGAGTTGAAGAGCAG
Organism: Aotus nancymaae; assembly: GCF_030222135.1. Lineage (NCBI taxonomy): Eukaryota > Metazoa > Chordata > Mammalia > Primates > Aotidae > Aotus > Aotus nancymaae. Next base: position 31,964,460 of record NW_026988435.1, read on the forward strand.
AGAGCAGAAGACCAACGGCCCAGTTCAAGCGGTCAGGCAGAGAGTGAATTTAACCTTCCTCCTCCCCTTTGTTCCATTCAGGCCCTCAACCAATTGGATGATGCCAATCGTGGACTCAGTAAGGCAGATGGCTCTGTTTTACTCTGCTTTTACCCAGTCCACCAATTCAAATACTACTCAGATTCAAAAAGACTTTTAGAGATACACCCAGAAATACTGCTTAATCAGCTATCTGGGCATCCTGTGGCCCAGTCAAGTTGACACATTAAATTAACCATCACAATCACTCTAAATTTTTTTTATCTTTTAATTGAGGTATTATTTACATCCAATAAAATGCACGGTTTAGTATACACTTCAATAAATTTTGACAAATGTATATCCCCACATAACTACTACCCAGAACATTTCCATCACTCTAGAGTTTCCTTCCTTCCTTTTTCCAATCTATCTCACTTCATACTGCCTCAGAAGTGGTTGCCTCTGTTTTTATTTCTGTAATGTCTTATAAAGGGAACCACATAGTATGTTCTCTGTGTCTGTTCTTTCACTCAACATAAAATTTCTGAAACACATCCATGTTGTTCCACACATAGGCAGCTTGTTCCTTTTATCATTGAGTGGTACCCTTTGTATGATCATACCACACATTGTTTAATTATTCACCAGTTGACTGATACTTGGATTTTTTTTCTCTTTGGCGTTATCATGAACAAAATTGTAATGAGCATTCTGGTATAAATTTTTTATGAGTATATGTTTTCATGGCTCTCATATAAATACATAGGAAAAAAGGTCATATTGTAAATATATGTTTAATGTTATAAGAAACTGCCAAACTATTGCCCCAAGTGTTTGTACCATTTTATTCTCCAGCCAGCATATATGAGTTCCAGTTCCCTCAGGACTCTGCCAATAGAACTGTTAGTCCTTTTAATTTCAGGCTTTCTAATGGGTAAGTGCTATATTATTGTAGTCGTCAGGAAAATACATTTCCTCAAACACTAATGATATTGACATCCTTTCCATGAATTTATTGGCCATTCATATATTTCTCTTGTGAAGTGTCTTTCAGTTTTTTGCCTATTTTAAATTAGGTTTGTCTTTCCTTATTGAGTTTTGAAGTTTTAAATATATTCTTAATACAAGTTATTTGTCAGATATATGTATTTTTAATATTTTTATCAATCTCTGTCTTATCCTCATTTTCTTAACAATGTCTTTGATAAATAGAATTTTAATTTTTATAAAATTCAATTTATAACTTTTTTCTTTTATGCTCTTTCTGCATCCTATTTAAGAAATTTTTATCTGTGCCATGTTTATGAAGATGCACTCTAATGTTTTCTCCCAGAAGCTCTTTAAGTTTAGCTTTTTTTTTTTTTTTTTTTTTTTTTTTTTTTTTTTATTGCATTTTAGGTTTTGGGGTACATGTGAAAAACATGCAAGGTTGTTGCTTAGGTGCATACGTGGCAGTGTGATTTGCTGCCTTCCTCCCCTTCACCCATATCTGGCATTTCTCCCCATGCTATCCCTCCCCAATTCCCCACCCCCCCCGCTGTCCCCCCCCACTCCCCCACAACAGACCCCCATGTATAGTGCTCCCCTCCCTGTGTCCATGTGTTCTCCTTGTTCAACACCCGCCTATGAGTGAGAACATGTGGTGTTTGATTTTGTGTTCTTGTGTCAGTTTGCTGAGAATGATGGTTTCCAGGTTCATCCATGTCCCTACAAAGGACGCGAACTCCTCGTTTTTAATGGCTGCATAATATTCCATGGTGTATATGTGCCACATTTTTCCTGTCCAGTCTATCATCGATGGGCATTTGGGTTGGTTCCAGGTCTTTGCTATTGTAAACTGTGCTGCAATGAACATTCGTGTGCATGTGTCCTTATAGTAGAACGATTTATAATCCTTTGGATATATGCCCAGTAATGGGATTGCTGGGTCAAATGGAATTTCTATTTCTAGGTCCTTGAGGAATCGCCACACTGTTTTCCACAATGGTTGAACTAATTTACACTCCCACCAACAGTGTAAAAGTGTTCCTATTTCTCCACATCCTCTCCAGCATCTGTTGTCTCCAGATTTTTTAATGATTGCCATTCTAACTGGTGTGAGATGGTATCTCAATGTAGTTTTGATTTGCATTTCTCTAATGGCCAGTGATGATGAGCATTTTTTCATATGCTTGTTGGCCTCATGTATGTCTTCTTTTGTAAAGTATCTGTTCATGTCCTTCGCCCACTTTTGAATGGGCTTGTTTGTTTTTTTCTTGTAAATCTTTTTTAGCTCGTTGTAAATTCTGGATATCAGCCCTTTGTCAGATGGGTAGGCTGCAAAAATTTTTTCCCATTCTGTTGGTTGCCGATTCACTCTATTGACTGTTTCTTTTGCTGTGCAGAAGCTGTGGAGTTTGATTAGGTCCCATTTGTCTATTTTGGCTTTTGTTGCCAAAGCTTTTACTTTTTTTTTTTTTTTTGGAAATGGAGTCTCACTCTGTCACCCAGGCTGAAGTGCAATGGTGCAATCTCGGCTCACTGCAACCTCCACCTCCTGGGTTTAAGCAATTCCCCTGTCTTAGCCTCCCAAGTAGCTGGGATTGCAGGCACCTGCCACCACGCCTGGCTAATTTTCTTATTTTTAATAGAGATGGGATTTCACCATTTTAGCCAGGCTGGTCTCAAACTCCTGACCTCAAGTGAGCTGCCCTCCTCAGCCATTCAAAGTGCTGGGATTACAGGTGTGAGCCACCGTGCCCAGTCCTAGCTTTTACTTTTTGGTCTATGATTCCTCTCAAATTAATTTCTGTGAACCATTACCTTAAAATGCTGAGATTTAATGTCCAGAATCTCACTTGTTCACCTTTGAAAATTAAGAAACCCTGGCACAGTGTTGACTAGAGCTACTTCCCTTAATAGAAAGTAAAGCCCACATATATCTATAATGAAAATCAGAGACAAGCATAACCATAGTCACTTGACAGTTTAAACATCCAAGGCCAGGATCTTCTCAATTCAGGCCCCACTCACTTACTCCATAACAAACTTCTCTTCCTCAGCATCTACTGCTTGTGCTGGGACCTTGGTCCTCCCATCACTCACTTCATTCTTTTCCCCACAGTTCCCATTCTTTTCTCTCTGAGATAAAGAAACTTCAAAATATACCTTGTCTCATGAAGAGGACAAAATTGTAAAATTGCCTTCAGGAAGATGTGTTTTGATATGTTTTATTTATCCATAAGAAACTGATAGATTTGCAATAAGCGTTGATATTCTGGGAAATAAAAAACCCTTGTTTCACCCCCTGACAACTTCTTATTTCCAAAACACAGAACCCATCCTCAACTCTTTCATTTTCTTCAACCACATATCTAGGGCTGCCAGATAAAATTCAGGTTTCCCAGCTACATTAGAATTTCAGTTAAGCAATGAATAATTTTTCATATCTATCCTAAATATTGCCCTCATATTTTTTAAAAAGTGATTTATCTGAAATTCAAATGTAACTGTACATTCTGTAGTTTTATGTGATAAATCTAGTTCCCCTACCCACATCCAATTCTTCATTAAACCCTCTAAATCCTACTTCCTCAATATTACCCAAGTCAGTCCATTTATTTCTATCTCTAGTACCCTTGCTTTTGAAGATGACACCATGTTTATATCCTGATTGCTTTGATGATCTTTTAATTGGCTCCCAAACTCCAATCAAAACAACTTTTACTCTCTATTAAAGCTAAAACAGTTTTTTGAAAACAAAGCTGATTGTATCACACCCCTTCAATTGTTTCTATTGCATTTAAGATCAAGTCTAAGCTCCTAAACTCAGCTATCATTGCTGTATCCTACCTCTAAACAATCACTGTCTTGCACTCTGCATATACTCCAGCCAATTTCAAAAATTTTTCAGACTCTGGAAAAAGCTTAACTCTGCCCTTTGATTCTAATATTTACATAGAAAATTTTTTCTATCTAAAGCATTCTTTCAGCCAATAACATAAATCTCATTACCCCTTTCTGCTGAACCTAGATCTTTTTGCTCTCAGATAGACCATTTTCCCTTCCCATGCTCTGCTCTGATTCAGTTCTCCATAATAAGGCTGTAATCACCTCCTATTCACCCTTCTGGAGAAGGAAGGATTTCCACCCTCAGGTGATGGGGATCGTTGAACATCCAACCCTGACACAGGACAGATGATATTGACAGTTGCATATACTCACAGACCAGTGGAAACAGACAAAACACACAGGGCCACGGGGGGTTGCATTGAGGAACCGAGTGAACAATCAGGAGGTGTGGGAGGCAGGCCTTGTAGTTTAAAGAGGTAGGTGCCCCCTGGGTCCCATGGGAGGATCAGATTGGCTCATTTAAATTATCACATGGGCTAGCAGAGAACTGAAATCTTCCACTCAGGGATAAGCAGGAACTGTCCCTGGTTTCCTTGACACAAAGGGTTGTTTGACCAGGGGACCTTCTCCATGGAGCAGAGTGGACCTTCTCCATGGGAGCAGGTATTTGTGAACTTGTGGTTAAGCCATTTAAGGCCTTCTCAGTTTTACCAGATGTTACCAGCCCTTAATATTGGGACTTAATTTTAGGCATGACACACAACTAATAAATTTGTAAGTATGTGCAACGGTTCATGCTTGCTTCCAGAAAGGCACCTAAAAAAATAGATTTATCTCTCCCCAAATTCAGATGTGGAATTCAATGTAACGTCAGAAAAATTGTCCAAGAGTTGAAAATGGGAAAAAGATGTTCCTTCAGTGGAGTTATGGACTCCAGAGGTTATCAGATTCTATTGAATGATATATTTTTTATTGTATTTGTAACAATTAGGCTATTTGTGAACTTGGTAGGGGTAGAAGTCGAGTTGTAGAAAATGGATGTAATAGATGTAATGGAAGTGATTTTTGTTCGTATCAATGAAAATAAATTCTGTTGGTAGAAATGTTTATTTCCACCCTGTAGATACCCTAAACATATGTCATTACATTATATTTTATTGCCTTATAAACTATTAACCAATTTTAGATTATACAGTAGCAAATTTATTTCAGCATTCTTGTGTGTGTTTATATACATGTGCATATGCATTTAAGATATATAATTGTATATTCTTCAAATTCTTCTTTGAACAGGTTTGAACTTATTATTATTTCTCTCATTAAGGAGTTTAATAACACCTTTAATGCATGTCTATATTTTCATGAGAGTCATGATTTTACCTTTCTGGAAGTAATACTTCAGCAACCATGCTTTAAATAAACCATAATTTAAAATATCTATCTTAGAAAAAGAAAATAAAAGTATACTTAAATGTAAATGTTGTCTATTTTTTAATAACGTTTTTAATAATTTGTAAATTCAAAATAATAAATATTTAAGAGAGCTAGGTAAACATATCATAATACAAATAGAATGGAACAGGACTGACCCATGTTAAGGCAGTGTGGCAATTTTTACTTATTCAAAATTGTGCATATTTGTTAGTCCGATTTAACACTAAGAGCATTAGCTCAGATCCAATTCTTTGCTCAGTGATGTTGAAAGTGATACCCTTGAGGCACGCAAAGGGCCCCAGTTTTGCTTCCCTTCATATTCAAAGTTTGACCTGCTCACTCTGGTGACTAAAGTTTCTGTGAAAAGAGCTTAATTCCCAAGTTCTCTTCATCCTGTAAGTAGCTTACATCATGACAAAAAATTTCAAGCATCAATTTAACTGACAAAGCGTAAAAGAAGGGAAGCAGTGAGTTTTCTTGTACAAAGAGTTGCTAGTTCACAATTCTGAATCTCTAGGAGATTATTAAGGAATCTGACAGTAGGCAAAAATGGAGATTTTCTTGTCAAAAGTGAACACCATCAATTTCTGAATATAGTTGATATGTGACTTGGCTTCTATCACTTTGTACACTTATGTACATGAACTGGTGAGAAGCAGTGTCTGTAGGCAGCAGGTGGGTGAAGTTCCTCTAAGAGAAGCAAGCCATTATCCCCCTCCAGCATGAATAGAAGAAAGAAGACCCTGGAAATATACTCATTTCACAGTCTCTTGGCCTGTTCCCATCGTGATTGGGGCCCAGAGAGTTGTATTTTTCCACCTTAGGGCACGGGGTAGTTCTCTACAGAGCCCAGCAAGGTCACATGGTTCAGAAAAGGAATGCAACCTGGGGGAACGGCCAGCAAGGGCAGGGTAGAGCTCTCCAACAGGTGGCTCCCTGGATCTCATTTAGCCTCCCACCCTACTCCCCACCCATTTGAGCAAAACAGTATTCCCTGGCTTCTGGTACACCATCTCAGTCATTTTTACCAAGTTTAACTGGCTTGGCTAAAATGAGAAAAGTGTAATGCATTAAAAAGAAGAAGAAGCAACAGCTTTAGTATGCACAGTAAAAGTTCCTGCCCTGTTCCCTGCAAAATCAATGAAAAGAAAATATCACTGAAATTCACCACACATTCAGCCTCCTCCATGAAACTCCCTCCAACCCAATAGTCAACAATTGTCCTCTCAAACCTGGATATCTAAAACACTTATTTTCTCCCCTGCCCTCTTTCTGCTGTGTGAATATCCCATTCCTGTTGTGATTCACAAGTTTCTCTATAGATGTTTCCCAACTAGACAGCAAAGTACAAAAAAAAATCCTGATGAATCATTGGTTGTGCCTCTTATATCCCCAGTTCCTAGTATGGCCTTGATCAGCCTCTATACATAAGCAAATAAGGGTTTGATAATGATGAATTTACTCACACCCCCATCCCCAGTGTGAATAATAGCCTTTGCTCTGGTACCTGGGAATCTTATTTTTTTAACTTCAGAAAAAAGATAAAGAGTAAATATCTTGTCCCTTAATATCAAAACTAAAGTCCTTTTTGTCAAGTCGTTTCACTGTGCACTGGTTACTACCTTGTCTGAATCTGGTGAGACAGAACATACTTCTTCATACACGAGTTACATGGAGTGGATTTATTATTAGGTTGGTGCAAAAAGTAATGGCTTTTTTACACCTAGGCAGCAAGGAACAAAAGCAGCCCAGGATTCATTACGAGCAAGTCCCCTAAGACTCAAGAAAGGTGCCCAGGGCAGAGGGAGTCTGGACTGAGCATGCTGCAATTACACCACAACTGAGGGTCCTAAACAGCAGCCCACCCTGGGTTATATACCTTAAGGGCAATGTCAGTCACTGCACTAAAGCTTTGAAGGATATACTGCTTCCAGGGAAAGAGGAACAAAGCCTGTTCTCCTGAGCCATTTCTCCCTAATTCAAGATGTGATATTCCCTGGGAGAGACAAGGACAAGGCCTAGATTGGTCCAGGCAGCTGCTCTCTATCTCAGGGTCTTGTATTCCCAGCACGTTCTGTAGTTATTCTTGAGAACTACAAGAAAGAAAGGGGTAAAAACTAAGTTGGTTTAAAGCCACCTAGAGAACTGCCCAGTACTTTTGTTATTTCAGGCAAATTAAAAAAGAAAATTGAATCCAGTGATCTTAGTGAATTCTGGAATCAATATGAAGCTTGCAATGGCTGATACATTTTAAAAAGGGGGAAAAGGTTTAAAACGCCCTAACAGTCATTATTGACAATGTAGATACAATCGCTCACTATGTTCCTAAAGACTAGAGAAAGTATTTACAACATGCAAACTGTATTGGTCTTATTTTTATGCTTTTCTTATTATATTATAACCAGCAGAGTGTGATCCAAATTAACTGAAAAGAAGCCACAAACACTGAAGTGGTTTTTTCACCGGTTGGGATTACTTTATTGCTGAGTGTAATGGAAACTGGAATAGCAAAGGACTGAGCTATTCAGTTTTCTGTTTGGGGACCACTCAGTTCACGCAGTTTAAACTGAAGCTGACACTTTAAATGAATTTATTAGTCTCACTTTGTTCCAGGACCAGACGGTAGTCCAGCTCACACCCATAGACACCTCTGGTCTAAATCATTTAATCCAGAAGGGACATATTAATATCATTTCTTTTTCTCTGATGGTAAGCTTTCCAAGGCCAGTTCTTGATTTGATGTCATGTTGTCACTTGGAATTGAAACTTCCATTTAAACCACCTGGGGAATCAAGTATGTTTTACCAGTAACATATTATTCTGAAAATTGCATATCACAGCCTTCAGAGTGAGACTTTTATAAGACAGAGGAGTCACCCTCTAAAGTTCTGCAGAGGGTCTGCCAAGGTTCTCAGTCTTAGACCTAAACATTTAAAGTAAGAATGAAGCCCTCCCAGAGGACTAAGAAAATCAAGTTAAGAGTACACAGTAGAGAATAAATTAGAAAAGATTGAGAGGAAATACTGTAATCAGTAGCTTTTTTCATCCAAAATATTTTATTTCATTGACTCCAAGATACACAATTAATTGTATCTTATAAACAGTAGTAGCCAGGCTGCTGTCACAATGTCATTGCTATTGTCTACATGTAGATAAATTTGGTTATTTTCCCTGCTGGTATAAAAAATCAGCTAGCAAACCACTTAAGAACTATTTGAGAAAGAAATATGGATCCTGGCTGTTATCTGAAAACCTTTTCTTTTATACTAGTTGATAATATCAAGACAGTGCAACAATTAAAGTTTACAGAATGGATGTCATTGGAAGAGAATTTCACAGACAATAGAGGAACATTCTCAAGAAATGTGGTACTATCAATGCTCTTGATGACAGATAGAGTTATTATTGGAAAAACAGTATCAATGAGACTGAGTGAAAAGGTATTTCTGAAAAGTTGCTATCTGAATGTGAAAGCATTTTTAGAACACTTTTAACAATTTATTTTATTTTTACATAGCTAAATAATTATATAAGATGAAAATATATCTCTAAATATGAAAGAGATATTTTAGTGATTACAAAATAAAAATTCTAAGTGAAAAGAGAGCATTATTACATGATTCAATTGGGAGTGTTTGTTAATAGTACATAAAATAATGGAGCTTCTTCCAATAGTTGGTGTCTTAATTTAACAACATACAATGGCTGTAGATTATTGAGCCAAATGGCAAGACCCAAGATGAAAACCCTTTCGAGAATTCTTTTCTCTTTTTATCCAAAGCATGCAGCCCTTGTGAAAAGTCTTCCCTGCCCTCTGGTCACCCCTGAATGAGAAAGTTTCAGGTTATTAAGGGGATCACAAAAGAATACAGACCTTGAAATAGGGCTATGGCATCAAAATGAACGTCTGAATAAAGTCATTTCCTGAACACATCATTTCAAGTTTTGCATAAATCATAGTGCTCAAGAATGTGTCATCATTTTAATTCTATTAAATAATTTCAGGAAACACTTCTATCTTTATACCATGATTAGAAGTCTTGTTAAGAAAGGTGTGTTTAGTACCATAGCCGTATTTTGCCCAGATTGTGCAGCATCGCATGGTCCTATGAATGATTTCTCTTTGTTATCATTAATTTATCATAAACAGCTGCCATTTTATGCCAAGAACAGAAAGCAGAGCATCTTCACCCATACAGCTTAGTATTTACATTAACAGAGCTTTGTTCTTTCACTATCTCCATTAATATAACTTTACTATTTCAGGAGTATAAAAGTTGCTAATCACTTTATTTTTCATGCTAGAATCATTTTGAACGGCCCTTCAAATTTTCAATAAAAAGAATCAAAAGAAAATGTACAGAAGTCTCTGAAACATATATGCCAAAATCATCGTAGTGCACACAAGTCCTACACAAGTATATCACAGTCCTTACCCAGTCCTAACCTGTACTGACGAACTCACCTTAAACCAGACTTCAAAGTCTCATAAATATTCCAATTTTACCTTTTCCAATCTAAGATACTATTAAAATTCTCTCAAAATGGTGCTTTTCTTACCCCAGTAAGAATAAACTCAATTTTGAATTACCAACAGTTAATTTTGGTGATATTTTGGTGGAGCTGCCATTCGACACCAAAGCTTATTTTGTATGAATTATCAACAAATTAAAGAGTCAGGAACTTGAATTTAAGTTGTAAAGATTTTGTTTACAAAAGCAAATCAGTAATAACAGAATCAGTACTTACTAGTACATTGAAGACAGTTACAGTTCGGCTCATAGGTTCTGGGTGTGATTGAGGGAGATAATTAAAATAATTCATTATCTCTAAAGCCAGTTGAAGAATTTCTATCTATAATATCTTAGATCAAAGTCTTTCTAAAAAATATCTCAAAAATGTCAGGAAAGCAAACCCTTTTAATTTAGGGGAAGAGCATATAAGAAATTAAACAGGGTCACATCTCATTAAAATGAAAACACCACTCCAGAGAGTAAAGTTCCTCACACTCTCAGGATTTCAAAAGGGCCTGGTGGAATGGTAATCAGTTGGCCTGGGGGAGCAGGGTACTGTGGACTAAGTCTTGGACTTGGGCAGAGTAGGAAAGCAAACTGGAGACAATCCTACATAAAGCTGGAGCTAAGAGAGAGCTCCACTATAAGGCAGGGAGTGAAATGGATAAAAAGGGGCACAACAGAGATAGGAAGCAAAGAAAATCATCTGTCTCTGCAAAACAAGAGAACGAAGTCATCTACTATGACGCAAATGTTTACTATGTACCAAAGAAAAAGCCAACACTGAGAAGTTTAGTTAAAAGTGGATACTAGCTGATAGCAGCCATGAGTACTTGGCAGAAACAAAGACAATTCTTTTTCAGATAAAAGTGTCTTCCACCCAAGCCTCACAGGACTTAGAGGTGATTGCCACTATATGCTCACAACTTTTTTAAAAAATCAGAAGTAATCCAATAAGTATATCACCTTCAGTGAAAATCAGCTAAAACACCAAACCAGACCCATAAAGGCTTCAGATATTGGAATTATCAGATAAAGAACATAGAGTACCTATGTTAACATGTGTAAGGAAATCAGAGAAAGATCAAAGCAATCCTATGAAAAATGACAAGGCAGACTTTTTAAAATAAAGAATTTCTAGAAATAAAATTGTAATAAGTAAAATGGGAAACTCAATGGAAACATAAAGTTAGCAGGTTAGACAAACCTGTAGAGGGAATTAGTGAGCTGGATGATAGATCTAAAAAGTGTGTATGGACAATAAGAGAGAAAGGTTCAGACACGTGGAGGAAAGAGTAAGAAAGCCCAATATTTGCCTATTCTGAGTTCTAGAGGCAAATTCTAGGGAGAGTAAGGAAGGGGAAACATAAAAATAGATAATGGTTGAAAATTTTACCAAATTATTAAAAGATATAAATCCTCAGATAAATGAAGTCCAATAAATCTTGAATAAAACAAATTATGATATAACCGTATTGAAAGGAAAGAAGAAATCATAAGGTACAATATCAGATAGTTCAATCCTCAGCCTCAATAATATCCAGAGTATATATGCCCTTAAATTCATGAATTATAAGATGGCAGGATGCATGTATTATTTACAATGCTAGTGATGCACAACTATTTGGCAAAACAACTGAACAATGCCTTTAAAACGTTGCCCCTCAGAAAGATTTGCGAGCAGGAAAGTGGTGGGATAGAGAAATGGTGCATTTGCAATAAGCATCTTTGTGATGTTTGAATTTCTAAACTATGAGCCTACACTAAAAATTAACTTAAAAAATAAACTTAAATTAGTGGAGCTAAACATTATGAATATGTTTGTGAATAAAAAGTGGACTAAAAATTTCTATCACAGTTTTCAAAGAAAAAGTCTTACACTACCATAAAAAGATTACAAATGAATCCACATCAGTCTATTCAGGCTGCTACAACAATATCTTAAACTGGTGTTAAAGCAAAATGAGAACAACAGAATAACTTGGGTTATTTCTTGCAAATACCTCTGATAATCATAAATAAAGCTTAAGTTGTCTTTCAAAAATAGTATAAGATGATTTCTTGCTACCAATACTCTGCCATCATGAAACCCCCATGGTAATAACCAATCACTGCAAAGGCTAAACAACTACCTCATTTGCATTTCATAAGCCATCCTATAACGCCATCACTTTCATCTAAAGATTCCTGGTTTGCAAACTGTTCTTTTATATCCACAATAAATTTTTAAAACTTTCAATTGTATCTGATTTTAATTTTGACGCTGAATAGATTATAAATAACAGAAATCCATTGTTCATAGTTTTTAACACTGGACAGTTCAAGACGCAGTCTCTGGTAGAGTCTGTGTCTGGTGAGAACCCACTTTCTGGTTCATAGGATTGTGTTTTCTCACTGTGTTCTCACATGAGGGTAGCTATGAACTCCCTTGGGCCTATTTTATAAGGACATTAATCCCACCTAGGAGGGCTCTGCCCTATGACCTAATCACCTCCCAAAAGGTTCCACCTTCTAATACCTTGGGGTTAGAATTTCAACCTATGAAATGTGAGAGGATGCAAGCATTTAGACCATAGCAGCATCTGTATACTTTGTGTAAAAATAAAATATTTATGGTTACAAAAAAACTAAATTCAAGAAAACCCAATGGTAGATAGTTTAGCCATAAAAGATAAATTAGCAATCTTAAAATTGCAAGCCATCCTATTTCATAGCAACACATGGTAAATGGAGTAGCCATATCAGACAAGGAAATGAACAAAAAAATACTTCAAACCCAGGCTTTATGATTCCACAACTCTTGCTCTAAAGTACTCATGCCAATTTATACCAAGCCTAATGTTTCCTTTAGAAGATTCATTCACCCAAAGTGGGTTGTGGGTTGTATTCAATTGATTTTTTATTATCTTACCCCAATCCTTATAATAGTTGTGATATATTTATATGGTAAATTATAAATGTAATAGATTAATTCATTGGTTTTTAATCCAATAGATTAGTTGATTGATCTACTCCTGGTGGTACAGAAAGTATATGAAATTCCTGTTACAAATTGCTGAGACGCTCAGTAGTAGTAGGCAACCTAGGACACTAATTTACTACATGTGTAAGCCAGCTTTTCCTCCTGGCATAGGTTATTTGTCCTTTCTTTCCACAAGTTTCCAATTGTGGTTTCTAATGGGTGTGTCCAGCCCATTTCTTAATAATTAACTGTTATCCCACTAAATGGCATTTTCAACTATCTACAAATGCCAATGGGTTCGGATTTTTTTAATTTAAGAAGTTGATCTACAGTCTATCATCTCTTTACTTACTATATAATGAAGATTCCAGAAATTCAAAATGCAAACTGTTCAGAAACTCTTCTAAGCCCAAACAGATAAATAAATGATCAAGTTTTATTGACCATCATAGTCCCTTAGAGGTGACTCATTTGCTTGCAGAGATTATAATAGTGTACTCTGGTATTCTCCACATGCAGAATATATGCAGAGAGCATTCTGGTCAAAAGACAAGGAGAAGTGTGATGTTGCAAGACAACTTGCATGCCAACCCCAGCTGTGGCTGGCAAAAAGATCAGTTATTAAATGCAGGGTGTTCTCTCTTCCTCCCCAGTGAGCATCTGAGACTAATATAAGCTCTTGAATAGCTAAACGTTCATAGATTTCGAAAGACAACCTCTTAGATCTTTTAAAGGTAGACATAAATTATGAGGCAAATAAAATTCACACATAGTAAAAAGAGACTCTCCACATTCTTGAAGTAATATTTAGGCAAACTGGAAAAAAAAGTGTCCTAAGAAAGCTGATTTTGGGCACCAAAAAGGCCTATTAAGCTTCGTGCTCTACCCGTTACTTCATTTAGTGGAAACTAGCACCCTCACACTACAGGCTTTGCCCAGGAGAACTTTAGGCAGTTCCTTACACGTCGATGCTTTATTCTGTAACAGCTACACATATTTTCTGTGACCCAACACCCTGATTGATCTAGGACAGCTAAGGGCTGAAAATCTCAAAGTTTGTCATCCCACTCAGTAGGCGACCAGAAATTAAACAGAAATTCTGCCTACTTTAGATTTTTTGCTAGCAAACTGGAAGCCATTATAAGTACTACCATCTTTATGGCAACCACAAAATGCTGGAAGTTTTCCCATAGTACCTCATCTCATCCTCTGAGATAACTGATTTATTTATTTTACAAATAAGAAGATAGAGGATTGGGAAAATTAAAGAACTTGCCTGAGGTCACAGAAGGATGTTCAGATCTAATGTCCACATTCTCCCTTTAACTTTACCAAGGTATTTCTCAGAGATTTACAAAGAAGGACTCATCATAGAAGTTTGCCTAATCTGAAAAGTCCATCAAGGTGAAAATTCAATGTCATTATTGAGTAGGCCAGATACTAAAACGACCACATTTAGTATTCAATATTAAAGTCTTAAAGTCTATTTAAAAATCATCTGCTTAAAGACCTAAAGGCCCAGTGTATTATCCCCTAATAATGTATGTTTCTACTTTAAAAAATGCAATGCCTCCATAAATACAAAAGAAACTCCTTTCAGAAGAATCTAACCAGTATTCAATTTATATTGGAGTAAATCTATACTGGTGAGAAAAGTGTCTCATGCCTCATCTGAATTGAATAGTTAGTACTTTTGACCATAATTAGAGGAGTTAAAAATTATAGTATAAATTATACTGCATAATTTTCTTAAAAGATTTCAAAAAACATAATCAATGACCACATTATCCTGATTAGGATATCATTTTTCAGGCATAAAAAGCCACCTAATGTATATTCCTATAATTAGAATAATTTACTTAAACCACCAAAGCCTGATCTTTTGGAAACCATAACCACAGTAACCACCTCTGGTCAATTTCTGCAAATAAAGACCAATATGATCATTCCAAAAAAACAGAAGCCAAAACGTCTCTATGGCATTCATCATTTGGCTGTCACTGTAGAGTTACTTCTCCCACAAGCCTGTGTCTTTTATGTCATATCTCTACATACAGCAATTGCTTTGCACTTAATAGGTGATTTTAAGAACATTTATTAGCCTAGGTAACATGACAAAACCCTGTCTCTACAAAAAAAAAAATAGTGTGTGTGTGTATAGATATATATATGTGTGTGTGTGTGTCTATACACACACACACACATATATATATATATATATATATATCAGCACACCCTGTAGTCCCAGCTACTCAGGAGGCTGAAGTGGGAGGATCACTTAAGCCCACTGCACCACTGTGTTTGCACTACTGCACCACAACCTGGGCAACAGAATAAGACCTGTCTCAAAAAGAAAAAAGAAGAACATTTATTAAATGATTAGAAATCAGAAGTCTAAGCCTTTGTCAATATTTTAATCAGGTTATTTGGCTTTTCTTGCCATTTAATGGTAGGAGTTGCTCACATATTTTCAATATTAACTGCTTATCAGAAAAATGGCTTGCATTTTCTTACTTGTTTTCTTTGCTGTACAGAATCTTTTTTATTTGATACAGACATATTTCTTTATTTTTGTTTTTTTTTTGCTTTTACTTTTAGTGTCATGTTTAAGAAATTGTTGCCAAAACTAATGTTATGAAGATTTTTCACTATTTCCTTCTAGAACTTTTACAGTTTTGAGTTTTAAATTTAATTTTGAGTTAGTCTTTCATATGGTGTAGAATAAGTGCCCAATTTCATTCTTTTGCATGTGAACATCTAGTTTTCCCCAAAATCAGACCATTTGTTGAAGAGACTGTTCTTTCCCCATTGTGTATTCTTGGTATCTTGTCCAAGATCAGTTGATCATATATGCGTGAGTTTATTTCTGCTATCTCTACTGTATTCCATTCATCTTTATATCTCTTTTTATGCCAGCACCATGCTGGTTTAATTACTATAGCTTTATAATATATTTTAAAATCAGGAATGCAATGCCTCCAGTTTTTGTCCTTTCTCAAGATTGGGTAGTCAGAGTCTTTGGCCATTCAGAGTCTTTCATGATTCTATATAAATTTTAGAATTTCTTTTTCAATTTCTGTAAAGATATATCATTATAATTTTGATAGATTGCATTGACTCTATAGATTACTTTGTGGAGTACGGACATTGTAACAATATTAATTCTTTCTAGCCATGAACACAGAATGTCCTTCCACTTATTAGTCTTCTTTAATTTCCTTCATCAATGTTTTGTAGGGTCTCAGTGTGCAAGTTTTTCACTTCTTTAAGTTTATTCATAATTGTTTTATTATTTTTGATGTTATTAGAAATGGGGTTTTCTTCATTTTCTTTTCAGATGGTCCATTGTTAGTGTATAGAAATGTGACTGATTTTTGTATGTTAATTTTGTATACTGTAATTTTGCTGAATTTGTTTAGTAGTTGGAAAAGCTTTTCTGTGTGTGTGTGGAGCCTGCAGGATTTTCTATATAGAAGATTATGTCAGCTACAAAAGATCATTTTGCTTTTCCTTTCCAATTTTGATGCTTTTTATTTCTTTTTCTTACTCAATTGCTCTGGTGTGCACTTTCAGTACTATGTTGAAAACAAGTAGCAAGAGTCAGTATCTTTGTTTTTCCTAATCTTAGAGATGGCAAGAATGTGGAGCAACTATGCAAGATTAATAAGTTTTAGAGATCTGCACAACATTGTATCCATGTTTACAATATCATACTAGGTGCTTAAAAATTTAAGAGGGTAGATCTCATATTGTGTTCTTACAACAATTTTTTAAAAGACAACAACATTTCAAATACCAATATTGTAAATAGAACATATGATATTATTCAATAATTCCATTAATCAAACAATATTTATGAAAGTACTCTTGGACATACCAAGCCATTAAGAATCAGCCTATAGCTTTAAAAACCTTGGGGTCTCATAGAGAATTTCAAACAGGAAGCGACCTCAACCAGCTGGAGACATCAAGAAAGAGTTATTTGGGTAAAATGACATATTATCTGAGTTTGAAATAAAACTCAGATAATATGTCAAGATTTAAGCCAGTTTGAATGAAAACTAGCTTAAATCTTGAAAGGCAAAGATGTGAAACATGGTATAGATTACAGCAATTAGAAATTTAAAGTTAGTTTATATGAGAAGGCATCTGTATTAGTCCATTTTCACACTGCTGATATAGACATACCCGAGACTGGGAACTAAAAGAGGTTTAATTGGACTTACAGTTTCACATGGTTGAGGAGGCCTCAGAATCATGGTGGGAGGTGAAAGGCACTTCTTACATTGTGGCAGCAAGAGAAAATGAGGAAGAAGCAAAAGCAGAAACTCTGATAAATCCATCAGATCTCACGAGATTTATTCACTATCCCAAGAATAGCACAGGAAAGACCAGCCCCCATGATTCAATTACCTCCCCCAAGGTCTCTCCCACAACATGTGGGAATTCTGGGAGATACAGTTCAAATTGAGATTTGGGTGTGGACACAGCCAAACCATATCATTCCACCCCAGCCTTTACAAATCTCATGTCCTCACATTTCAAAATCAGTCATGCCTTCCCAACAGTTCCCCAGTCTGAACTGATTTCAGCATTAACCCAAAAGTCCATAGTTTTAAGTCTCATCTGAGACAAGCCAAGTCGCTTCTGCCTATGAGCCTGCAAAATCAAAAGCAAGCTAGTTACTTCCAAGTTACAATGGGGTACAGGTATTGGGTAAATATAGCCATTCCAAATGGGAGAAATTGGCCAAAACGAAGGGGTTACAGGGTCCATGCAAGTCTGAAATTCAGCAGGGAAGTTGAATTTTAAAGCTCCAAAATGATCTCCATTGACTCCAGGTCTCACATCCAGGTCACCCTGATATAAGAGGTGGAGTCCCATGGTCTTGGGCATCTCTGCTTCTGTGGCTTTGCAGGGTATAGCCTCCCTCACACCTGCTTTCATGGTAGCATTAATTGTCTGCAGCCTTTCCAGGTGCACAGTGCAAGTTGTCGATGGATCTACCATTCTGGGGTTTAAAGGACGGTGGCTCTTTTCTAACAGCTCCTCTAAGCAGTATCCCAGTAGGGACTCTGGGTCGGGGCTCTTACCTCACATTTCCCTTCTGACTAACCTAGCAGAGGTTCTTCATGAGGGCCCTGCCCTTCCACCAAACTTCTGTATAGGCATCCAGTAGTTTCCATACATCTTCTGAAATCTAGGCAGAGTTTCCCAAACCTCAATTCCTGACTTCTGTGCACTTGCAGGCTCAACATCACATGGAAGCTGTCAAGGCTTGGGGCTTCCACCCTCTGAAGCCACAGCCTGACCTCTACATTGGCCCCTTTCAGCCACAGCTGGAGCTGCTGGGACACAAGGCATCAAATCCATAGACTGCATACAGTACAGTGACCCTGGGTCTGGCCCATAAAACACTTTTTCCTCCTGGGCCTCCAGGCCTCTGATGGGAGGGCTGCCATGAAGTTCTTTGACATGGCCTGGAGACATTTTCCCCATGGTCTTGGGGATTAATATTAGGCTCTTTGCTACTTACGTATATTTCTTCAGCCAGCTTGGGCTTGAATTTCTCCCCAGAAAATTGGTTTTTCTTTTCTATTGCATAGTCAGGCTGCAAATTGTCCAATCGTTTATGCTCTGCTTTCCTAATAAAACTGAATGCCTTTAAGAGTACCCAAGTCACCCCTTAAATGCTTTGCTGTTTAGAAATTTCTTCAACCATATACCCTAAATCATCTCTCTCTAATTAAAGTTCCACAAGTCTCTAGGGCAGAGGCAAAATGCTGCCAGTCTCTTTGCTAAAACATAGCAAGAGTCATCTTTGCTCCAGTTCCTAACAAGTTCCTCATCTTTATCTAAGACCATCTCAGCCTAGATTTTATTGTCCATATCTCTATCAGCATTTTGAGCAAAGCCATTCAACAAGTCTCTAGGAGGTTCCAAACTTTCCCACATTTTCCTGTCTTCTTCTGAGCCCTCCAGACGTTCCAACTACTGCCTGTTACCCAGTTCCAAAGTCACTTCCACATTTTCAGGTATCTTTTCAGCAACGTCCCACTCCACTGGTACCAATTTACTGTATTAGTCTGTTTTCATGCTGCTGATAAAAACATACCTGAGACTGGGAACAAGAGATTTTGTTGGACTTACAGTTCCACATGGCTGGAGAGACCTCAGAATCATAGTGGGAAGTGAAAGGCACTTATTACATGGTGGCATCAAAAGAAAATGAGAAAGAAGCAAAAGCAGAAACCCCTGGTGAACCCACCAGATTTCATGAGACTTATTCACTATCACAAGAATAGTACAGGAAAGACCAGCTCCCATGATACAATTACCTCTCCCCAGAGTCTCTCCCACAACATGTGGGAATTCTGGGAGATACAATTCAAGTTGAGATTTGGGTGGGGATATAGCCAAACTACAACAGCATCATAATCTTACTGGAGAAAAAGAAGTAGTATTATACATAGCAAAATTTCTGAGAACTATTGTAAAATGCAAATAGCATAATTTTGACACATTTAGGGGGATGGGTGAATTTAGAAGGGTTAAAATGAAAAGCTAATTTCATTTACCTTCAGATCATTATATGTTTTTATTTAGTAATTTCCTGTGTCTGAAGCGAGACAAGGTTTACTGAGCACTTTATACATGCAAGTACTATACATATACCATTAATCACTACTGTCCAACAATCATCCAGATCAGTATTATTATTATTATCACTACTTAAGGTAAGGCTTAGAGAGGCTATGTAATTTGAACAATCATACAGCTAGCAACTATTCAAGGATTCAAAATCAGAAAGTAAGTTACCACTACACATTTATTAAAATGGATAAAATTCAAAAAATTAACAATACTATTTGCAGACAAAGATGTGGACCAACAGAAACTCAAATGCATTGCTGTTGAGAATAAAAAATGGTACAGCCACTTTGGAAGACAGTTTGAAAATTTTTTACAAAGCTACACATAGTCTTACTATATAACCCAGCAATCAAGCTCCTAGATATTTACTCATAAGTGAAGACTTATGCTCACACAAAATCCTGCACATGAACATGTATAGCAATTTTGTGTATAATCACCATAACTGGAAGTAACCAACATGTCTTTCAATATGCAAACAAATAAGCAAACTGGGCACATCCATACAATGGAGTACTATCCAGTCATAAAAAGGAATGAGTTATTGAGCCATACACAATCATCTCAAATTAATATCCCTAAGTGAAAAAAACCAGTCTGAAAAGATTCTATACTATATATTTTCATTTATGCACTTCATTCAAGTTACTGATGGACCCTGAAAGTATATTATTTGCATAAGTAAGGAGGTCATGCATCATTTTTTTTCTCACTTGGCATACAAAATTCTTCAAAGTCATCACCTTGTTCATCATTATTACTGAACATACTCACAGACCAGAGGTTGTGCCAGGCATGCAACAGCTATGTCTGTAGTCACTATGCTCCAAGCATTGGCAACAGCATATATATGCCATTCTTCATGCTAACTTTCTTTTGAAAACCTTCCACACCTAAGTGTCTGTTCACTGCTGTTAGCCTGTTGCTCAAGGAAGTGTTTTTTATATTTAATCTTCATTGATCTGGTTACATTGGCTGAATTAATGCAGTCATATCTGGGAAAAAGTACATGGTATAGATATTATTTTTTATGGGAATTTCAGCCAGAGGATCAGCCAAATCGTTGTGAAGGAATAATAAATTCTTGCCATCCAATCATTATCCAATCCAGCTTCCCTGCAGTCAGAGGAGGTGCTGGCACAAAATGTTTGTGAAACTAATCAGAAAAGATGTCATTGGTGATCCGTGACTTCTTGTTAGCATAATAATAGACTGGTAAGAAATTCATTCCTTGAAAACAGAGAGGATGCAAGCTTTTGTCTAAGCAAAGTTTACACTTAAGTGTACTTGCTGCATTAGCACATCTCAGCACAGTTACTCTGTCCTCGGCATCCTTAATTCCTGGAGGGGCTGTCTCATCAGCTGTAGCAAGTGTGTTTTTGGAGCAATAACGCTCAAGCATTCATGTTTTATAAGCATTATAGACTTGTTCCATGCCAAATTTTTATCAGTGATGACTTTGGCAAACTCATCAATTAATAAATTTCCCTGCTGCTTCATGATTGGCATATGCTTTATGAACACAAATCTTTAAAAACTTAATCCTCTTTTCTTAAATTTCTGCAACCAGCTTGTTACATATATTTTCAGTTCCCTACAAATTTCAGTTCACCATGATAGAGCTTTGCTTGTTTCATGATCGGTATACCATTAACTGGTGTCTGCTCTCCGCAATGCTAATGGATCACTCTTTCAATACATAATCAGGATATTCATGTTTAGCTTTTTTCAGTGTTTTTCTATTTTTCATTGATGTTTCTTCATTACCATCAGCACAGAACTTCAACGGTTCATCTTTCTGTTTCTTCAGGTTGTATATGGTAGTTATTTCAATACCATTTTCTTCTGTGAGCTGTTTCACTTACACTGCTGTCCAGTTTCTCCAACAGCTTGACTTTCTGTGCTACAGAAAAACATTAACGCTTCCTCTTTTTCTTACACTTTCTGATGATTCCATGTTCACAAACTGTTTCATGTATAAAATTATTCAAAATATTATATCAGCCAGGTGTAGTATCACACACCTATAATCCCAGCTACTTAGGAGGCTGATACAGGAGAATTGTTTGAACCCGGGAGGCAGAGGTTGCAGTGAGCCATGATTTGTGCCATTGCACTGCAGCCTGGGTGACAAAGCAAGACTTTTTCTTTTGAGAAAATTACAAATGGAACTACAAATGTAATTTTATGTTTTGCTTAATCCAGTAACTATGGCTAGAATCTGTAAAAGATAATTTAAATTCAGTCTTGGCAGATGGAAGATACACTGATTTTAATTCAAGATATATCAAGAAATCACTGTATGTTACTGGGAATTTTAAAAGAAGTACCTAGATGCACAGTGTGCTCCATACTGAAAATGGAAAGATACTCCTGGGAGTTTATAGGTCCCACAGTTTCAGTAATAATAAATAATTAGAATCAAGTGCCACAAATATACACATTATTTTTTTAAAGATATATAATTTAGAAAGAATTTCCTTAGCTTTTTTTTTAATTCAGATCCCACCCATCTATTAAACTTGCCTATTTTGATTCCTACTCTGTCAGTCACTGAAGTTGGGAAATCAATGACCAGAGCATTCTGCTCCGATGAAAGAAATAGATATGCAAAACAAATTCCTTCAACACAGTAAGATATGATAGGCAAAGGGAACAAGAATGCAATGAAAAAATTTGGCAAAAGCACCACAGAAAATTTAATATTTGAGCTACGTCTTGAAGGATAAATAGCACATCGACAGGTGAAAAATAAAGAGAATGACATTTTAGATGGAGGGAATTTCCTGAACAAGCAAGCCCATAGCTTAGTCTTAGAACTGTCAGGCATCTGTTAAGGCAGGAGGTGGGTGAGAACAGAAAAGAGACTACACTGGAAGGTAAGAGAGCACCATTGTAGAAAGTCTTATAAATCATGCTAAATAGTTTCTGCTGTATTTAGTACACAAGGAGTAACTAACAGAAACTTTACATCATTCAGGGAAGTGATCAAATTCTTTTTCTGGTTGTTTTCAGGAAAGACTTGACAAACAGCAGACATTGGAGGCAGAGTAACCAGTTAGGTTTCTGTCATGATGCTATATGGAATTCATCATAAACTAGGCAGTACCAGTTTGGAAATGAAGAAGAAAATCCTGATGGGAAAGACATTTGAGATAAGGAATCAATAGGACATTCACACACCAGGGGTCTTATTAGAAAGAAGAGAAGTTTTTTTTTTTTAGGCTAAGAGAGATCTGATCAGGATTTTAGGCTGGTGGGAAAAGAGTCATAAGAGATGAATTTTAGAAGTTTCTAAAAGAAAGGAGATGAGATGAAGTTTTTTTTAAATATAAAATTGCAAATTCTAGGTAGAAATAAATATAGATCTTTCCTAGAGATAACAAGGAAATATGAGTTCAGATAAGATCATTTGAAGTTAAGGATGGAAGAAACTTAAACAGAAATCGTCATTTTTGCCATTGTGATAGGAGCAACTAAACAAGTATGAACTTAAACAGAGAAGTGAGAGCTGAAAAGTTACACTGAGGAAGGGAAAAGAAAGCAGACTAAGAAATGAGTTTCAGTAAGAGCCTAAAAAAAAGATCATAATCATGTATGAAATGACTGCTAACTCACAGGTGCACAGGAAAGTGTTCACTCAGCAGGCCTGGGTTGCTCAAACTGAACATTTCCAAGAAAATCCCATCTTCAGGATTTGCCCTGGAAGATGAGCTCTAAGCCTTTGAAAATATTTGCCTTATAAGAGTCTTTTGTGTTCCTGAGGCCTTAGACCATGCAGCACTAGTTTGATCACAAAGTTTATGATGATGATATGATCTATGGTGAATGATTTTTTAATGGTTGCATATGAATGACATGTTTTCCTCTGAGGTGCTGGAGTAGGAATAGCTGAGGTCAGTCAGATAGTCATTGTATGTCTTTGTGATAAATCTCCAAAAATAACCCTGGATACCATGATTCAGGTGAGCTTAACTGGTTGGCAACACATCCTTGGAAGTATTAAGCACAACCATGCAATTCCACTGTGAAGGACATCTGCAAGCTCATGCCTGGTTTCTCCTGGATTTTGCCCTATGCACCTTTTCTCTTAGCTTATTTTAATATTTATCCTTTTACTGTAAGAAACCATAGCCATGAGTTAATGAGTTTTCTGAGTCCTGCAAGTACTTCTACTAAATTATTGAGCCTGAGGGTGGTCTTAGGGATCTCTGATTCTATAGATTACCCATTCTGCAACTCCAAGTCAAAAGCAATGAGTAGAAGTTGACTGGAAGTTTTCCTCAATCGCAGAACAGTGAGTGAAAAGAGTTGGGACACTGGGAACAGAGTTATAGAAAAAAATGCCACAGAATCCAACGTAAATTAGCATTAACATGAAGTCAAGATGGAACAGCATGCTGAAAGAAGAGTCCTCCCTGTAGTTACTGATAAGATCAGAAAGAAGAATAGTGGCAGTGAAAGACTGAAGGTAGTGAGGACACGATGTTGGAGCTTAGCACTTCAGAAATGATGGGCAAAGTTGCAAGGGATCCTAGGGTTTAGTCTGCACCATGGAACTAGTACACAGATTGAGAGTGAAGGTAAAAGCAAATATAGTTGAAAGGATTCACAACTATGATGCTAATGTGGTCCAGGGTACGTGCACTTGGAGGTATACAGAAGACAGTGAAATAAATGAATATCAACATTCTTGATGGTCAGGTAGTATTGTACTAGTCCACTTTCATCCTGCTGTTAAAGACATACTTGAGACTGACAATTTATAAAGAAAAAGAAGTTTAATGGACTCATAGTTCCATGTAGCTGGGGAGACCTCACAATCACGACGAAGGCAAAAGGCAGAACTTACATGGAGGCAGACAAGCGAGAGAATGAGAACCAAGCGAAAGGGGTTTCCCCTCATAAAACCATCAGACTTCATGAGACTTATTCGCTGTGGGGGAAACCACCTCCATGATTCAATTATTTCCCACCGAATTCCTCCCACAACAAGTGGGAATAATGGGAGCTACCATTCAACATGAGATTTGGATGGGGTCACAGAGCTGAACCATTTCACTCTGCCCATAGCCCCTCCAGAATCTCAACTCCTCACATTTCAAAACCAATCATGTCTTTCCAACAGTCCCCCAAAGTCTTAACTAATTTTGGAATTAACTCAAAAGTCCATAGTCCAAAGTCTCATCTGAGACAAGGCAAGCCCCTTTTACCTATGAGTTGGTAAAATTAAAAGCAAGTTAGTTACTTCCTAGATACAATGGGAGTACAGACATTGGATAAATATACACATTCCAAATGAAAGAAATTGGCCAAAACAAAGGGGCTACAGATACCATGCAAGTCCAAAATCCAATGGGGCAGATAAATCTTAAAGCTTCAGAATTATGTCCTCTGATTTCCATGTCTCACATCCAGGTCACGCTGATGCAAGAGGTGGGTTCCTACGGTCTTGGGCAGCTCCACCTTTGTGGCTTTGCAGTGCACAGCTTCCCCCAGCTGCTTTCACAGGCTGACATTGAGTGTATGCAACTTTTCCAGGTGCATGGTGCAAGCTGTAGGTGGATCTACCATTCTGGTGCTTGGAGGACTGTGGCCCTCTTTTCACAGCTTCATTAGGCAGTTCCCAAATGGGGACTCTGTGTAGGGGATTCGACACCACATTTCCCTTCTGCACCACCCTAGCAGAGGTTCTCCACGATGGCCCCACCCCTGCAGCAGACTTGAGTATGGACATCTAGGCATTTTCATACATCTTCTGAAATCTAGGCAGAAGCTCCCAAACCTCACTTCTTGACTTCTGTGCACCTCAGGCTCAACACCACATGGAAGCTGACAAGGGTTTCACACTCTGAAGCCACCACCTGAGCTGTACCTTGGCCCCTTTTGGCCATGGCTAGAATGGCTGTGATGCAGGGCACAAAGTCCCTAGGCTGCAAACAGCAGGGGTACCCTGGGCCTGGCCCATAAAACCTTTTTTTCTTCCTAGGCCTCTGGGCTTGTGAAGAGAAGGGCTGTGTCAAAGGTCTCTGGCATGCCCTGGAGCCATTTTCCCCACTGTCTTAGTGATCAATATTTGGCTCCTTGTTACTTATGCAAATTTCTACAACTAGCTTGAATTTCTCCTCAGAAAATGGGTTTTTCTTTTCTATTGCACTGTCAGGCTGCAAATTTTCTGAACTTTAATCCCCTACTTCTCTTTTAAAACTAAATTCTTGTAACACCACCAAGTCACCTCTTAGACGCTTTGCTGCTTAGAAATTTCTTCCACCAGATAACCTAAGCAAAGTTGATCTCTCCACATTCTGCCTGCTTTTATTCTGATCGTGTTGGCATCTGATTAGACTGTGCCCACCAAGATTAAGAGTGGGTCTCCCTTTCCCAGACCACTGACTCAAATGTTAATCTCCTTTGGCAACACCCTCATAGACACACCTGGGATCAATACTTTGCATCCTTCAATGCCATCAAGTCGACACAAAGTATTAACTGTCACAAGTACTTTGTTTTAACAACTTTCCCTTCTGACCTACAACAATATATTTCCCTTTCCTGGTCCATTTCTGTTTGCAAACAAATCTGCTATTACTCCAACATTAAAGAAAGGTTAATTCTTTCTTAATCCTACTATCTCTTCCCACCACTGTGATATTTTCTATTCCCCTTTACAGAAAAACTCTTCAAGCATTCTCCGACCTCATTGTCCACCAGCTTCTCCTCTCCCATTTGTTCTGGAATCCATTCCAATTAGGTCCTTCTCCAGCTACTCCATCAAAACTGCTCTTGTCAAGATCAGAGAGCTTCTTGTTGCTAAAACCAAACCAGTTTTTTTCATTTTACTTGTTTGTTTGCAACATTTAATGCAGTTGGACACTCTCTCCTCCTTAGATAGGTTTTAATTGGCTTCCAGTAACTACACTTCCTACTTCACAGGATCTCCTCAGTCCTGTGCAGTTCCCTCCTCATCTTCCCCTTTCCAGGTTGAAGTATTCCAGGACTTTGACCTATACTCCCTCCCCTAGTGCTTCAGCCTCATCTTTTTAATACCATCTATATGCTTATAACTTCCAAATGTACTTTTATGGCCGTTTCCCCTGAACTCCAGACTCCAAATGCCTACTCAATATCTTTACTTGAATGCCATATCTAAAACCAAACTCCTGATCAGCCCAAACCTTCACTCCTCCATAATAATAAATCTCAGTTAATGGTTACTTCATTCTTCTGGCTGATTAAGCCAAAAACCATGGAGTTATCCTTCACTCAGGTTTTTCTCAAACTAAATGTTTAATCTTCTAACATATTATGCGTCAACTCTGCTTCAAAATGTATTCAGCTGCAACCATTGCTCACTACCTCCAAGGCACCAGCATCACATGCCTGGTTCCTTTCCTCACCCTCATGCTCCATCCCAGCATATTCTACCCAGCAGTGAGAGGGATCCTGGTAAAACACGATCAGGTCATGTCACTTATCCCCAAGCACTACCATCTTACTGGGAGCAAACATCCAAATCTGCCAGTGGCTTTCAAGGACCTGCATTTATTGAACCAGTAGCATTCTCACTGCACTTCCCCTCACCCGCTGTTCCCCAGCCTAACTGACCTCTTTGGTGCGCCCTGGCTTTCTACACCAGCTGATTCCTCTTCTTAGAACATTAGTCTCCCAGATAACCATGTTTCTCTCCTTCAGCTTATTAGGGTTTTTGCTCAAATGTCATCTTCCAATTGAGATTTCTTTTTCTACTAACATTTTTTACTATTTGCAATTTTACAATTGCACTTCCCCCGACTTCACCACCTAGTGATCCCTACCTCCTCCCTTGGTTTTAGTTTTTTTCTCCCTAGCAGTAGTCACCTTCTGACCTCTCTCTCTCTCTCTCTCTCTCTCTCTCTCTCTCTCTCTCTCTTTTTTTCTGTGTGTGTGTGTGTCTGTCTGTCTGTCTGTCTGTCTCTGTAATTTATTCATTTAGCATTGCTCTTTCTTTCTAGTATGTAAGCCCCAAGGGGCAAGGAGATTTTCTATTCACTGCTATTTTTCTAGCTCCAAGAACTGAGGCTAGCACAGGCTACGAAGTACTCAACAGAGACTGTATGTGTTGAATGAATGAATGTCTGAAAAGCAATGGAAAGTGTTACATAACTGATCATTTTGTAATCAGTAGACTCACCACTAAACCCAGCCCTTGGACACATCCTGTTATAATCACGTCTGGAAGCAACAAGTGTGAGGACCAAGAAACAGCTGCCCAATAGAGCACTGTCCTTCTTGTAGTGAATTATGCAATGCTTCTACCATTTAATTCATTGTACATTGTCATCAGATAACGGCTTGTGCAAGCCCAATTTCCTCAGTGGAAAGAATTCCAGCTTCCTAAACAAGGAAAACTTTAAATTATATATTCCTTTAACTATGAAGGAAAAAAAGGACTATCTCTGCGTCTTTTTCTTCTTGGAAAACTGGACTTCATAGATTGTCTTTGGTAACTTAAATATACGGACTGTGCTTTTTAAATTACTGTATTCATTTTTACATGTTTTATGGAGCACCTACAATGTCTTCATTTATTATTCAATTATTAAGTATCTTATATATGCCAAGGGATGTGCCAGATTACTCAATAAAACTCACATTTTACTTGATTTCAATGTTCATTACAATAAAAATTATATAAAATAAACAAATAAATATCTGGGACTTTAGAATTGTTATATTCTACATTTTGTACATATTAATTCTAAAAGTGAATAATGATTCACTGCATGCCATTCTAAGACTTTGCCTCCAGAAATCCACTAGGACATCTCTGATGCTCCCATGCTGTTTTCACTATGAATGCACAATTGTAACTACAGCCTTAAAAGTGCATAGAAATCAGGAGAGAAGTTCTAGGTCACAGTATGAAAAATCTGTGGCACATTAGAAGGCAAGATCCCTGAGCCAAAAGAGGGTGAAAGGAATCTTGCATGTGTAGTGGAAATGATAGATAACAGTTTTAGCCTTGGGACCAACCTCAGGGGAGGAATGATTAGAGCCCATATCACTAACCCTCCAGCCATCATATTCAGTTAGCCACCACTGAATGGCATGAATTTCATGCAGTGCATCTGAGCAGTCAACAAGAGGAGTAGCCTGCTAGACACCCAGTGCTTCTCCTAGACCCCTTTGTATTCCTTTTACCATTTCTGTACTTTACTGCCTATTTTCTCCCAATGGTCAGCACCTGACACTGGTCTTAGGACAACTGCCCTCAGGGGTTCCTGAAGCCCATTCGCCTGCAGGCATCATGGAAAGCCACAGGTGCTGGGGAGTTCTAATCTCAATGAGGAAAGTTCAGCTCCTTGGCCTCCAGTGGAGACATACTAAGGCTTAACTCACACACCAGCGTATCCTTGCAGAATCAGGCTGACCATATCCTCAACAACTCATTAGCTGCATCCCCATTCCTGCCCTGCTTCTTCAGCCCTCCAATAAATTTCTCTTGGGAACACTTCTCTAATAAACCATTTGCCACTAATCCTAATCTCAAAGTTCACTTCCAGGTAACCCAATCTAGGTCACCCTTCTTAGTCTCATTTTCAAGCAGTGCCTCGTAGAGCCAACCCCAGGAAGGTTTTTGTTTACTGAGTTGTTTTCTGAAGGAACTCATCCTGCCACGACATTACTCCCACAGTGTCATTTTGTTTCAGCAGCTCAGTTGGAATCTGCACTTGCAAAAAATGAACTTTCACTCTCAGCTCAAATATAGTGACAGCAGTGTTGTCTTCAGTTGTCTTTATGGCAGGGCTCTGGTTCCCACCTGGTTCATTCCAAGGTACGGGTCTACCCAGAAGTTGGTGGTGAGCCATGCAGGTGGCCTGCCTAAACTCTTCCATGCAGCAAGCTCTGCATACTCATCTGGTCCAGGCAGGCCAACTGCTACAGGGAGAGGTCAACACAGCCCTTAGAATTCAAGGATTCTATGGCTGGAAGATCATGCAAGTCATCCTGGTTCAATCCCTACTTCCTGAGGAGAAAATTGAGGCTCCTCATCGTCACACAAAGTTTTGTTGCCCAATCTGAGATCAGAATCAGTGTTCAGACCCTCAGTCTTCCCTGCTTCATGCAGAACTGGATTTTGTCTTGTTTCCTTTAAAAGAGGTCCCTTTAAATTTCTGCCGGTCACAGGAGTAGTTTGTACCACACCCTATAAGAAAGACAGATGGAGACTTTCCAGGCTAATAACAAATTTGATTTTCATTCAGAAAATGTCTAGAGTGGGTGAAGATAGAACATGTCCATTTTATTCCACGTTGACCAGTAAATGACCTGGTATACAAACTGCTCAGCAATTCTCCTCATTTTGCAGATGAGAAAATAGGAGCTCTCTGTAAGTTACAATGACTTAACCTGAGATCATATGGTAAAAAATATTTTCAGGGTATACTCTACATAGCACTCTGCCTCCCCAAAGCCTCACACCAGTTGCTCTTTAGCTTGACACAGATCTTCCGAAAACGTCTTTGTCCACTCTCCTGCTTTGGTAGTACAGTGGAGTGGTCAGAGTTGAAGCCTTCTTTGATGCACTGGGACCATGTTGTGCCACTGACAATTGTTCTTGAGCATGAATTTTTCTTGTACGGGTCTGTGCATGTAGCTATCTGAAGGAGACAGGATTGTCCTAAATCTGCACTAACAACAGAGTATGTCCTTGGACATTGCTTTCCCTCTGATTTTAGGCATGTATCATGTAGGATTGATCCACATGTGGATGCACTTATGTCAACAAAAAGCATGCATAATTTCAAACATTCAGGCCTTGGTCTGCTCTTGCTCATAGCACCTCCACACAGCCAAGGCAGAATTCCCATTTGGGAACCAGAAGCTCTGCAAAGGAACTCCACTGGCAAGTATTAGAATGCTGGTCTTTTTGCCAGACCCACGACTTCACTGAGCTCAACTGCACACAGATATTAATGCTGAGTTTCAAATATAGTGAAAGCGGAAGAAGGACAGATTGTTCCTCTGTGTAGTGGTTTCATTCTGAAGAACCCTCTTTGAAGTCAAGGAAATAGATGCCTGCAACAGATAGAGAGTGCAGTGGAGAATGGCACTCATGTGTCACTCTTAACTACTTTCAACTTGGCTATTTTTGAGTCAAATATCTTCAAATATGTCAGACACTTGTTCTAATTAAGAATAAAGGCCGGGTTGGAGATCCAAGATGGCCGCTTAGGAGGAACTCGGGAATGCAGCTCCTAGAGAAAGCACAGAGGGTGAGTGGACGCCGTATTTCCAGACTGATTTTTACTGCCCACAGAACAGGAGATTCACACGCAGAGAAGCCACACGGGTCGCCAGCGCCGCTGGCGCCGCTGGCTTGAACGGCGCAGCCGCTGGGCTGGCACCCTGAGGCAACGGCTCACTGTATAAAGTGAGAGAGTCTGAGTCCCCTATAAGCCAGCAAGGGGAGCTGAAACGGGGAGCCAGGCCAGCGCCACGAATCTCAGAGCCGCGGCTTTAGCCAACGCAGCGGCTCCGGAGGCAGATCGGATGAGACGGTGTCCCCTCTTACCCAGCAAGAAGACCTGAAACACAACTGAAACCGGGACGGTCCAGCTCTGTGGAGGAGGGGCGTTCTCCATAGGCACCCTGCTGTTCTGTACCAAGGCAATCCGCCACTACAGAGACTCCGTCACTACAGGGGCGGGCCAACATAGCGGAAGCAGTTCTAACTACACCCAGAAGTTCACACGGAAGCTGGGTGGAGCCCACAGCAGCTTAGCGAAGCCTCTGCAACCTGAGTGTGACTAGGCTGCCACCTTGTGGGCAGGGAAAACAGCAACCGCACAGGGGAACATCAGAAAACAGTAACTCCCTGGGACAGAACACCTCGGGGGAAGAGCAGGGGGTTTATGAGTTCTGCCACAGCAGACTTAAAATTACCAAAATCAGAAAGACAACAACTACAAAGTCAGCAGGTGGAAAAATCCACAAAGATGGGAAGAAACCAGCGCAAAAAGGATGAAAACACCCAAAACCAGAACACTTCTCCTCCTACAAGGGATCACAACTCCCAACCAGCAAGGGAACAAGACTGGACGGAGAATGAATGTGATGAAATGACAGAATCAGCTTTCAGAAAGTGGATAATAAGAAACTTCCGTGAGCTAAAAGAACATGTTCTAACCCAATGCAAAGAAACTAAGAACCTTGAAAAAAGACTTGACGAAATGCTAACAAGAATGGACAACTTAGAGAGGAATATGAGCGAATTGATGGAGCTGAAAAACACAACACGAGAACTTCGTGAAGCATGCACAAGTTTCAACAGCCGAATTGACCAAGCAGAAGAAAGGATATCAGAGGTCGAAGATCAACTCAATGAAATAAAACGAGAAGGCAAGATTAGAGAAAACAGGGTAAAAAGGAATGAACAAAGTCAACAAGAAATATGGGACTATGTGAAAAGACCTAATCTACGTTTGATAGGTGTACCTGAATGTGACGAAGAGAATGCATCCAAGCTGGAAAATACTCTTCAGGATATTATCCAGGAAAACTTCCCCAACCTAACAAGGCAGGCCGAGATTCAAGTCCAGGAAATACAGAGAACACCACAAAGATACTCCTCTAGAAGAGCAACCCCAAGACACATAATCATCAGATTCACCAGGGTTGAAATGAAGGAGAAAATACTAAGGGCAGCCAGAGAGAAAGGTCGGGTTACCCACAAAGGGAAGCCCATCAGACTCACTGCAGATCTCTCAGCAGAAACCCTACAGGCCAGAAGAGAGTGGGGGCCGATATTCAACATCCTTAAGGAAAAGAACTTTCAACCCAGAATTTCGTATCCAGCCAAACTAAGCTTCATAAGTGAAGGAAAAATAAAATCCTTTGTGAACAAGCAAGAACTCAGAGAGTTCATCACCACCAGACCAGCTCTACAAGAGCTCCTGAAGGAGGCACTACACATAGAAAAGAACAACCAGTACCAGCCACTCCAAAAACACACGAAAAGGTAAAGAGCATCAACACAATGAAGAATCTGCATCAACCAAAGGGCAAAACAGCCACCTAGCACCAAAATGACAGGATTGAATTCACACATAACAATATTAACCCTAAATGTAAACGGACTAAATGCCCCAATCAAAAGACACAGACTGGCAAATTGGATAAAAAGCCAAAACCCATCAGTGTGCTGTATCCAGGAAACCCATCTCGCATGCAAGGATACACAAAGGCTCAAAATAAAGGGATGGAGGAAGATTTACCAAGCAAATGGAGAGCAAAAAAAAGCAGGAGTTGCAATTCTCATCTCTGATAAAATAGACTTTAAAGCAACAAAGATCAAAAGAGACAAAGAAGGACATTACATAATGGTAAAAGGATCAATGCAGCAAGAAGAGCTAACGATCCTAAATATATATGCACCTAATACAGGAGCACCCAGATACATAAGGCAAGTTCTTAAAGACTTACAAAGAGACTTAGACTCCCACACAATAATAGTGGGAGACTTCAACACACCACTGTCAATATTAGACAGATCAACGAGACAGAAAATTAACAAGGATATCCAGGACTTGAACTCAGACCTGGAACAAGCAAACCTAATAGACATTTACAGAACTCTCCACCCCAAATCCACAGAATATACATTCTTCTCAGCACCACATCACACCTACTCTAAAATTGACCACATAATTGGAAGTAAATCACTCCTCAGCAAATGCAAAAGAACGGAAACCATAACAAACAGTCTCTCAGACCACAGTGCAATCAAGTTAGAACTCAGAATTCAGAAACCAACCCAGAACCGCACAGCCTCATGGAAAATGAACAACTTTCTCCTGAATGTTGACTGGATAAACAATGAAATGAAGGCAGAAATAAAGACGTTCTTCGAAACCAACGAGAATGAAGACACCACATACCAGAATCTCTGGGACACATTTAAAGCAGTCTCTAGAGGAAAATATATAGCAATAAGTGCCCACATGAGAAGAAAGGAGAGATCTAAAATTGACACCCTATCGTCAAAATTGAAAGAGCTAGAGGAGCAAGATCAAAAAAATTCAAAACCTAGCAGAAGACAAGAAATAACTAAGATCAAAGCAGAATTGAAGGAGATAGAGACACGAAAAACCCTTCAAAAAATCAATAAATCCAGGAGCTGGTTTTTTGAAAAGATCAGCAAAATAGACAGACCACTAGCCAGACTAATAAAAAAGAAAAGAGAGAATAACCAAATAGATGCAATAAAAAATGACAAAGGCGATATCACCACAGATTCCACAGAAATTCAAACCATCATCAGAGATTATTACAAACAACTCTATGCACATAAATTAGAAAACCTGGAGGAAATGGATAAATTCCTGGACAGCTGCCTCCTGCCAAGCCTAAACCAGGAAGAAGTCGAAACCCTGAATAGACCAATAACAAGGTCTGAAGTCGAGGCAGCAATTAAGAGCCTACCACCCAAAAAAAGCCCAGGTCCAGATGGGTTCACAGCCGAATTCTACCAGACATACAAAGAGGAACTGATACCATTCATACTGAAACTATTCCAAATAATCCAAAAAGAGGGAATCCTTCCCAAATCATTTTATGAGACCAACATCATCCTAATACCAAAACCTGGCAGAGACTCAACAAGAAAAGAAAACTACAGGCCAATATCCATGATGAACATAGATGCAAAAATCTTCAATAAAATAATGGCAAGCCGATTACAACAGCACATCAAAAAGCTTATCCACCATGATCAAGTAGGATTCATCCCGGGGATGCAAGGCTGGTTCAATATACGCAAGTCTATAAATGTAATTCACCACATAAACAGAACCAAAGACAAAAACCACATGATTATCTCAATTGATGCAGAGAAGGCCTTCGACAAAATTCAACAGCCCTTTATGCTAAAAACCCTCAATAAACTAGGTATCGATGGAACGTATCTCAAAATAATAAAAGCTATTTACGACAAACCGACAGCCAATATCATACTGAACGGGCAAAAACTGGAAGCATTCCCTTTGAAATCTGGCACTAGACAAGGATGCCCTCTCTCACCACTCCTATTCAATATAGTACTGGAAGTTCTAGCCAGAGCAATCAGGCAAGAAAAAGAAATAAAGGGTATTCAATTAGGAAAGGAGGAAGTCAAATTGTCTCTATTTGCAGACGACATGATTGTATATCTAGAAGACCCCCTCATCTCAGCCCAAAAGCTCCTGAAACTGATAAGCAACTTCAGCAAAGTCTCAGGATACAAAATCAATGTGCAAAAATCACAAGCGTTCCTATACACCAATAACAGACTTAAAGAGAGCCAAATCAAGAACGAACTGCCATTCACAATCGCTACAAAGAGAATAAAATACCTAGGAATACAACTAACAAGGAATGTAAAGGACCTCTTCAAGGAGAACTACAAATCACTGCTCAACGAAATAAGAGAGGACACAAACAGATGGAGAAACATTCCATGTTCATGGTTAGGAAGAATTAATATCGTGAAAATGGCCATACTGCCCAAAGTAATATACAGATTCAATGCTATCCCCATCAAGCTACCAATGACCTTCTTCACAGAACTGGAAAAAACCACCTTAAACTTCATATGGAACCAAAAGAGAGCCCGCATAGCCAAGTCAATTCTAAGCAAAAAGAACAAAGCAGGAGGCATCACACTACCAGACATCAAACTCTACTACAAGGCTACAGTAATCAAAACAGCATGGTACTGGTACCAAAACAGAGATATAGACCAATGGAACAGAACAGAGGCATCGGAGGCAACACAACATATCTACAACCACCTGATCTTTGACAAACCTGATAAAAACAAGCAATGGGGAAAGGATTCCATGTTCAATAAGTGGTGTTGGGAAAACTGGCTAGCCATATGCAGAAAGCAGAAAATGGACCCCTTCCTGACACCTTACACTAAAATTGACTCCAGATGGATTAAAGACTTAAACATAAGACCTAACACCATAAAAACACTAGAAGGAAACCTAGGCAAAACCATTCAGGACATAGGCGTAGGCAAGGACTTCATGACCAAAACACCAAAAGCATTGGCAACAAAAGCCAAAATAGACAAATGGGACCTAATCAAACTCCACAGCTTCTGCACAGCAAAAGAAACAGTCAATAGAGTGAATCGGCAACCAACAGAATGGGAAAAAATTTTTGCAGCCTACCCATCTGACAAAGGGCTGATATCCAGAATTTACAACGAGCTAAAAAAGATTTACAAGAAAAAAACAAACAAGCCCATTCAAAAGTGGGCGAAGGACATGAACAGATACTTTACAAAAGAAGACATACATGAGGCCAACAAGCATATGAAAAAATGCTCATCATCACTGGCCATTAGAGAAATGCAAATCAAAACTACATTGAGATACCATCTCACACCAGTTAGAATGGCAATCATTAAAAAATCTGGAGACAACAGATGCTGGAGAGGATGTGGAGAAATAGGAACACTTTTACACTGTTGGTGGGAGTGTAAATTAGTTCAACCATTGTGGAAAACAGTGTGGCGATTCCTCAAGGACCTAGAAATAGAAATTCCATTTGACCCAGCAATCCCACTACTGGGCATATATCCAAAGGATTATAAATCATTCTACTATAAGGACACATGCACACGAATGTTCATTGCAGCACAGTTTACAATAGCAAAGACCTGGAACCAACCCAAATGCCCATCGATGATAGACTGGACAGGAAAAATGTGGCACATATACACCATGGAATATTATGCAGCCATTAAAAACGAGGAGTTCGCGTCCTTTGTAGGGACATGGATGAACCTGGAAAACATCATTCTCAGCAAACTGACACAAGAACACAAAATCAAACACCACATGTTCTCACTCATAGGCGGGTGTTGAACAAGGAGAACACATGGACACAGGGAGGGGAGCACTATACATGGGGGTCTGTTGTGGGGGAGTGGGGGGGACAGCGGGGGGGTGGGGAATTGGGGAGGGATAGCATGGGGAGAAATGCCAGATATGGGTGAAGGGGAGGAAGGCAGCAAATCACACTGCCACGTATGCACCTAAGCAACAACCTTGCATGTTTTTCACATGTACCCCAAAACCTAAAATGCAATAAAAAAAAAAAAAAAAAAAAAAAAAAAAAAAAAAAAAAACAATAAGAATAAAGGCCATGGTAAGTTGCGATTTTTTTAACTAAGTCAGTTTTTTAGCTCTTTAAACATGACTGAATGCATATGGAAGCTTTTGTTCAATATGAAAACCATATTTTTCCATCTTCATGAATAGCCAATCCAAATTTCCTCATG
Organism: Aotus nancymaae; assembly: GCF_030222135.1. NCBI lineage: Eukaryota > Metazoa > Chordata > Mammalia > Primates > Aotidae > Aotus > Aotus nancymaae. The sequence goes on from NW_026988435.1 coordinate 32,001,187, forward strand.
CTCAAATATTTATAGACACCTGTAATTCCAGCACTTTGGGAACCCAAGGCAGACGGATTACTTGAAGTCAGGAGTTCAAGACCATCCTGGCCAACATGGCAAAACTCCATCTCTTCTAAAAATACAAAAATTAGTTGTATATGGTGGCGGGCACCTGTAGTCCTAGCTACTCAGAAGGCTGGGGCAGGGAAATCACTTGAACCCAGGAGGGAAGCAGAGGTTACAGTGAGCCAAGATTGTGCCATTGCATTCCAGTCTGGGTGACAGAGAGGGACACCATCTCAAAAAAAAAAAAAAGTTCCAACAAAAAAATTTCAGGACAGATGAATTCACAGCTAAATTCCATCTGACATTCAAAGAAAATTTGCTACCAATCCTACTGGCACTATTCCAAAAGATAGAGATAGAGGGAATCCTCCGTAAATTATGCTATGAAGCCAGTGTCGTCCTAATACCAAAACCAGAAAAGTACATAACAAGAAAAGGAAACTACAGACCAATATCCCTGATGAACATACATGCAAAAATCCTCAAAAAAAAAAAAAATACTAGCTAGACAAATCCAACAGCATATCAAAAAGATAATCCACCATGATCAAGTGTGTTTCATACCAGGAATGCATGAATAGTTTAATATTTGCAAGTCAACATATGTTATATATCACAAAAACATGATTAAAAACAAAAATTACACTATCATCTCAATAGATGCAGGAAACAGCATTTGACAAAATCCAACATCCCTTTATGATTAAAACTCTCAGCAAAATCAGTATACAAGGGACATACCTTAAAGTAATAAAAGCCACCTGTGACAAACCCACAGGTAACATTATATTGAATGGGGAAACGTTGAAAGTAATCCCCCTGAGAACTGCAACAAGACAAGGATGCCCATTTTCACCACTTCTATTCAACATAGTACTGAAAGTCCTAGCCAGAGCAATCAGACAAGAGAAAGAAATAAAGGGCATCTGAATAGGCAAAGAGGAAGTCAAACGGTCACTGTTTGCTGATGATATGATCGTTTACCTAGAACACCTTAAAAACTCCTCCAGAAAGCTCCCAGAACTGATAAAATAATTCAGCAAAGTTTTCAGATGTAAAATTAATGTACACAAATTAGTAGCTCTTCTATACACCAACAGCAACCAAGCTGAGAATCAAGTTAAGAACTCAACACCTTTTACAACAGCTGCAAAAATAAAAAATAAAATACTTCGGAATATACTTAATCAAGGAAGTGACAGACCTCTACAAGGAAAACTACAAAACACTCCTGAAAGACATCATAGATGACACAAACAAATAGAAACATATCCCATGCTCATAGATAGGTAGAATCAATATTGTGAAAATGACCATACTGCCAAAAGAGATCTACAAATTCAATGCAATTCCCATTCAAATACCACCATCATTCTTCACAAAACTAGAAAAAAATAATCTTAAAATTCATATGGAGCCAAAAAAGAATCCACATAGCAAGACTAAGCAAAAAGAACAAATCTGGAGGCATCACATTACCCGACTTCAAACTATACTGTAAGGCCATAGTCACCAAAACAGCATGGTACTGGTATAAAAACAGACATATAGACTAATGGAACAGAATAGAGAACCCAGAAATACAGCCAAATACTTACAGCCAATTGATCTTCAAGATAGCAAAGAAAATTATAAAATAGGAAAATGACACCCTATTCGACAAATGGTGCTGGGATAATTGGCAAGCCACATATAGAAGACTGAAACTGTATCCTCATCTCTCACCTTACACAAAAATCAACTCAAGATGAATCAAAGACTTAAATCTGAAACCAAAAAACCATAAAAATTCTAGAAGATGACATTGGAGAAACCCTTCTAGACATTGGCTTAGGCAAAGACTTTATGACCAAGAACTGAAAAGCAAGTGCAACAAAAACAAATATAAATAGATGGGACTCAATTATACTAAAAAGCTTCTGCACAGTAAAAGAAATAATCAGCAGAGTAACAGACAATGCACAGAGTGGGAGAAAAAACTTCTCAATCTATACATCTGACAAAAGACTAATATCCAGAATCTATAAGGAATTCAAACCAGAAAAAAAAAAAACTGTCAAAAAGTAGGCTAAGAATATGAATAGATAATCCTTAAAAGGAGATATACAAATGGCCAAGAAACATATTAAAATTATTCAATTTCACTAAACATCAGGGAAATGCAAAGCAAAACCACAATATGATACCATCTTACTCCTGCAAGAATGGCCATAATCAAAAAATTAAGAAATGATAGATTTTGGCATGACTGTGGTGAAAAGGGAACACTTTTACACTGTTGGTGGGAATGTAGACTAGTACGACCATTATGGAAAACAGTAGTTTCCTTAAAAAACTAAGAAGAGATCTACTGTTTGATCCAGCAGTCCCACTCCTGGGTATCTACCTAGAGGAAAAGAAGTCATTATACAAAAAGATACTTGCACATGCATGTCTATAGCAGCACAATTCCCAATTGCAAAAATATGGAACTAGTCCAAATGCCCATGAATTAACGAGTAGATGAAGAAAATGTGGGATATATACATCACAATGTGGTACATATTTTCACAATGTAGTGAACACACACACACACCATGGAATACTACTCAACCACAAAAAGGAATGAAATAATGGCATTTGCAGCAACCTGGATGGAAATGGAGACCATAATTTTAAGACCATTATTTTAATTCAGGAATGGAAAACCAAACAGCATACGTTCTCATTCATGAGTGGGAGCTAAGCTATGAGGACACATAGGTATAAAAATGATACAACAGACTTTGGGGACTTGAGGAAAAGGATGGGGGGGCGGTGAGGGATAAATGACTACACACTGGGTACAGTGTACACTGCTCAGGTGATGGGTGCACCAAAATCTCAGAAATCACCACTAAAGAATTTATTCATGTGACCAAACACAATGTTTCCAAAAACATATTTTAAATATATTTTAATAGGTTTTGGGGAACAGATGATATATATATTTTTATGAAACCCCAGAGTGGCTTGAATACTGGTGGGTCCAAAGAGGTTCACATGATCAGAGTAACTTGCAGTAAATTTTGACTCTGGAATCAAGAACTTCTATATTTGCTGATACCAATGCTGCCCCCCATCCATAATGTAACTGTGACTATACATAGCTTGCACTCATTTTAGCCAGCAGCAAAAAGCTTAGTCAAAATAAAGAAACTTTTCAAAGTTCAAAGAGAAAAATTAATTAAAGTAAATAAAATAGGACACCATCAATATTTCCATACTATGGATGAGGAAACCATGGTATAGAGAGATTAAATAACTTTTTCAAATTACCCACCAGCAAAAGATCTCACCTTGTCTTCTCAGGATCCTCAATACTGTGGTAGCCTTCTCTCCTTTCTTTTTTTTTTTTTTGGCCCTTAACTAAAACTTACATATTCTGTGTCCCCAGGACCTATCTAACAATAAAATTAATTCACTAAAGAGAGTCATGCGAAGTCATTTAGCTTAATATGTCACATTTCCAAGATAACATTTGTATTAAATAAAGACCTCAAGTGTTTTAAAAGGAAAAAAAAAAGAAATGGAGTTAAACATGCAGACAATGTCCTCGAATCTAAGTTGCAGTACTCCTACACTGATGAAGCTTGCTGACTAGGATTTACATTTCCACTGTAAAGCATCACTGCAAAAGTGCAATTTCTTCAGGGAAAAAGATACCCATGACTTTCTTCCAGGGATTAAGTGCAGTGCTGTGTTTTCTTCATTAGGAGAATATTTTCTATAAACACCAACAAACCAATGCCTGTCTCTTGCATACATATTGCAAGGCCCTATTGCAGCAATGCATGTCAATTTATAATTCCTTTCCCTCTCTTTTTCTCCCCCACCTCCATCCAGGAATTGAATCCATAATCATAGTGTAATATACAAAACTTTCTAACCATGGTAGATAATTGACTGAGAAAAGAGGAATTATGTATAGTTTACAAAATTAGAACTACCTAAGATGTCTATTCCTATCTATGAACATATATATCCTTTACATTAGATTGATATATTTTTTTAAGTTTTTACAATAGTGCTTTTAATTTTTTTTCAACTATTAGCTATGGAGCATAATTTTAGTTAGGATTACTGCTTATAATTCACTACACTGTTTTTCACACATTAAAAAAAACTTACTGAAACCTGTCCATCAGACATTTTGCAATTTAAGAAAACTTTGAAATAAAAAGTTTTCCAGAAGTTTTTAGAGTGAAAAATACGATCAAATAGTATAAGTCAAGCCAAGATTTCAACTTGAGTCTTCACCATTTTCTTGGGCTCTATGGCTATTAAGAAAAACATGGTAGGCAATTTGTAAAACCAAATGACATTTTTTGGAAGAAAAAGTCCTTATATAAATTAGATTACAGTGACATTTTGCTGACATATGAACCACTAGAATATGAAACTTAATAGATGACATCTGACTTAAATCCCATCCAAGAACTTTGTTATCGGAAGTACCACAAATGCCTCCACATGGCACATGGCACAGGCTCACCTGGAGAATTAGCTAACACAGCAGCCTCTACGGACAGCAGGAAAGTGGTTCTCTTTTGAATTTCAAAACCCTTTAGAGCATTGAGTGATATTTTTCAATCTTGTAAGCAATGCTTTTTCAGTGAGACCTTTTCCCACTCTATATAAAATTCCATGACCCCTTTCTAATCTCCAAATGTTTCTCTGGAATGCATGGTTCAGAATGCCTCTTCTTGTCTACAGGGACAGATAACTGCAGAGTAGGAATGCTCTAGCATGGTGAGATACAAGGATAATATGGGAGTCTTCTCTCTATCCTCATTGATTAATAAAACTGACTCTTATTTGCCTGCAAATAAGGGAAGAACTTAATTCCCACTGCATTCAAATGATTCTTAGAAAGATCTGTAGTTCATGACCCCAAAGGGAACAGAAAGATGCAGGGAGTAAGATGCTGGAAGGAAGAAAGGAATACATTCTTCAGGATTTTACTAGGCCCATCTCTCTCTTTCCCATTTCCTTTCCTCACTCCTCCCTTTGCCGAGTCTATCCCTGAGACTCTGGCGGAGCAAGAAATGAAAGGAGTACTCAGACCCAAGTATTTTGCCTGAGAATGGCTAGGGGACTACTGGAGAGTGGGCAGATCTGATAAGCCAAAGTCATTTGTATTTATTCATTACTGGTATAATGTCGAAGACCTGCAGCCAACACAATTTGTGGGTAATTAACATTGTCTTCCCCCCTTGCAGGGAGCAGTCTTGTGGCAGATGATCAAAGGTCTGTCTCTGGATAACACAAGTAAATAAACTTATCTAGACAGATTTCTTTACACTCCCTTGTTACCTACTCCTCTCCCTTAGCCTCAAGTTAAGAGAATTAGCTGCCTTCGGCTTTATTCTCTTCCAAAGCTTTTGCAAGACCTTCCAACCTTCTAGAAGGCTTGCGTCTTTCCTTGTAGTTTCTCCTACCACCCTGACCAATCTCCTACACCCCTTTTCCCCTTCTCCTCTTCCTTCTCTTCCTTCTTCTTTTCCTCTCTCTCTCTCTCTCTCTCTCTCTCTCCCTCCCCCTCTCTCTTCCCCACAAACCCCCATCTCTGAGAACGAGATTAGACCACAGGACCAGCAAAGAGGAATGTTGAGTCACAGAGCTGGGGTCAGAAGCACACCAGCATCTGGACCAAAATGTCAGGAATGAACTGAGCTTTCAGACTCTGCTCATTACAATAAATTCTTGCCAAAAAAAACAAGTCTAAATTTTATTTCCCCTCTGGTTATTTCAAAACCAGGAACAGGGGTACTTTTCTTTGGTCCCTTGTTTAAATTTTATACTGGAAAACCCCAAGTGAAATCATTAGAATCATAATCCACATGGTATGGAATGCCATATTTGTCTGCCTTCCACAAGGCTAGAATTTTATTCATTAATGCATTATAATTAGATTCAAAATAGAAAGGCTTAATGATTGGTCATACATACATATATATATATATATATATATATTTTTTTTTTTTTTTTTTAAGACCGAGTCTCACTCTGTCACCCAGACTGGAGTACAGTGGTACATTCTCACCTCACTCCTCTACCTCCCGGGTTCAAGCAATTCTCCTGCCTCTGCCTCCCAGCTAATTTTTGTATTTTTAGTAGAGACAGGGATTCACTATATTAACCAGTCTGGTCTCGAACTCCTAACCTTGTGTTCCACCTGCGCCAGCCTCCCAGAGTGCTGGGATTACAGGTGTGAGCTACTGTGCCTGGCTGCTCTTATATTTTTAATATTATGTGTTATCTAGGAGCTAGTTCTGTGATCTCCAGGGTGGGGTAGATAAATCACAGAAGTCTAAGATAGCCCACTGAGGTATGAAAACAAGTTTTAAAAGTTCTGTTGATTTTTATAACAAGAAGGAAAAAATAATCATAACTAATATTTAAAGTACAAATAATGGCATCTTCACTAGGTCCATATATCAAGTGCCACTAGTCATGTTTAGTACATGAGGTCTCCAGAGGAAACGTTTTGTAATAAACAGGGGTTGACAGCGGGAGCTTCAGTCACTGATCACTTTTGGCTTACAGATCAAATTGTCTAGACATAATTTCTCTAATCCTCAAAAAGTAGAAAAGTAGCTTAAAAAGATTTTTTGAGGTTGAAGACAGTGCTAATAATATAAGCAAAATGAAATGTAGACCTAAGTCTTCTTCTGCTTTGGGAGAAGTTCTTTGCTAATCTCATCACGAGATTTTGAAAAAAATGGCAATTTTCATCAGATATGACAAGAAGTCTTGCCACTGAAACAATAAAAACATTATTGTAAATATGGATTTATATCCAGCAGTATTGAGAATGAACCTTGCCTTAAATGTATTAGCTAAAGATAATTTGTAAAAATTAGTCTTGCTTGAAAAGGTATGAATTTTTATGAAAAGTCTTATACCAATAAAATGTTATATTTTTAAGAAACCGTAGTTTTTAAAATTCTATTACCTGCAAAATTCTCTAAAATTTCCCTGATACATCAAAATTTCCTGTGCTGAAATGGTAGCCTATGCCACTGTAGTAAGGCTCAAAATTATCAGAAAATTATTCTTTTAACAAGTTGAAAACTGTGTTCTTGTAATTTGTTTTTCTATTTCTCGGTCATTTAAATATTTTCCAGATTGAATATTGCCAGTTCCTATCCTGTAAGTACCATTTGTATATCCTTTGCTATTCTAGTTTCTCATTTGTGGATGGATTCCAGTTTCTCTCTCTCCAGCTCAAAAACCTCAACACATCACTCAAGATTGGATCTAATCATTGTGGCAGGCAATAAAATAATTGTCATTCTTGCTCATTTGCTTCACAAATATTGAATAAGAAACCATCATATGCCAAGCACTTTTTCAAGGCATTGAGGTATAGTGATACGAAGTATATAAAGTGTTGCTATGATAGAGCTTAGGCTCCAGTGAGCTGGTAAGAAAAATAAATAAACAAACAAACAAACAAGAAAAATAAGACCTAGACATAGGAACCAGAAAGTGAAATACAACAAGGCGATAGGTCAGAGACTGACTTAGTGGCTAATTTGCATTGAGTGGTCTGGAATAGCCTTGCTGAGGAAGGTTACATGTATGCTAAGATCTAGGTGCACCTTGCCCACAGAGGCACAGCTAGTGCCAAGGCCCTAACATGGGAAGCAGTTTAGCATCGAGAAACTGAAGCACATCTGGCATGGCTGGAGTATAGGGAGGCAGGGAGAACAGTGTAAAGTGAGACTGGGGATGCAAACAAAGACCAGCTATTGAAGGGCCTTGCATGACACACTAAGAATGTGTTATTTTGTGCTGATTTCATACTGAAGATCCTTAATGGTGTCAATATCAAATCTCTCACTACCTCCCTTTCACAACTTATAACTACTTACTGCTAATCAGCCACCCATTGCTGTAAGCTCTCAGATTGCCACCTCTAGTTACAGTACTATGGGTTCTCTCAGCTCTACAAAGCATTGGCCATTGCCACATGGAGAGATGCACATAAAAGTGGTTTCTTCATAATCCAAGTAATCTACTGATTCTTGCTACCTTAGCGGCTCATGATGTGGCACTTCCTTGTTCAGTGCCTGGACAAAATAATAATTCTAAAGGTCTTAAATTAAAATTGTAAACTATTCCTGGAATAGCAAAATGAGAATGCCTGATTAATCTCTAATGTGCTGGCATTTGGTATTCTTGACTGTCTTTTTTTTTTTTTTTTTTTTAGACAGGATCTCTTACTCCCATCACTCAGGCTGGAGTGCAGTGCATGATCGTGGCTTACTGCAGCCTCGACTTCCCAGGCTCGAGTGAAGTGGCATGATCATGGTCTCCCACCTCATCCTCCTGAGTAGCTTGGACTGTAAGCATATGCCACCAAGCCTGGCTAATTTTTGTACTGTTTGTAAAGATGGAGTTTCACTATGTTGCCCAGGTGGGTCTCAAACCCCTGGGCTCAAGTGATCCTCCCACCTCAGACTCCCAAAGGGCTGAAATTACAGGTGTGAGCCACCACGCCCAGCCTTGGCTGTTTTAAAGTTAAAAAGAAAAACAGGACAAATAAAATCAAGAGTTATCAAAAGTAGCACAAGAATTTTAAATTAATAGTATGAGTGGTACAATAAGCAGTTCTCCTTGAAATGTCACTTAAGAATTTCAAATACCTCATAGTTTCTTCCTCTGCCACCTCACTTTTCAAAATAAAATGTTCAGGTTTTCATGACTTACAACTGTATATTCACAAAAACAAATATGTTTTTTGCTTGAACTTATGAAAGGAATTTGCTGACCTATTTTCTTGTAGTTACCGTGCACTTAATCTTGATTAATGGCTTATATGTTGACACATAGTTCATAGTTTGTTTCACACTTCTAAATCATTTTCTACTATAAATAAAAGATTTGTGTCAAAACTGTACTTGGAAATTTTATTTTGAATTGATTATTAAAGCAAAGCGAGGTCCACTAGTAAAATATTGTTGAATCACAGGTGAACCCCATTTAACTGTATATTTTGGATTGATCTCCATTTTCTTCACAATTACCATGTAAATTGATATTGTTGGAAAAACTGGTTTGTAATGTGTCAATGATTCTATAAAACACTATCCCGTAACTCATCCTTGCACATATGAGTGCATATCCTCTGGCACTTTTACTTTTTGACAGTACATTGGCACACACTCACTCAATGCTAGTGATCATTTTTTACATTTATTAGTGTGACCGTGGGAAATTAACCTTTAGTTCTTAAATTTTCTGAACTTAAGTTTATATATAATAATAAACTAACTTTTGATGGGGTATTCCATGTACATTGGTTATTATGAGCTGAATTGTGTCTATTAAAAAAAAAATTCACGTAAAGTCCAACCCCCAGTACCTCAGAGTATGACTGTATTGGTGAGAGGATCTTTACAGAAGCTATGAAGTTAACATTAGGTCACTAGGGAGGGCCTTAACCTAATATGACTGCTGTACGTATAAGACGAGGAAGTTTAGATACATACATGCACAGAGGGAAGATGATATGAAGACACAGAGAGAAGACTGCCATCTGCATGCCAAGGAGAGAAGCCTGGAATGGATTCTTCCCTCATAGACCTCAGAAGGAATCAATCCTGTCAATACCTTGAATTAAGACTCATGGCATTCAGAGCTTGGAGAAGATATACGACTGTTGTTACAGCAGCCCTAGCAAATGAATACACTGGTTTACAATAAAGAGTCTGCAAAGATTAGAGACAGCTCATATAATTTTTTGCCTTATAAGAAGTCATTTTCTGGCAATATATATTTAAGAGCACGTGAAGTAAATACCATAAGGTGACATAAAGGCATTGAAATAACAAATGAAAGCCAAAGCAAATTGACTGCCTTTTTGTAAATGGAATTTACTTTCACCAAATCACATGGTCCTAAAAAAGATGACATTTGTGAAGCATTCATTTTACTACCCATTGGTGCTTCTCACAAAGATACTAAAACAAACTAGTAAAAGAGCTCTTAGTCTTTTCTAGGCATTGGCTACCATCAAAATCTTCATTTTATTTCTGCTCTTCCTTTATATACCTTCTTTCACAGTCCTTTAATTTTGGGAACAGACTGCATTTTTATTACAAAATGACTGAATAGAAGAACTATTGATTCAGTGCTTTCCTTTTTTCTCCACTGTCAACAATAATTGATGTTCCTATTGAAGTAATATGGTTTTAATTTCAGTTTGGGTTGCTAAGGACTAAGAATAGCATGCGAATCAATAGAAGATTAAGAAACTATTATTCCCACAAACCATAATCCGAGATAAACACCATATGACTTCGTAAATCTAAGGAAATGTCTCTTAAAATTCTACTGCCAGGAGATTTTGGGCTGAGACAATGGGGTTTTCTAAGTATACAGTCATGTCATCTGCAAACAGAGACAATTTTACTTCCTCTCTTTCTACTTGAATACCTTTATTTATTTCTCTTGCCTGATTGCCCTGGCCAGAACTACCAATACTATGTTGAATAAGAGTGGTGAGAGAGGGCATACTTGTCTTGTGCCAGCTTTCAAAGGAAATGCTTCCAGTTTTTGCCCATTTAGTAAGATATTGGCTGTGGATCTGTCATAAATAGCTCTTATTATTTTGAGATGCATTCCATCAATATCTAGTTTACTGACAGTTTTTAGCATGAAGGGCTGTTGAATATTGTCAAAGGCCTTTTCTGTATCTATAGAGATAATCAAGTGGCTTTTGTCATTGGTTCTGTTTATGTGATGTATTACGTTTAATGATTTGCATATGTTGAACCAGCCTTGCATCCCAAGGATGACACTGACTTGACGAGGTGGATAAGCTTTTTGATGTGCTGCTGGATTTGGTTTGCCAGTATTTTTTTTTGTGTGTGTGTACTTTAAGTTCTGGGGTTTATGTACAGAATGTGCAGGTTTGTTACATAGGTATACACTTGCCATGGTGGTTGGCTGCATCCATCACCCTGTCATCTACATTAGGTATTGTTCTAATGCTATCCCTCCCCTAGCCTTCCACCTCCCAACAGGCCCTGGTGTGTGAAATTCCTCTCCCTGTGTCTGTGTGTTCTCATTGTACAACTACCACTTATCAGTGGGAACATGTGGTGTTTTGTTTTCTGTTCTTGTGTTAGTTTACTGAGAATGATGGTTTCCAGCTTCATCCATGTCTCTGCAAAGGACATAAACTCATCCTTTTTTATGGCTGCATAGTATTCCATGGTGTATATGTGCCATATTTTCTTTATCAAGATTTTTTTTAGCCAGATGGGCATTTGGATTGGTTGCAAGTCTTTGCTATTGTGAACAGTGCCGCCATAAACATACGTGTGCATGTGTCTTTATAGTAGAATGATTTATAACCTTTTAGGTATATACTCAGCAATGGGATTGCCGGGTCAAATGGTATTTCTAGTGCTAGATCCTTGAGGAGTTGCCACACTGTCTTCCACAATGGCTGAAATAATTTACACTTTCACCAATAGTGTAAAAACATTCCTATTTCTCCACATCCTCTCCAGCATCTGCTGTCTCCTGACTTTTTAATGATCGCCATACTAACTGGCATGAGATGGTATCTCAGTGTGGTTTTAATTTGCATTTCTCTAATGACCAGTGATGATGAGCTTTTTTTCATATGTTTTTTGGGGTTTTGCCAGTATTTTATTGAGGATTTTCACATTGATGTTCATCAGGGATATTTGGCCTGAAATTTTCTCTTTTTATTGTGTCTCTGCCAGGTTTTGGAATCAGGATGTTGCTGGCCTCACAAAATGAGTTACAGAGGAGTCCCTCTTTTTCTACTGCTAGGAATAGTTTCAGAAGGAATGGTACCAGCTCCTCTTTGTACCTCTGGTAGAATTCAGCTGTGAATCCATCCAGTCCCAGGCTTTTTTTGATTGGTAGGCTATTAATTACTGCCTCAATTTAAGAACTTGTTATTGGTCTATTCAGGGATTCAACTTGTTCCTGGTTTAGTTTTGGGAGAGTGTATGTGTCCAGGAATTTATCCATTTCTTCTACATTTTCTAGTTTATTTGCGTAGAGGCGTTTATAGTATTCTCTGATGGTAGTTTGTACTTCTATGGAATCAACGGTGATATTTCCTTTATCATTTTTTATTGTGTCTCTTTGAATCTTCTCTCTTTTCTTCTTTATTAGTCTGGCTAGTGGTTTATCTATTTTGTTAATCTTTTCAAAAAATCAACTCTTGGATTTATTGATTTTGTGAAGAGTTTTTCATGTCTCTATCTCCTTCAGTTCTGCTTTGATCTTAGTTATGTCTTGTCTTCTGCTAGCTTCTGAATTTTTTTTGCTCTTGCTTCTCTAATTCTTTTAATTGTGATGTTAGGGTGTCAATTTTAGATCTTTCCCACTTTCTTCTGTGGGTATCTACTGCTATAAATTTCCCTCTTAGCACTGCTTTAGCTCTGTCCCAGAGATGCTGATACATTGTGTCTTTGTTCTCATTGGTTTCAAATAACTTATTTATTTCTGCCTAATTTTGATATTTCCAGTAGTCATTCAGGAGCAGGTTGTCAATTTCCATGTAGTTGTGTGGTTTTGAGTGAGTTTCTTAATCCTGCATTCTAATTTGATTGCACTGTGGTCTGAGAGACTTTTTGTTATGATTCTTTTGCATTTGCTGAGGAGTGTTTAACTTCCAATTATGTGGTTAGTTTTAGAATAAATGTGATGTAGTGCTGAGAAAAGTGTATGTCTTGTTGATTTGAGGTATAGAGTTCTGTAGATGTCTATTATGTCCACTTGGTCCAGAGCTAAGCTCAAGTCCTGAATATCCTAATTAATTTTATGTCTCATTTATCTAATATTGACAGTGGGGTATTAAGTCTCCCACTATTATTGTGTGGGAGTCTAAGTCTCTTTGTAGACTTGCATTATGAATTTGGGTATATATATATATATATATATATTTAGGATAGTTAGGAGATATATATATATATATATATATATATATATATATATATTTAGGATAGTTAGCTCTTCTTGTTGCATTGATCCCTTTACCATTAGGTAATGCCCTTCTTTGTCTTTTTTTATCTTTGTTGGTTTAAAGTCTGTTTTATCAGAAATTAGGATTGCAACCCCTCCTTTTTTGCTTTCCATTTGCTTGGTAAATATTCCTCTATCTCTTTATTTTGAGCCTAAGTGTGCCTTTGCATGTGAGATGGGTCAGCCTAAAATCTACTTAAGTTAATAATCAACTTTGGCAAAGTCTCAAGATATATCAATGTGCAAAAATCACAAGCATTCCTATACATCAATAACAGACAAACAGAGAGCCAATTCATGAGTGAACTCCCATTCACAATTGCTACAAAGAGAATAAAATACCTAGGAATACAACTTACAAGGGATGTGAAGGACCACTTGAAGGAAAACTACAAACCACTTCTCCAGGAAATAAGAGAGGACACAAACAAATGGAAAAACATTCCACATTCATGGATAGGAATAATCAATATCATAAAAATGGCCATATTGCCCAAAGTAATTTATAGATTCAATGCTATCCCCATCAAGTTACCATTGACTTTCTTCACAGAATTAGAAAAAACTACTTTATATTTCATATGGAACCTAAAAAGAGCCTATATTTCCAAGGTAATCCTAAGCAAAAAGAATAAAGCCAAAGGCATCACAGTACCTGACTTCAAACTATAAGGCTACAATAACCAAAACAGCATGGTAGTGGTACCAAAACAGATATATAGACCAATGGAACAGAACAGAGACCTCAGAAATAATGCCACACATCTACAACCATCTGATCTTTGACAAACCTAACAAAAACAAGCAGTGGGGAAAGGATCTCCTATTCAATAGATGGTGTTGGGAAAACTGGCTAGCCATATGCAGAAAACTGAAATGGGACCCCTTCCTTACACCTTATACAAAAATTAACTCAAGATAGGTTAAAGACTTAAACATAAGACCTAAAACCATAAAAACCCTAGGAGAAAACCTAGGCAATACCATTCAGGACATAGGCATGGGCAAATGCTTCATGACTAAAACACCAAAAGCAATGGCAACAAAAGCCAAAATTGACAAATGGGATCTAGTTAAATGAAAGAGCTTCTGCACAGCAGAAGAAACTGTCACTAGAGTGAACAGGCAACCTACAGAATGGGAGAAAATTTTTCCAATCTACCCATCTGACAAAAAGCTAATATCCAGAATCTACAAGGAACTTAAACAAATTTGCAAGAAAAACAACCCCGTGAAAAAGTGGGCAAAGAATATGAACAGACACTTCTCAAAAGAAGATATTTATGCAGCCAACAAACATAAACAAAAGCTCATCATCACTGGTCACTAGAGAAACACAAATCAAAACTACAATGAGATACCATCTCATGCCAGTTAGAATGGTTATCATTAAAAAGTCAGGAAACTACAGACTGGTGGAGAAATGGCAACACTTTAACACTGTTGGTGTGAGTATAAATTAGACCAACCATGTTAAAGATAATTCTGTGATTTCTCAAGGATCTAGAACCAGAAATATCATCTGACCCAGCAATCCCATTACTGGGTATACACCCAAAAGATTATAAATCATTCTGCTATAAAGACACATGCACACGTATGTTTAGTGCAGCACTGTTCACAACAGCAAACACTTGGAAACAATCCAAATGGCCATCTGGATAAAGAAAACTTGATAAAGAAAATGTAGCACATATACACCGTGGAATGCTATGCAGCCATAAAAAAGAATGAGTTCGTGTCCTTTGCAGGAACATGGATGAAGCTGGAAACCATCGTTCTCAGTAAACTAACACAAGAGCAGAAAATCAAACGCTGCATGTTCTCACTCATAAGTGGGAGTTGAACTATGAGAACATATTGATTCAGAGAGGGGAATTTCACACACTAGGGCCTGTTGTGGGGTACGGGGGTAGGGGACGGATAGCACTAGGAGAAATACCTAATGTAGATAATGGGCTGATGAGTGCAGCAAACCACCATGGCAGGTGTATACCTATGTAACAAACCTGCACATTCTGCACATGTATCCCAGAACTTAAATTATAAAAGTTAAAAAAAAAGAAACTCTAGTGCCAACTTGCAACGCGAAGCAAATGCCAGCAGTTTCAGACTCATGAGTAAGAAAAAACTAGAAGTCTGTACAACTCAGAAAAAGTTACTGTTTTATCAGCAAAATAATTTTCATGTGTGTTCTGTTAGCTGTATTAACTGGAGTGTATGAGCCATCTTTTAAAAAGAAACAAATGACAATAACAAAGTTCATTTCTAGTCTTGTAATGCCAGAAGCACAGAGAAAAAAATACATTCATATTTTGTACAGAATTTTAGAGAAAGTTTATGCTCACATCTAATATGAGAATTTTGAATGCTAAAGCAAAGTAGCCTCTCCTCTCCATTGAGAAGTTCCATCATCCTGTCCATAAAATTGGTGATTTGACAGAGTTCTAAGTCAATCACTTCTCTCCATAATATGTAAGAAGTCACATTCTTTTATTCCTATCTAAAACAAAGGTTAAGAGAATGAGAATGTAAACAGAGTTCTGTGGGATCTGTTTGCTGCTGTCATAGAAGGGGAATATTCACCTAGTCAGAAGAGGGTGGTTTTTAGGACATGGTGACACCTACAGTCATGTGTCTGGTCCCATCACAGTCCCAAGACAATGGCCTGTTTTGTTATCAGGCTCAAGTCAAGTGACTATAATTATTTGGGATCTAGACACGCTAGAGAAGGACCCTGGAAAGAGCTGGGAAGAATATCAAATGCCTGGCTTAATGGGCTGGAATATGGAACCAGACACAGACAGAACTAGGAACACTAATCAGGAACCCAAGGCAGAAAGCCAGATCACCAAGCAAACTAACAAGGTGGGCTGTCTGCACCTGAGGCACTCACACTTACCCATGATTCTGGTTGACTCCACCAAGCACCAAAGAGGTCAGCCACAGACCTAGGCCTAGGCTAGGCTTCTGTACTAAGCAGAATTAGCTCATAGATGTCAAGGCTCAGCCAAACTAGGGACAAAAGGCAAAGTGTAAGAATTTTGTCTGGTAGGTAAGCAGATATATCTGCATTATGCTACTTTGGTTTACTATTAGAACAGGCCTCAGCCTTTTTACAAATCCTCAACCTTTTACAAATTGCTAAGGTTGTAATGCACCCATCTTACTGAAACTAACGAAAAGTAACATTGTCAATAAGCTCTGCCCATAGGTCAGTAGAAAATGACAAAAGGAGAGATTAGATTCAAAAACAAACAGGAAAGTTTCTGCAGAGCTGTCTTGTTTCAAGAATAGTTAGTTTAGGAGAAGGATTATTCAAAAATTTTCTACAAAGAAAAAAGCTAGTTATTGCAAAAGATACTTGTGGAACTTACATTAAAATAAGCCCAGCAATCAAAATATACTTTTAGAAGATTCTTGAAATTATTACAACATGTAGGAACCCTAACACATTCCAGTCTAATTCTTTTGTTTTTCTTATGAGAAAACTAAAATTCAAAGTGATTATTTTTGGTGCCTCATGCCTGGAATCTCAGCACTTTGGGAGGCCGAGGTGGGCAGATCACTTGAGGTCAGGAGTTTCGAGACCAGCCTGACCTACATGGTGAAACCTCGTCTCTACTAAAAATACAAAACCTTAGCCATGAGTGGTGGCACATGCCTGTAATCTCAGCTACTCCAGAGGCTGAGACATGAGAATCACTTGAACCCAGGAGGTGAAAGTTGCAGTGAGCTGAGGTCTGGAGTTGCACCACTGCACTCCAGCCTGGGCCACAGAGTAAGACTCTGTCTCAAAAAACAAAACAAAACAAAAAAAAAAACAGAGATTATTTCTGTTACCTTATTTGGCAAGGTAGGTAGATTGAGGTAGATAGGGAATGATATCAGATGGAAATATGGATTGACACAGGGAAATGAAAATCACCAGAAATGTAAAACAACAAGGATGAATATATATTGAAAATATCCTGTAAAAGAAAGGATTTAAAAAATCATTCTAAGATAAAAAAAGCTGAAAGAATTTGTCAGCATCAATCTGCACTAAAAGAAATGCTAAAGGCCATTCTCCAAGCTGCGGGAAAAAATGATACCAAATAGAAACTGAAAAATACCAAGATTGAAAACAGTAAATAACAAATACATTTTTATTGTTGTTCTTGTAATTTCCTTAAAAGACAACTGACTATTTAAAAATATATATATTAAGTGGTGGACTTTTTATGTTACATGTAAAAGATGGCACAAAATGCCACAAAGGATGGGTGGAGTGGAAAATAGAATTAAACTATTATAAGGTTATTGCAATGAGAAGTGTAAGTGTTAACTAGGAACTGTGAACTGTGAGGTAGTAAACTTCGATAAGTTTTATGGCTAGAAAAACTACTAAATATTAATAAAAGTAGTATAGCTAAGAAGCCAATAGAGCAAATAAAATAAATACTTAAAAAATTTTAGTTCATTATTAAGAAAACAATATGGTAAGCCACAGAACAGGAGTAAATCTTTGAAATACACATATTCAAAAAGAGCCTATATCACAATACATAAAGAACTCTTACAAGTCAATAATAAGAAGACAAACAATGCAATAAAAAAAAAGGAGAGGCCAACCACAGTGGCTTATGTCTGTAATCCCAATAACTTGGGAGGCTAGAGTGAGAGGATCATTTAGCCAGGAGATTGAGACCAGCCTGGGAAACATAGCCAGGCCCCATCTCCACATAAACAATCAAATAACTTAAAACTTTTAAAAATGGGCAAAAAACTTGAACAAGCAAAAGAAGAAATACAAGTAGCCAAGAAGCACATGTAAAGATGCTAAAGGTCACTAGTAATCAGAGAAATGCAGATTAAAATTGCAATGAGATACCACTTCAAACTCACTCATATAATATGACCCAACAATTCTAAGTTTTTAATTTAAAAAAATAAAAATTTATATTCACAGAAACATTTGTATATGAATATCTACAGCAGTTTTTTCATAAGAGCTAAAAACTACAAACAACCCAAATGTACATTAACAGCTGAGTGAATATGCCAATTGTGGTATAAATAAAACACTGATCAGCAATAAAAAGGAACAAACTACTGAAATAAGCAACAACATGAAAGAATTTCAGTGATACTACATTGAACAAAAGAAGCCAAGCACAAAAGAGCACACATGGTATGATTCCATTTATATGAGATTCTAGAACAGGTAAAATTAATCTATAATCATAGAAATCAGAGCAGTGTACTGCAAGGGGCATGAGAGAAATTTCTGGAGTTACGGAAATGCTACCTGCTTTGATCAGGACAGTTGTTGCACAAGGGCATACGTTTGTCAAAACTTAATAAACACTGAAAATGGGTGCATTTCCTATTACATAAATTATGTTTTGATAAATTTGATTTAAAATAAAATTAAAATGTGCTCTGAGCAAAAATTGACAGTAACAGTTCTTGTCCATGCTCCAACAACAACCATCTGTTTCATTTTAGCCTCCCCAAGTTTCAGTATTCCAATAAGTAAGATGAAGTAGTTGAAATGAATTATTTATAAGCTCTCTTCCATTTGAACTGTTTTTAACGCTAAAATTAATGTAAGTCAGGTACCATCCATAAACGTTCTATACTTAGTGTTACTCATGTACCTTATATATATAAAGATATATGTATATAGTGAGGCAGGAGACTAGGATCTGGAGGCTGAGAACCTAAGGCCAATTCACATTGAACTCCTAGAACTAAATCAAAAGGAAAACCCCAAGTTTCCACACCTAAGTAACAAAAGGACCAGAGGCTACTCCCTTTGCAACCTCCCTGGCAGATGGAAAATTGAAAGTACCACTGATTGATTGCTTTCCACAACCAATCAGACATTTGCATAGGGTGTAAACTTTGTAACTTCACTTCAGTCTCTGACTGGTTGCTTTCCACAACCAATCAGACTGATTTCAAGCCACTACTTCATTTGCATGGGGTGTACATCAGGTGTCCAATGGGAAACCTCTAGAGGGTATTTAAACCCCAGAAAATTTGGTAACTGGGCTCTTGAGTCCCTATGCTCAGCCCATTCCAAATCTGGGGAGTGTATTTTCATTTTCTTTTTTCATCAATCTTTTTTTTTATACATTAACTTCTGGGGTACATGTGCAGATCATGCAGGTTTGTTACATAGGTATACATGTGCCATGGTGGTTTGCTGCATTCATCCCCCCATCACCTAAATCTCTGCTTTTGTTGCTTCATTCTTTCCTTGCTCTGTTTGTGCATTTTGTCCAATTTCTTGTTCAAAAGCCAAGAGCCTGGAAATCCTCCACCAGTAACAATAGCATATGTATCTATACACCTATACACATATGTATATAAACAATGCATATATTTATATACACAGAGTATAAGAAGCTTCCTTTTTATTTGACATGGTAACTTAATAGTATTGATATTTTAAAATATCAAAAATGTGGTGTTTTTATTTCATAAATGTTGGATATTGGCCGGGCGCGGTGGCTCAAGCCTGTAATCCCAGCACTTTGGGAGGCCGAGGCGGGTGGATCACGAGGTCAAGAGATCGAGACCATCCTGGTCAACATGGTGAAACCCCGTCTCTACTAATACAAAAAATTAGCTGGGCATGGTGGCGCGTGCCTGTAATCCCAGCTACTCAGGAGGCTGAGGCAGGAGAATTGCCTAAACCCAGGAGGCGGAGGTTGCGGTGAGCCGAGATCGCGCCATTGCACTCCAGCCTGGGTAACGAGCGAAACTCCGTCTCAAAAAAAAAAAAAAAAAAAAAAAAAAAAAAATGTTGGATATGGTGTTGATCTTTGCAACTACTAGGAGTTAAGGATTGCTTATTTTGACCACTTTACTATAAATAAAGGCAACTTTAGTTTCTGTGATATTCTTAGGAAGTCAGATTAGATCATAGGTTCTACAAAGGTTTTCTTGAACACTCCTACTGCTTAGAACAAGTGAGCTTCACATGCTGCCATTGGCTTTTTCAGAATCACAAGCAGCATTTAGCACCCTTCATTCATATGTTCTGGAATTAACTGTGTTCATCCACATCCCTAGTCATCATTAATTGAGCTTGCAGTATTCATAGGACATCAGAATGAAATAAATCCCAAAACATTAGTTAAAGCAGGGATTCTTGAAGTTACCTGTTCGTAAGAATCACCTGCTCCCACCTCCAACAGACCCAGTGAGTGAAAATTCCTGGGAAGGCCTGGGATCTATATTTTTTAAGCACAGCTCTTCTTCATTCCACCCCACACGCAAGAACTTTTAAGATCAGGGAAGTCTGGGAAACATAGGCATAATGTGAGAAACCATAGAATTTACCCCAGAGTCTTGGCAGGTCTCTTCTCAAAGACATTTGACGCATTTAGCGTGCTTGGATTTGGATTACCTCCTTTTCAAAAGTCTCATTGGTAATTAGAGAAGAGGAGGTGGGTGGCAAATTATAACCAGACAGCCAGATTCTGAAGCCAAGAGAGACACTGCTGTGGTGTTTTCTTCAGTTATAAGTAAGTGTGCCTAGGTTCAGCATGGTCACGCAATCACCTCAACATCAAGCAGATGTCCAATCCAGATCCTACACATCAAAATAAATCATGGCATTTTTCATTCAAAATAGCCAGAAAGTGCACTTCCAAAGCAAAGGCCCTAATGTAAACAAATGTTCATGTAGACGTTGGGTATGTATCTGACAGCCAAATATTGGAACTATGCAGAGCAGCTAGAAGAGTGGACCGCAGGCAGGGTGGCAAGTCCAGAAGACAGCTCACTTAAAACATCATTTTTAAAACCTACATTCTTAAAGCCTTAAAGACAAGACTCAAATCTGATCCAGGAATAACTGTAGCTGCCATCTCTAATTTAAAAGGCAGGTGATAATCTCATTTTCCAGCCCTCCTGTCATGTGAAGGTTATTTATCTTTCCATAGATCCATAACCTACCACTATCCAGGTTTCCTCAGGAGCATGGAAGGCATTTAGTGGCTACATAAGCCAGATCAGGGGATTGAAGGACAAGCTTAGTCCACGGTCCAGAGGGAATCAGTACAGCTCAGTCTTCTCAAAATCCCCTGTGCTCAGTTTGTTATGTTGGTTTAACAGTGACTAAGGAAACAGGAAGTCACTAGAGAGTAATGAATCTCCCCAAGGAAAGTATGTGTGCCTCTCTAACCAGCTTCAGTGGGGTTGGGGTGCAGAGGAAAATTTAGATATTCCAAAACTGACAGGGAAATTTTGATCCAAATCTCTCCCTCTTCCTGGTTTATAAATGGACAGTTTCAGAGGGACCAGCTGGTTCAGTCCCAGGAAAACTTCAACATCAGACCAGGAAAGGAGACAATATCCAAAAGATTATCTGTGGAATCAGATGAGATTGTTTTTATTGTAAAAGTTCTGGAAATTCTTTAGCAAATGTGCTAGTAACATTCTTAAAATATCAAAACCTGTAAAAGTTTTTCTACTTCTGTAACATTGCTTGGTCAACCACGATTCTCTAATTCAATAACTTCCAATAAATGAATGCCAGGTCTTTTCAAAAATACATATTCTAAACCCCACCTTAATTCAGTGGTCTTGGATGAGATGTGGAAATATGTGTAGTAGAAACCCTGACAAAATTATAACTAGCCTACAATTTGCTCAACCCAAAAGTTTCATAAAGCAAGAAACCAGCAAGAAAATATGACATATGTACATCTTTAACACATAATACTTTATATGAAACTAAAACATAAACACATGCATTTGACAGACTTTCATGTCGAGTATGGGCTTTTTCTCATATAGGTCTAGTGACTAAACAGTAAAGCCATCTTTCTTGTGTATTTCTCACACAAAGTCAAGATATACAATTTCCAGTTTCAGTTTCTTTGAAGTCTTGAAGACTTTAAAGAAACAGGAACATAACCTCTTAGATTTTTACAACTTTCTAATCACTTACAGTTGCCTTGTCCACATACAACAACAAATAAATGGTATCACTCTCTTCACACTCAGATTGCATCAATTTACATTACTTACATTGCATCATTAGCAGGCTTAGGAACAAACACAACAGTAACTGGTAAGCACATACAATCAAGCACAGTGTGCAGAAATGCTCTGGAATACTAGAGAATTAGCTACAAACCAGGATTAGTCAGCTTGCTGTGGTCACTAGTCAATATCTTACTGAAGCAAAGGAGAAAGTTTGTTAAACAAGTGAGTTGAATAAGACTCATTATCTCTGTACGATATTTCTGAAGAGCTCTACACATAAACAATAATGATGGTTATCTAAGTCTGGGAAACATTACCCGAGATCAGAGTTTCTCAAACTTAAATGCGCATACAAATTCCCTGAGAGTCTTATTAAAATGCAGATTCTAGATATCAGTATGTCTTGGGTGGAGTCCCAAAATCTAACAGTCTCCCAGCTTTTATCAGAGTAAGAGATCTAAATGAGCTCTCTACAATGTCACAGGTTTTATTCAGTTGTGGCAGCAAAATTGTAGCTGAAAGTGGATTTTCTTGTATTTTAACCGTTTTAATTAATTTCAATTTTTTTAAACAGAAGAGTTTCTCAACCAATTATTTTCAATAACAGTGTAAGATTTTTTTCATTTTTTTCCAACCATTTTCTGAAATAAAGCTTCAGTTTAGTAGAAAGAAGTGTTAGGGAGCAGTCACAAATGTGGCATTTTCTATTGATGTCAACATTACCAACTCTGTTCCTCTGTCCACACAGTAAAATAGAAATCAATCTATTTGTTCTTGTAACTTTTGGCTTACAGGGGAGAAAGTTATATTTACAGAAAACTTTATCAGGATGCCTTCTTCTAACTCTCTCTTCCAATTCTTGCTGTACAGTTTAAATTTAGCTAATAACAGTAGCTAACAGAAAACCAAAATAAGTGATTTCTTGGTAGCAAATGCCCCCGATGAGTCACCATAGAAAAGATAGCCCTGGAGCTTGACGGTGGGATGAGAGAAAAGTAGAGGCAGTGCTGACAGGTTTTCTCCTGCTGCAAGTGATTTATTTCAACTGTCAACACATCACATAAGAAATGTATAGTCAGAGTCCCATTTCCTCCCATTCCTATGGTTCATACCATGATCGCCACTTGATCAGACCCATTTTTTGAAATCCGTGGCTTTTCTCTAAAACCAGCCACCAAACTCTGATTGTGATAAACTCACCCACTGGATGAGATTATGGGGACTGACATCACTATAGAAGGAGCATTTGCTCCAGGTGGCCTGAGAGGAAGCAAGTCTGAACCTATGCACTGGAAGGGCGAGACTGGGTCTCTGTAGAGGTCAGGAATGCAGTCCTCAATTGTCAGAAAGTCTGCCAGCTCTAGTGTGCAGAGTCACGAAGAGAAAATTAACACAGCTGGCTCTCCGTACAAACCAGGATGCTCCACAAATACCTTATCTTTACTACTGACAACATTTACTATTGAAAATCCACAGGTAAGATCTTAAACTCCTGCTTAGGTGGAAACTGTGACTTTAAAAACACACAGGGCAATTCTCTGGGTCTATTTGTCTTCAAAATCACGGCAACTTTTTTGAGGAATAGAAGAGACTGAGCAGGAAGCCTAACAAATATATAGGCTGTTAGTAGCTAAGTCTGGCAGGGTAGTCATACCCACATTCCCAAGTATTTTTTTAAATACCAAGTATTTTTTAAAGTTCTGTTCTTTTAGAAACCAGAGAGCCCTTTCAGAATATAATAGGCACTGTGAACCTTTTTTCGGGACACAAAATCAACCTTCTGTATATGACTTTGAGATGACTTAGAGAGCTTTTTTCTCTGCATGAATACCAGGTTACAAATTCCCATTGTAATACAATATGAATAGTTCTCTAAGCCATTCCACAAAAAGGAAAGGTGTCAGTAAATAAGCACTGTATACTCTGCTCAGGGTAAGAAGCTCAGCCACTTCTGTCCTTCTGAAACCTATCTGCCATCAGCCCCACACCAGGAAAATGTTGGGGCGGTAACAGGAACAACCTACTGTGAAGTTCTGATAGTCACCAGCTTCCTGTGCTGGGGCCAATGGAACAGGCTTCGGTTATCTAAGATAATTCATTTGGTGCCAGCTACAGTGCCTGTTTCATTGTTCAGCGTTTCATGTTCGGGAACTCCTTTCTAATGACTGACTGCCTGTGGCGTCACTGCCATTCTGAATCATGCAAATGAGGATGTCATATCCTCTGACTCAAGATGCTTTATCTCATTGAAAATTATTTTGAGAACTGCAAACAGAGAGTTGGTCTTTCCTTAGACCTGACTTCTCAAACACATCACTTTTCCTTTTCTCATGGGGATCCAGCTGATGCTGAAGGAGACTCGGAAGTGTGCAAGGGGGAAATCCTATGGAATTGAGCTTGGGAAGCAGGCATTTGCTGGCAGGGACATTCTCCTCCTTTGCTGAGAGGCTATGGTCCACAGCCCTTGCCAAATCTGTTATAGTAGCTAATAGTACATTTCCATGTATGTACTTTTCTCCCAATTTTCCCCAAGGAAAGGGCGAGGCAGGATATGCACGCTAGCATGCAGGACTGAAATAGCCCTGTTTAAGTGTTAAGTATCTATTAAGTGAAGTTCCTTGACTCTGGGTATTCTGAGCACCAACGCAAAAATCACAGTATTCTGCACTAGTCAGGCAGCATCCCCCTAGGTCGACTACCTGTGTATTCCTGAAAGGCAGAATGCACAGGGCTTATGAAAACAGACATTATAGGTAGGATTTGAGTCCTTGGGCTTGTTGCGTGACTTACTGGTTATATGAACTTAGACAATTTACTGAACTCTCTGAGCTTAAATTTACTCATTTATAAAATGAGGTAATACTAATCTGTATCTCATAGACTTATTGTAAGGATAAAATTCATAAATATACTGCATACTAAGTTTCTATTTCAGCGACTGGCATATGTGACATACTGTGTGATGCATATGTTAAGTGCTTGTGATGATTAGCTGCTACTATTACACCAGGTATTCTTGAACATTTTTTTAACTCAGCAGCAAAGCCAGGAGAGACATGTGTTACGTTTAGTTTAAATGATAAAAGACAATATGCATAGACTTGGGAGTTTGGTAGTTCATCACACTGGGAAATGCTATAGCAGTTAAAAGTCAGCAAAGTTTAAAATTATCTCTGAATGATCTATGTGTTTAATGTCCTCATCTATTAAGTAATAATCAAGTCTTCCTCATGAGATTTTAATAGTACTTAAATCAAAGGAAGTTAAACATCAAGCCCACAAAGATTAAGTGTACAATTAGTCATCATTACCACTAAAAATTAATATGAGCTTAAATATATACAAACTATAGAATATAGACAGCAGGCATCCATTCATTTAAAAACTACTGATATTGCACTACTGTGTTCCAAGCATGGGTCTACACATCTTATTTAAAAATAACTCATTTAATCCTCATAATAATTCTAGGAGGTAGGTACTGTTACCTAGCGCTATTCTAAATACGAGGAAACAGACGCCACTCTATCACTAACTTGCAGACTCGGGATTCACTTATAGCTCCCAAAACAATGTTCTTTCAGTGCTGTCTAATAGAACTTTCCACAATAATGGAACTGATTTGTCTGTGCTGCCCAGTACAGAAAGCCCTGGGCACAAGTAGTAATTGAGCTCTTAAATTGTGGTGAATATGCTTGAGGAATAGAATTTTTCATTTCATCTCATTTTAATTAATTTAAATTAAATTTAAATAGCCACAGGTAGTTCGTGGCTATTGGACAACACATGCCCAGACCATCCTGCTGCCTTGCTTTATTAAAGGGCCAGTTCCACTGAAGAAACTAGTGGAGACCCTTGTCCACACTGTTCTTGTTCCACACTTGCCTGCACTGGTTGTAGTTTCTTCATTTGGGACCTTTATTACTATCTTCTTTAAAACATAAGTGGCCTTTTTTGATACATTGATTATCTTCAGTAAAAGGAGATTTTGCCTTCAAAATACTCCACTAATAATGGCTCACTCTGTAACTGTTTATCCCTTGTGCCTACTTGCTGTACTTGCTTGAAGTCAGACACTATTCTATAGCCATAGGTCACATGCAGACAGTTTTCTGCACATTTCTACCCCATGTTCTCTGCTTAGGACACGAGTTCTATTTTGCTCTCTTTTGTAGAGCAACTACTTTATTGTTGTCTGAGCTGAAAATGGAGGCTTGTTGGACAAAAGTAGCCATCATATCACTTTTTATGTAGTACCATCAAACTTGGCTTTCTATTGATCCACCAAATTATGCTTTTGCTTTAGCCTGTATTTCACAAAATTAACTACCCTAAGCATGCCTGTCTCATTCCAAATGGCCAGTCCCTCATCTCCAACCTCTGTCTCCCTCTGCACCACTGTAATTTGCCAAGTGTAACCTGTCCAAGTCCAGAGAGACTCAGGAAAACAAAAATCACAAAAAAGAAGTATTTTTTTTCTCCCGAGTTAAATTGCAACCAAGAAAATAATTTCATCTGAATGGCAGTATATGCATCTTGCTTTCCATTCCCATTTTATTTAATTATCTGTGTTGTGATGCTCTATCCAAACAAATGCTGTCCTATTTGTCATCAGGGCAGAGAGTATGACTCTGTCACTTTTACCCAAGTCCCTCATACAGCATTGCTTGTAATCAGCATTTTCAAAACTGCATTTCCAAAATCACAACTGGGATCATTTTGCTTAGAAGCCAAGTGACAGAAGCCTCACAGACAAACCTGAAATCTTAAACAAGCTTTAAAAGTATGGCATAATGATTATACAATAATGTCTAAAAGTGACTGGTATGTTCAGGTAGTTCAGTTTGATTTGCTGTGGTCAGAGTTGACTGGGTAGCTCATGTGCAAATCTTCTTCTAAGTCATTTCCTCTCTTTGTTTTCAGACTGGGTTTCCAAGCAAAATATTCATGTTTTTTTCTGTTAATAGACTGACTCAGCCTTGCCACAATTTTGTGGGCAGAGAGGGTATGTGTGTTATGTATTTATCTTATCCATCGTTGTATAATATTAGGGTGGTGATTCTGAGATATGTTAATTTTTCTTGTTTTCATTGGATTCTTTTCTTTCCAACCTTCATTCCTATTGATGTGTTCATAGGTTATCATTTGTGTGATTTTTGAGACACAGTGAATCAAAGGGATTAAAAGATCACTTGGATACACAATTTTTTCATTGATGTTAATAGTGGGCACTGGCCTCTGCATGTAACAGAAACTTTTAAAAAAGAAGAAGAAGAAGCTTCATGTATTGCTCTCAAGAGAGCTAACCTGGGTATAGCAAAAGATTTTCAGTCAGCACTTGCATGTATGGCTCATAAATGTTGAGACCTGAGCAGCCGTCCCTGCTAGGTGGGTTTCTATGGTTGGGTAGGAGTTTACTTTGAAATTAACTGTAGAATTTCTCTAGGAAGTCAAGCTAGATGAATTCATCAATTCTGAGTTCAGAATTATGCAAAAGTAAGACCAGTTTTAAGTTTCACATTTTGAAGCATTTTAATGTAAGCATGATAGTTTACAACTGCTGTGAGTGGGAAAAAATGTTCTCTGTGTTCTTGCTTCTAATTTGGTTTGAATCCACAATGTATATATCAATCAGAAAGCAACTCTTTGAATAGGAGAAAAATAGAATTCATAGACATGAAAATAAATAAATTAAAATCATGGGTATTTATTATTGATCTTTAGAAGGTACAAAGTAGCCACAAATTATGGGTACCATTTTCTTCCATATTTTATTTTTATATTCCTGAAACTTGGGGTATACATTTATTCAATAGTCCACCCTGCTAGGTAGAGGAAACACAAGAAAAATAGATATAAACTTTGCCCTCAAGAAGCTCACAATCTACTTAGAGGGTATTAACATAAATATTTTAAATGAAAGTCCTGGAGTGAAGTTATAGGAATATGAATGGAGTATCAGAAAAGCATAGGGGAAAGGTGTCTAACCCATCGGGCTTCCTAGAGGAGGTGGGATCTGGTCTGCAATTGAAGAATATGTAGAGGGGTCACTATGTGAAAAGGAGGTATAGGAAGAGCAAATGGGCTGAAAGGAGGAGCATGGTGCAGAGGAGAATGAAGTGTTCCCACACTTCCAGAGGGGAAACCATGAGGTAGAGAGTAATGAGAGCTAAGTCTACAGAGGCCAGCAAGATCCTGATCTCGAGGGTCTTATTTATAGCACATGGTGGAAAGAAAGCATTCTGGGGTTTTCAGCAAAGGAGAGGACATGTCTGATTTTGGTTTTAGTGGTGTGAGTTGGTTTGTGCTGCAAAACAAACTGCCTCAAAACCTAGAGGTTTAGAAGAATTAATAGCCCATGATCCTGAGGGCAGTTCTTCTGAGCAAATCAGCTCAGCTCACTCTTCCTGGCCCTCTCCTGTGTATGGGATCAGCTGCAAAACTGGCCAGTAGCTAGATGATCCAAGCTGGCCTCTTGTACATGCTGGTTGGAGGCTGTCTGCCGGAGCTCCTTGGTTTTCTGCCATGGGGCCTTGTATGCACCAGCAGGCTAGCATGAGCTCACTCACATGGTCTCAGGGTTCTAAGACAAGCAAGAGTGAAATCTGCCAGTGTATTTGAGGCCCAAGCTCACGATGTGGACAATGTTATCATCACCACATTCCATTTCTTAAAGCCAGTCACAAGGCCAGCCTAGATTCAAGAGAGATGTAGAGGAGAGGAATAGGCTCACTTTTAATGGGAGAAACTGCAAGTTTTACCAAACTGGCACAGAGAAGTACAACCAAAGACAAGAAAGCTAGTTAGGAGATACTGTGTACTGTCCCCTAAAGATGAGATAATGGGCCTAATCAAAAGAAGTGATAGCAACGGAGAAAAGGAAACCAAGTTAAGAAACCTTCATGGATAAAATGGCAGAATTTCATGATTGATTGGATCAAGATGAGGAAGACAAAATCTCTAGTTTGACCAAAAGAAAGATAGAAACTAAATATTTTTGTGCCTTAAGTGTTTATTGAATTATCTTAACAACATACCAATGGCCAATCCTTATGCAAGTATCAAATGTGCATCAAAAAAGTAGAGAAAAATGTGGATCAATTTCATTTATCTCATATTAAGTTAACACTCTCAGTTCTAGTGCCAATTAATGACCTTACCTTCAAGGAACTGATACTTCAGTCCAGGAAACAAAGTAGAAAATCAGGTAATAATAGAAAATAGTAACTTATCAAATGATAAAATATATAGTAAAGATAGAAAGTGATACAGAAAAGATAAGGAAAGTTCAGAAGAATCAGGGAGGTCTTCATGGAGCAGGTGGCACCCAAACAAGGTGGATTTTATAATCAAAAAGTCTCATAAATATTAGTATTATATTAATTTATCTGCGTATCAACTATCTGACTAGTATACATACTTTTTAATCTCTTTTCCACATTCTATTGTTAAGAGAATTGAAAAAAAAATAGTTATTTAAATCATGGTCAATATCCTGTGGTTCAGACGAGGAACCCTGATTAAGAAAATCTGGTTTACACATTATTTCTTGGGCTTCAGACTCTAGTTGTTAAAAATCTGTCAAAACTTGCGCCAGTAATGAGCCAATCATCCAGTACAAAGGCATGCTAGGAGCAAAGCCAGACTGAACCAAGAGAAGGTATTAGGAAACCAGCAGGGATCTGAGGGGGTGGAGGTTGGAGGGAGAGAAAGAAAGGCTGGGTTGTAATCCTGGAGACAAGGTCCTATTAGCAAAGAGGCCTAGGGAACATTCACTCCAATTTAGAAGAGAAAACAAAGTCTAGAGGAAACCCACAGCATCTGGCACATAGCAAATAACAATTTTTAAATGAATCTACAGATAGATAGATGAATGCAAACCAGGGAGTGTTGAGGGAAGGTATTAAGCTGTCATTCTGACAGTTTCACAGTGTGGAATTAGGAAATGAAGAGTAGCAGACACAAGCAGGAAGCACTTTCCACCAGCCTCCCATGATGACTAGTGCCCTTGGGAGATGGAGACACAATGGAGCGCCAAGATATTTGGGATCATCATGGCTCAGGAAGAGGGGTCACCATCTAAGAGTCCTTCAAAAGTGCCTGGAGCTCCTGTGTAAGGGCACAGGATGGACATGAATATTTCTAAATTCTTCAAATATCCAGCAAGGACATTATTCACATAATAATTCATTGAATTTGGGGAAGAGTTGAATCAACATGCAGATCCTAGAAACAATCAGAATGGTGCTACGGAGGAATCGAGGGCAACCACAAACCAGGAGAAACATTCTCTCCCTAAATCAAATTAAGGTACCTCTGAAATCCCTGCTTCTGCAGAAATCTAGCTACCTGGAAAGTCTCCTTTGACCACTACTACTATCACTGAATACTTCTTGGAGTCCCTAGTGGATGTCTAATCTAGGCTTCAAAACAAATCCAATCAGCTAGGACTTGGCTGATTGATCAGATGTTTCTTTCTCACCTGCCCAGCTGCCTTCTGGTTTACATGATATGCCATCATCCAACACCCTGCCTTTCATTCTAGGTGCATCCATTTCTTTCTTTTTTTTTTTTTTTTTTTTTTTTTGGAGACAGAGTCTTACTCTGTCACCCAGGCTCACTGCAACCTCCACCTCCTAAGTTCAAACAATTCTCTGCCTCAGTCTCCCGAGTAGCTGAGATTACATGCGCCTGCTACCACACCCAGTTAATTTTTTTTGCATTTTTAGTAGAGACAGGGTTTCAACATCTTGGCCAGCTGGTCTTGAACTTGTGACCTAGTGATCCACCTGCCTCACCCTCTCAAAGTGCTGAGATTACAAGCCTGAGCCACCACACCCAGCCGCATCCACTTCTAACTCACATTTCAGCTTCTGCCTGACTCTGGTTTGCCCTTCAGGAGATCATGGCTGCTGTGAAGAACAGTCACAGTGCCAAGTATGTATGATGTTAGGCAAAGACACTCTTTGACATTCTCAGGAGGAAATTAAAGGAATATTCTACCCTACCGCAAACATTAGGCATTTTAGTAAAAATTGTTGAAAAAATTTACTGTTAAGAAAAACTCACTAGTGTCTCTTTGTTACTGTTTTTTCTTTCTATTCCTTTTTGGGGGGGTGGGAGGCTTTTTTCTTCTTTTGTTTTGCTTTTGCTGCTATAAACTCACAAAGGAATAAAAAAATCTTTGTTACTTTGCTTTCACCACTGATAGAAGGTGCCAGCATTTGTGCCTTTTAAAGTGTAAACTCTCCTTCAACTATAACTCCAGGGGAAAGTACAGTTTTCATATTTCAGATCCATAAAGACAGAAGAAGTCAAAAAGAGTAATGGAAGGTAATGCTTTGAACTGAAGAGAAATGACCCAATTCCTGAGTTAAAAGAAGGCAGCGGTGACAATGAACTTGAACTGTGCCCCCTCCTACCCCCACACAAGGTCAGCAGAACCTCTAAAAAAAGGGGGGCTATATAATAGCTTGAGGCCTGACCACCTGGAAGTCTTCTTATCCTGAGCCCAGAGCCACTCACTTCCTATTAGAACAGATAACCCTAAACAATGAGAGTCTCAAAAGAGACAACCATGGGCTGAGGACCAAAGGATTTACCCCAATCTTCTGGATTGGAAAAGCTCTTGGTTGTTGTAAAGACTGGACACCCGCCAAAACATAACCAAGTTTAAGTATTCTACAAACCCTAATGAACAGGAACTGAGATAGCTATTTCACTTAGAAAAATACAGTGGTTTTTGCACACACAAGTGAAGCACAGTGATACCGATTATACAATTTCTTCAGTTTTTATTACCAAGCCTCTCTTTCTCTTAGCTAGAACTGGGCCAGGGATGGATCCAAAAACAAACAGAAACCCATATTCAGAGCAGCCACGTCCCTCACACAAACCACTGCTTTACTGTCAGGCCAAGCTTATCTTTCTGGATCTCTGTCCCTGAGGATAAATTCTCTCCCACAAGACTCAACAATGTCTCCTGCAAACAGGCCTCTGGTGTATCTGCCACATCAGTTAGCCAAATGTGCAGATGATTCTGAATTCCAGAGGTGGGTGAACACATGTGAGACTCAAGCCCTCACATTGGGGCTCAAAAGAAATTTGATGTTGGAAAAGTGGGAACCCCTGACAGTAATAAATAGGCATCTTCAGGAGCTGTCTGAATATTAATGTTCCATTAAATGCTGAAACAACCCCAACATCTCAGTGAACAAACACATTAACAGTTTATTTCTTGCTGCTCTAGGATGAATGCATGTGTTCCCCCAAAATTGATAAGCTGAAATCCTAACTCTGAAGGTGATAGTGAGGCAGGATAGTTCCCTTGACTCCCTTCATGGGCGGGAACTGGAGGGACTGACTTCAGTCAGCCTGCCACAGGCCACTCCTCATGGGAGGCAGCGTGCAAGCGAGTGTGGGAACCAGAGTGAACAAATGATAGAGGCACCTGGTCACTCTTCTCTGGTGGTAGCAGGCTCAATGCAGGCCCAGTAGCAGTGTCCAAGCACATTACCACCAATCCTGTTTCAGCTCTGCCATTTGGGGATTGCCAAGTGCCAACCAGCTCAGTAGAGGGTCAGGGTGGCAGCCCCTGCCCTCTCAGCACCCAGCTTCTTGTCCAGCATCCAGGAAGAATCAGGTCACATGAACTGTTTGAAAGGTGATGAATGTGGAAGACTATTGATCTCAGCATTGGGTGGCTTTCAGCAGAAAGGGATGGGGAGGTGATCTTTCCCTGAAGCCCAGCCCTCTCCAGTCCTGCCCTCTCCAAAGCTGTCCCATCTGAAGTTAGCTGTGTCTAACTGTAGTCTCTGACACTCAGTTGCTTCTCTGCTCACTGCTCAGCTGCTTGTATCCTCGACGCTCAGCCACTTGTGTTGTTCTGCCAGCTAAGTCTTTTATAGGCACAGGATAGGGGTGAGGCAGGCCAAAAAGGCACCATTTGGGTGGAAAAATATGGTCAGCTGTTTTCACTTAGGGTTGCAGTTCCAGGGTAAGGGTGGGGTTTAGCTGGGAGCCCAGCCTTTCTGTATCAAAAGTACTAGAAGCTTGGGCCTTTGGGCAATGGTCACATATCCTACAGTCTAAGGCTGGCTGGGTAGCTACTGCCCTCGTTCTTCACAGTCCTCACCAGTTCCTACTGCTTTGCTACACTAAAGGTGTCAGCAACCACTTATTGCACTTGCTGAGCACTATGGTCTGAATGTTTGTGCACCTTCAAAATTCATATGCAGAAATCTTCACTCCTAAGGTGATGGTGATAGGAGGTTGGGACTTCAGAGGGGGATTAAGTCATGGGGGTAGAGCCCTCATAAATGGGATTAGTACCCTTATAAAAGAGGCTCAAGAGAGACTCCCCACTTCTGACAGATGAGAAAACAGAGAAAAGATTATGTTGACTGAGTGCAGTGGCTCATGCCTATAATTGCATATCAGAAGGCTGAGGCAGGAGGACTGACTGAGGTCAGGAGTCCAAAATAAGCCTGGACAATACAGCAAGACCCCTTCTCTACAGAAAAT
Source organism: Aotus nancymaae (assembly GCF_030222135.1). Classification (NCBI taxonomy): domain Eukaryota; kingdom Metazoa; phylum Chordata; class Mammalia; order Primates; family Aotidae; genus Aotus; species Aotus nancymaae. Next base: position 32,034,784 of record NW_026988435.1, read on the forward strand.
TTTTAAAAATTATCCAGGCAAGGTCGTGCACACCTGTAGTCCCAGCTGCTGGGAGGCTTAGGTGGGAGGACTGCTTGAGCCTAGGAGTTCAACGCTGCATTGAGCCAGGACTACAGCACTGCACAACAGCCTGGGCAACAGAGTGACCAGTAAGCAAGCCCTTACCAGATACCTATCCTGTAGGCCTTAACCTTGGACTTCCAAGCCTCCAGAACTGTGAGAAATGAATGCCTATTGTTTATAAGCTACCCGGTTTATGATAATTTGTTCTAGCAGCCTGAATAGACTAAGTCACAAGCTCACATAAGAATCAAATGAAGTCAGCAGGAATCTCTGCTCCATGTACTCATTCAGGGATGCAGTTTCCTGCCATCTTGTGGTAGCAGCATGTTGTAAGGCTTCATATTCTTGTACATTAAGCCAGTGATAGGATGAGAGCATGAAGAACTACATGTGAGAAGGTTCCATGGCCTAAGACTCGAGGTTGTGTGCAACACTTACCTCCAAATTCCATTGACATGAATTTGAGCACATAAAACCCCACTGTACTGGTCTGTTCTCACATTACTATAAGGAAATACCCAAAACTGGGTAGTTTGTAAAGGAAAGAGGTTTAATTGACTCATAGTTTCACATGGCTTGGGAGGCCTCAGGAAACTTACAATCATGGTGAAGGGCAAATGGGAAGCAAGGCACCTTCTTCACAAGGCAGCAGGAAGAAGAATGACCACAGGAAAAACTTGCCAAACGTAAAACCGTGAGATCTCATGAGAACTCACTCACTATCACAAGAGCAGCATGGGGGACACTGCCCCCATGACTAAATCACCTCAACCTGGTCTCTCCCTTGACATATGGTGATTATGGGAATCACAATTCAAGATGAGATTTTGGGTGGAGTCACAGCAAAACCATATGACCCATCATCCCATCACCATCACTTATTGGCCACTGCAAAGAAATATGGGAAATTGTGCCTAGAAATTAGTGGAAATTAGTCTGGTAAACAACTAACCCATTTCAAGTCTCAGCCACAGAACATCATAGCTCTTTCTCCCTGCTTATATTTCTTCACTCTCCTGGATTAAATGAGCTAATAACTGAGGAAATAACAAAACAAAGTATTAAATTCTGACTACTTTCCAATGGCCTAAACAACTCACAGAATCTTAATTCTTTTGTGAAAGTTAAATCCTGAAAACATTTAGGTAGATAAATTTCTCATTCCAATAACTATTTCATAATAAATTGCTAATTTGTTCTGGTGGTTTTGATGACTAGGCAATGTAAAATACTGGAAATCTAATTTTTCGTTTCTCAGAAATGTACCAATACTGCCTCACTCCATATTTTTGCTAATCTGATGAGAGATTGGCATTTGAGCTCAAGAACCTCTCTAGATTGAGGCCAGTGCTCTGGGGCTTGGAGACTTGGCTTTGGGAAGCCAAACCGCAGATCCAAAGGTTTCTTGGTGCGTTATAGGAATGGAACTGAATGTGCATGCCCTTGGGGTAGGAGTGTCCTCATCAGGGAAGCTACAGAGTTACCTCCTCCTCATCTCAAAGACTGTGAAGTGAGTCTTTGAGGCCAGACAGGTGATCTGCTTGTCCTCCCTTTGGGAGTTCCGGAGACACACAGGGTACACTTTCCTGCCAGACTCTGTTGAATACTTCATGCTGCACTGCCCTTTTACTAACTGCATGCATCCCCAAGCTTACACCAGGAAACTCATTTAGGGATGGTCTCAGATAAGACTTCTCTTAATATTCTATGAATTTCATCTATCTCTGTCAGTCTCTGATTTCTATAAATGTCTTCTACTCTAAACACATTTGAAATTATTCCATTTATCTCACTGTCAAGTTTTGTCAAAGATCCTGTTCAGTTAGAGACTGCCAAATACAAGGTAAGAATAATTCAAAAGTTTCAGAAACCTATGAAAGGTGCTGAAGGATTAAGAAAAACTGACACAAATTTCAAAGGAGGAAGAGTCAAAAAGAATTTTTCACATCGTGGCTCCTTAAATTTCTGCAAATCATCAATGTAGCTGTGTTTTTTTTTTTTTTTTGCAACACAGATTCCTGAGCCCCACTATTATGGTCTGAATGTTTGCATCCCCCGAAAATTCGTACGCTGACAGTTGATCACCAATGCAATGATATTAGGAGGTGGGGACTTTGGGAGGTGATCAGGTCATGAGGTCAGAACCCTTGTAAATGAGATTAAGGCCCTTATCAAAGAGAGTTGAGGGAGGCTGTTTGCCCCTTCAATCATATGAAGCTACAACTAGAAGGCGCTGTCTCTGAATCAGGAAGCAGGCCCTCACCAGATGGCAGATCTGCCAGTGCCTTGCTCTTAAACTTTCCAGTCTTCAGAACTGTGAGCAGTAAGTTTCTGTTGTATATAAGCCATCCATGTTTGTTATCAGAGCCCAAAAGGACCAAGACACCCACTATATACCTATAAATTCACTTCTCTTAAGGATAGAGCTGGGATTCAGAATTTTTAAACAAATTCCCCAGGTGATTCTAACTCATATTAAAGCTGAGAATCATGAAAGAAAAGGCTAATTATGCATCAAAAGAAGGTTGTGAGGGTCACTTGATGAAATATCCGTATCTTGAGAGAGAACATCTGGCACACTTTTATGGAGGTTTGCTATCTGTACATTATCATTATAATATGAGCAGCATGTGGATCACTATGAAGAGAAAGAGGGAGGTGCCCCTTCCTCCTGCATCAACCTGTCATCTCAGGGAAAGCCTGATGTCCTAATAGATAACCCATAAACAGTGAGCTGGGTGATTCACTTAAGCATATCCTGAAGGACACCATGCCCTATCCCTGCTTCATACATAGAAGATTAGAGTGGGAGAAGAGGCTATGAGGAGACAAACTGCCTCTTTCTTAACATTTCCCTGAGAGTGGAGGGAAGAGGGACATTGAACTTGTCCTTCCTCCTTCAAAGGCTTGACCCAAGAGACTCTCTCATAAAGTTTGAGGGTATTTCAGTTATCTGTTGCTATGTAACAAACCACCCCCAAACAAAGTGGCTGAAAATAACAATGTTATCTCCATGATTCTACCAATTGACTGGGTTCAGTCAGATGACCTTATTTGGTATTTTTCATGTATTATCAGTCAGGTGGCAGCTGGATTTGGAGATCACTGAAGGTTTATGGGCCAGGTATGCAAAATGGATCACTCATATGACTAGGAATTAATGCTGAATGTCAGCCTGGAGCTCAGCTGGGTTGTCAAGCACAGCACATGTATGTAGCCTCTCCATTTGGCTTAAGCTTCCTGCAGCATTGGTTGGGGCATGGCAAGTCTGAGAAGGACTGAGCCAAGAGCGAGCCCTCTCATGAACTAGTCTCATAAGTCCAAGAACATCCCTTCTGATTTATTCTATTGGTTAAGCATGTCACTTGGGCCAACCAAAATCCAAGACAGGAAGAAATAGGCTCCTGTTCTTAATAGGGGGTGTGGTAAAGTCATATTGGAAAAGATTATTAAGGGTGAGAGACTGTGGCCACCATCTTTTGAAAATATAATTTTCTATAGAATGTGGATCTGAAATATTGTACAGAGATTGTTTTTGTTTTTCACCAAGGGAAATTGGAAGGAAATGCAAAAGGTATCCCAGATTCTGAGGATGAGCTAATACAGGTCCAAAAGGTGCTAGAGAAAGTAGCACTGAGGGAATTCTTAGGGGCCAGTCAAAAATTCCACCCAACGTCAGCTCCTTGTGGTTCATTGTGCCTTGGAATTATAGCAGAGGGAACAAAGGCTGGGACCATGCATTGCCTGTAAGAACTCCCCGGGGGTGAGGGTTAAGGGCTGCAGAAGGCCACCCTGCAGACCTCTTACATGAAATGAATGGACATCACAACCATATACACACATACCCTGTTCTGACAGCAAAGACCAACACAAAAGGCCCTCCACCTCTCGTTTTCACTCAGGCTTGGGATGCACTGAGTGAAAAGGGATTGCTCAGAGCATGAACAGGCATTAGAGCAAGGACAAGAGGGCGTGATTGAGAGAAAAATCTCCAACCTTCCCTTCTTCTCTACCATGTTCCTTGAAGCTGAGTTGAAGACCGTTATAGGGGCTAGGGATTCTTGAATGTGACTGAATATTTACTCTGCATGAGACTTGAGAGTATAATTACCAGATTAGCATGCAAATCACTAACGAGGGCTGAATTTATCAGCAGAGGCTGAGATTTCTTAATGGTGTTTTATACTTTCACCTTTTTCCATACCTCTGTCCCATGCAAAAGTCCCTGAAAAATGTTGGGAACTTGAAAAATTATGACAGGAGCTTGAAAATAATCTATTCCATTTGGACATTACTAACATGCTCAGATTGCTCCTTTGAACTTTCTGTATGTAAATATTTTTTTGAAATAAAACATTTGACTCACTTTCTACTGGGAAAATCCTGAGAGTTAAATCTAATAGTTGCACCAGAGGTGTTTCTTTGGCAAAAAGTAGGTTAAGTATGGAGTGTTCTGGTTCAATAGAAATACCTATTTTTTCCTGGGAATAGAGCTGTGTGATCATTTACAAATGTCTGTCCTTGTCACTAATCTGTAAGATCCCTGAGGACAGAGACCAAATCTGCTTTGCCCATTATTGATTGCATCTCTAGCACTTAACTTGGTGCCTCTCACCAAGTTAAGGAAGGAATTCAGGGAAGGTTTGTTACATAAATAATTGAATTAGGTTGATGAGTCAAAGAAGCCCAGAACTCTAGCACTAGAAGAGACTTTTGAGAGCATTTAGTTCATTCCACATTGTGATTCTGAGATCCACAGACATTAAAGAACCTACTCACCATAAAGAAGTATGTCAGTGGTGAAGCAAGAAGTAAAACTCAGGTCTCTTGTCTCTGAATTCATGGATTTCCCAAACATACTATGTTTTCTTCTCTACACCATAGTAAAACAGGAGAGCTGAGTACAACCAGACAGATTGAATCTGGCTGTCTCCAGGGCAGTATAAACATTGCTTTTCCCCTTTTTCCTTAAAGTGATGTCATTTAAATAAATTAAAAGAGGAAGATCATGAGTAGAATAGAATCTTCACAAAAACTAAACCCATCTAGAAGGAAATAATCAGGGTGCAAAGGGGGCTCCTGTCTGACCTGATTCAGGAATAAGTATAGGGTACACCAAAGAACCAAAACATATCACCTCAGTGAACAAACCCTTATTCATTTATTCATTTAACAATATTCACTGAGCAGCTACATTGTGACAGACACTGTTTTAGGAAATGGGAAGAAGTAATAAATAAGACAAAGTCCTTTCCCACAAGTAGAGTATATTCTAGTTCAGGAGGCAGAAATAAACAACTACATGAACAGGAGCATTTCTGAAAGTGATGAGTAAATTGGAAGTGAATAAATGTTATGCTGGGATATGTGGGATATGGGATAACCACTGGGAGAGGGTCTCCTTTGGAATAATTAGGAAAGCTTCTCAAAGGCGCTAACATTTCATTTGGAATCTACGAAGAAAAGGAGCTTGCCATACTGAGCACTAAGGAAATATCATTCCAGGCCAAAGGATCAACAAATACTAAGGTTCAGGGGCAGTAAGAATTTGAAGGAAGTAGAGAAGAAAATCAAGGCAGAGGAAACAGCTTGAGGAAAAGCAAAATAATAAAATAATAAAATTTTAAATAATAAAATTGTACTTAATTTTTTAAATAACAAAAACTTAAAAGTATGAAACTACATGGCATGTTTGGAAACAAGTAATTCAAATATATGCATGGGAATGAGGTTGGAAAGCAATGTTGAGAGGCTATAAAGAACATTTGAAAGTCTAGACTTTATTCTTCAGACAATGGGAAATCAAGAGAAATGTTGAAATGGATGAATGCAGGAAATGGATTGAAGCGTAAAGAGGCAGGGAGTTCAGATAAAAAATATTGCCATGGTCCATTTAATATTGGAGGCAGAATCTGCAGAGTGGTATTGGTCATGGAAAGGAAAAGAGAGAATTAAGAGACAGTCAAGTGGAAGCATAATGTGTGAAGTGACCAATTAGATATAGGATGAGAGAGGGAAGGAGTCAGAAAACTTTATGGTTTCCAAATTGGACAATGGGGGAGTGGAAGTACCTATAACCAACATCTGGGGGAGCAATTGTGTGGGATGAGTTCAGGTGAGATCATACCTGGAGGGTTAGACATCTGTGGAATATTAGAGAGGGGTGTCCAGCCAACTATTCAGAGTTGAAGTCTAGTCTTGAGAAGAAAGAGGTAAAGATGTAGATTTGGAAGTCCTCGGCATAGCAGTTGAATCCATGGGGGTGAATGATGTTAACTCAGAAGATGAAAGGAGCTTGAGGACACAGACAGTTGAGAAGAGGCTATGAAAGATATGTAGAAGAGAACGTTAGGGGATGATTTCATTTCAATGGTGAGAGGACAAAAATGAACCATCAAAGGACAATAAAGAGGGGGTGCGGAGTGGTGGGGGGAATTAGAAGAGAATATTATGTCAGAAGTTATTGAATGAGAGAAGAAGCAAGAAATCAAGAACGTCAAAAATACCGTCAAGAGCAGAGTAGACTGGAGTTGGCATCGTGTAATTGTTATTTCTATGGACCAAGTAAATCCTATTCAGGAAGATAGTTAGGGCTGCGTTGCTATTCTGAAAATAAGTATAAATTGTGCTGGTCAAAGTACATAGTTTTCTGCTCCAATAAAACCTTTGCCAGCTGTCAAATACCAGTCACTTTAAAACATAATAAAGACCTATTTCACAGTGAGAAGTATTCCTTTTCCACCCAGACTCCATGTAAATTATGGATAAAGAATGTAGCAATTGAATAAATCACTGTACTTTTGAACTAAGCCATATGAAGAATCTACGAGAAGTGTGATTTAAAAGAAAAACCATAAAAAATATTCTGCTTATTGTTGAACTGAATCAAGGCTTTTATGGAAATAAATGTGATAGTTTATCAAAAAGAGGGTATTTGGAACAGAGGAGAAATAAAACAGAATAAAGTAGTATTATTTAGCTTCTAAACATTGTCACTTTAATTAAACATTGTCTTTTAATTAGAAATCGTTTATGGATTTCTAATTAAAAGTTGCAGTTTGAGTTTAATCAAAACTAATACCTACCACAAGAATGATTTCATTTTTATCTCCTCTGTATAATTACCAAATTGATAAATATCTTGCATAGGGCATTATCATGAAGGTCATACCATCCGCTTTCAAAATACCTTGTTTTCCTTGGAATCTCTCTATATCAACCACCTCAGAGAATCTCTGTTAATGTCATTACAGAGAAATAGAAAATAAAATATGCCATGCTATTAATATGCCATTAATTTGCAAAAGAGAAAAGTTTAATAGAAATTTAAATAAAAGGAGTAGGTGGGGATGGGAAGAAAAAACATATCAAAATGCAAAAATCAAGTAAGACAACTTGTTCAAATTCCAGCAGTCCACAACATACCACATTATACCTGTCTTATAAATTTTCCTCTAAGCGTGGAGTAGAAAATTAAATTACCACATTTCTGTGATTTAAGGTCTTTGGATTTGAGTTGAATAGCTGTGTTTCTGAAGTTGCTTCATTACATTTTTTCCTATGGAGGTAAAGCTTTTATTTTCAGAATTATTCACACCGTATTTTTAGTGCCCTAAGATCTTAAAACACAAACAGTAGTTGCTGACTTTAGTAAAACATAAGAAAAGTTAGGTAATTTTTATGATACTGTTGATCACCTACCCAACATTTCTTCCCTTTTTCCTTTCAGAGTGTTGATTTTATTTAGGCATTCACTCTCCCCTCTTCACTGGGGAAATCCTGATTAGCCTAAGCCAATTTTGGGCGTGTCATTACCCAGGAAACCAATACCAGGATGAACCTATGACCTAAGTTAACCCGATCAGATTGGAAAGAAGGGCTTATATTTTCTTCCTTTTCTTTCTCTCACCCCTTCCTCCTTCCCTCCCTTCTTTCCTTTCTTCCTTCCTTGTCTTTCTTTCCTGCTGGACATGAACAAGGAAGCATGAAGTCCCAGCTGTCACAGAGAGCCATCTTGCTCCCATGAGGAGAACCCATTTTAGAATTAAGAATGGCAGAGCAGAGATAGAGAAATAACCTACATCGTTGAGGACTCCATTGAGTTACTGCTCATTCCACCTGAAACTCACTTTACCCTTTGGACTACCAGAAATAAAGGAAAATAACTATCATTATTGTTTATTTTCATTTGAGTTGAAGTTTTCTGCTATTGGCAGCCAAAAGAATCTCAAGTGATAGAATATATATATAATTTACCTAAACTCTGAAAAATAACATTATACATTCACTTTATTTTTCCTCGCAATTTCTAGTGGCATACTTCTAATATATTTGTGAACATAAAGGCACACTAATGTCAAATTATGTACCAAATATAATCTAGCCAAGTTATGACTAAAACTTCCAGAGCCCAACATACCGACCACATATGACAGTCCTTGAAGATATTCCATTCCCTTTGGTACTGACTGTACATTTTTAATCACAAAATCAAAGAAATTCAACATTCATAGCACCCCAAATTCCTCCACTTTGCCACATTTCTGTAGTATCACCCTAGTCACAATCACCACAATTATTCTCTCACCTGAATGTTCTTCCAGCTGGTTTCCCTGCTGTTGCTTCTAAAATATATGCTTTCCACAGAAGCTAGAATAGCCTTCTGAAAACATAAACCAGATTATACTGAGATAAGAGATCAGAGACTACAGGATTTATTTTCCAATCTCGAAGGGATGTAATGAAAAAATCAGCAGAAACCAGCAGATGGCCAAGAAAGCGATCCCTAGCTGCCCTCATTGCTCATTAGCATAAGACATTCCCACCAGTGCCATGACAGCTTGCAAATGCCAAGCCATTATCTGGAAGTTACCAACCCTCCCCATGGCATTGACCCAAAAGTTACTGTTCCTTTTCTAGAAAGTTCTAAGTAACCCACCCCTCAATTTGCATTAACCTGCCCCTTAATTTGCATGTGGTTGAAAGTGGGTGTGACTGTGAAGAGAGTTGTCAAGAGTCCATACATTGCCAACTCTGGGCACACTGCCTATGAGTTAGCCCTGCTCCACAAGGAGCAGTACTGGTCACTAAAAGATGGCCGTCTAACACCACTGGTTCATCCTTAAATTATTTCCTGGGTAAAGGCCAAAACCCTCCAAGGCTAAATCCCAGTTTTGGGGCTTGTCTGTCCTGCATCAATATTGCTTGTTTAACATTCTCCAACATCTTCCACCATGCTCAGAAGAAAACCCTAACTGCTTACTGTGGTTAACAAAGCCCTGCAAGATCTCTCCCTTCAAACTCCTTGGACCCGTGTCCATCCACTCTCTCCTTTATGCACTAGACTCCAACTAAACTGATCTGCCTTTCCATTCCTGGAACACACCACCCTTGTTCCCAAATTGAGGATCTTTGTCCTAGATATTCAACCCACCTTGAAGGCTCATCCTTCTAATATTTTTATGGCTAATGTCTTCTTTTCATTCAGATCTTTTTTAAAAAGGAAACATCGTCACAGGGACTTCCCTCAATCACCCATAGCTTCTCAGTCAACTGTGTAGCACTTCTGTGCAACATTTCTTAACATCTGACAAGTTCCTTGTTTGTTTACTGTCTCAGCTGTCCACATGAATAAGTAAATGAAAGCGTATCTGCTTCCATAGAAATCTTGGACACTTGATATATGCACGACTTTGTGTTAGTTCAGTTGTACTATAAGGAGTTTTGAAATCACAATTTTCACCTGGACTAGGTCTAATACACATAAACGCAACAAAATCAGATATTATTGGGAAATTATGTAAGCCTAAATGATCATGAAAAATGTATCTGGCTCTATGATTAGCAAAAGAAAAAACTATAAACTAGTTTATTTTTATCCCTTGAAGTCATTAGCTTTAAGTTAAAAAGACTAATGAAATAAAACAACTTCAAATGCTAACCTATATGCAAACAGTGTTTACCAACTGGAATTATTGTTGACCAACAGTATTTGAAGGTCACTAACAAAAATGATGTGACAATTATCAAATGAGCAGAAAATACAGCAACCATGAAGAGGAAGATCTGAGAAAATATGTGGATTTGAGTCACAGAACATTGCACTGGTCTCACCGTGTTCTTGAAGGCCAATCAGAACAGGTCCTTACAATGAAAGAGCATTTAGTAAGTTATGGATCCTGAGCCATATCCTTATAGGCCATTAATTTATTACTTTTAAACACAGCACAGTTGTGCAACTAAGTATAGTGTCTGCCTGCACAGACTCTAAAAAATGTTTAAGTCTTTGATAGCTTTCAAGGTTATCTCCAGCACTTTCTTTCTCTGCTTAGTTTCTCACTTTGGAAGGGAAGGAGACTAAAGGATAACCTTTCACAAGTAAACATCCTTTTTATGCTGGTAGAAAAGGCACGAAACTTAGAGATCCATAAATTTATTTTTCACCAGCACCCAAGTCAAGGAAAGCATAAGAATAGTTTCTGAGCAGATGTTTTCTCCAGTGGAACTTGCTGGAACAAAGTTTCTCAGTTTAGAAAAAAATAAAACATACATTTTAATGTATTCATCTTAACGTCCTGTTTTCAGTGCTGTCCAAACAAAAACCTGGCTACAGGTTCAGACTTATTGAAACAAGTCAATGAAATCTCCTTGGAATTCATAATTTTAGCACAAAGTGCCCAATTTTAGAAAAGTGGTTCTGCACAGTAGGTTAATACATTAAGTCAGTTGTTCTTTGCAATAGGATTATTCTAGATACCTAAAAACAGAAGCTTGGCTGCCTAGAATTCCTTATGCCAAGGATACAAAATGCTGAATATAAAATCCAATTTCCAAATGCTTACTTGAATATCTATTTTGACCAGGTATGTAAAAGACATGTACTTGCTGAAAACTTCATGCTGCTTAAATATTCATCTTTAATGAACTCACCTGGAGACTAATTCACTCTGAAAGCAAATATTTACCAAAAAAATTTCAGGTCAATAGACGAGTATTATAGAAAACTTACATGTGTTCTCAAGGCACATTTTGAGCCTAACATACCTTTAAAATACTTCTCTTTTTCTATTAAAATATTATGACAAAATGTTCTACTGTTGGAAAATAATCAAGTCCCTCCCTTCCTCTGTTTGTCTATTCTATTTTTCACTAACTTCAATGAATGCAATAAGATTTTTATTTTGAATTTGTTTTGAACAAACTAGTATAGAGCGAAAAATGAACAAATGAAAACTATGTGGTTTGCTGCCTGAAGCAATTGCTTGTAACTATGATAGTGTCTAAATGCATAAAAATTTGCTATAAATAAGAAAAAAATAAATCTGACTCTAAGTAGTTTTAAAAATCCATTTGAATTCATCCAGAAGAATAGGAAATATATTTTCTTTTCCAAATCCATCTCAATTGAATTAAAAACTCTTTGAGGGCAGGAAGTAGCTCAGACTAGTGGGCAGAACCTTGGAAATTTGAAATCAGACAAATCAGGATAGTAGCCCAAGTATTCAAACCTAGAGAGAATAAGAAACCTGGCAGAGGTCACGCAGTGGTTTCTTCTTCGCTCTAGGTTTGAATTTCCCAACTGTAAGATAAGATTAATAATAACTACTTCACATGATTGTGATGTGCATAAAAGATCTTAGTGTCTGACTCATGATATACTCCAAGTCAGCATTAGCTCTCTGATATTCCCCGAAACACCCAACTCAGGTATTTATATAGTGGATACTCAATAACTGTTTCCTGAATGAAATAAAATTAAATGCTATTTCCACTCTATAAAATATCTGCATTTATATAAGAAATAATTACAATTAGTAGGACTTTTGCCAACTCTCAATTCTTTCAAACTTGAGGTTGCTTCTACTTTCTCATGTGTACGTATCCTATCTTACTTCTCACCCTAAACCAAAATGTAAAATTTGTGCATGGTTATAATCTATTTAAATGTATGAAAAGTCACACTTTAAATATGCAACTGAGTTTTGTCAGGATAAGAAAGTCAGCATTATGAGAAGAATGAAAAAAATATACAAATTCAGGCTATACAAATAGAGGATACAGCAATGAAGGTTTAGATGATGGCTGAGGTATCTCTTAACTACAGAGGGAAAAGTCATTTATCTCTGGAAAGTTCAAGAAAGGCTGTCGACCAAAGGCGATATGGTACAAAGACTTAAGTGTCAGAAAGACCAAGGTTCAAATCTTAGCTCTTTTACTTAACCATTGGGTAACTTTGATAAATTACATAACTCTCTGATCCTTCATTTCTTCAAGAGAAAAATGAAAAACACCTACCTTCTAAGACTACTGTAAACACAATAATATTTGTGAGAATTCTGTTTTATAATAAATGCACAATTATTAGCTTTTATCAATATGCACTTAAGTGGCATGAATAAAGTAACGCTTCTTGCTGATCACTTTTTATCAGGCAGCATATTAAATTCATGTTTTCTCAACATTATATTAAATTGTTTTCATACCCAACTATTTTCCATTGCATAAACTTCCTAAACAAACATCAGCTGAAATTTCCTAATTTAAATGATCAGTTTCTTGGTCCTGCTTAGGTAAACAGATCTGTATAAAGAACAGAAGAGTGATTAAACAGTCAAGAGTTAGCAGAAAACCCTAAGAAAAGGAAAGGTCAAAAACTGAATTATATACAAGTTGTCTGATCAGCTCCTAAATAATAGGAAATTTACTCTTTATCCAAAAGGGCAGCAGTCCTCTTGTACCTTAATTATGCCAATGGTGACTTCAGAAAGGAATTAGCTTTCCCTACTATGAAGATCTAATCCATCAGTTTGTAACTTTAATACTCTGACTTCGTGTCAAAGGAGAAAAATCTCAACTCAATTACCCTACCAGAAAACACAAATAGGTTGACATTGGCAGACTACACCACCACCATGAAAATCCTAACTGCAGAGAAAAGACAAAACAAAACACCTCTGCAAGTCAGAATACTTGAGATGCATCACTTCATAACTTGGATGTTTATTCTTTTGTTTGGACAAAGCATACTAGAGTTTTTTTTTTAATGTTTATACTTCAACTCATCCATACTTATAATACCCAAAAAGCAGCCAGCAACCCAAACCTTTAAGGCTGCCAACCAGGAAAAATAACTTAGCACAACAATTATCTTTTTTAACCATAAATAATGTTATCTTAGGCCAAGCTTCCTAGATAGACTTGGATTGAAACAGCTCTTTACCCTAGGGCTATTAACTGTATAACATGTATATTGAGAGGAAAAAGGCAAAAAGAAAAATGCAGATGAATTAAATTAATGCTTAAAATACCTCAAATTTTGAATAAATGGGGACATGGACTTTTTGAATAGTAGTTCTGTGAATTAAGACAAGCCATTTCTTGCTATGTGTGCAAAAATCCTAGAAGTTGTGGGATGCTTAAAAGTATGTTTATGACTCCAAAACTCAAGTGTGCATGCCAAATATAGGTTGTAGAGACAGATCTTAACTAATGTCTGTTCTGTAGTTGGCTCTCACCAAAATAATAGGACCTAAAAAAAAAGAACATTAAAGGCATACTATCCAAAACCCAAACAACTTTGTAACTGGAGTACTAATAAAAGAATAACTGGAACCTCTAGAGTTCCAGTAGCTCAGTTTGGCTAAAGACTACTTCAAAGGATATTAAAAATGCTCGAAACCAATAGAGTGGGAAAGTCGGTTTGTGGGCCCTAAGAAAATGCAGAGAATAGAGTTCTGATTCAATGTGGCTCCTGATGAGGTGGTCAGAGGAATAAGTACAACCCGCTTCAAGTTAAGCTGAAGCCTAGGTGCTTATTTTAAATTGCCCTAAAATGAGCTGAAAGGACTTCTGGTGCAATTGCCATGTTGAAGATCTTTGTTCTGCCTGAAGGAGGTTGTAATCTGGTCCTGCTCTCCTGACTCCTTTTGCCTAAAAACAAATGACACGTAAACCAATATGACTTCTATGTTATACTGCCATGATTTTAACGTCTTATTTACCAATCCATAGGAGCTATTTGCAGAAAATTCAATTAGATTTTAAGAAAGCATATTATATTGCTGACTTGTCCCAAGCTCATGACTGACAAAAACCTCTTGCCCGTTTCATGTTAATTAATATTAAGGCACATCATGTCTGCTGCATATTTGTACAGTTGATCTTTAGACTGATTGAAGCACTATAGATTAATTGCTGTTACACTTCACCTTGTTAAACCTGGTCACTTATTTTACGTGAGTCTGATCTCGATTCTGCCATCTAATATATTAGCTAAGTTCCAAAGTCTATGTTAACTCTTTGTTTTCTAAGCCTACCAGCAGTGTTGAGTAGGTATAATCTCAAACATTTGCTGCATGTAACCAGCTATGTCCTGACAGTCAAAAATATTGATTTACAAACTGTCATTCAAAAATTTACAAATTCTCCTGTATATATTATCATCCTGACATTTTTATTTTTGTCCACAAAGATATTCTCTCTATAGCATAACAGACTAATGTATCTGTCTGATAAACTAGTTTCTTCTATACATTTTCCTAATCAGTCAGCCTAGAAGCTTTATTCAATAAAGAAATTTGGGAAATTTGAAAAGCCTTGTTCTATGTGATATAGTAATAGTCCACTGCAAGCGCTTCAGCTTTCTCAAAGAATTCAAAAGATCTCTTTTAATTAATCAGAGCATTTTGTTCCAAATGGATAATCAAGTTCATCAGTCTGAAATGTTCAAAATATTTTTATTAATTTAGAATGGTGATAACTATTTAGCCAGAATTTGCCCTTTTCTCATTGTTTAGCACCTCTATCTTCAACCCAGGCATTTTAAAAATGCCAAAAGAAGTGAAGAAACTCATTGCCACATTTTCTGTTCATGAGGAAAGGTAGAAACCAAAGAGAACTATTTGAGTATAGAATTATTTTCCATATTCATATACCCTGGATTCAACATTGCAATATAATGAGTAATTAAAATGAGTCGGATGTGAAGATCTGGGGTATATTTCTAACAAAAGAGAAATAGGTAATGAGACATCTCATGCTTAGCCCATAGGATAACATTATTTTTCACAGTCCACTAAATAAGTATCTCAATATTAGATAAGGTAAGTCCTCTCACCTAGTTATTCATCTTCAGTATTGTCTGGAATATCTCTGGTCTTTTGCCTTTCACATAAATTTTAGAATTATCCTAACAGTATAGTTACACACACATATGTGCAAGCACATAAAAAGTGCTAGGATTTTGATGGGATGGCACTGAACCTAAATCAATTTGGGGAGGATTGAAATATTGAAGAGATTATAGCTTTCTATTTATTAGATCCTTTTTACATGTTTCTCAATAATGTGTTGTAGTTTTCTGTATGGAGGTTTTGTCCAACTTTCAATAGACTTATTCCTAATATTTAATATTTTATATTATTGAAAATGGTATTATTAATTTTAATCTTTCTTTTTTTCTATAGTGTAAAATAAAACTGATTAAACTGAAATACAATGATTTTCCTAAACTCACAAATCAGTTCTCATAATTTATCAATTGATTCTTGGACTTTTCTACCTAAAACAATATCATCTGTGAATAATCACAATTTTGGTCATCTTTATAGCTTTTGTTTCTTTTCATTGCCTTCTGGAAATGATAAAAACTTCCACTAACACGTTGAACAGTAAATTGGGCAAACTTTACTTGTTCCTAATCTCAAAGGGAAAGTTCTTACTATTTTACCTTTACATAAAAAGCTAGCTGCAGGATTTAGGGTAACTACTCTTTATCAGATTGTGAATTTTTTTCAATATAAACTTCTATCTATACTAAGAATTTTCAATCAAAAGTTTTCTCATAAATACCTTTTATTATTTTGAGATACGTTTCATCAATACCTAGTTTATTGAGAGTTTTTAGCATAAAGCGCTGTTGAATTTTGTCAAAGGCTTTCTCTGCATCTATTGAGATAATCATGAGGTTTTTGTTTTTGGTTCTGATTATATGGTGGATTATGTTTATAGACTTGTGTATGTTGAACCAGCCTTGCATCCCAGGGATGAAGCCTACTTGATCATGGTGGATAAGCTTTTTCATGTGCTGTTGCAATCGGTTTGCCAGTATTTTATCAAAGATTTTCACATCTATGTTCATCATGGATATTGGCCTGAAGTTTTCTTTTTTTATTGAGTCTCTGCCAGGTTTTGGTATCAGGATGATATTGGTCTCATAAAATAATTTGGGAAGGATTCCCTCTTTTTGGATTGTTTGGAATAGTTTCAGAAGGAGTGGTACCAGCTCCTCTTTGTATGTCTGATAGAATTCAGCTATGAACCCATCTGGACCTGGGCTTTTTTTGGTTGGTAGACTATTAATTCCTGTCAACTTCAGCCCTTGTTATTTTTCTATTCAGGGTTTCAACTTCTTCCTGGTTTAGGCTTTGGAGGGTGCAAGTGCCCGGGAATTTATCCATTTCTTCCAGGTTTACTGGTTTATGTGCATAAGAGTTGTTTGTAGTAATCTCTGATGGTAGTTTGTATTTCTGTGGAATCAATGGTGTTATCCCCTTTATCGTTTTTTATTGCATCTATTTGATTCTTCTCTTTTTTATTAATCTGGCTAGTAGTCTGTCTATTTTGTTGATATTTTTTGAAAAACAGCTTCTGGATTTATTGATTTTTGAAGGGTTTTTTGTGTCTCTAGCTCCTTCAGTTCTGCTCTGATCTTACAGCAAACCCATAGCCAATATCATACGGAATAGGAAAAACTGGAAGCATTCCCTTTGAAATCTGGTACTAGATAAGGATGCCCTCTCACACCACTCCTATTCAATATAGTATTGGAAGTTCTAGCCAGAGCAATCAGGCAAGAAAAAGAAATACAGAGTATTCAGTTAGGAAAGGAGGAAGTCAGATTGTCTCTATTTGCAGACGACATGATTGTATATTTAGAAGACCCCATCGTCTCAGCCCAAAATCTCCTGAAACTGATAAGCAACTTCAGCAAAGTCTCAGGATACAAAATCAACGTGCAGAAATCACAAGCATTTCTATATACCAATAACAGTCTAAAAGAGAGCCAAATCAAGAGCGAACTCCCATTCACAATTGCTGCAAAGAGTATAACATACCTAGGAATACAACTAACAAAGGATGTTCTTCAAGGAGAACTACAAACCACTGCTCAAGAAAACAAGAGAGGATACAAACAGATGGAAAAACACTTCATACTCATGGTTAGGAAGAATCAATATCGTGAAAATGGCCATACTGCCCAAAGTAATTTATAGATTCAATGCCACCCCATCAAGCTACCATTGACCTTCTTCAAAGAACTGGAAAAAAAAACACCTTAAACTTCATATGGAACCAAAAAAGAGCCCACATAGCCAAGACAATCCTAAGCAAAAAGAACAAAGCTGGAGGCATCACGCTATCTGACTTCAAACTATACTTTAGGCTACAGTAATCAAAACAGCATAGTACTGGTACCAAAACAGAGATATGAAATGAAACAGAGCAGTGGCCTCAGAAGTAACACCACACACCGAAAACCATCTGATCTTTGACAAACCTGACAAAAAGAAGCAACGGGGAAAGGATTCCCTGTTTAATCAATGGTGTTCGGAAAACTAGCTAACCATGTGCAGAAAGCTGAAACTGGACCCCTTCCTTATACCTTATACAAAAATTAACTCCCTATTACTGTTTTTTGAAAGAATTTGTAAATAACTGCCAGTAAGTCTTTTTTAAAAATGGGACAGAACTCAATAGTGAAGCTATGTGAGCCTGAAGTGACCTTTGAACAAAGAATTTAAATATGAACCAATTGTTTAACACTTAAGGAACCACTTATATATTCCACTTTTTTAGGGTCAGTTTGGTAAATTTTTTTCTAGAAATAAGTCCATTTCTTCTAAATTTCCAAGTTTACTGATCTTGAGTTGTTCAAAATATCTTATCTTTCTAATGCCTATTGGTTCTATGGTTATTTACTGACAATATTTGTGCCTTCTCTATTTTCCTCATCATTCTTCCTAGGAGCTACCAAGTTTATTAATCCTTCAAAATAACTAATTATTGGCTTTGTTTGTCTTTTCTTCTGTCTTTGATGTCTAATTAATTTATGTTGTCTTTCTGATTTTTGACGTTTCTACCATCTTTGTTTTTTACTTTCTGTTCTTTTTCTAACTTCTTGAGATGGACACTTAAATTTCTAATTGTACATTCACCTTTTCTGAAATATTTAGTTAAGGCTGTAAATGTTCCTCTAAGGGCTACTTTATTTATAACTATTTATGCAATATTTCACTATAATTTTATCATATCATTAATTTTTAAATATATGGGATTTGAACTTAACTGCATTGTGATCAGAGAATCTGTATTTTTCAATTTTGTGATTATGCTAATGACTAAGAATGCTAGGTTTTGCTGACTCTGTCTTAACATTAACAATGACAATAACACACACACACACATATATATATATATGTATAAATAGATATATATTCTCTTTTCTTGAGGAAGCTCATCCTGAATCTCTTCTATTTCATTTCCTGGTTCTAATGAAGTTTTTTTACTCATGTTTCCTTTCCACTTTCAAAATTCCTCATTTCTCTATTCCAGTACTGTCTGATGGAACTTAATGTGATGACAGAAATGTTCTGTATCTCAACCGTCCAAGACAGTAGCCAGTAGCCACGTGTGGCTGTTGAGTGCTTGAAATGTGACTAGTTTAACTGAGAGACAGTTTTTATATTTTATTTATGTTTAATTAACTACATTTATATCTAA
Source organism: Aotus nancymaae (assembly GCF_030222135.1). NCBI lineage: Eukaryota > Metazoa > Chordata > Mammalia > Primates > Aotidae > Aotus > Aotus nancymaae. Next base: position 32,053,627 of record NW_026988435.1, read on the forward strand.
GTAACCAAAGTGAGTAGAACTACCATATTGAACAGCACGAGTAAAATCAACCCATTCTCTCTCTGTTAGTTAGAATGCGGTCAGGAAGAAGCTATTTGAACAGAGAGAAAGTACCGTAAATAATTGTTAACTAAGTATATGTTTTGTTAACTAGAGAAAAAGGGAGACTCTAAGGCTTCACAAAAGTGGCAACTGTGGGAAACAACTGCCTTCTCCAGAGCTGAGGGGAGAAAATAAGGAGTCCAGAGTACTAAACTTAGAAGGTTGGGGAAGAGGCCCATCAAGCTGGAGCAGATCTCTGAAAGGGAAAAGAGGGTGGGTGGGAGAGGGTCATGCTGATAGGTGTAAACTGTACACTACCACCTGTATTCAGCTGTTAGATCCTGAAAGAATTGCTGCTGTCAAGCTGAAGAAATGTTGCTGATGCCCCACTGATAGAGTTTTGCTCTCACAGGAGCCAACTGGAAGGAGCAAGTTTGTCACCTGCCTCCTGCCATGCCATCTCCCTGTTTCTCCCTCTGCTCGCAGAGTCTAACAGTAAGCATTTCGCAAAGCAAAAAGGTGGCTTTCAGAGTCCAGGTCCAAGCACCGTGAAGCCAGTCATAGAAAGGTGCCTTCAAAGTTAAGAACAAAAAACCGACTGATATGGTTTGGCTGTGCCTCCACCAAAATCTCATCTTGAACTGTAGTTCCCATAATTCCCATGTGTCATGGGAGGAACCCAGAGAGAGGTAATTGGATCATCGGGATGGTTACCCCCATGTTGCTGTTCTCATAATAGTGAGTGAGTTCTCATGAGATCTGATTATTTTATATGGGGCTTTTCCCTCTTTATCTCAGCACTTCTCCTTCTTGTCATCACGTGAAGAAGGACGTGCTTGCTTTCCCTTCCACCATAATTGTAAGTTTCCTGAGGCCTCCCAAGCCTTATGGAATTGTGAGTCAATTAAACCTCTTTCCTTTATAAATCACCAAGTCTCAGATATGTCTTTATTAGCAGCATGAGAACGGATGAATACACAGACATACTCTCTTATCTGTTTCTCCATTCTCCTCTCCTGTCTCACTTTCCCCAAGCCCAATCTTACTTGCTCCCTAAGAGAGAAAGCATACCTCTGAGAAACTTCTGCCACCTCCAGCACTGATCCACAGTTTCTTAAATCTTTGTTTCAACTTCAGGGGGAGATAAGGGAGAAAAATAATCTCTCAATGGATGAGTGAAAAAATGAGAAGAGAATAGACAAAGAATAATCTCATGTAAAGATATAACTCTACCATGCTCTTTTCATATTTTGATGAAGACACTTTTAGAAGAAAGGCATAATTTTCTACTAAAAGAGAAATGAGCAAGTGCAATGAGAAGTGTAGTGAAGTTGCAGACATAAGTAGGGACCATGGAGGACACATGCCTGTCTAAAGAGGGCAGCAGCTATCCAGCCAGCCTGGGACTGCAGTGCGGTAATGTGAGTCCAGTGTTCCCAGATCTCCTAAGTTTTTGAGAGATGCCAGAAATCTGGATTTTTATGTGAGAACATCCAATTTCAAAATGTTGGCTCAGAAAAATTTTAAACATTGTACCAGCCAAATGAAACACTGTGATGGGCCAAATCTAGCCTGCGGGCCATGGTTTGGGACTTTTGCAGTGCAGCACGTGGACAGAAGGGTCTCTGCGGCAATGATATACGGACCTGAAGTATCCATCCCATCACATGGCCCATCGGCAAGAACAGACTAGTTCAACATTATGTGACAACCCTAATTTTAATGCAACGTTGGGTACTTGGGATGGGTTTCTTTTTGTTGCTGTTTTTGTTGTTTCTCTCTGTCTTTTTTGTTATTGTCATTGATGACGTTAAGACAAAGTCAGTCTAACCTAGCACTGTCAGCCACTACCACGATTACTCACTTCAATGTGGAATTAATTTAAAATGAACACTTTGGAGGAAATAAACTGTATACATGAAATATATAATCATTATTCTGAGGGTTTGGCATTTACTTCAAGAGAGCAAGCATCTCTTTAGTTTCTAAGAGCAAGAGTCCATCAGTGCGGCATGTAGTCAAATATGCAAACTGAAGGCAAAATACTGATATACATAAATATATATGCATTGTACATATAGTATGTTCATATATAAAACCTCATGGTCTTTAGCAAAAACTTTTGTACAGCTGTGTTACAAAACAATGAAGTATATTGCAAAATAAAATGTGTAGACATTAAAATTGGAATTAGAAGTTGTATAATATGTGTTGATATTTGTCAAATCTTTCAGTAAGTTCTTTGATGCTTGATTCTTTCATTTGTTTGGGTATCAGAAAATCTTTTTCCCATATGGAAGCTTTACACATATTCCTAAGCCACATGGAATAGACACTTTGACTTGTATGCAAAAGATTTGTGGTCTTTGCAAAACCATTATAATTTCTCTTTTGGTACAGTTGAAACCATAAATAAATATGTGTACATGCATTGTATAAATTGTATCATATGTTTCTGAGTATCTTACTTGCTCTTACTCAAGAAAAATAAATCACTACATAGGCCCACACTTTAAAGGAGCAGTAGATTTTATTTCTCTTTCTTCTTTCTCTACCTTCACCCAACTCAAATTAGCACTTTACTTACACTACCATCAACCATCTATACTACAGTTTATTCTTATAAAATAGGGATAGCACAGAATATTGAAAGCATGACTTTTTCCTTCTAAAACTTTGTCTTTTAAAAAATATTTATTTTTATAAGCTAAAGAGAAAAGATAATCACTCTACTAGAATTCTAGCAGACTATATCTTCGGGTCCTTCTCTATATGCTCTACATTTGTAATAATTCCTGCATGCTTCAATCTCTAATAATAATCATTTCACAGGTTGAAATGCTTAGAAAGGAAAATAAAGTAGACCTTTAGATTACAATAGCATTGCTATATTATTAATAAATGCTAGGTTTTGATACTAAGGGAGGTAGATTTTGTTTAGAAAATTACTATAGTTTTAAAAATTAACATTTATTATAAACTAGTCAAACTAATCCATTGTAAGACTAATCCAATGTAAGACTAATCATTGGATTAGTCTTGAAAGACTAACCTTACAAGACTAATCCAATATAAGACTTACAAGACTTACTTACAAGATTAATCCAGTGTAAGACTAATCATTGGCTTTTAATAACTGAAATTTGTCACATGTGGATCTGTGAGGCAGCCATGGTGACTATGCTCCAAGTTGTATATCTCATTCCTGTTCCTCACTCTAAGACTTATAATGTCTCTCACAGGCTGATGCAGCTGTAGCCACCTAAAGAACTTTTCAACTCAACATACAAATCTTACTCCATTTATAGCTCCAGTTACTTTTAAAGTGGCTTATAGGCCAGGCACAGTGGCTCACACCTATAAACCCAACACTTTGGGAGGCCAAGGCAGGTGGATCACTTGAGCCTAGGAGTTCAGCACCAGCTTGGGCAACATGGTGAAACTTCATCTCTACTACAGATTAAAAAAATAAATAAATAAATAAATAAAACATTAGCCAGTAGTGGCGGCATGCACTTGTAGTCTCTTGAGTCTGGGAGGTTGAGGCTGTGGTGAGATATTGTGATCTCATCACTTCAATTCAGCCTGGGTGACAGAGAGAGACCCTATTCCAAAAGTAAATAAATTAAAAAATAGACTTAGATTAATTTACAAACACATTTGAAAATTTATTTATATTTCTTCAAATATTTTATTGCATTTATACATTTGGGTACTTTATACACTTGGGCACTTGTAAAAAAATATAACCTTTCCAACTGCTTATGTAATTCTTCTCTATAAAATAAACTTCTATGAGGAACATCCATTACTCTTACATTTTCTAATATTATTGATAAACTTCCATCTTTGACCTTAAAATCCCAATTCTAAATTGATTATGCATGACGCATACTTTAAATGAGAATCTATTTCCAATATTGCAGATGGGTCTCAACTTAGGACCTATGATGTTCCCTGATGTCCCTGGACTTTTGAGTTTGTTCCCATTTGCCTGGGCTTTCAAAGGAAGCAGATTTCTTCTTACTCTGTCTCCCATTTATCTTTTTTCAACATTTAGGAAAATGTGTGGCTTTGGTGAGAAATTTACAGGATTTGTTTTCTGCCTTTAATTGTTAGATACTCTTTGCAGTACACATTTAAGACTCTTTAAAGAAGTTGTATGTTCAATTTTTACTGTACATCTAATACCAGAAAAGGAGTTTAGGTTGCTAATACATGCCTTTAGAGAATCTGATATGCAAACAAGAAAAAATACACTTCAGGCAATGTAGCCTTAATCAGTGCCAGATAAACAGACTTAGGTACTTTTTAGTATATCAAACTAGTTTCATACCACTTTGAAAAGAGACATTAAATGATTAGATAAGTAGATCTACTACTGAAAACAGTTAAGAATTTGTCCTCTACTTAATCATTAATAACAGATGAGGGCAGGTTTTCCTATATAGATTTGTAATATATTTGCCTAGATTGAAACAAAAAGGTAATAAATAGCTTAACGGCTCCTTTTCAGAATTAGATCTCTCCTGATATATATAAATCCTGTTTAACCATTTATCTAACCATAGTGTATTCTCAGGAGAGACTAGAAAATATAGTTGTTAGTTCTTATCTGGTCCCTTGGACTTACTATACAGAAGAGAGAAGGAAAAATTCATTTCAGAGATTTCTATATTACAGGAACAAATCAAAAAAACTAGTGGTTATTCAGTAATCTGAAAGTATTTTTTCTTGAAAGAAACAGAAGCCATGAGGTATGGAGCCCAGGACAGCAGAATTTGGAATCATAAAACCCTGGTTCAAATGTTGGCTCTATCACTTAACTATGCAACTTTATAAAGACCTAATCATCTGGTTCATAAAAGAAGATAATAACTTTCCTATAGACTTGTTATTAGAAATAAAGATAATATATATAAAATGCCTCAGAGTAGGTCCTGATGAAATATATGCTCTTGTTTTACATAATTTTTAAATTGCTATTTCTCCCTGTGCAAGCTGTATCTCATTGCCATGAACTCATGGAATATATAAACATGAGTTGTTTTGACAGATTTTTATTCCAATGATGTGTTTTGCTAAAAAATATATAAGCCACCATCAGGTTTCTGGGTCAAAGTGAAATGAGAAGCCATAATTTGTGTTTCTTTGATGAAAGAATTAGAATATGGAGGAAAAAAAGTATTCTAAACCATAACTATGAGAATGGAGAGAAAGAAAGAATAAAGAAGCAAATGTTGCAGCAGATTGTCATTCACTCTCAAGAATGTGTTGAATACACATTTTGCTTCTGAAATCTGGAATCCTTCTGTTCTAGGTGAAAATTACACTGCTTTTCCAGAAGAAGTATTTATGTTGTTCCATGTTATTTCACATTGCATGCCTGTATCAAAATATCTCATGTACCCCGTAAGTATATGCAACTACTATGCACCTATAAAAATGAAAAATTAAAAAAATTAAAAGTTACAAAAGTAAAAAAGGGTGAAATTCATTTTTAAAAAAAACTATTCTAGAGGCAATAGAAACGAGTTCTGAAGTTCATCTTCCCAGTGATATGGCCTCCTAGCTGTGGGATCTGAGTTATGAATGTGCGATCCTTCAAGTAAGGTTAATAATAGTCACTACCTCATAGTGATTTGCTGAGAGTATTAAATGAATTAATACATGGAAAGTGTTCAGGATGGTGCCAAGCATATATTAATATTTATTCAGTATGCATTGTTATTATTGCTAATCAATCCAACAACGAAAGAGAAAAAACTTGTACTCTGGGAAAAACGGAAGTCCTTCAGGGGAAAATTTAGAATGAAGACCAATCCTGAGAGTGTTCTAGATCCTGGTCAAATCTCATTATAAGCCCATTTTCTCCATCTTTTCAGCATTTTCAAGCAGGTTAAGTCAAATTAGAACAAACACTAAAGATAACCTCAAATAAGGCATTAAAGGTATCTTGAAATCTAAGAGTAATATGGGAAAAGGTATTTAGAGTACCATATTTTATCCCAGTTTTGCTGTGTTGTTATTGGATGTATTTTTCAGCTTTTGCTGCAATAATGCTCTATAAGCAATACCAAAATCTCATTGGCTTGTAACAACTGAAAATTGTTTGCCACACATGGATCTGTGAGGCAGCCATGGTGACTATGCTCCAGGCTGTATTTCTGCTTCCTGTTCTTCAGTCTAACACTTATAATGTCTCTCACAGGCTGATGCAGCTGTAGCCACCTAAAGAAGTTTTTATCATGGCAGAGGGAAGGAACACAAGAGAAAAAGGCCAATGACTTAAACAAATTGAAAACCTTATTTGAAGAGGAAGTAGGTCACTTCTGCTTACATTTCACTGGCCAAAATAAATCACATGACCAAGTCCAATAGCTATATAACAAGGAAGTACATGCCTCCTATTCTTGTATGGTCAAGGGTAGTATTTGCTGAACAATAATACAATTGATCACACTTGCCAAACTACCAAGGTTTTTATCAAATTCAAGACATACACTAACCACCTCAATTAACCTTACATTAGTGATATAGGTCTCAACTGTTGAAGAGCATCAAAATCACCTGGGGAAATTGTTAAACATATAAACGGCTTGGTGTTCCCACAGTGATTCTGATGTAATACATTTGAAGATGGGACTAGGATCTGTATTGTTACTAATTTCTTCAGTAATCCCATCATACACCAAAGTTTGCGAATCACTGGTTTGCAGAAAGTTATGCCTAGAGATCAGGACGAGTCACTTTTGACAGCAGTTGCCTGCCTACTTTTTCTGACTTGCTGTCCCAGGGAAGAAGGGAGGATGACACAAAAACATTCCCACCTGCAAGAAAGAAGAGAATAAACCAGGCCCAGTGCAGGGGCACATGCCTGTAATCCAGCACTTTGGGAGGTTAAGGTGGGTCTATAACTTGAAGTCAGGAGTCAGAGACCATCCTGGCCAACATGGTGAAACCCTGTCTCTGCCAAAAATACAAAAATTAGCCATATGTGGTGGTATACGCATGTAGTCCCAACTACTTGAAAGGCTGAGAGGCAGGAGAATTGCTTGAATGCGGGAGGCAGAGGCTGCAGTCAGCCAAGATCGTGCCATTGCACTCCAGCCTGGGTGACAGAGTGAGACTCAAAAGAAAAGAATAAACTGGAATTTCTGATGGATTGGGTGTTGACTCTCAATTCTTTCCCCTCCATGTTTTCATGCCTTTGCCATTTGACTTTGCAGCGTCTCCCACTGTTTCCCTACCTTGTGGTTAGACTTAGCCAGGTGATTCACTTGGCCACTGAGATATGGGTGAAGTAACAGTTTGCCAGTTCCAAGCTTAAGCCACGTTCCTGCTTACCCTCTTTAAATGTACCTTGAGAACAACTTTTCCTGGTAGCTGCTGCCAGTCCAGACAGGACCCCAGAATTAACATACATTATCAGCCTAAGCCCAAGCAAGAAGTCAAGCCCAGCTGGACCCAACTTGAGGCAGAGCTACCTAGCCGAGACCAGTTAGGTTAATCCATCTCCATATGAAATCCATACATGTCAAAGAAAAACTGCAATTTTGAGTCAATAATTTGGGGTGACTTGTCACTCAGCAAAAGCTAAGTCATATTTTCTCCCCAATTCTAGCATTATTTGGGTAGCAAGAGTGGGAACTCATGCTCCCTACATTGAAAAGAGGCTCAGACTTTAAGCAAAATATTTTCCTAATTTTATGAAACATTAAGAATATATACCATTAGGAAGTATCTTCATCTGAATTCACAGTCATTTATTTGAATATACCTGAAGAACATAGTATGTGAAGGTAGAAGGGTTAAATAAGAGAAAAAATGAGTATTTAGGTCATACAACAGCATCACTTTTTTTTTCAAAATAGAAAAAGATTGTTGTACAGAATCCAGCAATCCTGGTGGAAATACTCTGCAATGGAAGCATGTTTTCCATTAACTTAAATACTGTGTTAACCTCAATCAAAAATACACTTTCTTAAACTGAATACAGAATTTACAGTTTTGAGAAACAGAGCCTGCAGTCTAAATGGGCAAAGGAACTGATGCAAATGACTCTGTCCCACATGATTAAAAATATTCTTAATTTTATTTTGTAAAAATGAAATTGAAACCTAAAATAGAACTTATTCTGTCCCCCAACCAAACACTTTAGCCATGTGTGATATCCTTTACATCTCTAGAGTCCATTTTCTTTCCTCGTTGTGTACTGTCCTGAGGCCATAAGGACATGATTTGTCTCTTCAATAAAACTACTCAAGAAAATCTTCTCACATACAGACTTTTGGAGGCTGACATTGCAAGGCAGATCTTTCTACTAAACTAGTGAATCTGAGAAGTATCATCAGAACTCTGTCCTGTTAGAAAGTGTATTAGTCCATTTTCAGACTGATACAAAGAACTTCCCTGAGACTGGGTAATTTATAAAGCAAAGAGGTTCGATTGACTCACAGTTCCACATGACTGGAGAGGCCTCAGGAAACTTAGAATTGTGGCAGAAGGCTAAGGAGGCATGTCTTACATGGTAGCAGGCAAGAGAGAGCATGTGAAAAGGGAACTGCCAAATGCTTATAAAACTGTCAGATCTTGTGAGAACTCCCTCACTATCACAAGACAGCATGGGGGGAACCACCCCCATGGTCTAATCACATCCCACCAAGTCCTTCCTTCCACACATGGGGATTACGGGGATTACAATTTGAGATGAGATTTTGGTGGGGACGCAGAGTCAAATCATATCAAAGAAAGTGATGCAACAGGTAATATACTGTACCTGAGTTGCACTCTGGGCTTTTGGGCTTATTGGGAGTGTCTTGCTATGAAGAAGAAAGATGTATTGTATGGAACGAGGAGCAGGAGCCCTCGTGGAAGGACTCAGGTCTCAGAGACTGCAGCCAGCTTTGTATCTTGCCTGTGGTCCCTATATTTCTCCTGTACTTTATCTTTGCCCTTTGAGGGGCCAAGCAGATGGGAAACTATTAACCATGTCTTCGAAAGAAAGTGAGAACAGGCAGTGGTGGGACAGAAATAGTGCACTGGAGGAAGAAAGAGTAAAGATCCAAATAAGTCCTATCTGAAAACCCAAGGTAATAAAGTGGGTCCTAATTATGAGAGTAAGATGTCAGGTTAACAGTACCATGCATCCTCTCTTTGCAGGCAGCCCCTTCCTCTGGCTGCTAGAAAAGGAAGAGTCCTCTTCATATACCCAGCCTTAGAGGTGAGCAAAGACCAACTCTGTTTTCATTCAATATGAAATCAAACATTTCTGGGACTAGATGAAGTTATTTCCCAGCCCAGAAGGCTATGATGACAAATACAATCTGGATTACTGGCAGTGGAGTAGGAGTTGGGTGGGCAAATTACCTGGTGTTTATAATGTGTTTAGAAGACCCAGAGTGCTTGATGCTATTTCCCAAAAGGCTGAGTTCAGTATAGCAATGCCAGGGATATCATCATTCCATAAACCTCATTTACACCCTTAGTCACTAGGAAGCTTGGCTTTTTTATTACATCTGACTGTTGCTTCCACAATCATAAACATAATCCTCTGAATCATTTCCACTCTTTGAACTGCTGGTTTTAATGTCATACTTAAATTCTGCCATAGCACTATATTCATAATTTAATTTGCAAAACCTTTAAACCAATATATGGTATCCCCTATCATTTCACTGAAAAACAGAAAATTGCCAAATTCTGTGACTTATTCGTTCTACAGTGGAGCAGAACAACTCAAGACCCATCGATTATATGACCAGTCATAGCCATTTTTAAAGCACACATTGTTTTTCAAACACCAGAGCACATTAGATAGCAGGCCCTTTTGCAAAGCAAACTCCCAAAAAAGAAACAAAAGCTTAAATGGTTACCATTCGTGTTAAACATTTCTCTAGTTCTCTTTTCACTTTAAAACAAATTTTAAATCATTTGGAACCTCTCTTTGCTGAGTCCTGTCCTCCACAGAGACTTGTTCTCTGTCTTTTTCCCACCCTCTGTCTCCCTCAGGTTAACAACAGCCCCAAGTACCAATCTATGAGGGATGCTGCCTATCACTAGGGTGTTAAATTTCCACTGGAAATTTAAGGTGGAGAAAATGGTATTGATCATACTATTTTCCAAGGAGAGGACTGCATATATTTAGAAGGAGAGCTTTAAGTCATTTGTAGCCAAAAGGACTCTTGAGATGAATCCTAAAATTGCAAATATGTTTGCTTCTCTGCTCTGTCAGAAATGTGGAAGGCTCTTGTTTGGTAGAGAATATGCAAGTTTTGTGGCCTGAGCAGAATTTCTCTATTAATAGAGAAGAGAGCAGGCTCTCCAGGAGGTGGTCTTCCTCCTCTTGTTCCCCAACCAGTATACACCCCTCCTTTAAATTAAATGTAAGGAGAATATTTAAAGGCAATGGTTTAATGTGGTGCTGTATTAGTAGACTATCCAAGACACCTGTACACCTCAAGGCAACCAAATGCCCTGATCTTTTTCTCTTCATGACTCTGCTCGCTCTTTCCATTTTTCTTGACTTAATTTAAAAATTAAAAATGTAATTCTTCCCTCACAGATGTGAGCTAAGTCTCAGCTCTTCCTTTTATCTCCCAATTCCTGATTCAACTAAGCAAACAAAAACTACCTTTCTTTTCTATTCTTCCTTCTACATGATAAATGCAAAAAAGAAGGAAGGGAGGGAGGGAGGGAGGGAGGGAAGGAGAGAGGGAGAAAGAAAGAGAAAATAAAGAGAAAGAAATAGAGAAAAAAAGGAAGGAAGGAAGGAAAGAAGGGAGGGAGGGAAGGGGAAAAGGGAGGGAGGCAGGCAAGAGAAAGAGAGATGAAGGGAGAGAGAGAAAGAAAAAGAGAGAAGAAAGGATGGGAGGGGGGAGAAGGAAAAATTGTCTAAAAAAATGCACAGTGGTGTTTTAGCAGTCATTTAAATGAATCATTCGTAACTGTTTTCTCCAATCAGAAGCTTGATTGATTCAGAAAATCTCGAAGTATTTAAAGAAAAAAAAAATTGTCTGACACTATTTATCTTTGCATTACTGAAAGTGGATTTAAATCTACTTTTTCACTTCAAAAATAAACTTCAGATAAATTTGTATTCTCAGCAACAGTCCAAACTCAAACACTTAGCTCACATATAACACACATATATGGTCATATGACTACATGACTTGAAAAAGCTATGTAAGTGAAAAATGCGTAAAATAAATAGTTTCTCTTGCATTGTAATTGACACTGTTCTTCAAGGTTTGAGGATAAAACGTTCATTAAAATTAACCACTCAGATAACTCAGATGGTAGTGTCGGACGGTAGCGAACCAGAGAAACTCCATCTTAAATAGGAGCTGGGTAAAATGAGGCTGAAACCTACTGAACTTCATTCCCAGAGGGTTAAGTCACAGGATGAGATATGAAGTCAGTGAAAGATACAAGTCATAGAGACCTTGCTGATAAAACATGTTGTAATAAAGAAACCAGCCAAAACCCACCAAAACCAAGATGGTGACAAGAATGACCTCCAGTCGTCCTCACTGCTACACTCCCATCAGCGCCATGACAGTTTACCAATGCCATGGCAACGTCAGGAAGTTACCGTATACGGTCTAAAAAGGGGAGGCATGAATAATTCACCCCTTGTTTTGCAGAACATCAAGAAATAACCCTAGGCTGGGCACGGTGGCTCACGTCTGTAATCCCAGCACTTTGGGAGGCCGAGGCGGGTGGATCACGAGGTCAACAGATCGAGATCATCCTGGTCAACATGGTGAAACCCTGTCTCTACTAAAAATACAAAAATTAGCTGGGCATGGTGGCACGCGCCTGTAGTCCCAGCTACTCGGGAGGCTGAGGCAGGAGAATTGCCTGAACCCAGGAGGCGGAGGTTGTGGGGAGCCGAGATCGCGCCATTGCACTCTAGCCTGGGTAACAAAAAGAAATAACCCTAAAAATGAGCAACCAGCAGCCCTCGGGACTGCTCTGTCTATGGACTAGCCATTCTTTTATACCTTTACTTTCCTAGTAAACTTGCTTTCACTTTACTCTATGGACTTGCCTTGAATTCTTTCTTGCTCAAGATCTAAAAACCCTTTCTTGGGGTCTAGATTCAGACCCCTTTCTGGTAACAGTAGCCATGGTCAAAGACTCTCAAAAGCATAATTCATTCAGAGGCAGGCAGACAGAAGGAAGCTTGCCCTGCTTCTCTGGAGTAGGATGGAAGGCTCACTTCACTATCTCACTCCTTGACTGCCATCTGCATTAATTTTTTTCTGTTTTTAGTTCTTTTGTATGCAGATTTGAGCACCCATCTTGAGAACTCTTTGCTAGACCCACTATGTTAGTCCATTCCTGCTATCACAAAATATCTTAGACTGGGTAAATAAATAACAAAATTTATTTCTCACAGTTCTGGAACCTTGCAAGTCCCAGGTCAAGGTGATGACAAGTTCAGTATCTGGTGAAGGACTGTTTCTCACAGATGGTGCTTTCTCTGTGTCCTCACATGGCCAAAAAGGCAAGGCAGCTCCCTTCAACCTCTTTTATGAGAGCATTAATCCCACCCATGAAAGTGGTGTCCTTATAGCTTAATCACCTCCCCAAAGGCCCCACCCCTTAATACTATTGAATTGGGAGTTAGGTTTCAACATATGAATTTTGGGGTCACATCAACATTTAGATCATAGTGCCCAGTAACTCTGAATGATTCATTAACTACATAAGAACCTAGGGGTTAAAACACATGGGTAAATTATAGCAAACTTATACTTAGTGTGATTTTAGCACATTTACCAGGTGCTTTAAACAACTGGCTTATTCCTCCATATCTTCCTCATATAAGAAGACAGAACAAGTTACTACTCTTTTATGTACAAGGATTATGGAAGTGAAATAGTAACCTTTTGCTGCTTTAAACAATATATTTATTCAGGCCAGGCATGGTGGCTGACACCTGTAATCCCAGCACTTTGGGAGGCCAAGGCGGGTGGATCACCTGAGTTCAGAAGTTCGAGACCAGCCTGGCCAAGATGGTGAAACCTCATCTCTACTAAAAATACGAAAATTAGCCAGGCATGGTGATGCACATCTGTAATCCCAGCTACTCAGAAGGCTGAGGCAGGAGAATCTCTTGAACCCAGGAGGCAGAGGTTGCAGTGAGCCGAGATTGTACTACAAAACTCCAGCCTAGGCAACAGAGTGAGACTCCATCTATATATATATATATATTCAAATATGATAATACAAATGAAAAATGGATTAATCCCAAAAGATAATAAATTAATACATCTCAACTTGACAACTCACAAATTATGTCAGGCAGAGCACAGCCTGACTCATTACTCCCTCCCAGTGCCCCTATTTTGAAAAACTCATGATCTAACTGTTATTAAGTGTTTTAAATATCTAAAGTGACTGCCAACAAAATTGTCAACAGTAGAGCAGTATATCCATCATTGGCAACAAAAAGAGGGCAAGTTGAACACAAATATTACAAGATAGAGACAGAACAAGGAACATTTTAACCTTGCTCAGGGCATGCCCTTAGAAACTATAAGAATGGATGATGCATCAAGATTAATTTGATGGCTTGTATTTCAACCAATAGGGCAGTTTTCAGGAATGCATATTCTATCTTGGAACTGGGAGAGGCACAAACCCTGGGCCCAGTCCATCTTTGGGGATTGAGAACAGAGTTGAGAACTCATCTTATTAATAGTTTCTGCAGTATTGGACTGTGTGTTTTTAACTTGGAGCCAGAGAGAGTTTTCCTCACCCGCAGAGAGGAGAGTAAAAGTAATCCAGAATGTTGCATCTCTGTTAGCTCTTTGTAGAAGGGCCTGGAGCTGCTACAGGAAGTTTCTCATTTGGAATGCTGAAGTTCTTTCTTTTCTCAGGCCACTTTCCCTTGCAAGTCCAGCTGGGCACTACCCTGCCCCCTGGAATTTACTTCAACACAGAACCCTTCATGCTTAACCCCAATTCCAGTGTCTGGGCCTTCGGAGTCAGAGCCAAAGTTCAGCAGCAGGTAAAGCACAAAATTCAGCAAGGTGGAATTTGAAGCAAACTGCCCTGGTATATGTTTACTAGGGCTGCCATAACAACGTACCACAGACTGGGTGGTTTAAACTACAGAAATTTATTGTTTCACAATTCTGGAGGTTGAAATCCTGCTATCAAGGTGTCAAGGTTGATTTCTCCTGAAGTCTCTGTCTTTGGCTTGTAGATTCTTGTGTCTACACATGGTAGTCCCTCGATGTGTGTCTATGTGTCTGTTGAAGTTAGGACTTCAACGGGAGCTGAACATAACTGCAAAAGACACAATCCCAAATGCCATCATCTTGAAATCCTGAAAGATCAAAATCCTGAAAATATTGAGCCAGCCAGGTCAGAGGGGGTCCCCAGAGAAACTCCAACTGGCCTGCACACTGGGAGGGGCAGGCACTAGGGTGGAGCCACAGAATTTGCACCTTTTCAGCAGTGAGGAGCCGGGCCCCTCCTCTCCTCCTAGGTGGTACCTGGGATTTACTCTGCTAGGCAAGAAGCACACTAGCAGGACCGTGGCTTGGCAGAGGGTCCCTGTTTCCCTTTATCCCCCTTTTTGTCCAATAAATTCCATTATTCTCACCCTTCAAATTGTCTGTTAGCCTAATATTTTGTGGCCATGTGACAAGGACCCCTGTCTTTAGTGGAACTAAGAAGAGTATCCTACATCAATATAATTCTGGAAAAAAATGACTTTAAAAATTCTCTAAAAGATTTCTGTTTATATTTTAAAGGCAATTTATTTCAGAAACCCACAAACACAAGAGAACACTTCATAGGCCACTTTACACAATAAAATAGGTAATAACAAGATACACATTTTGGCAAGCATAAACACTCAGGTATACTAACAACAGTCAGACAGGTATAACAGTTATGAGCAGATGAACTATATTCATAAAGAAATAGGTCAAAAAACAAAATGTATGAATGTTCATCACTGTGGCTGGTAACTGTGTGAACCAGCTTTATAACTACAGTCATCTGAAACACTGTGATGAACAACCCACATATTCTGATAAGATTGATCAAAAACCATGATGGGTCAGTGCTGCATCATCACTGCATGTAGCCCAAAGAGCTAACATCTCAAGAAATTTTATCTTTCACAAATGCAAATATACTAAAAGGATATCCCTTATGTGACATTTATGCATACACGCACAGTGTTTATGCACCAAGTCAACATTGTGATGATGCACTTTCATGGAGTCACATCTGCAAAAAATTACATAAAACAAATTAGAACCCTCTGAAAGTCTTTATACAATTTATATCTCCAGTTATTAGCAATTATGAAAATGAAATATATAGCATAGCACATTGTAAAAATTAATGCCAACAATTTAAAATAGTGAAAAACATTAAAAAAAAAAAAACAAAAGAAAATTTAACATATAAAAAAACACACTGCAAAAAAAGATTGTGGGCAATTGCACAGAGACAGCCCCTAAGAGCTAACTTACATGATCACTAACTATATTCTGAAGTCTTGCGTCATGAGAAGCTTCTTTTTATCTTTTGGGATATGTATCTCCTTGGAGAATATGTGGATATTTATTCTCTATGTGGCATTGTTCTTTTTGAAATTATTCTATAATTCAGTAAACACCAACATGAGCATTCCCATTTTAAACTATTAAACTTTCCCGTCTTCTTGCCATGCCCGTATGTTTCGTTTTGGATATTCAGAAATCCATTCCACATGCACCTATATGCCGACCACACATTTGGCAGAAACAATACTGATGATTCAACAGCAACACCGTTGTGTGTCTTCTTGTCATACCTCACACATAATTATTCTCAAACACTAAGTAACTTCTCTGGATTCTTCAGGCAAATCAGCTTTAATTCATTAAAATCTAGAATGTTGTCAGCTGGGAAGGAATGTCAATGCAGGTAAATGACACATTTTTTAAACTGAAGGTTTTGCTGGGCCAATTCATCCACCTGAATTTCCCTCCAAATGCATTAGGCTGAACGGAAAAACAAACTTCATTGGTAATACCTTGAAATTCACTTTTAGAATCCTTGATGACACCTAATTTCAAGTCTGTCATTATGGTTTGGGAATTCAATTGAAATTCGTTTTCTTCTGCATAAAGACTACAAGGTAATAGTTCAACCTGACATGATGCAACCATCCTGTGACTGTGATTTTCATCTCTTTAGACATGAGGGATGTTATACTGTAGAGATTTTGATCGTTTTGGATGTCAACTTTGAGAGTATGACATTCAGGATTGTCTTTCAGGATTATGCTCCAAACCTGACTTCAACACATGAATGGCAGATGCACGATTCCGCCCACAGCACTTGGGAACTCCAGTAGACCACAGGCTCATTTGAGCTCCGAGGTCCTGGGTTGAACATCCAACTTCCCTCCCTCACCCTGAAGATCAAGTACCTGTGGAATCAGCTCTATTCGACAAGCAACGGTTATGCACACTTAGATTTCTAGTGGCCACCGAAAAGGTTGAAATGGTGTCAAAAGTAAACAAAGCCAGACATTAGTTAAAGAAGTAAGGACAGATTTTCATTAGTAATGTACTATTGCAACAGGGAAATAAGTTCTGCATGAACCAAAGTCAACTTCAATTTGTGAAGAGGTGACTGGTGTTTCAAAGGGAGAATGAGAGAGTTGGGAGGGGGTGGGTATTAGAGTCAGGGAAGTAAAAAATTACAAAAAACAGAAACAGGGAATTGGTTCGTGTGAAGCACCTCACGATGAAAGATTTCAGAATACAGGGGTTGGGCCGGTTCAGGAGGCCGTTCCGCCGCAGGAAGCGCAGGCCGTCCCGGTAGCCCTGCTTGCACATCTCCCGCAGCACCATGGGCTCGGGCGGGAAGAGGGCCTTGGAGAGGCGGTAGCTCTCTGACGCTCGGCGCGGGCCCAGCCGCACGTTGGGCTCCCGGAGCCCGGCGGAGGCGCCCAGGCGTGAATGGTGTCCCTTTGGGCAGAGCAGGTTCAAGCTATTCTCCTGCCTCGGCCTCCCGAAGTTACTTCTTAGGGGCTATCTCTGTGCAATTGCCCACAATCTTTCCTTGCAATATATTTTTTCATATGTTAGATTTTTTTTTAAGTATTTTTCACTATTTTAAATTCTTGGCATTTTTTACAATATGCTATGATATGTATTTCATCTTCTCAGCTGATCATGAATCTCTGTGTCCCAAAATACCAGAAAGGGCAGGAAACTGAAGAACAGCAAGACAAAACACTCATCAGAAAGTCACAAAGAGCCACAGCGATGACTCCCTCTTTTTTATAAATTTAGCTAAAGGCTGTGGTAAAGCGGAAAAGGAAAAAATATAATTAAGAAAGCATAAGATTTAAGACCCCACTGACTCTCAAACCGAATAAAGCCTGTTGTTGCAAACTTACCTAAACTAGTTCGGTTATGCACACTTCGATTTCTAGTGGCCACCAAAAAGGTTAAAATGGTGTCAAGAATAAACAAAGCCAGATGGTAAAGAGGTAAGAACAGATTTTCTTCAGTAATGTACTATTGCAATAGGGAAACAAGTTCTGCATGAATTGAACTCAACTTCAATTTGCAGAGAGGTGTCTAGTGTTTTGTTTCTTTGTTTGAGACGGAGTCTCGCTCTGTCACCCAAACTGGAGTGCAGTGGCACAATCTCATCTCACTGCAACCTCCACCTCCCAGGTTGAAGCAATTCTCTGCTTCAGCCTCCCAAGTAGCTGGGATTACAGGCACTCGCGACCACGCCCTGCTAATTTTTGTATTTTTAGTAGAGACAGGGGTTCATCATCTTGGTCAGGCTGGTCTTGAACTCCTGACCTCATGATCCACCTGCCTCAAACTCCCAAAGTGTTGGGATTACAGGCTTGAGCCACTGCACCCAGCTGACGTGTTTTAAAGGGAGAATGAGAGAGCAGGGAAGGGGCGGGTATTAGATTCAGGAAAGTAAAAAAATTACAAAAGACAGAAACAGGGAATTGATCCATACAAAATCCACCAGGGTTTGCTAACTGGAGCTTATCAGAGTTAGACTCCTTTCCTCCCACAGAGGCTGGGAGGCAGGGTCCCTGTATGCAGGTGTTGGCTGAAACAAACAGTACATCCTTTTGACAGCCTTGAGTGTTCTCCGACAAGCATTTTATATACGGGTCTAGGCTGATTCTAGGGTCATTCTTAGGAATGTTACTTTGAGCTATTAGAAACTATATTAGTGAGTGTTCAAGTCTTTATATGCCAGCCTGAGGCCTAGTCTAGAAGAGGGCTCCAAAGATCCTGGCTAGAGTTCGGTGAAGAAGGGAATCTGTTATGGTGAAATTGTACTACCCATACCTCACCATTAGGTTTGGTTTTGTTTTTGTTTTTTTGAGATGGAGTTTTGTTCTTGTTGCCCAGGATGGAGTACAATGGTGCAATCTCGGCTCACTGCAACCTCTGCCTCCCAGGTTCAAGCAATTCTCCTGCCTCAGCCTACTGTGTAGCTGAGATTACAGGTGCCTGCCACCATGCCCAGCTAATTTTTGTATTTTTAATAGAAATCGGGTTTCACCATGTTGGCCAGACTGGTCTGCAACTCCTGACCTCATGATCCGCCCACCTCAGCCTCCCAAAGTGCTGGGATTGCAGGCATGAGCCACTGCGCCCAGCCAGCATTAGGTTTTAATAAAAACAAATCTCAGCCTAAATTTCTTCATATAGACAGACATATAGTAGCAACTATTCATTAGAAAGAAAGCATAAAGGAGTTTATACTATTTGTTCTGCGTGCTGGATGAAGCCTTTTTAGGTGGCCCAGAGATGAAACATTCAGTTGAAATAGACACTGTGAGATTTCTAACATAGGATTTTGTGCTTACGTGGCACCATGCAGTCAGAAATTCTCCTAAATCAACATCTGGATTGAAGGGAATCAAACCACGACTGTCATCCTTAAAAATATGAGGCCTTCATGGGTCTTTACACTCCTTTTAAAAAAGGATGGAGAGACCCTAACTATTTTAGCCAATCCATATGTTCAAAATACGTTTAATTTCATCAATGAGAGCCAAAGCCTATTTCTAACATCCATCATGCTAACCAACAAACACTAGATTCAGTAATGGAAACCCAAAGTTATACGTGATATGCCAATTCATAGAGTTATCAGAGGTTGAACAAAAGGATATGCAATAAAGGGCATGCAGCAGCTGCTTCCACAGTGGGCCCTTCTCACATTATACCCCCTGCCACGTCTGAAGCGTGCTGCCCTGCTAGCATTATATCTGACCACATATAAAGTTAAAGCTCAAAGTATGTACTTTAGAGTAAATTGCAGATTGTAATACCTGTTTTATACAAAGTTGAACCATGGCAATGGCAAACACACTTCACCTGGGGCTAGGACCCCTGGGTCCTGATACTAGGGAAGCCACCTTAGACACACCTTCTCTTTGGACCTCATTTTCCTCATCTAGAAAATAAATGGCTTGACTTAGGTCAAATTTCTCAGATTTGTCCTACAGAAACTTAGGGTTTTATGGAGGAGCTTCAGGAATCCTACAAACCTGTGATACACATTTTTGTATCATTTATTTTCAACATATTTTTAAAGAAAAAAAATGAGAAAACACGATATGCCTGCCAGCATAGCATGCACACACCCAACAAAATTCAACAGAGTAAACTTAGTGCTACCAGACCAACTTGTTTTCTTCAATCTTAAAGTTTCTCTAATCCTATCTGTAAATGATATATAAAGATACTATAAACATGTGTTTGAGAAGGTAGATTGTAGCTCAACCTTTTTTGTTAAATTTAGACCTATGCATGTCAACTCACGTAAAAGTACGTGACGACGGATATGACTAGGATACAGGTAATGTACTCGGCTTAGTGCCAGGAAAGGCTTAAGGATGGATGCCCTCATCACAGCATAGTTGTCAGTTATACAATAGAAAGGGAAGGCCCAACATTCTGTGTGTTTATTGTAAGTTCCTGTTAGTTTGACTTTTTAATTTTAAGGCTAGTGTCATTGTTAAGTCTTGGGATCTTTGTATCTAACTTTCTTTTCCCCAGGTAAGACAAATAAATCCTTCTAAAGCTAAAAATTGGTATGAGTCACTGGTTAAAAATAAAGTTTCCAAGAAGATTTGTTGATAGGTGTGGTGAATGGATGTGGCTCAAGTTAAACTGTCAAAATGCCTGATTATCACCAGCTGATTTTTCAACTAGGATTCCATTCACAGCTGCATGTGAAATGAAAGCAAAGTCTCTCAAACTACATAACACAACCTGAAGTCAATAACGTATGAGAGTACATTGCCCAGGTCTTCAAAATTATATCAAGTCAAAATATAATTTTGACTTCAAATATATTTCAATGTAAATGTGAAACAAAACACAGTGAACATATAACATGAACTCAGATTTTTCAACAGTAATTAACAATTTATAGGAAACATAGGCAAACAATATTTACATCTGACAACAAAAATGCATTAACTTTAATCTTCAGATGCTGCCTTATTGCAGGTCTGGGAGAAGTTGTTAGAAACAGCTTATTATATCCTGGACTCTTGACATCAGCAGGTCAACTAGAGTGCATGCATGATGAAGCAGGGACTTCGCTTGGTTAACTGCTGATCTCCAGAATCTAGGATGGCACATACTAGGTGCCCAATAAATGTTGGTGAATGAATAAATGTATGAGTAAGTTGATACAAAAATATACTTAGCTTTATCAATCAGGGCTCAGAGAAGAATCCAGGTATTTACATTACAGATGCATAAATATTGATTCTAAGAAATCTTTATGCTATGACTAAGGGAGCATTCAATTTTCGTAGCTGTCTCCATTTTATTTTTATATAATATGCCCATATAAGTGAATACAATGAAAATATATCCCTAGTAAAATACAGAACACACACACAATAGGAGAGGAAATATTTAAATGCATAGACCGGGGTCAGAAAGTGGTGATTTCTGGGCCAAATCCAGCCATGTCCATTAACTGATGTATTGTTCATATGCTGTTGGGCTACAATGGCAGAATTAAATATCTGCAACAGAGGCACTATGGCACACAAAGCTGAAAATATTTACTCTCTGGCCTTGTACAGGGAGAGTCTGCCCACCCCTGGTGTAAAGTATAAAATACCATCAATTAAGAAAAAATGTAATGACAATTATGCCAAAAAGGAGATTAAAATTATACCATTTTATATATAAAATGGTAGAAAAAAATCAAAGTGGTATTTTCTAAAAGCTATTGCCAAAATGAGCTGAAGCATTCCTTGCACACTATGAACTTGAGCATCCACTATACAAAATGTCCCTTGAAAGTCACACTTAATAACTCCATGAAAATTATAAATATTGACATTTAATCACAGATGTCACAGGGTTACAGTAATAAAAGCAGCAAGTTCAAGAATTTACTTTTTTATACCTACATTTTTACTATCCTTAGACATGATGAAAATATATATTATTTCAGCTGAGAAAAAAAATTTATTTTTTTCACAAAAAAAAAGGTTAAGTACCTTTGGTAAGTATCTTTGAAATATCACAGGAAAGCACCAGTTTGTATATTTCCGCAATTTTTTAGCCATACTTATTTGTGAAATAAAATACAAACAGGGAAAGCAACACAAAACAATGTATAAGGTGACAGCACCTGTGCTAGGCAGAATTCTAAAGACATCCTCCCACCATCCTAGTCCCCTGGTTATTCAATCAAACACTCACCTAAATACTGCTGTCAAGAGACACTGAAGATAGAACTAAGGATACTTATTATCTGACCTTAAAATAGGGAGCTTATCGGCCGGGGGCGGTGGCTCACGCCTGTAATCCCAGCACTTTGGGAGGCCGAGGCGGGCAGATCACGAGGTCAAGAGATCCAGACCATCCTGGCCAACATGGTGAAACCCTGTCTCTACTAAAAATACAAAAAATTAGCCAGGCGTGGTGGTGCATGCCTGTAGTCCCAGCTACTCCGGAGGCTGAGGCAGGAGAATTGCTTGAAACCGGAAAATGGAAGTTGGAATGGGCCAGGATCGCGCCAGTGCACTCCAGCCTGGTGATAGAGCAAGACTCTGTCTTAAAAAAAAAAAAAAAAAAAAAAAATACGGCGCTTATCCTGTATTCTCACGTGGGATCAATGTGATCAAATGAGCCCTTCAAAGCAGAAGAGGAAAGAAGAAGAGTTGCAACAGAGGAGAAATTTGAGTCATTCAAACATGAAAAGGACTCCACTTAACCACTGCTGTTTGAAGATGAAGGGGGCAATGTGTCTGACCTGCCTGGACCTTCATAACTTGGACCCCAAGGCGCGACCGAATTGGACCAGATGAAAGAGGAGTTCAGGCTGTATTGGAGAGTCTCCGGGCGGACTGGACTCGTAACGGGGGAAGAGTCAGCAGTCTCGCGCCGGCTTTCTTTCTTTGGCGGTTTTTATAGGGGTAGAAGGATTGGGGGAGTGGGAGAGCTGATTTGGCAGGTGGCTTTCCTCATCCGGAAGTTAGGCGCTTTCCATGTGGCTGGCGGGGGGGGGGGTGCCTAAAGGTCCTCCACCAGACACAATGTAGTAGTGGCCTTAAGAAGCTGAATATATTAGTTCATTTACACACAGCTAATAAAGACACACCCAAGACTGGGTAATTTATAAAGAAAAGAGGTTTAATGGACTCACAGTTCCAAATGGCTTGGGAGGCTTCACAGTCATGGCAGGAGGCAAAGGAGAAGCAAAGCCACATCTTACGTGGCAGCAGGCAAGAGAGTTTGTGCAGGGGAACTCCCATTTATAAAACCATCAGCTCTCGCGAGACTTACTCACTACCATGAGAACAGTAGGGGGAAAACGTCCCCTGTGATTCAATTATCTCCACCTGGCCCTGCTCTTGACAGGTGGGGATTATTAGAATTCAAGGTGAGATTTCGGTAGGGACACAGCCAAACCATATTACTGAGGGAGCTCCTAGATGATAGCCATCAATAAAACAGGATCTTCAGCCCTGTAGCCTCAAGAAACTAAATTATAGCAATCACCTGAATGAACTTGGAAGTCGGTTCTTGCTCAGAGCCCCCAGATAAAAGCCAAGATGACCAGCAATGTGATTCTAGCCTTGTGAGACTCACAGCAGAGAAGCAAGTCAAGCTCACCTGGTCTTCTGAACTACAGAACCATGAGATAATAAATTGTATTTTTTAAGCCTCTAAGTTTATAGTAATTTGTTACAGCAACAATAGAAGACTAATACAGTGCCCTTGACATCCTCACCTGAGCCAAGAAGTAGAGCTTTGCCAGTCACCTAGAAGCCGCCTCTATCTGGCTCCTTTCAAATGCAGCCACCTCTTTCTCCACAAAGAAACCACTCCCTTGTCTTTACAAAGCTTCACAATAATTTCTTTCTGCATTGTATAGTCTTATCATCAAAATGATAAGTCCCAGGTATTACCTATAATCTTGCTCAATTTTCTTAGAAATCAACATGTCTGTTACTTCCAATACACAGCATCTCCCTCCATCTCTTTCTTTTCCCAACAGTCCATCTGTGTAAAAACACAGCCATTTTAGACTGTAGAGCTTCTCTCAGTCAGGATTTTGTTGATTGATATTCACAGTGCAATTCAACAAGCTTCTCTGCGCTCTCTGTATTTGGCAAATTGGCAGCTAGATACAGTCTTGATCAGTCTCAGATTGCATGCCTTGATCAAGGTTATGGGTATTGCTGTACTTCTCCTTTTAGGAGGCATGTCTGGTTTTCACTCTGGTCATTACATTAGCAGCCCAATACCTAGATCTGTATTTCATGGGTGTTGCAAAATGATGATAATTCGATCAGTTCTTTTTCATTTATTCATTGGAATACTCTTTCTAAAGAGATGCTTCCCCTCCTCTACTATTGATTACCCAGTGAGATAGTTCATATGAGAAAGTTGGATTGAACGCTTGGGTTTTTCTCTTTCCTTTTAACCAGTTTTTGAAACAATGAATTGATTCATCATCTTCCAAAGATAATCAGTTAATTTTTAAATATGTTTATGAATTTAAGGATTTAAATATATCTGATGGGGTTCACTCCATGTCAATTAAAATCCTTATTAAAGCTCAAATTGTTCCATTTTTGGCTAGTGAGTTGGCCTCTTCAAGTTGATTTCTGAAGCCTTTTCTCATGACCCTGATGGTCTCTGATGGTTCCTGGAAATCTGGCATGACAAGGTGTTACAGGTTGGTCTTACACATATTCTACCCCTGAACCTGGAATCAGCCATTTCTCCAAAAAGTTCTGGTTGCCTCAGTGAAAAATAGTATTTCAATGCCACAGTCAGGGAGCTAGGATTAAGGATATTTTAAAAATTGGAACAAGCTCAAGTTGGCAATATATAGTTAGTGATGTTACCATCATTCAACAGCAGATACAGTGTCAACAAAGATGTTAAAATATAAAGTTTGGACCCCACATAGAGATCAATTACCTTTCACCCTTTTGAAACAACCTGTGAATATTTAACAAGACAACATTGGAGACAGCTGAACTTTCTTTAAATCACTTCATTAAACATTTCATTATTTCAGAAAATAATACACATTCTCACCAATGAAATTACAAACTAGCCAAAAAACAGCTTATTGGCTCTCTCCAAATTTCAAAGTGTATCATACTGAAATTTAGGAAGTTACCAAATCTTATTATTTGACTGGAACAAATGTTCTTCTCGTCTCTCAATCTTCCCAGGTGGGAAGAATTAATTATTCTTAATTGAAGAATACAGCAGAATGGTTAAATGCAAGTGTAAGGGCCAAATTATAGTCATTAATTCAAACACACTTTAACTGAAAGATTGTATCACCCATGTTATTCACAGTACTGTTGACCCCTGAGATTCCTTGCAGCCCTGGACATTATACAATTCTGTATGTATTATAAATTTATTTCAGAAAGAGACTATTACTCTAGACACCCACGAGATACTAATAGAGGGAAAAGAAAGGGATAGAATTTGGAACAAAGCAAAGCAATTGTCCTCAAGAAATGCAATGAGTAATGTACAGAAATGCAATCTAAAAATTAAAATAAAATGTAGAGCTATAGGCAACGATTAGAAATTCTATTCTAGGAATATATATACTGCATATACTTTACAATAAGGAAAGTAAAGTAAAACTAGAATATAAAACAATATTTGTATTTTGATACCATCTTCTTTTTTAAATGAAAGTATTATAAAACTAACCAAAGAATCTAAAAGGAGATAAACCAAAGTGATTAATAGCATGTTTTATTTATTTTAGATATTTTCATGTTGCAGTGATTTAATAGTTTTAAAATATTAGTATTTTAATTTCAACAAAATACATTTAAGTGTAAAACATGTTCTATGCAAGAACTTGTTTATGAATGCTTCTAGCAGCATTATTCATGATAACAAAAAAATCAGACAATTTTAATATATATCAGCTGATGAAAGGATGAACAAAATGTGGTATATTCAAACAAGAGGATATTATTCTACAACAAAATGGAATAAAGTATACACTACAACATGATGAACTTTGAAAACATACTACGTCAAAGAAGTCAGTCACAAAAGGCCACATTTTATATGCTTCCATTTGTATAAAATGTTCAAAATAGGAAAATCTAAAGTGGCAGAAAGTAGATTAGTGTTTCACCAGCAGCTGGAGGAGGGGGAGGAATGGGGAGTGACTGCTAATTAGTACTGGGTTTCTTTGTGGGGTGATGAAAATATTCTGGAATTAGATAGTGGTGATGATTGCACAACCTCAAGAAAATGCTGGAAACCATTGAAATTTACACTTTAAAAGAGTGGGGGGTCTGTGGTAATGAATTATATCTCCAGTAAAAACTTTTAAAATATATATATAATGTAGATGGTAAAATAATTCATTCAAAAAAGAAATATTTACTTTTTATAAAGATATCTCCAGATGAGAACAAGGGAGGAACTAGAAATCTTTACAAAGAAGGTGGCATTTGTGAGAGGTTTTAGGCATAGAAGCATGCACTATATCCCCAAGTTTTAGCAAACATGACAAATTATTAAAGCTAATGTTATCATAGACATAAGGACTTGGGTACTATGATTTATAACATTTTTAACCTAACAAGGATTCCTTTTTAAGCCCAATCAACTGAAGTAAAATTTTCTGCCAAACACTGGCTATTTATGGACAAGTCCTCAAAAAAATGAGGAATTTTCCAGGTTGTACATGTATTTCTTAACTAAAATCTCTGATTCTGCTTCAACATTTTCATTGCTGCAGGAATAATGTTAAAATGATGCCCATTAAGCATGCCACAGCCTGCCAGAATGAAGTACATTTTTATCTTTTGAGAATCACATCATTTTGTATTCATAGAACGTGCAGAAAAGCATGCCTTCTTCTTTATCATATTAAAGACAGTGAGCCCTCATCAGTTCAGTTGGTTTACCTAACTTGCCTTGAGGATAACAGTGACATGTTGGCAATCTCGTATCTAAGATGCACATATATCAATCACCTTTTATACACTGTCAGAAAGAAGGAAGAAAGGCTCCAATTTTGTCTTTCTTAATCAGTGTTTAGCTGATTTAAAATTCAACATGGATTTTTCACTGCTTTATCCATACAATCAATAGAGAATTTTTTTCAAAATATTTCCAGGAAAATCTACCCATTTAAAGATTTATTTACAAATGTACGAATAGTGAATGGTGTAAACAAAGCATTAAATCATTACCAAATATATCTGCTTAGCTATTACAAGGTAATTACAGATGCAGTTTCAAAAGTAGATTGCCAAAGGAAGGGTACCTGTTTGTAATTATTGGCCTGGCCTACAGTTTCTTGGATAATTCCATTCCTTAAGCACACTGGGCATTTATGCCAAGTACACTCTGAGGCTTACTTTCTGTTTTCTCTTCATTCTTTTAATGGTTAAGGTACATGCCTACCCTAAACAGTAGACTACCTAACGTGTGGAATTTGCTGTAACCTAATTTTCAGGAATGTCTTATAGGTCTGTGTGCCATATCTGTATAACTAACATACACATCATCTTTGAATGCTCTAAGTACTATGAGAAAAACAACAAAAGGAAGGTACAGGAAATCTTAGTATAGCACTAAGAGGTCATCAACATTACAAGCTCTCAACATTCTTTAGAGCCTCGCTCCAACTTTTATGGTTGAAGCCTTAAGCCCTTAATGTGGTTCACAAAACCAGCCATCACCTGGTCCCTGCCTCACTATGCCATCCTCTCTCTTCAACAGTGCATGATGCACTCTACAATGTAGTTATACTTGTATTTCCCGAATGTTCAATCTCTCTCCTCTAATTTTTTCATATTTTCTTCTCTGCCTGGAACATTTACCTCTTCTTTGTTCTTAGAGTAATTACTTCTTCAAGATTCAACATTATAAAACTTGGCCGAACTTTCTCCTCCTAGCTAGGCTGAGTCAGGTATAAAAGCCAATACGTGATCTTCTATCTTGACTTTCTTATGCCCAATACTGCCTGATGCAGTTAGTGCTTAATATTTTTTTCTGAATGAACAAATAATGAACCAGTGAAAAAAATATATATATAGCAACTTGTCTTAGTACATTCAGACTGCTACCAGAAAATACCATTGCTATAGTTTGGTTTGCTTAACCCCTCCAAATCTCATGTTGAAATCTGATCCCATGTTGAAGATGGGGCCTAATGAAAAGTGTTTGGGTTGTAGGGGCAGATCTCTCATAAATGGCTTGGTGTATTAGTCTGTTCTCACACTGCTAATAAAGACATACCCAAGACTGGGTAATTTATAAAGGGAAAAGCCTTAACTGACTCAGTTCAGCATGACTAGGGAGGCCTCACAATCATGGTGGAAGGTGAAAGAGAAACAAAGTCATGTCTTATATGGCAACAGGCAAGAGAGCTTGTGCAGGGGAACTCCCATTTATAAAACTATCATATCTCACAAAACTTATTCACTACCATGAGAACAGTATGGGGAAAACTTCCCCCATGAATCAAATATTTGCACCTGGCCCAAACCTTGACACATAGGGATTATTACAATTCAAGGTGAGATTTGGGTGGGGACACAGCCAAACCATATCATTCGCCCCCACACCCTCCCAAATCTCATGTCCTCACAAAACCAGTCATGCCTTGTCAATGGTCTCCCAAAGTCTTAACTCATTTCGGCATTAACTCAAAAGTCCATAATCCAAAGTCTCATCTACGACAAGGCAAGTCTTTTCCATCTATGAGCCTGTAAAATCAAAAGCAAGTTCATCACTTCCCAGATACAAATGGGGGTTCTATCAGTCCAATTTTAAACTGCTGATAAAGACATATCCAAGACTGAGTAATTTATATATATATATAAAAGAGGTTTAATGGACTCACAGTTCCACATGGATGAGGAGGCCTCACAATCATAGCATAGACATCCAGGCATTTCCACACAGCCTCTGAAATATAGGTAGAGGTTCCCAAATCGCAATTCTTGACTTCGGTACACCTACAAACCCAACATCATATGTAAGCCACCAAGGCTTGGGGCTTGCACCCTCTGAAGCCACAGCCTGAGCTGTGCCTTGCCCTCTTCTAGCCATGGCTAGAACTGAAGCAGCTGAGATGTAGGGCTTCATGTCCCGAGGCTGCACACAGCAGGCCACCCTGGACCTGGCCAAGGAAAACATTTTTTTCTCCTAGGCCTCCAGGCCAGTAATGGGAGAAGCTGCTGTGAAGATCTCTGACATGCCCTGGAAACATTTTCCCCATTGTCTTGGTTATTAACACTTGGATCCTCATTACTTATGCAATTTTCTGCAGCAGGCTTGAATTTCTCCCCAGAAAATGAGTTTTTCTTTTCTACTGCATTTTAAGTCTGCAAATTTTTCAAACTTTTATGATCTGCTTCCTGTTGAATGCTTTGCTGCTTAGAAATTTCTTCCCCCAAATACCCTAAATCATCTCTCTCAAGTTCAAAATTACACAGATATCTAGGGCTGGGGCAAAATGCAACCAGTCTCTTTGCATAGCAAGAGTGATCTTTGCTCCAGTTACCAACAGGTTTCTCAGCTCCGTCTGAAACCATCCCAACCTGGACCTGATTGTCCATATCACTATCAGCATTTCAGTCAAAACCATTAAACAAGCCTCTAGGAAGTTCCAAACTTTCCCACATCTGCCTGTCTTCTTCTGAGCCCTCCAAACTGTTCCAACCTTTGCCTGTTACCCAGTTCCAGTGTGTCTTCACAGTAATGAATGAGTTCTCACTCTATTAGTTTCCACAAGATCTGGTTGTTGAAAAGAAGCTGCCACCTTCCTTCTCCTTTGCTTCCTCTCCTGCCAGGTGATCTCTGCACATATTAGCTCCCCTTCACTCTCACCATGAGTGGAAGCTCCCTGAAGCCCTCATCAGAAGCAGATGCTGTCACCATGCTTCTTGTACAGCCTGCAGAATCATGAGCCAAAAAACAAAAACAAAACAAAAAAAAACTCTTTTATTTACTTTATAAATTACCCGGGTATTCCTTTAGTTTACAGTAACACAAACAAACACACAACCATAGACTGGGTAACTTGTAAACAATGGGAATTTATATCTCACAGTTCTGGAGGCTGCCAGTCCAAGATGAGGGCAGATTTAGGGTCTGGTGAGGGCCTGATATCTGGCTTATAAACAATATCTTTTTACTGTGTTCTCACCTGGAAGAGGTGAACAAGCTCCCATGGGCCTCTTCTATAAGGATACTGATCTCACTCATGAAGGCTTAACCCTCATGATTTAACCACCTTCCACAAGACCCACTTCTTAATACTATTGTATTGCAGATTAGGTATCAACATATGAATTTGGGAAGCACACAAACATTCAGACCATAGCACAGCATACAACTTTTAGCTGGAGCATGGGCTCAGGAGCCAACTGTGTTTGAATACAACTACTTACTAACTGAGTGTGGTTAGAATGGGCTTTTTAACCTCTCTTTAACTCAATTTTCTCATAAACTAGATATAGATAGATAGATAGATAGATAGATAGATAGATATAGATAGATAGATAGATATATGGCCGTTTTCATAACTTTAAATAAGTTAAAATGAAAAAATATTTAAAATGTTGATCTCATAACAAATAATATGTTAGTGCTTATTGATATTATAATTGTAATTACTTGTATTATAGCATGCATGCCAGGAATATAAAGACTTAGTCCCATCTCCCTCAAAAGGAGAGATTCTTTTTTAAATAATTATTTAATTTTTAAAAAGAAAGAAAAGAAATGAGGAATGACTATGAAACAGTGTAACTAATACAGTAAAACCACAAAAAGCTGTAAATAAGATCCAAAAACTGCAATTGCATAAAAGATTGAAGTATTACAAGAGTAATAAAAACTAACTTTTTATACTCCATCTTCTTTTAACTGTTTGAAGAAAGATATTTTCGCTGATTAGATGTGGCAAAGATAGACCACTTATTTTTTTTAAAACATACACTGTATCTTGTATGACTACCCCAACCAAATCCCACATGGGTGATGAATGAAATCCATCATCAAAACTTATCAAAATTCATAGTATCCTGTAGTTTTGCATATTCATTATGAAATCAACCAAAATGTAAGCATTCATGTGTTTTTTTAATTTCTGAAATGTTCATCTCCTAATATTATGCACATATTTTAATTCATGCAACCATTTCTCAAATTATTGTTGGAAGCCATATTTCTGACTGGCCTCCAGCACTAATTCATGAACCACCAAAGAAAATCTAAATTATGCTTTTTAGTTAAAATTTCTCTATTAGTAAAATACTACATGACTGCCTTAGTCTGTTTGTGTTACTATTACAAAGTATCTTAGTCTGCATAATTCATAAGCAACAGAACCTATTCCTTACAGTTCTGGATGCTGAAAAGTCCAAGACCAAGGCACAAACTGATTTGCTGTGTGGTGCAGGCCTGCTCCCTGGTTCACAGACTGTGCCCTGTAGCTATGTTCACATTTAAGAAAAATGAATACATCGAAATTGTCCAAAAAATTTGAAGATATTAAGGTGGGTCAAAATTTACAGGTAAGTGTGTCAATATGCTGGGTTTCAATTATTTTAGGAGAAAGATCAATGTGGGACCAAACCAAAATTTAAAAAGAAGGACACGTGATTTTTTATAGTATCATTGGCATTTTAGGGTTTGATAAAGGTAAAAATAAAATTGCATTCACTGAACTTTAATTCTATTTAAGATTTTATCAAATTTAAGAGAAATTTGTTTACCAAGAAGATATCATCAATAAAAGGGTAGAGTGCCAAGGGCAGGCATAAAAGTTTTTTATTAAACATATTTAAGGAAAAAGTTTGCAAGCACAAACATGTTGTCCTCTTTTCAACTTTGAGTTTGTTAACACTGTGCAAGAACAGATGGTTGAGATAGGGTTTTGTCATGCCCCATGAAATGAGAACTGTAAACACTTGATTTATGTGACAAGAATCCTCACTCAGATTAATTTCATTGAATTTTACAATTAAACCACTAAAACATTAACTATGTTTATGTTTTTCATATCACTTAGATTTCTTCAATGCAGTTTAATAAGTTTATACCAATTTTCTTTCCCCCAAAGCCTCTAAATGCTAAATAAAGCAGCAACTGATCCTTAAGGTGAGAAAGAAGTAGACCAATAGCCCCTGATCACCACAGTGTTCAGACCTTAGGAAAGCATTCAGGAGAAGAAGCATGTCCCCAGGGTGTCCCCATCTCTTTTCCTCTTCCCAAGGAGTGATCCCCTTCCCCTCTCCTCCCACTAGGGAACTGGTGTCACCCCCACTATGTAGCTTTTCCTATTCTACTTCACCTCTCTAACTTTGTTCTCTCAATAACACCTCTGTTATGACAACTGTCCTTATCACAGTCAATGGTATTTGAAGTATTGGTCACCTCAGAAGAACGCACTTTCAGTTTTAAGCAGTCACCAAAATATTTTGCTTTCCCAAAAAACAAGAAAAATTATTAAGATGAATAGACCTCTAGCCAGACTAACAAAGAAGAAAAGAGAGAATATCCAAATAAACACAATCAGAAATAACAATGGGGACATTACCACCAACCCCACAGAAATACAAAAAAAGCCTTCAGATACTAATATGAACATCACTATGCATACAAGCTAGAAAACCTAGAAGAAATGGATGAAACTGGAAATGCAACCTCCCAAGATTAAACCAGGAATAAACTGAATACCTGAACAGACCAATGAAGAGTTCAGAAATTGAATTCGTAATAAAAACCAACCAGAAAAAGTCCAGGACCAGACAGATACACAGCCAAATTCCACCAGATACATAAAGAGTTGGTACCATGCCTACTAAAGCTATTTCAAAAAAATTGAAGAAGAGAGGCTCTTCCCTAACTCATTCTATGAGGCCAGTATCATCCTGATATCAAAATCTGGCAAAAATACACACACACACAAAGAAAACTTTAGGACAATATCCCTGATAAACATAGATGCAAAAATCCTCAACAAAATATTAGCAAATCGAATCTAGCAGCACATCAAAAAGCTAACCCATGAGGATCAAGGAGGCTTTATCCCTGGGATGCAAGCTTGGTTCAACATATGCAAACCAATAAATGTAATTAATCACATAGACAGGACTGAAAATGGAAACCACATGATTATCACAATAGCTCCAGAAAAAGCTTTTGATAAAATCCAACATGCCTTCAAGATAAAAACCCTCAACTAGGCATTGAAGAAACATACTTCAAAATAGTAAGAGCCATCTATGACAAACTCACAGCCAACGTCATACAGAACGGGCAAAAGCTAGAAGCATTTCACTTGGAAACCAGAACAAGACAAGAATGTACTCTCTCCACTCCTGAAGTCCTGGCCAGAGTACTCAGGCAAGAGAAAGAAATAAAAGGCATCCAAATAGGAAGAGAAGAAGTCAAACTATCCCTCTTTGCAGATACGATTCTACACCTAGAAAACCCCATCGCCTCTCCCCAAAACTCCTTGATCTGATAACCAACTTCAGCTAAGTTTCAGGATAGAAAATCAATGTACAAAAATCAGTAGCATTTCTATACACCAACAATATACAAGCTGAGATCCAAATCATGAATACAATCCCATTCACAATAGCCGCACACACAACCTAGGAATATAGCTAATCAGGATGGTGAATGATTTCTACAATGAGAATTATAAAACACTGCTCAAAGAAATCAGAGGTGACACAAACAAATGGAAAAACATTCCATGCTCATGGAGAGGAAGAACCATAATATCATTAAAATGGTTATATTGCCCAAAGCAATTTACAGATTCAATGCTATTCCTATTGAACTACCAATGACACTTTTATATAATTAAAAAAAACAATTTTGAAAGTTATATGAAACCAAAAAAAGAGCTCAAATAACCAAAGCATCTTAAGCTAAAAGAATAAAGCTAGAAGCATCACATTACTCAATTTCAAACTATACAGTAAGTCTGCAGTAACCAAAACAGCACGGTATTACTACAAAAACATACACATAGACCAATAAAAGAGAATTGAGAGCTGAGAAATAATGCTGCACACCTACACGCATCTGATCTTCAACAAAGTCACAAAAATAAGCAACAAGGAAAAGACTCCCTATTTAATAAATGGTTCTGGGAAAACTAGCCATATGCAGAAGATTGACACTGGACCCCTGCCTATTACCATATACAAAAACTAACTCAAGATGGAATAAAGGCTTAAATGTAAAACCTGAAACTACAAAAACCCAGATGATAACCTAGGAAGTACCATTCTGGAAATAGGACCTGACAAAGATCTCATGACAAAGCCAAAAGCTATTGCAACAAAAACAAAAATTGACAAATGTGACCTAATTAAATTTAAGATATTCTTCACAGCAAAAGAAACTATCAATAGAGTAAACAGACAACCTATGGAATGGGAGAAAATATTTGCAAACTATGCATCAGAATCTATAAGGAGCTTAAATCAGTAAGCATAAAATAAACAACCCCCTTAAAACGTGGGCAAAGAACTGAACAGACACTTTTCAAAAGAAGACATACACACAGCCAACAAGCACATGAAAAAATGTTCAGTGTCACTAATCATTAGAGAAACACAAATCAAAACCACAGTGAGATACCATCTCACACCAGTCAGTGACTATTATTAAAAAGTAGAGAAATAAAAGATTCTAGTGAGGTTGCAGAGAAATGGAAACACTTATACACAGCTGCTGAGAATGTAAATTATTTCAGGCATTGTGGAAAGCAGTTTGGCAATTTCTCAAAGAGCTCAAAGCAACATTACCATTCAACCCAGCAATCTCATTATAAGGTATATACCCAAAGGAATATAAATTATTCTACAATAAAGATACATGCATTTGTATGTTCACTGCAGCACTATTCCCAATAGCAAAGACATGGAATCAATCTAAATGCCCATCAACAGTAGACTGGGTAAAAAAAATGTGGTACATACACACAGTGGATTCCTACACTGCCATAAAAAGAATGAGATCGTGTCCTTTGCAGCAACATGGATGGAGCTGGAGATCATTATCCTAAGTGAACTAGCATAAGAACAAAAAAACAAATACCATGTTCTCACTTATTAGTGGAAGCTAAACATTGTGTACACATGGACACAAAGAAGTGAAAAACAGACACTGGGGCCTACTTGAGGGCGGAGAGTAGGAGGAGGGTGAGAATCAAAAAACCACCTAGCAGGTACTGTGCTTATTACCTGGCTGGAGAAATAACCTTTCCACCAAACCCTGGCAACACACAATGTTCCTATATAACCAACCTGTACATGCACCCTTGAAACTAAAAGTTTTGTTTTTTTTAAAAAAAAAAAAAAAAAGAAGATAGATGATTCCCTGTAGGATCGCTGGCAGGACAGAGGTAGTACTTTGGGGAAGGAATGCAACAGGCATTGTTATCCTTGTTTTGTAGGTTAAGGCTAGAGAGAGAATAAAGCTGACCTCATTAAGCACCAGGTGTCAGGCACCATCTTGGAAGTCTTGCTTCCTTTTTCTAACAGTCTTCACAATAATGCTCATGTTACTGACACCATGTTACAAAATAAGAAGCTCATGTGAGGAATTAAGTATGCTGCTCATCCTTTATCTGTAGATAAAGACAGGCTGAAACCCCAGACTCTGTTTCAGTGCTCCAACCATACGTTCAAGCCAAAGGCAGCACTTCTCTGTGGCAGCTGTTACTGTATTTCACTTCTTACGTTCCACATCCCTTACATTTTATCAGCATCCTCTAGCACAGAAAAGAATGTTTTTATGGAAGTACATTCATCCCGTGTAAAATTTATTGGATGCTCTGATTCAGAGTTACAGAAAAAAAAATTACCATATAATAACATTATATTTAATGAGGTGTTACATGTTTTCCATCCCTGTCTTAGCACTTGAGACATTATTCTCCTAGGTCAGAATATCAACATTTCATGCTGTTTTCGTGGACTTGCAGCTTACTTGACCATGGTTAATGCTAATTAACATTGTGAACCTATACAACGTGTCTGCTCATGTCACATTATCATTGAAACACTGTCCAAACTATTGTTTGGGAAGTTAAGATACTGAAGAAACAAACCCCTTGATATACAAACACTAGCTGGGCGTTCAAGTTTATAGAGCCTTCTCGTGCCTTGGAAATTAGCTAAGTTAGCTGAATCTTCCTAGATCCATAGATGGAGGCCAGAAGTAATTCAAAATGCTGACTTTCTATAAACTAAACCCATTTCAGAAGTATAATTCAGCCCACAGAGAAAACTTTTGTTTTCCCATTTTTATCCCTTCTCAGACATCCTTAATGCACCGCTCTATCAATTAAGTCTCCTTATACTCATGAGGCATTTCCTAAGTGCCCTGAGACTTCAAACAAAACGCATGGTTGGCTAAAGATTTGCTTTCTCTACATCCTGATAGAAAATTTATATTGGATCTGGGACACCATCTGGGTGAGACACAAGTGACTGGGGGTTTACTAGATGTTATTTTCTTCATACCATGATATTCAGCATGTTCTAGGAGGTTTTGGCCAAAGACACAAAACAAACATGTATTCCCATTATACTAGGGTTATGAAATGCAGATAGGTTTTCAATGGACATAGAAGGGACACATGTTTTTAAAAAAAGTAAAATTCTTGTGCATGTGTCCTTATAGTAGAACAATTTACGATTTATAATCTTTGGATATATACCCAGTAATGGGATTGCAACACTGTTTACAATAGCAAAGACCTGGAACCAACCCAAATGCCCATCGATGATAGACTGGACAGGGAAAATGTGGCATATATACACCATGGAATATTATGCAGCCATCAAAAACGATGAGTTCATGTCCTTTGTAGGGACATGAATGAACCTGGAAACCATCATTCTCAGCAAACTGACACAAGAACACAAAATCGAACACCGCATGTTCTCACTCATAGGCGGGTGTTGAACAATGAGAACACATGGACACAGGGAGGGGAGCATCACACACTGGGGTCTGTTGGGGGGAAATAGGGGAGGGACAGCAGGGGGTGGGGAGTTGGGGAGAGATAGCATGGGGAGAAATGCCAGATATAGGTGATGGGGAGGAAGGCAGCAAATCACACTGCCATGTGTGTACCTATGCAACAATCCTGCATGTCCTTCACATGCATCCCAAAACCTAAAATGCAATTAAAAAAAAAGTAAAATTCTTTCAGGTAAGCCTAAGTTACCCCTGACTTTCAACTGTCATTCATAGGAAAACTGTCACTCCTAAGATGTGCTAAAATTACTCTGAAGTAATTTAAAGCCAATCATTTAAAATAAATGTTGTTGACAAAGTATACAAAGTTTCAAATAGAAATGCTGAATGTAAACACAACTTAGTTTGTCCTGGTCCCTGTACCAGGTGAGGCATGTAAAGGCAGCAAGCAGTGATGATTTCCTGGCTTGGCAAACGCCTCACTGGCGTTAAACTGCTTTGGCACTCTACCTCCCTCCCTCTTCACCGCCGCTGTCATTCATACTTGCTGCTCTCCCTCTAGGCATCTTTGGCTTGAAGTCAACAAAATTACATGAGGGTGAAAAAAATAGAAACTGCAGTTTTCTCGCCAGGCAGCTTGGTAAATTTTCATTTCTTTTTTTGTTGTTCTACCTTGACTTATTCCTACCACTATCATACTACTAGATCAAGGTTCAAAATATTAACAAATACTTTTTAATATTACTATTAAATACTATTAAATACAAATACTATTTAATATTCTCATTGGTAGAATCAAAGACCTAGAAGTAGGTTCCCATGTGTTCCTCATGAAAGAAATAGAAAAGCAACACATATCTCTTGGCTTCTTCTCTTATTACTTGATTAATATGTTAGCTGCAGAGTACAGCCTACACAATACTGCATTGAAAAGAAAGTGAAGAGCTGGGAGTTGGAAAAATGTCCAACTTCAACTCTGCTATATTTATTTTTCACCATAATGAGTTACTATAAACTTAGAGGTTTATTTTATTTCAGTATTAATCTTTTTATGTCACATAATCCTTCAAATGTTTTATACATTTTGGAAAGCAGACAAATAATAGTATTATGATGATTGCAAGACTGATCATTACTCTTTTACAAAAAACAGTCACAAAGAACAATGTGGCACATATACACCATGGAATACTATGCAGCCATAAAAAAGGATGAGTTCATGTCCTTTGCATAGATGAAACTGGAAATCATCATTCTCAGCCAACTGACACAAGAACAGAAAATCAAACACCACATGTTCTCACTCATAAGTAGGTGTTGAACAATGAGAACACATGGATACAGCAAGGGTAACGTCACACACCGGGGCCTAGAGGGTAGGGGGCCAGGGGAGAAATAGCAGTGGGTGGAGGGATTGGGGAGGGATAGCATTAGGAGAAACACCTACTGTAGATGATGGAGCAACAGATGCAGCAAACCACCACCATGGCACGTGTATACCAATGTAACAAACCTGCATCATCTGTACATGTACCCCAGAACTTAAAGTATAATAAATACTTTTTTTAAAAAGAATAAAGAGGAAATATGCCATACCAGAATATCATAGGCTAAAAAAAGAAAAAAGATGATGAAGAAAGAGGAAATAAAAGGACAGAATCAAGGTAATGCTAATGGAGTTAGTTCTTTGTAACTTAGTGGTTTAAAACAACCCAAATGTGTTATCTTACAGTTCTACAGAAGTCCAACGAGGGTCTCACTGGGCCAAAATCAAGGTGTCTGCAGGACTATGTTCCTTTCTGGAGACTCGAAGGGTAAATCAACATTCTTGCCTTTTCCAGATTCTAAAGGCTTTCCACATTTCATGACTCATGACTCCACCCTTCATCTTCAAAGACAAATGCAACAAAAATGCAGAGAAATGCAATTCTCTGACCATTCTGTAATCCCATCTTCCTTTCTCTGATCACAGTGGGAAAGGTTGTCTGTTTTTAAGAACCCATGTGATTAGCTTGAGCCCACTTGACAAACCAAGATAATTTTTGCATCTTAAAGTCTTTAATATCACATCTTCAAAGTCCCTTTGCCTTGTAAGGCAACATCTTCACATGTTCCAAGAATTAGGATGTAAACTTCTTTGGAGAAGTCATTATTCTACCTACACCACCTATGAGTGCTTCATTCCACATGGACAAAGTCATAGGTTAGTTGTTCTATATTTGAAATGACTCTTAAGTTCTTGTAGGAAATCTCAAACCTGTCTCTAAATCTCCTCTGTTTTCATCTAAAGATTTCTTTGAGCATTCAAAAGTAGACAGTTACAACTACAAATGCATTTAATCTGTTCCACAATGGTTTGGTTGGATTTGAAGGATTATTTAATGACGCTATCACATCCTAGTTTTATTTTCTGAGAAATTTATGGTCCTTACTGGGTCTCAATCAAATGTCATTCATGTCTTATTTCCCATTTAGTTGGAAGGGGAGTGTGTGTAAAATATGGCCATGAGATGACTCTTGTAGTATCTTTACTCATCTCGGAAACAGAAAAACTTAGCTAGTTTTATAAACTTCACTTTCTTTCCTTCTTCAGTTTTCTCTATCTGAAATGATGAGGCTTCTCCTTAATCCATCTTTGAAAGCACAGAATTTCCTAAACTTTTTAAGAATTAGATGACTTTTCCAGATTTTGAGCTTTTCTTTTTTCTTCATGAACGTTATCACTGCAGAAAAAGCAAGCCTTGTACTTTCAAGACTATAAAATAAGCCCAGTTTATAAAATTATTATTTGGAGGCTAAATATGGAATTTCAGATACTCACTCTGAACCACGAAAAACTGAAATTAGCATTATTCTTGGTACCTGTATTCTCTGCTACTGTATTTCTTATTGTTGTATGTACTGTGTTCTTCTTTTGAAACTCCCAGTCGGTAGGAAACTGCTCTATGCTCTCAGATAAATATAAATATCCTGGTGAATGAAAGAAATGCAGTGAGACCCTTTGAAGAAGTAAATACTTAATGTACACAAAGAAGATGGAAATGACATTTGGATTCTCTAAAGTCTAGCAGCTCTCAAACTTTTTGGCCTCAACATCCCTTTACACTCTCAAAAGTGGAGGGCATCAAAGAGCTTTGGTTGATGGGGATTGTATGTACTGATATTTCTAATATTAGAAATTTAAATTGAGAATTTTAAAATATTTCTTAGTTTTAAAATGACAATAAACACATTAAATGTTAACACAAATAACATTAATGAAAACTCTATTTTCCAAATCAAAAAACTTAAGTTATACAATTTAAATTTTTTATTTTTTTGAGATGAAGTCTCACTCTGTCACCCAGTCTGGAGTGCAGTGGCATGATCTCAGCTCACTGCAACCTCTGCTCCCCCCATTCAAGTGATCCTCCCACCTCAGCCTCCCAAGTAGCTGGAATTACAAGTGTGTGCCACCATACCAGGCTAATTTTTGTATTTTTAGTATAGACGGGATTTCGCTATGTTGCCCAGGCTGGTCTCAAACTCCTGGCCTCAAGTGATCCACTTGCCTCAGCCTCCCAAAGTTCTGGGATTACAGGCATGAGACACCACACTCGGTGTAAATATTTTTACATCTCTTTGATGTATGCCCCAATAGAAGGCAGCTAGTCTTACCAGAGAATTACCCACTTGTAAACAGTTTTCTTACTACATTTAGTTAAAATGCTCTTCTCAATATTCTACCATATGAAACTTACATGTAGAAACTATCTTTACCTTTTGAAAATCAAGTTTTATTTTTACTGGTTTCATCTACTATTAGTCCTTTTTTACCTCCTGCCAAAGAATATTCTTTGTCTTCTTCCACTCATTATGTTATTCATGCTTATGTAGTAAATGATTATAGTTTATCTTAGAATTTCCATTAAGTTGTTCTTGGATTGTAATCCCCAGGGTATGGCTATAATCCCAGGGATGGAGGAAAATGGCAAATAAGATTCCATGTGAGCATAGGTTAGACAGATGGGACAATTAATTCCAACCATATTTACAGAAGGTTAGTTATGACAGTTGTCAACAATGGTTATGACCAAAGAAAATGGTATAGGAAGTGTTATGGTGTGGTTTGAAACAGATTTGTCCTCTGGAAGGCTATTAACAACAAAAATAATGCTAGGTAATAGCAAAAAAGGATGTTAAAAGTAAATCATACGAGTCTGCCATTCCTTATTTAAAATGGATTCCTACCACATCTGGAACACTGTGAGAAATTCTGACCTCCATGTCTCAAGGAAGACATAGCCAAACTGGATGAAATCCAAGAAGATTAACTAAAAAGATTAAAAGAGAGGTTTCTCAAAAATGAGAGATTTAAAAAAGAAAAAAAGGTTTTATGTGTAAATGAAGACTGTCTTAGTTCAGGCTGCTATAACAAAATACCAAAGACTGGGTGGCTTATAAACAACAGAAATTTATTTCTCATCATCCTGGAGGCTGGAAGTCAGAGTGACAGTATGGTCTGGTCCTGGTGAGGGCCATCTTCCAGGTTGCAGACTGTCATCAACTTGTATCCTCACATGGTGGAAAAAGAGCTGGAGAGTTATTTCGGGTCCGTTTTGTAAGGGCACTAATCCCTCTTATGAGGGCTCCACCCTAGTGACCTAATCACCTCCCAAGGCCTTCATCTCCTAATACCATCATATTGGGGATTTGGATTTCAGCTCCGGAATTTTGAAGGCACACAAACATTACGTCCACTGCAAAGTCTTTGAAATCACAAAAGGCATATGTAGAACACAGAGTTAATATGGAGGCAATATAGAATTGTCTATCAAATCTGAGAATTCTCAAATTATCTTTCATTGTGAAACCCAGGAGTGGCACAAATTTAAAATATAAGTAGGTTCAGGAAGGCTTTACGGTAAAGTCATGAATGAGAGTCACAATGTAGGATGGAACTTTGAAATGCACTCCTCTACTATCTCCAACTGGCTGTTATAAAGGACAACCAAGTCTACTGTTAATAAAACGTCCCTTGGTGCTGTCAGATAGAAAAATTGCTGATGTCCTTATTTATATACTTTAAATACAAAGATTATCTCATGAGGGTCCCTTGCCATTCCCAACGTTCTGCCCTAAAAAAAGATTCTAGCTTTTCCTTATCTGTCTTCCTTTTTTCCACCTTCCAAAGAGCTCGCACCTTTGCTAGACTGATCTTTTGTAAGGCAAAATCCGACAGAGGGCAGGGGAGAAAGCACAGGAAACCAGAGGGCTGGAGCTAGGGGAAGAGATTTTCCCAGGGGAAGGACATTTGAAAATGAAAGTCCGGGTATAACTGCAGAGAATATGCACAGAGAATGGGAGAGGGGTGAAAAGAAGATATTAGAAAGCATTGCTTTTGAAAGATGTAAAGGATTTAGGTTACTTTGAAGCTAATTTTGGTTTCAGTGTGGTGTTCTTTTGACCATGTTACTGCCCCAGGCCTAACCACACCAGTCAAGGGTTTACAAACACTCCCATGTGGGTTCATCCAATAATACCCTTTGGGATTCACTATTAAAACACCTAGAATTCCTACTTATGATTTCTGTTTTACCACATGACACTTTTCAGTCAAAAGTGGTTAAATAAACTCCTTGGAGAGCCTTCTAAGTTAGGTAATTGGAGCACAGGGAAGAGTCTGTCATCAGATGCCTTTCACTAAGTTAATTACAGATAAAACCAACACAAAGTGGTTAGAAGCAAAGGTTAAAATTTCACTCGCGTGGATTTTGTATAATAATGAATTAAACTGCTGGACTGGATTGGCATCGTATTAGGAATATGATTTGGAAACAGAAAAACCAGCCAATGGTGATCTGATTCTGTTCTTGAAAGCAATTTAAAGTAACACAAACCCACTAAGACTTTACCTCTTTTTTACTTTAAAATGCTATTTGTGATTAGAAAAAAATAGTGCTCACGAATGTTCATTGCAGCACTGTTTACAATAGCAAAGACCTGGAACCAACCCAAATGCCCATCGATGATAGACTGGACAGGGAAAATGTGGCACATATACACCATGGAATATTATGCAGCCATCAAAAACAACGAGTTCGCATCCTTTGTAGGGACATGGATGAACCTGGAAACCATTATTCTCAGCAAATTGACACAAGAACACAAAATCAAACACCACATGTTCTCACTCATAGGAGGATGTTGAACAATGAGAACACGTGGACACAGGGAGGGGAGCACTACACACTGGGGTCTGTTGGGGGGAAACAGGGGAGGGACAGTGGGGGGGTGGGGAGTTGGGGAGAGATAGCATGGGGAGAAATGCCAGATATAGATGAAGGGGAGGAAGGCAGCAAATCACACTGCCATGTGTGTACCTATGCAACAATCTTGCATGTTCTTCACATGTACCCCAAAACCTAAAATGCAATAAAAAAAAGAAAAAAATAGTGCAGATGTACAAAAGAATCTATATGCTTTTCCTCAATCAAAGATACTTTCTCCATATGTCTGTGGACCACAAATCACCTAAATACTTTATAGCTCAGGCACCATGACAGCATTTCAATGCCATTTCATTTCTCAAAACATTAAATCCTCCACGAATTCAGAAATCACATCACCTTAAAAAGCAGCCAGTGCTGGGAAGTAAGGAAAAAGGAGTAGGAGTGAAGAGAGGATGCAATGGAGAATGGAATGAAATTTATGGAGGATGGAAAGAAAAGGATCAGTTATTTTCTTTCCTCT
The DNA here is from genome assembly GCF_030222135.1 of Aotus nancymaae. Taxonomy (NCBI): domain Eukaryota; kingdom Metazoa; phylum Chordata; class Mammalia; order Primates; family Aotidae; genus Aotus; species Aotus nancymaae. Next base: position 32,096,925 of record NW_026988435.1, read on the forward strand.
AATAGGAAAGAATCAAATGATCCTGTCTCAATGAATACACTTCATGTTTAGTATTTTTGCTATTTTTTAAAACTTCAGAAAACACATTTCTAAATGATGAGCCCATCCAAATTCCAAGTTCTGAATTCGTCAGGCTTTCCATTACATTGTTCATGAGAAAATTCTCATTTTTTAAACTACATGGTTTAATGGCCCCGTATTCCATGAGATCTCATAATCCTTTTCTGCTGGTGGCACCTGTATACTAAAACTTGTCAAGCTCTAGAACCTTGTTTTTTACTTTACTACTTCTACATCCACTATAAATACTAGACCATGATTTTTAATATGTTCAACTATTAAAGTATATTAGCTGGAAACTCTAGTTACTCTTAATTTCAAAAATTTTTTAAAATCCAAGTCCCTACTACACTCCCCTCTGATAATATCCCATTTTCCTTTCCAAATACTGTGTCCTCTTATTTGTTTTGGAGGAGGAGTGAGAAGCTTTCATTATTTTATATGAGCAATAAATAAGAAAATATTCTATTTATATGAGGGCAGGGTGGCATTGCAGACACCATTAGTACTTTTTCAACATTGAATAGCTGCCATGATCAGCTTGATAATTTCCCACTCCCTCAAAAGCACTTCCTGGGATCACCTCCAAAACTGATTACTCACACTCAAATCTGTATCTCAAGATCTGCTTGTGGGGAGCCTGACTTCAACCAGAGAGTGTGCTCACAATGTTTAGTAATAGAGAATAAGGGGCACAATAAGTTGTAGAAGTTGTTGATCTAGAGGAAGGGGCTGATATGAACCATTTAACTTTAATTCAAGTCTGTCTGTGATATAAACTCACATACAAATAAGAAAGCTTGGAAACAATTTGACAGGAATCCAGAAAAGCTTCAGAGGCGGTAATGTTTCAAGGAGGCTTTGAAGAATTAGTAGGATTCAGCTGGGCAGAAGCGTTAAGAGGACATCCCAGGCAGAGGAACCAACAATCAAAGACTAGAACACCCTTGGAGGCAAAAGAGAAGCCATGAAGATGAGGCAGGAAAGTAACCCAAGACCTTGGATATAATGTTAATTGCAAAAAGCATACATTTCATTCCATCGACTTTGGGGAAGAAAATAAATTTTGATCAGGGAATTGATACAATTGTTTAGAAACCTAACTATGAACAAAGCATATGAAATTGATTTTTAAAAATAAGAGTATAAAATGTTCAAATTACTTACATTTATAATAAACCTAAATAAATGTTTTGACTAATTTATACCAATCATGGCAAACCTACTATTTTTGTGTATATTTGTTTTCATACATATATGCATATGAATATGATGCTCTTTCATTAATAAAAGATTTTAGGCAAAAGGTGCAGTAAGGTTTCAGATTTGGGAAATATATCTGCAAGTAAATAAGGACAAAGGTATTCTGCAAAGTCTAGCACTTTTCTGGTATTACCTTTTGCAATGAATGGCATCACCACAGGCTGAGTTTCCAATCTGGCAGTCTAGGATTCACTCTTAACACCTCCCTCTTCTCGCACTGCCATATCCAGCACACCACAAAGTCCCATCCATTTTACATCCTAAATATCTCCCAGATTTCTCCACTTTTCGCCATTGCTTATGCCACCACCCAGTCACAGCCACCATCATCTCTCACTGAGAGGACAGCAAGAGCAAACATTCACCCTTGCTCAGCCATTCTATTAACAGCACAGAAGCTCACATCTCTCCCCAGCTTAAAGCCCTGCATTGACTCCCACTGCACTTAGGATAAAGTGATGTGGCCTCTGCCCATCTATTCAGCCTCGATTCTCAGGACTCCCTTGCTCATTCTGGATGCTCCAGTCACAATGACCAACCTTTAGTTCCCCAGGAAAGCCTGTGATCCCCAGCTGGGGGCTTTGCACGTAGTTCCTCTTGCTAGGATCTTTCCCCAGGCCCCTCCTTCTTTATTCATTTAATTCCCATTCTTCCTTTGCATCCTAGCTCAGCATCACCTTCTCAGGGAACCTTGCCTGTCCCTGGGGACCAGGTCAGATCTCCCTGTTGGAGCTCTCTTAACCTTCTGTGCTTTTCCTTCCCCGTCTCTTATTATCTACCTACATGCCCATGTGACTGTCTACCTCCTTCTCTAGACCATAAACTCTATAAAGATGGCACATAGCAGGGTCTTAAAAAATGTGAAGAAATTACTTCAATTATATGTTAACTTGCCTCAGGTATATGGTTCATCATTTTAGTTGCCCTATTTATACAAATGCATTATATGTACATTATATATATATAATGTATACAGCTAAGAAAACTAAGACTGAGAGACTCTTAAGAAGTAACTTAAGATGGACCTGGAGTTTATTCGTGAGTCTGGCTTGAGCAGACACTCCTGACCAACACCTTGTACTGTACTGCAGAATAATAGGTAACAATTATAGAGTTGTGTTTATGTTAAGAGTTATGGGACCCATTTTTCTATTTCTCAAATTTTTATTGTATATCATTGCTTTGATGCCTCTTCCATAAAAATCACCTTCTAAATGATGGACACATTTTTCTAAGCTTTGTCTTACCCAGATTCTAATGCATTTTTTCCATTCTTAGAACTTTTTTCCAAGTTGGTTATTTGGCTTCCCATTGCATCATATTATGTCATTCTAGATACATTATTTCTACTTCTTGCCTCTGTTCTCCTCAATTTTTGCAAAGAGGCAATAAGTTGGGAAATACACCCATTGAGGCCTATTAATTTATCTTAAAATGTCACTATCTTCCTGTGTAGTTAGGATGTGGAGAGTGTTTTGAAATATGGTGGGCAAAGACAATGAGATGAGGCTGAATTACACACAGAATAAAGAGTAGGAAAAGTCAGCTTCAGGTTGGAAACAATGAAACCAGATAACACTCCAGGTTAAAGGAACAAACATGGTTAATGAGTGTCTACTGTGACACAGAGTTGACTAATACACAGAAGGTCAAACATAACCTTGATCTTTTAAAGTTTCAACCTTTATTCTTGATTCAGGGGTACATGTGCAGGTTTGTTACATGGGTATATCACTTGATACTGAGGCTTGGGGTCCAAATGATCTCATCACCCAGGCAGTGAGCATAGTACTCAATAGGTATTTTTTAAACCTTTGTCCTCCTTCCCCCTCTACTAGTCTCTAGTGTCTACTGTTCTCACCTTTATATTCATGAGTACACAGTGCTTAGCTCCCACTTATAAGCAGAACATGCAGTATTTGGTTTTCTGATCATGTGTTAATTTGCTTAGGATAATGACCTCCAGCTCGAACCATGTTGCTGCAATGGATCTGACTTCATTCATTTTTATAGCTTTGTAGCATTCCATGGTGTATATATGCCACATTTTCTTTATTCAATCCACCACTGAAGGGCACCTAGGTTGAGTCAATGTCTTTACTCATGTTAATAGTACTGCAATAAACATACAAGTACATGTCTTTTGGGTAGAATGATTTATATTCCTTTGCATATATATCCAGCAATGTAATTACTGGGTCAAATGGTAATTCTATTTTTAGTTCTTTGAGAAATTTCCAAACTGCTTTCCACAAAGATTGAACTAATTTATATTCCCACCAGCAGTGTGTAAGCATTCTCTTGTCTCTGCAGCCTTGCAAGCATCTGTTATTTTTTGACTTTTTTTAATAGCCATTCTGACTGATGCGAGATGGTATCTCATTGTGGTTTTAATCTGCATTTCACTGATGATTAGTAATGTGGAGCATTGTTTCATATATTTGTTGGCCTCTTGAATATCTCATTTTAAGAAGTGTCTGTTTTTGTCCTTTGCTCACTTTTTAAGAGGGTTATTTTTTTGTTTGTTGAATTAAATTCTTTACATATTCTGGATATTAGACCTTTGTAGAATGCATAGTCTGTGAATATTTTCTCCTATTCTGTAGGTTTTCTTGTTTATTGTATTGATAGTGTCTTTTGCTGTGCAGAAGCTCTTTAGTTTCATTATGTCTCATTTGTCAATTTTTGTTTTTGCTGTAATTGTTCTTGAAAACTTAATTATAAATTCTTTGCCAAGGCTTATGTCCACAAGAGTATTTTCTTGATTTTCTTCTAGCACTTTTATAGTTTTAGGTCTCACATCTAAGTATTTAATCTACCTTAAGTTAATTTTTGTATATGGTGATAGGCAGTGGTCCAGTTTTATTCTGCATATGGCTAGCCAGTTATTCCAGCACTATTTATTGAATACAGTCCTGTCCTTATTGCTTATTTTTTGGCTTTGCTGAAGATCAGATGATTGTAGGCATGAGGCTTTATTTCTGGGTTCTCTATTCTGTTCTATTGGTCTGTGTATCTGTTTTTGTAGTCGTACCATGCTGTTTTGGTTACCATAGACTTGAAGTTTAGCTTGAAGTTGAGTATTGTGATGCCTCCAGCTTTGTTCTTTTTGCTTAGTATCACTTAGGCTATTTGGGCTCTTTTTTGGTTCCATATGAATTTTAGAGTAGTTTTTCTAATTCTATGAAAAATTATGTTGGTAGTTTGATACGAATAACACTGAATCTGTACATTACTTTGACCAGTATGGCCATTTTAATAATAATCTTCTGCTCCATGTGCATAGAATGTTTCTTTACTTGTTTATGTTACCTATGATTTCTTTTAGCAGTGTTTTATAATTCTCCTTGAAGAGATCTTTCACCTCCTTGACTAGATGTATTACTAGGTATTTTATCCTTTTGTGGCTATTGTAAATGAAATTGTGTTCTTGATTTGGCTCTCAGCTTCAACATTATTGAGGCATAGAAATGCTCCTGATTTTTCTACTTTGACTTTGTATCCTGAAACTTTACTGAAGTCATTTATTAGTTCTAGAAGCCTTTTGGCAGAGTCCTTAGGGTTTTCTAGATATCAAATCATATCATCAGCAAAGAATGATAAAAGCATCCTATTTGGATGCTTTTTATTTCTTTCTCTTGCCTGATTGCTCTGGCTAAGACTTCCAGTACCATGTAGCAAAATTAGACATCCTCATCTTGTTCCAGTTTTTAAGGGAAATGCCTCCAGCTTTCACCCATTCAGTATTGGCTGTGGGTTTGTTTAGATAGCTCTTATTATTTTGAGGTATGTGCCTTCATGCCTAATCCTTGAGGGTTTTTATCATGAATGGATGCTGGATTTTATCAAAAGCTTTTCCATGTCTATTGAGATAATCACACAGTTTTGTTTTCAGTTGTGTCTTTAGATTTTAGTTGTGTGGTGAATCACATTTATTGAATTGTGTATGTTAAACCAACCTTGCATCCCAAGAATGAGCCCACTTGATCATGGTGAATTAACTTTTGGATATGCTCCTGGATTCAGTTTGCTAGTATTTTGTTGAGGATTTTTGCATCTGTGTTCATCAGGGATATTGGCCTGTTGTTTTATTTTTTCACTGTGTCTTTACCAGATTCTGCTATCAGGATGATGCTGGGTTTGTAGAATGAGAAAGGAGTCCTTTCTCCTTTACTTTTTTGGAATAGTTTCAGTAGGATTGGGACCACCTCTTCTTTGTTTGTCTGGTAGAATTCAGATATGAATTCATCAGATCCAGGGCTTTTTAAGGTTGGTGTGTTTTTTATTACTGATTTAATTTCAGAGCTCATTACCGGTATTACTGGACCATTCAGGGTTTCAACTTCTTTCTGATTCAGTCTAGGGTGGTTGTGTCTTTCCAGGAACTTACCCATTTCCTCTAGATTTCCTAGATTTTCTAGTTTGTGTACCTAGAGATGCTTATAATAGTCTCTGAAGATCTTTTGTATTTCTGTGGGATCAGTTATAATGTCATTTTAGTCATTGTTTTTTGTTTTGTTTTGTTTTGTTTTTTGAGATGGAGTCTCACTCTGTGGCCCAGGCAGGAGTGCAGTGGCACAATCTTGGCTCACTGCAACATCCACCTCCTGGGTTCAAGTGATTCTCCTGCCTCAGCCTCCCTAGTAGCTGGGATTACAGGCGCCAGCCACCACACCCAGCTAATTTTTCTACTTTCAGTAGAGACAGTTTCACCATGTTGGCCAGGCTGTTCTTCAACTCTTGACCTCAGGTGATCTGCCCACCTCGGCCTCCCAAAGTGCTGCAATTACAGGTGTGAGCCACTGCACCAGGCCCATTTAGTCATTTCTGGTTGTGTTTATTTGGATCTTCTCTCTTTTTTCTTTGTTAATCTAGCTAGCAGTCTATTGATCTCATTTATCCTTTCAAATGAGCATTTTGGTTTTGTTGATCCTTTGTATGGATTTTGGATCTCAATCTCATTCAATTCCACTCTGATTTTGGTCATTTCTTCTATTCTGGGAGTTTTGGGTTTAGTTTGTTCTCATGTTTCTAGTTCCTCTATGTACAATGTTAAATTGTTAATTTGAGATTTTTCTAACTTCTTGATGTAGGCATTTCGTACTATAAATTTTCCTCTTAACACTGCTTTTGCTGCATCCAAGAGATTTTGATATGTTGTGTCTGTTTTTATTTCTTTCAAAATTGTTTTGATTTCTACTTTAATTTTATTGTTTACTCAAAAGTCGTTTAGGAGTAAGTTGTTTAATTTCCACATAATTTTCTGGTTTTAAGAGATCTTCACATTGATTTCTATTTCATTCCACTGTGATCTGAGAGTGTGCTTAGTATGTTTTTTTAAATTATTATTTTCCTGAGACTTGCTTTATGGCTGAAGGTGTGCTTGATCTTACAGTATGTTCTATCTGCAGATCAGAAGAAGGTATACTCTGAGGCTATTGGCTGAAGTAGTCTGTAGAAGTCTATTAGGTCCAATTGGTCAAATGTTGAATTTAACTCTAGAATTTTCTTGTCAGTTTTCAACTTCAAAGACCTGTCTAATACTGTCAGCGGCATGTTGAAGTCTCTATTACTATGTGGCTAAGTCTTTTTTTAGATCTAGAAGTATTTGTTTTATGATAAATCTTGGTGCTCCAACATGATCTCCATATTAAAAAAGAAAATAAATTGCTTAAAAGATTTATCCTAAGCAGAGTTATGTGAAAACAGATAAACTTATATAACAGAATCACTATATATTTTAAATATGCTGCATTTTTCTCAATAAATCAGAATTATTTACAATATATGCATATATTTTTCTTTGTTTCAAATGAAAAAAAATGGTTAAACAAAAAAGATAAAAGGTGAGGCCCTAATGAATTCAGAAAATCTGATCAACTTGATTCATAAGGTGAAAGAGTAGATGAAAATATCAAAAATTCTTGCATAATCTGTCAATGATTGTGTACAGCAAGCTTAGGCATGGGCCAATATTGTTATCTTCACTCACAAAGCCAGTCCCCCAAAAAAGGCAACAATGGCCACCAAAGCCCATCCACCCAAGAGTCCTGGCCTTTTCAACTGTTCCTGGCTGATGTCATGCTCTCAGTTCTCTGCATCCTTTTATGGGCTCTAATCTTTCCACTTCTTCTCCAACTCCTGTGGGAGTATTGCAATTGAGGGTCATCATGCTTTGCGTTTATCTGCTTTTGCCTTTTTCCAAGTGGGGCATTGCTCATTTTCTGGCTCTTTCCGTTTACAGTTGACTCTGCCCAACTGATATGTTTTAACTGAGTCCCCACACAAATCTCACCTTGAATTGTAATAATCCCCAGTGTCAAGGGTGGGACCAGGTGGAGATAACTGAATCATGGGGGTGGTTTCCCACACACTGTTCTTGTGGTAACGAGTAAGTCTCATGAGATCTGATGGTTTTATAAATGGGAGTTCCCCTGCACAAACTCACTCTTGCCTGACACCATATAAAACGTGCTTTTGCTTCTCTTTTGCCTTTGCCGTGATTGTGAGGGCTCCCCAGCCGTGCTGAACTGTGAGTCCATCAAACCTTCTTCCTTTATAAATTACCCAGTCTCGGGTATAACTTTATTAGCAGTGTGAGAACAGACTAATACACCAACAAAGCTACAGAACACACTCACTTGGCTGTTCCACTCCCTTGGAGTAGGAGTGGGCAGTTCACCATTATGAGTATCCAAGTGACAGGGTTTGAAGGAACCCAGTAGCTTCTCAGCTGCCCACCCAAATACACTGAAAGCATCTCTTAACATACAAGTGTTGACGAAAAGCAACCCAGCTTATTCTCATTATTCAGAGATTCACTTATTTGTAACTTCAAAATCAATTCTCTCAGTGCTTTTATGGCCATTCACAGATTTGCATAGAGCAGGAAAAAAAAGTCTGAGTCACCTGATACATATATTCTCAGCTGAGGTGGAACAAGGCAACATGCTGCCTTCTTGTTTCAGTGGACATACTGTAAAACAAGTGTCCTTTTAGTTGTCCATTTACTGCCATGTTTTTTACATCTGTCTGCTTTGCTTTGGTGATTTCACTACTTAAAAGTTCCCAAGCACAGTGTGAGCTGTCATCTAGTATACATGTTAGGTAATCTTCATTCAAACCTGAGCTACAGTGTTGTTGGCCATGAGTTCAATACTAACAATCCAACAATAGATTGTGTAAATAAGGTGATTTTAAACAGAAACATACATAAGGTATGTGATGATCAGATGGTGAACACATTATGACCAGAGGCTCCTGGGAACCTAACCCTGTATTTCCCCCTAGGAACAACGGTTCAGTATTTGCTAATTCAGTGTTCAGAGTGACTTTATAGAAGTCAACTACTATGAATAATGAGAATTAACTGTAACTTCACCATATTATGGTCCTGGAAAAATAGGACCCAGAACAGACAGTAATGTTAAAATATAAGGGACTGGATGAAGGTTTTGATGGGCTCCACCCTGAGAAACTAAGGAAGTGTCATGTGAAATAGGAGAGCACTGAACCGGAGCTGGAGAAGCACCAGAGACAAACTTCTTCCTCTTCTCCATATTTCCTCAGCCCAACCCTAGTATTGATACATAGTCTTGTAATAATACTACATAAACTATCCATGGCAAAAGAGGAATTATCTCAGGATTTTACACTTAATGTTTGATATGATTGATACTGCTCAGTGTAGTAGCTACCAGCCAAATGTAGTCACTGTGTACTTGAAGGTGGCTAGTCCAAATTGAGATGTCCTTGAGAATATTTTTTGAGACAGGATTTTGGTCTGTCTCCCAGGAGGCTAAAGTGCAGTGATGCAACCATAGGCCCATGAAGCCTCAACCTCCAGGGCTCAATCCATCCTCCCACCTCAGCCTCCCTGATATCTGGGACTACAAGCATGCACCACCATGCCCAGCTAATTTTTGTATTTTTGGTAGAGAGAGGGTTTCAGCATGTTGCCCAGGCTGGAATCAAACTCCTGGGCTCAAGGTATCCTCCCACCTTGGCCTCTTAAAATGCTGGAATTACAGGAATGAGCCACCATGCCCAGCATGAATAATTATTATATTGATTACATATTGAAGTATTTTACATAATAGGCATTAAAAGTATTGAAATTAATTTTATCTCTTTTTTTACCTTTTAAAAATGTGGCTACTAGAAAATGTTAAATGGCTTATACGGACTGCATTGTGTTTGTATTACACAGTGCTGATTTGGAATAAGCATAAGCAGCTGAATTGGGAGGATTAATAGTAAGAATTTATAGTGAAAATAGTAAATTAGATCAACATATAACAGCTATCACTTACATTCCACTTACTCTGAGACAGGCACTGCTCTAAGTACTTTACATATATTACTAATTACATATATTACTTTACATATATTAACTTGACTGATCCTCACTGGAATTCTCAGGGATAGGTGCTATGCATTTTGCAAATTAAAAACAGGCAAAAAAAAAAGCGACATGATTTGCCCCAGGTCACACCAGATTTGAGCCAGATTTGACCTAGGTAATATAGCTCACATTCTTAACCATCCCACACATAACCCCCTCCCCCCGACATACACACACACACACACACACACACACACACACACACACATCTATTTGATGCAATCATCAAACCCATGAAATAAAAATTACTTATCAGTAAATAGAAATCATAGCTTATGCCTCAGTTGCATTCTTTGAAGATATAAAAAGAAAAAGACATTTTTATAAAGGAATGAACACTAACTTCCAAAAGTTTTACAAGATTTTGCAAAAATTGAGCCACCATGAATGTGAGGATGGTGTGTTATTTTCCATCTAGATCTACTATAGAAACACAGGTCAAAAGGTAGGAAGATAAAGTAAAATAAATACCAATTGTATTGGTAATGAAAAAATTTGAAGGGGAATTTGGAGATAAATGTTAGAAAAAGAACTTTTCAAGTGGGGAGTCTGCAGATGAACTAGCGTTCTAGGTAAATGAAGAGGCAAACCAGCAGGAACAGGAGTTCGATGGAAGAGGCCGAAATCTGCTAAATGAACAGACTGAGGATTTGTAAAACAAAACTGCTCACACTGCCCATAGAAAACTGCTGTTTGTTGTTTCAAAAATCAGTTGAAAGTTCTTTGAGAGAATTGTTTCTATGTAAAAAATAATGATTATATTCATTTAGTTGTGCAAAGGACAACAGACTGGCTTCCGTACTGGTTATTCCTGGGAAGAAAGGCATCCAGAAAGGCCAGGAAAGGGGAACGACTCTCTTTTATACTTGCAGGATCTGCATCTTCAGAACTTCATACAGGCCTTGTAGATTTCTTTTATTAAAAAAGAAAAAGAGAGACAGAGTCTCTCTCTGTGTTACCCAGGCTGGAGTACAGTGGTGCAACCATAGCTCACTGCAGCCTCCAACTCCTGGGCAGAGGTGATCCCCCTCCTCAGCCTATCAAGTAGCTGGGGCCTACAGATGCACACTGCCACAACCAGCTAATTTTTTTTTTTCTTTTGTATAGACAGAGTCTCGTTATGTTGCCTGGGCTGGTCTCGAACTCTTGGCCTCAAATGATCCTTCTACCTCAGCCTCCTAAAGTGCTGGGATTACAGCCATAAGCCACCATGCCTGGCCTAGGTTTCATTTTAAAACACTGAGAACAATTAGTCTACATGTTACTGCACACTTGCATGGAAACAACTCCTCTGCTATACAGGGAAGGCTGGGCTAGAAGCAGGTGTTGCCGAACCACGTGACTGGCCTGGGACTCAGAAAACCTGCATTCAAAGTCTCTCTGTTACGTATTACCCTGGGGATCTTGGTACATCACAGAGTTTCCAAGGACTTTATTTCTAAAGAGAAAAGGTGGAACAAAAGGAAGGAGTTTACACAGAGATTAAAAATCTAAAACAGCAGCAAGGCACTGTGGCTCACGCCTGTAATCCCAGCACTTTGGGAGGCCAAGGTGAGCGGATCACAAAGTCAGGAGATTGAGACTATCTTGGCTAACACGGAAACCCCGTCTTTACTAAAAATACAAAAAATTAGCCGGGTATGGTGGCATGCACCTGTAGTCCCAGCTACTCAGAAAGCTGAGGCAGGAGAATCCCTTAAACCCAGGAGGCAGAGGTTGCAGTGAGCCAGGATTGTGCCACTGCACTCCAGACTTGGCAACAGAGCAAGACTCCGTCAAAAAAAAAAAAAAAATCTAAAACAGGGCCCAGTGCTTGCTCTTCAACTTCAAGTTTAACACATTGGCCATATTACCTCTTGGAGCATGCTTCTTCGTCTCAAAGATGTTGATAATCATGCCCGCCTCATGGGACTGATGAAATGATGAAGTGAGATCATCTTTGTAAAGTGTTTAGCACAGTGTTTAGCCTGGCACCTATTACAAGCCCAAAAATGATTTTTTAAAAAATGAGATGATAATTCAGCTTCTTTTCAGCTCAGACGTGCTATGAAGATATGCAGCCAGCACTGTCTTGCCATGCTGTGTCTTTTTTTCTGACCCAGGCCTGTTCCTTATTAAAATGCTGCAACTTTGTGGTGAGAAAAGGAGTTATTCCATAATTTTGAGCATCAGAAAGTGAACCAACTGACACCAATGCCCCAGCAATGATTCTAAGTATTAAGAGTTGCTTTCATCTTTACAGATGGAAGAAGTGAGGACAAGACTTGGTCAAGGCCACACATGTTGAGGAACCACCCAAGAGAGATCAGACACTCAATCCCTTCTTCAAGCCCTTGAGCTCTGTTTGCTAATTACTTGTGAGGGTTATTAACATGTTTTTTTATTTTTCTTTAATTTTGGTTTTCTTCATTTATGGCTATGAACATAATCCCTTGCTCAAAGCTCAAGGCTAAATACTAGGTAGGACTCATATTCTCACTGGCAGAAGCCTGCTTTAAACACTTCTCTAAAAAATAGAACCTTGTTTATAAGCTTTATACCATCACTACAAAATGTAATATGCAAATGAGGCATTTTAGAACTTTAGAGTTAAATAATAAAGGCAGCACTCCAAACCCCAACTAGATATTTACATAATTGCATTACTAGCATTTGCATGGGCCATAATGAAAGCTAAGGGGGAAAGCTGCTTATTTCCAGAATAGAGCACAATTTTTATTTGCCTTTATAAATAAAGCTTAACTGTTTGTCTGATTGTGTTTTTAGCCAGACACTACATTTGGGTTCTTTATAGTTCCTGGTTGTAATAACAGAGCAGCAGCAAATTTCCTCCTCTGCTATTGTTTGATGAAAATCAAACAATTTGAAGAAAAAATTGTTTGATGAGAAATTAGTTATTCCAAAAGAATTGCCCTAAATATCTGACTTTGGTATGCCTCTGCATTTGCTCTCTGGCTTCTGACAGATCAGCTTCTTCACTAGATGTATCACGTCTGTTTTATTTATTTTTTTTTTTTTTTTGAGACAAAGTCTACTCCATCACCCAGCCTGAAGTGCAGAGGCATGATCTTGGCTTACTGTAACCTCCGCCTCCTGGGTTCAAGCAATTCTCCTGCCTCAGCCTCCTGAGTAGCTGGGACTACAGGTGTGCACCACCATGCCCAGCTAGTTTTTTGTATTTTTTGTATTTTTTTTTTTTTTTTGGTAGAGACAGGGTTTCACCATGTTGGCCAGGCTGGTCTCAAACTTCTGGCCTCGAGCAATCTGCCCTCCTTGGCCTCCCAAACTGGTAACACATCTTTTTAAGATGAATTTCTTCAAGGTCAGTTTTCCCTAAATCTCTCTATGTATACTCAGTAGAAAGTACCAGCTAATAGTCCTGACAATTCCATCCTGATTAATAAGTCAATCAACATTGTTGAGTGTCCCTAGAGCTAACCTAGCAGGTACCCAATAAATGCATGCTAAATTAGATTGAAACTAAATCTATTCATAAAGTAAGTGACTTACAGCACATCTCTTGGTTTTGATGCCCCCCAAATACAGATTCTGAGATAGAACCTGGATGCAGACAGTTTATTTGGGAGATAATCTCAGATAGGACAATAGAGAAAGTGAGACTTAAAGGAAGGGAAGTAAACTAAACGGGACGCATTCATGAGACAGGTAATCACTGCGGACAACTGAGCTGCAAACTCGGAGGGAGCACTGGGAGGAAACACACGGAGGGAACTTGATGACATCTCAGGCCTTTCTCCCCTTCTCCTTCTCCTAACCACACATCAACAGCTTCCCAGGGATACCAGACAAGAGTGAAGGCCTAGGTGCTGCCAGCTCTCAGACTGAACTCATCATTTCCTGACTCAGACCGCAGTTACTGTCAGAAGCAACACTCTCCACCACCCCCAGTCCAGATTCTCAATCTCATTTCAAATCTTGCTTTTAAATCTTTCTGGATGATTTTTATAACCTGGCCTTCAGTTTGTCTATGTTTACTCATCTACTCCCTAAAATAATTTCAGAAGACGTTGCTCTCCCTCGCACATTATTAGGTTGACATCCATAGGCATTTTTGGTCATCGGTTTCAGTAGTTGCTAAAGGTGACTTCCGGTAAATTGTAAATATTGAAAGTCTAAAATAAAATTATCACTCAGATCCTTTAAAAGTTTCCAATGGAATTTAAATTCCAAAGAAATGTGATATTCATCATTGTTCACTTAAAAATATAAATGTACACACTTATCTTGTTTTATAATATTCCTTGAAGTCACATTTCTGTTCCATTTTCCCCACAGAGCTTTGTGCTAATACAATAATATACTTAAAAGAATGTAATTAAATAAGTCTGCCATAATTCACCACAGAAAAGGGTATAAATTAACATTTTTAAAATGTCCTATGACCATATAGGTTCAAATGTATTTTTTTAAGTCTTCTTTTGGAGAGTTACCATAGTATGTCTTACTTAGTACACAATTGATCAAAACAATACAAATATATTTTAATGTTAATAAATAAACTTGAAAATTTAAATTTGAATGGAAAGTCATCTCAATGAAATGGGCAGGACTGGTCAGTTCTTCTAATTAGTTAATCTCTCTATGAATGAATACTATTTATCAATAGAATAAGACAGAGGTTAATATTAATGTTGTTCTTTGATTTTAAAAATAGCACTGAAAAGACTTGTCCAAAAATTTATTTAAGTAGTTGAAAACATAAGATTTTATTATAGCAGTATCATTCAATTCTTTGAACTTTTTTAGAGTTAACAAAGCATAGTAGTCTACCATCAAAGATTATTTTCAGCCAGGCCCAGTGGCTCACACTTGTAATCTGGGTTCTTTGGGAGGCCAAGGCCTGCAGATCACTTGAGGTCGGGAGTTCAAGACCAGCCTGGCCAACATGGCAAAACCCCATCTCTACTAAAAATACAAGAATTAGCCAGGAGTGGTGGCAGGTACCTGTAATCCCAGCTACTTGAGAGACTGAAACATGAGAATCCTTGCACCACTATGGTCCAGCCTGGGCAACAGAGCAAGACCCTGTCTCCAAAAAAAAAAAAAAATTATTTGGAATATCCTAAGTATGTTTTCTAATTTTATTCTGAGCAAAGAATGAAAAAATCATTGTAAAAGAATGTGGTCCCCAGTTATCAGATCAGTTTCCTCAATATCTGTACTAGTTCACAGGGTCCCTTTGCTTGGGTTTTTCCACTATAGCAAGATAAGGAGTGAATCAAGGGATGGAGGTAGAAACAGGAAAAGGGCAAGTGTGGAGGGAGGGGAAAAGCAAGAAACTCTGCAGATCACAATGGTGCCTATAGAGAGATCAGTTTGAGAAAAGAAAACAGGGGAATTGAGGATCTGGAAGTTGATTTTGTTGACACTGTCTCAGTCCCTACATACTCCCTTGAGAAGTCTATGTATCCCCAGGACACCCACACGTTTACACTTCAGTGGCTTTGGGATAATTTTATGGTCCCAAAGTCTTTCTTAATTTTGCCTCGTGAATTTTAAAGCCCAAGCTTTTGAAACCTGAAAACTAAGAATTAACTCTTTGGTTTGGCTACATCATCCTCAGGACAAGTTAGTAAAACCTAATACCCAGGCAGGTATCTGGAAAGGAAGGAAGGATAGAGGACATGGTTTCTAGGAATAAAAAATGCATTAACTACCCTTTCAAAGTTGCACCCTGCATACTCAGAATAACAAAGGAGCCACATCCTTTATGGATGCTATAGAATTTATGAAGTTCAGTTATTTGATTTAGGCCTTTAGTTTGTAGATTTAAGATTTAGTAGAGAAGAAAAGAAGAACATGTAATAGACTAATCTGCGAGGATGTTAAAAATGCCTGTACATGGACTCATTAGATAGTTCTCAATGCATAGGTAAATTTTTTGTTCAAATAGGACCATTTATTATAAGCCTGATTTCTTTGGGAAGAAACTTTATTCAGACCAGATCTGTTTCATTCAAGTAAGCCTGAGAGGGCTTGCCTGAAATAAACTGATAAATCCTTCTGTTCCTAATAAAAAAAAGAAGGGCTATATCCCTCATTTTAAAAATGCATCTGTTTTGCATGTAGTGTGTGTATGCATACATATAATAATCTGAAGCAGTCTGGTGCTATTTAATTATCTCAATACATGTGATGATGGAGAAAGAGATTGAAGCAACTCAGGGCCATGAGCCAAGGAATGCAGGGTGCAGTTTTAGCCCAGTGAGGCCCATTTCAGACTTGGGTCCTCCAGAACTAGAAAACAATAAGTGTATGTTTTCTTAAACTCTAAGTTCGTGGCAATTTGCTACAGTGGTAATGGGAAACTAATTCAGTGCCCTAATAAAATGACATGTCTTACAAATTAACTATGTAGGCATATCCCATAATCATCCCACATTAAAAGTATTTAATGTCCCCTATAATAGAATTCCATTTTAATAATTATCACTTATGACTTTTGATTGTCCCAAGTAATCTAATGCAGATATGAAAATAAGTATATCACCAGGCTAGGCCCAAAGGAAATTGACAGGGCTGAGAAGTAGAAATCAGAAGTTATTAGAAATCATGGGGCCTCCCTAAAGATTGGGAGATTTATCAGCTGTGCTTTCTTTCCTATTCAAGTGGTTATGTTTGCCCAGAAATTCATGAACATGGAAGAACTCTGTTTGTCTTTGGTAGGCGAATACTTGTTTTCTTCTAGACTCACGACGTAGAGGGAATAATTAAAAGCCAGAGACCACTGGGGATGGGAAAGTATTAGCTTAAAAACATGGAACCTATCCAAATGTCACGGGCCAGCTTGAATTTTGGTGAGAATAATGATTTTTGAAAAATGTCTGTTAAAAGTGTTCTCCATGCCAAGCTCCAGGGTAAACCACAAGTAGGAATTGATCTGTTGTATTTTATAAAATCCAAATGCTGTTTTTCTGATTTGAATAATTTTTTTAACAGATTCTGAAATAGGACACAAGGGAAGAAATTGAGACAGTACATTTTAACCTTCTCAAGCTGCCAGGACACAGGTCTCTCCCTCTTTCCCTCCAGAAGGGATCAAGCAGTCCCCACTCCTCACCCTCCAGGGAGCTGTGACTCCTGGTGAGGGCCCATTCATACAGTGTCCATCCCTAGACCATGCTTGGAACATGGCCAGGAACACTGAAGCTTTGGGACTGAGAGTGCACTTATTTAGTTTCCCTGAACTGAGAAAGAATGCGTGAGAAAAAGCAAAAGGTACCCAAATGCTTGTGGCCTTATTAATGCTTTCTGCAAAGTCTTTAATCATCTAATCATCTTCTAGGTTTCTCCATCTGTCTGCTTCTCCCCATAATAACATAGACAGGTGAGAAAGCCTTGTCTCAAACACACATGCACACACACACACACACACACACACTTGTTTTCTCACAATTTATATGGATCAGGGATCTGGGAGCTGGGAGCCACATGGCTTCTCTGGCTCAGGGCCTCTTACCAGGCTACAGTCAAGGTGTTGGCTAGGGCTGTGGTCACCTCAAGGGTCCACTGGAAGCAGACCTGCTTCCATGCTCACTCATGTGGCTATTGGCAGGAATTAGTTCCTCACAGGCTATTGAACTGAGGGCTCAGTTTCTCGCTGGCTGTTGTCTTGGAGACATGAGTCCTTGCTATGTGGACCTCTCCATAGGGCTACTTAGAACACGGCAGCTTGCTTCCTTCTACACCAGGGCTCCAAGACAGCAAGAAAGAGAGGCCTGCAAGCCAGAAGTCACAATGTTTTATAACCTAATCTCAAACTCTTTTGCCACATTCTGTATGTTAGAAGCAAGTCACCAAGTCCAGCCACACTTAAAAGGAAGAGATTACACGTGTGTGAATATTAGAGGGGCCCTTCTCAGAGGCAGCCCACCATGACAGACAAGTCAGGGAGAGCTCCGGGAGGACTGGGGGCCTCCCTCTACCCCATCCCAGAAGAAAATACACTCATGCTCCAATAAGAAGCCTGCCCATGGAAGAAATGGCAGAGGATGGGATACATGGTACGTGCTGTGTCATACCCATCAATAGCGTAAATAAATCCTGAATGAGGGAGGAAGTGGTAGAGAGAGGCTATGAGCCTTAGGCCAAAAAAGGGAGAAGAGGGAAGGAGCAGACCTTTCCAAATGGAAAGAAGCACGAGGAGTAAGGAATGAGAACCTCTAGCCCTCACAATACCCTGTTTATATTATGATGCTCGATTTACATTTAAAGAACTTGAAGCTTATACAGCTTGAGTAACCCAAGGTCACATAGGTACTATGTAATGGAGCTAGAATCTATAAATATCCAATTTCTGAAAAAGTGCCATATTCTGTGTTATAATTATATACTCCATACTCAAAATCTGCTTGGAAGTAGCTATCTGATGAAGACATTTATACTTGCCCATGAAAATGTCACGTTTCGGGAATGATGCTCCCTCGTTCACTCTGTGTCCTGAGATGTCCCCTAAATCGGAAGTTTTATGGAACAATGGCTTGGCCAGGAAACAAAATACACACCTGGCTTAGAAGTGAGCAGCTCCTTTGTAATATAGGGTTAGAGAGAAAACAAAAGAAGTGAGCAGTCCCTGGAGCCACCTGCAAGCTGTCTGGGAATCTGCAGAGCACCGTAGCACTGCACAGCCTGTGCCTGCAGCCATGAGCCTTGCCAGTAGCTGGTAGCCCACAAAGAGGTGGTGACATGCAAGGCAGCTTGTCCAGAGTCCCTGGGTGGCACGTGTCATTCCTGGAATCCTAACAGGTCGGAAAAGCATTGCTTTGAACTTGAGACAAGATACTTGCTTTCATCAGCCACCCAGCCTCTCCTGCCCTTTTGTTCTATGACACAGGCTGAATCACAGATGGTGACACTTGGCTTCCTGCTGCCTTTGAGGTACAGGGCTGAAAATGGCTATTTCTAGCCCTATGTGCTGTACAAGTAGAATGCTCAGGGACTATCGTCTCTTTAAGATTTCACATCCGGTTTTAAAGAAAATGGGAAAAATATTTACTTTAATGACTGTGTAGTTCTATGTGCACTGTTATAGTAGTGTCCTTTATTAAATGCTATTTCAGTGCCCATTGTGTGCCAGGCACTGGATGTGTGCTGAGGGTCACTGCCGAATAAAGCAGAGGACTTGTGCGCCAGGAGCACACACAGTCTAGTGTGAGAAGCAAACAACTGAACTCGCAAAGATGATACAGCATGTGCTGGCATCAAGGGATGTCCCAGATCACGTGGCATCTCCAAGGACAGACTGCATATGTGAAGGGGATTCACAAAGGCAGAAGACAATGGGTTGTGGACGTCACTGTCAATTTCCCTCTCTGGGACCCAGTTCACTAAGTTGCTCTTCCCTCGCCCAGAACAAAAGAAGGCTGTAGGCACAAGGAGTGGATGTAGGCACCAGTAGGCATGAAAGGGACTGGGAGGGGGGTCACAGGTTGGGATAAGGAACTTGTGTAAATAATGTTTCCCAAGAAGACGACAGAAAGGCTCACCAGCACACATCCGCGTATGCACCCAAGTCATCTGAGTTTCCCCACTCCTCAGAGGGAAAGATTCTGTCTCAACAAGAAAAACCTTGATTTTTGCTGAGTGTCAGACTGGAATTCCTTCTCCTGAATGTCCTTCCAAATGCTCTCTCTGCCTCTAGATAAAATGTTGCTTGTTGGTAATATGCAGGTACCTCCAGAATAAGGACTGTGCAATACTGAAGCTTCACTGGGGTCAGCTCGTTCTCTACTCATCACATCTCCCAAACAAAAACATTAAGAATTAGCAGCGATATTGCTTATACAAATTGTGTGGTTCCATTTCCCTGCATGGAGCATAATTCCTCTTAGATAACATTGGCTCTGTTTCTCAGCTAAGCCTCCACAACAGCCTCCAGCTGAAAATCCCATCATGTATCCTAAGCATCCAATAGCTGTCTCTTCCTGAGACATACATGCAGGTCTCGTGATAAATGAACCAGTGATGCACTTGTGGACCTCTCTACAGTTGAACGTGAACTTGCATCTCCTCCACCCACACCTTATATTTTGCTCTTCCTTTTCTCTGTGGGTCACTAATATTTTGACTTAAGTTGCCTACCCAGCCCTGCCAACCCCTTTTTTTCACACACAGAAGTTTTGCCCCATGTGACCTTTTGGTAGCCAGCTTGCTGTCCTTTGCAAGCCACTGTTTAGTCATCCTCTGTGACAGCCTCTCCTCACCCACTTCCCAGCAACGGCAGCGCTATTGCTGATCCTTTTTCTCCTTCACATTAATCTTACAGCAACCTCCATCCACAGATGTCTGTTCTACCATTTCTTGGCCCATTTAGGGATGGAGAAAAGTCATTAGCATCCTTCCTGGGAGACGGTATTAACATTGGATGCCATTGCAGACCTCCCATTACTAAAACACTATAGCAATTGAACCTTCTAAGCTCAAAATCCCTAATCTTCATTTCAGGAGTTCAAAACGAAACCGAGCCACTCACATTTGTTTCACACCCCTGCCTGATTATCTTAGGAACATAACGTAGACAGTAGCTCCCTAAAAAGAAACCCCAGTTTGCAAACAGCCTGAGTTCATGGAAAGTAGGTTAGACTCCACACAGAAACACATTGCAACATTTATAAATATATGTTTTAAACTCTGACAGCAGAAGTACACCATTGAAATGTTTTCATCTTTGTTTTTTACATTTGTTGTCTGCCACAGCATGTCTGCTTTCAACTATAATCAGAAATTTGGCAAGATGACTTTTTAAAAAATATTTTACTTATTTATAATTTGCAGTCATATTTATAACAGTGAAAAGGTGAATGCTGAGGTCTTGATCATAAAAAATGTTTATAAATGAATTGTTTTTACATGAAGTAAAGGAGCAGTGAAGAACTTTGATGTGACCCATAGAATAATCTTGATTGAACCCATGCCCACAGCTTTGATCAGCTCTCTGATGCTGTGCAGCCTGAGTACCTCCTTGAAATGGGTGGGTCTCATCACGAGTCAACAAAAGCTTTGTATGTGAAGAATAATCAATCCCGTCTTTTCTAAATGTGGCAGTGTGCCCGCTCAGCATTAAAACAAGTTTGGTGTCTGCTTATGAAGACAGATTTTATATCATTAGATATTGCTCTGTAACAAACCACCCCAAAGATAATGGGCCAAACAGCAATCACTTACATAACTCATGGCTCTGGAGGTCAGCAACACAGAGTAGGATAAACCGGGTGATTCCACACTCGGCTGAGTTCGGCATCTGTGATCGGTTGTGGGTTGGTCAGGTGGCCCTGCTTCTGGAAGTCGGCCAGCTTCAATGGGGGCTCCTCGGCTCTGCTTTATATGATCTCTCATTCCTCAGCAGGCTAGTCTGGGCATGGCTTCATAATCTTCCCAAGGTTCCGAGAGAGAGAATAGAAGTGCAAGAAGTCTTTTGGGGCTATCTTGGTTTTCTGTTGCTGTATAACAATGTCTACAAACTTAGCGCCTTAACACGACACTCATTTACGAGCTCACAGGTCTGTAAATCGGAAGTCTAGTGAAATAGAACTGGATTCTCTACCCTGGGTATCAAGAGGCTGAAATTATGGTGTCACCTGGCTAAGTTCTTAGCTGGAGGCTCTGGGGGTGAAAATCTGCTTCTAATCCCACTCTCAGTGTTAGCAGAATTCAGTTACTTGTGGTTGTAAGACTGAGGTCCCTGATTCCTTGCAAGTTGTCAGTAAGAGGCCACTTTTGGCCACTGAAGATGACCCACATTCCTTACCACAAAGCTCCCTCCATCTCCAAGACAGTCAGGGTATGTCAAATTCTTCCCATGTTTCAGACCTTGGACTGCCTCCATCTCTGACCACTAGACCCAGATTCAAAGAGCCCATGTGATTAGGTCAGGTCTACCCAAATCACCTCACTATCTTGTGGTCAACTGATTTGGAAAATTGGTTATATCTACAAAATCCCTTTTGCTATATAGCATAACATAATCACAAGAGTAATAGCTCATCATATTCACAAGTGCCGACCACAGTGAAGGCAAGGAGATTACACAAGAGTAAGGGTCATTGTGGAATTTAGCCTCCTGCAGAGGCCTGGGCTTGTGCAGCTCATTGGCCCTTCTACCTCATCCTAAAGACCAAAGCAGATCAGCCCAAATTCAAATAGTGGGAAAGCAGATTCTACTTTTTGATGGAAGGAGCTACAAGGACATATCACACAGAGGGCAGGTGCAAGCAAGGGGTATAGGAACAACACCAGTTTTTGCAATCTGCCACAGACGGGATATATGAGACTTACTTACAGAATCCAGGCAGCTCAATGCCTTACGGTAGCTGTTGATGCAACAAGGTGGCCCACAGAAAGAGCCCACTTCTAGTGATTAGGATGAGAATATGGAAGGACAGGCAAGAAACATCAGGCGCACACTGTCCCTGAAGTAGGTTAACCCACCTTCATTTCCTTGCTTCTCCACTTCACAAAGCCCAGCTATCTTTGCCTCCTGCTCTCTCATCAGTGCAATAGAAGAGCAAATCAGGATACTTTCACAGTTCTCTTAAGTGAGCCTAGAAGCGGGGAGCTGCTTGTTCCCAAACTGGAAGCCTGAGTATGTTAATATCCTTTCAGTAGCTGGGTGTGGTGGCTCATACCTGTAATCCTAGCACTTTGGGAGGCCGAGATGGGCAGATCACCTGAAGTCAGAGTTCAAGACCAACCTGGCCAACATGGTAAAACCCCACCTCTACTAAAAATAGATAAATTAGCCAGACGTGGTGGCGGGCACCTGTAATCCCAGCTACTTGGGAGGCTGAGGCAGGAGAATCGTTTGAACCTGGGAGGCAGAGGTTGCATTGAGCCGAGATTGTGCCACTGACTCCAGCCTGGGCAACAAAGTGAGACTCCATCTCAAAAAATACAAAAAAATAATATCCTTTCAGAAATGCTGCTGGCTGTATTTGGATACAATTTCAAAAAAAAAAAGAAAGAAAAAGGATGAGACAGACAGGCAGGTGCAAAGAGTCACAATTGATCCAGTTGGGGAACTCAGAATTGACAGATAGGTGTCCTTTCATTTATTGATATTTTGAGATTCACAGGTGTTTAAATTTTATTCTTCTGAGACTGAATAGTTCCCACCTCCCTTCCATATGTAAAATTTGAGCAGCTGGGGAGGTTTGAAAGAGGCTCTTCATAAACTAAGAAGTAAAAAGAGACAAGAGTCCCAGTAAATACAAAATGATTGGGGTTAGGGAGGCAGATTTTCTGTCCTCAGTGAAGTATTATTTGTTGGCTGGTTGATTGGTTGGTTGGTTTTTGAGTCAGGGTCTTGCTCTGTCACCCAGACTGGAGAGCAGTGGTGCAATCTCAGCTCACTGCAGCCTCTGCTTCCTGAGTTTAAGCGATTCTCAGGCCTTGGTCCCCCAAGTAGCTGGGACAACAGGTGTGCACCACCCTGCTCAGGTTAAGTTTTGTATTTTTAGTAGAGATGGGGTTTCACCATATTGGCCAGGCTGGTCTTGAACTCCTGGCCTCACGTGATCTACCTGCCTCATCCTCCCAAAGTTCTGGGATTACAGGCATAAACCACTGCTCCCAACCCCTCAGTGGAGTTTTATCCACTTACTATAAAATGTTTTTGAGTCTTCAGAGGCAGAGCCAGAGAAAACAAGACTTCAAAAATCTGCCTCATTTTTTTCTTTAGAAGTGTTGAAATCATGGCCTACTTGTGTTTTCAGAGCTTAATTATTCCATAGAATGTTAAAAAAAGAAAAAAGAAAAAAAAAAGAGCTGCTGTATGATTCCCCAGCTGCCTTAGAAATGTGCACTAAGCTTACAGTGAAAAATTGTAAGGAACATATATGTCTTTTAGGGATTCTCAAGAGCTCTGGAGACTTGTGCCTTTCTCTACATACATCACTTTATTGCTCTCACATCTCACTCACATGGGCTACATCCACCAAGCCCTGCTTAACTTCACAGGCCAGGTCTTCCAGAACTCTGGGAGGTTTCCATTGCTGGTTGGCATGTAGCCAGTAATATACACACAGAATACAAGGGTGAGAGGATGACCTAGGAAGTAAAGAATCACATTCAGGGAGAAACACAGGAAGGGTCAGGTTGGGAGCCGACACTGAAAAGCCAATTGCACCGTGTTTTCATTTGCCGGAGATGACATTATGGGAGGGGGCTGGAGGGTTGTTTCGTTGTTTCTTAGCTTCTTCTGATGACAGTCAGATAATTGCTACAAGTGGAGAGCTCAGAATAGCAACAATTTGCCAACACATGGGGGCCCTTCTGTACGTATTCATTTTTTTGTCACTTTCCACTTATGTATGTGTTATTGAAGTAACAATGGACACGTTGAACTTTCCTTTTCAAAAAGCTATTAGCTTAGCTGGTGGTCCGTATTATTTCCACATTTAAGCAATAAAGCAG
This sequence comes from Aotus nancymaae, assembly GCF_030222135.1. Classification (NCBI taxonomy): domain Eukaryota; kingdom Metazoa; phylum Chordata; class Mammalia; order Primates; family Aotidae; genus Aotus; species Aotus nancymaae. The sequence goes on from NW_026988435.1 coordinate 32,121,082, forward strand.
TGTTTCTTTGTAAAAATCGGACTTTTTTCATTTAAGTTTGTTGCCAGATCTCCCAAATAGACAGCTGAAGTCTATTACATGTGTTGATCGCTATTATTGGGAGAAGGTGTTGGCAATCTTTTGAGTGGGGTGTGACGTTGCCAATGTGTTTTTCCAACAAGGTAAGGATGAGACAAGATAAAGAATAAGGAAGGGTAAAGGGCGCTGATGTGGACACAGAGAACGGCTCCGTCTTGCTGTCCTCCCTCTGCTTTCCATCAAAGTCAAGTGTGTCTTATAAACACCAGCGGGGACGGTTCTGTCAGATGTCTGTTCCATCTCTGACACCTGGTTCTGCCTTTCAGAAACCTTTCTGTGACCTGGGACACAGTCCCAAGGAGAAGCCAGGAGCCTGGGCCTGTACCCTGAGGGTTCCTTATTCAGGTCACTGCCCTTCCCCCTGAACTCCAAAATAGTAGGGCTTATGTCCTAGGAAAACCTCCCAGAGATGGCCCTAGTCCCAACATTTTTGCAATTGTAACATTTCTTATCCTGTAATAATACACAAACTCTCACATTTAAATGCATTCACTCAACAGAGGCCAACTTCAGCACGAGCACTTCTGAGGAACTTGTGTTTACATTGGGGACAAAACAGGCAGTCAGTGCCCTTGGGAAGCTTAATCCTAGTCATTTTAATGAATTTTGCTTTCAATTAGCTTTTTCTGAATAATTCTATGACCATATTGAGATCATGAGTGACATCTTGAAATATACCTTCACTGGGTTGTAAACCACAATGAAAAAATATATAAATGTCACCCTTTCCAGAAGCTCATGTGTACTTAAGGTGAAACCAAAAAAAAAAAAAACCTAAATTAGGTATTCACAGATACCCTTTTGAGAAATTCGGGAGAGCAGCAGAAGCACACTGACATGCGTATTTCTGACCCCATTTGATGACCTAACACGTTTCCTCCCTCTTCATTTTCTTGCTGAACCACAGTGTTTTCCTGTTTGGCACAGATAAAGAACACGGGTCTTTCTCTTTTTTGTTTTTCCCGCTGAGGCTATGAAATTGGCCATTCAGTTATTACAGTAAGCATTAGTGAGGACATTTCAAGCACAACTAACTAAAGAAGTGTTTTCTAAAATGAAGATATTTTTATTTAATTACATTAGAAGGAACTAAATATGGTATGGATAAAAATAGAATTACCCAGAACTGAGGGAAAAAATAAGTTGGGAGAAAATGTTCCTAAGATCTGAATCATGTGAATGCCATCTTCGTAGCTTCTCCCTAAACTTTATCAGTTTGGAGAAAACTAAATCTTCAATATTAAAGACAAGTCTTATGAGCAAAAACTACTGTCTGGTCACCCTCTAGAGCAGGGCACTGTCTAAAGAGAACTTTCTGTGATAAGGGAAATGTCCTCTATCTGTGCTGTCTCTCTAGCCAATAGCCCTAGGTGGCTATTCAAATTTAAATTAACTAAAATTCAATAAAATTAACGATTCTGTTTTTCAGCAACGGTAGCCAAATTTTAAGTGCTCAAAAGCGACACATGGCCAGTGTCTACCATATTGGACAGCACAGTCCTAGAAGCCAGGAAAGGTTAAGTACACAGAGAAAATACACACCCGAGGTTTTCCAAACAGGAATAGAAATGGGAAATGTCTCGCAAAAGACCTCTATGGAGCACGAGAAGAAAGGTCTACTTTGTATCATCTGGAGAATTTTTTCCTCTTTCCATCAAGTTTCAGCCAATAATTAAAACAAGTTAGCAATATGTTTCATCCCCACACCTTGTGCAAATTCTCGTCTTCCCCCAAAGAGTTCCCTTGATACGCACTTTACACAACCTGTCTATAGAAAGAGCACTTTTCAAACACCCAGTGTATGTTTTTCATGTAAATTCACTTTTTCTGATCCTTTTAGTGTATTTATAATAGAAATTCCCTCTACTTAAAGCCTATCTCTATCTCAGCAACCACAGTTTCCAAAGCTACTCCATGAAGCAGGTTTCTCTGTTTGCTTCTGTCTATTTGTGCAGCCCAGACCACGCAATAAGATTTCCAAACTGGCCAAAAAACATGAAAACAGACAAAGCCCTTTATTGTGCAGGGAACCCTTTGGAATGTCTTACTTCCCTATAAGAGCTGACATAAAGCAGGAATTCAAGTGACACTGGGTCGAAACCTGAGGCCCAGCTGCAGACTTCAGCCTACTTTTCAGTCAATTGGGGATCATAGCTTCCATATGGGCAATAGCAATTGTTTATAAATTAATCCATGCAAAATGTATCAGGTCTAGTCGGAGAGGCTTTTTGTGGAAGAGAAAAGGTACCCTTCCTTCACCTGCCTCAGCTTCATGCTGAAGTATTTCACAACTACAGTGTTCTCATAAGCTTAGAATTCAAGTGAGGCCAAAAACTATCAAAAGCAACTTTCTATCTTTGCCTGACCCAGAAGTTTACAAGAGGAAATTTCTAGAAATGATTTGCTTTATTCTTCTGGAGTCTGCTCAAGTTGGGATAGGCAAGAAAGAACCTAGCAGATCAGTGGCCCTCAAGGGAATTGATCCCTTCTGCCCAACTTCCTGGGTGGAGTGGCCTTGAGTGAACCATATTCAGAATTAGCTCCTGTGGAACCTGACTATTGGATAAAGAAGTTAATAAATACATTGCATTTTTGAGAATCATTTGATGCATTTTTTGGACACAGGGCACCGTTCATAACTGTACACGTTTTACCTCTAATACAATTACTACTATAATTTACTTCCTAATTTGGTTTCTGTTTGGTTAACATACACATGCATTAGCTCCAAGATAACTGGAGTATTTGCTGCATTACATTCCTGCTTACCAGGCCAGCTCCAAACCAAGCACAATCCCAAATCTAAACTCTTACTCCTACAGTTGAATCAAACCAGATAGACCCCATGGAAAGAAACAAGCTATGTCCAGGCCAACATGATGATTAGACCCATTCCCAATGTCACACTCACAAGTCAGTTTCCTAACCCACTCAACCCAACATTTTACCTCCAGAAAAGATGACACAAGGTCAGGCTTAGAACATCATGCATCAGCATGAAGTTTAAAAAGGCAAGGGAGGGAAAAATGTATTAGGCATTCAAACTGAATACAGAAAGAGCTTTATTTTTTTAACTTTTAAGTTCAGGGGTACATGTACAGGCTTGTTACATAGGTAAACTTGTGTCATGGGGGTTTGTCATGCAGCTTATTTCATCACCCAGGTATTAAACCTAGTACCTACTGGTTATTTTTCCTGATCCTCTCCCTCCTGCCACCCACGACCCTCCACTAGGCCTCAGTGTGTGCTGTTCCCCTCTATGTGTCTCTGTGTTCTCATCATTTCACTCCCACGTATAAGTGAGAACATGCCGTATGTGGTTTTCTGTCCTGTGTTAATTTGCTAAAGATAAAGGCCCCCAGCTTCATCCATGTTCCTGCAAAGGACACGATCTCATTCCTTTTTATGGCTACATAGTATTCAATGGCATATATGTACCACATTTTCTTTATCCAGTCTATCACTAATGGGCATTTAGGTTGATTCCATATCTTTGCTATTGTGAATAGTGCTGCAATGAACATATGTGTGCATGTGTCTGTATAAGAGAATGATACGTATTTCTTCCTTTGGGTACATACCCAGTAACAGGATTGCTGGGTCAAATGGTATTTCTGTCTTTAGATCTTTGAGGAATCACCACAAGAGAGATCCTTCTTTAGGTTTGAGCAGGTGTCAGCAAATTATCCGCCACCTGTTTTTGTAAATAAAGTGTTATTGGAACACAACCATGCCCGTTTGTATGTGTCTTGTCTATGGATGCTTGCAGGGTACAATGGCGGGGTTGAGTAGCTTGGACAGAGACCATGTAGCCCATAAAGCTGACAGTATTTACCATCTGGATGGACCCATACAGAAAAAGTTCACTGGCCCCTGTTTTAGAGTTTCACATTCGCTGAAAACAGTAATCATTGAACAGTTTCTTTATGTCTGCCACAGAGCACCATTTGTGCCTCAGTCTTAAAGCAACTCTCCATCTCATCACTTTTCTGCCGTAAGTTCTGAGCACAATTGTTTCTTTGTTAACGTTTGGTAAATTTATCTCTGGGGACATGAAAGGAGGTTGGGAACATCTCTGAGGTTTAATTTCAAAACACGTTTGAGCGCAATGGGGATTCACCAAGTGCTGGTAGCTAGAATAACGACGTACTTATCCAGAGACTTTTCAAGGGGAGCTTGCTGACTAGTGCTTTGCAGTGCAGGCCACGAGAGTAAACTTGAAAAAGAATGGGCATAATTCCTTTTCCAAGTTTTCACCATAAATAATCATTTTTTTAAAGGTTCCAGTAACTTACCCACTAGGAAAAAAAAACGGGGGGAAAAATGGGGAGGGAGATAATGACACAGTGGTTTTGTTCTAAAACAGTCATGTGTGATGTCATGGTGCCATCTACAGTATTTTAATATTTTCACCCAGCACCAGAATTTGAAGACACTCTATAGACACATATCTATTTATTGAGGGAAAAACATTTTGCTGAAACAACAGTTTAAGAAATATTTAGGCTAAAAGCTTCTCTGTGGTCACGGTCTTCCATCTTCTCCTATGTACCATTTTTAAGTTTCTTCCATTTCCTAATGACTTCTTAGGTCCCATTGTGACAGTAAATACTAAAATGATTGTGCTGTACCTGTTAGGAGTGCAATGAAACTGCTCAAAAACGTTGGGATTTAGTATCTGCTCACCTTCACACAAATGCAGTCACTGCCGTCAAGTGCGCTGCGGAGGTGGAGGGCAGCAACAGCAGGGGTGAGACCCGAAGGTCTGGAAAGCCAGTATATTTTAAGAATTCTTGGAAATTTGAGGGGTTGAAGAATCTAACAGGAGTGCTTGCTCCAGCAGCAATTTAGAGTAGATGAGCATGACCCCTGCACCAAGATGACATGCACATTACTAAAAGTGTCCATGTTTAAAAAAAAAAAAATCTAAGGGGATGTGTACATTTGCTAGAGCTGTCATAACCAAGTGCCAGAGACAGGGTCGCTTCAACAACAGAAATTTATTTCTTACAGTTCTGGAGGCTGGATCCAAGTCCAGGATCAAGGTGCTGACTGGGTTGAATTCAGCCCATAACAGGAAATGAGGAGGTAAATAAGGTTCTTGCTTCTAATGTGTGTACCTAAGTTTAACAGACTGTAGTAAGTAGCAAGACTTTGGGATGCAAGAAAGGAAAAAAAGAGAGAGAAGGAAGGAGAGAAGGTGAAGGGAGAAAGGAAGAGAGGAAGTGAGGGAGGAAAGAAAAGTTTGGTGAATGATTGCAGTCTAAACTGTTTCAAACAAGAGATCCTGTTTAATTAAGGAATTCATCCCATGTAGGCCTATTAGGAGGAGGAAAAAGTCTAAAATAGAAGATGGTAAAAGTTGGATGACCCCAACCATTAAGGCCATTCATCTTTAACTGTTATGCTTGGATCATGCAAATGGCATCTTGTAGCTACAAGGTTGCTGTGGGTACTCAAAGTTTTATTGTTCTGAGGCTATCAGAGAAAATAGCCATGGGACATATAGATCATGGAATACTAGACAGTCGTAAAAAAGAACAAGATCACGTCCTTTGCAGAAGCACGGATGGAATCGGAGGCCGTCATCCTTAGCAAACTAACACAGGAACAGAAAAGCAAATACTACATGTTCTCACTAATAAGTGAGAGTTAAATAATGAGAATTCACAGACAGAAAGAGGGGAACAGCAGACACTGGGGCCTACTTGAGGGTGGGGACTGGGAGGAGGGAGAGGTTTAGAAGAGAAAAATCTATCTGATGCTATGCTTAATACCTGGGTGATGAAATAATCTGCTCACCAAACCACTGAGTTGCCAGTTTACCTATACAACAAACCTGCACATGTGCCCCGAACCTAAAATAAACATTAAAATATTTTTCAAAAATAAATAAATTAACAATTAAAAAAAGAAAGAAATTAGTAAGTAGATTGTGGCAAAAACCATCCCCAGAATTATTTTAAATTTGCACTACAGATGTAATCCAAGTCGAGTTAAATAGAAAGGCATGGATTTGCCACTCCTGAAAGTCATTCATGGTTAATTGCTGAACACGTTTCATCTGCAGTGTCTGTGGAAGGGTGGAACCTTAAGCAGTTTTCATTCTCTGACTACTCGACGAGGAAGGCAGAAGCGGCAACTCATTCTATGATATTTCACTGTTTGGCCTCTCCTGTTCCATAGTAGCAAAGGATTTTTGCACTTATCCACTCATTTATAATTTCTTCTTAATAAATGAAACAAGAACCTCTATTTGTTATGATTCCCGCTACGTGTGAGGCTTGAGCTGGGTATTTTACCTACATTATTTCACTTGATAATCACCTTTTCAAACTTTTCAACCACATAAATGCATTTACAGAGAGCTATTTTAGATAGACATGGTTATAAAATACGTAAACTACACAAAACCATATTTTAGAACCATTTTGTTTCACGATTTAGAAAATCTTATTATAGGCTGTAAATTAAAAGCAGAAAATTATAAACCAAACAATTTTATGGGTTTGTCTTGCAGTTTCCCAGCAGTTGATGTATTCTAGCCTAAGAAGTACTACACTTTAACTCACATGCTGATTAGGTTTTTTCACAAATTTTGAATTATAAAACGCACAGAGTCTCAGACAACTCAATTTTTTCAACTCCCATTTCCCCAAGACAATAACTGAAGTATACATACAGTAGCCACTATGGGCAAAAAATGTATCCTTCATTTATGAAAAAAATGCAAATAAAGAATAATTGCTCTGCATAAGCATAATTCCAATGATTGCCTCAAGTGGGAAGCACAAGTGATTTTGTGTTAGGTTTCTAAGGGCTAACAAGATGGAACCTTGCTGTGTAAGCATTTAGTGGTGCAATACTGCCATCTCGTGGTCAATATGAAGTATTTCAAATTCAGTTGGAGAAAATGTGGATTACTTGGAACTTTCTATGTATGGAACCACATCATCGGCAAATATAGTTTTTATTCTTTCTTTATTTAAAAAAAAAACTTTAACAATGCTTCTAGTCTCCTTTCCATGCTTACTCCCCAGAGAATCTGATTTGTACACACAGACATCATAGAATCTGCTTGCTACTTAAGCAGATGGATGTTGTATGAGGTTGTTCCAGGAGTTTACTGCCTTAGACCTGGACGAGAGGGGCCTGCCAGTTACAGGACTGGTTCCGCGAGTTAGAGGACTCAGCTCTGACCTCCCCTGCCGGTACCCCTCGCCACAGATCAAGATGTCCCCGAACCCAATGAAGTGCCCATCCAAAGCCAAGCCCTTTTCTTCCTTTTACCTGCCCTCTATCTCACCTCACCAGAAGTTCCACTTCCCTGCATCCTGATGAATGCTCTAATGCTCTCTTGTTGCCTGAGGTTTCATGAATAATAGCCGGCTGCTGCTTCCCAGATATCATTTGCATTTGAGTAGCTTCCCGACATATGACGCACCCCTTCCCAACAATAATAATGATGAAAGACATTTTTAAGATGCAAAAACAGGCCCATGGGATAACTTTTCTCACCCCCTTCAAATCCTATCGTAGCATGTATGCAAGAACACCGGCGCATTTTCCAAACCTTAGCTCTCCGCTGCCACCTTCAGGACTATTTCAGTAACAGCAGGTACTGCCGCTGCTTAGCTCAAAAATAACACTCCAAGAAAGACAAACCTGGCTGAATCTTGAAATAGAACCAGGTGAGAAAGAAGTGATTGGCATTTAGTTTATAATATTTTGCAAAATCTTGTAACACATTTTATTGGCTACTCAAATAATAGAATAATAAAAATAGCTAACACCATGTATTATATAGATAGGTGTAAGTAATAAAAACTGATAAAATGTTTTGTTTTATATGTACGAGGAAACTATATGAATATAAATTAAAATATACATACATCTTACACTAACAACTTATTTGGAGCTGATCCTTATTTGGAGCTTTTTCTGTGGCAGGCAGTATTCTGTATAATTCATCACTGTAAACACGCATTTGAGCAGCTTTGAAATGAGCATTTGAGCAAGTTTTGAAATGCCTCAGTAACAACGTGAGGTACATACTACTGTTAGCATGTTCCTTGCTCACAGGGGACTCTTGTCTTTGCAGTGAGTCAGAAGATAATGAGAAAGCACAGATGTAGCATTGCCCTGCATTCATTCAACAAATATCACCAAGCACTGAGAATGCAGAGATCAGCAGAACAAGCAAAGTGTTTGCTCATGACCATGTGTGCAGGTAGGGAGGAGAGCAACAGAAAATAAATATTTTTGAAGGAATATATGAGTGATAAATATAGGTTATAAAATATATAACTATACAGGAAATCAAAATAGAGTAACGTGATAGAAAGTGAGAGGCTGTCTTACATTGGTCGGTCCAAGAATTGGTGATACTAAAGTAGGGCCAGTCTAAAAAAAAAATCTATATGATGATCTATGGTGAACATTCCAGAAAGATAGGAAGTGCCAGTGCAAACACTTTGAGATGGGAAGCATTTCAACATACTTGACGAACACAAATAAGGCCATTGCCAGGGGTGAAGAAGGGACGGGAGAGGGTGGAAGAGGGAGCTGCAAGTCAAACACGCCCACAGCATGGAGGCCTCAATAAGCCAGGGCTGTGCAATGAGGTTTTTTACCAGTTGGAAAGAGAAGTCCTTAAAAGGCTCTAAGCCTATTAAATTGATCACTCTGGCTGCTCCCCGGAGACAGGAATTGATGGAACAGAGAATGTAGAAGCAGGATACCCAGTGAGAAATCACACGCTCAAGAGACAGTGCCTTTGACCAGTAGCAATGGAAATGGGCAGATCTAGAAGATCCAGGTGTGTTGTGGCTATGGAGTGTACAGGTGCACCTCATGCTTTCAACAGAAGGGAAAAGATGAATTGAAAGTCATGCTTAGAGGTGGGAATTGCTGTGACCTGGGAGGAGAAAGTTTCTGGATGGAGGGAAGCAAATCTAGGGCTGCCCTGTAAGACCTGGACTGAGGAGCCCACTCTATCTTCCTGTTTGACTAGTCCAGCTATTGGACCTCACAGAGCCCTAATGTACTCATCTGTAAAAATGCAGGAGCTGGTCCCTGCCACATCAGCTTCTCTGAGTCTCATGGGATTTAGTTGAAGTTGACACAGAATGACTTTAAAACCTTCCAAGCCAATGACTAAGATAAAAAATACACATGAAAATTAATTTGGGTGATCCCGTGCAGAAAAAAAAAATAGTTCTATTCCACCCTCAAAGTAAATGTCCAGAAGTGAAGATGAATTTATCTTAGCGTCACGATACTCCTACCTCACTACTTGTTTAAAATGGATTTTTATGTTATATAATCCTGAAAATGTTGTAGTCAAAATTCTTCTAGATAAATGTGGTACATATATACCATGGAATATTATGCAGCCATAAAAGAGAACAAAATCTTATTCTTTGCACCAATGTGGATAGAAAATCTTATCCTTTGCACCAACGTGCTTTCAGAAGCAAGATGAGCACTGCAATTAAAGGCTAAGAGGACATGGCTATCGGCCAATTTAACTAATCTGTCTGTAAAAAATTAAAATGAACATAACCAGAGAGAGATAGGGTATCTCTTATGGGAACATCAGAGGAGTGTCTATGGCTGTGTAATGTTGACATTCTCTTCTTAACGTGGATATAGCTGGAGGCATTATCCTAAGTGAATTAACACAGGAACAGAAAACCAAACACCACATATTCTCACTTATAAGTGGGAGCTCAGCATTGAGTATGCATGAACATAAAGATGGAAATTACACTAAGGATTATTAGAGCAGGAAGAGAGACGGAGCAAGCGCTGAAAAACTGCCTATTGGATACCATGCTCACTACCTGAGTGACAGGATCATTCTTTTTGTTTTTTGCTTTTTTTTTTTTGTACTTTAGGTTCTGGGGTACATGTGCAGACCATGCAGGATTGTTGCATAGGTACACACATGGCAATGTGGTTTGCTGCCTCCAATCCCCGTCACCTACATCTGGCATTTCTTTCTTCTTATCCCTCCCCAACCTCCCCACTGCCCCCCACTGTCCCTCTCTTGGCCCCCCACAACAGACCCCAGTGTGTGATGCTCCCCTCCCTGTGTCCATATGTTCTCATTGTTCATCAACCACCTATGAGTGAGAACATGCAGTGTTGGATTTTCTGTTCTTGTGTCAGTTTGCTGAGAATGATGGTTTCCAGATTCATCCATGTCCCTACAAAGGACAAACACTCATCATTTTTTATGGCTGCATAGGATTCCATGGTGTGTATGTGCCACATTTTCCTTGTCCAGTCTATTGTCGATGGGCATTTGGGTTGGTTCCAGGTCTTTGCTATTGTAAACAGTGCCGCTATGAACATACGTGTGTATGTGTCTTTATAATAGAAAGATTTGTAACACTTTGGGTATATACCCAGTAATGAGATTGCTGGGTCAAATGGAATTTCTATTTATAGGTCCTTGAGGAATCTCCACACTGTCTTCCACATGGTTGAACTAATTTGCACTCCCACCAACAGTGTAAAAGTGTTCCTATTTCTCCACATCCTCTCCAGCATCTGCTGTCTCCAGATGTTTTAATGATCACCATTCTAACTGGTGTGAGGTGGTATCTCAATGTGGTTTTGATTTACATTTCTCTAATAATCAGTGTGGATGAGCATTTTTTTCATATGTTTGTTGGCCTCATATATGTCTTCTTTTGAAAAGTATCTGTTCATATCCTGGGTGACAGGATCATTCTAACCCCAATCCTCAGCATCACACAATACACCCATGTAGCACAGGTACCACCTGAATCTAAAATGAACATTGAAAAATATAAAATAAACACTGAAATTATTTTTAAAAGAGGAGCATAAGGATATAAATTAATGATGATATTTACCTTTTACTATGCTTTGGTAAAAAAAATTATGAGTTCAGTTTAAAAAGTCCTCTAGATAACAAAAGTATCATTCTGCTTTTAAATGAAAATGGTAGATTGGAGTAAGTTCTTTTTCATTTGACAGCGACGTTTTTCTTTGCACCAATTTCCATCAAGTATTGAACCACTTGGGCTTGACTCTTTCCCTCAAGTTATTTTTGGAGGATTCCGTGAGATTTGAGAATTATTGCTGTGATATGTGGGTTTTCTAAAGAAAATTACGGGAAACCAAAAGAATTTGAGACAAAGCATACATGAACAGGAAGCAGAGAAATGGAAATAAATATTCCATCTTCTGGGAAAACATGCACCATTATCAATTACATGGAGCTAACCTTCATTTTAAAAATTGATTCCTCCTTCCCCTGTCAGAGAGAGATTATAAAGATTGGTAATATTCCTATCCTGTTCCTTAGACCTTTCAAGGAATTTTCATTTTCTAGTTTGCTTTCTCCAAAGACTTGGAAGCCAGCTAAACTATTCATATTACCAAACTCACGAGGATATGTGTCCCACCAACTGAGATTCTTGATAAATCTTGTTGTCCAATAAACATCACACACTCTATGATCTGGGTTTAACATATTATCAGACCTTGGCGTCATGGCTCTTTAGATCCCTGGAAGCAGAGTTAATTTAGCTAACCAGTGGTGAGCTGCATTCTGCTGTACGAGTTTGCTCTACCTCCTAATGTAGCTATAATATTGCAGGAGATTTCAGTATTGGCCAAGAGAGTAAACTACCTTCCCTTTAGGAGTTCTTGGAACCCTAAAACCTTATGAGACTATGAAGATAACTAGAAACAAGAAGATGACTTTTCTCAGTAGCAAAAATCATTATATATATCTTTATAATCCCAATAGCACAACTTATATTGTTATTATATTGCATGGGCCAAGTACTGTTTCATGCTCAAATTAACTCATTTAATTCTCATAAGAACTTATGAGGTAAACACTATTATTATGCCATTTTTAGAGGAGGAGATTGAGGTAGAGAAAGTTGAAATGATTACCTCAGTGTCAGAGGATCCAAAGTATCTGCCCATCTTAAGATAATTTGAAAGCACAAACTTTCTTTCTGGCATGAAGGATGCACCGCCAAAATTCCACACAAAATTTCTAACAGCCCTGTCCCTTTTTAAAATGTGCAAGAATCTGATCAAGAAGTGTGAATACTGATATTGTCAGCACTTGGTAATCTTGAACTTGATCGTCAGAGTATGATCCCGTAAAAGGCAATCTATTTTAACATGGTAATTGCTCACAGCACAGAAGGATAGCAATTTCAGAAGCAGGATGAGCACTGCAATTAAAGGCAAAGAGGACATGGTTCTCGGCCAATTTAACTGATCATTCCGTAAGAAATTGAAATGAACACAACCAGAGAGAGATAGGGTATCTCTTACGAGAACATCAGTGGTCTATGGCTGTGTAATGTTGGCATTCTCTTCCAAAAATTGGCATAGTCTCTAAAAGGACGGCAAACTGTGTATTGACATGCCGAAACCACTAGTTGAGAAATAAAAATAATCCATTATTAAGTCAATTGTTTTATCATTGCTATTTTCACTAATTAATTGAACAGGCCATTGCTTTTACAAGAAGCAGACAACCCACTCATCTTGAAGTTTAGGACTGATAGCCAAGTAAATAGTTCTGAAATACACAGAGAGTAGACTAACCAACAGTATTCACAACACAGTGAATAAATATACTAATACATGTAGAAACTCAGGCATATATTAGGTTAAATTAAGAAAAAAGAAACACATGACTATCCTATAGAATGAGATTTGAAAAGAGAGAAAATCTTCTAAATATGAAATTAGGTTCCCTCATCATATTTTTTTTTAATCTTTTTTTTTTTTTTTTTTTTTTTTTTTTTTTTTTGAGATAGAGTCTCGCTCTTTTCACCTAAGTTGGATTGCAGTGGCGCAATCTCGGCTCACTGCAACCTCCAGCTCCCAGGTTCAAGTGATTGTCCTGCCTTGGACTCCTGAGTAGTTGGGATTAAAGGGACCTGCCACTACATCCAGCTAATTTTTGAACTTTTAGTAGAGATGCAGTTTCTCCATGTTGGCCAGGCTAGTCTCAAACTCCTGACCTTGTGATCCACCCACCTCAGCCTCCCAAAGTGCTGGGATTACAGGCGTGAGCCACCTCACTATTGCCCAGGCTGGAGTGCAGTGGCATGATCTCAGCTCATCACAACCTCTATCTACCTCCTGAGTTCAAGCAAGTCTCCTGCCTTAGCCTCCCAAGTAGCCAGGATTACAGGCATGAGCCACCACACCTGCTAATTTTGTATTTTTAGTAGAGATGAGGTTTCTCCATACTGGTCAGGCTAGTCTTGAACTCCCGACCTCAGGTGATCTACCAGCCTCAGCCTCCCAAAGTGTGGGGATTACAGGCATGAGGCACCATGCCCGGCCAAGATTTATTTTTATAAAAAGAAAAATAATGTTAGTTTTCTATCAAGAAATTGTGAAAGAATAAATTGAACAGAACACAAAACCCTTTCACTGTCTGAACTGGATTAGTCTCTGGTTCCCACTTAAGTTTTAAAATCTCTAAAATTAAAGTATCAAATTTAAGTCATGAAACCAGTTTGGTTTTTTGTTTGGTTGGTGTTTTTTTTTTTTTTTTTTTTTTTTTTTTTTTTTGAGACAGAGTCTCGCTCTGTCTCCAGGCTGGAGTGCAGTGGCGCGATCTCGACTCACTGCAACCTCCATGTCCCTGTTTCAAGCAATTCTCCTGCCTCAGCCTCCTGAGTAGCTGGGACTACAGGCACACACCACCACGCCCAGCTAATTTTGTATTTTTAGTAGAGATGGGGTTTCACCATGTTGGCCAGGTTGGTCTCGATCTCCTGACCTCGTGATCTACCCACCTCAGCCTCCCAAAGTGCTGGGATTATAGGCATGAGCCACCACACTCAACCAAAACCAGTTTTTAATGTATGTTTTCTCAATTCCTGTTTGCCAGTGTATAGACTAGTTGGCCCCAAAGCAAACAAAGTCCAATCTCACAAATCTAAACAAATAGAAAATCAAAATAACTGGAAGAAGCATCATCATCTGGTTATCCGGTCATCGTAATAACCAGAGTGAATCAACTGATCCCCAGAATAGTCCAAAAGACCAAACAAACGGCTGCTGTTTCAGTTAATAGCACCTCAGTTGGCTGAGCACATCAAAAAGTCCTTCTAAGACATTTCTAATCTAGGTATGTGAGCCTGGCTTCCAACAAACCTCAGAGACGTAGAAATGTCCTACAACAATCTTGACGCTTCTTCCATAGTCATGTCTTGAATACTATTATTCTTGCAATATAGTATATGTTTACTTCCTCTATCATAAAAAAAATATGGAAATGTCTCAATCTCATCTAAAGACGGATCCTTCCAGCTGTGGATACTGAGTGCCCACACAGAGTGAACAGAACCCTGGATTAGCCATCAGGAGAACAGGGACCACTCTCAACTCAGTCTTTTCCAAGCCTTGCTAAAAGCAAGTCGCTGTACCACATGTCCTCATCTGATGGGGGCAGAAATGAGAGAGAAGGGATAAACAGAAAAGAGAAGCACCATAAAATGTAAGGTATTATTGTTGTTACAATGCAGAGTGAAGCCAGGAGCACCCCGCTGTCATGGCACAGAGAGCCATGGCAGAGGCCCATGGGAATGTGGGGTGGGTATCAACAGATGCCCTGTGTGCACAGTGAGCCCATCCTTCTCCATTCGTGATTGGCATCAGGAACCATGAATGGTCCTTCTTAACCCTGAAGAACCAGTATTAAATTCTGAAGTCCCTGCTGTGGAAATGAGGCTGTGATGTTTCCTTGGTAAGATGGCTCTTAACCAAGAATGTTTCTTCAGGGTTAAGAAGTAGAAGGTACACTTTGGGAGGCCAAGATGGGCGAATCACTTAAGGTCGGGAGTTGGAGACCAGCCTGGCCAACATGGTGAAACCCCATCTCTACTAAAAATACAAAAATTAGCCAGGCAGTAGGTGGCTGCCTGGAAGGTGTGTGCCTGGAATCCCAGCTACTTGGAAGGCGGAGGCAGGAGAATTGCTCAAACTCAGGAGGCGGAAGTTGCAGTGAGCTGAGATCACACCACTGCACTCCAGCCTAGGCAACACAGCGAGACTCTGTCTCAAAAGAAAAAAAAGACGGCAGCTCATATGTTTACATTTTTCCAGAATCCCAGTGCCTGCAATACTGGAGCATGTGCTTTGCTTGCATGTGACCAGAATAGATCGTCTGGCACCGCCCGGGGTTCACCTCTAACTCCCAAGGTCATTATGGGAGCAGAAGGTTGACATTCTCAATCACCACTGGAGAAAGGGTGCCCCTAAAGGGAAAACAGTACCCAATACATCATAAATCCTACATCTGCTTTTAAGGCAGGTGATCTGAATTCTCAGCAGTAACTTCATCTCCAGGGGTTTCCACTTACAAATCTCAGAGTTAGCCATATACAGTAATGTGTGAAAAAAAAACACCTTTCACAAAACAGCACTATTTTGGAAAAAGAATGTATTCTGCTTAGTTTTATGAACTTCTTTTCTAGAACCTACCTAGTTACTATTTTTGTCTAGATAGAGATTTGGTCATTTCAAACACACGTGCACATGCAATGTCTCCTTTTTTGGGATGCTCCTCCATCTAAAAAGGCAGTGGAATTCCAAAGGTTACTAAATATATTCCAGCTTTTTCATGGCATGCAAGAATAAAATAGTGCTCTCTTTTCATCCCTTTTCGTCTTTTTAGGTAAAAGTATTTTTCAGAAAAGAATTTTCTAAGATCCTTCAGTACATGTTTGGAGTGGAGCCCTGTTCACGTTCATTTCTACAAATCTCATACCAGAGAGATCTAACACAGCCCCACTCCTATGTGTAGCTTCCATCAGGATCAATGCCAGAGAGGCCCAAGGGCCCCCTCGCGCAGCTGAGTGTGTAACCTCATGAGTCCACAACTTCACTTCCCCGAGTGAAGGGAAGAATGGAATTGAAGAAAAGAACAGAAATTCAATCGGTACCAGCAGACTATCAGTTCCTCCAGTAGCAAACAATAAATGCAACCGAGGAAGTTCTGGTGAACCAATCAAAAGAGGGGCTTTGTTCTGAACTTGGAGGAGACTACCTCATGCCTTGTAAATGTCAGTGTGTGTACGTGTGAGCGTCTGACATTACTCAGTAGCACATACCAAAGGCCAGGAATTTGGCAGAGCTAGGCTAATTACAATGCCTAAAAATATTCTGTTTTATCAAAATCTATTCTGATGGCTTTTAGCATGTGGGCAAAATGCTAGAGCAGCAGGCTCTTTAGGAAGCGGAAATTCTGAGAGGCGTTCTAAATATCCAAAACAACACAACCTCATTGTGTAAGAAGTAACCCTTCAGCTTAAATTCTTGTTGTCTATTTTTATCTCAAAAGAATTTTTTTTGTAAACCATGTAAGGCAATGATTTCTCATTTGTAAACATTTATAAAATGTAACCTAATTTCATTCAACAAATAATTATTGAGAGCCTATTACACACAAGGTACTTTATTGGGCTTAACAGGGACTATACGGTCAAATAAATAGTTGTTCTTATTTTTAATGTGCCTGCAACAAGGAAAGCGTTAAGACCTTTCCTGAGAATCAACTGCTCTGGGCAAGGCAAATCGTGATCCAGGCTTTAGAAGAGGCAAGAAATAAGAGCTGGGGGGAAGGGACAAGGGAGGAATTAATTTTCTGCTAAGGACTAGCAAAGGCTTCTTGAGGGTAGTGGCATTTTGATGTGGGCCTTTCAGAGTAGGTAGAATTGGCCAAGCAGAGCTGAGGAATGCTCTAGGCAGAGGGAGCAGCGTGGGTGTGTGCAGAGATGGAAAGTCCAGGGCAGCAGAATTCACGTGAGGTCTTCAGAGGTCTTCATCATCACCAGGGATAGGCTTTTTCCAAAATATGAAGGCTAATAGCACCTAGAAAATGCGCTACAGGGAGGTAGACTCTAAACAAAAAGGAGGATATCATTTCTGTGAAACTGCCAAAGCCATAAGAGTGATGGAGGGAGGCAAGGCTTAATCCTCATTTGCTGAACATGTTAAAAATATGTGTGTCCATCACATACACGTCCACACTAACACACTCTAGGCACACCACCTCATGGCAATTCTTTCTTTTTCAGCAACCCAAGTATTCTTGGTCCTGGATTTTAGTTTAGGTATCTTCCACCCATTACAGAGTGACAAAGAAGCTGCAATTTATGTTTCTACCTTAGAGTTTGTGGGAGTAAATACAAGAGGTTTGATATCTATCGTCAGTGGTAAGAGATCTGGAAGATTTGCTCAGGGATCACCTTTATTTTTACCTGTAAATTGATACTTAAAGAATAATTGTCGCAATTGTGAGGAAGACTGATTGCCAAGTTATGACACTACCAGATAGAGCCAGCCAGGCGCTATTGTATAGCCATTCAACAAACAGTTACTCAGTGCTCACTGTCTACACAGGTATGAGGCAATAAAAATTATGCCTGGGAGATGCCTAATAGGATGGAAATAAGAGAAACGCCATTTTTGTGTGTGAGTGAACAGGACTGGTCAATCTACTGATGGATTGGATAAGAAGAGAAGAGATAGAAATAAAGGATATATGCTACACAAAAGGTATATTGAACCAAACATTAAAATACATGTGTGAGCCCAATTTCCACATTTCTAAGGCCAGAACTGTAGCAACTGAAGTCAAGTAACTTCTGACCATCAGCGGCACAGTTTTCATGAGTGTTCTCCATAACTCAAGAAGACAGACACAAGGCCAGTTCTGGCATTTGGTTCATTACCAGTGGACATAGATATACTTTGTTTTTCCAAGCACAGGTGAGTTGTTCAACCATGAATGCCCTACGAGCTTTACATCTGTCTACCCTGGGGCCACCTAATGTCACAACCAACTGACCTTAGCCAACTAGCCAGCAGCACCACTGGTGGCTAAACCACTCAGTGGCTTACCTTCTAATCTCTTCCTCACTGCACCTCCCTACAGAGGCAGGTCATGCATATACCATGTGCCCAGTTCTTCTGTCTTTCCCCACCCACTAGCCAATTACTGTCACACTTCAGGCGGCCTTTTTTCACACTGCACTCTACTTCATTCCATGTAGAAAATGATCTCAGGGAAATCTCCATCCATTCCAACCGTAAATCAAAATTTTACTTATTTTATTCTTTAGCTCCTGAGTTTCACCTTGTGTTATAAAACACTTTAAATATGTATCATTTCACTTGATACTCAAACAACCTTGTGAGATAGATATCATTTATCACAATTGACAGAGAAGACAAGTGCCTTGTGCCAGAGAGTTTAGCTAATAAGTAAAAGAACAGGTCTGCAAACCAAGGCCTCTTGATTCCAAAACACCTTGTCCTTCTAGGGTGAAACAATAATACCAACTACCAACGGTCCATCTACTATAAATAGGAAAGGAGAATTTTCACATTTTGACATGAAATTAACATAAGAAACCAAAATTTGCAATAGCAGTATTCTGTGAGAATGTTGCTCAGAGGTCTCCTTCAGCATCTAGACAATGTTCGGACTTAGAGAGCTTTTTCTCAAGACAGGTATCTAAGATTGATGTAATCAACGCTATTTTCTACTTACAGTAAGTAATTCACTTAATAAGTTTTGTTCTATGATTCACTGAAAAAAAGTTTCATCATGTTTTAAATGGAATTGCCTAGATAGTATTACTTTGAATTCCATTACACATACTGCTATTCTTGCATTAATTTATTCAGCAAATGCCTATTAAATATTTTCTATAGTAAAGATGCTGTACCATACAGAATTAGGAAGATCAAATTATGCCAGCACACTCTAAGTCAATCTATTTATGAAGTGTCATTCATGCTTAATTTAGGTATCATATAAGTGATTCAAACTAAATGACAGGAATAGAGAGAACCCAGTTATGGTTAAATTGCTTGAATAAATAATAAAACCAGCTGGCACATTTTTATATATGTATAAGAATACTTCATACCATGGGAGCAGAATGGAGGAAAAGATGAAAGAGAGAAAAAAACTTAGTTTGTTTCCTTAAAGAAATATATCTTAGATTTTCTCATTCCTGCCTGCCTCATTCCCCCATCTGCTGAACAGAACCAATGATAGCAGCAGCCCCGATCCCAGCGGACCCTCTGGCCAAATGCAGCTGCACGAGTGAGCCCAGGTGAAGCCAACAAAGGAATTCCCCTGCCAACATACAGATTTGTTAGTTTTAAATTGTTTAAATTTGTTATTGTTAAATCATTGTTCTCTGCAGATGAGAAGTGCAAGATAGTTTGTTACACAATAGACAGCAGATACAACAAAACAGGAAATTCCCTGGAGACTGTAGGGCCAGAGGAAAGGACTGAGTTGGTCAGGTGCATTAGGACAAGAGAGTGGACAATATTGACTAGGATAAGAGAGAGTGTAAGGCCGAGAGGGGGTTTACATGAAGGAGTGCTAGGAGGGCACTTCTGGGGCAGCAGAAAGAGAGTTTGTTCAGGAGCTTTTCCTGGGTATAGGAGAGAGACTGCAAGCAGAGAAAATATGGCAGATGTGGCTATGCATTATGAATGAATTTCTCCATTTCATCATTTTCTGAGTAAATTGAGTAGAGATCTCAATGGCTTTCAACTGTTTATTATTAATGACAATTTGCTTTGAGATTCAGTTTAAATATGTGTTCTCAGTAATTCTTTTTACTTTAGGGGCAGAGGAAGAAGTATAATGGACGATTTTCCTCTCAGCCATATGGAAGAGTTAGACAAATACACTAGTGAGATTCTAAGAAGATGGAAGGTTGAATACAGCTAGATTGTGGTCCTAAGACAAAAAATGAAGGCGCTAAGGCATGCAGACTGACTGGTCAGATATTTCCTGACACCTTAGTATTCTAATGTAAATGGAAGACTGAATAGGAGGTCAAGAAAACAACAGAACAGGAAAGGCAAGAGCCGTGATTTAGAAGGAGTTGCTCTGTGTAATGAGGTTAGGCGAGACAAAAAGAGGTCAACTTTTGGATTTAAGATCTAGAAATTAAGAGCAAATATGACCATAGCAAAGGAGTAAAAGTAGAAAGGAATCTGGAAGAGACAAAAAGGAAGTTGGCAACAACACCGACTCATTCATCGCAGAGAACCAGAGGGGTTGGCAGCCAATGAGGGAAAGGAAACCCGTGGCAGTGAGGAGCTCAGCAACTGACACAAGAGAGAACTATGAAGCTGGAGAAAACTAAGTTAGAAAGGGCAACGAGCAGAAGAGAAGACGACTAAGAATAGATGTTCTTAATAGTAAGGCAACAAAAATAAAAACAATGTGCCTTTATTAATATGTGTGTTGCACTGTATTGAATTCTTTGGAACATTTCCCGTGAACCCCAATCCTCAGGCATGAAAATAACATGTCAAACCTTCCCACGACAGGTTACTTAAAATAACTTCCAGGTACCAGGGGGAGCTGGTGAATAGGCTGGAGCTCAGTGATTTGTGGATCCAGATAGGCTTTTTAGATCCAGAAAGTACACAATCCTGCAATTCATTCCAAGTTAGAGAAGCATGTATGCCTGCTGCAGCCCCTCTCCAGGGTTACCGATGTCTGCTGTACTCTCATTCCTGGTAGTCAGCTGAGCCATCCGGCATAGCTGGTTTTCAAAATGCAATTGTCACAATGAATGGATAGTTGCCCTCTGATGTCCCTTTGAGCTCCAAAGTTCTAGGATCAGGGCCAGCTTTTTGGGCATGCAATCTGTGCATTTGCACAAGACTCTGTGCTCCAGTGGGTCCTGCACTTGGTTTAATGATCAGCTGTTGCCATCTTAAAATTCTTGAGAGCTTATTAGCAAGATCCCAGCATTTTCATCTTGCAGTGTGTCCAAGGGCACGGGAGCCCATCTCTTGCATCAGTGTGACCTGGATGTGAGACAAGGAATCAAAGGAGCTCATTTTGGAGCTTTACGATTTTACTGCCCCATTGGATTTCAGACTTGCACAGGGTCTTTGTTTTGGCCAATTTCTCCCATTTGGAACAGCTGTATTTACCCAATGCCTGTAGTCCCCATCATCTCTAAAAAGTAACTAACTTGCTTTTGATTTTACAGGCTCTTAGGCAGAAGGGACTGCTTGCCTTGTCTCAGATATGACTTTGGCCTGTGGACTTTCGAGTTAATGCTGAAATGAGTTAAAGCTCTGTGTGATTGTTGAAAAGGTATAACTGGTTTTGAAATGTGAGGACATGAGATTGGGGAGGGGCCAGGGGCGGAATGGTATGGTTTAGCTGTGTCCCCACTCAAATCTCTTCTTGAATTGTAGCCCCCATAATTCCCACATGTTGTGGGAGGGACCCAGTAGGAGATAATTGAATCATGGAGGCAGTTTCCCACATACTGTTCTCATGATAGTAAGTCTCATGAGAGCTGATGGTTTTATAAGGGATTTACTCTTTGACTTGGCTTTCATTCTCTCTTGTCTGCTGCCATGTAAGACATGGCTTTCGTCTCCACCATGATTGTGAGGCCTCCCCAGCCATGTGGAACTGTGAGTCCCTTAAACCTCTTTTTCTTTATAAATTACCCAGTCTTAAAATGGACTAGTACACACTGAACATCACAAATTATGTAGCTGGTCCTGCCTGGGATGTGCGTCCTGCACTCAAACTGAACAAGGACTGAATTGTCATCACTTGTGGGATATTTTCTGGACTTCTTTCCTTAAAGTACAAACTACCACACCAAATCTATAAAATTTCACAATGCAGCAATTGTCCGAGGCCTCTTCCTGCTTCTATCTTGACTGAGAAGAAGAGGGTGCAATAACAGCTCCCAACTCATGGTGAGGATGATGGAAAAGAAAATCCCTGTAGATGGACGAGTTTTTTGGTGATCTCTGCAAGTTTCAATTAGGCTTTTCACCATATTTCTAGTCAATTATCAGAAATATCAAGCCTATGCTATTTAAAGGCCTTCATCACTTTCTAGATTCAGCAAATTTTTCCCATAAATGGCTAGAGAGTAAATATTTTAGGCTTTGTGGCATATATAATCTCTGCTGCAGCTAATACTCCGGTGTGACAATGTAAAAGCAGACATAGACAATACCTAAACAGTTAAGGCTGTATTCTGTTAAAAATTTAATTGCATAATTCAGGCACCAATGACATTAACACTGAAAAGAAAAAAAAAAAACTTTTATACAGATTACAGACTTTCTATATATTTTGTAAATTGTTTTGACTGTATCATTCATTACAAAATAATATCCAGTATCACATATTGTATTAACTCATCGTGTCTCTTTGGTTCTCTCTAATCTTGAACAATTTCTGTATCATTCTTCATATTTATGATATTGGTATTTTTAGAGGATAGTCATTTTTTTTGTAGACTGTGCCATCTTATGATGGCCCCCTTCATTTTTGACATGGGCAATTTGTATTTTTGCTGTTTTTGATCAAAGACCAATCTTGCCAGATATACACTGAATTAACAATGTTTTGATAAAGCCAACTTTTGGTCTTCATTCCATTTCACATTTGTTTTCTATTTCAATTATTTCTACTGTGTATCTATTGTTTCTTTCTACTTTATTCAGGATTAATCTGCTATTTCTCTTTCAAATATTTACAGATTTACTTTTTGTCATCTTTCTATTAATTTATTATTGAGTTTATGTTATTATTTATTTTCACTTTAAATTATGTATAATCAGAAAAAATAATGCCTGTGATTCTTTTTTGCTCTGTTTTGAGGGAGCTTCATATATGGCCCAGTATATGATTATTTTTTAAAAGTATGATGAAATTTGTTGACTGAGGTGTCTATGAATTGCCTATGTCCTTTAAGAATCAGTTCATAAGGAAAGAACAGAGTTCATAAGAAATGGACACCATATTTGCAACTTTAACAGTTCAGTGAAAAAAATGCATGTGTTTATTTCATTATTTTGCTGTGATTATGAAATTATGCAAAATTTTCAAAAGTAAAGCAAAAAATTAATATAAAAACATTTTTAATTGCAAGCACCTGTGGTGAGCAGGATATGGCCCATGAGTCAAAATTTGCCAACCCTGATGTAGAGGAAGGAGTCATCTCATAGCATCACAGATTATAGTAAAAATCAAATGACCTGAAGTTTATTCCCTTGGTTACCTGTGTCATATAACCTAGACTGAGTCCTTTATTCTCTTGGTGTCTCAGTTTCTCTATCCGCTCTACAAAGCTTTTTTTTAAAATATAGGTTTACTGATCTTTCTTCATTCTGTCTCCTCCTCGATCTGCCACATAAAATATACTAAAACGGAGGGAAGAGACAGAGTAGGCACACAACAGGTTGCATAAAAGATGAGACATCAAGAAGATAAAATGCAGCAGGATCTTTGAAGGAAAGATGTAGACTATAAAATGGGGCAACAAATTGAAAAGATGAAGATTGGAATGAAAAGAGTTTGAAGCCAAACCACAGAGAATTCAACCCAATGAGATCACTAGACTGAGGTAGGAAAAGAAACATCATGATACACTTCCAAATGTGTTTCCAGTCTCTGCTCATTAGGAATAAAATCTCTACCATTGTGTATTCCTTATACCCACAGATAATTTGATACTCACTCTGGGATAAAACTCAATATCTTAGCTTTCCCTAAGAAAAGATGTTGCCCTCAGATTGCTGACAACCTGCAGAAACTCACACAAGAAGAGAGGAATGCTGCCTGTGTGTGACTCCTGGAGATGCTATCTCTAGTACATTATGTTTCACAGCTTTTATTAATACCATTATTGGCCCAAGTTACCTACATCATTTGCTATTCTTGTAACACTTTAAAGGCTTGCACAAGAAAGCAAAGAATATGCCCATAGATATTTTTAAATGTCTACAATATTTTCTGCTTGTCATATGAAAGTTATCCAAACCATGGTCTACATTAAAAACAAATAAAGCTGACTCTCACCTTATTTATTCATATCCAGCCCACTATAAAAGCAAGGCCTCTCTCACCTGTCTCACATTGTTAGGGTTGAAAGGGTCACCAAAAATCACTGAATGTGAAAAATTAGCTCGAGAGAGAGTATGTGCTTTGTCTAATGTTTCAGAACTAATTGGAATTGGTAGCAAGTTGCAATGGTTTTAATGTGTCCCACAAAAGTTCACGTGTTAGAAACCTAATCTCTTCTCCCACACAAAAGGAGTGGTGGAATCATGTTGCTATCACTGCATTGAGTTTGTTATTGTAGGAGTGGCTTTGTTTTCAAAGCAAACTCCCTTGGCTCTGTTATTTGTCTTTCACCTTCCACCATGTTATGATGCAACATGAAGGCCTTCACAAAGTGCAGGTGCCATGCTCTTGGACTTCCCAGCCTTTAGAACTGTGAGTTAAATAAACTTCTTTTCTTTATGAATTACTCCATCTGTCATATTTTATTGTAGCAAAAGAAGATGGACTAAAGCATGAGACAAAGATTCAGTAGACTTATTAAATTATCCGTATAACTACAGAGAGCTAGTGAACCAATTTCAGCTCAGGGGAAACAGAAAATTCAGAAACGGGAAGCCCAGAGAAAAATGTCACTGGACTGTGATTCCTGTTGCCTCAGATTAAATTATATGACTTTACAAGGTCAAAGCTTCTGCACGCAAAGCTGCTTCAGCCCTTTCCACCAATGGGACACCTTTGCTATGTAGAGTAGTGCAAAACTCTGTCACTTACAAGTCATGGGACATTGGATAAGTCACTCTGTCTTAGTCCGTTGTGTTGCTATAAAGATATACCTGAGGCTGGGTAATTTATAAAGAAAAGAGGCTTAATTGACTTATGGTTCTGCAGACTGTACAAGCATGGCACTGACATCTTTCCATTTCTGGTGAGGCCCCAGAGAGCTTTTACTCATGATGGAAAGTGAAGCAGGAGCAGGCATGTCATATGGTGAGAGAGGAAGCAAGAGAGAAAGCAAGAGGAGGGGTCAGGCTCTTTTAAACAATCAGCTTTTGCACGAACTCACTCATCACCAAGGTGATGGTGATAAGCCATTCATGAGAGATCAGCCCCCATGATCCAATGACTTTCAGGCTCCACCTCCAACAGTGGGAATCACATTTCAACATGAGATTTGGAGGGGACAAACATCCCAACTGTATCACACTTGAACATTCTGAGCCTCAGCAGCCTTATCGAAAGAATGAGGATAACCCAGGAAACTCAAGCCTAAGTGATGGAGATGTGCTAATGCTCGACAGATAGAGGTGTTAAAAGAGGAAACTGTGTCATCATAAAAGAGAACGAGCTGATGAGTATGACCATGTTCTTTTCAGGAGACACAGTGAGGTACAGTTAAGCAGATGTGATTAGTGCTCCCAAACCAACTCTTTTGACTGCCAACACCAACTACTCTCTCACCTCAGGGGCCACATGGGTCACATGGAGCAGACTAGGGAGTTAATGTACCCCCAGAAGCAATCCTCAACCAATAATTAAAAACCCCAGCTGCCTCATCCTGGGATGAGAGCAGGTGCAACAACTCTGAAGCATGTTGTGTAGTATCCCCCTGGCAGAACTAAACCTCAGCTGTACACAGCAGTGGCCTACTTAATATCACACTCTTTAATAGTTTTCTCTTTTTTTCCTAACTCACTTCCCTACTCCCTGCTGCTGTTTCCTGGAATCACTTCCCACATAAAGTATTTACACTCAAATCCTTGTCAGAGTCTGTTACTGGGGACTTAGTTAGCCAACCTAAGATAGCCAAGTTGAAATACCCAGCAGGTAGTCTAATATCCAAGCCTGAGAGTTGTGTCAGCAGGACAAACTGTATATTTAAGTTATTGTGGATTCCTATTTGTTATGTGGAAAAGAGTGCTTAAAGTGAGTTTAAATAAACATTTTAAAGTGAGGGGGAAGCTGCTAAGACAAGAGAGAATTTGAGCAAGAAATACTTCTGGTCGGGCACGATGCCTCACGCCTGTAATCCCAGCACTTTGGGAGGCCAAGGCGGGTGGATCACAAGGTCAAGAGATCGAGACCATCCTGGCCAACATGGCAAAACCTCGTCTCTACTAAAAATACAACAATTAGCTGGGCGTGGTGGCACGCACCTGCAGTCCCAGCTACTCGAGGGGCTGAGACAGGAGAATTGCTTTAACCCAGGAGGCAGAGGTTGCAGTGAGCCGAGATCGCGCCACTACACTCCAGTCTGGCACCTGGCGACAGAGTGAGACTCTGTCTCAAAAAAGAGAAAGAAATACTTCTGAAGAGGGCCAAAAAGCAGCAAAAGAAGATGATAACAAGAACGCCCCTTATAATAAACAAGGGATATAGGAGACAGAAAAAAAAAAGCTATAATGAAACCTGTTTTACTCCTAGCACACTTATTTCTTATCAGGATATGCACAGAGAACACAAAAGTCCTAAAAAGATAAAGAAGCATGTCCCTTTGGCAGTCCATTGGTTGCACTCGGCGGCATCTTCAGGAGAGAATAGAGAGGGCATCTAGTTTCCTATTCAGTATTGCCCCCTCCAAGAACTCACAGATCCAAGTTGATGCCTCCTTTTGTACAACTTAAGGCTGCAGCTGTCAGGAAAGAGAGGGAAACAAGCTCACCACTCTGAGGTGGAGCATTCCCAAGTGACCAAAAATCAGGTACTGTGATCACTTCACCTCTTTCCCCTATGTATTTCAGCAAATCATAAATGTACAATGACAGTTACATTTACTCCTAATTCTGGACATGAGTATTACTAGTTTTTCAGTATTGCTAACTGGCAGGCACACTATAAATTGTCCCCTTGATCCACCTGATACTCATAATATCCTGCTGGCACTTAATCTCTTGT
This sequence comes from Aotus nancymaae, assembly GCF_030222135.1. Classification (NCBI taxonomy): domain Eukaryota; kingdom Metazoa; phylum Chordata; class Mammalia; order Primates; family Aotidae; genus Aotus; species Aotus nancymaae. The sequence continues at coordinate 32,147,948 of NW_026988435.1, forward strand.
ATGATCCTCTCCCCTTGAGGGCAGAGGATGGGCAGGACCTGTGACTTGCTTCTAACCAATTGAGTATGATGAAATTGATAGAATATATGTTATTACATTGCATAAGATTCTAATGTCTTTCTTGCAAGGAAACTTTCACCCTTATGGCCTCTGAGGGAGCAAATGGGTATATTGAGAAGAAAGAGTAGCCTCCAGCTAACAACCAGCAAGAAATGAAGGCCCTCAATCTAACATGCCACAAGGAACTGAGTTCTACCAACAACCACATGAACTTGGAAGCAGATCCTTCCCCAATTGAGTTTCAGGTGAGACTGCAGCCCCATCTGACATTGTGGTTTCAGCTCATGAAGCCAACGACCAGAAGACCTAGCTATGGTACACTCAAACTCCTGATGTACAGAAACTTATAAGTGTGTGTCGGTTTAAACTGCTAAAGGTGAGATGAAAATTGTGTGTTGTTTTAAGCTACTAAGTGTGTGCTAATATTGTTACATAGCAATAGCTAAATAATACGCTAACTATAATCTTGTATTGACTTCTCGGATTTTAATCCTAATAATTTTGCTATTTATATTGAATACTTTGAAACCAATAAGCCATGTGGTTTGTAAATTATTGAATTTGTCATTACCTTTTTGAAATACAGGCTACCAAACCAGCCAAAAAGATTTCCACCAACACACAATTCCTTGGGTGAGTGATAACAGAGACCCCGATAATAGCCAGATATGAGGAAGAACTTAACAAGTCTTACTGTGCCTGGTATAGGTCAGAATCAATCTCCAAACAGCAGGAAATATTTCGTGCTTTGAGCTCCATTTCCCACACCCTTGAGCTTCGGGAGAAATTTGAGAAAGCCAAAAGTGTGAGTAATGACTAGCTAAAGAGCTATGATTAGAAAATGTTCAACATCACTTATCATCAGGGAAATGCACATTAAAACCACAATGAGATACCACCATACTCCTGCAAGAATGGCCATAATTAAAAAGTCAAAAAGAAATAGATATTGGCATGGATATGGTGAAAAGGGAACACTTTTAAACTGCTGGTGGGAATATAAATTAGTATAACCACTATGGAAAACAGTATGGAGATTCCTTAAATAACTAAAAGTAGAACTGACATTCAATCCAGCAATCACACTACTGGGGTATCTACCAAAGGAAAAGAAGACATTACATGAAAAAGACACACACACATTCATATTTATGGCAGCACAATTCATAGTTGCAAAGATATGAAACCGACCTAAGTGCCCAGCAGCCAATGAGTGGATAAAGAAAATATGGCATCTATACACCATGGAATGCTATTCAGCCATAAAAAGGAGTGAAATCATGTCTTTTGCAACAACTTGAATAGAGCTGGAGGCCACTATCTTAACTCAGGAATGAAAAACCAAATATTGTATGTTCTCACTTATAAGTGAGGATAAGCAATAAGGATGCAAAGGCATAAGAAAAATATAACAGACTTTAGGGACTCAGGAGTGAGAAGGTTGGGAGCGGGGTGAGGGATAAAAGACTACATATTGGTTATAGCATACACTGCTCAGGTAACAGATGCACTAAAATCTCAGAAGTCACCGCTGAAGAACTTATCCATGTGATGTGGTTTGGCTGTCTCCCTACCCAAATCTCATCTTGAATTCCAATGTGTTGTGGGAGGAACCTGGTGGGAGGTAATTGAATCATGGGGGCAGGTTTTTCCCATGCTGTTCTTGTAATCTGATGGTTATAAAAAGGGGAGTTTCCCTGCGCAAGCGCTCCTCTCTTTGCCCACCACCATCCATGTAAGATGTGACTTACTCCTCCTTGTCTTCCATGCTCATGAGGCTTCTCCAGCCACACAGAAGTGTAAGTCCAATTAAACCACTTTCTTTTGTAAATTTCCCAGTCTTGGGTATGTCTTTATCAGCAGCATGAAAACAGACTAATACACCATGTAACCAAAAACCAACTGCACCCCAAAAATTATTGCATTTTTTTTTTAATTTTAAGAGCTATGATTTGAAACAAAGGGGGCATGAGATTTTTAAAAATATATATGTTCTTGAAAAATTAGTGAGACTACAAGGCACTGACCAAGACTCGGGAGAATTCAGGACTCCAGTCTGCACAGAAACCTATCTGATAAAGAGTAGTCATTAAAGAATTGGCAAGAGCAACAACATTATGCTAATTAGCATAATACCCTTGATAATAAAAAAAAGGAGCTATAAAATTTATTATGAAATGACTTTACTGGAATCTGTTGTAATGACACATGGAGCCTAGAAGATCATATACAACAGGCCTTACTCCTTAGTCAAGTCATATCCTCTAACACATAAACACTTGGTGTGCCTTGGGGTAGGCAGTAGTTGGTGTCTCAGGAGTGACTTCTTACCTTCCATAAATTCATTCTTCCCAACTCCTTTACAATCATGGGTTCTTTAACATTGGCTCATGAGACATCCTTTCACAGTCACCTGTCTCGTGGCTGGCAAGTCCCGTAAGAATTCTCCTCCCACAGGACCCCACAGTCCCTTTAGCTCCTCTGTGTGCCCCTTCAGTGCCCCCACCCTTTTTTTGCTTCAGCCTCCAATGTGGTTGTCAATTATTCAGCTCCATATGCTTCCTCTATGAATGTGGAGCAAGGAATCAGGGTCTCAGAAAAGTGTGAGAAAGAGTTAGAAGATGGTCTTTCTCTCATTCTATCTCTGAGAGACTAAGACCTTTCACAGCTAGAGGTGGTCTCCTCACAGACGTTATTCCTCTTCAAAAAGCATGCACTTCTCTTACCCTGGGCTTCCTTCTATGAGCCATGTATCATGCCATGGGGACCACTGGAGGTTGGTGGAAGCAAAAGGCCATCCTCTACCTAACCTAACTCTTGAAGCCTGTTCAAAGGATGCATTCTATTTCTTCCCCACCACACAATACTGGGGATTCTTACTGTGTAGCATGCAGCATCCAGCCACTTGCAGAGTATCCACTCTGTGCTTACCTTATTTCATGGATTGGCCAAAGAGATAAAGGATTTCTCCTGAGTGTCCCCTGTGTGGAAATATCACTTCTTTTTCATTTCAGAGCTCCATCATCTCACACTCAACTCAGAGGAAATCAGACCTTGCTCTCCCTTTCCTCAAGTTTTATCCAAGAAGTACCCTTCTCCCCACGTTCAGCCTATCACCTGCTCCTAGATAGGACAAGAAGGAAGAGGCAGATCCTCATCGGTCTCCTCTAGAGCACAACCAATGGAGCATCTCAAGATCAGTGACATGAGTTCCCTCCCCTCCAAGTTCTTGATAGATTGAAGGTCATTGCTCTGAGGTCCTGCTATGGTCTGAATTTTGACCACCTAAAAATCATATGTTGAAGCTCTAACCTCTGATGTGACTATATTGGGACATCCAATCATTAGAAAGGTAATAAGTTAAATGAGGTCATAAGGGTGGGCCCAAAACCTAATAGGACTGCTGTCCTTATACAAAGAAGAAACACGAGGGGTGAGCACGCACAGAGAAAATGCCATGTGAAGACACAGCAAGAATGTGGCAATCTGCAAGTCAAGGAGAGAAACCTCAGGAGAAAAGTAACCTGCCAACATTTTAATCTTGGACTTCTAGCCTCCAGAACTGTGAAAAAATAAATTTGTGTTGTTTAAGACATTTAGACTGTTGGCATTTTGTTATAGCAGCCCTGGCAAACAAACAGAGGTCCCGTTGAATTTTACACACTGGCAAGGATCCTAACTGGTCTACTAGCTGACAGGAGATCTCTCCAGATGTCAGGGATCTTAGGCCCACCTGTGACCCCCAGGTTTTAAAACAAGACCCAATCTCTACCCTGAAGCTTCTGACATTACCCCTAGATGATGTGTAAGTACCATTTCTATTGCAAAAGTTGTGTGCTGGGCTGTCAGATAGCTAACTTATAAGAAATTTACCTCTCAGCTCAGTAGCATAAGGGAGGTCTTTGTTTTCTCCCCAAAATGAAGGTCAAAGATCCTACCAGAACCTTCAGCAAAGCATAATGAAACCAGATACTTGGTTCCTAATAGTAGCAGATATATGCCCTAGGAGACCCATATCTGGAAGTCATTGTCTTTTCTACTCCAGATGTAAATTTTCTAGAATATTATTTAAAGTAAGGTTGCAGATTCTCTTGAGGGTGATACAAAATAATCATAGATATTTTAATCCCTCTGAATTTAAATATTTCCCATTGAAACAGAGCCCCTTTTTCTCTCATTTGCTCATAATGACTCAAAAGGGGACCAGTGAACTGAAATATTTCTTCACCAAATCTACAAAGTGGAAGCCCTCTTGTCCTACATGGAAAGGGCTGCACATACTAAAGTTATCGTCCTCAAGTTTTCACTGTCCAGTTCCCAGAACAAGAATTCAGGGCTTTTTAACTCTAAACATTTCTTATTCTGAATACTTTCTAAATAGGCTTCCTTTGTAAGCAATGGTTTGCACTGAATCAACTGCTTACACGGGTCACATTTTGACTAGACATTCCCCGCCTTTGGGCAAATGAGTTGCATCATAATTCAATTTGAATACCTCAAAGTCGTCAGCCAGCACCCTCAGCTCTGTGAGGCAGTACTTCTAAGGCAATAGTAGCTACTGTCTGAGAGCTAAATATTTTTGCAGAATGCACCATAAATAAATGATTTCTATTTGCCTTCCCGAAAGCAAGGCTTTTGTGACATTGAACAAGACCTCTCTTGCAAGTTGTATTTTCCATCTCACAAAAGCTTTCACAAGGACGTAGAGTTTGGGGATTGCTTCTCCACTCTTGTGCATCCCACATGCCCTCATCCACATACTGACTCCTCAACGAGACACCATGTTAACAGTTGGTAGGAAAAAAAAACCCTTTCCTTTAGAATTTTTCCTCTTCTCTATACCCCATGGCTACCCAGAGTAATCAAACCACTTTACTTTCTTCCCTCTGGGCTCTTCTTAGGTTTTCCTTACCATTCAGCTCAACCTCTTACCAAGTGAAGGGAAGAGGATAAGGAATGAGGGTTCCCTAGGATATGTCTAGTATCTTTAAGATACTGAGACCTTTCCAAGTGCTATGATTTGAGTGTACCCCACAATGTTTTTGTGTTAGAAACCTAATCTCCAATGGGAGGTGGGGCCTAAAGAGAGGTGATTAAGTAATGAGGGCTCTGCCATCATATATGGATTATTGTCATTATTGTGGGAGTGAACTAATTATCTCAAGAGTGGGCTTGTTATAAAAGTGAATTCAGCTCTCTCACTCTCACACTTCCACCATGAGCTCACAGCAAGAAGGCCCTTGCCAGATGCTGACACCTTGATATTGGACTTCACAGCCTCCTGAACCAGGAGCCAAATACACTTTGGTTTTTCATAAATTGCTTGTTCTGTGGTATTCTCTTATAGCAGCATCAAATGGAACTATACACTGAGCACCTAGATCAGAGTTCTCTAGACTATCTCCTGAGTATTATCATGCTACACTTCTCCACCTCTTCCTCCACTATGAGTCAGTACCAAACGCTATCTCTCTTCCTTATCCTAGCCATGACTTTGGACAGAGAAATAAGATTTAAGAAAACATACACACACACACACACACACACACAACTTACTGGAATTTATAGAGCAGTTACTTCATGCCAGATACTGTGATAAGTGCTTCAGAAACATTATGTCAATTAATCCTCACAACCATTATTCCCATTTTATAGGTAAGGATATTGAGACATATGGACCACACAAATAGCAAGTGGAAAGCCAAGGTCTGAATCCCAGTTTGAGGTCACAACTGTGCTCTGTGAACAGGACTTATGATGGCCAAGTACTATATTACGATAATGGAATTTACACTCTCTGAAGTTACTATTCAGGGAGAGATGATTTAAAAGTAGAAAGTCAGATAGCTTCATATTAAATCTGGTGAGATGTTCTCAACCAGAGGTTATTTGCACCCCTCTTCCACCCCCTGACCAGGAGACATTTGGCAATGTCCAGAGACATTTTTGATTTTTCACAACTGGAGATTGCTACTGGCACCTAGTCAGCACAGGCAAGGGGTGCTGTGAAAAATTCCACAATGCACAAGATGCCCTGCTCCTCCCCCAGAACTACCTATGCCAAAATGTCCACAGTGTGTGATCCTGACACCAGCTCTAGGGTTTAGTTTAGTTGGCATATTTTTCCTCTCTCTTATTTATTCTTCTCTTTGGATTTTGATTATCTGTGCCCATTTTAACAGTCTTGCTTCATGTTAATCTTTTACTGTGACTCCCAAGTCCTTTTAGGAAGCAACGGGAGTGTGACTGAAGGAAAAACTGACATTCAAAGAATCTCCTGAGAAATAGCACCCTGCTTGGAACAAAATGCTCTGTGCACACTATTTTGGGAACAGTGACCCAACAAGTCAATTGTCTGCCACTTACACATCCAATCACGCTCAGTGTCACTGCTTCCTGGAATCCCGTCTCAAGAAAGGGGCTGGGGGTGGGGAGAGTGGTTACCCTGGAACATACCATTTCTATGAGAAATCTTGAAAGAAAAAAAAAAAAATGAAGACAACAAACCTGTAACTTGATGCTAGCCTGAAATCCTCTTCACTAACCATAAGTCAAAGAAAGTGAAATGATTTCCATCATACTCACGCAGCATGTTCTCTGGGGTTTGCAGGAACAGAAGAGACAATGTGGAGAAAATACATCATCTGTGGTTCTGAAGTCAAAGCCTAATTAGTCAGAAGATAAATTTCATGAGCTTCAGTAATAAAACCTATGTTTCAACCATGCCTATATTGGGCAAGTCCTAAAAGTCAGAGAATGATAAGGCAACTTTAGTGGAGAACATCTTTGTTTACATTACAGGACTCACATGTAAACTTTGAAAGTATGCAATCAAGCGAATAAAATATTTTAATTGGCCTTTAAAACATTATTATAAGAGCAAGACCAATTTGTTTAAAGTGTTGCCTGGCTGGTCTCTGGTTTTGGCAACTCATTATACTGTCTTAATCTCATAAGATTTATTAATGGTCATATGCTTTTCTCTGAAAGCCATTCCAGATTTTACCCAATTCTGGGTAAAGGTTATTTATACCTTAGAACGCTCTTAACTGCTTCATATTAAAGAAAAATATGGTCTAAGTATTGCCTCATTTAATGTCTTTTTAAATTACAGTGTTTTGGTGAGTTTTGCCCATTCGCTTCTTTAAGCTTGGGATAGCTTATATCCCCTTCCCATTCTCCCAAAATGTTCTTTATCACTCAAACTCTAACTCAGATACCAATTCCCCCATGAATCTGTCCCTGATTCCCACATCAGCATTAACCAAATAGCTTCTCTGCTCCCAACCGTATTGCTTCTATATTCACTAAGCGTATATAACAATCATTTTACTCTATATTATATTTGTCTCTTTCTTCTTTAATTAAAGTACCTTCAGAGGGAAGATGGCATCTTATTCATTTCATATCTGAGGAAACTGATAGGGTATCTGGAATTAGCATCCAATAACAGTTGATTAAATTACATAAAATCATTTGAGTTTTATCTAATAAAAATGCTTTTAAGTTTGTTCTCTTGGTTTGTTTGAAGTAGTTTGCTCATTTTAATAATGACACAAGACCCAAGCCTCAATTACTTAGAACAGATAGTTCTAGTGCCTCTCCTGCTCTAGATATAATTTTGAGTTTCCACTGGTGCCAGGTTATGAACAAAACATTTTCTGATGCAAATATTGTCTCAGATTGGGACCACACCAAATACCACAGTCCAAGTAGGTGAATAATGCACTGAATATTTGGCCTGATTTGGGTGCTTGCAGGCAAGCTAGTTAATAATTAATTAAAGCGGGATCTTCTATATTTACTTCATTTCAAAATTCCCTGACTCATTCTCTCACTCTGCAATTCTCATTATCAACTAATGACATTTAAATACCTAATACATACTAGGCATCTTTAACAACTAGAAATACAGAACTCAGTAAGGACATAGAACTGACTTCATATAAACAAATATAGAAACATATTAACAGAATAGTCTCTCTTTTAATATCTAAAAGATTGAAAGTATTGTTTAACAGAAAATATTCACCTAGAATGTGACTTGGGTGGGCAAGTGAGTTTGTTTTCGAGAAAAACAGGTACTATTCTAGTAATTGCATTTTAAATATACACAATGTGCCTGAGATCCAATAAATAATGCAGACCAAGGTCCCTAGCCATGCATGGGAAGAGACTTGCAAAGATTAATTCAAAGACAAGGATCATCTCCAGAAAAATCCCAGGTGTAATGCTCTACTGGTATTCTGCATCAGAGTCTTCATGGTTTCTACCTGAAAACCAGAACCTCACCAATCTAGTTTGATTTTGTTTTCTTATGACATGATACTTGATGTCCTGTAGCAGGAAAACTGCTCCCAAGCTGCAATTTGTGGCTGGAATTCTGCTTGCAAATATCAAGAATGGTAAAAGTCTTTCCGAAGCGGTGAGTTTATTTTCACAGAGAAGGAAATAAGCCACAATTTAAGAGTAGATTCCCAAGTTTTCCTTATCATTTGCTATTCTTACACCTGCAACAACCCTGGCTAGAAGCCTAGAGACCTGGGTTATGGTCCTGTTTAGGCTTTTGACAAGTTGTATAAGCTTGGGCAAATTACTTAACTTCCCAAACCCAGTTATATTATCTTAAAATAAAAGAGATTGACAAGTTTACCCCTAAGATACACTCCAAATTTAGAGGCCTCTGCCTACTTGTTTTTAAGTTCAGATGTCTCAGGTTTCTCCTGGAACATCTATTAGAATATCTGGAGAATCAAGCATACCTACTAAAAACTGTTACCAATATTAAGACATGCCCATAAAAGCCAGGTGTGGTGGCTTACACCTGTAATCTTAGCATCCTGAGGGGCTGAGGTGGGAGGATCACTGAGGCCAGGAGTTCAAGACCAAGTTAGCCAACATGGTGAGACACTGTCTTCACAAAAAAGTTTAAAAATTAGCTGGGTGTGGTGGCACATGCCTACAGTCCTAGCTACTCAAGAAGCTAAGGCAGGTGAATCACTTGAGCCCAGGAATTCGAGGTTATGATAAGCTATGATCATGCCACTGTACTCCAGTCTGTGTGACAAAGCAAAACCCTGCTTCTAAAAAAAAGGAAAAGAAATGCCAATATACAGAATAATTCAGACTTCCCTTGAAATATTATAAATTAAATTAGCAAATTAAATTTTGTTATTCCTTCTCTCTGGTGATATGATGATCTCATAAAAACCTTATCAAGGTCACTAAGAGTAGAAATATTTTCCTACTTCAAATCTATTTTTGAATATAGAAGTATTATTTATTTTGAATCTAAATTTTGTACTCCTGAGTAGTATGTAGCAATTAAAAGATGAGCATCTTTGTAATATTTATATTTATTTAATTTTGAAAAGATTATCTCCTCAACTTACCTTCAAGATGCATCTAAATTTAGATCCATCTTGTTTTCAATGATTTCATGAGGAAAACCTAGCAGAAAAGAACCCTATAAGTGGAAACTAATATATTCCAGAAAGAAAGGGCTTTCCTTCAATAATGGGAAAATTTGCAGCATAAGGAAGGAGGCTCTTCAGGCAAAACACATCTCAAATTCCTTTTATTCATTTTTTATTCAATATTTTTGCAAACCTGAAGAACTGAAAGTAACGTTAGAGATAATCTCATGTCACTCTCTTATTTTGGAGGTTAGGAAAATCGAAGCCACGATTTAAGGCTGGAGTAAATGGGTGACTGATATTGCCGTTTATTGAAATTGAGAGCTCTAGAGATGATCATTTACTGAAATTGAGAGCTCTGGAAATGACGTGCAGGTGAGAATGGGGACAGAGTGAAGGAAGAGGAGAAATGATGAGTCAAAAGTTTGAACTCATTGAGACTGAGATGCCTGCAGAACATTCGGGAAAATATGTCCAGAAAAGGATGGATATACAGGTCTTGAGCTGAGGAGAATTTAAAATGTATGTGTGTGTGTGTACATAAAATATTGAAATACACACACATGTGTAAAATTGTCACTATGTCAATCGTAAGCTTTGGCCATAGCCATGAATGAGAGATTGATAAAAAGAATGTAAAGGAGACAAACTATCCAAGGTCAGAGCAAAACCCAGGATGAGGTTTCATGGAAGTCAAGAAATGATGCTTTTTTTCCCCAACAATGTCAAATTCTTCTGTGAAGTTTAACAAGAAAGACAGAAAGGTATCTGAATGTAAGGACATAAAAGGTCATTGTTGACAATAACATGAGTTGTTTCAGTGGAGTGATGGATACTGAAGCCAGATAATAAAAGATTAAATAAATGGTGAGTGAGAGAGAAGAAAATGGAGACTAAGTATACACAACTCTTTCAAATTGTTATTTAAGAGACAGAATTAGACAGCAAAGTGAAATAAATGGAGGATTTTATTAAGATGGGAGTGACTGTTAAAATGCCTTTGGAAAGGATTCAGTAGAGTCGTGAAAACCAGAGAGGTGAAAGTAAAAAAAAGAGGGAAAACAGAATATGCAATGGCTTTTAAGAGAAATTGGCAGAAAAGGATCCTGCAGAAGTCATAGGTTTTAACCCCTTAAGTTCTTAAGGGGAATGGGTCCCTTTTTAATTCAAGGGATGGGGAGAAAAGTCTAGCAAAGACAGGCTACATCAAGAAGAATGTGTAGACTTCTGGGAGTTTCAAGGGTGACACCTCAAGCCTGGGAACAGGGTAAGCAGCCCTGCTTAGGATTTCTTTTCAAAACTTGAAGCATGAAGCAAACACGAAAGAATTTCTTGTACCTTCTATAGGCAACCCAGTTGAAGTCAAGGCTTACACATCTTTTAACATAAGAGTAGATACCACAGAGCCAGTGGTTTATCTGTCTGATGAATCACTTGCACCAGCCCAGAATGAGGTGCAATTCAGAGAATTCTTGCTCTACTAGTAAGCTGCTGTGTATAATCCTATTCTGAGAGAGGCTCACACAAGTGTGGTAAGAGTAAAGGTAAGACTGTGGACTGTGGTTATATTAGTCACGGTTCTCTAGAGGAACAGGACTAATAGGATAGATGGATATATGAAAGGGAGTTTATTAAGGAGTATTGACTCACACAATCGCAAGGTGAAGTCCCACAATAGGCCATCTGCAAGCTGAGGAGTAGGAAGCCAGTTTGAGTCCCAAAACCTCAAAAGTAGGGAAGCTGACAGTCTGTGACTGAAGGCCTGAGAGTCCCTGGCAAACCACTGGCGTAAGCCCAAGAGTCCAAAAGCTGAAGAACTTGGAGTCCAATATTCAAGGGCAGGAAGCATTCAGCATGGGAGAAGGAGGAAGGCTGGAAGACGCAGGCAGTCTAGTCCTTCCACGATCTTCTGCCTGCTTTTATCCTAGCTGCTCTGGCAGCTGATTAGATGGTACCCTCCCAGATTGAGGGTGGGTCTGCATCCAGTCCACTGACTCAAAAGTTAATCTCCTTTGGCAACACCCTCACAGACACACCCAAGAACAATACTTTACATTCGTCAATCCAATCAAGTTGACACTCAATATTAACCATCACAGTGGTTATTTTATGTATGCTTGAACACGTTTTTCACTAAAATGTGTTCATTCCATTTTCTGTAAGCATTAAGTAATCCATTGGAAAGTTTTTGATGCAAGTCACAAACTACCCAATTTGAAGTAGTTCAAACACTAACAAGGCTTATGATATGGAAATGCAGTGGCAAAGCAATATCATCAAGAATGCTTGTGCCTTCTCTATTTCAGTTTTGTCATCCTCAGTATGTCATGTGACGCCTTTCCAGTCCAATCACGGCATCAGCAGCATCAGCCAACAACTGCAGGCACAAAAATACCCAGCGAAGAGAAGGTGAATTTCCTCCTGTATCTCAATTGTTTTTATCAAGGAAGTTTCCAAAAGCTCCCCCAGTTGACTTCTCCTCAGGTCTTATTGGCTACATGTAGTCACATGCCCATCCCTAAATCAATATCTACAAAGAGAGTAAGTCCATCATGACTGCCTTAGCCCAAAAATAATTCACTCTCTGGGGTCAGGAGAGGTTGTCATTTACCCTAAACTCATGGCCAGATGACACCAGGATGAAATCAAGTCTCTGCCCTCAAGGAAAAGGGGATGAGATGGCCTAGAGTAGATAAACAACTGTCACAGCAGAATTAAAGAACACATTTGGCAAGAGGAAGAGCTCTAGTAACAAGTGAGGGACGTTTGTTATTAGAGTATAAACCAGGCTTGTCCTCCCAAGGATGAAAGATAAGGTCACCAAACAGTGTTTGATTTCAGAGATATCTTCAAGAGCCTAGCTAGTGAATTCATTTATTCATTAAACAAAGTTAATGGGGTATTTGTATCTATGTGACATCAATAAAGCTAAAGAAAATTTCCTAAATTTAAATAACATCTTTATTTATGAACAAGACTTCCAAAATCCCATGAGAACCTTTACTTTAAAAAATAAATGTTTACCCTTGAAAACATTCTCAGTATTACAAAAGAATTGTCCTAAATTTTTTAGTGTTATGTTTTTAATTGACAAATATTATGCATATTTATGATGGATAACACAATGTTGTGAACTAGGTATACACTGAGAAATGGCTCAGTTTTTATATAACCATAATCACCTCCTTACCCTATCCATTCTCACACTCCCAACAACTACTAGGCTACCCTCCAATTCTAAAATTTTATCAAAATGTCATATAAGTAGGATCAAACAATATGCAACCTTTAGGTGTTGCCTTTTTTTCTCAGCCTAATTCCCTGGAGATTCATCCAAGTCGTTGAGTGTATTAGTCTTCCATTACTTTTTATTGCTGAGTAGTGTTCCATGGTACGGATGTAACTATTCATTTGTTAAACGCAAGCAAAGCTTTTATACACATTTATCAACATGTTTTTTATATGAACATGTCTCAATATATCTGGAACCAATATCCAAAAGTGCAATTGCCGGGTCCTATGGCAATTGGAGGTTAGTTTTATAAGTAAGAGGCTAACAAACTTCTTCAGAGTGGTTGTCCCATTTTATATTCCCACCAGCTATGTGGGAGTGGTCAAGGTTCTCTGCATCCTTGCCAGCATTTGGTTTCATCACATATTTTAGCCATCAGATATGTATGCACTAGTATCTCATTGTAGTTTCTAGTTGCACTTTCCCAATGGCTAACAATGAATATCTTTTCATGTGCTTTTTTGCCATCTTATGTCTTTTTCATTGAAATGTTTGTTCATGTATTTTGCCCTTTACTAATTATTTTTTTACCTGACTTTTTTCTTCATATATTGGGTTTAGTTGATTTTTTTATGTATTCTAGAAACAAGCCTTTGCTGGATATGTGGTTTGCAAATATTTTCTCCCAGTCTATATGTTACCTTTTCATCCTTTTCACATGGGCTTTCACAGAGCCAGAGTTTTTAATTTTTATGAGATCCATCATAATCGAGTTTTCCTCTATGCATCATGCTTTGGTGTTCAAATCAACCCAAAAGAAAGCCATAGGACAAAGAGACTTGAAGATAGATATTAAGATTAGCCTCCTTAACTCCTTAAGAAACTAACAATAGAACTACGTATAATCCAGCAATCTCACTTCTGGATAGACTTTCAAAGGAATGGAAATCAGTATGTTAAAGAGATAGTTTGCACTCAGACATTCATTGCAATATTATTTACAATAGCCAAGATGTGGAAGTAACCTAAGTTTTCATCAATGGATGGATAGATAAAGAAAACATAGTATATATACACAATGGAATACTAGTCAGCCTTTAAAAAGAAGGAAATTCTGTCATTTGCAAGAACATAGATGCACGTGGAAAACATCATGGGGAGTTAAATAAGCCAGGCATAGAAAGAGTAATATTGTATAACTTCACTTACAGGAGGGATTTTAATAAGTCAGACTATTAGAAACAGAGAGTAGAATGATGGTTGCCAGAGGTTGGGAAAAGGTTATTGGAGAGATGTTGGTCAAAGGGTATAAAGCTTCAGTTAGGCAGAAGGAATAAGGCTTTTAGATCTATTGAGCAGTAGGGTAACTATAGTTAATAACAATGTATTGCATATTTCAAAGCTGCTAAGAGTATATTTCAAATGTCTTACCACACACACACATACAAAAAAATGATGGGTAAGAGAGGTCTTGTGTCTCCTTGGGTCATTTTCTCCTGCCATGTTTCCCAGGAACTTTTCTCTAGCTCTTTTCTGTCATCTCTCTTCTCCCAGTTCCCAATTTCCCAAGCACCAAAGGACAATTCCAAGGTGTCTATTTCTTTACAAGGTGGAGGAATTTAACTCCAACTACTCATCTGAGACTTAGCTCCTGGCCTCCTCTTTCAGTATGCAAAAAGAGTTTATTGTAAGAATTTTTTTGTTTGAAAAAAAAAACCTGTCTACACTTGAGATTAATGCTACTGTTTCCTGAGCATTTCTTTTGTTGCTACATTATTTTTTATTAGACATATAACTCCAACAACCCATCATCTGTGTCACTTTAAACAAACAAAAATCCACAAACCGAAACCTCCCATAGCAGAAAGAGTCTCATTAACCAACGAAGACTGGATTCCCATTGTAAGCACCATAGCTCAGGCCTATGAGCTATGAGCTTATGAGTAGCTAATGAGACTTCACTGGGTTCTGCTCGGGTGACTTTAAGAGACTGACCTAGACAACTTCTAAAGTTCATTCTAACCTTGAGATTCAAAGGGACCACCATAATAGTTAGTGAACTAACATTTTGCTCACTAAAGTAGTCAGACCCAATGTCTATGAAACAAAGCCATTCAAATCCAAGTCCCAACTCCCTAGAAGCCATGGGAGACTTAAGAATTCCTCTAAACAGAGCCAGACACAGTGGCTCATGCCTGTAATCTCAGCACTTTGGGAGACGAAGGCGGGCAGATCATGAGGTCAAGAGATCGAGACCATCCTGGCCAACATGGTGAAATCCCATCTCTACTAAAAATATAAAAATTAGCCAGGCATGTTGGGGGATGCCTGTAGTCCCAGCTACTCAGGAGGCTGAGGCAGGAGAATCACTTGAACCCAGGAGGTAGAGGTTGCAGTGAGCCGAGATTGCGACACTGCACTCCAGCCTGGCAACAGAGCGAGACTCCATCTCAAAAAAAAGAAACGAATTCCTCTAAACAGCCAATACAGTTCTTCTGCATTTGTATTTGATTTCATCCTCCCCTTTTGGTGGTTTCTATCTTCCCCTGCTGCCCTGGCTCTTGACCACTACCCCTTCTTGGTGACTATGACATCATTGCTCAGGGACATCACTTATTTATCACCATAGCCCTCAGATAGGCTACACTCATGCTGCAGTCAAGACTTTTCATTGAGACAGGAAGAGTTCTCTCAACATGTTTATAGATCTTAAGAGTTTCCCAAAAACATTTTCCTTTCTCTCTCTGGTTTCTAAATAACTTCTACTAATATGGCTTTATTGTCCTCATTTTTCAGGTTTTTCTCCAAGCCTCTATCTCAAGGAGCATAGAGTACATTCACCCAGGGCCAGGACAGCAGATATAAAAGAGGCAACTCATAAAATCAAATCTAAAAGCACCCTCTTATTATTTGACTTCTTCCTGCAGGTGAATTACCTATCGACTCAAGGTACTCCCTGAAAATTAGAAGACAGTAGTGTATGCTTCTGTTCTACATCAATTTTAGAGGCTTGCAACTTGTTCATCCATTTCTATTGTTCTTATCATTTCTCCCAGCAGGATCATTGAGCAATTGGGCAAATGAGACATGTAGCTACCCATGAAGCCATGCCAGAGTTTCCAAGGCATGTTCCTGTGTTCAGAGGTCCCCAAGATCACCCTCAGGCTTAATAATTTGCTTGAAGGACTCACAGAACTACAGAAAAAGTCTAATACTCACAGTTATGGTTATACTATAGTGAAAGAAATCACATTAAAATCAGCAATGGTAAAAGGTGCATGGAGCAAACTTTAAGAGAAACCAGATACAAGTTTCCAGTGGTCCCCACACAGTGAATTTCTGTGAACAGCTTAATTCTCCCAACAACAATGTGGAACAATATGCACAGAGTATTACCAACCAGGGAAGCTCACCTAAGTCTTTATGCCAGAGTTTTTATTGGGAGTCATTTATATGGGCATAGCTGTCCACCCACAAGGCTGATCTTCAGTCTCCAGTCCCACTAGTGGTCACATTGATACTGCCTGGCCCAAGGTCAGGCATAATGGAATTGTTTGCATAGATTTTCAGGCATAGCCCAAGGCCACCACATAAACAGACACCGTTATAAGGGAGGATAAAGGCTTAGAGGTTACCTCCAGAGCAAGGGTCAACCTTTTTTTGGATTGTGCAGGGTCTGGACAATCTGCTGAACTGATCCTTTACTATACAGTTTCATTGGGACCACCTAGAATTCTTAATACAAAAACTACCTTGTTCAAGATACAAAAAATGCTTAATCATTAACATAAGCATGTATCACATTCTAGCCATTCTCCCCTTTGACTTTTCAAAATTGAATAGTCTTAATCTTTGCAGCATGTTCCCAAGTGACAGTGACTTTATTCCTTTGGCTATTTACTTTCTTTATTTTGATTACTTTAGTTGACACGTAGAGAACAGAACTGCACCCAGAAGTCAAGGTGCACCTAATACTATAATATACACATCATGTTAGGAAAATCTATTGTGCCCAAAATATTTCTGTTTGATTCTCAACATTTATAGGCACTCTAGGCCAAAGGAATGGACCTGTATCTTCATGGAAAATCAAGGCCTAGATTCCTCTCCTAGCTAAATGCAATAAATCCAGTACATTCAGTATTTACATATAGTTCAAAAAAGTTATCTATAAACACATTACCTTGTGCCTTCACTAACCCACAAATTTTACCTATTCAATTATACCTATTCAAAAGGAAAATATAAATAGTTAAATAAAATTAAAACTTCTTCATGTCATTAAAGGAGACATGAATAATCAAAAAAAACCTTAAGTAATAATTATAACATATGTAATAGGGAAAAGTTTTAATAGCCTTCATATATAAAGAACCCATGAAAAGAAAACTGTTGACTATTTAAATGTTTAAGTGACCATGGGGATAAACAGAGAGTGATTGCTAATGGGTATGGGGTTTCTTTTTTGGGTGATAAAAAATATTCTAAAAATGATAGTGTACTGATTGTTGCACAACTCTGTGAATATACTAAAAGCTACTGAATTGTACACTTTAATTAGTGATTTGTATGATACTTGAACTATCTAAATAATTATATCTCAATAAAACTACTATTTTTTTTAAATGGTCAGTCTCTCTATCAATTAAATTAACAGCCAATACGTAAAATGTTATTTCTTTGCAAGTACTGGTAACAATGTAAAATAATGATCTCTTTCATACAGACAGCCCTGATACAGATTGAATATCCCTTATCCAAAATGCTTGGAACCAGAAGTATTTTGGATTTGGGATTTTTTCAGATTTTGAAATATTTGCATGTATATAATAAGCGAACTCGGGGATGGGACTCAAATCTAAACACCTTATATACATAGCCTGAAATAATTTTTTTTCTGAGACACAATGCCACTCTGTTGCCCAGGCTAGAGTGCAATGGTGCAATCTTAGCTCACTGCAACCTCCGCCTCCCAGGTTCAAGCAATTCACCTGCCTCAGCCTCCTGAGTACCTGGGATTACAGGCACCCACCACCACACCTAGCTAATTTTTGTATCTTTAATAGAGATGGAGTTTTACCATGTTGGTCAGAGTGGTCTCGAATTCCTGACCTCAAGTGATCAGGAATCACCTCAGCCTCCCAAAGTGCTGGGATTACAGGCAAGAGCCACTGTGCCCACCTTAAAGAATATTTTTAATAATTTTACGCATAAAACAAAGTTTTGACTGCGACCCGTCACATATGGTCAGGTGTGAAATTATCCACTTGTGGCATCATCTTATTACTCAAAAATTTCAAACTTTATGATTTCAAATTTTTTAATTAGGGATGCTTAACCTGTAATATAAATTGGTACTTTTCAGGAAGACAATATAGCAATAAGTAACAAACTTCAAAATTAGGCATGTTCTTTAACACAGCAATTTTACTGCTCGCATTTACCCCAGGATAAATTACAAATATGTTCCCATTTCTTTACTTTTACTTATATCCACAACATTTGCCATGTAACATTATGTATATTCTCACTTTGATTCTTGCTTCAGTCTTGTAACTCTTTCTTGAAGCAATGAGATATTACCAAATGTTACACAAAAAGAGGATTAAAAAGGTGCATATTTCTGTTTATATTCTTACACCTCAGTCATCACTATATGAATATGCCCAGGTTAGCCTGCTGGAGAATACAGGAAAATAGAGGAAGTCAAATCATCCTCATAGCCCCAGCCAACAGCTAGTCACTCCCTATACATAAACAAGCCCAAATGAGACCAGAAGAACCACCCCCGTGAGCCCAGCCTAAATTGCTGACTCAAAATTTGTGACCTTCTCCTGTATACACCATATTCCTTACCATTATCATATTTTAGTCCTTCTAAAAGGACAGCCCATTAAAAATTTCATCAGTCAACTCATACTCATGCCTTATTTGATCTGAGAAAACTTTAAAGCTGAATTTTAAGATACTGTTTATACTCCTTGTTCTCACTTTCCTTGTGGTCTTACATACTTGTTGTACCCATCTACCTTTAGACAACAAATTCATTATGGACAAGAACTTTGCATTATCTTTGATTCCTGGTACATAACCCAGTGAATAGATGCTTGTTAAATGTCTGTCATATGAATAACTGAATGGGAATAAGATCAGGACCAAGAGCTCTAAGCTCCAGTTCTGGCTTCAACACGTAGGCAAATCACACCTCCATGTTTCAGTCTTCTCAATCTGTGAAATGGTAGAATATCATCGTATCTCTCAGCCTCACAGATGTTGCAAAAACAAAATGATCTAATTTTTAAGTGCTTTGTAAAGTCTAAAATATTTTTCATCCATAGGTCAGATTAGTTATCGCCATTAAAATTTAGTCTAATACCCCATTAAGGAATTGTAATTCTTGGGTTGAGTTATGGTGGCTCATGCCTGTAATCCCAGCACTTTGGGAGGCTGAGCCAGGCATATTACCTGAGGTCAGGAGTTTGAGACCAGCCTGGCCAACATGGTGAAACCCCATCTCTTCTAAAAATACAAAAATTAGCTGGGTGTGGTGGCACACACCTGTACTCCCAGCTACTTGGGAGGCTGAAGCATGAGAATCGCTTGAACCCAGGAGACAGAGGTTGTAGTGAGCCAAGATTGTGCCACTGCACTTCAGCCTGGATGACAGAGTGAGACTCTGTCTTTAAAAAAAAAAGTAATTGTAATTCTTTAGAAATAATGATGTTCTCTGTTGCCAGATACATTAATGTAAGAAAGACTGATGATAATATTAAAATCAATTTTCAAAACTTTTCTGTATAGATAATAGTAATAACAGTCCTTTTCTAAAAAAAAATGAAAGTCTTATAATACTTTCAGCTGTTGATAGAAGCTTGGATAAAACAAAGAAAAAAACATAATATTAAAATACATTGGGTATTTCTACGGATTTCTCTTGATGCTGTATCTATCCCATTTAGAATGGGAAGCAATATCAAATTAGAAAAATAATTCTTTCCCAAATAGAATTTGAAAAAGCTGATGACCTAATCTTTTAAAAGTTATCATCATGAAAAGGTTAAGAAGTGAATCTCCCAAAACAGCTAGCACGAACACAGACTTACAGAAGCGAAGAAGAGAATAACTGCTGTTAGAACCATTATTTACAGTCTTGCTAGAAGAAGTCAAGATTTCTTTCTGTCTGCAATTTGAGGCTGTTCCTAGTGAAGGAACCGTAGTGACGTTCATGACTCCATATGAGAGCACGGTCAATCTTAAGAGGATTTCTGGAAGCCAAAATCATGACTCGAAACCCTTTAAGAAGGTTAATCAACTATAGGTGGAAATGGGGGAAGGGGTGGCTCTTTATATCTTTTCTTAAGAAAAGAAAAAACTCAAATAAAATCTATGAGAAAGGAAAACAAAGCCTTTCCTGGAAAATGAACTGTAAAACTGGCCATTTTTGGTAATGGGATGTATTGGCCAAACTTATAAGGAGAAAGAACATTCAATCAAAAATAAATGGATTTGCCGGGTGCAGTGGCTCACGCCTGTAATCCCAGCACTTTGGGAGGCCGAGGTGGGTGGATCACGAGGTCAGGAGATCAAGACCATCCTGGTCAACATGGTGAAACCCCGTCTCTACTAAAAATACAAAAAATTAGTTGGGCATGGTGGCGCGTGCCTGTAATCCCAGCCACTCAGAAGGCTGAGGCAGGAGAATTGCCTGAACCCAGGAGGCGGAGGTTGCAGTGAGCCGAGATCGTGCCATTGCATTCCAGCCTAGGTAAAAAGAGTGAAACTCCGTCTCATAAATAAATAAATAAATAAATAAATAAATAAATAAATAAATGGATTTGATCTGGAATTTTCCTAGGGGGCCTAGAATTTAAATTTGTTCTGCTTGAAGGGAACCAAGTTAGGCTGGGCTTGGTGGCTCATGCCTGTAATCCCAGCACTTTGGGAGGCTGAGGCAGGAGGATCACTTAAGCCTGGGAGTTTGAGACCAGCTTGGGCAACGTAGGGAGACTCCAGTTCTACAAAATAAAAATAAATAAATTAGCTGAGGATGGTGGCACACATGTGTGTTCCCAGCTACTTAGGATGCTGAGGTGGAAAGATTGCTTGAGCCCAGGAGGTCAAGGTTGCAGTGAATCATGATCACAACACTGCACTCCAGCCTGGGCGACAGAGTGAGACTCTGTCCCCAAATCCCTGCAAAAAAAGCGGGGGGGGGGAGGGTGGGAACCAAGTTAACGACCAAATGAATTTGCAGTGTTGTTTTCTCTAAAAGTAAACTAATACAAATTTCAAAATGTATCATGTTTAAAAATTGAGGAGCACATACATAATTAAATGATAGAAGAGACAGGAAAAACTCAAAGAAGTCTTCCATTGTCTTTGGGATTGCAGAGATCTAAATAACATAATTAAGACCCACAAATAAAATAACTCAGAATCACTCAAGACCAAGATCATTACAAGGAGTATATGACAATGGAAGGAGGAAGAAATGGGGTAAAATCACAGGGTGTGTGTTACAGGCTGGACATTATATCATCAGTGCAATAATGATCACTTACCAGTGGAAGAAAAAGAAATAATTTGAAAAACAAGAAAATGTATTCTAAGAACTATCTAACCAAAAAGGAATCCTGCTCCAGTTTTCAGGAAGACACATCATTGTCTGAAGTGGAAAAGGAAAGATAACTTACTTTAATTGGACAGCTACATGGGCTAGACACAGAGCTCAGCATCTGCATATGTTCTCTAGCAACAACCTGGTGGTAGGTATTACCCATTCCATTTTACAAAAATGGGTAACAATTTAATGAGTCTTTCTTGTGTGCCAGCAACTACACTAAAGTCTTAGCACAAATTATCTCATTTAATTGTTTCCTCCAAATTATCCCATTTAATATTGCTGGTAGTCAAAAAGAAAAAAGAACATTATCTCATTTAAGCCTCACAATTCTACTGAGTGAGTGCCAATGTTATCCCATTTTACAGAAGCTCAGAATGTTTAGGTCATTTGTTTATGATTATACAGACATTCACAGTGCAACTGGGATTTCAAGAACCCTGGGCTTCTTCATAGCACATAGCTTATCTTCCCACTATACTAAACGAAAATTTCAAATGAGAATGAACTATAGAAAGCAGATAGAGACTGACCCAGGCAAGGTTTCTCATCCCATAAAGGAGAGGCACTAAAGGGAAGTCACTAAAAAAGGATCCTAATAACTTTTCTGGTAATACATTAATCGGATGGCCAGTTAATATATGATGTAATGCCCAATCCCTTTCACTAGCATGCATCAAACTGCCCAGCCCTGAGCCATCCCAAGGCAGCATGATTTAGGCCTCATACACTACTTCCTTTCTCTGCTTGGATGTGGGCAGAAATCATTGAATGAGCACATTCAAATAAAGAAGCAAAATGTCAATCTGTCTTGAGAATCATCAAGATGTTCACTGATGATTTGTATAAAGTAAGGAATATTCATAGAACAGAGATCTGAGTCCCCATAATTAATTCCATAGCCATAGTGCACCCATCAAGTGTAGGTTGTATACATCCTCATGGAGGTTACTCAGCAGGGAGGTAGACATTTAATAAATAATTATAATAATAATAAATGCCACACATGAAAAGTGTTATGGAGCATGGAGGCTTAATGTAAATTGGGGCCAGGGCCAGGGGCATTCATAAAGGCTTCCCTGAGGAAATTATGTTTAAGATATAACCTGAAGGGTGAGAGGGTGAGCAGAGGTTAAAGTTCGCGTGTGTGTGTGTGTGTGTGTGTGTGTGTGTGTGTGTGTAATCAGTGGTAGGGCTAGACAGAGAATATCCTTGAAAAAGGAAACAGCATTTCAGTATATACACAGGAAATAAAGAGCACAGGACATACAAGAATTTTTTTAAAATTCAGGTAAGTGGAACGAAATGGACAATGGGGAAGAGGCCAGGAGAGGCTGGAAAAATAGGCAGAGTCATTTTGACTTCATTTCTCAGCCTCTTGAGTTTATTTAACAAGTCTGCTCAGGAGAGATCAATCTGCTGTCAGTGTTCTGCCAAAATCCATTTTAAGAGCCTGCATGACAGAAGGCCAGGTCAAACCTTGAGATCTCCCAAGACAATGATGCCACCATCTTGGTCTTATGGAAAACAACCCACCAGTCCTTTATATCCAGGCGATATTATAGTTCTGCCATATGGCTAGAAAAGCATGGTCTGACTTTCAAAATCAGCATATAAACAAAAGGATTCTTCACGCTAATTTCTGAAAGATCGATTTTTTTATTCATTTTGGTAGGAATCTAAATATCTACTTGTTGCTGGGATTTTACACATTTGCCACATATCCACCTCTTTAACCAAAATTTGTACTGTAATTGATCAACAGTTCCTTTCTTCCAAAACCCAATCAATAGGATTCTTGCAGAGATTTAGAGCATGCCTAGGTTGCAATTTCTGTATCTCTTGTATCAACACATTAAAGAACAGTAATTGATAATGTAATTTAACTTAGCAATTCTGCATATGTTTATGTTAAGCTCACATAAGAATTTTACAGAATATCACTTAATGAGATCTGGACCAAAAGTCCTCTTTTACAAGAAAAGTTTATAAAAACCTTAAACTCAAGCTTATTCTTGGTGCCCTGCCAAAATGTCTGAAACAAGTCTGAAAAATAAGTTGCCATGTCTAACGATTACAATTTCCATTTCCACAGACAATTCCAGAAGCAGATGTGCCTGCTTCTGTGTTTAAAATTTTTCTACATTTTATCAAATATCCTGTGTTAATTACTGAAAAAGTGAATTTAAGATTGCTATCTAATATCCAGATCTTGGATGTGTATAGAAAAAGCACCCAATTAGTTTTCTAATTGGATTTTACAATTTATAGTTTTGTATCACTGGATGCATCCAAATAAATGAAGACAGTCAGAAAGATAAGGTCAAGGCAGAGCAGGAGACTGAGAACCACTGGTGAGAGGGGCTTGTAAAAATGAGACCCAGTCCACGTACAGAGGGAATATTCCTTGGGGCACGTTCTTGCATTTTACAAGACCCAGGTTAGGCTAAAAATGGCCAATTTTCACCAGAGTTTGATAAGGGGAAAATAAAATATAAAACCATAACCCATGTGTACTAAACATAAAACTATTAAAAAGCAAATCCTTAGCTCCAGATAAATTTTAATGATAATCATCATTTCTTAACTCTAGAAGATTGAGTAGTAGGAGATCAGAAAAGCTTTTGAAAGTGACTGCTAGGGTTCCCCAGTAAAAGGCAAATATCCATCAAGCAATTTCAGCATCATGGTGGATGGAAGGCAGGACTAGATTGCAGCTCTGGACAGAGCACTATGCAAAGGCTTGCATTGTGAATTTTAGCTCCAGATGGACTGCAAGAACAAACCAGCAATCCTAAAAAGACCCACAAACCCTCTGAAGGAAGCGGACTGCTCCTGAAGGACCCAGGAGACACCCCAAATACTGTGAGTGCCCAACTGTGGAAGTGTGAAAGGGATACCCTCCTCTTCTGAATACACACCCCACTAGGGAAGCTGGAGGTCTGCTGGTAGAAGAAGTTTCTGACTTTAGCTGGAGGTGAGTCAAGTTGGAGAGCAAAGCTGAGTGAAATACAGGGTAGAAGAAGCAGCAGGAAGGCTCTGGGAGCTCATGGGTCCCCAAGTAGCCCATTCCTCCCTGACAACACAATGACCCATCAGGAGGGTGGCCAGAGGAGCAGGGGGTAAAACTCTACAGGGAGAAGGAATTCTGTAGCTAAACTTTGTAACAATTTGAATAGGGTAAGAAGCCTCCTGGCCAGAACTTGGAGGAGGGTATGAATCTGGTGTGCAGACTTTACAGGCTAGGGGAAAAACTAAAGCCTTTTTCTTTCACAGCTAGGAGGTGGAAAGCTTTAGGCAAGTATTCAAGCCCATCTCGCCCTTCACCTGGAAACAGACTCAGAGCTGTTGGGGGAAGCACAGTTGGGAGTGAGACCAGTCCTTCAGATTACATGGGAGCTGGATGAGGCCTGTGACTGCCGGCTTTCCCCAACTTTCCTGACAACCTGCACGACTCAGCAGAGGCAGCATAATCCTCCTAGGTACACAGCTCCAGTGACCTGGGAATCTAACCCTCATACCCCACAGCAGTTGTAAGACCTGCCCAAGGAGAGTCTGAGCGCAGGCACACCTAGCCCTGCCCCGACCTGAAGGTCCTTTCCTATCCACCCTGGTAGCAGAAGACAAAGGACATATAAACTTGGGAGTTCTAGGACCCCGCCAACTGCCAGTCGCTCTCCACACAACTACAGCCGCTGTTTTCTGGAAAGTGCCACTTCCTTGCAGGAGGCCAACCAGCACTAAAACAGAGCATTAAACCACCAAAGCTAAGAACTCTTATGGAGTCCACTGCATGCTTTGCCATCTCCACCAGAACAGGCGTTGGTACTCATGGCTGAGAGACCCATAAACAACCCTTACTATCTGTGCAAACAACCCTTACTATCAGCTGGGAGCCAGGTAGACTCTCTGGGTGGCTAGACTCAGAAGACAGACAACAATCATTGCAGTTTGGCTTACAGGAAGTTACATCTACAGGAAAAGGGGGAGGCTACTACAGCAAGGGAACACCCCACAGGACAAAAAACAAACAAACAAAATTTTAAAAAACAGCCTTCAGCCCTGGACCTTTCCTCTGACAGAGGCTACCCAAATAAGAAGCAACCAGAAAACCAACCCTGGTAATATGACAAAACAAGGCTCTTTAACACCCCTGAAAAATCACACTCCTTCAGAAGCAATTAATTAAAACAGGAGAAATCCCTGATTTATATGAAAAAGAATTCAAGAGGTTAGTTATTAAGCAAATCAGGGAATTACCAGAGAAACACAAAGCCCAATGAAAGGAAATCCAAAAAATAATACAAGAAATGAAGGGAGAAATATTCAAGGAAATACATAGCTTTAAAAGAATCAAAAATTCAGGAAACTTCACACACATTTTTAGAAATGCAAAAGGTTTTGGGAAGTCTCAGCAATAGAATTGAACAAGTAGAAGAAAGAAATTCAGAGCTCAATGACAAGCTCTTCAAATTAACCCAATCCAACAAAGAAAAAAGAATAAGAAAATATAAACAAAGTCTCCAAAAAGTATGGAAAACATATTTGTGGGAATAATCGAGGAAAACTTCCCTGGCCTTGCTAGAGACCTAGGAATGCAAATACAAAAGAACAAAGAGCACCTGGGAAATTCATAGCAAAAAGATCTTCACTTAGGCACACTCTCATCAGGTTATCCAAAGTTAAGACGAACGAAAGAATCTTAAGAGCTGTGAGACAGAAGCACCAGACAACCTATAAAGGAAAACCTATCGAATTAACAGCAGATTTCTCAGCAGAAACCCTACAGGCTAGAAGGGATTGGGGCCCTATCTTTAGCCTCCTCAAACAAAACAATTATTAGCCAAGAATTTTGTATCTAGCGAAACTAGGCATCATACATGAAGGAAAAATACAGTCATTTCAGACAAACAAATACTGAGAATTCACTACTACCAAGCCACCACCACAAGAACTACTAAAAGGAGCTTCAAATCTTGAAACAAATCCCAGAAACCATCAAAACAGAACCTCTTTAAAGCATAAATCACAAAGAACCTATAAAGCAAAAATATAAGTTAAAAAGCAAAAAAAAAAAAAAAAACAAACTAAAGCTCACAGGCAACAAAGAGCAGGATGAATGCAATGGTACCTCAAATTTTAATACTAACATTGAATGTAAATGGCCTAAATGCTCCAGTTAAAAGATATAGAATCACTGAATCAATAAGGACTCACCAATCATCTCCTGCCTTTGGCAGAGTCACCTAACAGACAAGGACTTACCTACACTTAAAGTAAAAGGGTGGAAAAAGGTATTTCATGCAAATGGACACCAAAAGTGAGCAGGGGTAGCTATTCTTATATCAGATAAAACAAACTTTAAAGCAACAGCAATTAAAAGAGACAAAGAGTGATATTATATAATGGTAAAAGGCCATGTCCAACAGGAAAATATCACAATCTTAAACATATATGCACCTAACACTGAAGATCCCAAATTTATAAAACAATTACTAATAGACCTAAGAAATAACAGCAACATAATACTAGTGGAGGGTTTCAATACTCCACTGACAGCACTAGACAGGTCATCAAGGCAGAAAGTCAACGAATAAACAGTGGACTTTAACTATACCTTGGAACAAATGACATGTACAAAAGATATATACAGAACATTTCATTCAACAACCACAGAATACACATTCTATTCAACAGAACATGGAATTTTCTCCAAGACAGATCATGTGATAAGCCACAAAATGATTCTTAATAAATTTAAGAAAATTGAAATTATATCAAGCACTCTCTCAGACCACAGAAAAATAAAATGAGACATCAACTCCAAAAGGAACCTTCAAAACTATGCAAATACATGGAAATTAAATAACCTGCTCCTGAATAAGCACTGCATCAAAAACAAAATTAAGATGGAAATTAAAGAATTCTTCAAACTGAATGACAATAATGACACAACCTATCAACATTTCCAGGATACTGCAAAGACAGTGCTAAGAGGAAAGTTCAGAGTCCTAAATCAGAAAAGCCTACATCAGAAAGTCTGAACGAGCACAAACAGAAAATCTAAGGTCACACCTCAAGGAACTAGAGAAACAAGAACAAAGCAAACCCAGCAGAAGAAAGGAAACAACCAAGAGCAGAGCAGAACTAAATGAAAGTGAAACAAAAATTACAAAGGATAAATGAAAAGCCTGGTTCTTTGAAAAGGTAAGTAAAATTGATAGACCGTTAGCAGGATTAACCAAGAAAAGAGAAAGAATGTCTAAATAACCTCACTAAGAAATGAAATGGGAGATAGTAAAACTGACACTGAAATACAGAAGATTTTTCAAGGCTACTCTGAACACCTTTATATACATAAACTAGAAAACCTAAAAGAGATGAATATATTCCTGGAAAAATACAACCTTCCTAGCTTAAATCAGGAAGAACTGGATATCTAAGCAGATAAGCAGCAAGACTGAAATCATAATGTTTTGACACTATTCCACAAGACAGAGAAAGAAGGAACCCTCCCTAATTCATTCTATAAAGCCAGCATCACCCTAATACCAATACCAGGCAACAACATAGCCAAAAAAGAAAGCTACAGACTATTATCCTTGATGAATATAGATACTAAAATTCTTAACAGAGTACTAGCTAACCAAATCCAACAACATATCAAAAAGATAATCCACCATGATCAAGTGGGTTTCATACCAGTGATGCAGGGATGCTTTAACATACACAAGTCAATAAATGTGATATACCACATAAGCATAATTGAAAACAAATATCACGATTATCTCAATAAATGCAGAAAAAGCATTTGACAAAACCCAGCATCGCTTTACGATTAAAACTCTCAACAAAATTGGCATACAAAGGACAAACCTTAAAGTAATAAAAGCCATCTATGACAAACCACAGTCAACATAATACTGAATTGGGAAAAGTCGAAAGCATTCCCTTAGAGAACAGGGACAAGACAAGGATGCCCACTCTCACTACTTCTCTTCAACATAGTACTGGAAGTCCTACCCAGAGCAATCAGACAAGAGAAAGAAATAAAGGGAATCCAAATTGGTAAAGAGGAAGTCAAACTCATTGTTTGCTGACGATATGACTGTTTACCTCGAAAACCCTAAGGACCCCTCCAGAAAGCTCCTAGAACTGATAAAGGAATTCAGCAAAGGTTTTGATTACAAGATTAATGTACACAAATCAGTAGCTCTTCTACACACCAACAGCAATGAACTACATTATAAAACATCTCTGAAATCTTTTTGAATGTCAGTTTTCAAAACAAAAACTTGGAAATGTGATTCCATTTTGATTACAAACACCTGCAATAAACTACGAATATTTTTCCAACCCATTCTCCTGGTTCCATTACACATCAAAGTGCTATTTGGTTAGGCGGGGAGGAGGGTGATTAATTGTTGTTAATGGTTTTTATTATTCAGAAAAAATTTAAATCAGTGAAACTTGCATTTGTCAAGCATCAAGTGTCTTGCAGACTGCCACAGAGAGTACCAAAGTTCAGGTGTTTTGCTGATCCTTTGTTTTGGACATTGTGTGACTGTTCTAAGTACAACAGTTTCCATTTGGCATTAACCATGAAAGACAGAGTACAAGATTACCCCAGGGCTGGTGTGAGAAAAACACAACAGGAGTATCTGGTAGAATAATTCTGGGCACAGAGTGAGGGATCCAACCATAGTCATTGAATGAATAAATACTTCTGTAGCTTCCCTCTAGCTTTAGGATAAAATACTAATGAAGGAAAAATGAATTCTGGGTTCATTGAGAACCTTTTGGAAATAGTTTAAATGATATTGTATATGTGTGTATTCTAAATGCATTTTTTGTATTTTCTAAAGAATATTTTGCAAATAAGGTCAAAGAAATGCCCCTGACTGATAGTGTCCCATTTGTGAGCCAGTGGTTGGACAGAAAATGATGGATTAGGGAGAGCATGTAGACCAATAGTTCCCAACCTTGGTTGCATGTTAATATTACCTCAGTTGCTTTTTCAGCATTCCAATTCCCAGGTAACATCACACACTCGTGAAACCAAAATCTGTGTGGGTAGAACACAGGCATCAATATTTTAAAAAGTGATTTCGTTATGCAATCAAGCTTGAGAATAACAGATATAGACTCTAATTCTCCTCTTGTCCCATGGAATAGTGTGCAGAAAGCTACATTTGAGAAAAGGAATGGATGAAAGCTCCCCCTGTATTTCTGAAATGGTGTGGCATTTTTCCTCCTGGGCTAAGAACCTTTCACCTTTTTCTACGCTGTGTTCCCGAGAAGGAGGTGAATAAGGCAGAAACGAAAAATAAACGTAATTCAAAAAAGGGCGGGGAGAGCTGGGGAGAGCTGGGGACAGTGGGGCTAAGGGAAGCTGAGTGTTCTGTTTCCCTTTCCAATGAGATTCCCCTTATTGTGCTCTATTTGACATAATTATACAAAAGTTAATGTTTAATAGAAACATAAAAATAATTTTAAGAAATCTCTAATAACATTTAGTGTCAGGGAAGGTCAAAGTTGAGACCCACTACTCTGGTGTCTTATGTTTCTGAATTTATTTGTGCCTGGGTTGACCATGAGAGTCACTGGCAACTTTAAGCAGCAGTAGGAGGACTGGCCAATCCACTGTGCTTAAATTACCAGAGTGACTCCATCTTTATATATATATATGTATATATTTTGCACTTTAGGTTCTGGGGTACATATGAAGAACATGCAGGATCTTTGCACAGGTATATACATGGCAATGTGGTTTGCTGCCTCCATCCCCATCACCTATATCTGGCATCACTCCCCATGTTATCCCTCTCCAACTCCCTACCCCACACTGTCCCTCCCCTAGTCCCCCCCAACAGACCTCAGCGTGTGATGCTCCCCTCCCTGTGTCCATGTGTCCTCATTGTTCAACACCCACCTATGAGTGAGAACATGCAGTGCTTGATTTTCTGTTCTTATGTCAGTTTGCTGAGAGTGATGGTTTCCAGGTTCATCCTGACTCCGTCTTGAATAGGGATTGGAAAAAACGAGGATGAGACCTGCTGGGCTGTGTTCTCAGGTTAGGCATACTTAGTCACAGGAAAAGACAGGAGGTTGGCAGGACTGGTATCACAAGATACAGGTCATAAAGACCTTGCTGATAAAACAGAATGCAGAGGGAAAAAAAGAAAAGCCCACCAAAACCAAGATGGCAATGAAAGTGATCTTTGGACATCCCCACTCCTCATTATATGCTAATTATAATGCATTAGCATGCTAAAAGTCACTCCTCCCAATGCCAGGACAGTTTACAAATGCCATGGCAACATCTGGAAATTGTCCTATATGGTCTGAAAGGGGAGAAATATTCAGTCCTAGGAAATGCCTGCCCCTTTCCTGGAAAACTCATGAATAATTCACCTCTTGTTTAGCATATGATCAAAAAATAACCATCAAAATGTCAACCAGCAGCCCTTAGGGCTGTTCTGCCTACGGAGTAGGCAATCTTTTGTTTCTTTACTTCCCTAATAAACTCGCTTTCACTTTACTCTGTGGATTTGTTCTAAATTCTTTCTTGTTAGAGATCAGAGATCCCTCTCTTGGCATCTGGATCAAAACCCCTTTCTGATAACAAAATATTTTAAGCCCTCACAATGGGAAGGATGAGACTTACAAGAAAAAGCTCAGGGATTCCAAAGACTACTCAGTGGAAGGTCCTCTGTGCCCTGCTCTCGTGATTCTAAGAAACAGCATCCTATGAGCTATCTCAAGTGATGAAGTCTTTCTAGGTGAATACTTGGTACAATAAGAGAAATGTGACTTCCACAGGAATCCCCAAATTTTGAAATGGTTTAACTCAGCAATAGCTATGTATTGAACCTCTGCCCCTAGGGTGACATGGCAATGCTTCCTGCCTTGGTTTCTACCTGCTTAGCAACTGCTGAGCTTATCAACACTGTGTCTTTTCTACCTCACTATATCTGTTTTCTTCAGAGTACAGCTTCCTATGCCTTCCTAGGGTCCTCATTGTTTTCATCTCCATCTGGATCTTTTCAGCATTTGCTCCCAATGCTCAGGTAAATCAGAATCTCTCATGGGGCACCTGGGCATCAGTATCTTCTAAAGATCCCCAGAGGATTCAATGTGCAACCAAGCAGAGAACACCTGCACCAAAAAATAGTGGGTACAGGTAAGGCAACTTGGATTTATAATTATTGCCTGAGCCCAAAAGGAAGAAAACTGGAGAAGGTAATTCATGATGATCTCCATAATGCCTGGGAATTCTGATCTCCTTGCATTTTGTTTTAATGCAATGTCTTGTTTCTCTTTCTATAGAGCACATATTTATTCATGTGGATTTTAGTATTTTAACTGTGTTGTACTTAAAGGAAAGCAAACATGCCTTCTGAAGTGTTGATGGTCTTTGAGCCACTAGTCACAAGATTGGTGCTCTCTAATGAGGCAAGACTCCCATCTAGTGGTAACTACCCCTGAATTGCAAATACAAGTTTTCTCAACTTTTATTAATAACAAAACTTTTGGGAAAGTGTCTGGTCAATTTCAGTAACTCATTTGCCTAAAACAAAATGTACCTATTTGTCAAAAGAACTTTGCCACTTTCAAACTTTGTGTGTAAATAACCCCAGGATAAGTTACTGCTATTTATTGGAACTTCTTGGAAATACAACTTCTTGATTCTGTCAAAGAAGTGTGTTTTAGTGAATTCAGAGGGTGTGTGACTGATGAAAGCAAGTGGTTGTCATGAAATAGTTCATATACACCCAGAGTGAAATGACTAGTGATAAAGGATTAGAGGATGCTGTGGGTTGAGTGGTGGCTCCTGAAAAAATATGTCCACATCCCAATCCCCAAAACCTGTGAATGTGACCTTACTTGGAAAAGTGGCCTCGGCCTATATAATTATTATGTTATGTGAAGGATCGTGAAACCAGATCATCTGGGATTATCCAGGCGGGCCCTAAATCTAACACAGTGTCTTTATAAAAGGCAGAGAGAAGAAGAGAAGAAACAGGGAGAAGGAGTCAAAGGCGATATGAAGATGACAGCAGAGATTGGAATCAATGCAGCCAGAAGCCAAGAGGATATCTGAAACCACCAGAAGCTGAAAGAGGCAAGAAATCTCCACTAGAGCCCTCCAAGAGAACATGGCCCTCCTGACACCTTCATTTCAGACTTCTGGCCTGTAGAACTTTGAGAAAATAATTTTCTGTCGTTTTAAGTCATCCACTTTGTGGTAATTTGTTATAGCAGAGCTTAGGGAACTAGTATGGTTTTCTCTTCCTTTCTTTTCAGTATACTTCAGGAAACAAAAATAGCATATTTGGAAATAACCTAGGTACCTAAAGTTTTTTTTAAATAATATACACGTAAATGCATTGCTCTACAATACTATAGGATGGCATTCAATCAACAGCATAAATACTTCACTGTCTACCTACAATTTTCAAAGGCATTTCGGATATCAAAATTTTCATTTCAGAAGTTTTTCACTACAAATACCTTAACTAAAAGACTAATCAATTAAAATTCTTCTTTCTAAGATAGAATATGAAGCAACAAGAGTTTTGCCTAAATATGGATGTGTGTAATGAGAATAACTCAAATGTCACGTCCAGCTGGGACAGCATAGTCAATTCAACAGGAATGTTCATGGGTTGTTTATCATGTGAGGTATTTGGAAGGTATGTGAACACTGAAAACAACAATGTCAATACAATTAAATGAAGGCATTCATAAAACTGTTGTTCGGATCAGCAGGTAATCTTGTAACTGCATATTTGAGAATTGTGGGGAAGGAGATGCACAAATAATCAAAGGCAGCAAATTCCCTCAGGAAATGTGGTATCCACATATTGTATGACAGGCTTGCTTTTACTGAATAATGCATGAACATGTCTGTTTTAAATCATTCACTGACTACAGAGTTGACAAGTAACCACTGGAGAACAATGGGATTGGGCACCAGATGCCTCTATTTTATATCTGACTCTGTGAAGGCTGTTTCTTTCCTAAGAAACCAGGAGTTCCATGTAAAATGAGACTCAAGCAAAAAGTGTGGATTCTGTGGTATGCTAATAGGATGGTTCCAGTAAATGTGCTGATAGAATTCTGGAGCCCAAGAGTTTACAAAAGGGTGCCATTAAAGTCCAGACCTAGTGCCGTAGCACTCTGATGTGTCAAAGGGTTAGGTTCTGCCATTTTTCTGAACAAGCATATTCAAATAGAACACTACATAAAAATTTAAAGGGCCTTCTAGGCCAAATGCAAGTTTAAGCAGAGAATAAACAATATCCCTATGAGATGCAAGTGCTGTCTTTGTTGAATTAATTTCATTATTTTTTATTCTCATTGTTTTCAAAATAATTATTAGATACACTGAGAAAGAAGGAAAGAAAGAGAGTTACTCTGATAATGATGGCTCTCATTTATAAATCCATGAAAAGTAATATCCATTTTCTCCCTTAATAGATGAGAAATCTAAAACTCAGAACGGGTGAGGAACTTGCCTCAATATGACAGAGCCAGTAACTAAGGTCCTTCTCTCCCAGAGCCTGTGCTACTTTCTGGTTGATGCCAAAACACTGCCTAATAAGGACATCAAAAGAAAATCTTTCTAATCAACTGACCACTGGTCAAGTGCCTCCCTTCTCCAGTTCCAACAGACTCTGCTGGAGTCACAAAGGACAAGGAACCTTGTCTCTTCATCTCTTTATCTGCAATACCTACCATGGTGATCATTCAATATGTGTTTACTGGGTGAACAGATAAAAGGTACAGGAAAGAAGGAAAGAGCTCAGGAAAAACGACATAGAACATTTCAGAAGTATTTGCCATTGACATGTGGAAATGTCAATCATAGATAAATGTCCCAATCATGATGATTCATAAAATATATTAAAAGGAGCCCAGTGTCCAGGAAATGCAAACTATCTGCAGTGTGAATTTGGAGCATAGGTTTGACAACTTCGAGGCTGATCAAAAAGGAAATTTGGTTTAGGATTTTGTAATTATCAGGTATATGACCAGAATTAATTATCCTAAAGTGATATTGAAGGCCTTGGACTGAGTCTGATGATAATATTAGAAATCTGAGTGAGGAAATGATTAGCAGTTTGACCGTTTAAAGGTTTGTTCATTGTTCCTTTTCTTTTAAAACTGAGTCTTACTCTGTCACCCAAGCAAGAATGCAGTGGTGCAATCACAGTTCACTGTAGCCTCTACCTCTTGGGCTCAAGTGATCCTCCCACCCCAGCCTCCCAAGTAGCTGGGACAACAGGTGCATGCCACTATACTCAGCTAATTTTTATTTATTCATTTTGTAGAGATGGTAATCTCCCTATGTTTCCCAGACTGGTCTCAAACTCCTGGGCTCAAGTGATCCCACCCATGTTAGCCTCCCAAAGTGCTGGGATTACAGGTATGAACCACTGCAACTGGCCTATTGGTTGTTTCTTTAGATGTAACAATTAATATTAAAGGCCCTTCAATATAAACTTCAGACTGTAATTTAAGTTTTTTCTAGGGTCACTATTTTATATTTTTATATTTTTAGTTTATTTTAGGTTTGGTTGGTAGCATACAAGTATTCCCCAGGCTGTTGGTTGGTCCTTCTGACGGTTTCTAGGACTGAAAATGTATCTTTCTCCAAATAGAGATGAGGAGTTGGTAAACTGCCTTGGATGCCAAGATATTCTTGTTTCATGTACATTCGGCAGAAGTCATCCACAGCAATCTGCAGACACTAACTCTTCACCAGGCCCATGGCCAGCCCCACTGTTGGATGCACATTGCACTCCTGTTCTGAAGGAACAAAGGAAGGACAGGAAATGAGTGAAGCCAGTGAGGAAAAGTTTTCAAGGTTAAGTTTCAAAAAGAAAAAGGAAGGCTGGGACCCGTGGCCCATGACTATAATCCTAGCACTTTGGGAGGCTAAGGTGAACGGATTACTTGAGCACAGGAGATGAAGACCAGCCTAGGAAACACGGTGAAACCCTGTCTCTACCAAAAATACAAAACAAATTAGCTGGGCACAGTGATGCACACCTATAGTCCCAGCTGCTCAGGAGGCTGAGGTGGGAGAATCACTTGAACCCGGGGCGGTGGAGGTTGCAGTGCGTGGAAATTGTGCCACTGCATTCCAGCCTTGGTGACAGTGCGAGACTCTGTCTCAAAAAATAAAAATAAAGAAAAAGAGAAACCTAGAGACTGAAGAATCCAATTCTCAATATGAAAAGATGTGAAAAAATAACTTAGGTGAGAGCTATTAGCTTGAAACAGATACAAGATAATAAAACCCTAAATCAAAATAATGAGGAAATCTGGCTTGTGTAAAATAGGAGATGACAGTTGGAAGATTAAAAAGGTCTTGCCTATTGTTGCTAAAAGGTAAAAATAAGGGATTCTGTGACATGCGGGTGCAAAAGGAGCTATTGAGAGGCTTAAAGGAGCATTTGGAGCTGATATAGATAATCAAAGTTTCTATTGATTCCTATCGGCATGGCTGGACTTATCGATGACACCAAACATTCTTCCCTTGTGCTCCATGAGTTTCAATCCTTTAACTTCTAACTGGAACACATACACCCTGCCTCCTTTTAGGCTTAGTTTCTGCCAACAGCCAGTCCTGAGGATCCAGGCAAGTGACCCTGTGTTATCTTTCTGCTCTCCATTCCTGGGGGTGCCTCTCCTTCATTCATCAAGTAGCAGCTACTACTTTCAGTGCTTCTCTGCACATGGAGTATAAACGGGTTCTGAATATGTGAAGCTCAGCTTGGGGTTTGGGGTGAGTGTTTAAAATCACTGCCTCCATGCCTCTTGACACTTTCAGATGAAATTCAAGAACAATCAAAATATAAACAGAGCAGCAATGAACTTTGCAGACCTACTTTTTTTTCC
Source organism: Aotus nancymaae (assembly GCF_030222135.1). Lineage (NCBI taxonomy): Eukaryota > Metazoa > Chordata > Mammalia > Primates > Aotidae > Aotus > Aotus nancymaae. Next base: position 32,184,186 of record NW_026988435.1, read on the forward strand.
CATGGTAACCTTGTGGCCTGGGGCAATTTAACTGATCTCTCTGTGCTGTTTACTCATCTTAAGATGAGCATAGAGGTGCACTCACCCAATAGAGTTTCTGTGGAAAATAAAATGAGATACTGCATGTTCAGCAGTCACTCTGTGCTAGACACTATGCTAAAAACTGAATAAGTGAGCCCAACTGTTTTTATTTTTTAGCTTACATACATGTTTTTAGCATACATACATGTTTTTAGCTTATGTACATGTTTTTATTTATTTATCATTGTTCTATTTATCACTCATAAAGTTTGGAACTCTAGAGCCTAAGTGGAAACTAAATAAGGGATGTCTGGCCACTCATTTTTTCTTTTTGATCCCTGTCCTGTGTTCTTTGGCAGCCTGGACAGGAAAAGAAATGGTAGCACCAGAACTGTCAATAAATAGAGATAAATAGTAGTTGTGGTGGGGATCAGAGCAGAAATTGTGCCACTAGTAGTAGAAGCTGTAGTAATAGCTAATACAGCTAATATTTTGTGATGAGTTTGTGCAAAGGACTGTGCTAAGGACACAAATCTCCATGCATTGCTCATTGCCACTACTCTTACAGCTAGAGATGTGTGCGGACTTGGGGCCGTTATATCTCCTGAAGCAAACAGCATCCCTATCCCTCACCAGTAATTTAAGATTTCTGTGCCTTCCTAAGATCTTTCAGGATGCTCTTTCAACCTGCTGGAATCTTAATTTGAGTGCTGTCCTAAGACAGTAAACTGACACTGAACTGGTGGTTTTCCAACTGCACACTGTGCATACCACAGATACTTCCAAATTCCACAGCACCTCCCTAGGACTGCCAGGGCCAGTGGCATGATCAACAATTTGGGTTCTGTATTAGCCCATTTTTATGCTGCTGATAAAGACATACCCAAGACTGGGCAATTTACAAAAGAAAGAGGTTTAATGGACTCACGGTTCCACATAGCTAGGGAGGCCTCAAAATCATGGTGGAAGGTGAAGGCACGTCTCACATGGTGGCAGACAAGAAAAGAGAGCTTGTGCAGGGAAAATTCCCTTTTTAAAACCATCAGATCTTGTGAGACTTATTCACCATCATGAGAATAGCACAAGAAAGACCCGCCCCTATGATTCAATTACCTCACACCAAGTCCCTCCCACAACATGTAGAAATTGTGGGAGCTATAATTCAAGATGAGATTTGGGTGGGGACACAGCCAAACCCTATCAGGGTCCAAGACTCAAACCCTCTTCACCCAGAGTGAGTCTGCATTCATCTATTTCTATGTTGTCCTCTCCTCATCATCACCTCATTGAGAAAACTTTGTAGACAAAGAACTCACAGCTTTCAAATGACTGTGAAAGCCAATGCACTACATTTGGTATTCTTCTATAAAATCACAATTCTAAACCCTCTGCACGGTTTCATCAACCATATCAGTGCTTAACTCCTGAAGGTTTAGAGAGCCCTAAGAGATTTTCAAAAATGCTCCCTATATGAATACAAAATATTAGTTTTAATTTGTCCTCTCATTCTTCTATCTGTATCTTTATTTATGCAAAACAGTCCATATTTTCGATCAGGTAAAATGTTTGGCATGTCCAAATTTGAAATCTTCGTTTACGGTTTCATTGTTTGTGTAGTTCAGTGATGAGAAGGCCCAGCTTCAAGCACATAACCAGATACTCATTTTTCATTTCTCCAAGTGAGAGCATTTTCCAAGAACATTCAAGCCTAGCAGTATACACCCTGAAACTCACACTGCAGCTTTGGCAATCCTGTTTTATGCACATGATGCTGCAGTTTATGTGCAATCATGCTTTTCAAGACAGTGAAACTCCTAATGGCTATATCCAACAGTCCAGATCTACATTGGTTGGGAAATCAAAACACTGTCACCATGACTGAGTTATCTGTCTCTTGCTTCCAAGTGGGCCCCTTTGTTTTAAGGCAGTGGTGCTTAAACATCAGACAGACTGATCTCGTGCTTACATACATGTGAAATTCTCGCACTACACAATCTTGGATTGCTTCATATTGTAACAGAAAAACCAATCCAACCATTAAGAAATCCAGTTAAAACAATGCTTTAAATGTAATCTTTTTTTAATGCAGTGGAATTGAGGACAGAATATGCGAGCTCTGTGTTCAGGACCCTTTCAGACCACGCCCTGTATTTCTCTGCATTTGACAGGTCCTGATCTGTACCCTTTATATTAAAAGTGTAATTATAAGTGCATGTACATATATCTGTTTATCCACATTATATAAAAATGTATATATATTTATCATAAGTATGTATGTTGTAGGTGTTTAGTTGTATCTATATGTATGTAAACATATGTGGGTATATGTGTATGCCTATGTATGTATATATCTGTAAATCTATGCATATGTGTATATATAGTAGAGGATTGTGAGACCTCACAAGATTGGTAAAGTATTAAATAATGCCTGTATTTTTTTAAAGGAGCTGTTTTTCAACATATAGAGTAACAATGTCAATTCCTGGATTAATACTGTCTTAGAAAAGGCCAGTTTTCAATGATTTCAAGTAGCTTATGTTATTCAGTAACAACCCCAGCCTTCAAAAGTAGCCAAAAGAAAAGCAGAATAAATGGTCTCCTAAATAAAATGACCTGTGGGCCCATCATTGATGAAGCAGGCTTTTTTCTTGTCTCATACAGCCTCTTCCTAATAAAAATGAAGTAGCATCATGAGAATGGTAGAATAAAAGGGTGCACACAGAGGATTATGGGGCAGGACAGGGTACCAGGGTTAGAACAGATACCAGGAAAGAGAAAAAGAACACATTGTGGAAGAAAAAAGGGCACCAGCTTCACACTTGTTCCTCAGACCAGCTTTGCCAAAGTGTTCTGAGGACATGAAGTGTCCTCTAAACATTTATTAACTAAACGCACAGATGGCCATGTTGACAGGGACTTAGTGTATGATGAAGGTGGCATCTCAAACCCATGGAGGAAAGGTTTACAGATAACTCCAGCCTGGGTGACAGAGTGAGACTCCATCTCGAAAATAAATAAATAAATAAGAAATGACAAATATATTTTCTGGTCAACCTTTTAATAACTTTAGCATTTTCAACCAGGTGAATGCATTACCTCTTCAAAACAATTTTATCTTAAAAATAAATAAATGAGTCTTGTGACTGATTAATAAAGGATTTGGAGTAGATGTTTGTTTATATCATTGACACACTAGATCATCTACATAAGTTGTGGGACTCAGAGAAAATTAAAACATGAAGTCCTTTGTTATAAACTTTTTAAGAACTCCAAGATGGCAGCAGCAGATCATTAAGCCAATCATTGGGGCCCTTCTAAGAATGGGCTGGGAACCCATGAAGTTAGCCCTGGCTGCATACAACCGTACTCATCAGAATATAAATTCAGAATACTGATGTAGTTCCCAAAGGGAAGCAACTGGCTTCTCAAAAACCCAGGCAGCAGAAGTCTTAGAAAAAATCATGTCTCTTGATTTCACATATACTTCATGTTCTGTTGGTTCCTAAGCAATTAACCTGAATATATATGGGTGTTGATCTCAAGCGATTAACATATACATCCAAAAACCTCAAGCTTTGAAGACTAATCATCTTGGATCACAAATTTGTGATCATGCAAAATCACAGAATCTTAATAAATGGTCTTTGTATACATAGTCAGTTTTTTGAAATAATAAGTTTTCATTTTATTACATTCAATTAAATTGTGAAATCCAAATAAATCCTGGACCTCAGTGAGATCAAATATCAGCCTACTGCTACCGTCAAAGAATCACAGCTTAGCAGACAGGAAGCAATCATAGCTTATCAGCCAGAAAGGTTTTTTTTTTTTTCAGGCTCTTAAGAAAATGCCAAAGAAGAAAATATATTCTTAATGGCCAGAAAAACATCTTTTAAATTCTCTCTCATCACTACTTCTATAAGATTCCTCCATAAAGCTATTAATAGTAGCTGCTTCCCAAAACTCTCTCCTCCCCTTTACACCTCACCCTCACCCATATAGATTTTCTGTTCCTTACACCATTTCTTTCTACCTCTATTACTCTTCCCTCTTCTCACTTGTTCAAATATGAATCATCCATTTCTATTTCTTGGGTACCCCAATTGGAGTAATTGTCTGAATAATAGGGTTGGGTTGGGGGAGGCAGAACTTCAGAGCAATGCCAGAATTGTCTTTCATGGGCAAGAGAAGGGCAAGAAGTTATACATACTTACAAACAATTTCTGTCCCTGTTGCAACTGCAATTATCAACATTGTACTGCTAATAGAATTTCTTCAAAAATGACTGTAGCATATTCCTAGGAAATTCACAACAAAAGATTGTTTTGGAATGAAGAAATGAAGCACAAGTACTCTATCAATGTCTAAAAAATGAAGCCAAATTCTAAATGATCTTGTTCAATTAACATATGGTATTCATTAGCTTTGTTTCCAAAAGATAAAGGCCACCTTCTTATGAACAAGCTTTTTTCCCATATCTTCTAGAATCAGGAAGTTCAGACAAATTTACTTGATTTTCTGTGTTGTTCCAACTAGCCCAAGAATTACTATCTGCAACTTTGGTACTGCTTATGTTTATCTAGAGTTGCTCCATTTCTTGAAAAAGTGCAAAACAAGATTTGAACATTTTGTAATTCAAAATAAAGATAAGAACAGCCAGATTTTCTTTTTAGCTGTCAACAGAAAAATTCCAGCAATCAGTTTGAATATGTCATATAATTAAACGTTGAGGCCAGGCACAGTTTGCTCACAACTGTAATCTCAGCACTTTGGAAAGCTGAAGCAAGAGGATCGCTTGAGTCCAGGAGTTCAAGACCAGCCTGGGCAACACAGGGAGACGCCATCTCTGCAAATAACTTAAAAATAAAATAAAATAATAAGTAAATGTTGAAATCATTTTTAAAGGTAATACATATGCCCCTAAAATGATCTCCCTGTGGTAAAGAGACAATGGCACTTGGTAGACTGATGGATCATAAACCAAAATCCTATCCAAAAGCTTTCTCACTCAGAATACTTTATAGTCTGACCTTAGACAGACCACATGACATGCACACATTTCTTTCATTCCTGCACACACAATATGGGAAGGGCTGGGAAGAAAACTAGCATTCATTGAGTGACAATTATGCTACATACCCTATTCTAGGCACTTTACATACTGTTTGTAATTCATATGTCTCAAAGTACCCTGAGGGTTTGGTAAATCTACAGAAACATGGGTTGTCATTAAATATACAGCTTACCAGGCCCCACCCCTGAAAATTCTGATTCAGTTGGGCTAGGGTGGGGCCCAGGAATCTGTGTTTTAACAAAATGTACTCTTCGTTGCAATGTTATAAAATCATTTTCCTTGTTTTTGACTTGCAGAAGCAAGGAAATGGTGAGAATGAAACAATTTATCAGGGCACCAAGATAACACAGGAAGAGTTGGGTATTCAACCTCAAGTAGGTTGCCTCTAAAGCTGACTTTATCACTGGGCCATGCCAAAGCCCAATAAAACTCCATTTGCACTCTGTGACTGGAATAGTGGCTTCAGCTTCCCGTCTATTGCAGCTCTAGCTTCTCACTGCTTGTTTTCTCTCCCACCACCTGCCCATAAAATCCAGCACTGTATAGGCTCTTAAATTATATTATTGGTTATTATATGACAAAAATTTGCATTGCAACTTTAGCAAAAAGACAAACTAATGAGGATCATATCCTATTTTCTATTTGTCTCAAACCATACCTTTATAAAGTAAAAAGCATTGGTTGAAACCAAAATGTTTGGGAATTACAACAAGCTATTCCTAATCGACACAACTTGTCAGAAATTTGGAGGCTGCCATCAGCTGAGTTGCTTCTCAAACAAAGCAGTCTCAGAGTATGTTTTGAGTCCCTGATTGTTTTGGCTGGGCAGATGCTTCCATACAACTTTACATTGTTTTATTTAAAAGTTCTGCTAACTAGTGTATTTATAGGTGCTACATGCTTTAAAAGTGTACAACTATGAAAAATGATGTAACACTGAAACAAGCAAAACCTTGATGGAAAGCTGAAATTGAGATTGTCCAAAAACTCAGCCAGAACATAGTGTTTCTGCCTACTCTGATTTTTCAGCAGTTTTGTGATATCTTTTCCCTTGTTTGTTTTTGAGTACACACATCAGTATGTCCCATGGCGTAGTGTCTGTTTTCCAAAAGTCCAGAAACATGAGTCAGCTGTTCAACTATTATATACAAATTTGGTAAAATACCGTATTCATGGAATCTGAGTGTGTTTTCCAGGAATTACGTCTCCAGTGGCCCCACGTGACTGCCTGATCGGCCTGTGATGCCTCTGAAGTGTTCTGCACCTACTTTCTGAGGAAAATGTTGTCACGGTAGATGATTATGGGATTATGGGCTTTTAGTTATTCAGAATAAATCTACAAGGCAATGGTTTAATGAATTTAATATTTTGGGTCATGTAAAATGTCATATGCCATATGTAACATGACTGTAACTTAAGAATATTCTTTTAACTGAGTAAACTTGGTAGAAAATCCTTGCATGAACCTGATATGCGTTAAATTGTGTTCTCTCAAAAAAAAAAGTACGTTGAAGTCCTAACTCCTAGTAACTCAGAATGTCACCTTATTTAGAAATAGGGCAATTGTAGATGTAATTAGTTAACATGAGGTCATGAATCCTAATCCAATATGACTGTTGTACTTATAAAAAGGGGGTATTCGCCTGTAATCCCAGCACTTTGGGAGGCCGAGGCGGGTGGATCACGAGGTCAACAGATCGAGACCATCCTGGTCAACATGGTGAAACCCCGTCTTTACTAAAAATACAAAAAATTAGCTGGGCATGGTGGCGCCTGCCTGTAATCCCGGCTACTCAGGAGGCTGAGGCAGGAGAATTGCCTGAACCCAGGAGGTGGAGGTTGCGGTGAGCCGAGATTGCGCCATTGCACTCCAGCCTGGGTAACAAGAGCGAAACTCCGTCTCAAAAAAAAAAAAAAAAAAAAAGGTGGTATTGGGTAGTCCCACAGAGGCTGCGCTGTCTGGCTGGTGCATCTTTTCTGTTCAGCAAAAGACAAAAAATTAAAATAACAAAGGGAAACTGGGACAAACATAGACATGCAGAGAGAAAAGGTTATGTGAAGAGACATCCAGGGAGAAAATGGACAAATGAAGATGGAAGCAGAGATTCAAGTTATGCTGCCACACACCGAAGAATGCCTGGGTTCACCAGGAAGCTAAGAAAGGACAAGGAAGGATGCTCCCCAGATGCTTCAGAGTGACCACGGCCTTACCAACCTCTTGATTTCAGACCTCTGGCCTCCATAACTGTGAGGGTAAATTTCTGCTGTTCTTAAGCAACTCAGTTTGTGTCACTTCTTTATGGCAGCTCTAGGAAACTAAGAAAGAGTCCTTGCAGGTACTTTTAGCTGGAAAATGTCAGAGGAAGGCAGGATTAAACTGAGGTTCCTGCTTAAGTGAATTTATTCAGCACAGGACTTTAAATGCTATTCATACTGTATGACTTCCAAAGATATTACCTCAGTCATGACCACTTCCTGAGCTCCAGAATCGAATCTGCAACTACCCTATGGGTAGCTCCTCTTGCCTAACAGCATCTCAAAGTTAGCACAACCAAAGCAGGACTTTGGATTCATTGCCTGCCCATACTTCCCCTAGTCTACTGCATCTAAGTAAAGGCATCAGCATCTACTAAGTTATTTAAAGAAAAACCCAGAAGTCAACCTGATGCCTTCCTGCCTACCCACCATATCCAGTCCATCTGTGTGTCCTCTAAATTCTATCTCCAGGTCAGTTCCCTGGGAAACATACTCTGAAGTAGAGATTAGCATATAGAATTGTTATTAGGGATTGCCCTCAGAATCAACACCCAGAGACAGAGGGAGAAGCTGAACTGCAATGCAGTCACCACAAAGACCTCAGTTCATCCTACAAAGAACTCTGAAGCTGTGAGGGCCCCTACCTTGAGTCATCTTTACCCCTACTCCACTGACCAGTTAGTGAGCGCAGGTCATCCCTGATAAGGGAATGTGGTCTTGACTGATGTGGCTCTTTCAGCAGAGAGCAATTCCTGGAGAGAGTCCTTGGTGGAGAGCCATCAGCCTCCAAATTTTTCAACAGCTAAGGTAATAAGTACTTTGGTTTGCAAAAAGATCTGGATAGCATACCACCACATCTGGTACACTAGAAGGGAAAGAAGAAATATCCTGACCAGCTAAATCCTGTAAAACTAAATACCTGTGAAAATTCAGGAAAACTAATGATTAACTTTTTTCCTGTCCATCCCCTCCATTTTCCAACTCAGCCAATCTGTGTCCTTAATTTCAGGAAGTGGAAGTGAAAGAGTTCTCTAGAATGCATTTCCATCAGCGGGATCTTTCCAGGATGCTAACAAAACTTTAGGTTTATAAAGTAAGTTTGAGCAAAACAGAGAGCTAGAGCAAAGGACTTGAAGAGAGTACAGTGCCTCCCCCAAAACCTTGAAACAAGATTGCCCCCAAGATGAAGAAAGAGGAGACACAAGGAAGATGATGAGAGCAGAGAAGTTGTGAGCCCCAACAAAAGGGCAGAATCTAAATTGGGTCACATGGGCAGGGACAAGGGCAAACACCTCAACAAAAACTCCTGTGAGGAGTACTGTTCCAGTGATGTTTATTTTCAAACCTCATTTCAGTACCACATTACCGTATTTACTGTAACTTTATAATAAGTCTTGAAGTCAGGTAATGTAATTCATCCAACTTTGTTCTTCTTTTCCAATATTTTTGGAATGTTCTAGATCTCTTGTATTTCCATATATATTTTTTAATTAGTTTGTCAAATTCTGCCCTTCCAAAAACAAAATTATCCCATATTTGCTGGAAATATGATGAGGATTGCATTGAATCAGTAAATCAATTTGATGATAATTAACATCTCAACAATATTGAATGTTTCTTTCTTTTTTTTTTTTTAGACAGGGTTTCACCATGTTGGTCAGGCTGGTCTTGAACTCCCAACCTCAGGTGATCCACCTGCCTTGGCCTTCAAAGTGCTTGGATTACAGGTGTGAGCCACCGCGCCTGGCCTGTAATATTGAATGTTTCAATCCATGAACATGGTACATCTCCTTTTATTTGGGTCTTGTTTCATTTTCATCAGCATTGGTTTCTGGTTTTCAGCATAGAGAGCTTATATATTTATTTATAAATACATACTTTTTATGTTATTATAAATGCAGTTGTTCTTTTATTTCATTTTTCAATTATGTACTGCTAGTATATGAAATAAAATTGATCTTTTATATTAACATTTGTATACTGTGATTTTGCTAAATTCACTTATGAGTATGAGTTCTAGTGGTTGTAGATCTCTTAGAATTATTTATGTAAATAACCATGTCATTTGTTAATAAAGATAATTTTACTTTTTCCTGTCTGATCTTTATATGATTATTTAACAAAATGCATTTCAACTTAATCAAATTTAATAGTTTTAATTAAGAGAATGATATTATTAATGTTCATTAAGATAATCTATTTTTCAAAGCACTCAAGAACAACAGATTAAAACTGTCATTGCAGTCATCAAATTGTATATACTCTTTTGCTTGTTTTTGCATAAAGAGTGGCAATAAAGCAGAATACAATTTTATCTTTAATGAATTGTGCCAGAGGAATTTACAATTACTGTATAGAGATTATATATCCATCATAACTTCAAACGATGAGAGGGATCGCAGATTAGTAGTATAAATTGAAGAAAACTTTTTGGAGAACAAGATATCTCAGCTAGCCTTTGAAGAAAGTTTAGGCTGTCAAATTAATGGTAGGAAAGATACAGGTACAGAATAAGAAAAGGTAAAGAGAAAAATTAACAAAACAAGATCCAAATGTAGAGGCAAAAAACAAATCAGATTGTTATGAGAAATACTGATATATAATAACAGAGGGTCTCAAATTATAGGCTGCTGAGTTTGTATTTTATGGTCTACTTATGTAAAGGTTTTTAAGTAGTAAAGAATTACAAGAGGAAATCTTCCAACTAGGCCATAGCCAAAGAAAGCTTGAGCTCTGAGAGGAGATAATAGATATAAATACTTCTACAGCTAACAGTTCACCTAACAGCTGAACAGTTTTCCCATACCAGTGTTTTTGGAAAGCCAAATAAATAATTTACATTCTTGAAGACAGCTAGTAACTTCATTTAAAATACAACAGCTATAAGTCCTCATGTCGAATCCTATAAGGATGGCTTAATACAAGACTGATACATATTTAACATTCTGAAATGAGGAAGCAATTTCTGCTATGTGGATGAAATTATCCAGGACAAAAAAAAATATTGCATTCTAGTGTTTTTTAAATGCTTTGATATATTGTGCTAAAAACTCACAATAAATATATTAATTACAGAGTAGAATTCATAGACAGTTGGATCTATCTTGAATGCCATCCAAAGAGAGTATCACCTCTAAAATATTCAAGGAAATGCTTCAAAGAATGAGTAGCAGTTGATCCAAACCTTGTAAGATTAACGATTTCTGGGCATAAGTTTCCTTGTATTCTCTCATTGTCTTACTCTTCTATATAATGGCATGGTCTACAAGGCTATTGAAATGGTATAAAACAAAACCATACTAGTCTGAATGACTGCAGCCACCAGGGCCATGGAATATCCATAGATTCCCTAATCCCAGTGCCAATGCACTGCTCTGCCAGAAATGTGCTTCTCTTCATTTAGCAGTATCTATGTATTTAGTTCTTGGGGAAACTATCTCTGGTACAGTGCAAGATTAGGATACCCCAACAGGTCACGAATTTTTCCCGCCCATTCAAAAAGTAGTCATTTCCATCTGGTCATTCAGCTTTCCATCAGGAAAACTGAAGCCACTCTAGGTATTGCAGTCAGTAATAATTTAATAGAAGGACTCAGGGACTTACAAAACTGTTGAAAGGACTGAGAGAGCAACAGTCATGGAAGCTTTCATTTACAGACAATAAGTCAAAAAGAGCATGAAATTGAAGAAATATCTGCTGGTACCAGAGTGGCCAGCTCTCAGTAGCTCACTCAGTTACCATTTGCAAACCTCATTTCTGTCACCTGCCTCCTGGTGCAACTAATGATCAGTGGCTCCTCTATCATTTCTGTTTTTCTGGATTCACAAATGTGCCTCACATTGGGATAATCTAGACTGGATCTTGCTGATGAAATAAACTGGGACCCAGAAGGCAGAGGTTGTAGTGAGCCAAGATCATGCCACTGCACTCCAGTCTGTGTGACAGAGTGAGACTCCATCTCAAAAAAAAAGAAAAAAAGACTTAAACATAAGACCTAATATCATAAAGACCCTAGAAGAAAACCTAGCAATAACATTCAGGACATAAGCATGGGCAAAGCCTACAAGACAAAAACACCAAAAGCTATGGAAACAAAAGCCAAAATTGACAAATGAGATCTAATTAAACTAAAGAGCTTCTGTACAGCAAAGGAAACTATCATCCCAGTGAACAGGCAACCTACAGAATGGGAGAAAAATTTTGCAATCTATCAATCTGGCAAAAGGCTAATATTCAGAATCCACAAGGAACTTAAACAAATTAACAAGAAAAAAACAAACATCCCCATCAAAAAGTAGGTAAAGAATAAATATGAACAGACATTTCTCAAAAGAAGACATTTATGCAGCCAATCAACATATGAAAAAAAGCTCATCATCACTAGTTAATAGAGAAATGCAAATCAAAACCACAGGGGATATCATCTCATGCCAGTTAGAATGGTGATCATTAAAAATTTAGGAAAGGGGGATGATCCAACATGGTCAAATAGGAACAGCTTTGGAGTGCAGTTCCCAGCGAGAACACAGAGGTGAGTGAGCACCGCATTTCCAAACGAGTTTTTACTGCCCACAGACCAGGAGATTCCCAGGTGGAAAAGTGCCATGAGTCTCCAGCATGGCTGTTTCAGCCAATGTGGTGGGTCTCTGCACAAAAACTCACACAAATCTGGGAAGACATTTCAACTGGCACCTGAACACCTGAGAGACAGAGTTGCCCATTCAACTGAAAAAAAGGGGGCTGAAACAGGAAGCCAGGTGATCTGGCTCAGCGGGTCCCACCCTGGCAAAGACCAAGAATCTGAAACACTCTGGATTAAGAGTTTCACAGCAAGCACAGCTGGATGTGGGATGGTCCAGCTCTGTGGGGCTAAGGGTATCTGCCACCACCAAGGCAGTCCACCATTACTGAGGCAGTCCACCATTACAGAGGCAGTCCACCATTACTGAGGCAGACTGCCATTACTGAGGCAGTTCTAACTATACCTCTATAAACAAAATTGCAAGGAAGTTCACACAGCAGCTGGGCAGAGCCCACAACAGCTCAGTAACGCCTCTGCTGGCAGACTGTGACTAGGTTACCTCCTCCCTGGGCAGGGCATCTCTGAAAAAAGGCAGCAGCACATCAGGAACTTATAAATAAAGCCCCACCTTCCCAGGAAAGAGTATCTGGGAAAATAAGGAGGGGCAGTCATGAGTTCTGCTGCAGCAGACTTAAACATACCTGCTCAGCAGCTCTGAATGGAAAAATGGAGCTCACAGCTCAATGCTTGAGCTCGTATAAGGGACAGACTGTCTCCTCAAGCAACTCCGCAACCCACATATATCCAAAGAGACACCTTATAAAGGAGAGCTCAGGATGACATCTGGCGGGTATCCTTCTGGAGCAAAGATAATGGAAGAAGAAACTGGCAGCAACCCTTACTGTTCTGCAGCTGCTGCAGGTGATCCCCAGGCAAGCAGGGCCTGGAGTGGACCTCCAGCAGTCCTACAGCAGAGGGGCCTGACTGTTAAAGGAAAACTAAAAAACAGAAAGAAAGAACTTCATCATCAACAAAAAGGACGTCCACTCAGAGACCCCATCCAAAATTCACCAACTACAAAGACACAGATAGATAAATCCACAAAGATGAGAAGAAACCAGCACAAAAAGGATGAAAACACCCAAAAACAGAACGTCTCTCCTCCTCCAAGGGATCACAACTCCTCATCAGCAAGGAAACAAAGCTGGATGGGGAATGAGTCTGATGAATTGAGAGAAAGAGGCTTCAGAAAGTGGGTAATAACAAACTTCTCTGAGCTAAAAGAACATGTTCTAACCCAATGCAAAGAAACTAAGAACCTTGAAAAAAAATTTGACAAAATACTAGCAAAAATAAACAGCTTAGAGAAAAATATAAATGACCCGATGGAGTGAAAAACACAACACAAGAACTTCGCAAAGCATACACAAGTTTCGACAGCCAAATCAGCCAAGCAGAAGAAAGGATATCAGAGATTGAAGATCAATTCAATGAAATAAAACAAGAAGGCAAGATTAGAGCAAAAAGAATAAAAAGAAATGAACAAAGCCTCCAAGAAATATGGGATTATATGAAAAGACCTAATCTACATTTGATAGGTGTACCTGAATGTGACAGAGAGAATGAATCCAAGGTGGAAAACACTCTTCAGGATATTATCCAGGACAGCTTCCCAAAACTACCAAGGCAGGCCAATATTCAAGTCCAGGAAATACAGACAACACCATAAAGATATTCCTCAAGAAGAGCAACCCCAAGGCACATAATCGTCAGATTCACCAGAGTTGAAATGAAGGAAAAAATGTCAAGGGCAGCCAGAGAGAAAGGTCGGGTTACCCACAAAGGGAAGCCCATCAGACTCACAGCAGATCTCTCAGCAGAAACCCTACATGCCAGAAGAGAGTGGGGGCCAATATTCAATATCCTTAAAGAAAAGAACTTTCAACCCAGAATTTCATATCCAGCCAAACTAACTTCCATAAGTGAAGGAGAAATAAAATCCTTTATGAACAAGCAATTGCTAAGAGATTTCATCACCACCAGGCCTGCCTTACAAGAACTCCTGAAAGAAGCACTAAACATAGAAAGGAACAACCAGTACCAGCCACTACAAAAACTTATCAAATGGTAAAGAACATCAACACAATGAAGAAACGGCATCAACTAATGGGCAAAACAACCAGCTAGCATCAAAATGGCGGGAACAAATTCACACATAACAATATTAACCCTAAATGTGAATGGGCTAAATGCCCCAATCAAAAGACACAGACTGACAAATTGGATAAAAAGTCAAAACCCATTGGTGTGCTGTATCCAGGAATCCCATCTCACATGCAAGGATACACATAAGGTTCAAAATAAAAGGATGGAGGAAGATTTACCAAGCAAACAGAAAACAAAAAAAAAAGCAGAAGTTGCAATTCTAGACTCTGATAAAATAGACTTGAAACCAACAAAGATCAAAAGAGACAAAGAAGAGCATTACATAATGGCAAAAGATCAATGCAACAAGAAGAGCTAACTATCTTAAATATATATGCACACACTACAGGAGCACCCAGATACGTAAAGCAAGTTCTTAACAACCTACAAAGAGACTCAGACTCCCATACAATAATAGTGGGAGACTTTAACACTCCACTGTCAATATTAGACAGATCAACAAGACAGAAAATTAACAAGGATATCCAGGACTTGAACTCAGATCTGGACCAAGCAAACCTAATAGACATTTACAGAACTCTCCACCCCAAATCCACAGAATATACATTCTTCTTAGCACCACATCACACCTACTCTAAAACTGACCACACAATTGGAAGTAAATCACTTCTCTGCAAATGCAAAAGAACAGAAACCATAACAAACAGTCTCTCAGACCATAGTGCAATCAAATTAGAACTCAGGATTAAGAAACTAACTCAGAACCACACAACTTCATGAAAACTGAACAACTAGCTCTTGAATGTTGGCTGGATAAACAATGAAATGAAGGCAGAAATAAAGATGTTCTTCAAAACCAATGAGAATGAAGACACAATGTACCAGAATCTCTGGGACACATTTAAAGCAGTGTCTAGAGGAAAATTTATAGTAATAAATGCCCACATGAAAAGCAAGGAAATATCCAAAATCAATACCCTATTATCAAAATAGAAAAGAGCTAGAGGAGCAAGATCAAAAAAAACTCAAAAGCTAGCAGAAGACAAGAAATAACTAAGATCAGAGCAGAACTGAAGGAGATAAAGACACAAAAATCCCTCCAAAAGGTTAAAAAATCCAGGAGCTAGTTTTTTGAAAAGAACAACAAAATAGATAGACCATTAGCCAGATTAATAAAAAAGAAAAGAGAGCAGAATCAAATAGATGCAATAAAAAACAATAAAGGGGATATCACCGCAGATTCCACAGAAATACAGACGACCATCTGAGATTACTACAAACAACTCTATGCACATAAACCAGTAATCCTGGAAGAAATGGATAAATTCCTGGACACCTGCACCCTCCCAAGCCTAAACCAGGAAGAAGTCAAAACCCCGAATAGACCAATAACAAGGGCTGAAGTTGAGGCAGCTATTAAGAGCCCACCAATCAAAAAAAGCCCAGGTCCAGGTGGGTTCACAGCTGAATTCTACCAGACATACAAAGAAGAGCTGGGACCACTCCTTCTGAAACTATTCCAAACAATACAAAAAGAGGGAATCCTTCCCAAATCATTTTATGAGACCAACATCATCCTGACACCAAAACCCAGCAGAGACTCAACAAAAAAAGAAAACTTCAAGCCAATATCCATGATGAACATAGATGCAAAAATCTTCAATAAAATACTGGCAAACCAATTGCAACAGCACAACAAAAATCCATCACAATCAAGTAGGCTTCATCCTGGGGATGCAAGGCTGGTTTAACATACACAAGTCTATAAACATAATTCACCACATAAACAGAACCAAAGACAAAAACCACATGATTATCTCAATAGATACAGAGAAGGCCTTTGACAAAATTCAACAGCCCTTTATACTAAAATCTCTCAATAAACTAGGTATCAACAAAACATATCTCAAAATAATAAAAGCTATTTATGACAAACCCACAGCCAATATCATACTGAATGGGCAAAAACTGGAAGCATTCCCTTTGAAATCTGGCACTAGACAAGGATGCCCTCTCTCACCGCTCCCATTCAATATAGTACTGAAAGTTCTAGCCAGAGCAATCGGGCAAGAAAAAGAAATAAAGGGTATTCAATTAGAAAAGCAGAAAGTCAAATTGTCTCTATTTGCAGACAACATGATTGTATATTTAGAAGACCCCATAAAAATCACAAGCAGTCCAATTCACCAATAAAAGACTTAAAGAGAGCCAAATCAACAACGAACTGCCATTCACAATTGCTACAAAGAGACTAAAATACCCAGGAATACAACTAACAAAGGATGCAAAGGACCTCTTCAAGGAGAACTACAAACCACTGCTCAAGGAAATAAGAGAGGACACAAACAGATGGAAAAACATTCCATGCTCATGGTTAGGAAGACTTAATATTGTGAAAATGGCCATACTGCCCAAAGTAATTTATAGATTCAATGCTATCCCTATTGAGCTACCTATGACCCTCTTCACAGAACTGGAAAAAAACACCTTAAACTTCATATGGAACCAAAAGAGAGCCCGCATAGCCAAGTCAATTCTAAGCAAAAAGAACAGAGCTGGAGGCATCACGCTACCTGACTTCAAACTATACTACAAGGCTACAGTAATCAAAACAGCACGGTACTGGTACCAAAACAGAGATATAGACCAATAGTACAGAACAGAGGCCTCAGAGGCAATGCCACACATCTACAACCATCTGATCTTTGACAAACCCAACAAAAACAAGCAATGGGGAAAGGATTCCCTGTTTAATAAATGATGTTGGGAAAACTGGCTAGTCGTGCAGAAAGCGGAAACTGGACCCCATCCTGACACCTTACACTAAAATTAACTCCGGATGGACTGAAGACTTAAACATAAGAGCTAACACCATAAAAACCCTAGAAGAAAACCTAGGCAAAACCATTCAGGACATAGACATAGGCAACGACTTCATGACTAAAACACCAAAAGCATTGGCAACAAAAGCCAAAATAGAAAAATGGGATCTAATTAAACTCCAGAGCTTCTGCACAGTAAAAGAACCAATCATTAGAGTGAACTGGCAACCAACAGAATGGGGAAAAAAATCTGCAATCTACCCATCGGACAAAGGGCTAATATCCAGAATCTACAAAGAACTAAAACAGATTTACAAGAAAAAAACAGACAAACCCATTCAAAAGTGGGCAAAGGATATGAACAGACACTTTTCAAAAGAAGACATATATGAGGCCAACAAACATATGAAGAAATGCTCATCATCACTGGTCATTA
This sequence comes from Aotus nancymaae, assembly GCF_030222135.1. Taxonomy (NCBI): domain Eukaryota; kingdom Metazoa; phylum Chordata; class Mammalia; order Primates; family Aotidae; genus Aotus; species Aotus nancymaae. The sequence continues at coordinate 32,201,483 of NW_026988435.1, forward strand.
GAGAAATGCAAATCAAAACCACATTGAGATACCACCTCACACCAGTTAGAATGGTGATCATTAAAAAATCTGGAGACAAGAGATGCTGGAGAGGATGTGGAGAAATAGGAACACTTTTACATTGTTGGTGGGAGTGTAAACTAGTTCAACTGTTATGGAAGACAGTGTGGCGATTCCTCAAGGACCTAGAAATAGAAATTCCATTTGACCCAGCAATCCCATTACTGGGTATATATCCAAAGGATTATAAATCGTTCTATTATAAAGACACACACACACATGTATGTTCACTGTGGCACTGTTTACAATAGCAAAGACCTGGAACCAACCCAAATGCCCATTGATGACAGACTGGGCAAGGAAAATGTGGCATATATATACCATGGAATACTATGTAGCCACAAAAAAATATGAGTTAATGTCCTTTGTAGGGACATGGATGAACCTGGAAACCGTCATTCTCAGCAAACTGACACAAGAACAGAAAAATAAACACTGCATGTTCTCACTCATAGGTGGGTGATGAACAATGAGAACACATGGACACAGGGAGGGGAGCATCACACACTGGGGTCTGTTGGGGGGGACTAGGGGAGGGACAGCGGGGGTGGGGAGTTGGGGAGAGATAACATGGGGAGAAATGCCAGATATAGGTGACAGGGATGGAGGCAGCAAACCACATTGCCATGTATGTACCTATGCAACAATCCTGCATGTACTGTACATGTACCCCAGAACCTAAAGTGCAATAAGATATATTAAAAAAAAAAAAAAGTTAGGAAAGAACAGATGCTAGAGAGGATTTGGAGAAATGGGAACGCTTTTACACTGTTGGTAGGAGTATAATTTAGTTCAACCATTGTGGAAGACAGTGTGGCGACTGGCGATTCCTCAAGGAACTAGAACCAGAAATACCTTTTGACACAGTAATCCCATTACTGGGTATACACCCAAATGATTTTAAATCATTCTACTATAAAGACATTTGCACACATATGTTTATTGTGGCACTATTCACAATAGCAAAGACTTGGAACAAACCTAAATACCCATCAGTGATAGACTGGATAAAGATATTGTGGCACATATACACCATGGAATACTATGTAGCCATAAAACGGATTAGTTCGTATTCTTCGCAGGGACATGGATGAAGCTGGAAACCATCATTCTCAGCAAACTAGCACAGGAACGGAAAACCAAACATGCATGTTCTCAACCGTAAGTGGTAGTTGAGCAGTGAGAATACATGGACATATGGAGGGGAACATCACACACTGGGGCCTGTCAGGGTGTGGGGGCAAAGGGAGGGATAGCATTAGGAGAAATACCTAATGTAGATGAGGGTTGATGGGTGCAGCAAACCACCATGGCACGTGTATAGCTATGTTACAAACCTACACATTCTGAACATGTATCACAGAACTTAAAGTATAATAAAAAATATATATTGATATAAAATTTTAAAAGGGGCAAATATATATATTCATTATAAATATACATAATGTATTCCAGAACTTAAAGCATAATAAAAAAAGATATAAAATGTTTAAAGGGGCAAATATATATATTTATTTACTATATTAATACTTACATATTTACATTTTTAAAATAAAATTTTAAAAAAATTTTATTTTATATATGTATAATCACTCCTATCTCAAATTACATAAAAAGCCAAAAAAAAAGAAAACACTTCAAAAAAATTCAGAACCATGTTGGAAGAAAAGAAATCTGAAGACATTTTGAGAAATTTCTGAAAGGTAGTGAGAAAACAGACTTTTATCTTCAGAATCATAAAACTAAGGAAGTCTCAGCATAAAATACATGCAGGAGAAAGCTACTTGCAACTTAGGAAGTCCCAGAGTCAATATATTTTTTAAAAAATAGGGAAGGGGCTGGGTGTAGTGGCTCATGCCTGTAATCCCAGGACCTTAGGAGGCCAACGCAGGAGGATTACCTGAGGTCAGAAGTTCAAGATAAGCCTGGTCAACATGGTGAAATTCCGTCTTTACTAAAAATACAAAAGTTAGCCAGGCATGGTGGCACAAACCTGTAGTCCCAGCTAACAGGGAAGTTGAGGCAGGAGAATCACTTGAACCTGGGAGGTGGAGGTTACAGTGAGCCAAGATCGTACCACTGCACTCCAGCCTGGGTGACAGGGCAATACTCCGTCTCAAAAAATAATAATAATAATAATAATAGGGAAGGCTCTGAAGCCAGCTTTGAAGATGCTAAGCTGGTTAGTCTCTCCCACATCCTACAAACAGCTGCCACAAAAAAAATGGCAACTGGAGTAAAGCACCAACATTAGCTCCAGAGCCCCAAAACACAGGTGGTGTCTAGGTAAAAAATGACCCAGGGAGGAAAGGGGTAACACCTTACATAGCACCTTTCACCAACAGGACATTCCATGCTTTCAACACATTCACTGAAGGAGAGCTACAGTCACCACAATCAGCAACTTCAAGCATGTGACAAAGATGAGCAAAACAAAAATGAAAATTACCAAATATTTGAGAAAAACCAACACCATCAAAAATAGCACCAAATCTAACCAACTAAATAAATGACATCTGAGAAAACAGAATTAATAGAAGAATTGAGGGAGGAAGGTTTCTACAGTAAAACATACATATAGTTGTTATGGACTGAATTATTATTTCCCCCAGAATTTATATATTGAAGTTGTAATCCCTAGTACCTCAAAATGTGATTTTATTTTGAAATAGGACCTTTGAAGAGGTAATTAAGGTAAAATGAGGCTGTTAGTGTGGACTGTAACCCAATATGACTGAAGATTAGGGCACACAAAGAGACACCAGACATGTGCACACCCAGAGGAAAGATCAAGTGAAAAGGCAGCAAAAGATGGCATCTGAAGCCAAGAAGAGTGGCCTCAGGGGAAATTAATTGTGCTGGCATCTTGATCTTGGGCTTCCAGCCTACTGAACAGTGAGAAAATAAGTTTCTGTTATTTCAGCCACCCAGCCTGTGATACTTTGTTCCTAGCAAACTAATACAACAGTGATATTCTCAGAAAGAAGTTAGGAGAATATTATTACCAGGAAAACAAACTAAATAATTTGGAAATTTAGAATGTGATTGTTAAAATTAATTTGTGTCAGGATCTATATCCCAGATAAATAAAAAATAAATTTTTTTAAAGTTATCCAGCTGGACACAGTGGCTCATGCCTGTAATCTCAGCACTTTGAAAGTCTGAGGTGGGAAGATTATTTGAAGCCAGGAGTTCAAGAGCAGCCTGGGCCACAAAGCAAGACACTGTCTCCACAAAAATAAAAAAGAAAATGAAAAATTAGCCATGTATGGTGGCACATGCTTATAGTCGCAGCTACTTGAGAGGGTGACGCAGGAGGATGGCTTGAGCCCAGGAGTTGGAGGCTGCACTGAAATATAAGCACACCACTGCACTACAGCCTGGGAGTCAGAGTGAGCCCTGTCTCTTAAAAAAAAAAATTAAAAGTTACCTAAGAGAAGAGATGTAGCCGAAGAATAAATTAGTAAGTTGGGTGATTAAGCTAAGCAATTCTCCCAAAATGCTGTGCAAAGAAAGTGAAGTAGAAAGCACGGAGGAAGAGAAGGCATGGAGGATGCATCCAGGAATTTCAGCAGCTGCCTGGTAAGTGTTCCAGAGTGAAAACAGAGGTAACAGAAGACATGAGATGATAACTTAAAAGTCACTAAAGAAATTTCCTCAGAGCTGAAGAAACACATAAATCTTTTCGTTGGAATGGACCATCAAATGTCATGCAGAGTGAATAAAAGAACCACAGCAAAACACATCCACATGAAAGTTCAAAATCCAAGGAAAAAGAAAATGCTAAACACTTCTGTGGGGAGTGATTATAAACTCATGAATGAAAATTAGATTACTATCTGTAATCACAACAGCAACACTGGGTGCTAAGAAATGTTGGAATATTATATTTGAAATTCTCAAAAAAAAAATCATATTGAACCTAGAATCTCATTCTCAGCCCAGTTTCAAACACAAAATAAAGACATTTTCTGATATGCAAGGACTCAGAAAGCCTATTTGTTTACCCTTTTGGAAATAGTTTCTCAAGGATGTATTCCAAAAAAATTAAAGATAAAATATAATGAAGAGGAAGATATGGAATACAATAAATTGCAGAAAACAAAGAAAAAAGTAGCTATTTCAAAATTTAGTGATATACTCTTTTTATTTAATAAGCTTTTATAATCCAAATCACAAGTGTTCTTGCTATGATAAGTGTAGGGCTGGGCAAAGAGGACAAAAATGGGATCAGCTTCTCTTATTTGGGAATCCTGTTTATTAACTCTAGATTTTAACTGAAAAACATAAAAGTAAGTATTTATTTTTGAGAAATATATACCCTTTGAAGGTCATTAAGAAAGGAAAATGAGATTTTCTTGAGAGTAGTAATTATACCACATAGCTGCTAATAAATGTCTGATGGAAGTGAAGAAAATTTATCTATAAAAGTAGCAGGGAGCCATGACCCTTCTCAACTGCCCATCCTATCTCTTGGCCATTACTGTTGGGAGACAGTACAGTAATCAAAAACATAGATGGGACTCGGGTCCCAGCTTCCCATTTACTAGCTGTATGTCCTTAGTCACGATAGTTGCTATCTTGGAGTTCTGGTGCATCCATTGTTAAAGTGAAATTAGTACCATCTTGTAAAATTGCTGTGTAGATAAATAAGTCAAGTCTCTCTTGGTGACCAACCATCTGCATGTAAGGACGGTGTGATGGTTAATATTGAGTGTCAACTTGATTGGATTGAAGGATGCAAAGTATTGTTCCTAGGTATGCCTGTGTGGGTGTTGCCAAAGGAGATTAACATTTGAGTCAGTAAATTGGGAAAGGCAGATCCACCCTCAGTCTGGGTGGGCATAATCTAATCCACAGCCAGTGTGGGCAGAATAAAAACCAGGAAGAAGAACGTGAAAGGACTAGACTGGCTGAGTCTTCTGGCCTCCATCTTTCTCCCATGCTGGATGCTTAATGCCCTCAAACATCAAACTCCAAGTTCCTGAGCTTTGGGACTCCTGGATCTTCTACCACAGACTGAAGGCTGCACTGTTGGCTTCCCTACTTTTGAGGTTTGGGGACTTGGATTGGCTTCCTTGCTCCTCAGCTTGCAGATGGCCTATTGTGGGAACTCACCTTACGATCATGTGAGTTAATATTCATGAATAAACTCATATGTGTGTGTGTGTGTATGTGAGTATGTATATATATACACATACGTGTGTGTGTGTGTGTGTGTATATATATATCTCCTATTAGTTCTGTCCCTCTAGAGAACCCTGACTAACACAGACAGGAATATAGAGTAATGTCTAGACAGAGCCTGAGACCCTCCTCACCTCCAAAGCACCTTCTGTTTTTCTCTCCTTCCCCTTCTTTGCCCAACCTCTCCAAAGGAATTTTCAGCCAATCCATACTCTGGGAAAGCTGCAGGGAGAAGTTGGCCTGATAGGCTTGCCACAATTGGACCCCACTGCAGTTTCCCTGGAGCCTCACAGGGACTGCACCACAGTCCATGGGGCTCAATATTAAGCTCTGTCAGCATCAGCTTAGTTTCACCATTAATTGCTACCACATTGAGGCAAAGGACTATGGTTTTCATGGCCTCCCCAAATCGTGTCAGCTCATTCCTACAAAAAAAGTGGACCAAAAAGAAAGAAAGTAGGATTCATTTCTTAGTGCCAAAAGTAACATAATTACAGAGGAATGTTCTGGCTGATTTAAAAGTTGCTTTTTGGTATGTTGACCTAAGATCTATATTTGCTGTTTTGTTTTCAGTGTTCTTCCTCACATGTCCTGTCTTTACCATTTCCAAGGCTAAGAACTGTGGGTTATCTGTAATCAGTCATTAATGTTTTCGTTACCCTCAGTTGGTGAATACTTAAAGAAACTGGAAATTCTCGAAGCTCTGGTAGTTGCTCAAGGAAAAGCCAACAAATAATGGGGTATAGAAAAGCCTCAAGTAAAACTAGATGGGTATTGTTGGATACCCGTGACGTAAAGATATACAAAGTCTTCTATGTTGCTGAGTCAAAATGTGCCATCTAAGCTACACAACCACCATGCAGTTTATTAGCTTTAAAAAAAAAAAAAAAGGCCCTGGTCATTTAAATCTATGTCATTCGTGTGCATTTACACATTTTTATATGCTTTATGTAGGAAGACTTTTAACTTTTTTTAATTTAAGCATAGGTAAAAGTTATATAACCAAAAAATTCAATTAACTCAAATACATGAGAATATTTGGGCAATATTTTGACTTATTGAATTTCTGGTTAGTGGAGGATTTACCAAAGAGTTCCTTTAGCTTTCCACCTTTATTTTGTAATGATTTCTTTCCAAGTTTTCCCAGGTCCTTTACTCAATAGCTTTATCTCACTTAAGGTACATGACTTTTTAACCAGTTAGTTCTTATTGTAAAAACCTCAGAAATATCATTCTGGCTGCCAGTTTATTAAGTGATATGAATTCAGGGGTTGACAATTTATGTCTTTTTCATAAAAAGTTAAATGTACAAGAAAATTTCCAGATTTCATCATGATATACAAATGCTTTAAAGTATGGAGTTCAGGGAACTTGACCCCACAATATGGTTCCCTGGTATAATGAATATTTTGAACTAAAGGCCTTTAGAGATCAACAGATTTTAGAAGAGACTTTTTCCCTATCTACATAAAGACCAGACAGTCCCATAAAGAGAAGAATTGTTTTCCTCTCCTACCTCTTGCCTCTCAATCCTCTGCCTCTCCCAAACAAAAGCTAAAGTTCCCTTGTCTGCCTTAAGTCTGGACATACTAAAGAAGAAAACAATGACCTTTGGTCCCTTCCCTGAGTTTTCATTAACTGAACCCATATTGCAGGAAGGAAGACTAAAGTCTGTCAACAAACCTCAACGGACTTTTGTCACAAAACTTTGTCCGGCTGTGGGCCCACAAAACCACTGTATGTTCTTCAAGCCCACTGATTTCCCCTAAAAGTCATTTACTATCCCCCTCAAATCATCCACATTTCCCCATTTCCCTTCCTTCTAAGAAGTAGAGTATATAAGCACCTGTGTCCCATTTGAATATTGGACAATCACTCTGCGATCCCCTTCATGCACATAGTAGTAATAAATCTGTGTGCCCTTTTGTTTATTAATCTTTTTGTGAGTTGAACCTTTAGCAAACCTTTCAAGCTTTCCCTTCACCCCTACAAAAAGTGTGTAGCTTTTGGGTTACTGTATTTCTGGCTCTTATTTTTGAATGTCTTCCATAAAGGGGTTTTCTGTGTCTTATAAAAATGTGGGGAAGCTGAAATGCAGGGAATCTGAAGCAATCATATGTTTTTGTTTGACCTCCTGTGTGAAATACACAAGTAAAGTGGTTTCTCAACACGTATATCAAGGGCTGAATTCCAAAAGGTATCCCAATTGTCTGAGCACTCTCCACTAACAATAGTGTATTTCTTTCCTCTTACTTTTCCATAAACCAAATGTTTTCATTTCTTATATTTATAATTCTGTGACTCTTAAGAAAGATAGTAAAGCATAAACAGTAAATTCCTGAAATGTCGGTTTTGTCTGACTTTGGACTTATTCCATTGTTCAGTTTTCCTTGAAGATGCTTCCTGCCAACCTTCCACTCCACCCACCATCACCCCACCCTGGCCCCCTCCATTTGGTTCACTAACACCTTCCAAAACCTATTTCAACGTCTAGCACTAATTATACTGCACCATAGAGGAAGAGGGTGTGGGCTCCAGAATAGGCAACCTCAGTCTGAGTCTCTGCTGCCCCACTGAGGGATTCTTAACTTCTCTGAGCCTGTATTTCTTTATCTGTAAAAGTGGAGATAATAGCAAAACTGGGTAATCTTCTGGAAATATTTAAATGGGTTGACCTATGTGAAAGAAACCGACTCATAGTAGATGCTCAGTAAGTTCTAGTTTCTCTTTCCTAGTTTGAGGAATTTGGAAGGAAGAATAACAATGATTGTGTCTATAAACTCATACCACTTTTCCACCGCACACCTTTATCTTAACAAACTAAATGAAAGTTCAGTGGCAGAATGCCAAAGAAAAGAGGCTAAAATGTTTATCCAAAAAAATCAGTAGAGACTTCTGCCAAGTTTCCAGTCTCAGAAAACCCAAGAATACTCTTCCCAAGAATTTCCAGCGCCCCTCCCCCAATTGCTAATAATAAGACCAACAATTTTGACATCTGTTTGCTGCTATAATATATTAGTGGCTCAATCTTCAAAGAAAATTTTAATATAATAAAATATATTCAAATTAAAGTATAATTTAGAAGGTTTTTGTACACATCAGAAGGTACTTCACGACCTTGCCCTTTCTCTGCTTGTTGATCGCAGCACTTACTAGTTCCAGTTGTTCTCACTGTCCACCTCTTTGGATCTGGATTCTGGAAGTTTACTTCAGTAATACCTCCTGGAGGACCAAAAAGCAAGATAAACACAAATATTAGCATGATTGAATGAGGCAATATGGACAAACAACTGCAAAGAAGAGAGATGCTCTATTATGTAGAGTATCACATTCTCTGTTCCCCTTTTATGGATATTTCATCCTGCTACAGAATTCCGATCACCAGTTTAGTCACACTCTGAAAAGACATTTTCCTTTTTGACTTATAGTGGAGCCAATCGGTTTAGAAGCACTCAGGGAGGTATCTTATATACCCGCTGGGACAAAGAAAATAAAGTATTTTTTCATTTCCTTAGCAATTACAAATTTACCTAATGATATCATTCCAAATTGAGCAGAATATAAGGTTCAGTTATTTTAATCATTTGGCAATTGTGGCCTAAGTCCTATTACAATATTAAGATACCCACAATTTAAATCACACAGCATATGAAATAGTAATTTGCTTTAAAAATGCTGAATTTCTTGGCCCATGTTCTAAAAAGATATCGTAAGAGACCAATTGTAACAAAAAATTTATAGAACATGTGTGGAATAAAACATGTAAGGAATTTCTCCAGTTTATTTCCTTAAATGAGCCACGCCATAAAAGTGGACACACACACACATATATATATACCCCTGAGCCCTAGTAATTGTTGGATTGCTAGACTAGTTTTGCTGTGAAAAAGTTGAGGAACTCCAGCTGGAGCCATTCCTTTCCCCAATTATTAATGAAGGTTATATTTAATTATCTAGCTGGGCTGCTGTAATTAGCATCAACAAAGCTCTGTCCCATAATGACTTGATATATAAACTTTTGGGAAGCCTATTACAATTTAGATGAACCGTCTGAAATATAGCATTCCACCCAACAGCTAATCCCAGAAATTAATGTCCATTCAATTTCCATTCCCCCGCTTCTGATGTGTTTGTGTACTGCTTGCTGACAACTGTAATATGTTTGTAGTACAAACAGTACTTTGAATTTTTGAATTTGGGGTTTAAATCTGTTCAGGCTCTCTCATGTGGCTGGAATGTTGGCATGGCTCAGAAAACAAAAGTCAACTGAAAAAAAAAGTTGGTTCCTCCAGGAAGAGAGATGGCTATCAGGCTTGACAAATGTACTGTAATGTGAACAGGGCAGCAGGGCTCATTCTGGTAAGTGATTGCTATAAGCTTTTGCTTGTCTTGGACTTTTGGCCTTTTGCTGCAAACAGGGTGGGCCTTGTTAAACTGCCAAGTCGATAATTTTACATCCAAAGGCTTTTGACAATTTTATATCCAAGGCTTTGCTTTTCTGTTGTGATTTTTCAACAGGAAAGCTCAAAGTGCTCTGGGGATTTTCATTTCTGAGGCCATGATAACACTTAGAAAACTCCATGGATCATTATTTGCTGAATTCATGCCTAGAAATTAGGTTCTAAGAGAAAGAAAAATAACTGAACAAAAACATAGATTCGGATATCACAGTGTGCTCTGCTAATTTCTTTTGGCTGGTTCTTTGTTTTTTTAAAGTTTACATGGGATCTTTGTTTCCACTGAACCATCTCAGACACGGAAACACAAAGCTAGGTTACAAACTAATCCACAATGTGGGGTTATCTTCCTACTGCTGGGGCATTTTCCAACTGGTTAAGCATCTGAGTAAGTACTATAGAGATGTATACTGAGCTCTTCTATTACCTTGTCTGTATCAGGCTTAACTGAGACACAGATAATTTTAAAAGTAGCCCACAAATCCTAGGACCTAGCGCTCTGCAATGTAAGAGCTAAAATCATTGTCTCTCGGACATAAATCAACAAACTTCATTCAGCACATGTTAAGTACCTGCCATATGTTAACCCTCTACTAACCATATGTTATATACTGTGGAAAAAAAAAGTTGGCAGGATGATGCCTGTAATCCCAGCACTTTGCAAGGCTGAGGCAAGCAGATCACGAGGTCAGGAGTTCAAGATCAGCCTGACCAAACTGGTGAAATCCCGTCTCTACTAAAAATACAAAAATTAGCCAGGCGTGGTGGTGCACACCTGTAATCTCAGCTACTCAGGAGGCTGAGGCAGGAGAATCTCTTGAACCCAAGAGGCGGAGGTTGCAGTGAGCCGAGATCACACCACTGCAACCCAGCCTGGGCAACAGAGTAAGACTCTGTCTCAAAACAAAAACAAAAAAAAAAGTCAGAGTTGAAGGTTTCTAAAAGTTACCTGATCTGCCAATCATCTCCATCAGAACCCTCAAGTAAGCTTGTGTATTAAGCAGATTCCTGAATCCCACCTCAGATCTACTTGATTGGAGAAGGGGGCTAATTTTGCATTTTTATAAGTTTCTCCCAAATGATGCTTATGAGTAATGTTTTATAACTATTCTAGACTCACGATTCTCAAACATGGCTGCACATTTGAATCACCTGGTGAATTTAAGACCACCATTGATGAAGCACCACAGCAAATCAATTAAACCAGACCCTCTGGGGTGAGGGGAGCCTGAGCATCAGTCACTGTTGTTGTTGTTGTTAAGTCCCCATGTGACTCTAATGGGCATCCAAGGCTGCAGACCACGGTTCTAGACTTTAGGCCCTATCAGAATTTACAACAGGCAGAAATCACTTCCATCTGAAGTGGTCAGATACTACTTTTCATTTCCTCTCCTATCTTGCAAGAGACTTCGCGTTCTCTTGGAAAAGTGTGTGTGTATGAGTTGGTTATTGTTTAAAAAATGTAGCACCCATCGAAGAAACGACTTTTATGAATACCACTTAATTTTATTTATCCTCAATTCATCTGCTGTAATGTAATTAGAAGAAAAATTTATTAGTATTCCAATTATAGATAAAGTAAAAGATTACTACTTTGCCTGAGATCACACAGCAAGTTCATTCTATAATTCTGACTCCTTTGGAGTTGCTTCCCAGAAATAAAAAAAAGAGAGAGAGAGATTCTTTGAACAGTCATAGTTGAAATGTAACCTATTCAATACTAAAAATTATTCAAATAATTAGTCCATCCACATTCCATAATGGCTTTTTTGTTGTTATAAAGAAGGGCATATCCAAAAGGGTCAATAATTCTCCTTCTATTTCTCTATGTTTCTGTCTCCATAAGGCAACATCACTGAATGTATTAATAGACTTGCTCAGTTAGGGTTTTTAATCCCTCCATGTTTGCCCAGAATGTTCTGTTTTAGTACTGAAAGTTCTGTGCCCAGTTAACCCCTGTCTTGGGCAAACCTGGACAGTCCCTATCAGCAGTGGAAATAAACAGTGCTTTGCAGATCTCTGTAAGAATGGGAGTTGAAGGTTGGTTAGGAAGATCAGCCAGACCAGCAATGGGCAGAGAGTGAGACAATAAAGATTCATGAAGGTGGGTAGACTTGGCTTCAGGCTTTGAAGTCTAGCTGGGGAGGCACAGTGCATGACCTAGGGAAGAGGCTCTCCAACTTGAGTGTGCATTAATATCCCCTGGAGGGCTTGTTAAAACACAAATTGCTGGGCACAATCTCCAGAGTTCCTGATTCAGTAGGTCTGGAGAAGAGCCTAGAATTTGCATTTCTAACAAATTCTCAGGTGATGCTGATGCTGTTGGTCCCAGGATCACACCTTGAGAACCACTGCTGTGGGTGCTCGTCTAGACTTTCAGTTGAGCATAAGCAGTAGGTGTGAAGGTAATTTCTTGGCACCAGGGAGCTAGCAGGCCACATTAGGTAGAGATATAAGCTAAGAACTGAAGGCAGGACTCAAAGCACTGAGTGAATCTGAGCTAACATGGGAGGACCAAGCTAAGAGGATCTGGAGTATTAAGCAGATCAACAAAACAGAAGCTCCATCTTAAAGAAGTATGACCAAGATCTTTCTACGGGATGTGGGTGCAAGGTGGGGTGTTGGTCTTAGGAACAAGGCAAAATTCAATGCGTAAGCAATCATTCAGGAGCACAGACTTAATGACCATTCACTGGAGCTCGTGAATTAGGAATTTTTAAGATCCCCTGACAACCATAAAAGTTAGGTAAACTATCCTAGTTTTCCCAGGAATTTCCTGACTTTAGCACTGAAAGTACAGGGCCTAAAAACCCCTCAGTCCTGAGACATCTGGTCACCCTAATTGTGCTCTCAGGAGACTGGAGCCTAGATCCACCTACATCTCTGGGTCAGATGGCTCCAGCCATAAGAAAAGAAAGCACATATGAGAAGAGGAGGGGTCAGTTGAAGAACGAGGGAGAGAGCCAGTGTGCTCATTGCAACCTATAGCCTTCAAGAGAGGATGAAAGGGCACCCAGAAATATGGTCTATAAATGCTGAAATGCATTTGCTTTAAATGGGCAAAACACGTTAAATGACTCCACAGGCCTGCAGTTTTTCTAAACTCATGAAAGTGGAAAAGTTCAGCACAAACAGAACCATCCAGACACCCCGTAGATGGAAGTCTCCCTCACTGCCTTTTGACAATCATCACACACACTTAAGATCTCATTGTAAGTATAGCCTTAAAGAGCCCTGATAAGTACACACCAGTAAGGGAACAAAAAACATTTGTAAATATCAGCAGAGTATCCCATGTTCTTTTGGTTTCCTTCACACACAAAAATAAACTAAGCAGAATGAACACATAGTTCAAAATCATTAAAACACTAAAGGATATTTAAATCTGGGGAAAGAATCTCTCTGTTGGGAATGTGGGTTTCACCTAAGATCCTTAGTGCCATTCCCAGCATGCCAGAGTTATTTCAAATCTCTTTCATAACCAAATACTAATATTCCACCAGAATGGGGTGCATGAGGGAGGGCCACTATTGACAGTAACACAGCCTACTAATCATGAGAACTCTTTTAAATGTTCTTTACTAACGTTGCCCACAAACTGTAAAAAATTTAACAGAAAACATTTAACATAACAAAAATCATCACCAGGGAATGTACCTAAACCATCGCAAAATCCGAAAGCAAACACTGAACTAATCCATCCTCCCAGCAACTAACTCCTGCAAAATGTTGCTTATGTGGAAATTATCTTCTCAATCACACTTAAAATATTCACTATGATAATGAACTTTAGCCTCAGTGGATTGAGTTTTGCAATGTGCTGAGACTTCATGATCACGGAGAATCTGGCATAACCAGCATCTTCAAAATGCAAGTACCTTATGTCCTTCTGGAATGAGCCATGTCATCCAGTAAGTAGGTTGAAACGGAGATCCAATGAGGAGACTATCCCAGAGCTGAAGTGGGAGTTCAGAGCAGACTGGAGAAGACAAAATTTCCCAGATAACCTGGGAGAAAATGCCAGAAGAAACAGGAATTTGCCCATCCATTCAATCTTTCATTCAACAGATAGTTATGATGTGCCGTCACAATGCCAGACCCCATGCTAGGCAGAAAGGCTACAAAGTCTAGCGGAACTGCTTTCTAGACATTTATAATCACATAGGGCAAGCAGACAAATTAACAAATAATTGCAGTACCTCTAAGACGTTTTATAACAAAAGGATATATGCAACCTTAGAGAAACAGAGAAGAGAGAGAATTTTCCCCAACCTTTGTATTGTTCTCAGTGCAACTAACTGTTGTTGATACCTAAGAGTTAAGCCCTTCCTTCTCAGAGGCTTATTATTTGAGTCACTTTTGGGAAAAAATAATTATTGTTTCTGTGAGAGATCAGAGTCTCATCAAATGTTATTGTGATTCTAAGACTGTCAACAGCTACTATTTAGTGAATACTTAGTATGTGCCAGGCATTACACTGAGTGTTTTACGCACATTACTCCACTCAATCCTCAGTCCTGCATGACTGGCAGCATGCTTTTTCCACTTTAGAAATCAAGGGGAAATGAATCACAATGGGATTAACTAGGTTACCCTGGGTCTGTCAATGATGGGGCCAGGAAGTAAACACAGACAGTCCACGTCATGTTCAAGATCTTAACCACTATGTTAAAATCACTTACGTAGTAAACTATTAGAATTTCTATATTGATTATTGGTTTTCTATGGTTATAACTGCATGTGTCTAGTTTTTGCTTGGATGAGTTCTTGTAAGAAATTGCATGCTGCTTTTAATACTTCCTTGAGTTGATAATTTGCAACCACTTTATTTAAACTAATCTCCATGGGCCTTAACCACAATAGCTGCAATTTATTGAAAACTTGCTCTGAGCCAGTATATCTCATCTCTATCAATTCCCATAGTTCTCTGAGGGGTATGTATATAGGTATGTGTGAATACTTATATTTTTATATGTGTATATATAATGTAGAGTATCAGGTAACTTACCCCTGGTAGCTTAGGCTACAGGTCCTCCACTAGCATAGGCTTTTCCAAAATTCTAGAAAGCCTCCTTAGACATACATTTGCACAGTCATATGTTTTCTTATCTATTTTTTAAAGAGTATTTCAAAACTTGGGTAAGGGTAAGACTCACAAAGCCTGATTCAACCCTGCAGGCCACAGGTGGTGGAACAGGATTTGTGTGCAGGTGTGCGCAACTCTAAGGGTTGAAACCCCAAGACACAGTAAGTAGGGAGGAAGGGTTGGAGCAGCGGGAATTAGATGTACATGTTGAGCATCGTGAGAGATTCCAACCTAAGGAAAGAGTGAAGTTGATTTGAGGGGCTTGTCTCCTCTAAAGTGACCTTGAAGCCCTCGTTTTAATGCTTCATGTACCAACAAGAAGTAGAGAATGTAGGTAACTGATACCAATGAGGCTCTAAGAACTACTGGGTGAACACTCACAATAGTGGCACCAGTTCTGAACAACACATTTGTAAATAAATTGAAGCAGCCTCCAGCTTTTTCCAAACTGAGAAGCTACTAGACACCAAGCAGGTCAAGCAGACTAAAAGCTGACCATAAGGCACTTCGCTTAAGTAGCCTTTGGACCATCAATCCATCATTATCTGAAAGTTCAGCATTGACCAACCACTGTCAGAAAATGTTCCCTTTCTTCCAGAAATTCTATGCTGCTCACCTTCCAAAAGTTTCCAGTGGGCTTGTTGATCTTTCACCCAAATAACCATCTAACACTTTACAAATATCCATCTCTGTAAAGAAACCCACTCAGCTGCAACAACCTGGTTTTCTTTTTAATTTATTGAGCCTTAGAGTAGCATCTTTCTTTGTTAATTATAAATGCAATATTTAATAAAAATATATACAGTGATTATTATAAGCAGGGAGAGGACAGGCTGAAAATGAGTGATTTTAATAAGAGCTTTAACAATTTTTAATAGACCTGCATTCCTTTACATTCCTGGTGTTTCTCAAACTTTAGTGAGTTTAAAGTTCATCTGGGGATTTATAAAAATTGCTGACTTCAAGAGTTCCTCTCAAAATTTCTAATTCTGAAGGCCTGGAGGGATCCTCAACAATCTACATTTCTAACAATGATTTTGATGAAGATGGACTGCAGCTGCCTCTTGAGAAATGCTTCTTTAGAACATGCAAAATTGCTAATTACACAGTAAGCACTTAGGCATCTACCATTATCCAAGTCTTGTTAGCTGTGAGTTGCCTCTTGGTATCTGCTAAGGTTTAAACGTGTCCTTCAGAAAGCATATGTTGGAAACTTAACCTCCAATCCAACAGTGTTTGTTGGGAGGTAGGTCCTAATGAGAGGTAATTAGGCCATAAGGGCTCTGCTCTCATGGATAGATTAATGTCATCAATTTGGGAGTAGTTTCCTTATAAAAGAACAAGGTCAGCTGCCTTTCCTCTCTCTTATCCTCTTTTTGCCCCTCTGACATCTGATGCCTTCCACCATGAGATGACACAGCAAGAAGGTCCCTGATAGATACCAGTGCCACCATCTTGGACTTCCCAACTCAAGAACTATAAATCAACAAATTTCTGTTCACTATAAATTATCCAGTCTCAGGTATTGTGTTACAGCTGCACAAAACATACTAAGACAATATCCCATTCTCAGCAGCAGCAATTCTTTTTAAGACAAAGCGCCATGAATTTTAAGACGTCTGGGTAGAGAGAGTTAATTATGTCTTCATTAACTCTCAAAAAGGTATTTTCCCTAGACCAATTAGTTTATAGGAACATACACTCTCTACCTGTTTCTAAAACTTTGGAAAACAAAGATGTGGTTCACATCAGAGTGAAATTTTCACTGATACTAATTATAATGAAATATGTTTCATTTTGGCCAACTGCCATGAAATGTCCTGCTCACTTGGAGAAAATTACTGGAAAAATGGTAGGCAGAGGTCCCAACTCCCAACATAGACTCCTAAGGGACAGAAGATCTGTCTGCTCCCAGTCAGAGGGTGGGCTTTTCCTACACTAAGATCTTAGCCACACTTTGCCTCCCTGAATTCTTGCCAGAGACTAGTCCTCCAGTCTGGGAGTTATCCCATACAGGTTCTTTTTTTCAACCCGAGTAAACTGGAGTCCAATTATGTTACCTAAAACTGAGAACCCTGGGTATGGTACATCCAGATACTTACAGCAGAAACTATCTTATACAGTTTGACTCTGTGTCCCCACCCAAATCTCATGTCAAATTGTAATTCCCAGTGTTGGGGGAGGGATCTGGTGGGAGGTGACTGGATCATGGGGGCAGTTCTTGTGATAGTAAGTTCTCACCAGATCTGATAAATGTTTAAATGGGTGTGGCACTTCCCCCCTTCACTCTCTCTCTCTCTTTCCACCATGGTAAAACATGCTTGCTTCCCTTCACCTTCTGCCATGACTGTAAGTTTCCTGAGGCCTTCCAGCCATGCTTCCTATACAGTCTGTGAAACTGTGAGTCAATTAAACCTCCTTCTTCATAAATTATCCAGGTCAGGTAGTTCTTTATAGCAGTGTGAGAACAGACTACAATATCTTCAAAATGTTTTTTGTTTTAAAAATTGTAGATGGTAGCAGAAAGAAAAGAATAGAAAGGGAAAGGCAGAAAGGAAATGGAAAATTAGTATTCTATCCATCTGTAGAAAACTTTTAAAAATATGTATTGTCTTCTATTCTGATTTCTTTTGGATTCAGCTTTGTAGATTTATGAGCCCATGACTCCTGATATTCAGTAAATGAGTAGAAATCAATTTCTAGGGACAGGAGGGATGCCATGTGTCATAGCTACACGAACAGAAGAAACTTAGTGATTAAAAGTCACAAAGAACAGTATCAGCCAGAAGCAGTGGCTCAAGCCTGTAATTCCAGAACTTTGGGAGGCTGAGGTGGGCAGATCACCTGAGATCAGGAGTTTAAGACCAGCCTGGGCAACATGGCAAAATGCTGTCTCTACGAAAAATACAAAAATTAGCAAGGTATGGTGGCAGATGCCTGTAATCCCAGCTACTCAGGAGGCTGAGGCAGCAGAATCACTTGAACCTAGGAGGTGGAGGTTGCAAGGAGCCAAGATCATGCCATTGCACTCCAGCCTGGGTGACAGAGCAAGATTGTGTCTCAAAAAAAAAAAAGAACAGTGTCACCTTTCAAACAGTGATGGATTCCTAATACCTATATGTTGAGTATTGTCACACTTATGTTCCACAACTGTCTGTATTCTGTGTCATTTTTTACTATATGTACACAAGACAGAAAACAAAAACAAAAAAACACTATTTAATTCAGATCTTGTAATGTATATAGTATAATTGCTTACCAAAACATCATATTTGCAGGAGGTGGAAAGTTTAATATACTAGCAAACTGCTAAAGAGAATTTACTTTTTTTTTAACAAGGAATGTATATATATATGTAGCACTCAGATTTTAAAAGCACCATTACTATACATAAAGCTTTTTGATTTGTAGTTTTTCATCATAAACCCAACATAGCAGAGCCCAGACACCAGGCATTTTTCCCTGGAGTCACTCTGCCTTATTATCAGGACTAGACTTAAGTATCCTTCCCTGGAAAGCGCACAAGATCTCACATCGTAGGGCACACATGCTGGAGGCAGTACAAAGAGGCACAGTCATGTTTCAGGATGTGGTTTTAGCCAAAGGTGATACAATCACAAAGCTGGACTGAGAGAGGAAATAACAATCAGGAGCTGTCTTGAGTGTGCCCCCGTTACCTGGAGTCTTCTTGTTCTTCTCTCTACCTCTCCAAGAGTCTCCATTACCATTGATGTAAATAATTAGTAACAAGAGCCAGAAGCAAAAATGTTGAAATACTTGAGCTCTTCTGAACACAAATTTAATAGCAGTAGTAAACTAACAAATGAATCATTGAATTGAGGGCAGATTCTGCTGCAACAAAGAACTTGCATTGTGATATAAATTGAGAAGATTGTTCTGAGCTAGTTCCTCCTATATTCAGAGTTAAAACTCTCTCTAAACATCATATTCCACCTAAGAACCATTAACTCTTCCATTCTGACAACTGGATGACAAATACACTCTAAATATTTGGCTTATCTCACTTATCCATTACTAGAGGATTTAATATATAAGTGTTACATATACATATAGACTACTAAGTTAACCATAACCATTCATGTATTGATTCGTATGTTTAAACAGCAATGACAAATTGAATGCTTGCTCTGAGGGAACACAAATTCAGATTCAGCTGATATTTTTGGAGTAACACCCACATACTAGATATTGAGCTAAAGACTTTATCTTATGTAGGTGCCTATCATGTGCTAGGTATTGAACTAGTTACTTTAACACATTATCTCATTTGGTCTTAGTAACAAAAATTCACATTTTTATTTTACAGATAGGAAATTAAGACTCAGAAAAGGTAAATGGCTTGCCTGAAGTCATAAATTAGTCAATACTTAAAACTGGCTTTTTGGTCCTGACTCTTCTCTCTGGCTCTTTCCAATTGGTAATATTTTCTGCACTCCAACCCAGGCAACAAGAGTGAAACTCCGCCTCAAAAAAAAAAAAAAAGATAATCCACCTGTGATAAACTGGGCTTCAGACCAGGGATGTAGGGACGGTTTAACATATGCAAGTCAATAAATGTGATACACCAGACAAACAGAATTAAAAACAAAAATCACAGGATCATTTCAATACATACAGAAAAAGCATTCAACAAAATCCAGCATCCCTTTATGGTTAAAACTCTCAACAAAATCAGCATGCAAGGGACATACCTTAATATAATAAAGCCATTTATGACAAGCTCACAGCCAACTTAATACAGAATGGTAAAAGTTGAAAGCATTCCCTCTGAGAACAGGAACAAAACAATGATGCCCACTCTCAGCACTCCTCTTCAACATAGTACTGGAAGTCTTAGCCAGAACAATCAGACAAGAGAAAGAAGTAAAGGGCATCCAAATCAGTAAAGAGGAAGTCAAACTGTCACTGTTTGCGAACAATATGATCATTTACCTTGAAAACCCTAAGGACTCCTCCAGAAAGCTCCTAGAACTGATAAAGGAATTCAACAAAGTTTCTGGATACAAGATTAATGTACACAAATCAGTGGCTCTTCTATACACCAACAGTAACCAAGCAGAGAATCAAATCAAGAACACAACCACTTTTACAATAGCTGTAAAAAAATAATAATAAAATACTTAGGAATATACCTAACAAAGGAGTAGAAAGACCTCTACAAGGAAAACTACAAAACACTGCTAAAAGAAATCATAGACAACATGAAAAAATGGAAACACATCCCATGCTCATGAATAGGTATAATCAATATTGTGAAAATGACCTTACTGTGAAAAGCAATGTACAAATTTAATGCAATCCTCATCAAACTACCACCAACATTCTTCACAGAATTAGAAAAACAATTCTAAAATTCTTATGGAACCACAAAAGAGCCCGCAGAGCCAAAGCAAGACTCAGCAAAAACAATAAATCTGGAGGCATCACACTACTTAATTTCAAACTATACTATAAAGCCATAGCCATCAAAAGAGCATGGTGCAGGTACAAAAATAGGCACATACACCAATGGAACAGAAGAGAGAACCTAGAAATAAACCCAGATACTTACAGCCAACTGATATTCAACAAAGCAAACAAAATTATAAAGTGGGGAAAGGGCATTCTTTCAACAAATAGTGCTGGGATAGCTGGCTAGCCACATGCAGGAGAATGAAACTGGAACCTCATCTCTCACCTAATGCAAAATCAACTCAAGTTGGATTAGGCACTTAAACCTAAGACCTGAAACTATAAAAATTCTAGAAGATAACATGAGAAAAACCCTTCTAGACATTGGCTTAGGCAAGGATTTCATGACCAAGAACCCAAAAGCAAAATAAAAACAAAGATAAATATCTGGCACCTAATTAAACTAAAGAGCTTTTGTGGGCAAAAGGAAAAATCAGCAGAGTAAACAGAACCCACAAGTGGGAGAAAAATCTTCACAATCTATACATCTGGCAAAGGACTAATATTCAGAATCTACAATGAACTCAAACAAATCACTAAGAAAAAAAAATGTTATCAAAAAGTGGGATAAAGACATGAATAGCCAATTCTCAAAAGAAGATAGACGAATGACCAACAAACATGAAAAAATGCTCAACATTACTAATGATCAGAGAAATGCAAATCAAAACCGCAATGCAATACCACCTCACTCCTGCAAGAATGGCTGTAATTAAAAAAACAATAGATGTTGGGATGGATGCAGTGAACAGAAACACTTCTACACTGTTGGTGGGAATGTAAACTAGTACAGCTGTTATGGGAAACAGTGTGGAGATTCCTTAAAGAACTAAAAGTAGAACTACCATTTGATTCAGCAATTCCACTACTGGGTATCTACCCAGAGGAAAAGAAGTCATTATTCAAAAAAGACATTTGCACATGAATGTTTATAGCAGCACAGTTTACAATTGCAAAATTGTAGAACCACTCCAAATGCCCATCAATCAGTGAGTGGATAAAGAAACCATGATTTTATATATATGTATATTATATATATATATATAATATATATGTATATAGAAAATAAACTGTGATATACATATTCCATCCTATATTCCATATATTTATATGATAGAATGCTATGCAGCCATAAAAATGAATGAATTAACAGCATCCAGAGTAACCTGGATGAGAATGGAGACTATTATTCTAAGTGAAACTCAGGAATGGAAAACCAAACATTGTATGTTCTCACTGATATGTGGGAGCTAAGCTACGAGGACACAAAGGCATAAGAATAATACAATGGACTTTGGGGAGTTGCGGGGAAGAGTGGGAGGGGGTGAGGGATAAACAACAACAAATATGGTGCAGTGTATACTGCGCAGGAGATGGGTGCACCAAAATCTCACAAATCACAACTGAAGAACTCACTCATGTAACCAAATACACCTGTATCCCAGTAACTTATGGAAAAATAAAAAATAAAAATAATAAAAATTAAAATGCCTAGACTCCTAGGCTAGGAAGGCTCTGCTGACAGACAACATTTTACACTTGTTTCAACTCATTGCTGGAGGAATTAAGCATGTTCTGTGCAACTCCACTTGGAGTGGACTCTTGGAAGCTTGAGTCTGGTTTCCTTTGGATTTAGTTCCATGTGCCTATTCCATTTGCTGATTTTGCTGTACATCCTTTAACTACAATAAACTGTAACTGTAAGTATTACAACTTCTGAGTTCTGTGAGTTCTTCTAGAAAGTCACTGAACCTGAAGGTGGTCTTAGGGATAGAGGCCTAACACATTATCTCAAAAAATAATTATGAAGATTAAACAGTAGCATACATATCAAGTATTTGACATAATGGCTAGCCCAAAGTGTTCAGTGAGTGTTATTGGTATTATTATTATATAGTACATTATTTATTCATGTACAATTATATCTTATTATATCACATATATAACTAACTCAGTTTTCTATACATTCTTAATTAAAGATTGAGATAACTCTTTCTTGTCTTATTGTTCCTTAAACATTGATTTATCTGTCTCACCCTTTGTTGGTTTTGCTGTGTTTCTACTGAATACATGAACTAATATCCTAACTTCTGAGACTATCAACAAATGTTATGAAATAATTGGATGCTTGTTAGCACTTGGCCTGATACCATTTAATTGTGCTTTCTACTGTTCCTTCCTGATGACTTGTAGAGAATAGAACCAGGTGGTATCTGGAAAGTATTTGCTCATGTGGCAGTCACTGTTGATTGCCTACCCAAAGCCATTACCCCCTCTCCCTGCCTAACAGAAGCTGAGTTTTGTTCAGCAACAATGTGCCTAGTCCCAGAGGATAAATCTTGGCTAGGCTAAGCTAGTGCTAGTAGTCGCATTTCCTTTTGCCAGTAATTTATTTCAGGTGATCATGGGACCTGGTTATGAATGAGGAAACAAAGGTAGAATATCCCAGTAAGCAACAGGGAAAGATTTTCTCCTCTGAGAATCAGGTAGATATTAGAAGGGTCCATTTGCTCCTCTGGTTGTCCAGCTTTAGAGAGGAATATGTGAAGACCTGCTGCTAAGTGTGCAGTTGTTATCCCAAGTCTACAATGGGAGACAGCATCAAATTACTGGAGATAGAAGAACGGGAAGATAGACAGCTTTGTCTTGATAAAATTGCTGAACTATAACTTTGTAACTACTTATATTTAGACTTCCTTTAAATAAGAAAATTTAATGCTCATTTTGTCTTGTCACTATTGGCTGAGTCTTCTCTTACATGAGACTAATAGTATCCTCATGTACTTGAAACACATGCAGTTTCCACGTGTTTTGTAAAGACAAATTATGCACAGCCCTGTATTAGTCCATTTTCACACTGCTAGAAAGATACTACCTGAGACTGGGCAATTTGTAAAGGAAAGAGGTTTACTTGACTCACAGTTCTGCATGGCCAGGGAGGCCTCAGGGAACTTACAATCATGGCAAAAGGCAAAGGGGAAGCAAGGCAGTCTTCTCACAGTGGTAGAAGAGAGAGAGAAGGGGGAAGCATCAGACACATCATGAGAACTCACTCACTATCCTGAGAACAGCATGGGGGAAACAACCCCCATGATCCAATTACCTCCCACCAGGTCTCTCCCTTGACATGTGGCGATTACAATTCGGATTACAATCCAAAACCATATTAAGCCCTTATCTGGGAATTCTGAAAAGGTCGCACATGTGCAATTCAAATTTAATGATCTTCCAAAAAAGACATACTCAATAATAACAAATTTCAATCAGAACCCAATTATTTTTGTGAAGAAAGTAGGAAGATAGAACCAGAAAGTTATTTTCTCTTCTAAAGCATGTCATGGTCTCCTTTCAGGTTAAAGATTTTCTTGATTAAACATGAATTTTTCTATGCAAATAAGCCAGTTCTCTGGATGTGAACTCTGAGGAGTATATTTTATGTTTATATTGTGGATATTACTATTCATGGTTGGGAAATGGGAAATGAACATTATTTTATATGCCATTATCCTTTGCCAATTTCTCTGAAGGGCATCCTGCTTCACATAGTAGTAAAATGTGTAATTTGGGACTGGGAAGCCACATAATGTGAAATGATTGTTTTTAAGGAATTTTAAGGGAATCTGAATTTTAAAATGCTCAAAAATAAAACATAAACCATATATTTATATGCAGTATTAGAGGGTATTATAATGTGATTGTTTTTAAATCAAAGTTTTAATAATCTATTGCTTATTTATGGGTTATATAATACCTATTTCTAATATGTAAAGCAATAAGAAAAATGACAAAGGAATTATATACATATATACACATTTAAACATCATGCATATATACATACAAATATCAAGCACCTCTATCCTCCATAGTGGTCAATTTGATAAGCTTTAATTGTTTGAATTTCTCATTAGGAATTTTATTCACAGTCAATAGCATCTGATTTTAAATATCCTCAACAGTGGCTGATGGTCATTCTTTCAAAGTGGAGAAGCTACCCATCTGCTTTTTTCTCCACTCTTCACATTAGCCTAATTCTTTCCATGACCATGTAATCCCACGTAGAAATGTGCATGTAAGTCTACATATATAAGTATTATTGTTTATTTTACAGGAAGGGATCTTAAAATTTCTACATCTTGTTTCCTCATACTTTTGTGTGGAATACTTCAAATACATGGACTTACATATGAATACTACAATACTACATATACATACACACATACTTTTGTGTGGAATACTACAAATACATGGGCTTACATATGAAAATCTTTCTTTCTATGGAATAGAGCCCAAATACTGGAATTGCTGGACCAAGAAGCACACATATATTTTAAATTTTAATAGATGTTGGCAAACGGCTTTCCCAAAACCTATAACACCTCGTATTTTTCCCAGCCATGAGACTAATCCTTTCTCTAAATCATCAACAGTAATATTTATTATAACTCTTCAATTTTTGTCATTTGATTGATGTAAAATTACAGTTTCTTTTACTTTAATTTGGATTTTCCCTACTAGCAACAAACTTGAGAATCCTTCTTTGTATCTTTTGGCCATTTGGATTCACAATTCTTTGACCTTTTTTTTTAATTGGATTGTGTTATTTTGGCCAAATGTTCAGCTATTTGAAAAAATTCGTTACAAATATTTGTTATAAATTGAATGTCTGTCTACTGTTTTGTTTATGATATCCTTTGTGACATCAAGGTTCAAATATGTCTCTCTCTTCTTTTACAGCTTCTGGAAAAGATGCTCTCAGTTCATACATTTTTATACATTCTATTTTCTAGATCTTCTTGCAAGGTTTTTACATTTTATTTTGACCATGTGAGCTTCTCGGCCATCTGGAATTTATATTTAAAGGTAGAATAAAATGGTAATCCTCTTTTCTTTTCTTCCAGATGGATAATCAGTTGTCCAAACATCATTTATTAAATAATTGACTCATTTCCCACTAAAATGAACTACTACTTTGGAAATATATTAAACTCGTCTATACTGGGTTCTATTTCCACAATCTGTATTTTATTCCTTTGCCAATACCACATGATTATGATGCAGTAGTTTTACTATTTATACTAATATCCGTAAGACAAGACCTCTCACTATTCTTCCTTTGCATATTTTCTCAGCTATTCTGAAGCATTTATTCTTCAGTATAAACTTTAATCTTCTTTGGCCAATCATCCCTCCAAAGAAAGCCAATTCTAATTTCACTGCCTTATATTTATACACTCATTAGGTGTGTGTATTTAATGCTTCTGTTATTAAGTATTTCTATTCAATGTGATCTGCCTTTCCATTTGTTCAAATCTTATTTTTTTCAGTAAGATTTTATATTTTTCTTTATAGTTACTTTTCTTGTTCAATTTATTACTATTTTACATTTTTCCAATAATTGTAAATGGAAATTTTTTTCTCACTTCTATTTCTAAATATTTTGTTAAAACAGAGAAAATCTGTCGCTTTTTAAAAATTTATCATCTACTAATCTCCTTATCAAATTCTTCTCTTTGTTTTCTTTAAAATTTGTATTTTAAGTTCAAGTGGTACATGCGCAGATTTGTTACATGGGTAAATTATGTGTCATGAGGGTTTCATGTATAGATAATTTTGTCACCCAGATAATCAGCATAATACCCAATAAGTAGTTTTCGAATCCTCACCCTCCTCCCACCCTCTGCCCTTAAGTAGGCCCAGTATTCATTGTTCCCTTGTGTCCATGTATACTCAATGTTTAGCTCCTACTTATAAGTCAGAACATGTGGTATTTACTTTTCTGTTCCTACATTAGTTTGCTTCAGATAATGGCCTCCAGCTCCATCCATATTGCTACAAAGAACATAATATTCTTCTTTTTTATGGCTGCATGGTATTCCATGGTATACATGTGCCACATTTTCTTTATCCAGTCCACCACTGATGGGCAACTAAGTTGATTCCATGTCTTTGCTATTGTGAATAGTGCTGTAATAAACATAGGCATGCATGTGCCTTTATGATAGAATTGATTTCTATTCCTTTGGATATATACCCCAGTAATGGTACTGTTGGATCAACTGGTAGTTCTGTTTTAAATACTTTGAGAAATCTCCACATTGCTTTCCACAGTGGCTAAACTAATTTACATTTCCACCAGCCATATGTAAGTGTCCCTTTTCTCTGCAACCTTGCCAGCATCAGTTGTTTTTGACTTTTTAGCAATAGCCATTCTAACTAGTGTGCGATGGTATCCTGTTGAGGTTTCAAATTACATTTCCCTAATGTTAGTAATATTGAGCATTTTTTCATGTTTGTTGGACACATGTATGTCTTCTTTTAAGAAGTGTCTGTTCATGCCCTTTGCCAATTTTTGTTTTACTTTTATTTTAGGTTCAAGGGTACATGTGCAGGTTTGTTACATAGGTAAATTGTGTGTGGCAGGGGTTTGGTATGCAGATTATTTCATCACCCAGGTAGTAAGCATAGTATCTACTAGGTAATTTTTGAATCCTTGGCCCCCTCCCACCGCCTACCCTTAAGTAAGCTCCAGTATCTGCTGTTCCCATGTTCATGCCCATTTGTACTCAATGTTAGCTCCCACTTATGAGCAATAATACATGGTATTTGGTTTCCTGCTCCTGAATTAGTTCACTTAGAATAATGGCCTCCAACTTCATGCGTGTTGCTGCAAAGAACATTATCTTTTTTATGGCTGTGTAATATTCCATGATAAACATGTACCACATTTTCTTCATCAAGTCCACCATTGATTAGCATCTAGGTTGAGTCCATGTCTTTGCTATTGTGAATAGTGCTGTGATGAACATATGTATGCATGTATTTTTATGGACAATTTATATTATTTTAGGTATATAACTTGTGATGGGATTGGTATTTCTGTTTAAGTTCTTTGAGAAGTCTCCAGAATGCTTTCCACAGTGGCTGAATTAATTTATATTCCCACCAGCAATGTATAAGCATTCCCTCTTCTCTGAAACCTCACCAGCATCATTTATTTCTTGGCATTTAGTAACAGCCATTCTGACTGGTGCGAGATGGCATCTCATTGTGGTTTTGATTTGCATTTCTCTAATGATTAGCAATGTGGAGCATATTTTCCTGTGCTTGTTAGCCATGGGTATGTCTTCTTTTGAAAAAAGTCTGTTCATTTTCTTTACTCACCTTTTAACAAAGTTGTTTACTTGTTAAGCTCCTTATAAACTCCGGATATTAGATATTTTTTGGACACATAGTTTGCAAATACTTTCTCCTTTTCTGTAGGTTGTTTGTTTACTCTGTTAAAAGTTTCTTTTGCTGTGCAGAAGCTCTTTCATTTAATTAGGTCCCATTTGTCAATTTTTGTTTTTGTTGTAATTAATTGCTTTTGGCATCTTCATCACAAAGTCTTTGCCATGGCCAATGTGCAGAATCATTTCCTAGATTTTCTTCTAGGAATTTTAAAGTTTTAGGTTTTACATTTAAGTCTCTAATCCACCTTGACTTGATTTTTGTTCATGGGAAAAGGTAGAGGTCCAGTTTCAGTTTTCTGCAGGGGGCTCGCCAGTTATCCCTGCACCATTTACAGAATAGCGCGAGTCCTTTCCCCATTGCTTGCTACTGTTGACTTTGTCAAAGATCAGATATTCATAGATGTGAAAGTTTATTTCTGGGTTCTCTAACCTGTTCCATTGATCTGTGTGTCTGTTTTTGTACTAGTACCAGGCTGTCTTAGTTACTGTAGCCTTATAGTAGTTTGAAATCAGGTAGTGTGATGCCTCCACCTTTGTTCTTTTTGCTTAGGATTGCTTTGGCTATTCAATCTATTTTTTGGTTCCGAATGAATTTTAGAACAGTGTTTTCTACTTCTGTGAAAAATGTCATTGATAGTTTGACAGGAATAGCATTCAATCTATAAATTGTTTTCAGCAGTATGGCCATTTTAATAATATTAATTCTTCCTATCCATGAGCGTGGAATGTTTTTTCATTTGTTCATGTTGTCTCTAATTTCTTTTAGCCAGGTTTTATAATTCTTACTGTAGAAAAATTCTTATTTTTAAATCTAGTATTATTTACCATGGTTTCTTGACTTTTCTAGGCATACAATATTATCATCAAAAAGAGATCATTTGATCCCTTTAAGTTTATATCAGTAATTTTTTTTATTTTCTTATCTTACTGCATTCAGTAGCCCTTCTGAGGTAATGTTAAATAGAATGATAATGAGTGTCCTCCTCTAGTAACTCTAGTAGAATTTTTAAATTTTAAGTATTTTCTGAATGGCTTTATGTTTTCTAGTTTCATTATATTCTATTTTACTTAGCAATGTTATTAGAAATGATTCATTTCTTTCTAACTCCTTTAGGCATCTATTGATAAAAATTACAGTTTTCCTTCAATGTGTTGTTATAATAGATTATGTTGGTAAAATTTCCCAATATTCAACTACTGAAAATCTTAAAGAAAAATCTGCTCTGTGAAATGCATTATTCTACCCACTGATTGCTACTGTTGACATACCTGACACCACAAACTATGACTACACACATGGAGGCCAGCAGTCTCACACCCATCAGCACCCCACCCCAGTCACTGCCAGTGTGAGTACAAGCACAGACACCAGCAACCCTGCCCCTGCCTGTGCCCTGCCACTGGTACGAGTGCACAGAGGAACTCTGCAGCCCCACTCCCACCAGTACCCCACCCCAGGTGACACACATGCACCCCACTGTGCTGCCCCAGCTCCTGGTATGTGTGAGTTAGCACAGGTCCTACAGCCACCACCCTGACAATATACTTTGGCCAGCACCAGCCAGCAGAGTGTTTGGGCCAGGGGACCAGGAAGACCTCAGCCCCTCCATCATAGAAGGTTCCTAATTTTGAGGGGCCAAAGAACAAAGCCAGGGGCCCAATACTGGCCCCCCACCCCTACCCCCGAGTTACAGTATGTAGAGCAGGAATACTGAGCTGAGGTTTGGCTCCCTGGTATCTTCCAGAAAAAAAAAATCCAGTCAATTGAACCCACATTATACCACAATCAAACTCCTAGAGCATCAAAGAAGGTAAAAGAAAAAACAAAAGAAAAGAAAAAAACCATCCAAAGGATATCAGCTTCAAAGATTGAAGGAACATCAGGCCTCACAGATGAGAAAAAACCAGAGCAAGAACTCTGGAAACTCAAAAAGCTAGAGTGTCTTCTCACCTCCAAATGTCTGCACTAGTTCCCTAGCAGTGATTTTTAACCAAGCTTAAATGGCTGACAGAAATAGAATTTAGAATATGGTTAGGAAAAAAGATCATTGACATCCAAGAGACAGTCAAAACCCAATCCAAGGAATCTAACGGATACAATAAAATGATACCAGAGATAAAACATGAAATGGCCATTTTAAGAAAAAAGGAAACTGATCTGATTCAGCTGAAAAACTCACTTCAAAAATGTCATAATACAATACTAAGTATTGACAGCAGAATAAGCCAAGCTGATGAAAGAATGTCAGAGACTGAAGACAAGTTCTCCAAAATAACTTAGACAAAAATAAAGAAACAATAAAGAAGAATGAATAAAACCTCCCAGAAATATGGGATTATGTAAAGGGACCAAATCTGTGACTCATTGGCATCCCTGAAAGAGAGAGAGAAAGCAAGCAACTTGGAAAACATATTTGAGGATATCATCCATGAAAATTTTCCTAACCTAACTAAAGAGGAAACATTCAAATTAAAGAAAGGCACAGAACCCCTGTGAGATACTATGCAAGACAATGATCCCCAAGACACATAGTCATCACATTCCTCAAGGTCAAAATGAAAGAAAAAATGTTAAAGACAGCTAGAGAGAAAGGGCAGGTCACCTACAAAAGAAATCCTGTCAGACTAACAGCCAGCTTTTCAGCAGAAACCCTACAAGTCAAATGAGTCTGGCTACCTATATTCAGCATTCTTAAAGAAAAGAAATTCCAACCAAGAATTTTACATCCAGCCAAACTAAGCTTCATAAGAGAAAGGGAAATAAAATCCTTTTCAAACAAGCAAATGCTAAGGTAATTTCATACCACCAGACCTAACTTACAAAAGGTCCTTAAGGGAGTGCTAATTATTGGAACAAAAGACAATTACTGGCCACCACAAAAACACACTTAAGTACATAGACCATTGTATTAGTCAGGGTTCTCTAGAGGGACAGAACTAATAGGATAGACGTATCTATAAAAGGGAGTTTAGGCCGGGCGCGGTGGCTCACGCCTGTAATTCCAGCACTTTGGGAGACCGAGGCGGGTGGATCACGAGGTCAAGAGATCGAGACCATCCTGGTCAACATGGTGAAACCCCACTCTCTACTAAAAATACAAAAAATTAGCTGGGCATGGTGGCGCATGCCTGTAATCCCAGCTACTTGAGAGGTTGAGGCAGGAGAATTGCCTGAACCCAGGAGGCAGAGGTTGCGGTGAGCCGAGATTGCGCCATTGCACTCCAGCCTGGGTGACAAGAGCGAAACTCCGATTCAAAAAAAAAAAGGGAGTTTACTAAGGGGAGTTTATTAACAAGGCCCTGATCTTCTCTTCCTCTATCAAGTGATTATAGGGAACTCCCTGTGAAGCTATCAGTGCAGGCTGGGAAAGAGAAGGGGAGAAAAGGCAAGGTGGCAGGATTGGAGACCATGGGCATTTAAGCCACTTGCTCATGGAACTTACTTGTGCCCTCTTGACCTGCTCAAGCCCAGTCACGTATATTCAACTTCCATTTGATAATGGAATGCTGCTGTGCCCACCTTACCTATGGCTAGATGGGTCAGAAAACACCCAGTTCGTGATAGGCAGTTTAAGTCACATGGTGACCTGATGACCCCTAGTCAAACATTCAGTTTCTACCAAATTCCAGTAACAGGCAAAGAGCTGTTTCTCAAAAGGAGAGTAGTTATCTGCAGAAGATGGCAGGGCCTTACTCCAAATCCTAGAGGCCTCCACTGTGATTCACCTATGGGGGCCTGCCAAAGGCTCCAAACAGCATCTCTATCTGCAGCTGACACCTCAAGCACCATTGGATCTGCTGGGTCATATGGCCAAAGTGGAAGAACAGCTTGCACAGCAGCCTGGACCTGTTGCAGAGCCTTCTCTTATTCTGAACCCCACTCAAAAATGGCAGCCTTTCAGGTCACTCAATAAATCAGCCAGAGTAACACACTCAAATAAAGAATGTGTTGCCTCCAAAACCCAAGTAGGCCCACTAGGAGTTGTGCCTCTTTCTTGGTTGTAAGAGGGGTCAAATGCAGCAACTTATCCTTCACTTTAGAAGGAATATCTCAACAGGCTCCACGTCACTGAACCCCTAGACATTTTGCTGAGGTAGAAAGTCCCTGAATTTTAGTAGGATTTATTTTCCATCCTGTGGCATGCAAATGTCTCACCACATTGGATGCAGTGTGTCTACTTCTCACTCACTGGATCTCACTCACTGGATCCAATCAGCATAATGTCATCCATGTAACACACCAGTGTTATATATCTTATGGAAGGGAAAAGTGATCAAGGGCTCTCTGAATAAGATTATGACACAAAGCTGGAGAGTTAATATACCCCAATGTAGAAGAGTAAAGGTATATTGTTTGCCTTGCTAGCTGAAGGGAAATTGCTTCTGGTGGGCCTTATGAACAGGAATGGAGAAAAAGGCATTTGCCAAGTCAATAGCTACACACCAGGTACCAGTTGTGTTAAGTTGCTCAAGCAATGAAACCACATCTGGTTACAGCAACTGCGATTGACGTTAACACCACGATTTCTCAAATAACTCAGTAGATAAAATTAAGATAAGGATGGTCATTATTGACATCTGAATTGGTAAACTGAATGATCAGGTGCAAAAACTAGCTCAAAGCACAAATAAAAATGTAGACAACTCAAATTCAAGATTTGAGGATCCTTACTGTGAAAATAACTGGAGATTCTTAAGGAAAAAAAAAAGAGCAGATGGAAGATAGGCAATCATTAAACAAATACTAAAAACCAATTTATCTAAAGTAAATACAGTTAGGAGACTGTAGCATGAAGAGCTTTCCAAGTTGCAGGCTTTAATGATAAGATACACACCAGACATGTCCTGAGGGAATTCTGAAACTTTAATAGTGAAGAGAATATTATATGCTTCTAGATAGGAATAACAAATAACTAACAAAGGAATATATGAACAAAACATTGGACAAGGGAATCCTCTGTTATTTTTTAATTAATACTGAAAGCTGGCTGATAGTGAAAGAATATCAATTAGAGAGAGATCCAAGATGGCTGACCACTAGCAACTGGGGATTGTAGCTCCCAGTGAAAGTGCAGAGAACGAGAGGATGCCACACTTTCAGACGAATTTTTGTTGCTCACAGACCAGGAGATTCCCAGCGGAGGAGCCCCACAGGTCACCAGTGTGACTCTTGTGGCCTGCGCAGTGGTTTTGCTGGTGCCTCAGCGCGGCAGTTCTTGGTGCAGAGTGAGCAGGACCGGGTCCCCTTTTGGCCGATTCCTGGGCAGAAAAGCACCATCAATCTTAACACCGCTGTTTTGGCCGGCGCAGTGGATTGCTCAGATTTCAGCGCTGGGAATCAACAAGTTGGACGTCCACTCAGAAACCTAATTTGAAAGTCGGAAATCACAAAGACGACAGGTGGATAAATTTACAATGATGGGAAGAAACCAGCGTAAAAAGGCTGAGAATACCCAAAATCAGAATGCCTCTCCCTCTACAGGGGATCACAGTTCCTCATCAGCAACGGAACAAGCCCTGATGGAGAATGAGTGTGTTCCATTAACAGAAGTAGGCTTCAGAAGGTGGATGATAAGAAACTTCTGTGAATTAAAAGAACTTGTTCTAACCCAATGCAAAGAAACTAAGAACTTTGAAAAAAGGTTCGATGAAATGCTAACAAGAATAGACAATTTGGAGAGGAATATAGGTGAATTAATGGAACTGAAAAACACAACACAAGAACTTCACGAAGTATGCACAAGTTTTAATAGTCGAATTGATCAAGCAGAAGAAAGGATATCAGAGTTCGAAGACCAACTTAACGAAATAAAACAAGAAGTCAAGATTAGAGAAAAAAGGATAAAAAAGAATGAGCAAAGTCTCCAAGAAATATGGGACTTTGTGAAAAGACCTAATCTACTTTTGATAGGTGTACCTGAATGTGACGAAGAGAATGAATCCAAGTTGAAAAATACTCTTCAGGAGATTTTTCAGGAAAACTTTCCCAACCTAGTAAGACAGGACAATATTCAACTCCAGGTAATACAGAGAACACCACAAAGATATTCCTCAAGAAGACCAACCCCAAGGCACATAATCGCCAGATTCATTAGGGTTGAAATGAAGGAGAAAATACTAAGAGCAGCCAGAGAGAAAGGTCAGGTTACCCACAAAGGGAAGCCTATCAGACTTACAGCAGATCTCTCAGCAGAAACCCTACAAGCCAGAAAAGAGTGGGGGCCAATACTCAACATCCTTAAAGAAAAGAACTTTCAAACCAGAATTTCATATCCAGCCAAACTGAGCTTCAAAAGCGAAGGAAAAATAAAATCTTTTGCAAACAAGCAAGCACTTAGAGATTTCACCATCACCAGGCCTGCTTTGCAGAAGCTTCTGAAAGAAGCACTACACATATAACGGAGCAACTAGTATCAGCCTTTCCAAAAATATATCCAGCTAGCATCAAATGGCAGTATTAAACTCATATATATTATTAACTGGATAAAAAGCCAAAACCCATCAGTACGCTGTATCCAGACCCATCTCACATGCAACGATACACAAAGACTCAAAACAAAGGGACAGAGGAAGATTTACCAACCAAATGGACAGCAAACATAAATAAATAAATAAAAAGCAGGAGTTGCAATTCTCACCTCTGATAAAATAGACTTTAAAGCAACAAAGAGGCAAAGAAGGACATTACATAATGGTAAAAGGATCAATGCAACAAGAAGAGCTAACGATCCTATATATACACGCACCGAATACAGGAGCACCCAGATACATAAGACAAGTTCTTAATGACTTATAAAGAGACTTAGACTCACACACAATAGTAGTGGGAGACTGTAACATCACATCGTCAATATTAGACTGATCAACAAGATAGAAAGTTAACAAGGATATCCAGGACTTGAATTCAGACCCGGAACAAGTAAACTTAATAAACATTTATAGAACTCTCCACTTCAAATACACAAAACATACATTCTTATCAGTACCATATCACACCTATTCCAAAAGTGACTACATAATTGGAAGTAAATCACTCCTCAATAATTGCATAGCATTTCATAGGTTTAAATGGAATATTGGTTGGCTGCTTGTTTGTTATTTTCTTCCCTTATTCCTTCCTGTCTCCATTGTTAAGCACAATTATTGGCATAAAAGAAGTTTTCAATTCCCATTTTTAGACTGCATTCTAGCCTGGGCAATAAAGCAATACTCCCGTTCTCTCTCCCTCTTTCTCTTCCTTTTTCTTCCTCTTCTTCATTCTTTTTTTTTTTCTTTTCTTTCTCACTTTCTTCCTTTTTTTTTTTTCTTAAAAAAAAAAAAGAACATCAATTAAAGAATTACAACCCAGGCCAGGTGCTGTCGCTCATGACTGTAATCCCAGCTCTTAGGGAGGCAAAGGTGGGAGGAAAGCTTTAGCCCAGGAATTCAAGACCTGCCTGGGCAATATAGTGAGACTCTGTTCTCTACAAAAAAAAAAAAAAAAATTGCAACCCAAAGTATTCTCAGATAAGATGATTGACCTGTCAGAGCGAAAGAGAGATATGTGAGGATAAATAAAAATTCATAGAGCATGTCAGCCATTTACCTCTTTATTTTATTTTGCTTTGTTTTTATGTTTTAGAGAGCTGCTCAGGCACCCAGGCTGGAGTGCAGTGGTGCGATCATAGCTCCCTGTGACAATGAACTCCTGGCATGATCCCTTTTAAAAAATTTCTTGAGAAAAGACTCAGCAATAAATGAACCGCAGCAGGATGGAGAAAATAAAGAGCCATTCCCTTCCTTTCCTTTCCCTCTTCCTCTCTTTCTCCCTCCTTCCTTCCTGTTTTCATCTATACATCTATCTGAATAAGAACATAATATCTCAAAATGTCATCCATAAGCAAGTCTCTTGAAAGAAGAATAGTAAGACATTTCTAATATGTACTATGCAGATTCAGAAAACTTAGCAGCTGGTGATTGTGGGAACAATGGACAGTAGAAGCATCCCAAGGTTCTCATTGGTGAAAGAATGAAGTTGGGGAGGAGAGAGGTCAAGTGAAGGTAATCTATAGGCTTCAACTTATTGTGGTTAAGGAAGAAGTAGGGGTGAAGTAGGGCATCCTGGTGGGGAAAAAGAGTGGTTAGGGACATAGTTGACAGAGATTGTAGACTAGGGTACAAACAAATCATAGCTATGTGCTATGTACAAGAGGATAAAACCTCACTTAAGCAGTTTTAATGGCTGAAATTGAGAATTGAGTAATGAGATATGAGACATATTCAAATAAAAAGAAAGGTGGAACCTTGCAGCTGTTTTGTTGTTCAGTCACATAAAGATAAGACCAAGGATAGAAGATCTTTATTGTAGGATTATAGGCTGAGTGGGTCAGCATGACCTAGGAAACAAGAGGCCTGTTCCTGTTGAAAAGTCAAAGCCAACCACAACACCTGACGCAGTCTGGATAGTGTTTGTATGAACAGTGGGCCATGCAGGAACTCTGTTCTTAGAACATATATACCTTTGTGACATACATGTATGCCAGTTAAAACAGTATAAAGACTTAACATAGAGAGTAGCTCACAGAATCTCTTTTCCTAAAGGAGAGAAATCTTTGGATATTCTTAATAAGACCCAGAACATCTATGTTCTGACAGGACTGCAGTTAATTTTATGTAACAAATGGCAATATCAATAACAGACAAGGTGAAATGTAAAGTTAAATGCACTGAAGAGGTATGTTATATAATAATGAAAGGAACAGTTTATGAAGAGTATATTACATGTATAAATCTGTTTGTATTAAGTGACACAGCAGGTAACTACGTGAATAAAAATTTTAGAAAATGAAACTATCACAAGAGAAAAATTATTTCTCTTTCAGAATTACACAGGTCTAGTTAAAAACAAGCCAAAAGAGAAAAATCATACAGAAAAGAATCATACAATCAATAAACTTTGTTTAATAGATGTACATTAAACTTTACATCCTTCCAATGAAGAATCTTTCT
Source organism: Aotus nancymaae (assembly GCF_030222135.1). NCBI lineage: Eukaryota > Metazoa > Chordata > Mammalia > Primates > Aotidae > Aotus > Aotus nancymaae. The sequence continues at coordinate 32,237,962 of NW_026988435.1, forward strand.
TGTATATGTTCGTGGAACATTTTCAAAATAGGTTTTGTACTTGTATGGTACTTAGTCTCAGGAAAACCTCAACAATTTTAAGGTAGAAATTTTGTAGTCTAAGTTTTTTTTATCAAATTCAATAAAAGAACAAATTCAATAAAATAAAGAACTTTATACAAAGTTTGCTAAAAATTTTAATCTCCTTGGAAATTAATAAGCATATTTCTATATAACTTTTGGATTAAACCAAATTTAAAATGGAAATTATAAACTATGTATAAAACAGCAAAAAGGATGATACTTCTGAAACCACTGGGAGCCATTCAAAGCTATGACTTGGAGGAAAAGTTTTAGCTTTAAATGCCATCATTAATAAAAATAAAAACCAAATAGATAGAAAAATGACTCCACTTAATAAATCAGAAAATGAAAAACAAAAAAAGCCAGAAGAGATGAGTTATAAGAAGTAAAATCTGAAATTGATGAATAAAAAGTGGAAAAATAATAAACATTTCTAAAATTTACTTTTTAAATACCTGTAAAATAGTTGAGCACATTATGGTCCTGATTAAGAAAAAGAGAAAAATTATAAATATTAAGAACGAAAAAAGTATCTGTAATCTCAGCATTTTGGGAGGCAGAGGCAGGAGGATCACTTGAGTCCAGGAGTTCAAGACCAGCCTGGGTAACATAGTGAGATCTCATCTATTAAAAAGAATGAAAATATAACTATGTAACAAACCTGCATATTCAGTACATGTATCCCAGAACTTAAGGTTAAAAATAAAAAAGATTAAACACATATACACACAAAATGAAAAGAGATACATAATCACAGATAAGGGTTTAAAATTATTATAAGATAAAAATGACTCAAGATGGATCAAAGACTTAAATCTAAGACCTGAAACCATAAAAATTCTAGAAGATAACAGCAGGAAAAGCTCTTTTAGACATTGGCTTAGGCAAAGAGTTCATGACCAAGAACCCAAAAGCAAATGCAACAAAAACAAAGATAAATAAATGGGAATTAATTAAACTACAAACTTCTGCATAACAAAAGAAATAATCAGCAGAATAAACAGACAACCCACAGAATTGGAGAAAACTTGCAAACTATCCATCCAACACAGGGCTAATATCCAGGACCCGCAAGGAACTCAAACAAATCAACAAGAAAGAAAAACAAATAATCCCATTAAAAAGTGGGCTAAGGACATGAATAGACACTTCTCAAAAGAAGATATACAAATGGGCAACAAACATATGAATAAATGCTCAACATCACTAATTATTAGAGAAATGGAAATCAAGACCACAATGTGATACCACCTTACCCCTGCAAAAAATGGCCATAATTTAAAAATCAAAAAATAACAGATGTGGGCAAGAATGTGGTGAAAAGGGAACACGTTTACACTGCTGGTAGGAATGTAAACTAGTATAACCATTATGGAAAATAGTATGGAGATTCATTAAGAACTAATAATAAATCTGTTTGATCCAGCAATCCCACTCCTGGGTATCTATCCAGCAGAAAAGAAGTCACTATACAAAAGAGATATTTGCACACATGTTTACAGCAGCACAATTCACAATTGCAAAAAACATGGAACCAGCCCAAATGCCCATCTATCAACGAATAGATTTTTTAAAATGTGGCGTCTATATATGCCACATGGAATACTCTTCAGTCATTAAAAAGAATAAAATAATGGCATTTGCAGCAACCTATTCTAAATGAAGTAACTCAGGAATGGTAACCCAAACATCATATGTTCTCACTTATAAGTGAGAGTTAAACTATGAGGAGGCAAAGGCATAAGAATTATATAATAAACTTTGGGGACTCAGGGAGAAGGGGAGAAGGGTAGGAGGCGGTAAAGGAAAAGAGACTGCACATTGCTTTTGCCCATCATCCAAGCAGACTGCAAGTATACACTGCTTGGTTGATAGGTACACCAAAATCTTGGAAGTCAGCACTAAAGAACTTATTCATGTAACTAAATACCACTTGTTTCCCCAAAACCTATTGAAGTAAAAATAAAAAAGAAAAAGAAATGCATGCAACTCTAGGGTAATGTATTTGAAACCTAGAAAAAATAATTTTATTTACAAAGGTGGAAGTTGGCCAGGCATGATGGCTCATGCCTGCAATCCCAGCACTTTGGGAGGTCAAAGTGGATGGATAGCTTGAGCCCAAAAGTTAGAGACCAGCCTGGGCAACATAGTGAGACCCCATCTCTACAAAAAATACCCAAATTAACTGGGTGTGTTGGCGCATGCCTGTAGTCCCAGCAACTCAGGAGGCTGAGGTGGGAGGATTGCTTGAGCCACGACTGCACCACTGCAGTTCAGCCTGGGTGACAGAGTGAGACTGTCTCAAAACAAAAAATAAACAAACAAAGAAACAACCCCTCCCCCAAACACAAAAAAAAAGAAAAGAAAAATTACTAAAACTGACTTATGAGTAGATTAATTCATAAAGTAAAGGAAAGGTGATCATAAATTTAATTGAAGGTACCATGACCAAATGTTTTTATAACTGAGATTTAGCTATTCTTTAAAGAGTGACATAATATTATTTGAACTGTTAAAGAAAAAAATATTTCAAAAGAAGTTTTTTAATTAAAACTTTTTTTTTTCTTGAACTTTCATTTTAAGTTCCAGGATACATGTGCAGGATGTGGAGGTTTGTTACACAGCCAAGTGTGTGCCATGGTGGTTTGCTGCACAGATCAACTCATCACTTAGGTATTAAGTCCAGCATCCATTAGCTATTCTTCCTGATGCTCTCCCTCTTTCCACCCCCCGACAGGCCCCAGTGTGTCTTGTTCCCCTGAATGTGTCCATGCGTTCTCATCATTCAGCTCCCACTTATAAGTGAGAACATGTGGTGCTTGGTTTTCTGTTCCTATGTTAGTTTGCTGAGGATGACAGGTTCCAGCTCCATCCATGTTCCTGCAAAGGACATGATCTCATTCTTTTTTATTGCTGCATAGTATTTCATAGTGGATATGTACCACATTTTCCTTATCCAGTCTATCAGTGATGGGCATTTGGATTGATTCTATGTCTGCTATTGTGAATAGTGCTGCAAGGAACATACATGTGCATATATCTTTATAATAGAACGATTTATATTCCTTTAGGTGTATACCCAGTGATAGGATTGCTGGATCAGATGGTATTTCTGCTTCTAGATTTTTGAGGAATCACCACACTGTCTTCCACAATGTTTGAACTAATTTACATTCCCACCGACAGTGTAAAAGTGTTCCTTCTTCTCTGCAACTTTGCCAGCATCTGTTGTTTCTTGACTTTTTAATAATTGCCATTCTGATGGGCTTGAGATGGTATCTCATTGTGATTTAGACTGACATTTCTCTAATATCAGTGATATTGAGCTTTTTTTCACGTTTCTTGGCCACAGGAATGTCTTCTGTTGAGAAGGGTATGTTCATGTCCTTTGCCCACTCCTTAATGGGGTTGTGTTTTCTTGTAAATGTAAGTTCATTGTAGACTCTGGATATTAAGCCTTTGTTAGATGGATAGATTACAAAAATTTTCTCCCATTCTATAGGTTGCCTGTTTACTCTGATGATAATTTATTTTTCTGTGCAGAAGCTCTTTAATTTGTCAATTTTTGCCTTTGTTGCAATTGCTTTTGACTTTTTTGTCATGAAATCTTTGCACATGCCTATATCCTGAATGATGTTGCCTAGATTTTCTTAGAGGTTTTTTACAGTTTTGAGTTTTATATTTAAGCATTTAATATATCTTGAGTTATTTTTTGTGTAAGCTGTAAGGAAGGGGTCCAGTTTTAGTTTTCTGCATATGCTAGCCTGTTCTCCGAGCATCATTTCTTAAATAGGGAATCTTTTTCCCCATTGCTTGTTTTTGGTGGGGTTGTCAAACATCAGTTGGTTGTAGGCATGCAGTTTTATTACTGAGTTCTCTGTTCCGTTCCATTTGTCTATGTGCCTGTTTTCATGCTAGTAGCATCCTGTTTTGGTTACTGTAGCCTTGCAGTATAGTTTCAAGTTGGGTAGTGTGATACCTCCAGCTTTACTCTTTTATCTTAAGATTGTCTTGACTATATTGGCTCTTTTTTGGTCCCATATAAATTTTTAAATAGTTTTTCTAATTCTGTGAAGAATGTTAATGGTAGTTTAATGGGAATAGCATTGAATCTATAAATTACATTGGGCATTATGGCCATTTTCATGATAATTGTTCTTCCGATTTATGAACACAGAATGTTTTTTCCATTTGTTTGTGTCCTCTCTGATTTCCTTGAGCAGTAATTTGTAGTTTTCCTTGAAGAGATCTTTTACTTCCCTTGCTAGCTGTATTCCTAGGTATTTTCTTCTCTTTGTAGCAATTGTGAATGAGAGTTCATTCATGATTTGGCTGTCTGCTTGCCTGTCGTCACTGACAGAAATGGTAGAAATTTTTGCACATTGATTTTGTATTCTGAGACTTTGCTGAAGTTACCTATCAGCTTAAGAAGCTCATGGGCTGAGTCAGTCCTCTATTTTCTAGATACAGGATCATGTCATCTGCAAACCAAGATAATTTGACTTCCTCTCTTTCTATTCGAATACACTTTATGTTTTTCCCTTGCCTGATTGCACTGACCAGAACTTCTATTCAACTATGTTGAATAGAAACGGTGAGAGAATTGTCTTGTGCTGGTTTTCAAGGGGAATACTTCCAGCTTTTGCCCATTCAATATTATATTGGCTGTGGGTTTGTCATATATGGCTTTTATTATTTTGAGGTATGTTCCTTCAATACCTAGTTTCTTGAATTTTTAACATGAAAAGATGTTGAATTTTATCGAAGACCTTTTCTGCATCTATTGAGATAATCATGTTTTTCTTTTTTCTTTTTCTTTTTCTTTTTTTTTTTTTTTTTTTTTTTTTTTTTTTTTTTTTTGAGAAGAAGTCTTGCTCTGTTGCCCAGACTGAAGTTCAGTGGCACACTCTCCATTCACGGCAATCTTTGCCTCCCAGGTTCAAGCAATAATCATGTGGTTTTTGTCTTTCATTCTGTTTATGTGAGGAATTGCATTTATTGATTTGTGTATGTTGAGCCAAACTTGCATCCTGGGGATGAAGCCAATTTAATAGTGGTGGATAAGCTTTTTGATGCACTGCTGGATTTGGGTTGCCAATATTTTATCGAGGATTTTTGCATCAATGTTCATCAGGGATATTGTCCTGACGTTTTTGTTGTTGCTGCTGTTGTATCTCTGCCAGGTTTTGGTATCAGGATAATGCTGGCCTCATAAAATGAGTTAGGGAAGAGTGTCTCCTTTTCAGCCATTTGAAATAGTTTCAGAAGAAATGATACTAGCTCCCCATTGTTCCCCTGGTAGAATTAGCTGTAAATCCATCTGGTCCTGGGCTCTTTTTGATTAGTAGGCTATTTATTACTGCCTCAATTTCAGAACTCATTATTGATCCGTTTAGGGACTCAATTTCTTCCTGGTTCAGTCTTGGAAAGATGTATGAGTCTAGGAACTTATCTATTTCTTGTAGCTTTTATAGTTTATGTGCTAGAGATGTTTATAATATATTCTGATGGTTGTTTGTATTTCTGTGGGGTCAGTGGCGATATCCCCCTTATTTCTGATTGTGTCTATTTGATTCTTCTCCCTTTTTTTTCTATTAGTCTAACTAGTTATCTATATATTTTATTATTTTTTTTTAAACCAGCTCCTGGATTTGTTGATTGTTTGAAGGGATTTTCACGTCTCTGTCTTCTTCAGTTTCACTCTCATCTTGGTTATTTCTTGTCTTCTGCTAGCTCTGTAGTTTGCTTCCTCTTGGTTCTCTAGTTCTTTTAGCTGTGATGTCAGGTTGTCAATTTGAGATCTTTCTAGCTTTTTGATGTGGGCATTTAGTGCTATAAACTTCCCTCTTCACACTGCTTTAGCTGTGTCCCAGAATTCTAGTAACATTGTCTCTTTGTTCTCATTAGTTTCATAGAACTTCTTGGTTTCTGCTTTAAGATTATTATTTACCCAGGAGTCATTCAGGAGCAGGTTGCCCAATTTCCATGTAGTTGTGTGGTTTTGAGTGAGTTTCTTAATCTTGAGTTCTAATTTGATTGTGCTGTGGTCTGAAAGACTGTTATGATTTTAGCTTTTTTGCATTTGCTGAGGAATGATTACTTCCAATTATGTGACCAATTTTAGAGTAGGTGCCATTGGTGATGAGAAGAATGTATATTCTGTTGTTTTTGGGTGTAGAGTTCTGTAGATATCTATCAGGTCCAATTTATCCAGAGCTGAGTTCAGGTCCTGAGCATCTTTGTAAATTTTCTGTCTCAGTGATCTGCCTAATACTGCCTAATATTGTCAGTGGGGTATTAAAGTTTCCCAGTATTGTGTGAGAGTCTAAGTCTCTTTGTAGGTCTCTGAGAACTTGATTGATGAGTCTGGGTGGTCCTGTATTGGGTGCATATATATTTAGGAAAGTTAGCTCTTCTTGTTGATTTGAACTCTTTACCATTATTTAATGATCTTCCTTGTTATTCTTTGACCTTTGGTAGTTTAAAGTCTGTTTGTCAGAAACTAGGATTGTAACCCCTGCTTTTGTCTGTTTTCCATTTGCTTGGTAACTTTTCCTCCATCCCTGTATTTTGAGCCTATGTATGTCTTTGCATGTGAGATGAGTCTCTTGAAGATAGCATACTGATAAGTCTTGACTCTATCCAGGTTGCCATTCTGTGTCTTTCAACTGCAGCATTTAACCTGTTTACATTTAAGGTTAATATTGTTATGTGTGAATTTGATCCTGTCATCATGATGCTAACTGGTTATTTTGCAGACTTGTTTATGTAGTTGCTTCATAGTGCCACTGGTCTGTGTATTTCAGTGTGTTTTTAGCAGCTGATAATTGTTTTTCCTTTCCGTATTTAGTGCTTCCTTCTAGAGCTCTTGCTAGGCAGGCCTTGTGGTGATGAATTCCCTCATCATTTGCTTGACTGAAAAGGATCATATTGTTCCTATGCTTATGAAGCTTAGTATGGCTAGGTATGAAAATCTGGTTGGAAATCCTTCTCTTTAAAAATGTTGAATATTATCCAGGAGCTGGTTTTTTGGAAAGATCAACAAAGTAGACAGACCGATAGCCAGATGAATAAGAAAGAAAAGAAAGTAGAATCAAATAGATGCAATAAAAAACAATAAAGGGGATATCACCACAGATTCCACAAAAATACAAACTACCATCAGAGATTACTACAAACAACTATATGCAAATAAACCAGTAAACCTGAAAGAAATGGATAAACTCCTGGACACCTGCACCCTCCCAAGCCTAAACCAGGAAGAAGTTGAAACCCTGAACAGAACAATAACAATGGCTGAAGCTGAGGCAGCAATTAGTAGCCTACCAACTAAAAAAAGTCCAAGACCAGACGGGTTCACAGCTGAATTCTACCAGACATACAAAGGGGAGCTGGTACCACTCCTTCTGAAACCATTCCAAACAATACAAAAAGAGGGAATCCTTCCCAAATCATTTTATAAGACCAACATCATCCTGATACCAAAACCCAACAGAGACTCAAAAAAGAAAGAAAACTTCAGGCCAATAACCATGATGAACATAGATGCAAAAATCTTCAATGAAATGCTGGCAAACTGATTGCAACCACATATCAAAAAGCTTATCCATCACAATCAAGTAGGCTTCATCTGGGGATGCAAGCCTGGTTCAAAATACACAAGTCTATAAACGTGATCCACCACATAAACAGAACCAAAGATAAAAACCATATGATTATCTCAATAGATGCAGAGAAGGCCTTCGACAAAATTCAACAGTTCTTTATGCTAAAAACTCTCAATAAACCAGATATCCAAGGAACGTCTCAAAATAATAAAAGCTATTTATGACAAAGCCACAGCCAATATCATACTGAATGGGCAAAAACTGGAAGCATTCCCTTTGAAATCTGGCACTAGACAAGGATGTCTTCTCTCACCACTCCTATTCAATATAGTATTGGAAGTTCTAGCCAGAGCAATCAGGCAAGAAAAAGAAATAAAGGGTGTTCAATTGGGATAGGAGGAAGTCAAATTGTCTCTATTTGCAGATGACATAATCGTATATTTAGAAGATCCCATGGTCTCATCTCAAAATCTCCTTAAACTGATAAGCAACTTCAGCAAAGTCTCAGAGTACAAAATCAATGTGCATAAATCACAAGCATTCCTATACACCAATAACAGACTAACACAGAGCCAAATCAAGAGTGAACTTTCATTCACAATTGCTACAAAAAGAACAAAATACCTAGGAATACAACTAACAAAGGACATAAAGAACATCATTTAAAGGATGTAGTTTAAGGGAGAAATACAAACCACTGCTCAAGGAAATAAGAGAGGACACAAACAGATGGAAAAACATTCCATGCTCATGGTTAGGAAGAATCAATATCATGAAAATGGCCATACTGCCCAAAGTAATTTATAGATTCAATGCTAACCCCATGAAGCTAAAAATGACCTTCTTCGCAGAACTGGAAAAAAAAAAAAAAACTTAAACTTCATATGGAACCAAAAGAGAGCCTGCATAGCCAAGACAATCCTAAGCAAAAAGAACAAAGCCGGAGGCATAATGTTATCTGACTTCAAACTATACTACAAGGCTACAGTAATCAAAACAGCATGGTACTGGTACCAAAACAGAGATATAGACCAATGCAACAGAACAGAGGCCTCAGAGGCAACGCCACACATCTACAACCATCTGATCTTTGACAAACCTGACAAAAACAAGCAATGGGGAAAGGATTCCCTGTTTAATAAATGGTGTTAGGAAACCTGGTTAGCTACGTGCAGAAAGCAGAAGCTGGATCCCTTCCTGACACCTTACACTAAAATTAACTCCAGATGGATTAAAGACTTAAACATAAGACCAAACACCATAAAAATCATAAAAGAAAACCTAGGCAAAACCATTCAGCACATAGGCATAGGCAAGGACTTCATGACTAAAACACCAAAAGCATTGGCAACAAAAGCCAAAATAGACAAATGGGATCTACTTAAACCCCAGAGCTTCTGTACAGAAAAAAAAAAAAAAAAAAATCATTAGAGTGAGCCAGCAACCAACAGAATGGCAAAAAATTTTTGCAATCTACCCATCTGACAAAGGGCTAATATCCAGAATCTACAAAGAACTACAACAGATTTACAAGAAAAAAAACAAACAAATCCATTCAAAAGTGGGTGAAGGATATGAACAAACACTTTTTGAAAGAAGATATATATGAGGGCAACAAACATATTAAAAAAGCTCATCATCACTGGTCATTAGAGAAATGTTAATCAAAACCACATTTGAGATACCATTTCATGCCAGTTAGAATAGCTATCATTAAAAAATCTGGAGACAACAGATGCTGGAGAGGATGTGGAGAAATAGGAACAGTTTTACACTGTTGGTGGGAGTGTAAATTGGTTCAACCATTATGGAAGACAGTGTGGCAATTCCTCGAGGACCTAGAAATAGAAATTCCATTTGACACAGCAATCCCATTACTGAGTATATACCCAAAGGATTATAAATCATTCTATTATAAAAACATGCACACGTATGTTCATTGCGGCACTGTTTACAATAGCAAAGACCTGGAACCAACCCAAATGCCCATTGATGATAGACTGGACAGGGAAAATGTGGCACATATACGCCATGGAATACTATGCAGCCATAAAAAACTATGAGTTTGTGTCCTTTGTAGGGACATGGATGAATCTGGAAACCATCATTCTCAGCAAACTGACACAAGAACAGAAATTCAAACACCACATATTCTCACTCATAGGCAGGTGTTGAACAATGAGAACACTTGGACACAGGGAGAGGAGCATCACATACTGAGGTCTGTTGGGGGGACTATGGGAGGGACAGCAGGGGGTAGGGAGTAAGGAAGGGATAACATGGGGAGAAATGCCAGATACAGGTGACAGGGATGGAGGCAGCAAACCACATTGCTATGTATGTACCTATGCAACAATCCTGCATATTCTTCACATGTACCCCATAACCTAAAGTGTAATTTTAAAAAATGTATATATATAAAGAAAGAAAATTGCTTCTAGCTCCCATTTATCTTGGTGCAATTACCAAAATAAGAATAATACCTGTATCACATAAATTAATGAGCTATATATAAATGTATTTTAATTTGGGGGTAGAATATTCTGAAAAAAATAGAAACTGAGATCAAAGGGTCATTTATTTTGGCTCTTACCTTTTAGGAGGTAAGTGATTATATCGCATTTAAGCTTAATTATTTCCTTAGAGGCCCATCTCCAAATATAGACACATTGAAGGAGTTAGGGCTTCTGGGTATGAATTTTGGAGAGATACATTCAGTTCATAACACATAACTTAATTTTTTTTAAGTCTGAAAGTAAAATGATGGAAAAAGCTAAAACATGCTAAATATAAATGCAAAAAAACCTAATGTGATAGACTGAAATTTGTCCCTGCAAAATTAATATGTTTAAATCCTAGCCCCCAGTGTGATGGTATGAGGAGGTGGGTCTTTCGTAGGCAAGCACATGAATGTGGAATGCTCATAAACAGAATGCACGCCTTTATCAAAGGATCCAAGAAAGCTCTCCAGCTGTCTTTCTGCCATGTGAGGATACAACGGGAAGATGGTAGCCTGTAACCTGGAAGAGAGCCTTCACTCCAACCCAAATGCTGGCACCCTGAACTCAGACTTCCAGCCTCCAGAACCATAAATAATACATTTCTGTTACTTCTAAGTCACTCAGTCCATTGTACTTTGTTATAGCAGACCAAACTGACTCAGATACCTACTAAACTTATACGGTCACACAAAATAGGTGTTCAGGTAAAAAGCTTTACTAAAGATAAAAAGGAACATTTCCACAATGATAAAAATTCAATTCACCAGGAAGATATAATTATTCTGAAGTTGGTCACCTACTAGCATAAGTTTGAATTCTATAATGCAAAAATGGAAACCGCTAAAAAAAAATAGAATTATCTACCAATCATAGCGGGAAACTTCAACACACCTCTCTCTGTAACTGATAGAACAAGCAGACAAAAAAATAGATAAGTAAGGGCATAGAAATTTTAAACAATGTGAAAGTCATCTTTAAAGCGCTAGGACCAAAACAAAGAAAAAGATAATATATGTCCTTATATATTATAGGGCAGTAGCTGTAGAGGCATACATTATCTTTATTTTCAGTTTCAATTTCGTTTTACAGAGAAGAAACCAAGGCTCAAAGAGGTGAAATAACCTTACACAGTCCAAGTGGTAGAGCCAGAAAATTCACTGTTTCTTAAAAGTTTAGTAGAACTCACCAGTTAGTTTCTTATCAAATAAAGGATAACATATGCCCCTACAGCTACTGTTATTGGGGCAAAGATAAGTCTATCAGTATTTTTGAATTTGACTTAAGGAAATAGATATTAGGTCTTGCAGGCATGAGAAAGGTTTCTTAGCATGATGAAATCCAGAGAAATCCAGCTACTCGGGAGGCTGCGACAGGAGAAGCACTTGAACACATGAGGTGGAGGCTGCAGTGCGTGGTGATTGCACCACTGCACACCTAGTGACTCAGAATTATTCTAGAAAATATAAGCAAAAGATGAGATAGCAGCGAGGAAGAGAACAAAGTGACATAAAGCCCACATTAAATTATTTAGTGCAAGGAAAATAAGGGCATTGAAAAATGTAAGAACTCAATCGAAGGAAATAAATATGGCCAGGCATAGTGGCTCATGCCTGTAATCCCAGCACTTTGGGAGGCCAAACCCAGTGGATCACCAGAAGTCAGGAGTTCGAGACCAGCCTGGCCAACATGACAAAACTCTGTCTCTACTAAAAATACAAAACAAGGCAGGAGAATCTCCTGAACCTGGCAGGCAGAGGCTGCAGTGAGCCAAGATCACATCACTGCCCTCCAGGCTGGGTGACAGAGTGAGACTCCATCTCAAAAATAAATAAGCCCAGAGAAAAAAATTCAATCTATCCAATTAAAAGTGGGAAATTAAAATGATAGTCAAAAACTTCCCTTCTCAAAAAAAGCACATCCAGATGGTTTCACAGGTGAGTTCTATCGAAATTTTAAGAAACAATGTATTTTCTGGCTCTACCACTTGGACCATGTAAGATTATTTCACCTCTCGGAGCCTTGGTTTCTTCTTCTGTAAAACGAAATCGTCACTGAAAATAAAGTGCTTAGCACAGTGCCTGGGTAGAAAGCATTCAGTAAATACTATCATTTCTACTATTTTTACTACTTTTACTACTATTATGATTGCTATTTCTACTACTATTATTTCTGTATCTTTAGAGCCTCCTGAGTCCCTGACAGCTACTGATATTGGGGCAGAGATAAGTCCATATATATATATATATATATATATATATATATATTTTTTTTTTTTTTTTTTTTTTTTTTTTTTGAGCCGGAGTCTCGCACTGTCACCCAGGCTGTAGTGCATTGGCACGATCTCGGCTCACTGCAACCTCTGCCTCCCAGGTTCAAGCAACTCCCCTGCCTCAGCCTCCCAAGTAGCTGGAACTACAGGTGCGTGCCACCACTCCCAGCTAATTTTTTGTATTTTAGTAGAGACGAGGTTTCACCATGTTGGCCAGGAAGGTCTCAATATCCTGACCTCGTGATCCACCCGCCTCTGCCTCCCAAAGTGCTGGGATTACAGGTGTGAGCCACCGTGCCCAGCCCCATCAGTATTTTTTAATTTGAATTGTGGAAATAGATATTAGGTCTTGCAGGCATGAGAAATGTTTCTTAGCATGATAAAATCTGGAGAAAAAAGTTTGAATTAATTCCAAAGTAAATCAGAAGTAATATTTGGTGGCACTACTAATGGAGCTGAATGCATTAGAAAATGTCAGTTATAAAAATTGACTGATCTGGGTGTAAGAGTAAAATTCTTGCCCAGTTACAGTAAGTTAGAAAGAGAAACAGCATGGGAACAGTTCATTCTGGTCAGTGATTGTGCTCATACTGGCAGGAATAAGGAAGGACGTTGCTAGCAACGTGACTACTCCAAGCCCCAACATCTTTGCTTCTGTTCAGTAGAAAGCAAATTTCAATTGGAAGTTTGGCTTTGCATACAGTCACTGCTCTAAAAATGTTTATCAATTTTGGTCTGTCAATTTAGCAATTTCAATAGCTTTGTCAACTTATCACTTAGGTCATTCAGGATTTGTCACTCTTCTTCAGATAGCCAACATTTCCAAAATTGACTTGTTCACTAATATCAGATCTTCAGCCTGTAAAGACTCTACTAACAAAGTGAAATTCACACCAGGGGTTTGTGTTCCTTATTATGAACAATTAAAAGAAAATTTGCATTATAATCATTCTCTACAAAGACATGGTGACCAAACTACCTTTCCAGAAGCTTGACTTGAAAATTTAGTAGGATATTTATTGAGAACAAGAGAGATGAACACCCGAACAGGCTGGAAAACATATGAGGATAAATGCCTGAGTTCATAGCAAAATGGTTGGCAAGAGAAAGAATGTTACTGTGAAATACACAGAAAATTCGGTTATAAATTTTCCCAACAAAGTTTCACTTCAAAAAACAAACAGTGCAGACTAGTCAATGTTTCAGAATGGAAAAAGAGTGTACCTTAGGCACTAGTTTAGGAGGATATTTTAGTTCTCTTGATTTGTTTTTTCAATCAATCATGTGACTATTTTGTATATTTCCTTTCCTTGGGGAAATATTCTAACTCTGATCCAGTGTTTTTTAAAAGCTATTATATCATTTGCAAAATATCTTTGGTTTGTGAATTTACAAAATATTCTTAACCTCAGAGAAAATAAATAAGTTAGAGAAAATTAAAATGAGTCCAAATCATTAAGTACATTTTTTGAAATCCCTCAAGTATAGGAAGAATGTAGGTGGAACAGAACAACAGTCAGGCTTGGGCCAGAACATAGAGAAATCTCCGAAGATGTCAAAAATGATTTCATATGAAGAGTTGCGTTCTTTTTTTCTTTAGAACTTCTACAAAAGCAGAGGAAGAGTTGGAAAAAAACACGAAGAAGGAAAGCTTATCAGAATTCAAGGTTTGGCAAGAATACTTTCCAAAGTCCATCCAACTTGCCATCAACAATAATTCAATTTCAATCAAATCAAAGAGAAGGTGCCATGCTGGGTGCTGAGCTTGTACAGAAATATGAACAAGACTGTATTCTCACCCACACAAGCTGTTTAAGATGATGAAGCTGGGTTAAAGATGAAAAATAGTACTATAATATGTTATGAGATCATAATATTATAGAGAGGATTTTCAAGCCATCTTCTCCCAGAAGTCTAAGTGAGAGGAGCTCTACCTCTCACCTGTTTCAGTCCTTCCTATCCTTCAAGGGCAGCTTTAGTCCCACATCTGGTTCAGACCCTCCAAAACTTTCCAGCCCGTTGCCGTTTACACCACAGATGTGACGCCATTATCAACACCTCTAGATTTGGGTTATAAAAACAGGTAAGGAGTGCATGTTACTCTGAGGGAGAAGACAGCATAGTGCGCAGAGGCAACAGAACAAAGTGGCCAAGAGAACAGATTTCAGGGCCAGCTGACTTTGCTACAAATCCCAGGATCACCACTGGGCAACACTGAAAAAGTTACTTAATCTTTCTAAGTCTTAGTTTCCCCATTTGCAAAATGGGAATGTTAATAGTTTCTACCTCATGGAATTGTGAGGATCAAATGAGGCAGCAATTGTACTTCAAACAGTAGGAGGCAGGCCAGGCGTGGTGGCTTACACCTGTTATCCCAGCACTATGGGAGGCTGAGGTGGATGGATCACTTGAGGTCAGGAGTTCAAGAGCAGCCTGGCCAATATGGCGAAACCCTGTCTCTACTAAAAATACAAAAAAATAGCTGAGTGTGGTGGTGCACACTTGTAATCTCAGCTACTCAGGTGGCTGAGGCAGGAGAATCGCTGGAACCCAGGAGGTAGAGTCTGCAGTGAGCTATGATCGTGCCACTGTACTCTAGCCTGGGCAACAGAGTGAGACTCTGTCTTAAAAAAACAAAAATACTAGGGGGCACAGTCAAGCACTGTGGCATATGCCTGTAATCCCACTTACTTGGAAGGCCAAGGCGGGAAGATCAGCTTAGCCCAGGAGTTTGAGTCCAGACTGAGCAACATAGTAAGAACCTGTCTCTAAAGAAAAAATGTGGGAGACAGAGGATGGATATTAGACATATAAAGGTTTGTTGGTTATGACTAATGTTCATTCATGCATTCCACAAATGTTTCTTAGTGCCTTTTCTCTGCAAGATGCTGTTCTAGGCACTAGATCCCAACAGTGGATAAAACAGACAAAATTCCAGACTTCATGGAGTCTCTATTCATATAGCAACCAGAAAACAAGCCCTATCGGGAAAGAGAGCATATAAAATATCATTTTGTATTTCCCATGGTGCTTTACACAAAATAGACAACAAGAGTCTGTGAAGGAATTCTAAGTGGAAGAAGGAAGACATGCTTGGAAAATCTTATACTCCTGGGCAAAGAAAAAAACAATTATGTGAACAAACCAACTGGATCCCATGAAGGTCTTCTAGAATCTAGTCCTTAAATATTTCATAAAATGCAACTCCTTGGCAATTTAAGATAGAATGAATTACACAAAGTTTCCACTGCACCATGACACACTTTGCTCATGTGGCAGAGGAGTGCATGGCATGGAACACACTTCTGGATTGTGACGTTCAGCCAGGTGAGCTCAAGTAACTTGTGTTTCATGGCCTTTCAGTCTGGAGCAAGACTGGCTCCTTGATCTTAGAGCTACAGATTAGCCATGTGGCTAGAGTGACTGCAGGAGGCCAGGGAGGCTCGGGGATTCCTAGCTAAGGAGTTTCACTTCTTTAAGACTTGGGTTACTATTAAAACACATTCTTCTAGGATGGTTCATAATTTGGGCTATTAACAGTTATTCAGTCTTCACAGAAATAAGGACCAGATATATTCTTTTTTAAAAAAAAAGAACTTGGCCGGGCACGGTGGTTCATGCCTATAATCCCAGCATTTTGGGAGTCCAAGGAAGGCAGATCACTTGAGGTCAGGAATTTGAGATCAGACTGACCAACATAGTGAAACACCCTTTCTAGCAAAAAAAAAAATTAGCCAGGCATGGTGGCACATACCTGTAGTCTCAGCTACTTGGGGAGACTGAAACAGGAGAATAGCTTGAACCCAGGAGGCACAGATTGCAGTGAGCTGAGATCATGCCACTGCACTCTAGCCTGGGCAACAGAGCAAGACTTCATCTCAAAAAAGAAAAAAAGAAAAGAAACAAAGAAATTCAGTCTAATAGTAAAAATAGTTTTGTTCATTGTAGGCAACTGGAAGCTACAACTTCACACACATCTACAGTCTTAACAGCAAGTTTTTAGAATTGTAGAAAAACTTAGAGGTAGCTTGAAAAAATACTAGCCTAGGAGGTCAAGAGACCGTAGTTTTGACTAAGTAAGCTGACTGAACTTAAACAACAAAAATAATTCTCAGGCCCCAGTTCCCACATCTATAAAATGAGAGTTCTTAGGTATCCCTTCCATCTTTAAGTACTTATGAAATAATTATCCATCATATGCCCACCTCTTTCAGACAATATTTAGAACAACAACCTTGTATGATAGTGTCTTCGTCTGTTTCGTTCTACTACAACAAAAGATCTGAAACTGGGTAATTTATAAAGAACAGCATTTTATTTTCTCACAGTTCTAGGGACTGGGAAGTCCAAGAGCAATGCATCAGCATTTGGTGTCTGGTGAGGGCTTTTCTGCTGTGTCTTTATATAAGGAAATTCAGAAGGTCAAGAGAGACTAACTCCCTCCATGAAGTCCCAGTTTGATGGCATTAATCTATTTATAAGGGCAAAGCCCTCATGACCCAAATACCTCCCAAAGGGACTCACCTTTCAGCACTGTTGCATTGGGGATTGAGTTTTCAATACATGAATTTGGGGAAAACATTCAACCATGGCAGATAGTTATATCTGACATTGAGGAGGTTAAAGGTCAAAGAAGCTCATTTATTTACCCAAGGCTATGGGATATGGGGCAAAGGTATGATTTAAAGTTATCTGCCAACTAAGTCACATCCTCTTCCTCCCAAAGTAAAGGTGCCTTTAATTTGCTAGTATATAAAACGGCTCTGGGTTTTAAAAGAATAACAATGACAAAAAATCTCATTGCCTACTTGACCATTTTGCTTAAGATTCACTCTGCTCTGTCACTTACCTATAGGGCGATTTCTTTATGGTCACATTTCTGAGGTGAATAGTTACAAAGTTAAGTCTTACCTAGAGAGGGTATCTGAGTTTCATTGAACGGATATTCAGAAGATTTGCTCTCAAATAAAGGGGACCTTTATCTTCCTTCCACTTGTGTCCCAATGATTGTGAAGAAGTATAATCAGAAAGTAAGACGGCATGCAGATCTAACTTATCCATAACAAACTCTCAGGGACTGTCATATCATTCATTGTGCCAGTCACACCTTAGCAAAAGGAACCTGTCCACCCATTCCCCTCACTGAAGGATAGCCTTCTTTTCTTCTTCTTCTTCCTTTTTTTTTTGAGATGGAGTTTTGCTCTTGTTGCCTGGGCTGGAGTGCAATGGCGTGATCTCAGCTCACTGCAACCTCCACCTCCTGGGTTCAAGCAATTCTTCTGCCTCAGCCTCCCGAGTAGCTGGGATTACAGGCATGTGCCACCACACCCAGCTAATTTTTCGTACTTTTAGTAAAGATGGGGTTTCTCCATGTTGGTCAGGCTAGTCTCGAACTCCTGACCTCAGGTGATCCGCCCGCCTCGGCCTCCCAAAGTGCTGGGATTACAGGCATGAGCCACCATGCCCAGCCAAGGGTAGCCTTCTTAATTAACGTCTTTAATTAGATTAGGAGTAAAGGCCTGTGTGTTCCATCACCAGCCAATCCATAAACTAGTCATTGGGCCAAAATGTGACCTGGCCAATAAGTCTGTGCCCAAACCGGCCAGAATGCCTGTTTCAGGAGCCTGAATTGTGAAATACAGAAAACACAAGTCCTTTGGTAGCCAAGGGAGCACAGAGAAGACAAGAGATGCACAGTGTCTTCGTATTAAAATTGGGTGCTCAGAGTGAAATTAATGGACTTCTACTTCTGAGGATCCCAGACTTGTCTTGAGTTCCAAATCATTTCCCCCTTTCTGTTCCATTTCCACAGAAATTGTTCTATTACAAATCTTGCTCTTGGATTTTTAAGACATGATCTTTCTCAACAATGTGTGTGTGTGTGTATGTATATGTGTGTGTGTATCATAATGATATGCTAAAATTATTTTAATTGTTGGAATAGGTGACTATTCTGTAAAACCAAAAGAACTAAATAAAACTCTGTATAACTATTTTATTAACTATATACTGTAATTCTACTCTGTTAAATAACACAAATTAGTAGGGATTTGGTACCTGGTCTGCCAATTCCAAGGCCTGATTTATAATTCCTGCATTATACCACCTGAATTTCTTTTTCTACTCCAGCTGGCTCAATTATAATCATTTAGATCAGAATTCAGTAGGACCTTCCAGTAAGAGACATCTAGTACCCAACTTATCTCTCAGCCCAAAGACTACCATCTTCTAAGACCAATTCCATATTCTCGGGGTTGAATTTTAAGCATTTTGTTTTAATCTATCTATAACTGCTATACCACTAAGAAGCTGAAATATTTTAAGTCTGATAAAACTATATGTAAAGATATGTGCTACTGATCATTTATAAAAGTAATGACAGCTCTTCCAGTAGGGCAAACAGGCTTCTCTTTAGAGACTTCTTTGCTCACCTAAAGAAAATTGACCAATAAAGTTGAGCCGGAGGGTTTCTAACCTCTGACTTATTCAAGGCACTCAGCCTTGTTGATTTTGCTTCCAACAATAGCAATGAGTTCTACATACTTAGAAAAAAACAAAGCACTTGGTTATTTCCCAGATTCTCACTCTCAATGTTTCTACCCCTCCTAGCTCATCTGATGCTTGGAGGAGTCCTTCTTCACATTTTTTAATTTAATGTTAGCATTTCCTTCTTTGGCTCATTAACTGCCCTCTGCTGCAGGTTAGCCAATGACCCTAAAAGAGGTCTCCAGTTTCTCTGCAAGGGTGATGAGCAATTCTCACCCTGCACTTCGGCCAACAAAAATGTTGTGCTGTTTTACAAGCAGCAGAAGTCCCAGAAGGCCACACAGTTCCATGGCTTGATATATGCAGAGGAATAATAAAACATTTTATGGCTCTGAGGAAACCAATCAATCCCAGGAGTGCCTCAAGGCAGGTAAAGCTGGTGTGTCCTCACTCAGCCTCCTGCCTTGACAATTTTAACTGGGAATGCTTAAACTTGAAGTGCATGGTCTGTAAATATAAAAACAGTCCTGGATTTGAGATAAACACATGCACCAGATTCTACCTATATGCATTCATAGCTAACTGTATCTTATCTTAGAAATCAGGGGAATTGTTTATTCAAGCTAATGGGATATTTTTATATTCTTGCAAAGCCAAGAAATCTACACTCTACTACCCATTGGGAAAAAGACAGGACATTTGCTAATGGAAGTCCAGTTAGGATGTTAGCCTCTAATAGCTGACTTCCATCCCATCCAAGTGCTCTTTCAAAAGCTTTCCCTACTTCCTGATGACTTTTTTTTTTCTCCTTTTGAGATGGTCTAACTCTGTCGCTCAGGCTGAAGTGCAGTGGCATGACCATGGCTCACTACAGCCTCGACTTCCTAGACTCAATCAATCCTCCCACCTCACTTCCCAAGTAGCTGGGACTACAAGCACACACCATCATATCCTGCTAATTTTTTTGTATTTTTTGTAGAGACAGAGTTTTATCATGTTGCCCCGGCTGGTCTCAAATTCCTGGGCTCAAGTGATCCACCTGGCCCTGATAACTTTTCTGTATATATACCCGCAATGATAAATGTACACAGTGATTTGTCAGGAAGTGGGGAAACATTTCAGAGGTTACTATTTCATTAAAACACCTTAAGTGGTCAGTACTTACACCAATTAGTAGATGCAGCCCATAGATGCATGTGGCAGCCCCTACTAAATAAAGTAAAAAACTGGTCATGGGTCGGGGGAGGGATGATCCAAATAAGTTAAAGAGAAATCCTTCCACTAACAATCATTTATGACACTTATTTACTTACTGAAATTATAAACTTTATATAAATTTTCTTTTTTTCTTACTTTTTTTTTTCTTTTTTGGAGACAGAGTCTTGCTCTATCTCCCAGACTGGAGTACAGTGGCATGATCTCAGCTCACTGCAACCTCTGTCTCCTGGGCTCAAGTAATCCTCCTCCCTCAGCCTCCCAAGTAGCTGGGATTACAGGCATGCACCATCACATCCAGTTAATTTTTGTACTTTTAGTAAAGACAGGGTTTCACCATGTTGGCCAAGCTGGTCTTGAACTCCTCGCCTCAAGCCTCACCCACCTCAACCTCCCAAAGTGCTGGGAATTACAGGTGTGAACCACCATGCCCAGCCTAAATTTTCTTAATAGATATTTTTTCATGCTGAGTGTCAAACCATGAGTCTTATGTCCTAGGTGATATTTAGCATTCCCTAAATGGTATGGAGTGCCCAGAAGGCAAATTTTTTGTCTTTTACAAAACATTCATCACTTTACTATATGTGTGTGTATATATATATGTATATATATGCCCCATCAGTGACAGCCGGGGCTACAGGGCATCCTCATCACCTGCAACATGAACGAGCGCAAGTGCATGGAGGCCTACAGACTGCTCAACTCATACAGCAACAACATGTATAGACCATGTATATACATATATATAATATATATACACACACATATATATACCCAAGCACACATATATATAGTAAAGTGATGTTTTGTAAAAGACATATATATATATACAGATACATATGTGTATATATATACACATGCCTAATATACACATATATGGCTTTTTCCACATTGAACTCTAAGGTAATCACCACACAAAGGATAATTGCTTTCGGATCCTGTTTAGTTTCCTAAGATTTCTTGATCAAACAAACATGAATCTGATCCAGGAAGCTGCACTGGCTAGATGCCTTCATAAAACACTAACAGGATTTCAGAAGAAATTTGTTTCTTCGAAAAGAGGAAGATATGATGTCCATGAAGCCTTTGTGAGAAGACAAAAACACTTAAGTGATTCTAAACTACCCTTATTGTTTGGAGGTAAAAAGGAATATGTGGCCTGGCGCAGTGGCTCACGTCTGTAATCCCAGCATTTTGGGATGCCGAGGTGGGCAGATCACCTGAGGTCAGGAGTTTGAGACCAACCTGGTCAACATGGCAAGATCTTGTCTCTACTAAAAAATACAATAATTAGCTGGGCATGGTGGTGCGTGCCTGTAATCCCAGCTACTCGGGGAGGCTGAGGCAGAATTGCTTGAACCCGGAAGGCAGAGGTTGCAGTTAGCCGAGATTGCGCCACTGCATTCTAGCCTGGGTGACAGAGCAAGACTCCATCTCAGAAAAAAAAAAAAAAAAAAAAAAAAAAAAGCATATGTATCCCAAATGTTGAAGCCATCATGCTTCTTCTGTTCATATTCCTAAACCATATAGAAGTTCGCAGGGAGGTGAGGATGCCACAGCAGCAGAGAAACGTTTCTCTTTCCTCTCAGCTCGCACACACCATGGCGGCCCCCAGTCCTGCAGCCTACTCAGCCTGGCTACAGGAAGCGCAAAGGCAAGGCTCAATTTGTGCTGGCCAAGCGGGCTGGGCGCTGCAGCACCAGCGGGCCCCATCAGCAAGAGCCGGGGCTACAGGGCATGCTCATCACCTGCAACTTGAACGAGCGCAAGTGCGTGGAGGCCTACAGTCTGCTCAATGCATACGGCGACATATACAGACCAGAAAAGTTTACAGACAAGGATCAGCAGCCCTCTGGAAGTGAGGGAGAAGATGATGTGGAAGCTGCCTTGAAGAAAGAAGTTGGTGACATTAAGGCATCTACAGAGATGAGGCAAAGAAGATGCCGGTCAATGGAAAGTGGAGCAAATAACGTCATCTTCATCAAGACACTTGGATAGAACCTGAGAAATTGGTACATCATATTCTCCAGGATATGTACAAAACCAAGAAGAAGGCTCGAGTTATTCTATGAATGTTACCCATCTCAGGCACATGCAAGGCTTTTTTAGAAGATATGAGAAAATGTGGAGAAACATGTTTGGAACCCTGGTTTAAAGCTCCAAACAAAGGGGCATTTCAGATTATGTACAAATCTCGAAATAATAGTCACTTGAATAGAGAAGAAGTTATCAAAAAATTGTCAGGAATCGTGTGCACCCTATTCAGAAAATAAAGTGAGTCGCACCAATCCACAGTACACAGTGGTAGTAGAAATAATCAAAGCCGTCTGTTGCCTGAGTGTTGTGAAAGATTACGTGTTGTTTAGAAAATACAATCTCGGCCGGGCGCGGTGGCTCAAGCCTGTAATCCCAGCACTTTGGGAGGCCGAGGCGGGTGGATCACGAGGTCAAGAGATCGAGACCATCCTGGTCAACATGGTGAAACCCCGTCTCTACTAATACAAAAAATTAGTTGGGCACAGTGGCGCGTGCCTGTAATCCCAGCTACTCAGGAGACTGAGGCAGGAGAATTGCCTGAACCCAGGAAGCGGAGATTGCGGTGAGCCGAGATCGCGCCATTGCGCTCCAGCCTGGGTATCAAGAGCGAAACTCCGTCTCAAAAAAAAAAAAAAAGAAAAGAAAATACAATCTCCGTGAGGTGGTGAAGAGTCCAAAGGATCCATCACAGCTTAACTCAAACCAGGGAGATGGGAAAGAAGCTAACCTGGAATCTGCTGACAAATCAGATCAAAACAACGCAGCAGAAGTTAAAAAATAACCAGCAGGTACCAGAGAATACTGAGGAGCTGGGGCAGACGAAACCAATGTCTAGTCCGCAGGTGGTGGATGAGGAAGGAGCCAAACCCGAACTTGCAAATCAAGCCACAGAAGGATCCAAGTCAAATGAAAATGACCTCTCCTAGGAGATCATTTGGTGTTGGAGGTAGGTTTCTCAATGGGGGTCCTAAGAGATGTTGCTGGAGAAATTGTGACTACAAACAGTTTTTTATTTGTGTGTTGCATGACTCTGTTCTCACAGTAGTGAACAATGATCGCGCAGCCCTGTTAACAGTTTTCTTAGGGATCTTTCAGCCCTTTTGGTATTATGTATAGGCAGACCCATGTGCTACTATTGCAGAGGGAAGGATGGGAGGAGGGGGGCATTGGCCTCTCCCAGGCTCCTCTTCTGCAGTGCCAGCTGACTTATGGAGTGAACTGACTGTGAAGCAGAAAATCAGAGGGAAGTTTTCATTCTAAGGAAGGAGTTTTTTACATGCCACAACTCAGCTGTCCCTCAGCCACTTTGTTGTAAACATTGCAAAAATGTGGATCATGGGGGTTAGAAGTGAATTGTTTGGTGAAGTTTTTGTACTTTTCTGATTTTCTTGTTTGGTTATGTCTGTTTTTATATTTTATTAACATTTGTGTGTAACAAAACTGAAAGTCCAGTGCTGCAATTTTGGAAGGCAAGATGTGAGAAAGAAGAGAACCATTTTAGGTACAGAGCTACAGACATTGCTGAAAAGGTCGGTGATGAAGAATTTCAGTCTTCAGAGCATACTTCAGTGCACTAGTGCAACAAGGGTCATAAAGAAATTCTGTCTTTATAATTAAAGCTACTTCTCAAGGGTTTTATATGGACTCAGTCCAAGTCGTCCTATCCCATTGTGCACTGTCGGTGGCATGCAACTTACAAAACTAGCAATCGTAACTATAAATCACAGCCACTCTACAAGAAAGGAAATTCACTTTTTCAAATGGCTTTTGGACTATCAAAACAGTACGGCTTTTGCTCAAAAATCACGTTTAGTCAAAAGGTTTAGGAAGCAAATTATTTAGTAGCAGAACTTATTTAGTAAAGGAAAATATGCATAGTTGGTGAGAATCTAATAATAACATTCAAATGCTAGGGCAAGATGCAGTGCAAAATTGAGAAGACTTTATTTACTGAAAAGACTTGATTTATTGATGATATCTTATATGATCCTAAAATGGTTTTGTGTCATTAACTGAAAAGCAGCAGCTTTTATATCCAGAATGATGAGTCAACAGATTTCACTAATATTTGTCATGCTGTAGAATTTATAAGACTTGCAAATGATGAATTTACAGAACAAAGACCAATATATAATGTTGTAACAACGTATCTGATAACCAGAGGTCTGCTATCTACACTCCCGGTGCTCCATCAGTGCTTGTCTCCATAAGTCATTTTGCATCATTAAAAAAAAAGGAAAGAAAGAAATCCTGATGTTGATGTTACAGCACACTGCTTTCTTCACAGAGATGCTGATATCAAAAACTTGAAGATACAGTGACATCCTGAATACTCCTACAAAACTGGTTACCTGTATCAAAGACCCATTTATGCAAAAAATGTTAAAAAAAAAAAAAAAAAAAAAACAAAAGCCTGGACAAACGGCACATAAACCTCCTGCACCATGCAGACATCCAGTGACTTATCAAAGGAAGAGTTCTCTACAGGATATTTGAGTTGAAAGGTGAATTGCCAGAATACCCACAAGAAAACAGCAAGCTTTTGCTGAGTGCTTTGGAAATGAAAAATCACTACAGAAACTAGCCTATTTAGCAGATGTTTTTCGTCACATGAACAAATGAACAAGTCTCTGAAAGGTTCTGGAGAAAAAATGTTTTCTTAAAGTGAATAAAGTCTTAAGTCTAAAAGGAAACTGACTTGCCACCTTGCCAGAGAAATTCTTGAAATTTTTCTGCAGCCACTTGGACTTGAAAATGAAGGGTACAACTCTCAAATCTTGCTATAACCCAGCTGGAGGAACCACAAAACCCAATCAAATAGCATCTTCTCTCCTTTTCCCAGCACTAGTATATGACTGTATGAGGAACCCTTTCTCTAAATCTACTCAGCTTGAAATTTTATCTCTGAAGGAAGAGAATGAACTCAGCCCTGGACTGACAGTCCTAGATTTCTGTGAAATAAGAATATTCTTCAACTTAGTGTTCATACTCACATACCATAAGGGTTCCCTGCAGGGGTTTCCTAAATTTGAAAGTTATTTCAGGCATATTTTTGGGTAAAACAGTTGAAAAAGGCAGACACCCACAAAGTCTGCAAAGTAAATTGTCCAGATTAAAAATATTAAGGAGATGTAAAGTTAGCTTGTGGAAATGGGCTTATCCTTAAGTTTTAAAAAGTTAGGAAGTAGTAAAAATGTTAGGCTTCCTGCACAAGTGGCTACGTTTATTTAATGCCTAGTGAATATGGGACTATATTTTTATCCTCCTAGCTAGTGCTTCTGTTTGGTAAACCAGACGGGAATGATTTGAGAGGCAAAGAGAATAGGCAGGACCTTCTTTCTATATCCTTACGTATTTAGAATGTTAATTCTTAATGACTTTGAAGTTACCTTGAAAGGATTGATAAGAGGATTGTTAATATCATTTAGGGGAATAGGGAGGATAGGATTTTGGTGCCTTCTTCAGCAGACTTGCTCCAAGACAAGGATTCTTTTATTTTTATAGTGCAAGACAAAAGGTTCGGGAAAAAATTGGCCATCTGCCTAAGAAACACACAACTCTGTGGAACTAAGTTGTTTTTACTTTCTGAAAGCTGCTACTCTACAGAAAAATTTTGATTTCATAGTTTATTTTTCATTGCCTTTTATGTTTATTTGTATTTGGTAAAGCTTGGTTGTCATACAGTCTGTTCTTTCCCAGCTACAAAATCCCGTGTTCGGTTGTAACCTTAACTCACTGAAAGACTTGTTTTCAGGTTTATCAACTTTATTTTCACTGATATTTGAGCATGTTATTTTATCCATGACAGGATTCCAGGGTAGGAAGTGAGTGCTTTTTATTCTCCTTTAGTTTTTTTTTTCTTTTTAAAAAATTACGTCAGTTAAAAAAAAAATAAAACTGCAATCTTGTGGTTTAGAAAACTTGTTTAACTCTATAGAAGAAGCAATGTTAAACTACATATTTTAAAACATGTTTCTCTAAGGTTAAACATGGTTTTCAAGTGTTATTTTTACTTGTATTTCGCTTTTGGTACAGCCAAATATTGAGCTTGTTTTTTCATAGTTCCTGATATTTCCAAAAAAATCAAAATAAATTTGTTCTCCCCTCCACCCCTCCAAAAAAGAAGTTCGCCAATGGTCTAGGAAGCTCTAACCCAATCATTCCTTTGGTAGCATAGTCTATTCCTAACCAGACACACGTGTTAATGAAACCACAAGTTTTAGGTTTTTCCTAATGGCTTCAATTGGGTGATTTTTATCCAAGCAAGCTGCCTTCTGTTTTTTAATTCTATGTCTTCCCTGTAAGTATTCTTACACTAAATGGAAAAAATATGCTTTTTATTTTACTAAAAAAAAAAAAAAAAACCTAAATTGAGGTTTTTATAGTAACAATGTCTTCATAGTTACAGACTACCTTTCCTTCCTTTAAAAAAAAAAAAAAAGGCAATAAAACCTGCACAAAGATCACTTTCCCCCACCACAGAGAACCCTACCTCTCCCCATCCAAAAACGCCACCTTTGAGCTGCCAACAGGATTTCTCACAATCCCTTAGGCATTCCTCCAGATATTTTTTTCAAAGTCTGACTTAACTCACCACAATTTAACTTGAGATTTGTAGAGGTCAGACTGTAGCAGACTATGACTACAAAAAATGGAGGTACTAGTTTTAAAATGCATAAAATATGTATAAATAAATCCATTAACTTTCTCAACTGCAGCAGTCTAATCATTAATCAATAACATATCAATTGACATAACCTAGGTTACATTAATTTCATCATTAGATAGAATTCATCTGTTTAGAGCAATATTGTCCAATAGAAATAAAATACGACCCACATATGTAATTGAAGTTTTCTGTAACAGCATTCATAAAGTTTAAAAAGTTAAAATTAAATTTAATAATATATTCTATTTAACCCAATATATCCAAACTAGGATCATTTCAACATGTGATCAATATTTTTAAATTATCGCCAGGCTCAATGGCTCACACCTGTAATCCTAGTACTTTGAGGGGCGGAGGCAGGTGGATCACTTGAGGTCAGAAGTTTAAGACCAGCCTGGGAAACATAGTGAAACATTGTCTCTACTAAAAATACAAAAATTAGCCAGGCATGGATGTGTGCCTGTAGTCCCAGTTACTTGGGAGGCTGAGGCAGGAGAATTGCTTGAACCCAGGAGGAGGAGGTTGCAGTGAGCCGACATGGCACCACTACACACCAGCCTAGGTAGCAGAGAGAGACTCTGTCTCAAAAAAAAAAAAATTAAATTATGAAGGTATTTTGCACTCTTCTTTGCAAAATCCATAGTGTATCTTACACTTGCTGCACATCTCATTATGTTCTATTTCCAGGGCACAGTAGCTCCAGGTTGGGTGGAGAGTGCAGGTCTAGAGGGTGCAGGGTTAAAGGACTGGACAAATGCTGTGTGAACACTACCAGTTCTACCAGTCGTCAATGGCCAACAGATGTCAGAAGGTTAAATTAGTCTCTTATATCCACTTACGTTTGTCTCTTTAGAGATTTGACAACTATGTGTAAAGTTTAAATTGCTTTTAAATTGCTATTAGTTAAGAAAATAAATTCGTTAAGAAAATAAAATCTGTTGATTTGCTGTATTTGTCTCCTACTGCTACTATGACAAATTATCACAAATTTATTGGCTTGAAACAACACATATTGACTATCTTACAGTTCAGGAGACCAGAAGTCTAAAATGGGTTGGCACGGCTGCGTTCTTCTGGAGGCTCTGGGGGGAATCCATTTCCATGCCTTTTCCAGCTTCTAGAGGTGGCCTGCATTCCTTAGCTCAGGACTCCTTCATCTGTCTTCAAAACAAAACCAGCAGCATATCATCTTCAACTCTCTCTCTCTCCGTCTCTCTCTCTCTCTCTCTCTCGCTCTCTCTCTCTCTCTCTCTCGCCCCCTCCTCAAACTTCATACTCCTATCTTATTTCTGACTCTCTTCCTCCCTCATAGGAGGAGACTTCTGATAACATTGAACCCACCTGGTTAATCCAGGACACCCTCCCCATATCAAGATCCTTATCTTAATCATGTGTGCAAACTCTTTTGCCTAAGGCATCATATTCACAGGTTCTGGGGATTAGGATGTGAATATCTTTGGAGGGCCACAAGAGACAGAACTGTCTACCACAATGAAATAGGCTCATATGCTCAGCTCAGATGTACAGGTGAGATTTTGTCACATCTAGAGTTAGAGCTATGGCAAAAACTAGCTATGCCCTAAATCAGCGGTCCCCAGCCTTTTTAGCACCAAGGACCAGTTTTGTGAAAGACAATTTTTCCATGCTCAGGAAGGGGAGGGGATAGTTTCAGGACAAAACCGTTCCACCTCAAATCATCAGGGATTAATTAGAATCTCATAAGGAGGGCACCACCTACATCCCTCGCATGCACTGTTCACCACAGGGTTCGTGCTCTTATGAGAATCTAACGCCGCCGCAGATCTGACAGGAGGCGGAGCTCAGGCAGTAATACTCATTCACCTGCCACTCACCTCCTGCTGTCCAGCCCAGTTATTAACAGGCCACAGAGTAATACCGGTCCATGGTGCAGGGGTTCTGGACCCCTGTCCTGGGTGACTCTTTGTTTCAAGCAATATTTCATAAAAATTAACATGTAGAATAATAAATATTAGACACATGCTTGGCATTTGTGTTTAGTAAGTGAATGTCACAGTTTCTTCAATTTAAATATATATGCTTAGGGAAAGTCAAGATAGTAGGCATATGAGTTGAATCTGGAAAGAAAGACTCTTTAGCTGTGTGTTACCTATTTTTTAAGCTGCTGTTCCAAATTTGCCAGGGAAAATCTTCACCTTCACACTCAAGTAATTAGTACCACACTTAGCATGGAGTGTAATTTCCCACAAGGATTTGATAAAGTCTTTTAGAAGAATTTACTCTTTGCTAAATATATGTGATGAAGTAAAAAAATCTTAAATCAACAAATATTCAATAAGAATATTATAAGAAAGGCACAGTGCCCAGTTCAAAATGTACCATAACTTAAACTATAAATTTAACTTTCTGAAGAATAACGAGTACTTTTCAAATTTCCCTTACTTAGCAAATCAGTGCAAGCAAACAGGTAATTTTACTTACAAACTGTTCATTGATTCCACTCGAATACTGCCCTTAAATGCTTTCTCTTCAATTTAACCTTATTTGGAGGTTCTATTTACACACTGAAAGAGAAAATTGAGGCAACAATTCCAATTTGAAAACGTGTTCCCAAACTGCCTGGGCCAACATCTGAGTTTGCACCATCCTTGTGTGTTCAGCCTCCAAGTCTCTGTCCTAGGAGAATGGACAGATGCACCTTGACTTGTGATGAGGTTATGTCACAATAAACTAGTTATAAATTGAAAATATATTAAGTTTAAAATGCATTTAACACACCAAATCTATAAAATATTGTAGTTTTGCCTAAGCTTCTTGAAATGTGCTCAAAATACTTACATTAGCCTACAGATGGGCAACATCACCTAACACAAGCGTATTTTATAATAAAGTGTTGAATATCATGTAATTTTTTGAATACTATACTGAAAGTAAAAAGACAGATGACTAGGATGACTATATGCGTACTCAAATTACAGTTTCTACTGAATGCTTTTCACTTTTGCGCCATCAGAAAGTCAAAAAAACATAAGTGGAACCATTGTTAGGCTGAGGACCATTTCTATTCCTCAGCTCATGCTGCTATAACACAATACCACAGACTGGGTGGCTTAAACAACAGACGTCTTATTTCCACAGTTATGGAGGCTGGAAGTCTGAGATTAAGACGCCAGCATGGTTAGCACTACATCCCTCTTTCTGGCTTGCAGATGGCCGCCTTCTCACTAAGTCCTCACAGTGGCAGAAAGAGAGACACAGCAAGCTCTCTGATGTCACTTCTTCTAAGAGTACTAATCCCATCATGAGGGCATGGCGTCATGACCTCATCTAAACTTAATTATCTCCCAAAGGTCCCATCTACAAATACCATGACATTGGGGGTTAAAGCTTCAAAATATGAATTTTACAGGGCTGTAATTCAGTCCATAGCATGGAATATGCAGGACCTAGGCAAAAAAGGGGCTCAGGGCAATGGACCTAATCTGGCAAACTGGATCAAACTCAGCCCTTTTCTCATCCTCCGCCTTGCTGGTGGCTTTCTACAGATGCCCCAGGCTGTGGGGAGAAGAGTAAATATGATTACTGCTGAAAGCTCATTTCTCAGGCTCTCTAAATACGCGTTCAATGCGCAACGCTCAAAGGGAATTTTCTACCCAAAACTGTAGCTTTGCAGCTTAACAATTATATTTTTGAAATGATGTCTAGGGAGACTGAGTTTTCTTAACTAACACCTCTAAGGAGAGACCAAATGCCTAGCTAGCAAGATGACTTTCTTGCCTAATTTTACTTTTTAAAATATTTTTACTTTTCTTGAAATAGTACTAAATAGGGTGTATTTTTACAAGCCAGGGGAAGATTCACTTACTGATTCTTGAACTAAAATAGCACTGTGCTGAAAAGAGAAGTAGATGATGAGTATATATAACAACTACTTTCATGAAAACTCAATTCTAGAGAGACACTAAATTTCATTCATTGTTTGTCTAAAGAGAAAGTGCAATGTTCATTGCAACACTGTTTACAATAGCAAAGACCTGGAACCAACCCAAATGCCCATCAATTATGCACTGGACAGGGAAAATGTGGCACATATACACCATGGAATACTATGCAGCCATCAAAAACAATGAGTTTGTGTCCTTTGTAAGGACATGGATGAACCTGGAAACCATCATTCTCAGCAAACTGACACAAGAACAGAAAATCAAACACCATAAGTTCTCACTCATAGGTGGATGTTGAACAAGGAGAACACATGGACACAGAGAGGGGAGCATCACACACTGGGGTCTTTCAGGGGGAAATAGGGGAGGGACAGTGGGGGGTGGGGAGTTGGGGAGAGATAACATGGGGAGAAATGCCAGATATAGGTGACGGGGAGGAAGGCAGCAAACCATATTGCCATGTATGTACCTATGCAACAATCCTGCATTTCTTCACATGTACCACAAGACCTAAAATGCAATAAAATAAAAAATAAAAATAAAAACAAATAAAAAAGAGAAAATGCAAACATAGTAATTAACGGGCAAGATGGCCAAAAATTAACTGTTCTAGTGCTTTATTCCGGATAAACGCAGTGTAATTATGATTCTTGTGAATTTCAGTAAAGCATGATTTAATACTACGCAAGGGTGCCATTAAAATGTGGGTATTAACTTTCCAATAATTTCTAGAAATTGAAATGGAATCTGTTTGGCAATAACATGACATTTTGACACCAATGAAAATATTTTATGTAGTTATGTAAGTGATAAAAATAAATGCTTTATAAAAATTTATCCAGAAGGACTTATAACTAGGAAAAACAATCATAATTAACAAGATGTTGTGAAGTGTGCAGCAGCCAAAGATAACTTTTAGACCAGCTGAAGGTGATGAGGTCATTTCTGGTCCTAAGTTCATAGGATCTGACCACCTGCAGAGATTTTTTTTTAAAGCACTTAAAAGAATTAATTTTCCAAATATGGAGAAGCTAAGAGAGTCTCACTCTTTTACGTGACTTTCTATTGTGCCAATGTAATGGAAGCAAATGCACACTTCAGCTTTTTAAGCAGCTGTTCCTATGGAGCAGGAGTAAATGTGTAAACTCTACCAGTACCAGCTGGAAAAAAGAACACGAATCTACTATTTCCTAATGTATTATGAAGCCTAGATTTTTGTTTCCAGGATAGCATGTGTCCAAAGCAACCAAATTAAGAGAAGGACTGTGAAATTATCCAGTGGATTAGGAACCATCTTGACGTTTCAACTGGCTGATACAAACAAAGCTCTACAGGCAGGTAACCATGCCTCTTGTTGCATTAGCTGTGCAGAGTCCACTACAATATTGAAAAGATTCTTTTTACTATTTTTAACTGAAATCATTATAGCACAAGACTCTTAACCACAGTAACACCAAAAGAACAAGAGGCTATTTTATTAAGTATATGTCTTTTTTTCAATATGAACATTACTGATCTCTAAATTGATAATGTCTACTGAGGATTTCTAAGTCAAATAATAATAACTATAATAATAGTAATAATAGAAGATATTTCATCAAAACATGCATACCTTTTGTCTCTACTTTTACATATAATTTTTAAAAAATTATACTTCTAAGTATTACCAAATAAGGACAAAAAGTTTTAGTGTATCATAGTGTTTTTCAAAATAAAATTTATCATTTAGAGAAGTTTTAGGTTCACATCAAAATTGAATACAAAGTACAGAGAGTTCCCATCTATACCCTGTAATCCTTGACACACACACATAGCCTCCCCAACTATCAGCGCCATATATGAGAGTGCTACATTTGTTACAGTCAACAAAGCTACATTTATACGTGTTTATCACCCAAAATCCATAGCTTACATTAGAGTTCATTCTTGATGTTGTATATTCTATGGCTTTGGGAAAATGTATAATGACATGTATCTAAAAAATTATCGTATCATAAACAATCGTTTCACTGTTCTAAAAAATCCTCTGTGTTCCACCTACTTATATCTCACTCCTCCTTAACCCCTGGCAAGGACTGTGCTTTTTACTGCCTCTATAGTTTTGCATTTTCCAGAATGTGATATAGTTCGAATAGTATAGTATATAGCCTTTTAAGATTGGCTTCTTTCACTTAGCAATATGCGTTTAAGTTTTCCCCATGTCTTTTTGTGGCTTGATAGCTTATTTCTTTTTAGTTTTAAATAATGTTCCATCTTCTGGATGTACCACAGTTTATTTACCCATTCACCTAGAGAAGGACATCTTGATTGCTTCCAAATTTTGGCAATTATGAACAAAGCTGTTATAAATATTAATATGCAGGTTTTGGTGTAGACACACGTTTTCAACTCGTTTGAGTAAATACCAAAGAACACTATTGTTGGAGTGTATGGTAAAAGTATGTTTGGTTTTGTAAGAAATTGCCCAGCTGTCTTCCAGAGTAGCTGTACCATTTTGCATTCCCATCAGCAATGAATGAGAGTTCTTATTACACATTCTCATCAGCATTTGTTGTCAGTGTTTTAGATTTTGGCCATTATAATAAGTGTGTAACAATGTCTCAGTGTGGCTTTAATTTGCAATTTTCTAATGCCATATTATTTGCATCATCCTTACACATGCATATTTGCCATGCACGTCTCTTCTTTGGTGAGGTGTCTGTCCACGTCTTTTGCCTGCTTTTTAATGGGGTTGCTCCTTCTCTTATTGCTGAGTTCTAATACTTTACGTATTTTGAAAAGCTGTTCTTTATCAGATATGACTTTTGCAAATATTTTCTCCTACTCTGTCATAGTGTTTTAAGTGTTGGTCAACCTTGAGGCTTTAGAGAAACAAAAAACAATTTGAACAAATTATATGGTTGTAAAACTTTAGAACCATTCTTGAAGATGCCTTTAAAATGATCTATGGGCTAGGTGCAATGGCTCACACCTGTAATGCTAACACTTTTGGAGGTCAAGACAGGAGAATTTCTTGAGCACAGGAATTTAAAATCAGCCTGAGCAACATAGAGAGACTCTATCTCTACAAAAAATTTAAAAATTAACTGGGTGCAATGGCATGTGCCAGTAGTCTCAGCTACTTGGGTGGCTGAGATGGAAGGATTGCTTGAGCTAAGGAGTGGAGGCTGGAATGAGCTGTGATGGCACCACTGCACTCCACCCTAGGTGACAGAATGAGACCCTGTCTCAGAAGAAAAATACAAATAAAGAAAAAATTTATCTATCTTAGATTATTATTTCACTAACTATACTGTGAAAGTTGTCAGAATCAAAATGGAATTGCTAATGATAAAAAAAAATAAAACCACACGTGAAAACCTGACATACCAAAACCAGACAAGGACACACACACACACACACACACACACACACACACAAACTATAAGCCAATATTTTTGATGAACATAGATGCAAAAATCCTCAATGGAATATCAGCAAACTGAATGCAACAACACATTAAAAACGTCATTCACCATGATTAAGTGGGATTCATCCCAGGGATACAAGGATGGTTCAGCATGTACAAATCAACAACAAATGTGGTATATCATGTTAACAGAACCAAGAACAAAAGCCATGTAATCATTTCAATAGATGCTAAAAAAGCATTCAATAAAATTCAACATTCCTTTATGATAAAAAATGCTCAACTTGTTGTGGGTAAAAATACACAGAAACTGGGTATATGTTACAAACTCATAGCTAACATCATACTCAACAAGGAAAAGCTGAAAGCCTTTCCTTTAAGAACTAGAAAAAGCCCCCTCACTCGCCACCGACAACCTACCTCACCATGTGCAAACCCTGCTGCCGCCCCGCAGAAATCCTTCAATTACCCACAGGCTTTCGACAGATGAGAACAGTGTCAAGGGTCCTGGGTCCTCATCTCAGGTTTATGCCAAAGATGTAAAATTTGGTGCAGATGCCCGAGTCTTAATGCTAAAGGTGTAGGCCTTTTAGCCAATGCCATAGCTGTCACAATGGGGCCAAAGGGAAAAACAGTGGTTATTGAGCAGAACTGGGGAAGTCCCAAAGTAACAAAAGATGGAGTGATTGTTGCAAAGTCAATTGACTTAAAGGATAAATATAAAAATATTGGAGCTAAACTTGTTCAAGATGTTGCCAATAACACAAATGAAGAGGCTGGGGATGGGCATGCTCAACTGCCAAGGAAGGCTTCAAGAAGATTACCAAAGGTGCTAATCCAGTGGAAATCAAGAGAAGTGTGATATTAGCTGTTGATGCTGTAACTGCTGTACTTAAAAAACAGTCTAAACCTGTGACCACCCCTGAAGAAATTGCTCAGGTTGCTACAATTTTTGCAAATGGAGACAAGGAAATTGGCAATGTCACTTCTGATGCAATGAAAAAGTTCAGAAGAAAGGGTTTCATCACAGTAAAGATGGAAAAACACTGATTGATGAATTAGAAATTATTGAAACCATGAAAGTTTGACTGAGGGTATATTTCTCCTTACTATATTAATACATCAAAAGGTCAGAAATATGGATTCCAGGATGCCTATGTTCTATTGAGTAAAAAAAAAGTTTCTAGTGTCCAGGCCTTTGTACCTGCTCCTGAAATTGCCAATGCTCACCATAAGCCTATGGTCCCAATTGCTGAAAATGTTGATGGAGAAACTCTAAGTACACTCATTCTGAATAGCTAAAAGTTGGTCTTCAGGTTGTAGCAGTCAAAGCTCCAGGGTTTAGTGACAGTGGAAAGAATCAGCTTAAAGACATGACTATTGCTCCTGGTGGTGCAGTGTTTCAAGAAGAGAAGTTGACTCTAAATCTTGAAGATGTTCAGCCTCATGACTTAGGAGAAGTTGTAGAGGTCACTGTGATTAAAGATGACTCTATTGTCTTAAAAGGAAAAGGTGACAAGGCTCAAATTGAAAAATGTATGCAAGAAATCATTGAGCAGTTAAATGTCATGACTAGTGAATATGAACAGGAAAAACTGAATGAACGACTGGCAAAACTTTCAGATGGAGTAGCTGTGCTGAATGTTCATGGGACAAGTGATGTTGAAGTGAATGAAAAGAAAGACAGTGTTACAGATGCCCTTAAAGCTACAAGAGCTGCTGTTGAAGAAGGCATTGTTCTGGGAGGGGGTTGTACCCTACTTCGGTGCATTGGTGCCTTGGACTCATTGACTCCAGCTAATGAAGATCAAAAAATTGGTATAGAAGTTATTAAGAGAACTCTCAAGATTCCCACAATGACCTTTGCTAAAAATGCAGGTGTTAAAAGATCTTTGATAGTCAAGAAACTTATCCAGTTCCTCCGAAGTTGGTTATGATGCCATGGTCAGAGATTTTGTGAATGTGGTGGGAAAAAGAATTACTGACCCAATAAAGCTTGTGAGAAATGCTTTATTGGATGCTGCTGGGGTGGCCTCTCTGTTTAAACTACAGCAGAAGTTGTAGTCACAGAAATTACTAAAAAAAAAAAAAGAGAAGGTCCCTGAAATGGGTGCAATGGGTGGAATTGGAGGTGGAATGGGAGGTGGCAAGTTCTAATTCTTAGAATAGTGCTTTACCTTTATTAATAAACTGTGACAGGAATCCCAAGGCAGTGTTCCTCACCAATAACTTCAGAGAAGTCAGTTGGAGAAAATGACGGAAGAAAAGGCTAGCTGACATTTAGGAAATCACTAACTATAAGTTACTGGTTTCAAATGACAAAATACATAATGTTTACTGCTGTCATTGTCCATGCCTGCAGACAATTTATTTTGTATTTTTCAATAAAAACACATTTGTATATTCCTAATACTGGGTGCAAGAGCCATGTACCAATGTACTGCTTTCAACTTAAATCGCTGAGGCATTTTTACTACTATTCTGTTAAAATCAGGGTTTTAGGGCTTGCCACCACGAGATGAGAAGTTAAGCAGCCTTTCTGTGGAGAGTGAGAATAATTGTGTACAAACTAGAGAAATATCCAATTATGTGACAACCTTTGTTTAATAAAAATTTGTTTAAAGTTAAAAAAGAACTGGAACAAGACAAAGATGAACGCACTCACCATTCCTCTTCAACATAGTACTAGAAGTCCTAGCCAGTACAATTAGAAAAGAGAAAGAAATTAAAGGCATCCAGATCGGAAAGAAAGAAGTCAAATTATCCTTGTTCACAGACAACATGACTGTATATTTAGAAAACACTAGACTCCAAAAAAAAAAAAAGTTAGAACTGATAAATGAATTCAGTAAAGTTGCAGGATACAAAATAACATACAAAAATCAATAGTATTTATATACACCAACAGCACATGCTCTGAAAAAGAAATCAAGAAGGGAAATCATTTACAATAGCTATATGAATTATAAAATGTCTAGAATACATTTAACCAAATAAGTGAAAGATCTACCTTAGGAAAACTATAACACACTGATGAAAGAAATTGAAAAGGACATTTTAAAAATGGAAAGGGTTCATGACCAGCCTGGCCAACATGGTGAAACCCTGTCTCTACTTTAAAAAATACAAAAATCAGCCAGAAATCACTTGAACCTGGGAGGCAAAAGTTGCAGTGAGCCGAGATCGCACCATTTCGCTCTAGCCTAGCTGACAGAGCAAGACTCTGTCAAAAAAACAAAAAGGGAAAAGATATTGTATGCTTATGGATTAGAAGAATTAATAATATTGTCAAAATGTCAATACTGCACAAAGCAATCTGCAGATTTGCAGATTTAATGAAATCCCTATCAAAATACCAATGACATTCTTCACAGGAATAGAAAAAATAGTCCTAAAATTTATATGAAACCACAAAAGACGGCATAGCCAAAGAAATCCTGAGCAAAATAAACAAAGCTGGAGGCATCACACTACATGACTTCAAAACACATTAAAAAACCAACGGTAACCAAAGTAATATGGTACTTGGGTAAAAATAGACATATGAGGCCAGGTGCAGTGGCTCATGAATGTACTAGCACTTAGTGAGGCTGAGGCAGGAAGATCACTTGAGGCCAGGAGTTAGAGACCAGCCTTAGCAACACAGGGAGATCCTGTCTCTCCAAAAAAGAAAAAATATATACAGCTGGGCATGGTAGTGTGCACCAGTGGTCCCTAGCTGCTCAGGAGGCTGAGGCCGGAGGACTGCTTGAGTGAGCCTAGGACTTAGTAGCTGCAATGAGCTATGATTGCACCACTACCCTCCAGCCTGGGTGACAGAGCAAGATTCTGTGAAAGAAAGAGAGAAAGAGAGAAAGAAGAAAGAAAACAGACACATAGAACAATGCAACAGAGTAGAGAACCCAGAAATAAATCCATGTATTTACAACCAACTCATGTCTACAAAGGTGCCAAGAACAAACACTGGGAAAAAGACAGTCTCTTCAACAAATGGCTCTGAAAAACTGGATAACTCTATCCAGAAGAATGCAACTAGACCCCTATCTCTAAGCATACACAAAAATCAAGTCAAAATGGATTAAAGATTTAAATCCAAAACCTTTAGCTATGAAACCACTAGAAGAAAACATTGGGGAAATGCTCCAGGATATTAGTCTGGGCAAAGGTTCTTGAGTAAGATCTCAAAAGCACAGGCTACAAAAGCAAAAACAGACAAACAGAATCATATCAAGTGAAAAAGCTTTTGCACAGCAGTGATAACGAAGAGAAGAGACAGCCCACTGAATGAGAGAAATTACTTGCAAATTATCCATCTAACAAGGAATTAATTACCAGAATATATGAGGAACTCAAACAACTCTATAGCAAAAAAACAAATAATACAATTAAAAATGAGAAAAAAATCTGCGTAGACATTTTTCAAAAAGAAGACAAACAAATGGCCAATAGATATACCATAAAATGCTCAACATCACTAATCATCAAGGAAATGCAAATCAAAACCGCAATGAGATATCCTCTCACCCTAGTTAAAATGGCTTTTATTAAAAAGACAAAAAATAATGAGTGCTGGCAAGGATGTGAGGAAAGGGGAACCCTTGTACACTGTTGGTGGGAATGTAAATTAGTACAATCACTATGGAGAACAGGTTTCTCAGAAAACTAAAAATAGAGCTACCATAGAAGACAGCAATTCCACTACTGGGTATAGACCAAAAAATCAACATATCAAAGAAATATCTGTGTTCACGTGTTTATTGTAGCATTATTTACGATAGCCAAAATATGGCATCAGCCTACGTACCTATCAATGGATTAAAAAAATGTGGTGTATATATATATATATACACACACACACAACAGAGTATTATTCAGCCATGAAAAAAAGAATGAAATTCTGTCATTTGCAGCAACATGAGCAGAACTGGAGGTCATTATGTTACTTGAAATAAACCAGGCACAGAAAGACAAATAATGCATGTTCTCACTCTTATGTGGGAGCTAGAAAAGTGGACCTCATGGAGGTAGAGAGGAGAAGAATGGTTACCAGAGACTGAAAAGGACAGGGGGAAGGGAGAATAGAGAGGTTGATTAATGGGTACAAAAATATAGTTAGGTAGAAGATATAAGACATAGTGTTTGGTGAATCAGTAAGGTTGTTAGGGAAGCAGGAGCCTAGGAGAGCCAGGGTGACACCACTTAAAGTTCCACTCCGTCTTGAGACTAACCAGGCACATTCCTTGCCAGCCATGACGCAGTTGAGGAAAACCTACAAGGACTTACTCCTACAACAGCAGAAAGTCTAGATGTCCCAATACTCATAACGATACACATTTTCAAAATACTTATAGTTACGCTTTGATGTACTTACACACTAAAATGTCAAGAATCATTTTCCTTAAATCAACAGTATAATAAATTTTGTCATGCTGTCTGCTCACCCATATGTAGGCACAGCTTAGTTTGGTCTTTACATAGACAAGACCCCTATAAGAAAAACTTAAAAGACAGTACATTGCTCTGCTTGCTTTCTGAGGATGCCCTAGCCTATAATGAAGTAGTTTTCAATAAACTGTATCTTCTCAATGTACAACCTTGGACTGGTGCTACATTCATTATTGATTTTTGTAGCTAAGGATAATCATTTCAAAACATTTACATAATCCTCTCATTTTTCCTTTAAAAACTTTTATTCTTCCTTTCTCTCCCTGAATACGTACAGTTTACTGTGGCATGCAAATTCCCATAGCAATGCTCTATTCCCAAATAAGCATTGTTTTCTTTTAGAGAGCCTCTTTCTGGTTGTTTTTTAAGTTAACAATACAAACAAAGGTGAAATTAACTGGAATCCCTACAGAATCCTGATATATCAAGAAAGACTCGAAATCTAGTCAAGGTTGGTGCCACCCCTGAATATCATGAGGAGAGCTGCAACTCATAGCTTCTATTAAAATGCAAACCAGGTGCTGTTTCTTACTAGAAAAAAAAAGGAAGGATATACTGTCTTACACTGAAAGATGTTTGGACCAAAGCCTTCTTCAGAAATATCTTTTATTACATTATGTTATTATGTTACTAGACTTTATTACCTCTAAGAAACATTAATTATCACTAGAAAGGTGAAAGTAAAATGACTGACTGAGCACATGCTCCTACCGCCATAGCACCAAAAACCACAAGCAATGATGGAACCAAATGCCTTTAAAATAATCGATTTAAAATGTCTCTTCAATAAGAAGCCATGACTGCAACATACTAGAAAATGCAGGGAATCCACATGTACCAGAGAGGGTTCCATTGCATACAACATATCTACTCTAGTTAGTTTAATCTAAAGTGAATTTACTACAGCAGAAGTTCCCAACCCCGAGGTCATGGACTGGTATCTCCCGTCAGATCAGCGGTGGCATTAGATTCTCATAGGAGCGCAAACCCTACTGTGAACTACACAGGTGAGGGATCTAGGTTGTGCACTCCTTATGAGAACCTAATGCCTGATGATCTGTCACTCAATCACCCCTGATGGGACCTTCTAGTTTCAGGAAAACAAGCTCTGGGCTCCCACTGCTTCTACATTATGGTGTAATAATAGAAATAAAGTGCATAATAAACATAATGTGGCCAGGCCTGGTGGCTCATGCCTGTAATTCCAGCACTTTGGAAGGCTGAGGCGGGTGGATCACTTGAGGTCAGGAGTTCGAGACCAGCCTGGCCAACATGGTAAAACCCTGTCTCTACTAAAAATACAAACATTTGCCAGGCTTGGTGGCACCTGCCTGTAGTCCCAGCTACTTGGGAGGCTGAGGCAGGAGAATCACTTGAACCCAGGAGGAGAAGGTTGCAGTGAGCCGAGATCACACCACTGCACTCCAGCCTGGGCGACAGAGTGAGACTCCATTTCAAAAATAAAAAATAAAGATAGACAGATAGATAGATGATAGATAGATAGATAGATAGATAGATAGATAGATAGATAGATAGATGTAATGGGCTTGAACCACAAACCAGTCCCTGATGCCAAAAATGTTGAGGACCGCTATATTACAGCAAAGCCAAAGGGTATCACAATCACCGAGAGGTCTAAAGAAGATCAATATTGGGCTGTCCTTTCAAGAACATCTCCTAAAACCACACTGTAGAACTGCGCTTCTGGCCCCCTCACAGTCAGGAAACAGTGGAATCAGGAATCGGCTGCTGCTCTGCGAGCTCCAGACCAAAGCCACTTACACCACCCACCATCCACAGCTGCAAAATGAAGGAGCTGCATGTAGGAAATTCTCCTAATTTTATGTTGCCTCCGATTTCATTTTGAATACAGATTTAACTTTCTCACACCAGAAACAGAGCTCAGTCACCTTTGACACAGTTTTCAGTTCTACAACACACCTGGATGGCTCAGCCAGCAGCCAGTGACAACAACTTAGAGACATCTCTCCCGCCTAGCTGACTGGGCTCCTGCTCTCTCACTGCTTCCTTTAAATGGACCATTCAGGCATTAGCCTGTGAACTTAAAGCAGCCCATATCCCATTTCCTTATGTATATGGCTAGTGACCATATGCTTCTCTC
Organism: Aotus nancymaae; assembly: GCF_030222135.1. Lineage (NCBI taxonomy): Eukaryota > Metazoa > Chordata > Mammalia > Primates > Aotidae > Aotus > Aotus nancymaae. Next base: position 32,279,708 of record NW_026988435.1, read on the forward strand.
TTTCTGCCAGACTCTTCATTCCAGCCTCACATGACCCAGGGACGGAAAAGCCCTCCCGACTCACTGTGCCCTCCTTGGCCAGGTTTTCTATGTTTAAGTCTTTGAACTTGTTTCTTATTGTGATGGTGTATTAAACATGTGCCTTCCAGGGCTAGGCGCAGTGGTTCACACCTGTAATTCCAGCACTTTGGGAAGCCAAGGTGGGTGGGTCACTTGAGGTCAGGAGTTTGAAAGCAGCCTGGCCAACATGGTGAAACCCCATCTCTACTAAACATACAAAAATCAGCCAGGCATGGTGGTGGGCACTACTTGGGAGGCTGAGACAGGAGAATCACTTGAACCTGGGAGGTGGAGGCTGCAGTAAGCCAAGATCATGCTGCTGCACTGCAGCCTGAGAGACAAAGCAGGACTCCATCTCAAAAAAAAAAAAAAAAAAGATGAATTTCTGCCTTCCATCTGAAGAAGTAGGATCTGCCCTAGGCTGGGTTTTTTCCGGGATGCAGGGGAGAACATGAGGTCAGACTCCCAGTGCCAGAGCCACGGCCAGGCAGGTATAAACTGGACATGGGTCAGACATGAGCCACCAGGGCATCTGCCAATACAAACAAGCTTCCTCTGCAAGGGACCCCCTGGTCAAGGGTCAGACAGCCAGGCATTAGGCCATTTGCCTGGTAGAGGAAGTATCCTGAGAAAGGCACACCGTAAACACCACATCCAGCTCCCTCCATTTCTGGTTAGGTCAGGGTTGCTAGCCACTCTGTACCAGAACCCCGGTTTAGCTGGGGACTTTCAAAGCACTATGCCCTGCCTCTCAACACTCATGAAGCCAGAGACCCAGCACTGAGGAGCCTCAACATCACAGCTGTTTCGAAAAAACAACTCTGTTAGCAGAAATAGTGGAGGCAGAAGAAGTCAGCCTCTACCCCCAGAGTGTTCCGCTTCTGCCTTCTAAAACCCATGTGGCTGTGATAGATGTGACCCTAAATCCCATTTAAAAGCAGACCTTCAAGGGCATCTAAAAAATGTAGCTTTGAGGGTTCCAGCCTCAGTCATTCAGGCAGGCATACGCAGAAGGAGAGTAGAAAAGATACTGAATGAGGTGATGTAGGCTCCCACCCATCCTGAAGAGAGAGCAGAAAGGATATAACTCTCAGAGGAAAGCAAGAGTGATTCCAGGAGAACTCCAAGTGTCAAGGCCTGTGTACACAAGGATCTCCAGGTAGACTTGGAGCAACCACCAGGGTGACTGACTCCATCGACATTAGAGCAGTAGGTAGGCTGCCTGAACTCCCCGCTTTGAATGGAGAACAAAGACGGAACTGAAGAATTGGTTATGAATGTTGGGTCAGAGGCCATGGTTAGGAGGATAGAAACTCTCCTTTTCTAAGGGAAGCTGCTGCTATTCTTACATGGCAGCAAAATGCCCCCTCACTGGAAGCTGAGTGTGGTATGCATACCACCTTCGTATTCAGGCCAATACAGCCTCAATGACGAAGATGAGCATGCAGCCAGGAATCAAACATCTGAAGTAGACAGACACCATGAAAGAGAGATATACAACTTAATGAACAAAGCAAATCACTTCATACATTAGAATTTATGCAGCAGACAAATGAGAACTTTGAAAATATAAAAAAACTTAGAGATACAAGAACAGATACTGCATCCACGAAACAAGATTTTTTTTTTAATATTAGAAAAAAAGTACTTACCAAATAAAAATCCCAATAAATAATCCAAAAAGTAGCGTACACTCAGCTGATGAGAGGACATGCTAGCTGAAAGCCTGAATTTCCCTCAAAATGAAAGAGAGGATAGTGAGTGCTGTGGTGTGCCACTCAGATCCCCCTCTAGGGACCAAGGCACTCATTCTACCATATATTGGCTGTTGACGTGTCACAGCTAACTCCCTCTCTAGGAATTCTCCTCAGGAAAGAAAGCTTCTTTGCCCAGGTAATATCCCCTCCCAAAAGTATATTTCACTTGGATTTAGGACAATCTGAAGTGTCAGCCCAAGCCCAAAGCTCCCAGCAGGGTCAGCTGAGGTCTTTGTTGCAATTGTGTCTCAGGTCAACTTTTCCCTTTACCCCCTACCCCACTTTTCTCTCCACTGGCTGCATTCAAGTGTCCATTTGAGAGTCTGTTTCTGGGTAACCCATCCATCTAAGATAGACAGAAAGAACAAAAACAAAAAGACCTGAAGACATCTAGATATTTGTCCCTCTGTCTAATTGGATTTCTAGGAGACAAGAACAGAGAATGGAGGGAAGGGAAAACCAGAAGTGTCAAAGTAGATTTTCCATGAATGAAAGAGACTGATCAGATTAAAGAGGCTCACCAACTGTTTGACAAGATGAAAAGAAAAAATATATGTATGCATATACGTGTTGTATTGGTCAGTGTTCTCCAGAGAGACAGAACCAACAGGATGTGTGCATATACAGAAAGAGATTTATTTTCAGGGATTGGCTAAGGTGATTATGGAGGCTGACAAGTCTCAAGATCTTCGGGGGGGCCAGCAGGATGGAGGCCCAGGAAAAGCCAATGTTGCAGTTCAATCCCAAAGGCCATCTGCTGCAGAATTCCCTCCTGCTGGGGGAAGGTTATACTTTTGTTCTACCTAGACCTCCAAGTGATTGGATGAGGCCCTCTCACATTATAGAGTGAAATCTGCTTTCAAGTTCACTAATTTGAATGTTAATCTCATCTAAAAACACCGTCACTAAAGCATCCAGAATGTTTGACCACATAGCTGAGTGATGTGGCCCAATCAAGTCGATGCATAAAATTAACCATCACACATAGACATCTACTATGAGACTTTCAGAAGACCAAAAATAAACACTTCCAGGGTTAAATAAATAAATAATCGACAAATGAATAAGACTGAATTGGCATGATATCTCATTGATAAAGAAGGGCTGGGCTCCTGGCTAAACCTCACCCTTAAGCTTGGAACTTGGCCCTAAGTGAAAACAGCTGACCTCGTTTTTCTGCCCAAATATTGCCTTTTTGGCATGCCACACCCCTATCCTGTGCCCATAAAAAGACTTCAGCTGGCAGAACAACACAAGTGGCTGAGCAGCAGGGATACAAGTGGCTGAGTGGTGAGCAGAGAAGCAGCAGATGTGGCTAACTTCAGACAGTGCAGCTCAGGGAAAGATCATCTTCCCACACCATTCCCTTTCCAACTCCCCATCCTGCTTCCCATCCCAGAGCCATTTTCATTGTCTAATAAAATCCTCCACATACACTACCCTTCAATCTGTTCATGTTACCTGATTCTTCCTAGACACCAGACTAGAACCCGGGTTCCGAGAGGGCAGGGACTTGGATGCTGCTGTGGGGCCCGCACAGAACCTACTCTCGCCAGAGAGGAGTGACCAGCCAGTTCCAGTGTTCATTCCCCCTGGTTCCCACACTCGCTTGCGCTTCCTCTCGCAAGAAGTGGCCAGCAGCAGGCTGAGTGAAACAAGCCACGCCAGTTCCTGCCCACAAAGGGAGTCAGGGGAACCATCCCATCTGATCATCAGCAACATTGAACGTTAGGAAGACACTGGAGAGTTATCTTCAAAGTTATGAGGGAAAATTATTTTCTACCTAGAATCCTTAATATACAAAAACTGTTTTTTAGGTTGAGAACTGAAATAAAGACATTTGGGATGTTACTCTGGAAACAATTAGCAGAGGATGTATGCTAACTAAATATAAGTCATAAGAAAAAAATAAAGTATACTATGAAAGTGTGGATCAGAGAACTATTAAAATATATAGTTTTTTTTTTAAGCCAGGCTCATGCCCATAATTCAGGAGACTTGGGAGACTGCAGTGGGAGGATCTGTTGAGGTACAGAGTTCAAGATCAGCCTAGGCAACATAACAAGAACCCATCTCTAAAAAAATTAAAGAATAAAATAACATATGTAGTTAAATTAAATCACTGTTAGTTGTTTTTAAAAATTGATAAGAATCTCCAAAATTTTCAGATGATCTAAACATGGGAAGGGGGGTTAGGGGACACTGAAAAAAAAAAGAAATAAAAGCATGCCAGAATTTGTATCTTTATTAGGAGAAGATGTGATGCTGACCAATGGCAACACTGAGAAAAATGTGTGTGTGTGTGTGTGTGTGTGTGTGTGTGTGTGTCAAAGTTTAAGTGTGACTGACAGTGAAAGAAAGACAAAGGCAGATTAGGGAAATGGAAACAAAAAGAATGCAAAATTGTGTCCTTAATTTCAGGCAAGGCTGAATACACAATAAAAAGACAAAGACAAATACTTTATAGTAGGCATAATCTTCAGTCAACATGTATCAATCATGAATATCAACACTCCAACTGGCATAGAATTGAAATTCAAATAACCAAAATCTATCAAGAAATGTAAGTAGACAAACACTCTAATAAGAAAAGACTTTTATTATAATTACTATAAAAAGTTAATACATCTTATTCAGGCCATAAAGATCAAGTAGATATAAAATAAACAGGACTCTAGAAGACCTAAAAATCTAATTAATAAGGTAAACCTAATTACTAAAGTCTATACTTTGAAACGAGAAAATAAACTTTCTTTTCAATGGCAGACAGTGAGAAAGATATTTCTAAACACAATACAAGAATGAGAAACAAAAAAAACTAGATTGAATAAATATTTCCATCAAAAAAAGGTTAGTATCTGAAAAAAAAAACTTAATATCTGGTGGAAATACTGTAAATACAACCAAAAGATAATAACAAACTGGAAAAAAAAATTACCAAAATTTGTGTGTTTATTGCCTGACATCCATACCAGCAACACAGTTTTTCTTTGGAAATACCATTCTGGCTATGCAGTTAAAGTGAGCCCCAGCCCTGAGTGGGGCATATCGTTTCATCTCCTTAGCCACAGGATTGATTCACACGTGAGCACATGACTCATTTGGGGCCAACAAGAAAGAGAAAATGGCAGGACTTGTTGCAAACAACTGAAAGACTCTTGAATTTGGTGGTGTGAGGATGTGAAGTTGCAGCCATCTTGCTATCACAATGAGAGCCACCCTGAAGATAAAGCGGAAAAGAATAAGCAAAACCAAGAAATAAACACCAGAGACATGTTTTGGTGCCTAATTAGAGAGAAATAATCAAAATGCTCAATGTCTTTAAATGTATTGGTGAAGAGGGGGTGGTAACAATTGGAAAAGACTTTGAGGCTGATTTGTGATATATTACAAAACCAAGCAAATGAAAAAGTAGCTATTACTAGATGTTGTGGGTTGAGTTGTATTTCCTAAAGAGATATTCTGAAATCCTAACCACCCTCTCTACCACTGCTACCACCCCTTTGTACCACCGTCTCTACCACCATTTTCTCTCCCTGTAAGGACACCAGTCATTGTGTTTAGGGTAGCTCCTGAATAAAAGCATGCCAGAATTTGTATTTTTATTAGGAGAAGATGTGACGCTGACCAATGGCAACACTGAGAAAAATGTGTGTGTGGTGGCTGCTAAATGCAATGACTGGTGTCCTTACAAGGACAGAAAGCCTTGGAGACACAAAGACACAGGAGAGAAAGCCAAAGAAAGATAAAGGAGTGATGGGAGCTCCACTGCCACAAGCCAAAGGTGGCCAGGGATTGCTGGAAACCACCAGAAGCTGAAAGACCAAAGGAAGGATTCTTCCCTTCATCAAGGGGCACGGTCCTGCCTACACCTTCATTTCAGACTTCTAATCTACAGGACCAGTAAGAATAAATTTTTTTGTTTACCTAGTTTGTGGTAATTGGTTATGGCAGCCCAAGAAACTAATAGAGTAGATAATTAACTTCAAGGAAGAGCAAAAAGTTGTGCAAGAAAGCAAAAGTAACTGGTATAACACATGGGTCAGATTTCAGTAGCATTTATATAAGCAAAATAATGTTTTTAAAAAAATCACAATACAATTTTTTTTTTTTAAGATAGAGTCTCCATCTGTTATCCAGGTTGGAATACAGTGGTTCAATCTCGGCTAACTGTAACCTCCACCTCCCAGGTTCAAGCAATTCTTGTGCCTCAGGTTCCTGAGTAGCTGGGATTACAGGCACCTGCCACTACACCAGGCTAATTTTTGTATTGTTAGTGGAGACGGGGTTTCACCATGTTGATCAGACTGGTCTTGAACTCTTGACCTCAAGTGATCCACTCTTCTTGGCCTCCCAAAAAGCTGGAATTACAGGTGTGAGCCACCGCGCCCAGCCAAGAAATTTTTTTAAAACCATGGTACCATGGTTGTGAAGAAGGGGAGCAGGGGACTGGCAACTGTACTTGTTTATTAGAGACAGGAGAATTATTCTTACTTCCAGTCATAGGAACTATATAGATAATGCTTAATGTTTAGAAATGAAGTACTATTATAAGCTTAGTATACAGAGATATGGAAATGAATGACAAAAGAAACAGCTAAAAGTTGAAGGTGGTCCTCCGAAGAATGAGACACGAGAAACTGGATGTTGGGTGCTAGAAAAGGCTGCTTTTTCACAATAAATTATGTAGAACTATTTGCCCTATTGAACTATTTATCAACTTTCACAAACTAAAGGCAAAACTTAAGGTAAAATAAGCACAAATGAATAATTTACAAAGAAAGAAACAAATGAACACATTCCTAACATTAATTAGCAATGAGACCAATTTAAAATAAACAAGTAGAGAAAGAACATTGATTTCATTTGTAATATTTTAGTTCTTGTATTTTAAAAATATTTTGAGAAAACATGATAAAATACTGCCAATTCCGGGTTTAAAACTCAGGGTTTTAAAATTTGTAACCTGGCTGGGCACGTTATAGGCTCATGCCTGTAATCCCAGCACTTTGGGAGACCGGGGCAGGCGGATCACCTGAGGTCAGGAGTTTGAGACCAGGCTGGCCAACATGGGGAAACCCCGTCTCTACTAAAAATACAAAAATGAGCCGGGTGTGGAGGCAGGTGCTACTTGGGAGGCTGAGGCAGGAGAATCACTTGAACCTGGGAAGCAGAGATTGCAGTGAGCCGAGATTGCCACTGAACTCCAGCCTGGGGATAGAACGAGGGTCTGTCTCCAAATAAATTAAATTAAATTAAATTAAATTAAATTTGTGACCCAAATACTTTTCTGTATTTTTATTTCTCAAATGTAAAAAACTAGCTGTAAAAATGTTTCATTGGGAAATAAACTTCAGAAATTGACTCAAAAAGAATGCAAATACCTGAATAGTCTAATAACTTATAGAAGATGTTCCAAAACATCAAAGATCCATCCATTCAAAAGGCACCAAGCCCAGCCAGTTTTATGGTTTTCTACCTAATGTTCCAGAAACAGTGTCCTAACTAATACAATGAGAATAGCATAATCGTGATTAAAAAAAAAAAAAAAACAGAGCCAGATTATTAACCTGCCAAATTCAGCAGTGTATTAAACTACATCATCTTGCTTGAGTGAGGTTTATAAAAAGAGTGCATTCATGATTCATCAGGAAGGCAATTTATAAAGTACAGTAAAAAATCAAATGAGAAAAGTCTTCATCTTTATAGTGTAAAGCTTAAAGTTCAGCTGACAAAAAAATAGTAAAATTTGTTATATATTTTTTCAAATCCTTGCAAACTAGGAATAAAACAGAATTTCCAAACATCATTAGAATGAAGAAAGAACATTCACCTTAGTCAAAAACAACTCAGAATGCACACTATCAGGTTCTAGTTCACAGAATAAAATTTAAATGTTCAAAAGAAGAAAGCAAATATCAATGGTCATAGATTATACAACTGTCTACTTAGAAATTTCAAGGAAGTCCACAGACAAATTTAGAATTAAGACTCAAGAACACACTGGTCACCCGGAACCGCACCCCCCTTCCTAGGCCTGTGCCCGAAGGCGTGCGCATGCGTGAGCCTGGCGCAAGCTCGTGGGACGCGCTGCAGGAAGATGGCAACCCTGAGCTTCCCCACGCCATTGCACGGACACGTGGGCCGCGGCGCCTTCAGCGACGTGTACGAGCCCGCGGAGGACACGTTCCTGCTTTTGGACGTGCTTGAGGCAGCGGCTGCCGAGCTGGCGGGGTGCGAGGAGGGATGGGGCTCTGACGGGAAAGGGCGGGGGCGTTCTGAAGAAGTGGCGGTGGCGGAGGGCCCGGACGGTGACTGTCGCCGCCCTGAGCCGGAGGAGGCGGGGTCCACTTGTAGATGATTGACAGCAGGACGCCGTAATTGAGTATTTTCCTGTACAAGATACAAGTAATGAGTGTGCCGAGGACACATCCCCTTTGCCAGGGAGCCGCTCTGGTCTCGAGCTCCCTGACTGCTTACCACGCAAAGACGTACCTTTTCCTGTCACCTGTTAATCTGAAGAACACAAGTCCCTGAGAGAAGCGGTAGTATAACACATTTGGAAACAAAATGTTCTGAAAACATTGCTTATTTATATTAATTTTTAAAGCATTAAATATTGAAATTGCGTGGTATTGAGTTACTCAGCACATAGAAAGCACCCTCTAGCAATGGAAGGACCCAAACATGAAAGAAAGTTATGTTACTGGAGTGGGGAAATATTTTTAAGCCCTTTGAATAGCATATTCTGTCACCAGCCAGTCCTCACATGTGGCTACAGAGCACTTGAAGTGTGGCTAGTGATGCTGAGGAATTTTTCATTTAATTGTTACAAAAAAAAATTTAAAAGTTACGTACTGCTAGCAGATAATAGTCTACGCTAGCACTTTACAACTATTTAAATGGATTTGTTGAAGTGATCGCCATCGATTTTAAATTAATAGCAGAAAGAATGAATACTGACGTTGTGATTTTTAAATCCAAGGAATTTGAGTTGTTAGATTTGTTTGAAGATAAGACTTGAACTGGATTTTCTCAGGATGGAACAAACAGCTGTCAGGTTTCAAAGATCCATATTGTATTTATTTATCCCTCTTAAATTTGGTCATATTTTTCCACGTATAAAATGCCCCAGCTCTTATTAAACTAGTTTCATTGTAGATGATGGAACTTTTGGATTTCCTGGAATACAGAGTGGAACAGTACTGTTTTACAACTTGTCTTTTTTTCTCAAGATAGCCCAGAAAGATTTACAAGCACAAATTGCACTGCAAAATATGCTGTAAAAGGAGCCGATTTTGTTATAAAGTCTTGGGTTATTTCTAGTACTGGAATTCTAATTATTTATGAGACCATAATAGTTATTTTCAAAAAGAAGCCACCTGGTGAGATTCACAGACCTTACTACCACCTAGTAAAGACTTGTCAGATGTGTAGACTGGTTCCAAAAGTTTAAAACCTCTGGAGCTTGTTGCTGGATTGTTATTTGGGGAGTTTAGCGCTAAAAATTTCCCTAAATGCCATCAAGCTGATCTTGTAATGGGGATAATTTATGCTTCTGATGCATGTATAACATTATATAGGCCTGGCACTGTGGTTGTCTTAACTACTTGGGAGGCTAAGGTGGGAGGATCACTTGAGCCCAGGAGTTAAAGGCTGCAGTCAGCTACGGTGGCACCACTGCACTCTAGCCTAGGTGACAGAGCAAGAGCCTGTCTCTAAAAAAGAAACAATTTCCAAGATTATAGTCAAGAAAATAAATTTAATGGAAAGATAAAGTACAGTAGAATGAAGATTTTATAGTTAACAGCATTCTAAGATGGTTAACATTTGAAGATAGCAGATACTATTTTCCCAATTAGCATATAACTGTACAGAAAAGGAATTTTTGTCCTGCTCTAAGTCTATTATTGGGGGACATTTTAATTCTCTAGGATATACTGATGGCTCTATGAATGTTAGGTATTAAAAGATAGAGGCACTTTTTTCAAAAATGAATTTTGTAATAATACAACCCTATCATTTTAGGAAATACTAAGCTAAGAGCTTCTTGTGTGAAGGAATGATGTCTTTCATATTGATATTTCCAATCCTAGATTAACATTTTTCAATACTTTTTAATGTAAAGATTTGTTGAAATTAACTGAAAGCCATGTTTGGTAATATATAACTTTTATGGACTTAATATATATTACATACTCAAAATATTAGTAATTTTGAGTTATGCAATATTAAGTACAAAGTACTTGTCAGAGCTTATAAATTTCCTTTCTGTTTTTGTATATTTGCAAGTGAGTGATGATGCTAGAGAAATAAACATGCTAGAAATAAAACTAGCATGAGAGTTTTCTGTTAAGAGTATTTTGATTCTATGGCCGGGTGCGGTGGCTCACGCCTGTAATCCTAGCACTTTGGGAGGCTGAGGCGGGTGGATCACCTGAGGTCAGGAGTCAAGACCAGCCTGACCAATATGGTGAAACTCCGTCTTAAAAAAAAAAAAAAAGTATTTTAATTCTACTGTACTAATATTTATTTTGGTTTTTTTAAGAGTGGAAATATGCCTGGAAGTAGGAGCAGGGTCTGGTGTAGTATCTGCATTCCTAGCCTCTGTGATAGGTCCTCAGGCTTTGTACATGTAAGTACATCATATTCATCTAGATCTTCCACTGACAGGTTAACTATGATAATTCGAATGAAATAATTTTTAAGTAAACACTATGTATCTTATAGTATTTAAGTGTAGTAAGAACCCAGATTACAAATTATGCTTGTCTAAAAATTACTTCATGTTCAAACTGCTCCATCATACTACATAATTATATAAGCAGCATAATTTTAGATCATCGTAAGAAATTTAAAGTTGCTTAAATTTATTTATAGAAAAATTAGAGAATATAGAAAAGTATAAAGAAGAAAATTAAAATCACCTATAAATTTTACCATACATGGTCCAACTGTGTTTCCTTTTTTTTTCATTTCCTATGTTTTTAATTTAATTTTGTCTCATAAGCATTTTCCTATCAAAAATTCCTTTTAAATTTCATTTTTGGTGACTGCATAGTACTCCTTCATTGGATGTATCAGAATTTCATAAATTCCTTCAGATGCACGTGCATGTATCTGCATTCTTCTATTCTTGGACATTGTATCAGTATAACAGTCTTTTTCATCAATTGAACAAATCCTTGTTCTCTTTTTCTTTGCCATTATTGAAAGCATTCTGTTTTTTTTTTCTAAATCTGTTCTGTGTAGAATTAATGGACCATTCCTTGAAATTATTCAGTAACAGATTTGCCTTGTGGACATAGGATATAGTTTCCTTCCGTTTCTGTTTATAGGTGCACTGATATCAACCCTGAGGCAGCAGCTTGTACCCTAGAGACAGCACGCTGTAACGGAGTCCACATTCAACCAGTTATTACAGATTTGGTAAGCTATTAATCTTTGTCCAATAATAATTTTATTTTCAAATAAGGTTAAGATGTTTTAGGACAAAGAAACTTTGGTAAGTAATTAACTTTTGACCCACTAAAAAGTATACCCCATACAATGTAAATTCTCCATCTTTTCCACAATTCAAAAGGAATTTATATGAACTTATATGGATCAGGCCTCTTTAGTCAGAAATGACAGTGAACCCAGTTCAAACCGACTTAAATTTTAAAAATTAGTCCAGGTGTAACGGCTCATGCCTTTAATCCCAGCACTCTAGGATGCCAAGGCAGGACAATTGCTTGAGTCCAGGAGTTCAAGACCAGCATGTACAATATAGTAAGACCTCATTTCTACAAAAAAATACAAATTAAAAAAAATACCTGGGTGTGGTTACGCACACCTATGGTGCCAGCTACTTGGGAGGCTGAGGTGGGAGGATCGCTTGAGCCTGGGAAGTCGAGGCTGCCATGAACCATGATCGTGTGCCTCTGCATTCCAGCCTGGGGGCCAGAACAAGGCCTTGTCTCAAAAAAAAAAAAAAAGAAAGAAAGAAAGAAAATGATGGCTTCAGCACAGCTACTTCCAGGAACTCAAATAATGTTGTAGACATCTTTTTCTTATCTCTGAACTTCTCTCTGGTGGTTCTCTTCCTAGGCAGTCTTTCCCATCATGGTAACAAGATGTTTGCATATCTATATCTTATTTCTCAGCAACTTCCCAAGGAAAGAATCCCTTTCTATTCAGTTACTCTAGAAGAGGCCCCAGATGAGTATTATTTGGATCAACTTGGGTTATGTGCCTGTCTCTCAACCTTTTGCTGTGGCCAAAGTAGATTTGAATATGGAGATGATTGACTTCAACCTGGCTCATAGTCCCATCCCAGGAGCTGGGCTGGGATAAACACTGCTCAAGCCACTTAAGAGCAAGAATGATGGGACGTAGAGCTTCCCTAACAAAAGTCAAGGAAATTAAATCAGAAGAAAGGGGCAGTGGGTCCTCAGTAGGTAAAAACAACAAATTACAACTGCACAACCATCATTTTAAGAAGTTAACATCACACATTTTCAAGTGGCAGTTGTTAAAATATTTTACATTATATTAGTAAGATAATTTTAAATTTGTGGGTTTTTAATTTATATGTGTGAAATCTTTTCATAGGCAAAAATAATAATAGCATGCATCAGGTAGACATATGAAATACAAAATACTTCTGTGTTCCTTAACCTGCACTTTTCTTATGATGAGGGTAGCTAGCTTTCCTGGTTTTTTTTAATTTACAAGTGATTTTGTATCTTAGAAGGAATTACACCAAAGAGATAAGAAATTATTTTCATATTATTAGAAGTTGTTACTGCTAATAAAAACTAGAGAATCAAGACAGGTACTCCAGTGATTTACATGAGAATAATGAGGTGATTTTTTTTTTTAATTTCTTTTTTTTTTTTTTTTTTTTTTTTTGAGACAGAGTCTCACTCTGTCACCCAGGCTGAAGTGTAGTGGCAAAATCTCAGCTCACTGCAACCTCTGCCTCCTGGTTTAAGCAGTTCTCCTGCCTCAGCCTCCCAGGATTACAGGCACCCACCACTGCGCCTGGTTAGTTTTTGTATTTTTAGTAGAGACTGGGTTTCATCATGTTGGCCATGGTTGGCCAGGCTGGTCTCAAACTCTTGACCTCAGGTGATCCGCCCACCTCAGCCTCCCAGAGTGCTAGGATTACAGATGTGAGCCACCGTGGCTGGCCTAAAAGTGTCTTTAATGTGTCCATAATTAGTATTAAGTGTTTTTGATAGAATGGTGAAACACCAGGGATAGAAGAAATTATAGAACAATATCCAGTAAATTATAGTAGGTATCTATAGAGACATGGAAAAATTGTGAAAATGTTAGCAAATATACTTGTAAACTTGTATCCAGGTCTATATGGATTATACAGAATTAGAGTTTGCTTCCTTATTTCATCTTCTAAAAGTGAACCCAGAGTATAAATATATATGCTGTTGAGGGGTACAGGCTTTTTTCTATTCATTCTGATAAATAGTTTAATTTTCATATTTTTATTTAATTGTATATATTATTTATCTGAGTGAAAATGTAAAAATACTTAACTTCATTTCTCTCCACAAGTGCAGCCCCAACACATTATTTTCCCAAAAACATGGGAGATGATTTTTAAAGATTGATTTGTCAATTATTTAATTCAGAGTTTAATGTAAAATTCTCACTGTTGAATACATTTAGGTCAAAGGCTTGCTACCAAGATTGAAGGAAAAAGTTGATCTTCTGGTGTTTAATCCCCCCTATGTAGTGACTCCGCCTGAAGAGGTAAAACGTACAACAAAATTTAATTATTAATATTTTCAATTATTTTGTTTGTAAAATCAAATGAACGTCATTCTATGACATCAGTCAGCTGCTGCTATCACAGACTACTCTGATTTTACTCCTAATTGTCAGCAATTGGGTCCTATTAATAGACCTAGGAAAGGAAACTTTGATGAAAATACAAACTATGATACATATCTATCATTAAAAATCACATTCAAATCAGGCCATGGAGTTTATATTCATATATTTGACTATATATGTACATATATATTATATCCTTTATCATGAGTAAAAAAATTTGCAAAACAAATTTTTTTTTTTTTTTTTTTTGAGACGGAGTTTCGCTCTTGTTACCCAGGCTGGAGTGCAATGGCATGATCTCGGCTCTCTGCAACCTCCACCTCCTGGATTCAGGCAATTCTCCTGCCTCAGCCTCCTGAGTAGCTGGGATTACAGGCACGCGCCACCATGCCCAGCTAATTTTTTGTATTTTTAGTAGAGACGGGGTTTCACCATGTTGACCAGGATGGTCTCGATCTCTTGACCTCGTGATCCACCTGCCTCGGCCTCCCAAAGTGCTGGGATGACAGGCGTGAGCCACCGCGCCTGGCCCAACAAAATGTTTTAACTGGCTGGGTGTGGTGGTTCACACCTGTAATCCCAGCACTTTGGGAGGCCAAGGCGGGCAGATTACGTGAGGTCAAGAGTTCAAGACCATCCTGGCCAACATGGTGAAACCCCGTCTCTACTAAAATTACAAAAATTAGCCAGGCATGGTGGCACACACCTGTAATCCCAGCTACTTGGGAGGCTGAGGCAGGAGAATTGCTTGAGCTTGGGAGACAGAGGTTGCAGTGAGCCAAGATTGGCCACTGCTCTCCAGCCTGGCTGACAGAGCGAGACTCCTTCTCAAAAAAAAAAAAGAATGTTTAACCAACCTTAAATTCACATGAGAATTCCTTCTGAAAGTTTCAGGTTTCCTCCTTTCGCAGGTATTTCTAAAAAGTAGAAGAGTGGAACCAATTCTCATTTCAGATAGGGAAAAAAAATAATCTTGAAAATATTAATTTTTTAAATCTCAGTGATGAAGAGGTAAACCACATTAACCTTTTCCCAAGAATGGTCAAAGTTTAATAATGGGCCAAGACTCGCTTTCCTTTCATTATTATGCTTTTTTTATTCTTTGATAATTATTCTCTGGCAAGGCTCATAAACATTACATTCACCTCAACACCAAGATGGGAAAGATTCACTTGATTGCTGTTGCTACTGATGGCAGTTAAACAATGAAAAAGCTATTGCTCTGCTGTATGAACTCATATGACAAGGAAGTCATAAGGTGAACAGCAGTTGAGGGAAATGCAGCTTAATAAAGCTCTTTAGAAAAGCATTATCAAACTGTTGGGAAGACTAATCAATGAAAAGGAGATTCTGGGAACATGGTGACCTGAATGGGTTTCCTTTTTTCCACATTTCTAGCCCTAAGCCATGTGCTTCTGAGCCTTACAGCTGCTGGGACATATAGATGATTGAGTGTAGGCAGTGAGTGCCTTGGGCTTTTTTGCTGTCCCAATGGAGTGAAAAACTGTCATATTCTCATGAGCTGGGCAATTAGTTAGAAAGCAGGATCAAAATACAACACAGCAAAGATGTCTTGGAGCTTTAAAATATGTTTTATACATTAAAATATTAGGCAGTAAATTAAAAAAGAATGTGATCACTGTGAAGACCTGAATCAGTGGTCTGGAAACCCAATGAAAGAAAGATTTCAGTGCACAGAGCATGAAAATATGGAGAAGAATTCAAAAAGGTAAAAGAGACTCAGAGATTAGATCCAGGAAACATAATATACAAATAATAAGAGTCTGTGTTTATAACAAGCTGTGGCTATACTTACTAATACATCCAGAAACATGAAATAAGATGCTATTGATTTGTTCCGGCAGCACAAATGGGAAGTTTAACCCAGGAGAAAAGCAGAGAGAATGCCAGGAAAAGGAAGTTTCCAGGTGGAAAGTCTTAAAGAAAAACAGAGGAAATGACACATTCTAGTATGATTCACTTTGTGGAAAATTGTATTGAGAAGCTTATGATAGTTGTGAGAATAATTAGAGTCAAAAAAATTAAGCAAATGGACATAGTGAATGCCCATTAACAGCCAACTAAGATGCAATACTTTTCTCCCAGAAAATATTATATAGCCCTTAAAAGAATGAATTAGCAGTAGAGATGGGGTTTCATCACGTTGGCCAGGCTGGTCTTGAACTCCTGACCTCAAGTTATCCACCTGCTTTGGCCTCCCAACGTGCTGGGATTACAGGTGTGAGTCACCACTCCCGGCCTTGATTCACTTATAAATTTTATGTAGTCATAAAAACAGGGTTTTGAAACATTGAAGATGATCTGGCCATGATCTTTAATCTTCAGAATCTTTGTTGATGTCATCAGCATTTACAAGAAGGGAGAGAATTTCCATCTGATCTGTGACACCAAGTGTCGCTTTGCTGCACATCATATTACACCTGAGAAGGCCAAGTATAAGTTGTGCAAAGTGAGAAAAATCTTTGTGGGCACAAAGGGAATCCCTCATCTGGTGACTCATGATGGTCACACCATCTGCTACCCTGATCACCTCATCAAGGTGAATGATACTAGTCAGATTGATTTAGAGACTGGCAAGATTACTCATTTCATCGAGTTTGACGTGATAACCTGTGTATGGTGACTGGAGGTGCTAACCTAGGAAGAATTGGTGTGATCACCAACAGAGAGAGGCACCCTGGATCTTTTGACATGGTTTACATGAAACATGTCAATTCCAACAGCTTTGCGACTCGACTTTCCAGTGTTTTTGTTATTGGCAAGAGCAGCAAATCATGGATTTCTCTTACCCAAGGAAAGAGTATCCACCTCACCATTGCTGAAGAGAGAGACGAGGCTGGCAGCCAAACAGAGCAGTGGGTGAAATGGTCCCTGGGTGACATTAGATCTTTGTACGTAATTAAAAATAATGTGGCATGATTAATAGCAAAAAAAAGAATGAATTAGAACTATATCAAATGATAGGAGAAGATTTTCATACGGCACTGTTGAATGAGAAAAGCCAGATGCAAGTAAGTGTACATCCTGTCTTTGTAAAACACGGCAAAAAAGAAAAACCTGTGTGTGCAGAAGATAGGGGAAAGGCAGACAGACAAAACAGTAAAATCAAAACGTGGCTTTATTTTTCTTCAAGCTCTGTTCAACTTACAGGTGTGGCTTTTTAAAAGCAGGTATGTGAACATTTCTCTTCTTCATAAAGGTATATGTGTATAATAATAAGGAAATATATGCTATATTAAATGAATAAATAGAAGGCACTATTTGTAAAAATAATTTAAACTAAAATATGGACATAGGACCCAAAAGAAAATGTTGTGTTAGGGTTAAAGTTACTTCTGAGTGACATCTTCAAAACATTCTTTAATCTTGAAAATAATATACAAGGCCAGGCGCAGTGGCTCACACCTGTAACTTCAGCACTTTGGGAGGCCAAGGCAGGCGGATCACCTGAGGTCAAGAGTTCGAGACCAGCCTGGCCAACATGGTGAAACCTCACCTCTACTAAAAATACAAAAATTAGCTGGGTGTGGTGGCACATGCCTGTAATCTCAGCTGGCTACTCAGGAGGCTGAGGCAGGAGGATCTCTTGAACCTGGGAGGCAGAGGTTGCAGTGAGCTGAGATCATGCCATTGCACTCCAGCCTGGGCGACAGAGCAAGACTCCATCTCAAAAAAAGAAAAAGAAAAAAAGAAAATAATACACAATAGAGCAGTCATGGTGGCTCATGTCTATAACCCAACACTTTGGGAGGTTGACCTAGGAGGATCACTTGAGGCCAGAAATTCTTGACCAGCCTGGGCAACATAGTGAGAGCCCCCATTTCTACAAAAAAATTTTAAAATTAGCCAGGCATGGTGGCTTGCACCTGTAGTCCTAGATACTTGGGAAGCCGAAGTGGGAAGATCACTTGAGTCCAGGAGGTGGAAGCTGCAGTGAACCATGATCATATCACTGCATTCCAGTCTAGGTGACAGAGCGAGACAGACAGACAGACAGAAAAAAGAAACAGAGAGAGAGAGAGAGAGAGAGAGAGAGAGAGAGAGAGAGAGAAAGCAAGAAAGCAAACATACAATGATAAGGATCTAAATACTGTAAAAACTCTCAGTGGGTTTTGTTTCTAAAATATAATTAGATTGTTAGAGGAAACATGCTTCAGTATGCCTTTATATAATGTATAATAAATGGGTTCCTTAGAAAAGGTCTATGTGTTTCACACTTTAATCTACAAGAGGGCCAAATGCATTGGGACACTTTGAAACTGTTTCTGTACAGTATGTCTCTTATAATACAAGTTCCTCCTTCTAGCTTCTTTCTATATTAAATATAAAAGCTACCCAAATCTCTCAATTTAAGCATTGTATTAACAGTAATAACTATTATTAAGCCCTTGATATATGCAGGGCAGTGTTCTCAAAACTTTAAATATACTTCTTTATTTATTCCTAACAGTGGATAAAAATATTTTTTATTTTTCTGATTGTACATATGGAACTATTTTATTTTCTAATTTTACAGATAAAGGAGGAAAGTAATTCACAAACAAGATTACTAATTTATCCATGGTTACACACTAGAAAATGAAACTTAGATTCAACTTTACTGCTCCTTCGTCAGCAGTAAAATGCAAAATATATACTTGTTTGGAGATATTATTTGTCAAAAAGATTCAGTTTGTGATCTAAATCAACCTTGAGTTAAAAGAAAACATTCTTTCTAATTGTTCACAGGTAGGAAGTCACGGAATAGAGGCAGCTTGGGCTGGTGGCAGAAATGGTCGGGAAGTCATGGACAGGTTTTTTCCCCTGGTTTCAGATCTCCTTTCACCAAAAGGATTATTCTATTTAGTTACCATTAAAGAAAACAACCCAGGTAATACAGACCAGTTTATTGTTTAAGTATTTATGTTGCTAAAATCAAAAGTTATTAATGTAAAATACTATAATTTATAAGATAACATGGCATGTTAATGAATCACTTAAAACAGTTAATCGCTGACAATAGCCAAAACAGACATAAATTCATGTAGAAAGATAAAAGAGGTTTTTAGAAGTAAATTTTTCTGATTTTAAAAAGTATTGTCTTCTCTTTTCCCCATTTATAACCAAATATTCAAGTACAAAAATCTCTAATTTTTCTTCCAATACCTCACTCTCAGTATTATGAATTTTCTCTCTACCTTCTAGTCTTAATGCCCTTGACAATGTGCTGTACTCTTTAGTTCGTCTGGAGTTTTATCATGAAAGCTATTTTATTGTATAGATTTTTATATCTTTGTTTTCATATTGCTTTATAACTAAATTTACCGTAATTTTTCTTCTTTTTCTGTACACCTCGTTTGATTTTTAGCTTATACTAGAAATCCTCAGCCTTTGAAATCACGATTGCTAGTTTTCTCTTCCCTGCATTTCTTTCTCTTTCCTTCCTTCCTTCTCTCTCTCCCTCCCTCCCTTCCTCTTTCTCTTTCCTTCTTTCTTTCTTCATTTTCTTAGTTCAGTCTTCTTAGTTTTATTTATAAAAGGAAGAAAGAAATAAGCTACTGCTTTCACTCTCCTTGTGCAATGTCACTATTCAGTTTGTCCACACTTTCACTGGTTTTTGTCATCCAAAGAGAAAGATATAGGCAGAGATTGGAGCCAAGCAACTAAAAAAAACTGATCACTTGCTATAACAACAAGGACAATTAATGTTTCTGCTGGGCCTAAAGTAAGCTATGACTGCAAAGCAAGGCATTCATTCTGATTACAATTACCAGCAACACTTTGAAAATACAAAGTGCTCCCATCTAGCTGAAGACCATGTTAGCTTTAATAGACATTTATTTGATATACATTGTTTTGTCAGATGAATACAACTTATAAATCATCTGTGTTTAGCATCTTATTAAATTGCTTAATATTCATGCACACTACCAAATGACTTAATGGATTTTATCTTTTGATTTTTTAGAAGAAATTTTGAAAATAATGAAGACAAAAGGTCTACAAGGAACCACTGCACTTTCCAGACAAGCAGGCCAAGAAATTCTTTCAGTCCTCAAGTTCACCAGGTCCTAGCATACAGTGTGTGCCCAGAGCCACCGGAAACTGAATGCATTTGGCATATTTTGAAACTGACGTCATTCATTAGTTAACAAGGAATTTTACCAGAAATTTCTTATTAAAACAAGGTACAAAGGTGAAACATTCCCTTTCACTCTCTATAGAATTATTTTCACAAGTACAATTAAATATGTATATTTATAATTTGCATTTTAAATATAAGAGTTATGTATGAAATATTTATTTCAGCATTATTTAGTAGGCAATGGTATTGACCTGGCAAATGTCTTTTTTTTTCATACCAGTCAATAAAGGCAGTTTGCTTTCAGAAGGCAGGGCCAGCAATACACCTTAATTGTCGTATCTCCAGCATATGTCAGTTCTCCAACTCTACGTCATAATTTAGTTCATGGGGATCTCGATTGCCTTTCCCTTCCACAAAATATTACACTGATTTGTTATATTGATGACATTATGCGGATTGGACCTAGTGAGCAAGAAGTAGAAACTACACTAGACATAGGAGAAAGACATTGGCATCAGAGGGTAGGGAATATATATGACTAAAATTCAAGGATCTTCTAGCTTAGTGAAATTGGTAGGGATCCAGTGACATGGAGCATGTTGAGGTATTTCCTTTATAGTGAAGGATAAGTAGTTACATCTTGCTGCTCCTACAGCTAAAAAAGAGGCACAATACTTAGTGGGCCTGTTTTGGTTTTAGAGGCATCATTTTCCAATTTCGTTAGGTTACTCCAGCCCATTTACCAACTGACTCAAAATGCTGCTAGTTTTGAGTAGGGCCCAGAACAAGAAAATTCTCTGCAACAGGTCCAGGCTGCTCTGCAAGCTGCTCTGCCACTTGGACCATATGATCCAGCAAATCCAGTGGTTTTTAAGTGGCAGTGGCAGATAGGGATGCTGTTTGAAGCTTCTGGTAGGTTTCTATAGGTGAATCATGGTTTAGGATTTTAGAGCAAAGCCCTGCTATTACCCACAAATAAGTAGTCTCTTTTTGAGAAACAGCTCTTGGCCTGCTATTAGGCCTTAGTAGAGACTGATACTTTATGAGTCACCAAGTTACCATGCAACCTGAGCTGCCCATCATGAACTGGATGTTTTCTGGCCCACCAACACACAAAGTTGGATATGCACAGCAACACTCCATCATCAGATGGAAATGGTATACACATGATTGGGCCTGAGCAGGCCCTGAAGGCACAAGTCAGTTACATGAACAAGTAGCCCAAATTTCCATAGTCCCCACTTAGGCTCCCTGCAGAACGTTCTCTCTTTCAGCATGCATCTGTGGCTTCATGGGGACTTCCCTATGATCAGCTGACAGAGAAAGTGAAGACTTAGGCCTGGTTTACAGAGGGTTCTATATGATATGTAGGTACCACCCAAAAGTGGACAACTGCAGCACTACAGCTCATCTCTGGGCCATCTTTAAGGACAGTGATGAAGGGAAATCCTCCCAGTGGACAGAACTTTGAGCAGTCCCCCTGGTGGTTGACTTTGCTTACAAGGAAAGATGGCCAGATATTCAATTATATGCCAATTCATGGGCTGTGGCCAATAGTTTTGTTGGATGGTCAGGGAGTTGAACATAACTGAAAAATTGGTGACAAATTTGGGGATGAGGTATGTGGATAGACACTGAATGGGCAAAAAAGGTGAAGGTATTTGTGCCCCATGTGAATACTCACCAAAGGGTTAGCAAAGAAGGCTTTTAATGAAGTAGACAAGATGACCTATTCTGTGGATACCAGTAGGCCTCTTTCTCCAGCCACCCGTCATCACCCAATTGTCTCATGAACAAAGTAGCCATGGTGACAAGGACAGAGGTTATGCATGGGCTCAGCAACATAGACTATTCACAAGGCCGACCTGGCCAAGGCTACCTCTGAGCGCCCAGTGTGCCAGCAAAAGACCAACACTGAGCCCTTGATAGGACACCATTCCCCAGAGTCATCAGTCAGCTGCCTGGTGGCAGGTTAATTACATTGATCCACTTCCATTGTTGAAGGGATAGTTTTGTCCTTACTGAAATAGAACTTACCTGGATACAGATTCTCTTTCCCTTCATGCGATGCTTCTAGAACTACCATCCATGGACTTACAGAATGCCTCATCTAAGACCATGGTATTCCACACAGCATTGCAAGGAACTCACTTTGCAGCAAAAGTGTGGCAATGGGCCCATGCTTGTGGAATTAACTGGTCTTACCATGTTCCCTACTATCCTGAATCAACTGGCTACATAGAGCAGTGGAATAGCATTTTGAAGACAGTACTGGCACCAGCTATATAGCAGTGCCTTGTAGGGCTGGGACAAGGTTCTCTAGAAGGCTGTCTATGCTCTGAATCAGCATCCAGTATATGATGCATTTCTCTTATGACCGGGATTCACAGGTCCAGGAATCAAGAGGTCAAAATAGAAGGGACACCATTCTATTTTCAAGGGATACCATTAGTCCTACTGACCCACTAGCAAAATTTTTGCTTCCTGTTCCTATGACTTATGCTCTGCTGGCCTAGAGGTTTTTTTTTTGAGACGGAGTTTCGCTCTTGTTACCCAGGCTGGAGTGCAATGGCGCGATCTCGGCTCACCGCAACCTCTGCCTCCTGGGTTCAGGCAATTCTCCTGCCTCAGCCTCCTGAGTAGCTGGGATTACAGGCACACGCCACCATGCCCAGCTGATTTTTTGTATTTTTAGTAGAGATGGGGTTTCACTGGCCTAGAGGTCTTACATAGGGTGGAATGCTTTCCACCAAGGACACAATAATGATCTAATTGAACTGGAAGTTTAAGACTGCTCCTCAGCCACTTTGGGCTTCTTAATGTCTCTAACTCAATAGACAAAGGAGTTATAGTGCTGGCTGGGTGATTGTTCCTGATTACCAGGTAGAAACTGGACTGCCACCCCAGTGGTGGCAAGGAAAGCTATGTCAGGAATACATGAGATTCCTTAGGGCATCTCTTTGTTACCATGCCCTGTGATTAAGGTCAGTGGAAAACTACAGCCTAATCCAGACAGAACTGCTGATGACCCAGGCCTTTCAGAAATCCAGGTTTGGGTCACCACCGGGTAAGTACCATGACCAGATGAGATGCTTGCTGAAGGCAAAGAGAATACAGAATAAGTGGTGGAAGAAATACCAGCTTTGATCATATAACCAGTACAGAAACACGGATTGTGATTGTCAAAAGTATGTCCTCCATATTTTGCTATGACATTTTGTGTGTGTAGCTTTGTTTTCTTTCTTCTCATTTCCTTATTCTGTAACATAAGATGCATCGATTTTATATCATAGTGTTTAAATATTAATTTGTTTTTTTCAGTTTTCATAAAGGTCTATTTCATTATTGGTGGGTAGCACATTTAACAGTTAAATACATTTAAATAATGTATAGGTGACTGCAGGACTGCAGCATTGGTAACTAGATAACCAATTCAACTAGAAACCAGCTAACAAGGAGCTGTCTAAATATTTGAAATACAGCTCTCGTTGAGATCATCCTTAGTTTTGATCATCATCTTGGGGGAAAAAAGCCTGCTGCTGGTCACAATGGAAATATATTAAGGCCAAATCTCATATCCATTTCCAAAGGTTTCTTTCAGCTGAATTAAGCCTCCAACTCCAGGGCAAGCCCAAGCTTGTGGCCTCCAGCATTAATGCTCTTCCCATCTACCAAAGCAGACAGTGTAAGCTTCACACCAGGCCTCAGGGTCTGAGTGTAGCCTCCTCCAATTAAGCTAGAGTTGTTGACTTTTGCAGAAATGGAAGCAGTAGGATCCAACTGATATTTAGCTGCAATGCCAAAACGAGTGCAGTTGGTACCTGATGTCCAAGCAAGGTTTACTGAAGTGTCAAGATCTTCACATACTTTCTGATAAATTGATCCTCCAAATTCTGTCCCATCATTGACATTAGTGTGTAGCTGGAAGTCCCCAGTCCTGTAGCCCACTGCAAAGTTATTCCTTGTCAGCTTTGATTTGGCACTGTCAAAGGTCATCTGGTACCCAGCAAGCCAGCCTTCATAACCAGACAGCTGAACCATGGATTGCAGGTCCAGCAAAATCAAAGTCAACATCACAACCAAGGTTTATACACTCCCTCTTGTAAGAGGACTTGATTTTACCACTTTCTTTCCTGTGTTTGGTGAGAAGGTAGTATCAAATGTCAGTTTCAAACCTTGACAAATCTGGTCTTCAATTGTGATTTCTGTTCCCAGAGTGTTATCAGTGTTCCATTTTTCTGTGAAAGTCAGACCATACTCACACCACTTATATTTGGTCTCCAAGGTCCCAGTAACTTTACCAGTGTCTGTATTAGATGAACCAGACGTTGAGAATTCCATGCCACTGCAAGACTTTGTTTTCACATCCAGTTTCACCAACCCAAAACCAAATCCTTTGTTGAAAATATCTCTGGCAGCTTTGCCAAGGTCAGCATATGATGGAGGAATACACATAGGCCGCGCGCAAGTCTGTCCGTGGGTAGCCATGGCGAGGCTGCGGGAAGTGGGATCTGGTGGTCTCCTGAGGTGGGCCGCCGCCACCGCTCCACTAGCTGCTGAAGCCACTCGGCACGCTCGCGGTCGAGCTGCAGCTGCAGCGGCTGGAGGGCGAAGTGTGACACTGTTCTGCCTGCCGCAACCCCGTCCTCTCCCAATATTGTTAATTTTTTAAATTGGCTCCAATGCTCAACCTTGATTAATTTTACATCATAGTATTTAAGTTATAGGATATCAAAGAGAGAGTAAGCATCACACAGAGACTTTACCTCCTCTTCTGGGAAATGGGTTAGTGTATTTTGGGTAGAATGCTGGATTGTTAATCATGTTAGATGGAATTATGACCTTGTTATATTATCTTTATGTGGCAATTAAGTATGGTATAAGGAGATGTGTATGGGTGCCAAATTGACAAGGGCAGACTTGTAATGGTTAATTTTATATGTCAACTTGAATAGGCCACAGGGTGCCAGATACCTGTTTAAACATTATTCTGGAGTGTCTTGAGTGTGTTTACAAAGAAGATTCGCATTTGAATTGGGGGACTCAGTAAAGGAGATTGCCATCCCCAAGGTGGGTGGGCATCATCCAGTTTGTTGAGGGTCTAAATAGAATAAAAAGCAGAGGAAGGAAGAATTCACCTTTTTTTTCTTCCTGCCTCACTGTTTGAGCTGTGACATCTCATCTCCTGCCCTCAGATGGATTTACATCATTGGCTCCCCTGGTCCTCATGCCTTTGGACCCAGACTGAATTATACCACAGGCCTTCCTGGGTCTCCAGCTAATAGATGACAGATCATGGGACCACTTAGCCTCCATAACTGTGTAAGCCACTTTCTTGTAGTACTGGTAAAAGATATATTAGACCAATCTATAAAACGGATAGCTATGAAAGAGAAGGGAGACAGCCACATTCCTAGGCAAATAGGGAAGGGTCCCCAGAGAACCTCCAACTTGCCCAGGTCATTGTGCTTAGGTGGCTTGCCTAAACATGCCCAATGTGGAAAATTCCGTTTCTCAACACATGTGCAATAAGGGAAATAAATCAATGTGGACTGGCTTAGACTAAGCACCTGCACATGCACTGGAAGAATGGGGTGGAGGCACAAGGAATTTGTGCCTTATGCAAGGAAGAAGCCATGCCTCTTCAGCGCCTGTGGGAGGCCTGGCATTCAATTTGTAAGGTGGAAAACCTGCATGAAGGACCCCTCTTTTTGTGGAGAGCTTACATAGCATGGAATGTTTTACACTAAGTGACTCAATAATGATTTAATTGAACTGAAAGTTTAAGACTGCTCCTCAGCCACTTTGGGCTTCTCATGCCTCTAACTCAATAGACAAAGGAGTTACAATGCTGGCTGGGTGATTGTTCCTGACTACCAAGTAGAAACTGAACTACCAAGTAGAAACTTTCACTTAATAAATTCTGCCCTCCTTGTCTTTCAGTGTGTACGCATGCCTAATTTTTCCTCATTAGGTGACAAGAACTCAAATTTAACTGAACTAAGGAGCAAAATATCCTGCATCAGCTACATTAATAGTTGATTGTACTGGATTGAGTAGTATCCCCCCAACAAAATTTATGTCCAGCTGAAACCTGTGAATATAATCTTACTTGGAATTAGGGACTTAGGAGATGTAATCAAGTTAAAACAAGGTCATACTGGATTAGGGTAGGCCCTAAATCCAATATCACTTGTGTCCTTATAAGAACAGGAAAATATGAACACAATAACAGAGACATATGGAGGATGCCATATGAAGACAGAGGCAGAGGTTGGAGTGATGAGTCAACAAATGAAGGAAAGCCAAGGGTTTCTAGCAACTACTAGAAGCCAGAAGAGCACGTGAGGATTCTTTCTTCAAGCCTTCAGAGGGAGCATGGTCCAGCCCACACCTTTATTTCAGATACCTAGCCTCAAGAACTGTGAGAGAATGCATTTGTTTTAAGCCACCCAGTTGTTGGCTCTGTTATAGCAGCTCTCAGAAATTAATATGCTGAGTACAAAATTAAAAGCATGATTAAGAATACACATGGTTTGGATTTGTGTCATCACTCAGATCTCATGTTGAATTTTAATCCCCTAGTGTTGGAGGAGGGGCCTGGCGAGAGGTGATTGGATGGGGGTAGACTTCCTCCTTGCTGTTCTCGTGATAGTGCATTCTTACGAGATCTGGTTGTTTAAAGGTGTGTAACACCTCCCTCTTCACTCTCTTCCTCCTACTCCAACCATACAGACCTGCCTCCTTCCTTGCCTTCTGCCATGATTGTAAGTTTCCTGAGGCCTGCCCAGCCATGCTTCTCATACAGCCCGTGGAACTGTGAGCCAATTAAACCTCTTTTCTTTATAAATTACCCACTCTCAGGTAATTCTTTATAGCAATGTGACAACAGACTAATACACTAAAGAATGATAAACATTTATACTTCATCAAGTAGATACAATTCTAAACTTTAATACAACTTGTAAAATTGCTTCAAAGAGAAATACGAGAATAAATTTGCAAATTGATCATACAGGAAGATTTCAAATAGTATGTCTCAATTACTACTACATCAAGGAGACCAAAAAGACAAGAGAAGATTTGAACAATAGCAGTTAGTTTGATATCATAACTGATATAGAACTCTGAAACTAACAATCAGGGAATATGTATTCTTTTTCAAGCACTCATGGGATGTTTACAAACATAATTACATACTACACCAAAGTAAGTCCCTATAAAATTCAAAAAATCAGTATGATATAGCTAGTCTTCTCTGACTATAAAGTATTTAGGTTATAAATTGATAATAAAAATAAAGTTAAAACTCCCCATACATTTACAAAATTTAAAACAGGCTTCTAAACAATTCATAAGTCAAAGAAGAAATAATGACATTTTAGGCCAGGCACAATGACTCACGCCTGTAATCCCAGCACTTTAGGAGGCTGAGGCAGGCAGATCGCCTGAGGTCAGGAGTTTGAGACCAGCCTGGCCAACATGATGAAACCCCGTCTCTACTAAAAATACAAAAATTAGCTGGGCATGGTGGCATGCACCTATAATCCCAGCTACCTGGGAGACTGAGGCAGGAGAATCACTTGAGCAGGAGAGGCAGAGATTGCAATGAGCTGAGATCGTGCCATTGCAGTCCAGCCTGGGCAACAAGAGTAAGACTCTGTCTCAAAAAAAATCAAATGACATTTTGAAAATTACTGAACAGAGAGTGAACCGTAATACAAACTGTGAACTTTAGTAATAATCTATCATGATACATTATTTGCATCTTGCATTAGTGTGGTACATCTGTTACAACTGATAAACCAATATCAATTATTTGCATCTTGCATTAGTGTGGTACATCTGTTACAATGGTACATCTGTTACAATTTGTAACAGATGTACCATTGTAACAGATGTACCACACTAATGCAAGATGCAAATAATTGGGGGGAACTGTTTGTAGTCAGGGAGAGGAGGTTTGTGCAAACTGTTTTTTAACATGCGTCTACAATAATACTCTCTGTACTTTCTTACCAGTTTTCCTGTAAAACTAAAACTGTTCTAAAAAATATTTAAGAGAAAAAACAAAGCAAACAAACAAAAAGGCAACATAATGATAAACAAAAATTTCAGGCTAGTGCTAACCAATGGGACGAGAGGAGGTAAAGATGGCTGGGAGAAAGGCTAGAGGAGAACCAGGCACCCAGCTAAACACCATAAAGGGACTGCAATGTCCCAGTTCTGAAGTTGGGGCAGAGGGTCTCTTGGGTGTGCATCTTATTATTGTAAATTTATGTGAACTGGGCCATGATCTTACAGTCTATGTTATTCTCATGCACAGAGGTTCAACTGGTGTACCAAGTTCCTTATTAGTGACACAAAAAAAGTTTATTGCTTATGCATTTTATAATCTAATGTGCTTTGTCCAGGGAATAGAAAGCGTTCTATTCCATTTAGTTATTCAGACACTCAAGATCCTTCTGTTTTGTGCCACCATCACATTCAGCCTGTAACCTCTAAGTTAAGATTATGCATGAGAGATTTTTGAGCCAGTCCTAGAAGTAGCATAAGTGACTTCAAATTCCAGTGGCCAGGACTCATTCAGATGATTCGAATACAGTTGAACTGTATCCCCAAGAAGAAGAAGTAATTCTTGTAATTCTTTCCCCTAAATAATTGTATTAGACAAGTAAAACCTTAACAACAAAACCAGATAAGGGTTATATAAGAAAGGAAATTGACAGGCCAATCACATTCACATAGAGGAAAAAAAGAATAAAACTTCAACAAACTAAATCTAGCAGTATATATAAAACAGATGACACACTATGAGCAAGTTGAATTTATCCCAGGAATGTAACCATGGTTTAATAGAAAAATCTATAAATTCCATTTATCATTCTAATAGGTTAAAGGGAATAAAATAACACATTATCACCTCAACAGATGTGGACACACATTTGTTGAAATTCAATATACCTGGTAAACTGGAAGAGAAGGAACTTTCTTAACCCAATATGGTCTGTATACAAAAAACTGGCAAATATTCTGAAAGTAGAAATACTGGAAGCATTCCCTATAAAAATCAAAAACAAGAGAAAACTGCCACCTATCACCACTCCTATTCAACATTTTCACTGGAAGTCCTAGCCAGCAAAATAAGAAAAGAAAAATGAAAGGGAAAAGAATAGGAAAATGTGAACAAAATTGTCAATACAGATGATAGTATTTACCAAGAAAACATTTTAAAACTACTGACTTATTAATCATAATAAGAGCGCTTAGGAAAGTGGCTGCCTATAATAAAAATATTCAAAAATCATTTGTATTTCTATACATTAGTTCCCCAAAGTAGGAAAAAATAATAATACCACTAAAAATGATAAACAATAAGGCATCATGGAATAAACATAACATGTACAGGACTAACATGCAATTAGATTAAAATACTTTTTTTTTTTAGACAAGGTATTGCTCTGTCACCCAGGCTGGAGTACAGTGGCGTGAACTTGGCTCACTGCAACCTCCAACCCCCAAGCTTAGGCAGTGCTCCCACCTCAGCCTCTTGGGTTGCTGGGACCACAGGTGTGCACCACCACAACCATATAATTTTTTGTATTTTTAGTAGAGACGGGGGTCTCTCTATGTTGCCCAGGCTGGTCTTGAACTCCTGAGCTCAAGCGATCCACCTGCCTCGGCCTCCCAAAGTGCTGAGATTACAGGCATGAGCCACCATGCCCAGCCTAAAAGACATTTTAAATACCTAAGTAAATGGAAAATTACTTCATGTTTATGACTAGGAAGACTCATTATAAAGATACCAATTGTTCCTATACTTAACAGTAAAATTCCAGTCAAAGTCCCAAAAGTGTTTTTCATAAAACCTGAACAAATGACCAAGAACAGCCTAGACACTCCTAGATAATAGGAGGAGCATGAGAGAGCTTGAAGTACTCAGATGCCAAATATTTATTGTTAAACAACAGTAATTAAAAGTTTTATATTGATCCAAAGATAAACTGAAACAGAATGAAAAGTCCATCTAGAAACATATGAATGATGAAATGGAACTGCAGAACAAATGGAATAGTGCTGTATAAGTGATTATATTCAAAGGGAAACAATAAAATTAGATTATTACCTCACACCATATATAAAAGTTCACTAAAATGGATTAAGTTATAAATAAAAAGCTTGATTTTAAATTTGGAAAAAATATGAGAATATTTTTATGACAATGGAATGGGAAAGTGTATCTATAAAATCAAAAAGAATCACAGATCCTAAAAGACTGATAAATCCAGTTGTTACAGTAAAGCGTTTCGTTCATCAAAAGCATCATAAAGAAAATTGAGGCTGGGTGTGGTGTAATCCCTGTACTGTGGGAGGCCAAGGAGGTTGGATACAGTCTGGCCCATCCATGTTGCCCGCATAAGACTTGAGGCAAGGGGAAACTGATGAAACATGCTGTTGCTCATGCTAACTATTGTATTAATACTATGAGTAATAAAGCTCCTTGTCTCTGACACAAACGCTTTGTTTTTTTCTGCCAACAGTGAAACTGTGGCAGACTTAATTTGTCAGGCTGCAAGTAGAGTAAAATCTCAGGTCCTTTACATTTCTCGACAGTGCAGTGTCCTACAATTTTCCCTTGCAGAACTTCCTTTAGTTCTGCCTTACTGGAGTCAATGATTTTTCACTTGCCCTTGGCGATGGCACATTTGAAATTTTAATAGATTATAAAAATATTTTTATAAATGTCCCAAACTGAGTTCTCTGCTTAATAGTTTTGTGCAGTTTCTCCATGTTCATGAGTTATTCACTCATTTTCACTGTTATATTCTACTGTTCATTTATTCATTCTTTGGTCAATGAATTTTAGCTTATTTCCAGTTTTCCCTATTATGAATAATGTTTCTATAAACATCTCTGTACATGTCTGTTGGTACTCTAGTATCAATACCTAGAAGTGGAATTTCTAAATCATACAGTACAGTTACGTTTCATTTTACCTGATAATGCCAAATTGTTCTCCAGAAAGGTGCCAGTTTACTTGCCAGCAGTGTCTATGAGTTTCTGTAGCACCATATCTTCAATATTTGGGACTGTTAGACTTCTTAGATTTTCCCAATCTAGTAGATATAATATTGATTTATATTTTCCTAATGAATAATATGGTTGAAATTTTCATGTTTATTAGCCATTTAGATATTTCTGCTCTATTGTCATTTAAGCATTTTTGTATAAGATTTCTGTTGTCTTTTTACTTGCTGATTTGTAAGAACTAATTCTTCATGTATTCTGGCTACTAATCTCATATTTTACAAACATTTTCTACTCAAATCAATTGTCTCAATTTTCTTTATTTTCATTTGTTTTTTTGAGACAGCATCTTGTTCTGTCACCCAGGCTGGAGTGCAGTGGCTCAATCTTGGCTCACTGCAAACTCTGCCTCCAGGTTTCAAGCAATTCTCATGCCTCAGCCTCCCAAGTAGCTATGATTATAGGAATGTGCTACCACACAAGCCTCTGGAATAGCTTGGGCCACAGGTATGCATCACCACAACCAGCTAATTTTTGTGTTTTTAGTAGAGATGGGATTTTCACCATGTGAAACTAATGCTTATTAGATTGTAGAGAAGAATGCATGCTCTTTAGCTATTTATTTTTTTGAGATGGAGTCCCACTCTGTTGCCCAGGCTGGAGTGCAATGACATGATCTTGGCTCACTGCAGCCTCCACCTCCTGGGTTTAAGCAATTCTCCTGACTCAGCCTCCCGAGTAGCTAGGATTACAGGCACGTAACACCATGCCTGAGTAATTTTTGTATATTTAGTAGAGACAGAGTTTTGCCAAGTTGGCCAGGCTGGTCTCAAACTCCTGACCTCAAGTAATCTGCCCACCTTGGCCTCCCAAAGTACTGGGATTACATACATGAACCACCATGACAGCCTGTTTTTTTATTTTAATGTGCCTTCTCTTTGCTTTGAAATATGTTCACTATGCAGACATTTTTAACATATAGTCCAGAACAAAAGGAAGTTAGTGCCTCACTTTCAAGACATGGAGAAACACAAAGAGATTTATGGAGAATTGCCTTCCAATGGACTGAGCTCAGAGACAAAGGACTGAGCACAGTGATCACATGTGAACAGGGCCTTTAGGTGACTATCACAACTGTGTGGCAAGAGTCCCAGAGACCAGGTCTTCAAGCTCGAAGGTCACTTTCCCCCTTATGAACCTGCCACAGTGGGATAATGGTGGGGATTCTGGCAGAAGAGTAAGGCCTATTAGTCCAGTCTATTCTTAGACTGGTCCAGCTAGTTTCAAATAGGTGAAGACTAGGAAAACTGAACCACTTATCATTTCCAGAACTCAGGACACATTAGTGAGACTCCTGCAGCTTGGTGGCCCTGCCCTAACCTATTGTAGCTTCAAGATGTTATTCATGTTGTGTTGATCTAGTTTGCAGGCAGGCAAACTGCATCCGATAGGCCAAATCTAGACCACAACCTGTCTTTGTAAATAAAATTATATTGGACCACAGTCACATTTACTCACTTTTGTCATAAAGTGGCAGAGTTGAGTACCAGTCCATAAGGTCTAAAATATTTACTATCTGGCCCTTTACAGAAAAAGTTTGCCAGCCCATGTTCTAGTTAATCAGGAAGAAAATAGAACAATGGTTCTCCTAAACGTTAGCTACACATTATAATTGCCTGACTATATTTCAAAATATGTTGATGCCAGGAACTCCACCATATATCACTGAATCAGAATCTCAGGGTGAGGGCTGGGAACTGGTATCCTTTCCATCCTCCACAACTCTAAAATGCAGCCAGGGTTGATAACCATGGGAACAGAGGCTTTATGACAAGAGGCCTGAAGCCTTTACAAGTGTAGTGATGGCTGTAGAAATCTGAATCTTACCCCCTCATCTCAGAGTAAGGGAGAAGGAGAGGCTTACATTGGCCGTGCCTGGGCTAGCCCTGACCTAGCCCCACAGATACAAACACTGGCCCGACAAAGAAGAGTGCCTGAGCCAAAGGCCATTTGATCCCTTGCTTTGGCACTAGCTGAGAATATCGCCACAATAGTTCTTACACAAGTCAGAGAATGAACAGGTGGTGTCAATTTCTATTCTCAGAAGGGAGGTATAACCTGTATTGATGGGTCAAGTCAGTCCTTGAGCACTTAGTGGGCCTATTCCATTGAAGGTGCAGGTAATCATTAGTGAAGTATGCTCAAATAGAGGGTTCAAGATGCAGTGGCTGGCATATGTGACATGGTACTAGTGCAGAGTGGGAGTTAACATACTACAGTTATGAGTAATAGAGAATCCCAAATGATGATTCAGACTTTGAGAATAGGTTGTAAAAGGCATTACAAGCTGGGCATCATGGTACACCTGTAGTCCCAACTACTCCAGAAGCTAGGGTGAGAGGATTACTTGAGACCAGGAGTTTGAAACTGCAATGGTTGCATCTGTGAATAGCCACTGCACTCCAGCCTGTGCAACATAGCAAGACCCCATGTCTTTAAAAAGAAGAAAAAAGGCTTTACTGCATGCTGCATGTGTCTTCACAGTCTTAAGACCACTCATTGTGGCAGAAACCAGATGCCACGTCTTGGAGGACACTCAAGCAGCCCTGTGGTGAGGGACCATAGTCTCCCACTTACAGCCATGTGCATGAGCCATTTTAGAAGTGGATCCTCCATCCCTAGTCAAGCCTTGAGATGACTGTAGATACAGCTGATATCTTGACCTCACATTTGTAGCAAATCCAAATAGAAAACCACCCGGATAAGCCATCCTCAAATTCCCGTATTTCTGTCCCACTGTGTCAGATAATAAATGTTTATTGTTATTTTAATCTGCTAAATTAGTAATAGATAATTAATACAACCATCAGAAATAGCTATTAAATATTGGGCTTTTTAACTTAACTTTTAACATGGGGCATAATATTGTCAGATGTTTCACCTTCAAAATAAAATTTCCAAAGGGAAATTTTACACTTGAGTGTGAGCTGGACTTAGTGGTTCATTTCCAAGGAATAGAGTATGGAAGGGAGAAAACAATTGATTTCTTTTGACATATCTGACATTGATATAAAACTGGGATCAAGTAACTGCAAAATTCTGCTAATTAAATGCATCAACAGTAATTGCTTTTCATATGTGATATAAAATTGTTAGAAAATAATTTTAGAATAATTATCTTAGTGAAAAATCATGCTTCACCATATGTAAGTGTACCTTTTGCAGTAGCATGTGATAAATCACTCTTTGAGCACAGTCATCTTTGAATAATTATGAATTTTTGAAGTAGATGAGACTGCTTATTTTGTAAAATTTGCTAAGTACTGGTATCTCCCTGACTCCTTCCCCTGATATATGTTAAGTGTTTTCTTTCTTTCACGATTTTCCATTGAGTTTAGACAAAATAAAACCAAAACTTAGGAGTTGTTAGAAAAGGTTTGATGTTGTGACAGGACCCTTACAGTCAATTACAACATAGGCTCAAGAAGGCTCAAGTATATTTAAAACCTAATTTATGACAAGCAGCAAAGAGAAAAATAATGTGTTACTTTGCTAAGTATATTTTTTGTTTTAATATCAGCCTGTTTTAACTGTTCTGTAGTTCCGTTAGTATGAAATGTGTAAGTTGATAACTACAAAGCCATTTTGATGGATTGAATATCAGACTTCGGGTAAAATCATAAATTATATGGGCATCAAAATTAATTTCAAATTCATTTTGGCATCATAGCTTTCTTAAGTTAGAAAGAACACTCTATTTAGCTTATAATCTGTACATGCATTACCTGCATTGTGGGGGTTTTAAGCATGTCCACACATTCTTTGACATTTCTCTGTCCAAAAAGTGAAGTCTACTTCTCTAGCACTTGAGTATGAGCTAGACTTAGTGGTTCATTTCCAGGGAATAGAGGAGGAAAGGGAGAAAACCTGTACATGTACATTTATTTCAAAAAATGAAAAAAATCAAAAGAAAATTATAAAATTGAAAATTCATCTCACTTATGAATATACAGAGCAAGATTATCACAGTTTATTTGTAAATGAAGATTCAAAATTTGAAAATAAGATATTTTAAATCCACAAGTATACTATTAGTAATACTATTGATCATGACCAATTTGGTTTTATGCCAGGATGCAAGGATGGTTCAAAATTATGTAACCCACCAATAATAGAGAAGCAGGAGTGGGGAACCACTTGCCATCTTAATATATGTAGTAAAAGCATTTTATAAAACTCATCATCCACTCAGGACTTAAAAATATTAGCAAATAGAAACTTCCTAACCTAATATAGTGGAAGCAGTGAAAAGCTGGGGATAGCACATTTAATGATTTAAAATGTTCCATTTTAAAGTCAATCAAAAGACAAAGGTAACTGCTAAGAAGTCTTGCCAGCTAAGAAAATAAAATAAGATGTGAAATTCATAGGCACTATTTTCAAAACTTACTGTCAGGCAGACTATGATAAAGTTCATTTTTTGCAGGCATGAGAGGGAGTATGTATTGGGATAAAGGGATGTTAAATGAAAGGAAGTAATTTCCAATAAATGTAACTACTTAATTATAATCTTGTGACAAACAACTACAAAACCATTTTTAATAATACATTCTTTCCATGACAGAAAATGTAACCTTTTCACTTTGTAAAAGCTGTCAGTCCTATTACTAGGGAAGAATTAGGCTTTGATTACATAGAATTTCTATTTCATTTCTCCCTTTTTCCAGCAATGGCTAGATTCCTAGCAACAGAGTCTCTGGAAGATCTTACCCAAGGAGTAAGGCAGCTTTTTCCAAGATTTCTAGCATTATGACTTGGTTGGCTCACCTGCAAGACAGTGTGACATGCTGTTCAGACTTCCAAACACCAAATCTGAAGTTGAGAGAAGTTTTGTTGTTTTTTGTTGAGACAGAGTCTCGTTCTGTCACCAGGTGCCATGCTGGAGTGCAAGGGCGTGATCTCGGCTCACTGCAACCTCCACCCCCCGGGTTCAAGCAATTCTCCTGCCTCAGCCTCCCGAGTAGCTGGGGCTACAGGCGCGCGCCACCATGCCCGGCTAATTTTTGTATTTTTAGTAGAGACGGGGTTTCACCATGTTGGCCAGGATGGTCTCGATCTCTTGACCTCGTGATCCGCCCGCCTCAGCCTCCCAAAGTGCTGGGATTACAGGCATGAGCCACCGCGCCCAGCCGGAGATAGTTTTTAATTTCTATAAACCTGTCAATAAAGATTGGCTGGCATGTTTAACTCTGGTCTGGGACCCTGCTAGCTAACCTTTCACTTACCGAATTTGCCAGAAGAGTATCTTCAAACTTTATCACCTACATAGCTCTAAATAAAATTTAGGAAAGTATGTACACTTTCATGTATTTTTAAGTTGATAACATTCATCATCATAAATTTAAGTAAATGCAATTATGATAATTTCCAGTGGTATACTGTATATATTTACATTTTCAAAAATAAAAATTTTATGTCATTCTTTTAAATTTAATAGAATCTAAGTACCATAGCAATTTTCTTCCCACCATTATTAATATAATACATAAACAAGCTCTTCAATAGTCAGACATTAAACATCATTCACTGCATCTTTGTTTACATTTTGCTTTCCTCACAGAATTATAGTAAATTTTAGTGCTTAAAATATTTATCTCGTAAGGTACTTCTCTGCAACAAATATGAATAGAAATTAAAACAATTTAATTTCCTGTGACTAAAAGGTTGTATTAAAAACTTTTTTCTAAATTATTACAATAACTATTGGAATACAGTAGATAATATCACAAATAGGAAAATTTTTATACATAAATATTAAACATTAAAAATCTTAATGAAAATTCATCTGAGAATCAAGACCAATTTGTAGTGGTTTTGTTTTTTTTTTTAGTTCATCTTTCCATGAGTATATATTACTTATAAATAGAATATATCAGTCAACATAAATTATATTCCCATTTTTCCTATCTATAGATGAAATCACTTTTAATGTAAAACAAATAGATGAGAATGAAGTTTTGTTCTAACTTTTAATTTTCATGGGTACATAGGTGTATATATTTATGGGGTACATGAGATGTTTTGATACAGGCAAGCAATGTATAATCATCACATCATGTAAAATGGGGTATCCATCCCCACAAGCATTTATTGTTTGTGTTACAAACAATCCAATTATATTCCTCTACCATCCCCTGTCCCATTACCCTGAGTCTCTGGTAACCATCCTTCTACTCTCTATCTCCGTGAGTTCAATTGTTTTGATTTTTAGATCCCACAAATAAGTGAGAACATGCAGTTTTTCTTTCTGTGCCTGGCTTATTTCACTTAGCATAATAACATCCAGTTCCATCCATATTGTTGCAAATGACAGAATCTCATTCTTTTTTATGGCTGAATAGTACTCCACTGTGTATAAGTACCACATTTTCTTTATATAGAGAATGAAGATTTGTAATAACTCAGTCCTTTGTCACTCAGTGCCACTGCATCCATCAATATTTTAGTTATATGTCCAAAATGAAATAAACTTTAATGATTTATGGCTGACAGCCTGACTAGGCTTTTCTTTAACTTTATTGAAAGCAAATAACTGAAGACCAGTGAGTGGCAAAAAGCAGTTTGTTAGCCATTATTGGAGTCCCTTTCGTAACACATTTCAAATGACCTGTATAGACTCCAAGGAGTTTGTTTTGCTTTTCCCATCTTGACAATTGTGAAAATGAGACAGATGGGTGAAAATTATGCCTTTCTTTTAAAAAAGAAGGACATATGTGAAAGGGGAAGGTGGGAAGAGAGAACCAGTCTGAGACAGGTATATAAATGGGAAGATCAAATTTTGGAAAAAGTACCAAGGAAGTAGAGGAAATGTAAATGGATTAAAATTCTTCTTGCACATGTGCCTCTTGAAAAGTCTGGGTGTGCACTACTGTGCTAACCCCTGTTTTAGATATAAGGGTACATACTATATCTAGGATTTAAGAATGAATATGTATCAATTAGTATTTCTGTTAATGAATTAAGGTGCCCTCACTTGTGCATACTGGCTGAAGTTAAACTGATGAATTATCTGGAGAATGGAGGGGTGTACAGTGAAGTGAAAGGCAATCATTACTTAGTCAAGAAGCCCTTTTAAGGGGCTTTAAGTTAAGTCCTAGTCTTAACAATAAAGACATTGGTGAGGATTTGGCCAAAGAAAAACTTTAGCCCATGGATTGACTTGTTTATATGTTTTCTTACCCTGCAATAAATTGAATATTATAATGTCTCTTAAGGTGAGTCTCTTTTGTTAATTAAATTGTCATAAAATCTGCCAATGTATCCAAGTTAAAAAAAAAAAAGTTAACTTCAAACTAAAGTACACAGTGAGTTTCTGAACCAAGCCAGATGATATCCTGGTTTGAAGAGATCAGATAAAAAGGGAATGTGCGATCCACAGCTGACTTCACCAGTGCTTTCACATCCCAGCCTCTGTCCGTCTAAGCATGAGCGGGCGAATGCACATAACAGCTCATGAAAGGAAAATAAATCTTGGGACCCCAAAATCACTAAGCTAAAAGGAAAAGTCAAGCTGGGAACTGCTTAGGGCAAACCTGCCTCTCATTCTATTCAAAGTCATCCCTCTGAGGCTCACCTAAGACAAATCCATATCTGATTGCTTCCTCTCTCCTATTGTTTATGTGAAAATGGAGATTCACTGAACCAGACTAAATTGTATATTCAGTGGAAGGCTAATCAAAGACTCAAGAATGCAATCTTTTTGCTTCTTACCTACTTCTAACGTGGAAGCCCTGACTTTAAGTTGTCCTGACTTACCAGACCGAACTAATGTACATCTTACACATACTGATTGATGCCTCAAGTCCCCCTGAAATGTATAAAAGCAAAATGTACCCCTGACCACCTTGGGCACACATCTCAGGACTTCCTGAGGCTGTACCATGGGCACATCCTTAACTTTGGCAAAATAAACTTCCTAAATTGATTGAGACTTGTCTCAGATATTTTGTGTACACAAGCTCTACATGGATTTAAGGCATAGAAGGTAAAGGTTTCCCAAAAGTGCTCCAGCAGGGATACCAAAATATTGTATGTGCATATATGATTGCTATAAAGGTTATACTTATTTATAAATGTTATGAATTCTCCATAAAAAGCAAAGAGAAAGAACGGAATTGACATTCTAAGACGAATCTAGGTAACTGCTTCTCTCTAGTGGGAGCTTTTGTCATTAAAAAAATTGTGGGGACTTCTCTGATTTAGGCTAGAATATACTTTTATCAGGCCAGCTACTTTACTTAAAAATTAGATACACTTACAGATACAGAAACATAGATGAGGATATCTGCTTAAACAAGAGAGCCACCAAGGCAGTAAGAAATTAAAGGGTCAAGACCATGCCCAAAAGGGAAGTGCAAAGGTGAGAATGACATTTAGCACCTATTTTCCCCTTGAGGCAACTCAAAGGAAAAACTGAGGCAATTCATAAACAGTAGCCTAAGGCTTAGAAGATAAAAAGTGGGACAAAATGAGCAGAAAACTGAGGCCCAGAAGTTGAAAAGGTGAGCAGAATTTTAGGCTGTCTTACATGTCTGGGAATACAAAAAGAAATTCAGGATCAGAACATGATTGAAGATGGCCGAATAGGAACAGCTCTGAAGTGCAGTTCCCAGTGAGAATGCAGAAGGTGAGTGATCGCTGCATTTCCATACAAGTTTTTATTGCCCACAGACCAGGAAATGCCCGGGCGGAAAAGTGCCATGAGTTTCCAGTACGGCTGTTTAAGTGGCGCAGCGGGTCTCCGCACAAAAACTCACACAAATCTGGGCAGCTGTTTCAACTGGTGCCTGGAAGGCCTGAGAGACAGAGTTGCCCATTCAACTGAAAAAAAAGGGGCTGAAATAGGGAGCCAGGTGATCTGCCTCAAAGGGTCACACCCCTGAGAAGACCAGCAATCTGAAATGCTCTGGACTGAGAGTTCAACAGCAAGCATTGCTGGACCCAGTACAGCCCAGCTCTGGTGGAAGGAAGGGCATCCACCATTACCGAGGCAGTCCACCACTACTGAGGCAGTCCGCCATTACTGAGGCAATCTACCATTACTGAGGCAGTTCGCCATTACAGAGGCAGTCCGCCATTACAGAGGCAGTCAGCCATTAATGAGGCAGACTGCCATTACCAAGGCAGTTCTAACTATACTTCTATAAACAAAACCGCAAGGAAATTCACACAGCAGTTGGACAGAGCCCACGGCAGCTCAGCAACGCCACTGCTGGCAAACTGTGACTAGGCTACCTCCTCACTGGGCAGGGCATCTCTGGAAAAAGGCAGCAGCACATTAAGAATTTATATATAAAGCCCCACCTTAGCAGGAAAGAGCATCTGGGAAAAAAAGGGAGTTATGAGTTCTGCTGCAGCAGCCTTAAATGTACCTGCCCAGCAGCTCTGAACAAAACAATGGAGCTCACGGCGCAGCACTTGAGATCCTATGAGGGACAGACTGTCTCCTCAAGCAGCTCACCAACCCCCGTATATCTAAAGAGACACCTCATAAAGGAGAGCTCAGGCTGACATCTGGCGGGTATCCTTCTAGGACAAAGATAACAGAAGAAGAAACTGGCAATAACCCTTACTGTTATGCAGCCGCCGCAGGTGATCCCCAAGCAAGCAGTGTCTGGAGTTGATCTCCAGGAGTCCTACAGCAGAGAGGCCTATTAGAAGGAAAACTAAAAAACAGAAAG
The DNA here is from genome assembly GCF_030222135.1 of Aotus nancymaae. Lineage (NCBI taxonomy): Eukaryota > Metazoa > Chordata > Mammalia > Primates > Aotidae > Aotus > Aotus nancymaae. The sequence goes on from NW_026988435.1 coordinate 32,320,219, forward strand.
AAAGAACTTCATCATCAACAAAAAAGGACATCCACTCAGAGACCCCATCCGAAAGTCACCAACTACAAAGACCACAGGTAGATAAATCCACAAAGATGGGAAGAAACCAATGCAAAAAGGATGAAAACACCCAAAACCAGAATGCCTCTCCCCCTCTAAGGGATCACAACTCCTCACCAGCAAAAGAACAAAGCTGGATGGAGAATGAGTCTGATGAATTGACAGAAAGAAGCTTCATAAAGTAGGTAATAAGAAACTTCTTTGAGCTAAAAGAGCATGTTCTAACCCAATGCAAAGAAACTAAGAACCTTGAAAAAAGGTTTGACAAAATGCTAACAAGAATGAACAGCTTAAAGAAGAATATAAATGAATTGATGGAGGTGAAAAACACAACATGAGAACTTCACAAAGCTTACACAAGTTTCAATAGCCAAATTGACCAAGCAGAAGTAAGGATATCAGAGATTGAAGATCAACTCAATGAAATAAATAAAATAGACTTTAAACCAACAAAGATCAAAACAAAGATCAAAACAGACAAAGAAGAGCATTACATAATGGTAAAAGATCAATGCAACAAGAAGAGCTAACTATCCTAAATATATATGCACACAGTACAGGAGCAGCCAGATACATAAAGCAAGTTCTTAATGACCTACAAAGAGACTCAGACTCCCACACAAAAATAGTGGGAGACTTTAACACTCCACTGTCAATATTAGACAGATCAACGAGACAGAAAATTAACAAGGATATCCAGGACTTGAACTCAGATCTGGACCAAGCAAACTTAATAGACATTTACAGAACTCTCCACCCCAAATCCACAGAATATACACTCTTCTCAGCACCACATGACACCTACTCTAAAACTGACCATGTAATTGGAAGTAAATCACTCCTCAGCAAATGCAAAAGAACAGAAATCATAACAGTCTCTCAGACCACAGTGCGATCAAATTAGAACTAAGAATTCAGAACATAACTCAGAACCGCACAACTTCATGGAAACTGAACAACTGGCTCTTGAATGTTGACTGGATAAACAATGAAATGAAGGGAGAAATAAAGATGTTCTTTGAAACCAACCATAATGAAGACACAATGTATCAGAATCTCTGGGACACATTTAAAGCAGTGTCTAAAGGAAAATTTATAGCAATAAATGCCCACGTAAGAAGCATGGAAAGATCTAAGATCGACACCCTATCATCAAAATTGAAAGAGCTAGAGGAGCAAGATCAAAAAAACTCAAAAGCTAGCAGTAAGATCAGAGCAAAACTGAAGAGATAGAGACATAAAAAACCCTTCAAAAAAATCAATAAATCCAGGAGCTTGTTTTTTGAAAAGATCAACAAAATAGACCATTAGCCAGATTAATAAAACAGAAAAGAGAAGAATCAAATAATTGCAATAAAAAACAATAAAGAGGATATCACCACCATTTCCACAGAAATACAAACGACCATCAGAGATTACTACAAACAACTATATGCACGCAAACCAGTAAACCTGGAAGAAATGGATAAATTCCTGGACACTTACACCCTCCCAAGCCTAAACCAGGAAGAAGTCAAAACCCTGAATTGACCAATAACAAGGGCTGAAGTTGAGGCAGCAATTAATAGCCTACAACCAAAAAAAGCCCAGGTCCAGATGGGTTCACAGCCAAATTCTACCAGACATACAAAGAGGAGCTGGTACCACTCCTTCTGAAACTATTCCAAAGAATCCAAAAAGAGGAAATCCTTCCCAAATCATTTTATGAGACCAACATCATGCTGATAGCAAAACCTGGCAGAGACTCAACAAAAAAATAAAACTTCAAGCCAATATCCATGAAGAACATAGATGCAAAAATCTTCAATAAACTACTGGCAAACCGAATGCAACAGCACATCAAAAAGCTTATCCATCACTATCAAGTAGGCTTCATCCCAGGGATGCAAGACTGGTTCAAGATATGCAAGTCTATAAATGTAATTCACCACATAAACAGAACCAAAGACAAAAACCACATGATTTTCTCAATAGATGCAGAGAAGGCCTTCAACAAAATTCCACAACAGCTCTTTATGCTAAAAAACCTCAATAAACGAGGTATTGATGGAACGTATCTCAAAATAATAAAAGCTATTTATGACAAACCCACAGCCAATATCATACTGAATGGGCAAAAACTGGAAGCATTCCCTTTGAAATCTTGCACTAGACAAGGATGCCTTCTCTCACCACTCCTATTCAATACAATATTGGAACTTATAGCCAGAGCAATCAGGCAAGAAAAAGAAACAAAGGGTATTCAATTAGGAAAAGAGGAAGTCAAATTATCTCTATTTGCAGATGATATGATTGTATATTTAGAAGACCCCATCGTCTCAGCCCAAAATCTCCTGAAACTGATAAGCAACTTCAGCAAAGTCTCAGGATACAAAATCAATGTGCAGAAATCACAAGCATTCCTATACACCAATAACAGACTTAAAGACAGCCAAATCAAGAATGAACTGCCATTCGCAACTGCTACAAAGAGAATAAAATACCTAGGAATACAACTAACAAAGGATGTAAAAGATCTCTTCAAGGAGAACTACAAACCACTCTTCAAGGAAATAAGAGGACACAAGCAGATGGAAAAACATTCCATGCTCATGGTTAGGAAGAATTAATATTGTGAAAATGGCCATACCTCCCAGAGTAATTTATAGATTCAACGCTATCCCCATCAAGCTACCTGTGATCCTCTTCATAGAACCAGAAAAAACCACCTTAAACTTCATATGGAACCAAAAGAGAGCGCACATAGCCAAGTCAATTCTAAGCAAAAAGAATAAAGCTGGAGGCATCATGCTACCTGACTTCAAACTATACTACAAGGCTACAAAATAGATGGGAAAATTAGAAAATTAATTATAAACTATCTTAGTAATTACATTATATAAATGAACTAAATGTTACAATTAAGAAGAAAAATTGTCACACTGGATAGAAAAAACTGTACATTTTAAAGGCATGCTTTAGAAAATTGTGGTCCTCAATGGAACAGAACAGAAACCTCATAAATAACACCATACATCTATAACCATCTGATTTTCAACAAACAGGACAAAAGCAATGGAGAAAGGATTCCCTATTTAATAAATGGTGCTGGGAGAACTGGCTAGCTATATGCAGAAAATTGAAACTGGACCCCTTCCTTACACCTTATACAAAAATTAACTCAAGATAGATTAAAGATTTAAATGTAAAACCCAAAGGTATAAAAACCCTAGAAGAAAACCTAGGCAATACCATTCAGGATATAGGCATGAGCAAAGACTTCATGACGAAAACGCCAAAAGCAATGGCACAAAAGTTAAAATTGACAAATGGGATCTAGTTTAACCAAAGAGCTTCTGCACAGCAAAAGAAACTGTCATCAGAGTGAACAGGTATCCTACGAATGGGAGAACTGTTTTGCAAGCTACCCATCTGACGAAGGTCTAATATCCAGAATCTACAAGAAACTTAAATTTACAAGAAAAAACAATCCCATCAAAAAGTGGGCAAAGGATAAGAACAGACAGTTCTCTAAAGAAGAAATTTATGTGGCCAAAAAACATAATAAAAAAAGCTAAACATCTCTGATCATTAGAGAAATGCAAATCAAAACCACAATAAGATACCATCTCATGCCAGTCAGAATGGTGATTAAAAAGTCAAGAAACAATAGATGCTAGCAAAGCTGTGGAGAAATAGGAAAGCTTTTACACTGTTGATGGGAATGTAACTTAGCTCAACCACTGTGGAAGACAATGTGGCGATTCCTCAAGGATCTAGAAACAGAAATACCATTTGACCCAGAAATCCCATTACTAGGTATATACCCAAAGGATTATAAACCATTCCACTATAAAGACACATGCTATGTTTATTGCAGTAATATTTACAATAGCAAAGACTTGGAACCAACCCAAATGCCCATCGATGATAGACTGGATAAGGAAAATGTGGCACATATACACCATGGAATATGACACAGCCATAAAAAAGAATGAGTTCATGTTCTTTGCAGGGACATGGATGAAAGTGGAAGCCATCATTCTCAGCAAACTAACACAGGAACAGAAAACCAGACACCACATTTTCTCACTCATAAGTGGGAACTGAACAATGAGAACACATGGACACAGGGAGGGGAACATCACACACTGGGACCTGTTCGGGGGTGGGGGACAAGGGGAGGGAGCGCATTAGGACAAATACCTAATGCATGTGGGGCTTAAAACCTAGATGACGGGTTGATAGGTGTAGCAAACCACCATGGCACATGTATACCTGCATGTTCTGCACATGTATCTCAGAACTTAAAGTAAAATTAAAAAAAATTAATTCCAGGAACATTAGGCACATTTTGAAATTTAAACGTTTTAACAAAATATAATGAAATTTTTTAAACCTCAGTTAAATAACAAATTTTTAAAACCTAACATAAAAAAGGCTCAATCATAAAAGAAAAAATTATCTGATTAAATGTAACTGAACAATTCTGTGAGATTAAAGATAGTCACAGAAAATGCTAAGCCACATATTAGAAGTCCTATGAGATAAGGCATTTATGATCAGTAAGAATACAAGTAATCCAGCAGAAAAATAGGCATAGATTATGAACAAAAACCTGTCAAACAATGACCAATAAATATATGAAATGTAAGTAGGCTTCTTAATGAAATATAAGTTAAAACAAAGAGCTACCATCTCACAGCTTTTAGACTGCAGAATTTAAAAATTCCAATAAGACGAAGTATTGGTGACAAGACAGGAAAACCAGAATTCTCTTAAACTGAGTTTGGGAGAGCAAACTTACATAACACTTCAGAGGGCAATTTGATAACATCTAAGGTGACAGCATATACACATCCTACTACCCGAAATTCCATTTTTTTAAATATATATATATATATGTATATATTTTTCAGACAGAGTCTTGCTCTGTCATGCAAGCTACAGTGCAGTGACACAGTCTGGGCTCATCGCACCCTCTGCCTCCCAGATTCAAGTAATTCTCCTGCCTCAGCCTCCCTAATATCTGGGATTATAGGTGTGTACCACCAAGCCTGGCTAATTTTTTTGTATTTTTAGTAGAGATGGAATTTCATCATGTTGGCCAGGCTGGTCTCAAATTCCTGACCTCAGGTGATCCTACTGCCTCGACCTCCCAAAGTGCTGAGATTACAGCCGTGAGGCACCATGCCGGGCTGAAATTCCATTTGTAAACGAGTATCTAGCACATCTGCATGAAGTGACATGATCGAGAATGTAGACTTCCAGCACTGTTCAAAATGCCAAAAAATAACAATTTAGATAACCGTTAATTTTTCACTTAATATGTTGTTTAGTGTCATATCATTTATTGTAAGTAAACTGATATGACACTAAACAACATATTAAGTGAAAAATGAGGTTACAAAAGATTACATACAGTAAAACACTATTACTATAACTTTTGTTAACTATTATATATTGCTTCTAAATAAAAACACATGGTAAAGTATAAAATCTTAAATAGGAAGGAGTCGCACCAACTTCAGAATAGTAGGTTTGCTCTACAGAGAAAAGGAGGAGGATAGCACAAGGGAGAAGTACAAAAGAGTAACATTTTATTTCTTTAAAAATCAGAAGCAAATATGGCAAAATAGTATGTGAAGAGTACAAGGGCATTCATATTATTATTATTTTTCTGTGTATTTGAAATTTTTTTAATTAAAAAGAATTTTAATGGGCACATATGGTATAACAATCAAATAATAACATTAATTACTTGCACCACAAAAATGTATTAAATAATAACATATTATTTAAGCCACAGAAACTTAGGTACATACGTTAGAGCATGTGATAAGAGTAAAAAATAAATTTTAAAATTTGCAATTTACTTTGGGTTTTTAATTAATAATTTTGCTAATGTTGCTAATCTCATGCAATTTTAAAATGTCCTTATGCTAAAAGTTTAAGGGCTGCTATCCTTTTTGTTAGAGTTGTCAAAGCTATACAGATAAAACTTTAATGTGGTATCCTCCTGAATTTCAGTCTCATTTTGGAAAGCTTTTCCTTTAGCATATAAACAGTTAACAAGCTTTACAATTATACTTACAAGTCTTAAAGAAATGTATTAAGAATTACAGGATTTCACCAAGAATCTGATGCTCTAATACTAACGTGGAAAAACAATGCTCCATTATTCCATTTTCTTTTCTGCTTGGGGTTTGGGTGAAAAGTCAAGATGTACCAATACTGGAAAGGTTTTAAACAGTCTTATTATAAAACCATTTTTAAAGGAAAAGTATATAACTTTCACAGGGAAGTAACACAATCCTTTGGGAGTGCTCTGTCAGAGAGAGACATAGAAAGACAGAGAATATTTTAAGAAAGGGGTTAACGAGGTAGTAAAATTTTGCTATCTGTACTTCACTTACTGAATCTCAGAGCCTCAGGGCTAGAAGTAATAAATATTTTACGGAAAAATGTAGGAGGCAAACAAAACTGGGCAGGACACTGCATCTATAAATATAATTCAAGAGATCTATAACTTACACATAGTACTTCACTCTCAACTATAATCCTTTAATCACATTCATACTATTTCAATAGTCATTTTATCCAGTAAATGGAAAGCAGTAATTTTATTTTTCATGAATTGCTTTTTGCCAATTAAACATATGCAACAGAGAAGATTAGCTGATCTCTCAAGTAACCTAGATATGCAATATGCTATTTCCATGTAATGGAAGACTGCAATAAAATTATTCCAAGTTCTAAACTTCCACACTTTCATATTTTGGGCATAATTTTTAAGAGTGTCAAAAGACAGGTTTTCACTTATTCCACTTCAGCCTATTATACTGAAGTTTACTTAGTGCTAAAATCCATAACTTTCATTTTTGAAGACTGAAAACATTTGCTCCCCCAAATCTCTTATTTAGTGTAACTTTGCCTGGTAAGAAAAGCTAAGTTTGTTTACTAAATTGAAAGCCTTCTACAACATTTTTAAATGTTCTGTTTTTTCCACTGATTTTTTTTTTCTTTAATTCACTATCCAGTAATGGCTATAAGCAATTTTCCACTGATTTTTAAGTTTCAGCAATACTCACTTATTTCTCCCCCTCAATAGAAGCGTAACTACCATGCTGCTTCATGAATGAAATAATAAACTGCCATTTCTCTCAAATTCTCACCCTCTAGAGACTCACTCAAATGAGTAATAAATTCACTGACAAGTTTACCATTCAGATTTCACTACTATATAGAAATAATTCTTCCACAAGCAAAAGGTCAGCATCAAGAATTTAATTTCCTGAATTTCACAACCCTTGATAAATCGAGGCACCTTGAAGTTCAGTTTACACTCTTTCATATAGGATTTCAGAGCATGCTTCCAAATAGCTTAAGACAAGCTATATTAATAGCTTAGTGTCATTTTTATCATTAAAATAATCTACAAATATCAGAATACTACTAATTTATTGTCATAACTAATAAATAACTCTTAAAATACCTATAGATGTAAATCAGCTCTCTCAGTTCATTTTGCTTCACTTGGACTATCTGAAAACACAGATCAACAAACAGAATGGGTTTATCAATAATATAGTTGTACAATCTTTTCACAAATTCCAATTCTGTAATTTAGGGGGTTTTCTTATTTATTTTTAAATATACAAAGAGATTAAACCATTAATATAAATATTTTCTCTCAAATATGTAATATTCTTTTGTAAAAGAAAGTTCCCAAACATTTACAAAGCAATCTAAAGTTAAGTAAACCTGATTTTAAGATTATTACGCTAACCAAAATACTTTTCCAGAGAAGGTCCTATTTAAAAATAATGCTCACTGGCTTCCCCACATCCACACTTTATGATGGATCCAAATCCAATGCCTTTGCTTGACATACTTCAGGGATCACCTCCAATGGAAAAAAAACTCAGAAAAACGTCTCACGACAGAGTGGACAAGTGGATTTGTTGCTAGATGTAAACCATTTGTACTGAAAAAGAAAAGGTTTCAAATATTAAAAGAACTTTTTAAAGTTCTCCTCTTATATACATCAAAAAGTACATATACATCTAAAGTAACCTTCAAGTGATAAAGTAAAAAGGGAAGAATACTAACATTTTTGCTCTTTCTGTTAATCTCCAAAATCAACACAAATGAGTATTACTTCCGAAGGCTACATTAAGTTCTTTCTACTTAGGCTCATGTACACAACCACTAAGATATAAGAAAGATCTCCTGTGAAACAAATGAACAAATGGCAACTTCTTTTTCAGTAAGTTTAAAAAGAGCACAGGGCTCTGATGCCAGACGGCTTCCAGTACCGATTCCTGTAGTCTCCTTCATGGTCTAGATCTCATAAGACCTTCTACTTCTTGAGTGGTAAGAGGTCACTGGAAACACCCATTTATTAGAGGGCCTTGATTCTACCAGTCTCAATAAATTGCAAATTATCTTTTGTAGTTTTTAAAAATCACTTTTTAATATATCTCTTATTAGCTACAATTAAGTTTAACATATATTTTCTCTGCCAAAGTTAGACATTGTGTGTGTGTGCACGTGCATGTGTGTGTGTATAAAATACATCAAATATAAGTACATTAATTTCTCTTTAGACTTACCAAGCAGGCTGAATGGAATTTTTTCTTGCATGTTCTACAGGCTTTTTTGGGAAGGGAATAGTTGAAACCGTGAATGACTGAGAAACAGATCATGCAATCTTCGACACCCTCAAAACGTTTGTCTACATTATTTTTCCATAAAGCTAAGCCTTCCATAATACTTCCATTCTGTTAACAAGAAGAAAAATAAGTCACTATACATTGATGACCACCAATTTTATTTTTATTCAATTTTACAAATTTTAAAGTTGAATTACAATTCTGAAAGAAGAGAATATGCTTGGCTATGTTCTTATCTCCTTTCATGAATGTGGGTTTTTAAAATAACCTCCCAAGTTTTAGGAAGCAAATGTAATTTTTCTCCATTAAAGACATACTTTAAAGGCTTCCGGACCAATACTTTAAAGTGTTATAGTCTCAGCTCGTTGCTTGATAAAACTCTCTCAATAATTAAATCATTTAGGTTACTTCTTCTAATGTTTAACTGAAAATGATGAAATTATCTGATCTCAAATGATTTGTTCCAGTTCTACAATATTGATGAGCGTATTTGTTTTAAAACAGTTTTTCCTGGCTGGGTGTGGTAGCTCACACCTGTAATCCCAGCACTTTGGGAGGCCAAGGCAGGTGGATCACCTGAGGTCAAGAGTTGGTTGACTACCATGGCCAACATGGTGAAATCCCATCTCGACTAAAAATACAAAAAATTAGCCGGGTGTGGTGGCGGGTGCCTATAATCCCATCTACTCGGGAAGCTGAGACAGGAGAATCGCTTGAACCAGGAAGCAGAGGTTGCAGTGAGCTGAGATCGTGCCATTGCACTTCAGCTTGGGCAACCAAAGCGAAACTCCATCTCAAAAAAAAACCAGTTTTTATTTACTGTAGAATGCCTGAGATACAGTATGCAAACAGAACTGAAGATCTAAAATGTGTTTAGAGGTCAAAAGTTTTTCAGAGTACTGGGACTTCTCTAACCAAAGAGGAGTTGAAATGTAAGAATAAAAGTTAAAGTAGCTCAGAAGGCATTCATCTCCAGTATTTTCCAGAAGATACTCTCTCAATTTCCTTAATACCACATATTGTTCTACACCTTCTACAATGTTAATGAAATAAAGTCAATCCCTCTCAAACACCAGAAAATAAATTACAGAACTGTAAAAATTAAAACAGAAGGGTAAGTTTAATCCATTTAGGGATATGTCTATGTTTATCTAAGGAAATTTAGTATCTGTTTTTATCTTAAGCAGAAAAGATAAATTTTATGTTTAAATGCCCTTTTAAGTTGACCATCTTTTTTGAGTTTGTAAAGCCAAATGTGTAAACAGAAACTTACCTGATGGGTGAGGTAAGTGCTTAACTGCAGCATCCAGTTCCGCCACTGCTGAACAGCCACTCCTACCCTTTTCCCACTTTCTACGGTTATTGAACCCAGTGGATAATTTGAGGGCAGTTGTATTATAAGTTCAATAACTATGTCCTCAATAGTGTAAGTAGCCATTACCTCTCGAGTAGTAGCTCGAGCTTTAACCTACAACACAACAAAGGATATTTTGTTTGCTAAATTCCTTTCTTTCATCCAGAAAACATTTTGATAGGTTGACTATTAAAAAAGGCTTCATTCAAGGACAATGCAGGTAAACACATTCACTTATCTGACATGAGATAATTAAGAAATAGGTTTAAATATCTGCCTGGTATGTTTTTACAGAGATTTCATGACATTCAAAGTTTGTTTTAAAAAGCAATTAACTGCTCATTAAAAAAAGGTTTTATCATATTAGGTTTGTCACATAATAGCTCAATAATCCTTGAATAGATAAATGACAGAATGGGTTATTATCCCTTCTCTTCCACACCCAGAGTATCAAATGTCACTTCTATGTCTAACAAGTCTTCCTCTACCATATTATCCTCCTGAGCTTTGGAGCCAACCATCAACTGCCAGAACATTTATAGTTATTTGTTTGGTTTTCAAACACTGCAAACTCAACATAAAACACACACATGATCATCCTTTACAAACTTCATCTTCTGAATTTCCTACTCCCAGGCTAAAAATCATCATAGCATCATTTTAAATTTCTGCTTCTACCTTATCCTAGATATTAACTAATGGTAAGTTTGGCTAAATCACTAGCACAAAATCTCTCACATCCCTACTCTTTTATATTCCCACTGATACGGCCTCACTCAGGTCCTAGTCCTTGGCTCCTAATGCCTACCCCAAGTCTCCTCTAACCATTCATTTGAATCCAAACTGTCTGCCCAACAGTTCATGCTATAGACAGTGGTCAGAGCAATTTCACAGATTATAACTCTGACCATGCTACTGCCTGAATGAAAAATGTTCAGTGGCTGAATTGTACCACTTTTGACTGTTATTTGAGGCCCTTCCCAACATACCTCTAATTCACTGTTGAGTAGTCTATTCACCTTTGGGACTCCTACTCATTATCTGGGTTGGAATACTACGTTATTTATCATTTCTTGGACAATCACTGAAATGACATTCTCATTTCTGTGCTCTTTGCTTTTGCAATAGCATTTCCTCTATGGTGCCTTTCCCTTCATTTTCCCTATAACAAAATACTGCCCACCTCAATGTGATTTTCTTCCATAAAAATCTCACCTAATCCCCTCTGCCAGATGAATCTGTCCCACTCAGATCACGAAGCATTCTTTCTCTTAATATGCTACTTTCCAATGCAAAAATCATTATCAGTATTGCTCTTTTCCCTTTATTAACTGTATGTCATTACAGGACAAGAATCTGGTCCTACTAAACTTCATTTCCCTGGTGACCAGTACACAGTGCTTGGCATCTGTAAGTATTCCAATACAGATTTTGAATGAACTAATGAATGCTCAGAAACTATCTGATGGCTGAAATAGTTTGGAGCTGCATCCCCGCCTGAATCTCATGTTGAATTGTAATCCCAAATGTTGGAGGTGGGACCTAGTAGGAAGTGATTGGATCATGGGGGTGGATTTCCCATGGGTGCTAGTCTGGTAATAGTGAGTGAGTTGTCATGAAATATGGTTGTTTAAAAGTGTGTGACACCTCCCACCTCTCTCTCTCCTGCTCTGGCCATGTGATATGCTGACTCCTGTTTGCCTTCTGCCATGATTGTAAATTTCTGAGTAACTGGGATTACAGGCACCTGCCACCATACCTAGCTAACTTTTGTATTTTTTTAGTAGAGGCAATGTTTCACCGTGTTGCCCAGGCTGGTTTAAAACTCCTGACCTCAAGTGATCCACCCACCTCAGCCTCCCAAAGTGCTGGGACTACAAGCATGAGTCATTGCATCTGGCCTAAACCTCTTTTCTTTATACACTACCCAATCTCAGGCATTCCTTTATAGCAATGTGAGAATAGACTAATATAGTATGTAATAAAAATATCACAGTTTTAATCCATGCATGAAGTAATGCTGAGATTTGATACACAAATTAGAAAATAAAATAGGCTGGTCTTGAACTCCTGGGCTCAAGTGATCTTCCCACCTTGGCCTCCCAAAGTGTTGGGATTACAGGCATGAGCCACCACTCTTGGCCACCAATTTCTATAAATTGAGTCAAGAACTATAGTGTGTTATGATACTCATGATAGACATACCCAATATTAAAACAACTTTTCTAGAGAAAGTCAAGACAATACTAACCGTCATGCCATTAAATAGTTGTGTACTTGTTTGTACAGAAGATATTTCTTGAAAAGAAAGCACATTGCTGACATACTTGCTTGTAAATCTATCCACAATATTGAAAACACGCTTCTCACTGCTATTCCACCACAACCTAACCATAGCAGGCAAGTCTTTTAATGTCATATGATAGACTGAACAAGCCAAGTGTGGAATGTGGTATGGAAGAGTTGCAGTTTCTGAGGAAGAAAGCAAATTCTTGATTAGTAACATATATTTCTTATAAACAAACTAATATTAGTATTTTCCTTAGAAAGTAATCCTTAATTCCTCAACAATAGTGCTATAGCTCATAAAACAAAACCAGAGAAACCAGAACTCTGGAGTATGAGCATCCTTTCACACATTCAAAATTAACCATAAGAATGGCAAAATAATTTTTTTAGAAAGTGAAAATCCCAATTAACACTGAAAAATCTACCTAGAAACAGAATTCTGTATTTACCATCAAAGACCACAAATAAAACAGAATACACATATTTTAAAAAGAAGGAAAAATTAAAGATGCCTGGTGTTATAAATTATGAAAAGGAGTTTGGCCTCCTTTACTTTCCCCAGAGTTCGCTGAGCTGCTGTACAGAAGTCTTGGAATACCCAACTCAATACTCACAAGATGTAATCCATTCTAGGATCTCCAAGGCATTTAAAAAATTCATATTCTTAGTAAATTGTTTTCAATACTGTAGTACAACCAGATACATGCATATCTATCCTCTCAGCTAAAATGTGAGCTCCCAGAATGAAATAAATTTTATTAATTTTAATCTCCCCTTATTTATATGCCTATAAAATGTTATTACATAAATATTTGTTTACAGAGTAAAAAGTTAATAGTCTCACCACACTAAGCTTCAAAAAATGTATTAATGTCCTCATAGTCTTACAGGTAAAATTTAATTATTTGTCCTATTTAGAACAATATGGAAAATGATGAATTTCAACAGTCTCATAGCCAGGACCCACTTTTGGGGTTATTCTCCACATTCCCAGGGAAAAGTTTAATTCAACCTAGTCTGAATCTACCGTCCAACAAAAAACATAAACACATATCTTACTGACCTCTAATACTCAGCTGCAGCTCCTCAGTAAAGAATGTTTTAGGGTCCTTATTTGGGACCTCAATTGCTGTCTCTGCATAGGTTGGATTTTCTGGCATAAGCCTGAACAAGTGATAGAGCAATTTATTCAAACTCTTTGTTTTCCGAAGATACATTGAATACAGAGCCCGAAGCTAGTAGAGAGCAATGAATCTGTTAGTAAACCAAATACACCAAGACAATTGGTATAAAGAACAAATCAAAGTATAACAAATTTCCTTTCCTTATAAACTAGCATTCCCTCATTATTATAACATATGTTTCTAATACCTTTCTCAAATTGTCTCCCTGTATTACAATACACTCACCTTGATTTAAAGTATCTTAGACAAGAAAATCTATTCACCATTCCCACAGATGGCTCGCTCACTCGCCTCCCAAGTCTTCCACACATTCCTTCCACACCATTGTCCTTAACCTTTCAAATTTCTATTTAAAACTAATCCCATTTTTGTGGCTGACCTCACCCTGTATCAAAAACTTCGATGACCCTTTAAGACAGAGAGCACAAACTAGTAGTCCAAAAGGTCTTGGGGGTCTTCTCAGAGTTGTTTTTTCAATCAGGAAATTTCACATAAAAATACAGATTTCTGGTTTCTCTTTTAAAAACAGAAAAACGAGCCGCCACTGGACGCATGACAGGTACCTATGTGAGACCTGTGCTTTACAACTCCTGCTTTCCCTCAATAGCATAGCTTGCATTTTTCACATTCACTTTGCAGTTCTTTGGTATCTGTGTTGGTTTTAAAATGATTTCTTCCACTGTATCACATATCTCCTCGTGGTACAAAGACATTATTTTCTTTTTTTCTTTTTAAAATTTTGTATTTGTAATTTTTGTGGGTACACAGTAGATATTTAAGGGGCATATGAGGTATTTTATAGGCATATAATATGTAATAGGGTAAGTGGGGTATTCATCACCTCAAGCATTTATCCTTTCTTTGTGTAAAATACACCATTTTCTGAACACTATGAATACTTAAATACAAGAATCAAGTCACAGGATTTGGAATTGATTTTTAAAATATGTTGACCAAAGTACCCTTACCATCAAACTTAACATCACCAATTGAAGGATGAACATCCCAAATCTGAAATTCCAAAATCCAAAATGCTCCATAATCTAAAACTTGTTGAGCACCAACATGACGTTTAAAGGAAATGCTCCTGGAGCATTTCAGATTTTCGGATCTGGGATGTTCTACCAGTACGTCTAACAAAAATATTCCAAAATCTGAAAACATTTGAAATCAGAAACACTACTGTCCCAAGCATTTTGGATAAGGGATATTCAACCTGTAAAATAATACAATAACATTATATGGCTCCTGAGATAAGACACTGAGAACACATAACAACTTGTGCAGTAAGTACTCTTGCTGAAAATTAACCAGAATCTAATGAGGAAACAATCAGACAAATTCAAATTGTATGACAGGCTAAAAGCAGCTGGCCAAAACAATGACAAGAAAGAAAAGAAAGGTACAGGAATTATAGGTTAAAGAAACTAAAGAAATACGGCAAACAAACACAAACATGATTCTTGATTGGATCTTCAATAGAGAAGAAAATAAAACTATAAAGATATTACTGGGACAACCGAAAGTATCCAAATAAAAATTAGGTATTATTGCACCAAAATTAAATTTCTTGAGTATAAAAATTATATTATGCTTATGCAGAAACATATCCTTGATCTTAGGATATATATGCTTAAATACTTTTGGTAAAGCATCATAATGTCTGCAACTTACTTTCAAGTAGGTCAGCAGAAAAAAAGTAAATACAGAGAAAGTATGTGCAAATGTAGCAATACGTTAAAAATGTGTTGATCTAAAAGAGTATGTGACTTTTCATTGAATTATTCTTCCAATTTCATTGTAAGTTTAATTTTTTTCAAAATAAAAGTTGGAGATTTTTAAAAAATTAATCAGCAATATCAATGGACTTTAAGAAACACGCATATATGACCCAACAATTCCACTCCAAGATATACAACCCAAGTGAAATAAAAACATATTTCAACACAAAAGCTTCCACATGAATGTTCACAGCAGCTTTATTCACAATAGCCAAAAAATGGAAACAAACCTAAATGTCCATTAATAAACAGATGAACAAAATATGGTATATCTATAAAGCAGAGTATTATTCAGCCACAAAAGGAAATGCAATACTTATGATACATGCTACAATTTGACAAAAATTGAAAACAATATACTAAGTGAAATAAAAGCCAGACACTAAAAACCAGATATGTGAAATGTCCAGAACAGGCAGATGCATAGAGACAGAACACAGTTTAATGGTTTTCAGGAGCTGTGGGGTTTGAAAGGAAATGGGAAGTGATTGCTATTAAGTACAATGAGATGTTAAAAATGCTTTTAAATAAGGTAGTAGTAATAACTGCACAACTCTGTGAATACAGTCAGCCCTTCATATTCATGGGTTTCACATCTGAAAATTCAACCAAGCGCAGATTGAAAATATTTGAGGGGCAAAAAGGTGATTTTTAAAAACCCAGTACAACAATAAAAACACTACAAATTTTAAAAATACAGTATAACAACTATTTCAATAGCATTTACATTGTATCAGTGATAACTAATCTAGAGATGATTTTAAGCAGTATACAGGAGGATGTGCATAGGTTAGATGCAAATACTATGCCATTTTATATAAGGAACTTGGGTATTCACTGGGGTGGGAGACTTGGGAGAGAGCCTGGAAATAATCCCCTGCAGATATCAAGGGATGACTGTATACTAAAAATACCAAATTCTATGTGCTAAGTGGGTAAATTTTATGGTATGTGCAGTATCTCAGTAAAGCTTTATAAAACAGACACAAAAACATACACATGTATATGTACAACTTTTTTTCAGTTCAATCTGATTTGCTAGGATTTTTTTTTTTTTTTTTTTTTAGAAAAAAAGTTAACCCGTGATTTAGGAACATTTAAAGTTTTCTGAAGAAAAATTCTGTTTATTTCAGGATTCATCTAATTAGTATTATTTAGTGCGTTATTCTGGTTTATCTGCCCACAGCTCAGTTCAAGTTTCAGACTCAATAATCATAAATGCTGCTGTATAATTCTGTACCCTAACCCAATCCCAGCTTAACAGAAAAGGGGAAGCAAGGCCATTTTCCTAACTTCTGAATATAAAATAAGAACAAAACTCTTATACACAGAAGCCTCAATCTGCTGTAATTTTTTTAGAGATTAACAATATTTTAAGAAATTGATGTAAAAGCCCAATAAGGAGCTCTTGAAATATATCACCAGCAAATAAAACTAGCTTAAGTCATAAAAATAAGTGACAGTCCTGAAGAGAAAACTAATCAATTTAACAACTAGATCAACGCTGTCTCTGTGATTTGATTTTTCCCCTTAGATATACAAACACAAAGATGCAAAAATTGATATCTTTGTACCAAGGTATAGTGATGAACAACAACATAAATTATAATTTAAAAATTCTGAAAAAGTTCCATTGGAAATGAATGCCATAAATACTTCATCACACTAAGTGATAAACCACATCTCTTTGTATTGACCTATCAAAGAAGGCACATATTTTACTAGGTTGATTCAATGAAAGATTGACAGAGATTTGGATCTTTCTTGTTCTTTTTGAGACAGGGTCTGGCTCTGCCGCCCAGTTTTGAGTGCAGTGGCATAATCTCAGCTCACTGCAACCTCTGCTTGCTGGACTCAAGCTATCCTCAAGTGGGGATCTTTCTAAAAGAAATAAAAAACTAGAGAGAGATCTCTCCAGTTTCTTCCTGGACAAGGTCTTACTTCCTAAACTTGAGACAACAGAGACATCTAGTGGCTACTAGAATAATTTGGGCAAAATATTTTAGATATTTTCCCCATTTAGATAACAGTTTGAATTATTACATGGGTTATGTTTCACAGATCTTTCTCCAAACAATGATTTTCAAGTAAGGTAAATTTCCAATGATGTATTAAGTGAAATCTCTACAACCGAGTGAAAAATTGACAACCCCAAAAAAACAGAAAAGACACAAGATCCAATACTATGATAGTACAGAATTAAATTATATAAATCTTATTTCCTGGCCAGGCATGGTGGCTCACGCCTGTAATCGCAGCACTTTGGGAGGCCGAGGCGGGTGGATCATGAGGTCAAGAGATCGAGACCATCCTGGTCAACATGGTGAAACCCTGTATCTACTAAAAATACAAAAATTAGCTGGGCGTGGTGGCGCACGCCTGTAGTCCCAGCTACTCAGGAGACTGAGGCAGGAGAATTGCTTGAACCCGGGAGATGAGCCAATATTGCGCCACTGCACTCCAGCCTGGCGCCTAGCAACAGAGTAAGACTCTGTCTCAAAAAAAAACAAAACAAAACTTATTTCCTGAAATAAAAGAACCTGGTGTCTATTCAGTTAGAAAAAAACTGATCTGGCCACATATCAGACAGAGTAAATACTTTTGCTGGGAGGGGTGAGGCATAAGGGACAGGAGTAAACTTATTAAGCAGATTGTCTGAAGGTAGCTGGATAAAATGAGATTAGGTTGGGCGCAGTGGCTCCTGCCTGTAGGTCAAGGCGGTTAGATCACTTGAGCTCAGGAGTTTAAGACCAGTCTGGGCAACATGGTGAAACCCCATCTCTATAAAAAATATAAAAATTAGCCAGGCATGGTGGGTCACACCTGTAGTCCCAGCTACTTAGTGAGAAGATCACTTGAGCCCAGGAGGCAGAGGTTGCAGTAAGCCAAGATCGTGCCTGCACTCCAGCATGGACAATAGAGTGAGACCCTGCCTCAATTAAAAAAAAAAAAAAAAAAGATTAAAACATATGGCATTTCCCTTTTATTAAGTTGAAGGGAAGGAAGGTATTTAGAACAGTGTCAGAGAAGCATATTAGGACAGAACTATTGAAAGTTGTCACATATTTATTTACCTGTGATGAAGCAGCTTTGAAGAAAGTTAGTATTAATTTCCAAGTGAGAAGGTATCCCAGAACATAACAGAAGTCTTCACTCAGTGGTTTAATAGTAACTATCTGTCCAACGGGAATACACCCCAAAACATTTTCTAATAAATCCTCTTGAGTGCTAAGAAGAGACATCAGTGCTGCTGGTGGTGACCTAAGAATCAATGATTAAACACCACAAGTTTTATTTATAACTCATTCCTTAACAAATTGACAGTATTTGTAGACTTCGAGCATTTTAGAAAAATTTCTCTATTTTCCAAAAACGTTCTACAAATTTCCCTCTATTGATCCAATTTTAACTTCTAATCTCATATAACAGTAAAATCAAAAAGACATACTATAGCACTTGAAGGAAAGACATTTTTAGAAAACATCTTTTTCTGTTTTATAAGTGAAAAAAACACACACACACACACACAGGGAAGCCAAATGATTAGTCCAAAGTCCCTCCGTTAGTCGGGGAAACTGTTAGGGATTCTAAATCCTACCAAGCCTTTTATCATCCTTTATAAAAGATAAAGTAAATATTAAGACTTCAAACTTTGTCACTTCATCCTAGTTTCTATTTTGTTGAATATTATCTACTTATTTAGCACTATTAAGAGATATCACAATCATATTATTAACCAGAATGATAAACAGAAAATAATTATGTGCCTATTTAAAAACTCATGATTGCATCTCTTTTTAGGAAAATTAATTTATCATTCAGATTAATTCACAACAATGTAAGTTAATTTTTTTCTTTACTGAACTACTCTACTCATTTATACTTTCAGGTGAACTTACGAGATTTTCAAAAAGTAAAATACTTAACTCCCTTCTCTATGAAACTCTAGCCTGGTTCTCTCCTTTTACTTCCATAATCGTTCTTCCCTTGTGGCTTCCTTCTCCCAGCCCATAAGCACAGGCCTTCTCCAAGCTTCTGCCCTTAGGTCTTTTCCTTCAACACCTCCATCTCACGTATCAAGCCTCTATATTCCATACTGATAGTCACTAGATCTTATAAAATACCAGCTCCGAAATCTCTCCACTTTTCACATTGCCCTCCATGCATTGTTATTTAACTTCTGGAATCACCTCCACCTCTGCTTGCTTCTTTTTACAATTCATGTTTCACACTGGTGTCAGAATCAGCTGGTGGTGTCCTATTTCCTAACAAATAATGCCCAAATCTTCCCAGAAAAGTCATTTTTAAGGTCATTCATTATCGGGCCTCTTTACCCTTCCAGCTTTATCTTCCATTATACCCTGCCTATTCTATACTCACTGGTTCATTTATTCTTTCATTCAACATACTACTCATGATATCTGCTATGGGCCAGGAAGCATTCTGTCCTATAGCATTCTGGCCAATTTCTCTCTCAGAAATAAGAGACAGAAATTCTTGCCCTCACAGAATTTACATTCCAGTAAAGAAAGATAGTGTCAATAAAAGTATACATTAAGCGGTAACTACTCAATATTCCCCAAGTACATCCTCACATTCATGATTCAGTGACTTTATACATAATGTTCTCTTAACTTATATTGTCTTTCCTGTCCTGCAGAAATGCTACCTAACCTTAAAGGTCTAGTTTAAATGCCTCTTCCTCAAAAGAAAGTCTTCCTTTCCTGATGTACATTAATTGTACCCTCATAACATGCTATCTTATATAGGCCTAACTGACATGAAAAAAAGAGTTATCTATCCTTTTTTTATTTTCTTAACACTTACCATATACTATATTTTCTATAAAATGGTACCATCTGTATAGGATTAATCCCCTAAGAAAAAGAAAGTGCTCACTAAACACTGTATTAATACTATCCACAAAGTGGATGCTCAATAGATATTTGAACTGATATACTCTTTCCACAGCCATTATATGGCCAAAGAAAGTTTTACTCAACAGTAGCAAATGGAACATGTGATTTAAGAATAATTAAGAGAGAGAAACAACCTTTTGGGTGAAATCTAGATTTCATTTATATCTTACAAATAACTAAAAAGATCTATCTGTAGAATGAATATAACTCTAATTTACAGCTTTTGTGCTGCTTCAGTCCTCTAAAGACATTATAAGTGAGAAGGATTATAAGAATTTAATAAAACAAATTATTTAAGGAAAAAAAAAAAAAACCCTGGCAAGTACTAGACCCAAAAAGAAAAACCTTACAGGGCTGGTTCTTCTTCTTCATCTCCATATGACTTTAGATTATCCTGATCATACTGTGGTAATTCAGGCATCAATCTAGAAATAAGAACATTATTTTTAAATATGTGATATTAAACTGTTTACTAAGTCATGTTCAAGAACAGAAAAGTCAATACTTATTTTATAATGAGTAAATGTTTAAGTGAGTTTTCTCTAAAATAACTACTATAGCCAGGACTATTTAAATACAGATTGTGTATAGAGAATGATAACCTAAAAGATCAAGCAACTTGGGTGTCCCTACAAGTGAAACAGTCAGATCTCCTTCTTTTAAAAATTTTACTTTTTAATTAAAAGTAAAACCTAAGCATATATTCTATTTTTTTAGACCACTGTAACATTGATTCAATTGGATGAATTCTTACTTGTATAGCATATGATAAACAGCAATTTGCACAGGCCTAGCTCTGAAGAGGAGTAATGGGGCCAATGTATTTAACAAAGTCTGGAGATACTCTGGTAAGTTTGTTTTTTGGTCCACAACTAATCTTGCAGGAAGTTTGTGACTCAGTAGCTGTTCCTTTGAGATATATGTTAATGTTTCACACATGGGTTTCAGCATTGCATTCTGAAAGGATGTTTCAGACATATCTTTGTTTTCTCCTAATGACAAAAAGGAAAGACATGCATATCCCAGAAAAAAGTTAGTATAACATAACTGATTCACAATCAAATGTCATTTTAGAAAATGAAATAAAAACTAGACATAAACAATAAAGCAGTCTTTACTACAAACATGAACTGAATATGTATTTCAGTTAATCTCAACTATTTTAATGACTTTGATCCTTTTCTAAAAAGAAAGCAAATGGTCAATAGTGAGGTTCTATTCACATAATCTATTCATGTTATCCAAATTATTATTATTTTAATTTGCAACAGTCATTGGATACCTTGCCATTTTTTCAACTCTTGTCTGTAAAGTAGAAGCATATACGATGCTTCTGAGAAGCCAAGCTTTCTTTTCTGGCTTTTTCTTTTACTACTTAGTATTATTTGATTTTTGGTTTTGAATTTTTCAGTAAGTCATTTCCAATGAATCAATCTCATTATTATTCCCCTTTTCACTTGCCTGTAACAGTCACCAAAATAGGTAAAAGCAAACTGTGGATGCCTTGGGAAAAAAATTCTTTCCATTCACTGATCAGATTTACAGGAAGGCTGCCAATGGTATCCAGAGTTGTGGAATCAAAAAAAGCACTGAGGTCACAAGCCAAATCACAGCTGACACAGGCAAACAGTTGCACAAGTGGAACAGAATACAATGCCTGATTCTCACTGGTTGTCTGAAAAGCAATCAAAATGAAATAGGTAAACAGACTTCTACCAGAACACTACAAATAAAGTCAATAAGGAAAAGCCCCTCTTTCATTTCTTTGAATTTTAAAATGAAAAGCAGTTGAAGTGTGCAGTCTCAGGAGAAATGTAAGTATTCTACATCAAAATAACTTTTTTCTTCAAAATTAAATACCATGAATTAGAATCATTAATAAACAATTTATTCTGAAATGCTCTTTTTAATTTCTAAACTATGGAAGAAAACACTAAGTCAGATACATTAAATACACATTTCTAATCTTCTCAGTAGCCCTACAAGTTGTGAGTTATTATTTTAAAATAAGAAAATCGGCCACATGCAGTGGCTTATGCCTGTAATCCCAGCACTTTGGGAGGCTGAGGTGGGTGGATCACATGAAGCCAGGAGCTTGAGACCAGGCTGGCCAACATGGTGAAACCCCATCTCTACTAAAAACATAAAAATTAGTTGGGCATGCTGGTGGGCATCTGTAATCCTACTACTTGGGAAACTGAGGCACAAGAATTGCTTGAACCCAGGAGGTGGAGGTTGCAGTGAGCCAAGATCACACCACTACACTTCAGCCTAAGTGACAGAGTGAGACTCTGTCTCAAATTAAAAAGAAAAGAAAAGAAAGAAAGAAAACTGAGGCTCAATAGTTCAAGTTTAAAACTCTAAGCCACATAGCTAATAGCAGGCAAAGCAGAGATTCAGACCAATTCAACCCTGACTGACTTGCTGCCTTGGAGTCCACAAGTAGTATACCTCTGGCTGCTCTGGGTCATAAAATTACACTAACTACCTCTGAATTTGCTAATATTTAATGCATTACTCTTGCAATACTCACATAGTACATTTTAGAAATAATTTAATTATAACCAAAAAAGACCAAAACAATTGCCATTAAAAGATAAAACCTGAAAGGGCTGTGCTGCAAATATTATAATAAGCTAAAGGAGAAGGTATTTTAATAACAGGAGATTTGGTCACTGAATGATGCTAGTAGTCATTAAACATCTATCATTTTACTAGTCTGTAAAATAGTAGCTGGTGAGGAGAACATCTATAAAGTGTTTTAAATTATGCGAAGGAGCTAATTACAATCATCACTTAAAAAATGAGATCAGTAAATAGTTCTGATGCAAAAGTATGTACAAAGACCCACAAGAGGTGATGACACATCAGGTTAATTTACCTCCAACCAAGCCAACATAGAGCACATGATGAAGTCCCACTCACTCTCTGCCAAAGGGGATGAGCAATATTTCAGAAATAGGGAAAGAAACCGGATTATTTCTATATTTACACCCAGTACCTCTGGACTTGCTTCTGATAGATTACTGTGTTAAAGATAAAAACAAATGACAACAAAATAATAATTATATTGGCATTCAATTAGAAAATATTCTACTTTAAATCTTATATACTTATAAATAACTGACTCAAATGTCTACCATAATTGCTCTACCAAATTGTGACACAGATATATAATCTTTGTCTGACTTGTATACTGAAGGAAAAACATAAAGTATTACCTACCAACTGAAAAGAAAAATATCTTCATGCTCTTTCTTCCAGGATATTATGATTTTTAATATTCCATGTAATAGCTCTCCATCATCTATACTTCTGGTCTGTAGACAAGAATTGAAAATGGCAAGATGTCCAAAACCTCCTAAAATAAAATTCAAAATGAAAATTAAAAATTTTTTAAAACGATATCACTACTAATAAAGTCCATTTTGAGAAGTAAAAAACTTTCTTGAGAAGTACTCAGGTTAAGAACTCTAAAAACGGCCCTTATGTAAGAGTCCAAAAATGAGCTTATAAGCTCCAAAGGCCAGAGACCCTGTCTCCATACCTGGCACCTAGCACACAATAGAGAATTTGGGGGAGGGGAAATTAAGTGAATGATACTGTAATTTAAACTGACTTATGCTGTTTTTTGTTTTGGTTTCTTAAGTGCAGGACATATTCAGTAAACTCATTGTTCAAATAAAAAAAAAACTACAGCTATAGAGTAGCTGGAAATAGAAAACGGAAAATAGAACTTACTGTTTCATAATTTACACATTCATTCCTCAATAAGCAGCTAGTATATGTGGTAAACTCTGATGAGGACCCACTCTTTATAATCTCTACCATTCCTCAAACTCCATACACTGGTGTATCTTAACACGCTCTGCCTGCAACCTTCTATCTTAAACACCAGCCAAAATGAACAAACGGTACCCTTGTATGTTTTTGTGTACCTGCAATGCCCTTCCCCAACTGTGTCCATATAGAAAACTACTTATCCTTCAACATCCAGTAAAAATATTTCTCTTTGTGAAAACGCCACTGACACCCTCAAGGCAGAGTGGAAACTCCTTCCTTTCTGCCACTTCTATACATAGAACATCTTCTTACTACATCAGTTATCACATGATACAACTTTATTTATATTTGTCTTCTCTACAACAGTAACTATCATGTAGCTGGTCCTCATAAATGTTATTAATTAACAAATGACAGTGCAGTGTTTTAAATACAACAGAAGCTATTTCTGCCTTTATATGTTCAATCTTTGGTTGACTAGGGAGAAATGAGGCACAGCTGTAAAAAGCTATCGACAGATAAAAAATGGTTAGGCAGTATTTCTGGGTGTAAGTCTTCCCCTAAGGCCAGAGCATTTTTGTACTGCAAAAGGTAACAGCCACTGTCTAATGACACTCATCCATATAATCTCAGAACAAATCAGTCATAATCCAATTTACTTCTGTTAGATATAGTCTTATATATTAGAAACAGTTCTTACTCTCAAGCAATAATAAAGTTAATGAAATATTTATTATCAAGCAACTAACCATTAGTACTGCAAAGATCTTTCTTAGTCCAGGCAAAAAGAGCAGGTATACATTGAGCACTAAATTCTTTCTTTTCTTCTTTTGACAAAAATGGACAAAGACTTTGAATGGTATGCAAATTGCCTTCAGTTAGTGGGAAAAAACTGTTTAAAGAAAAAAAAAAACAATTAGATTTCTTCCAAATATACGGTTGTTTCATGATATTCCTTTTATTTAGACTATTCAAAAAGATGAATAATTTTATCATATAAAATAATTACATGGAAAAAAGAAACCTATGATAGATTTAACAAGTGCTGACTGTATGAAATTTTTTTTGCCCTTTTCTCTTTTCTGCATATTTCTAATTTTTTTTTGAGACGGAGTTTCGCTCTTGATACCCAGGCTGGAGTGCAATGGCGCGATCTCGGCTCACCGCAACCTCCGCCTCCTGGGTTCAGGCAATTCTCCTGCCTCAGCCTCCTGAGTAGCTGAGATTACAGGCACGCGCCACCACGCCCAGCTAATTTTTTGTATTAGTAGAGACGGGGTTTCACCATGTTGACCAGGATGGTCTCGATCTCTTGACCTCGTGATCCACCCGCCTCGGCCTCCCAAAGTGCTGGGATTACAGGCTTGAGCCACCGCACCCGGCCATTTCTAATTTTTAAAATGAACATATATAACTTTTCCCCATATATGTTTTTTAAAATTACACTAGCCACATGACATTATGTTCTCTTTTTAAAAAAAGAGTCAATTGATTCAACTTAAATAGTTGTGTCCTTTTTGTTGTTGTTGTTGTTCAGACAGAGTTTCGCTCTGTTGCCCAGGCTGGAGTGCAGTGGCATGATCTCAGCTCACTGCAACCTCCACCTCCTAGATACAAGTGATTCTCCTGCCTCAGCCTCCCAAGTAGCTCAGATTACAGGCATGTACCACCACATCCAGCTAATTTTTTTTGTATTTAGTAGAGACGGGGTTTCACTATGTTAGTCAGACTGGTCACAAACTCCTGACCTCAGGTGATCCACCCGCCTCAGCTTCCCAAAGTGCTGGGATTACAGGTATGAGTCACCTCGCCCAGCTTGTCTTGTCCTTTCTTTGAACTGATATTCGCATTTGTGCATATATATAGTCAGGTTTTAGTCACATAAAAGGGATGATACTAAACATATTGTTCTATCATTTACCACTTATACGCATTTTCTGTCAGAACATATATTCTGTTTTAAAGCTACATAACAAAAATGAACAAAGTCTACCTAACACTCCATACTATGGATGTATCATTATTTAACTATTTCCCTGTCACTTTAGGTTCCCCCCACCAAGTTTTGCTCTCATACATAATGCTGCAATAAATATCCTAAAGAAGATATTATTCTGCATATGTATAAATACTTTAGACTAAATTCCTAGAAGTGAACTTGTAAGCTCAAAGGTTGTGAATGTATTATATGTTGGTAATTTCAAATTGCTTTCTGAAAACGTGTAATCAATTTACACTTTCAACAAAAATGTACAGATGTGACTCTTTAGCTGCACATAGTGAATCTTTTTGATTCCTAGCCATACAGTGGATAAAACTACTGCTTTTAATTTGTACTTCTGTCATTATTAGTAAGGCAAATCCTTTCATATTTCACATTTCAGTATTGAACTACCTTTGACCATTTTATGTATGAATTGACCCCTCAAGTCTTTGTTAAATTTTTCAATTTGGAGAGTTTTACTGATTTATAGAAACTATCTACATTTTACAGATCTTTTTTGTTGACTTGCAAATGTCTTCTCCCATTTGTCATTTGTCCCTGTAATCTTTATATTTCATATTTTTGTCACAAAGAAGTCTTCATCTTTCAAAAATACTATATAAAAATTTCTGTCATAAAATACACATAAAATTTATGTATTAACCATTTTTAAGTGTAGAGTTCTGCAGTGTTAAGTACCTTCACACTGTTGTGCAACTAATCTCCAGAGCTCTTCATTCTGCAAAACTGAAACTCTACCTACTAAACATGAACGCTCCATTCCTCTCTCACCCTCAGACCCAGATAACCACCTTCTTTCTACTTTCTATCCCTATGAATCTGACTATTCTATTAAAGGAATCATAGAGTATCTGTCTTTTTGTAACTGGCCTATTTTACTCAGCATAATGTCCTCAAGGTTCATACAGACTGTAGCATGTCAGAATTTCTTTCCTTTTTAAGGCTGAATAATATTTCATTATATGGATATACCACACTTTTATTTATCCATGCATCCACTGATGGGTGCTAAGGTTGCAAGTAGTTTTCATTTTTACAAAATCAAATATATGTATATATCTACATATAATGTAAAGGAGAAGGTCTCAGTACTTTTTTTCCAAACACATGTCCAATTTTCTATCATTATTACTCACCACATTGATTTGAAATGCCACATCTTAAAAACCAAATTCACATATACCTGTGGATAGGTTTCTGGACTCTATCCACTCATTTGTCTACTCTTCAATTTCATACTGCTTAATTACTATAATTCAATAATATAGTTTATATTTGGTATGCAGCCTCTTTCACTTTTTTCAAAATTTATTATTTTTGAGCACTTTTGCCTTCAAATGTATACTATGTTCAGAACAGTTTACTAAGTTTTTCAAAAACTGCTGAAATTTTGATTGAAATTGGACTGAAATTATAGATTGACACAACCATTTTACAATTTATCTTCCCACCTTTTGTGATCTTTATTCAAGTTTTATAAATGTAATTTTTTTGTTAAATTTATTTCTAAGTATTTAGTTTTTGTTGTCATTATGAATAGAATCTCCTTTTTTTCCCATACTATTTTTTAAATTACTATGGGTGAATAAGAAAGCTATTGATTTTTGTGGTCAAGTATACATCCATCTCTTAGTAATTAGTTCCAATAATTCTTTAGCTAATTACATATTCCTTTTATAATCAGAAAAAAAATTTAATTATGCAAACTAAAAAAGCTAATGTCAAAAAGTTACATACTGTATGATTCCATTTATATAATATTGTTTTTTGTGTTTCTTGTTGTTGTTTTTTGAAACTGGGTCTCACTCTGTCACCCAGGCTGGAGTGCAGTGGTGTAATCTCTGCTTACTGCCACCTCTGCCTCCTAGGCTCAAGCGATTCCCCCACCTCAGCCTCCTGAGTAGCTGGAACTACAGGTACACACCACCACACCGGGCTAATTTTTGTATTTTTTGTAGAGATATTATATATTCTTAATGACGTAATTAAATACTCTTAAATGACATAATTACAAAGATAGAGAACAGATTAGTGGTTGCCAGGGATTAGGACAATGGAAAGGGAGGTGGCTGAAGCTACAGATGAGTAACCCAAGGGATCCTGAAAATGAAACTGTTCTGTACTTGACTGTGGTGGTGGTCACAGATGTGAGCTACACAGAACACACACACTCTTTCTATCTTCTCTCACACACACAAACATGTGCATGTAAACTAAGTCAATGGACTCTATCAATGC
Source organism: Aotus nancymaae (assembly GCF_030222135.1). Taxonomy (NCBI): domain Eukaryota; kingdom Metazoa; phylum Chordata; class Mammalia; order Primates; family Aotidae; genus Aotus; species Aotus nancymaae. Next base: position 32,348,486 of record NW_026988435.1, read on the forward strand.
CTTTTCCTTGGTTGTAATAATATGCTAAAGTTATGCAAAACAGTACCACTGGGTAGATGTATGACTTTTATTCTTTATATTACTTCTCTTACACATTCAGGTGAATCTACAATTACCTCGAAATAAAAAGCTTTTTAAAACTTTCAAGTAAGATAAAAAACGGGGAAATTTAATTTAGAATTCTACTATGCCTGAACACATATCTATCATTTCAGAATTCTTGGTAAATCAGTGAATTCAAAATGCCTCTTAGTAAATCTCAGCTAAGTAAGAATTTGAATACTGAACTTCACCAGCATGCCCAAACCCATAATCTACTTCTTTGTCTTAAGAACAGAACACGTTACATTTCTAGAACATTCTTCAGTAGGATGATGTTATTTAAGAGAATTTCCCTATCACTTCCATATAGCAAATAAAGTGATGGAAAAAGAGGAAACAGCGAAAGAAAATATTTCTATCAGATTTCTGGGGAAAAGAAAACAAGTTTATGAAATGTTATTAGGGTAAAAAAAAAAGTACACTATAAAATTCTAAAACAAAAGGTTATAGAGTTGAAACTACTTACTTAAAAAAAAAGGTGTGGGCCAGGCATGGTGGCTGACACCTGTAATTCCAGGCCTTTGGGAGGCTGAGGCAGCAGGACTGCTTGAGCCCAAGAGTTCAAGACCAGCCTGAGCATCATGGCGATACCCCATTCCTACAAAATTTAAAAATTAGCCAGGTGTGGCAGTGCACACCTGTGGTCCCAGTTACTCAGGATGGTGAGGTAGGAGGATCACTTGATCACAGGAGGTCAAAGCCACAGTGAGCCATGTTTGTACCACTGCACTCCAGGCTGGGCAACGGAGTGAGACCCTGTCTCAAAAAAATAAAAAAGTATGTCCCTCACCTAAAACAATTTAATTTGCCTTGAAGTCTTTAACTTCCTCATTTTCTAAACCTGTTTTCATGATTTGTTAGAGATTCATTAATTAGGGATTGCCAAAGTGACCAATTACAGTAAATTACAAAGTAGGAACACTTTAAATAAGAATACCCTTCTTTTCTCTTATAATGTGGTTTTACTTCATCAGATGAAATGCTTCGGGAAAGGATCAACTTAGCAATAATAAGAGACCACAATGTGCCATGTTCTCTGGACCTAAAAAAGGAAAAAAAAATTATATTCCATTTTGAAACTGTACTTAATAAAATTTTTAAACACTGGCTAGCCGAATTCCTTTTACAGAATTAAATAAAGCACCCTATGATGGCATCAATTCACCTAAGACTTTGCACCCAAGCAGCTGCCAATAATTATCCAAAGAATTGGGAGTTTAGGCTTTCAACACTCCTTCACAGCTGGTACTAAGCTCTCATCCCTAGGCAACTCCAAAGCCTCTTCAGTCCCAATAGAGGAGATGATCTTAGAGATTAGGCTTGAAGACCAGAGGCTGCAGCTGGGAAAAAGACATCTCCCAGAGGACACTAAGCTGGCTTAAGTTGAACAATCAAAGAGGTTTTTTGGTTCTGAGGAAAGTTGTGAGTGTCAACTAACCAGAATGGGATTGGAAAGGAAGCCTGGGTCCTCTGATACAGCAATGCTCAAAGTACTATCAGCAAGTGATAAACTCTAAAGAGAAGGCAGTTCAACACAGCAATTTCAAAAAGCTAAACATCTTACTCCTATAACCTCTACAGGGACTCTGTTTTCATACCTACCTTCCTCATCTAGGGGAGAGAGCTTTGTGGTGATAACATTAAGACACACCTATAACATGTAAGATAAAGGATGAATCTGAGAGTACTGGGAGGTTGGGTAACAGAAAAAACAACTTCTACAAGCTTCTACTTCTTTTTTGTCATCTGACCCCTGAATGTATTTATGGATTTAATAACACAGGCAGAGTACAAATATCTTCCCCTGAGAAGGTTAAATCAAGTATTTAGAATTCATAAACTGTTTATCATTAAGAATAGGAATTATTAGATCAATCCTCTGACTGAAACATTAGCATGAAGTAGGGTTACATCTTATAGAAGGCAAAGCCATAAAGAAATAGCATAGTCATGGCCAGGCGCGGTGGCTCAGGCCTGTAATCCCAGCACTTTGGGAGGCCGAGGTGGATGGATCACGAGGTCAAGAGATCAAGACCATCCTGGCCAACATGGTGAAACCCCGTCTCTACTAAAAATACAAAAATTAGCTGGGTGTGGTGGTGCGCGCCTGTAGTCGCAGCTACTCGGGAGGCTGAGACAGGAGAATTGCTTGAACCCAGGAGGTGGAGGCTGCAGTAAGCTGAACTTGCGCCACTGTACTCCAGCCTGGCGCCTGAACAAGACTCTGTCTCAAAAAAAAAAAAAAAGGGAATAGCATAGTCATTTAAAAAACAGAAATTGGAAGAGATTCTTACCTGTTAAATAACAGCTGCAAAAGGCCAGAAGTATTACCAAGTACACGTAAATTATCATACGTAATATTCATTTTTTGAAGCATTTCACAAAATCCAGCTAGAAAAACAGGTGGGTTATCTAATTCTTCACACCACTGCAGTGAATAAAGCAGTTCTGCAACTAAAAGAGATTAAATTATCAAAAGTACTTTGTGAACAAAGCCTTCAATTATTTTCACTTCTCTGCCTCGTTTTCTAACACTGTTGTACCCACTCATCTCAAAACACCTATGAACTGATTTTCAAATCTGCTTTGAGATGTTCAGAGATAATGAAACTGAGAACATTTGTCTGATACAAAATACCACCCTTTTCCCAAATTTTACTTAGTCCGTTTTCTAATTAGTTAAGAATGTGACAAGAACCTAAGTTACTAGAGATACTGAAAGAATCTTCCTACCATTGTGGCACAATTGATAAAAAGTTGTATACAAAAAAACAACTAAGGGACCCAAGACCTGAGGTGTGAAGTTCATGCAAAATAGGAGAAATGGGAGGCAGCATGATACAGTAAAAGGGCATGGGCCTCAGTTACAGATTGGGGTAGATTCAAATCTGCATCTCTCTCAAACTATACAAATAGTTATCAATTAGGATACTACAAACTACCTCACAGGACTGCTGTGAGAATTAAATGACCAAGTATCTATTATGAAGTCTGGCATATCTTAGGTTTCTAATACACAGTCACAACTCCCTTTTATAAAGCTACGTATAGATTTTGGAGTCAGAAGTGTTGCGGCCTGGTTCAAAACATAATCTTACACTTACCAGTTGAGCAATTCTAATCAAGTCATGGCAACAAAAACAATAATAATATCTGCCTGATGAGGTTGATAAGATTAAAGAAATAATATTGCTAGTTTGTAATTAGTAAAAGAAAAAATTATTACTCCTCTTACTAGTTTTGTGTTTGCACAGATTCACTGTGATCAATGTAAACAACAAGCTTATTTCTTTGCCCTTAACTCAGTGTGAAGCTGGCTGATCAAAAGAGGTGTTTCAACTTTCTTCCACAGAGCATAAATTCCCCCCATTCTAGTAACTGTGTTATGGCTTACAAACAAGACTGATATTGGGTTTCTGCAAATCTTCTACCTTTAATACCATCTTGTAAAAGTAACACCACTACCTGTAATTCTAAACCATTTGTTCGAATAAGGAAATCTGCCGAGGCCCTAAGTCCTCTTAGGATTCAATATCTGAATGTCCACTTGCCAGAAAAAGAAATTAGAGCCTGATGAAATACAAAAGTATTAAAAACCATTGGAATCAAAAAAGCATGGTATTTATATAAAAAAAGACACACAGACCAATGGAACAGAACTAAAGAACCCAGAAATAAATCCATATTTGTAGTCAACTGACAAAGTCTTCAACAAAAATGCCAAGAACATATATTGGGGAAAGGACATCCTCTTCAACAAATGGCACCAGGAAAGCTGAATATTCATATATGGAAAAGTGAAAATAGACCTCTATCTCTCACCATCTAAAAAGATCAACCCAAAATGGATTAAAGACTTAAACATAAGAACTAAAACCATATAAAACAACTAGAAAGCATCGAGGAACACTACAGGACATTGGTCTAGGCAAACATTTTTATGGCTATAGGCAAACATTTTTATGGCTAAGACTTAAAAGCAAAGGCAACAAAAATAGGCAAATAGGACTATATTAAACTAAAAGCCTTCTGCACAGCAAAAGAAACAATCAACAAAGTGAAGAGCCAATCTGCAGAATGGGAGAAAATATTTGCAAACTACTGATCCAACAAGGGACTAACATACAGAATATATAAGGAACTCAACTCAAAGGCAAGAAAGGAAAAAAAAAAATCCCATGTTCACTATTAGTAATCATCAGGGAAATGCAAATCAAAACAACAATAAGATATCATCTCTCCCCAGTTAGAATGGCTATTGTCAAAAAGGTAAGAAATAAGCTGGGCATGGTGGCACTGCCTGTAATCATAGCACTTCGGGAGGCTGAGGCAGGAGGATTGCTTGAGCCCAGGAATTAAAGACTAGTCTGGGCAACACAGTGACATCCCATCTCTTAAAAAATGACAGAAAATAACAAATACTGGCAAGAATGCAGAGAAACAGGAACTCATACACTGTTGGTAGGAATGCAAATTACTCCAGCCATTTTGGAAAAGGATGCGGAAGTGTCTCAAAAGACTAAAAATAGAACTATCATACAATCCAGCAGGTATCCAGAAAACCAGAATATCAGAGTTATATCTGCACCCCCATATTCACTGCAGCACTATTCACAATAGCCAAGAGGTATGAAATCAACCTAAGTGTCCATCCACAAATGAATGGATATGTAAAATGTGGTACATATATACAATGGAATATTATTCAGCCACTAAAAAAAGAATGAAATCCAGTCACTTGCAGCAACATGGATGAAACTGGACATCATGCTAAGTGAAAAAAAAAAAACATACACGGAAAGACAAACATCACATGTTCTTATTTGTATATGGGAGCTAAAAAAGTGGATCTCATGAAGATAAAGAAGACTTGTGGTTACCCTGAGAAGGGTCAGGGAGAGTGGAGGATGAAGAGAGGTGGGTGAATGGATATCAAAATACAGTCAGAGAGAAAATACAAGACCTAGTATTCAATAATACAGTAGGATGACCATAGTTAACAATAATTTATTATATATTTCAAAATAACTAGAAAAGAAGATTTGAACTGTTCTCAACACAAAGAAATGATAAATGTTTAAGGTGATGGCTATCCTACTTAACCTGATTTGATCACTATACACTGTATGTATGTTTCAAAATATCACATATACCCCATAAATATTTACAATTATCAGGTATCAATTTTTTTTTTTTAATCAACAGAAAATTCTGAATCCTTGATAAAACACCAAAGCCTCACCCATTTTCTTTAGGATATATGCCACAGGATCTGCTTATATTGATGTCATGACAGCCTGAGTAGCTAATACCAACTTATGATCCACAGTTAACAAGATTATAGCAAGATGCCAATATGCTTCCATCTAATTTGCAATTTAACATTCACCACTTCAAGGTTCTCAACATTAAAATAGGAAAAAGAAAGCTGAAGATTCTTGAATTAAAGATCTAAATTGCAGTGTAATCAAAATTATTTCAAAATTGTATTTATTCATGCATCACGTTACATGTAAATGCTCATGTATACTTACTTATTTTCTCAAGCTCATTATTTTCTAAGACTATTTTCTTTCTCAGTGCAATTAAGACCATTTTGCTCAATAATGCTGAAGTACACAAATGGCTGGGAAGTGTCTTTATGTCCTGCTCCTTAAAATCTGTTTTGAAACATTCATAATTCAAACTCAATCTTCCCTCTAAAAGAGGTCTATGTAACCACTGTGAAAAAAAACACGTTTTATACGAAATTATTTATTACCTAAGCAATTCAGACTGAACAAAAAATGAAGCTGTGAGAATATTTAATCTATTAGCAAAACCATAGGAACTTAGAAGTTTGGTTCCTATTACAGGAAATTAACATGTGTATTTCTTTAAGACTCTTTAAGTACAGAACCAGATCTTAAGTCTTTGTACCATGGCCACTGCCACAAATTGTGTCCTGCAAAAAGCAAACATCCGGTATATGAGCATACAAAAATATAAAAGCAAAGCAAAATATTCATTTTATTTATTTTTTCTCCCCCAAAATAAAATAAAAATATTCAAGCTTGCACGAAATCCAAACTTCAAAATGAAATATGCACTCTCCAATTTCAAAAATACCTGCATAGGAAGAGACTGCCTCATGTTTTCCCATTCACTGTTGTTCGGCATTACACTTCCAATATACACACCCATAAGATAAGAATCTTCACTCTCTAGAAGCGTATTTAGCAAATCATCAACAGCAGACAAGAGGACTTGGAGACTAAAAATAATGCAAAGAATTTAACTGTTGCAGTTATGCCATGACTAGTTTGAATACCCAAGTACATGTTAAGTACCCTATAATAGCTTACCTGAACAAAAAGAAATGATGAAAATAAAAAGAGGTAAGTGATGCTCCCCGACCAACAACACATCAACATAACACAGTCAAACTGGGGAGGTAATACAATATTTATCATTAGAAATCTAGTGTTGCTTCCTATCTATCTCAGAATGAAGGAGACCTGACCCATTTCAGACCAGGTATTTTGGAAATATAGCTACCTTATGAAATTCAACATCATTTTACCTAACCCCAATATCCTCTAAATGCATCCTCTCCTTTATTCTATGGATTTAACTATGAGATGTAAAATATACTTGTAATTCAATACCTCAAAACAGTGCCTACCTGTCCCCCAAAAATAAACCAGAACTATCAGTACATGTGGTCACCATGACAGGCTACAACACACACCAGCCTATGACAAAGGATAATATCACTATCACTTTACTGTCTATAAGTTATGAGTCCAGCAGGTATGGTATAGCAAATTATCCTTCAATTAATTGGCAGTTTAAATGGATGGTCACTGAAACAAAATGGTTTTGGAAAAATTTGTTTGGATCTTTTCTTAGAGTCCTATAGATTTGTTACCTAGCAAGTCATTTTTCATTTTTTCCTTTTTTAAAGAGATGGCATCTCACTATGTTGCTCAGCCTGGTCTTAAACTCCTGGAGGCCTCAACTGATCCTCCCACCTCAGCCTACTGAGTAGCTGGGATTATAGGCATGAGCCCTACAAGTCATTTTTCATAGGCACTCACATTGATGATGGAATCTTATTTAAGGACACTGATCAAGTATAAAAGAGACAATGAAACCAAGCTCAAATGAGGTCACCTGTTGATATCCAAAGATGAAGCCTGAATTTGCTTCTTCAGCCACAGAGCAGACAAATGTAGGAAGGTACTCTCTTTATATGTACTGTCAGTTTGATGAACCAATAAATTTACACCAGAGAGCCAAGTATTTTTCAGTTTACAGATAAGAAAATCTGAAATCAAGATGTCAACAGGAATTTATCATCTCACTGAATTAACTCTAACCAGCATGAAATGTTTGAAACAATTCTGCAGAGCTGAGATTTTTTAAAACACCATTTAAAAAAGAAAAATTTTAAATTCAATTGCCATTCAAAATTCAATTGCCAAACAAAGCAACTGTGTCATAAACGTGCAATAATACAAGCTAGCTTGTATCATAAAAATGTAAAATGATAAAGATTTAAAAATTACATTTTTTCTGCTTGAACTTATTTACAAGACTTTTCCTTTTGGAGATATTGAAAAAAATGTTACACCTTTTTCAAATACAGAAGTTAGTATTAAAGAAAGGGTTGGTAGCCAATGATTGGCAGAAAAAAAGTGGGACAGAGGAGGAGGAAAGAAAAAAGAACATAGAGTTAGAGAATAGCTCTCTACAGGTAGTATTTTTTTTATATTCCTTTCACAAATAAGTCTGAATTAGCATATAAGACAAGAATATAGTCCTTAAAAAGATAATCTCATAAAGCAGGAATATAGTCCTTAAAATGATCATCTCAATTCTATTTTGATATACACTAAAGATTGAATGCTTTTACTATAACAAAGGGATATTATCCCCCTGTTACAAATGAGGAAACTGAAGCACCAAGAAATTAAGCAGCACGCCAGAACTGCTGAGTGGACTAAGATTCTAACTAACTATGGCTCATTCCAAATTTCTTTGAATATCAAGTGAGAACTTTAGAAATAACATCTTTAACTTGGTTTCTAAAGCTGAAAGTGTATATGACTGTAGTTCTTTACTCAAAATGCTTTAAACTTTCAAACACATTATGATTCAATTAATAAAGCCTGGGCACTTACACTCACTACGAAGGTCAGAGCCGGAGATTCCCAACAAAACATTTGAGCAGTAGGCTATTACCTGGCATATGTGTTTTTTCTTTGCTCTGAGCACATAACTGAAAGAGAGTTAATAATAAATCTTCAGATGATGGCATTAGCAAGCATCCTTTTGCTGAGCTGAAATAGTTATAGGCCACATCACAGATAAAAGACACTGATGAGTCACTATTTTCAGCTTCTGATAATTTCTTTGTTTTGAATAAAGTTTCGTGAAGTTTAACAATAATTCTTTCAACATATACGTCTCCAATCAAGTAATCTAGAGAAAAAAGGTTCAAACAGACAACAAAAAAAAAATATTAACGTGCACTTTTAAATATCTTACTTTGGGTTAATAATCTTATGGGTGTTTCCACGGATTTTAAAATGCTGTTTATGTATTAGACAAAATTTTAACAAATCAACACAGTCTCTCACATATAAAGGCCCTCAGGTAAAAAGGCAGTTTTAAATTAAGTAGAAAACAGAAATGGCCTACACAATTAGGGTGAGCAACTTTGCTACACTCAAACCCTTTAAGTCATGAGTCAACTTTATATGAGTTAAAAAAAGAAACAACCTTTAGGATATAAAACTAAAAATATTAAATAACTTCCAAGTCATGGTATGAAGATTAATAAACATTTGGGGTACTTACAATATTAAGATATGTAAATGGACTAGGTGCAGCAGCTTATGCCTATAATCACAGCACTTTGGGAGGCTAAGGTGGGCAGATCACCTGAGCCTGGCCAACACAGTGAAACCCTGACTCTACTAAAAATACAAAGATTAGCCAGGCATGGTGGCATGCAACTGTAGTCCCAACTACTTGAAAAGCTGAGGCACAAGAATTACTTGAACCCAGATGCAACGAGCCAAGATCACACCACTGTACTCCAGCCTGGATGACGAGCGAGACTTGGTCTCAAAAAAAAAAAAGATATTTGAATGAATAAGTCTTGTTATTTTCAATCAATAACATGTAAGCTGAGTCCCATGTAATTCCCCATGAAGTGAAATGAATTATTCCCTAATTGAAAATAAAGCCATATTTTTCCTACCATTTTTAACATGTTGGGATAATACCAAACTTAGAAGAGTCCATCTTTCTGAGAAGTGAGATTCTGAAGATACTTGAGATTCTAAGTCCTTATTACAAAGACGATCTGCTAAGTCGACCAATTTCTCACCAAGGATATCGCCTTTTAGCCAAGGAGTTACTAAAGCATGTTTATCTGAACTAGAACAAGCCTAAAACCATAAAATTAAAGCAAAGGTTAATAGCAAGATCAAATACTCTATCTATCCAAAATATTACTTGTACCATATTACTATCCCTTCATTATCATGGCTCCAATTCTATCCCCCACTCCTCCTCCTCCTCCTGAAGTTCTAGGAAGACTGGTATCCTCCCTGTTTCCCACTAAGCCTGGATGATGTTCACTTCCATGCTTTGCTCATGCCACCTTCCCAGTCATAAATATTCCCGTTGTTTGTTTCACTTAAAATCCCATCCATTCTTTGAAAACCAATACAAATCCCACGTATTTTATGGAGTCTCCCCATCCACTCCAGCCCACAGTGATCACTGCTTTTCTCTGAATTTCTAAAGCACTTACTGGATTGTATAATTATTTAAATGTTTCATCTGTGTGTATCTTGTCTTTCCAATGAGATTGTAAGTTCCTTGAGAGTAGAGAGTGTCTTAAACTTCTTTGATACCTGCTATCAACACTGTAGATATGTTCAATGAATAATGGATAAACTTTGAAAATAGATTTATAAATGCTCTATAAATAGTAAACTTTTGTTCATTAATTTTGCTAAAATTAAAGAACAATTAATGTATAATGATGGTAAATTAATTCAATTATGAACAATGGGATTTATTTCCCCAAACTCTCTGATATAGAGTTACTAAGGCCAGATATCTGATAGCAACTTGTTTATTTTCATGAGGTGGAGAAGCAAGAAAAAAAAAAAAAAAACGGTAAATCCACCCCCAAAGCATGCTGATCCATGTTCCCAGAGCTTCTTTTGCTTTAAGGGCTGAGAAGAAAGGAATTTGCAACTTGGTTCATTTCAAAGCAATCTGGAAGAAAAAAATAAATCCAAGTGCACATTGGGTAGTGCTTGGAAAACTTTATCCTTTTATTTAAAAATTGTAGGTAACCAGAGTTTATATTTTAGTCCAAGCTTTAGCACGAAACTAGCCTATGACCTTGGACAAATCTTTTAATCAACATGGGCCTATCTCCTAAATTGAAAATTGGGAAGATTAACTTAGAAAATTTCTAAGGTCCTTTTCTGGTTCCAAAACTCAGACCTGTTTTTTAATTGATTGTTTTTTTTAAAAGACTGTTTTAAGACCAGCCTGACCAAGCAACATGATGAAACCCCATCTCTACTAAAAATACAAAAGTTAGCCAGGCATGGTGGCAGGTGCCTGTAATCCCAGATATACAGGAGGCTGAGGTGGGAGAATCACTTGAACCCAGGAGGCAGAGTTTGCAGTGAGCCGAGATTGTGCAATTGCACTTCAGCCTAGACAACAGAGCGAGACTCCCTCTCAAAAAAAAAAGATGATTTTAAGACTCTGCTCAAAAAGTATTAAGGTTCCATAAAACAAGAAAAACTACTTTAGAGTTTAGATGGCAATGATGCCTGCTTTCCCAGTATAGTTTGCCAAGTAAAACCAATCTATTCTGCAGAATCCTGGTTAACAAACTTCTGAATAAAATACCTCTCCATTTAGCAAGGTTAGAAGTTCAACTTAATGTACAGGCATACCTCATTTTATTGGGCTTCCTTTTATTGTGCTTTGCAAATGTTGCAATTTTAAAAATTGAATATTTGTGGCAACCCTGCATTAAGCAAGTTTATTGGCACCATTTTACAACAATATATGCTAATTTTATGTCTCTGTGTCACATTTTGGTAATTCTCACAATATTTCAAACTTTTTCATTAATATATCTGTTATGGTGATCTGCAATCAGTGATCTTTGATGTTAGGACTGTAATGTCTAGGGGTGCCACAAACCGTTGCCATATAAGAGGGCAAACTTAACAAATATTGTGTGTGTGTGTTCTGACTGCCCCACTGACCAAATCATTCCCTGATATTTCTTCTCTGGCTTTGGGCTTCCTTATTCTTTTAGACACAACAATGCTGAAATTGGGCCAATTAATAACACTACAAGGGCCTCTAAATGTTCAAGTGGAAGAAGAGTCACACATCTCTCACTTTAAATCAAAAGCTAGAAATGATGAAGCTTAGCAATGAAGGCATGTTGAAAGCCAAGAGAGGTAGAAAGCTAAAGCCTCTTGAGCCAAACAGCCAAGTTGTGAATACAAAGGAAAAGTTCATGAAGGAAATTAAATGTGCTACTCCTGTGAGCCCAGGAGTAACAGAAAGTAGCACAGACTTACTGCTGATATGGACAAAGTTTTAGTGGTCTAGACAGAAGATCAAACCAGCCACAATGTTCCCTTAAGCCAAAACTTAATTCAGAGAAAGACCCTAATTCTCTTCAATTCTATGAAGGCTGAGAGTTGAAGAAGGTACACAAGAAAAGTCTGATGCTAGCAAAGGGTGGTGTATGAGTTTTAAGATACCATCTCCACAATGCAAACGTACAAGGTGAAGCAGCAAGTGCTGATGCAGAAGCTGCAGCATGTTATACAGAAGATCTAGCTAAGATCAGTAACGAAGGTGGCTACACTAAACAGATTTTCATGGGAGATAAAATAGTCATTATTAGAAGATGCCATCTAAGACTCTTATAGCTAGCAAGAAGTCAAAGTCTGGCTTCCAAGTTTCAAAGGACAAAATGACTCTCATTAGGGGCTAATCACTTTAAGTTGAAGTCAATGCTCATTTCTCATTTTAAAAAATCCTAGGGTTCTTAAGCTTAGCTAAATCTGTTTTGCCTGTGCTCTAAGTGGAACAACAAAGACTAAGTTACAGCACATGTTTATAGCATGGTTTATTGAATATCTTAAGCCCACTGTTGGAAAAATGAAGGAAAAAACATTCCTTTTGAAACAGTACTGCTCATTGACAATGCACCTGAGTAACCCAAGACCTCCGATGGAGATCTAGATGGAGATGTATAAGGAAATTAATGTTGTTTTCACGCCTGCTAACACAACATCCATTCTGCAGTCCATGAATCAAAGAGTAATTTCTACTTTAAAGTCTTATTATTTAAGAAATATATTTCATTAAGCTATAGCAGCCATAGATAGTGATTCCTCTGATGGATCTGGGCAAAGTCCATTGAAAACCTTCTGGGAAGGCCAGGCGTGGTGGCTCGCGTCTGTAATCCCAGCACTTTGGGAGGCCAAGGTGGGTGGTTTACGAGTTCAGGAGATCAAGACCACCCTGGCCAACATGGTGAAACCCCATCTCTACAAAAAAAAAAACCTCCTGGAAAAAAACTTACCACCATTAAGACATTCAAGAACCATGGGAAAAGGCTAAAATAGTAACATTAATAGGAGTTGGGAAGAAGTTGATTCCAACCCTCACAGATGACGTCGAGAGGTTCAAGACTTTAGTGTAGGAAGTAACTGCAGATATGGAGGAAAGAGGCAAAGAACTAGAATGACGCATGAAGCCTGAAAATGTGACTGAAATGCTGCAACCCCATAATAAAATGTGGATGGATGAGGAGTTACTTGTTAAGAAAGTGGTTTCTTGAGATGGAATATACTCCTGGTGAAATCTGTGAATATTGCTGACATGATCACAAAGGATTTAGAGAATATTACATAAACTTAGATGAAGCAGCAGTGGCAGGGTTTGAAAGGATTGACTCCAATTCTGAAAGAGGTTCTTCTGTGGGTAAAATGCTATCAAACAGCATTGCACGCTACAGAGAAATCTATCATGAAAGGAAGAGTCAATCAATGCAGCAAACTGCACTGTTGTCTTATTTTAAGAACTACCACAGCCACTCCAGCCTTCAGTAATCACCACCCTGATCAGTCAGCAGCCATGATCGAGGCAAGATTCTCCATCAGCAAAATGATTACAACTCGCTGAAGGCTCAGATGATCCTTAGCACTGTTTAGCAATAAAATAATTTTAAAATATGTACATTGGTTTTTAGATATAATGTTATTGCACATTTAATATAGTGTAAACAGAACTTTTATATGCACTGGCAATTCAAAAAAATTGTGTGACTTGCTTTATTGCCATGGTCTGGAACTGAACTTATGATATCTCTGAGGTATGCCTGTATGAACATATCTAATGAAAGAAGCTGCCTAGCTGTAAGGAGATGAGGAGGCTAATGAGTCATGGAAGCACAGGTAGCAAACACTGGCTAGGAAGTTCCAATCACTGCTCAGGAAGAGGATATTCTTCCACACAGGTGTGAGTATTTGCACTTCCTGACAGGTACATTCCTAAGTTGAAAATGGATATATTAGCCCACTCTTATCAAATTATTTACATCCCCTGCTCTGATTCAAGACTTATCAAGGAGCTTTCTGATAATTCTGTAACTTGGCTACAGGGAGAGAAGGCACTGGATAAACTAATGTGAACAGTGTGCCTGTGTCATATTCTTCACTGAAAAATAAATATTCTGTATTTATTTTGTAAAAATAAAACTATGGGGAAAATGAGGGGTTACTGTTTAATGGATACGGGGTTTCAGTTTGGCAAGATGAATTAAGTTATGGAAACTGCACTACAATGTAAATATACCTGATACTACTGAACTGTACATTTAGAAATGGTTAAGATGGTAAATTTCATGCTATTTGTTTACTACAATTTTCTTACTAAATAATAGAAAAAACTTGCAAATTCAAGAGTTAGCTATGAAAACAGAAAAATAATTTGAAAATGCTTTAAAAAAGAGTAAGAATTTTAGGTAGCTAGTCATAATGACTTTTCTATAGTTGAAAAAGTGTTAGTTATAACATTTACATCCTCATTAGGAAAGAATACAAGTCGTTTTGTGAAAACTTGTAAATTGTTTTCATTATTTCTTTTCATTATTCTTCCCAATAATTTTCTTAGTCAGTGACAATCTCAAAAAGACTGGAAGATTTTTATTTACCTACATGGTGTTCCCAAGTAGAGAAAACTTAATTTCCTGATGTGTTCTAGTCAAAGCTAGAACCACCAATTCATTTCTACAGCAGAAAAAGTAACTAAGAGCAGAAAGGTGTAGCCTTAATTAAAAGATAATAAAATGTTTTAATCTGCCTTTGTTACCCTCTAGGAAAGGAAGAAATGATTTTCCAGAGCCTGTTCATTTTTCCCTAATATTACTAATCAGAAAAATAATACTACAGGAAAGGAAAAGAACAAACATCTTCCCACATTATAGGAAGAAAGTCACAAAAACGAGGAAGTTCTCTAACACAGAACCTGACTACCTGACCATATTTATTGTATGAATAAGACTATGATTTTAATATTTCTATTCCCATAAGTATTAAAAAAAAGAAAAAAATCCCTAAGATACCTTTTCAATAATCTTAAGAAGAGAATTCCACTTCAGGTCCACCTGAAAAAAGAAAAGGAGTTAGAAACAATCTGTTAGAAAAACTTTTTGTTTGAGACGAGGTTTTGCTATGTTGCCCAGCCTAGTCTAGAACTCCTGGGCTCAAGCCATCTTCTCACCTCAACTTCCTAAGTAGTTAGGACGACTACATGCATGCACCAACATGTCCAGCTAAAACTTTTAAAAAGTAAATGAAGGCCGGGTGCAGTGGCTCACGCCTACAATGACAGCACTTTGGGAAGTCAAGGCAGGCGAATCATGAGGTCGGGAGATAGAGATCATCTGTCAACATGGTGAAACCCTGTCTCTACTAAAATACAGAAAATTAGCAGGCACAGTATTCCACGTCTATAGTCACAGCTACTTGGGAGGCTGAAGCAGGGGAACTGCTTGAACCCGGGAGGTGGAGGTTGCAATGAGCTGAGATCATGCCACTGCACTCTAGCCTGGGTGACAGAGCGAGACTCCATATCAAAAAAAAAAAAAAAAAAGTAAATGAAGTACCCATGTAACCAATACAAAACTAAAACATTCTTATCCAACTTTTTAAATGTATGGATTAAAAGAATTCACCTTTAAATTATCAAGTATCTATCACCCTGGTACTGCTGAACATCTATCCAGCAGCCTTAGATACTTCCCAAATCATGATCAAGAATGTACTGCTTATCACCAAATTGACACTCACAGTGAAGAAACAACCAGAAAACAATACGCAGGCTCATTCTACTCATCTATTACTGAAATAGCTTAAAAAGATACAAGAGGAATACCTTAGTTAGATCATCCAAGACTTTTTTTCTTTCCATATCATTGTCACAGCACCCGAGAGCACTGTACAAAATGTCCACCAGGAAACCAGAATCCTTCCTTTGATCTTCATTTAGCCAACCTATCAGTTTCTGGTATAAAAACTGTACCGCAGGATTTTTTTGTGCAAGCTTGGCTATTTCAGGAGGTTTGGCTTGGCCAATACTCTGTTTTTCATCACCAAGTAGCATTTTAAATACTTGGCTTGAAGAAAAGGAGTCAAGCAGAGTAGAAAGAAACCTCAGATGTTGCTCTGACTTTTGTTCATTGACATAATTAATGCTCATCTCTGCCAGTTTACAGACTAAGACTTCCAAAGGTTTTTTCCTTAGAGGAGATAAAAAGTCTGAAGAATTATAAGCGAGAGAAGGTTCAGTTGATAATTCCCAGCCTTCAACGTTCTCTCCTTCTGAAGATACACATTTTTCACTCTCTTTATTACTTTCAGGTGTCTCATCAGCAAATCTAACCTTACCATTTTTTTTCTTATTTGACTTCAATGAGCTCTTTGGCTTCTGAAGCACCTGTAATAGGTTAGATACACCCAAAACGGACTCAGCATTAGCTTCTGGCTCATTGATTTTCGAGATACAGATCTCTGACAGTCTTTCCCAGAAACGTATCAGTACATTCTCCAAGTTGTGAGCTGTTTTTTCATCTTTTTCTGTGTCTGCTTTGGCTTCCCAGGAACTTAAAGTTTCTGCTAAATGGTTAAATAGCTGCCCATGTTGCAACCCTGGGTCTTTGAGAACTGCATCAATAAAAGGGATCAACTGAAAGAAAAGGTATAGTATCATAAAATATACATTTGGTCTTCAACCCCCGTCTCCTGGCACACAACTCTAAAAGCCCTGAAATCTCCAAAGTGATATCATTTTGTAAGCTAATGGGTTGATTGGTGGCTGGCAGCACCTATATAGCAGGATGGGGACCCGTCATCAGAAAGATCAAGGCAGGATTAAAGGGCTAGAACTTTCCATACTACCCCAACCTCCAGGGATACAGAGGCAGCTGAAGGTTAAGCTGATCACCAGTGGCAATTACTTAATCATTTATGCCTAGTAATGAAGCCTCCATAAAAATGCAAAAAAGACAGCATTCAGGGATCTCCCAGATAACTGAACATGTGGAGGTTCCTGGAGGGTAGCACACCCAGGGAGGGCATGGAAGTTCTTTACCCCTTCCCATATCTCACCCTATGCATTTCTTCATCTGTATCCTTTGTAATATCATTTATAATAAACTGGTAAATTGTTTTTCTGAGTTCTGTGAGCCACTCTAGTAAATTAAGCAAACCCCAGGAGGGGGCCATGGGATCCCTGATTCATAACTGGTTGGTCAGAAGCCCAGGTAAAACAGTCTGGGGCTTAAGATTGGCATCAGAAGTGAGGACCAGTCTTGTGGGACTGAGTCCTAAACCAGTGAGATCTGCAACCATCTCCAGGTAGATAGTCAGAACTGAATTAGAGAACACATAGCTGGTGTCTGCTACAGAACTGACTGCTTGCTTGGTGGGGAAAAATCCCCACATACTTGGTCACAGAACTCTTCTGTGTTGATTACTATAATGTCAAAGTAAAGGAAAAACTTTTTTCCATTCACAGAAGGTAAAAAATATAAAAGTTCAATTTTCTTTCAAGAGAAATAAAATTTAAAGTATTTGTAAAACACTATAAAATTTCATATTTAACAACTGAAAAACATAAATTTTCCCTTAGAACTATGAAAAAAGCTACCTTGAAGATCCCTTTCATACCATACAAGAGCTTAATGATTTCACCTGAATTATTCCTTTTTCATGATATAACTGACTGGGATTTCTTGGTCATTAACAACCTAGTTTTCTTTGCATCTTCTGGACTCAAGTGTTTTGCTTTTCTGCCTTAATTATAGGCAAATCTAAGATATGAGACTACAAGCCAATATGAAAGATACCTAGGACCCACAAGAGTGCAGAATCCTATTTCCTAAATTACAAAAATAAGGGAAGTTAACTGAGACATCCTAGGATGTGGGCTTCTATAATCTCACTAAATTCCTACTGTAAAGAACTATATTCCATAACCTTCTCTTATCTCTGGTTCTAAAAGCCAAGCCAAACTTTCACAAAGCATAATTTGAGTATTTTAGAATTAACAGATGATTATTTCATGATTTAAACTTACTATAAAAGATCACAAATAGCATCTTCAAAATTCTGTTTTGCATTACATCTTTCTAAAACAGGGTTTTTATAGGCCGGGTGCAGTGGCTCACACCTGTAATCCCAGCACTTCGGAAGGTCGAAACAGGTAGATCACCCAAGGTCAGGAGTTCAAAACTAGTCTGATCGATGTGGTGAAACCCTGTCTCTAATAAAAATACAAAAATTAGCTGGGCATGGTGGTGGGCACCTGTAATCCCAGCTACTTGGGAGGCTGAGGCAGGAGAATCACCTGAACCCAGGAGGCAGAGGTTGCAGTGAGCCAAGATTGCACCATCGCACTCCAGCCTGGGCAAAAAGGAGTGAAACTCTGTCTCAAAAAACAAAAACAAACAACAAACAAACAAAAAAAAAAGGTTTATACATCCAGACACTGATTAGTTTCTTAGGTATCACACCATGCTACCAACTGACAACAGAAATACACATTACTCAATTGGCAAATTATAAAAATAAAATTTTTACAAGGAAGGCTTATTACTGAAAATGGCAACAAGACACAATGAGCTTGATCCTATATAATCAGTATGCAAAGACACTGACGACTTTTACATTATAGATACCTGATCATTGATGAGCATCTGTTCAATCTCTTCTTCACCTAAGTTTTGCTGCATTATAAAACGTAAGCATTCAAAAAAAGCAGATATTACTGCCGAGGACTCTGAAGAGCTGGTTTTAGTTTTCTCTGTTGATAGCCTAAGAAATAATTAATAACTGGATTACTCTTTCATGAAGAAGAAAATAAGAACTCAGAATTAACAAAACAAAGATCTCAAATAGGTATCAATCAGAAGAAAAATTTTTAAAGCAGTTTCTTAAACTACAAATTAAATATCAACAAAAATACATATAGCCCAATGAGAATATGAACTTAAAAAACTTTGAAAAAATATTTCAAAAAACATATCAGCAAAAAGTAAAAGAATATTTCCTTCAGCTTCTTATTTTTTAGAGATAGGGTCTGCTATCTTGATCAGGCTGGTCTTGAATTCCTGACCTCAAACAATCCTCCCACCTTAGCCTTGGCCTGTGCTAGGATTACAGCTGTGAGCCACCATGCCCAGTCGAGATATTAATTTTCTATTCATGGACCAATCCACCTGCAATTTCAAGATAACATTAATCAAATAAAGATAATGGTGTAGTAAAAAAAAATCTGTAATCATTAATAAAACGGTGTATATTCTAAGTTCATCAAATGTACTGAAATAGTTTTTTAAAGTGTGAATTTAAACACCTATAGTAGTTAAATTTGTGGACATTTTAAAAATTTCACTGGCTAAGTTACTGCATTTAGGCATTTGTATTTATCAACACGAAAAAAAACGGTTACGTGTCTCTGTGGCACAACTGGTTAGCACATTCTGCTGTTTAAAAATGGCTAATTTTAAAAATAGCCTAGGTGACCTATTTCCAACTAGGGGCTTTACTTTATTTATCTAACTTTCTGCTGTGTTCTACCACTGAAGCCTTGAATATACTCAAGAAAAAAATACCAATTGTAATTCTCTTTTGAAAAAAATACCAAATGTAATTCATTAAGTAATTAAAAGTACTTAATGAATAGTAAAACAAGCTGGAGAAATTTAAGAAATAAAATAATGAGTATAAAAACAAGAAAACCTGTTTTGCTTTAAAAATCAAAAATTTAAATTTCTTACCCAGCAACTAGAGATGTGAGGAAATTCTTGAAGAAATCCAATTTTGGATCTGTGATGGACTGAGGGAGTTTGCTGATGAATGGCAGAAGGTAAGGATATATGACAGTAGCTAGACCCCGACCACCTTCACGAATAACAGTTGACAGCTTGGGAAACACACTCTTTTTTGCATTTACATGAAGCCAACAGTCCTAACCAAAGAAAAGATTATAGTAGTAATTAGAGATCATAAACACACTTTTCCCAATTAAAAGAGAAAACATATAGGCTCTCAAAAAGAAAAACAGTATTTTACCTAAAAAAAAAAAAAAAGCTAAAATCTTAAGGTGACGATTTTTTTAAAAAAAAGCTAAAATCTCTCACCATCATTAAAAACTAAAACTGAAATTATAAATGTAGTTACATATAATGATCATATATTCGACATACTTACAGGACATTATTGATTAGAAATAATTATTTAACTTCTATTTCTATAAAAGGTACTTTCTAAAAGGGACAATTATATTTCAATCTTAATCATATTTCATCTTAAATATAAAATTCAGATATGGTGACTTCACTAGGCCACATAAGGTTTAAAGAATAATACTGGCTAAACAAAACAAAATAAAAATTCTATGCCTTTTTTTTTTTTTTTTTTTTTTTGAGACAGAGTTTTGCTCTTGTTACCCAGGCTGGAGTGCAATGGCGTGATCTCGGCTCACCGCAACCTCCGCTTCCTGGGTTCAGGCAATTCTCCTGCCTCAGCCTCCTGAGTAGCTGGGATTACAGGCACGTGCCACTATGCCCAGCTAACTTTTTGTATTTTTAGTAGGACGGGGTTTCACCATGTTGACCAGGATGGTCTCGATCTCTTGACCTCGCAATCAACCCGCCTCGGCCTCCCAAAGCGCTCAGATTACAGGCTTGAGCCACCGCGCTCGGCCTGCCATTTTAGTCAGTTGAAGATTTATGCCAAGTTTATTTTATTTCCAAGAAAGCATTTTTCCAATAAGTTTTAGATATTCTTATCTCACAGGCTGTCACATGATACCTAAGGGTTCTAAAATACAATTAAAAGACAAGTATTCCTCAGTGTACTAAATGTGCCTTTCTTACCTACCTCAATAGTTGTAAGTGTATAGAGTACAGCTTCCCAGAGAGCTGGGCAGACAATTGGGTCACTGTCATCAATGCTAAGTAGAACTGATGGGCTCACTTTGGATGCTTCTTCTTTCATCAACTGCGGAATGCGCTGGCACAATGCAGAAACTAACTCAAAATAAGCTGAGCGAATCTAAAAGAATGTAATGCTGAATTAAATTAAAACCTAGTAAAACTTGGTAAGATTTTTAATTTATAGTAATAGATTATTCACACTAACCCTCCCACTAAGAAAACTAAAATAGCTAGAAAAAATATTTTTTAAAATCTTAAAAGAGTATGAAATGGATGAAAAGGCATAAAGAATTACCAAGGCAAAAGTGAAGGCTGAAAGAATTAATTCAACTTTCTTTTTCCTTGACTGAAGCAAACACAAATCCTCTTTAGTAGCAGAAGCCTTCATTTGGGGCCTCCATTATAGCCAAACAAACAAAAAATAAGACACCATGAGCCACAATCAGTAGAAATAAAAGATCTGAGACTTTAAATCTTAAAATGATCAGTCACTAATTCTATAATACAATGCTTATTATATTTAAAGGAACAAAAGTTTTTTAAAACTTGTAGGAAAAATGATCCTGGAAAAAGCAGAGTAGATCTGAAAAGATCAAGCACAATTACTAAACTAAGAATAATTAAAATTTAGAGCTCAACTTATAGTTTAAGAATAGTGCAATGGTCTGAATGTCTCCCTCCAAAATTAATTTGTTGAAACTTAATCACCAGTGTGATAGTACTAAGAAGTGAGAACTTTAGGAGATGATTAGGTCTTGAGGGCACTACCCTCAAGAATGGGATTAGAGTGCCCTTACAAAAGGATGTGAGAGACCACATTTACTCCTTCTGCCACATGGGGACACAGCAAAAAGGAGACATTTTTGAAACAGAGAAAGCAATCCTCACCAGACACTTAATCTGCTGGCACCTTGATCTTGGAATTTCCAGCCTATAGAACCATGAGAAATAAGTTTTTATTGTTTACAAATTACTCAGTCTAAGGTACAGTTCAACCCTAAGTACCTGCAGGGAATTGGTTCCAGGACACCCCACCCTCCTACCTCTACACATGTACTAAATGCCCATGAATTACATAAAATGTTCATTACATAAAATGGCACAATACAATCGGCTCTCCATAGCCACAGGTTCCTCATCTACAGTTGGTTGAATCCACATATGTAGAACCTGCAGATATGGAAAGCTGACTGTATTTTGTTAAAGTAGCCTGAATGGACTAAGACAGCAGATTAAATAGAAATAAGAGAATCAGTGAACTAGAAGACTGAGCAAAAGAAATTATCCACAAAGCAGCACGGAGAGACAAAAAGACAAAACAACAAAGGAAAACATAACCGACATAGAGGACACAGTAAGGAGGTTCAATATCTATTTCATCAGAATCCCAAAACGAGAGAAGGATGAGGCAAAAGAAACACCTAGAAATAATAGCTGAGAATTTTGCAGAGCCAATGAAATATATCAAGTCAAAGATTCAAAAGCCCAACAAATCCCAAGCAGGATACATAAAGGAAATCCACACCAAGACATATCATGGTGCAACTGGAAAAACACATGGAGAAAATCTTAAAAGTAGCCCAAGAAGAAAGATAAACTACCTTCAAAAGAAGGATAATCAGACTGATAGTTGACTTTGACAGCAATAATTTAAATCAGAAGACATGGAACAGTATTTCCAACACAAAAATAAATACCAACATACAATCCCGTACTCAGCAAATATGTCTTTCAAGAATGAGGGTGGAAAAAAACAACTATGAGAATGAAATAAAAACATCTGTGACACAAAGCAACAAATACATAGGCAAATCTAAACCAAGATTGAGAGTATAAGATATTTTGTGAGATTTAAAAATACACACATATTTAACACCACAAAATATGTATATTTTATATAAGTATTTTAAAAGACATGACATTTAAAAAGACAGCAAATTCTAGCTATGCTGAAAAACTCTAATCATATATACATCAGAAAAATCAAGAAAATTTTGATTTGCTTTGACATCAAGCATTAATTCATGATGGAAACAAAAACCATAAAGACTGAGGGATTATAAAACATTATTTTAGGATGCAAAAGACCTAAGATAACCAAAAGAATTTTGAAAAAGAACAAAGTTAGAAGTTTTCAACACAGTATAAAACATTAATAATCAAGAGTATGGTATTGGATGTAAGGATAGACATACAGATCAATGGAGCGGAACAGAGTCTAAAATTAAAGTTGTACACATACGGTCAAGTGACTTCTGACAAAGTTGTCAAAATAAGGATGGGATAGTCTTTCAGAAACTAAATACAACACAACCAAAAAATCAATTTTGACTCTCACCTTCAATTTATATGTAAAAATAAACTCTAAATGCACTAAATGGAGCTAAAGTATAAACTTCTAAAATAAAATATAGAAACTCTTTGCAAACTTAGGCAAAGATTTCTTAGATAAGACATCTAGTAACTGGCCATTGAAATAATAAAAATAAAAAATAGTGCATCAAAAGCATAACCATAAAAGAAAATGATCAATTACACTTTATCAAAATTAAAATATCTACTCTTCAAAAACACTAATGAAATGAAAAGGCATGCCACATACTGGAAGAAACCTTTCACGTACTTTTATCTGACAAAATACTTCCACTCAGGATAAATACAGCATACTTGCAACTCAAAAATAACCAAACTGCAATTTTTAAAACCAAAAAACATGGATGAGTGAGAGCCCAATATACCAATCCTCCTAAAAGATCAGGTATAGGCTCTGTGGATAAAACACAAAAAAACAACTACTTGAGGGCTCTGGAGACTGAAATACATATGCATTTTAGAGGAGAATCAAACTGGGAGTAAGTGATCCATGTAGATTGACATTTCAATTTTTGCAGCTCTGCCCAAACATGGCTGTGGTCACCATCACAAAGGCATTGGACCAGCTACAACTTCAGTAGGAAGACCAACTTCTTTCTGGCCAGAGGAACTAGAAGAACCAGGAAAGAAGGCCAGGATCATGCAGGATGATGCAGGAGAGAGGGGACTCTAGGAAGGAGAGGGCCACAGAAGTAAACACCTATATTCTGTATCTGAACAGCCTAAATCTACAACCCATCTCTGACTCATGCATGTGCACTCCACCATGCCCAGCTAATTTTTAAAAATTTTTTAGAGATGCCAGGCGTGATGGCTCATGACTGTAATCTGAGCACTTTGAGAGGCTGATGCAAGTGGATCACCTGAGGTCAGGAGTTCGAGACCAGCCTGACCAATATGATGAAACCCCGTCTTTTTAAAAAATTAAAATGTCTTAGAGATATGAGTCTAACTATGTTGTGCAGGCTGGTCTTGAACTCCTGGCCTCAAGTAAAGTAGAAGCAGCTTAAAGCTAAAACAAGAAATGAACTGAGAACTAAGGCATTTCCCACCACAGGCATAATGGTTTGGTATGGGTCTAATCAAGCTAACTGCCAGCTAACAAAAATAATACCTTTTGGATAAAGATAAAATAATCCAGTCTCCAAAACATAACATTCACAATGTCAACTATATGATCTTAAATTACTCAACATACCAATAGCCAGAAAAATGTGGTCTCATCTCAAGGGATAAGACAGTTAACTGATGTCAACTCCAAGATGACCCAGATGTTATCAGACATGGATTTTAAAAAGCTATTAAAACTATACTCAGTAAGGTAAAGGAAAATATGATGAGGATGAAAAAAACAGACAATTTCATCAAAGAAATAGAAAATATAAAAAACTAAGCAGAAGTTCAAGGAATAAAAAATATATGAATTAAAAAATAAGCAAAAGATTAGAACAGACACCTCCAAAAAGAAGATATACAAATGGCCCACAAACATATTAAAAGATGTTCAACATCATTAGTCATCAGGGAAATGTAAATTAACATCTCGATGAGAAACCTCTATTCCAGAGGTCAGTAAACATCTTCTATAAAGGGACAGAGAGTAAATATATTAAGGTTTGCAGGACAAGTAGTCTTTGTTGCAACCACTTAGCTCTGATTTGTAGCAGTAAAGGCAGTAAAGTAGCTACAGATAATACATAAAACTATTTACAAAAATAGATGTTGGCCTCATGTCCATGGGAATGGAAAAAAAAAAAACCAGATGTGCCAGATTTGACATGTGAGCTATTGCAATCCCTGATCTCATACCCAGGAGAATGACATAAATTAAAACTGCTGACAATATGAAACATGAGGATATGGAGTAACTAAAAATCACACACATTGCTAGTAAGAGTACTACAACTTTAGAAAACATCTTGGTAGCTTCCTATAAAGATATACTTACCATATGACACATCAATTCCTCTCCTTAAGAAAGACAAAAACATATGTTCACACAAAAACTATATGAAACAATAAAATGAACTATGGTCACATGGAACAACACGAATAAATCTTAAAACATTACACTAAGCAAAAGAAGCTAGATACAAAGTAATGTCTAGCTCCATTTATATGAAAGCACAGAAAAGACAAATCTAATCTGTAGTGATGGAAGGCAAATCAATGACTGCCTGGGGTAAAGGTGGACGATGACTTGGAAGGACAAAAGGAAAACATTTTGGGTAAAAAAAAAAAAATGTTCTATTTCTTCATTGTAGTGGTTATGTGGTATATACATCTGTCAAAACTTAAACTGTAAAAATGGCTGCATTTTACAGGACTGTGTGCAAATTATACTTCAATAAGTTGATTTTTTAGAATTATTGTAGAATATTTTAAAGTACCCAAATTAATTGAGAGAAGGCGGGCATGGTGGCTCACACCTGTATTCCTAGCACTTTGAGAGGCCAAGGCAGGTGGATCATTTGAGGTCAGGAGTTTGAGACCAGCTTGGCCAACATGGTGAGAAATTGTCTCTACTAAAAATATAAAAATTAGCTGGGCATGGTAGCATATGTAATTCTAGCTACTCAGGAGGATAAAGCAGGAGAATCACTTGAACCCAGGAGGCAGAGGTTACAGTGAGCTGAGATCACACCACAACACTCCACCATGGGTGACAGAGTGAGATTCCATCTCAAAAAAAAAAAAAATTGAGAGATGAGAACTCCATGGATAGAAGACTCAACAACATAAAGAAAGCAAGTCTCTCCATATTAGTCTATAAATTAAGTACAACCCCAATTAAAATTCCACTTAGAGTTTGAGAAATTCAATAAATGTACTGGAATTTGTTTTTTTGAGACAGGGTCTCACTCTATTGCCTAGGCTGGAGTGCAGTGGCAGTGCAATCACAGCTCACTGCAGCCTCAATCTCCCAGACTCAAATGATCCTCCGAGCACAATTTCCCAAGTACCTATGACTACTAGCACTCCCCACTGTGTCCAGCTAATTTTTTTAATATTTTTCAGATGGAGTCTAACTATGTTGTGCAGGCTGGTCTCAAACTCCTGGCCTCAAATAATCCTCCTGCCTTGGCCTCCCAAAGGTCTGGAATTACAGGCGTAAGCCACCACACCCAGCCCAAATTTACTGAAATTTTTATGAAAGAATAAAGTTCTGGCCAGGGAACAGTGGCTTACGCCTGTAATCCCAGCACTTTGAGAGGCCAAGGCAGGTGGATCACCTATGGTCAGGAGTTCGAGACCAGCCTGGCCAACATGGTTAAGCTCTGTTTCTACTAAAAATACATAAATTATCTGGGCATGGAGGCAGGTGCCTGTAACAGCTATTTGGGAGGCTGAAGCAGGAGAATGGCTTGAACCCAGGACACAGAGGTTGCAGTGAGTCGAGACTGTGCCACTACACTCCAGCCTGAGTGACAGAGCGAATCTCTGTCTCAAAAAAACAGCCTGGCCAACGTGATGAAACCCCATCTCTACTAAAAATACAAAAATTAGCCGGGTGTAGTGGCGGGCACCTGCAATCCCATCTACTCAGGAGGCTGAGGCAGGTGAATCACTCGAATGCAGGAGGCAGAGGTTGCAATGAGCCCAGATCATGCCACGGCACTCCAGCCTGGGCGACAGAGTGAGACTGCCTCAAAAAAATACAAATAAAAAAACATATAATAATGTCATACTGACAATGGCACTGGTATAAGAAGAAACAGAGACCAATGCATGAGAACATAGTTTAGAGGCAAATTTATGATTGTATGATTTTTTTTTTTTTTGCAATAGGGTCCTGCCCCCAGGCTGGAGTGCAGTGGCACAATCATGGCTTGCTGCAGCCTCGACTTCCTGGGATCAAGCAACTCTCCTGCCTCAGCCTCCAAGTAGCTGTGACAATAGGGGTGTGCCACTACACCCGGCTAATTTTTTTATTTTTATTTTTTGTAGAGACAGTGTCTTGCCATGTTATCCAGGCTGATTTGGAACTCCTGGGCTCAAGTGACCCACCTGCCTTGGCCTCCCAAAGTCGTGGAATTACTGGCATGAGCCACTGTGCCCCACAATATATAAGAATTTAATATCTTCTAATGACAAGACCACAGATCAGTTTACTAGATAATGTTAGGAAAATTGACTCACCATATATGTAGAAAAATGTAACAAGATCCATACTTAACAGCAAATGAAAAGGTAGATTATTGGTGAATTAAAGATTTTATATGAAAGTTAAAACTGCATATAAAACCTACAACTATAAAGCTAAAAAATTTAAAAATATCAGAATATGTTTATGATTCAAAGGTAAGAATGGCCTTCATAAGGCAGAAATCAGTGACTCTGATCACATCAAAATTAAGATTTCCTTCTGACATAAGACACATGGGAGAGATGACAGAATGGGAGCTTTTTTGCATTGCCTAAAATGACAAAAGATACTCTGTCATGAGACTAGAATTTTTTAAAAAGACAAAAAGATAATATTTAGATTACAGAAGAAACTCTTACATAAAAAGAGAGAACTCCAATAGAAAAAAAAAAAGGAAAAATTAACAAGAAGAAACACAAAAACGAATAGATTCTAAAAATGCTTGAAGAGATGCTATGAAGAGTTGCTAAAAAAAATCACCAATAAGGAAGGTAATTCCAATTAAAGAGAGATATCACCTGAATTCCTATTAGGCTGATCAAAAATTAAGCAGCAAATGCTGCATAGTGATGGCTAGAGCATAAGGTTATGCAGTATAGGAGTCATCATGTATTAATGGTTGAGTCTAGTGCAGCCATTCAGGAGAGCAATCTGGCACTATTTCAGGAAATTAGGTATGCACACCCTCTATTGACTCCGCAATTCAGATAATTTCACATGAATGAAGATATTCATTGCTGCATTACTTGTGAAGGCAAGGAGTTGGAAGCAATCAGGATCTATCACTGGAGGAATGGGCAGGTTAAATGGATAGGTACGTGCAAACTTCTGACTACAAGGCAGGCAGAAGTCATAGATCAGATGTACATATAGGAAAATGAGAGATCTTTTTTTAAAGCAATAAATAAAAATAAATGCAATAAAATATAACACAGTACCATTTATGTGAATTAAAAACTCAAGCACACACAAAAGTACATTTTTCAAAAATACAGTCAATCCTCACAAATCCCATATTTGCTAATTCACCTACTTGCTAAAATGTATTTGTAACCCCAAAATCAAAACTTGCAGCATCTTAGGCTAGGCAGGGTGGCTCACGCCTGTAATCCCAGCACTTTGGTAGGCTGAGGTGGGTGGATCACCTAAGGTCAGGAGTTTGAGACCAGCCTGGCCAACATGGTGAAACCCCATCTCTATTAAAAATACAAAAAAATCAGCCAGGTATGGTGGCAGGCACCTGTAAGCTACTTGGGAGGCTGAGGCAGGAGAATGACTTCAACCCAGGAGGTGGAGGTTGCAGTGACCTAGATTGCACCATTGTACTCCAGCCTGGGTGACAAGAGCAAAACTCCGTCTGGATTAAAAAAAAAAAAAAAAAAAAAAAAACTTGCAGTGTCTTGCAGCCATTTGTGGACACGTATAGAATGGCGAAAAATCTAAGTCACCCCCATGCACATTCCCAGCTGAGACCAAACAAGGCGACAGACACTCCCTTATTTCAACTCTCATACTGTAAACAAGTGTCCTTTTCGCAGTATTTTTTCAAATTTTTGTGCTTTTGATTGGTGATTTCATGTTTTAAATGGCCTCCAAGCAGCAGCACTGAAGTACTGTCTATTGTGTCTAAGCACAAGAATGTTGTGATGTGCATTACAAAGAAAATATGTGGTAGACACATTTTATCCAGGCATGAGTTTTAGTGCTGTTGGCCATGAATTCAATGCTAATGAATCAACAATAGCTATGAAATAAGGTGTCTTTAAGCAGAAACACACATAAAACAAGGTTATGTAATGGTTATGTCAGTTATTAACTGACAAAAATGCTGTGAATAGAGTCTCACAAGAACCTAACCCTGTATTTCCCGTAAGAGCAATCCCTCAGTATTCACTAAGTCAGTATTCAAGATGAGTTTATAGAACGTAATTACTATGAATGATGAGAATCAACTGTACAAATAAAAGGACGTATATTAAACATAGTAGACCAGTCAGCCAATGAAAGTAGAGAATGGAGAGATGGACAAAAGGGAAAAAATAAATACATTAAATGAGAAGAGCCTTGCACATACCAATTTTAAGGTGCTATGAACAAAGGAGTGTGGTAATTCATACTGATAATTCTGATTCTGAGGCCAAAACTAAATAAAAAAGTAAAATTAGAGTAACATTACAGTAAGAGAGGTAACTCAGTAAATGAATGGCCTACCACAGAGATGTGCTTGCAGAGTTCTAAATATAAACAATAAACATAAAACATAAACTAAGATTATGGGGTTAAGGAATCCGAGAAATGTCTTAAGGTAAAAAAGATTACCATACCTGAGGTACACTGTGTTTTCCATACTTCCAAAACTTATTCTGTGATAAAAGAGACTTAAATTTCTCCTCCAGAGAATGAAGCTCATTATCAGGTAAGAGGCAAAGCAATTTCTTTAATGCCAATAAGGAACAAGTTACAACCCGGTAGAATTTAGCTTCTCTTTCTTCCTCTGGAACAGTTCTCAATACAAAACAAAATAATATATTAAAAAATTTAGAACAAGCCAAACTACATATCTGGTACTTTTATTTTAAAAGTTTTTATCATTAAATATCTATCAAAGTTGCTTTATTTCTATCTTCTATTTCCCCTATGCCAACAACCCTCAAAGTATAAACATACAAAGAAATGTAATCACACTTTACTCCTAATACTAGGTGAAAGAAGATGAAAGGCCAAGGCTTGAAATAAGTGAGCAAGTATAGTGCTGTCAGTAGCATGTACAAGGGTGATCCCAGGGAATGGATATCAAGCCATCTAAGACTATTTTCTCTCAAGGACTCTTAAAACTTTAATTAGAATTTAAAAGTAAACAAGGCTGGGTACAGTGGCTCACACCTGTAATTCCAGCACTTTAGGATGCCGAGACAGGCAGATAATCTGAGGTCACGAGTTTGAGACCAGCTTGACCAACATGGTGAAACCCCATCTCTACTGAAAATACAAAAAAAATTAGCCAGGTGTGGTGGCAGGTGCCTGTAATCCCAGCTACTCGGGAGGCTGAGGCAGAATTGCTTGAACCCAGGAAGCGGAGGTTGCAACAAGCTGAGATTGCGCCACTGTACTCCAGCCTGGGCAAAGAGTTCATCTCAAAAAAAAAAAAAAGTCACATTGATATCATCTGATTACTTATGAGTGAAATAAATCCTTAACATGAGTTACAAAGAACCAATACAACTTACTGCGGGTCACTGAGTGTATCAGGTGTTTCTTTTATAAGATGATCCTGCAGCACCTACAAAGGGGGGAAAATACCAAAGCTTTTGGTTTTACTGAACTGTCAATGGTGAACAGACAAAGCCTAGTGTAGTAAAATCCATTTTTAAAAATCCCCATAAACCTCATCTTACCTGAGAGAAGAATCAAATAGCAAAACTAAAAGGTCTGAATTTTATCAATTTTTCTTTTCCTATCAATCCCCAATGTTAGCTAATGTTAGAATAAGAAGGATAGACACGTCTTCTCTATGCGCCTATAAATACTGACCACTTGTTCCTCCATTTCTCTTGCACACAGCAATGAAATGAATTTGTGAATCTGAGAGAGAAATTGGGCTCTGCTTTCCCCTCTTTTTGCAAGCCTGCTTGCCTACAAAGAACACCACACGTTGTGCTCTGCTCCATCACAGAGGAAGGTATGAGGTTTCCAAACGTGGGGAAGTCTGTTTCCTTCCGGGGTGTAGTGCAAGAGAGTCCATCCATTGTTCCAGTAACTACTTTATCAGCAATGAAAATAACATTTATTGAGCTTTTATGTGTGCCAGGTATTGCTTTGAACACATTTTAGGCATTAACTAAGTTAATCCTCACAACAACTCCATGAAGTGCAAGATAATTCCTGCTTTATAGATTACAAAATGAAGGCACAGAAACTTGCCCAGGGTCACACACCTAGTTGATAACTGATGGCAGAGTGGGACTAGAACTAATGGTGTGACCCAGGGCACATGTCTTATAGACAGTATGATATACTATCTATAATGTTGACATTTTGATTTTTATTTGCCTACCTCCTCTCTAATACATGGGTTTGGAATTTGAGACAGTTCAATGCCAATAGCTGTAATGAACTGTGGCATAGCCAACTAAAGGGAAAATAAAATGGAAGAATGAACATATGGATAACAGAACCCATATGTTCATTCTGTTATCCATCCATGACAAAGCCAAGAACAAATTTTTTTTAAAAGCCTATGAAGAGCCAAATTAGTTGTCTCAAAATCCATTTCCTAAAGCTCTTAGTGTCCAAACTCATGATACTTCACTCTCATAACATTTATCACTTGGCATTTTAAATCAATCAAAAATTCTCAAGTTACAGATGAGATAGAGAACTCCATTTGAGCATATGATTAAAGCTACAAACCTTCTCCCTAGAAAAACAAGCTTGGTACACCTGAGAAATGAAGAATGGAAGAACCTAAATGGGGAACTAGAATCAAGTAATGTGATGGGAAGTATTGGGTGAAGAGATTAGACAGGTAAGCAGGGACCAGATCATGCAGAAATTTGAACTTACAGCGTAATATAAGACAAGAAATTTCTTATATTACACTGTAAGTTCAAATTTCTTATAAGAAATTTGCCTTATATTACACTATAAGACAAATGTATGTCAAGACAAGAAATCTGAATTTATAGTGTAATGGAGAGCCACAGGAAGGACAGCTAATTGAAAGGAGAAAGGAAAGCAGGGAGAGAGGGTCAGACAGAAATGTTTAAGTAGGGTTATATGCAGGGTGTTGTGGAAACATAGGAGTACTAAATAAGGGAATAAATGCAAGCATCGATTTTTTTTTTTTTAATTATCAAGTCCCCCCCCACTCCTACTTCATCTACTTTTATTTCTCCATATAATTCTAACAACTCTGTTGTCTCGTTTTTCAAGTCCATATATTGAGAATAGCAAATAAAGGGGGAAGAAATAAGACACACTGAAAGCCACAAACAGATATGGCTGATAACTTTTTATGAAAAAGTTACGGCAAAAGTGTTGGCCCAGTGTGGAGAAACTTTATCTGATAATGGGAGTATAAATTTGTTTGGCCTTCTGAAGGGTCATTTATCATTTTTTATAAAAATTTTTAATGTTCTTACCCTTTGGCCCAACAAATGCTTACTACAAGTTCTAGTATGTATCACTCCCACAAGGGTATGAAGAGTTCTACTCAAGAATGTTTACTGAAGTAGCATTTGTTATAATAAAAAATTGGAAAAAAAAATCCAAATGTATATTAATATAAAAAGAGTTGGGGCCGGGCGCGGTGGCTCAAGCCTGTAATCCCAGCACTTTGGGAGGCCGAGGCGGGTGGATCACGAGGTCGAGAGATCGAGACCATCCTGGTCAACATTGTGAAACCCCGTCTCTATTAATACAAAAAAAATTAGCTGGGCACGGTGGCGCATGCCTGTAATCCCAGCTACTCAGGAGGCTGAGGCAGGAGAATTGCCTGAACCCAGGAGACGGAGGTTGCGGTGAGCCGAGATCGCGCCATTGCACTCCAGCCTGGGTAACAAGAGCGAGACCCCGTCTCAAAAAAAAAAAAAAAAAAAAAAAAAAAAAAAAAGAGTTAAACTATAGTACATTCATGTAAAGTTACAAAAGAAAGCCAATAAAAAGACACTAAGGTAGATCTGTATATATGTATTGAAATGGAAATATGAGAGAAAATAATTTAGATTTATTCTTAGATATATTCTTTGTTTAGATTACACATTATAAAACATATCTACTTTTTAAAAATATAATAAAGACTTCAAAATTAAAATGAAAAATGGAAATACTGCAGAAAGATCTAATCCAAAATGTTAATTTGTTACAGATCCAAATTAGTCAACTTTACTAAACAGAATCTTGAAAAGGCAATCTTCAGTTGGAAATATTATACTTACTCATTCCCCTGCAATCCCAAGTAAAAGAGCTGTCATTATGGTATGCTTATAACTCTGAAACACTTCCAAAAAAAAAAAAAAGATTCAGAATGATTCCAGAACTTACACTTGTAATTTCATCTTTACAAAATGCTATGGCTTCAGGTTGCTTGCTTGGAGGAAAAGCCGCTTCAAATGCATCTTTTGCTGCAAACGCAGCTGGTGTGTAAGTATCACACTGAGCCATTAGCCAATATCCCATTAAACTTTTTAAGTAGGGAGCCAACTGTTTCTTTACTTTAAGGATAAGTTTTTCAAAAGCTTGCTGTGTGGCTTCTCGGACCCGACGGTCATGATCCTATTAAAAATATAAATGTGATTTAAAATAGCTCTAGTCCATAAAGACAATCACAGATATTTCCAAATATGCTATAATGACCGATTACCAAGAATTCACCTATGTATTGAGCTAAACTGAAATCAATTTTTTAAATCAATAATTTGGAGGTTTTTTAATCAGAAATTATGTAAAATAATTAATTTTTCTTTCTCCCCTTTTCCCAATGAGATAGGATTATATTCAAAACAGATTCAAAGTTGAGCCTTGAGGCTGAGCACGGTGGCTCACACCTATAATCCCAGCACTTTGGGAGGCCGAAGTGGGCAGATCATTTGCAGACAGGAGTTCGAGACCAACCTGGCCAACATGGTGAAACCCCGTCTCTAATAAAAAAATACAAAAAATTAGCGAGGCATGGTGGCACACACCTGTAATCCCAGCTACTCAGGAGGCTGAGGCAGGAGAATCACTTGAACCCCGGAGACAGAGGTTATAGTGAGCAGAGACTGCGCCACTACACTCCAGCCTGGGCGGCAGAGTGAGACTCCATCTCAATTTAAAAAAAAAAAGCTGGGCCTTGAATAATTAAGCAACTCACTCTCATTCTTCTGCAGCAAATTTATAGGGAATAAAATAATTGTCAAAATTTATTAAAACTGGAAAGCACCTGGGTAATTCTCTGGTAACAACCTAATTTCTGAAAACAGACTTCCTCAATGTTCTTCATAACCCAACACAATCCAGTAATTTTCTTTTTTTTAAAGACGTTGTCTCTCTCTGTCATCCAGGCGGGAGCGCACTAATGGATCTTGACTCACTGCAACCTCCACCTCCTGGGTTCAAGGGATTCTCTTGCCTCAGCCTCTCAAGTAGCTGGGATTACAGACATCCGCCACCATGCCTGGCTAATTTTTGTATTTTTAGCAGAGACAGGGTTTCACCATGTTAGCCAGGCTGGTCTCAAACTCCTGACCTAAAGTGATCTGCCCAACTCAGCCTCCCACAGTGCTGGGATTATAGGCGTGAGCCACCGTACCAGACCCCAATCTTTTTTATTTCCACACTCTTCTCAAGCGTTAACAATTCAATCTGTATAACAAGGCTGACCTAACATTTAATAACCCTCACCAAAAATCAACCTTACAAATTTGAGAGTCTCCATGACTCCAACCAAAAACATACAACAGAAATAAACTAGCAAAGTTTGAATACTTACAAGTGAAATTTTGCAAAAAATTCTTGGCCAATATGGAAGAACTCCTTTCACAGTTTCTGTGTCTCTCTCTGTACACATGGCTCCAAATTCCTGCATAGCCTAAAATTAAGTTATTAACATCATTAAGGATTAACAACTATAATACTGGCTATTATTACTCTGTTCTGGAAGCTTTCTCTATTTTATGTAGCAGGAGAATACACTATTTCTGTTTACGCCATATGAGACTAGTCTGAAGAGCTCCTTCACAGGCTACGATGGGAGAAACGCTACAGTTGTTTTTTAAAAAATAAAACATCTACAAACAAAAAAACCTCAATTTAAAGTTACATGGTCAAAGTTACATTTCCTAATGGGAAAAACTGTACAGCCAAAATTCCAAAGCAGTTCAAAAAAGTTTAGTGTAACAAACTAATTTACAATTTAGAAAATAAATATCAACTAAGTTTAAGACTGTGTATCAGAAAAAAGTACAATTGTAGGCCGGGCACGGTGGCTCACACCTGTAATCCCAGCACTTTGGGAGGCCAAGGCAGGCGGATTAGATCGAGACCATCCTGGCCAACATGGTGAAACCCCGTCTCTACTAAAAAAAATATATATATATATACAAAAATTAGCTGGGCGTGGTGGTGCGCGCCTGTAGTCCCATGTAGTCCCAGCTACTCAGGAGGCTGAGGCAGGAGAATTGCTTGAACCCAGGAGGTGGAGGTTGCAGTGAACTGAGATTGCGCCACTGCACTCCAGCCTGGTGCCTGGCAACAAAGCAAGACTCTGTCTCAAAAAAAAAAAAAAAGAAAGAAAGAAAGAAGAAAGTATAATTGTAAAAGAACTTAGCAATAAATTATTGTTCATTTTTCTTTACATAAGATATGCTAATGACATTTCCTTTTAACAAAGGGATTTTCTTGAAAATTTTTATGAAAACAAGAAAACTTGCTTTTAATTTTGTGGTGACATCTTTCTTTGAAAGTTTCCGCAGCACCATTCGGAAATCAGAATCTACAAGACTGTCAATTTCTTCAGCTCCTTGAATAGCAGGAACGTAACCCAGGTCACTGTGAGATGTTCCAAAACCAATAAATCCAGGCACTGTTCCCTGTTCTTTGGCAAGGAGTTCTGCAGCTCGGCCACTGTTTGAAGGCTGATAAGAAAATTATGGAGAAAAAGAAGTGAGAGTCCAGGAAGGGTTCAAAACTTTACTTTATAATTCCTTGGCTATTCCCATGGTCAGAATGAGCTTTTACTCTACTATTTTCTTTTTTCCTAGCCTAAAATTTCATCCATTGCAAAGTTCCCCAAAGACTAATGGTTTTGTCACCAAGAATCCATCAATACTGATTCTAGGAATTATTCCATTTCCTAAATATTAGAATGTTTTGTAAACCATGGATACAATCCATTATTGGCTCATAATATCAATATAATGGACCATGACAGAATTTTAAAGAAATTGATAATTTTTTCAATCACAATGTATCACATGTGGTAAAATTTCCATAAATGCTGTTTTATGAATTTTATTTCCGACTTTCATATAAATAGTATGTATACACTCTTGTATACTGTGTAATGATGTAAAATTAACTCATAAATAGAACCCATCTTTTCATTCATTCATAAATTGAACAAGTATTTATTAAGCAATCACAATGGCCCAGATCTAATGATAGCTGCTGCTAGACTGAGAGTTCCTTGAGGGTGGATACACTCATTTCCACATACTCAAAGCTTAGCCTAACCTCCTTGGGCTAAAATTACATTATTATGGCCATAAAAATCAATACAGTGGTCAATCTATAAGACAGACTCCTTTGTTTTGAATCATACTCAGGGATTTGTTTGACTGATACACAATATAGCAGTCTTCAACTAAAAGTTAGGAGGTTGATACAAAGAAATATTTGAACTGCTGAAAGAAATTAACTTATTGTCATCGAAAGAGAAAATGTTTCAGACATCACAATCCATTTAAACTCATCTATTTCTTGTTTCTCTAGAAGGATGTTTGCCAACAGTTATCCAAATGTGTGATTCAAATTGCTCATACCAGCGGAGCAGGGTGGCTCATGCCTGTAATCCCAACACTTTGAGAGACCAAGGCGGGTAGATCACTTGAGCCCTAGAGTTCAAGACCAGCCTGGGCAACATGGCAAAACCCCACCTCTACAAAAAAAACACAAAAATTAGCCAGGTATGGTGGTGGGCACCTGTAATCCCAGCTACTCAGGAGGCTGAGGTACGAGAATCACTTGAACCTAGGAGGCTGAGGTTGCAGTGAGCCAAGATCGTGCCACTGCACTCCCCCCGGGGCAACAGAGTGAGACTCTGTCTCAAAAAAAAAAAAAAAATTGCTAATACCTAGCAAAAGTGTGTTTGGAAAATTCATTTGACAAGGAATAATCTGGCCTACTTTCTATATTGAATTAAGTGACTAGAAAAGAAAATGATGGCCTGCATTACATTTTTTTCTTCATTCTGTAGCATTTAAAACTAAGTGAAAGCAAGTCTATTAAGAAAATAGGTCAGGCACAGTGGTTAATGCCTGTAATCCCAGCACTTTGGGAGGCCAAGGAGAGTAGATCACCCAAAGTCAGAAGTTCGAGACCACTTTGGCTAACATGGTAAAATCCCATCTCTACTAAAAATACAAAAATCAGCCAGGCTTGGTGGAGCATGCCTTTAATCCCAGCTACTTGGGAGGCTGAGGCAGAAGAACTGCTTGAACCCAGGAGGCGGAGGTTGCAGTGTGTCGAGATCGTGCCATTGCACTCCAGCCTGGGCAAAAAGACTAAAACTCCATTTCAAAAACAAAAAGAGAAAAGAATAAAAGAATGGCTACTCCATAGGCAAAGCAGTGGTTCTCTATTTTTTAAGTTTACTGAAATGAATTAATATTGGTAATTCAATTCACCTTTCTCAATACTGGTACATGAATAAAGAGCTAAAAAGGAAGCAGTTAGTGAATCATAATTCTAAAAACTAAATATGATGACTTTAGGATATCATGAAAACAACCCAAGTTACTTTTAAATGCACTAATTATCTTTCTTTCAACGTCTACTTTGAATTTAAAATAGTTATTCTTATGACCTTTGTATATTAAGTGCTATACCCATAGTTTAATAAAAATTAAGAAACAATTCTATTTATGACCTTTATTTATTTATTTTTTTTTTTGAGACCGAGTTTCACTCTTGTTACCCAGGCTGGAGTGCAATGGCGCGATCTCGGCTCACCGCAACCTCTGCCTCCTGGGTTCAGGCAATTCTCCTGCCTCAGCCTCCTGAGTAGCTGGGATTACAGGCATGCACCACCGTGCCCAGCTAATTTTTTGTATTTTTAGTACAGATGGGGTTTCACCATGTTGACCAGGATGGTCTCGATCTCTTGACCTCGTGA
This sequence comes from Aotus nancymaae, assembly GCF_030222135.1. NCBI lineage: Eukaryota > Metazoa > Chordata > Mammalia > Primates > Aotidae > Aotus > Aotus nancymaae. The sequence goes on from NW_026988435.1 coordinate 32,386,538, forward strand.
TCCACCCGCCTTAGCCTCCCAAAGTGCTGGGATTACAGGCGTAAGCCACCACGCCCGGCCCTATTTTTTCTTATACTATGAATACTTCTGTCTACATTCTTTCGGGCCTAGCTTCTAGAGGTATTTGAGGTGGCAATCCTGAGTCTACAGTTTACAGACCAAACCAAGGAAGACTTACAAGATCTTTTACCATCTAAACTCAACTTTTCCCAGTCTTACCTCCTGCCACTCTTTCCTTCCCTTGCCCCACCTCCTTCTCTAATTATGCTGCCATCATTCCTGCTCTAGTACCAAACTGAATTCAACGTTCTCTGAGGCAGGGCATGGTGGCTCATGTCTGTAATCCTAGCATTTTGGAAGGCTGAGATGGGCAGATCACTTCAGGCCAGGAGTTTGAGACCAGCCTGGCCAACACGGCAAAATCCCATCTCTACTAAAAATACAAAAAATTAGCTGGGTGTAGTGGTGCACGCCTGTAATCCCAGCTACGCAAGAGGCTGAGGCAAGAGAATTGCTTGAACCAGGGAAGTGGCGGTTGCAGTGAGCCGAGACACTGTCTCAAAAAAAAAAAAAAGTTATCTATGTGATGCCCTTTCACAATTTGATCTTTATATACTCTTTTCTTTCTATCTGAAAATGCTTCCTTTTTTTTCACTTCCTGACAAACTCCCACTCATCCTTCAAACTCATATTTGCAACACTTGCCTTTCCTCATTCTTTTTTATTCTCCCATATTCTTTCTTCTAATACCTGCATCATAATGCTTTAATATAATATTTGCTTACATATGTGTCTGTATCATCAAACTAACAGTTCAAGAACAGCAGACATCTGTCTATTATCTCTGAATATCTGACATCCAGTATCAAAGTCTTCCATTGAAGACTTTGCCACATTAAAGTTAAAATCCCAACTCCACAACTTCCTGGCTACACGAGCTCATGCAAGCTAATTTCTCTAAACCTCAGTTTCATCACATTTAAAATGATATCTGAGTAATTAATTCATTACTTGGGTTGTTTTCATGATTAAACATAAGTTTTCAAATCACCATAGTAATAACTGATTCCAGCAAGAATCAAAGGGTACTCAAAACATTAGGTGAAAGTTTGTGGAAGGATAGGACATTCAGTTTCAAACTAACATATTATTTGTCACTGACAAATGGAAAAAGATAACTTTATAATGGACAACACCTTAACCAAGTGGTTAAACAAATACCACCAATAAGGGGACAAACAGGTGCAAAGTGCCCCTGGTATGATGCACAGAGAAAGATTTATCATCTATGAAAGATTCCTTCTAAAAATTGTTTAGCCTGAATCTAATCATAAGGAAACAACTAGATCAATATGAATTAATTAAACAAATGACCCAGACTCTTCCAAATTTTGTTTAAAAATACACTCCTCTCCCTGCTTAAACAGCACTGAGAAACTCTGGATCAAAGAAAGCCAAATGGTAGCTAAATGGAATGAGTGATCCTTGACTGGATCTCAAATGTTAAAATCATTTATCTTTAAAAAAGAAAAGAAAAGCCCCAGACTGGGCAACATGGCAAAATTGTCTCTATAAAAAAAATATAAAAATTAGCTGGCTGTGATGGCCTGTGCCTGTAGTCCCAGTTACTGGAAAGGCTGAGGTGAGAGAGGATCACTTGAACCCGAGAGGCGGAAGTTTGCAGTGAGCCGAGATCACGCCCCAGCATTCCAGCCTGGGTAACAGACAGAGACCCTGTCCCGAAAAAAATACATATATTAGCCAGGAGTCCTAGCTACTGAGGAGGCTGAGGTGGAAGGACCACTTCTTGAGCCCAAGAAATCAACACTGCAATGGGCATGATCATAGCACTGCACTCCAGGCTGGGAGACAGAGTGAACCTGTCTAACAAAACAAAACAAAAAAAAAAAAAGTCTGTAGAGAACATTATTGGGATAACTACGTAAGTCTAAATACAAGGCTGTATACTGGATTACAGTATTACACAAAAGTCAGAGTTTCTGCATACTATACTCATTACTGTAATTGCTACAGGCTAGAAGAATGGCATTGTCTTTAGAAGATACGGGGCCGGGCGCGGTGGCTCAAGCCTGTAATCCCAGCACTTTGGGAGGCCGAGGCGGGTGGATCACGAGGTCAAGAGATCGAGACCATCCTGGTCAACATGGTGAAACCCCGTCTCTACTAATACAAAAAAAAAATTAGCTGGGCATGGTGGCGCGTGCCTGTAATCCCAGCTACTCAGGAGGCTGAGGCAGGAGAATTGCCTGAACCCAGGAGGCGGAGGTTGCGGTGAGCCGAGATCGCGCCATTGCACTCCAGCCTGGGTAACAAGAGCGAAACTCCGTCTCGAAAAAAAAAAAAAAAAAAAAAAGAAGATACGTGCTGATGTATTTAGAGGTTAAGAGTCCCGACTTCTGCAACTAACTCTCATACAGTTCAGCAAAATACATAAAGTAAGAGAAAGAAAGCAAATGCAACCAAGTATTAACAATTGGTGAATCTAGGTAAAGAGCATATGGGATGTCACTCTAATATTCTTGCAACTTTTCCTCATAAGAACTTTTCAAATATAAAACATTGAGAAAAATTTGTAAAATAAAAAACATTAAATGAGGATGCAAGTGATTAGCACAGTAACACAATAGGTTGCTAGAATTGCTAATACTGTTATCCTCCAAAACAGATTAAGTGACTGATTTGAGAAAATGTGACATTGAAATCACTAGAATTAACTATATCAGAAACAGGAAAAAAGTATTCTTATAAAATTGGACTGTACTATAACAAATCTAACGACATAAAAAAATACCATTATAACACCGCTCATTGCAGTTTTACACGAATCCACTTTAAGGTCTTCTTTAAACAAGTACTTAGTGAGCGCCTATTAGGTGCTAGTCTCTGTTTTATTCGAGGATAAAAACATTTGCTTTCAAAATACTTACATCCTAGTGAAACAAGACACTAAATGCCATATTATGTTAAAAGTCATAAATACAGCGGAGTAAAATAAAGCAGGAAGAACAGGGAGTGGGGAAGGGCTACAAGAGGGTGATCATGGGAAAGTTCGGAGCCACCTAACTGAAGAGCGTTGGGAGCGGGCCAGGTTAAGGTCAAGGCACGGTGAAGAGATGAGTACGGCTGAAGTAAGCCAAGAGGAGGGAGTTGAAGATGCGGCTTCAGATGGAAAGGGGTAACAGGCAGACCAGAAACCAAATATACCATCCTAAGAGCTCTGGCTTAGGAGCAGTCCCTGTAGGTAGCAAAGTAGAAGCACGATCAGCGGTAACCTCCACAGTGGGTTCACTTTAACATCCTCCAAAATCTCCTCCTTCCTAGCGCCGCCCTCCCCCAACTAAATTGCTACCTCTGCCAGATAACCTTCCACTGAAACTGACACAGAATCATTTCTTCATGAATATTGTGGGTGTGTGCTTGGATGGGGACAGGTCTGGCATGGAACATCTCTTCTCTCACAATTCCCCAGTCTGCTCAGAGATAACCCAAACCGCCGTCAGGGACTCACACACAACGCAGAGGTCACACTCGACACTCAAACACACGCCTCCCCACAGCCGCGCTCCACACACCCTCCAGCCACGCACTGGGCAGTACCAGCCGCCTCGAAGCTAGGCTCCCTGGTCGGCCGAGCCACCCCCCAACTCACCCTCAGGTTCCCTTTAGTTCGCTGCTTGTTCTTCCCGCCCATGGTCGCGGTTGCAGCTGTATTCTGAGCCCTCAAACCCAGATTGACACGTCCTGGCGACAACTTCCGGCCTCTGGTGCCGGAAGAGGACTACCTGTAATAACTTCCCCCGGACCCCATTTTCCGCCACCCGCCCCGTTCTCCTGCTGCCCCACTTCCGCTCCCGCCTCCCGCCTCCCGCTGTGTCACTGACCATCCGCCGCCTTAGACGTTACAGTTAAAGCCACGCCCATCTGAGTGACGTCATTCCTGGCCAATAGGAAGCCAAGCATTGGATCCGTGGCGCCAAATCCTATCTTCAGCGCTTTCAGAAGCAATATTTGTTCCTTGCTTAGCGGGTAAGAAACTGCCATGAATCACAAGAGGGGCAGTTTCACATGAGGGTAGCAATAGGATGTTACGGTAGAGGCTGTGGGAGAATGGGAATGGGTTAGACTTCCAAAGGGATGCAATCATCAGTATCACCTGGGCGTTTGTTAGAATGGCCAATTCGGGCCCCTCGGAACTCCTGAATCAGATCCTGCATTTTGACAGTATTCCCAAGTCTTCTTAAAATGTGATTACTGAGGCAATATTCTCTCTAAATCTCGCCCCCCGTCCCCTTTTATCCATATTGAAAGTGTTATGTGCAGTTTAGAAAAGGAGTTCAACGGCCGGGCGTGGTGGCTCACGCCTGTAATCCAAGCACTTTGGAGGCCAAGGTGGGTAGATCGCCTGAGGTCGGGAGTTCAAGACCAGCCTGACCAACATGGTGAAACCCTGTCTTTATTTAAAAAAAAAAAAAAGAAAGAAAGAAAAAAGAAAAGGAGTTTAACGTGGGAGTCTCTACTAAAATTTGAAGTGTACAAATCCTGTAACTTAGTGATTTTGCGACTCAGAATCACACTAGAGAAACAAGTAAATGTGTAGTGGTTATTGTTTCTCGTTCACACAGTCACCCTTTTTATACTCAACTCCATGTCACTGGGGCGCCCCTGCTAGATTCCACCAACAGGGCAACAAAGGCAAGAGGAAGAAGGGACTTGCTCCATTCTGTGAGCATCATCCCAGCAGCAGCTGCCTTTTACCGTGGCAGGAGCAATTGCTTTAGCCAGCAGGTGGTTTTAATCTCCATCCTTTTTCCAACAATCACAGAATCAGCCTTATTGCACCCCTCAGAGATAACAGCAGCAATCAGTGCTCTCCTCAGATATCTGAATTCCAGCTTCATGGGGCCTTTCCCCTGAGCTCCTGAGATAGCCAATGTTTGAGCCCCAACACCGTGGGATCCCTTCTTTTAGCTCCAGAGAAACAGCCAGCCATCACCCTCTCTTCATTCTTCAAAGGCCTGAACTAAGGTGTACATCTTCATCTCCATCTCAAAAATAATAATAATGTTTAATTTTTTCAAAATGTAAATATTTATGCCAAGAAATGTCAGCCGAGTGCAGTAGTTCATGCCTGTAATCCCAGCACTTTGGGAGGTCAAGGTGGGAGGATCACCTGAGGTCAGGAGTTTGAGACCAGCCTGGCCAACATGGTGAAACCCATCTCTACTAAAAATACAAAAATTAGCCAGGCATTTTGGCACATGCCTGTAATCCCAGCTAATTGGGAAGCTGAGACAGGAGAATCACTTGAATCCATAAGGCAGAGGTTGTCTTGAGCTGAAATCACACCACTGTACTCCAGCCTGGGTGACAGAGCAAGCAAGACTCCGTCCCAAAAAAAAAAAAAAGAAATGTTTCGATACTTTTAAGACTTCAGAAATCAGGTTGGGAGTTAAAAAAAAAAAAACAAGATTTGAAACTCGTCTTCATTCATGATTATTAATATTAGAAATTCTTGTTTTCACAGATTTTTACATCAGAATTATAGCCTTTTTCCCTAAGTAAATAGTGAGCATATCTTACAGAAGTCTGATGTTAAAATAATCTTACCCATCCAGACAACTTTGTGAGGAGGAAGATCAGATACCAAGTACTTAAAAATATATTTCCACAGGCTGGGCACAGTGGCTCACTCCTGTAATCCCAGCACTTTGGGATCCACACCAGCAGCTGTCCCTCGATCCCCTTCATGGAGATGATATACAGGTTTTTGGCTCCTGTGTTGTTAGCACAGTTGATCACAGCTCCTACTGGAAGACGCAAGGAAATCCGAACTTTCGCACCAGAGGACCTACCACATCCTTGCTTCCACATCTTAAACGCCAGAAAGAAGGAAAAAAGTTTTTTTTTAGTTTTTTAAGAAAACTTATTTAAATAGCAGCAACACTACATGAGTAGTATATGCCAGGAGAACATTTGTTTGTCAACTGAGATCCCTAGAGAGTCAACTGAACAAATAAGATCTAATAGTTTGCTAACATTATAAAATAAATGTACAATAAGAATAATTTCTGTATATATCAACTATAACTATAACTTATCACAATTCAACTTGAGATTTGAGCAGAGACAAACATCCAACTATATCAGAGGGATTTAAAAGAAAAGAAAATAACCGTAATAGTAATAGAGGAATATATAGGTGAATTTCCAGTTCAAAATAGCATCTGTTAGCAGCCTCTCCAAATTCGGACACACACACAAAAAATTGATGAAAACACTGAGGAAGACAAAAATAGCATAACTAAAACTAAAACTGATGAAAAATGCATTTCCAGAATCTAGAAGGAAACTCTGTAATATTGAGTCCAGACTCATGAAGTCAATAAGGCAGGAAGGAGATAAAGATACATGTATATATATTTCCCTACCACATAAAACTATGTCCTTTCATGCTGGTCTAAACCCTACTCCCATCTACCCTACAAAGCCCTTCCTTCCCACATACTTTTTGGAATTGCAGCTCCGTGACTAACCAATATTCACCCTCAACACTTTTTCCCAGTTTGGCTAACAACAGTGCTTCCCCAGCAGCCTCTCATGAGTTATGTTTATTGTCTAGAATCCCACCTACCTCAGGGGTCTGCAGACAAGAACAGGATCCTCTTTGCTTCCACTTTCCTTAAAACAATAAATTATTCTATTCAGGCTGCTGTCAACAGAATATACATTCTGACATCTGTCCTCTTACCAGCCTCCTGGTCACTCCCTTTTAGTCTCTAAAGACTTTAGCACTTGGCTCTCCAACCTCATTCCAAACATCATCCTGGATGGTCTTTTTAAAGTCCTAATTAGGTCATGTGGAATATCTGTCCACTGCTTGGCCTCTCAGAACATTTGTTTGTCAACTGGGATGCTTAGAAAGTCAACTAAACAAATAAGATGTAATAGTTCGATAACATCACAAAATAAACGTATATAAGGATAATGTCAGGATATGTCAGCTATAACTCATCACAATTCAACATGAGATTTGATCTTCATCTCTCATATCATTTTCCTCCATTCCACTTCATCTACCATACCACAGTCATATCCTGATATTACTGTTGTACCAGAGTGAGTAAAGAAAATCAACACCAAGACAATAGTATGCCAAATTGCAGGGTGTTTATTGCCAGTGGCCGCGGAGGACTCACGTCTCTCCAACCCGTGGCCCCGAGCTCAGGGAGAGCAAGGTATTTAAGCTGCAAAACCATATCCTTGTTTCAGGGGGCTCAGGGTTGTGCAAGGCAAGCTGTTTGTACAGAAGCTAAAGTCAGCGGTTTGTTGCAGGGGAAGGGGCGTAGCAGTGGAAATTTTTAACCTTAGAAAAAAAATAACACTTCTGAGAATTGCAATACAGTAGCAGTTCTAAGAACTACAACTCTGCTCAGGGCCCAGGTGGTTTTTCTATAAGATGGCAGTGCTTAAGCTTTCTGTTTTAGCCCCTATCTCATTACTACTTACATTTTCCCAATTTCACCCGACTCTTGGGTCACGATCCCCTCTTGCCAGATTCCTCATTTATGTTTCCACCTAGACATTCTTCAAGGAAATCTTGACCTTGCATTGTCCCTTATACTTTTTCCCTAACTCTAAGGACTCTTCTCTTTATTCCCTTCATTGTTGACTTTAGATTTCATGATCTTTTGTATCAATCACTCTCTTGCCAATAACAATAAGTCTTTTGTTCATCTACTCTTTCAGCCTATTCATCCCGAGAAACCAAACACTACACAAAGCCAGTTATTTGTTTTCAGCTTTTTTTTTTTCTTACCAGAGAAATGTTGAACACTACCTGGAAAACAATTTAGTCAACAGAAGCTTTAGACCACTAAGCATTAATGATTCCAAGCCTTAGTTTCGTCTTCATTACACCCCAAAAAATGTACCATACTTCTGTAATTCTCTAGGACTCCCTACAATTAGTTATTTGAACAGTTCTTCAAAACTCTGACCATTCTACCTTCCTCCTTGACTTCAACAGATGACTATTCCTCCCATTTCACAGGACAAGAAGATAATCAGATTATATACCATATCTTTCCAACAGCAAACATGTAAATTGGGCTGATGATGATAATTATTTTTTTTTTCTGAGACAGAGTCTCACACTGTCGTCCAGGCTGTAGTGCAGTGGCGTAATCCTGGCTCACTACAATCTCTGCCTCCTGGGTTCAAGCAATTCTCCTGCCTCAGCATCCCAAGTAGCTGGGACTACAGGCGTGCACCACCACACCCAACTAATTTTTTTTGTATTTTTAGTAGAAACAGGATGTTGGCCAGGATGGTCTCAATCTCCCGACTTCGTGATTTACCCACCTCAGCCTCCCAAAAGTGCTGAGATAACAGGTGTGAACTACTGCGCCCAGCCGGCTGATGATTATTTTACACTGTTTAACTGAATGGTTGCTAAAATAGTAAAATTCTCCTATGCCCTCTGAAATGTTCTTTCATTGCCCTTGCCATTTCCCTAGGACTTCTCTGACCTCTCCTTGATTCCTGACTAAAGTGTTAATTGCTGATTTATGAGGAGGCTTCTAAAATCCCATTGCAGCCCTAGACATGTGACTATTCCAATGGATGGTGACCGCGTCATATTGGTTGTTAAGTATGTTGAATATCATCCCTTCCCACAAACCTTCCTTCCATCTTCAACTATAGTACCTCCATAATTCTGTTTAAAAAGAAGTGTCAGGCCGGGCACGGTGGCTCAAGCCTGTAATCCCAGCACTTTGGGAGGCCGAGGCGGGTGGATCACGAGGTCAAGAGATCGAGACCATCCTGGTCAACATGGTGAAACCCCGTCTCTACTAAAATACAAAAAATTAGCTGGGCATGGTGGCGCGTGCCTGTAATCCCAGCTACTCGGGAGGCTGAGGCAGGAGAATTCCTGAACCCAGGAGGCGGAGGTTGCGGTGAGCCGAGATCGCGCCATTGCACTCCAGCCTGGGTAACAAGAGTGAAACTCCGTCTCAAAAAAAAAAAAAAAAAAGAAGTGTCAAAGATAGGGGAAAAAAATAAATGCACAAGGCTAGTCATTGCTGCACCACTTCAAAGTCAACTAGAACAACACAAATATCCATCAACTGGATGCCAGTTGAAAAAATATGGTACAACTACATAATGTAATACTATATAGCTATTAAAGGAAAAGAGAAATATGTCTATATACTGCTCTGGAGTGAGCCTCACAGTCTTTGGTTATTTGGTTTGCTTGTTTTTCTGTTTATGGAGACAGAGTCTCACTCTGTTGCCCAGGTTGGAGTGCAGTGGTGCCATTACAGCTCACTGCAGTCTTGACTTGGGCTCAAGTGATCCTCCCACCTAAGCCTCTCAAGTGGCTGGGATCAAAGGCATGCACCACCATGCCTGGCCAATTTTTTTCTTTTTTTGTAGAGATGAGGTCTCGCCATCTTGCCCAGCCTGGTCTCAACTACTCAGGCTCAAGTTATCATCTCGCCTCAGCTTCCCAATTGCTGGGATTACAGGTGTGAGCCACTATATCAGCCTCATCCCACCAGGCTTTAAAATGTGAGGTATTGCCATAGCAATCTGTAGTGTCGGTTAGGAATAAACAGTATGTGGACTGACATTCAATACCAAGTGCTGTCAGGGGCATGGAGCAACTGGAAGTCTTATACTGGTGGGAATGCAATATAGTACAACCACTCTGGTAAATAGTTTGTCAGTTTCTAGCAAAGTTAGTATTGCATTTTTTTAAAAAAGAAAATAATTTAAATACCTACTTCACACCACACTCTAAAACAAATTGCTGATGACTGAATGTTAAAAATGAAGCCATAGTATACCACACAGGGATGTACATGTCATAAAAGTACAAATACATTTATGGGAATGATAAATGCTTTCAGGGTGGGGCTTAAGACTGCCAAGCAGCCAGGCTCGGTGACTCACACCTGTAATTTCAGCACTTTGGGAGGCTGAGGCGGGCAGATCACTTGAGGCCAGGAGTTCAAGACCAGCTTGGCCAACATGGCAAAACCCCGTCTCTACTAAAAATACAAAAATTAGCCAGGCGTGGTGGCGCATGCCTGTAATCCCAGCTACTCGGGAGACTGAAGCAGGAGAATCGCTTGAACCCGGGAGGAGGAAGTTGCGGTGAGCCGAGATCGCACCATTGCACTCCAGCCTGGGCAACAAGAGAGAAACTCCGTGTCAGATAATAGTAATAATAATAGTAATAATAAATGTTCGCATAGATTTGTTGATAAAAAACAAACCCAAATTAAAAAGCTATACGACTTCATGACCAAATAGTGAATTGTTTTTCTGAAATTGATTCCAATGCACTCAGACAACAGAATGTTTTTGAAAATGTTGTTTAAAATTGTTATGAAAATCTTTACAATCTATTGTTTAATGAAAGAAGGCAGATACAAAGCAGCATGTACAGTATGTTTTTTTAAAGAAAACCCCACAAATACACACATGCAAAAATAAGATACTAGAAAATAAAATGTAAAACCAAGATTTAATATTGGAAGAGTAGAAATGACTGGATTTAATATAGAAAGAGCAGAAAATTTAGGAAGAGTAGAAAGTCCAAAGACACAGGATTGTGGGTGACTTTAAAATCCAGTTATTTCCAATCTTCCTATAATGGCATATGTGTAATCCATATATATAATACATATATGTATTATAACATGCATATAATACATATATGTAATACATTATATATCACATTTAAATAACATGTATAATTTGTAAGTGGGAGGAACGAGGGAGAGCAGGTTTACAAAATCCGAAAAGCCAAATGCCCCAGTCTGGGGGAAAAGCCTCGATTTCGGTAATTCCCTGGTTAAAATCAAGAAACACCCTGAACTTGGAAGGCACCACCCGGGTCCCAGGTGCACAATTCCTCTAATCTCCCAGTTGGAGCAACGTGGGGTTTTAGAGGAAAGTCCCGAGAATAAGGATCGATGCCTCTTTATCCAAAAGATAATCAGCGTCAACAACAACAAAAAATAAACAAAAAGTCCAACTCGGCACCAAAGTACCATCTGGCTAGCCTGCGAGCTGCCCACTCGGAAGCCGAGTCCGCAACTTAGAACTCAAACCCGGGTTTGGGAGCGTCTGCCGAGATCCGACTGCAGTGACGCGACCTGCCCATAGGTCCCCGCGCTCACAGCTTCCTGGCAACCGACGAGCTAGTGCTTCCGGGTCACGTCGCCCCAGGACGGCGCACGCGCGAAACATCGCGAGCTCCACTTCGCGCTCTTAGGCTGCATGTGGGGTCCGCGGGTGCTCGGGAGCTTCCCGGATCACAAGAGAAGGCCTAGCTGTTAGTGACAGCCCCAGAGCGCCTGGGAGCCTTGCGATACCCGGGTGTCTGTAGGCCGCCAGCAGACACCTCCACGCCTAACTGGAATCGTCCCTCGCCCGGCCCTGCCCCTCTCGGGAGTGGCAAAGGACATTACGACCTACATTCCTTCCCCGACCTGATGGCTTCAGATTGGCAGATTGTGCCTAAGTGGAAGACTTGTGGTGCTCCTTTGCTTAATTTTTATGGACTCTGTTTTCTTAAGTAGTTGTAATAATCATCGGGAGTTGCGGGGGCGGGAACATAATTTCTGCGTCTGCCCTTAAATACCATCAACCCTTGGCTGCGTTTCTGCTTTTACGGAATTTCACCAATGATCTGTTATTTTTTACTTAAAAAAAGATAGCTGGGTAGCAGTTTTCATTTAGGTGCCGAAAAGCAATCAGTTCTGCACAATAGCAGATACATTTTTTTTAATGCAGTTTGACTTACCAAATGAATGTGCAGATGATGAGACTAGCTTTGATTTTTGTTATTCAAAGCACACTAATTTGAATTTGTGGGATTAAATTTAGATATTTCGGGGGTTTCTTTGGTAAGAATACTATTGTTTGTATAGCAAACACTTGTACAAATAAAAGTGGGTATGTGGCCAATATTTCCTGCCCATACTTGTTTTCTTTATAAAATGTAACTTTTAAACATAATTTGACTTGAAACTGTTTCTTTTCAGGATTTATCATTTTTTATAGGTGATTCCAGTTCAAAATATTTATTACATTAATATATTGACAAATTGTCATTGTTGAACAAATTTTTTATGTGCAATCATATGGAACATCTTACATTTAAGGATGTTTATATATCAAGTATATATATAATAGAAATATCAAGTGTTTATATATCAAGTATATATATAATAGAAACTGCGCTGAGCAAGGTGGCTCACACCTGTAATTCCAGCACTTTGAGAGGCTGAGGTGGGTGGATCACCTGAGGTCAAGAGTTCAAGACCAGCCTGGCCAACAGTGAATCCTTCTACTAAAAATACAAAAATTAGCGAGCATGGTGGCACCCACCTTTAATCTCAGCTACTCAGGAGGCCGAGGTGGGAGAATTGCTTGAACCCAGGCAGCGGAGGTTGCAGTGAGCCAAGATCATGCCACTGCACTGGAGCCTGGATGACACAGTCAGACTGTCTCCAAACAAACAAAAAATAAAACAAAACCTAAGAAAGCTATATTGCTTAAACTCTAACATTTAACTACGTTTATCCATTCTTATAAGAACTTGCTAATCACAAGACTGGAAAATCTGTCCTTCCCTGGCTTACTATGACTTAATCATAAATGTCTAAATTTGACAGGTGTCCCAGGAGAGAAAACTTAACAAAACTATTCCGTTGCATTTTGTTTATGTGACATTTGAGATCTGCATGTTATACATAGTAATCTAGTTTTTTTTTTTTTTTTTTAAAGATGGGGTTTCACCATGATGGCCAGGCTGGTCTTGAACTCCTGACTTCAGGTGATCCACCCACCTCGGCCTCCCAAAGTGCTAGGCGTGAGCCACCGCACCTGGCAGTAATCTAGTTTTTAAAAAAATTGACACAGAGACTGAAAAAGTTTTAGCAGTTAGCTGCTACTTTAGCTGCTTAAAGTAATATATGCATCATCTGCCCCTTTGGTGGTACGGGTGGCAGATTCTATTCTCTGTAGAGTATTTCATACAAATCTGCTGGTCACTGGAGGAATTAGAAACTAGACATGGTTAGTCCATCTGGCTGTCTGGTGGCAGCAGAGGAAGAACTGGATTTCCAGGGCAACTGACAGGGTGATAGGACTGGGCAGCAGGGAGGAAATCTAGGGAGGTACATTAAGATTTAGGTCCAATACAAGCGCTGTGCTTTAAGTACCATTCTGATTCTCATTTGTGTTTAATCACCTTTATATTTAATATCTATCCATATTGCCTTCTTCCATTTTATTCCTCTAGATTTTTACATTGTATTACATAATATATGCTATCTTTTACTTACTGATTCATTTTATGATGAGCATAGTCCAGTGTTTTTACCAACTTAATGCATTGTCTCTCACCCCAACATCATTCCTCAACTAAGTCTGACTGGTCAAGAATAATCCAGGCCAGGCGTGATCCCAGCACTTTAGGAGGCCAAGGCGGGTGGATCACAAAGTCAGGAGTTCAAGACCAGCCTGGCCAAGACAGAGAAACCCTGTTTCTACTAAAAATGCAAAAAAAGTTAGCTGGGCGTGGTGGTGGGCACCTGTAAGCCCAGCTACTCAGGAGGCTGAGGCAGAGAATTGCTTGAACCTGGGAGGCAGAGGAGGTTGCAGTGAGCCGAGATAGCACCACTGCACTCCAGCCTGGGCGAAAGAGCGAGACTCCATCTCAAAAAAAAAAAATTATCCAACACCTGGTGCCAACCTGAGTGCTAGTATTATTAGTAAATAATGAATGCTATTTATTTATTATGCTAAGTGCTGTTTGTTAGTAAATAATAAACGCTTTGGAACTGATTTATAGAGGGCCTCAAAAACCAGGTAGTGTGTTTATTTACTGCTAGGTCAATTTGGCAAAAACAAATGCACAGAAAGCCATTTCCAAAACAAAAAAAGGTCAGAATACAATTTGCTAAATTTTCTAAATTACTAATTTGATGAATTGTTGAGACTTGTTAAAAAAGTTCGGGCCCTACTCATGCCTCAGCCTTGTGTAAGGGAAGCCCAGGAGCAGGGCAGAGCATGAGTATACAAAAATAGAGATGAACTGCAAACTCCACTTCAGAAAAACTTCGCCTATTTGTGTATCAAAAGGCTGGGGTAAATGCAAAACTAAATCTCTGAAACACTCTGTTTGACAAACTAGCTTTCAACTGCTAGTAAAAAAAAGCCTAGAAATTAAACAAAACTGGTTTTATTTCATAAGACATCTAGAGATATGTAGCAGCTGGTATTGGGTCAGCAGCTCAACAATGTGGCAACCGGCATGTTCTTGGTTCTCTTCACCCTTCCTTCTGTTGTGGTTCAAATAACTCCTCCAGCTCCAGCCATCACTTCGGTGTTTATGGCATCAAGAAGGGGAAGAGGAGGCCTAGCTGCATATATGTCTTTAATCAGGAAGCAGTTTTCCCAGAAATCCCAAGGCCAAAGCTGTTTTCTCAGGCCACTGATAGTTGCTAGTTGCAACAGAGGCTGAAAGGGGGCAATTAGCTTTTCTGGGTTCTTCAGTGGAGGCAGGTAAGGAAGGGAAGAGTGGGATGGGAATGGCTGGCAAATTGGAGCACCAATATTACCTTTATGGATAATAAATTTCTTTTCAAAATGAGCAACTGATATGTGAAGAAATACCTAACAACAATTTTAAGGTTAGAATTTGAAACTCAGCTCTGCTTTCAATCATGACATTTTTAACAGATGCATTTCAGCAATACTGCTTTTTCCTTGTCCCCCACTCCCCAACATTCTAGAATGGAACTAAAATGAAATTACTTAATCTTTCAAGAAAAAGGTGTGGGGGAAAGCAAAAGGTCAACAGTGACAAGATAGTTTCAACTACTCTTTTGCTGTCATTGTCCTTCTACACCAAAGAACATCTGGAAAACATCCCCACATGCTTTGGCATTTAAGAACTGATACAGCTGACCGAAGTCCATGTGGTTTCCTCTGGCTCCATTAACACTGAACACTTTTTCTTCAAAAATGGAAAATTTCCTTTGTCTTTCCATTTCATCATTTGTGCCATCAAAAGGAATGTCTTCTCGATGGCGAACTAAAATTCTCTTCCAGTTTAATTTTCTGAGTCTGAAAAGAAATTTCCAAAGTAAACATTTTCAAAATGTATATTCTAGGGCACTTAAAACAGAAGTAATAAAACAGACTTATCAATGCCTTTTCTTAGAAGCAGTCTACTTTTTACTTTGTTTTTTTTTTATAACTTTATTTATTCATTTAGTAGAGACAGGTCTTGCTGTATTGCCTACGCTGGTTTCAAACTCCTGGTTTCAAACTGGCTGCAAGTGATACTCCTGCCTCAGCCTCCAAAAATGCTGGGATAACAGGTGTGAGTCATCACACCCTGCCAAGAAGTCTACTTTTATATCACAGGGATTTATTTTAATCATATATGATTCTGGTCATAATCCCATCCCCAAACTCATTTGTTGCCATTACTCTGGCCTTGTATCAGTATTTTAGAAATGTAGGAATTACTGAATCCCAAACTACTAATGGACCTTCTCAGAAATTCATTTAGGATATCAGTAAAGAAATGAGAAGACTAGTGGCAATTCTAATGCTTCTAGAAAGCCCCTTACTTCATAGGGTATCCAGTTTGAAGCATCACTAAGATGAAGGAAGAAGCAGATCCATGGAAGTGGATGGGGTCATATTGTCTTGGGCAGGGGCTCAATTCATTCAGTGTATAATTACAGAATGTCTCCTACACGCACTTGTCAGGTGAGGGGGAAAATGCTGACTACATGTGATTTCTGCCGTATCAACCAACTTGAGAATGAATCCCGTATTTAGATCCACATCTTTAATACAGTCATGTGTTGCTTAACAACAGTGAGACATTCTGAGGAATGCATCTTCAGGCTATTTTGTTGTTGTACCACCATGATAGAGTGTACTTACACAAACCTAGATGGTACTTTTTTTTAATTTATATTTTTTCATGTGGAAAACCAAATGTCCCAGCACCATTAATGAATATCACTCTGATATTCAATAGTGGGAAGATCAAGTGCCATATATCAGGTTTCTGTATGTGCTCCGTTATAATCTTATGGTACCACTGTTTTATGTGTGGTCCATTGTTGACCAAAATGTCACTAGGCAGCACATGACTGTATCTTGTTTAGTATTAAAATTATTGACATGACTTTACATACGTATGTGAAAGCAAACCTTGACCAGAATTCTTCACAGGCACTTTGTGGGCCTTCCACACAAACAACACCAGGTTTTCCAGGCATGCTAAATCCAGACAGGGAAAGCTCCTTTGCCCACTCTAGAATATTCTTTCTTTTGCATTTGTTATAGATATGATGGCTGTAGATCCAGAGTCTCGTGAAGATGAGGTCGATTGACTGGACTGGACTTCCTGTGGTGGGTGAAGATGAAGAATCTCTGCTGACATAGCCAGCAGCGTGTTCTCTAACCCACTCTGTGGCATTCAGTATACAAACATCTCCATGACAATGTTTTTGCAAGAATGCAGTCAGATCTGTGTTCAGCTGAGTCTGCTGGGATCGACTCAATAATACTGATCTAATAGAAAAGGTATAAGAAAAAAATTACTTTGGAACAGAAAACAAACTCAAGAATTGCTTTTCTTCTCAGATTAATTTTGACCTCTAAAGTTGGCCAGAACTTCTGTAACGTACCTGACAGTAATTTCAGGCAGAACTGCCGGGTATTTAAAGGGAAGAATACAGGCCAGAGAAAACATCACCTGATGAAAGAGAAGAAGAAATAGTACACTAACCAATGTTTGAAGTCTCAACATGTTTCAATTCTTTCAAAAGCAAAACTGAATTACCATTGTTTCCTCAGATACATCCAGGTTCATATTGATAGTAAAGTAAACTTTTGAAGATCGCCCCTCCATTGTCTTCTTTTCAATACAGTCTTTCAGTTCTGCTACAGCCAGCTGGTCATTCACTATGAGCTCATTCTCACCAGGGAACATACTGGCTAGCAGGTCTAACTCAGCAAGCTGGGCCTCCGCCTGCTCTATCTCAATCATTTTTGGACATCTGTAGTTTCTAAGGAAGTAAAGATAACAGAGACAATTTACATATGCAATCTTGGAAGAATTCAACAGATCAACATAAGTACTAAAATTATATTTGATTTCTTCATAAATTGTACAATTTAATTAGTCTCTTTCCCCTTTACTTTCAGATATAATATGCTAAGTCCTATGCTAAGACCAGCCTGGGCAACATATTGAGACCATCTCTATAAAAAAACAAAAACAAAAAACCTCTTAATAGTAAGTAGACACCACATTCCTCTCTGTCTAGATGGTTGAGAGGACATTTTGAGCTACCATAATGGGCAACTTCATCAAAGTAAACCAATTATGTAGTTAAAAAGCTGTATCAATAATATAGCCAGAAGAGAGGATATGTCTGGTTACATTGGAAAACCAGAATGAACAGACTAAGTCAGAGAGTGGTTATGTGGATGGTCAATTTCTTCTTTTTAAGTATATATTATTGTTTATTAGTTAGTTTTTTTTTTCTTTTCCTGAGACAAGGTCTACCTCTGTCACCCCAGCTGTAGTCCAGTGGCATGATCCCAGCTCTCTGCAGCCTTAACTTCCCACACTCAAGCAATCCTTCCATCTCAGACTTCTGAGTAGCTAGGACCACAGGTATGCACTGCCAGCTACATTTTTTATTTCTAGAAACAAGGTCTTGCTATGTTGCCCAGGCTGGTCTCGACCTCCTCGACTCAAGCAATCCTTCCACCTCAGCCTCCCAAAGTGCTAGCATTACAGGCGTCAGCCACTGTGCCTGACATTTATTTGTTTTTAAGAAGCAGAAGAACATAAAGAGGAAATAAAGGCTAATTGTCCCGTAGCTTAAGTAACCCCTGTTAACATGAAAACATTTTAGGCATTATACATATACATATATGGGAAATGCTGGTATAATGTATAAATATATACAATGTGAGATATATTACAGTATATATATTTAAAATGTATCCAAAGGGTATATGATGTACTTTTTCTTCCTATTTCCTATCTCCCTCTCCACCAAATATATTTTGTAGATCTATTCACTGTCAACATATAGTGATCTACCTCATTCTTTGTAATTGTTGTCTGTTATACTGAATCATGTAGATATGCCATAACTTACTTCTTTACCTATTGATGGGCATTTGGGTTGTCTCCATATTTTTACTAATATGAACAATTCCATAATGCAAGTTCTTTTTATATATACAGTATGGTAAGCTGAATACTGTGTATTCAAGAATAAACTTATAGAGGTAGATTGTTGGAGCGACAGGTACATTTTTAATTTTGACAGATATTGCCAAGTTGCTTTCCAGAAAGTTGCCACACAGAAGTTTAAAATTGTACCCAGTCCCCTGCTTTTCTTTTCTTTAAAAATTCTTAATACATAGTTCCTTTTGGTCTAGCACAGTGGTTCACACCTATAATCTCAGCACTTTGGGAGGCTGAGGAGGGTGGATAGCTTGAGTCCGGTTCAAAACCAGCCTGGGCAACATAGCGAAATCCTGTCTCTACTAAAAAATACAAAAAAAATTACCTGGGTGTGGTGGTACATGCCTGTAGTCCCAGCTACTTGAGAGGCTGAGGTGAGAGGATTGCTTGAGCCTGGGAGGTGGAAGTTGCAGTGAGCCGAAATCACATCACCACGCTCCAGCCTGGGTGACAGAGCAAGACTCTGTCTCAAAAAACAAACAAACACAAAAGACCCTAAACCATAGTTCCTTTTATCAATCTCTTCTTTTACAGATTTCAAGCTGTATATCTTTTTTTTTTTTTTTTTGAGACAGAGTCTTGCTTTGTCGCCCAGGCTGGAATGCAGTGGTGCGATCTCAACTCACTGCAACCTCTGCCTTCCAGACTCAAACAATTCTCCTGCCTGAGCCTCCCAAGTACCTGGGATTACAGGCACAGGCCACCATGCCCAGCTAATTTTTTGCATTTTTAGTAGAGAGTAGAGGCAGGATATCATCATGTTGGCCAGGCTGGTCTTAAACTCCTGACAGGTGATCTACCCGCCTTGGCCTCCCAAAGTGCTAGGATTACAGGTGTGAGCCACTGTGCCGGGCCACAACTGGTTTAGTATTTATCCTAGACAAAAGCAATCCTAATTGGGCAATAGAGTATATGGGCACAATTCTTTTTTTTTTTTTTTTTTTTTTGAGATGTAGTCTGATTCTGTCGCCCAGGCTAGAGTGCAGTGGCGTGATCTTGGCTCACTGCAACCTCCGCCTCCTGGGTTCAAGCGATTCTCTGCCTCAGCCTCCCAAGTACCTGAGATTACAGACGGGGTACTTGGCCAACCTGGTCTTGAACTCCTGACCTCATGATCCACCTGCCTTGGCCTCCCAAAGTGCTGGGATTACAGGAGTGAGCCACTGTACCTGACCTGGGCACAATTCTTATTTGTGACTTTTCAGAGTCTTGTTAGATCCCAATATGCACTGTGAATTTCCAAGAGGGGTGTTCAGTATGTCGGACTCCTGAACATGATTTTCCAGGCCAAATGACATTAGCCCTCCTCTCCACAGAACAGAGCAGAATCCCTTGCTTTGCCATGTAGTCACCTGATTTTAAGTAGTTTAAATATAAGCATCTTCATAGAAGATGGTGGGTAGTTTTGGTAATACTTATACATATATTAATATATATTTACTAATATGTCTATTAATGTTTAATTTGAAGTTTTCCTTTTCTAATAACTGTTGGAACTACAACATTCCTCCTTTCTTTAATCATAATGTTTTTTCTTTTTTTTCTTTTTGAGACAGAGTTTTGCTCTTGTTGCCCAGGCTGGAGCGAAATGGTGTAATCTCGGCTCACTGCAACCTCTGTCTCCCAGGTTTAAGCGATTCTCCTGCCTCAGCCTCCCAAATAGCTAGGGTTACAGGCATGCGCCACCACACCTGGCTAATTTTTTGTATTTAGTACAGATGGGGTTTCACCATATTAGTCAGGCTGGTCTCGAACTCCTGCCTCAGGTGATCCACCCACCTCAACCTCCCAGAGTGCTGGGATTACAGGCATGAGCCACTGCGCCCAGTCTAATCACAATTGACTTTATATAATTTTATATCCCACTTTTGTAACTTGGTATCGTAACAAACATTTGGTAGTATTTTTTTTTTGAGACGGAGTTTCACTCTTGTTACCCAGACTGGAGTGCAATGGCGCGATCTCGGCTCACCGCAACCTCTGCCTCCTGGGTTCAGGCAATTCTCCTGCCTCAGCCTCCTGAGTAGCTGGGATTACAGGCACGCACCACCGTGCCCAGCTAATTTTTGTATTTTTAGTAGAGACGGGGTTTCACCATGTTGACCGGGATGGTCTCGATCTCTTGACCTCGTGATCCACCCGCCTCGACCTCCCAAAGTGCTGGGATTACAGGCGTGAGCCACCGCGCCCAGCCATATTTTTTTTTTAAACAAAATCCTCATACATATTTTAAATCCCTGGACTTACTGGAATTCCATGTACATATTTGCTATTCTGTTTTGGAGTTGAGAAACATAGGAAACAACTCCTTAGGTGGTTATTAGAGAAAGTGCATTTACTTTGTTTTTTATTGGAGTGGCTCTGTTACCAGTGTTTGGATTCTATTACCAGATTGCCAAGGTGTAACTCCTGGCTCTGCCACTTATGAACTGCGTGACCTTAGGCACGTGGCTTAATTCATCTGTGCTGTAGTCTCCCCAATTCCATAACTGGGATGACAGGGTTGCTGTGAAGATTAGAAGATAATCTGTGGAAAGTGCCTGGTAATAAAGTACTTTTTATATGTGTGCTTGCTACTATTTACTAGAGTAAATTTTAAATGAGTGCTTGCTATTATAATTATTAATTAAAAAAAATTTTTTTTTTTGAGACAGGGTCTAGCCAGAGTGCAGTGGCACGATCTTGGCTCACTACAACCTCCGCTTCCTGGGTTCAACCGATTCTCCCACCTCAGCCTCCTGAGTAGCTGGGATTACAGGTGTGCGCTACCACACCAAGCTAATTTTTGTATTTTTAGTAGAGACAGGGTTTCACCATATTGGCCAGGCTAGTCTCGAACTCCTGACCTCAAGTGATCCACCTGCCTCAGCCTCCCAAAGTGCTGGGATTACAGGCATGAGCCACTGTGTTGGGCTGCTTGTTACTATTATTATTATTGATCGTCATTTCAACAAATGTTTCTCAAGCACTTCTTATGTTCTAGCATTGGCACTAAGATAACAATGAATGAAAGTAACAAAACAGCTCTACCTGTGGGAGGATACCATGACATCAAAAAAACGTAATTTATATGCCCAGTCCAGGTGTTGTGGCTCATGCCTGTAATCCCAGCACTTTGGGAGGATGAGGTGGGCAGATCACCTGAGGTCAGGAGTTTGAGACCAGCCTGGCCAACACTGTGAAATACTGTCTCTGCTGAAAATACAAAAATTAGCCAAGTGCGGTGACGCACGCCTGTAGTCCCAGCTACTCTGGAGGCTGAGGCAGGAAACTCACTTGAACTGGGGAGGTGGAGGCTGCAGTGAGCTAAGATCGCACCAACTACACCCCTGCCTGAGCAACAGACTGAGATTGTCTCAAAAAAAAAAAAAAAAGAATTTATATGCCCAGTGAATAACCGTTATGAAAAAGTCTGAGGAAGAAAACAAGTTAAAGGGAAACAATGGGGCAGCAGAAGTTGAGACTACACATGGGGTTGTCAGGAAAGACCTTTCTCCTAAGGTGACTGTAGTGAAGACTTTAAGGAATTGAAAAAGGAGGCCCTGTGTTCTTCTTGGCCAAGAGTGTTCGAGGGAAAGGGAACAGCATGTTCAAAGGCCTTGAGGCAGGAGGGTGCTAGACAGCTGGCCAGGGCAGAGTGAGCTGGGGACAGGGGATAGAAGAGTTTAGTAAGGAAACGTGGAGCAGTTTGTGTTGGGACTACTACAGCATGGCCAGAATTCTGAATTTTATCCTGACTGACACCTAAGAGCCACTTGAGAGGTCTGACTTAAACACACTTGCTGCTATGGAGAATAGTGAAGGGAAAAGTGGGGTGACAAGATAGACACTGCAATAACTAGGGAGAGAGGATGGTGGCTTACATAGGATTACAGTGGTCAAGACAGTAAGCTTCAGCTTCTGGATATATGGAAAGAGCAGAGGCAACAGGATTTACTGATGAATTATATGAGACATGTAAGAATGACTCCAAGGCTAGGCGGAGGTTGCAGTGAGCCGAGATCGCGCCATTGCACTCCAGCCTGGGTAACAAGAGCGAAACTCCATCTCAAAAAAAAAAAAAAAAAAGAATGACTCCAAGGCTTTAAGCTACTGGAAGTATGGATCTGCAATTTATTTAGACGGTGATGCTCATGGGAATCTGAAGCTTGGTTTTAGATGCAAGTAATAAGTGCCTACTAGGACACCTGTTAAATCGAGATGTCTAGCAGGCAGTTAGATATACAATTTTGGAGTCTATGAGACTCAGCTGGAAATATAATTTTGGGAGTCAACACTTATTTAGAGCTATGTATTTGTTTAAAAGTCTCCCAGGGAGTAAGTAAAGTTGGGAGAGGGTCCTATTGAATTTGGGATATCGAAGATGGAATTAGCAAAGTAGTACGGGACGGAGGGACACTTGAACGGACAAGTAGGGGAGTGATGTCACAAGTCATTATCTGCCAAATTATTTTCGCTGAACAGATTTCAGTCCTTCCAGAAAATTCTCAAGATAATTTTATGACTCAAGATTTCAGCGAATGCTTTAAGAAAATACTCTGTGGCCGGACGCGGTGGCTCACGCCTGTAATCCTAGCATTTTGGAAGGCAGAGGAAGAAGAATCGTTTGAGCCCATGAGTTCAAGACCAGCCTGGGTAACACAGGGAAACCTCGCCTCTAGTATTTTTTTTTTAATAAAATATATTCAAGGCCGGGCGCGGTGGCTCACGCCTGAAATCCCAGCACTTTGGGAGGCCGAGGCGAGCGGATGACGAGGTCAAGAGATCGAGACCATCCTGGCCAACATGGTGAAACCCCGTCTCTACTAAAAATACAAAAAAATTAGCTGGGCGTGGTAGCGCGCGCCTGTAGTCCCAGTTACTCAGGAGGCTGAGGCAGGAGAATTGCTTGAACCCGGGAGGCGGAGGTTGCAGTGAGCCAAGATTGTGCCACTGCACTCCAGTCTGGCGCCTGGTGACGGAGTGAGACTCTGTCTCAAAAATAAATAAATAAATTAAATTAAATATATTTAAGAGAACGTAGACTGAAACTTAAGATTTCTGCGTGGAATAATTTCTTTTCCTTGCAGATTTGTTTTGAAGAACAGAATACGGTGCTCAGAAACCCAAGCCGCGAGGCTCTCAGGAAGAATGCCCAGCACGCAGCCGCCCCCACACTCTGATTGTGCCTCGGGCGAGGTCTCCTGCGGCAGCAGGGAGCCAATGCCAAAAGCCGAGCCCACCGATGGGCGCATGCGCACCCTGTCAGGCACGTTCGGAAAGAGTTGCAGCGTGGGAAAGCCCTGTGGCACTCACCACTGGCGCTAGCGGAGGCAAGACTCACCTTGAGCCGTGGCCCCCTCACTGCTGTACCCCGGGTTCCTCGGCTGTACGGACAGCTCAATTTTTTATCAGGAGGGAGCCTCAAATTCTGGCATACTGCGATCCAAAACTTACAAAGCGCCTCAGTCGACGACCCACTGGAAAAAAGAGGGCGCGCACTTCGGCTGGCGCATGCGCGCGCAAGACCGCGGGCCGGAAGCTGGAGCTGGCCTGTCTGGCGCCGTGTCCGCCACTGTTTGTCTCCGGAGTTGGAAGGACGGACGGAATGCTTTGTCCCTGCTCAGTTGCAGTTTTCTTCTTCTTCTTTTTTTTTTTTTTTTGAGACGGAGTCTCGCTCTGTCGCGCAGGCTGGAGTGCAGTGGCGCGGTCTTGGCTCACCGTAGCCTCCGCCTCCCGGGTTCAAACGATTCTCCTGTCTCAGCCTCCTGAGTAGCTGGGATGACAGGCGCGCACCACCGTGCCCAGATAATTTTTGTATTTTTTAGTAGAGACGAGGTTTCACCATGTTGGTCAGGCTGGTCTCGAACCCCTCACTTCAGGTGATCCGTCCGCCTCGGCCCCCCAAAGTGCTGGGATTACAGGCCTGAGCCATCACGCCCGGCCAGAGGTTTTCTTAATACCTTTACATGCCAGCCCCGTTTTCATTTCACAGCGGCTGTCACTGTCGTATAGCGGGCACTTTTCAGGGACAAGGGATTGGTCCATTAATGCTCCTCAAACTCGAAGGTGCCTAGGAATAGTTTGGGGATTCTGTTGAAACGCAGTAGGTAGGGGTAGGGTTCTAAATTCTGCATGTCTAATATCTTCCCACACCATGGTGATCCTCCTTGTCCCTGAATCATGGAGGAGAAGGGCAATTAGGGAGATGTGAGCCCGGATGCAGGTGGCCTTGCCTATCTTAGGCGTTCTTGCCCAGTAACCAAGCTGGGAGGATCCGTGTGAATGCTTATTTATTTATCCTTGTTAATAAAAGGACAGTTTGAAGAAAGATGCTGACAGGAGAGTAATTGGAAATATTTTTCTTCCCAATCCAACTATATGCAATATGCATCTTTGTAATACTCATTTTAGAAATGTCATAGATAAGATTTGTAAACATTGACATTTAGCAATACTAGACATCACTGCTAGCTCTTCCCCACCCCTTTTTTGAAACAAAAAGATGATAGTATGTAGGTCTCCATAAACTACATCTGCGTGGTGTTTCATAAGCGTTTTTCAATGTCATCATTTATTTTTTCCTCCAACATTTATATGGAAAAAATTCAAGTGTAAAGCAAAGTCGAGAGAATTTTACCGTGGAGCAGATCTCAAGAGAAGGGGAAGGAAGGATTTAGCAGTATCTGAAGACATTTTGGGTAGTCACAACTGGAAGGATGCTATTGGTATGAGGTAGGTAGAGCCCAGGGATGCTGCTCAACTTCCTACAATGAACAGGACATCCCCCAACAACAACGAATTTGCTGGTCGAAAATGTTGATAGTGCTGAGGTTGAAAAACACTGACCTGGAGGTATAGAATTTAATCTACCAGCTCGGTCACATATCTCATCAATCTATCTGTTTTCTTTTCTTCTTCTTTTTTTTTTGAGAGGGAGTCTCACTCTTTCGCCA
Source organism: Aotus nancymaae (assembly GCF_030222135.1). Lineage (NCBI taxonomy): Eukaryota > Metazoa > Chordata > Mammalia > Primates > Aotidae > Aotus > Aotus nancymaae. The sequence continues at coordinate 32,411,810 of NW_026988435.1, forward strand.
GCCTGGAGTGCAATGGCGCGATCTCGGCTCACTGCAACCTCCTCTTCCCAGGTTCAAGCAATTCTCCTGCCTCAGCCTCCCCGGTAGCTGGGACTACAGGCGTGTGCCACCACGCCCAGCTAATTTTTATATTTTTAGTAGAGACGGGGTTTCACCATGTTGGCCAGGATGGTCTCAATCTCTTGACCTCATGATCCGCCCACTTCAGCCTCCCAAAGTGCTAGGATTACAGGCATGAGCCACTGCGCCTGTTCAATCCATCTGTTTTCATACATTTCAAAGTAAACTGCAGACAATACACTTCTAAGTACCTCTAATGCACAGCACTGGAGTTCGAATTAGGTATTTTTTATTTATTTATTTTTTCAAATTAGGTATTTTTAAGGTTAAAATGAAATGCATATCTTAAATACATGTGAGTTTTTAATGAATGCATATACCTATGGAACTCAAACCATATTAATGTATAGAACATTACCATCACCCCGGAAAGTTCTTTCATGCCCTTACTCAGTCCCCACCCAGTTCTCCCAAAACGTAACGACTGTTCTGATTTTTTTCTCCACCATACTTATTTTTCCCGTTCTAGAACTTCATATGGTTGTAGTTATGCAATAGGTATTTTTGTGTAAGGCTTCTTTCACTCAAGGCAATATTTTAAAGATTTGTCTGTTACGTGTATCAGTTTCTTCTGATTTCTTGGTAGTATTCCATCATAAATATACCAATTCCATTCTTGTTTTGATAGAAACCTGGGTTGTTTTCAGTTTTTTGGCTGTTATAAATAAAGCTGCTGTGAACATTCTTATACAGCATTTTATTTCTCATGACTGTATCTTTTTAATAAATATTTATTGATCACTTACTATATTCCAGGTACTTCCAGGTATTAATTATAGCCATGAACAAGACAAAGATGTCCCATCTCTCAAAGAGCTTACATTTGCACATTTCTGTGTCTGTATGAAGAGGGATAAACATAAAGGTAAAAATAAAAAAATTATGGCTGGGCGTGGTAGCTCATGCCTGTAATCCCAGCACTTTGGGAGGCCAAGGAGGACTGCTTGAGCCCAGGGTTTGAGACCAGCTTGGGCAACATAGAGAGACCTCTACAAAAAATACAAAAATCAGCCAGGTGACGGGGCGTGTGCCTGTAGGCCTGTACTTCTAGCTACTCAGGAGGGTGAGGTGAGAGGATGGCTTGAACTTGGGAGGTTAAGGCTGCAGTGAGCTGTAACTGCACCACTACACTCCAGCCTGGGTGACAGAGTGAGTCTCTGTCTCAAAAAAAAAAAAAAGAAATTACCAGATAGTGGTGGATAATTGCTGGGCAGAGAAGTAAAGTAAGGTGATGTGAGTGATCAGATGACTATGTTACCTAGGTTGCCCTGTAACTGCGAGGAAGTGACTTTTAAGGCATGTTAGAGGCTGGATATGGTGACTCACACCTGGAATCCTAGTGCTTTGGGAGGCTGAGGCTGGAGTATCGCTTGATGTCAGGAGTTTAAGACCAGCTTTTGTAGAGACACGGTAACTTCAAAAAATAAAAAAGCCAATGGGGTGGTACCCACTTGCAGTACCAGCTATGGGAGGCTGAGGCATGAGGATCACTTGAGCACAGGAATTCAAGGTTACGGTTAACTATGATTGCACTTCAGCCTGGGCTACAAAGCCAGACCCTGTCTCTAAAATAAGTAAATAAAAATAAGGTGTGAACAGAGTAACAATAAGATTTACCAACCCCGGAAGATCAAAGGGAAGAGCCTTTTAGACAGGAAGCAGGTGGTACAATGACCCCAAAGCTCTGTTTTAAAATGGGCGGGGGCAAAAAGCCTGCACTTCTGGAGCTTGGAGAAGAAAACTTTTAAAAAATCAGGAGGCTGAGGCAGGAGAATTGCCTGAACCCAGGAGGCGGAGGTTGCGGTGAGCCGAGATCGCGCCATTGCACTCCAGCCTGGGTATCAAGAGCGAAACTCCGTCTCAAAAAAAAAAAAAAAAAAAAAAAAAAAAAAAAAAAAATCACCTCATCCCACTCCTATTCTTTCTTGCTTGAGAGCTGGAGCCTTTGCCCTACCACATATCCCTGGAAGTGCCCAGGATTTGTCTTGGGCTTTCAAACTTTGCACAGTAGCTGCTACTAACTTTTTGAGATATACATTCCCAGGGGCTCAGTCCTGCCTCATCTAAATCACCAGAGACCAAACAAGGACCAGCCCAATATCTCTTGGACTTTAATGTCATAGTGTTGTCAGAATAAAGAGAAAGATGAAACTAGGCCAGGCATGGTGGCTTATACTCCTGTAATCCCTGCACTTTGGGAGGCCAAGGCAGGTGGATCATGTGAGGCCAGGAGTTTGAGACCAGCCTGGCCAACATGCTGAAATCTCATCTCTATCAAAAATTACAAAAGTTAGCCAGGTGTGGTGGCATGTGCCTATAATCCCAGCCACTTAGGAGGCTCAGGCAGGAGAATTGCTTCAATCCGGGAGGTGGAGGTTGCGTTGAGCTGAGATCGTGCCACTGCACTCCAGCCTAGGCAACAGAGTGAGACCATGTCTCAAAAAAAAAAAATTTTTTTTTAATTATCTCAGCAGTAAAATGCAAGAGAACTAATTTCCCCCCAAATTTAACCAAATGTTACTTTGATTATTAGTATGCCACCATCTTAAACTCCTTTTATCTGACTAGTAAGGATAGACATTTATTTTGTGACCAATTGTTCTTTTGTGGTGAATTACCTATTTACATTCTTTGACTATTTTTCTATAGACATCTGCATCCCTCCACCTCTGCCCCCTTGATAGCGATTACTATCTTCTCTACTAAACTAAGACTCCAGGGCAGAGAGGCCTGTTTAATTCATTTGAGGGAAGGCTTAGCACAAAGTGTGCACTTACATATTTTCTTTTCTTTTTGAGATGGAGTTTCGCTCTTGTCCAGGCAGGACTGCAATGACGTGATCTCTGTTCACTGCTACCTTCGCCTCCAGGGTTGAAGCGATTCTCCTGCCTCAGCCTCCCAAGTAGCTGGGATTACAGATGCCCGCCACCACATCAGACTAATTTTTTGTATTTTTTTTTTTTTCAGACGTTTCTCACTCCGTCGCCCGGTGGCAGGATCTGCAACCTCCACCTCCCGGGTTTAAGCGATTCTCTTGCCTCAGCCTCCCGAGCAGCTGGGACCACCGGCGTCCATCACTACGCCCGGCTAATTTTTATAGTTTTTAGTAGAAACGAGGTTTCACCAAATTGGACAGGCTGATCTCGAACTCCTGACCTTGTGATCTGCCCGCCTCGGTCTCCTAAAGTGCTGGGATTACAAGCGTGAGCCACCGTGCCCGGCCAATTATTTTTATTTTTATTTTTAGTAGAGACGGGATTTCCCCATCTTGGCCAGGCTGGTCTCGAACTCCTGATCTCAGGTGATCCACCCACCTCAGCCTCCCAAAGTGCTGGGATTAGAGGCGTGAGCAACCGCGCCCGGCCTCGCACTTACACATAGTTTCCACGAATCAACAGTAAATATTTTAAAACTACCCTCCTCTCTAGCAATTTCTCTTTAACACCGACTTTCAGTTCTGCTTTAAAATTCACTCTCGCTGCGTTTTTTATTCTGACATGGTGCAGGAAGGTAAATTCAAGACAACTTATTTACTGAATTTTAGCAGTCGACAGAAAGAATTAGGGAAACAAAAATTCAAGTGTTCCCCCTCTTAGCCTCCAAATGTAATGTGTTCCAGAAAGGTAACCACCTAGGAGACTCCAAGGCTCAGACCACCACCAGATGCCTACACTTCAGAAGCATTTATATAACTCCATGGTTACGACAGAGACCAAAAAACCCACTGACAACCAAACCCTATATCCGAACTTACGGCACGAGTCGCACGCAAGCGCAGATTTACCAGCGCCAGAGCCGACGGTCGGGGCGGGGGAGAAGGAAGGGGAGCGCGTAGCCACTTCCCATAATGCCGCGTTCCGGAAGTTGTTGCTTTCCAGGGGTCACTCTGGCTTCGGCTCCGTCGCTCTCAATTCGCCACCAGAAGGAAGACGGAGCTGGCTGTCCAGCCCAAAGGCTCATGAGGGGATGCAGTTATGGGCTCTGTCGCCGTGGGTGAGTTCTGGGCCGGCTGCCTCGCAGTCGTCGCTCGCCTGACTTCCTGCCTTCGGAGAGCCCCTATTTTCCGCCCCAACCTCGTTCTCTTCTTGAAGGCCCCTCTCCTTAAGCGTGTAACCCGGCTACTTTTCGTTACTGCGATCTCATTGGCTGCACGTCCTGTCAGCTCCAGGAGCTGGCAAATGAGATGCCGCTGCTGGCGCTTCTCGACCCCGTGGACCCCGAGCTTCCCCTGTGGGATCGGAGCTGTTAGAAGGGGAGGAGAGGGGAGATGTGGCAGGCGTCGAGCAAGTGGGTGGGTGGCAGGGACTGCCCTATGGGTTGGGGCTGGGTTTGCAGCCGCGTTCATACGGTTAATAGGAAAAGCACTGTCACCTATCCAATTGAATATACCTAAGAGAGGACCGATCTACGCAAAACTTGAAAGCCACGTTAAGACCTGCTGACAAAGTTTTCCACACGCTTACATTTTTAATGGAACCGAGTAGGCGGGGGAAGACTGGGAGGGCAGAGAGAGAAGAGACTTGGAATAATGTGAGAGCCGGCAAGACTAGCTTTGATTTTAATTTTGTGTGGAGTCCTGCAAAGAGTCATTTCAATAAGACGCTAAAGCTCATCCGCTGACGCTACTTGAAAAGTGTAGTAAGTTTATTGATGTTTTATAGCTGATGGCAGTCACAATACTCTCTCCTCCTGACACGAGTTGCCTTTATAGTTGCCAGAAATTTACTGGGGCTCTTTCCGCAGCACTGGAGTGACCCCTCTCTGTCCTCTGCCTGCAGCAATTAACAATTCGTCTTTCAAGTTTTCCTACGGAGTCTGAGCTGCTGCAGTCCTCAAAACATTTATTAGTGCTGTGTGTCTTCACTACTGCAGATTTCTGACTTCTTATTTTTCGCCCTTTTCTTTTTCACCAGAACTTGGTTGCTTCATTCTTATGTACCTACCTTTGCACCTTGTAACCATCCTTTATGCCTCAGGTACTATTCTGTTCTTCTATTTCAATGCAAGAAGTATTGCTTCAGGACCTGCTAGGTACTAACATTATGCTAGATATTATAGGCAGTTCCAAAGCTTTGCCTGAATCTATCTATTTTTCTAAGAACTTTAGATTCTGCTTAGAGAAACAACATAAACCTAGATTAAAGATTTAAAAAATATACTGGAATATCTGATAAGGGGACAAGATGATTAGAGCACGCCATAAATACTGAGGAAGCTCAGTGGAGAGGTTAATTTAGAGTAGAATGATTAAGGCTTCCTTGAAATGGAGAACTTGGAAGATTGGTAAGATTTGGATAGATAGAATATTATAGCTAGAAATCAAAGGCACCAAGGCCGGGAGAGGTGGTGTGCAAAGTGTTTTGGTGTGGAGTATAAGAGACAGACTTGACCAGGTGCGGTGGCTCATGCCTGTAATCCCAGCACTTTGGGAGGCCGAGGCAGGTGGTTCACCTGAGGTCAGGAGTTCAGACCAGCCTCGCCAAGACAGTGAAACCCCATCTCTACTAAGAATACAAAAATTAGCCGGGCATGGTGGCAGGTGCCTGTAATCCTAGCTACTCGGGAGGCTGAGGCAGGAGAATCACTTGAACCTGGGTGGCAGAGGTTGCAGTGAGCACTGCACTCAAGCCTGGGCAGCAGAACAAGACAGTCTCAAAAAAAAAAAGAGACTTGATTGGCAGGTAAAAAGTGGTGGTCTTGAAATGCAAACATCTGCGTTTTACTTTTTTTTGTAGAGATAAGAGTGTTGCTTTGTTGCCCAGGCTAATCTTGAACTTCTGGCCTCAAAAAGTCCTCCCATCTCGATCTCCCAAAGTGTTGGGAATACAGGCCAGACAGCATCTCCCTTTTAGCTTATCCCTGTTACCCTGTGTGATCTTTCACCATTTTTTTAAATGAATTTTTAGCGAAATGTCTCTATTTAAAGTGTTGCTATGAAAGTCCAGTGTGATAATGTTTGTGAAACGGCTTTGAAGAGCAAAAGCGCTATATAATAATTATAACTTTAGTCAGTTTTTGTTGTTGTTGAGGGATAATAGAGAGTCAGGATTAGCAGAGCATTGGGGCCAAATTTATAAAGGCCTATGAGTGCAGAGTTTAGGGAGTATGGTTTGGGAAGCTGTTAAATGCTTTCAGTCAAGAGAGTGATGTGATAAAAATGGCATAACTGGAAGATGAATCTGATACTGAAGTACCACACCGATTAGAACTAGTTGGATTGGAGGCAAGAACTTGGGTGCTATTTTTTGTATTTGTTTCTAAAATCTGTAATTTTAGATAGGTAGACCTGTATGTACTTTGAGCACTTTTCATGTTTTCTAAATTTGAATTGTTGACTAAAAAGGTGAAGATTTTATGTGCAGCTAGATTTGTCATAGGCTTCCAAAGTGGTTTTGGCAATAATATAATAATGTAAGTAGTTGAGAATGCAGTTGTAATCAATTTCCATTTAGCTAATGCCCTTAGGAAATCCTGGTGTGGAAAATGCACAACAGTGTATCACTTTTTGTATTTGGCTTTGAAGTTATTTTGCAAATTTTCTAACTCCCTTCAGGAGGTTGTTGTTAGAATTATTTTTAATTCTTATTAGAGAAATTATCAATTTAATTTGCATAGACTGCAGAGCTAAGAAAGGTAGCTTAGAAGGAAACACAATCAGTTTTCTGTTTAAGAGTGCCACCATTACTTCACATGTATGTAGTGAGGAGTCAGCTTCCTACAAGTGTCAAGTTCTGACACTGTTTAAGATCTGTGTAAGAAGACCAAGGTTCTCTCCTGACTTTTACATGTATTGAAAACCTCTTAAGCTTGCTAAGAATCAGTTTCCTATGCTGTGAAAAACAGGGGAGATAACTATTCTATATACTTGAGTTCCTATTGAAAATTAGTTGATTATATCTGACTGGTCTTTGTAAATTACAAAGTGTGATAGACATGCATAATATATGTGGCTTAGTTATATTACTGACTCCTAGAGAAATACTTTTTTCTTTGGTCAAGCTAACTTTATCTTGTTTTCTAGATTGTTATTTTGTATTAGTAAGTAATCCATAAAGTGCCAACATGGGAAAGAAACGGACAAAGGGAAAAACTGTTCCAATCGATGATTCCTCTGAAGCTTTAGGTATATTTCATTGACTGAATCTTTAATGTTCTTATCTCTACATGGATATATGTTTTAAAATATGAAAATGGTATAAAAGTGCATATTATTGTAATATTATCTGCATTTTAATGTAAAGTTTATATGTCATTTAATAGTCTTCTACTTTCTGTTTTTTTTTTTTGAGACTGTCTCTCTCTCTGACACCCAGATTGGAGTGCAGTGGTGCAATCTCAGCTCACTGCAACCTCCGCCTCCCAGGTTCAAATGATTTTCTCCTGCGTCAGCCTCTGAGTAGCTGGGATTGCAGACATATCCCACCACAGCCAGCTATTTTTTTTTTTAATAGAGACCGGGTTTCCCTATGTTGGCCAGGCTGGTCTTGCTCCTGGCTTCAAGTGATCCTCCTGCCTCGGCCTCCCGAAGTGCTGGAATTACGTGTGAGAGCCACTGCACTTGACCTTCTACAACTTTTTTTTTTTTTTTTTTTTTAATTCTGAGACAGAGTCTGGCTCTGTCACCCAGGCTGGAGTACAATAGTGTGATCTCAGCTCACTGCACCCTCCACCTAGCGGGTTCAAGTGATTTTCCTGCCTCAGCCTCCTGAGTAGCTGGGATTACAGGTGTATGCCACCATGTCCAGCTAATTTTTGTATTTTTAGTAGAGATGGAGTTTCACCATGTTGGCCAGGCTGGTCTTGAATTTCTGACCTCAAGTGATCCACCTGCCTTGGCCTCCCAAAGTGCTGGGATTACAGGCATTAGCCAGCATGCCCGGCCTTCAACATTTTTAATGGCATATTATTGCACTGACCAAAGACCATGAATGCATATTTCATGATTTATATAGATAATTTTCTACTGTTACAGATTTAGATAATCTTTAACTTTTTAGTATTATGAATGAATCAGTAATAAACAACTTTATAGCTAAATCTCTGTGTACATCCAAATATTTTCCTAATACACATCCTAGAAATATAATTTTTGAATCAGAGGGTATAAAGACTCTTGATTTCATTGCTAAATTGCCATTCAGAAATGCTTTACTAATTTACAGGCCTCCTTGCAGCATAATAAAGTGTCCATTTCCCTGAACCTTCATCAGCACTGGTTAGTATCATCTGTAAAAATCTGTGCTGATTTGATAGTTGAAAAGGATACCTTCTTTTTCTAGTTTGTATTTCTTTGACTACTGAGATTTGGTAGTTTTTCCACATGATCCCATTTGCATTTATATTTCTTTTCTTGGTGCAAGATCGTTGGACATAAAACTAATTATGCCACTTCAGTAGTTTCTAAACCTCCAATGTTCCTGAAACAACTCAGACACTGTAGAGTGGTTTGCAAAGCTCTTTACTTATCTTGGCCGCAACAGAGTTTTTAGCCTCAGGTTCTATGAAGTCAGAAAGACTTGAGTCTAAATTCTTGCATAGATACTCAATAGTGATATGGGCACTAAATCTTAGTTTTCTCATTTGTCATTGGAACTAATAGTGTCTTCTAGGGTAATTATAAGGATTAAATGAGATAATGTATGCCAAATATTTAACAAAGTTTATAGAAAGTATTAATATCAGCAATTTTTATTACTATTATCATCTTCTAGGATTGCACAGATGTTACCTCCCCTGTGAAACTTTTGGTGACTTCAGCCGTCTCTTCTTGTGCTGCTACACCATGTTTTGGAGATACTTATAAATTGATTTATTTAGCTCCCTTTCCTTCCAGAATGTGAGCTACTCAGAGAAGAGCTGTGACTTGGTCTATTTTGGGCTCCTGAGCATTTAGCACAGTGCTTTCCCTATAGTAGGTGTATTACTGACTGAATGAAGGATGTTTTCTATAAATCTTTAGAGATAAAAGGAATCATAAATATGATAAAGAGCCTTAATTTAAAGGAAATAGCCAAATAAATTGAAATGAATTTGTAGTGGGGGGCAGTAGTGTTTATATTTAGGACTTCAAGAAAGCAAAACTTTACAAATTTGTGTCTTATCTCTTTATTACATATTTATCCCATATTCTTCAAATATCAAACAAGTTTAAGTTCAGAATATCTAACAGTTTCTTTATAGAGTAAATTTCATTTTTGACATATGAATCAAGGATAAGTTTTAAGATTAACTGAAGAAAGTCATTTTTGTTGTTATATGTTCCTTTTCTATTTAATAGAACCTTTGTGCAGACACATTAGAAAAGGATTGGAACAAGGTAACTTGAAAAAGGCTTTGGTGAATGTGGAATGGAATATTTGCCAAGACTGTAAGACAGACAATAAAGTAAAAGATAAATCTGAAGAAGAAACAGAAGAAAAGCCTTCAGTTTGGCTATGTCTTAAATGTGGCCATCAGGTATACTTACATTTTAAGATCAATTTGGGATTTTAGAAAACTCTTTGAACTTATTTCAGAAGGTATTACCTGAAAGTACAGTTGCCTGTGCATTTATAAGTTTTAACAAAATACAGATTCTAATGTTTTCTTTTGAAGATTGGTAAGAATGGCAGAATTTCATGAACCACTTCCTTGTTTACGATAGATTGTGAATTTTCCCCTCTTGGTGAATTTTTATGGCTGTGAGGTTTATGATTATGGTTTTTTTTTAGGGCTGTGGCAGAAATTCTCACGAGCAGCATGCCTTGAAGCACTATATGACACCACGATCTGAACCTCACTGTCTGGTTCTTAGCTTGGACAACTGGAGTGTATGGTGAGTTTCAGTTCCTCTGCCTGTTGGGTGGAAATTATTTGAAATATTGGAGAATGGAAATGTTTGTGTATGTTTAAGAAGAAAGCAATTTAAAATTTTTGTAGCATTTTTAAAAATACCATCACTTTCAGAAAGCGTTATGAGAAGCTTTTACTCGGACATTTGCACAAACACAAAAATTGTAACGTAGAAGACTTAAGAATCTTTACCCCTTTGTTTTTCTTGCTTGTGATATTATAAGGCATATAGTGGAGATAAGGACACTAAGAACAAATTTCAGATAAATAAAAATGTAATAAAATTTTGGCTATGAATTTGCATGAAAATAAATGTCGGGCTGGTGTCTTATAGATGCTACATTGTAATATCATTAAAACAGATTTTTACATCTTAAAAATTATTTTCACAGTGGTCTTCCCTGAATGACATCTTTCAGTTGTAAAGGTTGTTACTTTTGTTGGTGTAGTTCTGTATTTTGAAATACATGTAGAAAAATCTTTTGACTTTAATGTTATAATCAGTACAGTAAAATGTGTGGAGTATTTCATCGTACCACTTAAATGTAGCCATAATTCTGGCTAATCTTATTAATAATAAACCAGAGTTAATATGCATAGTCGTCTTCAGGAAAACAGAATTTTTACTTTCAGTTTCTCTAATAGAATACGTTGTTGGTTACATACTCTGGATTCCAGGAATTATTATTTATCTCCCTTTTTTAGTTGTCAGTTCATCATTTTTCTTCTCTGTGATTTTTTTTGGGACACAGGTGTTACATATGTGATAATGAGGTCCAGTATTGTAGTTCAAACCAATTGGGTCAAGTGGTTGATTATGTTAGAAAACAAGCTGGTATTACAACTCCAAAGCCAGGTACAATAATTTCTTTCTTTAATATACACTAAATGTTGATTTGTGTATCTGCCGATACTCAGGTTTGTTATACTACTTAGCATTATATGCAGCTGAGTAACATTAGTTACGGTTGATTTCAAACTATGAAACTATTTTTGGTTTAACTATAAGGTATTAGAAGGGATGTGAAAAATGATCTAGTAGATGTGATGAAGGCCATAGACTAAGGTAATAGGCAATAGGCCTGTTCCCATAACCCTGGCAAGGCTTACTATAGACCTGCCTTATACTCTTCTTACTGTAGTACATTTTACAATAACAGGATTTCAGTTTGTCTGCTGGAATAATATAAAAGTAAAGCATTTGTGATTCCTTCTAATGGTCAGATATTTCTTAGGTTATTTCCATGAATAAATTAATTGGTTGACATACAGCATTTGCTTTAAGCATATTCTTTAAGTTTTTATCGTCACGAAAGTCTTTGTCACGGCCAGAATTATTTGTTTTTACTATAGGATTGATTTTTAGCCCACAGAATTCATTAAAAACTTTCTTTCATGTTCACGTTCTTTACTTGATTGTTTTATATTCTTAATTTCACAAGGTATGTTCATTTGTAAAGAATTTTTGAGCAGTAAAAAAGGGAGACTTATACCAAAGCATATACTGTTTGGTTTTATTTGTCAAACTAATGCTTACTTTAGGTCTGAGTATTTTTTATTGGTTCTTTTTTTTTTTTTTTTGATGGCAATTTACTTGTATTTATTTAAAATCAAATAGGTGGAAAATAATGACTTTAGGTAAAACTCACAAACTCTAGTACTGTTTCCCAAGTATACTTTTGCATTCAATATGACTGTATTTCACGTTTTGCTAAGTCTTTTCTTCTTTTTTTTTTTAAAGCAGAGAAAGATAATGGAAATATTGAGCTTGAAAATAAGAAATTAGAAAAAGAGAGTAAAAATGAACAAGAGAGAGAAAAGAAGGAAAACATGGCCAAAGAAAATCCTTCCGTGAATTCTCCTTCCCAGTTAACCGTGAAAGGACTCAGCAATTTGGGAAACACATGTTTTTTCAATGCAGTTATGCAGGTACATTGTCATTTTTTTTCCCTTTTAAAAAAGCTATCATTTTCCTCATAGAATCTGCTACTTGAGGTTTTTTTCCCCCTAAGTAATTTATTTCTATGTATTCAAAGAAAACTTTTTTTTTCTTGAGACAGGGTCTCACTCTGTCACTTAGGTTGGAGTGCATTGGCACCAGCTGGGCTCACAGCAGCCTCTGCCTCTTAGGCTCAAGTAATCCTCCTACCTTAGCCTCCAGAGTAGCTGGGACTACAGGCATGCACCACCACTCCTGGCTAGTTTTTGTATTTTTTGTAGAAACGGTTTCACCATGTTGCCTCGGCTAGTCTTGAACTCCTGGTCTCAAGCAATCCACCCACATTGGCCACCCAAAGTGTTTGGATTACAGGAGTGAGCCACTACGCATGGCCAAAGAAAACTTAAGGAAAGTTTTATTGCATGACATAACACAGTTAGTGGGCACTGGGGTGCAGTGGGTTTGAAATAAATATTGCTGCTTCCCTGATGGAGCTTGCAGTTGGGTGGCGGAAACACAGGTTAACCTCATACAGAAGCATATATGTAGCTACAAGTGGTGGTAAGTGGTTGTGAGAAAATCATGGTGGAGGACTGGGGATAGCTACTTCTGATTGGGTGGTGGGAGAATGCCCCACGGAGGTGATGAATAAGCCCAGAACTAAAGTAGTTGTGACCCAAAGTAGAGTAGGGAGAGAAGCATCTGTAATTTTTTATTTCCCAAGTATAGATACAATAGTGATTTAAGTGTTGCTTATGATTTTGTTTTGATAAAATAGACACTTACGAAGTATTTGAGTTGATTTGCCTTTAAATAATTTTTTCTTTTTTTTTTCATCCTACATTCTAGAACTTGTCACAAACACCAGTACTGAGAGAACTACTAAAAGAAGTGAAAATGTCTGGAACAATTGTAAAAATTGAACCACCTGATTTGGCGTTAACAGTATGTTCTTTAAACTTTTTCTCATCTGTAACTTTCCTCTCTGAATGTCTGCTTTCTAAATTATTTTAAATAATTAACAATAATAATAATCGTTTCCACCATTTTTGTTTGTTTTGTTTTATTTTAGGCTACTAAGTTAAACAGTTTCAGGCAAATAGAAGTTATAAGGAGCCTTTACGTTTGTTTGCTTTGTGTATGCTTTGCTTTTCTATGCTCAAATGTTAAGCCTCCTTCTTGGGAATGTGTATGTGTTCGTGAAGGCTTAGGCTTACATTATTATTTTTAACATCTTAAGGTGACTTAAGAGCTGTGTAACCAAATAAATAACTACCTTATCCATTTTGATTATTTATATTTTGGTTTGGCTCTTTCAGTTCTTAGATAGTAAGTGTTCTGGATGATCTAAAACTAAAATAGTAGAGCTGAATTCTGCATTAGACAGTCTATAACCAACAGTTTCTATATTTTTTGATATACATTTTGAACTTTTAAATGGGGCAATTCTGTCAGGAACATTGGCAGTATATGTTAATTAATTACATTATAGTAAAGTCAGTGATTCCAAAATTTGACTGAAGAAAGTAATTTCTTTTCCCATATTCAGGAACCTTTAGAAATAAACCTTGAGCCCCCAGGCCCTCTTACTTTAGCCATGAGCCAGTTTCTTAATGAGATGCAAGAGACCAAAAAGGGGATTGTGACACCTAAAGAACTCTTTTCTCAGGTCTGTAAAAAGTGAGTATCCACTTTGATTGTGCTTTCAGTGCCTCAGTGATTGAGATGCTGAGAAATGATATACAAATATTAATAGCATTAAAGTCAACCCTATATATGCAATAAGGCATAGTTTTTTTCATTTGTATTTTAAAATACATTTTATGATAGTTGAATCTCCCAAGGGTGTTAATGGACTAAACGGAAATTTGGAGAAACTAGAACTCTCTGAGATTTCGGATATGATCCTAAGATTTTTCTAAAAATAACTTCATATCTTAGTAGACTGATCATTGCTTTTCTGTCTTTTTGTTTTTCTCTAGAGCAGTGCGGTTTAAAGGCTATCAGCAGCAAGACAGCCAGGAGCTGCTTCGCTATTTATTGGATGGGATGAGAGCAGAAGAACACCAAGTTAGCATGTTATGACCATTGTATTTTATAATCCTATCTTCATAAGCTTTCTGTCTCATTTGATACCTTATGAGTTATTAAAAGTGAAAGCTAGTTATTAAGACCATCATACTTTTAAGTTTTTTCTTACACCAGCTTTTTCAACTAGTATGTTTTCACCATTAGAATGAGTCCAGAGAATTAGCAATGATTCTCTTTCTCATCATGGCTTAAGTTTAGTTGATGTTTACAGCATTAATGTTCTTTAAAGATTCTGTTTACTAACCTCTATGAGGAGAGCTGCCAAATATTGGAAAATGTTTCTCCCAAAATAGTTCCCAGGTGCAGCACACCCTTACTCTTATTCCAAGTCTGATTTAACACTGTTTTTTGAAACTAGGAAGTATTTTCTCTTTGTAACAGTCAGGGAACATTTGTTGCATTTTAAAATTTTTGTTCATTGCCAGGATATAAAATAATGTATTTGGGGATATGAATTAGTGAGTACTAATAATAGTGATGATAGCTAATAACTAATATTTATTTTGCATTTATTTTATGCCAATCACTGTTTTCAGTGTTTTATATTAGTTCTCTTCCTTCGTTTTCACTAAGTTTCTGCGAGGTGAACACTGTGATTTTTCTTACTCAATAGATTGAGAATCTAGACTGTAGAGAAAAATTCAGTACCTAGTGTAAGGTCCCCCAGAAATATTGGAGCTGGGCTGTTGTAAGTACTAGAGTCAGTCCTTGTGGCTCTCACGTAAACATTCTGCTTGTAGGACAAACTATTTCAGTTTCTTTTCAAAGGAGGTGGGCATGTTCTGAAAAGCTTTGGTTTGAAAAGGCTTAAGATCTTGAAATGATAAGGTAATATCTTCATTCAATGGTTAGTGGTTGCTTTGCAGGCATAATTCCTTTTTAGCTCCTTGAATTAATTTTGAAAATGTTGTTTTGGAATATTTAGTAAATATGGGGAGCTATAGCTTGATCACTTTCTTGACTTGATTACATATTTTCTAAGGAAAATAAAATTTAAAATTTAATAGTATATATATATCCATTTTATTACTTTTAGAGAGTGAGTAAAGGAATACTTAAAGCATTTGGTAATTCTACTGAAAAATTGGATGAAGAACTAAAAAATAAAGTTAAAGGTAATGTCTCACTTTTTGAACTAAAACAATATAGTTGAATTCCTCTGTACCTTAGGACAAGATTGCTGGTACATGTATTTCTAAGTCCACAATTATTAATGTATAATTTCTCTTTATCAACATTGATTAGTAAAAATCATTCAGTACTTCAGAGGTGAACAGTTTTAACCTATATTGTATTCTTTTTATGTATTAAAGATAAAGCTAAGATGAATTACAATTTTACTTTTCAAAAGCTTAAAATTCTAATTAGCAGTAATACATTAATTATGTTTGTTAGTGTGAGTTCTCAGTAGTTGGTTTATTAATCACGGAGCCAACTTAGTTCTTATTGTGTGGCATGTAAAGATTAGGATCGGTCTGCCCAGTAGAACTTCGTATGTTGTTGGAACTCTTCTATATCTTTGTTGTTCCATATAGAAGCAACCAGGCATGTGTGGAGCCTGAAATGTGACTGGTGAAACTGAGGAACTGCATTTTAATTTTTATTTAATTGTAATTAAATTTAAATAGCCATAAGTGACTAAGGGCTATTGTATTATAAAGCACAGATTTGAATCAACTCATAGCAACTCTTTGCTTCCTTGGTGCCATTTAGAGCCTGGCCAGTAATGGAGAGAATTGTGCCTGCTGGCATTTTCTGTCATAAAAGTGTTTCTGCATAAATTATCATTTGAATAATGCTTATAGGTTTCACATATTTGGAAAATTGGCTGAGCAAGTAGTAAAAAGATTATTTCTGGGAACATAGGGAAATAAGAGGAAGATTTTGTTTGAAACATTTTCCTGAGGTTTTTCTTTTGTTTCTAAAATATGAAAGGAGTTCAGTCTTAGAGTTCACAAAACAAGTTACATGCATTTTCTCTTCCAGTTTGCTACCGTGGTATCTTTTATCAGTTTTGAATGTTAGAATGTTAGAGCTAGAACTAAGGAGCTAGACTGTCATTCAGCCCAGTCAGTGCTTTTCATTTAACACCAGTGGAGAAAGAGAGACAAAAAAGTCTCTCTGACTTGCACAGTTTACTTCCCACTAACTAAATTTTGGATAAGAACTTCTTTGTCTTATTCATAAAAGGCGATTATGTTCAAGTGTGTTATGCTCAGAGGTGGAATGTGTAGTACTGACTTCTGTTGCATAAAAATCAAATAATGGTGATTATGAATAGAGGATGAAGTCTGTGGGACAGGAAATTTAAAATAAAATTTTAGAGTTAGGTAAGTAGTGTTAGCTTTTCTTGTTTAATTAATTATATAAAGGTAATTGGTAATTGATACACTTTTTTTCTCTGTAGATTATGAGAAGAAAAAATCAATACCAAGTTTTGTTGACCGCATCTTTGGTGGTGAACTAACTAGTACGATCATGTGTGATCAATGCAGAACTGTAAGTAGATGCCATGTGTACTGGTTTTATTTACTAATATTCATAGAGTAGTTTATCAGTTGTTTATTTCAAAAACAGAAACGTCTACCATCATAGGATATCTTTTTAAAGTATTCAAATGCACGTGGTTCTTTGTGGGAAATGTTAGCATTCCTTAAATCTTGAAGAAGTTAGTTTAACATTTTATTTTCCCCAACCCAAAGTCCTCAATGTTGTGTAATTTTTTATTTCAAATTTTTTTAAGCCTTTGTTTATATTAAAACCTACCCCTACCACCCACTCCACAGGGCAGAGAGGATCTTACTATGTAATATTTAGAGTATTTGCATTTTTACATTTTCTTTTTTGATTGGTTAAGGTCTCCTTGGTTCATGAATCTTTCCTTGATTTGTCCCTCCCAGTTTTAGATGATCAGGTAAGACTATTGAATTTATTTTATTCAAATAGATTTTTTTCCCTGTAAGATTTTCTGGAGAAGCCTTACAACTGTTTTTAAGTTTGTATATTACTAGCCCACGCAGAAATTTTTCTTAATTTGAGTTAGAATAATTTTTAGGATTTGAATAAAGAACAGGGTAACTACTTTTAAAAACGAGGATGAAGAAAAAGATGGTGTATTCAGAATTCTGTGCAAGTAATTAGTTTGATTGGTTTGCATGCAGGGAAGTATTTTCCTTTTATTAAAATTACTACTTGTTTTTGTTATTTAAGGCTAACTATGAATCCCTTGCACACCTAAGTTCATAAATGTTAAATAAAGAGTATTGTTTCACTTTAGAGCCACATTAATTTTGTTCCTTTTAAGTAGTAATAGGAAAAAAGAAGAGATGTTATGAGTATTAGATAAATCATTATTCAACGTCATATGAATTATGAGTCCCTTGGCTTGTTACTTGGTAATTGAAGTCTCACCAGATTTTATTTTCTCTTTCTCTGAAACTGTCATATGCATGCAAAGAACGAAAAGAATAAAAAGAATACACTGTGGTGACATATATAAATCACTTAGAAAATACATTTGGAAATGGACATATTTACAGTGTGACACAGCATGTATCTAATAAAATTCATTGTATTTCTATTATGCTTGCACGTGAGGTTGCCTTTTTTGCTGTTTTGTTGGTTTGCTTGTTTTCTCACTATGTGAAGATTGCTTTCTAGTATATGAGATGAATGGATTTTGTCTCATCTATTTTCAAATATTGTGGAAAATAAAGCTAGTACGTAATAGAAGTAGAAAAATACTTAAGATAGCACTGATTTTTTTTTTTTAATGGTAGTTGTAAAAGTTTGTGTTTGACCCGTGTTACCTGTATTTTAAGAGTGGTAAGAAAAGTGTAAATGATAAAAATCTAAAAAAGACAATGGAGGATGAAGATAAAGATAGCGAGGAAGAAAAAGATAACGACAGTTACATAAAAGAGAGAAGTGATATTCCTTCTGGAACAAGTAAGCACTTACAGAAAAAAGCAAAGAAACAAGCCAAAAAGCAAGCCAAGGTGGGTATTTAGGAAGAAAATCATACATTTCTAATTTGATATTTTGAACTATTGAGTTTGTAGTCTGAATGACATTGGTTAGACATGTCTGTTATTTTATATACAGCACTTTCATTTGGCAATTATAGGCTTTAGCTGATTTTGTATTCTCTGCAGAGAAATTGCTTTGAATGTATGTGAAGAAAAGATTGTGCTTCTTTTTTTAAGTCCTACATTACTTGTAAGAAGTATTTGTAGTAAATTTAGTTAATTAACTTAATTTTTTGAGTTAATATGTTGACACTCACAAATTTAAAAATATATAAAGGTAACAATAAGTCCCCCACCCACCCCCCCTTTTTTTTTTTTCAATCTGAGAGTCTCACTCTGTCACCCAGGCTGGAGTACAGTGGCACAATCTCTGCTCACTGCAATCTCCATCTCCCAGGTTCAAGCGATTCTCATGCCTTTGCCTCCTGAGCAGTCATGACTACAGGCGCATGCCAACAAGCCGAGCTAATTTTTATATTTTTAGTAGAGACGGGGTTTCACCATGTTGGCCAGGCTGGTCTCAAACTCCTGACCTCAACTGATCCACCCGCCTTGGCCTCCCCAAGTGCTGGGATTACAGGTATGAACCATCGTGCCTAGTTGACCACCACTTTATGACAAAGGTAAACATTTTTGTTTTTTCTTAACATATCTTTCTGGAGTTTCTTTTGGAAAATATGAGCAAATACAAGTATGTATTCTTGGTTTTTTTCTCCCCTTTCTTACCATACACACTATTCTGGAGTGTGTTGTTTGTTTATACTTATATATTTGGAGTCCTTTCCATTTTAGTATATAAAACTTCTTCGTTCTTTTTCTTCTTCTTTCTTTTATTTAAGACAGAGTCTTGCTCTGTTGCCCAGGTTGGAGTGCAAATGGTGAGATCTCAGCACAACCTCTGCCTCCCAGGTTCAAGTGATTCTCCTGCCTCAGCCTCCTGAGTAGCTGAGATTACGGGCATGAGCTACCACACCTGGCTAATTTTTGTATTTTTAGTAAAGACAGGTTTTGCCATGTTGGTCAGGCTGGTCTTGAATTCCTGACCTCCGGTAATCTGCCCACCTCATCCTCCAAGAGTGCTGGGATTACAGGTGTGAGCCACTGTACCTGGCCCACCCTCCCTGCCTCCCTCCCTGCCTGCCTGCCTGCCTGCCTGCCTGCCTCCCTCCCTCCCTCCCTCCCTCCCTTCCTTCCTTCCTTCCTTCCTTCCTTCCTTCCCTCTTTCCCTGTTTTATGGATGTACCATAATTCGTTTAACCATTTCTCTGTTGGTTTAAGTTGTTTCTAGTCTTTTGCTATAATGGTCAATGCTCTAGTGAATAGCCCTATACATATATCATCTGTAGGGTAAATTTTGAGAAGAAGGATTGCATTTGTACTTTCAGTTGATACTACCTAATTGCCCTTCACAAAGGTTTTTCCTGATCCTTGACAGCTGTGTGTTAATCAAACTTCCAGATTTTGATTGGTGCGTTAGTTGGAAAATATTATCTCAGTGCAGTTTTATTTTATATTTATTTTAATATAAATGAGATTGGCTGGGCACGGTGGCTCACGCCTGTAATCCCAGCACTTTGGGAGGCCGAGGCGGGTGGATCACGAGGTCAAGAGATCGAGACCATCCTGGTCAACATGGTGAAACCCCATCTCTACTAAAAATACAAAAAATTAGCTGGGCACGGTGGTGCGTGCCTGTAATCCCAGCTACTCAGGAGGCTGAGGCAGGAGAATTGCCTGAACCCAGGAGGCGGAGGTTGCGGTGAGCCGAGATCACACCATTGCACTCCAGCCTGGGTAACAAGAGCGAAACTCCGTCTAAATAGATATAGATAGATAGATAGATAGATAGATAGATAGATAGATAGATAGATAGATTAAGCATATTTTTATGTTTCAGAGCCATTTGTGTTTCATTTTCTTTGAAGTTTTTGCTTATATTTTCTCATTTTTTATTCATGTGTTTCTCTGTTTTCTATGGAAACACATCAGAAAATATTTGGGTCCCATCCTCTATGCTGCCCTTCATTCTTCTGTTATTAAAGCGTAGCCTCACAGGGGCTCTTCTTTCAATTACAACCACCAGAAATGCTAACCCCTTTGCATTTTTAGGCATTTCAGTAACAGGAATCTTGATTAAATGCCTTCCTTTCCTCTCTGTTTACAAGTAGGTTGCAAGTGGTAAGAGTGATTTTAAAGGGTAAAAGGTCTTTACTTTCTCCTGTATATGTGGGTGGCTACCTTGCTTCTTTGCTAACTTCAGGCCATTATTTTCCCAGAATACTTTTGTCTATTCCTCTGATGAAAGCAGTCCTGTACTATTGCATCCTTGAGTTTTCTTTCAGTTTGTTTTTTTATCTCAGTGAAACCTTGACGCAGTAATTATAACTCCTGTGGATACATTTCTTTCTGTTATGTGTGTAGTCAGACCCACCATATGCTTTAACATTTGGCTGCCTGGGTTTAACAATCTTAATACTCTGCCTGGATTACTTCTCTTAGCACAGAGACCATGTCTTAGATATTTTCATTTCTGCAATAGGATGATTTTTTGATGATTGGTGATGTTTTGTTCCTGATTTCATTTAAAGAACTTTTTCTTTCTTTCTTTCTTTTTTTGGAACAGAGTCACTCTGTTGCCCAGGCTGGAGGGGAGTGGTGTGGACTCGGCCCACTGCAATTCCCACCTCCCATGTTCAAGAGATTCTACTGCCTCAGCCGCCCAAGTAGCTGGGACTGCAGGTGTACACCACCCACGCGTGCCTTACAGGCATGCCTGGCTAATTTTTTGTATTTTTAGTAGAGATGGGGGGTTTCACCATGTTGGCCAGGCTGGTCTGAAACTCCTGACTCAAGTGAGACACCTGCCTCACCCGCCCAAAGAGCTGGGATTATAGGTGTGAGACACCACACCTGGCCTAAATAACTTTTCTTCATTATTTATATATTTATTTTTTGAGACAGAGTCTTGCTCTGCTACCCAGGCTGGAGTATAGTGTGCATGATCATAGCTCATGGTAACCTTAAACTCCTGGGCTCAAGTGATCCTCCTGCCTCAGCCTCCTGAGTAGTTGGCACTACAGGTGCACACCAACGTGCCCAACTAGTTTTTATTTTTTTTAGAGATGGGTCTCGGTATGTTGCCCAGGCTTGTCTCAGATTCCTCAAGTGATCTTCTTGCTTTGGCTTTCCATAGTTCTGGGATTACAGGTGTGAGCCACCATGCCCAACGAGTTTCTTCATAATTTATTTGATCCTTGATAGTAAAGGAACTTTTAGGATCGGATTGGGAGAGTGAACTCTTCCTTAGGAAATTATTTTTGATGAACAAGCAACAAAACTGGATATAGTACATGTGTATGTTTTCTCTTTCTTCCTCTGTCTCTCTTCCTCCTTTTCTCCCTCCCTCTTTCTTTTTTTTTTTTTTTTTCATAATATCTTATACTTTTTACCCAGAACCAACGAAGACAACAAAAAATTCAAGGAAAAGTTCTTCATTTAAGTGATATTTGTACTATTGACCATCCTGAAGATAATGAATATGAAGCTGAAATGTCACTTCAAGGAGAAGTAGATATTAAATCCAGCCATATTTCACAAGAGGATGTTATGCATAAAGAATACTGTGTCAACCAGAAAGATTTGAATGGCCAAGAAGAAATGATAGAAAGTGTAACTGACAATCAGAAATCCACAGAGGAAGTTGATATGAAAAATATCAACATGAATAACGATCTGGAGGTTTTGACATCATCTCCCACTGAATGTACTAGAAATTTAAATGGTGCCTACCTGAAGGAAGGGACCAATGGAGAAATGGACATTTCCAGTGGTTTCAAAAACCTGAATTTGAATGCTTCTCTTCATCCTGATGAAATAAATATAGAGATTCTGAATGATAGTCATACTTCTGGAACAAAGGTGTATGAGGTTGTAAATGAAGATCCAGAAACTGCTTTCTGTACTCTTGCAAACAGGGAAGTTTTCAGTACTGATGAGTGTTCAATTCAGCATTGTTTATATCAGTTCACTCGTAATGAGAAACTTCGAGATGCGAATAAACTGCTTTGTGAAGTATGTACACGGAGACAGTGTAATGGACCAAAGGCAAATATAAAAGGTATTTTAATTCTCTCATTGTAAGTAAAATTAATATTCGGGCACATTTTGCACTGCATAGGCATAGTACTCCTATTGTAATTGTATCTAGATTTGGATGGCATGAATAAGTGACCTCTTCTGTGTAAATATTTTAATAGAAGGATGGAAGAAGTAGGACTTCATTGAAGTGGCTAGTACTCTGTGACATCCCAGCAGCAGTTAAATGGGACAGTTTTCTCCTTGACACCTCTCCCTGTGGGTAAATTATCCTGTAGAATGGAATCACCACAGCATCCTGACACATAGTGGCTATTTTTTCCCACCCTTATCTCCTTTGTACCCAGGATGCCAGATGACTTTATCAATGTACTAATGTGACACGCCCAGTGCAAGGCATGGGGATGACAGTGCTTTCTTACAGTCTTCCTCAAATGGGAAACAGGAAGACACTGAAAATTTCTCTCATCTCCCCACTGCCTTTTTTTTGTTGTTGTTGTTTGGGTAAATAGGATGTGGAGGGCCATGGATTCCTAAGGATTTTTACTAAAATTGTTGAAATGTTTTAAAATTCTAAGTAAACGTTTATTTATTTACATGTAGTGACAAAAAGTAAGCCTGTTTTCGTGTGTGTGTGTGTGTGTGTGTATCAACTCAGAGACAAAAACAGGCTTTTTGTCTATATGTATATATATAGACAAATATATATGTACTATATCTTATGCATAAATATATGTTACTTATATATGATATATATGTATCTGCTCAGAGACCATACAAAAACAGACTTACTTTTTGTATGTGTGTGTGTGTGTGTGTGTGTGTATATATGTATCAGCTCAGAAACCACACACACACACACACACACACACACACATATATATTTTTGAGACAGAGTTGTGCCCTGTCTCCCAGGCTAAGGTGCAGTGGCCAATCTCAGCTCACTAAAATCTCCTGGGTTCAAGCGATTCTCCTGCTTAAGCTACCCAAGTAGCTAGGATGACAGGTGCCCGCCACCATGCCTGGCTAATTTTTGTATTTTTAGTAGAGATGGGGTTTTGCTGTGTTGGCCAGCCTGGTCTTGAACTCCTAACTTCAAGTGATTCACCTGCCTAGGCCTCCCAAAGTGTTGGGATTACAGGTGTGAGCCATCATGCCCAGCCTAAAAAATATTTTTTATAGATGAACATTTGCAAATGATTTGATGATGGAGTATACTAACCTTTGAACCTCATTAACCAACATAGTGTGTCTCCACAGTAATTCCATTTGTCTCTTTAATAGATTATAATCACTTTCAGTTATTACAGTATTTTGATTTCATCACTAAGAATTTATGGAAATTTTTATCTCATATGTAAGTACCTATAAAATATCTTTGATTTTGTCTCCTAGTCCACAGATTCTACAATATTCATTATCTGGTCCTTCATAGAAGAAGTTTACTGATCCTTGCTTTAGATGTTTGAAGTGATTTTATATCAAATCTGAATGTTGCAGGGGTCTGAAATGATTTTCACACTGCTAAAAATTTCTTCCTTTTTTTAGGTGAAAGGAAGCATGTTTACACCAATGCCAAAAAGCAGATGCTAATTTCTCTTCCTCCTCCTGTTCTTACTCTTCATTTAAAGAGATTTCAGCAGGTAATCCTTGTTACCCAAAATTTGTTTTAAATATGTAATACCTACTTCATTACTACCTACTTTATTCATTACTGTCTCAACGTATTACTATGTTTCTTTGTTTTTCTGTTGTTTCTTAAGTCTAATGTCAGTGAAGTAGGAAAGGGAAAAAAAATACGTGCTAGGCAGAGGTGCATGTGAAAGTGGAGGCACAATCTCCTCAGATTTCCTAGAACTCATGTTCATGTTCCTTTTCTTAACCTGAAATAAAGCAAGGCATCTTTTATTTCAGGTTAAAAAAAGAAAAAGACTGATGTATTACATATATCTCATGCTTTGGAATATAGTGATTTTTTTCTGTTTTGTGTCTGTTTTCTTATTTTTACTGACCCTTGATAAGACATTGCTGCATTGGATTGTCATCATTTTAGTGGAAAATGATGGAAAGTTTTCCATCTTTTCTGGAAAACTTTTGCTATAAGCAGTATAACTTCTAAACTGTGTTCCAAATTCCAAAAGTACCTTCAGCATCTTCAGAACGTTTTTCCTCTTGTGGTTGGTATGGGCTTGACTAATTGGGTGGGCCTTTATTAACAGTTCACTAAGCTTGGTTCCAGCATGAGGCTGAGAGTGTGTGTTTCACAGTAAAGTATTATGCTATTGTTGAGTTTTAAGCACTCGGAACCTCTGGTCTAATCTGGCATTTCTGGATGGCTAAAGCAGAAACTTTGAGAATTTTCTCATGAGAACAGCTTTTTTCTTCTTCTTTTTGAGACAGTCTTGTTCTGCCACCCAGGCTGGTGTGCAGTGACATGATCATGCCTCACTGAAGCTCTGACCTCCTCTCTCAAGCCATCCTCCCACCTCAGCCTCAGTAATAGCTGGGACTGTAGGTGGCTACCACCGTGCCCAGCTAATTTTTTAACTTTTTTGTAGGGACAGAGTCTCACTGTGTTGCCCAGGCTGGTCTCAAACTCTTGGGCTTGAGTGATCCCCCTGTGTCAGCTTCCCAAAGGGCTGGGATTATAGGCATGTGCCATCGTGACCAGCTGGGAATAGCTTTCTTAATGTGTTGGTGTGTGTTCTTTGTGGTGATACATGTGTACTTAGCAAATATAGACCAACTTGGAATCAGTTGGTGGTTAGGAAGAATTGAGTTTCCAAAGAAAATTGAACTAGGGCTTGATACTGATACTCTTTTGGACGTCGGAGGGGACTTCAGTTTACTTAACCTGTATTGCTTTTCCAGGAAAAGAACTCAATCTGTTATGCTTCTCTTTTAGGCTGGTTTTAACCTACGCAAAGTTAACAAACACATAAAGTTTCCTGAAATCTTAGATTTGGCTCCTTTTTGCACCCTTAAATGTAAGGTAAGTGAAAGTGGTCTTTTTCGGGAAAGTCCTTTAAAGTCAAATCATAGCTTACTTGCCTAATGCTTCAGTAGCATTTCACTTAAGTATGAAGTTGATAACAGTCACTGGGTAGAGTGGGTCTTTGATTTGTAGCTTTATAATTTAAAGATCAGTGATGAATCATTTTAAAGATTGGGTTGTTATTTCATTTCAATGTTTAGAATCCCCTTTATTATGGCACACATTGTCTTGTGAACTGAGGGCATAAAACTAAAAGTAGCAGATCTATGAATGACTAGTCTCAGTTTAATATGGTTGAATGTTAAGGCTGGTGAACATAGATCGGGGTGGTATACACTTAACCCAGCATATTGGTGGTTTAGGAATGGCTCTGTAAAGTAAACCATGCTTCAGGTATATATAAAGAAGGAGTAAAAGTATGATGAATCAAGATGAAATGAGTTTTGCAGGCAGAAAGAACAGGAGTAGTAAAGGCAGCAGTGTAAAATAGGATGTTGAGTGCCAGAGACTAGTAATGTATGTAGTTCTAGAACTTACAGTACAAAGTACAGAAGAGTTGAGAAATGAAGCCAGAGAAGTGAGATAGGAATGAAGTTTTGGAGGGTTCTCATGGTGAGGAATTTGGACTTCATTAGGTATACAATGGGGAGCCCTGAAGAGTTTAAAGCATTGGGGTGGCATGGTCAGATCTGCCTATGACATAGGCTACTTGTTGAAGTATGGAGGCTGGATTTTAGGAGGGAAAGACTGGAGGCAGGGACATTAGTTAAGAGGCTGTTGCATTAATTCAGCCAGTAGTTGATGAGGGCTTAAAGTTGGGCAGAAGATGGGGAGATAGGAGTATTTCAAGAGGTAGAATTAACCAGACTTAATGGTTGATTGCCACTGGAAGGTGAGGCAGAGGACTTTGTAAGTGGATGCTGAGGGTGGCAGAGAAGGGGTTGAAGATGACTCCTGAGGCCTGGCTTGACAGATGGGAGTACTATAAATTGAGGTAGGAAATATAGGGAGAAAGCAGGTAGAGAAAGGATAATGACTTCAGTTTTAGATACATTTGAGTGTCAGATATCTTTGAGACAGTCTTAGATACATTTGCGTGTCCGATATCTTTCAGAAAATGTGTTTAGTCTAGAAAACATTTGTATATATATACCTGAGACCTATGGCAGAGGGGTTAGGATTGGTCCAGGACAAAGGTTTAGAAATCGGTACATATGTGGTGGTTTAAACTATGAGAAGATGGGATCCCTTATATGTAGAGTCTGAAGAGAGAGAGAAGAGATGGCCAATGACAGGACCCTCCCAAGTATCTGAGTGGAAGAGGCAGGGGTAGAAAGTGAGGATACCACAAAGGATCTCAAAGAATCTCCATGTTAAAGAAGATTTTGGGGCCAGGCATGGTGGCGCACGCCTCTAATGCTAGCACTTTGGGAGGCCGAGGCAGGTGGATCACTTGAGGTCAGGAGTTCGGGACCAGCCTGGCTAACATGGTGAAACCCTGTCTCTACTAAAAATACAAAAATTACCTGGGTGTGGCATCACATGCCTGTAGTCCTAGCTACTTAGGAGGCTGAGGCAGGAGAATTGCTTGAACCTGGGAGGTGAAGGTTGCAGTGAGCTAAGATCACACCACTGTACTCCAACCTGAGCAACAGCAAGAAACTGCCTCAAAAAAAAGAAGTCTGGGCCAGTTGCTGTGAAGGGCATAATGGAAGAGGCAGCTAAGGACAATGTATAAGATTATAGTTACATTGAGGACTGTGACAGGGTACATGATCATATATTATACTTTTGTTTCTTGGCAGTAGCAGCTGTCTGAGTTTGGGGCACAGTGGGTACGTTATAGGATTCAGGGTGAGGTTTAGTGAGGAATTGGATATAGTGGCAGAGTTGGTGGTGAGTACTGAGAGATTATTTGTAAGTGATACACGTGGTTGAAGTTCTCAAACTTTAATGTGTATATGTGAATCAGACCTACAAATTTTGATTCTGTAGGTCTGGCATGGGATCGAACATTCTGCATCTTTAATGTAAACTCTCAGGTGATGCTGATGCTGGCTGTTCATGGACCACATTTTGAATAGCGATGGTCTAGGCTGCATATGGGAATTGTATTAGTCTGTTTCCATGCTGCTAATAAAGATATACCCAAGACTGGGCAATTTACAAAAGAAAGGGGTTTATTGGACTTACAGTTCCACATCACTGGAGAGGCCTTACAATCAGGGCAGAAGGCAAGGAGGAGCAAGTCACATCTTATATGGATGGCAGCAGGCAAAGCAAGAGCATGTGCAGGGACACTCCCCCTTATGAAACTGTCAGATCTTGTGAGGCTTATTCACTATCATGAGAGCAGCATGGGAAACACCCGCCCCCATGATTCAGTTACCTCCCAATGGGTCCCCTCCCACACCACCTGGGAGCTGTGGGAGCTACAATTCAAGATGAGATTTGGGTGGGGACACAGCCAAACTGTATCAGGAATGAAGCGAAAAGTCTTTATAGGAGAATGAGCATCGGATGGATATCCCTTCTAGGTTAAAGAGTACAGAACAGGTGAGATGAGAGTTGAATAAATAGAAGACTTGTAGACTAAGATAAAAAATAAGATTTCTGTCCCTTGAGCTCAGGAGTTTGAGACCAGCCTGGGCAACATAGTGAAATCCTGTCTCTACAAAAAATTAAAATTAGTGGTGTTGCTGTGTGCCTGTAGTCCCAGCTGTTCCAGAGGCTGAGGCGGAGGTTGCGGTGAGCCGAGATCACGCCACTGTACTCCAGCAGTGGGAGACAAGAGTGAGACCCTGTCTCAAAAAAAATTTGTATGAAGTTGAACAGTTCTGAGTGATGACAACTGCTGAATCTAGTCCTGATTGTGGCTGGCTAAAATGGAATGGCATTTAAAATCCTGTGAGGATCATAGATAGACAGAGAAGTACTAAGTTTTTCAGTGAATATTGAGGCACAGATTGGGAAGCTGAGGCTAGAGACAGTACTACTGAAGGGCAGTGATGCCTGTTAAGGACTTTTTATATGTGAACATAAATAGTTGTCTGCAAAATGGCTCCTGGCCCAGAGAATGCCTGTTTCTGTTGCCAGCCCTGGAGTCCTGAAAGAATGAGCAGCTTCCACTTTCTGGTGGGGAAAGGGAACACTTGAGAGGTATAGTGTGCCTCTCACCAACTCCCTTGGGGACATTTAAAAATATAAGGGGTAATTTTTGGCACAACCTAAAATACTGTCTGTTTAGGGCTTAAATTTTCAACAGGGTGGGTTGTTAATAGCTAAGGTTGTTAAGATATTCTGGAATTATCCTCAGGCTCCTGAAGAAACTGGCAAGTTGAATTCAGTTATTTGGTACCTGAGCCAGGTACCTGATTGCATCACGTGGCCTATGGCTTTTCTAGCAGGTGAACAATGGTAACTTTATAATAAAAATAGAAGTGTCTCAAGCTGAGAAGAAGTCGGGAGAAAATAGTAGACTCATGAATGATTTCTGCACTCTCAAAGTAATGGTTAAAGACCCTTTGCATAGTATAAACTTCTCTTGCCAATGACATCTGCGTAAACGGAACTAGAACTAACTTTTGGATTCTACTCATTTTTAAAGAATGTTGCAGAAGAAAATACAAGGGTACTATATTCCTTATATGGAGTTGTGGAACACAGTGGTACTATGAGGTCGGGGCATTACACTGCGTATGCCAAGGCAAGAACTGCAAATAGTCATCTCTCTAATCTTGTTCTTCACGGTGATATTCCACAAGGTAAGATGTCTTGGAAAATTCAGGCACTCAGCAGATTATGGTATAACCAAAAAGTAGTCAACTTGAATCTTTCCATTTATGTTTGATTTTTTATTTCCTTTTGACAGATTTTGAAATGGAATCAAAAGGGCAGTGGTTTCACATCAGTGACACACACGTGCAAGCTGTGCCTACAAGTAAAGTACTAAACTCACAAGCATACCTCCTATTTTATGAGAGAATATTCTAATATCAAAGTGCTTTCTCTGGAAACACGTTTATGGCTTTTATAATGGCTGAAATAACAATAAAGTATAAAGACTAAAATCATGTCAAGCTAACATTAAATACATGCCAGAAGAAATCATGTTTATTTAAATATTGAAGGGGAAAATACCTAAAAACTTACAGTGGTTTTGTATTGTTATGGTGGCTTTTATTCCTACTTTGTTTCTGGAAAGGAAATCCTGAATTACTTCATTCTTCTGTGTTTAAATGTCTGGGCGATAGATCACATCAATAAACTGACTTACCCCAAACTTTGTTTTAGTGCTGAGATTTCAGCTTCTATCGACTTACCCTACTAGGTAACACTTTAAAAAATGTTTCATCAGACTGGCTAATGAAGCTTCATTACAAGTGTGTTAATTTTACAAGCATAGATGTTGGCAGTAGAATGGGAGAAATGTTTATTTATAATCCTTAAGCCATAGTGTGCAAAAGCTGGGGCATATAAGGCCTTACTTTGTATTTCCTCTGTGCCAGTGGTCAACTGACCTAGGACAGATACAAGACAAACCAGTCTCACTCCTAGGAGTGTAACTGGTTACCATTCCCCTTTAATACCAGCATACCAGAGAAAGCCTGTGAACTGTCCCAAGTCAGCCAGCCAGTGTTTGAGTTACATGCAACCCAAAGAGCTTAAGGACGCCAAGCCTCTCTGAACTTCTTCTAAGGTTATTAGGATGACTTTGATATACAACGAACACTTATTATTTTTTTTTGAGACGGAATTTCGCTCTTGTTACCCAGGCTGGAGTGCAATGGCGCGATCTCGGCTCACCACAACCTCCGCCTCCTGGGTTCAGGCAATTCTCCTGCCTCAGCCTCCTGAGTAGCTGGGATTACAGGCACGCACCACCATGCCCAGCTAATTTTTTGTATTTTTAGTAGAGACGGGGTTTCACCATGTTGCCCAGGATGGTCTCGATCTCTTGACCTCGCGATCCACCCGCCTCGGCCTCCCAAAGTGCTGGGATTACAGGCCTGAGCCACCGCGCCTGGCCCACAACGAACACTTATAACTTACTGTGGCAGTAGTGAGAGTTTTATCATTCCTAACATCTGCTGAGTTTATTTAAGACCCAGTCAGCCATATAGCTTCTAAAATCTCTTGGAAAGAACTAAAAACAGGCTGGCACAGTGGCTTATGCTTCAAGTCACCTTGAGTCAGGAATTCCAGAGCTGTGACAAAAACACTCTGGAAATTAGTTCAGGTGTTGGCAGATCTTTCCTGTAGAGGGCCAGATAGATGATAGTAAATATTTTAGGCTTTGTAGGCCCATTTGGTCAAAAATACTTGAATGCTGCCACTCCCTTGTTAGAAAGCAACTGCAGGCAATATGTAATGGTATGAGCCTGTGTTCCAATAACACTTATTTATTTACACAAACAGCCAGTAGGCCAGATATACATGGGAGGCAGGCCTCTACTTACTGAAGTGATTTAAGTCCCACAGCTACTGTGATTAACAAGGTTGAGAGGAGGAACACAGTCATTTAGAGCCAGTAACAGTGGTCATTAGACAATAAGGCTTTGACAGTAACAACATGTTTATTATAACATCCAGCCAAGAATACAAACACAAAACACCTCTTAATTAAAGAGAGTAAGAAAACATCAGGCAATTCCTAGAGTACTACTACAAATACAGCTTTCACCTACAGTAAAAATTAAGCCAATTTCAATCATTTTGGTCATCATCCCAGTCTTTCTTCCCACTTGGAGGCTTAGGCCCACCAGCTGGTTTTGCCATGATGATCTGCATAAAAAAGAATCACACAAGAGTATGCTTATAAACTCAACCTTTAGAATGAAAAGAATCCTATTAGCCTGAATCAAGGTTAAGCAGTCTTCTTAATATTACTGTACTACATATAAAACACTATAGCAGAGTTTACTAGCTCCCTTGTTAGAAATTAAATTGTAAACTTCCAGCAGCATGAGAAAGTTTACTGCTTTTGTGGATAATAGCAACAAAATTCACACAGATTAGTGAATATTCTGAGACATGCACTTCAGTAACGCAGTAAGCTGAAAGTGAAAATATGTGCATGCATCACTGGTATAAGTCAGTTTGGCACCTGATTTGCTATTTATATATGAGATTTGTCTTGCCAACCATCTTTGTCCCAATTTCCTTGTGGTTTAGGAGCTTTAGGTCTACCTGCCAGCTTTGCCATTATAATCTAAAGTAGTTGATATATAAATATATACAAAGTTCAACACTGAAATTTTCTAAAATCTGTAAATAAGAACCATTCAAGTAGCAGGAAGTTTTCATAAACAAAAATCTAAGCACTTAGTTCCCTGGTAACTTAAAAAAAAATGCTCCAAACCTCACATCACCTTTATCTAAAATAGGTTTTAGCTTGTGTTTCAAGCATCAGAAACTGGAAAACTTTTTTTTTTTTGTTGAGACGGAGTCTTGCTCTGTTGCCAGGCTGAATGAAGTACAGTGGCACGATCTCGGCTCACTGCAGCCTCTGCCTCCAGGTTTCAAGCAATTCTGCCTCAGCCTCCCCAGTAGCTGGGACTACAGGCACACAACACCACGCCCAGCTTTTTTTTTTTTTGATTTTTAGTAGAGACAGGGTTTCACCCTGTTGTCCAGGATAGTTGTGATCTCTTGACCTTTTGATCCACCTGCCTCCCAAAGTGCTGGGCTTACAGGTGTGAGCCACCATGCCTGGCTTTATTATTTTTTTTTGAGATAGCAGTCTTGCTCTGTTCCCCAGGCTAGAGTGCAGTGGCGCAATCTCGGCCCAGTGCAACCTCTGCCTCCTGGGTTCAAGTTTTATTCTCTTGCCTCAGCCTCCTGAGTAGCTGGGATTACAGACACCCACCACGACACCTGGATAATTTTTGTATTTTTAGTAGAGACAGCGTTTCACCATGTTGGCCAGGCTGGTCTCAAACTCCTGACCTCAAGCATGATCCGCCCGTCTTGCCCTCCCAAAGTGCTGGGATTACAGGTGTGAGCCACCGTGCCTGGCTGGAAAACATCTTAATTACCAAAAGCAAACCTGAGCTGGACACAGTGGCTCACACTTGTAACCCTAGCACTTTGGGAGGCCAAGGCCTGAGGCCAGGAGTTTGAGACCAGCCTGGGCAACACAATGAGACCTAGTCTACAAAAACTAAAAGAAAGTATCAGCCAGCCATGGCAGCACCTGTCTACAGTCCCAACTATTCGGGAGGCTAAGACAGGAGAATCACTGGACCTCAGGATTTTAAGGCTGTGTTAAGCTATGATTGTGCCACTGTATTCCAGCCTGGGTGATAGAGTAAGACCTTAGCTTAAAAAAAAAAAAAAAAAAGATACCTAAACCTGAAATTCTCAGAATAACATGTTACTGATTGAGGGTAATTTCAGATTGAATTAAAGGCATTAAGTGTATTTTAGAACCTAAGTGCACCTTGATTTTAAAAAGTAAAACAAGTAGTTCCCAAACTTCAGTGAGTACCATAATCAGAGAACTCATTAAAACAGACTGCCAGGCCTCTTTCAGCGTTTCACTGGGTCTGGAGTGACAGCCGAGAATCTGTATTTCTTATTTTTAGTTTTTTAGAGATGGAGTGTCACTATGTCAACCAGGCTGGAGTGCCATGATGTGATCACAGCTCACCACAGCCTTCAACTCCTGGGCTCAAGTGATCCTCCCACCTCAGCCTCCTGAGTAGCCAGGACTATAGTTATGAGTCACCATATCTGCCTGAGAATCTATCATTATCTAACAAGTTCTCAGGTGATGCTGATGCTGTCGATTTTTGGACCATACTTTCTAAGAACTAGTGAAATAGACATTCGAACAAAGATTAATCCAGCCTGTACTACACTATCCGATGCTTAAAGCCTGATTTGCAATTTCTTTTCCAGAATATATACTATACAAATTTAGGTTTGTTATACTACACACTATATACACAAACTGGTTAATATAGTTGGATGGGTTCTTTAGCTACATACTTTTATATAGAGCACAAAGATAGAGGGCACACATCAACCAACAACTTCCCCTACCACAAGACAAAGCAGAGTTCCTAGTTTTAAGCCAAAATTCGATGTGCCTTTGTGATCAAGGTTGTTATTGTCTTGCTTGGATGACATTCAAAGTTCCTAACTAACACTGTCGGAATTTCTGCTTACCTTATGCTGCAGTTTACTTAGCTTCTCCCATCCCTATTTTTGGTTCTCCCTTTTATTCTTAGCCACATTCTAATTTCTAGAATAAATAGTTCCTTAGATTTCTATTATCTTTATTTAAAAACTCAAAAACCATATTCTTCCATTGAAAACCACCTAATAAGCTGATAGAGAAACCCCTATTAATCTGGTACACAAACATCTAGTTTCTGCTTTTTTCCAATGACTTGAAATATCCAGTTCCATTTGTTGGTTATCTCTAGCTATCATAGTTCTTCCTTATACAAATAATAAATTTTTTATAATTACCACCAACTGGTCCTTACTGTGCTTTGAAGTTGAATGGTCTTTCCACTGATTTCTACCTAGGACTTACTCCAACTTTAATATGACATGACTTTTACCTAATGGATTTATACTATACCACTAGCAAATTAAAATTTTCTATTAAGTACTTACAAATAGTCATTGCTTATTAATTAATTCTAGAATTTTGTGGAGAAATTGATTTAATCAAGTCTACAAGAAAATGCCTTTTGGAAAAATAATTATGAATTCAGATTTACTTCTCTATATAGAACAGTCTACCACATTCTTAAAAAAAAAGGTAGAAATATGATTTTAAACACCTTTAACATCTTTTAGTACCTTAAGCTATAATTAGTCATAGAAGAAAAGAATTTTAAATACCCAGTCCTCTTATCTGCACAGCTAGAGACTTCATTTTCTTTCAAGTTGGTAGTCTCCAATGTCTGCGTTGAGGGCTTTACGGTCCTTCCACATTTCATCTTAGTATTATATATTAAATTTACTCTCTAAATTATTTGTACAAAGGGGTTCTAAGGCTAAAAGGTTTGAAAATTATAAATTTAAATTACATTTGTTCCACCGATTCCTACCTAAAATGGCAAAAGATTCTTTCAGTGGAAAGATCTCCATTTTAAATTAGTTGTAATATAGTCAATACAATTTACAATACAAGAAAAAACTTGGAGTGGGGGCACTTTAGTATGTCTAATATGTGAGGACTAAGAATCCTTTGAATTAGAATTATGTTTAAAAAAAAAACAACTACGCTATGGTTCTAGTTCTGGGAAAATACACTGTTGAACCATATGCAAATAAGTATTTTTAAAGATCAAAATTTCACTTTGCTCACCTGATCCACTCTAAGTACAGTGACTGCAGCATTAGTGGCGAGTTTGATAGCCCAATATTTTCCCAGGTAAGTATCTAGAATACCAGCTTCCAACATGTCCTTTACAGCAGGTACTTCAGCCTGTCAAACACAATTTTCATCCTTCATTTAAAATCCTTTTATGTGAAAATGTTTATACTCAACAAAAAGCCCCACATAGCATCTTAAATAGTACTAGAAAGTAACCAAGCACAGTACTACCTTACAGAGTCAACCTTTAGTATATGAGGATTGGTTCTAGGACCCCCAAAGATGCCAAAATCTGTGGATGCTCAAATCCCTTATATAAAATGACATGTCTAGATATAATCTATGCATATCCTCTAATACACTTTAAATCATTTCCAGATATAGGATCTAACATAGTATAAATAGTTGTTATACTGTATTTTTAAATGTCTTAATTTTTCCAAATATTTGCAATCTGTGGTTGGTTGAATCAATGGGTAAAGAACTGGGCTATCAATAAAAGAGAAGGAAAATGAAACTTTCCTCCATCAGACAATCTATGTAAAAACTAATTAAGAAAATAATCTGCTCCCAAATCAGAACAGTTTCTCATTGATTTTTCCTTTAAATTCACACTATTTGTAGGTTGTGCATTCCCAAATTAAAGCAATTTAAGTTCAGTGTTTTTTTTTCAAATACCTCAATATCTAATCCAACATTTTTATTTCCTTCTTGATGTACTGCATAAAGTTTAGAGATTATTTCATTGGCCTTAACTCCAGAGTTTTCTGCCAGTGCCCGGGGAATAGCTTCAAATGCCTCAGCAAACTTCTTAATAGCATACTGTTCAAGTCCAGGACATGTCTAAAACAAAAATGTGTTAATTATTGCATTTTATTCAAGCAATGGAAAGTCAATTTTTACAGAAAAAGCTGTACCTCTCCATATGACGTAATCTGTTTGGCTAACTCAATTTCTGTTGCTCCACCTCCGGGTACAAGACGCTTATCCTGTATGTAGAGTCCCCCACAAAAAAAAAAAAGGAAAAAAAAAAAAAATAATAAAGTCATTAAAAAGCAGTTTGCATTTTTCTAATCTTTTCATATTCCAGTATCCCACTGAACAGGAGTTTTTAATCAGGAATTGTTACTCAAATACAAATTATAAATTTGGTATATAATGAGTGGGTGGGGCAAATTTTCTTAGTATGCAGTCTGGTATATGAAAAGGACCGAACGGGCATAGCACCATATCTTTTTCTCCATATCCAGATACAGCACTAAGAACTGCTTTACGATCTAAAAGTACATTACAATGGAAAACAACCATACACAATTTTCTTTTAAAGTTCTGCTTTGCTATTAACTCTTCTGTATAATCTTTTTTAGAAATATCATATTTAATAGCAGTGGACACAAGTCTCAGGTAAAAACAAAAACAGGTGCTTCACTTCATATAAACCACTCATTCTGAAGTTCTCATGATGTTCATGAGTCTGTCAGCCATACTTTTAAGACCATACAATGTACTCAGACCTTACAAAGTACTAAGATTATTGCTAATACTGACCCTTGTGAGAACTTTGAAAGTATTAACACCATCATCTACTGCCCTTTCTATATCATCCATCAGATTATCTGTAGAGCCTCGAAGAACTATGGTAGAAATGGCGCCATCTTCCTTTTCTATTAAAAAATTAAATATATTTAGTGATTAAATAAGCTAAAAACCCCCCACTTATATAAACATGTTTTACCGTTCTTACATACCATGCTTAAAAACCACCACCTGAGTATCTCCAACTTCTGAGAGGTAAACACTGTCACAGTGTCCCATTTCTTCAAGGACAGGAGGTGTCTGTAAGAAGATGACTTTTGTAATAAAAAATTCAACTACGTTCAACTATCTTTTAGTGCTTTCTAAAATACATACCAATCTAGGAAGAGCTGTAGCACCAACTGTTTTACATAGTCTTCGGAGATCCCATTTTGAGTTTAGCCTTTAAAAAACACAAAGACCTTAATAAAAGTTTTAATCCATTTGATTTTAATTTCAGATAACATAAAGTATGAATTAAAGAGGAACCTGCACACCAGCCCCCAAGTCATATTCTTTTGACAATGGATTTAAACTCAGAACACATCTGGACTACAATGAACACTGAGGCCAAGCAGCTCATTTCTGACCCTGCAAATGAGTCCGGCTGGCCAGTAATACCACATCTTAAGTCTGTGTTGTATAGCACTGTTCTAGAATTGGGAGAACTGAAGTCACTTCAGGTAGCCAGTGGCTTTTAGTTCTAAAACATCAGGGAAACCTTTACAAAACTCAACAGCATATAGAAAATTTTGGCTTTTCTCTGTGCAATCAATGTTCTGTTAAGAAAAGCAGTGATTTATTTTGCACATTTTATTGGGTACTAGGGATAATGGTAGGTAGAAATGGGTAAGCTGTCTAGTGCACACATTAAATGTGTTCATGTATTAAAAGGAATCCTCCTTACTCCACACTCTGATAGGCAATGCACCAAGCTTGTGTCTAGTCTCTTGGACAAGTTGTTCCTTTTGCCTGGAATGCTTTTTCCTCTTCCTTTTGAAATATCTGGTAATTTGTCCTTCAAGCTCTCAGCTTAAATTTACGTTTTCTCAGAGGTGTTTCCGGACCCCTCCCCCAACTAAGCCCTTTTGCTATTTGACCTAATACCTATACTTTCCCTTTATGAACAGTCTTCATGGTCTATTATCACCAAAAAACCATTTATAATACAGGTAAAAAGAATTCGACTTTCTCTTACCTCACTAACATGATATTGTATTTGTTTGCATAATGAAGAGCCATGTCTGCCACTTTACCACCTGTTACTACAACATTTGCACCAGTATCAGCAATAGCTTTGACTTGTGCATCCATGAGATTTTCTTCTCCCTTACTAAAATTCATCAGTTCTTCAGCAGTCTTTATCAATACTGTTCCCTGGCAAAACAAGCAAATATTCCCTTTAAAATCATTTCACTACATTGGTGTTCAAAGTCATAAGATAATTAGTTTACTGAAGAAATAAAGGTTTGGCAAAAAAAATATGAAGATCAATGTGCATGTATTATGAAGAGCAGTATAAAAAAATCTGTGTGAAATTGACAGAAACTCAGATTACTTCTAGAATCCCCTCTCAAAACAGATACATCTACTTTTAAAGTACTTTGGTGGAAAAGTTGGAGAAGTACTTTTAAGTATGTCAGGCAGGTGTCCTGGTGTTTGTCTTTTGACAAAGGTTAACTAGTGTTACCAAAATAACATTGTGGTTCCCAAACCTTTTCTAAAACGTGGACTAGGCCGGGTGCAGTGGCTCACGCCTGTAATCCTAGCACTCTGGGAGGCCAAGGCGGGTGGATCACTTGAGGTCAGGAGTTCGAGACCAGCCTGGCCAACATGGTGAAACCCCGTCTCTACTAAAAATACAAAAATTAGCCGGAAATCGCTTGAACCCAGGAGATGGAAGTTGCAGTGAGTCAAGAGTGCACCACTGCAATCCAGCCTGGGTGACAGAGCAAGACTCTCTCAAACAAACACACAAACAAACTAATTAATTAAGTAAGTGGACCAAATGACCAGACCCACCTCTTTTAAAACTGTCAACAATTTGGATTTCACGAATTCTAGAGATGAAGTCATCCACTACTGACTATAAACACAAACTTCAAACTTTCTAACGTATATTTTTAGAAACATAACTATCATTTTCAAATTAAATTAGCATATCGTTCCAGGATGCTACAGAATGTCAACCTTTTTTTTTTGTTTTCGTGAAGAGCACACAAAGTACTCACATTCTCATATTCTTTCACTTGTTGAATGTATAAAGTCTACTAGAAGTTAAAGGCTGTATGTCAGAATATAAATAAATGGCCATCATCTTTACATTTCAAGTTTTATGTTCAGCAGTTGAATTAGATAGTCAAACAATATAAATGTGGCATAAAAAACAGGCAAGATCCTGCAGTGTTGAGTAACTAAGAAGTACTTACCGATTTAAGAGCTAACTCAAACAATCTGAAAGTGTAACCCAAATTTTTACTTTTAAGGTTTGAAGTCTACATACCTTAGTTTCTGTTATCATGCCATCGAAAGGACAAGAGTACACTGCTATTTTTGCATCTTTGACAGATGTTACATCACCTTCAGTTTCCTTCTTAAAAACCATGCCATGCAATACTGAAGAGGAACTGATACCAGAGCCCTAAGGAATTAAATACCAAAACCATCAGCAGTCTCACGAAAATAACATTATGGTTAAACCGTTGATTCTAAACGTACCAAAAATATCCCTTTCTAAAATAAAATCATAAACCAAGGTAGTGACTCCTGGGATAAGGGGTGGGGTAGTGGACAAAGCACACCATTCTGCTCAAGGCAGAAACCACTGAGGGAATAAACTACTATTATGGAGGGGAGGTCCTTGAGTGTACTGGGAAGAACCAAAGGCAGAGAACTGCTTCTAGCCATTCAGTCACCTAGTGCTTGGTGCCAGTATAGCAGGCACAGCCGTCAGTACCGCAAATACAACACAGAACAAAGCAAAGATTCTGTTCTCACAAGCTTAACAGTTTAATGGGAAAAGCTGGGAGTACGTGGCGGGAAACAGCAAACATGGAACACATAAGTATCTTCAGAGAGAGCGCATGTAGCACTTATAAGCTAAATTCATATTAACGATCAGAATGCCAATGTGCAAAACCAAAACCACTCCAATGATAGGTTTTACTCTATCAAGCACATTTTATTAAAAATATACTTTAATATTTCAATACTAACATTAAGATGTGAATTCTATTATTGAAGAGGAGTAGGATAACTTCCATCCCACTCAAAATTGTCTTTGAAGCTTATTATAATTCTGAATAATATGAGGAACACAAAAAAATTAGTATTTTGGGCCAGGTGCAGTGGCTCATGTCTGTAATCCCAGCCCTTTAAGAGGCTGAGGTGCGCAGATCACAAGGTCAGAAGTTCGAGACCAGCCTGATCAACATGGTGAAAAATTAGCTGGGTGTGGTGACACGTGCCTGTAATCCCTGCTACTCAAAAGGCTGAGGCAGGAGAATTGCTTGAACCTGGAAGGTGGAGGCTGCAGTGAGCCTAGATCACACCACTGCACTCCAGCTGGGTGACAGAGAGAGAGACTATCTCAAAAAAATTTTTTTGTTCATACATTATTCTCAAACCCACATCACAGAAAATGACTTTATAAGGAGATAATGTCAATATTCTTTTAAATTTAAATAGGTAGTAGTATTATTACAACTTAACAATATCAAAATGTTATAAAATAATGCCCTGAAAAAAGTCCTAAGTCCCCAAATCATAAAGTAACATTTAGGTTTAGATTAACACAAGTTTTTTTTTGCACAACAGCAACAACAACAACAACAACAATAAAAACACAAAAAACTGACCTAGCATTAATGCATTTTCTACTCACCAGAATTTTACAAACTCTGATGTTATCAACATTGAAATGGCCGGAATCAGGAAAAATAGATACTGTTAAGAAAATGAGACATATCAAAAGATTATTTTAGGACAACAGAGAAAATATCTAGTCATGTTAAAGAGATTTTTATTTTGGATCTTTCATTTACTGATATTAACTTACCACATGCCTGAGCAATAAGCTTGGCCAGAAATACTTCATTACCATATTGTTTACTCATTATGGAGGTACGAAGTAGAGATGAGACCTCATCAACATCTCGAAGGTTTTTTGCAGAACAACATACCAAATTAGGAAGAATCTCATGGGCTTTTCTGCAGGCTATTTCATAACCTTCTATGACCTAAAACATAAACGACATTTCTTATTCTGACATGACTTACAGTAGCTTATTTTGGTAATCCAATGCTTATGGATATTTATTTTTGATATAAAATAACAAAGAATATACTTCGGAATAATACATATGGAAGACTCTACTAGTCATGAATGGAGGCTAAGATGACAGCCCAAATTTGAATCTTAACTCCCTAACTCACTAGCTATGAAATCTTAGGCAAGATTTTTAAAATTTTAGTCTGTTTTCTCATCTAAAATAAAGTGGAAAAAAAATGAAAATAGGTAAAACGGGATTACAGGCCTTACTAACAGGGTTTTTGTAAGACTAAAATGATACTGCATGTGAAGCATATGTACTATAATGGCTGGTACAGAGCAAAATGCTCAGTAAATGTTAGCTACTACTATAATAATGATTTTAGTTTATGTTTTAAGCAGGTGTATATATAAGCAAAAATTAAGTAGGAGTACATTATAAAATGAACACTTACCTCTGAAACTGACAGGCCAATCCTCAGAAGTTCTTCACCTAATTCCAAAAGAGCTCCAGCAAATACCAGAACAAAGTTTGTGCCATCTCCAACTTCTTGCTCTTGCATATGAGAGGCCATTACAATCATTTTTGCTGCAGGATGCTGTACCTAGTATAAAACATAGTATCAAGTTAAACATCTGATCCTTAAAGCAACATAAAACTGTTTAGTTCCGTTTCTTAAATAGACTCCAATTTTCCTGTAGATTGGGTAACTCCATTTGATCACATTGCTATTATACTACTTATGGCTTGGTCACAAGAAAAAATTCAAGTCCCTTTATGCCAATCAGCACGAATGTATCACTATAAATAAGAATTTCAAAGTGCATCCTCTTTTGATGACCTGTACATACAGTGCCACTTCAGCATATGTATTTTACTAAATTGAAAAACAAAATAATTACAACCACCAAGCCTAGACATTTTTAATAACGCCTTCAGGAGAACTAAAATAGATACCACTGAACTTGGTCTTAAGTCTCAGTATCTATTTTACTATACATTCTTCTTGTAAGAACTATCATTTGTTGTTTAAAGAAAGGGGGGAGTATACAATTTTTCTTAAAATATAATTTTATGTGGACTTTATTCTCAGGATTTAATTTTAGATACCATTACAGAAATAAGCCAAGGAGTAACAACTGAGAACAGCGAGAAAACTATAAAAAGTCAGCTCTGTGATTTTATTACTTTGACACTATCAGCATGGTACTTTAATAACTCCTGAGAGATCCGTGTACAAAATTAACATTCATAATGACAAATCCATGCACAAATGTTTTGTGGAGTTAAAATTTAACTTTTAACTTAAATTCTTTAAGAATGTATTGGGGTTTTTTTTGAGATGGAGTCTCGCTCTGTCACCCAGGCTGGAGTGTGGTGGCACAATCTCGGCTCACTGCAACCTCTGCCTCCCAGGTTCAAGCAATTCTCCTGCCCCAGCCTCCTAAGTAGCTGGAATTACAGGGGTGCGCCACCATGCTCAGTTGATTTTTTTTTTTCTATTTTTATTAAAGACGGGGTTTCACCATGTTGGCCAGGCTAGTCTCAAACCCCTGACCTTGGGTGATCCACCCACCTTGGCCTCCCAAAGTGCTGCGATTACAGGTGAGCCACCGAGCCTAGCCAAGAATATACTGTTATTTTCAATGGTCCAGGAAGCTCTAGCTTTACCTAGATGACTGAGCAGTCTCTACACTGGTTTTCCTGGCTCCAGTTTGGGCAGCCCATTCAAACCATTTATTCTGGAAGTCATCCTTGATGACTTTTTCTTGCACATCCTTTGTCCAGTCCAAAAGCAAAATCTGTTCTGCCTTCAAAATGGGTCCAAAATACAGCCACCCCGCTATTCTTGTGGTTCTCTTCAAAGACACCAGTATGCTTTCCTGGATCAAGGCAAAGGATTCTTCAGGGGTCACCTTTATCCCTGCACAGTGCCCTCATAACAGCTAGAGTGATTCCCTTAATAAATAAAACACATCATATCACTGTTCTACTTCAAGCCACCACTCACTCAAAGAAAAGCCAGCATCCCTAAAACTGCTACCAGTGTCTGCAGAAACTGCCCTCATCACCTCTCAGACCTTACCTCTGCCTCTCCATCTTATTCTCCCCATTCAGCCACCTGACCTCCCTGATTAGAACTGACCAAGCACATTCCTGTCTTGGGGCTTTAAAACATGTTGTTTTCGGCCGGGCGCGGTGGCTCACGCCTGTAATCCCAGCACTTTGGGAGGCTGAGGCAGGTGGATCACGAGGTCAGGAGATCAAGACCATCCTGGTCAACATGGTGAAACCCCATCTCTATTAAAAATACAAAAAATTAGCTGGGCATGGTGGCGCGTGCCTGTAATCCCAGCTACTCAGGAGGCTGAGGCAGGAGAATTGCCTGAACCCAGGAGGAGGAGGTTGCGGTGAGCTGAGATCGCGCCATTGCACTCCAGCCTGGGTAACAAGAGTGAAACTCCGTCTCAAAAAAAGAAAAGAAAAAAAGAAAAAAAAGAAAAAAAAAAATGCTGTTTTCAAATGCACTTTTGCAATTGCTATTTTCTTTGCCATGAAGAGTTCTCCAAGTCTCTCTCCTCCAATTGTTACCTTTCACAGAGACTTCTCTGACCTTTTCTCATAATTCAAAGCCCATGACCCCCTGGCACACCTTATCCTCCATTTGCTATTCTTTCCTTCATTTCCCTTAGAACTATCTGACATTTCATTGATCAGTTTATGTGTCCCTTCACTAGAATGCAAATTCGAAGGGCAAGACCTTATCTATTTTGCTTCCTACTTATGGATGTCTCTACGGACTAGAAGTGTCTGGCATACACCAGACACTTGACAAATATTTGGTAAATCAATGAATTAAAATAATCCCCTACATGCAGCTTTCTTTAATTTTTTAAATGCACTTCTGGTTTGTAGTTTTAAGTTCTGGGGTACATGTGCAGGATATGCAGGTTCGTTACATAGGTAAAAAACATGTGCCATGGTGGTTTCCTGCACCTATCAACCCATCACCTAGGTATTAAGTCCAGCATGCATGCATCAGCTCTTTTCCCCAATGCCCTCCCCACCCCCTACCCTCCCCGACAGGCCCCAGTAAATGTTGTTCCCCTCCCTGTGTCCATGTGTTCTCATTGTTCAGCTCCCACTTATAAGTGAGAACATGCGGTGTTTGTTTTTCTGTTCCTATTAGTTTGCTGAGGATAATGGCTTCCAGCTTTATCTATATCCCCGCAAAGGACAAGATCTCATTCCTTTTTAACAGCTGCATAGTATTTCATGGTGTGTATAGACCACATTTTCTTTATCAGTCTATCACTGATGGGCATTTGGGTTGATTCCATGTCTTTGCTACTGTGAAGAGTGCTGCAATGAACATGCGCATTCTATATGCATCTTTCTACCTCATTTCTTCCCTCCTTCTTTTTCTTTTCTTGAACTAATATTAAAAAGCCTACTGGTAGAAAAAAAAAAAAGAATATATTGTTAATATTTAAGAGGATAGAGAAACGTTGATTCTTCTATAGTTTCATTTTAAACAAAAGATTAAGTTCTAGTGCTTTCAAGGGCTAAGTTTCAGGAAAATTCCCTGAGGCTGAATATGTTATCCTTTAATTACAAGGCAGGGATGAGGAATGGCTCTCTCTGCCTGTTCAGGTGCCAGACTGTCCTTATAACCCTGCTAACAGTAATTAATTTATGGACTCTAATAGCAAAACTAGAGCTGAACAAAGTAAAATGGCATAAACTGATTGTTTTTATTTTCATAAAACCAAATGGGTTGATCTTTTTAAAAACCACTGTTTTATGTATACATTTCTGCATTGTGGAGTAATTCACTTCAGAGTCACTCTATAGAATGAAGATAATGCGAATCAATTTCATATCATAATTAG
This sequence comes from Aotus nancymaae, assembly GCF_030222135.1. NCBI lineage: Eukaryota > Metazoa > Chordata > Mammalia > Primates > Aotidae > Aotus > Aotus nancymaae. The sequence continues at coordinate 32,455,985 of NW_026988435.1, forward strand.
CAAATGTATCACAATCAATCCTTCCATAAATTAATAATGAGATTTTTAAGATTTCAGTGGCTAAAATTGTTCAATCTAAAGAGGCCTCTTAATAATCAGAACAATCTATATAATAAATTTTCAAGTTGGAAAAATAGTCCCTTAACCAATCTGAAATAAGAGATTCCTTCTAGTTAAAATCTACTGAATTTTGATGTCACCAAAACATTTCTTGACTCTTTTTAAAGAAACAACTTACTTCTAGTTCTCTTAAAATAGTCGCTGCATCATTTGTCACAAACAACTTCTCCAAGTGGTTGATAACCATTTTGTTCATTCCTCAAAAGTAAAAGTTAAAAAAGAAAAAGAAACCATTATTAATCAAATCCTTCCCCAAATACCCAAGAGAATCTAGTAAAAAATATATATATATGTAAATGTGTATATTAAAAAAAAACAGCTTTGTAAAAACACATGTACTATTCTTCAAGTTTATCTTATAGCCCCATGGGCAATCCTCAACTGCAGATCCATATTCTTTCTTTCCTTTCTAACATCCTACAGTATTTACTACTGCATAAGATGCCAAATCTCACATTTTTTGCCAATTTCTATCTTCTGTTTGCAACATGATTGTCATGCAGCCAGTGCTCAACAGAAATTAACATATAAAAAGGCCAAAATAATCCACTTACTATATTTAGTTGTATGTTTATTCCATGAAACTGTATCAATTAAATTTAATTGGTGGTAGAAGGCAAGGGGAAGGAGAGAATTTTCTTCCTTAAACTATGTCACTTTTATATTCAGTGTTTGTCACAATGAACATTAGGTACTATCTCACTCATCAAAGTGTTATTTTTTTCTATCCTCTCAACAGGATAAAAATATATTGATCCCTATTTTTCTAAAGAGGTGTGAGTTGATGAAAAATTAAGAAATAAATATTTGAAACGAACTATTCATTTTACTTCCAAAGCCATACTATAAATATAACATCCTGAGAACAAGTTTGAAAGAAGAGCTAGTACACAAAATTCTACTACCATATCTTTACAAATATTAATTTAGAAATTACCGTTTGGTCCATATGCTGTACGAGTAGTTTGGGCAAGCTCCTTGCAAGCTTGTATGTTTCTATACACAGCCTCTTCTAATCCTGAAAAGTGCTGATAAAAAAAAAAAACACAAAACAAAACTCCGCCAATTAGACAGGACAGTGAAACAAGAATTTTCAAATACAAGATATCTTTGCTTATATCTTGCTTCTTTCTAATAAAGAGGGAGGACAGCTTGGGTATTTGGCACAAGAGGGCTGGAGGGCTGGTTACAAATCTTTGCTTTCTGGCTATTTTTAAATTGGGGCAATTTTCTTAATATTTCTTCCTTAGTAAAATGAGGTAATTATAATAGTACCTACCTCAGAGGACAATCAAACAAGATTTATTTATGTAAAACAAGGCATTTGACATTCATAAATGATGCATATATTTCCTCTCTAGTTGAATGAATAAAGTATAACATTTTGGGGGACCACAGGTACCTACTTGTCTATCAAATCATAAGACCTATAATTTTTTTATTAAAAGTAGTGAAAAGTACAGGAAAGCATGCTAAGACTAATTAGAGAATGGGTATGAGGTACTTCAAGTAGTGAATTCCTTTCTAGAGTTTATCAGTATTTTCTAACTAACTGTTGAAATGTGGAATATTTTTCTTACTGTGTTAGAATCTTTTGTAAAGCAAGAAATGTTTAGGGGCAAAGTAAACAGACTGTTGAATACTTTTTTGAATTGCAATACAATCCCAATGTGTACATACTGAACAAGTGAATTGCTCACAGTACTAAAAATTCTTAGAAATTCTACACTGGACTTGAGTTGGGATTTACTTGAGTCCTCAGATATGTTTCGTGAATCTACATTTCTCTAGCGCTGTGCTGCCCAACACAGTAGCCACTAGCTAAATGGGGCTAGTGAAAGCAATTAAAGTAAATTTTTTTTTGGTAGAGAGGATTTTTGCCATGTTGGCCAGAAACTCCTGGCCTTAAGTGATCCACTCACCTCAGCCTCCCCAAAATGCTGGGATTACAGGTGTGAGCTACCAACTCCTGCCAATAGCTACTACTTTAAAAGCATCTTCAGCAAGAAGGGTGGTATTCCAGCAATACCACTTAAGTCCAAACTCCCGGCTTACACTCTTGCTTCTTCCCCTCACTCCCCATTCTGTGAGAAACCAGCATCTGATCAGAGCCCATCATTCTCACACTTAAGACCACTGGTTTCCAATCCCCGTTAGGATAAAACGCAAATCTCTCTTCAGGGAAACAAGGCCCTACCTGTCCTAGCCCTGGTACAGCTCCTCCTCTGAAATTTACCATTCTTCTTTTCTTTAGTAAGCTTCAGCCCCATAACCTGTTTTTTGTTTTTTAAAAAACAGATCCAAATCATTCCATCCTGAGGGTCTTTGTATTAGTCCCTGAGCCTGGAATTTCCCCCTAAAATAAGAGGGGGAGGAAAACAGTCCAGACTCAGGGACTTCTCTCACTAAGCACTGAGCTAAGAGATCTTCCTTAAACATCTAAGTGTTCTATTCCTGATCCTTCTTTTAGAGACATTTTTACCTCTTGTCATCCTCTACTGCAGTACAATTTCTTTCATCATTATTTGGAACTCTCCTTTTACTTAATCATTATTTCTGCCCCGGAAGGATATAAACTCTACCAGAGCTGGGAGTTCTGTCTTTCACTGCAGTTCCTTCAGTACCTATTTACTGAATGAAACAGCTTAGTGTTCTGTAAAAAACCACTAGCACTGGAATGAGAAATAATGTTTTGTGATACACAAGTTTTCCAAACCTGTATTAGTGAAAAAAATCCAAATTGGAAGCTATGATCTTAGCCTGATTTAAGGGAATCAGCCCATATCATTTTCAAAAGATTATTCCACCAACATTTACATTAAACCCTGACATTTAATTAGTATACCGACATTATTTGAAAACTGCAGCCTACCAACATGAACCTAGTCCCATTAAACTGTTAATGCTCCCTCTACCTTGCATAAAATCTTAAATTCAACCACACTGATCTATTTCTTGAATTAACAAAGTCTGGAGGACGCACAGAGGAATGCAATTCGAACAGCACAAGAGACAAATTTATCAACAGTGCAGTAAGATATTTTTTAAAACTATACTGATACAACGTTGAAGACAAGGCCATTACACAAAATGACGTTACGTGCACCAGGCTATCACTTATCCTGCAGATTACACAGTCAGAACTCAGAGACACCACCTCTTGGTCCAATCTCCACAATTTAAAGATGAAAGCAAAACCCAAAAGAGTTACGTTTTAGATTACGCCAGCTAACGTGAGTTGGGACCGGAGCTTATTTGTCTATAATGCATAGCTTCTGTCAATTAAGCTGGGAGACCTGTTTCTCACTGGGAAGGAAGCAACTAAGAACCGGCCTTTGTTCCCACCGTCTACTCTCTGGATCGCCTACTTCTGGTTCCTTCCCATCCTATAACTCACGAGCTGTGTGTAAATTGGCTTCACAGTTCCCAAGACAATTTCATCTGTGTTACTCAACTTCGCCCTCACAACCCCTTTTAAGGGCGACGGGCCTTGGCCCCATTTACGGATGGAGGCAAAACGCACGAGCGGCTTCACGTCCGTCCACCCTCAAAGTGTATAATGTTGATCCTGCGGCCTTGTACCAACCCATGGCCGCCGACCCCTCGGCCTTCCCCCTGGTCGCGGAAAGAGGCAAGTGCTCGCAGACCCCGGGGGCCGAGCCCTTCCGAGATCACCTCCCTTTCTGGAATCTTCTCTTCCCCCGGCCGCTGTACCAGAGCAGCACGCTCGGCCCGTTAGTAGGCCCTCCTACTTCGCTGCAGCCGCCGCAGCCCTATGCTACTCTCCCACCTCACTCCTTTCCTTCAGCTCTTACTTTCGCTCCCTCCTTGAGCATCTGGGCAAAGCCCGGAGCCTTGGGAACGTGAAGCGCCATGTCTAGGCTGCAGGAAGCCGTTCGCGCGACCGCTCGGAAGACCGCGAGGGAAGTGAGGAGCGCGCACGGCTTTCTGGGAACGCAGCGTGCAGCTACCTCACGCTCCTCCTCGCTCTCCAGTTAGCCCGTCCTTTCCCCGCCGCGAGGTCTGAAGCATCGCGAGAAGAAGAGCAACTTCTGTGGCCAGAACCAAACTGATGATCCCCGATCGGGTCGATCGATGGGGCGCGCTCAGGGAGCGCCTGGGATTTCTAGCTCACGGACGCGCCAACGGCCCAGGCCTTAGGGGCTTGCTCCAGTCTGTCCTCTTTGACCGCACTCAGTAGTCGGGACGTTAGATTTTTGTCGTTTCTGACCTGGAAGCCACACATCCTTAGCTTAATTTCCACGTAATCTTCCAGAGCCAGCCACCAACATCAGGGCAGGTGTGCCTTTTCTTCCTGAGGTAGATCATCTGCCCCATCCCCCAAAACTTTCTTTGGGCGTCCGCTCTGTGTTGGGCATCATAGGAAGCGTTGGGATGTACATGATAATTCAAGTCGTCGCCAAGGGTAGCTACACATCGAGTGCTCGCGTGTGCCAGGTTCTGTGTGATCTGCTTTACATGCAGTATCTCTTAATGGTCAATTTTAAAAATTAATGGTATTGTCGATTAAAATACTATTTAGTTTTCCTTCTAAAAAATGGAGGTAATACCATTAAAAATTAAATGGTATTGTGTCCATTTTGTAGAAGGGAAACAAGTTCACAAACTAAATAATTTGCCCCAGATCACAGCGCTAGTAAATGTTAAAGCTAGAATTCCTACTCAGATCAACCGATTGCAAAATGCCGGTTCTTAACCACTTTCTTCCTCTTTTCTCCTTCTTCCTGGGAATATAAATCCCTTTTACTCCTTTAAGATCAGATATAAATATACATATTTATTTATCTGATTTATATATATCTAATGTATACATTTTATATAAATAGATCTGATTTATATATAAATTTATACATAAATATAAATTCCTTTTACTCCTTTAAGATGAGAATCTTTAAACCTGATCTCTGTCTTCTCACATCAACACATGGCTGAGTTCAAAAAAGAATAATTTTCTCACTGTGACGTAATCCACTCTCCTTGTAGAAAATACAGAAAATATGAAGCAGACTGTTTTGGTGGAACAATTGACTTGAACATGTATGAATTTTTTTTTCAGACATATATAATTCTTTATTATCAATTCCAGTTGAATGTCCTTATTGTTCGGAAACCCAACATTTCTTGAGTTTCTGTCACTGTAGCGTGCCCATTCTAAGGTGGACATCATCCTTTGGCGTTTGTTTTTGTTTTGTTTTGTTTTGGTTGAGTTTATATATATATATATTTTTATTGCACTTTACATTCTGGGGTACATGTGCAGAACATGCAGGATTGTTGCATAGGTACCTACATGGCAATGCAGTTTGTTGCCTCCATCCCCCGTCACCTATATCTGGCATTTCTCCCCATGTTATCCCTCCCCAACCTTCCTAACCCACACTGTCCCTCCCCTATTCCCCGCCAACAGACCCCAGTGTGTGATGCTCCCCTCCCTGTGTCCATGTGTTCTCATTGTTCAACACCCACCTATGAGTGAGAACGTGGTGTTTTTCTGTTCTTGTGTCAGTTTGCTGAGAATGATGGTTTCCAGATTCATCCATGTCCCTACAAGGGACACAAACTCATCATTTTTTATGGCTGCATCGTATTCCATGGTGTATATGTGCCACGTTTTCCTTGTCCAGTCTATCATCGATGGGCATTTGGGTTGGTTCCAGGTCTTTGCTATTGTAAACAGTGTCACAATGAACATACATGTGCATGTGTCTTTATAATAGAACGATTTATAATCCTTTGGATATATACTCAATAATGGGATTGCTGGGTCAAATGGAATTTGATACCTTGAGGAATCTCCACACTGTCTTCCACAATGGTTGAACTAATTTACATTCCCACCAACAGTGTAAAAATGTTCCTGTTTCTCCACATCCTCTCTAGCATCTGTTGTCTCCAGAGTTTTTAATGATTGTCATTCTAACTGGCCTGAGATGGTATCTCAATGTGGTTTTGATTTGCATTTCTCTAATGACCCATGATGATGAGCATTTTTTCATGATTGTTGGCCTCATAAATGTCTTCTTTTGAAGAGTGTTTGTTCATATCCTTCATATACTTTTGAATGGATTTGTTTGTTTGTTTTTCTTGTAAATCTGTTTTAGCTCTTTATAGATTCTGGATATTGGCCCTTTGTCAGATGGGCAGATTGCAAAAATTTTTTCCCATTCTGTTGGTTGCCAGTTCACTCTAATGGATTGTTTCTTTTGCTATACAGAAGCTTTGGAGCTTAATTAGATCCCATTTGTCTATTTTGGTTTTTGTTGCCAATGCTTTCGCTGTTTTAGTCATGAAGTCTTTGCCTATGCCTATGTTCTGAATGGTTTTGCCTAGGTTTTCTTCTAGGGTTTTTATGGTATTAGGTCTCATATTAAAGTCTTTAATCCATCTGGAGTTAATTTAGTGTAAGGTGTCAGGAAGAGGTCCAGTTTCTGCTTTCGGCACATGACTAGCCAGTTTTCCCAACACCATTTATTAAACAGGTAATCCTTTCACCATTGCTTGTTTTTGTCAGGTTTGTCAAAGATCAGATGATTGTAGACGTGTGGCATTGCCTCTGAGGTCTCTGTTCTGTTCCATTGGTCTATGTCTCTGTTTTGGTAACAGTACCATGCTGTTTTCATTGCTGTAGGCTTGTAGTATAGTTTGAAGTCAGGTAGTGTGATGCCTCCAGCTTTGTTCATTTTGCTTAGAATTGTCTTGGCTATGCGGGCTCTCTTTTGGTTCCATGTGAAGTTTAAGGTGTTTTTTTCCAGTTCTGTGAAGAGGGTCATAGATGGCTTGATGGGGATAGCATTGAGTCTATAAATTACTTTGGGCTGTATGGCCATTTTCACAATATTAATTCTTCCTAACCATGAGTATGGAATGTTTCTCCATCTGTTTGTGTCCTCTCTTATTTCCTTGAGCAGTGGTGTGTAATTCTCCTTGAAGAGTTCCTTTACATCCTTTGTTAGTTGTATTCCTAGGTATTTTATTCTCTTTGTAGCAATTGTGAATGGGAGTTTGTTCTTGATTTTGCTCTCTTTAAGTCTGTTATTGGTGTATAGGAATGCTTGTGATTTCTGCACATTGATTTTGTATCCTGAGACTTTGCTGAAGTTGCTTATCAGTTTAAGGAGATTTTGGGCTAAGACAATGGGGTCTTCTAAATATACAATCATGTCATCTGCAAATAGAGACAATTTGACTTCCTCTTTCCTAATTGAATACCCTTTGTTTCTTTTTCTTGCTTGATTGCTCTGGCTAGAAGTTCTAATACTGTATTGAATAGGAGTGGTGAGAGAGGGCATCCTTGTCTAGTGCCAGATTTCAAAGGGAATGTATTCAGTATGATGTTGGCTGTGGGTTTGTCGTAAATAGCTTTTATTATTTTGAGATACATTCCGTCAATACCTAGTTTATTGAGAGTTTTTAGCATAAAGGGCTGTTGAATTTTGTTGAAGGCCTTCTCTGCATCTATTGAGATAATCATGTGGTTTTTGTCTTTGGTTCTGTTTATATGGTGGATTACGTTTATAGACTTGTGTATGTTGAACCAGCCTTGCATCCCCGGATGAAGCCTACTTGATCATGGTGGATAAGCTTTTTGATGTGCTGTTGCAATCAGTTTGCCAGTATTTTGTTGAAGATTTTTGTATCTATGTTCATCATGGATATTGGCCTGAAGTTTTATTTTTTTGTTGAGTCTCTGCCCAGGTGGTATCAGGATGATGTTGGTCTCATAAAATGATTTGGGAAAGATTCCCTCTTTTTCGATTGTTTGGAATAGTTTCAGAAGGAGTGGTACCAGCTCCTCTTTGTATGTCTGGTAGAATTTGGCTGTGAATCCATCTGGACCTGGGCTTTTTTTGGTTGGTAGGCTATTAACTGCTGCCTTAACTTCAGCCCTTATTATTGGTCCATTCAGAGCTTCAACTTCTTCCTGGTTTAGGCTTGGGAGGGTGCAAGTGTCCAGGAATTTATCCATTTCTTCCAGGTTTACTAGTTTATGTGCATGGAGTTGTTTGTAGTAATCTCTGATGGTAGTTTGTGTTTCTGTGGAATTGGTGGTGATATCCCCTTTATAGTTTTTTATTGCATCTATTTGATTCTTCTCTCTTTCTTTTTTATTAATCTGGCTAGCAGTCTATTTTGTTGATCTTTTCAAAAAACCAGCTCCTGGATTTATTAATTTTTTGAAGGGTTTTTTATGTCTCTGTCTCCTTCAGTTCTGCTCCTCTTAGTTATTTCTTGTCTTCTGCTAGCTTTTGAGTTTTTTTTTCATCTTGTTCCTCTAGGTCTTTCCATTTTGATGATAGGATGTCGATTTTAGATCTTTCCTTGCTTCTCATGTGGGCATTTCTTGCTATAAATTTCCCTCTAGACACTGCTTTAAATGTGTCCCAGAGATTCTGGTATGTTGTGTCTTCGTTCTTTTTGGTTTCAAAGAACATCTTTATTTCTGCCTTCATTTCAATGTTTATCAAGTCATCATTCAAGAGCCAGTTGTTCAGTTTTCATGAAATTGTCTGGTTCTGAGTTAGTTTCTTAATCATGAGTTCTAATTTGATTGCACTGTGGTCTGAAAGACTGTTTGTTATGATTTCCATTCTTTTGCATTTGCTGAGGAGTGATTTACTTCCAATTATGTGGTCAATTTTAGAGTAGGTGTGATGTGGTTCTGAGAAGAATGTATATTCTGTGGATTTGGGGTGGAGAGTTTCTGTAGATGTGTATTAGCTTTGCTTAGTCCAGATCTGAGTTCAAGTCCTGGATATCCTTGTTAATTTTCTGTCTCGATCTGTCTAATAGACAGTGGAGTGTTAAAGTCTCCCACTATTATTGTGTGGAAGTCTAAGTCTCTTTGTAGGTCATTAAGAACTTGCTTTATGTATCTGGGTGCTCCTGTATTGGGTGCATATATATTTAGGATTGTTAGCTCTTCTTGTTATATTGATCCTTTTACCATTATGTAATGCCCTTCTTTGTCTCTTTTGATCTTGATTGGTTTAAAGTCTATTTTATCAGAGACTAGGATTGCAACTCCTGCTTTTTTTTGCTCTCCATTTGCTTGATAAATCTTCCTCCATCCCTTTATTTTAAGCCTATGTATGTCTTTGCCCATGAGTTGGGTTTCCTGGATACAGCACACTGATGGGTTTTGACTTTTTATCCAATTTGTCAATCTGTGTCTTTTGATTGGGGCATTTAGCCTATTTACATTTAAGGTTAATATTGTTATGTGTGAACTTGATTCTGCCATTCTGATGCTATCTGGTTGTTTTGCCCATACGTTGACACAGTTTCTTCATTGTGTCGGTGCTCTTTACCCTTTGGGACATTTTTGGAGTGGCTGGTACTGGTTGTTCCTTTCTATGTTTAGTGCTTCTTTCAGGAGCTCTTGTAAGGCAGACTGGTAAAGACACAAGTACTCTTTTTTAGAACCAGACAGTTTATTAGTTACATAGATGATGACAGGAAGACTAGCCCAATGCACTGGCTTCTCAAGGTCATTGTTCTGCTCATCAAAAAGAATGACACTGAAACCAAAGGGACTTGGAAATTGCAATACAAGCTGTGTGATGCAGCTTAGTGGTTTTAAATTCTGCCACTGTATTAATACGTGGTGAGGCAGGACGACCCATATCTCATCAGAACACTGGAGGTGAGGAGAAACTGCTTCATGACAGCTTCCCAGGGGAGATTGGGAGGTGAGAGGAAGATGGCCTTGGAGAAGCTTTTTGCAGACCTTCACCTTTTTGTGTTCCAGGGGGATCACAAGGCATTTGGCCAAGACTCAGATTAGTTTGGGGGAAGCCTTTGCCTTTGTGGATACACCAGGGCAGAGCCACTTCCCTCCTGTCTCTTGGCACTGCTGCTTCTATGGCTCTCCTCAGAGGGCTCACCGCCGTGAAGATTCTTGTCTTCAGTGAGGCTCATCTTGTCCTTCCACCATTTGAGTGCTTACTCTTCCTGCCCACCCTTCTGAAGGGACATGTCTCTAGCTTCCTCCTGCAAGACATCTTATACCCTCTGGTTACCTATAATTATTTCCTGATTCCTACAGAATACTGGCTCCCCAAAATGTTACAGGGACAATATGTTGATGAGACAAATCTCAGTTTATTCACACTGCAGTCATAGAGAACACTACCTTAACAGAGTCTTAGTGGCAACTCAGTGGGGAACAAAATCGGGATATTCAAGAGTTTTTAAAGTCTGGTTAAAGCAAGTCCGTCAATGCAGGGGTTTGGGTAGGTTTGAGTAAGGATCATGATATAGGCATAGCAAGGTAAAGATTTTGAGGCAAAGATTGAAAGAGTCTTGTGTAAACCATCACTTGATGCTTTTTATTAAGAGCTGATAGATTTTTCAGGAAGTTTCTGGAATGAACAATAAAGTTACTTGCAATTTTTATCTTTCTAGGCCATTGTTTCTGGGAATAAACTTATGTTGATGAGGACATTGGAATAGTAAAGTCATGTCAATGTGGACCTCAAGCTTTGTGAATGTAGATGGTTTCAGTTGTCACTCTAACACTTTTTCTGGTGACAGTCAAGGGGGATCTTCTCTAGATGACTGAATCTGCTGTGAGCTCAGTATCAGGGCTGGTGTCTTGGTCCAGATAGTTTATACATTTCCTTTGCTCCAAATTCTCATGTGGAGGGGGCTGTCTGGATTCAGATGAGAGAGCTAGATGGATGCTGAGCTCACAGAGACAGTTGCAACAGTTGCTAATGTCAGTCTCTATGCTATGACCAATATATCTATTCTGTATTAATAATTTCTGGTTGTTAAGATAGACGTTGTTTTCCTTCCAATGAACAAGATTCCTCTACTAGAATGTGGCATAGTTGGGACCCTAACATAAGGTTCCTAAACTACTTTATTTTAAAAACTCCAACAAAGTTACAATATCTATTTTGGATACATGAATATTTTGACTGCAGGTGTCTATAAATGCCAGATTTTAGGTTCTTCTTTTCCTAGTAATGGAGGAAAAAAATCTTTCACAGAGATAAAAATAGGCTAGTTGTGCTCATATTTTTTTCCTCCAAGCTTGTGGTGGGGAAGGGGATGATGGCTACCAAGCTCTTTGTCTTAGTCAGCTCAGGCTGCCATTACATAATACTATAGGCTGCGTGGCTTAAACAACAGACATTTATTTTCTCCTAGTTCTGGAGGCTAGAAAGTCTAAGATCAAGGTGCTGGTCCCGGGCCTCTTTTCTTAGCTTGTAGGCAGACATTATCTCACTGTGTGTTCATATGACCTTGTTGTGTGTACATGATGGGAGACAGAGCAATCTCTTTGATGTCTCTTCTTATGAGGACACTAACCTTATGGTGTTAGGACCCCACCCTTATGAACTTGTTTAACCTTAATTATTTCCTTGTATGCCCTATCTCCAAATGTAGTCAAGTTAGGGGGTTAGGGCTTCAATATATGATTTTATTTTATTTTATTTTTTGAGACAGAGTCTCTCCCTATCACCCAAGCTGGAGTGCAGTGGCAGGATCTCGGCTCACTGCAATCTCTGCCTCCGTGCCTCAGCCTCCCAAGTAGTGGGGATTATAGCCACACACCACCACACCCAGCTAATTTTAGTAATTTTAGTAGTGATAAGGTTTCGCCATGTTTCCTAGGCTGGCCTCAAATGCCTGGCCTCAAGTGGTCCACCTGCCTCGGCCTTCCAAAGTGCTGGGATTATAGGCCTGAACTGCTGTACCTGGCCCAATATATGAATTTTGGGTGACAAAATTCAGTCTTGTAACATTCTGCATTCTTATGAAAAAATTTTTTTCTTTCCATTAATTTCTCTAATAAATCAGATGAGATTTGCCTCAGTTCATATATTTCTGTATCAGACCACCCACCCACACTCTGCTTAGGTGTTAGGCCACAATTCTGTCATCTTTGGACTCTCAACTATTCTATTAATCTCCATAGTAGGATAAACCATTTACATTTCCAGCTTGGTAAAGAACCAGTGAATACCTGCCTGAAACCATTGAGAGAAAGATTCCCATGAACCAATTCTATGAGCATCACAGGGAAGTGTTGAATGGGAAATTCCACACCAACCTCATTTGCGTACATAGTCTTCTCAATCTGAATGAGTTACATGTGAAATACACTCGGACATAATTTTTCTCTGTTCTGTAAGCTTTAGTGTGTAGGTTAGGCTCTTTGAGGTTGGAAAGAAAGGAAATCTACATGCTGAGACTACTAGAGGGTTTGATTTATTAAGGATTACAGAAAAGTAAGAAAGAACAAAACTTTCCTAGAAGCCAGATGACTTTTCATGTGTATCACCATAGGGTGAATGTCTCTGACTTACCATTCTCATACCTTAGCTTAGCTGTTCCTATGGTGTTTACCAAGGTAGCCTCTGCATCTCTTCACCTCTATCAACTGCTGACCTCTTTTTTTATTCCTATTTCTTAGCTTTGGCTTGCTTCCTTTTCTCGGTAGGTTTCTCAGCTTCCCCATACTGTCTCTCCATCCCCCCAGGAAGGGCTCTACATGTTTCATATTCAAACATCCCAAGAGGGAGTATCTGATTGGTTCAGTTTATTACTCTGCCACAAAAAGCCCCCAGGTTCTGCTAAATTCTCAAGTCAAGCAACTTCAGAAGATTCAAGTCTCCACGGCTGCTTTGGCTTAAGCAAGAATTGGTGGTGCACTCAATAGCAAATGGGGACCAGGGTCATCTGTAACCTCGGTGTGAGAATGCCCTGTGGCTGTTTTGTTCCAAAGTGGACTCTGTGTGTGGCCCACAACATTCAGAGTTTCAAGAATAGTCCAGTCAATCTATTTGAGGCTGTACTGTAGTGAGTAGCTCCCTTAAGTCTTGCCAGGTTAGGGCAAAGTCACAAGAAATGAAATCTATTATAGTTAATCACTCCCTGTTTATTACCATTCTAAGAAGGAAGATCTTGAACTGGATGCAAATGATTGATTGTTTTCTTAGTTTAAATGTTGGTTTAGCTGTCCTAGTGTCTTTTGTGCCTAGGTGTGATTGAGCTGGTTAGAGTAGTGGGAATGAAAAGGGCGAAATGGAGTGAGATGCATTTAAATCCTATTGGTAATACCTTAGATATCTAGAGATGAAATCTTTATCTCAGGTGACTTGAGAGAGAAGGTTCTCTTGAGCTTTCATGAATAGACTATTGATGAACTAAAACTGTGTTTATCAGTCTCTCTTTCAGTAAAGATAGAAGTTACTGTCATAGTTCCCCTGATGGATGTGCTAGACTGGCACACATGAGGTCTTGTACTGCAAGGCTGGGAAGCAGAAACTGTGTTTCTTGGATTCTGTTGTAGTTATGGCTCTGGATACAAATAAGCCTCCACCAGTTAGATACCTTCATGTGAGGATTGGCAAGTGATAGGAAAACAAAGTCTATTTCATGCTCTTTTGGCATTTCTGCCATAAGCCTCCACAGCTGCCATGGTTTCAACAAGAATTCCTGGTGCACTCATGGGTGACCAGGGGCCAGGGTCTTTTGTGAACCTTAGTGTAAGGAATGTGATGAGATGATGCATTTTTGCCACCTCTTTGCCAAAAATACACCTTGCTATCCAGGCTTACAGATGTACAAGGGCAGCCGTGGGGCTGTCGACAGCTTTGTAATCCTGTCTTCCTGCTTTCTGGGTCACAGCTGTGGTGGTGTGTTCTTGATCTCAGTTCATTCAGTGGTGGTGTTTGATTCCTCCTACCTTGCTGATCATTCTCAGTGTAGCTCCCAAGGTGAGTTGTTTTGTTACATCTGGGATTTATTCCCAGAAGCCCATTTTAGAGCTTGCTTCTCCAGCCCATCAAGATTTTTTGAAGGATCAGATTCCTGTATTAAACCCCTTTTGCTTGAGTGGTTTCTGTTTCCTACATGGGATGCTGTATGATGTAATTCCTGTGTTTATGATTGTTACAAAGCTAAAAACAGTCATGGCCAGGCTTGAGAGCTCACATCTGAAATGAAAGTCAGAAGTAATTCAGAATCTTACCAAATCCAATTGTTACTCTTGATTTTAAAATATTTTACTTTTTAAAATTCATTCTTGCGGCTCACCCAGACTTGGCAGTTAGAATCGAGAATCAGGAAAGGTTTTAAGACAAACCTGATCAGGAAGGTTGAAGTAGCCACAATATCAAGAAATACAAGAGGGCCTCTTTTCTCAGGCTTATCCTTTGAGATAAATCTCCTCTCCTTAGCACATGCAGGGAGCATTTTATTTCATCATTTTGCTGATTGAAAAGGCCAAATTATATAAATTACCTGGAGGAGGTTTTCTGCTATTAAAATTATTTGTGGTCTGTTGGCATCTGGCCTTTCCAACTTGGTTCTGATGGACTAAAATATAGTATATTTCCCATCTCTCCTTTTGTAAAGAAAGGTTAATTTACTCTTTCTTATATTATGAATTCATCAGTTTACTGGTTATTCTTTTTAATATTTTAGCCAGTTTCCCACCACAGATTGCAAGTTTGGGTTTCTCAGACAATTGTTCTATTCAAGCAGCAGGCTTTTGGCAAGGTTCTTCCACATCAAATTACTTTTCCTTTCTGTATATTTTATGCAAAAATCTTTCCGTAACAAGATAAGATTGCATCTTTTATTGATCTTTACTCAATATTTGATTCTGTGCACAGGAACCAATTATAGGCAAACCCGCATAAGTACAATATTGAACCCAGTCCTGATTCCTATATAGAATTTGCATCTTTTTTTCTTTTTGAGATGGAGTCTCACTCTGCCACCAGGCTGGAGTACAGTGGTGTCATCTCTGCTCACTGCAACCTCCACCTCCTGGGTTCAAGTGATTCTTCTGCCTCAGCCTCCCAAGTAGCTGGGATTACATGTGTGTGCCACCACATCTGGCTAGTTTTTTGTATTTTTAGTAGAGATGGGGTTTTACCATGTTAGCTAGGATGGCCTCGATCTCCTGACCTCGTGATTCGCCAGCCTTGGTCTCCCAAATTGCTGGGATTACAGGTGTGAGCCACTGCGCCCGGCTAGAATTTGCATCTTAACACCAGTGCAAAGATCTGGGTTTGGAAGAACAGTCTCCTGATAAGTTGAATGATTATTTCAAAATGAATAAAACAGGGATGTTTTGACTACCTTGTTTCTTTTTGTTTCTTGACTACCTTGTTTCTTTTTGTTTCATAATATTTAATATTACTTTTGGATGCACTAACTGAATCTGTCCCTCTTTCCATTGAAAGTAAAAGTAATAAGTATTATCTACTAAAATTATTAAGTTCCATAGATAACTCTAGCAGCTCTTGGTTCTATTTCCTAATATTACATAAATAAATGGCTTAAGTTGGCCAGGTGCAGTGGCTCACGCCTGTAATCCCAAGCACTTCGGGAGGCCAAGGCAGGTGGATCATGAAGTCAAGAGTTCAAGAGCATCCTGGCCAGCATGGTGAAAACTTGTCTCTACTGAAAATACAAAAAGTAGCTGGGCGTGCTGGCATGCCCCTGTAGTTCCAGCTACTTGGGAGTCTGAGTCAGGAGAATAGCTCAAACCCAGGAGGCGGAGGTTGCAGTGAGCCAAGATCACACCATTGCATTCCAGCCTGGTGACAGTGCAAGACACCATCTCAAAAAAAAAAAAAAAAAAAGAAATGGCTTAAGTTCAGGCACTTAGTCAATAATTGTGTAACAAACCACTCCAAAACTCAGTGGCTTAAAACAACAGTTACTTATTATTTCTAACATGCCTAGGACTGGTTGGGCGGTTCGGCTGATCTGACCAAGCTTTACTGTATTAGGCAGGGATTGCTTAGGTATCTGCAGTCAGCTGGTAGGTGGGCTTGGGGTCAGGGAGCAGTGTTGGTAGGCTTGGAGGTCTCAGCTGGGGCAATTTAGCTGTGCATCACATGGTCTCATCCTCTAGTAGATTACCTAGGCTTGCTCTCATGAAAATAGAGGGTGCCAAGGGAGCAAGCAGAAATGTGTAAGTACCTTGTCAAATTTATTACTAGCCCATTGGCTGAAGTAGGTTACATGGCCACACCCAGGATCAGTGTGGCATGGTAGTATCAAAGACTGTAGATACACGGAGACATGTAAATTGAGGACAATAGTGCAGTCAATCTACCACAGCCACTCTAAAACCCCAGTCCCTGTTTTTGGCAAGAGTTCTCCAACATTCATTTACATTGTGTTCAACAACTTCATTCAACAAGTTATGTTAAGAAAATGTTGGGCCGGGCGCGGTGGCTCAAGCCTGTAATCCCAGCACTTTGGGAGGCCGAGGCGGGTGGATCATGAGGTCAAGAGATCGAGACCATCCTGGTCAACATGGTGAAACTCCGTCTCTACTAATACAAAAAATTAGCTGGGCATGGTGGCGCGTGCCTGTAATCCCAGCTACTCAGGAGGCTGAGGCAGGAGAATTGCCTGAACCCAGGAGGCGGAGGTTGCACTGAGCCGAGATCGTGCCATTGCACTCCAGCCTGGGTAACAAGAGCGAAACTCCATCTAAAAAAAAAAAAAAAAAAAAAAAAAAAAAGAAAATGTTGGGATCAATTTACCTTGCAGGATAAATTGATCCATTATCCATAGGATAAACTGATTCAGTAGCAAGCAATATTACCTAAATTAAGGTGTTGTTTTGATGTTTTACTGAGCTTTTTTTTTCTTGAGCCACTATAGCATGTGACTATTAATGTCTGTATTGAAAAAACTCCAGCTAAACATTAGTGTCATCATTCTTTGTGTTGTAGAGCATTGGTGTCTTACTTTCCCATTTAATTATAGTTGGAAATGAATTCAGAAATGTTGGGAGGGCATGATATTGGTCCTTTCTAAAGGTACTGCAGTGTTTGTCTTGGGCATTTCCTCAATTTTCTTTGCCTTATTGTATTACACAGAAATATGCACCCTGGATCCTAGTTTGAGAAGATAATTTCCAACTATTCTTTATCCAATCCTTATCAAATGCCTAATTTCAAAAATTTATGTTTGAGCAAAATTCCCTGAATGCCATGCAGTACTTTCTCATTTAGATAATTAATTTTGCCCTCGGATGAAGCCATACCATTAAAGTTTTAGTCCTTTGGAGAATTGAGTTTGACAAATTGCATTTTGGTATCATGCCATTGTCTTATAATAAGGCAAATTAAAAGGAACGGCCAACTATCATAGACGGTTTTCACTACTCAGTGCCTGTTTTTATGAATGCCAATCATTTCATTACATGGTATCCTTTTTATATGACCTGTGGGAAAAATTTATCTCAGCATTCAACCATGGCTTTTTTTTTTATGGCCTCTATGAATCTCCCCATGCTTTTGTTTCTCTCTTTAACTGCCGGAAACAGGGCCAAATGTGTAGCCCATCTCTACCAACTCTATAGGGCTCTGGTGCAACATTTCTGTCTACTGCTCTTACTACTTGGTTTTACTATTTTCCTGATTGTTCTTTCTTTTTTGCTGAGACTACCTCAACTTAAAAAAATCCTTAGTGGTCAGCTGGGATGTGTGTATGTATATATATGTATGTGTGTATGTATATGTATGTTATATATATGTCTATATGTAATATATATCTGTTCTATTCATTCAGAACTAATCATTTAATATTATAATATATATTATATGTATATATAATATAATATATGTATATATACATGTGTAATATGTATACATTTTATATGATATATAATATATGCAATATTATAAGATTAAATGTAATATATGTGTATATGTACATATTTTTTCAAAATTGCTAGTTTATGAATTCACAGATGGTTTGAGGATGATTAAAGGGATTAGCAGTTTCACTTTAGAATGATTTTGTTTTTTACTTAGAAGGAAAAATTTATAATTTGTGGCTTAAACTAGAAACACAACGAAATCATAAGTAGCACAACACTGAAGCATAAAAAGCAAGATTGAGACCTTCTTACATTCTATATATAGATTCCATTAAAAATAATAATGGGAACTAGGGGGTCATCGTAGAATATTTTTTCTTAAGGTCTACACACTACTTGATTCATGTAAGATGGTCCCTGACTTCTTTTAGGTACTTAGCCCATGAGCCAGTACTTATTTTTGTAGTTGGATTAGTAAGGATGCTTGATTCAAATGCTTATCAGCCATCATCATTCTCACTTGCCCTGTTCTTAATGTTTTGGCTATTTTTATTACAATGATTTCCTCTGGGATTTTTCATTAGGGTCAGTCATTAGTGTCAGGGGAATAAAATCAAGAAAGGATCTATGTGTCTATTTATGTAGCAGTCTGCTAAAGCAATTACATTTTCTCATTGCTATTTGATTAGGCTATTTTCTGTTTCTTACCAGATATTCACGCTTCTGACTCTATGCCAAATTGCACCACTGAGGTGAAAGTTAAATCACATCAGGAATCTCAATGAAGAAGGAGGGTAATGGTTACCAAAAATCCCTTCCAAAAGATCTTTTTATTCTCTGACATCATCTCACAGCGATTTTTGACAACTTAGGCAAATATAGTCTAACAGCAATTAGAAATTAACTTTCTGAGTGAGTAAGAAAGTTTATTTAGGAAATGGAAATGAGAAATGAGAAGTAGAAGAGAATATGTTTAGAAAATGTAATAATGCACAGTGACTTAGCTCAAGGTGATTCTCAAACTTTGCCAAAAATTCACAAAGGAAAGAAAATGCCTGTCTCTGAGCCCATATTTTCTCTTATTTGAGATATGGAATCTTACCCAGGGCCTTCTGGACTGAGAATTGGTGTAAAGTAATACTGCTCAAGTGCATAAGTTTTATAATCTTGTTTCTCACACTGAGTAAATGAGAATGGGGTGGGAATGCTCAAGCCAAGAGCAGTCAAACCTGCTAATAGTAGCAAAAGCGACAGCTAGACCAACAGGGGCATGACATGCTTCAAGGACACTTGTTCACCACAACTTAAGAAACATAATTGAAGCTTTTAGGCAAAGCCATTGCATTGCATGTAGCTGTGTATTATGCTTAAAGTGATCATTGGCTGTGAATAAACAAAATAAAGATTCCCTGCACCTTAAGTGGTCATTGGACACGAAAAATGCATTTAAATTCTATCAAAAATGATTCAAAATTTACAAATATCTTTTGGTTCTTGTTGGGGTGACCTTTGCTTTTCTGCAAAATTCATTTATGTAGAAAACTTCATTCTCCCCAATATTATATGTGAATGAAATGTTACTGTATTTAACATTAATCAAATGTCAATGGCATGGTTAGTATGTTGTTTGAAGGAATGTTGTGATGGCTTTGATGCAGAATCATAACCCCCATGTGAGAGACAACTTGAGTGGTTAAATTACTATCATGCAAAGTGACTAGATGGTTCAGCTGCTTGCACCTTTAGAAGTTATGTAGGACAAGGCAGCCGATCTTATGGTATATCCACCTTCCCGCAACCCCTTCCTGTAAGACTGTCGACTATGAAAACAGGATGAAAAAAATATAGGAAAGAAGCAGAGAGAAATGAACCTTGGAAATCTCAGCTAACCATTGCTGTTGGCAATCTCTGGGCAGTCTGTGGGAGGTCAGCAGCCTATTTGTTAAGGTGCTGATTGAAACTCTGGGACATCAGTTCTTTCCTTTAATACAAAACCAATTTTGAGCCAAGTCATTTAAGACCTTTTGCAAACTGACTCTAAAATAGCATGTGATATCCTGTGGAAAAAATAAACCATGATTTAGTAAACTAAATGATCCATGGAGTAAAGACTGCTTTATATGGTGTTCTTAGAGAAAGAGCAGGCACAGATGATAAAATGTAGCCAGGAAAAAATCCTTGGCACATCTATGTGAGTTCCAGCTTGAAATGAACTTCTTGAGGTTCACAGCCCAGCAAATGTTTGCTCCCCACCCACTCTGGAAAATGGGTGGAAGTATTCCCACCCAACCTGAAAAGCAGAAAGTCCACTTACCTGATGATGCTCTGGGGGAAATTAAGGAATGTTGGTGTCATTTCACAGTGACCCCAGCATTGAGTATTGCTCCTTCAGGTTCATTTTGCCATAGGCTGGTCAACATTTCACTTCAGTGATGAACAATGCTGACTTGAGATTTTACTTCAATTTCATTGATAATAAATCTGATAGTGAAAATGATAATGATGACGAGAAATATAGTAAATAACAAGAATTTGGTCAGGTGGTGATTGGCAATTGACTCCCATCCTCTGCTCAGGCACTGCACTTTCTTCATTAATCTTGCAATAACTTGACCCTGAGTTTTAAAATAATAAATATTTTGAACTTCACATATTGTGTATTAGGTTTTTATCATATATCAACAATGACTATGATGATGTCCCCCTTTCCTGAGTGTTCACTCTGCACATTGTGCTGAGGGCTTATGCATGTTATCTCAGTCTTCACAACCATCCTGATGAAAGTCCTCTAATGCCTTTGAATTGTACTTAAAACCCAAACTCTGTAACATGTCCTCTAAGGCATGCATGATCTAGCCCCTGACTCCTTCGTGTCCTGCTGTTTTCCCACTCTCTCTGCCCCAGCCACACTACCTTCCTTTTGTTCTTGTAACATGCCACACTCATTCTCTGTTGGACTTTTTCACCATCTTTTCCTTCTGCCTGGACCTCTCTTCTCCCAAACCTTAGTGTAGATGACTCCTCCTTGTCATTCAGGTCCCTGATGACATCTCATCTCCCCGGAGAGGGTTTCCTTGACAACTCTGTTCGAGGAACTTCCTCAATATTCCTTTCACATTACCCTGTTTTATTTTTATCCTAAAAGCTAATACTCCCTAAACATTTTCGCATTAATTAATTTTAAAAACTCTATCTCTGCCAATTTAGATATAATCTTCCTAAGAATTTGGACCAAGTATGTCCTTTATTATTATGTTCCCAGTTCTCAGAACAGTGCTTGGCACATGGTAGGTATTCAATAAATGAGTAAACCCCATTTTTTGTATGAAGAAGCTAAAGCACAGAGAGGTTAAGTATGTCTTAGGTCATACATCTCCTGAGTGGTTTATGCAAGATTTAACTGCAAAGTTTAAATCTAATGCTCATTTTTTTTTTAAATGATCATGCTATACAACACTAAGATTTCTGTACATCACACCTGCAATCACATAAAGATTATAGCTGAAAACTAAACTTAGCTTCCCAAAGAGGAAATTCTGATTGTATTTTAATCTACTCACTAAATTAAGTGAGTAAGAGCTTCTTCATTGAACCACTGTGCATTAGATAGGGACCATATTTCTCAAAAGCTCTGAATTTTATGTCTGTGCACTCAAGAGAGAGGAGGGCTGCAAAAACATTTCACTTGTGTTCTCATAACTCTGATCAAGATAGATGCTTTTAATTTTTTTCAGAATTTTATGAGAAGTGAAGCTTTAATAGGCACACAATTTAGGCTGTTGTAAATATTCTGAATTAAAAAATTTAAAAGTAAGCATAAGAAAAAGCAAATAATAAATGCTATCACCTTTTGTTGTAGTTTCCTGAAAGTGTTTATTTTAAAATACATAATCTTTATTTGACAAAAACACAAGTTTACAGATTGTTTTACATTTTTGTACTGTTTTGAATTATGTGTAAGCAATAAATACAATTTCTGGGTTATTCCAAATTCCCTTTCATAAGCTCTCCTTATTTCACACACTGCAAAGTTTAATTTAACCATGCTAGTCTTGTTTAATAGGTTAAAAGGAGTTAAATTGGTCTTAAAATAAATTATGCTGTGAATAATAAAAATGCTAATAGGAAATATATTCCATAACCCTAGTGCTGCATTTCTTAAGGCTACTGAAGCCTGATTATCATTATAGGTAGTCTTAACCTACAGATGACTAATCTATGAAATGAGTGTTGGTGACACAGGAAAGTGTGTGTGTGTGTGTGTGTGTGTGTGTTGAAGAAAGCAGAGAGAGTTCACCTTTTGGAGTGTTGCTTTCTCTGATCCCATGATGATACGAATTTTTCTTTGTTCTCCAGTTCAGAAATCTTGGGGTGTAACTGTACCAGTGAGTTAGCTTCCTTGTTTTGCACAGAAGAATGGTAACAAGATACTGGTGTCGGGGGTGTCTGGCATGGATCTCCCACAGGTAATCCTCATCTCTAAATCAAGAAGCTGGCGGAAGATTGCTCATATCACCTGGAGAAAGAATAATCTCCTGAGAGCCCAAGGTGGGCCTTACATTTGTCTTTTTCCATAAAAATGCTGTTATATATTACTGTTTGATAAAGTAAAAATAATGCTGTTATTATTATCTGTCTCATATATTATAGGTTAATATGTATGTGTGCCCTTGTGAACTGGCCCAGGAAAAATGAGAAAAAGATTACTGTTTGATAAAGTAAAAATAATGCTGTTATTATTATCTGTCTCGTACATTATAGGTTAATATGTATGTGTGCCCTTGTGAACTGGCCCAGGAAAAATGAGAAAAAGATTTCTCATTCCAAACAACCAAAATATAAACTGACTTTGGGATGGTAACCCTTTCCTAAGTTAGGGGCTGCTTATAATCACATATTTGACACCATTAAATTTGTGGCTGGTGATGCTTGTGGCTTTGTTGTTTCTTTACTTTGTCTTCCAGATTGGATTTAGAAACGTGAATGAAGTATTGACCTCATAAAGACACTATACAGAAATAAACAGCATAAGTCTCTAGGCTGAGTTTGGCCTTTTGCCTTCCTTCTTTATATAGGATTTCCAAAATAGGAGTGTCTAAGCTGTTCAAACAGTGAAAGCAGGAAAAAAGAGAAAGAAAGGATGGAAGGAAAGAAGGAAGGAAGGAGGGAAGGAGAGAGGGAGGGAGGAAGGGAGGGAAGAAGAAAGGAAGGAGGGAAGGAGAGAGGGAGGGAGGAAGGAAGGGAAGAAGAAAGGAGGAAAGGATAAGAAGGAGAGAGGAAGGGAAAAAAGAAAGGGGGGGAGTAAGGAGAATAAAAGAGAAGAAAGAAAGGCAGGAAGGAGGGAAATAAGGCAGGAGGGAAGGAAAAACGAAAGGGTTAAGATAACCTAAGAATAATTTTCATACTATCCAACCCATTTCCTTGCCTTTATTTTCATCATTATTGAATCAATGATGACAGCAGTAGATGCAGTAATATGAAGTGTAACTCATCCATTCATTTATTCTTCTGCATTTTTTTTTTTTTTACAGAACTTCACTGTTCAATAGTTCTATATTACCAAGTAGCCTGCAGAGGGTGCACTTTCCTTATTTTTATGTCTTTCCACCCACTTATGACCGAAGACAACACAATGTTTTATAAGATTAAAAGAGATTATCCAATGAAAGAGGTGAGGAAGGCACAACTTCTCTCTTCTTTCTTCTACCAAATGTTACAAAATGAAATATGTAAAAGACATAGGGAATGCAATCTCTACTAGTTTCTTTGTTAATAGGGAAATCAATTTTGGTGACTTTCTTTGCATGGAGCTAGTATCATCAAGCCTGTGGTCTTCCTCATGAACTCTTTTTTTTATTTTTAACTTTCTACATCCCTGGGACTTCCTTTCTTTTCTTGCTCTTTGTGTATGTGTGTTCTTATTTTTCCTCTCTATACTGCATTGTTCAACAGAAACATACTGCAAGCCATATATGTAATTTAAAATTGCTTAATAATCACATTAAAAAACTAAAAAGCAGGTAAAATTTATTTTTGAATATTTTATTTAATGTATCCAATTTTATCATTTCAACATATACTTAATATAAACATATTATTGAATATTTTACTATTTTTGGTACCAAATCTGAAATCTGCTGTGAGTTTTGTACTTATACCACATCTCAACTTGAACTGGCCACATTTTAAGCTGTGAGTAGCCACATGGCACCAGTGGCTACTGTACTGGACAACACATCTATATACCTTCCTCTTTCATTCACAATTTTCCCATCTCTAACCAAACTAGCAGAAAAAAGTGCATTACAAAATGGTGCCGTGTACTCAGGAAATCTTTATGACTAATTATCCACCAATTTGAATCATGCAGGAAACACGAGAAATGGCCTGTGTTCCTTCTAAGAGGCTGTTTACCAGTTTTGAGATTTTAAAAAATAGAATGTTTTTAACCAGTTGATTTTTAAGTCACTCTAGCTCCCTCATCACAAAATGAGGTATAGATTTTAATAAAAATCCTTCAATTTTCTTTTCCTGAGTGTACATTTTCTTTTATCCCTTTCCCTTTCCCTTTCCCTTTCCCTTTCCTTCTTTGTCTCACTCTGTCACCAGGCTGGAGTGCAGTGGCGTGATCTCAGCTCACTGCAAACTACCACTCCCTGGTTCAAGCGATTCTCCTGCCTCAGCCTCCCAAAAACCTGGTATTACAGGCATGCGTCACCACGCCGAGCTAATTTTTATATTTTTGGTAGAGACAGGCTTACACCATGTTGGCCAGGATGGTCTCGATCTCCTGAACTCATGATCCATCCACCTTGGCCTTCCAAAATGCTGGGATTACAAGTGTGAGCCATTGTGCCCGGCCTTTTTTAAAATTTTTTCAAGACAGCCCTTGCGCTGTCACCCAGACTGGAGTGCAGTGGTGCAATCATGGCTCACTGCAGCCTTGACCTCCTGGGCCCAGGCAATTGTCCCACCTCAGCTCTTAAGTGGCTGGGATCACAAACATGTACCACCATGTCCAGCTAAGTTTTTTTTTTTTTTTTAAATAGAGATGGAGTCTTGCTATTTTGCCCAGGTTGATCTTGAATACTTGGCCTCAAGCAACCCTCCTGCCTTGGCTTCCTGAAGTGCTTGGATTACAGGTATGAGCCACTGCACCTGGTCTGTCCATTTTCAAATGCCTAATAGTAATTCCCATCTACTGAATGCTTCCTATGTACCAGGGGCTATGTATTAATTGTTTATACATATAATTCCATTTAATATTCACAAAAGTCCTTTTGAGTTGGATACTGTTAATATCACCTCTGTTTTAAAGATGAAGAAACTGAGCATGGGGAGGCCTAGAGGGGTTGTCGAACACGATCCAGCTAGAATACTGCAGAGCTGGGATTGTGAGCTGGGCCTAAATGACTCCAAATCCTGCCTTCTATAACTTTATATATGGTGTCTCCCAGGTGGGGAGTATATTAAATGCAAATTTAAGATGTTGCTAAAGGGTAGAATTCTAGAAGTGGCAGAAATCCTGGAGTTCTTATAATCAACTCTCTTTGTTTTTATAAGAAAAACCTGAGGCAGAAGGAGGCTGAGTTGTTTCTCTGTTGAACATCCAGGACTAGAACCCAGGATTCTGAGTCCAAGCTCAGTGCTCTTTCCCTTGATGAGAAATATTTCCAGATTTAAACTCCAGTTTATAGGACCATTAACAACCCTCTCTAAAGAGGAGGCAAGAGGTTTCAAGTTCTTCTCAGGGAAAAAAAGAACTAACATCAAAAGGTCTGTGTGGGGTCATTCGTCTCATCATGACTTTGATTTGGCCTTCATCTTTATTTAGCATTTCAGTTTTATGCTCTGCAACAAGTTTGGCCATGTTGGAGGACCATCCAAAGGTCACCAAGTTGGCTACTGGTGATTGGATGCTCACTCTGAAGCCAAAGTCTATTACTGTGCCCTGGAAATCCCCAGCTCACCTCTGAGTGAGTATTCGTCCACTTTTGAGAGGTCTCAGGCACTGCACCATGGAAGCCTAAGGCTGGTTAGGCAGCACCTCATTCTGCAGGGATCTGGGTCACAGCAGAACAATGGCTCTACAGTGTACTGGGTGCTTTCCCTCTATCTCCTTTAGCCAATGTCCTAGGATTCTCATTTCACTTTCTCACCAGGCAGAGGCTGAAGTTTACAGGAGAAAGACTATTTCTGAATTTATTTAATTGTGCTGTTTTTTACTCCTCTTATCTGATTACAAATCTCCCCAACATCTCTGACTCAGGCTCACTATGACTTGGCCTTTTTTTCTTTTTTGGAGATGGAGTCTCCCTCTGTCACCCAGGCTGGAGTGCTGTGGCATGATCTCAGCTCACTGCAATCTCCACCTCCTGGGTTCAAGCGATTCTCCTGCCTCAGCCTCCTGAGTAGCTGGGATTACAGGCATGCACCACCACACCCAGCTAATTTTTGTATTTTTAGTAGAGGCAGGGTTTCACCATGTTGGCCAGGCTGGTCTCAAACTCTTGACTTCAAGTGGTCCACCCACCTCGTCCTCCCAAAGTGCTGGGATTACAGGTGTGAGCCCCTATGCCTGGCTGACTATCATAAGACTTCTATTTCCAAATAATAGCTCATATAATCATTTGTGTGAATATCTAAAGATAGGCTTTCCTGATTTTGGATGCACAATCCATTTTTTCATATTGAATAATCTGTTAAAGTATCCCTGCAACTATTATTTCTCAGCTAATACTGAATTTTTTCCAACAGCCATAATATTGTTAAAGGCTAGAAATAACCCCTCCATAACTCATTTAATAAGATAATTCTCTTTATTTATGAAAAAGGAAGACCTAGCTTTAAGTTCCATCTCTGCCATTTAGCAGGCAGTGACCTTGGTCATACCGAGTAATTTGTATGAATCTCAGTTTCCTTACCACCAAGATGAGAATGATGATAATTAACCTCCTTCTAGGATTACTGTGGGGAATAAATGACCTATATGTGAAAGTGCTTTGTAAACTATTTAACGGTTAGTTTATGTCACATTATCATGTATCTGTGAATACTTAAGTGCATATATGTTATCATTTTTGTGTGTTTATATGTTATGCTTTAGACTTGGACCAATCTAGGCCACAGTTATTACTTTGGGGCAGTGGTTCTCAACTGGGGGCAAGTTTGTCCCCCAGGGAATATTTGTCAATGGCTGGAGATATTTTACAGTGTCACAACCAGGGATATGGTACTAGAATCAAGTAGCTAGAGGCCAGGGGCTTGTCTAACATCCCACAATCCATAGAACAGCTCCCTTCAACAACAGTTATCTGGCCCCAAATGTCCATAGTGCTGAATTTGAGAAACCTGCTGCAGAGTAGGGGGCTCTCAAATGTTAGCATGTGTCGGAATCACCCGGGGGACATTGAAACACAGATGGTTGGATTCCATCCCCATATTTTCTGATTCAGAAAGCCTAGGGTGGGGCCCAAGAATTTGAATTTTTAGGAAGTTCCCAGGTGATGCTAATGCGGCTGGTCCAGACGTTGCTCTTTGAGAACCATTTCTGGAGAGAAATCCTTCAATATGCATTGGTCACTTTGATAGACTACTTGCTTAGCCAACTGAGCAAAAGAAGTATCTTCTTAAGTGGTGCATATTTGTATCAACTAGTTGAGAAGTTTGACTCTAGGACAAAATCTTTTGTGTGATCTATGTGTGATTTGAGATAATGACAAGGCTTTGCCTGGCAAGTTCCCTGGAAGGAAGAAGCTGCCCTTCCCACACCAGACTCGGTACACAGCCAGTGCCTTACAGTTTCCTCAAGGGAGTTGCATCCAAGGATTCAGGTGAAGATACCTCTTTCTTCTCACACCTGTAATCCCAGCACTTTGGAAGGCTGAGGCAGGAGCACTGCTTGAGCCCAGGAGTTCAAGACCAGCCTGGACAACGTGGGAAAACCCCATCTCTACCAAAAATAGAAAAAAATTAGCCGGGCATGGTGGCACTCGCCTGTCGTCCCAGCTACCTGGGAGGCTGACATGGGAGGATGGTTTCAGCCTGGGAGGCGGAGGTTGCAGTGAGCTGAGATTATGCCACTGCACTCCAGCCTGGGTGATAGAGCCACATCCTGCCTCAAAAATGAAATGGAAGGGAAGGGGAGGGGAAAGGAGGGGAGGGGAACAGATGGGAAGGTTAGGTTCATTCATTAAATGAAAAAGGATTCTGTTGCACCACCCCACCCCCACACCCCTGCACCTGTTCGTGCACATATGCATGGCTGTATGCCTAGCCCAGATGTCTCTATTCAGAGGCTGTCTGTTGGGTGCCTTGACTGAGGCACTTTCTTCCACTTTGACTCCACCCCTTTCTACTCCTAGCCCCTCCCCCTTTCCCAGCCTTTGGGCCTATAAAAAGGCAGGAGGCTTTTGTGTGGGGCAGGGTCTCATTTTTCTTGTCTGTGCTCCCCATCATCTGATCCTCACCTAGAGCTGTTCCATGGGGATAAGGGGAACGTGGGGGAGCTGGAGCCGCCCTCTTTTGCCTCTTGCTCGCACTGTTGTAGTAGTGAATAATGGTCTGATTGTTAATCTCAGTTTGGCACGTTGAATTAATTGACCACCTCAACATCTGATTCCTTAAAAGCTGGTATTAACTATTTTCCTTCACCTGCAGTCTCCCAACCTGTGTGCTGTGAATACAAATGTTATGGCACAAAAACATCTGCTGTGACCGACTACTCCAGAGCAGTGGTTGAGAACTGTACATGGTATTATCTGGGGATCTTGTTAAAATGTTTCTAATTCTATGGGTTCTGGGATGGGGCTTGAGATTCTGCATGTCTGGAAAAACTCCTGGAGGGATATTGATTTTGCTGGTCCGGGGACCACACTTTGAATAGCAAGACTAAAGTTTCAAGGAATTAACAATTTCATTAAGAGAATTAGAATTAATACACAGAGACACACAAAACAATTAGGGCAATGCCACTTGATAGTATCAGTTTTCTCTAAGAGGAAAAATAAGGTGATTTTGGAACAGTGGATCTTAACCCTGGCTGCAACTGAGAAGTTTATTATTTATTTTTTGTATGAAAAAATATTTTTAGAAGTAGGTGTTTATAGTGAGAAATAGGCTGGATTAGGAGCTGAAAGGCACATTTCTGGCCTGGTAACTGACCTTCTGAGCTGTGGGATCTTAGAAAATTTAGTGTCTACCAGCTTAGTTCTGCTAGGAAGTAGGGTTGAAAATGTACACTAAGTTAGGCCGGGCGCGGTGGCTCACGCCTATAATCCCAGCACTTTGGGGGGCCGAGGCGGGTGGATCACAAGGTCAAGAGATCAAGATCATCCTGGTCAACATGATGAAACTCCGTCTCTACTAAAAATACAAAAAATTAGCTGGGCATGATGGCGCACGCCTGTAGTCCCAGCTACTCGGGAGGCTGAGGCAGGAGAATTGCTTGAACCCAGGAGGTGGAGGTTGCAGTGAGCCAAGATTGCGCCATTACACTCCAGCCTGGGTAACAAGAGCGAAACTCTGTCTCAAAAAAAAAAGAAAATGTACACTAAGTTTTGAAAATATATTGACAATACACATAGATCTGTTGTCAGTTTCAAATGACAAAGCACAACAGAAAACACCACTCATTTATTTGTTCATTCAAAATATTCCTTAGGTGCATATTCTGGGCTAAGCACTATTCTAGGTGCTGGGTAATACACCAGTGATAACACAGATGCAGTTCCCTGATCTCACAAAGCTCAGAGTCTAGTGGTGAAGAGAAACATTGAAGAGGCAATACTACTACTAATAAGTAGGGTGAGGTTGATGATAGGGAAAGCACAAAGTGCACAAAGAGTTTATAGCAGGTGAATGACCTACATCTAAGAGTCAGGCAGGACCTCCTTAAGACAGTGATGTTTAAGCTGAGATCTTAAGGCAATGGCTCCAGGCAGAGGGATGATATATTCAAAGGCCCAGTGATGAAAGACCATAGTGACCAGAGAGTGTTGGCTGAGCATGGAGAGTGAGGGGAAGCATGGCTGTGAATTTGGAGAGGCACTGTATTCAACAGGACACATTTAGTTACAGATGCCAGAAGCCAACTCATAGAAGCTTATGTATAAAAGGGAAATTGTTGGTTTACTGAACTGGGCAGTCCATTGGGTGGAGCTGGCCTCAGGCAGAGAAATGAAATCACTAGATCTGTCCCTTTACTTTCTTCCTCTCTTCTACTTCCCTCCATGTGCTGCTCTGATTCTTCCCCATTTCAGGAGAGCTTCCTTCACGTGGTTGGGAAATGACAGAGTATGATTACAGATAGCTCAAGGTTTACAGCATCTCAGTTTAGCAACTGAAAGGATAAAGGAGGTCACCTTTCTTTCAGAATGTGTATAAAATCTCAGATAAGAACTCTGACGGGAACTGGAAGAGTACCATGTTTAATCCCAGGCTAACGATTGTGGCTGGGGGATGAGATGAGTATTATGATTGGCTGTCCCACCAAAATCACAACTAGGGGTAAGGGATACTACCTTAGGGGGAAAGGAATTGCAGTTATGAGGAAAAGGGGGACACATGGGCAGACAGAACCAAAAAAATATTCACTCAGAGTATCTAGTAGGAATTTGGAGGGAGTATGCATACTATGGTAAGCACGGTTTTTTCCTAACTGCAGCACAGAGGGCAAGTTTAGTGTTGAAGACATTGTTGAAGTATAATAAACTATATGGTAGCAGATAGATATTAGAACTTATTATCCAAAGGAAAATAAGAAGAGAGAGGAAAAAAAGGGAAAAGGGCTTTTATAATTTAAAAGTATTACTAATGTGCATAAAACATAAGGTGGTAGAACATAATTAAAATTTATTTTAAATTTTATTATTGCCACTGCAATTCCCCTTATGTCAACCTTGATATGCCTTCTAAATATCTAAGATGTAATGACTATTTCAGTTCTTAGGCTGATAGAGAGTCAGATTTACTACATAATCTTCCTTATACTTTTTTTTTTTAATTAGTCATTTCTCCTATAGACATTATGGTCAAATAGCACAATATGTAGTTACCATAGCAATTGATTTCACACAAATTAGGCCGAGGAGCAACATAATTAAAACATGCAGAGATATAATTTATGTAATGTTTTCATTGGTCAAATGGCTTACTGATTAATGTTATCATATTGGGATTTATAGAAGTAGAAAGAATGTTGATTTCTCCCCCCCCAGATTTTAGCTCAATTAACATAAACTGGTTGAACAGTTAAGGTTGGACAACATCATAAAAATGTATGTGGGAGCAAACTGTACATTCTCTAAATTGTTGTGTCTGTCAAATTTGAAGGAATTACAGGGAAAAAAAAACTAGGTTGTATATTACCTAGATTTGCATTGTCTAATATGATAGCTATATAATTTTGAATTAATTACAATTAAATAAAATAAAGAATTTGGTTTCTTGGTCATACTAGCCATACTTCAAGTGCCAAGAGACACATGAGGCTCATGTCTACCAAACTGGACAACAGCTATCTAGGACATTTCCATTATCACAAAAATTTCTGTTGGAGAAGACCAATCTACACAGCACCAATGAGTCAGTCCCCTTTCTTTGGAATGAAATAAGCTAAATAAAATTTTTAAGAGGGATTTTTTTTCTCCATGTGTGCCACAGCAAGCACTGTCAACTCTGTCTTTAAGATACATCCCAAATCTACCCACTTCTCTTTTTTGCTACTGTTACTCTCTGAGCCTGAGCCATTTTTATCTCCCATCTGGACAACTTCAATAGTCTCCTGACTCACCTCTCTATTTCCATTCTTTCAATTTATATATGGCTCCATGGAGCAGCTGGAATGATTTTTTAAAAACATATACTTGTTTTACATTTCTTGAGGAAAAAAAGGAATGTGAAAGAAGGACATAATATTTTCTGAATTTCCATTATTTGCACCACTGTGCACCATTCTTTCAAAGAAGTGATCTTCTTTAATCTTTACAATAATAAGGAAAAGGGAGGTATTATAATTCCTTTATACAAAGGTGGAAATTAAGACTCAGAGAGGGCAAATAACTTGCTGTGTTCACCTGGCTTAGTAAGTGGCAAACCCTTTGAAGAAATAAATGAATGATTAAACAGCCAAGTCCTAAGCTTTCAACTAGACTACCTCGCCAAACATTATTAAGCACTGAAGGAGATTTGTTATTGGGTGTCTTTCTTTTGAGGAAGAGAG
Organism: Aotus nancymaae; assembly: GCF_030222135.1. Lineage (NCBI taxonomy): Eukaryota > Metazoa > Chordata > Mammalia > Primates > Aotidae > Aotus > Aotus nancymaae. Next base: position 32,487,934 of record NW_026988435.1, read on the forward strand.
AAATTCTTTGTATCTTTCTCTACCTTACCTGCTCATTTATCTGGATTCGCATCTTCAGTTAATGAGTATAGCAGTCCCCTCAGGGTGAAGTTGAAGGTCTCTGTTCTCAAAGATGCCGAAGTGGCAGGTAGAGTTTTGAGCTCACATGGAAAGGGTCTCCTCCTAACCAAGTTGAGCTTGCTATTCTGCAATTTAGGGCAGTGATTCACTTATTTTTAGGTCTGAGGCACAGTTTAAAATGCTTCTTTTCTTCTTTTTTCCTCCCTCCCTCCTTCCCTCCCTCCCTCTCTCTTTTTCTTTTTTTCTCTTATTCTCTCTCTCTTTCTTTCTTCTTTCCTTCTTTTCTTTCTCTTCTCTTCTCTTCTTTCTCTTCTCTTCTCTTTTTTCTTTCTCTTTCTTTCTTGACAGGGTCTCACTCTTTTGCCCAGGCTGAAGTACAGTGGTGTAATCACAGCTCACTTGTGGCCTCAACTTTCTGGGCTCAAGCAGTCCTCCTACCTCAGCTTCCCAACTAGCTGGAACTACATGTGTGCACCACTGTACCCAGCTCATTTACAGAAAATTTTTTGGTCTGGTGCAGTGGCTCATGCCTGTAATCCCAGCACTTTGGGAAGCCGAGGCAGGCAGATCACCTGAGGTCGGGAGTTTGAGACCAGCCTGACCAACATGACAAAACCCCATCTCTACTAAAAATACATAATTAGCTGGGCGTGGTGGTACATTCCTGTAATCCCAGTTAATGGGGAGGCTGAGGCAGGAGAATCGCTCAAACCCAGGAGGCGGAGGTTGTGGTGAGCCGAGATCACACCATTGCACTCCAGCCTGGGCAAGAAGAGCAAAACTTCGTCATCTTGCCATGTTGCCCAGGTTAGTCCTGAACTTCTGGGTGCAAGCCATTTTCCTACCTTTGTCTCCCAAAGGGCTGAGATTACAGGCATGAGCCACTGTGCTCAGCTAAAATACTAGCTTTTGAAGGCATTTAAAGGAGTTTAAAGAGTCAAAACAGCTCGCACACAAAAAGCCAGTAATAATAATAACAAATTATAATAAAATAAAACCTCTGAATATGTATGAGTACAGCCACAGTTATCATGATTGTTATTACACCCTTTCCCTGCTTTGCTCCAGTGTTCCATCTGCCTGGCCTCACTGTATTTCAGAGTCTGTGTACTGAGTTGTAGCCAAAGTAAGTTTTATTACTTTCATTACATTTATCGCAGCTGGAAGGATCTCTGTGAAGACATTGCAACATAACAGTTGGTCAGAGTAGATTAGAAGCCTCTTCTTCCTTTTCTTTTAAGAAACAAATATCCATCTTCCTGTGACAGACTAATTAAACAAAAAGAAAGAAATAGATGTCCTCCTCCCACCTTTATGCTCTGAGTGGCAGCCCCAGGATGAATAGGAAGCTGTCAGCATCAGCCACCTTTGCACTGGAGAGTCACAAGCCTCCATGATTTTCCGCATGGCTGCATTTCTTCAGCTCGATTGAGTAATCTTCAAATCCTCGTTTTCCCCTCCATATTTCTTAGTATAAATATCATTTCAATTTGCTTCTTGAGCTGTGGATAAAGCAAAGGAGGGGTATGAAATTTTAGAAAAATAGAGATGTATGCTTTGTTTCAGTCCCTAATTTTAGAAAAATAGAGATGAATACTTTGTTTCAGTCCCTAATTTTACTGATGAGGAAACTGACTGCTAAAAGGTTACAGTAACTTGCCCAAGGTCATACAGCTATTCAGAGTGTGGACTTCAGAGCCACAGGGATTTAACTTCCAGTGCTGTCATTTACTAGCTGTTTTGAATTTGGGAAAGTTATTTAAATACTCTGAGTTTCGTTTTATCTGTAAAATGAAGATAATCATAGTTAGACCACAGAGTTGTTGGTTATTGCAATCTATTACGCATCACCTAGAAGAGTGTAGTAGTCATCTAACCCCAAAATTAGCAGCTTAAAACAGCAAACATTTTTTATCTCACGATTTCTGTGGGTCACGAATCTGGGTGTGGCTTAGCTGGATACCTCAGGCTCAGGATCTACTACAAAGCTGCATGCAAAATGCTATTTACATGGTGTGAAAAACAGGAGGCAGAATTACTGGGAACCATTTTCCAGGCTGCCTAGCACAGAGTATCTGCTCCATAATGATTGATTTGGTATTAGATGCTGAGTCAAGTGATAATGTCACCCACACAGATTACTGGATCAATGTTCACTTGAAGGCTCTGTTCTCAGCCTGGTCTCATTTAACATTTTTATCAGTGACTTAGATGATGATATAAAACAATAGTCTCTCATTGTTCTTGATGATGTGTCAGTAAAAACTTCTAAGTGTTCACTTCAAATATATATATATATTTATAAGTTAACACATATGCCAGTGTTAATCTATTGACTAATAGCGAGGCTTACTTTCGTTCATGCTTTAGATTTAAACAGTTACAAATAGAAGTTCCATTATTTTTTAATCTGAATACTAAAGGATTATTATGTACTCTCTGGGTGTGCAAAACCCACCAACAGAGAAGGTGACTGAGAGATGGAGAATGTGGTGGATGTCACAGTCAGGATCTAAAGAATATACCAAGACTGGGGCTAAGTCATGTAAACAATCAACATCCCAGGGGCATTGCTGGCACATGAATCACATTGTGGAGATCCTTGCAGAGGTGCCCTCTCTGGGCAGAAGAAAGACAAAGATTATCTCCTTCTTTTGGGAACGAAGTGTGGGGTGAACTGAGTGCAGGCTGAATTTCAGCCACTTCTCTCCTCATCTGTGCTGCTTCTTGTACAGGGCACAAAAAGTACAATACATGGCAGACCTGTGACTTCCCTTTAACAAGAGGCTGTTTTTGGAATTTCAAGTCAGTTGACTTAACTGAAGCTCAAGAAGCAGAAAATTAATATATGGTGAAAACAAGCCTCAAAAATAAGGCTAAATCTTGGTTTTTTAAGAAATAGAAATATACATTTGGCCAAGACAACAAGGTTGACTTGATTCTCTCTCTCTCTTTTTTTTTTTTAAGAGACAGGTTTTTGCTATGTTGCCCAGGCTGGTCTGGAACTCCTAGCTCAAGAGATCTCCTGTCCTCAGCCTCTCAAAGTACTGGGATTACAGGCATGAGCCACCGCACCTGCTGAAATTGACTTGATTCTATTACCTTCTTGTTTTCATCTTTTTACCCCCCAAGGGGGGAAACCTAGTCCCCTTTTTAAAAGTATGGACTGGATAAATGACTCAATTCTAAAGAATAGAATATGGCAGAATATGTATGAATAGGTTATAAAATGTCTCATGGCTTCTTTCTTATTCTCTCTTGGATTATGCACTCTTGGGGAAGCTGCCATGTGGTGATGGCACTCAAGCAGCCCTATGGAGGGGTCCATATAATGAGGAACTGAGGTCTCTTGCTAGCAGCCATGTAAGTGAGTCATCTTGGAAGCAGGTCCTCCAGCCTTGATCAAGCCTTCAAATGACTACTGCCCCAGCTAACAGACTGATTGCAACTGCAGCACAGACTCTGAACCAGAACCACCTAGCTAAGCTGCTCCCAGATTCTTGACCCACAGAAACTGTGAGAGGTAATAGGTATCTGTTATTTTAAGCAGGGGTTGGCGAAGTACTGCTCCAAGGCCCCAGACTGCAGACTGTCTTTGTAAATAACATTTTATTGGAACAAAGCCGTATCTGCTGGTTTATATGTTGTCTATGGCTCCTTTCCCATTACAACAGCACAGTTGAGTAATTGTGATAGCAGCTACATGACCCACAAAGCTGAAGATGTTTACCATTTGGCCATATGTTGCAGAAGGAAAGTTCTTGACTAGGCATGGTGGCTCATGTCTGTAATTCCAGCACTTTGGGAGGCTGAGGCAGGTGGATCACTGGAGCCCAGAAGTTCCAGACCAGCCTGGGTAACATGATAAGACCCGTCTCTACAAAAAAATTAAAAATTACTGTCAGGTGCATCGGCTCATGCCTGTAATCCCAGCACTCTGGGAGGCCAAAGCGAGTGGATCACTTGAGGTCAGGAGTTTGAGACCAGCCTGGCCAACATGGTGAAACCCTTCATTTATACTAAAAGTACAAAAAATTTAGCTGGGCATGGTGGCATTCGCCTGTAGTCCCAGCTAGTTGGGAGGCTGAAGCAGGAGAGTTGCTTGAACCTGGGAGGTGGAGGTTGCAGTGAGCCGGGATCGTGCCACTGCACTCCAGCCTGGGCAACAGAGTGAGACTTTGTCTCAAAAAAAATAAAAAATAAAAATTAGCCAGGGATGGAGATATGTGCCTGTAGTCCCAGCTACTCAGGGAGGCTGAGATGGAAAGATCACTTGAGCCCAGTGATTGGCTGAGGCTGCAGTGAGCCAAGCTGTGATTGCTCCACTGCACTCCAGCCTGAGTGACAGAGTGAGACTCTGTCTCAGAAGTAAACTAAGATAAAAGTTTGGCAATTCTTGTTTTAAGCTTTTGGAGTAATTTTTTTTTTCTTGTACAGCAGTAGATATCTCATGGAGAAACCTGACAATAGTTTAATTTGTGTTGAGAGCACCCATCAACACAAACTCTTGCCAGGATGTTGTTTACATTTTTTCCTTTCTTGATACATATTTGTTTTGTTGTTGTTGTGTGTTTTTTGTTTGTTTATTTTTTTGCCAAATAGTCTCAGGCCTTGTGTCCTCTGAGCCCCTGCTGCTCAAAGGGTGGTCCTTGGACCCAACAGCACCAGCACCAGCACAGACAACCCTTTAAAAACAACAGATGGCCAGGCACAGTGGTTCACACCTGTAATCCCAGCACTTTAGGGTGCTGAGGCAGGCAGATCACAAGGTCAGGAGTTCGAGACCAGCCTGATCAACACGACAAAACCCTGTCTCTACTAAAAATGACGATTTGCAATACAGTTGGCACTGGCAATTTTTGACAGTCTCTACGGAGACTGATTTAAAAAAAAAAAACTAGCCAGGCGTAGTGGTGGGCACCTGTAATCCCATCTACTCAGGAAGCTGAGGCAGGAGAATCACTTGAACCCAGGAGGCTGAGGTTGCAGTGAGCCGGGATTGTGCCACTGCACTCCACCCTGGGCCACAAGAGAGAAACTGTTTCAGAAAAAAAAAAAAAAACAGCCTTTTTTTTCTTGGGGTTCTTTCTGTTCTCATTTCAAAACTATTCTCCATTTCTCCTCTCAGCAAGAGCTGTGGTTTACATGTAAACTTCTGCTGTCTCTGCAGAAGAAAGCCACTTTCCCTACCTTTAAATGAGTTGACTTCTCATCCCATTGTGCATGGCCTGTGTTGGTGATGCCTGGTGGCATCAGAACAATAAGTTGCATGGTGGACAGAACAATAGGCAAATCCTCCACGTGGAGGCAAGCTTTTCTATTCTGCGCTAACCAGCCTTACGCACATGCCGTGAATTTGAGAACCTCCTTTGCCGAAGCCGGGAAAGCTTGTCTGGATTAGAAAAGTTCTCCATAGAAACCTGACACTGTCCTGAGCTGGAGTATTTGGAATCACACACAGGAAAGGCTGGGTATTTGTTGTCCTGCCTGAATGGCAGAATGTGTGTGGTTGTCTCCAATTACAGCACTCCAGGAAGCATCACCCCAAAAGTGTGCTTGCTATGAACCACAGCATGCCCTCTGGCTAATCCTCATTAGCTGAGGTGAAGATTCTCTTTCTACATATACCCTCTTTTCGAAATGGTATCCTTCCTGCAGCCTTTTCGTGCCTTGGCCTAAGACTCTGAGCACAGGCCTAGCTTTGCCACTACCAGATCAATTCGATAGTTTTTCATGAATCACCAGCTCTCCTGGAGAAACTCAGGGTTCTATCTATTGAAGAGCCATGCATAAGGGACTGGAGATAAGCCATGGGTAAGACTTTCTCACATATTTCTAAGAAGGTGAGAAGGTCTCATTGGAAGCCCTGTAAAGTTCAAATGGCAGGAGCTATCTGATTTCCACCCAAGAATCCAGCTCTGGGTCAGTGGTGGGACCTATCACCCATCAGTCTCTGGGCAATTCCTCATCTTTTGCTTTCCATCTACAATAACCCTGTCACTGGAAGTGGAGCTTGCCCTGGGGAATTTTATATTTAAGAAAGGCCTTGCTCTCTGATCTTTCTCAGTCCTCTTACAGGTGATCATTCATTCTCTTCCTCCCCTCTCCTGTGCCATGCTGATGATTAACCTTCAACAGATCTGATTCTGCCCTGCCTTCTTTCTGTTGCTCCTTCCACTGAGCCTCTCGAGCTCTGAGCTGAAAACCGAGATAATAAGGATGAGGTCTTTGACCTTGGGGAGGAGCTTCCTGCTTGATTATCCAGTTATATCTATAAATGAATAATCCCAGTACCATGTGATTAATGATCTAAAGGACATTCAAGAGCTATGGGATCCTTGAGGAAGGAGCGTGTAATTATTTATCTGGAGAAGTGCAATGGGGCAGGAGATTCCAGGCAGTGAGAAAAAACATACCAGATAGAGGCACAGGGCAATGAAACCACATGGAGAAGAGCTTATAAGCAGTTCCTTCAGAGAAATAGTCTTTGCATAGATCTCATCCTAGAAGCTCTGTGTGGAAGGGCCAGTGGGGTAGGAGGGGCAGTGACATTCAAGAGTGTTTTAAATCACCTCCCCACATTACATGGGTCTAAGGTGAGTCTTGTCTGGAATTGCTGCTTGGATAGAAAAAAATGCATATGGCTCTGTACTCTGACTGCTGAAAGACGGCTACATAGAGGGAAACAGAAAAAAAAATTTTCTTATGAATTCTTTTTCTTAAAATGTTGCTGAAGGTAGCTCTACAAAATTAGGCCCTGGCCAGGTCTTGCATGGTTCCTGGCCTTGTCTTTGCAAAACTGAGACTCCCATAAACCTCCCTGTCTTCTCATCTATAGGCTCACGGTAGTCCCCTAAGATCAAGCCAGACTGGGGTATAGATAATCCACATGGAATTTTCACACAAATCAGGAAAAGGCATCTTCTTCTCTGTGGTTCAGGGAGTGGCAAGGATAAGGCTCTTTTGAGTGTACTAATTTTTTCTTTTGCACTGTCGCCCAGGCTGGAGTGCCATGGCACGATTTCAGCTCACCGCAACGTCCACCTCCCGGGTTCAAGCTATTCTCCTGCCTCAGCCTCCCAAGGGCCTACAGAAGTGCAACAACCACACCCAGCTAATTTTGTATTCTTAGTAGAGATGGGATTTCACGTGTTGGCTGGGCTGGTCTCGAACTCCTGACCTCAGGTGATCCACCTGAAAAATGCATTACTAATGAAGAAAGAGGCACCTACTTCTTTAGGAAGATGGAATCCAGTAATGGAGTTATGGATTGGAGAGCATTGCTGACCTGGGTTTTATCCCCACCCACTTCTCTCATTCTGGGGCCCTTGCACTGATCACAATCTGTATGACCACGTGTGGCAGCCCGGGAACATGACCTCTGGCCAGACAGTTTTAAGGATCAGACATGAATTCAGTATTGTAAGGCTTAGAATCAAGTAACTGCTGCCATTTGTCCATCTCTGGCCCGATGCCCCAGCTCTGAGCAGTAGGCTTTGTCTCTGTGTCCCAGACTAGTTCCCACCTTGTTGTGGTTCTGAGCGCAGAGCCTCACGTGGCCAAGCTGTTGAGCAGGCCTCTGCCTTACTCTTGGCCCCTGAGCCCAATCATGAAAACTAGTCTATTCTGACAGTCCTTTAAGCACAGGATCGTGCTCTTTCTGATAGCTTTGTCCAATTCTGCCGAAGCTGCGACTTGTTGGGGAAGAAAGAGGGCAGGCCTGTGTAGGGCTTCAGAGCTGACTGCTAAGACAAGGAAGACGGCTGGCATTCAAAGTCTGGGGTGTATTAAAGTCTGACTTATAAAGAGAATTGGTCTGAGATGGAAGATGAACTTTCAGGAGCAGAAAGTAACAGTGTAGAGACTGCTGGCAGCCCACCCAAGAGTGATTTCCCTTTTGTGTTCCTGTTTTGTTTCGTTAGGAAAAGTGGTGTAAGTAAATCATGATAATCCCGTTTCTTTATGCAGTGATTTAGGGTAGGCCTGTGCCCTAGTTCTGGCAAAGTCTAATGAGAGCTTCTGGGAAAGATTTTCTTCCCTTGCCACCCCCACCTGCCTTGGGAAGTTGTCACATGGGGATGCAGTATCTTGAGCTGCAGCAGCCATCTTGAGACCATGAGCAAATAAAGTTTTGAAAAAAATGGGGACACTAAAATCGAGTGTTGACTTTATTGAACTGCTAAATTAACCAGTCCTGTGTCTGGACTTCCTGTTATGTGAGCGGGTACATGTCCATTGGTTAAACTATTTTTGTTGGGTATTCTATTAATGGTTAGTGAAAATAACTGATATGGAAATTATTGTTTGCTAGGCATTGTGCTCCAACTTCATAACATATATAACAACTCTATGCAATACATATTGCTGTTATCTCTCTTTTTGTATATGAGTAAACTGAAGTTCAGAAATGTATTTTGCCCAACAACATTTCAAGGAACATACTTATTTACATATATTTTGATAAATGGGATTAATTATTTTCTTGAGTAAATTTCTTAGGAGAGAAACTACAGGCTTAAAGAGTATACATATTGTTATTTATTTATTTATTTATTTTGAGACAAAGTCTCACTCTGTTGCCTAGGCTGCAGTGCAGTGGCAAGATCTCAGCTCACTGCAGCCTCTGCCCCCGGGGTTCAGGCGATTCTCCTGCCTCAGCCTTCTGAGTAGCTGGGATTACAGGCGTGAGCCACTGCGCCTGGCCATAGTTCTGATTGTTGGGATCTCCAAATGGTGGCAGCTAAATCTCATGGGAAGGCAGAAGAGACACAGGCAGGCTACCAATGCATTGCTGAAACATCTGGAAAAAAGTTCCTGTTCTTTTCTCTTATGCTTTCGCAGCCTCAAGGTCAGGGAGGGCTTGGTTCACCTCTCCCAACAGGCAGGGAAACCATTTCCCTGGGGGTTTATACATCACTGCAGGCCAAGTTGAGTTCTTCAGTGCTGCTCCCTAGGTCCTCTCTCAACTCAGTGAGGAGAAAGCCTTGCACCAGTTCTCCGCAACTTTCACAGAGCCCAAGGCTTTCTTTGCATCTAGTTGCTTATTGCTTTGCATTTCTGTGATCAAAGGAGAAAAATGGGCTAGAGTTAATAGAAGTGAAAGAAGTACTGATTGCTGATTCCCTGAAAAGACCCCCCAAATTTCAAAAACGTTGTTAAAGCAAAGCAATCTTGGTAGCTTCTTGAGGGCAGCAGGGCAAAGGTGGCATGTTTATGGTGTCTGGTTTAAGGAGGGTCTTTCAATGTTGATTGGAATTGGGCAAAGCCTGTTACATAGTAGTTCAGGATTGGGGGCATAGTGAGAGTTGTAAAACCAGTCTTGAAGCATAAACAATCATAGAATGAACCTAGATAGGGATCTATTGTCCTGAGAAGGGAGTATTTACTCTGAGGACTAAAGAGTTGTCTAGTGTTTGTATAGATAAATATGTAGGAATAATTTCCTGCAAGGACATCTCCCTGATCAAGAGTTTCCTGGAATAGTAACATGATGCTAATACAAACAGTGAGCTGTGTGGTTTCAGATGGTTTCAATGTTCAGAAGTCAAGGTGAGACCAAATCCTTCCATGCTCCCTGGGGCCAACCATGGCCTTCATGGGGCATCTTCTCCTTTGATTTTTTTTTTTTTTTTGAGACGGAGTCTCGCTCTGTCACCCAGACTGGTGTGCAGTGGTGCGATCTCAACTCACTGCAACCTCTGCCTCCTGGTTTCAAGTAATTCTCCTGCTTCAGCCTCCCCATTAGCTGGGATTGCAGGCACCTACCATCAAGCCCAGCTAATTTTTGTATTTTTAGTAGAGACAGGGTTTCACCGTGTTGCTCAGGCTGGTCTCGAATGTCTGACCTCGTGATCCACCCACCTTGGCCTCCCAAAGTGCTGGGATTACAGGCGTGAGCCACTGCACTCAACCTTCTGCTTTGATTTTTTAGGGTGGGTGTGTCTGACTTTTAGTTGCACACAAAGCAATGATGTCATTGAAAGGAATACCAGGCCAGATTGCAGGGACAGGTTGTTCCATAACAGACAAATGTAGAATGGATTTTGGGTTAAGAAAGACTTTCTGGGAGTCCTCACCTGGTCCCTGGTAGTTCAGAGCAGAGAGACAGGTTGGAGGACCTCTAAGGAGATGGTGGCTGGCTAACTGATTAAGCATTAAAAGGCATAGATGCCCTTGTTATCCAACCAGAAAATCGTTAACAGTCAAAGAACTATGGAATCCCACTGGTTTTAGTTAATCCAGTTGTAACCGGGAAAGGGTCCCAATCCAGACACCAAGAGAGGGTTCCTGGACCTTGAGCAAGAAAGAATTCAGGGCAAGTCCATAGAATAAAGTGAAAACAAGTTTACTAGAGAAGTAAAGAAATAAAAGAATAGCTACTCCATAGGCAAAGCAGTGGTATGGGCTGCTTGACTGAGTATACTTATAGTTATTTCTTGATTATACGCTAAAGAAGGGGTGGATTATTCATGAGTTTCTGGGAAAGGGGTAGGAATTTCCCAGAACTAAGGGTTCCTTCCCTTTTTAGACTATAGAGGGTAACTTGCTGACATTGCCATGGCATTTGTTAACTCTCTTGGCACAGGAGGGAGTGTCTTTCAGTATGCTAACGCATTATACTTAGCATATAATGAGCAGTGAGAACAATCCATGGTCTTTTCATTGCCATGATGGTTTTGGTGGGTTTTGGCCGGCTTCCTTACCACATCCTTTTTTGTCAGCAGAGTTCTCGCTACCTGTATCTTGTGCTGCTGACCTCCTGTCTCATCCCGTGACTAAGAATGCCTCACCTCTTGGGAATGCAGCCCAGTAGGTCTCAGTCTCATTTTACCCAGCCCCCTATTCAAGATAGAGTTACTCTACGCCTGTGACACAATCAGAAAATTTATATTGTTTTATCAGATAACTCTGAGATTCTTTAAATCCATTCATTTTCATATAATGCATACTTAAGCATCCATTGCTGGTCTGTTCGGTGTTGCTCACATGGTTCTGGTCTGCCCTGGGCAAGGGTGTTTGGCAATGAGGAAGGAGTGTGCTTGGTTTAGAATAGCAGCTTCTGTGGTTCTTTTTAGAGGCATCATTTCTGCCCAAATCTGGAGTGCCTTTTCATTGATCTACATTTGGTAGTTAAATAAGAGTTTTATTCTAATTAATTTAATTTATTTATTTAGTTTTGAGACAGAGTTGTGCTCTGTCGTCCAGGCTGGAGTGCAGTGCGCGATCTCAGCTCGCTGCAACCTCAGCTTGCTGCAACCTCTGCCTCCTGGGTTCAAGAGATTCTCGTCTCAGCCTCCCAAGTAGCTGGGACTACAGGCATGCACCATCATGCCTGGCTAAATTTTGTATTTTTAATAGAGATGGGGTTTTGCCATGTTGGCCAGGCTGGTCTCAAACTCTTGGTCAAAATTGAGCTGCCCACCTCAACCTCCCATAGTGCTGGGTTTAAAGGTGTGAGCCACCGCACCAGACTTTATTTTGTTTTTATATTTATTATTTATTTTTTTTTTGAGACATGGTCTTGCTCTGCCACCCAGGCTGGAGGGCAGTGGTGCAATCACAGCTCATTGCAACCTCAACCTCCCAAGCTCAATTGATCCTCCCACCTTAGCCTCTCAGGTAGCTGGGTCTACAGGTGTGAGCCACCACACCTGGCTGGCTAAGCTTCTTATTTTTTGTAGAGACAGGTTCTTGCTATGTTGCCTAGGCTGGTCTCAAACTCCTGGGCTCAGAAGAGCCACCTGCCTTGGCTTAGCTTCCCAAAATGCTGGGATTACAGGCATGAGCCACTGCACTCAGCTATGATTTTTAAAAATCAAAAGCAGAGAGTAGATGGAAACTTAAATGACAGCAAATAATAATAATAATAATAATAATAATAATAATAATAAACTCTCAGAGACTGTATGGGATAAACCAGGCCCTGGATTAATGGGAATGTCTACATTCCATCCCCTTGAGCTCAAATATTCTAGTCAAAATGAATCGCCCAAGGTTACCTTCGATGGAAGGTGGGTGTGGAAAGACTTGGACTGGAAAATTTAGGAGCCACAGGAAGCCAGCTGCTTTTCTCCACAGGAGACTTGACCTTTGACACAGAGCTCTGAGGAAATCTTGACTGTTTTCATTAGCATTTGATCCTCAGCTGATGCAAACCATTTATTTATGTTTGCCCATTGGACAGCAGGGGGATTGGGCTGTTTTCACGTCTATAAAAGGCAGTGCAGAGTGCTTCCTTTGATGTGTCCCGCCTCTGCTGTGGCCTCACCATGCCGGGCTAACTTGGTCTTCCCCATGTAGGGCTCTGGATCCCACTCCTAAAAACTCTAATTTGAGGATCAGAGTCTGAAATAGCCAAAAAGGTATCCTGTTTAGCTCGTCATTTAAATAGCTAAACCCCTGCCACAACCATTTAAAACCATCTCACCTTTCATTTAGCTAAGCAGTTCTTTTTTCAAATTTGGCTTGTTTGTGTTTTTCTTTATTCACTGCAATTCTGCATCTATAAAAAGCATTGATGGAAGAAGGAAAGAGTGAAATCAACATGCTTTTTAGTAGAGGGCCTTGGAATTGCAGAAATATCAGGGAACTTAGCAATAAAGGCCTCCAGTGTTATCCCTGAGTGCAGGGGGCCAGAGTGGTCACAGTCATGGCCTGGATGTGAAACTTGACTTCAAAGATGATGAGCTTTCTGCTGGCACAGTGGCTCACCCCTGTAATCCCAGCACTTTGGGAGGCCGAGGTGGGTGGATCACAAGGTCAGGAGTTCAAGACCAGCCTAGCCAACATTGTGAAACCCTGTCTCCACCCAAAAAAATTACATAAATTATCTGGGTCTGGTGGCACTTGCCAGTAGTCACAGCTAGTCAGGAGGCTGAGGCAGGAGAATTGCTTGAACTGGGAGACTGAGGTTGCAGTGAGCCGAGATTGCACCACTGCACTCCAGCCTGGCGACAGAGTGAGACTCCATCTCAAAACAAAACAAAACAAAACTTAGCTGGGATGGTGGCATGTGCCTGTAGTCCCAGCTACTCAAGAGGCTGAGGTAGGAGAATTGCTTTAACCTGGGAGGCAGAGGTTGCAGTCAGCTGAGATGGCACCACTGCACTCCAACCTGGTGACAGAGTGAGGCTTTGTCTCAAAAAAAAAAAAAAAAAAAAGGCTAGCTGTTTGACTTTAGGCAGGTTACTTGACCTCCCTTTACCTCCATTTCCCCATCTGTAAAACTAGGGTGATAATAGTTCTTACCTCCTAGGTAGGACTGGTTGCATAGCTTGCAAGAGCCTCTTGTTCAAATTTTGATGAAATGAAAATGCTGGGCCCCTTGTTCACCTTTCCAGCTGGCAGCAGCATAACATCAAACCAAGTGTGGGACCCCTCTGAGTATGGGCCCTGTGACACTTGCCAGGAAGCTGGCCCTGCTCACCAGATCATTGTGAGAACGAAATTAATCATTGTATTTAAAGCCCTTAATGTAGTGCCTGGCACATATGCAATCTATGTAAACATTAATTAAATCTAAAAAATGACAGAGGAGTAGTCTGGGAACCAGAGAGATTGTAACTAGCTCAGAGTAACACCGTGAATTGGTGATAAAGCGAGCCTTGGATTCTATCTGTTCTGTGGCTTTCTGCATGGTTTATTTATATATACAGTAGTGGTTTCTTCAGTGAAGCTCTTTCATTCAATCAGCATTTTTGAATGCTTTTCTATATCCTGTGTGCAGCAGTAAACAAGTGGTAACATGTAGTTCATGAGTTTTGTTTTTCTTTCTTTCTTTCTATTTCCAGTGCTATAGCAGGCTAGAATAAATCTTAAGCTATACTAACTCTGTCACTAAACAAGCCATGAGATTCTTACCTTATTAAGTCACATGAATTTAGAAGAGTGGAGTAAATGACATCCGGGATCTTGGTATCAACACATGAAGAAAACTTGTAAGTACAAATGTTTAAAAAATATAAATGTAAATATAAATGATGGATCGGGAACTCATGCATAAAATCAGAGGATGATTTAGATGATCTGAAAGAAATCTTCCAGCTCTAACATTAGTAACAGAATCACATGGGCCTCAATTCTTTCCTACTGCCCATGTAGCCACAAATGGAAAGATCTTGTTAAAATGAGTACTTTTTTTGTTGTTGTTCCTAACGTGTCCTTAAAGAAAATTATCAAAAATATCTGAGGTCAATGGCAGATAAAATTTCCCTAAAGTCTTCCTTTAAAAAAACCAAAGGGAGTACAAAATAGTATTCTGTCTGTATTCTGATTCACCTTCATTTACTGTTTCTTGGTAAACAAGGAATGTCATTCTTGTTCATTGTGAATTTCAGAATCTAAATTTGGAAAAAGAATTCTAAAAGCATGCTAATGAGGCTCTTCAAAGAATTCTTTAAAAATTTGAATACATAAATAATTTTATCATTCAGGGTGTGAATCAGCTATAGTTAGTCCAAAAGGCTTTTTAAAGCAATAGACTTTTTCATGTTCAGGAATGATTTCCTGATATATAAATAACTTCCATTTTCATGGTACTCAGGCCATAAAGGGCCCTGCAGAACACACTTGTCTAATTTGAATTGTTTAGATTAATTCGGCAACCTGTGTAACCTCACTTTGATTCTAATTATTGTCATAGCCAGCCTGAGTAAGGCGTTTTATGGTTTAATAATGCATCCTTTAATTTCAAACACAAAAGCATCTTTGAAATCTGTCTTAACTATCAATATATTTCTTCTATTTGACATAATTTAATTTAATATAATTAATATAAATTGTAAGATCCTAAAATCCCAAAAGAAGATAATCTCCTGTTCTTCACTAGAATTTTTCTGTTCCAGGAAAATGTCATTTTCTATTTGTGGACTCTTCTAGGAAATCTTCATTCCCATTTAGCTGGAGTGGTGATGGAAAGCTATTCCTTCTCTGATGGACTTAACAATGCTATTTCTGTATCTCATTTGTGAGGCTGGGCAGCCATTCATTCGTGGTTAATACTGTAATTCTTAAAATGTATTTTTAAGAAATGGGCAGAAATATCTGATGCTCCATTTTAGTTTGAATGCTATCACTGCTGAAGCACACACAAAACTGTCAGCAAAATGCTGTTTGTATTGGGCAACTCCTATGAATTGAAAGTAGCCAAGCTAAAAAAAGGAAAATTGACAGGTGTCTTATTAGGTGTCAGCAATTAGTCATTTTTGTATCTGCACAAGTAATTGACACTTACTTCTAAACAAGGATTGTGCATTTGCATGCTTTCAGGAAGAAGTCCTGCTGGGTGATTCTAATCTACTATTTTAGGATGTGATGGCTTAATTTGAAAAATGTTTTTATGAACAAAACATGATCTCTTTCTTGTCACTTTTCTGAATGTCCTCAGGTTTCACAGTGTAATCAGGGACTGAATGGATTTTACTTGGGTACCAAATATCTGATGACTAAATGGGTTTGGCAGTAAAATTGAGGGTTGTGTTGGTAACCACCTTCTGCAGGAAGCAAAGATTATCTTTATTCTGTTCTTTTCTTGACGACTGCTGTAAAATGTATTTTTGGCTTGTTACAAACCAGTTGTACCTTTCAGAATCAAGACCAGAGAAGAAATTCTGTGGATAATTATTCTTTTATTCAGGGGCTGGTTCTGTGTCCTAAAATTAAGGAATTTAGAATTGTAAGAAACTTTAGAGGATATTAATTTAATTTTAAATTAAAATTTTTTCTTTTGAGACGTAGTCTTGCTCTGTTGCCCAGGCTGGAGTGCAGTGGTGTGATCTCAGCTCACTGCAACCTCCACCTCCTGGTTCAAGCGATTCTCCTTCCTCAGCCTCCTGAGTAGCTGGGACGACAGGCGTGTGCCACCATGCCTGGCTAATTTTGTAATTTTAGTAGAGACAGAGTTTTTCCATATTTTTGTGAATCCCTCAAATTTGAGACAGGTCTCAGTTAATTTAGAAAGTTTATTTTGCGAAGGTTGAGGATGGGCCGGTGACACAGCCTCAGGAAGTCCTGATAACATGTGCCCAAGGTGGTTGGGGCACAGCTTAGTTTTATACATTTTAGGGAGACATGAGACATCAGTCAATATATGGAAGAAGTACGTTGGTTTGGTCTGGAAAGGCAGGACAACTTGAAGCAAAGGCAGGAAAACTAGAAGCAGGGAGGAGGCTTCCATGTCACAGATAAGTGAGAGACAAGGCTTGTATTCCTTTGAGTTTCTGATTAGCCTTTCCAAGGAGGCAGTCAGATATGCATCTATCTGAGTGAGCAGAGGGGTGACTTTGAATAGAATGGGAAGCAGGTTTGCCCTAAGCAGTTCCCAGCTTGACTTTTCCCTTTAGCTCAGTGATTTAGGGAACCTAAGAATTACTTTCCTTTCACATTGGTCAGCAGGTCTTGAAATCTCTTTCTTCCAGATGAGGAAATTAATGCTCAGAGACATTATGTGACAATCTCATTTTGGCCAGAGGAGTTGAGACAAAACAAGATGAAAGGATTTGAAAACTTAGATTGTTTTTTTGGATCTGTCCCTGTGACAATTAATGTTTGATGTCATTTATGAAGCTAGAGTCCTCTTTCTTATGTCTATGTCTTAATGACTTTTTCCACTACAACGCAAACTGCTTAAGTGTTCCCCACCCTCACCCCACCTCTATGTCATTTTACTTTTGACCCAACCTCTGAAAACATTGATATATCTAAATAGATAATCAAAAGGAAAAGTTTTACTTGGTGACTTTATTAAGAAAATACTGCCAGCTGGGCGCAGTGGCTCACGCCTATAATTCCAGCACTTTGGGAGGCTGAGGTGGGCAGATCACCTGAGGTGAGGAGTTCGAGACCAGCCTGACCAACATGGAGAAACCCTGTCTCTACTAAAAATACAAAATTATTCGGGCGTAGTGGCACATGCCTGTAATCCCAGCTACTGGGGAGGCTGAGGCAGGAGAATTGCTTGAACCTGGGAGGTGGAGGTTGTGGTGAGCCGAGACCGCATCATTTCACTCAAGCCTGGGCAGCAAGAGCGAAACGCCGTCTCAAAAAAAAAAAAAAAAATACTGCCACCGTGAACAGCAGATGTTTCCATAGCAGCAGCCTCTCATTTTGATGATTGCTGCAACTCCCCATGTCTTTGGAGCTTTGTGTTTGAAAAAAGAGTATGCATTATTAAACAACAAAAAGCCTTATTCAAGGTGAGCATGACCGCAGTAAGGTTGGAGAGACATCTTTGTGACACTGTGCAAGAATAGTCATACCCCAAATCGACTGCACCCTTTGGATAGCCTATGTTGTCACCCCGTAACCAACTTTAAGTTCAGCCTCACTGCCTCTTTACATCTCCAGAATACAGAACTCCAGAAGCATTGGGGAATAATGTGGATTTTACTGGATGTTTCATAGAACTATAGAAAGGATGATTTCATCACAGGAAAGCTTAGATTTTTTTTTTTTGGACCTCTCCCTGTGACAATTAATGTTTTTCTACTCTTCCATCCCTGTCCCTTTTCTCTCCTTCCTTTTCCTCACACTGCTTTTAAAATCCCCTTTATTTTCTGTAGTCACTCGCCTCTGGCCTGAAGTATATATGTCCTCTCACCTCTCACCAGCTAAACAACAGCCTGTGGTAAACTATCAACATATATGTTCTTCTTACATGCCTTTTGGGGGGCAGGGATGCTTCAGTTCACTTGGCCATACCTGTGGGTGTTGGGATATTGATTTTTCACAAAAACAGATCTAAAGTTAAAAGGTTAACTTGGACCTGAGTCTGGCAGTAGACAAAACTAGAGATATTGGCAAAGGAAACCAAGATCTTTTTAACTTTTATTTGAGATGGAGTCTTGCTCTGTTGCCCAGGCTGGAGTGTAGTGGTGTAATCTCAGCTCACTGCAACCTCCGCCTCCCAGATTCAAGTGCTTTTCCTGCCTCATTCTCCTGAGTAGCTGGGATTACAAGTTTGTACCACCACACCTGGCTAATCTTTTGTATTTTTAGTAGAGATGGGGTTTCACCATTTTGGCTAGACTGGTCTCAAACTCCTGACCTCAGGTAATCTACCCATCTCAGCCTCCCAAAGTGTCTTAACTTCTCCATGTGTCTTAACTTTTCTTCATGTGTTTCTGACTTTTATGGGTCCCTTTCTTATTAGGCACTTGCATCCTAGGTTCAATTGAGTTCCAGAAATATTTGTTGAGCCCCTGCTAAGGGCAAGGCACTGACCATGTATATGTCTTTGGTTGAATTGAGGGTGACAGTGGGGTGGTAAACCTGCAAAAAATGGAAGCAATGTGGTGTGTAAATTTTCAGTGCTGCAAAAGAAGTAGCACTGGAATTTAAATTTCCTCAGCAAGGCAGTTTACTTCTATAGAAGGGTGTGGCTCACAGATGGAACAATGGCGAGCACACACATGGACAAGGGAGGGGAAGGGATTCTTATTCCTGACGGAGGTCACCCCTACTGCTGTGTCATTCCCCTACTGGCCAGGGTTAGACCACATAGTCTAAGCTAATTTCAATTGGCTATTTTAAAGAGAGCAGAGGTACAAGCCGGAGTGGCAGGGTGGGTAGTTTGGTGAGAAGGACAGTTATAGGATAGGTCAGAGCAGGTAACCAGGGGTGACTCAGGTCAAAGCAGGTGACCAGAGCAGGTGACTAGGATGAGTCAGGACAGAGCAGGGGACTTGGGGAACAGATGTAAACTACTGATTAGAATTGGTGGAAAAGGTTGTTTACTGAAACTATAAGGAAGTTAAACTTTAAAATGGAGAGTTAAAGAATAAGAGATCTAACATACTGACATACTGATTCTTTGAAGAGAAACTTAGAGTTTATTATATCTAACAGCAACACAATGTGCTGCTTAGTGCATTACCAGGAGAATAAACAAAGGGTTTTGGGAGGACAGGGATTGAAATGGTGACACAGAGGAGGTGACAAGAGTGAGGGCCTTGATCTAACAAGGCCATAGTATCTGAAAACATTGAGAGA
Organism: Aotus nancymaae; assembly: GCF_030222135.1. Lineage (NCBI taxonomy): Eukaryota > Metazoa > Chordata > Mammalia > Primates > Aotidae > Aotus > Aotus nancymaae. The sequence continues at coordinate 32,506,981 of NW_026988435.1, forward strand.
AGTTCAGTGTGACCCCATTGCAGAGGTCGGGGGGCCTGAGATGGGTATGGAGGAAAGGAGAACAAATTATGAGGGCTTTGGATGCCAAACTAAAGACATGATCCTTTAGGCAAGAGTGAGCCAACAAGAGTGAGTTAATGGATCTTTAAACATTTTAATTTTTGTTTAAGTTTTGCATGCACATATGTTAAATAGTCAAATAGTTCTGAAAGATTTATTACAAAAAGCCCAAGAGGGCTCAGCCCTCCTCTTTCCCATTTTCCCCATTCCAGAGGTAACCACTGTCTAGATAATGGCGCTGGTCTTTACCTCCCACTTCTGTGAGTTGCATGTCTATTTCTTGCTTTTACCAGTCTGGGCTGTTATCTATTGGCTTCCCTCGCTGGAGGATGAGGATTTGGCTCTCTCCCTGCATCCCCACACGGTCCCACACACAAACACTCTTTCTCTGCCACCTCCTTTACACAGTGTAATTTTTGTTAGATCAACATTCAGTATTTACAATATTAGTCTCATGTAAATGAATTCACAGCTGAGGCAAATAGTCAACTATGGTTATTTTTACTTTACAGTAGAGTTTCAGCCCTGTCCCTGGAGGGCAGGCTAAATTTTTTGTGTTTGCTTGCTTTTTTATTCCATGTACTCATCACTAATTCAACCCTAACGGTCTTTGCCCTTCTGCTGATTGTCTAAATGTCTTCTCAATATGGTATCAATCAAATAGTCTAACCATTCCAAATGGAGCCATTCCTATGGCTTTCAGACCTGTTTCTGTGGGGTCTGGCACACAGGGTCACTTTGTGACTTCTTTTTATTATCATCCTGAAGGACCATTTTACTCTGTGTGGTGTTGGGCCTTTCTGTTTCCTGTGTTCCAGGCTTCCTCTTTCCTGGAAAGAGGAAGCTTTTTCCAGTAGCTTTTTGACAAAAGGGCATGAGATACAAAAATTTTGTTGAAGATCTTAATCCTAAAACTTTTTTTTTTTTTTGAGATGGATTTTGCTCTTGTTGCCCAGGCTGGAGTGCAGTGTTGTGATCTTGGCTCACTGCATCCTCCGCCTCCCAGGTTCAAGGGATTCTCCTGCCTCAGCCTCCTAAGTAGCTGGGATTACAGGCACCTGCCACCATGCCTGGCTAATTTTTTTGTATTTTTAGTAGAGATGGGGTTTCATCATGTTGGCCAGGCTGGTCTTGAACTTCTGACCTTAAGTGATCCACTTGCCTCAGCCTCCTAGAGGGCTGGGATTACCGGCATGAGCCACCATGCCTGGCCTTTAATCCTAAAACTCGATTGATAGTTTGGTCAGATATAGAACTCTAGGTTGGAAATCATTTTTTTCCTTTAGAATATTGAAGGTTAGTTTCATTTCCTACTGGTTTCCAGCATTGTTTTTGAGAACTGTGAAAACATTTCTGGTTACTGATTATTTTTATGAGATCTTATTTTTTTCCTCCTTGGAAGCTTGATCTTTTGTTTCCAGTTTGAGGAATTTTTAATGCTGCGCCTTGATGTTGTGGAGGCTCAGAACAATGCCCACGATGAAGGCCTCAGATGCAAAAGTTTTTCTCTGCCTTTCTCCTGTCCTTCTGTCTCTCAGTCCCATTCTCCCATGAGGCTAGCCATTGGAAACTAGAATCTCTCTTCCCCAAGGCAAGTAGAAACCAGGAGCCTTTTCCCACAAAGCTAGCCATAACACCTAAAAATATTACCCTAACTTTCTCTTCTCCTTTCTGTGTAAAAACTGGCCATAAAAAAATCCGACCTACCTTGTTTGACTGTAGGTCATAAAACCCCCATTCCAAAGAGATCCTTGCCTCACACCTTGAAGGAAGAAACGCATGCTCAAAGAGGCCAGGAAGAATTTAGAGAGATATACCTTGCTGGGTTTCCCCATTTAGTCTGTTAGTGTTAGATCACACCCTTTTTGTCCAATCATATTTCTACATGGCTGTCCATACTTTGTTGAACCTATGCTTTGTGAAAGGGAAATAAATCTTGGGGCCCCAAAATCACTAAGCTAAAGGGAAAAGTCAAGCTGGAAACTGCTTAGGCCAAACCTGCCTCCCATTCTATTCAAAGTCACCCCTCTGCTCATGGAGATAAATGTATATCTGATTGCCTCATTAGGAGAGGCAGAAACTCAAAAGAATGCAACTGTTTGTCTCTTATCTACCTAAGACCTGGAAGCCCCCTCCTCACTTTAAGCTGCCCCACCTTCACCTAGAGCTGCCCCACCTTTCCAAACTGAACCAATGTACTAGTTATACGTATTGATTGATGTCTCATGTCTCCCTAAAATCTGTAAAACCAGCTGTGTCCCGAACAGCCACCTTGGGCACATGTTGTCAGGACCTCCTGAGGCTGTGTCATGGGAAATAGAGTATTTAAATTAAGAGGAAAAGCTCCTTGAATATTATTGAAAATAACTTTCCAAGTAACAGTAAAACACATTTGTTGCTGAAAAGAATAAAGTAAAAATTATACATTATTGCCACCACCAAGAAACATACTGTTAATCTGTGTATATCTTCATTCACAAACACATCCTTCCTGGATTGAATTTATATAATTCTATTAAATTCTTAAAATACCATGTAGTTATTTTGGGTTTCAGTTGTGGGAAGGGATTTCACTTGGATTTCAGATTTGTTACTCTCTTGAAAGTGTTTGGATAAAGAGCCAAGAAATACATCATTGCTCGTATGTGAACAGAAGAGCTGGTAAATACTAATTGTGACTGTGAAAAACTTGAATTTATGTTATCAGATTCAGAAAGAAAACATTTAGACAATTTAGACATATTGTTTGTTCCTTTCTCATTGTTGTCAAATTATCTTTTAATGAAATCTTTTCCTTTGTCGCCCTTTACCAACTGGGCATCCACCACACCTCTCTTGATGTCATTTTCGATGTCACGAGAATGTAGCTATCAACGCTGCAGCCCACACAGTGGTCAGTCCCAGGTTTACTTTAATGATTCCAAAGAATTATATGGATAATGATCTATGCTATGTTGCTCAGGAGCTGCTGACAGTATCATAGAAGGCAATATTTCCATTATGTTTAATATGTAACTGTCTCGTTCTGTCTCTGTATGGTTCCTTGAGAGCCTGATGGTCAGTGCAGAAAAGGAAGGTGCTACTTCATCCTAGTTCTGTCCATTCTGAACTGTCAATTTCACTAGAATTCAGCCACTTCCAGTCACCGATTGCCTTGGCAATGTCAATGTCACTACCAGCTTTTCTGAAGGCAGACCCAGGGGGCCAGTTTGAGAGAGAGCACAGATGTGGTATCTGCTTTCCCACTAGCACACATAAGATGCAGACTTTGATTTTCTTGGGCTTGAACTTGGGTGTCATGATAAAGATGGCTATCGTCAGAGGAACCTGGATGCTGGACCACTGAAGAAAGTGACACTTTTGTCTCCTCCCAACAAAAGCTGAGAGTCAGACTTACTCTTAACTTAAACTTTCAATTAAGTCGTTGATACAGGGTGCATCCTGGTGTAGTGGAAGTAGCATGAACTAATAATTAGAAAACCTGGATCCTATCTGGGTTCTTAATTCTATTATGGTCATTCATTCTAAAGCCTGTTATTTGAATTGTCTGTGCCTCAGTTTGCTCATCTGTCAAATCAAGATGGCAATACTGACCATAACTATTGTATAGGATCTTCTGGAAGGTTAAATTGAGATTGTGAATAAGAAATTCACTTTGATAAGTTATAATGCATTAGTAAGTTATATTATAACTATAAAATACTATTAAAACAGTAATATTAATTCCTGAAAAGAATAAGCTTACATGTGAATGTTTTAATTGTCTGAATCTGTACAGCTTTATTGTTGTGTATATCATAACAAATTAGCCTTCTGTTAATTAGATTAAGAAAATCTATGCTGAGTCCTTTTGCTTATATATTTAATATATATATATATATTTTTTTTTTAGAGAAAGAGAGAGAGAGAATAGGAAGGAGGAAAAAGGAAGAGAAAGAGAGAGAGAGAATGGGGAGGAGGGAGAAGGAAAAGAAAGAGGGAGAGAGAATGGGAGTATTGCTTTCTTGCCCAGGCTAGAATGCAATTTAGTAATGGGTATTGAAAACCTCTTTTATACTGATAATTATACTTAATGATGTAGTCAGGAAGGAATAAGGGAAGAAGATAACAAACAAACAGCCAACCAATATTTAATTTAAACCTATAAAATGCTATGCGATTACTGAGGAGTGATTTACTTCCAATTATATAGTCACCTTTGGAATAGGTGGGAGGTGGTAATGTATGTTTTGTGTATTTGAAGTGGAGAGTTCTATAAATGTTTATTAAGTTTACTTGTTCCGGGTCTGAGTTCAAGTTCTGAATATCCTTGTTAATTTTCTATCTCGTTGATCTATAGAATCATTAGCTCTTCTTGTTGCATTGATCCTTTTGCCATTATGTAATGTCATTCCTGGCCTCTTTTGATCTTTGTTGCTTTAAAGTCTACTTTATCAGAGGCGAGAATTGCATCTCCTGCTTTTTGTTTATTAGTTTATTTTTACTCTCTGTTTGATTGGTAAATCTTCCTCCTTCTCTCTGAGTCTTTGTGTATTGTTGCATGTAAGATGGGCCCAGATGCAGCATACCGATGGGTTTTGGCTTTTTATCCAATTAAAATATATATAAGTTTAATACCGGCGTTTGATGCTAGCTGGCTGTTTTGCCCATTAGTTGATGTAAATTTTTTATTGTGTTAAAGTTCTTTGCTTTTTGATATATTTTTGGAAAGGCTGATATTGGTTGTTCCTTTATATGTAGAGTGCTTCTTTCAGAAGCTCTTGTAAAGCAGGCCTGGTGGTGGTGAACTCTCTAAGTACTTGTTTGTTCGCAAAAGATTTAATTTTTCCTTCGCTCATAAAGTTTAGTTTGGCTGGATAGGAAATTCTGGGTTGAAAGTTCTTTTCTTTAAGGATGTTAAATATTGGTCCCCACTCTTTTCTGGCTTGTAGGGTTTCTGCTGAGAGATCTGCTGTAAGTCTGATAGGTTTCCCTTTATGGGTAACCTGACCTTTCTCTCTGGCTGCCCTTAGTATTTTCTCCTTCATTTCAACCCTAATAAATCTGGCGATTATGTGCCTTGGGGTTGGTCTTCTTGAAGAATATCTTTGTGGTGTTCTCTGTATTACCTGGAGTTGAATATTACCCTGCCTTGCCAGGTTGGGAAAATTTTCCTGAATGATATCCTGAAGAGTATTTTCCAACTTGGATTCATTCTCTTCATCACATTCAGGGACACCTATCAAACGTAAATTAGGTCTTTTCACATAGTCCCATATTTCCTGGAGACTTTGCTCATTCCTTTTCATCCTTTTTTCTGCATTCTTGTCATCTCGTTTCATTTCACTGAGCTGGTCCTCGACTTCTGATATCCTTCCTTCTGCTTGATCAATACGACTGTTTAAACTTGTGCATGCTTCGCGAAGTTCTCGTGTTGTGTTTTTCAGCTCCATCAATTCACTTATATTCTTCTCTAAATTGTCCATTCTCGTTAACATTTCGTCAAACCTTTTTTCAAGGTTCTTAGTTTCTTTGAATTGGAACAAGTTCTTTTAATTCACAGAAGTTTCTTATCACCCACGTTTTGAAACCTGCTTCTGTTATTGGAACACACGTGTAATCTATTAAGCCTTGTTCCGTTACTGATGAGGAATTGCAATCCCCTGTAGAGGGAGAGGCATTCTGATTTTGAGTATTCTCTACCTTTTTACGCTGGTTTCTTCCCTTCATTATATATTTGTCCGTCTGTCGTCTTTATAATTACCGACTTTCTAACTGGGTCTCTGACGTCCAACTTGTTGATTCCCTGCGCCGAAATCTGAGCAATCCACTGAGCCGGCCAAAACAGCGGTGTTAAGATTGATGGTGCTTTCCTGCCCGGGAATCTCCGGACTCTGCACCAAGAACTGGTGTGCTAAGGCACCAGCAAAACCGCCACGCCGGCCACAAGAGTTGCCCTGGCGACCCGTGGAGCTCCTCCACTGGGAATCTCCTGGTCCGTGACCAACTAATATTCGTCTGAAAGTGTGGCGTCCTCTCGTTCTTTGTGCTTTCACTGGGAGGTATGTGCCCGAGCTGCTAATCATCAGCCATCTTGGATCTCCCCTTCTCTATATTTAATATTTTTTAAGGAGTTTTAGATTTACAGAAAAAAAATGGAGTGAAATGTACAGAATTCCCTTATATTTCTTCATCCCTTCAACTCCTAATTAACATCTTTGTTACAGTTAATGAACCAATATTGATACATTATTATTCATTATTAGTTCAAAGTTTACATTAGGGTTCACTCTGTTGTAGATTCTATGGGTTTTGACAATTGTGTAACAACATGTATCTGCCATTGTAGTCTCATACAGAATAGTTTCACTGCCTTAAAAATCCTTTGAGCTCCACCTATTAGTCCTTTCTTTTTCTCTTCCTGAATCCCTGGCAACCACTGATCTTTTTACAGTATATCCATAGTTTTGCCTTTTCCAGAATGTCATGTTGTTGGAATTGTACAGCAGGTAGCCTTTACGATTAGCTTCTTTCATTTAATAATACGCATTTAAGATACTTCCATATCTTTTTGTGGCTTGATAGTTTTTCTTTTTATCCCTGAATGATACTCCATTGTCAGGATATACCGCGATTTATTTACCTGTTGAAGGACAATTTGGTTGCTTCTAAGTTTTGGCAATTATGGATAAACCTGGTATAAACATCTGTGTGTGGGCTTTTGTGGAAATAACAAGGAGTGTGATTTCTGGGTCATGTGGCAAAGGTATGTTTGCTTTTGTAAGAAACTGCCCAACCATATCCTAAAGTACTATTATGTTTTCATTCCCACCAGCACAGAATGAAATTTCCTGTTACTCCACAGCCTCACCAACATTTGAAGTTGTCAGTATTTTGAATTTTGGTTATTCTAATAGGTGTATAGTGGTATTTCATTGTTGTCTTAGTTTGCAATTCCCTAATGACATATGTTGATCATCTTTTCATACGCTTACTTGCCATCTGTATATTTTCTATAGTGAGATATCTGTTCAGATCTTTTGCCCAGCCCATTTTATTTCTTTTTTTTTTTTGAGACGGAGTTTCGCTCTTGTTACCCAGGCTGGAGTGCAATGGCGCGATCTCGGCTCACCACAACCTCCACCTCCTGGGTTCAAGCAATTCTCCTGCCTCAGCCTCCCGAGTAGCTGGGACTACAGGCGTGTGCCACCGTGCCCAGCTAATTTTTGTATTTTTTAGTAGAGACGGGGTTTCACCTTGTTGACCAGGATGGTCTCGATCTCTTGACCTCGTGATCCACCTGCCTCAGCCTCCCAAAGTGCTGGGATTATAGGCGTGAGCCACTGTGCCCGGCCCTGCCCAGCCCACTTTTTGATTGGGTTCTTTGTTTTTCTGTTGTTGAGTTTTAAGAGTTCATTGTATATTTTGGATGCCAGTTCTTCATCTGATATATGTTTTGCAAAGATTTTCTTCCAGTCTGTGGCTTATCTTTGCCTTCTCCTAATATTTATTTTACTTATTTAACCTCAAAATCACAATCCAATTATTTTTAAGTACCAATGACATCCAAGTTTACAGTTTTTAAGAAGGTTGACTAATCCTAATGCTCCATTTCTATTTACCATTGATTCCTTTTGTGGTTGGTTGCCTTTGAAGAATGAATCAAGTCATCAAGCCCAACACGGGCTCAACCTCAAACCTCACATTCTTAACCAGGATCATCGCACTATCATCTGAGAGTCAGCCTGTGGCCTGTCCAAGTTGGCTGGGTCTGGCTGAGCTGATTGGAGCAACCGACATTTTTGCTGACTGGAGTCATGCTATCTTTGCCAGTTTGCTGGAATAGACACAGACACTGATTGGGTCACGCTGAAGACATTCCTGTCTTGTGAAGCAAGTCTGTTTGTATTTTAGGTTTGCCAAGACTAATGAATTAAAACATTTGGACTCTCCACAATTTGCTGTTTATCAATGCCTCTGACAGGAGGAGGGTTTTCTTTTGCTCTTGCTTTTTCTAGAAACATGACAACATCCTGGCTGTTAGAGAGGCAAGGAAAGGAGAGAGGGGTTGTGGAGGGAAGCGGAAGGGAAGGGAAGGGAAGGGAGGTCCCGTGGGACGCTGGGGTCTCGGGCAGAGCAGGTAGCAGCGTGCTGCCCTGACAGCTGTCTCCACTCCTCAGATTGTCAGTGGCTGCTATGCAGCAGGTGCAGCCTGGTCTCTCACTGAGTCTCTACTCCACAAAGGCAACGACTGGCCAAGGCAGTGGCTGGCTCTGGGTTACACAAGTGCAGACACTCAACTAAGTGAGGTAAGCCAACAGGTGTGAAAACTGAACTAAATGCTCGGATCACCAGCAACTTAACCAAAGCTCTGTTACAGCTTGTAGCCGAGAGAAGGAACCTGTGGTTCGTTTCCCCAGACGGTGTGATGAAAAGGCAAGTTGGTCTAGGGGCTCTTGTGGTCAATGTTGTGTGGAACTCAAAGTCCACTCAGTCTCGCCACCATCCTTTCACAGGCAGACAGATGTTCTCCATTGAGTGGAGGGGAGGGACTCTAATTAACTGTGTTTATTAATTCCATTTCCTGTATCTGGAAACTATACCAGAGGATTATTTATTTACAAGATCCATGAGGCAAATTTCTACCTCTTGTGCTGGCTTTCTTGGTGTGGCAAGTGTTGGGAGATTTAGCAAAAGAGGAGTGCAGCTTTCCATCCTTAGATGTTATACTAAAGTGGTTTGGTGATTGTACAGTATATAACAGTAGAACTTTTAGGAAATTTCAATGGTTGGTTCTGTTGAATTTGAGACAATCCGTGCCATTCTCTAGGAACAGATGCTAATAAAATGCTTGATTCTAAGCAGATAAGACTGGACAAAAGAGTGATCGAGTTAAGATAAAATAAATCCTGAATCAAATAACAGATATTTTATATTATTCTTTTTTAAAATTAAATGTTTCATGCTACTATTTCTTTCTAACTTAGAATTACATGATATGGACAGTGGAGAGCTTTTTGGTGCATTGCTACTTGTTGTGCTAAATAAATGGGCCAAATTATGATTCTAACTGGGTAATACACAGTTGCTGGTTTTTCTCCAGAGCTATAGTAGGGTTTTAATATAAGCCTGATCTTTTTTCATGTGCTGAGTAAGATGATTCCATATGTATGTATGTCTAAATATACATGTATATATATGCATTGGCTTTGGCTCTATAAATACTTTTAAAAACAAAATTCAGTGTTCTGGACACTATTTTTAGATAGAGAAAAGTTATGGGAAAAAGTCAGAAACCATGCTGTGAGAAAATGTCCTGCTAAAGCATTTCCCAGAGTCTCTTTAAGGATGGCTAAAGAGATTATTTATACTTTGCCATTTTTAGAGACATTTCTCTTAAAATATCATTCAGGTTTTTTGGTTTACTGTCTACATGAGAAGGAAAGTAGAGGGTTTAGGGGAGGAAGGACTAAAAATAGAAAAGTTAAATATATGTTTGTAAATAACAAAGATATTATGTATTTATTTCTATCTTTTCCTAGTTCCCTGTAGACATCAAATTATCAAATATCTTGGTTAAAATATATTAGGGCTAAATTCTCTGATTATAACACAGAAATATTCATGTGTTTTTGCCCATTCCATTTTATCTGCAGGATTTTTTTTCCATTAATTAATTAATTAAATGATGATTTAATAGATGGAGTTGAATATATATAGGATGTTTTTGAGTTTTGTCTTTTGCTTTTATCATAGATTGTTAAGATGTGCAACCTTAGAAATGTTTGATAGATTTACAGGTAGTTAATCAGATATTTAAGCACATGATATTCATAATATAACTGAGATATTTTAAAGTGATTTTTGGTATTCTTTATTTACTTGCTTAGTTTTTTAGATGGAGTCTCACTTTATCATCCAGGCTGAAGTGCAGTGGCATGATCTCGGTTCACTGCAACCTCTGCCTCCTGGGTTCAAGCAATTCTCTTGGCTCAGCCTCCCAAGTAGCTGGGATTACAGGTGCCTGCCACCATGCCCCACTAATTTTTATATTTTTAGTAGTGACAGGGTTTCCTCATGTTGGCCATGCTGGTCTCAAACTCCTGACCTCAGTTGATCCATCCCCCTCAGCCTCCCAGAGTGTTGGGATTATCAGCGTGAGCCACCACACCCAGCAATTTTTGGTATTCTTCGAATGATTCCATGAAACTCATTCTTTACCACTCTCAGATTAATAATTCAGATTTAATTTAGACTTTTAAGCATGAAATGCTAGTCTAATCTCAAGCCATCTGATACCTTATTAAGACTATCTCTTTTTATTCTCCTGAATTGAAAATAAAATACTTTATATAACCTTAAAGGGCCAGGATTGAACTGGTCAGTGTGAAAGGATACTGAGTAAGTAAGGCAGGTAGAGATATTTCCCATATTTCATTAATTCTAGATGTATATTGCAAAAGCAATTTTTTCTTGAGCAAAGAAAAAAAGATTTAAATGAGGCAGATGAATATTTCAGACACAGAAAAAGAAAGGTCAAAACTAGGAGTATCTTTAAGCAGGTAATGCTTACTAAACTTAATAACTTTATTCCTAATTTCCAAGGGCCTCTGAGTATTCAGGGGGATGACACTGGGTAGAGTGACAATGGCTCTGTCTTGCTCTCACAGCTGGAAGACCCAGGAGAAGGCGGAGGCTCAGGTGCCCACATGATCAGCACAGCCAGGGTACCTGCCGACAAGCCTGTACGCATCGCCTTTAGCCTCAATGACGCCTCAGGTATAGTCTGCTCTGGAAGAAGAGTTGTCTCCCTCATGTCCCATCTTTCTAGCATCTTTTCTAATGCCACATCGCTGTGGAAAATCTAAAGTTGCATGTTTGCATGACCTGATGATGAGAAATGTGATATTTCATCATGCGTTGTTAGATGGTGGCTTCCAGAAATGCGTCTAATGATGCTTTCCTCCACCTTGAATCCTTGGGCCATTTTAACTCATTTTTTTCTCCTCCCTCTCCATTCTACCTTTCTTTTAGAATAAAATTCATTGAGCTATAACAATGCCTAACAATAGCAAAGTGTGTTATTGTTAAAACTGCATGAGGAAACATTTATCAGGAGCTGACAGTTGGTTAGGTAATACAAAAATATCACTGTTCCAGTTCCAGCAATATTTGCTGAAGCCTAAGTTTGAAATGCTGGCTTCTCACTGGTGCTCCCACCCTTCTGGCTTAATCAACAGACTTCAGCAGGAACGATGAATGGGACAGGTGAGGAGGAGCCTCTTGAAATAGTAAGGTCTAAGGTGAAGCTGCCATACTTAGAGCCCTTCGTCATGGCTCCCCTCAATGACCTCTTAACACACATATTGAATTGCACCACTTTTGAACAAGGGACCTTGTGTGGCCAGAGGTCACAGTGCAGAGGAAAGGAAGGCTTGGCTCTCTTTCACTGGCATCTGCCATTTCTCTTAGTTTAATATCATCTGTTAAAATCACATGCTTAAACAACATTACCATTTAAACCTTGGGTCTTTTGAGGACTCTCTGTCTGTCCCTACAATGCCCATGTAGGGATACTGCTTTAAAAAGTAATGATTGGCTGGGCGCGGTGGCTCATGCCTGTAATTCTAGCACTTTGGGAGGCAAAGACGGGAGGATCCCTTGAGCCCAGGAGTTTTGAGACCAACCCAGGCAACATAGGGAGACATCATCTCTATTTTTTAAAAAAGTAAAAATTGAAAAGGGACAGGATAATTCCAAAATAATGCAAAGTAAGGAACTCTGTGAAATCTGATGTCATACAACCATTGCAGGCTTGGGGTTACTATGCCAGGCAACACATTTATCCTGGAGTTTCCTAGACTGTGTAGCCTCCAATGGAGGATGTATTCCATAGTAGGAAGAGGTGAAGGCTCGACTCTTCATAATCTATTTTTCCAAACCTCTTCCCATGACTTGCTGTTGCACTATGTCCTCACTCAGGGTCACTCTGCAAGATAGTGGTGAGAAGAAATCCTCCCAACAGGCAAATCAATCCACCCCACATAGAAATGGCAACTGCCATTAACTGTACTTCTCTATCATATTAAGTATTGACCTGTATTATCTCTGATCCTTAAAACAACCATGCAACATAGGCATTAGTATTCCTTATGCACAGGGACAGAGATTGCCACCCAGCGACCACACCATTTGTAAGTAACAGAGTTATGTTCTGAAATCAGGGTCCTGGGCTTGATATCAGGACTTTCTCCATTTTACAATGCTGTTTCTCTAAAAGGAAAAATGAAGGCCCCTTCCATTTTTATGCATTTCGTAAATGCAAGATTTCAAGAGATAATGCTTTTCATGGCATCTGGAGTGGCTAGCTCTCAAGACACACATGTGCAAACCCAAAATCCAGAGGGAAAGAAAATGTATAATTTCCTTTTTTTTTTTGCTCATGCTGCATGTGAGCAGAACAAGCTCTGTTACAATCAACAGCCTTACAAAGGAAATTTCAGTACAGAAAGCTTATTTATCTCAAGCAATATTATCACATTATACTTTTGGTCCAAATAAATGTACTGTTCCCCTGTCAACAGTTTAACAGAATTTAATTTACGTACAGAAAAGAGCCATGGAGAGGTGAATCTCCATCTTTGGTTTGCATGAATAGCCTCTTCCCTGAAGTACAAGATTTACAACTTCCAATTAATTTCTCACCATTCTTTGAACTTTCTTGGTCCCTGACTAGGAGTTCACAGATGTTTTTCATCTATCAATTTAGATTGGTTTGTTCCAGTCTCTTTCTCTTCTCTTTTGAATGACTCTAGAATGCCCACTTTCAAAATTCATGGTTTTTAATAGGTAGCCTTAAAAAGGGATTATAATTTATTTTAAATAATTCCTACCCTCTAGACCTACCAAAAGATAATTATGAAAAAAAATCTCCCAAAAGTAATTATTTTAATCTTATGGTCAATGTGTCCCCATATCTCTAGAAAGGGCACCTACCTGGAGAACATAAGGCAGGAGCTGAGGTTCAGTGTTTGTCAACCTTTCCTGATTAAAATAATCACCTGAGAGCACTCATCAAAAACGTGTGTTGTAAGGGCCCACTCCTATATATTCTGATTCAGGAGACCCATTACTGTTGTAAGAAGAAAAAGAAACGTCCCTCCTGTGTTTTATGCATATCACAAATGCAAGATTTCAAAGAATAGCCAGGGCCCAGGACTCTGTATTTTTGCACATACATGTGGCTGTGAGTGAACAAAAAGCTGCTTTGCAGATATTTGGGACACGCCCTTTGAATTCTTGAGTAAAGAACATGTGGAGTGTCACACAGGAAAACACTTGCCATCAAACAAGCTGTGCATGCCTTTTGAATTCCAGTGCATGTGGCCTGCAGACCACACATTTAGGGGGAAACAAGAGAAAACACCCTAGACTTACATAGTAAAGGAAGGCACTAAGCTTGTCTTTTTGGGAGTAATTTTATGTTGTTGAATTTATTGTTGATGAATAAGCAGAGTCCATGAGAAAAGGAGGCATCTTTGCTTGTGAACATTGACATGTTCATTTCTTTCTTTCTTTCTTTTTCTTTTTTGAAACAGAGTCTCTCTCTGTCACCCAGGCTGGAGTGCAGTTGTGCTATATTGGCTCACTGCAACCTCCACCTCCTGAGGCGATTCTCCTGCCTCAACCTCCTGAGTTGCTAGGATTACAGTCATATGCCACCATGCCTGGCTAATTTTTTTATTTTTAGTAGAGATGGGGTTTTACCATGTTGACCAGGCTGGTCTCGAAGTACTAACCTCAGGTGATCTGCCTGCCTCGGCCTCTCAAAGTGCTGGGATTACAGGCCACCGTGCCTGGCCTTCCATGTTCATTTGTAATAAGCCTAATCTAGTGCTCATTTCATCCAGTCATTTCAGGACTATATATTCCTGAGATAATTTAGTGTAGAGGTTAAGGACATAGGCTTTAGAGCCAGAGAGGCATGATTTCTAGACCTACCTCCAACACTATTTGTATGATCATTCCACCTTGCTGAAATTCCGTTTCCTATCAGATGCATATAGTAGTAATTCACAGGGTTGTGATAAGAAGGCAATGACACCTTATAGGTAAAGTATTTAGCAGAGTGCTTGATACAAAGTAAGCATTCAACTTATCCCTGAAATGATGATAATTGATTGTGGAGTATCAAGGGAAATGAAAACCACTAAGCAGTTGTGTGTCTCACCTACATCTCACATTCTACTTGATGTCAAGGTAGATTTTATAGCATAACTGACCTGCAGTTATTTAGGGATAGTTATGCAGTTAGTAGACTGTTCATATCTATTTCTCTTCTCATCAATTAGCTGAATTTATTTGGTTTCAGTGTTTCCAGCACTCTGCCAAAGGTGGGTGGGATGTGCGGAAGAGAACAGCATGACCTCCTATGGGCTTTATAAAGCAAAGATGTTTGGAGAAAAGTCTATGTCACCCAGAGCCATTAGTAATAGCTTCTTGGAAGAGGTGATAGTCAAAAGTGAGCTTGAATGCAGGTAGAGTATAGAGGGGCAGTACATGAAAGGTGTCATTCCTGGGTACGAGACACAAAAAAGGGGGTTACATACCTTGTAACCAGTTTTCTTTCTTTTCACTCTAAACAGAAAGCAGGAGCAAAACTTAAGAGTCAGGAAGAACATGGTCTCTTCAGAAAAGACTAAAACTAGTCGATTGCAGCAAAGGTCTGAACTGAGGAAGAGTAACATGTGGTCTACCGAGCCCTACTTGAGCCAGCCATTGTTTTGGACGCTTACATAGGGCACCTGTTTAGACAGCAATAGACCAGGGTTGCCAAGTCAGTTTTCAAAGTTCAGCAAAAGGGTTCAGACTTGATCAAAAGCAATAAAGAGTCAAAAGTCCTTAGCAAAGGGAATAATATGATGAAAATGGTCGAAATGTGGTAGAACAGTCTGGAATGTGGAGAGATGAGAGAATAGAAGAGGCTTTTTATAATGTTACAAAGTGATGAGAGCCTGTATTAGATAATGGGATGACTGAATTCAGAGTCTATTTTGAAAGAAGGGTTGAAAGGACTTGGTGACAGACTGGCCCTGGGAGATGAGGAGTTGGTCATTGTTCAGTGA
This sequence comes from Aotus nancymaae, assembly GCF_030222135.1. Taxonomy (NCBI): domain Eukaryota; kingdom Metazoa; phylum Chordata; class Mammalia; order Primates; family Aotidae; genus Aotus; species Aotus nancymaae. The sequence continues at coordinate 32,522,145 of NW_026988435.1, forward strand.
TAGCAGAATGAGCCATAAGACCTTGAATAGAACAGGGACCTCGAGGGGTCCTTAAATAAAGGAAGCGAGGTTTTGGAGAACACAAATATATATATATGTGTGTGTGTGTGTGTGTGTGTGTGTGTGTACACACACACATACATATATTTATTCCTCTAAAATGCAATCACTATTTCTAGCCTATCATCAGAGTGCTTTGTAAGATAATACTTAGCTAATGGTAATTCCTAGAGGCAGTAATGCCTATCTTTAATAAGCTAATGATATAATCAGTATTATTTCTAAACTGGGAATTTCAAAGAGTTCAAACTTCCTAAATTGGAAACTTCATCGAATGAGTTTTCTTAATAGAAAAAGTACAGAAGAAAAATATGAACCCCACCTCTTGGGTTATTCAAGAATCATGGGCCCTTCTCTGGTTAGAGGGAATTTAAAGTTGGACAGACATTAGGATTTCATATTAATTATTTGAGACTTTTCTTCATCTTCAGCTAAGCTAAAATCTGGCACACTCCTTGTAAATTTAGACCTTGGCTTTGGAATTCTGTCTTTTGCATTTTTTAGCACAGTTTTTTGTTTTATTTAGAAAGAGTCAAGAATACTGGTATCAGCTCAAGCTGGTAGCTTTTAACATTTTAAAAATTCTTTCAGGCCAGGCATGGTGGCTCATACCTATAACCCCAGCACTTTGGGAAGCTGAGCCAGGAGGATCACTTGAGGCCAGGCAAGACCAGCCTGGGCAACATAATGAGACCTATTGCTATAAAAAATAAAACAATTACCGAGGTGGGTGGATCACGGGGTCAAGAGATCGAGACTATCCTGGTCAACATGGTGAAACCCCGTCTCTACTAAAAATACAAAAAAAATTAGCTGGGCATGGTGGTGCGTGCCTGTAATCCCAGCTACTCAGGAGGCTGAGGCAGGAGAATTGCCTGAACCCAGGAGGCGGAGGTTGTGGTCAACCGAGATCCGCCATTGCACTCCAGCCTGGCTAACAATAGCGAAACTCCTTCTCAAAAAAAAATAAAATAAAATAAAACAATTAGCTGGGCGTGGTGGTGCATGTTTGCAGTCCCAGCTGCTGGGGAACTTGAATGAGTCTGAGGTATTGAAGCTGCAATGAACCATGATCACACCATTGCACTCCAGCCTGGGTAACAGAACAAGACCCTATCTTAAAAAAATTCTTTCAAGCTATTAGAAATTTTTCATATCCGGACATTAATTAATTGTATGACACAAGTTTTTTTGTTAATTCAGAACCTATACCATTGGTGACTCTTTTAAATTATACTATTTTCTCCTCAAATATCAGGATGTTTTATATTGTAGGGAGAATTACATGGAATAGTTGCAATAGCTACCTTCTAATCTAATGCAACAAGTTGGGTATTATGTGAAGTCTTTTTGTGTTCATTTGTAAAACTGGCTCTCAGCAAAATTGTGCTGCAGGTAAAGTGACTTTTTATTTATTTATTTTTTAAAAGTTAGTTAAGTGAAGCACTGGAGTAGAGAAGGAACAAAGGACTCTGTAACTGGTTGTGATCAGTTAGTTGTAAACACCATTCCACTTGGACCAGCCATGAAGTGTGTTTGTCACTGTCCTCTTCCTTCAACTTTTTCTGCCTTCAGTATTATTCCCCCCATCCTCCTGAGGATCTGAAGGGTTTCTAGTAATCTATTCTTTCCACACTTTTAATCCTTGTTCTCTGGAATGACTCTGTAAAGCCTCATTCACACTAAGCTGAATATTGAGTTTACCTTTTTTACCTCTCTTCTTTTTTTTTTTTTTTTTGAGATGGAGTCTCACTCTGTCACCCAGGCTGGAGTGCAGAGTGCAGTGGTGCGATCTCGGCTCACTGCAATCTCCACCTCCTGGGTTCAAGCGATTCTCCTGCCTCAGCCTCCCAAGTAGCTGGAATTATAGGCATGCGCCACCACGCCCGGCTACTTTTTGTATTTTTAGTAGAGACGGGGTTTCCCCATGTTGACCAGTCTGATCTCAAACTCCTGACCTCAGATGAGCTGCCCGCGTCGGCCTCCCAAAGTGCTGGGATTACAGGCTTGAGCCACTGCGCCCAGTCCCCGTCTCTGGCTTTTTCTTTTTTGAGGGGAGGGCATATTCACAGGGAACTCTGTAGGAAGCCAAGGGATAAAGTTCCCACTGGGGTTTTAGACACCAGGAACAACACATTTGGGAGAAACCAAGGCTCAGACAGTCATTATGAACTCTCTTGAATCACCTTCTGTCCCATCATGAGCTTACATTTAAAGCTTCCTCGGCATGCAGTGGCAACATTCAGTCAAAAGTGCCTTAAGGGCAGAGTGGAAGGTGAGTATCTCCTATATTTACATTTCTGATGGAGCACCGAGTTGAGAACTATAGTAGAAACTGAATTATCAAATACTTATAAAATCAGCAAGGCACTATCTGTAACCACTTGGGGTTTATTATCCTGGTGTCAAATGAAGAGTCTGAGATACCATAGGATTTATTGGTTGGAATGTATTAAAGTTGTGAAGAAAGGCTAGAAAGGAGGTGTTTATTGAGTACTTAGGAGTAGTGCTTTGTTTTTTGTTTTGTTTTGATTTTTTTAGATGGAGTCTTGTTCTGTTGCCCAGGCTGGAGTGCAGTGGTGTGACCTTGACTCACTGCAACCTCCTCCTCCTGGGATTAAGCAATTCTCTGCCTCAGCCTCCCAAGCAGCTGAGATTACAGGCCCATGCCACCACAGCTGGCTAATTATTGTATTTTTAGTAGAGATGGGGTTTCACCATGTTGGTCAGGCTGGTCTTGAACTCCTGACCTTGTGATCCACCCGCCTCCCAAAGTGCTGAGATTACAGGCGTGAGCCACCTCGCTTGGCCTACTAGTGCTTTTACTCCCATCTTCTCATCAATTTAATATTGGTTGCCACCCCACAGAAAGGTGTTATTCCACTCATTTTCACAGAAGTGGAAATAAATGTTTGCTAAGTGAGGTGAAGTGACTTGCTTCCAATCATGCAATTAATAAACAGAAGGAGGATTTCAAAGCCAGGTCCTTAGGACTGTTGTCACTTCATTACCCATTTGGAGGCAAAGTCCATGTTATAAGTGAAAGCTCAAAGCTTCCTGAAGACAAATATCTTCCCAAGGGCCATGGGGTTGATGGAGGAAGGTTACTTTTGGCATGTTGTGGTAGGAAAGAAGAAAAAAAGGGTAAATTTTATTTGGTGGTGTGCCAAAGGATAAATATACATCCAATAGGGTCTTTTTTTTTTTTAATTTCTTTATTTAGACAAGGTCTCACTCTGCCGTCCAGGCTGAAGTGCAGTAGTGCAATCTTGGCTCACTGCAGCCTCAACCTCCTGGGCTCAAACAGTCCTCCCACCTCAGCCTCCTGAGTAGCTAGGACTAAAGGCATGTACCACTATGCCCAGCTTCTTGTTTATTTTATTTTATTTATTTTTTTTTGAGACAGAGTCTCACTCTGTCAGCAGGTTGGAGTGCTATGGCACGATCTTGGCTCACCACAGCATACTCCACCTCCTGGGTTCAAGTGATTCTCCTGCCTCAGCCTCCCGAGTAGCTAGGACTACAGGTGTGAACCACCACACCCAGCTAATTTTTGTATTTTTAGTAGAGATGGGGTTTTACCATGTTGGCCAGGTTGGTCTCGATATCTTGATCTCATGATCTACCCACTTTGGCCTCCCAAAGCGCTCAGATTACAGACGTGAGCCACTGTGCCCAGCCTTGTTTATTTTTTGTTGAGACAGCATCTCACTACGTTGCTCAGGCTGGGCTCGGACTCCTGGGTTCAAGCAGTCTACTCACATCAGCCTCCCAAAGTGCTGAGATTATAGGCATAAGCCACTGTACCTCGCCCCAGTAAGCTCTTCTTCAGGCAGGTGTTTTTTGGACAGTGAGTATGTTACAACCTAAGTCAGTCAAAATATTCTAACAACAGGATAAATTGATGACATTCACAAAATGATAGCTACAATAATAGTGAATAGGTTAGTGTTTTCAAGAAACATAAAATTTGTCCTTGACCAGGCACAGTGGCTCGTGCCTTTAATCCCAGTACTTTGGGAGGCCGAGGCGAACAGATCATGAGGTCAGGAGATCAAGACCATCCTGGCTAATTCGGTGTAGCCTTATCTCTACTAAAAATACAAAAAATTTAGCCGAGTGTGGTGGCAGGCACCTGTAGTCCCAGCTACTCGGGAGGCTGAGGCAGGAGAATTGCTTGAACCTGGGAGGCAGAGTTTGCAGTGAGCCAAAATCATACTACTGCACTCCAGCCTGGGCGACAGAGCAAGACTCTTAAAAAAAAAAAAAAAAAAAAAATTGTCCTTAACTAAATCAAGTTTCTTTTTGCAGAGCAAAACCAATCTATTGAGACATGATCTTGTTAGCCTGATAATTTTAGATACTGATTAAGATAACATCATGTTTATTAATTTATAAAGAATTGAAAATGTGGTATCATAGATTCATGGAATCTATGGAAATTAGATCTATGGATAAAATCTATGGATAGATTCATGGAATCTATCTTTCATGGAAAAAGATACACCTTTTTCCATATCTGTATTAATATTCACATCCATCTCTATAACTATACTTGTTATGGGCCCTAAAAATTCAGTGTATATTAAAGAATTCACATCTCTAATGTTTAATAAGTAGGAATCAAAGTTTTAAAAAGCGTTTGCTGTGTCTTAAAACTATGTGATACTCTAACAAGGACTTAGGTATCTAGAAATTAAATTTTTTTGATATATTAGGAATGTGCATTGGCAAACTTTTATCACATATTTTATTCCTAAAAATAAAATGTTAATTTCAATTTAGATTTAAAACAGAAGTACTTAAAACCTTTCATGCATAAGTTAATTTTGTTTTTTCACAATATTTCATATGAAAAGTGTTTGGAAGTAAATTCTTTTTGAGACAAGGTCCCACTGTCACTCAGGCTTGATTGTAGTAGCGTGATCTCTGCTCACTACATCCTTGACCTCCCATTCTCAAGCAATCCTTCTGCCTCATCCTTGCAAGTAGCTGGGACTTCAGGTGTGCACCACCACGCCTGGCTAATTTTTTTGTAGAGATGGGGTTTTGCCATGTTATCCAGGCTGACCTCAAACTGAATTAAAGCAATCCTCTCACCTCATCCTCCTAAAGTGCTGGAATTACAGGTGTGAGCCACTGCGCCTAGACAGAAGATTCTTAAATTCAGATTTAAATGAAGAGACTAAATCCACAAGACCTGAGTTTATGGCTGCATCAGAGAAATCTCCCTTAAGTAGCAGAGGGAGAACTCAGTAATTAGTCAGTGGACTTAACCCTGTGTGTTGCCTTTGTATTCTTCAGATGATGAAGAATAATTCTCCACCTCCTGCCACTACTGATATATATACACACACAGTTACCTTGTCTCCACATTGCCCATTTGGTCGGGTTTATGGTGAAAAGGAATGAAAAGTAAACTTAATTATATTAAACATTCATTATTATTACTGGTTATTTCCTAGGTGCTGGGGTTTAGGCTAGTAATTTATATATACATTCCTTTATCAATAGGAAGTGTCTGAGGCAGCTAATACCCTTCTCATTTTGCAGAGGAGAAAACTGAGTCTCAAGAAGATTATGCCACCAATTAAAAAGTGGCCAACCTGAGATTCAAATGCAAGTCTGTGTCCTACTGAACGTTGTACTGATCTGCCATGTTCTGAGTGGTTAGGAGCCTTCATAGGCTAACAGTTGCCAGGAAAGTTTTTGTATAAGCCCCAGCACTGAAGCCACTGCCCAGATTCACTTGCCTTGTAAGTGTTAGTCTGTCCCTGCTGACCTGCAGGACAATTTACAGGACACCAGCACTCAGAGGTCATACTACAGATAAAATCAATTACACAATTTGCAGGGTATGGTGCAAAATGAAAATGCAGGGTTCCTTATTCAAAAATTATTTAAAAATTCAAGGGCTGGGCATGGTGGCTCATGCCTGTAATCTCAGCACTTTGGGAGGCTGAGTGGGGCGGATCACCTAAGGTCAGGAGTTCAAGAGCAGCCTGACAAACATAGAGAAACCCTGTTTCTACTGAAAATACAAAATTAGCTGGGCGTGGTGGTGCACACCTGTAATCACAGCTACTCGAGAGGCTGAGGCAGAAGAATCACTTGAACCCGGGAGGCAGAAATTGCAGTGAGCTGAGATTGCACCATTGCACTCCAGCCTGGGCAACAAGAGCGAAACTCTGTTTCAAAAAAAGAAAAATGAAAAGAAATTCAAGACACTATAGCAGAGCATTAAATTAAGCGTGGGGCCCATCTGGAAGAAGCACTCTGTGTGATGACATAGGTTGAATGCCCAAGAAGCCAGCTGTAACTGCAGGAAATGTAAACAAATGTAGTGGATCCTGGGCAAGGCTGCCTCTTGTGTTCTGCTTGGGGAGTGGAGTGGGCTTGGGAATGTCCTCTGGGTATGGCTTTTCCCTCTCCTGAGGACTTCTAAACACTTTTTAACTAGGATTTAGGGCTTCTAAACCTACACCCCAGTTAATGTCTATGATGATGAGAACAGTGAGAGGGGGAGATGATTGATTCCAAAACCCAGTGAAGATGTTGCTTAGAACAGTGGTTCTGGCTTTGATGAACAGTGGTGCTGGCTTAGAACACTGTTCTGGCTTTGATGAAGTTTTCACCCCTCTGATATAAAGAAAGAAAGAGGGTACGACAGTGAGGTGTTTTTGTTTTTGTCTGTAAAGTTAAATTTATCTAATATAATGGCTACTCCTTTACCCTATGATTGCCTTATGATTTTGGTGTTGAAATGTTCTCTTTATCATAAAGGGATACTTATGCTATTCGGTGGCTGTTTTTGAATCATCTTCACTAGCTAAATAAAAACCTGGGTGCTCTTAAGACATAATTCCCAATATTTTAGGGAATTCTTTTTTTGAGACAGAATCTAGCTCTGTCACCTAGGCTGGAGTGCAGGGGCTTGATCTTGGCTCACTGCAACCTCCAGTTCTCACTGCAGCCTCCTAGGTTCAAGCGATTCTCCTGTCTCAGCCTCCTGAGTAGTTGGGACTATAGGCGTGCACCACCATGCCCAGCTAATTTTTGTATTTTTAGTAAAGATGCAGTTTCACCATGTTGGCCAGGCTGGTCTCAAACTCCTGACTTCAAATGATTCTCTTGCCTTGGTCTCCCAAAGTGTTAGGATTACAAATATGAGCCACTGCACCCGGTCAGAATATTTTAGGAAAAATTTTACTGGTTCATGCAATATGAGTCTGAGAACCTATTTACTAGTAAGTGAAGAAGAGCAGAGTGGTATGGTGGAAAGAGCCCAGGGCTGGGGGACACACTTTAGTCTTACATGGCCACGGTGGCTTCTTTCCCTTTTTGGGGTCCTCATCTTTAGCTCTACTCTGAGGGAGTTGGACCAGATGGTTGCCTAGTCCTTTCCAGCTTCAATATTCTCAGCTAACTGATTGCTGGCTCTCATTGCTAAATAACAGGGAGGGTTTGGATTACAGACCCAATGTCTCCTATTTATTCAAGTTATGGAGAAACACAGAGAAGACAATTGAAGAGAATCTACAAACAAAATAATCATGAAACCAACCCAAAGCTCCTCAATAGATGTTGAAAAGAGCCCATCATCAAATGTACTGTGGTACATCACAATGGCTGGGATACCAATAAGAAGGTTCTATCTTAAGGACATTGGCTTAGTCACGTTGTATTTGCCAAACAGGCAGTGAACATCTGTTTATATAAAAAATTTTCCTCTTCTTTCCTTTATATTTCATCATTTAAAAATTTTCTTAGGATACATTTTGCTTGGTCTGGTAAGTCTACAGTGCCATTTTGAAGAGGAAGCCTTCAAATTACTTCCTTAATGCATTGAAAAATATGATAAAGTGATTTGCCAATTTGCATGAGTCTCAGTCCCAGCCTTGTACATACTAGCATCCAATAAATATTTGGTAAATAGATTTTTAATAAAAATATACTTGCACTGTGATTTTGTCCCATTATAAACATATCTAGCAACTTTTCTTTTTTTTCCGGAAAAAGCTAAGTTTGCTAGAGGGTCTCTTGTACAGCTACTGTACAGTCTACTTTGAGCTTCTGGAATTGTCAAAACAAACTTAACTGCTGTCAGGAACTCTGATCCAGTATCACTGTCAAAATGTTTTACAACGATTCAGCCAAATGTTTTTGGAACAGCTGTGCTACTAGTCTGCCTGAGTCATTTTCCTTCTTTCCTTTTGGCCCAATCCAGTGATTCATCATCCTGCTTTTAGAATATTTGCCTATTTTTAAAACCAGTCAAAGAAGGCAGCCACTGCTTAAAAGTAAACACACCACACATCAACTTGGGGCAGCTTTGTAAGCAGCTTCGCAAGCCCTGAAATTTCTGGCTGGTAGGGATGCCAGCTAAACCAGATGGCATCAAGCAGTGAAATACAGGCCTGGCTTTCAGACTTGGTAGGCTTCATACATCTGTCTTTGGTTTTCTTGTTTCCGCTGCTATTTCCTGCTTGGGTTAATCCAACTTGATCCATTCTTCAACAAAAATCTGACATATTATTTTGTTTGACTCTCTAAAACATCCATTGTATGTTGATTTCTATGTTAATCAATTAGACTTTTATTTCAACTCAAAGAGTCCAATCTGAAGCTACTTTATTTATCTGTAAAATTATCAGTATGGTCACATATGTGTGACTGGACATGGTGTGATTATAAATAAGGATGTAGATTTCCACAACGAGCCTCATTAAGTCTGTTGATACCAGGTGTTTGCTATTTACATTACTGTAGTAAAGTAAATGGATAACTTTTTTTTCTTCTTTTTAATTAAGCAGGAAGGAGTGTGACTTCATAGGGTGCAAGGCGGATTAAGTCTCAGGAAGCCTTGAGGTTCATTCCTGAGTGTCTTCTAGAATTCTAGAATGTCTTAGCCGCTCTTGTACTTTACAGAAGTGGTGTCTCCTTCCAACAAGTGCCTGCTTGTCTATGATTATTAGGGTTGGGATGCACTAGTATAATATGTTCCCATTTACTTTTGCCAAATTATTTCGTTCTTGGATCCAATGAGCTAAAATGATTGTGATATCTAGGTTATTAAACTTGTACTGCAGTGAACGTAAATGGACTTAGGACCAAAATCAGTTTCACAAAGCAAAGGTTTTATAATGAAGCCTACCTCTAAAGGGTCAGTGGTGACAAGGGCATTATTTCTGCCTTTTGTCCAATTCTTTGCAAATGTTGGGGTGGATTTAAGGCACAGTAATTGACAGAATTTGTTACTTCTAGTCTAAGTAGGAAGAGAGCAGTCAAAGGGCCTGAGTATTGAATCTCAGTTCCTCTGAGAGCTGTCCTCTAACCTGCAGTAAGAGGATTGGGAAATTTCTCAGTTTCTACTTTTTCTGTGAGCCAAAGTTAAGTGGTAGCAGTGAATCTGTGGACAGCCATTGTCTAGCATAGGTGCGGTACAAAACAGATTCAAATTTGATGATGCATTGTCATTATTTTAACCACTTTTAAATGGAAGTACTGTTACACTACACTTGATTAAAATATACCAGAGACTATTAAGTGATATGACCCCTGAGGGGTTTGGTTAAAGTGAATACCATGCTGGTTTAAATTATCTTTCTGGTGATTATCTTCAGTGCCTTCAATGCCTTAGATGCCAGAAACGCCTTGTGTGCTGCATTTTATTCCGGACTGTACATCAGTGCATTGGGAGAGGATACTTATTTCTACATGTCACTTCCTCTAGTTCAAAAAGAACATCAACCTGTTTTTATCAAGAAATTTGGTGATGACTATGAAAACATAGAAACTATATTTTTTTGCTTTAATATACTTTGTAATAGCTTTGATTTTTAAATTATGTTTTACCTTATATTTTACATACATACTGTATATATATGTACTATATATATGTATGTATACTGTATATATGTATGTGCACTGCATATGTATATATGTCAATGTATATGTACTATGTACTGTATAGGTATGAGTGCTATAGTATAAGTATACTATATATGTAGTATATGCACTGTATTTGTACTGTATATATATGTGCACTCTATATATGTACTGTATGTATATATGTACTGCATATGTGTATGTACTATACTGTATATATGTGCACGTGTACTGTATATGTATTTTATATATGAACTGTAACTGTATATGTACTGTATATATATCTGTACTGTATCTGTACTATATATGTATATGTGTATTGTATATGTGTATGTTGTATTGTGTACTGTATATGTATGTATATGTGTACTGTATATGTATCTCTACTATATCTATTATATATGCATGTTTATGGGTACTGTATATATATGTGTATGTATACTGTATATGTATCTGTACTGTATCTCTATTATATATGTATATATGTTGTATATTTATATGTACTATATGTATGTGTACTGTATATGTACTGTATGTATATATGTACTACATATGTGTATGTACTATACTGTATATATGTGCATGTGTACTGTATATGTATTATATATGAACTGTAAGTGTACTGTATATCTGTACTGTATCTGTACTATATATGCATATGTGTATTGTATATGTGTATGTTGTATTGTGTACTGTATATGTATGTATATGTGTACTGTATATGTGTCTCTACTATATCTATTATATATGCATGTTTATGGGTACTGCGTATATATTTATATACTGTATATGTATCTGTACTGTATCTCTATTATATATGTATGTATGTTGTATATTTATATGTACTATATATGTATGTGTACTGTATATGTACTGTATGTATATGGGTACTGTATATGTGCTGGGGTAGAGATTAGAAATGAGTGGCCAGTGGATCCTTAGAGTTGGAGAATACCTGGAGATAATGAAGGTTCTGCTTTCTAGCACCAAGGCTGGGTCAGCACTATGTTCTTGAAGAGATTTGGGGGTGACTTGGATATTTTGACCCATATTTTGGCCAGGTTTCCTCAAATGCTTCTTAGAACTGAATCTTTCGATCCAGCAACAGCTGCCTATTGCCAACCAGTCAATGTAAGCACATGTTAGGAGGTCTTTCTGGACTCTGGGCTCTGGTGCTCCCTGACAAAGCTGTGAATTCTGCTGCAGGGTAGGAGTGCTGCCTGGTGTATTGGAAAGAAACGCCCCATTTGGGTTGCTGCCTGTTTCTCTCTGTAACCCAGAATGAGTTTCTGGTTAACTGCCTGTTAGTGTGGTTTGTGGCAGGAGCAGACAGCCTTACCATCACAGCTTGCAGCACTTGGAGTCATTCAGAGCAGAATGAATGCCTCTACTTTTCACGAACATGTTCTTCTGTCCCATTGAGGTCCTTCTGGTCACCTCATTAGCACCTTGTTAAAGCATCTTCTTGCATATCATATTTTTTGGTTTTGGCCAATGTAGGAGTACTGAAAGACAAGCAGTCCTTCTTAATTGGAAAGCTACCAGCCTGGACATTTGAGGATTCTATTTGGTGGTAAAATTTTGTTCAGGCCAACTAAGCTCTCCATGCATCTGTGTACAGAAAACGAGCAAAATTGTCCTTTACATTCTGTCTGTCCCCAACTGAAGTGATGAAAATGACTGACACAGTTGATACTGATAGTCTAACTATGGGGGAGTCCAAGGACGGTTTGAGCAGGGCACCTCTCATACAAGGAAGAGCTCTATAGTGAAGAATCATTTTATTTTCATGTTTTAGATGACACATCCCCTGAAGATGCCATTCCTTTGGTCTTTCCAGAATTAGACCAGCAGCTACAGGTAAGGATTTTTCTAAAGTCTCTCTTCTTTCCTCCTCGGTTTCATAAAGTGTAGCAAGCTGGGTGGAGAGTGGCTTGACTGGGGGGACTGACTTGGACACAGAATGTGGGGCTTTGAAGTCATCAAGGATTCCATTTCTAGAGCTCCAAAGTCAGGCTGAAGCCTTCATGGAATATTTGGCTATGGCACGAGGACATCAAGTGCTTATAGTGTAAACTGGCTCCTATTTTTAAGGAGTTCTGGAGCCTGGGCAAAGGACGGATCCCTGCTCTACTTTGGTATGTCTGTCACCAGACCATTGCAATTTTGGCTGTGTTTGGAGTTAGTGATTTAGTGATAAACTCTGCAAAGAAAACTTAACCATGTTTGCCAAGACTTTGGAATAACCTTCCTTTCTGTATTCCCTGCCCTTTCCCCAGTTCTCTGACAACTTTTAATGGAATATAATTAAATTAAATCTTCTGAAAACTGTCTTGTTGGACCCATGAAAAAATATTTTATAAACATAGTTTCTGAATGATCTGTCTAAAGATATTTTAATGCACCAGAATTATTTGAAAGGAGCTCACTTATGACATTTTAATTTTCTTTAGATTATCCACGGTGATTCCAGGCAAAAATGGCTTTCAGAAGAGGTTCTGTGTAACACACCTGGATACTGACCTTGGGCCAGCCATTCACTTGAATACTTAACTTTATAGTCACATTTAGACAAGTCTAATTAGGGGTCTTGAATCCTTTACACAGACATTTTGCTTGGCCACCACTTTTTTTCTCTGATATATTGATTTTGAAAGTCTTTAGGAGGGGTTTGTAACCTCCAGTTCCCAACAGGCCTTGGTCATATACACAGCAGCTTTTCCCATTTGTGGGTGTGCCTTGTGTCCTAAGGTCATTTGAGTTTGGGATTCTTATTCCTGGACAGCCCTCAACAGAGGTGGAAGAAGAACCAAGAATGAGCCCTTCTACAAGCCAAGATAGTGTTCCCTTTTGTTTACTTCTGTTCTTACCTCAGTGCACAGTGCACTGTGTTAAAAACCTGGGAGCAACCACGTCAGCTTTGAAGAGCTGATGTTCTACTGCCAGGATTGTCTCTAAAAACCAACTGAGAGCGACTTAGGTGTGACCTGGCTGCTTGGAGGAGTCCTCATTCTCACCTTTGTAGCAGTCCAGAGCATTGTCTTAGCTTTCCAACAGAAAGCTGCTCAACAGAGCACTATCAATTATGTAGGTATTACTGAAAGTTGTATAGGGGGTTGGAGGGTTACCCTAATCACCATACAGCTGTCAAAAGAGCTCTGTCATCCCCTAAACATTCCTCTCTAGCTATCAGCCATCGTATCTCCTTTTTCTATCCTCCATGCAGGGTCCTCAACCCAACTCTCCTGGTTTCTGATATCTAACCAGTCTCTCCCTCCCCTACCCTCACCAATATCTCTTCTTTTCAGCATGAAAGCATGAAGTACAATTCAGCTCTCCCTCTGCCTGCCTTTCTCTGTCTCTCTCTTCCTTCCTTCCTTCCTGTCCTTCTTTTCCTTCCTTTCCTTTCTCTCTCTTTCCTTCCCTTCTTCCTTCCTTCCCTCCTTCCTTTCTTCCCTCCCTCCTTCCCTCCTTTCCTTCCTTCCCTCCTTCCTTCCTTCCTTTTCTTTCTTTTCTTTCGACAGAGTCTCCCTCTGTCACCCAGTCTGGAATACTATGGTGTGATCTTGGCTCACTGCAAACTCCACCTCCCAGGTTCAAGTGATTCTCTTGTCTCAGCCTCCCAAGTAGCTGGAATTACAGGTGTGTGCCGCCACACCTGGCTAATTTTTGTACTTTTAGTAGAGACAGGGTTTTGCCATGTTGGCCAGACTGGTTTCAAACTCCTGAACTCAAGTGATCCACCTGCCTTGGCCTCCCAAAATGCTAGGATTGCAGGTCTGAGCCACTGTGCCCAGCCTGCATTTCCTTCTGGTCTGCTCACACTGCAAATGATGGTTCTTGCTTAGGTTCTGTTCTCACAGAAAGGCTATGTGCTGCTGGTGGTGTAATTGGGATTACCATTGAAGGTAATGCCATTGGCCAAGTGCTGTGGCTCACAGCACTTTGTGCTATAATACCAGCACTTTGGGAGGCTGAGGCGGACAGGTAAGACCAGCCTTGTCAATATAGTGAAACCCTGTGTCTACTAAAAATGCAAAAATTAGCCAGGTGTCTTGGCACATGGCTGCAGCCCCAGCTACTCAGGAGGCTGAGGCAGGAGAATCACTTGAATCCAGAAGGCAGAGGTTGCAGTGAGCAGAGATCACACCACTGCACTCCAGCCTGGGCAACAGAGCAAAACTGCCTCAATAAATAAATAAATAAATGAAAGTAATGGCTAAAACTCACTTCTTTTACACCAACCCAATAGCTATTTTTTACCCTAGTCACATTTTTTTCCTCTTTATTCTATGGTCATATTAAAGCTATTATGGAAATCAGGTGAAAATAAGGAGTAAACATGTTTTGAAAATAAAACAGTAAAAGCATATTCAGATTCTTGTTCACTCCTCAAATTATGGATCATTAATTCTACTTTTTCATATTGGAACAAAATTTTTTCCTTTGGGAACTTTAATGGTCTTCTCTGGCTGGTGGATCATTCTCCACAAGACTCACAGTAGCTCTGGCAATTATCCAGATAATCTTTCTGTTAAAGCATTGCCAGGTCCATTTGAATTTTATAGCTTTAATTCCACTTGACATATATTAGAAATTAAGTCTATTTAATTATTTTACTCCAATGAAACTATTTCATCTTCACTGATCTTTAATGAATTAGGTGGTTGAGAGGGTGCTTTCTGGCTTGGGGTTTTGAATTTTTTTTCCCTCTTAAAGTATGGTATTGCTTTATCTCTTTGTGAATGGAGAGAATGTTACCAGCAATACAACTGAACACATTTCAGTAAGTGCTTGTTTGTTGAGTGAAGCATAGGAGTGAGTGTTGCAAACATTTACCAGTTGTCAAAGCATTTGGGTAGGGTTGCCTCTGTCTAGAGCTGTTGCCTGTTATCTTTATTCTGTACTCCAGTGCATGAGTGACTAAAGAGTACGACAGTGATGGTTGGGAGGAGAAATCTAACAGAAAATGACATCTAAAAGCAGATTTTTATTTCTATGCTTAGCATAAGTATATACATTTAAGCCTTCTGTAGCAGGAAGTCTCTGTATTGAAAGCAATGAAAATGCTTTATGTATAAAAGGAACAATCTATTACACGGAGCAGGCCATCTTTATAGTCAGTCCCGTGTGCTTTCATCACATAGTAATGGCTCTTGGAATTTTATCAACTATCATAATCCACTGTGGAAGAGTAAAAGTTTAGTTCAAAAGCATGTGAAGTGCCTTGTGGTTGCAACTATTTGCTTGAACTGAGTCTTGATTACCTTTATCAGAATCTTAAACATTTTATTGGTGAAAAATAAATGATGCCAGGTATTGCCAGCCCCATTCTCTGCAAAACCTCGGATTTAAATCTCACCGAAACACATTGAGTACCTATTAGGCAAGAGCTGTTTCCCTACATATGATCTCATTTGATCCTTGCAATAATTAATAAGCTATTATGTCTCCATTTTACAGATGAGAAACTTGAGGCCAAATTTTGGTCAAAATACATTTAGTATCCCTCTCTTTCCCTTATGCTTTTTAAAGAATATACGGGCTGCTTAAATTACTTTAATAAGTGGAAATTTTTTATTTGTTTCTGGTTTGCACGGTTGCCATAATGTAGTTATAGAATAACCTTGTAAAATCTGTTCTGACCTTCTGACATCCATTACACATGCTTTGGTAGTTTATAAAATGCTGCTATAAAATAGCTATTTGGTAGATACTCTATCACCAACTTGACCCCCAGGATTTTTCTGTTGTTTTGCCAAGAATGTGGACATGTTTGAGCATGTAATTCATGGTGCTTCTATTTTCACAGAAGCCAAAAAAAGCCTTGTGCAAGAATAGCAGTGGCAAACATTTCTGTTGATGTCTCTATTAATGCAAAATATTAAGCAAGAGACCTCAGGGGAAGGTAGGTATTAAAATGAACATCTCTTTATAATGTCCATTTGTGGGGCTTGAGCCTCCATCCAGGGGTAGGTGGAAGGTCAATTCTATTTGTGCATATTCCTTTCTTGGGACTAGGTTTCTAAATTTCCCATGTCCATCAGGGACACTATTTGAGCAGAGCTAGTACAGATGATATAGTTAGAAGAAAGGAGGTCCAATTCTATGTCCATTTCTAAGAATGAATGAAAAATCACTACTCTCTTTCTTTTTGATTTTTTTAGACAAAGTCTTGTGCTCTGTCACTCAGGCAGGAGTGCAGTGGCATGACCATGGCTTACTGCAGCCTTGAACTCCCTGCGTTAAGGTGATACTCTCACCCCAGCCGCTTGAGTAGCTGGGACCACAGGTGCATGCCACCACACCGGGCTAATTTTTGTATATTTTACAGCGATGGGGTTTTGCCATGTTGCCCAGATTGATCTCAAACTCCTGGCCTCAAAGGATCTGCCCTCCTCAGGCTACCAAAGTGCTGAGATTACAGGTGTGAGCCACCGTGCCCAGCCATTACTTTTCTTCAGCTCTCAGCTTCTTTCTGGTTGATCTGTCTCTCTCCGTTCTAAAAGATAGTGGAATCCTTTCATAGTCCCAGGGTTTGGGTTAAGACCAAGCCTGTCTTACTGCTTAAGCATGTTTTGACTTACACATGATCCAAAACTATGCTATAATGTGATCTTAACTGCACTGGGATGAGAAATATGTTTCATTGTCAGGTAGAGGGCATGGTAACTAGGATTGTAATAAACATCCTAATGAGAATGACAGTGACCAAAGCATGGACATTAGCATTGGGTTGGCTGGATTTGGATCTCAGCTAAATTTGTGATTTCTAGCATGTTATTTACTCTCTCAAAAGCTCACTTTTCTCAACTGCAAAGTGGAGACAATATCAATCTCACATTGTTGTTGTGGGAATTAAATATGGTAATGAGTAGATCTAGCACAGTCCTTGACGAAATAATTGCTCAATTAATGTAAATTTCCTTCTCTGGTGAAATTATTTATTGAATGAAATACTTAAAAGTAGGTAATTTATTTTTATTCATGTAAAATGAAATAAAAGCATCTCCTTGGATTTTTAAGTTAGGGATAGAAGTTCTGATGCCCTCTTCTTTTCATTAAGCCAAGATGCTTCGAAAACAATATGACTTTTTTTTTTTTAAACAAAATTGAGCAATAGCTTCAATCCCTCCTAAAGTCCTCCCATCTCATCTTAGATGACAGTGACAGGTGTCTCTGTGGTACACACTGAACTAAAGAGTTTGATAAGTCCAGAAACTGATGTCACCTCCACAAATAAACAATTTCGTAGCTACAGTTTGTACCATAATATCTCGTTATCCAAGCAGCCTCTCCAGAAACTTCTTTTAGGTTTTGCATCAATATATCGCTTGACATCTGAGAAATGAAAATGTTAGAAAATGAAGAAGTCTAGCATTCCAGGATTCTGCTACCTTGTCTTTAACATCCATCTGGAAATGTGGTTAAGATATATTCTCCTAGAGAGCACCAGACATAGCTGACATTTTCTCTTATACACACATTGCAAAGTATCTTATACTGTAGTTTTTCCTTGACTGCTATGTCCACACAGAAAGCATATATAGATACTTTGGAGCCTTTCAGTAATGCCTTGAATTTTTTGTTTGTTTGTTTGTTTTTGAGAAGCTCAGTCATCATTTGGGTATGGCTCCTTCAAAAAGTTTGCTATTTTTGTATTCTTTCTCCTTTTGATATTGCTTATGTCAACAGAGATGACTTAAATATCCTTTACTCCAATGTAATATGATGTATAAGTTCTGTAGTATAATTGCTAGTGCTTAACTTGTACTATAATGTAGATACTATATAAATGTCAGTTCTTAAAATATTTAAAATTCTAAGATAATAGAGTTTTTAAATATCGAAATCAGCATGGACTGTGTTTTCCTCTCAGTTTTAACAAACGATACTTGCTAATTTTAAGACATTGAAATGTAATGTAAATTTAAGTCAGACACCCCCATCTTTCTCCAAAGTAGGTAACCCTGAGAATCAAGGAATAAATACAAAGACTGCTCGGGGAGTGTAGAATGTTTAGCTTCCTAAATATATCTCCTGTGTGGGAAGCTTGGATAGGAAAATTAAATTCTTACATTTTTGAAGAGGATGGGGCCAGTAGTACACGCAGAAGCCAAGTAGAAAACGGAAACGCCTAAGCTGGCTTTGCTCCTAGCCGAGGGTTGCTTGGCTGGGTCCTTCCCCATGGGGCCTTTTCCAGGGAGTGGAATCCACTTGGGGAGGAGCTTGCTATGACCCGACAGCTCAGGCAGAGAGCAGAATAGCACCGTGTGGCTGAAGCCGGCATTCTTGGAACGGGACCCTGCGGTTTCTCTCTTATTTCATCTTGTTAAATCGGTCCTGATAATTGGGGCGGATACCAGAGATAGTAGCAGCTCCTTCACTCTGCACTGCCATGAAATATAAAGCCCTCACAAGCTCCATCCTCAGGTGGCAGCGGGAGGAGGCGGAGACGGAGGAAAAGGAGGTGAGGGGGAAGTGTCTATCTCCTGGGCTGTGACCTCATCCAAGCCCCATCTGTGCCTTGGAGACATGTGTTTCAAAGTTGGCTTGAGGCACTGTTGGGAGAATGTCTTAATTTCACCTCCTTAGAACTGGCTGTGTTGAATAGTAGACCAGATACGATGGCATTGGGTGCATCTGAAAAGTGGCTGCTGTGACCACGCAGAATCTGTGCTCTAGTACATTAGCAGTATCTTTATCTTCAGTTTTTCAACTCAACTATCGTTGGATTCCTTTTCTTTGGAATGCAATATTTCATTCTTTAAGCAGGAAGGTGGGATAAGTGTATCCAAAGTGTGGGAGGATGTAGCATCATTATGGAGAAAATAAAGGATTTTTTTTCCTCCTGATGTGAAAAAAATTGACTCTCAACATTAAGAGTTTATTTATCGTACATCCATTCCCAGCATGGGCTTATAACTATGAAAATCTCTCTGACAAGAATAGTTAAAATCAAGCAATGAGAATTGAAATAGTGTTACTTTTATTCCAAGAAGCTAACAGATTTTTAAAAATCTAGTTACCCACAGGTATTCTTTTAAGTTATTTTTCAGTTTTTAATTTGAGCACATGTTACATAAACCCATATACAGCCAGTTAATTCATGAGTGCCAGTGTGGTATGTGTCATGTTACTTAAGTGTACTGGTACTCCATTTTTAAACTGGAAGCCTGATTCTTGAATTCTAGGAATTGATTTCTTCAGGCACAAGCTTATGTTTGATTAAACTGTTGGCCATATATTGTCTCTTATTTTGAGGGATTACCCTTCAAAAGGTAAGGTAAGAGAGGATCAACTTCAGTCAGGACCTGATGATACAACACATGTACACACATTATATCACAAAGCAATGAGAGTTATTCTGTCCCACAAAGAACAACACATCACATTATTCTACAGTGCTGCTTTTTATATTAGGTATAAAACGTGAATATCTTAGTACTTGTACTCACCAGAATTCCTGCTGGGATGAGAACCACATATATTTAAACAAATTCTTTGATCAGTTTCGTGGGCTGGTGGAAATGGCCAATGATGTCAACTGCCTTCTAAGAACAGTGGATTCTGCGGACCCAAAGGCACTTTGATTTGCCCAACAATGTTTGGGGTTACCAGTGAAGGGCTCGAGATTATAAAGGAGTGAGAAACTTGAAGTTCTCTGGCAGAAATTATTTGGGAAAGAGAGAAAGATTGGTTTCAAAAGGAGAGAGCCTCTCCTAGGGAACCCTGGTAGCACTGCTTAGAAAATGGGCTAGAGACAGGAAAGGTAAAAAAAATGCATCTAATAAAATTTACCATCTTAACCGTTTCTAAGTGTATGGTTTGGTAGTGTTAAGTATATTTACATTGTTGTGCAACCAATCTCCAGAACTTTTTCATCTTACAAAATAGAAACTCAACCCATGAAACAACAACTCCTTATTTCCCTCTTCCTCTGGCAACTAATGAGAGAATTTTACAGTGTTTCGGTGGGTTATGCAATATAACCTTCCTCTTTGCTTAAAAAAGAGAAATATGTATTGCTCTTTAATGGTTCCATACAAACTGGGAGAATTTGATGTGGTACTGAGTTATATGTCAAGTCAAAGGCTCAGTTTTCAGGATCTAAAGAGTGAAATGGCACCTGGAATCTTTGTACTCCTTGAAAACTGGATATGAAGTATTTAGGGCTTATTCTTTTCTGATTGTTCCTTCCTTATGATGGGAAGTATTGAAAATATTATTATATATAGATAGCGTGATCATGCTGCTGAAAGAATATGTGGATGTCTTGAAATATGTACTACCTATCATCATGTACTCTTAATGGCACAATCACACTGCCTGTAGAAAATAACATCTTTGAATTTCCCACAATTAAGAGATGCCAATAATAAAAAAAGAACAAATGACAGCATTTCCCACTTAGTAAAAAGCATTACAGGTGGCAAGCTGGGGGTGAGCCAGGGAAGGCCTCTCTCTTCTCAAGAATGTTATTAGTGTACTTTTGCTTTTAAATTCTAGCAGCAAAAAACATATCTCCCTTTACAGTTTTGCTTTTAAATTCTAGCAGCAAAAGACATATCTCCCTTTACATGGCTACTCTCTGTGTTCTCTTAAAGCTGTGAATCCTTTCTTCAGAGTTCTGGAACTTTTTGGCTGTCATGTAGTTAACTATGCTGAATTCATGGTTCAGGTACCTACACGTACTGAGTTCTTGTTTCAACTGAGTATGGTCCGTCTGGTGTTTGTAAGAACAGGATATGATGTGTAGAGTCTTAGGGCCTTCCAGGAGACAAATCCTTTAACAGGGCACAGATGATTTAACAGCTTGGCTATGGTGCCCAGAATAAATTGCTTTCATTCTCCTTGCTGTTATACACTGGTAGGTTGCCAGTGTAACAGGTGAAAATTGATGAGTGGGTAGCAATTTCTGGGGCACAGACTGGAGGAGCCAGGAACTCTGAATTCCTTTGGCAACAGCTTTATCTCATGGGGTGAATTATATTGTAGTACTACTGTGCTTCAATTTAATCCTGTATAGAAAGGGATAATGGTTCCAACAGGCTGAGTTTATGCTGTGAATGTGTTCACAGGGCAGTAGAGAAAGATGCTACCTAATATGATTATTATTAGATTTTCCATGAACTGGGACATAACAGATGTTCCACATGAAGGCAAATTTGATCAAAATCTATTTAGAATTTTATTTCCTTTAAGCATCTCTACTCAGAGGCCTCATGATAAATAGGAAGGGTCATCTTATCTATCAATCAGACAGTAAACTTTATTGAATTTCTATTGCATCCTGGGAGGCATCACTAAATATGACACCCACAGAAATCTATGTCCTTGAAGAATATAATGAGAGGAACAAATAGTAAAACATTCATTAGTTCTCAATTTCCTTATATAAAATTAGTGACACTATGACCTTGACAGACACATAGTTTATATATATATATATCTATATATATATAGATATAGATATATCATTGTTAAGAAAGGATAAGATTGAAGAGCCTATTAATAAACTAATATTTTTCAGATTTTATATACTTTTTTCTATAAATAAAAAGAGTGATTTAAAAAAACTCAACTAGTATTGCTAAAAGTAGTGTATATATATATTTTTTTGAGATGGACTCTCGCTCTGTCACCTAGGCTGGAGTGCAGTGGCATGATCTTGGCTTACTGCAACCTCCACCTTCTGGGTTCAAGTGCTTCTCCTGCCTCAGCCTCCCAAGTAGCTGGGACTACAGGTGCGTGCCGCCATGCCCAGCTAATTTTTGTATCTTTAGTAGAGACAGGGTTTCATCATGTTGGCCAGGCTGATCTCCAACACCTGGCCTCAAGTGATCCACCTGGCCTAAAAGTAGTACTTTTAATCACACATTACTAAACAAGAAATTAGAGTAATAAACTTGGGGAAAACTAGTTCTTTAAAAATAATTCCTAGAAGTAGGGTTTTCAGAACAGTTTGCCCTGCTGACCTTTGTTTCTTTCATGGATGGGAGAAAAAGAGAGACATGAATCTTACAAGGATTTTTTTTTTTTTTAGGGGAGGGAGATCTGGACTTTCTTACAGGTTTGTTAATCCTTGCAAGCATTCTCTCTGGCTCAGCATCTTTCTTTAGGTCAGATGCATTTCTCAGAAGAGAGCCTTTCTCTACTCTGCAAGATGAGATTTTGCCTCCTGGCTACAGAAACAGAAAGCAAAGGGTAATTGAAACAGACAACTGAACCATTTTCCTACCACTGCTCTTCTCCAAAGCAGAGTCTAAGATTTCTGGGGAGTGTTGCAGAATCCTTGGGAGACTTATTTTTACTCCATCACATGGCAGGTAACTGACATGTAATGGATTTCAGGGCTATGACTCAGACCTGAGATGCCCATGAATGACACTGGGAGATGAATGTGGAGAATATCTGTCCACCTATTTCAGTCAAATAGAATCAGCTGAACTCTGTTGAACGTTGACTGACAATGTTGTTCTCACGTGAACCAAAGAGAGAGAGAGAAAGCCTTCCTTTAAAGAACATCAGCAGAGCAAAATGATTGGTAATTTAACCTGACGCAAAGAAATGAACTAATTTCTTTTTGTTGTTTGTGAAGCCCCTGCCACCTTGTCATGACTCCGTAGAATCCATGGAAGTGTTCAAACAGCACTGCCAAATAGCAGAAGAATACCATGAGGTCAAAAAGGAAATCGCCCTGCTTGAGCAAAGGAAGTAAGTACCTACCCTCCAGCGCTCTACATTTGAGCACTGCCTACTGGGCAAGGACCAGGGGCAGTGGGCAGGGGACAGGCTGAGTGTGAGGGTGAGAGGGAGGCAAGGGGGTTATAGCAATGACTCAGTGGTGCTATTGGAGATTAAGTGCTTTACTTTATGGAGTAGCAAAAGGAATATTCCCAGTTAAAACTTAATTTTTTAAATTAGAAATTTTAGTTCAGGAAATTAAAAATGCTGAAATACCACCCAAAACCACACTATGTTTTCTGTAAATATGCCCAGAAGCCACAGAGCACTGTGGTTCGGTGTGAATTTTAATTACTGCTTAAATGACGGCGTTCCCACATCACATGAAGAAGCCACTGGGATAGCTCTTTGCAATAGCATAAATGGATTAGTTGACCGACTACATTTTATAGTCTGGGTAAGTTTTTATCTTGATAGCTTCTATTGCCATTACAGTTCTGCTGTAGGGAATTATACAGTTCTATTAATTAAAGCACTCTTAATTTTACTCACTCATAACTTTGTTTCAGAATCCTTCTTTTTAATTGCACTTGATTCTGCCAATGCCTACCCCAGTGAATCCCCATTCTTTTAAACTTGCAAAGCATCAGAGCAGACACCTTTCCTTCACAGTATGGCCAATTTGGATTTCCTGTTTATTAAAGAGATATTTTGATTAATATGATCTTTTGATTACATCTCCTTTTGATTACATCTCCTACGAGGTGGTAAGTGCCAGAAAATCACAGATAGTCAGGTGTTGTCACCATCAGATTCCTGGAGCCTGGTATGGTAGGTGGCACCTAGAGTCTGAGTAAATTGTTGAATGTGTGAAACAGAACACAAACATATTGTGATTCTTTATGTCTTATATATCACGTGTCACTACAATAAAAGGAAGGAGAGAAGAAATAAACATGCTACCATGCTCAGCTAATTAAAAAATATTTTGTGGGGGCCTGCTGCGGTGGCTCACACCTGTATTCCCAGCACTTTGGGAGGCTAAGGCAGATCGAGACCAGGTCAGGAAGGCGAGACCAGCCTGGCCAATACAGTGAAATACTATCTCTATTAAAAATACAAAAATTAGCTGGGTGTGGTGGCGAGTACCTGTAATCCCATCTACTTGGGAGGCTGAGGCAAAAAAAAAAATTTTTTTTGTAGAGATAGGATCTTGTTATCTTGCCCAGGCTTATATCAAACTTCTGGCCTCAAGTTATCCTCCCACCTTGGCCTCTCAAAGTGCTGATTTTACAGAGTCAGTATCAGCAATAAAGGACTACTAAGATGAATTGTTAAATTGGGAAATATGGTTATATCTTATATTTATAAATACCTGAGCTTGGCTTTCCAAGGGTTATCAGTGATTATTATTTTCATTTATATATATATATATAAAGTTTCAGAAAGGAATTGAAGATTGTTAATAATGTGACAAGTATTGAAGTCAAAGGAAGATTTATATGATCAATAGCCTGTAAATAAATGTATCTTCTGGTGTGTGCGTGTGAAGTGTGGTGGTATTAAAAAATATATATATATATACACACACACACACACACACATACACACAATTTAATTTTTACATGAAAGCAAATAAAATACATTTTGTTTTGAGAAATTTGTGAAATCCTTAGAATTTTTTTGAGACTCCCAGAATGGTGGTTGACAGTGTAACATGATGGTGGACAGTATGGATTTTGGGGCCAGACTTCTGTAAGACCTCAGTTAGTGCTTTGTAAACTCTTTCTTCCTTCCTTGCTTTGCCGTGCTTCAAACATAAAATCGTATCCAGACTTTTGGCTACAGGGGATTAAAAGATGTTTATTAGGAAGTCACAAATATGACTTTTCCCTCCTACGTCTGACTCTTCTTTTCGTTCTAAGAGTTTTGATAACGTTGCTTGGAATACTCAGATTGCATGGTTACACACAGTTGAGTCCTACAGAAAAATTTCATGAAGGAATTGAAGGTTATTAATGATGTGACCAGTACTGAAGTCAAGGGAGATTTATATGATATATACGATAGCCTGTAAATGTATCTTCTGGTGTGTATGTGTGTGTGAAGTGTGGTGATATGATAGAAAAATCCCCAGTAATTATGTCTCTATTTGTAAACTCTTCAGACTGAAGATACTGGAGGACTTTGTTATTTAAGTTAACTTTATGTGTAGCCTTTTTTTCTTTTTTTGGAAATGCAATACTCATCCCCTAAATTACATGTTTTGTAATTTTTTTTAATGTTGCATTTGAAGAAATATGGTAGAGGCCAGGCATGGTGGCTCACGCCTGTAATCCCAGCACTTTGGGAGGCTGAAGTGGGCAGATCACCTGAGGTCAGGAGTTCGAGACCAGCCTGGCCAACATGATGAAACCCCATTTCTACTAAAAATACAAAAATTAGCCAGGCATGGTGGTGGGTGCCTATAATACCAGCTACTTAGGAGGCTGAGGAAGGAGAATCACTTGAGCCTGGGAGGCTGAAGTTGTAGTGAGCTGAGATCATGCTGTTGCACTCCAGCCTGGGCAACAAGAGCAAAACTCCATTTCAAAAAAAAAAAAAAAAAAAAAAAAAATATATATATATATATATATATATGGTAGGATAATGATGCGAGAGTAACTCCTATCTGATGTTTGAAACATATCCTTGCTGTTTGCATTGAGAGCAATGATTATTCTGGGTACCACCACAACAATATTAAACTTTAAAAAGGGGCCAGGTGCAGAAGCTCATGCCTGTAATCCCAGCATTTTGGGAGGCCAAGGCAGGCAGGTCACCTGAGGTCAGGAGTTTGAGACTAGCCTGGCCAATATGACTAAACTCTGTCTCTACTAAAAATACAAAAAAAAAAAAATTAGTTGGGAGTGGTAGGTAGCACACGCCTGCAATCGCAGCTACGCAGAAGGCTGAGTCACGAGAATCACTTGAACCCAGTAGGTGGAGGTTGCATTGAGCCAAGATCATGCCACTGCACTCCAGCCTGGGTGATACAGTGGGACCCTGTCTCAAAAAAATACAAATAAAAAATAAAAAAATAAAAGTCAACTTCTAGAAATAACATGGCTAGCAGGCTAGTGGAGGTATTTTATACAACCATCCAGATCACACACAAGTAGGCCAGACCTTCTCCTTAATTACTCATATGCCTGTGTGTGTTTCTGCAGAACTCATCTTGTTTCCTTTCCCAAAATACTTGATTTCTCCCTAAATAAATGGCTAGATGTAGGGTCAAGGCCAAATTCTTTCATTATAATTTTTTTTTCTTTTTAATGAAGTCTCAAGTTCCTTTTTCTTCATTCTCACTTCTACCATTTGGGCTTGTGACTTATTACTTGAGATCTGGGTTGATGCAATATTGTAACTAGTTTCCCTGCCTATGGGTTTCTTGTTGCTAGAAAATGACAGCCAGTCCTTGGCATAGATTTTAATACCGGCCGGGGATGCCTTGGTACCTCTGTAGAACTTCCAATCTCATCCCTCAACTTCAGCTACATTGGCCTCCTCACAGGAGGTGGGCCCTCTAGTCATTCCCTGTTTACACCAAGCTCTTGGTCTAACAGGCGCCTTTTTTCCTTTTTTTTTTGAGACAAGGTCTTGATCTGTTACCCAAGCTGGAGTCCAGTGGTGTAATCATAGCTAGCTCACTGCCGCCTCAACCTCCTGAGCTCAAGCAACTCTCCCACCTCAGCCTCCTGAAAAGCAGGGACCACAGGCATGTGCCAGCATGCCCAGTTAATTAAGAAAAATTTATTTAGAGATGGGGTCTTGTTATGTTGCCCAGCCTGGTCTCAAACTCCTGACCTACAGCAGTCCTTCCGCCTCAGCTGCCCAAAGTGCTGATATTACAGAGTCAATATCAGCAATAAGGGACTGCTAGGATGAATTGTTAAAATGGGAAATATGGTAATGTCTTATATTTATAAATACACGAGCTTGGTTTTCCAAAGGTTATTAATGATCATTATTTTTATTAAGACTTTACTGAAGCAGAAATTCATTTTGCAACAGATCTTTTCCTGAACAGTTTTTATTTTCACGCTAGATATATTGGGCCAAATGAACCTGACCCAAGTAGTTAGCTCTCCATTTTTTGATGATTCTGCTGAGAACTTCTTTCCCATAATTTCAAAAAGTGTGGCTGATTATGTTGCCTCTGATGTTTGGCTGGCATGAGCTAGATGCAAGCAAAGAGAGGCACTAACTCAGCTATTTTAAAAGAGCACTTTTCTTTATTGGAGTCATTCAGGCATAGCTTAAGGTTTGAACTTCAAACTGAACTTCACTCTCATCTCCAGAGGAGGTCTCCCTGGATCAAGTTTGGGAGAATTTGAAGAGGAGTGATAAGAGTTGCAGAAACTATAATTTTAAATCATATCTGTTGGCTGGAGAAAGAGAGTCAGACATTTTCTAGGATTATAAACTCAGCACTGGCTGAATCCAATTTAAAAAAATCGCTTCTGGCTTATGACCAATGATATACAGAAGCTTGTTATATTTTTACTGAACTTTTTTTCCTTCTCAGTGTAAAAAAGGTGGGGAAGACGTTCTTGAAAGTTTTAAAAAATTACCAAGAATTCTGATATCTTTAAATAACTCCTGCTATCATTTTTATCTAATTCTTTCTAGGTCTTTTGCATGTGAATAGACATTTTAATATAATTGTGAATATAGTAACATGGCATGTATAATATGATTTTTTTCCATAAATATTATAAGCACTTTTTTCAACATATATAGCTTTTTGTGTATGTGATATGAAACTCGTTGAAGTGAGATATAGACACTTTGTGGCTTTTGAAATCTATCACCAAATTTAGAAAAAATAAAAAATGAAATCTATTATCAAATTGCTTGACAGAAATTTTAAAAAGTGTATTATTAAACTACAATCAACGGTAAAGTTTGCTTTGTTCCAGACAGAGCATTTTGTCTTGTCCAGTAGAGAAGCCACTTATTTATTTTTGTGGTATGAAAGATTGTGTTGGGTACTTTGATGTTTAGAAGATTAACTTAAATGTCAGAAAGAGACAGTCTCAGAAAAGTCAGATTGAATGTTTTATTTATTTATTCTTTTTTTATTTCAATAGGTTTTGGGGGCACAGGTGTTGTTTGGTTACATGAATAAATACTTTAGTGGTAATTTCTGAGATTTTGGTGCACCCATCACCTGAGCAGTGTACACTGTACCCAATGTATAGTCTATTATCCCTCACCCCCTCCTGTCATTTCCCCTGAGTCCCCAAAGTCCATTGTATCATTCTTATGTCTTTGCATCCTCATGTTATATATTTTTTATAAACAGTTTTATTTAATTTTTCTGAGACAGAGTCTTGCTCAGTCGCCCAGGCTGGAGTGCAGTGGTGCACTCTTGGCTCACTGCAACCTCTGCCTCCTGGGTTCAAGCGATCCTTTCACCTCAGCTCCCCAGGTAGCTGGCATTACAGGTGTGTGCCACCACTCTGAACTAATTTTTATATTTTCAGTAGAGACAGGGTTTCACCATGCCGGGCTGGTCTCAAACTCCTGGCCTCAAGTGATTGGCCTCCTAAAGTGCTGGGATTACAGGCGTGAGCCTGGTCAGTTTTGTTGTGTTTTTAATTGACATGTAGTAATTGTACTTAATTATGGGGTCTAGTGTAATGCTTTCATACATGGACACATTGTGTAATAATCAAATCGGTGTAATTAGCATATCATCACCTCAAACATTTGTCATTTCTTTGTGGTGAGAAAGTTCAAAATCCTCTCTTTTAACTATTTTGAAGTGTACATTATTGTTAACTATAGTCACCCTATTGTGCAGGAAAATATGAGAGATTCTTCCTCCTGTCTAACTAGCTATGTACCCACTGAACAGCCTCTCCCGTACCTCTCTCCCTACCGCCCTCCCCAGCCTCTGGTAATCACTATTCTACTGTCTACATCAATGAGAGCAGCTGTTTTAGATTCCACATATGAGCGAGATGATGTGGTATTTGTCCTTCTGTGCCTGGCTTATTTCGTTTAACATAATGTCCTCCAGGTTCATCCATGTTGTTACAAATGACAGGATTTCATTTTTTTTGAGATGGAGTCTCGCTCTGTAGCCAGGCTGGAGTGCAGGGGCGTGATCTCGGCTCACTGCAACCTCCACCTCCTGGGTTCAAGCAATTCTTCTGCCTCAGCCTCCCAAG
The DNA here is from genome assembly GCF_030222135.1 of Aotus nancymaae. Lineage (NCBI taxonomy): Eukaryota > Metazoa > Chordata > Mammalia > Primates > Aotidae > Aotus > Aotus nancymaae. The sequence continues at coordinate 32,550,998 of NW_026988435.1, forward strand.
TAGCTGGACAGATGCCTGCCACCACGCCCAGCTAACTTTTTTTTGTATTTTTAGTAGAAATGGGGTTTCATCATGTTGGCCAAGATGGTCTCGATCTCTTGACCTCGTGATCCACCTGCTTTGGCCTCCCAAAGTGCTGAGATTACAGGCGTGCATCACCAAGCCCGGCCCACGATTTCGTTTTTTAAAATGGCTGAATCATATTCCATTGTATAGATACACCACATGAAAAAAACCTATTCTTTTGTTGATGGATACTGGACACTTAGGTTTATCCTATATCCTGGCTTTTACAGTTCAGTGGTTTTCAGTATATTCACAGAGTTGTACAACCATCACTAACTTTACAATGTTTCCTTCACTCCAGAACGAAATCTTTGGTAGTTACTCCCCATTGACCCCTGACTTCTGGACTTTGGCAACCAGCAATCTACTTTCTGCCTTTATGAATTTGCCTATTCTGGACATTTTGTAGAAATGGAATCATATAATATGTAATATTTTGTGATTGGCTTTTTTCACTTAGTATAATGATTTTAATGTTCACTCACTTTGTATCATGCATCAGTACTTTTTATTGCTGAGTAATATTTCATTGTATGAATATGCAATATTTAATCCTTTCATAGGTTAATGAACATTTAATGGGTTGTTTGCACTTCTTGGCTGTTGTGGATAATGCTGCTATAAACATTTGTATAAAAGTTTTGGGGTAGACGTATGTTTTCAGTTATCTTGAGTAGGTTCCTAGCAGTAGAATTGTTGGCTCATATGACAACTCAATGTGTAACCTTTTGAGGAGCTGCCAGACTGTTTCCAAAGGAGTTGACATTTTATATTCTTGCCAGCAGTGTATCAAGGTTCCAAATTTTCCACACCTTTGCCAACACTTCCTGTGTCTTTTAGATTTTAGCCATCCCTCCTGGGTGTGAAGCAATGTGTCTTTGTGGTTTCGATTTACAGTTGTCTGATGGCTAATGATGTTGCAGGGGTTCTCGTGTGCTTTATTGGCCATTTCTATGTCTTCTTGAAGAAATATCTCTAAAGATCTTTTGCCCATTTTTAGTTTGGTTGTCTTTTTGTTTCTGAGGTGAAAAATATTATATAATTTTAATGTGTTCAGGCAAAACATTAAAAAGGGGTTTTCATATGAGGCTATCAAAATCAATGTGACCTGTATTCTCATGTCTTTTAAAAATATATAAAGTGATGATTGGGGGCTGGGCACAGTGGTTCACACCTGTAATAACAGCACTTTGGGAGGCTGAGGTGGGCAGATCATGAGGTTAGGCATTCGAGACCAGCCTGGCCAACATGATGAAAGCCTGTCTCTGCCAAAAATATAAAAAATTAGCCAGGTATGGTGGCATGTACCTGTAATCTCAGCTACTCAGGAGGCTGAGGCAGAAGAATTGCTTGAACCCGGAAGGCGGAGGTTGCAGTGAGTCGAGATCATGCCACTGCACTCCAGCCTGGGCAACAGAGCAAGACTCTGTCTCAAAAAAAAAAAAAAAGATGATTGGGGAAGCAACAGCTCATCTAGGGGAATGTATCAGGATGGGGCAAAAGGGTGCCTATGTAATTTGCGAAGGCATAAGCTAAAATTAGTGCAATTTTGATTTGTTTTTAGTCATGATATTCTGAGATTTCTAATAAGGGGAGATTTTAATAATTTTTATGTTTAACCAGAAGAATTTATTTGTTTAGGATTTTCCCAAAGGCAGAGGCTTTTAAACTGTGTACAGAGGAGTCTCTCACAGATTGGGGAGGGAGAGAGTGTGAGGCAGGGGATGTACCAAGATCAACCAGAGCAGGTCCAATTTTGTCTGTTTTATTTGCGTCCCTTCAGGGTATGATTTTCTTTGAAAAAGGATTCCACAGCAAGATAACACTGAGTTTCTTTAAAGTGTTGTCATTATAGTTTTCCTACAGTTCCTTCAGCCTGCATTCTCAATTCTAGAGTCAGGCCAGCATCAAATGTGGACACATTGTTTTGTTAATTTGGGCTGCAATGTATATGTAAGGATTAGGGAAAGGCATAGGAGGTAATTCTACAAGGACAGAGTTGGGATTCTGTAGTTGAAAGAAGTCTATTGAAATTTGTTCAACTCAGGTATAGGAAACAAAGGAAGGTAACAACTGAATTTGGGGGACAAAGTCTCAGCCAAGAGAAAACGATAGTTGTCCTCCCTACAAGACAATAGGTAGCATCTTAAATTATGAAAAATTATATACAGATTTTTTCTAAATTATTATTTTTACAATTTTTTGTATTCTTAAAATGATCATGTTTTTGACTGTTAAAGAACCTATGTGACTTTTTGTGTATGGTTAGTATTTTAGATGTGTCTAGTAGAGATGCTAGAATAAAGAGATATAAAACTTGTAAAACTGGACAAATAAAAGTCATTGGAGGCAAGTAGAGATGGGTAAACATTCAGAAGCGCAGAATGAATCTTTCTACTTCCATCATGCTAATAATTTAATTTGTTTGCATTGAATTCTGTGCTTCTTCCTGCCCTGTACCCCGAACCTTCAGGAAAGAGCTCATTGCCAAGTTGGATCAGGCAGAAAAGGAGAAGGTGGATGCTGCTGAGCTGGTTCGGGAGTTTGAGGCTCTGACAGAGGAGAATCGGACGTTGAAGTTGGCCCAGTCTCAATGTGTGGAACAACTGGAGAAACTTAGAATACAGTATCAGAAGAGGCAGGGCTCATCCTAACTGTCGTTTTCTCACTGTGAGCATATGAGGTTGATGGCTGCTCTGTGCTGGCCATAAGATTTTTATTTTAAAAGAATAGTGAGTCAGATCTATTGCTTCTCTGTATTAACCCCATGGCAACTGTCTATAATGAGTTTACTGCTTGCCAGCTTCTAGCTTGAGAGAAGGGATATTTGAAATGAGATCACTAACGTGAAACTATTACATGTTTTTGGCGATCAGAATTATTTTCCAAAAATATGTATATTTTTCTTTTTTAGGAAGATATGATCATGCCGTACAACAGGGTAGAAAATGATAAAAATAGGCTATTGACTGACCCCACTAAGAATCATGGCTGAGCAGAGTTAAGCCACACAGCAAACCTGTAACATGTTCACTGTAGTTTCACATACGCGTATTTTTAAGTTTCATGCCTTTAATATTTCAAATATGCTCAAATTTAAACTGACAGAAACTTCTCTGCATGTATTTATATTCCCCAGAGTGTAATACTCTGATTTTTATCCTTCAGTGATTGATTGTACTAAGAATAAATGGTCACATATCCTAAAAGCTTCTTCGTGAAATTATTAGCAGAAATCACGTTTGTAACCAAAGCACGTTTGCCAATGCTAACTTGCTGTTGTAATAATAAACAGATAAGGCTGCATTTGCTTCATGGGACGTGACCTCACAGTAAACATCTCTGCCTTTGCCTGTGTGTGTTCTGGGGGAAGAGGGGGACATGGAACAATGTTGTTTGGACATTACTTGGGTGAGTGCCCATGAAAACATCAGTGAACTTAAAACTATTGTTTTGTTTTGGATTTAAGGAGATATTGTAGATCAATAACAGCTAATAGGAATATGTGAGTAAATTCAGAATTAAAACAATTTCTCCTTGTTCCACCTATCACCATATTTTCTCAAATTGATCTCTTTGTTATATGTCCATTTCTATTCATGTAACTTCTTTTTCATTAAACATGGATCAAAACTGATGGTTTCTATTTTGCTCCTTTCTTAATCTCCTTTGTACTAGAAGTTGGGATGACCTAGCCCTGGTCCAAAACTGGTTCTTAGCTGTATTTGCATGTGCCAACAAAAGAAGTGAAGTTCCATTTCTTTTCTTTTCTTTTTTTTTTTTTTTTTTTGAGACTTTGTCTCTGTTGCCCAGACTGGAGTGCAGTGGTGAGATCTCAGCTCACTGCAACCTCTACCTCCCAGGTTCAAGCAGTTCTCCTGCCTCAGCCTCCCAATTAGCTGGGATTACAGGCACCTGCCACCACGCCCAGCTAATTTTTGTAGTTTTAGTAGAGATGGGCTTTCATCATGTTGGCCAAGCTGGTCTCGAACTCTTGATCTCCGGTGATCTGCCCACCTTGACCTCCCCAAGTGCTGGGACTACAGGTGTGAGCCACTGCACCTGGCCTAAAGTCCCATTTCTTAGAAAGACTGTGATTTCTCATATAAACAACTCAGAGCTTCAATACTGAATGTGATTCATTTGTATCTTCAGGTATTTGTCCAAAAAACAGAAAAAAGAAATAGTTCATTAAAACAAAATGACCTCAGATAAACCAGTGGTTTTGAAATGGGTGATTTTGCCCCCAGGGGACATTTGACAATGTCTGGAGATAGTTTTTGTTGGCACAGCTGCATGAAGGTACCTAGAGGACTGAGTCCAGGATACTGCTAAACATCCTGCAGAACAGCGCCTGCAACAGAGAATTGTCCGCCTCAGTGTGACAACAGTGCTGAGATTGATATGCCCTGGGATAGACAAGTCTCTGGACAGTTTGGGCAAATGTTACAGGAGGCACGGTGCAGGGCCACAGGTTGTTTTGTCACATGGTGCAGAGCTGGGAGGCCCTTATGCATATCAATCTTCAATTTCCTCATTTGTGAAATGGAGCTTTTTAATAGACCTCAAAGTTTTCATGTTATATGAGCCTATTCACCCTTAAGCTGCTTTAACATTTGACCAAAGGTGAAAGTGTCTACTGTTCTGGAAGAAACTTCTGTTTCAGTAACCCGCCTGCTCTTTTTAGTATAAGCCTAGTAGACACAAATATAAGGGAGGAATTGTTCACTAAGTTAATACAAATCCAAAGTCGGCAGAATGGGAGGAAGAAAGGTAAGTTACTCATCTTTAAATGTAAAGATTAGTTTTTGGACGCTGCTCATCTGAAGACAGTTGCATATATTTACAGAATTCAAGCAGTCATAGTCCCTTCCGGAAAATGGGAAGGCGGGAAATACAGTTCCGAAATCTCTTTGCTTTACCAGAATAAAAATAATTTAACCAAGTAAAAATATTTGAACACAACTATTATTACATTAAGGAGTCACTGTTGGTTTTCTTATCTTTGCTGGTGTTGGCTTGAATTTTTACTGTTTCCCAAAGATATATAATTGTCACTCAAAAGCAAGCATTTCCATAGGTGTATATGTTTTAAGCAGATTCTTATTCATTAGAACATGAAAATATCATCTTGTTTTGTAGCATGTCAGAGAAATCTCATGTCAGAAGATGGAATTTCTTATATTATCTGTATCATTTTTTTCATTAATTTGACAAATTTCCACCCATCTTTTTTTACCACTGCATATTATCTACATAATACAGACCATTTAAGAATTTTCTATCTTCAATTATGTTTGCAATATTCTTGCTATTAGTAATAATGACAATATTATAGAGCATTAGAGCATAAAAATGACACAGAAGTATAATGGTGTTATTAGAACAGTAGTGTTAGGGTGAACGTGCTTGCTTTAGAGATAGAATTAAAAGAAAATGTAACATTATAGTCAGTAATTGCTCTACTAAAGAATTTGCTATTTATGGACAATTTATCTTGTGTAGACATGAAAAGAATGTGGTTACACATAGCTAGAAAATTTATAATCATTGGTATGGGCAGGGCATGTTTCTCTAGCTCATCATGGTACCTGGGTTTGAGTGTATGATTAACTCAGTACAAGTAAGGAACTAAAAGAGATCTGGAACTGAAATTCAAGTCAACAAAAATGTATTATACATTTAGCTAGTGCAGGGTAGAACAACAGCAATAGAAGATGCAAAAATAACAAAGATAATGTGGTCCTAGCACATTTAGGGATGGATTGCACTAGACAGAGAATAGAGGCACAGGGAATTGTTAGAACGCTAATAGAAAAGTGTGTGCAAGTCTAAGAGTGGCAGCAACTGAAAGGGAGTAACAGACTAAGAGGGATGGGAAAGACATAATGAGAAGTAGACTCCACCGGGCTTTGCATGGATTGCATGTGTGACTGAGGAAAGGAAGGTGAACAGAAAGAACATTCAATGACCTCCTTTTGTGCCAGAGTATACTTGGTGCTTTGTATAGGCTGTATTATTTTAACAACCTGAGAGGCAGCTGTGATTATCGCCTTTCTCCAAAACCAGAAACTAATGTTGTATAATTTGTAGAAAGTTCTCAGAGCTGGGATTCAAGTGCACAGAGTTCATTCATGTAGTCAATATTTATTGAATGTCCATGCTCTGCCAGGCATCCTGGAAGATACCAGGGACACCAAAGTGAACAATAGAAACAGGAGATCTATTGGGTTCCCTTAGTCTAGTAAGGGAGGTAGACATTTATCTTAATACACAAGTGGGATAGTTTTAAAACATATCAAAACATTTCCGTAAGAGGTAGAGCCTAATTTCTCTATCCTTTAGTGTGAGTTGGACTTAAAGACTTGTTTTTAACAGAGTCAAGCAGAAGTGACAACATGTGAGTGACTTCTAAGTCTACGTCATGAAAGACATTGGAGCTTCCTTCTCACCTGCTCTCTTGGATCACTGGCCCTGGGGTGAGCCAGCTGCCAGAGAAGCCCACAGGGTAAGGAACTGACACTTTCGGCCAACAGCCACCTAAGTGACCTTGGAAGCAGATCTGCCAGCCCAGGCAAGACTTCAAATGGCTGCGGTCTGGCTGGTATCTGGAGTGCTGCCTCAGGAAAGTCTCTGAGTCAGAACCACCCCGCTAAACTGCCCCTGGTTCCCGATTCTCAGGAACTTTGAGGCAGTAATACTGGTTTTAAGCTGCTAAGTTTGGGGTGATTTGTTATGTGGTAATAGGTAATGAAGATAACCACTTAAATAAGATAAGTGACAAAATATAGTTGATGACTGCACCTTAAAAACGGAATCTTACTGAGATGAGGGAGTTTGGGATGAGCTAAGAGGCAAAGAAGGCAGATGGAGGAAGACAACCTAAACTGAGAGAAAACACGTGCAAAGGGCCTGTGGCATGCTCAAAGACCTGAAGGAAGGCTAGGATGACTGAGCATGAAGGGGTCGGGAGAATATAGTGTAAGTTAGCATAGTATAAGGTAAGGTTGTAGAAAAGGGCAAGAACGTGAAGATCACATTAAGAATGTTAGCCTAAAAGCAAAGCGAAGCCATTGGAGAATTTAAAGCATATTACAGGCATAACATGTTTTTTGCTAGGAAGGCATATTTTAAGAGTTTTCTGGCTGGGTGTAAGGGAGGTTGAGGGGGTGGGGTCGGTGAGTGGATCACTTGAGGTCAGGAGTTCAAAACAAGCCTGGCCAATACAGTGAAACCTCATCTCTACAAAAAAAAAAAAAAAAAAATTAGCCGGGCACGGTGGCACGTGCCTGTAATCTCAGCTACTTGGGAGACTGAGTCAAGAGAACCACTTGAACCCAGGAGGCAGAGGTTGCAGTGAGCCGAGATCACGCCACTGCACTCCAGCCTGGGGAAGACAGAGTGAGACTATCAAAAAAAAAAAGTTTTCTAAGTTACCCAATTTAAGTTGCTTAGAGTGCTATATAGGGTTGTTTATACTATACATATTTAGATCAATAGATAGTAGAAAGATGATAGGGTTATTTAGATGGGGTTGTTGTACACATTTTACTTGCCATGTCCCTATGGTTGTCATTATTTTGTATTACAAGAAGGGAAGATCCTCAGACTGCATCCTCTCTCTCTTACTTTCCCAGAGGAAAAGCTGAACAGTTCCCAATGGCAAATGGAAGTTGCAGTGAAGCAACACCCAGAGCCAGTGTCAGGCTCCAGACAGAACGCTGCGCCTGTGATTTCCCAGATCCCAGGCAAAAAAACAAACCAAACCAAACAAACAAAAACCACAAAAAAACCAGCAAGACACAAGAGAAACTTCTCTAGCAGCGAGCTATAGAAGTGATCCCTGAAAGCACAGTCTTTGTAAGGTCATTTTAATGACTATTTTTCTCCTCAGGAAATAGGTAAGCCCTCAGCAGTATCAAATAGCCTGGCAGAATAAAAGGCAGATTGAGTCAGCCTTTGCTGTGACCATTAACATATTTAATTTGGTGACACCAAACAATCCTGCCTTTTATGAAAATGTCTACAATCCATCTTGTTTTTTACCACTTTAGAGTTGACAAACTCCACATGGGAACAGAGTATTCTTCTTTTTTTTTTTTTTGAGATGGAATCTTGCTCTGTCCCCAGGCTGGAGTACAGTAGCACGATCTCGGCTCACTGCAACCTCTGCCTCCTGGTTCAAGTGATTCTCCTGCCTCAGCCTCTTGAGCAGCCAGGACTACAGGTGCGTGCCACTATGCCCAGCTAATTTTTGTATTTTTAGTAGAGACGGGGTTTCACCATGTTGGCCAGGATGGTCTTGATCTCCTGACCTCATGATCCGCCCGCCTCAGCCCCCCAAAGTGTTGTTATTACAGGCATTAGCCACCGCGCCTGGCCAGGAACAGAGTATTCTGAAACAGAACTCTTAAAACCGTATTTTTCACCTCTTCTATTTATTTATTTATCTATTGATTGATTGATTAATTGGTTGACTGAGACAGGGTCTTGCTCTGTCACCCAGGCTGGAGTGCAGTGGTGTGATCATGGTTCTCTGCAGCCTTGACCTCCTGGGCTCTAGCTATCCTCCCACGTAGCTCAGATTACAGGCGTGTCTCACCAGGCCCAGCTATTTTAAAAAATATTTTGTAGAGATGAAGGTCTCACTTTGTTGGGCTGGGATGGTCTCAAACTCCTTGGCTCAAGAAATCCTCCCGCCTTAGCCTTCCAAAGTGCTGGAATTATAGGCATGAACCACCACACCTGGCCTGTTATTTTTAAAGAATGAGAATAATGTGAGCTGGGAATGCAGCTCACATCAAACATAAACATAAAAAGAGAAATGCACAAAGTAAGAGATGAAATCACTCACAAGGCTGATAGCATGAACTTCTAGATTCCCTGAATACCCTTCCAGTTCTAATAGCCTATGTTTTAATTCCCTAGGAATATATTCTTTAATTTCTCATAATTACAAACAAATGCTCCCTGAAAGAAAAATTTATGCTTAAGAGAGTATTCAGTTACAGTGTTAAAATCATATCCGTTCATTTTTCTCTGAAACTCTTTGAAAATGTCCCTATTCAGTTGTTTGTGTGTACTTCTCTAGCAGTGCTGAAGGGAGAGAGATAAAAGAGGCGGTGCTCACAAATGTAGGTGATTGGGGCTGTGACAATGACCATGAGCTGATGGCCTGAGTCACACAAGCTGGAAAACAAAGTTTTTCCCTAAGGAGTTGGACTTTTGAAAACTTTGTATTGGCTGTTTTTGGAATAAGTCATTTAGGACCAGCATTATGGGCAGGAGGATTCAGGGTGTATGAAGGAGAAACAAAGTTTTTCTACAGCAAAAGAGGAGGAATTTGCATTTGCAAAATGTTACACTCTTGTTTTATCTGTCACTGAACATGTCTGGGCAGTGGCTGTTCTGTCAAGTCTGAGTCCTGAAAAGGGAAAGAGAAAGAGATTTAGGACAAGGTAAAATGATACACAAAACAGCATTCCCCCCAGCTTCTTCATTGTCTCCATACTTCTCCTAAATGGAGTAAATGCTGAACAAGCTGACTTTTTCCCATCATTCCTGTAAATAAGGATATGACTCACAGACCTTGCAATCTCTAAAATGCCGTAGATACTACAGTGATGTGATTATTTAAAAATAGCTGGGGAATAAAACAGCAAGAAATTGGTCCTGGGTAAGTTAGGATGGATTCTTTTTTGTTTTTGTTTATCATTTAAATTGTTATTGTATCTCACCCTAAGTATTCTGACAACCTCCAGTTTGCCAGACAAATCTTAAGAATTTATGAGTTCTGGAAACTAACAATATGAATATGCTGGTCAGATCTTAGATTCCAGGCCCTCCCCTCTCCCCGACAAAAAAACCCAACAAGACACAAGGCTCACCATGGAGTCACTGTGATTTGCAGGCAAATATGGATTTTGTTATATGATCTCCTTTTCTATAAAGCTCAGAGAGATGAGTGTTGACAGCACTTAAATACACTGACCCCCACCTCCAAATAACACGAGTGTTGGTAATAACAGTAATTTCTATTAAGCCTACTGAATGGCTTTTGTTGATCTTTAACCTAACTAGAAATGGGAAACAAATGACCTCTTTGTAATCAGCCAACTGCTAAAACTCCCCTAGTAGTAGTATTCAGCAAAACTAGGTGTGAGTTTGAGATTCAGGATTAAGGTTCAAGTAGGAAATCTCCATTTACCCTGCATCTCAGTCTTACACTGTATCAGTCAGGGGCTTGGGAGGAAAGAGGAGAACACTTAAGAAGGGATGAAAATCTACAAAGAACTAAAACAAATTTACAAGAAAAAAATAACCTCATCAAAAAGTGGGTGAAGGATATGAACAGGCACTTTTCAAAAGAAGACATCTGTGTGGCCAAGAAACATGAAAAAATGCTCATCATCACTGGTCATTAGAGAAATGCAAATCAAAACCACATTGAGATACCATCTCATGCCAGTTAGAATGGTGATCATTAAAACATCTGGAGACAACAGATGCTGGAAAGGATGTGGAGAAATAGGAACACTTTTACACTGTTGGTGGGAGTGTAAATTAATGCAACCATTGTGGAAGACAGTGTGGCAATTCCTCAAAGATCTAGAAATAGAAATACCATTTGGCCTAGCAATCCCATTACTGGGTATATACCCAAAGGATTATAAATCATTCTGTTATAACAACACATGCACATGTATGTTCATTGCAGCACTGTTTACAATAGCAAAGACTTGGAACCAACCTAAATGCCCATCAAGGATAGACTGGATAAAGAAAATGTGGCACATATACACCATGGACTACTATGCAGCCATAAAAAAGGATGAGTTCATGTCTTTGCAGGAACATAGATGAATCTGGAAACCATCATTCTCAGCAAACTGACACAAGAACAGAAAATCAAACACAGCATGTTCTCACTCATAAGTGGATGTTGAACAATGAGAACACATGGACACAGGGAGGGGAATGTCACACACTGGGGTCTGTTGAGGGGTGGGAGGCTAGGGGAGGGGTAGCAGGGGGTGGGGAGATTGGGAAGGGATAATATTAGGAGAAATACCTAATGTAGGTGACAGGAGATGGAGGCAGCAAACCACCATGACATGTGTATACCTGTGTAACAATCCTGCAAGATCTGCACATGTACCCCAGAACTTAAAGTATAATAATAATAATATTTTAATAAGAACTAAAAAAAAAATTAAAAAAAGAAAGGGTGAAAAAAAGAAAACTTAATGAAGGGATTATTTATAAAGTTAGAGGAAGAGTTAAGGGAAATAAGAAGGGTCGATGAGGCTATTGGGGTGGTGACTTCAGGGAAGTCTTCCCTAGGCTTTCAAGAGCAAGCCAAGGACCATTGACATTCCTCACAAAGTTGCATTTTGGTGTAGGAGCCAGGCCACAGTCAACCTAGGGCTTAACAGAAAATCTCTTTCTCCTTCTGTCCTTCCATCCTCTCCTGCTGGCTCCCACTGGCCAAGCCCAACTAGAAACCAGAGGAAAAGGGAGCCTGGTTGCTGAGGTCCATACAGCCAGTCTCCCAGGATACAGAGCAAGATGAAAGGCTAGCGAGTGAAACTGCAAGGGAACATGGACAGTGTCGGGCACAGACAGCTGACAAACTAAAGAGATGGACATGCTTCAGAAAAGAAAGCAGGACACTCAGGCCTGTGATTTTAATCATGGGACCTTGCCTAGTGGTAAAGCCTCATTCAATGTCTGGAAATCCGAATCAGAAGGACCAGCAGTAGTACCAGTTCTTCCCTAGGAATGGATCAAAGGTAGGTCCGATGGATATGGTTTGTTTGTCCCCACCAAAACTCATGTTGAAATTTGATCACTAATATGGTGGTGGTAAGAGGTGGGGCCTAGTGGGCGGTGTCTGGGCCAGAGACATGGCCTTATGAATAGTGCAGTTTTTTATGTAGTGAGTTCTTGCTCTTGTGAGACTGCATTAGTTCTTGTTGGAATGCATTAGTTCCCTTGAGTGTGAGTTATTATAAAGTAGGATTTCTGTTCCTGTTTGGTCTTTTCTTTTCTCATTTGTCTACTTCCCCTTTGACCTTCTCTGCCCTGCCGCATTATGACACAGAAGAGAGTCCTCACCAGAAGCCATGGCCATAGTTTTGAACTTCCCAGCCTGCAGAACCATAGACTAAATACACTTCTTTCCTTTGTAAATTACCCAGTCTCATGTATTCTGTTATAGCAAGACAAAATGTACTAAGACAGTAGGGTTGCTAGGGAAAATACAGGCACCCAGTTAAAATCGAATTTCAGAAATTAGATAAACAATACTTTTTTATTTTAGTGTAAGTATATCCCAAATATTGCAGGGGATATACTTAAAGAGTTGTTGTTCATTTGAAATTCAATTTTAACTGGGCATCCTGTATTTTTATAAATTCAGGTGTTTCTAAGGGCACTTCCTTCTCACTAAACATACTAGAATTAGAATTTGAATATTGTATAATATTTCTGAAACCTTATTCTTTCAACACCAATGTTTGAAAAGTTAAGTATTCCCAAACTAACTAAGTAACTAAGTAACTAACTAACTACATCAGTTAGGATTAGAATTACTTGTGAAGGACACTGTTTCATAGTCAAAGAAGTTAGAAAAACACTGGACTAAAAAAAAGTTAAACAGTTCTCACAGCTTTAGGATTTCTCCTGGGACTTAATACTAACATGCATCATGACAACAGTAATAGTGTTTCCATGCTTTATTTAAAAACCATTACAACAAAGAACAGGCCCAATATTCTTCTGTTCTGTTGTGACCATAGGTTTCCATTGAAATGTGGTTTAAATATTAAAAAGTCGTTTTGGTGTCTACCATGTTAAATCAGAATTTTACTATTATCTCATAATCTTGATTTAAAGCTAAATTTATATTTATAAAGATGTTTTAAAGCTCTCTATAAATGTCTGCAAAGTGATAGCATTGTATTTAATAAGCTATTAAATTATTTGCTTGATACTAGTTTTGCTTAGCTTAAATAAAGAATCATTTAAAACCAAATCACCATCTAAGCAGGGGCAATCATAGATTATTCAGAGAGAAAAATGAGAATGAAAACATCAGTCCTCTCTGCTTCTTAAGATTATAATTACTGTGAGGATACAAATTACCCTCTCTGTAGAGTTGGTGGGCTTTCCACAATTTTCTCCCTTTCCGGTTATATTTTATCGAATTTATTGACCAGTCTGTAATTCCATCCTGTTGTGCGCAGTGGGAGGGAAAGGAAGGTACATCAGTTAGGATTAGAATTACTTGTGAAGGACAGAAAACTGCCAAATAACAGTGGCTTAAACAAGGTGGAAGTTTCCTTTTCTCAAGGCTCTTCTCCATAAAATCTCCAGGGCCTCAAACTTCTCTGCCATTATCAAGCAATGTTCCTCAATCTCATGGTTCAAGATGGCAGCTTACATGTTCCAGGCAGCCAGAGGAGGAAGGAACAAAGAAGGGGCTGAGACAGTTGGTTGGCTGGCTGTCCTGGAAACTGACATAAGATGCTTTCAGTTACATGCTTGAAATGATTAATTTTATGTATCAACTTGACTGGGCCACAGGATGCCCAGATATTTGGTCAAACAGTATTCTGCATGTGTCTGTGAGAGTATTGTTGGATGAGATTAACCATTGAATTGGCAGACTGAGTAAAGCATATTTTCCGTCCTAATGTGGGTGGGCCTCATCCAATCTACTGAACACCTGAAGAGAACAAAAGGTTGACCCTCCTATGTATTCTTCAAAGTATCCTACGAGTAAGAGAGAACTCTTCCTGCCTGACTGCCTTGACCATGGGACATGGGCTCTTTCTTGCCTTCAGTCTCAAACTAAAATACTGGTCTTTTCCTGGGTCTTGAGCCTGCCAGTCTTTGGATTGGAACTACACCATGGCTCTTCTGGGTCTCCTGCTTGCTGGCTGATGATTTTGGTACTTGTCAGCCTTCATAATCTCATGAGTCAATTTCTTATTATATATCAATATCTATCTATCAATCATTGATCACTTCTTTATCTATGGGTTTTGTTTCTCTGGAAAATACTGACTAATACTATTGTCTGGAACTTAGTATGGAAGAGGGAAAGTATATGGGGTCAAAAGTATAGGAGTGCAGCTAAAAGACTTTGCTGCAGGAGAGGAGTTGAAGTCATTGAGGGCAGTTTGAGTTGGCAATGATGTTGATGCAGCATTTTATTTCAGGAGCTGATCAAGAGTATTGTCATTTTAGCAGTTTGGGTCCTTCCTTTATCACATTGAATATAGTGTCTTCCTCTGTCCGACCAGATGAAAGTTTATGAAAGATACTAATCATTTCCAAATTCCTTCATTTTTACTATTTACCCAGATTATTTTAAATACAGTATCTCTATAAATAGCACTTGTCCATTAATATATGTTTGTGTTTATATGATTTTTGTGTGTGTGCATGTGTGTGTGCGCGCGTGTGCGTGCAAAACATGGAAATAGGATATTTGGTCTACCTTAATCCCTGGGATGAAAGTAATGGTGATCACTTTCATACAGCAAGTAATAAACTCCCAAATTATTGGCATTTCCTTTTTCTTACACTAGACAGAGTCGAGGGTGAAGGATAATAAAGAAAAGTTTTGACCATAGTGCCCAATTACCTTCCTCAGTTCCTAGATTGGAATTTTCAAGCCTTTCACTGACTAGGAGTAGATGTTGCTATAATATCAGCCGTCTAGTCCTTGAATTCAGAAACAGCTATCCAAGCTCTTATAAGAACTGATGATAGGAACTTGCATCTCTTCTCAAGTTCTGCACAAGAACCACTTGTCCATAGCTCTTGCTGGTTATCGCTCAGCTGTTTCTTGCCTGCTCTTCTTTCCATGTGCAGTGAGAGCATGGGAGTTTGGAACCTCAGTTTGGTTTGCTATTGTTGGGACATCAAACTAATCATTAGGAGGAAAGTTGAATAAACATTTACTTTTGACTTTTAATTGGTTACTAAACTTAAGAGAGCTTTACTCAGCAGCAAGACCAACTACATAATTTACAGGGCCCTGTGCAATGTGGAAAATTTGGGTCCCTTGTTTCAAAAATATTAAGACTCTCAAAATAGTGACAGACCTTTAAGGCCAATTCAGGGTCCTCCTGAGTGCAGGACTCTGTGTAACTGCACAGATAGCATAGCTAGGATGCAGACGCTGCTCAACATTATACATTTAGTATTTTAATGTCTTTGAAATCCGTACAAAACTCTTACCTCCTCTCCTCTCACCCAGGTTCCCAACTCTTCTGTTTTTTCTTTTTCTGCACAACTTCACTTGTGTACAATACTATGAAACATAACAGGGTCTGATGAGAAAGTATTAATTGGCTTTAACCTAGGGTTTTTTTTCATTTTTATATCTGAATATCAGTGCTCATAGCCCTTTTCCCTGTTTTCTGACTTACCCTAATACAACTCTGTATCTTACAAAGCTTCCTAGTCCTGTATATGCATGTGGTGAACACTTGTGTGGCTATTTGCAGGCGATGGATTAATATCAATAAATTGAGAGTATTCTTCAAAGGTCCTTGACATTGAATATGAAAAAATGATCTGTAAGAATTAAGTCATCCACATGTAGCACAGATGAACTAATTACCAAGGGAGATGGCATGTATCTGGATCATAAAAGACTTATAAGGCAAATGAAAGGCATGCATTCCAATCAAAGTACTTTCTGATTGCTTTATTTCCTGAAATACTCTATTATCAGTGTCAGGGTTCTCCAGAGAAACAAAATCAATAGAGTATATATGTGTGTATGTGTGTATTTCCTATATGAAATATGGTTTGGTTATGTAGGAAATGCAGAAGGATGAGTGAGTGAAACTGCCTTCCATGATTATGAAAGTAGGCAAGTTCAAAGATCTGCAGGTGAGTCAGCAAGCTTGGCTAGAGACCCAGACTGGCAGGCTCAAGACCTAGGAGGAGCTGATGTCCCAGTGTGAAAGTAGCCAGAGAGCAAGGATACTTAGGGGACAGTCATTTTTTGTTTTATTCAGGCCTTCAAATGATTGGATGAGGCCTGCCTGCACTGGAAAGGACAATCTGCTTTATTCAGTCTATCCGTTTAAATGCCGATCTCACTCAACAACACCCCAAAGAAAAACCCAGAATAATGTTTGACCGAATACCTGGGGACCCCCATAGCCCTGTCAAGTTGACACATGAAATTTAGGTATCACAGATATCCTGTTGTCACAAACTCTGTATAGCACTTACAATTTCTGGTTTCACACTTGGTACAGAAAGTCAGCTACTGGTCATCATTTGTTTGATTCTACACCTGGCCATAACTTAAGATTAATTAGAACAAAATTTAATTAGAAAGATTTAATTAGATATAAATTCTTAGCATCAACAGTTCACTGAGTGCTTTGTGCTAGGCATAGGTTAGGACTGCAAAGATGACTACAAATGGCTGATTACTACAAAGGATGTTGTAGTAATTTTAGTTTTACTTTTTATTTTTTGAGACGGAGTTTCACTCTTGTTGTCCCAGCTGGAGTGCAATGGTGTGATCTTGGCTCACTGTAACCTTCGCCTCCCAGGTTTAAGTGATTCTTCTGCCTCAGCTTCCCGAGTAGCTGGGATTCCAGGCGCCTGCCACCATGCCCAGCTATTATTTTGTATTTTTGGTAGAGACGGGGTTTCCCCATTTTGGTCAGGCTGGTCTCGAACTCCTGACCTCGGGTGGTCCACCCACCCCGGCCTCCCAAAGTGCTGAGATTACAGGAATGAGCCACCTCACCTGGCAGGACATTGGTTTAGAAGCAGCTTTATTAAGTGGATTTTCCCTGATAATTTCTTCCTATACTTTAAGTCCCTCTTGTCAGAGATGTGATTTATTTTCTCATGTGATTGCACTTTTAAAGTTGGAACCCTACGAATGCCATCAGCACTACAATGTGGAATATGGTTTGGTTATGTAGAAAATGCAGAAGGCTGAGTGAGTGGAATTACCCAAAAGTAATCAGAAAGCAGCTATGGTCATAGACATCAGCCTCAGTGGGGCAACAGGAGTTGGAAGGAGTAAACTGAGGGGAAAAAAAATCAGAAGAATACTGGATGAAATAGACAGAGTGAGACTGAAAGGGAGAAGGGTGAGGTGCGCCAAGACAGCTGGTCACATTCAGCTCTAAATTCTTGAAGTAGTTTAGACTACACCAAGGAAGAGGGGGGAAACCAGCCTAGAGCTCAGAGAAGGTGGGTGTGGCAAAAGGGAAATAAGAACTGTCATTGCTGAATTCCTTGAGAAAAAATTGTGAAGAGGCTTGAGGCCTCAAGGGCATTGCATACATGAGTCAGAACAAGCTTGAACTAAAAAGAAGATTTGATTAATGAATCAAATATTAATGCCACATTTTCTCTTATTTCAAGTGTTTTTTTTCCAACTATTCTTCTGTGTGAAATGTCTTCACTCTCTACCATCGCCTTATTGTTAATAACTCCTGTTAACTCTTAGGTCTCAGCTTGCTGTTACTTCCTCCCCAGAAGTCTCCTTTAATCCCTAAAGACTGGGCTTGGTGCTTTCCCCCTGTGTTCTCCTGTCGCCCTACTCTAGAACTCATGACACTGATTGAAATTGCTTTCCAACATGACTGTTTTCCTGAATAAGCTGGGAGCTCCTTGATAACAATAGCTGTGTCTTGTTTGAAGTCATAGCCCAGAAACGACAAACTTGGTAGATATTTGCTACATGAAAGAAGGAATGAAAGAATGAATGAGGACTTGATGCCTGTACTCTCAACATTTAAGGCACTGTGCTGAGTATTCGGTAAGGGGGCAGTAGGAAGGGTGAGGTAGAGGTGTGGTGAAACCAAAAAATTGAACACTGTTCCTGGCCTCGGAGAACCTGTAGTCTAGTAACACTTGTAAATAATGGTGTAATACAAGACGCGTGACATAATACAGCACTATCACACGAGACAAGAGAATAGGATTGCCAGATTTAGTACATAAAAATACAGGATGCCCAGTGAAATTCGAATTTCAGATAAACAACAAATAGTACGTATATATCTCATGGAATATTTGGGAGATACTAATAGTAAAAATTATACATTGCTTATTAAAATTCAAATTTGATTATACATCCTATATTATATTAACCCTAAATGAGAAGAACTGGGGCTGTAAGAGATTGCTTCTGTTTATTTTTATTTATTTATTTATTTTCTTTCAGGGACGGAATGGAGCTATTGGAGAAAGGTAAATGATTTGGGAAATATTTTCCGGAAAAGACAGGAACTGAGTTGATTTGCAAAGATCCCCAGACAAAACGTGAAGGGATGCAGTTCTGGTAGGAGAAACCTCAAATGAAAAGGTGAGATTGTGACAGGATCAGAGACTGGCTGGCATCCGGTTTGGCCAGAGTGTGAAAGGGTGGTGAGAAACTCAACTAGAGGGTTGGGCAAGGCCTGGTGACTCCATATGTTCCAAAGCCTCAGTCTCCTGGGCACGCTGCCCCCTTCACCTTGGCCACGCTTTGTGAACAAGCCGAACTAGATCTTTCTGTCTGAGCAAATGTTTCATCCTTACCTAGTTAATTAGGTTTGAACATTAGTCTCTCTCTGGAAATAGTGAAGAAGAAACACCAGGAGCATTTTGCAAGGGTCATACATTGCTCAATGTTTGCATTTTTTCAAACACTGGTGTCAAAACAGCGTGTCTAGCAAAGTTGAGGGAAAAGTGAAAACTAATGATGACTAATCAAAACAAGATGTGATGGTATGGGAAATATTATTAACGTCTATGGCATTTGTGATTTTTGTCTTTCTCTTCTGTTATAACATACATTTAGCATTATATAGTAAATATAGAATAAAACAGATACAAATAGCTTATTTGTAATCTAAGAAGAGGGGGACATATTTATATAATAAAGTTGGGCACCTACTGTGTGCCAGGTGGCAACATGTTATTTCTCTTAATCTTCATAACAATACTATAATACTATGGTATATACTATGATGATTTTAATGTGCACCTTGCTGAATTTCACAATGTTTATTTGCTCATCTATGATCACTCAACTAGCAATTGGTTATTTTGAAATTCAAATCTGGTTTGACTTCAACATCTATATTGTTTCCATTTACCACACCTGTAGATAGGTACTCACAGATAAACAACAATTATGGTGCACTTATGGCAGGTACACTGTGGGAACAGACAGGAGGGAACAACTAATTCTGTCTTGTGGATATCAAGGGTGGCTTTGGAAGGAGATGACGCTTGAGTGATGATTGATGAAAATGATCTCATTTTCTAATAAGGTTCATAACAGGTAATGCATGAAACAGATTCACAAGTAAAAGAAATATTAATAGTTTTAAAAACACATGTATTTCATCCTAATAAGCTCTCATTAGGTTTCTGTAATCTTTTATTAAATGTTCCACATTGAGCACATTAATGACAAACACAAATTCTTTTTTTTTTTTTTGAGATGGAGTTTCACTCTTGTTGCCCAGACTAGAGGGCAATGGTGTGATCTCGACTCACCGCAACCTCTGCCTCCCATGTTCAAGTGATTCTCCTGCCTCAACCTCCCGAGTAGCTGGGATTACAGGTTTGAGCCACCATGCCCCGCTAATTTTGTATTTTTAGTAGAGACGGGGTTTCTCCATGTTTGTCGGGCTGGTTTCAAGCTCCCAAAACTTGGTGATCTGCCCACCTCAGCCTCCTAAAGTGCTGGAATTACAGGTGTGAGTTACCACACCTGACCAATGAACACAAATTCTTAAACTTGGTACCACTAACATCATTAGTCATATTCATTAGATGGTCATTATTTATGAAGTTAAATTAAATAATTAAGTCTCCATTAAATAATTAAAACCTTCAGCTACTTACATGATTACAGTTTGGTGCTGTTTTTGCAAAAACACTACACATTCACATAGAAAGGCGTTTAAAACTTTTTTATAATTCTATAAACTACATGAATGGTTATACAGTTGAGTTGACTAAATTCCTCCCACATAATTATTTCAATTACATAAAATGTTACATAACTAGAAATGTATTATAGCTATAAAATACTCAAGTCTGTAATTACATAAGATTAAATTCAGTAAAAAGAAAGGCCTAAAATTTTAACAACATACTCTCTAGAGAAAAGTTGCTGAATGGTTGTGTTCCTATGATTTTTAAAATACAATTATAAAACTAAAAATAAAACATTTTTCAATATTTTGCTTTCCCAAGACTTTAGCCAAATTTTAATAAAAACATTGAAGAGTTTGTCTTGCATACACTCTGATGACGTGAACTAATATTACCATCCTCTTTTAAATGAAATCTTGCTTCACAAATCTCTCCAAGAAGCCCTCTAGACAAATCTTACTTTCCTTTTGGTTAATGCTTACCTATGATCTGTGAGCAACTTATTTCTATTGTTACAGGTAGAGAGGCATGAGCTGGGCAGGAGAAGGCTCTGCCCCCCACCCACTAGGAATGTCCAGTGATGGTTTGACAATTATCACACTGCCTCTCTAGCGATGATAATTTAGCAGCCAGTGCCAGGGAGAGACAATCGCTTGATGATGCACAGCTGTTAACATTAAAGTGTTAATTGAATGCAGATGGCAAGGGGAAGCAGCTCCTAGCCATGCGTACTAAGAGACACGTTGGCAGAGTATGATCTTGAGGGGACAATCCACCAGAAAAAAAGGGAAGGAAGGATCAGAGGGGCATCTGTATAACTTCTTAAACTCACTGTGAGCTCAATTCCCAGACGTAGGGAGGGCACTGCGCATGCGGGAAGCCCACCCTAAGAGAAGAATTACGGGAAAGAGGCCAGCCTGCAAAGTCCCAGGATCAAGGTTAAACACTCTCTTTTTGACCTTCAGGCACCCTCTTGGTTTTCTTCCAAGCGAACTTTCTTTCCTGTTTTAAAGTTGAAATAAATTTCCACTCTGGTGCTGAAACTTGCCTGGGTCTTTCTTTCTGCTTTATGCCCCTCAGTCGAATTCTTTCTTGTGAGGAGGCAAGAATCGAGTTGCTGAAGACGCCTGTGGATTCACCACCAGTAAATTGGAGTAGCTACTGGGAACGATAGGTTGCTTTAGAAGCTTTGCAGGTTGTTTTTGTTTTTTGTTTGTTTGTTTGGGACGAGGTCTCATTTTGTTGCCCAGGCTGGAGTACAGTGGTGCATTCTCAGCTCACTGCAACCTCTGCCTCCCGCGTTCAAGTGATCCTTCCACCTCAGCCTCCTGAGTACCTGGGACTACAGGCGTGAAAACCACACCCAGCTAATTTTTATTTTTATTTTGTATTTTTGGTAGAGGTGGGGTTTCACCGTGTTCCCCAGCTGGTCTTGAACTCCTGAGCTGAAGCAATCCGCCTACCTCAGCCTCCCGAATTCTGAGATTACAGACGTGAACCATCGCGCCTATCCTTGCAAGTTGGAAAAAGCGATTCAAATATGCCTAGGACTCTGTTCTTTACTCAGCAAGCTTACACAGCCATCTTTGATTGACTGATTTTTTGACAATGACTATCAGATGTGTTCCTCAATGAATCACGTAAGTTTGCTGTTTATATTCATTAAAGAATACATTTTAAATGAGGATAAAATTACAACTTTTATACAATATAAAGTAAACATGTCAAAGATTTTATTTAACTCAGAATTAATGAAGTGAAGTGATGACTAGATGTTGCAAGGAGTTCAAAAGAGAACCACACATTTATAGTCGAATAAGGAATGTGAAATTTACAAATAATGCAAAACTGACAAAACTGGTCAATATCCAAGTAAACCCAATTTGCATTTTCATGGACAAAGATTATTTGCATTCCAATCAATTTTCTCCAAGGTAACTTCTGTGTCTAAAGAGTTGTGAAATAGCCCAGTCGGAGGTAAACAAAGGCACAGATAACCCAGATGGACGAGGTAGATGGTCTTTCACCTTTTTTCTCTACGTATTCTTTCTTTAATAGGGTGATTTTGGTTCATC
Organism: Aotus nancymaae; assembly: GCF_030222135.1. Lineage (NCBI taxonomy): Eukaryota > Metazoa > Chordata > Mammalia > Primates > Aotidae > Aotus > Aotus nancymaae. The sequence continues at coordinate 32,573,068 of NW_026988435.1, forward strand.
TGACACCTTTTTAATAATAAATGAATCAAGATCCAGAAATTAGTGAATAAAATTATGTATTGGGGGCTGTAGGGGGAAAATATTTCTCTTTACTCTGCATATCTTTTAGCTGGGGCAGACCCCTGTAACAAAAGACAGATTAACGAGGGAAAAACAGACGTTTCATAACATGTATCTCTTCTATATACCTGCAAGAAACTTGGAGAAATAAACTAATCTCAAAGACATGGGTTTGAATTCAGGCTTAAATCCTATCTTCCACTGAAACAAAGAAAGAAGGGTGAGGGAAGGCCAGTTATGCCCAGGAAAACACAGTAAGCAAAGGTAAAGTTTGTTACGCAGATCTAAGTTGGTGCCTTCTCTACTGAGTCTCTGATGATAGTCATCCTTCTCATCCTGGTACAGAGAGGACACTTACAAATGGAGATTTCCTTTACAGATATAAATTTTCCTTACAAAAGGGTAACTTTTACTCTGTTTTCAGAGCTTCTCCTGTGTCTGCAGTTTCTCAAAACAATCAGCTCAAAATAATCCTTATGCCAAACAGGCATATTTTGGGGTGGCATATTTTCATCTCCTACAGGTCACAGACATTCACATTCAGGAGTTTGGGAATGAAATTCATTGTGGATAATAACATAAAAATGAAGCTTCTTTTGAGGGCATGGTGTCAACTAATTTGACATGAAAATGGAACCGTCATTCTATTTTCTGTACATACTCCATGAAATACAGTATAAGCATTTGGAATGATTTGGATCAATTGTCCAACTACCAGCAATCTCCTTATAACTCACAGATCCTCTCTATAATAATCACAATAATAATAACAGCAATAATAATAAAAACTGTGACACCTGAGTCTCATCGATCCCTTAACAGGTGCCAGGCACTGTGCTAGGTGTTTTTTCTATAATTTCTTAAATTTAATTTTCATAATACCATATACAGTGGATATAATTATGCTAGTTTGCGAAATAGCAGTTCATGCCTTCCTCACTCTCAGCCCCTCTTTTCAATAAAGAAAAAAAATTTAAGCAAACAAGTTTCATTGAATGATTCCAATTATAGTATTTCAAAAGCATGATTCAGGGAACTAAACAGCAGTCCTTCTTTGGCTACGATTTCCTCAATAACTTGGCTTCTTTCCCCTCACTTTGAAAAGTTATATATAACTTTAGATAATCACTGATGTTTAATTCCTGTGAAATGCTTTAAAAGGCTCTCAAGGTATAAAACTCTCATTTATTCCCCTTTTTATAAGTGGAAAGACTTGAAGAGGACTTGAGTGCTTTGCTTTTACAGAGTTAGGGTCTAGAACTTTTGACTTCTAGCCATTCAGAGAGAAAACATCTGAAAGAGTCATGCAATGAAATCACAAAGCAAACATTGTTTGGGGAACTGAGATAGTATCTAGACTGCCCACACCAAAATGCTAATTTATGTTCACACTTATTTTCCTCTTTGCACCCCTCTCTCTCCTTTCTTCTTCTTTGTCTCTGTTTTCTTTATCCACTTCATATGCTGCAAGAGTCGTTTAGTACCTGACTACACAAAAAGAAATGTGCTGAGTTTGACTTTCCTTTTTGCATATTCTAGGGAACTAATTTTAGTGTATGTTGCATTCTTTTATAGATGACTTTTTTTTGGCTGTCCTATAGTTAGAGTTCTAAACTCTTGCGATCTTGCTGTGTATTTTTATTTCCCTGCTTTGCATTGTGGCAAAAAGAAAACAAAAAGCCATCACTACGCTAGGAGCACCCTCTAAATAAAGACGGCTTTCCCCAGGTCTGACTGTGACTTTCCCCCGCCCCACTAATGGAAATGGTTAGAACAAGGAAGTAGCGTGAGTCATTGCTATTGCCACACCCTCAGGAAAACCCCTGCTCCATCTTCCTCTTGTGCTATAGTGACTCTTTCTAGCCAAAGTCCCGGGTCACAGGAGCAAAGTTTTCAAAACATATTCATGGGTTTCTGGAGGAATGCAGCACGATTTGATTGACAACAAGAATACAAGGTTAGATACCAAAAAAATAAAAATAAAAAACTTTGAGTGAAAAACAGAAGAATGGGCCGGATCCAAACATTCATTTATGAGCTGGTTGTTTGAAAGTGGGAATGTAGTTTTCATTTTTTATGTATATATCCTTGACGGTTGTTAGGACTGCTCGACTACCCACTCAAGCATATCCTACACCTAAATGGCTGAGGTGTGTATAATATTGTTTCGGGGGGAAGGTTCATTGGCTTTCCTGTTTGGTGACCAGGGACATGTTTTCCCATCCTTCTCCACGGTTCTAACAGCTGGTGGGTGATGTTCCTTTAGCTATTTGGCCAGGCAATGAGAATAGGACTTCTGGAGACAAAAATACTTGCTGCAGAGATCAGTCTGGAAAGGAGGAGGAGAAAACCCTGATTTCTGTTGTGGAAGAGAGAGATTTTGATATTGACAGAAGACAGGGAAATAGTGGGTAGAAGAGGTGGTTCCCCGGCAAAGTTCCCACCCTCAAGCCTGGAGACTCATGGCCCTAAGTGGGAACAGGCATTTCTGTTTTCATGCCCCAAAAGTTGCCTTTTGGCTCACCATGCGTCTCCCCATCCTATACCCATATAAACCCTGAACCCCAGCCTTCAGAAGCAGATGAGCAGATAGGAGACAAGCAGATATACAGCATAGCAGAGAAAGAGAGAAGAGAAGGGAACATCTGAATGCCAAGAGGAGCTTGGCTGGAGGTAGTTTGGCTGCTGGATGACCAAACTCCAAGGGAAGATCATCTTCCCACTCTATCCCCCTCCCAACTCCCCATCCATCCTGCTGAGAGCCACCTCCATCACTCAATAAAACCCTGCATTCATCCTTCAGGCCCATGTGTGACCTGATTCTTCTGGGATGCTGGGCAATAGCTTGGGGTACAGAAAGCTGTCACACTGGCCTTCTGCCCTTGCAAAAAGGCAAAGGGTCCATTGAGCTGGTTAACACTTATGCCATCTGTGGATGACAAGGCTAAAAGAGCATTGTAACACTGGGGCTGCAGTCACCCACCCTTAGACACTACCATGGGGCTGGAGCCCAAAGCACTTGCCCTGGCTCCTGCACCTGCTGGTCTGTGTGTTCCCCTTCCCATCAGGGGTTTGAGCAGTGGTGGGAACTGAACAGGTGAGCCACATCCCTGTTGCATGTCCTATGAGGGGATCAGGAAACTCTCCCGTTTCAATTTGGGTCAACTGCCTGGGTCATTTCTATCATTAGGGATGGGAAAATAGAGAGGCAGGGGAAAATGAGGGGCAGTGGGAAGTGATGGCCTTGGTGAGGAATTGAGTGAAAAGTCATACCTTTTAGGAGAATGAGGACTGGCTTGCTGTTCTCCCTTGTGGGTGTCAAGTGGCATCACATTGTGATTTTTATTTGTATTTCCCTAATGACTAATGATGAGCATTTTTTAATGTACTCATTGGCCATTTGGAAATATTTGAAGAAAAATCTATCAATTGTTTATTTCTTAATTGAGTTGTCTTTTTATTGTTGATCTCTAAGAGTTCTTTATATATTCTGCATTGTATATTCAGTCTTTTATCACATATATGATTTGCGAATATATTTTCCCCATTCCATGGGTTGTCTTTTTGTTTTATTGGTTGTGTCCTTAGAAATGGGGTTTTTAATTTCTGTGAAATCCAATTTATCTACTTTTTCTTTTGTTGCTTGTACATTTGGTGTTATATATGTGTATTAGTCCTTTTTCATGCCACTGATAAAGACATACCCATAGCCTGGCATGGTGGCTTGCACCTGTAATCCCAGCACTTTGAGGGGCCAAGGTGGGTGAATTACTTGAGGTCAGGATTTCAAGACCAGCCTGGCCTACATGGTGAAACCCTGTCTCTACTAAAAATACACACACACACACACACACACACACACACACACACAAATTAACTGAGTATGGTGGCACATGCCTGTAATCCCAATTACTTGAGAGGCTAAGGCAGGAGAATAGCTTGAACCCAGGAGGAAAAGGTTGCAGTGAGCCAAGATCACGGCACTGCACTCCAGCCTGGGTAACAGAGCTAGACTCTGTATTAAAAAAATAAAGAGAGAGGGAGAGATACCTGAGACTGGACAATTTACAATAGGAAGAGGTTTATGGGACTCACAGTTCCATGTGGCTAGAGAGGCCTTACAATCATGGCAAAAGGTGAAAGTAACATCTCACCTGGCAGCAGACAAGAGGAGTGAGAACCAAATGAAAGGGGTTTTCCCTTATAGAACCGTCAGATCTTGTGAGACTTACTCACTACCATGAGAACAGTATGAGGGAAATTACCCCCATGATTCAATTATCTCCCACTTGAATTATCTCCCATGTTGTCCTTCTCACAACACAACAGAATTATGGGAGCTACAATTCAAGATGAGATTTGACTGGGGACACAGCCAAACCATATCAATCTCTAAACCAAAAATAAAGTTTTAAGCCCTTCAACCATCCAAACAAACCCCTCCTCTTGACCAAGGGCATTCCAAAGTTAACCTGAAAAACTGGTTCAGGCCATGATGGGAAGGGAGAGTCAGACATGCCTCATTAGATTCTCTTCCCTTTTGGAATTCAGAAAAAGCATTTCAGCATTAACATCAACAGAGATCTTAAGTCTTATAAGAAACATTTATAATCTATTCTCTCTGAAGTCTTCTACCTGGAGGTTTTGTCTACATGATGAAACTTTGGTCTCCACAACCTCTTATCTTAACCCAGACATTCCATTCTATTGATTTCAGGTCTTTAGATAATTACTTAACCCTTTCAACCAATTGCCAATCAGAAAATCTTTAAATCTACCTATGACCTGGAAGCCACGCTTCAAGTTGTCTCACCTTTCTAGATCAAAACAATGTATATCTTACATATATTGATTGATGTAGTATGTCTCCCTAAAATGTAAAAAGCAACCTGTACCTGACCACCTTGAGCACATGCCATCAGGACCTCCTGAGGCTGTGTTATGGGTACATCCTTAACCTTCGCAAAATACACTTTCTAAATTGATTAAGACTTGTCTCAGATACTTTTGGGTTCACAAATCTAAGAAACCATTACCTAACTCAATGTCATGAAGATTTACTCTTATGCTTTCTTCTAGGACTTCTATAGTTTTATCCCTTATATTTAGGTCTATGGTTGACCTTTATTGTTTTACTCCTTATATTTAGGTCTATGAATTTTTGTATATGATGTGAAGTAGGGCCTCAAATTTATTCTTTTGCATATGGATATTTAGTTGTCCCAGCACCGTTTGTTGAAAAAACTACTGTTGCTTCATTAAATTTTCTTGACATCTTTGCTGAAAAATCATTTGACCTATAAATGTAAGAGTTTATTTCTGAATCCAGTTCTGTTTTGTTGATCTCTATGTCTATGCTTATGCCAGTACTACACAGTCTTAATCATTGCAGTTTTGTAACAAGTTTTGAAACTGATAAGCCTAAGTCCTACGCTTTTGTTCATCTTTTTCAAGGTTGTTTTGGCTATTATGGTTCCTTTGAGTTCTCATATAAATTTTAGGATTCGCTTGTCAACTTCTGAAAAATGTAGCTGAGATTCTGAGAAGGATTGAGTTGAACATGTGTTTTAATTTGTGAAATATTGCCATCTTAACACAAGTAAGTCGTCTGATTCATGAACATGAGATGTCTTCCCATTTATTTAGGTCTTACTTAATTTCTTTCAATGATCTTTTATAGATTTTCAGTGTACAAGTCTTCTACTTTAAAAAATTTTATTTCTGAGGTTTTCTTTTATGCTTTTGCAAACAATTGTTTTCTGGATTGTATTTTTGATTAATTGCTTTTTTATAGAAATAAAATTAATTTTCATATATTGATCTTGTATTCTGCAACTTTACTATGCTTGTTTATTAGATTCTTATAGTTTTTTATAGATTTTCCTTGGGATTATATATATGTGAGATTATGTCATCTGCAAATGGAAATAATTTTACTTCTTCCTTTGTAATCTGTCAAATCTGTATTCTTTTTTATGTGCAGCCATTGAAGTCTCTGCCTGGTCTGATTAGCAGTCACTTAATATTAGACAGAGATTTTCTTAAATGCTTTGAACCACTAAGCTTCCCAGTCTTTGCTGATGGGATATATGTATATGTACCTTTTATTTCTTTCTTTCTGCCTAGCTGCTCTGGCTAGAACCTTCAATACAATGTTAATTAGAAGTGGTGAGAGTAGACATCCTTGTCTTGTTCCTGAAATTTCTTTCACCATTAAGCATGATGTTAGCTAGAGGTTTTTTATAGATGACCTTTACTGGGTCAAGAAAATTCTCTTCTATGCTTAGTTTGTTGTGGGGCTGAAGGTGATTTCATCAATTGCTTTAAGAAAATCTATTGAGATGATTATGTGGGTTTATCTTTAATTCTACTAATATAGTATATTACATTGATAAATTTCTTATGTTGAGCCAACCTTGCATTCCTAGGATAATCTCACTTAGTCATGGTGTATAATCCATTTTATATGTTGCTCAATTTGGCTTGCTATACTTTTGTTGAGAATTTTTGTATCTATATTCATAAGATATATTAGTCTGTGTATTTTTTCTCTTTTGATGTCTATATCTGATTATGGTATTATGGTGATATGGCCTCCATAGAATTAGTTGGGAAATGTTCCTTTCTCTTCTACTTTTTCAGAAAAGTTTATGAGTGATCTTAAGTCTTTCTAAAATATTCAGTAGAATTCATCATTGAAGTCACTTGAGCATTTTGTGAGAAGTTTTTGGATTACTAATTCAATCTCTTTACTTGTTACAGCTTTATTTGGATATTCAGTTTCTTCTTGAGTCAGTTTTGGTAGTTTGTATCTTTCTAGGAATTTGGCTACCTCACCTAGGATATTTAATTTGTTAGTACATAATTGTTTGTAGTATTTTCTTATAATCTTTTTATTTCTTTAAACATCCTAATGATGTCCTTTATCATTTCTGATTTTAGTAATTGGAGTGATTTGTGTTTCTTATATGGCATGTCTGTTAGTGAGGAATTATTTTAGGTTTTATTTATCTGGGAATATCCTACTTTCTCCTTCATTTTTGAAAGACAACTTTTGCTTAATATTCTTGGTTAACAATTTTTTTTTTTTTTTTTTGGCAAGTCTCACTCTGTCGCTCAGGCTGGAGTGCTGTGGTGCAATCTTGGCTCACTGCAACCTCCACCTCCTGGCTTCAAGCAATTCTTCAGCCTCAGCCTCCCGAGTAGCTGGGATTACAGGGCGCATGCCACCACGCCCAGCTTTTTTTTTTGTGTGTGTTTTTAGTAGAGACAGGGTTTCACCATATCGGCCAGGCTAGTCTAGAACTCCTGACCTTGCGATCCACTGCCTCAGCCTCCCAAAGTGCTGGGATTACAGGTGTGAGCCACCATACCTGGCAACAATCTTTTTCTTTCAGCACTTTGAATATATTAATTCCTGTTTCCTTCTAATCTCAGTGGTTTCTGATGAAAAGCCAACAGTTAATCTTACTAAGAATCCTTTGTATATGGTAAGCCATTTTTCTCTTGCCGCTTTTAAGATTTTGTCTTTGTCTTTGTATTTTGACAGTCAGATTACAGTGTAACTCACTGTCGACCTTTTTGAGTTTATTCTACTTGAATTTATTTAGATTCTTGACTGTATAATGTGTTTGACCAAATCTGGAAAATTTTTGGCCACTAGTTTTTCAAATGTTATTTCTGTGTTTTTATCAATCTTTTCTCCTCTTGGACTCCGATATGTCGGTATGCTTGATAGTGTCCCACAGGTTTCTGAAGCTCGTTATTTATTTATTTACTTTTAATATTTTTTCTTTTTGGTCCTGGATAATCACAATTGGGCTATCTTCAAGTTCACTGATTCTTTCTTCTATGAGTTCAAATTTGTTGTTAATCCCATCTAGTGAATTTTAATTTCAGTTATACTTTTCAACTTCAGAATTTCTATTCTTTTAAAACAATAACTTCTAACTTTTAATAGATATTTTTGTTTGATGAGACATTATTCTCACACTTTCCTTTTTTAGATGTGTTCATTAGATGATTAAAAGTCTTTGTTTATTGAGTACTTATGGACATAAATATGGCAATAATAAATACTGGGGACTATTAGAGAGGGAAGGGAGGGAGGGGAACAAGGGTTAAATAAACAGCTATTGGGTGCCATGCTCACTACCTGGGTCACAGGATCATTCATACCCCAATCCTCAGTATCATACCCATGCAACAAACGTGCACATGTACCCCTTGAATCTAAAATAAAGCATCAAATTATTAAACAAAAAGCAAAATAAAGTCTTTGTTTGGTAAATCCAAAGTCTGGACTTTGTCAAGGAGAATTTACTCCTGGTTTTCTTTTGCATGGGACATTCTTTTTTTGTGTGTGCATCTCTCTGTTTTTGTTGAAAACTGGACATTTTAAATAACACGTCTACTCTGGAAGATGCTCTCTTCTCCCCAAAGTTTGTTGTTATTTTTGCTATTTTTTCTTACTACTATTATTGTTTATTCATTTGCTTAGTGACTTTCCTGCACTAATTCTGTAAATTCTTTTACATGCAGCCATTGAAGTCTCTGCTTGGTCAGCTAATGATTAGACAGATATTTCCTTAAATTCCTTGAACCAGTAAGTTTCCCCATTTTTGGTGATGCTGGGTTGGGGTATATCTTTAATGTTCCTACAGGCAATTTACAACTTTGCCTTTGCCTTAACCTTTCCTTTTGCTTGTGTGGAATCTTAAAGTAAGCCAGAGGTGAGGAATTAGGATCTTCTCAGGTCTTTTCTGTGCATGTACAAAGCCCTACACACGTGAGTGGCCTTCTGTATTTGCAGGAATGTGTGTTTTCTTTCCAAGGTTGCTTATGGACATCTTATTCCTTGGTGGTTGTGTTTTGGTCCGCCTCCTGTTAGCTCCAACCAGTCACATTGTCTCAGACAGCTGCAATGTGAAATAATTGCCATCTTGACAAAAACAACAACAAGAAAAAACAAAACAAAAAAACAAATGCCCTAGGGATAGGGCTGTTGGCACAGAGCAAATTGTGGGATAGGTCAAAGAAAGGAAAGCCCCTAGAATGGATATTTTCAGTAAACTGCCACACAGGCCAAGTCTTAACAATTATGAGATTTGGGGGAAGTTTTATATCCATTCGACCCTCTACAGTGACTGCCAGGCTGCTGGTTTTCATAGCTACCGTGGTTGCAAGGCTGTTGGTTTTCAATGTTACCATGGCACTGGGGTAGGGGAGTGGGAGTAGGTCAAGTTAAAATGCCACAAAATAGCCCACTGGTCTTACCAAGAATCAGCTTTTTTTTTTCTGACTAAACACTCCTTGACATTTTGCAATCTTTTAGCTAATTTCCAGAATTCTGAAAAAGTTGATTTTGACTATTTTTGCCACTGCTCTCACTGCTTTTATGGATGAGCACATTTTTGATGGTCCTTATTCTACCATTCAATAAGTACTCTCTTTTTTAGGATATTAAAAGATAAGTTTTTTCAAAAAACATAAATCATGAAACAAAAATTATATAAATATTAAATGAACACATGCCAAAGACGTTACATCTTTATTTATTGTGGAGCATATTAAGATATTATACATTTAAAAGATAATTAAATACACATACACACAGAGGGAATTGAGAATTCTGAAATCATTTTACAAGCACATTGGGTAAATACCTACATTTCAATAATCAACTGTATTTCACAGGGCCCAATTATCTTTCATTTCTTCAGGCAAGCATCGTTTGTGTTATTATCAGTTTTTGACAATGCAGACAGTTGTGAAGTAGCTGAAAGTGAGTAAAAGGCCAAGATACACTAGAAGGATAGAGAGACAGGATCCTGCTAATCATTTTTCCCACAGCAAAGTTTTCACAGCTTTTCCTGATAAGGGAATGGAGAGGAGAGTGTAGGGAGAAGCAGTATAACATTTTGAGACAGTGGACATGTGACTGAAACAGTGGAAAAGGACAGAGCAGAGTGCAGGGGTATCTGAGGTAGCTGTTGCTGGCCTCACCTTCAGTGATAAATTCTTCTCTGTGCCCTGGCTTCCTCATCTGTAAGGTAAATAATATGGATCATCTGATGGCTAAGGCTCATTCCATTCCAGCTGTATTCAAATGTGGCCCCCAGACCTGCAGCATCAGTATCACCTGAGAACTTATTGGAACTAGAGAGCCTTAGGCCCCATCCCAGTTTTACTGAATCAGAAACTCCAGGGTAGAGCCAAGGAAGCTCTCTAGGTGATTTCGACGCAGTTAAATTTTGAGAACCATTGCATGTCAATTTTCGATGAGATTGAACTTTGATATTGATAGAGTCGGCTGTGTCCCCACCCAAATCTCACTTTGAATTGTAATAATCCCTATGTGTCAAGGGTGGGCCCAGGTGGAAATAATTGAATAATAGGGCTGGTTTCCCCCTAACTGTACTCATGATCTGATGGGGTTGTTTTTTTTTTCCACGACAAAGTCTTGCTCTGTTACCCAGGCTGGAGTGCAGTGGTGTGATCTTGGCTCACTGCAATCTCTGCCTCTCAGGTTCAAGTGATTCTCCTGCCTCAGCCTCCCACGTAGCTGGGACTACAGGTGTGTGCCACCACGCCCAGCTAATTTTTTGTGTTTTTAGTACAGACGGGGTTTCACTGTGTTAGCCAGGATGGTCTCCATCTCCTGACCTCGTGATCCACCTGCCTCAGCCTCCCAAAGTGCTGGGATTACAGGTGTCAGCTACCATGCCTGGCTTCAATCTGATGGTTTTATAAACGGGAGTTCCCCTGGACAAGCTCTCTTGCCTGCTGCCATGTAAGATGTGACTGCTCCTCACCATCATTGTGAGGCCTACCTAGCCAAGTGGAACTGTGAGTTAATTAAACCTCTTTCCTTTATAAATTACCCACTGTCATGCACTTGTTTATTAGCATCGTGAGAAAAAATACAGATATCAAGGAAACTCATTAGCTATCGTCACAGCATATTTAGAATTTTCTTCTAAACTTTGAAAGCATCAATTATTTCTGTGTGTAAAGGAGAAAGGCAGTTTGGTTAAAGCTCTTTTTGCTTTTTATATAAAAATGGAGTTCATTTTCTGCTTACTCAGAATTCATTATAGAGAGTAGCCTACCACTGTTCTATGTCCATTTGTCGTAGGCAAAACCTCAATTCACAATTTATTTTAACATAACCAGTCCAAAGAAAGGTCAGAGAGGTTTTTATTTTTGTAGCTTTGAGTTTTATATATTTTATACAGTTAGAAACTCCTCTCCTAGTCATCATAGTGGGCAAGAGTGAGGTCAGACTTCCAAAGTCTTGTGCTGGAAAGTTTGTGGTCTTTCTTTCTCTTCACTCACAAAGGCAGTGATTACAAGACACCATCAGTTGTGCTTGGAAAACTTCTGTATAAACCTCAGTCCTTGGGTTGGGCACTTCTCTGCTTACTTACGATGAGCTATTCTGTTTGTTTGGTACACAGAAGACTGGTCCTGTTTGCCACTATCATTTCCTTGCAGTTTACAGCTGTGGTGCACCATTTGAAATGATGGTTTTCAATATCCTAATTGTATTATATGTCCTTTGTACATTCTCAGCATGATGCTCTCTCCAGCATTTTCTACATTAGATGGCATTGAGTTGTCTGCCCAATGCCATCTAATTGGCTGGGGCAAAGGTGATCATTGTTTCTAACTAGATGCCCTGGCCAGCTTTGACAACTCTCTTAGCAATGACTTACATTTAAGCATAGGTCACTGATTATATTGGTCAAAGTAGTATCTATGAAATTAAGAACAATCAGACCTTAACACTAGTGGTCAAAACCTCACCGTTCACCATGTAGGGAAGCTTCTCCAGCAGGTGTTAATAGGTTTACTACAAAGAAAGCGTTATGTCTGTGGTCAAATCTCTCAAAGATTTCTAATGTACATTCGTATCAAAAACTCTGAGAGTCTTATAGTAGAGAAACATCTAACTGTGTTTAACTCACATTTTCAAACTTATTTGAGCATGAAACATTTTTATCACTGGCATATCTAATCACATCCAATTTGGGAAAGGTAAGTGTAGAAGATTTGAAATGATCTTTAGAATTTGTTAAAAGGAGCGTTTCTTAAAATTCCAGGAGTGTGGTGTGATGCTGAGTCCTCAAAGCCTCCCTGCATTTCCATAACATAGATAAAATAAGACTAGATATTTCACAGAATCCTGTTTTATTCATCTAGTGATCAACACAGCTAAATTATGTGAGGGACAGTCCTATGCAACAAAACATCAACATAAATGTGAGTTACTCAGTGATGATGGTAATTGAGTTGACTGCAGCTTTGTTACTCAAAATGTGGCCCGTGAAAGCACAGCACTGGGATTACCTGGGAGCCTGTTAGAAAAGCAGAGTCTCAGGCTCTAATCGAGACTTATTTTATCTAAAGCTGCATTATACCAAAATGCATGATAAGGTCTGAAAAGCATTGATTATAGCCTTTTGCATTCTTTCTCTTCCTGACGTATTTTAGTTTCATTTCTTCTACCTCATTTCTCTTGCTGGTACCCCATCTGAAGTTCTTTGCAATACTTCTCTTCCTGGAAATTCATAATCTTTACCATTCACTTCCATTGAAATGTTGTTCCTCTTTTCCTTCTCTGAATTCTAATATGTGGTTTATTTTATGGCAATATTATGCCTGGCCCTGGGAAAATTCTCAGAAGACCACAGTAAACTTTAGAAAATTTTAAAAATTCTGTAAATTGTTCAACACTGTTATTTTCTGCTGCTATAACAGAGTATCACAGACTGGACAATTTCTAAAGGAAAGTGTATTTAGATCATGGTTCTGGAGGTTAGGAAGTCGGTCCAAGAGCATGGCACTGGCATCTGGCGAGTGGCATTCCATGGTGGAAAAGTGGAAGGTGGGATTGAGCCCATGAGACAGAGACAGAAATAGGGGCTGAACTTATGCTTTTATCGAATCCTACTCTTGTGATAACTAACCCACTTCCAATATAATGGCATTAATCCATTGATGAGGGCAGAGCCCTTATATTTTCTTTATGGTGTTAACTTCTTTTTTATTATTTTTATTTTTTTTGAGACGGAGTTTCGCTGTTGTTACCCAGGCTGGAGTGCAATGGCACGATCTTGGCTCACCGCAACCTCCGCCTCCCAGGTTCAAGCAATTCTCCTGCCTCAGCCTCCCCAGTAGCTGGGACTACAGGTGCGCACCACCATGCCCAGCTAATTTTTTATATTTTTAGTGGAGACGGAGTTTCACCTTGTTGACCAGGATGGTGTTAACTTCTTAAATAAAGGCTCCACCTTCCAATACTCTTACAATGGCAATTAAATTTCAACATGAGTTTTTGTGGGGACATTCAAAACATAGCAACTGTCAATTTGTTTTTCAAAGTCAGTCTCTCTAAGTCTTTCTTTCATTATAGGAAGAGACAGAGTATGGGGCTGGGTGTGTTGATGATCCCTTTCCATTTAATAAAGGTTGCTAAGAGTTAAAAATTTGTAAGTCCTGCCTATACAAAAACTAACATTCGTTTTCACAACAGTTTAATTTCAGATGAGATCAGGCATGTGCAGAGTGGTGTGGCTGTAGACACACAATAGTTTCAGAAATCAGACTATATGTCAGAACCATATAGTGATAGCCACAATAAGCACCAAAAAGTCCATGTATAGATTTCTCTAGCAAGGCTGCTTCCTTAACGGTGCCACTGCTCCAGAATGGGGTTGAGGTGCTGCTGGGAATTGGTAGCCTCATTGCTTGTAAGGAGACTTGACTTGCTCCTTCCAGTCTCCCTGTGATAAGGTTTTAAGACTATCGTAATGAGAATTTTTAGGTTACATATAGATTCTTCCACTGTAGGCAGATGAAATCACATATTCTGGTTAGACATTAGATAAAGCTTCTGAGATTTGAACATGTTTTCATTAGACAAATGAATATGATTTTTGATGATCTAATACTCTGCAAGTTTCCGGAGGAAGTGGTTAAAGACAAATTTAAATTCTGACAAAGATTTATTTATCTTGTTCTTTGGTGGGGAAGGGGAGCTGAATGGTAAAATTTCAACAATTCAAAACTCATAATTTTCCTTGTTCCAAGTAAATAATGCGTTTCTAGATAACACAATTCAAAAAAGTTCCCGTAAGTTTTCTCTTTTTCAATACTCTCACAAAATATCTATGCGTGCCAGTAAAATGTAGCCTTAATACATTAAAATATGAATCATGTAAAAGGGAAGTGAAAATGACCAATATGGGAAAAAATGTGATGCAAAGAAGTGCATTATATGTTTAGTGGAGAAACTATGAAAAGTTCTGTGAAAAATCTAAGTGTATGAGGTCACTAACTCAACATTTTAAATCCCTCAGTGCTGAATTTTCATGGTTTGCAAGTAATCTGAAGGGCACTCAGGCTTCGAGGAAGAAGTTTTGCAACTTTAAATTTTTGCCTGTCTCTTGGCTTTAATAAAGCAATTTAAAAATAAAGTATCAAGGAAACTTGGCCTGTCTCTAAATTGAGGAATAATATGCTGCCTTTACAAGCCTGTGACATCATGTATCTTCTTCCTTTAAAAAAGCTCAAATTCACTGAGCATTAAGGTATTAAGAACCTAATCACACACAGAAAATACAAGTTGTTGTTCTCACTTTCCAAAGTGATTGGCTCTGAAACTCTAGAACAGTGTTGTCCAAAACAACTGTCTGTAATAGGCCTGGTGCGGTGGCTCATGCCTGTAATCCCAGCACTTTGGGAGGCCGAGGTGGGTGGATCACCTGAGGTCAGGAGTTCAAGACCAGCCTGGCCAACATGGTGTAACCGTGTCTCTACTAAAAATATAAAAATTAGCTGGGTTTGGTGGTGCATGTCTGTAGTTCCAACTACTCAGGAGGCTGAAGCAGGTGAATTGCTTGAACTCCAGAGGCAGAGGTTGCAGTGAGACAGGATTACACTGCTGCACTCTGGCCTGGGCAACAGAGTGAGATACTGTCTCCAAAAAAAAAAAAAACAACTTTCTGTTTCCTCTTCCTATTTGTCCCCTGACTCTTCTTCTATACCGTATACTCCATTTCAATCTTCCAGTACAGTTTATCATATTCTGGATCTTCCCTGTCTTGTAAATTCTGACAAAATTTGTGTGTCTTTTGTCCCAAGCCTTTGAACTTTACTTTCTACTCACTGCCAAGAAAGAGTAATTCCCAATAGTGTACTTGGTGGGAGAAAAAAAAGACCTTCATATGTGATATCTCTCAGGCACCAAATATACACCTGACAGGCAAATGGCCTTTGGAAATTTACTGTGTGAATCCACAAGATTGCCTCTGATGACCAGAGACGAGGTACTTAGGGAATACCAGGACCTTCTTTGCTCTCTTCAGTTTATACCATGTATGAACTTACAAGCTTACAAAGAATTCCTTCTAGGAGGTTATTTGACATCTATTGAATTTGTTCTCGGGGCTCAGCCGAAAACGAGATAATGGAAAAATTTTATTTCATACCCTATTACTTAGTAGATATTGTCCAGATTTAATATATGATGTTTCTATTCTTTGCAAATAGAACTATTTATCAGTAAGTCCTGAGTTGCTTTTTAAAAATGACTAGAGTTTCATGGAGACTAAAGCTTTCACAAAAGTTTAATTTGAAAGCTTTTCATTATTTCCTTTATCTTCATTAGTCTTTAAGCAGCAAGTTCTCATAATAAACTAAACTATGCAAAGCATGTAATATATAAGACACTCCTCCCACCCCTTTGCAGCTGGAGGCATCCATGAACTTTAAGTAAAGATTGTTACAGCAGAAATGCAAAAAGAAAGAGTCAATCAAGTTTTGGCTTTTGGCTGCAAAAAAAGGCCCTCGAATCCTCCCAATTTTCATTCAGCACTTTCATCGGTTAACTTCTATTCATTAAAAAAAAATTACTTAATTGAGGTAAGATTGCTATACAAAAAGCCATACATAATTTATGTGCACAACTTAATGAGTTTGGAGATTAATATACACCCATGAAATCATCACCACAATCTATGGCACAAACCTATCCATCACCTCCAAAAGTTTCCATGTACTCTCTTCATTTATTATTCTTATATTTTTGGAGATAAGAATCCTTAATATGAAATCTACACCTAGCAGGTGTGTAAGTATACAATACAATATTGTTAGGTTATGCAACATAAAATGTACTACTCATTCTTTATCACTTGGCTCTGGTCTCATCTCTTCATAATGCCTTTGCCAGTTTCTGGAAAGTTCTTCTCCTATTTTGACTTGATAGTATCAATGCATACCCTTATCTCAGTACTTCATATGCACCTTGACATTATCTGTGTTACCTCTTTCTCAATCCTTACAATGTTCTTGGAAGGAGCCATGTCTTATTCATCTTTATAACCCCCTTCCAAAGTGCCTCTCACATAGTAGGTGCTCAATAAATGTTTTATTGCATAGAGAGAAATAGGTAAGATTAGGATCTATTTCTGATCACATTTTACAGGTGAGAAAATGAACACTATCCAGGAATGGGTGAAGTGTTTCAGTAAAGGGCCATAGAGTAAATATTTGATGCTTTGTTGGCTATCTGATCTCTTTCACAAGTACTTTACTCTGCTGTTGTATCAGGACAGCAACCACAGACAATCTGTAAATGACTGGGTGTGGCTGTGTTCCAGTGAAACTTTATTTACACAAACAGATGGCACACAGATTTCTTCTAGGGCTCTAGTTTGCAGCTTCTCCCGTACTAAACTAAGACTGGTTTACTGACTTAGTTCCATATCTAGAGTATATTTGTGTATGGCAGAACTCAAAGTCTATTTACATATTTGAATGATAGTAAATTGTGGTGGAATAGTAATTTTCTCAGTAGTTTGCTAGTGGTCTAAAGATCTGATGTTCAATCAAAGATGTGTAACTTATGACTAAGAGAAAGCAAGTTAAGCCTCACTAATTCTAATGTACTTGTGAGTGGGAAGATACAATGAATATCAGCTGTTCAACAAAATAGTACATGCTTAAGGACAGTCTGTTCCCCTGTGCTCTCCTAGGTCATCAAGAGAATGGACTCTTTAATGGATAAGAATTATGTACTCAATAAAATGGTAATACTTGCTCTGCCTGTCAAAGGAAGTGTTCATTATTCACGGATAAATACTTATCAGCGTCCTCCTGAGTTGATGTCTGTTTCCCCACTATTTCTTGGCATTAACTACTTCCTCTCGTAGGTCTGTCTTCTCACAGGGCTCCATGTGGTCTGGGCTGGATCTTTGCGTTTATGGCTCTTCCCATCAGGATGTGGGGGTGTTAGAACATAGATTCCAAGATCTCTAAGGTCCCAGCAGTCGTCAAATTTATTAGCTTTTATCTCTTTTCAAATGCATCTTTTCCATGCAAGCCCCCTCTGGCTTGGAACATTTTCTGAGTTTAAATTAGCTGTTTCTTCTCTGACCTCAAGTTGCTACAGCGCATATGGTAGGATTATCTTTGCTATCAATCTGATCTCTGTGTAATTCCCTTTCCTTCTGTGTCTTACCTTCAGTGAACCCAGGGGCACACGTAGACTCTAATCACACATTGATCTAAGCATTTCAGATGCTTGCTTGGAAAGACTAGCTGAACCTGGGGCTGAGACCATGAGGAGAAGATGGAAAAGGCGTTATTGGGATATGAGGGAAAAGTGTGAAGGCAACAGATTTTTCCAAGTATAACCAGGAAGTAGAAGGAGGACCAGCAAGTAGAAGGAGGGCCAGGAAGTGGAAGGAGTCCCCGTGCCACACTGTGCTTGAGATCAACTTGCCCTCAGTGACCCAATACCCACGGACAACACACCATCTAAAAGTGTTGGGCCCTTGTTTGTCTTCTGAACAGAAGGTGGACTTCTTGGTTACCTTGTCAGGGCAGAAAGCATGAAAGGAAAACATGGTGTCCTGGCCTAGATGCAACTGATCGAAACAGCTGGGAATTTCCCTGTGAGATGGAAAACTCTGTGCCTACCACCACTGTTGCACACACTGCTTTGCCTCTAATGGTTGTATTTCTCATGTGTTAGGCTTGTTTTTAGTTACTATTTTATGAATAAATTTATTCCTCTCAAGGTGGATAGAATAAGATCAACCTCACAGAGTTATTGTGGGGATAAAAGAAGATGTGTGGGCTGGGTGCAGTGGCTCATGCCTGTAATCCCAAAACTTTGGGAGGCTGAAGCAGGCGGATCACTCGAGGTCAGGTGTTCGAGACCAGCCTGGCCAACATGGTGAAACCTCGTCTCTACTAAAAATACAAAAATTAGCTGGGCGTGGTGGTACACGCCAGTAATCCCAGCTATTCGGGAGGCTAAGGCAGGGGAATCACTTACCTAGGAGTTAGAGGCTACAATAAGCCAAGATTGAGCCACTGCACTCCAGTCTGGGTGACAGAGTAAGACTCTGTCTCAAAAAAAAAAAAAAAAAAAAAAAAAAAGAGCATGCATGGAATGCTTCTAAAATTATGATATTCCAAAATAAAGAATTGTTAAAAGCTCCGTGAGGATCAAGTTTTATCTTTCTCTCATCTCACATAATGACTCAGATGACAGCATATCATCAAGATATGGTTTATGAGAGTTTCCTGAAATTACATCATGTTGATGTCACAGTTATGTGTCTTTGCAATTACAGAATTCCTTCTACATTGAATGTTGTTATTCTTTCTTCACGATTCAGTTCAAATGCCTTTGTCAACATCCCACTTCCTCCAGTTTCCCCAGGGTTCTGCCCATAATTCTCTTATCCACATCACATTGTGTAATGATTGCTTATTTACATGTCTGATTATCCTGCTAGTTTGTGAGCACTCGGGGAAGAGAAAACACATAGCCCATGTTTTATTCATATCTGTATGCCCAATGTGTACGCCAGCTGACAGCATAAATGCTCCATGTGTATTCAATATTTCCTAACTGTAAAGTTGAGAGGAGTCCTTCCGCTTTGGGGTTTTGCTGATGTTCTCAGTGAAACCCAAGTTTGGAACTCTAATAAGTGTATTTGAATATTTCTCAGGCCTCTAAATGCGACTTGGAACTAAAGATATCTGGTTTACTATAAAAATGTTCTTAATGGTCTCTATTCCTCTGTTCATATTTCCTTTCTATCATTCTCCGATTCCTGCCAAAGAGAATATTCCAAAACAAATCTGTTTATTACTTTCTTAATTAAAACTTTCGAAAGTCTTCCCCTTGCTAAGGGATACATTTTTTTTAGGATGGCATCCAAGACCTTACATAACTCGATCCTCTACCCTCCATGACTTATCTTTTGATGCGTCTTCTCCATTCTCCCCTCAGTCCCCCATCAATACACACAACTACCCCACACTCCTGCACCTTCCACCCCACTGCCCACTTTATAGAAGCTGAATGATGAGTAATTATCTAAATGGACCACACTGCAGGAACTTCTGTAGCCATTTTTCATCATCGTCCTGTTCTTTCATTGTTGTTTCTATTTCTTCTTTTATCCCCCTGATTATTTAAACCATATTTTATAGTCAGGTGAATTCCCCACTTGTTTCATTTACTGACTCTCATGGTGATGCTGGTGGATTTTTTCCTAGTGTGCCTGTGTGTGGGTGAGTTTTGTTTTATAGCTTATTTTATTGTGAGATCAGTTTCAGCAGGGGTTGATTCTCTTCCCACTCCTGGGTAGCAGAAGTACCAGTTTTGCCAGTTTCCTAGTGGCTTTATGGGTCCTAGACCAGCTCTATGTTAATGTCCCAGCTTGGGATTTTGATAGCATGGGGACAATATAAATTGGACCCATACATGCTTGTGTTCCTCAGGCCTGTGTGCTTTAGGCTCATTTTTTCCCCACTGAGTCGCAGGCAGATGGCAAGCTTCCTTGATACTTCTCTAGGCCTTTGGGGGGAGTGTTTCTAGTTCCCTTTTCACAGATGGGCCTGGCTAAATGTAGAGGTCTCAGCTCTGGCGCTCCACTTCACATCTCATATGGGTCAGTGCCCTTATCCTCTTCCTGCCTGGACATTAAGACTCAGGTGTATTGCTAAGGAGGCCTGACAATCCCCTGAGAGGCTGCGGCATCAGCTCCATTTACTAGCCTGTATTTAATTTACGTCTTCCCTGCTTCAATCTGTGGGTTTGTTTCGTTTTTCTTTTTTCAAGCTTGACCATTTTTCCTTACGCTGTTTTATCTAGCACGTGGAGAACTGGTGTCAGTGTAGTCCAAGAGGTTGTTGGAGGGCCTCTGAGTTACCTGGAACACTCTGTCATCAAACCAACCCAGACTTCAGGCAAACCTTGCTCATCTTCCATACTCAGCTGAGCATCCCCTTCTCAACTGAGCTTTTTAAAACCTTTCTCCAGATTAGAATTAGTCTCTCCCTCACTGGTACTCCCACCATACACTGCTCAGTTTTAAACCACAGGACCTGTAACACTGGTGTGCTTACAGTGTGTTCATGAGTCCTTTTTCCTTCTTGACAATTATATTTTATAATCCACAAGTATAGGGTGGATTATAGGGTCCTGCACTTTACAGGGTCCCTAACAGGTGTTTAATACAAGCCAAATAATGAATGAATGAGTGAATACATAAAACGGGTGGATAATAAGAAATAACAGAATAGTAGGAATAATAGAATTTTATAGTTCCCCTGGGTCAGGCATGGTGGTGTGCACCTGTAGTCCTGAGGCTGAGGCAGGAGGATCATGTGAGCCCAGGAGTGCCAGGCTAGAGTAAGATATGATTATACCACTGCACTCCAGCCTGACAACCGAGTAAGTCCCCACACTCAAAAAAAAGAGAGAGGGAGAAGTTCCTCTCTCTGTGTCTTTATGCCGTGTTTCTAGGCCACATCTATAAAGAAATTAAGAAAGTCAGATTTAAGCAAATTATCTTATCCTGATAAGAAGTGAAATGAAAGATGTTTACTGAAACTAGCAGTAATCACATCTAGTGCCCCCCATGTGCCAGACACATTAAATTCACACATCTACTTTTTACAATGACCTTTTGACATAGGTACTATCAATATTCTTTTTACACACGGGGGAATTGAGTCACTGCTTGACCAAACTAAAAAATGGCAGAGCTAGGATTTGAGCTCAGGTAGTCTGGCTCTGGAGACTGTATTTTTAACCATAAGATTAGATAACCTATCAATACTAATGAAGG
The DNA here is from genome assembly GCF_030222135.1 of Aotus nancymaae. Taxonomy (NCBI): domain Eukaryota; kingdom Metazoa; phylum Chordata; class Mammalia; order Primates; family Aotidae; genus Aotus; species Aotus nancymaae. The sequence goes on from NW_026988435.1 coordinate 32,594,289, forward strand.
AAACAGATGGAAGTTTCTGGGTCCATTTTTTTTAAAGCAAGTATTTGTGAGTTTAAAGTAAATCATTATTTTCTAATGAATACTCAGGCTTTTCTTAGAACCCTGCCATCTGGGAAAATAAAAGCCTCACTCAATAAAATACCTCTAAATTTAACTGATAGGTCTAAAAATCCTTCCGGAATTGAATCTAGATCTCAGATATTGCTATTTAAACACTTGCTTTTCTTTCCGTTTTCCTTCTTTATTCACAGTAAAAAAAAAAAAAAAAAAAAAAAAGAACAAATACAACCACCTCCTTCTTGTCTTCTTAGAAACGTAAGTTGAAGCTTTAGTAGAAATCATTTGGTATACATCTCTTTTCCTTAAAATCCAGAAAGCACCACCAATATTTTGAATTTATTTTATTTTTTTTGTTCTTGAGATGGAATCTCACTCTGTTACCCAGGCTGGAGTACAGTGGCACAGTCTCGGCTCACTGCTACCTCCGCCTCCCGGGTTCAAGTGATTCTCCCACCTCAGCCTCCCAAGTAGGTGGGACTACAGGCACCTGCCACCACACCCAGCTATTTTTTTTATTTTTAGCAGGGGCAGGGTTTCACCATCTTGGCCAGGGCGATCTTGAACTCCTGACCTAAAGTGATGTGCATGCCTGGGCTTCCCAAAGTGCTGGTACTACAGGCTTGAGCCACTGGGCCAGGTCATTTTGGATACACTGATACAAAGTCACCTTGCTTATTCATTCTCCTTATCACCGACCAAGAAGTAAGGATCAAGACATAGTGGATGGAGCAAAGCGACAGGCTCTGTCTGTCCAGCCATTTTGACTGTCATACCTCCTGTGAGTGGTGACTACAATGCTTATACTTGTGGATGCAGATGGCTGATAATTCCTGCACTGCAAATTTGATCTCATCTCTTATTTAAGCTCCTTTAATGGAATTTTGTGGAGAAGTGATAACCTTCCCTGAATGTAAGAGTGGGCTAAAGAATCTCAAACCACAAGACTCATTGACTATAAGCAAAATGGGAATGTGTTTTTGGAGCAGCAGAAGCTTTTTACTTAGGACTATTAAAGAATATGCTAAAGAAAGATAAGCAACTTGAGCAGTTACTAAATATACCAAGCAGGCATGGGGCTGAGATATGCGGGGTTATGTGCAGCTGAACAAACAAAATGACTATTTCTGTAGGGATCCTGAGTGTGTGGCACTTTGGGTTTGATGACGCACCTTACTATTTAAGGAATGCTGGAGAATTATCCTATCTGAAGTCCAGAATATATTTTTCTCTTCAAGAGAAAATTTGTTTTTCAATGTTTGAATGGACTTTAAGTAAAATGTATCTGTTATGAAAATATCTAATAATTTACCATGCCACCAAGATGGCACAGCTTAAGAGCCGTGCTGAGATCAGAAGAAAATTGATATAATTGGTAGAGTACAACGGGCTTCATTATTTTTTTCCTTTTTGGCAAGAAAATGGCTCCATTACCGTGTTAGTGAGTTTCAGAAAATGGATGGTTATTGACCTGAGATTACTTGTGAAGCATACTGTAGATCATTCAGGAGAAAAAAAATTGTTTTTTTTTATTAAAGCCCAAAGTACTATATTTAGACCAATATTTAAACACATGATAAAAGTGTTTACTTTTATTAAAAGTTGTAAAATTGAAATGTTTGTCATTTAATGAATGATTGACAACCTTGCTTAAGGTATCTTAGCTACATATAGGATCATAAGCAAGATCCTTAAGGTACTTTAAAGAAAATTAGGCTCTCTGCTCCTCCAGTTTGATAGCCACAATTTCTTGTGCCGTGTCAGCCATGTCCCTGAGACACCATGGTGGAAGTACAGGTCAGAGTAAATGGATTTGGCCATATTGAGCACCTGGTCACCAAGGCTTCTTCTAACTTTGGGAAAGTAGATATCGTCGTCATCAGCGACCCTTCCATTGACCTCAACTACATGCTCTGCATATTCCAGTATGATTCCTTGGCATTGTCAAGGCTGAGAATGGGAAACTTGTCATCAATGGAAATCCTATCGCCATGTTACAGGAGCAAGATCCCATCAAATGGGATGATGCCAGTGCTGATTATGTTGTGAAGCCCACTGGCATCTTCACTCCCACTCCTATGGAGAAGGCTAGGGCTTACTGAGAGGAAGGAGTCAAAATGATCATCATCTCTGCCCTCTCTACTGACGACCCCATGTTCATGATGGATGTGAACCATGAGAAGTTCAAAAACAGCCTCAAGAGCATCAGCAATGCCTCCTCTACCACTAACTTCTTCGTCCTCCTGGCCAAGGTCATCCATACCAACTTTGGCATCATGGAGGGACTCATGACCACAGTTCATGCCATCACTGCCACGTATAAGCCTGGGGAATGGCTGCTCTGGGAAACAGCAGTGTGACAGCCGTGGGGCTCTCCAGAACATCATCTGTGCATCTAGCGGTGCTGCATCTACCAAGCTGAACAGGAAGCTCACATTCCGTGTCCCCACAACCAATGTGTTGGTCATGGACCAGACCTGCCATCTGGAGAAACCTGCCAAATATGATGACATCAAGAAGGTGACATCATCACTGCAGACATTAGAGGGCCCCTTCAAGGGCATCTTGGTCTATACTGAGCACCAGGCTGTCTCCTCCAACTTTAACAGCGACACTCTTCCACTTTCCATGTTGGGCCAGCATTGCCCCCAACAACCACTTTGTCAAGCTCATATCCTGGTATGACAATGAATTTGGCTACGGCAACAGGTGATAGGCCTCAACCCAGACCACCAGCCCCACCAACAAAGGCATGAGAGGGAAACGAGCGGCCCTCAGCTGCTGGGGAGTCCCTGTCACACTCAGTCACTCACCAAAGTGAGACTCTTCCATCCTCACTGGTTCCATGGCAGACACCCTGAAGTGGGAGGGGCCTAGGGAGTCCCACCTTGTGTACCATCAATAAAGTCTCCTGTAATAAAAAAAAGAAAATAAAAAAAATTATACTGAAAGATAGTATTTAATAAAGAGTTCAGATAGTTTGTGTTCATGTGTGAATCAGTATCAAGCAATGGATTTATCATTTTGGAAATTAAACTCCCTTGTAAAAAATATCTGAGTTGTTTATGAGTTACTGGCACTTTCTTATAAAGCTTCTGTTGTTGCTTTTCTCAGAGAACTGGGAAGCCCCTTTCAATTTCGGTTGTGTTCTGTGGACAGCTCTCCATCCCAAAGACTGGAAAATCTCTTTTCTAACCATGGGAGAAAAACTGAAGCAGAAAGAGCGAGAAACACAGGTACTTTGACAAAAGGATTTTCTCACCCCAGTGCTTTCTAACTGCCTGGAATTCTAGTAGTTGTAATTCTTCCAGAGTCAGATACTTGTTAAAATGTGACATGGTTTGGATTTGTGTTGCCACCCGAATCTTATCTTGAATTATAATCCGAATTGTAATACCTACATGTTGAAGGAGGGAGCTAGTGGGAGGTGATTGGATTATGGGGGCAATTTCTACCATGCTGTCCTCATGATAGTGAGTGACTTCTCATGAGATCTGGTGGTTATGTAAGTGGCAGTTTGCCCTGTGTGCTCCTCTCTTTCCTGTGGCTATGTAATAGATACCTTGCTTCCCTTTCCCCTTCAGCCATAAGTTTCCTGAGGCCTCCCCCACCATGGGGAACTGTGAGTCAATTCAATCTCTTTTGTTTATAAATTACCCAGTCTCAGGTAGTATCTTTGTAGCAGTGTGAGAACGGACTAATATACAATGACTCAGAAAGAAAAACACATCCTTGACTTTAGGGTGAGATGATATAAATGAGGATCTCACAGTATCAGGATAGTTGACCTCAGCTGACCAAAGAGCCTGAAAACAAAAATAGTACCTTACTTTTTAAAATGGCTAATGCTGTAGAGGAAAGCAGTAGGTAACTTGGAGAAAACACAGAGAGAGTGCGAACAAAGTCAAAATCTGGCGAAGCTCAAACCTCACATGGCAGATCGTGATTATAACACAATTGCTTATTTTATACCCTGAAAATTTCAGTTCCAAATGAAAGCTTGCTGGGTAAGTATTTTTCAATGACTATTTTAAAGAAAAGCAATCTTGCCTGTTTTGTGTTATACGGTTATAAAAGGTTAAAGAGCAACAGCTAAGTCATTGTTAATACTGTGGCATAGAAAATAATCTATTCATGTCCTTTGCCCATTTCTAAATTGGATTAATTTTGCTAATATATTTTATTTAACCAAATATATCTAAATGCTTCATCATGTAATCAACATAAAATGTTAATGAGATTTTTACCTTTTTATTCATAATGTCTTCAAAATTCAGGATGTATTTTACACTCAGAACGAATCTCCGTTTGAACTGGTCACATTTCAAGGGCTCAAAAGCACAGATGTAGCTGTCATATTGCATAGCACACTGCAGATAGTTCTCATTTGTAGTTGGGAATTTGGCTTTGCAGAAGTCTGAGGTCTGTATGTTTTTCTTTTCTCCTTGTAGGTGATTAGTTTTCTGATACCTGAGTAATTGTTTTTCCATTCTTAGAATTCGATAACTTAACAAAGATATGTATCAATGTAAAGAGTTCCAAACTTAATTTTCACATTCATTCATTGTGCCAATTGAGTTCTCATTTCAGGACCATTATTTGTTTTGTGATATATCTTTGTAATACTTTTCTTTCTCCACTGTTGAGTTATTTTTTCTTCTGGGACACCAATTAACATTTGTTGGGCTCCCTATTTTTGTCCTCCATACCTAATAGTTTCTCTATGATTCTTTAAGCACCTCATGTTTATTTTCATTGCTGTAATTACCACACTCTTTTTCTAAATGTAAGTTACTTGATTTTGTTTTGTGCTCTTTTGATCTTACCTGTTTTTAACTTGTTGTTTTTAGCTTGCTTGGTTTTAATGACATTATTTTGATTCTTATTTTGTGTTCTAAGCATAGTGTTTCCCTGTTGCATACTACAGCATTCTTTATATTCTAATCTTTTTGCTCTCATTTTGTCAAATTCAGTTGGCTATTTAAACTCACCCTATTACTAAAAGCTGTTTTGAAAATGTACCTTCTTACTGAAGTTGAGTCATGAAAGAATAAACGACAAAAATATAAAAGAGAATTTTTAAAAAAGAAAACTAAAAGAAATGTTTCTTCTGTTTCCTGTTTGCTTTGGTTTTTTCCTCTTAGGGTTAGGTTGTTTATCTGGTATCTAGCTAATGTCGGTCTTGTCAAATAAAGTGGGAAGTGTTTCCTCCTCTTCTAAGGAAGAGCTTATGTGGAATTTGCGCTATTTCTTTTTTTAAATGTTTGGTAGAATTGACTGGTGAAATAATTTGTGCAGGATTTAAACTATCTGTAAGGCCGGTGCCTCCTTGGGAGCCGAATGGACACGCCCTTCTCTCTCCGCGCCTAACAACTACGTCATCATTCTGAGCGCATTGCTCAGCATTTGCCCTCTCCACGTGGGCTCCCCCTTGCCCATTTCCGCATTCCAATCTCAGCCCCGCACCCGCCAGAAATTTTGAAAAGGCCCGCCAAGAACCTGCCCTATGGTAGCTCCCCCGTACGTCCTCGACCAGCCCCTCGTCCGTGCTCACTCCCTTCATACCCAATGGAAATGCCCCCGCTTTGTTCACCTCGCCCGTCCCCAGTCTTTTAATACCCAATAGAACTACCTTGTCTTTGTTTCCCCCGTAGTCAGTCAGCTACCTCCTAAAACCCCGCGCCCCAAGAAGAGAAGCGCGACTTCTTTGGCCCTTTCCAGGACCATAGAACCTCTCCCAGGAGCTGAATAAATTGGCTTTTAATTTCCTCACTCCGGTCTCCGTTTCCTCCTTGAACTCGACGAGAAGTCTAACATTATCAATTCAATTTCTTTAATAGTTTTAGGACTAGCCAGGTTATCTATTTCATGTCCCGTAAGCTTTGGTATTTATTGATTTTGGAGAAACTGGTCCATTTTATCTCAGTTTTCAAATATATTTGTATAGAGTTATTTGTAGCCTTTACATATTATCTATTTTTTCACATCCATGGGGTTTGTAGTGATATATTCTCTTTCATTCCTGATCTTGGTAAATCAAGTCAGTTCCAAATAACAGAAATTTTCAGTTGATAGAATTCCAAGAAAATTAGATTTTATCTCAAAGTGAAGCAAAATAAGACTTCTAGATCTTGAAATAGATGTATCTCAAATTAATATTCAAAATGAATTTCATCATCTGTGAATGAAATTAACAATGCCCCAACTGGTGCCTTAGTTTCGAAATGTTGCCTTTTTTTTTTTTTTTTTTTTTTTTCCTGAGACAGAGTTTAGCTCTTGTTGCCCAGGCTGGAGTGCAATGACATGGTCTTGGCTCACCGCAACCTCTGCCTCCTGGGTTCAAGCGATTCTCCTGCCTCAGCCTCCGAAGTAGCTGGGATTACAGGCATGCGCCACCACACCCGGCTAATTTTGTATTTTTAGTAGAGACAGGGTTTTTCCATGTCGGCCAGGCTGGTTTCAAACTCTTAACTGCAGGTGATCCACCCACCTCAGCCTCCAAAAGTACTGGGATTACAGGTATGAGCCACTGCACCCAGCCAAAATTTTGCCTTTTTAATATCTCTGGGAGGCATTCCATTTTCTCTAGTCTATCTGCACTGCATTTGTTCAGATTCCCTTTACTTCTGTCGAGGATTATTTCAGAAGTCTCTAAATAATTTTTCTGCCTTTCGCTTTAGCTTCCTTATAAACTATTCTCTATGTTGCAGCCAAGCCATAGGTTTTAAGTATGATTCTAGGAATATTAGCTTTCCTTCACTCTCATGAAAGTCCTTTAGAGTTTGTCTTGTCTTTCAGGCTGCTAAAACAAAAATGCATAAACTGGGTGGCTTATAAACAACAAACATTTGTTTCACACAGTTCTGGAGCCTGAAAAGTCCACAATAAGATGACGACACATTCAATGTCTGGTGAAGGTCCATTTCTGGTTCATAGAAGACGCCCTGTAGCTGTGTCCTCACATGGTGGAAGGCTCAGGTTAGCTCTCTGAAGCCTCTTTTACAGGGGCAGTCATCCCTTAATGAAGTCTACCCTCATGACCTAATCACTCCACAAAAGGCCACACTTCCTAATACCATCATGTAGGGGGTTAGGATTTCACCATATGAGTTTTAGGGAACACAAACAGAACATAGCAGACGTCCTCCGCAGTAGTTGAGATAGAGAATAAACTCCCAGGCACATTTGCTGTTTCTGTTGTGTTTGTTTGTTTGTTTGTGATCAGACCCTTGCCAGTGTCCATTTTCACATCTTGCCACTCTCTTGCTTTTGTAATCAAACCCTACTGACCCATTGTGTTTATTTCACTAAGCCTTTATTCATCTCTGTGCCTTTGCATGAATTGCTCTTTATGCTCAGGGTACTCTCCCTTGTCACAGCTCCTCTCCTGGCCAAGACATGCTTAAAAGATTCAAGAGTAAGCTCCTTTGGTGGCCTTCCTGACCTTCCTCATTTCAGTCTCCTGTGTACTCTCAAAATATCCTGTGTACACTGCTTGACACTTCTTATATTTTACTTGTCTAAGGCTCTTTCAGGCTGAGACCGTATCCTTTTCATGCTTGCATATACAATACTTTTCTTGGTACATAGTAAGTACTCAATAATTATTGAATGAAGGTGAAATCTTCTGCATTAAGGGATATGATATTGGAACTGGAAAAGCTAACAATTGTAATGTGAGAATAATATCGTCAATTAATTTTGTTTGCTTGCATATTTTTATTTTGTCTTTATAGTAACTCTGTGAATTAACAGGAACCCCCAATTTAATAGAGAAACAAAATGAGGCTTGGGAGGGTTGGTAATTTGCCCAAAGTAACTCAGCTAATAAGTGCAGAACCAGCAGTCTGGTATGTGGTTGTGTGAATTTAAAGGTGTTTCTTCCCACTCTAACATCAAGCCCTGGATTGGAGAATAAAAAGTAAGAGAACCTCAAGACATTTTAAATGTGCTCAAACCTCCAGTATTAGGTAAGTTACCTTTCAGGGTATAAAGGTCTTCTGGATGTGTTGTCAGAGACAGTGGATAACTGCAGAGATGAAAGAAGCCTGGCAATGTGCAAATATTTAAAAAATGTATCTGAGAAATTCTTTTCTCAGATTTTTAAAATTAGATTATTGTTGAACATTTCAAATAGAAGATGGCAATTAATCAGGACTGACATACGTTTCCTTCAGATAGGCCAGGTAAAGTAAACTCCGATTTTTTTTTTTATTCTAAGTTTCTTAGATTGTATGATCATAATAAAATAGCAGACAAAGTGTTCACTTATTTGTTCTGGGAACCCCCCACCCCAGTTGTCAAAATTGGGCCAAAATCCACAAAATCCAACAAATTCAAATGAAAACTAACTCTAACAAGGACCAGTGTCAAGACTAACTACAAGAAGAACAATCAGATCTCAACTCTAAGTCCTCAAAGGTTTCATCTTCCATGACCCAAGCAGGTGTCCTCCATCTTTATTATCATTGTACAGTATCTACTGCATCCTATAACATACTTATCCTTCCATGCACCCTAAACATTTCCACAATATCCTAGCAGAGTCAAGAGGCATATTGCCTAGAAATGTGGGAGTTTTTGAAGGGATAAGGATTTCTTCATTTTCATGATCTTTGGAACAAGATGTGGTGGTTTGTCCCGCTATCTGGGTTTTGTGGTTTCTTTACAGACAGTTTCTGCTGCTGTTTTTGTGGCTGGTTCCTCCTTTGGCCTTCTTATCAGTTAGATATCTATGCAGTTCTTCATTTTCTTCTTTCCATAAGAATAACAATAAACAGCACAAATGAACCCCTGGCAACCTTTATTCTTGTATTATACCAGAATAAAGCCTATTTTAATTATCTTATGTACAAGTTAAAAGCATGTGGGATGACTACAACTGATGCTACAGATGACTTTTTAAGTAGCTGGACAATTGCACAAAAAGGGTATAAACCAAGGGAGATTGACCTGAAAAGAAGTTTCTTTAGTTCTTTGTTCTTGGACTTCTGTGAAAAATGTTATTGGAGACTTGAATATAAACATAAAAGCCACATTTATCAAATTTAAAAATTTACAATGCAAGAGACTGCCACCTCAGCCAAAAGAACTCTGGGTTTTTTGTTTTTTTTTTTTTTCCTGCTAAAGATGAAAAGTTCTAAGTAGTCTCACCACGTTGGATAACTAGCTGTAAAATGACATGAAATATGTTAGTTACTATTGTCAGCTTTAAAAGAGCAATTCTACAATGAAAAGACATAAGATCTGGAAATCTTTGTGGCAGCAGCTTTTGTAAAAACAAAAATAAGATGTAAACAAATCATTTAATTATGAATTTGCTGTGAGACCAAAATACCACATGGCCCCCAAAAGCTGAGACAGTCACCGCAGATATTGAAGGTCTGCATTCTAAACTACATGTTTTATTCCCAAGGTTCAGCTCAATGTATTGTGCTTGGTAGTTTTTATTATTTGTTCAGTAACAACTATAACGATCAGGTCTTGGCAGGAATATTAAATTAAACTTTGTCTGTTGTATTTTAATGGTCAGTTGTTAACCTGGAGTGCACACAAATAATGATAGATCAGCAGGGAGAGTCTAAAAACCACATACTAGGAAGTCCAATGGAAGAATTAGGCATGTACAGAAGGGAAGATTAATAAGAAACAGGCTATTTTGTTATAGACAGACTATTTTGTCTCATTCTGTCCCAAGGGAAGAATTCCAGTTGATGTTCTAGGGAGGCAAGTTTAAAGTAGATATTAAGAGGAACTTTCTATAATTAATAAAAGACAATGATATGGACTGGTATTAGTTTGTTTTCACATGGTTATAAAGAGCTACCTGAGACTGGGTAGTTTATAAAGAAAGGAGTTTTAATTGACTTACAGTTCCACATAGCCGGGGAGGCCTCAGGAAACTTATAATCATGGCAGAAGGTAAAGGAGAAGCAAGCACCTTCTTCACAAGGCAGCAGGAGAGAGAGAGAACAGGGCGGAAGTGCCACACTTTTAAACCATCAGATCTCGTGAGAACTCGCTATCATGAGGATAGCAGAGGGAAATCTGCCCCCATGATCCAACCACATCCCACCAGGTTCCTTCTCTGACACATGGGGATTACAGTTTGAGATGAGATTTGGGTGGGGACACAGAGCCACATCATACTAGGACTATTGCATGACCATCTATTAGGCACCTTGTAGAGAAAATTTCTGTCTATATATTTGCTGTAGTAATTTAGCTTGGATGGCCTTTCCAACTCAAAGATTCTATATCGGGTATTAAGAGTTAGTCTAATTTTTTAAAAATAATAAATATCTGGGCTATATGCACTTTTTCATTATTGACACCACCACCAAAATATCTTTTCACAGATTTAGTCAAACAATGGGATTTCTACTTCTTTCTTGCTATATTACAGTTCTGTTTTTTACAGTGTGTTACAGATCACTAGACAGTTACATTACTAATATCCATTATTTTGTCAATATGTAGCTATCGCTGTTGGTTTTTAAAATATTTGAATATGTTTTGAATTTAAGAAGTGATTTTACAGTATTCTTGAATATTCAGATCATTATGATTATTTGCAAAGCCAATAATATGTATCTGTTTCTGTGTATTTTACAATGTTTTTCCATATGTAAGTGAACACTGAGAATTAAGAAGTTTTTTGGAAAATGCTAATTTTTGTTAGACAGTGCCCAGAATATCTCAATAATGAAAAGTTGAGTATGTTGTAGTTAAACCACTTGCCTGCCCTCAGTGCAGCACTTGCTTGTTTGCTAACAGTACTAGATAGCAGTTTGCTATTCTGAGTATTTACTACCACATCCCTGACATATTTTACCCTGGAATCCCAGGACTGTTTTCTGGTTATGCTCGGCCTCTCTGGCTTCTTCACAGCTGCCTCCCTCATTCTCATCTTAATTATGGCCACACCCAAAGGAAGCATTTGTAATTCTCCTCTTCGCAATTTTCTGCTTAGAGGTCTCTGCTTCCATGCCTTAAATGGAGAAGCCCCAGTTCCTCACTTGTGGCCCTGCCATGAATCTCCCAGCTCCGTGCGAAGGCTCTCCACTGAAGTTAACAGGTCTAATGTCCACCTCATCATCTTTCTCCTCAAAACAAGACTTTGGGATCTTCTCTGTTTCTGCCAGTGATTCAACCTTTCTCTCAGTCACTGAAGCTCAGATACATTGTAACTGCCCAGTATCACCTTTCCTGCTGCCTAGTCAGAGCTGATTTATCAAGACGAGAATTTCAATAGAGAAAGAGTAATTTACACAGAGCTGGCTGTTTTGGAGAGAAGAGTTTTATTATTACTCAAATCAGTCTCCTTGAGCATTTGGGGATCAGAGGTTTTTTTTATTTGTTTGTTTTAATTGTGCTTTAGGTTCTGGGGTACATTGTTTGTTTAAGTTGTACTTTAGGTTCTGGGGTACATGTGAGATCGTGCAGAATTGTTGCATAGGTACATACATGGCAATGTGGTTTGCTGCCTCCATCCCCCCGTCACCTATATCTGGCATTTCTTCCCTTGTTATCCCTCCCCAATCTCCCTACTCCCTGCTGTCCCTCCCCTAGTCCCCTACAACAGAACCCAGTGTGTGATGCTCCCCTCCCTGTGTCCATGTGTTCTCATTGTTCAACACCCACCTATGAGTGAGAACATGTGGTGTTTGATTTTCTGTTCTTGTGTCAGTTTGCTGAGAATGATGGTTTCCAGGTTCATCCATGTCCCTACAAAGGACACGAACTCACCGTTTTTTTATGGCTGCATAGTATTCCATGGTGTATATGTGCCACATTTTCCTTGTCCAATCTATCATTGATGGGCATTTGGGTTGGTTCCAGGTCTTTGCTATTGTAAACAGTGCCGCAATGAACATACGTGTGCATGTGTCTTTATAATAGAACAATTTATAATCCTTTGGATATATACCCAGTAATGGGACTGCTGGGTCAAATGGAATTTCCATTTGACCCCAGGGTCAGAGTTTTTAAGGATAATTTGGTGGGTGGGGGAAGGCTAGTGAGTTGAGAGTGCTGATTGGTTGGGTCAGAGATGAAATCATGGCAAGCTGAAGCTGTCCTCTTGTGCTGAGTCAGTTCCTGGGTGGGGGCCACAAGATCAGATGAGTCGGTTTATCAGTCTGGGTGGTGCCAGTTGATCCATCAAAATATCTGCAAAATATCTCAAGCACTAATCTTAGGAGCAGTTTAGGGAGGGTCAGAATCTTGTAGCCTCCAGCTGCATAATTCCTAAAGCATAATTTCTAATCTTGTGGCTAATTTTTTGGTCCTTCAAAGGCAGTCTAGTCCCCAGGCAAGAAGGAGGTTTGTTTTGGGAAAAGGTTTCAAACTAAAACCAATAAACTAAGTTCCTCCCAAAGTTAGTTCAGCCTATGCCCAGGAAGGAACAAGGACAGCTTGGAGGTTAGAAGCAAGATGAAGCTGGTTAGGTCAGGTCTCTTTTACTGTTTCAGTTATAATTTTGCAAAGGCAGTTTCAATATCACAGTTCCTCTCCTTCCTGCTTGGAGAGGCAGTGTCCCATAATTGTTAAGAGCACACCCTCTGACTCAAGTCGTCAAGGTTCAAATCCTAGCCCTTCCCTTCACCAGTTGACCAGCTGAAACAAGTTGTTTATCCTCTTTAAGCCCCATTTTTCATATCTGTAAAATGGAGATTGTAACAAACTGTAAATGTCAATGAGGTCCACAGAGTTGGATCGAGTGTGATGAATCTGACAGCCCAAACCTCCAGGCTGGTTGTGCCATTATTTCAGTTATTCTGACCTGGATCTGATGCAATGTGGATTTAAAAAAGCAATAAAAGTGAGAGACAGATTATTAAGCAAGTTACGCCTAACAAAAGTTATTAAGCAACTCCCTAGGGGTGGATTTTTTACTATGCACTTAAATGTGGAGAAGTTAATATACTGTATTAGTTCACTAGGGCTGCCATAATTAAGTGCCAGAAGGATGCTAGGTTACTCAGACCACAAACATTTGTTTTCTCACAGTTCTGGAGGCTATGAATTTACAATCAAGCTGTCAGCAGGTTGACTTCTGAGGCCCCTCTCCCTGGCTTATAGGTCTGTGGACTTCACATTGTCCTCCCTCTGTGTGTCTGTGTCCTAATCTTATAAGGACACCAGTCAGATTACATTAGGACCCGTGCCAATGACCTCATTTTACCTTAATGACCTCTTTAAAGGCTTTATGTCTGTTAAAGCAAACTAAATACAGTACTCTCTACTTCTATATTTGAGTCCTTGTGGATGAACCTTAACCTAGCTTAATAGGCAGACAAAATTGAAAACTAACTTAGCAGTATGCACCTGTAGCAATAGCTAAGTCTTGGCCAATCCCAGCGGCCATACTTCAGCCGTTCACACACTGCTGAGGACTCACACTGCGTTCAGATAAGGCAAACGCCAAGTTGTAACCAAGACAGCTGTTCTGTACCTCGCTTCCAATTTCTGTACACCATTTCTCTTTTCTTCGTCTGTGCATCTTCTTCTACCACGTGGCTGCGCTGGAGTCTTTGTGAATCTGCTGTGATTCTGGGAGCTGCCTGATTTGCCAACCATTCATTGTTCAATTAAACTCCTTTAAATTTAATTCAGCTGAAGATTTTTAAAAAAATCATGTCCCAAAACAGGAACGTTCTGAGGTACTAGAGGTTCGGAGTTCAACATGTACATTTGGGGGAGGTTGCAGGAAGACGGTTTGGCCCATAGCCTGTACCTACCTGAGGTCTTAACTGGTAAACAAACAGAAAAACCAACCTAGTTATGGTTTTACATTTGTCTTCTGTGTTATTTCCCATGAGGTAATCTAAAAGAACCTGGGGAATTCAGGTGCTTTTCAAAGCAGTACATGTGTGATGTTTCATCATTACCTCTCAGGTGGGGGGAAATGAAACTCAGACGCGCCCATTTGGCTTCTCTAATACTAGCTTTGCTTATCCTTCTTGGGGAGGGTGATTTTGAAACCACAGGCTAGAAAAGACTTTTGGATTGTGTGTGAGCTGTGCGCTCTCTCTGGGACTTCTATGCTTCATGATTGTGAAAATAAGTGATTTAAAATCTGAGCTGTTGGAACTCTAAATTATTTTGAGCCATAAGGAAATGTGAATTATGGGGCCTGAGTCACAAGACAGGCAGCTGTGAACTTTCTGTAACTTTTTTGTTTGTCTGAATTGTCTTTTCCCTTACCTACATTATTTTGTAAAATGTTACAAATGGTTGTAGGACATGTGACTGGGTGTGGCTCACCTGCCTGGTCGCCCTGCAGCTCAGACCCCTAGGGGGAGCATGCACACAGGCAGGTACAGAGGCCAGCGCAAGTGCTTTTGGGCTCCCGCCCCCCGCAGAGTCTAGTGGTGGGAATCTGTGACTCCCAAAGCCTGATGTCATGTGTTACAAAGCTCTTTCAGATTTGTTGTCTGCAGACAGCTTGTGTGTTAATCGGCTCAATGGATCCTCTGCCTTATCATAAGGGCAGGGGGCCAGTGTGAGGGCCTTCTGAATCCCGAGCTCTTGTCCAGTGTCCTGAAAGAATCAGATCACACATGGGCTCAAAGGATAAGTGCAAGGTTTTATTGAGTGGTGGAGGTGGCTCTCAGTGAGATGGATGGGGAGCCAGAAGGGGGGATGAAGTGGGAAGGTGGTCTTTTCCTGAGGTCAGGCATTCAGCAGCCCAGCTCTTCTCCAGCCACCCCCTTATCCAGCCGCTCCCCTAGGAGTCCAGACATCCTTACTTTTCTCTCTTACTCTGCTGCATTGTTCTACCATCGCTGGTCTGCTGGTCCACTGGTCCACTGCTCTGCTGGTCTTGACATTCAGCTGCTTGTGTGTATGCCTGATAGGGTCTTGGGATTATATGGGGACAGGATGGTGGGTGTGTGGCAGGCCAAAAGGCAACTTTTTGGCCGTGAAAACAGAAACGCCTGTCCTCATTTAGGGCGGTGGGTCTTCAGGCTTGAGAGTTGGGCCTTTGCTGGGGAACCATCCTCTTCTAGCCAATATTTCCCTGTCTCCTGTCCATATCAGTGAAGAATACCAGGGAGACCCCTTCCTTCTTACTGTTGACTTTCATTATAGATTAACCTCTTGCTTCTCACACAAAAACTTTATGGCCATCTCAATGCCTCAAGATGGAATGTTAAGCTCACTCTTTTAAAATGAAAAGGAAATGAAAATGAGCAATAAAGAAAAGAAAACAAGCTGCATGGAAAAGAAAACAAACTGTAACTGATTAATTTGTTGTAACTCATAAACCAGCCATATATTGAAAATGTTGTAATCTTGTTAAATTTCTTAGCTTTTTCCAATATCAGAGATAATTTAGCTTTTAACTTCAAACACTACACCCATTTCTCTGGGATGGAGCATCCAGAAATGGCCATTCCCAGATTTTGCTTGAATAAATTCTCTAAAATTGGAATGTGACCCTTTTGATTATTTCAGGTTGACAGGATCAGGAGTTGGCTATAAAGTCACTGCTCTGGCAAAGACTGAATTTCTGTCCTAATATGAATCTCAACACCAATGTTGCCCTGATACATAATGCATTATTGTGGAAGGTTTAAAATCAATCTACTTAGTATTTTTCCTTTTGTAGAAGTGGGTTTTAACTACTTCAAGTATCAGGTTTATGATCTGGGTTGGAGGCTCCAGGGGATGTGGGGAGGGTGGTGTCACAAGGACTTTTCCTCTAAAATGAGTGTGAGCTCAACTCCTCTCTTCTGTCTGCTTTGCCTTACTTTGCTGAGAAAGAACCCAAGTTACGTGGAATGGTACTTCCTATCTAGCTTCTCATTCTCTCTTAATTTTCAAACTTGTTTTCATCCCTATTAATAGCCAGGTCATAGAATCGTTTTCAGAAGCATTTCAGGTGCTTCAGGATTTTTGAAACTCTTTAGCTCGCACGGTTTGAGTGTGTCACAGGTTAGTAAACCCTCAAAGGTATGGTTATTGTGCGGTTTATGCCAAGAGAAGCTGGTCATAGTCTGCCTCAAGTAGCAATAGCGGGGACCCTGGGGGCAGTCAGGAGAAGTGAATAAATGACTCCGACAAGTGCTGGAGAAGCATTTCCTCTTGAGAATTTCACTATTTTGTGACACCCAAACGCAACCAAATGAAAGGAGAAAGAACATCTCCCACTGGGGTTTGACAATATTTGTAGAATTAAGTGAAATTGTGTTTTTGGTGGTTGAAAATGTCTGTTTTTGATTTCATGTATTCTATTTTGCTGAATAGGCACTTAGGATTTGATTTGGGAGGAAATGAAAGTATGGCCACTGGCAAGGGTCAGAGAGAGCTACAGGCATTGGCATTTTCTGTCTATTTCTAAGATCTTTACGTCAATCCAGTGTTTGGAAACAACTTTCAGTCTACCTGCAGGCATTTTAAGTGGGTCCTTTACCTTGTTTCTCATAGGAAAACTTAATTTAGCTGCATCCACCCAGGCAAGTTGTTTACACTATTTGTCAGTGTTTTTCTTAATCACTTCCCTCATCTTCCTTCCTCTCTGAGCCCCTCCTTTTTAACTCCTCCAGTTCCCCACCCCCAGCCCCTGATGGAGTGTGACGTGTTATACTTACGCTTTATGGAATTCTCATTAGGGAGGATCCTGTCCACTGACAATAATGGTTGACTTGCAGAATTCTCAAATATGAAGTTTCAATGATTTGTACCTCACGTGGTTGATTTTCTTTCCTCCCACTTGTAGGTAATGTCCACACAACAGTATCTCATGCCCCTATTCTTTGTGAAAACATTACATAGTAAAGTCAATGTCGGGTGGCTCAATTGTCAATAACAACAGTGTTTCCGATTCATAAGCCCTTCCTGTTGTAGTCACACCTTCTGTCTGACTTTAGAAGCTCCTACAATGTCCTCTTACTTGTTTCAGAATAGGCCAGTATGTAGAGATCTAAGGAAGAGCTCCCAGCATCAGTTAGGAGTTCATCAGTCAGGCCCTGAGCCCTGCCTCTGCCATGCTGTCATTGACTTTGGCCTTAGGTGGGTCATTTTGTGTCTCTGGGCTCAGTTTCTCCATCCTTAAAAGAAGAAGACTGGCCTGTCACAAGTTCTAACATCCTTGTGATAGGTCATCCTTGTTGGACAATCCTTATTTCATTCCCATTAAGCTTTGTTTGCCAGGGAGTTCCTTCTCATCCTTTTGTAAATTATATAAGGCCCAGAGGGTGAATCTAGCCAAAGAGTGAATCATGCTGGGCTAGCCAAAGAATGAATCCTCTTTGCTCCTAATCTTCTGAAGAATAACTCACTCCAGAGGCAGGAGGAACCATCTCTGATTGAGCCAATGAGCATGTGGCTGGCTGTCCTATGAGCCCCAGGCCCCACCATCAGAGCTAAGCTTGCCAAGGAATGGGGTGTTGCTCCCGTAGCTCTGCTTCAGAGCTGCTTCCCAGCTCTGTCTGTCCTTCCTGGATTCGGCGGCAGCATTCTAGGAACAAATCCCCTCTGCTCAGCCATGCATCACTGCCTTCCAACTCATTTTCTGAATCTCACAGTTGTTGTCCCCTCCCTGCTGGTCCTGGCAAGACTGAATTTGTCAGACCCTGTTGAGTTCCTGTGGCCTGATGCAGGTGGTTAGGACCTAGGTTGCTCTTGGCTTCTCTACCTATTTTTTAAGTACTTTCAACTGATTGGAAAAACATGCTAACTTTGAGTTTTCAAGTATTTGTAATTATACCCCAAGGTCACTGACTTAGCAGTAGGGTTGTCAAAGAGCCATTAATAAGCGAATTAAAAGGAAGAGGTGGAGCCATAAAAGCAGTTGCAGAACTAGAAGCCAAAAGAAGCACTTTCTGTTTAGTGACTCTAATAGCCACTACACACTTGGTTTGCAGGAACCAAGACAGGACAAGACATCTCCATGGGGGAGACGTGGTCACGATCTTATTAGTCAGGATTGCCTTGCGCTGATGCCACGTTCCAACTGTGTGTTCCTGGCCCTGTCTACTGCAAACAATGAATCATTCTTGCAAATAAATACTAATATGTTTATGCAAAAAAAAAAAAAAAAAAAAAAAAAGCCACACATGTGTGTGGCTTTTCCCTGGACTCCTGAGATAGAGGAGAAGTGAACTTACTATGTGTGTTCACTTAGTAATGAACACAGTGGGGTAAATATAAAGAAATGGTTGCAGTGGGGTAAATAGGAACCTGTGCTGTGCCCACTCCTTCAAGGCTGATCTATTTCATTGCCACTTCCAGAATTGTGGAACAGGTGACCTCCAGGAGAACTGTGGCTTATCTTACAGCAACATAGTTCATTTAGGATGGAAAATTGTACCTTTATCCCTGGTACCTTCTGACTACAGATGACATAGTGCTTGAACCAATCCTATCTAATCTCTTTTAGCTCATTTTTAGAATAAAAGCCAAGCCTCTCATGGAATGGGATGTCCTTAAAGATGGAATGCTTATTTCAATGCAGCTGTGTTACTGCTTCGTGGTGTCATATGTATTAGTCAGTTTCTCTGCAATAACATATAGTCTCCAAATCTCAGGGGCTCATGCCAACAGATTTTTATATCCTACTTGCATTACATGATATGGTTGTGCATTGATTGCTGCAATTCTGCTCCCAGTGTCTTCTCTTTCCTGTAGACATGTACAGTCGGGACCTGCAATTTTTGTTTCCTAACTATACTTTTGCACCCAGTAACTGTCTACACTTCTCCTCCTTCCCTGTTCTCTTTCCAGCCTCTAGTAACCATTGTTTTACTCTTTACCTCCATGAGTTCAATTATTTTGATTCTTAGGTCTCCCATGTGAGTGAGAACCTGCAAAATTTTTCTTTCTGTCCCAGGCTTTGGGACTGCTGTTTTTGTGCAGAGAGAAAAACAGAGAATTGGCTGGAAAATGTCATGCTTCGAAGGGTTTGCTTGAACTGGCACACTGTCACCTCTTTTTACACTTCGTTGGCTCAGACACATCATGTTTCCAAGCCTGAAAACATGGCAGAAAAATATTCTCCACCTATGGAGAGGCACCACAAGTCATTTGGAAATGGGTTGGATGTATAATCACTTACAGGGAAGAAAGCCAATATGGGAAATAACGGTCCCACTGATCATCAGGTTCACATGCTAGACATGTAACTTCATGAGAAAGGCCATGCCCTGGACACAAGCCTCTGACTCATAAATCTATCTTTCCTGTCCTTGAGTGCTGTCATATGAGGAAGACAGGGAAGAATAGCTCTTTGATTTTTATATTTGAGAAGGCCTGTGCCAAGATTCCTTTTATGAGCTGGGATCTGGTTCTGTTCTAACTCCCTTGAAGTTCACTTATTCCTGCCTTAGTCTCCTCTTCTGCAAACTGCTCAATTTGTTTGGCTTCATCTTTTGATTGCAGTTGATGGCTTTGGCATTAGTAAATGTTTTGCTCTTTTTTCAGCTGACTCTCAAATGTGCTCTTGCAGATGCAAAATCACTGTGGTTTGGCACTAGGCCAGAAGATGTAGGAATTGGTATCAGCAGAGATCTGGGCTTCTTGGTCCCAGGCAGATTCAAGAAGTAGAAGATTACAGAAGAGCTAGACATAGAAATAAATGCATCCATTTCCTTGTTTTTAGAAGGACTATAAAAGTTGACATCTCTTCTTTACTTTCCACAGGTGGATTTTTTTGGACCATTTTGCTGTTTTAGCAGTATCTTTCTCACAGAACATATAGCTTCAATGGTGAAATTATTTTTCTTGACTTTTAGACTTTCTGGAAAGTCTCAGAGGATGGATGTTTCTGATATGTGATAATAATAAGTTTTTTATAATAATTTGAAATAGGAAAAAAATCTGATTGCAGTGTAGAATAGTTAGAAAATTTTCTCCTCTTTGCAGAAATCAAAATTACATCCAGCATATGTAAAATCTTTGCTAATAAAGTAATACAAACCCTCCAGTAATTATTTATTTTTATTGGCTTGTTTGTAAAAGAATAAATATTTATAATACATAATGTCAATAACAAGTTATTGCATATCTACATGCTTATTGGCACCCGAACCAGTGGTCTTTTATTGGAAAAAGAATTGCATGGGGACAGCTGCTTACACCCCTTCTCTTCACCATCAGGCGTTGCATTTGTCAGTTTCCTTGTCTGATCTTCTACAGGGACTTGAGATTTGAGAGAGGTTCAATTTCTAGCCAGTTCAATTTCTGTTCCCTCTCTCCACATTTTGCACAATGCCTTTTGTGGCATTTTTTTTTTTTTTTGAGATGGAGTCTCCCTCTGTTGCCCAGGCTGGAGTGCAGTGGCGCTATCTTGGTTCACTGCAACCTCTGCCTCCTGGGTTCAAGTGATTCTCCTGCCTCAGCCTCCCAAGTAGGGGTGATTACAGACACCTGTCACCACTCCTGGCTAATTTTTGTATTTTTAGTAGAGACGAGGTTTTGCCATGTAGGCCAGGCTGATCTCAAACCTCTGACCTCAAGTGATCCGCTTGCCTTAGCCTTCCAAAGTGCTGGGATTATAGGCATAAGCCTTTCGTGGCATTTGTATTGAATGGAATGAATAACTAAGCCAATTAATGAGCAAAATACACAGTCTTGTTCTGGAAAAGAAAAGAACAGCGAATGCAGACCAGGCAATAGATAGGGGAATGCCTGCCCCAGGTTCCCAACCTTCTTTCCTTGGCTTTTCTTCCTTCCGTGCTGAATTACCTCACAGACCTGTAGCTACTGTGCCAGGACTCCTGGTGTTTGCTGATCTCTTCCCACTCCAAGCAATGACAATATCACGTGTTTGACTCCATGTTAGCACTCTTAGAACCCAATATTTTAAAAATTGACTAAGATTCTAAGAGAAAATGTAAAAAGAAAAAAACATTACAACTCTCATTCAAAAGATGAAAAATAACAACCTCCCACTTATTGACATTTTCCTGTATACTGGACATTGTGCAAAGGTTTCTACAGACATGGGAAGAGGGATTATTCTCCCCATTTTGGAAGTGTGGAGCTGATATGGTTTGGCTGTGCCCCCACCCAAATCTCATCTTGAATTGCAGCTTCCATAATTCCCACATGTTATGGGAGGGACCCGGTGGGAGTTAATTGAATTGTGGGGGTATACTATACTGTTCCCCTGTACTGTTCTCAGGGTAGTGAATAAGTCTCACAAGATCTGATGGTTTTATAAGGGGAAACCCCTTTTGTTTGGCTCTCATTCTTTCTTGCCTGCCACCATGTAAGATGTGCCTGTCATCTTCTGCCATGATTGTGAGTGAGGCCTCCCCAGCCACGTAGAACTGTGAGTCCATTAAACCTTCTTTTTTTTTTTTAATAAGTTAACCAGTCTTGGGTATGTCTTTATCAGCAGGATGAAAATGAACTACTACAGGAGATGAGGCCTGGAAAGAGTTTCCCTTGTCCCGTGTCCCACCGATGGTCAGTGGTGAAGCTTGGGATGAGAACAATGGTTATTTCATTCTACAACCCATACTTTGAAAAGCAGGCATTGCTAAGTAAAATAATTCTAGTTTATGCAGTGAAGAGATTGACTTAGCATAAAATTCCCTCTTCTGAAGACTCAGTGAACTGCCTTGCAGCCTCGCTGAGTAGGCTTCACAGTCAAGTTGCCGGGGTTTTCTGCCATGCCTCTGGTAGTGGCTCTTCTCCCATCTATACACCACTCGCTTTCTAAACA
This sequence comes from Aotus nancymaae, assembly GCF_030222135.1. Taxonomy (NCBI): domain Eukaryota; kingdom Metazoa; phylum Chordata; class Mammalia; order Primates; family Aotidae; genus Aotus; species Aotus nancymaae. Next base: position 32,616,022 of record NW_026988435.1, read on the forward strand.
AACACAGGCTTTCTTTACGAGTTTTTTTCTGGTGCTCACCTGTCTCAGCTCCTATGCCCCTCTCCAACCTAGGCTCTTCCAAAAAGTACATCAGGCAGATGGAGTTTACACCTGTAACTTCAGAGAAGTGGTTATTGGTACCATAAAAACTCAAAGCTTGGCCTGGTACAGTGGCCCATGCCTGTAATCCCAGCACTATGGGAGGTTGGGGTGGGTGAATCACCTGAGGTCAGGAGTTCGAGACTAGCCTGGCAAACATGGTGAAACCCTGTCTCTACTAAAAATACAAAAATTAGCCGGGTGTGGTACTGGGCACTTGTAATCCCAGCTACTCTGGAGGCTGAGGCAGGAGAATCACTTGAATCTAGGAGAAGGAGGTTGCAGTGAACCGAGATCATGCCATACACTTCAACTTGGGCGACAAGAGTGAAGCTCTGTCTCCAAACAAACAAACAAACAAGCCAAAGCTTGGCTGGTCTGCCTCATCTTAATTCCCAATATTTTCCACTTAGTTTCCCTGTAAATCTCTTAGATCCTTCAGTGTCTTACTTCTACCCTACCAGCAAAAGGAGTAATGTCTTAGAATTAGAGGTTTACAATATAAATATATATATTTATATTGTATAAAATATAAAATAACAATATTTATAAATATAAAGCAATATAAAATAACATTTATAACAAGGATGTTTTTCTCTAAAAGGAACTATTCTAACATACTTTATATAATTACTATGAATTTGCTTTTCACTGCTTATATCTTCTTAAAGAAATACACTGGCATGAGAAGACCTATCCAAAAGCAAGAAAATCTTGTTTTAAGCACTGCAATTATGTCAGTTATGTCATGAAATCATAAATAGTGGCTTTCTATCAAAATGTGCTATATTTCCTTAGACATAAGGAAGACGATGTATTCTCAAGATAACTCACTGATGTGTCTTTGTTAAGCTGACATATTTGGAAGAATTCCCAAATAATTTTCATGGTCAGAGAGATTCTCATTATGCAAGCCACCCCTGAGCAAGAGGGACTGGGGATTTTGCCCAACTAGTAATATTCAGGTGAGTTGCTGATTATTTAAGTAGCTAAATCAAGTTAATCCTCTTTCCATGTATGGCAGCATTTATTGAAAATTATGTGTTAAATTCTTTCTATGTGCCAGGCCCATTTCTAAGTGCTAGAAATTCCTGGTGAACAAATCCTACACACACTACTACCCTAGGGAGGTTACACTTTGTCACTAGGCATCAAAACAACACATTCTGACAAATGAGGCTGGTAATTTTGAAGGATTAAATAGCTGAGAATTATCAGAGTGTTAGCCAGGCATGGTAGCTCATGCCTGTAATTCCAGCACTTTGAGAGGCCGAGGCGGGCGTGTCACCCGAGGTCTGGAGTTTGAGATAAGCCTGGCCAACATGGTGAAACCTGGTCTCTACTAAAAACACAAACATTAGCTCAACATGGTGAAACCCAGTCTCTACTAGAAATGTAAATATTAGCTGAGTGTGGTGGCAGGCACCTGTAATCCCAGCTACTTGAGAAGTTGAGGCAGGAGAACGGCTTGAACCTGGGAGGCGGAGGTTGCAGTGAGCCAAGATCTCGCCATTGCTCTCCAGCCTGGGTGACAAGAGTGAAACTCTGTCTCAAAAAAAAAAAAAAAAAAAAAAATGATCAGAGTAGGTTTATGTATTAAGCATCTTTCAAAAGGCCTCACCCATTTTCAGCCAGGTTACATTGTTAATCTACTACATTTCTTGACAAATAATTTATTTCTCTTTGTCTTTCCATCCCCATTCTACAAGATATATATACAAAGTCAGGAAACAAAATAAACTTTTTTTAAAACAGTATGTTAGTTATTTTCAAATAATATGCTATCTGGTGGAGTGGATTTGTTCTAGATTTAAAATAACGGGCCTAACTGCTAATCTAGAAAAAATAACTTATAAAACATTATTGACTGTCCAAAAATTCTGGCAGCATAGGAAGCTTAGTATATTCATTATACTTTTTAAGGGGACTGAAGGTGAAGAAATGCAGATTACGTTGTTTGAAAATTATCTGAGTCCATTTGTGTTGCTATAAAGGAATACCTGTGACTGGGTAATTTATACAGAAAAGAGGTTTATTTGGGTCACACTTCTGTAGCCTGTACAAGAAGCATGGCACCAACATTTGCATCTGGTGAGGGTCTCAGGCTGCTTTCACTCATGATGGAAGGTGAAGGGAAGCCAGTATGTGCAGAAATCATACAGCAAGAGAGGAAGCAAGAGAGAGGCAGGAGGTGTCAGGCTCTTTTTAGCAATCACCTCTTGCAGGAACAGATAGAGCAAGAACTCACTCATTACCAGAAAGATAGCAGCAAGCCATTCATGAGAAATTCATCCCCATGGCCTAAACACCTTCCCTTAGGCCTCATCTCCAACAATGGGGATCAGAGTTCAATGTGGAGTTTGGGGAGACAAACATTCAAACCATAGCAAACATGTAAGTGACATGCTGTTGAAAGACAGAGTTATCTTATGTTTCTTTTTTCTCTTTCTTTCCCTCCCTCCCTCCTGCCCTTTCTTCCTTCCTTCCTTTCTTCCCTCCTTTCTCCTTCTTTCCTTCCTTCCCTCCCTCCCTCCTTCTTTCCTTCCTTCCTTCCTTCCCTCCCTCCCTCCTTCTTTCCTTCCTTCCTTCCCTCCCTCCCTCTTTCCCTCCTCTTTCCTTCCTTTCCTTCCCTTCCTTTCCTTCCCCTTCTCCTTCCTTCCTTCCTTCCTTCCTTCTTTTCTTTCTTTTTCTTTCTTTCCTTTCTTTCTTTCTCCTTACTCTGTTGCCCAGGCAAGAGTGCAATTCTGTCATCTCAGCTCACTGCAACCTCAACCTCCCAGGTTCAAGCAATTCTCCTGCCTCAGCCTCCAGAGTAGCTGGGATTACAGGCAGGCACCATGATGCCCAGCTAATTTTTCTATTTTTAGCAGTGACGGGGGTTCACCATGTTGGCCAGGCTGGTCTTGAGTTCCTGACCTCAGGTGATCCGCCCACCTCAGCCTCCCAAAGTGTTGGGATTATAGGTGTGAGCCACAACACATGGCCTAGCCTAGGTTTGTTGACTTTGTAGGATACCCTATATTTTATCTTTGTACCCAATGCAATAAGAAAGTAGCCACGTCCTCACGCCTGTAATCCCAGCACTTTGGGAGGCCAAGGAGGGCGTATCACGAGGTCAGGAGATCAAGACCATCCTGGCCAACATGGTGACATCCCATCTCTACTAAAAGTACAAAAATTAGCTGGGCGTGGTGGTGCACACTTGTAGTCCCAGTTACTCAGGAGGCTGAGGCAGGAGAATCGCTTGAATCCAGGAGGCAGAGATCGCAGTGAGCTGAGGTCATGCCACTGCACTACAGCCTGGGTGACAGTGCGAGGCTCCCTCTCAAAAAAAAAAAAAAAAAGAAAGAAAGAAAGTAGCCACCTCCTGATAGTTCAAATATTGCTCTAGTTTTATCTTCCCTTGATTCTTTCTACCTTGTGAAACAGAGGCCAAGACTGGATGCTAGTAACAAAAAGATGAAATGGAATGCACACTGACTTACCTGGACTTAAGCAATGGAGGTTTGGTTTACTGGAAAGAGACAGGAAATCTCTCTTTTGGTTCTATGTCAGCCACAAAGGGCATTCTCATGTAGGCCAAACTGCTTTCTTCAGTGTCCTCTTGCATAAAGCAAGGAGTTAGAGGGTGGATGGTCTCTGAAGTCCCTTCTTGCACTGAACTTAGGAGGTTTCACTCCGTAAGCATCCTTTTGAACTTGGGAATGTGGAGAAGTTACATTTTCCTACATTTTTTTTTTTTTTTTTTTGAAGACAGGGTCTTGCACTGTCACCCAGGCTGGAATGCAGTGGTACGATCACAGATCACTGTAGCCTTGACCTCCCAGGTGCAAGCGATTCTCCTACCTCAGCCTTCTGAGTGGAGACTTGGACTACAGGCATGCACCACCATGGCCAGCTAATTTTTGTATTTTTTGTAGACACAGGGTCTCACTGTGTTCCCCAGACTTGTCTCAAACTCCTGGGTTCAAGTGATCTGCCTTCCTTGGCCTCCCAAAGAGCTGGGATGAGAGGTGTGAGCCACCATACCTGGCCACCTCCCAACTTTTCCATCACTTTCAGGGTTTGGATTTGTCATTATGGCTTGAGAATTTGTCAAATTATTTCATTTGTTATCGTGGCTTGAGAATTTGTCAAATTCTTTCACGCATTTTAAATAAAATAGTGGCTCTCCCCTTAAACAATTGGCAGTTGCTGGAAGGAGGAAAGGATGCACAATTGTGGGGAGAACAAGGGTGGTATCCCATTACTTGCTATTTAGCATTCTGTGGCACGTACTTATTCTTGAATAATTTACTCAAAAAAATGGTAAGCTTCCAAATCTTGGCGATGATGTATAGTGCTGCAGTGAACATGGGAGTGCGGATATCTCCTCCATAAACTGACTTCCTTTCTTTTGGGTATATGCCTAGCAGTGGGATTGCTGGATCATGTTGTAGTTCTATTTTTACTTGTTTGAGGAACTTCCATATCATTCTCGTAGTGGCTATGGAGAATAATTTACATTCTAATTTGGTACCAATTTACATCCCCACCAATAGCAGACAAGGGTTCCTTTTTCTCCACTTGAATAAGATCTAATATTTAATAGCACAACAGGGTGATGACAGCCAACAATACATATTTGGAAAATTGTACTTTTTAAAAAAATCGCACATTTAAAAATAACTAAAAGAGTATAAATGAAATGTTTATAGCATAAATAAATGATAAATGCTTGAGGCGATGGCTACTTGGTTTACCCTAAAATGATTATTACACATTGGATGCCCCTATCAAAATATCTCATGTACCCCATAAATATGTACACCTACTATATACCCATAATTTTTTTTAAATAAGCACTTTCAGGAAGGATGCTTCTCAGAACTCACAAACGTTGCATTTTTATATTTTCAGAGTTGAAAAATATAAATCAGTTTTGTTAAAGGTGTGCATTAGAGAGGAGAAAGATGAGGCCCAGAAGATTTCAAGTATTTTAACATGTCTTTCCTCAGGAAGCTTCATAGGGATATCTATAAATTGAAAGAAGCCACCCTAAGAGACCCTAAAATAAGTCTGTGTTCACACACTGCTCACAAACAGAGTGTAAGGCAGAGGGCACTGTTTCGATGCATCCTCTATGCAGCTGGAAAGCCAGAAATATTATTTTCATAGTCAAATGATTAAAATAGTAATAGTTTATTTACTTTTGCCAAATGTAGTTGGGAAATACACGAGGTTAAAATTCAGGCATCTGACTTTCCGTTTCTGCTCTGCCAACTATGAAGGTAAGTTGGTCTCTCCCTGTGCCCATCGTGTCAAGTGTCTGCCCAGGCCCTTGACCAGAGAGACAGGAAGCGATGATGACAGAGCCAGGCAAGCCCAGACCTCACATGAGCCTCCTCTGTAATTTTGGATAGTTCTGGAAACTGGACCATCAGCCTTAATTACCTATGCCGGGAATCCTGTGCACACCAGACCACATTTCTCAGCAACTTGCCGGTGCCAGGGCCCTAAAAAAACAGCTCAGACCTGCTCCACAGGGGCATTCATCTTGACAGCTGAAGAGGATGAGCTCACTTCAGGCACATTGCTGTAAACAATAGAAAGATCTACTCTTATAATCAGAGACCTGACTCAACTATGTCTCTGCAAATGACCTCCCTTTTACAACACAACTGCACTGAGAAGCTACACACTTTCACCTTCCAGCAGATCGTGGTCAGATGTGTTGCAGTGAACTTCCCACTGTCTTCCCACCCTCTACAGACTCAGTCACTGAAACCACAACCACCCCATCAATGTAACAACAGAACTAGTTTCAGTGGTTCAACGCTATTCCCAGCCAGTTCTCAGGCTGGAACAAATGAACGAGCTCCTTGTGCCATCAGCATTAATATTCAAGGTGTCAAGTGGCCATTGTATAAGTTTTCCGCCATCCATACAGCAAACTGTGAGGTGGATAGAAGGGCACGATGGCCATTTTATAGATAAGAAAGCCAAGTTAAAATCAATTGCCCAAAGTTACAGCTTGCAGCAGCAGAATTGGCCCATGAATTCTTTACCCTTTCATTCCACTGCAGTATCAGTCAAATGTTAAATACAAGCACAAAAATATATTTCCACATGTTTTATTTTCATCCTATATTTTGAGCTGTCTTGTCAATATTAATTAAGTTTTGTAAGAATACTACTACTATCGCAGGTTCTACTACCACATCTGAATGAATGTTTGCTAGAAGGATATGATATGACTTGCAAATAGTTTTTGAGAAACGTTCAATGAATATGCCTAAAATTCATGATTTATATCCAATTAAAATTTTACATTCCTAAGAAATAGTTTAAGAACGAGAAAATATAATTTTTATTTGATGCTTTTTAACAATTATGAAGAAAAAACTGATGAGAAAAAGTACAGACTATACTGTTCATTTTTTTCTTTTTCTTTTTTTTTGTCTTGTTTTGAGGCAGGGTCCTGCTCTGTCTTTCAGGTTGCAGTGCCAGCATGGCTCACTGCATGCAGCCTGGATATCCCGGGCTCAAGTGATCCTCCTGCAACAGCCTTCCATGTAGCTGGGACTACAGGTGCGTGCCACCATGCCTGGCTAATTTTTAAGTTGTTTTTGTAGAGGCGGGGTCTCACTACGTTGACCAGTCTGGTCTCTAACTCCTGGGATTACAGGTGTGAAACACCATGACCAGCCCAGACTACAATCTTACATATATTTTTCTAAATATGTGTTAAGAACTAGTTGTGTGCAGGCTACTTTGCTAAAAAGTATCTGTTCATTAGAATGTTTAATTTTGAAAAAATAATTATTTTACAGGTTTACCCATAGCCATTATCTTGACTAAACCAAAATATTTAAATAAATGATCTTGAGAGATTGACAGTAAAGAGTCAGATTATAGAGCAATCTTCTCTTGAGCCTGGATTTGTTCGGATGAATGACTACGTAATGAAGTCCAGTGGGAATTATAGGATGTGACAGCTGTTTGGGGCCTGTCGATTTTACAGACAAAGTGACTGAAGCTGAGTGAAGTTAAGTTATGTCTTGCTCAAGCTTCTAAGGATAAGCAGAGTCTGAAACCTAGATTTTCTTTTATTTTCTTTATTTTAATTTTTATAGATTTAGGAGATGCAAGTGCAATTATGTTATATGGCTATCGTGTATAGTGGTGAAGTCTGATTTGTAACCATCACCTGACTTGTGTACATTGTACTTACTAAGTAATTTTCATCCCTCACCCCCTTCCCGCTCACCCACCTTTCTGAGTCTGCAGTGTCTACTATTCTACTCTCTGTGTCCATGTGTACACATAATTTAGACCCTACTTATGAGTGAGAACATGCAGTATTTGACTTTCTGAGTTATTTCACTTAATATAATTGCCTCCAGTTCCATCCATATTGTTGCAAAAGACATGATTTCATTCTTTTTTATGGCTGAATAGTATTCCATGGTGTGTGTGTGTGTATGTATTACATTTTCTTTCTCCAGTAATCCCTTGATGGACATATAGGTTGATTTCATATCCTCAATATTGTGACTAGTGCTTCAATAAACATAAAAGTGCAAGTATCTTTTTGATATGATGATTTCAGGTTTTCTGATAGTAACCATTTGCTGGTTTCAGAAAACCCTAGGTTCTCTTCTAAAGGAAAAATTTCTCCACCTGGCAGCTTTTCAAAATTTATTCAGGGAAATTAATTTGAGGTTGGCCACTCCCAAGGCTATGCTTCTTCAGAAAAGAACTTGGATGTGCTTCTGGGAGACAGTTTTTCCCATCAAGAAATAACACAGGCAATTATAGTAACACATTTTACATTTAAAATTCTTATTTTTAATTGTTTATACAAGGTGAAAATGGGAAATGTTTCTTCACTTGTCTTAATAATGTCCATATGAAGATTTCTCATACTTTAAACTTTTTATGATAAAGGTGAGGAAATGTAGCTAGTAAGCTTTGGTTTGACCTCTGGTAACAATGCATGTTTTACCGTTTTCCAAACTGGGAAATGGTTTATGTCCTACATTTCAATTTCTTATAACTCTACGTTTCTTGAGTTAATTGAAAATAAAAACTGTCCAATGTTATTTCATGCAATATTCAATTACTATTTCCTATTGACTGTATAATGATTTTTGTTTACATGTAGCAAATAGCAAAAAGTGGGATACATATTGTTGAATAATTTTTTTTCTAATAGAACTTTTGTCTTTTGGTTACATGAACTTCTATTTTGAGTTTTCAGATAATTTAATTTTATTTATCTTTAATTTTTAATTTTTACCTATTATTTTAGTAACAGACATTAAGCTCTCAATTGAACATCTCCTATTTTCAGTCTATTCACTATTAGGTACAGTGACACTGAATCTTTATTCATAAGAGGAAGGGCTTATTTCCTCATTTTTATCATAGTTCCCAAAGTGCTTTTTTGGATGATTGCATTTCTTCTTCCAAGAAAAATTGGCTAACCTTCCTTTAAAAGTTATATGGTACGTCAAGTGTTCTGATGTTTCACTGAGTCATAAATGAGAAACAGAATTTATTTTAACATAGCTTTCCTTCTCTGTGGAGAGCTGTGTGGGTGGGAGTCAGCATTATTTATTTATTTATTTTTTAAAGCACAAATACTCCTTTGTCCTCCTGTTCCAGATTCTAGAAATCTGGAGTCCCATCTGAGCTCCTGAAATCATGCAATTTATATCCATCTCTGCTTTCCTGATAAGGCTATATGCAGAGATTTTTCGAATAAGACTTGTTCAGCTTGAGCTAAAACTAAAATTTTTATTTATTTTCACATTTCAGTAAACCTTTCCAGCTTTTGAATTTTTTTTTCTGTTTTATAACTATATTTTAATTATATAAATTTTTTATACATAAATTTTTTTTCTTTTTTTTTTAATCGCATTTTAGGTTTTGGGGTACATATGAAGAACATGCAAGATTGTTGCATAGGTGCACACGTGACAGTGTGATTTGCTGCCTTCCTCCCCTTCACCTATATGTGGCATTTCTCCCCATGCTATCCCTCCCCAACCTCCTACCCCCCGCTGTCCCTCCCCTATTTCCCCCAACAGACCCCAGTGTGTAGTGCTCCCCTCCCTGTGTCCATGTGTTCCCATTGTTTAACACCCGCCTATGAGTGAGAACATGCGGTGTTTGATTTTGTGTTCCTGTGTCAGTTTGCTGAGAATGATGGCTTCCAGGTTCATCCATGTCCCTACAAAGGACGCGAACTCATCGTTCTTGATGGCTGCATAATATTCCATGGTGTATATGTGCCACATTTTCCCTGTCCAGTCTATCATTGATGGGCATTTGGGTTGGTTCCAAGTCTTTGCTATTGTAAACTGTGCTGCTATGAACATTCGTGTGCATGTGTCTTTATAGTAGAACGATTTATAATCCTTTGGATATATACCCAGTGATGGGATTGCTGGGTCAAATGGAATTTCTATTTCTAGGTCCTTGAGGAATCGCCACACTGTCTTCCACAATGGTTGAACTAATTTACACTCCCATCAACAGTGTAAGAGTGTTCCTATTTCTCCACATCCTCTCCAGCATCTGTTGTCTCCAGATTTTTTAATGATCACCATTCTAACTGGCGTGAGATGGTATCTCAATGTAGTTTTGATTTGCATTTCTCTAATGACCAGTGATTTCTTCCTATAATCTGATTCTTTGGTGAAGAATAAAAATAAGAAGCCAGAACTTTGTTTTTAAAAAGCATTGAGTATGTACTTTTCAAAAAATATCCAGTAATGATTGATAATGATATTCATTTTACCATAGTGACATTGAAGAGGTTTTAATATCTTACTGTATTAGATATTCTAAACCTTCAAAATTCATTCAGAAATTATTACATGTCTTCTTTATGATTAGGATTTTGTATTAAGAATTCATTTGAAAGAGATTCCCACTTCCTTAAAAATTTGAAAGCTTATTTCCATTATAAAAGTACCACATTTTTATTAAAAATATTTAAAACATACAAAAGAGTTAAAACATGCCAATAATCCCAGCTATACGCAACCACTGTTGATGTGTGATATTTCTTTTTTTGAAAGTTTTCTCCCCTCTATATGTTTTTATTTATTGATTGGTTAAATTTTAACTTTCATTTTAGATACAGGAGGTACATGTGCAGGCTTGTTACATGGCTATATTTCATCCAGGTAATAAGTGCTGTACCTAACAGGTAGTTTTTCAATACACGCTCCCTCCTCATCTCTAGTAGTCCACAGCGTCTCTTTTTCCCATGTTTATGTCCATGTGTGCTCAATGTTTAGCTCCCACTTATAAATGAGAGCATGTGGTATTTGGTTTTCTGTTCCTGCATTAGTTTGCTTAGGATTATGGCCTCCAGCTCCATGTTCCTGTTAAAGACATAATGTCATTCTTTTTTGTGGCTGCATAGTATTCCGTGGTGTGTAGGTATTGCGTTTTCTTTATCTAATCCACCACTGATGGGCATCTAGGTTGATTCCATGTCTTTGCTATTGCGAATAGTGTGGTGATGAACATATGTGTGCATGTGTCTTTTGAGTATAATGATCTTATTTTCCTTTAGGTATATACCCAGTAATAAGATTGCTGGGTTGAATGGTAGCTCTGTTTTAAGTTCTCTGAGAAATTTCTGAACTGCTTTCCACAGTGGCTTAACTAATTTTCAGTCCCACCAACAATGTATGTGTTCTTTTTTCTTTGCAGACTTCCAGAACTTGCTGTTTTTTTGACTTTTTAATAATAGGCATTCTGACTAGTGTGTGATGATATTTCATTGTGGTTTTGATTTGCATTTATCTGATGATCTGGATGATGAGTATTCTTTCATAGTTTGTTGGCTGCTTGTATATCTTCTTTTGAGAAGTATCTGTTCATCTCCTTTGCCAGTTTTTTAATGGATTTTTTTTTCTTGTTAAGTTCCTAATAGATTTTGGATATTAGACTTTTGTTGGATGCACAGTTTGCCAATATTTTCTCCCATTCTGTAGAGTGTCTGTTTGCTTTATTGGTAGTTTCTTTTGCTTCCCTGTATATATTTTTAAAACCTTTGTTAATTATACTATATATATATATTTTCCATACTTTAATTTTATATGTATTTTCCATAGAATTATGACATCAGTATTATTATATCTCTGGGAAAGAGCTAGGTTCCCAGATGATTTTTTAAAGATGCCTAGCTAATTATTTGAAAGTATGATTTGGACATAATTTGATTTGGCAATGGCATGATAATTCATAAGGCTTGTCATCATTAATCTAGAATGCTATCTCTATTATACACTAGATTCTCAAAGGAATTTGGGTCTATTTCTATACTTTGTTATCTTCTATTGGTTTATCTCTGTAGTGGTGGTAGGCAGATTTGTATGATGATTCCTGCCTTCTGGTATTTATACCTGTGTGTAATCCCCTACCCTTGAATGTGGGCTGGATCCAGTGACTTGCTTCTAATGAACTGAAGACTGAAAAAATGGTGGGATGTCACTTCTGCAAGTAGATTACAAAAACTGGGACCTCCATCTTACTGGTACTCTGTTACTTTCTCATCCTCTCACGTGTTTGCTCTGCTAAAGCCACCTGCCATGTTATGAGTTGCCCTGTGGAGAAACCCATGTGGCAAGAGAATGAGCAAGATGGCTAGCCCACAGCTGAGGAGGAACCAAGGCCATCAGTTCAACAGCCTGCAAGGAACTGAATCCTTCCAACAACCAATGAGTGAGCTTAGAAGCAGGTTTTACCCTAGTTGAGCCTTGAGATGACTGTGGTCCCAGTAGATACGTTGATTGCAGCCTGTGAGACACCCACAGCCAGAGAACTCAGCTAAACCATGTCCTGATTCCTAACCCACAAAACTATGAGATAGTAAGTGTGTGTTGTTTTAAGCCAATATGTTTTGGGGAAATTTGTTATGTGGCAATAATTAACGAATACACTAATCCTGTGACAAAATGCTTTAGTTCCTGTAGTCTCATATGCTTTAATATTTGATAAAAACAGTTCTGCCCCATCTCATTTTTTCCAGATCTTTTCCTGTTTAATCTTTCAGGTGATATTATAATAATTTATTCAAATACTTCCCAAATTCCTGTTGCTTTTTAAATTGAATTTTTGAAGGTTGATTTGGTAATTTTAGAGTTTAGAGTTTTTCTGTATAGGGACATTTACTCAAATCTCCTATGTCTCTTCAGTAAAGTTGTAATATTTTCTTTTTGTTTGTCCTGTATATTAACTTCTAAGATGATTTCTAATTATTTGTTTTTGTCTTGTTATTATGAGGTTTGTTTAATCCTTTTTTTTTTTTTAACTAGGATTTGTATATAGGAAAACTACTCATTTTCGTAAATAACATTTTTAACCTGCCACATTATTTAATCCTTTTATGCAGTCCTGTAATCTCCAAATTATGACAATTATGCATCTTCTTTTACAGTACATATACACTCTTATTTGCTTGATTAAATTTACTTCCAGAACAATGGACAATAATTGTGATAGCACCATTGTTTTGTTTGTAAAATTTGAATGGCAAATCAAAAGTTTATTGTTAAATTTGTTGCTTGCTTTTGATGTGATTAAGTACAAGAATTGATCTATTTTGCTTTGTGTCAGAAATGGGTGTTATATTTCATGTCATTTCTGTGTTTGCTGAGATATTTACCTGATTTTTTTATGTGAACTACTAATACTACAAGTTATATAATAGATGTTATGTAATGTTTACCAATGTAGCAACTATATGATATTTCATCAGGTGAAAGCATAGTAGTTTGTGTCTCTATGCAAGCCAGTTTTTGCTTTTTTAAATACCTATTCAATAAATATATTTATGTAGATAGCTTTCTCCTTTGTTAAAAATAATAATGGGTAACACATGGAAACGTCTGTATCTTAGGTACTTTACAATCTTTCTATTTACTAACTCATTTTTTAACAATTACAATAACCTTATGAAATAGGTATTATTATGATATCCATTTTTCAGATGAGATAACTGAGGCACACAGAAGTGAAATAACTTGCCCAAGTGTATTAGTCCATTTTCACACTGCTGATAAAGACATACCTGAGACTGAGAAGAAAAAGAGACAGTTCCACATGGCTAAGGAGGCCTTAGAATCATGGCAGGAGGTGGAAGACACTTCTTAAATGGTAGAGGCAAGATAAAAATGAGGAAGATAGAAAAGCGGAGACCCCCGGTAAAACCATCAGATCTCATAAGACTTGTTCACAACCACGAGAACAGTATGGGGGAATCACCCACATGATTCAGATTAAGTTCCACCAGGTCCCTCTCACAGTATGTGAGAGTTATGGGAGTACAATTCAAGATGAGATATGGGTGGGGACACAGCCAAACAATATCACCAGTTAAGTGTCAGAACCAAGATACAAACCAGGCAGATTGGGCCTAGTTACAAACTAGACGATGGCCACTACCACAGTCAGAATATAGAACATTTCCTTCATACCAAAAACTCTTCCAGCCTTGATGCATTTGGTTCCCTATCCTGCCTGGCTCCAGGCAATCATTGATGTTTGCTTATCTCTGTAGATTAGTTTTCTTGGACTTTCGTATACATATAATCACATTGTAAGTCTTCTTTTATATCTAACTTGTTTTGCGCAGTATAGTGTTTCTCAGATTCACTCATGTTGTTGCATATATTGTTAGTTTGTTCCTTTTCCTTATTAAATAGTATGCCATTGTATGGATTTACCACAATTTGTTTATCTATTCACCTGTAAATGGACATTTTGTTGGTTTTTCATTTTTAGCTATTGTAAATATGGCTGCTGTGAACATTTGTATACTCATTTTGTGGATATGTTATTATTTCTCTTGGGTAAATAAGTCAGTGTATAACATGTCTTTGCTTATATCACTACTGCAGTGTCTTGGCTTCTAAATTCTCATAACCACTGTTCTATTAAATTTTGCTTGTAAAAATATATAAAATACTATTAAAACTTTAAAGTAACTCTCTTCAGACTCTGTCCTCTCAGTGCTGTAATCTATTGATTGCATTTTTCATTCAGCTCAAGGCTTTTGTTTTTTTGTGTGGCTAGTACTTTTTTAATTAAAACCTGGATACTAAAAACACTTTCGTCAAACAACGAAGACTTCACTGCTGCCTGTTTATAGTCCTTTCCCTCTCCTGCTGTTAGCCCCAGGTAACCACTGATCTGCTTTCTGTTTCTATAACTTTGCCTGTACTAGAGATTTCATGCAATCTATGATACATACTCATTTGTGTCCAGCTTATTTTACTTAGCATGGTATTTTTGAGGGTCATTCATGAGTTTTCATGAATCAGTAGTGCATCCCTTTTATTGCTGAGTAGTATTTCATTGTATAAATGCACCATTTTGTTTACTCATTTACCATTTGGAGGACATTTAGGTTGTTTCCAATTTTGGACTATTCTTAGTAATTCTGCTATGAACATTCACATTCTTTTCTGCTGAGTAAATACTTAGAGTGAAATTGCTGGGCCTACTGTAAGTATATGTTTAACTTTTTAAAAAACTGCAAAATTGTTTTCTAAAGTGACTGAACCATTTTACATTCTTACTGGCATGTGTGGGTTTCTGTTTTCCTTACATCCTCTAGAAGTCGTTTAAGCTATGTGTGTTGTAGCCAATGAGCAATGATTCTTCCTCCTTCTCCTCTCCCCAACTCTTGTCCTCAACCTACTGTGTGCATATACTATATGGCATGTAGTCAAAATTGCCTACTTTATCCTGCACTGGGTTTGGTGTTTAGGGGGAGTTCACATCCACTTGCATATGGGTTGAAGATCTTCCCACACGCTTGGCTGAAATTGGTTTGGCCTATTAGCTCTTTGATTCAGTGTTTTTTTCACGTTTCTCCTTTTTTGTACTACAATGTTTTCTGCTACCACAATATTTCAAAATCTGACTATGCCATTTGTCATGTTTACTTTTCTGAAAGAAAGGTTGGCCACTTACTTCCTAGATAATATGCGACTATAAAAACTTGGCTCAATTTATGACACTGAAACTGGCTACCGTTTTCTAGTGTGTGACTGAACCATTTTACGTTCTGACTGGCATGTGTGAGTTTCAATTTTCCTTACACCCTCCAGAAGTCGTTTAAGCTATGTGTGCTTGGACCTAGGTCCAAGAACTGTTGTCCTCCTTTAAATGTATATCTTATGCTGTCCTAAGTTGGCGATGACATTTGTGATCTGCTGGTACTTGAATTAGCTATTGTGGCTTATGTAAGAAAGTGGCCTACTACTCACCTGTGGCAGATAGAAAACAGGGGTGCTGCCGCCAAAAAGCCCATCTGCTCCCATTGTCTGTGGACTATTTTCAAAGTAAGGGCTCATATGATTCACAGTCATTATCCCTCTAGGAAAAGAAAAAGTGCAGCAGATTGGAGCTACCAGCTGTAGGGGAGGGCATCCAATCACTTAGTTTCCCTATCCATTCTAGTGACAAAGGATGATTTGAAATAATTTTTAACAAGATAGACTGTTTTAGGAAGTTACCATTACTCTCTAGGCAGCATTTGCCTTAGGAGCGTTGGCCATATGCTAAAATAGGAGGCTGCATAAGTTCATTTTGTGATTTTCAGTGAGTTACATATTTTCCTAACTCTCCTTCCTTGTTAAAAATTTGTGAAATGGAGTAAATTATGCTAACATATCATGGCATATTTGTAGGATTAGGTACTAACAAGATTTGTAGAGATTAGGCAATAAAAATCATATATATATATATATATATATATATATATGACTTTTATTTAGAAAAGATACCAAATTCAAAATATTTCTACTTATTACATGTTCAAAAGAAATTAGAATCTTAAGCAAAGAGGCAAGCATGTGACCAACAGGTCATTTTTGAATGATATATATTTTTTTGTTTTGGCTTTCACGTAAGTGCACAGACTCTGGCTTCTTCTTGTGTATGGTAAATTGTACCTGGTTTATTGAGAATTCTCAACATGATATGGTATAAACAGAAAACTTTTCTTTCAATGACTTCTTTCTCCCCGACTGCACTATATTTACCGTCTCCTTTCTTGCTGGATATATTCACGCTTACCAACATCTTGATCTGATTTTCTAATGTCCTATCACTCTAGATATTAGCTTGGACTTATTTAGGTTCTTGCAAATTATCTGAAACTCTTACCATTGAGAGGTAGTTTAGGTTTTCTCTCCTTGAATCTGGGTGAATTTGGGGTTGCTTTGATCATCAGAGAACCATAGAAGTGATACTATGTGACTTCTAAGGTGAGATCACAAAATACTAGGTGACATTTGTTCTTGGAGTCCTGAACTCTGTAATAAGTTTGACTAGCTGGAGGATGCCATGCTGTAAGTAAGCGCAAGTAATACAGAAATGCCGTGTGTAAGCACTCTGGTTGAAAGATGAGCCATTAAATCATCTCAGGCCAGGTAGCATATATGTCAATGAGAAAAGTCTCCAGATGTTCCAGCCTCCACTTCTCCAGCTTTTCCAACTGAGACTTTAGACGTTGTGGAGTAGAGAATCATCCCTTCTGTGCTTTCTGAATTCTTGACCCACAGAGGTAAACATAACAAAATGGTTATTATTTTATGCCATTACGTTTTGGAGTGATATGTTACACAGCAATGGATATCAGAATACTATATAAAACTCAGGCCTACTAGTTTTAAAATTTCAGTTTTAATGCAAAGATTATCTCCTCCCTTTTCCCTGGCTCTGGCTAAATATTTGATTTCTGTATGGCATGGAGGGAGAAATGGGGACATGTTCATCTCTCCATAAATTTCTTCATTCCCGCTACCCTGTACTACTTTCTGGTATTGGCCAGCAAAGATTGAGGGGTCTCTTTACACCTCTCAGTGTTGGGGCAGCTGCAGATCTCCCCTTGTTTGATCATAGTTACTTGGCTAACACTGACCATTTAGCAGTGCCTTCTGTGTGACAGATATCCACTTGCTGCCCCCCATGAGTTGCTGAGGCTGTTAGAAAGACTGGGGCAGAGACTTCATGCCTTCCTCTGCCACCATGAGTGGTGTTCCAGCCCAGAGATCCTTAACTTTGCAGAACAATTACATCAGAATTTCTGATGGAGAGGGGTGAACCAGGCATCAGTATTTTTTAAAACCACTGAGCATGGATACCACATTTTAAACTTGGCTACTGTGATGGTTAATACTGAGTATCAACTTGATTGGATTGAAGGATACAAAGTATTGATTCTGGGTGTGTCTGTGAGGGTGTTGCCGAAAGAGATGAACATTTGAGTCAATGGGCTGGAGAAGACAGATCCACCCTTAATCTGGTGGACACAATCTAATCAGTTGCCAGTAAATATACAGCAGACAGAAAAAAGTGAAAAGGAGAGACTGGCCTAACCTCCAAGCCTACATCTTTCTCCCATGCTGGATGCTTCCTGCCCTTGAACATTGGATTTCAAGTTCTTCAGTTCTGAGACTCACACTGGCTCTCCTTGATCCTCAGCTTGCAGACAGCTTATTGTGGGACCCTGTGGTTTTGTAAGTTAATACTTAATATTAACTCCTATATATATATACATATGTCTTATTAGTTCTATCCCTCTAGAGAAGCCTGACTAATACAGCTACCATGGAAATCATGTGTGGTTTTTTAAAAACCCAGTGATTTAACTTATGCCTATATTTTATGAACACCTATAATGTCCTGGCTGCTATGGTAGATCTTTTATCTTTATTATTTAATCTTCATAACATTTATAATAAAGCATGTTCTATTACCTATCTCTTTCAGAGCAGGACACTGACAGTCTGGGAGGTTGCATAACTTGTCTTAGTGGTGAAGTCAGGACCGCAGGATTTCTCTCTGACCATGGAACCCATTGTCATTTCTCTGTACCACCTGCCTTTTTGTTCAAGAATGTTAACATGTAATTCTCAAGACAAGCTTTTAAAAATACCTTGTTACTTAAATTGTAAAGTGGAAAAAAGTCAGAGTTGCTCGAATTTTCCAATGAAGTGACCATCATAAAATGTTTCCTATTCTGTCACTTTTCTTGGGGTCAATTTATTTGAATGCCTCCTTAATCCTCACAATGTCCTCATGAAGTACGAAGGAGGAAAACATCATTCTTTTTTTCCAAGGACTTTAAAGAACTTTAGAATATGGCATAGTAGAAAAAGTATATACTTTGGAGTCAGACTGAAGCTCTAATCTTGACAGATGCTAAAAATCTGAGTACTTTCAGGAAACTTTCTAAATAGTGCTCTTCGGCTGGTGCAGTGGCTCATGCCTTTAATCCCAACACTTTGGGAGGCCAAGGTAGGCAGATCACTTGAGATTAGGGGTTCAAAATCAGCCTGGCCAACATGGTGAAACTTCCTTTTTACTAAAAAAACAAAAATTAGCCGGGCGTGGCGGCATGTGCCTGTAGTCCCAGCTACTTGGGAGGCGGAGGCAGGAGATTCGATTGAACTCCAGAGGCGGAGGTTGCTGTGAGCTGAGATTGTGCCATTGCACTCCAGCCTGGGCAACAGAGTGAGACTCTACCTCAAACAAACCAAACCAAACCAAACAAAACAAAAAACAAAAAACGGTGCCCTTAACTGTAAAATGAAAGTAATACCACCTCCTTTATGGCATATGAGACTTAAGACAATATGATAAAACATGATAAGCATCTGTCTTGGAGCCTAGTTCATAAGAGAAATCCAGTACACGTTAGTCCTTCTTCTTCTTTGACTATTGCAGCCACAATTATTTTACCAACCCTGAGACATTCAAGTGAGATTGAGTATGGATCACACAGGAAAAATGCTAAGAGCTAGTCCTGTTTTGAAGTAATTTGATTAGTTACACATAAAGTGATGCTGTGCAGCGGTACTTACAAATGTGGGACACCCCAAATCCATATGTTTACTGAGTGCTTAAAATACAACTTCAAAAGTCTAGGAGAGAAGGGGCAAGAAGATACATAGATGATAGAGAATGGGACAAACCTAAGACTCATGATCGATTGCAGGAATTCTGATTTATTTCTGCTGGAATGAGCCAAGGGAAGGGGGAAGAAAATTCATGGAACAGGAGATTGGAATTTGGGTGCAGCCTCCTGGCACGTGCTTATCCTAGTCTTCTCATTTCTGGAGGCTGTGCCTACGTGATTTTTGCCTGTTGCATACCTCGCATCAGCCATCTCTCCCATTTTTTTATTATAGAGAATTGTGCAATCCTCTCTGGTTTGTTTTTGTTAGGATTTCCTTCCCTTTATCGCTGGCAGAAAAATGTCATCTCTTGAGATTTCCTCTGGGACATGATTATTTACAGTAAACTACAATTTAATGAATTCTTGAGGATTTCTTTCTGATATATCCTCTTTTTTAATTTTTCATTCATTTTTTTTTTTTTTGAGATGGAGTTTCGCTCTTGTTACCCAGGCTGGAGTGCAATGGCGCTCTCTCGGCTCACCGCAACCTCCGCCTCCCGGGTTCAGGCAATTCTCCTGCCTCAGCCTCCTGAGTAGCTGGGATTACAGGCACGCACCACTGTGCCCAGCTAATTTTTTGTATTTTTAGTAGAGACGGGGTTTCACCATGTTGACCAGGATGGTCTTGATCTCTTGACCTCGTGATCCACCCGCCTCGGCCTCCCAAAGTGCTGGGATTACAGGCGTGAGCCACCGCGCCCGGCCCAATTTTTCATTCTTAAATGCCTTTTGTTTTTGGCTGATTCTCTCTTGGGTGTTTTGTATAATTTTTGAAAAATACTTAACAGCAGCTTGTATATCTTCTTTCCAGAATCTCTCTGAAGTACTTTATTTAAGAAGATATATTCCATATATATCTTTCATATATGTGAACATAGAAAATTATTTACATATAATATATGCTTCATCATACATATAGTATTTGGGCATCATTATTTTTGTGCATCACAGCTTTATATCATAAGACAATAATCTGCATCATCTGACTAGCCCCATTGCTCAGAGGATGGTCAGCTCAGTTCAGATCAGTGTAATCTCTTGTTCCAGTTACCAGATCAGCCTCCTGTCTAGTCTTCCTGGTCCTGGATTTGCTCACCTTCCCATCTTTCACACACTGAAGACAGATAAGTCTTCTTCTGAAGAGAAAACCTGATCATACCTGCTTAGTATCTTTCAATGGCATCATCAGACTCAGGGAAGCGTGATCTGGCCCCTACCTGTCTCTCCAGCCCATCTCCTGTGTTCCCACCCCACTCTATGCCTGGCCATAATGCTGACTTAAGAGTTGCCTGAAGAATGTTTTCCTCTTTCTCCCCTCCCACCCTCTGCAATTGTTATTCTCTCTGCCTTGGGAAGCTCATCTTTACCCTGTAGCTACTTTTGGCCTGTTTAATTCTCACTCATTGTTTAGGACTTGTCTTTGTTTTGTGCTGCTCTAACAGAATACCACAGATGGGATAATGTTTAATGAACAGAAATTTATTTCTCACAGATCTGGAGGCTGGGAAGTCCAAGATCAAATGCTGGCATCTGATTGAAGGTCTTCTTGCTACGTCTTCACAATAGTGAGGCCAAGACATTGAGAGAGAGAGAGCGAGACAGTAACAGAAACAGACAGAGAGAGAGACAGAGGCCTGAACTCACACTCCTGTAATGCTCACACTCCAGCAATAGTGGCACTCATTAATCTGTTCATAAGGATAGAGCTCTCATGCCTAATCACCTCTTAATAGTCCCACCTCTTAATACTGCTAAAATGGCAATTAAATTTCAACACGAGTTTTGGAGGGGGTAAATATTCCCACCATAGCAAGCCCCAACTTAGGCATGACTTCTTTCTGGGAGCCTTCTCCAATGTCCCTAGACTGACTTTGTGCTCTTTTGTTACTCCTATTTTCTACGCATATCATGACACCATACTCTTTTCAAATTATTTGACTGCTGCATTAGGGCAGGGCCCCTGCCTGATGAGGTACGAACTCAATAAATATTTGTTAACCGAGTGAGTGAATGAATGAAGACATTGCCTTGAGGCAGTGCTGCTCAAAGATTAAGGAAGCTGGAGTGAGGTGGTCTTGGTTTGGATCCTGGCTCTATGCCTAACTAACTGTGTGACTTCTGGCAAGTTATTGCATCTCAGTTTCTTAAGCAGTAACATGGAGATTATAACAGGAAACAGCTCATTGAATTATTTTGATTAAATGATAATAGATATAAACAGAGTGGTGATTGTACCGAATACAGTTTCAGGTGTTAGCTATTATTATTGCCTAAATATTCACCTGGCAACTTAATAGCCAAAGGAGGCACAGCACCTGGCACGGTTATGAGGAACTGTCCACTCTTAGTTCCATGAGGGATTCACAGGAATTGATTTTTTAAATGCTGGATTTCTACGACAATGTTATAAATGATTTTAAAAAGGTATCCTATATTATTATTTAATATTACAGTTATGGAGAAGACAACTCATATCATTGCTTGAAGGTTTTTAGTATGTGCTGGATAAATATGTTTTAAGGAATTAAGATCTATTATAGGCTGAATTTTCAGTTAACCCAATCTTGATGACAGACAGAAATCCATGTTAAACAATGTTCTCTAAACACTATATTTAAGATATTGATCAGAAATTGGGTAGAGGAAGCTGTAGAATTTTTCAAGTAGAAAATACTGATTAAGACTTAGAAGAAGACTGTCAGAAAGGTCATAAAGTAGAGAAACATCATGTTTCGCTTGAGTCAACAGTGATGATGTGATTAACACTTCTTTTTTTACTGGGTTCAGAAATGAAGGAGGAGGGAAGGAGAGAGGGAGGGAGAGGGAAGGAGAGAGAGAGAACCTTGGAAGGAATATTTCCCATCACAAATTGTAGGGAGTAGCTATCAATCACACTTTTTAAGGAAATCAAAGTTGGGATAAAAGTGCTTGCGGGTTCTTTGGATACAAAGATGCTGAGAAGCCAGGTAAGCTTTGGGAAGCCAAATCTTCAAATTACAAGATTCAGCATGAATTAGAGTTACTTGAACCAGGGGGAAAATGAAGATTAGGTTAAGCAGTGATTCAGAAATGTTTACAGTTTGTAACTGAGACAACTCTATGTAGATACTAACATAAACTATATTGAATGTTTGAGTGTCATCTTCTTTAGAATTTACATTTTTGTTATTTTGGAAAAATAGCAGTAACTAAATGAAAATCATACTATATTTTATTTTCTTCATTTTAGTTACTTCTGCCCATAGGAAACAGCTTTTTGGATTGAGAGGCAGTGTTCAATGTAACATCAGCTATGGGAATAAACAAGTAAGAGTTTCTGCCCTTGCCTTGAGGCAGTGTAGGTTGAGTCAGATGGCCCAGGTCTGGGTTCTACTGCAAGTCAATACAGGCACACCTCAAAGATACTGCGGGTTTGGTTCCAGACCACTGTAATAAAGCAAATATCACAATGAAGCAAGTCGCATGAATTTTCCCATTTCCTAGAGCATATAAAAGTTATGTTTACAATATATCATAGTCTATTAGGGTGCAGTAGCATTGTCTAAAAATGTACATAATTATTTAAAAAGCATTTTATTGCTTAACAATGCTAACAATCACCTGAGCCTTCAGCGAGTTGTAATCTTTTTACTGGTGGAATGTTGATGGCTGCTGACTGATCAGGGTGGTGGTTGCTGATTCTTAAGACAATGAAGTTTGCCAGTTGACTCTTCCATTCACAAGAGATTTCTCTGTAGAAAATGCTGTTTGATAGCATCTTACCCACAGTAGAACTTCTTTCAAAATTAAAGTCAATCCTCTCAAACTTTGCCACTGCTTTATCAACTACATTGATGTAATACTCTAAGTCATTTGTTGCCATTTCAATAATGTTCACAGCATTCTCACCAGGAGTAGATTCCCCCTGCAGAAACCCCTTGGCTCATCCATAAGAAGCTACTCCCTATCCACTTAGGTTTTCTCATGAGATTGCAGCAATTCAGTCACATCTTTAGCCTCCACCTCTAATTCTAGTTATCTTATTTTCCACCACATATGCAGTAAATTCTTCCTCTGAAGTCTTGAACCCCTCAAAGTCATCCATGAGGATTGGAATCAACTTCCAAACTCCTGTTAATGTTGATATGTTGACCTTCTCCCATGAATCATAAATGTTCTTCATGACACTTAAAATAAATATTTTTTTTTCCAGAAGATAGTCAATTTACTTTGCCCAGATCTTTCAGAGGAATCACTACCTATGGCTGCCATACCTTTATGAAATGTAGTTTTGAAATAATAAGACTTGAAGATTGCAATTATTCCTTGATCCAAGGGCTGCAGAATGGATATGGTGTCAGCAGAGCCAGCATTTAAGCCATATTGGTCCAATTTTGAAATACTTCCACTCCTCAGTGGTGATATCTGTACTGCCAAAGAAGACCAAGCAGAGATTAATGTGGTGGGGAGGGGAAGGGTGTGTGCATAGAAAGATATTCTCCAGTTACCAGGTTGTGGATTTAATAATGTAATTAATATACTGGAATTCATATTGTATATAGTTACCTATATAATACATATTACATATTTATATGTATACATCTTTTCCCAATGAAAGAAAAGCATTCATTTTACTTAAATTTTCACATATATTTTTCCTATAATTTCATTATAAATGTGTCATTAAATATTCTTTGATCACAAGATTTAATACATCACATTTAAATAGTGTTGGAAATAGATGCTTGGTGTGACAAAAAATCAGATCTTTTAGCAACACAATTTTTACTTCCTGGACGCAGGAAGGGTACCCTCGCTAGCCATCATACCATAAGAGTACAGTGAACAAAGGAAAACAGACAAATTTATTCCTTACACGTTTGGGGTTATCCTTACAAGTCAGACCTCACAATCGATAGTAAAACCCCATTGGCTAACAACTTAAAACTTTTCTAAACAAGTAAAAGCAATGGAGAGCTGGGACATGTCTGTGAGCACATCCAGCACAGGTATCTTGGTTAAATTACAAGGACATAGGATGTAGTACATACCTGTAAGCATGGCATGTTTAACAGCGACATAGGATAGGGCTTAAAGTTATTAGCACACTTATTCTTTAACAAGAAAGGAAACTTTAAACATAAACTTTTCTAATTCCCACAAATAGCAACAAATCTGTAAACAAGAACAATTTAAGAGGTAAATTTAGGCTGGGTGCAGTGGCTCGTGCCTGTAATCCCAACACTTTGGGAGGCCAAGGTGGGTAGATCACTTGAGGTCAGGAGTTCGAGACCAGCCTGGCCAACATGGTGAAACCCCACCTCTACTAAAAATACAAAAATTAGCCAGGCATCATGGCAGGTACCCGTAATCCCAGCTACTCAGGAGGTTGAGGCAGAAGAATCACTTAAACCCAGGAGGCAGAGGTTGCAGTGAGCCAAGATCCTGTCAGCCTGGGTGGCAGAGACAGACTCTCCCTCAAACAAAACAAAACAAAACAAAGAGGTAAATTTAATACTTTTTGATTAACATGTGATATGGTTTGGTTGTGTCCTCATCCACATCTCTCCTTGAATTGTAATAATCCCCACGTGTCAAGGCCTTGGGCCAGGTGAAGATAATTGGATCATGGGGGTGGTTTCCCCCATGCTGTTCTTGTGGTAGGGAGTAAATCTCACTAGATCTGATGGTTTTATAAAGGGCAGTTCCCCTGGACATGTCCTCTTTTCTGCTGCCATGTAAGATGGGACTCTGCTCTTCCTCCACCCTTCCGCCATGATCGTGAGGCTTCCCCAGCAATATGGAACTGTGAGTCAGTTAAAGCTCTTTCCTTTACAAATACCCAGTCTCAGGTATGTCTTTATCAGCAGCATGAGAACAGACTAATGCAACATATTAAAAGCTCACTGATGTAAATCCTAGACATTCTGATTTGAAATGAAATTTCCATTTTTAAACCAGACTGCATGTTAGATTTGCCTGGCAGCTCTGGGACTATGGGGACAACAACCGTCACCACCACCCCATGCCTGGGACTCAGCCCCAAAGATGGTGTTCTAACGGATGCGGGAGTTGATACGATTTGAAACCTCCCCAGGTGATTCCAATGGGCGTTCAGGGCTGGGAATCACTGGTCTATAAAAGTAGAAGCACCTAATTGAACGGGACAATAAACACTTGCTGAAATGAATTAAGTACTCAGTACTTTAAAATCAATGCCGTTACTGTAGCCTTGTAGTATAGTTTGAAGTCAGGTAGTGTGATGCCTCCCGCTTTGTTCTTTCTGCTTAGAATTGACTTGGCTACGCGGGCTCTCTTTTGGTTCCATATGAAGTTTAAGGTGGTTTTTTCCAGTTCTGTGAAGAAGGTCATTGGTAGCTTGATGGGGATAGTGTTGAATCTATAAATTACTTTGGGCAGTATGGCCATTTTCACGATATTGATTCTTCCTAACCACGAGCATGGAATGTTTCTCCATCTGTGTGTCCTCTCTTATTTTGTTGAGCAGTGGTTTGTAGTTCTACTTGAAGAGGTCCTTTACATCCTTTGTTAGTTGTATTCCTGGGTATTTTATTCTCTCTGTAGCAATTGTGAATGGCAGTTCGTTCTTGATTTGGCTCTCTTTAAGTCTGTTATTGGTGTATAGAAATGTTTGTGATTTCTGCACATTGATTTTGTATCCTGAGACTTTGCTGAAGTTGCTTAGCAGTTTCAGGAGATTTTGGGCAGCAGGGGGTGGGGAGTTGGGGAGGAATAACTTGGGGAGAAATGCCAGATATAGGTGACAGGGAGGAAGGCAGCAAACCACATTGCATGTATGTACCTATGCAACAATCTTGCATGTTCTTCACATGTACCCCAAAACCTAAAACGCAATACAATATATGTGTTAAAAATAAAAATCAATGCCCTTGGTCGGGCGCGGTGGCTCACATCTGTAATCCCAGCACTTCAGGAGGTGGAGGCAGGTGGATCACTTGAGATCAGGAGTTTGAGATCAGCATGGCCAACATGGTGGAACCTTGTCTCTACTAAAAAAAAAAAATTAGCTGGGCGTGGTGGCGGATACCTGTGGTCCCAGCTTCTCAGGAGGCTGAGGCAGGAGAGCCACTTTAACTCAGGAGGCAGAGGTTGCGGTGAGCTGAGATCACGCCACTGTGCCTCAGCTGGGGTGACGGAGCAAGACTGCGTCTCACAAAAAAAACAAAAGCAAAAACAAAAACCAGTGCCCTCGTCTGCACAGCATCTGTAAAAGAATTTTCCTTTGGTTTTTAACCTTCCTCAGATGCTATTTCCTTCTCCAGACCTACTTATCTCTGAAGAGACAATGTTTCTATTTCCTCCACTTCTTAATCTATCTCAACCAAGGGTCATGATCTCCATCTTCCTGAAACTGACCTTACCAAGCCTCAATCAGTAATTCATTTAATATATTTTAATATATAATTTATAACTAATACATAACATTAATGTATGTTGGAGACCTACCTGAAGGCTACAGTAGGTCATAAGAAGGGCTACTGAATGCCTGAGTCTCTAGGAATTGATAAGATTATAGAGTTGAACAAAGATTTTAAAATTACTTTGTCTTGTGCTTCTCAAGTTAGTTTCACTTAGAGTGACACATCCCTTTATTTGGGAAGCTTATTTGAAATGTCAGCAGGTAATAAAAGAGAGGGTGGGGCTACTTTGTGCAATGTTGTTGGTGGGAACAGAGCCCTGATTGCTGGGTTCTGTCCACTGTCCCCTCAGAGATAGCCCTGAGAGATTTCCACAGACCCTCTGCATCTCTGCAAAGCACAGTTTGGAAACGACCCATCTAGCCTTGATCCCTTTCAGATACGGCAGAGGATATGCCTGCTACCTTAAGAAGCTTCTAGGTTTCCTAAATAAAACACCTGTCAGTGTTAAAAACATTATAACTTATGAGCTGACATTTACATTGTGTTTATTATGTGCCAGTCACCTTTCTATGTCACATGTAGTGAATTAGTCCATCTCACAACAGTACTGTGAGTCCAATTATTATTATTCCCATTTTATGGATGAGGACACAGAAGCAGGAGGCTTTAATTTGCCTGCCAGTCACAGCTGGGGAATGCACTTATGAGCCCATGCTCTTAACTGGTAGCACTTTGCCTTATATTAATATATACAGGGATTCTATCTGGTAGCCTTCACCACACATACACCATGTCTCTGTGCATATACACATTATTTAACCAATAGATCTTTAGTGCTAGTGGCTCATTATTCATTAATGGCTTGGAGATACAGAAGTTAATACCATGCTAGAAAGACAGACAACACACCTGTAAACAAAGAAATCAGATGACGCAGATAGGGAAGTGCAATTAATATATGAAGGGGTGAAGCCACAGGAGTTACCAGGGGGATGGTGCATCTTGCTTCCTACAGGCCTACTAGAGCCTTGCTGCTCAAAGGGTGGCCAGCAGCTGGGGAGGATTGGTGTCATTTGAAAGTCTGTTAAAAACAAAGAATCTTGGGAACCATCTGAGACCTACCCCAGAATCAGAATCTGCGTTTTAAGAAGCTTCCCAAGTGATTCACGTGTACATTAAATTGTGACAGGCACTGTACAACAAAGGGCAAGTTTCTGTTCCTAGCAGCCAAGATTCATTCTTTCTCTCCCCTGCCCATGCAGACACACACACAAACACATACACAATAGATGTACATAAATAAAAAATACGGACTTTGCATTTTGAAATGTTATATTGTAATATAAGAACATTCCTAATTTTATTTGCAGTGTTTTCTCAGAAACTTCATCATTTAAAAACAGTACGTTGTCATCAGACTAATGATATAATTGAGGGTTATATTGCTGATTCAACATGAAATAATTCATAGTGCTGACTAAAAAGATCATAAAAGAAAAGCTAAAATTTCTATATATCCTTTTAAAATACGAAATTTAATTCTTCAACTCCAATAAAATAAGTAAAAAATACACTGTATATAAAAAACTTCAATTTGCTATAAAAAGACATATAGTATATAAATGTGACTCCAGCGTAAATTTGCTTTAAATTAGGATGTCAAGTATAAGCATCATTTAAACATTTAAATAAATGACTGTATTTGCATTTTGATGAGAAAATTCATAATTTCTAGGTTATTTTTATTTATTAATTTATTTTTATTAATTAATTAATTTTTAATATTAGTAGATTTTTTTTTTTTTTGAGATGGAGTTTCACTCTTATTACCCAGGCTGGAGTGCAATGGCACGATCTCGGCTCACCGCAACCTCCGCCTCCCGGGTTCAGGCAATTCTCCTGCCTCAGCTGGGATTACAGGCACGCACCACCGTGCCCAGCTAATTTTTTGTATTTTTAGTAGAGACGGGGTTTCACCATGTTGACCAGGATGGTCTCGATCTCTTGACCTCGTGATCCACCCACCTCGGCCTCCCAAAGTGCTGGGATTACAGGTGTGAGCCACCGCGCCCGGCAGTAGATGTTTATATTTATGGGGTACATGAGGTGTTTTCATACAGGCATGCAATGTGAAATAATCACATCATGGAGAATGGGGTATCTAACCCCTCAAACATTTATCCTTTCAGTTACAAACAATCCACTTAAATTCTTTTAGTTATTTTAAAATGTACAACCAGGTTATTACTGACTAGTCATCCTGTTGTGCTATCGAATAGTAGGCCTTATTCCCACTACTTTTTTGTACCCATTAACCATCTCCACCTCCCCCACCTGCCATTACCCTTCCCAGCCTCTGGTAACTATCCTTCTACTCTTTATGTCCATGAATCCAGTTGTTCTTAGTTTCAGATTCCACAAATAAGTGAGAACATGCAACATTTGTCTTGTCTGTCTGTTGTCCAGGCCACATTTAAAAACCATCTAGTTTTATTAAACACATACAACCTTTTTCTCTGAGGACATGTAACACTCAGAATCATCCTGATTATCTTAGAGTTTTCGGAAACTGCTACTCAGAGTACTGAGGTGTTATTTCAGCAAAGGTTGGCAGCCCTTTTCATACTAAAAACATTTAGAAAACTAGAAATATACCCAATATACCCCTGCTTCTTGGCATTTCCCAGCCTTTTCAGTTTCCTCAGATAGTTTGTATAGAAAAGGTCAAGCAAAAGGGAGGCGGGGTGGGGGGCGGGTGGTGGAAGAACTACCAAGGGACTCAAGTCCTTTGAAAGTCAGCTGAACAATCATCATCCTAAGCAATAATCCCAATTTGCCTAGTACTTTCCCAGTATTAGCACTGAAAGTCCCAATTCTCAACAACCCTCTTGGTTCCTAGAAAACTGGAATGGTTGGTTGCTCTAGGTCACTGGTATGGTTAGGCTTTCTATCCCAACCCAAATCTCATCTTGAATTTTATCCCCATCATCCCCATGTGTCAAGGGAGAGACCAGGTGGAGGTAATTGAATCATGGGGGTGGTCTCCTCCATGCTGTTCTCGTGATAGGGAGCGAGTTCTCACAAGATCTGATGGTTTTATAAGGGGCTCTTTCCCCTTCACTCAGCACTTCTCCTTTCTGTCACCTTATGAAGAAGGTACCTTGCTTCCCCTTTGATTTCTGCCATGATTGTAAGTCTCCCGAGGCTTCTCCAGCCATCCTGAACTATGAGTCAATTAAACCTCTTTCCCTTATAAATTACCCAATCTCAGGCAGTTCTTTATAGCAGTATGAGAACAGACTAATACAGTCACTAAAGATTAATTTTTAAAAATGAGTTTCACAGAATTGTGACACAGTATTGGGTTTTATTTTGCTACTTTCAAAGAAAACCCTCCAAAAATAGTTAAAACTCAAGAACATCAAAGAGTATCAAATGTTAATTCAATAGTATCAAATGAATAGAATATGTATTTAGTAAAAAGAAAAGCAGAAATTGCCATAGCATTTTTCTTCCATTTCTTAATATTATGTTATAGCCTACTTGGGGGAAAGCAGAAAAATAGACATTGCCTTTATGATTCACTAGACCACTGAGCTCCAAAATGAAGGTAAATGAAGCAAATATTAACAATTCTATTTTTATTGATGTAATTTTCCTAAAACTGAAAAACAGAAATTATGCTTTACTGATATGTAATATACAGATTGATATAATGTCTTCAGTGGACCAGTAAGTCAGAATGTATACTTCTGGAGGGAGGATGGAGTGACAGCAATTCCTTCTGCCATTGGTTTATTTCTGAGAATCTTTTTTTTTTTTTTTTTTTGAGACAGAGTCTCACTCCATCACCAGGCGCCAGGCTGGAGTGCAGTGGTGCGGCCTCGGCTCACTGCAACCTCCGCCTCCCAGGCTCAAGCAATTCTTCTGCCTTAGCCTCCCAAGTAGCTGGAATCACAGGGGCGCACCACCACGTCCAGCTAATTTTTATATTGTTTTTTAGTAGAGACTGGGTTTCACCATGTCGGCCAGGCTGCTCTCGATTTCCTGACTTCAAGTGATCTGCCTTCCTTGGCCTCGCAAAGGGCTGGGATTACAGGCATGAGCCACCACTCCTGGCCTAATCTGGATTTCTTCACTTGGTGATTAATGAAGAGCAAACAGCAGAAAGAGAGGAAGCACAGGCACTTTTCAAGCCTCACTTTTGCTAATGTCCCATTGGCTAAGGCAAGTCACATGGCCAACCCTAGGTTTAAAGGTTAGAGAAAAATACTTTGCCTTTTTCTTGTAGGGTCTACAAAGGGAATCACAACCATTAAAATATTTTGTAACACAGAAGTTCCTGGGTCAATTTCTGACAAAGTACTTAAAAGATGAAATAAAAGATGGCATGCATAGTATGAACAATCGAAATGTGCTGACTTTTTCTGTAAAGATAAATGGCTGTTAGAATCATGTTATAGAGCAAATATTTTGACCAAATAAACACAATCTGTCCCTTCAAAATAAATATGACATTTCAACAATGAGTAAGAAAGCACTAATTTTTCAAAAGAAAATTGTGGTATACAAAAAGCCTTTCAAAATAGTTTGAAAATATTTCCAATGTGAACTTATTTTGTTTTAAAAATGGTTGTTAATTACTCCTGTAATGCCAGCACTTTAGAAGGCTTAGGTAGGAGGATTCCTTAAGGCTGGGAGTTTCAGATTAGCCTAGGCAACGTAGACAGGACCCATCTCTACTAAAAATTTTTAAAACTCACCAGGCATGTGGTACATGCCTATAGTCCCAGCAATTCAGGAGGCTGAGGTGAGAGGATCACTTGATCTTAAGAGTTTGAGGCTGCAGTGAGGCATGATTGAGCCACTGCACTCCAGCCTAGGCAATAAAGTGAGACCCTTTCTCTATAAATTTTTTTAAAGGATATTGAGATATGCATGAAAATCCAAGACATTCCCACTACTTATAGTTGTACTTTTTAAATTGATGTAGACATACTTGTGAGTATGCCAGGAACAGTAGTTTTGTTTTGTTTTGTTTTTGAGACAGAGTCGTCCTCTGTTGCCCAGGCTGCAGTACAGTGGCACAATCTCAGCTCACTGAAACCTCCACTGACTAAACGATTCTTGTGCCTCAGCTTCCTGAGTAGCTGGGACTACATACTCATGCCACGACGCCTGACTGATTTTTGTATTTTTTAGTAGAGACAGGGTTTTGCCATGTTGGCCAGGCTGGTCTGAAACTCTTGGCCCCAAGTGATCTGCACCTTGGCCTTCCAAAGAGCTGGAATTACAGGTATGAGCCACAGTGCCTGGCCAAGGAACAGTATATTAACATGAGATAAACATTCCACATATGTTGAGGTTATCAATTATACTCAGAGATTCATAATAAAGTACTTTGTATTGACACAGAATAGTTATATATTGGAGTAACAGCAAAAATGAAAAAACATTTGCAATGAAATATGAAACTTCAGATGAATCTTGACATTTTTACAATAACTTCTGACTTGGTGGGGAGAGGAAGGAATAAGTGTAAGTTGAGACAAATTGCATGTTCATGTTTCTCTATCACTAGGGGTACCTTCCCAGAAGCGTTTGTTTGAGATGCACTATCACCCTATATCCTTAAACATGTAATATCTTGGAATTGTCTGTTTGCCTATTTGTTTCAGATATAATTTTTCTTTTAATTTAGATTATGTTCTCCAGAACTGGGTTATATTTCTTAGTTACTTTTTAGGATAACATAAGGTCATTATAGTTTTTAATTAAAAAAATTAAAAGTCTTAAAAATCTGTTGAGGTTTTAGTGGGAAGGTAAACAGGTGCAATAACTTTGGAAAACAGATGGGCATTTCTCCTAAAGCTGAATATTCATATACCAGGTGAGTTAGCAGTTTTATTCTCATGAATATATTAGAGAGAAACTCTTGCACATGTCTAAGGCTGTTCACAGTAACACTGTTCGTAAAAGTGAAAACCTAGAAAGAACCCAAATGCGCATCAACGGGTGTGGATTCCAGAATTGTTGTGTAATCACACAATGAAATAGTACACAGCATTCTTAACTAATAAGATACTATAACACCCACAATTGGATCAATGCTACAGATATTAGGTTGTGCAAAAGTAACTTTTTTTCTGTTAAAATAATGACAAAATCCGTTATTACTTTTGCACCAACTTAATATAATATCAACCAGAATGGGTAAAACTTAAAAACGGACAATGTCAGGTGTATTAGTGGATGTGAAATATTTGGAACTCTCATACAGAACTCATTGGAATGTTAATTAAAAAACCATTTAGCAAAGTTGTTGGGCTGTATCTGTGAATGCTGATCCTCTGCATACCCTTTGATTTAGTAATCCCATTACTAGTTTTATACCCAATACAAATGTGATAAATTTACCAGGAAACATTTGCAAGTATGTTCGTGGCAACAGTATTCATAATGACCTCAAACATGTCTACCAACTGTATGATGGATACATGCACTGTGGTACATTCATACACAGCAATGAAATATGGACATTATTGTTACTCGTAATAACAGGGATAAATTTTGCAAAAAAAAAAAATATATATATAGAGCCAAAGAAGCCAGACACAAGATTATATCCTGTATAATTCTACTTTAAAATTAATTTAGACTTATATGAAATTCAAAACACTGGCAAAACTAATCTGTGGTGTTTGGTTGCAGAACAATGGTTATATTTTGGGGACACAGGTAATTATTGGCAAGTGACACTAGGGAGTCATTTGGGATAATGGAAAAATTCTATGTATTGATTAGGTGGTGGTTCCATAGGTGTATTCACTTTGTAAAAAGTTTTAAACTTTATACTTATGATTTGTGCATCTTTCTATATGCATGCTTCATTTTAATAAAAAATTTATATTAAATTAAAATGAAAGAAAGAAAGAAGGCCCAAAGTAATGTCACTAGAGAGAAAGGGTGAAAAGTGCCTGATGATAAGGATATTTCAGCGGTAAATTCTATAGGATTTGGTGATTGATTGGTTTTGAGGAATCCAGATGAATCATAGATGACAAGAAGATAGCCTGGTGGAAGGTGGCAATATCATCAATGGAGACTGAAAATATAAGCAATGAAGGAGTCTGAGGTGAGGAACAAGATGGCGTGATGGAAGAAGTAGGATCATAAAATGGATATACAGAATTAAGAAACTTTGGGACTATGGTTATGCCTGGGGCAACTGAAAGTAAAGATCTGCTGGGCATGTGGCTTATGCCTATAATTCTAGCACTTTGGGAGGCTGAGGGAGTGCAGATCGGTTCAGCCCAGGAGTTTGAGACCAGCCTGGGCAATGTGGTAAAACCCTGTCTCTACAAAATACAAAATCATCTGGGCATGGTGGTGCGTGCCTGTAGTCCACCTACTTGGGAGGCTGAGGCAGGAGAATCACTTGAGTCAGGGAGGTCAAAGTTGCAGTAAGCTGAGATTGCACCACTGCACTCCAGGCTGGGTGACATTAAAAGAAGAAAAAAAGTAAAGATCTGAAAGCTTAGAAATAGGTTAGGGAGGGGGATATTGTCTTTCCATCATTACTATATGAGATAGTTTGTCATAACTATCATATGAGGTATTTAGGTCATCCTTTCTAGCTGATTTCATCTTGGCTTTATTCTACATTTTGGTCTAGTATGTAAACTTTTTTTTTTAAATCTCTTTGATCTCCTGATTACTTCTTCCTTATGTATAACTTCATCTGTTTTTAAAATAGATTGAAGAGTTTCCACCTCACCTGTCTTCCTGCATTAAAACTCTTGATTGTTTGTTTGGAATATAATTTGAGGGTGTTATCTCCTTATCTAAGCAATGTTTATGATTGTGTAATCATTCCATTCTAAATTTGTTGGCATTGTACTGTAAGATGCCTTTTTCTGTGCTTGGGGTTTATATTAGTCCATTCTCACACTGCTAACAAAGACATACCCAAGACTGGGTAATTTAAAAGAAAAGAGGTTTAATTAGCTTACAGTTCCTTATGGCTGGGAGGTCTCACAATCATGGTGAAAAGTGAAGGAGGAGCAAAGGCACATCTTACATGGCACAGGTAGAAGGGCATGTGCAGGATCAGATCTCATAAGACTTACTCACTGTCACAAGAACAGCAAGGAAAAAAACCCACCCCATGATTAAATTATCTCCCACTGGGTCCCTCCCATGACACATATGGATTATTTCAATTCAAGGTGAGATTTTGGTGGGGACATTGCCAAATCATATCAAGGTTTCTTGAGTTTCTTGACTATAGTTTATGGTTTTCATCACATTTGGAAAAATTCTTCAGCCATTATTTCTTTAAAAATTTTTTTATGTCCTCTTCCATCCTTTGGGAACTCCAATTACATGTATATCAGGCTGCACGAGATTGTCTCATAGTTAAGTCATGCTCTGTTCATTTTTTTTCCAGTTGTTTATTCAATTTAATTTTAGAGAGTTTCTATTGCTGTGCCTTCACATTAGTCCTTTCTTTTGTGGTAGAGTCACACAAATGGATACTTCTCAGCAATAAAATGAATGAACTATTGATACACACAACAATGTGGGTGAATCCATACTTTCGAATCCATACTTGTGAATCCATACATTGTCTAATGTGCTGTTAATCTCGTATAACAGATGGAATTTTTATTTAAGGCATTGTCCTTTTTATTTCTAGAAGTTGGATTTGGGTCATTTTAATATATCTAAATCTCCACTAAAAATGTTTCTTCTTTTTTTTGCCTTGTACATATGGAATATAGTTACAATGGAAATAGAGTTACAATATAGTTTTAATGTTCTTGTCTACTAATTCTATCAGTTGTAGATCCATCATTTCTAGATCAATTTCTATCGATTAACTTCTTTCATTATGTGTTGTCATATTTTCTGCTTTTTTGTGTACCTGGTAATATTTGGATGTTGTTCATTATAAATTTTATCTTGTTGGGGTTACTGATATTTTTGTATTCCTGTAAATATTTTTGAGTTTTATTGGGATGCAGATATGAAAATAGTTTGCACCTTTCAAACTTTTAAGCTTTGTTATTTGGGACAAGAGCAGCCTTTAGTTTAGGGCTAATTTTGCCCCATTACTGAAACAGTACTTTTCTGAGTACTCTCTAACCAATGCTTTATGAATGAGGTTTTCCACTCTGACTGGGAGATATCTGAACTATTTTCTGTCTTGTGTGAGCTCCAGTATTTGCTTCCTCTGTTCCTTTTAGGTGGTTCTTTGCCTATCCATCAACATTTGCTTCACAGGCATGCAGTGAACATTATTAAGCTGGAGACATGATGGGGACTCAGTGAAGATCACTGGAGTTCTCTATGTAGCTCCCTTTCTTCAGCATTCTTCTCTGCAAATTCCAGCTGCCTTGGCTTTTCCAGATGACTAGCTCCAGCTTCTTAACTCTGGTTGACCACCAGCCTTCACTTGGGTTTCCTCTCTTCAGGCAGTAATCTGGGGCACCCATAGGACTCATCTTGTTTATTTCCCCACTCTCAGGGAACACTGTTCTGTGTTGCCAGAATCCAATATCGAAAAACTATTGTTTCATTTTGTTTTTCTGATTTTTTAGTTCTTTCTGGTGGGAGTGTATATTAGTCTGTTCTTACACTGCTATAAAGAGATATATTAAACTGTGTAATTTACAAAGAAAAGAGGTTTAATTAGCTCATGGTTCCACAGGCTGTACAGGAAGCATGGCTGGGGAGGCCTCAGGAAACTTACAATCATGGCAAAAGGTGAAGGGGAAGCAGGCATGTCTTCATATGCTCACAGCAGGAGGAAGGGAAAAAGGGGGAGATGCTACATATTCTAAACAACCAGATCTCATGAGAACTCACTATTACAAAAATAGCAAGGGAGAAATCCACCCTGTGATCCAATCACCTCCCATCAGGCCCCTCTTCCAGCATTGGGTATTACAATTTGACATGAGATTTGGGCAGAGCTTCAGATCCAAACCATATCAGAGGGTAAACCTTGTTCCTGTTGCTTTATCTTGGTCATAAGCAGAAATCCAGATGCCTTCTGTTTTCTCCCATTGGCACTTAGTCTCATAAATCTGACAGATTTCTATTTATGGAGAGGTAGTAAATGGGCCACACCTGTGTGACTTTCTTACTCGGGGAATCAATCAAAGGAAGTCATACCTTACATTTCTGTTATCTCCTATCACTGAATTCTATCCGTGTGACTGAAACTAATTCTTGAAAAAAATTGTTTAGTTCCAGTCCTCCTGTTTCTTTTTAAATGCCTTTTCAAGCTATCCTAATACTATCTGATGGGAACACTGAAGTTATACTGATGGCTGTTCAGCATCAGTGGCCAAGAGCACAGATATTGGCATCAATTAGAGCTGCATCTGCATCTTGGCTCAACTACTGAATAATCATAACATTCCTTGAGTTCTTACTACCTGGCCAGGCAAGGTATGATGGGCTTTTACATGAACGATTTAAATGAGTATTCACAACAGTCCTATCTAGTAGCACAGTTGGTGTTATGATGATGAGTTACAGCATGGAGATCTGCAACAGGAGTCAGTGTGTCTGAGTTGAATCCTTACTAACTTTGCATTATTGAGGAAGTTCTTTAACCTCTTCAGGCTTTGGATTCTTCATTTGTGAAGTGGGAATAATATCTCCCTCACTGTGCTGTGAGGACTCTAAAAGAAAAAAAATATATAAAGTGCTTAGCGCAGTGATTGCTGCATATGAGTGCTCAATAAAAGGTGATTAGATGCATTATTTTTCTGTGAAACATTGAGAATAAAAGGGATGTTGCCTTGCAGCTTTCAAACAAAGACTTTTTGGGAACTTAATAAAGAAGCCATGAGAATGCACCTCCCAGACCTTCTACCACAGGGCATAGTAGAAGGCCATTTGTAACTGGCCTATGGCACCAGCTACGAAGCTTTGAAATGCATAGGTACCTTTGCTTGAGGCTGTACCTCCCGTCGGCTGCTCCCTGCCAGTGATGCAGTGTAGTGGGGGATACAAAGGCAGACTCATTCATAGAACCATGGGACTCCTACCAGTGTCCACTTAGGCTCAAGGACTTTCTGCTAATTTTGTTGAACCTTCCTTAGACTACACTGCATTTCTGAGATGTTTCCATGCAACTTCTCTCCTCTCTTCTTTGCTTGAGGTTAGGCTTGCAATGGAGTCTTGTGGCTCTACCCACTGTTTCCTTTCACACAGGTATTCCTTCTAATCAATTCCTTGCATGTTTAATCCTGTCCTGGTGTTGGCTTGTTGGAGGACCTGGACTAACATACTTGAGTTCTTGTTCAGTTTACCCTGGCAATCATGCTAATTGCAACTTGGAAAGGGTTTTTCCTGGCCCCTACCCTCAGGAAAATGATGTTCACCATTATTTTCCTTAGAAGTCTCCATTCCTCCAATGGTTCCTTGACTTCATTCATTTGATTTCTCACCATATTTTAACAGTGAGAGTCACCTCCTATCACCCTTCTTTGATTTTCCTTCCTGTCACCTATATTTAGTAATTCGTTCTTCATCTGCTCCCTTTTTTCCTCTCTCTTCCTTGCAATCTTGAATTGTAGGATGTTTAGTGAGACATCGTATATCTCTCATATATCTTTGCATTTCCTCGACTTTTAATTGCAGTCAACTTTGCAAATTTGCATAGAGATTTTCTTTATATAATCAAGTTACATATAATGGAATTTTAACCTTTTTTACGATTCTCTATAATTCTGTATTTTATATAAGCCTCCCTGCAATTAAATACTTCTCTGATCCCCAAACTCCTCACTGTGAAACAGGGTTGGGCATACATGTCTCTTCTGGTTGTTGTGAAGATTAGACGATCACATGTCAATGGAACCTAGCTCGGTGCCCAATGTTTGGCAAATGTTGGTTTGTTCTCCTACCTAGGTAACTTAAAATCTAAGACAATTCTTGGTTGTATTAAGAAGAAATAAAATACTACTTAAACTGAAAACATTCACAGATAAGAAGCAGGCTCATAGAAGTTGGCACAACTAAGATTTGAATTCAGATTTCCTGATCCCAGAGTGTGCCTTAAATACCAATAGTTTATCATAAAATAAGACGAAGAGTATCTTCACTTCTGTCTTGTCAGTGTGTTGTCTGTTTGGTCTGCTATAACAAACTACCATACAGTGGGAGGCTTAGAAAAACAGTTTATTTTTCACAGTTCTGGAGGCTAAGAAGTCAGAGATCCAGAAATGGACAGAATCCGTGTCTAGAGAAGGCCTACTTCCTGGTTCACAGATGGTGCCTTCTTGCCGTGTTCTCTCATAGTAGGAGCTAGTTAGCTCTCTGGGGTCTCTTTTATAAGTATACTAACTAATAAAGTGCATTAATCACTTCCTAAAAGCTTCATCTTCTAAAACCAACACCTTGCGGTTGGGATTTTCACATACGAATCTTGGGAGGACACAAACATTCAGATCATAGCAGCTGGGTTCCCCAGAGGCAGACTCTGAGACAAGGATTCATGTGCAAGTGATTTCTTATTTATTATTTTCCTTTCAAGGGAAATCGGTAGGGAAATGAAGGAAGAATAGGGAAGGAGAGGAAGCCAAACAAGGTGCAATATTGGACATAAATCCTGTGGAAGATAGGCGTGGCCTGATCCCACAGGGGAGAATAATGTGAGGAAGGGGAGCCTGGCTTCCATACTCCTGTGCCCAGTAGCTAAGCAACATCCAGAGAGAGGTAAATTTGCAGACATTTTTGAATCAACATGTGCAGGGGATGGGGGTGGGAAGCAGCTTCATTAGCATGAGGCAAGTCTTCTAAAGAAGGGCTGGCCATCAAGAGCAAGAGCAGAGAGGTGCACAAAAATGGTAAAAGGGATCTGAAGGGTCTGGGTGGATCACCAACACTGTGCACTTCAACTCCAGCCTACTCCTTGATAGGCTGTTTTCACAGTTTTGTTTTCACTTTTTCAAAGAAGATGCTTTCAAAGACGATGCTTTCAGAGAAGATGCGTGCATGTGTGCATGCATACACATACACACACACACACGCACACACACACACACACACAACCTTCCAAAGGCCTGACCCCCTAATACCATTACAATGGGGGTTAGGATTTCAACATACAAATTTTGATGAGACACAAACATTCAGTTTATTGCATATATATATCTCCTCTATTCCAAAGGCTATCATCAAACTAGTTTATAACCGGAATTTAAATTAGGGTAATATCTTTTAGATAGTTTCATAGTAAGGAATGATTAGTATTCCTCTTACATAACTTCAAAGCTGAAAAATCCTCAGTACCATCATCTTCATATTTCTTGATGCTATCTAGTCCCTTCTCAGAATTGGCAAATTAGGCTTTGGCAGGACCTGATTTCTGCTTCACCCTTGTTTTTTCTAAAATATTCTTGGCTTCTATAATAATAAAGCTAATACTTATAACTATGTGCTATTCTAAATGCTCTTTGTATGTTAACTCATTTAATATTTGCAACAACTCTGTTGTAATAAGTACCAGCATAATGCCTATTTATGGTTGAAGAAACAGGCACAAATGGGTAAGTAGTAAAAGTGGGTTTCAAACAGTCTGGCTCTAAAGTCCAAGCTTGTAATCACTATGCTCAAATGCCTCTCCATGAGGACAAAAGTCCCTCCAAAAGCAGCCTACCTTGATTTCTGTTTCATCTGCTTTCTCATCAATGACTTCCTGTTAGCCTGAATTGAACAATAAATACTTACGACTAGTAAATACTTAGTTCCTGAACTTAGTGATTCAGATAGCAGGACGCCTAATGTAGCTTCCTTCCAGTTTCTATTCTAGGCCATCTTTGGCTTGGTTCATATTCCCTCCCAGCAGGATTCCACAGAGGCCAGGATTTTGCCACTTTTGACCATTATAAATAAAATTGATCAAAGTACCTCCTACAAATCATATGACATAATAGAGAATTAACAGACCTTTTATTAAAATGGTTACAAATCATATTTAAAAAGAAAATAACTGCACACTATATAAAGCTTTAAAACATGCATATAAAATGATATAAGAAGACACTACTGATATCCACAGAGTCAAGTTTATTTTTTATTTTATTTATTTATTTATTTTTTTGAGACGGAGTTTCGCTTGTTACCCAGGCTCAAGTGCAATGGTGAGATCTCGGCTCACCGCAACCTCCGCCTCCTGGGTTCAGGCAATTCTCCTGCCTCAGCCTCCCGAGTAGCTGGGATTACAGACACGCGCCACCACGCCCAGCTAATTTTTTGTATTTTTAGTAGAGATGGGGTTTCACCATGTTGACCAGGATGGTCTCGATCTCTTGACCTTGTGATCCGCCCATCTCAGCCTCCCAAAGTGCTGGGATTACAGGCGTAAGCCACTGTGCCCGGCCAGAGTCAAGTTTATTTACCTGTATTTATTTACAGGATCTTCAGGGAATGTTTCAGGTGGAGGAAGGGGCTCTTGGTCAATGAGCCTGAAGACCTTTGCCAGCTTTTGGCCTGAAAAGTCAACTTCTTCATTTGAGATAATTCCTGTTTTATGTACTTTCATTTGAGATATTCCTGGCATATTAAATGAAACAAAATCTATGAAATAGCAGACTCCCAAAAATACATTTTGAAGATTGAATGTAGATAGATGTATTTAAATCTTTCCTGCTTTTTGCACTTTCATAATATATGCCATTTATTTTTCTATTAATGAATTTACAATATCTCAGGGCCTTATTTTCGATATCTTAAAGATGGATTTTTAGTAAAAATCTTACTGAATAGGTAACACTTGTTTCCAAAAGCTATGCTTGCATGTCAAAATTCAGAATTTGTCTCTTGCCATCCTCCTGCTACTTAGCATTCAGTGCCCTCTACTGCCCTCCCCGGCTCCACCAAACTTCTCTCAGGCTCTGACGGCGGCATGCATTCTGTTCTCGATGCTTTCTTCCACTTTCCTGTCAAAATGCATTTAAATCCCATTCACCATGAGTATTTTTATGAGCTTCTTCTCACTAGAGTGATTATGACTGTCCTTGAATGTGGCTTAATGTTTGCCCTTTGAAAGAATTTGTATTTCAACAGAGAATTCCTGAATACGCAAAACCTTCACCCCAAATAACCAATCTTTAAGGAATTTCAGGCACCAACTAGAAAAGTAATAAGGGGACAGACGGATCTGTTTGTATCTGCTAATAGAAACATGGATTTTCGTCTATTAAAAAGTGATAGAAATGTCTATGATTAATGTTTTCTCTCCTATGTCACATCATGTGGTGTTTGCACATGGTTTTACGCTTGACTTCCCATTGCTAAGGATGAAGAATCAAATTATATTAGAGCCTGTTTTGGAAACCCAAGGGGTACATGTAGTTAATTCGAGATATGCCCTCTATTTATTTTCCCTGTTTTTCCTAAGGGATGTAAAAAACATTTCCAATGGTATTCCTTGTGGACATCTTATTTAGCCAGTGGGCAATTTTCCAGTGTTCTAATCAATTTAAATTGATGCTTTTAGAACTCTAACCTTAATATTCATTCTAGAGCCTCTTTTTACTTAGGTGAAATTCTCAAATTGATAGTATAAAAAGATATTTCCTTTTATTAAATGAGATTCAACATATCCTCACTCCATAGCTTCAGTTCAGAGATATGAATTTAAAGTACATTTAGTTTATTTTGGCCACATTAAGTGGATCTGCTTTTTAAGATTTATGTAATTAGACAGATGTTTTACTGGTTATTTTTTCATAAAATGCACATAAAAGAGGCTGAATATCAGAATAATTCCATATAACGTCTTATGCTTTCCCAGTGGTTTTGTAGAGCTTAAATCCATAAAATTGTTTTGAAGGATTTTAATTTCCTTTTTTTTGTTTGTTTGGCAGCTGTCCCATGATTCGAAAGAGCCATTTCCTGGAACTTTGTCAGACTATTTTTACTGGCTTATCTGTATCTGTGTTTTCTTATGTGTGACCTGATTATATCCAAGGGGAGGTAGCAATACTGAAGTCAATAATATTCTTCATAATTTCATAAAATACATTTTTTTATTACTGTCAACACTGTTATACTGTTAATCAGTGCTACTAATTTGCTAGCTTCCAGGATCATAGGTGTAGGTTGAGTGTCTTGATTGATTTGTGCTGCTTTAACAGAGTAAGTGGCTTGTACAACAAGTACTTATTTCTTACAGTTCTAGAGGCTGGAAGTCCAAGATCATGATTCAGCTTGGTCAGATTCTGCTGAAGGCTCTTTTCTGGGTTGTAAATGGTTCCATCTTGCTGTGTTTTCACATGGTGGTAGGCGGGAGGGAGCTTTTTGGGGTTCCTTTTATAAGGGCACTAATTCCATTTA
This sequence comes from Aotus nancymaae, assembly GCF_030222135.1. Classification (NCBI taxonomy): domain Eukaryota; kingdom Metazoa; phylum Chordata; class Mammalia; order Primates; family Aotidae; genus Aotus; species Aotus nancymaae. The sequence goes on from NW_026988435.1 coordinate 32,658,838, forward strand.
TGAAGATTCCATCCTCATGAACTAATCACCTTCCAGAGGCCTGACCCCCAATCCCATTACGATGGGGGTTAGGATTTCAATATATGAGTTTTGATGAAACACAAACATTCAGTTTATTGCACTGAATATTTTCATAACAATTCACTTCCATACAACAGAGGATGCATGACTTCAGGGTTCTTAGCATGTATGTTTATGCAGAATGACATGAGGGACTTGGATTAAGAAAGGATATCAGTTAAGACTGCATTTGGCTTCTTGTCATAGAAACTCCTCTAGAAAGTTAACTGAATAGGGTTTTCTTTCTCTACTTTTAAAAGAAGACTAAACTCAATAACTAGGGATAATCAGCTGCCCAAGAAAGTCATCAAGGACCTGAGCCTCTTCCTAGCTTCCTGCTCTGCTATCCTTAGCCTGTAGTTTTCATTCTCATGATTGAAAGAAAAGAGCTCCTCCTTCAATCATTTAAGGGAAGGAGGGCAGAGGGCAAAAGCTCATCTGATTTAATTTTTGTTATCAGGAAAGTAAAAACTTTTCTGGAAATACTATCTAGTGTATATTTGCTTATATGTGGTTGAGAAGGACTAGGTCACATAACTAAGGCAATCTGGGAAGGCATGTTTTAAGTTGGTACATTGCACATTTAATCAGGATTATGTTAGAAAGGAAGGGATACTGGGTAGGCAAAGCAGTGTCTGTCACAAAGGGATATAGGGCAAGGTAAATGTATGGAAAATAGAGCATCCCTGATCTAAAGGTCAGTCCTGAAGCTACTAATGATGAATATAGAAGGAGTTTCCATGAAGTAGGAACCACTTGAACCAGGTCACTGAAGGCTCTACATTGTCATCTCACCATGATTTTGAACTTGCTGATGCAGAAACCTGAACTATAGACACATCAGTGATGATACCAGCTTTAGGATGCACATTCACCTGAAGCTGCAGAGGCAGGGGGAACACTGGAAAGATAATTTCTTAATTTACAGTAAGGATATAGCTAACAAGTGTTGCAACTTTTGATGCTTACTAACCAACCCATCTCTTCCAGTAGGTAAATGTACACGTGAAGCCAAATAATTATTAGAAAAAAATCAAAGAGAAATCAAAGTTGGAAGACCTTGATAGCTAATCTAGTAGAACCAAGCCATGGTAGCCTGTGCGTCCATCCTTCTCCTACCCTGCAGTATCAGGGCCCAGGAGTAAAATACTACATCCTAGGCTGGGCAAGGGATATGATGCTCCTATTTGTACCTCTAGCTTTCCATTTATTGGCTTTAGGAGTTGACAAACTTCTCATTACTACATTGACATTCTTTCCTTTGATGTGTGATATAGTCATTCTCCTTACTCCCAATAATTAATCTGGTGAATCAATCAGGGAACTGACTGGAAACAAATGGAACCACTTACAAGGATGAGGGTAGGGAACCCACCAAAGGGGTGATGCACCCTAGGGCTAACCAAAGTAGGGAGATATCACCACTCCTAGAGTGATGTTGCTTTGGCTTAGCTCTAGGTCAGGGTGGCCTGGCAGGAGCTGGGGACTTTGGTATAGGAATATAGCCACAGCCAACCCATGGCCTGGCAGGCAGACAGCTGAGTTCCTGTAGACATCTGCCATTATCCATATCAACTGGAAGTGAGGGAGCGGGGGGAATCCATGAATACTATCCCAAGAGGCCTGCTTCCTAGGGTACAGAGAAGTGTGGAAGAGGCTGGAGAGGGAATCTGGAGTGATCAAGGCTAGAAACCCAGCACCCCTAATCAATTGACTGTTCTATCTCTTCATTCTAATATCCGTATCTCTTCTGACCTAGTAGTTCTTATTCAAAGATTAATCATTTTCCTCCCTTTCCAAAGTGCTTCCTGTGTATGGCGCCTCAGTCCAGGGAATAGGCTGTTGTGATGACAACCTGGGCCCACAGTCTCTAATACAGGAGTTCAGTACTTCTCACAGTGGCCACTCAGCCCTCAGCTCATGATTACTTAACTGGTTTATCTTTTTACCTGGCTGCCAGGAAGCTACAGATGAATCTGTGGCTCATCCTTATCAAAGACACATGTTTTACACTATGTATTTTTTAGCTTCTTTCATGGCTCCATTTTCTCTTTCCACTTAGTTCCTTTATTCCTTTACAATTTCTTTTAATTTATAGACACATTTCTCATATTAAGGCATGAATATCTGTAAGTCAGGGTTTCTCAACCTTGCCTCTGTGGAAATCTGGGCCAGATAATTCTTTGTTCTTAATGGTGAATGACGTATCTTTATTCATAAAGTATTTTATCCTTGGGCACTGTCCTGTGCATTGTAGAACATTTTGCAGCATCTCCAGCCTCTACCCACTAGATGCTAGTACCACCCACCCCCTAACAATATCTCCTGCAGAGGCAAAATTGGCCTTTATTGAGAACCTGAATGAGAACCTGATGGAGATCACTAAATGAACTGGTATATGAAGAGCTGAAGTAAAAACATGAGTCAAAATATGGCACCGCTCCTGGTTGTGCCACTTTTGCATTAAAAAAATTGAGATTACATTTATTAAAACAGGTATGTTATAAAGTAACCTTTACTACTACTGTAACTTTTCAAAATAAAAGATCAAGAACTGCAGGCTACAATTCTTGGTGTAAACACCAACATATACATGGAACAAAGCTATCAGGCTGGATTTTTCTCTTTCGCAGATGTGTGACTATGGCTGAAGGCACTGTAGGTGCTGTCTCTGATTCAGTACCAAGCATAAGCATCACTGACTATGCAGGATGGCATTGGCACCAAACATTTAGTAAATTTTCTGCAGGCTTGAGGGACTGGTTACATGAAGCTTTGGGCAGTCTCTGTCACCTTTCTGGCTGGAACTCTACTTTCTTCTACCCTCACTCCTCCCCAGTTGCATACAGAGCAGTCAGGCTACATCCAAGATTCTGAGGGTCTCACTTTCTATCTCCAAGCATTTATCTGTATGTGTGTGTGTGTGTGTGTGTGTGTGTGTGTGTGTATGCATATGCACGTGTATATATATATGGTGATAAATGTATAAATATGTGTAAAACACTTAAACATATATAAAATATATATATATAAGTTAATATATAAAATAGATGTACATAATACATATATATATACACTTTGTGGCATTAGCTTATGAGAGAATAGCAATTTCTCTACTTCATTATATAAGTATATGTAACAGAATGAGAGAAAATTTGTAGCACAATGAATTTCTAATGGAGGAAAATGTCAAGTGTCATTTTGGGTGTAGGAGCTTGACACAGGTTTAAAATGAAACAGCCTTTTCCACATATTTTATTTACCTGAACTTTCCTCTAAGTCCTGATCATTGGGGTTGTGGTTCTTCTTACAAACTTAACTCCATTTTCATGCTCCATTTTAGACATCGGATATTTTATTTAATCTTGATTTTCATTATCAATTGCTATATGAAAAAATACCACTGCAAAATTTCATGACTTTAAACAGTAATCATTTTATTATTTCTTAATTCTATGTGTTGGCTGGGCTCAACTGGAAGGTTCTTTTGTATAGACTTGACTAGTGACTATATCTTTGATGTTTGGATATAGCAGCAGTAAGCTGTGATACCCAGAGAATATCCAAGATGGCTCACTCACATGACTGGCACTTGATGCTCAGTACTGGCTGGTTGCTCTGCTGGGGTTCCTGAGTGAAGAGGCTACACATCCCATGCATAGTGGCTTGGTTCTGAGAGAGGGTGTCCCAAGAGAGCTCATTTGAAGAAAGAGGAAGTAGAGGCTGACAGTCTTCTAAAAGACTAGATCCAGAACTGGCAACGCATCACTTCTGCAGTGTCTTCTTGGATATGCAGTCACAGAGCCAGATTCAAGATGATAAAAAACTTCCATTCTTGACAGGGAAAATGATAAGAATTTGTGGCCATCTTTAGTCCACTGAAACCTCCTACTGGTTTTCGGAAGCACAATATATATTTTTCATATTTGGGCCACTTTGGTTGTCATTAAATGTGGTATCTGAGCAGCACCTCTTTCATGATTTGGCCCATCCTGCTGAGTTCTTCTGCTTCAAAATTGGCTTTTTCCTTTTCACTTTTCTGCCTGTATCTTGATCTTAGACTTGGTAACATTTCAAACTAGAGGCTACACTTTATCTTTGATTTCAGTTATCAAGTAAACACGAGGGTGCGTTTACTCATCTGCTCCAGGAAGTTCTGTCTTCTAATAAAATATGTTTATTTTCCATAAAACCTTCTAACCTGGGGGCAGAGGTGCTATGACTTCAATTCATAATCACATCTTAGGTGATTAAATAGCAGTTTTTCAAGTGGGGAGACTTGTGTTTGTTTTATCTTGGTAATCCCCCACAGTTTAAAGCCTAGTTTTTTTTGCCCCCCAATATTTTGTTGATTGACTTAGTGAATGAATACTTAAAGACAAAAGGAGCTACCATAATGAAGATGGAGGGAATGAAGTTTTGGGGAGGCTGTAGAGGTTATACAGATTTGTAGGAGTTATAGATGTCATGTTGCATTTGTGGAAATGAGGATTCAAAACTGAAGATGGGTAGGGAATAAATGTGGATGTGTGGATCTTTCCTGAGGGTAGGGAGGAGGACAGAGGGGACAAGGGTTATACTGACTACACATCAAAGTTTTTCCAGGATATGTATTATGTCTCATTGTCCAAATATTATGCTATTATGTTCCTTATAGCCATGAATATGTCACCTATCTGTATGATTTAGCTCCCTCATTTCTGAGAGCCAGGCAAGGCAACCTGCTATTAGAGGAGAAAATGATGGTGTATATATCCAGCTTTTACTAAAAATCATTCCTTAACTGTGGTTTATAGTTATTTAAACTGTTTTCAGTGTTAATTTAATGGTAACATTTTATTTTGGTAATAAAATCAGTATGATGGTCAGAAAGAGGATATGTATGTTTGGAAAAATTGGAAATACCATTTTTGAAAGAAATGTGACTATGCACATATATAACATCTTGTGAATGGTATTGTATATCGACAAACCTGCTCACAGCAGAAAAACTGGCTGTCACTTCTCACAGTCAATGAGAAGTATAAATCAAGGACCTAGCAGTAAGCTGTGATGCCCAAGCTTCATGGATAAATTTTCCTAAAGAATAATGCACTAAAAACAAAACTACATGACAAAACAAGCACTAATTGCAAATCACTGTGAAACAGTAGCACAGAATCTTTATGTTGTGCTACTAGTGATAGCAACAGGAGGCAGTCAAATGCCTACACAGATAGGGGTGAGTCCCCGGTGAAACCCCACTTCCAAGCTGAAGACAGTTTAAAGCCTGAAAGTCAAGCTACAAGTTAAATCCTCAGACCTGACTGAGAACTTGTCTTCCTGTTTGGCATACTTTTTCCTGATTGATTCCCACCCTTCACCTATTTCACATATATCTACCCTTTCTAATTGGTTTTTGACACTGTTTTGTCTACCTTTGAGTGGTGTCTTTGCTTTAACCTGTTTTTGCATGCTCATAAACCAATCATCATGCACTTCCCATTCTGAGTGCATAAAGCCCCAGGCTCAGCCACATGAGAGGGGATTTTCCCACTTTTGGGTAGGGGAACCACTCCCCACATTCCCTCTTTGCTAAGAGCTTTCTTTTCACTTAATCAGTTCCACTCCACTCACTCTCTAGTGTCTGTGACCCTTATTTTTCCTGGTTGTGAGGTAAGAACTTGGACCTAGCTGAGGTAAGGAACAGAAAGACCACAACACTAGTCTACTCATCCCAGTTTCAAACTATTATCAATACCAATGGAAAGAAAGCGGCTGGGCATGGTGGCTCATGCCTGTAATCCCAGCATTTTGGGAGGCCAAGGCAGGTGGATCATTTGAGGTCGGGAGTTGGAGATCAGCCTGGCCAACATGGTAAAAACCTGTTTCTACTAAAGATATGAAACTTAGCTGGGCCTCGTGGTGGGCACCTGTAATTCCAGCTATTCAAGAGGCTGAGGCAAGAGAAGTGCTTGAATCTGGGAGGCAGAGGTTCAGTGAGCCAAAATCACTTGCCGCTGCACTCCAGCCTGGGTGACAGAGTGAGAGACTATTTCCAAAAAAAAAAAAAAAAAAAAAAAAGCAAAAGAAAAAAAAAGCAATCACAATTTTTTTTCTTGGTCCCCAAATCTAAATATTTTTTCTTCAATAGGAATTGAGCAGAAGCACGTCTCATTATAACCCCAAGATAATTTTAAAAAATCTGTTATAGTAACATATCTTAATAAATGTATGAGTTAATGTAAAAGAAGATCTTGAGGCTGATGTTCTTAAAAGTTGACCAATGATGTAGCCTCTTTTCTTGATTCTGCGTACAGTAGGATTACTTGAGGTTTGTTGGCCTGGTAGCTAATAATGTTAATGCTAACTCTGGAAGTCCAGAAGGCATAGGTCAGGACACATAGTTGTTTGTGAATATTTACACTGATATTCAGGTTTTAAAAGAAATATAAGTGGTTTTGGTTCAAAGCAAGAGAATACTGAAAACAAAAAGTACCACATCTTTTACTGAGCATCATCATTCATTCATTCCTTCATTCAGCCTACAATCTGTTTCCACTCCCTCCACTCCCATTCCCTCTCAATACCAGAATTAGCTTTTAAAAACAACCACATGACTTAAAAACCCCTACTCACTTCTTGCAGCCCACGGGATAAAGTCCAAACTCCAGGTGCAACACATGAGGCCCTTCTCATACTGACTCAGTTTCATTTCATTCTCCAATTTCATTTTTTGTCCTGTCCCTACTATGGGCCATAATCTCTAACTCAGTACTTAAGTGAGAGGTGAAGACCATCTGCTTCACTATTAAACATGCAGATCCGTAGGCCTACTCAGATCTACAAAATTAGAATCTTTAGGGGATCGGATCCAGGAATCTGCATTTTAACAAGCACCCCAGATATTCTTACCCATACTGAAGCTTGAGAGTCACTCACCTGTGTTGATACTCTCAGCACATTGGTATACCTTTGTGAGAACTTCTCAAATAATTAAACATATCAGGGCATACATCATAATTTTCAGGCTAGCAAATATCACTGTTATTATCTAAAGAAGAAAGAGTTCTTCTCAAAGAGGAAAGTTTGATCTTCCCCTAGAAGAAACTAGATAGCTGTAGAAAAAAGAAAGACTATAATTCCACTGGCTCAGGGTGGAAGCAGAATAAAGCCTCGGACACTCCCATGTGTCTGTAAGAACTCCAATCCTTCTTTCATGGTGTGTTTCCAAGTGTCCTTTCCTCATGTTTGTTTCACTAAGTATCTGCACTCCCACCATGAACTCAGGCAGCCTGGGATGCGAAGTACCTCTTACCTCTGGACTGCTGGGTTCCACTCTTCCCAATTAAGACCCAATGCAAATGTCACCTCCTCCATGAAGCCCCCCCCCGTAATTCTAGGTCATAATGTATCACTTCACCCCTTGCACTCCCATCCAACTTCACGTATGTGATTTTCTCATGTATTTTGGAGGTAACTCAAACGTCCCCAAGTCCCACAGCCTGTGGGTGGCAAATGCAGTCATGTTAGTGATAATACCTGAATTATTTATCTTGGTATCCTTTTTGCCCCAGGAACTCCAGGGCTGTCTTCTTGTTGCTGTCTCCAAAGCTAACAACAAAATCCCTTGAGGCTACAGGCCTCAAGGTCCGTGCCATCTCCGCTGTAACCCTTGTGGGGTTGGCGTGCACAGACCCCTCCGCTGCGCGTGCACCCCTCTCTGCTGACGGCCAGTGCTTTGAACCCCAGAGGTGTTAAATGGCTTGGGAACATAATTTTAAAACTGATAGTTGGATAAACACTAGAAAAACCACCAAAAGATGACAGCGGAACCCAGGCTCGAGATGGGCTGGCTGACACCACTGGGCGCTGAATCTGGCTGGAAGCTTCCTGGCAGCGACATTGAAAAGGGAACACCTGTCGTGGGCGCCCTTGTTTCACTGTCAGAAGTAGAGCAACTGTTAGACGCTCTCCACAAAAACCTGGACGCACTTCATATGTGCCTACCAGCAAGCTCAAGTACCCGATGAAGCTGGGCGCCCGCCACCCCCAGGGCAGGCAGCCGAGGAGCTTTCAAGGGGGTAAAGCGAGCCTTGTGGGGCCAGCGCCCGTTCTCCCTCCTGCTGTCCGCGGGCACCCGGGCAAGCTGCGGCTCGGCTGCATTAGGGCGTCCTGCAGTTCCCGGGGCGAGGGGGCGCTCGGCCTTTCCGTTCTGCCGTCAGAAGGGAGAGGAGAGTTGGTCCTCGAGTGGAAGTCAGTTCAGGCTGCGGGCTGTGCAGCGCGCGGAAGTCCAGGGACCCCACCGCCCCCTCCCCGAGGCCCGCCCCGCCCTGGTCCTTACACCCCCTCCCTGCAACCCCCCGCGTGGGCTTCAGGACACTGCGACCCGGGCTCGCGCTACCGCGCTCGCTCGTTCGCTGACAGCCGCCTCGAGGGCGGAGGGGCGGGGCCTCCAGCGGGAGGGCGGGGTTTTGGCGCCGCGAGGTGGCGGCGGCAGAGCGGCGCAGAAGGGAGGGGGGCGGCTGGCCGCGCGGAAGGAGTGAGTCACCTGACCGCTGCCCTCGCCGCCCGCCGGGTTCGCTCGCTGCAGTCAGTCGGGCAGCGCCGCTCCTCAGCTGTGGTGAGTGGCTCGGCCGTCCTGCCGGCCTTCTCCGGGAGGGTTGGCGCGGTCGGGGCCGTGGGCCTGTGAGGGGAGGCCCTCGGGCATGTCCAGGGGAGGCGCGGGCGGGCCGGGGGCGGCTCTTTCTGGGCTGGGCGGGGCGCGAGGGGCGCTTGCGGTCCGAGTCCTGGAAGTGGCCGCGACGCCGGAAGGGGCGTCCCGTCGGCGCCCGAACCCCTTCCGTGGCCGGAGCTGTTGTTTACCCGCGCGCGCCGTACTTTACTCGGGGCGGGCGGGGGCCAGTGGCCGCGGCGTCCCCGCCCCACCCCCTCTCCCCGCCCTCGGGCGCCAGCCCGGCCCCTCGCCCGGGGCCCGCTCGGGCTGTGACACATCAGCACCGCCCTCGCGGCTGGGGCCCCGTATTGTCCTCCGCCACCTCCCACCGCATGCCCAGCTTCGCGTCTCCCCAGCCTGGTGCCTGTCGCGCGTGCAGTCGCGTGAGAAAGGCCGAGTTTGTGGCAGGGGAGAGAAGGCCACCGTGCTGAGCTGGATTTAGCGAAGACTGGCTTTGGGGACCGGAGATCCCAGGACTCCCTTTGTTGGAGTTTTGCCCACGCTTTGTAATTAAGCCTCGCACAATATGGTGAGAGTGGGCGTTGATTCTGGAGACACCAGCTTTGTGCTCGTGTAATGTAACACGAGTGCCGTTGCTTTCTCATTCTTACACGGCAGTTGCATGTCATTGAGTAGAATTGTGCGGAATGCTTTTATGGAGTGAGGCTTCTGCTTAAAATGTGTGCTGATTCCAGGTAAAGTGTAGTAGTAATTGTGAAAGAACGTGTATGGGAAAACCAAGCTACAATGTCATGCTTGGAGGAACAAAGACTGTTTTTGTAGGGTGCTATGCTTTTTGGAGAATTATCTAGGTGTAGGGACTGTTACCCATGGAGAATGCTATGGGAATTTGTTCATATATTTGAACACTCTTTACATCCCAGAGGGTTTGCATTGAAGGCAATTCAGAAGGTTAAAGGGTGGAAATCCCAGATGTGTTAGTGGCAGAGCGCTTGAGCTCTTCACGTAGTCAAGCAGAGAAATGGGAAGAGGTCGGCTTGCTTCTTCCTGGTCTTTGGGTAGTGGTGCAAGGGCTGGGCTGGGCTAGAAGGCACTTGCCACTTCTGCCTTTGGACATCTTAAAGTAGCCCAGGGAAAAAAAGGTTCCTGGTGAGTCAGCTTGGAGTAGAGTAGCTTTGGTGTACTGATTCTTGTATTGTTGTTTAACCTATGGTTCTGTCAAGTGGTTTACTATTGTTCGGTATGTTGGTTGGTTAACAAGGTAGGATGACTCTTTAAAAAAGTTGGGTTGCTGAGTCATTCGCCCGAGCTTGAGAGGTAATTAGAAACAGCTGGTGCAGATTCTCTTATCACATGCCTCCACTATAACAGGCCAAGGAGCACTCTAGAGGGGTTGCTTCAGAAGGCTGAAGGGAACCCAGCTGGATTGTTTTGATACAGGTATTCAGTGAAGTGGAAGAGCACTCTTAGGCAGTGGTCAATAGCACTGAGGTGGTGTTTAAACACAGTCTCGTTACCTGAAGTCTGAGAATAAATTTGCACTGGAGAGAGCCAAAACTCGGGAAGAAATTGGCAGCTAGGAGTAACCCAATAAACAGTATTGTAACAAAAATATTTACTACTCTTACTGGACTTAGTTACCTTTTTGTGGTTTTGTTATGTGGTCCATACGTTTCAAGCAGTGAGCCTAATTTGTGCTTCATAAAAATTTCTTTGTAAGTACACATAGTGGATTTGCTCTGTTTTTCATGGCCCTTGGTTTTTTATGTATACACAAGAAATTTCAGGAGTCAGAGGAGTGTAAGCATAATACGGGTGGAATTAACAGGTCGTATTGGGTCAAGTCTGGAAAGAGCTGTTTAATAAATGGCCAACCATATATACCTGTCTCATTGTCTTGATTGTATGACAGTACTGTCTTTACACCTTGTGTCTTCCTCTTGCTTCTTGCTTTAAAAAGGAGCACACAACCCACATAGTTACATGAGTCCTCATTGCAAACAAAGTTTAGTAATGGGAAATGTAGAGCTGGGAATTTGGCCCTTACCTTTGGTGAAAAAAATGATTTCTATTAATGGTAGTTAATTTAAAACATTTTGCATTGGGAAAAACTATTTATTTTGTTGCTTTAAGTCTGGGACTAGAGGAGATTAGAAAATCATGAATTTTTTAAGTATTAGTGCCCTCTAAGGTGGGGTGCAGGGAGGTTCACATGGAAATAATATATTGAAACTTTTAAAATGTCTTTTAAGAAAAACATTAAGCTTAAAGATACATTATGTACATATTATATAATGCGTGTACATGAGCCCCACTTCTTTTTTATTGGGGAGCATAGTCCATTAATCACTGTCAATAACATTTTTTCAACAACTAGAATGCTTTTATGGTTTCCTCCTAAGAGTTCTTTCAAAATATTCTTAATTATCCCATTTAAGTTTTATAGGTCTATTCTCTGTGTGTTTTACTTTAAAGATTAGAAGCTTTAGTATAAATTTCTTGTTACATTGTGGATATTGGGGATGGAAATACAAAAAATACAAAATTTCATTTGATAACCTCTATTTTGAATTTGGAGACAAGCCCATGGTTGGTTTGTTTAAATGTACTTGATCTGAAGTACAGTGATATGTAAAAAAGTGCAATGGAAACACCTGAAGATAATCTACACATTGGAGTGTAATATGTATATCACAAATTTTGTGAAAATTACTTTGTACTGTTACTCTCTGAAGTCTTTTTTTTTTTTTTTTTGCCAAGCTTACACCCGCTTAATGAAGATGGTAAGTGGCATTTATTCAGAATATCAACCTCCTACTAGTGGTGGGGGTGAGGGTGGTTAGTATTTATCATTCAGTTAAATCTCATGTACTGTGAGAGATGATGTTCAGAAGAACAGTTGCAAAGCCCTTTAAAATTACCACTTGTCAGAGATTCTCTTCATAGTGCTGATCTCTCCATAACTTATGTTTTAGGACCCTCCTAATTTTCTGACTAATGTTCTGTTAATGAGAGAATTGTCTTACCCCTAAAACCTGCATTTCCTGAGCATTCTAAACAGAGGGTTTATTTTATGTGGTGGAGTGATGATTTTTGAGATTGTTTTGATTTAAAATATATGTCAAATGAGGTGATATACTGATGTCCAAGGTATGGGTAATATGAATGCAATTCGCCAGAATCCAGGCCCGTTGGAGAGAGTAAACATTTCAGGACTGCAGATAAAATATTGACTTACACTACCCTGAAGCCCGGGCATCTGGCTTGCGCAGTGCACTAACAACTGAAGTCGTGGATTTGATCACTGTTCAGTTGACAAAGAAGCAGTAAGCAGAATGGCTAAAAGTAGATTCGGAGCCAGACTGCTTAAGGTCAGGTTCTGGTTGTGTCACCCACTTTGAAGCCTTGGGCAGGCTCTTCTACCTGGTAACTAGTGCCTCATTGTTTCCTCTGTAAAACGGATGGTGGTGGTAAAATCTGTATTAGAGAGATTGTTGTGAGGATTAAATGCGTTAATACGGGTTAAGTGGTTAGAACAGTGCCAGCTTTATAAGAAACATCAATAAATGTAAGATGTTATTATCTGTTGTTCAGAATCAGGGAAGTACTTAGTTACACAGCAATGTTTTATAGCTGCTGAGGGCTGAATTGCAGTCATTGATCACAAGTGACACTGAGGAGTGCAGCAGGTTGCTGCTACTGGAAAAACAACTTTGGGAACACTCTTATATTAAGGCAGTAGCACCATCTCAAACATACACCCAACTTCTGAGGACAAGGAACACAAGACATAGCTTTTTACTTAAAGAAATCTGGCAGTTTCAGCAGAATGCTTGAGATGGTCACTAACCAGTTAATTGAAACACTTGCCATCCTTTGCCTAGTTTTTTCCACGTTGTAGTTGAGGACATTGTGGCCTGGCAGCTTTGGTAACCTGTCCACCACTCCCTGCTTGTTAATACCAGGACAGAACTAGTTTCTCAGTACATATTCCTGGGTCTTATCCAGTTTGTTGGAAACATTTGGAATGTAAATTTGTATGCCAGTTAGTTGCTTCTAATTACTGTGTTTTCTTTAGATATGCCTATACTAATATAGAAAAATTATCCATGAAATGGATATGAATACAGTGGATATGTTTCTCATATAGCTTCTTGTACCTGTTAATAATTCAGAACGGTTGTATTTTGACCATTCTCTCAACCACAGTGTAGTTTCCTGATGGTGAGAATCTGTGTCTTTCTGTTTGGCTGTGTTTCTTTAATAAACTGTTGGTTGCTGGACTAGGTGGTATGATATGGGTTCATTCTAGTTCTGTGGTTTTGAAACTTGGGAATGTTTAACAGATTAAAGGAGAGAACATTGTGTGTTGTACCTTGTAAGTCTGCACTGAGTTGAAATTCTTTTGATTATTTAGCTTTCTACTTTCTGTTTTTATCGTTGGTGTAATTATTGAGGAAGCAGCTGGAATTAAGTCATTCTAGTTCATCTCCTAAGATAGACATAAAACTTGTGACTTATTTTTGCTCATAATTGGCTTAGAATTGAATTGAACAAAATATAATTTGGTTTTCTAGATGTTAAATGTCTTATATGTCTAATACTTTGAATGTCATCACTCCTTTAGAACAGATTCTTTGTTTAGGATCAGGGACAGGTTAGAAAATATCCATAGGATCATAAAAAGTGCCCCAAAGCAAACAGGAGGAAGAAGAAATAGTGGTAGCCAGAATCTTGGTTGTTAATGACCATTGTATGAGCATAGTGGGCATGCAGTGAAATTGTCTGGCAGCTGGTTCCTTTCTCAGTACCCACACGATTTAGAAAATGTTACATTAATGTAACTGAAATTGTTTGCAGGTCATGTTATTTGAAAGATAAATGTAAATACTTTTCTCAATGCCTTAGGAAAGTCATTAGTTCAAACTAGTATTTTTGTAATAAACTAATTATTCCCAGTTTCTTTTTTTTTTGAGATGGAGTCTCACTTTGTTGCTCAGGCTGGAGTGCAGGGGGCATGATCTCAAGTTCACTGCAGTGTCCGTCTCTTGGTTAAGCAAGTCTCCTGCCCCAGCTTCCCTAGTGGCTGGGATTACAGGCCCCCCACCTCATGCCCAGCTAATTTTTGTGTTTTAGTAGAGATGGGTTTCACCATGTTGGCCAGGCTGGTCTTGAACTCTTGACCTTAAGCAGTCCACCTGACTCAGCCTCCCAGAGTGCTGGGATTACAGGCAGTTCTGCACCCGGCCCCTAATTATTCCCAGTTTCTATCAGGTAAAGTTATTTTCACTTTTTAAATTTATCGTTTTTAGATCAGATCAGTCGTAGTGGACAGTTGCACTCCACTTCCCCATCCCTCATTAAAGTGGAATTACCCTAAAAAATGTTTTCAATTCCTTTGTAGCCTGGGCATTAGTAATAGCCTACCTCCAGGGCTATAGAGTAAATAATATAGTAAGGGTAATGTCCCTCCCTCCCCCTACACACCTTTTTTCCAGTTATCTCTTCTTTTTATTGACTTGTCTGCCTCCAGGACCCTAGGGAGGTGTTTTTGTTTCAAGGAGGTGAACGTCTCAGGGTCCTGTTGAAGAAATAGGGAGACCTATCCACCCAATTTCGTGTTTACTGATATCTTCATATGCTTAGTGTCTTAATTCGTTTTCTAAAGTGTACCAGTGTCTTTTGGAAGTCAGCTAAATTAGTACAGTTGCTTATCCATCAGACAGTTTGTTATAAAATGTGTGGCTATAAAAGATTGAATAAATTTATTAGGTTGTAATTTCATTAACATGTATTTTATATTTAAACATTATTTTAAAAAATGTACAGTGGTTATCTGATCTTGTCCCAGCCCTATTTAATTTCCAGTGTACCTGATGTCTCTCTCTCTCTTTTTTTGCTCAACACTTTATTATATATATATGTATTTTTATTGCATTTTAGGTAATGGGGTACATGTAAAGAACATGCAGGATTGTTGCATAGGTACATACATGGCAATGTGGTTTGCTGCCTCCATCCCGATCACCTATATCTGGCATTTCTCCCCATGTTATCCCTCCCCAACTCCCTACCCCCCACTCTCCCTCCCCTAGTCCCCCTCCACAGACCTCAGTGAGTGAGAACATGGGGTGTTTGATTTTCTGTTCCTGTCAGTTTGCTGAGAATGATGATTTCCAGGTTCATCCATGTCCCTACAAAGGACACAAACTCATAGTTTTTTATGGCTGCATAGTGTTCCATGGTGTATATGTGCCACATTTTCCCTGTCCAGTCTATCATTGATGGGCATTTGGGTTAGTTCCAAGTCTTTGCTGTTGTAAACAGTGCTGCAGTGAACATATGTGTGCATGTGTCCTTATAATAGAATGATTTATAATCCTTTGGATATATACCCAGTAATGGGATTGCTGGGTCAAATGGAATTTCGCCAAACTAAGCTTCATAAGGGAAGGTGGCGATTCCTGATGTCTCTTTATCAACTGTTTTTCTTAGGTGTATTCTCAGCTTGGCTCTGGGTACTCCCCTAGATCAGAGTCATCATTCAGGTTAAAAGAGGTAAGAAAACAAAAGCTTTTGGCTCTTGTAATCTTTCTTTTTTCTTCACATTAGCAAAAGACTGAAGTAGAAAGCATTTTGCCCAGCTGACTCAGTTCTTTGTTGGCATGCCTTCAGTTTCAGTTGTCATCCAGAGAAGTCAAAGGAAATGCTACTTGGAGGTGAACGTGTAATTACGATTACATTTACCTATTTGTTGTCTTTTTGTGGTAAAGGGCTATCACAAGTGCTAATCAAGCTGTAGGTGTATTTCTTTAGATTTCTTAAAAAATGTATTTTATTTCTGAGGGCCTCCTGTCTTTGGACTAGTTTGTCTGTTCCAGACCCCAGAAAGGCTGGACCACCTTCTCTGAGCAGGTTGGCAGCAGTGGTCACAAGCAGCAGAGGAACTCAGATTCTGGAGAGCTATCCTACCACTGCTTTTCAGATGCCAATGTGGAAGCAACCTCTCCTTTTTTGTTGAATTAGCTTGGAATAGCTCTCTAATCTCTGAAGAGTGAGGAAGAACTGTGTTTTTAAGTTTCAAGGCACTTTGTTCTCTTTTCTCCCTATCCCTGCTGCTGTTCTCCCCAGACTCACACAAACACTTATTTAACTTTTGGTGTATGCAGACAGTAGGGTTGCTAAATTCATTTCAATATTTTTGGCATTCCTACATGTTAAGTATTTGGTTTACATTTAACTTATGAAACAATTATTTAGGGCTTTATAAGCCAGGAACTTTTCAAGATATTGGCAATAATGAACTTTAAACCATTCCCATAGTATGTGTTGATTGCTATGGTAGTAACATATAAAATGTGCTGTGGAACCATAGACTATTAGAAGCCTAAGTTTTGGGAAATCAGGAAAGCTTTAGGGATGTTTAATGATAAATGCATAGGTTAGTGGAGGAAACAACTTGTATCAACTCAATTTGAGAAGCTTAGCTGTAAGACTAGAGAGAAATAGATTTTAGCAGGGGAAAGTTGGGTCAGGAAGGGAGGGAGGGGGTGTGTGTGTGTGTGTGTGTGTGTGTGTGTGTGTTTGTGTATGTGTGTATTTAAAAATCTGGTTAATGGAAAAAGGTTGAAGATGTAGGCAACGACGTCCTTGTTTTATCCTTGGCAAGTTCCTCTTAACGGTTACAAGATGGCTGCCACAAGTTCAAGTGTCACAAGAAAATATGACTAAGTTTCCTGGAAGAAGAGACACTTTTTTTTTCTAGGTTGTTTTTATCAGTGAGAAAAACTTTTCCCTAAAGCCTCATAGTAGATGCTACCCTATCCCTCTCTCTTCTGTTCATAGGCCAGCATTGCACACAAGCCAGTGCCTGAATCAGTCGAGGTCAAGGGGAACGGCACTGCTGTGATTGGCATAAATGGATCGTGATTTGTCTTAGGTTGTGACTGGGGTCTACTTCCTCGGAAATTGATGGCCTGAGGTTGAGAGTAGATCCGTGATCACAATCAGGGTTTGATTAGAAAGTGAGGGGGTGAATGGTGTGAAGTTAACAGTGACATCCTTGTCTACTAGTTCTGCCACCACTACACATAGATACAAACTTCTGAGGAGAAAAAGAAAATGTGCTTGTCTTTGGATTTGGAATTTTAGGTGCCTTTTTTTTTCTTTTTTATGCCATTTTCTTCTATGATCAAGTAGCACTTTTACAATCAAATCAATGTTTTATTTAAAAATTATTTAAAAATTGAAAATGTCTAATTTGCCAGTAAATTTATATATAGAAGAAATAAATTTCTTTCAGTACTCTAAACATTTCAAAAGTTTCCTGCCATTGTCTTATTCTTTTCAGGGAGAGCAGAACATATAATTATATCTTGTAGTTTCTGATTATGTGTATACCAAGAGGACCACTCTCTCTCTCAGTCCATAGTGCACACCCACCTGTGATCTGCATGGCTTGTACTGAGTACTGAGGCCAGCCTGGCTCAGATAGTATGGTGAATTCATTGGCTAGTTGGGTTAGGATTCTTTAGAACCTAAATTCTTGAATCAGGAGTACAAACAGGAACATCTCCTCTTTTCTGTGTGCTCATTCCTTTCCTCGAAGGGAAAGCTGTCCTGTGGTTAGTTTATTCGTCATTCTTTTCAGACTTCAAAATTAATGCCACCTTAAGTTTATACAGTATTCTTGTAGTAGTCCTAACTTTTCAAAGCACTTTAAAATTTATTTAATTGACAAATAATAATTGTATATATTTATGGGCTACAATGTGATGTTTTGGTGTACATGTACACTGTAGAAAGATTAAATCAAGCTAATTAACATGTCCATTACCTCACTTACCTTTTTGTGTGTGTGTATGGTGAGAACCTTTAAATCTACTCTTAGCAATTTTGAAATACAGTGGGCTCCCCACCCACTGTTTCACTTTCAGCCGTTTGTTACCCATGGTTAAATGAAGTCCAAAAATATTAAATACAATGGATATTTTGAGAAAGAGACAAACATCACATTCACATAACTTTTATTACCGTATATAGTTATAATTGTTCTATTTTATTATTGTTTAATCTCTTACTGTGCTTACTAAAAAAGCTAGTATATATAGGGTCATTACTGTCTGTAGTTTTAGGTATCCACTGGGGTCTTGGATTGTATCCCCTGTAGATAAGGGGGATACTCGTGTGGTCACTGTGTAAAAGCACTCATGTTTCATTCTCTCTTCTTCTCAATCCCAGGTTTTGGTGCTTCCTGTGCTGTGAAAGGCAGACAAATAATGTAAATCCATAAACACTTGAGTGTTGTAATTTACAAAATGAAAACTAATTGCTAATGGTTGTTTCTTTTTGAGAGTAACAAATAGACTGTGATAAATGGCCAGAGCGGGCTTCTGAACTGGTATTTTTTTGGATAGAATTTAGAAAGACTTATACTGCTAGTATAATTTTTGTCTCAGATAAATGCAATAGTCGTTACCTACTCAGTAGTTCCTCAAATGCTATTTAAACTGAGATATATTTCAGCTTTATACCTCCCAAATTATTACTTATTTGGCTGAATCTTGTGGTTATAATATAATAAAAAGTAGTTATTGGGACCACTAGTGGAAAATCTGTAGCTTAGAAATCCTCATTTTAGAAATGATTATTTTGACTCCCAAGTTAACATAATAAAAAATAGACTTATATTTTTAGTTTTAGCTATGTATGTTGAGAAACTGTGGCCTTAATGGTGGTTTTTAGGGGTTAATGCATTAGGTTGTTTTTAAATAAGGCATTTCAGTTTAGTATCTCTACTTGAATAAAACAGTTTCAAATCTGTGATTTATGTGATACACTGATTACTGTACGGTAACTTCTGCTTTATTTAATTAAAATCGTTAACATTCTTTTTATACTCTTAAGCACCTCTCCCACATCTGGCCCCCATTTTGACTCAATTTTATTGTGAGTTGGTGTATAGTTAGGAATTTGAAGAGCACTTTTTCTTGTTTATTTTGTCTTTTCAGTTACTGTATGTACTATGTGTGTCAACTCTTAAACCTACAGAGGGTCATTTTGGCCTTCCCAACTAGTTTTAGGGCTTTCGCCTCCTCTGTGCAGTTGGAAATAAAGAATACGAATCATGGGTATAATTTTTAAAGTTTAAAAACAAGATGACATATGAAGAATCTTTAATATTTCATTATGGACGTAGGACATGGATACTTAATCCTCTATATTGAAAGTAACTTGTAGTGAAATACTTTCTAGCATTCTTCTAATTTTCCATATGTAGTATGTATAACTATAGACCTTGGTGATTTAAGTTGATCATAGTTTAGTGTCAGGTTCCTTTCAGTGATGTACGAGATTGGTTATGTGATCCAATGAATGTTATTTAGAAATTAATTCACCAGGGCTGGGTGTAGTGGCTCATGCCTGTAATCCCAGCACTTTGGGAAGCCGAGGCAGGCGGATCACCTGAGGTCAGGAGTTTGAGACCAGCCTGGCCAATATGGTGAAATCCTGTCTCTAAAATATAAAAATTATCTGGGTGTGGCGGTGCACGCCTATAATCCTAGCTACTTGGGAGGTTGAGGCATGGAATTGCTTGAACCTAGGAGGCAGGCGTTGCAGTGAGCCAAGATTGTGCCACTGCATTCCAGCCTGGGCAACAGAGTGAGACTCCCTCAAAAAAAAAAAAAGGAAAGAAAGAAAGAAAAGAAATTCACCAGATATTGATTAATAAGGAGAAATTTGTTGTTCCACAAATGCCCATTTAATCTGTTTGTCTTGTCGAATAGTGTTCATTCTCATCGTACACAGGATACTTGAGGTATTTCTTGTACTTTTGTTCTTCCATACCTCCTCAGTTTGACCTGTTCCTCCCCACATACCACTTGAGTCATGTAACATAACTTGAAATGTAATACTTGGACTTCACAGCAGAGACCTTTTCAATCTTTGTTATTGGCTTTCTCAAGACTGTAGTTTCCTTATCTGTGACAGAAGTGGGTCATTCTGAATGAATGTACTCTTTTAATTGGAAATTCTTTAGGTCTATGAAATTAGCAGTTATTTTGGGCATACTTGTGCAATTTTAACATTTTCATTTTATCTTGAGATCCTTAACAAGCTTAACTGAATTTTTATTATAGGAAGTGTTAAGCCAGGTAATTTTCGGAAGATCACACAGTTGATGATATCAGTAGAGTGTTAATCTACTGATTATCTAGGGCTGCTGGTAGCCTTAAAATAACCTAAAACTTGATTTCCTCTTGTCCTTAATAATTCTGTGTGTTTAACATTGCATACTTTTCAAAGGGCTTTGTGAGACAAATAGGGTGGGAGCTACCTACTTAGGCTGTCTATTCAGTTTCACAAATGCACATTTGCCCTTGTTCACATGGTTAGACTTGACTTAATGGGTCTTTTTCCTTATTTTCCTATAGCAGGGTTGTCTTTATTTTTTTATTTTAGGTTTCTATAAAATTTAATTTATTATTTAGTAATTATTGTGATGAAGCTGCTAAGTTTTAGGGCCCGTTAACTTACCATGTAGTGATAAACCAATTATCTGCTGACAACTGTAGGAAATACCTACTTTAAAGGGGGGAAACATAATTGGCGTTCTTTGGGAGATTCCACAACAACCAAAAATTTAAAAAAAAAAAAAAAATGAAGAGAACAACCTTATCTGCTGCACCTCACCCCTAATTCTGCTTTAGAGATATGTTCAGTGTTTACTGATTTCTGCTGTTTAATTTTTTGGGTGGATACCTCTGTCTTTCTGTTTATACCTCAGTTTATTTACCAACCTAAGACATTATCTGTTGACTTACTATTACTGTGGATGATAATTTTGTTTATCTCTACTATTCTCTCACCTGTCTTTGTAATCATATTACTAATTTCACTTCTATTCTTGATCACCTCTGCAACTCCAGCTCTAAACATTTTTTTCTATTTCTTTTTCTTGTCTCATTAATCTAAGGCAGTGTTTTTGACTCTGCACATTGTAAGTTGTGTGGAAATACTATTTCCATTCTTTCTGATTCTGTCTCTCAGCTTGTTTTATTTTGTCAGAGTTAATATTATTTACATTATGTGCTCTAGTCTTAATTAAGCCTCCCATTATTTGTCTATTCTAAAAGTTGAAAACCAGTTAACCAGTTTTGTTTGTGTTATCATAGCCATGTCAATACTGGGCACTGAGCTGAATAGTGTACTCTTGTATTTCTTTCTTTACAGTTTCAGTGTTGCCCTGTGCTACTCAAAAAACATTTCTGGCATCAAATTCAAATAATAGCTAATGATTATTGAGCAGTCATTATGTGCCAGACATTGTCCTAAGAAGATGAAATATGTTATTTCATTTGAATCTGCCCCAGAAGTACTATTCTTGTTCCTAGTTTGCCAAAAAAAAAAAAAAATTGTCACAGAGAAATATACAGTGACATGCTCAACTGACAGTGGGGTCCTCAAGTTATAAAGTGCTATTAATATTTTATGCTGTCCACCTGTAGGTATCCCTAGAGCAGTTAGCTGCTGTTTGAGAGTTTCTGGAAAAGTCTTTATGGCCTTACTTGTGCTCCCTGATAAGAACTCGTTGTCCTTCTCATCTTCAGTCCCTGATTGTGGGATTTTAGGGATATCTGAGGTGTCAGTATTTAGAAAGTGGTGTAGACCATACCTTGGAGGAGGCTGAGTTGGGAAATTTTACGCTTTGGGGGAATTTTCATTCTTTCCTTTTTCCCGTCCCCTCGCAGTTTCTTGTGGGAGCCTTAAGTTAGTTGGGATAGTAACAGCTGCACCCACCCCTCTGCCCATTAGTTGCTTATCTTAGAAAACCTACAGTTAGCATCGTATTTAGTGGTAAAATATTGAACACTTTCCTTATATGGAAATGAGATGGGGATACCCACTGTCACCACTGTCACTGTTCAGTCATTGCAATAAGGGAAGTAAAAGAAATAAGCACAAAGATGGGAAAGAAGTAAAATTATCTCTGTTTTCAGATGACGTGATTGTGTGCATAGAAAATCCTCTGGAATCTACAAAACAGCTATCTGAACTAGTAAGCAAATTAAGTAAGTAAGGTTGCAGAATTCATGGTTGATATTTAAAAGGATAATTTTGTTTTTACACAAGAGCAGCAAAAAAAAAAAAAAAAAATTTAAAAAACCAACTTGATTTGCAGTAACTATAAACATTAAATGCTGAGAAATTTAGCAAAAGTTTAACAAGACCTCTTTACTAAAAAGATAGTAATGCTGACATAAAGAACACCTAAGTAAATGGAGAGAGATGCCGTACCGGAGGACTCAGTTTTTTAGATGTTTGTTCTCCCCAGATTGATCTTACAGTTTTATTGCAATCCTAATCAGAATTCAGCTAGCTCTTAGAGTAGAATTAAAAAGCCCAGAAGAATTAGACATTTCACAAAAGAATATATACAAATGGCTAATAAGCACATGTAAAGAGGCTCAACATCATTACTTATCAAGAAGTACAAAGTAAAACCACAGTGAGATACCACCATACATATTAGGATAGGCAGGATTAAAAAGACGACAGTACCAAGGGTTAATAAGAATGTAGAGCACAGGTCTCCAACCTTTTGGCTTCCTTGGGCCACATTGGAAAAATTGTCTTGGGCCACAAATAAAATACACTAACACTAATGATAGCTGATGAGCTAAAAAATAAAAAAACAGAAAGGTCCATGCATGATTTTCATGACATTACAATAATCTCAAACTGAGAACAATGCAAGGGTACATCTTTATTATAGTAGTCCATCAGAGTCAAATGGATAAACAAATTGTGGCATATCCATGTAATGGAGTGTTATTCAGTAATATAAAGGAACATCTGATGCATGCAACAAATGAAAACCGCAGAATCATTAAGTTGAGTGGAAGAAACCTGAAATAAGAGTATATAATGTGTGATTCCATTTGCACGTTAATCCATAGTGACACAAAGCAAGTTGTTGGTTACCTGGAATTGGGCACAGGGAAGGGCACATGTCATGCCCATGAAGGGGTAAGTGAAATTTTGAAGACTGATGGAAATTTCTATATCTTGATTGCGGTGGTGGTGGTTTTATGCACACATACAGTGTTAAAGCTCATTGAATTGTATGCTTTAAGTAGATATCGTTTGTTCTATATAAAGCATACCTTTTAAAGTTGCTTAAAAAGTAGTGACTGACAAATGCACGATAAAAAATATGTGTTCAGTAAATAAGCTTTACGGATGTGGACCAATTCTAGTTAGTAGTTCATATTTTCATAGCAGAGGTAAAAATCCTATTCAGAATCAAATAGCTGCCAAATATGTTAAGGAAATAAAAGATTTCATTGTTCCTTAAATTCTTTGTAGTAAGAAGGTATAACAGTGGAATCTGTTAGTCTTGTTTTGGTTCTGGAGCTTGGATTTCCTATGTTCTTTCTCATCTTTGTTCTGTATTTTCTTCCAAGCTCTTCTAAACTTATGACATGGAATTATCAAAGTTGGATTTGTTGATTTGGGAAGTAAAACATCTTTTTTGTTTGTTTATTTGTTTGAGACAGAGTCTTTGTCATCCAGTCTAGGGTACAGTGGCATGATCTTGGCTCACTGCAACCTCCGCCTCCTGGGTTCAAGCGATTCTCCTGCCTCAGGCTCCTGAGTAGCTGGGATTACAGGTGTGCACCACTACACCCAGCTAATTTTTGTATTTTTAGTAGACATGGGGTTTCACCATGTTAGCCAGGCTGGTCTTGAACTGCTGACCTCGTGATCCATCCATCTTGGACTGCCAAAGTGCTGGGATTACAGGCGTGAGCCACCGTGCCCAGCTATACCTTTTATTTTTGACCCTGGGTAGGTGAGTCTATAAATAACTTCTTCGAAGTTATCTAACAGTTCAGACTCTTCTCCTCTAAGCTTAACCTTAGTTTCATAATTTCAAATGTGGATTTAGATCCAGAAACTATAACAAAAGGTCCATGACTTAACTATATACTTTTTAATATTAGGAAAAGTAAATGAAAAATCTTGCCTCTATGGGACCTCACGTGTTGTAATAATCATGAGCGGCAAAAATGCTGTTGATTACCCCTTCCCCAGTTTTAAAAAAGCGATAGCATCTTTAGTTATATAATAGTTCTAATGTAAATTACCAGGTTATTTACTCATCATTTTTGGTGTTGCTATAAGCTCCTCTGCTACTTACCTTAGTTCAAACTTTTTTTTGTTTGCCATTTTCGTTCAGCCTTTTCAAAATGTTTGTGTACCTTATCCAGTCATACTCAAGGCTTTTCTTAAGGCTGAGATAAATAACTTTAGAAAATGTGATTATCAAATACAGATGTTTAAACAGTTATATTTAAGCCTGTAAAAGGTTAACGAAAATAACTTGGTCACGGAGTTTCTCTTCCTGGTTACTGTACTGAATTAAGTTTCAACAGACTTTTTGGTGTTAAGTTTCTTTTAGAAATATAGAATGATAGAAAAGCCATGGCTTTAGAAAGATTTTTTTTCCTAGGGAATCTCTACCTTAAATTTAAAATTGTTTTTAAAATAAAGACCCTTAAAGGAAAGTCAAAGATGTAGACACATGATACTGTTGGATCTTTGCTATCCTCTTGAAAAATTGAATGTAGGGTTCACCTAATTTCAGAAGAACACTCAAACTCTGGGTGTCTTAGGTATATTGTAACAGGAACTGATGGCTTAGGGGATTTTGAAGCTTGGTCTTAGGGAGCTTAGCTTTCTTAACTTAGGGAGTTAAGAAAGATGTCACAGTAAGAGGAATTTGCCTGTCTTCTGAGCCATTGAAGACCCTGCCCTGAAATTGAGTGAGGTGAAAGTAATTGACAGGTTGATGAAGGTGATGTTAGGCAGAAACAGTAAGGAGGCAAAGGTGGAAATTCCACATAGCCACTGAAAAAGGGAGAAGGCCGGTGTAGAGGAATGGGCTGGGCTACAGATCAGGGTACTGCTTTCATTAAAAGGCTGACAGTTGCCCATATGCACCATTCATGGTGTCCACTGGCCACCACTTGTGGCCGACCACACACACACCCTTGACTAACAGAACTATTAGTGAAATAATGGTTCTGATTAATTAAATATTATGGTTAATTGACCAGGAAAGTAGTTTTTGTTTGAAGACTTACTTCAAATAAATACCTTTTCGAATGTCCACATTCCTGTGTAAATTGATTATAATGATCATTATCTTTTACTTTGAGGCGTCATTCTTATTTTAAACATATCTAGGTTATGTTCTTGAAGGGACGGTCTTTTATTTCTGTTTTCATAGCACTTAGTGCATCCTCTGGCACAGCTAACACTTGTAAGAAGAACATTTGCCATTGTTCAATGAAGATAAAAAATGTATGGTAGCCTTTTTTTTAAAAGAAATTGAGGTGTTATTTATTGTACCCTTCATTGAGAATTAAAACACAACATAGTTCATTGAGACTTGAGGTAGATAAAATTGAGAATTAAAACAACATAGTTCATTGAGACTTGAGGTAGATAAAATTCCAGCTCTTTTGCAAACGTGGAACTTTATACAAAGTTATCTTCCGACTTCTGTTATATGTAGTGTTGTAGACCTGGCTCCATGATCAGATGTTCACCTTAGGTTTTTAAAAGTTTTTTTTTTCTTTAAATAAGTTATCTTTAAAGTTACATAATTTGATAAAGTCACAGCATCTTGTTTTATTTTCTGTATGATTTTGAAAATAAAAATGTAAAGTAGTAACTGTATCAAAACTTAAATTACGTACATTCATCAGAGAGCAGAAGTTATTTCCAAATTGAGGTATAGGAAGCTTTAAAATGCTTATTCTTTATCAGCACTAGTGAGTGAATTGGCAGTTTCAAACTTTTATTTTGAATGAAAACAGTAGTATTTCTAAGAATATAGAAAAATTCAGATGTAACACAGGAATCTAAATTTAGTATTAATAAATTAATAGAATTTTAGATTCTGGAAGGCTGGAGTGTTTTACTTTTTAGGTTTGCGAAATGTTAGAAGGTGCGTGATGGACGTTAGATGACATGAGTGTGCTGTTCTTGTCTGGTATAGTTGTTACACCAGACAAGAACAGCACACTCATGTCATCTGGGTAAAAAGGGATTGCTGACCACTTAGATGGTTTCCAGGATTAGGAGAAATGATTTTCAGAACACTAGAACCCTCTTCTGTAGTGCTTCAAGCTAATGAGAGCAAAGAGCAAGGTCTTTTCATTACTGTAGGTCGGCTGTATTGGCCATGTTTGTAGTTGCCATTCCTTGCTCTTTTTTGGCCTGTTGTCTTGCAGGTATGTTTTTGACTTCCAGAGGGCTGAGTTGGCCTCTTTATTGCCCCTCAGGGCTCTGGAAAAGTTGTCCAAGAACTTTTCTCTGAATGCTTGGCTCAGTGACATTGTCCCACATATGTTGAAATACGTAACTGGGCTGTGTTTGGAAGAAGATCTAGGTTGGGGTCCCCAACTCCTGGGTCGCAGAGCAGTAGGTGAGTGGCTGCCGAGTGAACATTACTGCCTGAGCTCCGTCTCCTGTCAGCTCAGCAGTAGCATTAGATTCTTGTAGGAGTGCGAACTCTATGGTGAACTGTGCATGCGAGGGGTCTAGGTTGTGCAGTCCTTATGAGACTCTTAATGCCTGATAGTTGAAACAGTTTCATCCTAAAACCATTGTGCTGGCCCATCTGTGGAAAAAATTGTCTTCCATGAAACCCATCCCTGGTGCCAGAAAGATTGGGGACTTCTGATCTAGATGATCTCTGATGTGTTTTTGTATTAAAAATAAGAAATCGTTCATTCAGCATTGTGTACTTGTGTTGGACCAGCTACTCTGTTACACCCGGTCTAACAGGTATGCTTGGGTTATGGCAGAGAACAAATCAGGCAAAATTGTGACATTTAAGCAGAGACCTAAAAGGTAAGGTGTTAGCTGGCTAAAGAGTAGAAGTCCAGATAGTGGGCACAGTGTATGTGGAGGCCCTGAAATCGGTAGGAGCTTGGTGTCTATGGAGCACGAAAGAAGAGGCAGTGAGGCTAGAGAATAGCAAGAGAGGGGGCAATGGCTTGAGATAAGTCTGGATTAATGGATGGAAAACCCAACTACATAGGACTTGAGGACGTATTAAGGATTTTGAAGTGATCATAAGTCATTTATTTGGAAGACAACATAGGGTTTTTGTTATGAAGAGACTACATTGGAGGGGATCAAGAGGGGCTTTAGGGGTTTAAGGCTTTTGTTAATATTATCACCATTAATAACAGCTAGTACTATTTCCTTACTGTAGACCCAGCACTGTGCTGTAAACCCTTTTCCCTTATCATCTCATATACACTTCAGAACATCTCAGTGAGGTGGTGGTCTATTTTATAGATGAGGGAACTGAGACAGTGAGGTTAAGCAACTTGGCTAAGGTCATATAGCTAGTAAGTGGTAGAGCTGGGATTTGAACCCAGATAATGTAAGATTCTAAATTCTGAGACTCTAAATCCTGAGTTGTTTGCCATGGGGCCTGTTTTTTTCAGTGCGTAGGTGATGGGCCATTAGGGGACTTGAAATTGAATGGATCACAACGGGGATTTAAAAAAAATTGAATGGAAAATATCAGACTACATGCATGTAATAAGCATAAATATTGACATGTGAAACTTTGTTTTTCTTTTTCTTTTGTATAACTATACGTGTACATGTGTGAGCTTGTGAGCTGTTACAGAAGGTTAAATAGGATTTGTCAGGCAGGTGCTGATGATGGCTTGGATTAGAATTGTCCTGGTGCAGATGGAGAGAGGTGGAGCTCACTGTTAAGAGGTAGAGGCAGTAGGACTCAGGAAGCAATTAGAGGTGCCCAGCTGAGGAAGAAATGAGGAATGAGTCCCAGATTTCTTGTGTGAAGAGCATCAATCATGGTGCATGCTGCATTCAGTCCACTTTAAGGGAGACTGATCCTTCTTAGAGGGGTCCTCCTGGGTGGCTGTTTTGCTACCTGAATCTCTAGTTTCTCTCACCTGCAGCTGATAGGACTTGGGGTTGGCATCTCACCCAGGGGCAGCAAATCTGTAAGCTGGCCGTAAACCCATGAGATGATGTGTTACCGAAAACTGCCTAAATAGATGTTGAGCAGAGAGTAAATTCTCTCTCTGGAATTTGAGGTGAGTAGTCAGCCAACTGGTGGCAGGGTGAGAAGCTACGGGCCACAGATGCATGTAGTTGGGCTACTAGCAGCTCTAGAGTAAAGGTGTAGGAATTATTTGTGTGGAGTCACCTTGGGATCCAAAGAACCTTTAGGTTTCAGTGTCTAAGGCCCAGAGTCATTGTCTTTCTGAAGCTCAGGTTCAGTTTTTTTTCCTTGCTTTCTGTGTGGGTCCGTTTCCTTATTCTGAAGTGTAACGTTTTAGTAATACCTGGTTCTCTGCATTACTGCAAGTGAGTCTTCATACTGTGCCTTCAGCTAGTACTAACTGGAGGCAGAATGATGGAATAGTTAAAAAATGGTCTGGTGGCAATTCCCCTTCTTTGTCTTATTGGTCTTTTGATGTTGGCCAAGATGCTTCTCACTGAGCTTGGTTTCCATATCTGTAAAATTGGGATGATAGAGGAGCATCATAGGGTTGTTGTGAGGCATTGAGAGAAGCTGTCTAGCACTTAGCTCAGTGCCTGGTGAAGAATTAGAGCTTAATGATTTGCCATTAATAGTTGACATCTTTAGGACAGTCTCTGGAGAGACTTAAATGTGTTTGTTAAACTATGGGAAGGAGCCAGCATAGAGGGAGACATATATATGAGACAGGGTATTAAGACAAGGTATTGGGTACCAGAGAAGCAGGAATGGCATGGGATTAAGACAGTACATTATGGATTGTTTTCAACAGAAGAGGGAACCTGGTGGAGGTGGTAGGAGGAGTATTTTTTTCTGATATTGAGTCCCAGTTATGGTGATTTACCAGGAGAGATGCTGATATCAGGAGGAGAAAGGTGGCAAGTTGGAAAGCTGTTACAGAGAACAGGAGACAGGGACATAGCAAAAAATTGGTAAACAGTACTGAGAGCCTGAGACTGCACATTGTGAATTTATAGTGACACCAGTCTGTGTGTTTCTACAGTGTTTTCTGGCAGTGCTGTGTTCAAAAGAATGATGAGCTACAAAAGTAAGGTTAGTATAGTTTAAAGGATGTGCATCCCAGATAGCAGGAAAGAATAAGGAGCCTGGGAGCTTGGGTACAGGGACATAATAGGACAGGAGGTCAGCCATGGAGTCCGGCTTGGTTGGGAGGGCATTGTGGTCTGGGCAGGGTGTATAGTCTTGAAGAAAGAAGAGGGCAGTGATCTCTGGTGCCATCCCCCAAAAATACATAACTCTTTTGATTGATGGTTTTCCCTATTATTCTTAACACTTAATTCCTTGTGTTGATAACTGAAGTATTAAGACTAACTGCTAAAAATAAATTTATATTCTTTTATGGTCCAAAACTGGAGTTAGAGCTAGTGTTTAATTTTGAAGTTACCGGTGATTTCATGTGGTATGCTGAATCAGTAAATAAGTTGTGTTCTTTAACCTTAAGGTAACGTTTAACTGCCCAATGAGGGATTTTAATTTTCATTGACTACTTCTGAGAAACTTAGTATTTCAGATATACTGAGGACTTTAAAAAGAAACACTAAGTGGAAGAGAATTTTTAAATGCTTATTTATTTTTATTTTTTTATTTTTTTGCGACTAAAACAGCCTGTCTTTGAGGTGAAATTCACCCATAATGTGGGTCTGGTCCATCTGAACTTCAGTAGTCCTTACTTCTTCTTTCATTTTTGCTTGGAGTGTGTGGCAAATCTGAAAGCAGTACCATTTACTCACTCACTGACCTTTTGAGGGCTTCCCATGTTTCGGGCAATAAGGTGTCAGAAGACCAGAAGTGAATGATGCAGGGATGATACCGTGAGGCATTACACAGATAAAGACCAATAAGCTCCTCACAGTATCATCTTTTCCGACCATAAGATGCTGGAAGAAAATATTAGAACTTCTCTTTTAATCTCTTACTTTGAATGTCTGTGTTTCTCAGAACATGCATATTAGGATAGTAGCACATGTCTGAAAAATATAGATAAGCATACATGTATTGGGGGTACTCTTCTTTTTGCCAATAGTGTGTATGTGATCAAAAAATATTTGGAGACTATTACATGTTAATATGTATTTAAAAATAAAGTTATTATAACTTTTACTTGTTTTTAGCATCTTGAGAAAAGCAAGTTTCTGCATTTGTTAAACCATGTTATTAATGAGGTAGTTTTACTTGCCTATATTTGTAGTGTGAAGTAAATCTTACTGTATAAAAAGACTGTTACCAAGATCTGGCTTGACACGTTTCAGTCATTTTTTTCTTTGCATTGGAGGAACTTTACCTTTTGTAGAACAGTGTCCCTTGTTATAAAACACTAAATTCACTTGCCATCTGTCAGTTGTTGAGGAATGGGACATGGAGAATGTGGAACAGCACATTCCTGTTTTACTATCAGTCTTTTCCAAAGTGTGACCTCTGGGGACCTCCCTTCTCACCTCTCTGGCTGTCTTTCCTCCCTTCTCTCTCTCACCTGTCTCAAAAACAATAGAATTGGAATGCCCCCAGAAATTCCCTGCTCCTATCTGTTTGCTCATAGTAGGTGGTTTCTCCATGTGAAATGTCTCACTTTCAGAGAGCCATGAAATTCTTGGTTCAAAAAGGTCGTCCTTCCCTCACCTCAAGAACATTTTCCCTAAAATTAGTTAGAAAAACTGCTATCAAGAATCTATTTTAAATGAAGTATATTGAATAAATGCTTCTAGGTTGTTCCTCTGGAGGTTTTTATTTTCATTTTTGTTTCAGTGAGTATGTATCTTATTCTATATTTGACAGTCATTTATTAACAAGATGTTTTTTAAGTGAAATCTTGCATGTGTGTTTGCAGGTTGATGACAATTAGAAGCATGCTTTCCACTGAACTTCCTGACACCATTTGTTATACAGAATGTCTGTGAGTGAGAACTCGGTTTTTGCCTATGAATCTTCTGTGCATAGCACCAATGTTTTGCTCAGCCTTAATGACCAGCGGAAGAAAGATGTGCTGTGCGATGTCACCATCTTTGTGGAGGGTCAGCGGTTCCGTGCTCACCGGTCCGTGCTGGCGGCATGCAGCAGTTACTTCCACTCGAGAATCGTAGGCCAGGCTGATGCAGAGCTGAGCATTACTCTTCCAGAAGAGGTGAGAGATCCATGTTTCTGATTATTTTAATCTACTTCTACTTAAGTGTCTTATGGTTCATAATGTTAAAAAATAAAGCACAGTCTCTTTTTCGGGTGGCTATGGAGCATTTCCCAGGTTCTGTAGCAACCCATTTTTTAAAATAGTTTTTTTCATGTAAAATCATTAATTTTGAATGTTGGTTAACAGTATTTATTGAGCAGTTGGATATAACATAACACCCACTGTTATGTTATTTTTGATGAAATGACCAAATCAGGGCATACCTAGTGGATTATAGGTAATTGGAAAAGTCATGATTTTGAGAGTCCATGCAGTGTGACATTCTCTTTCTAGGGGCCCTTTCCTGTGATCAGCAGCTGTAGCTAGGTGTATTAGTCTGTTCTCACGGTGCTAATAAAGACATACCTGAGACTGGGTAATTTTTAAAGGAAAGAGGTTTAATTGACTGACAGTTCCACATAGCTGGGAGGCCTCACAGTCGTGGTGGAAGACAAAGGAAAAGCAAAGGGACTTCTTGAGAGAACTTGTGCAGGGAAGCTTCCTCTTGTAAAACCATCAGATCTCCTGAGACTTATTCATTATCATGAGACTAGCATGGGAAAGACCCGCCCCCATGATTCAGTGACCTCCCATTGGGTCCCTCCCATGTGGGAATCGTGGGAGCTACAGTTCAAGATAAGATTTGGGTGAGGACACAGTCAAACCATATCACTAGGTTTAGGGTTCTATAAAACGTCCATTTTCCCAAGACATCTCCTATGAAAAGTAGTCACTCCGTAAGTGTTCTCTCTGTCTCCCCTTTCTTTCTTTCTTGACTTTGTCTTTATGTATTGAATAGAAAAAAGAAATAGTGTTGCATCATTTTTATAGAGCCTTGTTTTTACATACATCTTTTTCCCTGGCCTGTTGTGGAGCTTAGGCTAATAAATATTTGGGTCCTTGTTAATGTACTGCCTTTAAAAGGAGCTCTTGTTTGGGTGGGGCGTGCTGACTGTGTTGACTCTTAGCAGCGTCCCTTGCTGTATTTAGTTAGTAACTGCTACTAGCAGAGTATCAAGGCTGTGGGATTGGGACACAAATAAAAGTTAGGAGGAACATGGAGAAAGAATGTAGAAATTTTTTGTGTATGATAGGTCTGTGTGGGATGTTTCAATTGGATACAGTTGTATAAACTGTAAACTAAGTCTACAGTTTAACTCGTTGCTGTCCATTCATACTTCTGTGAAACTACAGCTACAGTTTTGGGAACAGATAGGTTGTCTGTCAGATTTGTGGCAGAGGTCAGGGTCAATGGTACAATACCAAGAAAATGGTTAAAAAAAAAAGGCCAATCTATGGGTAGCCATTGTTTTAAAAAAGGAATAACACCTTTTATAATGGAGATAAATTAATTATGGTTCATATTTTCAAATTATTAAATGAGACTTTCCAACTAAAGCAAAGTTTGATTTATGGATTTAGGAGGAAAGGTATGTGTGTATGCATCCATTCATTCTTTCTCATTTAATGTGTAAATCAAAAGTTTTCAAATATTTGAAGTGTTCCATTATAGTGACAGAGTCAAAATACCGTATAACTCACTGTCTTAAAGACCTTTTTAGATTATTTTAACTTATATAAAAATTTTAATTAAAATTTTTATTGAGTGTGTTAGGGTTCTCCAGAGGAACAGAACTTATAGGATATATGTATATATGAAGGGGGGTGTTTATTAAGGAGTATTGGCTTACGTGTTCACAAGGTGAAGTCCCACAATAGGCCACCTGCAAGCTGAGGAGGAAGGAAGCTAGTAGTGGCTCAGTCCGAGTCCAAAAGCCTCAAAAGTAGGGAAGACAACATTGCAGCCTTCATTCTGTGGCCAAAGGCCCGAGAGCCCCCGGCAAACCTCTGTTGTTAGTCTGAGAGTCCAAAGGCCAAAGAACCTGGCATCTGACGTTAAGGGCAGGAGGCATCCAGCAGGGAGAAAGATGAAAGCCAGAAGACTCAGCAAGTCACCTATCCCTTCTTCCTCCTTTTTTGTTCTAACCTCGCTGGCAGCCGATTGGATGGTGCCCATCCATATCGAGGGTGAGTCTTCCTCTCCCAGTCCACTGACTCAAATGTTAATCTTCTCTAGCAGTGCCCTCACAGACACACCCAGAAACAAGACTTTACAACCTTCAGTCCAATCAAGTTGACACTTAATATTAACCGTCACATTGACGTTTTCATGTACAGATGTAAGAAATTATGAAGAGTTCCTTTTCACTTTGTCTAGTGTCCCCCATTGATAACATTTTGGAAAATTATAGTATTGCAACCAGGATGTTGATTCAATCTCCCATAGTGTTCAGATTGCCATAATTTTGCTTCTACTAATGTCTGTGTGTGTGTGCGCACGTGCACGTGAGCATTAAGTTCTATATAATTTTATCTCCTGTGAAGGTTTGTGTGTCTACTACCATAGTTAAGATACTCAGCCAGGTGTGGGGGCTCACTCTGGTAATCCCAACACTTT
This sequence comes from Aotus nancymaae, assembly GCF_030222135.1. Taxonomy (NCBI): domain Eukaryota; kingdom Metazoa; phylum Chordata; class Mammalia; order Primates; family Aotidae; genus Aotus; species Aotus nancymaae. Next base: position 32,692,298 of record NW_026988435.1, read on the forward strand.
GGGAGGCTGAGGCAGGCAGATGACTTGAGGTCAGGAGCTCAAGACCAGCCTGGCCAACATGGCAAAACCCTGTCTCTGCTAAAAATACAAAAATTAGCTGGATGTGGTGGCAGGCACCTGTGATCCCAGTTACTTGGGAGATTGAGGCAGGAGGATCCTTTGAACCTGGGAGGCGGAGGTTGCCGTGAGTGGAGATCACACCACTGCACTCCAGCCTGGGTGAGAGAGCAAGACTTTACCTCAAAAACAAAAACAAAAAACAAACAAAAAACAAAAAAAACTGAACTTGCCAACACACAAAGATTCCTGGTGTTGTCTTTTTATAACCACCAACATCTGCCTACACTTCATGCCCTCATTCCCTTGCTCCCTTCTTCCATTCCTAATTTATGGCAACCACCAATCTTTCTTCCTTTTCTAAAGTTTGGTCATTCCAAAAATGTTATATAAATGGAATCATGCAAAATATTACCTCTTAGGATTGATGTTGTTTGACTTAGCTGAGATTATCCAGGTTGTGCGGTATCAGCAATTTATTCCTTTTTATTGCTGAGTAATATTCCATAGTAAAGGATGTACCGTGTGTGTGTGTGTGTGTGTGTGTGTGTGTGTGTGTGTCTGTGTCTGTGTCTGTGTGTGTGTCTGTGTCTGTGTCTGTGTGTCTGTCTGGGTCTGGCTTTTTACCTATTGAAGGAAATCAGGCTAATTCCAGTTTTTGTCTATCACAAATAAAGTTGCTGTAAACATTTGTGAACTGGTTTTTGTGTCAATGTAAGTTTTCATTTCTCTGGTATAAAAGATCAGTAGTGCAGTTGCTGGGTCATATGGTAGTTGCATGTTTAGTTTTATAAGAAACTACCAAAGTTTTTTTTTTTTTTTTTTTTTTTTCCCAAAGTGTCTGTACCATTTTATATTCCCATTAGGTATGTGTGAGTGATTTAGTTTCTCTGCATTCTCATCAGCATTTGATGGTATCACTGCTTTTTATTTTAGCATTTAAAAAGCCTAAACATAGTTTAGGATGTTTTTAACAAGATCGCAAATATTAATAGTATTTTGACCACTCTTAGAAGAACTTAGTGGTTTCAAATTAATTTTGTACTTTTAACCCAGGATGAGGCTTTCTCTGTACTTCAGCTGGCTCCATTTGCTTCTCATTTTGCAGAGGCAGGTTTAATGTACATGTACAAGTTTCTACTTAAAAGTTTTGTTGGCCTGGCGCAGTGGCTCATGGGCACTTTGGGAGGCTGAGGCAGGTGAATCACCTGAGGTCAAAAGTTCAAGACTAGCCTGGCCAACATGGTGAAATCCTATCTCAACTAAAACAAAAAAATTGCAGGGTGTGGTGGCAGGCACCTGTAATCCCAGCTACTTCAGGAGGCTGAGGCAGGAGAATTGCTTGAACCTGGGAGGTGGAGGTTGCAGGGAGCCAAGATTGCATCATTGTGCTCCAGCCTAGATGAGAAGAGCAAAAATCTGTCTCAAAAAAAAAAAAAAAAAAAAAGTTTTGTTACCTCGAGTCCATGAATTTTTTCTGAAACAGTACTGAGGAATGATTTTTATAACTTCTCTTAGATCACTTTAAAAAATCTGAATCTTTAAAACTTTTACTGTTAAGAATTTTTGACAGAAAGTTAATATTTACCAGTTACTATGCATTTACCATGGATCAGGACTTCTTTGTAACTGCTTTACAGATACCGTTTTATATCCTTAAAAATTGTGCTTTTGTAGCATGTAGCAGTTGGAATACAGTGGCCATGTGGAGCTGGGCCAGCAGTAGACTCACTGTGTATGTGTAGCGGGTAGAATAGAATTTGAAGAATATTTTTTCTTCAGATTAAAGTGCCTATTTTATAATTATCACAAATAAGTTACACATCTCTCTATTCCTCTTCCACTTATCTTGTTTTTATATACTAGACAGCTTTCAAATGATGTGTTTGTTTTTATTTTGTGTATCAACAGGTGACAGTTAAAGGATTTGAACCTTTAATTCAGTTTGCCTATACCGCTAAACTGATTTTAAGTAAAGAGAATGTGGATGAAGTGTGCAAATGTGTGGAGTTTTTAAGCGTACACAATATTGAGGAATCCTGCTTTCAGTTTCTCAAATTTAAGTTTTTGGACTCCACTGCAGACCAGAAGGAGTGCCCAAGAAACAAATGCTTTCCATCACACTGCCAGAAAACAGAGCTTAAATTTTCACTTTTGAACCAGAGGGATCTAGAAACTGATGAAGCGGAGGAATTTCTGGAAAATAAAAATGTTCAGACTCCTCAATGTAAACTTCGCAGGTATCAAGGAAATGCAAAAGCCTCACCTCCTCTACAAGACAGTGCCAGTCAGACGTATGAGTCCATGTGCTTAGAGAAGGATGCTGCTCTGGCCTTGCCTTCTTTATGCCCCAAATACAGAAAATTCCAAAAAGCATTTGGAACTGACAGAGTCCGTGCTGGGGAATCTAATGTCAAAGACATTCATGCTTCTGTTCAGCCAAATGAAACGTCTGAAAATGAATGCCTGGGAGGAGTCTCGGAGTGTGGAGATTTGCAGGTGATATTAAAATGTGATGAAAGTAAATTAGCAATGGAACCTGAAGAAACGAAGAAAGAGCCTGCTTCTCAGTGCCCAACTGAAAAATCAGAAGTGACTCCTTTTCCCCACAATTCTTCCATAGACCCTCATGGACTTTATTCTCTGTCTTTTTTACACACATATGACCAATATGGTGACTTGAATTTTGCTGGTATGCAAAACACAACAGTGTTAACAGAAAAGCCTTTGTCAGGTACAGACGTTCAAGAAAAAACATTTGGCGAAAGTCAGGACTTACCTTTGAAATCTGACTCAGGCTCCAGGGAAGATAGTAGTCTTGCATCTAGTGACAGGAGTAGTGTGGAGCGAGAAGTGGCAGAACACCTAGCAAAAGGCTTCTGGAGTGACATATGCAGCACCGACTCTCCTTGCCAAATGCAGTTATCACCTGCTGTGGCCAAAGATGGCTCAGAACAGATCTCACAGAAACGGTCTGAGTGTCCCTGGTTAGGTATCAGAATTAGCGAGAGTCCAGAACCAGGTCAGAGGACTTTTACAACATTAAGTTCTGTCAACTGCCCTTTTATAAGTACACTGAGTACTGAAGGCTGTTCAAGCAATTTGGAAATTGGAAATGATGATTATGTTTCAGAACCCCAGCAAGAACCTTGCCCATATGCTTGTGTCATTAGCCTGGGAGACGACTCTGAGACAGACACCGAAGGAGACAGTGAATCCTGTTCGGCTAGAGAACAAGAATGTGAGGTGAGCAGGACTGTAGTTTTTAATTCATTATTTTAACAGTGATTACTTGGGATTTACTCTGGATCAGCTCCCTTTGCGTCATTAGGGTTATGATCAGGTTCAGGGAGTAGAGAGGAAACTCATACAAAGTTAATTGTAAGACTGTGTGATAGGGCTGGGCGTGGTGGCTCATGACTGTAATTGCAGCACTTTGGGAGGCCGAGGCAGGTGGATCACTTGAAGTCAGGACTTTGAGACCAGCCTGGCCAACATAGTGAAACCCCATCTCTACAAAAATTTGCTGGGTGTGGTGGCAGGTGCCGTAATCCCAGCTACTAGGGTGGCTGAGGCAGGAGAATTGCTTGAATTTGAGAGGCAGAGGTTTCAATGAGGCGGGTTCACGACACTGTACTCTAGACTGGGAGACAGAACAAGACTCCATCTCAAAAAAAAAAAAAAAAAAACTGTGCGATGAATACGAATGAAGTCTGAAGGACTTCTGTGTTCAATTCTAGTAGGTATATTTATATTAACCATAAAGTAGGTTCACACATCGGTCATTTAATTGTTTAAATCAAATGCTATGTCCCAAGAGGAAAAAGAATAATGATTCTGTGGTCATAACATGATAAGTCTCGGAAAAATGGAGCATATATTTAGTCTTGCTAATTGCTAAGGACCTCTAAACCTGGGACATGTCACTGAGCAATGGTTTAACAGTGACTAGTTGTAGGAATGTGGCTTCTAGTGGAGTAAAGTTTTCTTGGATCCAGTTTTTCATGGCCATTGATTTTTTGTTTTTTAATTTTCCTTTAGCCATTTCAACTATTGATAAATGTCTTAATTTAGCATGAGTTGCATGTAGCTGGTATGATATTAAAGCAAGCTTGATTTGTGTATTCTGTACATAAAAGTTTGTATTTGATAGCTCCTTTCTGTAAAATATTACTTATAAGTCCAGTAATGATATGGGCCTGTTAGTTCCTTCCAAAAATATATTTATTTAAATGATTTTTAAAATATTTTATATGATTTTGCTGCCTTTTAGTAGTTGAATTTTCTCTTTATAATCACAATTTACATTCTTTTTAAAAATTATTTTTCTATTTTATCCATTGCATTTCTTCCCTTTGTTGGGCTTTATTTTTTTTATTGTGGTAAGAATACTTAACATGGGCTCTACCCTTATAACAAATTTTTAAGTGCATAATACGGTATTGTTAAGTATAAGCACAATATTGTACAGCAGATCTCTATAACTTATTCTTTTGTAACTGAAACTTAACCCATCCAATTGCAGTTCCCCATTTTTTCCTTCTCCCCAGCCCCTGGCAACCACCATTCTACTCTCTGTTTCTATGAATTTGACTGTTTTATCTCCTTTGTATGAGTGAGATCATGTTGGATTTACTCTCCTCTGTGTCCGGCATATTTCGCTTAGCATACTGCCCTCCAAGTTCTCTATATTGTAGCAAATGGCAGGATTTCTTTCTTTTTATCAGGCTGAATAGTATTCCTTCATGTATATACACCACATTTTCTTTATTCATTCATCCATCCATGTACATTTAGGTTGTTTCCATATTGCGGCTATTGTGAATAATGCTGTAACAAATATGAGAGTGCAGGCTGGGCACAGTGGCTCATGCCTGTATTCCCAACACCTTGGGAGGCTGAGGAGGGTGGATTGCCTGAGTCCAGGAGTTTGAGACCAGCTTGGGCAACATGGCGAAACCCTGTCTCTACATAAAGTACAAAAATTAGCCAGGCATGGTGGCATGTTCCTGTAGTCCCAGCTACTTAGGAAGCTGAGGTGAGAGGATCACTTGAACCCAAGAAGTTGAGACTGCAGTGAGCCATGATTGCACCAGTGTACTCCTGCATGACAGAGACTCTGTCTCCAAAAAAACAAGAATATGTGTAGATGAGTGCAGATATTTCTTTGAGGTGTTGATTACAATTCATTTGGATAAATACTCAGGAGTGAGATTGCTGAGACATACGGTGCTGTGATTTTTAATTGTTTGGGGAACCTTCATACCGTTTTCCATGACACCTGCACTATTTTCCCACAGGTGTACAAGGATTCCAATTTCTCCACATCCCATTCTTTGGCATTTTCTTTGGTTTCGTAGCTGTTAGATGACAAAGCTTTGAAAGAGGCTTTCTTTTTTAAAAATAGTCTTGTCTTTGGAAGGAGATGGATTGGTGATTAAGAAGTAGTATGTATGCATGGGTTTTATATAGATTTTTATGACATTATAGATGTAGCATTTGGAATTACTATGAAAATAACATTAAAAATAAAACATCTTTAAAAATTTAAAACATTTTATGTAACTAATTGTAAGCTTAAAAGGTAAGGTAAGTAGGTTGCCAGACTGACCAGTATTTCATTTACATTTTTGATAATTACTAGAATTAAACTCATACAACTTTGTTTTAAAAAAATTTCTTCTTTTTCAAAATTATGTTGAAATGACTTTAAAATATTCATAAGACTTTAGTAACTTTTTTTATATTGGTGATTGAAGTGTGTATCTTAAGTGATTTCTGTGAGACTACCATTTTCTTGATAGAAAAATAAATTTTCTAAAATGCTGTAGAAATTACTAACATAATTATACTAATATCAAAGCAATGCTACATAGTCATTTCATCCAAAAGATAAAATAGATTTTATTTTTGGTTTGAGTAAAAATGTCTGTGTATTAACATACTATAGTAAAATAAATTCTGTCTTTACATTTTACATATATCAGTACTTGTGTTAATATGTTTGATTTGCTGAAAAAATCTGCTTAATGTATTTATCTCTTGAAATAGACTATAAATATGAATCAGATGATCAGTTTTTATTATAGTAGATTACATAGAAATTGAGAATAGAGGTCTGTGTTTTCTTTAATGTAAAATAAGTTCTCTGAAAAACCTGGATGTATACCTTTATCTTCTTAGGTTTGAGTATAATTATAAAATACAGCAGTAATTAATAATATTTATTTCATATTCTAGGTAAAACTGCCATTCAATGCACAACGGATAATTTCACTCTCTCGAAATGATTTTCAGTCCTTGTTGAAAATGCACAAGCTTACTCCAGAACAACTGGATTGTATCCATGATATTCGAAGAAGAAGTAAAAACAGAATTGCTGCACAGCGCTGTCGCAAGAGAAAACTTGACTGTATACAGAATCTTGAATCAGAAATTGAGAAGCTGGTAGGTGTACAAGTTTCTTGTTACTGTTTAAGTTTCACCACTTTCTTTTTTGTCAAGGAAATAGTTTTTAAATTTCTAGGTCAGATGTAATTACATATTAATTTTAATATGTATCAATTACCATTTTATCATTTTTACCGTGATATGCTATGATATATAAAGCACTTTTTTTAAAAAAAAAGGTTTTCAAATTAAGAATGACTTTACCATCTACCTAATCATTAGGGGTTGAATAGATTAAAAAAATTATAAAGCACTTTAATTTCTCTGTTCTATTTTATGTCTATAAAAGCTAAAATTCCAGGTGTTAATTTAAATGAACTGTGGACCTGAATAATTTGTTTTGGTTGATACCAAAACCAGACCAACTAGGATCTTTATCTGAGGAAAAAGATTCTGATAAGATACGGTGATATGAATTGAAAATTTTAATCTCTAATGAGATCCTAAGTGAGAACAGTTCTTGGTTTTGAATCTTATTTTCTATTCCAGCATCAAGACACAAATTAACTGAAAAATTGATTAGTTTACTCCCTCTGTTTCTTTTTTCAGTTGGCGGTTGGTGGAAGGAAGCATTGTATGAAAGAGAACAACTGTGATAATGCAGGCCAGCTAAGGCTAAGATATGATTAAAGATAGCAAAGAAACAGCTTAGAAGTAGTAAAAACATTCCTTGAATATTCAGTTTTCTGTCTTTGTTAAGTGGTGAAAGCTTAAAGTTGAGATTGTGGCAAGTTTTCAAGCATGAATATTCTAGCTATTAATGGCAATTAAACAGCAACAATTTAGGGAAGAAAATTGTGCCTTCAAGAGAAGTTGAAAAATAAAAACTTATTATTTCTATATTGTACATATACTTTAATTATATAAAAAGATAAAAAGTCAACTTTTTGTAACCAGATGAAACATAACTAAATAAAAAAGGAACCAGATGTTTTACAAATAGAGGCATGAGAGATGTAAAAAAAAAAAAAACTCAGACACCTATATGATATTGCTGAATAGTTAAAATTGTTAAAACCAAAGAGGAAAAGTTTTGAATTCTATAGTACTTGGTACTTTTGGAGTATATGTCAGTAATATCTTTAATAAACACTGGTGTTGTTTCTTCCTCAGTTTCGAATTAAACCCTTACCTGCTTTCAGACAGAGTACAGCATTTTGAGCTTCAATTATTGTTCTGTGGTATAATACAGAGATACTTTTTACACTGTTAGGTTACGTGAAGCTATCTGAATGAAATCTACATAAAATTCTACCACCGAAGTTCTTAGTTCTGCTTCTTACAGTTCTTGATCTTTCCTGTCTCCCAGTTATAATTTATAACAGTTCATAGAATTTATCCAGTTTTCTTACTCCTCTAAAAATAAAAGTGAAATAAGAATGTTCTAGTTTATTTCATCAGTAACTTTATTTTACAAATGGATACTAAGCAAATATGTTCGAGAATAGCTATTATCCTTTAGAACTATTTCTTCGCTCAAAGGTTTTACTTTTTTGATACAAATCAGACATTGGTTTGCTAGTTACTGACATTTTTACTAAATTTCAGATATCTAGGATGAAGAAGCTTGCTGTCTTTGGCCTTTCTGCTCCCTCTGCCTTTCCTTCTTAGGAGAGAGGTGGCAGATACAGTGGTTAAAATTGTGGGCTCTGAATCAGATGCTTAGTAACTTTGGGCAGGTTATTTACTTTCTCTGAGACTTGGGTTTCTCATTGGAAAAAATAGGATAATACTAGTTTCTACTTTATAAATCAGGTGCTTATTTTGGGGAATTAAGTTAATACATCTGAAGAACTTAGAACAATGCCTGGCACATAGTAACGACTCAATAAATATTATATATATTTATTATTATATTATTTATGGATTTTTTAATTTTCTCTTTCTTAATTGACCCTCTTCCTAATGTCTCCACCTAAACTGTAAACTCCGTGTGTGGTATATTGCTTCTGTCATCATAGTAAGGTTCCTTTCATATGGTCAGTGGAGTAAGAGTGGTCAGTATCCTGTTTACCTATTACATTAATTTGAACTCTTTGGCTTCAAGAAACAGTCTTGAATGAAGAATGAATGAATGAATGAATGAATTTGTTGTAAGGAGATAGGTACCTCTCATTTAGAAGCTAGAGAATGGAGCCAAGCCTCATAAATAACAGGGAGCAAGAAAGGAACCCAGCGACTTCTCTCTGCACCCACTTAGCTCTCTACCCAGAGAGTGGCTTTGTGTGCCTCTTAAGTGCACATGGGAAGGGTGGCTATGGTACAATGCCTGAATTGTTTCCCTCTCGTCCAGGGACTAAGCCAGAGACTACCGTTTTAGTTAGTTCTGAATTCCCAAGGTGAGTATCTTACTGGCCTAATTGACTCAGCTATCCTTTTCTGTGACTAGAGAGGAAGAACAAAATAGAAGAGCCAAGACCCTCCTTTCTCAACAGGCACAGCAGACAGCTGATAGTGTCTACTGCACCTAGGTAGGTGCCAGTCTGACTTCTGAAATAACCCCAGAGAAGCTGTATTGGAGTTTTTGTATCAGAGTGACTTGTTTGTGTTTCATCTTCCTTCAACTCCCTACTCAGTCCTTCATACTACTCCCAGTTCTAGGTGTCTTTCTCAGATAAACAGAAAATGTGCTACTTATTGTCTGGTAAGAATAACAAAGCTGGCCCTTCTAGAAGTAAAAGAATTTGATGTTTAAGATATTTATTATGGTAAGAAGTTTACTTGGACCCTCGTTGTTGGGTAATGTTGCGGATGTTGTCTTTTGTAAACAGAGAAAACTAAGGGAGTTACAGCCAGAGGTTTATGCTTAGTGGCATGGAGAGTTGGGAATACAGAGGAAGGAATGAGAACAGATATTTGTGTATATTTTAATCTCATTGAGATGTTACTTTTTGAAAGTGACATGGCTAATAACAGTGTTCTTAATCTTTATAGTCTAAAGATTATAGCAAACATACTTCAGGGAAATTGCTTGTTTAATAATTAAACAGCCATTTGCACATAGTGAATGACTGGTTGACTTTAACATATAAATAGATTCAGTCTGTATTGCCCTGGTCTAAAAATATTCAGGCAGAGGGCCCTATATTTTAGTCAGTTTGGTCTTTGACTAATGGCTGTTTTCCTAGAGAGAAATCTTGGAACTTTTTGCAGTTGGTCCTGTGGGTAATAGCATAGTAGACTCTGGATGGCTCGGCATATGATAAGGGTTTGATTATAGTAGAATAATTTTTCTAAAATGTTTGCAAAGTGGGTTAGTATTATAACCACATATAAAGGACACTTTATAGTCTCAGAGTGTTGGGAAAGTCAAAGGGAGATGTGAGTTTGCATTGAGTAAATAAGATATTTCTCAACAAGAAGTTCTATCAGAGTCTGATAGAACCTTTGAAGAAAAGGTATGTATTTATTTGGTGGAAAAATTGGTGGCATTGACTTTAACATTTATTTTGAATTTTATAGAATGTTAGAAGTTAGGCATTAATTTAGTATTTCTTTTACTATAAGGACTGAATGTACATAATGTATAAGCCAATAACATGACTTTTAAAACTATTAATTATAAAGTCTTTGGATTCAACTTCTGTTCTTGTGTTTGGCTTATGAAGCTCTTGTCTATGTAGCTTTCTTTACAAGGTCAAAGTTTCATTTTTTCTGGAAGATTAATTCAGTAGTTAGAAAGTATACATATCTCTGATAACCATTTTAACCTCAGAGGTAACCCTGAAATGAAGGGAACCTCGCTTTTTGTAGGAAAAAAATTTACCAAAATGTATTTATCTTAGAAAGTTTCAAATACTGTTTTTGATATCAACTTGTAAGTGATCAGCAACCAGAATATTCACAAACACTTGCGCTCAGGGTTGAGGTGTTCAGACACCATTTTATTTCATTACTTTTGTCCATTATGATGGCACAGAAGTAAAATGACCTCATCTGTCCTTAGTGATTTGCATTTTGTGGCGAAGACTATATTTTATTAAAAATAAACCTGTTCTGTTCACAACTAGTCACATTTTACTGGCTGCTCTACCAAAGCGCACCCCAGTGGCCCTTCTGGAACCTGTTCTGTGTCATTCTGTGTTGTCCTTGAGCAGCATTTCTTGAAATGTGGTGTGTGTCCCATTGGGATCATAGTTATCTTGGGCCCCTTAAAGGTGGACGTTTCTTAGTCTATCCGATACCTGTTGTCAAGGCCCTGGACCATGCATTTTATACAAGTCCAAGATAAATGTTATGTACATTTTAAATTCTGAGAACTCACTGCACACAATAGCACTGAGATCAGATGGAGGCTTTGGTGGCAAATGACCGGAAAGCCTGCCTGGCCACTGAGTATCTTTGTGGCCTGTGGCAATTGCTTAACCTCCAGTACTCACATTCCTCCATTACTAATATGGGATGAGAGTAATAGCCACCACAGAGTTGATGCAAGGATCTAATGAGGACAGGAGTGGAAAGCTGTACTGCCCAGCATGTGTTCATGGCTCAATATGTATTGTTGTACTTGAAATAAAAGTGGTTGTCTATTCTTTCTGTAAGTATTTGCTGGTCACCCTACATGTTAAATGCTGTGCTTGGTACCAGGTTGTCAGAAATGAGTAAGACATCCTCGTTTATGGTCTCACAGGGAGCCAAGTTCAAGTGTGTTCATTTTTTCTTGAGCTTCATGTCACCCCTCTCCACCTCATTCTAAAAATTTCAAGCTTTCAGAAAAGTTAAATGAATGGTACAATAAACAACCATATACTCTCCATGTAGATTCATTGATTTTTGACATTTTGCCACATTTGCTTTATTTATCTTGATCTTTCTGCTTCTGTCTCTGTATCTCAGTATATCTGTCTGTACCTGTTAGTTTGTCAGTCTTTGCATCTCTGTCTCCATCTATCAGTCTTGGTCTTTTTTTAATCCCACTTGGTTGGTCTTGGTCTCTCACCCCTTGGTGTCACTGTCATTCCTGTCCTGCTGTCTTGCTGGCATTCCTCACTCTAGCTCTCTTCCTCTCCTTTATTTTCTGAATTGTTTGAAAGCTACCATATTATGACACTTCATCCTTAAATATTTAAACATGCATCTTCTAAAGAGAGACATTCTTAGATATGACTAATATCTTTATTATGCCTGAGAATATCAGCACGTCCTGAATATTATATCTAGTTCTTATTGAAATTACCCTGATTTTCCTGTTTTTCATAGATTCTTTTTTTTTTCCAAACGATACAGTCATCACACATTTGATTAAACCTATTTAGTCTCTTAATCTGGAACAAGTCCTCTTACTGTTTTAATGACAGTAACTTTTTGAAGTATGCAGGCTAGATCTCATAAATATCTTACTTGAAGTATTTGATTGCTTCCCCGTGGCTTTATTTTAGCCATTTCTCCATCTCTTTATTTCCTGTAAACCGGAAATGTTTGAGTTGATATGACTGAGTTTAAACATTCGCTGGTGGTGTCCTTTATATTATGTCACCTAGGGAGGCAGGAAGTGCAGTGTCAGGATTGTCCCTCCTAGGTGGGTGGGAAGTGCCAGATTGCTCCATTTTCGGAGTAGTTGTTTTTCACCCTTGTGTTACTTAGTTATCTGTGACATGTTACATGGGCAGTTTATAATTAATTATCCTGTTCCCCAGTACTCCTAAGATTCTTTAGAATAGGTTGACGACCTTTACCATGATTACGAAATCATGATTTTTCTAATTCATTCTATTTACATTTTTTTTTTAGTTGGTATTTCTCTTTAAAAAGGATTGTTCTTCCTTTCTCTCCCTCCCCTCTTTTTTTTTTTTTTTTTTTTTTTGAAACAGAATCTCACTCTGTTGCCCAGGCTGGAATGTGGAGTGCAGTGGCGCTATCTCGGCTCACTGCACCCTCCTCCTCCTGGGTTCATGCGATTCTCCTGCCTCATCCTCCCCAGTAGCTGGGACTATAGGTGCCTGCACCACACACAGCTAATTTTTATATTTTTAGTAGAGATGAGGTTTGACTGTGTTAGCCAGCCTGGTCTCAAACTCCTGACCTCAAGTGATCCTCCTGCCTCAGTCTCCCAAAGTGCTAGGATTACAGATGTGAGCCACTGTGCCTGGCTTTTTCTTCTTTTCTCTTTTCCTGACCTCTCACTCTTTGGAATCACTGTGGACTCTTGGATTAATTATTTCTGATTCAATTTGTTAGAGTAAGTAATAGTCATTATTCTTTTTGATGTTGACATTTTTCAGATTTGGCCAGGGAGAGCCCGTTCAAGCCAACTGCTATCCTGTTGACATCATCATCTAGCACCTGTCATAGTCTCACTTTTTAACCTCTCTTGTTTCAAGATTTGGAATCACCCATTTCTTTAAAACTCCTGTTTCTTTTAGCACATGTATTGGACTTTGGAAAGCCTACCTGTTACTGGAGTGTTACTCCTTCTGGGCCCTTTTCAGTGGACAGAGCTAGGAAATATATGCATCTGTGTATAAAATAAAGAGTTCATTATATTGTGAGTTTACGTATATCAGGCTTCAGTAAATGAAAGTAAAAAGTATGTTGGAAATCCTGAGTTGTAGTATTTCCAGTCCAAACTTAGCAGTATAGAGCTTTTGTCTTCACTTCTTTTATATGTTTATGTTTAATCTCTCATCATTTACAGGGAAAATTTTGGCTCCAATTACATTAGTGTATTCATTTATCTCATATACTGTAAGTTTTCACTTAACATGAAATGATGGGTAAGAAAACCAGTTTTTTTCCTTATCAACTTTATAAGGATGTCAAACACAACATTTGTTGAGGACCTGCTGTACGTTCTTTCTCTTAAAGTCAGTTTCCAAGAACCTGTCAATGATTTTAAGTGAGGGCGTACTGTAAAAAAAGTAAAAAAATATAATCAGTATTACTATTAACAATAAATATATTGAGCAAAATTTAAGATTTATTTGCTTTTTTGTGCACTTAAATATATCCCAGAGTGTGAAGTTTTAAAGTTATTTGAAATACTGTGTTACCAATTTGATATACAATTAACTTTTTTTTTTCTGTTTATATTACTGGGATTTACTGTACATTTTTTGAGACAGGGTTTCACTCTGTCACCCAGGCTAGAGTGCAGTGGCACAATCATGAGTCACTGCAGCCTTGACTTTCTGGGATCAAGTGATCCCCTCATGTTAGCCTTCCGAGTAGCCAGGACTACAGATGTGTACCACCATGCCCAGGTAATTTTTTTGTTGTTGTTGGGATGAGGTTTTGCTATGTTGCCCAGTCTTGTCTCAAAACTGCTGGGCTCAAGCAGTCCTCCTGTCTTCGCCTCCCAAAGTGCTGAGATTTTACATAAGAGCCACCGTGCCTGGCCTACCTTTTTTATTTTTGAATGTAAAGCATTTATATGATTCAAAAGTTAAAACTATGTTTTAAAAAATATATACTCCAAATCTTGATCTTACCTTCTTCTTATACTCAATTCATAGCTATTTCCTGTAGGTAACTATTTTCATTAGTTTCTGGATTTTTTCCCCCTGCGTTTCTTTTCTAAAAATGTATTAACATTTTATGTCTACTCTTATTGTTCGTCTTGCTGCATAGAAATATTTTATATACATTGTTCTGTATTTTACTCTTTAAACTTAAGAACTGATTTCTAGGAAATATTTTTTCTTAGTTCAGAGAGGTTGTCATTTGTTTTACAGCTCCATAGTACTCAGTTGTGGCTGTAATACAATTCAAACCAGTCTTTTGTGGGTGGACATTTGGGATGCTGCAGTGAATAACTGTATACTGTTGTTTCATGTTTAAGGAGCTATGTCTCTAGGACATATTCCTAGAAGTCAGATTGTTGGATCAAGGGTAAATACATACATAATTTTATTAGATATTAACAAATTCTCCTCCATAGTAGTTGTAATATTTGACTTTCCACCAGCAGTATATAAATGTGTCTGTCCACACCCTCAGTAAAGATTTGTTGTCAGCTTTTGGGTCTTTTTTCCAGTTTGATAGTGAGATACCATATCTTGTGGTAGCTTTTATTTTTATCTTATGAGAGAAAAATAAGCATTTTTGCTTATATTTCTTGGTGCCATTTGTAGATATCTCAGGACTGTCTGTTCAGAGGTTTTACTTACTAAGGAACTATTAATGACCATTTTCTAGAAGTGAGTACTCTTTACCCTATCATAAAATTGTCACTTATTGTTTTGGTGCCAGATTCTTCTATTCTATATCTTTACTGGTTGAGTTATATTTATAATCTTTACAAAAAACTTGTATTTGATATTAGCTATTCAAAATAAGGATTTATATGTAAAGGGTTTTTTTTTTTTTGTGGGGGAGACAGAATCTCGCTCTGTCACCCAGGCTGGAGTGCAGTCGTGCAATCTCTGCTCACTGCAACCTCTGTCTCCCAGGTTCAAGTGATTTTCCTGCCTCAGCCTCCCCTAGTAGCTGGAATTACAGGCATGTGCCACCATGCCTGGGTAATTTTTTTGTATTTTTGTTGGAGATGGGGTTTCACTACATTGGCCAGGCTAGTCTTGAACTCCTGACCTCAAATGATCAACCCACCTCAGCCTCCCAAAGTACTGGGATTATAGGCGTGAGCTACTGTGCCCAGCCTGTAAAGGTTTTTTTTGTTGGTATTAAATGCAGAATGGTACCCGAATGCCAATTTTACTCCTTTCAAAAAATAGATCTGTAGTTGAAGGTGCAGCACTTCAAACATGTGATTTATACAGTTGTTTTTATAGGAAAATGGAAATATATTGTAGAAATAGGTAGGACACCAATAGTGCATCACACTCACAACTACAAGTAGTGATTTGGGAGGTATCTTAAATACTGAAGAAGCAATCTACTTGAAGTACTTGTATTTTGCTTTTAGTTATTAAGCTGTCTGCTATTATAGTAAATTTGTGTTTTAAAATTAGAGTGAAATGGAAACATTAGCTAACTGCGTAGAAGTGTAGCTGTGTAGGAGTTAAAGTGCAGGGGAACAGATGGGAATATTTAATTTATAGAAATAATTCTGGTGGAGTTCTAGAGTTGTACCTATTTCTTTTAGTTGTTGTGAAGAAGCAAGCCATCTTGTATACTTAAAGAATGATGTCATCGCTAATTTAGTGGGGTGGGAGGAGTGAGAGTATTTAAAGATCATGTGGATATTAAGATACAGAAGTCATAAAATACTTGTAATCTTCATAGTATTTGTAGGCTAAGTAGTGGTTCTAACTTCTGGGCGGAAGCGCAAGTACTCTTTATTTTGTTTAACCGTATTTAATTTAAAAGACCAACCAGCAGTTGAAATTTTTTATTGCTGTTTAGAACAGATTCATCTCAACTTTGATAGAGGAATCCATAGCTAAATATTGGTGTGACTGAAGAAAGATATTTCTCACTTTTTTCTGGAAGCTTTGTTTCCATCTTTTTTTTGGATTAGCTTCTGAGAGACCATAAAAAGAAATGTGTGTTGATGCATTTAATGGTTCCTTCTGTGAACAAGTAGTAGGAACTGTTCTTGCCCTTTTGGTATCTGCAGACTCATTTATCAGAAGAGTGCAGCTGATAAACTTTGCCTAAGAGAAAATGTACTGGCCAAACGTTGATTTTGGTTACATACACATACTTACACATTCATTTTTGATGTACATCTATTTAAAAAACAAAAAACTTATATATAAAAATCTGAACAAATTGGAGAATACTTTGCCATATGAAAATTTAGTATTTTGTATTTATAGTATATTTTCTTAAAATATTAGATGGCTTTAAAATATTTTAGAACTACGAATAATTGAATTCATACATAATTTTGTGGTAATACTTTTGTATAAAACCATAACAGTACTTTTGTATAAAGCAAAATTCTTTTTACCCTTTTAGCGATTTTTGTGTCATAAAAGACTCTAAAGCGTGACACTTCTTGATTAGTGCTGTGAACTAACTTATCTCAAGGTTTACTGGCAGCCTCAACTCTCCAGAATCCTCCAATAAGCAGAAAGCAAATAGAACCAAGACTGACTTAATGAGAGTTGTCATAAATTTCACAATAAAAACTTTTGACTTTCTAGCAAGTATTTATTTACTCTTTTCTTATAAATACCTTGATTATTTGGTTTTCCGGCTCATAATAGATTAGAAGCAATAAAATGGCAGAACAAGAAGGATGAGATGAGACCATAACAGAAGACACGCTGTCAGCAGTTATAAGTGACATGGACAGGAAGGCAGGAACCAGGAAAACTTTTGAAAAATTCTGTGGTAGACTTTCTTATAGGGGTAACATCTTAAAATTATAATACTAACAAAAGTAGTAATTAGCAAACACAAAATTACCCCCCAAATTCTTCACACTGTAGTAACTCACCCACCTACTTTCTCTAGGCATGTTAAACTCAGTCCCGTCCACTCAGTGGGTTTGATGTTGCTGAAATCAGGAGAGGTGTTGTGTGGATTACATAGCTGAGATTGCGTGTTGGAACACATTTAGCAAAATACCTGGCACAGAGTATCTGCTCAACAAATGCTGGTCATTAGTTGAATCTTGCAGTGCTTTGAGTCTCAGTAGTTAAGTTATGCTAACTATGCTTTTACTTTTTTCTTGTATCCTATCCAAAATGTTTTCCATACCTGTTATGTAAGAGTCTGCAAATCCAAAAAGCTCTGAAAACTATATGAGTTTGTCACAAACTCTTTTGACCAAAGAAGTGACCTAAATTGACATCAGGCTATATACTCTTTATTCTACTTTCTTTATTATTTGCCATTTTAATGTTTTACTTAGAAATATAAAGATAGTTGATACTGAAGTGAAGTGCTGCATTAGAGCTGCTAGAGAAATTATGTGTGCACCCGTACTATCTTTCTAAACCTGAAAAATGCTTTATGCCAAAATACATCTGCCCCAACAGTTTTAGGTGGGAGATTCTGGACCTTTAGTATTTTATGTATAATTGAATGGAATTGAAAGGATAAACTCCGTGTGTTCTTATTTGATGAGAAGACACTGTATATTGTTTGATCATCTTGGAAATACTGATTGCGCTAATAAACATAAGCCATTGTGTTCTCTTTCCTCACTTCACAGCAAAATGAAAAGGAGAGCTTGTTGAAGGAAAGAGATCACATTTTGTCAACTCTGGGCGAGACAAAGCAGAACCTAACTGGACTTTGCCAGAAAGTTTGTAAAGAAGCAGCTCTGAGTCAAGAACAAATACAGATACTTGCCAAATACTCAGCTTCAGATTGCCCACTTTCATTTTTAATTTCTGAAAAAGATAAAAGTACTCCTGATGGTGAACTGGCGTTACCATCGATTTTCAGTTTATCTGACGGGCCTCCAGCTGTGCTGCCTCCCGGTGCCAGAGGAAACAGTGAGTCCAGCTACGCGCGGGGGCAGGAGTCCCAGCAGACGTCCACAGCTGCCTCTGAGCAAGCCAGGCCTGCGGAACAGTGTCATCAGAGTGGTGGGATCTCAGATTTCTGCCAGCAGATGACTGATAAATGTACTACTGATGAGTAAACTTGCATTCACTTCCTTCAAACCATCTAATTTTCTACTGACGTTTTGGCAGCGTCTTAAAAGCCTATTATGACCATCTGTTGCTTAACAATACTGTTTTTTCCTTTAGTAGTTTGCCGTAAGGGAATTTCCCTTAAGTCAACCATGATTTCTCCTTGATTTCCACAAGAGACAAAGAAATGATTTTGCCTCCTGGATGTCAGAAAAATCCATATGAAAATGTAGTAAACCTTTAAAATTCATGTTTTAAAGAATAATAACTCTAGTAATAACTCTTCCTGCTATTCAGAATAAGTAGGAGAATGAAAACTGCAGCAGATCAAACAGCAGTTTAACAGCTTGAAACATCCACAGATAGTTCCTACTAAAAAGAAGTGGCCTGCAGAAGTTTAATAATCTGACATTGTAATATTTTGGTTTGAAAGAAGATTTCCTCTCAAGCAATGCTAATAGAGTTCTGCTCTATTCAGAAATAGGGTGTCAGCTATTGGGAATATTTGTATAGAGCTGCAATGTAAAAAATAGATTATCTTACCTGAATCCTAGGGCTTTGCTCTTCGGCTCCTCAAATCTGAGGTGTTTAGCTACGTTGGGAAGATTTGGTGAATAGGCAAGTGGTTGGCCTAAGACGGAGGCTTCTCTTCACTATGGACTCTAGAAATTCTGGCTGTATAAACAGATTAAGTGTCACTTTTTCTCTTTTTTCCCCCTCTTCAGTCTCTACCACATCTGGACCCATCATGGACTTCCTATTTCCTAACATTCTTTTCCCTTTGGAAGAAGAAATAGGACTCAGAATACAGTGGCATGAGTGATTACACTGGCAGCATTATCTCAGGCTCACTAGAATCTGGAGAGCTTACCAACATGTAGGGCTGTTCACTTGTCCACCATAGGTCACCAATGCCAGAAAACCAGACATAGGGGGAAAGAATATTGCTGTGTTTTATCAGGAGTGCAGTTCATTTTTCATCCTATTTTTGAAGTCATATGGTTTACTTGTAAAAAGCATTATTACAGATAAAAATGTATCTGCAGCAACTGTAGGTTTATAAAATAGGATGAAACTCAATCTTTTTCTGTTGTGGGTTTGCATTTGAAAACCAGGTTTAATCCTTGCTTTCTTCCCCAAATTTGGTGGGGTAGAAAGACAGACAAATCATTTTAACTTGGGCATTTAAAGATCAGTCTTAGTGTTTGTTCAGTCCTGTTACAAAATAGTTAATTGAGCACCTATTGCATAACATTTTGCAGTGGCTTTTAGCCACGCTGGAGTCAAATGAAAACTATGGACCTTCTCAGCAATTAAAAAAAAATGATTATATTGACATTCACAGAAACATTGGCAGAACCCAGTTTTAATGGTACAAAGGAATAGTCTGTAGTGTTGATGTCACCAAAATCAGAGGGCTGAAAGCAACACTTTTGTAGACTGCATCCTGAGCCTAGTGAAGGGCCTGTCTAGCTAATGTGGGCGACGACTGCCCACTGTGTCTGGACAAGTCTGAAGCAAGTGGCCTTGCCCTTGAGAGTATACGGGGACCAGTCTTCATGTGTCAGAGTAATTTGTCAAATGTTACCCTTTTTGATCAGGGTGTGGGGGACGATTTGCTAGTGTATTTTCAGTGGTTTGTATGTTATCTCTGTTAATGACTTATTTGTAAAAGAAAATTAGTTGGACTTGTTATTTTCTAGTAGCTTTTATAAGTACACTCAAGAATTTGTCAGGGAGAATAATTCTGATAATGCATCCCATACTGCGCGCGCGAGAGAGAGAGAGTGTGTGTGTGTGTATGTGTATGTGTGTACATATATATCTCCCCATATAGGTATTTCTTTGATACTTGTAATTTTAAATTTCAACTTCACAATATAAAATAATATAAGAACTTCTGGTTTACAACATGTAAAAATCTTAAGCCAATGGAACCCTTGATTTCCTACCTCAGAGTACACTCAACTATTGGTAGTATCCGTTTGTGTATATGCAAATGTCAAATAATCTTTTGCTTTAATTGATACTGTATTTGCTTTGAAAGGTTACTTACTATTTTATGATAAAACATAGTTGTCTCCAGATATTAAATATGATTTGTAAAGCACTTGGTTTAAATTTCTCTCTACCTGTAAACAGTTTAGCATTAAGGGTTTCTATTAATGACATAGAATTATTGGCCAAGTCTAATTTCTTAAAATTTAGCATTACTTTAAATAGCCAGCATGTAATACAAGTAACTACACTACCTCATACCTACATGATTTTCAAGTTGTAATGTAGATGGACAGATAAAAAAGTTTGTATCTTTGTCTTTTGGCCATAAAGTGGGGACGTTTTCTGTATATTGCATAGCATTACACATTTATGCCTATTTTAACATTAACTTCTAAAGAAGTTTTTTCTAAGAAAATAAGTTTCAAGGCAATATTTTTTTGAGGCTGCCGAAGACAAATGATAGGACAGTGAGTATACAGTGTATACTTTTTCCTTCATGCAGAATTTTGAAATGTTTTCAGTTTGTATATTGCATATTCACGTTATCATTGTTCACTATTTTATGAACTGGCCTTCTCAATGCTTGATGATTTTTTAAAAGCTGTTGGTAAAATAACTACCTTATTTTTTTTCTTATTCAAATTCTGGAACTATAGCAAATAATTTCTTAAATTGTCATATTCAAAACAAATGTGGATGCAGTCTTGGTTCTCCATCTGTAAAGTTTAATAGTTTGCTATAGCTTACTGCTTAATGAATTTTAAATAAGGAGTTAAGTATGTTAGATGCAGTAGACGATACAGGTTGCACGTGGACCCTCAGCCACAGTAACAACTTGGAAAAAAAATGGCAATGTTACAGTGAATTCTCAGGTGAACTTTTTTCAGTTATAAAACATTTATTTTGAATTTGTAAATATTTTAAATGTTTTATTAAGGCATGCAATAAACTATTCTTTGAAACTTGTTGGGTAGAATGAAAATTTAAAGCCATAATGGTAAAAGATGGCATACTGATTGTAAAAGAAGCAGAAATAATAACATTGATTTTTTGTATCTTTCGTAATATTTTCTAACAATGCAATAAAACCACTAAACTTTTATGTCCATATTCTACTGAGACCATGTTTCATTAAAAGCATACTTCGATAGTATTTAATTTACATTTTCTTCCTAATGTTCTTACCCAAATGTACCTAAACTATTAAGTGTTAGATGTTGGTGATAAATTGACAGTTAAATAAAATTCTGTAAAATTGCTTCTAATTGAATAGAGTTGTGCTACATTCCATTTTCATTTTCTCACTTCGTGGATTTACTCAATTTAGTGTTCTGATTGGTAATTAGTATGTCTGAATTTGTAGAAGATAATCTTTCTTTAGTTGATAATCGTGCCTGAAGAAAAAATTTCCAGCATTCAGGTGTTTTAGGAAGCACAGATTTTAGCTTTGCTTCTGATTTTACTTAATTTTAGTCTTAGATAGAGAAGTATAGGGGCCCTTAAGGGGTATTGTCTCTATCAGTCATTAATTTTTAAAAACTTATCTGCTGAGTAGCTCTTTGTATTCTATTCTATTTCCAACCAGGCCTTTCTGACCAAGCTTTGGGCAGCCGCTCAGTGGTATAGGTCATTCAGGGCACAGTCTTCTGGTCTAGTCATAGTGATTCTCAACTGGGAATGGTTTTGCTGCTTTGGGGACACTTGGCAATTCCCGGGGACACTTGGCAATTCCCAGAGACAAAAACCGTGGGGGCAGGATAGGGGCAGAGGCCCTCACAACGAAGATTTGCCCGCCCAGGGTATTGATCAGGCTGACACTGAGAAACCCTGACTAGACCAACAATGGAATCAAGATCACTTGTAAGAAAGTGTCCAGTGTGTGAGGTAGTGTGGTGGCTACAAGAGTTCAAAGAAGACAGGGTGAGAAACATGGGATTTCACCAAGCTTTGAAAGACTGTAGTCTGAATTGGGAGAAAGATAGTCTCGGGTGAGGAGGCCACTTGGCACAAATAAGCCTGGTGTGTTAAAGGAATAGAAGGAGGTTGTGTCACAGTGAGAGGAAGAAGAAGGAAGCCCCCACTTGCATGTTCTTCAGTGGGTGTCCCGGCATCTTGCATATTGCCCTACCCAGATTGACTTATCAAAGGTCTGAGGTCAGACTGTAAGGGCTGAGGTTTTAGAGAAAGGCCAATAAATAGCACCTTTGCCCTGGCCAGAGTTTTGAACCATTTGAGAAATAAAAAGTAGGCGAAGTCCATATCGCTGATGGAACCCAGCTTGGAAACATGGCTTTCTAGCTCTTTAGCCCAGTGAACCTGCCAGAAGTGCATTCTGGAATTAGGCAGGCTTTATCCATCCACCTGGTCGCCTTGGCCCGCCCCAAAAGGGGCAGAGCTTTTAAAGGAGCAGAAAAATGTATACAGGGAACAAATCCCATGAGCAAGGAGTGGGCCAAGCCAAGTAGGCTTAATGACTCAAAATTTACTCGCCAGAATCAGAGATGACTTCACCAGGGCCAATGGGAGTGAAGCGATACAGAGGCCAGAGGGTGTTTCTTGCCCTGGAGATTTAAACTAGGGAAGTCTTAGGGAAGAGTGTTTCCCTTTCACGCTACACAGCTTCAAGTTCTCTTCAGACATTAGCCACTGCTCAAACAGGGCTATGACTGATGGTCTTGAGCAGGAGAGCAGCGGTTCCAGAAGGCAGACCTCTGGCCTTTATGAAGACACTTCCCAACACCAGCCTTTGCAGCTGTGACTCCCTGGGGATGTCAGTGAATATTTGGTCTCAGAAAGCTCTGGATCCAGCAGTGTACTAGTAACTAAATGAATTCAAAGACTGCTCTGTACCAAAGACTGAACATTTTTCCCATCCCTAATTCTCTTCTACCTCATTGTCTCATATGGCATATCAGAGGTTGTGCATTGAGATTAAATCCCGACAGAATATTCCCATAAGTAAATGCATGAAAGTCCAGGAATAAAATGCTAGCAACATAATGATATCCAAATCTGAATAGAAGCCGGGCACGGTGGCTCACGCCTGTAATCCCAGCACTTTGGGAGGCCGAGGCGGGTGGATCACGAGGTCAAGAGATCGAGACCATCCTGGTCAACATGGTGAAACCCCGTCTCTACTAAAAATACAAAAAATTAGCTGAGCATGGTGGTGTGTGCCTGTAATCCCAGCTACTCAGGAGGCTGAGATAGGAGAATTGCCTGAACCCAGGAGGCGGAGGTTGCGGTGAGCCGAGATTGCGCCATTGCACTCCAGCCTGGGTAATGAGCGAAACTCCGTCTCAAAAAAAAAAAAAATCTGAAAAGAAGTTCAACTTTTAGAGAAAATTCAAAGATTAAGTCCCTTTGAATTAAAAAAAGCTAAAGGCATTAAAGACTAAAGAAACTAAAGCAAATCAAATTATCTTGTCCACCTGAGTTCAAAGTACAAAACTTTAAGAAAAATAAATCCCAAAACTATCCTGCCAGATTTCTCATTCGGATCAGCCTTGGCCAGAGAAGTTCTTGATGCCCAGGTCCAGTTGAGATTGTTTCAAGAGGCTGTAGCTGGGGTGATTGTTCCTGCAGTGCTGCAGAAGGAACTAGGTTCAAGGATGAGTCTCAGACGTGCTCACTTTATCTCACTAATTTTTCTTTGCGGCACCAAGCATCTATTTCCAACACGTCAGAAGAGTTATCACAAAATTATCATAGCCTTGGCCCCACAACCACACTCGTTTTGAAACAAGCCAATTCCCAGGTACTAAGGCAGTTATCCCATACTACACTGCTCCCAAAGCTCAGTAACTAGTGCTGCCGAAGACCACAGTGAAACCTCAGTAGTATCTGGAAAAAAAGAAAAAAAATCTTGGTTTCAGCTCTCCAAAGATGGCCCAGTGTTCTGTAACGCACAGCTTGTGATCCTAATTTCTATTGGAAGGATACTCAAATAGGGCTTAATTTTGGCCGTATACACTGATCATTCCTGGTGGAAAGACTACCATTTCATGACACCTTAATTTACATTTCCCTTTCCAACAAGGCGTTTCTGGTACCTGGGACTGTTGAGTGAGGGCTCCCTGTAGGGGCTCTGAGCCCATATCCCTGTGTACAGGCGTTTTCAGGCCTGAGCCACAGTGGATATTTAGGCCTAAGAAAGTTGCCCTCTAGGGCTGGAGGATGCATCTTAAATCTATCTTTACATAGATTTAAGCAATCCAGAATCAACTCTAGATGAACCACATGGATCCAAGGTCCCTTCATGTTTCCCTCCTTGCGCCTGAATGCAGAATGGAATTTAGGGTGGCTGATACACCAAGGGCCACGCTGGCCTGGTGTTAACGGTTAGAAGCTAAAACCTTACTAGCACTCGGTAGTATGCTGGAACCCTGCTGCCTTGAAAACAGGTGAAAATCAGTACTGATTATTTTTCCCAGCTATACCTAAAAGGCCTGTGAAGTCTCCTTTTCTCCTGGAAATTGCAGCAGTGGCATCTTGAGGCCGTCTGCTCTGCCAAGCACTTGTTGGCCCTGGGTCTGTCCCCGTGAAACTGCTGTGTTGCTGTTGATGGAGAGGGACCCATAGGCTGCTGCCCACATTTACTTTATGCCATGCTGCACCCACTTTCTAGGGCCTCTTGCAGTCCGTGGGGAGTGTGGAGGGAACTTCTGCCAGGTGGGTTTAAGATCATGGGTAGTGACCTGGCATGGTGGCTCACACCTGTAATCCTGGCACTTTGGGGGGCCAAGATGGGGAGATCATGAGGTCAGGAGTTCGAGACCAGCTTGCTTAAGATGCTGAAACCCCGCCTCTACTAAAATACAAAAATTAGCCGGGTGCAGTGGTGGGCACCTGTAATCCCAGCTACTTGGGAGGCTGAGGCAGGAGAATTGCTTAAACCTGGGAGGTAGAGGTTGCAGTGAGCTGAGATCACGCGACTGCACTCCAGCCTGGGCAACAGAGCAAGACTCCCTCAAAAAAAAAAATATCATCAGTAGTGCATTCCAGAAAGTGTCAGTGTTGACTGACAGGCATCAGGGGAAGCTAATGTGAGGATTTTCTCCATCGATTTCCCTTGCTTCAGATACCACTGAGTGTCTTCCACAGCCTTTGGGCACGCCAGGTACTGTGTTCTAAGAACATGACTTTTCTTGGACAACTGCTTGCATGGCTGGAGATTGGCTTGATTTCAAAACAGGTGGTGCAAATGCTGTGATAATCTTGTGAGTGTCTCGTTATTAATGCTGAGCCACTTAGACTGTTGGCACTGAGCCAGTTAAACTCCTGAGTCCCTGAAGGAATTGCACCATCCTTGTGAGAAGCACCCCATGTCTCTTCTGAGGTCCTTGCGCCTTTCACTTAAGATGCCCATCAGCCTCTCCAAAGGCCTCAGGAGAGCTGCTGGGGCTCCACAGAACGTCATTCAATAAGGAGAGACAGCATAAGCCACAGTGACCCTCTAGACTCAATATGCTCACAGCCTGCTTTAGAACCTCTTACCCAGACCAACGTCACTACCGTAAAAACCCACCTGGCCTAATACAAGCGTCCACACACAACCGAAGGTAAAATGTCCCGGCCTCTACCACACCCCATGGTTCACAAGTGTCTATTACTCCCAATCACATGCATCTGTTACTACCCAAACTCTGCTCTTCTGGTTTTGATTTTTCAGTGTCTCTATACAATGCTGCCCCACCAGTTGTTGGGTTTCCAAAGGAACATTGCATATTCCTTTCCTGAGCTATGAAGAATGTGAGAGCAAAAATAAAAGAATGGGAGATGCGAGACCCAAACAAAACCTCAGTTGCTGAAAAAGGAGTAGCTTAGCGTGAGAGCCTAGTGCAAACCCCGGAATGCGGCAAGTTGGCCTTATCGGGTTGTTTATTGTCAGAGGGAAGTAACCACTTTTCCACCTGTAGTTTCCGTGAAGGGAGATTTTCCTCTGGGCAGCACAGCGCCACTTACACTCCACTAATCAGCATGGTGGTGTGAGGCGTAGAGTGCAAGTGGTGTGATCTGGAGACAGGCACATCCCAAGAGGAAGAATGGCCGTGCAGGGCAGGGGACAACCAGTTATTCTTTTCAGATTTATCGATCAGCCAGCACACTCCATCTCTGCAGGGATGAAAGGAGCAAAGAGGTTGAGGGAAGATTATGTTCCAGGGCTAGAGTGTAGAAGGTGAAGGGAAGAATGTAGAAAGGAATTATGTGGAAGCAGAGTCTGGGGGCTTTGAAAAGCTTGCAGGAAAAGAGAAAGGTACCCCAGAAGAGGAGCAGACTCCCACGAAAGCCATGAACTTGCCCACTCATCTGCTGACTCCACTACATAGGTTCAGGTTTAAAAGCCAAGGCTGACCTTGTGTTTAACTGCAAACACTTCTTTTTCCTCTTCATCGAAACACTTCTTTTTCCTCTTCTTCATCTCTGTGATCCACGTTCTTAAAGTACAAATGCAAAGATCATGGAAAAGATTTTAAAAATTGAGGACGCACATTACCTTTTCATTTTCGAACAGCCATCTTTTGAAGCAGACACTCTTTTCCTTCTCTACTCTTAGTTTATACCTAATCACTGTCCTGAAAGTCAGCTGTTTCCTAAACAGTTAATTTCCTCTTTCAGGATACTGGACCTAAATAATTTTCCAGATACCATCTTGATATGCAGGTTTCCCATGTGATATTAATCTCTTGCCAGGAGATCCTGTTAGTAATACCCAGCACACTATATGAAAATATCCATTCTAACTTAAGCTTTCTAATGTAATGCCTCTTCGGTCCACCTCAGAAACTGACAGTATTTCTGCTTTGAACTGTTAATCTCATGTGAAATAATCATGCTTACATTTCCCTTGCTTTGATTTAAATGATAGCCTTAACTGCTGGGCACAGGACTACTATTAAAACCTTAGGAATAAGGTTTTCTGAAGAACTCTTTTTTTAAACACTGTGTTTTCATCTCATTTGAGCTTTTACTCTGGTTTTAGAAGACCTCATCTACTATTCTCAGCATCTTATATTTGAGGGGTCTGTTTCAGGGTTCCATGGAAAAATCCAATGTGCCAAGAAGTGTTCCATACCATTCTGAGAACCTCGGGTATCTACTCAGACAGCTCTGTTTCAGCTAAACAGTAACATCTGGGAGGGAAGCTTAATGTGGAATCAAGGATGGAGTTTGACACAGGAATGAGGAGTAGAGCACGTAGCTGCTAAGATAAGGTAGGAGAATTTTGCTAGTAGAAGCACTTAATAGCCTGATCTTGTGTTCACTAGAGTCTGGGAGAGCAGACAGCTGCCAGCATACTTAAAATAGGGTGAGTGTGAAGTATGCACTTAAGGACCAAAGGAATTGCACAAATTTAGGCAATGATCAGGCACAAATCCAAGCCCTTTCAGAAAGTACAGGGACTGCGGGGAGGAATGGAAAGCGTAAACCTACAGTGAAGACAGACCTAGTTTGTTTTGTTTTGAGATGGAATCTCACTCTGTTGTCCAGGCTGGAGTGCAGTGGTGTGATCACGGCTCACAGCAACCTTTGCCTCCTGGGTTCAAGCTATCTCCTGCCTCAGCCTCCCAAGTAGCTAGGATTACAGACATGCACCACCACACCTGGCTAGTTTTTGTATTTTTGGTAGAAAGGGTTTCACCATGTTGGCCAAGTTGGTCTTGAACTCCTGATCTCAAGTGATCCGCCCGCTCGGCCTCCCAAAGTGCTGGGATTACAGGTGTGAACCACCGCTGCTGGCCCAGACCTAGTTTTCAAGCCTGGTTTTGATGCTTAGCCATAGTATAGCCAAAGGAAAATTACTGTCACTCAGACAGAAGTTCCTTATATGTATGTCTTCCATGTTGGGACTTCTGGTTCTCGAGATCAAAGTAAGACTGACTCAAACTTCTACTCATACTCTGTGGAAATTCAAATCAATCGCCACCATTTTTTTTTTTTTTGAATGCCTCTTTAATCTGGGACAGTGGGTAAGGGAAGATTCCTGGAGTGTAAATGTGAGTGTCAGTGGCATGACTGGCTTAGAGTCCCATGGTCACTCTGTTTTAGGTGCCTGATTCTGTCAAATTTGTTCAGTTTCTCAATTGCCTTGTTCTGTTTTACACATGGGTGATGGAAACCTTAAACTCAACCACTTCCTTTAGTTACACAAAAATAAATAAATGAAAGAATAATTCACATACCTCTGGCACTAGACGTTTATGAGTAGAGTAGGCTTTATTGAAAATGTGGGAAATACAGACGGCTTGAAAGTGAACATTGTTAGATAGACCTGTGATAAGATCCTCTGCTCCCTTTGGGGGATTTTTACAGGCTCCCCAACCTCACGTTGTCTCCAGGCCTTATTCTGCCCCCTGGCTTCCTTCCTCCATTCTACTCCTTCATTCCTCTCCCTGGAATATACAGAGCAGTTCGGCTCTTTCAGTCTTAGCCTCTGAGGTTGGCTTTTGCTGTGTTTGTGGGAAAGTGAAACAGTGTCCAGATTCATGAAACATGGTAGAGGTGCCTGGCCTGAGGTAGAAAAAGAGCTGCTAAAAAGGATAAAGGAATCACAGACGATCCCTGGGTTCCTTTCCTAAACAACAGAGTGGAAGATGTTTCTATTCAGTGAGATGGTGAACATCTGCTTTGGCAGATTTGTGGAACACGAGGTCAAAGCCGTTGTTAATTTCAGTGATGAGGGTACTGCAGGTGAGGCATGCTATGTGGCTCCCATGTGGTGGTTGATATGTAACACTTCTGCTCAGGAGGAAGATTTGGGCCAAAGCTTTATATTCATGCCTTTGACATACAATCTACTTTTGAAGCTATGTGAGAAGAAAAAGCTTGCCTGAATTATATGTACAAATAAAATATACATACAAATGTGAACCCCTCAAATTTGGGGGTCTCAGTTAATTTAGAAAGTTTATTTTGCCAAGGTTGAGGATGGGCTGGTGACACAGCCTCAGGAAGTCCTGATAACATGTGCCCAAGGTGGTTGGGCACAGCTTAGTTTTAAACATTTTAGGGAGACATAAGACATCAGTCAATATATGTAAGAAGTACATTGGTTCGGTCTGGAAAGGCGGGACAACTTGAAGTAAAGGCAGGAAGATTCCAAGCAGGGAAGGGGCTTCCAGGTCACAGATAGGTGAAAGATGAGTGGTTGCATTCTTTTGAGTTTCTGATTAGCCTTTCCAAAGGAAGCAATCAGATATGTATCTATCTGAGTGAGCAGAGAGATGACTGAATAGAATGGGAGGCAGGTTTGTCCGAAGCAGTTCCCAGCTTGACTTTCCCCTTAGCTTAGTGATTTAAGGGTCTCAAGATTTATTTACCCTTCACACAGATAAAATTTAAGGAATGTGTATGTGTATGTATATGTGTGTGTGTGTGTGTGTGTGGTGGTGTCTGGAATGCCTGTGTGTTTGAGAGTGAGAGCTTGTAAATGTAGGGTTCAATGTGTGAGTGTGGATGTGTAATTTGCTCTTTAAACCGTCTGATCACATAGTGGTTTCTCATGCAACTGTTTTGAGGACCCTCACCTCTCATGTAGATTGTGTCACAGGCTGACGAGACAGGAACCTGGGGTGGCGTGCATTTTAGCCTGTTCAGGCTGCTATAACAAAATGCCATAGACTGGGTAGTTTATACACAACGGAAGCTTATTTCTCATAGCTCTGAATGCTGGGAAGTCCAAGATCAAGATGTCAGCCAATTTAGTGTCTTTTGAGGGCCTGCTTTCTGGTTCATAGACCGTGCCTTCTTGCTTCGTCCTCACATGCTGCAAGCGACAAGAGGTCTCTCTCAAGCCTCTTCATGAGGGCTCCACCCTTATGATCCAGTCACTCCCCAAAGATCCGCTTCCAAATATCATCACTTTGAGCGTAAGGAATTTAATGTATGAATGCTGGGGAGACATACATTCAGACCACAGGGGAACGTGAGACAAGTTTCCAGAGACCAATTCTGTTTCCTCCTACTGGATCTAGTGAAGTCAGTGTGATCTGCTTCTCCCACTCAGCTAGTCCCCACACGCCCTGAGAGCTGGTCCCTGTGGCCTGGCATCCACCCCTCACTTCTGCTCTGGAGTGACTGGGGAGCAGGGATGCTCTTCCCCGGAGGCAGGGGAGAGGGAGGGCCACTGGGGTTGTCACTTTCTCTGCCCTTTCCTTCATGGGTGGGGCAGGCAGGGCACTTTTGGATGTTAGCAATTCAGGGTAAAAGTGAAAACCAATTTGGCTTCAAGATTTAAGAGTCATCCAAACAACAACTAGAGGGCTAATATCTTTCATCTTTACACATTTGACCCTATCCAGTAAAAAGAACAGAGAATTACAGCAAGACAAAGGAGCAACAGGCATGGTCCTGCAGAGTACACAAGAGAAAACAGGAGCACTCAGTAACCAGGGACTCAGGCACTTTGGATGCAGCTTGTGTGGATTAAACATGCTCTTGAAGATTTTTATCATTATTTCTCATTAGAAGTGTAAAAAGTGGGCCATGCGTGGTGGCTCACGCCTGTAATCGCAGCACTTTGGGAGGCCAAAGCAGACAGATCACTTGAGCTCAAGAGTTTGAGAACAACCTGGCCAACATGGTGAAACCTCGTCTCTACTAAAAATACAAAAATTAGCCAGGTGTGGTGGCCGGTGCCTGTAATCCCAGCTACTTGGGAGGCTGAGGCAGGACAATTGCTTGAACCTGGGAGGCAGAGGTTGTAGTGAGCTGAGATCACACCACTGCACTGCAGCCTGGGCTACAGAGTAAGACTCTGTCTCAAACAAAAAAAAAAAAAGAAAAAAAAGTAAAAGGTGCTAAATAGAAAGAAGTAAAAATATATCAAAGTAGAAAACAAAAAAAATGAGGAGGAATTAAACTAGCATTCTAACACAAGGAGGGTAGTATTTAAAATAGCTTTTATGCTTTGGAGAAGCAATTTGATATTTTATTTAAAACATTTTAAACTAGCCATAACCTTTGACCTACTAATTGTATGCAAGAAATCCATCCTGAAAAATAATAATCCTAAATTTTAGGATCATTTTTAATCCTAAATAATAATAAAATAAAATTTCTTCTTATAGCAAGATGTCCGTCATAGCATTTATGTTAGTAAATAATTTTGAATAAACTTTTAGAAGTGGAAAAAAGCAAAGCACTATATTGTATCTCTACTCAAACTGGGATTTGACACCGTACTCAGATCTTTTTATAATTTTTTCACTTAATCCTTACAGTAACCTCAAAAGTTTGACATGATTGTCCCTTTATGAGTTTTTAGCTAACAAAATGTTTATGGTAAACATGGAATAAACATGAAATAAATAACATGCAAAATGCTCATGTAGATGCTAAACATGAAAGCAAGTGACTTACATGTACAGTATGATTATAACCAGGTATATCGAAATCTCGCTGTGAATAAAAAAATATTGAAAAGAAGTCCATCTGGGTGAACACTGTTATTTATTAAAATTTCCTTTTGTGAACACTCATGAATCTTGAGACAACCACCACCACCACAACCGTAGAACTATCAAACATGATTTTAAACAAACAAAAAAATGAGAGAAACTGTGAAAGGAAAATAAATCTCGAGACTTCAGAATCACTAAGCCGAAAAGAAAAGTCGAGCTGGGAACTGCATCAGACAAACCTGCCTCCCATTTTATTCCTAAATAAGGTAGCTACAAAGAAAAGAAAGAGCTACATACCTCACTCACAATTTGCCCACAAGGAAATCCCTTGTGAGCCTCAAGATCTTTACCTTAACAGTTCTGCTGAATTTCATCCAGGCCATATGAATTGATAGCGTATCTTCACAGGGGCAGGATGGAGGACAGACAGAACTCACAATCATCTCTCTGCTTACTGGAGACAAATGCGTGCCTCATTGCTTCCTCTGCCCTGTTGTTTATGTAAAAATGCAGATTCACTGAGTGAGTCAGACTAAGGCATCAGTGACTATTCCTCTACCCATCTCACCTCACATGTATTCAGTGAAAGGCTGATCGAAGACCCCAAAGAATGAAACCTTTCGTGTCTCATCTACTTCTTACCTGGAAGCTTTTACTTCAAATTGTCCCGCCTTTCTGGACCAAACCAATGTACATCTTATGCATATTGATTGATGTCTCATCAATGTATAAAATCAAGCTAAAATGCATAAAACCAAGCTGTGCCCCAACCACTTGGGTACATGTCATCATGTACCCAAGACCTCCTGAGGCTGTCACAGCGACATCCCTAACCTTGGCAAGATAAACTTTCTAAATTAATTGAGACCTGTCTCAGATACTTTGAGTTCACAAAACCTAGGGGTCCATCAGGCAGATATCTAAAAGCAAAAAGTGATATTTTACTCAGCTAAAAGCTGATATCTTGTTGGCAGCCTCAGAGGCCTTCCACAATGAGCTTCCTCCTCAACCCTCTGGCCTCATTCCCAGGCCCCTATCCTCTTCTGGGAACTCCTGGAAATGTGACGTTTGCCCCACTGTCATCCTCTCAGTGAGGATCCCCTGACTGCCCTCATTAAGACTGCATCCGTCGGGCACGGTGGCTCAAGACTGTAATCCCAGCACTTTGGGAGGCCGAGGTGGGTGGATCACATGAGGTCAGGAGTTCGAGACCATCCTGGCCAACATGGCGAAACCCCGTCTCTACTAATACAAAGAATTAGCTGGGCATGGTGGCGCGTGCCTGTAATCCCAGCTACTCAGGAGGCTGAGGCAGGAGAATTGCCTGAACCCAGGAGGCGGAGGTTGCGGTGAGCCGAGATGGCGCCATTGCACTCCAGCCTGGGTAACGAGCGAAACTCTGTCTCAAAAAAAAAAAAAAAACCCACATCCTTCCTCCTTCCTACCACTGTACCTCCAATCCCCGTATCCTGCCCGCTTGTTTTCTCTCTCCATAATGCCTGCCACCTTTGCAACATAGAATGAGCTTGTTTACTTAGTCTAGTGTTCAATGTCTGTCTCACTCCACCAGAACGTAAGCATCGCAAGTGCAGGAGATTCGTTTGGTCTGTGCTGCTTCTCAAGTAGGACGATGCCTGGAACATAAGAGGGTCTCCAAAAACGTTTGTTGAATGTTGCTGGTAGCGGCATCCTGGAGTAGGAAAAAGACTGAAGAGTCGAAAAAGAAATCCTGACATGAATTCTGGGCAAAGGCGAGCCGTAGCTGACTTGGAAAATGATTACAGTAGGTCTTATGTCGTTTGAGTTATCCGTATTGCAGATATTTTTGCACCTGCTCCACCAATAATTGGGTTAAGATTTGCAGTTGGGGTATTATACAGCTTGCTTTATCTAAGTTATTTTGCTTGCAAATCAATCAATACCTTACAATGATTTTCACATGGGAAAAGAGCCATAGTGGTAGGCCTTGGAATGTGTTTCTTTTCTAGCTTTTAAAAAAACTGTGACTGTTTTGGCACTGTAAGTATTCTGAGTAGTTGTGGCTTTGCAGACCTTGCTGCACTTGATATTTTTCTCATTCCAGCTATAGATGGCAGCACATCACTACCTACGATCCGATCCACAGACGGGGTTTGTAAGTCAGAGCCGTTGGTCAAGAGAGAGCAGCTAATAAGTAATCAGTCCAAACTGAATGGCAAATTAATGTCTTCATTAAGTGAACAAGCCAGCTGCCTCTATAAACAAGGTCAGAGTATTTATAACCCAGTGTATTTCATAAAAGCAAAAACGCATCTCTGTTTACATAACTTCACTACAGAGCTCATGATTTATCTGAGCGAAGCATATGCAAAAT
This sequence comes from Aotus nancymaae, assembly GCF_030222135.1. Classification (NCBI taxonomy): domain Eukaryota; kingdom Metazoa; phylum Chordata; class Mammalia; order Primates; family Aotidae; genus Aotus; species Aotus nancymaae. Next base: position 32,726,050 of record NW_026988435.1, read on the forward strand.
CTGGCTTGTATACCATCTTTAATAAGGACCCATGCCATTCTGATGTAATTATTAGTGAAGTCACGCTTGATACGGAGCCTTGTTTTTCTCACACAAGGTAAATGAAAAGGTGATTGCTTTAAACAAAAGCCACTCTTACGAGATGATATTGGGTTGCCTGTTCCAAATTGAGTTCTTAGTAATAAAAATGAAGTGTGATTCTTATTGATCAAATATATCTGCCACTTAGGTTCTAAGAAAACTCGTTTAAAATTTAGAGTTGGTTGCACAGGTGTAAAGTTTGATATTTACCACATACTGTATGTCACTTCCATTCAATGAATTGAATGTTTAATTTTGCCATCCTTGTCGGAGAACAACGTGGAAATTTCAGAAACTCTTCTCACAGAATGACCAGGTGTCAAAGACTCTGAATTTCTGTTTCTAGATCAGTGTCATCCAATAGAAATATAAAGTGAGCTAAATGCAAGTTGCATGTGAAGTTTAAAATTTTCTAGCAATCACATTTTAAAAAGTAAAAGAGGTGAAATTAATTTGAATACTGTAATATATTTTATTTAACCAGATATATCCAAAATATTACTTTTAGCAGGTAATCTATATAAAAATTGTTGAAATATTGCACATTCATTATTTTTTTTAAAAAATCTGGTGTGCATTTTACACTCACAGCTCGCCTGGATTTGGATTAGCCAGATTTTAAATGCTCAATAGGTCCGCTCGGATCTGAAGACTTAGTGCCTGTTATGAGGTGAATTGTGTGCCCCCCAAATTCATGTGTTAGAATCCTGACCCCCACTACCTCAGAATGTGACCTTATTTGGAGATACGGTTGTTACCAAGTAAAAACAAGGTCATTTCAGGGTGAACCTTTAGGGTGGATCCTAATCCAGTATGACTGATGTCCTTCTAAAATGGGGAGGCCTGGAGACAGGTTCACACACAGGGAGAACTCCACGTGGAGAGGAAGGCAGAGACAGGGAGATACATCTCCAACCCAAGGACCGCGGAAGATCGCCACCATCCCCAGAAGCTAGGAGGGAGCCATGGAACACTCTCCCTCACAGCCTCAGAAGGAACCAACCCTGCTGATGCCTTGTTTTGGACGTCCAGCCTCCAGAACCGTGAGGGAATACCTTTCCATCGTTTCAGGCACCCGGCCTGCAGTGCGTTGTTAGCGAACCACTTCGGAACCTTTGTTTGGAAGCTTTCCTCTCCTTGCCTTGAATCTCCTCTTCTCCCTCTGTGCTTTCTCCTCTGGCCTCTCTGCCACTCAACCTTCCTGCCCTCTCTCATCGTATTTCACAGGATTGCCCTCTCATAGCACACAGGTAAGCAGGGAGTTTCCGTGGCAGTAAGCGGGAGATGGGTTCCACCCGAGCAGGGAGATGCCGTGACTTGCTTCACATCTCCAGCGGGGGTATCCGCCAGCTGTCCCTGGAGCTGCCGCTGTGAAGGTGACGGGCTGACTCAGAAAATACTCTGAAACCCATAAATAATGACATGGATGAGAATGAGTATTTTGTGTGTTTTACTCGCACATGTTAGGACTCAAAGGTGGAATGAAGCATTTTCCAAGTTACTTTGATTTGTTCTCTCTGTAATCATCTAGGGTTCCTATTTCATGGTAGGGAATGTGTGAAAGGGCATAGGGCCCTGCTACTTTCTTTCTTTCTTTTTTTGTTTTTGAGATGGAGTCTCGCTGTGTTACTCAGGCTGAAGTGCAGTGGCATTGACTCGGCTCACTGCAACCTCTGCCTCCCGGGTTTAAGCAATTCTCCTGCCTCAGCCTCCCGAGCTGGGATTATAGCTGGGATTACAGGTGCCTGCCACTATGCCTGGTTAATTTTTTGTAGTTTTAGTAGAAACGAGATTTCACCATGTTGGCCAGGCTGATCTCGAACTCCTGACCTCAGATGATCCACCCGCCTTGGCCTCGAAAAGTGCTGGGATTACAGGCATGAGCCACCGCACCCAACCTGGCCCTGCCACTTTCTTGCCGTCTGGCAGTAGTGGGCTTCTACTGGCTGCCTCCCAAGCATGTTTTAGAGCCTTCTTCACCCAGCGCAGAGCGGCCTCCCTAATTCACAAACCATGTGTGATAGGTGATGTGGATCCCACCCCCATCTCTAGAAGTGGGTCCCAGATAGTATCTCTGCATCAGATAATTCTGAGGGGCATCATCTTGATATTGTCTGGCTTTGTGTCTCCGCCCAAATCTCATCTTGAATTGTAATCTCGTAATCCCCAGGTGTCATGGGAGGGACCCGGTGGGAGGTAATTGAATCATGGCTGTTTCTCCCATGCTGTTCTTGTGATAGTGAGTGAGTTATCAGGAGATCTGATGGTTTTATAAGCATCTGGCATTTCTCCTGCTGGCACTCATTCTCTCTCCTGCTGTCCTGAGAAGTGCCTTCCACCATGATTGTAAGTTTCCCGAGGCCTCCTTAGCCATGCAGAACTGTAAGTCAATCAAATGTCTTTTCATTATAAATTACCCAATCTGGAGTATTTCTTAATAGCAGCATGAGAACGGACGACTACACATCAGCATTGTCATAAATGTGTATAGTGAACTTGAAGTTGTGCAGTGCACAACCTGCACAGTCATACATGATAGCCCCAGTCCTACAAAATTAAATCATTCAGGCAATCCCATCTCTCTGACCATAGTCACAGGTACAGAGTGGGCACTAAAATCCCTTAAAGCTATGGGAAGAGATTTTCCGGGCTTACTGAGAGAAAAAAGCTCTTGCCTTCTCCAGGGACCTACTGAGAGACAGCATTCTGAGCGTGATAGAAATATATTAGGCTGGCAGCTGTGCTCATGAGAGAAGTGCCAGTACCTTTTGAGAAGTCACTAGGTGGAGCCTGAGGAATAAGAGAACAGACGTCGAGGGAGCCAGGGCTTGTGCTTATGCCTCTTGATCAAGCCTTGCCTGAAGCACCTGTGCAATTCGTTATCTGAGCCCATGTATTTATACATGCTTTATAGAGATGGTTTGAGTTGGATTTTCTGTCCCTTGCTACCCAACGAATTCTAAATGCTGCACTGGAGATGGAAATAAAGAAACAGGGAGGTAGAGATGTGTTTCTGGTTGGTAGTGCAACAACTAACAAAAACAAAAACAAAACTTCTTCAAGCACCCACAGTTGCCACAGCAATTTGAATTACATTTTCTAATGAAAACCGGGCCAAATGAGGGTTAGCATTCTCAGCTCATTCACAGCAATGTGCTTAAGCCTATTTGTGATTGTCCAATGCTAAAATTGTATTCCAGTTGGCATTAAAAACCTAAACCATTTCTACCACTCTATGGCTTTTAACTACGTTTGTGGTCTAGCCTGAAAACTTAATCTACTATGCGTATCTTTATTTCTAAAGTAATATGTTCTTTTGAGTTTAACTTACCTAAAAACATACTTATGGTGCACTACCTATTTGTAAATTAGAATTTGTCATAGGTATAATAACATTGCCCAGTGTTCTTATGAATTCATAGCAAGGGGATACACTCCTGTATAGATGTCATGACTGCTTATGCAAGGGAGACCATTTAGATCTTAACCCCATTTCCTACTGCAAATATTGAAAGTTGGATCAATGTATACCCCTAATTATAAAGATGTAACATCATTTCTAAAGTCTTCAGCAGCAGAATCCTAGAGGGCCCCTAAATTTCAGTCTTTGCTTTGTTCCAGCCATATACCAGCTGTTTCTCCCAAGTTCATCATCTACAGGCTGTTTTCAGTTCCTTCTGGGACCAAGGAGAGGCCACTGGGACAGTGTATCAATAGAACAGTCCTTGCCAAATAATGAAATTTGGAGAAGGCTGGGCACAGTGGCTCATACCTGTAATTCTAGCACTTTAGGAGGCTGAGGCAGGAGGATTGCTTGAGCTCGGGAGTTCAAGGCTCCAGTTAGTTATGATTACACCACTGCACTCCAGCTTGGGTGACAGAGTGAGACCCTGTCTCTTAAAAAGTTTTTGGCTACTTTGTAACTGAAAGGAATCAATCCCTAGAATGTCCTTCCCAGGAGACTGGGCCACGTGCCCAGCCCCTTTCTGCCTGCCTTTCTTGGGTGCATAGGTTTTTCTGTCGTGCCCCTTCCCAAGGCAGGAGCTGGCATCTCCTTCCCTCCTGCAAACTTCAGTCCTGTGGATCTTCTTGTTATTTTCTGCACTGATTTTATGTAGTTTCCTCTGGAGCAAACATCGGAAGCCGCTGTCGGATATGCCAGGGCTCTCTGCCCTGTTGTGTTCTGTGTGGCTAGCTGAAGATTACCTCCTGGGTTTGTTTCAAGACCCTTGGAATCAGAATAGAGGTGACGCTCTCCTGTTTGTACTCTCTGGCTGTGATTTTTTGATCCCTGTTCTGAGCCTACTGTTTTTTTTTCTCCTTTGCCTCCCTTTTCTAGCTCGTTTCCTTCCATATCTTCCACTGGCTCAGTTTGCCTAAGCCCTCTGCATTTGGCACTAAATCGTAGTTTATTCTAATCCTTTGCCTGGAAGCTGATGCTAGTAACCAGATGGCAATAAAAAGACACCGAATGCAACATTTATACCTGTGAATTGAGAGAAAATACTCTTTACTTCCTGGGAAAACAGTTGGTGTTTTTCTCTGTTGGGGTAAAATGATATTTCCAAAAATTCTATTGTTTTCTGACTTGGATAAATGTTAAAGTATGTTTATTAGAAAGTATACTTTTAAATAGTTTTTAGTCTAAAGAAATATTGCAGCTTCTCAGAGTTTTGGTAAATATTGCTTTTCATTTGTTCTTCTTTTCCTGTCTCTTCTTTCTTTTCACTCTCTTACCGTATATGGATTTAAAATACATGTCATGTTATTATTATTTACTGTATTAACTAAACTCACTTTTTATGTTCAAAAAGATGAATGAGGGGAGTATTTTAAATCTGGCTCTTAAAAAAAGCACTGTGTACTCCAGATTAGAAAGCTATTATTTTCTCTGACAGCCAGCAAGCACCATTTCTGTGTTCTTAAGCCATCTGACAGCTTGGGGACAGATACCGGCCTTTGATACCAACTGGGCCAGAGTATTCTTTCTTGAGACTTTTCAAACTAGAGCTAGAAGAGAGGTGCCCCCTGTATTAATCAGCTACTGTTGCATAACAAAGAACCATAAAATCAGAATCATTTAAAACAGTGAGCATTTCCTGACTTCACACCTCTTCAGGTCTGCTGAGTGGGCTCCACTGACCTCGGCGGGCCTCCTCCTGTGTCTTTAGGCTGGCAGTGGGTGGTGTGATTTAAGGATGTCTCTAGTCCACACTGCATGTTTGCACATCTGTTGCATATGTCTTTGCTATGGTTTGGGTATCTGAGTTCCCCCAAATACCATGTTGAAATTTGATCATCAATGTTGGAGGCAGAACCTGGGGGTAGGTGTTTGGGTCACGAAGGAGGGTCCCTCATAAATGGCTTGGTGCCATTCTCGTGGGAATGAGTGAGTTCTCCTGAGAGCTGGTTTTTGAAAAGAGCCTGGTAACTCCTCCTCTTTCTTTCTCTTGCTTCCTCTCACACCACGTGACTCCCCTTCGCCTTCCACCATGAGTGGAAGCAGCCTGACACCCTCAGCAAAAGCAGATAGATACCAGGGCCAAGCTTGTCCAGCCTGCAGAAGTATGAGCCAAATAAATTTTTTTCTTTATAAACTGCCCAGCTGCAGGCATTCTTTTTTTTTTTTTTTCCGTAGCAAAGAAAAAACAAATTAAGTCAGTCTTTAACCTTTCAGCAGACTAGTTGGGGAATATTCTGCCAGAGAGGAAATATGAACCTGCAAGGTCACATGGACCTAGGCTCTGAAGGGTCATATTATGACTTCTACTCTTATGCCATTGGCCAAGACAAGCCAAACGAACAAGCACAAACTCAAGACACAAGCATACACCGCCCACGAGGAGGCTGTGCCAGAGTGTGGATACATGGAAGGGTGAAGAATTGGACCGGTCCTTCAATACAACAGCCCCTTTCTTCTCTGGGCATGGAGCCGCTAGGAGTGAGCTCCACATGCAGACATCTATCTCTGGTAGGAGAAGCCAAAGCGAAGTCTAGAGAGAAGCAATGGAAGAGAGGATGCGAGAGGGTCCTGATCATTTTCTAGTTATTAATAACATCTTTGGCTGTGCTTAAATTGCTGCACTTGGGAGGTTTGGTTCAACACCTTTTTTTTTTTTTTTTTTTTCACTATGAGGTAGGCTACTCCACTATCTCTCCAAACTCTTCTTTCTTGCATTAATTAGTATAAACTGCATTTCTGGTACTTGCCACCAAAGAGTTATGACCCATCTATACTATTTTTCTGTATCAGAGGGTTTTTATATAAAAAGTTGCTGTCCCTATCCCAATGCAAAGCTTTTTAGATTGATTTTTAGGGGGATAAAATCTTTCAAATTGGAAATAAACATCATTATCACCTATATTTCACAGGTTATTCGTTTATTAAGTTAAACTGAACCACATACGTTTCAAATAAAAATGTTAATGAATTTGCAGTAAAAATTACACATAATTAGTGTAAATTGGGAGACGTATAAAACAGTTGGCACAAGGCAATAACGTCCCTACTTTTAACCCATGAATTTTATCCCTAGGAATTCACTTCAATAAAATTATCTTACAGAAGCAAATGCTCATATGCATGAAACAATTTATGACAGCTGTCATAATAATAAATTAAAGGGACATGTCTAAATTAAGAGAATGCTTTAACAAATAATGTTAGTTTATCAGGATGGAATATTATGTAGTCTTTGTGTTAATTAAGAAAATTATATAAAATATCAAAATCCATTTATAACATAGTAAGTGAAAAAGCAAAACAAAATGCAAAATTACATGGACATTCAGACTGTATATATGATCACTCCCGCTTTGTACACGCAGACACATACAACACACAGAAACCCACGCAACCATTTTCTTTTTGTGTGCAGTAGAAAAAAACCATTTCAAATATACCTGTAATTTTCTGTTGTTCAGATAGAAGATATGCATCATCTTTGATTAAAATTATTCTTCACTGGGACCTTTATTTATGCAAATCCAAAATTCTATTCTAGACTCAAGAAGCTTGAGCCAGGCATCTTAAACAGCTCTGAATAAAATTATCAAAGGCTGCATTTGTCATGTGCAGAACTGCATCTTTGTAGGATTATGATGATGTTGCCTGTGGGTGAGGATGTGGTGGATAATGCCCTTCTTGCGGTGAGGATAAGTGGGGTTGGAGAATGTCCCCTGGGGACTGGTGGTTCATGGGAATTGGTGGAATGAGGGAGGCCAAGTAGAGAGAAAGCCAGCGGAGAGGTATGACTGATAGACTCAACTCCAGGACCAGTCATAGTTCTTATCCAGTGCTGTATTTTTCTTTTTCTCCATTATAATTCTCCTCTTTATTCTCATGCCTCCAGGAAATTGTCTTAAATGTTCATACAGATATTTGCTGTACTTTTGGGAATGAAAGGAGGAGCCTGCAACTCTCCTTGGATAAAGTAAGAGCCTGATTTGCCTGAAAAAGTGATAAGAAGATGCTCAGTTGTGATCGGAGGGGAAGTCTCGGAGCAGAAGTCCAGAATAAGTTAAGTGTGAACTGCGTAAGAATTCCATTGGCATGGTAGACTGTATTTCTGTTTGCCAAATATTTTACTTTTCCTTCATCTTTTCCTATGGAAGGAGTTTACTCTTCAACTCTGCCAAACTCAAGAGAGGCCATTTGATTTTCTGTGGCCGATGAAATGGAGCAGGAGAAACGTGTCATTTCTGGGAACCAGTGCATTGTTCTCCATGTCAACCTTCTCTCACCCTGGGCCTGATAATATTCCAGCTGGATGATGCTCCTTCATCCTGGAACTTAGAAAGAAGTTTTGGGAGGGCGTCAAAGCAAAAGCCCACTTTCATTCAACATGTTATGTGGGTGTGCTGGTTAATTTTATGTGTCAACTTGACTGGATCATGGAGTGGTCAGATATTTGGCAAAGCTTTTCTGGGTGTCTGTGATGGTGTTTCCAGATGAAATTTGTGTTTAAGTCAGTGGACTCTGTAAGATAGATGGCCCTTCCCTGAATGGAAGGGTATTACCCAATCATTGACAGTCTGAACAGAACAAAAGGTGGAGGAAGGAGAATTCACTTCTTCTGCCTGACTGTTAGCTGAGATATCAGTCTCCTTCTGCCCTCAAACTGAGACTTACACCACCAGCCCCATTAGTTCTCAGGCCTTGGATCTGAAACCAAACCACACCACCAGCTTTCCTGGGTCTGCAGCTTGCAGATGGCAGAGCATGGGACTTCTTAGCCTTCATGATCAAGTGAGCTCATTCCTCATAATAAATCCATCTATATTAGTCCATTCTCACATTGCCATGAAGAAATACCCGAGACTAGCTGATTTATTAAGGAAAGAGCTTTAATTGACTCACAGTTCTGCATTGCTGGGAGGCCTCAGGAAGCTTACAATCATGGCAGAAGGTAAAGGAGAAGCAGACACCTTCTTCACAAGGGCAGCAGGATGGAGTTAGTGCAAGCAGGGGAAATGCCTTATGAACCCATCAGATACTGTGAGAACTCACTATCGCAAGAACAGCATGGGTGAACCACCCCCATGATCCAATTACCTCCACCTGGTCCAGCCCTTGACACGTGGGGATTACAGTTCCAGGTGAGATTTGGGTGGGGACACAGAGCCGGACCATATCACTATCTCTGTTTCTACAAAATCCCTTATTGGCTTTGTTTCTCTGGGAAACCCTAATACAGTGGGAAAGAAGTAAACCTTTGTGGTTGTAAGCCACTGAGACTTTGGGGTTGTTACTGTAGCATAATCTGACGTATTCTAATTTATATGATGGGATTTTTTCCCCCACAAACACTAAGGAAGTAGTATGTGGAAGCCTGGACCTCATGTTGCCATCAGTAGGGGGATTTCTGATTTCTGTAGCCTGAAGACCTATGAGCCTTTTGGATTACTCTTTGACTTGCCCTTGGCTTTTATGTTGATGCCAAGCAGTGTATTTATACTCCTCTAAAATGTATTTTTCTCTATACAAATGGTGTTTTTGTTAACTCTTACCAGCTGCAATCTCAGCTTTTGCCTCTAATTTTTCCCAGAATATTCAGTAACTCTAGTGATAGCTGTCTATGCACATTGTACTGAGACTAATTCAGAGAGTGTGTTGGACGAACTTTGATTTGTACTTAATTGTCAAAAACCATAATTGATACAGTTTTGGTATAACAATTACACCTTGGCAAAACCCGGAGGTCTCTATCTTAACAATTTTCCCAATTTTTATTTTAGGAAGCCATTCTGCTTCTTGTGTTTTTAAATAAAAGGATTTGACTCTAGGCTGACAATTTAGCATTTAACCATGGTTGCCCCCACCTGCCCACAATTCCACGAGAGCAGGGATCTAGATTAATTAGATAAACCTCATTAGTTTCTGATGGAGGAGCATTCACAGAAACAACCCACTGACGACTAAGGAGCTACTGTGATGGGATGGACAGCCTCAGCTTGAGTCGGCGGGCAGCCTCCACAGGTACTTTTAATTTCTCGCTCTTCTGGTCAGGCGTCTCTTGGTAAAGGCAGGTGGAGGAACCAAAGCAATTTCCCAGATAATTAAGGAAAAGCAAACCTGTATGTGGCAGGTAACTTGGGGAGCTGCTGCTTATTTTTTAGGCAACTATTTTCATTCTTTGCTTCCTTGGCGTCAGCAGGAATCTGATCTTGCTCCCAAGAGCAATTTGAACAATTACAATGATCTCAGTTGGCAAACCCGGCTTCATATGAACTCCCCTCCTCATCGATCTAGAGTTTGAAATAACTTTGTCAGATCTCAGGGGGTGTGTTCCTACTGATTTGTGACGAAATCCCAATAACGACTGTGAAAATGTTTGTCCGTTTGTGAAACTTCAGAAATCAGGTCTAGCAAATCATTTTCGTCTAGTGATTCTGGGGCAATGTGAGAACTGTACCCGCACAGGCCGGGAGAATAAGAGGCTAGTTGTGGTGGAGGCCAAGGAAGAAGACGTACTACGTGTCAATCTCTCTATGAGGCATTTGCTGAACCTTCCCCTCCAACACATTCCTGCAAGGCAGGTCCACGACTTTTACTTTACAGATGAGAAGATGGAGTCTCCACAAGGCACACAGCTGGTGAGTGACAAAACCAGAATTCAAACTCAGATCCATTTCACTGTGACATTTGTTTCCACTACCCCAGTGGCTCTGGGAGAAGCCAGGACACCTATATTTTTGTAAAGTCTCATAGGTGTTTCTAGTGTCATCTGGGTTGGAAACTGTGCATGAAGGCAGTGATTCTCAAGCTTTAGCATTAATTAGTATCCCGTTAGGCTTGTAAAAACACAGATTGCAGGCCCCACACTTAGATTTCTGACTCGGTAGGTAGGTCTGAGTTGGGACCCAGAAATTTGCATTTCTAATAAGTTCTCAAGTGATGTTGATGCGGGGACCTGGGGACCACACTGTGAGAACCACCACTGCATTAAGGTGAACTCAGAGCTGAATCTGACGTGAAAAGCTACATTAATGGGGATGACATCAGATATCTGCAAAGTCACTTAATACAGAATGGCTGAGACTAAGTCTTGACTAATATTAAAACTAACACATCTGAAAAGACTATGCCCATCATAGGTGGATGGTCAGAATAGACACATCATAGAAATGGGGCAGAAAATGTAGTCGATGCTTATTCATCTAGAGGGAAGAAGTGATGTAAGCGTCAGTTTCAACCTTTGCCGTGACTTCCCTGGACACCAAGAAATCATATGAGCATTAATTTGATTTATTTGATGTATTTTTTTCAGGTACATGTGATGGTCTCAAGCATGTTTCTCCGTACCACCTCTTCGTAGTCCTGTTGGTGCCGCTGCTGTTGAAGTCTATGTGAATGGTGCCCCCTGGTGGAATGGAAAAGGTAGTGTATTACAGTACGCTGTAAATGAATGATCTAGGGTTGTTACCATGCTCCACTTCTAGAGACCACTCCACTCACCTTAAACTAGTGAGCCTGAAAACCAGTCCCTGGGACCCATGAGAACATGATCTCTGACAGCCCTGCCCTTGAGAAAGGTTTTTCTCAGCAATACTCCAACTGACCCCAGACCTAAATTCCTTAAAATGTGAAAATGGTAGAAGAGGGTGAACTAATCCATATGCTGTCATGATATGGATATTTCTTCTTAGTTTTATGGGATGAAATGATCCCAAGATCTGGCTTACAAAGTAGGGATTGTGACTGAAGCCTTTGGACAGGTATTTAGGCCCTTATTAGTGTTCCTTCTTGTCTAGCGAATGGGACGCCAGGAATGTCAGATGCTTTTCAGTCTCTCCCCTGCGCTCATGCCTAGAAACAAGAGCCCCCACAAAAGTCTCATTCCTCAGGGCTGATGAAAAGCCCAGTAGCTAATGGACAGAAGCACGTCTTTGTGAGAAAGCAGGAGTTTTTTCGTTTGAACTCTTTGGTCTAGGCATATTCCTCTACCAGTGGTGAAAGAGACTCTGCGTAACACCTACCAACGCTCTGTGTCTCATGACACCCCGCCCCCACCATTGGAAGGCCATGCTTATCCTTTGTGTTCATGCTTCTCTATGATCTGCAAGTTTCCCAGGAACACCTGGATTCGAAGCTCAAGTCCACCACTTAATAGCTATGTGACCTTATGTATCAGATGGCTATGAGGATTACAGGTCAAGAGGTGTAGAGCTGGTAGCAGTGACTGTGACTGACACATCTTCGCATTACATAATTCTGACATGCATTATTACTGTCGTTTTCTGTCATTCAGACACGCTTGTTAAGAAGGTGCCAGGGACAATTTGGACATGCTGGGTATGAAAGGGCTTGAAAAATATTTCATGAATGGAGTTAGCATTGAGGAGTCCAATCCATCCATGTATGATGGGTAAAATCAGAAAGTCATTGAGGGTAGTGTATTAGTCCGTTTTCACACTGCTGATAAAGACATACCTGAGACTGGGTAATTTATAAACAAAGAAGAGGTTTAATGGACTCACAGTTCCACGTGGCTGTGGAGGCTTCACCATCATGGTGGAAGGCGAAAGTCTTACATGGCAGCAGGCAGGACAGAATGAGAGCCAAGCGAAAGGGGAAACCGCTTGTAAAACCACCACATCTGTGAGACTTACTACCACGGGAACAGTATGGGGGAAACCACCACTACGATTCAATGATCTCCCACTGGGTCCCTCCCAGACACATGGGAATTATGGGAGCTATAATTCAAGATGAGATTTATGAGATTTGGATGGGGACACAGCCAAACCGTATCAGGTAGTTACCTAGGAGAACCAGTAGAGAGGTATGAACTCCAGAGGAGATAACTCACCTGGAAAGTAGGTAATCAGGAATATAGGATCCCAGGATGATGAAAAAAAGGGGGCTGTGGGTATGGGAGGCGTATCTCAGAGGGAAGAAACGCTGCTGTTCATGCCTGTTCGACCCAAGGTTTCCCCTTCCTCTTAAGGGTTCTTTCCCTCTAATGAGAGTTGTTCACACTGCTGATTAGAGACTATTAAGGTCCACAAATCAATTTGTGTAGGTCGTGGCCAGCATTTAAAGAACAAAACAGAATATGAAATATCAGTGTGCATTGCACATGAGAAATATTACGTTATGAAACTTTAATCAGTTATGCATGTACATGTTTATAGAGGTATGAGGTAAAGTGTATTTTTCCTCTGGTTCTTGGTACAAGGAGTTTGGGAGCTGCGGCTCTAGTGAGTCCACTGAGGTGGGGAGCAGGGTGGGGAGTTTTCTCCTGCCTGCTCTTGCAACGTCCTCTTGACGACTTACTTGCCAGGTTGCTTTTTCCCCATTGACCTTGAGTCGACCTTTGGGTCTGAGTCAGTTTGGGCTGCTATAGCAAGTACCATAGATTGGGTGGCTTAGAAATTACAGAAATTTATTTCTCACAGTTCCAAGATTAGGATATCAGCATGGTCAGATGCTGATGAGGACCCTCTTACGGGTCACAGCCTGCCATCTTCTCATTGTGTCCTCAGAAAGAGAGAAGAGCCTGACTTGGTGGCTCACACCCATAATCCCAGCACTTTGGTTGGCTGAAGGGCAGGTCACTTAAGGTCAGGAGTTCAACACCAGCCTGGCCAACTTGGTGAAACACTGTCTCTACTAAAAATACAAAAAAATTAGCCCGGCATGGTGGTGTGTGCCTGTAATCCCAATTACTCGGGAGGGAGGCTGAGGCAGGAGAATCGCTTGAACCTGGGAGGTGGAGGTTGTGGTGAGCCAAGATTGTACCAGTGCATGCCTGGGCGACAGAGCAAGACTTGATAAAAACAAAATAAAATAAAATAATCAAAAAAGAAAGAGAGAAGATGGCTCTCTGGGGACTCATTCATAAGGTCACTAATCCCATCATAAGGGTTCCACCCTCATGACTCAATTACCTCTCAAGGCTCCTCCTCCAAATACAATTGCACTGGGGGTTAGGATTTCAGCATATGATTATTGGAGGGATATATCACTTAGTCCATAACACTGAGTCAAAGCAGATACTTATTCACTCTCCTTCTAGTGGGGCCTGGGGCACAGGCCACCTTCTGATGCACTGTGGCCACCTCTGGAAAGTCCTGGCAGTAAGGTTGGGGTGGAGGGAGGTTGAACATGGAGAAGCTTCCCTTTCTCTCTTTTATTTTGTGACCCAGCCTGTTACTCATTTCAAACTTGATATTAAAGCTGAACCAAATTTTATTACAATGTTTGAGAAACTATCAGAGAAGTTTTTTTTTTTTTTTGAAACTGAATCTCACTTACTCTATCATCTAGGCTGGAGTGCAGTGGCATGATCTGGTTCGCTGCAACCTCCACCTCCAGGGCTCAAGCAGTTCTCCTGCCTCAGCCTCCTGAGCAGCTGTGATTACAGGTGTGTGCCACCACACCCAGCTAATTTTTGTAAATTTAGTAGAGATGGGGTTTCACCATGTTGGCCAGGCTAGTCTCAAACTCCTGACCTCAAGTAATCTGTCTCGGCCTCCCCAAGTGCTGAGATGTCAAGTGTGAGCCACTGTGCCTGCCTAGAGAAATAATTTAAACCTATCTGCTTCATTCTGCTTTTCCAGAAGTTCAAGGAAAGAGTGTCCTGGAATTTAAACTCTGCTGGGGTCCCTTCCCAGATGCTCCTGGCTTATCATTGTGCTTCCCTGACCTCAGGGCCACATGCCTTGCTGCAGAAGGACACGTTTTCCAACTTGAGCCCTGCAAACATTTATTTATTTTTTGGGGTTCTATGCTATACACACAGAGTTTCATAATTTTTTTTTTTTTGAGACGGAGTCTCGGTCAGTCTTCAGGCTGGAGTGCAGTGGCGCAGTCTTGGCTCACTGCAACCTCCACCTCTTGGGTTCAAGCCATCCTCCTGCCTCAGCCTCCTGAGTAACTGGGACTGCAGGCGTGCACCACCATGCCCAGCTAATTTTTGTATTTTTAGTAGAGATAAGGTTTCACTATATTGGCCAGGATGGTCTCAATTTCCCGACTTCAGGATCTGCCTGCCGTGACTTCCCAAAGTGCTGGGATTACAGGTGTAAGCCACCACGCCCAGTCAGTTTCATACATTTTTAAATCCACTTCCGAGTATTTATAAAAAGCCAGTGAAGATTCAAAAATCCATTTCAGATCCAATAGATTCCCCTATATCTCTTCCCCCATCTGCAGAGCCCCGATCATGCTTCTCCACTGGGACTTAGAGTGGGGAGAAGGTGGGCTGCTTTCTCTCTCCTTACCCCCCTCTCTCAGGCACTCTTCTCTTTGAATGGGGAAGACAGATGGAAAGGGATGAAGCTCTCATTCCCGGTGACAGCTTTTTCTTGATTGTTGCTTCTTTTGCTGAGATAGACCCCATGGGGGTGCTCACTGATGGAGGGCGTCTCAGGCTGGTTCCTTCTTGGGGTGCATATCTGGGTTCTGCATAGGCCATTCAGGGATAGGGAAAGGCTCCTCCCTAGGTTTTGGCCCAGTTCTCTAACGTGAGAGATCAGCTCTAGCTCGGTCCTCTGAGTCCCACTCCGGCTTTTGCCAGCAATAATGCACCCTGCCATTTCCTGTTTCTGGGACGGCCACCTTGTTGGTGGCCCTCTTGTTGTGGTAAAGACAGTGCCTCTGCCCTGAACACCATCCAGAAATACCCCTTAGATCTCCTTCGTCATGATGTTTTGCGGGGGTGGTCAATGCCCTCTTTTATCTTCTCCATCCTGTGCTCTACACAGCCTTCCTTCCTGATGCGCCCTGAGTATCCCTGATGCTCTGACCACTATGTTGATGTATCTCTTTCATGGCTAAAGGCCCCAGTGATTCTCCCTCCGGTCCACTTGGGTGACTAACATGGAGGTGTGAGTCCGAGATTCCTAGCTCCCTTGTGGCTCTACCTTATCAGGGGAATAGTAGTGTCTTCTTATTGGGGCTACTTTTGCTTTGATTCCATCTTTCAGGTTCTCATGACTTCCCAACTCAGATAAAGCTTGACACAAGTTACCTAGTGCCTACCTAGACAGGAAGCAAACATCAGCATACTTGGAAAACTACATCCCAAATCATTTGTTCTTGGCAACCACCAGTGGTGGGGTGGGGGACGGGTAGCCCTGACTCTTTCACTTTGGAGTGGGGTGACCTTCAAAATGCATATTTAATAACCAGTTGTCTTAGGTGCCTGATAAAATCAGTAACTGACCAATTGGTATGGCCAAACCATTGAGTACTGGCTGAATATCAGATTGGGCAGGAGCCCAAACAGACAGGCCTCTGGGCGATGTTTCCAGTAGATTAGTTTTGTTTGGTATGCAGAGTGATTTTGAAACATGATATGTGTTTTTTGAGTGCCTTGAGGCTAAGCAGGCATTCTTCATTTCCCAGTCTCCCCTCTTGTTCCCTGCCCTAGCGTTGGCTGGCTTTAATCGTTTATGTTACGCTGGATTCCTGAAAAGCATTTGCTTGTGCTAGGCTGCTCTCAAACCCTTCCTTGTGGCCTGCTCTCTATCCGGCAGCTGATAGCTCCAGTTTGTTTCTTGCCATGTCCTCTCAGCTTGTCTCCATACAAGTGGAATTATGTGTCGCCCCTCAGTTCTGTGAAGAGGTCAATGGTAGCTTGATGGGGACGGCATTGAGTCTATACACCTAAATTTCCACAGAGGTAGGCTTTCTATTCTGGATCTGAATCATACCTATATTTCAGTGGCATAGTAAATGATAATTGATTTCGAAATGAGAGACTGCATGTACAAAGACAATGGCCAGACCCGTATATAAAAATAGAACAGCTTACACCTACCTGCCCAGAAAACCAACCCCTTGTTTCCAACAGACAGCCCAGGAAGCCAGCTTACTTTAAGTCAGACTTGGAGGAGGTCAGATGCTATCTAGGGCAATAGTCTAGGAAGTTAACAGTCACTTCTGGAACACTTGGTCTAAAATGACCAGGACTTGAAGAATGACTGACAGCTTCCTGAATTTCTGTCACCACTTCCAACTTAGGACCAACCACAGAAAGGCAAATATACAATAGGATGCTGGTTTCTAGCTAGGTGACCCCCAGCTTCCCCATACCAGCTGCCTGCAATCAGGGCACGCAGGAAGCCTTCCCCTTTTCCACTCTGCCTGCCTTAGAGTTCTTGGCCAAAATGCAACTGATGGTGGCTGACTTCCTTGCTTTTTTTTTTTTTAATTTCACTTTAAGTTCTGGGGTTCATGTGCAGATCTTGCAGGATTGTTACATAGATATACACATGCCATGGTGGTTTGCTGCCTCCATGCCCCCATTACCTACATTAGGTATTTCTCCTAATGTTATCCCTCCCCAATCTCCCCACCCCTTGCTATCCCTCCCCTAGCCCTCCATCCCCCAACAGACCCCAGTGTGTGATGTTCCCCTCCCTGTGACCATGTGTTCTCATTGTTCAACACCCACTTATGAGTGAGAACATGTGGTGTTTGTTTTTCTGTTCTTGTGTCAGTTTGCTGAGAATGTTGGTTTCCAGATTCATCCATGTCCCTACAAAGGACACAAACTCATCATTTTTTATGGCTGCATAGTATTCCATGGTATATATGTGCCACATTTTCTTTATCCAGTCTATTGTTGATGGACATTTGGGTTGGTTCCAAGTCTTTGCTATTGTAAACTGTGCTGCAGTGAACATACATGTGCATGTGTCTTTATAATAGGATGATTTATAATCCTTTGGGTATATACCCAGTAATGGGATTGCTGGGTCAAATGGTATTTCTATTTCTAGGTCCTTGAGGAATCTCCACACTGTCTTCCACAATGGTTGAACTAATTTACACTCCTACCAACAGTGTAAAAGTGTTCCTATTTCTCCACATCCTCTCCAGCATCTGTTTTCTCCAGATTTTTTAATGATTGCTATTCTAACTGGCATGAGATGGCATCTCAATGTGGTTTTGATTTCATTTCTCTAATGACCAGTGATGATGAGCATTTTTTCATGTTTGTTGGCCGCATGAATGTCTTCTTTTGAAAAGTGTCTGTTCATATCCTTCGCCAACTTTTTGATGGGGTTGTTTGTTTTTTTCTTGTATATTTGTTTTAGTTCTTTGTAGATTCTGGATATTAGCCCTTTGTCACATGGGTAGCTGGCAAAATTTTTTTTCCCATTCTGTTGGCTGTTGGTTCACTCTAATGATTGTTTCTTTTGCTGTGCAGAAGCTCTTAAGTTTAATTAGATTGCATTTTTCTATTTTGGCTTTTGTTGCCATTGCTTTTGGTATTTTAGTCATGAGGTCCTTGCCTATGCCTATGTCCTGAATGGTATTGCCTAGGTTTTCTTATAGGGTTTTTATGATGTTAGGTCTTATGTCTAAATCTTTAATCCATCTGGAGTTAATTTTTGTATAAGGTGTAAGGAAGGGGTCCAGTTTCAGCTTTCGGTGCCTGGCTAGCCAGTTTTCCGAACACCATTTATTAAACAGAGAATCCTTTCCCCATTGCTTGTTTTTGTCAGGTTTGTCAAAGATCAGATGGTTGTAGGTGTAGCATTACTTCTAAGACCTCTGTTCTTTTCCATTGGTCTATATCTCTGTTTTGGTACCAGTACCATGCTGTTTTGATTACTGTAGCCCTGTAGTATAGTTTGAAGTCATGTAGCGTGATGCCTACAGCTTTGTTCTTTTTGCTTACGATTGTCTTGGCTATGTGGGCTCATTTTTGGTTCCATATGAAGTTTAAGGTGTTTTTTTCCAGTTCTGTGAAGAAGGTCGATGGTAGCTTGATGGGGACAGCATTGAATCATTACATTACTTTGGTCAGTATGGCCATTTTTACAATATTGATTCTTCCTAACCATAAATATGGAATGTTTTCTATCTGTTTGTGTCTTTTCTTATTTCTTGAGCAGTAGTTTGTAGTTCTCCTTGAAGAGGTCCTTCACGTCCTTTGTTAGTTGTATTTCTAGGTATTTTATTCTCTTTGTAGCAATTATGAATGGGAGTTTGCTCATGATTTGGTTCTCTGTTTGTCTGTTATTGGTGCACAGGAATGCTTGTGATTTTTGCTTATTGATTTTGTATCCTGAGACTTTGCTGAAGTTGCTTATCATGTTAAGGAGATTTTGGACTAAGATGATGGGGTCTTCTAAATATACAATCATGTTGTCTGCAAATAGAGACAATTTGACTTCCTCTTTTCATAATTGAATACCCTTTATTTCTTTTTCTTGCCTGATTGCTCTGGCTAGAACTTCTAATACTATGTTGAATTGGAATGATGAGAGAGGACACCCTTGTCTAGTGCCAGATTTCAAAGGGAATGCTTCCAGTTTTTGCCCATTCAGTATGATATTCATTGTGGGTTTGTCATAAATAGCTTTTATTGTTTTGAGATATGTTCCATTAATACCTAGTTTATTAAGAGTTTTTAGCATAAAGGGCTCTTGAATTTTGTCAAAGGCCTTCTCTGTATCTATTGAGATAACAATGTGGTTTTTGTCTTTGGTTCTGTTTATGTGATAGATTATATTTATAGATTTGCATATGTTGAACCAGCCTTGCATCCCCGAAATGAAGCCTACTTGATCGTGATGGATAAGCTTTTTGATGTGCTGTTGCATTCAGTTTGCCAGTATTTTATTGAAGAGTTTTGCATCGATGTTTATCATGGACATTGGCCTGAAATTTTCTTTTTTAGTTGTATCTGTCCCAGGTTTTGGTATCAGGATGATGTTGGTTTCATAAAATGAGTTAGGGAGGATTCCCTCTTTTTGTATTGTTTGGAATAGTTTCAGAAGGAATGGTACCAGCTTCTCTTTGTACATCTGGTAGAATTCAGCTGTGAACCAGTCTGGACCTGGACTTTTTTTGGTTGGTTGCCTACTAATTGCTGCCTCAACTTCAGACCTTGTATTGGTCTATTCAGGGATTCAGCTTCTTCTGGGTTTAGTCTTGGGAGGGTGTAAGTGTCCAGGAATTTATCCATTTCTTCTAGATTTACTGATTTATGTGCATAGAGTTGTTTTTGGTAATCTCTGATGGTAGTTTGTATTTCTGTGGAATTGGTGGTGATATCCCCTTTATCCTTTTTTATTGCATCAATTTGATTCTTCTCTCTTTTCTTTTTATCAGTCTGGCTAGTGGTCTATATATTTTGTTGATCTTTTCAAAAAAACACCTCCTG
This sequence comes from Aotus nancymaae, assembly GCF_030222135.1. Classification (NCBI taxonomy): domain Eukaryota; kingdom Metazoa; phylum Chordata; class Mammalia; order Primates; family Aotidae; genus Aotus; species Aotus nancymaae. The sequence goes on from NW_026988435.1 coordinate 32,745,759, forward strand.
AATTTATTGATTTTTTGAAGGGTTTTTTGTGTCTCTGTCTCCTTCAGTTCTGCTCTGATCTTAGCTATTTTTTGTCTTCTGCTAGCTTTTGAATTCGTTTGATCTTGCTCCTCTCACTCTTTTAATTGTGATGATAGGGTGTTGATTTTAAATACTTCCTCACTTCTCATGTGGGCATTTATTGCTATAAATTTTCCTCTAGATACTGCTTTAAATGTGTCCCAGAGATTCTGGTATGTTGTGTCTTTGTTCTCATTGGTTTTGAAGAACATCTTTATTTCTGCCTTCATTTCATTATTTATCTGTAGTCATTCAGGAGCAGGTTGTTCAGTTTCCATGTAGCTGTGTGGTTCTGAGTTAGTTTCTTAATCCTGAGTTCTAATTTGATTGCACTGAGAGACTGTTTGTTGTGATTTTCGTTCTTTTGCATTTGCTGAGGAGTGATTTACTTCCAATTATGTGGTCAGTTTTAGAGTAGGTGTGATGTGGTGCTGAGAAGAATGTATATTCTATGGATTTGGGGTGGAGAGTTCTGTAGATGTCTATTAGGTCCTCTTGGTCCAGATCTGAGTTCAAGTCCTCGATAGCCTTGTTAATTTTCTGTTTTGTTGCTCTAATATTGACAGTGGAGTGTTAAAGTCTCCCACTATTATTGTGTGAGAGTCTAAGTCTCTTTGTAGATTGTTAAAAACTTGCTTTATGTATCTGGATGCTCTTGTATTGGGTGCATATATATTTAGGATCATTAGCTCTTCTTGTTGCACTGATCCTTTTACCATTATGTAATGCCCTTCTTTGTCTCTTTTGATTTTTGTTGGTTTAAAGTCCATTTTATTAGAGACTAGGATTGCAACTCCTGCTTTTTCTGCTCTCTGTTGGCTTGGTAAATCTTCCTCCCTCCCTTTATTTTGAGTCTATGTGTATCTTTGCACATAAGATGGGTCTCCTGAATACAGCACACTGATGGGTCTTGACTTTTTATCCTATTTTCCAGTCTGTGTCTTTTGATTGGGGCATTTAGCTCATTTACATTTCAGGTTAATATTGTTATGTGTGAATTTGATCCTGCCATTTTGATACTAGCTGGTTGTTTTGCCCGTTAGTTGATGCTGAACTCCCTTGCTATAGCAAGCCCTGAAGACATAGACTTTTCTTTTCTCCTTTGTTTTGTATTCATTGAATTTCCACAGAAATCAATTATATTTAGATAATCAAAATAATAATAAAGGCCATTAGCAAAATGGCAAAATAGAAAGGAAAAAGTAAGAATCTTGTATGCTGTAAAAGTTTAAGAGGGGTTTGTTTTTCAGGATGCTTTAAATCTCCTCTGTGGGTCACTTCTCCAATTCTTCCTGTCACCACAGAAATTTACAGTATTAATAAAACAACTCATGTTAAAATGTTGAACTTTGCTACTTGCAAACTGAAAACTTTTTGAAGCTTAAGGCAGTTATTTCTGCCAAAGATGGCATTGGGTTTATTAATTAAAAAGAATGCAGGGAATATTTGAAATATTATTATCTGGGTGACTTTTTTTCTACATTTATAAATACTCTACAGTCTCATCACAACTAAAACAATATGAAAAGAGTTTGAAATATAATTATAGCTTAAAATGTGAAAATAATTCTTTTTAATATGAATAATTATCTCACCAGTTTTACAATCTAATAAAAATCAAAGTAAAATAAAAATGCTAGGCATTTTAATTATGAGAAATCATGTATTTTGGGAACTCAGAAACGTTACCCACATATTTGTACTCCAGAATCTTCATTCTAGAAATTCTTTCCTCAAAGATGGTGCAAAGAAGTGGAGCCCATGGGTTTCTTTTACAACATGACCTAAAACATATAAAGCTCTGTATGAAGCACACCTGGTTTTGAATCCAAATTTAACAATAATTTACTTCCCATTTGCACTGGGATGCAGACTATAAATCCATAGTCTTTGCATATGTTTTTCTTATTTATTCCTCTAAAATCAAAGGAATAAGACTTTTATTATTGTTAGCTCTAGGCAGGGAGAGGTAGAGAAGGGAATACTGTAGAAACTGTGTTGTATTTTCTAACTTTTCAGGAATCACTTTAGAGTTGACCATAGTATCCTTTATACATATGCATATTACTCATATTATGACTTTTAAATTGTAAATCCTTCAGCGAATTCTGCAAATACTCCCCTTCTGGGTATCTCCATTGGTTGGTGTAGTTTGAAGAAATGGACATCAAAGGTGTTCAATGAATACTTGTTGGCAAATTGATTAAATGCAAGCCCATTTTATATTAGACTCAATTTGGAAGATGAGTATGCTGAAACAATAAGTCACTTAACACTTAATTTGTATATTTGACTTATTCCTCCCTGCTCTTTTCTCGAGTTAATTCACATTGACTTCTATCTTTGGATTTATTAATTATTCCCCTGCCTCTTATGTAAAATGAGAATATCTTATATTCGTCTCATCCTAGGTTTTTATGGATTGAAAGGAGCTACAATGTTCCCCCAGATCTGCCTGTCCTCTGTAGACATGAATCTCTTCTCTTTTTTTCAAGCTTTGTTGTATATCACAATTACCTGGAGGGCTGATTATAACTTGGAGTGCTAGGCCCTGCCCCTAGAGTTTCTGATTCTGTGGACCTCGGATAGGGCCTAAGAATGCATTGCATATGTAGTAAGTCCCTATGGGATGCTGATACTGCTGGTCTCAGAACCACACTTTCAGATCTACTGCTATTGTGCCATGTACAAGTAAATAGCTGGGAATTTTAACCCCATCATAGTCATTCACCTGCTTAAAGAATGAAGTGGGTGGGCACTTTAGTGAGTCTAGCAACCTGTTTCTTTCTCTACCAAATTTAAGAAGTTCTTCATGAGTTGTTGGATGGCTCAAATGATCATATTCTGGAACTTATCCTGAAAACAGGCAAATATCAGTCCAACAGAACACTGGCAGACATTGATATATAAAATTGCAGGTGATGAAAGGCTCTGAAAGAACTCTATGGGTCTCTGGTCTTAACACTTCCTTAGATTTTGATGGTACATTATCTTTTTCATTTCAACTCTGTTTTAAACTTTTTATTAAGTAAATTTTGAGGCATGCCCAGAATTAGAGAGTGAATAGCATAATAAAACTTGATGGGACCATTAATTCAGTCCCAATAATTGTCAATATTTTGCCAGTTGTGTTTAGTCAATCCCCGCTCTTGGTTTCCTTGTGGCCTGGTCTCTATCTGGCAGCTATTAACTCCAATTTGCTTCTTACCACATCCTCTCAGCTTGTCTCCATGTGCATAGGCCTTCATACAAGTGGAATTAGGTGAAGCCTCCCCTGGCTGTGGGGCCTACATTTCCATAGAGGGAGACTCTCTATTCTAAATCTGAATCATACCAATATTTCAGTGGCACAGTAAATAATAATTGATTTGGAAATGAGAGACTGTGTATACAAGGCAATGGCCAGACAATATATAAAAATAGAACAGCTTACACCTAACCATCCAAAAAACCAACCCCTTGTTTCCAACAAATAGCCCAGTACACCAGACTGCTTTAAGTCAGAGTTGGAGGGGATCAGATGCTCTCTCTGGCAACAGTCTAGGAAGTTAACAATCACTTCTGAAACAATTGGTCTAAAATGGCTAGAACTTCACTAATTTATTGGTAAATAAGTCTCTAGCAGATAAAGGCTTTAAAACAATATAACCACAATAATATCACCATACTTAACAAAATTATTATTTTAAATATCATCAGTCCATGTTCAAATTGCCTTGTTTCAAAACAATTTTTAATAGTATATTGGCTCATATCAGGACCCTTATAAGTTCTTTTGTTAACGTTGGTTGATATACCTTTTAATCCTCTATTATTATGTAACACGTTCTCCTCCTCTTTTTATCAAGCCATTTATTTTTTGAAAACATGTCATTTTTTCCTGTTGAATTTCCCACATCCTGGTCTTATGTGCTTGCATCCTGTATTGTTACCTACTTTCTATATGCCCCATATTTTTTGTTAGCTGGTAGTTAAGTCTAGAAGCACAATTAAATTTAGGTTTTTTTTTTCAGGGGGCAATAATATTTTATGGGCAATGTTCAAATCAACAGGACCCAATGTCCATTTCTCCCACTTTTCATGACGCTAAGCTTGATGGGTTTAGATGTCATCATTCACCCATTATCAATTTTCCCATCAAATACCATTTATGATTATTGCCAAAATCCATTGTCTCCATAGGGGTTGCAAAATGACATTTTTCTAATTATTTTTCTAATAATCATTCTTTTTAAATTAGAATTTTCCTACGGAGTGGAACTTGCCCTCACATCTATTTGGTTAGCTTGCAGCACAGTTCATAAATGAGAGGCAAGATAAATGTTGCATTCTGTACCTTTATTTATCCAATTTCAGAACAATGAGCCCAGCAATAGCCAAAAATGATTAGTGTGGTTTTTATTTTTCAAAATATCATTATGAACTTACAGATTTAACATATATTTATGTTATGTATTAATATACCAAAATATTTTATATATTGTACATATCTAAAATAATTAATATATTTCAATCAGTGAGTTTCAGTTGAGAATCCATTGCAATGGATGCTAAATTTGTCTTCATGTTGTTTAATAGCATTGCTGTTAAACTCAGTGTGTAACTGCTTTCCTACTATTCTGTTTATTTTTGAAATACAACTGTACTTAGAATTAAAATATTCTTATTGTAGAAAATTTAGAGAATAAAGCCCCACATAAAGATGAAAATGAAAATTACCTGTATTCTTCCCACTCAAAAAGATTCCCCTTTATAAATTTTGTCAAATTTTCCTCTCTTGTTTTGCTCTTATATATATCATTGGATACTCTTCAACCTGTCATTGTAATCACTCCCACAGCAGTGCTTTCAACCACCCCTCCCCTGAGCCTCATTGCACGTGTCTAGCCAAACCTCAACCCTCATCGCCTCTGCACCTATGTCTGTTACTGCAGATGATGTAACTGAACCGTTCCCTTTATTTGATGATTTAAAGCCTCCACAGGCACTCATTTGTTCATATTAGGACCCAGAAACTTTCTTGTGTTTCTCAGAACTATTCATGTGTTCTCCTCAAACCCTTTCCCAACCTTTCCCTCTTTTGTCCTCACTCAGCTATTGACCTGGTTCCATACTTCAGTGAGGTAAAAACCTTCAGATGGTAACTTTAGCATTCTTAATAAAAACTTAATAAAAACTCATCTGCAGCTATTGCCACCTTCTTTCTTCTTGGCACAATGGAGGGCATTTTCTTTTTTCTAGCAAAGTCCAGTCCCTTCCCTTCTCTGCATCCAATGCTTTTTGACCCTTAAAAAAACTTCACTGGCCAACATGATGAAACCCTATCTCTACTAAAATACAGAAAATTAGCCGGGCGTGGTGGCACACACCTGTAATCCCGGTTGCTCGGGAGACTGAGGCAGGGGAATCTCCTGGACCCGGGAGGTGGAGTTTGCAGTGAACTGAGATCACTGCTACTGCACTGCACCCTGATGACAGAGCAAGACTCCATCTCAACAAACAAACAAACCACTTCACTCTGTTTATCTTCTCTCCCTTCTTTTATCAACTTCCCCCATCATCTACCAGATCATTTCTGTAACCATATTCTAATTTACTAATCCTATCTTAAAAACAACACTACCAACAAAAACAGTCACTTCCTTGGTTCCATGTCTCCCTGAAGGCGCCATCCCTTTCTGTATTATTCTGCATTGCCAGACTTCTCAGGAGTTGTTAACCAAGTTGTTTCCACTTCTTTAACTCATGTTTTTTTCATTCCTGTCTGGTTCCTCTCCATCCCTATCACTGTACTAAAATTTCCTGCCTCAGGATCACTGGAAATCCACATAGCCACATGCAATGTACACTTCTCTGTCTTCATCTTACCCTTTCAGCAGCATTGAGTGGAGTTGGCCATTTTTTCTTGAAATACTCTTCTCTTGGTTATCATCAGGCAGGCCATTGTTTCTCTGCTTTCCAAACTCACTGGCTTCTCCCAGGTAGCTTTCTCAGCCAGCTCCTATTCATTCCTTCTTTTAAGTGTTGGCAGTACTGGGTCCTCTTCCCTTCTGTTACCATTTTTCACTGGGTGATTCCATTAACTTGCAGCTTTAAAAAATCTTACTATGAGTCAAGACTCCAAAGTTTATACATTCAACCCAACTTTTCTGAGCACCATATCCAGCTCTGCTCACTTGACAGTTCAACCTGGATGTCTTACAAACATCTCAAATTAAACATGTCCAAGATAAAACTTCTCATTTCCCCTCCATGAATCAATTCTTCCTCCATCTGTCCTATGCGAATAAATGGCAGCATTATCCATCAGTTGGTCAATTCAGAAATCTGAGTCAGTCCCGATTTTCCCTTTCCAATAACCCCTGTGTATCAGATGCAGCAACTCCATTTGGTTGTTCCTCCTAAAATATCTTGACTGTCAACTTTTCTCTGTCTGTGGTGAACACCCTGGCCAGGGCTCATCCTTCACCTGCCCTATGTCAACACCTCTTTGATGGGTCTGTTAATTCATACTTTTCCTCTGCAATCCATTTTCCACATTATGAGCAAGAACATAAATTGAACCTTACATTAAAACCTTCAGTGGCTTTCATTATATATATAATAAATCCAAACTCTGTACAAGGGCTGGATGGCTCTACAGATCCTGTCTCTTGATAGCTCTACAGCCTCAGGCTATGCTACTCCCTACATCAGAGTCACTCTTATTCAAACATACTCAAATCTTCCTGCCTCAGGCTGTTTGTATACGTTCTAACTTCTGCTTAAAATGTTTTTATCACCGCTATTGCCATGTGCAACTTCTTATCCATTGGAAGTCAGCTTAAATATTGTCATGTTGAACTTTTTCTTTCTTTCTTTTTTTTTTGAGGTGGGGTCTTGCTTTGTCACCCAGGCTGGAGTGCAGTGGCACAATCTTGGCTCACTGCAACCTCTGCCTCCCAGGTTCAAATGATTCTCCTGCCTCAGCCTCCTGAGTAGCTGGGACTACAGGTGTGCCTCACCATGCCCAGCTAACTTTTTTATTTTTAGTAGAGACAGGGTTTTGCCACTTTGGCCAGGCTGGTCTCGAACTCCTGATCTCAAGTGATCTGCCCGCCTTGGCCTCCCAAAGTCCTGGGATTACAGGTGTGAGCCTGGCCCATGTTGAAGCTTTTTCTGACTGGTGTAATTAAAGTAAGTGTCCCTCAGTTATTTTCTATTTTGTCTTCTTGATGATTATGTTCATAGCCATTTTCACATTATATAAATATTTATGATAATCGTGTGTTGCTTAATAACAGGGATATGTCCTGAGAAATGCATTTTTGTCATTGTGCTACCATCACAAGTGTATTTACACAAACTCAGATGGTATAGCCTACTACACCCCTAGCCTATGTGGTATAGCCTATTCTCCTGGGCTACAAATGTATACAACATGTTACTGCCCTGAATACTTTAAGCAACTATAACACAATGGTACTTATGTACCTAATCATGGGAAAAGTACAGTAAAAACATGATATTATAATCTTAGGGGACCGCTGCTGTATAAGTGGCCTGTCTGGAATGTCATTGTGTGATGTGTGGCTGTATTTGTTTTTTTGCTGTTTTCTATAATGAATGTGTTACAGGAAAGGGGTCTGGATCCAGACCCCAAGAGAGGGTTCTTGGATCTCACGCAGGAAATAAGTCAGGGCAAGTCTGCATTGCAAAGTGAAATCAGGTTTATTAAGAAAGTAAAGGAAGAAAAGAATGACTACTCCATAGACAGAGCAGCTCCAAGATCTGATGATTGCTATTTTTATGGTTATCTCTTGATGATATGCTGAACAAGGGGTGGATTATTCATGCCTCCCGTTTTTAGACCGTAGAGGGTACCTTCCTGATGTTGCCATGGCGTTTGTAAACTGTCATGGCACTGGTGGGTGTGTAGCAATGAGGATGATCACAGGTCACTTTCATCGCCATTTTGGTTTTGGTAGGTTTTGGACAGCTCCTTTACTGCAACTTGTTTTACCAGCATGGTCTTTATGACCTGCATTTTGTGCTGACCTCCTATCTCATCCTGTGACTTAGAATGCCTTAATTGTCTGGGAATGCAGCCCAGTAGGTTTCAGCCTCATTTTACCCAGCTCCTATTTAAGATGGAGTAGCACTGCTTCACATGCCTCTGATGCTTTCCCCCTCCCTTTTATAAGAGAACTCTTAATCCTAAGGGTTGCAGAGGGACAAAGATTCATTTTCTGTGCTTCTTCATGCTGAATAGAGGTGATGATATACCTGTCTAACAATAAGGGTCTCTTGCATTCAGAGAAGAGAGGAGCTCAGTCAGAAAGCATCAGTATGGTAAGGTCCATTCCTAAGTAACTCTTGAGTTTCAACAAAAGGTACTATCTGGAAGATTAATAAGTGTTTAAGAAAACATTGAGTAAGCTTATTCTGTATTCCTACACAATGAGTACAACAGCAATATATTCCAAAGGACTAAAGCAAAATAAGTAAAGTTATAACAAATAAACTAAATTAGAAGGCTTTTCATGAACTGGGCAACAGTTGGAACTATGCTGGTATGGGCTTGTTAGCTGATTGTAATGTGCCCAGAATTAGAATACTGATCCAGATTTTTACATTTCCCATCCCTCTTGTTTATTCTGAGCAAAAGTCAGAGATCACTGATTGATTTACAAGAATAAGCAGGGTTAGCCTAAGTTGCAGAAACAAATTTAAAAACAACTGATGAGACTAGAATCTAATAACAAGTATAGCATAGTTTTTGAAACATAATATTTCTCTCTCCAGTTTTCCCTTTTTACAAAAGACAAATCATGGTAAGACTGATTTGCTTTATTTACTTGGCTTGATTGTTTGTAGAAAGCACAGCAAGAATAATTATTTTTCACATAAGCTCTTAAAAAATTTACTTGGATGGAACTCTGTTCCATAGAAGGAATCTCAGATAAGACTTTTTTAAAAGCTGAGCCCTGCCATGGATCTGTAACCTCAAATACCTGTGAGTTGGGTAAATTCCTCTCCTTTTGAGGTCTCAAGACAGCTTGGAGCTCCTGGACTTGTGAGAAAGTGACATACTTTACTGTTCAGGGACTGTATAGGCAAGGTATGAGGTTAGTTCCCCAAAGAGGCTTTATTGGCTCTAAAGGTCAAGTTTGGTTCCTTAAAGGAAAGCACACCATTCCAGCCAAAGCCTTGGTAAAATAATCAATTTATCCAATTGTGTCCTCTTAAGAAGACAGATCCTTATTTCAGTTATGCAAATAACTGTATTGCCGTAAATTAAGAATACGCACAGTTTCCAAATTTTGGAGAAATCAGGTGGAGAGAAACAAATATGCTCCAAGCTTTGTTCACAGGAGGATACTTTACTCAGTTGCTAAAAGTGGTAAATAGCTCAAAAGAAAAGTTTTCTTGATTCAGAAAGGCAAAACAAAGGATCAGCAGCGTTTTAAGCAGAGTTAAAAAGATTAGACTTCTTCAGTTTAGTCTTTGTAGTTAATTTCTATTTGAAAGTTATGAATATTTTAGCTCTCTGTGAGAGTTCAGAAAGTTATTTTTCTCTATTCTGATGTCACAATCTCCAAAGTTATCAGAAAACCTACATTTAAGAACACCTGTTAGAGTTCTATAATTGATTATAAACCACCTTTTAAAGAGGATTAAAACAAGGTAACAATTGTCCCTGGCTGACAAAATGTTTTAGAGCAGCCACAGTCAAAGAAACAATTGCCAAGGAAATTTGTTACCTCTGTGGCATACAATGATTTTATGTAACAATTATAATTATTACTGATAATGTACACTAAGTCATATCAGAATTATAGGAGTTTCCCATAATTTTGAAATATATACCAGTAACACATTCATACAAATACAGCCCAAAGAAAACCAAAAACCATTTTATATTTGACAGTGCTTCCTGTATGATTTTAGTACCAAATAAGCCAAATGTCATTGTTGCATTAGTGCATTATTGATGGCAAGCCCAATTCTTAATAAAACCTTATAAATAAATCTATCCAATCTTAATCAGTTTGAGCTTAAGGTAAGATTTTCATAAACCTTTTATAACCCTTTACAATTTTTTGTTAAAGAGCTGATCATAACCTGTTGTGCTTTTATTCCAATGTTTAATTTATAGAAAAACTGAATAATACCCCTTTAATTTAGCCAATGTTCACATACAGAATCTCTTTTTACAATTAATATTTTTACAAACATTCCACAACTGTTCAAACATTTCACTTTATTCTATATGACTTAAAACAATTGTTTAACCTTTTAGGCAAAAAAAAAAAAAAAAAAAAAAAATCCACATTCCCATGACTTATAATCTTTTACCAAAAGTAGATTCTACTTTCCTTTCACACCTTACATGTAAAACTGTTTCTTCAATCCTCTCAATTACATGTTACAATGTTAACTTTCAGTTACTTTTACTTTTGGTGAAAACCTAGTTAGTAAGCAATTTTAATTGTGTACCAGATGTGAAGCCTAGCCTAGAACACACCAGGCAGAAGTGTATATAAGAGCTGACTCTCCAGCATAGCTACAGGGTGTGGCTCACTCCACATGTCCCTCAGCCTTACCTTACTCAAGCAGAAAAACTGTACAGTAAGAGTCATAGTGGCATTTTATGAAGCATTTAGGAGGCCTAACAACCTTTGAATTGTACAACATTTCTTGCATAAATTTCTTTTCATGAATCCTTTTATGACTTACACAGATCATCTGAGGCATTCTTGGACTTTTTGACTTGCCCTAAACATCCCCCCCTTAAACAACCAGTCATTTTACTTTAGGACAATAATTTACTATACAAGATCCTTTCTTATATTAAATCTTTCTTTATAATCTTCTTTGTATAACTAGGGGGCATGGCTAATTATGCATGTCCCTAGGCCTTGTATTAGAATCTAATGGCTTTAAGGTAGGTAAATTGAACAATTTTTCAAAGTTAAAGAAGCAGTTTATGACCTTAAAGCATTTAGCAAACTTAATATCTAACCTGCATAATTTAGACTAAATGTTTTTATCAATAATTTTTAAAGCTATTTTTTATTTCCTAAAGATTACTGAAGTTATGTTAACTAAAAGGCATTACAGTTTTTATTTTGCTTTCAAAATATTTAAGTATATTTTAAGTACTTATTTTTGTTTAAGCCATTTAATTGGAGCTCTTTTATATAAACATGACACACAACACATATATAACTACACAGAAAGACAGAAGAAGATTACTACAGTAGTTGTAAGATTTTTCATTTGCCAGTTTTTAAGTTTCTTAATTGAATTACTGGCTTTAGTGTGGAGTCCTTGGAAGAACAGAGCCAGGAAAGGGGTCTCTGGTGCCTCCTACTTTTCCCAAGGAGTCCATGCTATTAGAGCAAATGTAACCTTCATGAGAGTCAAGAATATATTGTTTACTTTCAAATCTTAGTGTTTAGCTTAGTGTCTGGCACATGGTACACTGTAATCATTTGTTGTATGAATAACATAATTCTACATTATTGTTTTTAGGGCAAATGTTTTCTGAATTCTTACTGTTTACAGAGCCAAGCCTGGTTCTTGAGAATACACTGTTGAATAAGACAACATGGTCCTGCTTTCAAGGTGCTCCCATCTACCAGAGGGTACAGTTGTGTTCCTAGGCAGAATCAACATAAGCATGCTTTTGCACAAGTAGATTGAAAATCATATAATGCAATTAATTTTATAGGAAAAGTATAGGGCACTTTTGGATGAAATAAAAGGGACACCTTTGGGGGCACATTTATTTTAATGAAACTCTCATTCGACACAGGCTCTTTCCAGTTTTTCACTATTTTATAAATCTTTAGAGTTGTATATTATGTATACTCTAACATATTCTGTAGACTGGAATCTTAGGACTTGCTGGGTCAATGATCATTACATAATTTTGAGATTTGGGATTTTACTGCCAAATTTCTTTTCTAATATTAAGTGGTATATTTCCTATTTCAAAGCGTTTTGCCATCATTGGCATCATTGTACTTGAAAAGTTGACAATTTGTATGAGAATAATAGTGTCTCATTATTTTAATTACAGTGATTATTAGTGAAGTAAAAACTTTTCTTGAACCTGTATTTGCCATTTTTGTATTTGGTTTATCAAATTGCTTTGTGTCCTTAACTTATGTAAGTTTTTAATGTATATTATATATATATTTTACATATGTCCTTAACTTACATAAGTTTTTAATGTATATTATATATATATGTTTACATTGAGGTTTTCAGCTTTTAGTTCATTTATAGTATTTCATTATAAGTTATAGAAACAATGCCATTATGTATATGACTTTATTATATCATTATATATGATAATGCTAACTTCATTATCCTATATGGTCTAAGTCTATTTTCCCAACTCTTCATTTACTTTTAATTCTTGTTATCTTTATGTTTTTGATGTTGAAAGATTACATATTTAATCTTTTAAATATAAAAGTTTTAATTTAGAACTTAGAAAGCCTTTTTTTTGCCTAAGATTATGAAAATAATCACCCATCATTTTCTTCTAGCACTTACCTGTTTTCATTTTTTTCATGGTTGAAAACTGATTGTGGTATAAAAAGTGAAGTGGAAATGATGTTAATTGGGTTTTCCCCAGAACACTGCTCTTTACACACTTTTCTCCCTAATTTGATCTTCTAAAATTATTTGAATGTAGATGGGACACTCCAATTTTGAGTTGCTCAAAGACCAGAGGGCCCTCCAGAATGGTCGTTATTCATTTTTTATGCTCTTTTGTGGAATGTTTGGCATATGACTAAGTTACAAATAATGGATGAAGACTGAAGCCATAGGTCTAACTTCCGGAAAGTATATACTTGGAGAGTAGGGATTATGCAGCTTTCTTTTTATTCTTTTCTGCAAGGTAAATTTCAGACATCATATTTTTAGCTGGAGAATCCATATTGGTGAAGAACCACACACACTAGGATAGCAATGCAGAAAGCTCAACATATCTGGGGTCCCCAATGACCCTGTGGAACTTCTAAGTCCTCCCAGACCACTTGCTTCTGACTTTTCTCCCCTTTTTTTCACATCAGATATTTAATGTGCCAATGATGTAACAAGGTTTGAGGGAGGCACGTGTCCCACATGAGCATGAAAACCCAATCGTCATGCTTACAAACCACAAAATGATCTACTTCTGGACTTTTTTAGATAAGAAAACAAAACCACATGTTTTAAAGCCACTATTGATTTAGTTTATCTTAGCTACTTCAATATCCTGTTATTTTATAGTTTGCATTGTCTTATCTCTTCTGATTTTGAGGAATCTTTTGTTTGTTTCACCTTCTCATGATTTGGAAGTTAAATACTGAGTCTTCTAGTAATTGACTTTAAATTTTGAAGATACATTCTTTTTTTTTTTTTTTTTTTTTTTTGAGATGGAGTTTCGCTCTCGTTACCCAGGCTGGAGTGCAATGGCGTGATCTTGGCTCACCGCAACCTCCACCTCCCGGGTTCAGGCAATTCTCCTGCCTCAGCCTCCTGAGTAGCTGGGATTACAGGCACGCGCCACCATGCCCAGCTAATTTTTTGTATTTTTAGTAGAGATGGGGTTTCACCGTGTTGACCAGGATGGTCTCGATCTCTTGACCTCGTGATCCACCTGCCTCGGCCTCCCAAAGTGCTGGGATTACAGGCGTGAGCCACCGCGCCCGGCCGAAGATACATTCTTTAACACATTTTTCTTTAGTTATCAAGGAATTTGATCATGTGTCCTCATCAAAATAATTACTCTTAAATTATTTATAAGAATTTTATATATTTTTTCTATTTCTTCTTTTTAAGTTTACTTTGTATCATTTGTATTTGGGTTTGTAATAATACTTACTTAGACTGAATTTGCTGCAGGGACAGTTTTAGTTCTTGATACTATTTATTTTCTAATACAATGCTCTCAGGCTTGTAATCTTATTTTTTTTTTTCTTTGATACAGGGTTTTGCTCTTTCACTCAGGCTAGAGTGCAGTGGCACAATCTGGGCTCACTGCAACCTCCGCCTCCCAATTCAAGGAACTCTCAGGCTTTAGCCTTTGGAGTAACTGGGATTACAGACGTGCACCACCACACCCAGCTAATTTTTGTATCTTTAGTAGAGGGCCACCATGTTGGCCAGACTGGTCTTGAACTCCTGGCCTCAAGTGATCTGCCCGCCTTGGTCTCCCAAAGTGTTGGGATTACAGGCATGAGCCACTGTGCCTGGGCTTTCTTTCTTTTCTTAAAGACATCTTTAGGTTATTTTTTCCTAAGAAAGGTATTATTATAAGACCTCATGTAAGATCTAAAGTGTTTAAAAATATTTTTCCCTTTGTCTGAATTGAAAATTCTTAGGTTCTACATTTTTTCCTTGAAACTCTAAACATTTTGTGTGTTTGAAACTTAATGCTGTATACAAGTATAAGATCATCTTGACTTCATTTTTTCTTAGTGACCAGGTTTTTTCCAAGTGAATGCTTACAAGATGTCTTTTTGTTTTGTAGTTATAAAATAGTTTCAGAATGTTTTATGCATAACTTTTATATTCATCTTTTTGTGGATCATGGGGAGTGAATCTTTTTGCTTGAACACTTAAGGCTTTTTCAGCTCAAAAACATTTTATTTGTTCATGATTTTGGTTACTGCTTTTTTTCTAATTATCTTGGTATTCTCCTAAGAAAGACACTAAATTAATTAGTTGATTTTCCAACCTCTCCTTCAAGATCATCAACTTGCTCATCACTTACATCTTTGCTTTTTCCTTCTCTTTTAAAAGGTTCTGAAATTTGCCCTCCACCAGATGTCTTTGATTTGTCATGGTGACATCTGCTTTTCATGTGCTCTTTTTCTCTGCTGTTAGCCTTGCAGTCTCTCTTCTCTGGCCCTTCCTGCGCACAACATCTGCCTCCTTTTATTAGTGAGTTATTATGATTTTAAAATCTCAGCTTGAGATTTAATTGAATTTAATCTTTTAATGTCGTCTTGAGTTCACGTCAACCTATTCACTTTTTGTGGCTCTTTGAAGAAGCCAGGCTGTCTGGTGGCTTGTTGAAAGCACCCAGTTTCCTACAACTTAATTCTGATTCTTTCAGTAGATAATTTTCAGAGATTGGCTCTGTTTCTGAGTCTATAATTGTTCTTCCCTATTTCCTTAGTCTCATATTGTTTGCAAGGCCCCAAGCTGTTTTTAAAAAAAATTCGTATCACTTTAAGTTCCATGATACATGTGCAGGACATGCAGGTTTGTTACACAGGTATACGTGTGCCATAGTGGTTTGCTGCACCTATCAACCCATCACCTATGTATTAAGCCCCTCATGCATTAGCTATTTATCCTGATGCTCTCCCTCCCCCTTACTCCCCAACAGGCCCCCAGTGTGTGTTGTTCCCCTTCATGTGTCCATGTGTTCTCATTGTTCAGCTACCACTTATAAGTGAGAACGTGCAGTTTTTGATTTTCTGTTCCTGTATTAGTTTGCTAAGGATAATGGCTTCCAGCTCTATTCATGTTCCTCAAAGTACATGATCTTGTTCCTTTTTATGGTTGCATAGTATTCCATGGTGTATATGTACCACATTTTCTTTATCCAATCTCTCATTGATAGGCATTTGTGTTAATTCCATATTTTTGCTATTGTGTGCTGCTATGAACATACACATGCATGTATCTTTATAATAGAATGATTTATGTTCCTTTGGGTAGATAGCTAATAATGGGATTGCTGAGTCAGATAGTATTTCTGGTTCTAGGTCTTTGAGGAATTGCCACACTGCCTTCCACAACGGTTGAACTAATTTACATTTCCACCAACAACGTAAAAGCATTCCTATTTCTCCACAGCTTCACCAGCATGTGTTGTTTTTTGACTTTGTGAGAATTATCATTCTGACTGGTGTGAGGTGGCATCTCAATGTGGTTTTGACTTGCATTTCTCTAGTGATGTTGAGCTATTTGCATTTCTCTAATAATGTTGAGTTTTTTTTCATGTTTGTTGGCTGCATAAATGTTTTCTTTTGAGAAGTGTCTGTTCATGTCCTTTGCCCACTTTTTAATCAGGTTTTTTGTTTGTTTTGTAAATTTGTCTAAGTTTGTTATATAGATTCTGGATATTAGACCTTTGTCAGATGGTTAGATTGTAAAAATTTTCTCCCATTCTGTAGGTTTTCTGTTTACTCCGACAGTTTTTTCTTTTGGCTGTGCAGAAGCTCTTTAGTTTAATTACACCCCATTTGTCAATTTTAGCTTTTGTTGCAATTGTTTTTGACATTTTCATCATGAAATCTTTGCCTGTGTCTATATCCTGAATGGTATTGCCTAGATTTTCTTCTAGGGTTTTTATAGTTTGGGGTTTTAAATTTACGTCTTTAATCCATCTTGAGCTATTTTTTGTATAAGGTATAAGGATGGGTCCAGTTTCAGTTTTCTGCAAATGGTTAACCAGTTTTCCCAGCACCATTTATTAAACAGGGAGTCCTTTCCCCATTGTTTGTTTTTGTCAGGTTTGTCAAAGATCAGATGGTTGTAGATGTGCAGTCTTCTGAGATCTCTATTCTGTTCTATTGGTCTATATGTCTGTTTTTGTACCAGTACCATGCTGTTTAGGTAATTGTAACCTTGTAGTATAGTTTGTGTGGGTAGTATGATGCCTCCAACTTTGTTCTTTTTGTTTAGAAATTTTTTGTTATATGGGCTCTTTTTTGATTCCATATGAATTTTAAAGTAGTTTTTTCTAATTCTGCGAAGAATGTCAATGGTAGTTAAATGGGAATACTACTGAATCTGTAAGTTACATTGGGCAGTATGGCCATTTTCATATTATTAATTCTTCCTATTCATGAACATTGAATGTTTTTCCATTTGTTTGTGTCCTCTCTGATTTCCTTGAGCAGTAGTCTGTAGTTCTCCTTGAATAGGTCCTTCATTTCTCTTGTTAGCTGTATTCTTAGGTATTTTATTCTCTTTGTAGCAATTGTGAATGAGTTCATGCATGATTTGGTTCCCTGCTTGTCTATTGTTGGTGTATAGAAATGCTTGTGATTTTTGCACATTGATTTTTTATCCTAAGACTTCGCTGAAGTTGCTGATCAGCTTAAGAAGCTTTTGGGCTACCCAAACTCTTTTTTTCTCCTTGGTCATAAAGGAAAAAATGATCTGGATTAGGCATATAATATTATTCATATATATATATATATATATATATATATATATCTCCAGCTTGATCTGTTTCCTGAACTCCAGATTTATAGACCTGACTGTCCATTCAGCATCTTCCTATTAGGCATATTTCACCATGCTTCTCTCATAATCTTTCTCATCTCTGAAAATTACAAGTCTATTCTTCCAATCATTTAGGCTAAAACCCTGGCTTTATTCTTTTTAAAAATTATAAAAATCAACTTTATGACATATATGTCCAGTAAACTGCAACATTTAAAGTGTACAACTCAAAGAGTTTGGGTATACACCCATAAAGCCATTGCCACAATTAATTTACAGACTATTTCTATCTTTCTTTGTCACCCATTGTACCCTTCAAGTCTGTCTGCAGGAGACCACTGATTTACTTTTCGTCATGACTAGTTTACATTTTCTGGAATTTTATATAGATAGAGTTATACAGTATGTACTGCTAGTATGCCTTGTTTACTTAAAGTGAATATTTTGATATTCATTCATGTTGTGTGAAATAGTAGCTTACTTTTTGTGTTGTGATTAATATTTCATTATATAGACATACCATGATTCGCTTATGCATTCTTCATGTGACGGACATTTGGGTTGTCCCAAGTTTTTGACTATTATGAATACAGTTTCCATGAAAATTCTGTAGTGGTCTTTGTGCAGATATTTGATTTCCTTTTTCTTGAATAAATCACCTAAGAGTGGCATGTCTGGTTGGGTAGGTGCATTGTGTAGATTTTTAAGAAACAGCCAAATGGTTTTCCAAGGTGGTTGTACCATCTTGCATTTCCACAAGCAGTGGATTATAGTTCCAATTCCTCCATATCCTTGCTTGACTATATCTTTGCTCGCTTTTTCTCATGACTAGCATCCCATTCATCAGCAAGTTCTGTTGCCCAAACCTTCAAAATATACCTAGAATCTTACCCCTTTTCATTCTATTACTGTGACCATTTTGGTCTGAGACATTCTCACCTCTCATTGGATTTTTTGCAATAGCTTCCTGCTTGTACCCTTGTTTTCTTCAGTGTTCTCAACACAGCAGTTGAAATAAACCTGTTAAAATATAAGTAGCTTCTATCACTCCACTGTTTTGTTTTGCTTGAGACAAGGTCTTGCTCTTTCACCCAGGCTGTCATAACTATAGTTCACTGCAGCCTTTAGCTCCTGGGCTCAAGTGATTCTCTTGCCTCAGCCTCCTAAGTAGCTAGGACTACAAGCACACATCACCACACTCAGTTAACTTTTAAGTTTTTGTTGAAGAGAGGTGGGTCTTGCTATGTTGCCCAGGCTGGTCTTGAATTCCTGACTTAAAGTGATCCTCCCGCCTCAGCCTCACTCCACTGTTTAAAACTCTCAATACCTTTCCATCTTAAAGTTAATGCCAAGACATCCCAGTGAACATCTGGCCACCCCTTGCACTCCTTACCTTTCCACCCTCCTACTTCTTTTTCCTCCATCTTTCTCTCTATGCTGTTCTTTGAATCAGAAGTATGCACTCCCATTTTAGGGCCTTTGCAGATGCTGTTCTAAGGCTTCCTTCTTTCCCAGGTATATGCACATGACTTGCATCCTCACTTCCTTCAGAACTTTACTCCAATGACACTTTTTCTATGAGGCTTTCCCTGATTCTTCCATTTAAAATTGCACCCTCCCCACATTCTCGGTTTCATTTCCCTACTTTATTTTTTTGCCATTACTCTTATCAGCATTTGGTATTCAATATATATTTGTTGATCATCTACTAAGTGCTAAGGACTATTCTAGGTCCCAGGGTTGCAAATTAAACAGTCAAAAATCTTCGTCATCACAGAATTTGCATGTATATTACTAATTTACCTCGCTTTTCAATTGCTTCCGATCCACTAGAATAAAAGTGTTGTGATAACAGGGTTGGTTTTGTTCAGTGCTGTATTTCTAGTGCCAAAAATGCTTGGCAAATACTAGGCTCTTAACAAATACCAAGCTGTTGTCTTTTTTTTTTTTTCAAATAAAACAAGCAATCGTTGCTCCAAGTGTGGAATAGATTCCTGCAGTGTCATACTTTAGACCTTGAGGGAATCTGCAGCCTGTGAAAATTGAAGACACAATTGAATTGCTAATTAAACATCGGAACCAGTTCAATTATATGATCCTCTAAGGAAAGGATTTTAAGTGGTGAAGAAGTATTAATCTCGCTTTCCAGACTACTTATCATGGCAGAGCAACGTTCTCCTTAGACAGCCCCTTCCAAGACCTTTACACCAGCCTGAGAGCTGAGTGATGAGGCTGGCTGCTTCACCAATTGCCCCTTCCTTAGGGGACATTAACACTTCTGTCTAGATTAGTGCTTCCCAAAGTACAGTCTCTCGACTACCTGCATTAGCACTGATCAACTTAACCACTGAATGAGAATCTCTGGAGGTAGGCTTCTAAAATCTTCATTCCTTACAAACTCTGGAGGTTGTCGATTAGAATTTGAAGTTTGCAATTATTTGTTTGAAAATCGGAGTTAGTGCATCTGGATCCAGGAGGATTAAATTACTGTACTTGAAGGTGGTATGGCAGGAATCATCAGGGGGTAAATTACAATGACCAGGAGAGGATTAGAAGCTTTCATTAAAGCTCAAAATTAGTATATTTTAGTGCTGCCTTTGTTACCAGTTGAATTTTGTATTCACCACCAAATGACGTTCTAACTCACGGTGGCTCAGAATGTGACCTTAATTGGAAATAGGGAAGTTGCATATGTAATTTGCTAAGACAAGGTCAGACTAAAGTAGAGTGGGCCCTAATGGGACTGGTGTCCTTATGAAAAGATCTCCATGTGAAGAGAAGAGATGCAGGGAGAATGCCATGTGAAAATAAGGGATTGGACGGAGGCATCTACATGCCAGAGAATGCCAAAGATTGACAGCAAATCCCCAGAAGCTAGGAAGAGGCAAGGGATTTCCCTACAGATTTCAGAGGGAGTGTGGTCCTGCTGACACCTTGGTTTTGGATTTCTAGCCTCCAGAACTGTGAGACAATATATTTCTGTTGTTTTAAGTCACCGATTTTGTGGTACATTGTTACGTCAGTCCCAGAAACTCACAGGAAACCTTCTCCTTTAGGGTTCACTAACAGTTACAAGGATTTTGTTGAGATGGGAGTGTAGATGAAAGAAGAAGCAGGAGTGATAACTTCAGGGATTATTAGAAACTAGGAAATTTTAACTGGAGGCTTGAGATTTCCCTAAAGGATAGAGAGATAGACCAATGGAAGACTAGGACACGGAGAAAAATGTTAACACGTACCTGAAAGCTGATGTATGACATAAGTGGCATTGTTAAATCAGTGAGAAAGAGACGGACTAGATAACATGTAGGAGTGGGAAAACTGGCTATCCACACACAAAAATAAAACTAGAGCTCATGTAATAGGAGTAAGCCCTTCCACTGCAGTCAGTAGGTGCTATTCTAAAAGGTTTCATATATTCTAATTGCAACTTTACTCTTACCTATGAGTAGGTACCTATTTACAGATTAGGAAAACGGAGTACATAGAAGTTAAATGACAGTCTAAAAAGTGGCAGAGCTGAGAAGGGAACCCAGGTAGTCTGCCTCTGGACTCCATGCTTTCAATTACTATACCATGCTGTTTTGCACTTCCTAGGGATGTAAACTCAGGTTCAATCAACACCTGACTGTGAAATTAAAAACTCTAAAAAGTTAGAATAAAATAAAGGGTAATATCTTCAAAACTTTAGTGTAGGGAATAAATAAAATAGGAAACATACATATTATAGAGATAAATATTGACAACACAAACTACACAAAACATTTTTGTTCATCAAAAGATATCGTAAGAATGAAAAAGAAATAGATATTTGCAGCATGTATAATCAACAGCAAATTAATATCTAGTTTATATAAGAAATTCTGCACATCAATAAGAAAAGGACAATAAACAGCGTTATCAAAAAACAGTTGCCCCCTCAAAAAGAACGTGGAATCTCACAGATGAGAAGTAATAAATTACAAATACTGATTTGAAAAGATTATTAACTCCACTAGTAATTTGGATAATGGTAAATGAAATCACAAGTGAGATATAATTTCACACTTATCATATTGGCAGAAAATTTAAAATCTGACAATACCAAATGGCTACAAGGATATAAGGCAATAACAATTCCTATGCACCACAAGGGGGAATGCAGATTTTTGTAGCCACTTTGGAGATGAATTTTGCAACATTTAGTAAAGTTGGAAATTCATTTCCTGTGACTCAGCAGCTTTTACTCTAGAAATATGCCCTGGGACATCTTGCCCATATTCTCAGGGAGACAGAGCCAAATGGTTTGTTGTAGCAAACATTTAGAAACAACTTTAATACCCAACAGAAATGTGGATTAACTCCTGGTGGAGTGTTCATATGATGGATACTATATAAAACTGAAAATTAATGAACTATAGCCAAATACATTTATGAAAGAACCTCATAAACATAATGTTGATTGAAAAAGCTAATTGAATAAAAATATATAAAACTAAAAACATACAAAGTAGACTAAAGGTTAAAAAAAGAAGTACATGAAAGTTCAAAGTATACAATGCAATACATGCATCTACTATGTACCACTGATATGGTTTGGCTGTATCCCCACCCAAATCTCATCTTGAATTTTAGCTCCTGTAATCCCCACATGTCATGGGAGGGACCCTGTGGGAAGTTACTGAATCATGGGGGTGGTTAATCCTATGTTGCTATTCTCATGATAGTGAGTTCTTATGAGATCTGATCGTTTTATAAGGGGCTTTTCCCCCTTTTGCTTGGTGCTTCTTGCTGCCACTGTGTGAAAAAGGATGTGTTTACTTCCCCTTCTACCATGGTTGTTAAGTTTCCTGAAGCCTCCACAGCCATGCTGAATTGTGAGTCAATTAAACCTCTTTCCTTTATAAATTACCCAGTTGTGGGTATGTCTTTTTTAACAATGTGAGAATGGACTAATACAGTAAATTGGTACCAGATAATGGGATGCAGCTGTAAAGTGCTCGAAAATGTGTAAGCAACTTTGGAACTGGGTAATAGGCAGAGGTTTTGAAACAAGAGAGTCCCTTGACCTCCCTCACAGGACATTTGACAGGGGTATGGCTCTCTGTTCAGCTGCTATGAGCTCAAACCCCTTATGGGATGGGGAGCACACAGATGGGCAGGTGCAGGAACTAGGATGAGCACTTTTGGGCTCCAGCCCCATGGCAGTGTCTAGGGGTGGGTGTCTGTCACTCCCAAAGCTCAGTAGGCACATGTTACAGTGCCCTTTTTTAGCCTTGTTCTCCACAGATAGCTTAAGTGTTAATGAGCACAGTGGATTCTCTGCCTTTTTGCAAGGGCAGAGGGCCAATGTGACAGCCTTCTGTATCCCAAGCTCTTGTGCAGCATCCTGGAAGAATTGGGTCAGACACAGACTTGAAGGATGAATGCGGGGGTTTTATTGAGTGGAGGAGGTGGTTCTCAGTGGGATGGATGGGGAGCTGGATAGGGGCTGGGGTGGGAAGATGATGTTCCCCTGGAGTTTGGCTGTCCAATGGCCAATCTCCTCTCCAACCATCCCCAGCTGAACTCCCCTTGATGTTCAGACATTCCTTCTCTTCTCTCCTTCTCTGCTGTGCAATTCTATTACTGTTCTGCTCTTTTGTTCATCTGGCCATGGATCCTGGAATTTGGGATTTATATGGGTACAGGATAGGAGGGCATGGTGGGCCAAAAGGCAACTTTTTGGGCATGAAAACAGAAATGCCTGTTCTCACTTAGAGCTCTGGGTATCAAGGCTTGAGGGTGGGGCCTTTGCTGGGTAACTGCCCTCTTCTACCCAGTAGTTTCCTATATCCTGTACCTATCATTTGGAACAGTTTAGAGGGGTCAGAAGAAGATAGGAAAATGTGAAAAAGTTTGGAACTTCCTAGAGATATGTTGAATAGCTTTGACCAAAATGCTGTTAGTGATATGGATAATAAAGCCTAGGCTGAGGTGGTCTCAGATGGAGATGGGGAACTTGTTGGAAACTGGAGTAAAATTCACACTTGCTGTGCAGAGACTAGCAGCAATTTCCCCCTGTCCTAGAGATCTGTGGAACTTTGAATTTGAGAGAGATGGTTTAGGGTATCTGGCAAAAGAAATTTCTGAATGGCAAAGTGTTCAAGAGGAAGCAGATCATAAAAGTTTAGAAAATTTGCAGCCAGACAATGCAGTAGAAAAGAAAACCTCATTTTCTGGGGAGAAATTCAAGCTGGCTACAGAAATTTGCATAAGTAACAAGGAGCCAAATATTAATCACCAAGACAAAGGGGGAAATGTCTCCAGGGCGTCAGATACCTTCATGGCAGCTCCTCCCATCACAGGCCAGAGACCTAGGAGGGAAAATGCTTTCCTGGGCCACTCAGGGTTTCACTGCTCTATAGAGCCTTAGGGCATGGTGCCTTCAGCTCCAGCTGTGGTAAAAGGGGCAGAGGCCAACATACAGCTCAGGCTGTTGTTTCAGAGGGTGCAAATGCCAAGCCTTGGCAGCTTACATGTGTTGTTGAGCCTGCAGGTACACAGAAGTCAAGAATTGAGGTTTGAGAACCTCCACCTAGATTTCAGAGGATGTATGGAAATGCTTAGATGTCCAGGTGGAAGTTTGCTTCAGGGGTGGAGCCCTCATGAAGAACCTCTGCTAGGACAGTGTGGAAGGAAAATTGCAGTTAGAGCCCCCACACAGAGTCCCCACTGCACTGCCTAGTGGAGCTGGGAGAAGACGACTAACATGCTCCAGACCCCAGAAGGGTAGATCTGCTGACAACTTACACCATGGGTCTGAAAAAGCCAAAGACACTCAATGCCAGCCCATGAAAGCAGCCAGGAAGGGGGTTATACCCTGCAAAGCCACAGGGGCGGAGCTGCCCAAGACCATGGGAACCCACTTCTTGTATCAGTATGACCTGGATGTAAGACATAAAGTCAAAGGAGATCATTTTGGAGCTTTAAGTTTTAATGACTGCCCTATTGACTTTAAGAATTGTGTGGGTCCTGTAGCTCCTTTGTTATGGCCAATTTCTCCCATTTGGAACAGGTGTATTTACCCAATGTCTGCGCCCTCACTGTATCTAGCACATAACTAACTTGCTTTTGATTTTGCAGGCTCATAGGTGGAAGTGACTTACCTTGTCTTAGATGAGACTTTGGACTTGGACTTTTGGGTTAATGCTGGAATGAGTTAAGACTTCAGGGGATTGTTGGGCAGGCATGATTGTGTTTTGAAATCTGAGCACATGAGATTTAGGAGATGCTGAGGGCAGAGTGATATGTTTTGGCTGTGTCCCCACCTAAATCTCATCTTGACTTATATTTCCCACAATCCCCATGTGTCATGGGAGGGACCTGGTGGGAGGTAATTGAATCATGAGGGCAGTTACCCCCATGCTGCTGCTCTCATGATAGTGAGTGAGTTCTTATGAGATCTGATGGGTTTATAAGGGGCTTGTCCCTGTTTTGTTTGGCACTTCTCCTTGCTGCCACTATGTGAAGAAGGACATGTTTACTTCCCCTTCTGTCACAATTATAGGTTTCCTGAGTTGTCCCCAGCTATGCTGAACTGTGAGTCAATTAGACCTCTTTTCTTTATAAATTACCCAGTTTTGGGTATGTCTTTATTAGCAATGTGAGAACAGACTAATATACTCCCAACAATTAAGAAAATCAAAAACAAAACAAAATATACACCAAAGAAATGCTTGGGGGAAGAAAAACCCTGAATTCAGAGCAAGAAACAGAGGATATAATTTGGAATGGATAAACAGAGGCTATAAATATAATGGATTAGTAATAGTTTATTTCTTAAAATATTACTAATAAACAGGCTATAAATATAATGGATTAGTAATATTTTATTTCTTAAAATATTACTAATAATGCTATAAATATAATGGATTAGTAATATTTTATTTCTTAAAATAGATGTATTCATTCATTTTGTATTGCTATATAGCAGGGGTATCCAATCTTTTGGCTTCCCTGGGCCACACTGGAAGAAGAATTGTCTTGGGCCACACATAAAATATACTAACACTAGTGATAGCTGATGAGCTAAAAAAAAAAAAAATCACAAAAAAACTCATAATATTTTAAGAGAGTTTACAAATTTGTGTTGGCCACATTCAAAGTTGTCCTGGAATGCATGCAGTTTATAAGATGCAGGTTGGAAAAGCTTTCTATAAAGGAATACCATAAGTCCAGGTAATTTATAAAGAAAAGAAGTTTAATCGGCTCGTGGTTCATCAGCATCTGCTTGGTGAGATTTAACTTATATTGGAAGGCTAAGGGTGAACAGCATGCTACATGGCAGACAGGGAGCTAAAGAGAGAGAAGGAGGTACCAGGCCTTTTTGACAGCCAGCTCATGTGTGAACTAATAGAGTGACAACTTACTCATTACTGGGAAACCATTTAAGAGGGAGCTACCCCTATGACCTAAATACTTCTTACCAGTCCCCACCTTTAACATTGAGGATCACATCCTCCCCTCCCCTCCCCTCCCCTCCCTTTCCTTTCCTTTCCTTTCCTTTCTTTTTTTTTTTGAGACAGGATCTTTCTTTATTGCCCAAGCTGGAGTACAGTGGCACAATCACAGCTCACCACATCCTTGACCTCCTGGGCCCAAGCAATCCTCATCCCTCAGTCTCCTGAGTAGCTGGGACCACTAGTGGGAGCCACCATGCCTGGCTTTTAAAAATATTTTGTAGATGGTGGCATGCACCTGTAATCCCAGATACTCAGGAGGCTGAGGTAGGAGAATTGCTTGAACCCGGGAGGTGGAGGTTACAGTAAGCTGAGATTGTGCCACTGCACTCCAGCTGGGGACAGAGCAAGACTCCTTCTCAAAAAAAATTTTTTTTATAGAGGTGGGGTCTCCCTATGTTGCCTAGGCTGGTCTCAAATTCCTGAAATCAAGCAATCTTTCTGCCTCAGCCTCCCAAAGTGCTGGAATTCGGGTGTGAGCCACAACTCCTGGCTCTGGGGATTACATTTCAACATGACATTTGGAGGATACAAACATCCACCATATCACTAGTCGATAGGTACATAGGTACTTATATTATTCTTCATTTCCTTTTCTATGTCTCAGATATTGTCAAATAAATTTTTATAAAGAAAAGAGATTGAGAACCACTCAGTTGGGTGGAGAAAGTGAATCATTTGAATGCCAAATAGGGGACTATAGGTCAGAAGGGGCTGTAAGTGCCATAGTATTTGCTGCTTCTGACTTTACTTCTCTTTTCCTATACCAGAATGATAACGTTGGGAAAGAAAAAGTGCTGTAAGAATCTCTTCCTTTTCTTCTGGGATCCAAGATCCTTACAGTTCTGTCCTATAGTTTGCTCTCTTTCCTGGTTTGGATAGGCTACTGTGTGGACAGTCAAGTTCAAAGTGAGTACTGGTTTGTGTAACATCACTGTGGTTTCTTGTCTTTTGTGTTTTCCAAGCTGTTTTTGATTTAACATTTTTAGTCCCCCTTTTATGCACATGTTCTTAGTGTACAAATTCTCTCACAAATGAAGTGTGACTGATATACAGTTAATATTCCTCCTCCACACAAACAAAAGGTCTTCTAGACAAGCAATAAATAAGAATCAATGTGCTTGGTGTTGGTGCTACAGAGTGGCTTACAGCATATCTCTCTCTTTGGTCTGAAAAGAGGGAAGTGCTTTTAACTCAAATTAATAAACAGTCCTGCTATTTCTTATGCTCTTATATACACCCATGTCAACAGAAAATATCCTGTTGGTTGTCTATATTTTCACTTAATACTTTGCTGTAGTGAGTTTTGCCCAACTGTCTTATTACAGTGGATAGAGTAAATCTGAGTGCAGAATACTACTCTTTTTGTGTTATTTCAATGATTCTGTCCTCTTACTAGTGTTATAGGACCAACAGGTTTGTATGTCCACTGTGCAGTAACATACCAATTACATGAAGACAGCAGTGTTTGCAGCAGAGAAAGAGTTTAATGGTTGCAGGGCACTTAGCATTAGTGGAGATGGGAGGAGACCCTTAAATCCATCTCCCTGAGGAGGAGGAGGAGGAGGAGGAGGAGGAGGAGGAATTCTGGGTGGAGGCTTTTAAAGGGATCATGAAGTATGAAGGGCTGGAAAATTGGGGCCATTGATTGGTGAGGGTAAGGGGTATGAAATCATCAAGATGTGGAAACTCAGAATCACATAGGCTTCTTCGGTAAGTCAGCATCTTGTGGGGTCCTTCAGATCAGCTGACATCAGTAGTTTCACTGATACACAGGACCTGAAAGAACATCTCAGATGGAAAACTTAACATCTTATAATGAATGTTCACGTTGTTATCTATAGAGCAGGTAAGGGGAAGTATAATCTTGTAACAGGTTGTAACCACCCAGTGGGTTCACCTTACCCACTGCCTAGACAGAGCTGATTTATCAAGACAGAGTAGTTGCAATGGACAAAGAGTAATTCATGCAGAGCTGGCTGTACGGGAGACTGGAGTTTCATTATTACTCAAATCAGTCTCCCTGAGCATTCAGGGATGAAAGTTTTTAAAAATAATTTGGTGGGTAGGAGCTTGGCAAATGGGGAATGCGGATTGGTCAGGTTGGAGATGGAATCATAGGGGGTTAAAGTGAGGTTTTCTTGCTGTCTTTTGTTCCTGGGTGGGATGGCAGAACTGGTTGAGCCAGATTACGGGTCTGGGTGGTGGTACCTGATCATCCGCTGCAGGGTCTGCAAAATATCTCCATCACTGATCTTAGGTTTTACAATAGTGATACTGTACCTAGAAGCAATTTGGAGAGTTTCAGGCTCTTGGAGCCAGAGGTTGCATGACCCCTAAACCTTAATTTCTAACCTTGTAGCTAATTTGTTAGTCCTGCAAAGGCAGACTGGTTTCTAGGCAAGAAGGGGGTCTTTTAAAAAAAGGGCTACTATCAATTTTGTTTCAGAGTCAAACCATGAACTGAATTCTTTCCCAAAGTTAGTTTGGCCTATACCCAGGAATGAACAAGGAGAGCTTAATGGTTAGAAGCAAGATGGAGTCAGTTAGGTCTAATCTCTTTCCCTGTCATAATTTCCTCAGTTGTAACTTTTGCAAAGGCAGTTTCAGGGTCTATGTGATTCTGAACAACCAGGAGGAAGCAGGTCAGAGAGCAGCTGGCCTAGTGGTGAACACTGAGCCTGCTGTGAGCTCCGTTTAGTTTCCCTGCTCTTCCTCCCTTCTTTCCTGATGAATTTTATAAAGTTTATAGGGACAGTTTTACCAGTATCCTGTGTATCAGACTCATTAATTAATGAAGAAAGACCAAGGTAGGGGTTTGGAGAAATACAGAGGAGCCTATCACTCTTTTGTTTATGATTCAACCCAGAAAACCCATTCAAAAACTGAAAGTATTCCTTCTCGCCCCTGAAAATCTGTATTTTATAGAAATCATTATTTTGGTTATAGTGGCAGAGTAATGCTTTCTTAGGAATTTAGTATATTCATTGTTGTGGATTTTTTGGGTTGTTTTTGTCAATTGTTGGTCATTGAAATCTGATCCCTCTATTGAAATTGAATTTGGAAGCTGAAGAATGGAAAGGTTTTAACAATATTCTTAAAAATAAAAAGCTTTTTAAAGTGGTAATAAGGCTGGGCACAGTGGCTGACACCTGTAATCCCAGCATTCTGGGAGGCCAAGGTGGGAAGATCACTTGAGGTCAGGAGTTTAAGACCAGCATGGCCAGAATGGTGAAACCCCGTCTCTAGTGAAAATACAAAATTTAGCTGGGCATGGTAGTGTATGCCTGTAATCCTAGCTACTCTAGAGGCTGAGGCATGAAAATCGCTTAGACCCTGGGAGGCGGAGGCTGCAGTGAGCCAAGATCACGCCACTGAACTCCAGCCTAGGCAACAGAGCGAGACTGTCTCAAAAACAAAGTGGCAATAGTAATGAAGTATTACCTGGATATACTAGGATTTTGATCAAGGGAAAAGGTTTCCCCCAGGGACATTTCTCTATAAAGGTCTTGCTCAGGATGTAGTGTAGGTCAGGGGAGTTGGCCCAGGAGTCCTATTTATTGTGCATTAAAAAATACATCAGGCATGATTCAAAGCCTTTGTCTGGTCATGAAAATCCTATGATGCTGGAATGATGCATTTTATCACTTTGTTCTCAATCTTCTAACAGAATCCAAACACTTTGCCAGCTGAATGATGAATTTCTTCAGTAAACAATTTGCACCTTGCAGTCATCTGAAACAGAAGAATTTTTCTAGAGAATTATTTACTCCTTAAAAGCATATTTATTTTCCTGAATCACTTGCACTTGCTTTCTTAGCAAATAAATGGTGAAAAACTCCTAGATTCTAAAATGCAGTCTGTAAAAATAGATGTGTCTGTCTTGTTCTTGCTCTATATTAATATGTAAAACAATACCTACCACATAATAGATGCCTATTAACCACCAAAAGAAAAAATGAATGAATGAATATGTTCTTCATATTTATTCTCCTACAATTTCAGGAAACCATTTTTCTATTAATATAACTCTGGCTAGTGGGAGATATGAAGAGCCTAGGAAGTGGAAAAGAAAGAAACAGCTGGAACACACAGGCAGGTCAGGGGGCTCTAATCATCTTTCATTTTATCCACACGAGATTAAAGATTCCCTCTGAGTTTTGATTAAGGATGCACAGTTATAAGATTAAATACCGGTGAGCCAAATTAGAAAAGCTTTAACTCCAATCTCAGGATTCATCAAAACTCTTCCTGCCACCCCCTCCCTCACATTAAGCCGTCTTTACAACATGGGATTAGAGCAAACTCTTTAAGACTTCATGTCCCCAGGCTCTTCGTCACCTTTGCTACATAGCTGTCCTTATTCTGATCACAAACAATTCTCTCATCAAGAATCAAAGCTCATTTCCCCTTGAAGTTTCTGTTTATGTCCATGACTGAATTCATTCCGGTGCCTCTACACATATTTATTTATTTTGACGACCTGCAGGGTCCTATATCAGGTACAACATACACTCTTGTCTTATGCGTTGTCATGAAACATATTAAAACTTGGTATGCTTGTCTATTTTAGAAAACACCTCTTTAATCATTCCAGTAATTATGCAAACACTCCCACAGGGCCAACAATAAACATGTCCTTCCCTTCCCGAGAAGCCTTCTGACTGTCTCCTTGGAAGCCACACCAAAGGGATGTGGTCAGAACGTGTAATTAATAACTCAAATGAGGGGAGGTTAATATGGTCATCAGGCATCTGAGAAATAAAAGTGTCATTGCTTTATTAAAAGCTGTAATTCAGATACAAGCTTGCATAGTAACGATAAGACAATTTTAAAGAAATAAATGAAAGGACCAGAACAAAAAGATATGTTGATCTTAACTCTAGCCTGGATTTGAGATTCTGCGAGTATATTTTCTTGGTTGATAAAGAATGAGATCCATTGACCTTTAAATGTGTTATTTGTTGCAAGAAAATGTAAAAGTCCAAGAAACTCTCCAGGGACTTTGCTACTTGAGGTTTGATAACCTGTCCAAGAGTTTCCTAAGCACATTGAATTTTTGAGAGTCCAGTTTTATGTGGCCTCTGGAAATCAAATGTAATCATTTAGGTTTTTCTTTCTTCTATGTGGGAGGAGGGTAGGGATTGAGAAGCTCAGCGTTGTTTAAAAAGGCCTACATGGGCCAGACATGGTGGCTCACACCTGTAGTCTCAGCACTTTGGGAGGATGAGTGGGGAGGATCACTTGAGCCCAGGACATTGAGAACAACCAGGCAATATAGGGAGACTGCTGTCTGTATAAAAAACCATTAGCCTGGTGTGGTAGCACCCATCTGTCATCCCAGCTACTCAGGAGCTGAGGCGGGAGGATCTCTTGAGCCCAGGAGATTGAGGCTTCTGTGAGCCTTCATCAAACCACTGCCCCAGCCTGGGCAACAGAACAAGACCCTGTCTCAATAATGTAAAATAAAACAGCCTACATTATCTTTCTTTTGTTGTTGCCTCACTTAGTATCAAAGAAGACTAAAAGAAATGTAAAAAGCTAGACTTTGAGCTCCTATGTAAGGTCCAGGTGTATGAAAAAGAATAATGATGAGGCCCTGATGTACAATCCCATAACATGAGAAATGACATATACAAGAACAGGGGGACTCTGTATGGTGGTAACATGAACTCTTTAAGGAAGCCGGGACAAGGGAGAGCCATCGATTCCTCATACACAGCAGCCAACACGGTTTGTGGTTGAGTGAGGAGGTGGATGGTTTGAGTTCCTTGACCTATGTCACTGAGGTACAATCTTGATTTCAAAACCTCCCAGGCCACAATGAAAGGACTCCTGGAAAACCATGAGGTGGCCCTCCCAAACACTAAGATTGGAATGTGGTTTTCCCTGGGAAAGAAGAATCATCAGCTGTCTGGAGGTGAGCATTGGTGGGGAAGGTCTTTAGGAGCAAGAAGAAAACCTTGGGCTTTATCCTTTAGGCCACGGAGTCAATGGAGAATTTTGCACAGAGGAATAATGAGATAGAAGTAGTGTCTGGAGAATGTTAATTTGATAACAGGGTATGAAATAATTGAGGAGATTTCTGGGAAGGAGGCCAGTTCCAAATTCCCCCCACTCCACCCATAATCTATACGTGAGAACATGAAGTGCTGTTGGTTTACTGAGTGAGCTAGACTGAGTGGGGATAGAACTAGGGAACCATTTAATTTTTCATCATCTCTTGCATTTAAATGTGGTCTGTTTTTTCACCTTTCCTTATCTCTGAATAGATCTGAGGAAGATCAAATAGCTTTCTTGTACTTTTGTTGGACAAGTCCTATTTTGTTAAGAGTCACTATGCTGATATTAAGCAGCCCAGTCTAAATAAAAACTTCAGGCTTAGATCCAATTCTAAGCTTCTTCCCTTCCCTCAGCTCAGGTCTGATCTAGGCTAGGGAAGAGGTGTGATCTTTTTTATGCGACTCCTTTCTCCCTTTTTTCTCTTCCCACCTCCTGCTTCTGGCTCCTTCATAGCTGGGAAGCAGGGGTTAGCATGAAAGGGGGAAAAGGCTTTTTTTTTTTTTTTTTTTTTTTTTTTTTTTTTTTTTTTAGATGGAGTTTCGCTCTTGTTACCCAGGCTGGAGTGCAGTGGCACGATCTCGGCTCACCGCAACCTCCACCTCCTGGGTTCAAGCAATTCTCCTGCCTCAGCCTCCCGAGTAGCTGGGACTACAGGTGCGCACCACCACACCCAGCTAATTTTTGTATTTTTAGTAGAGACGGGGTTTCACCTTGTTGACCAGGATGGTCTCGATCTCTTGACCTCGTGATCCACCCGCCTCGGCCTCCCAAAGTGCTGAGATTATAGGCATGAGCCACTGTGCCTGGCTGGAAAAGCCATTTTTACTCAGTTCAGGATATTTATGGTTTCTCTTGGCTGGTGATAATGTGTGTGCTGGGCCTCCAAATGCTGGCTCATTTGTGGGGTGCAGCGTGGTTTGTGTGTGCTCCACGTGGGCTCTGCACAGGGTTTCAAGAGATGCAATACCCAGTTGGCCTTATCCAAGCCTCCTATGGTACTGCTTAGTGTGCCGCATCCCATCAAGACGGCTCCCTTCCCGAGTTCACCCAACCCACAGGAAATGCATGGTTCCTTGCCATTCCAAACGCGGGAGGCTTCCTCTGCTCCTTTGCTTCCTCCTGCCAGCCTCTCACTGTCTACATTCTCTGGCAGGAGGCAGGCACCAACCTCTATGTTCAGATAAACCCCTAAATTCTAGCTTATCCATGTCATGCTCTACAGAGAGCAATTCTACCATATCCTTCTTTAGGGACTTAAGCATTTCTGCAATTGCTTAACAAGCCCCTAGCTGGGGGTGAGATACTCTTATGGGTTGAACTATGTTCCCCAAAAATTCATATGTTGAATTCCTAACCCTTAGCACCTCAGCATGTGACTGTATTTGGAGACAGGGTCTGTTAAAAAAAGTGATTAAATTAAAATGAGGTTATTAGGGTAGGACCTAAATCCATATGACTGGCACCTTTCTAAGAACAGGAGATTGGGTCCCTGGGAAGACCAAGTGAAGACACAGGGAGAAGAGGGATACCTGCCAGGCAAGGAGAGAGGTCTCAGGAGAAACAAACCCTGCTAGTCTCCCGATCTCAGACTTCCAACCTCCAGAATTGTGAGAAAACATATTTCTGTTGTTTCAGCCACCCAGTTTGTGCTATTTTGTTATGACATCCCTGGTAAATTGATACAGATGCTCTTCTGTTCTGTATGGGCACCTGCATTTCCACAAATCGGCAAGTGTCCGCTGGTTTCACGCTTTGTGATGCTTATTGTACTCAGCTTGGAGCTTCACCTCAAAATCCAAGACCACAGGAGACATTCTACTCCATCGTTTCTTCTTCTTTTTCCTCTTTTTCTTTTCTTTTTTTGAGAGGGAGTCCTGCTCTGTCACCCAGGCTGGAGTGCAGTGGTGTGATCTCAGTTCACTGCAACCTCTGCCTCCTGGGTTCAAGCAATTCTTCTGCCTCAGCCTTCCTAGTAGCTGGGATTACAGGCATGCACCACCATGCCCAGCTAATTTTTGTATTTTTAGTGGAGACTGAGTTTCACCATGTTGGCCAGGTTGGTCTTGAACTCCTGACCTCAAGTGATCCGCCCACCTCAGCCCCTCAAAGTGCTGGGATTACAGGCGTGAGCCACCACACCCGGCTCCATAGTTTCTTTTAATCAGCTTACATAAAGATGCTAGCACAGAAACTTGTGATTTACCATGACTGATGCCGTATGTCCTCAGTCTCTTTAATCCAGAACAGCTGCCCCACAGGCCACTGCCAGGGACCTTCACCAAGTTTGTGCGAGGGCATCTCTCTAAGTCGCCTTCTCTAAAACTGCAGGAGCCTGCTTAACCCTTTTCATGCATGACGCATGACACAGATTTCAAGGGAGTTAACACCCTCAGAGGCAACCTTCAACTAAGGTGAGTAATACCTCCACCCCCCATCACCTGGTGTGACAATTCTAAAGAGTGTTCTGCACAGCTGCCCACAGTGTCAATCCAGTTCATTAAGACACCAATTAGTGATGCTTTCTCCTTTTTGTCTCACTGTTTCCATTCCTTTCTTCTGTTTTCGAGGTTAACTCCCGAATAAACTATTTGCACCAAGTCTTCAACTCAGAGTTTGTTTCTTAGGGGGATCCGAGTTTAAAACAAGTCGCGCTTTATAACTTTCGCAGTGAGGTTGGATCAATGTCTACTTCTGATTTTTTTCTTGGTTCTGTGTGTAGTTTGTTGCTTATTGATTTTTGTCCCCTGATTTAATCAAATGTGTATGTGATGCAAAGCTAAGTAAGACATGGCCCTTACTCTCAAAGTGTTTACACTCTGAGGAGTTTATAACCCAGAGAATGTATTGTCACAGACACTGGAAGGTTCTTTGAGATACTTCTGTAACTCTTGAAATGTTAAGAAGGAAAGCAGACAAGGGCACTACAGGGTTCTTTGAGCAGTGGGATTGTGGGTAATTTGACACTGCCTTCTCCACTTCAGCTCTGACACTGCAAACACACAACTCCTGTACATTCCTCTTTCTGCTTTTTTCACCATGCTCTGAATGCCACCAGCCATTTGAGTTAACTATTGCATTCCAGCTAGGATCTGTGAGGCAATGTCCTCATAGTTATCACACTGGATAGAATTCCAACTGGGATCTCTGAGGAAATATCATAATGGTTATTGCATTGGAAAGAATGTCATGATTTCATGATTTATTTGCTTTGAAGACAAGAACGTTTAATCTGCATGAGAGCAGGCTCAGGGAGGCAACAAAGCTGTTGCTTAATATACAGCAAGTGATGTACAGTTGAGAGTGGAGGGTTCAAATTCTGGTTCTGCTACTCACTGGCTTTGTGATCTTAGGCTGGTTACTTAACTTCTCTGAACTTGAATTTATCCTGTAAAATGGAACAAAATATTAGTACCTGCTGACTGAGGCTCTTAGGTGGATCGAATGAGGAGTGCCTTTAGAGTTTTAGCAGAGTGTTTAGCATATGAATATAGGACCAAGACATTAGCAATCATGAGGATGATAATAATGATGCAAAGAAATTTAGCTTTTTCTGTGTGGTCTCAGAAGGTGGAGATACACCTGGTATTTGGGGTGAATAGAACTACCTGAGATTGGAATACCTATGTGGTGGGTCCCCAGCACAGCTTGGTTGGTATCACATCTCTCTATTAGGATATTAGAAGAGATTTAATAGAGGGGTGGGATTTTCAAAAGAAGACATTTATGCAACTAAAAAACATATGGAAAAATGCTCATCATCACTGGTCATTAGAGAAATGCAAATCAAAACCACAATGAGTTACCATCTCATGCCAGTTAGAATGGCGACCACTAAAAAGTCAGGAAACAACAGATGCTGGAGAGGATGTGGAGAAACAGGAATGCTTTAACATTCTTGGTGGGAGTGTAAATTAGTTTAACCATTGTGGAAGACAGTGTGGTGATTCCTCAAGGATCTAGAACTAGAAATACCATTTGACCCAGCAGCCCCATTACTGGGTATATACCCAAAGGATTATAAATCATTCTACTATAAAGACACATGCACATGTATGTTTATTGCAGCACTATTCACAATAGCAAAGACTTGGAACCAACCCAAATGCCCATCAATGTTAGACTTGATAAAGAAAATATGGCACATATACACCATGGAATACTATGTAGCCATAAAAAATAATGATTTCATGTCCTTTGCAGGGAGGGACATGGATGAATCTGGAAACCATCATTCTCAGCAAACTAACACAGGAACAGAAAACCAAACATCACACGTTCTCACTCATAAGTGGGAGTTGAACAATAAGAACATATGGGCAGAGGGAGGGGAATATCACACACCAGGGCCTGTTAAGGGATGGGGGAAAGGGGAGGGATAGCATTAGGAGAAATACCGAATGTAGATGATGGGTTGATGGGTGCAGTTAACCACCATGGCACATGTATACCTATGTAAAAAACCTGCACATTCTGCACATGTGTCCCAGAACTTAAAGTATAATAATGATTAAAAAAAAAAGAAATTGTGGTACATATATACCATGGAATACTACTCAGTCATAAAAAGGAACAAATTAATGGCATTTGCAGCAACCTGAATGGACTTGGAGACTATTCTTCTGAGTGAAGTCACTCAAGAATGGAAAACCAAACATTGTATATTCTCACTCATAAGTGGGAACTAAGCTGTGAGGATGCAAAGGCATAAGAATCATACGAAAGACTTTGGGGACTCTGGGAAAAGGGTGTGAGGGGGGTGAGGGATAAAAGACTCTAAATTGGGTTCCGTGTATACCACTCTGTAGATGGGTGTACTAAAATCTCACAAATCACCGCTGAAGAACTTATTCATGTAACCGAAAACCACCTGTTCCACCAAAACCTATGGAAATAAAAAAAATTTTCCAAAGGAGTTCAGAATCATTTCCCTGCCCTGAAAATCTTCTGAGCTCTCCCTCTTCATGTTTCCCTCCCCAATAACCTATGCCAATCTCTGATCCGTGTCTCCATATTTGTGTTTCAGAATGTGATATAGTTGGAATCCTATAGTAGGTCATCTTTTCAGATTACCTTCTTTCACTTAGTCGTATGCATTTGAGATTCCTCTTTGCCTTTTCATGGCATAATAGCTCATTTCTTCTTGGTGTTGAATCCTATTCTACTGTTTATATGTACCAAAGTGTAATAATTTCTGCACCTATTAAAGGGCTTCTCAGTTGCTTCCTAGTTTTAACAACTTTCATTCAAGCTGCTATGAATATCTGTGTCCACGTTTTTTTATGGAGATAAAATTTTAACTAATTTAGGTCAATGTCAAGGAGCACAATTATTGGAATTTATAGTGAGAATATGCTCACGTTATTAATAAGCTGCCATACTGTCTTCCAAATTGTTGCACCATTGACATTCCCATCAGTCAATGAATGAGACTTCCTGTTGCTCCTCATCTCACCAGCTTTTGGAGTTGTCTGTATAGGATCTTTTTTTTTTAAAAGGAAAAGACGAAAAAAAAAAAAAAAAAGAAACGAACTAAATGAAGTAGCTAGAGTGAGACGTCATTGATTAGAAGAATTCATTTGAGTCAAAAAGTGAAATGTGGCCAAGCACAGTGGCTCATGCCTGTAATCCCAGCACTTTGGGAGGCCGAGGCAGGGGATCACGAGGTCAGGAGGTTAAGACCAACCACTCTGGCTAACATGACGAAACCCGTTTCTACTACAAATACAAAATTCGGCTAGGCGTGGTAGCATGTGCCTGTAGTAGTCCTATCTCAAAAAGAAAAAAAAAAGTGAAATGCAAGAAGCAGCAAATATAGAAATCAATCTGCATCCAAATCCAGCCCACCTCACATGTCACCACTACCAGATGTATGGACTGAGACAACCGCTTTGTTACTTCAGAACTCACACACCATCAGTGCCTGAGCCAGACCTTCTGGCTTTCAAACTGTGTAACTGTAGACAGATTTCTTATTTTCTATAAGTCTGTAAGTCATTAGCCTCAACCATAACACTGGACATGTAATAGCTTATATCTTATACTTTGGTAACAAGGATGTGAATATAATAAATTGTGTTTTGTAGGTATGGATATACACACTGGAAAAAAAAGTGGGGGTGGAAAGAGAGGACCTTTAAGATGAGCACGAGCCCCAGGGTCTACCACTTCACTCCAGGGATGATGAGAGGCATCAAGTGTAGAAGGGATATGAGTCAGTAGCTTTGAAAAATTTAGAACACTCAGTTGAGCGCTGATGGCAATGGTGTAGCACCGGCCTAAATGGCGCCAAGAACTTGGGTGTTTCTGGGATGTAACAGTGCTGGCCGGAGGAGGCCAGCTCTAAATGGGGGCTGTAACCTGACATGGAAAGGTTTCCTGGTATGACCCTGAACTTGACCGTTGCTCAACTATGAGCACTCTGGGAGTGGGATTCGAGTCTGTGCCTGTCTGTCCTTTTTTCTCTACACCACGCTGCCTGTATCTATGTGTATATTCGTTTTATCCTACCAACTAAGACATTCATATTTACATCTGTTTCTATTTCTATGATGCAACAATGGCAAAATTTTCTTTTGAATGTCTGTTGGTATTAGGGAATTTTTCCTTATTTGTACTTTTTTGGGTATTTTTCTCTTTTGCATTCCTGTTATTCAAGTTTAAAATAAATGAGATGAAACTAAACATTTTTTAAAAATTTCAACTCTGTGCTATATTTCTTTTGATTGTTAGCCTATCCTGAAATTCTAATTGGGATGGCGTTTGTTTTATGACTTAAAACAATTAAGGATTATTTCAGTCAAATATATGAAATCAATGCCTTTTTGATGAATAGAGGCTTTACAGCTGAATAATAAGCAGACTGTTCTTTGTTTTCATAAATGGTTGGAGAAAATTATGAACCCCAGTTATCTCCTGTCATTAAACTTATCCTGGATATGTAGGAAGTCTACTTTAGAAATATTTACAAAAAGTAAGTTCCCAAATGTAGATTATCGAAAGAAAAAACATTAAGTGTTAAATATAAAGAGTAGGAATAACTTGTTATATATGAACAGCAAGGATGTTCACAGGGAGAGAATAGATAGATAGCCAGGAGCACAGCTTCATAATGATTACAAAACATAAGGCACGTCAATAAAGACCTGGACATTTATGTTTATCTTAGGTTAATTTGCCAGTAAGCACATGGTTAGTCTTCTTCTAGAGGCATTAATGAATGATTTACATTAAACGTAATGAGTAGCATGCACTTTCTGACTGCTAACTTATTGAGGTAGGGAAATACATCCCACGTAAATCAACACCATTGCTTTGGCAGCTGTAAAATTAGTCTATCTGATTTAAATGTTATAGTCATGGTATTTGGAAGTCTTGTTAATTTTGGACTTGTATTAGCTAAGAAAAAATGCACCTCACACAAGTAAAGCCCTGATAGACAAAGTAAGATTTTGCCTGTTTTTTTACGTGAAGGAACTAGTTGATTCTCTTGGGTGATTACTTTCACTTCTGCAATTGCCTTTCAGGAATGAGTTCTAGTTCATTGATTTTAGCAGAGCATATATAACTTACTATTTTCAAAAGGACTGTCCTTCTAGTGGAGCACAAGGAAAATTTTAAGGGCTGATTATAAAATTAATATGTGTTCATTGTAGGAGTTATGTAAAGAAGAGACAAGATAACAGAACATTTAAATTCTGCTCTCTAGGTACAATTACTAATACACCAGTAGGGGAGTTTTTCTTTCCAGCACTTTTTGAGGGTGGTATATAAGTTTGCATAATTTTTCTGCATATGTAGTCATTATATTGCTTACGTTTAAAACAATAGAATTTTTTCAACATTTTCCTATGTTATTAAATATTCTTTTAAAATTTTTATATTTGAAATAATTATTTATTCACAAATAGTAGAGAGAAGCTTCATGTCTCTCCCAGTGGTGACGTCGTATATAACTATAGTACATTGTCACCCATTTCCTCTCAGTGGTGACATCTTATATAACTATAGTGCAGTGTCACCCATTTCCTCTCAGTGGTGACATCTTATATAACTATAGTACAATGTTGCCCATTTTCTCCCAGTGGTGACATCTTATATAACTATAGTACATTGTCACCCATTTCCTCTCAGTGGTGACATCTTATATAACTATAGTACAATGCTGCTCATTTTCTCCCAGTGGTGACATCTTTTATAACAATAGTACAGTGTCGCCCATTTCCTCTCAGTGGTGACATCTTATATAACTATAGTGCAGTGTCACCCATTTCCTCTCAGTGGTGACATCTTATATAACTATAGTACAATGTTGCCCATTTTCTCCCAGTGGTAATATCTTATATACCTATAGTACAATAACAAAGCCAGAACATGGCCATCAGTACAATATGTGTCATTTTATTACATATATAGATTTGTGTGACCACATCACAGTCAAGACGCGGAACTATTTCATTGCCATAAAGATATCACGCATGCTAATTCTTTATACCCTTATGGTCACTCTATCCACCACCACTTCCGGTAACCATGAATTTTGTTCTTCATCTCTCTAATGTTGCTTTGAGAATGTTACATAAATGCAATCATATGGTATGTGACCTTTGGAGATGGGATTTTTTATTCAGCATAATACCCATGAGAGCCATCCAAGCTGTTACGTGTGTCCATAGTTCAGTCCTTTTTATGGCTGAGTAGTATTCCATGACATGGACCATGGTTGGTTTCACCATTTCCCCATTGGGGGACATCTCGGTGGTTTCTGTATCTTTGCTATAAAGCTGCTGCGAACACTGTGTACAGGGGTTTGTGTGGACCGACGTTTTCATTTATCTGAGATACATTCTCGGAAATGTGATTGTTGGTTTATATGGTAAATATGTGTTTAGTTGTTTATATTTTATTGAATAAGAAACAGACAAGTCTAAAAAACCACCCAGTTATATAGTATAAAAGTAGCTGTCTCATTGTGCATTCCTACTAGCAAGGTTTGGCAGATCCGTTTGTTCACATGCTTACCAGCATTTGGTGGTGTTACTATTTTTTATGTTTGCTGTTCTGATAGGGGTGTATTGACATCTCATGATGTCAATAAATATCCTTTGAAAATGTTTTTTAATGGCTGGTGCTATCTTCCACTAGCATTTATGTGAAACCTAAATAGGTGAGTTTTTAAACTACCACCATAAGCAACAACGGTTATTACCTGTTAAATGACCTTTCAACAATTCTGCTTTCACTGTACTTACTTACTGAGTTTTGTTAACTGGCCAGGGAAAACAACCTACAGATTGTCCCTTTATTTAAAATAAATCATTTATATTTTACCCTTGTCTTATCCACTCTCTTACAGGCTTGCACAGAAAGAGAAAGATTGAGAGAGAGAGATTTAATTTAAAGCGAGTACATCTGATGCTCCTGCTCAGCAATCACAGCTGAAGTGGCAGCGTTGATTTTTCCTGCTGTATGTCATCCAAAGGCATTTTAAAGACCAGGTATTGTATCAACATAAACGTTCTTCATTGCCTTGCACAGTGAGTTCTTGTAATCGTTCTTCATAGGGTGACTGAGGAGTCTGCCTCTGCCCTTCAAGAAGCCACAGCTCATTATCTGCACTTCCTTTCATTGCCAACTGGGCAGAGCTTCAGAAAGCAGGAACACAAGCACAGGGATGCAAGAGGAGGTGGGTTTGTGTGGGTGATTAATGCAGTTCCATAAAAGAACTTCTCTAAGAGAACAAAGTGCTACTTCATTTGTAGGAAGGAAAGATTGAAGAAGAGCTCTCTTTAATGCACTAGTCAGGAGCAGGTCAATAGATATATTGCAAAACTCCCTAGGAAGAAACAAGTCCCCCTAAACCTGAGAGATAATGGCATGATAGTCAATTTTAAAATGGACATTAGACTTGAAGAG
Source organism: Aotus nancymaae (assembly GCF_030222135.1). NCBI lineage: Eukaryota > Metazoa > Chordata > Mammalia > Primates > Aotidae > Aotus > Aotus nancymaae. Next base: position 32,787,503 of record NW_026988435.1, read on the forward strand.
AATGTGAAACCCATTAAGCTGGAGGGGTTGCAAAAAAAGGGGCACATAATTAGAGCATAAGTCTCCTGGCTGCGACAGCATGAGGTCTCGGGAAGATAGATTCACTAGCCTGGTGCTGAACTTCACAGCTTGGCTGAGCAGGTTCACCTCCCGTTGCTGTCACTGCAGATAATCCTCCTGGGATATGGGGTCTTAATGTATGCCGTCACCAAGATTACCTTCCAGACTTAATAACCCCATAAATCCCTGGGAGATGTTCATTCTAATTGACTACTTAGGACCCACATTTATTGATGATGAGCTAAATTTTCAGAAATCATCTGCTAATTAGTGACACAGCCAAGATAATTATGTAAACAATAGCCAGGTTGTAGGAAAAGCTATGAAAAAAGAGGTAAAAGCTACTAGATGATAAAAAAACAACTAAAAGTTAAACAAGACCAGGATGAAAAGCAAGCAAGCTATAGGAAAACTCCTTAGGCAGAAAAATAGCAGGCCTGATACCTAGTTCTAATGTCAGCATGAGCTGTGTGACCCTATCTAGCCGTCTTTACCTGCTCCAAGTTAAAAGTTTACTCAGACAAAACCAAGTGACCTAGGAGAGACTAATGGGGGCTCATTCATTTTTTTTAAGACTTAATAGGCTTTACTTTTTAGAGCTGTGTTAGGCTTACAATGATTGAGCATATAGTATAGAATTCCCACATATTTCCTCTATCCCTGCCTCAGTTTCCCCTATTATTGGCTTCTTGCTTTGGTGTGCTACATTTGTTATGATTGATAAACCAATATTAATACATGATTATTAACTAAACCCATACTTTACATTAGGGTTCACTCCCTGTATGATTCTATGGGTTTTGTCAAATGTATCATCACATGTATCCACCATATCCACCAGAACAGTTTCACTGCTCTAAAGAGCCCCTGGACTCCATCTATTCTTCCCTTCCTCTCTCTCCCTAAGTTGCTGACAACCATTGATCTTTTTACTGTCTCCATAATTTTGTCATTTTTGGAGTGTCATACAGTGGAAATCAAACAGTACGTAGACTTTTTGGACTGGATTCTTTCACTTAGCAAAATACATTTAAGTTTCCTTCAGGATTTTTCATCTAGCATGTTAGATACATTTTTATAATTAACTTATTCAATTATTAGTTATTAGATGCACATCTACTTCAAGTACTGTGGGCCTAGAGACATAAAGACAACTAAGAAATTGTTTTGCTTGTATGAAGGTCACATGGGAACCAGTGGAGAGACAGATGATTGAACAGTGGCAGCACCTTGCGGAGATGAAGAAATGAGAGTAGAAGGCAAAGACAGTGAACTGTGTTAGATGATGTCTCAGGGAAGCTGGACAGGGGCTCCTAGTATGTGTAGAGGAGGGTCCAGCTGCACTGGACCAGCTTCCCATTTTACCATCCAGGAAAAAGTTAGAAAGCTTGGGAAACTCCATTGGTGTAAAAATTAACACATTAAAGGAAGTGAGAAAGGTAAAACAGAAGATAATAAGGAAGAACATATTTTTAGTTGTAATGGTTTTGAATGAATACTTGATATGAGTATTTTCTGCTATTTCCTCTTACAAAGTAGAAGAGTCTTTGCTGGTGCCTGAAACAAAATTAATTCCTTTTCCTTAAATAACCTAAGTTTAAATATGGGTCTTATTTCCATCAAGAATCATAGCATTTTACAACTGGAAAGAACCTTAATGGAAATTTAGCCTAACTTATTAATTTTACAGATAAGGAGACCATTGGCTAAAAATTGTTTTTCCCAATTATTTAAAAAACAAGGATTTTCAGTAGGGATGAGGTTTCGCCATGTTGGCCAGGCTGTTTTTGAACTCCTGACCTCAGGTGATCCACCCTCCTCAGCTGACAGAGTGAGACTCTTCTAAAAAAGTAAAAAAAAAGGAAAGAAACAGCTGTGTGAGGCTGGAAAGTAGGGCTCTTTATTCTGATTTCAATGGTCTTACTCTTAAAGACTTTCTAAAGACACAGAATAAACAAACAATGCAATTATCCAATAGCAGGTTCTAAAACATGGGTTAAAAAATAGAGAAAATGATAGTTAATCCTGTTTTTTTACCCAAATAAGAGGCCAGTTCAGAGAGTTTGAATATCCAGATGTGGTTGACGTAAGGAACTGGGAATAAAAGGGGACGATAAGAACATTCAAGTGGGGAGGGAAGAGAGAAAAGGAAAGAAAATAAGAAAGAAGCAGAGGGGAGGCAATGAGAGAACAATCTAAAGATACTCATGCCATTGGATATTGGATATATCACTTAATTAATTTTTGTAGAGATGGAGTTTCACCTTGTTAGCCAGGCTGATCTTGAACTCCTGGACTCAGGCGATCTGCCCGCCTCGGCCTCTCAAAGTGCTGGGATTACAGGCGTGAGCCACCACGCCCAGCCTCAGCCAAGAAACTTTTAAGAAGCTAAAATGTGATCTCATAGCTGTCTGTGTTTGTTGGGATGACAACATGGAACATGGCTCAGGCAATGCTCCTGCTCAGCAGCCTGAATGAGGAGGGGTCTCAGGGAAAGCGTTAGGGAGAATTACAAGTTAACACTTCACAATATCATCTCGGCACATATACACATTATTCTCAGTTTCTGAAGAAAAGGGTAACTATATTCAGAGCTGCACTTCACACTTTTTTCCCAAACACATTGCCGATTCCAATTTTGTCCAGAGAGTAGAGCTCCTTTGTCTACTGAGTTTACCAATGTGCTCAAGCTTTTTCGTGTGAACATACTGAAATCTCCTTTTTTATGACCTTGAACTCTATATTCTACATATGTTTATATTTGCTAGAAACTCTCAAGCAGAGTCTGATGGAATGATATGGCAAGGGAATGGAGGCAAAGGCAGGGTCTGAAGGGAATAAAAGCTAATGTGAACTCCCAATCAGTGCTACAAGAACATGAGAAATGATGGCCAGCCCAGACTTAAAGGGTCATGGAGGGCTCTCCAGCGAAGATGACATTTTAAATGATCCCGGAAGGATGACTGGGAGTAGCACAGTCTGGTGTCCTGCTGAGGAAGCATAGCCACATCTGTAGTCCATGCAGCAGAGGAGCATCAAAGTGACTTCAGGACATCTCCTGGTAGTTACGGTTTTGGGTGGCTGATTAGCTTATAGGCTTTCTTCTTCTCTAGGATGAACGGTGGAAGGTATCCAAGTTACTGGCAATGAATGGGTCTGCAGTGACCTCGATCCTTGTCTCCTCAGAAGAAAGAATTCAACTGAGGGGCATCAGGCAGAAAAAGAGGCTGGGGCAAGTTTCAGAGCAGAGGAGTGAAAGTTTATGTAAAAAGGCTTAAGTGGCTGGGCGCCGTGGCTCACGCTTGTAATCCCAGCACTTTGGGAGGCAGAGGCGGGTGGGTCGCCTGAGGTCAGGAGGTCGAGACTAGCCTGACCAACATAGTGAAACCCCGTCTCTACTAAAAATACAAAAAAGTAGCCGGGTGTGGTAGCGGGCGCCTGTAATCCCAGCTGCTGGGGAGGCTGAGGCAGGAGAATGACTTGAACCTGGGAGGCGGAGGTTGCGATGAGCCGAGATTGCGCCATTGCACTCCAGCCAGGGCAGTAAGAGTGAGACTCCATCTCAAAAAAAAAAAAAAAAAAAAAAAAAAAAAAGAAGCCGTTAGAACAGGAAGGGACCCTAGGAAGAGACCTAAGTGGTCACCGCGGTCAAGTGCAGTGTTTACCTTAATCTCGGGCGTTGTAGACGGGCCCCTTTACCATGACTCTTCCCTTAGGGTGGCCTGCCCGCATGCGCAGTGCCTTCCTTATGCTCAGTGAGCACCCAGTGTGTTTAGGAAGTTGTTTGCATGCCCATCTGAGGCTTTCTTCCATTTTCCAGGGGCGTGTCCCCAGAAGGTGATACTCCGCCGTGTTGTCTCCTAATGTGCTTTCCCCAGGCTCACTTGCCCAATACCTGAGATTTGACTGGAAGCCCCTTTTTGCTTCTCCCTGTCACCTGCATTCAACTAACGCTTTAATGCAACGGGTGTGGACCATCAGGAAATAGCCTCTTCTTGGCGCTGGCTGCTGATATATCGCTTTTAGAGAGGCCATGTGAAAACTGCTGAACCATCACCCAACACTCCCAGTGGGTCCGGGAGAGCCCTCTCTTGCCCGGCTCATGCCTCTAACTCCCTGTAACAACGTTGACCCGTGGATGAACACTTTTCATGGTTGTGTTCCTACTCTGTGACCCTGTCAGGTAAGTTACAGTGATGAATCCCTGGCTTAGGCTAAGCCCTTCTAGTTTGGAATATCTGAAATTTCATAGTTTGAGTTGAGGCGAAGTAACTGTTGGGAGATGGGAACTGAGTTGCTAGTGGCTGTGCTCTGGAAGGAAGTTTTATAAGCATTGGGGCTGGTGCCGGGGCTGCCTGTTCACCTACGTTCCAACATGTTAAACTTACTGAGTTGGTGGTAGATGCCAGTATTCTCCTAATTAATTCATTTTTGATGGTTGTTTTTACAAACAATTTCCAGTTTTTAAAAATACCTTAACTGATTAACTGCCCACAAATCTGTCATTCAAACTTAGCCCCTGTGTTCCTAGTACTGTGACTTTTCTCAGATGAAGTGGTTCTTAAACTTTAGATGACATCAGACTCGCCTAGAGGGTTAAAACACAGATTGCTGGAACCCCTGCCCCTCGCTCCCTGCAGAGATTCATTTGATTCATCAAGTCTTGGGTGGGGCATGAGAATTTAAATTTCTATCTCGAATAAGTTTTTAATAATGCTTACGTTGCTGGTCAGAGAACCACATTATCAGAAACACTGATTTATGAAGTAATAGCTTTTAAAGAATTCTATAAAAATAAAAATACATTATGAGATGCATTACACTTATGTGTTTATATTTGTATGGTATAAAACTCCAATGTCAAGACCTTTAATTAGCATAAATGGGATAATATTCATTTCTAATGGAAAGATTATTGATTTAGGTACAGTTGTGGTGATCATATGCCCTGAAATATCCCAATATACCAATTTCAAGTAATTTTATTCCTTTCAATAAATTTGGGCCATCGTATTCATAATTAAACAGAATTTATTTTTATTTTATTTTATTTTTTTATTTTTTATTTTTTCTATTTTTAATTTTTTATTATATTTTAATTTTTATTGCATTTTAGGTTTTGGGGTACATGTGAAAAACATGCAAGATTGTTGCATAGGTGCATACATGGCAGTGTGATTTGCTGCCTTCCTCCCCTTCACCTATATGTGGCATTTCTCCCCATGCTATCTCTCCCCAACTCCCCACCCCCTGCTGTCCGCCCCCATGCCCCCCAACAGACCCCAGTGTATAGTGCTCCCCTCCCTGTGTCCATGTGTTCCCATTGTTCACCACCCGTCTATGAGTGAGAACATGCGAAGTTTGATTTTGTGTTCTTGTGTCAGTTTGCTGAGAATGATGGTTTCCAGGTTCATCCATGTCCCTACAAAGGATGCGAACTCATCGTTTCTGATGGCTGCATAATATTCCATGGTGTATATGTGCCACATTTTTCCTGTCCAGTCTATCATCGATGGGCATTTGGGTTGGTTCCAGGTCTTTGCTATTGTAAACTGTGCTGCAATGAACATTCGTGTGCATGTGTCCTTATTGTAGAACGATTTATAATCCTTTGGATATATACCCAGTAATGGGATTGCTGGGTCAAATGGAATTTCTAATGCTAGGTCCTTGAGGAATCGCCACACTGTCTTCCACAATGGTTGAACTAATTTACACTCCCACCAACAGTGTAAAAGTGTTCCTATTTCTCCACATCCTCTCCAGCATCTGTTGTCTCCAGATTTTTTAATGATTGCCGTTCTAACTGGCGTGAGATGGTATCTCAATGTAGTTTTGATTTGCATTTCCCTAATGACCAATGATGATGAGCATTTTTTCATATGCTTGTTGGCCTCATGTATGTCTTCTTTTGTAAAGTATCTGTTCCTATCCTTCGCCCATTTTTGAATGGGCTTGAATTAAACAGAATTTAATATGTCTACTCTGATAAGATAGTTTATTTAAACATGTTTACAGAACAATAAAAAATATCTATTTTTAGGTCACAGATCCCAGCTTTTTGTTTACCAAGGAATACCATCACTGTGGCATACAAAGAAAATTTGACTAAAGGGAGAGAGAAAGGGAAGTCCAAAGCAGGGGTCACCAGAAAGATGTTCCCAGCGGGACTGGGTGTAGTATAGTATGAAGGTGTGTCACTTAGCATTTGCCCAGAGAGGCAGGACCAATAGGGAGGAATGATCTCCACTGCACAGGACAAAATTATTGTCTGCAGGTGGAATTCCTTCTTCTCACAAGGAAGGTTCAGGCCTGATTTCCAACTGATTAAGCTAGGCCCACGCAGGTTATCCAGAATAATCTCCCTTAATTAAAGTTAACTGAACAGGGACTTTAAATCTGCAAAATCATTTAAGCAACAGCTAGATCACTGTTTGAATACCTGGAGACTACAGCTTACCCGGTTGACATCAAAAAAGCCATTACAGAGGATATGAACTATACTCAGAGGGAGGGTGCCAGGAAGGGTGAAAGAATGGTTCTGAGGGCCAGGAGCACCAATCTTCTCTTATTTTCAGTTTTGGAAACAGAATATACTCTGTATTCAGCAATTGCCTTGTAATAGACTTAAGGAGTGAGAAAAAAAATCCCTTAATAATAGTTTCTGCAAATGTGTGAAAGCTGAATGTGAGGAGAAAAAGTTGTTTTCAGGAACTAGGAGCTGGTTCACCTTTAAAAAGAAAATCAGCTGCCTCTAGCAAAGTGAAATCGCAGTATTGTCCTGGATGGTAATTTGCACTAGTAAATTTATCACCAAACTGGCAGGGGAGATGCTGAAGACAAAAGCTTTTATCTCTCAGTAAGTCAGTAATGAAGCCTCAAAAAGGCAGCTGAGGAGAGTGTGCTTGGATGGCAAAGTTGCCTGCCCTTTGGTCTCTGAGCACATGGCGAGAGTTGGACAGGTGGATCGCAGTTAATTTTAGCATATCATAAAAATGACTGCGGGTCCCAGGGAGGTTCCATGGACTGTTAATTAAAGATTCAGACTTAATGTAAAATTCCATGATTGCCAGGGAATCAATCACTTAGCAATGTCAGATAAATTTCTGTGCAAGGAAAATAAGATCTCAGGAACCCCAATTCACTAAGCCAAAAGAGAAAAGTTTAGTTGAGAAGTTGAGTCATGCAAAACAAACACACACACAAACAACAGCAACAAAACTACCTTTGCTTGTGTTCCTAAACAAATATTTATAGGGTAGGAGGCCACATGTTTCTGCAGGGGGCCTCTCTCACTCTGACAGTGTAAGTCAACAGCTTATCTTCACAGTATGGGACAAGAGGAAACTGGAAATCATTCCTGTCCACCCTGAAATGAGTGCATATTTGACTTCTTCCTCTACTCTGTTTATTTTATCTTAGGTAAAGTGCACATTTACTGAATGTGAGATGAATACGTAATTGACTATTCCCTCTACCCCCTCCTTTTCATAGGAGGATTTGGTGAGCCTAATAAAAGCATCACAAGAATATGACCATGTCCTCCCTCTTTTTTTCTTCTTTCCCCTTTCCCACTGCCCACTTTGTTTCCCTTTAAATATTGAAACTCTCAAAGTCCTCTTTGGAAAAAGTATGGGCCACAGATTCTACTGGGACTGGTATCTCAAAGCTTGGATGCATCCTTAGTGTTGACAAAATAAACCTCTAAATTGATTGAGACTCACTGCAGTCATTTGTTTGGTGTTACACTCCTAAGAACTTGGAACACAATCTAATTTTCATCTCAGAGAGAGAGAAATTAATGCCACATCCACGGCAGCTGGAGTGGATAATTGTGTGTTCGATGAGAGCCACCCTGAGAGCCTACCACGGAGCTGAGTGGTTAACAGATAAATGCTGTTGCTGAAGGACAGGAGAAAATGCTGCTTAAATAAAGTATACCTGGCTGGGCGCGGCGGCTCACGCCTATAATCCCAGCACTTTGGGAGGCCGAGACGGGTGGATCACGAGGTCAAGAGATCGAGACCATCCTGGTCAACAAGGTGAAACCCCGTCTCTACTAAAAATACAAAAATTAGCTGGGCATGGTGGAGCACACCTGTAGTCCCAGCTACTCGGGAGGCCAAGGTAGGAGAATTGCCTGAACTCAGGAGGCAGAGGTTGCAGTGAGCCGAGATCGCGCCATTGCACTCCAGCCTGGGTAACAAGAGCGAAACTCCATCTCAAATAAAAATAAAAATAAAAATAAAAAATAAAGTATACCTTTCAGAGGAATACTACCTGAGAAGGGGTGGAGTCTACATGAAAACCTCAAATTATAGCACATGTGAAAGAAAATAAGCCAGCAGTTAGAGGAGTGGGAAAGTTGCACTGCCTTAGCTCCTCCTCCAAAGCCTTTCCCTTCCTGGTACCTTATATTATAGCCTCCTAACACCATTTTTATGCCCTATGGATATCCAAAGGTTTTCCTCAAATCTTACCTCTCTGGTTTTTGGTCTGCCATTGATCCTTTCCCTGCCAACCTTATTCTTTTAAAATTTACCTCTCCTAGGAGTAATACTCTTGGGAATCTATTTTTAATTCTCTGACTTCTGAGAGATACTTTGATAACCATGTTGATGGTGACTGTGGAATTCACTCGGTGGTAGATCTTAGAATATAATATCACTGTAATCCCAGCCATTTGGGAGGCCAAGTTGGGCAGATCACCGGAGGTCAGGGGTTTGAGACCAGCCTGGCCAGAATAGTGAAACATTGTCTCTATTAAAAATAGAAAAACTAGCCAGATGTGGTGCCTGTAATTCCAGCTGCTTGGGAGGCTGAGGCAGGAGAATCTCTTGAACCCAGGAGGCAGAGGTTGCAGTGAGCTGAGATCACACCACTGTACTCCAGCCTGGATGACAGAAACTCTGTCTTAAAAATAATATTAATAATATCACGTTTCTCCTGGTTTCATATGGAAATTTAGCTGTCCTTCTTTCCAGCAGAAGAAGGATGGGATGCAGACATCTTGCTCCTTTTCCTGGGAAAGAGAACTGATTCTTTGGCTGCTTGTGATGACCTTTGATGGGCATCCTAGAATGGATGAATAATTATTGTTGTTATTTTTGACTATCTGAGCATCATTCCCATTTCATTGATAACTGGAGGGTAGCTTAAAGGTCTGTTTTCAATATTATAAAAAAAAAAATTAAAACCAACACTCAAAAAAGTTATGTGAGTTTCCCAGTAGCAGACAAGGGTCTTGATACGTATCACTTAAAAGTATGACAAATTGACAGAAATGGATAGCTCCTTGTGGGCGTCCAGACAACAGGGCACATGACTAGGGATTTTAACAGCTGTGGATCTTTTCTGTTATACTGTAAATCGCATAAACATTCAACTACCTATCTGTACCTTAATAGACTTGTTATTTTGGTCATTTCAAAGAGGCATTACACTAATGCAGGAATAGAAAAATAGAATGCATGTAGGTCAACATGTGGCATCTCTGAATTTTATCACGTTTTGAATTAACCAAGTGTTAGGTATTTAACTGATGGCCTAGGTCAATGGAATTCTACTGAACTTTATGATCTTGGATAAGTCACTTAATTTCTCTTCTGAGTGTTGGGTTACTTATACAATTGACAGGTTAAATTACATTGTCTTTCAGCACTAAGGTTTTATGATCTTCTATCTATAGTCCGTAGATAATATGACATCTATGGGAAATAAGATCTAAGTTAGATGGTTCATCATTGCTGGGGAAATACAAAACCAACAATGATTCTGACAGAATGATTAGCATCCCTGAAGGATGGATTATACCAAGACTTATTTATGCACAAGCAAGGGATTGTTTAGGTGCCCTGGACAATTATGGTCATTATCTTCAAGTGGTCTCATCACAGGGAGAACTGCAGCTTTTGGTCATTTCTAAGAGATTTAAATCATTTTAATGGGGCTTATAATTCCACATCAAATCATGACTAGCAATAAGATAAAGTTCAGAGGCTTAAAAATTACCATAAGAGCAGAGAAAGGAATCTGTAGCAAATCTACAAGTTAATGAGATGCCTGATGTGGGAGTGTGTATTTTCTAAGAAAAACCATTCCAGTGAATGATATTGATCTCAAACTTCAGAGAAATCATGAAGGCCTTGGAACTTTCCTGCTGGCTAATCTGCCAGAGAATTACTTTGCCAATCCCTCAGATCTTTGCTCCTGCTTGTTTCTTTTCCAATTGCAGTTGTTTACGTTCCTCTGCCCAGCTACCTCCTCACATTCCCCTTATGTATATATTTTTCTTAGCCTCCTCCTTCCCTGCTGTATTTGAGGCACACCTAACAACTCTCTTTCATTGTTATTTATTTATATTGCTAAGAACTATGAGAAAACATATGTAGATTGACAAAAGTAACCGATCTCAGAGAATGAATCTCAAAATATACTGAGGTAATTGATACGGTTTGGCTGTGTCCACACCCAAATCTCATCTTAAATTGTAGCTTCCATAATTCCCAAGTATTGTGGAAGGGACCTGGTAGGAATTAATTGAATCATGGGGGTGATTTCCCCCATGCTGTTCTTGTGGTAGTGAATAAATCTCTCGAAATCTGATGGTTTTATAAGGGGAAATCCCTTTCACTTGGTTTTCATTCTCTCTTGTCTGCCACCATGTAAGATGTATCTTTCACCTTCTGCCATGATCATGAGGCCTCCCCAGCCATGTAGGACTATAAGTTCATTAAACCTCTTTTTCTTTATAAATTAACCAGTCTAGTGTATGTGTTTATCAGCAGTGTGAAAACAGACTAATACAGTGATGGTCTCTAGAATTCTCTGAATTGCAAATAAGGCTACATATACACTCTGGTAGCCTCCTTTCTAGATTCCTTCTATGACTGTTTCCTACTTCTTTTGTTAGCATTTTCTTTTTTTTCCCCCTAGTCCTGTCTATGTGAGGCACTTGATCAAAGACTTGCAAACTAAGATCAGAAGAAAATAGTGTTTCCAGCAAATTCACAAACATAAGTTGTTTTTAATGAGACTGCTTACTGCTAATAACTTAAGGGTACCTTGTAGAGGGGAGTGCCAATTGTTGCAAGTCTTTTGGAAAATGTTTGATAATGTATACCAAAAACCTTCAAATGTTTCTTCCCTTTGAACTAATAACTCTATTCCTGAAAATTTACCCCAAGAAACTAAGACCAAATGAAAAAGCTTTCTGTTTAGGGATATTCTTTTCTAGCTTAATGTGATAGTAAAAATTGGTAACCATTTTAACATGCCATATAATAAAATAAATAAAGTCAGGAATCAGTACTCAATGAGATATAATTGTTTTGAAATGCTTTTGTAAAAATTTGAATAGGAGAAATGGTCATGCCATAATATTAAGAAGGCAAGGTACTTTCATTGTATGTTATGAACGTTTATGTATAGGAGTTCCATATACAGAATGATCACAATTACATAAAAAGGAAAAGGAAAAAGGAATAAAACAAAACCCCAAATTCCATTTAGATAAATGAATAAAGAAAATCATTCCACCAAGTGTTAACATTTATATTGTTTTGCTTAGTGGGAGTATGGTTGGTTTTTTTTCCCTCCCTCTTTTTTTCTGTTGTTTTCCCTAATGAGCATATATTACTTTTAGAATGGACAAAAGAAAGTTTTGAAATGTAGTATACTCACACATAATGGTTTCCCTGTGTTGATCTACATAAATGTGTGATTTTATTAAGCAGAAATCCATTCGTAGAAAAATCTACTTCCTATTACAGTTTGTCACTTGAGGCAGTTATTAAGGTCCTTCCCACCTTAAAGAATATAAACCTATTTCTTTAGTTCTGCAGCCTAAGTTAAAAGGTGAAGTAAGTGCTAACCTTTCTTTTTTTAAAGAAAGAACATCAATTTCAGCACAGACTTTCTACCTAGCACTGCAAATATCACTGGGAAATTGTAGTCCTTAACCTAAAAGCTTTAAAATCTCAATTATATGGATGAATCAGTTTAGAATTCATGAATAAAGTGAAAAGGTCTTAAAAATCACAGAAAGGCCTGGACAATGAAATGAATCGCTTTGAGGTTAGTTATTATTTTTTTTTTTTTCTTTTTTTTTTTCTTGAGATGGAGTTTCGCTCTTGTTACCCAGGCTGGAGTGCAATGGCGCGATCTCGGCTCATCGCAACCTCCGCCTCCTGGGTTCAGGCAACTCACCTGCCTCAGCCTCCCAAGTAGCTGGGATTACAGGCACGCGCCACCATGCCCAGCTAATTTTTTTGTATTTTTAGTAGAGACGGGGTTTCACCATGTTGACCAGGTTGGTTTCGATCTCTTGACCTCGTGATCCACCCGCCTCGGCCTCCCAAAGTGCTGGGATTACAGGCGTGAGCCACCGCGCCCGGCCCGAGGTTAGTTATTTTTATAGCAAATGAGATATTTTTTCAAATATTTGAAAGAGTGAATGGTACAACTAGAAATCATTCCAACAGTGTGGGAAAAAATGGAGCTATAAATAAAATGAAGAAACGAGTAAGCAATTAGGAAATGGAAGAGAAAACTGAAGCAACAACAGAGGCTGAAAAACCAGTGGATTTTCAGTGAAAAAAAGCAGTGGATTCAAGATGGGAATATGTAACTGCAGTCAAAAGACGACATAAACCAAGAGAAAAGACCCTCTTCATAATGTGTGAACCCATGTGATTTTCAGAATCTGGTTTTATATACTGTAAAAGAGGATTATAAGTTAGAGCCTTTAGAAAGAAATAAATTTTTGCTACTGTTTCTATTTTATTTTATTTTGAGATGGGGTCTCACTCTGTTACTCCGGCTGGAGTCAGTGGCTCGATCCTGGTTCATTGTAAGCTCAACTTCCCCTGGTTCAAGTGATCCTCCTGCCTCAGCCTCCTGAGTAGCTAGAACTACAGGTGCAGGCCACCACACCTGGCTAATTTTTTAATTTTTTTTGTACAGGTAGGGTTTTGCCATGTTGCCCAGACTGGTCTCAAACTCCTGAGCTCAAGAGATCCTCCCACCTTGGCCTCACAAAGTGCTGGGATTACAGGTATGAGCCACCATGCCTGGCTGCTACTATTTCCAAAAATAATAACATGAATAATTATTAGACATAATAATTAATAATCTTATAATTTCCAGATTCTAATAACTCATTTTGAAAAATATGGTTTTCACAGCTGATATTAAAGAACTATAGATTATTAAACAGATATTAACCCTAGCAAAGGTACGATACCATAGAGTCAACCTAAAAATACAGACAAGAGAGCAAAAAACCCAGTCTAGTGAGAATTTCTAAAACTTGATTGTCCTTTAGTTTTTTTAAAAAGTGCTTTTATATGCAACATCTACAAAATTCAACTCATTCTACAACTTTGATGTACAGAGGAAAATAATTATTTTTTCTATAATTGATCTCTCCTTCCTCTTGGGAACGAATCTGCTGGTTAGAACGGGTATACGTGCAAGCCAGTTTAAAGCATACATGATCTGATGAATTACGCCTTCAAAGCATCATTCAGACCCTGTCGTGTAATAGTTTTTAGTTCTTAAGAGGGCTTTCTCTCCCTAGGCTTCTTTCCCTAGATGGAGTCCAGGAATATGCCAGATTTCCCTCTGCCTTTGGGCCGCTTTGGATCCTATTTTCTTCAGATGGTGATATGGTTTGGCTGTGTCCCAAATCTCATCTTGAATTGTAGCTCCCATAATCCCCACATGTGGTGGGAGGGACCAAGTGCAAGGCAATTGAATCATGGGGACGGTTACCTCCATGCTGTTCCTGTGGTAGTGAGTTCTCACGAGATCTGATGGTTTTATAAGGCCCTTTCCCCCTTTTGCTCAGCACTGCTCCTTTCTACCACCTTGTGAAGAAGGACATGGTTGCTTCCCCTTCCATCATGATTGTAAGTTTCCTGAGGCCTCCCCAACTCTGCAGAACTGAGTCAATTTAACCTCTTTCCGTTATAAATTACCCGGTTTCGGGTATTTCTTCATAGCAGTGTGAGAATGGACTAATACAGATGGCCAAGATTGTAGCTGGAAAACTTCTAATCCCTTTTCATGGATTAGGTATTGTACAGGAATGGTATGCCATTTCCCCTTCTGTTCTCAATGTATAAAGCTTTGTTTGATTAAATTGTTTCCTTTAAATTTTCTGTGCTTATTTATGTTTATATGTGCATGTATGTTCATGTTTGTGTGTGTGTTTCATGGGGATAAGGAAGATGGGGTGAAAAAACATAGGTAGTGTGATCTATTTACTGTCTATAAAGTGCTACACATTTATAGTATCATTATCCTATTTGATCTTTGTGGCAATCTTAATTGTAGTTATCATCAGTTTTTAATCAATGAAGATAGTAAAGCTGCAGTATTATCAGAATGGAGTCCATGTCTATTTGATCTCAAAGATTGTGTTCTTACCATTCCTTAAAGAACTAAAAGTAGAACTACCATTTGATCCAGCAACCTCACTCCTGGGAATCTAGCCACAGGAATATAAGACATTATACAAAAAAGATACTTGCACACACATGTTTATAGCAGCACAATTAGCAATTGCAAATGTATGGAACCAGCCCAAATGCCCATCAATCAATGGTGGATAAAGAAATTGTGGTATATATATACCATGGAATACTAGTCAGCCATAAAAAATAAACAATGGCATTTGCAGTGACCTGGATGTAATTGGAGATGATTATTCTCAGTGAAGTAACTCGGGAATGGAAAATCAAACATCATATGTTCTCACTCACAAGTGGGAGCTAAGCTATAAGGATGAAGACACCTAAGAATGATACAATGGACTTTGGGGTTTTAGGGGAAAGGGTGGGAGGGGAGTGAGGAATAAAAGGCTACACATTGGGTATAGTGTACACTACTCGGGTGATGAGTGTACCAAAATCTCAGAAATCACCACTAAAGAACTTGTTCATGTTACCAAACACCACCTGTTCCCCAAAAACCTATTTGAATAATTTAAAAAAGACACATACAAAAATAGAGATTGTGCTTATTCCTTTATCTCTTGGGAGTGGTAAAGTGGAAAAAAAAATTTTTTTTTTTCTTTATGGCCTTTGGTGTTCATTTTGTAACATTGCCATCCAAACCAGTTGTACCAGTTTGCAATGTACAAATCGTGCAGAAAATTTCTAGTGTGATAACATCCTTATTCAATCTGTGTGGCATTTCCAAAAGTGTTTTCTAATTTGTAGGTACATGTTAGTATTTCAAGTTTGCTTTAATGTGCAATCTTTGATGTTTAGTGAGAATGAACGCATGTCCATTTGTTTGTTTAAATGTAATTGTGTTCTTTCTTGTACAGATTGTTACATATTTTCAATTTTAATGCTAGGGCATTTTTGCCTTGTAAAATAAATTTTAATGAGATAATATTTTATATCAAATATTAGTAAGACATACTTAATATCAAATATTGTTCGTAGTCTACTGGTTTCCTTATCGAGTTTTTTTTTTTTTTTTTTTTTTTTTTTTTTTTTTTTGAGACAGAGTTTCGCTCGTGTCGTGTTACCCAGGCTGGAGTGCAATGGCGTGATCTTGACTCACCGCAACCTCCGCCTCCCCACCTCCTGGGTACAGGTGATTCTCCTGCCTCAGCTTCCTGAGTAGCTGAGATCACAGGCATGCTCCATGATGCCTGGCTAATTTTGTATTTTTAGTAGAGATGGGGTTTCTCCATGTGGGTCAGACTGGTCTCGAACTCCCAAACTCAGGTGATCCACCTACCTTGGCCTCCCAAAGTGCTGGGATCACAGATGTGAGCCACCACGCCTGGGTGGCTTTTCTTATATTTTAAAAACCTGTGATACTTTTTTCAATATTTTTATAATATTCCAATTATTCTAAATGCTTTTCTAAAATTGATTTTAGGAAAATTTTGTAATCTTTCTACCCCTCTCTATTGAGAATTTGAATGCAATGGTAATACTTCTACAAATTAACTTTGAAGAAATATTAATCTCTTTATCAAGGTTTAAATTATAACTTCATTTATTAACATTTTCCTTTATATTTTCTACTTGACATTTTTCATGATAAAAGTTCTATTAGCTTTTAATTAAGCTTTTTCATGAATATTTGCTAACTTTATTGTTCTTGAGGATAGATCACTTTTATTATTAAGCTTTAGATTTATTTTACAGGATATAAGACTTCTATTAACTTTTTGGATGTTCCATCTTTTCATTTCCCTGTTATTTTATTGTTTCTAATTGGTAATTTATCTCTAATAGCAGATTTATTCGACTCTTTTAGTGATGCAATTATTCTAATCGTGCATAATGATTTCTTAGTTCCCAATATTATTTTTATATCTTATTTGAATCTTAATGATATTTATTATTATAAGTATATTAGAAAACAGTTGTAGAAGAGACATCAATTAATTTGCTGGTTTTTTCCAATCTCCCTTTCTAACTGTTCTGCTTGCGAGCTCAGCACTATATGAACCCTTCTGTCATGACTGGGTAAAAAATGGGCACATGCCTTAGGGAAAGCTGATTAATCTACCAGCCAGTAGATTAGGAGTCAGGAGCTATAAGGTCATGTACTGTTGAGACTGAGTTCACACACACATATATGACACACATGTGCACACACATACAGGTGCACACACATACCAACCCACAAAAACCAATCCTAGAGAACATTCAGACTCAGAAAGAGCCATTTGGTTATCTTTCAACTTCTTGTGAGAAGCAGTTTTCCCTTTAGGTTTTTCAATTAATTAATTAATTAACTATTTGAGGCAGGGTCTCTCTCTGTTGCCCAGGCTGGAGTGCAATGGTGCTATCATGGCATATTGCAACCTTGACCTCCCAGGCTCAAGTGAACTTCCCACCTCAGCCTCGCAAGCAGCTGGGACCACAGGCATGCACCACGACGCCTGTGGTCCTAGGCACCATGGCTAATTTTTAAAAATTTATGATAGAAATGGGGTCTCCATATGTTGCTTAGGTTGATCATAAACTCCTGGGCTCAAGCCATCCTCCTGCTTCAGCCTCCCAAAGTGTTGGAATTACAGGCATGAGTTATTACACCCAGCCTCCCTTTAGGTTTTAGATTCTACTATAATAAACCCTTCTTTCTGTGATCTATTTCTAGTGGGTTTCTGTTTCTCAAAAGCAAAAATTTTCTGATTAACATGATACTGATAATAGATATCCTTACTCTTTTCTTGTATTTAAAACGAATGCCACATATGTTCCAACTTTCAATTTAATACAAACAATTGTAGTAAAGTAATTCTTTTATTACTTTAAAAATATTGATTTGGATACAAAATTTTATTAGATATGTGTGTGGGGGCATCTGTTGAAATTATGAATGTAATAATTTCAACAGATGCCCCCCCAACACACAGATATTTTCTTATTTAATTTATATGTTGTATATTATATCTATAGATAACCAAATATATTAAACTACAACCTCAGCTTTCCTGGTATTTGGTGAAATAATCTTTTCATTACATGGCACAATGATGAGAACAGACAATATCTCAAAAGGCAGAAACCATGTCTTTCTTATTTTTTTTCTAGGGGAGCACCACAAATTTATGAACAAAGCTGTATTTTAATATTTTAATAATAACTTTTTTTAGTATTACTGAGTAGGATAATGGTCCTTTTGACAGTCTCATCCCATCCCAAGGTTCTGACGCTTTCACAGGTTCTTAACTTTTCCTCTTATCAAAGCTAGTCTTTTTATAATTTGGAATTAGATTTCAGATACACATCTGCTTGCACCATGGCAGGGTGGAGTGAAAAATACTTTTCCCACCCCTAGGCTTAGTAGCACTGCTAAGGCAGTGAGGTCAGACACCACCCAGTAACAAAAATAGTGCCTTCTTATGACTCAGCTTAATCATCTTTGCAAAACATGTATAATACTTACCATGATATAGTATTATACCATGGAATAGTATACCATGTATACCACTTACTAGTAGTATACATAGTATACTGTACCTGGTATAGTATTTTCCTGGTATTATATTATAGCATGTATGCCATTAACATGTGTTATTTCATTTAATCATTTTTTTCTCCAACTTTTTAGTATGAATACATTCTAATATACAGGAAAGTTGAAAAAATAGTGCAGTGAATAAAATGCTTAATACCTACCTCTTCTGTTACCATGACTTTTTCATTCTCAGGTGTTAAATTTCGACTCATCTATTAATTGGCTAGATTTTATGGTCATTAAGAAGGAATTTGTGGATTTTTTATTCCTTCGTTTCTTTTATGTTCAAGAATGTCTACCTGATGCTTTCTATGTGAACAGCCTCTTGGCTGTTGAGAATTATCGCTTGGGGGAACCATTTTCTTTCCCTTAGAACTTAATCAACATTATTCCATCATCACCTGGCATTCTTTGGTATGGTGAATAAATCTACCGGCCAGCATGATTTTTTTCTTTTTGTGAGTGACATGCATTTTTTGTCTGGATGCCTATGTAAATCATTGTGTCTGCATGGTGGAGTGTTGGCCATCTTTTTACTTCTGCTTTTTTTAAGTAGAAACAAATATTGAAGGGATCCTAAAGAAGGACAGGAAGTGTACCAGCATTTTTTCCCCCTAAATTTGCCACTAAAGTCCCTTTGGATTGGACTTTACATAGGCATGGCGTTTGAATAACCTGCATTTACTAAGCTCTGGAGATAAGTGGGAAACTAGAAGAGAATGAACATACAATCGATATAAGGCAATTTTGGGGCCTAACAAAGTGGATAAATTATATTTATCAGAAGGGGACTGCTGTTTAATTCGCAGGCACAGATGTCCACATTCATCTGTGACACTGAATCAGTTTCCTAATGAGTGCTGTCTTCCCTGAGGTTTCTTTCTGTTACTCTTCTCTCCTTGCTCAAATTTCAGAGTTGTCACCCACAATTCTGGGAAAAGTGATGCTTCACTTGCTTCATTCATTCAATAAAGGTGGGGTGTGGGGGGTGGCAAAAAGGTATGGCTGCAAATGTCTAATGCTGGTATTATATTCTTTATTCAGTATGCCTGGGAGAAAATATAATAATTTTGCTTTACTTCATAGCTATCAAGTACATGAAATCCCATGAGTCTTGGTAAATTATCAAGCAATTATTGATTTTGTTGTGGTCAACATCAAGATATATTGACTTTTCCATTAGTCAGTAGTTTCCAAAGGCATAATAAATCTTGATGTTTACTGAAACATGCATGTCCATGTCAGTGTGTGGATATATACTGATATCTCTATACTCAGATATTTATTTTACACTCTTTTGGAATGTCTGTAAAAAACTACTTTCTCCCAAAGATCCCATTATTTTTTGGTTGATTTATTAATCAGTTCTTTTTTTGCTTTACATTTTTAATCTCATTTATTCTTCCCCTGATTGATAATGGAAAGGAAAACTAAGGCTTCGGAAGAAGTCTGCTTGCCTTTAATGAACTGACTGGGGGTGAGTCTTCCAGATCAGATTGTGATTAATTGCAAAGTGAGTATTACTCTCTGTCTCCATCCTGTCAGGTTCAATGGAATGACAACAAAGTCAAAGACTTTCACTCTCCATTCCACTATCTACGGGACCAGCATAACTCAGGAAGCACATCTGAGAATCTACCTCATTTAATCCCAATACTTTTTTCAATGATGTGGAACATAGACAAACCAGTCAAGCTTGGATTTAGACAAAGTTAAATGATAAACTACATGATGCAATGTAATGGGCACAAAAAACAAAAACAAAAACAAAAACAAAAAACCTTACTGTCTTCCATAATAGCTTAAAGTCTACCAGTAGGAATTTATTATAAATATACTCTTAGAAAATTCAGATTGCTCCTGAGTAAATTACAATGTCAGGAAGCTCACCCTTAGCCATCTATTAAACACATATTAGATGTCTAGTTCTTTGCAGTCCTTTCGAGTTGGCACTTTACTTGATCGACTCCATGGTTCTTTAGTCTTTATCTGCACTCCACGTTTCTTTAAACTCGCTGATGTTTCTCACGTATTAATTGGCTCCTTTGACCAGTGAGGCAAATGAAATAGTACTCATTTCGTCAGTGAGTTTTTTCCTTTTATTTAGAAAAATGCATTCCATCTAGGAAATGGGTGATTTAATGGCATGTGAGAAAGGTGAGAAGAAAGGAATAACTTTAAAGTACAGCAAATTGCCATCCTATACGTGCATATGTGCGTGCCCTGTGGTATATGTGTATCTGAGGCTAGGTGGTAAGCAATAATTTGCCGTGAAGCAGTTTGGTAGGGCTGAAGTTCTCAGTGTAATTTCAAGTCCGTCGTGAACTCCCAATTACAACTTCGCATTCGGACTCCCAGAGGACGATGTGGTCAAGAAAAGAGAAAGATAACACATACATGACTGAATCAATCTCTCTCATTAACACGATTTCCCTAATTGATCAGTGCTTCAGAGCGTTCTATGTAGTGGCAGGGGAAAAAGTGCAATGCAGAAAAAAACTGGTTCTTGCAAAAGAGAGAACGCTTTGATGTGACAGAGATAGTGTGACAATAACCAAGTCCACTTTTCAGTAATAGTGATCTGCCAATGTATAGTACTTAAGACCCATGTGGAGAAAATAACAGCTCACATTCTGTTGATGCATATTTAAAGCTAAGAACTTAAAAATCAGATTTTATGTTTGAATTGTTTTTGTTGCTATACTTTTGAGCCAGTGTGATTCTTTATAAAATGCATCAACACGATTTTCAAACGTTACATGGAAATAAAAGAAAAGCCATTTGAAGTTAAATATATAGATTTTTGTGAAGCTTGTACAGTCAAGGTAGCCTTTATACTTTTGACTTCTAATATAAAGAGGAATTATGTTGAAAGCACTTCATGCGGAAGCAAAGTATTGTTCCTGCAGAATACAGGAATAGATGGACAATTTGTGAATGGCTCCTTTCTTCTTCCCCTTTCATGCTATGTAAAAATCTGGAGTATAAAACATATCTGTACAAGGGCCTTTTTTTTTTTTTCTGAAAGCCCACAGGGATCTGGAGGAGATGTAACATCAGAATGTTTTGTTGTCTCTCCTGCAGGGGCCCCAAGGGGACCATTTTCTTTTCATGGCTATAGACTGAGTTTGATTTGGGTCTGGAATGGCCTTGGTGTTTCACAGAAGGAAATAAGCAGTTCTTGCCTTTCACATGAATTGCCCATCATTAATCTCATATTTAATGGCTCCTGGTGGAGGTGTACTCCGTTCCTCACTGCGACATCCCAGGAAATGCTCCTACAGGCTCCCGGAAAATTGTGAGGAAAATTAAGTTTGATTTTGATACCCAAAGCATCCACTGTGTACCATTTTATTCCTCACCTCAACAATCCCTCCTTCGTGGCTCATGCCCTTATGTTCTTATGTATTACACAAATATAATTATATGTTCGTATGTTTTACCTTCTTTTCAATTGTTAAGAGTAAGGTTGTGATATGAGTAATATAACTATAAGCCAGTATGTGGTTATTAATAATTAAAGCAATATTATTTATACATTTATTATGCAGTGAAAACTTGTTCCTTATATAAGAGGAATTTTAGGAATAGCAGCAAATGGGGAGATACATTGGATACATGGACTTCAATAGTGACACTGAAGTGACTGGTTTCAGTAGCCACATTGGCCTATATGGCCTTGCCTTGAGACCTCTAGAAAGGTCTCTTTAGGCCTTCTCCTTT
Source organism: Aotus nancymaae (assembly GCF_030222135.1). Classification (NCBI taxonomy): domain Eukaryota; kingdom Metazoa; phylum Chordata; class Mammalia; order Primates; family Aotidae; genus Aotus; species Aotus nancymaae. The sequence continues at coordinate 32,809,283 of NW_026988435.1, forward strand.
CTGAGTTATTTCCTTCATAAGTTATGTACCTGATGAGGACTTCGTGCATCAGAAAGTATGGCGTAGTATAGAACAGTACAGGCAGCATGGCACAGTGGAAGGAACTCAGGGCAGTTGTCAAGAGATTTGGGTTCTTCTGTGTGCTTAATGCTAGTTGTATAATTTGGACAAATTACATTATCTACCTGGACAGTGCTGTCTACATCTGTGAGATGATGTTGATGATGATGATGATGATGATGATGACAGTTAAGTGCTCAACAGTAATGAACTCATCTAATCTTTACAACATCTTAATGAAGTAGACAGCATTTTTCTCATTTGACAGATGAGAATGCTAAGCCATAAAAAGGTGAAATCTGTTGCTTAAGTTCACACAACAAAGACAGGATAAGGGTTATGTCTTCTGGTCTGGGGTCTTGGTCTTCTTGACAGTGACTAAAGTTCCTAAAGTCTGAGATTCTGTTTTAATGAAAACTTGCATCAGGCAAGACAGAGACAAAACACACTTCTGGAACAATGTATTCCAATGGATTTGAAGGCCATTCAATAATCATGACCATAGCTTAATAGTTTGTGTTTCAAAAATACATATCTATCTATCACCTCTCTCTCTCTCTTGCATCTATTTTAAATGTAAACCCAGGAATCAATCTGCTCAAGCTGTTCTTAAAATTCTAATACCTAGAATTAATGGTTAATGGCTCCTAATAGAAGTGAATAATTATAGTCCATTGCTAACCACCACTGAGAAGTATAATAGCTAATCATTTCTCTCTAATGGCTGGTTGTGACACAAACATAATTTTTATCTAAGAAGAGAGAGAAAACAACAACAAATGACAGTGCCGTGCTCCGTAACCCAGGCTGTGGTACAGTGGCGCAATCATAGCTTACTGTAACCTTGAACTCCCAGGCTCAGGCGATCCTCCCACCTCAGCCTTCTGAGTAGCTAGGTCTTCAGGTGTGTGCCACTATGCCCAGATAATTTTTAAAAACATTTTTTGGTAAAGACAAGGTCTTGCTATGTTGCCCAGGCTGGCCTTGAACTCCTGGCCTCAAGCAATCCTCCCATCTTGGCCTCCTGAGTTGCTGGGATTTCAGTTATCTTATCAAAACAGTAATGCTATGTAATAATATTACATAGTTTTGTGACTGTTTTCTGTGGGAAGTGTAGATTTTCTCTCATTCTTTGCTATCTCTATTTTTAATATATTATTTATAAATTCGATCTTATTGTTCTTGTGTCATCTCTATTGTAGGACTTACCATCATGTAATCTAGTAATAAGTTGTAAGAGAGCTCTCCCTGCCCTGTAGTCTCATTGAACCAATCATCTCTGTTTCTTCAGCACCTCATGGAGCTGAATGTTTCCTTTTACACTGTGAATACAGGAACAGGTGAGTTTTTGAAATGTTCTCCCATTTTAGGGAATAGAGAATCTGGGTTCATACAGTGCAGCCTTTAGTGACAGCCTAGTCTGCTTACTGAAAGCGTCAGGTTTCTTTTAATGCTTAGTGTATAGATGTAAAAATCACTCACAGAAACAATGATTCATCTTTCTAGACACATTTGTAGGAGTTCCTTGAAAGACAGTGGATCTAGTCCTAAATACTTTCTATTCACCCCTTCATTGAGTAATCAACTTCACTTCATCCAGAAGTTGGTAGTTACAAACTTGAAAACAATCTAAGAAACTTTTGCAGCTTCAGACTTAAATGATAGTGTATGTAAAGGTACATGTTACAGTCACACCATAGAAATTAAATCCAGGATCTAAAGAAGCTTTTGTTAATTTGTCTGGAAAGAGAAGCTGGGGGGAAAAAAGTGGTGAGTCTGTGGTGACTCACGCCTGTAATCCCAGTACTGTGGGAAGCCGAGGTGGGTGTATCACCTGAGGTCAGGAGTTTGAGACCAGTCTGGCCAACATGGTAAAACCCCATCTCTACTAAAAATACAAAAGTTAGCCAGGTGTGGTGGTGCATGCCTGTAATCCCAGCTACTCAGGAGGCTGAGGCAGGAGAATGACTTGAACCCAGGAGGTGGAGTTTGCAGTGAGCCGAGATACTCTACTGCACTCCTGCCTGGGCAACAGGAGTGAAACTCCATCTCATAAAAAAAAAAAAATGGTGAGTGATCTGTGGCTAGCAGGACACTTCACAGTTAAAAACTTTTTTTTGAAATTATCTAGGCAGTATCACAGGTCTTATTTCATAACATCTCAAACTAATATCAAAGAGAGAAAAAAACTTCTAACTTATTCCTTTGAAATAAAATTGATGGCCGTAAGTCCAGTCGGCTTAACTAGATTCTTCCTTGGGAGCAGAAAGTAAATATGACAACAGACCAAGACTAAAGTGGAGACCAACATGGAACTTCAGTCTGTCCCTCCTTCTCTGTATCATCTCTACATCTTGAGTATGTCCATTATGACACAGTGCTTTCTTACATCCCTTCATTCGACAACTTTCAACGTTCAATTAATTTTTAGTAGGTAAGATGCTTATATGTTTCAAAAATACAAACAATGAAAAAGATATCCATGGAGAAGTCTTATTCCTATCCGTTTTGTTTCTTTCTTTTCCCTATAGGTAACCATTTTTAATTTTTTTTAACTTCCATTGTTTCTTGATGCAAATACATAAATTTTCATTATACAAAGGCAGTACACTACATATATTGTTATGAACTTTGCTTTTTTCCATTTAGTAATATGTCCTAGAGATTTTTCCATAGCATTACATAACACTCTCCCCCATTCCTTTTTTATGGTTGCATAGTATTCCATCACATACATGGTCCTAGATAATTTAACCAATTCTCAATTGTTGAACCACTGAATCATTTTCATTATTTCTTATTATAAAGAATGCTTTAATGAAAAATTCTGTACATGCATTATTTCATATGTATGAAGGCATAGATTTCCAAAAGTGGGATTGCTGGGCCAATGGGCAAATGTTACTGTCACTGTGCTAGACATTGCCAGATTTTCCTCCATAAGCATTGAACCATTTCATATGAGAGAGCCTATGGGCATACTCAGCAACACAATATTGTATATTTTGTATTTTTGCCAATATGATTGACAAGTGTCATAGTTTTCTATTGCTGAATAACAAATAATCATAAACTCAGCAGTTTAAAGCAACACAGTATCTCACAGTTTCTGTGGTTCTGAAGAGATACTAAATTCTGAGATTTAGTATCTCACAGTTTCTGTGGCTCTGAAGCCCAAGCATGACTCAGCTGCATCCTCTGCTCAGGGTCTCAGGAGCTGCAATCAAAATGTGGGTTGTGACTGTGGTCTCATCTGAGGCTGAGAGTTCTCTTCCAAATTCATGTGGTTATTGGCAAAAGTCAGTTCCTTATGGTTGCAGGACTGAGGCCCTCAGCAATTAGATGCTGTCTGCAGTTCCTGGCCATATGAGCCTCCCCATAGACAGTTCACATCACAGCAGCTGGCTTCCACAAGGCTAGCAGGAGAGTCCCTTGCTATGGTTTGTTAAGGTGGTGGAGTCTTATACCATGTAACCTAATAATGGGAGTGTCATCCCAGCACATTTGCCAAACAATAAAACCTAGTTCAGGGGGTAACATCTCATAACTGTTGGCATATTCTATTGATTAGAAGCAAATCATAGGTCCTGGCCACACCCAAGTGAAGGAGATTGTACAGGCCCTAACACCAGGGTGTGGAGATTATGGGGCCAGCATAACAGTCTTCCCATCACTGTGAGAAGATAAAAATGCATTCTTTTTATTATGAGTATTTTTTTTTATTCTGAAATATGATTTTTATAATTGTACTATAGGTTCTGGGGTACATGTGCAGATCATATAGGATTGTTGCATAGGTATATACATGGCAAGGTGGTTTGCTGCCTTCATCCCTCCATCACCTATATCTGGTATTTCTCCCCTCATTATCCCTCCCCACCCTCCCCACCCCCCGCTGTCCCTTCCCTAGCCAACCCCAACTGACCGCAGTATGTGTCCCTGTGTTCTAATTGTCCCCTCCCTGTGTCCACATGTTCTAATTGTTCAATACCCGCCTATGAGTGATAACATGCATTGTTTGGTTTTCTGTTCTTGTATCAGTTTGCTGAGAATGATGGTTTCCAGATTCATCCATGTCCCTATGAAGGACATGAAATCATCATTTTTTTATGGCTGTGTAGTATTCTATGGTGTATATGTGCCACATTTTCTTTATCTTGTCTATTGTTGATGGACATTTGGGTTGGTTCCAGGTCTTTGCTATTGTAAACGGTGCCACAATGAACATATGTGTGCATGTGTCTTTATAATAGAACAATTTATAATTCTTTGGGTATATACACAGTAATGGGATTGCTGGGTCAAATGGTATTTCTATTTCTAGGTCCTTGACGAATTGCCACACTGTCTTCCACAATGGTTGCACTAATTTGCATTCCCACCAACAGTGTAAAAGTGTTCCTATTTCTCCACATCCTCTCTAGCATCTGTTGTCTCCAGATTTTTTAATGATTGCCATTCTAACTGGTGTGAGATGGTATCTCAATGTGGTTTTGATTTGCATTTCTCTAATGACCAGTGATGATGAACATTTTTTCATATGTTTGTTGGTCTCATAGATGTCTTCTTTTGTAAAGTGTCTGTTCGTATCTTTTGCCCACTTTTGAATGGGTTTATTTGCTTTCTTGTAAATCTATTTTAGTTCTTTGTAGATTCTGGATATTAGCCCTTTGTCAGATGGGTAGATTGCAAACATTTTTTCCCATTCTGTTGATTGCCAGTTTGCCCTAATGGTTGTTTCCTTTGCTGTACAGAAGTTCTGGAGTTTAATTAGATCCCATTTGTCTATTTTGGCTTTTGTTGCCATGCTTTTGGTGTTTCAGCCATGAAGTCCTTGCCTATGCCTATGTCCTGAATGGTTTTACCTAGGTTTTCTTCTAGGGGTTTTATGGTGTTAGATCTTATGTTTAGGTATTTAATCCATCTGGAGTTAATTTTAGTGCAAGGTGTCAGGAAGGGTTCCAGTTTCTGCTTTCTGCACACTGCTAGCCAGTTTTCCCAACACCATTTATTAAACAGGGTAATCATGCTTGTTTTTCTCAGGTTTGTCAAAGATCAGATGATCATAGATGTGTGGTGTTGCTTCTGAGGCCTCTGTTCTGTTCCATTAGTCTATGTCTCTGTTTTGGTACCAGTACTACCAAAACAGAGGTATAGTAGTATAGTTTGAAGTCAGGCAGCATGATGCCTCCAGCTTTGTTCTTTTTGCTTAGGATTGTTTTGGCTATGCAGGCTCTTTTTGGTTCCATATGAAGTTTGAAGTGGTTTTTTCCAGTTTTGTGAAGAAGGTCATTGGTAGCTTGATGGGGATAGCGTAGAATCTATAAATTACTTTGGGCAGTATGGCCATTTTCACGATGTTGATTCTTCCTAACCAGGAGTTAGGAATGTTTTTCTATCTGTTTGTGTCCTCTCTTATTTCATTGAGCAGTGGTTTGTAGTTCTCCTTGAAGAGGTCCTTTACATCCTTTGTTAGTTGTATTCCTAGGTATTTTATTCTCTTTGTAGCAATTGTGAATGGGAGTTCAATTTTGATTTGGCTCTCTGTTTGTCTGTTATTGGTATATAGAAATGCTTGTGATTTTTGCACATTGATTTTGTATCCTGAGACTTTGCTGAAGTTGCTTATCTGTTTAAGGAGATTTTGGGCTGAGGTGATGGGGTCTTCTAAATATTCAATCATGTCATCTGCAAATAGAGACAATTTGGCTTTCTCTTTTCCTAATTGAATACCCATTATTTCTTTTTCTTGCCTGATTGCTCTGGCTAGAACTTCCAATACTATATCGAATAGGAGTGGTGAGAGAGGGCATCCTTGTCTAGTGCCAGATTTCAAAGGGAATGCTTCCAGTTTTTGCCCGTTCAGTATGATATTGGCTGTGGGTTTGTTGTAAATAGCTTTTATTATTTTGTGATATGTTCCATTGATACCTAGTTTATTGGGGGTTTTTAGCATAAAGCGCTGTTGAATTTTGTCAAAGGCCTTCTCTGCATCTATTGAGAAGACCATAGTGCAACCAAATTAGAACTCAGGATTAAGAACCTAACTCAAAACTGCACAACTTCATGGAAGATGAACAACTGGCTCCTGAATGTCGACTGGATAAACAATGAAATGAAGGCAGAAATAAAGATGTTCTTTGAAACCAACAAGAACAAAGACACAACATACCAGAATCTCTGGGACACATTTAAAGCAGTGTCTAGAGGGAAATTTATAGCAAGAAATGCCCACATGAGAAGCAAGGAAAGATCTAAAATCGACATCCTATCATCAAAACTGAGAGTTAGAGGAGCAAGATCAAAAAAACTCAAAAGCTAGCAGAAGACAAGAAATAACTAAGATCAGAGCAGAACTGAAGGAGATAGAGACAGAAAAAACCCTTCAAAAAATCAACAAATCCAGGTTTTTTAAAAAGATCAACAAAATAGATAGACTGCTAGCCAGACTAATGAAAAAGAAAAGAGGGAAGAATCAAATAGATGCAATAAAAAACAATAATGGGGACATCACTACTGATTCCACAGAAATACAAACTACCATCAGAGATTACTACAAACAACTCTATGCACACAAACCAGTAAATCTGGAAGAAATGGATAAATTCCTGGACATTTGCACTCTCCTAAGACTAAACCAGGAAGAAGTTGAAACCCTGAACAGACGAATAACAAGGGCTAAAGTTGAGGCAGCAATTAATAACCTACCAACTAAAAAAAGCCCAGGTCCAGATGAGTTCACAGCCGATTTCTACCAGACGTACAAAGAGGAGTTGGTACTATTCCTTCTGAAACTATTCCAAACAATATAAAAAAGAGGGAATCCTCCCCAACTCATTTTATGAGACCAACATCATCCTAATACCAAAACCGAGCAGAGATGCAACAAAAAAAGGAAACTTCAGGTCAATATCCGTGATGAACATCGATGCAAAAATTTTCAATAAAATACTGGCAAACAGAATGCAACAGCAAATCAAAAAGCTTATTCATCATGATCAAGTAGGCTTCATCCCGGGGATGCAAGGCTGATGCAACATACACAAGTCTATAAATGTATTGAGTATTTTTATATATTTAATTGCCATCTGTGTTTTTTTCTTAGTGAACTGTCTGTTCATATTCTTTGTCTATATTTCCATTAAGTTTTTACTTTTCTTCTACATTTCTATGTGACATTAATTGGAAATATTTTCTTCCACTTTGCCCTTGTGATGTTTTTGAATGCAAAGTTTATGAATTTTATGTGGCTGAACTTACAATCTTTTCTTTTGATTTCTCATTTCTGAGTCATAGCTGTAAAAGGTCTCTCCCATGCTAAATATATAAAGAAATTAAACTATGTTATAATTTTTTATATCTAAATCCTAAATCCTATTAGGAATATTTATTTGAATACGGTGTGATATATGAATCCAACAATATCATTATGGTGAAGGCTATTTGTTCCAACATTATACATTAAAGTTCATCTTCACCACCACAAATTGAGAATCACCTTTATTATACACTAAATTCCCATATAAAGTGGAATCTATTTCTGGAATTTATTTTCTCTTCTTTAGTATATTTACATATGTCTCAATATCATGTTATTTTAATTATTGAAGTTTTATAATGTATTCATTGGCTTCTAAGACTTTTCTATTCCAGAGATTTCCCGGTTATTAGTAGTTTATTTTCCACATGAACTTTAGATTTAGCTCATCTAATTCTAGAACAAAATTTCTCTTTTAGTATTCTTTTTAGGATTGTTAAATTTATGAATTAGCTTAGAAAGAATTGGCATCATTACCATATTAAGTTTTGGTGCATTTACAAACTTGATGTCTTTGTCTTTTGGAAACATGTCCATATTTTTCTTCCTATTGTTTTTCCTTCCTCCCTTCCTTCCTTCCTTCCCTCCTTCCTTCCTTCCTTCCTTCCTTCCTTCCTTCCTTCCTTCCTTCCTTCCTTCCTTCCCTCCCTCCCTCCCTCCCTCCCTCTCTTCCTTCCCTCTCTCCCTCCCCTCCCTTCCTCCCTCCCTCCCTCCCTTCCTCTCTTTCTCTTTCTCTCTTTCTTTCTTTGGTAGAGTCTCATTCTGTCGCCCAGGCTGCAGTGCAGTGGTGCGAGCTTGACACACTGCAACCACCGCCTTCCAGGCTCAAGTGATTCTCCTGCCTCAGCCTCCTGAATAGGTGGGATTACAGGTGCACACCACCATTCCTGGCTAATTTTTGTATTTTTAGTAGAGACAGGGTTTCACCATGTTGTCCAGGCTAGTCTTGAACTCCTGCCCTCAGGTGATCCACCTGCTTCGGCCTCCCAAAGTGCTGAGATTACAGGCTTGAGCTACTGCACACAGTTACATATTTCTTAATAGGTTTATTCTTTGGTATTTTGTGCTTTTTAGAATTATTGTTTTTGCCATTATAAATGATTCTTTTCCATTACATCTTCTAAGTGTTGCTGTTTGTATAACATGAAAACTCTTGCTTTCTATGAATTTTATATATGCATACATTTCCACGTAGAAAACATTTATTGGGTGCCTGCCATATGATGGGCTTCTGTACTAGTGCTGAGCTCACAGTCACAAAATAGTCATGGTCCTTCCCCACAATGGGCAAATGGCCTAGTAAAGGAGGCAGATAGTAAACATGTAAGCAAACTAATGTATAATTACTATTTGAAAAAATGCTATGAAGACAATGAAGAGTGTTCAGTCATACAGAATAATTATTTAAGTGTATCTTATTACACAGTTAGAGTCTTTGAGAGTTTGGTCCATAACTTATTTATCTCTGGGTCCTCAGTGCCTAGCACAATGCCCAGGAAATAAAGGCACCAAATATTTATTAAGTAGAACAGAACCGAATTTGCTCTGAGTTTAGGGCCAATGTTCTAAGTCCTTTAGCCACAATGATCATGTAGTCCAATTTTTCAACCAAATTTATATTTTAAATATTCTATTTCTTTAAATATATTATCCTAGTACTAGCCTAAAGATTTGTTTGGAAAATGGTCACTAGAGATACAGCTTTCACCTAAAGTGGCCTTCCATGTCTCTGGCCCACGAGCAGAGTGGGCTTTTAATCCTTAGCCTGAGTGTTCTGGAGACAGGTTAGCTTAAAGGGATGCTCCCTTTGTAAATTTTTGACTGAGGTGTCAAAGTTAAACTTAGGGTTTTGAGGCTGGCTGGAGCTTATCTGTTTTTCCAGTCCAAGGTGTTAAAATTTACATCTTTAATAGCAGTAGGAAGGCAAGAGGAGGCCGTGGTGGAGAAGAGTCTGCTTTTCTGTACAGGCTTTCATTGTCGTTGCCCTTCCCTCGCCAAGTGTTCAAAGAGATGACTGAAGAACTTTGGGAGTAGGCATTTTCAGGGGAGAGTCTTGGTGAAGAAATTTCCAAGGGACTAGGTTTAGGAAAGAGATCATTAATAGAGAATATTAATGGCTGCTACTAAAAGGCAGGTGCGTAATAGGTGCAGGGAAGAGATAAGTAAAGAAGTAAATGGACTGAAGGGGCTTAAGTTAAACAAACATGTTTCAAGTTCTGAGTCATTCAGAAAGGGGAGTGTATGGGATGTGGACTTTGTATGAGAATGAAAGCTATTTTGACCCTTTTGAGAAAAGAGAATATTTGGAGGCAGAAGGCAAAATGCAGGCAGCCTGTGGATAAATGACCCATCTCTGGGATCAGGAAGGCACAAGTGGGTGCTCCAAGAATCCTCCTAATGAGCTGAATTTATGGCGGTGTGCAAGGCTGAGGACAGTTCTTAGTAAATAACAGAGATAGTGTGGTAATGACCCGATCACTGGTCCATAATCAATCAGAGGTTGGTCTCTGTGCGTAATTCTCCTGGGGGATTGTTAGAAGGAAAACACAGCTAAGGTCAGACACTGACTCACTGGGGGCCCTTAGTTGCTCACGAGGGGCAGATACCCTATTCTGTACAAGTAGAAGTTCTTATTAGGGAAGCAGAAAGAAATGACTGAAAGACCTGTGTCTTTCTCTTGTGTGGTTTCTAAATACAGCATGCGTCTGAGTAGAACCAAATTTAACTGTGAATATTTGGGTGAAGATAATGAGATGGTACATTATTTTTTTATCAAAGGTTTTGATGAGCACAATGTATAGTATAGGATCTCCTATTTAAGTACAAAGTATATTTACAAATATGTTTAAGATCTATGTATAGAGACAGAATAATAAATTTATATATTATGAGTAGGAGGGTGATGTGATTCATTTGCCAATGTATTAAGAAAAATTATAAAATTACACATTCTTCTAGTCTTTTAACCTCAATATTTAATATATTTCTAGTATCTTGTATATATTCTTTAATTTTTTTTTTTTGAGATAAGAGTTTCGCTCTTGTTTCCCAGGCTGCCAAGCTGGAGTGCAATGGCAAGATCTCGGCTCACTGCAACCTCCACCTCCCGGGTTCAAGTGATTCTCCTGCCTCATCCTCCCAAACAACTGGGATTACAGGCATGCACCATCACATCCGGCTAATTTTGGATTTTTAGTAGAGATGGGGTTTCTCCATGTTGGTCAGGCTGATCTTGAACTCCCGACCTCAGGTGATCCGCTCGCCTCAGCCTCCCGAAGTACTGAGATTACAGGTGTGAACCATCACGCCTGGCCTACTTAATTGTTTTCATACAAAAGTAAAGATGCAGTTAACTGGTTTGTATCCAGTAAGAGGCAGTTTGAGGCTAAATACGTGCTGCTTTCTTCATGTAAATTGAGTCTCATATTTATTTTATTATACTTCGAATTGAGGTGGCCTCTGCTTTTTTTCTTTAGTGTTGGAACTCTTAATTTATGTTTCCCATTTAACTCATAATGTAACACCTGCCATATAATAGTATTCCAGATGCTTTGACAAACTTTTGACTGAGGTGGTGCTGTTGGTAGAACTGACCCGTTGGGGCACAGATGCAATGCCACTTTATCCCTGAGCAGTAGCGGCAGGAGAGTCCCTGTCTGTTACATAAAAGCGGATTTAGGGGGATCAGTGCAGAGTGCATGAAAATGAAGGTTAAGAGAAGGTACAATACATGAAAGTCAGGAGCTGTCAATACACAAATCCTCAACTCTGGCAAAACCCCCAGATCACCCATGATCTGGTGTGATGATAAAAATAAGCACCTAAGTACTTTTTTTTAACTCTGGAATTTTGTGCAACGCATGAACTAGTAGTGTTTTCCTCATTATTATTATTAGTGTTATAATTCAGCCTTTTGCTACATATTCCCCTTCCCTTTATATATTATGAGTAGGAGAGTGATGTGGTTCATTTGCCAATATATTAAGAAAAATACTAGCAAATATGGTATGAGATGAAAATGATATAGCACCTCTTTTCTGTCAAGTAGAAACATCTACACTCAAGGTTATTTGAAGGTAAAATATTTACCAAGTTATTTACTCTGTCTCTTCCCCAGGAGTTAAGGCAGAATGGTGGTCGCCAGTAAGAGTGGCCATACACTGGGGCCTATGTGTGTCTCTAGCTTCATGCAAGATGGGGCTTGGAGGTACTTGGGGGCTTATTTTTCTTGCATGCACACCATTGCTTGTCCTTTCTAACGTGTGAAAATACATTCCCCTGTAACTGAAAATCTGATTAATAAGAGTATATCATTATCTTCCATAACAATGAATCCAGACATAGCTGCTTCCAGGTAGAGGGAAGCAGCTCAATCATGTCAGTAAGGACAGAGACCGTGTTCATCCTTCTAGCTCATCATCCTCCGTCTGTAGGCTTTTAGAGTTACTTAATTGTTGCAAGATGCCTCCTGAACTGCTGCAGTATTCTTGACATCAAGGTGGTACTCAAAGACAAGAAGCAGGAGAAGAGAGAAAGAGAAATTCTTGACTGGCTCTCTTTTCTTCCATTGGAAGAAACATCACTCCCAAAGACTTCCATTTTCATTTTAATGGCTAGAACCTTGTGACATGGCAACCTTTTCCTGTAAACTGCAAAAGAGCCTGGAAAAGGAGCATGTGAACGAAGGCCACAAGATAGCCATGACCAGCCTAACCAATTGCCTGGGGCTCTGTGTGTTCATCCCTCCAGATCTCCGCCCCTGCCAGCACGTTGGTCAGAGCATCTTTCACTGCCTCTGCCCATGTCATCTGGGACACTTGTGGGGCTGCCACAGCTGCTACTTGCCCAGGGACTTGCCATGGTGGCTGCCCCATCCCATTGTGCTGTCCTAGACCCACCTTGACAGCATTTCCTGGACACTCTCCTTCCCATCTCATGTCTTGGGACTTCCCTGATGCCACCAGGGCAAGAGATATAACCAGACCCTCACTTCGGGCCCCCTGTGTACAATCTGGAGGTTTGCGGGAGGAAGTCAACCCATAGGGTAGACTTTGATTAATAGAAGATTAAAATTCATGGATAGCTTTGTCCTCCTGTCTGTGGCAGAACTGTCCTGGGAGCAGTGGTTGATAGGGCATCCCTATAAGCAGTAGCCAGCTCCACCTACCTGCTATCTTTTCTGCATTTCTTCTCCATCCTTTCCTGCTTGATCTGTGACTTAATTCCTGCTTTTCAGAACGACTCCCCAACAAAAAAGTTCAACACATGAACTTTTCAGAACTAGACTTCCCACAAGCCCTTGCCTCAGTCTGTGTTTAATAGACTCAGACTCCATTTTTGATGTTCAGTTGCTAACATCCTTTAAGCCTCCCTGCTCCCTCTGTGTGTGAGCAGCAGCCCTCACGCCAGCCCCATCTGCCCCCAAACCCCACACCAGTCTCCTTCTCCAACTCTCTCAAACCATTTCAGACCTGCTTGGAGCCTTCCCTATTCCCCCCAGAAAGTCTCCTTTTGTGACTAACAAATAATTCCATACCCCTTAGGTGTGTGTATGGTGTCAGCAGTCTCAACATCAGAACCAAATTTTGGGTGATGTCCATTCTGCTTCTGCAGAGTGACTTCAGCACTGTGACACCAAACATTGTTTGTTCTCTGGGACTAGGCACACTGCCACCCTGAACAATGACCAGGGTCCACTCAGTCAGGAGGATGTGGGAAGGACAGACGCTGTCCTGATGCCAGACCACACTGTAGAGAATTGGGGCCAAGACCCAGGAGGGACACTGAGATCTGTCACCCCCACGGTGGTTACAGATTGTTGGGAGAAATGCTTCCTTGGAGAGAGTTGACTTTAAGTCTCACTCTCAGCCAGGGGAAGCGGTGGGGCTGTTTCCTCCCCACCTGGAGCCTAGTGAGAGATGTCTGAAGAAGATTCCTAGAGAAGGGCTTTGGAAGAGAATCTTTGGGGACAACTATTGGTTGGGGATAAACCTGGGGATGCTTCTTCCCTGTCCTCAAGTCACTAGTGAGGTTGAAATAGGGTTGTCCAGAGAAACAGAACCAGTAGGGTATATAGACACACACACACACACACACACACACAGAGACACACACAGACACAGAGATTGGCTCACACAATTATAGAGGTTGGCAAGTCCAAAATCTGCAGGGTAGAGGGTAGGCCAAAGATCCAGGGAAGAGCTGATTTTTTCAGCTCGAGTCTGAAGGTTGCTGGCAGAATTCTCTCTTCTCTAGAGGAAGTCAGTCTTTTTTCTATTAATGCCTTGAACTAATTAGAGGAAGCCCACCCACGTTATGGAGGGTTAATCTACCTTTCTTAAAAGTCTACTGATTTAAATGTTAATCTCATCTGAAAATGACTTCAAAGCAACATGTAGACTGTTTTGACCAAATATCTGGGTACTATGGTGCAGCCAAGTTGACACATGAAATTAACCATGACATGGGGCTTTAGGGAGCTTACTGGGAGGGCTTTCTATATGCCTCCGGAATTCTGGTGGGCACTCAGTGAATTATCTGACTTTCATAGGGCAAATTAACAAGATAAGAGTCAGGCTGGCCAGTTACTCTTGGGGCAGAAGTAAAAAGAAATTGCAGTTACCTGAGGGCTGGTCTCTGTCCCTTTGTCTTAAGATAAAGAATGCAGGGTTTTTTCTCATGGTCCAGCTATGGGCTGTGTCAGCAAAGGCTGGCATGCAATTCTCTTGGGGTTTTGTCCAGGAAGGCTGCCTGGAACCGCAAAAAGATCTCAGCAGAGAAGAGCTGCTGGTATCAGTGCATTCCTGGGGCTGATGAGGGATGAGAGTGCACAAAACCTACAGTCAGAATAAAGACATGCTCACCCAGTGTCTCAGTGTGCTTGGGCTACCCCAGCAAAATGCCAAAGAATGGGCATATTGTTTGACAGAACAACTGAAATGTATTTTCTTACGGTTCTAGAGGCTAGGAGTCTGAGATCAGATGCCAGTATAACTGGGTCCTGGAGAGGGCCCTCTTGTTCACTTGAAGACAGCGGCCTTCTCATCGCATCTGCATACAGTGTATGTGTGGAGAGAGAATAAGCAAGCTGTTTGATGTCTTCATATAAGGGCACTAATCCCATCATGAGGGCCCCACCTCATGACCATACCTAGCCCTACACACCTCCCAAAGGTTCCATCTTCAAATACCATGACATTGAGGGTTAGGGCTTCAGAATATGAATTTTGGAAGGATACAATTCAGTCCACAGCCTGCAGTCTGAGCAAATACAGGGGAGAGACTTCTGGTGGCAGAGTCTCTCAAGAACCCACAAAAACACCAAGGAGAGAGGCTACTTACGAAGTTAGAATTTTCCCGTCTCCTCCTCTCTCTTGGATACTCAAACTTACACGAGTCAGAAAGTGAAACTAGCAGAATGGAAAACGAATGCAAAATGCTTAATAAAGTAGGAAGAGAGAATCTATCCCCTCCTTTTCCAGCACCAGCTGCCTGCTAGATTCTGGCCCAAGCTGGAGTGGACTCACCTTTTAACACCAGATTGAAATTCAGACAAGTACATGGGACCAATCATTTTAGTTACTAATTTGTGACAATGTTTTACATATCCAGAAAAGTCTTGGGTTTTCATCCTGGAGCAGAGGAAGAACCAGTCCAATTGAATACATTTTAAGGGACAGTGGGGGAACAAAAATAAATTTACATTTTATGAGATATATGTGTTCAACTATTAGCTGTATTTTGCCTCCCTACCTACTTTTCAAGGGGAAAATTTAATTTATTAAATGACTTTGTGATAGGCAGAGTAATAAAAAATCCCAGGACATGCTCTCTAGATTTGAGTATTTTCACAGGTAGTTTTCTCTGGGGGAATCTTGGGAATTAAAACATTTTGGCCAAGCGCAGTGGCTCACGCCTGTAATCCTAGCACTTTGGAAGGCCGAGGTGGGTGGATCACCCGAGGTTAGGAGTTAGAGACCAGCCTGGCCAACATGGTCAAACCCTGTCTCTACCAAAAATACAAAAAATTACCTGGGTGTGGTGGCTCACAGCTGTAATCCCAGTTAATTGGGAGGCTGAGGCAGAAGAATCGCTTGAACCTGTGAGGTGGAGGTTGCAGTGAACGGAGATCGAACTATTGCACTCCAGTGGGGGTAACAAGAGCAAAACTCTGTCTCAAAAAAACAGCAACAAAAACCGAAACCAAAATCACAACCATTTTAAGTAGCTGTAATACCTGAAGTGGCCACTTGGTGGCAGCCGTCCATGAAAGCTGCTTTCGGCTTGCTGCCCCTGGCGACCCCTGTGGTTTCGTGTGACAAACATTTTTTTTTTTTTTTTCCCGTCTAACCTCCTAGAAAATTGCCTGCTCCTGCTTTTGGTGGAAACTTTGTTTTCCCTGACAGTGTTGGTTTTGTGGTAGAGCCCTCTTTGGCTCCGTGAGGCCAACTTGTGTGATACTTTCTGAATATCAGATATTCTAGTTGTGTCTATGTTGAAGCAGTTTGGAATCTCTGTTGGTTTCGAGGTATTTTTTTCCTTAGTCTTCTCCTTTAGCGCAAACACTGACTGACACATCGAGAATGAAAAGCTGTTGTTACTTTTTCCTGGAAAAGTTTTCTCATGCAGACTTTCTAAAAATCCTGACTCACATCAGAGAGAGAACGCTGTTTTCCTGTCACCATTGAGCCCTCATTATTTATGTTTGGACGTGTCATTAGCAGCGTGAGTTTTCTCTTGATTTGTACCAGATGGTGTGTTTTTGGCGGGGGGGTGGTAAGGGGAGTAGAAACTTGCTTAATTAGACTCCATCCAAAATTGTTTTCTAATAAGTTCATTCCTTTTATAACAAAATTTCATTTATGAGGGCACAGTAGCACCCAGAACAAATTTTGATTTTGCAAACCAATTACCTTTTTCTGGTTCTATAGAAATGGAAGTCAGCTATTGTCTGGAAAGGTTGGTGGCCTGGGGACTTAGAAAGCCACTTTCTAATGCTGGACCTGATATTTGTGGCTGCACTTGCTGTATGTCCTCAGACACAACAGTGAGCTTTGTTGTGAATTTTAGAGGGAATCGTTTGTTCAGGTAATGGACACTGCACATGTGGCACTCTTTGCAGGCCCAGCTGGGTGACGTGATGAGAACAACCAGGTGTGGTCCCTGAGCTCATGGCACATATGGTCAAGTGGATAAAACAACCTTGATTTCAAACAAAACACCCAAAGGAGGGCATGCATAATCACAGACTGAAGGAAGGGCTCAGAAGGAAAAAAACTTGTTGTAGAAACACAGCAAACAACCACAGACCTGCTCCAGCTAGATGGTCAGGCCAGGCCTCCCTAAAATGTTAGACCGAAGGTGAAATCTGAAAGATGAGTTGACATTGACCAGGGAAAGGAAGTGAGATGGGAAGGGGAGTGTTAATGGAAATGAATGAGCCCACACAGAAGACAGAAGTAGGAATGAGCATGGTGTGTCTAAGGAATGCAAAGAAGATTCTGCAGGATGGACCACAGACAGCTAGAGGGAGAGAGTGTGAAATGAGGCTGGGGAGGACAAGCTGACCCTGAGGGCTCTGGCGGGGCTGGTGTATTAGTCAGGGTTCTTCAGAAGGACAGAACTAATGGGATAGAAGCATATAGGAAAGGGCATTTATTAAGGAGAATTAGCTCACAGGATCGCAAGGTGAAGTCCCGCAATAGGCCACCTGCAAGCTAAGGAGCAAAGAAGTCAGTAATGGCTAAGTCCGAGTCCCCAGTCCTCAAAAGTAGGGAAGTCGACAGAACAGCCTTCAGTCTGTGGCCAAAGGCCCAAGAGGCCCTGGCAAACCACTGATGTAAGTCCAAGAGTCCAGAAGCTGAAGAACCTAGAGTCTGATGTTCGAGGGCAGGAAGCATCCAGTGTGGGAGAAAGATAAAGGCCAGAAGACTTAGCCATTCTAGTCTTTCCACGTTCTTCTGCCTGCTTTTATTCTGACTGTGCTGACAGCTGATTAGATTGTGTCCACCCAGATTGAGGGTGAGTCTGCCTTTCCCAGTCCACTGACTTGAACGTTAATCTCCTCTGGGAATGCACTCACAGACACACCCACGAACAATACTTTACATTCTTTAATCCAATCAAGTTGACACTTAATATTAACCGTGACAATTGAGGAGCTGTTGTTGATACAGGAGACTGTACTGGGTTTAGACATTGAAAATATTCCTGTTGCCAAATGCTGTGACTCACGCCTGTAATCCCAGCACTTTGGGAGGCAGAGGCAGGTGGAGGTCAGAAGTTCGAGACCGGCTGACCAATACGATGAAACCCCATCTCTACTAAAAATACAAAAATAAGCTGGGCATGGTGGTGGGTGCCTATAATCCCAGCTACTCAGGAGGCTGAGGCAGGAGAATCACTTGAATCTGGAAGACGGAGGTTGCAGTGAACCGAGATCGTGCCACTGCACTCCAGCCTGGGTGACAGAGTCTCAAAAAAAAAAAAAGAAGAAAATAGCCCTGTTGCTGCATCAATAGCACGTGGAAGTGAAGCGGTGTCCAGGATGCCACAGGAGCAAACAGGTGAACATGCAAATCCTGGCATGAGAGAAAGGAACTTGGATGAGAGGGCAAGGGCCTGGAGACTAGTGGCCGGATTCAAGAGACCGGTGGGACCTAAGTGGACTGAACTTTGGGAGGAATTGGGTAGGAAGGGGTGGTTAAGGGAGGAGAGTGTCATGGGTCATTCGGGCTGGGGTAACAATGTTCAGTGGTCTCTTCAGCAAGTGAAGGGACACAGATTGAAGACAGATTCAAGGTTAAAACATGACTTGGCTGCTTAAATGCAAGGACAAAAGTTGGGATCTCCACAGTTGGACACAATGGAAAGAGAGAAAGACAAAAGTGTCTGGAGTATTAGCAAGTCATACAAATGAAATGTTTCTGAAATGATGCCTCACACATCAGTAGGAGTTTAATTATGCTTATTTCCCTTCCCTGATCTGCTTCTTCTGTTCTTTTTCTCTTCCTTCCTTCTTTTTTGTTGGAAATAGATGCTCGGTGCCACAAAGAAAAATTAGCACTGAGACAATGGATGTTTCAGCAATGCAAGTTTTACTTCCTGGACTGCGGGAAGGGTACTCTTGCTAGCCATTTTGCCAGAGAGTGCAACAAAGGAAAGCAGACATATTTATTCTTTACGCATTTGGGGTTGTCGTTACTGCTGTGTCTGATATCCATTGG
Source organism: Aotus nancymaae (assembly GCF_030222135.1). Classification (NCBI taxonomy): domain Eukaryota; kingdom Metazoa; phylum Chordata; class Mammalia; order Primates; family Aotidae; genus Aotus; species Aotus nancymaae. Next base: position 32,827,886 of record NW_026988435.1, read on the forward strand.
CTGAAACCAGACTACACAATTTAAACTAAAACCTGATGGGCTAACAACTTAAAACTTTTCTAAACAGGTAAAAGCAATGGAGAGCTGGGACATATGAGCACGTCCAGCACAGTTATTTTGGTTAAAGTATAAGGACATAGAAAGTACTACGTGCCTGTTAGCATGGCGTGTCGAACAGCTACATAGGATAGGATTTAGCAAAGAATTACTAGCACTCTTATGATTTATTTTTTAAAAAGAAAGGAAACTTTAAAGAGGAACTTCGTTACTTCCCACATTTTTCCTTTCTTCCTTCACAGAATTTTATCTAAGCTTGCTCAACTTTAATTGCAGAAAGTCACAAATTTTTCTACCTTATGAATTTCTAGACCTTTTCCAGAGTTTTTACAAAGGGTTTATAACTACTTTGGTAAAATTGAGTAACTTTTCTGAAAGACAAGATACCTGGACCAGCTGGTAATTTGTCACAATTTAAAATTTTTATTTTAATGCATCTTTCCCTCTATGTTTTTCTATTGTTAGTATTATTATTATTTTTGAGACAAAATCTCACTGTATCACCCAGGCTGGAATGCAGTGGTACAATCTCGGCTCACTGCAGCCTCCACCTCCCAGGTTCAAGCAATTCTCCTGCCTCAGCCTCCTGAGTGTCTGGGACTACAGGTGCATGCCACTATGTCTGGCTAATTTTTTTGTATTTTTAGTAGAGATGGGGTTTCACCATGTTGACCAGGCTGGTCTCGAATTCCTGACTTCGGGTGATCCACCCGCCTGGGCTTCCCAGAGTCCTAGGATTACAGGCATGAGCACTGTGCACGGCCTGTTTTTCTATTTTAATGTATCTCTCTCTTTGTAAAAAAAATTTTAATACATCTTTTAACTATACACAGTTAATTTATAGTGTGACTTTGGATAAGTTATGTGATCTCTCTTTGCTTTTGTTTCCTAATTGAATAGGTTAGTCATCTGATGATATAATAATCATCTTCTTTAATGGGTTGTTTTGAGGACTAAATAAGTGAAAATTTGTAAAGTGCATTATAAGCACTTAATAAATATTAGTATTATTGGTAGCTATTGTCATGGCATGGGCCAGAATAGCAGACTGAGGGACCCACAGACAGAGCTAGAACCCAAGCAATGGAGGTTATAACTATGCTCAAATTACCTATGTGCTGAAAGCTGGTGTTTCCTGGAGTTTATGATGCAGTTTGCATGATGCGCAGAAAGGTTTTCTGGGTAGTGAAGGAGAGTAGCCAGTGGGTGTTCATGCTTATATGGTGAGATGAAGAATAAACTTGGATTTATACCCCTTTGTGTCTCTTTGGATGGGCCTTCTCTGAGTGACATGAGGAAGACTGATACAGCTCCATAATGGCAGTGATAAGACCTCATGCTGAGTAGCGGGGAGCTCAGCACTTGCCAGCCCTGAACACACTTTATCTTGTTGAAATCTGTAAGAGTCCTGTTGGGTTGAGTCTATTCTTGTTTCCATTTTAGCAGTGTGAAAAACTGAGATTACGTAACTTGCCAAAAGTCATACTGACCATTACGTGGTAAAGTGGAATCCAGATATTCTAACTTTAGAAATCAACCCATGTGAATGAACAATTTCCATTTTCCCAGTCATATTTCCACTCCTGAAGTTTTCCCTAATCTCCAAGTTTTTACACTATTAAGAATGCAGTCGTGCAGATTTTGTTTTCTTTATCTTGAAAGCATAGAGTTTAACCAGCCAAAGTGCGTGTTGGTTGCAACAATCCTTAAGGACACATAATCCTAAGTTTTCATACTTTTATGAGTAAAGAAATGGATGAATTCAAATAAATTGATAATGACAGAGATAATAAACATAGTTGTATAATCAAATCACTGTCTCCAATGGTTGCCAGAAGTAGGAAAGACATCTAAGTGAAGGAAGACAGAGCCGTCAGATTCCCATCTTCCATATTTTGCGATTCATTTTTTTATTCATTCAGTATAAACTTAGTAAGCTCCTACAATGGTCCAGGCACTGTGCTTTGCTTTTATATCAGAGTCTCTGTCTTCAAGATGCTTATAGCTTCATGGGGGAGAGATGTAGGAAAATAAAAAAGCCTGCTAAAGTACACAGATAACAGTGTTTTCATGGAAACACATAAAAAGTTTTGTGGGAACAGAGAGAATTCATGCTCAGTGAAGTCTCGTTCATACCTAAATGTGTAAGTCAACAGTGCTGAGGAATATGAGAAAGTCCAGGTAGATTTTGGGTGCAAAAGAATTATCAGCAATGAAAACATAAGAACCAATCTTTGGCTCTATAGAGTGAAGAGAAGGACAATTCTGAGGGGAAAGGAAGAAACTTCGTGAGAGTACTTACTCTTAGGTTGGTGCAAAAGTAGTGGCAGTTTTGCCATTAAAAGCGATGGCAAGAGTTATGGCAAAACCACAGTTACTTTTGCACCAACCTAATTTATTGGATTAAAGTTTGATGCTGGAATTTCCTCTTTCCTGAGTCTCTTAAGACACAACAGATGTAGAATCATGGCAAAAACTCTATAACCAAACCTAACCCATAAGACCAAGGCACAATTACAGACAAGAGTAATCAGAGGATAGACACAAAAGGACAGAAGGCTCCGTATCTCTCACTCCCACAGGCAGTGTTCTGTTGACAATTTCTCACTCCATTTTGATTCTGTAGTGACAGTAGTTGCTTCCCCACCACCTTCTTTTTTTAAGACAGGGTCTCACTCTGTCACGCAGGCTGGAGCACCGTGGAATGATCACAGCTCACTGCAGTCACGACCTCCTGGACTCAAGTGATTTTTCCACCGCAACCTCCCAAGTAGCCGGGACTACAGGCATGCACCACCACGCTCAGCTAATTTCTGTATTTTTTGGTAGAGACAGGATTTTGTCATGTTGCCCAGGCTGGTCCCAAACTCCTGAGCTCAAGCAATCTTCTACCTTGGCCTCTGAAAGTGCTGGGATTACAGGTGTGAGCCACCGGCCTGCTTCCCCCGTTTTATTTGTCCTTTTTATAACCGTAGTTGCTCCATGTGGAATGTGATGGGGAAGGGTGTCCAGAAGTGGGCAATTTCAAGGGGGGGTTAGGAATATAGTAACTTCAGATTAGTCAACAAGAGGGAACATACATATATTCATGCTCAAGTGAAAGAATAAAAATGTTGCCAAATTTGTTCCTTGAGTATTTCTTTCATTTACTATATTCCTTTAAAAGTGTGAGTTTATGTTTTACTGTTTTCTACACAAAACTCAAAACTTTGTCTTTCATTTTCAACATTTTTAAAAATGAGAATATTGCTGAGCATTATTTGGGTTTTCCTGCCCTGGCCTGGTTTCTGAGATGAATCTTCAGACTCAATTCATGTGGGCTGTATGTATAAAAAGAACTTGGCTGATAATGAAACAACTGTCCTAATTAACTAAGCCTGCAGAAGCAATTATCTCAGCCCACAGAGTGGGCTACCTTTGACCTCATTCAAAAGATCCGGCAGATGGTGGGTTCTGTGAGGTTTGCGGCTCTTTAGAACTTCAAACGGAAAGCCTGTTGAAAGTGAAGAGTTAGCCTTTGGTGTCTTTATCCCTGCACTTAGCAACCAGTGGCCGTCAGGGGTCTCCCAAGGCAGGAGAAGGCGCTGTGGTTGAGGGGTAGGTACACTCTCCGATGACCTGGCTTACAGATTCCCTTCACCACTTGTGGCTGCTAAGGTTTATTCACGATTTCCCCCTTTTGCCCTCAGAGGAAATAAATGTTTTCCTCAAGCGGATTGCTGCTCACTGGCCGCTCTGCGCTCCTGTCCCCTCCCAGGTGTCTTATTCATTTCCTCCTCTCTCAGGTGGCCCTTGCTTTATTCACTGTTGGCTGCCGTTATTTTGTGGGACTCAGAGAAAGATTCTGGGCAGGTGCACGGTCCAATACTCTGGATGTAATGATATTTTCCCAACCTCATTACCATTCCAGAACAATTTTAAAAACAAGGAAGCAAGCAAACATATTTGCCCTCACTCCTTCTAATCAGTCTGATACCTGTTCAATACACTCTTATAAATAAGTATATAAATAAATTCACCTTGTAAGTAAATACAGAAAATAAGCCAGCCTGTTTTTCAGGCTGAAGTTTGGTACATTGTAAAAATAAATACAAAAAAATAGCTTCAATAAACTTCTGGAATAAATTGATTTTCTTTCCCCCTAGCAAGTGGCTATGCGTAGAGCTGCCTACATGTGGAATAGTCGCTTGGTGGATCATTGACTGAGAGGGTCGGTGTACTTGTCTCTGAAAGCCCGTTTCTTGAACTGACACATAAGAAAGAAAATGTAAGAGAAGCCTCAAAGCTAGTGTAATGAGGGTGACCTAGTTGGGAAAAGTGCTAAAATATCTCCAGTGTATAAACCTTTTTAATTCTCACCAATGATAAGACAAGTCATTTGGAGTTCCGAGTACTTCCAATTAGCAAGTGAGAGACTCTGATTAAAAAATCAGGCCCACTGCATGGCAGAGTGTGCTTTGGCTCTTTATTTTGATAAGTGATTTTAAGTATTTATTATAATAATCCATAGCCTACCGACTAATGGGCTGTAGTACATCTTTTAACTGCGATAAAATCTTGAGAAAATGAGACCTCATTGTAAGCACTTGCAGTTAAATCTTGGTCGGGAAGTAAAAAGAGGCCACTTTTCTGATCACGATGATCATGTTTTCTGATTAATGAAGTGAAAAATAGATCATTTTACTATGTGACAGTTAAAATACCCCATGCATAATACTGCAAATGAAAGACATTAGTTGCTATTAATGGCCTTGATGTCTATCCTGAAGCATCGCATTTAATTGCTTTACTCGGTTGCCTTATCCAGTTATTTGGATTTTTCTTTTGTTATGGAAGAACAGCTCCCTAAATTTTATGTCTAGGTCTTCTAGCATCGGAAGTGGAGTTAGATTTCCAATGCTGCTGCTTCTGCTGTGCTGTTCGTTCACATTGGAATCCCATCCACTACTCACCCTCTTTCCTTCTTTCCTTCACAGCTCACAAGTGGCTGCATGCTGAGGCTGCTGGGATGACATACTGGTATGTTCCTGGTTTTGTACCAATCATTATCGCCTCTTCAAGTTTTACTTAACCTATCACCTTGGCACTGACTCAGTATAGTTTGGGGATAAAGCCGCTCCTGTGAAAGGCATTGAAGAACTCCTCAGCAGCTGGTAACAATCTGTCAGTGACCTTCCTATGTGTAGACCAAGCTGAACAAACATGAAGGCAAATTTCTTGGCATCAATGAGTTCACTCAGATGGTACAAGAGCCTTTGTAATTGATGTTGCCAGTTCCTTGTTCAAGACAACAGGGCAGTTAAATTATCTATGCCTCTTAGCAGCTGACCTTCCAACTGTGAGAGGCTATTCTGGATATAGCAAGTTCCTAAATGACATATTGCTATTCCTTTTAGCTATCAAGATCCTTGGCAGAATTTTTTGTCTCCAGAGATTACCATGGGATCTGCAAACACTGAAGGATCAGTTTTATTGGTAGACTTTTGTGGAGTGTTTCTGGGATTAGTGATGGTATCTTAAGTCACAACTGGATCTTTTTCTTTCTTGTTTTTTTGAGATGGAGGTTCACTCTTGTCACCCAGGCTGGAGTGCAGTGGTGCAATTTCCACTCACCACAACTTCTGCCTCCTGGGTTCAAGTGGTTCTCCTACCTCAGCCTCCTGAGTAGCTGGGATTACAGGCATGTGCCACCATACCTGGCTAATTTTGTATTTTTAGTAGAGACGGGGTTTCTCCATGTTGGTCAGGTTGCTCTTGAACTCCCGACCTCAGGTGATCCACCCGCCTTGGCCTCCAAAAATGCTGGCATTACAGGTGTGAACCACCACGCCTGGCCACAACTGGGTCTCTGAATACCAGCTGCTTCCTTGGCTTCAGTTCCCTCAAATCCTCCAAGCCCTTCTTGATTTGGTGGACTTTTGGGAAAAACTTTGGCTTACCTACTTTGACCTGCCATCCTCAACTATCAGGTTTTTGCAGGCTTTTATCTTTGAAGACCCCACTGAAGATAATGTACTAGTTCATTTTCACGCTGCTGATAGACATACCTGAGACTGGGTAACTTACAAAGAAAATGAGGTTGAACGGACTCACAGTTCTACGTGGCTGGGGAGGCTTCAAAATCATAGTGGAGGGTGAAAGACATGTCATACATGGCAGCAGACAAGAGAGAATGAGAGCCAAGCTAAAGGGGAAACTCCTTATAAAACCAACAGATCTTGTATGACTTATTCACTACCACAAGGATAGTATGGGGGAAACCGCGCCCATGATTCAGTGGGACTCAGTGTGTGCCTTTAGAACTTGGCTAATCAGAAATTAGATTGCTATTCCTGGCCAAAAAGCAGAGTCAGAAAAACAGGACTTTAATCAGTCTCGTTAGAACAGGACTTGAATCAGTTGAGCCTGTGCCAGCCAGACACAGGACAAACATATATATTCTATATAAATAACTATATGAACATATGTATATGTGTTTTTAATGTGTGTGTATGCACTGAAGTTTGCAAAGAAATGGGATAGAAAAGCAAATGCATATGATGATTAATGAAACCAGAATTTTAAGTGGTTCCTTGTTGTATATTTGCTGACGACATATAATTTTCCTTTTTGGAATGGAGTGTGTAAACCTCTGGCAGGAAGGAACTGAATTATTCTTTCCCTGCTGATCTACATAAATAAGAGATTCTAAATCTGCGCTTTTATCCATTTACCATGCAAATAGTCACCAGGGATAGAACTGTTATGGATCTAGAATATTTATTTAATGGCAGCTGCTGTAGGACGTGTGGTTTTTGAGTTCAGTGGACTAGAATCTCCTCACTCTTACCATCCCCTCCCTTTTAAGTTTCCTTTCTTGTTAGTAGCCTAAGATCTGCCTTGTAATCATGTAAAAGGATTTATTTCAATTATAAGAACTTTCAAATCTCTTTCCTGCGCCTTTTAGGAGATGCTTAAAAGTCTAAAATACTCCTGCTGGATTTGTGATAATGGCTCCATATTTATGCATGATAACTCAATATCTTTATTTTTCCATATCAGCAATGTAGAGCTACCCTTTTTTTTTTTTTTAACATAAAAATTGATTTAGCAGGCCCTTGCTTTGCTTTTGATGGGGAGTTTTAACTCTGTTATTACAGCCCTTATTTCCCAAACAAAGGCACAAAGAAAGAGGGGAAAAAAAAGCTTAATACTTTTCTTTATTACTGGACTCTATCCCCCTACCCACCGATAACATTTAATTGGAACCCTGTCTGTCTCCTTCAATGACCTTTCCTTATGTTAGTTCTCTGATGCAAGAAAATGTGTAGATGCGCTAATAGACAATTTACTCTTTGTTTACAAAAACAATTCAGTTGCCCAACACGGAACTGTGTTGTAGCTGCGGTGATTAGCAGGCAGGATGGATACACCTTAGAGAACATTATTCAATGCCTAAATGAAGGTCACATTCCCAGTGCTAGTTTTAGTGTGCGTGCAAACGATGGCAATCGCTGCGCTGTTCGCTCTCACACAAAAAAGGCTTTGTTAAATATGATAATTAGTCAGCTGGGAAGGTAAAAGTTTCCTGCAAATAATATTGAAACATTTAAAATATGCATTGTTATGGAAAAAGAGTTCACTATCATTCAGTCAAGTAGTATCTAACTAGAGACAAAATAAAAATGCTTGTAAAAGCAGATGCAAGTAGAAATCAGGTTGGAACTCTTGATTATTAAAAGTAATAATGAGGGACCTACTCATTGAACTACTTAATTTACTCAAAGAAGAGTGTTGACGTTTCAACAGCAAAATTTAAAAAGTCAGAAAAGGAAATGAGATATATGACAATGTATTTATTTCTGGGAAAGAATGTTTTAGCAACAGGGAGTGTGAGGTGGGGGAGAAGTGGTCGGAATTTTGATAATCAGCTTGGTTGTTTTATTCAATCACAATAATGAGTCTCTCCCTTTGTTGATGTACGGCTAGTTATCCTCAGGTTATCTTAATGATATCAGGCAGGCTATGCCTTTGATCTGTGCTTGAAAAGTAAAAATAGTAGACTGTCAAACTGATCTAATCGTGAATGCTGTTAGTGACAGAGGGAACTATTTTGTGAAGAAAGACGAGGTGGTTTTTATGTCGTGCTGAAAGCTGAAATAATGCTTTATGTTCATATTATTGCTCATATCAGTACCATTTTGAAAGTTAAGAGTTGTGTTTAAATGAATCCTCTGGCGTACTTTCCTATTAACTCTCTATTAAATAGTGTAGACACTTCTGGGAGAGGGTTGTTTGTACTTTATGCACTGGTTAAAGTGAAGTTAATTTCTACACCATAATCTCACACTTCTCCAGACAAACACACAAACACTGAAAGACCACCAACCAAAGTCTAGCAAACCAAAACTTAGTTCCAGGTATTGCACAGATAACATGGCTGAATCTACAGGAGATGTATTTTAAATCATAGTCTTAGGGTGAGAATGTTAGCAAGTTGTAGACAGAGACACTTCATTTTCCCTTCTTATATTTCCAGAGGCTTGTAGAGCACCTTTCTTAAGATAGGCATGTTAAGGGAATGAATGTATGAATGATTGCATGCCTACATGAGCGAAATCATTCTGAGAAGATTCTGGGGCCAGAGATCCATCTTGAAGGGAATCTTGGTATTTTAATGTGTGTGAGATGTGATTCAAAGAAATATTAAATGCTCTTCTGCTAAAATGGAGCCAGTAATAATAATAATGATAAAATAAAATGGAAATAATAATGTTACAGTAACTAGTGTAGTTACAGTAGCTAGTCAGGCATGAGCAGGGCAGGAGAGGGCTCCTCTGTGCCCACCAGGAATGTCAGGCGACTATCAGATGATGGTCAGGTGGTCGTTACCTATCTCTCTAAAATAATAATTGGTTACAGCTGCCACCAGGGACAAGGTGTCTCTCAATAGAAACACCTAAATCTGGTGATCAGCAGCTTCCCAGTAAGATCTCAGGAGTTGGGCAAGTGGGCTCAAGTATGCACATTAAGAGGCAAAATATCCCTAGAATGTTCCTTCTAGAACATTCAGTTGGTAAGGGAAGAACTCCTCAAGTGAGCATGTGTACAACTCCAGTAAACAGTGCACATGCGGCCCCTCCCAAGTGCTGGCGGCCTATGGTGCATGCAGACAGCCCACCTCACGGGAAGGATCAGGGGAGAAGGGATGCAAGACCCTGCAAGTCTGTCCACGTGTAAAACCCCACGTCAAAGGTTAAACAGGGTGTTCAATCTCTCAAGTTGCCTGCTTCGCTTTCTTCCAAGTATATTTTACTTTCTTTTGTTCCTGCTCCAAACTTTTTAATAAACTTTCTCCCCTTCTCTAAAGTTGCCTCTGTCTCTCCTTCTGCCCTTCATTCAAATTCTTTCTTCTGAGGAGGCAAGAACTGAAGTTGCTGCAGACCCTCAGCGGTTCGCCACTGCTGACCTACTTTAGCACCATGCGACTCAGATACTTTCTGTGGCTAACAGTAGTAGCAGCTTTTTCATAGGGCTTTGTGAAGAATGTTTATAAAGCTCGTATATGCATTCCTGGCATATTGCAGAAGCTATAGAAGTGTTGATTATTGTTATTTTATTATATTTAAGAGGAAAAATTAGCTCCAGTGAAGGGGCTTAGAAAGGGACAGTGTGAAGTTTCTATCCCTCTGTCAAGAAGACGGTATCTGCCAAATTCTGACTTTTCTGGGCCTTGAGTAGGCGCTTTCACCTTGGAGGTCCCCTGTTTTCATAAAAATAAATAAACTAATAAATTTTATGTTTTATGATTATGTTGATATATAGATGAACACAATTCAGGCTGGATTTATTATCATATATTTATTGTTATTAGATTAATATATTCTGACTTAGAAGAAATAGAATATTTTTGTGGATCCCTAAAATATAGTAGCACTGTGTCTACTATAACTGGCTGGGGCTCTGGGGTAAGGCTGCACTGAGGTTGCTGGAGAGAAAGAGGTAGACCAGGAAGACAGTCATTGCATGTAGTGGCTTAGAATCTAGGGTCTGGGTTCAATTCCAGGCTCTACCACTTACTGATTTTTGTGACTTTGGATAATTAATTTAACATCTAAACTTTTAAATTTCCTCATCAACAAAGTGGGGTGAAAATAATAATACATTCTTGCAGGGCTATTTGTAAGGTTAAAATGCAGTTATTTATATAGCACACTTAGCATGATTGCTGGTACACAGTGAACATACAATGACTGTGAGCATGACTTTTAGTTCTATATGTTTCTGACTTTTAAGCATCAGTGTCTCCTCCACACTCCATTCTCATTGCATTTTTCTTGGGGGTAAGTTATAGCCTTCTGTGGATTTGGGGTTATGGCCCAGATTTTTCATACCTTAGCAAGGATTCTTGCCATTGTTTAGAAGTTTTTGAAAGTCCAAAAAGACATAGGGTTTGATTCAAGAGCTCGAAGTGTTTATACATCTTTGTGGGGCTTTTCTCTACCCTTCAATCTTTATACATCTTCATATCATTTACAGAATTCCTTCCTGTGCTTTGTATCCAGTGGAAACTTGTTAGTTGATACTTGCTAAATTGAAGTGACCCTGGGTAAGAGAACATTTGAAGTACCATGTTAAGAGCCCAGTACCGCCCTACAGAGCTCTATGGCTATATGCAGTGGGACACTCTTGAATACACAATAAAAATATTATACACAAATACTAGGATTTTGATATTTTAATTCAAACCCATGATTGAGATGGAACAGAAGGAGAAGATTCCCATGATACTCCATCTTAGGGTAGAACCTCCTCTGTCAACAAGTACAAAATGTAGGAATGGTCTGGAGGTTTACTTTCTCATTTACTTGTTTCGGAAGAACTGACCTCCTTTTTCTGGAAAGATTGTCCATTTAAGCCCACTAGTTCTGTTAAAATACACAGGGAAGGGAAACAAGAATTAGTCAACCTGTTTAGCCAAATCGGCCCTTCTCTCTTGCTGAAATTAAAAAAAAAAAACTGGTTCCAAGGAGGAGAAGGATCTCATTGGAATCACATAGTAAGACAGTTTACCTTGTTGACTATAATTGCCAAAAGTTAGCAAGCGAAGAAACAAAGCATGTCATTGATGATCAAACTCAATAATCAACTTCAGAGTCACGGAGGGCTACTTGCAATCCCCTATTGTATTTTTAGACACAGTGTTATATTTTCTTTCAGTGTCTTGCAGTGAATCTTGTACATTTTGCCAGTACCTAAAAAATTAAGAGATCAGAATGTCACAGTTATACTGCTGGGTGAGATTCTTCGCCCTGTGAAGAAGGTGTCTGCTTCATCTTCCATCATGATTGTAAGTTTCCTGAGGCTCCCCCAGCCATGTGGAATTGTAGGTCAATTAAACTTCTTTCCTTTATAAATTACACAGTCTCAGAGAAGTTCTTTATAGCAGTGTGAAAATGGACCAATACAGATGTTTTAATGATGACTTAAGAAAGCTTGTCATTAATGTGCCCATGCTATTATCAGCATCCATGGTGTCATCCTAGGTTTGATTTTCTCCTGTTGTGGTGACTTCTCAGTGTCCTTTGCTGTCACACATCTCTGCATAACCCTTGGCTGTTGGATTACCTGAAGAGTCTTTTCTAAGCACTCTTGTCCTCTCACCCCACATTCTTTCCTCCAAGGTCTCATGCACTCCCATGCTTATGGTTTCTACAACTTTGTCCTTAACCTAGGCCTCTCTGTAGTACCACGCTAGAATACCCAATTGTCTAGTGAACATTTCCATTTAGAATGCTTCCAGGCAACTCAAATTTAACCCATCCCAAACTTGATTCATTTTCTTCTCTTCTCCTTTCCCCTTCAAAAACTGCTCTTTTTCCATTTATTCTTGTTTCAGGGAATGGTAATCACCATCCTCCCACTTGTCAATCATCTGGTGTCACCCTTGACTATTTCTCTTTCATCTTGCAGCCAAACACTGCTCCTGCTGGCTCTGACTTCTAGACAGCTCTGCCATACATCCACTATTTTTCTCCCCACTGCCACAATCCTACTCCATGCTACCACTGCTTCTCTCCCAGATGGCTTGCAATGTACATGCATACGTATGTTCATTGTAGCACTGTTTATTTACAATAGTAAAGACCTGGAATCAACCCAGATGCCCATCGGTGATAGACTGGACAAGGAAAATGTGGCACATATACACCATGGAATACTATGCAGCCATAAAAAACGATGAGTTTGTGTCCTTTGTAGGGACATGGATGAATCTAGAAGCCATCATTCTCAGCAAACTGACACAAGAACAGAAAATCAAACACAGCATGTTCTCATTCATAGGCGGGTGTCGAACAATGAGAACACATGGACACAGGGAGGGGAGCATCACACACTGGGGTCTGTTGTGGGGGACAAGGGCAGAGACAGTGGGGGGTAGGGAGTTGAGGAGGGATAACATGGGGAGAAATGCCAGATATAGGTGACGGGGATGGAGGCAGCAATCCACATTGCCGTGTATGTACCTATGCAACAATCCTGCATGTTCTGCAGATATACCCCAGAACCTAAAGTGCAATGATATATATATAATAATATATGATATATATAATTATATATCATTAATTATATAGAGATAAATGAAATTAATAATATATTTCTATATAATTAATATATATAATAATATATGATATATAATATATAAATTATATATTATATAATTAAATTATATATATGAATTAAATATATAATATATAATATATAATTTATTATAATATATATTATATAATTATATATAATATATATAATTAATATATAAATTATAATATAATGTAATATAATATATATAATTATATATATTATGATATATAATATATATTATATATTATAAAATATATAATATATATTATTTATATAATATTTAACATATATAATTATATATAATATAATTAATATAATATGAAATATATAATATATAATTATATATAAATAATATATTACATATTTATATATAATATATTATATATTTATATAATATATATTACATAATTATATATATTATATATGTAATAATATGTATATAAAGCAACAGTCTCATAATTAGACTCCTGGTGACCATTTTAACCCACTCCCTTCTGTAAAGGAGACCATGCAGAAGTGGAGTAATTTTCTTAATCAAAACTCAATTCAGATTATTTATCTCCTGATCTCTATGGCAATTAGTAGTGTGAGACACTCAGTAGTCCTGCCCCACCAAACTGTCTACCTTCGTCAAATGCTCTTCTTTAGGTTCACTTGCTGTAGCCATCAACTCTTCCTTCAATTTCCTGAACATTCTGTGTTGTAATTATAAAATTATAAAAAATTATCATTTTTACCACTTGGTAGAAATTATAATTATCTGTTAAATGCCAGTTCCATTAAGAGATGACCATTTATATCCCCAGAAATTAAAACTGGATCAGGCATGTAGCAGTAGCTCAATACATTTGTGAAATGAATGTAATAATAAATAAATAAATATATATTGGGAATAAGAAATACGGCTTGAGTTTTGGAAAAGACAGTGGAGCATCCTGCATTTAAATATAAGGCCACCTATACTATGTATCTATATATTTCTTCAGTTGAATGGATGCCAAAATAAGAATTTCCATTTTAGGGCAAAACAATTACTACAAGTTAGTAAGGTCTAGTGGAGTGAGTTTATCTAGTTGTCAGGAGACCTGGGTCCCATTGCCAATAACTAGTTGTGATCTTGGTTAAGTCACAAAACTTTTTTTTAATGCTTGGTACCAGAAATTTAAAATGGAAATAAAATAGTTATCTTTTTAGTATTTGAAATAAACTTACAGTTATTTATAACAGTGCTTTATATATATATTTATTTATTTAGCTGGAATCTCGCTCTGTTGCCCAGGCTGGAGTGCAACGGCATGGTCTTGGCTCACTGCAACTTCTGCCTCCTCGGTTCAAGCAATTATCCCTGCCTCAGCCTCCCAAGTAGCTGGGATTACAGGTTACTGCTATTACGCCTGGCTAATTTTGTAGTTTTAGTAGAGATGGGGTTTCACCATGTTGACCAGGCTGGTCTCAAACTCCTGACCTCAGGTGATCTACCCGCCTTGGCCTCCTAAAGTGCTGGGATTACAGGCCTGAGCCACCATGCCTGGTGTATAACAGTACTTTAGAAACGTGGAGGTACTGTATTAATAAAATTATCTTGGGGGCATGCTTATCTCAGCTAATAATGTCTCTTTGTACTCCCTGCTGTAAAGGAAAGTGAAGCTGCCAGACTTAGGTCAGTGTTTTCTAAAGTATGGCTATGGATCACTTCTTCATTTCGGTATGTGGAGGATAACTTGTTAAAAATTCAGATTTCTGGAATTTCTCTGAAAGTTTCTGATTTAGAATTGCTGGCAGTGGGTCCAAGTGAAATCTGTCTATCTATCTATCTATCTATCTATCTATCTATCTATCTATCTATCTATCTATGAATCATCTATCTGTCCATCCCATCTCTCTCTCTCTCTTTCTCTCTCATCTATGTATTAATTTCATTTATCTCTATATATTATCTGTTTACCCGTCCATTTAATATATCTCCATCTTCTATCCACCCATTTCATCTCCTTATCTATATATTATCTATCACTCTGTGTCTCTATCTATCTATCTAATGGAATCTATCTTCTACGTAAAAGCTTCCAAAGTAACACTTAGGCGTACTAAAATTGGAGAATGACTGTTTGCCCTCCCTTGTGCTATTCCTCTTGCTTGGGAATTACTATGTTTGCCCCTAGGGATCTAGAGGCTTCCCAGTTTTCAAGACTCATCTGATGTCCCTCATTTCATCTTGAAGCTTTTCCAGATTACTGTGGGAGTTCACATTGAACTTCCTTTTGGTGATATTTTAAGGCACTTAAAATTCACCAAATTCTGCATTTAAATGATATATTTTGAGAACTAATTATTCCTGTGCTAGTGTTACTTCTCCAAATAGACTCCAAGTTCCCTAACGTGTGGAAATCTGGTTTATCATATTTCCATATGCCCTCTGTATCTGACACATGTCGAGTTCAGATTAGGGGCACAAAAACTCGGGGTGAAGTCTGGAAGGGATAGACATTTAGGAAGTTGGAGGATCTGCAAAACCTTCTTGTCCATTCTCCTCTCTGATGTCATTCTTGTTTTTACCAGTTTTTATTTCATCAAATATCCTCCCTTAGATTAAAACTCTCTGCTTAGCTCTTTTAAATCTAATAAAACACTAAACAGCAGATAAATTTAGCTCCTAGTAGAGGGTCTGCAAATACAGATGTCCAGCATGTGGGCAGATTTCCAGGAGTTTTAGCAGAAAATACCACATATTGGGCATTAGCTTTGCAGGCTGATTATAAAAGTCATTTTCTGGTTGTGATTTTGTAATCTTACTCTCAGGTGAACTGTGGTCATTGCTGACAGGCTGGTCCATGTACCACAGTCACATCACGGTGCCTTTTTTCATCAGTCATGATTTATTTTTTTGGGGGGGTGGTGCTTTGATTTTTTTCTTTTTTAAACTGATTGAAAGAAAAGGTAAAATGGGATTTGTGCTAGTTTGAGAAACAGACAAAAGAATACATTTAAAAATTTATTCAAAGAGATTATAAGAAGACAAATTTTTTCTCTTTTCTTGTTGTAGATTCTAAACTCCCTTGGGAGGCCAAGGTGGTGGATCACCTGAGGTCAGGAGTTCAAGACCAACCTGACCAACATGGTGAAACCCTATCTCTACTAAAATACAAAAGAATTAGCCAGGCATGGTGGTTGGCACTTATAGTCTCAGCTACTTGGGAGACTGAGGCAAAAGAATTTTGCTTGAACCCAGGAGGTGGAGGTTGCAATGAGCTAAGATTGAGCCATTGCACTCCAGCCTGGGCAACAAGAGAGAAACTCCGTCTCAAAACCAGCCAACCAACCAACCAACCAAACAAAAAGAGATTCTAAACTCACCAAGGCATTATCTGTAGGTCTGCTCTCATAAGACAGGCGAATGCCCAGGGAACCTGTACAGTGCACGAGTATGTGTGTGTGTGAATGTGTTGTGTCGAGAGTGTTTTTGGGGAACAGGGACTAGAATGGGGAAATCTGGGAATAGTAGAATCCAACTTCCATGGCTGTTTGTTATTTCACTGTTAAGAAACCGTCTACCTTGTAATAAGGTGATTATTAAAATTTTAATTAGAACTTTTCTGTGCACCTGAGGGCCAGGTTACTGAGTTTGCAGCTCAAATATGTAGTTCTCATATAAATTACTTTAATTAAAAATAATAATGATAGTGCTATTTTCAGTTTCTGAAATCTTGATTGTGTTTTTATTTCTCTGATCTCATTTTGATTTCAATCCTCTTAACAAGCTCATGAAGCAAGTAGGCAAGAATTACTATCTTCAGGAACTGCAGTCCATTCTATTTGTAAAATTTTTACCCTTGGTGATCTATTTCACTGTGTATCACGAATTCCATCTCCTCTTTTCTATGCCTGCCTAGAAATATCAAGAATACATGTAAACTACACCTTTTTAAAATAACACTGTGTTATATTTGAAAGTGTAGTTGACATAAAATAATATATTTTACATACATCAAGCATAGCAGACTGGGGGGCAAATGATGTGCTCTGGGCTTGCCTCTCATTCATCTGTGAAACTCAAAGGGCCTCTTAAGATCTGACCCAAGGTGACGTTTTGTCCCCGTCCACATAAAAGGATGCTAACATTGCTTTTGCTAAAGAAGAAAAGAGTAATTTCACATAGGGCACCTAATTATATCAATATGATGACTGTGGACTGTATATGGGCATTAAGAATTCCTAGGGAGCCCACATTTACAAACCCACTCATCACCACCCAGGAAACATCAGGGTGTGGATTGCTTTAAGGAGCAGGGATCTTTCTGTTATTGTAGCATACTCTGAATGTGCCACCTTGGGTTCTTGCCCAAATACACTCTGGACATCTGGTCATGGATACATCTCCCCTGCCCTTGGATACCATGGGCTCTGCTTCCTGGATGCAGGAAGTAGGTCATCCCTGAGTACCTGCTGTGTCTCTGGCACTGCCAGTTAGGGTTCTGGGTGCTTGTGCTGTGATGGAAGAGGAATGTAGAAGCCATGGGTGGGGCCTGTATCAGTGGCTGCTCAGTCAACTCCTGTCAATTCCTGATGCCTGAGCAACAGTCCCTTGCTGGCCCAGCTAGAGGTCTAGGAGTCCTTCATGTGTTTTCTTTAACTCCAAATTCTTCTCTCTTTATCCTTTTCCTGGGCTGTACAGAGTCTCATTACCCTTTTATCCTCTGAAGTCCTTTCTGTTTACTTAGTTCTACAACCGCCTCATCTCATTGTCTTCTTGTAGCATAACTCTGTGGCTCTTCCTCTTTTAATTGAGAAAGAAGCAAGACCTGGAGAGAATAACATGCTAAATTGCAGAGCCGGGACTTGACACAGGTCTGTCTAAGGCCACAATAAATGCTTTTAACCATAGCCCCAAAGATTATTTATCTTTTAAGAAGATTGCCTCTTATATATGGCAAGGGAGAGGGAGTAATAGGTAAGGGAGGAACATGGTGGAGAGACAGAAGGTTACTATTTTTGTTTGTTTATAGTTATTATTTTTGGTTGGAAGGAATTCAAATGTGTTTTTGTTCTAGAGAGCAGCCTGAGAACAGAGGCCTACTGTCCACTAGAAAGCTGAGTGAGGAAGTCTGGAACGACCTAATAATCCTTGTCTTGGGCAGCTAGACATAAACTATTGGAATTGTGGCTTCTACAATCATCAACTTATGAATGGCTTGTTTTGCTTGTTGGTGGGCAGGGGAGAGTGTGCTGAGTTGCAAAGTGAGTGGTAGAGTTAAAGTATATTCATTTTAAGTCTATTCACATGTTGTCTAACTAGTGTCTATAAGATTAGCAGGAATAACCCTAAGAAATATAGAGTTTAATTTTAAGGAGTATCAACAAAATGGTATTCAAGAAGAAGACACCAGATGAACACAGGACTGTGCTCAGCTAGGACTCAGTTGTTTGTCCCTGGAGGGGTTAGGTGGCACCTTTTACTCCAGTTTCTAATTGCCTGAGTTTTAATCTTTTTTTCGCTGAAATAAATAGAAGGACAGGTTGGGGCTTCAGTAGTGGGATGACAGCTATATTTTTATTATGTTTTTATTAAAATTAGCAAGTAAATTTCAATAGCTCTAAGTTCCCACTTGCTTGATGGCAGCACCAAAGGGAGTCCCTCAGAGCCTCCTCTGCTATTCCAGGCATTGCAGGGTGGCCGTGCAGGACAGGAGGGAGGAGATCTGCTCCTGGACTATGATTTCATCCTCACCTGCTGTCCACTCCCTGTACTGAAGAAGGGATCTTGATGAGGCATTGCTCCATGGCTTTTGGACCCTCTGAGGGAATACGACTGCCACATACTACCACAAGCTTGATGGGTCAAAACGACAGAAATGCATTCTTTCATGGTTCTGGAGGCCAGAAATCCTCAAGCTGTCTTCAGGGCTGCACTCTCTCTGGGGCTCTACAGGAGAATCTTTTCTTGCCTCCTCCAGTTTCTGATGGCTCCTGGTGTTTCTTGCTTGTGGAAGCATCCCTCCAATCTCTGTCTTCATCTTCATATGGTCTTCCCCCTTCCTGTGTCTAAAATCTCTTTCTCCTTTCTCTTCTAAGGACACGTGGATTTAGGATGCAACTGAAATCCAGGATGATCTCATTCTAAGATTCTTAACGATATCTGTGAAGACCTACAAAAAACCTATTTTCATGTGGGTACATTCATGTGTACCAGAGGTTAGGAATTAGACATATCTTTAAAAATTATTAATTTTAAATTTTTGTGTGCAGATAGTATGTGCATCTATTTATGGGGTATATGAGACATTTTGATACAGGTATGCAATGTGTAATCATCCCATCCGGGTAAATAGGGTATCCATTGCCTGAGGCATTTGTCCTTTCTTTGTGTTACAGACAATCCAATTATACTTAGTTATTTTCAAATATACAGTAAATGTTGTCAACTGTAGTTACCCTGTGGTACTATCAAACATTAGCTCTTATTTGTTCTATCTAATTATATTTTTATACCCACCCCCACTCCTTACCCCAACTACCCTTGCTGGTCTCTGGTAACTGTTGTTCTACTGTCCATCTCTATGAGCTCAATTGTTTTAATTTTTAGCTCCCACAAATAAGTGAGAACATTTGAAGTTTGTCTTTCTACTCCTGGCTTATTTAACTTAACATAATGACCTCCAGTTCCATCTACGTTGTTACAAATAATAGGATCTCATGTTTGTTAATGGCTGAATAGTACTCCATTTGGTATACACACCACATTTTCTTTATCCATTCATCTGCTGGTGAACCCTTACATTGCTTTGGATATATCTTTTGAGAAGACATGATTCATCCCATTGTAGGGACAAAGGCATCTGGAGAAAAAAGAAAAAAATAATAAATAAGGGTATGCGAGGGGTGGGGGCACTTGTGACCTGCTCCCTTTCTAGAGCTAGTTCTCAACCTTAATAAAGGGGTAGGCTAAGTCAGAAGCCTAAGGACTTGTGAATCCAGGCATGAGCAGAGCAACTTCAGGAGTTAAGTGGAAAAGGTGGCTAAGACCATGTGATCCTAGCATTATGAAGACAACCTGGGACCTTGGGGGTGGCTACCAAGTGAGAAATGTTGTACCCAGAGTTACAGTGGAAAGATCCAAGACCCCTGTTCTCTCAGAGGGTCCGAAAGCTGTGGAGCAATACCTCATCAAGATGCCTTCTTCAGTACAGGAAGTGGACAGCAGGTGAGATTGAAATCAAAGTCCAGAAGCAGATTTCTTCCTTGCTGTCCTGCATGGCCACCCTGAAATGCTTGGAATAGCAGAGGAGGCTCTGAGGGGCTCCCTTTGGTGCTGCCTTCAAGCAGGTGGGAACTTAAAGCTACTGAAATTGAGAGACTAATTTTAATAAAACCACATCTG
This sequence comes from Aotus nancymaae, assembly GCF_030222135.1. Classification (NCBI taxonomy): domain Eukaryota; kingdom Metazoa; phylum Chordata; class Mammalia; order Primates; family Aotidae; genus Aotus; species Aotus nancymaae. The sequence goes on from NW_026988435.1 coordinate 32,847,939, forward strand.
TTCTCTTACACTGCAGAAGCCTGGGAGGGTCCGCTTGTAAAGATACAAGAAAGATTAAAAGCACATCTGCATAATGTGTGCAGAAGCATGCGTCGAGTTGCTGCTGGTTGTGAGCTTGAAGTTTCATTTTGCCTCATTTGGAAAATCAGGAGCAAACAGCTTCTGAAGCCTGTGGTGGGAGGTGGTCTAAATATAAACGTCAGGAGTCCTGGGTGAATGTGGGTGGTGGGGGAATTTGAGGGATTGACTGGAGGAACAGAAAAAAAATAGTTAAAAAAAAAAAAGTAGAAAATAATTTTAGAAATAGCAATATTCCATGGTCTTATCTAATGTCCTACTGAGCAAAAATTTCTGCAAACCAACATGCTAATGAATTGACTAGGGACACAGGGAACACAATGCGAAGGAAACACTAGCGTCTGTGTTTCTTGGGCTGGTACCAATCAGGAAAAAATGAAGAAAGAGCTGTAGTGTCTGGCTAACCAGCTTGGTCTGTCGGGGGGACTCTTCTCAAGGGCTGCCATGAATGGGCAATGACTGAGGGAAAACCTTTCTGAACTGGGGGCACATTCCCCCACAGGCGCTCAGTACTCTCCCGAAAAGCTGGCCTCCTCCAACCCCACCATATCTGCACCCTTGGTGTATTCTTTATTCCTTTTTAAGCAGGAAAGAGACACGTAAATGATTGGCTTGTTTAGTTGAAAAAACAGGAAAAACCCGTGTGGCAGCGTTTTCTCTCTCTCTCTCTCTTTTAATGCTTTCACTTTTTAGAAGAGATAAAGGGTCCGTTGGCCCAGAGACAGGATGGTAGTGGGGTTCAGAAAAACGTTTTCCCATGGGGAGGTGTGAAATTGGCTTGGTCGCTTGTCAATGATTTCCTTCATACCCGAGACAAAAAAGTGGGCACACACCCATGGCTGATGTGGGGAGCCACAGGGCCCCTGTAGAGATTCTGGCACAGGGTTACTGTCTCTGCTTCCCTCCGGTGGCAGTTGGGAATTCAGGAATTGCTTCCTAAATGATGGAGGATGTTTTAAGGTTCAAGAAAATATCACTGCGAATAAATGAGCGAACCCTGCAGGGGGCAGCAGAGAGCAGGGCGCAGGCCGGGCTGCAGGGGCAGCTCTGAGCCATGGCAACGCTTATCCCTCCTCCGGATGGTGGGAGCCTGGGCGCTCTTTGAAGAAAACAATGAAGAACAGAGAATAGGGCTCACTAAAGCGGACTAGGGAAGTTTGGATAGACCTGTGACCCCTCTGTCCAAACTTTGTAGCAGCCTCTGCTGTTTTCTGGAAGCTCTGAGAAGGTGGTGCCTACAGTTCACATCTCCTAAAGCACCCAACACATTATCACAATAATTTATAGCGGGGATACTCCTCCATCTGGGAGTGAGCTGCCTTAGTCCTCAGGTTTATGTCCCAGCCCCAAACACAATTCGAGGCACAAAAGAAGTGTTCAGTAAATACCTGTGAAATGAAAAAGTGGATGGACAAATGGGCAGCCCATTTTAGGTTCTATAATATCTCTTCGTCATTCATGATCAGAAGTTCTTGCAAATATCCAGGGTGTGGCATGGTCAAGTAGGATGGAAGGAATAAAAATGACCAGTCCAGATATCCTGAGGAAAAGTGGAGTCAGACCTGAGTATTTTAGTGTCCTTTCACCGCAAGGGAGCTGGGCAGAGGTTATCATATTCTGGCTCTTAATGTACTACCAAGCCAAGGAGAGTTTAATGGGGCAAATGGGGAGAGGTTACAGTAATAATAATTCATATAATTGGTAAAATTCTTTCCATTTTACATAGGAGGCACATGATACATCCTTGTAATAAAGGGTCAGCCACAAAGCCACCAATCCCATCTTTCCTTATGGAGAGGAGCTGAAGATGCTGTCATGGTGAATAGAATGATATTGACCCATTATAGATTTTACCATATGAAGAGAGATCAGAGGCAAAGATGATGAAAGACTCTTAGGCAAGAAGCCACCAGGCGTCTATTGAGTTCACTTCGCAGGTCACTGTATGTAGACTGACAGTCATGCTGAAGAGAATGGGAGTAGGCTGCTGAAAATGTTCTGTGTCCAGCATAACCTTTGCTTGGCATCCTATCTTTGCTACATAATTCATTTTTAATTTTCATTTTATTATCAATATTTCTCCTATGAAGACAAGTTCTTCGGTTCTTCATTATGCATAGAAAGATGTGGCTGTCAGTTTTAAAGTTTTTTTATTTGCCTTTCTTTCTCGGAAAAGATCCTATTGACACAGAAATATTTTCTGTCACACTGGTCATTTGGTGCCTCCCCCACCCCGCTGTGTGTGTCTGCCTCATTAGTTTCACATTTCTTTTGAGGACTCAGCTTGAGATTATCTTCTCCTTCCTCGTCTAGCACCAGCTCATTTTTTTCCTGATGACTGTTATTATTTGCTTAACGTGCAGTCCTATTTTTAGGTAAATTTTGCAAGGAAGATGCTATACTAGATAAAAACATGTAATACCATATTCAAAAGTCACAGATAAATAACTCTTTAGGTGATGGGTGAAACTGGAGATGCTCTTGACTTAATGTTCTCAGAATAGAAAAATAAATGGGAATGTCGTACCATGCATTTTTATTAAGCTAATGATGAAAGCAAAATTGAACATAATGTCCTTAATAGTATTTCCAACAACGCCGAAAAGCAGAAACGCGGGCATTTCCCAAGCTATTGATGTATCTTGCCTTTAGGCTCTGTTCATTAGTCATTTGTAATATCTATTTATTTAGATCTTTTATTTTATTTTGATTTGTAATTCAACAACCAGACCACTGAAGATTCTAGAACACCAGCTGGGTTTCCTTTCCACTAAAAGGGCATAGTGTTCTGGGAGATAATGCATCTAGCATGAAAATGTTCTTTCTTTCTTTGTGGAAATGGTCTAAATTTGAAAGTAATTTTTTTAAAATTTGAGACAGAGTCTCAGTCTGTCATTAAGCTGGACAGTGTCCTCTGCCTCCTGGGTTCAAGTGATTCTCCTGCCTCAGCCTCCCGAGTAGCTGGGACTACAGGCGCGTGTCACCATACCCAGCTAATTTTTGTATCTTTAGTAGAGATGGAGTTTCACCACATTGGCCAGGATGGTCTTGATCTTCTGACCTCATGATTTGCCCACCTCAGACCCCCAAAGTGCTGGGATTACAGGCATGAGCCACTGTGCCTGGCTGTAAGTAAATTTTTTAGAGTAGCAATCTGTTGTAGCAGGGGCAATGGCTCATCATCACTTACTGAAGATTAGGAGTAGGAGAAGTGTGGGGTGTTCTTTTCTGAAGAGACTGGAAGATGATAAACCTTTCCAAAGGTGTTCTGTCCCTTTCATGTTCAAGGGAAGAAGGCAGTTTTGTTCAGTGGGCAAGAAACATAAAGCATCATAATGGTGACCACCGCGGTGGCTCATGCCTGTAATCCCAGCGGTTTGGGAGGCCGAGGCAAGTGGATCACCTGAGGTTGGGAGTTCGGAACCAGCTTGGCCAACATGGTGAAAGCCTGTCTCTGCTAAAAATAAAAAGTTAGCCAGGCATGGTGGTGCACACCTGTAGTCCCAGCTACTAGGGAGGCTGAGCAGGAGAATCACTTGAAACCGGGAGGTGGAGGTTGCAGTGAGCCAAGATCATGCCACTGCACTCCAGCCTGGGTGACAGAGTGAGACTTTGCTTCAAAAAAAAAATCATAATGGTGCCACTCGCAAGTCCTAGGTATGTCTCACACTGCCTTGATGGGACTTTTTCTGCAATTATTTCTCACTTTCTGCTTCTCAAAAAAGAAATGGAGAAATGAAGAGACTGAGAACTACTTTTCTCTATAATTGGTAGGGCTGCCCTCTTCAGTGGCAAGTCAACACTGACAATATTTTATATGTGGCACAGAATTATGGAACCAGAGAATAAAATGATTAATATATAGCTTAAAGGCAGAATAACCCTTCAATCATCCCAGGCAAAAACAACTGCATCTCACATTCAAAGACTGACAAAAAATAAATTCCACAGTGGGGTGCCTAGGGAAGAAGAAATATCATTTTCAAATATATAGACAGAGAATTGCCTTTTAAGGGCGGAAGTTACTGGTAATTTAAGTTCCTGTAGAAAATAACCTACAAATCTTTCAGAGTTGAATGTCTTCTTTGGAGGGATTGCTTAAGCTCTGTAAATGGAAGACTTGTAGTCATCTGTGATTCTTAGGAGAAAAACTTGACATTTCCGTCTGCCACCATCCAGATTCTGCCATTTGCCTGTGTAAATTGAGTATTTTTTTAGCTGGTCTGTGTTGTAAAAGGGACTTTTAGAAGTTGTCCCCTCCCTCCATTAACTATTTACTTACTGTCTCGCGCATGGGACTAAGAATGGTTGAACAGTCTGCACAGTTTTTCTTTTTTTTTTTTTTATTTTGTTTTTTGAGCAGCTCAAAAAATTAAGTTGTAGACTGAAAGTAAAGAAAGCTATTCCATGAATGGTTGAATATAAGGACTGGGATTGAGCTATTTCCTACAAGGGAGTGAATATCCTGTTTCCTGAGGCTGCCTTTTAAATCTTTTCTTGTTCTTCTGGAGAGTTAAGAGAGAACTGTGTCCAGGCTTGAAGAATGTTAGTGGGGAAGATTTGGTTCTGGGCTTAAGATATGGTGTTGCTAGAAACTGGTGTGACTGACCACCAGAGTAAAAGATATTGACTTTAAAGTGCACAGACTCTGCGTAACACTGGAAGTATGTGGTGTGTGTGTGCATTTGTGTGTGTGTGTGTGTGTGTTTGGAGGGGAGAGTTATGGGTCAAAATCAGCAGGAATTAATAGCGATTTGGGAAACTGGCATTTTCTGACAAAATTAACCCCAAGAGACCTACTGGATTAGGTCAGCCAATGTGAGTGCTCCTTGGAAATATCAGGGGAGGAGCAACTTTCCAAAGTTCATTGAACGATAACTCAGGATCAAAGCTAACTGGTATCTGAGGCTGTGTCTATAACAGATTACATGACTGTGCACACAGAAGAGTAGGAATTAAACAAATTATAGATGCTTTGGGCTACAGAAGAAAACTGTAATGAGATTGAGAATGATGGGCTCTCACAATCTGTGGCACTAAGTCCTTGGCAGGTAAAGTGTACTTGGCAAAAATATTTGGGGTGTGATAAGTTTGGTTTGCTTATTTTTTCTCCATTTATTTCATCTTTTACCTTCCACCAACTGTAATACATTCAGATTGTAGGCTCCGGGCTTACTGCCTAAGGGAAGAGAGGAAGAGGTAAATGCTTCAAAAGCATAATGCCTTAGGGAAATTCAGAGGATTTGAGGCAAAGACAAAATGTTATGAAAAATATTATCAGTTAGCTTTGCTGTAGGACCAACTGCTCCAAAACGGAGTGACTGACACAAATATTATTTACTGTTGCCCAAGTTCCACTGATCTGAGACAGCCTTAGCTGACTGTGGCTGCGCTAGCTTGTGGGTCTTCATTACAGTGCGTGGCCTCCCTCCTATGTCTAGGGATCGTCTGGGAGTTGGCCGGGACCATGAAAAGACGTGGTCCTGTGCCTACATCATCCAGCGGGCTAACCTTGGCTTCTTCACATGGTGAAGGGCATGGGCAGATATGCAACCTTCCTCAGGCCTGCATCAAGAATGGGCAGATGTGCAACCTTCCTCAGGCCTGCATCAAGAATGGGCAGATGTGCAACCTTCCTCAGGCCTGCATCCCAACAGGCACTGCCTTAGTTCTGCCACATTCTATTGACAAAAGAAAGTCACAAGGACAGCCTAGTGGAGAAAAAACTTTCACTTTGATGGGAGGAGCTATGAAGACATGTTGCAATGGGAAGGAAGGGGTGAGGAATTGCAGCTATCTCTGTAATTTGTCACACATAACAAAGGAATGGAGAACAAGAAAACTGAGAGCAGGATGGCAGCCTCCTCTGTAGCCACTCACATGACGAAATATTGGCCTTACGGTTCCCATTCTGGGAAAATGAAGAACCCAGATGGTTAGTAATGATGGTAGTGCTTAGAACAATGCTTTTGGGGTACAGTCCACAGTAGGAAATCTGCAAAACCCTACAGTGATTTGTGGGGCTAGAGAGAGAAAGGTGCCCTGAGGAGGCAGAAGCTCCCAGAGACAGAATGGCTGTAACGTAAGGCCAGACAGGTAACCCACAGATAGATAATAGAAGTTCCTAGATACCAGCCAGCCACAGCAAGCAATGGAATGAGTTCTGTGCCTTCAGGCATGGCAGGGAACTAGCAGAGAGCCCTAGTCATGGTGCATGAATGAAACCCTGTTGATGAGAATGGGAGTAAGAATCTAGGCTGGGCATGGTGGCTCATGCCTGTAATCCCAGCACTTTGGGAGACCAAGGCAGGGGTGATCACTAGGTCAAGAGATCAAGACCATCCTGGCCAACGTAGTGAAACCCTGTCTCTACTAATATGCAAAAATTAGCTGGGCATGGTGGTGCATGCCTGTAGCCCCAGCTACTCGGGAGGCTGAGGCAGGAGAATTTCTTGAACCCGGGAGGCGGAAGTTACAGTGAGCCGAGATCGTGCCACTGCACTCCAGCCTGGCACCAGGTGACAAAATGAGACTCTGTCTCAAAAAAAAAAAAGAGTAGGACCCATCTTGAAGACTCTTGGATGGACTGACCACTAGGGACACAAAGACTTCCCCTGCCCTTGTCATCCTAATACTTCAGCACCAAGTAAGCCACACCCCACCCCCAGCATAAACATAGCAACAGGTGTGGAAGGAAAGGAAGAAGAGATATCCTGAGATTATGTTTTTGAAATCCTAGCAGAATACAAGCTCAAAAAAAAAAAAAAAAAAAAAAGACACAAAACAAAAACAACCAGCCTGGCGCGGTGGCTCACGCCTGTAATCCCAGCACTTTGGGAGGCTGAGGTGGGTGGATCACCTGAGGTCAGGAGTTCAAGAGCAGCATGGCCAACATAGTGAAAATCTGTCTCTACTAAAAAAAAAAATTAGCTAGGGAAGCTGAGGTAGGAAAAACTCTGCATCTGGGAGGTGGAGGTTGCAGTGAGCCCAGATTGTACCATTGCACTCCAGCTGGGCAACAAGAATAAAACTCCATCTCAAAACAAACAAACAACAAAAACAAAGCAAAAACAATAATAAAAACAAAATAAGATAAAGTATAGAAAAATTGTTAAGGAATGTGTATTCTTTTTAATGGTTGAATTTGGTGGTCGTGATTCAGCTCATTTACTGTAGAGGAGATAAGAGAATATGTATGCAGCTTCCCAACTCTATTATTTTCATTAAGATATTAGGACAGGGTGCTATGTGGAAAGCCCCTTATCTGGGGCTCTAGAGCAGGAGGAGTCAACAGCCTGATGTGACCAGGTTCCTTGGGCATAAGAATAGCTTCATGGCCCCAAGTCTGATCATTTGTGCATAGGTCAGTGTATTGTGACGTGTCTGATAGAAAGCTATTCATCCCGTGGTAGAAATAATAAAGTATGCAACACTGAGAGTGTTCTCAACATTGTTTCTCCAGCCTTGGGAAGAGGTCTTGGATTCATGGCTGAGGTCAGTTTCACTGGGCTGAAATTGAGGGTCTGGCAGGGTCATGTTTCTTCCAGAGCCTCGAGGATAGAGCACCTTTTCCTTCTTTTCTGTCTTCTGGAACGGAATTCTTTTTCTTTTTCTTTTTTTTGTAAATTAACATTTTTAAATATTCTTTAAAAAACATTTTAAGTTTAGGGGTATACGTGCAGGATGTGCAGATTTGTTACACAGGTAAACGTGTGCCATGGCGGTTTGCTGCACAGATTATCCCATCAGCTATTAAGCCCAGCATCCATTAGCTATTCTTGCTGATGCTCTCCCTCCCCCTGTTCCCACCCCTGACAGGCCCCAGTGTGCATTGTTCCCCATCATGTGTCCATGTGTTCTCATCATTCTAGAGCTGCATTCTTTGTGTTGCTTGGCTCATGACCCCTCCTTTCAGCTTCAAAGTCAGCCCTGAAGTGTCTTGGTTCAGTTGTCACACTACCTTCTTCTTCTGTTATAATTCTATCTTCCTCTGTCTCCCTTTTATAAAGACACTTGCGATTACATTTAGGACCTGCCCAGGTAATCCAGGATAATCTCCGCCATCTCAGTTTTGTCCCCTTAATCATATCTGGAAAGTCCCTTTTTTCTCTAATGTGACATTTGCAGGGTCTGGTGATTAAGACCTGGATCTCTTTGAGGGCCATTAATTAGCCTCCCATCAGCCGTATGGTAAGTGGCAATGTTCACATCAGACTGAGGCGGACTGGCTTCTGCATCCCTTTGTTGGAGTCCGCTGACGTGCACTTACACCAGGAGGCAGGCACGGAGGAGGCTGCATCAAGGAGCATCAATTTCAGTCTCCTTAGAAGGCCTGACAAGCTCTGTAGGCAGCGTCAGGCCACATTAGTTGGGGGTCCTCCTCATCTTTTTCCTGCATCCAGAACCCTGCTCAGAAGTCAGAGGCAACAGAAAGCCTCATGCTTAGTGTTTGGAACCAAATTTATTTGACTTTTCTAGGTAATGAGATCTTATTTTATGCTCTGAGTTGGAGAGGCAGGAAGTTATAGTAATGCAGAGAAAATGGATGGCAACCTTCTTTTATCATCATGTGTAACTTTCTTCCTATCAGTGAGGACATTCTTCTTTTGATGTATCTTAAATTCTTACTGACTTAAGTCTCATTTTCCTGGCTTCTTTTTGTTGGGAAGATAGAAAGCAATCACCTTCTACTATCTGAATGATAGCATTTATTATTTCAGAGACTACTGACATTTTAGCCAATTTTGTCTTATTGCACAGGAAGTAAAAAGGAGTCAATGTGTGGCATAGACACTGTGATTTATTTGCTGTTGGGTCTCAACATATATAATAAGAATCACCTTTATTTTCTGCCAGCAACTCTTTGTAAGTTATGCAAGGACATTTACAGACTGTACCATTTAGAGCAGGGTTGTGCAAACTTCTGTAGAGTGACATGGTAAATATTGTAGGCTTTGCAGGCTGTACAAGCTGCATTGCAACAACTTCACTCTGCTGACATACCTGGACAGATATGAACAATATGCAAAGATATCCGTGTGGCTGTGCTCCAATGAAACTTTATTTATGGACACTGAATCTCATATAGTTTGCATGTGTCATGAGATATTCTTTTGATATTTTCAACCACTTATAAATGTTTAAATGTAAAATGTATAAACCATTCTTAGCAAACACTGGTAGTGGGCTGTAGTCTGCTGCTCTCTGACCTTGGAATCCTCAAGTTTTGTAACTTATCCCTAGATGATGTCTTGAGGGCAATGTGAGGTAGGCTAGTATGACATTATCCTATTTGGAGGGCCAGGTATGTAATGTCTTTCCCCTGATCTTGTCTCATCTTCTATCTTCAAATCCATGAATGACGCTAAAATAAACTGCTGAGATTCAGTTTTAAAATAGTTCCTCTTCGGTCTAGTTTATTCTCAGCCTCCAGATCCTGGCTAGGCTCCCTAACAACCACTTGCTCCCAGATTCCTCCCTCTTGCTCCTCCCTTTATTATTTGCAACCAACTCTATTATTTGTGTACATTTCTGCCTCCTCCATTTTCCCTGCCAGAGTGTAAATTCCTTGAAGAGTGAGAGCTAGTACTTATCAATCTTTGCTGCTGCGGTGCACTTACCAGATTGGTGGCAAGAGCTCCATAAATTCTCAATAATGACATGTTGAAATTGGGTGCCATCCAAAAAATAGAGGTAGTATGTTCTCTGTTGTTTTTCCATATGTCACACACTTTTGACCCAATTAATGATAAAAAGCAATTGTGTGAATGTCTACATTCAAAGATGCTACTCTTGGGAAATGTTTTCCCATCCAGGATGAGAATGCTCCATCATCCAGGCTCTAAGCTCTGCTAATTTAAAAATAAGGCAAAACAAAGGAGCTTGGTCTGGAGACGAATCAGTATGAAAGAACACACAGTCAAATGTCAAAGAGAAGATGGACATGCTTAGGCTGATTCACACCCTGGTAAATTAATGGCACAGTTGCCTCCTGATTACACAGATCTACTTCCAGGAAGCTACTCTTGTTGATAAAAGATTCCCAGTCTACTGAAAAGGAAAAGGAAAAGAAGTCTCAGAACACTTAAAATAATTTTTTTATTATTTGGAAAATATTTTCCTGAGATGCTGAGTTCTATCATCAGCAAAGAAATAATTTATTCAGAAGTGTGGAAGGATTTAGAATTTCTCCAGTGCTCCCTTTCATTCTGTTTAAGATGTGGGCCGTATCTTTGAGGAATTCCTGTCTACAGGTTATCATGGGGTGGTTAACAGGATGTAAGAGCAGTTGCTACAGTATTGGGCGACCTAGATGTCATCAAAGTTTGGTTTGAATGGATGTGACAACAGGACATGTACACAAAACATCATATTGATGTTAGGCCAAAGATATCAATGAACAATTTAAAAATTCTGCTTCTGTGCTAAGGGCAGTCACCCTGCCGTGTGAGCAGTAGTGCATGAGGGCCAGGAAATTAAAAGGCTTAACCGCATGCCCCAAACCATCCAAGCTATTTTATTGTTCAAGTGAAGTGAAATACAAACACAAATAGCCAGGAGGGTGAAATTTAAATTAAACTTCAAAATCATTTTGTGTTTTAACCATCAACAGTGTTCTTTATGCTGCAAATAAGGCCACATTTATTGGAAACCTAGAAAAATAACTCCTTTGGCTCTATATTCTCCCTTTACATACTCTGCACCTGTTCACTTTGAATAAAACTTTGACCACGTTCCCAAGAATGCAATGTAACTACCTAGGAGGAGTTTCTAAGCCATGATGACCATTGCGAACACCCTTCTCCACGATGATAATCTGGTTTTCAGCAGGATGTCAGGCCAAGATTGTTGTGCCTTTCATCGTTAGGTGGCTGTGTTTGGAAATGCCTTGCGAGAGAGACATCTGCAAGGGATTCCTAATGATTCACCACTTTCTGGCTTTGTGAGTTGGATAAGCATTTCTGTAGACTGGTTTTTCCTTGGCACAGTTGTGCTACTGCTCTCCAGTCAGGAGCTGGATGTGAATGAGCAGGATGTTTCTCTGAACAGTTGAGCTTTTATTCTTTGAATCACAGACCACCTGCAGAAATTCCCCCTTATGGAAAGAGGTTGGAACTCACGCTGGAGCTAGGCAACAGGCTCAGTGGATTGGCAATTTCATGCTTTTTTTCTGAGGCCAAGAATTTTTCTGCCTTCTGAGAGATTTGAGTTCATTTATAAAAGAAGATTTAATTTCTAAAAGTCTGCTATTAAGGTGGCAGGCCAAGTGAAAAAATGTTGAATGGAGTAAGTTAAAAATCAATTTCTCATGTGAGGAGGCCGGGCACAGTGGCTCACACCTGTCATCCCAGCCCTATGGAAGGCCGAGGTGGGCAGAGCACCTGAGGTCAGGAGTTTGAGACAAGCCTAGCCCACATGGTGAAACCCCATCTCTATGAAAAATAAAAGAAATTAGCCAGGTGTGGTGGCATGTGCCTGTAGTCCCAGCTACATGGGAGGCTGAGGCAGGAGAACACCTTGAACCCAGGAGGCAGAGGTTGCAGTGAACCAAGATTGCAGCCCTGCATCTAGAGTGAGACTCTGTCTCAAAAGAAAAAAAAATTTCTCATGAGAGGAAACAACAAGATCATAAAAGACTTGGCCTGTGTCATGTAGAAGCAGGTATATTTTCAAAGACATCTATCAGGCTTACTGCATAGATATTGTTTCTTTAAGAGGATTTAGAAGGGTGTTCATATTGACTTGTATATACAGGGTTTGAAGTAGGAGGAAAAAAAAACAGAAAAAAAGAGGGAGTCTCGTGAGTAGGTTTTAAGAACAGATGCAATTCCTCCAGGCAAACCTGGTGAAAGGGACCACCATGACATCAGGCCCTCCTAGGGGGTTCTGGGGTCCCCTGGTTGCCTCCTCCACAGCAGGCAGCAGCTCAAAGTCACTCAAAAAAGCTTCTTCTTATGGCCAAGAGAAGTTCCTGTGTTTGAGCCTAGGCTTTATATTTTTGTCTTGATTAAAGAATTCTCTGTGTTTATTTCTGTTTTACTTGAAGGTGCATTCTCTTCAGGTTGAGGCAAAAAGGAAAATAATTCTTATTAGTAGTCAGGAGAGACAGGAAGAACTTTTCCTGTTACTTTATGGGTGAGTATTGGTCTCCATCTGTGGTGGTTAAAAAAATCTGGATAGCAATGCTTTGATAGTTCTCGCATCATGAAGTAGAGTCTATGAACCAGTCCCCTGAATGTGGGCTGCCTTCGTGATTGGCTTGATGAATAGAACGAAGCAGAGTTATGTGGTATAACTGACTTCTAGGCCTTGGCTAGATGGTGCCCCATGGCTGCTGTGGTTTCTCTTGTGACTCTAGTTCTGGGAGTCTTCAGCCCATATTTGTAGTCTGGCTACTCTCAGATAATGTGAAAAGACATTGTGTCATAAAGAATTAACTCCACAGGTGTAGTTGTTCAAACTCTTCACATTTCAAAGAAGGTTTGGCCCTTGTTCAGCCTCTGGAGTGTTTCTGTTTACCTGAAGCTTTAGGCCATGCCAGATAGTTAATAATAATGTGAATAATGGTAGCAGTCCTTAGGCTGTATTATCAGTTTGATCTCTGGAGGGGCTGGAGAGCTGAGGTCAGCCATATGGGTGGTCCGTCAAGCCAGTGTAAGTCCCAATGGAAACACTTGGCCAAACTTTGGCCACCAAGGTTTGAGTGAACTTCCCTTGTTGGCAATACTTTGTGAATACTGCCACACCTCATTGCTGGAAGAATGATGTATTATCTCCATGTCTCCACTGGGAGAGGGCAACTAGAAGCTTTCACTTGGTGTTTCTAGACTCTTCCATAACTACCTTTTTCCATTGCCGATTTTAATCTGTGTCTTTTTGCTGACATATACCATAACTGTGTGTATAACAGCTTTGGTGAATTCTGTGAGTCATTGTAGCAAAGTATTGAACATGAAAATGGGTTTGGGAATTACTGAAAACACACATACACACACACACACACACACACACACACACACACAGAGAGAGCGAGAGAGAGAGAGAGAGAGAGAGAAAGAGAAAGAGAGTCCTTTCTCCCGAAGGATGCCCAGAAGTTCCTGTCCCAGTTGTTTGAGTCCTCCCAGTACTGGTTTCAGGCATGTGTGAAGAAGTTTTTGAGATGAGGTCAGCCCCAGCCACTGTCTGATTTAAACCACAGAGAGATCTGAGTGAGAATTGCCGAGCTGAGTCCAGTCAATTCCCATATTTGTAAACAAAATAGATGATTGTTATTTTTTTTGGCCATTGTTTTGGTTAATTGTTGTTACTGAGCGATAGATAACAGGATGGTACTGCGAGTGGGAGGCTCTAATAGTGTCTGTGAAGAGACTGATAACAGAAGTTTGATGGCCCTCAAAGAGTCTTTCAGTAACGGATTAAGGGACATTGATAAAAATGTTGCAGGAAGCTGGAGGAAAAGAGACCCTTGTTACCTAGAGGCGAGAAGTTTGGAAACACTTTTGCCTAATAAATCTAATGAACTGGCAGATTTGGCCAAGCAGATTTTCAGGTGGAATATTAAAAGTGCAAACTTGTTTCTTTTGGCTATGTATGATAAATTGAGGATAAAAAGAAATGAGTTACAATTGGACATGTTTAATTTTCAATAAAAAATTAGAAGATAAATAAAAGAGGTGGGGCTTACAGATTTAAAAATAAAGTTGTTTTTATCCTCCCCAGATGGCAAAGGCTTCTAAAGCTAAGACACAGCTTCAGACCAAAGATTATTTCCAGGGTGAGACTTTAAATTCCTTCTAAGGTAATGCATCAGAGAATCTCTCAGACATACAAAGGCTTCAAAGATCTTAAAGCAGTGCCTATTAGATCTTCTCTATTCAAAAACAGAGCTTATAAAAAATCTTAAGGGTATTTCCCACAATAGTCCTACAGGTAACCTGAGGTCTGAAGGGGCCCATCTTGAGGAGATTTGTGTTTGTGGCTTTTGTCTAATGGTATGAGCGGGTAACACAATCAAAGACTGCCCACAGAATGTAAAGAGAGTTTTAATGGTAGAAACAGCAGCTTGGACTAAAAGTGGCAGAAACAGTTCAAAATATAGAAAGGGCTTTACACTCCCAAATTATTGTGAACAGAAAGCAGACAGGAATCTCCTTAATTGGAAATGCCAATACTTTCCTTTGGGAAAGGATGAGTGAGCCAGAAGAAAGAACCAAGAACAAAAAAGGCACAGCAAAGAGCAGTGAGAATCAGCTTAAGGCAATAAACTGAATTCTAACCAATAAATTGGCAATGCATTCCCAGTTAGATTTCAGAAATGCTATGGATCAGTGTTTGCTGTGCATATCCCATTTTCCCTCTTTTGAATGTGTCTGTTGGAATAGCCTATACATATATCGCCATTGTATATTGAAAATGGGATGAAGAAGTTGAGAATCTGTCTCTTTAGTTCACAGATATTTATACTGAGAGAAATAGTACTCAATGTGCTGCTTCTGAGGAAATACACCTGAAGAGACTCACTTACCCCTGGACCTGACTAAAATTCTGGGATTTTGAAACTTAGCTTGAGCTGAATACCATAATAGGCGAGACTTCTGAGAATATCGTAGTGGTCTTAAAAGGACATGAGTGTATTTTTCACATGGGAAGAATATAAATCAACTTGTTTATTTTAGCTGTGTATGACAAGATAAAGATAAATATAAATTAGTTATAAGTGATGTTTATTTTCAACCAAAATTCAGAAGACAAATAAAATATTCAGGCTTATGAATCTAAAAATAAACCTGTTTCTTATCCTTTCCAGATGGCAAAGAATTCTAACGTTAAATTTGGTGGTCACACATTTCAAATTGGAAGTTATTGAAAGGGCAGCTATTGTTCTGTAGAAGAGAACTTTGGCTACTGAGGGGAGGGAACCAATAGATAAATTCTTCTCTTTTTCTTGGATAACAAAAAATAATCCTAAGTTGCAGATGCAGCGTTTCTTATGGCTTTCAGCCACAATCCCAACAAGGTGTGCCATCAGCCGCACTTAGTGGCATCCAGGTCAGTCACACATCTCCTACTCCTACTTCCAACTGTTTAAGTGGGTCCCGTTGTAGGTCAGTTTCTCTGGGAAGCATGCTATAAAATGAAGAGTAGTGGGCAGTTTATCAGGAAGCATTCCTGTGATCAACTCTTATAGAAGGGAAGAGAAGAAGGCAGAATTGGGCAGAGAGAGAAAGTAGCTGTGATACAGTCTGAGTGAAGTCCTCAACTGATGCCATCAGGAGCTCTGAAGCTGAAATGGCCCTTTAGAGTTGTCCCAAGCTGGGGCAAAGGAACTGGTCTTTTTTTTATCATTGTACTTTAAGTTCTGGGGTACATGTGCAGATATTTCATGATTGTTGCATAGGTACACCCATGCTATGGTGGTTTGCTGTCTCTATCCCCCCATCACCTACATCAGGCATTTCTCCCAATGTTATCCCTCCCCAACCTCACAACCCCCACTGTACCTCCCCTAGCCCCCCATCCCCCAACAGACCCCAGTGTGTGGCATTCCCCTCTCTGTGCCCATGTGTTCTCATTGTTCAACACCCACTTATGAGTGAGAGAACATGTGGTGTTTGGTTTTCAGTTCTTGTGTCAGTTTACTGAGAATGATGGTTGAATGGTTTTTCCTAGGTTTTCTTCTAGGGTTTTTATGGTGTTAGGTTTTTTGTTTAAATCTTTAATCCATCTGCAGTTAATTTTAGTGTAAGGTATCAAGAAGGGGCCCACTTTTACCTTTCTGCACATGGCTGTCCAGTTCTCCCAACAGCATTTATTAAACAGGGAATCCTTTCCCCATTGCTTGTTTTTGTCAAGTTTGTCAAAGATCAGATGGTTGTAGATGTGTGGTGTTTCTTCCAAGGCCTCTGTTCTGTTCTATTGGTCTATGTCTCTGTTTTGGTACCAGTACTATGCTGTTCTGATTACTGTAGCCTTGTAGTATAGTTTGAAGTCAGATAGCATGTTAATAGCCTACCAACCAAGAAAAGTTCAGGTCCAGACAGGTTTATAACCAAATTCTACCAGATGTACAAAGAGGAGCTGGTACCATTCCATCTGAAACTATTTCAAACAGTACAAAAAGAGGGATTCCTCCCTAACTCATTTTATGAGACCAACATCATCCTGATACCAAAACCCAGCAGAGACGCAACTAAAAAAGAAAACTTCAGGCCAATATCCATGATAAACATTGATGCAAAAATCTTCAACAAAATACTGGCAAACCGAATGCAACAGCACATCAAAAAGCTTATCCATCATGATCAAGTAGGCTTCATCCTGGGGATACAAGGCTGGTTCAACATATACAAATCTATAAACATAATCCATCACATAAAAAGAACCAAAGACAAAAACCACATGATCATCTCAATAGATGCAGAGAAGGCCTTTGATAAAATTCAATAGCCCTTTATGCTAAAAACTCTTAATAAAGTAGGTGTCGATGGAATGTATCTCAAAATAATAAAAGCTATTTATGACAAACCCACAGCCAGTATCATACTGAATGGGCAAAACTGGAAGCATTCCCTTTGAAAACTGGCACTAGACAAGGATGCCCTCTCTCACCATTCCCATTCAATATAGTATTGAAAGTTATAGCCAGAGCAATCAGGCAAGAAAAAGAAATAAATAGTATTCAATTAGGAAAAGAGGAAGTCGAATTGTCTCTATTTGCAGATGACATGATTGTATATTTAGAAGAACCCATTGTCTCAGCCCAAAATCTCCTTAAACTGATAAGCAACTTCAGCAAAGTCTCAGGATACAAAATCAATGTGCAGACATCACAAGCATTCCTATACACAAATAATAGATAAACAAAGAGCCAAATCATGAGTGAACTCCCATTCACAATTGCTACAAAGAGAATAAAATACCTAGGAATACAACTAACAAAGATGTAAAGGACCTCTTCAAAGAGAACTACAAACCACTGCTCAAGAAAGTAAGAGAGGACTTACAAACAGATAGAAAAACATTCCATGCTCCTGGTTAGGAAGAATCAGTATTGTGAAAATGGCCATACTGCCCTAAGTAATTTATAGATTCAACGCTATCCCCATCAAGCTACCAATGACCTTCTTCACAGAACTGGAAAAAACCACTTTAAGCTTCATATGGAACCAAAAGAGAGCCGGCATAGCCAGGACAATCCTAAGCGAAAAGAAACTCTTAATAAAGTAGGTGGAGGAACTGGTCTTTTGTACTCACTTTTTCTCATCATTGGAGGCAGGTTGCCCAGGGTGACCTGAGGCAAGGCATCTATCCTTGTTTAAGGCAGTTATTGCAGAATTCCTGAGAGCTGAGTGCCAGCAGTAGTTCCACCATTTGGGGAAATAAATCATTCAGTCTTGAAAGGAGGGTGTAGGTGACACATTGTAGCATCTACTACAGATGCATTGGATGGTAGCTGGGTGAGGAGAAGCTTCTTCCAAGTAGAGGCAACCCCAGGTGACAAACCTTCCTGGATGTATCTTGGAATAAGGCCTAAAAAAGGAGTCAAAAGCAGTCACTAGATAAGGTATCTCCCAGATCAGAGTTCAGCAGAGTACAGGAGCTTCCTACAGAGGGAACTCTGAAGAATTCATTAAAATTTCCTGTTAGAAAAAGTCAGCCTTTGGGCATCTGCTTACAAGTGAGCACACCACACCTGATGAAAGCGACACCTGTCAAGATAGACCTTTGTCCTCTTAGCTGTCTTCTGCTGCCTCTTCCTTCTGCATCCCGCTTAGCGTCTCCAGAAATAGCACAGTGGTGGGAAAGGAGCAGGAGAGCAAAGTCGAGTGACGGGAAAGGACTGTTGCAGAGCAGAATTTGGAGCCCAAGCTGGGGAAGGGGAACAGTTCTAATTGGACAAGAGACAAATGTCACTTTAGATTGGGCTGGATGCAAAATGTATTGTTCTAATACTCAGAAATCCCCTGAACAACTCTGAGACCTGCCTAAGCTATCACGCAATGATGGAAGATGTGAAGTGATGGACACTTTTCCATTTAGATGTAACAAAGAATACAATTAGTTTCTGCTTCTACCCTGTTGAATACAGTACAGTCAAAGGGAGGTTCTACTTTTGTTACTGAGCTAAATCTTCACAAAACTCTATGGATTAGCTGTAATTATTCTCATCTTCTAGATGAACAATCAGATTTGGGGAGCCTCTGAAATGGGCTTTGCTCTTTATGTGTGTTCCTTCAAAAAGTCATCTCAGCCTTAAGAGTTGGATTTTAGAGGAAAAAAGTAAACCTTGGAGGGTTCAAGAGACTTGTTCACATCCTGTAACTAGCACATGGGAGAGTGAGAATTTCAACTCCAAAGACTTTGCTTTACCCTCTATAGTTGACTTCTTCTGACCTACAGGATGTAAAGGTTGGACTTCACTTCTGAAATTATTTGTTCAGAACATTTCCCTGGGAACCGACTTACGTCCAGTAATACATTTTGCAGATGAGGAAAGTGAAGATTGAAAAGACTAGGTGCCAGTTTCAAAGCCGTAGGAGTTGCTATCTCCTCATAGGACCATAGTTAAGCCTGTCCAGCAAGTTCTGTAAAATACTATTTTGAAGGAGCTTTTATGAGGTTTGTAATTTCATTTGATGCTGTGTTCAAGTGATTTGGCTAACAAAGAAGTCAAATATATTTTCAAATTTCAGGTTTTTGGTGAAGTTTTTTTTTTTTTTTTTTTTTTTTTTTTTGAGACAGAGTAACTCTGTTGCCTATTCTGGAGTACAGCGGCGTGATCATGGCTCACTACAGCCTTGACCTCCTAGCCTCAATCCATCCTCCCAAGTAGCTGGGACTACAGGCGTGTGTCACTATGCCTGGCTAATTTTTATATTTTTTTGTAGAGATGGGGTTTCATCATGTTGCCCAGGATGGTCTCAAACTCCTAAACTCATGCAATTCACCTGCTTTAGCCTCCCAAAGTGCTGGGATTACAGGCATACATCACCACACCTGGCCTCAGTGAAGTTTTGAGACCAATATTACTCCTGATTTTATGGTTTTGTGCTGTCAGTGAGTGCAACGGTGATATGCTTTACCTTTATATCTGGCTCCGATGGTCAGTGATGGAGCCATTTATTCATCTATCAACTCATTTCTGATGCATTTATTTACTCATTTGAGTTTGCTGCAAAGTACACTGCAAAAGATTTTTTAAAAGGTATGAAAGACTGCATGTGTCCCACTCTGGACACTGGGCCACATTTTCCCTCTATGTCTCTCTGTCTGTTGCTGACCCGTGAAAGGGATTATCCTACAAGAGGACAATCGTGATGTTTCTGACGGTTCTTGAAGGGCAGATGTGGCTCCACAAGGCACAATTCATATTTTATTTAAGCGGTTTAGAACGACTCTGACTAGTAACTGCTTTCCATTCCTCAGAGATGGGAGGTTTGTTGTTGGAGGGATAAATTGCACAGGGAGACATTTCAGAGGCTGAGGATTTTCCTCAATTCCCCTTTTCCCTTTCTACATAATATAAAGCCTCCCATATAAATTAGGAATCTAATCAGAATGGTATGCTCCACTCAACTGGGACGGGCTTAATTGGGAAATTCATTTAATCAGAACATCTCCCAGGGAACTGATTTCAGCCCGATGATACATAATGGCTATGATTACAGTTTTAAAGGGAATGGTAATTCTCCTTAATTGAGACACTTTTAAGTAATCTAATGCTGCTTGGGACTAGGTGTGTGTGAATGTGTATGCTTCTGACCTCTCTGATTTGTTTTGTTTTCTTCTACAGTCTGGAGTGCAGGATCAATTCACACAACTTCGTAGCTGTTCAGTGGTGCCCTGGTACCTATGTTAATTCACAAGACAAGAGTCTTAGGCTCCTTGGCAAAGAACTGCCATGCTCCTTGCCAGCAATTTGGAGCTGGTATGTCAGCCCATTTCAAGGTGTGATTGTGGGCTGGTTAGCATTTTCTTTGTAACAGTTTCAGGGGGATTTCTTCAGGCAGCAGAAGTGATCTCCTTCTCGCCCTTTGATTCTTGCTCCACCTTGACTCCTGAGTGGCCTTCCTACTGCGACCTTATACAAAATCCTTTACATTGACCCAAATTCTGTGGGGTTGAGCAGCATTTGAGAACGATCAATTTTGGGGCAATGGTAAATGCATCAAATTCTTTTTTTGAGACCTCTGCCTGTCTTAGAGATGAAAAATTAGAGTGATGGTTGTTGTTATCAACATTCTTTGTGCATTTCTTTAGCCTTTTTCATCCTTTTGGGAACTGGATATACAATTGATCATAGTCTCACTTCATATTACACTATCACTATTAGTCTATGCATGCCACTTTCTATATCTAGTCCGTCATTCAATAGCACATTTATTGATTTCCTTTTATCCTAAACTCACCATCATTCTCCTCTTCTTTATCCCTCTATAGGCCAACACTATACGGTGTTTAATGTGTAACCTTTTCTTGTGTGCCTTCCTGAAAAATGTGTATTGTTTTATGAGAAGATAATTTACCAAACAAGATAGTTCTTTTTTCTTGTAAAATAATTTCCAATTGGCCTGATGATTCCATCATGTCGTTAGGAACTTATGATCAGGATATACACTAACATCTCTAGTCTTGGTTTTCATTCTCAATGTCCAAGAGAGCAGCTCAAACCCCAGTCTTCACATTTGCATTCCAAACCGCATGAAGGAGAAACAGGAAAGAACAGGGTGGTATGTATATATTTTAAAATTAGTATGTATCACTTTTTTCCACTAAGTACTTTAAGATCCACACGATTTATATATATATATATATAATAAAATTTACATATTTTATATAAAATTTATTACCTGTAATTCTTCATAATATTTTATGGTGTTTATCCACCATATTGTATCTCTTATATTAGTTAAGGCAAGTCTAAATACGTAATTGCTAAACCTTTTGAATTTTAGGGACTTACCAAACCATCTAATCAGTTAATAAAGTTGAAACAAAATTTATAGATCAGAACATGGAGTTCCCCTCCACCCTGTAATTTAGGGACCCAGGCTCCTTCCATCTGTGGTACTGCAGTTCCATCACATGCATCCCAAGGCTGCGCCAGGGCTATCTCCATTCAAGCCAGTGGGCAGGAGGAAAGAGCAGGGACATTTGCACTGGAGAGGGTTTTCTTTTTTGGCAAAGTCTGTACATGGTGTACTGCGTTCCAGCCAAACATTCTTTTTTTTTGGAATGTAGTCGTGGATTTACACCTAATCTCAAGGAGATGTTGAGAAATACGCTTTTGGTGTATATCCTGGAGGAAGAGGAAAAAGGCTTGGTGAGAAGCCAGCAGTTTCTTCCATATGTATGTCCTGCATCAAAAATTGATAGCCCTATTGCCTCTAGCTCGCTCCATCAAAAATAATGCTTCAGGGAACATCCCCGTTTTTATACTTTGTGGATCTGTGTGACAATGTCTTTAGTTTCTAAACCCAGGGGTGGAATTGCTGTGCCACAGGACAAGCACAGACTAAGCAATCCTAGTTGTACTCTGGATTGGCAAAACTGGCTGTATGAAGATGCCTGTATCCTCACATCTTTGTCTATACTTCATGCTTCGGTTTTCTGTTTTTGGAAGACTAAGAAATAGACCATTGCTATTGTAATATACATTTTTTCCAATGGCTATTGATTTTGAAAATCTTTTCATATTCTCTTATAAACCCTTGGGTTTTCACTTCTGTAAATTGCCTAGCAATATTCTTTGCTCACTTTTTCATTGCAGTTCTTGTCCTTTCCTTCATTTGAAGAATACTGGTAAAATTCAATTGATCTATTTATGCTCATTCTAAATGCTTGTTAAAACCACTTCCAGCCCCATAGGTCACACCTTTGACATTGAGAGTCCACTTCTTTTGTTTATTTGTTTGTTTATAGAGAGAATCTCATTCTATTACCCAGGCTGGCCGCAAACTCTTGGGTTCAACTGAGAGTCTGTTCTTGGAGTATTGTTGAGTAGGGAGTCAATTTTATTTTCTCCATATAAAAAATCATTTTTGACCACACCATCTATTTTTTTGTATTTTAAAATATTTTAAAAAATTAACAGATAAAGTAGTATTTATCATATACAAAATGATGTTTTAAAACACATATACATTATGGAATGGCTAAGTTTAGCTAATTAACATATACTTACCTCACAAAGTTATCATTTTTGTGGTTAGAACATTTATGAGTGCATCATCTATTGAACAATCTGTCCTTTATTCATTCACTAACTTATGATTCTAGCCTTTTCAAATATTAACTTCCCGCATATTTGTACATCTGTTTCTGAGCTCTATTCTTTCCTATTGGTTAATTTGTCTGTACTTTTTTTTTTTTTTTTTACCAATACTATTCTGATTTATCTTTTTGTGGCTCTGAGGTATGTCAATATCAGGTACATTAGGTTTCCTCTTTCCTCTTCTTTCGAAAGGTTGGTGCTGAGGTTTGAATATGGTTGTTCTCACCAAAACTCACCCTGAGGCTTGGTCCTCAGTGCAGCAGTGTTGGGAAGCGGGGCCTAGCATGAGGTGTTTGTGTCATGGGGGCGGAACCCTTGTGAACAGATTATTGTCATCTCTCAGAAGTGAACGAGTTATTGTTCTTGCAGGAATGGTTTCTTTCCACAAGAACAGGTTGTTATAAAGCAAGGCTGCTCCTTGTATTTGGCCTTTTTGCCCATGCCTGCTCACCTTTCCACTTGATTCAGTACAAGGCCTTCACCAGAAGCTTCATCCAGATACTGGATGCCAGTGCCATGCCTTTGGGCCTTCCAGCCACCAGAATCATAAGCCAAATAGACCTCCTTTTTCTTTTTTTTTTTTTTTTTAATAAATTACCCAGCTTCAGGTATTCTGTTATAGCAACACTAAAAGGACTAAGATGGCTGGTTTAGCTACATGTGGTCTTTGTTCTTTTATGTAAATATTGGAGCATGTTGATCCAGTTTGTTAAAAGAAATAACTCTATAATTTTGACTTGGTTGCTGTCAGATTTGTAGACTAATTTGGAGATCATTGGATCTTTATAATATAGCCATTTCACCCAGGAGCTTGGATTGTGTTTTCATCTAGTCAACTCATCTTCTATGTCCTTTATTAGCATTTTAAAATGGGATTGATTATGTTCTTGTGAGTTTTTGGTTAATTTAGTTTTAAGATCGTTCATAGTTTTTATCGTTATTATGAATAAGGTCCTGTTTACATTACATATTATAAGTAGTTACTGCTGGTGTAGAACAATGCTGTAGATTTTTGTAGTTTGGTTGGCTGCAAATCTGGGAGCATGATAAACTATTATTAGTTTTATTAGTCCATTGAGACTGTTGTTTTGTCTGGGTAGATTATCACAACACATGCAAATCATAACATTTAATCTCTCTTCATAATCCTTATACATGCTCTCTTTTTTCTTATAATTTCTTCTCTCTGGTACTAGACTAAGTATTAGCTTTATTAATGAATATCCTTGTTTTGTTCTACTTCCTACAGAAAATACAACCAAAATTTTCATATAGATAATGTTTGGTGTCTTTAGATTTTAGTATTTAATCTTTATTATGTTAAGGGAATTTCTTCTGATTTTTGTCATATCAGAGACTTTCAAATATTATAATAGAAACAGGACTTTATTTAGTGCTTTTATTTTGCTTGAGATAGCAATATATCTTTTTTTCTTAAGTGTGCATGGTGTGGTGTTACACTGGCCTACTTTACATGTAAAAACTCCTTGCATTCCTGGGATAAACCCTGGTTGTTTATAATATATTATGACCTTCAAAGATAATGTAAGTGTTCTTGCCACTGAATGCAGGACCACTGAAAATTAGGCCTACAGAAAGAGGCCCATGACTAATTTAAATCTTTTGTTTTATCCTCCATCTCTCTCCATAAAAAGTTTCTAGGTACTTACATAAACTGCTTTTGCAAGATTTTGAAACATTGAGACTCAGTTTTTTTTTTTTTTTTTCTTTTTTTTGAGACGGAGTTTCGCCCTTGTTACCCAGGCTGGAGTGCAATGGTGCGATCTTGGCTCACCGCAACCTCCACCTCCTGGGTTCAGGCAATTCTCCTGCCTCAGCCTCCTGAGTAGCTGGGATTACAGGCACGCACCACCATGCCCAGCTAATTTTTTGTATTTTTAGTAGAGATGGGGTTTCACCATGTTGACCAGGATGGTCTCGATCTCTTGACCTCGTGTTCCACCTGCCTCGGCCTCCCAAAGTGCTGGGATTACAGGAGACTCAGTTTTTTATAAAAGTTATTGTTTCATTTTTAAATAATGAAAATTTTGAAACATTCAGAGAAGTAAGAAGAGGGAAAAAAATCACCCAAATTACTGTTATGAAAAGAAAGACTTACTAACATTTTAGTTCAGGTAGCTACAACAATGAGATGCTTTTCCAGAAAAACTGTATTTGGATACCAGGTGGGCTGAATATAAAAAAAAGCCAGAGACCAATACTAGCTACAGTAATGGACTCTCTACTGTCAGCATATTCAGGGACTATTTGCTGAAGTCCCACAAAAGTCATGGATATTACTCTTATGTCTATTGCACAATATAAGCAAAGAGTAGTTTTTCCAGTTACGGTGCCAACTGGCTGAAGAAAGTTTGGGCTCAGTTTCAAGTCATATATCTCTCAAATACTTTAGTAGAGAATAAAAAAGACATGGATCAGCTGTAAGACCTGGTGTGAGCTTGGGCTCTGGAATGGCATTGAAACCCAGCCCAGAATATTTTGAAATATCTGCTAAAGAGGCAGAACATTATAAAGTCCCTTCTGCTTTTTGGCCAAGTGATTCAACAAGTCCTGTTAAAACATGCTGGGCATTTTTCATTCATTGGTGTTCTCTCAAGAATGGTAATAATCCTCTGGGTCTGAATGTGGCTTACATCTTCTTCTTATGAATAATTTTGCATGTGGTCTTAGTTTTAATTTGATATCACAGAGCTTGTGCTAGTGATTCTTTATAATCCATGCAGATTTATTTTATGTATTTTTTTGCCCTGCTTCTTGCATGTTGGAAGAAACCTGACCTCTCAGACTGTTCCGTTCACTCACATTCTCTGGCCCTGTGGCTTCTAGTTGGGTTTGTCCAATGGGAAGCCCAATTGCATAATATTACATACTCACTCCCCCTTCCCATCTTAAAGTGGTGTCAACAGAAACCATGTTCCTCTAGTGATAGGCACAACTCCTATTTGGTCTCTTTTATGGAAACATCATTCATTTTAGCTACCCCTTCTGGCTTATGGATGTTAATGCCAGCCCTTACTGGTTTTCCTAAATCTTGCCTTTACTTCTGTCAATAGTTATTTTAATAAACCCTCTTTATTAATTCCTTAGTGTGTCATCTGTTTTATGGCAGAACCCTAGATGAGAAATTTGCTGAAAGGGCCAGATATGCTCCACATATTGGTATATTTGGGGGCTTTGGGGATACTATAAGCTTAGGACAAGACCCTCCTGCTCTTTGGAGCCAGATTACAACTTATTTGGCTTTGATGTCCTCCAAAAAGGGGTGTTGCAATTTAAAGATGACACTGAACATGAGATGTCTTTATGAGAGCTTGGAGAAACATCATTTTATATGATTCTGTAGCATGCAGGTCCTTTGGCCACTGAATACTGTATTTTAACTGTGAGTAACACAAGGGAACCTCATGGATGCCCATTGTTCCTCTATGATTTTATTTTGAAACAAGATAGAGATTCCCTGGAGGTGTTTCTTTCTCTTTGTATTAACTTCTAACTTAAAAATAATAATAGTAATAATTAAGTAATATTTTGTCAGGCATGACATATGTACTCTTAATAGTCTCACTGATGATATGAGAAAACTGAGGTCCAGAGAGAAGTAAAGAAATTTATTCAAGCTCACAAGTGTAGTAAGCTCAGCAGCTTACTACTCATGTGAGCTTGAATAAATTTCTTTATTTAATAAATATTCTGGTTCTACCTAACTTCAAATTCTGAACCTTGAACATAGTTCCTTCTCCTTCCACTTCTAGAATTCCCTCTGTTGATTTTATTTTACTCCTCTTTTCTCTCCCAGAAGCAAATTATAACATCAGGGACTCCATATGCATTAAAGTAGATTTCAGAAGACATCTTGAATTTTACTTTGATGATATTGTAGCTTTAAATAGTACTTAATACTGATGGATCCACATAGATCCTAATAGAAAAGAAGAATTTTAGTTCTCTGTTTGCACCACCATATCAATTTTCCAATTTTTTTCTAGGAGGTTGACATTTAGGGTTAGAATCACTGGACTCTCTTGACCAGTGAACGAAATATGGGTTCTGGTTAGGTTGAGCCAATATGGGGCATGACCAGAAGTCAGAGCCTTGGAAAAGAGTGATGTGTTAGTTCATTTTCACACTGCTATAAAGAACTACCTAAGACTGGGTAATTTATAAACAAAAGAGGTTTAATTGACTGATAGTACTGTAGCTTGTACAGGAAGCATGACTGAAAAGGCCTCAGGAAGCCTACCATCATGGCAGAAGGGCAAAGGGGAAGCAAGCACCTTTTTCCCATGGCAGAGCAGGAGAAAGAGTGTGAAGGGGTAAATGCTACATACGTTTAGGAAACCAGATCTCATGAGAACTCACTATCAGGAGAAGAGCAAAGGAGAAATCCACCCCATGATCCAATCACCTCCCACCAGGTCCCTCCCTCAACACTGAGGATTACAAATCACCATGAGATTTGGATGGGGACACAGAGCCAAACCCATATCATTTTGCCCCTGCCCCCTCCCAAACCTCATGTATTTCTCACATTTCAAAATCAATCATGCCTTTCCAACAGTCTCCCAAAGTCTTAACTCATTCCAGCATTAACTCCAAAGTCCAAGTCCAAAATCTCATCTGAGACAAGACAATGAACCTGTGTTCATCCTACTGCCTATGAACCTGTAAAATAAAAGCAAATTAGTTAATTTCAAGATAAAATGGGGGTGCAGATATTGGATAGATTCTTCCATTCCAAAAAGGACAAATTGGCCAAAACAAAACAGGCCCCATGCAAGTCTGAAACCCAGTAGAGCAGTCATTAAAGCTCCAAAATAATCTCCTTTGACTCCATGTCTGACTTCCAAGTCACACTTGTGAAAGGGGTGGGCTCCCAAGACCTTGGGAAGCTCCACCCCTGTAGTTCTGCAGGGTACAGCCCCCATGGCTGCTTTCACAAGCTGATGTTGAGTGCCTGTGGCTTTTCCAGGCACCAGTGCAAGCCGTCGATGAATCTACCATTCTGGAATCTGGAGGATAGTGGCCCTCTTGTCACAGTTCCACTAGGCAGTGCCCTAGTGGAGACTGCGTGAAGGATCCAAACCCACATTTTCCCTCTACACTACCTTAGTATAGGTTCTCTGTGAAGGCTCCACCCTTGTAGCAGACTTCTGCCTTGACATCCAAGCATTTCTATACATCCTCTGAAATCTAGGCAGAGGCTCTCAAACTTCAGCTCTTGCCTTCTGTGCACTTGCAGGCCCAACACCACATGGAAGTCATCAAGGCTTGAGGCTTGCACCCTCTGAAGTACATAGCCTGAGATGTACCTTGGCACCTTTTAGCCATAGCTGGAACTGGAGTAGCTGAGATGCAGGACACCACGTCTTAAGGCTGCATAGAACAGGGGGACCCTAGGCCTGGCCCACAGAATTATTTTTCCCTCCTGGGCCTCCAGGCCTGTGATGGGAGGGGCTGCTGCAAATGTCTCTGAAATGTCCTGGAGGCATTTCCCCTGTTTTCTTGGCTATTAACATTCAGCTCCTTTTTAATTATGCAAATTTCTGCAGCCAGCTTCAATTCCTTCCTAGAAAATAAGTTTTTCTTGTCTACCACATAGCTAGGCTGCTAATATTCCAAATTTTTATGCTCTGCTTCCCTTTTAAATGTAAGTTTTCTTCGTTTATGCAGATGAGCATAGGCTTTTAAAGGCAGCCAGGCCACATCTTGAACACTGCTGCTTAGAAATTTTTTCTGCCAGTTACCCTAACTCATCTCTCTCAAGCTCAAAGTTTAACAGATCCCTAGTGCAGGGGCACAATGCCACATCTCTTTCTTAAAGCATAGCAAGAGTGACCTTTACTCCAATTACCAGTAAGTTCCTCTTCTTCCTCTGAGACCTCCTCAGCCTGTACTTCATTGTCCATATCACTATCAGCATTTTGATCAAAACCATTCAACAAGCCTCTAGGAATTTCCAAACTTTCCCTCATTTTCCTGTCTTCTTCTGATCCCTGCAAACTGTTCCAATCTCTGCCCATTGCCCAGTTCTAAAGCTGGTTCTATGTATTCAGATATCTTTTAGCAATGCCCCACTTCTCTGGTATCAATTTTCTATATTAGTTTATTCTCACATTACTGCAAGGAACCACCCAAGACTGGGTAATCCATGAAGAAAAGAGGTCCCATTGACTCATAGTTCCAGAAGTAGTACAGAACACATGGTTGGGGAAGCTTCAGAAAACTTACAGTCATGGTGGAAGGGTGAAGAGGAAGCAAACACCTTCTTCACATGAGGGAGTAGGAGAGACAGAGTGAAAGAGTAAGTGCTACACACTTTTTTTGTTTTGTTTTGTTTTTTGTTTTTTGAGTAGAGTCTAACTCTGTTGACCAGGCTGGAGTGGAGTGGTAGAATCTTGGCTCACTATAGCTTCTGCCTCCCAGGTTCAAGCGATTCTTGTGTCTCAGCCCCCTGAGTAGCTGACACTACAGGCACACACCACCACACCTGGCCAATTTTTGTATTTTTAGTAGAGACAGGATTTTGCCATGTTGGCCAGGCCGGTCTCAAACTCCTGACATTAGGTGATTTGTCCAGCTTGGCCTCCCAAAATGCTGGGGTTACAGGTGTGAGCCACCACATCCAGACTTACACACTTTTAAACAAACAGATTTTGTGAAAATTAACTCACTATCATAAGAACAGCAAAAGGGAACTCTGCCCCAATGATCCAATAACCTCCCCCAGGTTTCTCCCCCAATACTGGTGATTACAATTCAACATGAGATTTGGGTGAGGATACAGAGCCAAACCGTATCAAGTGAAATTCATGGTTTTATGAGCTTCATCTCATCAAGACCTTGTGTTTCCAATGGATGCATTCGTCTGCTTCAGGCCATAGCTCCTGTTGGGTGGCCTTCTTTTAAGGGAGACTGAAGATTCTGATATTTGCCCCTTCCCCTTGCTCCTTCAAGCTTAGGGCTAGTGACAGATTCCCATTGTTGCTACCCTTGGGCCTACCCTCCACTCAGGGAACAGGTCTTCATAACACTGTCTCCATTGCCCCATTGACTGTGACACTGGGTTCTTACCATGATGCTCAGGTGAGAAAACTGTATGATTTGCCTAAATGTAAAAAATGTGTTAATGAAAGAATAAAATCCAGATTCCAGAATTACTCTTGGCTTTTGAAAGAAAGACTGAAGTGGTCTAGCCAAGCTTAATGAAAGGATCTCATTGGGAGAAAGAAAGGCAAAAATCTCCCCTGGAGACCAATAAACATTCTACAGTGCTCCAGCGAGCTTCTGAAGTGTCTCCTGTCAAGTTCCTTTAAAAGCCTCAGAAAACCACCGAAGTAAGCTGAGCTGATGATCTTGGACCTCTTTTAGACAGTCATCTATAGAGTTGATACCAAATCATACCCATAGAAAAACAGAGCTTTAATACTATTTTGATCATAAGTCGATTTCCCCTGTTCTCACTAAAACTCTTCAACATTCTAGTTATACTCTCACTAAAAGAAAGAATCTACTTATTCTTGGCTTAGCAAAATTACCACCTTTTCATGATTCATAGCTGCATAAATAATTTTTAACCATAAAGGCAATGTGATTTGGATTGAAGATTTTTAGAGCACAGCTCAGGAGTGGAAAACCCATTGCCTTAGGGCCATAATCTCATCCTCAAAATACATGTGAGGTGGAAAATGCCACTGTGGCTTCTATCAATCCTGTGACTAAGGGTAATAATGTGTCATTTGGAAGATCTGAAGTAAAGAATAATGCATTTGTAAAAATGGTAGTTTGAAAGAAGATATTCATGACGAGCTCTAGCCCTTTCTTTTGATTAAGCTGTTCATTCTGTGCACATAACAAAACTGTTCCCATGTGTCCTCATGCTGAAGAATCATGGGCATGGGGTCATCTCAGCTAGTTTGCTACAGAAGCATCTGATTAGGAAGTAAAATCCTCATCTTTCCTGCTTGAAAGTCTCCCATTTTCTCAGACAAATTTGCTCAGAGCTCCCTTAATGTGATTGGTGATAGTGGTTGGGACACATCCTTCCCTCCTCCATAGAGAAAAGGCACCACTCTCTGATAGGTGGATAATGTGGAAGGACTCTCATTCTTGGCCCTTGGTAAATCTGTGCTTTTATGGGTTGTGGAGTAGGAAAGGGCAGCAAAAGCATGGCTGCAGTGATGTAGACCTGAAAGATGAACCTGGCTGTGTGTTTTATGCATTGTTTAGAAAGCTACCTTACTCAAAGCTGCCTTACAATAAAGCTGGCTAGGTGTTTGGTGGATCTCACAGCTCATCTTTTTGTATTAAAGAGGCACAATATTTAAACCATCTCAGACAAATTAGAACCCCTGTAACTCTTTCATGGAGGCAGCATTAGCAACCTTTGATAACTGATGTTAGCATTTTATCATTACTATAAGGAGGATCCAACACAGTGCCCATCTATTTCCTTCAGGTTACAGCGTAAGCCCCTCCTTTTTCCTTCTCAGTGGAGAAATGGATCCACCCATGTCTATATGCCAGTCTATCACTCTTATAAATGTCGAGCTATCTGCTCCTTAGTTGATCCTAGGAGCCTACTCTTCTTCCCTTCTCTCATTCCTCCTTCCTTTCTTCTTCATTTTTTTTTAGTTTATTAGTCCTGAATGTTAGAGGAAATGCATTTTGTGGGTGCATAGGTACCTCTGCTAACATATTGTATGATCTTAGCGTATGGGTTAGGCTTCTATCTTTTATTTTGCAAATGACTTCTGAGATTTCCAAGGCAAATGCAGACACTTCCACCTTAACAGAATCTCCTCAGACATGGATCCTTGCTTGGAAGATTTGACGTGTTTGTGAGTTTCTGAGAACTTGCAAAGTTTGTTATTTGTTTTGGGAGAAAATAAGATTTGAAAAATATAAAAAGGGAGATAGGGAGGGAAAATACAAATCCAAGTTCTCTTCAGGAGAATTTGGGAGGTAATTTAATGGCCTTGGTTGGATTGACTTGCACAGATTGGATTCATCTTGCATTGTGTTAACCAGTCACTGGGAGTGGTGGTAGAAAGGCTGATTTAGATATGAAGCAAAATGCTTATATCAGTTGCCAACATGAACCAAATAACTTTAGTATCAAACCATCTAAAGTCAGATAAAGATTATTGAAGAGACATGGGAAAAAAACAGGGAAAGTTTCATACAGTCAGTGGCATTTGACGTTGGATCTTTAAATGAAGTTTGGATCTGGAGAGATGGAGGCAGGAAGGGAGAGGAGGAAGGAT
This sequence comes from Aotus nancymaae, assembly GCF_030222135.1. Lineage (NCBI taxonomy): Eukaryota > Metazoa > Chordata > Mammalia > Primates > Aotidae > Aotus > Aotus nancymaae. Next base: position 32,879,574 of record NW_026988435.1, read on the forward strand.
AAAGGTTAAAATGGGAAAACATGAGCCAGGTACACATGGAGATATTAGATTGTTCTGGTTCACTAAAATTAACCTGTTGCATGTCTTCTAATTTTCAGAAGAAGTTAGAAGGAAATCATCCAGGAAATCTGTATGATGAGATCATTAAACATTTCAGTGAAAAATACCCTTGCAATTAATTTCATTTGCAACATGCATGCTTATGAATCACTATATTTGTTGGGATATTATGAAAAGGTCAAAACTAATTATATATTTGTTATGATTAGCTGAACATTCTAGCTGTCATTTGTTATTTTGGTTCCCTTGAGACAATGTAGACATAGTTCTATTTCTACACTGGAGTTTTGAGTGTCATTTTTTTAGAACTTTAATGAAAATGTTTCTTTTATCATTGTAATTTGGTTTATTATGCTTAATACCACCAAATTGCTTTTAAATCTTGGCATGGCTTTATTAAAAATGGCCTCATTTTAATTTGCTGCTCTAGGTACAGAATTCATCATGAAGACAAGAAAAACAGCTGCCCCTTCAGAGATGTTCTGGAGGTAGCTTAATGAGAAATCCACAAGTACTGAAGACATTATGAATGCATTCAAAATTCTCTCTAATGTTGGTTACCTGAAAATCTTTATCTTGTGCATATGTGCTTTCTTTTCCTGAAATTGCTAGACTTTCCTGGTCTCTGACTGGAGAATTTACCAGTATGTATTTCTTGTGGGCAGATGGAGATGCAAATCTGAGGAAAACTCAATGGCATCCACAATCATGATTTATAAAAATCAATTTTCTCCATAAAGCTTCAGATTTGAAATGTGATCTGAATAATTGAATAATTATTAATAATTATAATTGAATAATTCTAATATTATCAAAGGCAGGGACTATATCTTGTTCAAAATCTGTGGCAGGTGTCTATGTGGCGTGTGCTCAAGAGATTGTCCATTCTTTATTAAGTCCTTGTTTATTACCTACTGTATGCAAGAGGACAAGCAATTTATATAGAGTGATTGGAATTTAAAAGAAATATACAGATTAACCCCTCTGGAAATTTATAATCAGCTGGAAGTTTACATAATGGTCTCCTATGAGACTGTTGGAAACCCAATGAAGTTTGAGACCCTCACTGGAATTATCACAATATGACTTCCATATGTTTTCAGTATGACTCGAATGGCTGGCCTTAGGAATGAGAAGTAATAAATCAGTAACACAACTAGTCTGCAGACTAAATGGTGGACACTTTATTTTATTAAATATTAAGGTTAGAAATGACATTTTCCTACCTAAGTGCCTTGGCAATGCACTGGTATGCTTAAATATTATATCCAGGAAACACTGATAGCTCTCTCCATCTATTTTATTAAGTGATGGTGGCAGGCAACTAATTACCCCATGGATAGTTCTTTCAAAATTGAGTCAAAATTTACATTAAAACAAAAATAATAATATTGTAACATGCTTGGTTAAGAGCCCGTGCTCTGGACTCTGATAGATTGAAGTCAGAATCTTGGTTCTTTAACCAACAGGCAGTCTATCCTTGGGTCAGCTACTAATGTCTTTTCTTGCAGTTTATTTTTGTGTAGTGCAAATGATGATGCAGAGTGCCAGCCTCATAAATTGAGGCTGAGAGGACACTTGAGATCATGTACGACCAGGGTCTACATAGGTTTGGTCAATGGTACTTGGTCTCTAAGGGTTAGTAGGGAGTGGGCTCTGGTTTTGGTGCTGTGGTGGGGTGGAGGGTAGTGTTGTACCATTTGCCACTTTATAGTAAAGTGTTCTTGGGCAAGTCGTCTAACCTCTTGGAATCTCAGTTTTTAAAAATATAATATTTACCTTAGGGTTTCTATGAGCATTACATGAGCAAATGTGAAGGACATGCAAAGCACTTGAATTTAGTACATCTTTGTTAAATGATAGCTGAAATTACAGTTGTTAGTATTACCTGACAATGTGACCTTGACAATCTGTTGAGAGTGTATACCAAATGAGACTAAGACAATGTATTTTCTTTTTTTGTATGTAGAAGATACATATGCATTTTAATATATGTATATATTTCTCATAAAGTCCAGATGAAATGTCAAGGTCAGTCTGACTCCTCAGGGTCATCCTGGATTACTGCGATGCAGTGTGGGTATTCCTTGTTTTCTGTTGGCTCCTCTGGATTGGACCCCTATTTTTTCATCAGTGAAGGTTTCAACTTTATTAGTAGAACTCTGTGGCTGCCAGGAAGAGAAAGCTAGAGGACCAATGAATAAAATGTCTTATGATTTATTGTCCAAATTGGGACACTTTTGTGAGAGACAATAGTGTTTAACCTATAGAACTTCTTGATTTTAGCCTTAATGCAGAACTGCTTAGGGCAAACTAGAATGTCTGGTCCCTCTCCCAATAAAGAAAAAAAAAGATAAATGGTGAGGGAAAGGAAGGAAGAGGATCTAAATGTAAACAAACAAACAAACATACCAGACAACACTTGCTCACAGATCCTTTTTTAACGTCTCCATTCACCAAGCAGGCTGTCTAAACTGGAAGAAGCTTCTCTAATTGGATATTTTATGGGTAAAGCTTAAACACGAGTCTCTCCAGTGTACCTGTTATATGACTAGGAGCGTATTCACCAACAAAGCTAGCCTGCTTGTTTCTGGACTTCTAGATGTTCACATGTCAGGATGGTTTAATGTTGGTCATTTTACTCCCAAGGCTTATGGGACTTTGAGTTATTACTTGTAAACATAGGAGGTCTGTCTCCACTCTGGTGGATTTACTGTTCCTATTTCCCCATTTCTTTCTTCCACATTGCTATTATTTAAAAAATATAGTCTAACCAGAAAAGTTTCCCTTCCTATACAGAACTAGACCTGAATAAAACTGAGAACTTAGTGTGCCTTTGAGGTCCCAGCCTCTCCCTTCATTGCCTCTTCCCCATGCCCATGGGTCCTTTCGGTGGACATTCCATTACTTTGCTTGCTCTACCCCTGCATACATTTGTTTCTTTTTCCTTTGGACATGCTTGACCAGTTAATGCTTGTCTTCTCATTCTTCTAGGCTGAAGGTGTCAACTAAGTCAATTGTTACTTGGACTTCCTTCAGCCAGTGCTCCAGTTTTTATGCAACCATGACCTCTCCGATGTTGGAGGGCATCTGGTGGGCCATACATTTTAGCAAAGGTAGATTTTATGTTTCTTTAAAAATCATGCTACAAGGATAGCTCCTAGAGATACCTTTCCCTGAGCCGACACCGTTACCTTTTACATTATTCCTTCTATGAAACAACGATTTTCGGAGATTCTTGACTAAGAACCCACGTAGTCCTTTTGTTTAAAGCAAAGGGTTAAAGGAAAGCCATAGCTGCTGAGATAGAGGGGGAAGAAAAGCTAGTCCTATTTTATCTTCATCTAGTTTTCTTTAAGCTGCTTCCTCCTTATATCTGTCTTCTTGCAGCTTCTTTTAGGCTAAGAATAAAAAACTGAGCCCCACAATAGATCTCCAACTCTGTGGAGTCTTCCCTTTTCTCCTACAATAAAGATGAAGCCCAAATTTGAAATATGAAAGGAAACTAAATCTTAACTGTGAACATAATCTTTCAAAACACTGGCCTCCATTTGTTTCCCTGAATATCTCACCTGGGCAATCTTTTTATTTTAGCACCAAGAAATTGCTGAAGGAAGAAATGTTACATCTAGTTTTTAATGAACTTGGCCATTGATTTCTACATAACTCTGCATGAGTCACTGTTCTTTAGTGAATGGGATGAAAATCTCCAAGATTAATGGTTGTTACCAGGAATTTTTCTGGACCGGATTCCAGATACTCTCCACTTTCTTCACTCCTCTGAACCCATTAGCTTACTCTATTCTTCGCCCTAAGACACAAAAATGCACACAGAAATGTGGGCACATTTATATGTGCCAAATGTACTTTCAGAATGAAAATATCAGGGAAAAAGGAAGGTGATTATGCACTGCATTTAATAGTTGCCCTAAAAAAGTCCTGTTCTACAGTTTTTCAATATACTTTTTAACAGAGTTGTTTATTCAGGTATTATATATACTGAATGAAAATTTAGTTATATATAAGTGAAGAGGAAAGAGGCTGATGGATCTTAAAATATCCAGAAACCAGATTGATACACATATATTTTAGGCATTAGAGGTTGATGTACTTCTTTTCTCACACATTTCTGTAATAGTATGTGAAAAGATACAGTAATATTTCCTAAAGTAAGAGAAAAACGTAAAAATGGGAAAAATATTAGAAGATGTAAAACAGAATGCCTCAGATGTAATTTTTAGTGAAATGAATAAAGTTTATATTTCCTCCTTCTAATATGTTACCATTCTAAACCATCTTTAGCTGGTCAGTCATCATACTCCAGTTTGTAAAGGTTTAATTGAAGCCTCCTAATGCATTTTTATGAACAATTTTCTTCTGTTTGTTGTCAATTTCAATTCTGACTGATCTGAAATCTGAATATTGATTACAATCAAGCAAAACCTTTGTCTGATATCTGTTATTGTCATTGCCATTTTAAAGGTTATTCTTTTTCCCTTGGATGCCTCAAAGTATTTTTGTACTTTGAAGGACTAGATTAAAAGTTTTCTGTAGTTATAGAATAATCCTGAAGAAACCAACTAATTATATGAAATATTGACCAATGCCTAGTTCTTTCCATTATTTCCCAACACAATGAATGCCACCTCAATTTTCCAGTTAAGCCCTCCTCCCACCTCCCTGAATCCTGGAGTTTTCCTTGACCCTGCTCTTGTTTGAGACCACTTTCTGAATCCCTGGCTGTTTGGATTGTGTTTCAAAATTACCTCCATCTGGTCTCTCTTCTTCTGCTCTGGTGCAGTTACTGAAAGAATCTTTGGGGTGACTTCCCCCTCTTCTCCCTTCTGGTCTTCTTTTCTTCAATTCTTTCCCTGCTCTCTGCCAGAGTGACTGATACCTATCAGGCCTATTGCACCTCCTTGCATCTTATATTTTAGCAACACCAAACTCATTTTTCCTCTAACATTATAGCCCTATTCTTTCTTATTTCCATGCCTTCTAATATGCTGCCTCTTCAGCCTGGCTCCCTTTACCTGATAATGTCTGAGTCATCCCTCAAGTCTTAATTTAGCTATTCTTTTCTCCAGGAAGCCCTTCTAGACCCAGCCCCAGTTAAATACTCCTGAGGGCTTCTGCAGCTTTGGACTTCCTCTGAGGAAATTCTAATTCTGCTTTGAGTAATATGCTGTTTTATTTCTTCATTTTGTAATTAATCATGTGAGAACAGGGACTGATATGGTCTGGCTGTGTCCCCACCTAAATCTCATCTTTAATTTTTGCTCCCATAATTCCCATGTGTTGTGGGAGGGACTGGTGGGAGTTAAGTGAATCACAGGGGTGGTTTCCCTCATACTGTTCTTGTGGTAGTGAATAATTATCATGAGATCTAATGGTTTTATAAGGGGTTTCCCCTTTTGCTTGGCTCTCATTCTCTCTTGGCTGCTGCCATGTGAGGTGTGCCTTTCGCCTTCTGTCATGATTGTGAGGCCTTCCCAGCCATGTGGAACAGTGAGTCCATTAAACCTCTTTTTCTTTATAAATTACCCAGTCTCAGGTATGTATATATACAGGGACCATATATATGTTTTCTTCACCATGGGATCCCCAGAACCTAGAATGATCCCCATCATGTGGTGAACACTTCTACTTTTTGAATGTATTTTTGCTTTTTAGTATCCTTTTCTGGCACACCTCACTAATGTTCTGAGTATCATTTAGACTATTTATAAAATTAGACTTTAGAACACAAAGATAAATGGGTTCACTTTCCCATAGTAACTAGGTAACTTGGTATAAACTAAAAGTAATTTTTAAAACTCAACCCCAAATGACTATGTCTATCTAAACTGGTAAGAAGAGTTTTCAAAATACAAACTGCAAAACTGCTGACATACAGCAAACATACATTTGCCAATGGGAGCAAGTAATGGGGAACAAACCCAGCTCAACTTGTTTTGGAAAAAAACCCTGTTGTTTTATTATTATTTAGAAAGCACACGCAGCGATTTTTTGGGACAAAAGAAAAAAATGCGAAATAAGTGAGCACACAAATTCATTTTAAAAGAACCGGTGTCACTTCCCGAGTCATATCTATGTGAGCTTTTTAAACTTTTGTATTTCTTATATCTGTATACATAATCAGAGTTATGGATATAGATATATGGAAACACATTACACACTCATCAGAAATCCTTCCTCCAAAAATCTGTAGGGAGTGTTTCCTTGGATCACGCCACAGTCTCTTTTCTCTGAGTTCGTCTTTGATGACAAGTAAGGATACTTGTGAAGGAAGATTTCCCCTTAGTTCTTGACTTTTTCTTTATTTTTTTCTGATTCTTCAGTGAGATTCCCAGTTCTTCCATGATGGCGTTGAAAGAGAGACACTAAGGAACATGAGATACAGACCATCAGCTTAATCAAACCTATCTCATGTGCGTTGACCTGCCTCTTGCCTAGGTTTTTATGAACACAAGATATTGACCTCAAGGAAGCTCTGTCACAATTGGCCAGTTCCCATCACCTCCTCCTCCACCCGCTGGCCACCCAACTTTTCTATTTGGGGAAACTGAGGTAGCAAGTTAGTTGGGCAGACTTTGGGATTTCATTCACAAATACAGTAGTATAAAACTACCCAGTTAAAGAAAAATCAGGGCTCTCAAAATAGATAACTTACCTTTGTGGAGACACCAACATAGAATTAAATTAAGTCATTTCCCCCACTGAGATGATCCAAACATTGATAGGATTATCAAGGCATACGGACACTTCAGTAATGCTATAGAAAATGAACAAACCTTCTCTACACCAAGGCTTTGTTTTTTTCTCCCATGAAACCTTACTTTGTTCCTAAAATAAAATCTAATTCTTGATGACTTTCCTTTCTGATAAAAAAAAAGAAAAAAACAATTTTAAATTGTATATTTTCTCCAAAAACAGAGATTCTGGCAGCAGCAATGATGCAGCTGTGGTTGAAATGAAAAATAATGTGGTGCTGAACTGCACGGCAAAGACAATGGCATAATACAAAAGAAAATGGAAGATGGAATTATGATTGAAAAATGTTCTACATATACAGACAATATATATAATCTCCATTGCAATTATGCTATATCTGTTCCCATGCATAGTATATAAATGGACCAATAAAACATAATTGGCTGTCACTTTTCTAGCCAAGATAAAACCTTTGAGTGATAAATTTCTGCTCAGAGAAATTTCTATAAAGTTCTGGTTAGAGAAATTTCTAAAAAGTAGTTTTCTTTTTGTTGAGGTCACTCTTAAAACCTCCTCTAGTGATATAAGCCAGCACAAGAGCACAAAGATGGCGTGATTCCACTTATATGAAGCATCTAAAATATTCAAAGTCATGAAAACAGAGTAGAATGGTAGTTGCCAAGGGCAAGGAGAAAGGGAGATAGGGGCAGCTGTGGCTCAAGTGGGTATAAAGTTTCAATTATGCAAGATAAGTAAGTTCCGGGGATCTTCTGTGCAACATTGTGCCTATATTTAATGTTGTGTTGAACACCTAAACATTTTTAAGTGGTTAGATCTCAAGTGTTCTTACCACAATAAAAAAAATCCACTAAAAAACAAAGCCTTTGGTAAAGGTTATAGAACTGCAAGCATACTTTTTTAACTTTAGCACACAAAATGGATGGTTCAAAGTCAAATGACAATGTGCTACCAGATGATTTGTCTGGGTTTTAACTTCCTTACCGGAAGAAGTTTGTGTCCTATGTTTGCAAAGTACTAAATATCTAGTGTGGTCCTTATGTATCAGTGGGCAACATGTGTATCTGAAAATGTACACTTCTTTTTGTTCCAAAAAGGACTTGTGTAGTTTAGAGAAGAAGTAGTAGTTTTAAATTTTTTCTGCTTGATTTCAAAACCGGACCTAGAATTTAAGTTCTGGGTGTAAACTATTGGCCTATGAGATGTACATCTCTTAGAAAACTGGTTCTTTGAATAAAACTGTTTATTTCTTTTAAGCATACGTGTTTATCGGATTTGAATTTCACCTCCATTTTTTATAATACCAAAACATAAAAACTCATGTCATGTGTACTAATTTTCTTTCAAATGGTAAGTTATGGCTTCAATGGATTGAGATGGATGTCAGGCCACACACAAAAAAATCAGGAATGTTTTTATGAACTACACTTCAAAAATGTTATAGCAAGTATAGATGCTTCTCACTTACTACGGGATTGTGTCCCAATTCACATATTGTACACTGAAAATATTATTAAGGAGACATTGCATTTAATACACCTAACCTTCAGTTTAGCCTAGCTTACTTTATACATGCATGGAATACTTACACTAGCCTACAGTTGGGCGAAATTATCTATCCAGCCCATTTTATAATATAGCATTGACTATATATAATTTATTTATTGAATACTATACTCAAAGTAAAACAGAATGGTTATATGAGCACGTAAGTATGGTTTATCCAGACTGCATATCACTTCCACGCCACTGTAAAGTTAAAAAATTGTGAGTCAAAACATCACGTCTATGTATCATGAATGAAATATAATAATTTGTTAACATCATACCATGTAAAACTTATATGTTGCTACTAAGAGCTAATTAATACATTATAGTGTAATTGTGATACATAGTATTGTATCACAGTTTTGCAAACTTTGCTTAGAAATATATTTCAATGGAATAAATATTTTTGGCATTAAAATGGAAGGAATGGAAGGAAGAAAGAAGACTGTCAAGAAATTCACAACTTTTATTACGTATTATACCCTTTTCATAGATGGGGAAATTTACTATTGGAGATATCAAGTAACTTACCCAAGAGAAAAAGGCTGCATTTGAACCCAATCTACCCGGACTGTCCAGATCCAAAGCTTTCACTAGAAATCATCTACACGTTGAGTCTTAATTTAAAATATTTTTTTATCACTATGGATAGCTTTTTGTGAATCATTTTCCCAAAAACTATTATGTTAAGAAATTCCAATCTTTCTGCTTTACTTGAACTCTCAAGCATTTGATTTTAGGCATTTCTTTTCATTTTACATTGAAATCGCCAAAATGAATCTCCTAGTGTGGCTTACACATGACACACAAGGAGGAGGGTCTCATTGAAACCTCTTTTCCCTATTTTGGGTAGAGGAGTGGTCATAGATCTTATCTAGACAATATGTTTCAATTAACTTCATGTTTTTTAAAAAGAAAATCCGGCCGGGCGCGGTGGCTCACGCCTGTAATCCCAGCACTTTGGGAGGCCGAGGCGGGTGGATCACGAGGTCAAGAGATCGAGACCATCCTGGTCAACATGGTGAAACCCCGTCTCTACTAATACAAAAAATTAGCTGGGCACGGTGGTGCGTGCCTGTAATCCCAGCTACTCAGGAGGCTGAGGCAGGAGAATTGCCTGAACCCAGGAGGCGGAGATTGCGGTGAGCCGAGATCGCGCCATTGCGCTCCAGCCTGAGTATCAAGAGCGAAACTCCGTCTCAAAAAAAAAAAAAAAAAAAAAAAAAAAAAAAAAAAAAAAAGAAAATCCTCCCCCAGATTTTAGACTGCCTTAAAATACAGCAAACATCTTTACTCTTGACTAACTCCAAGTATTTATTTCTTGCTGCTCGTGTGAGAGCAAATATAAATATAGTTTTATCAGTGTTCTGCTTTCTTGGTCTTTGGTCGCAAACAATGATTTCTTTTTCATTCTCGCTTTGTCTCTGACTGTCAAAAAGAAAATGGAAAGATATTGAGGCTGACCTTTCTGCCTCCAAGTTTTTGCTGTAGTCACAAGGAAAGGTGACCTTTAAGGCCTCTCCCATCCATGAACTTGAGTAAACCACACATTCTTGGATCTACAGGAAATGAAACTGTGAAGGTCATCTCTCAGCACAGAGTGGCTTGGGAGGGGCTCATATTCATTAATTAATTTGCCTTTTATAATCTCAGAGTTAAAGATACATATAAAGATTGAGCTTCTGAACTGGGACCAGTATGACAGTAGCTTTCTAAAACTTCTATTTGTTGGCTGGGGTTTTTCATATTCACAGAGCCATAGAAACATTATTTTAAAGCATGTTGGTTTAAATTTCTAAACCCTTAATCTCATGAGAAACTATCAAACATAATGACATTCAACTAACTGCCTTACTCAATGTAGTGCAAGTGGAGGCAGGATACTCAGGTAGTGTTTCCTGGTACTTTGCAGACTGGAGAGTCCCCCAGTAGCCTGGATCTGGGGCCTGGATTAAAAATATGATGGAGTTTACAATTTTAATAAATCTACACATGACTTTTAATTACAGTTTGGAATTGGTGCCTGGTATCAGAATGAGAAGTTTTAATTTCAGCTATAATTCCTACTAGCTGGGTTACACTGAGCAAGGCGTTTATTTTCTCTTGGACTCAGTTTTCCCTATCTATAAAATGGGACAATAGTAAAATCCTTTTCATAGAACTATTATGAGAATTCAATGAAATGTTATATGTAAAACAGTCCAAAGGCTGGCATATTTTAAGTATGCTCTTTCTTTAAAATAAAGTTTTATATACCATAGTATATATTTTAACTCTATGCCACTCACTGACTTTTTTTCCATGGGAGAGATACAATGCAAAGGTTGATGCCGTTTTAATTTGAGTCATCTGATGTACGTCTATGCAGCAATTCCTTTGAGTTGCTTATACTAGTGTTTTAGTTAAAATAGTTCCCATACCTGTTTAAAACATAAATTTTCAATGCCTATTGTTTTGCCCAGTCCATAACATGTTTCTTTGTCTGTGTAGTTACAGGCATTGTGACTGCTTGTCTTGCGCTGTATACATAGGCACTCCAACATCAGAAGGAAATGAAAGCTAACTGCAATCCCTGGCCATTTAAAAAATTGCATCTCTGTTCTTATGAAGCATCTATTAGTACAATGAATCTTTACAATGATGTCTGATAGGAAAATTCATTTACAAATGAATTTATAGTAATAAAGTATGTTCTTGCCGTTTATGCTGTGTCTGACACTATCCAAAAATAACGTGGAGAGTGTGCGTGTGTGTGTGTGTGTGTGTGTGAGAGAGAGAGAGAGAGAGACAGAGACAGAGAGAGAGAGAGAGACCTTTCCTTCAGAGGAAAGGAAATGGAGAAACACAAGTTAGCTCAGTAGAGATTGCAATAGAAACTTCAACTAAAACTCATGGTTTTAGAAGGAGAGAGATTTGCTTGTTTATTTCAGTTTTGCGGAAAGTTATTCCTCTTCTCTGATTCCTTGGTGCTTGTGGTGTGTCCCTAAGGAGCCCCTTTTCTTCCCTGTTCTGTCTTTTTTGCTTTCTTTTATCGCCGCCTTTGGTTTGTTTCTTTTTTAATTGCTGACTTCATGGCACAGCCTTTGAATTAACCTCAAATGTTTAATTTCTTGATGCTCGTGTGAGCCTGAATATAAATTATATCTTCTCTTTACACCTTTATCCTTCTGTTGTAAATGTTGCCCTGGAAGGGGTGGGAAGGACTAATAAAATTCTTTTTGTTTTGTACCTAAAATACTCTACCTCATGAAAAACGATTCAGGGGAACAATTTTTTTTCTTAAGTTATAGTAAAAGCTCTAGGTTAGAATTGGATTTGAATTTGCAGAATTAAAAAAAAAAACTAGACTGTTTGGAATTGGCTTTCATACTGGTTGCAAACTTGACATCAGATTGTGAATGTCAGATTGATTTCTCATTGTAGATGTAGCATTTATACATTCACTTCTTTCATTCATTGGTAGGTATAGGAGGTATAGGTAAACGTTTAAGAAAACTACTTTGGATGCTTATATTCTTAAGGATTTTTCTGAGGAATTATTTTTCAGAAGCTCTGGCCTAGCCGATAGTACAATACAAATATTACATTTTATATAGGTTTCTCTCTTTAATAGGCTTCTTATTCAAAGGCACTTGAAGTGTTCTGTGATACTATCTGATAAATTTTCACATTACACATGGAAGAAAAAGGATGTAGGTAATATTATTGTCATTGTAGAGATTAAAACCTTGCATTTTATGTATAGACCTACTATAACTTGAAAGCAAGCTATGATTTGAAGTATTTTTATAAAGACAATTTCAGTAAAATGTAGAATATTAAAGAAATAGTTTTCTGAAAAATAATGGGATTATTGTTACCATTTTTTTTGTCTTGGTCAAATTCCTGCTGTAGTTCTGTAGAGCCAGTGTCTCAATGATTATTTTTTTAAAATGAAGGACTAAGGCTTCACTTCCTTAACATTTTTTTTTTTTTTAACTTTAAACTCTAGTATAGGAGCAAACCTATGATGGTTTGAGGATACACTCAGGAAACTCTTTAAGGAATAGGAACAGAATAATTCTATTTAGGCATTTGCTACGTAGAGACTTGTACAGTCTGGTTTCATTTCTTTCCAAGATAATTAATGATCTAAGAGCAGAGTTCAGGCTTTAATCATCTCCCACTAATTATGCAAAGGCAGTTGGAGGGAGGTTTTTGGAGTAGTTTTGTGTGTACCATTCTTGTGGGAAGATTTTGCATTCCAGAACTGAGGATTTGGGCACAATTTCCTGTGGTTTTATCTCTTTTCTGGGCTCTTTCACAACCTGTGGGCCATCTTTTGTGCACCCGTCCTTGGAATTTAAAAAAAGTGAATCCTAGAGGTTGAGTGTTGATCACTATATTAGCTTCCAGAATAGTGGTTATGTTAATTCGTGCCTAAGAGCTAATGAGAAAGCTGATTCTCATTTCTTGGGCCCGTGTAAAGAATGTGGGGTGAAGGAAATCTAGACACTGAAGTAAAACTTACAAGTGTGGTCTCCCATCCTAATCCCCACTTGTGAGCCAGCAGCCATGTCTTGCCTGGCCCATTTTCTTGCCCCTTTAATGCTTTAAACTGGCTACCACTAGGAAATCACTCTCGAAATCCCCTGTCTTCCCTTCCTTTGGCTATAGCATGTAGACTTCATGAACTCCTTTTCCCTGTGTCTGTTAATGTCATGCTTTCATTACCTCCATGTTGTCTCTTCTGCTCTGTTTCATCTTTGTTCCCACACCTGGGACCAGATGCCAACCCTTTACCATCTCAGATCTTACGTTTAAGTTTCTCTGTTTGCACGAATACATGCTCTAGAATTCCTTGTTCTCCTATCTGAGCTCCTCAAACCATAAAAATATATCTATGAGGGACACAGAGTTTCTCCATGACGTTAGATACATACGTGTTCCTCTTGTTGTTCATCTTTATTTAAAGATTTCATTTAGAAACCCTATTCTCTCAATAAAATAAATACTATGTTGTGAAATGGCATACACAATCCATATAGATTCTGGGGTATAAGTTCTGGGGTACATGTGCAGAACGTGCTGGTTTGTTACATAGGTATACACATGCCATAGTGGTTCTTAAAAAGTTTTGCACACAGGGTGGTCACTTGGGGCTATCCAATGCAAATTCCTGACAAGTAGGGGATGTGTAAGTTCATCCTCCTCTAACATTAGGGATAAAGTCATGGAAAACTTTGAAAAGTGGGTTTGACATTGAGGCAATGAAATATTTTGATATTCATCTGTGTGCTTTTTTCCAATTCTTCTGAATCCCAGTCCTTTTTCTCACTTTTCAAGTTATAGCAAGGGCTTTTATATGCATTACCTTCAGGACAGGGATGATGTAGAAAGAAAAAAGACTCAAATTTGGAGCTTTGAGCTTTTAAATGGACTTTTGTGAATCTATAGAAGACACTGCATCTTTGAAGCTATTAATTACAACAGTCAGGTGTTTGAAACAAGGAAAACGCAGACACTTTGAATTGTAAAAGTTTGACATGAAATATCAAATATACTGACTCTTCAGGACTTGGCCTATAGGACTGAGGACGGAGTGTAAAGAAAGGGCTTTCTATAGCTGCTCTCAAGGAGAAAAGTTCAACCATGTGATGTAAGAATCTTGACCAGAGTCTAGATGCTGAGAGAGATATGAGGAGGGGCACCTCCTCTGCCTTCTCCGGGGCAAACTTCCATGTGGTGGGATAAGAAAAGCAGCCTGATAGGCGTGGGGACCTGAGAACACAGGGTAATCATAGCCCCGTCTCTGTCTCAGGCTCTTGGAGGAGGCAGTTAATGGAGCAGAGAAGTGTCAGCAGGGTACGCCATCAGGCCAACCTGAAACTGTCCTCTGAGACTCCCATGGCCTCCCAAGGGTGCGCCAGAGCAGCTAAAACATTTTCCTGCCCTAGAAAGGACACACAAACGGCTGATGTTATAAAAGGGAGCATGAAATGTGGCCCACTCCAGTGCTATAACCAAGAGCAGAGAGAGAATCCTACAGTGAGAAGCTTCCAGTGGGCCTTGTATACCTGGAAATAAACAACTCTCCTTGCTAAAAGTGGCAGGAATGTGGGTTTGTGCTTCAATCCAAACTACACGGTGCATTTCTCCTCTCTAGAGTCACTGTCAGAGGCCAATGTGGCTTTGTGCCTTGGCCCTCTGGCCGTACTCTGGCTTCCTGCACTGAAGGCCTGAGAGGATTCTGTGAGGGTTGACTTTCCCTCACCTCATAGTGAGGGCTTGGTCTTTTTTTTTTTCTTTTTCTCATTTCAGAGGCTGAATTAGGGCCATAAAATAAACTTCCAAGAAATTCTTTGCATGCCCTTTCTCTACAGGGAAATGGCCCTGCCTTTCAGCTAAACTGCCTGTGATGTTGGGTGTTAGTTGTCCACAGTGCCCGTATGCACTACACACAGAGTTTTCAGGGTACCAGTTTATGCCTGTGGTAGTGGGAATGCATTTTTCTCAAACTACAAGCTTGGATATGCAAACAAATTATGTGATACTACTTAAAAAAGCGGAACTCACCTTAGCTTAGAGGTTCCCCTTCTGCTAGTGGGTCTTATCAACTCAAGACAATTCACTTTTGGTTTAAAATGCTTTCTTTTGGGTAATGTCTCTGTTAATGCAAGCCTCTCCCCACCTCCCTTCTCTCTTTTCTTTTTTCCTAGGGTCATCTGGGATAAAAAGAGGTGTTTAGAGGGCCCACGATCAGCTAGTCCAAGGCCACCCTCTGTCCTTTTGGCTTCCATGGGGATGTGACATCCTACTAGGTTGTGAACACTGATCACTATCTCTGCTGTGCCCTCTGAGATGACCATGGTCTCCATGTCGCATCCACACACTCTGTCTTTTCTGCTGTAACACCAAGTCTTCCAGTGCACTGGTTCTCTCAGCCCTTCTACATGCCTCTTGGGTGAGAAGAGCCATGAATTTTTGGCTATTTTCCCTGGCATTCTCTGAGATTGAGGAAGATTCTATGAAGCATTCCATAGCTTCACTGCCCACATGTTGTTATTCTGCCTTTCAGGAGACTGTTGGATATAAAATATCTTTACAAGTCTTACCACCTCCTGGGCCTTCACCCTGTGAAGGAAAAAATGGTATTTTCTGTCCAGGATTCCCTTTTAAGTTTTCTGTGGTTTCTATTCTCCTGCCTCCTCCCAAGTGTGAACTTGGTTCAGAGATGTTCATTGGCTGAGGAATAGCCTCCTCTCATAGATTAGTATCTAACCTTTGTGACTTTCCTCCAATTCTCTCTTTGCTAGTGGTCAGAATCTGTTCGAGGTAGGAAAGTAAGGTATTAAAACATCATCATGTCAATTTCTCCAATGTTAGCCTTTTGGGTTTTGGCTCTTGCCAATTATAGATAAATTTTTTGAATTACAACAATTTTCATATTCAGTGAAACATCTGGATCTTGAAATTAAAAACTATGGTTTTCAAGACTTTCCTCTGTGCCACAAATCTACAAGGACTACTTAACATCTCAAAAGCCAAGAGTTTAACTCATTTTAGTTTGGGAGCAATTCATATAAAATTCCCATACTTGATGGTAGAAAGAAGGGTAAGGATAAAACCAATAGAACATAAATGCATGCTGTCCTCTTTCTTTATTTCTCCTTGTCTGTTTTTAGAAGAAATACTAAGTTACACTTGCAGAATAGAGAGAGTCTTCCTATGTGGTCCCATCTCATTTATCACCCTCTCTTGTGATTTGTGAATGTGTGTTCATTTCTACAGCTTCAAATATCTTCCTAGGTACCTGTCTCCTTTTTGTCTTGTTTTACCTCGTCTGTAGGCTCATCACGGTCAAGAACTATTCTACTTCTGTAAACTTCACTCTGTCTGTAATGATTTGATTTGCTTATGATTCATTGGATGGGAACCTTCTTGCTTCTTGATGTCGTGATGGCTAGTGGGGCCATTTTCTCTATATCCAAGACAGGCCTTTCTGCCTTGAAGTACTGGCAGGGCACAGTCATTCTGACAGAAATAAGAATTTCATGTGTCCAAGAGAGACACACAACCATATGAAGAAATATAGAAACAAAAATCTCTTTTTATCACTGCTTCCATGGTTTTATTTCCTTCCTATTTTTCTGTGAGATTCAAACAATATTGCAGTTGGAAGAGAACTTCAAATACAACCTCCTCATTCCACAGATGAAGAAACTGAGGTTGAGGGAAGTAAAAAGACTTGCCCAAAGACACATGGCCCTTTAGCACCAGTGTGGAGACCTGAGTTCTTGGCATGTGATTCCGAAGTCACCTGTCTAGTGGGTCATGCCCATCATTCAGAGTTTGTTTTGTTGATAGACAATATCAACTTGTACATTAGAAACATTATTTCTAAATTGATGTTAATTGCATCCTGGATTTTCTAATAATTAATGAATATTTGAGTTTCCAGGCAAAGGAAACCTCGTCACACGCTTAAAAAAGTAAACTAATTAAAGAGACTTTCACAAATCACTTGCTAAATAAGCTGATCAGACTATAGGAGAGATAGAACTGAAGATGCTTGGAAGCATCTGATAATGTTGCCAAAGAACACTGAGGAAAGATAAATACCAAGATTGAGTGGGTTATCAAAGGACAGTAATTTCTTGGTTCTTGTGGCTGGTAAAGACAAACTGATCAGGACCACTTTCGTGCTTGAGACTGAAAAATCAGAATATTTGAATATTTTAGGTCTAAATCCTCCATTCAGTTGAAAAACTGGGGAGAAAGCAATTCTGGTCAAGTTAAATTAAAATATTTTAGTTGCTAGGGGGAATACAGTGACTTCATTCCATCATCCAGGTCTTACTCATGTTTGTGTCTATCTGGATGTACGCATTGCAACATGGATACACATTGCTGTGTACTTTGGGCCATTAGCCGTATTTGGGCTGACAACAACAAAGGTCAAATTCTGCAGGGTTTCACATTCACATGCTGCATTTGTAATGTTGTCTCTTTATAACAAGAATGCTCGTATCTTTGCAAATAGGAATTCTTTGAAAATTTGAGATAGAACCCCATTCTCTGTAATACCAGCCTCTGTAGGGAGAATTTTGAAAGCAAAAATGATTTTAATATGCTTGCGCATATGGACATAAAATTCCATAACTGTGAGAAGTATAATGAGATGGTTCCTAAAGGCTAGTTAAAACTGCAGCATCAAGCAGATTTTTTTTTATTATCTACCAGAGTTAATTAATAATGCCATTTGGCACTGTTAGATGTTCAGAAAATAGTCTAATAAGTAAGAATCCTTTGCTTTTCTTTTGTTGTTAAAGGCTGTTCAGACACTTTCTAAACTGCTTACTAGGAAATAGACCTTGAGGTGAAAGGGTCACGTGCTTGCAAACTAATTGGGATTCATTATAGTACTGCATTGCTACAGATGGCTCATACAGAATATAATATAATGCTAGTCAAATGCAGTGAGGTATTTGGAAATAATTTCTCTTGGATAGGTTTCTAATCATACGATCCAGCTGATTTTCCCAATGGCAAGATTCCTACCCACCATGTATTCCTTAAATAGTTCCAATTTTGCTGGAAAAACTCTGTAAAATAATTTAATTTATAATTTTAGTCTAAAACAAAATAAAATATAAAGCTTAATTTTTTCCCCTTGTATCATTAGGTTTGAGGCAAATTTATTAGGAAACAAATTAGACAACACTATGTTTCATTGCTGTTGATGCATTTGTTCAATCTTTGTTTGTTTGTTTATTGATTGATTTATAGAGATAAGGGCCCACCATGTTGCTCAGGCTGGTCTTGAACGCCTGAGCTTACAGATGTGAGCCATCACTCCTGGCCGCTTGTTCAAACTTTTAATACCTCTGTGCTCTCTCCTAAGCTTAAACAATGTTTTCCAAAGTATAATCCATAGACAACCTGTTATTATTTAACAAAAACTCATGCTCAACAGCTAATCTGAAATAAAACTAGTAAAACTGCTATATTCAAGCTAGTTTTAATAAAAACTCATGTTTACTGTCTACTTTTAAATAATGTTAACTATAGTTAGGATTGTTGGAAAAGAATATGTAAGAAAACCTATTTTAAAAAAACCAAACCCCTTGTATTGGAGAGTCTTTTAAGAAAGGGTCATGTACGTGACTTAATTTGGGAATAAACTGCTATGTTCAAGCTAATTTTTATGAAAACTAATGTATACAATCGTTTTAGGCATTCACTTTCAAGCTTCATTGTAAATGCAGATTTCTGGACTCTTCCTACTGAGGAGAAATGTCTGGGGTTAGAGCCTGTAAATTGTAGTTTAGAAAATTTCCCTCAGTGGTTCTGATTTAATGATGTAAACATAAAGTTTGAAAGTTTTTTTTCTTTGTTTCACATTTAAGTCTTTTGTTCCATAGTTCACTTGAAATGCAGTGGTCCCTTGTAGGGTCACTGTGATCTTAGCATCCATTGACACGATGGCAAGAACTGGTTGAGAACCAGTATAAAAGGAGAAAGAGAAGAGTGTGGGCTGGGCACAGAGGCTCATGCCTGTAATCCCAGCACTTTGGGAGGCTAAGGTGGGCAGATCACTTGAGGTCAGGAGTTCGAGACCAGCCGGGCCAACATGGCGAAACCCCCGTCTCTACTAAAAATACAAAAATTAGCCTGGCATGGTGGTGCACATATGTAATCCCAGCTATTTGGGAGGCTGAGGCAGGAGAATTGTTTGAACCCAGGAGGCAGAGGTTGCAGTGAGCCAAGATGGTGCCACGGCACTCTAGCCCGGGCGACAGAGAAAGACTCCATCTTAAAAAAAAAAAAAAAAAGAGAGAGAGAGAAGAGTGTGAAGAAATGAAGTACTTGAGATGAATAAAGGTTTCTCCAGGGAGGAAAAGGCACAGAGAGAGCAATAAATTGTCTACTTGATAATTCTGAGTTGGTCTAGCTCTATAGTTTTACAACTAATCATAAAGATTATCAATTGAATATCATAAAATTTCCATCTTAAAGATGTGCATTTTTTTCCTGAATTCTCAGTGGAAAGGGTCTATCAGAATGAATGCCAAACATATGTTATATATATTGCATAGAATTAGTGGCTCTACCTCTGCAATCAATCAAGCAATCAACAGCAATCATCTATTGAGTTCTAATTACATACATAAGATTATACTTTAGCTTATTGGTTTGCACCTCTTCCAGCACATTAAAATCAACTGGGCATCTGAAAAAATTACCATTGTCATGCCACAGCACTAGACTAATTAAATTAGAATTTCTAGAGACCAGGTCCAGAACTTCCGCTACAGATCTTCACATATTACCAATTTGGGTCTTTCTTCTGAGCGCAGTGACCTCTGCCATTAATTTATAAGGCTTGTACCAGAAAAAACTGCTCTTAGAATTTGAACCTCTAAATTAGAAAACTAATTTATAAAACTAGATTGCATTTTAAGATGGTTGATAAATTTTAGTTACTGTCCATGTGACCAGAGAGCAATACTTAGTTTCTCTAGAAGGTACCAACAGTTCTTAACTGATATAGATTAATATAATAATATTATTAATTAGCTCATTTTCTATGCCATGATTTCATTTAATTGTCATAGTAATTGTATAAAGTCCATATTACCTTCATTTTACAAGTAAGAAATTTGAGGCTTAGAAGTTTACTTCAAAGTATACACAATTATTTATTGAGTGGCTACTATGTATCAAGCGCAATGCAAGATGTTTTTTACACTCTTGTGGGATGAGATTCACATGATCATGCCTGTGTTCCCTTGAGGATGATCTGTGGAACCCTGGTCTGTCAAGATGTTGTGGGGGAAAAAATCTGCAATCTAATTGGCTTGAGAAGTGCTGAATACTTTCTGCTTTGTTGAAAATTCTCAATGAACAAAAACTTGTAAAGCACACTGAGATAGCATGTAGTAAAGGAATACTTAGAGTGACGCTCCATGGGTTACTTAACTATAAAAATTTTATTTGAGAAACATTTGCCAATTTAACCCATTTTGAAAAACACCCGTACAAAACTTTATGTTCTAGAAATTTTATCCCACTGTTACATTTTAAGAAATCAAGACTGAGAAATTTGGTAACTTGCC
Source organism: Aotus nancymaae (assembly GCF_030222135.1). Lineage (NCBI taxonomy): Eukaryota > Metazoa > Chordata > Mammalia > Primates > Aotidae > Aotus > Aotus nancymaae. The sequence continues at coordinate 32,900,012 of NW_026988435.1, forward strand.
TACAGTTATTCAGTGTGTGGCTCTACTGGAACTTGAATCTAAGTTTGGCTGTTTTAGAATATTTTCTTCTGCTTCTAAATTCTGTAACTGCAGGCCAATGACTAATAGTAAAGCTAAATTTAAATTGTTGAAAAGATCAAATGTAATGTTATATGTGAAAACATTTTGAAAACTATAAAATAGTATAGAAATATCAGAATTAGGTACTATACAGTCTAAAGTGGTATACAAATATTAATTTTTGAAAGAGACAATTTCTTTATTCAAATCTCTGAATTACACTTTTAAATAATAGTCTCTGCAGAAAGTTAAGTTTTGTCAGTTATTATTAATTCTGATTGTCTATACTTCATCAACCACATTTGAACTCTTTTGGTAGCATTTTTGGTTTATTAAATTGTCTTTGGAAAAGTAAACTTATAAAATTTGTGGTTTCTAGGTACTGAATCCATGAAATATGAAACTAAGAATAATGTCATATTCATCCCAACATCTGATTCTATTGATTACAAAAATGCGAACTCTGACTTGGGACAAATAGTATGTTGCTTCTAGTTTAATAACAATAAAACATTGTTAGTGCAATTTATGATATTTTCTTCTGAGTACATTTCTTTAAAGAAGGAAGCAAGGCTGAGAAACAATCAGGACAAGAGTCAACTTTCCTGAATATGCTTTACTAAAGAAGTACACAATTGATTGGAGAGGCCTGTGGTTTCCAAAATTTGGAGCCATTTAAAGCTAAGCAAAGAGACGGTAAAATGCTATATGATTGCACAGATGACCTATCTCTACTTCAAGGAATGGGCTTTAGGGGATCGCTTGATGTGTCAAAAGGTAATCCTATTAAGAAAAGAATAAAGACCAGCTGATCCCATATTGAGAAAAGATGAAACACATCTTCAATTTTCCTATTCACTGGGGAGGGAAAATGAGCCTAGAGAAATCATCAGATATTCTCTGTCACGACAAATTACATGTGCAATCGGTTTTTTTTTTCACATCACCAGGTTGAGTTAGCATGGGAATTATGTACAGCACTTTGAATCCAGATGGAAAATAAATCTACAGAGATCTGTAACTAATGTGTATGGACATTCTTTCCTTTATTTTTTCCCTCTTTCTCTTTTCCCCAGAATACTTTGATAATGGAATAAATTAATAATGGTGATGGATGCAAAGAAACAACTGTGAAAGTGGTGATGTTCAGGAAAGATTGCTCCAAGAACAACCACTCTATCTTGGGTAGGTGGGAAGGAAGTGAAATAACATCTTGTGGAAAGATGCTCATCAATGCACAGAGAGGGAGCAAGTGAGTGGTAAATAGAAGATGCTATGAATTAGTACATAGCTTAGGACTTTGCTGGGATCTTTGAAGAAATACTATATAGCTTGAAAAATATCACTGTTGCTTAAGACTCAGAACCTACAGAAGACTATTAAACTCTACAAGTCAATGTTATTTAAGAGTTTGAGGTTAATGAATTTCTGCCCGGGAATTATTCTTGACTGTGTTCTGTTTCCAAGAGTGGTGTTCAACTTAGGTAGTGCTCTTCTGTGACACCAGAGGTTTCAAGTTTAGTTTTCTTTCTGTGGAATCTTTTTGAATCTCTAAACTCTAAGACACTTTTGAGTTTTTGGGTAAATAATACATTTTACATTGTGAAATGAATTTGAATTAAAAAATTAACATTGTTATGGAGTTATGTATGTATTGTTGAAAAGGTAAGAGTTTTAGGTAGTTTGAAAATATGCAGATCTACACAATGTATGGGATGGGGAGAAAGAAAGAGGAGGGAACAAAGTTCACAAAGATGAAAAGAAGTCTGCGGAATTTGCATTTTGTTTTCATGCTTTGCACTGTTGAACGTCTGAATTTCCTTTTTCATGAAGAAAGAGTTACTTATTTCTAATGCATGAAGATAGAACTAAGGTGACTAGTAGGGACAGAGACAATTCCTGTGAATACACATTTCTAGGAGTCTGTATACTCCTAATATGCCCTTGCTTCAACATACAGTGCAAGTCGCTTTCTGGTGCATTCAATTCAATGTCCAGAACACATGAGTTTTGCTATCCTAAAGGAATAGAGAATTGTGGCTATTTATGCTTAGCAAATACAAATATCAACAACACCAATTAGCAGAAACAATTTCTACTGGGCACACCTTTTTTTTTTTTTAAACTGATTACACAGTATGAACTGAGGACTGTTTCCGAATCCCTCTCTCCTCTCGAATTAATTTGCCACATTCTAAATCCGTAGATAAAGTGGTTCCAGAAGTGGAGTTGGTTGGATGGGTTTGCTTACATTGCAGTCCATAAAAGAAACAAAAAGCCTTGCATGCAAAAGAAATGAGAAAAAAATATAGGAAAATGAATAAATCAGAAGCAAGAATGAATGTTTAAATGAAAATTTAAATCACATGAAGCTGGCAACTATGAAAAGCACATTAAAGCATCATATATACAAGTTTTTATTTTTCAAATTAGTTGCATAAAACAAGACACCTCAAGAGCAAATTGAAAGTTAAAGCAGATCAGTTCATTCTCCCTTTTAATTAAAAAAACAGCTTCTTATAACAGAGCTTAAGAAAGGGATGTTCATTGTTGTCACAGTTACCTTGTAATTCTGGGGAATATTTTCATGTGAAACCAGGGTATAATGAATCATCCCCAGTTTCGGACACTTAAGAAGGGCTTCCACTTAAACAAAGTGGATCTATTATCAGATTATTAATCAGAACCAGCCACATAATTTGCAGGGTCCAGTGCAAAAAGAAAATGTGGGACACTTTGTTCAAAACTTCTTTAGAATTTCAAGATGACAGCAGAGCATTAAACTGGCTCTGTTATTAATAGTCATAGTCTTAAAATTCTAACAATATTTAAACATTGAATGGGGAGCTTGATTCACTATCATGGCCATAAGCTTTGTATTTTGCTTATTCTAGTATGGTTATGAAGGAATTATCTTAAATCACAATCAGCTTTTCAGAAGAGTGTAAGCTGATTTCTTTCAAAAATGGTGTGATTTTCTTCAAAAACAAAAGTAATAGGCAAAAATATCAACTACTAAAATTATCCTATAATCCCAAACACAATTTAGAAAACTAAAGTCTCATATACATTGGATTTTCATTTTATATTGTTTATTATATTCCTGGCAAAAAAATTGGAGTGAACTATCCTTTTACAAATCTTACTTTGATACAAGTAAGTGTTCAATTTCATAATACAACTTTTACCTCTTCATATAAATTGTTTTGCATTAGCACATGTGCTCAGAATCTATACTTAAGAGCTGGAAACATTTCTTTTAAATATCTTTTTATATATTTTCCAATTTTGTATTTATTTTTGCCTTTTTCCATCTAGGGTTTCTATTTAAGAGCAAATGACTGCTCAAAAATTAACTGAGTTTGGAATTTCTGCACTGTCATTCCAAATAGTGCTAATTGGATTTAGTGTATAAGGCCCTTCCTCATCATTAATAAATGATTGACCTGCAGTGCCCACAGCACCTGGCAGGGATTCAATAGCTCTTTTCTCTAACTCAAAAATGGCTCTTCTGGGCATCTAATTCAATAGACTGTTACAAAAAAAGAGCAAACATCCTTAAAACCCCCAAACTTAAGACAGATAATGCAAACTATGAACTACCCAGTCCTAGAAAAAGATGACTCACCTGTTCAATATCATTATTCTTCCGTGATTTGTATATGAATTCTCCAATAGCTACAAATACAGAAAGGACCAGTCCAGCAGCCAGAACAATGAAGATGCCCCCAATATTTTCCACTCCCAGAGCACTGGCTTCTTTGTTGTCTTCCTCGGGGCAGCCATTCCCACGCCACCACTTCTCTTTCATCATATGCAGCTTCCCTTCTTCTTGGAGTTGAAGAATAGCAATAGTAATTTTATCCCGGTAAGGAGAGCCTGGACGTAAAGTCATTTGGATATTGGTCATCAAAATGTAGAAGAAGACATCAAGAAGTATTCTTAGTTATCATCTTAGTGATAACTACATTATGGCAGTTGTGAAACCCCGATCCACACATTGACTTGCAAAAGACCGGAAAGTTCAATTCTATATTTTGAAGGTGCTAAATAATTGGAAAGGAGATAGCTGACATGTTGAGATTGACATTGGCCCTGACTGTTTGCTCTTTTAAATAAGGAGAAGTGAAGCTAGGAATTCTATGACATGTTTTTGTTTCGGGTGAGATCATCATGAGTCTTTTTTGTGTCAAGAGATTTCATTGTATAAACTGAAAATAAAATTCTAAGCCTCCGTTGACTGCATGACCCTCTTTTGTTACCAAAGCGACCCCAGAAAAACCTTAAAAACTTAGTTCGTAGCTATACTGGGATGGCAGGTCAGACAGAACAGTCTATTTGTGGCAATAACATACCAAATTATAAACAGGATAAAAGGCCATGCCAGACAAGGGTTAAGTCACACAGCCTTGTGCTTAAAGAATAAACTATATTCCAACTGCTACGAGGCTTTTCTTTTTCACAAGGAGGCAAACAAGCACTGGTTTCAAGATGAGCAATATTAAAACAATTACAGCTCATCCACCTCACAGACACTGACTCCCTACCCCTTTTCTATCAGCTATACCTTTCATCAAACAAGATCCTGATTTCAGTAACTTTCTCCAGATAAGAAGACCACCGACCTTAGACTGGTTCTGGTCGGATTAAAGAGATTGTGCCTTTGCATGCCCTTGTGTTCTGAAAGACATTTTGATGTATAGAACCTAATTATAATACATTTAAACGTTAAGCTCCACCTTAAAGGGAGCATGGATTGTATATTACATGCATTTTTGTCAGATATGCATGTGTCAGGATCATCTTTATGAATATTCATAGCTCCTTCTGTAACCAGTTGAATTAGCCAGCCCATTCAGCATAACGCTCTTGCCCCAACCCCTCTTTCTTCCAAGTGCCTGTCTTTGATTGTGGTTGGACACATGTTTGTCAGCCTATGGGATGACCACTTTGCAGCTTGTCATGCTTTACTTATAAAGAAATGAAGCCACCTTTTCTACTTTCCAAATTTGTAGATATTGTGGATACATTTTTTAAGTTAACAGTTATTTAGATCTTACTTTTTCCTAGGTCTTTGTTGTCTCATATTGTGAATGAGCTTGGCTGGATGACCAGCAGTGGCGTTTCTTCTTCTGAGGGGAGTAACTAGACATTACCCACTCTCCCTTACGGTTCAGTGTGGTTATGTGACTGGTTTCTAGCCAATGGGAACTAAGGCAATGTCTTCCCAACATGATCTTTGGTTCTCTCGCTTTTTCAAAATATATAGCAAGAAGGAAAGGATTTCAAGTCTCTAGGAATCATGGAACCACAAAATAGAAGGAACTTGAGTCTCAGGATGATTTCATGAAGCACAGCCTCTCTTTCAGTCCACACTGGACTGTGACAATATCAAGAAATTAACATTTAATATGTAAGCCACTGAAAATTTGCAGATGTTGGTTAGTACATACTGATTGATGCACCTATTAAGATAAACTTAAGAGTAGGTTTTGAATAATTCAAATGTCCTACAAAGTTCAGTTAGGTTTGGAAAATTTGCAAGGACTTTATTGATATTATTTGTTCTCTATCTTCTAGTAATGCCATTGAACTTTTAATTATGTAAGGGGTAGAAAGTGCCAACATCTATCTGTAGACATAGCTTCTCGATACTGGATTTTGGTTAATTAATGCAAAGGAATTGACAAAGTAAGATTTTTTTACTTAATCTCTCCTTGAACGTGAAGAACTCTTGTTAGCATTTCTTCTACTCAGTAGAAAAGCAGTAGACCTGGCTTTCTCTATTTGCAAACTTTAAAGTCTTTCTTGGTGGAAGCACATTGATAAATGAGGCATCTTAGGACTAGAAGAAATCTTAGGAATAATACAGTCTGGTCTACTGACACTTCAGTACACATTCCATTTTAGAGTGGAAGAAACTTAGGACCTGAAAGTATGAGTGAAACTGATAGTTGCTGGCACAGCCAAGAATCAAACTCAAGTCTCCTGACTTCTTACTTCTCAGTGTTATTTTCATGACAGTTTCCCATACCATTGCTCCCACCCCTACATATGCCTTATGTCCTATGGCATGGTTTAAGTTAGAAAAACAGAAGGTTAACATTTGTGTCATTTGTTATTAATTGTCCTCATGAGACTTCCTAAAATAATTGTCAGCATTCAAAAGCAAGTTTAAAAGAGGAGCAAAATGCTTTGGAATGAGATTATGGCTTGTCAGTTAAGAGTATAAATTTTTGGTGAAAAAAATGGGTATTGAAAGCTAAATTAAAAGATATTGGCTGTTTGCTTAAATATGCCCAGAATAATGGCTAGTGTAAAAATTAGCACCATTAATATACCCATAGCAGGTGAGCAATTAAGTGAACTAGGAGCACTTTGCTTTAATGTGCATGAAAGTGCTTTGAAGACTATAAGAATGATTCTTATGTTAGTGGTTGCAGTGATAACCCTAGCAGCATACACAGTGGGTGCTCAGTAAATGTTGACTGATGCTTTCCTTCTGCCTTCAGGCTGAGCAATACCTAAAACATTTCAGACAGATGGAAATCTGATCTCTGTTTAAAGTTGTCTCTGAGAAAGATAATTTCCAGCCTCCCGGTAACCTGTTCAAACCTTAAATGTTCTTGTTCTCTCAGAGTTTTTTTTTGTTGTTGTTGAGACAGTCTTGTTCTGTCACCAGAAACCAGGCTGGAGTGCAGTGGCACGATCTCGGCTCACTGCAGCCTCCGCCTCCCGGGTTCAAGCAATTCTCCTGCCTCAGCCTCCCGAGTAGCTGGGACTACAGGCGCGTGCCACCATGCCCAGCTAATTTTTGTATTTTTTTAGTAGGGACGAGGTTTCACTATGTTGGCCAGCATGGTCTCGATCTCTTGACCTCGTGATCCGCCCACCTCGGCCTCCCAAAGTGCTGGGATTACAGACGTGAGCCACCGCGCCTGGCCTCAGAGTTTTATTTTAAATATCTCAAGAGGTAAGTTTCCAGAGCTGTTGTCCTGAGTGTCTCTAAGAGGCCAAGTCTTCAATTTTGTGTTGTGACTTTGCCAATCTTTGACTGTGGGACAGGGTTTGGAACCATGAGGGAATTAGGACAAGACTAGAAGTGTGCAGAGAATTTTTAATATCTGAATATATATCAACTCGAGTTTTTGTTGTTGTTGCTTAAATGAACTAAAAGACATTGGAAGTTATTTATTATGCCACTTGAAATATATATATATGTATTTCACAGGTCTTCCTGAATAGCAACTGATCTTTTGTAAAGAGTCAATTCACCATAAAAGAAGCATCTCACAAATTTTTCCAACAGCTGTATTCTCGATGGATGTATTCTCTGTGAGGTCTGCCATCTGTTCCAATTATTCCTTCTTTGTTTTTGGTTTAAAAGCATGACAGGTTTATAACCACTGTGAAAAATTCCTGGAGTATATTTCTTTTCATCTAGGAAGTGGGGAAGGCTTTTCAACTTTGCAACTTGGGTGAGGTTGGCCAAAAGGAGACTGAATGGGTACCTTTGGATCTCTCTGTATTACATATATATATATAATATATATATTGAATGTTAGTGGTACTCCTCACTAGGTCAGCTTCATTCACACGAAAGCAGGCAATGGTTTTCAAAGTGCTGCATTCATTTGGGAAAGTGGTAGGAAGAAGTACATTGCTCTTTCCTGCCCCCAGCCCTGTGTCACTCACTGTACTATCAGAAATTTTAGCTTTCAAGTTATATTCCATGCTGTAAAAGGGATGCCAATTAAAAGTCTCATGTTAAAGTGCAAACGTTCTCAGGAGGGGTGATACACATTGTTATTTTGAATCATTATTACCAGACAGGAATTTTGGTGCCAAAAAGGAGTGTTGAAATGTGGTGGGGTAGGGTTATGAGGTGGGAGATAGAATGATAAAAGTACAATTTTTGACTTTATAGTTTAGTCTAGAGATAGTTCTATTAAGGAAATACAGTTACTCCTCTATGAGGGTCTTGATTCTGCAAAAATTTAGGCAAAAGTACCTACTCTTGGTGTTCTTGTCTGATTTATGGCCCATAAAATCAGCAGTGATGAGATATAAAAAATAGCATCTAACTTCCCTCACCTTTATTATCAAAAATGAGGTGGCAAAGCTTGGTTAGGAAAATAGGACATTGTTTTTAAAGTCAAAAAGAGGCATAATATCCTGTAAGCCAGTGCCAAATGATCCCCTGAGCCTCCTACAAAACATGTTGACTAAGTTATAGGAGAGCTTACCACTTGGGGAAAAATATACACCTCACTAGCAATATTAGTATTTTCATGAGCAAACATTATTGGAAATAAAGAAGCAAGAAGGTAGCTGCAAATCTTCTAGCCCAATCATTCTGCAGAAAATGTATTTAGAGGACATGATAATAATAATAAAGTTAACCATAGCATGTATTTCTAATACCAGGTGCATAGCAGAAAGTCAAATTAGCTGTGTATTCATGGTAAATGTGGAAGATAGTTGAACTTTATCTGATTAGTTATATTCATATTAATTAAAAGTTGAATATATGAAGTATAGCTTTTTCTTTTTTAATGAATTTGTTGCTAAATGAAAACATTAGGAGAGTTCACTTAAAATCTGGATTTTTTTTTTCTTGGAGAATGGAATATTCCACAATCTTTTTCCTCAAACTCTTACATGTCTACAACTATCTGATCCGAAAGGCAGCTGTCTCCTTTAGGTAAGTCATGCGGTCTGTAATTTTCCATAGTTGCTACCACAGCTGTCTCCTTTAGGTAAGTCATGTGATCTGTAATTTTCCATAGTTGCTACCGTTCCTTACTACCTCCTGGCACAAGCATGCTTTGCTCACTTATGATATCTGCTTGGCCTCTGTAAACATTTCAGTTTGTGATCCCTGCCTGATGTGGAGAGTCAAATTGGATCATTCCTTTCGAACGACAAAGATACTAATACAAACAAGCAAATCAAATCTACCTCGGGTCCTTAATGATCTGGCTTGACTGTTAGCTGTGACTTCTGGACCAGCCCAGTAGTCTAGACAGTCCCTGATTCCTCTCCTTTGGAATGCTTAACAAATTACCAATGACTCACTTGAGAAAAGCAGGTTCCCACTATACCAGAACCTTATACGATACAGTTTTCTATAGAGAGGGAAACAGTAGACAGGGAGTTTTCTATGGAGAGGAAATCACTAATTACCCATTGAATTCTATTCATGTCTCTTATAGACATGTAAGAATTCATTGCTATATGGGTCCGTATACCTAGGCAGTAATATTCCTAGGAGAGCAGTGACATGGAACTAAGGAATTTGGAGGTTTTACATAGTTGTCATTGATTGCATTACCTCAGCAGATTATACTTATAATTTAATCTTTATCCTTTTGCTTTTGACTGATATAGCCCTGCTTTTTCATCTGTCGCTATGGAACCCTAGTCCTCTAACTTTTGCTATCCATATGCAGACTCAACTTTCTTCTAATTTAAGGCAGATACATTACATAGGCATATATGGGTATTGAAGGAAACAATGTGAAGAGGATTAATTAGAAATATATTCTGTTTAAGATATTTGGGGGTGAAATAATAAAATCTATATACTCAAACGTACATTGGTAAAACTTGGAAGAAACATTGGTTGAAGTATATTAAGTTAAATATCAGGGAATCTGTAATTCAGACTATGTCTCAGATCAATATGAATATTTCCACTGTTCCCTAAAGGCATTGTAGGCCTTCTCAGAATTTGGAATAAAGAACTCTGAGCCCATTTCCTTCCACACTGGTAACTGACATTCTCCGTCTCAGTCTTGGTTCACGTCAGCCCCTCTTACCAATAGGCGTTCCCACTCCGTAACCTTTGGAGTCAATGAGGCCCCCGATCTGAGTGAGGTTGCAGTTTCTCTGTGTCACATACTCTATGCTGGTGGACTCCATCAGCAGCGCGTAGTCTGTGGTGAGCACTCTCTGGATCCCCTCGTCACTGTTTCTTACCAGGGCGGTCTGCTGCCTGCTGCTCATGAAAGCCCACATCTTCTCATAGGTAGAGATTTTTGATTTCTGCAGGGAAAGAAAGCACACTCACCAGCAGAAGAGGGCTGGAAAAATATGACCAAAAGGTATTCAAAGTCTCAATGGTTCAGATAATGATGGGGAGGACACTTTCTCTGCAGGTGGGGGAGTCAAGGTTGATGATCACAAGGCTTGTTTTGTAGCTGAGAAGAGCCCAGTTTACTCACTATTGGACAGCATTTGGAGGCACTGAGGCAGCTATTGCATGGAGGCCTTGACCGATTGATGCAAGACATTGGTGCAAGGTCCTTTTGTTGCTTTCAGTTAGGGAAGAAAACGTTGGTATCGATAATAGCACCTGCCTAATGAACTGTGGCCACTTAAGAACAAGCCATCATGTCCCACTGGGCTAAGGGGTGACTAGCTCACTCCAGGACTCTGTTTATTGAATCCATTTTCCTTTCAGTCACTCAACTCCAGCAGGTGCTGTTTTGCTGTTTCCAGGTATGTAAGTTTCAATCCCTGATCCAGCATTCCTAGCCCTGGGGTAAATCACTGACTTCCTCTGCTTTATTTGTGAGAAAACGGTCATTCACTCTTTTCTTTTCTAGAAAACCTAGAATGTAAATGCTCTTTTCAAGGTAAAATTTAGATAAGAAAAATCTTCATACTGTATTTATATGCCTTTTTAGATATATAATTTTAATTGCAATCATATTTTAGATAATGAGGACTGAATATATTATTTCAAAGTGTTCTATTAATATGTCTTTTCTCATGTTCTTCAGCTTTTTGATAGATTCAGTAATAAATTATATATGTTATGTAATATATGCACATATACATATGTACCACTGCCTCATTATCTTCTTTCTTTGCTAAAGTATACTGCCTACATTTTCATATTGCTTAAATATGAATTTTCCATTCTTTTGAATAGTGATCTATGATTAGACATTTTGCATTTTACCCTGTAATTTCCATACAGTTCCATTTTTTTTCTGAATTTGTCTTCATTTGCATCAGTATTCTCCTCCATTTATTTCAGAGATGAAAGATGTTATTGGTATTTCTAAGCTAACCCCAGTTATCACAATTATATGCAGTGCTCACGTACATTACATAGATCCCTTGGCAGGAACAGGATGCATCATCTCAGGAGTGCAGGAAAACTTAAAACATGTTTTTGGGCCGTAAGCAAGAAATGGAATACCCGTGGAGTCAACTCTATTATGGTTATTCATGCTCAAGTGTTCTTGGGGGCCACTCAATTCCAACCTCTGTTTAGGACCTCGGTTAATACCATAGGGTTTATGAGTTAGGGGAGGACAGATGGCTTTATTTCAGATTGTTAGGCATCTGAAAACCCCCCTGAGAAAGGTCTTGTGAGACAAATAACAATTCAATAAACAGTACCTTATAGATATTTGGAATTTTATGGGACCCATTCTGTCATATTGGGTCCCTGTGAGTTATGCCACAGCCCCAGAGATATCTGCAAATTATAGCTCATGTGCCCATGACAAAGGCGTATTTTGGGGGTCAGGGTTACTGCTTCATGCGTTGTGTGATTTCAGCCTTGCAAAGTCTGATAATGCTAAACTTCTAATAAAAGAGCTACTCATACAAGTGCAGAAAGGTCAGGCTATCTTTTGGCAGTAAATGCACAGCTGGGAAAATTATTCTTCCATCAGGAAACTACCTTAAGGGAAAATAATTTTCTTTGAAGTATAAAATTTTAAAGTTGTCAGAGACGTTAGAGATCAGCTCATACAAACTGCTTCTTTCACAGAGGAGGAAGTTTTGGTTCAGAGAGCTTGGAGACTTCAAAAAGTCACAAAGCAAGTTAATATCAGAGCTAATTCTGGACTCCAGGACTCCCAATATCTAATTCAATATTCTTTCCACTGTACCATGCTGATTTGGTTCAGCTGGATATCTATATTGCCAAAATTCTTTTGAGAATGATTTTAATCTTATTTGATCTACATTAAAAAATACTATTATTTTCGAATGTATTATTCAGGGTTATTATTCAGGGACTCATATTATTCCTTGGGGTGGGTTGCTAGTTAGTTTTATATTAATACAAAATAGGAATCAGCCTTCACATAGAAAAATTTCATAAATAACCTTTATTTTTTTCATTGTATTTAGATTTTATTAAAATGAGTGTTGTAAATTGTTAGAAAACTGAATTTGAAGTTTATGGAAGTCAAAAACAAAGCCAACGTTCAATTCATCCATGGTAAATGGAGAAAGTGTGGGAAGTTCTTTAATTCATCGGGAGAATTGAAGGGTATGGGAAAGAATGACATGATTCAACTCTAAACCTGTTATCTGAAGTGAAGAACTTTATTATTTTCAATCCATGGCAGACCTAGGTGTGGTCCTTCTGCACGGGATGAATATGTAGGTCATACCACACATGACTTGCCCTGTGAGTATTCAACAGCATGCAAGGGGTCTGATCTCAGGTCATGAGTTTAGTCAACATCAGTTGCACTAAATAGCTGCAACATTTCTAAACACTTAACTTTTCAGTATTCTTTTCCTGTCACAGCTTAGTAACAAAATGTTTCCTAAGCCAGCATGCTCTTCACACTACACTGTGATTAGCACTGCTCTGCGGAAGAGAGATCATGTATTTAAATCCAACAACAGCCACATCTTCATTCTTGGAGCAGAAGGTTGTTCTAGGCCTGACCCCTCCCAGAGAGCTACAGGGGAAATCTAGTTGGCATGGATGCCTTTGAGCAGGGAGGGCAGAATCTTCTCTCTGACAGAAAACTGTTACTTGGTAGGGGACTTGGTAAGTTGAAGGTACAGGAACCATTATAAATTCCTTCCTGTGACCCCTTGCTATTCTCACTCCAGCACAGTCATGGTAAACATAATGGGAGCAGGAAGAGCAGCCTTTTGCTGTTATTTAGAGCTCTCTTTCATCATTTAGAAAGTTTGCTGTCGTGAGGCTCTATTGTATTTCACAGTTAGAATTCTAGGCTACTTGAGATGCTATGGAACTTAGAATTTGCAGGAAGATCCAAAATGTGGCTAAGGAATAACTCTTTTAATAGGTAGAAGTATCTGTAGACAGCTCAAGCACCTTAAGGGATAGTGAGTTTTCTTTTTCCTTGTCTTTTCTTTTTTTTTGATACGTTGTTTTGCTCTTGTTGCCTGGCTGGAGTGCAATGGTATAGTCTTGGCTCACTACAACCTCTGCCTCCCGGGTTCAAATGATTCTCCTGATTCAGCCTCCTGAGTAGCTGGGATTACAGGCACCTGCCACCACGCCCGGCTAATTGTTTGTATTTTCAGTAGAGATGGGTTTTCACCATGTCGGCCAGGCTGATCTCGAACTCCTACCTCAGGTGATTCACCTGGCTCAGCCTCCCAAAGTGCTAGGATTACAGGCGAGAGCCACTGTGCCCAGCTGAGCACAGTGCAAGGGCACTGGGCAGCTGCAAGGAGGATGTCATACTTATACGAGTTTCACGTAAGGATATTCTTCAACCACCATGTTCTACTCTCTAAACCAACCCCTTCCTGTCACATATGCGCATCCCGAGGGCAGGGACAGCAAATAACACACAGAAGGTCACAGAGGGTTAGTGAAGGAGACAGCACAGAATTGTGGGCTCTTTCTTCTTTACTGCTGAGTTCTGTCCACTGTCATGCCATCCTCAGTAATGTTTAATTTTTGTTAGATAAAAAAGTAGAATTTTGGGAGTATTCCCTTTCAAGAGATTTTTTTTTTTCATGGTTAAGTCTCAAATCTTAGTAATTCTTAAAAATAGGATTATACTTCATGAAAAATTATCAGACATATTAAAAGACCAGACAAAGTGTTAGAATGACAGCCTGGGTGTTTTTGTACTTCTAAATTATATATAATCTTAGCCAGTCTGCTAAATCACTCTAAATAATATATGTTTCAAAAACAGAAAGAGTGGTTGCCTCTTATTTCACTAGATATGTCAAAAGTTAATCAGAATATTCAGAATGTCTTCTGAGCTTCTTAGCAAAAGTTGCTAAAACTGCAAAAGCCTCATTTACTAAATCGGAAATCATCCAGGAATTTTTCTTCCTAATTCTGAGAGGCATCTGTTTAGATAAATTCATTTTATCTGTTAAACCTGATTATGTGGCTGTCCTCATGCTGATGAAACATTGTTGGCAAATAATCAGTATTTTTCATCTGAAATCTGTTATAAGGGAGTGTTACTGCATCAATGTTTGATGAGCATTATTTATGTCCTTTTCCCCTATAATACATTCAAGTTAAACACTCACTGGGAAATAATTTGTAAGGTCTACAGGCAGTTAAAAATACTTACCGAAAACAGTAATAACAACCAACACATGCAGTGTTTATTTACTGTGTACCAAGCAATATTTTAAGCACTTTGCATTATCGATTAATTGAATCCTTACAGTAATCATATGAAAGAGGTACCATTATTATTTTTCTTTTACAGATGAGGAAATAGAACAGCACATAAAGAAATGAGGAAACCAGGATTTGATCCCAGTAATCTGGTTCCAGAGTTTGTGTTTTTAACCAACAGGAAATGAACTGTCTGTTTTAATATATAGAACATTAAACTCATGACTTCACTAATGTTTCCCAACAGAATTAACAAATTTTCTAAAGAAATAATTGAAATAAGTAGCTGTGGGATCTTTCTACTATAGCCAAGGCTGTTGCAACTCTTGTACTCATCATATGATGTCCAGAATCGATTTGCCTGACTTTTAATTGCTTACATGCATTCAGACAAAAATTTAGACAGTGTTTTAGGAAGTGCAACAGTTGGAACCTGGAAAACAATGTGACTATTGTTTATATTGTTTCTTTAACAGTATTTTGGTTTTCATATATTTTCACTGTTTTTAGTTGCAGGATTTCCACCATACAATGTAAAGTACGTGCAATTTCTGGGCTGTAGTGTGGTCTTAAGCCTGATGGAATCTCCATTTTATAAAATATCCCTCTAATGTTTCCTTTTTATTGAGATAACTATTATTTACCACATTATTTCTTTCCCCAGTTATTATAAGACTTTTACAGTTAGGATGTATAATCTCATTTTTCAGTAGAATCAATAATCATACCATTCTACTTCAGACTAATATGGCTGAGATTTTATATATCGATCTGTGTTTATGTATATTTTTACATCTATCCATAACTCTAAACACTTAAATATGCATTAGAAATAAGTTATTGATATTTGATCTTTTTTATCTTATCAAAAGTGATCTTATAAATGTGGTAAATATATGCATTTTAAACAAATGAAATATCACAGTTATATTTTAAAATCCCCAATTTACTTTTACTTTAGGCAAGTCCTGATTTAAGACAATCCTTAAAAATTAACCAAAGACACAGAAATTAGCTATGTAGAACTTCATACTTGTGAAATGGATATATCAGAGGTGAATAGTTTCCTTAAAAACAACAATTTCTTTTATACATGATTAATATATTATTTTATGAAATAATAAATTCTCATGCTAGTTTGAAAATATGATTTAATTTACAAAAATCACTTTGAAGGAAGATAATCAGAAGAAAATATTTATAGTATAGTTAGGGCCTCTGTCTTTCAAATGTGTATAATGTGAACTTTGCAGTTGATTATGTCTTTATCTTGATTTGACGAAAAGTTATGACATTTGCTGATTCTCCAACATTTTAAAAATTTATGGATTCCCTTTAGAAAATTCTCTCAGCGGGATTTAAACACATTTGCTAAAATATTTTTCATGTTTTTCTCCTGTCTAAAGATTGGTCTATTACAGACAATATGCCAGCCTTTGAAAAAGGTTAAATGACCTCATAGATTTCTTCCCAAACAAATACACCTTTAACCTTCAGAGACCTAACATTTCTGACACTGATAGTAAAATTGGCTTGATTTTTCAAACATAAGCTAGGAATTCTTATGTGAAGAGTGGCTTCCTATGCAGAGTATTTGAGAAATAGCTTTCATCTTGTGCTTCCTGAAATGGTTCTAACTGTATGAAATCTGTCTCCCCACAATGGCTCATTGCTTTAGTTCCACTGGTGCAGTGCTCAGTAACTTCTTTGAAAGGTCTTTTGGGTTGATGACAGCACCTAACCACTCCCTGGTAGGAGATGATAAAGGTTAGAGAGTCCCTTGTTCCCACTGCTGGTCCAAAGTCCCTAGACCATGAAAGCCAGAAATGACAAGTCTTTTATGATTTTTTAAAACCTATTTTATCCAAGTCATTTTAGACTGAGTCACGATTTAATCTGTGTAATCCTCTGGTTTGAGTCTGGGAGGATAGTGATTTGTTACAAGGCAAGCTTCTGCTGAGAAGTATCTCTTACATGAATATTTCATAGCTAATTCAGCTCACAAGAAATTCTGCCACTACTTCCTGTCTGCACAATGCAACCACACCACATGTTGTGCTGTATTTAACAGGTCTGCGTACACCCTGTCTCTATATTGCTATTCAGATCTTCACGTCTTGCTCATGATTTTATACCTTTTCCCCTCCTAAGTGCCAATGTCACCACCAGCCATACTGAGGACCCTGAAAAAACATAAATTGAACTGAATTAAACTTAATTGCCTCCCTCTCTTCCTTGTCTGTATTCTAAGAGCGGCCTCACCATCTTTTGCCTACCTACCAACAGGGAAGTGGTTCTTCTGCAAATGCCATGCATGTGCTCAAGAAGCGCCTCCAAGGCCAAGGGTTGCTGTCTGGCCAGGCCTTCAAAAGTCTTTGAGATCTTGGGCACTAGCACTTCTTCTGGACTTTTCTGTCCTTTAGCAGAAGGCAGACAGTGCAGAGATGACCGACAATAAGGAAGCTGAACAAAGACCAAACTAAAATATTTATAAATCTAGAGAGATTGAAAAAATAGGACTAATAGCTAAAGGTAAGGGTTGAATAATTATGGTGATGATATTATTAGTGATAGTTAAAATAATATCTAGTGTTTTTATTGCTTACACTATGCTAAGTGGTAGTATAAACATATTACCTATATTAAGTCATTAAATCCTCAGAATAATTTTGAGTTAGATATCACCCTCAATTTATAGACTGGGAAATCAAGGTACAGAGAGTTTAAACAACTCGCCAAGGTCCACATAACTTATAAGTAGTAGAACCCAGGCTGTCTGGGTCCAGATCCTGCCATCAAAAGCACTTTTCTGTAGGTTTTACTTTATATCCCAGCATATGATGTTGGTTATATGTCTTGAGAAGACTAGCTGGTATTCTCAATCTCGGATCCATGGGCTAAAACCATTATCCTCCTTCAATGATGGTTCACAAGGGTCACTGGGAATTCCATTCTTTCAGGTCTCCTATGGTTTCTAGATATTATTATGACTACCCTTTCTTCATCTGAGAAAAAAAATGTGACTTGCTACACTCTCACTGTGAGACCAAAGTTTGGACTATCTTATTATCCCATAAGGCAATTAATAGAATTCCAACAAGAAGAAAGAACAGAGCCTTTGTACATTTCTAACTTTCTGAGAGAGAAACCAGAATCTTAGTTTACCATTTCTGAAAGAAAAAGTTGGAATTGGACGTCATTGTTGTCAGTTGTCTTGGATATAAAAGATGGAAATAGGTCATGTAGTCCCTAGGAAAGCTGAATCCAAGTTGTGTCCACAGAGCGTGGCCATGAACTGACTATAATCTTTGTACCTTCTAAGATGCTGCTGGTGGTTCCAGGGAGTTGGGAGTGAAGGAAAGCCTTTACTCTTCACACTTGTGAAACAGTTGAAAGGCCCAAACAATTTCATCAGCAGAGAACAGAGAAACCAATATAGTTAATATTGGATTACTAATTAGTATTATCTCAATAGAAATGAGAGGGATTTTATTTAAAAATCTCCTAAATAGAGTCTGTTGAAGTACTGAATTATTAATACACTGACCTATAAACATTGCCCATTAATTAACTTAATGCTGATTGCCTCATATTCAGAGAAGAATTTCTCAAAACGTCTCCCACAGTACCTGGGCACTTGATGAAATGTTCTGCCTCGCTTTAACCTTGTCCAGCTAATTGGTCTTGTTGTACCTGAGGCCCTTTGAACCAAATTGTGCTTATAACTATAAGTCCCAGAGTGCTGATGACCTTGTGAATATGTAACACTTAATAAGCATCATTAGCTGGGGGGTGTGGCCATGAAATGTAGAGTTGCTCTTTTTTTTTTTTTTTTTTTTGAGATGGAGTCTTGCTCTGTTTTAGTACAATGGCATGATCTTGGCTCACTGCAACCTCTGCCTCCCAGGTTCAAGCAATTCTCCTCAGCCTCCTGAGTAGCTGGGACTATAGGTGTGTGGCACCATGCCCAGCTAATTTTTGTATTTTTAGTGGAGATGGGGTTTTACCATATTGGCCAGGTTGGTCTTGAACTCCTGACCTTGTGATCTGCCCACCTCAGCCTCCCAAAGTGCTGGGATTATAGGAGTGAGCCCCCACTCCCGGCCCTCTTTTTTTTTTTTTTAATGGACAAAGTCAGATAGAATCTCGGGATGTTCATCTAAAGTTTCATAAGAGTATGTGGAATGGAATTTATGATTTAATCCTATTCTCTTGTGTAAATACAGTCCTTGAAGATTAGTGTTGTTCCACCAATGAATGACTCAGTGAAGGAAAACTGTCGCTGCCTCCCGTTTCAGTCATGTCTTAGCTTGACTTAGCACTTGTTTAAAAAATTTCCGCTTATTCCTTCAGCCTTATATGAGTTCAGGTGGTAGATAGTGGAATCTCACCTGAGCTATTTTTGAAAACTAAATTTTTATTATTTTCATGCTGAGGACTGAACACCTCAGATCCAAAATCTGGAGCATCACACTGTCTGTAAGACTAGCCAAGTCTAGGGGAAAAAGTCAATGGATTTTGAATGAAATTTTAGTGAGCAACTTCTGGCCACACATTTCAAAGGTAAACTTCACTAAGCACATCCCTTGCTTGTGGCCCAGAGAACAAATGTGAGGCATTAGAGTATTTTGCCTGGTCATGGATTTTGATAATGCCTGAATCCCTTTCCTCCCTGCAACTGGCCATTCTTTGACTATAAAATGATTTTAAATCAACATGAAAGTAAAAAGACAAATGTCTATCATTTGGGTGCTGCCAGAGGAATATTGCTCTCCTGAGAGCAAAAACATTTTAAATTACACTGTGTGTGATGAGAAAATGTTTCTTATTAGAAGTTTCCTTGTGACTGAGTGGAGACAGGACCCATCTTAGCGAATGGCTTGTGCTCCAACAACTGATTAGGGTGTTCCAGGTTAGATTAGGCAAATGTAGCTTTCCTTATTCATTCTACAGCCCAAGAGAGGTTACTGTCTTTAATTGAGAGAGAAAGGGCTGGAGGAGGGAGGACTTGATGGCATAGCAGAGGTGAAGCATGTTAATGTGGAGCCAGGTCAGGACTGAGTCCTTGTCACTGCATCTGCTGTCACTCAGTGATTTAGGGTGGAACTACCCTGAGAGGAATAAAGCAGAAACATTTCTTTCCCTTGTGGAATAATCCAGCTTAAGAACCTGAGTGTACATTCCTCTGACGCTTTCTGACAGCTTACCATCCTCGAGGGGAAAACTAAATCGGATTTAGTCCTTGTTCTCTTTTTGCAAATGAATTTCTTCTTGGTAAACTGGGTTGCTTGGCCACAAGCTAACTTGTAAAAAGAGGAACTTGGCAACAGTGTCTCTTCTTGTGTGGGTCCCTATCCACCTCTCTCTCCCTCCCTCTTTCCCTCTCTCCTTCCTTCCTTTGCTCCTTCATTCAATCTCCCTCCCTCTCTCTGATAGAAATCCACCTTTCTCAGAGTTTACTTGTTCACTTATTGAAAACATAGTTTTCTGAATGCCTACTATGTGGCTGGCACTCTTAGATTCTGGTGATGTAATGGCATACAAAGAAGACCAAGTCTCTACCATCACAGAACTGACTTTCTAGAACTCTCTGAATTTAGCTGAATCTTGGCTCTTTCATTGCTAGCTTTGTAACTTTGGGGTAAGTTACCTAGCCTCTCTGTGCCTCATTTTCCTTATTGATGGGGATAATATTGGTATTTATCTCAACTGGTCCTTTGTGAAGATAAAATGAGATAATATAGGTAAAGCATTTAGAAACGGAGTGTGTGACTCAGGGCTAGTGCACAGAGCATACTGCTATTTTCACTGGTGCTGTTTGCACTACTGTCACATTCTTCCTCTCTGAGGTGCTTATTGTTTCGTCATTTGCCTGATGACCTGAGAGACGGCTTTTATCGATGCCTTGTTTTCAGGACCAGGGAGAAAGCAGGAGGCCTCTCAGAAAATGCTCAGGGAGCAACAGTTGTGAGCATAGCACATGCCTGTTCTGTGGAAGTGCATTATCCAAGCATGTCTTAATGTAGTCATTCAGTGTCCTGCCAGGAAAAAGGAGAACCATCTCTTTTTATATTTAAAGAGGGGCATGAGAAAGAAAAGATCACAGTGAGCTTAAGGGGCCTGGTGCAGAGCCAAATTATAGGAATTACATGCACTTTGGGAGGGTGAGGCAAGTGGATCACTTGAGGTCAGGAGTTCAAGACCAGCCTGGCCAACATGGTGAAACCTTTTCTCTATTAAAATAAAAAAATTAGTCGAGGATGGTGGTGTGCACCTGTAATCTCAGCTACTCGGGAGGCTGAGGCAGGAGAATCGCTTGAACCCGGGAGATGGAGGTTACAGTGAGCCAAGATCGTGCCACTGCACTCCATCCAGTCTGGGTGACAGAGCGAGACTCAAAAAAAAAAAAAGAGCTTAAGAGACACTTTGTAAGTATCGGTTGAGCATCTCTATTCTGAAAAATCTCAAATCTGAAACTTTCTGAGTACTAACTTTCCACTTTTCCCATGTGGAAAGTTCCGCACTTGACCTCATGGGATGGGTTGCAGTCAGATGCAGTCAAAATATTTTTTGTGTAAAAAATTATTTAAAATACTGTATAAACTTACCTTTAGGCTATGTGCACAAGGTGTATATGATGCACAAATAAATTTTGTGTTTAGATATGAGTCCTGTCCCCAGGACATCTCATTATGTATGTGCAAACATTCCAATATCTGAAAATATCCCAAATTCTAAACACATCTGGTCTGAAACATTTCAGATAAGGGATATATAGCCTGTGCATAGATCCCTGTGTACAGTAGCAAAGTCAGGTCTATTGCTTTTTCAAGGAATAGCACAGCCTCTTTCCCTTACATTTGTAGTATACATCTAGAAGGAAGTAGAATCTTCTCTGCCTTCTGCTAGCCCATTTCTTGGTCCTTTAAAAGTCTTTGATATTGCTGAATGAGGTAAACCATCTCAGGTAGTTTTTCAGATATACCAAATTCTACCTTGGCAGTGCCCCTTTGTCCTGTGAGCCTTGCAAGTGACATTCCTGGTTTCTGACAAGGACCGTGATGAATCACTAGCTTGGGGTATCTTGTATCTCTTCACAATATTGATTTTAGGAAAATAGTTTCAGCAGCTTGCAAAGCCATATATTTAATGTCATTTGTCCTTAGAACATCACTGTCCAAAGAAGAAACAATCACTATGCTTTACACATACATTAAATAAATGATACACTTCTTAAAATAAAAAATGTTTAAAAATCTTTTTTTAACACGGAAGAAAAGTCAGTCCTACTTTTTCTATTACTTTGCGTCTTGATAAAACTCTAGATGTAGTTTACTTTTAAAACAATGACTTTTTATTTATTATTGCTATTAAATGTTAAATCTTATTGCATAGTTAATTCCTATTTTTGTGAACCAATACTGTTATACAAAGAAGTGTGTACTTTTCTTTTCTAACCTTAGTTTTTGTTTCTAAGCTAGTATTTTTCACGAGTCAAAACAGTCCACTCATAGAATAATAGACACTGGAGATTCAGAAGGGTGGGAGGGTGCAGGGCTGACAGATGAGAAATCACTTAATTGGTACAATGTATGTTATTTTGGTGATGGAAACCCTAAAAGTCCTATATCCATGTAGAAACAATGCCACGTATACCTCCTAAATCTATAAACAATGTTTCAAAAGGAAATATGAATGAAAGAAGAAAAACAGAGTTCATTTTGAGCTCAGTGGAAATAATAGAAAGGAAAAGATTATTTTTAAAAATATCCCCAAAATAGTCTACTCAATGCTGAGGTGGCAACTATGTTTTTGGTAATCTGAATATGAATCTGTGACAAGGGTGTTTTTAGAGATTATTTTGGTTACAACTGTTTTCCTTTTATTCACATGGACATTAACCTCCACTAATTTTTTTTTTTAAAGATTTATCCCCTTCTCTGTTATAGACTAGGTAGGTGACTTGGAGCAGATAATTTAGCATCTGAAGGTTTTGCTCTTTTCATAAGTAAAGTGAAGAGTTGAACTTCATGATCTCTACACCTATTGGATCTATTAAAATCTATTTTTCATGGGAATTAGAGTATTTGAGATTTGATAATAAAAGTACTAAGGTTTCCTACAAAAGCGAGACAGAAATCAGCTTCATTACCATGGATAAGCAATTAAAAAGACCTCAACAATGAAATGCCCTTGACATTAAAACTAAACTCATCCAACTTAATTCTCTTTTGGTGCCTCAGAAGACAATTTGAAAAGCTTCAGGCATGGCTGGGAACACTGTCCTTCATCAATGCAGACTCAATATTAGACCAGAGTCTCCTGGGATTTTTTCGTTCCTAATTCTCTAACTAAATTCCATTATCAACACATTTTCTTATCATCTGCTTCTGTCTCATCAAGTACAGGACAGAAAGAACAAAATAATGATATTCAAGCATTCTGGTTGCCAGAATTTTGGATTAAGGAATCTTCATTTTGTGGGTTCTGCAAATGAGTGATTGATTAATGAGTGGTTAGGTTGTATTCAGAAAATAGCATTTCTTTTTCTGGTGTAAAGGCAAGAGGGGATATTGAAGATATTGATCTATGGATCTGAGTACACTAAATTGGGGTGGCGTAAATGACACCTAGTTGGGAACCAAAAAAATTACTTTATGCTGACTAAGGCTCCAGGGGTTCCTTAAAATGGGATTATGTAATTACAAATTGTATTTCATTTAAAAAATTGCCCAATATCTTTTTTCTTTTTCCTTTTTTTGGAAAGACTCTTTCATCCTCTACCCAAAATATCAGATAATCATGGAAACACTTTGTCAGCTTCTTACCTTGAAGAAGGTCATTGTTGATCCATCTCTGACCGCCCCATATTCTATCTTGGTTTGCTTTGCCAGATCATCTGCCGAATCTATGGGGGATTCCATTCTCTCTACTGTCAAGAAGGCAGCCAGATTGGCAGTGTAGGATGAAATGATGATTAGGGTGAAAAACCACCATATCCCTCCAACTATTCTGGTCGATAGAGCTTTGGGCATCAGCTCTGATCCTGTGATGGTATCATCAGAGTAAGGGTGTTAAACATAGTCAGAAGGAAGGGGAAGATGTACAGTTTGACACTATTCTAGGGAGATCAACCCGTCAAAGACTTACCATCTTGTATGTAGATGAAATAAATGCATTTTCTAGAAAATGGAGCAAAATCTATAGGATTCTTTTCAAATCATTAATCACTACTGCTACTTTAACTGTAATTTATCAATAGTTGATGGCATTAAAACAGTTTTAACCTGGAGATATTTCATGCCTAAAATGTAGTTAGTTTAGTTGCTTAGAATTGAAAAGTTAATCCCAAGACTTTTTGCCTTTTATTACTGTCTAAATGCATCTTAAAATGTGAAGTAAAGTATTTTCTGTCTTTCTATAGCTATGAAAATCTTTGAAATGCTAACATTTTTATTTAAGATTAAAGAATGAGAGAAACTTGTAAAATATTAACATGCCATTTATCACATGTACTTTAATAAAACATTGGGATATTACAAATAAAATGAAGTAAGATGCAGCCATGCTTGACAGTGGATGAATTAGTTTTTATTGACTTACGTTACTTCAAAAGCCAGAATTCTTTTTTCTACTATAGATTCTTATTTGGCTAAAAATACACATTCTCTGCAAAACATAATTTTGTCCTTAAATAAAATGCTGTTTCTTAACTACACTTCAAAGACTGGCTGTTCCTTAAGTGAAAGAAGACTTTTCTGGTAAGAATATACATTTTAGGTGTCATTCAGGTGATTTAAAATTATTTTTAATTGACAAAATAGAGGCACTTAATGTGCTTACCAAGGAAATCTTCCTCTCTAAAAGAAAGAGTTCATGAGCTAAGTTTACTCACATGAAAGACAAACATCTTGAGACAGCCTAGCTCAATTTTGCTCAACCTGAGCTGTGGAAGTCTACACATTCAGCAGCAGAATTAGAATAAATGAGTACTATTAGAGTTCACTCCAATTGTACTGACTTAGAAATGGATTTTGGCTTGTCCATTTGCCTGAAATTTGCCATTGGTTCCGTACATAGCATATCCTCCATGAACCTGAAGGCATGACAGAGTTTAGGTGACCAGATAAAAAGTGAAAGAAAAACACCCTAAATTTAAAATCCCGGAGTGAAGTACAGCAGGTAAGATGTCTGGTCTATAGGATCCTTTTATTATACTGATAGGGTGTTTTGAAGCTCTGCAGTTAATAATGGCTTAAGATGGAAAGGAAAATTGAAGTTCAGCAATGTACCAATAAATGAGTTTGCTCAGGTTTAATCTATAAACAGATGCACATACTGCTCATGAAATCAAAGCCAGCTCAAGGCTAGTGATAAGCATATCAAGGTTGGCAGAGTTTCTGGGCTTTGAATTAACAGATATATTCTCCTAATGCTATTAGGAATCTTTGTATTCTATTCCCTTTTAATGAGGGAAATGGTTTGACAGCGATTTGTGTTTCCTTCTGTCGTTTGTTTGAATTTGAGTGGGGAATATTATACAGATTTATAATGGTTTTCCATTAAATTGCCTCCAAGGATTTAGTGGAACAGTTTGCTGCTGTTGTTTTAATATTGTGGTTTAATGGGATTTGTATGCCTGTGGTTGTGTGTGTGTTTAAATGCCCAAGGTTGTTTTCTATCTTTGTTCTTAATTGATCTAGCAGTCTTGTGGCACTGTGATATTATTTTAGATCTTTGGTTGGTTATCATTAAAATACCATTTATTTCACAAAATAGCCATAGGAAATAAATAACATTAATAGATATATTTTTCTTAGCTTATAGGTACAGATTTTCTGCTGTGAATTTATTCTTTTGTTATTTGGTTGCATTTATGAAAAGGCAAGGTTTTAACTTATCTGTATATTTGTATAATTATGTATTATAGGGCATTAAGACTGCACAGACAGGTGAACAACAGGCTGTTGATATGTAATAATATTAATTCACATCTTTCACACTTTAAAATGCATATTTAAACTTTTGGATAAAGTTACCTTAGAAATTTAATAAAAATATTAATAGAAATGTATTGAGATTACATTGTAAACTCTCAGTATATGGCATCAATTAGATTTCTCTATGTTTCTTCTTTTCTATTTTTACTTAATTTTGTGAATTTCATAGTTCTCCATGTTAATTTAAAATGCTTAGAAATGGCTTCTTTCAAATAGAAATAATTTGTATATTTTAGTGCTCTAGAGGATGAAATTATAAAAGCATTACAAGTTGAGTAAAACATTACTAGAAAATATTTGGGATGAGAGACAATACTTGCTGAAGTCTCTTTAGTGCCTTTTACGGCAGACATGACAGCCAATCCTGATCCAGACTTTGCTCACGCTCTGTAGAAAAGAGAAAGTCTGATCATCACATTAAAAAAGTAAAGTACAGCAGGTCAGATGTCTGGTCTATAGGATCCTTTTATTGTACTGATAGGGTGTTTGAAAAAAAAATGCAACAAAATGGTTTCCAATTGAGTACAATGACAAGCTTCTGCTAACAAGAAAGAGCGCAACAGAGGATAACTACCTGGTTCAACGCCACATGCTAGAGACAGATGCACTAACAGTCACAAGTACCTCAAGTTTGTACCTGGAAAGATTTGTTGCACTTGACAAATGTTTGTAAACTTCTTAAAAGACAAGCAGAGTCTGGTTGGGGCTGACTGTCATGTACCCAAGGTAGTGGTAACTAACAGACACTGCATCCCACAGTGTGCTGTGGATGATGGTAAACTCCAAACAGGTAAAAGATGAAAGATAAATTCCGGGGGTGGATGCACTCACATGACAGAAGGCAGTCACAGTCATATGCCTGCACAGGCCTGCTGCATGCTCTGTGAAACCTAAAAGTATATATACATATTTATTCTAATGTCTGGAGAAGACAAGGTGTAGAGAAGGAGCAGGGATCTCCTTCACTCTGACAGTAATTGCTCACAAGATAAATACATAGGTAAAATAGTATATGGGGTTTTCTGAAGGATTTATACCTCTGTGCTATGCTCTAAATTTATGCAAGTGATTTCTAGTAAATCAGATGGTATCTATACCTATTTAGCAGTGCCCACACAAACCATATTTAATTGCGTAACTAGAATTTTCCCACTGTCTTCAACTATTTACTATTTCATTATTAGAATTTGGTATTTCCATAGTCTCTCTCTCTAATTTGAAGACCCAAAAGATAAATACTTCTAGTATTATAACACTTTCCTAATGAGAAACCTAAGGGTTCACCCCCAAATAGAAAACGCGTTTAATGTACATCCCAGTGGAATTTTCCTTTGCCACTGTATTTTGCAGCTTATTGTCAAATGAGCAGATATTCCAAACATAACAGCATCTGTGACTTATGATTTTCTTACATTAATGCATTTAATCCTGGAAGTATTGTCTATACCATATGCCTGGCATTGAAGCTGAGAAAAAATTACAAAAGAGAGTTTTTCCAAAGGTTAAAACAACTCTCCCTTTCCCCACTACAGAAGCAGAATCCCCCATTTCATAGGAAATGTATAAAATATATTACATTTCTACGGTCAAATTTTATTTCCCCAACTCCTACAGTTTATTGTTGCTATGGTTACCAATCGAAGGAGATTGTGAAAAGTTACTGGGAGGCTAAAATGAATCTCAGTAGGGTTTGCCAGAGTAGTAATTAGGTGGAAGTCCTAGGTAAGGTCAGCAATTGGAAGAATCTCAGTGAATTTAATCTTCAAAGGATTTAAATTCCGCTCCTTTAAACCTCTGACTCATGGACCTATGGCTGAGAAGGAGAAGAGCAACATTTCCATCTATGCAAATTTGTAAGCAATTTCTAGGGTACCTTACCCTTTGCTACCCACAAGAAGATGTGTATTTATTGCCTGATAGAAGTGTTGTTTTAGATATATAGCAAGGGCGTTCCATATAGGTCATCAGTTTTGCTTTATCTTCAGAACTGGCTAGAAAGTGAGTTACTATTTTCTTAAGTTCCTGAGATGGTGTTTCATCCTACCCTCTAGCTTCATGGTGGAGTTTACCAGCATGAAAGCCTGTCAGCACACTGTGGGATACGTGTGACAAAGATAGGCAACCGGTGTACCTTGCTGCATGAGAGCTCCAACTCCAAACCAGAAACTATTTAGTAAAGTAAAATTGTTTTCCACCACGTCTGAGTCAGGGTTGCATGGGTGGGGGTTATACCACTCGTAGGGTGTAAACCTGTGGCAGTTAACAGAAACAGGCTGTAAATATCAGATAAACACACAAGGCACCAGCAAAACCTGCTGAGCAATGCAGAAAACCCAACAATGCATGACAAAAGCTTCAAACCAAAGGAGTAAAGGCCATAGTCAGAAACTTACAGCTTTGGTGGGCAAAGTGCAAAGAGCCTTGAGACGTTAATATTTACCAGACTTCTTATTTCTAGGCAAATGGTCAGCTGGAATTGTACTCCTCAGATCTATGTCTACTGAATTCTTCTGAGTTTTCATTCATTTCCATATTACTGAACAACTAGATGAACTGTAAAGAAAAGTTCACTCATCCCAAGTATTTACCCCACCAAGTAGCGATGAACGTGACACACACTTGTTGTATAGCAACTACAATGTCAAGATATTGTGTTGCTAGATCCTGTGGGAGACACAAAAAAAGGGGTGACTTGCCTTCAAGGGGTTTGTATGGACAGATGGTTAGAAAGAGTCTAAGTGGCAGTCTAGTGATTTTGTAATGCATCAAGGGGTTGCAAGGCTGAAAAAAATCAGTGAACAAAATGTAGAGCTGAATTTGGAGCATATCAGATGTTTTTGAATAGTACATGGGGAAAAAATCATAATCCTAAATGAAGAGACAAAGCTTACATTTGGAATTATCCTGGTCCAGGTCTAGTGGTATATATTAGTATTAACGACATAGCATGTCTCACTGGAGAATTTTAAGTTCATAATTTCCTTTTGATTTGTTTTCAGAACTATAGCCTGTGGTCACTTAATCACCAACCTGGTTTGGTGAGTGGTATGTTTTCTGTAGCATTATTATAGCTCTACCTGCAAGGCGGTGCGCTGTAGGCAGCAAAGGTTTCTGGAAAAACAGCTAGTAGTGTGGGAAGTCAACTTGGAACAATTCGCTCAACCTCTCTGGCCTCAATTTCCTTATTTGTAAAGAGGAGGGAATCCAGATATCTCTAGGGGTGTACTTAAAACAAAAATCTGCAGAACCAAATACATTTTTGGTTATTTCTCTATTTTTTTAAAGCATTGATCTGACCTATGTAGCCCAAAGGAGGTCTCTGCTCTGTGGTTACTTTCCAGGGCTATCCTGCCAAGTGGTACTTATTTTTCCAAAAAGACATTAGCAGAAGCTCAACAAAGTGATCTGGAAATAATTTAAAATGCAGTAATTTTTAGCACTGGAAGATTAGCCATTTGCCGTTGGGTCTTTTCAATGCAAGCAGGAGTGTTCGAGTAATGTTAAAACCCCATAAAGCCCATGAGAACACATGGAATGCTCTCCAGCCACAAAGTTTCAGCAGTAAACAATGGCAGGTTGCTGACACACTGGGGAGAACTGGGCTTAAGGTGAATACATTATGTATATGAAAACAAGGCACGTTGTGAATCCAGCACAAGGAACTGGGCAGACAATTCCTCTTCATGAAAACCCATTTTCTAAACCTCCAGACACCTTCTGGAACGTGTTCAGTGCCTCCTCATTGAGTCTTAGGGGGACTGGGATAACAGCTTGGTAGTTGATCCCAGCATAATGAAATCCGACTCATTACTGCAGCTTCTCCACAGCTGCAGGGTACACCATGCAGGTTCCTATGAAGCTGACGAATATAGCTTTAATTGACAATGCCATGCCAATACATTTTAATTAATGTTTCAACAATATAATTAAGTTTTGAATTTGCACACACTTACAGCCATAGTAGTTTGCTGAGCTGAAGAAATGAATACTAATATTAATGAACCTATTAATTGAAACAGCATGCAGAGTAAAGATCCCATTACTTAAACACTATCATTGTCACTTGTACAGTAATTTTAAAATATTAATTGAAATAAATTTAGAGGCTAATGTATTCAACAGAAGGGGTTTTATTTTTTTTTTCAAATAGACCGTAAGACTTGGCAACCACCAGCCCCTCAATATTCTGGCATTTCTCTCAGATATGCTCCCATCAATGAGCTCATCACTTTCCTCTTTGGAATGCTGCTTTTAACTTGGTCTTGTTTCATACTTTGCATTTATAAGAGAGCAATTAATCTAATTTTTGTGTGGCAAAAAGTAAAACTGTCTAAACAGCAATGTGATTCTGCCTGCTCTGCAGAGATATTTTAGGTTCCTTCTCTCTGGGATTCTGAGTGACTTGTGGAGTATGTGGTCTGGTGAATATTAAACAGTGACACGATGCCGTGCTGTAAGACACTGGTTTTCTATAATGCAATAGACCTACCTGTTGCCTGGATGTAGACATTTCAGCTTGGAATTCCTAATGCCTGCTTAAAGATGCCAGTGTGACAGCAGTGTCAGCATTAGGAAGTCTGGTGAAAAGATTAATATGTGACCTACACCAAAGATAATTCAAAACTGCTATCCCCGAATGACTCGAAAGAAATCAATTCTGATCTTTACTAAAATGATAGGGAAGGGAACAAATGTGCTTAAAACCTGTGACAAAACTTGCATATAGAAGAGTAGCCTTATGTTGAAATGTGAAAGTTCACTTTGGGTTTATGTTTATTTATGCCAGCCTTACACTTGAATGGAAGATATAAAACAAGCTCACATTGAAGTTTTCTAATTAACGGTCTAATTTTTGTGGCTGAGAATGCACAGTAGGCTGCATTGAGGAGAGAAAAATCCATTCATCTTTTAAGGGAGAACGCTCTATTGAACTTGTAATCTAATGGTTGGGTTTGTGTCGTAACCATAGAATTTACTTTCAATGGTTTTCTGGATTTTTTTCTGCCAAATGCTAATTTTAAAAATGTCAATTTTTAAGAAGACAAACATAAATTATAAAACTTAAGCAGATATTCTATCGAATAATTGATCTATTTAAATTGTTTATGATGGACATAATTTCTTGGTGTTAAATATTTTCCAAAAAGTGGAAACATAGTCAACCACAGAACCAAAACCCCAACATACACACTTGTTAAAAGTCATAGTAATTAGATAGTTTTCCTTAGTTTGTCCCCCTGATGTCTACATCTTTATACATTTAATTCAGTTCAGCAAATAATTTTTAGGCATCTATCTAGTGAGGGCATTCACTTAAATACAGTGATGGGGCTTTATTTTCCTCTTTAAAGAACAAAAAAGAATACAATTCACAAAATAAATTCAAAAGTCTCTCTAGAGCTATAGATGATTATGAGATTTACTGTTTTTCATTTCCACTTTCTTAACTTGGAATGCAAAACACTAAGGTGGTAACTGAGGGTGCAGAGTTACTTGAGTTCATGGTCTCAAACTATGATGGTGGGAAGTAAAAGTGAATTGGTACATCTACTTAAGCAGAATTTTGTTTTCGGAAATCACCTCTAAATATATATTTAGTGGCTTTATGAAGTAGAAGCAGGGATGGATTCAAAGGTGTAGAGAAGGTAAATGAAGTTGAAAGTAGAGTCTTCATGACAGTATGCTTGTGCCTTGTAGGGAGTTGTTTTCTGTATTGCATCACCATACTGTTTCCAAGTTTGCATTTGATGCATAACACCTCCACGTCTGAACCAAGTCCAGGGCAAGAAATTAGTGGAAGGGGAGACAAGAATAAGCTAAATAAGGAAGGACTGGCTTATAAATGGTACTCTCAGTGAGTAGGAATACTGAATGGATTGCATCAATGGTGATTGTGGGGATGCTGTTATCTTAATAGAAATAAAATGTGTGAAGTCCGGAAATATGGAGGTCTGGGTCGCCACAAGCTTATGGAAGAACAGATAAAATAAGGAGGGGAAAACTACTGAATGGTATGCCATTCTGACATACTCTGATGACAAAAATAAGGAGATTTAAGTGCACAGTTCTAGTCAAGTGTAAAAGGGTACTTTCAGCCTGTGTTCTTGTGAGAACTTTCGGATGCCTCTGGCATTTCTTCTCCCGCTGGCTTTGATCAAGTCATGTAATAAACGTGTATTTTATTTATATAAAAGCAATGTATTTTCTCATCAACATCACCTTGCCTGTTCTACTCATCAACATCTCTGTCTAGTCAGAGCCTGAGACTGCAAAGTATGAAAACTCACTTTTCTGTTGCCCTGGGCTGCATGAATTGCTCCATCAGTCCGAATATCACCCAAGAGGCATGGGCCTCAGGGCAGAGGTATGCAACGACAAGTAAACACAAGATTCCTTGTTAGAAGGTGCTTCACCTTAGGGTGGTCATTTATTAAGTGGCCATTCCAAGGCAATGTTAACTTCACTGAGGAGTCAGTAATGAAAAATACACCTCCAAAGGTGAACAATTATTTATTAAATTATAAACAATTTATTTTTAAAAATTTTAATACCGCATGGGTTTCTCAACCCTGGTGCTATTGACATTCAGGAGTGAATAATTTTTGGGGGCGTGCCTGTCCTGTACACTGTTAGATGTTTGGCAGCATCCCTGGGCTCCATCCACTTGGTACTACTTCCTACTCCCAGTTGTGACAGCTAAAAAAATGTTTGCAAACATTCCAAAAGTTCCCTGGGGAACAAAATCACTCCTAGCTGAGAATCACTGATTTAGAGTATTAAAATATAAAAGGATGGTATTACTGTACATACTGTCAATATTTAATTTTCTGAAGTAAGGCATACTGAAAGGGAGATTTGATCGCTAAAAACAAAATCTGAGCTTTGGTAATAATGGCGCACTCTAAAAGGCATAGAGAACTTGAAGACATTCATTTCATTTTGAATGTATAAATACCCACATGTGAGCGCACACATTGATTTGGTTTCAGTATGTCTGCCTTGTGGATCTTTAAAACCTTTCCAGCCTGGATTATTTTCCCAAGCTTTCTTTATAATTACACCAGGGAAAGAGTTACCTGGCATTAATCAAAACCAGACAGTGGACAATGACAAAGAGCTAGCATGAAGAAATATTTCTCTTAGAAATTCCTGGAGGAAAAACAAAAATCGATTAGGGAAAAAGTTCACTGAGTTTTGTTGAAAGGTGAAAATAATTGAAAACAAGTAGGGACATACAAAAGCATTTTTTTTTTTAAACACTGTTTATCTAGGGATAGCAAATGTTTAAGCCAACAGAAAGATAAAATAGCTGTTTCAAATTTAGCATCAAAGGTATTCAGAAAATATGATCTACTGAAAGGTATAAAATCCTTTAAGGAACTGTGTAGAACAAAAGAGTTAAATACAGAGTTAAGTCTCGAAAAATAAAAACCTCAACTGAATAATCTTAATGGTAGCACAAAGATTTCATGTCCCCAGGCTCTGTATGCAAACAATCTTTCCTTTCAGCATTATTCCTAGAATTCTCTTTAACTTTCTAATGTTTTTAAAGTAAATTTAATAGAAGTTTTGAAGTATTTTTTTTTATTCCTAAGGATTTGACAATCTTTTTCCTTTAGTGTTTTTTATTTGCTATGATAATTATTTGCTAACTTTTTAATGTTTTGCTTATCTAAATATTCTAGGGGTCAGATATCTTGACACCATTTTACTATTCCTATGGAAACATTTTAGACATGAGGCATTGCTTTTGTTATAAATCAAAGAAAATGGCTAAATAACCATTTTATGTTGCTTGAAATAGGGATAACATTAAGCTCACATTAAAAATTATCTTCCTCCCTTTTAAAAGTAACTTTATAAGTAATTAGAAAACATTCATTTACAGAATGGCTTTTATATGGAAACCTGCAAGAATAGAACACTAGGCAAAACTAAAAGTACACTTCGAAGTTCTTAATTTTTGTGTGCCTCTGGGACATACAGGAATATGAGACTGACCTACACCTCTTGTGAATTCAGTGGTTCTTAAACTTACCTTGCAATCACAAAGAGTACACAACTGACTCCCAAGCAGGCTAAGAGCACATACATCCAAATATCTGGAGACAGGGGGTTGAGAAAGGAGAAGACGCCTGGATTGGTACCATTAGGCTTCCGATAGAGAATGCTGATGCCTAGGGTCATGAAGGGTTTGGAGAAGTCAATGACTTTCTCCCGTACATAGGTGATGGTAAGAGGAGCCACTGCCAGGTCAGCCCTCTGCAGAAGCAAGTTCAAAATTATCAGCTTAGTCTGGCTTCTTTGCAAATATTCAGACTTTATAAATGTCATGAATCTCCTGGGATAATTGGTTCTAATACAGAAACAGTTGATTTACACAGTTATGTTTATGAAATATTATCAGCAAAGAGAAAACAGAAAGTATAAAATACACATGTATAATTCTGGAACTAAGTGAAGAAAAAATGCAGAAGGATGTCTTAAAAGGGCATGTGAGAAAAAGAAGGAATGAGCACTTGGTTGTACTATTAGTTGACATGATGAGATTTTGCTCTGAGCTGAAAACTTTAAAATTCTTAAATTAAGAATCACTCAACTTTATGTTCAGTGTGCAAGAAGGACCCATGGTTGGGCACATGTGAACCACATCTGTAATTCCCAGTCTTTGGGAGGCCGAAATGGGCAGATGACCTGAGGTCAGGAGTTCAACTCCAGCCTGATCAACATGGTGAAACCCCGCCTCTACCAAAAATATAAAAATTCTCTGGGCATGGTGGCAGGCACCTGTAATCCCAGCTACTCAGGAGGCTGAGGCAGGAGAATTGCTTGAACCTGGGAGGTGGAGGTTGCAGTGAGCAGAGATGGTGCTATGGCACTCCAGCTTGGGCGACAAGAGTGAGACTCCATCTCAAGAAAAAGAAGAAAAGGAAAGAAAAGGAGAGAGAGAGAGAGAGAGAGAGAAAGGACCCATATGATATGGTTTGGCTGTGTCCCCACCCCCAAATCTCAACTTGAACTGCAATAATCCCCACGTGTCAAGGGTGGAACCAGGTGAAGGTCATTGGATCATGAGGGCACTTTCCCCCATGCTGTTCTGGTGATTACAAGTGAGTCTCATGAGAACTGATGGTTTTGTAAGTGTCTAGCATCTTCCTGGCTTGCACTCATTCTCTCACCTGCCACCCTGCGATGAGGCATGTTCTGCCATGATTGTAAGTTTCCTGAGGCCTCCCCAGTCATGAGGAACTATGTCAATTAAATCCCTTTACTTTTAAATTACCTAGTCTCAGGCAGTTCTTTATAGCAAACTAATGCACCATATATTTTTATCATTGATTTTTGTCTTTACTTGCCCTTCTAAGTAAGCAAACTCCATTTCTAGGTTGTTTTCCTTGGCTTCTTAAAAAAAATTTTACAATTCAAAAAAAATGAAACATTTCTTCTGTAATAATTTTTCCTTTCTTACTTTCTCTTATGCATATTTTCAGATACATTAGAAATATTGTAACTTACGTGATCTATGAGTTCTTTAACCATCCCGTTCCACTCTCCTTTGTCATTCTGGGCCCCATATTTGCCATCGGGAACTAGTTTAACATCATAAATGAAACCCAGGATGTTTGACAGTTCTTTCAACAGGTCCAGGCAATATCCTTCAAATCGATCATTTCCATATAGAGGCTTATCAGATTTCCTGTACATAACATAGGGTTCTTCCTAAAGGAAACAAACCAAATATGAAAACCCTGTTATAATGAAAGGAAGAGTTTACTCCAGCAGCAGCCCGAAGCTGTGAAATATTTGAAAAGGATTTTGAAGAGCTGAGAGTACCGAAGTCATTCACTCATCTGCCTGCCTATGCCTTCTATAAATACAGAACACTTCCTCTATTACTGTTTCTTCCCCTTCTGCCTCTTTAGATGGGAGCTTTTCCTTCCTCTGTGGAGGGTGGGGCTGTGAGGAAATGGTGTGATGGAGACATAGTCACATTTAAATGTTGGGTCTGAGAAGAAGGAAGGAACAGATGGTGATGGGAGCCCAGATGTCTGGCCACCTGCTGTACCAATACCCAAGCTTTTTTTGTATGACCCCTCGCTCTTCTGGGTTTTATCTCAGAGCCTCATGATGGAGAAATGTATATCACTAAATGTCTTCTTTCATTCTTTGCACTTCCTATCTATGACTATTCTCATTTCTTCATCTAAATTTCATCTCAATTTAACTATTCACTTACTATCTACACATTTTGGTTGGTTTCCTTCAGGGTAGCCCATTCCAAAGGCCATTTTTATGTCTTTTATCATCTGTCCCATTTTCTTTTTTGAAACTTTAAATCTCACATCTGATTATTCTCTGCTTATCCATATACATGATCAATCCCCTCTCCTATAAATAATGGACATTTGCCTACTACCATGCATCTATAACCTTGTTAATGCTCATTTGACTAAATGAATGCTCATTTTGCTTTATAAAAATATAGTAGTTGCTATATTGCTGACATATTCTTTAGGTTTATCCTCAAATAAACTGATAGTGGGGTCATTCAAACACAACAGAGAACACTCTGTTTTCATAAGACAGTCATAAAGTAGTAACCAGAAGAGCAATAGTTTTTACTTTGGATGAACAATTCTCACAGGTTAATAATATCAACAATAAATTGGTTTGATATTATGGACTGGTGTAAGGCAGGATGTCTGCAACTAAGGATTTCAGGGAGGTCTACTGCTGCTCAACTAACTCCCTGGTTAAAGGAAAACATGGAAAATAAGCAACTTGTAGCTGTACAGTGGCTGGATGGGGGCATGACTGGGGCTCTAACGGGGGCAGGATTTTTCAAGAGTAAAGGATCTGTGTACAGAAGTGTGAGCAGAGCAAAAGGAGCCAAGGGAGGTGGAGTCTGATTTGGCAGCAAGTCATAGACACACGGGCAACAGCCTCACAGGGAAACCCGTAACACCCAGGGCTGAGGCAGGAGGGAAGAAAGAGTACTCCTGAAGATCAGTGCAGCTGGACCCTAGAAACAGTGCCATTGACAAGCAGAAGCTATGATTGTAGAAAGTCAGAGGTTCTGCAAAAACTTCTAGTAGTGGTTGGGAGGGAACGGGAGAAGAGCTTCTATTAACCTCTCTTTTCCCACTTCCCTAGTCTCTTGCTAGGGTCTCCACATGGTTGAAACCAACCAGCAGCCAGAAAGTAAGGGAGACCAGATGGGAGGCGACAGAGGTGGGGCTGAGCAGGACTGGCAATGATTGGAGGTGGGAGATCTTCAGAACAATGTAGGAAGCTTGTAATTCAATCTTATTGTAAGTATGTACAAACACAGGCTTTTAGTGTTCCAGTTAAAAATAGACATTTGCAGACAGAAGTGTTGGCATGAAAAAGACAGTTGAGGAATGCTTCAAATCTAAGGCAGGAGTCTGGATAAGACATCCTCAATTCCATGAAGTCAACTTACCAGAATGGTGGTGACAATGAGTGTTCGGTTGGCCAGTGAATCGGTGATATTGCTGGACTTGTCTTTGTTGCCGTCCGTCATGTTAAGCCCACTGTTGGAATTCCAAATCCCAATCTACACAGAACACAGTACATCAGAGGCTGCTGGCTGTCAGTGTGACATTTACACCAAAGAGAGGCCCTTTCTCTGCCAGGCATGGGCAAAAGCTCACAGTTTGGGATACCAGGGCATCACAGTGGAAGCTACTAAATGTGTGAAAATGAAATAATGGAGAAATGAATGTGTAGACAAAAGAGGATATATCTGTGCTACTGGGGCAGGGTAGGTGGAGGTCTTTTTGTTTTAAATTTAGTAAGCTCACTGTTCTCTTTTAAATTAAAAATACTTAAGAATTCTTAAATGAATATCAGATATTTCTTCCTATATATATTTGTTGAGGATCTACTTATATGCAGGGCACTGTTCCAGGCACATGAGGATATAACAATGAATAAAATACACAAGAGTTTCTTCCCTTGTGGATCTTACATTCTACTAATATAAATCTTAGGCTGCTAAAGTGATATCACTAATTGATTTAAAATTTATGAATAATAGTGTGAAGGAGCAGGATAAATGGTGGAGAGACCAGGCATCTGAAAGGGAAGGATAGTGGGGTGCTGTGGCTCATGCCTATAATCCCAGTGCTTTGGAAGGCCAGGGTGGGAGGATCTCTTGAGACCAGGTGTTCAAAATCAGCCTGGACAACATAGTGGGACCCTATCTCTACAAAAAATTAAAAAAAATTTGCCAGGCATGATGGTGCATGCCTGCAGTCTCTGCTACTCAGGAGGCTGAGATAGGAGGATCGCTTGGGTCCAGGAAGTCAAGACTGCAGTGAGGAGTGATTGCACCACTGCACTCCATGACAAAGCAAGACATTGAAAAAATAAAGATTTTTTTTCTCCTACAAAAAGAGAAAGGCAAGTGGAAGAAAACATGTCATGTGGGTGAGAAGCAGACTAAGTTCAGGGCCTATCTCCTTTGAGGAGCCAAAGGTGGGCAAACAGTGCATCTTGTGAACCCTAGCAGGACTCCGTTCCTATCTCTGTCACAGCAGCTAGCATCTTCTGTTATTATTTATCTGTTTACCTGTCTTGTCTGCCAACTTGATCATGAACTCCTTCAGTGAGTATATTCACTTTTACTGCTCACTGATTTTTCTGTCACAAAACCAACCTTGGTAATCGGTATTCAGTAAAGCCCATTACTCTTTTTAAAAATAATGATCCACAGTTTTCTCCAGTGGCCAAGTCACTCCTGGGTTATGAGGCTGTGTAGAACTATATTGATTTCTTCAGCCTCTGAGGGAACCCGGAAGAGGAGCCTTAGGGAATTTGAGCTATTTTTCTGAATCTTTCTACAGGCATTTAATGACAGCCTCATGTAGTGGCCTGCAAGTATGTTTTAGAGCAAGGAAGACCTTGTTGCTGTGTGTCCTTGGAGATTCTAATTTTTCTGAGTTTCAGTCGATTCTTTACCTATAAAGCATTTCATAGGAATAACAAGAAGATCAAATAATCAGATGATGTACGTGGAAGTGTTGGTGTGTGTTAGGAGCTGCACACATGTTAACAATAGAGGACCGTCAAAAGACTGTCTCAGTACTTTCTTCAACCTTACCTGTCATGAAGGAATTTGGACTCATTCATAATTTTTTTAAAAAATTCAGAATCTGATAAAGTAAAAGAACTCTGAAAAGGGGGGCAGTTTAGGAACATGAACACTTGGACATGCCCTGAGATGGACAGGGTGGATGTATGCTTGGTTCCTAAATATATTCCTCCAGCGGGAAGACAGGCGGGAGCGTTAGGCTCCATCCCCCTATGCTTTTCTATTTCTTGACTCTGATTTACTGCCTATATTTAGCAGCTGGAAATTTATTTAGCTGGACAAGTGTCTTTTTTTATAGACATCAATGCTTTGAGGAATTTTCAAGGAATATTACACATTCACACATCAGTGTAAACTATTTCCATTTCAGGTTTTTTTTCTTATACTTAATTAGGGTTAGTTGATTGGAGAAATAAAGAGACAGGTGTAGGTAAATGGGGGAATGGGATAGATTTTGCGTTTGAAAATACTGTGATCCTGCCTGAAAAGAGGTGTTTGTTGGGCTGCAGGCTGTACTGTTAATAACCATTCAACATTTCCTGGATCTAGTGTGATGAGTATCACTGAGAATGCACATTATATATCTATTGGTGGAATAATCTTTGGCTTTCTCTGTCTGGCTTTAGAATCAGGAAAAGTGGACAGCATTTTCTTCTCAACCTCCACCCCTTCTTCTGAGGCAGGGACTCTTGCTTCTAGGAAATGTAACTAAGGCTGAATACACCTGTCTATTGATTTTCATCCAAGGCTATGCTTTAGGTTGTGAACAATCGACTCCTAGCTTCATGAAAACTGTGTGTAAATTGGGCCCTGACTGTACTTCTAATTAAAGCTTCACATAGACACTGAGGAGAATGGAATCTAATTTTTAATTAAGTAAGTATTGAAGGGTGGAGAAAATGACTGTTTTTAGCTACTTGGTTATGTAAAAAGGTGTATTCTCTTTAAATCTTATTTCTATTAATGTCATGTATATGTGTGTTGGAAGGAACTACACTGATATTTGAAAATGACTATGTTCAATAGCCTAGCAATATCACTGTCTTGTAAACTAAAACTTGAACTTGTAGACAAATATACACCACAGCCTGATGTCTGGTTTTTCTTTCTTTTGCCATCTGCACTAAAAGTGCAGAAGCTAAGAGATCATTGCTGCTTCTGATCCAATCATCTAAGTCCAAAGTCCTATTCAGTTTAAACTTTTCTCCTTAAAATGAGAAAAGGGTGACCAATTTTTCCCTTATTTATCTCTACAGAGGAACCCACAGAAGATCCTTAAAATGTAGACTAGAAGAGTATCAAAATATAGTAAAGGTCAGGCTAATCCTGGGAAATGTTCAGTACATATATGCAATTTGAATGACCTCAATATTCTGTTTCCAAACTTGCAATCAGCAAAACAGGGGTGTGTGTGTGTGTGTGTGTGTGTGTGCAAGAGCACATATGTGCACCTGTGTCTTTTAAACCCAAGTAGTCAAGTGGCTTTATCTGTTACTTGAAGTAAATAAATATGTTGTCAGGAAATGAATGTCCCTCTTTAAAGAAGTCAGACCTCATGATTCATGTGTGCTGGAGAGAGAGGCGCAGTTAAGAAGATGCCTGGACATCTGACATTTCAGTTCTGTTCTGCCACCTAGGAGGAGGGCCTCCAGGGAGCAGAACCTCAATTTTCAAACTTTGTAGTGAAAGCAGACAGCAGGCATTTACCAGTGAGAAATAGTGGAGCGTGGATCAGTTACTGGTGGGGAGGAGCACTCAATGTCTAAATTATCTGGCCCTGATTTCTTTCACTTTGTAAGCTGGCACAAGGGAACAGCCATTTGCCATCTAGGACAACTGAGAAAATTATTTGAAAATGAGTGCCCAAATGACATTAAGCAAACTTTTTTTTAAAAAGCAATGCAATAAAAAGGGCGTTCAGAGAATAACTAGTATCTACCTTCCAAACCTAGGCAGTGATTCACGTAAATTCGACATCTTAAAATGGCTGAGGGAAATAATCAGGTATCTAGGGAAAAGACAAAGGTGTATGTGTTTCCTGTGTTATGAGCCTTATATAACAAATAT
This sequence comes from Aotus nancymaae, assembly GCF_030222135.1. Lineage (NCBI taxonomy): Eukaryota > Metazoa > Chordata > Mammalia > Primates > Aotidae > Aotus > Aotus nancymaae. Next base: position 32,940,642 of record NW_026988435.1, read on the forward strand.
TTTAGTGAGAGATGTTGTAAAGATTGCTATCTCCCTCTTTTGGAAGGAATTTCGGGTGAATAATATTATTCTAAAATAAGTCAGAGTACTGAGGAAAGCTTTTGGAATTTAAATATGATGAAGGTGGATTTTTGTTTAAGTTGGAGACTTCTGGAAAAAGTGCAATGTGCTCCTTGGGTCTGAATGGGTCACTTGTGCTAGAAATCAGGTTACCGTGAATTTTTGATGAACAGTCATAACACAAAACAGCACACCATGGTATATGCAACTTACAATGTGGAACATGATGGGCTACCAGGAAGGAAGAGTCAGGAAGGCAGGGAGGATCAAGACCGGAAAGTTACATCCCTGGGAAGTGGGTGTGGTTATTGCAGTTTAGTGACAAATAGAGGACACCCCTTCTCCCCTGCATATAATTTGAAAGCTTGGATTCCATTCCTTAGGATATTTGTATTAGATTAATTCAAAGCGCCCAGAGTCTCAAGATGGATTAGTGTAATAGGTTTTATTTTTTCTTTTCTGGGTGCCAGTTAGGCTCATCCATTTATCAGTGAAATCATAGTGAGGAAACCGATCACCTTCTGTGTGCATTTAGTAGCCGTGTTCACTGAAGATCAAAACAAGGTTTTTGAACCTGTGTTTTGGAAACTTAAAAAGAAAAAAATTTTGAATTCATCACTGAATATTACTAAGAGGGAGACAAGGCTTTTGGCTACAGGGAGGAAACTTGTGTACACTTTCTGTGACATAGCTGATAATTTGAAAGATGAAAGTGAACCTGACAAAGCTGTTCAAGTTGAACAACTTGAAGCAATTTAAGGTCCATCATCAGTCCACAGATTTTTATCAAGTAGTTTTAGAGAGAGAGACAGAGAGGAAAGGAAGGAGAGGAAGAAGAGAAAGAGAGGGGAGATGAAAGAAAATGTTTGCTTATCACTGGGACCTTTCTCTGATCCAAATGTTTTTAATGTCTAATATTTGCTTATATAAATCTGTGCACACTCATTGGCAACATGGCACTGTATAATAAACTATAAAATAGTGGGTGTTATAATTCACAAGATAATCTCATTTCCTTTCCAAGGTCCCTAATGTTTGTGTCCTCTTTACAACTGTGGCTCTAAAACAAATTGCAAGACAGCATGCTCTGATGAAGATATCATACAAAACAAAAGATAGTTCATAAGAAAAGGAAATTTCTGAAAATGGTTCGTACTTTGTGGTGGTGATGTTGAAGGAGGTGTCCTAGCCTTCTGAGGCCATAGCCTCTCTGACTAGTCTAATGGATCAAATCTATTGTTGTTTTTCTCCCACTTAGGGAAAATACTTAGTGATTGGAGAAGGAATGTAAATAGGTCAGTGTCTCCTTCTGTTACAGTTACCTGCTTTCAGTCCTAACAGGGACTGATCCTGCCTGGGAGAAACAAAAATAATCTTGGGGGAAATATTTAATCTACCATTATTTAATCCATTGCAAACCTGTTTTCAATTCACAGGTGATGTTGTTGAGAGAGAACATATTTAATCACTCTTGCTCTCTCTTTACATGCAACATCCCCTCTAAACTGCAATTGGAGAGCTACAGGTCTGGCAATATTGGAAGGACTCAGGCTTTTCCGATGACATTCCCCATCCCACCCCCAGGTTTCCTGCAGCTGTTGTCAGAGTACAAACCTTCTTCCACACTTTATACAAGTGTTTAGACACTTCGCCAGCAGCCTTGGTTTTCAGAGAGAAAAATAAAATAAAAATAGCACTTAATTAAAATAGAGCATGAAACCCAGATGGAATCATGGTGTGTGAGTGCTTAGAGTGTTACAGTTCCCACCCATTGTTTGGAATTTTGCATCTTAATTCAATATAAAGCCTGACAATAGGTACAGCAAAGAGACGAATCAAGACTTGGGTCTCACAGAAGTTACCTGGTGGTAAGACTCCATTTTTACTTTTCCTTTCACACACCAAAAAAATGACTTAAAGTGCTTTTCAATGTATACAGGTATGCTGCAGCATTAAGGGGCTTCATTGTTCCTTAAGAAGACCCTTTTAAGGGATTGGTAACTAAAATCAATCAACCAACAAATTAATCAATACACACACACACATACACACACACACACAATTCCTAACCAAAAAAAGAATGCTTCATGGCTTATTCTTTGATTATGAGCTTCAAGGCAGTAGAAATTTGAGTGAAAGTGAGAATGGGATTTTTCTAATAGTTATTTCTATTGACCCCAAGAGAGGCTTATTGGGCATTTCCTCCCTCTGCTCCTGAGAGAGATACGCTGGTTTCTCCCCATTGCCTTAAGGCTCAATCAGCCTTCTCAGGAATTGAGCCCCAGCCACCTGAAGAAAGAAAAGTTATTGCAAACAGTGAAGAGATAAGAAACAAACACAAAACACTTTCATTTAATTCAATTTTGCCTTTGATGGAAAAACACCAATGCAATGTGCATAGTATTACAGTGTGTAGATAGCTGTGAAAGCATAACAATAGCTTCATCTAGTTCATCATTCACCTAGCCAAAAAGATGTTTCCTTAACAGCTTTTCTCCCCTCCTCAGTACTATACATAAGAGGAGAACAGAGTCGGGGAAAGACTCATGCTTTGAGAAGCAGACATTTTCTTAAAAAATACTATAGGCTTTGAAATAATAACAAGCATTTTTTGTTGTCATTGCTCCCTCCAGCCAACATCCCACACACCATTGTGGAGGCTGGCTGGATGCCTTGTGCTCTATCAGAGCATGTCAGACCAACAGAGGGGCAAATCAGAGTGAAGAGAAAGCCAGAGGATGGGAGAGGCATTTTTGAACGGAGAAACCTGCATGTATAACGTGTGCTCTCAAAGCTGCAAATGAATTATTTTCCTCAAACATTTCACACCAGTGGTCACCTTCTATTACATTTAGCCTAAATGATCTTTGTTTCCATTAATGTTTTTTGAGGGGGAGGGGTAGTTAGCACCTGCAAAAAAAATGTGTCCCAGTTAACAAAAGCAAGAGAACAGAAATGAAAACCTTACCTCATTTAAAAACATCAACCCAACTATTTCTAATTAAGCAAGCAATCGATTTTTCCCCAAGCCACTGTTATATTCAGCACACTATCTTATTCACTATAGTGGGAAAAAATGTCAGATTACAGAGTTTTCTGTTTAGGTGATTGTTTTGGGGGTTTCAGTTGTTTTTCTGTGACATTTTCAGTGCAAAATCTTCAAACTCTTAAGTGTTAATTCCAACATATAGTCATGAATACTAAAATTGGTTTAATAATATATACTGAGAAGCCAAATTATTTTATCATTGTTATTTAACCAAATAGTTTAAATTGTTACTCTAAATAGTAACTAAAGTAGAACTTTAAACAGGGACAGATTCAGAATTACAACTAAAATATTCCTAAAGTGAGAACTCAATGTTAAAATACAGTTTTTTGGTATTTGTCCTAAAATTAAGAATGCAATGTTAATTTGCTCTAATAAGTCTCTTCTAACCTACTTTATCCTGTCTGCCATCAATCTCAAAATAAAATAAAATGTGCAATTAAAATAATTTCTGGGTAACTCTTGGATGCCATTCCATCGATAAACCATTGACAGCTTCTGCATTACCAAGTCTAAATTCAATTTGTTAAAACCTTTAAGACATGGGCTTAATAACACCCAACTATAGGGTTATATATATAATAATATAAACACACTTGCTATATAAATGAAGCACTATATAAACACTAGTTAGCATTGCTATTACTAACACACGAAATTTAAGAATCTAGCACATCAACATCTATCTACAGATAAAAGAAAGATAAACGAACTGGATGCAAAATAACATGCTGAGAGAATCACTTCATCATTCACCTACTTGTCTGTGCAATTTAGTAAAAATGCTTGAGCAATGTTCATTTGTTATTTTATTTATTTATATTATTAAGGAGGTTACCTTTTCAGTTCCTTCCTCTTTGAGACTAATAATGTCCAGATCAAAATCCTTCCTCAAGCCATTGGTTTTATTGAAGGTGATACGCCCAGTCAAGCCATCCCACCGAGCCTGTGGACAGGAAGGAATGTGACTGTTACTGTTTAACGCTTGTCATAATTCCTGAGGCCATCAAAATTATAATACCTCAAATTCATTACAGTATCCAATTACTTGCTTTCATCATGCTGTTATAAACCATTGCATCGGTTCAGCGACAGGATAGCAGAACACATCGTCATTTTATTAGCACTTATTCATTCTGTCAATTCTAACATCCTAACCCAGTCAAACCTGTAATCATAACTACCTAAATGGACAGTATAGAGAGAATTGCAGTACCACAGTCTGCACATGGAATACACAAAATCTGAGAAATCACAATATTCTGTTTTCCAAGGTCAATCCAAATTTTCTTTGAGATATGGCTTAGTGGAAGTGAGCCCCTGTTTATTCTTTCTCTGTGAAAAGGATATAGTCCAATGATGTATTGCATAGTTTTTAGGCTGTTTATGACTTAGCGTGTTTGCGTCATTTGGCATTGTAATTTCCTGTTGTAGCAAATAAGCACAAATTTGGGGGCTCAAAACAACAGAAATTTATTTTCTCAAGGTTATGGAGGCCTGAAATCCAAAACAAGTATTACTGAGTGGAATTAAAGTGTCAGCAGGACCATGCTCTTTCTGGAGGCTTGAGGGAAAGCCCTATTCTTTGTCTCTTTCTGCTTCTGGTGGCTTCTGGCACTCCTCCTTCTCTTGTGGTTGCATCACTGCAATCTCTACCTCTGTGGTCACATTTCCTCCTCCCCTTCTGTCTGCATAAAAGCTCCCTCTGCGAAGCAGAGGTTGTGGTGAGCCAAGATTGTGCCATTGCATGCCAGCCTGGGCAAGAGAGCAAGACTCCATCTCAAAACAAAAAAAAAAATCTCCTTCTGCTTCTCTCTTGTAACAACAGTTGGGATTGTATTTAGCGTTCACCTGGATAATCTCCCCATCTTAAAAATCCTTAACTTAACCTCCTATGCAAAGGCCTTTTTGCTATATAAGGTAACATTTACAGGTTCTAGTGATGAGGACACGAATATCTTTTGAGGGAGCCGCTCTTCTGCCTATCTGACACATCAACATCATTTCAAATAAAAAAAATTCACAATAGTCTGCCCTACATATAACTCACATTAGATGTCTCTTGTGGTTTTATTAAATAAAAAGCAGTGGCCCTTGGTGGGGCGGTCTTTAGCTTCAATCATTAGGTGATTTTGTCACCTTGTTTATTTGAGTTTCACTTACAAATGGGGATAAAGGAAAACTCAGATCTTTGTATCCACTTAGCTGTTTTTCTCCCTCTTGACTTTGCCATATTCATTAGACATGCATAAAATGAAAAGATCCTGAAGAATTATACTGTGTTTGCAGTTATTTGTGCCATGTATAGCTGTTGAATGTATTTACCCATTTGGCCAAGAGGCAGAGCAAAGCAGTGGAAAAGAACATTGAATTTTCCAGACCTCTGGGGCTGAATCTCTGCAGTGTGACTTCAGGCAAGATACTCAGAAATCAAATTAACCTGAAGCATTTTAATTTTTAACACTTACTGTTTTTATAACTGCCTCTCACTTTTCCCACTTTCATGATTCTGGAGTTTGGCTTTTATTATCTCACAGGTTTAGCCTTCACTTGTCTGTGCTGTATTTCATTTTACAAATTATGACCAGACTCATGGTCCCCAAGTAAATGTTCATATTTATGCAATTTCACCAGCACATAAAGTGCATAATGGATTCATGCTACCTACAAATTAGCCTAAACTTTGACTTTACATTGGAGGTTGTAATGGTTAATTTTATGTGTCAACTTGACTAGGCTACAGGATGTCCAAATATCTAGTTAAGCATTATTTCTGGGTGTGTGTGTGGGGGTGTTTCCAAAAAAGATTAGCATTTAAATTGGTGGACTAAGTAAGGCAGACAGCCCTCTCCAGCTGAGTTGGTAACACTCAATATTGGAAGCTTGTCAGTCAAACCCAATTATTTAACTAAATTGTATTCTCTTTATTATCTGACAAAATGACATAGACCTTAGACACTTTAATTTTTTTCTCGCTCTAATTTGTTCCAAAACAAAATTTTATTAATTTGTGTATTTAACTTTTCTGTCTTCTGTCACTCCTTCCTCTCTTTTAACCCACAATTTCTCAACTCATAATCCCATCTAAAAATGGTGAAAATATCCTTGACTGGGAGTCAAAAGAATGTTTAGTCTTTAAGCCACTATCAAGTTTTGTGGCTTTGGTTGAGTCATTTTGTCCTTTTTTTAGGCCACAGAGGAATGCGTGTCAAGTGAAGATTTTGCATGAAACGAGCTTTAGCTCTGGAATTCTAGTATCTTAGGCAAAATACCATAGAGGTGTTTCATGAAATTGAAAGTCATTCATTAAGCACCTATGGTCTGCAAGCTGGACTATATAAATCATAAAACACAGTCGTTATACTCAGATTTTAATGTAAAACATATTACTATCTGGTTGGGGAGAAAAGACTACAGAATTCAGTTCAATTATGTTTTCACTATTAATCCATTTGGAAAATATCCATTTATTGAGTATCTTCTCTGTGCTGGTAAGTATGCTGAGAATACAGCACCTAAAAGTTGACAGTTTAGTAGGACCAAACACATTAATGGATTTCCATAAAGCACCTTAGGTTTGAGGATAAAGATTTGCATAGAAGTTTGAAGAAAGAAATATGGAGATGAAGCACTTATCCCAACTGCAGATAAAGAGTCAGCAAAAGATTCCTGAAGGCAACACTGCCTGAGCTCACAAAGAGAGTCACAGCCTAGGTAAAAACATGAAATAAAGACTAAATTATAAGTTTGCCATGAGACTCTAATGCAAGGTGAGAAATGATGAGAAATGAGCCTACGAAGGCAAGGAGTCTATTTATAAAGACGTTATGAAGCATGCTGGTTTGTTTGGACATTGCTCAGTAGACTTTTGGGGAATTGTGGGGATGTTTTAAATTTAGAAGTGCCATGGTCAGATGTGCATTATAGGAAGACCATTTTATGTCTTTTATAATTGGGGAGAATGACTTGGAGAGGTCAACATTTTAAGCAGGGGGTTGGTTAGTGGGTAGTTCTCATAGAACAAAATGTATACAATCATATTCATATGCCTACATATGAAATAGGGATAGCACAATTCCTCCATCTCCCTGTCCCACTAACTTGCATACCTTTCAATATTAATGAAAATAGTTCCATAGCAGGATAGACAGAATTTCATAAAGAGCATGCTAAGAAATCAGCTTAAATGTAAGAAACCATATAATTGGCCAAAACATATTACCATTCAGATAGAATGGATATTATAACAAAAGTGCATTTTATCACTTGATGGTGCTGGAAGTTAAATCAATGGTAGGGAATGATATGTGGACAAGAAAAGGCTCCAACTTTTTCCTCTAAGCAGTCTCAGTGGCAAACTAGATGTTACCCCAGTGCTATAACACATAAAAAGAAATGCTTCTTCAGATCCTAGTACCTAGTCTCTTGAGTTTACTGCCAAGGGAAACATGCCAGTGTTTGGTGTTATGGTCTTCCTTGGCAGTAAACATGAATGGCATATCTTTATGGTCAGTAGTAACACCTATTGTTATACTGGCTGAGATCCAGGTACTCATATCTCTGCAATGGGACAAAAACTATCAGCAATGAATGCACATAGGAAGTATCCTCTGGTGTATATTTAGGTACACCTCTTGGCATTGCATTCTCCCTTTTCTCCCCGTCACACCTCTAGTCTAGTTTTTGTACTCTGGTCATTCCTTCTTATTTTGCAAGCCAAAGACTGGCTTTGAGGATTGATGGGTTAAACGAGAGCCATGAAATAAGCTGCTCTATTAGGCTCACAGCATCTATCTGAGAGCTGAAAACAATTTGCGTAAGGCTTTGGCTGAGTGGCAAGCTCTACTGTGTTAGGGGTTTGAATTAAGTCAGTTTTCAGGCCCCTTGTTCATGCCTCTAAACAATGTACAGTTCCAACTGTCCTCCTGACCTGTTTGAAAGGAGGTAGTTATCTTCACTATATTCTATAGGATTTTCAGAAAGCTTTTTTCTAAAGGCAACTTTCCCTTTATGAGGGTCATGTTGTGAGTCAATTTGGTACATTGTCCAGAGTGTACAGGGCTCTCTGAAAATGTACTGAATTGGTAGCATTTATCTCTTAGTGTAGCATATAGCTTATAGCGGGGTCTTAAAACTCAGTTCAGAAATCCAATTTCATTTCCTAAGTGTGCCTATTGTGACTCTTTGTTTGGATTCCCTTGTGTTGATTTTATTCTTGAACTTAGTGTTCCAATCACTGGTGCAGAGTAATTCCCACTTCTCGATTTTTCTCCTGCTCATCCAAGTGGCAAAAAAGTTCCCTTTTCATGTTTTAACAATGCTTCCTTCTCTGTCTCAAATACCTATAAAGACTCCCTGCATGGTTCTTCGCTGAATGGAAATATCTTTGACCTTCAATGTCAAGTTTCCCTTCCTGATGCAATTACCCATGTCTTCCTGCCTCTCATTCCCTAGATGAGCTGCATTCTGTATATGTTGTTTTTCTGCAAACTAATTGCTGATAAGCATTATTAATCATCAATACATTATTGATGAGGGTGAATGTGCAATGATTAATTCCTGGATGTGATGAGTAAGATCCATGAGGAATCCATTTTTCTGGGACAGGGCTGAAGCATATACAATTTAGATAATGATATATAATTATATTATTCATAATTACCATGTGCTTGCCTTATATAGAAGCATTTGCAGAAGGGACAATTATAGTACACTTAAAACAGAAAACAATACTTAAACTATTGTCCCGATTTTAGGAAAGAGCTTTGATTTCTACCCTGCATCAGACCTTCATGTCTACAACTGCTTAATAACTACTAAATCAAATATTGTGTCTTTTCTTCTTTCCTCTTATTGAACACATTATCTGATGATCAAGAGTCAGGAATCAAGAGGTAAAAGAAAAAAAACAAAAGGTTTCATGAATATTTTATTTGTATATTCTTTCTCAAGATATTTATTGTCCAAATTAAATGCATATATTTTGTTATTAGGGAAGTAAGTGGCTAGCACCTAACTCTGGGCTCTTGTGATAATCAGCTCCTAATGTCATTAGTTAAAATGATTGCTTTTACTTATTTTTTTCTGAAAGGAAATTTTTTCTTCAAATTTTATTTTAAGTTCGGGAGTACATGTGCGAATGAGTAGGTTTGTTACACAGGTAAAAGGGTACCATGGTGTTTTGCTGTGCAGATCATCCCATCACCTAGGTATTAAGCCCAGCACCCGTTAGCTGTTCTTCCTGATTCTCTCCCTCCCCACATCTCCATCTCTGACGGGCCCTAGTGTGTGTTGTTCCCTGCTATGTCTCATGTGTTCTCATCATTCAGCTCCCACTTATAAGTGAGAACATGAGGTGTTTGGTTTTCTGTTCCTGCATTAGTTTGCTGAGAATAGTGGCTTCCAACTCCATCCATGTCCCTGCAAAGGACATGATCTTGTTTCTTTTAATGGCTGCATAGTATTCTATGTTGTATATGTGCCACATTTTCTTTTTTCATTCTATCATTGATGGGCATTTGAGTTGATTCCATGTCTTTGCTATTGTGAATCATGCTTCAATGAACATAAATGTGCATGTGTCCTTGTAACAGAATGATTTATATTTCTTTGGGTATATACCCACAATGGGATTACTGGGTCAAATGGTATTTCTGTTCAGGTCTATGAGGAATTTCCATACTGTTTTCCACAATGAATGAACTAATTTACACTCCCACCAAAGTGTGAAAGCATCCCTTTTTCTCTGCAACCTCACCAGTATCTGTTGAAAAGGAATTTGAATATGTAAAATAATGTAAATCCTCCCTTTCTAGAATTTTCCTTGACACAGCCATTGTCATTTGCCATACTGAATAAATTGTTTCCTATTGAGAGAGACTTCTTATTCTTCACTTATATATTGGAAACTATATTTTCTTCTGAGAGCATTGTGAAGGGAAGAAGGCTCATGGCAAACTCAAAGGTTAGCTTTACTTGTTAGATCAAGGTGAAGAAAAAAATTCTTTTTAAGTGACTATTCTATTTGTTAATAAAATATAAAAACTGAAAATAAAGCAAAAAAAAAAAAAGATTACATGACCTTTGTCATGGTGGCCATAGTACAATAGCTTCACTCAAGGGTGATTTGATTCTTTAAAGAAGCGTATCTTTATTTTTAAATTTACTGTTGTTTAAGATGCAGATTCTATGAAATTAAATGTCAATTTATAGGATTTATATCTGGCAGAGATATAAATGATTTCTATCTAATAGAAAAGATAACCTCAAAAATTATAATCGTATTGATGATTAGCCAGCTTTTTATTTTATTTTATTTAGTTCTGAGGCACATGTGCAGGACATGAAGGTTTATTACATAGGTAAACGTGTGCCGTGGTCGTTTGCTGCACATATCCACCCATCAGCTAGGTGTTAAGCCCTACATGCATTAGCTATTTATCCTGATGCTTCGACTTCCCTAGTGGCCTCTAGAACCACCGTGCCACTCCGTCTTTTTAGAACAAGCTTTATCATCCTGCTGGTTCCCTCAGTTAGACACATCTTCAATACTTGCTTTCTTTATGTTGTACTAGAGTCACATATATAACTGGCTTTAAATGGAAATGTCCTACCTCGGTGCCCAAATACACTCACCTGCCAGAGCCAATGTTATGGACCATTTAAGCTCAGAAACAGCTTTTTTTTTCTTTTTGAAAAAAAGAAAACACAAACACACACATTCCAGTCCCAGAGCAAACCCTAGGTAACAACAGACTTTACTTTTGCTGACTCTCTGTCTATGTTGTTGTCTTGTCTTCTGATTATGTGTTTTGATTCTGAGTTTTGGCCAAGTCTGTCAGCTACAAAGTGCCTTACCTAACTCACAGCTTGAGTCGTTTCTCCTCCACAACTGGGTGCAGGTATCTCTATTTGGTCTCAGACCACTGTGCCACCGTTTTGTGTCTCCTCGTTTGGGTCACAGCAGAGTATGTGAAGGAGTGGGTGTTTGACAGCGAGGCAAGTCTCATGAACACACGAGGACACCGGTGTCTAGGTGCATCTGATCGGCATGTGGCTGTTAACTTCTCTTTTGGTGGCAGCAATAATTGTGAGCCTGACACTTTGTTTTCATTGTGTGGTGATCTATCAGCTAGAAGCAGGTAGTCTAACTGCGGGGTGAGAGATGACTGAAAACCTGGTTTATTAACACTTTTCTTTCTTATGAGCAAGATTATGTCTCAAGTTCACTGGAAATGACAACCTTTCTGTCCTGAGTTTTCATGTTCTGTGTTTACTTTCAAGATATGGCTAACGTTATAGAACTAAAGCTGTAGCCCTCAATAACTACCTATCTCTGGAAATTAAAAAAAAAGTCTTTTCACCTCATTGTGTATGAATAAATTAGATTATAAAACTTAGCAGATTAAAGATGTTCTGTTTTTATTGTTTATAGATTTAATTACTTATATCAATATTCTCAGGATTCTCATGTTACAGAGAAACTGAATGTTAAATACATTGTATTGCTACCCTTAAAAAAATTTACAGAAATTGCTAGCTTGGAAACCTTTCTATGTAAAAATGCAAGTTCATGTAACGGAAGTGTATATTTGATCGCATTTAATTGATTTTTTAAAAATTAGCTTAAAAAGCACTGATGTCTCTCCCTTAATAGTATCACTTTGAATTATGTAGTTCTGATGTACTTTTTTGTTTTACAGATTTGTTTTTGGTTTCCTGAAAAGAGGCTAGTTAATCTGAACTTCTTAAAACTTCTTAAACTTAAACTTAAAAGTGGCTTACTGATTAGTCAGGATAGCATTGACACATAATGTTTAAAATGAAGATGTAAAATTAAAATTATATGTAATTATATTGAGTTAGAATTTTTACAAAATTTTTATATGAACAGTTTTTATGCTTTGTAATGTATCAGTTCAAATGTAATTTCCATGTTTCTATTAAGATTGTGAGCTAGTGTAAAAGCAAGTTAATTGATGGATAATCTTGGATATCTGGGTCATTTCTCATTAAGAGATAATATTGGCATGATAGTTACCATTAGAGTGTGTCTGTCTGTCTATACCTATGAACGTCTATATACATCGTATTATTTCTATATGTTCCAGAGAGGCTGTAACTTTGAGTCATGTTAATGAACATTTTGTTTTTGCCACTTTGCAGATGATGTTCAAAGAATGTATGTGTCTTTAGGGGGTTGTTTTATGCAGGGTCATGTATATAAGGTAATGGGATATATATTTGTTTACAAGGTGAAAAGAAAATATGTTCCAAATTATGAAACAGCATAGTGAATGGCAAAGCATGAGTGTGTGTAGTATAGAAGGTTGGAGGAAACAGAATTTTGGAGTATAATGTATGCCCATAATAAGTCTGAATAAAAACAAAGAAATGTGTTAAAATTTTGGCAAAGTTTACCCACCTTTAATTGGTTTATTAATAAGATATATATTTTGTTTTGTGAATTTTTTTCCAAATACTATGTTAATATATAACTAGAGTTTTATTTTCTCTCTTTTAAAATGGAATATTTAGCCTACTCTTAACAAGAAGACACATTATCACTTACCTTCTATGTAATCGTCTCAGACAGACTTTCATTCGCACCATCAACAAGTGGTTGCTGCTTTACTCTCATGTTTTTCTGAAGGTGTTGCTATAAACTACAGTCTGGAAATAGCCTTTGTCCGAGAATAGCAGTCTCAGAGCCTCATGGAAACAAGGTGCCAAAAAATGTTCTTACCTATTGGCACTTTAAATAGTCATTGGTATAGGCTTCGGATATTAAAATGTAACTTAGATGACTAATTCTACCAGAGGATGGAATCAGGATTTTCAGGACTCTTTTTAATAGTCCAGGAGCAGAAGACCTTTGAAAACCAAGTGTGGATCCAACATCCACTAGTTATAAGACAAGTAGGGTTAAGTGAACTGCTGATGGGAATCTACTTGTGGGTATTCGGCTTTAATATGGCTGATATGGTTTTAAATATGTTATTAAGGAAATAAAAAGATGCATTCTCTTCCTGATCTCTTTAACCCTCTATTCGGTAACCTATAAATGACACATTCTTTACATGGCACCTTATTTTCCCTGACCCCTCAGAACTCAGAGACAACTTACTAGCTTTTATGGCAATGTGGTTATTTGCATAAAATCAATACAATTCTATCCTTTTTTATAACCAGGCTATAGTTGAACAAATTGGCTGTGTAAATAAGGTCACACCAGGTGTGATGGTTCATCTTATGTGTCAATATGACAGTGCCACAGGGGCCCACATTAAACATTGTTTCTGGGTGTGTCTCTGAGAGTGTTTGCAGATGAGATGAGCATTTGAATTGGGGAACCCAATAGAGAAGATTGCTCTCTCCAGTGTGGCTGGGCATCATCCAATTTTGAGGATGTGAGAAGAACCAAAGGTGAAGGAAAGAGGAATTTGCTTCCTTTTTTCTGCTTATCGTTGAACTAGGTCGTCTCATCTCATCTCATCTTCTACTACCCTCATACGGGGAGTTATACCATCAGCTCCCCTGGTTCTTAGATCTTTGGACTCAGACTGAATTACACCATCTGTTTTTCTGGGTCTCCAGTTTGCAAATGGCAGGTCGTGGGACTTCTCAGTCATCATAATTGAATGAACCAATTCCTAAAAATAAATCATATGCTATCTCTCCTTCTCTGTCTCTCTCTCTCTCTCCTGTTGGTTCTGTTTTTCTGGAGAATCCTGACTAATATACCAGGATTGTATCTGGTATATTACAAGTAATATAGATCTTATTTAATCAGGTATAGCAAACCCACCATTAAAGAAAAAGTGCTGTACTTCAAATGTGGAACCTGGTCTATTATTTGTTCTACGATTTATTTGATCAGAGACTTACAGGTGAAAAGGAAGATAATTTTCCAGTAGTCCAGGAAATCTCTCAGATGTTGGGCACTCAGAAACATTCACCAAAATATCTAGGTATTATAGGTATATGGTACAGATGCATTTCTTGAATTGAGTTTCTTACCTTTGTGTGGTAGGGTTAATAAATGTCACCTTTTCCCCATTGTCTGTGCCCTAATCCCTGGAATCTAGAAGGTAGCAACAGAAGCTACATAGATGGGATCAAGTTAAGGATCTTAAAATGGGGAGATCATCCCAGATTATCTGGGTGGGTCTACGGTAATCACAAGGTGCTTATAAGAGGGACCCAGGAGGGGTCAGACAGACAGGAGGTGCTGTGATAATAGAAACAGAAGACACAGAGAAAGAGACTGAAAAATTGAAAGATGCTACATTTCTGACTTTGAGGATGAAGGAAAGGGCCCACAAGCCAAGGATTACAGGAATCCCTGGACCTTGGGAAAGGCAAGGAAACTGATTTCCCTCTACAGCCTACAGAAGGAATCAGCCTTACTAACATCTTGACTTTGGCTCAATGAGACTTGTGTTAGAGTTCTGACCTCCAAAGCAGTAGGAGAATGAAATTGTGTTGCTTTAAACGACAATGCTTGTGGTAATTCACCTGAACAGCAATAAGAAACGAATATACCTTGGAATAAAAGAATGAGTAAGAGAAAAAAAATTCTGGAGAAAGGATTCTGAAAATGCAACGAGACATTCCTTTTGAAATTTTCTTACAGAAGCGAATTTTCTGTCCTTAGTAGTGGCTTAAAACAGCAGCTCTGAATTTGCTGTCCATACCCAGAGGCTTCCATGGTCAATGAACATCTTGTACTGTCCCCACGTAAATTAATCAGGTCTAAACACAATGATGTCAGTCTTCTTGTAATATGAATAATCTTTGGAGATTATTTATGATGCAATAGGGGACTGCTGAGAAAATTATCTAAAACTTGGAAATAAAAGAAAAATGACTCTATGTCGTTTCAAAGTCACATGGGATAATTGCCTAACAGGTCCACCCAAGGATGGTTTAATCCTCTAGAGGACTGTACTTTTGTTTGTTTTACTATTTTCTATTGTCTAAGGTCAAGACTATGAAATTACATGTGAACTTAGACATTTTTGTCCAACAGAGACCTAACTAATGCAAGTCTAGTACGAAGATGACCTCAAAGGTTATGGCTCTTTTTTTTTCTTTTTTTGAGGTGGAGTCTCACTCTGTTGTCCAGGCTGGAGTACAGCGGTATGATCTTGACTCACTGCAACCTCTGCCTCCCAGGTTCAAGCGATTCTTCTGCCTCAGCCTCTGGAATAACTGGGACTACAGGTATGTGCAACCACGGCCGGCTAATTTTTGTATTTTTAGTAGTGATGGGGTTTCACCATATTGGCCAGGCTGGCCTCGAACTCCTGACCTCATGATCCACCCACCTCAGCCTCCCAAAGTGTTAGGATTACAGGCGTGAGCCACCGTGCCCAGCCAGATTATGGTTTTATTGCTTGTAGAACAACAACCAATTTTGTCTCTAATTCAGCATACTCATTTCTGTTAGCTTCTCCTGTTGGACTATATAACCACTCTTTCTGTAATTCTTTTTTGGACTAGATTTACTAACCAGATAGTTCTATTATTAAGGAGTTAAGTTGATTTTTGGCACATGCTTACATTATGTTTGCATGGGAATCATGTTGATAACTATAAAATTATATGCTGACAAATTCTAAGTGCATAAATGTAATCTCATTTGGTTCTTACAGCATCCAGATAAGGTAAGGAGGATGGTCCCCAGTTTATTGAGAGGAAAGAGATCCTACAGTTAGTAAGATGTACCCAGAGGCATTCAGAACCACGTCTAACCATATTCTTTTTCTTTACCAAACTCATTTCCATTAATAAGGTCATGTGAAAGAAATGAAAATGTGTGGGCTAATTTCTTCATTTTATATCTTAACTCTAGACTTTGTGTGGGTCATAAGGAGAAAACATTCTCAAGCCCCAAATAAAAGGAGAAATAATTGAAAAATTTTGAATCATCACTAAAATCCTGACTTCTCACTCATTCAGTGGCATGTTTGAAGTGTGAGTTGCCCAAGTGGACCTTCTTGGATCTGCACGGTTCCATTAGAAAGACACAGATCCTCTGCTCTGGCTTCCTGAGAAATAGAATCCTATTTCTCAGTTTCACTGTTGCATCTAGCATGGAGCAGCTTCTCCTGAAAGTCAATGTCACAAGGCTAGAATGGGCTGTCTATGGAGGAGAAACAAAATAAGCCTTCAGCCTCTTTTGTGCAGTCCTCTTTGCAAGGGATCCCAGGACAAATGGAATTGACACATAGCATTCTATTTGCCATCATGGTTCAGGGTAAAAGGGATTTCTAGAAAATGAACCCTTGACCTTTGGTTACTTTTGTTTAAACACCTCTAATTTTCGTGCTAGCAATGCCGTTCACAGACCTTGCTAGCAATGCTTGTCCCATTTTGTTTGTTGACCACTGGATTAAATGGGTCCCAGGACAGTTTTACTTTCTAGGATTTCTGTTTTGGATTACTTGTGTGTCTCTGCTCATAGAGTTACTACCTTACCATAAATGTAGGTGACTTTTGCTGACTTAAGATTTAACTGTGAGACAGTAAAGCATGTTTTAAAGTCCTATGTCTTTAATCACACAACTCTCCCCCCATTGAAACTTCTTGAATATACCCAACATTCTCTTCCCTTCAGTACGTTTTCAGTGCGTTCATTTCTCACCAAGCTCAAAATATCTCCTTTTCTGGTATTCGGAGATATCAATGACGCTTGGCTTTTATGAGGCACATCATATGGCAACCAATGATAGAATTACTTCGTGGTTTAAAAAGCTGTCTGGAAAAGAGAAAGACTTCAGAAAAAACATGATAATTTAATATAAACAGTAAATGGATGTGTTTCTATTGGTCTAACCAAAATATAAATTCACACTGCATTTAAACATTTTTAAAATACCGCTAATAGGCAATTCATTGATTTTCACATATTGTTCACAAACAAATTTTAGTCATAAACCTGGCATTGTAAACGAGATACTTTCAACATAGCAATAGTTCATTTTCATTACTATCAAGTTTTAAAGTCTCAGCATGACATATTAGGAGAATGACTTTGGAATCAAATGACTGGGGTTTGAATCTTGGCTCTATCTTTGAATAGCTGGGTGACTCTTAGCAGGTTACTTAACTTCATCAAGTTCTATTTGCAAAAATTAATAGTCTTTACCTAGTCATTGTGAAGATGAAAAGAGATAATGCTTCAAAGCATCTAACACAGGACTGTCAGAGTGGAAGCTTAATAAAAATCCAGTTCCCTTATTATCTTGACCTACTTAAGATCTCCTCAACTCCCTTACAGATAAATGATTACTCATAAATCAGTTTGCAATGAAACCTGCTTGATCTCAGGGTCTTTTTTTATTCTGCTTGTCAGTAAAAACCAACTGCCCTCCTATGTCATCAATAATATAATGCAGTGTTTTTCACATTTTCAATGAGCACAAATTATTGGAACACTGTTTTTAAATGAGCTTGTTAGTTTTAAAAAAGAAGGTCTTCACACTACACCATAAGAATCACTGAAAAATGACTCAGAGCTTGTCAGCTCCATGGATCTTAGTCTGTTACTTGTATTTGCTGACCAATCCCATCAGACAACTTTTAGCCAGCTATTAGGCTTGTGGTCTGATTACAGTTCCGAAGAAGTTTACCCTGATGATTAAGGTATCTGTCTGTCTATCTATCTATCTATCTATCTATCTATCTATCTATCTATCTATCTATCTATCTGTCTATCTATCTATTCCTCCATCCACCCATGAACAGGAAATTGAAGAGTAAATAGTAACACTAATAAAAGTCTTAGGAAATTTGGAAAGTGAGCTGTGGCTGGTATGGTCTATGTAGTTTTTAGGAGAAGATGAAGATTGAGTTAGCCATTGATGATAAGCAAGGTCTGACAAACTGCATATTTGTTTCTTTCAGTATAGTATTGGGACATTGAAATGCTCTTATCATATGGTTATGCATTTATTAGATCCCATATCCCTATAATCTAGAGGATTTTTAGGCATAATACAGATCGCTATGGGAGAAAGGTTTTTGATATATTGTAGGTAAGGGAGATCTACTGAGTCTTTTCAAATGCTTCTTGCCCCCATAGATCCTAGTTGTCATAATTATTTTTGGGGTCACCATATCCTCATAGGTCATTCTCTGGGGATCTAGATAACAACCCCTACCATGGCCTCAAACCAAGTTGTTTTTTTCCCCATAGTTTCCTAAATGGAGCACTAGCCTGATGATAGATGCCATGGCATGACCATAGCAATCCAAAGCTCATACATTAGTATGGATCTGAAGGAGGCCTGTAAGTACCAGGGCTGTTCCCATGGCCCAGGACCTCCTGCATCCTCTCAGTCCTGGAGGCTTTTATACTGATTGCCATGCATTTTCCGGTGCTGTTGTAAGGCAACAATAATAGTAGTTATGACTTGCTTCGTGTTTCAGATCCTTCATTAGAGCACTTTTCTGGAACAAAATTTTTAATTGCCTAGAAATTAAAATTCCACCTTGCTAATATACTATTTATGGCTTTTCCCTGCTGTGCTTTCCACCTCCATCTACTGCCACATTCTGCCTCAATAGCTACTACACATAAACTTTGTGTTCCAATGATGTAGATGCTTCCCCAGACTTTGTGCACATAAGTAATAATTCACAAATTTGTTCCCAGTACTCTCTCTTCTTAAAAATTCTCTCCCCCAGTACATTGTTAGAAATATTGCTTGATAGAATGCAAGTGTCACAAAGGCAGGGATGGGTATCTCTTTTGTACACTAATATATCTCAACTAATAATGACAGTATGTGGACCTAGCAGTGCTCACTAAGGACTTGTAGAATGAGTGATAGAATCTATCAAGGTCAATTTAAATGTCATCTCCTCTCTGAAGCTGTTCTGAACCCTTTTTGATGGAATGCATAGTTTATTTCTTTGGAATTTACTATTTATTTATTGAGGCAGAGTCTTGCTCTGTTGCCAGGCTGAAGTGCAGTGATGTGATCTCAGCTCACTGCAACCCCCACTTCCTGTATTCAAGCAATTTTCTTGCCTCAGCCTCCTGAGTAGCTGGGACTACAGGTGCGCACCACCACACCCAGATAATTTTTGTATTTTTATTACAGACGGGGTTTCACCATGTTGGCCAGGATGGTCTTGATCTCCTGACCTTGCGATCTGCCTGCCTCAGTCTCCCAAAGTGCTGGGATTACAGGCATGACCTACCATGCTTGGCCTATTTTATTTATTAATATATAATATTATATAGCCCACATCATCGCAGTCTTGTATTACAGTAGTTGTGTGCATTTCCCTCCAGATGGTGATGGCTTCCTTAAGAGTAGGTGTAGCGTGCATTCACCACTTGCCTTCACGGCCTACTATTCCTTTTACAACTAACAGAAATAGATAATACTTAATATAGCTAATTAAGTTGACTTTTGAAGATCTTCCAAGATAATATATTTAATAGTACTATAACTTCAGTAGATGCAAAAACGACATACTCTGATCAGAAATTATTTGGAAACATAAGCCCTTTTCTGTCAAATTTCCAAAGTCAGAGACTTTTGTGGTTTCACCTGGCTCACAACACAACCACATTTTGCCCAACCTCAGTCTCCGTTATTTTGAATTTCCTCCAAGTAGCAAGACTTCAGTGACTCTGGGAAAATCCCTTTATATCACAGGGCTTCCAAGTCTTCTATAATCTGAAGGTTTTGAGCAGAGCAATCACTAACAGTCCACCCGTTCTGTTCTTTCCTCTATCTGGCCTGGAAATTTGCTCCAATTCCCGATGAGTGCTGAACCCAGAACCCAACAGTCTTGGGAACTCATCCTGGATCTCTTTGAAAGCTAAAGCTGCAATTTTGAAAGTTAAATCAGAAAAATGGCCAAAGAAGTATGCCTGGTTCTCTAGTGAATCAGTTAGATTGTAATGCTTAGAGACTCTTCTAACATGGAACAAGGTCTCTTTTATGGCCTCTCTGCTAGCTCTACTATTTTCAGATGCAGGATACTGACTGAGCCCATTTCTTGAGGGGTACGGTACTCCTTTGTCCATCAAGCAAATATGTTTAGATTTAAAAAAATAATAATGTATTTTTTCTTTTTGCTTTAGGGGTCCTTTATTATTTTTTGACAGGCTTTATGGTTTAAATCCCAAGTGCTCATTTACTTACAACTTCTTAATTAATCCTTTTGCAGCTGTGCCCATCTGAGCACAAAGACAGGAATAGGGCTTGCCTAAGTAATATCGTGATATTTTATCAGAATTGCTGAGCAAGCCCTTCAGTTTTGTGTTTCTATCATCACATGAAGCAATACTACTTCAACTCAAATACTTATCAGCATTTATTTCCTCAGGCTGAGGATTCTGGGGTTTAAATTCACTCAGCCTCTCAAGAACTTTCAGTCGAGTGAGGAAAAGAGTCAAATAAATCCTGTGACATTTCATGAAACCGCCTCAAAACTACAAAAGACTTAATTAGACTATGGTTATTTGACTTAATGATGTTTTAAAACAATATTCACAAATTGTGAGTGAGAAAAAAATCTGCTTGGTTCCATACTTCAAAGATGTAGCTTTCAAAATTGCTTTAAGCACCAAGCAACATACATTCTGCCTATTGTAGAATAATTAAGTTGAAATGGTAAAAGTCAATTGTTTCGATACCATTACAGTTCAATTGAATCATGTTAATTAGAATAGGTTGGGCTTGCTCTCATTTAGATCCAGCTTAGTTTCATTCTCTCTCTCTTCGTGTGGAGTGAAATTTACTATCCGTCGTCATTGTATAAAACATTTAAAATCAGTAAAAACCAATGATAAAAGATGGGCTTTCCAGATCTCTAATTAGCAAACTCCTTTGAAAGTATATTAATGAAAATACACTTTCAATTTAATTTTTAATAATGTTATTGCCGCAGCATTAAAAGGAAACATAAAACACCTTCCAGAGAAGGAAACGCACATCCTGGGAGCAATTGAAGTGTCGCTGCCTCTTGGTGCGGAGAATGCAGCAAGTAAATTTAGTTCTTTTACAGTGTTAAGCCTCATCCCTCAATAACGCTGCTGCAGAAAGTCAGTTTCTTTGTCTTGTCTCACATTTTTGACACCAATATCGTTGCCATTTAAGTTCTTACCATGGGTTGTACCCCTGTGCAATATACATCCTCCCAGTACCCTGGCCCAGTGCCAAGACAGGAATGTTGTCAGATGCTGCTTGTCTCTAAATATTAAAACAGGCTGCTTATTTCCATTTAATGGTCAATTCATTCACATGGGGAATAAATACCATTTTATATCTGCCATCAATATTTTGCTTAGTATTTTAAAAATGTCACATTGACAGAGGCCTGTAGTGTGACATCAGATTTCAGTATTTCCCTCTGCATCCTTAATGCATTTCAGGCCAAAGGGCACACAGAGGGGCCTTCTGGACTGGTATTGTATAGACTAGTGTTGAGATATGCAATGGCTCATTTGATTTAGAATATGTTTAAGTCTGTTTATTCTTTATTGCTTTATGCTCATTTGCATTTGCATATCCTTTCCATTGTTGTATGGCAATTGACATGATACCACATATTCTCATTCACCTCTCAGTTCCAGTTTATCACATTGACCCTGACTGGAAGGCTTGAGGTGACCTAGTGTCCCTTAGCACCTCGATAATCTCTAATTGTCCTTCAGCTTTCATCTTTAATATTTCTTCCTCGAAGGCTTACCTAAACCTCAGAGCAGGGTTAGCATTCTTCCTGAGGTTCCCATAGTTTCAGTCAATTATCCCTATTTGCTTACTTGTCTGCTTCTCTTGATTAACTTTTGATTCATTGAGGGCAGGGCATTAGGGCTTCATAATGCAAATCCAAACCACAATACAATACCACCTTACTCCCGAAAGAATGGCCATAATACAAAAATAAAAAAATAATTGATGTTGATGTGGATTCGGTCAAAAGTGAACACTTCTACACTGCTGGTGGGAATGTAAACTAGTACAACCACTATGGACAACAGTGTGTAGATTTCTTAAAGAACTAAAAGCAGAACTACCATTTGATCCAGTATTCCAACTACTGGGTATATACACAGAGGAAAAGAAGTCATTATTCAAAAAAGATACTTGCACACGCATGTTTATAGCAGCACAAATTCATAATTGCAAAAATGTGGAACGAACTCAAATGCCCATCAATCAATGGCTGGATAAAGAAAGTGTAGTATATATATATATGATGGAATACTACTCAGCCATAAACAGGAATGAATTAATGGCATTTGTAGCAACGTGGATGAGATTGGAGACTACTATTCTAAAGTGAAGTAACTCAGGAATGAAAACCCGAACATTGTACATTCTCACTCATAAATGCCATTTAAGCTATGAGTATGCAGAGGCATAAGAATGATGCGATGGGCTAGGTGCGGTAGCTAATGCCTGTAATTACAGCACTTTGGGAGACTGAGGCTGGTGGATCATGAAGTCAAAAGATTGAGATCATTCTGGTCAACATGGTGAAATCTTGTCTCTACAAAAATACGAAAATTAGCTGGGTGTGGTGGTGCGTGCCTGTAGTCCCAGCTACTCGGGAGGCTGAGGCAGGAGAATTGCTTGAACCCAGGAGGCAGAGGTTGCAGTGAGCCGAGATGGCACCATTCACTCCAGCCTGGCAACAGAGCGAGACTCTGACTCAAAACAACAACAACAAAAAAAGAATGACACAATGGGCCAGGACCAATGGCTCACGCCTGTAATCCCAGCACTTTGGGAGGCTAAGGCAGGTGGATCATGAGGTCAGGAGATCAAGATCATCCTGGCCAATATGATGAAACCCTGTCTCTACTAAAAATACAAAAATTAATTGGGTGTGATGGCACACCCCTGTTGTCCCAGCTACTCAGGAGACTGAGGCAGGAAAATTGCTTGAACCTGGGAGGCAGAGGCTTCAGTGAGCCAAGATTGCACCACTGCACTTCAGCCTGGGTGAGAGTGAGACTCTGTCTCAAGAAAAAAAAAATAGAATGACACAATGGACTTTGGGGAACAGGGGGAAAGGGTGGGAAGGGGTGAGAGGTAAAAGACTACAAATTGGGTTCAGTGTACACTGTTTGGGTGATGGGTACACCAAAGTCTCATAAATCACCACTGAGAAGGACTTACTCATGTAACCAAATACCACCTGTTCCCCTAAAACCTATAGAAATAAAAAATAAAATAATAAAATAAAATTAGGACCCCCAAAAAGGGGAAAACTCACATTCAATGATCATGCTGTACTACTTGCTGAATTTCTCAGTTAAAAACACTGAACAGATTTCTTTAATGGAGGCATGATGGTAGAACAGAAGCAGCAACAGAAGCAGCATGGATTTTGGTTTCCCACAGCCCCAGATTCAACTCTCCCTCCCCTTTACCAGTGGACAAATCGATCAAACCAACTGAGGTCTATTTTTGCTATTTGTCAAGTGGGAATATAAAAATCTACTGCACAGGAATGTTGTGAGGATGACAGTTAAAACATGCTTCATTTCTAAGCATCAAAGAATGACCAAAGATAGTCATGGTTCTCTTTACTCCTGAGATATTTCAACTAAATGCAGTGATTGGATTCAATCTATATCCTTAGAGATGCCGGGTTATCTGCAAAGCTCAGCTACTTATAAAGACATGTGTGTATAAAGCTAATATGAGGCATATGATGTTAAGAAGTTATTCGCCAAGTAATTCAAGATGTGTAACTCCGCATGCATACAAGCTTAAATGATGATAAGAACCCAGACTGTCTTGACTTGGCCAGCAGGTGAAAGCAAGTATCAGCCCTGTAGTTTTCATTAACTGAGAGGTAACAGGTATTTCTGGTCTGAGTGGACATTTTCTTGCAGCAAACACTAGGTGATTTTATGCAAGGTTTATAGCACTTTTAACGGGATGAAGGCATCTCTTGTGAAAGGTTACAAGGCAAGAATAAAATCAGAATTGGAAGCCAATCAAGCAATTTGTTGAAAATAAATGGCTTGTTTCCACCACAGCCTTTCTTTAAATGTTGTTGAAACAGAGGACATGCTCTGCCCTTTGAGGGCAAAGCACTTCATTAGACCTGCTTCCAGAGAGATTGTCACCTATTTTCATTCTTTTTAGGAAGAACTGGACTATTCTGAAGTTAAATCTCATTTGTATTTTTCTCTAAGGCTGAGATACCAGCACTTTGCCTTAGACCAAAAAGAAAGCTGTGAGGTGATGCTTTGGGGAAAGTCACTGAAGTTAAGTTATAACCAGGATGTGTTTTACCTTCTTCTCCAGTCTAAGTTACATGAATGGTATGAAAGTCATATATATATATAGTTATAATACATTATATATATAAACAGTTTATATATATAATATAGTCATAAAATATATAGTCATAAAATATATATTATATATAGTCATTATATATTATATAGT
This sequence comes from Aotus nancymaae, assembly GCF_030222135.1. Taxonomy (NCBI): domain Eukaryota; kingdom Metazoa; phylum Chordata; class Mammalia; order Primates; family Aotidae; genus Aotus; species Aotus nancymaae. Next base: position 32,965,188 of record NW_026988435.1, read on the forward strand.
CATTATATATTATTTCTTATAGCAATGTATGATATATATGTGTGATATATATAGATCATATATATGTGATATATAGCATATGCAATTCTCTATATAACTATATTCTATGTATGACATCTCTATATATTATATATAAAATTTTATATATATAGAATTTTGAAAAAATATATCTCACACTTTGCTCTAATAAAATAATTTAAAATCTGGAGTATTCTTTCTTGGCACTACTTGACCATAAGCTTTGGGGTACACTGACTAAACCCAGTTATGAATTAATTTAGCCAACAATGTGCCTTCCTAAATTTTAAAAAGGAAGTCAGCTTTCAAGTTAAGAGAAGACAAAATTCTAGTTTTTCAACTGTCAGAAACAGAAAGTAATAGCAATACATTAAAAATCACCTCTGAATCATAAATCTGTTGAGCAAAACCAGGGATGACACATAGGAACTGGTAGGAATTTTCAGTTTCTTCCTAAGAACAATCAAGTGTGGCACCTGACAGAAATCCTGCTATGAAATTAGAAAATTGCTATAAAACATTCATTGGGCATAGAGGTGTGCAAGTATGTGTGGAAGACTATCCAAAACCTAAAACTCTTTGTTTCATTCTCAATTCAAAATGCAGATGGGCAACCTATGTATCTATATGGTCCAAAACTAAAGATCCAAATCTGCTAATTTCTCACTTTATAGGAATAGCAAACCTTCTTGCTATAAATTCCACATAGGGTGATCATCTAGTCCTGATTTGCCCAGTATTGTCTAGATTTTAAAATGGAAAGTCCCATGTCCAGGGGAGATACTCTCAGTCCTAGGTGAAAACCAGGATCATTTATTACCCTACTTCTAGGACAAGTCTGGTCTCAAATGGTCCTTTTTCCCAGTAAGTAGCCTTAAAATATCAGAGTGTCCTAATTTTACTGATTCCTAATTTCAGAATCAATACTATATTTTACTGATTCCTAACTTCAGAATCAGTAAAATATAGTGCCCCACAGTACAGATACAATATTCACTTTACACTTGGTAGGTTCCCAGGATCATAGCACTGGAGAAGGTCACAGGCATTCTCTAATTTCTTCAATTTGTAGGCAAATAATTATTTATAAATCAAATCCAATGTGAGGTGTTCTAAGAATATTTTCTTGCTCAAAGAATCCTATAGTAAACCTTTTAAAAAAGTAGTTGTTCTCATATTTTGTTTTGAAAAACTGAATTCCTATTCTGGTCTTGTTTTAGTTGGGAGTGCTCTATGTTGGAAGACATACTTTAGAATAAAATCTACGTGGTTGAAATCAGTGCTTCTCCTCAACCAACAGGGAATGTTGGTTATCCTTGGTCTACAAGAGCATGCTGGTTCTGAGATGCCTGGAATACTGTGTCCCAAACTCCCAAAGGGGTGATGGCCAATAGCCAAAGAATGAGTAATATTGGGGTATGCCAGCGTCCTAGGAGGACCATGCATATTTGGATGAAAATTTATGTTCTTAAGGTCCCCTGTAGGATATGGCTAATGTTTGATTTATCCTAGTTTCTTCCTCTGTCTTATCCAATTTTCTTTACTCTGTTAGTGGTTTCTCCTGAGAGCACTTTCTCAATAAGTCACTTGCACAAGATTCCTCATCTTAGGCTGCACCTCTAGAGAAACTGACCTCTGCTACAGCTGATGATATGTGAATCCATAATTTACTAAAATTTTATTCAGAACTGGCAAGCTTGCTATTATTTGTCCATTCATGGTAATAATGATAATATCTTCAAGATAATGTGGAAACTTACTGTAAGATCATAGAGAAGGAGGATGATGGAAGGCAACATATTGACTGCCTACCAGATTATATATCATCTCAGTGTATTAGTCTGTTCTCATGCTGCTAATAAAGACCTACCTGAGATTGGGTTACTTATAAAGGAAAGAGGTTTAATGGGCTCACAGCTTCACTAAATGAGGGAAATGGCTGGGGAAGCCTCACAATCATGGTGGAAAATGAAGAAAGAGCAAAGGGACATCTTACATGCCGGCAGGCAACAGAGAGCATGTGCAGGGGAACTCCCCTCTATAAAACCATCAGATCTCATGAGATTTATTCACTTTCACAAGAACATCATGGGAAAGACCCAACCTCATGTTTCAATTACCTCTACCGTGTCCCTCCCATGACACATGGGAATTATGAAAGCTTTGTTTCGAGATTTGGGTTGGGACACAGCCAAACTTTATCAGTCAGTTATGACCCAAACCCAGCAAGGCAGGTTTTCAAAAAATCTCCTTTAGAAAGAAAAAAGCAATAGGTACCTGAATCTCAGGCCAAGATGACATTGTAAGTTAATGAGGATCCCAAGCTTAACTTAGGTTGTCTCATTCCAAATGCTTTGTTATTTGCATTTATCTTCCTTTACTTCTTTTTTATCTTTAATTGCTCAATGTATAGTGCCAGCTTAAAAATACCCTTATTTCACAAATAACCTCAATAACTCTCAAAATGAATACCATTGAGCTTGAGTTTTTCATAAGCTATAATTACTTTCAAAAGTTCATACCTGAAATAAATAAAATAGAATGAATAAAAAGCACTGGTATAATGTAGGTGTTTGACTCTGTATAAGAGTCAACATGTTACGCAGTAAGTCTAAAATGTGGATTCTCCAGCCTAAATAAGTGCAGAATAATTGTCTAATGCTGAAGTAATCTTTCATAAAGAGAATTTCATTTATTGTCTTTATTTTTGAAATGTTTTGTTGGTAAATCTTGTTGACAAAATGTGGATAATTGCAATCTTTGGCTGGACGTGTTTTTTGTGTAGAATGATGCTATGATTTTATTTCTAAAAATAGTGTAATGAAGAGAAATGTGTAATGCATTGACTAGATGTGTAATGTGTAATGTAAACTTAGTAGAGGTTCAAAATTAGGTGAACAGTTTGTCACATTTAAAAATCTTCATTATTTCTTTAAAATTAAATCCCTTGCAATTGTTGAAATTGTCTTCTAAAATATTTGGCAGTGACTACACTCATGACATATATTGATTTGGAAAAATATTTATTTTTCCCTTTCTTATTCAGAAGAATTTTAAACACAAATGCTGTCATTCCTTGATTAAAACCTTTTTTGGGCTATAAATCATAACTAGACTACTTGAGTGAATCTAGATTAGGTAATTAGATGTTAGTACCAGCCTGTTTTCCACTGCAGAATATTTATTTAAAAATGGTATAAGATGACTGGGTACGGTGGCTCATGTCTGTAAGCTCAGCACTTTGGGAGGCCTAGGTGGGTTAATCATGAGGTCAGGGAATCGAGACGATCCTGGCTAATAGGGTGAAACCCTGTCTTTACTAAAAATACAAAAAATTAGCCGGCTGTGGTGGCACCCGCCTGTAGTCCCAGCTACCTGGGAGGGTGAGGCAGGAAAACTGCTTGAACCTGGGAGGGAAGGTTGCAGTGAGCCAAGATCATGCCACTGCACTCCAACCTCGGCAACAAGGAGACTGTCTCAAAAAAAAAAGTATAAGATATTTAGAAGTAAGGAAAAAGGCATTTTTTTAAAGCCATTTTTTAAAAGGCATTGCCTTTACTCTTATTAATCATGTCACTTAAACTTTAAAGCTGTATTTAATGTGGAATCAATAAAAGAAAGAAATGAGTAGTAAATCTCTAACATTTATAATCAAAGGTCACATTGAGTTACAGTGTCAAAACCAGAATTTCCAAGGCAAACCTTAGAATCATCTATTTAAGTGAAAGCCAACAATGAATGTTTTCATCTGTTTCTCTAAGTATTCCTTCTTAAGCTGCACATATAGGAAGTCAGTATTCAAGTACTATTTTCAAGTTGTATTTAGTTTGAAGTTTAAATCACTAGTTTGTAATTTTAATAATGTAGACGACTAAAGCCCAGGCTGTGGGCTGAACTTGCTGTTTGGCCTGTGGAGGACCAAGCAGGAAAGGTGGGAGGTTAGGGGAGAGGGATTGCCCTCCACTGCAAGGCCCATTCACTCTCCAGCTCACATCTCTGACTCTCCTGCTGTTCTGGAAATCAGGGAGAAAGAACAGTTTGATCCAGGCCTTTCTTCTTCCCTTCTCACTACTTCCTGTTCCTCAGGGTGAGTTCAGAGCAGGTCTGTGTTTCCCTGTTAGATCCTTACATACTCTAACATGTCGAGGGCATGAGGCCATGCTGATTTAGCTTAAGTCAATTGATATGTCTATTAATATCTTATGTATTGTGGATCGTTGTGAAGCTTTACTTGTGAATAATGCAATATAAAGCATTAATATACCTCACATCATTGGTTATATTGAATTATACAGTGGATCAAGGATGGGTAACATAATTTAACTTTATCTTAATGCCTAAAACACAATCTTCCTCAAACTTGCATAAGAATCATCTAAGTCTCTGGGAATTGAATATGAGAAGTAGTTTGTTTTCAGAGGTGTTCTCAGGTGATTTGGTGCACACTTAATTGTGAGACTCTCTGGCCCACAGAATTGTTCTGGATCCTTAGTACATCATAGAAGGCCCTTGATTATCTGACCTCTGCTGATACCATTTAACCTCTTACCATACTTCATTCAGCTGCCAACCAGTCCCCAAGAGTGGTGTGTTCTTCCCCACCATGCAGCCTGCCACTCTCCAATTCATACTCCAAAGCTGAGGCCAACCCTCATGTCCTCCAGTAAGGTTTTAAAGTAACTTAAGTACTGAGGTGAAAGGACTCTATTGCCCTGACAACCACTCCCCTATACCTGCTATAATGTGGCCAAATGTATGCAAATATGTAATGCATATATTTGCTTACGTGTCTTTCTTCATGTTGAACTCTGCTTCCTTGAAGTTAGGGACCATATCTCTCTTGTCTTACGAGTACAGTTACTGCCAGCACTTCCAGCGCATAGTATATCTTGCTCAATATTGATTGCCAAATGAATGTTTCAGAGTCATCCTAGTAAATGGTATGCATGACTATTTGTCCTTTAATTACATTGTTCTACTCCTAAAGAGTGAATATAAGCCAAGTTGTATACTAAATTGTGTCTCCCTCCCTGCCAAATTTGTATGTTGAAGCCCTAACCCCCAGCACCTTTGAATGTGACTATATTTAGAGATAGGGCCTTTACAGATGTAATTAGTATCAAATGAGGTAGTAAAAGTAGGGTCCTAATCCAATATCTTAGTCTATTTGTATTGCTATAACAGAATACCATAGACTAATTTAGTTTAAAAAAGAAATTTGTTTATCATAGTTTTGGAGGCTGGGAAGTCTAACATGAAGGTGCCAGCATCTGGTAAGGGCCTTTTTGCTAAGTTATCTCATGGTGGAAGGTGGAAGGGCAAGAGAGCATCAGAGAATGCATGCACAAGAGAGAGGGGGGACCAAACTCCTTCTTTTATCAAGAATAGATAACAGCAGTAATCCATTCATGAGAGCCTTTAATCACCTGCTATGGTCCCACCACTTAACACTGTTGTATTAGAGATTAAGTTTCTAACACATGAACTCTGGGGCACACATTCAAACCATAACATCCAGTATGAATGGTGTCTGTATGAGAAGAGGAATTTCCAGAGATGCACACATAAAGAAAAGACCAGGTGAGGACACAGCAAGAAGGTGGCCATCTCAAGTCAAGGAGAGAGGTCTCAGAAAAAACCAAACTTGCTGACACCTTGATGCCGGACTTCTAGCATCACTTCTCCTTTTATTTGTATTTCAAATAGAATTTGTATTCATAGGGCACTGTTTGACAATCTCTCTCTAGTTTTTGCTAATTGATTCATGTACTCCAGTCATAATTTTATTGGTTGATATTAATGTTTAGCATCATCAGTTTTTGTATGTGTTGATGAGCACACTATTTCTAGCCTGGGAATTGTGAAGAACAATCAATTATACTAAATGAATCACCCAGCACATTTTCAATATGAACCTTTGGCAAGGAGTCTTCCTTTTTGCCCGGGAGGCCTGAAGAATGGGTTCTATTAGCAATGCAGTATTTGAAAGCAAATGTTGCATGTTGAAATGGTGATCAAATCACATTTTAGGAGTTTTGCAGCTATAAGAGGGCCTATTCCAACACTTACTACACAAATTCAAAGGGTGAAAATTTGAGTTACGTGATGCAAATATTTTAAGACAGGAAAATATGGTTTAAATAAACCCTCTGGGTTCTTGTGGGGGAATACTTGTTACCTCTGTAGCATAATTTATCAGGTCTTGTATTATGGTAACTATGCTGACTATTATCTTAACTATTTCTGTTGCAAATATTTATTATATACTTACACATAATACCTATGTATTATGTTAGTTATTTATGTTAGCACTCTCTTTCCCAACTGGTTGTTAATTTTTTGATGGCAGAAACTATTTTACTTACGTTTGAATTCCATTACTAGTATTTGGTAGATATCCAAAATGTTACTGGAAGGCATAATTGAATAAGGTCGCACTTCCAAAAGTTATACACATTTAAGGCATGAGAGAAAAGTAGAGGGAAGGTACCAAGACCTAGGGAATCAGAATCTGCTTCCTGTGGCCATGATACTGAGGAAGGGCTATGGGATTACAATGAGAGAGAAACAGATCCCTGTGTCCCACACCATCACCCCATTCCCTTGTTTCTTTTTCTTTCCATGGAAGATTTGAGTTGGCACACATGGCCTGGAACAGGTCACATCATTGCACCTCTTTGACCTGCTTAAGGCCACAGTGCTGCTCATGGTGGTCGAATTGAAGAGGCAGTCACACTCAATTCTCGTGTATTCCAGAATCAGTTCTTATACCTCAGTTCAACTCTGACGACATTTTTCTTGGAATTGTGAAGGCTTTCCAAGTTTAGGAATTCCCTATTGGCCTGTGAATGTGCAGGAGAGGAGTGACACCTTTAAACATTAATTAATAACTCATTAATTAAGGTGATCATTTGGTTAACAAACTTTCCTTTTGTTAACACTTTAATATAGAATTTCTGAGAGTAAGATCAAGAGGCCAAGGTACCCCTGGGGAATATAGTATAGAGAAAAGAGAACAAAGAAGGCATTTTATGGATTTCAAAAATTTGTTTACACTTAGTCCTGATTTTTGAATAGAAGACTTAGATGCAATTCATCATGATGTTATTTCATTTGTTTTTAATTAAAGAAAGCTTACCCAGTATCTATTGTATAAACATAGCCCTGATGGAATAACTGTACAATTACTGTCTTATTCAGGTCCCTAGAGTGTGATATAATGACAAATATCTGAAATTCACCCTTCATCTAAGCAATGTAATCCGTGTCCAGTCACCCACAATTTTAAGTCAGTTCTCAGAAAAGCTATTTAAAAACAAATCTGAAGTATACATAATAATGGTGATGAAAATAAACATTAAGCAAAGGAAGAAATGATAAACATAACCTTTAGACCACATAACTTCCTAGGATGTCAGCTATTTCAGGAACTGAAATGATGCATTTATCATATTCTCATCTGTTCAATATATAATTATTTTAACTATTCTGTGTGCTGTTTATAACCCATTATCTTGCAATAACAGCTTGCATGGATCACTGCATAATTTAAAAATATAATAGCTTTTCTTGCCAATATTTGATTTCCAACTCTAAATCTGCTGACTTTAACTATGTCTATGCCATACACTCTGGGTAAACTGGTTTTTATTCCTAAGGATTTATCTTAGACTATGCACCTGGGTTTTCTTTTATCGAGAACGGGTTTTGTTTGGCTCTGGTTCATGTGGTGACTTGTTTTCTGAAATGGAATAAATTGGCATCTGTACATGCAAATCAACTAAATGGACAGGATCACAAACCTGAGACATTCGTATAGGTGAACTGGTTAGGAATGGGGCTCTTGTCTAATTATCTAGATAATGTGGTCAATGAAACCCAAAAATCAGATTAGTCAGTCTCAAATTACTCAAATTACTTTGATCATATTAATCATGTAATTGTCTTTGTTGCCCAGATGCTTATCATAATAGGTAAACAATATATTATTTATGGATGGTTTACAAAGATAAACAATGGATTCCACATGGGTTGAATTCATGTCTTGCTCTAGTTAGTCTGGTTAGTGAAATATTATATATAAAGAAATATTTATTTATTTAGTTGCCAAGATTTATTGAGCCCCTACTGTATACAGGAAGAAACCTAGGTATTGGGCTAATAAAATGAATTTAACAGTTCTTGTTTCCAAGAAATGCAATGCATACTGGAGAGGTAGATACATAGAAATGTATTTATAGTACAATGATAAAAACGCAATGGTGAAGATATACAGTGCATAGTTTTACAGCATAGTTTTGAAGAAATGAGGAAAGGAGAAGTGTGTGTGTGTGTGTGTGTGTGTGTGTGTGTGTGTGTACCTGCGCCATTTACAAAAGCTTTCTGGAAAAAGTGATGCCTGAGCTGAGCTGGTGGGTTTAGTCCAACATAGAAGAAGAGGGAGTGGCAAAAAGGGCATTCTCAGCAGAGGAAAAAAGATGGACAGCAGCCTAAGTAGACACTGAGGAAAAGGCACAATGTCTCATCCTGTGAATTTGGAGAAAGCGAATGAGCATGAAAAATGTTTGCTAATTGGTTGTTGGGAATTGAAGTCGTTCACACCTGCTATGTTCAATTTTCTCACATAAGTTGGAAGTAAGTTGAGGATGAAGATAGTAAAGGTTGAATTGTGGCCCAGTGAAATAATAAATTGCTGAAAGAGCTAAGTAGACACGAGTAAAAGGATTGAGAGGCAGCCCTGGGAGCCTAGTTACTGTTGGAAAACATGGATTTGCCATGAGGTTGAACTGCAAGGATGTATGATTTTTTGAGATTCATCCTTGTTGCCTGGGCATTGGGAAAGAGAAGGCACACTATAGTATTGACACAACATTAGACTTTTCTTATGTGGGTGTAGCAGAAAATGAGGTGAAAAGGAATTATGGGTATTCTTGAAAGAGCAATGTTCTAGATGGTTTTGGAAAGAAAGAGAAGCCAATAGGAGGTAGATAGATAAATAAAATAGGTAAAGCCAGGGATCTCCATGAAGCAACAGAAAAATACAGTGTGGAAAAATCTGACACTATCTAGTTGTGGTAGGAAGATTTCTGAGATGAACCTCTGTGACCTATGCCCTTTATAATTCCCTCCCCTTGAGTGTGAATGGGACCTCAGAATATGGTGGATGTCATTCTATTGATTATGGCAAAGGGAAGAAATGTTTTGTAGATGCAATTAGGTATCTGTAATCAATTGCCTTTGACTTAATAAAAAGTAAGATTATCTTGTGGGGGAGGGCTGAGCTAATCAGAAGAGTTCTTTAATAAAAAAGGATTTAGAAAAGAGAGACCTTCTCTTAAGGAAACAAGCTGCCAATAATGTCTGCAAAAAGTGAATTCTTCCAACTATGTGAGCTTGGAAGAGGACTTTGAATCTAGAATGAGATTGCAGCAGCCCCAGGCAACACCTTCCTCAGCTTTGTGAGACCCTGAGCAGAGAACAGGGCAAGGGCTTGTCCAGACTGCTCATCTACAGATACTGAGATAATTAATGGTTGTTATTTTAACCTCCCTAATTTGTGTGCATATGTGTGTTTTTTGTTTTATTTTTATTATTTTTTTTTTTTTTTTTGAGATAGGTTCTCTAGCTCTCGCTCTGTCGCCTAGGCTGGAGTGCAGTGGCAAGATCATGACTCACTGCAACCTCTGTCTCCTGGGTTCAAGTGATCCTCCCACCCTCTTGAGTAGCTCGGACCATAGACATTCACTACTATGCCTGGCTCATTTTTTTTTTTTTTTTTGATTTTTGTAGAGAGGGGGTTTCATCACGTTTCTCAGGCTGGTCTGGAACTTCTGAACTCAAGTGATCTGGCTACCTCAGTCTCTCAAAGTGTTGGGATTACAGGTCTGAGCTACTGCACCTAGCCAGTTTGTGGTAAATTTTTACACAGCAATAGGAAACCATGATGCTGGTAGAGCTGAAAATGTATATGAGCAGCAGTCCTACTTCTAAGTGTATAGTCTCAAGCTGGGTTGTTGTTACAGATTGAATAATTGTGTGCCTCTAAATATATATGTCCAAATCATAACCCCCAATGTGATGGTACTAGCTGATGAAGTCTTTAGATGAAAATTAGGTTTAGATGAGGCCATGAGGTAGAGCCCCATGATGGGATTAGTGTCTTTATAAGAAGAGGAAGACAGCAGTGCTGCCTCTCTTTATCATGTGAAGAGACAATGAGAGGATAACCATCTACGAGCCAAGAAGAGGATCCTCACCTGTACTTGACCATGATGGCACTTTGATCATGGACTTTTTAGCCTCTGGAACTGTGAGAAATAAGTGTCTGTTGTTTAAGCCACTCAGTCTATCGTATTTTATGATAGCAGCCCAAGCTAAGACAGCTTTTCATTATGGTAGCTGCAGGTGGCTGTTGAGCACTTGAAATTTGGCCAGTTAGAATTGAGATGTGCCATAAGCATAAAAGACACTGGATTTAAAAGGCTTATGAAAAAAACTACAATTGCTCATTAACAATTTGTGTATTGATGACTTTCTGAAATGCTAATATTTTTATATACTGGGTTAAATAAAATATATTATTAAAATTAATTCCACCTGTCTTTTACTTTTAATATGGCTACTAAACACTCTAATATATATGTGACTCACATTATGTTTTTATTGGACAATGCAGCAGTACTTCTCTAGAGCAAATCTTGAATTTGTGCATGAGAACCTTTTACTTAAATGTTCATCACAGCATTGTTTGAATGTGCAAAAAAAAAAAAAAAAAAAAAAAAAGAGGCAGCCAAAATATCCATGGAGAGGGGATTGGATAAGTACACTGATGTGTATTATTCAATGCATAAGTGTTTCCCTCTACTTGGATCTTTTATTCTCTTAATATGTGCATACTTTTCTCCCTATTTTCTTTCAGGAATTTATTCAAGTTTCGTGTTACCTGTAAGAAGTTTTATAATACAGCAATGCTGTCTTAAGGACATTGTATAGTACACCCTTCCCTCTTCTGAGCTTTGTTTTTTCAATGGTCTTTGTCTGATTTCCCTGACTAGAGTATCAGTGTCATGAGAGTCAGGACTTTGCTTTGCTCATGATTGCGTTCTTGGTGTCTAAACGAGTGTCTGCCACATACTAGGTATTCAGTAAATATTTTTGGAATGGATTAATTATAGAACACTAGATTTCAGTGAAAAATGAAGGAACTGGATAAATAATAAATATTACCAACTTAGATATAATTCAAAACTTGGAATAATTTGAAAAGCAAATTGTTAAAGAAATAGATGTAGACACAAATACACACACATACACACACACACACACAGTCTCACAAAACATATATATCCTCACCTCTCTCCATAAACATGTATGTATATGTGTAAAATGATATTTATGTAAGCAAATTAAACATGTGTGCACCTATACACACACATGCACACACACACACACATGCATATATCGCAGACTGTTATAGAAAGGAAATTGTTTAATCAATATGGGGTAGAACCACGACATTAGTAATTGAATGGGAAAACAAGGATAACTGACATGAGTCCCTGATACTATCTTATCAATGTTATTTTGAATCATATAAACTAAGAAGAGTTTGGCAGAATCCTTCATCCTAGGCCAACACTCCCTTTCAACATTTCCTGTTAGAGATTGTTCACCTAGCCACTGACTGAATATTTCAACAACAGATGTCTTAGTACTTTAGCTATTGCTGTGGTTCAAAGGCTTTTGTCTCCTTGAAATTTCATGTAGAAACTTAATCTTCAATGCCACAGTATTAAAAGGTGAGGCCTTTAGGAAAGGATGAAGTCACAAAGCTAGAGCCCTGATGAGCGGGGTTAGGAACCTTATAAAAGGGCTGACAGACTGTTTACAATAGCAGAGACCTGGAACCAACCCAAATGCCCATCGATGATAGACTGGACAGGGAAAATGTGGCACATATACACCATGGAATATTATGCAGCCATCAAAAATGATGAGTTCGCATCCTTTGTAGGGACATGGATGAACCTGGAAACCATCATTCTCAGCAAACTGATACAAGGACACAAAATCAACCACCTCATGTTCCCACTCATAGGCAGGTGTTGAACAATGAGAACACATGGACACAGGGAGGGGAGCACTACACACTGGGGTCTGTAGGAGGGAAATAGGGGAGGGACAGCGGGGGGTGGGGAGTTGGGGAGAGATAGCATGGGGAGAAATGCCACATATAGGTGAAGGGGAGGAAGGCAGCAAATCACACTGCCACATATGCACCTATGCAACAATCTTGCATGTTCTTCACATGTACCCCAAAACCTAAAACGCAATTAAAAAAATTGAAAAAAATAAAATAAAAAATAAAATAAAATAAAAGTGCTGACAGGAATTAGCTAGGCCCTTTTTGCCATTGTGCTTTTCTACTGCGTGGAAACATAGAAAGAAGGCCCTCACTAGAGACTGAATGCTGGGACCTTTATCTGGGCCTTCACAGCCTCCAGAACTGTAAGAAATAAATTTCTGTTCTTTGTAAATTATTCAGTCTCAGGTGCTGTGCTATTATAAAACAAACAAACTAAGATGGTTATATATAAGACATTATATATAATTGGTAAAAAATGTAAACTATGAACCTTTAGAAACAAATCTCTTTTATCCATCCAGAGTTGTACAAGAAATTGAGGGAAGGACCTGAAAGTCCACTCTTCTTTAGGTCTAAATATCCTAAATGTGAGGGGGTCCTCGGACATATGGCTTTCTTTTACACAATGGAGACTAGCTAGGGATGCTGAAGAATGAGGAGTCAGAATGCAGGTAACTTTCAAGAGGTGCAGAATGAGAAATATAAATGGAAGTTTTTCCAAAGACTGGAAATTTAATTGAGGTTGCTGCCAGGAGAAATGTCATCTAATTAACCTAAGAAACAACTTGTCCTGGCAATCAAGACCAAATGGCACTCGGTAACGAAAAGAATTACTCAGAGGAGACACAGTAGGATAGAAATATGTCAGAGCTTAGGTTTCTCCAGGGACTTTTTTTCTTCAATACTGTAATTTTTTACCCAGATCCCGTACAAAACCAACTGACCAATCAACCAACCAACCAAAAACCCCACTCCATAGTGACCTATTAAGTAAAAATCCAGATGAATACTAAGCAAATATAGGTGCCTAAGTGAAGAATGTTATCATTTACTCTTTGGTTTTTAAAAGCTTGAATTCAATTATTAGGTTTATGTATTCAAATATATAATCTTCATTTCATCAAAATAGATCCAATAAATTACATTTCTTTAAGCAAAGCAGTGCCAGAAAACTGTCCATATTTTCTATATCTCTCAGTGACATCCCTTAAGCATTGACATTTAGAAATAACTTTTCATTCTTATGTAGTAAATTTATTTTGGAGCAGATCAATTAGGAGCTATTTATATAGTTTAAAATTTAGTGTTAGTTTAGTAAAATTTATTAACATTTTGCTAGAATTTAACTTTCTAGCTTCATTCAGTTCAACAAACATCTTTTAAATGCTGGCCATGCACAGGCACAGTGCTCTGAGGACACAAAGATAAATTGACTTTCTGTCCCAGGGAAAGATCTTACAGTGCCCGAGTGAAGCATGTTAAGTGCTAACATAAAGATATGCCAGAGCTATGGAGTTGAAAGGAGGATCCATCCTCCAGTAGAGGTTCAGAAAAGACTTGCCAGAGAAAATAAATTCTGGGTAAAAGTTGATCTAAGTAAAAAATGGGAGGTAAGGCTTTGCAGGCAGGCTGAGAGTATATGACAAAAAGGGTGATATTAGGCAGGTTTAGCGGGGGAAAGAAAAAGCCATCTCTCTCCACTCTATATGGAACTGGATGGTGGACACAGAAAGCTATGAGCAGGCTTGTTTGTAAATGGTAGAGTATCTACTGTGCATTATATGTATATTGTTTTGCTTTTACGTGGACCATAGTTACAAAAGGGCTGAGATTAAAGATACAGATGCCATCTAACTAGGGTTAGAGGCTATTTTAATAGTCTAGGTGAAAAATGAAGAGGGCAGTGGGCAAAGAAGGTTGAGAAAAAATATCTCGGACTGACAGTTGACAGGACTTAGTTAATCAGATGAGTGTGCTGACGGGATGAGGTCTTAGGCAACCTGTAGCGCTATGGTTTGAGTGGAAGGCTCCATCTTACTGTAATGCTTCCACTCAGGTAGTAGTAAAATGGGTATCAAGATACCAGAGTGGGAGACAGACACCCCCAACATGTTCCCTGTACATAAGTACCAAGGAAGTGCCCTCCAGAGATGGTTCTAGATCTTGTGGGCCCAACTATGAAATCAAGCATATATAAAAGAGGTCATGTGAGTGGTAGAGGTGCTTGCTGAAGAGATATCTCTGGGGACAGCTGTTGTCTCTCTGTGTGTCCACACTGCCCTGTCTTGTCTTTGGGATGCAGCTTTCTAACACCACTCCTGATGAGCAGAGCTTCCAGGGGGTCACTCGAGAGAAGTCTGAAATAGGTTCACTGCAGCTGAAGACGCAGATCTAATGCTGATCTAAATGTGAGAAAGTCAAAGTGGACTGCGGACTGTGGTGTGACTCCCAAGTGACAAAAGAATGCTGACAAGAGTGGACCAGTTGATTTTCTGACTGACAGGGAGAAGTTGGTTGCATTGGGATTAGAGACAACCCCAGAATTTCCAAGAAAGGAATAAATGAGTGTTTCCTGTACATCAGGTTTAAATCCAGCATGCTTTGTGGGAATGTCCTGGGTTATAGTCAATGGGACTGTCTAAATGGGTCAGGAGACTTTAGCAGTGAGGGCATGAGGTGTACTGATGGGTATCAAGAGCCCGAGGAAACAGTGCAAGCTTCCACTGAAATAGGAATCCGTCACCCAGTGAATCAAAGGAGCTTCAGGAGAGATGGTCCAACAGGAACTCATAGAGCAAAAGGAATGCTTCCAGAAAAAGAATTAGCTTCAAATATCTCCCAGGTCTACCAGGGATACCATATTAAACTGCCTGCTAAGCCCAGAAAGCACAGAGCAGCCCAGCCAAGTGAGATCTGTCCTATTATTTATGTTTGAGCCTAGTAGAAGGTACAATTGCCCAGGGAGTGGGGAGGACGTAAGCAGGGAAAGGAGCAAGAGGGGAAGGCACTCATCCCCCCTCTCTCATGTCACCAGTCTTCCAGAAGGATCAAGCTCAGAGAGGGGAGGTATTTGGTGTTAAATCAACTTGGACTTTTGATTAATATCTTAAGACTAGATATTCTATATTCTAATCATGAAGTTGAGGCTATGCTTTAATATAAGGAAGCTCTAAGACTGTCATTACCTTAAGTCAACAAAAAAGTCATGAAATTTGCCCAGATTATTCCACTGAATAATTTTAAGTAGAAAGGGAGATTAGAAATAGAATTGGCTTTGCTGTCTCAGTAGCTGTGTTTGTTTGATATACCAGTTGCATTGTCATTAACTGACAGTGGAGCTATTTTAGTAATAATAGATTTAACAGACAAGAAGTAACGTATCCTGATGGAGAATTTGTTGATATGGAGGTGGCAGCAGAACCACCAAGTGGAAACTTCCAGCTGGGAGGTGACTGGTTGAATTTAAACTTAAGGGAAAGTCAGGTTTATATTCAAAGAAACACTGGCATATTTTTCTTGAACAAATCCCTTTCCCTTTCAGCTTTTATGAATGCTGATCACTTCTAAACCAAGATGTCTGAAATTTCTTCCTCAATAATCTCTGTTGATTTATCTGTTTCAATCATACCTATACATAGCTGCCAAAGATAAATGATCTGAAGCTTCATTTTTACTCTGCCTCAAAAACAGTGGCTTTCTATCAACTATCAATCAAATTTGAATTTTAGCAGACAACTTCCAATTGTCCTTCCATATTTACTTCAACATATTTCTTACCGCTTCCACACAGGATCACTCCATCTGGGCTCAACAGGATTCCTCATGCTTCATTTATACATTTGCTGTTCACTATACCGGAATGCCCTTTCAACCAAACTCTACTCTAAAACTCAATCCAGGCAATTTGAATGTGGGTTTTAGGGAAGCTGGGGTGTCTTTAAGGCCCCTGAGATTATAGACAGATGTGTTTGTGTTTTGGAGGACAATGGATCTAAGTTTAAATCAGTCTTACTAGAAGGACTGTGACCCAGAAAATAAGAACTGATGTAACCTAAGATCTCTGATTCTGTACTCTGCACTCTATGTTCTGTACTCTGTTCACTGCTCCTCCCAGCACCCCTGATTGGAAACCTTAATTCCAGATGCTTCAGTGCTTGCTGCCACCACAGCTGCTCGACTGATTGCCCCACATCCAGCTGGAACCTAATCTGGACATAGCGTAATTCTTGGGCTTCCTCAGCCCTTACATTCAGCTACCATTTCCCAGACTCACCAGAGAAGCAGCTCGCTAGGGTATTCTGGTAGCTCATGCTATGGCTCAAATGTTTGTTTACCCCAAAATTCATGTGCTGAAATTATAACCCTCAAGGCAATGGTAATAGGAGGTGGGGCGTTTGGGAGGTGAATGGATGGCATTGGTACCCTTATAAAAGAGGCCCTTGAGACATTCCTTGCTCCTTCTGTCATGTGAGAACAGAGTGAAAGACAGCTGTCTATGAACTAGGAAGCCAGCCTTCACCAGACAACTGATTCTGCTAGGACCTTGATATTGGACTTCCTAGCCTGCAGAACTATGACCAGCAAGTTTCTGCTGTTTATTCGACACCTGGTTTATGGTGTCATAAACTGTCTTGGCCTGAATGAACCAAGACACTCAGCCTAATGTCCTTTGACCATTCTTGAACAATCATGTGTGAGGTCTATGATTGAAAGTCACTCATTCCCTGGTTTGTTGCAGTTGGCCTACTGCATGCTGAATGCCTGTCTTCATGGAACTTCTGGACACCACTAGATACTGTCTTCTGTTTTGCAAACAACTGCCACTTCATCCTAGACTCCAGTAATAATAATGATGACACCAATAACAGTAATAGCAAACATGCAGTGCTTATAATACGTTTGGCAATATACTTAATGTTTCTAAGTGTTGCCTCATTTCTCCCGACCACTACCTTACATGGCAGACATTTTTAACAGAACCTTTCATTTGATGGTAGCTATCTTTCATTAAGCCACCACTACATGACAAATATTTTGCTAGGCTGTACATATAAAATTGTAATCGCTACAAACATATGGTGTGGGCATTTTATTCCCCATGTTGTAGAAGGAGGAATTGAGAAACAAGCCAAATGACTTGACTAAGTTCATGCTGACAGCAAAGTGTGATGAAATCTCAGAACCTGTGTTCCCAGTACCAGAGTTAAATAGGTTGGTCTTTCCCTAAAACATGCCTCATTCTCCTGTCAGAATCTATGGCCCTGGTGGACAGGTCTAGTCCAGGCCCTGACTCTGTCCTATCAAATTGTTTCTTGATATGATTTTTCTTTTTTGAGATGAAGTCTAACTCTGTCGCCCAGGCTGGAGTGCAGTGGTATGATCTCAGCTCACTGCAACCTCCACCTCCTGGGTT
The DNA here is from genome assembly GCF_030222135.1 of Aotus nancymaae. Taxonomy (NCBI): domain Eukaryota; kingdom Metazoa; phylum Chordata; class Mammalia; order Primates; family Aotidae; genus Aotus; species Aotus nancymaae. The sequence continues at coordinate 32,982,764 of NW_026988435.1, forward strand.
CAAGTGATTCTCCTGCCTCAGCCTGCCAAGGAGCTGGGATTACAGGTGCCCGCCACCACACCCAGGTAATTTTTTTTTTTTTTTAGTAAAGATGGGGTTTCACAGTGTTGACCAGGCTGGTCTTGAACTCCTGACCTCATGATTTACCCACTTCGGCCTCCCAAAGTGCTGGGATTACAAGGGTGAGCCACCACGCCCAGCCTGGATATGATTTTTATAAACAGACTGTGTCCTAAAGCACTGCACATGCTTATCGATTGTGAGCGTGTGTTCTTCAGTTCCTTTGCTCATTCACTCATTCATTCATTCATTTATCAATTCATTCACTCGTTCGGCATGTATTTATTGGGTGCTTATTCTATGCCCAGCATTGTGCAAGAGCTAGGGAATTGAGACTAAAAATGCATAGCTTGGAGATAGACATGGAAACACAATGGCATACCTACAGATGTAATGGCAGTATGGAGTCTACATCTGTGAGTCAGGACCCTGCAGATAGGAGCTAGTGCTTGAGACGTAAAGCATGACCCAGAGGAGCATGGCATTGCAATCAGAGGCAAAATAATCTGGTAGGAGCATATGGCATATTCTAGGGTGCCACAGTAGGTTCAGCAAGTGCTGCAGATGGGGCGGGAGATGAGAGAGCTGGGGCAGGAGATGAGAGAGCTGGGGCAGGAGATGAGAGAGCTGGGGCAGGAGATGAGAGAGCTGGTGCAGGAGATGAGAGAGCTGGGGCAGGAGATGAGAGAGCTGGGGCAGGAGATGAGAGAGCTGGCACAGGGACGAGGAAGGAGATCATCAGGCACCCTGTATATCCTGCTGAAGAGTGTATGCTTTATCCTGAGGTATAAGAAAAAGCTTTAATGAAGCATGTCAATCCTCTGCCATGCAGAATTTACATTACTAGGTGGTAGAAACCACCTCTTCTACTTTTTAAGGCGTTATCCCTTAGGTATGAAGTTAATATTACTTATGTAATGGAGTTCCAGTAATGCTTGTTGAGTGGGAATGTATAATGTAATAGGTATTTGTTTAGCAAATGCTCAGAAAGCTAACACAATAACATACTCTATCATGTTTCAAATGTTCTTCAACTCTTCCCCTTTATCCAGTCAACCCCAAACACTGAAAGTTAGTCTGTAAAGTTACTGATTCCCAACAATGTGTGGCGTTATCAGGAATTAGCGCACATGCAACTACTTCTGCTCGGGAAGTTTACCTCCTGTGAGGAATTTGATCTTCACCCCATAAATTCAATCTGCTGACTTGCTTCTTCATATTTTTTCTGACTCTAGTTTTGGAAGTTCTTTACAAAGTGAGAATTACTAAAAAACAACAACAACAACAACGAACTACAAACAAAAAAACGGGAAATTTTGGGACCAAGTTCCTTATTTCATGTTTCCTAATGAAACCTGATACTTGCAAAGCTTTGTTCAGTTATGCATTCATCTGAAGAAACATGTGCATTTTCTCTTTCACATGTTTTAGGCTGTCTCAGAATTCCCTCAGTGCCAGTCCTCCAGCAGGCTGGGGCATTGCTTCTGGTTACCCTCATTCCACCTTCTCTGCAGGTACCTACACCCTGCCAAAGGTAGCTTACGACATCCTGACTCAGGAGACAAAAGAGGGTGAGCACCATGTTGACAAAGATTTCTGATTCATTCCCCACTCCCTTCCTGTTACCCCTAACTGTGGAGATTAAAAATGGGGAATCTGCTTCTTTGGAGTGAATGAATATAAAATGCCTTCTTATTTTCAGTGTGGTCCCTCATCTTGGAGCTCATTATTTCTTTAAACATGCCTAAAGGTGGCTTGGTAATTTCACCTTCTTATGCAACTTAAGTACAAGTGATAAGGTGCCTTGGGGGCTCTTGAGTGTTTGATCCCAAGCTTTCATGTCACTTCTGCCTCTCCTTGAACTGCGAGGAGGTAAAAGAAAACCAGCTATTTTCTTGTTAAAGATCAAGGTAATCAGGATGGCAATTCAGGACACAACCATGATTGCTGCGGGGGGAAAAGGAAGTCATGTGATGGTTTTCTATTAGGCACAGTGTGTCAGATTTATGTAGCTGTCAGAAAAGGTATTTTGTTTCATGCCTATTTGTGATTTCTTTGTTGTTTTTGTTGCCAGTTTAAAATTCCTGGCATCATCTTCAATCATACAGTAAACTGAATGAGGCTGTTCTTAGTGGTGCCTTCCAATGGCAAGAGAATAGTTAGTATTTCAGATGCTTACTAGGTTTCTGAACTATTCTTCACAAGCATTTGCCTTATTCTTTATCCTGACAGTCATGCTGTGGGGTAGATAATGCTATTCCCATTTTACAGATGAGAAAACTGATGACAAGAAGGGTAAGTTACTTGCTGATATGGTTTGGCTGTGTCCCCACTCAAATCTCATCTTGAATTGTAGCTCTCACAACTCTCATGTGTTGTGGGAGGGACCTGGTGGGAGGTAATTGAATCATGGGGTCGGGTCTTCCCATGCTGTTCTCATGATAGTGAATGAGTCTCATGAAATCTGATGGTTTTATAAAGGGGATTATCCCTGCACAAGTTTTCTCTTGCCTGCCGTCATATAGACATGCCTTTCACTTTCTGCCATGATTGTGAGGCCTCTTCAGCCATGTGGAACTGTGAGTCCATTAAACCTCTTTTTCTTTATAAATTATCCAGTCTCAGGTATGTCTTTATCAGCAGCATGAAAACAGACCAACAGACTTGCCCAGATTATATTGCTCATCGGTGTTAGTGGAACTGGGATTTAAAACCCAAGTAGTTACTGCCAAGACTAGGATGATGTAAGAGAGGTGCTCAGGGTACAAAATTTAAGGAAGAACTCCCTCTTAATCTTGTGCAAGTACAGAATTCTCATATGAGAATGAATCTTTCCTTAAATCATTCCCCTCATCCTGGGCTTGCAAGTAACCTAGATGTGGAGCCTAGGTACTTAATCCTTATACATGCTGCCTTCTTGGTCCTCACCCTCATAGATCAGCCTTTAGTGGTGTAGTGCATTGAACAGCCTAACAGAGGGTGTGCAGGCATGGAAGAGACCAGCAGAAACAAGAGTCCAAAGCAGGTGTCTTTCCTTGCTCTCAGCTGGGCATTCTCATGTGCCCTCCATCTTCCTCCCATTGTATTTCCATCCTCCTCCAGTACAGAAAGGAAAAAAGATACTCTTCACTTGAGAAGTAAATGTCTGTATCTGACAGAGAAATATTAGAAGAGCGTCTCCGAGCATCTTGAACTTAGGCCTAGCTACTCCAAAGAGCCTGATTTCATATCATCAAGTCCAGACGCACCTGGAGGTGCCTGGTGGAATGAACAATAATGCAGGGTACATATCTATAAGGAGTCCTGGGGCTTAGAACAGGGTCTTGTGAAGAGGAGCCCAACTGCCTCAGAGAAAAGAAAAGGTGGAGGACAGTCCAGGATCCCAGGACATCAGCAAAGAAATCTATCCCTGCAGATACCCTGTACTCACTAAAGTTTTTCCATATGCTTGGTAGGTTTTGAATGGGAAAAGGTTTTTCTGGTTAGCTGACAAATGACAAAATTGTCACTATATAATGAAGATAAAGAGTTCCTTCCACTAAATCCTATACAGCCTGAGCTTTAGGAGGCCACTGGGATGTGGACTGATAATGCTGGGACTATCTCTGGTACCCTTCCGTAACGGATCAACCTTCCCCTTGACTCAGTGGACCATGAAAGAAACACCCATATACTCTTATGGACATGTGTGGAGAGCCAGCAGGAGCTAGGGCCATGGCTGGCATGAAGGAGGGTAAGTGTTGGTATCTGGTAGTGTCATTAAACTTCTCAGCCTCATAATGAAAAATTCCTGGTAGTCCTTCTGGACAAACTTTTGACATTGAAATCTGAGCAGACTGGTGGATGATGGCTTCTCCTCCCTTACGGGCATCATGCCAAAGGAACCATGTGGAAAGGACCATACCAAATGGGCAAGCCCAACAGTGCTCAGCTGAAGGGCCCCTGAGCTGTGAGGGGGCATCACTTGCCTCTTTGATCAGGTTCATAAATCTGGGTCCAAGGCGCCATGGCTTATGTCGATGGCACTGAAGGGAGCTGACGGTCAGCTGGGATGCCCGGTGTGAGGCAATGGCCACCATGTACACAGCATCGTACATCAGAGCTGCTTCGGTCTGTGGAGGAAAACACACCGCATCTTCAATTCCACCTTTGCTTACCTTTCTTTACCTGCATAATCACTCTCCCTGCTTCCATAGCTCTCACCTATCCTATCTCAAAGGCCATTTATTCTTCAGCCAGGTAGTTTTCACTCTCCAATAGCTATTTTTCTCCAATATAATACCTCACACTCCAGAGTAAATTGAAATCATAACTCTGCTTTGTTTCGAGTTCTTTATAAAGCAATCCAGATCAGTCACAATAGACTTGATTCAAGGAACAAATATTTTATGAAGTGTCTTCTATGTTAAGCACAGTGTTAAGATCAACTACCATGAGCTAGAAGCTACTAAAGCTCAAAGTTGCAATATCAGATTTGTTTCTCAACATTTGTCTGTATCTATTTATCTATTTATCTATTTACTGGTTTATATTTGGTAGAAAGAAACAGCTACAATCATTAACAGGCAATTTCTAGATAAGGATACTAGTGTTGGTCACTTTCATTTACCAGAGTCAAGAAGGTCATAGTCATGGAATGAAACTCAACAGCAAGTTTTGAGAGACCCTCTGAAGAGCAGACACGTGTAACTTGCTCAGAACATGCCTCCTCTTGCCAGCATGTGCTTTCTTGATAGAGACTGAAACAAGTCAGTCATTCCTTTTGGGAGGCTGGGCATCTCGTTCTTCTCTTCCTCATAAAATTCCTCTCACTTGCAAACTTTTGCATAATACTTACAGCATTTTATAAAATACACTTCCCTGTGGTTTCCTTTAGGGATGAAATCTTATAATACCCTTGCATTTTACTTGAGGGATTCATTGCAACTTCAAATACATTAGCTTATTTGAAATTCTCAACAAGTCTTCAAAATAAGCAGAAGAGATAAAGCTATTACGTGAGAAAACTTACTTAGAGGTGGAGGGACACACACATACACACACACATACACACACACACCCCCTCATAGTGAGAAATCCCAGAGATGTTATTACATTCTGCTTATTACTTCTGGAGAGTAATAAGGATTTATATACATAGCTAATCATTTGCAGAGTTGAACCTAGAATCCAGGTCACAGAATCATAGAATGAAAATTATCATATGGTTTTCCAAAATTGGTTGATTCATTCAACATATACTATGCATTGATTGCTCATGTCTTGGAGGAGGAAAGAGAGGACAGGGGTTACTATGTCTCGCAATTCTATCAGTCTTTGAGGTCACAGAATAGCTCTACTTATTATTCTGTACAATTTTTATCATTGTCCTGGGTCTTTATATCTATTTTTTGATAAGTACATCAGTTTTCTGGAGGCAGAAACTGCTCAAGTTTAAGTTAGCTTTGGTGGCTAACATGATTCTTGACACATAAAAGTTGTTTAAACATGTTCACTGGATAAATTAATATTACTTAATTCTTTAAAATGAAATTTATGTTTGTGAGAACTGTATAATTGCAAGGTTTTAAGATGTAGTTTTAAGAAAAAATATTTTATGCATTTTTATGTAATTGACATACAGTTATATGGGTGGTAGCAGTAATTTCTAAAGCTAAAAAATGTTTTCATCATTTAAGTTCAAGACTTACACAATCTACTTTGTAGATGAGAAAACTAAGGCTCATGGAAATTGACTGGTATAAGGCTACTCCATAATCAATTTCATGACCAGGGTTTGAGCCTGCACCTGCTTGATTCTAGCACCCATGATCTTTACCACTGTGCTGTACTAATTCTGTTTAAAATGAGGAAATTAAGCTACTGGCAGATTGAGACTTTTTGAAATGCAATCAATAACAATAGCTGACATTTATCGAGCACTTATGATATGTCATGTGCTGTTCTAAATCCTTCGCAAACATTAAATTTTGACTATAACCTTTATTCTTTTACAGATAAAAAAATAAAAATATTAAAAGGGATCCCCAAACTCATGGTGGGATGGGCAATATTCAAACCCACGAAATTGGTGATGGAGCTGTGCTGCCATAAAGCTGTGCTGCCTCTAAATCAAGTTATCAGTCTGACGATTTAATAGTCACAATAACAGTTCAGTAATGGTTAATATTCACTGTTAATTTACTATGTGCCAGGCACTATAATCACTGTACATATGTCATCTTCTTAATTACTAAAATTAAACTTTTGAAATAGGCATACAGGCAGAGAAATTGAGGCTTGTGGAGGTAGAATAACTTGCCTGCAATTTTGTAGCCATTAAGGGAAGGAGTGAGAATTCTAATTCAGGATGTAAACTCAGATTTCAGCTCACAACCATAGCCACATGCTATGGTGACTTGGACTTTTTTTTATCAATAGGATATACTTTTTTTGAAAATTTGTATGTGTATTCATTAGCTCACTGAATCACCAATTTGATAGAGAAGTTATAAGGACTGGAATTCTAATACTCTGGCTTTTCCATAAACCTAGTTTAGAAAAGATGGACATTCTTTCTCAAGGCTGGATGCATATTGGGAAGGGCAATAAAATGATTCAAAATTATAGTTCTAATCTGTGCCCTTCAATCCAAAGAAGAAAATTATTTATTCTAAAAAATATGCTACTCCTTGAAATACAATGTTTTCTTAGACGGAGAAAATGTCTACACTAACTGTTTTATAGCGCTAATAAACTGCCACTGATTTTCCTCCCCCTTTCAGTTTTGTGCTTGAGGCCTGCTTACTGAATGACTGTTGTCATTTTAGGTAATAGGTAATGTAATAGAAACTGGCCTGTTTCAAATTTTCTTCTTCCAAATGTGTTTATGTTCACATTTTAATATATCTAAAGCTTGGGTGAAATCACATTGTTCAATGACCCTAAGAAAATCTTTTTACCGCAACGTGAACCATGAAATAAGCATATTGAAAGCATACTTCTCCCCAGTACATAATGTTCTGGTTATTACAACAATGTGCAGTAAAGGATTAACTCACCAGGTTTGGGATACTCAGACATTGCACATTCCAAAGAGAGGACTGGCCCCTTGACTGGCTCTTGAGAGATAACCTTTAACTCCTTGGAATATTCCAATAAGAGTGTTATTGTATTCCTGGTGTCCTGGGCAACATCAGATAGTTTGTGCTGAAAATATGAATTACGATGAATGCCTATTTTTGTTGGCCTAGGGCTCTGGGTCATGCTGTATCAATTTGATCTCTTGAAAGGCTGGATACTAAGTAACCAAGGCCAGCTATATGGGAGCTCCATGCCTATATGACCAAGCATCCCAATAAAAAACATGGACCCCAAGGCTTGGGTGAACTTCCCTGGTTGGCAATACTTTCTACTTGTCATAGACCATTGCTGAGGAGTAAGTGCTGTTCATGCAACTCTACTGGGAGAGGATACTTGGAAGTTCATGCTTTTCCTGTGTGAACCCTCTGTCACTTTTTCCTTCACTGACTTTACTCTGTCTTTGTTTGCTATAAATCTGTCATTGTGAGTGTAACAGATTTTCTGAGTTCTGTGAGTCCTTCTAGCAAATCATCAAATCTGAAGATGGTCTTGAGGACTCCTAACATAAGCCAGTGAGATGCCACCTCATCTTAGAGACAAGGACTAACAACACTATATGGGCTTAGAGAGTCCCCATACTTTGCTGCCTGCATGCTATATAATTGTTGCTGGAAATAGCTGGAGGAGGTTAGGGTACTGAAGAGAGACCTAATCTTCAGAGATTGAGTGGGCTGGTGATACAGTCACGTAGGTCCCAGTCAAGAGTCCATCTTGGGCTATATGTGCAAGCTAAGGAATGTGTTACTTGGAAACACATGGAATTCTGCCATGGTATTTCAGAATGTCTCTTGTTCTTTTATTGACTAAAAATTGGCTAAACATCAGATATCATCAAGTAAATTCAATTCTGTGTCCTAGAGGCTTTGCATATGTAATCTAGTTTAATCTGTAGAGTAACACTGGAAGGCGTTATTGTACAGATTTGCAGACGAGCAAGCAAACTGAGAGAGGTTAAGTAACTTGCTCGGGTCACTTAGAAGACATAGCCAGGACTTAACCCCAGGCTTTTATTATCTGGGAAGATTTTGCTTTTTGTACTAAATCCAGCTGCCTATTTTCTTTCATCACTGGAGTAGCAGTGGATGTACAAGGTGGGAGCTCCAGGATGTTTTCCCTATGGGTCATGATTAAGGGAAATGTTTACAGGTGAGAGAGCAGGATAAGGCTACTGACTTAACTTTATGCTGTGAGTGGATGTGAGGAACTGGAAAGGCAGATGAAAGATCAATGTTTTGTTGTTCCCACGACTCTTGTGCGGTGTTGACTCATAAACAACTTTGGTCCACAGAGAAGAACCCATTTGAGAATGAGTCCTCCTATATTACCCCAGTCTATCCAAAAGCCAAAGGGTCGAATCAGTTCAAGTGCTGAGAAAAATTTAAATGTATAAAAGGGAACAAAGTAGATTTTATAAAAATCACCCTGAACTTCTGTTAATTCTGTTAATTAACACTTCGGTTGATAAAAAACTTTCTTTTTGTATTCTCAAGATTTTTTTAATAACCAGTTTCATTGTTTATGAACTTGGCTGACTTAACAACTTTCTTAATAACTTAATTTTAACCTAATTTTTAAAGGCAACTTTCTTCTTTAATTAATTGTATTGTTTTTAAGTCTGGTGTCAAGGTTTTTTGGACATGGGTATGACTGATTTGAATGTTTTGATATTATCATATTATTTGAGGATTTTTTAGTGTATGAAATTCTAAGAAATGCTTAATAATTAAAAATATTAAAGAGAAAAATAGATAATTGGGTGGGAAATCAAAATACATGCATTTTCCTTATGCTTTTTTCTAATTCCTGTATTCATCCATATATGTATGCACCACACACAAAAATATGACTATGAACAGCTTATAGGGAAATTCACCTTGAAGAATAGTGGAATGATGCATATGATTTCAGAGAATGCAATTCTATTATAGTAATAGCATTGTTTAAACATTAAAAGTGGCCAGTCTGTGACGAATTTTCTAAAAACACTATATTTTAAAGTAATCTCTATTTTACTAATCATGCACATTCACATATTTCTTATTTATAGGAACTCTCTTTGCACTTTTATGAGACTATTTCAGGGCTACCTAAATATTTTTCATTTAACATCTTCAGTTTTAGTAGAATCTTATTTCTTATTTATTTAGCACATTAATTTCTTTATTAAATACTTGTTTATTGGTGTACCTTGCACTGGACCTTTTCTAGTGTTGGAGAGAAAGCAGAGCACAAAAGCACAAAGCCTTTTTTTCATAAAAGACACTTTTATGAAGTGTCTATTCTTGTAGGGGAAAGTACTGAACAAACAAATCAAAATATAACAAGTCAGGAGCAATGAGGAAAACAAAAACAGGTCAGAGAAGAGAGAAAAAAACCAGGGAGATGCTACTATACTAGACAGGGAGTCATGGAGGCTCTGTCTGGTGAAGTGCCATTTGGGCAGCCTGGATAGGTAAGGTTCCTAGGCAGGGGCGGTGCGGGGGGCAACAAGTGCTTGACATGCAAGAATGAAAGAAGGGCAGGGTCTGCCATGTGGACCCAATAGAATTGGAACCAAAGGACATTTTATCTTTAAGGTGGAAAAGAAAGAGTTTGGATAGAAGCAACTTGACAGCAAAGATTTGTTAGCATTGGGCCTGGGGTTGGGGTCATAAGTGTGCTCTTTTGGTTTAACTATTGGTCAACTGGATGTCCTTTTATGACATTCACCTCTGAATGACACAGGTTCCACATTCCCAAAGTAACCACATCCAGGAGAAACAGAATGAAAATGGTCAAGTGCAAAACAAACTCTTTGGATAAAAAGAGGTAAATATTATGCTTCATATAATTTCAAAGTTATTATCTGCATGACTGTTGGATCCAACTCCTCCTGGCCCCTGTGTCCTATCACTTCTTTAAAAAACTAGTATGGACATGGCCTGATATATTTAATAGTTACTCTACCCACGTTTACAGCACCTTAGTGAGCCACCCTCTTCTGCTCTGGTAAATCCACACTTTCCTTTTGATGGTTTATTATAATAATAACTAAAAGAACAGAGCCTACAAACCCCTCTCTTAGTTGGGATGACAGTAAAAATCTTCAGGCAGACCAGGTCCTCCTTTCATCCATTGGGACTCTGCCTTGTCACACTTCCTGCCCCTGGGACTACCGTTAGCCCAGGCCACCAGCCACAGCCCTAGGGTAGCAGCATCACCTCATGCTCAGCCTGATTCCACATGAATTGCATAGCTCTGTCTCCTTTGTTAGATGATCTTCCTCATCTCAGTCAATACGTACAAACTGTTTTGTCAGCTCAGAATAATTGAACACACAGACTTTTTTTCTTTGTAAATTAAGCCATACTTATGATGAATATTTAATGTTTGGCATAAATCCACAATCTGTGTTAACATAGCTTCAAACTGTAACTCTTTTAGTGGTACATACCAAACACAGGTAAAAATGATATGAGATCTCATCCTGTGATTGAAATTTCACTGGAGGAATGGGCAGATAATTTGGAACCATATTTGGACTCACTGAAATTATAAATCCAAGAGGAAGAAGAGAAAGATCTATCTATCAGCAAGCTTCTCCTTCTGTCTCTGGTGTTCCCTCTCCCTTTCAGAAATCTAGTATCTCCCTGGATATTCTCTACTTGTTCCTATTCAAAGAAATGTTTCAAATCATCCCAAGGCTCGTTTGTACCAAGATGCTTTCCATCATTATCTCTCAGTTCACTTTGAATATTTTAAAAGTTGTTTCAGGTTTGAAAAACAGTCAGGGAGCCTGAACATAGAATCATCCAGAACCACTTAATTCATTCATTTATTTCTTAGTTTTCATTTGTTCCTCATAAGAAAAAAGAAAAAAAATCCCCAGTTCTCTGTGAGATGATAGGTAAATTGCATCTTAAAAGTGAGAGTGCTTCTCCTGATGATAGGAATGGATAATAAAATACCATGCCAATTTAAAATGGTATTACCGGCCTGCATTCCACACTATCTTTCCCCTTAGATGGCTCCTACACAGGAAGCATTTTTAAAAAATTATTTCCTGCTATTTTCTTCAGCACCCAGGGAGCTTCATTAGAGAAATAAAGTGAAGGGAGGTGCATTTGACAACAAGAGACAAATGATGTTAAGGAGAAGCTCTCTGATGAGGCAGTTCGCAATTTATCTGTTCAGCAGAGTATCTCTGACTTGTCAGCAGGCAGGTCTGGCATCTACTTCAAGAGCGACATATGGCTGGTATTAAACACTGTCAGTTCTGCAGAGGTGAGCCTACACACATCCAGGACAGGAAGACATGAATACACCGACTGTTTGTAAATCCAGCATTTCTCCACATTGCCTCTACTTGCTGAAATGTGGCAGAAGTAAGCAACACAAACTGGTTCTGCGAAACTCACAGATAGGTTGTTCCTCCTCTTCCCCAGCAGCCACCTTCCCCTCAATCACATTCCTAGAGTAAAACGCTCTTCACTTGTCCTTGCAGTGGTTTGGCTGATAATGGTGGCTACTCTTGTTAAGATTTTATTTTTATCTGGGGCAAGTACATCCAGGAAGCTAAAAATAGCAGTTTTTGCTAGTCGCCAGTCACAGCCTTTCAAATTACCTAAAAAGCATACTCTATTTTCTCTAACGCAAGTCAAGGCACCCACTGTAACACTTGTCTCTAACATTTTAAAGACACATGAGCTCTTAATCTAGCCCCCAAGGAATTCAAATATTGTCGCAAATAATTTTATTTTAAAATGACTTACTGTCATCATGCCATCCAAAAGGCCAGTCTCGGGCCTGGGTGGGGCCTGCAGTCTCTCCATGGACCACTTCTCAATGATGGATGACACATGAGGGTTGTCGATGTTAAGGAGCCGAAACCCGGTCATGTTTACACCGCTGTACCTATAGAGTTCCAGATCTAAAGCAAATAAGTCCTGTGTAGCATGAAAAAGGAGAAAAGTGGAAAAGAATTCACATTTTCATGTTTTTTATGCAAAATAAAATTAATGGTTGCAGCAGCAACTAATACGGTGGTACCTCTCATCTGTGGTTTTGTGGTTCGTAGTGTCAGTTACCTGACTGGACCATGTTAAATGGAAAACTTCAGAAATAAGCAATTCATAATTTAAAAATTGCACACCATTCTGAGTAGCATGAGGAAATCTTGAGCTGTCCCATGCAGTCCTGCCTGGGACATGAATTATCCACACTATTGATGCCACCTGCCCATCAGTCACTTAATAGCTGTCTCAGTTATCAGGTCGACAATTGTGGTATGGAAGTGCTTTGTTAAGTTACCCTTATGCTTCAAATGGTCCCATACTGCAAGAGTATTGTGCCTAATTTATAAATTGAGCTTTATCCTAAGTATGCACATCTAGGAAAAACATAATCTATATGGAGTTTGGCACCATCCTAGATTTTGTGCATCTATTGGAGGTCTCAGAACATATCCCCATTGGATAAAGGAGGACTGCTCTAGCTTAAAACAAAAGTGGCAGCCATATCACACTATTTCAATAAAAGAACATTTCCCCATTGTTTTTCATTCACATGCTGTCCTAAAAATTCTAGGACATTAATCAGTTTTCATTTTCATCTATTTTATTTTTGCCATACTGTTAGAGTTTGTATAAGTCAACAAGAGGAATTTTGCTGTTGCTGATTAGTATGTCCTTGGGCATAGGATATCACATTCTAAAAAGCTAAAAATTCTGTTCGCAGTTTATAGCCTTTGGGGAATGGGAAAGAATATTTATTTCCATTTAGTTCAATGCTCTTATTTTACGGAAGAAGAAACTGAGGTTCTGAGTGGTGATGTGACCATAACAGGAATGAACCACTGGCAATACCTACTGTTCTCCATCAGGTCTTGCACCCCATGCTGTTCCAGGTCTTGCCCAAAGGCGAATTGGAAAACTGCATGTGCATTTGGCAGGAAAATCACTTCTGGCATAAAAAAATCATCTCCTGGCTTATTGAAAATAACTCATACTCATACAATGAGGGCATGAAGAATGTTCACTGAACATAGGCTCAGAATAGGAGCTGAAGGGTTCTCTTCAGAGAATATACTAGATCACAAGGCTGCATGGGTGCAAGAACATCTTAACAAGGGAAACCATTCCCTTTCAGACAAAGTTTCAGGAAAAAAAAGTTGAATTCCTCCTAATGTTTTCTATTACAGTTGAGGCTGGATGTAAACTAGAAGTTCTGAAATTGATTCACATTTAAGAAAGACTTATGTAATAATTTCAGCTTTTTCCTTATATAAAAAGATTATATTTAAAAAATTATCAGTGATCCCAGCACTTTGGGAGGCTGAGGTGGGCTGATGAGAAGGTCAAGAGATCGAGACCAGCCTGGCCAATAAGGTGAAATCACATCTCTACTAAAAATACAAAATTAGCTAGGCATGGTGGCACATGCCTGTAGTCACAGCTACTGAGGAGGCTGAGGCAGGAGAGTCGCTTCAACCTGGGAAATGGAGGTTGCAGTGAGCTGAGATCATGCCACTGCACTCCAGCCTGATGACAGAATGAGATTCCGTCTCAAAAAAAACCCAACTTTCAAAATAACATTTAACAGAAAAAATACTTCCATAAAAGTTTCCTAACAATGTAACCACTTTCTGAAAGTGCAATACAAGACAGTACGTTATTCGTGATGATTACAGGTACTGAAAAGAAGCAGCTTCAGAAACCCTTTGCGATTTGCATGTGCAGAAGACGCATACAAATTTGCTCTTTTGATGAACTCTCTCTTTCCCAAGATATCTTTGGATGAGGCATTAGAACTAAAGAGCACATCTCCATGCTCCTAGATTAACTTCAGAAATGGTGTACAATACTGCCTTTTAAAGCATTATATATTTTTTTCCTGAACACTAAATAACTATTTTTTTTCTTTAACTTTTATTAATACTCATGGGTAAGAATGGTGAGAATATAAAAGCCAACCAGGACAAAATGCAGATAAAATCAAAGGAAGAGGATGAAGGAAGCAAAGTTAAAGAAGATCCAGGAAAATTTGAGTCTGTTAGCACACTCAGTGGATAGAAAGAAAATTAACTCCAGTCTCAGGAGGTAAGACAGAAACTTCCAGAATGTACATGAATCTCCTCAGGGATTCAATAGTACATAGATTTAACATGCTAAAATGAAATACATTAAGCATGTGCAAAGTTAGATTGTCCTACAATTTAGGGTTTCTATGCAACAAAGAACGTTGGAAGTCCAAATTTCAATTTACTACATTCCCTTATACATGTAGAGTGAGTGTTACGGGTGAAGAGAAATAGAAGTGCACAACTTATTCATCCCTTATGGTCTCCATTGAGGACTAGCCTTGTTAGGTTCCATTGTTCATATTCTTTCTCAAATTTCTCCCAGCTCCAGCTGTGCACACCAGCTCTTCCAGGGTGTGCACAGCTGGGCTGGTAAAAAGTTCTGAGGCAGATAGCCATGCCATCTTGAGTAACACTTAGGTGTTCTTGGTGATGGGAAGAACCGTATTTGTGAGCAGAGTGAGCAGTTCCTAAGTTTCCTTCAGCTGTTCTTAAAGATGACATGATCAAGGAGCAGGAAGAGATCGGGCATGGTGGCTCACACCTGTAATCCCAGCACTTCGGGAGGCTGAGGTGGGTGGATCACCTGAGGTTGGGAGATTGAGACCAGCCTGACCAACATGGAGAGACCCCATCTCTACTAAAAATACAAAATTAGCCAGGTGTGGTGGCACATGCCTGTAATCCCAGCTACTCGGGAGGCTGAGGCAGGAGAATCGCTTGAACCCAGGAGACGGAGGTTGCAATGGGCCGAGATCACACCATTGCACTCCAACTTGGGCAACAAGAGCAAAACTCCATCTCAAAAAAAAAAGAAAGATGAAGAAGCTGGAAGAGGCAGATGGGAAGACCACAGAAACCTTAGTTCAGGAGGGGTTTCTACCCTGTACCCACTTCCACCCCATGCTCAATGGCAGTAATGATTTTGACAACTATCCCAAAGCATTCATTTCATGATGTCCTCTGCACCTCTTCATCCTCTCAGAGAGATGGATGAAGGGGTACAGAGGACATCATGAAATGAATGCTTTACTTACTGGAGTCAGAAATAGAATTTACTACTTCGGGTCATTATTCTAAATTATTTGAATTCCCCTACTCACTAGCTTGTCAGTTGCATTTCCTAAAATGGTACTGTTACTGAGTCCTCCAGAATCCAGGTTGAATTTAGCTGATACACTCTTACAGATTAGAAAAGGAGCTTGAATTTAGCTGATACACTCTTACAGATTAGAAAGGGAGCTTGAATTATCTGATACACTCTTACAGATTAGAAAGGGAGCTTGAATTTAGCTGATACAGTCTTACCTCTTACAGATTAGAAAGAGAGCTCTGTTTTTCTTCTCATGTAAGAAAGTGGAGTGTGCAAGTGTGTGGTTGGGGAGGTGGGGGCTGTCACGGACTTCTGAAATTGACTGAATGAAAGTTATCATATCATTTTGATTTGTTAAATACCCTAAATCATTCTTTATAATCAGATAGTCTCTCAAAATTTAAGATGTCCTGTGGTTTCTTTTGGATTTCTAAGGCTTAGGACCATGATTTTTCTTTATGGTGCAAAATATTTAATGTACAGAGTATCTTCAATACTCCCCTTTTTGAAGGTTTTTCAAACATCTGACAGGTAACCCTTGGCTAACCCAGCTATCTGCTGAACACAGGCAGGAAAGCCACATAAAATCAATGAATGCCAGACACACTTGGATGCACCTGCTAATGTATATAAAAATTGTAGATGATGCTTTTTTATGAATAGGTTTTACTTTGATAGTTTCTATTTAATGGAATTTTCATTTTAATTTCTTTCTAAATGCACATACATTGATGCTAGTTAGAAAAAAAAAGAAAGAAACCTACTGCTCAGCATTGCTGGATTTAGAGGATTCTTAGGAAAGTAAGGCAAGTCTCCATGACAATATCCTTCCTTGGACACTGGTGAGGCCGACTCTGAAATAACCATGTGAAGATGTTTCCTAACATGTGGAGTACATTTCTCCCAGATGCACTTACCAGGGTGGTGAAAAAGTAGTGATAGTACTCAGTCATCATGCCCATGAACAGAATCTGAAAAAGATAAATAGGGGGAAAGAATCAGGAACAGAATTATAATTAGAATTGGATAATTTATAGGGTGACTACAAAAGCCTGGGAACATAGAACAGGAAGGGTCCCTGGAAATTCACAGACTCAGCAGATCAGAATCCTGAGATCAATGAGTGGCTGGCGTGGAGCAAGGCCACTGACCTCCAGCCAACACTATTTCCATTACACACTGCTTGACTTACATCGAAGTAATGGGTCTGATGATCAAATGTAAAAATAGTTTGGGTCAGGCGCGGTGGTGCACGCCTTTAATCCAAGCACTTTGGAAGACCAAGGTGGGTGGATCACTTGAGGTCATGAGTTCGAGACCAGCTTGATCAACATGGTAAAACCCCATGTCTACTAAAAATACAATATTAGCTGGGTATGATGATGCATGCTTGTAATCCCAGCTACTCAGGAGTCTGAGGCAGGAGAATCACTTGAACCCAGGAGGCAGAGGTTTCAGTGAGCCAAGATTGCGCTATTGAGCTCCAGCCTGGGCAACAAGAGTGAAACTCCATTAAAAAAAAAACAAAATTGTTTATACTCAACAAATTTTATATTTGGAGTTGTCCATAATGCACAGGGTTTTGTCTTTCCCACTTTCCAAGTGTCTGAGCAATTTCATACTTAGAAATATATATTTTATTGATCTCCCTAACTTAGGACTTAGCATAATGCCACCCTCAGAGTACAACTCATTAAATGTTGAATTGGCAACACTGGTGTGTAGATATGTTTAAATTAAGATTTATAAATTAGTATATCTCTGAAACCTTTCTCTCTCCCCCTTTTCCACGAGTAGGAGAAGAGAGGATTCATTTATAGATAAAAGGATAGGGACTATTCTGGTCAATTCTGGATGCAAGTAAGAATCCCCTCTGGAAGTTTTTATATCAAAGATTCTTAGACTCCATCACAGGGACATTCTGAATTAGGATTTCTGAGAGTGTAGCCTGGATTTCTGCATTTCACAGCTGTGTTTGAAAATCACTGCTCTATGGAAAACATGCACATTTGCATTAAATAACAAGGACTTTTAGATCCTCAGTTGAAGAGATGAATTGAAAAGGTCTGGAGAAAGGCAATGCAAATTATCAGAGGTTCTGGAAGGTGCCTAAGATATGTGAACCAATGATTTTACATGAAAAGAAATAAGAAATAAAGAGGGTATTAGATGACATGAGCTTCATTAGGGAGGCTTTCCATCCCCTGTTAAGTGATAAGCATTTTTTTAAAACAACCATTTAATTATTTTTACTATTACATAATAGCATGAACACTAGTTCTACACTTCTCAACAATGTCTCTACTAACGTGAAAACCAGAGGAATATTTAGTGAAACTGTAATGTCATGAACGTAAGACAAATGACAGAAAACTCTCTCCATGAATCATCAGCCCACAGGATGTAAGTCACTCCCATGGTGACAACAAGACCAGGCACAGTAAAGGATTTTTTGAAAAAGGGTAGACTTGCTTTAGTGCCATCAATAACATTTAAAGCCATGCATGGTGAGGTCTTGTTAGCTGTTCTCTTATATCATTCGAGCATAAAGAGCTGGCCTGCCAGGGTCAGTCAGAAATCCTATTTTTCACTTTGGTCATTAGATAGTGTAATTGCAGCCAAGATTACCTCTTGAAAGGGAACTGGGCAAGTTTTATGTGAAGACATAGAGCTGGATACTAAGGTTTAAAATATTGTTTCTGAAACTGAAAATAGAACACAAAAGCATTTGAGTTTATAGCTTTTCACTTGGGTAAAATTTTTCTTTTTAAACATCATTATGGAGGCTTTGAATTCCTTGTTATGAGATATGCATTTTTTAAAAACAATCATTTAACTAATTATTTTTATTATTGTCTTTCAGAATTCCTGGAGGTAAATATTCATTTGATATGCCTTTTAGTGTTAGGAAAGAGATATGAAAATGCAGCAAATAAACAGCCAACAGGCCAGCTGTTATTGCAAAACGAACCCTGGGGTCCTCCAGGTACACATTTTATTTGCTATAGTAGAAAAATCCTGGTTCCTTTTCCTAGCTGTTTGCTTGCATTAGTGTTTCTGGTTCTTCCCTTGAATTTACTAGAAATTGAAATTAAGAAACAAGTCCAGTCATTGATCATCAGCCTGTCAGCTTTGTGGACACTCACCCAGGTGAATGAAAAACATCTAGATAAGAACAACAAAGTCAATAGCACCAAAGGCAGCGCTTTTAAAGCAGTTGTTCTTACAATGGTCTTTAAGCTGACTGAGGCCAGTACCCCATCGTCTAATTGCAGCATACTTTATAAATAAAAGGATTGCATTCCCATTTTGATTTTCTCTCGGCATGTTGGTATTTCAACTAAAAGTCATTAAGGGATTAAGAAAATGTCACATCAAAATAAATGTCAGTTTTAAAAATATGGGAAGTTTTCTAATAGTTCTTTGTAGAACTTACTTTTTCCTGAGAATGACTAGCTTCTTTGAATTTTAATACAGTACTTGTCTGCTGAACTGACCAAGTGGTGTTTATCTAGGTAGTATGTATACTTTACTAGGGCAGTATTGCTAGGAACCATCTCTGGCTTTATTTATTTGCAACAATTAATTTTTTTGGCACAAAACACATCATGTCACACATATTAAAATGTAATAAAGACAGCTATCAGTAGTGTTCATATGGATAGCATATTTCTCCAAATTGCTTCCAAGGCTGGAGTGCACTGGCATGATTTTGGCTCACTGCAGCCTCCACCTCCTGGGTTCAAGCGATTCTCCTGCCTCAGGCTCCTGAGTAGCTGGGATTGCAGGCATGCGCCACAACACCTAGCTAATTTTGTATTTTAGTAGAGATGGGGTTTCACCATGTTGGCCAGGTTGGCCTCAAACTCCTGACCTCAAGTGATCCTCCCACCTTGGCCTCCCAAAGTACTGGGATTACAGGTGTGAGCCACTGCGCCTGGTCAAAACTCATTTCTTAATGGAATTATTTGTATTAAACAACTTTTGACATTCTATCATTGACTTAGATTGACAAACAGTTAAAAACAACTCAGTCCTTTTGTTAACATTATGTATGTAAAATAGGTGGGGTGTTGAATATATATTGATTTAAGAAGATTCCTAGTGTGGACATCATCAGTACTGCTTTCCAGTTTTCCCACTCAAAGGGCACATACTAGGATTGCCTTTCCTAGTCTCTTGAGCTTGGGTGAGTGTATGTGCTCGTTCTAGCCAATGAAGTGGAGATGATTCTGACATATGTCACTCTCCAGATATCTCAGTTACCTAACATCATAGCATTGTTAGCAGTGCCAGAACAAGCTGTTCATTTTTGAGTAAATACATTTTTCTGTTTCAGGAATACTGCAAGTCATGTAAATGGTCTTGTTTACAACTTTGTTTTGATTGCTAGGAAGTTTAGGGTCAAAATTCTAGGTTTTCCATTGGCAACTAGACAGGATCACAGGGTATACATTTTATGTGTGCTAATGTCAACCAGCTTTATGTTTTTTTTACCTAGTTTTCTTCTTTGTGCCAACTCTCCTCCCCTTTAAAAACATTTATTGGTTTGTTTCAAATGTATTTTTCCAGGTGGCTCCAATTCTTTATAGAATAAAGATATTACAAATTAACAAATAATCATGATTGGGACAAGTCAAATAATTTTTCCCCATAAAAAGAGGTGGAACTCTTCAGATCTGATGTAGCTGAGTTGGGTTAGAGTAATGAAAAAAAGGTTTCTATCAAAACAGTTTTTTACCACTAACTCCAGTGATCACCATTGGTGGTAAATTCTAATCTATATTGTTACAGAATTAATTATAAGAACTCAAAAGACATCAATACCAAAAGACTTAAGCTCCTGCATACTTATGATATTACATTCCATCTAGATAACATAATCCTTAAATCAGCAAGAGGGAGGGTGGCTTGTACCTATTATAAATGCTTTCTTCCTATCATGCTACTGTACATGGAAATACCACAAAACTATTCCATTGTTTCAGTAGCTAAAAAATAATTACTTCTTTCTTTTATTTGCGGTAAATGGGTCATCAGAAGACAGAATAAAAACTCAGTGCCAGTGGGTGCAGTAGCTCACGCCTATAATCCCAGCATTTTGGGAGGCCAAGGTGGGCAGTCATCACCTGAGGTCGGGAGTTCAAGACCAGCCTGATCAACATGGAGAAATCCTGTCTCTACTAAAAATACAAAAAATTAGCCTGGCATGGTGACACATGCCTGTAATTCCAGCTACTTGGAAGGCTGAGGCAGGAGAATTGCTTGAATTTGGGAGGCAGAGGTTGCGGTGAGCCAAGATTGCACCATTGTACTCCAGCCTGGGTGACAAGAGGGAAACTCCCTCTCAAAAAAACAAAACAAAACAAAACTCAATGACGGCTGGCTCTTGAAAGGACAATTCTAAGGCCCCACTGTTATCAATATATCCTGGGACACAGTCACTGCTCATTGACAACCGTAATCCCACATTGGTCCAGCTGTTTTCTGGAGCTTTTGCAACAGAACTCTTATGACCTTGTTCACAGTGGTATTGACTTTCTTAGTCTAGCCTAGTTGTTCTTGGCAATGATGATCTCTTATATCTTGATGGGTGATGTTATCAAGAACAGTCTGCGCAGCACCATTTTAGTTTGTCTTGCGAGTCCTCAATGAAGTCTAAGTGAAGATGACCAAGATGTAGTTCACAGGGGTCTAACGGCTGTGGCTGGTGACAGAGTCATTCTATAAAATACATGGGAAGTCTTTGGCTCAGAGTCTTCCAACAACACGTGGAGGTATCTTAAAAAGCCTGCACCATATTTCAGTCTGATCATTTCCTGGAAGGCAATGCAGAGCTATGGAGACAGCAATGAAAAATTCCTCTCCACAAATTCTCAGCAGCCATCACTAAGGGAAATCCATATGTCACACATCATAGGCCTGCTACTACTATTGTGGTAACAGAAACTCAGAATAGAACCTGGAGTGCTCCCGAGCAATTTTGAGGTGTTCTTGTAATATTTATATGGTTTTTTATTACTGCTATTTTTTCATTGAAAAATAGGCATCTTGGAAGTTTATACTCACTAAGCTGAATTGTATTTCTCTTTTTATAGCCTTCTCAGTATCAGGATAAATTCTAAACCACCAGACATGGTTTGTAGTCAATGATTTCAAGTGAATAACTTCCAAATGTGTGAACACGTAATGTGGCTAAAATAATGGTTTGTACCTCAAGATAGAAATAAGTTTTTTTGCTACAGGAGTCTTCAGCAAACCAGCTAAATGATATCAAGTCTCAGAGCACAAATTGTGAGATGAAAGTTTGAGCTGCAGGATGTAGCTCTTTTCATTTGCTAACTGTAATATTTTAGGCTGCATCTATACTATCCTCTGAGCCAGATGCCTCTTTGGCCATGCAATTTTTATTGTTCATTATCAGTAGAACAAGGTCGATATAAGTCAGTCTTTAGATCAGTGTTTATTGCTATAGAAAATACATTCATGCCGCATTGAATGAATATAACTTACATTTACAAAAGTTACAATGGAATGTATAGAAAACAGCATTAGACCACAGAAAATCCTGATATACAGAAAGATACCTCTTTTATGGAGTAGGCTGAATAATGGTTCTCTAAAGATGTCCACATCCTAATTCCAGAACCAACTAATATGTTCCTTTACATGGAGACGGATTTTACAGATGTGATTAAATGAAAGATTTTTGAGATGGGGAGATTTCTGTGAGTTATCTAGGTGGGCCCAGTGTAATCAAAATGAAAACAGCAGGGTCTTGAGGCAGAGAAGGTGTACATGGAAATGTATGAATGGAAGCAGAGGGAAAGAGGGAGTGTGATCTGGAATGAGCATAGCCTCTGTAAGTCAGAAAAGGCAAGAAATTGCATTTTTCCCCAGAAGCTTCCATAAGGAAAGCAGCCCTGCTAACAATATGATTTTAGAATTCTGATCTCTAGAACTGCAAAAGAATATATTGTCTAAGCCACTAAATTTGGGATAATTTGTTACAGCAGCAATAGAAAGCCAGTGCATCTCATTTTCTCATCTTTCTGTGATTATGACGTGTGAAATTGCACAGCTTTGGTACATTAACATCAAAAACATGTATCAAGAGGAAGAAATGACTTTTTTTTGGGTTCGAGGTTGACAGCTTGCTAAATTTCTCTGTTTCCTCCATTTACTTACACATATTAACCATATGCATGTACACAGGTGATAAGCTAACCACAAGTCTAGGGTTTTTCCTTGCTTTTGAAAACTGTGCTATACTATTTATAAATCCAGCCCACTTTTCCCCTGCCTCCAAGCCAAACTAAAGACAATCAAAAGATATTCCACAAAGAGTTGATGAATTAAATAACTATACTATTTGGAAGTTCTTCTCAGTCTTAACTCCTTTATAAGCTTCTCTTCCTATAAGTATGGTCTGCAGGAGAAAGGAAGCTCATACTAACAGATATTAATAAGTGGAGTGGAACTCATTGGGGTTTAGTTTAGCTTAGAAGATGATCCGACTAGAAGAGCCAGATTGCATCAACCAGGTGCACAACAGATGAGATTATGCTATTTAAGGAGTACAGAGTGTTGAGAACAGAGCAGGAAAACATTTCCCATGGCAGAATGAAATAGGCAGTCTGGTAAATAGGAGAGAATGGAACTTTTGGGGCGACTACATGAACCTAAAAAATTACCTCTCTGCAACATCTAGGGGAAACTGGTGGAAAGATGATATGTAAGAGAGAATACAGGGGAAACGAATTTTAACAGCAAATTATTGAACAAAATCTAGGAGTTGGAAGTTAACAGAAAATGTGTTGAATTATTATCTACCCCAGATAATTCAGTGTAATCTTTTCATAATAAGCTTTGTTCATAATGATGTTAATGAAAGCTATACCTCAAATTTGCTTGAAAGTAACCTTTCGAAGGAGAGACAGGGTCATAGACATTACATCGTGGTCTTGCTGCTCTCACGAGATCTCTATTGCCCAGTAAATTCTTCATGAGTCTGTGGCCTGATCTTCACCTTTTTGGATGATTTGACTTTGTCAATTTATCTGAAAACTATCAGGCTTAGAAAATAATTTATATCAGTGCTTCTCAGTATATTATTAGAACCACCCAAAACTTCTCCAAAATACCAATGTCTGAGTCTTGTTCCTAAATATACTGATTTATTTTGTCTGGGGTATGTTTCAGGCACTGATAGTTATTAAAAACTCCCCAGGTGATATGTACAGCCAGTGCTGAGAACCACTGATTTATATTAAGCAAGTTCATATTTTTAAGCTACAACAATAATATTCACAGCTACTGCTTGCTGAGTGCCACAACATGATGTTCACTACAGTAACAGGTTCTTGACATTTAATTGGAAAGGAAGTGTTATTCCTGATTTACAGATTTGGGAGATAAAGCATAGTTATAGTATTTGAACGCAGGTTTGATTTCAATCCCGGAATCTTAAGACTTTATTAATTTATTAATTGATAATAGGAGGTGTAAGTGGCAGGAAAATTAATAATTTTGCACAAAATTCTTCTGGACTTTGAGAACCCAAATAAAAGCATATGGTCTTTTAAGACCAAAGTTAGAACCACAGGAGTTGAATCTTTATCTCAAGTAGGATGCATCAATCAACTCAACCGCGTTTGTTAAGTTTCCCATTTACCTGTGAGGGGGCCTCCTGTATAAATGCCGGACCCAGCTGTAAAAGGGCCTTCATTGGACGATGTTCCAGGGACTAGGAGGTGCTTCACTCCCAGTTCTTCCTCTGTAAGAATTCAGACCTACCTTGATCTGCTACTATGACATCCCTTGAGAGATTAGAATTAATTAGATACAGCTTTACTTGTGATTTTGAATCCCTTTAGGTCACATTTAGAAAGAACTTTAATCTCCTTAATGGAGTAAGAAAGGATAGTTTCTAAAAATTGGTTAACAGACTTTTTTTTTTGTGGCTAAAAGGGTATATTAGACATAATAGATATTTTTGTAACTAGATGTTATGATGGCAGTGGGGACAGGTATGGAGAACTAAGAAATGTGTCCTTTATTCTTAATGAAACATCAGGGGTGGGGAGGGTGGTACTCAGGAATTTCAAACATGGAGGTATAACATCAGATATTTTACTCAGAATGAATAGTGTTTGCGACTATCCAGGGTTGTTAGAAAGTAGGAGGGGAAAGGAACTTGTGACAGAGAGATCAGTTATGTTAGTATAGAAGGAAGACGATGAGAGACAGAGAAAAGGAGATTGAATCTGAAACATACTCCAAGGCAGAATCTCCACCGTTTGCTAACTAATGAATGTGAAAGGTGAGAGGGGGTAAAGTAGATTTATTGATTTCTTGGTTTCTAGTCACCAAGACAGGGACAGAGGAGGAGAAACTGGTTGGTTGGGGGAAGAATGAAGAAGATGCATTTAATTCTAGCATGAAAATGTGATAATATCAATTGAGATCTCAGGGAGACTTGGTATGTTACGCTGAGAGGAGGCTTGGAAACCACTGTCGTAATGTTAGTGCAGGGGGTGATGTAGTGATACAGAGTTAGAATTGGGAAACCAATTCCAAGAATTATATCACACCTGTAGTTTTGCCTAGACACGATACTACTGCTACTAATGACGACGATAATCTCTAAGTGGAATATTTTGTAGACTGGAGCTGAGCTTAATGCCTTACCTTTAAGCTATTGTCACATTTAAATTTTCTCAAATAATGTGACCTATGTACTAATACATTCCTTTTTTTGAGAAACAGAAAATAATGAATCATCGGGTCCTTCACTAAATAATGATCTCATCTAATACATTAGAGTTTTTAATGTTATTGCAATTCCCCTTTTACCCCAGAAGATCCTTTGGCAAATAGAACTCTATGTGCCGTAAAACAAACAAACAAACGAACACAAAACCACCAGCACATAGTTTGGCTGTATAAATGGTGAAAGTTACATTTCATAGGATCACTCTTATAGCAGAGAGGATTTGGCTAACAGTCATGGGAAAAGTAGAAAGGGTCCTTTTGATAAAATCTTGCATTTATGAAGGGTTGAGGAAGAAGTAGGTAGAGTTAACCCAGCAAAGTAATTTTTAAACCTTTAGTGTGCAGGCTTCTTGAGAAAAGCTGATGGACACTCCAACCCCCTTTCCACAAAAAAGGCACATCCAAGGCCATGCACACTCCTACGATTTTGAATCAAGCTGAAGTTCGTCAATCCAAGAAGCTTAAGACATGTCCTGACATAGACATCTCCAAATACTTTTCACAATTTCTTCTAAAGTACCCCTGCTGCCACTGCAAGGAACGTTTTTCTTATCCCCTGCTATAGTCCAATGTTGATATAGCTGGAATTAAGCATTAGAGCATTTACGGAACATATGCATATATGGTTTTTCTCATTTCCCAATTCAGGCTGAAGCAAATCTAAGTCCTTTCTTAAATCGACTTTTTGGAGGCCTTTGAGAATCCTCAATTGGATATCCTGGACACTAAGAATACGGGCAAATTGCACACACCTTTAGTAAATTGCTGGTTATTCACAGAGGTCAATTAATCCTTGTGCACGTTTAATAACATACTCATATCTGTGATCCGCTCCTTACAACTAAAACTAACTCTGTGTTCAGGGAATGTAAATAGATTTTCATATCAGCCTAGAGAAACATAATTAGGAAGAGAATGTACTGCCAAAATAATTATATAACATAGTACAAATTATCATCAAATTAGTATAAATTGAGATTCATCATTATTACATTGTCAGGATTTATCCAAAGTAATGAACCTATCAATTAACTGGCTCAATGACTATCAAAGGAACGGAGGAACTTTAAGAAAGAATGAACTGCTTAATTAATTTCCCATTTCTTTGAGAGCCTACTAAGTACAGGCAAGTTCTTTATATCTAAACGCTAGTAAGAGGATTCTTGGTCACATGTATGCATGGAAGCTCAGAGCTGATATAAATATTAACAATTTGATAATTTTATTTAGAGATGACGTGTCTGAGTTGAAGGGGTATCAACAGAATTTCTCCAAGTTGCCTGTTTAGAGGATGTGAGATACTTTGGTGATGTGAGCATCATACTCTGATCTGAAATTCCAGACCTGTCAT
The DNA here is from genome assembly GCF_030222135.1 of Aotus nancymaae. Taxonomy (NCBI): domain Eukaryota; kingdom Metazoa; phylum Chordata; class Mammalia; order Primates; family Aotidae; genus Aotus; species Aotus nancymaae. Next base: position 33,009,221 of record NW_026988435.1, read on the forward strand.
TGAGTGTGGGACTTGAAGCCTCATTTTTCTCATTTATGACATAGATTATTTTGAGAGAAAAAGAGGCCATTGCAATCAAACACAGAGCATATTATGCATGCAGTAAATACCAAATAAATGGTATTCTATTAGGGAAAAAGCAGAGTTTGCAAATGGGTCTCCCAACTTTCAGTCTAAGATTCTAGTCACAGTCCCTCACTGACAGGAGCATACCAATATGACAAATCTGCACATGTAGCCCTGAACTAAAAACAAAAAATAAATAAAATTAAGTTTATTAATTAAAAAAAGAAAGTAACTGTGTGGTATCAGGACAATTTGCAAGCGTTGGATAATTTTACACTTATTCTATTTATTTTCAAGGTCTCTTTTTGCCTTAAGGGGGCAGAGATTTGGGTTTTTATTCTTGTTGTTGCTCCCACTGTTGTATCTCCAACACCTTCAATCAATGCTCAACAAATAAGTATTGAATGAAAGAATAAATTTCTCTACGGTATCCCTACCACATTCTCTACTTGGTCATGGGACGTTTGATATAATTATCATTTCTTAAGGAATTGTGTAAGGCTAGACATGATAGGATGTTTGAGAATAAAATGAAACCATTCAAGAAGTGCAAGGCTTAACTAAAATATGTTTCAGGTTGCAATAAGATGAGAATCAGTTGACATCTTATTGTATACAACAGTAGCAGAATAAGTTACCTTTCCTTTTCTTCCAAAGTCTGAGATAAGTTTCAAATTCCAGACTTGCCACTTGCTAGCTCTGTGACCTTGGGCAAGTGACAATATCTCTCTGAGCTCTGTTAGTTTCTTCTATACCAAATTTCCTTGTAAAAATTAAATGACTGATCCATTTAACCTGCTTAGCACAGTGCCAGCACATGGTAAGAGTTCTGTATCAAGTGGCCTCTAAGGTCTTCGGCCTATTCTATGTGTTTATGATGACAAAATGATTGACTTACAGATCTAACTTAGTGGGCACAGGTTTACAATCCCTTAGCATAGTGTGCCGTGCTTGACTTGATGTTTTCTATCATGAGAGATCACGGCTGATGATTGTTTCTGTCTTATCTAAACAAGGATGAAACCTATTTAACCATCTCTGTTTTCCATCATTCTAGCCACTGGGCACAACATATATGAGGAAAGAATCAACACACAAAATTATTTGATTAGCTAGCATTGCCATCGCACTTCCTAGCAGAGGAAAACCAGGCATAAAAAAAAAAAGGAAAACATGTTCTTCCCTGCCTTGTTTTTATGTTAATTGAAAGAGATAAAAACAGAAGGGTGGAGGGAAGAAAAAAAAAGCAAGAGCATGCAAATGTTGACAGGGGAAAATGCAGTATAGTTGTACAAACTATTTTGGTGCTGTTTTATGGAGACCAATGGCTCAATTATAGCTAAAAACTCATTGCCACTAGTGTTGTGGGAGAAGAAAACCTTCCTCAATTTGTTCATGTAAAGGAGACAGCAGGTTTCCTGAGTGGGAAACCATGTGTTCATGCTCACCTGCTAGCCATTCTCCAGCTCAGGAAATGAGTCCAGCCCCCAGGCAGCTTCCCAGTGACGGGAGCAAGGCAGTGCCACCTTGCTCTGCATCAGCAAACCATTAGGAATGGGTGCTTGAGAAAACAATTTGCTCACTCGATCCTACCATACTTAAAAGTTACTATGCAGTTCTCCAAAGAACCAAATTTATTTTCAGGAAGTGAAATCACAGGCTCAAATGCATTACATTTCTTAATAGTATAGGATTTCATAGCTGAATGAAGCCTTTCTTCCAGAGTAACAGAGGCACAGAGGAGTAACTCACCCACATGTGCCTGGCAGAGATGAGAGCATAGCAGACTCAGTGGAGTAGAAGAACGTATGATTTTGGGATGATTTATTGAAAGCATCTAGAACAGTTCTTGGCTCATTCATTCGTCTGGTTCATTTATCATTCAACAGAGTTGTACTGAACACTCATTATGTGTCAAATAATGTAGTAGGTGCTAGGGATTTTGGGGAAAAAGACAAAGAAGGCTTCTGTCCTCTTGCAACTTACAGTGTAGTAAGGGATAGGACAACACATGAGTACATGTCTTAATTCACTATGAATTTTATTGTGGTGATAGAGCAAACTAAGTAGAGTGAAGAAATGTAGCGAATGAGAAGGGAGCTCCCTCTCTTTTATCTCTCAAGAGATTTTCATGAAAACTTAGGTGGGACTAACTGGGAATTTAGAATGTTCCAGGATTTGGCAATTGCAAGTGCAGAGACTGTGATATGGGGAGAAAAGTGTGTGTCACGTGACCAGAAAGGATGTCTCTGAAATGGAGCAGCGGATACTGGAAGCCAGCAAGAAGGCTGGAGAGAGAGGCAAGGTCATGCAGGCCTTGGTGTTTTTATATTTATGTGTATGTTCAGTACATGGTAGATAAAATTACCTTAGCTTCAATTTTCTTTAAAATTTTTTAAATTATACTTAAGTTCTGGGGTACATGTGCAGATTGTGTAGGATTGTTACATAGGTATACACATGCCATGGTGGTTTGCTGCATCCATCTACCCGTCATCTACATTAGGTACTTCTCCTAATGTTATCAGCTTCAATTTTCATTTGCAAAACAAGAATAATACCAATCATATGAAAAGTTATTGGGTCACTTAAATGAGATGGTTGCTTAGCACCCAGCATCCTGCTAGGCACATGCCGGGAATTCCATATGTAGAGCTTTCTTGCCCTTTGCTTCATTCTTTAAATTCATCTCCTTTCAGCCACTCCCTCAGTGGAATCACACTCAGTATGAATAAGGGTATATATGAAGGATGGACAGTGAAGAGTCAGTGAAAGTGTAGTTGGACTTGGGGAAATGGGAGTGAGGAGGAGCAATGGTTTCCACACCAAAGGCAGGTTAAGGAGAGAGCATCATCTTTTTTTTTTTTTTTTTTTTTTTTTTTTTCCGAGACGGAGTTTCGCTCTTGTTACCCAGGCTGGAGTGCAATGGCGTGATCTCGGCTCACTGCAACCTCTGCCTCCTGGGTTCAGGCAATTCTCCTGCCTCAGCCTCCCGAGTAGCTGGGATTATAGGCACGCGCAACCATGCCCAGCTAATTTTTTTTTTGTATTAGTAGAGACGGGGTTTCACCATGTTGACCAGGATGGTCTCGATCTCTTGACCTCGTGATCCACCTGCCTCGGCCTCCCAAAGTGCTGGGATTACAGGCGTGAGCCACCGTGCCATCTTTTCAAAGCATCAGGACTCCTGCTGCAAGGTGGTGGGTGGAAAAGTTGGGGAGAGGACACATGCGACCTTTTGGTTTATGGAGAACTTTCCAACTGTAGAAATTCGTGAAGAAAGTTCATATGAAAGCCCCATCTTCTATGGCCTAATTAAGTCTTGACATTCAAATTTCAAACGAATTTTGGGGAAATAACTTCTCAGATTCTCATCATATAGTACTTGTTCAATATGAATAGAAATAATTAGTTTGCTGAAGTAATTAGCATGCCCAAGAATAACTAAAGACTTTTCCCCAATTTTTACTTTTAGATAAATGTTAAGTATCTTTAAAATGCCTTTGATTTCTTCTTTTCTTAAGAATCATTAGAAGGTGGGAAAATACAATAAAGGTAAAGGGAAAAGCAGGATAATGATGGAAAATGCACATAAAGAGAATGCCACATCGACCTGGCAGAGAAATGTTCTCGGCAGTGATTTTAGTTACCAAAACAGTAAAAGCTATTAATACTAATCTTATATAAAGAAGGCCAGCAGCATATGATTGTGTTTTTTCCAGACATTTCTGAAAGCCTACTTCAGAATAGTCATCCATTCTGCTTGAAGGTCCTTCAGAGTAAAGTAAGCACACCAGTTCTGAGATCAGGCAGTCCAGAGACCATATGGCAGCCCAGCCAGGCTCAGAGAGTAACCTTCTATGGGTCATTTATCCTGTCTGATCATCAGTTTCCTCACCTGGAAAGTGAGAATGCCAAACTTAACTTAGGGGGTTGTTTGAGATTGATGCTATAATTGTGTAGCATGCCAAGCACTTTCATTGGCACCTCTTAGGACCCTCAGTAAAAGAAGTAAGTCTCCTTCCTTTCCTTTTTTTGGGTAGAAGGATTAGTGGAATGAATGACAACCAGAATCAGTTCCCAGAACGCCTGAGTTCTCAGCCTCCCTGGGGAATCTCTTAGCAGACAAGTCTCTGTTTCTACAGGTTTTTCTCCAGGGCAAATGGAACAAGTTAAGCTAGATCACATAGAGTGCTTGGGCCTTTCTTTGATCAGAACAGAAAAGTCCTGAGTTCTCCAATATCCCCTTTCAAGCACAGCAGCCTCTGGAGGTTCCAATGAAGCCCCGTTAAACTGACCTGAGTCCTCTGTTGTTATTTCAAAAACAGTAGTTGCCCTTTTACATGCAATACGGTAGGAATATCATTTTAGGACCTTCAAAAAAGGGTTCTTATTACTGAAATGTTTCCACATTATTAGTCTAGAATGAAAACTGGATGAGCCATCTCTTTAGTGTCTTCCTCCAAGCCTCACAGCCACTGTTACCAATAAAATGATTAGGAAAAGCAAACACAGGATAAAACGTGATAAGAGAGAGGATGGAGAGAAAAATGTCTGTGTCAGTGACTGGCACAAAGCTGAACTAATCCTACTTCCCGCCGTCCCAGCTAGACATTTCTTGAGTGCCACTCTTAGATATTTTGCTTTTGTTTTTGTTTCATTGTCCTTTGAATGATGTAATCCCTAGGCTACTAGGAATGAGCCACTTTTTTTTTTTTTTAAATTGAGACATAGTTTTGCTCTTGTTATCCAGGCTGGAGTGCAATGGCACGATCTTGGCTCACCACAACCTCTGCCTCCTGGGTTCAAGCAATTCTCCTGCTTCAACCTCCTGAGTAGCTGGGACTACGGGCACGCACCACCATGCCCAGCTAATTTTTGTATTTTTTAGTAGAGACAAGATTTCACCATGTTGACCAGGATGGTCTCGATCTGTTGACCTTGTGATCCACCTGCCTCGGCCTCCCAAAGTGCTGGGATTATAGGCATGAGCTACTGCGCCCGGCCCGGAAAGAGCCACTTTTATCAAAGGAACTTCAAGTCCAAATTTAGTGAAATAGAAGAGAAAGTCTAGCAGCCCTTCTCTACCCCAACTGTACACCATTCTTGCCTATTCCAGACCTGCCCTGGGGAGAGATGTGGCCAGTTATATGAGACAAATGGGTATCTGGCAAAGAGAAGTCTCATCAGCAAATCACTCTCTTAAATGTAACAGAAGTCCTCAGCCTCTGTTACAACAGACTCCTGGGAAGGGATGCTTCTTTGCCTTTTGAGGGTTACACATAAATCTGGGTGCTTTTCTCAGTTCTGACCCACACACTTCATTATGCCCTTTAATGAACTATATTAAAATTCTTAAATGAAGCTTTACCATAAATGACTACTGATTGCATTTATTTACCTTTAAAGTTCTTCAGTTGTTGACACTAGTACAACATGCTTGCTTGCTTTATTGAGAGGTAATTTTAATATATAAAGATTTGTTAATATAACTATAGCATAGAATCAAGTAACAGATACTCTTCTGCCTAACAGGAGTGACAGCATCTCGTGGTGGAGAAAGCACTGGATGTATGACTCTGGCAATGTCATTTTATATCTTGCCAAGTGTGAGAATTAGATATGGTGATGTCTGTGATTGCTTTGAAATGCAATTTTATGTTCCCAACTTTACTTTATTTAATTAATTAATTTTTTGGAATGGTGTCTCTTTCTGTCACCCAGACTGGAGTGCAGGGGTGCCATCTTGGCTCATTGCAAACTCCACCTCCCAGGTTCAAGCGATTCTCCTACCTCACCCTCTCAAGTAGCTGGGATTACAGGTGCCTGCCACCACACCTGGCTATTTTTCTTTGTATTTTTAGTAGGGATGGTTTTTGCCATGTTGACCAACCTGGTCTTGAATTCCTGACCTCAGGTGATCCACCTGCCTCAGCCTCCCAACTCCAACTTTAAGTAGATTTTTTTTTTTACTCTAATCATCCAACAGATAATAGAAACATTTGGTCAACATTTTTAACTGTCGACGTTCAGTGCAATTAAAAATTCAATTCTGAACTCAACGGCTGCATGGAGATGCTCTGCAAGTGTGAGGTGGAGCACCAGAAAGTCAGGCCAGCTGATTATTTGAAGAGAGCTCTTCCTAGTGATTCAAGAATCCACAGTTCTTCATTCATGCAGAGGGGTTTATCTACTTATGAAATTACTAGCCCTTAACTATCAACAACATAGCAACCCCAGACCTTTTAAACAAACGGGTGCAAAAATAGCTTGTGTTATTTTAGATAAAAAGCATTGCCTATGCCACAATAATGACTTAAATATAAAGAGATGGCCAGCAGACCGCATAAATACAGCCTGGCTATTTTTTCTTTCTCCCAAGTTCAATCATCTGATCTTTTATTAATGCTTCTATTTTAAACATCTTGCTAGCCTTTCCAGATGTGCATTACAAGATGTTTAGCAGTACTCACTAATTGCCAGTAGAGTGTCCTGTTTCAAATATGACACCCCAAAATGTCTTCAGTCATTGCCATAAATTTCCAGGGGGCAAAATCACCCTGAGGTGAGAAGCACTAGTCTACGCATACTTTTTTTTTCTAATTCTGAATTTACTTTCTTAAGCATAAGACCAAGTGCTCAGAAATTGTTATTCTATTGTTATTATTCTGAACATTACTAATGTCTTTATTGATATAGGATTTCACAATTTACCAAGTATTTCCACTCAGATTATCTGTGGAGATTAATGCATAGCAGTTTATTATCTGCAACAAATTAGAAGAAAGAGGTATGTTTTCTGTAACTGTCTCTGCATTCCTTTTTACTGTGTTTACAATCCTGCATGTTTGACAGAAGAGGTCTTGCCATGAGGAAGATGTATTTAGGGCAAGTCAGGCATTGTGTAAATGAAATCTGGCATAATCTTTTCAAGAGACATGAGAGAGAGAGAGAGAGAGAGAGAGAGAGAGAGATGTTTAATCACCTTGAAATGATGTCCTTCTCTCATCTTCTGCTGGCAGGAGTCACATACCACCTGGTCCACCCATAGAAACACACATTTACAACTAAACTCTCACATGCAGCTTCGATGAAGCCCCATGAACCCTCTGAGCCCCTTGCCTCTTTAAAGCGTTCTGAAAATTATAATCTTTAGCCTATACTGGACTACTGCAGTTTTATCATGCTGCATTAAGTGAAAACTAGACGGCATTTTTGAAAAATAGAAAATGACACTTCTCCCACACTTCCACCTCCTCCCTAGCCCTCTTACCTGCTTAAGGATTTCAGCGGCTGTTTCATGTGAACAATCAAATATCACGTAGAACTCCTTGCCTTTCTTCATCTCCTTGAGTAACGGCTTGGCATCTTTATTCCCAGAAGGCAGCTGGCGGATTTTGATTTTAATATTATATCTGGAGGGAGCTTTGATGAGCTCTTGTAGACGAATTAGACCTAGAAAATGACATCCAGTCATGAAACAGAGACTGTTCTGTCGATAGTATTGTTTATTGCCATTTATAGTTAAACTCCTTTCAACTCCAAAGTGTACCCAGTGGTCACCTTCCTGAAGGTTACACTCCTGCTCTCCCATTTGTCATTCGTCTTTCTGTGGTGGATTATACTATTTTCCCTTTTGGGTATGTATGGCTTGGAAGCATAATTTTCCTAGGAGCATTTTAAATTTATTTAGAATGCAATTGTCCTTTCAGCTTTCAGCGAATACCTCAAATTTTTAACAAATCAAGCCTGCAACTGTAAAACTTAGTAAACAAAAAGTAGGTTGAAGTTTCCAAAAGTGTTTGATGAAATAGATCACATCTGCTTACTTACAAAGCCAACAGAATGCGAAGATTTCTCTTGGCTGTCAACTTCTCTAAGTCTTTTATTAAGTATTTGTATACAACATACTCTTAATCAGCTAATTAGTTGGGTTGTTTTATATAATCTTTCAGTTCCTGCCATATAAACTATCTGTCAGTGGCTCATTACATTTTCTTGCTAATATATTTGAATGTTAAATTGGAAAATCCTACTTAATTTTTTAAAAAGACCATGGATTTTTCAGAAATTATGATCATGAAAGCAGAAACAATTTAAAAAACATTCTCTATTGGTTATTGCAACAAAACATATATGTCTAACTAGCTTGACGGAGAATGTTTGACTTACCACAGGTGTGGAGCTACTGATCTGCACCGTTTCCTAATATAAGTGCTTTCCAAGGCAAGAAAAGCCACTGTGTAAAAGCCTCCATCTTATTTCCCCCAATGTTAGCAGGTGCTCACTGCACTGCATAATGTTGGCTCTCACTCAAGGACTTCCATCAGTCTGAAAAATTGAAGTTTTCTTTTTTTGGTATGCAGTTCTGTGCCTTCTGGATTTGTTAGCTTTAGATAATCAATAGGGAATATTAAGCTTCATCAGTATTCAATGAAAATTGTGGTATGCTCTGTGCTAGATTCAGCATGGATTTCAGCTACTGCCAAACTTGAGGCATTTTTCTTTTTCTTGTTTTATTTATGTAGCTACTTTTTTTTTTTTTTACTAGAACATACATTTTGTGTGTGTGTGTGTGTGGTTCAAATGAGGAAAGTTTCTCTACCACCATAGTTAGGTTTGATTCTGATATACAATAAATTTATCATGATATTGAACTTCAGAGTTAAGTGTGTAGGGGTGATAGAATGGAAGGGTGGTTGCTGTAGAACCTTATGTAGATTTAGTGCTTACTGTCTGATATGACTTGGCTCTGTGTCCCTACTCAAATCTCCCCCCAATTGCAATCCCCATGTGTCAGGGGAGGAACTTGGTGGGAGGTGATTGGATTATGGGGGTGCATCTCCCTCATGCTAGTTCTCATGATAGTGTGTGACTGCTCCGGAGATTTGATGGTTTAAAAGTATGGCACTCCCCCCTTACCCTCTCTCACTTTTCTGCCACCATGTATGGTGTTTCTTGCTTCCCCTTCCCCTTCTGCCTTGATTGTAAGTTTCTGGAGCCCTCCCCAGCCATGTGGTAGTATGAAACAATTAAACCTCTTTTCTTTATAAATTACTCAGTCTCAGGTAGTTCTTCATAGCAGTGTGAAAATGGGCTAATAAATTAACCTTTTCTCTTTTTACACAAAATTTGAATTGCTAGAATAATAGGCTTCCTGGATTCTTGCTCCTTTTCAAATCAGTCAATGTGGTCGAAGGCCCTTGGGTCCTGATAATCAGTCGCTTGTCGTCTCACTTCCAGAGTCACGTGTCCTGAACTACTGAGGAGCATTAAAAATGAAAGAACATATAGAATGTGGAATCATATATTTGTTATTTGTAATATGTGTTAATCTTTGAGCTAATCCTAGGATGTAACCATTATTACTGTTATTTAAATGAGTAATTCAGGGCCCGGAATAGTTAAGTAACTTACAAAGATAGTTAAGAAGAATTTTGGATTAAAAACTGCTATATGTGAATCCAACACTTAATCTTTTGACGTCACCATCCTGCCTTATAAATACAAGTTGTTGGTGCTGAGGGAACAGATACAGTGTAGGGATTAGGACTTTTTGATGAGATGGGAAAAAAATAGAGACCGCGGGCTGCCTGAATTTCTCTCCTGTTTTCTCTTGTCATCCACCTGCTTTGCAATCACATAGTTTATTTTTTCATAAGAATGACCATAAGGGACGGTTTAATGTGGTCTCTAAATAACATGGGGAAAACATTTAAAAAGGGCATTTCGTGTGCTGCAATGAACTGCTCTCTTGCTCTTTGTTGAATAGAATGTCACATCTTTCCATCATGATGACTTACATATTTATGGGATTTAAAGTTGACATACATTTTCTCACTTCTTTCATTTATTTTTATGGGAGAACATTTGCTGGATGCTCATTAGATGCCAAGCTTCATGTTAAGCCCTGGGGTGCAAGACAACACAACCTGTTTCAAAGCCCTCACAGCCTGTAGGAGAATTTTATCCCATCAGCTCTCTTCAGGTAGATGGGGCATCAATTACCCCTTAACTTTACAGATTATGAGCTAAGGCTGCTGAAGACTGGAGCAACTTGCTCAAGGTTATATAGCTAGTAAGTGGCAGAACCAGGGATTAAGGCAAAATCTACCTTCTGATACCAAATCTAGGGCTCTTTCCTCCAAATCATTGGCCCCTCCCAACTTTTGGATTTCTTGTCAACTGGCTGAATGAAAAACTAATTAACTGACTGATTAACTATATTTATAAATAGCTGTATAAGTAAACAAAAAGAACATTTTAGACCAGCACACAATACTAAATCCTCATTCGGCACACTAGACCATTAATCAACACCACCCCCAAATGTGAACATTAACTTTTACAATTGTTTCATAAAACAAAGTATGTTTTAATACCAATAGAGGAAAAAGGAGAACATCTCAGTCCAAAAGACTGTTTCTAATTGGAATAAATTTATCTTTTACAAAAACTCACTGTTAAACTCCTACTTTTCTCCTTTTGCCAGTATATAGGTAAATTGGCTTCAGAAAGGGGGAGGATCAGCAGATTTAAAGATTAGGGACCAAAACTAGGAGAAGAACAATGAACAGGGAAGAGTGAGTTTTACATTTCTCTTCCTGAGGCAATTGTTTGCTTCAGAAAAGCCTTTCTGCTTTCATTAGCAAATGATGGAGAATTTACAATTCAAAAGGCACAGTAGACAAAATTTAGAGAAAGCTTTCCCTTATATTTGCATTTTGCAACAATCCATCAATCATTTACTTTTCTTTGTAATGAATAGTTAAAAATAATTTTCTAAACAAATAATTACTTCAGAGGAAGGACATCGATTTAGGCACAACACCTAGCTTTGCTAATCCTCCCGTGTTTGGATGCCGCCCTGATGGAGTGACCCAACCCTGTCAGCACTCCAGTTGCAGTGAATGGTAAAGGTGCATGTCACGCTGATAATGTGAATTTTTTTCTGGCCCACTGAGATGATGGGAATTTAAAAATAAAACGTAGATAAGAGAGAGCCAGACAAACTCAACAGAGGGACATTCTACAATAAAACTGACTTGGACCCTCTAAAAATGTCAATGTCATATATGGCAAAAGAAAGCTGAATTGTCTGAATCAAATGAGACGAAAGGGATCTGACAACTGAATGGCATGCATGATCCTGGGACAATTAGCAAATATATATTATTTTTTGCTAATAATAATATTAGCAAATATATATTTCTATATATTTATATAACATTATTATGTTATTGTTAACTTTCCTGTACTTGATCATTGTAGTGTGGTTATAACGAAGAAGGTCCTTCCTAGGAAATTCATGCTAATGTATTTATGGGGAAAAAGGTCAGGATGTCTGCAGCTGACTTTCAAATGGTTCAACAGTGCTACTACTTAGTATTATTTTTATTGTTGTAGGTATTTCTATATTAAAAAAAGATAGAGCATTACAGCAAATGTGGCCAAATGATAAGTGATGAATCTAGGTGAAGGGTGTACAGGAGTTTATTGTACATATCCTTTAACTTTTCTCTAAGTCCAAATCTTTCTAAATAAAAACAGAAAATATACTGCTATAAAATAATATCATAAGAGCCTCTTTCTTCCACTTCTATCCCCAAGAATGAAATTGGAAATGCAACTTTGGTTGAATAAATGCTTTACAGAAAGAAGGCTGTTTTTTTTTTTTTCCACATGAATGTGAGCTAAGCTCTGCATATAGATACAACTTTCAAAAATATCCAAATGGCCAATTCTAAACACTTGCTTTGGCCGCCTGTCTACTCGGTGCACTCGGATGTGACACAGAAAAAAATGCTGATTTGCATGCATATCGTGTGACTCAGGCAACAGGTGGAGCATATGGAGGAGGAAGAAAAAACCCTCTGCGATTTCCAGTGAGCATTTAAAATTTCCCATGCCTTCCTTTTAAGTAATAACAAACTGCTATTTAGATTGCCCCTTTTTATGAAGTTGGCTACATGCCTTATAAATAGCAAAATAAACCTTAGAATATACCTCTGAGGTGAATAGATGTCAGTGCTATTTTACAGTGAGGAAAGTGAGGCATGGTGAGGTTAATTGTTTGGATTGGCCCTGAAAATGGGTCACAAATGCCAGGAATTGGAAGAGACCTTCAGGTCAAACCCCTACTTGATGCATGAGTCCCCTCTACACAGGCACTGCTGAACACCTCTCAGTGTGAGAAATTCTCTACCTTACACCACAGTCCAATCCATTTCTGGTTAGCTTTAGCTATCTTTAATGAGTCTCCATTCAAAAGAAAAGTACCTGGGTTTTCTGGAGTCTTAATCCAATTTCCTGTTTGTGAAACCACAGCAATGCGTTTGATGCCGTAAAAATAAATGTAACAAACCACTGGAACCCAAAGATCAGGTTGTACATTTTAAATGTTAATTTCTTCTCTACTTGAACTTGGAAATATATAAAATGGCATTTCATAAACTTGTGGGCATATTAATATACCCAAATCTAATAGGATTCTTAAGGGAATCTGTGCATCCTCCAGAGCAGAGGAAAAATCAAAACTAAAAAATGAATTACAGACAAATGGGACCTAATCAAACTCCACAGCTTCTGCACGGTGAAAGAAACAGTCAATAGAGTGAATCGGCAACCAACAGAATGGGAAAAAATTTTTGCAGCCTACCCATCTGACAAAGGACTGATATCCAGAATTTACAACGAGCTAAAAAAGATTTACAAGAAAAAAACAAACAAGCCCATTCAAAAATGGGCGAAGGATATGAACAGATACTTTACAAAAGAAGACAAACATGAGGCCAACAAGCATATGAAAAAATGCTCATCATCACTGGTCATCAGAGAAATGCAAATCAAAACTACATTGAGATACCATCTCACGCCAGTTAGAATGGCGATCATTAAAAAATCTGGAGACAACAGATACTGGAGAGGATGTGGAGAAATAGGAACACTTTTACACTGTTGGTGGGAGTGTAAATTAGTTCAACCATTGTGGAAGACAGTGTGGTGATTCCTCAAGGACCTAGAAATAGAAATTCCATTTGACCCAGCAATCCCATTACTGGGCATATATCCAAAGGATTATAAATCGTTCTACTATGAGGACACACGCACACGAATGTTCATTGTAGCACAGTTTACAATAGCAAAGACCTGGAACCAACCCAAATGCCCATCGATGATAGACTGGGACAGGAAAAATGTGGCACATATACACCATGGAATATTATGCAGCCATCAAAAACGATGAGTTCGCGTCCTTTGTAGGGACATGGATGAACCTGGAAACCATCATTCTCAGCAAACTGACACAAGAACACAAAATTAAACATCGTATGTTCTCACTCATAGATGGGTGTTGAACAATGGGAACACATGGACACAGGGAGGGGAACACTATACACTGGGGTCTGTTGGGGGGAGCGGGGAGGGACAGCGGGGGGTGGGGAGTTGGGGAGAGATAGCATGGGGAGAAATGTCACATATAGCTGAAGGGGAGGAAGGCAGCAAATCACACTGCCACGTATGCACCTATGCAACAATCTTGCATGTTTTTCACATGTACCCCAAAACCTAAAATGCAATAAAAAAAAAAAAATTTTAAAAAAATGAATTACCTGGAGAAATGCAATACTTTTAAAGTGCAGACCTTCATACATAGGGTTTCTCAGAAGTGCAACAAAAAAGGCAAGAGGGAGTCTTCCCAAAAGAAAAATTGTGCACCTTAGTTACAGAGGACCTTATAGAAGAATCTAGTCTAAGTATTCAAGAAAGTATATTGCACTCAGCTCCACCAGTATATGTTGATGCTGAATTCTGTTAAGTTTCAACAGTAGATAAAAATAATATCCCTGTCCTGCAATATCTAAAGATTGATTTTCTGGACAGAGTTCTGAGTATTTGAGTAGGGTTCTGGTCAAAGAACTGAGGTGGTAGATATGAAGGGTAGAAAAAAGTGAGTACAGGGAAAAAAAAAAACTATAAGTTTTTTTTTTTTTTTCTTAGTATTAAGTATAAAAAATGTTCCATCCTTGGGCTATTTCAAGAGGAATGGTGGGAGAGCACATAGCAGAAGAAGAGTTTTGGCTATCACAGGTGGCCATAACGGCACAGAGGGGTGAGTGGTGATGGCAGAAGGTGAAAGAGTCACTTATTTGGCACTGACTGTGTATAGCATATCTTGCATTTTAGCTTGAGTACTCATGCCAAAGTGTTGATTTTCTTTGAGTCCAAACTTTGGGCTTCTGTCAAGATTCTTGGTTCTGGAGAGTATATTATTTCTGTTTTCTATGGGAAAATGGAAGGAAATATGATAGATACAGTTTTAAAAACTAAATCAGTACTTAAATACAGCCATAAGAGCAGATATTTTACTTATTGACAGGCTGGTTGGGCACAATTAAATGAGTGAATCATCTATTTAGAACAGTGTACATAGTCAGCACTCAAGAATGTGGTTATTGTTATTTTCATGATTTTCATTTCATGTATGTTTTCTCCCAGGGTTTATTGCTTTTTTCAATCACTGCCCTTGTTAGGGATGCTAATCTCATTTCAAATTAATCCTTACTGTAAAGCTTGGATACTTTATTTGGAGTGATGATAATAACACATTCTTCATTGCAGGCTGCATTTTAGAAATCTCATGGCTGTGATATATTGAGAAAAATGACTTAAGGTAAACAAAGATAAACTTTTCAAGGGTAATGTGTTATAAATTCAATTCTAGAGGCATCCGTCTGGTGCTCATTTTCTTCATGTACTCATCCAGTCCTATCCATAGGCTGAGGACACTCAAATTTGTGTCTTTAGCCCATTCCCATTTTCTAGACTCTAGACTCACATATTAACTGCCTATTCTTACCTTCATTTGGATGTCCAATAGATATCTGAAACTCAAACTTAACATATTAACAACTCATTTTCTGATATCATTCTTATTTCCTTAAACTAGTTCTACCTATAACCTCTACTTCAGGTAATGACAACTCCATCCTTTGGCTCAGGACAAAAAGAGTCATCTTTTATTTCTCTCTTCTTTCTTTCCTAACCTCTACACCCTCAGGATATTATTATTATTATTATTATTATCAGAGTTCATTTTGATTCTTTAATCTACAGGTATGAATTAAACCATAGCCTGCCACACCAATACCATGACATCAATATTTTCTTAGACTGGAGCATGTTCTTCTTGTTTTTATCCTCCATTTAAAAATAAACTTAATATACGGCATTCGTCTTGTGTCTAAGGAATGCAAAGTGTTTTTCTTGACAGTTGATTTCATTGAAACACTGGGCCAAGCTTTGATATTTCAGAGGAATTTGCTGTTGGAGGAAATAAGCTTGCTATCTTCCCTGTTAAACAGGCTAATCTCTGAGGCAACCTGAGATGTCCCAAGTTTCTTAGGTCATTGAGTTCCTTAAATCAAAATAAGTGTCATACAGACCCAAAGGTAGTGCTGGATACTCAAAAAGACATCTTAAAATAGTAGTGAAACTAATAGACAAAATGTATGCAGCTGAGAATATCCATAATGAGTTCTGTACAGTTTCCTCAAAGACCCTACAATGTTTGAGCAGTCATTCAAACACAGCCCGATGTTAACACACAAATGGAGATAAAGGAAAGAGGACATGGTCATACATAATAAAAACTTTTAACTGGAAACAAATTCAAATATCCCCTAGGATATCATGCCAGCTCTACATTAAAAATGTTTCCAGAACCTGAGCATATCTTACTCCTCTGCTGTATGGCCTCCATCTCTTCCCTTGGTTTCTATAGGAGCCATCCGGCAGGTGGCCATGTTTCCACCTTTGCCTCTCTGGAGTGTGCAGTGATCCTTTTACTCCTACTACTCTTCAACAGTAGTCCTTCCTCATCCGAGGTCTTACTTTCCATGGTTTTAGCAACCCACGGTCAATAGTAGTCTAAAAATATTAAATGGAAAATTCCAGAAATAAACCGTTTGTAAGTTTTCAATTGCATGTCCTTCTGAATAGCATGATGAAGTCCTGTACCATCCTGCTCTATCCGCATGGGATGTGAATCATTTCATCATTATTGTTATTGGTCTCTTATTGTGCCTAACTTATAAATTAAACTTTATCATAGGTATTATTCATACAAGTGCTATATATACAAACTTAGAACAAGTATGCATGTATAGAAATAAACATATCAGGCCGGATGCAATGGCTCACACCTGTAATCCCAGTACATTGGGAGGCCAAGGCGGGTAAATCACGAGGTCAGAAGTTCAAGACCAGCCTGGCCGACATGGTGAAACCCTGTCTTTACTAAAAATATAAAAATTAGCCAGGCGTGGTGCCAAGCGCCTGTAATCCCGGCTACTGTGGAGGCTGGGGCAGAAGAATTGTTGAACCTGGGAGGTGGAAGATGCAGTGAGCCGAGACTGAGCCACTGCACTCCAGCCTGGGTGACAGAGCAAGACTCCATTTCAAAATAAAATAAAATTAAAAATAAACATAGCATATATAGAGTTCAGTAATATCCGTGGTTTCAGGCATCCACTGGAGGTCTTGGAATGTATCCCTTTAGGATGGTAGAGACTACTGTAGAATGTTAGTCTGATCTTACCCCTCCTCTGCTCAGAATTCTTTCACGGCTTCCCATTCCAGGCAGAGCACATGCTTCTCCAGTGGTTTACAAAGCCCTCCATGACCTACAAGACCCTCCTCTCCAAACATCTCTTCTCTCTCCCTGCCCCTCTTACTCGGATCCATCCACCCTGGCCTCCTTGCTGTTGCTCTGACATATGAGGCATACTCTAACCTTAGACATTAGCTGTTCTCTCTGCCTATAACCATCTTCTCTATCACAGTATGTGGTTCACTTCCTCAGCTCCTTGCAGCCTTTGCTCAAACCTCATCTGTGCAATGTGACATGACCTTTAATTCTGCAAACCACATGTCTGGCTTCCAGATTCCCTTCAATCTGCTCTACTTCTTCTTTCTTCCACAGCAGTCACCACCGTTCAACAATTATAATCATTTTATATAGAATGAAAAGATGGTTTATTATTCCCATAGAACCTAAGTTCCTTGAAGTTAGTGGGTTCTGTCTGTTTTATTCACTAATGTATTCCATGTGCTTAGAACAATGCCTGGTACCAATATTTATTGGTGTGTCCAATAAATATTTGTGGAATGACAGAATCTGACAGCATTAGCAAAGGTGAAGAAACACATGATCTACCAGGGTGGCATCACTATGGGACAGTGCACTGGCAATTAGGGTTTTAGAAAAGCAATTTATCCAAAGTTGGGAATAACTTTAGGTGCCTTCCAAGGTAACCTCTTGGGTACTGCAGGAATCCTTATCAGGACCTACCTATGACAGAATGTCCCAAGCCTGGGCTTGAACTCTTCCAGGTCAGGGTGTTAAATATTTTTGGAAGAGATGCATTTCATCGCCTGAGAGATATAGTGATTAAAAGTTTATTCTTTCAGTGATGCTAAAAAGCTACTTCCCTGAATCCTTTACCTACTTTGTCTGAAAGCACAGAGGACTAGTTAAAGCCTCTTATTTCATGACCCTTTAGATATCTATCGACAGTACCATTAACGTCTATGTCCTTATTTTTTTCCTTTGCAGTCTAAACATGTGAGTTACTTTAGCCTTACTCATGTATTCTGTAAATGAATATTCTCAATGTCCACATACTTATAATGAAGTAAGGGCTGGCATCGTTGTGAATTTTGGGAGGCAGGCTTATCCATAGGTTAATTTTGGAACAGGAAAATTCCTACTTGAAGCACCCTGTTTCTTCTTTTGCTTGCGTATTTTTTGTCTAAATATTTAGCTTAAGGGTGTCTATAATAAGAATTCAAGATATTATCCTTCAACTTGTTCAATAAATAATGCTGGATAACTTGTGAGCCATATGTAGAAGAATAAAGCAGGACCCTTTTCTTTCAGCATATACAACAATTAACTCAAGATGGATTAAAGATTTCAGTGTAAGACCTCAAACTACAAAAATCCTAGAAGAAAACCTAAGGAATACTATTCTGTACATTGTCTTTGGCAAAGAAGTCATGACTAAGTTCTCAAGAGAAATTGCAACAAAAACAAACATTGACAAGTGGGACTTAATTAAACTAAAGAGCTTCTGCACAGCAAGAGAAATTATCACCAGAGTAAACACACAACCTACAAAATGGGAGAAAATGTGTGCAAACTATGCATCCAACAAAGGTCCCATATTCATAATTTATAAAGAACTTAAATCAACAAACAAAAAACAAATAACCCCATTAAAAAGTGGGCAGAAGACAGACACTTTTCAAAAGAAGACACACAAGCAGCCAACGAACATATGAAAAAGTGCTCATCATCACAGATCATCAGAGAAATGCAAATAAAAACCACAGCAAGACACCGTCTCACACCAGTCACAATGGCTATTATTAAAAAGTTAAAAGACAACAGGTGTTGGTGAGACTGTGGTGAAAAGGGAACACTTTTATACTGTTGGTGGGAATTTAAACTAGTTCAGCCACCGTGGGAAGCAGTTTGGAGATTTCTCAAAGAACTTAAAACAGAACTGCCATTTGGCCCAGGAATCTCATTACTGGGTATATATCTGAAAGAAAATAATTCTCCCAAAAAATGCACACACTCATATGTTCATTACTGCATTATTCACAATAGCAAAGGCATGGAATCAACCTAGATGCCCATCCATGGTGGATTGGATAAAGAAAATGTGGTACATATACACCACGGAATACTATGTTGCTGTAAAAAAAAAATCTCAGGTCCTTTGCAGCAACATGGATGCAGCTGGAGGCCATTATCCTAACTGAATTAACACAGGAACAGAAAAAGAAATACCACTTGATCTTATAAGTGAAAGCTAAACATTGGGTACACATGGATGTAAAGATGGGAACAACAGACGCTGGGGACTGCTGGAGGAGGGAGAGAGGGAGGCAGGCAGGGGCTGAAAAACTATCTATTAGTAACTACCTGTGCTCACTCAGTACCTGGGTGACAGGATCATTCATACTCCAAACCTCGACATCATGCAATATACCCACACAACAAACCTGCATATGTATCCTTTAATCTAAAATAAAAGCTGAAATTATTACACGTTGTCCTTTTAGCTATTTACATATGCAAATCCTCCATGATATGAAAGACTTAATGGTGGGGTTCAGCCCAGTGCTATCAGGAGAGAGTTATTTTGGCAGGGCCTTTGCACTGGCTGTCCCCTCTGCCTGATGTCCGAAATGCTCTCCCCCAGGTATCTACATGATTTATTTTTTTATCCTCTTTAAATTTTTACTCAAATGTTATTTTCTAGAGAACTTCCTGGGTATTCTTACATAAAATTGCATCCCCCACTTCTACTGCCAGTCTCCCAAATATCATTTGCTGCTTTATTTTTCTTCATAACATGTACTACTATCTATCACACTAAATATTTAGTATATATTTTGTTCATTAGAGAAATAGTCTGTGGATTCCATGAAGTTGGAGATATTTTTGTGTGTGGTTTATCCTCAGTACTTAGGATAATGCCTGGCAGTAAATGTCAATGAAAAAGAGGAATGTATCACATCATATCGATCTGTCTATCCATCCATCCATCCATCCATCCATCCATCTACCATTCATTATTTACTTATCTATTTATTATCTATCTAATTGATCATCTACCTATCATCTATCTAATCTATCATATACCTTTTTATATCTATCTAATATATCATTTACCTAACAGCTATTAGGTTGGTGTAAAAGCAATTGCAGTTTTGGTCATTAAACAGCAAGACCCAATTACTTTTGCACCAACCTAATATCTACCTATCATGATCTATTTTTTATCATCTCTCTCTCCTCTATCATTTATTTACCTACCATTCATCATTTATCTACTTATCTATCGTCTATCATCTACCTATCACCTATTAATATCTATCTGTGCATCATCTACCTATCATGATCTATTATCTCTCTATCTACTATCTATGTGTCTATTTATCTATCTGCCTACGTGTTTATCTGCTTGTCTGTCTTCCTGACTGCCCATCTAATATCTAGAAGAATATACACTAAGACATAATCTGATAGTTTTTCTGGATGTTTTTGTTTATGTCCTTACACTTTTAATTTTAACATTTTCTAAAGAAAGTAATCTTCTTTGTATAACTATATAAAAATAAAACTTTCAAACAGTGGATTGCAGAAGCCATTTGGATCTCAGGAAAGGGCAGCCATAGTACAGGGTATGCAGATATGTGCTGTCTTGACTATATTCCCAAGGATTTCAGAAAATATCACGTGAACCAACTGTACATAAACTTCGATCCAGTTTAGTTAAGGACAAGTTAGAGTAGAGAAGAGAGACAGGCAGAACTATAAAGTAGGCTTTTCTGTCATTCACAAAATAAAAGCTAAGCAGAACGAGTATATTTTTTTCATGTTTTGCCACTGAAATTTGAATTAGCACTTGCTTGTTTGGATTCAGCCCTCTCTGCCCACTGTGTAGGTAATCGCCTAACCAAGCATAAGAAAACACTTTGAAATCCCACACTCTCTGGCATACAATATTCAATGCTTTTGTTGTCTTTTAAGAGAGCCAACCTTAAAATGTGCTGTGATCAGTTTAAAGCAAGAAACAACATTTTAAGTCATTCTTAGCCATTAACACTGTTGGGGCTCAGAACCTGATACCCCAAAATATGACACCTTGGCGTGCTGAGTGCTTTGAACTGGAAAAGATTGCAAAGGTCTCAGAAACAATGTCTTTCTGGCCTTCTCCTGACCCCTATATCCTGCCCCTGTTAATCCCCTGAAGTGAGACATAGAAAGTAGAATTTCCCTTCTCTGAGTGGAGCATAGAAACTAGAACTCCTCTCCCCCAAAGCAAGCTGCAGAATCTGAAAGATCATTCTCTTTTCCCTTGAAGACTCTTATTTCACAGGGGTCCTTCCCCATACCCAGGAGGAAGGAATACTCCACAGTGAGGCTAAGAAGAATGCACAGACAGGCCTTGTTGGGCTTCCCCCCTCAACCTATTACCACTAGATTCTAACATTTTGTCCAATCGTATTTCTACATTTTGCTCATTCTTCATTGAATCTAAGCATCAAAATAGACAGTTTCCCCTAGGTCTTCGATCTTCATCTCTGAAGCCTTCCGAGTCATGTAAAACTTTAATTAAACAAATTTGCTATGATTTTCTCTTGCTAACCTGTCTTTTGTTATACGAGTGTCAGTTGTGATCGTTAGGATGGGTGAGGAAAGGTATCGGTTCCCCCAACACCTCTTTGAAAACTGGTTTATCCAATGAACCAGAATGTCATCTGACAAATACCAGAGATAATGAGAAAAATGACTGACAAGTATTGATGAGGAAGCCAGGAGGGAAAGTGAAGTGAAAGAAGAGCATGAAAACCTAGACACCAAAATGAAGGAGATGTAGATGTGGGCTGAACCCACTTCACATGTGTACAAAATTACAATTTTAGTTTTTAGCTCCATGGTTTATCTTTTAAGACTGTAGCAGGGTGAACTGGAGCCAAAAGGCCAAACCTAACCCAGCATATATTTTTGCAAATAAAGGTTTACTGGAACACACGAGGTCCATTCATTTACATATTGTCCCTGTGCTTGCTTGCTACTTTGTCAGAGTGCAGTGGTTTTGACCAAGACCCCATGGCCATAAAGCCCCAGCACTTGGCTCTTCACAGAAAAAGTTTGCTGATTCCTGTTCTTCAGTAGTGGCTGTGGGTGCATTTCCCTGAGGTTGGCCTTGGGATGGCAGAAACTGCTGAATATACCACACGCTGCAATTGAGGCTTAGCTTCTTAGCTCTTTTTGCTGTGTGTGAAATGATAGAAGCCAGGCTTTCACCAGGGTCTAATGAATCAGAGGGGATGTCCAATTGGCAGCAATTTCTCATTGCCTGGGGTCACCTCTGGATGTGGGAATCAGAGACAAGTAGGTGACTAACGGGAAGGACATCCAGGAAAGAGAAGAGAAATGAGGCAAGACGAAACTTTACTCTTCCTAACAGTTCTCCAGAGTCTTTCAACATTTTAGCTTCTAGAGGACAGAATTCTGCTTGCTAGTATTTAGTGAATTGAATTTTGTCCTTAGAGACGTGCACACTGCTCCCATGGACTTCAATGGGAGTAATGGGTCATTTGGTCCCGCGACATCTGTGCTGGCTTCAGGCTATTTAACAAACTCCTAAACAAATCCCAATAAAGTGCTCTTTAATGGGTACTTAATTCTGGTGTAGGGCGCTAAGCACACCTAAATCCTTTCTTTTCCTTCAGGTTTACTAAGTTTCCTTCTTTTTATGGTGTGATAATTACTGCAAGCAAGAACCCTGAGTCAAGCAGTATTAAACCCACTCAGAGTCACAAGGCTTCTGCTTTTATTGATCTCAGTTGACCTGTTTATTCTTTGGGTTCCAATTTAATGGCTCAATTGATTGTTCATTTACATTTTTAATGTCTTTGTGGGTGAAAATCATTTTAACGTAAATCATCTCTCACTAAATGAGCGACATGAAATCATTTTGGATTTTCAATTTCAACAAGTATTTATTGAGTCACTGAGCACAGGTGAACTTGACAAAGATGAAAAGGACATTTCAGTTTCTTGTAGAAGATGATAGAAAGGATAGTTTGGTTTTTGCTTTGCAAAATGGATGTCATATATGTGTGGCTCACCTGAAGTCAGAGAGTGGTTAGAATATCAATTTTTCCTTCATTTATTTTCTAATTTTATTTTGTCTAAATACAATTTGAAACCTACAGTGCCTACATCTTTAGTTGAACACTTTCTTAAATTAAATCCAGGAGTTTCAATATTATTCATTGATATGTTTTCCTTTAGGATGATCTGGCTTTGCTTTAGAAATGGTGAGAGGTGATTATACTACAGAGAACACAACATAATGAGATATAACCTGATTTTGAGCTCACAAAACTTTCTGTTTAACAGAAGTAGGCAACTTGTGAGATCTAACCGCAATTATGTTTACAACATGATATTCTACTTCAAAGCCCTTTAAAATATGTGTGTGGATTTGATTAGATAATGATTTCTTCCTTCACAGCAAGCAGGTAAAGGTCTAAAAATATGGCTGCTTGTGGCTCATTCTTCTTGGTAGGACTGTTTTGAATACAATATTTATAAAGTATATATGCCAGTGACTTAGAATCTTCACTTCTTTTTAAAATGAGTTGAGCCATAGAAAATACATAAGTGCATATTTCCAACCACACTCGTCACTTTTATCTGACAATATAAAGGAACCAGAGTTTACCACCAAATAGAGGAGGCACATATTCATCCTTTGAGGAATAGTAAGTGCCAGTGCTTGGTGAAGGGCAGTGAGAAACAAAACCGTATTTGACAGTGCTTCACTTTACTAATTTTCACTTGCAATTTTCGTAGTTTTATTACCAAATGTGTAGATCAAAGAAGACAACTAATTTTGACTCTTGGAGAAAAAAAATTTAGACAATCAATGGTATTATTCTATCCATGTGGAATTACTAACCTCTTTCCTCTATGTCAGGCTGTGACAGATGGCAGATTATAAACATAAGTAACATAAAATTCTGATGTTTGGAAATTTCCATTCTTACAGACATGTAAACAGATACTTGAAATATAACTTGGGATACGATGTTTTTGCTTCCAAAGTGCTAGTGAACCCTCTGATAGTCTCAGAGAGCTTTAAAGAAGAGGGAAATTTGCATGCGGTCATGGAGAATGAGGGAGTTCACCACTGTGAAGGTCGTGCAGAGGATCATCCAAAGTGAGGTGCCAGCCTCAGAAAACAGGAGTCAGGAGAACGTGGGGATATTGAAAAAAGGATAGACTCTTCATCATAGCTCATGTGAGAGTATAGGCAGTGAGGGAAGCTAGGGCCTGGGCTAATGAAAATGAAAATGGCTGGATGATGAAGAGTTTTGAATTAGAAGAAATTCAACTTTATTATGTGGACAGTGGAGGGTTACTGCCCAACTTTAAATAAAAAGGGGCCTGAATGTTGAAAAATTCTGGACTATAAGCAGAAAGCAGAGGGGAGGTGCCAGTACAATAAACTTCAAATGGGGGCAGGTCAGAGAAAGTGGCTGACGAGGACTGGCATCCAAGCAGCCATATTTTCATCCTGCACCCTAAATAAGCATGCGGAGCAATGCAAGCTTTATTAAGCACCCATCACTGGGGGTTCATAGTCCCTTTCCCACGAAAACAACCTCTAAATGAATTTCTCTTTGTTAACCTACATTGGAAATGTTTCTAAACATTTACATGGCTACTTATCAAGTTGGAATCATATTCCATGGTCATTTTCAATTGTGGTCATAGTCTTATCAGAGCTGGAAAAATGAAAACACATGTTTAATATTGTGATTGGATTATAATATATGTTGATAAGGTGATATTTCTTTTTTTAAAAAAGTTTCCCCAGATTTGATGATAAAAGAATCATTAGAAAGGATCAATAAACAAAAAGAAATGTGAATTATGTACACATGCATTGTTAAATTACTTTAGAATATTCAGTTAGCTTTACATAAGAGAGCACGTTTATGTGCTCCGCCTGATGAGTTTAATGCCTATTCGATACTTTCGTTCTCTTTGTTCAGAGCAGACACGGCCAGGTGAGGTCTTGTGTGAGTCCCATACCTGTGCTGTCTTCATACACCACCGTCACTGTTTTCCAGTTGTAGTAGAGGACCAGATCCAGGATCGCCCTGCTGATAGCTGCATAATCTGGGTAAAGGTTGATGTAAAACAAATCTTTGTTGTCCACCGAGGGGTGTTTCCAACGGGTCTGTATGTGCGGAACTTCAAGAGCATTGCAAATAGACTGCACGGCACTGACGGAGGAGCTATGGGAAGGGCCAAAGAGAGCAGCCACACCAAGAGCCAGCTGGTCACATGCTGATGCCCAAGGACAAGGGGAGGATGGGGAGGGAGGGCAAGGAAAGGGGGAGAGAAAAAGAGAGTCCTATGAATTTAATTGTTCTCTTTCACGATTCCTCTTTTCAATGCAACTATTGAAAAATCTTTTCCAATCTCTGTCTATAGATTGAGGAACTATGCTTGGTCCAACTTCCAACTTTCTTGAGCTACTAATATACTGATAGATGTAAACTTAGAACTGATTAGCAATATACCACAAGGCCAATTCGCTGCTGGTTTCGCTTTATTACCTTTAATTAGATGGAGTCTAAATCCGTTGCTTGGTGTGGTGTTACCTGAAAGCACTCCTAGTTACCAAGAAGCCCTTTGCCAAGTGAACGCTGTATGAATTAAGTTCCGTCATGCAGCAGGGTGGCAATGAAAATATTAATGTGGTTACAAAATTCAGAAGAAAGAGCCTCTGGGTAACTACACAGTGCTTTAGCTCCTATCTTTCCAAAACTCACAAAGAAGTTCCAGGTTAATGAAGTACTGCTAAAGAATGTTCATAAGCAGTGCTGATGTCTGATCAATTTTAAAATAATGAAATAGCATAGCTTAAAAAGATCTTAGAAGACATTTGGTCCAACTCTCTCATTTCATAGACAATGGAGAGAGTTGTGGCCACTGGACAGGAGCTTTGGTTCAAGGTCAGCCTCTTTCTACCCCAGTGTCAGAAATCAAGTCAATATCTATTGAAAAATTTGCTTATAACATAAGTGTATTTTTCTCATTATGATATTATAAGGATAAAAAGACCCTGTGATTAATCCTATCATTTTGGAATAATATCTATTAATATTTGGGAAAATTAGAATCATTATATAAATAAAGTTTGATGCATTGCTTTCTTTAAAGCTATAGCATGTCTTTTTTTCAGTTATTACAAATTCTTTAAAGTATGTTTTTAGTGTCTGTAGAATAGACCATTCCATGGGTATGTCATCATTTATTTAAGCATTCCTACAATACTAAACATTTGGCTCATGCTTGTAATCCCAGCACTTCGGGTGGCTGAGAGGGGAAGATCACTTGAGGTCAAGAGTTCGAGACCTGCCTGGCCATCATGGTGAAACCCCATCTCTACTAAAAATATAAAAATTAGCCAGATGCGGTGGTGTGCACCTGTAGTCCCAATTATTTGGGGGGCTGAGACACAAGAATCGCTTGAACCCAGGAGGCAGAGGTTGCAGTGAACAGAGAGTGCCACTGCACTCCAGCCAGGGTGACAAAGCGAGACTCTGTTTCAAAAAACAAACAAACAACCCCCCCAAAACATTTAAGCTGCTCCTAATTTTTGGCTATTATAAGTAATATTGTAACACCTTAGTTCTTATGTTTTTCTCTACATCTTATGCTACTTTCTAAGAGTAGATTTCCAGAAGTTAAATTACCAGCTGTAATTAAGGGGTACAGGTAGTTTAAAGACATTGGAAATACATTAACCAAATTCCCTTCCAGAAAGCTTGAGGCAGTTTGCCCTCTACCACCATGTAAAATAGTGCCTATTAATCTTACGCTGGTAGGAATTAAATAAAAGCTTAAACACATTTTCCAATTTATATTTTAATTCTACAAATTTAGAACTGTCATCAGATAATTAAATATCAAATTAGCTAAATTAATAAAGGAAACTGTATTAAATTTTATAATCATATTCTACAAATAAAAATAGTTAGAAAAATGATATGGATCTGTAGTTACCTGATATAGTTCAGAAAGAATAACTGATACAACATTGACAGCTATATTGCAGGTATCTAAGGAACAGCAAATGTTTACAAGGAAAACTTTCTTCTACCGTGCTCTGTGGTAGTGAATTAGTGCATGAACTATGAAGATGTACAGTTTTGTGCCTTATGTGCTGGAAGTATAAATTGTCATTGTCTTCAGAAGCTTATTTTCTGGTTATGTTTTCATTGGTTAGCCAAATAAAATGAGAGTATGGGAATGTGTAAACTGTTGTTCTATGTAGCGTAAGAAATGGATTGAGATTCCTGTTAATATTTAGATCTTAGATACTAATATTACTTGACAGAAAATCAATCCTTTTGAGTTCTGTTTGCCAGCAAATTACCAGTTTTAAGAAGCTTTGGAGTGTTTAATTGACAAGTATGCCAGGTACTTCAGATCACAAGAAAGCTTACCATTTTTATGTGGCTTAGAGTTTCATTGCTAAATGTGGTTGGCTTTCTATGGTATTTGCTTAGCAATGTATATAAGTGTCTGTGTCTGTGTAGGGGTGTGTGTGTATGTGTCTGTGTGTGTAGGAGAGAGAGATGAGAGAAAGAAAGGAAAATGATACATCTGTCTTTACATTGTAGAGATAATTTATGTGAGGATGGCTTGCAAACTTTAAAATGCTGCATAAATATACAGTTTTATTATTTGTCCATAGACAACTTAGACCTATATTATATCTCAAAGTCTACCCATCTTGAAAAAGAAAATAATTTCATACTAAAGTTATGCCATAGATATAAAAAGATGATTATGTTGTTAATTTTATATCTGTGCTCCTAAGAAAATAAGTTTTATATTTTGTTTGCAAAGAACACTAGAATTCTTGCAGAAGGCTCTATCAGGTGGACATAACCTATGATTGAACTAGATTAATTCTATATGGAAACAACCAGCATTTAATTACCTGGAAATCAGCATAAACATGGTGTTCATTTTATTTCATTTATTTATGTGTATTTAGTAGGCAAGGATTCCTCTTTGAAGCAAAGAACCCCTCCTATTCTGGGGTGATGAGTAGCCTTTGTTTCCACATAAACACTTTTATTTAGTGACTAGATAGTGTCCCTGTAACTATATGGAATGTGATCTTACTTCAGAGACTTGTCCTAGAATTGTCTAGAAGATGTCTAAACAAGCCCCACAATTCCAAATGAATCTTTCTGTGAGAGAAACCTTCCAGCCAGCATATGAATTAGATTATTTTTTAGTCTAGGCACTTGTCTTTAGTTCAGAAGAAAAAAGAGGATCTAATGCAGACCTTTCTCTCACAGGCTTTATCTTCATATTTCTATGATTTTGTGGAAAGGAGTAAAAAAAAGTTGGGAGGACACTAGGTAAACTCAGTGGTTTACAACCTGTTAAAATTCAGGGTGTGAGTTATGTGTGTCCTGGGCATTTCCACATGCTCAGTGGATGTGACCTTCTACAATGTTTTATTTGACTGCACTGCACAATTTCATGGTGATATCTCAGCTTCAGGAAGGAAAAACAGATCAAGCTTGACATTTTCCATTCACAGCTGAACTAGTTAATCATAGAGTGGAGGGCACTGAAGGGTAAGCTAATCAGAAAGGCCCAGGAAACAGTGCTCCGCAACATCCATTAGGTTAGTTCAGATTGCATTGATCAGTGACATCAAAGACCCAGATTTCCTGCGACCCATTTACACAAGGATGTCCACTTTGAAAGAGGGCAGGCAGCAAAAAGAAGGTGACTTGGAGAGCAGACATATCACCCAAAGAAGCTTTTAAAAGTGGGAAAATAGTTACCTCTCCGTGAGGCTTCAAAACTATCAAAAAGGTTAATTCTCTGGATGTCATAGGTTAATGTGGTGTTAGGCATCAGGGTTCGGTTTCTGTTAATGCTGGTGACTGCAAACTTGAAAGCTAATTCTTCAACATTAACAGGCTCATTTTCCACTGTTTCAAAAATCCCTCCTGCAGAAGCAAAAGAGATGCATGAGAAGCATTAGTAACATGGTTCATATGTAAACTTTTTTTTTTTTTTTTTTTTTTTTGAGACAGAGTCTAGCTCTGTTGCCCAGGCTGGAGTACAATGGTGTGATCTCAGCTCATTGCAACCTCCGCCTCTGGGTTAAAGCAATTCTCCTACCTCAGCCTCCTGAGTAGCTGAGATTACAGATGTGCACTATCATGCTCAGCTAATTTTTGTATTATTAGTAGAGATGGGGTTTCACCATGGTGGCCGGGCTGGTCTTGAACTCCTGACCTCAGGTGATCCACCCTCCTCGGCCTCCCAAAGTCCTGAGATTACAAGTGTGAGTCACCGCGCCCAGCCAGTAAAAAGAAGAATGTAAATATACAAACAAAAGACCCCAAATGATAAATGGAGAAGTAGTCAGAGCAGATCCCAAATCCAGGGCTAAAAAGTTAAGTTTATCAGCATGCGCCACGTGCAGATAAATAGGACTAACTGCATATGTATGCTGAAAATTTTAAATTCAATGTTGGACTGTATTCCAAATATTTAGTGGCATAAAAACTTATAGTATGGCGGAGAGCGATTTTCTCTGGTGTGGATAAGAATTGCACTGTGCTTGACCTATTGAAGTGGATCCAAGTAGGACCATTCTTCTAGAATGAAGATCTTTCTATTCAGAAGCTGACATTCCAGACTCTAAGGGTATCATGCGGAGTTGATGGGATTAAAATGACACATACATACTCTTAGATTTTTCAGAATAAAAATATCCTTTTTTGTGTTTCATGGCTCAGGATTCTGAGATCATATTCTAGTACTTTCCGAAGTTCATGAGAAGATTCGAAGAACTGTTTTTCTTTTCTTTTCTTTCTTTCTTTTTTTTTTTTTTTTGAAATTGGTTAGTTTAAGGTATGCCTGCTTCTGATAACTGGAGAAATATGTTCCTTCATGGAGCAAGTGCACATGAGCTAGGTAGGCTCTGATATCTTAAACATGAGTATCTTGCTATAAGTAACAATACAAAATATTAGTGCTTAAAGCCTCATCAGAGAATTTAGCTCTGATTTTGCTTGAGACATTGGTCTTTGATAGCAACAATGTAAGTGTTGTTAACCGAACGTTCTTAAATGTTTTTTAAGAGACATCCTAGGATTATTAATAGACACAGGGCATACAGTAGAAACTTTCTTAACTGGTCTCCATTTAAGTTACTCCTGGATTGACCAATGCTCCTCATTTCTTTTGAAAATACGTGTTAACTGATGCTCGTGGAATGCTGAATACCTGTAATTAGCAGGCTGATATATTTTTTTAATCTACTCTCACAATTGAGTGACCCCTTTCCAAAAGCCAGTAGTAGGTTTTCTGCTGACTTGTCTGTGACAGATTGATTTACAAGTGCTCTAAGTTCTCTCTCCACTCAAAGGGGCAAAAAGAAGAATATAAAAAAATCTGAAATGAAACTCACAAATACTTATCATGAGCATCATTTGTATGCATTCTTTGTTAGAAAGGGAACTCCAATAGACAGACTCTAATTCTAATAAATGACCCTGATCCTACTTTGAAAAAAAGCAATAAACACACATCTATAATGTTCCTGCTGAACTGACTTTATTAAATAACTAACTACAGTGTTGGGCTGTGAAAGTTAAGATGGTTTATAGTGAATTATTCTGGCTCCTTTTGGAAATATTTCTGGCTTTTATAGACTGATAATATGAGGCATTCATGTACAGATAATTTCTTTGTCTTCTGAGAAATCATAGTTGGAAACCATATGACAATACACCTACTATGCACCCACAGAAACTAAAAATTAAAAAAAGGAAAATTACAGGACAGAGTTATTTAATAATATTAACCTTTACCTAAGGAGCCATATAAGACCTTTATTCTGAAATGAACATAAGGAAAAATGTTTCCGTTCAAGTCAATTTGTTTTACTTTTGTCAGACAATGGTAGGGAGAGTCTTTGGAGTCAATTTTCAGTTTCTCTCAGAACTGTTGGTGGATGCTTAACAGTGAGGTGACAAGATGGCACAAAAGATACTTGGTCACCAGAAGACGGACATGAGGCAGTGTTACTGCCACCATCAAGGTGACCCACACAGAGGGCTGCTTGGTGATAGGGCTTCCTTGGTAATTATTAGCAATTACTTGTTTGCTTGTCTATCTCCCCAACCCCACAGGGAAAGACCTCATGTAGAGAGACTGTGTCTTACTCAGAATCAGCATCCTTGGGGAGACCAAGGCATCTTTAGGACATTCGGGCTACAACTATTTAAGGGAAAAGTCAATTACTGGTGTGGATGTGAGCACCATTCATCTGTATAGGGTAGGCTGGTTGGAGGCAAAAAGTACCTGAATAGGAAACAGAAGTTCTGAATTTTGAAACCTGATCTACCTACTACCTCTTTGAGAAGGATTTTTAAGAATAAAAAAGAAAATTACTATGAAATAGCTCTTTTACATATGTTTAATTACACTCTATAACATTCAACGTAGGAGGTTTTTTTTTTTCCCCATTTTTATAGATAAAAAGTGAGCACGAAGATTACACATTATATCCTGCTTATTCCAAGTCACAGTCTTGTCTGGGACAGATTCAGATGTCTGAATCTCCACATAGTGTAAATGTTTTCATTTCATCAAGTTATTTCTGTTCTTTGTTTCATACATGTGGGCTAATAATGCTGTCTTGCTTCCCTTGGAGAATTGCTCTATAAAGCAAATGATACAATGTAGTCAAAATGTCCTGAAAACTCAAATATTCCCTAGAAATAAGTTTTTTGTTATTGCACATGGATAATGGAAATAAAAAAAGGAGTTGGCACCAGCTTGTGAACTTCCTACTCACCTCAAAGTTGTTCTTTTGTGATATAGTTGTCTATCACATAAAGCTGAATGAACCTGGGTTTAAGAGAATTACACGTGTTTTCATTATGTGCTTGGGTAGTGGGCAGGTGAATTCTGTTTTGTCACTTTCAGAGCAATTTCTTTTCATTTTTTTCACCAAACAGGCATTATGAATAGTGTCATCAGCTCAAGACCCCATCACACCTTCTCCAAGAAAGGGTTGCTGATAAATGCCAAAAATCTACTGTGGTATGAGGTATATAGAAAGCTGGAGAAGCACCAAGAAAGTGAGATCTGACAGAAACAGGAGAAGTTATTAATAGGAGCCAGACCATTACCTCATATATGGGCAGACTGTTTGAGGATCAGCCACTTCCTCCCTCCTTCTCCTCCCTATAGCTTCAAATACAACAAAATGGGATATAGAGTCTTTGATAAGAAGAATAAAGGGGCACATAAGTAGAGGCCCTTACATAATTTCCTCCACCTGTCTTTCCTTCTCTCCTTCTTTCCTTCCCTCCTTCTCTCTCTCTCTCTCCTTCCTCCCTTCCTCCTTCCCTTCCTCCCTTCCTCTTTCTTTCTTCTCTCTTTCTTTCTTTCTTTTCTTTCTCTTTCTTTCTTTCTTTCTTTCTTTCTTTCTTTCTTTCTTTCTTTCTCTTTCTTTCTTTTTCTTCTTTCTCTCTCTCTCTCATTCTGCCTCCTTCTATCCCTTCATCTTTTCCTTCCTTCATCCCTTTTACTTCTTTTATATAATAATTGTGAGTGTGAGCTGTCAATGAGACTTCTGAAGTATTTAGGGGTCTTTATGTTGTGAACTTCTGGCCTCAGTCATTTGGGGGCCCATTGGTTTGAGATGAGAAATTCCTACCTTGTTCATCCCTCTGTTCCTCTTCCTAGCTCTCTCTTATTTGAGCCAAGCTGACTTCTGCTTCTAAAAATACAGTGGCATGGAAGGGTTGGGAAAGTAAAAACAAAACTAGCTTAGGCTCAAGGAAGAGAGGCAAAGCTGCCCCCTTCTCCTTATATTTTTGAAATTTCTCAAGCCAGGGCAGTGGGTGAAGGGAGAAAGCAGGGCTCTGAGAGCTCAGGATAAAGAACAAGCTTTTTCATTCTGCTGTAATTCTTGAGAGAAGTAGAGCATGGCAGATGGAACACAGGAGGTTAAGAAACCTCAGAATCGGCAGGCCTGGGTTTTCCATGTTCTCTGTCATTGCTTGTGTGTACCTGAAGCTTGAGAAGTATTGTTAAGCTACTTTTTGTCCTTTCGATGTTGTGGATCAGTTTCAGTGAGTACAGATCACGTGCCAGTCTTTATAGACTGGAAATGGTTGGGCAGTAATCCTCTGTCTGATCATCACTAGGAAGCTTGATCAAGGGTCAGAGGGCATGCTTAATATCTGCCTCACCAGCCTCTTCCCCACCTCACCCACCATTGTCCAAGCAAAGGGTTGGAAAGTGAAATAAGTTGGGCTTTTTTCTGAGTCATGAGTCTGTCTATCTAGGTGAATATTTGTGCCATTTAAAATGATAGGGGTAAAATCACACTGCTTGTAAACACCAGAGTAGATGAGAAATCTGAAAAGTTAATGCTTTTTCTCTTAATAAATGTTCATATTTAGGCTTCACTTAGGAGGGCCTTGTCTTGATTGTTCCCACTGCACTTTGCTGGGAAGGATAGATGCTGGTGTAAATAAGGCTGACGCTAAAACGGTCTGGCCTCCGTACTCTGTTCTGTCACCTGAGACAAGGTGCCACGCGTGGTCACTGAACCGAGGGCATGAGGCAATAAGGCCTGGACCTACATTCTGCAATAGCTTTGAAACTCAGCTGCGACTTGTTTGTTTGTAAGTCACTGTTATGGACTGTATTGTGTCCTCCTTCAAATTTATATGTTGTAGGCCTCACCCCGGGTTCCTCAGAATATGACTGTATTTGGAAATAGTGTCTTTAAAGCAGTGATTAGGTTACAGTGAGGCGGCTAGGGTGGGCCTTAATCCGGTCTGCCTGGTCCTTATAAGAAGAGAAAATCAGGACACACAGAGATATACCAGGGACTTGTGCACACAGAGGAAAGGCTGTGTGAGGGCTAAGCAAGAAGGAGGCTATCTGCAAGCCGTGGAGAGAGGCCTCTGGAGAAACCAAACCAGGTGACACCTTGATCTTGGACTTCCAGCCTCCAGAACTGAGAGAAATGAAGTGTCTCAGTGTAAGAGACACCCAGTCTCTTAAAGTTGTTTAAGCCACCCAGTCTACCGTCTTTTTTTTCTAATAGCAAACCTAGCAGACTAGTACATTTATCAGCATCTCCTTCCCCTGCCCCCAGGGCTTTGAAATTGAAAATGGATAATTTTAAAGGAACTCACATATATTCAAGTAATATTCTCTTCTAACAAGATTCTGACTCTACAGCACAGTAATTTAGGATAAGCTGATAGGAATTCACTTGAAATCTTGGTGTCTTTAGCAGAGTTCCAACACCACAGGAGCATTTCTGTCTGTTTTGGGTAGATTCTTGAACCAGTGAGGTGCAGTGAGGATGTAGGCGGTTGTGTTTTGTGACTACACGGACACAGATGGAAGCCACAGCTGGCAACATCCTGTATACCCAGCATGTGGCCTTCAAGGGGGGATGGTGGTGCAATGAAGGGTGCTCATAAAGCCTTTAGGGTTATGCCACATAATTCCATCTAGACTTACAGGATAAATGTTCTCAAGCACAAACCTACAACTGCTGGGTCAATGACACATTAATTGTAGGCAAAGGGTAACACTTAGAGAAGGCTAAGGTAAATGACATGCTGCTTGTGAGGACACCCAAGGTAAACCCACAGCAATGGTTTCCAAACATTCCCCTAATTCCACACCCTCTGTAGAGAATCATAATGCCAAAGGGGTGGAATTCAGCAATTTTTATATGAAAAGGACCGTGCCTGGCTCTAGGTCTCACTGATTGACTGTTTTTTCAGGTTCCAAGGATACTTCCTAACCTGCTTTTCAATCACTGTTTCCATGGAACAGGGAGATATCGGAATCAACTCAGTGTAACACTGTGGAAATTGAAGCCATTGTTGTGGGCAAGAAATTTAAAGAGATGCAATTCCACTGCCGCCTGATTCCGTTGTCTCTAGATGAGGACTGTGCTGACCCCTTTTCCTCCCCAAAGGAATTTCAGACAATGTTTTATTGTGCCAGAGAATCTATCTCTTTTAATGATAAAACACACACACACACACACGAAAATAATGGCTTCATATCTTGTTCCTGTCAAAGGAATATATTGTTCTGACTCAACTTACCTTGTAATAGTGAATATATTCCAATAATAACCATTTCGGAAATGCAACAGAATTACAGTCCACCTATATTTAGTTGTTGTTTTTGTTTTACTTCAATTCATGGTTATATATATCATGCCCACGAGTCTACTGAATAACTCACTCATCCAATGATTCGTTCTTTCATTTGTAAAATGCTTGGCCTGATACTGTGTGAGGCACAGGGATGTGAGCAAGAGATACAAATCTGACTTTTGGAGCTTTTATTTTAGAAGGGGAATTGGTCATGAATAGGAAGACCGGCATTGACATGTCAGCGTGAGAGGTGAGAAAAGCCCTTGCTGGGAGGGCAACACTTTTGAGCAAAAGCCTGAATGGAATGAGAAAATCACTCTAAAGATATTGGGAGAAGAGCATTGCAGCCAGGGGAAATATAATGTCTAAGGTGGGAGCAGCCTAATGCTATTTTTGAGGAAGAGTGAGGCTGAAGTTGGGTGAGCCAGGCTTGGACTGGTAGAAGATGAGCTTGGAGAAGTGATGGGTGGATTGGAGCAGATCGCAGAGGGTCTTAGGGGCTGTCACAGAGCTGCGGGTTTTATTCTGGGTGAAATGGGAAACCACTGGCCACCTTTGAGCAGAGACGTGAAATGATATGACGTATTTCAAGAGAATCAAGCTGGCTTCTGTATTAAGAATGGACTGAAAGGAGGAGAATGGCAAGAACAAAGCACAGGAAGGTCTCCCCTTGGAGCTGTTGCAATAATAGGCTATTGCAGTAAGAGTCTGTTTCAATAATCCAGGTGGGTGATGATGATGGCTGTGTACAGATGAGTGGGATTGAGATGTGACAAAAAGTGGTTGAACTTTAGATAAAATCTGAAGGACTTCGGCAGGATTTGCTGATGAAGCGTAAGTGAGAGGAAGGGAGTCAAGGATAACATCAGGTTTTTGGCTTG
The DNA here is from genome assembly GCF_030222135.1 of Aotus nancymaae. Lineage (NCBI taxonomy): Eukaryota > Metazoa > Chordata > Mammalia > Primates > Aotidae > Aotus > Aotus nancymaae. The sequence goes on from NW_026988435.1 coordinate 33,045,031, forward strand.
ATTTGCCATTGACCAAGACAAGGAATGATGCAGAAGTTGCCTGACTTGGGACATGATTCTTTCGTGGTGCCTATTAGAAGTTCAAGTGAAGCCATCATCCTTAGCAAACTAATGCAGGAACAGAATACCAACGACCATGTGTTATCATCTATAAGTGGGAGCCAAATGATGAGAACACATGGACACATAGAGGAGAACAACACACACTAGGGCCTATTGGGAGGCGAAGTGTGGGAGGAAGGAGAGGATTAAGAAAAATAACTAATGGGTACTAGGCTTAATACTTGGGTTATGAAATTATCTGCACAGCAAACCCTCATTACACACATTTACCTATGTACAAAAGTGTCCATGGACCCCTGAACTTAAAATAAATGTTTTTTTTTCAAATGTCTAAGTGGAGAGGCCAGCTGTGAAGTTAGATATACCAATGTGGATCTTATGAGGGAGAGGTTGGGCCTAGACATAGAAATCTCGGAGTCATCACCGTAAAGGTGGCATTTAAAGCCATGAGACTGAATGGCATTACCCAGGAGTAAGTATAGATTTAAAGAGGCAGACCCAACACTTTGGGAGACGAAGGTAGGCAGGTTACTAGAGTTCAGGAGTTTGATACCAGGCTAGTTAACATGGCAAAACCCTGTCTCTACTAAAATTACAAAAATTAGCTAGGCATGGTGGTTGACATCTATAATCTCAGCTACTTGGGAGGCTAAGGCAGGAGAATCACTTGAACTCAGGAGCCAGAGGTTGCAGTGAGCCGAGATTGCACCACTGCACTCCAGTCTGGGTGACAGAGCGAGACTTCATCACATAAAACAAAAAAACAAAACAAAACAAAAAAAGAGGCAGATACTGGAGTGATGCATCCATAAGCCACGAATGCCTGAGGCCACCAGAAGCTGAAGGAGGCAAAGACATGAATTTCTCATAGAGCTTTCAGAGAAAATAAGACCCTACCAATACCTGGATTGAGAAAATAAGACCCTGCCAAGCCCAGACTTCTGGCCTCTGGGATATGTGAGAGAATAAATTTCTGTTGTTTTAAGCCACTGTTTCTGGTAATTTGTGATGGTAGCCACAGGAAAGTAATGCAGTGTCTCAATTGTCTTCAGAAAGTTTTCATATTGGTCTCTTTTAATTACTGTATTTCTTTCCTCTCTGTAAAATGTTATTTTATTCAGTTCTTCAGATAGCAATTTTTAACTTTCTAGCATGATTTTGCAAATATGGCACATAGCTGTACTGCACAACACATCGAGTTTTTTTGTTTATGATGTTTTCCTATTTAATTCTGAATGTGACGGGGCCAAGATACTGTATGTATTCTAAGAAAGCTTGCTTGCTTCCTTAACTAACTTCTGTGTGTCTGTTGTGATGATCTGTGAGGTCATCCAGGAAGAAAGGTAGGCATGGAAAGCTTTCATAGCGTTGACTCCTGTTTTGCATTCCTACGGAATAATAACCATTCCAGAAGCTATCAACAGAAAGCAAGATGGCAATTTGATCTATTCCTTTGTTGATAGCTGCTCCTTAAATATACAATATTCTATTGCCTCTCTTTATTGCCACATCCATAATTCTAGTTTATTACATCATAAGCAATTTACTATAGGCCTATATTTACTGCACCTTTAAATCCAAGGCTCCAGATTTAAATTCTAAGATTCCCTTAGATAAATGCTCTCTTCCTCACTCAGCTTTCTTATTTTTGTTGTATCTTTGGAGTCCAACACATTCTTGGTAAAGAGCCCATGCTAGAAGGATTTGGATGGGAAGCAGGTGTTTCCTGACCTGATGGAAAGTGAATGGACAGAAGAGATTGGATTTTTACCTTCCGGAAAGTCCCAGCGAAGAACAGAGCTGTGGATAAGGACAAGGACAGCTTCAATGGGTCTGGCTCTAACCCAGCCTACTGTAAGTGTCTTCAGATATTAGTGTCCTTTGAGGAGGGAGAATGGGATTTGATGTCACTTTTGAGACAATAACTACATCCAAGCTCACTCCTTGATGCCTTAAAGAGATTTGCATTAATTCACTAGGAATGGCCTTTGAGGCATAAGAAAATGTGGAGCAAGGAATTATGGATGCACTTCAGAGAGTAGCCAGTAAGAAAGAAACTGTGGATTATGGGCAGTTTAGTGAATAGTACTAGTAATTTTCCTTAATAAATTTGAGTTGCACCATAAGATTACCCAAAGTCAAAGTTATTCTTCGTCCAGTGTTATTCAATATTCATTTTAACTCATTAATGATGGCAATTTATTAACTCATTAAACATTATTAGCCATCTATTAAAGTCTAAGACTATGCTAGCCCCAGTGGAAAACACAAATATGAAAAATACTTGGTTCCTGCCCTCAGCAGAGCTTCCAGTCTTTTACGATAGGTTGCATTACTGGTGTAGAGTACAGAAAAAGAAAGTAGATGTAGCAGTCAGTTATTCTATCAACAAAGCAAAAGTCTGCTTTTTGTCTCTTCCTATGTGGAATCTTTCCTGATTCCTCCAGCCAAAGGTGAACTCTCCTTTCCTTTTGGTCACCTAAAATCTACTATGTATTTCAAGGAATTTATTTTGGTGTAAAATAAGCCTACATCCTGCTCTGCCTGTTCCTTGAAGATAGGGACAATGTTTATTGGAATGTGCCCTCTTGTTCAGAGCTAAATGCAGTGATTTGGTCATAGTATGTTGTCCCCAGTAAATGGTCCTTCAGTTGAGCTTATTCTCTTCCTTGTGCCTTAACACTATACCCCACAAAGTAGTTTGTTTTGCTAAGACAGAGGCCTATGAGGTAGGTAGGAAAGATGGAGGGTGGTTATTGAGGTCTGTAGTGAGACTGCCTGACTTTTTCCATTACTGCCTTTTTAGCAATGATTTCTCACTCTCTCCCAACTATTACGGCCCATTGTCCCCAAGCACTTTCAAAGCTTACTTTCATCAGGCTGCCAGCCCCTTAATATCATGGAGGAGTGGCTCATCTCCTATTCAGCTGCAGATTTCAGGCAAGACCAAGGAATGTTGCCAAAGAATTCATGCCAAACTTTTATTCTTATGAAAGTCTGTGATCACTTTAGTGTCTCTTGAGAGCAGTTAGAATTTTAGCTTTTAACATCTCATTTAAATGATACATATTCATGCTGAAGAGCTCATGATTCTATTTATCTACTTATTAATTAAATGAATGGAATATGACAAGTTCACAACCTGTGGTTCCAGGGAAGCTATACTGTGTTTCATCTCAATTTTCTAGTTTTCTTCTTCTCTATTTCTGTTGTTTCTCAACGTGAAATTTCTTGCTGAGAAGGCGATATTGCTGTTAAAGATTAAAACTGATGTTTGAAACAAAAATAAATGGAGGTTCACAGCTCCCACAGAGCAATATCTACCAATGTGTGTACATAGATGTTGCCCATGAGATGTTATACATAAGGAGAGTTTAGTGGTCAAATACATTTGGGAGGCACTGATTCATTTTATCCTTCTTCAAAAGCCATACCACGTCTCTCAGAAGTTCTGCAGCAAAGAAAACAATTTGACTGTTTAACTCAGTATCCCTCAAATTCATTTGATGACAGGACAGTTTTCCTTGTAACTGTGACATGCAATGGAATTTTTGTCTTAAGAAACACATTTTGAAAAATTTGATCCAGAGATCTGCTCTCTTTGGGAGAGACTAAGATAAGTTTTCAGGCTTAAATATTGTTTTTGTGCTCATTTTAATGAAAAGTTAGACATCAGGTTCTTGATCAGAAATAAAACCTCATTATGACACTACTTTTTATCTAATTTATAGCAGATTTACGCCATCACATTTTACCTCATTTTTTCATTTACAAAAATAACCTAAGCATTAAGATGGTCTGTATGTCTATGAAAAGGAGCATCTTTTAATCAATCATATCTCACAGATATGTTGAAGGCAAGGTGCATGTCCTTGACATTTAATGTCAATATTTAAAATGCATTTGCTATATTCTCTTCTTTTACTTTCTTTCTTTCTTTCTTTTTTTTTTTTTTTTTTGTGAGATGGGAGTCTTGCTGTGTCACCCAGGCTGCAGTGCAGTGACATAGTCTTGACTCACTGCAACCCCCACCTCCCGGGTTCAAACAATTCTCCTGTCTCAGCCTCCTGAGTAGCTTGTCCTCCAGGTGTGTGCCACCACACCCAGCTAGTTTTTGTATTTTCAGTAGAGATAGGGTTTTGCCATGTTGGCCAGACTGGTTTTGAACTCCTGACCTCAGTTGATCTGCCTGCCTCAGCCTCCCAAAGTGTTGGGATTACAGGCATGAACCACTGTGCCTGGCCTCTTTTTTAATATTCCTTCTTAATATTTTCCATTTGGTTTTTAAACATCTCTGTATATTTCTAACTGTTTCAGTATTTGAAAACTAAAAAAAAAAAAAACCTATCTTTTAAATAACATTTTTCATTTACTGATTTAAAAAATTGTGCAAAATGATATACCAGGCAACAATGTCGTAGAACATCTAAAAAGGTTACAGAATCTCAGATGTAAGCATTTACGTATTTACCACAATCCTTTTCCTTTAAAGTGTCTGATTGAAACTCGTGTATTTATTATTGTTCGTAAGTTGCCCAAGAATCCAGAAGGTACTTCAGGTACTAATACCTTCCTAGATTTCTAGTTTCATTCTAAGATCCAACACTTTAAAATGAACTGAGAGTTTGCATTCACATGAATAATGAATGAGTTCAATGAAAGTTATTTCTCAGAGAAAATTTCTTTGTGAAGTAGTTAGGTCCCAGATGAAAAGAGATAAGTTTGACTAATACAGATATCCAGGAAAGCTTCAAGTTGATCGAAAATAAAACACAGTTAAATGTCATATCACAGAGGGATCTGTGTTCAGAATGCTGCAAATAAGAACTTTTGGAAATACACACCATTTATTTTTAAAGTAGTAACATCTTAAAGTCCACTTGACTGCTCAATGCATATATTTTTAAATATGCTGCACTCTGTGAACTCCCACAGTGGATATTTAAGGCATTTTACTTTCTGGTGTGTCTGATGTGCGTGGAGACATTTTTTATTCTAAATAATTTTGTTTTAAAAGCACACATATAATTATAAATTGAGTAATACATTGAAAGAAAGGGGAAAAAACAAGACACAACCTTAACATTGTGAAACAATCACTATTAACAGTTTGGTGAATTTCCTTCTATTCTTTTCCTACACATATGTGAATTTTCTCTGACACAGTTAAGACGACTCTATGCTATTTCCTTCCTCCCTCCCTCCCTCCCTCCCTCCCTCCCTCCCTCCTTCCTTCCTTCCTTTCCCCTTCCTCCCTCCCTCCCTCTCTCTCTTTTCCCTCCCTCATTCTTCTCTTTTTCTGTTCTGTTCTGTTCTTTTTTTCTCTTCTTTCTGAGACAGTGTTTTACTCATGTTGCCTAGGCTGGAGTTCAACGGCATTATCTCAGCTCACTGCAACCTCTGCCTCCAGGGTTCAAGTGATTCTCCTGCCTCAGCCTGCCTAATAGCTGAGACTATAGGGATGTGCCGCCACACCCACCTAATTTTTGTATTTTTAGTAGAGACAGGGTTTCAACATGTTGGCCAGGCTGGTTTCAAACTCCTGACCTCAAGTGATCCACCTGCCTCGGCCTCCCAAAGTGCTGGGATTACAGGTGTGAGCCACCAAGCCTGGCCTGACTCTATCCTATTTTTTCCTGTCATTTTCACATAGGCACCTCTTCCTGAACATAATCCACCTTTTTAATGGCTGCCTAATATTTCATTGTCTGGATATATCACAGTTTTCTCAATCTACCCTACTTTGTTGGGTAAGTTGTCAATGCTTCACTGTTATAAATTCTATTGTGATTGACATTAAGCACTTTTCATGTTTTTACTTGGAGAAAGTAAAATACCTTGTAATTATGAAACATAAGGTATAAACAGTTGAGGCTTTTATTATATAATGCTACATGGACCTGCAGAAGTGAAGACTGAACAATTTATATGCGCATCTAACCACTATGTAGAAATGCCCAGGTGGATTGCAACCTCCCTCAGAATCTGTATGATTTTAGGTCAGAATATAGACATGACTGTATTTCGTGAGGCAATAACAAGATAAGTATTTAGTATAAAGAAGCAGTAACCCCTTTCTTTATAATAGACGCCAAGGAATCTATTTGTCTTTTTGAGAGATTAGCAGAAAATAGTATCAGTGTGACTTTTATGGGTCTCTGCTTCCATGCAATCCATACTTCCTGTCATTTTAGCTGTTGAAATTTATCTATCTATATATATATGTTTTAAAAAAATTTGCTAAAGCATTTGGTTTATATATTTACTTCTTTATGTAACCCTGGATTATTTCACACATTTCATTGTGGATATTTACTTTTTTGTTATTTTATAGATATTTTTAAATGCACACATTACTTTCTCATTGACTCAAAAATTGGATGTATTTTTAAACGTCAAAAGTTTGAAGATTTTGTAAATTATTTTCTAATTAAAAACAAAGTAGCTCAAGTACATTACTGAAAGTAAAAAGAAAACTTTTGTGAAATTTTTCTTTTTTGAAAATAAAAAAGGAGAAAAAATAATCATTTAAAATTCTACTACCTAGAAAGTTAACGATATCAAGATTTAGGTGTATTTTCTTCCAATATTTTTTGCTATGCGTATTTATAAATACACACACCTATTTATAAATACACATAGCAGAAAAAGGTGTGTATATATAGATATATATACACATACCTATTTATAGATACACATAGCAAAAAATATATATACATATGTGTATATATACACACATACACACACGTACATCCTAGAATCATATTGCATATAAAATGTTGTAATTTTGTGTTTTTTCTTAACGACATTTTCCATGTTATTTAATATTTATTAATAAAATTTAGTTTTAATATTCAATAAAATATAATTTTAGTGATGTACAATAATCCACCTAAAAACATAAAAGTTTATTTAGATAACTCTATTGCTAGACATTATCTTCATTTTCAAATTTTTGCTATAAAAATAGCATTTCAATGAATATATTCTTGTGAATAAAATGGCATTGGTACATCTCTTTGTTTTCTTAATTCTTTTATATAAAATGATAACATATTATGAAGAATGTGTTCATTTTTCAAAGATCTTGATGCATGTCACCTGATTGTCTTCTGGAAAGATTACATTAACTTATATGCCTACCACGAGTGCATGAAAGTGCACATTTCTCTAAATTTCCAAGTATTGTAAATAAAAAGAAATCAACTTCTAAGGAAAAAACTTTGCAGTTGATGGCTATTTAAATTCACATTTCATTGATTATTAATGAAGCTGTACATTTTTCGACAATGATTTTATTGTATTTTATTGGATGCCTTCTTTGTAGTTCTTAAGTTTTTGTCTTGTCCATTTCGAATATTTATATTTATCTTCTTTTGCATTTATACGTTAAGGAAAGAGACTGTCTTCTCACTGACATTTTTTCTAGTTTGCAATGTCTTGTAACTTTGCTTGACCTCTTTTTCTGATCATGACATTTTTGTAGTTTTATGTAATTCAATCTATCTTCTTGTAGTGAAGATATTTCCTCTACCACCTTCTGGAAATGTGCTTTTTTTTGTTTGTTTTGCTTCCCACTCATGCTTTCATACCACTGTTCAGATTGAGGTAACAGTGGCCTCGTTATGCTATGTTGACAGCTGAGTGTTTCAACATGTGCTAATGTTTCTCTTGCTGGACTTTTGTACGAGGACCAACAATAAATTAGTCTGTCTGTCTTCAGGTACCCAAGCCTTCAGATTGAAAGCTCAGCAGCTGTCAGCACACTGCCTTTCATCATATTGATTAGAGAAATAGAGGGAGCTATATCCAGTGATAAGAGTGAAGGAGATGCAGAGAAGAGCGGAGATCTAAAAAAAATTCCTTATGGAATTCAGGTCTCTCCTTCTTGTTATTTCTGGGGTCCAGCCACATATTTGTCCTTGCATCTTAATATCCATAAAATACACTCTTTTTTTAGTTTAACTTGATTTGGATTTTTGTTAAATGCAACCATAGTCATAATTGATATTTTATTTTTGTGTTTTTTCCATTGCTGTAATGCTTATAAAATTATTCTCTGCTCTAAGATCAGAAACACATTGCTTAATGTTGTTTTCTGCAGATTTAAAAATATTTAGTGCTGTAATGCATTTGGAATTTATTTCGGGGCATGGCATGCGGCAACAATCTTTGTTTTTTGAAATAGGTAACTGACCATAAATACATTAAGAAATATACCATAATAAAATAAACTCTAATTGTGGAAATTTAGACACATTGAATAGTAAATCTTGATTGGGGGTTAAGATACACTTCCTAAACTCTTTAAACTTGGCTATGAAGAATGTGTGAAAATTCGAGATAGCAGAAATGGAGAAAGTACATTCTAGGAAAAGCACTAGAAAAAAACTTTGAAATATGGAACATATTGACTAATTTGGGACAGACATTTCTAGAAATACAGCTGAACTTTTCCTCTGCCCATTTCTTTTTGCTCCAGCTCTACTGTCTTTGGTGTAGCACCTCTTAATTTGTATTGCACTAATTTGTTTACATTAGTCTCCCTTGCTGAGCTATAAGCCTGAACTATCTTGTATTTATAGTCTCAGCAACTGTACACTGCATAGCATGTAAGAGGTGATTAATTAATATTTATGAGCTGGATGAATACATGAGTGTATGTTTCAACTGGCAAGAAGCGATGGGGAAAAAGCTCAGAGATTTTCTGAGAATGTTAACATCATCTAATTTGTATTTTAAGTAGGTTATTCTATAGTTATAATTCCATAATATATGTTTAGAATATCTTTAACTTTTTGCACTATTGTTTCGTGGTTCTTTTCACAGAAGTGAGGTACAGTTTGCTCTTTACACAATTCTTTCCATGATTGTCTTTGGAATATTGAAGGTTGTCTCTTAGGTCGAGAGTATTAACTAAGAGTAATGATGGATCTTAATATAAAATGCTATAATAAAACTAAACAAAGTGTAATTTGTGTGAATCACCCAAAAATGATATTCATTAGGAAAAAGAAAAAGAAAAAAAACCAAAACACCAATGTGTATTTTCAATGTGGAGGACATTTCTGGTTAGCAATGAGGGTTACTGACCTGGACTGAGTGGCTTTCTACGGGTGCAGGACATTTGGTGCTAAAGCCAGGACAATAGGTTACCCTGTAACCTGACCAATATGAACATCTCTGGCTTCACTGAGAGTAGATGGATAATCTGTGGGCAGGACTGGGTAGTGCCACCTGAATGTACTAAGATAAATTTTATTATTTCTAAGATGCAAATCAGAGAGCACCTCAGGCAAGGTCATCACAAGGGCTGAGAAAAGGATTCCAAAACCCAGCTATAAAATTACCTCTAGCTGTAAATACTTTTTTATAGCTTTGATTCTAATTTCCCCTGAGATTCTTTATAAATAAATCAATCTCTTTGTTCCTCAATTCTTTAACTTACCAAATAGGGATGATAATACTAAATGAGGGCAATCTGAGTTATGATAATAAGCGGTTAAAAGCATTTTGTAAGCATTGTGTCAGTGATCATCCAATATCTAATCTTTTCGGAACGGAATTTAGTTTGATAGTTCATTATTTTCATTAGAATTCAGAGCCCAGCTCCCCATAGGACAAGGAACAGTGAATTGTAGGCTGATATTGGATGAACTCTTAAATGATCTGGGCAACTGAAGATCAGTGACCAACTTGTCTCTCATAAATGTCCCATAAGTTTGGGTTGAAGTGTCTTCCCATTGCCACATAATTCAGGGGTGTTCAGGAATGTGAGTGTGAGTTACACTGGCTCACACTATGCACCATAATTTGAGCTACAATTGCACTCAACTTCATAGCACATGGGAATTCACTAGTGACTGCCAATGATCAGTCTGATGAGTTGGCAATTTCCCATAGGGCTGTCATAATCTGATACAAGGCAGCTCAACGTGGAAAGGGGCTTACACCATTCTAAATGTACTAGGAAGAGAGACGGGAGACCAAAGCTGGGACTAGGGTGAGGCAAGGAGGCATTTACCTTGTATATACAATTTAAAGGTCTGACAAAATATTTAGTAATAAAGAAAAGTAATATTTTAATGTAATATTTAAAATCAAAATTAATGCAAAAAAGTATGGGAAACAAAATATCTAAATTGTGAGTAAAGTCAGGATCCAACACTGCTTTTGCATGTGGCTTACATCACTTCCCTCCCTCTAATCCTGACACTGTGAGAACTAGACTTAGAGAGTTGGGGCCATAGTCACATCAAAGAGTGGCCTTCCCAGCAATGTGTGTTGGACCATGTAGAATGTACTACTCTACTTTTATGGTGAAGTAGAAAAATTATAACTGCTTCCCAATACACCCCTTTCTACTAAAGGTAGCTTAGGCACTAAAAATATTTTAAAAAATAAAAATTGGTATTCTATAAGTGTCAAGCACAATGTTAAGTTCTTTAAATACAGTACTACTATAATACCTACAATAAATTACTTTTCAAGATAGATGTTGATATGGTTTGGCTATGTCCCCACCCACATATCATTATAAATTGTAGTTCCCATAATCCCTATGTGTGGTGGGAGGGACCTGGTGGGAGGTAATTGAATCATGGGGTGGTTGCCCCTAAGCTGTTCCCATGATAGTGAATGAGTTCTCACAAGACATGATGGTTTTATAAGGGACTTTTCCCCCTTTGCTTGGCACTTATCCTTCCTGCCGCCATGTCCAAAAGGACACGTTGCTTCCCCTTCCACCATGATTGTAAGTTTCCTGAGATCTCCCCAGCCATGCTGCACTGTGAGTCAATTAAACTTCTTTTCTTTATGAGTTACCCAGTCTCGGATATTTCATCATAGCAGCATGTGAAGAAGAAGGTGTTTGCTGCCCCTTCCACCATGATTGTAAGTTTCCTAAGGCCTCCCTAGCCATGCTGAACTGTAAGTCAATTAAACCTCTTTTGTTTATAAACTACCCAGTCTTGGGTATTTCGTCATAGCAGCATGATAATGCACAAATACAGATACTATAAGCCTAATTTTTTAGAAGAGCAGACTGAGGCTCCAAGATGTTAACGAGCTTTCCTTCTGTCACATAGTTGGCAAATGTAAGAGTCTGGATTGGAATTGAGTCAGTATGGTTACAAAACACTTGCTTTTATTTATTGTTCATTCACTTACCAAAAAAAAAAAAAAAAAAAAAAAGGAGTAACTAAAAGCCTAATAAACACTCATATGTGTCTAAAACACACACTCACAAACCTGGTTTCCTTCGAAAATGTATCATGAGAATGTATCAAAAGGCATGAACCAGATTTGCTGTTGCTTTTTGCCATTGTTAATAATGGGATGGTAAGAGACAGGATGAATCAGGGTCTCAGCTTCATTTCCAGGTTTCAACAGTGATTCAAAGAGATATCATAGGCCTTGCATCTTGCAGGAAATATTTACGTAAGCAATACCTTTATTATTCATAGGTCAGAGCTTGGAAAGCAGCAGGTGCACAGAAGCCCTTGACAATGGCAAAGCATGATCACATTATGTTTACTGTCATGATGTAGAGCCAAAGTTGGTGACTTAGACGTTGCTTTGAGAATAAACGAGCTGATGTGCATAATCAGAAACCCTCTGTGATGGGTCATTTTTGGGCTCAGTGCCTTTGCACTCTTTAACTTAGCTCTTACTGCTCAAAGACACCCTTTAGTGTTCTGCAGGGAGAAGTTGCAGAACCGTTTCTTTAAAAATTACAATGTGCAAAAATCACAGTGACATTTCTATTGCTTTTGTACTTTGCTACAACTTCATTCTAGTCAAAATAGATTTGACTTCGGAGATACAGAAATGCACAGAATTCATGAACTTGGGCCAGTATTACAGTAGAAAGGTGTGTGTGTGTGTGTGTGTGTGTGTGTATAAAATATATATAATATATATAATATATATTTTATATATAATATATATAAAATATATATATTATATATATATATAAGCTTGGTGCAAAAGTAATTGCAGTTTTTGCCATTGAAAGTTATCTAGAGGTTTTATATATTTATCTATGTACTACTTCATATATATATTTTTTATCTAGATGAAATTTTTTTCCTAATGGTAGTATACTTTGCAAATTTTTCTAGCTTCAGCTATCACTCACCCAGAACTTGAGGAATCATTCTCTGAGTCAATTGCAAAAGCAATTGACAAGGCAAGATCCAAAAATTTCTGGAATTTTCCATCAATAAAGTACCTTTTCAGCCTTAGAGAGCAGAGCTTGTTCCTTCATCTTCATCAGTTTTCACACTTCTTTGTCAAAAACATAACTTTGTAAAATTAGGGCTGAATTCCTTGAGAAGAACTTAAAACATATAGGTTTCAAATATTCAACTAAGCCTCAAAGAAAGAAGTTAGAAACCTGAGTTCACAGAGATGATTTTTTCTCTCCAGCCAGCATGGTCATCATTCCCTGCCAGGCATCCCGGCTTTAAAAGCTCTGCAGCATGTCTCTATCCTCTTTGACAACAGCTTCTGTACAATATAAAAATCCCATTATGCATATTAAGCAATGAGACTCACTGTTTCCCAAGGGGATCAGTTTGAATTAAGCTTTCTAATCGAGAGATATTTCCCGAAGGACCAGTTGGTACAATTCATGCTTCAAGGCTCCTAAGCAATTTGGCCCTTTCCCCTTTATTAAAGGAAAAAGATTATTTATCTTGATTCACTGACATAATATATTTCACAGACTATAGCATATTTCAGAAATACAGGTTAAAAGCTAATCATGAAAATGTCATTTCTGAATTTTCCTCTCTTTCATTTAAAAAATACTTTTAAATAGGAAAGAGACCCAAGCTGCTCAAGACTTCATTAAAATTTGAACATTCTAACTTCTAATTAGATTTCTTCTGATCATGCTTTTACATGTTAAAAGAAGAAAATTACTTATCCAGATAATAAATAGAGCTCCTGCCATGGCTCCACAATCCCTGAGCCACATGAATCACTATTGTTATATCATTGTGTTTTTTAAAACAGTGTGCACGTTTTTCTCAGATTATTATTTTACTTTATTCTTTTACTTTCTTTGTAAAATATGACTTACTTTATTCTGAGCTGTTTGCATCTGTGAACATGTTTTCTTATTTACAAATTAGTATAAGATGCAGCCTATCCGCCTATCCCTGATTCAGAAAAATCTTGCTAGCTCTTAGTGCCTGTGCTAGTTAATATGCCCTTGAGGTATAGCCCCTCCCTACCAGGCACTAGATTTAGCTTCTTCATCTGAAGATAGAGCAACCAGTTGTGTGTGTGTGTGTGTGTGTGTGTGTGTGTGTGTGTGTGTGTGTGTATCTCAATGGCATATGGAGCTCATCCATCTGAGAGAAGACTGAATCTCCCAAGCAGTATCTAGAATAGCTGGCCAACTCATGGAGCTTCAGTTTAGTATTCACCTGCAGAGTGGAATTCTAGCAGTCGCCTTATCTTCTCCTCTTTCTAGAACACTCTTACTTGGCTTTGATCGCCTCCATGATAGATTACTGAGTGCTTCCTAAATGTACACACAAGCTCCCTAAAAATATTGTTATGATTCATTCACACACCGATAACATTACGAGGTTTCCGTCCTTCTTATGAAGCTGTGCACCTTTATTTTATACAGGCAGATGAGACTAAAAGAGTTCAAGAAATGCCACCACAAGACAGACTCCTTTGATAGATCCTCCAAAAGGAATGCAATGGTCTAGAATCCTCTCCCAGAGAATCTCATTAACCAGGTAAGATTAAACTCCTATCACAGGAGAGGAGAATGGAGGTTGACCCCACTCCCAGACAGACCCCACTCACTCAGGCTATCACCTATTTTTCTGAGGGCTCATTCATCTTTCCCCAAAATCATTTACTCTCCTCTAAGTTGCCTACATCCCCCTACCCTCTCCCCTGTGAAGAGGGTATATAAGCTGCTAGAGCTCCTTGGGTTATTGAGTAATCATTTATTTTTCCTGTGGTGTCCTTGAGCATGTATAAATTTGCGTATCTCTTTTCTTGTTGATCTACCTGTTGTCAGTTTGTTTCATAGACTCAGTTATTGAACCCTCAGAGGGTAAAGGGAAGGTTTTCCCTTTTCTACATAGCTTTACAGACATTTATTAGATAACCATACGTACGATAAAAGTCAAAGCTTTGGGAAACATCGCGGATGAAAAGGGCAGAGGAAGACTGCTGTGAGAGACCAACCACTTTCTCTTAAAAGTTCACAGCAGGTTACACCCACAGTGGTGCAAGGCTGTAGGGGAGGGATCTGTAAATCCCCCTTTCATGAAAAGGGCCTTAGGAAGCTGAGTCGACAATAGGAAAAATGAAAAAAAAATGCAAGTGACTAAAAAGAAATCAATTGACAATAGAAAGAGAATGAAAGAGAGTAGCAGGAGAATACATATGAAAAAAATGAAGGAAGAAGAAGAGGTAGGAAATAGGAAGATATTATGTTACTCAAGTTTACAATATACAAGCAAATGAGAAACTACCTTAGAATCAGGGTGTCCCAGTATCAACAACCTGTAATATCTCTGACTGGAATAAGAAAGAAACTCTACTTATGAAAGTCTTGAAAAACTATACAATTTTTGTTATTGTTGTTGTTTGTTTGTTTTTTTGAGATGGAGTTTCACTCTTGTTGCTCAAGCTGGAGTGCAATGGTGCAATCTTGGCTCACTGCAACCTCTGCCTCCTGGGTTCACGTAATTCTACTGCCTCAGTCTGCTGAGTAGCTGGGATTATAGGTGTGCGCCACTGTGCCCGGCTTATTTTGTGTTTTTAGTAGAGACAAGGTTTCTCCGTGTTGGTCAGGCTGGTCTCAAACTCCTAACCTCAGATGATACACCCGTCTTGGCCTCCCAAAGTGCTGGGATTACAGGCATGAGCCACTGTGCCAGGTTGAAAAACTATGCAATGTTTAAGTCTTGGTTTGGTGCCCCTTCCATCTACCCTTGAATAGTCTCTCCCGTATCTCGCTCCCTCCAAATGCCCATGCCCTCCTCCTGAACTACTCTTGTTCTATTCTAAGGAATGCAATAGAAAAACTCAGGATTGCATGACACTCGTGGGTACAGGGCATTTGGAGCAAGAGTTTTTCCACAATAAAATTATTAACAATACATTTCCTGTCAATCAAAGGAAGAAAATTCTTATTTCCTAAGCAATTTGGGTTTCTCATAAGGCCCTTTGAAAATTAGGTTTTATTAAAATAAATCTCTGACCTTGGAAGAGCTTGAGTACGCTTACCTCTGTCATAATGACGTACCCTGGGAAATGTTGCCTTCCCAGTGGTCCTCATTGATAATGAATGCTCTAATTAGAAGAAGAACATTGATCCAGGCAGAGATGACTCAGAGCAGCTTTGTGGCCACTTTCTTCTCAACAACAGTCTGGAGGGTATTATCATAAAAGTAAAATAAAAAAAACCCCAAACTAATACTTTTATATTCTTTTTTAACCACTGTAAACTAAAATTAGGTGGTATTTGAATGATTTTAAAAATGAAAATACATGCTGTTACATACATTATATAAAAATTATATGGAGAATCAGAAAACAAAAATATTATTCATTTCCTATCCATTTCTCACCAATCTATTCTACTTGCCATTGTGTTCAGGTTGAATTGCGATTTGTTAAGAAACTAAAATCAAGATTCTATGTCTAAAAAAAGTTCAGAAATATATTCAATAAAATGTTAGTATCAGCTGATTTTAAGGAATTTGATTATAGAGGATTTGTAATTTACTATTTTTGTCTATCTCAATTTTAAGTTTTCTTAAAAAAAAAACTTATTACTGAACAAAAAGATATTTAAAAATATTTGGGTCCAACACAGTAGCTGACATACCTGTAATCCCAGCACTTTGGGAGGCCAAGGCAAGAGGACTGATTTGAGCCCAGGACTTCAAGACCAGCCTGGGCAACATAGGGAGACCCTGTTTCTACCAAAAATTAAAATTATCACTAGCTAAAATGCATAGTTTGGAAGTGTTCTCCTTTAAATAAGAAGTAGATAAATTCTAATTCATTTCTTTGATTTTGAAATTTGCAAATGCTGTTTTCCAGTAAATAATTTAAAGCATTAGCTGTTAGAATTTAATTATCATAAAGGCATCTGGAATTGAATCTTAACTGTTGTAATTATTACAACTATTTGTAAAAGCACATTTTTATCATTCAAGTTTTCATCGTACTTTGCGAATTTAGTAAGCTATTGGACTGTATTTACCTTCTGAGTAGTTTTACAGTAATTATTCCCAAATTTCTCTCATGAGAGGAATCACAGAACATTAGGGAAGGGGAGCTTATTGAAACAAACAGATAAACAGATTGTCCGGATTTCCAAGTGAAGCACTTAGAAATTTGCTTTGTCTTGTTTGTTTTAATGCGTGTCCAGTTGATTTATATCAGAGATGTTGGGAAACCTATTTTATAGTGCGATTTTTCTAATATTAGGTAATTTTCTAAGTGCAGTCACAATTACTGCATATGGAGCAATGAACCAGCCTTTAAAAATCTTCCTGGTGATGGATAACGGAGTTATAGTATTCCTGAAGTACGTGAGTATATTTTTACTCTTTCTATTTTTTTTTTGTAACTCCAATATTGTTTTGACTCTATCTATACTTTCTAAACCTAACACAAGCAGCTCTAAGCAAAGAAATTTCCCTTTCTTTCTTAGCATTACTCCTGATTCCACTGATGCATAAATTCAAGCAAATTTTAGAAAAACACAGTTCATCCATAGGTCTTATCCTACACTTTCCATTCATGAACCAATGTAATCAACAAGAATATTAGTCCATGAATAGTGTGCCTAATTGGTTTGAAATGTTGTGTCCTCTTTTAGAGATGTACATGTGTAATTTTTATAAGATCAACTTGGGCTATATATATGTAGCAGAAGATAGCTTTAATATGAATGTAACCTCAACTACAAAATCAATCCTTATGGCCAAGTAATTAACCAGATAATTCCTTTAACTCCACATCAGTCAAAATAGTTGTTTGAATGTCCCAAATTTTGCAACTGATTCACTTTTATGATTTGGAAGATGAGGATACAATAATTCCCTGTGGGGAAAAAAAGCCTACATCACTGGAACTTTCTGTGTTGTAGGCAAGAGTAGGTCAGGTGTCTGAGATACGATTGTTGTTGGGCAATTATCAAGCTGGCAGGATTCATTTCTTCATCCACTGAGGGTTGTTCATACATTTGGAAATCCTCACTCTCGTCTTCATTACTGAATTCCAAAGCATTGAGTGAAAATAGCCTGCAATCCCCCTATTTACAGCTTTATAGAAGTGTTAAAATATGCAAGAACTGGGAGTCTTAAAGAGGGAAGCCAAACAGAGTCTACAGCCAAATATAGGAGAGATGTTTTATGACACTGTTGACTTCTTTTTAAAGAATACATTACATTTTCTTTGGAGGCTGCATTCACGCAGTAATGATTTAAGGATACTTCGCTCACATTGATGAAATAAATACTTTCCCAGTGGTGAGAAACCATCTGATAGAAGAGCATATGTGCTCTAATTCCTGGGCATAATCGGGCCTGAATTAAGGGGCTACAGGAGCCCTAAGTAAGTGCTGCTTCTCACATTCTTGCTTTGTGGGAGTGTGTAAT
Source organism: Aotus nancymaae (assembly GCF_030222135.1). Classification (NCBI taxonomy): domain Eukaryota; kingdom Metazoa; phylum Chordata; class Mammalia; order Primates; family Aotidae; genus Aotus; species Aotus nancymaae. The sequence continues at coordinate 33,062,748 of NW_026988435.1, forward strand.
CTTTTCTTAGTGTATGTTTTATTTTGTTTTCTCAATTGGAGTTTCTTCCTTTTCTTGGAGGTCATTTAAAGTGGGAACTTGACAGTCAGTGCTTTATTTCATTTTCCCATTTTTATCATTGACTTTAGTTGAATTCCTTTACAAAGCTATTGAAACCTTGGTTCCTTTGCTGCCTAAAACAAAACTCTAGTGCCACATGGGATGTGTACAATTATTAATTACACTTTTTCTGAGAGTCTACTTGGTTAACACTCCCTCCAGCTGGAGAAGTGTGTTCTTAATGAATGCTCAGCTACAAGTGATTGCAAATTAAGGCCACCCTCTCCAAAGGCATTTCAGTAAGAAATAACCAAAACCACAGTAAATATAAAGGCCGTCAAAAATGACCCTTGGCACATGCTAAAAGATCATTTCTAGTAAATAAACATCAGAGAGTAAGCAACAACCTGCCAATTCTTATCTTCCTCGTTGAGGGAAAGGACAAGAGACTCACTGTGTTTTATGCTTTTAAACTTTCAGGTGTTTTCCTTGGCAAAAAAATATAAAATCACCAGGACAATCTTTCTCTTTGATGGCTTTTGTAGCTCAGTGAGGCAAAAAGCATATACGTTATTTAAATACAAATGGATTGATAAATCCACATGTCATGCTGGATCGCAGTGTGAGGCAAGCAGCTGTTTCAAATCCCACCATCTTCTTCCCAATAGTTTAGAGTAGAAAAGCAGAGAGACTGCATACCACCAGGTGTAGCCATAATGTAGTCCTATTAGAACCATAGCTTCATTGTCGGAAACTTCATTTAAATGTCCATAAAACCATCCCGATACAAAGAATGAACTGTAATAGCTTATAATTATGAGAGTGCATAAAGTATGCCTCACATCCTATTACAAAGCCATAATTTTAGCATAAAACCATAAACCAGGAGAACAAAACTTGAGGACTTCAAAATAAAATTACAGCTTTTGTAAAGGCTCAATAGAGCATACCTTTTTTTCTCCACGATAAATGATTGTCTCGTCTACCACTCACATGCAAAACAAGGGTGGATTTCTGATTTTTCAGACTTTATAGTTCAGCACGTCCCCAAAGGAATCTTACAACTAGAGCATTAATACATTTTCAAAAGGGATTTTAATGCCCATTAGAATGAGATCTGGTTCAGGTGGAAAGATAGATAGTATTCACTCACGTCAAAATGGGGAAATTAGCAGGTAAGGCTTTTGTGCTTGGTCTGCTTAAAAAGCCCCCTCCTGTCATTCAGAAGAGGAAATGCCTGTTTTGATCATCAAACCAATGCAATTAGGACTGAATGAGATTTATCTGTCTTTATGTGAGCAGAAGGACGTGAACATTTAAGAAATGTATTTTATGAAAATAAGCATAGTTTCAAGACCAGAATATTTAACTCTATGTCAGCTTTCTGGATATATTTTTAGGGTTTTGTAAAAGCACTGATTTTTTCTCAAAGATGCAATACAATTTGCCTGATATCAACAAGCCAAAGTGACTTTTATACCTAATCATATATTAAGCATGCACACACACACACTTTGTAATATAGAAAGTCAAAATATGTGAGCTTCAAAATGTACTTTAGAAATTTCATTTGTTATTATGCTTATGTGAATAATATTGTATATAAAGAACAAACTTAAAATCCCCTATATTTCCACCACAAAGACGTAACTCTGCTTAATATTTTGGAGTACTCCTTTTGGGAATATATTTTCAAAACATTGTTAAACTCTCTATATATAGTTTTACATAATTATGAGACAACACTGTAATTATTTTCATATCATTAAAAATCTAACATACTGTCTAATGGTTACATAAAACCCTATTATATAAATTGATTAAAATTTATTTAATTCTCCTTATGGACAAACATTTAAATTATTGTTTACAATTGTTATTGGTACATATAGATACATATATATTTGTTTACATATGTATATAAAAGCTTTACTTCTAATATCAGAAAATTATAAACAATAATCAAAATGTTCATATAATCTAAATCTGTCTACTGTATTATTTAGGGTCAATTTTTATTTTTATATAAATACATATATATTTACAAATAAATATATATGTATTTATATATGTATATATATATAAAAATATACATACATATATGTATATTTGAGACAGGGTGTCACTCTGTCACCCAACTTGGAGTACAGTGGTATGATCTCGATCTCAGCTCACTGCCACCTTCTCCTCCCAGGCTTAAGTCATCCTCCAACCTCAGCCTTCCAAGTAGCTGGGACCACAGGCATGCAACAAAAATTATTTGCATTTTTGGTAGAGATGCGGTCTCATTATATTGTCTAGGCTGGTCTTGAGCTTCTGAGCTCAGGTGATCCAACTGCCTCAACCTTCCAAAGTGCTGGGATTACAGGCGTGAGCTACCATCAATTTTTAGAAGTTGAGCAAAGGATAGGAGGATATTTTTGGGATTCATATAAATTATTCAATTAAAATGAGAAATTTGGAGTGTTTTGTTTATCACATTGTTTTTGGAGGATAATGAGTTAGATATGAGAAATACTAGAATTTTTTTAACCATAAAACTTGATGTAATGGTACTGTATATTGACAATTGCTTTAGAATCCTTTCCATTCTGTGCTGTCTGCAGTAGAAACCACACCTTTGCTCTAATCATATGGGGTTCGTTCAGTCAGTATATGAGGAGAGAGCCAGGTTACCCAGGTGAGAATGCAAATATCTAATGCATCAGTATGGGGAGAGGTTTATAAATGAGGGCAGGGGAAAGTTAAGGGAATTCACACATAATAATTTCTATTCTCTCTTGGCCATATGAGATTAGTGGTTTTTTTGTTTTGTTTTTCTTTTGAAAAATCAAGGAGAAGAAGGAAAAGTAAGAAGCTCAAAGTATAAATGTCTGGTCTGGAATTGTCCATGTAGGGATATTGAAAATAGGACAGAGAACATGTCAGTGACAAACTGTATTAGTCAAGGTTCTTCAAAGACACAGAATCAATGGGACATCAATAGATAGAATGAAGTAAATTTATGATGAGGGATTGCTTCACACAGTTATGGAGGCTGTTTTTAGTCTCCACCATCTGCCTATAATCTGATTAAGTCCCATAATCTATTGCCTGTAAGCTGGAACCTCAGAAAAGCCAGTCTGAGTACAAAGGCCTGAGAACTGGGAACACTGATGTCCAAGGGCAGGAGAAGATGGATGTCTCAGCTCAAGCGGAGAGCAGATCTGCCCTTCCTCTGCCATTTCATTTTGTTTAGGCCTGCAATGGGTGAGATGAAGCCCACCCACATTGAGGAGAGCAGTCTTCTTTACTCGTCTATTGATTCAAATGCTAATCTTCTCCAGGAACACCTAGAAATAATGGTTTATCAGCTATCCAAGTATTCCTTAGCCCAATCAAGTTGTCAAATAAAATTAACCATTGTATAAACCTTCCCAAGCAGTACTGAGGTTCAAGCTGAAGTTCAAAACCATACTATTGTAATAGCATCCATACAATTACATTTTCTCTGGTGGTGATTGGCTACTCATGTGCAGGATGGATTCAATTATTTAGGTTTACGAAACTGCAGGGAATATGTGACAGAAGGTCAAGGTCAGCAGTGCTCAGTGAATTGGTGAGAGGAAACCTGACATGAAGGAGAATAGGGCCTATGTTGAATAAGGAACAAAGTAAGAATACAATGGACTCTGTGAAGAGATGAGTGAAGGGCCAAGGGATGCAGATGGCTGAACAAAATCCCTGAGCTAGTGTCATAAGAGCGAGGATGTGAGAGTTAGCCTTGTCAATCATATTCCGCTGCTGTAATTCATTGCATAAGAGTGTGGATGAAGGGTTGTATCATAATAGCTAATAATGGAGAATGCAGTTTGTCAATTAGATTGTACATTTCTTCAGTCAACAAACGAGTGCTGCACATTCACCATGTGCTGGGCACTGTTCTGGGCCCTAGGGATACAGAGGTAAACAAAACAGAAAAATTCCTTCCCTTCATAGAGCTGTAGTCTAGCAGAACAAGGGAAGATAAAACAATAAGCAGAATAAATGAACAAAATATGTATCTGACATAAGAGATGGCAGCTGGTAAAACAAAGCAAAGAGAAAACTAGGGAGGAATAAGTAAGAAATAATTTGCAGTTTTAAGTAGCATGGACAGGGAAGAAGAATGGGAAAACGTGATTAGCATGATGTGAAAGAAGAGGTGATGCCACGTAAGCAGACTCCAATTCACGAATGCATTGAATGCGTGTCTTTCCAACTGGTCATCTGGATTTTGATTAGTTGGAACTCAGAGGTTTTTTCCCCTAAGGAGTAAGATGAGTGATTGTGATTGGGGACCTAGTCAATCCTCATCCCATTACCCAAAGCTTCTTTGATTCATAATGTGTTAGAAATACCACCTTTTGTAACCCTGGACTTCATGTCCCTTCCAATTTCTCTGGCCATCAAGTCTAGAGGTTTCTTGAGTTCTGAGGAAAGAAGGAAGTTTGGTGAGTGATTGAGGCTGGGGATTTCTCATTATGTTATGCCAGAAGAAGCCCTAGTAAGCAGAAAAGTCAAAAAAGAGAAGGTAGGAGGTGGAGAATCTTGGCAGCAGTGGCGCTCTTTGGAACCCTTGTGTTCAGAAGGAGGGACGCCTGTCCTATTGTTTTCCCCCAAAACCCACTGCTCAGGACTTTTTAGTTAGGAAGGACGTAAGTCAAACCACTAGTCATGCTGTGCTGTTTGTCATATTCAGTATCATTTATGCAACAAATAATTATTGAACACCTACAGGTACTCCTTCAGATGATCAGTGAACAACAGGCAAAATCCCTGCTTGTGAGCTTGCATTCTACTAGGGTAGACAGGGAAATAAATAAGCAACAGAACAAATAAATTATATAGGCTCTGATGTAAGAACAATGGGTTAGGTGGTAAAAAGACCTAGTTAGAGTCCCGAAACTTCATTTATATAATAAAGGACCTGAGATTCTTCAGTTTTCACCACCATTTTTCATGTCTGTAACTGTAGCAGAGAAAGATAAAGCTTCTGAAGATGTTACCTATATGTAAGAGGGTGGATATTTTGAATTGAGTTTTCATCCTAAATTTAAAAAGTGATTTTGAGTCGAAGGATTATGAAGAGCAATTCTGGCTGTTTTTACACGCTGTGGATGCCCATGAAAAAAATGAAGATGTTTGAATACCTATTTTCAACTTCGAATCACTCTCTGGATTGAGAGAAGAAAGCAAATGCCAGGATGTATGGCTTCGACACAATTATACCAAACGTGTATCACTAAAAATGTAATCACTGCATTTTCCCAATAATTTTATTACCTTAAGTGTGGTCTCCTTTTCCAGAAAAGCAAAATTTATGAGTTAAGGCATTCACCCAGTAATTTGTAAACATTGCTTAAATTCCTAGTTGGCCAGTCTGTATATGAAAGAACTGTTCAATTCTACAAAGTACATAATTGTGGTATAAGTTTATTTTTTTGCTTTCTACAGCACAAATGAACCACTTGTAATTATAATTATTGTATTTTTTTTAAATAATATCACCACTCCAAAGGAAATTTTATCATGTTGAATTCCCTTCTGAGAGGCAGGTATTTTAGAATATGCATGCAAAACAGGATAAGCAGAAGAAACCTTAATGCTAATCAAAATATCTCAGGAATGGCACAGAATTCTTTTTAAACCAAAGTATTTGTGAGTCTAAATATTCTGAAGAATAGTTTTCAACGTAAATGAGCTCTTCAGAGTGAAAATTTCTGAGAATCTGCACATAAGATTTCAAATAGCTGATTACATCAATCCAAGGGAAATTTCATCTGCTCACAGATATAGCTATGAGTTGTATTTGCAAGACAGAACTTAGCTGAACTTGCATAGCTATTTCCTGGGTCTCTTTTTATATCTCTAACTTCTTCTAGTTTTATTTTATTAGCTTCTCTTCCTCAGCCTGCTTCATAATATTGATATTTCCTGGGTTTGTTTGCTCATTTATTTATTTATTTTATCATTCTCTCTTTGCTATTCACAATTCTTGGGGGTGCTCTCATTTACCGTCATGACACTCATGGCCACTGCATCTTCAGCCTACACCTTTCTCCCATGTGACAGGAAAGAACTTCAAAAAATTAATTAAAAGATGAAATTAAAAGTCAAAAATAAAAATAAAAACCTTATTTCTTATCGTATCATTCAATAAGTTTAAGACAGGTTTGTAAACAATGATAGCAGCCATTTAGTCTATCTCAAAAGAACTGAGGTTCCAGGCAATTTAACCATGTCAATGCATTCTTTTTCCCATTTCTAACTGAAGAAAAATGGGTTTCCCTTAAAGATTCTTTAAAACAAAAAGAAGTCAGAAGGAGACAAATCAGGACTGTAAGGTGGATGTCTAATGACTTCCCATCAAAACTTTCACAAAATTGCCCTTGTTTGATGAGAGGAATGAGCAGGAGAATTGTCATGGTGGAGGAGGACTCCCTGGTGAAGTTTTCCCAGATGTTTTTCTGCTTTGGCCAATTTTCTTGGAACACTCTCAAACAGATGTTATCCTTTGGCCCTTCAGAAAATCAACAAGTGAAATGCCTTGAGCATCCCAAAAAAACTGTTGCCATAATCTTTGCTTTCTAGCAGTTTGCTTTTACTTTGACTCAGCCACATCCACCTCTTGGTAGCCATTGCTTTGATTATGCTTTGTCTTCAGGATCATCAAGATCTTCATCCCTTGCTTAAAATTTCCATTGAAAGCGCTATTCTTGTTTGCAGTTGGTCTAGGCACAACAGTTTTGGTACCCATCAACCGGAAAGTTTGCTCCATTTTAATTTTTAAATCAAAAATGCATAAGTTGAACAAATTGAGATGTCTATGGTGTTCACTGTTGTTTCTGTTGTTACTTGTTGATTGCATCAATTAGAACACAGATCAGATAAAAATTCTCCTTACACATTGATGTGGATGCTCTGCCACTAGAGGCTTCATCTTCAACATCATCTCACCCCATCTTAAAATGAGTTATCCATTTGTAAATTGCTTATTTCTTTGGGTCATTGTCCCATAAACTTCTTGTAAAGCATCAGTGATTTCATCATTCTTCCACCTAAGCTCCATCATACATTTGATGTTTGTTCTTCCTTCAATTTTAGCAGAATTTACGTTGGTTATATAGGAGTTCTTTTCACATTGGTGTCTTCTCATTCTTAGTGCCTCAAACTAGATTGTGTTCAGATGTTATAATAAGTCAATGTGAGTTTATTTTGGTGCAAAAAAATTGAAATCCTTGCATAGTCCTTTCTCATAATAAGCATTTTCCATGAACTTTTTGAATGGCCCTTGTAAATGAAACTGCATTTGGATCTCTACCTAAAGTAGAGTAACATAATATCCCAGTTTTCCTGCAACTCCCATTTCTGCATCCTGGGAAAGTTTCTCTTGCAGATGTGAAGAATCTAGGCTTTGGGGGATGGGCATGGAAGTTTGGGAGAAAGGTGCAAAACCCATCAGCACCTCCAAACATAGGGGCTGAAGGCAACACCATTTTTAGTGTCAAATTGATAATGGCATGCATTATCCACCTTCCATTGCTGCAATCACTGTTTTTCCCCCAACCACTGGCATTGGCAACTGTAATTTGGGGCTAACAATAATAGGTAATTAACTGTTGATTTTCTTCAAGTGATGGGTCCTAAATGGGCAACATAAGTAGATTGCAATCATGAACATTAACAATCTGTCTTTAATTTTATCAGTGCATTAACTTTTTTTTTTTAAACAGAGTCTTGTTCTATCACCAAGTCCCAGGCTGGAGTGCAGCGGCATGATCTTGGCTCACTGTAACCTCTGCCTCCCAGGTTCAAGCAATTCTCCTGCCTCGGCCTCCTGGGTAGCTGGGACTCCAGGCGTGCGCCACTATGCTCAGCTAATTTTTGTATTTTTAGTAGAGATGGGGTTTTGCCATATTGGCCAGGATGGTCTTGATCTCTTGACCTCATGATCCACAGGCCTCGGCCTCCCAAAGTGCTGGGATTACAGGTGTGAGCCACTGCACCCGGCTGGATTAGCTTTTGAGTTGTATTTAGATAGAGAAGTTTTAAGTTGTTAAATGTTAAATATCAAAAAGATCAATTTAAGAGAGACATGCCATTGACTTTACCCCACAAATATCAATGATATATTTAAGTAAGGAAAAAGTTCTCAGAGGATTGAGAGAGAATAACTTGTATCCATTGGAAATGTATTTGTGGATATGCTAGTAGTGGAATTGGGTTAGTTTATTTGCTTCACTCAATTTTGGATGTAAAAAAATGGGATCTGATTTTCCATGAGAGAAATATATTCCTTTGACTGCATCCTAGTTCTGTGTGACTGCAAGTCACAGAAGATCAAAATGACAATGATGTAACCAGCAGTATGTGTGGTTTTCATGATGAACAGGACAAGTGTGAAAAAATGCCATAGATAATGGCATTATGTTTAATGGTTTTGATTAAGAAGTATTTCCATTTAAGTGGCACGTGGTATTGAACTTAGTTTATATAAAAATATGAGTGAAGCTTATGTTTTTTCTACAGCTGATTACATATGACTGAGGGAGAGGCTTTTGCAGTGCTGTTCCTTGGGAGCTTGATACTACTGAATGAGTATCTGCTATATATTTTGAGATTTTTCTATACTTTGATTTACCATGTATGGTTTGTGTACATAATATTCAGATTCTAAATACCAACATAGGAGAGCCTTATCCAGGGCTGTGCTGGTAAATATTTAAGAATGAGCTCTCAAAAACTATGTGTTTATATACAAAAGTCTATTATAAATTTTACTGATATTATAATTTATACAAAATATTTATAAATAATAAAATATACATTACCAATTACCATAAATTCTATATAGCCAATTGAGTCTTGCTATATTCTAGCTATATTGACAGTTTTTCCTGATTTTTGCTAAATTCTTATATCTGTACTCAGCCTATAGTTGAAATTTGAACATAGTTTTATAAATGAAGTTTCATCCAAATCCACTAATTTTTTTCCAAAAAATTGTTGTAATTAAATTTGTGAGCTACTTTAAAACCATTTCTCAGTCTTATGCATCTTATGCAAATTATATTCATTAAACTGAAACCTCTTCTAGCTTCAGCATTTGACATGGTGTACTTTTAAGTTAAATCTGAATTATTAACATTTTCTTCATCACTTTCTAAAGTCTAGACAACCCGCAAAACAATACATCAACCTCTGCTAGTGATTATAGATGTAGATTTACATGGGGTAAATATTCCCATGATAGCCAATTATAATCTACTAACATAATGTTACTCAGTGCAGTTAAAAGAGATGTACAGTAGCACATCATCATATGGCATTTTTACTATCTGGGTATAGTAGATGTAAAACCAGTTACAAGGCACAGGTAATTGTAAAATACAGTAAAATAATTAGTTTTACTATTATATTTACTATGTATTATTAATACCTTTTTTTAATATAAGATACTTAATTGAAAGTTTCTGTAATTTAATTTTTTCATAATGGCTGTGTTTAACAATAGGCTGCAGAGTTCCTGAAAATTTAACAGATGGCTCTTGTGAGACAATACAAACTGGCTCCAGAACATCATTGGCCTAATCTGAAGAGGCTTACGAAGAGAAATAAAAATGACCCACTTCCAAGCCCCTCCATCACTACCATTCCATCCAAGCTACTGACCTTCCTTTCTAGAATTATGGCGTAGCCTCCACTCTGTCCTTCTGGCCTCTATTTTGCCCTGTTGGTCCACTTCCCACACTGTAGTCAGAGTGATCCTTTTAATAGACATACTGGATCATAGCACTTTTCTTTTCTTTTCTTTTTGAGACAAGGTCTTACTCTTTTGCCCAGGCTGCAGTGCAGTGGCACAATCACAGCTCACCGCAGCCTTGACTCCGGTGATCCTCCCACCTCAGCCAACTGGGTAGTTGGGACTATAGGCATGTGACACCATTCCTGTCTAAGTTTCTGTTTTTCCAGTGATAGGGTTTCACCATGTTACATGAACTAGTCTTGAACTCCTGGGCTCAAGAGATCCATCCACGTGGCCCTCCCAAAGTTCTGGGATTACAGGCATGAGTTTCTGAGCCCAGCCCGCTTTTATCAAAGTTCTTCATTGGCTTTCTGTCTTACTCAAAATTGAACTCAACATTCTTGTCACCGTTGACTCTTTGAGGTAGTTCTAGTGACCTCTGCATCCTGTTTTCTACCAATTCCCCACCATGTTGCTCTCATCTCATTGGCTTCCTTGTGGTTCTTCCCAGACAGCAGAGAGCCTGCCTCGGTGCACTTTGTACTTTGCTTTCTTGGCCTGGCATGCAGGGACCTCCAACCTGCACACTCCTTATATTGACTGGTCTCCAATCTAATGTTACTTCTCAAAGAGACGTCCCTGCCTATCTGAGTCAGAGCATACTATAAAACTCTAGACTGTCTGTTTTGTTTCCCCATACTCTACATCTCATGGTTCAGAACCTACCATGTTACATATTCATTTGTTTATTTTCCATCTCCCCAACAGGAACATACATTTCATGAAAGAAAGAACTTTGCTTTATTCATTGAGGATCTCCAGAGCCTAAAACACTATCTGACATAGAATGCTAACTGATAAATATTCATTGAATGCATGCATGGATCCTTATTATAATTGACTTCAAAATGTGTTCATTTTGGGTGAAGTCCATCTCTGTTTCTCTCAGCATAAGGGTGGTTTGGTGGCAAGAAGGGGTCAAGTCCTATTAATAAAGCGAGGCTGTGTCCATTCAGAGGGGTACCTCTTTCTAATTCTCACAAAGGTGCCATATGAGCTGGTGACAGTCCTACTTTCATCCTATTGTCAGATATAATTTTATGTAATGCATATAAAAATTATCTCATAATTGAATATGTTTTCCTACTCATTGCACCCAAAGTTTTCTAGTGGCTTAGAACAACTTATGTGTGCTATCCCCCTCTCTCAGAGACAGGTGGATATGACTAAGTAACCATAATATTACACTTCTATTCAGGGTGAGTCTGTGGATGATCAAAAGTTGAAAACATCTTTGAAGAGACTGATACATTGCCAACACTAAAGAAAAAGGAGTAAGTGAAAGAAGTTAAGAAAGGTCATACATATAAAGAATATTAAGTGAAATATAAGAAGAAATCAAGCCAAATGCTTTTCCCTAGTATGACCTCAAAACAAAATCAAGTCTAAGGACATAGAAAGCAATTAAAACTCATTGTAGTGATTGTGCTAATAGAATATTTGTAAGCAGCCTATTACTTTAGGGTTGGTTTCATTACCTGTGAAGCAGACATTGTAGCACTGGTCTCCTTAGAAAAAGTTATAAAAATCAGATACTGTCTGAAAACTGGTATTATTATCATTATTATTATTATTTTTGAGATGGAGTCTCTCTTTGTTGCCCTGGCAGGAGTGCAGTGGGGCAATCACAGCTCACAGCAGTCTCAATAACCTGGACTCAAGTGATTTTCCAACTTCAGCCTCCAAGTAGCTGGGACCACAGGTGCATGCTACCACCTGGCAATTTTTTTTTATTATTTGTAGAGACAAGGTGTTGCTCTGTTGGCCAGGCTGGTTTGGAACTCCTGGCTTCAAGTGATCCTTCCTCCTCGGCCTCCCAAAGTGCTGGGATCACAGGCATGAGCCACTGTGCCTGGTTCTGAAAACTAGCATTATTAACCTCAAGGATATGTTTCATAAATTCATTTACATGTTTATTAAGTGGGCATTTTTATGAAACGAAAGTTTACTTAAGACTTTAACAAAGCTTGTTTTGGTTTTAACATTTTCTTTTCTTTTTTTTTTTTTGAGACGGAGTCTTGCTCTGTCACTCAGACTGGAGTGCAATGGCATGATCTCAGCTCATTGCAACCTCTTCCTCCCAGGTTCAAGCAATTCTCCTGCTTCTGCCTCCCGAGGAGCTGAGATTATAGGCACCTGTCACCATGCCGGGCTAATTTCTGTAATTTTTAGTAGAGATGGAGTTTAACCATGTTGATCAGGCTGGTCTCGAACTCCTGACCTCAGGTGATTCACCTGCCTTGGCCTCCCAAAGTGCTGGGATTACAGGTGTGAGCCACGGTGCCCAGCCTGACATTTTCATTATTAACAATTATTTCTTAAAGGTCACTTAAGAAAATATGAGTTTTTTTCAGAGAAAAGTATATTCATACCTCTAGATGTATTCTTCATTTGTGTTTTATCCAAAACTATATAAAAGTCACCTATGTTTAACAATTTCCAAAGACTGCTTGATATTTCCAAGAAGTCCTTTTTTAAGTATGGCCTGTAAGACCTCACCCAGGTGGCTTATCTGATGGTCTTGGCGAGACTCTGGCCTGGGCAGTAATTCTGGCTCTAACATTTCTACTTAAAGCAAAAAGAAACTGTAGGCTCATTTCCCAGAGGATGGGGGAAGTTGTAGCTCTAACTGTTTAAAATTGGATTTTATTGGGTAATGTTTCAAAGCGCTCACTTTGCATTTCTGCTAACAAAGCTGAACATTCAGCCAAAATATTGGAAAGGAAATACTCAGGCAGAATGAAACGACAGAGGAGGCTTGGAAAGTGGGGAGCCGAGCCAAGAATGACAAAATAAAAGGGGCACATTCCAGAAGGAGACGTGAAAGAGAAAACTGTTTTTAGCACATCAGTTAGAGCCTTCTTTCCCCACATCCATATCCAAATCTTGGAAATAACTAACGGTTTAGTTGGGTTTTTAGCTTTTCTTCTCATGTACTCACTTCAAATCTCATGCTAACACATTAAAGAAGGCTTTGCTAGCCCTTCTGTGGAAACCCAAATCTTTAATCCAAATTGGCTTTTACCATTTCATGGCAGGTGCCAAGGATAGAGGTCACATGAAGGTTTCCTACCCTCCACTCTGGAAACATGAAATAAAATATCTTTAGCATTGATGCAATGTACAAATACTCCTGTCAGATACGATCGCCTGCTGAAACACTGGTCTAGGAAGTGTTTTAAGTTCCATAACGTGACTTTGAGGGTGAGCACATGTATTTGTTTATCTCCCACGAAGACTTTATTTATACTCTATTGATTCTGTTGTGAACTACTCTGCTCCTTGAAAAACTCAATTTATTTGATTATAGGAAGTGAATATCCCCCACACTACCTGAGTGGATTATTTAGAAATGGCTGAGAATAATCATAGAGACAGCTCAAGATGCTATTCTACAAAGGCAGATCAGGAGACAGCATACAACAGAATGGAAGTGGGTTGACTGGACAGAAACAGAGGTTTGGATGAACTGACTTCAGTGAGGTTCTCCACATGAGAAATTTGCTGATCATGATTCACTTGTGTTCCTAATTCTCCACCCCACATATTTGTGTGTGTGTGGTGTGGTGTGTGTGTTTGTGTGTGTATGTGTGCTCATGAACCCTCATATGTGTATATGCATGCATTTCTCTTATAAAGACATCTTCAATAATCACAACCATCTTCCCACCTTTGAGAAGATTCCAAACTGTACATTCAGAAGAAGCAAATAGTTTTTGAAGTGTTACCTCCATCATACCAAGAGGATGGATTTCAGATCTTTTTGCAGTCACTCGGAGACAGTTTACTTCTTTCTCAAGTCTCTTCCATTGCCAAATATCCCACAGAAATGAAACTTGAAAGAGTAAAAAGCAGAAATGATCGTTTGTGCTTAAGACACTGAAGAAAATAAGTTGTATGGAAACAAGAAATGATTCATTTGAAAACAAAGTGACAGTTTTTTCTTTTTCTCTTAGATACAGCAACATTTCCAAGTGGTTTCTGTGGAGAAACTATGTTTCATAGAATAAGAATTCACAGAGTGTACAAAGTGATTATTTTTAAATGCATCTATCTATCTTGAATTATCATAAAGTCATAGAATGTAAAAGGACCTTGATCATCTAGTGAAGTTCTTATTCTTTATGTTGCTCCTTTTAGAAACAAAACCACTTGTCATTTACTAAAATATCTTCAGATAAGAAAACTACATATTGCTCTTGGAAACAATAATGCAGTCTTTTGCAATGTCTTCAAGTCAGTACGCATTTATTGTGAAATTAAACTGTGCTGGGGACACAGAAATCAAATTAGATATTTTCTCATTTATGTATGCATTCATTTAAGTATTTATTGAGTGTCTACAACATGCCAGAATGGTTTTGAGGCAATAGGGGTATAAGAGGGAAAAAGTTAGACCAAGTTGCTGCCTTCATGAAAATTACAGTACATTGGAGAAAAAGGACGTTAAAAAAGTAATGTGACAGGCAGCGAAACAGTGCTGCGATTACAAATGAAGGGGAATGAGGGGATGAAGAGTGATGGAGAGGACTCCTGTTTTAGATAGGATGGTCCAGGTAGGTTTCTCTGGCAAGGTGACATTTAAACGGCGATCTGAATGTGATGAGAATGAGAAGATATTCCAGGGAGAGGAAACGGAATAAGGAGAGGGGATCGACGAAGGATAGTTCCTATAACCAGTGGTTCTGTGTGGATAGAGCTTGAAGTCATGCAAAATTACAGAAGTAGAGACAGGGAAGGGATGTGGGAGAGTATTTGTAAGGATCGCAAACTGCACTAAGGAGTTTAGATTTTTCCTAAAATCCAAAAGGTAGTGTGGAATTGAGGAAGTTTAAGAAGAGATAAGACCAAGCCAGAGCGTTTAGCCAGTTACTCTCAAGATTAGGAATAGTAAAGGAACATCCGGCATTCATTTGATACAGTACAAAGCAGAGGTCTTCAGACATTTTCATTCTTTTCTCCCCAAAAAAGGTAATTTTGAACAATACTTAAACAAATTTTATAGTCATCTTAAATACCTGCCAAATATATAATTTCTTACATCCTCAAAATATCGGCATTTAAAAGTAATTATTTCACTCAAAATATGCAGTATAAATGCCAATGCGATTTGATTTCCATCAACATCCATATAAAAATACAAAATAAGTTGTTTTTCACTGTTTTTATATTATCACCTTTTCTCTTTGAACTTACTCCACATAATTTTACCCTAAAACAATATATTTTTATGATTTGGAGTTATTTTATAGATAACTGTCATATGTTTTGCAACACACACACACACACACACACACACACACACACACACTATTTATTACATGCATTAATTTTAGTTTTCCGTGACCAAAATGTCTTCAGTTAAAAACATTTCTCCTGGATTAAGCGACTATTACATTGTTTATTAGTACACAATTTATCAAGCACCATAAACCCGTGATAGTATAAGAGTAATAACAGCATCAATCCCCCACATAATCCTTATCACATGCCAGCCACTGCTTCTGGTGCTCCCCTTATTTTCTTAATTAACTGAAATCCTCACAACCACCCCATGAGGCAGCTCAGAAATCTTGTTCAGAGAAATGACGTGGTGGGAATGGAGAGACTTCTGCCAGAGCAACGTCTTTGAACCCCTTCAGTGCCACATGCCAAAATCAAACAGTGAACCATCATCAAAGAGTATCTTTAACAATCTATTAGCTAATTCAATTAGTTACTTCTTTAATTTTTTTGATAGTAAAATACTCGAAAGTGCTAAATCTGGTAAAAGATTTGTTACATGGGAACCATGATTGCCAATCACAGGGGAGTCATTATACCCGTGACAAGATGGATATTATGCTCATGCCATTATACCCATGGCAGATGACTTGAGGGGTTGAGAGGATGGCCTTTTCTTTGCTAAAGGAGAGAAGGGCAATTCAACAAGTAGATATCTGAAGTGTTCTACATTCTTAAGATCGACTTTAGGAAAGATGGCTATGGAAGCTGAATATGTAGAAACCAACTCCCTTAAACATCTTGCTGCTCTTGTTTCTCTCAGAAAGCCTTTCTGTACTACCAGGGATTGTATACTCAATCCTCAGACACCTGGTTAATTCCAGTCCCTCCCACTGCCACTTAGCCAGGGCCCTATTGGAAGGGATATTCAATGTTCCTCTAAACTATCCTTTCTAGTGCTTTTCCTGTCCTTAAGACACTTTGCAACCTTTCAAAACTTTGCTTTTCACGGCCAGGCATGGTGGCTCACACCTGTAATCCCAGCACTTTGGGAGGCCGAGGCGGGTGAAAAATGAGATCAGGAGTTTGAGACCAGCCTGGCAAACATGGCAAAATCCTGTGTCTACTAAAAATACAAAAATTAGCTGGATGTGGTGGCAGGCACCTGTAATCCCAGCTATTTGGGAGGCTGAGGCAGGAGAATGGCTTGAACCCGGGAGGCAGAGGTTGCGGTGAGCCAAGATTGTGCCATTGCACTCCAGCCTGGGCGACCAGAGCAAGACTCCATCTCAAAACAAAACAAAACAAAACAAAACTTTGCTTTTCACAATTTAGGAAACTGAGTACCTAATATATTAAATGGCTCTCTCAGGCCATGACTTGAAATTGGAGACTAGATTTTTCTTATATTGATTAGCTCTTTTAATGATGCGCAATCCTTGACAGCTTAATTTTTGTTTTATTGGAGCATCAATGCATTTTTTTTTTGGTCACTGTAAAACAGCAATAGTCACATTTTAAAAGGGTAGAAACTGTGAGTAAAAGTGGGTGATGGTGGGGGGCATTTCTGAGATCATTGTGAATGTAGCTGCTATTTAGTATCTTATCAGCCAAGAAACATATTTTTAAAAATTGTAGTAAGGAAAACAGACTTTCCTTTTTCTATCTTTGGAATTCTAGAACCATTTCAAAATCATATTGATAAAGAATAACTTATTTAAAACAGCCTACATTCCTGCTAGAAGACACATATTTCTTGAAGAATGCAAAAGCTGTCTTGATATATTAATTTATATGTAGAAAGTTTCAGAGCTTGCTGGTTGAATGATCTGTTGGAACACAACCATTTTTATTAAAGCATCATATTTTAACTTATCCAACAGTTAACATTTATAGTGTAAAATCTCATTGGAAATTTTACGTTTCCATAGGAAGAGTGGTAGAAAATTAATTGCTGTTGTTACATTTGACAAATTCTTGGATCTTCATATATATTCTTGCATTTACCAATCACTAGGAAATGGGCTGTTGTTACTTTCCAGGTCTTTGCCATGAGAAGGAAACAGAATCCTTTTGAAAGCTCTGGATGATGTTTGTGAATATTTAATCATGGAGAAGGTACAATAGCCTCATTTACAGTGATACATCAAAATTAATTTCATGGTATTCTGTCAAGGAAAGAATCTTAGCCATATGCCCTCAATAAAAATAAATCAGTTAGCAAAACTCTGACAAGAAATTTTTCTAATTCTGCTAAGTCTTTGGATGCAAGATTTCCTTAAACAAAAATAGAATCATTCATGCAAACATGATTGAGTTCAATTTATTTCTGTTCAAAGGAATCAGAAAAAAAGCATTTCTGTCTTCTGATGCTTCCACACTCAAGCTGAATGTCTTTAATAAAGTCTCATGTTTTTACCAGAAATACATTAAATGCAAAATTAAGTAGGAAGAGAAAGGAAGAGAGAGAACCACACAGACATCGGGGGATGTTAAATACTTGGATTGGAGACCCAACGAGCAGATCCTTCAAGTACAATATCCATTTGCTGGGCCCAGAACATTGTATATTACTGAGTCACACAACACATCTTTAAAGGTAATTTCAGAGAAAACAGCCTAGGTCTGTCTGAATACATGGAACATTAATTGTCGCTAAATAATGAACCTTACTGTGTGGTTCAGTAAACATATGGACTAAAAGTGGTTTTATGGATGAAATTATTATACACATTTTTTTTTTGCCATGTGATGCTTTAAAATCATTTATACAGTCAAATTTATCAGTTTTTGAAGTTGTACCCGGATTTTCTTAAACTTAGATTATAAAGAAATTTACTCACGGTTTCTTCTAGTACTTGTATGTTTTCATGTTTTGCACATTTGGAGTGTATTCTATGTACCCAGTGAATCTCAGGTTATATTTTTCCAAATAGCTATCCAGTTTTCTCCACACCATTTATTAAAAAGAACATTTTTCTCATTGCTTTGAGATGGCGCCTTAATTGCTTCTAAATTTCCACAAACAGGCTTGAGTCTGCTTCTGCACATTCTACTCTGTTTCTCTGGTATGTCTGTCTAGGTATGCTCTAGTACCACACTGTTTTAATTATAGAAACTTTATTAGATGGTTTCATGCTGGAGGGGTGGCTAGTCCCTTCCCTACCTTTTTTTCAAGGTGTTCTTAGATATTTCTGCATGTTTCTTTAGGAGGATTTAGGGGTAAAGTGTCAGAATTTCTGTACCTAACTCTGAAATAAATATATGAAAATGTATACATACAGAGCGAGATGAAGTAAATGCGGCAGGATGGTATCAAGTGATGACTCAGTGAAGGGCATACGGGTGTTTATAGGAATCTTGCAACTTTTCTCATGTTTTAAAAAATTTCAAAATAAAATGTGGGGAGAAAATCAAAGAAACGAGTTGGAGAAAAGTTAAAGTGATTATCATTTATGCTTTGGAAAAGGGCAGACAGACATGGGGGTGGGAAAGTGGTTCTTCAGTTTGTACTTTGAAATAGTATTTTGGTTGGGTGTGGTGGCTCACGCCTATAATCTCAACACTTTGGAGGCCTAGGCGGGTGGATCGCCTGAGGTTAGGGGTTCGAGACCAGCCTGGCCAACATGGTGAAATCCCGTCTCTACTAAAAATACCAAGTTAGCTGGGTGTGGTGGTGTGCACCTGTAGTCCCAGCTACTTGGGAGGCTGAGGCAGGAAAATCAATTGAACCTGGGAGGCAGAGGTTGCAGTAAGCTGAGACCGAGCCACTGCACTCCAGCCTGGGTGACAGAGTGAGCCTCCATCTCAGGGAAAAAAAAAAATATATATATATATATATATATATAAAATATATAATATATTATATAATATATAATTAATATAATAATATAATATGTTATATATTATATATATAATATATTATATATAATATATATAATATATACACACACACACATATAAAACATTTTGTTTAATTTTTAGCAATCTAAATGTATTAGTGATTCAAAAGAAAACATAAATCAACTGAAAATTAACATAATTACCTCAAACTATGAAAGCTATGAAGTGAATTTCAGGCTATTGTCAAATTTTGCCAGTGTTAGAATTGGGAAATTTAAACAGTGTCATAAAATTCTTGAGGAATAACATACATTGAGACCTTTCACTGGATGGAGGGTGGGAGAGGGGAAAGGATCAGGAAAAATAACTAATGGGCACTAGGCTTAATAACTGGGTGATGAAATAAGCTGTAAACAACCCCCCACAACACAAGTTCATCTATGTAGCAATCCTGCATTTGTACCACTGAACTTAAAATACAATTAAAAAAATAGAAATTCATATACATAAGTTTTAAGTTATAAAAATAAAATGCTTGAGAATGGATGGGCCCGGGGGGTTCTTTTGGGGGCCTGCCTCTCCCTGGTCCAGGGACCTACTGGTTGAGAGGAGCTGGGAGCCAGGTGGCATCTTGCTCCCAGAGGGGGCATCCCTGGAAACTCAGAACTCTTTCATCTAAAGATGACAATCCTGTTTTTCTCACTTTCATTTTCCTCTTTCTTACTCTCTATAGATTTCTGTATTTATTAAAGGCCAACCAACTTCCACTGGGTGGAGTCATGTGTCACACGTGTCCTTGTGTTGGAGGCGATGCTTGCACATGCACATTTGCACACTTCTGACATCACTTCTTCTGTCTCTGTTCCACTTTTCAAAGCAGTCATTCTGAGGAGGAGGGGCAGGAAATCCTTCCTAGTTGTCGCACTAGCTGGCACCACTTGCTATGGCTAGGCTTTCTTTCTCTCTTGGCTAGGCTTTCTTTCTCTCTTGGCTAGGCTTTCTTTTTTTTCCTTCCTGGAATCCTATTGTCTTGCTTCTTATTCTTCATCTGATTATAGCTCTGTTTCATTCAGGTTTCAGGATAAACTTCACTTGTTCTGAACATTTTGTCTGTATTTTTCAAGATCTTGTTATCTGTTCTTTCCATGTGCTCCCATAGTCCTTGGGATAACCACAGCACAGGACATTTTGTGGTGTGTTGTAATTACCTAATGATGACCATCATTCACTGAGCACTCACTATATGCTCAGGGCTTAAATGTGCTATTTGATTTCCACATCAATCACATGAAGTAAAAAACATTTTGACCTCTATTTTACAGAAGGGGAAAGTTGGCTTAGAGACACGTAGTCACTTGTTGTGATGCGCAGACTTTAGGATGGCCTCTAATGATCCCCACCTCCTGCCATTCACAGTCTTGTGTAATCCCCTTCCCTTTAAAGTGGGGCTAGTAACTTGCTTCTAATCAATAAAATACAGAGAAAGTGGTTAAAGGTCACTTCTGTGATTTGATTATAAAAGACTGTGACGTCTGTCTTGCTGGTAGATTCCCTCTAATGCTTTCTGAGCTTGTAGCCTTTGATAAAACAAGATAGTATATTGGAAAGGTTCATATGGCAAGGGACTGATGGTGGCTTCTGGCTAACTGCAACCTAAGTTCTCAGTCCAACGACCCTCAAGACTTGAATACCGTCAGCATCTGCACAAGTAAACTCAGAAGTAGATGCCTCTACTATTGACACTGTAGATGAGACATTACTCTTGTGTATGATTCTAGCTTTGTGAGACACCTTGAGAAAGAGGGCCCGGTTAAGCTATGCCCAGATTCCTGACTCAGAAACTATGAGATAATAAATTTGTGTTATGTTAAGTGGCTGCATTTTGGGGTAAAGGCAGATAACTTTGGTTAACTGACAGATAACTTAGCAATATATAGTTAGCAATAGACGACTAATACACTTGACCTAGGTCCCGCAGGTGGAAAGAATACAGAGTTAAAATCCAAGACCTCTGATTCCCTCAATGAATACTTATGCCATGCTGCCTGGTTACTTACCAATTATTATTATTTTTTTCATTTCAAACTTCTTCTGATTTTAATTCTTGGCATTTAGCCTGAGTCTGGTATTTTGCCCATCCTTGATAGTTATGGAGTGAAAAGTGGGTCCATGAAACACAAAATATTATATGGTAAATTAGTCAGTCAAAGCAATTTTTTTAAAAAAATTGTTTTTCCCCTTTATTTTATTTTTTATTTTTGTGAGATGGAGTCTATGCTGGCAGGAGTGTAGTGGTGCGATCTTGGCTCACTGCAATCTCTGCCTCCTGGGTTCAAGAGATTCTCCTGCCTCAGCCTCTCAAGTAGCTGGGATTACAGGAGCCCATCACCATACCCAGATAATTTTTTGTATTTTTGGTAGAGACTTGGTTTCACCATGTTGGCCAGGCTAATCTCAAACTCCTGACTTCGTGATTCACCAGCCTTGGCCTCCCAAAGTGCTGGGATTACAGGCGTGAGCCACTGTACTCAGTCTATATTTCTTAAAATTGAGAAAAGAGAAGACCTACACATCGCACAATGCTTGGAACTATGTTGCGCTTCTGCATGCTTAATGTTATTTTAGGTACCATGGTTAATTTTAACATCTCTCTACACTAGAATATGGATTGGGTAGCACACACGGGCCCTGATTTAAAATTAATTACTTTATCAAACATTTGTTAAACACTTTTGAAATTCCTACCTATGTGCCAAGGCCTTGAAACACAAAGCTGGGTAAAACAGTGTCAGGG
Organism: Aotus nancymaae; assembly: GCF_030222135.1. Classification (NCBI taxonomy): domain Eukaryota; kingdom Metazoa; phylum Chordata; class Mammalia; order Primates; family Aotidae; genus Aotus; species Aotus nancymaae. The sequence continues at coordinate 33,084,473 of NW_026988435.1, forward strand.
CAAGAACAAATACAAATAGTGACATTATTGAATGATCTGATAAGTGATTTCATCAAAATTTGAACAAAGAACTGTGGGAATAAAGGATAAACCAACACCACAGCAGGTAACCTTCCTTCAATGGTCTCTCTGCTTCTTTCTCTCTCATCTTGTGTCTACACACATATGCACACAAACACGTGTATGGATATAGTTCTGGCTAATTCAGAAAACCATAAATGTTCACTCAGGACAGTTAACATTTTACTGGATGATTTTAATTGTAAAGTGACTATGAGAAAAAGTTCAAGAAATGATTTGGCAGATCTGAAGTAAGGTTGTATCAATTTTAATGAATCATTGAGCAACCGGTTTAGAGACTTGACATTAAAAGAGATGACACACAAATAAAAACCAGAGAATTGCCAATTGAAGGGAACAACCAGAAAAGGAATTTAAAGTGTTTTTCTTTTGATGTTCAAAGTAACTTCTGGTGATTTTTACACACAGAGAAAAGAAAAACTTTTTTTCCTACATCAAGGTACTGCCACACAAAACAATCAAAAAGAAGAAGTATCACTTTCAGGTGGCCATTTTCTACACCTCAATCAGATCAAAGGTCCATTTTTCATCGGTTCATTTGTAGTGAATTTGCAGTGCTACATGGTACTTGTTGTCAGTCTATGTGGGATATTACTGTAAGGTGTCTCCCAGGAACTTAGGAGTAATAAAAATAAAATTGTTCCCTGAGAGCTAAACTATGAGCCAAACAAATAATAAAGTGGAGAAGCACAGTTACCTTAAACAGACAAAAGAGATCCCAGGACTGCAAGACTTGATTGTAACCTGCCTCAATGTATTAGAGTACTAAGGAAGAATATATTCTCAACTGATGTCTGCACAGCCATGAGAGGATAAGGGAAAAGAAAGTCCCAGAACAATATGGGCATGCCATTTAAGACAATAGTCCTAGCTAGGGAGTTAGAGCATCCTTTTGAGTAGGATGTGTCTAGCTCTTACACATCAGATTAATCTCCTAAATCCTTGCTGTGTTCTCTTTACATGGTCAGGGAGGAAATCTCCAATTGTGATCTGGCTTCCTGTATGGGTCAAGGTAAGCAAGGCAGACACTGAGAAGAGGTGAACGAAGAAAGATAGTGTTAGTTTGTTGAAGAAAGATAGTATCAGAAAGCATGAATAGTGGTTGCAGACATAAATTTCAGTATCCCACTGAGGAGATATTCTGTGACTTAATGTCAATCTTTTTAATGTCACAATTATGAACAACCCTTTTCTCACTTAGAATTTAAACATGCTTAATCCTCTTTCATCTTAAACAATAAAATAAAATAAACATGCAACCTCCAATTTTTCCAGCACCCCTTTCCTGAGTCCCAGCTAACACTGTGAAAGCAAGGTGTATGTTTCTTAACTAATCATTTAAGTTATTGGGTCTATTTATGTATTGTTTCCCCATTAATAAGAGTATTGTTTGAATTTTCCAGTGGTATTTCAGTTCCACTTTGTTGATTCAAGAGAAGGTTGTTTGTCTAAGCTTGTCCAAGTCAGTTTGAAGAGGCTCAACCCCCAAAAGGTTCATCAATGAGTAAGCCAACGTCATTAGTGAAGCCTCACAAGAGGTAGGATCTCAGGGGTGAAGTGGGCACCAGTGGGTCCTACCATCCTTGGCTTCCGGAAAGTATGCATTCTGGGCCATCTTTGTCTGTCTGAACCATTCCTCTCAGATTTTAGAGTTTGGAAATTTCCTGGGTAGCTTAAGAGAAGATGAGATCCAAAGTTTTCAAACTGTAGAAATAACCCAAATGAATGACTCCTTTTATTTCCATAAATTTGGCCAGAGACATGACAATTTGAGCAACTCTGTGCAGTGTTTTACATTTAATGATTTTTAAGACCCAAACTCTGCTAGGCAGAATAGTATAAGCATTTGTCATCAATACTAAACTAATCCACCTGGCATAAAATCCAAATTTCAAACTTGGGTGAGATTGTGTATTATGCTTACACACATAAGAACTCAAAACACTAAAGCAACTGGTGGAAACAATTGCTCATTTCCCTGCCCTAAAAATGAAAGTGAGAAGCCGCAAAGAACAATCAACAAATCAACATCCTTTTCATATTTTTTGTGACAGCTACCTGGAATGGGCAGGAAAGAAAAATGCAGATAAGAAAATTAAAACCACAGGCTCCTCGGGGGGTGAACAAGAGCCTTCTGATCCTAATTTGGAGTTAAAATGAAGGGGATTTCTGTAGCAGTTTCTTCTGCATAGCAGAGCTCCGATTTCTCCAGCAACAGCGTGTCCCTGGAAGCTACACAAAGTCCCCTTTGATTGCCTGTGATCAAAGCCATGAAGGCTCCCCTGCAACATCTTAGCTTCAGAAAGCCAGGAAAATCAGAATGCTGAGAGTATATTAATAATTCCTAAACACACTTTTAAGGTGAGTGGTACTTCTAACAGAGCTTCATTATTACTAAAAATAATTTGTTTCTGCCTTTCCTGTTGGGGAAAAAAGTTAGTTTTAACTTTCTGATGAGCAAGTTATATGTTACAATGGATATTAAACAATATAGTCAGTTGTTTTACTCAGAATTTATGCAGCTGATCACAGAGGGATAGGACTGGATGATGGAAATCACACTAGACTGGAAGTCAGGAGACTCAGCTTTGTCACTGATCAGATATAGCATAGTGGACGTGTCTTATAGCCTTGGCCTCAGCATCTCCATCTGTGAAATGGGCTGAGGGGCTTGAGCTTTCTGTAACTTCTTTGGGATGTGCTAATGAGGCTCCCATTGGATTCCATATACCCTTGTTTATAGCCCTGGCTGAACCTTCACGAGACTGCCAAATCCCAAGCTTCCGCCTCTTCTGGACCATTTCTGCCACATATGGGTCTTCTTTTTCAGCAGGAGAGTGCAGACACTTTAATATGAATTTCTGTGCAGCACTTGACCAAAGATTATCTGTACATTTTAAAAGGTGGCAAGCAAAAACATGCAACTTAATATATGGGGATTGGAGGGAGCATATTTTAAAGTCAGAAGAACTGCTTATATATTTCAACTATAAAATTTATTATCTGTGTGAATTTCATTAAATTATTTAATTTCTCTGAGTCTCAATTTCCTATCTGTATAATAAAACCTAGTTTGCATGTTGCAATGAAGTTAAAAAGGCAAGCCAGGAGCAGTAGCTCAAGCCTGTAATCCCAGCACTTTGGGAGGCTAAAGCGGGCAAATCACCTGAGGTCAGGAGTTTGAGGTCAGCCTGGCCAACATGGTGAAAATATGAAAAATTAGCTGTCTCCACTGAAACTATGAAAAATTAGCTGGTTGTGATGGCGGTCACCTGTAATCCCAGCCACTCAGGAGGCTGAAGCAGGATAATTGCTTGAACCTGGGAGGTGGAGGTTGCAGTGAGCCAACATAGTACCATTGCACTCCAGCCTGGGCGACAGGGGCAAAACTCCATCTCAAAAAAAATGACAGACTATTCATAAAAGTGTAAATTTCTATTTAGTATCAAAAGTACATAATCTAAATTGTGAAGTCTTTATTATTTTTGCTATTTATTTTCATTTATTTGTGTATCTCAAGAATATTAGTAGTTATAGAAGTTATTAGTAGTAGTAATTGTGAGGATAAAAACCAACAAATTATTTTTAATGATGACATTTCATATACAATGAGGAATCAAGGTAGAATAATTAATTGGGGATAGGGATGGGTCATTTTGCGGCAATTAAAATATGTACAACCATGCCTAAACTAGTCACCCTATCTTTAGTTCCTTTCCCTCCCTCCCTTCCTCCTTCCCTCTTTTCATCCTTTCTTGCTGTCTTGCTTTCTTTCTGAATATGCACCTACTCTACACTTGAAAACTCTAACTCTGGATGCATTCTAAAGGAAAGACGAGCCAACCACAGGGTAGAAAAATCACCCGAGCTAGAGCTCTGGGTCAACAGCGACTACAGGAGGCATCTGGTAGAGAGGGAAGTCGTGGCAATTTTACCTGGAACTACAAAGATTTGAGACTCAGAATCAAGCTGACATTTGGGGACCTAGAGGGGGTGTATAGATAAAATGTGGTACTGCATTTGTCTTGAACTACTGATTGCTAAGACAGATAATCTTGTAAAGATAGGACACCAGGCAGTATGGTCCAATCTCTCTTTGGTTTTCTGATGAGGGTCAATAGAGAGAGAGAAGGAGAAAGAAGAATGAGAGAAGCAAAATTGGGAGACTGTTGCAGAGTCAGGCTCTCTTATGTATTCTCAGAGAAAAAAGAAAACCTATGCTACTGATCTATCAAATAAGATAGGTTTGATATATTATTAGATATAAAGTTAACATAGCTAATAAGATAGGTTTGATATAACAGTTGATTATATTTGATATATCTCGCAAGATGCATCTAATTAGATATATCAAATAAGATAGATAGTTTTCAAATAAGATTAGTTGGCAAGAAAGCTGCCTCCCACCACCCTCACTGCAGCCTTTTGCACGTTCCTGTCCTTAGCCTACTTCCCTTTCATCTAGTAATACAAATGGTGAGACTGGACCTTTTTCCAGATAACCTTCCTTTAGCTGCCCCTTGGTGCCACTTTTCCCCTTCGAGGTTGCTCTTGCTGCTAAAGATTTACCATGAGTTTATCTCTTTGGATGGGAGTGGGGAGTGAGCAGTGAGCATATGTTATTATGGAGCCATCTCTTAATGATAGTCCTGGGACCAGGGAGAACTTGCAATTGCATGCTCCATAAGTCCTTCTTCATTCCTTCCATGCACACAGCAGCTCTGCTAATGCCTCTCAGCCTAACACACCCAGTCAATCTGTTACGTGCAAGATGGTTTTTGCTACAGTGGGAAGGAATCTGCATATGTCCTGGTGGGTACTGGTGCCTCTGATTTTTACACAGGTTGCAAGTAATCTGACCAGTTTGTTAATGACCTTTTAATGTGTATTTGCATTATGATTATTCCCATTATTTGCCATTCCAATTCCATTTACAGGGGTTTTCTCTCAAGAAGCTAGCTGTCTTTCCTACCTGCCTGTAACACATTCACAAAGTTAATGATGACATGTGTGCATGGCAGTGGGTGTCACCATTTTAATTGCTTCCAAATATGGTTAGCATATGTTGTCTCAGTATAGAAAATCTGAATTAAAATGCTAAGCCTTTTTAGTACTGGCAAGAGATAACAGTCTCTAGAGCTAGGGCTCTTCTGAGAAATTCATAATGTATCCGAGGTTTCTCTTAGGGTTCAAGAAGATGCTGGTTTTTCTCAAATACAGCATCTTGTTATGTGGCCCTCGTCCTTGACTCAAATTGAGTTGTGTGATCTTTCTTTCTATTCAAACACTGATTCTTATTGTCTACATTGCCTAAAACCCCTTTTCTGGATTTATTTTCAGAAAGACCTTTTAAAAAATATTTTCATCCCGTGGCTTGCTATTACAATGGGATTTCAACTATCAAGAATCTTGGACCAGAAACCCTCAGTTATTTCCTGATAAATTAGATAATCTCATTGCAGCAGAACTTTTCTTGTGGGAACAGTTGGCTCTACTATCCTTTGATCTCTTTGGGCTTTTAAGGTTTCTGTAGATAGTGATCTGACAACTTCCATGAGATAAGGTCAGAGCTAGAATGGTCTAGGACTTGCTTTCATTAGTATGTGTCTAAATGTTTGGTCCAGGAATGGTATCCTTTACAGCAGCTTTTCTGTTTAGTCATTTTCCCCCTAATGTAACCATAAGAAGCAGGAATTTAATTTTGTTGAGGTGGATAATCAAAAAATTGTACTTACTCCTTGGTTGTATGCTGTGAGTATGAAGGAAGGATGTGTGAAAATTTTCAAAAGAGAAAGTCTGTGTCTTGTTGGCAAGAAGCTTACTATTTCTTGGATGAGACCAAATGGCCAGAAAAGAAACTTAAAAATATTCCACAAAATAAATTCAAACAAATAGGCCAGGCACAGTGGCTCACACTTATAATCTCAGCACTTTGAGAGGCTGAGGTGGGAGGATCGCTGGAGGCCAGGAGTTTGCGACCAGCCTGAATAACATAGTGAGACTCCTATCTCTCTGAAAAAAAAATTAAAAAATAAAAAATTAGTGAGTTTGGTGACATGTGCTGGTAGTGCCAGTTTCCTGGGAGTCTGAGGCAGGAGAATTGCTTGAGCCCAGGAGTTCAAGGCTACAGTGAGCTAGGATCATGCCACTGCACTCCAATTTTGGGTGAGAGAGTGAGGCTTTGCCTACAAAAAATAAGTATATATAGGTAATGCATCTGTTATTGAACAGTGCCAGGAAAGGAGATTTCTTAAATGATTGGAGAAGGTGGGAGTGGAGGACTCTGCTTAGAAATGACAGACAAGTTCAGATTTGATATGACAGGTTGCTCTCGCTCCTATTTGGAGAACCTGAAAAATAATATGCACGACACCCTATGTTCTTGTCAGATGATAACATGCCAGAGGCAAGGGCTCTTTTGCTGGTGATTGCGTGCACATGTGCGTGTTTTGAGTTTGCAAGCTGTCTTATTTCATCCATGGTTAGTGGAAAAGAATATTGGCCCAGTATGTAATAACAATTATTAATAGTTAATAAAAATTTTATAAAATAAATTGTCTAGTGCGATGTAACAAAGGATATTCTTTTCTTCATATATAATAAAATATACTCTGATTAAAAAACAAACTCTTCGTCTGCATTATACAAACAGGTAAGAAGCAATTAATGAGAAGATTTTATTTTTCTCTCTAGGAAAATGAATCACATACTTGTCTTCCTTGGCTGCCTGTCAAGAAAACATCTTAACTCTCCACACACTGAAATATCTTAGAGGCAAATTGTATGCTCAAGACATGAAACCTGTGATGGAATCAATGTTGGACACTCCGCAGATGGGGCCATTGTAGCAAAGCCTTCTGGCATAGATGGGCTTCTTATTACTGTTAGCTACCGTAAAATCGTCCCTGTGAAACCACAGAAAATTTTACCAACTCTCTTTAGGGCAAGAAAGAGAAATGGGAACAAAAACCAGAAAACACATCAATCACTCTGTTCTAGAGTTTAAAAACAAATATTGGCAGGCTATTTTTAAAAATAATTACCTTTAAAATCATTCCTTTGCTTTGTTAAACAAAGCAGAGTCTTTGATTTCATGCACAGGTATATGAAATATTTTTCTGCGAACAGTATGAAGATCTAAGTTTAAGTCCATGTGCCTCAGAAGAGGTAATGGTGTGTGCTATTGGATTATTGGATGTTCTGTGCCCTTACATAATATATAGTTATATTATATGGAAATCCGAACATATGGAAATTTCTATGAATTTCCATATGTAAGAGGTATTGAGATCCTTCTTCTTAAGGAGAAAAATCCTTCAAAGTCAGGTACCCTTTGCTAGGTAGGTAGACCCATTACCAAAACTGCAGTATGCAGACCAGTCTTGGGTGTTTGAAACCTGCTTTTGATATGATGACAACTCTGTATGTAAATTAGTCTGCATAGTAAAATAGCAATCAGCAACAAAGACAGATTACACCTGGAACAAATGCACTTAGTACACTTGGATATTTTCATGTTAATGAAGTTAAATAGAAAAATAAATAAATACGACAATGAGAAATTCTAAAATAACTCATGTGAGGCTTTGTTATGTACTTGGAGATCGATGCTTATACATACGCGTCATGCCTATAAAGACTGAGGTCCCAGGCAGGAGACCAAGAATCTGGAAGGAAAAACTAAACTTCCTATAGAAAATGTGTGTAAAACAGCTGGTAGAGCCAAATAATCATGTGTTCAAACAAATCCTGTGTCCTACTATTTAGTTGAGTTACACAGTATTTCAGATCGTGAGACCATCATTTCCTCACTTACAAAATGGGAATGATCCTTGCTGGGTGGGGTTTCTGTGAGGAATAAATACAAAAGCACACATCTGACACAGACACATGTGATCATCGTTTCAATGTGTGAACTTGACTAGGTGATAGTACTCAGTCGCTCAATTAAGCGCTAACCTGGGTGTTGCTGGCAAGGTATTTTGTAGACCTTGTTAGCATCTACAATCAGTTCACTTTCAGCAAAGCAGATTATTTTCCATAATCTGGGTGGGCCTGATTCAACCAGTTGAAAAGATGTAAGGGTAGGACTGAGGTTTACCTGGGGGTTGGGAAATTCTCCCCATGGACTGCACCATTAACTTCAGCCTGGGAGTCTCCATTCTCTCCTTCTTGATGTCCTGCCCTATAGATTTCAGACTTAACTAGCCTCCACAGTCATGTAAGCCAATTCTTTGTACTCTATCTATCTGTATGTCTGAATCTGTCTATCTAGCTACCTAGCTAGATATTATCTCTCTATCCAGTTATATGTTTCTTTGATGGAATCCTGACTAATATAAGTAAGAATCCTAAAATATTATTTTCCTTATACTCCAAATATGAGGGTACATATTTGAATACACAAATTCTATATTTCTATCACATTGTAGTGTTTGATAAAAACAAACATTTGTCTTCTGCTCACCTATTAAACTAGAGGAGAAAGAAAGGGTGCCTGGAGGGTCTCAAGTCTTTTCCTGTTAGTATATTAGTATGGATTCATTGCTTTGAAGCATGGTCATCCTACACTTAGATAGCCTAGCCTTAGGGAAGTCAGGCACAAGGCTGGTTAATCGCTCTGGCTGAAAAGGGAAAGGGAGAATCTAGGGGTAGGAACATCAGCATCAACATCAACATGGAACATCATTTACCATGTGCCAGGCACTGTTCTTAATAGTTAACTAACAGGCATTCACTTACTTCATCTTCATGGTAACCCTAAGAGGTGAGTACCACTATCATTCTCACATTCCACTTGGGGGATCTGAGGCATAAGGTTTAAACTGCTTTTCCCGGAATGTGATATAGTCACAGCGGCCATGGCAAGGACATGAACAATGTGTCTGTAGAGTGGAAGCCCCTTTGGGCATCTCTTTACCTGGAAAGACAGGTGGCAGGTGGAAGAGTGCAATCCTGTAGAGCATGGAGCATCCACAGGAGCCCTCTGATATGGAATAAGAACTAGAGGAAAGAAATCAAAAAATAGAGAGAGCTAAGGGTAAGGAATCTGAACAGGAGTATTAGATAAAATGTCAGTGTAGGGACAATGTCTTGGTCTTTCTGGTCTCCAGAATTTAACTCAGTGCCTGGAAAGTAGAATATATCCCCAAAATCTGTCGTGAATTGAGTAAAAAGTTAGGATAACATTTTGCCAGGAGCTGGCCTAGGTATTAGGGTTGGAAGAGAAATGCAAAGTGTATTTTTATTGTCTGTGATTAAGGCCATGGTTATTAAGGTTGTCTGTCTTATAAAAACCTCTTAAATACTATTGAGTTTTTTAAGTGGATGCCTCAAACAATGTTTAGGGAAAATGTTATTACAAGGATGTGATATTTAAAATAAACGAGAACATTCTATCATATTTGTACCTTTTAGTTTACCACTTGAAATACAAACCAGTGACTGAAATGTATATATCCTAACCAGAGATAGTTCCAATATCACATTTAAAAGGGGTTGGTGGTCCATTTCAATTCCCATCACATACATTGTTCTAATTGGTAAATCCCTGCAGACAAAGCAGGAACTCAAAAATCAGGGTGGAAGTTTTCCTTCAGCTTCTCAGGTTAACTATTTTGGTAAACAGCATACATTTTTCTCACACAGTACTAATGTAATGGTCAACTTTCAGATTTAAGTGCATCAATTAACTAAACTACACTACTTCTGTGAATAAAAGATGTCTGTTTTCCTAAATCTGCCAATTTAATTAACTAACACAATTTCCCATATATAGAAAATTTGAAACACAAACAGTGACTACTATGACTAAATTTTTCCTAATAAATTTCTGCTTAAGAGATTGTTGGCATGAGGACAGCATTTTTTTAAGTTCTTTCTCAAATAAGTCAGTCAGTTAGGCTGGGCGCGGTGGCTCACGCCTGTAATCCAAGCACTTTGGAGGCCAAGGCGGGCGGATCACCTGAGGTCGGGAGTTCAAGATAAGTCAGTCAGTCAAGAGCATATTGTGTTTGACTCAAGACATGAAGCCTGTGATGGAATCAATGTTGGACACTCCGCAGATGGGGCCATTGTAGCAAAGCAGATAATATATTTTGTTTTTTTTTTTTCCTCAGAGGACTTAATTTTAACCAGGGTTTTTCAACTTCTGCATTAATGACATTTTGGGCTAAATAATTTTATGCCGTGGAAGACAGTCCTGTGTTTTTGAATGTTTAGCCACGTTTCTGGCCTCTACCCATTAATGCCAAGACTATCCCACCCTCGGTCGTGATCATAAGTATGTCTAGACATTTCCATATATCTCTAATTTGCAAAATTATTCCCAGTTAAGGGATGTTGTTTTATATTTTGAAATAGATTGCATTAGACAGTGTAGGCTATCTGTGACAAGCATTTCTCATATCTTAGCTTGAGATAATAGAAATTCATCTTTTGCTCTAATCAGAGACAGTGAAGGTCATGAAGGTGGGAAGGGGTAGCATGTTCCATGTTAGAGAGCTTCCACCTTTCACCTGCGGCAGCCACATTCCATTGGCGAGAATGTAATCATGCAGGCCCACCTAAATCCAAGGAAAGCTGTGAAATATAGTGTGATTGCATGCCAAAGAGGAAAAGAAACTAAGATTTGGGAAATAATATCAAGTCTGTCTCGGGGTGTATTAGTCTGTTCTCATGCTGCTGATAAAGACATACTTGAGATTGGGTAATTTGTAAAGGAAAGAGGTTTAATGGATTCATAGTTCCACATGGATGGGGAGGCCTCATAATCATGGCAGAAGGTGAATGAGGAGCAAAGCCACATCTTCCACAGTAGCAGGCAAGAGAGCTTGTACAGGGGAACTTACCTTTATGAAACCATCACATCTTACAAGACTTATTCACTATTATGCAAACAGCATGGGAAAGACCTGCCCCCATGATTCAATTACCTCCCATTGGGTCCCTCCCATGACACATGGGAATTATGGGAGCTGCAACTCAGGATGAGATTTGGGTAGGCACACAGCCAAACCCTATCACAGGGATTATAAAAAAAGTAAGGCCGAGTCATGACAAACAGGTTAATTTGATGGCTTTGGAAGGGGTTGCTACAAAGCATCATTAGACTAATTTATATCTAGTCAAAGAAGCTTGTATTTGCTTAGGTAGTCTTAGAACACTGGACAAAATTATGAATGGACAATCTCAAAGCCTCTCTCAGGTCAATAGTGTGCATTTAGTGGGATATTGGACCCTCTTCTAGTCCAACATTCTCTTTAGGTTCTTCAAGCCTGTCTCAGAGTTATCAAGGATGCAGCAAAAGTGATGTCTTTGATCTGCTGTCTCTGGATTCACAAGGAGTTCAGAGAAACAACCAGGATACAGATCAGAACAAAACATGGAGCTCCAATTTATGGATGTCAGTGAAGTGAACCACTCAGTACCAGCCCTGGGAAGGAGGTCGATAAGTCCTCATTCAGTTTCCGGCTTCAGAAGCTCCCATCTGTGAGACCTTCAGAAACCTTCTTAACTGGAAAACAGCTTCAGTTTTCTTATTTTCTAATGTTATGTCTTCAAGGCTGTGGTTAAAATTAGTTGAACTAGTGTATATAAAGCACCTGGTGAATATAGTGCCTGGCACAGCAGTATTTATTTATGTACTTCTTAAGTCTTTGGAATCATAGATTATACTACCAGAAGACTGACTGACCGATGTGTCGACATGATCAGAAAGAGAATGGAAAGATGTGCAGAGGGAGAACAGAAGTCAGAAACCAGAACAAAGGAAGACAACAGAGACGCTGTAACATTAGTAGAGAGTTAATATTGGGTTTAATCTTAGGGAGAATGAATTTTGTTAGCTCCACTTGGTTTGTCTTTGATTTGGCCATTATACAAAGCTGACCTCTTTTCCCTCTGCTGTCTACTCCTCTCCACCCTGGAAGGTAGGCAGTGACAGGTACTAAGTTGGATTTGTCCTAGATATCTCAATAAGGACATTTTCTCTACAGAATTTTCTAATTCCAATGAGGCACAAACCATAATTTTGAGCAGCTGTTCAAGGCTTTTTGTAATGATGGTAATGAAGAGTGCTACCATTTACTGGTTGTCCGTAATAATCTTTATTCTATGTCTGTTCCAGTGCTTACAGCTTCCTTTATGAGAAAGATTTGTTCTCTGTTTATAGGTGAGAAATCTGAGACCTAAGAGATTAAGTGATTGACCTGTAGCCAAGGTCCTGAGATTTGAATCCAGTTTTCCTGACTCCAGAGCCTGCCCCATTTCTTCCTAACATATTTCCTGCCTATTCTGAGCATATACAGTGTTGCTAATGTCTGATACTGTTCTAGAGCCTCCTCTAGAACATTCTCTTTCACCTCATCCTCTTTCACCGCTGACATGCTCTTGTTCGTGGCCTGGCTGTCAGATTCTATGTGCTGGGAAACCCTCATTCGTGGAGACAAGTGGCAGGTAGTAAAGGTGGCAATTTCCAAGGTGACTTCATTGCTCATCAGACACGAAGTGTGACTCAGGTATGTGACCCAAAGTATAAGCCAAGAAGAGTTCCAGGCCTTTAAATAAGAAACACTGGATGTTTACTGCAACTTAAATACAAGTAAGCTTGGGGGGTAGGGAGAGAAATTGTCGCATTTGAATCTACGGTGTTTTGAAAGTTTCCCATTTCACCATTAATGGTGGCACATAATCAAATTAGTCTTTAAGAGCAATCATCGCTCCATGGGGTGGCACCGTGGTATGCAACGATGCCTCAGAGATTTTAATTCTCTCTAACAGCTTTCCACAATAAAACAGCTACTGAATTTGAAAGTCATTGAGAGTAATTCTAGTAGGTCTTGTTTATACACCATCTTGCAGGGGTGTCTCAAGAGCTAGTGGCTTAGATTGAGTCACTTTATACGGTCAAAGCTGAAGATGCAAGCACAGACAGAAAGCTGTACCTCTGTACATCTGTAGATGTCTGTCAGTGATTCACAGTTCATACAATGCCAAGCTTTAAATATCTCCTGAAAGGGCCTTTAGTAATTCAGATGGAAAAAACATTCCAGACAGATTCCAAGGGATTACATTTGGGAACTGCAAAGGAGGAGTTTCCAAAATTTCATGGGCTTCATTTTTTAGTTTTACAACACCTACCTTTCCTGTGTGATACTTGGTGACTAGAAGGGCAATATCCTGTCCTGAGTAATTTACTGTGGGGTTGCTGTTGATGATGATGAATTTCACCATGAAGCGTGTGACCTGCCCAAGTTATCAAGAAACTGCATTTCCCTGATAAGCACTTTGGAAAGCTGGTAAATGCCCCTAGGAGCCACAGTGCCCCTGTTGCCTGTACACTTTTGACCCTTTTCATTAGCTTCTGGCCCATTGCACTTACACTTAGTTCACACTCTGACTTCCAACTCAGAACACAGGTTCTTGGCCTCACGAGCACATTCAGCATCCCTTGCTATCACAACCAGCTTGACAGAAAGATCATAGGCCAAATGCAGCAGAGTTCCAGAAAGTGAATGCAGTAAAACAACCTTGGTTTCTCTGAGGTACTAAAAGCAGGCCTGCTATTTAGCCTAAGTAGAAATCTAATTAATATGTTGAAGAAATACATCAAATATTGCTGTATAACTTTAAACAAGAAAACCAATTCTGAAATGAACAAAAAGCAAATTGTGCTATATATTAAGATAAATATTCCTTTATAAAAAGTGCTTATATTTCACAAGGATTCACTATGTGTGAAATTCAATTAAGTCTTTTAAATCAGATTCTATTTATGGCTTTACAATTACAGTTAGAATTTTAGAAGTCTTTCTTTCTTCTTTCTTCTTTCTTTTTCTTCTTTCTTTTTCTCTCTTTCTTTTTCTTTCTTTCTCTCTCTTCTTTCTTTCTCTCCCTCTCTTTCTTTCTTTCTTCTTTCTTTCCCTCCCTCCCTCCCTCCTTCTCTCTCTCTCTCTCTTTCTTTCTTTCCTTCTTTCCTGATGGTGTTTCACTCTTGTTGCCCAGGCTGGAGTGCAATGCTGTGATCTTGGCTCACTGCAACCTCCACCTCCCAGGTTCAAGCAATTCTCCTGCCTCAACCTCCCTAGTAGCTGGGATGACAGGTGTCTGCTACCACACTAGACTAATTTTTTGTATTTTTAGTAGAGATGGAGTTTCACCATGTTGGCCAGGCTGGTCTTGAACTCCTGACTTCAGGTGATCCACCCTCTTCGGCCTCCCAAGTGCTGCGATTACAGGCGTGAGCCACCACACCCAGCAAGAAATATTTCTACTACACAAAATAAAGTAAAGCTGTGCAGTACAATATTTTTTCCACAAGGCAATTTTTGAAACATGGAGATTTTCAATGTTTACACTTTCCTTCTTGCAATGCTCTATCCTAGTTCAGGGGACATGGTTTCTCTAGTTAACAGATATTCTGTCTTTGGAAATGACTGATCTAAATGTCAGTCTTCATATCTTTCCAGGAGCACATCATCATCGTAAGGTCCCATTATGAACAGCATTCTGAGATCACTGCAAGGACTAACTTAAATATCAGACATATTAAGTTTTAAAATGACAGCATTTCTCTCATTTTTAAAAATTATTAATTTATCATAAAAGAAACACTGGGTTCACTGTTTCATTCTGCAAATTGTTGGGAATTACATTTGAAGACAAGTAGGCCACTTACAACTTATTCATCCTAGTCTTCAACTATTACAGCTATTTAAGTGATAATTGCTATTCTAATCCCACTAGAATTCCAACTATAATAGGAAAAGAGGTAAATAAACTTTTCAGGAGCTCATGCTTGCATTTCTTTGATTATACAAGAGAAAAGAAGACAATATGTGAGTTTCTCTTTACTCACTTTGGGCACTTTGTGTCTGTGCATTAAGAATTCTATAGCTGTAGTACCAGGAAGACAGGACTACCCTGCATTCAAATTTGGAGCCTCTACAAAGTCACCTTTAGATTGCAGAGCCATGCTTTTCTCATCAAAACAGCCAGCCCTAATTTTCTTTCAGTGTCATTTGTTTTCATTTCAAAATGAATAAATCCCTGTCAATGTGTTCAATGTAGTACTTGAAATGAAATACTGTATATGTCACACAGACAGCTGAGATTATCTTCTGAAGTTCTAAGATTGTGATTAATGAGAAAAAGATGTAAAGCCAGATTCTTCGTCCATTCTTCTAGGTTTCTAGCTTGAAATTTTCCTTCTGAAAGTAAGCCAACTTTTCTCCTCCAAGTAGTGCCAGGTTTTGCTGCTAAGGGGACGTAGCTTGGCTCTGCGTCCTCTCCTAAATCTCATCTCGAGTTGCAATCCCCATGTATTGAGGGAGGGACCTGGTGGGAAGTGACTGGATCACCTAGGTGTTTTTCCCCATGCTGCTCTCATGATAATGAGGACTCTTCTCACAAGATCTGATGGTTTGGTGTCTGGTAGTTCCTCCTGCATTCATTCTCCTTCCTGCCGCCTTGTGAAGAAGGTACCTACTTCCCTTTCTGCCATGGTTGTAAGTTTCCTGAGACTTCCCCAGCCATATGAAATTATGAGTTCATTAAACCGCTTACCCAGTCTTAGGCATTTTTTATTACAGTGTGAAAATGGACTAATACAGGGACTGAGCCTCATAAGAGGGCATAAAGTCTTCAGAGTATTGCAGCTTTGTCCACGAGTGGTCAAATTATTTGGGGAGTGGGAGGGCTTGGGGTTAGTATTAGAGTTAACATCATGGTCCCGTCTTTTGACTTTTGTCCTTCCCTTTCTCCTGTCCTAAGAATATCAGAGCCAGGAGGGTGGCTGATTCTGATGATAGAACAAAAACCAAATATGCTCCTGCTGCTCCAGTAGAGTGGTCTTCACATGATCGAGATTCTATTCTCCCAAACCTAGGCAAGAATAAGGAAACTGGAAGAGGAGGGAATGCTTGGCTCCAGCCTCCCATGACAGTAAAACATTGACTTAGAATGACTTTTGTTAATACAATTGAGTAAATAGAACACATAATTGTATGATTAAGTTATGCACAATTTGATTTAAATTTAGTTTCTGGCAATTTCGAGGTTTCACTCTGGCATACTCTTTCAGTATGGAAGCTGCTGATTCAGAAAGAGATGTTCCAAAGCTCATGTATTTCCTGGACACATCTAAGTACTGAATAAAATTCTGGTTAAATAAATGAGTTAATTTTCCAACAAAGACACCAATTACTTTTAGATTCTTCTGCTTTCTAAAACAGATGTGTACACATTCAGAAGCATAATTGGAGCAGGGACAGAATGGGTGAAAATATGGAACTGCTGGGAGCTCAGCCAGAGACTGAAGATGATGCAGAAATGTGGTTGAGAGGACCACACTGGGTGTCTGGAAACTGGAAGAACAAGGCACTGGGATTCCTATTTTTTCACAGGTGGGTAGGAAGGAGACAGAAGCCTGTGTGGCAAAAATATTATCTAGGATTAAATACTACTTTCAGCTTACTAGAACCACAGAAAACACTTTATTTTTCCACAGATGTTCAGAAACCTTTATTTATTTCCTCCCTTGGCAGTGTGGATTTTGTAGGATGGCACCATAGTAATTTCATACAGCTGCTGGGACTCTCTCCAGGCAGAGTTAATTAATGTTAGTTAACAGCATTAGTGTACCCACATCCATAAAAAAGTAGTTTCCCTATTGCAAAGTCATCTAAAATTTTGCGTCAACTCAGACTCTCCTATTTCCCCTGAATGTCATTCAAAGGGAACACCACTAACAAAAAACTAATTAACCTCCACAGAAATAATTTTTAAATCCAAAGTTTGATGTCCAAATTCCCCTAGGCAAAGTCAATAGTGAAGCCACACAATCAATGCTGATAGCCATATCTTCATAAACAAATAACCATATCATAAGATCATAAGATTAGGGGTTTCTAGATACCTACACAGTAGCAGAGATCAGAAAGATACCTGCTCCCCACAAAAGCATCAGGATTAAAAGCATTGTTAACTCCCTTTTGATAGTTTGGAGGCAGAAATTAAATATATTATAAACATGAATAAACTTTACTTTAGCATGCTAGGTACTGGAACGTAGAGATATTAAAATAGTGAATTCAGAAAACTTAGGGCTTTCAGTCTTCAATTCCCAGACTATTTATAAAATGCATTCCAAGTTCTTTTAGATATTGTGCACATTATTATTGACTTGAAAATATAAATCTAATAGGTTGAAGTAAAACATTATTTTCAAATGGAGAAAAAATAGTGAAATATATTTTCCTTTAAAAGACCAAGACCTCTTTGCATTTCTGTCTCCCTTCTCATAGCTCTTGCCTCTGGCAGAACCACAGGTTCTTAGAAGAGCGGAGGAATGTGCTATGTAGTACCAGGAAGTCAAAGACCTCTACTTATTTCTAAGTTACCTGAGCGCTTTGCATGCATCACACTTGAGTGTGCAGCATTTTTGTCACGCCTACTTTTATGTTATAATAAAGTCTGATATGTCTCTTTTTTTCTGCTTGCTTTTATGAGTAGACATTACACTTTCAGGTAATGAGAAAAGCTCACTTCTTCACTCTACAATTTCCTTCTGATCTTTTTTGTTTTTATTTTCCCACCTTGAGAGGTCTCCTTGCTACCTTATAGCCCAGTGGATTCCTCAGCGCTCCACAGAGATGGCTACAGACTTATTTAAGTGATTGCATTCCTTCTTTCTTCTATCATTCAACTGCAAACTCTGTACAATTCTTTTCTTTCTAGCCCTACATTGGCTATTTAAGACCACTTTTCCCAATAGTTACGGAGAGGGCCTTCAGGGAAAGAGACGCTCTTCGGCTGGCCCTGAATCACCATCTGCCTGGGGACAGTTAATCGTGCCTCAAATGGGGACTAAGAGGAAGGAGTTTGAGCAGAATAAGAATCCCTCCCTCTGACAAATACAGCAAACTGGGTTGTATTGTCCAGCTGCATATTGCCCATCTGTGAGAGCCAGGATCAATGCTTCTTTAGTTCCCTTCAGTATTCCTTTACAACTGTTCTTGTCAGCTTAAACTTTGTCTAAGAAAATTCTTCCTTAGACAACTCAGTATGTTCAGGGCATATCCTACACTCAGCCTCACACATGAAAACAAAATCCTTCCAAGAATAATGTTCTTAATATAAAGCAGTAGTTTTGAATCAGGGACGATTTTACCATATTTTGGCATTATCTGAAGACATTTTTGATTGTTACGATTGGGTAAGTGCTACCGGAATCCAGTGGGCAGAGTTGAGGGTGTTGCTAAACATTCTGCCATACACAGGGAAGCCCCCCCAACAATAAAAATAATCTGATCCTTGTGTTGAGGTTGAGAAATCCTGACACAGAGGTCTGACTCCCGTCTCTTCAAGCCAGAAACTACATAAGACCTGGCTGAGAGGCATGCAAAGCTTTTGATAACACCAAGTTTTAGATTTTATTCCACTGACAAAATCAAAACTAGCATCGTATCAATGACTCACTAGCACACACTAGCATTGCTAGAGTAAACAGCTACCTGTTTCCAAATATTTTTTTTCACACATAGAGACAGCTGGTCATGAGCATGGTACAATATACTTTATCAGAGGGACTTCTCTGAAAACTTGTTTGTATAAAAGAAAAGAATAAATAAAGTTGCCTTTCTCACCCAGGGAAGTATGTACTTTGAAAACAGTTTCTTTGAAATGGCTTCCCCTCTTCTAAATCTTCTTGAGGTTACAATGCAGAGTATTTTCTTCTATGTTTCTTCCATCTGTCTCTCTTTATGAAAGAAGCTCTTCAATTATGTGAAAGGCTCTGTTACGGCATTGTTTCCCCAAAGACTGAAGATTCTGAGGTCTTAACTCATTTAGTAGTAAAATAGGAGTGCACTTCGTAGGGCCCATATTCTCCTAGCACTTTCCTGAGTCTGCCTAATTGTAGGAATTCCTAAGGTAGCTAGACAGCAACTTTCTTTGTGGGGTTGTGTGACTCTCATATACTTCAAAAAAGGGATAGAATGTTGCCCGTGGAAAGGAGAGAAAGAAAATTAGAGAAATCACAAAACCACTGACTATTAATGCCTCATAAAATCAGGGGAAATAAATAAAAGAAAAAAGGATGAGTTTATGTCGTTTGCACGTCCTTTGCAGGGATATGGATGAAGCTGGAAACCATCATTCTCTGCAAACTAACACAGGAACAGAAAATCAAACAACGCTTGTTGTCACTTATAAGTGGGAGTTGAACAATGAGAACACATGGGCACAGGGAGGGGAACATCACACACCAGGGCCTGTCTGGGGATGAGGGCAAGAGGAGGGGTAGCGTTAGGAGAAATACCTAACATAGATGAGGGGTTGATGGGTGCAGCTAACCACCATGGCACGTGTATACCTATGTAACAAACCTGCACGTTCTGCACATGTATACCCAAACTTACAGTATAATAATAAAAGAAAAAAAAGAATGAGACAGTGTGTGTTTTTTAAAAAATATCCTGTACGTCTTTTTCTGGATATTTCCAAGATGCATATAGATGTCAATTGTGATAAACAGAATTATTATCTATACGTTGCAGCATCTTAATGGAATCTGCAATAATAATGGAATTATTTTGAACATAGTCTATAATTAATTAGATAGCAATTTGCTCATGTGTATGTGACTTTTAGAACCATTTCTGCATTACAGAAGTTGGTGTGACCTTCCTATTAAAAAGGGTTTGCTCAGGAGAAAAATAAATAAACAAAACCCAGAAAAACTGCAAAATAAAAATCTTCGGTAACATAAATTTTTTTTAAATACAGGACTTTGGACATTGTGAGATGAAAAAGTACCCCATTAATATATTTTTTTCTCTACAGTAGGAAAATCTTCAGCAATCAGAGACAGTGTTAGAGGTCTCAAAAGGCATTTGTGCTTCAACTTTTTATTTGGTAGTGACAGAGGCAATTGAAGTAGATTTACCTTTGAGTCAGAAGTCTCTACTCTTCTCTTTCATTTTGGTTCAAGTTAATTTCTCCTCAGCTGAAATTCATGTGTGTGAGTGTGTGTGTGTTGGGGGGGCAGGGAGGGTGTATGTATTTCATTTAATGGAAAGACGGTAAGAGACAGAACATTTGCATTTTACTTCCGTAACTTGCCTTTTTAGCTTCACTTCAGATAAAACTATTTTTAAGCTTTTGTTCTATTGCTCTGGCAATGGGGTCTCAGCTACCACTCTTTCATGCTGGAGGTTATGGTGTAGAAAGAAGCTAAAACTGCTTTCCCTCATGCACTTGAAGGCACTTGACAGTGTTCATACAGACAGGAAAATGATGATCTAGAGTTTTTAGATTGGATGACCACTTTTATAGGGAAGATGTTCTTCAGGAAGCCAAGAGACTTAGGTGCTAATTCTGAGTATGCCTAAAGCTTCTTGGCTTTGAAAAAGTCACTGATGTGTGAGTTGTTTTCATCTCTGACCTGGGATAATAAAATCGGATGCCAATTATCTTAGTCCCTTAAAAGCGTAACCTGAGGCCAAGGCTTTTGTGTGAGTGTTTTGAGATGAGGATTCTGGGGAGAAATATAGGATAGGAGAGTAAAATAGAAAAGGAAGAGAAAGACAGCACAACGATGCATTACTGAGTTGTCCATCACTGTAAACACCTGCTGCTTGGGTCCGCAGAGACCTTCTGAGAGTCTTCCAAATGGTGTCTCAGAACTGTCTGCCCAGGGCACAAAAGGAGGAAGCATGATATATCTGTTTTCACTCCCATCAGTTAAGAATGGCACCATGGGTGTTAATGTCCCTCCACCCCTGGATTGCATGGGCACACGTGCAGGGGGGATGCCACCTGAACCCCATGCTGCAGATTGGAGGAGCCCAGGCAGGAAGAGAGAGGCAGGCAGACAGACCGTGCTGAAGAGTTGCCTAGTTGTCTAATTCAGTCTCCTAAAACCGGATTTGATCTCATTCTGTACCCCATAGCCACATTTTATGCCCTCAACTTAACGCAGTTTTTCTGATGTGTCTTCTTCTTTGACTGAAGAATTACAAGTCTATTCTTCACACTCAAGTCAAATGTAACTTTACATGAAGCAGCTTCTAATGATGGTGAACACCATGCTTACTTCAAAATGTTGCTTTGAGGATTACATGAGAAAATGCTTGTAGAGCATGTAGCATAGTCTCAAGAATAGAGGTAACAATCAACCAATCGATTATTGTTGCTCTTTAAAATTTTATTTCTCAGTGATTATTACATTTGCTAGATTATTAAGCACAATGAGGGAAGAAACTGTGTCTCAACCATTTGTGAGTGACTCATACAGTGCCTGGCTACTAGTTGGTGTTTGTTATATGTAGAATTGTGTCAAGCAACAAAAAAAAAAAAAAAAAGAGACCTCGTAATCAGGACCTGAGAACATGACTTTATTAGGAGTCAGGGTCTTTATAGAGATAATCAAATTAAAATGAGGTCACTAGGGTGGGCCCTAATGCCACAATGTATTACTCAAATAAATCTAGTTCATTGTTGTGCAAACAGATAAATATCTTCCTACTACTTCTTGCTCCAACTTGCCTCAATAAGAACAACTAATAAAAATATCTTATTTCAGCATTTGTTCATGGTTTTTGCAGACATTGTCTTTGAAATAATAGTCCTTAAAACAGTAGTCTCAGAATGCTTTCATGAGAAATTCAGGGAGGCAAAATATTCACTTGTCTAGGTCCTCAGTAGTGGTTGATACAAAACTTAAAAATTAGTGTCACTTTATTTCAGTATGAAACAGAGCGATGTTCTTATTAATAAGCCTTCTAAATTAGTAAGTGGGATGAGGCAGGAGGGAATTACCACACCAAAGAGTAGGAATAATGTAATGAATATGGTTGTATTAGGAAATTTTAATTCAATGTGGTTTACATTATAATTGGTTCTGATATTTTAGTAACGTTTCTATACGTAACTCTATCAAAATATGCATGCAATCATGCCAACAGTTTTTAAACATTTGAGGTTTTAATAATTCAGTAACTACAGTGATTCTAATTGCTTCAGTGTTTAAATGAAAGACAATGTCAACATTTTATTTTATCTAAATTATGTAGCTCCAAAACTCATAATGTGCCTGCCCTAAAAACAGCTACTCATTCCGTTTTGTCCCAGAGAACTTCATATACATATTTGGTAGAGCAGGGACTCACTATTGTTAATAAATATGAAGGTCCTAGTGTCTAACGGAGTAAGACAAATAAAATATAAGCTTTGTGGGGGAAAACAAGGTACCAATTACATGTGTTTTTATTTTCAATGATGATAATTGATTTTTGTTTCAAGATCAGTAGAGTATGTGATCACCTTACTCTAGCATTTAGGACTAGCTGAAGTCTTGGTAGAAGAAGAGGGCATGCTGGTCAGTGAAATGTCATTCTTGGACTTCAATTTTTCCTTCTGTAACAAACACTAGTAATGGTTGGTACCTGGCTCATGGGAAAGGTGTTCACACACTTGATGTCACATTGGTGGGAAAATGTTGATCTGATTGGCTGAACAAACCCAACCAGTGTGGGCTGGACATCACTGATAAGTAAATGACATCCTCTTGGCAAGAATCACAAATTGACATCACCCAGTAAACACCTTTTGGCTATACCAGTAGTGAAAATATTGAAAATATTGCTGTACTGCTAGTTGGCAAATAGCTGCCGTCTTAAGACTCCAGGAGCTTCTCCCACTTTTATCACTATGCCAGGCTCCCTAGTCCCTCCTTCAAGTTTGCTGTATTCCTCCAGTTCTAGCAAATAAAAGATGAACACCCGGCAAGCAGCTCTGGGACAGTCAGATCCATTCTTTTTAGTTGATGCCAAGCCCCCCAGTTGTTTGAATATCACTCCTGGAGTTATGATATCAACCTCATAGTTTATTCATTGGAACTTGGCTGTTTTCAAAGGATCAGTGCATCATTCAAAAACAAATTAATTTCTTTTGGAAGACCTGTTTCTTTTTACAGGCACATTTTTTTCACTTCATCGAATCTTTCGAAATGGAAATGTTTAAATACTCTCAGCTGTTTTTTATTGAAATATATGTCTTGGTCCATAGGTAAGAAAATCAACTGAATACAATTTTTGTTCATTATTGAAGAAGGCAATAAGTCATATTTAAGAAGTGTTTGTTGCCTTTTTTGATTCATATTACAAAGAAATGACTTTAGATAAAAGTAGTTTTTGAAAGTGTATGATTTGCCGGGCGCGGTGGCTCATGCCTGTAATCCTCAGCACTTTGGGAGGCCGAGGTGGGCGGATCACTTGAGGTCAGGAATTCGAGACCGGCCTGAGCAACATGGAGAAACCCCATCTTTAAAAAAAAAAAAAGAAAGTGTATGATTTGTCTACAATAGCATTAACACTCGGACAACCGTTTCCTGTACTCTTAAAGCTAATTTCTAACTTTCCAATGCACTGGTGTAAACAATTTCTTACACACTATTTCAACAGAACCAAAAATCAATGACAAAATGTTTTAAACTACAAAGACATAGTCTTCTATGTAATCAAGGACAAAGTTTTATCTTTCATATCCTTTTAGAGAGGAACACAATTAACTCTTGTCATCCTCCCTCCGCCCTTTTTTTTTTTTTTTAACAAAAAGTAATTGCAGTTCCAAAATTTTCCTCATTAAAATAGAGCACTGGTTAAAACCAGTTTATAAATTTGCATATATGAAACCCAAAAAAGAGATCCTTAAAAGGTTCAAGTACTTAAACAGTGCAAAGAGTCATAAACAAATTAGGCAGAAGCAGTTTGCACAGTAGATGGGCCCATTTTCTTCACCACTGAATGGTTATGTTGGGTTAATTACATATACAATAAATATAATGTTTCAGAAATGTTTTCAGTTTTCATTGGTCTTTGCTACTATGCATTTCCTATATTATTCTGTGTCAATGTTAATATCCTCAATTAAAATTTCTAATGGTTGGAAAAAAGTTTAACCTGCCTTGCTCCATTTAGTAATACAGGGGCAATGAACAAATACTGTTACTGATGATGATAGTGATGATGTTGAGGGAGGGGAGGCTGATAAGTAGTCCATGTAACTTACAGATAGGTACAAGAATTTAAATTTCTCAAAAGGAAGTCTGGAGAACAGATGCTTTATAAACTTTTATAATAATACCTTTTTGTATTAGTTACACCAAAACAAAGCAGTAAGGAACAGGGCTCTCGTCTGCTTTGCATCAGTGTAAGTTCTTCTTCTGAACATTCTGCATGCAAGAGGACGGGGGAAGGATAAATGCACAGGACACAGAGGGCCCTGTTTTCTCTGGGCTTCAACTCATTTTGGCCCTTGGCCATATATCCTGGGAATAATATTTCAAAATGAGCACTGACAGATGTTCAGTGACAGGGTTGGCTTCACTTCTTCACCTGTGTTAGATAATTGGCATCCACCTCTGGTATTCCCAAGTTTTCTCCTTGTCTACTGGAGCTATGTGGGCAATTCTTCTTGACATATGGCTACCTGTCTTTTGCCAAGGTAGAGTCATGAAATGTTTCCTTCTGCCTTCTTTATCACACTCTACAAAGGAGCACAGCCTACTTCATCAAACATACGCAGTAACTAATCATTCCACTTGGATTCCTATATATCTCTACGAGTCAGATCCAATGCATAACAACCTCTCATACACCATAGCTCATCTAGAAAATGATAAAAATGTGTACACAGCACACAGGGCAAATGGATGAAGGGTCTGACATCAATATCTCAGCACATTTGTAATGTATTCACAGGGGTTTGCATGCAGTTTGTGGAAAATTCTGTCATAAACAAAGGTACTTTAAACTGCATTCATGCAGCTTAAAATAATAGCAAAGCAACACACCTTAAGTCTTGTCCTTCCCTCTCCCATCTGAGAAAAAGTATTTATCCATTCACTCAATCCAATTTTTATTTTTAGGCTATATGTAGCCAGACCATACCTCTATGCTAGATTTGGCATACAAAAATGAGGAACTAATATTTTCTGCTACTCAGGGGATTTATATCCTGAATATAAGCTTTTCTGGCAAGACATTAATCTACTGTCCCCTTCAATTTTTTATTCTGCAGGGAATTGTAATATTCTTATATCCACTGGTTTCTTGGTTTATCAACAGAAAGCACTTTTGTCTCCTTGGCTTACAAAACCAGCAAACTACTTTTCTTTGGCTAGCCATCTGAATACAGCCTCAGCATTTTATTCAACAACTTAAGCAAATTCAGATGGTTAGGAAAGTCGAACTTTATAAATTTAAGATGTAGATTTATTATGAGAATGTATCACCATTGGAACAGAGGTTTAGGAAACCAGACATGTGTTGAAGATCCATGTAGAGAAACAAGTGCTGTTTCTTTATCTCCCTCTTTTTCTAAGTTGGGGTCTCTGATCTGGGCTGGATTTATGGATGTGAGACCTGTGCAGTCATACAAGGCTTGCACATAGAAGGATGCTGAGCTTGATTTCATGCCCTGTTGTTGCTGTCTTGAATTCTTAATAATTTTTGAACAAAGGGATCCACATTTTCACTTTGCACTGGGCCTGTGAATTAGGTAGCTGGTCCTGTTCCTCATATACTGTTCTGGGGTAAGTTGATTCTTTGCTTTTATTGTAAAAAAATCCACTAAAGCTTGGCCGGCTGTGGTGGCTCATGCCTCTAAAACCAGCACTTTGGGAGGCTGAGGTGTGCAGATCACAAGGTCAGGAGTTCAAGACCAGCCTGACCAATGTGGTGAAACCCCATCTCTAATAAAAACACAAAAATTAGCTGGGTGTGGTGGCATGTGTCTGTAATCCCAGCTATTCAGGAAGCTGAGGCAGGAGAAATGCTTGAACCTGGGAGGCAGAGGTTGCAGTGAGCTAAGATCCAGCTACCTCACTCTAGACTGGGTGACAGAGCAAGACTTTGACTCAAAAAAGAAAAAAAAATCCACCAAAGTTCATAGTTGCTTTGTTAATAGATGTCTTTAAACCATTGAAGAATCAAGGAGTTTAGAATCCTGGTACTGTGGGGCTTGTAGACTTGTATACTAGAGTACTGAGAAGTACCTGTCTGCTTCCTCTCTCCAGCTACCAAGGAGCTCAGTTTTTCTGCTGAGGAGGTAAGAACAGCAGCCAGCCTGGACAGCCTTCTGCACTCCTGGCACGGTACAGGGAGACTCACCTTGCTGGTGGTATTTTTCTGCCAGCCCTCATCTTTTGAACTTCTCTTCTTCCAAACCAGAAAAGGAACACAAAGGACAATAGGAAAGGCCAGGTCTCCTGACTCTGCTCCACAGTGAGCTCTTTCCAACTGTGTGGTATTTTGCTTCCAGTAGCCCTGGAGTTTCATCCTGTTACCATGGTGATCAGGTGCTCTCTGCTAAGTCACTTTTTACCTTTCTATTTCTTTAACAGGAAATTTGCATTTTATAACTTCTTCCCAAAGCCTGTTCTTCTTAGCATTCCCTCTTCACTTCTACTACTGTATGAACAGACTTCCTTTTTAGATTTAAAGATACTAAACCTCCCTTTAGTAATTTTATACTTAATTTGTATATGATTATGTTAGTCCGTTTTCATACTGCTATAAATAACTGCCAGAGGCCTTTATAAAGGAAAGAGTTTAATTGGCTCACAGTTCAGCATGGCTGGAGAGGCCTCAGGAAATTTACAATCACTGCGGAAGGTGAAGGGGAAGGAAGGCGCCTTTTTCACAAGGTGGCAGGAAGGAGAACAAATGCAGAAGGAACTACTAAACATTTATAAAAGCACCAGATCTTGTGAGAACTCCCTCACTATCATGAGAACAGCATAGGGAAACTGCCTCAATGATTCAATTACCTCCCACGAGGTCCCTCCCTCCACACATGGGATTATGAGGATTATGGGGATTGCAATTCAAGATGAGATTTTGAGTGGGGACACAGCCAAACCATATCAATGATTTAATTTTTTTCCTTTACTTTATCACATACCTTCACAAGAAACTGTAGCGGAAATCTTAACATACGGTGGTCAAATACTTGGATTGCATAAGGTGACTGTTGACTTTGTATCAACAAAACACTTCTCATGTCATCAGCATATAATTTGAATAGCTATAGAGTTAAGATATACAATGAAAAGATTGGTAGAAAATAATGTCCATGAAGGGATATTGCTCAACTTTTATTCATGGAGTTGAAATTTATACCTACACTTCTTTATAACACCGCAATTAAAAGGAGAGGAGAAAAATGGAGAGTTAGGAGCTACATGTAGTTTCCAGTATGGAACAGGTGGATGGTATTTTATTAATAGTGACAAAGAGGAGGATATTTTAAATATTTTGACCCCCTGTTTATAAAAATGAATGAGTCTAAAGTTTAGAAGAGGTTGTTAGTGACAGCCTAAACAAGCAAATGTGAATTTTTCAATAAAATACGTTTTTGCAGGGGTGGTTGAGGTCACTTTACCCAGTAATCATTGGTCAGGGAGCTTAGATAGACATTCATTTGGCGTTCTTTTTTTCTTTTCCAATACATTTTAATTGAGTGACTACTACATCGGAATTATTGTTCTAGGACTGTGCTTAAACTGCTCAGATACAGTTCTTACTCTGATAAACTTTGTCTATCAAGGAAGTTAGACAACAAAACAAGAAAAGAAAAGGGTCAAGTATCAAGAAAGGTAAGTATAAGACTGCTTCTAAATTAGCCTAAAGAAGAAGATCTCATCCCTGACCGTACATTAGAGTCATATTGGGAAAGTTAAAAACAAAAGTAAGAACAATTCAGTTCTCAGGCCCCACCCTAGAGCAAGTCACTCAAAATCTCTGGAAATGAGCTTGAGGTGTCAGTACTCAGTGATTCTCATGAGAATCGGGGTTCACCTACAAGGAAGTGGGTCAAACAGCACAAGAATCACCTGAAGTGCTTGCTAAAACATACATTTGAGGTGCCACCCTAGAGATCCTGATTCAATGGGTTTGGGATGGGACCCCAGAATTTACATTAATCATTAACAAGGTCCCAGGTGTTGCTGAGACTATTAGTTGAGGGACTGCAATTTCAGAACTACTGCTATATGGAAACTGTGAAGGCTTCCCAAGGATGTGAAATTTTTCCTAGGAACAGAAGGATGGGTCGACAGAGAGAAAAGGTAATTGCAGAAGGTTTGGGGCATGGATAACAGCATTGAAAAGGCCCAAGTCAAAAAAGCATTTGAAACATTGAAAAAGGTCTAATTGTGTTTGGAGAGCGTGTTTAGGACAGGTGAGGTGGCAAGCAGGGAACGAATCTCGGTGATACTGAAAACCAGATCAGGAAGTTTGTACCTCATTCTAAGGCCAATGGCAACACGCTGAAGGACTGTACACAGAGGGATAACACAGTCTGATCCTCGTTTTGGAACATTAATGCAGGTGACAGTTAGATTAAAGGCTGTTGTGGTGGTCCTGGTGGCTGAGTGAGCCAAAAGAAAAACAAAAAGAAAGAAACAATCCAGAGACCTTGAAGACACATTGAGTGGTTGTGGGTCAAAGTGAAGGAAGAGTCAAGAATGACTCCCCTGCCTTAGGTTTAGAGAGCTAGGTAGAGGATGGAGCCCTTTGCCATGATGCAGAACAAAGAAACTGGGTCAGTGATATGCAAGCTGTGGGAACTGCAGCAGATTATCTTATGTCCTTGAACCTCAGCTTCTTCAGTAAGAATAACAAACATATCTGAATCATAGGGACACTGTGAGGGTTGAATGTGGTAGTGGGCAGGAAACTTAATATAGAACCTAGCATGCAGTTCTCCTACCTCCTGTCTTTTTAACTTAGTATACGTTTTTTGTCCCAGCTGAGAAAAAGCACAGATCTATAAGCACATAACTTTATGTTATGTGTTTTGTGTTACATGCTCTTAATGTCGGTAAGATGAGAGAGAAAACCAAGGTGACGCTATACTGCCATCACGCTAGAGCGAGAGCACAGGATAAAGCCTATTTGTTGTTTTCTCAGTTTGCCAATTTTGGCAAAATAAAATTAAGATTTAATATAAGTGGTTTCTGGGAAATAGTTAAAGCAATATGCTAGCCCAGTTCCTTGCGGTGACTCACAGCAGTTTATTGTTTTGTGTGCATGCTGGGACTCCTTCATGAAAGATATTTGATGGACAGGACTAATGTCTGTTTCATATGCTGACTCTTATCAGAACTTTTCGCTGTGTACTTAAGCTTCAAAGGAAATTATTCGACTTAGGATAGAACAAATCCATCCAATAACCAACCGTGTTTTAATAGGGTTTTACTCTACGTATGCCCTGTCAAGAATGCAATCTGTTGACCATTGCTCTGTGCTCCCCATCCCAATAAAAATGTGACAAAAATTGATCTCTAGTTTTTCAGGTCAGTTACTGATGGGTGAATACGTTGTTGTGAAACAGATATGACATCACAGATGGAAATCCTTGACCCAGAGTCCTAACTTCAATGAAGCACTTGCTGGCTTGACCACTTCTGAGAGATCACTGGTCCCTGGTGCTTCCTGACTTATTCTTCTAACACTCTTATTCCTTATGTTATTTAGCCAGAGGGCTTTTTAAAAAATAGAATTATATTAATTCAAAATGATTTGGGAAAATATTTTAAGGTCCTCTTTCTTAAAATATTCTATTTCGAATTGTGCGATAATGCTCCCAAGAAAATAAGTCTTTCTATTTGGTCTAAGTACATGGTGATCTCACAGACAGGCCACCCAACCGAGCACAGGGCAAGCTCAGCCTAAGGATGAGTGTCTGAAGAGAAGCAGAAATGTTCTGTTTTTCTAATTCACTGAGAATTACTTTTACAAAAGTGATATATTTGCTTTTAATCCCTGAAGCGACAACCATTTTTGTACTTTATCCTCAGAAAAATATGTCACATTTCTTTGACTCTGCATGAAATGCCTGTGATAAATCAGACAGAAAAAACATTTCTTCTTTGCCATGAATAAAGTATTTTGGAGGTTAGTGAATGAGTGTGTGTGTGCGCACGTGTGTGTGCACACGTGTGTGTGTGTTTTGGAGGCTCATGTGGCTTATGATTTTCAGTGACATTCAAGTTTATGTTATTATAATTAAGACAATAGAATAGAACAGTAGTTTTGTTTTGCCCTTTTGTGGTGTGTGTGTGTGTGTGTGTGTGTGTGTGTGTGATCCCAACTAAAGTTAATGTGTCATTAACTTTAACACAAAAAGTAGACTATAGGTCAATTTAAGAAGTAAGTAATAAACTATATAAAGGGAGGCTTTACGAACATAAATTACATAGCATGAGCCCAAAGGAGTATTCTCTGCTCAACACCTCTCCCAAACAACTTAGGGGCTCAATGGCTGAGCACAATTATCTAGGCTCCAAAAATTCCACTAATTTACTATAGTAATATTATTTTAAAGATAGGCTCTTATAAAAAGTTACATCTTTATGGAGTAATTTTTGCTGGAGGTATCTAGCAGACAAAGTGTAGGCAGTGTGATTGGTGAAGGCTAATTACTTATATGACTGTGACCTATGAAATACAAGTACAAATAAAAAAAAGCCTCATGCCTGGATTTTCTTCTTGGAACACTGAATAGTATGAAATAATTAAATCTGAACTTCAGTTTGGGCACGAATTTATTAGCTTTGTGGTCTTGATCAAATTATCTAACTTCTATGACCTGAAATGTACTCATCTGTAAAACTGGGCTAATTATACCTATCTGATAAATAGATACTGCCTCTTAATTAGGAGGATTCAGTGAGTTAGAATATGTAAATACTGTAGCTAACTGAATGCCAGCTAGTATCTACTTACTTTGAGATTAGTAAGTGTTTGCTGAAACTTCCTGAAATATGCTTATGGGGACTATTATTTTGAACCACATTGCTCTTTTCAACCATGTCCATAAGATTACAAGGGACCACTACAATTTATATAATTTGGATTTAAGCTAAATTTACCCATATTGCACATAGTTATCCATTATTTTATAACATTATTGGCATATTTACAAACATAGTAACAGAAAAATTCAGGATATGAGACAATTTAGGAAGGCCTATATATGCTGAAAAGAAAGTGGGTACTATCACTTAAATTATTAAAGCCGTCAAGAGTACCCCAGAGGTTGCCTAATATTTCATTTCACTTTGCTAGGGTGAACCTGCCTGAAGTCGTAGAGAATTTGCTAGGGCATCCCTGCCTGTGACAGTAGAAACAGAAGCAATTCAATCAAAGCAAATAGGAGAACAAGCAGCTTTAGGGGAATTAGGGCAAGAGTCTCTTGCGGCTCAGCATCATTTTATCACTTGATTTCAAGCCAGGAAACCTGTTTCTGGTGATTAGATATTGTTTCTAATTGCAGAAGAAGCACCTTATGGATTTCCTATCCATCTTCATAGCATATTTCAATATTTTGGGACTAAATCACTATTGCTTCTGCCACACCTGCTTTACATTTGACACATTGGAGGGTGAGTAAAAATGATTAGAGACGATGTTTATATGAATGTCACATCAGGAGAGCAAGAGAGAGGATCCGCTACTTTTGGATGGTTTATTTCCACACACAGCCCAAAATTATACCACCTTCCTCAACCTCAGATTATAGATATAACACATTCCCATCTGGAATAGCCAAGCAATACAAAAGAAGAATTAAAAAAAGTAATAAAACATCTAAAATCTCACTCTCAGGGGTGACATTGGTGAGCCTTAAAATGCTCATTTTAATGAGCATTCTTTGACATCTCTTTTATGTACACACCATACAACACACGTAATCACAAACATATACCCTTTCACACATATATACACACAATTGTATTTAAATGGAATCATACCTGTCTGTGCTTCTTTTTACTTCTTTGCAACATGCTCCTTCCTTTCTTCCTTTCTTTCTCCTTTCCTAAAACCTCCTTTCCTCTCACACTGCATTTCTTCCTCTCTTCCATTCAACCTCCCTTCCTTTCTGTTTTTTTTATTTACTTTTTCCAGGAACAGAGAGTTAATTATATAACTTCCATTAATGGCATACTATCCTCATTAGCCCATGCAACGTCCCTCTTTATAAATATGTGTATATATGCCATTGTATGTCCCACTCCCATTACTCTCTTCCCCACCCCAAGCTGGTGAGCATTCTGTGGGTTTAATGCATGTCTTTTTGTCTGTATCTGGAAAATGCCTATAGTAGTTTGCATGCACTTTTCTTATTTTTTTTGAGATGCAGTTTCACTCTTGTTGCTCAGGCTGGAGTGCAGTGGTGCTATCTTGGCTCATCACAACATTATCCTCCCAGATTCAAGTACTCTCCTGCCTCAGCCTCCCTAGTAGCTGGGATTACAGGCATGTGCCACCACACCCAGCTAATTTTGTATTTTTTTAGTAGAGACAGGGTCTCCATGTTGGTCAGGCTGGTCTCAAACTCCTGACCTCAGGTGATCCGACTGCCTTGGCCTCCCAAAGTGCTAGGATTACAGGTGTGAGCCACCATGCCCGGCCACACTTTTAAATGTACACAAATTTTGTTGTTTTACAGATATCCTTCTGATTTTTTTTCTCAGTACTGTCCCTGTTCTTACATATGCACCTAACCTATTGTTTCTAAGAGCTGCCTATTGTGCCGTGGTTACATCCTGTATCCATTCCTTAGTGATGGGCATTTGGGTATTGCCAACTCACTGCCCCATATACAACGCTGCAACAATTTTTGTTTTTTAATATTCCTTTTCTTTGGGACGTATGTCAGGAATGGAATTGGTGAGTCATGGAGAAAGTTTATATTTAATTTAACTAAATGCACAAATGCTTCACAGACTCTTGATGTCTCAGAAGGGCAAGGGGTGGTCAGCCCCCCGAGATGAAGCATCATGAGGTGGAGGATTCTCTTTGGTCCACAGGCTTACTCTGACTGACTCCGTGCCTGCCTGTTACAGGCTGGGAGAGAGGGGCCTGCGTTACCCATTAAACCTGTTTGTCTTGAAGATTTGAATTACTCATTTCACATAAAATGATCAAAGATGGATAATACTCATACATTTGAAACTAGTTTTTCCTAACGATGACATGGATATCTTTCTCAGTTAATGAAAATATCTAATTCATCTCCTTTTTAATAACTTCAGAGAATTTTCTTTAACTTTGCTTAATTTTATCAATCTTGTAGTATTACACACTGAGGCTTGGTTTTGGTTTTTCGCTTTGTAAACAATGCTGCAATGAATATCACTAGTCGTGTACATTTGTATTCACTTGATCATTTATCGTCTTGGTATAAAATCCTAGGTGTGAAATTGTTCCAGTAAAATTCATGAACATTTTAATTTTTGATGTGCAATGTCATTTCCCTACAAAAAAACTGTATCATTATATGGCCCCCAACACAACACGTTAAAGTATCCATTTCTTCCCATTCTTGAACAATGCTTAATTTATCCATCTCCAATAATCTGATAATAGATTTTTAAATATTTATTCTTTGATTTTAGTGAAGTTGAATATTTAAACTATACAATATTTATTGGTCTTCTTCCTACAAATTTCCTGTTTTTGTCCTTTGCAAGTATTTTTCTATTATAATATTTGTATTATTGTTATTTGCAAGATCTCTTTAGGGCAAAAGTAGTGCCATTGATGTGGATCTCTATTTCCCATTTTCTAGCACTTAGTAGCTGCTCAATAAATGTTTGCTGAATAAAACATTAATATTTTGTCTGTCATATATTTTGTAGGTTTTTTGTTTGTTTTAAAATTTTATTTCACTGTGCATATAATATTTTGATGTGATCAACTAGTCAGTCTTTTCCCCTATGTTTAGGTTTTCATGTATTTTTATTTACTCCCCAAATTATAAGCATATTTGGTACCAATTTTATTATAGTCCTTATATGGTTTTATTTTTTAGCTTTAAAATTTTCCAATTAATATCAAATGAACTCAGTGAGATCAGTGATATAGTTCTGGCTTATATTTTTCCAGCCGCTTTTATTGACTGGTTTATTTTTTTAGATATAATGCCACATTTATCTTATACTACATTTTATATATACTTAGGTCCATTAAAGAATTCTCTATTCACTTCCACACAGTTATTACTTAGGCTATCTTTCTTCTAATTTTAATGTTATTGACTTTGAAACATAAACATTCACATGGCTCAAAATTCTAAAGAGTTCAAAGGATACACAAAAAAACATTTATTTTACTGTTACCCTACCAATCAGTCCTATGAACAAACTGAGTCCTGACTGTTCCTTTTTAAAAACAGCATATTATAGGGATTGTTATGTATCTTACCTTTTGTGAAACTTAACAGCAAATCATACTGTGTCAATACAAAAGAAGCTTTTTCAGCTGTTCCATGGCATGAATGGAACATAATATATTTGAATAGTCTCATATTGGTGGAGGTTTAGTTTTCCTGAAATTTTGCTCTTAAAAAATACTAGAATCAATAACCTAGTTTTTCTGGTGCATTTTAAAATGTGTGATTATATTTTTAAAAAGCTTTTCCTCACAAAACAGCAGAAGCATAATCATTTTATAAAAAGAGACTTCCCTAAATACTCAATGCTACAAGAAGATATCATTCTAACGCAATGCTTAAGATGAATTTTGATAATTTATTTTGACTTTTAAAAACATTACTTCAGGCTGGGCAAGGTGGCTCATGCCTGTAATCCCAGAACTTTGGGAGGTCGAGGCAGGTGGATCACCTGAGGTCAGGATTTCTGAGCCAGCCTGGTCAATGTGACGAAACCCTGTCTCTACAAAAAATACAAAAAATCAGCCCGTCATGGTGGTGTGTGCCTGTAATCCCAGCTACTTAAGAGGTTGAGGCCGGAGAATTGCTTGAACCTGGGAGGTGGAGGTTGCAGTGAGCCAAGATTGCATCACTGCACTTCAGCCTGGGCAACAGAGTGAGACTCTGTCCCAAGAAAAAAGAAAAGAAGCCCAAAGAAACCCATTACTTCATTTTTGTGTTCGTATACTTTTTGGTATCATATACATGGCAAAGTGGAGAAAATGCGTGCTCCTTACATGATAGCTTTTTGTTCCCTGGGTATAGATTCCTGTGGCTGCTGTAGCAAATCACCAGAAACTTGATGGCTTAAAATAACAGAAATGTATTATCTCACAGTTCTGGGGACCAGAAGTCTAAAATTAAAGCATCCATTCCCAAGGCTGTATCCCTCTGAGAGATTGGAGAGGGCTGCCACAGTGTAAGAATGCGCTAGGGGACAAGCCTATATTGCCCCTTTCAGTTCCTTGTAGCTTCAGGCATTGCTGGGCTGTGGCAGCATCATCCCAATCTCTGCCTTTGTCTTCCCACGCCTGTCTTCTCCTTCCCTCTGTGTCTCTCCTCTGTGTATCTTACATGGACACTTATCATTGGAGTTACAGCTTATTTGGATAATGCAAGATGAATGTCATTTCAAGATTTTTAGCTTAATTATATCTGCAGAAGCCCTTTTTCCAAATGAGGTCACATTCTCCTGTTCTGGAGGTTAGGATATGGACATATCTTTTTGAGGGCCACCTGTGATCCTCTACATCCCTGTTCTAAATTCTATTACCATCGTTGTATTTTGCCTTTTCCTGAACTTCATACAAATGAAGTCATCCCTATGTCCTTTTCAGTGTCAGTCCAGCTTCTTTTACCAGTTTGCTTTTTGTAAAGAAATGTACACAGAAAAGTCTCTGTAGTATTGCTACAGTTAATACATTTCCTGTGAAACCAGAAAGTCCTGAGCAAGACATTGATGACTCTATTGCACATGGATGATAAAATCAGGAAGCTTCCTCAAAGCACTCGCCAGCCCAGCCTTCCCATTTAGGGCACGCTACAACAAAATCCTACATTTGATCAATAATTTTAACTTGAGATTTCTCAGTTCTAAGAGACTCAGTATATAGGAATTAAACCTATCCCCAGTAAGCCTTCAGATAAAAGTGTCTCTGAAAAAATTCAATGATGGATAGTCTTGCTTTGAATAAGAATATCTTCACACTCACACATATAAGGGTCACTAGACCCTTTCATAGCTCTGGAGTCAGGCTTTTTCATTTATCTGAGATTCATTGTAATGCATTTGTTTCTTCCTCTTTAATGAATGGATATTGCTCTCAAATTTACATTTAGTTTCAAATACATATTTATGATGTCATTGTCTGTGCTCAAGCAGAGGATTTTAAGGTGATCTGTAAGTATAACTAGGCAAATTCGCTGCTCAAATGAATTCTGTCAAGATATTTCTCATTAATCCTCAGAACATTACAGGTGCATTTATTAATACAGAGGACTTAGTGTTAGAATGCCATAATCCTTTCTGAAATATTAAGCCATTTTTAATTTGCTCTTATTATTTAAAGTCTCTCTTTTTCAAAAACATTAGATAACTCTAGGGTGTTAAACATCATGGAGTGATTTGGGAGCTCGAGGGAGAGCATCTTACATAAATGCTTACCTAATTTTCAAAAGATGCAGGCACCACCAAAAATGGTAAGATTCATGGACTGTCTGGTGGAGAGGAAGATAATTTTCTGTTTATTTAATTGATTCTCTGTAACTCTTCTCTTGGCAAGTATAGCTCACTAATGGACTTTGTACAGCACAATCATTATTAGAAATGGCACTGTGACATTTGATTAATTCAGCCTATTTAGATTTGGAAGATAAATCATATATTTATCCTAACATAGTTGATTACTATTTCCTCCTTTTGGATTTTCCAACATACAGTATTTAGAGATACCCTTAACATTTTCATCTTTAGCCTATAGATGCATCATAATTCTTCATAGGTTAGGTCTATTCCAATGTGATGCAGCAAACATTGTTTGGTAGAACACCAGCAATGTTTGTCAGTCTTGCTAGTGGCTTGATTTAAATTTTAATAAATTATGCATTTTTTTGGTAATTTCTAGTGCTGGAAATTGACAACAGGGTTTTATGGCTTCCTATTTTAGTGTCCCTCATTTTGGTCCTTGTTTATTCTGATCTCCCAAGAGAAATAACTTCTTAGACACTGTCGAAGAATATGCAAAGTTTCTCAGTCTGAGACAATATAATTCTATTCATTCATTTGTTCATTCATGTAATCATTTGTTTGCTTGTTCAATAATATAACAAATAGTTGTAAGTGCTAAAGATACAGGTATAGCAGGGAATCAAAGAGACAATATGTATCT
This sequence comes from Aotus nancymaae, assembly GCF_030222135.1. Classification (NCBI taxonomy): domain Eukaryota; kingdom Metazoa; phylum Chordata; class Mammalia; order Primates; family Aotidae; genus Aotus; species Aotus nancymaae. The sequence goes on from NW_026988435.1 coordinate 33,121,723, forward strand.
TTCTAGAGCTCCCATTTTAGTAAAGGGTGAAAGATGATAAAACAATTCCAAATCTATATAGCATGTCAGATTGTGTTAAGTACCACAGAGTGAAATGAAGCAGGGTGAAGAGTTTGAAGGGGTGAGTTGGTATGAGAGTGATTGTTTTATTATACAAGGTGGTCAAGATAGGTGTCACGAAAGGATGACATTTGCAGACACCTAATGCCATGTGGTATCTGGGAGAACCCCATTCCAGGCAGAGGATGAGCAAGCCCAGATGTCTTGGAACAGGAACATAGAATCCTAGAATGGAACCTAAGGAGGTCAGGGAGCACTTGAGATGGGATGGAATTGACTCAGAGAGTTGGTGGAAGTCAGATCACACAGTGCCTTATAGACCAACGGTCCCCAACCTTTTTGGCACCAGGGACTGGTTTCGTGGAAGACAAATTTTGCACGGACCAAGGGGAGTGGGGAACGGTTTCAGGATGATTCAAGTGCATTACATTTATTGTGCACTTTATTTCTGTTATTATCACATTGTAATATATCATGAAATAATTATACAACTTATCATAATGCAGAAACAGTGAGAGCCCTGAGCTTGTTTTCCTACAAATAGACAGTATCATCTGGGGGTGATAGGAGATATTGAGAGATCATCAGGCAGTAGATTCTCATAGGAGCCTGCAGACTATATCACTAACATGTGCAGTTCACAATAGGGTTCGCACTCTATGAGAATCTAATGCCATAGCTAATATGATAGGAGGTGGAGCTCAGGTGGTAATGTGAGCAATGAGGAGTGACTGTAAACACAGATGAAGCTTCACTCACTCACTCACTAGCTGCTCATCTCCTGGTGTGCGGCCCAGTTCCTAACAGGCCACATGGCCCATTGGTTGGGGACCCCTGTTATAGACCACTGAAAATAATGGGTTTACTTTGAGTGAACTGGAAAGCCATTGGAAGTGCCTGTGTTAAGCCTTACAAGAGTACTGGGCTCCTGGATATCAGTAATCTTGAAAGAAATCCCTGTACTCTTTGTACCACTAGGAATGGCTTACTACAAGAACCACTCGTCCCCATATGACTTAGATAAGGCTTGACGATACTCGTCCCCATATGACTTAGATAAGGCTTGACGATGGCCTCCTTGTTGACCTAGGGCAAGGCCAGATGCAGACCTTCCAAATTCCCATTCTTTGTTTCAGACATGATTAGCTGAACTGTTTGTCCCCATGACCAATCAGAACAAAATGCTTGTTAATTTGACTTAACCAAACTTTAATTAAGTTTCACTCTTCACCATAGGATCCTGAACTTGACTCACTTCTTAGGCTAAGGACTGGAGCACTGGAGTCATAATAACCCCCCTGAAAGTCATCTACAAAGAAAGGCATCTCCCGTTTAACTGTCCGATGAAGCCATCTGCTCTCCCCACTCCCTTACACCTGGCTCCTTCCAGCTTGGATTACTCCTTTCTGTAAAAGAAAATCTTTTTTCTGCCTGACCTTTGATTTGCTTTCATACCTCGTGGTGTGAGCCTTCTCTCTATTGCAATAATCCCTCTTCCCCTATTGCAGTAACCCTGTTATTGCAAAAGTCACTCTCTTTTTTTTTTTTTAGACGGAGTTTTGCTCTTGTTACCCAGGCTGGAGTGCAATGGCGCGATCTCGGCTCACCGCAACCTCCGCCTCCTGGGTTCAGGCAATTCTCCTGCCTCAGCCTCCTGGGTAGCTGGGATTACAGGCACGTGCCACCATGCCCAGCTAATTTTTTGTATTTTTAGTAGAGATGGAGTTTCGCCATGTTGACCAGGATGGTCTCGATCTCTTGACCTCGTGATCCACCAGCTTCGGCCTCCCAAAGTGCTGGGATTACAGGCGTGAGCCACCGCGCCCGGCCCGCAAAAGTCTTTTTAAATGAAGTCTCTATTTTCTTAAGTCCAGATTTGTTTTTTATTAGTTACAGGTTTTGAATGTAGGAGACACATGGATAATGAAGTTTATGAATAAAGGCCTTAGTTTGAGTGCTGTGTGGAGAAAAGCAGTAGAAACCTGTAGAGAAACAAGGAAGGTAATGGGGAGACTAGTGTTTATTTCTGTGTTGTGAACTTTGAAAGGGTATTTGTAAAATAGCTATAAAGTTTAGTAAGAATTGGTCATAAGCTACAGCCCATAAGCTATATTCAATCCTCACAAATCAAAGCTCATGAATAAATGAAGATCACTAGATGGAAAGTTAAACTGGGTGACATGTTCATATAAGTCACCTTTTATTATATCTGAGATACATATTACCAGTGAAGAAGGCCCAATAAATGATATAGATTAAGATGTTAATCATAATAAATGCCCAGTTTAGCTAGCTTGCTTGCTTTCTCTCTTTCTCTTTCTCTCTTTCCTTCCTTCCTTTCTTTTTCTTTCTTTCTTTCTTTCCTTTCTTTCTTTTCTTCTTTCTTTCTTCTTTCTTTTTTCTTTCTTCCTTTCTTTCTCTTTCTTTCTTTCCTCTTTCTTTCTTTCTTCTTTCTTTCTTTTCTTTCTTCAAAGGGAGATGCTGCACCAGAGCCCATGGGACTTTGCAAGACATGGTAAGGGATGAGAATTTTATCCTCAATGTAATGGAAAGCCAGACAGATCTGTGATATGCTGATGCTGGAGACATTTCCCTGCTAGAATTTTCTTTTTCTGTATTCCCAGGAAAAGAGGAGAAAAAAATAGAAGGGAAAGTTTTGTGGTTTTTTTTGGCACTGAAGTCTGGAAAAAGAACAGTGCTTTATATGAGTGGAGTCATTCCTATGGTTTAGTACTGTGATTGCTATTGAGTTCCAGCATGGACCAATCAGATTCAGCTATGCACATATATGAAGTAGGGAGAGAGAAAGAGGAAGAAGGAGAGGGGAAGGGAAGTGGAAACATTTAAATAGTATAGTTTAGGTAATTCAATGAGCCTGAACTAGTCCATGCATGATATTGAACTGTATGAAAAGCAAGCTTCAAGACTTTTATTGGATTCTTAGCCTTGGCAAAGAAGGAAAATTCATTCTTCAGGTGGGCAGGCAACTGGTCAATGATGGCTTTGTAATAGTCTAGTAAAAGCAGCTGAAAGCCCTAGAGAAATACTAATGAAGAGTTGGAGGGCCTGATAAAGGAAAGGATGAAGGTCACTGTAGACAGGAGGAACCAAGTTGAAATTTTCATATATTTGTTGAAATATTTTAAGGAGAAAACTCTTAAATAAATTAATTTCTGAATATTAGCTCTCTCTGTGGACCTACATATTAACAATACTATAAATATAATACATATTTATACATGTATTGATGGGGAGAACTGTATGTGCAAATAAGAAACGTGTGTATACTGGACTTTTCAGGTCATTGTTAGGCTGTTCAATTGGCAATATACAATTTTTTCTTTATATTCTGACTTAACAACATAATTTTTGTACGTTAGAATTTTTGATAAAAAAGTGGAATTTTGGAATTTAACCCATTTATAAATTGGAAACAGACTGTTATGTGTGTATAGTATATGGCATATAATAATAAATGCTATATATGTATTGTGTATACGTATATGTGTGGATATACACACACACACAGATATGGCTTAGATAAGTTCAGCTTTTGAATTTACCGGAATAAGAGGCACTTTTCCTTTGTTCCATCTGTAAAAGAAGAAAAGGATCCCTATAGTGGCCATGATTATATGAAACCATTGGAACTGTGAATTCGGTGTTAGGAAAGTGCTCATGATTACCATTATTTGAAATTTCTTGTGGGGGAGGTGAGAAAATTACTTCCTGAAGGCGCATTTACTTTCTCAGGGCACTGGTTTGCCATTCTCCTCATTATGAGGTAATTTCCTGAAAGGCACAGCCTTCTCAAGATGTGAAATCCTAGAGCATGGTCAAAAGCACATTTCGTCCCAAGTACGCAGTAGGCACTCCATAAATGTGTATGCTGAATGGATAAAATTTGAGCAGCTGGTGGTGATAATTATGATTTAACTACAACCAAAATGTCCATTATTGTTAATTAAATATGCCTGCTCTGAAATATTTTCTTTGCTTTTCTTAGTGTAACCATGATGCATGGAGTTCCAAAGGCATGGTGCAGGCCCACTGCTAGGTGACGGTGCATGTTGCAGGGTACATCTATTCCTATTCATGATGCGACTTGGTATGAAAGTGACAGTACAAATGTAAACAACCTCATTAGCAGCTCTTACCAAATGTTAACGTACAGCATGAGGAGTAATTGTTTTACCGGGGAAAGAAAGAATCTGTGCTTTTTTATTTTTAATTAGCTTCCTCAGAATACAGGAACAATAATTTCCACTCTTGTCTCAGTAGCATTTAGTGTAATCAAAACTATTTGATGTCACTATTTTCTACGACTCTGTATCAATTAATGCACCATCATTGCACATGAGCAAATCTGATCCTCTCCTTCACATGCAGGCTGTGAATGAAAGCTGGTTCACGTAAATGGCCCAGAAAAAAAGATATTCAGGAGGAAGATGAAGGGAAATTATTCTCTAATATGCACACATACCGCATTGTTGTACTGGAACAAGTTATGGCTTTTGAGTATATTCAATGGAGTGTGCTCTCTCTCTCTCTGTCTCTCTCTGTCTCTCTCTCTCTCTCTCTCCCCCACCTCCTACCCTGCCCCTTCTCCTTTTCCTTTTCCCCTCTCTGCCTTTTCCTTCTCTCCTCATCTTTCTCCTCCTTCCTTGTTTTTTCTTCTCTGTTTGTTGGTTAAAGGAGGTGGCAGAGAAAGACAGAAAGGAAAGCTGCCTTCCCCTACTGGAAGAGAAATATCCTAATTATATGGCCATGACCGGCTGGCTAAATAATTCAGGTTAACTCGAAAGGGCTGCTAGAAGACCAGTAAATTAGCTGAATTATAGAATAAGTTTGAAAATCATTGATTTCAAATAAATATATTGAATAAAGACTCAGAAGATTTTGCTCGTAGCTGTGCTCCACAGATTAGCTTTAAAAAGGTATTTATAATTCGCATGTAATTGTTTGTCTGCCAAGTGGGTGTGTTTTAGGAAGCCTTCCATACACTTTGTTAATTTTAACCTTCACAAACTTTGCCCTCATGGAAGACACAAAGGTCCACTTTAGCATGGCTCTGTCTAAATTATGACAATTATTTCTCATAATAATGACATAAAGCTTGAAATGCAAATTTATGTACAAAATGTTTTTAAAAGACTTCATGAAAATAAAAGGACCGTGTTTTTAGAGTGGGAAAACAACAACAAAAACCTGATTTTACTTTAAAAAGTGACCTGATTAGTCATTTAATTTTCCCCAAAATAGGATTTTGTTTGATAAGATGATTATACTTGCTTTTTCTCCTAATATTCCAGATATTTCATAAGGATCAAATGAAATGACCACATATGAAAGCAATTTCTTTAAAAATACCCTGTAAATCCCTAACAATTGAGTGCATAGAAATCATCAATTATTAAATTAATGAAACAAAACGTATATTTTTAAATATCAATTTAAAAAACCTGACACCATAGCACAACCCATTACAATCCAGACCTGTACATGTTACTGTGTTAGAGAAACATTACTTAACTTTTAAAAGCCCAGCAAATATTTTCACAACCTTAAAATACTACCTGAGGAAGTTACCTTGGGTTTATAGTAAGCTATTATAGTTCTATAATTGTCAAGCGGTGACCATCATCATCATGGTTCAATGTAAATGGAAGCAAAAGGTACCTCGTTCCTATAGATCAATGAGTTAACCAGCACATGGGACCTGCTTTCTGAATAGTGGCTAGGCAGTTGGATATAATATATTATGTGTTAGGAACTGTTTTCTTCTTATGTACTGATTTTTCCAGGTACAGGATAATGTAGTTGGGTTTATTGGGCTTTTGTGTTATTGTACAGTTTTATTTTCAGGACAAATAGAAAGTTGGGGAATTAGAAATATGTCTCTGAGTAACTAACTGGCTATTGGTAATAATTCCAACTGAGATTTTGCTCAGGGAAAACTAGTGAAAGAAGGCTTCCTCTTCATTTACTGTCTTGAAAGGATGATCATATAATTTTTCATCCCAAATCACAGTACTTTTGAGTGCTGCTAAAACAGAGGTAAATCAGAGATGTCCTGGGAAAACAGAATGTAAGGTCACCCTGTCTGTTGCTCAGGAAGTTCCCTAGTTTCCTGATGTTTTGCTCATTTTTTTTTTTTTTTTTTGAGGTGGAATCTTCCTCTGTTGCCCAGGCTGGAGTGCAGTAAAGCAATCTTGGCTTACTGCAACCTCTGCCTCCCAGGTTCAAGTGATTCTCCTGCCTCAGCCTCCTGAGTAGCTGGGATTACAGACGCCTGCCACCACGCCTGGCTAATTTTTGTGTTTTTAGTAGAGACAGAGTTTCACCATGTTGGCCAGGCTGGTCTTGAACTACTGACCTCAGGTGATCCGCCTGCCTTGGCCTCCTAAAGAGCTGAAATTACAGGCATGAGCCACTGTGCCCAGTCTGTTCTATTTAAAGATTGGTTAATTACTAATTTCTATTTTCCCTTATATTTCACACCAGTTCACACCATGCAAAATGACTTCCCTGTTGAGCTATCCTTACTGCTCAGGTTCCTGATCTTCCAGCAGCTGAAGTCCTCAAGTCTCTCTGGGTAACCTTTGATATATTCACCAAGTATTCTCATTTTCTCCACGCATTAGACCACTATTATTACTCCTTTCTTACCCAGTTGCCCCATATTGCTCCACCTGAATTAATGCAAACCTTTTTTGTGATAGTTTCTCAGATGCCAATAATTTCAACAAAGTCTTCAAGACCACAACTAGAGAATTTCTCAAATACTTTTTATACTATTTGACACTTCCTACACAGAAATAACTTTTGATGACTCTATGAACAGATATAGATTCATTACTTTTAACATTTTCTAGTAATTTATTTCCTCTCTTTCACTTGCTAACAAGAGTTTTTGGATATCATGAATCTTTTCTTTTGGTAGTGAGGCTATTAACTTCTTCTTTCTTTTGCTTCCAAGTCTGCCTAAATTGCCTCATATTTAGACGATAAGCTCCTAATCCTGTCCAGGGTTTTCAAAATCATACTTCTTTCAATTCATCTGCCTATTTCATGACTACTGGAAATGACCACATTTGTACATTGTCACCCTTAAGATGTACACAATTTGTTTCTAATTCTTAGCTTTGTCTCTTGAAATAAAGGATAGGACTCAGTTATATATTCAGAATTTTGTGTACATTTTGTAATTGCAGTCCTATTTATTAAGAAAGTTTATGAAAATGTGTATCCATACATCAAAAATTTTCAGAAATTTGAATTATATCTGATTCTCAGTGGGCTAAGTAATGTGAAGAAGTTAACACTGAAAGCGGTCATACTCTTTTAGTCTTCATTCTACCCACAAGGGTAAGTGTGGTTCTTGAGTCTCTGAAGTCCCTAGTTACTATCCATTTAATAAATGGAGACCAAAGTAAAATTTGGAGAAAGACCTAATCCGCCCCAATCAATTTAATGATAATTGTTATTTTTCACCATTGAGATTATATAATTTTAATTATATAAATTATATCTATATAATATATTGCACATTATAAATTTATTGTGTATCATATAAAATATTATGTAAGCTACTTTGTAACTTTAGGCACTCAGCAGTTGATCTGATCTCTATTATAAGAAGTGCAGCTTTTTAAATTTTTTTTTGGTTTGCATTATTATACACAGCTAACAAAACTACATCTAAACCAACATTAAAACAGAATTTAGGCTGGGTGCGGTAGCGCATACCTATAATCCCAGCACTTTGGGAGGTCAAGGTACGTGGATCACTTGAGGCCAGCAGTTCAAGACCGTCCTGGCCAACATGGTGAAACCCCATCTCTACTAAAAATACAAAAATTAGTCACGTATGGTGTGGCCCATGCCTCTACTCCCAACTACTTGGGCGTCTGAGGCAGGAGAATTGCTTGAACCGGGGAGGCAGAGGTTGCAGTGAGCTGAGATCACACCACTGCCTTCCAGCCTGGGTGATAGAGGGAGCCTCTTAGGGTTGCTTGGGGCAGTGTTAATGTGCTGACAAATTCTAGAGACTCTGTATATTAATTTTTCTTAAAGACTGGTGGGTTGAAAACAACATTGTATAGTCCAAAGCCATCACCTGGCTAGTTTGCTTTACTCGGTGTTTGGTTTGGTTAGATGCTGTGTTTGGTGGAGGAGGAATGAAGACTGGAGAGAGGCTGAGAGAGATCAATGCTAAATTAATTCCATTTGTCTCTATTGACAATCAGCAAAAGATTACCTCCAGATAATGCTATCTCAGAGAACACCTGAGTCCTGTAAACATTGTCTGGAATTGTCACATTCCAAGAATACCAGCAATCCCAGGCTAAACCTCAGCAACCAAAATAAAGATCATCAACCCTTTCCTCCTATCAGTTACATGGAAACAATCACATCTTCTTCTGTCTTGGACATTTCAACCTTTAAGATGCCATCAAAGCATTAGATTTAAAGATCTGTCTTGCATAATTTTATAATTAGAAGCACTTGAAAAGAATTGCAACTGTTTCAAGACATTGAACCTGAAATGGGCATTTACACCACATGGTGCAGTTTCATGCTATTCATGGAATGTCTGACTTAAGGTAGAGAGTAGAATATCTTCCATTTAACATGTAAACAAATGTTTAAAGACATCAGGTGACCTGTTCAGGGACACACAGACAATAAAGGCCAACCTCAGATTTAAACCCAGATCTCACTCCAGAGCTCCAGAGCTCCAGAGCCCAAGCTTTTGTTTTTTTGTTTTTTTATTTTTTTTACTTTTAGGAAACTTGTATAGTATTTACCATAGACAAGGTACTGTCCCAAACTTTCCACACATAAGATTTCATTTTGTGCTCGCAATAGTCTTATAAACTATTATTATCCCCATTTTACATATTAGAAGACTGAAGTTCTGAGAGTAACTTCACTTTTTTTTTTTTTTTGAGATGGAGTCTCGCCCTGTAGCCCAGGCTGGAGTGCAGTGGCACAATCTTGGCTCACTGCAGCCTCCACCTCCTGAGTTCTAGCAATTCTCTTGACTCAGCCTCCTGGGTAGCTGGGATTACAGGCATGCACCACCACATCTGGCTAATTATTGTAATTTTAGTAGAGACAAGGTTTCACCATGTTGGCTACGCTGGTCTTGAATTCCTGATCTCAAGTGATCTACCTGCCTCAGTCTCCCAAAGTGCTATGATTACAGGTGTAAGCCACTGCACCTGGCCAGTTTTTAAACAGACATTTATATTAAAGTAGAAATTCCATTTATGATATTACTAAACAGGTCATTTTAAAGTTGAACCGTTATTGTCCCTACAATCAAGTGTGAATGAGTTTTGTTAAGCGGAAAATGATAAAATTTATTTAATCATAAGAGGCTTCTCCAAATTTCTTCTGCAAATGAGATTGTTGTACTGAGGGGTCTCCTAGGGTCCTAACAGCTTGCAAAGTATGCCATTCTCTTACTCCATGGCATGAGAAGTTAGACAATTCCTTTTTATGTGGGTACGAAAAAGCACATTCCTTATAAGTTATCTGGGTCACAAAAATGAAATACATGATCTGGCTTTCTTAAAGCCTACATAGCCCAAAGCACTGGCTCTTTAGCTGCTCCCTTCAGGCATGCAACGATTCAATGCTACCAGGCGTTTCCTTTCTTATGTGTCAGGGTTTATCTCTGAGAACAGTAGAAAGTGATTTTACAAATCGAAAGGAAGACAACCTTTCTCCAGCATGTGTGCGCATTCATATAAACCCATACTTGCCCATTTTCCCTACTCTAATTTAAAAGCTTTTAGAGAAGACACCTTTATTAAGCAAGCATTACAAGTCAGTGCTATCGTATTCACACATGTGTGACAGAATGGGCTAACGTGAGAATACGTACTCAGGTATTGCAACTTTAAAAAGGGAATGTGTTCTTAACATTTCCTAATGGTTAATTGTTCCTGTGTTGTATTTGATGAATTCTTGTTGGAATTTCTGTTGGCTCATTAGACCAAAAGCTCTTCAAATGAAAATAAAGCGTCTGTTGATGAAACAAACCAGCCTGTTCACCCGTCAGGCTTTTGATGAATGCCTTCTGTGCGCCTAACACTATAGTAGATTGTGTAGAGAACACAAGAAAATATAAGACCTGGTCTATACCACAAAGATCACTTTGTATATTGGGAGAGGTACACTGTTCCACAAATAGGAACAAAAAATGGTAAGACCTTGTATGTAGACAAGTTGGAGAAGGGAGAAAGAAGATCCGTGGTCTATGCCTGGGTGCCTGAGGACAGGGTCAGGAAGCTGATGGAGAGGGCAAAGGTCAGTAATTGCTTTGATTTTGCTACATCACAACTCTGAGACCAGCAACTGGTTTATAAAACAAGGGCCATGATCTCGCTGAAAATAAATATTACAAGAGATCCTACTGTGGATCGTTTAACTTTTAATGGTCTCATTTTGCGTGAAGAAATTAAGACTAGTATTGAGTACCTTGTTGAAGACCACATGGGTGCTGAGTAAGGACAGAAATGAGCTTGGCAGCCAGGAGTAGTGACTCTTTGGAATGCTTTTAAGTTGACCATTTCTTCCACACTGGGCTCCCATACACGCAAGTTATTTTTTGATTTACTCTTTTATTAGGTGGGTGCAAAAGCAATTGCGGTTTTTACCATTACTTTTAATGGCAAAAACTGCAATTGCTTTTGCACCAACATAATAAATGGTACTTATCTCTTTTTAAATTTAGCTGACCTGGTCCAAAAAGTGGAAAAGTCACAGTTAATTCCTTTTAATAAGGCAATTGATCAGGGGCTTAAATCAAGCACCCAAATTGAATTCAGACTTCACTAATTTGCTGAAGCTTGAAATGTGAAAAAAAAAAAAAAACAAAAAAAAAAACAACCACAAAACAAAACACAAACTTCAAGGATTGTGAAACCTGGATCATCATTTTGATTGACTACTGGTGTGTACTAGTTGGCAGTGTTTTCAATGAAATTGAGATTCAGCATGATTTATAAGACGACAGCGGGAAGATATAAGGCTGCAAAGTTCTGTAACTCCGTGGACATATTTTCAATTAATTTTCACATATGCAGATATTGAAATCTATACTTGTATAAGAACATAAGCTCTTTCTAAAACAATTCTCAATTCAAAAATTATTGGTTAAAGAAATACTGTTTTTCTACAATTATAACCCAGTGATAATTATAACCTGGGTTTCTATTGGACTTTATTTCATAAAGCAATTATTTGTCTCCTCTACCCACTCTCTTTTTATTTATTTATTTATTTATTTATTTTTTGTAGAGGTAAGCATTCATTATGTCTCACTTTATCAGACTTTCTGAAACAAAGCAAATGGCAAAAAAGCAGCTAGGAGATGGAAATTCAAAGGTGCAAGAAATTTCTCACACAGATCTTGGCGTTCATTTCTCCCTGAGGCAAAAATGGATGGAACCATTTCAGAAGGTGAGTTTTCCAGTTATGCTGAAACTGAGAGGAAAAAACTCCCCTTAACTGTCAGACACATGCAAGGCACTAGGAGGTGCCCCAACATGACTAGCAAGATCTAAGTTCTCAGTTGTCTCCGAATTCAAAAACTGTGGAGTCGGAACTCTCCATTTTTCTTATATCTAAATGTCAAGCCCTGCTATTAATCTTTTTAGAAAATGTATTTATGGCCTTTCTTACTCATTATGTCGCTGACTACCTTACTTTAAGGCTTTATGACAAAATGTCTTCGGCAAGCCTCAGGATTGTTACTTTCGCCTCTTGACAACCAACTTGACTTTCACCCTCTCTCTCTCTTGGTCTCTCTCTCTTTCTCTGTCTCTCTCTGTCTCTTCTCCCCTCCAACACACAGTAGAATAACATATTTTCAAAAAAATATATTGCTCTTATTACTTCCCTGCCCAGCAAACTGTTTCACCAAATGAAAATCATTTTGTCTAGATCTCATCATCCTCCACTCTATCCTCCAAATTGATTTACTGTGTATCACTCTCTCTACACCCCACACAGGCTTCTAAGATCATCTCTGTGGTTTGGTTCAGGCTATTCACACTGCCTGAAATTCAATTTCAAGCCACTATGTCTATACCAATCATAAAAACAGGGACTCTAAAGAATCTCTCCTTGCCTATCCATCATCTGAGACCCATTTTGAGCCCTGTGTCTTCCAAGAAATGTGTCTTGACCAATCTAGCTCACATAAAGTATATACTGACTTGTTTCCAAAATTACAACTTAGATTTTGATCCCTAATCTTCCACTAGTATGCTATATAACTCACAATAAGTCACATGTTCCTTGGGGGAGGGACATATGATGATGGACACATAGCTGAAATATGCTGGACAGTCACAGTGTCCACAACAGTTCTATAGGTATGATTATTATCAAAGACCTCAAGCAAACGGTGAAATTTCATTACATAATTAGGTTTTTTAGTTGCTTTAGTTTTTTCACACACTAATGCTTGATGAGATGTGGATATTTGTGATCTGAATCTAATGAGTGGATCACTATCCCTTAATAGACAATCTGGTGGTCAGATGTAAGGTAACCATAATTCCCTCCTCCTGGCTGTTCCATATTGTTCTATGTGAGATTTGTTCCTGAACTCCAACTTTATTTATCTTTCAAAATACTTTTGTAAAATGCAAAAAGGGCATTTCAATAAGTAAGTAAATGCCATAGTTATGGTTCCTGCAGGGTTAATTTATTCGTCTTTCACAAGCTAAATGTTAATGCATACATCTAAGTGCTAAAGTAATCAGGAATTTTATGCACCTCATAAGCAAATGAACATGTCACCATTACAGTCTTTACATTTCCTGTCTCTTATCCTAGAACAGGATTCAAAAAAGTGTCAACAAAATGCAGGAGAATGCCCTGTGTTGTGTTGAGAGAATTTTCTGGGTCCGGGCTCTGAACCCCAAAGAAAATTTTGAGTATAAGCGGATGAGAGAAACCCTGGTGGCTCTTCTTAATAGCAGGGCTTTCACTAAATAAATGGCCCCGTGTGCACTCTGAAGAGCTGTGTAGAGTGGGCTAGCTAACTTCCTACCTCTGTGAATACATGGTTTAGCTCTGTGCAAATCCACAATTGGCTCACCGCCTCACAAAATTGGTAAGTGAGAAAAAAAATATATATTTTTTCCCCCCGTTAAGATGGCTATTATTTTCCTAAGCTCGGCATCCTTCTTCCATTGCTTTATCTAAGCAGTAGACCTCATTCCTACTTGTAAGGCTGTACACATGATTGAGGATGATCCCATAGATTCATTTCTTGGAATTATTTCTAGCTGGGGTCTGTAAAGAAGAGATCCTTTTGTCTTCCATCATGGAATGTAAGGAGTAGGAAAAGAGCTGATTGTAGCCATGTGTCCAGCATCAAATGGATAAAGCTGGTCTGAGAGAACAAAGCTGATACGGTAAGGCAAAGTGTTGGAGGATGGACAGAAGCTCATAATGGCATTAGATGTCTTTATGACCCATCATTTCAGTTATTCCAAAACCAGCTCAGCTCTTCCTTTGAATGTGGGATCCTCCTCTTTATCTTGATAATAACTCCCCACATATCCATTTTCCCCCTAACCTACATCTCACTTGTAAGTAATCTAAGAAAGCTTTCTGAAACATCAACTAAGTCCAGGGAAAAATTTTTTAAGCCAAATTTTCATCAGAGAAAAAGAGTTTCTAAAGATTTGCCACGCTCCTTCCCAATCAGCATGTCTAGTTTCCATACCTGGCTTGAAAATGCTTGCACCAAAGTGCTTCCTGAGAAAAATTTGTGTGCTTGAAAGAGATATCTTTAATTAGACGATAGAGCATAACCCATTTTCAACTCTGATTTAAAAAAAAGACAAAATACAAAACTTTTCTCACTAAGTGCAATCTTATTTAATAGAATGAATACGGAAGCTGAATCTAATATAAAGCCAGCAAATGATAATATCAGGATGTGGAGGTTAATGTTTTTGCATCGTATGATAGTAGGGCAAATTATTTTCAGTTTTATTGTAAAGTCTTCTCTAAAGAGAGAAATGACACATCCTATGTTGTCATTTGCTACTTATAATAAGTTATAAAAATATGAATGGCTAGTGTTTGGGGAACTTTCCCGTGCTATTATTCTTGCATGCAAAGGCCAGTGTGTGTATGTAAAAATAAAAGTATCTATGGGAAGTTAGTTAGACATTAATGCCATTAAAAATAATAATAGCAAATTTGTATAGTATTTACCATAGACCAGGTAGTAAACTTTCCACACATAAGAATTCATTTTGCCCTCATAATAGTCTTATGAACTATTATTATCCCCATTTTACATATTAGAAGACTGAAGTTCTGAGAGTAACTTCACCTCTTTTTTTTTTTTTTTTTGAGATGGAATCTCGCCCTGTCACCCCAGGCTGGAGTGCAATGGCACAGTCTTGGCTAACTGCAACCTCCACTTCCTGGGTTTAAGTTAATTCTTCTGCCTTAGCCTCCTGAGTAGCAGGGATTACAGGCGCACACCACCATGCTGGGCTGATTTTTTGTATCTTTAGTAGAAATGGGGTTTCACCATGTTAGCCAGGCTGGTCTCAAACTCCTGACTTTGTGATCTGCCCACCTTGGCCTCCCAAAGTGCTGGGATTACACGCATGAGCCACTGTGCCAACTTCATCTCTTAAAGGCAAGTGTGATGTGATGGAGCAGACACTGTTTGCCTAACCAGCCTCTATTTCTCTCTTTCCTTTCCCTTTTTCACGAGTTTCTAGATTTTCTGGGGATATACAGTCTATGAACTTCATGCGAAGCTAAGCCCACTCTGAGTATGAATAGCAAAAGCCAAAAAGGGCAAATCTCAGCCTAGTTGTTAGAATGCTAGAGCAGGCGTTGCTCTCTCACTCACAAATTGGATGGTACGTGGTTATGAATTCTGGAACTGCTGCAGCCACTTTACCACCATGAGGAACAGGTTTAGCAGAAAGCTGATGGTGCAGAAGGCAGAGAAGAGTCACAGAAGCCACTAGTTACTCCATGACATCCTTGGGCCACTCATCACACTGGCCTGAAATCTGATTCACCACGAACTTCCACTGTTAATAGCTAATAAATCTCCTTTAGCGGTTAAGCTAATTTTCAAATCAAATGCAATCTAATTCACCTGCCTCTTACATTTTGAAGCCTAAGAAGAAATGATTTTCTTCTAGTGGATAAACAACTCCACTAGAGTGAGTGGGGTGAGAATTAGGTACTTTATAAAGCTAAATTAATTCTAGTCAATAAAGCAGTCACCAACACACATTTTTGCTTATTGTATGATGGTTACTAAAGCACAGAGCGCCAATTCTCCCCACCTGACACCCATAGCAGACATCACTCATCAGCAATGACTGTGCTCCTACTGAACCGGCTTTCCTTCACATCACTGTTTGAGGTAACCTCAGTCAAGAGCCCAGAGTTGGCAAGGGAAACCTGTGAGCACTGATATAGGTAGTCACTGATTGTTACTAAAATATATACTTGGAAATTTTGTGAAGTCTCTGCATTGTAAATCAGCATTTCTCTTTAGGGAAGCTATTAATAACTAGGAGTTGTTTTGCCATCTAAGAGACCAAACATGCTATAAATCACAGAATGGTAAAAAACATGACATGAAAACACAAGTCAACTATAAAATTTTATAATAATCTAAAGTAAATAATAAAATTGTGCTGTGACATCAATAAAAAGGGCTTACATTTACTGTATGCATTTATTTTATAAGGTATCCCACTATATTGTGAATGGTGTTTATGCTTATAAAATTATAATTCTGTTGCATCAAAATTTTATACAGAATGAATCTATAATCTGATATATTCATTGACTTTTAATTGACATTGATATTTTAATTTAGATTGACCTTCTTCGTGTAATTGGGTCACCCATCCAGGTCATTCAAAAACCAGCTAATCAGTTAGCCAATAGGGAACTAATTATCCAATTAAGTTACAAAGCTTTTCTTTTTCTTTTCTCAGTACAAAACCCTATAAGGAGTCGACAAATCCAGAATCACTCCTCTGCTATTACAGAACTACTTAGATTAGTAGGTTTGTGATAATCATTTGGGCATTTCTTCCCCACTGAAAATGATTCTAAAACAAAATGTCTTTTGACCCTCTTGTCCTCTTAACCCTAAGTGTAGCTATCCCATATTATTTAAATATCAATAGTAAGGGAGTATCATCCCTATTGATCATCACTAGGTTGGGGCCTTTTAAACCATTTGTTTAGGCAACCATCCCATTGCCCATATTAAGTTATTGTAGGAGTCTAGCATTAATTAATTTATATTCTGAGTACTTACCTTGGGCTGGGCACTGAAAACATGTAACAATAAACAAAACACACAGGATCCCTGTTTATAAAGGACTTATTCTAATATTTTTTTGGTGAAACAAAAATTAAGAACAATGACAATATTCATAATTATGTCTATCCATAGTTTTGTCTATTCATAGTTATGTCTATCCATAAAGGTTTTTAGAGGTTTTAGGAAAAAAAAGTGCTATTATTGTTGGACACGACCAAGAAAAGCAAATGTATTTTAATATCCTGAACCATATATCAGTAGTCCTTGTCTTTTCTCAGTAAGCAATCTCTTCGATCCCTTTTCCATACTACTTGATAAGGATACAGGTTTCAATCCTCCCAGCCTTCCTGCTCTTGAGGGCATTTCAGTAGGGCTTGAACACAGTAGGACAGTGTGTTCACAGTCAGCATGGTGTCTTAAGTCTGTCTCAACAATTCTTCAAGGGATGAGCTAAAGCTTCTTTTAAAAGCTATTACTCATGACCTGGTAATTAACTGTATTTATGGAGAGCCAGTGATGTATAAAGTATGCTGATAACATGCCAACAGACTGCCCCCTCCATGTGGGAGCTGTGGGGTGTGAGAAAGAGATACGTAACTGCATGTACACATTCCTGGTGGTAGCACAACTTTGCTTTTATTCTTGTGTCCTTCTGTGGGTGGGGAAACCCCGCAAGAGCCGAAGCAAGTGTCTGAGGCCTCAGTCTGTTATCATACAAATATTAAATTAGAAAAGAATTAGAGATATAGTTACATAGTTATTCCTATATTTAATCATAAATAATCACATAGTTATTCACATGTAATCATAAATATATACATATATATATAATCATATAATCTTTAATTTTACTAATAAGTCTCAGGTCATGAAGTGTGGAACTGAAGTGACATTGGGAAAGAGGTGATCCTAAGGCAAGATGCTCTATGCCCTCTGTCACACCTGCATAAGGGCTGCTGGAGGGGGCCTCGGCTGTGTGGCTGCGCCAGTGCTGTGAAAGGGCCCGCTGTTTAGCCAGCTAGGGAAGGAGACGCCCAAGATGGCCAAGACTTCTCCTTCCTCAGGGGAGTTAGGAGAAAACTCCGCTCTTCCAAGCTCTTGCGGTAGGCCTGGCAGCTGTCAGGGAGGCCTGCAGACATTCAGGGGCTTAATTGTCTCTATGTGATGCTGTTCTTCAGCGGTCACGTTCCATGTCTACTTTCATGTTCCTGCACCTGGTTCTGCAGCTGGTTCCTCTCTTTCTTCTAAGATAAGAATTAGTAATAGTAACATAAATTTTAACGTCCTTGATATGCTTGACGAAGATAAAAAAAGTGCTGACGCATTAGGTTTTCTCCTCGCCTCGGCTTCTTGAAAATCCTGAGCCCCTGTCTCCAAGACACGTGACTTACCTGACCCTATCACTGACCACCATTACCTCACCCTACCTACCTGCCCCCTGCTTTGCACTCAATAAAAGAGCGTCCAGGCACTCGGAGTCACTGCCAGACTCCACGCTTTGGTTGGCAGCGGACCCCTGGGCCCAATCTCTTTTTTCTATGTCTGTGTCTTGTGTTTTTATTTTTAAGTTTCTTGTCTCCATACCTATAGAGAGGGGCTCACAGGACCCTGTAGGGCTGGGCCCTATATCCTTCTACGTAGCTGTAACTTGGGTTGTGATGGAACCAGGAAAGCAAGTGGGGACGGTCATTTTGGAGGAGGCCTTGAGGCTTCCTTGCTACATTCTTCCTCTTACAGATATTTCCATAGGGCCAGGTTGCTTGTATCTCTGTCTTGCTCATGTAATTCTTGCTTCCTTCACATAGCCAGTCAAGTGGCCTGCATAGTTGATCTCAGAAATATTCTTATTTAAGGTGGAGGATCTGCTCTATGGTGATATTTTTTAAAGAACAATTTTCAAAATCTATAATTACAGAAAACATAGCAACAAAGCAGACAAGTCAAGAATGAATTTGTTGATACATGTTTATAGACAACAAAGCAGTTAATTCTTTATTACCTAAGCTCTTCAGATACTTCCTAGAACCAGACTCAGCCACTATTTTTATCTCATGAGTTTGTAATTTTTATTAATTTCTCAAGATGAGTTCAGAGCATCGGCACAAACAGTGGATGTCAGGGTGGAGTTGTGGATTCCTGATGGCATTGTCTGTGGAAGTGAGATTTCCTCCATCTGGAGGCTCAGTTTCTATGGTGATATGCACTGGATATACCTGAGGTCTTCTCACTGAGGGGCTTGGTGAAGCACAGGGTAACTTTACAAAGAGGGTATGTTAAATTCCTTAAATGAGGAAAATAATAGATCGCTGAGCACTCAGAACTGACCTCTTCTCCACTGGATTTGATGAATGAAAAAGAGAAGGCAGAAGAGACCAGACTACTATTTTCATAGAAATTTCTGGAATAAGAAGGAAGTTTTGTTTTCATGTCAGGGCTGAAGTGACTGACAAGAATTGGTAAGGCGCTGAGGAAAGCCACAGATGGATTAATTGCACTGTCCAACCCTTGCAGTTTTGGCTCTTGGGCACAAGAGCAGAACTCATTGGTGAGTTCCAATGATCTGCTCCAACACTGAATAGCTGTAAATGAATCAAAAGTTGGCAAGATTTGTAGTGAGTGGGCTTGCCTCTGGCTCACAAGCCTAATACAATACACAGTTTCTGAATATATACCAAATGGCAGCATCAAGACTGTGCCTTGTCACCAAGAGCCAGGCCTTGCAGGAGATTATTCTATTGCCAATCTGATACGCTATATATATTAGAGTAATTACCAGGACATTCAAAGAAAGGACCTGTTAACAGAAGATGGGTTGTTTTTATATTAGCAGATGAATAAGAATTACATAAAGAAAGGCCAATTTCTTTTTGAAGTTCTAAGAGCATTCATTGCCAATGTTCCTCCTTCATGCTTTGGCTCTTTCCAGAAGCACTAAAGGGAATTGTGTGCTTGTAATACATACCACTTATGCATAATTCCTTTTGAAAATCTGTCTTTCTGATTCTCAGCTTTCAGAGAGTTGGCCAGCCCTTCCAATGCCCCCTGCCGTTCAAAATGTAGTTTATAATTTTCTTTAGCCCCCCCATTCTCCTACTGCTGCAATGTGTTGAGTGTGTTGGAACAAAAACATGGCAAAGAAATATACTTGAAACACACAAAGAAAATCAAGGCTTTTCCAGGTTCAAAGAGGCATTCTCAGTTGTGTTTCTATTTAATAACTGGCTTTTCTTTCCATCTCAGACAATTTTTTGTCCTCAAGCCAAACTTTTCTTAATTACCTTAGTTTATCAAATATTTTTTTTCCATTATTTCCCTTTCAATGCACTTTACAGAAGCATCATGAAAAGCAGGGAGAAGCAATTATAATGGAAAGCATCGTAATTTTATCTAATATTTAAAAGCAATGATGCTGTTCCAGGTTAAGACTGTAATCAGACATAATTAGCTAAGACATATATACCTTGAAAATATTTGTGGGGTCGGTTCAGACCATTGCAATAAAGTGAATATCACAATAAAGTGAATATCACAATAAAGCAAGTCACACAAATGTTTTGGTTTTCCAGTGCATATGGCAGTTATGTTTACACTTTACTGTAGTCCAAGTGTGCAACAACATTACTTCTAAAAGAAAAGTACACACCTTGATTTAAAAATATGCTATTGCTTAAAAACGCTAGCGATCATCTGAGCCTTCAGCAAGGTGCAGTCTTTCTGCTGGTGGAGGGTTTTTCCTCATTGCTGATGGCCTTGCTCTGGATTAGACTTTGGCTTAAGGAACTCTTGTGGCTGGTTTGAGCTTCTATCCAGAGCACTAAAACTTCCTTTATATCATCAGTAAGGCTGTTTTGCTTTCTTATCATTTGTGTTTTCACTGGGGTAGCTTTTTTCATTTCCTTCAAGATTGTTCCTCTTGCATTCACAACTTGACCAACTGGTGCAAGAGGCATGGCTTTCTGCCTGTCTTGACTTTTGCCATGCCTTCCTCAGCAAGCTTAATAATTTCTAGCTCTTGATTTTAAGTAAGAGATATGTGACTCTTCCTTTCAGTTAAACACCTAGAAGCCATTGTAGGGTTATTAACTGGTCTACTTTCAATATTGTTGTTTCTCAGGAAATAGGGAGGCTGGAAGAGAGGGTGAGAAATGGAGGAACGGCCGGTCAGTGGAGCAGTCAGAACACACACAACATTTATCAAATAAGTTTGCTGTCTCATATGGGTGCCTCAAAACAATTACAACAGTAACATCAAAGATTACTAATCACAGCCTGGCACAATGGCTCATATCTGTAATCCCAGCACCTGGGAAGGCTGAGATGGGTGGAGCACTTGAGGTCACGAGTTCCAGACCAGGTTGGCCAACATGGTGAAACCTCGTCTCTACTAAAAATACAAAAATTAGCTTGATGTGGCAGTAGGCTCCTGGAATCCCAGCTATGCAGGAGGCCGAGGCAGGGGAATTGCTTGAACCTGGGAGGCGGAAGTTGCAGTGAGCAGAGATCACATCACGGCACCCCAACCTCAGTGACAGAGTGAGACTCTGTCTCAAAAAAAAAAAAAAGACGATTACTAAATACAGATTCACAGATCACCATAACAGATTGAAATATTGCAAGAATT
Organism: Aotus nancymaae; assembly: GCF_030222135.1. Lineage (NCBI taxonomy): Eukaryota > Metazoa > Chordata > Mammalia > Primates > Aotidae > Aotus > Aotus nancymaae. The sequence goes on from NW_026988435.1 coordinate 33,142,758, forward strand.
ACCAAAATGTGATACAGAGATATAAAGCGAGCACATTGTGTTGGAAAAATGGTGGTGATAGGCTTGCTCAATACCAGTGTGCCAAAAACCTTCAATTTGTAAGAAATGCAGTATCTGCAAAGCACAATAAAGTGAAGCTCAATCAAGCGAGGCATGCCTGTATAGTTCCCAGTTTTTTTCTTAAAAGTCAGTTGAGCTTGTTTGGCTAGGCATGTCAGTCTGTGGAAACACAATCACCTCACTCTTTTCAATTCATATTTTCTTTTTTTTTTTGCTTATTAAATCCAAGAAAGAGAAACACGGGGAGTTGGTAATGTCAGGAATTTAACACAGCATTGGTGTAATAGGGGAGCCTGGAGAGAAAGCGATAAAGACAGAGAAGGAGCAACAGCTGATTCAAAATTCTGCCATGATGCTTGGTTTCAGTCCCACCACCTTGAAATGTTCATCAAGCACCTATTATCATTCCTGTGCATAGAAACAGCTCACATCACCAGAGCTACAGGTTCAGATAACAACAAAGGTGATGTGGCAGCTGGCTTACTCTGAGAATGAGAACATAACACGCCCCCAAAGTAATAAAATTTCTTATTAAAAGGGAAGATATCTTTAAACCACCCTTCATGTTCCCCCTGAGACTGACAGGCAATTCCAACTGTTTATTTTTATTTAGCTTAGATGAATGCCTCTATTTCATTCAGCTTCATAATAATCTGGTGGTGCATGCTGCTGCTGGCTCCGAGTGAAAGTGTAAGTGGAGGGCGTCGTTAGAGGCATCCATTGCATTCTTGGTGAAATTAGATTCTTTGGAAACTAAATCAAGCCTTAGTTTCATGGAGGGGAAGCTGGACAAGAGGAGAGTAATGTACAATTGGTTGAATTATCCCTTGCTTTCAAGGCATTAGACAAGGTCAGAAAACCAAAGTTTAAATTATATTTTCACTCATGTGTGCACCCTGTCCACAATAACCAGTTAATGAGCATATTGATATTTATGCCATGTCTATTTCCTTTTAGGGATCACATTTTCATTAAGTTGAGCAATTGTAGGCATACAAATACAGCGCTATTTAGTGAATTGCTTTATTCTCTCAAACTATAAGTAGTTTTAAGTACAGCCTAGCAAATAGTAAATGGGCCCACTGAAAAAAATTATTTCTGTCTACTCTGTCCTCCCTTCTGATTCGAGTGTGTTTAGTGGCATTTTCTAAAGCACTGGTTCTCTACCTCCCTCCTCCTTTAGGGCACACATGCAGGAGTCCAGTCCATATGTGTGATGCCCTGCTATCATGCCAGCACTAAAACTGTTCATAATGGAACACAGGAATCTTGCCCATCCTCACTTAAAATCATCCCGTGACTTCCTATCCTCAGTGAGAATAGAATCAAAAGCATTAACATGCCTGCTTATCTTCCACCTTCATCATATTCTAGATGCTTTCTCCTGCCTTCTGCTGAAGCCATGTTGGCCTTTGTGCTTGTCTGGGGTGTCAAGCATGTTCCCACCTCTGGGCTCTTCTATTTGCATTTCTCCTTACCTGGAAACCTCTTTCCTCTTTTCTCAGAGGACTTGTTTTCTTACTAAATTAGGTCTGCTGAAATGTCATCTCCTTGGAGAACTCTTTCAAATGATCTCTTTTAAAAAGACTTATCAAACCCAAGTCATTCTTGACCTCTCACCTGATTTGTTTCTACATGTCAGTTATCTTCATGTGAAACTCATACATATGTATGTGTGTATGTGTGAACATATATGTAGGTATATACTTTCAATTATTATTATTTTTTAATTTTCCCAATATAAAATAAGCTTCATAGAGATTTGCCTGTCTTATTCTCTACTGGCACCTCAGTCTCTGGAGTAGCACCAGGCACATAGTAGGGATCTTCAAGCATTTGGGAAATCATGAATGAATAAGAGAAAGACAGGCATGGTGCTCTGGTAAGAATGTTCTAATTATGCTGATGAGATTACCAGCCAAATACCTCTAACTCTGCCCTTCTGTCTCTTATTCCAGAAAGCGTATAAGAACATAAATGAATGGCAGTAATAGCAGAAGGACATCCTGGAATCCTTTGCCATCTGTTCTTTTTTTTAAAAACCTTGACCACAAACTTTATTTTCTGAATTTCACTGGTAATGATTTGCTTCCAGTAGTGATAACTACATGTTCTAGCATCTGTCTTAAACACCCCATGTTGAGAATGCAATTGCGCCCAGATCAGGGTACCAAACTTGTGTTCTCTTTTTTTGTGAACTCTTTAATTACCGTTGGATTCTCATATAAAATAACCAATGTCAAACATCTAGCAGAAGCTCATTGTGAAGCTGCTAGGAAATAACACAGATGAGCGAATATGCTGTTCTTATTCCAAAACGACCCAGCCAGGCTGCGTCAGCTCAGAAAAGATGTTGTCAGTAAGCCCTCCTGTGTTTCGTTAAAAGGTCTGCCCAGATCAGTGTGCTAAATTTTCCAAAGGCATGAAACCTGGGGCAATATTTCGGTTGATGCATTTGACATCTCCTTTAAGCATTTCATTCTTTGCAACTGAGTACATGAACATAATGAATAGGGTTTGTTAATTCCAAGATAAAAAACTGTACATAGGAAGATAAGATATTCTGGGTATCGGAGACATCACAGCCTTTTCTGTGCATTAGCGTTGGCTTAGTGAATACTGTGGTCATCTAAAACAACCTTGGGTATAGAATTCTCCAGACAACTCTCTCAGAACATGCAATACTCCTCTTTTCACATGCCCAATATTCAAGGATGTGCTGCCAAGATTTGGTGACAACTGGCATTGTGGAATTGCTGATCTCGTACACCTGAAGCATTGTAAGTATTGACTTAATAATTTGGATGGAGGTGTTACTAAACACTTGAAAGCAAAGCCTTTAAGAATTAAATGTTGCCTTAAGAGGGAGTGTTTGGCACTTTACCCAAACTAAGTGTTGGTTCAGTCATATTTTTGTACCATCAAAATCTAAGTTAAACTACCTAATTAGACAAGTCCTTATAGGAGCCCAAGAGAAAGCAGAGATTGAGAAATCTCTGGGAAAATCCAGTCATTATCACAGAGACTGCCAATGCTTTTGTGTGTTTTGTTGAAAAACCAGGTTTTACACATATTTTTGTATCAATACAGAAAATTAAATTTCTAAATTTGGTATTGCTGAGTATTACAGACATTAAGATAAACATGAGTGTGTAGCATTAAAAAATAAAAGATGTGTCTGAAGCCACTGTGTCTAAAGAATGTGCCATGCAATACAGTTTACATATTAATATATCTTATGTATACCAAGGTAGTAATTCCATCCTGGAGACAAATGCAAATGATTTGTATGCCAGGTTTTCCTTAGAGTGTTTGATTTGACCTCCTCACATAATACTATAATGCAAACCAGATTCATGATCACCTCAATTCTAGCTGAAGAAACTGAGATCCACAAAAGTGAAGTGGCTTGTCCATCCACTATGTACTAAATACTGAGGCCACAGGTTAGACCCCAAGAAACATTCTATTTCCCCTTTTGCTTGCAGCAGTTTGTGGTCTCTTTGTGATAAAGGAGAGATAGGCAGATGCATTCCACATTTCTTCCTGTTAACTCAATACACTTCTTATGTAACATAGATGTTCTTTCTGGTCTGATTTGTGATGCTGGGTGCTTGGTGAGCACACATGTGGAAGAGAGACAGCCTACTGGATTCCTACAAGCCAGGAGTGCACAGAGGCAGATGCACCATTTACAGCCTAATTGGCAGCATCGTAGATCACAGGATGCCCAAAGTTCACTAGGAGGAGATAAAGATGTCAGAGAGGACCCCTGAAGAGATACATCAAATGCTTCTCCCTTCTGCCTCTCTTGATAACGATTCCAACTGTGTATTGCAGGTTTTGGGTTGTTATGGTGACAAGATGGGAATAACTCAGGAGGAAAAGAGAGAAAATAAGTTGCACAGAAACTCATCTTTAAATTCTCTGGATGTGAGACAGGTTTGAAATAGTGGTAAACCTGGAGGATGTACAGGTGGGCATTAGGATGTAGGGTGAGTGAGGGCATTTTGAGATTAAGTTTTCAAATTTTTTTATAAAGGTAAGGATGCATAGAGTTTAAGAGTATAAATTCCGACACCAGAAAGCCTTGTTTCAAAGCTAGCTTACATCACTTACCCACCTGTGCAATCTTGACCTGGTCACTTTACCTCTCTGGACCTGTAAAATGGGGATAATCATCATATACATTTTATTATCTTGTTTTGAGCATTAAATGAGTTAATGCATGGAAGTAATGCCTTGTCCCCAGTAAGTGGCTAATGCATTTTGGCTGTCTGCTCTTCTGGCTTCTCTACTCTTAAGTACTATGTAATAATAAAGTCAATGCATTTTGTCTCCCCCACTTTTACATACTATTATAAAAAAAGTACATAGGATTATTTTTTATTTCCACCAGAGATAATACAGTGTCTGAGATGCATAGAAGCCCTGGAGACTTATCAAGTCCTTTCCTAACTGCGTGACTTCAGGCAAGTGACTTAACTTCTCCAAGTTTCAACATCCTCACGTGTATATTAGAGATATTTGTAGTGGATATCTCATAAAGTATTATTCAAATAAGGGGGTAAATGCCCTGTAAAGTGCTTAGCACATTGCCTGTCACCTTGTGAGTACTCAGTTGATGTGAACCATTTTGATTATTGAAGCAAATTATGACTAGGGAGGTGTCAGCCTACTGGGAGTGGGGTGAATTGGTCTAATATTATTCACTTTTCTGTTTGCAGCAACATTTTTCTTCTAGAAAAAGATTTTCCACTGACTGAAGAAAGGTAATATATGATTTTTTCTTTTCTCCACTGTAAAATAGTATAAAAAGAATGCATTTATAAAAATAACATCTTTATCACTCTGTCATATGTAATTCTGAATTATTATGATGATTATTGCTATGAGCACAATTAAAAATACTCAACAACTATTACTAGTCAATAATTAGAGATTGAAAATTATACCATATGCAAAAATAAACTCAGAACAGATTAATGACTTAAATATAAGACCTGAAACTATAAAACTACTAGAAGAAAACACAGAGGAAACAATCCAGGACACTGATCTAGGCAAATATTTTATGGTTAAGATTGCAAAAGCAAAGTCAGCAAAAACAAAAGTAGACAAATGAGACCATATTAAACAAAAAAACTGCACAATAAAGGAAACAATCGATAAAGAGACAAGCCACTGCATGGGAAAATCATGCTTACTAACTCTTCATCTGACAAGGGACCGTACCCGGAATGCACCAGGAAGACAACTCAACACCAGAAAAGCCCAAAATAATCCCATTAAAATGTGGGCAAAGAACATGAACAGACATTTCTCAAAAGAAGACAGACAAATGGCCAAAAGGTATATTAAACAAATTAACATCATTAATTATTAGGAAAATGCCAATCAAAACCACAATGAGATATTATCTTACTGCAGTTAGAATGGCTATCATCAAAAAGACAAAAAATAACAAGTACTGATGAGGATGAGGAGAAAAGGGAATTTTTATACACTGTTGGTAAGAATGCAAATTAGCATAGACATGGAAAACAGTATAGCAATCTCTCGACAAATTAAAAATAAAAATATCACACAATCCAGGAATCTCACTACCAAGTGTTTATCCAAAGGAAAGGAAATCAGCATATCACCTGCTCTTCCTTGGTTATTGTAGCACTATTCACAATAACCACGATATGGACTCAACCCTCAGTGTCCCAACAACAGATTAATGGGTAAATAAAATGTGGTATATATACACAGTGTAATACTATTCAGCCACAAATAAAGAATGAAATCCTGTTATTTGCAGCAACATGGCTAGAAGCGGAGGTCATTATGTTAGGTAAAATAAGCCAGACACAGAAAGACAAATATTGCACGTTCTCACTCATATGTGGGAGCTAAGAAAGTTGGTTGCACAGAGGTAGGGAGTAGAATGATAGTTACCAGAGACTGGGAAGGGACGAGGGGAATGAGGAGAGGTTGTTTAATGGGTATGAACATACAGTTGAATAGAAGGAGTAAGTTCTAGTGTTTGATAGCAGAGTATGGTGACTATAGTTAACAACAATGTACTGTATATTTCAAAATAGTTAGAAAATATGAAATGTTGCCAACACAAAGTAACAATAAAGTTTGAGGTGATAAATATTCTAAATATGCTGATTTGATTATCATGTATTATATGTGTGTATCAAAATATCACATGTACCCCACCAAATATGCGCACTTATTACATATCAATAAAAAAATAATAATCTGTGCACAACTTGTTCCAGAGTAAAGAAGTGCTCAAAGAAGAATGGGGACACATCCGAAGGGCACAGGAGCCAACTTAAAGGAACTCTATCTGGTTAAATTTGGTACAATTTGTGAATCAAAATAATAATAACTGTATAGTAACATGTTGCATGAGTAAAAGTTCATGAGTACATAAAACTACTCATAAAAGAAAAAATAATTATAGGGTGAAAAATTATAGATATTGAAATGAATTTATAGATACTGAAATACAATGTCTCTTAAGTCTCAATTACCACCAAAAGTGAAAACAAATTAAAATTTTATGACTTCATGATCATAACTTAATAATAGTAAATTGTTAGAGTGTATAATGGATTATCGTTCCTAACCATTCACTGCCTTGTAAGAAGCAGAACATACTTTACTGTTTCAGTAATGCTGGCCTTGGGCATGTGACTTCTTGATCAATGGCGGGTAGTGACAATATACTGGTTCTGAGCAGACACATGAGTCATTCTGGGTTTGCCCCCTCCTCACACTGCTGTCTTCCTCTGTGCCAGCAGCACACGCTAGAGAATGGTTACTCATTCACAGGGGTCACGTGGAAACCAACTGAACCAAGCCAAGCCTGGCAAAATCACAGCAGACTTGCAGCCACCATGAAATGTGGACAATAAATTAATGTTTGCTTTTGCAAACCACTGATATTTAAGGGTTGTTTGTTGCTGCAGCAGAAGTTGAATAATAAATATAGATTCATTTATACAGAACTTGCTATGTGCCCAATATAAGAGAACATGTTTAATGCATACTCAACCCAATGTTTAGTTGAGTATGCATAAAACATATTCTCTCATTTTGTCTTCTCCCTATTCCTATGGGTAGGCGTTATTATTCCTACTTGGCAGATGAGTGACAGAGTAAAATATGTTGAATAATTTGCTACATAACTTATTAGGGATCAGTTTGGTATTCAACTCAGGACCATTTAACACCAAAATCTGGAGTCTTAGACAACATGGTGTACTGCATTCTAAGGATGGAAACTATTAAGGAAAACCATATATTGGCTTGAAATATGGCTGAATCCCAGCCATTCCATACATTTCAAATAGGTAAAATAATGCACATAATATTTTCTGGCCAAATCCAAAGTAAATGATAAATGTTGAGAAACAATAAAAAATTTCTGGAACCAAACCTTTTGTGAAACGGAATTTACTTAGGTGACTCAGATGTATAAAAAATCACACTGAATCAATCCCAAATGATTTAAATTCTCATGAAGGAAAGGAGCCAGATTTTTAGTTTAATTCTGCTAGATTCTTAGCCCTGTCTCCATGGCCCTTTCTATATAAATCCTGGCCTTAAGAAAGGCTCCTGGGCCTCCTTGACTTTCTCTTCCTATCCCAGCTTTGAGGGTTTCTCTCCATTTGAGAAATGAATAATTCAGAATTAGAAACTCTACATGAGTCCCACCATGCCCCAGCTTCCCAGCTTGGTCATATCCTCATTAATGGGAAAAGCCATTCCAAAAGGCAAACAGCTTTTCATAATTGTTATTTAATGGATATTGCCTGCTCCTGGGATTTCTTTCTCAGTATCTATTTGTAATTCAAAGGTCAGCATAATACCACTGGCATACACAAAGATTCTGAGAGATTTGTTCCTCCTGATTGAAATTCAGATACAGAATCTGCAGTGACACACTAGGTTTGTTTAGGAGCCTCTTACGGTGTAGGTCACAGTTAGGATGAATCTGACCTCCTCTTAATTCTGGGTCTTCACCAGTCACTAAGAAAACTGACCTATGAATGTGGAATATGGCCAGGAGCTTTTGTTCACTAGCCTGGCATAACAAAGATGTCAGCAAGTGGAAAAGCTTTGAGGTCTACTATGGTCATTATCCCTCTCCTTAACTGGCCCTAATATCACCTAAATGGGTTTCTCCTAAAGGTAATTTAAGCCAAAAAAGGTGGCCCCAGAGAGTAATTTAGGCCTCATGTATGTACATATTTGCAGGATTTATATGGCAAGCTACACTTAAATTATTAATGGCAGTCTTATTTCAAGGTATTATATATTGAAATATTATTCAACAAGAAAGCTATTTTCCAAGTAGGCATCGATGATGATTATTTATTAGTTTAAAATGCATCCCTTCTTCCCATCTCATCAAACACCACTTCCATTTCAAATAAGCTTGAAGCTCTCACACATTGCAGTTTATGCATAAATACTGACTGCTTAGAAGCACTCATGGCTTGTGATACAAGGGAGTAAAATCCCACCATAAAGTTCACAGTATTTATGGTAGATGCTTGTTTACTTCAAAAACAGAGCCAAATTAAAAATCAAAAGGACAAATTCTAGGGCTACCAGCATGGTTTCTATGTTGTGTACGTGTGTGTCTGTGTCTGTCTCTATGTGTGTGTGTGTGTGTATGTGTGTGTAAGAGAGAGAGAGAGAGACTTGATTTTCTTCTTTCTATTTTTATTTTATAGCATGATATTTCAAGTTCACTGCTGAGGTTATTTCCAATCAAATTGCATTCAACCCTGGAACAATGTATAGGTTGTCAGCATGGATGTCAGTGGGTTATGGGCCACACATCCTCTAGGTTTAAATGGAGGGTATAAAACTAACTTCTATGAGGTCAGCATAATTCCTCCTCCCCCATAGAAAATATAACAGCAATTTTGAGGATAGAGGTTTGAAATGAGCAGTCAAGAGTATTTGAAATAAAAGCTAAGAGAAGAATTCAAATTTTCGAATAAAGCAAGCAAGGTCAAGGGATCAACTTTCTGAATGAGACCCTGACCCAGATGACAGGGACCGTCCTGCAATATCCTCCCACCCCCACTGCACTTTCACCCTATCAAGTCCTCAAATTAGATTGCTGGTCTTTGTTCAACTGGTAGTTTACACATTGAGACTGAGTCTGAAGCAGACACTAGGCATTCTGTTTCTTAACATTAAATATAAAGACTTTGAAAGAGGTAACCAAAGAAAGCTGTCTTCTCCTGGCACTTTTGAAAAAAAATTAACAGCAACTGCAACTGCCATACAGAGTGTTTGCCATGTGACATTGGCCATGTGGTAATCAATCAATTGCACACATATGTGGATCCCCGTGGGACACATTTATTATCCAGTTAATCCTTGAAAAAGTGTCTAATCTCACTGTTTCCATTTCTTTTCTTCCTGTTCTCACTTCCAAACCAATTAGATTTTCACCCTCATCATTTCACTGTTACTGCTTTATCAAGATCACCAGCAGCATTTGTGGTAGTAAATCCAAAGGCCATTTCTCAGTATTTATCTTTCTTGACCTATCAGTAGCATTTGAGTACTATTCTTTTTAATGATAACAAAGAATGAATGGAAACCTGAGAAGTTTCCTGAGAAATTCTAATTAGAATTCTCTTTCTGATGAAAATTGTAAAGATATGCTGGCAAAAATAGATAGCAGAATGAAGAAAAAAAAAAAAAGCATGACCAGAAATCATGGGCATGAGATGTGTGACTGATTAGGGCTGCAAAATCACTGCAGGAGAACGCTGAGCATTGCTGTCATATTACCTTATCCCATTTGCTGGTAGGAAAATTTTAGACTCTATGGGACTATAGTTCTCCCTCTAGTGCTAATTAAACTAAAGCCATCCTCATTTTTGAAAAGAGAATAATAATAGTATGATTATTAAGGCTTTTTATGAACTAGGCACTAATTTAAGTGAAATATATACATTGAGATTTATTCCTAGGCAATCAGGATCTGTATCCCAATTTTACAGATGGAAAATTGAGGCACAGGGAGGTCAAAAACTTTAACCAAGTTTACCAAACTAGTAAGCAAATGTGCCAGGATTTGGATACTGGGAGATTAATAATCATACTTCCCAAGCCCACAGTGTTTGTAAACACCAACATAACTACTCACTTGAAACTCCTGATCAATATCCTGTAAAGTTGGGACCCACAAAAATGTTAGGAGCACCAACCCTCCCAATGCACAGTAAAAAAAATCCATGTATAACCGCTCATTCTCCTAAACCTTAACTTCAAATAGCCTATTGTTGACCAGAAGCCTTGCCCATAATATAAATGATTGATAATGATTGATTAATACAGATTTTCTATATTATAGTATTATATACTGTATTCTTTCAATAAAGTAAGCTTAAAATGTTAAGGAAACCATGAGAGAAATACATTTATAATATTAGATTATATTTACCTATACTGTAAGTATACATTTTTTATAAGATGAATTGTTTGAAATGGTGGACAACTACATTTAAAGACCTCAGTCTATGGCACATATCAAGCAATTCAACTTTTTCTTGTAGTGTCATGTCTTTTTTCTGCTTTTTTGGAGCATGTCCAGCATTACCAGTGGAACTCTGTACGGGTCCCATGCTGTTATAAAAGGTCTACAGTATTGCATTAAACAGGATGAAAAACACATCAGAACCACAAGAGATCACTTTTAACTGTGGTTCGCAATTTACTGGAGAGAGGAATTGTTCATTGGGAGATCGTAGTGTCATACCACATTTTAAGCAGATATTCCCAATACTTAAGCTCCCTGCAATACGAAGAAGGTGACTACAAAATTATTGCTGTAGTATAGTATGTACAAGAATTATGATTTAATACTGCATCTTTATATTTGTTTACATTTCTCTCTGTTGCAAATGGTGCCATGTATGTCCTGTAAGTGGTTGTGTAAGTTTTTATAAATTTTAACTTTTTCTAATATATTTCTATGTAGTTTTTGGTTGTAAGTGATAAAATAGACTAGCATTTACATATATTTTATGCACTTAGGCCACACACAACTTTTTCTTAATTTTTAAAATACTTGTAGGCTATACAGTTTTGTAAGTTTTTCCAAATTGTAACAAATCTCCAAAAATTTACCAATATATTAAAAAATATTTACGTATAAGTGGATCAACCTAGTTCAAACTTGTGTTGTTCAAATATCAGTTGTACATGTATTGGGATTCTCTTTTTTAGGGGAGGTAATTTTAAGAATTTGACTCTATTCTTAAAACTTCAGCCTACTGATCAAGTGAAGGCATCAGGAAAGTTTTTCTGTGAATGCTTGCATAGTATATATTGTAGAGTCTGTGGGCCATACAGTCGCTAACACAACTATTCCTCTCTGCTATAGTGCTAATGCAACCATAGACAATATATAAACAAATGCGCATGGTTGTATTTCAATAAAACTTTATTTGCAAACACTTTGGACAGAACAAATTTGACTTATGGGATATAGTATCCCGACCCTTGAATATTGTAGTGGCATGGATGTTGTTGTGTTAAGTAATATTCTGTTTAATGAGAATAGCCCAAAGCTGTTTCATGACTTTAAAAGACGATTCTACTTTGTTTCAACATACCCATGCTTATTTTCTTTTTTGAAAACAAAACTCGTATTTTTTTAGATGGACATATGACTGCTCAGAATAGATGGCCCCTCAAACACAATCCCTTGCCAAAAGCTGTTTCCATATGACACGTTCTGGCCAATGAGAAATAAGTAACTGTTATATGCACGTCTTCTAGGAATTATCTGCAAAAGAAGATAATCTCCTCTTTCTTGTGGGCTAATATATGGATGGACTGTCTGGAGTTCCAGCATTTACCTTGGAACATGTCACCTTTAGCATAAAACCACACACAACACAGCAGAAAGATCAAAGAAAACTAAGCTCTTCAACATGGGCACCAAGACATCCTTGATCTAGACTTATTTTATATTAAAGATAAATAAGCGTCTGTTTATATTAGCTTGCTACCCTTTGGGTTTTCAAACACACTCAACCTAATCTATTCTTTCCTGATGCAATGACCAGGTATCAAGTACATCTCTAAGTTGCACTTGTTCCAAAACATCAGGAAATGGCAGGATGGGAAGGTGCTGGGACCTCAGAAAAGAGCATGGAACTTGAAATTGTAAAGCCTGGATCTGCCACTTAATGTGTGATTCTGGATAAGTTGCTTCAACATCACTACCAGTTTCCTCGCTAATAAAAGAGGGTTAGCTCCAGCTAATTTGGAGGCATGCTATGAAAGGAAAATGAAATAAAATATGTGAAAGTGACAGAGTATTGTTTACCCAATATTTGTAGAATATATGTGTATTTAACTATGTATATAAATGTGTCTGTAACTACATAATTTTTATGATAGACGTAAATATTCATGTATGTATATATACATATAGAAGGACAGAAACAACACTGATATATTCACATTAGTTACCTGGGCAGGGTAAGAATGAAGATAGTATGAGGGGAGATTTTTAACTGGACTTTGATACAGCTATGTATTTATTACAACAAATTTATTTACAAATCAAAATAACAAATGTAAATGAGCTATATATATTCCTACATATAATACATAATATATATACACACACACATATATATATATAATATAAATATATATAAATGTACTTAGCATAATACCATACAAATTTGAGGCTCATGCTTCTTGAAACTGGATAAGAAAAATCATAAGAACCATCGGTTTTGAAGATAATTATTCTTTTGATCATAAGTGGAGGAAAGTATGTAGAAGGAGGGAAATTTTAGAGGACTCAACTAAGAGGCATTCTTACAAATAAGGCTGATCTGAATATATTCCAAAGATGCTGTAAGACTTAAGAATTTAAGTCTAGATATCTTCTAGCTTTCTGTACATTGACCTACACTGTTTTGTTTTAACCTGTGTTATTTCCTGCTTAAAAATCTTTGGGTCATCTGTTAACTCAAAATTCTCTTGCTTTTCAAAACCTTTTCCAGCTCTCCCAAGCAGAATACATTTCTTCTTGAATATGTATGTATACATTCTTAGTGGCTCAATCTTACTTTGGAATAAAGTAGTTTAATGGGAATACTACGAAGGGTCATAAGAAGACAAAAACAATTAGCTAACTTTAACAGGATCCCACTGACTCCCCTATGGAGAACAGATACAATGGGGCAAGGTCAAAAGCATAGAATCAAGGAGACTGAAATTTCTCCAGTGAGGGGTGATGGTGACTTGGGTGATGATGATGGTGAGATGTGGTCTGATGCTGGGTATATTTTAAAAGTGACTGGAAATTAATATGTCCAATTATATACTATAAATATAAAAATATATCCTCCATATACTGTAGATATATTTGTTTTACCATCATAATTATTTATTTATATACTTTTATTTCAAAGTAAGTTGGAGCCTCTAGACATCTTCTATTTAAAATTCATTCATTCAAAACATTTTTGTGAGTGCCTCTCATACCTCAGGCATGGTTTCACATTCAGGGGGTTATCATAGTATACAAATAGACAAGCATCTTCTTCTCATGAAGCTTACATTTCACTAGAGGAGACAAAAATACAGATAAAATGTTAAACATACCAAAAAAAGTCAGATGATGATAAGGACAAAAAGAGGGATCATTGTATGGCAAGTGGGCAAGGAGGTGCTTTTCAGATAGAATATTCAGAAAAGGCATCTCTGGTCAGATGTCACTTGCATAGGGAACACAGTAAACGAAAGGGTGGGTTTTATGGGGGAGAAAAAACCTTGATGCAGGAGCATGTGGTCAGGCTAAAAGAACAGCAAATAAGTTGAGAAGACTACAGTGAATATGGCGAGAAGTCATTGCACATAAATTCAGAGGACGAGGGTCGAGATGGTTCAGGGACTGCTAGGTAAGGATTTAGCCTTATTTTTACTTTAATGGGAACACTATGGAGGGTCATAAGAAGATGAAGAACAACCAGTCAACTTTAAAAGAATTACTCTGTCTTCTCTGTGGAGAACAGCTATAATGGGGCAAGGTCAAAACATAGAATCAGGGAGATTGCAATTGCTCTGGTGAGGGGTGATGGTGACTTGGGTGATGATGATGGTGAGATGTGGTCTAGTGCTGGGTATATTTTAAAGACAACTGGAAATTAATCTATCCAATTATAGGAAAATATTTAATATACTATTGTGGGAAGAACAAATTATTTTACCAAACGATTAAAGATTGGAGCCAGAGAGTCGTATCATTTAAGGGATGGTTAACAAATACTTCAGTTCCTAAATGAGGAATCATCATAGAAGTAAAAAAGATGTTGTGTGTTCCTTGGATTCTTGTTTAAAGCTACAATTTTTTTTTTTTTTTTTTTTTTAAGAAAACTCAAGTTTACAGTGGCAAGAGCAAAAGCTTTAAAAAGCAGGAGGGTGGAAGATTTTATACTGTATCTCTGAGTTTTAAAATGATAGCAAATCATGATATTGAGAGTATGATGCAGATGATTTAGAAGTTAGTGATGATGTAAAGAAAGCAGGATTGTTTTTACTTACACAACTGAAAACATAGTGTATATTCACAAGAAACAAATGCATCAAAAATATTTACAGGATCTTGATATCTGTGGTGCTGGTGAGAAAAATATTCTGAGTATTTGTACCCTCTTGGATGATATAGTATATCTTTGAATAGCATATGACTATGTTAATATTATGTAAAATGATGTTTTACTGGCTTTCTGATTTAAAAGGGTAATGCAGCTAAATTTGATCATGATGGGCTATTTTGCTAGTGGGATATTTAAGTTTCTGTGAATTTTTTAAGAGGTCACATAAAAGAAAAATATGAAAGCTGTACAAAATCTCACATTATTCTTCAAGAAAAGGAGTACTGGTCTAAATAGAAAACTTTAAAAAATATGTTTTCTAAATTACCATCAAATACTATCCTTTAGATAATTATTAAGTCTGTAACACACAGGCAGTCAGATTCTGGATCAGGATGATTGTTTATCAACCAGAATTGTTCTGAAAAATCTTATTTGAATGCTGTCTTAGGGAGTGATCCTTTCTCTCCTGATGCAAACCTGCATGGTCTTGTTTGAAAGGAATTTCTGCTTCGTTTATAATAATTTAACAAATAACTTGGAGCCTCTTCTGTGCCTTCACAAGCACTCTTCTCCAAAGGAAGGTAGGGACAGGGGTCAGTGAGACTGAGAAAAGTGTAATGCACAGAGCCTAGGCTTTCTTCCCACCCTCTGCACACACTTTTCTCTCTTCCTCATAACAAAATTCCTGGGTGAAGATCTGTAGATTGGTCACTAGTATGGGGAAGTTTGAGTAGTAGGAAGTCCATTTCATCACTTTTCCAAGCCATGTCCTCTATGCAAACAACACTACTGTTAATCCCCATATTTGGTTCCTGAGACTATCATCTCCCAATTGGCTCAGATCTCAAGGTGGGTATGAGGGTTAGTTTTGCATGTCAACTGGGCTGGACCTCATGAGCAGATATGTGATCAAACAATATACTGATGTTTCCATGAGGGTGATTTTGGAAAAGATTGACATTTAAATCCATGGACTTTGAGTAAAGCAGATTATTCTCTATAAAGTAGATGAGCCTCTTTCAATCTGTTGAAGGCCTGAATAGAAAAAAGACTGACCTCCCTGAGCAAGAAGGAATTCTGCAGCAGATGGCCTTCAGAATTAAAAGGAAACAGTGGCTCTTCCCTCTGTCTCCAACCTGCCAGGCCACCCTGCAACCCTGCAGACTCTGGACTTGTCAGCTCCCATGATTGATGAGCCAATTTTATGTAGTGTGTGTGTGTGTGTGTGTGTGTGTGTATACATATGTATGTATACATATAGTGTGAATGCATATAAATATATACACATATATGAATTCACATGCACACATATGCATATGGAGAGAGAGAGAAATTTATTGATTCTGATTTTCCAGAGAACACTAACACAGGGTTACTCAGGGAGAGAGGCAGTTAAATTAATTATTCCTCAATCGGATGAGACAATATTTTCAAAGTATCAATAGAAGAATCACTTGCTTGTATTATAAACCTAAGCAACAAAACTAAAGTCTTCTATATAGTACCAACATGTTTGAGATCAAAGATATTCTCGTGGGACCGTATGCCTTTATTTCAAGAACACATTAAGTAGCCTTTGCTCAAAACCATGTTCTTGTGCTAAAGTGATTCAGCTAGATCATGAGGCTAAATAATCACTCATTTTGATAAACTTTTCAATTTGTTCAAACTCATCTTCAGTTAAAAAATTAATTATATTTAGGGTGGTTTAACTGGTTAATTATGATCAGAAAAGCCTCACTTGATAAAGAAATGTAGTGAGAATCAAGTTGAAGAAATACACATTGCTATTTTAATTCTGAAAATACCATGCATTTTAAAGCAGGTTATACTTTGGACTTGAGCTCTAGATAAAAATTATTCTTGCAATTTTAAAGAATATTAAAACCTAACAAAGAAGAGATTAATGGATTATGAGAGTTTTATAAATACAAATATATATCATAATATTTTAAATGCTCAGGCCATGATGAGTCAACAGCAACTCATAGTAAGTTGCAAAAGCATGAAAAGTGTTAGGTGCTTGAATGTTTATGAAGCTGTATGGCACTCATAAGCCCAGATTTGATATAATGTTCAGCCGCTGCAGCAAGTAGGGTGGCATCTCAGGTTTCCCCAGATCCTATTTTGCTTAACATGTGTCATAAATGTTGTAAATGACTCAAGAGTTACATTTTAGATCAATATAAAAAGCCTTTATGGATCTACCAAATGGTGATTAGTGAAAAAGGGCATATAGGAAAAAAATCTAAAAAATGTGTCTGGTAGAAAAAGGGAATGAAGAAAAGGGACATAGCCCTGTTTTCATTACCCATTGCTGTTCAAGTAAACACCCCAAAATGTAGTGTCTTTAAACAAACAAATAAATGATTTTATTTGCTCACTATTCCCAATTTGGGCTAGATTCTGCTGGATGGTTCTTCTGCTGGTCTTGCCAGTGATTACTTGTGTGGCTTTATTCAGCTGATGGCTCAGTTAGGGGCTTGAATTGGCTGGGCCACTGAGGTGTTTTTTTTTTTAATCTCATCTCCTGCTATAGTATAGTTAGGATCTCTCTCTTTCTGTGTGTCTCTCTGTCTCTCTGTCTGTGTATGTGTGTGTCTAGTGAGACACAAGGTGTCTCTATTAAGGTAACTGAATTTCTTACATGGTGGCTTGGGGCTTTCTAGACAACAAAAGAACAAGCTACCAAACGTTTTTTTTAAAGCTTAGTCCTGGAATTGGCACAGTGCATTTTCTGCTTCCTTCTACTGGTCAGTGAGGCTGCCCAGATTCAAGAGGAGGGCACTACACAAGAAAGGGCATGATTATCAGAAGGCATGGTTTACTAGAAGTCACTCACATAACAGACTGCCACAAACCCTAAATCACTCATACCTAAAAACCTAAGTAATTGATTTGAGTGTCCATAAGTCTATGCTTTAAGTAGATTTAAATGTTGCTAAATTAAATTTAATATTATAAATAAATAGGGACTTTCCTAGAAGACTTGGTATTATTTGACACTTTATAAAATGCAGGAATGGTGCAAATCATTTTGTATTATGTATTTTCCTTAGTTCTTTTTATTAGCTATTTGTTTGGTTTTTAGGTACAGGGTTTCACTCTGTTATTACAGCTAGAGCACAGTGGCAGGATCTTGGCTCACTGTAGGCTTGACCTCCTGGGCTCAAGCAGTCTTCCTATCTTAACCTCTTAAGTAGCTGGGACTGTAGGTGCACACCACCACACCCAAGTAATTAAAAAAGTTTTTTTTTTTTTTGAGAGACAGAGCCTCCCTGTGTTGCCCAGGATTGTCTCAAACCTCTGGCTTCAAGCAATCCTTCCTTGGCCTCCCAAAGTGCTAGAATTTCAGGAAGGAGTCACCACATTCAGCCTCCTACTTTCTTTAGTTTTTATGCCACTTGTTGATAAGTGTTCAAATATTAATCCCATTTACAGATGAGGAATTGATTCAATAATGCTGAAAACTTGTTCAAAGACACATAACAGAGCGCATATTCAAACCAAACCAGTTTTACTCCAGAGCAAACCTTTTAACTCAGCTCTTCTGACTCTAATAGTCTTAAAAATCTAGTTTCTAAAATTTCAGGGGTCCACTACCATAAAGTCAACTGATTCTCTTTTCTAGGGCTGATTTGAACACCTTTCCAATGTAGCTAAATACAAGAAAGATGATGATCCTAAATTAAACTCCACAGCTGTGTTTATATTTCACAGAAAGTTGTTTCCTAGGCAAAAAGGCATGCATTAGTAAATATCTCACCACATGCTTCAGTGACCTCTCTAAGACTCTAATAAGAAAGAGACTTGCTCATATTCATTACTTTTAAAAGGAACCTGTTTCTGGACCATTATGTGGCAGTATATTCTGCATGTATTACACTCTTCAAATTCTTCTTGAAGTAAAGGCAACGTATCTCAGCTAACTTTGGGTTAGCTGGTAGAGATACATAAAACAGTACACCTGACTGTGATTCATGTAATAAAGAGTTAGCTTCATTACATGAATCACAGTCAGGTGTACTATTTTATGTATCTCTACCAATGGTGACAAGCTCTGCAGAGTCAGAGAATGTGTTATACTCTGTGGATCCTCCAACATTGAACACCCTATGAGAGCCAAGCAAGAGCTCAATGAACATTTGTTGAATTAATGTTTGATGGTGACAAAAATAGCTACATATTTTTCTATCTGTGTTAGCAAGCAGTGCCACTCAATATCATTTCCCTCATTCTAAATGATCGATTCTGCCACCCGAGCAGAAACACAATGAGCTGATGCAGATGAATTTAAGAAGCCTTTGAGGACCTCTCCGCCATGGAATGTTGCCTGATAGAACTCAATGCTGCGTGCCGTCAGATATGAATTATTCATTGACACTTCACTCCTACATCATTATACCTTTCATTCTGCTGTGTCTGCACAGATAGGATTGATTCACACATCAGACCCAGTAACATTTGTAATCAGAAAGACTAGAAGCGTTTTCACAGAGAAGAAAACATGTAGGAATACACTTAGGATAATCACACTAGTAATTGGTTCTCCAGCTTCCAACTAAGTGAGAGATGTACTGGAGGAAAAAAAATGTGTTGCTTTTTGTCAAAATAGTTATTGTTTAAGCAGTAATTCCAAAATAGAAACAGCTACTTTCACACAAGGCTTAGGAAATATGAATCATTTTGTGAAATCTGACACCATATGTTCTAAAATAAGATATTTTGCTGGCAATTATTGCAAAGCACTGGCTTGGAAAATCTACACATAGAATCATTCCAACCATGGAAATGTATGAATCAAGAACACTGTTCTGAATTAATTATCATTGTGTGTTGTTTGTATGTGTGTGGGAGTCTGTGTCTGTGTGTATGTGTTTTGTTTAGTTTTGTTCATGGGAAATAAACTCATGACTAAAGCATTAGATACATACCAGCCCCACTCCCCCCACCACACACTCTTATACAAAACAAGGGAGAAGAAATAAAATCAGAACCAATCCGGGATTTAAAGAAAATATGATAGACCCATTCCACCTCTTTCTTTAATTTCCTTTCTGTTTATTCAAATAACTGATTATTGAGGAAGTGCTTTGTGCCATATAGATTGTGAGATACTAGAAGTAGAGTGATGAGCAGGATAGATACAGTGCTTGTTCCATGTGCTCAGAGTCTTGTGACCACAGCCTGTATTTAGCCTAGCATATCTCCTTAAAGTTTATTTTCATTGTGTTCTAGGGAGTGTTACAGTCCTTCACATAATAAGTGCAAGGTAAACACACATATAATGAATAAAATAAAAATTCATAAAATTACTGCTATAGAGATAATTTCAGTTCATAAATTTCAGATTTATAAAGTATTTACAAGTATTTGTAAAGTATTTACAAGTTTGTAAATACTGATCAGAACATGATTATTTCTGCTACTGGCTGATGTGTCTGATGAACATAGAGATTCCAGTAAAGATGAAAATATAAGAATTCAAGGTGATAAAATAGTGCAACGGTGATAAAAATATATTAATGATATTAATTTGAAGTTAAATCACAAACAAGTTCATTATGATCATTTAGTTGGAAGGGGATATTTTAAAACACAAGAAGAAAAGCAACCTTCCACCATGTCTATATGGACATTTAAGAAATGCTTATGTTGAAAGTCTCCTCATTTATGGTGTGTACTGTAACATTCCGTTACTACCATTTATTACAAAAGATAAAAATACTGGGTACTGAAGCAGTTTCAATAGATTTTACTGAAACACATGGTATTAGCTAGAGACAAATGTTTTGTGCCCAACCTAAACAAATAAGGAGTAAGAAAAGGCAGAAATGTTTGAGCAGCCTACTTGGTGCTGTCTGGTTGGGCTTCTCTTTGTTTCTGCAGCTTTGACTCCCATCAGTCCCACCCATCAGTCCCACTGGCTTCTTTCAGTCCCTCAAATGCTCTCTGCCCCTACTCATGAAGAACTTTTGTAAATGCTATAGCTTCTGGTAGAAATATTCTATATACCTTGTGTATTAGTCCATTCTCACATTGCTATAAAGAACTACCTGAGACTGGGTAATTTATAAAGAAAAAAAGATTTAATTGATTCATGGTTCAACATAAAGCATGGCTGGGGAAGCCTCAGGAAACTTCCAATCATGGCAGAAAGCAAAGGGGAAGCAGAAACATCTTACCTGCCCAGAAATGAAGGAAGAAAGTGAAGGGGGAGGTGCTACACACTTTTAAACCAACAGAGCTCATGAGAACTTACTATTATGGGAACATCAAGGATTTGGAAGTCAGCCCCCATGATCAAAACACCACCCACCAGGCCCCTCCTCCAATATTGGGGATTACGATTCAACATGAGATTTAGGAAGGGAGACAGATACAAACATATCATTCTGCCCCCAGCCCCTCCAACATCTCATGTCCTTCTCACACTGCAAAATACATCATCCCACCCCAACAGTTCCCCAAAGTCTTAACTCATTTCAGCATTACCTCAAAAGTCTACAGTCCAAAATCTCATCTGAGACAAGGTAAGTCCCTTCCACCTAAGAGCCTGTAAAGTGAAAAGCAAGTTAGTTACTTCCAAGATACAATGGGGGTACAGACATTGGGTATGCACACATTCCAAATAGAAGAAATCAGCCAAAACAAAGGGTCTCCATAAACCCAGCAGGGTAGTTGTTAAATCTTAAAGCTCCAAAATAATCTCCTTTGACCCCATGTCTCACATCTAGGCCACAGTGATGTATGAGGTTGGCTCCTAAGGCCTTGGGTATCTCCACCCCGGTGGCTCCACAGGGCACAGTGCCCCTCAGCTGATTTCATGGACTGGTGTTGAGTGCCTGTGATTTTTCCAGTGAATGATGCAAGCTGTCAGTGGATCTACCATTTTGAGGTCTGGAGGACAGTGGCCCTCTTCTCATAGCTCCACTAGGTAGTGCCCAAGTTAGGACTCTGTGTAGGGGCTCCAATCCCACATTTTTCCTCCACATTGCCCTATTAGAGGTTCTCCATGAGGGCTCCATTGCTGCAGCAGACTTCTGCCTAGACATTCAGGCATTTCCATATATCTTCTGAAATCTAGGCAGAGGCTCTCAAGCCTCAGCTCTTGCCCTCTGCACGCCCACAGGCTTAACACCATGTGAAGGTCATCAAGTCTTATGGCTTGTACCCTCTGGAGCAGTGGCCTGAGATGTATCTGGGGCCTTTTTAGCTTTTTAGCCATGGCTGGAGTTGGAGCTGCTGGGATGCAGGGAACAGTGTCCTGAGATTGCATAAGACAGTAGGGCCCTGGGCCCAGCCTGCAAAATCATTCTTCTTTCCTAGCCCTCTGGGCCTGTGACAGGAGAAGCTGCTTCCTTCAAGGCAGTTTTCCCATTGTCTTGGCCATTAACATTTGACTTCTTTTTACTTATACAAATTTCTGCAACTCACGTGAATTCCTCCCCAGAAAATGGATTTTTCATTTTTACCACATGGCTGGGCTACAGATTTTCCACTTTTCCACTCTGCTTCCCTTTTAAATATAAGTTCCAGTTCCAGATCGCTTATTAGTTCACAAAGATAAGCACAGATTGCTAAAAGCAGCCAGGTCACTTCTTAAACATTTTACTGCTTAGAAATTTCTTCTGCCAGATACCATAAATCATTACTCTCTGGTTTAAATTTCCATAGATCTCTAGGGTAAGGGCACAATGCCTCTAACCTCTTTGCTAATGCATAAGAAAAGTGACCTTTGCTTTACTTCCCAATAAGTTCCTCATCTCCATCTAAGACCTCCTCAGCATAGTCTTCATTGATGATATTACTATCAGCATTTTGGTCACAATAATTCAACAAGTCTCTAGGAAGTTCCAAACTTTCCCTCATATTCCTGTCTTCCTCTGAACCCTCTACACTTTTCCAACCTCTGCCCATTACCCAGTTCCAAAGTCACCTCCACATTTTCAGGTATCTTTATAAGAATGCCCCGATCCTAGTACCAATTTTCTGTATTAGTCAGTTATCTCATTCCCATAAAGAACTACCTGAGACTGAGTAACTTATAAAGAAAAGAGGTTTAACTGACTCACAGTTTTTGCATGCTGTAAAGGAAACATAGCTAGACAGGCATCAGGAACCTTACAATTGTGGTAGAAGGTGAAGGGGAAGCAGCTCATCTTACATGGCTAGAGAAGGAGAAAAAGAGATGGCGGGGTAGGTGCTACACATTTATAAACAACCAGATCTCATGAGAACTCACTCACTATAATCAGAATAGCAAAGGGGAAGTCTACCCACACGATCCAATCACCTCCCACCAGGCCCTTCCTTCAACATGAGATTTGAGCGGGAACACAAATCCAAACCATGTCACCCCCCACCACACATACACACACACCACATACACTCTTTCAACCGGGTGGCTCCCAGGCATCCTTCAGATTTCACAGCACCCACCACTCCCCCTGGAAACCATTTCTTAACTGCCATGATTATGGAGAATCTCCATGCTTTCACACCACCATGAACTTCTCTATGGCATTTATGGCAGCCCTGATTTGATATACATAATACAACTTTATGTATAAAGTTAATCTCATGTAAAGTGCTTTATATAATTTTATACACATATAAAAATCTTTTCCATTACATAGGGTTTACTGCAAAACTTTCACATAGTAGATTCTTAATTAGTAGATTTATTGAAGAAACAGTGAATGAATTGAAAGGGAGAAATTAGGAAATCAGATAGTATTATCCTAAATTTTGAGGACCAAGTATTTTTGCAGTTTTAGTATTTTTTTAGAACAATGATTTGATCATTTTTACTACTCCAGGTTGCAAATATATTAATTTCTCCAAAAACTGAATTAGGAAGTTGGAAGGAAATTTATTTTTTGAAAACTATTAAACAGGAGTGGCAATATTATTTCATATATATATATACACACACATATATATATTACACATCTATGATATATGTAAAATGATGGTTATTGAGATAATAGAAGAGGTTATTCTTATGCACTATAACCCATTACCACTACTACTCATCAATGAAAATATATTAGAGAAACTGTGATGGATCTGCTGGCTTCATCCCCACTTTGTTCTTCACTGTTTGATCATTCTCGTGTTTAGTTGGCCTTCACTTCCTACTTGGCTGTCTAAGAGTGGCAAAGAGCATGGGCCTGGGACTCTGGCAGAGCTGGGTTCGAATTATGGCTCTATCAACATACTACTATACCCCCAAACTTCTTTACCTCTCAGTTCTCTAATATATAAAATGGGAGTAAAAATTATATATCATGGTTCTTGTAAATGTTTAATGAGTTAACATATGTAAATTTATTAGCACATTTCTAGCATTAGCATTCTATTTGGATAATTCTGGCTTAAAGTAACCTGTTCCTCAGCAGCAGGTTTGTTTTCCCCAACCATGCAAATATTCATTCCTGTCTGACTTGATGGCAACAGACACACTTTGGTGAAAGAAAGCTGCGGGAGAAACTATTCCTGTGGAAAGCAATAGCAGGCTGTTCCCTTCACCAAGCCCGGCAGACTGCTGCTCACCATTCTATTACAAGCACATTCATTTCAGTCTGTCAGCACACTGTCCTTTGTGAAGTAAAGAGTATAATTTCTTAGATATAAAAAGGAAGCAGAAATCAACCAGCAGGAAATTGAACTGAAGCACTGGGAAATTTAAGAGAAAATTGTATTATTTCTTTGTGTTTTAATACAATGGAAAAACCAATCATGAGAAATAACATTATTTTGGGGCCAAGTAAGGAAAGCATAGCTATGTGAAAGTACTAAGTCAGATGATCAGTCTCTAGAAATGCTTATGACACATAGAGACAGACACATGTCCTCTGGCTTATTTACAGATGTTAATTTTAGGTTATTTTTATGCAGTACAGCTCCTTTTATTTCCTAGACAATTTGCTCAACTCTGGGAAAAATCCCTTTGTACAGTGGAACAATTATTAGGATAATTATAGTAAAACATATACTAAATAAAATTTTTGCTAGACAAATTAAAAATAAGATCCACTCTGATTAGCCATTGTTACATGCAAATTATAAGCTTATAAACAAAAACTAGACATTTTGATAAGTATATTTGATATATAAATAATGCATACATATAAATGTGTAATGTTCCATATATATATATGTATATATTTATACAGAAACTATCATAAACCCACAAATCTCACATCATGAGAATTCAGACAAATATTATGCTAAACTCTAATATGGCCATACCTTTTTTAATGCTAAAAAACAGTAATTTTACTGATAGTGTAGAAGAATAAAGCTTAGTTGTCTTCTTTCAAAATTCTCTTCTATTAAAATGGGGGCTGAGAGGAGAGAAGAAGCCACCTACACTTTGTCTTTAGGAGCCAAGAAAAGTGTGCGTTCAATATTGCCCATAGTTTTAGAGACAAAGTCCAACTCTCACTTTAGTCATAAAACCCTTCATGATCTAGCTGCTTTTTCTCTAGCTACTTTGGCACATGGGACCCTTCATCGTAAGCACATCCTGATGCAGCCTTCAAATCTGAATTGCTATTTCATACCCTTTTCACAAGCTTTTCTGAATGGGATATTCTTTCTCTAGTTTTTTTAAATGGTGAAGTTGAAATTGTAATTCAAAATTAATCTCTTCTCATTTTCACATTCCTTACACTTTTTGATCTCTCTCTCACCTACAAGGAGAGTTCTTAGAGTTCAGGAGCTTAGTCTGCAATGACCTTGTATTTTCCGGCACCGTCTTGGCACATAGGGAAGGCTCCACAAGTGTTTATTGAGTAAAGGAATAAATGAGTGACTGACAATGAACTTCCTCATTTCTCTTCTAAAAGCTTTTAGCAGCATCTGATTCTTGCTAACATAGATATGTCCAAGGAGGAGTAACTTCTGAATATTTATAACTCGTTGTGAATACAATATATATGTGATTATATTGATTTAGAGTCACAGGAGGCAGGACTATGAAAGCACTGAGAAACTGAAGAATAGGAAAGCTAGGCGACCACCACTGTGGGGAGGTGACAGCAAGGAGACGTCTGGGAAACCAAGACAATTATCCTATATAAGACCACTTTTTGCTCTAGCAAAGTCAGTCAAACTTATGAGCATATATTTCATATTTAAATCTAAATATTTTAGAATATATGAAGAATAAACCAGAAGAAAATACATTTGTTTATAAGTATATCAAACTTAAAAGCTGACCCACTGTGGTCATAAAATTTAGAATATAAAAAACTTACTGTTTAGTAAACAGTACCACTGTTCCACATTAGTGGTACTTGTGTGAAAACATATGATAGTCCTAGACAGTGTGACTTCCAAAGCCCCGAGTGTGGAGAAACCCCCAATATTCTATATTTTACCCCAAGAAACTTCATAGTTTTGGGAAAACTAAAATTCATCTTCTAGTATTCTAAATAGAAATGCTTTCAAAAGAGAATAGGCTTGATTATGTACTGAGGTTCTGGAGAGGAAGATGGTTCAAAAAGTTAAAAGTGAAATTTCATCTATATGTTCCTCAATGATTTCAATAAAGGAGAAAAGAGGAAACTTCTTAAATTAATAAGCAAGTTTTCAAAAGACCCATTCAAAGAGTTTCTGTATTAAAATCTCATTAGGTCCATAATAGGATAAGAGAAACCAGCCCTTGATTCAATAGTGAATATAGTATTATAGAAGCCCATAGGAGAAGTGCTAGAAGTCAAAGTTCTCACCAATTGGGGGCTGCAGAAACTGAATTGGACAACCAAGAAGATAGTTTTGTATTTTAAAGTAGGAAGAGCACCAAAGCTCTCCGAAGAACTTCAGTGAAGATGGATATCACAGAAAAAAAAAGAGATTCCTCATTGACCATTTAGCTCCTATCTTGTTTATGCTGAAAAAAAAAATGCAAATGTAAAACAGTTATTAGTAGATAGGAACTAAAATCCATGATGGATTAAGAAGTTTTAAGTGACTCCCCGCTCCTACTCACTCCTCCACTGCTCTCTGGGAGTTCTGGCTTCTAACTTAACTGGGTTAAACTCCAAGATACTGCCTGCCTGCAAGACTTTAGAAACAGCAGAACTACTAGGTCTAAGAGAAATCACAGCAAATAATAGAAGACTGGTGAAGGGCAAATCTCTATCTGGGGTTTCAGCAAAATAATATGGATTTTACAAGCCAAAGCTCTGTGTTTGATACTGATTAGAGCAGAGACTCTAAAATTACTAAAGAATGTTCTGCAGTCTCTTACAATAAAGTAACAATTACAAAGATCTAGCATGGTTTGCCTGAAAAAAGAAAACATAACAGTAAGACTCATCTCATTCTTTGTCACAAGTTACTAACCCCACAGATCACAGAAATTTATTTGGTGGTATTTAAATTGTATGAAGGAAGCTGACATAGCTTTTCACTATTTTCTGGACAAGATGGAGAAAAAGGAATTTGGGCAAATTGTTAAACAGAGCAAGCCACTATACTTGAAGAGTACAAATTAAGGAATAAACATCATACTACAGGGAATTTCTAGTTGTAGTTTGAGTAAAGGCTTTGTCCATGAAGTTACTCAAAATCTTTGCAAAATGAACAGATACTATGGGATAAAAGAATTAGAATTTTAAAACTTCGGTAAACTATATTAATAGTTTAGAATTTTAATGATAATTGTGAGATCCTATTCTTGGATTAAAAATATAAGACAGTTACAAAAGGGAAAAGGTGAGACTTGTTGGCAGCATGTGCATGACTTAGCGATTTGAGTTGATAGTAAATTTAGGTGGAATCACTAGTGATATGTTATGGGAACAAATGCAAAAATCCTACATGAATAGGCAGCAAGTGATAGTCCCACACAACTTTATTTGCTCAGACCATACCTGGAGTAAGACAATACTTTGTGGGTTTTGCGTTTCTAGAAGAATTGAGATTAAATTGTTGGGAAAGGCAACAAAGATAAAACTCATCATGCTATCTTATGAGGAATAGTGGAAGAAATTGGGAATATTTGGTATGAAGAAAACTAATCTCTCTGGTGGTGGAGAAGGTTATAGTTGACTTCACTAGTGTGAAAGGTTTTTATGTGGAAGGAAAGTCAACTATTCTATACAGTTTCAAGGGCTTGAATGAAGACAAATTGGTGGAAACTTAAAGAAGACAGATTCTGACATTATCAAGTTGTATTTTAATGGTCAGTGGTGCTCAAGAATGGACTTGCTTTTCCCTGAAGTTTGGGATGGACTTCCAGACGGTGTGGAGTGGGAATTGAAAAATAGGAATGTAACATTGGACTTCATGAGTCAATGTCCTTTTTAAGCCTTGAAATTAGATGATTCTGTCATTTGGGGAAAATGTTTTTAACCCTGTTTTATTTTTTAGTTTAACTCACAGTTTTGAAAAATAAGAGAAAAATAAGATTGGAATATATGCCTCACCAGCAATACAAACATGATTTTTAGGAAAGGGGACCTGAAGTCTCAAAGTGTTCAGGAATATTAAAACCTTTGTCTTGCAGATCCTTCTATTCACCGTTTGCCATTTCATATTTCTAGCAATGCATCAGAAGGGACAATTTAAGTTTCATAGTCTATAAATAGCCTCGTCTTTCATGTATGTCTCTTTTTTCACACATAATTTTTGAGAATCTTTGAAATCAAGGGGAGGATGAGGAACAACTGTTGCTATTTATCTCTCTAGAATTTCTGAAATACTCTTTCTAAAGGGGTGCCCATTACAAGCTTGAACAATCAATACCTAACCTATAAAAACAATTATTTCAAAACAGCCTCGAAGAGGATGGATCAGGTTTGACAAAGGGCTAAGAGTAGTGAGACAATGGTTTCCTACAAAATAAATTCAGTAATTGTTCTGGCTCATAATATTTTTTTGCGCTGTGTCTGAACACTTAATGACATTTTCTAGTGGTCTCTTGCTGAAATATCAAGATAACTCTCAATGCAGAACAAGAAAGTTTAAGGCTGAATCCAAAATAATACACTATAGAAAATAGCTCCTAAACCCACCTACCTGACAGACACAATTTTACATATTACATAAAACAAATGGAAAAAAAAATAAACATGGATCCAAAACATGGAGATATGGCTTGAAAAATAAATGGAAATTGGACATAGCTTAGCAATTGGATGATTATAATGGTTGACTGAATTTAACTTTACACTGGATGGTTTGGCATTTGTAACCATCTAAAAAAAAGCAAGTATAATATTTAGCTTTTCTTATTTTGTAGAATTTACTTATACCAGCAAATAAGAGAGCTATATTAAATGCATTTTAAGTTTTATGAAATCGCATACTATACACACTACCATCAATTGGACAGTGAGTAATATTTAACTTGATAATGATAGCTATAATAATTTTCCCACTGTCAATAGAAAATCAATATGCCTTCACTGAATTCAGCAAAAATAAGCCAAGTTAAGCAACTGAATGCTTCTAAATTGGTAAAGTCTGCATCAAAATTGTATAAGCTTGTCTCTGGCTTCTTTCTGTTTGGCAAACACTGCAAATTTAGATCCCATGGCAGAGATTTTTGAACACTTCGTAATTATTTTAATCTCTGTCTGAGGATGTGGACTGCTTCTAATTTGAGAATAATACTTCTGATACATTCTAGGAAGTGAAATAGTTATTCTTCCAATAGTGCTGATAAGTGTGAGCTTCCCTATTCACTCTTTTGCCCTATTTTCTTTGAAATTAGAATGATTCCGCCTATAGCCATGAGCTGATCCACATATAGTCAAGACTCACAGAGGAATAGAAATCATTGATGAGTTAAGCCAAGATAAGTTATTGAATATATCAACCTCTGACAAATCAGGCTTCTCTATGTGTCACTCTCCATTGGAGAACCATGTCATCATTATTGCAAAAGAATGGACAAGGTATAGACTATTTTTTGTTTATAGTTTTGACAAACTTCCTATTTCCTCTACAACTGCTTTCTTTCTTTGCCCGTCCCTCTTGGATGTGTTTTCCAGAAACAATATTTTCTAGTTGCTTGGATCAGTTGCCTCATCCCAAATACCTACCTTCACCCAGCTACAACATAAGCAACACTCAAATCTGTATAAATACATTTGGCTGTCAGGCGCCACTCTTCTTTGGCTTAATTGTTGACTCTTTCTCTCATGATCAAATTTTTATTTTTTTCTGGGTGAATTAGTATAGAATATCCTAAACCTCTAGATGATCCTTTTTTTCTATGTACTTTGCCTCAGCAAACTCACTAGTGTGATCTGCCAAAAATACATAATGCATTACAAAGCCAATTACAAATAATCTTGATAAATTCACCGTTTTGAATCACACAGGCTATTGTTTGCTTTTTAACGTAAGTATTCAAAAGATTATGTATTTTTTGGTTTGAGTTGATGATTAGAAAAGACAAACAGAAATGTAATATAGTTCATCTCCCCATTTCTGTTTATTTTCATAGTGATTTGCAAATATATTGAGAATGGAAAATAAAAACATTTGTTGCAAGAGGATGCTTATGTTCGTTCTTAGGAACATGGAGTGAAATTAGAAGTGGAGAAATAAGGGAAGCGAAGAAAAGATCTCTCTACTAGATGTGGGTCAGTATACTTCAAATTCTGAAAGCTTACTAGAAATTTTCATAAGTTTTTGTCCCCATATTCTGGAGTTAATTTTAGATTGTTAAGAAGAAAGAACATGTACTCAGTATTTGGCAAAGCAATATGTTCTTGGTACTTAGATTTTCAAATATTTTTTCTCCTGTATGACAGTCAATTCCAATGGTGAAAATTCATTACATCTTATCATTTTAATCAACAAAAGAAGAGCAAAAATCAGTCAGTGATATCTCCAAACTATCTGGTAGACAAGTCAACATTAACTTTTTATGTCATTATTTTATCAAAAACTTTAGCTTTAGTTTACTACCTGGTAGAAAGCTTAATATGATTTTTCTCATTATGTGAATTCCAGTATCACTCACAGTTTAATACCCTTATAGACTTCCTGGGTAACCTTTCTAGAGATCATATATTGCATTTAATGACTATAGAATAGTGCAGGGATAAGGTATATATAGTAAAGAATATTTGAGCATGTTTCCTATTATATATTTCTGACTCTATAATCCAATTGTTTATCTTGTTTTTCCATTTGTGTTCTCAGTTCTGAGCTCTCTAGCCTCATGAATGGTATATGTGCAGTAGGGCTTAATAAATATCCACAGACATGAGAATGAATCTATGGGCAAGTTCTTGTCAGTAGACTCACATTGTCAAAGTACCGTATTTTAAAACTTGTTGGATTGATGAATGATGGTTGCTAACACTCTCTAGAGATCCCAGGTAATGACTGTTGCATCAGAAGATAGTGACACATACCTGGAATTTGAATCAGAACCCTGAGCTCAACCCAATTCTGCTCACATTGTAACTTGGTCTTTTGAGGACTTATAGTGTTTATCTGTTTGCTTTGGTTTATTTTATTGGTTTTAGTTTGTAATTTTCTCAAAAACTAGACCTAGCATCTGATCTATAATGAAGAACAAATGGATGCTTTGAGAAATATGAAACATCACACAGATACGACACTGCTGGTTGACGGTTACATAACTCCAACTGTGCCAATATTTTGAAATTTGTTGAAAGTAAGATTTTTTTAAAATATAAAAGGTCTTGCATATTTTTCTTAGGTGAGGGAGACATGGATCTGATATTTTAAAGAATTTCTTATTTTAGAATTTTGGTTCCTCTTGAAAGCTTCAGCAGATAGTGAGGAAAAAGAAAACTCCATTTCTATAGAAGAAGAAAATCCCACAATAAGTTAGATGGATTTTAATTTAGCAGAAATGGTTCTACAAATTAATTCATTTGTCAGGGTTGGGGAGGGTGACTAACCAAAGAAGATAATTTGGAACTACCTCTCATTTCTTCAGTAACCGGGCTCTGCTTCGCTGCTGATTTAAATTTACACACTCACTCCTTCTAGAGCGATGATTCTTCCTTTGACTGGTTCAGTCCCAACAGACTCTTACTTGTAGGGCAGGAAGTTGGTGCCGTCACATCCGTTTTCACTCTGTGATAGTTGGTGCTCTGGGAGTAGAACTGATACAGGCAACTGTCATTTTTTGACAGGATAGTGACAGTGGGAGTTGTACTCACATGCTCATTATGCCATTTTGAAAGGCACGCTGTCTCCGGAGTACGCACTCAGTGGTTTATTGGTCTTAATTTGATGTTTGGTCTAATAGATATTTTTGTCACTCCATTTTTTTCCTTTGGCTTAATTTCGCTTTATTTCCTATGAATATGATTTTAAAAAAAAACTTCACAGATCTAGAGCCCTGATTTGTTTTCCTTTTGAAGGCGATGTGTATATTCCTACAGTTCTTAGACTATCCGATCAGTGCTACCAAGTATCTGACATTAGCTAAAGACTAATACTACTAACACCTGAGGGTCAAAATTAAACTCTCAGCTGGGGTCTACATGCTAGTAAGGAAATGCCTCGAGCCCCAAGTTTTGACTGCTGATTTGTCTTACACTTTTCTTCTTCAATAAAGCTATTAAATTTAAATTTAAATGAATTAAAGAAGATGCTGAAGCGAAACTACAGGAATTGTTGAAATTTAAGTAAATATTTCTTCAAGGCAAGCTAATTAACTACTGCAAATCCCTTCCGATGTAAGGAAAATATAACAAAAACATGAATTAGTTAGACACATCATGGGTTTTTATTGCAGATTTCAACTTTAGACTGTGTATCTTGATGCCTCACTCCGTAAAACCGTTCAGTACCCTCATACATAGTCCCGCTTCATTTACGTTGCTACCTTTCTGTTTTGGTGAGTTATACTACGTCATTATTTTTACATCATTTAAGTTTATAGAATTGATATAAATACTTTTCATAGTTGATTGATCTTGGCTCTATTATTAAAAGATTCAGTGCTCAAAACTACTCTTTTTACTACAACTTCTTCATTCCCCAGTCCTTTATTTTGAAGTTTTTTTTTTTTTTTTTTGCTGTGTCTTATCGTTCTTTCAGGAAGATTTTGTTCTGTTCCAAAATACTTGTCTATACCAGAAGGGCAATTCAGGAGACTGTAACATTCTTCTTCTTGCTTTCGAAATTTTTAAGACTGTCCACTGTCTTCAGGTGTGAGATTAAAAAAAAAAAAAAGAAATAAAAGGACATTTAAATTATTCCTTCTTGCATGCTCAGGTGACATATTTTCTTTATCTTTAAAATTAAGTAACTTCACTAGAATATGTTTATGATGTTTGCAATGTTAAAAATTGTTCAGAAACATAGGATGCCTATCTAGAATGATTATTGGTTTATTTTACAAACGCTTTTTTTCCTTTATATTCTTGGATTTTTTTTCTCCTTTATTTGTCGTGTTCTCTTTTTCCGGACTACTCTTTAAGAAAAAAAGAATGCTGAATGTCTTTTACCATATTTATGTCTTTTACCATATATGTGGTAAAAGACATAAATTTTTGTGTCTTTAAAAGACATAAATATTGCCACATGTACATTTACAGTATTTATGGTAAAAGACATTATTGACATTATTACCAATGCTATTACCGTATTTACAGTCATTTGAAAATCCTCATTCTTTTCTATTTTGTTTTGTGAGATATTTCAAGCCTGTCTGTCATGTTTCTTTGGTTTTTATTTTTGTTAATTCTCCTTTGGTTACTCAAATGTGGCTTTTTTTTTTCTCAAATATTTATGTTACTCTCATTTCTTTGTTAATTATATTAACTCCCTTCTTTGTTTTTCTTATTTCTCATTTGCATGCCTTAATCTTTTTAGATCATCTCTGCTTCTTCCTTCAGGAGACCATCTTGTCTACAATTTATTTGAGAAAATAATATTATTTGTCTAACATCATTTTTGGTTTCCTCTTGGAGTACTTGTTCTCACTGGCTTTTTGCTTATTTTTCTTTTTCTTTAAATTTCTTGGCACTATCTACACCCATGCTCCATAATATATCCTTTGAGATTATTTTTTATTTTACTGTGGAGTTAGTAGTTTGTTGAAGAACTGGGTGGGGAGGGGCAGCAATGTAGAAGGTGAGTGGTAACACTGCAGCCTTGATTCAACATGTAGCCTGAAAACTTTCTCATTCACCCTGTGACATGCTTCGTCTTGCAGGAACATCTTGTTTTTGCCTTCCAAAAAGGTAGGGCTCAGAAGTATTTTGATTCGTAGGTCCTTTGGTTATACATTGTATGGTCACTACTTCCCGCTTTTTTCCCTCAGCCTCCTTTGCCCCTGGATCCTCCTGCTCACTGGCCAGAATAGCAAATGGAAGACACAGAATAGAAATGCTTCTTCTTGACACGGTGCAGTGACTCTGCCTCATGCCTGTAATCCCGGCACTTTGGGAGGCTGAGGCAGGCGAATCACTTGAAGTCGGGGGTTCGAGACCAGCCTGACCAACATGGAGAAACCCCGTCTTTACAAAAAAAAGAAAGAAAGAACAAAAGAAAGAAAGAAAGAAAGAAAGAAAGAAAGAAAGAAAGAAAGAAAGAAAGAAAGAAAGAAAGAAAATTAGCCAGGTGTGGTGGCAGGCTCCTGTAATCCCAGCTACTTGGGAGGCTGAAGTAAGAGAATCGCTTGAACCCAGGAGGCAGAGGTTGCCATGAGCCGAGATCACGCCATTGCACTCCAGCCTGGGCAACAAGAGTGAAGCTCCAGAAAGAAAGAACGAAAGAAAGAATGAAAGGAAGGAAGGAAGAAAAAGAAAGAAAGGCAGGCTTCTTCTTCTTCTTCACGTGTTTGTCCTGTTCTGAGATTCACTGAGGACATGCATATTGTCGTTCTGTTATCTTTGTTATATACTCCTCCTTTACTCAAAATGTCATAGCAGGACTTTGCAGTATTGTGACAGAGGAAAATCCACATTCTGCTTAAAGAATAAGAAAATACTTTTTTTTTTTTTTTTTTTTTTTTTTTTTTTTGTTACCCTCCTGTTTGAATTGGGTTCTGATTTGACAGCAGTTGGCAAATATTCTTTATAGTTTTTGGTTTCAAGTTATAATTATTTTCTTGTGTTTTTTTGTTTGTTTGTTTCCTTCATTATAAATTTTTTTTCCATCCGGTTTATATATATACCTATATATATGTGTGTGTGTATATATATGTGTGTGTATATATATATGTATGTATGTATGTGTGTGTAGGTGTATATATGTGTACGTGTGTATTATATATCACATCCTTATTCAAATATATACGTTAAGATTTCATATATATTTGAGTAAGGGTGTGACAAAATTGTGACCTTGACCCGGTTTAATCGAAGTCCTACTCTCTTCTCAACACTTCTTTTTATTTTACTGGCTCTTCTTCATTCTGCCTTTTAGATACTTTATCTTCTCCATTTCTCTGTCCTTTAATGAATCATTTTCCTTTTCTTTATAATTTTAGGGATTGCTAGAGATGTAATTCTTAGCTCTCTGCTCTTCTCTTCACTCTCATTGTCCTTTTCCTTCTTCTTCCCGTCATTTTTCTGTTTTGCCTTCCTGCCTCTCTTCTGCTACATTCTATTACTTTTATAAGTTACTTCTCAGCAGTTTCTTTGTTTTTATGCTTCATTGCTTCTCTGCATAGTCGTCTCCTATTTCTATTTCTGGGCTTGATCCCTCTGAAGCTCTGCATCTTAGTTGCAATGGCTGGTTGTCCCTCTGCTACATCAAATCAAACATCTCTGAAACAATTATTATTGTACTCTCTGTATTTGCTCTTTAGCTGGACTTTCGTTTTTCCATTGGTTGCACTGGGATACTGGATCATGCTTTCAAGAACACACATAATCATTCTCAACAATATTGCTGTGATACTGCCCAATTGCTTTGTTTTGTTCATTCAGTTTGCAATACTATTGTGTTATCTCTCTTTCTCTCTGTTTCTCTCTCTCTCTCTAGCTCTCTCTCTCTCACACACACACATATGCAGAATTCACCTTTACTTAGCCATAATTAACTAGTTGTAGTAGAGTTAATACTTTCTCAGTTACCCAGGGTTAAACTTAAGTTATTATTATTATTTTTTAAAGTTTTCCTCTAATTTGATCCTTTCAACCTATTCAAGTCCAGTAATCAAAGACTTTGCCTTGGCAATGACTTTCTTATCTGTATGCAGCTTCTCGTTACACTTTTACCACCCTAAGACCCTAATGCCAGCAATGTAGACATCTAGAGATGCTATGTTCTATTTCTGTCTCTGCCAATGTACAATGCATGCTTCTGCCAAATTACAGTATCTGAGTTGGAATGCCAACAGTATCACTGTTTGGCAGTAATAATATCTGTGACTTCCCTTCAGGCCCCTAAAGAATCAGTAATTTATCCACATTCTCCATTATGTATTCCAATCTGTGCTTTCAGCCTCATGGCATATGATTCAATTGCCTAGTACAGTTGAATCCTCCACTCACACCTTGATGCTTGTGAGGGTCTAAATCATACACAAACTATCACTTTTGCATCTAAGCTCATAATATTGCTTTTATCCAGAAATTCTGCTTTCTACTATCATGATTGTCAAAATTTTATTCATCCTTCTCAAATGGAAACCTTCTTTGTAAAGATTTGTGGATCCCTGTGGCTAGATGTATTCTCCATTTCTTCAGTTCTTAATATCATCTATAAGGCTCTATTTAGCCTGGCATTTTCATACCATGTATTGTAAATACTACAGCTTGCCTTCTTTGGGTTCCTTAAATGGACCAAGCTGTTTTGTTGTTGTTTTGTTTTTTTCATGAGCTTCACATTAGCTGTTTGCCGTAAGTAGAATATTTTTTTCCTAATCCTTAGGATGCATTGCTCCTTCTTAAATGTCAGCTCCTATGGAAGTTCATTTATTTAAATAAGATTTTCAGAACTTTTTCCCATGCTAAATGTTTCTTTATCATAACACTCCATCATTTCCCAAACTGACTTTGTGAGGGCAGAGCAGAACCCAAATCTGTTGTGCTAACCAACGTTACAAACACACATAGTATAGTTCTGGGCATATAATAGGTGCCAAAATACTTAGTAAGTGAACAAATGAATGATTAAGCACATTGTTTGTACTTTTTCTTTTCATGTCCCAGCCTGTATTGTACTTTCTATTATATTTTATTAGTTTTTAAGAACTTTGAATTAAAAATAAAACATTTTGCACTGTTCATCTTGGTATCCCTTAGCTTCTAGCATGATGCCAAACATTCATGAGATTAATAAATGTTTGCTGAATTAAATTGATTTGAATCAAACCTTCAGACCAATATTAAGTTATTGCCAGGACATCACAGATGGTTAAGTGGCAATTTCCTTTGCTAATAGCTTCCAAGGTTGATGATGAGATAAAATCAGTCGAGCATCCATCAGTAGGGGAAAAGCTCTTAAAAACTAAATCCTGTGTTTCTAAGTCACTGTAGTGTTGCCTCCTTTGTCATACTTTGTTTCCTGTTCCCATCCTTCCTTAGAGCATCAGGCACCGTTCTTATGCATTACTTCAGTAAGGATAAGTGTAGAGTGATGTCAGAAAGGAGGAAAGGCCATTAAGAGATAGGCCATTTGTTTTTGGCAATGGTTTTCTTAACCACCAAAGACCATGTGTCCATGTGGTTTTTTTTCCCCTTCCCTCTGCTTAACTCCTTCACTCCAACTTCTCAGCTTACCTCTAATGAGAGAGTGTGCCTTAAATTCGAGACGAGTACCAATAAGAGTTCTTAAAGCTGGCACATTTCAAGTGCATGGTGAGAAAGCTACCCCAGGATTCTGCAGGTGTTAATTATGTTTGAAGCTAACATAAAGCACAAAGATGCAGAGTATAGAGGGGCTTGCTACTCTGGTCTTCATGCTCTCTGGTGCCCTCTGGTGCCTCTAAGGGAGAATGGCTGAACCCAACAGCGGATGGCCCCTGTTATTTGAGATGCTCACTCTCACCCTCTCATATGTGTGTGGAGTGAGAGAAATAGCCCACCATAAAACTCACATTTTTTAGCGTGCAGAAATCTGTGCAAATCTTAAAATAGCATGTGCCCGTGAAGTTTATGTCATTCCCTTTTGGTTCCCTTCAGCTGACTTTCAGAAGGATCACAGTATCTTCCTTACTGCATTAAGGTTTGCTGACAGAAGATGCTTAAAAACTATCTCAAATATTTAAGTTACCTCTGTTTCACAATCAAAATCATCTTCTCTTTGTCATAAACGGATTTTTTATGCAGATCCTGAGTAACATTTCTCAAATCTCACAGATAATGAACATAATTCAGCAGATGTAATTTTTGTTGTTGTTGTTAGGGCTACAAATTAAGCAGTTTGTAGGGTATTTAAAAAATCTCTTTTAGATGTGTGGCTATTGGTGTCATCCATTTCTAAGGTGTTCAAGTTTAAAGACAATACTGCTATAGTCCTAAGGTTCTAATTGCATACACACCCTGTACCCAGTCTCAGACATCCTCTCACCTGGCCGCTCCTATTCACAGCAACAGTGACAGCCACAGCAACAAACAAATAATGAATCCCAGGAATGGGTGAGGTGGTCACAGACACCAGAGGTTACTGATAAAAGTAATTTCATCTATTTTGTGCTCATAACGTCTTGTATTCTTGGCCTCCCACTGGACTCTGCCAGTTCCTTGGTCTTAGCAAAGTACCCAACACATAAATTCTCTTTATTAAGAACCAAAACTACTCTTTTCATTTTATGCAAACTCATGAGTCACATCTTCAGCTCATTTTGAAGTGAGAATCTTCAGTATAATGGGGGAACTAGTATATCTATTACAAGGTAACTAACAAGTAACAATGTTTGTATAAAAGCCAGAGAGTATCTCAACATAAAATTTAATATTATAATGGAGCAGACTTTTAGAGCAAACTTTTACTTATGACATTAACACAAAAAAATTCAAGATCCCAATACTACTATTCCCACATTTTATTACTGTCAGTCTGTACAAACTATTAGCTTATTTTAGGATAAATGAAAATATCAGTCTGTAAAAATGAATCAACTAGAATTTTTTTTTTTTTTTTTTTTGTCACCAAGGCTGGAGTTCAGTGGTATGATCTTGGCTCACTGCAACCTCTGCCTCCTGGATTCAAGTGATTCTCCTGCCTCAGCCTCCTGAGTAGCTGGGACTGCAGGCATGAACCACCACATCCAGCTAACTTTTGTATTTTTAGTAGAGAAAGGGTTTCACCACATTGGCAATGCTGGTCTCGAACTCCTGACCTCAAGGGATCCACTTGCCTCGGACTCCCAAAGTGCTGGGATTACAGGCATGACTCACCAGCCCCGGCCTAGAAATGATTTCTTGAGACAAGAGAGTAACAATCTTTTAACAACTAGATTGGTTACAAAGGCAATAAAAGACAAAAGGGAAACAAATTAATAAATGTGAATAGCATTCTCTTCCCATAAGGTGGCATCTTCTAGGATCTCACTTTCAGTCTGTTCTTTACCTTTGCTCCCTTTTCTAGCCTTATAATGCAGTGGAAATGCCAGAGTCTGAATGACTTTAGCTTGAGTCCTGGTTCTGCCTCCTACCAGCTGTGTGATCACACCCATTAATCAATGGCACTAGCACGGTTCTTCTTCTGTAAAACAGAATCTAATAACTAACTTCATGAGCTATGAGGAGACTCATGCACAACACCTATTTCAGAGTCAGGTCTGCTAGTCTACCCCACGGCCTCGACTATCTCAGCTACTTAACATTTCCAAGAAGAGTGTCTTGAGCACTGACTTCTTTTTTGAACTGATGATCTCTAATTACAACATAAATCTTGGCATCTCCCCTTGGATGAAATGTCTTGTCTTCAATACATGTTGTTTAAAATAAAACATGTTATCTGTTTCCCCAAATCTGCACTGATTCCTAGTATGCTGGTTTCCCTTAAAGGCACTACCATTCCGTTCACTTACTTAGATGTCACATATTACAGCCATCTTTGATCCTTCTCCCTGATTTCTTACCTCTGTGGAAGAATTTTCAAGTCTGACTGTTTCTCCCTCCACAGAGTTTCTCACATCTCCTCACACCCCTCCATTCCCGCTGCCAGCACTAAGTTCGCAGTTGTCGCTGACTTCAGCCTCAGCTCACGTGTCATTTGTTCTTGAAGGATTTTCCTTGTTGCTGCTTTGTCACTTCCTTTCTTCCTTCTACCTTGATGTCAACAGCTTGGCATTCAGCTTCTTCAGGAATCTGACCCTACTTCAATAGTTAATTGTCTCCCACAGAGCACTTTTTCACTTTCATTGCACTCAAATGCAAATAGTCAATGTTATTATTTGCATCTGAGTTCAAATAGTAACTTGGGCACCTCTACCCACTGTTTCTCCTACCAGGAAGGCCCTCTATGGGAAGAAATTGTATACATTCCCCCAAATTCCGATTAAAATCTATGTACTCTGCAGACGTCCCTCATCCTGCCACCTCCAGCTAAACTTCTTTGGCCCCTGGTCAGTTCCACTTCCTACTCAGTTCTCTGTACATCTTGTCTCTCTCTGCGTAGACTGGAAGACACTCAAGAGCACTACTGATATTTTCTTCATAGTAGGCACATCGTAGGCAGTAAATTAATTGTGGTCTGAAAGCTGAGGTGAATGAAGGAACAGCCACATAAATATGGAAGTCACTTAGGAAACTTTACATGTATCAAAATGTTTTCTCAGCTGATGAATGCTTTACACAAAGTAAAGTGCTATGTTATTTCATAATGATATAGGAGAATATTTTCTTATGTCAGTTCGAGGAATATTTTTTTTTAATCTTGGCACTTGTGTCAAATTACTGTATTTCAAAGTTAGATTTGAAATTGCGGTAGGGATATATTTTTATTTTAGTGCTTCTTTAGCTTATAAAGCTTCTCTGATAAATATACCAAATTTATCAATAAACTATGTAGAGTGTCTAGATAAAAACCTTTTGGTAACATAATTCATTCTGATCATATGTCCCAAAGCTTCAAGGTTTGCATAAAATCAACATATCTTCTCACTCTTAAAGTACTATTTTGTGTCATTCTAAAAGAAGTGAAAATATTCTTTTAATATAAAAGGAATTGTAGCCTCATTGAACAGTTAAATAAACCACTTTTCTTCACTCTTTACTGGCAAAATATTTTACACTATCTTTAACACCCTCACAATGCAAAGGAAAATACTGTAACATTTGTTCCATAATGAATCTTTCTTTCAAGTAAGTAAAGGCTCAATACTTGAAAGAAAAGGCTAAACATTTACATAGTAGTACAGGGGTTCCCAGCCTCAGCACTATTGACATTTTGGTCCTGATGATTTTTTGTGGCTGGGGACTGTTCTGTGCATTGTAGGATACTTGGTAGCACCGTTGGCCAAGAAGTGACTTAGTTCTTTAGCTATTTTTTGAATTTGAAAGTCAATTCTAAAAGTCTGCTTTTTAGGAAGCCAATTATCTCTTAGTACTCAAATATCTCTTGGGGCCAAAATTGCCTCCAGTTGAGAACCATTTCAGTAGTAGAAGTATTCACTGATTCTACTTACTGTGTTTTTATAAGTTAATCTCCCCAATTCAGCTTTTTGGAGAAAAAAAGATAGCCCCACCTTGCTTTTCCCCTAGTCAGCTGCATATGACTCATGGGAGTGTCTGATTTTCTCCATCTATTAGCGTGTTGATAGCAAACTATTCAATAAGCTTTCACCAAATCGATGTGTACTGAGTATCCACTCTGCCCTGGGAAAATAGATGAAAGAAAAACAGACTAAAATCCCTGCTCTTCTAAAGCTTACATACTAGTAGAAGAAGCAAGATAATAAACATATAAATAAAACATATAGCATGTCAGAGGGAGATAATGTTAAGGCAAACATTAGAAGAACAGTAAGAAGAATAGGTGGTGCTATGGAAGCAGTGTGGGTGGGTTATCATTTTCAGTAGGAGGACCAGGGCTCTCCTCACTGTGAAATGATTGACCTGAAGGAAGCCAGTGAGTGACCTAGCCCATCTGTATTGCTATAAAGGAATACCTAATGCTAAATAATTTATAAACTAGAAAAGTTTATTTAGTCCATGGTTCTTCAGGCTGCATGAGAAGCACGATGCCTTCTTGTGAGGGTTTCAGGGAGCTTCCACTAGTGGTAGAAGGGGAAGGGGAGCTGCATCACATGGCAAGAGAGGAGGAAGGAGGGAGAGAAAAAGGAGTGGTGCCGCACTGTTTTAAATAACCAGCTTTCACATAAACTAATAGAGCCAGAATGTACTCTTTGCTTTGGTGATAGCACCAAGCTATTCATGAGAGATGTGCTCCCAAGACCCAAACCCCTCTTACCAAGCCCCGCCTCCAACACTGGGGATCAAATTTCAACATGAGATTTGGAGGGGACAAATATCCAAATGGTATCTGGGAGTGAGCCTTAAAACACCTGGCGGAAGAGCTTTCCAGGTAGAGGGAAGAGCGTCCTTAAAGAAATAGCCTACCAAAAATAATGGAAAAAAAAAAAAGGAGAAACTAACTATGCCTGGAATGGACTTGGGTGGCGGAATGTGGTAGAAAAAATTGCCAGAGAATGGAGGAACACATGAAGATCATATAAGGCCTTTGGGTCATTATAAACAGTGAATAAGTAACTGTCAGGAAACGTCACATGTAAAATAGTGGAAATGATGCTTTCTCATCTCTTTGCTTTAGTTACTCTCAGGAGCCTTATCATGGTAATTCAAGGACCCCAGGAGTGATGTCACTGTAGTGTCCCCAGCAAGGTCCACACTTCTGATCATTCCTTTCACTCTTCCTTAATCAAAGTTACACAGTCAAGGGGTCACTCACCTGAGACTTTTCTAAGAAACGAATTGGCTGAACTGATGGAATGCATAGGAAGATGCGAATGGCTTAGTCATGCTTCATCCAGGGATATTTGCATCATAGAAAAAGACCTCTTAAAAATGGACTTTTAGAACTGACTTTTGAATTCAAACAGTAAATCATTAGCTGGAGAACTAAGTCACTTTTTCAAGCTGGGGCATGAGCTATTGAAGGCACTTTGGGCCTTTTCAAGACCTGAACTTGGACTCTAGATACGACATCATAGACAGTCATTGTGTAGTCTCAAACTATCAAGCTAGTATGTATTGGAACCCTGTGGTATACGACTCATTTTCCTTAGGGCTAGGAAAATGGTGGTGAAAAAGCTAATTCCCAACCCATTGAGCTGTTTTATTTTGGAGTGAAAGAGACACAAAATAAAATAAAAAAGAATAATATCAGTTACAGGCAAAGACTATAGAGACAATTAAAATACAGGATGCACTACACAGTCTGCAACTTCAGATGGCCAGCCAAATAAAAGCATCTCTAAAGAAGTGATATTTAAGCTGAGATCTGAATATCAAGAAGGAGCATGAGGAAGAGATTTCCAGCGAGAAAAGAACTAGGCCAAAGGCAGCATATAGCTTGACATAAATAAGCCCATGACATAAATTAGACCATGTAGAATGTATTGCCAGTGAGGTAGGCAGGAGCCAGGAGGGCCTTGTAGCTCATGATAAGATATTTGAGTTTTATTTGTCTGTAATGAGCAGTGAAAGGAGGATTTTAAGCAGATAAATGGGATGTTTTAGTTTGTTTTCTTAAAAGATTAGGGATAGGGGTTGAGAATAGATCAGCTGGAGAAAGAGGCACAGGAGAGACTTGAAACCCAGGACAAATAAGGTTATGAATTCAAATAAACAGCCCAGATGAGAGTTGTTGGTGATGGTGAAGATTAAAAAATGAACTGATTGGTGATGTTTTTGGACATAGAACTGGTAGGATTTTCTGACAGATGAAATGGGAGAGATTTTTTCTAGAAGAATCAAGAGCAGCTCCTAAAGTTTTGGCTTGAGCAACTGGATGGTTTGAGGAATGTTTAGTAAAGGGTGGAAGACCGGAATTAGGGGAAAACACATTTGGAGAGAAAATCAAGAGTTTAATCTTGGAAATATCGTCTCAGATTCATATGTAAACATCAGTGTAGAGATTCCAAGTTGACCCTTGAATATATGTCTAGATTTCTGGGAGACAAGTAGTGTTAGAGGTAGTTGTGGTTAAAAGTCAGCCCAGGGATGGGTGTTTAATATCATGGGGCTGTGAGAGTCACTCAGAGAGATTATATACCAGGGGGTAAGTAGAGGTCCCCAGGGCCCTGGCTCCAGAGACTGTGTGGAGGAAGATGAACCAGCAAAGGACACTTACAAGTGCAGGTAGCGATTTAGGTGGAAAATTATTAGCATACAGCATCAGATAAGCCAAAAGAATGGAGGAGCCAGTTATGTTGAAAACTCTGAGGAGTCAAGAGAAATACAGAGAAACGGCATGTGACATGATTACATGATAGTTACGTAGTGTCTCAAATGCCTGCAATGCTCCTTGTGTGTTGTGAACACAAAATATATACTTGTGAAATAAAAGGCCACACACAAACTCAGGACTGATCCTAGTGCTATGTTTTTGCTGAACAGAAAATCATTCATACATCTATTCTGAAATATTTGCTTAACCACCCCCTTCCAAGTACCAGACACTGTCTAAGCACCAATGATATAGAAGAAGAAAATACAGATACAATTCTTGCTCTTCTGGGGTTTACATTGCAGTGATTAAAGTTAGATAATGATCAAATGGCTTGTC
The DNA here is from genome assembly GCF_030222135.1 of Aotus nancymaae. Taxonomy (NCBI): domain Eukaryota; kingdom Metazoa; phylum Chordata; class Mammalia; order Primates; family Aotidae; genus Aotus; species Aotus nancymaae. Next base: position 33,187,145 of record NW_026988435.1, read on the forward strand.
ATTCATTTTCAGATGATGATAGATGCTATGATGAAAACGATGTAGAGTGATAGGGTGCAGAGTGCCTTAGAGAGGCAGGTAGCTTACAGAAATCTCAGCACAAAAAACAGGAGGATGGAGGCGTGGTAGATATAAACATTGAGAGGGCTATATTTTAGGCAGCAAGAAGTCAAAGTCTAAGGACTCTGATGTTGGAATAAATTTGTTGTATTACAGGAAGTGCCAGGAGCTCAGCGTTGACAGGATGAAGGACTAAGAGGGAGCTTATTGTGAGATAAGGTAAGAGAACTAAGGTCGGGGACAGATGATGCAAATCCGTGGGAAGGACTTTAGATTTCATCATTTAAAGTAAAACTGAAAGTCATTGGATGGAAGGGTTTAAGCCTGGGGGTTATATGGATGTAACTTTGCTTCAGTTTCAGATGTAAAACATTAGTGCTGATGTAGATAATGAGTGAGCATCAAAGTAACGTGGAAGCAGAGAGGTCAGTGCAAATGCTATCATGGTAGCCCAGGCAAGAAAAGATAGTGGCGTGAAACAGCGTGATAGAAATGAGGAAAATGGTAAGTGGCAGAGCTGGGATGACCACAATGGACCTGTCTGACTTCAAATTTGTGTTTTTTCCCATGATTTCACACTGTGTTGCAAGGCCAGCAATCTATCACAGTTTGGCTATAATTCAGGAGTCAGTTCCGTAGATGCATGCCAAGTAACTAAGAAATGTTTCTTATGACAATGCATAAATGTGACAAACTTGGCATTTGTATAAGGAGTTTACATTAGATCTGTCTGGGAAATAACAATGAAAATAGTGAGTTAAAACACAATAGAAACAACTTGAAGCCTTTGGTATGTATTCTTGAGAACTTTTAGACATTGGCTATTTCCAGAAGACTTCTACCCAACAATAAATTATTTTTGTTGTTATTAAAAGGGAACACTTTATATGGAAAACTTAATAAACAACTAAGGTTAATATTAAAAGGATAATAAGCTGCTTCATTTCTAAATTAACAACTAAATAATAATCCTCTAATTGTGCATTTACAACATATGTTTTTCTTTGGATCTAACTTGGCCATTACTGGATTTAAGATTTGAGTTATTATGTCAAGACTTTAACCACCTCAGCCCAAACATCAAACCACTAAAGTTCATCACCCCCCTAGTGTCCGTGTGAAGGCAATAATTTTTCAATTTTTGTTTTTATTTATTTATTTATTTACTTAAGACAGAGTCTTGCTCTATTGCCCAGTCTGGAGTGCAGTGGTGCTATCTTGGCTCACTGTAAACTCCACCTCCCAGGCTCAAGCAGTTCTGGTGCCTCAGCCCCCTGGGTAGCTGGGATTACAGGCAAGTGCCACCAAGCCCAGCTAAATCTTGTGTTTTTAGTAGAGATGGGGTTTCACTGTGTTGGTCAGCTGGTCTCAAATTCCCAGCCTCAAGTGATCTGCCCAACTCAGTCTTGCAGAGTGCTGGGATTACAGGCATGAGCCACCGTGCCTGGCCTATTTTTCAATTTTTAGGGAAAATAAAAGTAATAGAATAACAGTTCCTCTGCTCTCTCTGAGAAGGGGACAATGGAGAATGACCCTCTCCCCACCCAGAGAAGGCTGGATTCTTCAATAGTGACGTTCGCCCATGAAACTCTGTGCATGTTCTCCTTCTGCCTCATCTCTTCTGCAGCACCATGTCCCACGTCAGGGGCTCCCAGTGTCTCACTGGAGCCTCTTAATGACAGTAATTAGTAGTCATCTCTATCGGCTCTCCTTCCGTTAGGAAGTGACCCCCAGGGGCTGCTCCTATGGGGATCCAGGTTTTTCTTATGTCCTCTCAGTGCTAGAAAAATACCCAGGTCTCCCAGTGGCAGCTGGACTACTCAGTTGTGAAATATCAGGGCAGTTCACAGCACTTTCTTTCAGAACAATTGCATGAAAGTCCTCAGAGGAGTTTGTTTCAGGAGTCATGGGGCTGCACAGAGAAGCAACCAGCTTCAAGCTTCATGATACTGCTCCTGCCAAGTCAGGCCTGCAGCTCTGCTCAGCGGCAGAGTCTGGCCTTTCATTGGTGAAAAATCTCATTCTCCTTGAAGAAGATTTACTTCATGGAAAAGCCCTTAACGTCATGCTGGCAGTCTCAGAAGTCATATACTCAAGGGGCCAAACCTGCAACTTCTTTGCCTACCTTCCCATAGGATCAAAGGATCCTAGTTGTATCTTTGGCAGTTCCAAAGTTTCTCAAGAAAGTGACACAAATTAAATTCTAAAAAGGCTCAAGAATAATTATTGATAGGAACAATGTATCTTAAATTACTGACAGTTCCACTGCTCTCTTCTTGCCTCACAGAATAATAGTTAACAGCTAAGAAACTTCCAAGAAGTACTTGAATGTAGGGGGTACTCCTGTCCCCTCACACTGGGAAGGTAAGACTAGAAGTCTTCTTTCAAGTCCAGCAGTAATGCACTTGGCCAGTTGACCTCAAAGGTAGGGCCTGAGACTGAAAAGAATGTTTTGGATTTGTCAGCACTGCAGTTGTGGGGCGAATCTGGGCTCCCAGTTCTTCTCTGAGAAGCACCACATTATTATCATGCTAGGCCTGAGAATGCTCTTTCAAGTTTTGGAATTTGTAGTCAAACAGATGGAGTTTGAATTCTGCCTCTGCTCTTTTCTATCTGGGAGAGCCCAGGCAGGTATTGTAACTTGTGAGTAGCTTAGGTCTGTCTTATGTAACATGGAAATAATGACACATAACTCATGGTTTATAGGCAGAAGTAAATGAGAAACCATCTATAAAGTACTCAGGACTCATCTTGGCACACTGTGTTTATTCAATAAATAGCAGTGATTATTATATACTGCTCTTCATTTACAAAGGAAGAAAGAGCTGGGCATAAAGGGACCTCACTTGACATTTCATAAAGACATGTTGTGGAGGGAAGAATAACAATCGAGGACTTTTAACTTTCACTCTGGGCCAGGGTTTGTTAAGAGACCCATAGTGTATGAGTAAGATGCCTGGTGTCTAAATGATCCTCTCAGGGACTCCAGAGAAAATAAGAGGCTATCTACTCTAAGTCTTTTGATGGCTGGAAACCTCCTAGCTGCAGCTTGAGAGATTTGGGCAGAGTACAGCCTGATGCTGTTGTTACTGCCAACGTGGGGGAGTGACAGCATAATTGGATATCTCTCTTTCTGTCTTTTTGCTCAAGACAAGGGCAAGGAAGACTGCCCACCTGCAGGGAGAAAGTAGAGTCCAGAAGACAGAAATTTTGACAAATAAGGAACTCATCTGCCTCTCTTACTGGCTCTGTCCCTACCTTACATGGGTGAGCCCTCACCTAAGCTCCCCTCATGAATGATTCAGACCACAGGGACAAATTACATCCACAGATGGGTCAAAGATGCTGTGTGCCACTCCAGGAGGGTATGTAGGATTTGTGCAATTATTTCTTGACAAAGCCTTTGGCAATGTGATTGCTTTAAATGCAAAGCATGTAGCTGAGACATGAGTATAATTTGGAGGAGAGTTAGGTAATTATTGTATCACTTAAATATTTATATATTAAAAAAATTTAAATTGTAGCGTAAAAAAATAGCAAGAGAACATCTAGATTCATACTTTTCAATATAGTAACCACTAGACTTGTGGCTTTTGAACATTTGAAAAAGGCAGTGGCTGGTCCAGACTGAGTATGATATAAAAGGAAGATATGATTTTTGAAGACAGTATAAACATAGGAAAATATTAATTTTAACTATCACATACTGGAAATAATATTTTGTGTATATGGAGTTAATATATTATAAAATTCATAAATTCATTTCATCTGGGTTTTTTTTTTTTTACTGCTTTTAAGGTGGCTACTAGAAAATTTAAAATTACACATGTGACTCACTTTTGTGGCAAGGTCCTTGAAATTTTCTGCAAAAACAATCACGTCATCTACAAATAGAAATAGTTTTATGTCTTCTTTTCCAATCTCCATGTTGTCTATTTCTTTTACTTGCCTTATTGCAGTGACAAGAACTTTCAGCCTCATGTTGAATGATAGTAATGAGAGAGAACATCTTTCTTTGTTCCCAATCTTAGGGGGAAATCACTCAGTCTTTCATCATTAAGATGATAACTGTAGCTTTTTGTACTTACTCTTTTTTTTTTTTTCTTTTGGAGACAGGGTCTCACTCTGTCACCCAGGTTGGAGTGTAGCAGTGCAATCTCAGCTCATGGCAACCTCTGCTTCCTGGGCTCAAGTGATTCTCCTACCTCAGCCTCCCTAGTAGTTGGGACTATAGGCACATGTCACTATGCCTGGCTGATTTTTGTATTTTTTGTAGAGATAGGGTTTCACCATGTTGCCCAGGCTGGTCTCAAACTCCTGGACTCAAGGAATCTGCCCTCTTTGGCCTCCCGAAGTGCGGGATTACAGGCATGAGCCAACACACCCGGCTGCACTTACTCTTAATCAAGCTGATTCCCTTCTTCTCCTAAGTTGCTGAGAATTATTTCTGACGAATGAATGTTGGGCTTTGCCAGATGCTTTTTCTGCATAAATTCATTTGATTATGTGCATTATTCTTATTTTGCCTGTTGATATAGTGGATTGCATTAACTTCTTTGTGAATCTTGGACTAGCCTTGAATACCTAGAATAGTCCCTTAATTATGTTGTATAATTATTTTAATATGTTGTTGGATTCAGCTTGCTACTATTTTGTTGAGGATTTTTGCATCAAAATCTTTGAGAGATATCATTTTGTAGTCCTTGTTCTGTTTTCAATGTTTAATTTTGTATTGTCTTTGTCTGGTTTTGCTATCTGGGTGACATTGTCCTTATAATTATTACTTATATTTAATTTCTATTTTTTAGAGGTGGGGTCTTGCCCAGGCTGGAGTACAGTGGCATGATCGTGGCTCACTGAAACCTTGATCTTCTGGATTCAAGTGATTCTCCCACTTCAGCCTCCGCAGTAGCTGGGACTACAAGTGTGCACCACCAGCCATGGCTAATTATTTTTATTTTTTGTGGCAACAGGGTCTCCCTATGTTTTCTAGGCTGGTCTCAAACTCCTGGCCTCAAGCAATCCTCTTGCTTTGGCCTTCCAAAGTACTGGTATTACAGGCATGAGCCATCACACTTGGCCATTTACTTTTGTATGAAAATATTTTCTTCGTCTTTTTTCGCCACCAAATTCTTGTTTTAGGCTAGTTTGTACTTCACATTTTATAATCTAATATTTTATTTTTGATTGTGGGCTTTTTAAAGAAATTAAATTTTAAAGCATTCTAGCAGTGTTTATTGTCTAATTTATTGTTTATCATTCAACAGTAAAACAGAATTTATCAGCTCTCCATGACTCAGCCTAGTTTGAAGATCAGAATCCAGGGTATTAGAGATCTGCCCCAGCTCCCCAAAGTCATCAATCATGAGGTGTGGTGCTATGGCTCATCCTCCTATAACCTTCCTCATTTACCATGACATCTTGGATCCAAATTATCACTGTGTGCAGGTGTAATTTATGTTCTTTTGTTTACTGTAGGAAACAGCGACAAAAAAACACTACAGGAGAGGAAGCAATAGCAAATTTCCAGTGAAAGTAAGTCACACGCTTTTAATGAACCCCTTGTTTGTAAAGACAAATCAGTCAAATGCCCCCTAGGCAGACTATTTATATTTATGTTACAACTATCCAGGGTCTGGAATGGAAGATTTATGTGCTATACTAAACACAGAACAAACTAATTACTCAGCAGTTGAAATTTTTATGACAACATAGACCTCAAAATTTGGTCTTCTGGCAGTATTCCAATACTGATGGACAACTCTATAAAGATTTATAAAGATTCTGACTTCTCTGAGTTTAACGAATTCACTCTTGACAGTACCTGTGTATTTATGTCTGTGTATCTGTGTGTGTATATGTGTCTGTGAATCCATGTACTCGAATATTCTACAAATATTGGACCATAAAAGTATTTTGATGCTGTTTTTGTAAACCATATTCTGAGACTTCAATAACTGTACATTATATATGTGATTTCCACACATAAATTTGATAACTTCAATTGGGGAGCTTTTATAAAAATACAGATTCTTGAGATCTGTTGCTAGAAATTCTGATTCAGTAAGTCTGGGGTGGCGGTCCAAAAACCATATATTATGTGTGTCACTAGCACCCCAAAGACTTTTTATATGTGGCTTCCCAGAATTGCTTTAATTTCTAATTTAGTTTGTACTTTATAGAGTTAAGAAAGTAAACAAAACTATAAGCTTACTGAACAAAAAAAGAAGTTTCATAATTTACCATTCAGATTACCAGATCCCAAACCCCAGCTCATCTGCTTTTAACTCCTTTAGCTATTAATATTTCATTTGGCATTTAGACATTTCTAAAACTTATGTTCACACAAGTTGTCTTGATTTTCTTTTTCTTTTGACATTGTTTACTATGCAGAAGGAGAATTTAGCTCACTTAGAAACCACGGACCTGCTTTTTCTTGTACTTCTGTCATTCTTCAATGTTGTTTTATCACAATTTTTAAAAGATCAACCATCTGTATTTTCATGATTACACCTCTTTAAATGTGGTTCACAGTTGAGGCATGTAATAAACTATTTTGTATTTTTGCACAGCACTGTGTTTTTTTAAGGCAGGCAAAACTTTTGCATATTTGTTTAGTTTGGTACAGATAACTATCATGCATTCTTCCCCTTCAGTCCCACAGAATTGCACACTTCTTCTCAATAAAGCCAAGCACAGTAAACAATCTGTTAGTTTGGTTTTTTTCCCTTGGAGTCATCATTCTTACATCCCTTCAAACTCCTGTTGCAATAGGAATGAGCTGTTGTCTAGGTCTGCCATATCGTGAAGGCTTCCTTTAATCATTATTTTGGGGATTCTCTTGCCACTGTCTGTTATTTGGATCCTCCCTCATTCTGGTGAAGTATATTTAACAGATTTTTTTTCCAAGACAGGATGCACTAAAGGTACAGTGAAGAATGTATTTGTATAATGTCTTAATTTTGCCTTCATGCTTGATTGATAACTACACTTAATAGAAATGTTTAGTTAAATATCATTTTCTGTCAAAATTTTAATAACAATTTCATTATTTTTTACTTTTCTTGGCCACAAAATGTCTTTATTCTGCTTTTCAAGCATTGCATGAAGGACATTTCCTTTCTATCTCTCTTTCTCTCTCTCTCTTTCTCTCTCTCTCTCTCTCTCTCTCTCTCAGGCTGGACACAGTGGCTGAGGCCTGTAGTCCCAGCATTTTGGGAGGCCGAGGCGGGCAGATCACGAAGTCAGGAAATTAAGACCATCCTGGCCAACATGGTGAAACCCCATCTCTACTAAAAATACAAAAATTGGCTGGGCGTGGTGGCGTATGCCTGTAATCCCAGCTACTCAGGAGGCTGAGGCAGGAAATCGCTTGAACCCAGGAGGCAGAGGTTGCAGTGAGTCAAGATTGCACCACTGCACTCCAGCCTGGTGACAGAGCGAGACTCCATCTGAAAAAAAAAAAAAAAAAAAAATTTCCTCTACCTTACTTTCTCTGAATTTTGACCTTTTAAATCAATACCCAAATCTTATTTTAAAATTCTGTTTTCTATTTATTTTCCCTTTTGTTTTAAATCATGGGAGAACTCTCAATTTTACTTTTTAACTCTTCCATGAATTTTTATTTCAAACATTATAATTTAATAACCGAGGTATTTCTTAATCTCCTATTTTTAATAAGAATGTGTTATTATTTCATGAATGCTATATCTAATCTCATCTCCCTGAAGATATTATAATAGTGCAGTTTGAACTTTTTCTCTGCTTCTTATATTACTTTAATTTGCTCTATTTTCTTTTCCTCTTTGTTCACGATGTGCTTTGTCTTTAATGTGAAATTTCTGTAAGTGCCTGTGAATCTTTTGTGGTCCATTAGTTCTTAAGTATGTGGAATTACAGAGCTGAAGCTCTGTCAGCCTGGGTGGGACTTGGTGGACTTTACTGTACAGCGAAGCTCTACTCAACCCTAGGAGATTTTGCCCATAGGGGAAATCTGGCAGTGTCAAAGTCGTTATTGACGGTTATGATTGGGTTGGGGTTGCTACCAGTATCTAAGGGACAGAGGCCAGAGAATGCTGCTAAACATCCTTCAACATTCAGGACAGTCCCACAATGGAGGATTACCCAGCTCTGAATATCACTGGTGCCACTCTCGATAAGCCCTAAGGCAGAGTGATCAGGAAGCAAGTTCCCTGCTGCATTCTCCCATAGGTTAGTGTATATAGGACTTTTTCCCCTTGTGTCCATTTTTACAAAGAAGAATTTTCTAAACTCCTGCCTACCATAGGTGAGTCAAATAATATTTTAGACATAATGTTATAGTAGTACTATGCTTCAAAAATCATGTTTATATTCAATTCAAAATTTTATGTACTATAATTCATTTCAAACATAACTGTGATTATTTACTGTAGAGTTCTCACATCCCTACTCCAAATAAAAACAACTTCTTTGGGCCTGTATTCATTTAGCATTCTACATTTTCTAAAAATATTCATAAATACATTAAATCTGATCTTTTAGAAATGGAAACACTTTTATGCCATTTTCTAGAATAAATATGTAAAATTCTGGGCTTCAATTTGAGAAGTAATAATCAGCCCTGCTAGTTTTATCACAGTAAACAAAATGAAATGGGTAAACACAATGAAGAGAAGCAGATTTCAGCAAGGACACTTATTTTGCAAACATTGGGAACCTCAAAAATCAGTTAAAGGAGGATTTGTTTAAATAAATTATTGGGCATATGTATGAGACTATTCCATTCATTCATTAACAATAGAAAGTTTTAAATTAATGACATAAGAAACGTGTGTCCCAATATTAAGTGAAAGATGCAGAGTAACTTTGAAATAAATCTTGGAAATATTTTTCAGAGTAAAATATGCATATATTCTCTGACCAAGTAATTCCAGTTTTCACAAATCTATAGTGTGGCATGACCCCCAAGTATGCAAATATATTTGTATAAAGATCTTCACCATTGTTTGTGATGATGGCAAAAGCCACAACTCTAATGTGTCTTGATAGGCTGGTTAGATAAAGCACACAAGCCAGGGTACTTGCATGCAATGCTCTGCACTGTGGTCATTTAGAAGAACAAGAAAGACTGACATCCACTAAGAAGGGAGAGCATCTCATGTTTATCATGAGTGCCAGAAGACATTTTACTTTTTTTTTCTTTTAAGACAGGGTCTCCTTCTGTCCCTCAGGCTGAAATTCAGTGGCACAATCACTTGACACTATAGCCTCAACCTCCCAGGTTCAATAAATCCTCCCAGCTCAGCCTCTGGAGTAGCTGGGACTATAGGCACACACCACCATCCGAGCTAACTTTGGTACTTTTTTTGTAGAGATAGGTTCTTGGCATGCTGCCCAGGCTGGTCTTGAACTCCTGAGCTAAAGTGATCTCCCTGCCTCAGCCTCCCAAAGTGCTGGGATTACAGGTATGAGCCACCATGCCTGAGTTTTTACATTTTAATTGTTTTTAACTGATTTCAATTTTGTTTTGAAAGGAAGCACATGAAACCGAACCTGCTTTTACCTCTGGGATGTGGGAATAGAAGTTAGAAACAAATTTCTACTTTTCAATTTAGCCCATTGTTTTTTGTTTGACATTTTCACAATGAACATTGTTTTTGTTATTAACAATAAATCACAGTCTGGAAACTTGGCCATGGTAGTGGTGGGTAATGATGGGGGACTTCTGGATCTAAAATTAGGAGGCAAAAGCAAAGAAGTGGGGTGACACTTCTGATCAACAGAACATGCACAAATGATCATATACAGGATGGCATGTCACCAAAAAGCATGTTGAAATATCAGTATGGCATACAAAATTCAACTGATGTTTTGAAGTGTTATTCTTGCAAAAGAAAACAAATTTGGGCTTCATATTCAAAATCGGTTCTGACATTTCTTATCACAAAAAGTCAACGTATATGTAGAGTAGAGAAAAACAAATTTCTTCAAACAAAGTTCACTCGAGTATCTCCGTGGCCTTTTGAGTCCTGCACTCTTTTTGGCTCTTTTGAATGTCTAATTCATTCAATATATGAGACTCATATATTTGTTTGAACCCAGCAGAGAGTCAATAGATTTGTGTTCTGTCCTTTATGTCATCATAAATAAATTGCAAACAAAACATTTGAGAACAAAACATCTAATGATATTTTTAGTATATGCTCAATAACCTTTTAGAAAATACTCCTAGTCTCTTGAGCATCGAGGATCACTTAGTTTGCCTCTTGGTGTGGAGCTGCTTTAGTGAATTAGAATAAAAGATCCTTAGAGACAAAAGCAATAAAGCTGTTTCCTCACAGTGAAAGCAAAAGAAGCAATACATTACAGATAAATAAAGGAAACATAAACTAAGCTTACAAAATAGAACAAAGTGAAGAGAAGATGAGGGGACCAGGCAGGCAAGGAATAGGAGAGCTGAGGAGAGGAGGAAGGGACAGAAACTACTAGTGTGTAGCTAAATTACCCTGAACCTGTAGCTTCATCATTCCGTCATCAGGACTTCAGAGAAAGCTAGGAAGTAGGTGATGAAGGGAGAGAAAGAGTTTCATAGGTATACAGATGCCATGGCGGTTTGCTGCATCCATCACCCCGTCAACTACATTAGGCATTTCTTCTAATGCTATCCCTCCCCTATCCCTCCACCCCTTGCTATCCCTCCCTAGCCCCAACAGGCCGCAGCGTGTGATGCTCCCCTTATTGTGTCCGTGTGTTCTTATTGTTCAACATCCACTTATAAGTGAGAACATGAGGTATTTGGTTTTTTGTTCTTGTGTCAGTTTGCTGAAAATGATGGTTTTCAGCTTTATCCATGTCCCTGCAAAGGACATGAACTCATCCTTTTTTATGGCTGCATAGTATTCCACGGTGTCTAAGTGCCACATTTTCTTTATCCAGTCTATCATTGATGGGCGTCAGGGTTGGTTCCAAGTCTTTGCTATTGTGAACAGTGCTGAAATAACCATAAGTGTGCATTTATCTTTATAATGGAATGATTTATAATCCTTTGGGTATATACCCAATAATGGGATTGCTGGGTCAAATGGCATTTCTATTTCTAGATCCTTGAGGAATCACCACACTGTCTTCCACAATAGTTGAACTAATTTACACTCCCACCAACAGTGTAAAAACGTTCCTATTTCTCCACGTGTATACCTGTGTCACAAACCTGCATGTTCTGCACATGTACCCCACAACTGAAAGTATAACAAAAAAAAAAAAAAGAAAGTTTCAAAAAAGAAGTTAAGGGAAAAGGAGTCTGAAAATGTTTGTGAAAACAACAAAACTGGAAGAAATGATACCAAAGCGTCTTACAGCTTCCAGAATTTTTTCTCAGCAAACATCAATGTTTTCCCTTGAAAGGTGATTTCTGGAGGATCTTGCTGCCCACACAGATGATGACAACTGTACACCATATTTACTTTTCATTTCACTGTATTTTAAATTGGTTTTTATGCACTCACTGTAGAAACCATCATTTAAAAACAAACCAACCTCTGTCTTTTCAGGCCCTTTTTGAGTAGAATTCTGTTAGAGGTCTATCGCAAAGCAGGTGTAATGTGGATGGATCTGTGATGCCTTCCTTTCCCCATACCTTCCTTCTTGAAACCTTCTCTCTCTCTCCCTTCATCACCTACTTCCTAGCTTTTTCTGAAGTCCTGATAAATGAAATAATGAAGCTACAGGATCACTTTTCTAGGGTTAACTTAGGTACACACGAGTACTTTTCGTTCACTCCTCCTCTCTTCAACCCTCTTATCCCTTTCCTGCCTGATCCTCCTCAACTTCTCCCTTCCTTACTCTCTTCACTTTGTTCTGTTTTTTATGCTTAGTTTCTGTTTCCTTTATTCATCTGCAATGCATTGCTTCTTTTGCTATCATTGTGAGGAAACAGCTTTATAAAGGTTTCAAGAAGGAAGGTATGGGAAAAGGAAGGCATCACAGATCCATCCATGTTACACCTGCTTTGTAACAGGCTTCTAAGAGAATTCTACTCAAAATGAGGCCAGAAAAGACAGAGGTTGGTTTGTTTGTTTTTAAATGATGGTTTCTATGGTAAGTACATAAAAACCAATTTAAAATACAGTGAAATGAAAAGTAAATATATCTTAAACAAGACAGCCTATTATACAGTTGTCATCTGTGTGGGAAGCAAGATACCCCAGAAATCACCTTTCATGGGAAAACACTGAAGTTCACTGGGGAAACATTCTGGAAGCTATAAGATGCTTTGGTATTTTTTCTTCCCGTTTTGTTATTTTCACAGATCTTCTCCGACTCCCGAGTCCACTAAAGTTTCTCTACAAATATATATTTTTACTGGTCTTTATTTTTCTTTATATCCATTTTTATGGAGAATATATTTCTACCCTGGTACTTGCCAAGGCAGTCCTGGAAGGCCATTAAATTATGCAACCAGGATCTAAATACATGCCAGGTTAAACCTAGTGAGAAATGCCATCTAATATTTCTGATCTCATTTCTCTCTTTTATTCATTTACTCTTTCTTTCAACAGTGGTATGGAAGAAAATGGTTTGCTCTGGAATAATGAAATGGGAAAGCATTGATATTGATTGTGGTGGTGGGAAGAAGTAAGATAGAGTGGGTGGATAAGTTCTTACTATGAGCGTGATATTTAAGCTGAAAACGGAAACAGAGTCTTTTATTTCATAGGAGCTAGGAGTTACTTGAGAAAATTTTGTGTTCAATAGTAAATTGGGAAGCAGTGTGTATCCTAGCGTATAGCACTCTTAAGTGTGGGCCCCTGCCAGTGTTAAAAGCAGAATAGACTTATATATAGACATACAAAATATGTGTACATATTTTTCAGCTAATAAAAATAACTTATACTGTAAGAAAACAAAGAAAATACACATTTAAAAAACTATATTCGAACTCTCCACAGCTAGTAATCACTGACTTAGTTACATTGTATCTTCTCGCAATCTTTTTTCAAGCCATACTTCCCCCCATAACTGAGTATGCTTTATAAATTTTTATGTAATGTAGTATAAACTGAACTTTTGCAGATCTTTTAAAACTAGGACTGCCAGGTTTAGCAGGTAAACATACAGAACACCCAAATCTATTTGAATTTCAGGTAAATAATGAACAACTTTTTAGTTTGTGTATGTTCCACACAATATTTAGGACATACTTATACTAAAAAGTTACTAATTGTTTATCTGAAATTCAAATGCAATTGAGTAGTCTGTGTTTTACTTGGCCACACTGTTTTAAACACATAAATAATAGTGTATTAAATATCTTCATGATACTAGCTTACATCGATACATCATGTTGTGTACGTGTCCATTCCCTCTCTGTTGGAAATGCACATTTCTATTTTTTTTTTTTTTTTTTTTTTTTTTTTTGAGAAGGAGTCTCTCTCTGTCACCCAAGCTGGAGTGCAGTGGTGTGATCTTGGCTTACTGCAACCTCAGCCTCCCGGGTTCAAGCAATTCTCCTGCCTCAGCCTCCCAAGTAGCTGGGATTGCAGGCACATACCACCACACCCGGCTAATTTTTTTATTTTTATTTTTAGTAGAGATGGAGTATCACCATGTTATGATAAGTATTACCGTATTTTATATAATTTTACCAAGAGAAACGACCAGAAATGAAATTATTAGGCCCAAGGGCGAGAAAAAGTTTTTCAATGTACGATATCAATTGCCAGTTTATATTGCCTTTATCTTTCCTTTGTTAATATTATGATTACTTTGTACAATCCTAGGCAGTTTAGAAGGTGAACAGTGGAACACTTATTTTATACTAAATAAAATGTTTTATGTTTTAAAAATTTTATTAAATTATTAACAATAAGAAACATATTTTATTAAATGTTACATTTAATAACTTTATGTTAAAATACATAATTTCATTATGTACATTTTAAAGCAATCAGCAAATTTCTATTTTGCCATTCAGACCTATTGCATCTTCTCTGATCCATAACTTTCCATTTAATAGGCCGTCATTTGCCTATTCAGAGTCTCTTCATATTTCACTTAGCTTTCTCCTAAATCCAGTCTAGTTTTCTATCAACCTCCACAATAGAACAAGAATTATATTTATAATATAAATCTGATCATAGTTATCTATTCTTTAAATGCTTTGTTGACCTACCTCCTTCCACCCCACTGACAATGCGCTCATGGTTAAATGCCTTTGAGAGGCAAACTTTTGGATACCTGGCTGATCTAGTTTACTGGCTTACCTCCTGCCCTTCATCTATCAGATTTTAGTCACATGAACTGACTTGCACCTCCTCAAGTTCTCCTGGCCATGGCACAGATCCACATGCTCTGCAAATGCTTCTGACTCTGCCCAAAAGGTCTTCTACCTCCAGTCTATCCTTCTGTGCTTGGCAGGACTGCTGCCTTCCTGAAATCCCTCTTCTGCACTCCCTGGATAAGGCCTGCCTCACATGTCCACCTGACTTACATTCTTTCTCTTCTATAATAGACCTCACCAGACACAAGCTTCCAGAGGGCAAGGATTGCATCCTAGTCCTTTGGTTTCATGGTCTAGTAAAATGCCTGGAGTATGATAGTTGACCAACAACAACAATAATAAAACCAGCATTTATAAAAACTTAAAATTGTGAAGCATTCTGCGAAGCCCTCTTTATCTGTAATAATTCACTTCGGTCTTAGACAAATCCAGCAAATTAGATATTATAATCTCCACTTACTTTATAGGTGATGAAACTGAGTCTAAGAGGGGCTAAACAACTTATTTAAGTAGTTATTTATGTACAGTTTATAAATGGAAAAGCCAGAATCTGACTGAGTTTTGATCTAAAATTTTCACTATGTAAGTGGACCAGGAACAGAAAGATCTGGTCTCTACCACGAAGGAGCTTTCAGTGAAAATCAGGAAGAGACATACATATGGAGATGCATCTGGTGATCCAAGGCAATGTATGCTGTTGTAAAGGAGGAAAAAAAAGAAAGGACCCTGGACTCAAAATTTTGAATTATTGGTCCTTGTGTTTTCTTAGGATCTGCACACAGGAAGAAATAAGGAAAAGTGACTACTAGCAAGAGACAACATTTTTAATTTTTTGTTTTTGGGACAGGGTCTCATCCTGTCATCTAAGCTGGAGTACGGCGGCATAATCTCAGCTCACTGCAGCCTCAACCTCCCTGGCTCAAGCCATCCTTTAGCCTCCTGAGTAGCTGGGACAACAGGCATGCTCCACCATTCCCACCATTCTCAGCTAATTTTTGTATTTTTTTTTTTAAATTTTTGTATGTTTTGTAGAGATTAGGTTTCACCTTGTTGCCCAAGCTGGTCATGAACTTCTGAGCTCAAGCAATCCATCCACCCCAGCCTCCCAAAGTGCTAGGATTACAGGCATGAGCCACCATGCCAACCAAGGGCCAATATGTTTAAATTGAAAAACTGTAAATACTAATGGTGTAAGACATAATGTTTTGCTATATGTATACATTTCAGATTTGCTAAATTGAGCTAATTAACATATGCATACTCTGATTTCTTAATATGCAAATTCTTAATATACAACATCTCTTTTGTATGTGGCTATAACTCAAAGTCTCCTCAGTCTAGTGGCACAGAAACACTGAGGAAGAATAATCCCAGTATTAGTCTGTTCTCACACTGCTGATAAAGACATACCTATGACTGGGTAATTTCTAAGAAAAAGAGGTTTTGTGGACTCACAGTTCCACGTGGCTGGGGAGTCCTCACAATCATGACAGAAGGTGAAAGGCACAGTCTTACATGGTGACAGGCAAAAAAGAAGCTTGTCTAGGGAAAATCTCCTTTATAAAACCATCAGATCTCATGAGACTTACTCACTATCATGAGAACAGCATGGGAAGACCTGCTCCCATAATTCAATTACCTCCTACTGGGTGCCTCCCACAACACATGGTGATTATAGGAGCAAAAATTTGAGATTTGGGTGGGGACACAGCCAAACTATATCCAACCCAGTATATTTGTGGGCAGTTAGGAAAAACTTCAGAGAGGAGATGGGGTTTAGAGCATGGAGGGTACCAATAAGATTGAGATTAAAGTGGATGGCTTCTAAGGATGAGAAATGAGGTTAGAGCTAAAGGATAGTTATAGACTTGTAACTAAACTGAGAAACTATGTTATCTTCTCTTCCCAGGTCCACAGGGGGTGTGGTTTCAAACGCAAGAACTTCCCAGCGCCATATCTCTATCCACTCCCCCCATCCGGGAGCCTAGATTTCTTTGTCTAACTTTCCTGGCAGGAAGCTGGACAGCCCAGGTGAGCTTCCTTTTTTCAAAAAGACCTCCAAAAGCCTTGAAAGAAGGGGCTCTATTGTGAGCCAGGCAGCCAATACAGCATCAGAGTCAAAGATCAGTCACTCCAGAGGAAGTTTGGAAAAGCTCCTCTGACTGGACAAGAACTTGAATGGGGCAGGAGTAACTCTGGGGTTAAATTCCCCTACTCTCTTAGCTATACAGATTTCCCTCTCTAAGATCTCCTCCCTTAGCAGCGTGGGAGCCTTCTCTCTCTCTGTCTTTAACCTGTGCAGACTCCATCTCTGGATTCCCTCCCATGACAGCCTGGGAGCTCTCTCTCTCTTTCTTTCTATTTCTCTTTCTCTCTCTCTGTCTAATAAGTTGCTTTTCTGCAAAGCTCTTTGGGTCCAATATTTACTTGAACAGGCTCACCACACCACCAGGTCCCTCTCCCATTCTTGGGTGAGTGAGGCCCAAGGACCTGGGAAAACACATCCAATTGGGGAACAGTGAGCATCTTTGGGACACCCCCGCAGCCCAGCTTCTGTCACTCAGTTACAAATCTATTTACATAAATTGAAAGTCATTGAGGAGAGAATTGGAAAGTACAGAAAAAAAGTAATTAAAGACTGTTTGAGGGAAAAAGGGCCTTAGAAATCTCATCATTTGTTTCCTGAAATGGACTATTTGGAAATCCAGGTTTGTGGAGATGTTAAAAGGCATCTCATGATATGCATTTCCTATAGTGAAGTCATTTGATTAGTTTAAACAACAGTCCAAAAGGTTTTGAACATCAGGACTTCTCAAGGATTTTAATATGTTAAAATCTCCTGGAACACCACAAGAAAGCAGTTGGGCATTTCTATGTTTAAGAGTTCAGAGCCCTCGGTCTGGCATACCAGAGCTCAGATCTGTGCTCTGACACTTAACAGGGGTATAAACCTGGATATATTCCTTACCTTTCCAAAGTCTTGGTTGGTTTTCTTATCTATAAATCAACCACATAGGGCTGTGAGGGTTAAATATTCTAACGTGTGTAGTGCTCTTGGTTTCTGGCATAAAGAAAATTCCTAACAAATGTTAGCTATTTTATGATTATATTATTCTTCATCTCTAAGTTGGTCACAAAAACCTTTTTTATTATGAAGCATCTAGCAGGACAATGTTACTCAAGATACACATTGGAAAGTATTGATCTAGTTTCTTTATTGCCTTTGAGAAATGTCGGGTCCCATTTTGAAGGGCCTTGAATGTCAGAACAAATTTAGATTTTACCCTGTAAAAAATTGGAAAACTTCCAACTAATTATATTAAAATCTGTGTTTTAAGACAGTGGTCTCCCACCTTTTCAGCACCAGGGACCAGTTTCATGGAAGACAATTTTTCCACAAATAAGCAGAGGCTGGTTTCAGGATGAAACCGTTCCACCTCAGACCATCAGGCATTGGTTAGGTTCTCGTAGGGAGAGCACAACCCAGATCCCTCGCCTGTGCAATTCACAATAGGGTTCGCTCTCCTATAAGAATCTAATGCCACGGCTGATCTGACAGGAAGTGAAACTCAGGTGGTAATGCAAGTGATGGGGACCGACTGTAAATACAGAGGAAGCTTTGCTCACTAGCTGCTCACTGAGGCCCTGTTCCTAACAGGCCACAGGGCGTGTTGGTGGGGGACCCCAGTTATAGACCACTGAAAAATAATGAGTTGGCTTCAAGTAAACTGGAAAGCCATTGGAAGTGGCCATGTTAAATCTTACCCGAGCCCTGTGCTCGTGGATATCAGCAACATCAGCAATGATGAAAGAAATCGGTCCATTGTTAGTGTTATTAGAAATGGCTTACTGAATGAACCACCATTGCTCATGTGACTTAGATAAGACTTGCTGGATGGCCTCCTTGTCTACTTAGGGCAAGGCCAGATGCAGACCTTCCAAATTCCAATAATTTGTCTCATACGTGATTAGCTCAACCGTTTATCCCCATGACCAATTAGAACAACATGCAAACGATGGAGAGACGCTATAAATACAGATGAGGCATAACTTGTTCACTCACCACTCACCTCCTGCTGTGCTTCCCAGTTCCTACCAGGCCAAAGACCCTCACTGGTTTATGGCCCAGGAGCTGTTTTAGGAGCATGTATTAATATAACATGAATTGGGTGGGAGATAATAGAGTATGGACAACCAGTTGGAAGATAAATGTAGTAATTCTCTATGTGGAGAGAAGACCCAGAAGTCAGGTGGCAGAAAGGAATGGGAGGCTGAACGTGAGAGACAGAAAAAAGCTCCAAATGGGGAGAACTTACTGACTATCTCATCTGGGTTCCACACTTTATGAACCACATCAGGCATGTTGATTCATGATTACATTTTAAAAGCCTATTTCGAAGTTTCAGATAAGACTTCCAATATGAGTATTTACTAAGAATGCTTATGGTGTTGATTTTGGCATTTTTTCCATCAGAGTTCATGTATATTAGTTTCAGGTTTTTTTTTTTTCAAGAGTGTGTGTGTGTGTGCCTGTGTATGTATAGACGTCATTTATTTTGTCAATTTATTTTTCTCATTTTCTTCAAAATAATTAGACTTGCAAAGACTAGATTTATTTTTACCTCAGCAGCACTTTATCAATACTTCTTTCTAATTATAGCCTGTCTTCCTTATACATCTGAGGACAGGATTACTGTTTAGTGTCTCTGTAATTGGCCCAAGAAAACACTCCGAGTCTCTGGGGCATCATTTCCACCAGGTTTCCTGGTAGAAATGATTATTCTCTTTCTTCATTCAGTGATGCATTGAAATCAATAATCACTACACATTTCCTAAATGTCAAGAGTCTCATCTTAGGATATAAGGGAGCTGGATTTTGCTCCAAAGTGGTCTTGTTTTCAATTTCTTTCCACTGCTTGCAATGGTCCATTTTTCACTAGTTATCACCCCTGTTGGTAAAGCCCAAATACCTTTGCACTCAGCTGCAGCAGCATTTCCTACAGACTGCAGGAACCACAATGATTTACGCCTGGTTTCATTAGGGACTTCCACTGAGGGAAGCATCTGGAAACAATGCCTCTCAGCAGTTCCTCCTCTCTGTCCTCTTTTTTCCCCCTTCTCTTCTTTTTAAAGAAATTTATGTAGAGCCCACCATGACCCAAATACCATACTTCATATGTTTATTTTAATCTGCTTACAACCTTTCAAGGTAGCAATTATGATGTACTTTTTGCAGACAAGAAAACTAAATCTCTGAAATATCCACTGGGATTTTGGAGCCTGGCTGACTCAAAAACTCATCCTTTAACTCCTAAAAACCTCCTCATGTTGGAGGTTCTTTGTGTTAGTTCA
The DNA here is from genome assembly GCF_030222135.1 of Aotus nancymaae. Taxonomy (NCBI): domain Eukaryota; kingdom Metazoa; phylum Chordata; class Mammalia; order Primates; family Aotidae; genus Aotus; species Aotus nancymaae. The sequence continues at coordinate 33,206,817 of NW_026988435.1, forward strand.
TAATTGTCTTCTTTATGAAAAATTTTGATAGTCCATGCTGGAAAAGCTGGAATATCTGTTTGATCTCTCAGCCCTCTAGAGAGTCCAGAATATCCTGGAGAGCCACTCAATGCAAGCATGTGAGCTCCCACTGTTCCTTGAAATGGTGATAGGATTCTTCAAGGGCACCTTTGTCAATTAGGCACAGAGTCACGCTTAAGGGTTATTTGTTCTTATTACACAATCCCAAAGGGAGTTTTATATATATATATATACACACACACACACGTGTACATATATACATATGTGTGTATGTGTATATATTCTATATATGTGTGTGTGTGTGTGTCTTTCTTGGCAGTTGTTAAGTACTAGGTAATTGGGTTTTAGATAGACATCTGGGTCTAGTTTTTTTAAATATAAAAATATTGTATATAAACATATATACACGTGTGTGTGTGTGTGCGTGTGTGTGTCTGTGTGTGTGTGTGTTTGTCTTTCCTGGAAGTTGTTAACTACTAGGTACTTGGGTTTTAGATAGACATCTGGATCTAGTTTTTTTAAATATAAAAATATTGTTAATAATACCTACCTCATAGGATCATTGGGCCATTTCATAACAGCTTATTGAAAGTGCTTATTGTGATATCTGGCATGCACTGAATAATCAGTAGCAGTTAATAATCTCTCTTTCCCTTTTCTTTTTCTTTACATGAAATACATTATTTCTTAGGAAATTATGGCAATATATTTGTGTCTCATTGTGCCAAGTTCTGAATGCTGTAATTATCTTGATTCCACAGATGCTTTGACGATAGCAGAATCTACCCCCTCTTGGTGTACATTTTTCATCACTTTATTCATTTTTTCGCAAATTATATTCAGCATGTATGAGTTTTTATGCTGCTTTTTCTATACATGTTGCTGCTATTCACATTACATTGCCCAGGGAAATGTAATCTATTGGGATTACACCCATGTTATTCCAGTGCTGTTAAATCATGTAGTTATGCTTTTCTGCAGTTTCATCTAATATGTTCTTTGGAGTTCACTTTGGACTCAGATATGGAAAGTCATGTAAGCATGCTTTATTTTTTATAGAATCTAGAACATTTTGGAAAATTCTTAACTTTTACTGCATCCATAAACTGAATAACTAAAGTTAGGCAATTCCTTTAGTCTTTAGAAAATAATTATGGTTCATTAGCTATGCTTACTAGAAGAATCACTGAACCAAAAATATGCCCTACCTGATAAATTACAATCTATTTAATAACCTGCAAATTAGCAAGTGTTAGCTCAAAGGAATGTAAATAAAATGAGTTCCAAAAATAAGGCTTAAACACAAAATGAGACCTCAATAGATGTATGGTGAAAAGTATACTTTCAACTGTATTTAGAATAAAAGTTTGCTAAAGTATTTCTAAGATAGATCTTTTAGAAATTTGTATCCCCATATGCCATGACAAAGATCAATGTTTATTTATGCTTTTACAATAAAAGCAGTGTTGTCTTTCTCCTCTGGAGCCTGCAGTAAAATATTTTACAGTTCCTTTATATTTTATAACTTTAGATTTTCATTGATGCTAGGCAAGGAATAGTGCAGAGATGTAGTCTTCTTTGTGAAGGACTTTTAATCCTTAGTTAATCATTTATACAAATCTATTGCAGAGTGATCTTTGGAGGATTAATGAGGAAATGTTTCAAAATATTTTCTCATTAATTCTCAAAATCTTGGATAATAGGCTTTAGATAAAATAAGAAAATTATATTACTATTGTTCACAAAAAGAAAGCTACAGTATTAAGTAATTCCTTAACTAAATTTTATAGAATGAAATATATAAATTACAAAGAATTTAATTATTAAGACTAAATGCTACCAGATCACAAAGTATCTCATGCTGTATTATGGACCATGAATTAGATTTTTTTCATAACTTCACAATGAATCATACTGGAAACACTTGGTGGCAGATATAACCCCTATTATTCTTTTATGTGGTCAGCATTGTTTATAATGTCAAGAGTTTGTTCTTAACATGATTATCGGAGTAGACAAGATTCAATCCAACTTAAAGCGTTTTATTTTGTGGCTTGTCTCAGTTGAGAATCGTTAAATCAAGTTTAAAAGTAGTGTTACTGAACACATAGCACTTTGCACCTTTTGTATATATGGGAGACAGAGAGACGAGAAAGTCAGTCACCTTCTCCATGCTCCCCAATCAAGTAAGAAATCAAGCCTGGCAAAATAACTTAAATACAAGACCAATGAAAAATACGGAAAAAGAAGTAGGAAAGAATGCTTTTGAATACAGGTGGAATGTAGGGAGATCAATTATACCTAGGAGGCACCCTGCGAAGAGATTTTGGGGAAAATATTTGAAAAAGTCCTTAAGCATAGATAGCAGTTTTGTGGAGAGAGGCTGAAATAAGGGCATTTCTCCTTGGAATGAATGAGAATAGGGAGATTAGAAAGTATACTTTAGAGAATGGAATTGGTAGGAAATGGGGAAAGTGATCTGACTAGTGATTAAATGACTGCATTTTCTTGGTTTGTGGGTACAAGACAGCAGGCAAAAGAGGTCACCTGTAGCCTCAGCAAGAGTTCATAAGGAAGTGAAGTTGAGAGGTAACTGAGAAGGTCAATGCAACAAGCATTTATTGAGCACCTCTTGTATGCTCTTGCTAGGAGATGGAGACAGGAATGTAAGGAGGTTAGAGTGCAGTGTGCGCGGGGCGATGATGGAAATAAGCATACCATAGCATAGAAACCTTGAGGAGGAGCATCTCACTTGGAATGGGGATGAAAGGAGCAATCAAAGTAAAATGGCGGCAATCAGAGAAGAAGATGGAATTAAGAGACTTCAAATGAGCCGGGCGCAGTGGTACACACCTGTAATCGCAGCACTTTGGGAGGCCAAGGTGGGTGGATCACCTGAGGTTGGAAGTTCGAGACCAGCCTGACCAACATGGAGAAACCCCATCTCTACTAAAAAATACAAAATTAGCCAGGCGTGGTGGTGCATGTCTGTAATCCCAGCTACTTGGGAGGCTGAGGCAAGAGAATTGCTTGAACCCAGGAGGCAGAGGTTGTGGTAAGCCAAGATCACACCATTGCACTCCAGCCAGGGAACAAGAATAAAACTCCAACCCCCTCCAAAAAAAAAAAAAAAAAAGGGAGAGAAATTTCAAGGGGGGAAGCAACAGGATTTAGCCACTGCTATAGCCTGAATGGTTGTGTTTCATACATTGAAACCTTAATCACCAATGCGATATTAATAGGAGATGGGGTCTCTGGGAAGTAATGAGGTCATAAGGTGAAGGCCTTATGAATAAGATTAGTGTCCTTGTAAAGGAGACTCTAGAGAGCTCCCTCACTCCTCCCATCATGTGAGGACACAGCAAGACTAAGAAGGCCATCTTCAAGACATGAAATGGGCCCTCACCAGTTATCAAGTCTGCCAGCACCTTGATCTTGGACTTCCCAGCCTCCAAGGCTATGAGAAATAAATTTATATTGTTTATAAGTCACCCATTTTTTATGGTACTTTGTCATGGGTCCTCACCCGTCACCAAATTTGCCAGCACCTTGATCTTGGACTTTCCAGCCTCCAAATCTATGAGAAATAAATTTCTATTGTTTATAAGTCATTCATTTTATGGTCCTTTGTCATAGCAGCTCAAATTAAGATAGCCACTAAATGGTTGAAAGGGGAGAAGGACAGAGAAGAGTTAAAGATGAGTCTAAACATCCTGGTCTGAGCAGTAGGGTCTAAACTTGTCAATGCCATTAACAGAATTAGGCAGCATAGAAGAAAGAACAATTTTCAGTGGAAAACAGAGGGCTCAGCTCTGCACATGGGTTTTAAATGATAGTGGGGAAGCTATTAGAATGTTCTCAAAACGCTGTTGGAGTTGGTGGTGTGGCGTTCATAGGGAAGTCAGGTATAGAGGTATCTACGTTAGAGTGATCAACAGAGAGAAAGAGCTGCCAGCTGTGGTACCCAGGAGATGCATAAGAATAGAAGGTGCAGTCAAAGGGGAAGAGTTAGTGAAAAGCATCTGGAAGGCACTTGCATTACACTGACTACCAAGTTGTTCAGGTTCACAAGATACATGGAAGAACCTACAAGATAGGTATGCATTTAGATGTACCTAAGTATATCTGATAGCTTTAAGAGAAAGTATTTTCTTTCCTATTTTTGTTTTAATTAGTTGTATTTAGAGTTGGCTTCAGAGTTTTATTTATCCTCTTAAAAACTGGTAATTGTAACATTGATTCATGATTTCTTTGCTATTGCTGTTTTTTCCCTACAGTTAAAACTAGTAGAACAATTAGCTGTCCCAATCTTCCATCTAAAGACATTTTAGCAAAAATGGTAGCTCATTAAGGAGCTAGTTTATTGAAAAGAAACCGAATAATAAAGCCAAGCAATTTTGCAACTGTCTTCTGCTTTTTTCCCTAAGATGAAAGATAGTAACAACCCCTTCACACAGCCCAGTTGTTTGATTTTTTTTTAACAAATGCTTAACATGAAAGAGGAGATGAAAAAACTCAAGTCAACCATATTAAAGGCCCATTAGCATTTAACCTCTTAATATTTTGTGGTGAAAGAGTTTATATATGCAATTGTTACAGTAATGATTCCCTGAAGCCCCTGGGGGCCTTCATATTACAGTGGGACTACAATATTTCAGAATATAATTTGTATTATAACTGTAATCAGAAAAATAAATTGCTCATGCTTCACTGTATTTCAAACAAAGCACTAACTCACCTGTGATATAATCAAATTTTGAGGTGTTAAACACAAAAAACCCTCAAGTCTATATTATTCAATGTACCATTTATATTTCTTAAGTATTGATGAAAAATGAATATTTACCTTATATTTGTCAGCATAAACCCTCTTACACCATCATTAGAAAAATCTTTACCAAGTCATTTCATGTTTCTTTGAATCAGAATGATTTCATTTTTTCTGCCAAAGAAATGTAGCCAACTTCAGATGTGCATTAAGAATAATAGTCTAGCAAGACAGCAAATTCCAATTTCCTATGATCAGAGAATCTTATTACGTTTATCCTCTCCGTTCCTTCCTGTTCACATAGGAAGTTAGGAGACGTTTTTTGGTTTGAATTTGCTTAGCTCTACATTCTCGTAAGAGAAAGGTAATGTTCTGGGAACTGGCCAAACACTAACTACATCTAAGAAATGAAATTCTAAAGCCCGACTTTATTTCTGGCTGCTGTTGAACTTTCCCGTTTGTTGTTAAATGTGCAGATTGCAAAGTAGCATATTGTCTGTGACAACTTTACACTGTGGCGGAGATCTGCAGATGGCGTGTCTTTTCACATATGATAAATGCCTAATTTAATGCTGATTTGTGGCAATCAGGACAATGCTGGCAGGCTTTTTAGGCTCAGAAATGTCTTGATAGTAGACCCAGAAGCAGGGCATGAGCTTGGGCCCAAGCATGGGTTTATGACTGTAGTAGTGTTGCCCACTATCCCTTTTAAAGCACTTAAGCTGGAAGGGACCATCACCTGATAAACGAACAGGTGGACATCCAGGAAGGTTAGGTGATAAGGTCAAGATCTTTGGGGTTAGTAGTGCCCCAGGATGGATGCCACTGAACACCACCAATGGAATTTGTTTTGAGAAGCACCCAGGTGCACAACAATCTCAAGATTAAATTTCTGTGGAAAAGCCTAATCCTGATTTGTTATTACAACCCAGCATAGATCTTGGCACACTGATCTTGGCATATTGATTATATGTAAATAATCAACACATATTTGTAGAATGAAAGTTAATTAAAATGATTTAAACTACTCTGAACCACTTGCAAGTTTTGCTAGCATTTTCCCTATTAGTGTAGCTTCGCCTTATTCCTCTTCTAATTTATGTCCAATTTATTTGCCTCATTTGAGTGCTAGATAGCTTCCTATTGGTTCTAAAATGCAGTTGGGTATATAGGTAATCATGCTTATTGAAGACTAACTTAACTGGATTAAAAATGACATTTTAGGCCGGGCGCGGTGGCTCATGCCTGTAATCCCAGCACTTTGGGAGGCCGAGGCGGGTGGATCACGAGGTCAAGAGATCGAAACCATCCTGGTCAACATGGTGAAACCCCGTCTCTACTAAAAATACAAAAAATTAGCTGGGCGTGGTGGCGGGTGCCTGTAATCCCAGCTACTCGGGAGGCTGAGGCAGGAGAATTGCCTGAACCCAGGAGGCAGAGGTTGCGTTGAGCCGAGATCGCGCCATTGCACGCCAGCCTGGGTAACAAGAGCGAAACTCCGTCTCAAAAAAAAGAAAAAGAAAAATGACATTTTATTTTCATAAAAATTCAGTGAAATCAAATAAAATGGGCTCCAGAGTTTGGAGATACTCAATTTTCAAAGAAAGATTTAAGAATCAGAGAGGCTGAATCACTTGCTCCAGACCACACCACAGATGAGTGTCTTATTCCATGCAAGGATCAGATTCATCTAACACATGTATCTGGAACTCTATTGGAAATGCTTACATATAAAAATATGGCTTAGCCCTTACTGGGTACCACATTTTATGGATTAGGAAACCAATGTCTAAAATGGTTAAGGTACCAGTAGAAGGTTAATAGGAGGTAAAATTGGCATACCAAGCAAGATTTCCCAATTCCCTGTCCCTTTCTTCTTTTACTGCACCATGACTCCTTTGGCTAGAGTGGGAACTCAGTACTCTTACATGTGCTGGAATGATCCCTTGATATAAAAGACTTCAGATATTTACTGTTTTTGGCAGTAATGTGTATTTCACCATGGTATTCAAAATACTATGTTATATTTAATTTGCAAAAAATAAAAAATCTTTTACAAGTGGCACATTTTCATTTTCTTCCAACACTCATCCATTTGTTTGCTTTTTCTATTCACTGTGCTAGGAGGCAGGAATTCAAAAATGAATAAAACAAGTCCTTGGCATCATGGTATTTACAGAACAGAAAGAACAGATAGTTGGGGTAAAGGTATCTGAGGGAAAGCCTTTACGGATAAGAATAGAGAAATTAAACAAACAAACAAACAACAGTAACAATAAATGATGACATCAAAAAAGGGCTATAACAGGCATTTGTTGTCCGTTTAGGAAGAGATGGGACATTTGGATGGTTTTACTGTTTGGAAAATGAGTTTCGTGGTTTCATTTCTATCCTTCACATTCAACTAATTCCATGGTTCCCTGATGACTACCATATTATTCCTAGGTACCCTTTTTTTTTTGGCTTTTAAAAGAGTTTGGCCTATACTTAAAGTATTTCTAAACTTATCAACATTTACTAACATAGACTCTTTTATTGCCTATTTTCTCCTGGTTCATTCCTTTTCATTCTGTCATTGAAGAAATAGTTCTAGTGATAGAAATATTCCATGATTGAGAAGAATGTGGGAAGAAAAGAAGGCCGGTGGGAAGAACTGCTCATGATGTCTCCCTTTGAATTCTGTGCACTCACAATGACACTCCAATGTCTGGTCTGACTCCTGGAAGAAGCAACTCATGATGGGGAAGAATCCAAAGGAATGTAGTTGGAATATCATGTATAAAGAACTTACAAAGGGAAAAAACATGTCATATTCACAGAACAAAAATGAGGCTCCTTGAGAACAGAGAATTATCTCACATGTGTATTCCCTGGCCTAGGTAAGTAAGTGCTAGGTAAAAGTACATGAGTAATTGAATGACCCTGGAAAGTTTATTTCAATTTCTCCACACATGAAATTGTTGTTTATCCTTTAGGTCTTAACTGAAGTTTGGCCTCCTCCATGAAGCATTCTCTATCTACCAGGATCGATACAAAGCTCTCTTTTCCTTATCTATTTTTATGCTAATCACCAGGGGCCCCCAGCTGGCTGTACTTTCTTGATGTCTAATATTTCTTTCCAACTAGCCCCCAAGGTCCTTGAAACCAGAAGTCCAGCTTAAACCATTTTTTTTTTTTTTTTTTTTTTTTTTTTTTTTTTTTTTTTTTTTTTTGAGACAGAGTCTCACTCTGTCACCCAGGCTGGAGTGCAATGGCGCGATCTAAGCTCACTGCAACCTCCGCCTCCCAGGTTCAACCAGCTTAAACCTTAGTCATGACCTCCTTTAGGCTTTAACACAGTGCTGCGTTCATGGAATTGCAGCTTGTCTGTTGCTAATACCCAAGGGACTTAACTGAATACTAATTCAACAATGTCATACTCACCCGGAAGCAGTATTTAATAAGTCTGGAAAGTAACTTAACCCATTTAGTGTTTTTCAGATATCGTGAAGTACAAAAATGTATTTGTATATTCTACAAAAGATTTCTAGTTATCTTTCAGCAACCACTTAAATTTACTTTATAAGCTCTTGTTGTTCTATGAAGCAGTGTGAGAACTGTTAATAAGTGCAACAGAGGCTGGTGAGTCAAATAAAAATGATGACTTCGTATTTGACCTTTAGCAAGTAAAGAATTCTCAAGCATATTAATTTGCAATGGTTTTATTTCGTTAAGTCGCTCAGCGAGACTTTGACTAATGGTTATTTCGGGAAAGAAAGTCATAACTAACAAGCAGAGAGTTCTTAATATTAGCCTCTGAGGTCCCCGATTTGCCACAAAGCAAGCGGTGCACATTTTCCTTCCAAATAGAAAAAATAAAAATGAAATATAAAAGCTCATTAGATATTCCAAATCAGGATCTTCTTTAGACACACTCAGGACACCCAGGAATGTATCAGTGTTACCAGGTATCAGGTTGTAAAGAAATCACAGTATAATCCTGTGACATTCTGAATGGGACTGGGAAGACCGGTTTACGATGATTTTGTTTTTGTTGTTTTGTTTTGCTTTCAGATGGAGTCTTGCTCTGTCACCCAAGGTGAAGTGCAAAGGCATGATCTCGGCTCACTGCAACCTCCGTCTCCCAGGTTCAAGCGATTCTCCTGCCTCAGCCCCCTGAGTAGTTGGGATTACAGGCATGCACCACCAAGCGTGGCTAATTTTTGTATTTTTAGTAGAGACGGGGTTTCACCATGTTGGTCAAGCTGGTCTCAAACTCCTAACCTCGTGATCCGTCCGCCTCGGCCTCCGAAAGTGCTGGGATTACAGGTGTGAGCCACTGTAACCGGCTACGATGACTTTTTAAAGTTTAAAAAATATTTGTGTGTTTTTTTCTCAAAGTCCACTTTGTTTTTTCCACAAAAGAAAACACTTTTTTTTTTCCGCAAGAAAATTAGAACGGACACATTTCAATAGCTCCCAGTGCAGAATAGCTGTATTCTGCAGTGAATACCAGTGAAACCACAGAACAATTAGAAAGAAAATACCTAAGCCATAGCCAATCAAAGAAGCACCTACAGGCTTCAACAGGTTTCCTTCAGGCCTGAGATACTGAAGTCCTTTTCCGTCTGACTCTCCCTAAAAAGAAGGGGAGATGCTTTCTGTAATCTATTAATAAGAAAGGAGGTAGACAAAAATCTTGATTCCCATGTGCTGCTCCATGTTAGACAGAGAAGTACATTGTCTACTATTAAGTAATATTTCTTTGCAGTATGGTTCTGTTATCTGTCCATATCATTGTTCTGTAAGCTGCTATGAACAAGTATATTACATATAATGAAAGTTGAAAGAACAGAGGGCTGAGTTTTAAAGTTGAAGGAACAGTCAGAGGGCTGAGTTTTTTAACACGTATTGTTGACAAAACCAGATTCCAAGATATGGTCTAATCTTCTAAACATATAGATTTGTCAATTTTAAATCCTTTTTTCCGGGGTAACTTTTAATACAAATCTCATTTTACTATCCTATCATAAACTGCTTCTGAATTAACCAGAGTCTATTTATCATTTCTCTAACTATGGTCGAGAGAAAGGACAGTTTGGTTGCACTTCTTTCCATACGAGGACTTTTGTCCCCCCACTCCCACCCCTGACTCTTTATATTATGGACAGGGAAACAGAAGGGAAATTACTAAGTCAGGGAAAGAGTTACGTGATGGCCATTCCTCCTTCAGTCTGCCAGTTGATTACATAATACACATGAAAACATGAGAGTGAGGGCCAATTTTTCTAACCTAGTAGATAAGGTTTGTGGACTTCTGAGCTACATTGCATTACTAGTAATAACTGAAAACGTAGATTATCAGCTATTGTGCTACATGTTTTACTTAAAGTAGTTATTATATCCACCTTCAAGATGAGACAACTGAGATTTAGAAATTATGTAACTTGGCTAGTTAAAACTGACATTAAACCTCTTAACTCTAATCTCTCATTATAGCTACATGCATAAAGTTATGCTTCCTTATTGCTGGAAGGGAATCTTCGACAGACCTCCAGGGTTCATCCACAGAGTTATGCAGAAAAAGCTCCCAAATCACACAGATACTGGTTTGCTTGGTGACAATGTTCCTCAAAACTGTTCCATAAAAGATTCTGATCCCGGATAAAACATTTCAATATTATTTTCATTATTGAAAAAATCTCTGTATTTTAGGTCGCCTTGACTAAATGGGAATGAGCTGCATTTAAAAAATACTTTTTAATGAACACATTCTAATTATACATATTTATGTGGCACAATGTGACAATGTAATGTTTCAATACATATATATGTTGTATAATGATCAAATCAGGGTATTTATTGTGTTGGCCATGGATTTGCTCTCCTGAATATTCATATGTATGTCAGAGTTTCATGTCAAGGCAGCGGACACTGTGTGGTTAAATAGTCTTCAACTTCTTATTCTAAGCCTTTGCTAGATGGTTTTTAACTAAATATAGGCATATTAAAAGTTCTCTTCTCATACCACAACCCTGATCTAGCTGTAGTTGGTTAAGAGTGGAACTCAGATGGATGGGATTATTTTTTCTTACGTAAGAAAAATAAATTCCTTCCTAGTAATCTGTAAAACTTCTTGTGATACAGAATGGGTGGGAGTGAAGGAATAGAATTAAGCCCTCGATTAAATACAGCACCTATTTACATTTAGAATTTTAGTGAAAGATATTGCCTTAGGGAACTTGCTTCAAAGGCAGTATTAATGAAAAGGTAGCATGAATGACAAAAACTGCCAACATTTCTATCACGGCATCAATGAATACATGAGCTAATGTACCAGTGGTGGCCTGCTGTAAATGCCCATCACTGTCAGGAACCTTTTTATGACAGGGAGCACTGCTGTGCTATCTCATGTTGAGCAATAAAACTAGGAGGTGAATGACCTACTATAACCCATCAAAGGCACTCAGAGCTGTTCTCCTTTGAATACCTCCAATTATCTAAATTTATAACTGATATAAACAGGAAAATCGGAATTAAACCTTTAAATTGCTGCTTCCCTACCATTTGGTCTTCTTTATCTGTCCCATTAGAACCATTGTTAGTCTAGCTGTCTTAACTAATTCGGAGGAAACGTCAGGGGAAGATCAATGTATGAATCCCTCATGGCCTATTTGATGTCAATCTGTTCCTTTTATGAAACACTCTTCCTATAGATTTAGAATGTGTGATTGCCAGCGGTTCAGTCTGACCAGCAAAATGCTCAATAAACAATGCACTTTCCTCCCAAATGATGCAAGAGTCAAATGAATGCTGAATACTTAAAAAAATATAACTATACTTATAACATGAGATTAGCTGAACAGAACTTGAGTTGAAACAGAAAATGCTTGTGAGTTCCAAGGGATCATAGCTAGCATTAATGCATTTCGCTTTCATCCAGAGAAAAAAATATAAAGGCTATGCTCTGTTTTGCCCCACTCCTTTCACCTCTTTTTCAGGCTAACTTTGTTCAGTTCTTTGCATGTCTTTTCCATGAATACCAATATTGAAACAGTTTTGAAGATATAGAACTGGGCTGACACTCCAGTGTGTTCATTGTATCGGCTACCACTGGAGGCCCACCTCCACACTTCAATCAGGAAGGAAAGCATTCCAGCACACTTACTGTAAAGATGGAGGAGGAGCACATTTCATTGTTTTCTACTGAATGACTTCTATTGCATGTACAAGACACTGTAGGGAATTACAACTTCATACTAAAAAATGTATCTTTTGTGCGTACACTAACTTTAAGGGTAAGTTCAAAAGACCCAGAACACTTGGTTTTTAGTCTTTACTTTTCCTACTTACAATGGATCCTTTCAACTCTGTTGCTTGGCTTATCACATTCTTTCTTACCACCTGGTTGACAGAACTCTAGGCAGAGTTGACAGCCAAATATCAGAGTGCATCCGTAAACACAAATCTTGGTATGTGCTCATAGACTTAGAAAGAAAGGGGAGGAACCGTGAGTTATGAGAGAAATGGCAGTTAAGCCTTTTTCAGAGGCAAATGTATGTATCCACACATAAGTGGCTGGAACAGTTAGTTAGGGGTAGAAAAAACATCAAATGAAAGTCTAAGAGAGACACTTTATTAGATTTATTTGGGGGATGATTAAGGTATAGCTCATTAAAATTCCTTTAGTCTTTCTTCTCATTTACTTTATTCACCATAGGCTTGTGAACTTATGCTAACTGTATGGTGGCTTTATAAGTATCAAGGAAGATTTTTCTGACTAAACAGCTGAAACCATTTTCATTCTAAGCCAGACAACTTTGAAAGTGACATTAACCCTTTCATGACACTGAATGAACTAGAGTGTTAATGAGTTTTCAGACTACGAAGTCATTGCTTCCACTGTACATTTTTGTTCCTTCCCAAAAATTTTAGGCATTTTAAAATTTACTTCCCAGGAAATAAATTTCACTCACTTACTTTTTGGGAAGAGTGTGGGGATATAGATGTTCTAACCCAACAACAAACCAGGTCAAGTCAATAAACCCGACTCTCATATATTCCACTTCAATTTGAGTTATCTAGAGGAAACATTGAACTCTCCTGAGAGACTCATCACAGCCTTTGCTCCCATTAAATAGTCACCTGGGATGTCAGACATGGGTAGATCAAGATATTGAGCAATCATATTAGCACAGCCCTATCTACCATGCCAAGTGTATCAGTTAGAACCGTGCTAGACTGCTGATAACAAAATACATAACCACCAGGTGTCTTGTACATATTGGAGGTAATTTTTTCTCCTATAGCAAGAAAGTCAGAGGTAAGGGGCTGCTTGCCTGGGTTCAGCTGTTCAGTAATGCCAGCCTGGATCTAGGTGACTGTCATCTATTCCCTCTTACTTGCTCAGCGTGTTGGCATCTTCCCCCTTAGGCTTGCTATCTCAGGCATCAGTTCCAGAAATGGTGTCTACGTTCACAGCAGGAAAAGGGAAGTATGGAAGAAATTTTCAGGGAACGTATGCTTCTATCTCATTATCCAGAGCTGTATATTTGGCCAATCCAAGGGAGACTGGGAAAATAAGTATCTCTACAGAGCTAGGGATAATGCTTTCCCAAACAACATAGGGATTCTGTCTTTCTGTCTGCAGGAAAAAGGGTAGAAAAATTTTGGATTGGCAACTAGAAGTGTCAGGTGAACTATGGTAAAAACCAACTGCCTGAGAGCTAGAAGTGAGGGGCCCCTTCCCCCAATGGCCTCAAAAAACTGGGGAGAACATCATTGAGGAAGAAACCTGACCTCCTTGTCTCCATTTTAAAGGCCCTCCCTTCTTCTTTCTTTCTTTTCCTTCCTCCCTCCCTCCCTGCCTCCCTGCCTGCCTCCTTCCCCTTCCCTCTCTCTTTCCTTCTTTCTTTCTTGTTTTATTGCTTTCTTTCTCTCCCTTCCTTCCTTCCTTTTTTTTCTTTTCTCTCTCTCTTTCTTTTCTTTCCCTTTCTTTCTTTTTCTCTCTTTTGTCTTTTCCCTTCCTTCCTTCCTTCCTTCCTTCCTTCCTTCCTTCCTTCCTTCCTTCCTTCCTTCCTTTCCTTCTTTCTTTCTATTTGCAACAGAGTTTGTCCTCTATCACTAAGGCTGGAGTACAGTGGCATGATCACAGTTCACTGCATTCTTGACTTCCTAGGTTCAAGAGACCCTCACCCCTCGGCCTTCTCAGTAGCTGGGACTACAGATGTGTGTCACCATGCCTAGCTAATTTTTGTAATTTTTTATACAGATGGGGTTTCGCCATATTGGCCAGGCTGGTCTCAATCTCCTAGGCTCAAGCAATCCACCCCTCTTAGCCTCTCAAACTGTTGGGAGCTACTTACAGGTATGAGCCATGTACTCGGTCTAGTCCCTCCCTTCTTCAGGTTTTAACAGACTGGTCTATTTTGGAAAAGCTGTGACTCAACAGCTAACAGAGGCCACAAATATTTCTAAACCCACTAACAGTCAACTATGCAATAATTGACAACTGATGTGCTGCACTGCAACAGTCTGAAGCCTTTTTATACACCCTTGTAAGAACAATGAAGCAGGTTTTAAAGGCCAGATATCCGTGCTCACCAAAGAAATCCACCATCTGGTCCCCATCATGGTGTCATTTTAGATTAGAGGAGTTTTTTTCTCCTTTTCCACTATCCTTTGAAGAACAGGTGGTTGGTCTGGCCTTCCATCATAGAAAGGTTTCCCTTTTTATAAATGGCAATACAAAATATTAAATCCTGTTTTTTTTTGTAACTTTCTCCTGGTATCTTTGTAAAAAACAAATGCACCAAATCTGTTAAAGTTTCTGCTTCTCAAAATAGTTATGAGGAAGTTGATTTCTCAAGGGCAAAAATCTTTTCAAGGACTTCTTAAGATATGGAAACTGAAATTCTAAAACCTTACTTGAAACAAAAGTAGATCAACTCTTTAAAAAGTATACTAGACATTTTTGACAACGGAATTCCAAATAAATTTTAGATAAAGATCAAACTGAATAAAATGTATGCACAAGGTAATAAAAAATGGGGAGGTTAGAATGCAATGAGAGTGATCTATTTTGTTTTCAGTATTTTTTCTCAAAGAATGGATTTATATACATTTTTAATGTAAAAAAAGGTGCAGACCATATTTCTCCTTTTTTTTTCCATTCTTCAAGTTCTTTTAAAAGACATAGGGAACCTTTAATTCTAAGTAAAGAGTAAATATTCCTACTATGGTTCACTCCATCCAGGATAAATACAGAATCACAAGAAAAATTCATAATTTTAGATTCCTGAACATTTTGCTTTTCAATTTTTTTCTTCTTCATTTCTTTTTTTTCTCCTCCATCTCTTGTTCTTCTATTCCAGTAAATAACCTGCTGCACAATAAGCATTTCACAGTAGGATATCAAATGGCATTGCACCCTATACATCTTTTATTCATCCTACAAACGTTTTGTAGCATACAGTACAGGATCTAAATTACTGCCCAGTAAGGAAAATCATCCCATGTTTTAGAAACCATCTCTAATTTTCTGTGGCTTGTGCTATCTCCTCTTCCTCAGTTTAAAATAGTTTGTTTCAGCAAAGAGTAAATTAGTGAGTTAAAGACTAATTTACTCTATATTTTGGTGTCCTGTATTTTAAGTAATTTTTAAATGCATTCAAATAGAATTATCCCTAAAGAAGGAAGATAAAGCTAAGTTTCTTATACATATAATATTTATTTTGAGTAACTGTGTCATTTGCAGAGTTTTTTCTGAAACACTGATGCAAACCTTATCGGTGAAAATTTCTAGACCTCTTGGGTCAGAGTAATTGTATCTACCTTAAATTCAATATTTGTCTGTCATTTGACAATAAATCATGTGATACTGTTTGTCTGAACTATACTTTAATTTCTGATCAAATATTTTTATGCATTCTTTACCTCCCTAATTGACTTCAAAATTCATGAACTATTCTGATTTTCCTCAGTGTCTTATGCATAGTAGACTCTAGATTAATTACAAACTATTTTTCTCAAATTGGAATGATAAACTTCTCTTTTACAAATCACAATTCTGTTTAAGTGCATATAGACATTACCTAATATGGAAAATCAATATGTAGAATAAATCAATTTTTGACTCACTTAGAATTTTCTTAAGGGATTTTTGCCATAAACCTCCTTACAAGTGCTATAGTTTTGCTTTCTGCTGGGATTTTAGGATTTTGAATTTTCTGCCTAGAGCTCATTGTGCAGTCTCTTCATCAATACTCAAGGAATCAAGAAGTCATCCACTAATTACTCCCCCAAACAGTAGAAATCAGGCCCACATTTTTTATGTCTGTGTAATTGTAAGTACAGCTGTAGATCTGTCTTCCATTCTGAAAAAAAACACACATTGTATAATACTAGTATAATTAAAGTACACAATGAAGTGTTTCTGAAATGCTGCAGAATTAAGACTTCAGTATTTTAACAGGAAGTAGCCTTGATTCTGCCAAACTGGTCAGTCATCAGGTTCTCTGGAAATTTATAGCAAAGACTGTAATTGGCAGGAATACCATATAAGTGACACATACAATGACACACACATATATAGACACACACTCATAAACACATAAAACTGTAAAAATATGCTCTTGTTACACAAAGTGGCATGGAAAAGTTGGAGATAAACAGAGCCCATTTATATAATCATGTGCCAGAAAAAGAAAATTTAAAAAAAACTGTTGGTCTTTTGTGTGTGTGTGTGTCATAGCACACCATCATCTGTAAAGTATCTATCTGTATGAAGAAGCTATTCACTAATACTGAGGAGACTAGAATATCTTCAACTGATCCACAAAAAACCTCTGATATAACATCTTTTTTGATATTTAATTCAAAACTTAACTGAATGTTCGTGCCTCAGTGGACTGTGTGATACCTTAAAATACAAGTTCTATCAAAATGAAACCAATCATTTTTAGATCATTTTGATATTGATAAGAATCATCCTTCTTTCATTCTCTTTGATCATCCCTTCTGGAAAACCCAAAGAAAGTGCCGAGAACTTAAGTCAGTCATAAAAAGTGAAATATGTCCTAGCAAAAATCAGATCATTCAGTATCATCAAGAATCTCATACAAATATCATACATAAAATATTTTCATGTTTTGAGTCAAATGTGGAGAAAGGGAATTAGTCTATACCCTGTGTAGGAAGGCAGCTGAGTGCTTTATCAACACCCTTTTACATTTGGATTTCATTCCATTATAATCACAATGACAGCCTGCGTGGTGTGCCTAATGCATTCTACATCTAGAAAATAGTTGTATCTAAAAATTCCATCCCTCCCCTTTCTGTGGTAAAGATTTGTCTTCAACATCATCAATAGCTGAAGCAATGCTCATCTGTGACCATCTGTTCTTATTGTAAAACAGTAGATTTGGCAGAATTTGCAGGCATTGAGCTTGTCAAAATGTTAGAACACCTGTTTGATTTTTACCTTATCGGGCCCTTCAGATGGTTGAGTGTGAGTGGGAGGTTAGGCATAGGGAAAAAAGGCTTTTATCATTTCTTTTGAAATGGAAAATTAAAAAAAAAATTTCTGTTGATTATTCTCTACTGTTAGAAAAATTAACATAGTTTTTTAAAAACTATGATTAATATTGAAATATCTAAAGTTAAATGAGGAAAATGTACAAACACAGTTTTGATTGTCCACACACAATTTTCACCTACTGAACACATATCTTATTACATAGCAGTGTCTACACACACTAGGTGCTCAGTCTGTGCATTAATTAATAAATGAACAGGCTGGGCACTGTGGCTTACGCCTGTAATACAAGCACTTTGGGAGGCTGAGGTGGGCGGATCATGAGGTCAGGAGATCGAGACTATCCTGGCCAACATGGTAAAACCCTGTCTCTACTAAAAATACAAAAATTAGCTGGCCATGGTGGCGCATTCCTATAATCCCAGCTACTCGGGAGGCTGAGGCAGGAGAATCACTTGAGCCAGGGAGATGGAGGTTGCTGTGAGCCAAGATCGTGCCACTATACTCTAGCATGGCGACAGAGCAAGACTCTGTCTCAAAAAAAAAATAGTAACAAAAATTAAAAATGAATGAATGAATTAAAGTGTATTTGATTCTTGTAATGAATGGACTTTGCATTACTATTTCCATTTTTATAGGTGAATGAAAGTGATGCTAAAATAATCTTCAGAGCTGTAACTCAGAGTGATTCCTTCTGCCTTCTGGTCACAGGCTTTCCATTGGGCAATGAGAGTAACTTGGTCTCAGGTGTGTGTCCTGTATTAATAACCTCTCAGGAGATACTAAAGAGACTGGATGTACCTAAGCCTGGGGTTGTTAGTTTGGAAAAGCTAGCCAGAAGAAGTGACTGAGTAGTTTCGAAAGCAGAAAGCAACACTTTTGAGAAGCTAGGAGGTACAGGAAGGAGGTAGCATGTGAATTCTTGGAACAAGCAGTTCACTAGAGCAGTGTCAAAAGCAGGCAGTGAGATGTTTCTATTTATGTGGAGGGAGGAATAATTGGGAGAGGAATTTGAAACATATAATTGGGAGCTTGGATTTGATACAAAGCAGAATTGGGAAAGTGATTGATGTGACTAAAACAACAGCAGTGATGAGTACTGCCACTGGGTGAAGAATGAATTGGCAAGGCCAGGGCAGCTGGCTGCCTGGAAGGCTGGTCCAGTGGTAACCACCCCAGACCAGTTGCTGGTGTCAGTGGACAGAGCCAAGATTGAGACAGGATCCACAATCTGGAACGATGGTCTCCAGGCTCCATTACGCCCTTCAGACAATCACCATGAGTTATGTGATGACAGAAACTCTTCCTTTTTTCTTTTTCATTGAAACATAACTTTTTCATGCTATTTAGTATGTCGTATATGTATGTGAAATCAAACAAAGTATTTTTTTGTTTTGTTTTGTTATTGAAGCACTTCCAAAGCAAATAAAAAATTCTGAGGGAATTTAAACAGTAATAAGTTTGGCCAGGCATGGTGGCTCATGCCTGTAATCCCAGCTCTTTGGGAGGCTTAGATGGGCTGATCGCTTGAGATCAGGAGTTGGAGACCAGCCTGGGCCAACATGGAGAAACCCTGCCTCTACTGAAGATACAAAAGTTAGTTGGATATGGTGACATGCATCTATAGTTCCCACTTTTATTATAATATAAAATAATATAATTAAAATTGGATAGATTTAAAGATTATCTTGTCTAACTTTTATTTTTCAAACAAGGAAATTGGGACTTTAAGAGATGAAGTGATTTCATTCCCATATTTTTTTAGCACAAGCTCTGGAGTCAGATTCATCTTAAGTTTGAATCTGTTTTTTTATTTATTATCTGAGTAACTTTAGAAAAGCCATTTGATTCTCTCAGTTTCTTCATCTACAAAACAGAGATAAGTACAGTGCAATAGTTATTATACTATGAATAAAACATTCTTTTTCAAGTCACTATAGTGTGGTAGTTAATGGTGTATAATCTGGAGCCAGACTGCTTGGGTTTAATTCCCAACTCTGCTACTCACAAGCAATGAAAACTCGGACACACTGCCTAATCCCTCTGAGCCTCAGTTCCTTCTTTTGTAATGTGGGGTATATATAATCTATATGCATATAGTATTGAATGAGAAAATATATTTGTGTGTATTACCTGTATTACCAGACTCAACCTCAAGCAAATAGCATGCGATAAATGCTCACTATAGCTAGGGTTGTTATTACAATCACTCTCATTACTTTTGGTTAGTACCACTTGTGTGTTGGGCGCTGAATTAGCTGTAGAATATATAGAGAGTAAACACACAGCTACTTTTCTCAAGAGCTCGGAGTCTAGGCAGATGATATAAGGAAAGTAACAACCACAATTCAGTGTGATAAGTACTACCATGGAGTCGTCCCCATCTCTCTTAGAGCTCAAAGAGGTCTAGTGAATCAGGATTGAGTCATTGCAGGAGAGTCATTGGAGAGTCACTTGAGAGGTGGAAGGAATGGTCAGCAGCAAACTCTGTAGTGACGTGAAGCATTAGTGTGCGTGTGTTGGGAGCCTGCAGAGCAGAGACTAAATCAGCAAAACAAAATGCAGGTGCTTAAGCTTAGAGAAAATCCAACAGCGGGTGGTTGTTTTGTACCGCTGGTTGTAGGGTGCACGTGAGGTAGGGCTGGATAGTTACAAAGTGGATTGATGAAGAAGGTCATTGTATTAGTCAGGGTTCTCTAGAACTAATAGGATATATGTAGACATGAAATGGGAGTTCTTTAAGGAGAATTGACTCACGATCATAGGGTAAAGTCCCACAAGAGGCTGTTTCCAAGGTGAGGAACAAGGAAGCCAGTGGTAAATCAGCTCGAGTCCCAAGTAGGGAAGCCAACAGTGTAGCTTTCAGTCTGTAGCCGAAGGCCCAAGATCCCCTGGAAAACCACTGGTATCAGTCCAAGAGCCCGAAAGCTGAAGAACTTGGAGACTTGGAGTCTGATGTTCAAGGGCAGGAAACGTCCATCACAGGAGAAAGACGAAGGTCGGAACACTCAGCGAGTCTGCTCTTCTGTCTTCTCCTGACTGCTTTATTCTACTGCACTGGGAGCTGATTAGATGGTGCCCACCCATGTTGAGGGTAAGGCTGTCTTTCCCAGTTCACTGACTCAAATGTTTATCTCCTTTGGCAACACCCACACAGACACACCCAGAAACAACACTTTGCATCCTTCAATCTAATTAAGTTGACATTCAATATTAACTGTCACAGGCCTTAATAAACATACTGCTAACCTACGTGCACTTTATCCTGAAACCAATGAGATACAATTAAAGGATTTTAATTGGCAGGATGGCCTGATTAGGTTCTCCTTGCCAAAAATTGATGAGTGCCCCCTGGGTCCACTTCTGTCTGAGTATATGGATACTGCAACACATTCACTTGTTTGACTTGGTGATTTCTTCTCCTACCAGATGGTAAATTCCTTGAAGGCAGTCATCTGGCTTTCTATTCCCAACATCTGTCATAATGTCTACAGGTAGTCATTAATATGTCTAGAATGAACAAATGAATGGAGAAGACTGAAAGCAAAAATTCAATTAAAATGCCTTTTTCTCCTTACTCCATGAGAATTGATAAGGATCTAACAGTGGTGGTGGCGGGGGCACAGAAAAGGGATGGGTTCAACAGATATTTAAGTAAGAATATTGACAAGCTTTGCAGTTAGAGGCTGACTTGGAGGTAAAAAGAAGAACTAATCTAGAATGACCTTGATATTTCAAGTGTGGTCAACTCAGTGGATGATGGTTATGTTCACTGGGAGTGAAAACACAAGGGCAGGTTCACAGATGAAGCCAATGAGTTTATTTCTGGGCATCTCTAGTTCAAGGAACTTGCGGATCAAATGAAGGGATGTCTAGGAGGCAGGTGGATAGAGAATGATCTCATCAAAATCCTTGAGCATCACATCCTTTAACTCACAGTCCATTGTACTTTTCCTCCTTTGTAATGATCTTTTTTAAAGAAAAAAGCTAGGCAAACAATAACTACAAGAATGTTAAAGCAATTTGTACATAATGATTTTTTAATGATTACAAAATCAAAAGGGGTATTTTTCTTGGCCATCTGTCTGGAACGCCCTTAAGCCAATCCGTGTCTCTAGAAAAGATCCAAGTTGAACAGTAATTCCTTGAGGAAATCTTGCTGCACCCTTCCAGATATAAAGAACATTCACACAGCTGTTGATTTTACCTTGTCTACAGCACTAGTTGCAGTGTATTCAGGTATTCATACTGATCTTCCTTTAGTATATGCAGGACAGTCTCATCATAGTATGGATTTTAGAATCAGACATATAATGTTTTGAAATTTCAGCTTTGCCATTTAGCTGAATGATCTGGGGAAAGCAGTTTGCCTGCTCTTAGCCCCAGTTTTTCTCATATGTGAAATTCAGAGGGCAGTAGATATTGTGAAGGTTTGAAGACTTCCACTGACTTCTCATCATACTCAGCGTAGCACTTTCATCTCTTCTCCTTGTTTCCTTTGCTCCAGCCACACTGACCTCTGTGTTGTCCCTGAAATAACCAAGGCACGTTCCTTCCACCTAGAGTGCCCTTCCCCCAGCTATCTGCATGGCTAGCTCCCTCACCTTTTTACCAAATATTTTCACGAAAGTGATATTCTGCCCTACAGCTATAATAGAGAAGAAAATGCCGCTGAGTCTAATATGGAAACCTGCATGTATATTGACAAAGGCTGGAAGAAAATATGCTCCAATGGAAAGTTGTATCAGTGAGGCGAATTATGTGCAAACTGTTCTCCTGGTACATTATTGCTTTTGATGTAGTTTTGACATTTGAAATGCAATTAAAAACTCAATTTCTCGTGAGATTTTCCCTGAGTACCCTAGGTAAAGTTTCAGTATCGGGCTGCAATATTTTCCTTCCCTGCTTCATTTTTTCCTCTTAGCATTTATTGCAACTTAATATGCTACATATTTTACTTATTTTTGTTTGTGTACCAAAGAGGAAAGTAAGATCCTTGAAGATGGGGATTTTGTCTGTCTTGTTCCCCGCCATATCCCAAGTATCTAGAACATTGCCTAGAATATATAGACACGCAAAATTGTATTTTGAATGAATAAATTTTATATGTAAATTGCTTAGCACAGCGTCTGACATATATCACATATCTGTCATGTAGTAGCTGTGAATGTGAATTTTGCTAATGTTTTGCAGGATCTTGAGAAGTCACGAAATACACTGTATTCATTATCTTATGACTTCTACTACAGATGATGCTTAAGAGATAAATGAATTAATGAACTGACCAATTCTATATAAAGATGAGCTACTTTCGTCACTGTTGGTGATGTGGTTGCTGCTTCAGAATCAACACTACAGAGCTGGAGAGAGGCTGGAAGCAGAGTGGAGGCAGCACAGTGGCTCTGTAAACCTGAGCAACCCCACCTCACCCCATCCAAACTCCTCTCATTTTTAGAAAGGAGCTTATCATCAAGGGCACTTTGCAGCTTTTGCAGTCTCTGAGTCTGTGGGTTCCAAAAGGTGAGGCAAAAGGCAAAATCTTTTTTTCTTTCTTTTTTTTTTTTTTTTTGTTTTTTGACATGGAGTCTTGCTCTGTAGCCCAGGCTGGAGTGCAGTGGCACGATCTTGGCTCACTGCAACCTCTGCCTCCCGGGTCCTGGTTCAAGCAATTCTCCTACCTCAGCATCCCAAGTAGCTGGGATTACAGGCACAAGCCACCATGCCCAACTAATTTTTGTATTTTTTAGTAGAGATGGGGTTTCACCATGTTGGTCAGTCTGATCTTGAACTCCTGACCTCATGATCCACCCGCCTTGGCCTCCCAAAGTGTTGGGATTACAGACGTGAGCCACCGTGCCCAGCCAAAAGGCAAAATTTTTTACCTCCTTAACTTAAAAAACTCAAATTTCTGGGCTGTGCACACTGGCTCAGGCCTGTAACTCCAGCAGTTTGGGAGGCCAAGGAGAGGGATCACCTGAGGTCAGGAGTTCGAGACCATTCTGGCCAACATGGTGAGGTCCGGTCTCTACTAAAAACACAAAAATTAGCCAGGCATGGTGGCAGGTGCCTGTAATCCAGCTACTCAGTAGGCTGAGGCAGGAGAATTGCTTGAACCCAGGAGGTGGAGGTTGCAGTGAGCCAAGAGCATGCCATTGCACTCCAGCCTGGCGAACAAGAGTGTGAAACTCCATCTTATAAAAGAAAAAAAAACCCTCAAATTTTTTTGTGTGTGTGATGAATGAGAAGTTGATTAAAAACAATGGGATCACACAGTACTTCTTATAGTCCTGTGTGTATGTGTGCATGCACACACACACAATGTTGACCTGACAATTTTTCATGCCTTTGTCTGAGTGATCTGTAGGAAGTAGGAAGGTATTTCCAAAGTGTTATTAATGACTTAGAAAGCAGAAACTGTGTCAAAACCAAGCTTAGCTAGTTTGGTGGCAGGTGGTACCAAGAGGCAGAGTGAACTTGAAGTTGAAATTACAAAGAACTATTGATCCTGACGGTAAAGCATGCCTCAAAATGAAATTGACATGGAATGAACCTGACATTGAAATAATATCTTAAAGTCTTGAAAAGCATGACAGAGAATTCAATTATATAACTAAAGGGAATTGGAGAAAATGAAGAAATTGGTAGTGATCTTTCCTTCAAACACATGTTTTCCTCTATAGGTCAGGCTCACTTTGCACATAATTAGTGACCTTGGTTTCTCACTTCATCACTTAATCAATTTCAATAATGTTTCAGCTTTACTATTAGAAAGTTTTACATTCATGTCAAACCCAAAACAAATCTGAAAAGCTGCAGAAGTAATTTGAGTCCATGTTACAAAAAAGAACGTTAGTCTAGGACTTGGAGTGAATTAATGTGACATCTTAAAAGCTTTGGGTTATAATCTAGGATCTGCCACAGGAAATCATAAACCATGGGCAAGTTATTTAATCTCTGATTTTCAGAATCTTTAGCTGTAAAACACAAGCATAATAATTCCCACTTCATTGTATTCACTCTGAAGCACAAATGATATATGTGATTGTGCCTAGTATATTAAATAAGATTGACAAATTCATTTTGAAATATATTTGAATAAAACTGTCATATCTTATCTTATAGAATTGAATAATTGTGTAAAGCCAGGAGGAACAGAAATGTTTGCAGTTATATTTTTATTTTATTTATTTATTTTTTTGAGACACATTCTTGCTCTATTGCCAGGCTGGATGGAGTGCAATGGCCCGATCTTGGTTCACTGGAACCGCTGACTCCTGGCTTCAAGTGATTCTCCTGCCTCAGCCTTCCAAGTAGCTGGGACTACAGGTGCCTGCCACCACATACTGCTAATTTTTGTATTTTTAGTAGATGACAGGGTTTCACCATGTTGGCCAAGATGGTCTCGATCTCCTGACCTCGTAGTCCACCCACCTTGGCCTCCTGAAGTGCTGGGATTCCAGGTGTGAGCCACTGTGCCCAGCCTGCAGTTATATTTTAAAGATGAGGAAACATGATCAGAATGGTTAAAATAACTTTGTCCTAGTTACCTGCCAGGTTAAACTTCAACTTTTCAACTTCTTGGCCTACTGAGTCTTAATTCCACCACTCATATGTGTTCTAATCATCTGTTCATGGGTAAATATCATAAGAATCCTGATAGTAATAGAATTTTCCCCCTTTTCTTTCCTAAAGACCTACCTATACTTTAAATTACTTATTTCTTCAGCAGATATCTTTATTCTACTAGCAGCAAATAGCAGAACAAAAGTCCCTGACCCATGAAGCTGATATTGTGGTGCAATTCACTCAGCCAACATTCCTAAGAGCTATGATGCCCTCAACACAGTCTAGGAACAACTCCTTTCCTAACCTTGTGGGTGAGGAAATACACCAGGAAAGGCTGACAGAAGGGATGGCAGGGTAAAAAGTTATACGGGCACAGGCCAGGTGAGGGGGTTAGTTCAGCCCTAATGTGTCCAGCGAGTCTTCCAAGAGATGATGACCAATGAGCTTTGTCTTGGACTATGAGAGGACAATCTAGTTACCAGAAGCCCAAGTAGAAGATTCCATCTGGAAAAAGACCTCCCTGTTGCTTTATTTTATTTATTTATTTATTTATTTATTTATTTAATGAGAGAAAGAAAGAGAAAGAAAAAGGGGGAGAGAGAACAGGATTCTTGCTCTATTGCCCAGGCTGGAATGCAATCTAAAAATAGGTATTAAAAACCTCTTTTATGCCAATAATTGTGCTTAACAACGGAGACAGGAAGGAATAAGGGAAGAAAATAACAAACAAACAGCCAACCAATATTTCATTTAAGTCTGTGAAATGCTATGCAAATGCTGAAGAATGATTTACTTCCAACTTTCCAATTATGTGGTCACTTTCAAAATAGGTGTAATGTGATACTGAGAAAAATGTATGTTCTGTGGACCTGGGGTGGAGAATTCTATAAATATTCAGAGTTTACTTATTCCAGGTCTAAGTTCAAATCATAGATGTCCCTATTAATTTTCTAAGTCATTGATCCGTCGAATATTAACATTGTGGTGTCAAAATCTCCCGCTATTATTGTGCGGGAGTCCAGGTCTCTTTATAAGTCATTAAGAACTTATCTTATGTATCTGGGTGCTCCTGTATTGGGTTCATATATATTTATAATCATTAAGTCCTGTTTTTGCATTGATCCTTTTACCATTATGTAATGTCTTTCTTTGTTTCTTTTAGTCTTTGTTACTATTAAAGTCTATTTTGTGAGAGATGAAAGTTACAACTCCTGTTTTTTTTTTTTTTTTTTTTGCTCTCCATTTAATTGGTGAATCTTCCTCCATCCCTTTGTTTTGAGTCTTTGTATGTCGTTGCTTGTGAAATAGATCTGGATACAGCGTACCGATGGGTTTTGACTTTTTATTCAATTTACCTGTCTGTGTCTTTGATTGGGGCATTTAATCCATTTAAATTTAGAATTAATATTAATATTTGTGAGTTCAATATTGTCATTTAATGCTAGCTGGCTATTTTGCCCATTAGTTGATGTAGATTCTTCATTATAAAGATACTCTTTATGTTTTGGTAAGTTTTTGGGATGACTGATACTGGTTGTTCCTTTCTGTTTGTAGTGCTTCTTTTAGAAGCTCTTGTAAAGCAGGCCTGGTGGTGATGAAATCGCTGAGTGCTTGCTTGTTGACGAAAAATTTTCTTTTTCCTTCGCTTATAAAGCTTAGTTTGGCGGGATAGGAGATTCTGGGTTGAAAATTCTTTTCTTTGAGGATATTGAATATTGACCCCCACTCTCTTCTAGTTTGTAGGGTTTCTGCTGAGAGATCTCCTGTGAGTCTGATAGGCTTCCCTTTATGGGTAACCTGACCTTTCTCTCTAGCTGCCCTTAGAATTTTCTCCTTTATTTCAACCCTAGTGAATCTAGTGATTATGTGTCTTGGAGTTGCTCTACTTGAGAAATATCTTTGTGGTGTTCTCTGGATTAGCTGGAGTTGAGTATTGTCCTGCCTTATTAGATTAGGAAAGTTTTCCTGAATAATATCCTGAAGAATATTTTCCAACTTGGATTCATTCTCTTCATGACATTCAGGTATACCTATCAGGTGTAAATTAGGTCTTTTCACATAGTCCCATATTTCTTGGAGACTTTGCTCATTCCTTTTTATTCTTTCTTCTCTAATCTAGTCTTCTCGTTTCATTTCATTAAGTTGGTCATCGACCTTTGATATACTTTCTTCTGCTTGATCAATTCAACTGTTAAAACCTGTGCATACTTCATGGCGTTCTCGTATTGTATTCTTCAGTTCCATTAATTCACTTATATTCCTCTCTAAATTGTCTATTCTCCTTAGAATTTCGTCAAACATTTTTTCAAGATTCTTAGTTTCTTTACATTGGGCTAGACATGTTCTTTTAGTTCACTAAAGTTCCTTATTATCCACTTTCCAAAGCCTGAATCTGTTAATGGAACGCACTCATTCTCCATCAGGCCTTGTTCTCTTGTTGATGAGGAACTGTGATCACCTGTAGAAGGAGAGGCATTCTGATCTTGGGTATTCTCAGCCTTTTTACGCTGGTTTCTTCCCATCATTGTAAGTTCATCCACCTGTCTTCTTTGTAATTGCCTACTTTCAAATTAGGTGTCTGATTGGACTTCCAACTTGTTGATTCCCAGCACCGAAATCTGAGCAACCCACTGCGCTGGCCAAAACAGCGGCATCAAGATTCGTGGTGCTTTTCTGCCTGGGAATCTCCAGTCTGGCTTCCCTTGAGTCCCTCTTCAGTCAGGTAAATGGGCGACTCTGCCTTCCTGGAGCTCCAAACATCGATCAGTCCCGTTTACTCGGCACCAAGAACTGCCGCGCTGGGGGGGCTGGCAAAACCGCGACGCCGGCCACAAGAGTCGCCCTGGCGACCGGTGGGGCTCCTCCGCTGGGAATCTTCCGGTCCATGGGTAACAAAAATTCATCTGAAAGTGTGTCATCCTCTCGTTCTGTGTGTTTTCTCTGGGAGCTACAATCCCGAGCTGCTAGTGATCAGCCATCTTGGATCTCTCTCTCTGCTTTAAAAATTAGTATGTAGCTGGGCGTGGTGGCTCACACCTGTAATCCTAGCACTTTGGGAAGCAAGTTGGGCAGATCACCAGGTGAGGAATTCGAGACCAGTCTGACCAACCTGTTGAAACTTCATCTCTAAAAATGTAAAAAATTAGCTGGGTGCAGTGGTGTGTGCCTATAGTCCCAGCTACTTGGGAGGCTGAGGCAGGAGAATGCTTGAACTGGGGAAGCAGAGGTTGCAGTGAGCCGAGATCATGCCACTGCACTCCACCTGGGCAACAGTGAGACTCTGTCTTAAAAAAAAAATAGTATGTTTGGTACCTAAAAAAATAGCATACCTGCTGGGTTATTAAACCATATTAGTTTTCTGCAATAATTGGGCTTCTTAACAAAAATAAAATTAATTGCACCTTAATGTAGTGTGCTTTTTAGTGTATTCAGAAATCATGTTGATAGCATACTTTTCTTATAGAATTTTATGAGAAAAAATGCATATGAAATTGCACATTAGCTGACAAAGGTATTGTGAGTACACAAATAAATATTCAAAGTAGATTTTATATATTTCAATTAATATTATAGTTGGCCATGAGAAAAATTATTTTTGTAAATAGATACACATAATCTAATTTTTTTTTTTTGTATTCTTATTGTAATATAACATATCTAGCCTTTCTCTAAAAGTCAGTTTCTAACTGGTCTTCTTTTTAAAATGGTTTACCAAATTGAAATGAGAATTAAATTTTGAAAAGAGCTAAATATATACAATATTGCTCAAAGTGCCCTGAAATTACTTTGAAGGACTAGCATTAACAATACCTACATTTGTGATTAGGTCTGAGGTCAATCAGGGCTTTGTGTTACTTTTGATTGTTTTTTAAGACCTACTACAGTTTAGCTTCGATTAAGTATGTAGTCCTGGAGCACCTAGGATTTCCTGATACGTTTTTGTACAATAATCCTTTCTAAGCCTGGCTATTACGGCTGCCTTCTTCGCTTATGCAGGTTTGTCTAACTGGCCTAATGGATGTTTTAAATCCAGTCCTTCGAAGTTTTCCATGCATCTTTTCATTTTTCCCTTGCTGTCCTGATATTCAGTCTTTTGTCATTGTCATTTAAGGAAGTGCAGTATCTATAGAGTGACGAGGCATGCTGCTTTACATTGTTCTTTTTTTGGTATGTTTTGCTATTACTAATAAACATATTTATAAACCATTCCCAGAGCTGATAACCCAGTTCTGTTTTTAATATCTTAGGACAAAATTTTGAGATCAAACTTAAGGGGACCGATTATAGAGATGTCATATTCAGGCAACCAGAAGGAGGATCTGGGGACATCTTGGTGGCATGTACTCTATGCTCCATGTGCCAGGGCTGCCCCAGTCTAAAGTAGAAGAAAATGATGCAGGTGGACTGACTCAGTTGGACTGAGATGGGACAGAAATTGTCAGGGCTTGCTGAGAAGAATTGCCTTCCCCCATGTCTCAGACACATGCCAACTAAATGCTTATCACATATTCAGTACAAAAATACACTGATTCATTTACTTAGCAATTATTCCTTAACTAATTACTATGTATTAAGCACTCTCCTAGGTACAGAAAACATGTGATAAATACATTTTCTACCAAAGAAAGCTCAAAGTATTGTGGAAACATTTTTTTGGGGGGAAAAAAGGACTTAAGTAACTTAGGTGTTTTTTTCGGGGGGGAGTTTGTTTGTTTTAGACAGAGTCTTGCTCTGTCACCCAGGCAGGAGTGCAGTGGTACAATCTCCACTCACTGCAACCTCTGCCTCCCAGGTTCAAGTGATTCTCCTGCCTCAGCCTCCTGAGTAGCTGGATTACAGACACGTGCCACCACACCCAGCTAATTTTTGTATTTTTAGTAGAGGCAGGATTTCACCATGTTGGTCAGGCTGGTCTCAATCTCCTGTCCTTGTGATCCGCCTGCCTCAGCCTCCCAAAGTGCTGGGATTACAGGCATGAGCCATTGTGCCCGGCCAAGTTTTTTTTGTTTTTGTTTTTGTTTTTTTTTTAACTGAAATTGGAACGATTATGACTATATAGTGTATGAATGAATACTGTGTAAAATCAGCAAGAGCAGGGACTGTCACTTGCTAACTTTTGTGTTCATAACACAATCCAGCCACAGAATGATGAATGAGTCTCCAACGTTTATGGAGCAAATTGCTAGACCGATCAATCCAGGGTGTTCTCTGATTGTTCGGCCCTCACCGACTCACTCTTCGCAGAACTACTGCGATCACTTACATAGGTTGGCATTATTTTACATGTGCTAGTCTCCTTTTATCAATCAGCTGTACTGATTGAATCATGTACTTGTATAGGGACCTGGATAGCCCTTCTGAACTCCCCAAAAGCATGTGGCAGAGCTATGGGAAGCACCCTACTGAGTGCTGGAACCAGAAATGTTCACCTGAGCCAGAACACTGTCATGTACCCAGTTCTGTTCTAACAGATCAACCCTTCCCAGTGGAGTCATTTGTGTCAGGACTGCTACCTAAGGCCCTTCTCTGGGGAGGGTATCTCAAGATTCCTCCCACCTCCCACAGCGTTCATGTGGCCACACTTTAGGTTAACTGACATGCCCTGACTTCAAAGTTCCAAGGGGTCACACTGCAACACATGCTGCAGCAATTATTAGGCCACGCCAGGTCCTCTCCGAGCCTCTGAGCGGTCTCATGATCCCTGGCAGTGTGAAACGTACTATTTAGAATCAGAGGGTCAGAGTGCCATTATTTAAACAATTCATTTTAAACCTGGATCAAAGCCAATGGCTCAGAGCAATTTAGAAACATGATTATTTGCTAAGTGGGGCCAAATTTTGGCTCCCTCCTTACTTGGTCATGACAAAGTATTTGGGAATTCAAACCTGAAATCATCTGTTATCCCACACAGAGCACTCCCATTTGCAGATTAAAGAGCCAAATTTAATTAAGTTACACTGACCTCTTCCAGATTCACCAGGAAGAAGAAAGGCTGGGTCCTAGGAGGCCTATAAAATGGCCAGTTAACAAAATGGCCCAAGCAAGGGCTTTTCAAAACTTTTTTTTTTTAATTTATATTTATTTATTTATTTGAGACACAGTGTCACTCTTCCATCCAGGCTGGAGTGCAGCGGTGTTATCTCGGCTCACTGCAACCTCCGCCTCCCAGGTACGAGTGATTCTCGTGCCTCAACTTCCAGAGTAGCTGGGATTACAGAAGCACTCCACCACGCTCAGCTAATTTTGTATTTTTAGTAGAAATGGGGTTTCTACTAAAAATATCCATGTTGGGCAGGCTGGCCTCAAACAAACTCCTTCCTGATCTCAAGTGATCCGCCCACCTCTGCCCTGCCAAGGTGCTGGGAATACAGGTGTGAGCCACCGTGCCGGGCCCAAACTTGTTTTTTTTAAAAGCTTATCAGTTTTTGTGTGGTGGAGTGTGTGTATGCATTTTGGGGTGATGTGATTTTTTTTTTGAACCAGATTTTCTAAGAAACAAAGACAGTTAGAGGACTATCAACTGGATAGGAAATACAGCAAATTCTTTTATTTTTTTCAATTTTTTTTCTCATTAATGGCATAGAATTTCATTGAAAAGATGGTAGAAAATAAAAATAATTTCAGCTCATTTTGTATATTTTAGTTTCATTGTGTGCTACAACTTACTGCTGAATGCTACAAAATCAAGCTTGTTCTAATGAAATATAATCCTCAGATGGCTAAAAGAAACAGCTGAGAAAGCTATATATTTTATATCAAATATCTTTACACATCTAATTCAATGTTAGAAAACCTCTTTATGAATTATTTTTAAGGTACAATCTAAGAAGCTTTAGGTTTCAGAAAAATATAACATAGTGATAAAATAATTTATTTCAAAAATTATTAAGTTGTTTTGTTTTCCATTATGAAATTTGTATTTATTTATTTCCATTTGTATTTATTTTTTAAGGTAGATTGACACTTGTTATTTTATCTGTTTACTGAGTTATATTCAATTCCTTATTTGCACTTCTTACGTTTGTTTTACATTTTACATCTATTCATATAGGTTTCAGTTTATAGGCTGAAGTGGTTTAAGAAAGGTAAACAGAGAAGTAGAAAAAGATAATTCAGGAGGGGAAAAATCAACACAAAAGAGTTAAAATAGTATTTAGAACCAATTAGCTTTTCAAAATTTATTCCTTTCTGGATGTCACACATGATAGGCTATGTTCTTGAATATTTTGGAGCACATTCCTCTGTTTTCTCCCGTTTACTCCATTTTAGTAAATTTTATTTTGATGAAAAGAATCTTTCTTAGCACTATGTGAAGGGTTAAACTTTGATTGCAACATAGTCAATATTATATGGTGCTTATTGAATTTAAAACTGAACAAAGAAAAAATTGGGGAAATTCTTGAAAAGTAACTTACTACAGACTTGAAATCTTTTGCTTCTCCCTTTGAGATGAATCAAGAATAAAAAAAAAAGTAAAGCCAAAACAAAATAAAGAGTATCTAAAATCTCTGCAAAGCACACAGCATACATGCTTCAATTCACTTCCTCTACATTTGTAACAGCGGAAAGTGGTCACTGCTGCTTTTTTCCCCCCTACTCTTACAGAAAAAAGGATTCAATGTAATTTCCCTCAATGGAAGAATAAATCTCAAAAATAAAATTCAGAGTTCCTAAAAATTTCAATGCTTTTACCTGATATTTTTTATCTTTTTTGGTTAATATTGAAAAATTTGAAAACTCAAGTGTGTGTCACACTGAGAAAAAAACAAAAAATCTTCTAGATTTTTGTAAAATAATCTATGTTCTATATCATATGAAAGTATTTGATTCATTACATAATAATTAGATGCTTAATATATCCAAAGAGGTGACAGATGTTCCCCCAAATCACAGTCTAACAGACTCTTTCAATGTATTTTATAATCATTATTTTTACTAGTTGTGAAAATAAATAAATTATATTGCAAAGAGAAATGATCAAAAAGAATCTAAGTTCAGCTAATGCATTTTAATCAATTAAGCAGCTATGGGTTTCTAATTTTTAAAATGTATTGGTGTAAAAAGAAATTATCAAATGCATTCTATATGAATGAAAATAAGAGCTAAACCTGACAAAAGCAGAAAGCTGAAGGAGAAGACTCATTTTTACAGGTACTACTGCATACTGGAGTCTTATTCAATCCATAATATGCTATTGAATTAAAAAACATAGGTGCAAAAAAGATGAGCAATTTAGTGCGTGATTGTGCTAACTTTTAATTCTTACTTTATCATTAGAATCCATACCAGTCCATTCTGTGTTAAAGAACCAATAATATACTGTTAAAATTAATATGGATCTACAATTATATTAACTTTTATTATTGTTTTGGTGAAAACTGACTTCTATTCATTTTTTAAAATATCTCTTAGGGATGTAGACTCTTCCTCTATAAATTAAACAAGTTCAAGCAAATGGTCCTATTGGCCTTGTTAAATATAATAATAGTTAACATTTATTGGGCACTTATTATACACCAGACATTGTTCTAAGGGTTTTTAAATATATTATAAAAACTTTAACATTTGTTATCCATGTTTATACAGCCAGAAAAAGTAGGAAAAACAGAACTTTTTCTGTTGAGTTATGCAAATCTTACTCATAATTTTATTTAAATAGAAACATATAATCAAAACAATCATTTTTATAATTTCCCTAATTCTCAAATAACTACATTTCCTAGATATGCACCACCTTTTCACCTTCTTCCATTTTCTATTGTGATCTTTTTCCCCTCGTTCCTCCTCCGAAATCCCTATTTTCTAGCTCATCCTGTGTCATGTTGACTGAATCTACCTTGGTCCAATTTCCTGCTGGTACTCCTCTCAGGGCTGGCCAAATCTACCTCACTGTGGAAAGGAAGCTGAACAGCAGAGGGTGCCTTCAGGAGGTTTCTACTTACACCTTCCACAGAAGCAAACAAAAAAATTAACCAGGTATATTCTTCAAAGCAAGCCTCCAACGTACATTCTCAAAATCACATTACCTTACTAGTCAAGACAAGTTGCATCTCAGGCATTTGTGTTTTGTGATGTCTGGCCAATGTGATTCATTGTAATATAAAATAAAGTATATTTTTCCAGTGTGTTACAAGTAAACAGGTAACTAGCATTATTTACTAGTATTATCCCCAGTAAGGATAAACAATTACAATTAGATTTTTCCATTACTCAAATGAATATAGAAACTTCAACAATGAACAAGATTTCTCTGTTAAGAGTGACACTTTATTTCATTTGACTAATATAGTGTTGGTCTGCTCATAAATTATTCAGTGAAGTGCTAAAAGCTTCCTTCCTCTCAAGTATTCCTCTGAAAAATGGCTTTGGTAGAGGAATTATTTTTCATATGAAGAAATTAAGTAAACTTTCAGTTTTGAGTACTGAAAATTTTTGTAGGAATATTTTAAAACATATCACCTTTTAAAATAAATTTAAGTTTTATTTTAAAAACCTTCAACTGTGTTCGTTACACATTGTATGCCCATTTTCAAAGAAAATTTTCTTTAACAATCAACTTTAGAAAAAAATATTTGTACTCCGATTAATCAAACCACCAAATTTTTAAATCTAACAATCAGAAAATGGCAAATATAATATTTAGGAGTGATCTGTAAGGGCTCTAAAGATAGATGTTTAAAGACTTTAAAACAAGAATAAATCGTTTTATTGGCTGCTTCATGTCATTTTTCTTTATGACTCTATAAAATGTTTAATCAAATTATTGGCTCTTTTCTGAGGTTTTACAATAGTTATTGCAAGGGAAACATAAGTAAAATTTCTGAGAGATCTCTGTTGTCGTTAATATGTAATTATGTTACTAAAACATTACTTCAAATAAGGCAACACAATCTATACTCAAGAGATTGTTATCTTTCTAAATGTTACTTAAAGTCAACACATTTTAACACATTTAAACTAAAATAGCTTTCATTTACTTTGTTGAAACCTAAGCTAAGCAGTAATAATTAGAAAAAAATAAATGACAGATTACTCTGAAATCAGATGTGGTTTAGTTCTTTAATCCTGAAAATCCTGAGCAGTTGGCAAGGTGCTCAAGAAATCACTTTCTGAAAAATCACATCGGCATTTATCAAGGAATGCGTAGAGAAGTGGAAAGAGTCCAGGCGTCTGGGGATCAGCAATATGGAGTTAGCATTTAAAAGTCTTTACTGAAATAATTTCATAATGAGTATAACTTTTATCCCTCAGAAGACTCAGGGATGAATAATTTTAAAAGACATTTATTTACAGGCACATGGAAGATATAATACAGTAAAATAGCAAGCTGAACTCTTGTCTGAATATACTCTGAAGAAACATGGTGACCTCGAACAGATCTTTTCTATAAAAGGTGACATTCAGTAATTGCACTGTTTTGTAACTCAAAGGATTAATGCTTGAGGGAATTGAAACCCCATTCTCTGTGATATGCTCATTTCATATTGCATGCCTGTATCAAGACATCTCATGTACCCCATCAATATATACATTTACTATGTACCCCCAAAAAATTTTTAAATAATTTTAAAAGTTTTTTAAAAAGTTGACATTCGAACCCACTGCTTAACAAGACTTACAAATACATTCTTCAGAATTAAACTTCTATCACATATAATAAACTTGTTTTTTCCCTTTAGTTTTGCCTAAACACGTAGGGATCCTTCCTATCTAGCCTTGTTTACACTTACATCTGAGGAAGTCAATCTTCGTAAAGAAAAAATAACCTTTAAATGACTTCTGTCATTTGAAAGTTCTGAGAAGGGCAGAAATTACCAACGGACAAGTGTTTTTCTAACCTGAGAAAAAGTAATGACTGATACTATCCTCTCATCAAACAAAGTCATGGTAGATTTTTCTTTGACCTTGTGATATTGTGTAATACAGTAAATTGAATTGGAATTATAGGATACTGATGTCTAAACAGCTAGAGGAGCCACAGGTTTCATACTGGGAAATACTCAATTCAGTAAAAATTAACCTTTTTTTGTGGCTCTGATGTGTAAATGTCTGGCTTATAGTAGGCCCTTTCTAACTAATTATAGGACATGTTGTACTGTATCATACTGATTTTCACATGAAATTTTTCATCTGCTTGTAGTAATTTTACACAGATCTATTTACTCTAAAGGGTCGTGATTACAGTCTAATATAGAATGTTGTTTTTCTCTTGCCTATGAGAAAGCATGATTAAAGAAGCCAACTGATTTTTCTTTTTTACAAGACTGACTCTGTTGGTTTCAAACAGTTTATCATAAGTCTACACTGGCAGAATATTAACGTCCTATATGGCTTTTACATTAATTTTTATTGTCATTTTAAAACTATATTAAGTGCACTAGTCAGCAATAATAACAATAGCAGTAAGAGATACATATAATAAGCCTTTATGTGTGTGAAGTATTGTGCTTGACATATACTAACTCAGTGAATCCTTCCAATACCCTCACATAGGAGTTACTTTTATTATTACTGATATCTTATATATGAGAAAAACACTAAATATAGAGAGATTGAGTAACTTGCCCAAGTTCAAAAAGAGAGAAAGTGGCAAAACCGACAATAGGACTTCAGAATCTGTGTCATCAACTACTATTTATTTGTAAATATAGGGTCAAAATGTTTATTACATCTACATAGAAGAATATTCTACAAAACAGTTGATTTTACTCTTCAAAATCCTACTGTGATGAATGATGAAGGCTGAGGAACTGTTTCAGATTGAGGAAGACTCAGAGGCAGGGTGACACTATGCAGCCAGGGATCCTGGACCAGGAGAAAATTGCTATAAAGTATGTTATTGAGATAAATGAGGAAATTTGAGTAATGTCTATAAATTTGATGTCATTATATCAATATTACATTATCTGATTGCTATGGACTAAATGTGTTCCCTCAAAGTTTGCATGTTGAACGGGATAATACTGGGAGATGTGGCCTTTGGAAGGTAATGTGGTTTAGGTGAGGTCATTCAGGTGGCAGCCCCATGATGGGATTAGTGCCTTCATAAAAAGGCCCCAGAGAACTCCCTCCCTCTTCCATCACAGGAAGATGCAATGGAAAGATGACTGTCTATGGCCAGAAAGTGGGCTTTTCCCAAGCACCAGATTCTGCCTGAGATCTTGGACTTCCCAGCCTCTAGAACTGAGAGAAATAAATTTCTGTTGTGTATCAGCTACCTAGTCTGTGGTCATTTGTTAGGGCAGCCCAAATAGACTAGCACACTGATTATGTATCATTATATTGTGATTACGAAATGAATGTTCTTGCTCTGTGATAACACTAAAGTATTTAGAATTAAAGGGCATGATGTGCTTAACTAAAAAATACACACACACACAGATACACACATAGAGAGAAACAGAAAATGATAAAGTGGATATGGTAAAATGTTAACAATTGTTGAATCTAAGGTAAAGGTGACAGAGCAGGAGCATTGCCATCTTGGACAAGCAACGCCATTCTAAAGTTCCCCTTGATCAAAAACTGCCTAAATCCAGAGGGCATCAGCCTAATGGCTAAGGTCACCAGAAACATTCCAAACCCCTCCCTGACCAGAGACATGCCAGCCCCGAAATAACCTCCCCTCTGGCCAGAGAGATGTCAGCCCCAAGATAACCCCCGCTCCAACCAGAGACATTCTAACCCCACCATAAACTTCTCCTCCACACAGAAACATTCCAAGCTCTCTCACCAATGAATACTCTTAGTCTGGAAGAGAGAGCACTCCTGACTGAAATCAGCCAGAAGCCCCCTTGGTTTATTCTCCAAAATAAACCTGTCTTTGACTATTGAGCCTCTTTTTGTGTTTCTTTCCTCTTTCTTTAACTCTTACAAAAATTATATGAAAATTCATAGCACTATTTTTGTGACATTTTTATAAATTAAGTTATATTTTTTCTAAAGCCCTGGATGTAGAGACTGTGATAAAAAATTATCCAGAATTTTAATACATCTCAGTATAATTTTTCACTGTAGAGCCCCAGGGTACATTTGTTCCAGGGGTTGAGACCTGGTTGAAAAACCATTAACAAAAGGAGAGATGATGATGATACATTGTCTTTAAGAGAGGGTATGTGAAGAGTTCATTACTGAAGGTTTTATTTTAGACAATATCAAGTATTAGCTACTCATCTATACATTTACATTTAAAATATACTTACTTGTTTAACATAATTAATACCAAGTTCACTTAGCCAATGGCACAAGAATTCAGAAATAACATTCTTCACTACAAGACATTCTTAATAATAACATATTCATTACATGACATCTGAATACATTAATGGGCATTTAATAAGATATTTTTATGCCAGGAAGATATCATATATGGAGGTTACTTTATGAAAGTGATTTTTTTTTTTTTTTTTTTTTTTTTTTTTTTTTTAGACGGAGTTTCGCTCTTGTTGCCCAGGCTGGAGTGCAATGGCGCGATCTTGGCTCATTGCAAACTCCGCCTCCTGGGTTCAGGCAATTCTCCTGCCTCAGCCTCCTGAGTAGCTGGGATTACAGGCACGCGCCACCATGCCCAGCTAATTTTTTGTATTTTTAGTAGAGACAGGGTTTC
The DNA here is from genome assembly GCF_030222135.1 of Aotus nancymaae. Classification (NCBI taxonomy): domain Eukaryota; kingdom Metazoa; phylum Chordata; class Mammalia; order Primates; family Aotidae; genus Aotus; species Aotus nancymaae. The sequence goes on from NW_026988435.1 coordinate 33,245,292, forward strand.
ACCATGTTGACCAGGATGGTCTCGATCTCTTGACCTCGTGATCCACCCGCCTCGGCCTCCCTAAGTGCTGGGATTACAGGCGTGAGCCACCGCGCCCAGCCTGAAAGTGATTTTTCCTGTCCTTTCAATATTGAATTCCAGTCTGAAGCACCTGTGTTGCCCTGGCAGTTTGGCAAGAACATGAAATTGAGAGAAAGATGGGTTCAATCCCCAGCTCTGCCACTAACTAACTCTGTGACTGTGGAAGGTGACTTCACCATTCAAGTTTTCATCACTTCATCTATGAATTGAAGTAATGAAAATCTATCTGGTTGTACTATTGTGAAAATTAAAATGGATAACTCTGTGAAGCACTTGTCATATGTTAAAGCACAATATATTTCTGTTTTTAAAATTTTACTTACATATACTTACATATACTTTACTCTTATGTAAGTTAGAAGAAAGAGCATTTTAAATAGAGTATATGGTAGAAAAAGTATACACAACTTTATGTTTTTGCTATATCTAGACCCTGGATCTAGTAACCATTTATAATATTTAAATTAAAATACATTTCTTATGCTTAAGCATGATATAACACTAGTTTTAAAGACCTGGAATAGGATATAAGTGTCCTTACAACAATGTAGAAAAGGTGAGATATGTAGAATACACAATGTCATAAGAAAACAGTAGATTTAAATTAAAGAAACGCTAATTTTTTTTGCACATTTGTATGTAGAATTGCCCTTTTAACTAAGGCATCACTGGAAGTAATTAAATCTTATGGCAGTCTGAATATCAATTGGTTTTTCACATCATTCTTTATTTCTCTATTTTCTTTTTCAAGTTACACATATACATAAAATTTATGGGTGATAGCTGTCATTCAAATGAAAATACATATTCAGTATCTAGGACATACACTACTGATTATATCCCTAACAGCCTTTTCTTATTTTGCTTTTGCTAAAAGAATTCAAATTTTGTTCTGGCACAGTGTGTCTGGACTCAAGGGATGAATATTGCTTAGTTTAAGGCAGGTTTTCTCAATCTTGATTATTGATAGTTTAGGTCAGACAATTCTTTATTGTGGGAAGTTTTCCTCTGTACTATAGGACATTTAACAGCATACCTGGTCTCTTGTTCCTAGATGCCAGTAGCACCTGTTCCCAAGTTGTGACAATCAAAAACACCACTACACATTGCTGAATGTCCTCTGGGAAGGCATTGGGAGTACAAAATCATTGCCAGTAGAGAACCACTGTTTAAGTCAAGCCTAGCAGATTCATTCCTACATGAGAGGAATTATTCTAGGGGACACTATGTGACCAGTGCTAGCTGACAAGATGCAAGGAAAGGTCTTCTGGGACTTCTGAGAAAGCTCCCAATGTAAAGCACATGAAGAGAAATTCTTTCTTCCTCCTTCTCCATTTCCTTCCTGCATGAGACAGTCATGTGAGAACTTGACACTTGGCCAATGGCAGTCATCATGAAGATGTCAGCAATGCCAACTTCAAGCCCTGACTTTACTGAGGTTCTATGCCCACTCTGATCTACGAACCATGGTATTCATTGACTTGTTTCACAAACAGGCCAGGTTCCTTCCTTTTGGGAACAGAATAGCATTGCATTTCTCTGGCCCCATCTCCCTGGAAGTCAGGTGTGCTCATGCAACTTGTTTTGTCCAACACAATGTGTGCCACTTTGGGGCAGATCATTTTGAGATCCTTTCTCTGCCACATTGAGATTGAATCTACATCTACTTGGATCCTTAAGTCCCCATTGTAGGAATCCCTGTCAATTTGTATTGAGTGTTTTGTGTGTGCAAAAAAAATAAGCCTTTGTGGCTGTAAGCCACTGAGATCTGGGTGTTCTTTGTTACAGTGACATTATTAAACCAAACTGATACATTTACCTTTAAATTACTTTCCAAATAAATAAAAATCCCTATTTTTAATCCACCTTCATTTGAATTGTTTATATTTTTATTGTAAGAGAATCCAAAAGGATGAAATATGTTTTTTACCTAATTTCTAAAGAAATATACGTGATGCACCCAAAAGAAACATCAAAAGATGAGTGTCAATTAATTAATGAAGACTTTAATGATACAAAGTTCGTCATGTATATGTGTTCATTTTCAACCCATCTATTCTGTAAATTCTTTTTCATGCTATATACACGAATTCAGAAACACACACACACACAAACACACACCTTCCTTCCTTCTGAAAAGGTAAGATAACTATGCAACTATTTAGGATCAGCTTGTCTGTGTGCATTGCACAGAGAATTGACTGAATACACTAGGACTTGATTTGGCATATCCAATCAGACCTTGTAAGCAAATAAGATTCACAGTTTCTATAAACATACATGTACAAACTAGCAGTTACATTTAAACTTGATATAACTAAATCATTAATTAATTCATCCAATCTTTCATCAATTATTTATTGAGTGCCTATGATGTAATAAGCACAATACTTTAGCATATTTTCACATATACAGCACTGCTAGTCTAGTTTCAAACACTAGGAAGTGAACATTTTCTCTGGGTTTCAGGATGGCTGGTTTGGTGTGTGAGTACTGTTGTCCTATGACAGTGTTTACTGCTGGAACATGGTTGTAATGTAAAGTTAACAATAACAGCAGTAAAAGCAAATGTCACCACCATAGGATCTGAGGCTCTGCCTGAGTTTAAATCTTGGTGCAGTTCCATATAAGCTAATAAGAAAGTTATTTAACCTTTCTGAAACGCAATAGTGTTATCCCCAGTGGGTCTGTGACAATTAAATGTGTCATATATATGAAGTGCCCAGCCTAAAAACCTAGCACAAAATTGTGGTTTAAACCAGGTCCGTCCTTTGTTTATCTGTGGATCCTGAAAATTATTTTTCAACATTCTAGCATGTTTTACTCTTTTGAGGGATAAAGAAAACACTCATTAAAACATCATGTTATATTCCAAGCCCACACCTTGAGAGTCCAAACTAAAAAATAATTTAATAAAGTTAAAAACTACTCTGTAAAAGGCCAAGGTGAGCTACAAATTAAGTTAATAAATATGTTCTTATATTTCCTATACTTATTATTGCATTTTTCTTACAATCAGTTATCTAGTTTCTTTTCTTTGAAATATTAATGTGAATGTAGTACTTAGAAAATCATACAGCATGCTTGAAACTGGAATTTATACAGAAAAGTCATGTTCAGGATTGGAAAAATATGTTTCAGGATCTTAATATCCATATTATAATGTTGTAAGAATGAAATGAGATTATTTATGCAATGTCATACACTCCTGGGCACAGAATAGATGCTACATAAGTGATAGCATATTTTTGTTATTTTTGCCATTACAACTCAAAGTGGGAGTGAGAGAATAAACTGTTTCTGTAAAAAAAAATTTAAAAACTAGCAGCATGAATAAAGAAAGTTAATAACCTAGATTAACACATCAAGAAATGTATGTAGCAAGTCATTTAATATCCTTAAATTTACTTTAAAAATAGAGGATAACACCTTCCAAATTTCTATCCATAAACATTTAACTTGAAGAGGGTGGGAGGGAGAGAGAGAAAGATAATCTATAATAAAAGAGTCTATTTAATAAAAACAATGCGATCTCTACAGCAACTATGTAGAGACAAAGCAACAAACGGTTCTCGTGACAGTAATTCATCTTATTGTGACCAAGTCTCTTGTAAGAACTCTGTCTCCACTTCAGAAAGCCAAAGTGGATTAAGACTTCAAGCCTTAAATATCACTGGGTTTAATACATGTAAACCCAATGTTCCTGGTTTGCAGTATTGTAAAATAACTAGATATAATTACAGGCAGCAGAATACTAAAATGAGGATAATACTTCTGTATTCACAGAGATTTGTTTACAAATAACATAAAACATATATGAATATATATTATATTAAACATTATAGACACACACACACAGAGATTCTACACACTAAGCTGATATTATACATCACAATCTGAATTCTCTCCAGAAACAGTAATGATGTTTGTGTATTTTTCTCCAAATTAACCTGCTTCTGATGTTTTCTCATTATATTCAAACTAATCAGGATTTAAGACATTTTGTTTTCAGTATATCACTTGGCGTCTTTGTGTTTGCACACTTAAACACTTTCAAAATGAAGACTGGATTTTAATATAAAATAGGAAGAAATTTTTTTGGTGATTTTGCCATTTATTTTCTACAAAACCAGGTTTCCCAAAACAGACCAATATTAAAATACATTTTTTTACTCCAATTTGATGAGATATGAAGCTCTGTGACTAAATTGAGAGAAATGAATAATTAAACAGGTCTAACTCCTTGGTCAAGTTCGCACATTGGTATTTACTATTTCTGCCATTTTACTATGGCATTAGGGAGAAATGAATGCCAATCTCTGCATCACTGACATTTTAAACATAACAATTTATGTTGCGCTTTTATTTTTATTCAGATGTTAGGAGAACGATCACAAGAAATGACACAATGTAATCCCACAGTGATTTGCTGTAAGCCTAATATGTGCCAAGCATTTACACTGAAATGTTTTCCTCTTCAATCTAAAACTCTTCAAATGCTTCCTATTGAAGTGACTATAAAACCCTATTGTCTGCCATTATTGAGGACAGTGGTCTCTAAGCACCATATAATTGTGAAAACCTAGGTCCTACACCCACATATTTTAAGCCAGTATTTAAATTTTTTGCTGTAAAGATAAAATATTCTCAAAATAAGTAATTTCTGATGTATTTCATCTTATACATGTGCTTTATATATTTTAGTTAAATCAGTGAAACCAAAAACATGTTTTTCAATTATTAACACTAGTCTTTCCTTGTCAAATCATTTAGACAAAACAGACCTAATTTCTGTTAGAAAAGAAAATACATGATTTCTTTAAAACACACACACACACACACACACACACACACACACACACACTTTAATATGCCTCCCTAAGAGATTATTTTGAATTCAAACTCTGCAGTATATAGGGAAAAATGAAATAATAGATGAGTGGATAAATAGATGGATGAACAGATAGGTGATAGATAAATGATGATGATTGGAGGGGGATGGATGGATGATATATAGGCAGGTAGATAGGTAGGTAGGTAGATAGAGAGATAGATACCCTGTCATAAATGTTTCACTGAACAAAAGAAAACAAAATTTCTTTGGTCCATCTTGCTTTGCTCCACGATTCTTCATCAGGGGCACTGTGACTTACGCCCTGAGGCACTGCACCAAGGTAAGCTCTAATATGGGTGACAGGTGTGCTTTCTTTCAATAAATGGGAAAGGACAATTATGGAAGAGGTGGGAAAAGCGAACCAGCAGAGCACAGGTGCATTCTCAGTGGGACTGATTTTAGAAAAGAGTAAATATAGAAGTGGAGAATCTGGAAACAGATTTCTCATATCTACTGGTATGGATTCATGTCCTGGAAAGTCGACCACTGGATGAGGGGATCTGACTTGAACCAGTGCCTGCCCACCTCATGCCTGTTCCTTGCCACATTAGCCTTCTTTCAGTTGTCCTAGTACATCAAGAGCTTTTCTCCACCCTGAGCCTGTGATATATTATTCCCTAAAGCATCCCCCTTGCCCTTTTCACCTGGGTGTCTCCATAGTGTGTCACGTAAGTGGCACCTCCTTGGCCATGTTATATTAAGTGGTTTCTTCCTCTCCCTCTATAACTTGCTTATCTAGTCTCTATGAATTTTATTTCTTCTTTTATAACATTTAACTCTACTTGTATGTGTGTGTGTGTGTGTGTGTGTGTGTGTGTGTGTTTCAGTTCTATTTGATCTTTCCCAGCAGCATCCTTGCAGGCAGAAATCAAGAATCACGTCTACCTTTCTACCAGGTTGCCCTCAGAGCCTGGCTTAGTGTCTGGAAACTGTAAGTTAATAAATCAATGAAAAGCACTCAGAACACACACACACACACACACACACACACACACAAACACACACATGTGCGCATGCACAGAAACAGCAGGAATTAACTCTTTACTGGTTTAGAATATAAAGCTACCCTGGTCCTCTCATTTTCATTGCATTAAACAATTACATTTTTATTTGACTGTTTGAAATAACATAGCCCAGAAATCTTTCAGATAAATTTAAATATGTAACAAAATCTATGAGGTTATAAAGATCAGCCTATTCCTGCTATATAGAGTTTAATATTCATATTCAGATCTCGTGTATTTATAGTATAAGAATGATGCAGTATTGAAAGATGAAGAATTTGATTACCAAAAAAAAAGGTGGTGGAGGGAGCAGGAAAGACTGAAATGATGAAATAAGAGAAACCAAAATAAAAAATAAAATTTTGGTAGGGGCAACTAGATAACTAAAAGATGATTAAAATCTACATACAAGAATATTAAATATACTTTAGTGTGTTAATGTTTTACATGGAAATAGGAACAATATACAACTCAACTAAAATAATCAACAGAAATGGAAAACTAGGGAATAAAAGAGGAAGACATAAACCAAAAATCATGAATATGCTGATATGATTTTAAAGAAACCCTAATATGATGGAAGAAATGACTGAAATACGAATATAAGAAGTAATTGAAGTTAGAAACTAATTAATAATGGGAACAACTTTATATGAACTTAATGTATATTGTGCCAGTTATAATAACCTTGTAGTAGAGAAACGTTTTATTATTTCTTATAAATATGGGAAGTGAAATAAAGTACTTAATAATTCGAACTCAGATATTTTATCTATTTCAGATTTCTTATGCTGATTCATGAACAAATTTTCTTTACTTTGTTAATTGATAAAAATATGTTGGATTATTCTGTTGAAATAGTTACAGGAGTTGATTTGTGTCTTCCCTAACTCTGTCTGACTTTGGTCAACATGCCTCTCTGAGAATCTTTAGTAGCCAATGCCTTCCACAGAACGGAGGTACAATATGTGTTTCCTCAAAATATGATTTACATGAGACGTGGAGTAAAACTGAAACATAATTCACAACATAAAAGTTTCTTGAGTAAGTAAGCAGCATCTATTCCTCTCCTGATGACATCTATTATCATAAGATACCATGTCAGTAGAACCTCTAAATAGCTAGAATTAAACCTTCTTATTCAAAGTTATTTTATTTCCAAATGGCTTCACAACTACCGTCCCACTAGATTAGCTTTTATAAAAATGAAATACCTTGTAAAATGGAATTCACATTTCTGAGCTGTGGAGAACCACTTTAGGTTATAAAAAACATAAAGGATGAACTTATAGTATATAACTTAACCAGTAGACTCTCTCTGATACGAATTTAATACTTGTTTCAAATGAACCATGTCTTTCTTGTTGTATATTCACATTTTAAGGCATGACTTTATTGTGTATAGCAGGAGTTTTCTATATGCTTGTTGCCACAAGGTTGATTTAATAGAGCCAATTCAATGTTTTATATTTTCTTCCTGAGTCCAGAAGTTCAGATACTTTAGCCCTATAAATGAATAACTTTCTAAGACTTGACATAACCTGTAATATACTTTGTGTCCTTTTTTAGAGGCATTAGTATATTTTAGGATAAAAATTGTCCAAAAAATTCCACAATCTTGGTTTAATCACAAACTTGATATGTGAACCTGGTTATGTCATGTATTTTCCCCCAAGTTCTCTCAACTCAAAAATGGGCATAATGTTGAGAGGAGGAACTATTTAGAATTACTGAGAAAATTTTAAAAATTCAAATTTATGTATGAATCTCAAATAATTACATGCAAATGAAGTCATGGTAACATTAATAATGGCAGTTAACTTTTCTAAAGTATTAACCACGTTCCCAAGCACTGTGCTAATCGCTTTTCATATACAAGTTCAACTAATCTTTTCAAAAGCCCAGTCAAGTAGACATAACCAGTCTCATTTTACAGACAAGAAAATTGATGCTTAGAGAAGCTGTGCAATTTTCCCACTTGTTACACATACTGAGATATGAAGCTGAGATTTAAAGGTATAGAATATTCATAATCAGTCTCTTGAATAGTTCAATATTCACCAGTATATGTTATATCTCTTTTATCTAAATTGAAAATCTTTAAATGCAAGGACCAAGTTTCATCTATTTTTGCTGTATTTCATAGCACATAATAATGTGAAGTGTGTGTGTGTGTGTGTGTGTGTGTGTGAACACTTATTTACCAAGTATTTCACCAAGTGCCTATGCACTGGTAACTAACAGAAAAATAAGCAAAGCAAATAAATAAATGTTCAGAAACAATGCATATATTACATTATTGAAATGGTACATTACAGAAAACCTAACTGAAATGATTGTGGAAAAGTCTGACATTTCCTGCAGAGGTAGAAAATACCTGATATATCTACTAAGCTTCACACTTATGTTATCTTTATTATTTATTGTTTTGTCAAGAGACGTTTCAGCCCAATTGCATCCAGCCTCTGTCTAGGTCACCATTTTGGCAGAGAGCAGACCGCACATTCACAGGAGTTGGCTGTTTAAGAGTGTTTGGAGAACGTGATAAGTGTGCAACAGGTGAAGGGGAAGGTAAGAGATAGTAAAGTAACTCAGAGTTAGCAAGAGCTGTAAGCCACCAACAACATATCAATCCTAGGGTTAAAGGGTCAAGAAAAGGAAGCACTGAGACATCTGGAGCTTTAGGAGAGAGGCACCCAAAATGAGCTAAGACTCGTGGAGGAGGAACTCAGCCACAACATCTCACATGCAATCAATAGAAAGGGAGTCATGGAACTCAAAGCCACAAGCTGTTCCTGTCTTCCAGTCTGATACTGTCTTCCACTGGCCAAAAGCAATATGAAGGCAGAAGGCAAGAGAACCTTTTGATGCAACTCCCTAAAGTCCAAGGAGGTTAGAGGCTGGTGGAGAGTGGATCTGGAGGGGCAAACAGAGAATATCCATCATAGTCACTGAAGAAAAGTGTCCCTTGCTGGAGGAAGCATGGCTTGAGTGATTTCAGATTAGTATCTAGGCGCACAAATGAATACATGTAATGCCCTGTTCATTGCATGTATTCCAGGCTCTCTGCAAGAAGTATTACAGCAATCTGTAAGTAGAGTGAATCTCAGGGCGGTCCCTAAGCACACACCTAGACAGCACGTTCAGAATTGGTTACACTTTCTTGAGCTTGGGAATATGGGAAACATACTCAGGGCCTTCTTTATCTTAATTCTTCACTGAACAAGGTAGCACTCCCTGAATGACTTATAGGAGAATCAAGAGCTTGCTAGAACATAACACTTGCTGTCTATCTAGCTACACAGAGTAGATTTAATTGTAGAAACAGCCATTTGATTCATTCTTAAAATCATATTTGTAAATGACTTCTGTACTTTTACAAAGCACGAGGTTGAATAAACCTATATAGTTGTTTGAAGAGGTTTAATGTGCTAAAAACAGTCCCTCTTACGGGGCCAACATGCTTCAGGATAGTACTTATTTTAAAAATTGATATTAAACAGTGAGGATCTCTTGGTGTCTCCATTTCCTGCATTTGTAAATAAAATAAGTAAAGTTGTGAATCCTTTCTGGCTGACATTCTTTGATTCCCTGTGTTGTTTGACAAGGAATGGGGGCAAGGGAGGGGTTCAGAAAAACCGTTACAGAAACAAGAGGACTCTCCCAGAGGCAGAATAGGAGAAGAATCAATGACGATTTAGGCAAAGAGAAATATTTTTAAATTTTTTTATCCCCCAGAAATTTCCTACTCTGCTTCTCTCTTCACAATCCTCAGGGGTAATAGGAACATTCTATCCCATTTCTCTATTCCTTCAAAGAGAAGTTTAAAATTTTATCTTTGGAGGAGATAGCTATTTGTTAAATAGCTAGCTCTACATTGTAAATTTAACTTGAGGAACAGTTTCATTTTCCCATTATTAGAAAGGGTTACTAGAAAAGGCTAACGTACACATGTGTATGCCAAGAGTCAAACAAAAGAACTAAATTGTCACTGAGCACACATGCCTTTTCACCTTTGGACATCTACATATGCTGTTCCCCTAGTTGGAGTCCTTTCCTTTTTCTTGAAGTCAATTTTCAGGAATGACTTCTCTTACAGATATAAACTCACAGATTTCTTACCCTGTAAAAGTGTCTTTGACCTCTTTAACCTTATTGGTTTTTCTCATTAGAGGAGCTCATAGAATCATGACCCTCTTATTAATAATATTTGTCATGGTTTAGAATTAAGTATGTATTTGTGTGATCATTTAATTCACATCCCTGTGCCTTTCCTACAGTGTGAGCTCCATGAAGACAGACACTGAATACATTAATGTGTATTCAGTGGCCTGCATATAGCAGATACTCATAAGGATTGGAGAGCCATTGAGTGAGGTAAATTTTTGTGCATGATTTTGTAACGTGCTGTAGTGTCCATTTTGTGTTGCAGATGGACATGTTTTCAGAAGAGGTACCGTACATGCCGGGCAAGGGAAGTGTTAGCAAAACTGTTTTGCCATGAATGTTCTGGATTCATGGCAAAACACTAACATGGTATGTGGCTTCCATTCATACTATCTGAGAATAGGTGATTGAGGGTTTTATTTATTTATTTTTCTCTAGAGCAGGATTTCCAAAGCATCTGCACTAAACCTACACTAGGTTTGTGTTCATAATTTCCGCCCTAAAATTCAACCTCAATACCGCTGACATTCTGGGCTGGTTAGTTCCCTGTAGCAGAGGATACCCTGTGCATTGCATGATGTCCAGTAGCACTCCTGACCTCTAACCACTAGATGCCGGTAGCAGCTTCCATCACTCCTACAGCAGAAACAAACAGAAATGTCCTCAGACATTGCCAAATGTCTCCTGGAGGAAAAAAATGACTCGCAGTTGCATACAACTGTTCTAGAGGAGTTGACAGATTCAAATTAATATATAAATGTAATGGAAAGGGTGCTATCGAAATACTAGTGTAAAGTTTTTCCGATATATTTCACAATAAAAAAGACGACTTTGGCACGTTAGTGCTGATTGCAAGGCCCACTAAGATTATCAATTCAAATTGTTGCCATTCTTAATGGTTTTAATTTACAGTTAAAAATCTTCAATCTGTAATCATTCTCTAGGGGTTTTCAAGTAAAAGTTGAGTTTTCATAAATCAAATAAATAAAGAAAATAGGTTAGCATAGGTCAGACTTCTAATGTCTAAAATTTCACTCAGCTTCCCTTCGTTTTTAATTAAGTTTTTTGAATTTGGTTTTGTTTCTCTGCACATATGCTCTCTTTAATGTTGCAATATAAATTAATGTACATTAAAAGCTTGACAAATAGAATTAGGCAAGGTTCTAAAGGAAATTTAATTGCAGCAAATTGAAAATTTTAGGTTAAAAATTACCATTCACAATATATTTCTTATATTTCCTCAAGTATCAGCTCATTACTTTAAGATAATTTAAGAATAATTTTCCAGTAAGTAGATTTATCTTTGCTTTTGATAGCATACTACAGTAGTCTTTCTGGGTGAAACCACTGTTTTGTAAATAAAGGTAGATGAAAGAAAGGGTTAGCAGTTATCCACATCTAGATTATGCAGGCTATTAAGTTGGATGATGGGATATATGCAATATCACTATTAATTTGATTTTGTTCATAAAATCTGACTTCAATTTCTACATCAAAAAAGTGGTTATATTAGATATAACTACCTTCTATTTCGGAGTAACGGCAAAGATATGGTATATAAACCTGTGTATCAAATGACTTGTGTCCAACAAAGAATATTTTAATTTTTAAGTGAATTGGTAAAACCATTAATATATTTTATTTTTAAAATTAGTTTCCCATACATTTATTTCTTCAATAAATGCCAAACACTGTTAAAAAATAATTTCTGTGGGTAGAAAAAAAAACGGATTTTATAATTGTCTTAAAAATACATACCTTTCTATTCTTCATAGCCTTTAATAATTAAATGTACATATACTTTGCCATTATACAGAAATGATTTATTTTTTGACAATATTGCATGGACACTACAAATCTCAGAGAAAAGCATTATTAGAAAAAAAATTATAATTATATATTAGAAGTAACCTAAATGCACTTTTTAGTTTTCTTTACATTCAACTAATTTTCTTAATTCTTGTATGCTAAAAAATACTTATTTAAATTATCATTTAAAAATAAAACAGTTACTTGGCTTAAAAATTACTGAAGTTCAAACTTACAACTTTTGCTCTTGTATTCCTCAGTCCTTTCACACTTCATTTTCATTATTGGGTCATGCATTTGTGTGCCTCTAAATAAGTCACTTTTTTGAGCAGGCTTTTGGGATAAGTGTAGAGACAATTGCAGAACTTGTTTTATTTCCTCAGGAAGAATCTCACATATGAGTGTTTGGTTCATAAGACCAGACTGCGGAACACAAAATGGTTTTCTCAAGTCTACACTAGCTAGAAAGCAATGACTTGGTTTTTTTTTTTTTTTTTGGCCTGAAAAGACCTGTGTGCTGATTTACACACAATTCTATGTCATTTGTATGTGTTTATGTGTATGTGTTATGGTGTAAAAATGAGTCTTTCCATGGGGAATTTTGCCGTATTTCCCTTTGACTATGAATTATGCTGTAGATAGATTTATAAAATATAATGCTAATTTGGATGGTCAGATTGACTTGTAGTGAGATACTGTCTTTCTTTAAAAAGCCCTAAATAAGTTCTTTTTTCTTTTCTGCATATTACTTTTCAGTGGAAATGTCAGCTGCAAGGTTTTCTCAGGCAGCTATAAAGGAGAAGTTGTACTTCTGCACAGGATCTAATATACAACATTCATATTAATGTTTGAAAGAGAGGAAACTAGAAAAAGCCAGCAAAACATTGTAATAATAAACATGAAATAGAAGAAGGCTATCATTAACTCAATTTGTAGCTCACCTTGGCATTTTGCAGATGTGATAGGAGTCTTTAGTTTCAACTCAAAATAGAGAAGTGTGAGTTTGGAAATGAAATATGCCATAGAGTTGTAATGAGTGTTTCCTTTCTCTCAGGAAAAAAAAGGCAAGAAATTGAACAAAAGTTAAAGTTATCTTTTCAGGCATCTCAGAGAAAGAGCGGAACCTTAAACCAAACACACCAATCTTTCACGTTTTCAGGTTTGCTTGCTTTTATGTCTTAAGCCCATGGTAGTAATATAAAATACGGAGTCTAAAGAAATGTGGGCAAATTCGATGTTCAGAACACAGACTGACAAACAACAGTTAGTTATTTCCCTTCAGTCTTATATAATCAATAGTCCTGTTAGATAAAATAGGCTTTTCTAAGAGGACATGATTAGGATTACAGAGGAGTATCTGAGAGATTCAGAGGGGATAGAAAATATTTAAGCGCTATGACTGACCAGACCAAGATAAGCAAAGTAGACTCTAATAACAAATAAAACAACAAAAACATAGTTAAGCAAGTACAAAATTCAAAATCCATGGTAAACAAGAGTACAAAAAATTGGAAAGTATTATCTGAACAGTGGGGAGCTATATATACATATATGAAAGAAGGTTAGATGGAAGAGGGATTGTGATGAAGTGATGAACCAGATATATATGTAGTTATGAAACATTGAGGTCATGACATGAGGAGCTTTATTCTATGGTTTCTGTAAGAAACGCTAAGAACAACTGCTCTGAAACCCAATCACCATAGTGGATAGACTATACTGAACGTGTTATTGGTTTACAGATGATCCGATATGAGGTGAATGTACAATTCCCAACTTACCTATCTTAGAATTTACCTGAAAGACATGCTATTTAACCCTAATGTCTAAAAAAACTTGATTCTTCCCCAATCATTTTTTAAAAATCTTTTAGTGACTCTTGTCATTAGTCAAAAATATTTGCAACAATTTTCTGAGTAAAACATGGCCTCTGCTTCCAAGCATTTCATCCTTAGAGAGGTAAGGTGGTGGTCTTCTGTTTAACAAAGTACCTTATTTGGGTTTCTTAATTTCATAGAAGGACCTCATTCCTACCTTCTGATGTTTAAGGATCTGGCTCTAAGCAGAAATTCACACTTAATGATAACCCATCTTCTCTCTAACTTTCTGCTGCTCACCTTTCGAAAAAGCTCAGACTCAAGGAGCAATCATTACGAATGATGATGAGGTAATGTACAAGCCATCAATTTCTCTAGATACTATATATTTAAGTCTAGATCAAACCAAGCGACTTGAGAGTTCCATACCAAGACGTTCTTTAGAAGTGTTCTTATTAATACGTGGTGCCTTGTCATAGAGTTGTATTGAGCACTTCTGATCTAATTCTAGTATGTTATTTACAACATCACATTGTTTCCCCTTATCAAGATCACAGGATAAATTTCTTTCATGGTTCTTAACCTGAAAAACCTATAATTTGTTTAAGCAACCAGACCTCTGAACTCTGGGATTTGCTCTGTTCCCCTTCTTAATTCAGCTGCTAGGAAGTGCAGATAAAATTTTCTCGTCCACTTTTGGCATCTCTTCAGGGAAACACCCCTGCCTTAGTCTTGCTTCACCTTTACCTCCATTTTCATTACTGTATTTTATCAGATTATAATGTATGTATTTCTGTAAGCCTTTAAAATATTTTTAGAATAAGACAAGCTATAAATATAAGAATGAATAAATGAATAAGTAAATGACAGAGAGGGTGTGAATACATAAATTAAAACTTCATAATCTGAAGGGAGAAGAAAACATCAAATGTTACTTTGCAAAACCCAGAAGTTTATTTGAAGGATGGCTTTACATGAAATGAAAGGGAGTTTGGCCTCCAGGAGGTCAGCAAACTTAGCATGCTCTCCAGGAATTGTTCAGCGATTTTGTCTTTTTAAGCAGCATATCGATAATGTATTCCACTTCACTTTTTGCATCTGATATAAGAGTGAGACTATGAATCTCAAAGTCCCAAATGGTAGGCTGCCTTCCTGGTTTTTATGAGGTTCTCAAAAAGTGAGTGACAGATACCACTCTTTAGTCTTCTTCCCTTGTATGCACATGTACTTAGCCTAACCAAAGGATAACACTCACTCACATTTTTCCAATTAAATTAGGATAATACAAAATGTAATGCCCATAGACTCCAATTATTCTAAATAGTTATGCTATATACCACTCATTTGTAAATGCTAATTTTATTTTTTTTCTAAGAGTCCTAGGCCAGGCATGGTGGCTCACACCTGTAATCCCAGCACTTTGGGAGGGCGAGACAGGTGGATCACCTGAGGTCGGGAGTTTGAGACCAGCATGACCAACATGGAGAAACCCTGTCTCTACTAAAAATACAAAAAATTAGCTGGGAGTGGTGGTGCATGCCTGTAAT
Source organism: Aotus nancymaae (assembly GCF_030222135.1). Lineage (NCBI taxonomy): Eukaryota > Metazoa > Chordata > Mammalia > Primates > Aotidae > Aotus > Aotus nancymaae. The sequence continues at coordinate 33,260,611 of NW_026988435.1, forward strand.
CCCAGCTACTCGGAGGCGGAGGCAGGAGAATTGCTTGAACCCGAGAGGGGAGGTTGTGGTGAGCCAAGATCGTGCCATTGCACTCCAGCCTGGCAACAAAACAAGAGCGAAACTCTGTCTCAAAAAAAAAAAAAAAAAAAAAAAGAGTCCTTTTAGATATGAAGACATTTTTCCTCACTCAAGTAACCATAGGATAAGTTAAGTTAATCAGAAATATCTAGATAATACAAAGTTAGAAAAGAAAACCCTTCAAGATATGTATAGTTTAACATATTTCTGTTAAGATTTCTTTATCAGTATTTTCCCTGGATGTTAAAATTTCCCTAGATTTGAGTATTTACAACAATAATCCCTCTGGCCTCACCTCCATTTCGCATGTTCACTCTCTCATTTAAGACCTACCTCAAAATTCTCTACAACGGGCATCCTGATTTAAAGAAACCACGCTGATTAGTCTAGTGCTTTTGTATTCTGAAACTTTTACAAATTTTGTTGGTTGGTTACTGTTTCTCATTCATTCAAATATAGGTTTTTAACACCCTTCAAATTAGTTGTATGAGAAAAACAAAGTTGCAAGAAAAAAGCGCTGAGAAGAAGGTTATGAATTGTGGCTTGCTTACTAAGTCTTTATTTCAGTTTAGTTTCTGGGGTCTTAGTATTCTCAGTTGTGAAATGAAAAAGTTGGACTTTAAGATCTTTGAAGGCTCTGCCTGATCATAACCATTATTGTGGTTAATTTATTTATGTATCTTACATAGTTTTATATATGCATATATAATATAAGAAATTATATATATACACATATATGTATTTAAGTCTATGTGTTTTCTACAGTTTTTTCAAATAGATTTCTGGGTCTAATTTCTTTCACTTTACAATTTATTTATCAGGCCAGGCGCGGTGGCTCACGCCTGTAATCCCAGCACTTTGGGAGGCTGAGGCGGGTGGATCACGAGGTCAAGAGATCGAGACCATCCTGGTCAACATGGTGAAACCCCGTCTCTACTAAAAATACAAAAAATTAGCTGGGCATGGTGGTGTGTGCCTGTAATCCCAGCTACTCTGGAGGCTGAGGGAGGAGAATTGCCTGAACCCAGGAGGCGGAGGTTGCGATGAGCTGAGATCGCGCCATTGCACTCCAGCCTGGGTAACAAGAGCGAAACTCAGTCTCGGAAAAAAAAAAAAAAAAGAAAGAAAGAAACTACAATTTATTTATCATTAGTATTCCAAGAAGAGTATACTGCTTAGGCTAAGCTAATGATGAACAATTATTTATAACAATTTTGTTGTGTTTTCTATTAAATTATTTTTTTCTCTAAGGTACTTTGTGTTATCATACTGTCTATTTTCTGACAAACATTCCACAGATGGAGCAAATCATCAATCCTTCCATGTTAATCAGAGCCTGGATGCTGGTGTGTGTTCCCTGTTGTTCAATCTGACCAAGAGGGATATTCTCATGAGAAGCAGAACAGATATTTCAAAATCAGCTGCATGTAGCCTCAGAACATCCTAAAAGCACAACAAATTGGTATGGTCTATGTGGTCCCGATGCCTCCCTGCTCCACACTCCCAGCACTCATAGACATTGCCCTTGTCTGGTTATTCAAAATGCAATGATAGCTTTTTGTATGATTTCCTTCCAGGTAGCATAGGTAAAAGACAGAGAAAAATGCAAATTGGAATCTTAATATATAAATATGAATTTATCTACAATTATATGTATATTATATATGATATATAGTATATATTATAATGTGTGTAATATATATAATATATATGTGATATACAAACTAAAGGATAATTACAATAAATAGCATACAACTGTATATGTATTTGTATATATTTATATATGAATTTATACTACGTAGCATATATTATATACTCAGTATTTTGGGCTGCAGTGTGTATAATATAGGCAATAAATACACTTAATAATATGTATATGCAATGCTTACAACATATATACTAATGGAAATAATCTGTAATAAATGCAGACACACACACATATTATATATTATCTCTATAAATTTATAAAATATGTATGACATGGAGAGAGAGGAGACAGAGACACTAGTCCTAAAATCCTAGGCCACAGGCCTTCAACGTGTTGGCTTCCCTGGGCCATACCGGAAAAAGATAAATCGTCTTGGGCCATACGTAAAATACATTAACACTAAGGATAGCTGATGAGCTTAGAAAAAAGGTTTGTGTCTATGATATCTGCCACCACAGATAAGCAAAAACGTCTTCAGATTCAAAGGGTTGGACACTCATGGCCTAGGTCTTCTGTTGCAAAGCGGAAAACTGAAATATAAAAAGTGTATTGTTATTGTTGCTTCTGTAGTTGCTGCTTTTATTTTAAAACCCATTGCTTTAGGCCAGGCACAGGGGCTCAGGCCTGTAATCTCAGCACTTTGGGAGGCCGAGGCTGGTGGATCACAAGGTCAAGTGACCAAGACCGTCCTGGCCAAAAGAAAGAAACCTCGTCTCTACTGAAAATACAAAAATTAGACTGGCGTGGTGGCACACACCTGTAGTCCCAACTACTTGAAAGGCTGAGGCAGGAGAATTGCTTGAACCCGGGAGGCAGAGTTTGCAGTGAGCCGAGATTGTGCCACTGCACTCCAGCCTGGAGACAGAGTGAGACTCCGTCCCTGAATAAATAAACAAATAAATAAATAAAACTGTTGCTTTAAAGACCACAGCAGTATTTACAGCCTGAACCTGAGAGTTGAGATAAATGTGTGATAGTACAAGAATTCAGCTCCATCTTTTCTCCCTTTCAAATTGAGAAACCTGGAGTCAAGGTAAGAGGACAATAAAATCCCTTAGATTTGGAGAAAGCCTGTGCCCACAGGCAGTTGGGTCTCTGGGAGTGGAGAACCACAGTGTACAATTTGCCATTCAAGGTGCCACCAGGAAAGCCGAGATGATGGCAGGATAAACTTGGACAGAAAGAGCCTGAGATAACAAGCAGGACTTGAAGGTCACTTGGAGTGGGTGCTGCTGTGTGAGCCAGAAATTCCACCCTGAAGAGGCGCTGGGCAAGCACCAGCTAAGTGAAAGACCAGATGGAAAATGCACTGAGTCTTGAAGGATGAGCAGCAGCAGAGTGAGTCACATGGGGCCCAGTCAGGAATGTGGGCAGTGAATGCAATGCATTAGAGGCTGATACCCAGGACCTGGTGGGACAAGCTACCCCCCAGTGGATGTCCTGGAGGAATGACAGCAAATGATTCTCCTTTAATGTCTTTTATCTCTATAGGGAGAAGAGAGAAAATAGATGCATAAAAAATTTACATTAGAAATAGCGAGGAAACTCCCACTGGGGCCACATCAAGGTCCTCACTTTGATGTGTGCCAATTAAGATTAATTACAGGGAAGCAAAGTTCCACACACTGGATGCTGTGGCTATAAATGTTGAATGTAATACAGCTGCACATCTTCATGCAGCCTATCAGTGCATCCCAATGACAATAAAATAACGCAGATACTGTGGAAGGGATTACAGATATGGAGATCGGCAGAGGCACCCAGGTACTTGCTCACCGCTCACTACTCTCTGGCAAAGGGTTGGATTTACCAGGAGGTTATATGACATGGCCAAGGTAAGAACACCAGAAGTGGAAGCACTCTCATTCTAGTGCACTTTTCACTACAGCAATCTGCAGGCAAATGTCTGCTTCAATAATCTAGAATCTACAGAATTTATCCTTAACCAATAGTTGTTAAATTGGACAAAACACATTAATGGAAATGAAAGTGAAAGAAAACTTTCACCCATGATTCTACCATCTTAATAAAGACAATAAACTTCCCTTTTCCACATTAACTAAAAGTTATTATCTATAAGCAAGAATGAACTGTATATATTCCCAATCCAATGTATGTAAAACCATACACTACGGTCTATATTATTTTGTATGCATTTTTTACTTATTTCTTCTTAAGGATCATATTTAGCAAATGCTTCATTTCTTAAGTAACGTCTTCTCAGTTAGAAAGGTTAGAATGGCTATTATAAAATAGACAAAAAAATAATAATAATAACAAATGCTGGCAAGGATATAGTGAAAAGACAACTCTTACATGCTGCTGGCAGCACTGTAAATTAGTGCAATCATTATGGAAAGCAGTGTGTAGGTTGCTTAAAAAACTAAAAATAGAACTGTCATATGATCCAGCAATCTCACTTCTGGTATATATATCCACAAGAATTGAAATAAGCATGTTGAAGAGATCTGCAGTCCAGTTCATTGCAACATTATCCACAGTAGCCAAGATACAGAGTCAACCTGTGTCCATTAGTGGATGAATGGATAAAGAAAATGTGGTACACAATGGAATACTATTCAGCCACAAAACAGAATGAAATTTTGTCATTTGCTGAAACATGAATAAACCTGGAGGACATACTGTTAGTTTCTTAACCATTCCCTCCTGTTGAACATTTAGATGATTCGCAATCATTTATAAAGGTTCCTGCCAACTCAGTGGACATGAATGGAAACAGCCTTAGGGTTCAAATATATCCTAAGAACAAAAGAAACAGCATTGCCCAGAATTCAAAAGGCAAATATTGCCTTTAGACTTGAAGAATGGCTCTATGTGATTAATCCATCTGTAGGAGATAAAGTACAGTAACTTCATACAATATAATAGCCAGGTCATCAGAGTGCAATATCTGTTTATGGATTGCTAACGTATGTAATTCAACATTTTAGAAGTTTAAAATTTAGGAACAAAGAAAACCTTTAAAAGTCATATTTGACTCCTCACAATGAAAGAAAATAAAAATACTTGATTTTTACCATCCTTTCCCCAATCTGCATTATGACGTGGTTTTTCTTAAGCTCTGGGAATTAAGTATTGATTTTTAAAGGCACATTTAGACAATTTTGCTAAGGAAAGTAATGTGTGTAAATAGTTTCCTGTGACTTTTCATTTAAAGACATCAGCACTTAAAGCCTCTAACAGAATATGTTACAATGCTTGAATCAATATTCAACAGTAAATTATATTTAAATACAAAAAGTGTAATAGTTGAAGACCAAGATGCTAATGAATAGAAACAGCTAATGTCTGATTTTCTACTCACTGCAGAATTCTAAAGAAGATGTATAACCATCAGATTAGCAATTTTTATATAAAGCTTATTTCTTCAATGATTTTTTTCAACACTCTATATTGTTGTCTTTAAGGACAGTCTTAGAAAAGCCTGCATGTAGCGTGTTGTATGGAATGAACAAGAGTTTTTCCCTTTTTTTTCCTTGATACAGCTGTAGATCTTAATGTACTGCAGAGTAAGTAGAAACAGTAACAGAAGAATCCTTGATATGAGTTGAATCTTTTTAAAACAGGCTTTATTTCTTAGCACAGCTTTAGATTTACAGAGAAATTGAGAATACAGTACAGAGAGTTCACATATACTCCACATCTCCTTTCCCCTGTTATTTTTTACATTAGTATGGTCCAGTGTTAAAATGAATAAATCAGTAATAATAAATTATTATAAAGTAAAGTAAATCTTTATTCAGAGTCCTTGGTTTTTACCTAGTGTCATTTTGTTGCTGTTGTTACGGGATCGTATTCAGGATAGCACATTACACTTTTCTCATTAAGTCTTCTTAGGCTTCTCTTGGCTGTGACAGTTTTTCAGATTTTCCTTGTTTTTCATGACTTTAGTGGTTTTGATCAATATTCGTCAGCTATTTGCAAAATGCTACTCTGTTGGAATTTGTCTGATGTTTTCTCATTATTAGAGTAGGGTTCTAGGCTTTGGGGAGGAAGACCAGATAGGTAACATAACCTTTGCTTCACCTATTATCAGTGTCAATACTATCAGCATAACCTACCACTGCTGATGCTAACCTGGATCTCCTGGCTCTTCTGCTGAGGCGATTTGCCTATTCTCCCTACCTATTTATTTAATCATTTATCTTTATCAGTATGCACTCATGGGAGCATTTCTTCACTTTCCGACACTATAAGATCCTTCAGAATCATCTTATGTATCTCTTTTCCCATTCCTAGAATAATAGATTTTTCTGAGGAGCCCTGGGTGCCAGGAGTGCTCATTGTTACTGGGGTGTCATTGTTCCTAAGCCCTCTCAGCAGACAGAGGGAGGAAATACATGTGTGTGTATACTAACCATTGAATTTCTGTTAAATAAAAACACACAGGCACAATTCTGATATAAAAATCTGCATTATCACACTCCTCTTAAAACATTACTAAGTAGAAATTTTTAGACAGTTGATAGGCTATTGTATGATTGTTTTATTTTGTACTTTTCTTTACCTAGCCAGGATACCAGTAAACTAGTAACTAATCCCAGCACTTTGGGAGGTCGAGACTGGTGGATCACCTGAGGTCAGGAGTTCGGGACCAGTCTGACCAATATGGTGAAACCACGTATGAAAAAAAAAAAAAAGACATAGCATGTGCTAACCTTTCAAATTTAACTGGTCTATTTGATGAATGTGCCAAATAACGTTTTAAATAGTTAAAAGAAAAGGCTTTAAAGCTGTGGATGGTGTTTCTATGAGATTAACTTGTGGCCAGTAGGAGTTTACTTATTATTTAGTCAATATCACTGCTTGTTAATTTCAATTTGTGACTAATCTTACCTTAGATTTCATTGTGTACTTTTAAAAATCCCTAAAGTTTTAATACAAAAAAGTAAAATATTGTCCAAGTAACCCAGGAAAGTTATTCTAAAGATTTTATTTTTTTTCAGTAGTTTATAAATAACTGAGATTATAAATTAAATATTTTTACTTCTTTCCTTTTTAAAAATTTTTCTCTCCAGGATTAACTATTTTTCTAATTGCTGTATTATTTTTAACAATTTAATTATTTTAAATAAAGTAATTGGAAAATAGTGCTGGCATAATAAGTAGGGAGTTTCCAATTTGATACAAGAATTTATCTCAGTAGTAAATCAAGATAAGATATTAACACAATTCATTAGTTAGAATACATTCCTTTTAATTTGAATGTTTTTGTTTCCCCATGAAAATTAATCATTTGAAAAATCAGATATTTTAAAATAAAGAATAGGTTAAAATTTAAATACAGATAGATCTTTAATTTATCACAAATTGCATTCCTAGAAAAGATAAGTCTAATATGAATTTTCAATTTAAAACAATGTTAAAAAGCAAATCTAGTGGGGAAAAAGGAGAAAAAGAAAAGGAAAATGCCCCCAGATCACATTTTAAATGAATAAAATGGTAAACTGATCTTTCGAATAGATTATGTGGCTTTAAGAATTTTTCTAAATAAAAAGTAGCAATAAGTATTAAACATCTAAGTATACTTTTTTTTAAAAGAAAAAATATTTATTAATCATGCAAAATATCTGGCACCATGCTAAGTGTCAATTTTTTTTTAATTTTAATTTTAAGTTCCAGGGTACATGTGCAGGTTGTTACATAGGTAATCGTGTGCCATGGTAATCTTAAACCTTTAAGAAAAAGTTCTGAAATCGGGAATGGCAGACTCTGACTTAGACTGAAGCAGCTGCAGGAATATGTAAGGCCATGTGACTTTGGATATGTGTGCTGAAATTTCAGTCATTTTACTGGCTGATGTTTCCTCAGGTGTCTTCTAGGGAGCATGAGTTGAGTGGGACATTAATAGCTGTGATTCAAATAAGGGTCTTCCAAATATTAAAATGTGAAAGACATAGGGTTAAACAAACAAACAAGAAAAACCAGAGTGTTTGTTTGTTTTGCTGCAGAATTTCAAAGAGCCTTTACTAATGACCAACGTGCCTCATGAATCTCCAAGTAAGAACATTTCCCCATGCTTACTTGATCAAATAGGTGATTCTAGAGCAGAAAACTCTTACCTTGTTCATTAACAGAGAGAGAGAGAGAAAAAATTTTCCTCAAGATAGAAGATATACCATGCATTTTACATATGATGTTTTTCATCCTTATGATAAACCATAAATTTGGTATTATTTTCTCTCCTAGAGATAACAAAACTGAGGGTAAAAAATTAAATAATCTTCTCAGTGTGAGTCAGTTGGAAAAAGGCAGCTGCAAATATGAATCCCCTTCTCCCTGGATTCCTCCATTACACTTTCTTCTAGTCTAAACAGCTTTGGGAAAATTCTAGAATATAAGTGATATTTCTTATGTTGTATGGATAATTGTCAGTGAAACAACAAAAGAGGATTGAGACATTACCACCACCACTATCTCCATCAATCCTTCCTCTAAACCCAGCCCAGTTAACTGTACACTCTAACAACAAACAGTGTGTTTGCTGGGCACAGGCAGGTAGTAAGGCTTCCTCTCCAACTTGATTGCATTCTTTGTACCCTTTCAAAAGAGAAATTCTGGAGAGTCCACTGATACTACTGGTTTTTCTCTTTGTTAATTGCCTCACATATAAATCACACTCATTTTTAAGTAATTTAGTCACCCTGAATAACCAAGAGCAAGAGTTTATTTCTTATATTTGATTTCCACTTAGTATACACAGTGAAAGTGGAAAGATCTGCTCCTTTACAGAAACATGTTAACATTAGTCAGGCACTCCCTTTCATGTAACACTATCAGATATTTTCTCTCTAGATTTTTCCAGTGCCCATTGGAATTTTCAAGTTCATGTTAGGACCAATATAGCGTATACTAAAATGAAATCCAATAGAGGAGAAACAAACTCTTGCTCTTAGTTATTCAGGGCAACAAAATTACTCAAACTAATAAAGTAAGTGTTATTCATTGTTTGAATACACAGTTACACTGTGCATACTTAAGCATACATAAGTCCGTACACAATATGGCATAATTTAATGCAAGGAGCTCAAAACCTGAGACCAGAATAGCTAGTTTCAATTTCTGGTATTTCTACCAGTAACAACTGAACTTATGCAAAGTCACGATCTCAATGAAAACCAGAGATCACAAACCTTACAAGAAAAGTAGCTACAGTTGAGGTCTGTAGAATGTTAACATTAGGCCCAAAAATCAATATTAAATAAAAAGATGAATGACAGCTAAAATTGTTAAGGGAAAAGATCTGCTCATTTGCAGAAACATGTTAACATTAGTCAGGCACTTCCTTTTATATCACACTATCAGATAACTTCTCTTTAGATTTTTCTGGTGCCCATTGGAGTTTTCAAGTTCATGTTAGGACTAACATGATTTTGGAGACACAGGTGCTTCTCTCAGAGTGACTCTACCTCCAGCCAAAGAGGTCTTCCTAAACACAGGCAACTCTCCTCTGAGTTTCTGTTCCAGGTTTGGCAGCATGAACCCAGTCTCTGCACTATGCATTTGGATGCCAGAATCTATTCCAAGTTGACTATGCAATTGATATAATAAATCAGTGGCAGAACATTAACTGAAAACTGTTCAAGAATAATATTTGAAAAAAATTTTTAAAGTGTCCATCTTGAAAATCTGATGAAAAACTTCAGCAATATAGATTGCAATTGCCAGAATGCAAACCTCAAGGGGCAGAAGATGCCCATTTTATTCACTGTTGTACATCCTGCAATTTTATGTGTGTCTGGATCATGGTGGGAAGTAGGAACTCAAATAATATTTGTTGAATAGAAGTGAATATTAAAATGATGAAAAAATTAAGTGCCTAAAAATAAAGTCATGGGTCTGCACACACTTAAGCAAAAATATGAACAAATAAACACATTACTTGACTTTGGGGACATTTGGGTTAAAATATCCAAATGTGATGCTACAGCCAAGGTAATGATTGACATAAAATAATTTTGGACCACTCCTAAGGAAATAAAAGCATGTGAACAATGATATTGTCACTATCACTATCACTTTCCATACTATTCATATAAATCTCCACAATAATTCTATTTATGTGATGTATTTAACTACATAATAGTAACATATTTATTTGGTGGTTTTTTGGTAATTTGAGAAATTAGTGTATTTCATCTTCCCTTGTGAAATAGGAAAGGCTGATATCATTACTGCTAGTTCACAGATGAAGAGATTTAGGCTCAAGGATGTTAAAGGTCTTATAAAGATACACCAGATCAACTCTTAAGTCTCTGTTTAGGAAGAAAATGTAAATAATTTTAAAAAAATAGAAGTAAAAACAAAATACAACAATAATAATACAACAAATGTATCCAGATATTACTCAAAGTCCTTTCACATTGAGCTCTTACCAATGACATTGTGAGGTTTGCAGTGGTTTTAGTTCAGTTTCTCAGATGTAACAGCAGTGGCCTGGTAAGACTAAATGATCTTCACTCACTCATCTATGTATCTAGTAAATTGTGGAGGTGGAACTCAAACCTATACTTTCTGACACCAAAACATACCTCAGAAAGCCTGGCTGCCCACTGCTCAATTCTTAATCCTGTTTTTACCATGACTTCTATAATTGTGTGTTGAGATAATGCACAAAAATATACTATCTAACTGTGTCTTTCTGTATTCATTATTATAAATATTACACATCTGCCCTAGAAATTGCATATGCAGTTGGAATTTTTCTTTTCATTAATGGTGGTGGGTGGGACACATCTACCAAGGTTACCTAGATCCTGTTCTAACCCTTAGCTTTAAGTCAGCCAGCCAATTAAGGAGGACATTTGTGCTTGTGAACCTCACAGACCAACTAATTGCATGTGTCAACTAACTGGTTGTTGATATACACTAGTGTAGACAGAAAGGCAGGAATGACCCCAGCAGCTCCTCACAATTCCCAGCAGCCAGAGATATTACTCTTCTATGCAAGATGCTGGGAAACTTCTTGAGTGCAGTAGAAATGTTAAGGGCACCACTACCCTACTGACCTCCTCTGTCTCTTAACTGTTGCATAAGATTATAAACTTTCCAACAGACATTCACAATGTATGCTCAAATCATGTGTATATGTGAACTTGGTGCCCTCTCAAATATTTAGTATGCATAAATTTCATCTTAGCTTTTATCCTTTTCTCCAAAGCTGAAGCTTAAGCAAACACTTTGACAAGAAAAGTAGACCAGTAATTAATTCATTCAAGCATTTGAGTGTCCTCCCTCTATGAGGACACAGTACTAAGTGCCTAGGGATTTTGCTAGACTTTGAATATTTTAAGTTGCTAAAAAACATGCAAGTTAATAATCTAGAGTCCCTTTTTGTTGGTTGGTTGGTTGTTTACTTGATCAGTCGGTTGCTTGGATGGTTGGTGGTTTGTTGGAAAGAAGGATGGGTCAGGACATAATAAAGAATACAACTCTTTCTTTTTCGTTACATACACTCATGCACACACATAAACTTTGGCTTAGTCTCCAACCCCTTTATTGTTAATTTTTTGCATTCAATTTTTCCCTTGACAGACACAAAGAACTCACTGTAGAGAAACAGGTTTCTTCTGAGCTAAAGCTGGTTTCCACAGTGCTAAATTGCTCATTTAAAAGCATGAATTGGACCTTAGGTGCATACAGGGCAACTGTGCTCATGCCAGCCACAGGTCACTCAAAGTCTGAAGGAGTAAGACATTTGTATGACACATAAACAACACCAGGCCATGCCATGCCATTTTATGCATTTTGGTTTTCATTTGGAAAAAAGAAAATGTCATTATCCTGTGGCACATATTTTTAAAGTCAGTGGACTGTGTTGGTTGCTTTCACTTTGAAAACTACTTTTACGTGGATGATTGTGATTGCTTGGAGCTTAGATAAACACTCAGGTCCATGAACAAATGTGTCTCAAAGCATCCTTTACCCTTCTCCTCCTTGAGTTTCTTTAGATGTGGAGGATATAAGAAGGAAAATGCTCCCTTATGTTTGCTATACATGGAGGAGGGACATTGGCTAGCATAGTCGTTTCTAGCGTTCCAAGATTTATCTCTTTCAAAACGTAAAACACACAAGCAAAACACCAATTAAGTTAACAAGAATTAGAAATTATAACACACACTCATTACTTACTTTGTATTGTTCAGAATGTATATATATTTTAAATCAGGGTGAATAGAGTTGATTGCATTCCCCAAAACCCAGGATGTTAAACCTAGAACTTATCTCAGATAAGGGATATTTTAGTTCTGTATAGTAGTAAGTTTTTTTAAAAAATAAATACTTTGAGACTGTTTTAGTAAAGACCCTAAATTATCCAATACAATGCACATTAAAATTACCTATAGCCTGGAAAAAACATGTCTGAAGTAAAAGTTAGCATTTGGGATCTGCAGTTCAAAATAGTAGTACATTTCTATTTTTCTTTTAATGGGCATGTTCAGTGATCAAAAAATAAAACGCACTATGTTCCAATTTTTTAAAGGGGCTGACTAATGGCAGGTCAGAGCTAGTATAGTAACTGAAAAATTTCAACTGCTCAGGAAGCGTCACTATGCCAGTGCCTTGCCCGGCTCCTGGCATATTCTGTTAGTTCCTGGAAAGGGTGTGAGTTAGACGTCCTCAGAGATCAGGGCTTCACTCTTGCTGTTGAAAGTGGAAGATGGGAGAAGCTAAGAGACCCATGTGATGTCAGGACTTCACCTGTGGCTCCCTCAGTGACTGTGTCTCTAAGAGCCCTATGGGTTGGGAACGGAGGAGGGCAAATGAGATTAAGAGAACGATAAGTGGGTTTAGTTTGAAAGGTGAACAGCTGTGTCAACCCTCAAAGCTCAGGAACTGTCCTATGCAGCCACAGACCAAACCTTGGTGGTGGGTGCTGTACATTCATGGCCGTGAGTCCATGCCCCTTCCACTGTCTTTGCCTTTTGCAATCTTTGGGCTGCCCACATTCAGCCCTCCAGTGTGTGTTTTTTATCCATTTGAGATCAGAGCCCTGAATCTCCCAGGAAGTTATCTGGACTGGGAACTGAATCTCGCTCAGTGGCGGGCAGGCGGGCAGATTAGGGAGTAAGTGGGAAGAAACTTAAGTGTCTGCTGATGTTGCTAACTGACCGTCCTTCTCACTCCTCGAACCTTCAGCGAGAAGTCATAGCTGGACTCTGCCCCAATCTAGTGGAACCCTTCAGACTTGGCAGACCGCATGTGGAAGAATCCAACTTAGGCATTAAAACTTGGAGGCTCCAGGGTAACAGGCTCTAGGACATTCCCACGTCCCTAGTGGTCCCTGCAGTCTACTCTTGAGATTCGTACATACTTGCTAGTGCCCAGAGCCCTGGTTGTCAGGCACTTGGGCTGCGGATCTGGACTGCCGGACGCCCACCCAGGCGTCTGGGAGAGCTCATTTCTGCGCCCAGCTCGGGTGGCTGCAGCGGCGCGCTATCCCTTGCCCAGAGTCGGGGTGCTGGTCCCTGTGAGCCTGGATCCCCGCACTATCGCCCGCGTTCCTGGACCCCAGATTGAAAAACCCACCAACTGTACCTCCCAGGGAAGCTCGACACCCTCCAGGAGGAAAGCAGTGACTCGGCTCCCCGTTTTTTGTGTAGCCTCCCGTGCGCACTGACCTCCACGGTCCCCAGCTCCTGCCCCTGCGCCGGCGCGCGCTGCCTCGCCCGGGACCCGCTACACCCGCCTGGGCGCGGGGAGCGACCGCGTCTCCCGAGCAGGCAGCCTGGGGCTCACTCACCGATCCTGAGTACTTGCGGGGCGGTCTGAGGGAGGATGTAGCAGAGGAAATAGAGGAGTGCCCAGCTGGTGTCCCTGGTCCAGAGCCCGGGCTGGGCGAGGAGTGTGCCGAGCTCCATCTTCCTCGCTTCTTAATTCATGCCGAGATACAGCCGCTGCCACACGCCCGAGAGATGCACCCAACTTGGGCCGGGTCCCCGCTTCATCCTCTCTGGATTCTCCGGTTCCAACCACGCGGCGCGCTCCCCACGAAACGAGCTCGAGGGAACCCGCGTGGGAACGCAGAGCTGGCTGGCAAGGCTGAGCTCGCTCGGGGCTCCTCGGTGCGGTCGCTAGCCCATCACCGCTCCTCCTCCTCCTCCTCCATGGGCCGCGGACCGCGGAGGATTAGCGCGCTCCGGCTCCCGGAGCCCAGAGACCAGCTGAGGAAAGTTGCTGCCCCGATCTGCGGGAACGTCTCCCTCATTCGTCCTCTGGTCAGGTGCAAAAGTGGGGGGTAGGTGCAGACAGAAGAGGGGAAAGAGGGAAAGAAGACTAACGAAGAAGCAGCGAGGGTACTGGGTGAGTTGGTGCAGGGACTCTGAGCAACCCTGATGAGCTTCAGCAGGTTAACTGGGAGCGGAGCCACGTTCTTGATTTCCTCAATCCTTGCTTTCCTCCTCCCCTCGCTGGCCCCACCCTTTATTTACTGCCCGCCCCAACCCCACTGATCAAGATAGGCGCGCGCTCGCGCGCGCGCGCGGACACACGCACACACACACACACGCACACACGCACACACACGCTCTTTTTCTCTCCCTCAACTTTGCGTTCTGCTGCTGGGAAGTCGATCGAGTGTTGCATTCTCTAGACAGATCAAATCTAAACTATTGGTCCGAGCAGAGACAGCCTCTGCTGTCCGCTCTGAGTGTCAGGGAAGCCTCCTTGGTAATGTCTCTGCGCACCTGTTAAGGGGTCTTACAGCCAGCCAGCTATGTCCCATCATTTAACGGAAAATCGCCTCCAATATTTGGAAAATATCGGGGCTCCTGTTTTAGCTCTGACAAGGATGCAGAAGAATAGGAGAAGGAAGAGAGGAATGAGAAAGCTTCAGTACTCCAAGATTATAGTGGCTTCTTTCCTTTTTGGACCCGAGATAATCTCTTGCAAATTGCTTCCATTTACACGTGCCACTGAGATAGAAACAGCCTCAAGCGGTGCTGCTTTTCTTCATTTAACTGTCAGGTTTGAACACTGAAAGATAGGCTATTTTAGCAATGTAGGTTTGGAGACTGTTTCTCTGTAGAAGGACAAGGACACTTCCCTAGGGAAATTAGCATTTGATTATGTTGGCTTAATTTCCTTCAAGTTTTGTGGGGAATGTTCTATATAAATGTTTGCCAGTTCTGTATTAACATCTCTCTTTTGTTTAACTGAGTATAGGTTTTGAAGAACTGACGTAATCTGTATGAAAAATATGTCTACAGTTGTTAAATGAGCCTAGAGTGGGAAACAATTACAAAAGGAATCTAATATATATTAAAGCGCATTCGTACATTCATTCATTCAACAAATACTTACTGAGTATCTTGTATGTGGTGTCAGACACTATACTTTTCACTGAAGACCCTATAGTGGGGAAAATGCACCATTTATTCTCCAAGGAAGGTTAGAACTCGAATGTGGAAAGCTAATCAGCTCATATCTCAAGTAGTAGGCTTGATTCTAGACACTTTGGGATGAGAGTTAACAAAACAGAATATATAAGCAGATAAAAGAGAGTCTGATGTGGATTTAGAATGCATTTTTGCGTGGAAAGATTGAGGAAACCAAAAGAATTAGGAGCACATGCTGGTTATCTTTAGGCATTTGAAGAGCTCTTGTATTAAAAGAAAGTAGCCTTACTCAGTGTTAGTTATGAGAGAAGAAATAAGAAAAGTAAGATTGTCAGAGGGAAATTGCAGAAGAATAAATTTTATCTTATTCGGGGAGCATTTTTTAAGACCAGAAACTATCAAGCAGCAGCAAGGCTGGGTGTGTTGGCTTACACTGGAGCACTTTGGTGAGGCTGAGAAGGGAAGATGACTTAAAGTCAGAAGTTCAAGACCAGCCTGGGAAACATAGTGAGACCCTTCCTGCGCAAATACAAATTAAGAAAAACAGTAGTGGCATGGCCTGCTTCAGATAAGTCAAATTTTTCATTTATTTATGCATATTTCTTGAGAGCCCACATTGTGTGAGATATTGTGCCAATCTCTGCAGACACAGAAGGTTACCCATTGCTGCCATTGTGGAACTCATAGGCTTTAAAGAAGTATGACGAGCTTTACAAAATGGTGCTATGGAAGTAAAGAATAAAAGGAGTGTAACCTCATTTAAGAGTTTGAAAAGGGCTTGTTGAGGAGGTGATGCTTCAAAACTCAAAGAATGGGTGGTTTACAAGGGATTAGTAAGTATTTCTTAAAGTGAAAATGAATATAAAAGCTGTTAGAGGGTTTATTTTTAAACCTAAAGGTCTGTGGTAAGCATTTTTAGTCATCTATTTTCTCTGGGTACATCCAAGACCAATACATAGTAGATATTGCATGGCTGAAGTCTGGAGACCCAAGGTCTAGAATTAAGTCAGCTTTTGAACAAACTGGGTTTAAATTCTGGTTTTACCAATTCTAGGTTTTTAGCTTCGGTTAAATTTCTGTATCTTTCTGTAGTCCATTGCTAGTGCTTAGACGTATCTAATTTTTCCCTTCTCTGGCTCACGAAAACCTATACCTTTTCAATTAGTTGCAATGTACCTTTTCAATTAGTTGGAATCTACCTTTTCAATTAGTTGGAATCTACCTTTTCAATTAGTTGGAAGCATGTGGCCATTTTTGGCCAATAAAATATGAGTAGAACTGCACCACAGCCAGGAGAAAAGGAAGACAGTAAAAAGATCCTGCATGGCCGTCCACTAGCCTCTTTCCCTGCCAGAGTAACTCTGAAAGCCGCAAGTTCTAGGAGTTAAGATGAAAGCAGCCTCAATCTCTGAGTAATTTTTTGTAAGGGAGTCGCTCTGAATGTTTCTAGAACAGTGACACACTGGTAACAAATCATCCCAGCTCAATGTTATGTTTTAATCCACTACAATTTTGAGATGTTTGTTACTGTAGCATAAGCTACTCTACACTAACTAATAAACTCTTTATGACTTGATATCTTCATCTGTATAATGAGAATAATAACAATACAGGGTCATTGGAGGATTATATGAGCTATTGCATATGAAGTATTTCCCAAGGTCCTTGTTACTCAGTATATATTAGTTTATTTGTGGTCATTATTTTTCTGGTTAAAGGAATCCATGCATACATTTCTAGTAATAATCTACCCCAGATTGCAGAGACTGAAATATTTTGTTTTTTGGGCAAGAAGTCAACAATATTGGTCCAATTAATTATACGGTAATCATAATTTGGCTGATATTATTTCAAGAGTTTTGCTACTTTTTGCTTGTATTACCTCTGGTTTATAAGGAAACAGTTCATTTTGATAATTAGAGCTATTAGAGAGATTTCCTAAAGCAAGTTTTTTGAAAACTAAATGGCACATTGCAGTTACATTTCTGTATCATCTGTAAAATTCTGTAAAGCTTAAAACTGAAATTTATTTCCTTGTTAAAATGCTTCTCTCCACTGCTCATGTTCACAGGCTCATGGTGTTGAGTTACTCATGAGTGATCAGCAGCTGCTGTTAATTTGTTTTGTGCTTTGTAAAAGGACTGTATTTTGTACATATATTCATCCAGTTATTTTTTGCTCAAAATGACTCTGGTAGTCACTCTTGATTCACAGTTTCTCATAGTGCCCTCTTAAGGATAAACATGCCTAATTGAATGCATGCTGTCTTTTTCCCTTTCCTCAAATCTTAAGCTGAAATTTGATACACCGTGGTTAATAATAAAACAGTACAATGGCATGCAGCATTGTGCTTCCTGTGAGAGCTGGTGGCATTACTTAGATACTAATCCATTTTAAATTACTTAATTTTTAGAAGATAACTTGATACAAAGAAAAATAGCTTAGAGTAACCTGAGGAATGCAAATGTTGTACAATCTTTTCAAAATGTTGTGAGCCTACTTGAGTATACTTAAAATATTACTCAGGGCACCAAAACCAGAAGTTCAAGTGGCTTTTAGAGCCTGTTGAGACTTTGTGGCTGATTTAGGGTCAAAATCCTGAGTTCTTGCCTACTTCTTTATGCTTTTTTCACTAGGTGATATCACATATTTCTATGATGTTAAATACTACCTTTAAGCCAAAGATTCAAAAAGGTTGTCTTTTGCTCAGACCTCCAGATTCATGCAGCCAATTTTAATTATCGTTTCTAAGTGAGTCAACATCTCAAATCTTTGATTCTGTGCCATGTCATTGCCTCACACTGAAACCTCTCCCAAATTTTCTCATTTCAATATGAATACCACCTTCCATCCAGCCATTAAAACTGGAAAATCAGGATGTCACCCTCCATTTTTTTTCTTACTTCTCCACCTACTCCCGTATCGGTTTATTTTTATACACTAATGGCTTTATCTCCAGAGCATGTCTTTAGTTGACTTTTCTACATTCCTCTAATATCATACTAGCCTGGGGTTTCTCAGCCTCAAAACTTTTGATTTATTGGGTTAGAATATTATTTTTTGGGGGGGCTGTTGTCCTGTTCATTGTAGGACTTTTAGCAACTTCCCAGGACTCTCTCCACTAGATGTCAGCAGTATCCTCATCCCAAGGTGTGACAACCAAAAATGTCTGCAGACATTGTCAAATGAATGCCCTCTGATATACAAAATTACCCCGGATTGAGAGCCACGGCACTAGCCTCCATCACCATGATCTTCCATCTGGTCTATTATAATAGACCCTTAATTGTCTCTCTTGTCTCATTTGCCTCTTTGTATCCATTCTGTCTGTTTGATCTAAATTAGCTCCTCCCATTAGCTCTCTTCACAATACCCTTCTTAGATTCCTCCTGGTCATTATTAACTCTCTACTTGTTTTATTTATTTTATTACAAATTCTCTGATAGTAGACTCTTTGCTCTGTTTGCCTGAAACCTTAATGTGTAGCACTGTGCCTGATGCTTAGAGGGAGCCTGACTACTCCTCATTGAATGAATAAATGAATGGATGATACTCTCTCATAGATGTACAACCTATACATTATAGCAGCAGATTTGTAAGATTGAGCTGAATGAGGAGCCTAATTTCTCTTTTAATTTCATTCAAAGTACCTACATTGATCCGCTTAATGTTTAGTGTTATCCTGAGTTCATGTCTAAGAAAACCAGAGTATAACTTTACATGCGCTTCTTCAGATTTCAGCAAAATGCTATGTGAAGTAGGCGTTTCTTTTGAATTTTCATTTTCAGCAAGGTGGTTAGCATTACACATACCTTAACAATTTTACTGTAATTTCTACACTAACACTGGTCTATGTGCCAAAGCACTGTGGAAAGCAACTGTAGTGAAATCTTTGCAAGAAAAAAACTATCTCATTTATTTATCCCATCACATCCTATTGTAATAATCTGAGACTCTAAAGAAATTCAGTCACATGGAAGTTCTGAACCTAGTTGGTATTTAGCTAATTTCATACATATGTTGGGCTCATCCCAAGCTAAAGAAGAAAAGATCCAGGCTGAGTACTCAGGGTATTAGGAGCCTGCCCTGGGCTAACCACTGACTACAGCTCACTGCTCTTGGACAAGCCACATCACCTCCTTAAACCTCAACTGCCTCGACCATAGCATGAAGTGGTTAGACTCATAGTCTCCATTTCCCATTCCAGACCTAAGGATCAATATAAATTGGACACCTCATATTTTTGCTCTTCTTTGTGTATAAATAGAATGAAGTTTTCCTTAAGATAATGAGCATTTATTTTCGTTTATTTTATATGCCAGACACTGTTCATATTTTTACATGTGTTAACTTATCTAATACAGCAACCTTAAGAGGTAAGTACTACTGTTATGCACTTATTACAGCTAAGGAAGCTGAGGTACAGAGAGGTGAAGCAGATGTCAGAGATGATCCAGCTAAGTGACAGAATTTGACCTGGGTCACTATGGTTCTAAAGCTCCTGCTTTTTAAAAAACAAATTAAGGTGGAATTCATATAACATGCAATTAACCTTTTCAAAACAAACAATTTAATTGCTAAGTACATTTAATTTAAATGTACTTAGTACATTTACAATGTAGCAAAACTACTAACTTCAATTAGTTGGCTGGAATAAAGTCATGAGTGACACAGGAGAAGCAAAGGTGAAATCAGAAAGGCAGCAGGTATGTGCATCTGCTAAGGACTTGTGGGCTGGTGAGAGGACTGACTTTTCTTCTGGATGAAAGGGGAGTCACTGAAGGTTTTGAATAGAGAAGTGACAGTATGAGGCTTATGTTTTGCTTTGTTATGGTTTGTTTCAGGAACTGTATTAGTTATCAGAAGCCCAGTGAATAGGTATTGTTCTTGCCTTCATGGGGCCTATGGTCCTGTAAATAGTTCTGTAAATAGGCTGTTGCCATGGCTCATGCCTGTAGTCCCAGCACTTTGGAAGGCCAAGACTGGCAGATCAAGAGTTGGAGACTAGCTTGGCCAACATGGTGAAACCCCGTCTCTCCTAAAAATACAAAAATTATCTGGGCATGGTGGCACATGCCTGTAATCCCAGTACTCTGGAGACTGAGGCAGGAGAATCGCTTGAGCCCCGGAGGTGAAGGTTGCAGTGAGCCGAGATTGTGCCACTGCACTCCAGAAAAACATTCTTTTGGACCTAGTTTCCCTCAAATAATAGCTAATGTTTACTGAGTCCTTACTATATACCAGGCACTACTTTTAGTTCCTTACAGTCCCAAGTCCCCATGAACCCTTTGACATGGTTACTAATATTAGTTGCTCTATTTTACAAAAGAGGACACTGAGGCACATGGATGGAATGTAGCTTCCATGAAGAAAAGCTAATAGATGTGAGAAGAGATTTTCAAAGCAGAAATTGGCCTCTATTAGTTGCTCAGGAAAGAGTATCTAGAGGAAGGAGCCTTTGCACCTTGCCTTGAAGGGCACTTGGGAGTGACTGCAAGGGCAATGAGAAGAACATTCCAGGCAGAGAGAAGGCTCTGTTCCAGGAAGCAGTTCCCAATCATTAAAAAGATCTTAAAGCATGTTTGAGGCCAGGCGTGGTGGCTTACTCCTGTAATCCCAGCACTTTGGGAGGCCGAGGCAGGCAGATCACAAGGTCAGGAGATCGAGACCATCCTGGACAATGTGGTGGAACCCCATCTCTACTAAAAATACAAAAATTAGCCGGTCATGGTGGTGCATGCCTGCAATCCCAGCTACTCAGGAGGCTGAGGCAGGAGAATCGCTTGAACCAGGGAGTCACAGGTTGCCGTGAGCCGATCGCGCCACTGCACTGCAGCCTGGTGACAGAGTAAGACTCCGTCTCAAAAAGCAAAAATAAAAACAAAACGAAGCGTGCAGCACCAGATGAGATGGGAAAAGTGGGCATAACCCAGGTCCCTAGGGATCCTTACAGGCCTCCCTGAGGATTTTAGAATTTTTTCTAAAACTGGCGTAAAACCTTGGAGCCCACGCATCTTTTCCACCCGTGCTCATTTGTCATGATTCATCCACCCAGCTACGCGCTTCACACGGAGGCTTTCCCCACCACCCTGGCCCACAGTACCAGCTTCTCCTTGCTTTTGCTTCTGGTGTCCCGACCCACTCTATCTTTCCAGCATTCTTCCTTCTCATTTGGCTTCAGGGCCACCGGTCCTCTTCTGGTCCCCAGTCATGCCCAGCTCCTCATCTCAGCCCATTTCCCCAAACTGCTCTCAGCACCTTGAGCATCCTTTTTCTCACAGTTTACCTGGTTAAGGATTATTTATGCCTGAGTATCTCAATCCTCAGAGAGGCTTTCCTTGGGTCCACAGTAAACATGCTGTACTGTTCCTCTTCACCACTTCTCTCTAGATCTTAACTCTTTATTCATTTGTTTCACGATTCTCTTTCTCCTTAGATTTCAAGAACCAGAGGAGAGGGATTCATGCATGCATATAATGCTGTAGCTCTGTGCACATCCAGAGCCATTCCTGACTCTTGACACATAGTGGAGATTCAGTTCATACTGGCAGGCTGATTAGATTTGCATGCTTGGCATGTCAAGAACGCTGTACGATATAACGAAGAAATCTCAGTTGAGGAAGGAAGGTACAAAATGGTATTTCTCCTGCATTTAACTAATGTATTCAATGTTTGATTAAAGTTTGCTTTTACATAGTGTTTCATTAATCATTATTTTCAGCAATCTCATAACCTCAAATTATTTCAGTTTGGGAATGATTAAATAAGTGCACAGCAACCTTAAAGTTAGAGAGCTAGTAATTGCCTTTAAAAAGCTAAAATTGAAGCTCGGAACTGTTACAACATTCTAATTTTTATTCAGCCCACCCTTCCTTATGGAATTTCAATTTAAGTCTCCTGACAACAAAACACATTAAACGCCTTCATATTTAAATCATATAAATTAACCAAATTTCTAATTATTGCATCTTGGTTTAATTTCTTTCCTTGTAATCTCATACAGCAAATGTCATCTGTTTTTTAAATTATATTTTATTTATCAAAGGAATACATGCACATAATTTTAAAAGTTAGATAGTACTAAATGAAAACACACTGACACAGTACTGCATCTCTGTTCCTCCAGCTTCTCCTCTCCAATTCTTTCAGCTATTTTGTCCACCATTTATGCATCTTCTATTTCTGTTTCTCTATGGTATACATAAACAGTGTCTGTTGACTTCATCAGTTTGAAGTATTACCTATTAACACCTTCATCTGATTAAATTGATTTTCCCTTTATCTTTCTTTTTTTTTTTTTTTAAGACAATGTCTCACTCTGTCTCTGAGGCAAGAGTGCAGTGGCACAATCATTATTCACTGCAGCCTGGACTTCCAGGGCTCAAGTTATGCTCCCACCTCAGCCCCCAGAGTAGCTGGGACTACAAGTATGTAACACCATGCCTGGCTAATTTTTACATTCTTGTAGAGATGGGTTTTCGCCATGTTGCCCAGACTAGTCTTGAGCTCCTGGGATCCAATGATCCTCCCACCTCAGCCTCCCAAAGTGCTCAGACTATAGGCATGAACTACCATG
Source organism: Aotus nancymaae (assembly GCF_030222135.1). Classification (NCBI taxonomy): domain Eukaryota; kingdom Metazoa; phylum Chordata; class Mammalia; order Primates; family Aotidae; genus Aotus; species Aotus nancymaae. The sequence goes on from NW_026988435.1 coordinate 33,283,322, forward strand.
TCCAGCCTCTCCTCTCTTAAAATACTACAATTTTAGGTTCAGTCACTGTTTAGGGTTTATATTCTACTCTGCTGATACGACACACAGTTTAGCAGGGTAGTGTGCTGTGATTATATTTCCTACTTCTTACCCTTTGTTTCTCCTGAAGTTAATTTTTGCCTTGCTTTTTCATTGGCTTGATTTTTTTAATCTACCAATAATCTTTTCTATTGCTCTCTATCAAATTTTTACAAATATAATGGCATCACTTCCCCCCCTTTCCATGGAGAATGTCTTCATTTTCTTCCTCTCAGAATGAGCTCTCTTGGCTTCCAATGCAGCTGTCATTTTGGCACTTTTATTCTCTGTCTGTCTAGGACATTTCTGTTTTTGTCTTGAGATAAATTATCTGTTTTCTGGATATCATATACCCAGAGTTAGCCAACCTACGAGTCTGAGGGCATAATCCCTAAGACTTCTCTTTAAACCAACACAAGCCACTCATAGCCTCAACTCTGCTAGAAGGAGTCACAGAACTCACTAAAAACTATTAGTCTCATAGTTATGGTTTATTACAAGAAAAGGATAAAGATGAAAATCAACCAAAGAAACAGACACATGGAGTGGAGTCTGAAAAGTTTCCAAACGTGAAGCTTCCATTGTCCTCTCCCCATGGAGTTAGAAGGTATTGAGCTCAGAGTATCAACATGTGACAATATGTGTGGAATATTGCCAACCAGGGAGACTCACATGAGCTTCAGAGATTTCACAGAGGCTTGATTATGTAGGTATGATTTATTGATGGGTTGATTGCCCACTTGTTTAAACTTAGCCGCTGTGTCAGTTCATAATGTATAATTCAAAGTACCCACCCTAAATCCCAATGCTGACCTTCCTGGGATGTCCAATCTCCACCCTAAGACTACTTGGTGTGTCTGGCTACAACTCCAAATAAAGACACTCCTGTAAGAGATGATGTAGTCTACCTCCAAAAGCCAAAGGCAAAAGCCATCCTCCTCTCTGGATAAGGCCAAATTTTTACTACACACTTGTAGTCTTTAGTTTACTCCTCTGTTTTGGTAAAGCAAGTGTACAGGAAGATCACTTAAATAAAATTTAAAAAAAAGGAAAAAAAGAACAATAGAATATGAGAAGGGCAATAGCCTTCTGTATGGGCGTTTCTTACAACAACACAGCTTCAATAAGGACTGATACTCCTCTACATACAGGCCAGAGCTTTCCTCCTGGAATCTACCTTCATGATTACCTTAGGCGTTCTATTTCCTTTTTTCCTATGTTTCATCTCTGGGTTTTTTTTTTGTTGTTTCAGCCCTGAATCCTATCTCCGTCTCCTCCCTCTTCTTGTTCTTTTTCTCCTTCTTCTCCCTCTTTTGCTTCTTCTCCTCCTTTTTATTTTTTTTCCTCTATCTATCTCTGTCTTTCTCTTTCTCTCTCTCTCTCAGAATGTACTTGAGTGACATCCTGAGCAAAGGTGCTTAAAATAGCTCTCTCTCTAAAATTCAATTTATTCAGTTGTTATATGTATTGCATTAATTCCTCTCTTTGTCAATTTGTATAACTCTTTGGAACATTTTCTCAACTTTATTGTTCAATTCTTTTATAATTTTTTTCATTTATGCTATTGTGTTTTTGAGTTGTTTTTCATCTCATTAAAAAATAAATTATTCTTGCCGGGTGCGGTGGCTCAAGCCTGTAATCCCAGCACTTTCGGAGGCCGAGGCTGGTGGATCACGAGGTCAAGAGATTGAGACCATCCTAGTCAACATGGTGAAACCCCGTCTCTACTAAAAATACAAAAAATCAGCTGGGCACGGTGGCACGTGCCTGTAATCCCAGCTACTCAGGAGGCTGAGGCAGAAGAATTGCCTGAACCCAGGAAGCGGAGGTTGCGGTGAGCCGAGATCATGCCATTGCACTCCAGCCTGGGTAACAAGAGAGAAACTCCGTCTCAAAAATATATATATATATATATATATATATATATATATATATATATATATATAATTCTTGTTTTACAGTTGTAACATTATTTTTTTACTCTCTAAGGATATTATTGGGAGACTTTTCCTACAAATAGTCTCTTGCTTTCAAGTTTCTTTTTTTTTTCTGTGTATTTTAGTCTCCAGCTTTCAAGACAAAAATCTTTCTTAAATATCCTTTAACACTTTGTTGTGTGCTCATGTTTAAACAACGGAGAATGGAATGTGGATAGTGAGATGTGAATGCAATAAGCAAGCCTTAGTGGGTTCTAAGCTTTTCTAAAGAGGAACCTGGAGTGACATGAGGAAGACTCCAATGTCACTATATATGTGTTTGAGAGTATGTTTAAGAGTTTTTTCTTGGGCTGATTATATTCCCAAGAGAAGATCCTCCTGGTGCCCTCTGGGAGTCAAGTGAAAGAAGAGAGCTAGCAAACTTCAACTTAAAGAGACTATGGCTCCAGCTTTATGTGAGAGTGATAGGAAGCGGATGTCATCCAGTAGCGTGAATTCAACTGTGTCTTAAAGAGCTCTTTACTAGTTTTCCGTTTGCCGCAGGTCCTGATGTGTTCCAGGCTACTAGCTCTGAGCAATATGAACTTTCTACTCTGAAGATCAGTTTGATTCTTGCCTTTGGGCAGTACGACTTTAAGAATATAGAATTCTTCAGTTAGCTGAGAAAGTCTTCTCTGATTAGCTTCCTATTCCTTGTACTATAATTGTCATTTTTGTGATATTTCTGGGGGAAAAGTGTTCAGTAACCCATTTTTATCCAGAAGCACTTATTTTATAACTTTAAATATAAATTGTTATAGCAAGCCAAGCATGATGGCTTACCCCTATAGTCCCAGCTACTTGGGAGGCTGAAGTGGAAGGATCATTAGAGGTCAGGAGATTGAGACCAGCCTGGCATCATAGTGAGAATTCTCTAAAAACACTTTTTAAAAAATTAGCCACATGTGGTGGTGCTGCCTGTACTCCCAGCTATCTGGGAGACTGAGGTGAGAAGATCATTAGAGGTTAGGGTTTTGAGACCAGCCTCAGCAGAGACTCCATCTCTAAAAAAGTTTTATTTTAAAATACAGCCATGTGTAGTGGTACATGCCTTAATCCCAGCAACTCAGGAGGCTGAGGCGGGAGGATTGCTTGAGTCCAGGAGTTTGAGGCTGCAGTGGGCTATGATAATGCCACTGTACTCCAGCCTGGGTGACAGAATGAGACCTTATCTATAAATAAATAAATAAATAAATAAATAAATAAATAAATGTTTAAATAAATAAATACATTGCTTTAGAAGACACTCTCAATGCCCCATCCATATGTTCTCAGTAACTACCACTGTATGTGAACATGAACTCCTGAATACAGCTGGGACTTTCTGCCTAATGAGTTTTTTCTTCCCTCCCCTCCCTCCCTCCCTCCCTCTCTCCCTCCCTCCTTCTTTCCCTCCTTCCTTCCTTCCCTCCTTCCTTCCTTCCTCCCCTCCCTTCCTTCCTTTCCTCCTTCCTTTCTTCCTTCTTTCCTTCCTTCCTTCTTCCCTTTCCCCCCTCCATCCCTCCCACCCTCCCTCCTTCCTTCCTTCCTTCCTTTCTTCCTCCCTCCCTTCTTTTCTTCCTTCCTTCTTCTCTCCCTCCCTTCTTCCTCCCTCCCTCCCTCTTTCCCTCCCTCCCTCCCTCCCTCCCATCTTTTGTCCCATCCTTCCTTCCTTTCTTTTGACTATGGAAGTTTGTGTTTATTGCCAGAGAGTCAATGTCACTGAAAGTAACAACTCATTGGGAGAACTCCCAAGATGTGTTCTATACTTTCTCCCAGTTCCCCAAAGGGACCCAGTTCCAGCTGCCTGAGTGATCACTTGCTGTCAGTACATCTTTACTGGCTTCCTCTCTTTCCTGTCTCATATTCTCACTCCTCTACTACTCTTTCCCAGAATTGCCTCTCAAATTAACAACACCGAAATCCTCGTCTGCGTGTCTGCTTCTGAGAAGACCCTAGATATTTCTCAACCTTTTTATACTTTTCACCTGCACTGTTCTTTTTTTAGCCGGCTTGTAATTGTTAGATAATTACAATTTTGGAAGATTGGGTAATTAATCTTATTCTTAAGTCCTGGTCACAGCAACATAGGTCACAAGAATTGTATTTGATAATCTCTTTCTTTATGGCAAACTATTTCCTACTTTAGGAAGCTATTGTATCTCCTTCTTTAAGAAGTAATGCATACTATAAGATGTCACTTGATTAAAGTGGTCTGAGTTTGCCCATGGCCAGTAAATTTTAAAAACTTCTCCTAATTTGTATACTAATTGCCTGTGAATAATCTGCAGCATAATAACAAGGTGAGTAGGTGACCTCAGTCATTAAAAAATAAAAACAAAAAACTCACTAAATCCCAAGTGCTTTAAAATGGAGATGTATTACTTCTATGCAGCTCAGACATTTGGGGCATATGAAGTGATCTCTAAAAGCTTGCTACATAATGAGGAGAAAAGAAGTAAGAGCCCATTAGGTGGGTATTCATCCCAGGGCAAGGGAAACAAATTTCCTCCCACCACAGTAAAATTATTGAGCTGAAAATTCACACAGGAAACCAAACCAGTTTATCAACTGACTATCTTTTTAAATCCTAAAAAAGATAACCTTTTGTAAAATATTATTACAAAGTACCTATATTCTGTAAAATGACTTGACAATCTTAGAGTAATATTGATTTTTGTCATTGAATAGTTCTACAATAATCAATGAGAACAATTTTTCCCCTCTCGGCAGTCGACATTATCAATGTTTTAACTCTCTCTGTTTTTCTTCTATAACAACCGTAATAGGCAATTTAAAACATTGAAGTTGCCTTCTCTCCAGAGGCCAATTCATTGCATTCTTTGTCTCTCTTTTTTACATTCTCAACATCAAACAACTCTTTTTATTGTGTCCTCTACCCAACTTTTAGAGGCATGTGGAACCAGATGTTGCTATCTGGTACACACCATGGAAAAGTGAAGAATGTTAAAATGTGGGTTACAGTCTCCTGCAATGCCACAGACAATCCTCCATGACTGTTGTCACACCCAAGACAGCAGGAAAGATGGAAATCTACCCAGATGTAGGCAAAGGACTACCCGGATACCTACTCTGGCCCCACCTTTGGTCTTTGAAAGTCACCTTGATAATGTCTCTTACATTTCTGCCTGTGGCTACAGAATCAGAGCAGTTCCTCTTTATAGCCTTATATAGCTATGCCAATATTAAGAATAAAATAATTGAAGCAAGACATAGATCCAGATACATGTGGCTTTACCCTTCTGCTCAGCTCCCTACCACAAATGATATAAAATTTGAGAGATAAAATCTGTGCTGTATCATCACAAGCCTTAACAAGCATCCAAGTTAATTTTTGAAATAGATTACATTTTTGCTAGTTGATACGAGAGGAAACTGAGTGACTAAGAGACTTCAATATTTTTGTTGTAAGTCACAAAGCAGATTTACTCTGCTCTCTTCACCAACTGTGCTATGCTGGTTCCCAGCTTAGAGTTTTATTTATCAATCTGTGCATTTACCAAATGTTTCTTCCATACTCAACAAGATATGATGACTGTCCCTTCTGGGGAATTAAGATGATGTATATGTATTTTTAAATGAACCAAAACCTTAAGATCATAAATAGCTTATTTAAATCACATACATACATTATTTATAGATAAAGTAGGGTTAAAAATATCAAGTAATTTAGCTTTTTCCTTTGTTCATGGTAGCACAACCTTAGTTTTCTATTTCTCTCTGTCTCCTGAAATCATGTCTTACCTTGTAATTTTAGATATTCCTGCCTCAATCATTTTTTATTTTCAAGTCATACTCGATCTACACATATGGCTTTAGGAAGATGTAGCATGAAAATCTCTAAAAGGAAATTGCTGTTATTTACTTACTGTTATCATCCATTTTCCTTTAATGGAAGAAAAGAGAGGAAAGGAGAGAGAGAATAAAATAGAGAGAATCTCCAAATATTCAGTAAAACATACATATTATAGATAACAATGTGTTTAATTAAGGCTACATGAATATAAAACAGAGGTTTCTTATTTAGTAGTAGCAATTTGTGCACACGGGAGTTGGCAATGATAAAAATGTCCAAAGTCACAAATACAGTAGGTAGTTAGTCAGGGGTGGTGTTATTTGGCTCAAAAATAGATTTTTATTTTGCCTTTCTTTCTGTTAACCACATTTGGAATTAGAAGAGTGACGAGAACCAGCAGGAAGGTAGAACAAAAAGCTGATGACATCAGAGAACTGTTCATCAAACAGCTAGCTAAATTCACTGCACTTCTCAACCACAGAAATATTTCCAGGTGATTCTGTTTTTGAAAAAATGTGGGAACCACAGGATCTACAACACTTCCAGGCAAAACTCAACAGCTCTAATAATAGTGACAGAAGTGAAAGCCAATTTGGATAAAATAAGACATTGACTCAAAGTCCTCCAAGAGATTTTTCAAAACAAAGTTTACAAAGCTCCTCTTGTCTTTTGGGAAATCACATTCCTCTTTGCACCTTGACTCTTTTTCTGAACTTCTTTCTATCTGGGAGAGTTTTCCTGCAGAGTTTCTTCTCCATCTGACATCATGAAATGTGATACTTTATTTTTCCCTCTTTTCTTTTTAACCATAAAGTGACAAAGGTTATTTCATGCTCTGGTCCTCCACTGAGCAGGTACTTGTGACCAACATCCCCCCAAAAGATGCAGGTGACATCAGTGGTGGAGTACCAGTGAAACCTGTGTCATGGAGTTTAGCTTCTTAGTCCCTGTAACTTTTCTACTGACATTCCCAAAAGATAGCAGATCAAAATGCTACTTTAGTGTCTATTAGCCCATTCTTTAGGAAGATAAAGGTGGCTTGGTTTGTATGGAATTAATACAAACTTTTCTCTATCACTCCCTCTTGTGTGTGTATATGATGGTTAAAGCTAACAGCTAGTTCATGTCCAAGTGTGATCAGAAACTTAGTAAATTATTTCTACTGCTCTATTTTCAGAATGTACAAGATGGTTCTCCTCTCTGGATGCTGAAAGCTCATTTGGGGAGCCTAATATTTAAATCATGTTTATGTGTGTTATTTTTCCCAAGCCAATTTAATATGCCCTTTGTTATTTTGAAAACAATAATAAAATAAGGGAAGGATTTTTATTTCATTGGTGGGAAGAGAAGAGTCACAACACAGTTCCAGAGACCAATGGACATGAATTAAAAAAAAGAAATCCAGCCAAACATGGTGGCTCACACCTGTAATCCCAGCACTTTGGGAGCCCAAGGTGGGCAAATCACTAGAGGTCAAGGGTTCAAGATCAGCGTGGCCAACATGGTGAAACTCCATCTTTACTAAAAAAATACAAAAATTAGCCAGGTGTGGTGGTGCATGCCTATAATTCCAGCTACTTAGGAGGTTGAGCCAAGAGAATCACTTGAACCCTGAAGGAGGAGGTGGCAGTGAGCCAAGATCGTGACACTGCACTCCAGCCTAGGCGACAGAGTGAGACTCCGCCACCCCAAAAAAAGGAAGAAGAAAGAAAAAAGGATAGAATGAGAAGTGTTTATTTTATGCCTTTGTATCCCCTCAGACAAATCACTTTTGTTGACCTATTGTGCCTCAAATTTTCCTCTGTTGAATGAAAGAGCTGAGATCAATATTCTTTAAGATCCTTCTGTTTGTGACATTCTATCCATAGTCTTCAGATTCTCCTACCTTGCTGGTTCACTTATTATCCTTAGCAGTTCTTCAGAATCTGGCATGATCAAATTTATGTTTCGATAAGGTCACTATTGTTGCAATATGGAAAACAAGTTGGAGAGGAAGATGGGGTTGGGGTTATAGAGATAACAGACTAATGCAGTGATTCTAGAGTAAATTGATGGGGATATGATCACATATGTGGGAATAGAAGTGAACAGAGACAGAAGAGACATATGGTGTTAAGCTGTCTGGAAGCAGCTTTACTGGTTTGGATCTGGTAAGTGAAGAGAAAAGAGAAGTCAAATTTCGTGATCAGGCTCCTGGCTTAGGTCATCTGCGTGTCAGTGTCCTGCACTGGAACACAGCAGGACAGTCAGCTTTAGGGAACAGATACAACTTGGTTTTGGACTTGGTGAACTGAAATGTATTTGGGATATTGTCATCTGAATGTTTCTGGACACTTGAGGGCTATGACTTTCACTCAGCATCTACATGTAGCCTATCTCACCACACACATGTCATGGCACCTGGAAAAAAATTCAAATCGATAATAATTTTGAAAAGCAGTGTAGATTTTTCTGAAAGTCTCCTTGGAAAGACAGAGGAAAGAAGTTTCATTGCGTGTTATATATTAATATGTCTTTAAAATCACCCTTGCATCTCTCTCTTGCCCCAAATTTCAGCTCTCTATAACAAGGTTTATTTCCTTTCCTTTTCTAAAAAAAAAAAAAAAAGAGAGAGAGAGAAACTTTTTTTCTCTAACCACTCTCTTCTGAAATGTGAAAACTGTGCAGCTTTCATTCTCTTAGACATGAAGCTCAGAAGCCAGTTTTGGTCTTGGGTTGTTTCATTCATTGCATCCTGTCACACTTATATCTCAATTTTATTATTAAGCACATCTTATTCTTGTTAATTATATATTAGTCTCCTCTATTCTTTTATTTGATGCTGAGCCTTTCTGGGACATGATTTTCTTGCTTCTTGTCTTTTTTTTTTTTTTAATTGTAATGCCAGAACTTAGGTTACATATATTAGGTAGGAAATACATGTTTATTGACTGAAAAAAATTATCTTTAAAGATTAGCTAATTATTTTTCAAATCACACTTATTTTCACAAAATTTCTATGGAGTTCATAGGTTGAAATAAACTCTTCTATAGGTTCCCTAAATGAATTACTTTTATTTCTGGTCTTGAGCTTACACTTATCATATGCTACATCATATTAAGTTAATTCCATACATATTGTATTCCTATTATGCTAATTAAAGCTTATTAGTCTTTGTATTCCCAGTACCCATCCTGTCTATGTCAAGTGCCCAAAAAGTTTTTTTTTAAGTAAAGCTGTGAAGGTATCAATGAATGAATGCCTGTTCTCCTGTTTAGATTTGTGTTTGCGAACTGTTGATTCTTTCTATATTTTCTTGCTCTATATAAAACACTTCTTTTTCTGATTGTTCATCTTGTGCTAATCCAGTTTAATTTTACCTGAGAGCAGGGACCATTTTTTCTTAGTTTGTATTCATTTATTACATTTCCTGTTTTAACATTTTACATTTTGCTAATGTTAATTGATTAAAATATATTAATTGAATGAAGGCTTGCAATCACAGTCCAGTGGGATATCCAGTCTGTCATCCTCACAATATCATCCTCAGGTTTAAAAAGTGGGCACCCATAAGTAATTGAACAAAATTTATGATATCCCAGCAACAAAGAAGGGGCAAAAACTACTGGAAAGGTTCCTGATAGTATCTATCCCCATATGATGTTGCACCTTGTGTGAACATCTTTGAAATTTAGTACCTGTTCACAGGGTATTTTTACAGCATTAACACCTAGTGGCACTAACCTGTGTTGTGTGTGTGGTTTTTATTTTTTGTTTTTTTTTGTTTTCATTAGCAATATACATCTAAAAGTTTTCTCCAATGAATTACATGCCATAGAAAGTACATAAGTCTTCTACACCATCTGCAAGACATTTTAAGCATTGTATTAATATTTTAGCAGAGAGTAACTTTACCTACTTTAAAGTGCAAAAAACTTCTGGAAAATTATGTGGAGATGATTCAAGTGTACCAAAATAGGACAGCTGCATAGAAAATGAGAAATGTCCCTTTAATTAGAATGACAGCAAGAGTTTAGAAAGGCAGAATTTAATGTAATTAAAATTGGAAAATCATTGTTTAACAAGAGTCATGTTACACTTCTTGAAGAAAACACAATGGCAAATTTTTAATTTCAGATGAATCAATAATTTTATTTTTATGTCTCTCCTGAGTCTGTTCTAATTAAAAGAATGTGGAAGATCAATTAGAGGAAACGGTCTAAACTTTCCTTGTCTCAATTGCAATATTTTGCTTGAGGAGTATGTTCACTACATTAAATGAAAGTTTATGAAAATGATACTTTAAAAACAAATATGAATGCAAGGAACCAAGAATATCATTTAAGTCCAGGGGTAAAGAATAGCTGTTCCAATTTAGTTTTGCTCATTACTGCTGACCTACATATTTTCATTTAAATATTTTAAAGTATATATTTAAATAGTTACTAAAATGAATATGCTAGCAATTCAGGAAATTTGGAAACACAGAAAAGGAAAGAGAGAAATTACCCCAAAACCTGACAGGTAAGAATAACCACTGTTGATATTTTCTTCTAGTCTTTCTCCAGGTTAGACATTTTCAAAAGGATAGTTGCCCCTTCAAAATATCTTATAGCACACTTTTTTTAATTAGAAATTTATCCAGAACACTTTTCATGTCAATATTATACCACGGAGTGATTTAATGGCCACATGGCATCATCTCATATGGATGTATCAGTGTATATTAATCTCCCAGCACTTTACATTTGTTTCTAATTTATTATTGTTTTTATTAATATTCTTTTAAATTGATAAATCACAGTTATATACATTTATAGGGTACAATGTGATGTTTTGATATATGTATATAATTTGAAATAATTAAATTAAGCAAATTAACATATCACTTCATTTGCTTTCATTTTTATGGTAAGATATTCAAAATATACTTAGTTATTTTGAAATATAAAATACATTATCATTGACTACGGTCACTCTACTGAGCAATAGATCTCAAAATTTATTCCTGCTGTCTATCTGAAACTTTATACCCTTTGACCAACAATACTTATTGACATTTTTTATCAAGGAAGAAAAGTTTTATCATGATCACATCCTGAACCTGCAAGGTGAATTTAAATTGTAAATTATGCATTGACATTGCACGTCAGGTTTTTCAGCTTTGATTCCCTTAATTGAACATAAACCTAAGATTAAGGTGCTCTGTTTATTAGGCAGAAGAAACACCACATAAAACAGTTCTACACAGTGTCAAAAAGGAAAAAAATTGCTACAAATAAATTGTATTGTGCCACATATTAAATGAGAAAAACCATACTTAAAGAGAACTCATTTGTTAGCATATTAATGAAAAGAAGAGAGTTTTTAATTTACTGTGGTAATTACAACTTAGGTATGGATTTAAATGTTACTTGTCACCACTCGCGTGTGATGCCGATGCTCTTTTGGAATGGAGAGCATGGTACGGTGGGAGAATCTTGGACCTGGAATTTATCACTACCATTGTGCCAATAATAATATCGAAAGTTAATGTTTATTGAGCTTAGTATGCACCAGTTACTTTATATGCATTATCTCTTTTAATCTTCAGAGAAATCCTGTGAGATGCTATAATCATTACTCACATTTTTCAGATGACTAGTTGGAGGTACAGGAAAGTTAAGCAAACTGCCAAAAATCAGTAGCCAATAAGAGCCAAAGCCAGGATTCTAATCAATTCTTCTAATTCACAAGCCTGTGCTCCTGAGAATTTAATGTCCTAGTGTTTAGGTTTGTTTTTGTGCACTATTATCAATAATCCGTGTATTATCTCTCTCTGTATATAAAACAATTCTCTTTTTATGATTGTCTGCCTTATGCTAACCCAGTTTTATTTTACTTGAGATCAAGAAAAATTTCCTTCCTTATTTTGTATGCTTTAATTACATTTCCTACTTGCACACTGTCTAATGTTAATTATATATGTTAATAAATGCTAATAAATTATTGGGGCCAAGATTCAAACCATGTAATCTAACTTGCTTGAGTCTGTGTTCTTCATCACAAGGCCACAGGACTCGAAGAAAGACAAGTTATCTTTCTGACTCAGTTTCCTCATCTATAAAATGTGCAAAGGGAGTTAGATGCCTGATATGGCATCCCCACCCACATCTTACATTGTAGCTCCTATAATTCTCACAAGGTGTGGGAGGGACCTGGTGGGAGATGACTGAATCATGAAAGCAGGTGTTTCCTGTGCTGTTCTGGTGATAATGAATAGGTCTCATGAGATGTGATAGTTTTAAAAGCAGGAGTTTCCCTGGACAAGCTCTCTTTGACTGCCATCATCCATATAAGATGTGACTTGCTCCTCCTTGCCTTTCTCCATGATTGTGAGGCCTCCCCAGCCAAGTGGAACTGAGTCCAATTAAACCTCTTTCTTTTGTAAGTTGCTCAGTCTTGGGAATGTCTTTATCAGCAGTGTGATAATGGACTAATACAAAGTCCTTTGGGGACCTTGTCCTCTCTATAGTTTAATCATTGTATATGATTATTTTAGGCCAATGCAGGGTTAAGGAAAATAGAACTCTTTATGAAACAGAACAGTAAACATTGCTGTCTTGTAATTTTCAATGACTGGGGCCGGTCTTCGTTTCCTTTCCTACAGGACCCGGTTAAGGATTAAAATATAAGCAGTTTGGGATCCCAGGGCTTATCAGTAGGAAAGCAGAAGAGCGAAGTTGAGTGCGTTGGTGATATGCTGTGTTATCAAGCACATCACCACTGTGGACAAAAGCAGCTTAATCTCTCAAGGTAACTCAGAAAAGCATAGAACACAGCTTGGAAGTTCCATTATGTGAAAGAGACTTCCAGGATACTTACTAGTGAGGGCTGCTCCCAGGGGCTAGTTAGACACTTCCAGCCTGCTAAGCCTGCAGCCAGAAAGGGCTCAAGAGAACAGAGGAAGCACCCAGGCAAAGAAATTCAGGTGCAAACCATTTAAAGTCACACCTAAAGGATTTAGGGGATCTACCTGGAGACTTTTCCACAGGGTGTGCTGACAAACTTAACTTTTAGGTTAAGAGTTGTTCTGAAATGTTGTTTGTTTGCTACTGTTCAGTTAACTTTATTTTCTGGAATAATACAGTCTTATTCCTTGTCTTAGTAAATGAATGTAAAGAACATAATTGAATCTCTTTGATGATTAAGTTTTCTTAAGTCCATCAGTGCCCTATTATGACCAAAGCTTGGGTATGTTCATTTTCCCTGAAAAAATGATTTCACAAACCATGATGCCTCAGATAAATACTTATATGAGATCTCTGAAAATACAAGGAAAGAACTTAGGAGTCCAAATGATGGCTTTTATCTTTTTCTTCCTGGCCTCAGATAAATGCACCTACCATAACTGCAATTCTAATCATTTTAGAGCAACAATTTTCAGCTCTACTTCTGTGACATCTTAGAGTACCCTTAAAAATACATAATTCTCAAGAAAATGCACACATATAAAGCAACAGCCTACAAAATTTTGAATCAATCCAATTTCATTTTATTTTATTTTCAAAATGTAGACAGAGCATGAAACAATTTTTAGGAAGTAGTTTCTCTGATGAAATAACATCAAAATCGTAGGTGCTCTAATTTGTGACGCTTACTAATACTGTTTTATTAAGCTAAAAGAGTATAAAAATCATGGACACTGGAAGGACCATGAGAAGAATATATGTACTGACTCAAAGTGGTTCTAATTTTTAGGACTGAAAAGGAGATTCACTGAGTGAAGACAGGAAATAAACAAATTATTACACCAAAAATTAAATTTTTTTCTAAAGCCTTCAAATTTGTTTTTCTAGATTCCCTGTTGCTCTTGTACCTTTCTGTCTTTTAATAAATTTATTTTGTTATGTGAGATTGCCTCTCTCTCTTTCTCTCTCACTCTTTCTTTTCCCGCTTTTCTCCCAGACCCTATCTCTATCTTAGCAAGTGCAAGGCAAGAAGATAGCTATTACTACAGAACTTCTCTCCTGCAGTCCTAAACACCTTCTATTGATCTCAGAAGAGGCAGTCTGGGAAAATTCACAGACATGGCTTTGAATTTCTTGCTTTGGTCCTTTCAACAAATTTATGAAATGATATATAATGTATTTGCCATACTGCTTTTTAGCATCCATTCAAATAAAAATTAATTTAATCTTAAAATTGAATATAGAATGATGTTTTGAAAGTGGTTAAAGGATGCCCAAATATATCTCCAAAGAATGGCATGATATTGTTAATGAAAATATTTGGAACTGAGAATTGTTTAAATGACTTTGTAGGCTTAACATCTAATGTTAAGTCATTTACATTCCTGGAAGCAAACACATATTCCAGTTTATATTAGTAGCACTCTTTGGAAGAGACTGCTACTGTCCACTGACGTCCTTTGTCACCTTCCTCTGTAGTAAGAGTTGTAACTAGAATACAGCTACCCAGAGAATAACTATATTTCTTAGTCCCACTTGAAGCTATGTTTGACCATTTAACTAAATTCCTGCCAGTGAACAGAAATGGTCGTTCCTAATTCTCCTTCTGAGTCTTCGAAAATTGAACATATGTTATTCCATATCCTTTCCTCTGCCCCTTGTATAGAACAGCTTTGAGCCTTCAGATAAGGACAATGCTTAAGGAGGTGAAAAAGTAAAAATATGCAAAGAAGCTGGGTTCTAAAGGATCACACAGACTAGAGGAGTCTCCTATCAATGTATCTGGCTTATTGTAGAATTTACATGTGGCATCAGAAAAAAAACTTATGTTTTCTTTAAACCATTTTTTGGGGGGTCTCTTTGTTTTTCATATTAGCTAATGCATTACTCAATAGGCAAGGATATTTTTTCTCCTGAAGCCCCAGCAATTATTGCAAGGAAACTTTATTCTCCTCACCAGGCAAAGGAGGTTAGGGAGCACAGAATTGATTAATGGGTGCTTCCAGTCCGGGCATAATGGAACAGCTCATTAAATACAATGTTGAACTGTTGGTAGCAGACATTTAAGAAAACAGCATAAAGGTTGTTTTTTTCTCCCTACCAAATGGAAATCTTATTGCTTTGAAAGTAATTTAAGATGTGCTTTAAATCTCAAAAGTGTAATGATTATACCTACATAATTTCCATGTTTGTGGATTCAACCACAAACACTCTGGTGGTAGGGATAGGAAATTAACATCCTTATGTCTGCCATGAATTTCATCTAATATCGTGATGAGCCTATGGTTTTGGAATTATCAGTCTAATGTAAGGTTGACAAAATAAAACTCGTTTTTCTACAATGGAAATGATAATGATCTTAGCAGAAAAGGGAGAAAAGTATAGAAGTAAAAGAGAAAAAAATGTATATGATTGTTTCTAAAGCAAAAGAAAAATCAAAGAATAAAGATATACAATTGCTTGTTTGATAAAGGAAGATCCCATCATACAGTTGCTTGAGAGTGGCAGAGGAAAAAAACATCTGGTGGCTGTGTGTTCTTGGACATTATATCAGATCTCCAAAAAATAGCTCCTTGAATTGTTGTATTAATAAAATTTGGAAGTTTGCCATAGTTGTTACATTAGTTTCCTAAGGCTGCTGTCATTTATCTCAAACTGGATGGCTTAAAATAATAGAAATTTATTGTCTTGTTGTTCTGGATGCTAGAAGTCCAAAATCAAGGTGCCAGCAGTCGTGTTCCCTCCAGAGCCTGTAGGGAAAGATTCTGCCCTTTGTCATCAAGCTTCTGATAGTCCCAGGCATTCCTGGGATTTGGAGCAGCCTAATTTCAATCTCTATCCCCATCTTCACAGCTGTCTCCTTCTGTTCTACTGTCTCTGTGAAACGAGAATTTCCTGACCCCCTCGCAGGACATATGAGCTGGGGCTCATCTGTTCAGCCACTGTGCCTGCTCAAACTCCTTACTGGAAAGGTAGCACACAGATGGTAAGGTGCAGGAGCCTGGGCAAGCACTTTTTGGGCTCCAGCCCCATGGTGGCATCTAGGGGTGGATGCCTGCTACTCCCAAAGGCTCAGTGGGTGTACTATAGTGCTCTTTTAGTTCTTCCATCTTCAGACGGCTTAAGTGTTAACCAGCTCAGTGCCCTCTTAGTACACAGGTTCTTGTCTGGCATCTAGGAATAATCAGGTTACACATGGATTTGAAGGATGGTGAATGTGGGGGTTTTACTGAGTGGTGGAGGTGGCTCTCAGAGAGATGGATGGGGAACTGGAAAGGGGATGGAATGGGAAGATGATCTTCCCCTGAAATTTGGCTCCTGGTTGATCTCCTCTCTGACTGTCCCCAGCTGAACTCCTTTTGATGTTCAGACATTCCGTCTCTTCTCTGCTGCACCAATCTGCTGTTCTTCTACCCTTTTGTCAGGTGGTCTGCTTGCGGAGCCTGGGGTTGGGGGTTTATATGGATACACAGTGGGCCAAAAGGCAACATTTGGGCATGAAAACAGGAATGTCTGTTCCTATTTAGGGCCACAGGTTTCCAGGCTTGGGGTTGGGGCCTTTGGTGGGGAACTACCTTCTTCTATCCTGTATTTGCCCATCTCTTTTCTCTGTCATCTGCATCTTAACATCTGACAAAACATCAATCATATTAGATTAAGGGCCCACCTTGCTCCAGTATATCCTGATCTTAATGCAACTAATTGCATCTTTAATGACCCTTTTTATAAAGTTCACAATATAAGGTACAGGGGCTTAGGACTTTAACATATATTTTTACTGGGGAAATGATTCAACCTATAGCATAATTAATAGCAAATCAATTTTCCCAAATGAAATATAGTATTCTACTAAGATTGGTCTATTTTTAGTTCTTATTCTTCTCTTTAAAAGAACTGAAAAAACCTTAACTTTATATCACACTAAAATTAAAATATGTAACTGAGAGTTAATCTCATCTTGTTTTTATCTTAAGATAAAGGCAAAAATGTGTCCAAATTAAAAAAAACTGTTTTCATTGCCCATTCAGCAAACTCTGTATCTGTAAGCTTGCTTTCTTTTCTAGAAATGACACTGAGCATTGAATTGGCCAAAAAAAAAAAAAAGAAGAAGAATAAAAACAAATGACTTGGACACTCTACAATCAGATTGTACTTGACAAAAGAAAGAACTTCAATATACTTTTTAGAAAGATCTTGCATGTGGAATCATACCCATAATATATAGTCATTAAAGCTGCCAAAGTCTCAAATAAAAATCTAATTATGGTAGATTAAGCAGTTTATGTATCTTAAAGATTTTAAAAATTTATTTCTAAATAAAGTAATCCAAAATATCTCACAAAAATCTATGAACATTTGTAACTCATAAGGACTAAAAACAGCATATTGTTTTATCTTATTGGTCTTCATGTATTGTATTTGACCATTCTTTCTCTGTTTGTCTTTTACAGGAGCTTTGAAATAAAAGATCTTCTACTCCTTATTCTCTGTTTCCCAAAACAGCTTTATTTGTGTGGGAACTAGTGAAGATTTGGGCAAGCCTTTTTCATGAAAATTCTAGTAAGAATTTTGACAGTCTGCCTGCTAGCCTAAATTTTGTGGCACAACTGTAGTTATAAAATGTAGAATTTCAATTACATAAATCACCTTGGCAATGTCTTTTTAAAAGAGAATAGTTTATCCCCCTCATATTTCAGTAATATTCTTATGAATTAGATCTATGCTACCAAAATCAAATCAAAAGCTACATTCCATGCCATATTATAAAAGATTGGACGTTATAAGGGATTTGAGTATCTTCAAATGCAGTAACAGGCTACCTTGTTAATTGTGTTTAGGGTCTGGAAAACAAGAAAACGTTCTTGACTCTATCTTACTTCCCTAATATTATAATTAAAGACTAGACCACTAAATAAGCTCCTTAAGAATAAGCAATAAATGGGATCAACTGTAAAACCACAGTTTCACTATAAGCTAACATTACTTTTTAAACATTTTTTCCTTACATCTTATGTCAGCAATTAACAATGTATTGTCTTCTTGAGAGCCATAATATGACTTCATTTTCTACCAATTTCCTTTGTAATGTCCTATAGGGAATGGTATCTTTCAAATTCTAATCCCCAACATAGCTCTTGGCCACATATTAGACATTCAATAAATGTCTACAGTGTGCTACGGGTTGAATGTTTTTGTCCCAGGACCCCAGATTCATTTGTTGAAACGTTAAGCCCTAAGGTGACAGTACTTAGATGTGGGGCCTTTAGAAAGTATTTAGCTCATGAAAGGGGAACCTCGTGAATGAGATTAATGCCTTTATAAGAAGAGACATGAAAGAGACAATCTGTCGATACAGCAAGAAGATGGCTGGCTGTCTTCAAACCAGAAATAGAACTCTCATCACACACTGAATCTACTGGCACCTTGATCTTGGAATTCCCAGGCTCTAGAACTGTAAGAAATAAATGTTTGTTGTTTATGTCACCCAGGCTACAATAATTTGTTATAGCAGCCAGAACTAAATAAAACACAGTGTAAATGAGAAACCAAGGAAATTAAAAGGGGGAAAGCATCAGCTAATGATAGAGTTTTTACGGTGGTGACAAAAGTAGGCACTATTACCCACACAGCTCAAATTTCCTGCAGCCGCCTTACTGATCCTTGCTCTATGCTAGTGGCTATGTATTGACAAACGATATCTGTGTCAGAGAGGATCTCCCTTGCAGTATCGTGGATTTTTTTTGCAAGTATTGAAGGTGAGTTCAAAGGACATTCTTCTAATTTTCAAAATCCATTTAGAAATTATCAGGTTCTCTAAGGAAAGCAAATTAAGGTACAGTGGTCTCCTCTGGCACGAGACATTTATAATTCTGTACTTTCTCTGGCTAGTACTGAAACCGTCACTTTTAGTAATATCTTCTTCTGTATTATGAACCATGCACACAAGGCCCTAGGCCTTCCATTTTTTGGACTGTTGCTTTTTTTTTTTCTTTTGTAATCCTTGACTTCAGACTAATTCACATTCTGTCCACTCTTATGTTGCTGCACGAATGCCTTCCCTGCTACTAGTTGATGACTTTTCTGTTAGTCGACCCTGCAGAAACACTTTACTGCCTTTTTGCTACAAAGCAAGACAGGATAATATATCTCATTCAAAATATCTCATTTCTCTCTGCTGAATGTATCTGAAAATTCATGTTTCCATCAGCGCCTGCTGAAACACCCACTTGGAGAAATAGTGAAGATGTCCTTATTGAGAAGACGTCTGTGGCTACGACTACTCCCTCCCTTTCTCATGTATAGTTCATTAGGGAGAGCTTCAAGGCCAAGGAAATTCAGACTTCACCAATGTATCCTAATGAGGTCATCTTTGACATGTCCTCCAAAAAACTCCCTTGGATTACTTCTGAATGGCTGCACTAACCAAATCAATCATTTGCTACTAACCTCCATAACTGCAATTTGAACACATAAGGTAGTGTTTTTAATGATAATAAGGCTTAGAAATTAGATAATCAGCCTAAGTGTAAGTCAACTTTAACACACATACAATACAGTTTTCCCCCAAGCTTTGATATCAAATATTTTTATTTCATGAAAGGAGATGTAATCAAAGCGTAAAGGGAAAGTGCTCTTTATTATTTTTAATCTGTGCATCTTTCCTTTAATTGTGCTTTATGTTTTCTTAAAGTGGTAGCTTCACTTTTGATCTTAAATTCTCAAGAAATATCATTTTGACATTTTAAAGAAGTATTCAGGTGACTTTACTAATTGTTGTTCTTTTTCTCCTTTAAAGTATAGAATTATTTAAAATTATTCTTCCATATAACTTGAAATAAAAAATTGTGATTCTTGAAACATTCTTGGTTTTCAATATTAAATTCAGTTTCCATAAAATTCCCTGCAAGAAAATATTTAGTGTTATCCTACTGTTTAACAAAATATCTCTAGATAATAATTCAGTTAAATCTGATTTTAGCTTAAAGAATATTTTTCTCATGAAATAGAACTACCTTTAATCACTTTAGAGGTAGCCATTAAAAAGGAAATAAAGTAATAAAATATTTTGAAAAAGTATAATTATTCACACCCACATTTAAGAATAATAAAATCTTGGTGCTAAACCAAAATAGCTCAATTTTCACTCTGTAATATCTCTTGGTAAAAGATTTCTTTCCAAGGTTTGCTAATGCCTAAAAATCTTGAGTTCAAATTATCCTCTGGAGAAACAATTTTATGTCAAATTATTTTAGCAAACAGTATTTACTATTCGATCTTCAGTTATATCCCTTCTGCAATTACAACAGAGATCCATAATTGAAAAATAAAACATCTCTAATGTGTGAGTTCACACTCGAAATTGGACCTTCTCTATACAAAGCATGAAGGTCTTAGCCAAAATCATTCTAGGGTCCTTAAATGGACACATAGTTCAAAGAATGTCAGAGAATGCCCAGGTCTCTGCAGCTTGAACTCCTCACTGCTTCCCAGTATGATGCAAATAAATGGTCTAACTCAGGACTGCTCCAGAGGCTGAGTATAGCCTGAGAGAGGATCAATACTCATAAGAACAACAAGGATCTGGGCTGAGTACTTACTGGTTATCCTTAATTTTCCTAATAACCTGATGAAGCAGATGACACTTCATTTTAGGAATGAGGAAACTACAGTTTGAAAAATGAAAGTAATGGTTCAAAATTATCCAGTTAGCAAGTACGTGAGTTATTATTTGATTTCGGAGTCCATGTTCATAAAATATCTCATATTATTCTAGCCCAGCTTTGGAGGAATCGGCTGCTGTGGGCTTGAAACTTGACTGGAAATACTTAGTTGGCTCAGTTCTCAGAAATATGATTCTGCCTTGTTAGTCTTCCTCCAACACCTTCCCTTGTCTCGTCTCAGTCTTGACATTCTGCATAGAGCCAAGTGAGTTAAAAAAGACTTCCTTGATGTTTCCTCACTTCCTGACACTCAGCACATGTTAAAGTCACTTCCTTAATGCTCTCAGTGTTCTCTTTTGTGTTCCATTTCTTTGTGTTGGAACACTAGGAGAGCACTTGCTTGGTGGGCCTCAGATGTCTTTTCTGAACCCACATCACTCAAATTCTGTTTCCTGATTTCTCAGATGGACTTATTTCTAAGACCCACAACTGAGTCTTCTGTAACCCAATCATTCTCTCTGGACAAGCTGTAAAGTGAAATGTAATAATCGTGTACGAGAGCAAATAATAACTGATTGTTATAATTAATTTTCACGTGTAATCATACAATGACTACTGAAAAGATAATAGAAAGGTAGTAGTGATTATTATACAAAAGCAAAAAGAAACATTACTGCCATTATTCAGGTCCTCTTTATATGTAGACTATGAGATGTAAATAATCTCCTGTATTGTCACTCTGATGAAAATCTTTTATCCATTTAATAATTTAAAAAACAGTTATTGAGCCCCTCTTCTTGTCAAGGACTGTTCTGGGTCCCAGGGATATATAAAAGAACAAGATTTACCTTCTAGTATTTCACATTTCATTTGGTGTTGAAAGGGGAATAAGGAGTAGCAATCACACATAAATAAGTAAACAAAAAATGAAGAAGTTCTATAGTTCAATTAAAATTTAATTTAAAAGATATTATAGAGAATGGCTAGTTCAGAAAAGATATTTCTGGTAAAGGCAGATTTCAGCTTATTTCTGAGTGACAAAAAGAAGCTAGTTAAACAAACACTATTGGCATTCCAATACCATTTATACAACTGGATCTTTACCAAGAATATTAGTAAGTCAACAAAGAGTTTTTAATGAGCATCTTAAAATTTATGTGAAATATCTCTGAAAATAAAACTTGTGGGAATTCCATGGAAGATGTCACCAAACTTGCCTCCTTCTTAACTGTGATGAACTAGAGTTGTTCATCCAGATTGGGTGATATTAACTATAGAGTATCCCTCACACAGATTATCCCTCTGTGTAGGCATGGGGCAAGGGGCAGGCAGACATAGTTATTAATGAAATAATATGATAAATAAATTCATCAGAAAAGAATATACATGCCAATTTATGGCACTTTTAAAACCATATCACTTAAGACTGTGTACTTGTAGAAATGCCTCTGATGTTTAATTTGATAGAAGTACCTACTTCCAGATTTTGACCATTCTCTATCTTCTTATCCTAGTGCATTTAGACTATATCTGCCTTATTCAAAGATATGATAAAGGTCATAAATGCTGAGATGTGGATAATAAAATTATTCCTCAAAACCAAACTCTAATTATCTTAGATTTTATATAGTAAAAATATTGATAGTGGCTTTTATTTTGTGATCCCTAAAAGCATAATAACTATAATCACCCTGACATTCTGCCCCAAGGCACTTTTTGATCAGGGTGCAAGAAGGAGAGCCCAAACAAAGCATGTATCCTGGCTGAGACAAGAAGGCATAAATTAGTGTGTTAGGGGCTGATGTCACTAGAGCACTTCAGAAAAGAGAGCTATACAGAAATCTACAGAGCACTTCAGAAATCAACATGGCACTTCAGTGTCTTTGAGTCTGTTGCTAGATATTAATCTGCATAGGCATTAAGTGAAACTCTATGAGAACAGACAAAGAATTATGAGGGATCTGCAATCTGATCAAATCCCAGAATTTAAACAGGACAATGACATGTGAGTTCTGACTAGTCAGAGTGGAGTGATTTTATTGAGTATCAAGGTTATTTAGTAGAAATTCCAGAAGTATAACATCTTGGTTGTAATATCTAACCTTAAAGGATTTTTTAACTTTACCTTAATAAAGCTTAAAAACAAGCTTTAAAATAATCAAGGTAATCAAGCAATTTACCTGAAACAAAACAAAATTTAACATTCTTTTAAGGAAGAAAATAAAATGCAGACATTCAACAATTTAACATATACAATGCTCTGAAGCTGAATAAAAATTTCTAGATATTCCAAGAAACAGAAAATATAATTATAACCAGGAGAGAAATTCATCAATAAAATAGTCCCAGAAATGACAAGGATGATGATACTGTCAGATAAGAAAAGACAAACTGCCAGAATGTAAAGAAAGACAAAGTGAGAAGTGAAACGGACATAATACCAAGTGAAATGGAATTTGTATTAAAAATAAAACAGGGGGACCAAATGCAATTTCTAAAAAAGAATCTGAAATGCAAATTTTACTGAATGGGATTAACAGAAGATTAAAGGCTAAGAAAAGATCAATGAACTTTCAATCAAGCAATAAAAACTAGCCAAACTGGAGCACACAAGAGAAAAAGATCCAAAGAAAAGTTTAATAGAGCCTTCATAATGTGACCTATAGGACAAGAACATACAGAAGACTGGAATCCAAGGATATATAGTCAGAAAAAAATTTTTTACAGAGGGAACAGCCAAAAGTTTTCTTAAAAAAATAAACTATAAACATATACAACCAAGATTATTAAACTCAAGTAAGATAAAGACAAGCAAAACCACTCTAAGACATATCTTATCAAATTTCTGAAAACAAGTAATATAAATAAATAAATAAGTAAAGGTTGGCCAAAGAGAAAAAAAATACATGGCAAGGTAAGACTTTTAAGAACAACCATAGACATTTAGCTTTTAAAAAGTGAAAGTAATGCGGTTGAAATAGAAGTAGAAAATATTCTTAGCAAAAGGAGCCAGACACAAAGGAACATACTGTATATTTTTTATGTAAATAAAATTTTTAAATGGGCAAAAGCAAATTTAAAAAGATCAGTGTTAGCCCCTGTAGTGGGACAATTCAAAGTAATGATTCAGAAAGCAAATCTTTGAGGTATGAAAGGAAAATAAATCTTGAGACCCCAAACTCACTAAGCCGAAGAGAAAACCCAAAGAGAAAAGCCAAAGTGAAACCTGGGTCATGCAAACCTGCCTCTCTTTTTGTTCCTAAAAAATATGACTTTAAAAGTAAAAGGCTACATATGTCCTTCACAACTTTCCCACAAGGAAATTCTTTGTGGGCTTCAAGATCTTTATCCTAAAGCATTTCTGTGAATTTGACGCTGGCAAAGTAAATTGATAGTTTATCTTCACAAGCGTGGGACAAAGGATAGAACTCAAAGTCATCCCTCTGTTCACTGGAGACAAATGAATATCTGATTGCTTCCTCTGCCATATTGTCTACATTGTCTTATGTAAAATTGCCAATTCACTGAGCCAGATGAAGGCATGAGTGACTATTTCCTCTACTGTCTTCTCTCATGAAAATTGTATATTCAGTGAAAGGCTGATCAAAGACTCTAAAGGATGAGACTGTTTTGTCTTTTTATCTACTGACACATTTTTGAAATAGTTCTGTTCCCTCAGTATCCACCCTTTTTACTTTAAATACTGAAGCCCTCAAGATCATCTTCAGAGAAAGCCATAGACCTGCCTCCTGGGTGTGTGACCTTACTTTTGGCAAATAAGCCCCTTAAAGTGATTGAGACTTGCTTTGGTCATTTTCTTGGATTTACAGAGATAATATCAATGTTACCTATCTGGGTTGTGATTATCTGGTTTCTATATTTATCATAAAATATCAATGTGTACACTTACAATGGGTTTATTGTATTATGTATAAATTTTTACTCAATAAAGTTGATTTCAAAAACAAAAACAGAATAGAGGCCATATTAAAAGGTGAAGATGTGAAAGTGTTTCTGACATGAAGATATTACTGCAGTTTGGCACTTAATTTGCTTATAATTCTTTAGGAACCTAGGACAACAGAGAAACACATTGTTTATATTATTTTCTTTGACTAACAACAGAAATTGAGGATATTCATTTACTGGGATGTAATTTTTCCTAAGAAATTAATCTTGGCAAAGAAGGTGTTGTTTATGTAAGAGAAACATTTGATAACTCAAAGGATAATGCTTTCAACTCTGGTTTTAGCAAAGATACAAATGCTGTTCAGATAAATAATGCATCTACCACATATATTTACATAAAGTAAATGCTTTTTCTTGCAGCAGTTGAGACAGTATGGCTCAGGTACTCTTTGGCGTCTACACAACTATTCTTATTCATTAATGGACCTTTATGATCTAGGAGAATGCATAGTTAATACAGCCATTAGAGTAGCTCTTAAATATCTGACTCTTATAAGAAGCTTAGATAAAAATCTAGATTATAATTAATTTATATTTGAATATTCTGAGAAGAGCTTTTAGTACAGAAATTCTAAATTGTTGAATAAAGAGAAAGCCATGCACGTCAAATACCAGACATTTGTTAGACAAAGTTGCATTCTGCTGTGTAACTTTAAAAGCAAAACTTGGATTTTCACCCAAAAAGAAGGCTATCACCCTATAACACAATTGTAGAAAGTAAAAGTGGTTTGGTACCGAGTTGTTTTTCTCTCTGAAAAAGAAAAAGAAGCTTTGGATCATGTTGGTGGTTAAAACCATAATTGATAAATATTTCAGTGTTCTGTATTATGTAATTGGAAAATTACAATTACTAAAAAATAAAACTATTTTTTAGTTGTTTGTCATATTTCTGTGCTCTTGAACTCTTCTGGAATTTACTTTCTCTTTCTAAAATTATTTTTCATTTTATTTTATGAATTAATAATTGTTATTTTTGATAAGCAAACCTTCATCGTATATATTGATAAAATACTGTGTGATGTTTTGATATATGTCTACAATGTGGAATGATCCAATAAAGCTAGCAACATATTCGTGACCTAACGTACCTATCATTTCTTTCTGGTGAGACATTTGAATTTACTGTTATTTTAAAATATGCAATATATTATTATTAACTATATGAAATGTACCACACCTTTTAAAAAAATGGGCTGAGGGTTTAGGTGTTGGTCAAGATGAAGTAATTTTAGTATAATCCATCTCTCTCACTGATTATGTTAAAAACTCCAGACAAAATATAAAAAGTAACATCTGAAGACTCAGAGAAATAAGCAATAAAAGGCAGATGGGGGCGGGGAACTAAAAACTTGAAGAATATCCTATTAGGGGTGATGTTTCCATTTCTTTCTCCTCCTTTATCTCCTATCTTGTATGTGAGGCATCTATAGTCGTACAACTATGCAAGGGTTACAGTCAGCAAAAACTCCATGTGAAACCAAAGCACCAGAAAGAAAGATTACTGTGAGCTGGAGGGTGTAGAAGAAATCCCATTAATTCTTCTAGCTTCTCATTTCTTCCCCCAACCTTGTTCTAACGGGCAACTGCAATTCCGAAAACAACAACAACAAAACCGTTTCTGACCTGAAGGACTGACTGGAAAAGGGGCTCACATAGTCCAAGACTGAGGATGGAATGCCCATTATTTTCTATCTTTTTTCTCATTGCTTTGCCCTGATAATAGTGACCAGTCACAAAGAAATGCACACAAGAATCTTAGATGACTAAAATTCTAAAAGAACTACTGTATTTCTGGCCAGATGGTGGGGAAAAGGGAATTCCTAGAAGCCAAAGCATGTGATGAGAATCCCAGAGAGGAGAGCCTGGAGAGGGGGATCCCCTAATTCTCTGTATAAAAAAGCACAAACCTTAGGCTCATCCCTGAACTGCATGAATGTGGTACAGATCCAAACAAGCGTTAAAAAAAGGCTTTGGGAATTAAATTACAATGGAAACCAACATCATCAAAGGCCCAGACTAATTCCTGAATGACACATAACTGGAAGACAGAAAAACAGCTATCATTGACCTTATAAATTGAACTCACATTAGAACCACTCACCACAGAAGGGAGGACAGATGCATGGTCTGAAACTAGCTGGATTGATTGTCTCCTAAAACCAACCAACCAACCAACCAACCAACCAACCAACCAACAAAATAGACATTTTTGGGAGAATTTTAATAGGACCCGGAATCTCACAACACAATATTTTAAAAATTCAAAATACAATCTAAAATTACTCAATTTTTTAAAAATACCAGGAATATGTGACCAGTTCTCAAGTAGAATGATAACCAAAAGATGCCAAATCCAAGATGAAGCCAATACTGAAATGATGAGGTAAAGACTTTAAAACAGAGACTACAACAGTGGTCTATGACTTAAAGGTAAGCACTCTTGAAATGAATGAAAACATAGAATTCTGGTAGAGAAGTAAAATGTAATTTATAATCCACATGAAAAATTTAGAACTAAAAAATATAACATTTTAAATAAGCACTGTATAGACTCAATAGCTGGATGGATGTGACAAATGGATGAGTCGTTGAACCAAATACAGAGTAATAGAAATTATTCAATCTAAAGAACAGAGGCAGAAGGTTGAAAAATTAACAAAGTATTAGGAAACTGTGAAACAATATGAAAAGCTGTAAGTAAGCTCTATGTCATTGGAGTCTCATATAAAGAAGAGAAAGACTGTTGAAAAAAATGTTGAATAAAAATATCTGAAAGCTTCTCAAATGTGGTGAAGGATATACAGTTATAAATCTCATAAGTTTAGCAAACTAAAAAGAGTAAACTTAAAGAAAGCCAGAACCAGACACATACCAAAATCAAACTGCTGAAAACCAAATAAAAAGAAAACCTGAAACTCTCATTCTTTATTGTTGGGAATGTAAAATGATTCAGCAAATTTAAATGACAGTTTGGCAGTTTTCAATTAAGTTACACAGAATTGAGTATTGAACAGTATGGGTTTGAATGGCATGAGTGTGCTCACATGTGAAATTTTCTTCTACCTCTGCCCCTACAACAGCCAAACCAGCCCCTCCCCTTCCTCTTTTTCCTCAACCTATTCAGTATGAACACTAAGAGAATGAAGACCTTTATGATGACCCACTTCCACTTAATGACTTGTAAATACATTATCTCTTTCTTATGATTTTGTTAATATTTTCTTATTTCTAGTTTACTTTATTGTAAGAATACAACATATAATAAACATAACATACAAACTATGGGTAAGTCAACTGTTTCTGTTATTGGTAAGGCTTCCAGTCAATTGCAGACAATTAGTAGTTACATTTTGGGGGAGTCAAAAGTTATACACAAATTTTTGGCTGTGCAGTGGTCGTTCCCCTACCCACCATGTTGTTCAAGGGTCAACCATATACATTTACTGTATGATCCAACAATTTCACTTCTAGGTATTTACCCAAGATAAATGAAAACTTAAATTCACAGAAAATCTTGTACATAAGTGTTCATAGCAGTTTTATTTACAATTTCTCAAAACTGGAAACAATTGGAATATTCCTCAACTGTTGAATGGATAAACGAACTATGTTACCTCCATATAAAATTACTCATCGACACATCTTCACAACAAAAATGAATGAACTATTGATACTCCCAGAAGCATGGATGAATCTCAAATGTGTTATGCTGTGGGAGAGAAGCTACAATCACTGTATTATTCAATTGATATGACCTTATTCTGGAAAAAGTCACTGTAATCCACAGCATGTTAATGGTTGCTAGAGGTCGAGTAGGGAGAGGAGATGACTATAGAGGGGCAGCTGGAGGAATTTCTAGCCACAGTGGAATTATTCTGTATCTCAATTTTGATGGTGGTGACATAAAACTATGCATTTCTAAAAAGTCACAAAACTTCACACCAAAAAATGTAGCCATTATTCTATGTAAATTAAAAGCTAAATAAATTAAAAAACAAATGGAAAAGCTTATTAGTAAATATTGAACAAAATGTTCAAATAAAACCTTCCTAATGAACATGTTATTAACATTCAATGTTAAATTGGCACTATTTTTTTCTCAATATTTTTAATTTAAAAAGTATATCCTTCTTTATTTAAAATATATTGGCATACCCCAAATCTTCAACAACAAATCAGAAAATATACTAGAAGTTATGTTTGCTTCTTACAGCAGAAAAACAACAATAAAATACTTAGGAATGATCATATCAAGAAATGTTAACAGGATCTAGATAACAAAACATTAAATATTCTACTGATAGACACAAACAAAGAAAGGGTATATAAAAAGTCATATTATGTTCTTTGATGGGAGAATGAATTATATTTTTAAAAATTAAGATCCCACTAAAAGTATCAATATAATATTTTTAAAACTAGTCAAGTTGAGTCTAAAGGTCATTTGGAAAACCAAACAAGTTTTTAAAAGCCAGAAATATTTTGGTCAATAAGAGAATTGGCTGTGGGGGATTGGGTGCAGCAGCTTAAACCGTATTATAATGATTCCCTAATTAATTATGCTCTTCTCTGTTACAAAAGTGCAGACCAGTCATTGGAAATATACATCAAATCCAGAAACAGGCACAATTTCATTTGGATGTTACTATGTAACAAAGCAATATTATGTGTCAGCAAGAAAAAATGCACTGTCCAATTAATGGTATTTTTATTACTATGACTGGGAAGCCACCTGGAAAAACAAACTTGTGTTCTTATCTTACTCATTATAACAAAATGTAAACTTTAGGTTAATCAAAATGGTTATTCAAAACACTTGATAGATTTTTCTCCTAAACTCTCAGAATAGGAATGACTTACACAGGATAGAAATATCAACAGATTCACACACATTTTTAGATACAGTGACTTCACATAGAATGGAAATGGAAGTTGCCATGTATGATATAGGATGACTACCTAGAGATAAGTCTGGTTAAAACAGCCTCCTTTGAGAGTATAAACTTTTCTGATTTTGTTCATTTGGGTAACAAGAATCTTGGCCAAAGTGGCTATGTAGGTTTCATCTAGTTCATACATCTAGCTATCAAGGGAGTTCCTCCAGGCCAGTCAAACCTGGGTATACACATGGAGTTCATGGTAACTAAGAAGCCATCTCTCTCCAGCTCAGTCTCAAAGCCTTTCACACTGAAGAATAAGACACCACTGAAACTTCTCCCTGAGCTCTAGCAGCAGCCAATAAAAGTGTTCTTTTGGTATTTGGTACAACTAAAGACATTTACATGGACTTCTGTTATTATTCTACCACTTCTTACTCTCTTCCTATGGTTTATCTTGCCTCTAATACCGTGGGGCTTCTCATTTGTCATTTTCTAGTTGACTTCTAAGATAAGGAAGTTGAGGTCTACAAAGAGCTTGTGACAATTCCTAGCACATTATAGGCATTCATTAAAGGTTTGCTATGCTATTGTTACTACTAAGGATGTTATTGTAAAATTTTTAATTTCAGAAGGTAGCTAGTGTCACTTACTTAGCAACATAAGGATTGCATCTTTAGGAATTATCCTCTCTGTTGCACTAGAAGAATCCTTACCAGTTCTAAGCCCCTGTTACCCATACGTCATAATGTTATGGCTAAGAGATAAGTATACACTCTTTAAAAAACATCTTTCCTAGTTATTAATGGTTTGAACTCTGACAACTTGCTTAAACATTTTGCCTCAGTTTTCTCACTTGTAAACATTTGACAATAATATACATTTTGTGGAGCTGTTCTCAAGATTTATCAAAATAATACAGGTAAAGTGCCTCTATACACATCTGAGCATCCAGAGACCAGGAGTGGGCCATTCTTTACTCATCACTGTGTCTCCAATAACAAACATAAAATCATAAAAGTCATTTATCCACCTAATGCACAACTCTTTTCGGAAGATACAATGAGCAAAATGTTCTCTAAATTTCCTTTTAGTCCACTATTATACATTTTGTTTCAAGTTGTGGAAATAAACTATTCACATTGGATTTATGATGACACATCTTTCAATTATTAATTATTAAGACATGGTGGTAGAAGAACATTAGCTAATAAATGTACAAGATATAATCTATTTTTTAAACCACTATTTTGCAATAGCAAATATTTGGCATAGTCAAGAATCATCAATGAATGCCATCCATCTGGCAAGAAGTTTTTTAGGGAGTAGAATAACACAGAGACACAAAACATTACTGTAGAGATAACTTATCAATTACAAAGGGGTAAATACACTTTTACCACGGAGAGACTCAGTGGTCATCATTTTAGTGAACCAAGTTAGTATTATCAATAATAAGACAACATGACATTATAGGCCTTTCTATGTGACACTATAAAAAGTACTGTTATAAAAGATCCTGGCACAAATGTTAAATCTGAAGTTGATCACAAGGTATAAATAAGAAAAATCCTAAACAATGACTGGCTTGGCCTTCAAAATAATTGAATCATAAACGACCACAAAAAAGGCAAAAGAATATTCTAGATTAAAAGCAGCCAAAGTAGCATAACCATCAAAGGCAGTGCATAAGCATTGATTAATAGATCTAAAAAAACTGGAATGGACAATTAGGAATATTTGAAATTGTCAATATTTTGATGATATAGAATTCTAAAAACAATTTTAATTTTATACATTTCAAAACTTATAGATATATTTCAAATATTTTAACATATGACGATATTTTGCTTCTGTTGGGAATGATATATTTTGATAAGGAAGTATTCATATTTGTATATACACACACACACACACAAACACACATATATGTAAAGAGAGAGAGACACAGAGAGATGAAGAGAAAAATAAAGCAAATGTGACAAACTGTCAACAGTTGAAGAGTCTTGGTGAATTGTAAATAGGTGTTCATGGTAATATGTCAACTTAATACGTGGGAGGATAACTTAATACATTGGGAAGAAAAATACACAGAAGTGAATTGTCTAATTGAAAACACATACATTAATAATGGGTTTTCTGGACATTTTTTACAAAAAGGATTATGGAATCTTCCAGTTTGTTAACTTGATTTTCTGTCACACAGTTTTCCTTCTGAACTGGAGGCTCAGTCCCTCACACCCCTGCTACCATTCATGTTTTTAACCTTCATCCTATGTTGAGTTAGTATGCATAGTTTATACTCAAAAAATGCTAAATTAATTGATTTTAAAGTTAGCTCTTTAAGCATTCAAAACAACTTCAAAAGACACTCTGCTAAAAAACAATTACCTAATACACTTTATACTTAAATATTCATCCATTTTTGTATTCTACAATGTTGATACTGTCCAAATCTCTGTCAGTTACAAGGAGAACATCAAGCTAAAAATTTATTAATTAATTTATGATTTTTAAAATATATATTACTTATTTATCTCTTGAGTTGCATGTCAAAAGGGGATTTGAATTAACTCAGGGCATTTCATTAATCCCTAGAGAAAAATGTGGAGGACTCATTTCATTGTTAACATTTTGATGAAATAGAATTTTGGAAAATTAATCATCTTAATTTTATGTTTCAAAACTTATATTATATATTAAAAATACTCTAACATACTAAAATGGTATTTTGCTTCTGTAGGGAATGATACATTTCAATAAGGAAATATTCAGATTCATATATATATACACACATACATGTACACACACAAAACACACATATATGTAAAGAGAGAGACAGAGAGAGAGAAGTTGACTTCTCATGAACAATGCCTTAATATTTATCCTTAAGACTAACATTGTTTTTGACATGACCCTGTGATTAATCAAATGCTCAGTAGAAGTAGACCACATTGCTTTGAGTTTCATTAGCCTCACATTGATGTGTCCTAATAGGGAATAGTCAAGATGGTATGTTGGCCTTTTTGCTGGGCGCATTAAATTTGAGCATAACTTCCTGATCTCCTTTGTCAGATTATACCCAGGAATATCCAAGGAGGATGTGCCATCTTCATTCCCCATTTTAATTAGTTCTCCAAAGGCCAGACAATGTCTCACAGGCACATCTTGAGAAGATCATCAAAGGAATTTGTGACATTGTAATAACTAAGCTTCAAAATAACACTGGGAAAAAAAGATGACTCATGAAAGCCAAATATTAGCTAAGCTTTGCATTTGTTTTTAACTTTCTTTGCTTTTAATACAAGTAACAGTGCACTAGAGTGACTATACTTACAGGGACAGGAAGGCCCTTTCACAAAAAGAACTTGTTCCAAAGCATACAGCTAATTACTTTTATTAAAATTACCAAAGGAGAATACACAGTAGCTTCAGTTTCTTCCTCAAGAAGGCATAACTTGCTTACTTGATAAGAATTGGAGATGAGTGGAAACTTATACTTTGTCGGCTAAAATTAATTCACACTGCAAGGGGAAAGTATTTGAATGGTATCCGGAATTGCTTTAAACAAATACACCAAGGCTGAAGTGCTTATGAGGAATTTCGAGAGGGAGCAGTTGGAATTCTATACTGATTCTCTCCTACACTATTTTTTTTTTAGCCCTCTTGAAATTTCATGTATTTAGTTTGCTTTGGCAAGATTGTGTGGCTGAAGTAATATTAGTTTTCTCCCTATGTATCTTGCTGAAGAGGTGAAGAAGAAGAAGGGAGATGAGAGAAGTGGAAGACTTAGGATTATCATACTGCAATCCTACACAATGAAAATAGTTAAATCAAATTAATAAAGCTCTCTTTCTTTAAATATACAGGGATATAACTATTTAATAAGGCTCTTCAAATGCAGAGGCTAAGGTAATTTAGGCAAAGTAGCACTGGTTGCATAATTAATCTGTCTATTCTGGCCTCAGAAATGGTATTTTTATTATAAAGCTCATTTTCATTTCCTGAATTTGGGAATTTTTTTTTTACTTGTAGTAGATTGTTTCACATTGAACCTGGGGTGAATGGATTCATCAGGATAGGAATAATTTTATCTGTAAGGATGTTTATATTTTAGACAGCCCATAGGAATACCTAATGAGCAGCACAATGGATATTAAGGTAACACATAGGAATCCCAGTTTATTCCCTTATTTTACTGGGGTCTGTAACCATATGGGCCATCAAGTAAAGAATGAATGCTTTAGTAGCAAACAGATTGCTGTGTATATTGGATAGAACAGAATTTTAAACAACAGTCATAAGCTTTGCCCTTCAGCCAAGTAAGAACGAAAACGATTTGTTCTTCCCTTACTGTGAATTTCTGTAACTCCTTTGACCTCAGTAAACACAAAAATCATTTTCCTTAAAAAGAAGAGGCAGCTATAGAAACTCTATAATGAACTTGACTTTCCCGTTCTGTTCTTGGGATAAAGTGGGCAAGTATGGGAAGATATTTTAGGTTGGTGCAGAAGTTAATGGCAGTTTTTACCATTATTTTCAATGGCATAAACCACCATTACTTTTGCACCAACCTAATAGTGATCCAACCGCCTTAAACTGTCATTGGCAAAGGTAATGAAGAGGAATGTATGTAGAGGATAGCTGGAAGGAGAATCTGCATATCTGTCCTTCCTCTTTCCCCAAAAGAGATATGAAGGTAACTGCTATGGTTTGAACATGTCCCGTCCAAATTCAGGTGTTGAAACTTAGTGACCAATGTGATAGTATTAGAAGGTGGAGCCTTTAAGACGTGATTAGAGCCTGTGGGCTCCTCCTTTGTGAACAGGATTAAGGCCCTTATAAAAGTGGTTTCATACAATGTTCAGCTCTCTTTCTTCTGTCTTTTGCCACATGAGGACACAGCATTCCTCCCTTTTAGAGGAAATAGCAACAAGGTACCATCTTGGAAGCAGACAGCAGCCCTCTGGAGACGCCCAATCCTATTGGTGCCTTCATCTTTGACTACTCAGCTTCCAGCTTTGTGAAAAATAAATTTCTGCTCTTTATCTATTATCCAGTCTCAGGTATTTTGTTATTTAAAGAAAGAGAGTTTTATTTATTTGATTTATTTGATGACGTATGTTGTTTAGTCCTTCATCTAAATGGACTAAGACAGTGATTCTGTGTGCCATTCCACTGTCCTGAGGGGGTGACATACCAGTCAAGGGCATAAAATAGCCTGCCAGCCAGTTTGCAAAGGATACACTAAAACCCACATAACTACTTTGCATCTTTTTAACTAGTTAAGGTTATTGTGTTGCTGGAAAAGTCTCTAGAATTTGTCAGGGACACTTAGGAGTAATTAACTCAGTGGAGAAGTGAATACAAAATACGTTGCTTTGAAATTGCATATTTATACACTTTTTACTTAGTTTTTGTTAATTTAAGGTTGCCTTTGGTGGCTGGAGTAAAGCATGTTAGGAGTTGGACCTTGAAGCAAAATTTACAGAGGAAGCACAGTGTTTACTTAGAAAGTATGTTTTAGCTGGGACAGATTGCAATGAGCTATTGCTTCTATACTGTCAGCCAGGCAAGCCCTGGGTGATGCCACTGATATGAGAAAACCCTTTTTTTTTTTTTTTTTTTGGCACCTCATAATCAGGAATTTATGTTGAATTATCTCAGTGCTCACGTAGTTCTAATTTCCATCTTAGCTCTCGTGTCACCAAATAATAAGGTATATAGCAATCTGTGCCATTAAAATGTCAAAGTGCTCTGTGAACTATCCCCAAAAGATCGTTGATTGCTCTTTCTTATATTTAGGCAAAAAGAAAACAGAAGCATGGTGAAATGAAATGTTCCTGCTTTAAAGAACTAATATTCACAGGCATACAGCTGAATCCATTAAATTGCATTTTTGAGTTGTTGAGAGAAAAATATAAAATTCTTCCAAAAAGAATTTTAAAAGAAGTAAATGTTTACAATTTATTTATAGATAGGAAGGAATTAAAATTATTTCATAGAAATGATGCATCTGTATTACTCTCTCTTATATTATCAGCAGCTCTTATAAACCTAAATGGCTATGAAGGGAACTTTATGAAGTCTAAATATTTAAATGTTATTCAACAAAGCAATAAAATCATGAATGTGCAAGGGAAATTATTTTTATTATGAGGATTTGTATGTTGGTAACAGACCTTATAGTTAGCAAATCCTCATTAGGATTTCTCTAAGTTAAAATGTCCTTTTATATTTCTGCAGTTTAATTTCTTAAAGACTGAGCTATTTACATTACATTTAAGGGAAAGGTTTATGAGATGGTTGGTTATCACTGAACCGTAGCCTCAGGCTGCTTTCATCTGCTTTGTACACTTCAATTACCTTAATTTAAAGTTTGGAGGTGGAGGTCCCTAATCCTGTCATTACTGAGATGTTTGTAGAAAGCTACCTAATCAGTGCCATATGTTAAAAGCAAACATTAGTGAACACATATCCATTAAAACACATTTAATCTACCTGTCATATTTTCTTAGTTGCATTTCAGTAATAAGCTTCTTTACGTAATACAATGGCAGTTGTAGCCTACAGAGCACTTGTGAACCTTGACTGCAATGTAAATCACACTTGGAAAATGCCTTGAAGAACGATTTGTTTCCTTTAGATTCTGAATGGGAATGGTATTATG
This sequence comes from Aotus nancymaae, assembly GCF_030222135.1. Lineage (NCBI taxonomy): Eukaryota > Metazoa > Chordata > Mammalia > Primates > Aotidae > Aotus > Aotus nancymaae. The sequence goes on from NW_026988435.1 coordinate 33,319,258, forward strand.
TATCTGGTCCCTGTAAACATATCTCACACTTGAGGTTTATGATTGTTCCAAATAGAACTTCAACAATGTGTACTGTGAAATAGTAATCATGAAGAAATTATCAATGTTATGGGATCATTTTACACAATTTTAAAGCAAGATTTCTCTTTTTTTTTTTTTTTACATAGTTTTAAAGCAAGATTTCTCATGATTGCCATTTTAAGCCAAGTGACTCATTGTTGTCAGGGTTATCCTGTGCATTGTAGGATACATAGGAGCATCTCTGGCATCTATTTGCCCATTTTGGCAACCAAAAATATCTCCATACATTGCCAAATGGTCGACTGACCCCAAATTAACCTTGGTTGAGAAACAATATTTGAGAGGAATTATATCACAGAGGGAATTGAAAGGTAAGATATACACAAGAAAAGTATTACTCACTAGATGAGCCTTTCCCTTTATCTGAAAATGCCCACCATTTGATCACTTAGTGCTTTTAATAACCAGTTGCTTTTGCTACTTAGAGTTTGACTCATTCAACCTTAAATGTAATCCAATTACAGAGCAGAAAGTATATAATCATACAAGGTTTCCAAATGCTTTCTTTTTTAATCAATTCAATCACCAGAAAGTTCCTTTCTGTTCACCAAATTAACAGCTATTCAAGGAGTTCCTGGTTCAGAAACAAGAAAGCAGAGATTCACTCTTTCTCCTATCATTTAAACGTGACTAACAACCTGGAAATTGTTCAACAAATAATGATAAAAGGACTCTGAAATCTGGAAATAAGAAGGCCAACTGGGCCGGGCGCAGTGGCTCACTCCTGTAATCCCACCACTTTAGGAGGCTGAGGCGGGCAGATCATGAGGTCAGGAGTTCGAGACCAGCCTCACCAACATGGTGAAACCCCGTCTCTACTAAAAATACAAAAATTAGCCAGTTGTGGTGGTAGGAACCTGTAATCCCAGCTACTCGGGAGGCTGAGGCAGGAGAATTGCTTGAACCAGGAGGCAGAGTTTGCAGTGAGCTAAGACTGTGCCACTGCATTCCAGCCTAAGTAACAGAGCAAGACTCCATCTCAAAAAAAAAAAAAAAAAAAAAAGGCAAACTGACAGAAAACCTAAGTACTTTAGGTCTGATAATGCAGTAATTCCCTGAGTTTTATTTCAATCTTCTATACACCTCCCGAATGGGCACTGAAGAGGCCTGCAACTGCGAACCACCAACAGGCATAGATAAAAGAATGCAAGAAAAACCACTTTTTCTGGCCAAAACAATTGGAGATGGGAAATCAAGCAGAACCCCTAGTAGGGAGCCCTAACTTCTGCTCTGAGAGTAAAGGGTGATTCTATCTGTTGGCAGCAGCAGCAGAGCTTAGACTATCCCAGTCTCTGCCCTACAAATAGGACACTGGTGGGCACTTTGCCCGCAAAATTGGCAGTAGTGAAGCTATGTGTCTTCCTGGTCTCACTCAGTGGATTAAGAAGATCCAAGCCCAGCAGCTAATGCTTCCCACACAAGATTGCCCGGAAAGAGCAGACAGCCCAGGAAAGCACATTGTGTCCTCCTCAGCACCATCAGGGATTGAGTGGGAAGAAAGACAATGTGAAAAGAATGAAGCAAACCAGAATGGCATTGCAAGGGCTCAGAAAACTGTACTCTCATGGGAACTAAATCCCACAGAACTAGACACAAACCTACCCTATAAACCTAAACAAAACAGAATGCTTTCTAAAATAGAGTCTTCTAGCATGAAAGGATAAAATTAAAAATCATTCGTTATATCAAGAACTAGGAAAATCACAATTTGAATAAGAAAAGACAATCAGTTGAAGCTAATACTGAGACAAACCAGATGTTGAAATTGTCTGAAAAGGAATGTAAATCAATCATCATAAAAATACTTCAATAATATATTACAAATCTACAAATGTAATTTTTCAACAAGAAATTACATTTACAAATGTTTTAATTATGGATTACAATAATAAATTTATAAATTTTTATAATTACAAAATTAAAACAAATGAAAAAATAGAATATTTCAGGAAATATAAGTTACAAAAAGAACCAAATACAGATTACAGAACTGAGAAATACAATACCCTAAATCAAAACTTGCCAGATTAACTCAATAGTAAAGGGGATGATAGAAGACAAAAATCTGTGAACTTGGAGAAAGAACAATATAATTTATTAAATCTGAAAAACAGAGATAAATATATGGTAAAAATGAATAGAATATCTACAGGCAATGACAAAATATCTAATATTAGTATTATTGGAATTTTAGGGGAAGAGAAAAAGTGTGAAACTAAAGAGGTATTTGGAGAAATGAAGGCTAAAAACTTCTCCAAATTGGTGACACATGAACTCTCTGAATCAAGAAGTTGAATGAACTTCAAAGAGTATAAATTCAAGGAAATCCACACCAAGACAAATCATAATTCAATTTCTAAAAACTAAAGGAAAAAAACTTTTTTAGAAACAGCCAAAGGAAAAGAAGTTTATCTTACAAAGGAATGCCATGATCAGTAACAACAGATTTCTCATCTAAAATTATTTCTGGATGCCAGAGAAGAAAATGGAGCATTTATAAGCACTGAAAGGAAGTAACTGTCAACCCTAAATTCTATATTGAGGGAAATATCTTCAAGATATCTTCAAGAATGAAAAAGAAACGTATATAGTCTCAGACAAAAGAAAACTAAGAATTTCTTGCTAGCAGACTGCTACCGTTTAGCTGTGTCCCCACCCAAATCTCATCTTGAATTGTAATCCCCATAATCCCCACTTGTCATGGGAGGGACCAGGAAAGTAATGGAATGATGGATTCCCTTGTGCTTTTCTCATGATAGTGAGTTCTCATGGGATCTGATGGTTTTATAAGCATCTGGCACTTCCCTTGCTGGCACTCACTCTGTCCCACCACCTTGTGAAGAAGTACCTTCCACCATGATTGTAAACTTTCTGAGACCTCCCCAGCCATGTAGAACTGTGAGTCAATTAAACTGCTTTCCTTTATCAATTACCCAGTCTCAGATATTTCCTTATAGGAATGTGAGAATGAACTAATACACAGACCTACTGATAGCAGCATGAGACAGACAAATTCCTAGGCAGACAGGGATGGGTCCCTGGTAAAATCTGACCTTCAAGCTAAAGACAGCCTGAAGTCTGAAAACTGAACTGCCATTTCCGGGTAGTGTCCAGGACTGGAGTGAGAACTTCCTCGAGATCTTTTAGACAATCAAATGATATGTTTTCCAGGTCCACCCATGGACCAGTAAGCATGCACTTCCCATTCTGAGCCCATAAAAAGCCCCGGACTCAGCCACACAGATGGCTACTCGTTTGTGGGCTCCTTCGCATAGCAGAGGGCTATCCACTTGGAATCCTTTCTTGTGCCAAGAGCTTTTCTGTCACTCAATATAATTCTTCTCTGCCTTGCTCACACTCTGGTGTCCGTGAACCTCATTTTTTTTTGATCATGGTACAAGAGCCTGAAACTCACCAAATGGCAGGTATAAAAAGAACTGTTACACCTCCCGTTCACCAAGCTGTGGACAGTGGGACCAAATGAGCTGACATGGCCCTGTTCGCCAAGCTATGGAAGGCAGGAAAAAACAAGAACTGGAGTATTTCTTAGGGGCTTGGGCCTCAGGACTTTCCAGGTGAGAGCTGTAACACGCCTTGGGGCTCCAGTTGCTGTCATCTCCAGGTTTTCAGGCATCACCACAATCCTCTCATCTAGACTCCAATGCCCAACACAGACGTTGCTTGTGGCATGCACAGTCCAGCCATGAGCTGAGCAGTCTGGGCCGGGGCACCAGTTGAGTGCAGCTTGCTGGGCCGAGTGGGCAGAGTGAACTTGGTGGGCCCGAAATATGCCCCAGACAAGAGGTCATGGTGGCCCTAGAGATTTCAGGCTGAGGAAGCAGCACCAAAGGAATTATGTAACACTGTAACCCTCGCTCCTGCTTGTTGAGCTATGAGAGTGAAAAAAGCCACTTCATGCCATTCTTTCTCACAAGCTGAAACTACAGAAGCTGCAACACTTCCTTTAAAGAATAACTGATGGAAGATCTCCAAATACAATGCAAATGATAACAGAAGACTGGGTGGAAATTTCAGAAAAGAAAGAAAAACAATGCTATAAGTAAAAATATACATAAATTGACTATCCTCCTCATGAATCACTTTAGTCATATTTCATGCTCATAAATTTCTCTAGTCATATTTCATGGTCATATTTTATTTTATAAAATAAAAGTTATAGCCACAAACTTTATGTGGTGCCCGACGTATGTAGAGGAAATAATTAAGAAAATTGCATTTGAACAGTCAGTAGGATAAAGAGATTTAAATGCAAGTGAGGTTTGTACATTTCATTCAAAGTGGTAAAATGTTGAAACAAGCAGGCCATGATAATGATATGTGTATATGGTTATACATAGATGAACACTGAGAAAGCTACATAAAGCAATATACTAAAAAACATAAATTAAACACTAAAATATTATTCAAGGTACCCAAAGGAAGGAAAGAAAAGAACAAAAAGGATGAGAAATGGAGGGAACAAACAAACAACAAAATAGCAAGCATAAGCCCTAATATAACAAATAATTAATTACTTTAAATGTAAATGGCATAAGTATACCAATAAAAAAGCTGAGATTGATAAGGTAAACAAAAACAACTGTACGTTGTCTACAAGAAACTTAATTTTAAAGTAGCAAACATAAGTATGTTTAAAGTAAAATGGTAAGTAAAGATGTATCATACAAACATTAATAAAGAAATCAGCAGTTGCTATATAATATCAGATAAAGTAGGTCTCATGGTGAAGAAAAGCACTATGGACAAAATGTTGCACTATAGTGATTTAAAAAAATTCTCCTTCAAGAAAATATAGCAATTGCAAATGTGCATTTGCCAAACCAGAGGGTTTCAAAATAAAGATAAATCTATAATTGTAATTGGGAATTTTAATACTTAACTCTTAGCAATTTTAAAACCACTAGACAGAAAGTCAGCAAAGATGTTGAAGAACTGGGGACCATCATTAATCAACAGGTTACAACTGACATTTATGGAGCACTTCACACAACAGCAAAAATACACACATTATTTTTAAGTGCTCATATAACATTTACCAAGATAGAACGTATTTTGAGTCATAAGCAATAAAAGAGAATTGAAATGATACAGAGTATGTTCTTTGAACATAGTGGAATCATGGTAGATTTCAATACCTGAAAGACAATTTAAAAATTCTTCAAATACTTGAAAACTAAATAACATACTTTAAAATAATCTGCAAGCCAGTGAAGAAACCTCAAAAAAAGCTTAAAAACGCATAAAAAGGAATAAGAATGATACCACATATCAATAATTATGTAGCACAGCTAAAACAGCACTGAAAGAGAAATCTATATTACTAAATATTTACAATAAAAAAGACGAAAAGTCCCAAGTTAATAAAAAACTAGAAAACAAGAGGAGCAAAATAAACCAAAAGGATGCAGAAGGAAGAAAGGAAGAAAGAGGAATAAATCAATACAGTTGAAAGGATAAAAACAATTAAATAAACAGAAACAAAGTGATAGTACTTTGAAAAAATGAAAAAAATTGATAAACTTTTAGTGTTATTGATAAAAGTAGCAGCAGATAAGGCATATGTTGCCAGTACTGGAAATAAAATGTAGTATCTCTACATATCCTGCAGCCCTCAAAGCTGCATAAGGCTGATAACGGAATACTAAGAACAACTTTTCATTCATCAACTCAGCAGCTTATATAAAATAAAAGAATGTGTTAAAAAACACAAATTACCAAACTCAACCAAGATGAAGATACCCAGAATAGTTCTATACTGATTATATAATTTGAATCTGCAGTTTGCAAGATCCTGGAAAGAGAGTCCAGGTGATTGCACTACAGAATTTTACCAAAGAAGAATGAACACCAAATTTACACAATCTCTTTCAGAAAATGGAAGAAGAGGGGATACTCTCTAATTCATTCTATGAAGACAGTGTTACTCTGATATCAAAACTAGACAAACATTACATGCAAAAGAGAGAAATACATACAGGAACTTAGATGCAAAAATCATCAACAACATTTTAGTAAATGGAACCTGACAATATATAAGATAAATAATATACTATGACTAACCAGAATTTATTCCAGTTATTCAAGTCTTACCCAGTACTTGAAAATCAATCAGTATAATTCACCATATCACCAGGCCAAATTAGAAAATCCATCTGATCACATCAATTAACACCTGAAAAGTATTTGACAAATGCAACACTGATTTATGCTAAAAACTCTCAGAGCAGCAGGAATAGGAGAGGACTTTCTCGGTCTCATAAAGAATGTCTACAAGCTGTCAATTCTTAAATCATATATAGGTATAACACAGTTTCTACCAAAATTTCAGCAAGGATTTTTGTAGACATAGACAAGATTATTAAAAAATGTGTACAGAAAGGGAAATGATCTAAAACAGCCAAAATATTCTTTCTTAGAAGAAATCACACTTCCTAATAGTAAGGCTTACGATATAACTACAGTAACAAAAACAATGTGGTATTGGTAGAAGGAGAGACACATAGATCAATAAAACAGAATAGAGAACCCAGAAATAGAGCCACAAAAATATGTCCAATTAATTTTTGACAAAAGAGCAAAAGCAATTCAATGAAACAGTGATAGCCTTTTTTAGTAAGTGGTGTAAAAGCACTGGACATCTATAGGCAAAAACATGAACCTTAACCTCTGCTTCACATCTCATGAAAAACTAACTCAACATGTCTCATGGATTTAAAGATAAAACATAAAACTATAAAACTTCTAGGAACAGAAATAGGACAAAATCTTTGCAACTTAGAATTGGCAGTGGATTCTTAAACTTGATACAGAAAGCAAAATTAAAAAGAAAAATCAACTGGACTTCATAAAAAAATCTTTTGTTCTCTGAAAAACTCTTTAAGAGAATGGAAAACAAATTACAGATTAGGATAAAACATTTGCAAATCTTGTATCTCACAAAGGACTTGTATCTAAAATACATAGATAACTCCCAAAACTCAACATTGAACAATTAGAAAACAGGCAAAAGACTTGCAAATACATGTCACTGAAGAGAATGTACAGATGACAAACATATGAAAAGATATTCAATAACATTCATCATTAAGAAGGTGCAAATGAAAAGCACAATGTGATATCACCACACATCTATCAAAATTACTAAAATTAACAACAAAAAAGTGACACACCAAATTCTGGTAATTATGCAGAGAAAGTGGATCTCTTATACACTGGTAGTAGAAGATAAAATGTACAGCCACTCTGGAAAATAGTTTGGCAGTTTCCTGTAAAACAAAAATGAACTTACATGATCCAGGAATTGTACTACTGGGCATATATCCAAGTGAAATGGAAACTTATCTTCATAAAGAAACTCGTTCATTAGTGTTCACAGCAACTTTATTCGTGGTAGCCAAACACTAAAGACTACTCAAACATCTGTCAATGGGTGAATGGTTAAATAAGTTACAGGATATTGCATCATGTAATATTATTCAGCCATGTACAAGGAGAAAAATATTGATGTACACAACTTGGCTAAGCCTTGAGGAAATTTGTGGAGTTAAAAGAAGCCAATCTCAGAAGGATACAGACTGCATAATTCCATTGTGCAACATTTGTGAAGTAAGATAATTATAGTGATGGAGAGCAGATTAGAGTTTGTCACGTGTTGCAGATGGGAGGTGAGAAAGTGAATGAGTCTATAAAGAAGTTTCATAGGAGAATTTTGTGTTTCTGATACAGATAAATATCTTGAGTGTGGCACTGGTTACATGAAGCTAAACATGAGAAAACTGCATAGAGCTATGCACACACATACATACATGCAAAACTGAGTGTATATATAAACTTGTGAAATACAAATTCACTGTATGACTTGTACCAATGTCTATTTCCTCATTTCAATATTGTACTATAGTTATTTAAGATGATAGCACTGGAAAAGACTGAGTCAAAGCTCATAGGACCTCCATGTACATTTATTTGTAACTTTTTGTGAATTTGTAATTATTCCAAAATTTTTAAAAAATATAGGAGAAGTAACTCTGGAGGCAAAATGAATGATCGGTAATTTGGACATATGTAGGTGAGCAGCAGCTATTCTACTATTGGTTGTGAGACGGTAGATTGAATAACACCCTTTTCTCTTCCTGGTCACCTAAGTGTCACCCTCATTGTCTGCTCTTGAGAAATTCCTTCCCTTCCCCTTCAATTACCTTTCTGCAAGTTTGATATATTGGGATAATTTTTTGATACAGTAACCTAAGTATTTTCATTCTAAGTAACATTCTTCTCTCTACTATTCTTGACCTTTTCTTCCTGCTAAATAGGGCCCTGGGATATTGAAGTGCTATATAAAAAGTTCCTCTCCAAACTAAGGACAACAATAAATAAACTACTTTAATAAGAGAAATCCCAAAACACAATAGCTTAAATAAAAATGTATTTTTTTTTCTGATGTGATAGGCAGGCCAGGTCAGGAAGAGCAGCTCAGCTAAATTAAGAACCAGGGACCCAATTTTCATCAATCTTGTTCCTCCACCTGTTCCCTGAGTGTGGTTCTTTGCATTATTGCTGCTAAATTATTGCTCTGCATTCCTGTCTTCAGAAATAAAGAAAAGGGATTTTCTTTTCAGTAAGTAACACACGGGCTGCATACATCGCTTCCATGAATGTAATGGAATATTATTCAACTTTTAAAAAGAAGGACCCAAAAGTTCAAAGCTGCAGTGAGCTACGATTGTGTCGCTGAACTCCAGCCTGGATGACAAAGCCAGGATGCTATCTCAAAATATAATAAGAATAATTTAAAAAAAACAAGAAGAAGAAGAAGAGGAAGAAGAAAGAAGAAGAAGAGATGAGGAGGAAGAGGGAGAATGGAGTCATGTCGTTTGAAACAACATGAATGAACCTGGAAGAAATTATGCTTGTATGTGGAATCTAAAAAAGTTAAATTTCTATAAACCAGAGAGTCGAATGGTAGTTTCCAGGACCTGGGAGATGCTGTGGGGGATGGGATGCTGGGTGGATGTGTGGAAATAATGGGAAAGTAAAGTCTGAAATCTGACATACAGCACTGTGACTATAGTTAACAATACTGTGTTGTATCACTTGAAATTTGCTAACAGTAAAGATCTTAAATGTTTGAACTATACACACACACCTGCAACTATGTGAGGTGATAGATATGTTAATCACCTTGAGCATGATGATTATTTCACAATTATACATATATCAAATCAAGTCATATATTTTAAATATATACCCTGTTTAACTGTCAATTATACATCAATAAAGCTGGAAAAAATATATTTTTGCAGAAAAACTAGATCCTAGGTGTCTATATTCTGTGTGCTTGGTAATTTATTATAAGAACTTCTGAAGGCTATTAAACAGGGCATGGGATAAGGAAGTCCATTCAGGGTAAGTGGGTCTGCTTCTGAGCTTTTCGGAGAGGAGGCAGGCCAGGAAGTGGATAAAAGAGCATCGAGGAGGGTGGAAGAAACCCCACCCTCAACTCCACCCACCCTTTTCCTAGGAGTAAAGGAGCAGGGCTAAAGGCTCCAAAGTAAGGCAGGGAACAGGTAGTGGGGCGAGGGGAATGCAGGCAGTAAAAGCTGGGAGAGAAGAGACATCTCTGCATCTCCACACTGGGCCTTTCCTCCACAGCATTCACATGAAGGAATGCAAAACATTGATGCATCTGTAAGTTTAATACCCTCAAAGTATGGCTAAATGCCAGTTCTTGGCACAGTTGGGCAAAGACCTAGGAATTAAAAGGAGAGATAATAAAAGGGCAATACCCATTTAATTGGGGTCAGCGAGTGCTGTATTTCTCCATCTGCAATTGAGACACCTCATTACATAGACAAGAAAAAGACACCGCAGAGCTTTGTTCCTATACCCTACCCACTTTTCCTCTACATTGGGACTCACCTCCTCCTATATTTTATTTCTGTTTTAACTCCATAGATGCATATCAGTTTGTAAACTATTTTACTTTTCACTGAGTTCACACATAAAAAAAATATTTCAAGGAAAAAGATCTTTTGTAAGTTAATTTTTAAGCATACCTATTATTATAATAGAACCCAACTTTCTTGTCTTTGCGTAAGTTATTGTCCCAGCCAGTAGGGTTTGAGGGAGCTTAGAAAGACTTTTTAATAAGTAGCAAAATAGAAAGAAAGCAAAATGGCCAGAAACCCTGGTATGTTTCCTGTACGCCTATCTTGCAGCTTCAGCTGCTAGCTACATTGCAAGCTCACCTAGACCACATTATGATCACAATGTCAGCATTGATGCTAAAATTCAATTCTTCTTTACAAACTGTAAATGATCAAAACCACATGGGCGTAAAGATGATGGAAGAAATTAAGTTAAAAAAATTAGAAGCCACTTTCTTCAGTGACATGCAAGATAGCAGATTGGCAGACAGCATCTGATGTTTCAGCCCCTGTAGACCTTTGTCTGAATCAATGCCAAAATAAACACAGCACTTAGAAGACTTCAAGTTTTGTCAACTCTCTAGGAAATATACCAAACTGCTTACTCTGCACTTACGTCAGGAACGGAAATAAAATAATTTAAAAAGTGTTAAGGGAGACCGTTGTATTCTGGGGTAGAATACACAATTTCAAGTTTAATTGGGAGGTCAAGGAGAAGCAGAGAAACAAGTAGACTCAAAATGTACACATACAGAGAACATTGGTTAGCTTACATTCAGTTCATCTCAGGCCTTTATTATAAAACATGAGGACTCAATTAATGAGAAAGATTGAGCAGTTTCATCAAACTTCCGCAAAAGACCAAAGTATGAAAAACACACAAAGCTGAAATTCTTGTAATGCGTTGTAAAGATTTTTTCATTACTCCCAAAGGACTATGTGTAACAAGATGTCAGAGGAACCAGTTGAAGTAAATAGAAATTCAATTAAGGAAGAAAAAACATGGAAGGTTTTTAGAGAAGCAGCAAAATAAGACTGCACATAGAAGTGCTCAGTGAAACCTCCCTTCTCATTAAGACAATTGGTTTACTGTCCCTGTGGTGCTTTATACTCGTGCCCTCCTCAGAATACCTTGTTCACATCGTGAGTCACTGTGCGGTAGCTCTGTCCATTGCTGCTTTGATCCTGTGGGTTCTTTCATTTTAAAATGACTAGTGATGCCTGCATACTCTGTCCTGACTTGTTCAAGATATCCATGAAGAGCTCCCCTCACTAGCCACACGGCAGCATAAACTAGGGTTGTGTATTTACTCATTGCTAAGATTTTAGAGGAATTGTAATTGAATTCAAGGGTAAGGCATTGCCCAATTAGTTAAAGGCAATGAAAGTGAATGCAAAACGCAAGGGTTGACCATCCCCATTTTACTCTTCCCCCTGGTTTCTCCTTTGGGTAAGAAAATTTGTCAGGGTACCATGACTACATTGATGATCTTTTGTGAGTGAATCATAGTATTTCTCCTCTCCTCTCACCGTAGTTCCTTCTTCATGTATTAGTTTGAAGACAGCATGTTCCTGTAGTCATCTGCTCCAGAAATAAGAATTAGGTATTAGGAGGAAAGGAGTGACTACAACAGAATAGAAGTCATCACTCTGAAAAGCAAAAGCTTGTTGTTCAGAGTAGGACAGAAAAAAATGACATCAACAACGCATTCCAAATACTGTAATTTTCCAAACACTTATGTCAGATATCATTTCATACAAGTGGATTCATATTACTTAAAAGCTTGGTAGTCAGTGAAATATGAATACATATTGATATTCAAGTAGAGAAAGAGTAGTTTATGCAAACCACACATTCTGATTATTGGCAAACATTCATATAGATAAATCTCCCTTTTTCTTGATAATGAATGACCATATTAAAAATTGAAGCAAAATACAAAAGGAGGAGGATCTACAGGAACAAATTATTCAATTAAAGAATCAGTGGAAGACTTTGACCTGTAGTGACAAATTGTTTAATTGATCCAATATATGTAACTATAATCTGAAGTCTAAGAAACAGTATAGCAGAATAAATAAAAATACTGTATTTCAGAGAAAGGATATATTTTTGAAAGTGTTCTCTTCCATGGAACCAAAGAGGATTTTAGAAACCAATTTGGCATCTTCAATAAGGTGCACTGAAATAGGAATCGGGCTGAATCTAGAGGCATGGTATGCTCTAAGATCCAAGAGAGATAGTTGTGGTTGAGACATGTGCTCTTGTAATTAGTGTTCACTCGCAAGTATTTCATGCAAGACAAGGACCAGAGACAAAACTACTGCCTGGAGTCAGGTTGTAGAGAGGGCTGAGTTACCTCTGAGAGGAAGCTGAGGCTTTAAAAAATGGAACTATGTTGTTGGCTAGACACAGTTTGTAGAGTGCTTTGGGCTCTGGGAAGTAAAAGGAAAAAGGAAAGAGTCTCCCACAGTGAATTGACCTGTTTTGTTTTTATCACCAACGTCACTACAGAGCTGAAGGGAGGGAGAGCCCAAAGGAAGAAAAAAGAAGAAACCCTGAAACTTCTGTCTTGAATGATCCTGAGAGCCAAATAACATCTATTGCTAAGAATGAAAGCCAACAGAACGAAAACTCAAAATATGAATTCACTCCAGATAAAGTTGATTTTTTGGAAGAGTTTGATGCAGACTATGAAATAAGCACATTTAGGATACTCAAGGAACAAAAAGTGTGCATTCTAAGAGAACAAGAAAATATAAAGAAAAAACAGACATGAAACAAATACATATCAACATAGAAAAAAATTAATTTTAAATTGTCAATAAAATTTTAATAACTTTTGAACAACTGATAAAACAAAATGAAGAATAAATTTAGTGTTTCCAAGATGTACTAAGAAAATTCTAGAAAAAGAGAATGGAGAGATTAGTCAGGAGGCTAACTTTGAAAATTTCAAAAGGAAGTTTTTGGGTGTTTTTGAAATGAACAAACACTGGAATCTTCAGGTGGAATTTCCACTATAAATACTGATCAGAGAGAAAAATATATTACTGTGCTCATGAATAAGAAAATTTAAAATAACAGAAATCTTCATGGCATAGCAGGTATATGCAAGTCTTAGGCAAGTGTTCATTGAATAGCAAGCAGTGCATGTCTTAGCAATGCAAGTCTTTCCAGATATGTCTTAGATAGAATTATATAATTTCAACCCAAACCCCAGCAGACTGTTTATCTTGGAACTTAATAAGATAATTGTACCTTCTTTACATTGAGGAAAATGTTTCCCAAGGACTCCTTCCTTGTATGGATCCATGTTCGAGTTGTCCAAAAGAGGATTGTGTGCAAAATTTGAAAGACAGAAGCAAAGAAGCAGCCATCACTTTCTGAAGGTGATGATAATGAAATGCAGGGACAGACAGACACAAAAGTGCCTGTATTTATTCTTCTATGCTTTGTTTCCAATTCTTCTTCTTCTTCTTCTTTTTTTTTTTTTTTTTTTTTTTTTGGCTGATAGTCCTGGTGGCCAGGTGTGACCCCAGGTTACCAAACTCTTAACATGGACTCAAAGAGATAACAGCTTTTTGTAGAAATCTCTATGACCTTCCTCTTCATATTCTAACTTTGGAGGCTAGATGTGCTTGGCCAACAGGCAGATGAACTGAAAATTTCTCTCATTCTTCAGCTTTACCAACTACAGCTATTTATTCCTGCCTATCTAGTTATTACCCTTGCTCCCCTCAAAATTATTTTGCTTGCTATTGTGTGGGAAAGGAACTCAGAAGAAGCTAGCCTTGACAATTTTCCTCACTCAAATGGTGGTTACTAGTGTGTTCGCTTGCAAATTGTTGCCACTCACTCACATGTCTGTTGCCTTGGACTCCTTCCCTCTTTATCCATGTAGCATCTCATCTGAGGATTCTTCAGACAGCATGGGCTTCTCACATGGTAGTCATTCTTTACACAGTAGCTGAATTCTAAGGAGCAGGAAGCAGAAGGAACCAAGCTCTCCTGGCTCCTACTACATTTTCTCTCACAGGCATTTCCCCTCTACTGTTTTGCATGCTTAATTTTGTGTTACTATCAGTTTCAAAAAGGTTCAGGAATAGTATAATCTTCATGCCAACAAAATTGACAGCTTAGATAAAACAGACCTATTCTTGAAATACTCAAGAAGGGAAAGCATGTCCAAATCATAGATGTGATAGTTAATATTGAGTGTCAACTTGATTGGATTGAAGGATGCAAAGTATTGTTCCTGGGTGTGTCTAAGAGGGTGTTGCCAAAGGAGATTAACATTTGAGTCAGTGGACTGGGAAAGGCAGATTACCCTCAGTCTGGGTGGGCACAACCTAATCAGCTGCCAGCATGGCCAGAATAAAAGCAGGCAGAAGAACATGGAAAGACTAGATGGCTTAACCTCCCAGTCTACATCTTTCTCCCATGCTGGATGATTCTTGCCCTTGAACACTGGACTCCAAGTTCTTCAGCTTTAGGACTCAGACTGGCTTTCTTGCTCCTCATCTTGCAGATGGCCTATTGTGGGACCTCACCTTGTGATCCTGTGAGTCAACACTCCTTAATAAACTCCCCTTTATGTATACATCTACCCTATTAGTTCTGTCCCTCTAGAAGACCCTGACTGATACAATAGATAACTTGAATAGCCCTAAATAAATTTTTAAAACTTACCTTAAAACTATCAAAGAAAAGAATGGACACAGGTAGATTCCCAGGCGAATTCTGCCAAACATTTGAAGTATGAATAATACTTATTCTGCATGTAAGAGGGAGGAATTCCCAACTCATTTTATAACTCCATCATCACCCGGTGATCAAAACCAGACAAAATCATTCCAAGTAGAGAAACAAGACTAATTGCCAATGAACATATACATAAAAAATATTAACAAAATTTTAGCAAATAGAATCCAGCAATATACAAAAAAGATAATATTTATGATTGTTAATTTTGTATGTCAACTTGACACATAAAATTACAGAGTTCCAAGATATTTGGAAAAGCATTCTGGGTGTTTCTATGTGATTTGGATGAGATTACCATTTAAACTGATAACTGAATAAGGAAAATTGCTCTTGCTCGCCTTGGTGGGCCACAGACAATCAGTTGAAAGTCTGCATAGAGCAAAAAGCTTGACCCTCCTCTACGTAAGGATAATCCTTACTGCCAGACTGCCTGACAACTGGAGTATCAGTGTTTTCTTGCCTTCAGCCTTGAACTAAATAATCAGCTGCTCCTAAATCTCAAGTCTGTCTGTTGATTGGAACTATACCACCAGCTCTCCTGGGTCTCTGTCTTGATGACTTATCCTACAGATCTCTGTAATTGTGTAAGTCAATTTCTTAAAATTTTTATCTATCTAGCTATCTCCATCTCTCTATCTATCTCTTATTGGTTCTGTTTCTCAAGAGAATCCTGCCTAATACAATATGTCATGAGCAAGTGTTTTATCCCCCAGAAATTCAGACAGGTACAACATTCTAATATTAATCAATATAATTTGTGAAATGTTTACACTGAAAAAGGAAAATCATATGATCATGTTCATGGATGTGTGGAAAATACCTTTGACAAAAATTAAACATTTAAGATCACTCTCAAAGGCCAAGTGGTGGCTCATGCCTGTAATCCCAGCACTTTGGGAGGCCAAGGCAGGAAGATCATGAGGTCAAGAAATCAAGACCATCCTGGTGAACACGGTGAAACCCTGTCTCTACTGAAAATACAAAAATTAGCCGAGCGAGGTGGCGTGTACCTGTAATCCCAGCTACTCAGGAGGGTGAGGTGGGAGAATCACTTGAATCAGGGATTTGGAGGTTGCAGTGAGCTGAGATCATGCCACTGCACTCTAGCCCAACAGAGCGAGACTCCATCTCAACAAAATAGAAAAATAAAAAGTAAATAAAACTCTCAGCAAACTAAAAATAGCAGGGAGCTATCTTCTTAACCTTATAAATGACATCTACGAAAATGTATAACTAACAACATATTTAATGGTAAATTACTGAATATTTTCCCTCTAAGATCAAGAACAAGGCCAAAATGTTGGCTTTTATCACTTTTATTTGACATTGTACTAGAAAACCTAAATACCACAACATGACAAGAAAAATAACTCAGGGACATACAGATTGGAAAAAAAGAAGTAAAATTCTATTTGCAAATAACACCATCTTCTATGTAAAAATTCCTAAGATGTCTACAAAAATACATTGTTTACAAAATTTTTCACCATATTAAAAATTCCCTCTGTTCAACAGAAAAATAAACATAGTCATGCAAAAACTATTAACTTTGGAAAAGATATTTGAAATGCAAACAACAAAGAGAACATTATTATTTAGAATTTATAGTGATCTCCTATCAATTAACAGGAAAGTATTTACAGATATAAGTGGGAAATGTCTGACCTAGAATGTTTTATTACATTGTGATGACATAATCTCTTATTTTAAAAACATTATTCATGTAGAGTGTAAAGCTTATATTTCTAGAGCATAGGTTTACTGTTGTGATGGTTAATTTCATGTGATAAACTGACTGGGCTAAGGGATGCACACATAGCTGGTAAAACATCATTTGTATGTGTCAGTGAAGGTGTTTCCAGATGAGATCAGCCTTTGAATCAGTGGACTGTGTAGAAACGATCATCTTACCTAGTGTATGTGGGCAACCGCCTGTCGAGAGCCTGAATAGAACAAAGAGACAGAGGAAGGGTGAATTTACTCTCTCTGCTTATGCTGGAACATCCGTCTTCTCCTGTTCTAGGACATTGGTGTTCCTTGGTTTTTACGCTATCAGTCCAGGACTGGAACTTCTACCACTGGCTCTCCTGGTTTTCAGCCTGGAGGTTTGCACTGGAACTATACCACTTGCTTTCCTGGGCCTCCAGCTTATAGATGGCAGATAGTGGAATTTCTCAGCCGCTACTCATAATCACATGACCCAATCCCTCACGATAAATCTCTTTCTATGTATCTTTCTATATTCTGTTGGTTCTGTTACTCTGGAGAACCCTGGCTAACTGTGGTACATCTGAGCTATACATAAACAAATCATAAACATAATGTTAGGTTTAGTCAAACATGTAAGACTATAGAAACGTAAGTCACTTAAGGTGCAAAAATCACAGAAAAAGGCTGCACATGTTAGAGGCTGATAACTGAATAAATTTATTTATTTTTTAATAGAGAAAAGACAAGTTTAGCACAATTCTCGGCTTTAAAAAAACATCTCACATGACCTAATAGGACATCTTTCACAATTTCCATAACTTGTGTCCATAGATTACTGATTGAGGTTACAACCTATTCATTTTTAAAAACACATCGTTTGATTCATCTTTTCATTTTTTGTTCAACATCAAATTCATTGGTTCAGTTTTGCTCCTTTCAATTAAGAACACAGCAAACTTTCAACAATAGAGAAAAGATTTAAAATGCTAAGCTTCATTTATGCTTTTCAGTGGAGCTAAGAAATGTGAAAGATAAAACATCCTCACTCATAACAATTTTAACATTGGTGGAATCAGTGCTCATTTTCTCAGTCAAGATATTTAATCTGATAAAAGGAATGAACAGCTTCTTTGAGGTAATGTTTTTGACTTTTTTTCAGAATGTAGTCCCCTGGCCATGTGAATTTAATTATATGGCTCTACATTCCACTCAATCTAGTTTCAGAGTTTGAGCCATTTGCTTTTAAAGTAACTTTAGGGTATTACCCATTTTTAAATTGTATCTCCTAATTTGACTCTTTGGAGAGACCACAGCTTTTGCGGAGCATAATGATGAATAGAAAACATCAATATCATCAAAATCAGCGTTAGGATCACTATTAATTAATGATAACTCTGCAGTTGTTGACATGGCTGCAAATATTTGGACAATAGGGAAAGCTTACAAATAAATATGTAAAAATTCCTTGATCTAATTATTCTGTACTTCATCAGGTACTACTCTATAGATAACTCAAGTAATTTTTGTATTGTAATTCCAATAATTAGTTAGGCCTGACATGTAGCTCAGATAATTATCATAAGTTTTCTCTCTTCTGAAAACATTTGAGTCATACAAGATCTCCGTGAAAACTGATCACTTTTGCAGTGAGCAACTACCCAATTTGTATTATGTCTCCAATTACACTATGTAATACTCAACAATGGAGCTGATCTTTGAATATCAGAAATATATAGTACTTTCCTTGCACTTTTGTTATTCCATGTAATTGTAATATTCCCTGTCAAATGTATTTTTCATCCCTGGACAGTAACTATGTCTTTAATTTCTCTCATTGGACATAAAAGTTTATATATGCATGATAATGTGATATTGGCAAAAGGTTTTATTTTTTATTATGATAATTTGAAATAACTATTATATATGTGCCATATAATGCTTCCACTGTTTTTATTAACAATGTATTTAAATACAGAAATTTTATGATATTATATGGTTTCTGCACAAGAAATCACATATATCCAACATTTGTTCAGCTGTCTACAGTAAAGGTTTCTTCATTTTCTCTTATCATTTGCTTTTTCCAGAATGCGGCCTGGCATATATATCAGCATCTCTATTACTGTCATGTTTTGTTCTTGTTTGAACACAGACACTTTAAACTGTTTGAGTCTCAGTAAAATGGTGCCTGTAACTTATTTTTATATTTTAAGAAAACATAGATGTATTGCAACCTTTTGTTGCTCTGAAGTTGTTCCCCTACTACATGTGAAATTGAGTGTAAATATTGTGAGCTATTCAATTTAATATTGAATATTTATGAAACATACCAAATTCATATCTATGGTGAGCATATTCATTCGGATCAAAGAGAAGCTTTACAAGAATTGATAACTAAGTGCAATTATCACATTTGTCGGGGTCTAAACGACCAGTGGTAAGCTTGCTATTTGTGTTTGAAGTTCAACTCCCAATCTAATATCTCAGAAAACTGAAATTTCTTTTGGAATCCATTTCACATTTTAACTCAATTCCTTCATATAATGCAGTTAACCTCAAGCCTGTATCATGGTGGGGCAAATTGATCCCATAGAAACCACTCCATTCTGACAAAGACAAGAAGACCAAACCACTAGGAAGAGGCTCAGATTTTTAAAATAAATGTTTGAAAAGTATCAAGACCTTAAACTAGTACTGTGCTGGGCTGGTTCCTAATGTGTTGCAAAAGTGATTGTGCAAATCTTTTTCCAACTTTATATTCAGGGACACTGTGTTTGAAATTGGTTGTGGTAGAAGTATTACCACTATGGAGTTTGGCAACCATTATAAATCAGGGCCTTTAAAAACATAATAATCCCACAACCCTGATCCAAACTTCTTAGACTGGTTTTCAAAATTAAACCGTTCATGGTAAGTATAGAGAATGTATAAGTGATTAATTATATAAAGCAAGTACAATCACCTTTATAAGAAAGAAGTGACATATCACAAATAATTAGCTCTTTTAGGATTGTATCACATACCTGCCCATATGGGAATTTGAGGAGTTGGTTTTATATACAGACTTGTAAACTTTGGAGTAATTATATGCCCTATATGGCATGGTGTAGTTCATTGATTTTACCAGAAGAATGCGGTAGGTAATAAATGTGTCTAAACATTTAAAAACTAAAGAAACAAATATTAGCCAAACAAAACAAAACAAAAAACCACACCCTCATTCCCTCTTTTCTAATATGCAGGGTACTTATGTAGGAAAGGGTGGTCATTTAATTAGAATTTATTGATTTTATAAAATGTTCAATTCTATGGACATAAGAACAAACTGCTTTTAAGTGTGTGTAGTATTCATGAGCTATTTTCTTTTGCATTTTCAAAAGGCAAAACAGCCAGCGCAATATTCTCCTACAAGATAAAAATTATTTGAACAACATATATGTAATTAATGATTACATATATAATTCTGACTACTCATCAATTGCAATTATGTCCTGACAACATTACCTTATTTCTCAACTGCTTTTAGCACCATTTCCTTCACTGCTAGTCCAGGATTTGGCAAACACTTTTTTGTAAAGAATCAGATAGTATGTTAAGCTGTGCAAGCTACATACAGTCTCTGGGGCATGCATATTCTATTCTATTTCTCGTTTCTTGTCTTCTTGCAGAGAAAATTGTTTGAAATCCTTTAAAAATGTAAGAATGGGCAGTATTAACCTGCAAAGAAAGCATACCTTGGTTACCTCTGTCTAATCTACTCTCTTGTGCCCACTTTTACTTACTCACATGTATTTTCCTAACGGCATTGTGTCACATGTCCTATTATTTTTGCTCATTATTCCTGCTCTTTCTCCTAGATGCTCATATTCTCCTCAGTTATAAGCATTGTGCATTCTCAGACTTTTTATTTTGTAGTCAAGACACATATTACTTTCCACTTTTGCTATCAGCCTTTCTTTCATTCCTTTTTTTAATCCTTTGCCAACCTGTCTTTTAAATATTAGAAAGTATCCTAATTTCTATTTATTAGTGACCTATTCTGTTATTCTTGTGTGCAAAGTGAATTATTTACCTCTTTCGCTCTCTCTCTTTTTTTTGTTCGCTGCCTTTCTTGGTTTGCTCTTCATTATTTATCTCTCCTTTTGTAGAAGCCTATCTTGTTTCCTCTTCTGGTAATTTTCCTCTCCTATGTTGATTTTTGTTTACCCTTTCTCATCCCATACAATGTGTCTACTGACAACTGCACAACAATTCCTTCGAAGAAGAGCTCTCAATTAAAACATCATTGCTTATTATCATTGCCTATACATAACTTCTGTCTTTTACACTTTTCCATTTGTAGAAACACAAAATCAATCCCATGAAAATGCTTCTTCCTTTTCTTTAAGTAGCGTTAATTTTTTTCTTATGAGCAACCATGAATCTGAATAAAAGTTTGGCAAATTATGTGAAAAAAAAAAAGATAGGGCTAGAAACCTGTTGTCTAAGCCTCCCTCAGATTTTTCTTTTGGAGATATTTTCCTGGAAGGCCTTGGACATTTATTTTAAATGGGGGACTCTTACAAAAAGAAATAAAGGCCATTAAATCAAAACTAGAGAATAAAAACTATCCCTCTACATAAATTTAAAAGAGCACAAAGAAAAGCTGTGGTTTTTGAAAACGTGGATAATTAGTCTACTTTAAAATTGTTCACATTATTCTGTTTACATTCATACGGATTCAAATACTATTATAAAATATTCTCACAATTTTTCAAAATGTCTTTTGAAAATGTCTTTTATAAAGAGGTGAGAAACGTTTTATTGGTTAATATATTTAAATTTTTTCATTTTCAACTTTCATATATATATATATATATATATATCTTTAAGATAATTACTTTAGCAAATATTTCCTTCCAATTTGAATGGATGTTTACTGAATAAATCAAATTGGCTTTGCTTCATTGACATTAGTATAAGTGAATTCCAGTAAATTTAAGACCACATTACATAAAATGTATTCAAATAGAAAACTCTATTATGTTATCAGAGTGCCCTTTGAACTTAAAGTTTGTGAAAAGTAACCATTACCATTTTTTTCAAAATTTTCCAAGTCTTTGAGGAAGCATTTGATGTGATACATTTTAAGAAGTAAGGAGAACAACAACAAAAAAAAAAAAAAAAAGAAAAAAGAAGAATGGTCTGCTTTTCAAAATAGTAATTTATTGGCCTAGATAAGAACTGGATTTTAAACTTGATAAAATTTTTAAACTTAGATGATTAACATATAATCATCTTCTAATAAACTTTTATCCTTCCATCCGAGTGGTTGATGTGAAATCTTTGTTACACGCTTTGAGGTGATAAATCTCCAAGTGCCACATATCTTCTAGAATACATTGTGATACAGGAAGCTCACATTCTCTTTCCTCTAGTAACTACATAAAAGCACATATTTCAAATTTTCTCAGCTATTTTTATGCATAAGAACTTCTCTGTATATTATTAAGGCCATATGTTACAAAATGGCTATTTCAAAGTAGATTAATAGATTATATAATGCATAGGTCTAAATAATATTGATTTTAATTATTTTAACTTATTTCCTGTTTTAATATTTTCTATTTAAACTTAGATATTGACTAATATACATTCACTTAATTTCTCTTGTACTTAAGATGCTTTAAAATAAGAAGCCTGGAATAATTTTTCAAAATAATTTAATTTGTTTAATTTTTTTCCTTTTAAGCAACATTATCCAAAGTAATTTCCTAAGCCCCTCTGAATAAAGTTGTCTACTTAGGCTGATTTTGGAATTATAGAAAATTGCAGATGGAGGCAAATTAAAAAAAGAAGATTAAAAGATTATACTGGGGAGGGATCTGAAAAGAGAGGGAGATGAAGATATGGTAATGATAGCAATACTGTATTATGTTAACATTATGATTGAAGGACAGGGGTATTCAAGCTGATAGGCTCTGCTTTAGCACAGGACATTGTGTTCGGACCTCAACAGAAAGATACAAAGCTATAGACGATTATAATGTGTCATTAAATTAGATGTGCACTGAGTTGTTTGTAATAATGATATGTCTGAGACACCAATGCACTTCTAAGGGTTTTTCCCCCACAAGTTTTACTAAAACACAGCTTTGATATTACCTAAGATGGATACTTTCCCTGAAAGAAGAATGGACCTGCTTATTAGTAACTTTATCTCCAAGGTAAACTGCATCTAATGCTGCCTGACCACAAACTCAGTTTTTGTTGAGCATAATCGTAAATATGAGCAATGGAACATAATGTTAAATATTTCATGCCTAGCACTTAAAGGACAGTGCCATCAGTTTTTAAATGTAGGAAATCAAATAGAGACAAATGCTGCAGTTATTTTACCCTACAAATAAGTTAAAGAACTGACAGTAGTCTTATGTTATCTGTTTCTTTACTCCTCAATGTATTGTTACAGGTAGTTAGATAGGCATGAGCAGGGGGAGGAGAGGGTTCTTTTCCCCTATCCACCAGGAAGTCAGATGATGTTTCGAGGATCATCACCCTGCCTCTTCAAAAATAATAATTCGGCAGCAGGGAAAGACAATCTCCTGATAATCCACAGCTATAAACATTAAAGTGTGATTTGAATGGAGATGCCAAGGAGAAGCAACTTACTGGGCATGGGCATTAAGAGACAAAATGGCGGTGAGGCATGGTGGCTCACATCTGTAACCACAGTACTCTGGGAGGCCAAGGTGGGTGGATTACTTGAGGTCAGGAGTTCGAGACCAGTCTGGCCAATATGGTGAAACCCTGTCTGTATTAAAAATACAAAAAGAAAAAAGAAAAAAGAAAAAATTAACAGAGCATGGC
The DNA here is from genome assembly GCF_030222135.1 of Aotus nancymaae. Classification (NCBI taxonomy): domain Eukaryota; kingdom Metazoa; phylum Chordata; class Mammalia; order Primates; family Aotidae; genus Aotus; species Aotus nancymaae. The sequence goes on from NW_026988435.1 coordinate 33,342,613, forward strand.
ACACACATGGCCTGTAATCCCGGTTCCTTGGGAGGCTCTCACTTGCATGCTCTCACTTCCCAGTGGTAAGAATGGCACTGCGCGTGCGGGCAGCCCAGCCTAAGGGAAGAATGCTGGGAAAGAGGAGAGCCTGTAAAGCCCTAGGATACAGTTAAACGGGTCACCTAACCTTCAGACACTTAACCTCATACCCACTTGGGTTTCTTCCAATCATATTTCCCTCTCTTTCTTGTTTTAAAGCTTTTTAAATAAACTTCCACTACTGCTCTGAAACTCACGTGGGTCTCTTCTTCTTCCTTACAATCCTCCGTCGAATTCTTTCTTCTGAAGGGGCAAGAATTGAGGTAGCTGCAGAACCTTCCATGGGTAACAATATCAGTGAAGAATAAACTGGAAGTTAGCACCAGTGTGTGAGATTTTCAGTAACTCTAAGTGCTGATTATATGCATTTAGCAAAATAACTCTTCACTTTTGTTTTAATTTGTTTTGCTCTTTTCTAGACTGACGACTAATACTCCTCTCAGGACACATTATTAAGACTACTAAGATGCCTTTCTAGTTATAAGAAGAATACATAAATGTCTACTATGTGAGTTACTAATTAATGAGGAAAACAAAACTACAGCTCAATTGTTCAACCTATTTTTGATTTTTTAGTTTCCTCATATTTCTTTTTTTACCCATTGTCAGACCTTCAAAAGAGTAATTTGTGTGTATATCTGAATTTTGTAATCAGCATATTTTTTTAAAATATGATTTTATAATGCCCTCTGCTATAATAGTCATCCACTATTCAGGTATTAAATTTCCATTCCTAAGGCTGACCTTTATGAACTTTCCCATTCTGACTACAGGCGAGCATTTTGCCTTTCTTTCTGTGACATCTCTCAATGAATATGCATCCCCAGCACAATGTTTATAAAATAGCTTTTGTCCAAATGTTATGCCTTTGCTCACGTCATTTCCCATGCCTTAAAATGCTTCCACAGGAGATTCTAGTCCAACTATATCTATTATAAAGAGTTAGTTCAAATCACATTTAACTCTGGCAAAGTCTTTCCATGTTGGCTGTTTGTCTATAATGTCTGAAATCTAGTTCATATCAAATCACCTATTAAATAGTTTCATATACATTTTTTTTTTAGTTAGGTAACTATTGTTGTCAATTGTCTTTTTATGCATTTGTACAAGGGATTGCAGATCCAAATGTCCATGGTGGTCAGGTCGGTAATTTAGTGACTAAATCAGCCAGTTGTAATGTAGTATATCTGTGCTGCTACAATAGGGGCAGCTGTTGCTACCTGCAGAATGTGCCAGGGAGCAGCTATTTCTCAGCTCCAGCCAATTGTTAGTGTCTGTAGAAATGCAAGGCTCATTTTTGCCAGATGTTTGTATTATAAGTAAATAAACAAGAAAGTTGACTTTTTAAATGTAAAATCCCCTGAGTTTTAGAAGTTGATTCAGTTTTTAAAAAACATTTTAAACCTCATCCAGCCATAGGCTGCATCTATATTAACTCTTATTTATATCCCTAATCCATTCAACCCCACATCTAACAAACATGTATTGACTACTCTCCATGTGTCAGGCACTGTGCAGATCACTAAGAATAGTGATGAATAAGATAAAGCCCTTCTTCTAAAAAGTGTTTACAGTCAAATGAGAACATATGTTACAACATTTTTCAGGCAGACACATCCTGATACATATTAAATATTTTTATTTGATTTAGCAATAGAAAAAATGGCTAATATTAAAAATTAAACATAATACAATAAAATCACAACAAAATAGCAGAAGAAAAATCTTATAGAAAATAAAGAAGATACATAAAATAGTAAATAGTTGTCTTTTCACACACATACATGCATATGCACACATGTGGATATTGATAAAATAGACCAGACGATGCTATATACTGATACCACTAAATCTTCTGTCATGCTCAACTACAACTGCAAAATATATTGAGATGTGAATATTGTGCTCCAAAGCAATATTATGTAGGAATATTATTGTATTCTCACAGTTGAACAGATTTCAACAAAGAATATCTTTGTGACATTTAAAAATAGTCTATGATAGTTTTAAAAATCTCAGATAAGGTAGTGTTGAAACATTAAGTAGCTTTACTAATAAGATAGAGAGTTTTCAATAAAAATAACCAGTAATTTTAAAATCAGTTTAAAAAAAAGCAGAATCAATCACCTACGGAGTATGAAAGTGACCATATTCCCCAGAGTTTAAGTTTACTTTTCTGGACTGGTCTTTTCTGAAAATCAGGGACATATTTTTGAAGCATTAGAAAAACTTTTTGCTTCCATAAATTCATGCAATCATTTAAATATTGTTTTATTCTGTTTTTTAATTACTCATTTTTATTTCACAATATCCTACAGGTCTATTATGTGAAGTAGTCAAAAAAAATGAACAAAAAAATAATAATAATGGAAAGGAACGAGAATGGGGAAGAAAAATACACATTTAGCATATACTAAAAAAGTATGGACTTTCTTCTGCTCCTTCCCTCCCTTCCTATTCTTCCTCTTCACTTTATTCTCCTTTCTCCTCTTTCATTTCAAATGTGTCTTCATAAGCCAAAAAATGATTATATGGAAAATTATCATTAATTTATCTCTCATATTTAAGTGCTAGAAAATGGTTTGTAAGTTCAATTGATGCAGAATATTTAAGAAAATAACCAACAACCAAGTCTGTTTATTAAAAACAATTTCTTTCACAGATCGTTATAAAATTAAACTTAAGATGCAACAAAATATAAAGACTGTATTTATTACACAACAGAGAGGTGAAAAATGCTTTCATCTTCCTTAGAATGGTTACATGCAATTGGATTACAGTTAGAAGGTCAGCGTCTCCTCCCCAATGGCCCCAAATCGGCTCTGATATGAAGAGCTGGAAACAGACAAGATTAAACTCTGATTACTTCTTTGAGGATGAGATGTTTTTAAATCAGAGTTGGCGAACCCTGCCACCAGTGCATCTGTCAGGGATCAAACTCCGTTGGCATTAGGGTTCATTCTATAACCCAAAATGTGCTTCATTAAGTATTTCTCTTTAAAGCAATCATACTGACTCTATTCATAGCCAGAGCATAAGGTTTTGAAAGGCTCTAATGATCAGTTTTTTAAAAAGTTCTTTGATGTCTAAAAAATTCTTGAAATAAGATCATTTAAAATTAATTGGAAGTGAAATTTACTAAAGGCAAATGTTCACACAAATCAGTTAGTTCAGATTTGATGCCCAGAGCTAAATCTACAATTTCTAAATGGAGTCTAAACTTTGAATTGCTCCTTCCCCTCTGTAGAATAAATAACTTGAGACAACAATATAAAAATAAGATGATGTAATTAGACTTCAAATCCAAAGTAGTAATATTCATGAGGTGTTCCTAGTTTCTAAATTCTTCTCACATTGAATTATAAATGCTCATTAACAGTAAGAATGAGATGCAAGCTTTTCAACCTTAAAGTGAAAAGGTCAACTAAACCACTAACAGTTGAAAACAGAGACTAAGAGAAAGATGTGTTTAGAGGTTGAATAATACATATTTACAGAGGCCTACAGTGTACTCTGCAGTTGAGATTGCTGGAATCTGTTGAAAGATTCAGGGATTGAGCTTATTTACCTGTGCAGAAAGGATATTGAAAAAAGAAATAATAAGAAATATGGCCTGGTGGTGCGGTGGCTTATGCCTGTAATCCCAGTACTTTGGGAGGCCAAGGCAGGTGGATCATCTGAGATCAGCAGTTCAAGACCAGCCTGGCCAACATGGTGAAACCCCATCTCTACTAAAAATACAAAAAATTAGCCAGGAGTCGTAATTCTCTTGCATGTATTATAAAAATAACACATTTTTTATAACATATTAAAATGTACAGGTGGATGCCTGTAATCCCATCTACTTGAGAGGCTGAGATAGGAGAATCACTTGAACCTGGGAGGCAGAGGTTGCACTGAGCCGAGATCGTACCACTGCACTCCAGCCTGGGTGACAAGAGTGAAATTCTGTCTCAAAAAAATAAAATGAATAAAATAAATAAGAAATATGGAGAAAAATCACAATAATGAGTTGTAGAAGTGTTAAGCATGATCCTAGATGTTATATATATAGCATAACATGTATTATTCTTAAGCACTTACTCTCTGCTAGGCTCTCTTCTAAGAGTTCATACATATCGATGCATTTACTTTGACAACAGTCCTAAGGGGAAGAGACAATTAGAGAGGTGAAGTACTTCCCCACAGCCACTGTCTTCATCTATTCAAGGTGCTATAACAGAATGCCATAGAGTGGGTGGCTTATAAACAACAGAAATTTATTTCTCACAGTTCTGAAGACTGAGAAGCTCAGCATCAAGGCACCAGCAGATGTGGTGTCTGGTGGAAACTTGCTTCCTGCTTCATAGATGGTGCCTTTTGACCGTGTCATCACATGATAGAAGAGGCAATTGAACTCCAGTGAGCCTCTTTTCTAAGAGCACTAATCCCATTTACGAAGGCTCTAATATCATGACTTTATCACCTCCCAAATGTCCTACCTCCTAATATTCTCACCCTGGGGGTTAGAATTTTAACATGAATCTGGAGTTGGATGGGTCACAAACATTCAGAATATAGCTGTTAGTCATCAAAAATGTCTAGTCCTGGACTGAATACTTAATCACCAACCACTCTTGTAATTTATGGAGATGCTTCTCTGTAAGATGGCTAGCTAAACCCCATGGTAAGATGAGGAGAGCGGGTAGCTATACGTTACTTCTGCCAATATCACTGAAGCATCTTGTGCTTAGAAGTTTCTGTGACTTGTATGTATTAAAATTTTTATATCAAAGTTGTAGAAGATGGATTTTACACCTTCTGACATTCTTTTTCTTCTTTAAGCCTACTCTTTCTGACTCCCATTTTGTCATGTTTCCGCTCCTAGAGTTCCATGTTTTCCACATGTTGGAAAGACCTTTCCATTGAAAGATTCTTTATCAGAGCTCCTTGGGCAGAGAGGGTGACCTGTCACTTTAGAATGCTCTAAGCCAGAGTAATCAAGGCCTCTGGAAATGGACTTTATTTTTCATAAGAGTTATCAAAATGAAGCTTAGTGGTTCAAGCCACTTGAAAAAAAGATGTGGTCCCTGCCCACATGGTGCGGAGATAATTTTCTCATCTCTACTGTGGTGTCTGTTGACCAAAGTGCTCCTTCGTAAATCTCTGCATGAGTCCTGCAGCGCATGGCACATGTTTCTTATTCATAAATAAGAGGAATCCCCAGGGCTCTGTATGGATTGCAATAAACCCCAAATTAACTGTAATTTTAGTTCTTAATATCAAAAAGAAAGAATGGGTAGAGGTGAGTGACAATTCAGCAGACCACAAATGGCAAGAGGGAGAGCCTTTTATAAACCAGAGTATCCTACAAACTAAATTTCTTTCTGTTCAGAAGGTCCAATAAAATATGAACATTATTGGGAATAAAATACCAGCATAAGAAATACAAAGTATTTCTTTCTGGCTTGAGCTATCAAACAGGACTTCAGTTTTTTCTTCAGTGGGAGGGTCGATATAAGCAGAAGCCAGTTTGAATTCTATCTATGCCAATGTCCTTATTGTTGGCTTTAGAAGAAAATAACTCGAAAGTGAGATTGCCATTGTGGAATACTAAAAAATAATTTGAGAGCATGTTAATCCTTTCTAAAATGTGTCTCACAAAAGCTAGACTTAACTGAAAACCTATCAATGCAATTAAAAAAAAATCTTAGGCATTCAAATTCCATTTTTCTCTGTTTTAAACTAATGTTTGAAAGCATCACCTACTGTTTCTTAATATGTTATACTCTTATGAAAAATTCATACCCAGAACTTTAAAATGATGTCCTTGTTTATTGACAACTGACTTCAGGAAAAAGAGAAGCACGTCTCAATACGGACAGCTTCAATTCTTCAATTTCTTCTTCACACATCCAAATTTAACTTTTCCTTTTATATATGAAAACAACCCAAGATTTTTTCCAAGAATGTGTAGTCAGTAGGGATGAAGAGACTTGTGACATTCATGGGTTGTGAGACCTCATGACCCTTAGATAAGGAAAACCTTGCTGTGTTTTTTAACAGTGGAAGGGGGCAAGGGGGGAAGGGGAGTTTTGTACCGATTGTCAAAAATTTTGTTACAAACAAGGAGACTGACATTATATTTGCCATAGGAGTCATAGTATTTGTTGGGGGGTGGTGCAAAAAAAGTAAAATAGTAAAATATTAGTCTGCTGAAATTTTAACTGCTTCTCTGACTGGCATTCGGCATGATATGTAATCATGTCTATAATGAGGATTCCTTTCTTTCTCTCCATGAGCAATTCTCCTTCCCAGGTATGGGTAATTTCAAAATGAAAGCAACCTACATACTCTGTTACATTTAAGAAGGAAAAAAACAACAGAATGCTGTAACATTCTGTCCGACGGATGCCTTTATGATCTCTCCTTCATCCCTTCCTCTCCTTCATACAGTAACAAGGAGGGAGTCAAAATGGTCTGGAAGATCTCTAACACATATTGACTGACTGTAAGTTATTTACACGAATTAGGTAAAAAAAAAAAGTCTGCATCAATGGCCATTGAATTAAACTGTGTGCCTTCTCAAATTCCATTTCATGGTTTACATTGCTTATATAAATATGGCTAATATTGGTGTTTTTAATATTTCTTTTCAAATATGAGATGTAATTTCTATGTGCATGCTCAGGCTATGTACTGTGTTTGCCTTTCTCAAAAAAAGAAAAAAAAGGCAGGCTTTCTTCTACCAATACCAAATCTACCTATTAAGACTGAAATACAGAAAGAAGGCTCATGGCTGGTAGAGATAGTTTGTAACATTCCAAGTGAAGGATCATAAATTAAAACCTACTTTTCTGTTGTAAATCATCTATATTGAGGGCTACAGTATCCCAAGACTTCATGCATTTTCCCTATTACATAATATAAATGAGAGAATATAGGTTGTATTTAAACTAGTATAGCTATTTGTTGAGGAGGTGGTCAGGAAGGGGTTTCTCATAGTTGGTTGCCAAGAAAAAGAATGTCATTGTTAGCTTTGCCAGAATTTGCTTCTATTAGGAAGAGTTGGCGTGGGTGGCAGAGGCATGGGGGCAGGGATGGTATACTGGGATAATTTGTAAGTATAGAGACCCTGTTGGATTTTGGTAACTTAAGAAAAGTTGATCATTGAGTTGGATAAAGAACTGATAGAAGACAAGAGGCAGCTTAAAGATTCTCCAGGAGAGTATGCTTTATTTGACCAAAGATTATATAAGCTGCACAGAACCCTTCTTCCTTTCCTCTCCTCAGAGCAATGGTGAGAACAACTTCATCAGGGAAGATGAAATCAATTAGCTTGTCCCAGTCTCCCACTCCTTTATTCCTAGAAGAGAGCTTCAAGCTTCTTTAACTCTAGGCTTCTCACATTCTTTGTCCATAATCCCTTAAGGATGGGGCTTTACTCAGCCTTTTTATTTTTTACTCCATCTGAGATCAATATGTTAATTTAAAAAATATCCTAAAAAACATAGGCCTCATTTATCTACTCGGAAAGATATAAAAATTCAAAGCAAAGGATGTTTATCACTGATTGGCTTCTTTAACTGATAATACAATTTGGTCTTTGAAACTTTCTCATTACTTAATCCTAGAGTGAAAGTAAATTTGGAAGCTTGATGCCTAAGTGGTGAACACATAATTCTAACCTAATTCTTACTGAAGTACCTTAAAAATTAATAAAATATTGTGTATATTCTGGGTACCTGACTTAGTTCTATTTTCCATGGAGTAAAGAAATTTTAGAACTTACCAAAAATACAAACAATAGAACTTCCTTTATAATGCAGTTTTCCATATATGGGATTTAGATATGATATACTAATAATAGTAATAATTAACATGTAGTACCTCTTGTACTCCAGGCACTATTTCAAATGTTTTGCATATACTAGATTAACTTACTTAATCTTGAATATAAATCTGTGAGGTTGATCTTTATCTTACAAATGAGGAAACTGAAGCTCAGACAGGTAAAGTAATGTGCCCCAAATCATACATTCATTAAATAATATATCCTGGTCATGGTAGCTCACACTTATAATTCTAGTACTTTGAGAGGCTGAACGGGGTGGATCACTTAAGCCCAGGAGTAAGAGACAAGCCTGGGCAACATGGAAAAACTCTGTCTCAACAAAAAATACAAAGAATTAGACAGGTGTAGAGGCACATGCCTGTAGTTCCAACCACTTGTGAGGCTGAGGAGGGAGGATTGCTTGAACCCAGAAGGTGAAGGTTGCAGGGAGCTGAGATCACACCATGACACTCCAGCCTGGGTAACAGAGTGAGACACCGTCTCCAAAAAATAAAACAAAATAAAACAAAATAAAATAATAATAATAATTTAGCCTATATTTGAACCCATGCAGTCTGACTCCTGAGTCAGACTATAATGGGGAATATTGGAGTCTAACCTCTAAAGTTAAAGAAAAAGAGACTATCTGTCTTAGAAACAGCCTGAGAGGAGGAAAAAAGAAAATAAAAGTAGAGTAAAGCAATTACGAGAGATATTGTTAACATCTCACCAGAAATTATGGAAACTGAGAGACGATAGAATAACATATTTTTCAAAAAAAAAGAGAAAAAAGATTTTATCACAGAATTTTGTTCTGTGTCCAGAGAAAGATCTCAAAATGACAGCATATGTGAATTATAGAAAACACTAAATGAAGTTCTTCAAAGTGAGTGAGAATTATCCCTCAACTCCAACCTATAGGGAAAAATTAAGATCACTCAAAATGTTAACTATGAGGGTAAACAACCACTTTTTTCTTAATTTATTTAAAAGACAAAGGCATTTAACATATTATAACATAGTGCGGAATCACTACATAAATGAAGTAAAATATGTTAAAATTGACTCATAGGAGGAAGAAATTACATTGCTGAAGGTTCTAACATATTGGAGCGGCGTTATTATAATAATTTAAGGTAGAATAGGAGAAGGTAGTGATGTGTATTTAAATCCCTAGAACAATGGTTTTTAAAATTGTAAATAAAAGTCCAAGGAATGAAGAACCAATAAAGTAAATAGAAAACAAATAGTAATCTGGAAAAATTAAACCAATGATATCAATAATTATGCTAAATGCAAAGGGCTGAAACACACTCTAATTATAAGGCAGGGACCGTTGAACTGGATAAAAAAGCAAGGCCCAAATTTGGATTGTAGTCTGTCCTCTGGAATAAATAGGTTTGTGAGATTTCTTGACACTGTTTCTTTATCTGTGATAAGGGGAAAAGCAAACCTGTCTCACCACAAATAGGAGCATGGTTGGTACATAGCAGGTGTTCAATGAACTTGTTGAATTAATTAATGTTGAATGAACATAGGCATGCTGTTACTATTAAATATAGAAGTAAATACAAACATATATATAACTCATTCAAAAATTAAGGTCAAATTCTTGGTGAACTTTTTTTATTTTTTATTTTTTGCTTGCTATCAGTGGACAACTTTTATTAACAAGAAATGTAGCCAGAAGGACTTTTAACACTGCCAGGTGGAAAACAACCAAAAGGGAAAAGGGCTTTTCTGCAATGGCAGCAGCAAGTTCTGATGGTAGACTTAGTGGGGAAGAGATTATTTTCCCAGCAAGAGCCAAGGAGGACAATAAACTCCCCTGCTGTGGCATTCATGGGCAAAGGCATATGTGGAGTTGGTCTCAATTCAGAGAAAGTAGCACTTCTAACAGTGTACATATTTGTGATGCAGGAGGAAATCTCAGTGTCCCCAGTAGAAGAAAAGTTAACACAATGGACTTGACCTACAACTCTCAGTGTCTATTACTGCAGATAACTGTTCTTATTTAATCATCACTTGCTGCTTGGGGAGGCAAAATCCATAGCTAAAAGACAAAGAGCTAATCTGAAATACTGAAAAATTGTGAATAGAATCTTTGTAGAATAAGATACTTTTTTTAGGAAGAACATCGTGCCTATAATTATTAGCTTAGGAAAATGTAAAAAAAAATAGTTTTCATTTTTCCAATTATGGAATTATTGGCAGCTGATGATAATAATGTTGGCAAGCTTTTTGTTTAAAAACTTAGCCTCCATAGACTCTAAACTATGATGAATTATCTTTATAAACTGCTTTTATGAAATCTGGTTTCTGAAATTGGATCAGTGAGAATAAAAGGTATTTTTGACAATTCAAGTTTCTTTTACATTCTTTGTAGTCTTAGTGATATTTACTTAAAAGATGACTTATGGAAGAAGTTTAGGCATCATTTTGGAGGATTTTTTCTTCTATATATAAATTTTATATATAGAAAAGTTAATATTCTGCTTCTACTTTATCTTCATAAAATGTAAACATATTTCCATAGGACTCTTAAGTTTAAAGATTTAATAGCATAAAATAGTTTTTTAAAGAAAGAGTTCTTAAAGTTTATATTATTTAAGCTTAAGAATACTAGGATAACAAGCAAGTTTATAAAATGAGACTATGATTATGTCTAGTCTTTATTTATCTGTATTGTATTATTATTTAAATTTTATATACTTGTTAGCTCAAAAATAATGTTTTCTTTAAATTTTTAAAATAAAAAATTATAAATATATTATCTTTAAGGTTATTTACTAATTTATTTTTAATTTGTTTAATAACTCATTTTATTTCCATATTTAACTATTTGCATGTGCTTTATTCAATGTAGTTTATTCAAACATCAATATTCACCATTATTATCAATTTTTTCTTACAATGATAGATAATCATTATACTTTAACGAAGACTGAGAGACTCAATGTAAAAAACATAAGAGGAGTTTTCCAACTGTAGGTTATAACTAAAATGTTTACTACACTTGTATGGAAATGGATATTGTGAGTAAATCTAAATAAAATTATGCTTTTTTCTGATAAAGATTTGGTGATCAAACATATTGTAATATATTATTAATCACAGAAAAAATCAGTTCAGACATGCCAGAAATGCTATTAAAATGTGTATCAAAATCTTGAAATGTTGAGATTAAAATTGAAGCTGAAGAGGAAATTTTGGGTAAATCTGTGGTCAAAGTAAAATTTCTGACATCTCCAGTGTAAAATATATCGGTAAAATAAAACACTAGGGAAGAATGTACTTTCGCTGAGCTGTGGTCAGAAACTTTTGATTTAACCTTGTAACTAAAACATGTGTTCTGATATCAGAATCTTGTAAAATTAGTACCTCTTGTTACTGCCAGACTAAGCAGGGATCTAGGCAAATAGGTATGCCAAGCTGTCCAGTGAAATGGCTGCTCCTTATTCATCAGGTCGAATCACATGGTCAATGTGAGGGACTGGAGTGATGTCCAGTGAAAGAGAAAGGCAATCCCTGTACAACAGGTTATAACAGAAGGCTGGAGCTCATACAGCTGAGGTGGGATCGTGACAGTGTATTGCTAATCATGCTAGAAGAAGTACACTGTTCCACTGGTCTTTTACAAACAGAAAAATCATTCATAAAACCAATAAGTCCCTATCAGGTGCTAGGGGAAATGTTCATTTGCTCCATCAGCAAAACCAGATCTGGAACAACAATTGCATTGAAATCACCACCTGATTGCATTTAGAATAACACATTTTATTCTACAGGAATAACATATATCAGTCTTCTGCCTAAGCCAAATAGGCAGTTGAATAGGGAAGGCAGAGGAATCGTCACCTCTGAATCTTTCAAGTTCTTGATAGTGGCCTGAATCTTGAAAATGTCTCCAGTAATGCAGGATTGCTTTCAGTTTACTATGCTTTAAGTAGAGTCAGTTCCAGTGGCTTCCACTTGGCCTTTCTAATCTTAATAGCTCTCACTCTACAGGTCAAGAAATCAGTGTGGCTATTCTAGCAGTTGCTGAGTATATCTATTTGAACTATGCATTCCAGAACTGGGGTATAACTATCAGCTGATTTGGGGACCCATTTGGCATACTGAGAAATATAACTAAGCCCAAATTCCATCAATCAGCTCATTTCCATACATTCCCTTTCTGATGGGCAGATTACTATGAGATTTTAGGTCTGTTAAGAATTAGTGGTTCAGAACCAATGCCCAATATCACCAAAAGTCTAGTTATTTTTTGTCCCCCTTCCCCACCCACCATGCACAGTCCACCCTGCTGAATGTGTGCAGGTAACACTGGGGAGCACTAGAGGGAAGATTTGTAACATAGCATTTTGTTGATACGGCAAGGTCCTTCCTTAAGACGACCCAGTTTCCTCTTCATTTAAGGGACTCTAGAACTGTGAACTGACTCAGGTCTTGGAATAAAGCACCACTCTATTGTGGTGATTTGGTTCAGTCCTCTTTTCCTCAGATCTATAGTTTTTGTTTTGTTTTTGAGACAAGGTCTCTGTCACCCAGGCTGGAGTGCAGTGGCATGATTTCAGCTCACTGCAACCTCCGCCTCCTGGGTTCAAGCAATTCTCATGCTTCAGCCTCCTGAATATCTGGGATTACAGGCATGCACCACCAAGCCCAGCTAATTTTTTCCAGTTTTAGTAGAGACAGGGTTTCACTGTGTTGACCAGGCTGGGCTCCAACTCCTTGGCCTCCCAAAGTGCTGGAATTACAGGCATGAGCCACCAAGCCAGGCCAGATCTATAGTTTTTAACATGTTCAAATTAAGTAAGATGTTAAATAATCTGCCTACAATTTCTTCTTGGGGATACAATGATAACTAAGATTAATCTTTTCTATAAGTCATATCACTCTGATTCCAGAACTAGGATATAAGTATGGATTGAGTTTGGGGACCCATTTGGCATATTGAGAAATATAACCAAGCCCAAACTTCATTAATCAGCTCACTTTCATATATTTTCTTTGATTTATATTCTGATTACTGTCTTTGCTTTGCTGCTCAAACCATAAACCATGTACACCTTGGCCTTAGCAGTTGAATACAAACACTTGGCCCCTGTTATTCCAAGATCTGTTATCTCCATTGAATTTAGAAAGCTTAGTTTGATGGAAGCAATTTACCCTCTCATTCCTGGCTTATAAATAATAGTTACCACACAGCTTTGCCAAGGAGGTCGGTGCTTCCTCCCCAGTGTATTTCATAAGGCTGTGGTGAAGATAGTGTCCTCTGAAATCCCCTCCAGAACAAGATTAGAGTATGGCTGAGCAGTTCTCACAATAAACCCACTCCAGTATCCTCATCTCCTGAAGCCTTTGGATAACATATGGCTCAGCAATTCAATATATATATATGAATATATATATATATATATATATGATATATTCTAGGTATACACATATTTTCCCTTTATATAAGATATATATATATACACACACACATACACATACACATAATGTATTATGTATAGGGCATATATATGTATAAGATATATATATATAGATATATATATATAGATATATATATATAGATATATATATGCTTAGAAGTGGAATTAGATTAGAATTAGATTCCATTTCTCGGCATATATATTTTCATGAGAAATAGAAACCTAGGTCCATACAAAACTTGTGTGCAAATATTTATAGCATTATTATGAATTATAAGATTTCCCAGATAAATGGAAATATAAGTCCATAGAAATATTTGTAACACAAATATTTATAACACATAAATATTTACAACACATGAATATTTATAGCAAGATTATTCATGATAGCCAATAAACTAAAACAATTGAAATGGCTGTTAACTGGGCAAAAATGCGTACATAAAATGAGGTCTATCTGTAAATGGAGTATCATTCAGCAACAAAAAGAAACAAAGGACTGATAGGTGCTGCAACATGAAACAAACGTGAAAACGTTATGCAGAGTGAAAGAAGTCAGTCAAAAAGGGTCACATACTCATTATTGTATTTATATAAAATGTCCATAATTGGAAACCTACAAAGACAGAAAATAGAGCAGTGGTTGCCTACTGCTGGGGCTGGGGGCTGGATGGTAGGGAGGGAGGGATCAGAGGAGTGATAGCTAAGAGATGGGGTCATGGAAATACTTTAAAATTTATTGTGGTGATGATTGCAGAACCTGTGAATATACTAAAAGCCACTGAAATACACTTTAAATGGGTGAATTGTATGGGATGTGAATTATAACTTAATAAAGCTGTTAAATTTAAAAGGTGGTGAGGGTAGGTATTAAGGAAGTTTCCCGGCAAGCCATTACAGGTTTATCAGACAAGGAGAGGCTAATCTAATCAGACAGGGAAGAAAAAAATTGCTTTCACTGGCAAAGGAGATTTGATCAGATTGGGAGTTAAGGCCTCTAAACTCATAAGAAACTGCCTATATGACCCTATTCCAATATTTTTAGTGACCTCACTTCTTTCCAATCAATGCCTTAAATTTAATAGATGAGATTCTGTGAGGTTAGTTTTGAGAATTCTTGACTTTGCAGCACCAGGAAATGGGGATTTCTCTCATGGTTTAGAATTGGACCTTGATATAGATAGTTTTTTTTTTTTTGTTAGATCTCTAGCATATTTAAAGCTGCCAACAAAACTCACAGTCTATATACCCTTTAGGTTTACTCAAATATTTTATATCCACAGCCACTTGATCACGCAGAATCTTGTCCTCCAAGAGCACTTACTCTCGACCTTAGATGCCCACAGGGGATAATTTAGGTACTGTTTGCCACTGCATGCCATGGACTGCCAGCGTCTCATTCATCATGGCAATATGGTAATTTATATCTAGTCAGATGAGAGAATCAATACCGGATTCCCACCTTTAAGTTTCTGTTTTCCCGAAACCACTTTGGGTATGAGTCACTATGTCAGTCAGAATTCAATAAGGGAACCAGAGTCACATGAGTGTTGTGAGATAGGGATCTATTATATGAGTTAGACTTTCCACAATTGTGAACAGAGTAGGTAAGTGAAAGTCCAGAAAGGGAAGTTGGAGAACTACACAAAAGCCACTAGCCATTCCTCCTGAAATGCTGGACAGGGGACAAGTTGGAGGAGATGCTGAAATGCCAACAGTGTACGGCACCTACCGTGTAACAGCAGAAAGGGAGCTCATGGAGGGGTCTATGGGAAACTATTGCTTCCGTGTGACTGTTGCCTCTGTGTCTGTAGCCAAATATTTTATGGTGATCTCAGAATTGCTGTTACTCAACTGAGACATCAGTCAAGATCAATATCTGGAAACAAAGCAGAGAAGAGGGAAGCAGAAATTAGAAAGTGTTGTTCAAGATTCTATAAGTTGACTTTAGTACAATCCACCACATTGTCATTCTGAGTCATTGGCCATAGTGGTCTCTGAAGTAGACAGGTGACTGAAAAGAGGGAAAGCAGGAAAAAAAAAAAAAGACTTCTTTGTTTTACTTTCACCACTCAGTCACACTAGGCCAGTTTTAAATCATAGGTTGCTACAGTTATTGGTTATTATCAAGGATTAAAACTTGATACTATTTTTGGTTGTCTTACATCTGTCCTAGATGAGACCTAGAATATAATAGGTTCTTAACATACATCTATTGGTCAGGTGAATGAATTCATGAGTGAATGAATGAGGATTTGAGTTTCAAAGTCTTCTCACTGCTTTCTAACTTTATCCTCATGGTAT
This sequence comes from Aotus nancymaae, assembly GCF_030222135.1. Taxonomy (NCBI): domain Eukaryota; kingdom Metazoa; phylum Chordata; class Mammalia; order Primates; family Aotidae; genus Aotus; species Aotus nancymaae. The sequence continues at coordinate 33,358,249 of NW_026988435.1, forward strand.
TTTTGCAATCCATACTGATAATACTGATAATAGCCACTTGCCCTAGGGGTAAAGAACTCAGGAACCCTGTGGTTGATGCACAATAAAAGAAGGAAAGAATAAAGGCAGGCATTTCATAATTGAGGTGGAGATCCAGCAGACCATACAGATTAAAAATAGTGCTTCTATCCAAGTGGAAACATCACAAACTTTCTATCAAAGAAAACCATGACCTCTCTTGACCCACTGTGGAGAGGTGGTCGGCAAGGATCATGGCCGTACTTTGGGGAGAGAAAAATGAAGATGTGATTGATCTGTCAATTAGTCAGTTCTACATTTTCCCATGTGCTGTGGGCTGAATGTTTGAGTTCCCTCAAGATTCACATGTTAAAATCCTAACCCCCAAAGTGATGCTATAAGGAGGTGGGGTGTTTGCGAGGGGATTTTAGTTCCAGAGGCCACAGTTCTCTTGAATGGAATTAGTGTTCTTGTGAAAGAGATTCCAGAATGGTCCCTTGCCTCTTCTGCCATGTGAGATTGTAATGAGAAGACAACTGTCTATCCAGAGAGAGGACCCTCACCAGACACCACCTTGATCTTGCACTTTCAAGCCTCCACAATCATGAGAAATAAGTGTCTGTTTTTTTACAAGTCCTCCAGTCTGTGGGTTTTTTATTACAGTAGCTTGAATGAACTAAGACACCATGTAAAGCACCCTTGAGAAAAACTTTCAGTCCTGAAAACTGTTTCCCTGTAGTCTGGAGCTAAAATGCATAATAATCTGAAATGCCCAAATATAGACTAAGGCTCCCAAAGTTCTCGGAATTGAGATAGGATCCAAGTTTTCGTAGAACTCAAAATTTATAGTATGAGAAGCTCTCTTTAAGAAAAATAATATAAAATTATGAATAGGATTAAGTGCTTTCTTAGGATAACAAAGTAAATTTTGACAAATTACAAATATAAAAAGCTAGTAACTACCTAAAATATAGCAAATTTCCTCCCCTAATAAGCAGAATGTTTTGTTAATTAACTTTCCAACTCACCTGTTTAATTCTTTCTCTCTACATAATCTGACTACTATACATTTTGATTATATTTGCACATGACAATGATCTTGCCGTATCATTTTCTATGGAAAGAACAGAAAGACAATTTCGTTTCACCTAGCATAACTTATTGAAATTTGGTTTTATTTTTATTTTCATTTTTTTGGTAGAGATGGGGGTCTCCCTCTATGTTGGCCATGCTGGTCTTGAATGCCTAGCTTCAAGCTATCCTCCCGCCTAGGCCTCTCAAAGTTCTGGGATTACAAGTGTGAGCCACCATATCCAGCTTCTATTAGATTTTATTTCACTTTAACAACTTGTTAGGTTAAACATTATTTAAATTTTTGTGTTTTCATCAAATTTGCAGAAAGCTCAGTCAACTTTTCTTCTTACATGAGCTATATGATTTTAGGTACTCTTCTGCATTGACTAGTGTTTTGAATCAATAATATACATGAAATATTTCATCATCAATGTCCTCATTGCAGTGGCATATTAAGATTTTATATATTGACATTGACAGTGTTAATATTTAATGTCAAATCCACAATCATCATTACCTGGCTTATCAAACAATTCAAGAACTCTTCCTTACTTTTGTTTAAAACTTCTAATTATTTTGAGTAATTACTTCTTTGCTATGATCTGAGCGTCTTTTGCTCAGGATTTTCTTTATATCAACATAATTTACATTAATCATCTTAGGGCTTTCATTTCATATTGGATTCATGTTATATGGGTTTTCCCCAGTGCTTTAGTAAAGAAATTTTAAAAGACAAAAGAAAGTACTTTTCATATGCATCCATATCAAGGATCTGTAATTTCACACTTTTAAATTGAAATATTCCAATATAACTTTCCAAATGCAAATAATGTGTTTGAAGTTTATCAACTTTTGAATAAACTTTTCTATCTGGGTTTGTTCGAGCTTTTCTTTCAAATATCCAAAACATATTTAGAGTCCTTTAAGTTTTACAACAACTTCATGAAGGGAAGACCATCTTATTGTATTTAGACTCAAAAACAGAGCAAAACGAAAGATCAACCAACCACACAAAAAAAGACTCCAAAGCGCTGGCAAGGATATTTGACAAGTTAGATCTCTAGAGAAAACATATAAAGGTGCAAAACATGACATAGTCAACAACTTCAGGTAGGTCTTTCTTCATAGAGCATGTCCTACAAACTTTAAAATGTTCTTTAATGGCTGGTTATACCTCTCTAAAACTAATTTCATTTTGTTGACTAACATCACAGGTCTTACAGTGGTGAAAAAAGTAGAATTCACTTGAATGGTTTTCTGCTATAATAGAAACACCCAACACATATACATATTCTGTAATTTATCAGTTATGATAAATCAATTATAACATACATCTATTGTGGAATCTACAGCAATGAAGTGATATTTGATGTCTGGATTATTTTATTTGCTATTTCATTTTACAGATATTTCCAATTATTTTGATCGACTTTGGTGGGCAAATCAGTTACATTTTATCCATTTTGACATGTTCCCAAGTTCTTGAGCAAAAACAAATCAGTTTAGCAATTAGCTTGAAGTTAACCATGAAGTTTTATTATTCTAAGATTGTAAGTTTTTATGACAAAGAAGTTTGAAGGACAAATGTCTTTCACTTAAAAATATAGTAATTGTAAGTATTCTTTAAAGCAATTAAAAGAAACATTATTTTTTATTATGTGTTTAAGACATTGTCCTGGTGCATTTTTATTTAGTTACATGACATTCAAGTAAATAACCTGCTTAGTCTTTGGGAAGTAGTCTTGAGGGCTTTCAACATATTCTTCCAGAAAAATCTGCATTATTAAGTAATGTTGGTCTTGCTAAGATTGATTTAAAAATAAAATAACCAGCCTGGCTAACATGGTGAAACTCCATCTCTACTAAAAATACAAAATTAGCCAGGTATGATGGTGCATGCCTGTAATCACAGCTACTTGGAAGGCTGAGGCAGGTGAATCGCTTGAACCTGGGAAGCGGGGGGTTGCAGTGAGCCGAGATCGCACCCATTGCACTCCAGCCTGGGCCACAGAGCAAGACTCTGTCTTAAAATAATAATAATAATAATAATAATAATAATAATAATAATAATAAAGTAATATATGCAACCTCCAGTCAGATTAGGCTATCATAAATGAGTTTAGTCATTTTTAATTTTCTTAATTCTTTGAGAAACATCTCTTCTGGCCATTATAAGTTCTATTTGATTCACTGAAAATATTATTGAAATCTGACTTTCTTTAAACAGTATTGAATGCAATGATTTCTCATTGTAACGGGCATGGATCTTATTTAAGTCAATGAATTTATCAAAATGAAGGCACTGCTGATCTCATGTATGCCCCGATGTCAGATGTCCATATAAACTGACTTATTTTATAAGAATTTTATCTTCTGCATGTTTTTCCTGTTTGGTGGTGCCCTGATTCTTCTAATCATCCTTATTTCTTCTTGTCATTTTCATTACCTGTATTTTCTAGACTACTGGAATTCTGTTACTGGTTATCATGATTTTGATCAGAGTTTTTAATCTTCAGTACTTAAGTACGAAGGGTCTTTAATATGTAGAAGTTTCCCCCAGTCTTTTCACTTTCAGGTTATGTTCTTAGCTTCCATTAGGATATTTTCTTCCAGTTATATTTGAATTTGGAGATAATAATCAATAGCCCTGAAAAAATACAAAATTCGTCTGAAATTAAAGCATACAGGAGAACAATTTAAATGATTTCAAATTGCCACTGCATTGTTAGGTTACATAGTTGTGTACTCATCATTTTCACACAACTTACATTGCTGATTATTTGCATGAGTAATAGCTTTGTCACTCTAACACTTGTTTCTTTAGCCAAATTTATTGTGTCAGATTTGTGCACTGACTTACCAAGAACCACCAGATTTTTCCAGGACAAGAAGCTTCAGAGATTCTGAAACATAATTCAAGACTCTTAGAATGCATAAAACATGTGATTCTACTTACAGGTATATTTGCAATTTTTAGTATTCCATAGGTTTATAACTTACACACATAGAGATTCTGACAAATTTTAGTGTTGCTTTTCTGCTCAAAAAAGGAAAAATAAGGTGCATTTGTTATTGTATATGCCACCATGTTTGTCAAGAATATTTCTGATGGGAGAGAATGTCTATTACGACTGGAGACCAACGAGAAACAAATCTTACACTTAGCAATTTTATACTTCTGATGCGGGAGAATTGCCCACAGACTACTTTCTGGCTATGTGCATTTCGAAATCTTATTTTTCCTGTACTGCTGACATACTACCACTGACATGTGTCAGAGAACATATTAATATCACGATATACCTTCTGGTTCTGATGTTCATGAAGGAATGCCAAGAAAATCAGCACAGTGGATGTGGGAATGTTCCCAGAAGCAATTTATCTTCTGTTCTGGATATATTAGCAATCACGTAACATTAACTCTACACGTATGTTATTGTTGTAGGACTTTCTCCGTAGTTCAGCTAAAAGCCAGGTCCTTGTCACACGGCATGAAATATTAGGGTCACAAAGCTTTGAAGGGTGAAAAAGTGATTTTTTTTGGTCAGAAAGGGAAACAGGGACTCTCAGCAGAGTGGGAGTCCTGCTACACATGCTTCCCGCCTTAAAGATAGAATCCCATTGGCCGGGCGCTGTGGCTCATGCTTGTAATCCCAGTACTTTGGGAGGCCAAGGCAGGTGGATCGTGAGTTCAGGAGATCAAGACCATCCTGACTAACACGGTGAAATACTAAAAATACAAAAAATTAGTTAAGCATTGTGGCATGCACCTGTAGTCCTAGCTACTCTGGAGGCTGAGGCAGGAGAATTGATTGAACTCAGGAGGTGGAGGTTGCAGTGAGCCGAGATCATGCCACTGCACTCCAGCCTGGGCAGCAGAGCGAGACTCTGTCTGTCTCACTCACACACACACACACACACACACACACACACACACACACATATATCGAATGTCAGGTTCCACCCAGGAAGAGGAGGGGCAGTCTGCTCCCAGCTGCAAATGTGCTAATTTCTGTCGCTCCACCCCAGTATGCGCTCCTCCCAGTGCACAGGCCGGTCAGAGGTTCCCCAGGGGCCCCTTTATACTTGTCTATCTCATTATTACCAATCACAAAAATATATCTCACTAATCTAAATGTATTTCTACATTAAATTCATTTTGCATAACTATGAAAACATTGATTACTATTCCAAATTGAATAAAATTAGCAAACTTAAGGAATTGCAGTTAACATAGCTCACTTTTGCAAAATATACAAAGACTTGTGATCCTGAGAGCACATTGTCTGGGCTTCTTCAGGGTCCTGGCTAAAGTTAGTGGAAGGAAAGGGCCCTGCAACATAAGCCTCACTTGTTTCGTGGCACATCCACCTCTGCATCTTTTAGTGTTCAGCTTCCATCTGAGTAATAACATTAGATGATATTTCAAGGATCAAGGAGGACCAGTTCCAATTAGACAGGGCAGAAAGTGTTGCAGTGACAACGATTGTAAGAAATACCCAACGAGCTCTATTCACTGGGGTTTCTAAGGATTAAACCCAAGCTGGATTTCTTTCAAGATACCAGCTCTGCTGCTCTCTCCACTTTCCTGTCATCTCACCACAAGTAAAAGGGTAGGTCCTTGTGCCTTTGGCACTTAAGAAGAGCATGTTTTAAATGAACAGATTCTACACTTCACATTCTATGTAAGGAAGGTCAGGGTGCTGGGCTGAAGCCACAGCAAAAACATTACAGGATTCTGAGGAAAGAATACATGCCCCGAATTTTTCTAATAAAAAGTTTAACCGATTGTGCCTGTTTATTTGCTCTATTTATGCATTTTTTCCTTTAGCCATCTATCTTGGTTGCTTGACCCCTTTGGGCTAAGGCCTTATTCTAAATACCACCTTGCACAGGCAGGGCGACTATTACATAAACCAGGCGCAAATCAAAGCTGCTGGCTACAGTTTTAGAGGGTGACACGGCCTCACTGACACAGCTGGAAATTTCTACCAGCAATGTCATTTCTTTTCATTAAGAGTTACTTCTTCAAAAACGCTCTAAAAACACTTCTAAAAGCAAAGGAAAGGGATTATGTAATAAGCCCCTCTGCACACACCCCATACTTCTTATTTGAAGTAAATCCACTTCAAACAAACAGATTCCTTAAAAAAAACTTCAGCTTTATTTTCTTTTAATCCAAATTTTACATTCTATTGAATAATTTTTACATGAAAAGTATTTCCACACAGATGCCTGTTTATTTTCTTCTCTCCCCACTCTCAATGGCACCTGAAATCCAAAGGGCAAAGGCGTTCACTGATGTTTTATGGGTGCACATTGTTACAAGTAGAATTTTTAATGCTGCAAAAGAAGTAGCACTAGAACATAAATTTCCTCAGCAAGGCAATTTATTTAAGCAATGGCGAGTGCACATTTGGACAAGGGAGGAAAGGGGTACTTACGCCTGGCGGGGGGTCGCCCCTACTGCTGTGTCGTTCCTGTATTGGCTAGGGTTTTACCGCACAATCTAGACAAATCCCCGACTGGCTATTTTAAAGAGAGCAGGGGTCTGAGCTGGAGTGGCAGGGTGGGTGGTTTGGCGGGAAAGACAATGAGGGGCACGTCAAAGCAGGTAGCCAGGGGTGACCTAGGTCAAAGAAAGTGACCGGAGCAGGTGACTGGAGCAGGTGACTGAAGCAGGTGAGCTGGATGGGTCAGGAAGGAGCCAGGGGCCAGGGGAACAGATGTACTACTACTGATAAGAACTGGTGGTAAATGTTGTTTACTGAAATTACAAGGAAGTTAAACTTTAAAATAGAGAATTGAAGAATAAGAGAGTGGAATACACTGACATACTGATTCTTTGAAGAGAAACTTGGGGTTCACTATATCTAAAGACACCAAATGCCTAAGACACTACCTGGGTCAAAGCAGCCACTTTTACTGAGGGAGTGCATCATTCAGACAAGGCTCATACTCCGGAGAGCTATGCTATGTTTACACTATGGCTTGTCAGACCTACAGATCTAACCCTCTGTACCTGTGCAGCTAAGTCGTGTATCTCAAAGGCATCAATTAAAATATTTTAGGGTTACTTGTGAGATAAGATTTTAATACAGATTAACCTAAACGAGCTGTCAACTAGCAGACAACAAGACCTTGAAGACATATGACACAGAGAAGCAATTAATATGGAAGTCAGGAATAGGAGAAGGAAAGTATCTGTGTGCCTGAGGCCAGAAATAGGGATTGAAGTGTGAAAATAAATTACAGTAACCTCCCAATTGTTTGTTTGTTTAGACATTTCAGGCAATGGTTCTGCATTGGTATGATTACAGCATTTTCCTCAATTTATAATTTTATTTTTGAAGCTTGGAAGCTTATCTTCTGGAGTCCGTCCATATCTTTGAAGCTGAAATTGGAAATTCTAACTGCGATCTGAGCAAAGTTCCACAGTTGATTTGCCTTTTTTTTTTTCTGAAGCAAACCCAGTTGAGACCTCGTCTTTTCTCCTTGATTTATTAACTATTTTGATTCCATCTGCAGTGGTTTGCTCCATGGTTTGTGCCTAACATTTTAAATGCTTAAGAGTCAACCAAAACTCTGTCCTCCTCAAGGAAAAGTCAAGTCACGCAATCTGGAACATTTTATATTTTGGTTGTAAATGAAGCTTTAATTCTGACTGAAGCCAGTCTCTCGCTTCAGGGATGTAAAACACGTATCATTTTTTCCTGTGTCTGAAAGACCATATGCCACTGTGTTCTGACTTCAACATGTATAAGAATTTCTGCTATTTGTCAAAATGGTGACAGGACTGACACCAGAAATATCCCACAGTAGTTGCTTAATTTTACCCACAGAAAAACATTTCATTTAAAGTCTCAGGTGTTTTTGATCCGTGCCTATCACGTTTCTTTATGTTCCAAACTGATTATCAGTGTTTGACTGTAAGGTTAAAAATACCATTAATTAGAGAAAGGACTAATTGGTCCAATTTGGAGAAATGTTGATAATCAAATTGGTGTATCTTCTTGTATTACAAATGACATTTTGTAACAGTTTCCAGGTTTTAATTATGATGAGCTTGCATTTCAAAAAACTAATTACGGTTTCTTATTGTGTCTTTTGTAGCCAAACATTTTACCCCCAGGCTACCAAGGAAGAAAAGACAAAGGCAGAGATCTTCAATTTTTAAAGAAGCTTCTTATTCCTCTCTCTTCCTCTATGTACTTAAAAAAAAATACGTGTTTAGGGTGGAGAGGAGTGTGTTGGGGGAAGATGGGGCAGTAAGAGTGGGGAGAGGGGAGGGTGGGAGGAAAAATGAGATCACTTCTTGGGTTCTTGGCACTCCAAAATGATTTGGTGATCGTTTAATGAGTCATAGAAAATTTTCTTGGTAGATGAACAATAGAAATGAGTATTTATACATTTACCCATTCAAGAACTGTTTGACTGCCTACCAGAGACTAAGGCAGCATTCTAGGTACTAGGATAGTTATCATAAATGAATAGCCTTTACTCCCCAGAGACCTGCAAAATAGTGGAGGAGATAAAAATATATAGTAGGTAAGTATGCATGAAGAAAATACAGGTAGATAAATGTGTAGAGAAAATAGCTCATCTTTTATTTGAAGATTTCAAAATTATGAGGTAAAAGTAATTTGTGACTTGTGTTGAGATGTATGTCCTCCATTAGATGAGGTCTGAAATAAGTAAGAGAAATCTAGATCAGTACTGTACAATAAGAATAGGATGTGAATCCTGAAGGTGAGACACATTAGGGACTATTAAATTTTTCAGTAGCCACATTTAAAAACATGAGAGGAAGCAGGTGCAATTAATTTTAATACTACATTTAACCCAATATACCAAAAGTACTTTTCTAAAATGTCAATAAAATAGTTTCCGAGATGTTTTACATTCTATTTTTGTACAAAGTCTTCAAAATACAGTATTCGTTTTATACTTACAGCATATCTCAATTCAGATTAGCCACATTTCAAGTATTCAATAGCCACATGTGTCCAGTAGCTGCTGTACTGCAGTGCAAGTCTCTGGATGATCAGTTCTGGCTGTCAGAACCTATCTGTCCCTATGTGTTTTCTGTAATATGGGCTGTTGTTTTGACAGATGTTTCTTATTTATTATTCATTTATTCTACATGTAATAAATGTATGTTAGTTGTTAGCCATGGTGCCAGGTGCTGGGGGTGTTGCTGTAATAAAAACAAAAATCTCTGCCTTTATGGAGTTTATATTCTAGTGAGTACTATTATCTGGGACAATCTCAGATTCCAAGTTTTATTCAAGAAGGTTAGCCCTTTTCTGCTATTTTATAAGGCAGTTTTCACCAATGAACATATGCTACATAGTCTTACTGAAACCAGAGCCTGTCTTTATTTTGAATAATTTACACATATAAAACCCCAAAATATTCTTTCCATTTCGTATCACTATGAATCAGAATGTAGTTGTTGCAAATGATGGTCAGTGAAGAAGAACAGAAGGGAGGTTGGAAAAGAAAAAACCTTTTCTGCCATTCTTACGGTGATTGGTAGGTTCAATCTATTACAATTTGTCTTCACTTTGTTAGAATCAACTTTGTTATCTTAAACACCCAATCATTTAGCCAAATAACAACATCAACAACAAAAACAAGTGTTCCAAAACCACTAACCTGGCAGCAACTCCAATATAGGGAGTAAACAAGCATTTGATCATGTTTGTTCTTTGGCTCTGTTTATTTTAATGCAGTCTGTCTTAGACATTTTCTGTTGCTATAATATAATACAATCAACTGGGCAAATTATAAAGAAAAGAAATTTATATTTCACAGTTCTGGAGGCTAGAAAGTTCAAGAGCATGGCACTGGCATCCGGTGAGAGCCTTTGTGCTGCACTGTAACGTGCTGGAGTGTGCATCACAAGGCAAGAGGGCAAGAGCACGTGTGTCAGCTCAAGTCTGTTTCCCTCTTCTTATAAAACTACCAGTCCTATCATGGAGGCCCTACACTGATGAACTTATCTCATCCTAACTACCTCCCAAAGACCCCACCTCCAATCAATGTACGAATTTGGAGAATAAGTCTCCAACATTTAAAATTTGGTGAACATATTTAAACCACAGTATAGTCCATGAGAAGATCCTCTCTAATAGAAAATTTGCAAATACAACTCGAAGCCAATGGGTTCATCTGGACTTCTGTTTTCCAGCAGTGATTCTCATCCTTTGCTGAACCTGGGAATCAACTGCTTATGTTTTAGAAATTCTAACATTCAACCAGAACAATTAAATAAGTTTGTCTAGGGTGGGGTCAGAGCATTAGTATCTGTAAAGCTACTGAGATGATTCTTAAGTCCAGAAAGGCTGAGCACCACTGCAGCAGGCATACTCCCCATTCTTTTTGCCTCCCATTGTATTGGGCATTAGCCATTTTAGCCTTTGTGATTTCCTGTCCAGGAAGCGAATCTAAGAACTTTCTTCCATTGATATGAATGTGAATGTGAGTTGACTTTCTTAACTCAGTTGAGGACCACCGTTACAATTTCCAGAAATCCCTTCCATCATAATACCATGTCTCTTCAAAATAAATTTTAGTGTCATTCACATGACATTGAAAACCAGGGATAAGGTTATGACGGGCATTTAATTATGATGCACACCTTTTTGGAAAATTGAGGAGATGGCACTAAAATTTATTACAAAATCCATTGAGCTTCTGGAACCATTTAGAATCTTCACTATTCAAGTGTGATGGGGGAACCAGCAACGAAGGCATCTTCTGGAAGCTTGTTGCAAATGCACATTCTCAGGCCTCACCCCAGACCTGCTGAATCAGATTCTGTGTTTCAACAGGATCCCCAGGTGGTTAGTATGCATATTAATGTTTGAGAAGCCCTGGCTGAGTGTCAGTTACAGAACATATGTCACAAACTGAATCATGATATATTCAGTGTCCATTCTAATTCCAAGGACTCCTTGATTTTCATGATTTCTGCTTCTGTGTGCTGAAGCCTGTGGCAGACACCTTGCAGACCTCCAACCATCTCTCTGCTGAAGAATTCTTGCTCTGAAGCAACCAATAAAAGGGATTTTTTTTTTTCCTTAAAGAGCAACTGAGGTCAAAGCATCCCGGCATGAGCTTCCTGGTAAGTAACAGCTCTTTATATTGGGCTCCAGGTCTGTTCTAATTCATTCCTGCCGCCTCCTTTGATGAGATATTTTTCACACCTTCATTCTTTCTTTCATCCAGATTTCTCAACCAAATATGTTTCCCACTGAGGGGTTAGCATTATACTTTTATTTTCTTCAACATGGGCCTGAACTTCAGCATGGCTCACCTTGACCCTGCTTCCAGGCAGAGCTTCTCCAATCTATCAGCCTCTCCATTTGACAGCCAATTGCTCCCTTTTATTTTTTTTAGTATCATTTACCTGAATTTGAGAAATATAGAAAAGCATAGCAAAGCATTGGATATAGACTTTCAATGCTATGTCCTAAGCAATAAAATGTAAGGCCATTTCTAATAGCACTTTCCTCTTCCTTATTTGCTTCACTTCCTGGAAAGGTATTTCACTTGTTCTTATCTTAGTACTTCTTTTCTGCCTCTGAAACGATATAGTGAAGTACGATCAATCAAGCTTAAAATATCTTAGTTGCAAAGGTTGTGGGAAAAATAAAACTCCACAATTTTCATTTGATAAATCTCTCTCTCTCTCTTTCTATGTATATATATGTGAGTGTGTGTATGTGTGTGTGTACATTGTATATATATTCACGAATTATGACATTTTCATGGACATATACTGTATGTATATACAGACGAATATAGATATAGATACAAAGATAGAAAAATAGATACATATTTATGTACTTGTACACACATAGCTACCCTCCTCCCCACCTCCAAACTACAGAGTGACTGATATGGTATTGTCCTGTGGCAGTAATCGGTTATTTTTTTCTAATCCGCATGCTAACTTATTTCAAGTTCTCTGGTTCTAGCCCTGACCACTCATTGCAGGTTAGGGGAGGAGGTGACCCAGGCCTCACCATCTTCACAATGTATGTCATCCTCCTGGCAACAGCATTTGTGCCAATCAGTGATCATGTGACTTGAGAAAAGCCAATCCCAAATCTTCCCTGAGACTGAAATTTCTTTCTCTATTTGGGATTCCAAGATGGGGCTACTAGCACTAATATCACTTACTTTGTGGAGAGGATCTTTTCGCAAGAGAAGAAACAAATAATTAGGAGAAAAGTCAAGCAGAGATGAATAAGAATCTAAGGAAATTCCTGAAACCTACCTTCCTATAGCTTCTTTTCTCTTTGACATCCTTTCCCAAATTATTGTTGTGGGCCAATAATTGAGTCTTTGGCTTATGCTGATTTTTAGTGGGATTTTATCACCTGTATTTGAAAAAGTCCCAAATAATGTCAATGTATTTCTACATTCATACTGATGCAGGATTTTTCTCGGCCACTTTGCCAGCTGAGGACCTCCATGGCTAGTGATGTCTCTACCTAAGCCTCCCTCCGCACCAGGCCTGCCATAGGAGGCACCCATCCAGTCAACCTACTGGGCTATGCCCGGCTTGCACACCTACCCGCATCCTACACTCATCGTGGGATCTGCGCTCAGTCTGCAGCTCATACCTGAGTTTGAGAGTTCCCAAGTTCTTGTCCTGCTTCCAAGAAGAATGAGGTTATGCTGACAATCAAAAAGTGAGATGGGCCCAGCACTTTGGGAGGCCGAGGCGGGTGGATCACAAGGTCAAGAGATCGAGACCATCCTGGGCAACATGGTGAAACCCCGTCTCTACTAAAAATACAAAAATTAGCTGGGCATGGTGGCACGTGCCTGTAATCCCAGCTACTCAGGAGGCTGAGGCAGGAGAATTGCCTGAACCCAGGAGGCAGAAGTTGCAGTGAGCCGAGATGGCGCCATTGCACTCCAACCTGGATAACAAGAGCGAAACTCCGTCTCAAAAAAAAAAAAAGCGAGAGGGGGCAGAAGAATTTTACTGACAGATGGAACAGCTCTCAGTGGGGAGGGGATGCAAGTGTGGCCCCCCCACCCAAAGTCAGGTGGTCTTTCCCACAATGTGGCTGAGTCCAGGGTGTTCAGGGCTTAGAATGGGGGAGTGCATGCTGATTGGTTTGTGAGTATGCAAAAATGATGAAACAAAGGCATCACTTAAAGGTGGGCATGACATTGTAAAAAACCAATTACGGAGGGGTAGGTATATATAAAATAGGTGAAAAGTGAGGATTAATCAGAAGAGAGCAAGCCAATGGGAAGAGAAGTTCTCAGTCTGGTCCATAGATATACCTGGGACTTGTAGCTTTACTTTCAGGCTATAAACTGTCTTTGATTGGAAGGTGGAGTTTCACCAGGGACCGGCTCCTATGTACCCAGGATTTTTCTGCCTGCTTCTGCTATCAATATTTATTTGCCTTCTATTTTGATTTCCATATTGCCGCCAAAATGTTCAACATTTGTGTAGCAGGTTAGGCTTAAATGTTAGACTTAAATTCTTGGGCAAGTAATCAAGGAATTCTCACTTAGTCAAACAAGGAAACTTATTGGACCAGGTCAGAAATTGAGCTGTTTTGGTGTTGGTCATACTGACTTAAATCTAGACTTCCACTGGAAAAGGCAAAGAAAGGGGATTTCCCTAACCGCCTCCAGCGGGAACAACACTTTGAAACTGATATATACTTCCATAGTTATCAGTACCTTACTCTTATAAGTTAATCAATCAGTGTTGTTTTAAGCCACTGAGTTTGTGGTGATTTGTTCTGCCGGCAATAGGAAACTAAACACTGATCAGCTGCCTCATCTGAATCTCAGTTGCCGAGAGAGAATACCCCTGATGTGTGCCTCCTTTTGCCTCTCCAGTGAGGCCTGGCCACATCACTTCCTGCCGTGCAGCAGTGTCTTGAGCCCCCAACGTTTTATGTCTTTAGGGCTGAGTAGGATGGAAGGACGGATCCCACCACTAACTTCAGCTTCCTGCCCCTTTTGCCCATCTCTCGGTCATGGCACTGCCAGGCCCCATCTTACGGTACACTGCTTAGTAGCTGTCATCGGCTGCAGCCTTCACTCTGGGGCTAATCTTGAATCTAAGTACTAAGATCTTCTTCTTTAGGACAGTGGTTCTCATCGGCTGTACCCCAGGTCTGGGAAGCCCTGTCCTATAGACCACCAGTTTGGTAGATGTGACAGAGAAGGGGATCTGGGGTCATACATTTCTGTTTGCCTCTAGACTTTGCCACAAACTAGTAGCAGGATTTTGAACAAGTCGCCTTATTTTTGAGTCACAGAATCTTTCCTCCTTCCCTCCCCCTTTCTCTCCTTCCTTTCCTCCTTCCTTTCTTCCTCCCCTCCCTCCCTCCCTTCCTTCCTTTTTTCCTTCCTTCCTTCCTCTTTCCCTTTCATCCTCTTCCTTTCTATCCCCTCTCCTCCCCTCTCCTTCCATTCACTTCTTTAAATGTAAGAAAAAGATAATGGCTACCTCTTCTGAGTAATGTAAGAACTCTAACTGAACAAACACACACAAAAAATCTGGATTCTGTGAAGGGGTTCAACCAAAGGCTAGTTCTCTTCATGAATCACCTTTCTTGAACTTAGTAACAAAACAAACAAACAAAGAAAAGCAAAAGTGAAAACTTAGTTACGCTAAACTGCCTTGAAAGACCAGGCATTAGACTCTGTGCTAGGTCTAATGAATGAAAACAAAAACAGTAACTTGGCGGATGCATGTTATTATATATTTGTTAAAACTCACAGGTTGTACAACACCTACAGTGAACCCTAATGTAAACTATGGACCTAGGGTAATAATTATGAATCAATGTAGCTTCATCGATTGCAATAAATGGAGCACTCTGGTGTAGAATGTTGATTGTGAGGGAGGCTGTGGGGGGCAGGGGGAGGAAGGAGTACATGGGAACCCTCTGTACTTTCTGTTCAATTTTGCTGTGAATACAAAACTGCCCTAAAAACAAAGTCTATTAAAAAGTCAATGCCATCAAATAAATTCACAAACCCCCTAAGTAGAAAAAATACCTGTCAACGTAGCGAGTGTCTCTAATGGGCAAGGGGGTAAATTGCAGAGGCAGGGAAAGCTGGAGGACCCTTTGTCCTCTACTGCCTTCTCTTTCTGTGCATAAAAGCGAATTCCTTCACAATTTCTTACAATGCGTTATATTGTATTTTTCACTGAAAGCCACTAGTATACAACTACAAATCAGAACTCACATAAGAGCTCATGACTAGGGTAAATTCTTGGCCCAGTCCAAGAATCCGGAGTATTTGCTCTGCCCTAAGAACATTATAAAATCTGTTTATTGTGTTAAAAATCACAGTAGCTAAATGCTATTTCTTAAAGAAAATTCACCCATGTATTTCTTGTTAATATTTAACCACAAAAAAAGATGATGTAAAAATATACATGGAGAGAATATTATTTCTTCTGACTATTAGGGGAAAAAAATCTCTAAAGTAGAGTTTTTAATAATACTGAGTTTGGCGATGCCTCAATCATCTCCACTTAAATTCAAGAGGTTTTTTTCTGTAAAGGTCCAGATAGTAAGTGATTTAGCTTTAATGGGTCATGCTTTCTCTATTACCACTGCTGAGCTCTGCTTTTGTAACACAAATCTAATCATAGACAATAAGTGAACACACGAGCATGTGTTTTAATACAACTGGTTCTAAAAGTAGGCTTAGGCGCCATAGTTTGCACACCTTTGATTTAAATCCTTCTGCCACCCTTTGTCATGCATATTCTCCAGGGTAAGTGAATAGCTAAACAAGAAAACACCTTATAACCCATACCCCAACCATCGCGTCTTACACTTGCTCATTCAACAATTCAGAAAATGTTCATCAAATTCTAGCTCTGCCCATAACATTGCAGAATGTCTTTGCATTCCTCCTTTCATAAAGTATTTCCGATTTCCACCCTTAATTCAGCATTTCTCTATCTGGATTCCCTTCAGAGCTCCCAGCAGTCCTGAGCTTGCCTCAATAAATATATATATATATTTTTTTGCTAGAGGATTAATATATATATGTATTTATAATGTATATATACACATATGTTCTATTATACATATGGATATATATTATACATGTTAAAACATTTACAGAATGTTTCTGCTATCTATAAATAATTGTAACTTTCCTGTCTGTCATATATTTTATGTAAATAGTAGAATTTTAAAAACATTTTAAAAATACAGAAATGTGTGATGACTACAGGAAATGCCATTTGCAATTCTCCCACCATATAAATCTTAGAATTTCGAATTCTATTTAGTGGAAACTAGTCGCTGCCTCTCAGCCACTAGAGGATTAATATCTATGATTATTAGAGAAGTTGAAATAAAGTGTCTTTCTAATGGCTCTTTCTGAAGACAGATCACAGGTTAGTTTAGTGAAACCAGGCTGTCAGTATGCGGCCAAGTGTTGCTGGCACCTGCTCCAAAGCAAAATAAGGGGGGCCAGTTCTCCTTTCTTATCAGCAGCCACTCAGATCTCTTCATTCGTCTGTATTCACCCAGCTCCTAGAATTTCCCACTGGCATCCTTATCCTGTCCTTTTAAATTTAATTCTAAGACCAAGGCCACATGTTAGATTGGTCAGATTAGTTAGACCTAGAAAATACGAGAGATATCAAAACAATTTATTTTG
This sequence comes from Aotus nancymaae, assembly GCF_030222135.1. Taxonomy (NCBI): domain Eukaryota; kingdom Metazoa; phylum Chordata; class Mammalia; order Primates; family Aotidae; genus Aotus; species Aotus nancymaae. The sequence continues at coordinate 33,375,001 of NW_026988435.1, forward strand.
CTTGGAAAAACAACACTTTAAAATAAGCAAAATTCGAAATCTATTATGTCCAGGAAATCTTTTGGTGACTTTCCCAGACTTCTGGTGAATGTAGAATAATTGACAAGTGGAGCTTGTTTGTCCATGGAGTGCAGCAGAATGGGTGATTTAGTAAATCACAGGCTGAAAGGCATTTTAATAAACAACTTCCTCATTCAATTCAGCATTTGAATGTCTTGTTGCTTACTTTGATTTGAGGTCTGCAATATCTAAATCTTTTTCAAGCACAAAAATAAACTTCCCATGTGTTACTCACTTAATGCATCATTAATTAACTCTCCTGTGGTCAAAAGGTGAATAGAAATGACTTCTGGCAATCCTCTCCCATGGACCAAAAGGCACCAATTATCTGCTGTTAACCATCCACAAGATGAAAGACACAAGCACATGGAGATGAGGGGTACAAAGATAGGGAAGCAGGACAAAAAACACCACTTATCGAACTGACTGGTGAAATTGGTGGATTTTCCTTCTTTTTCATTTTATAGCAGAAAAACATTACTCAGAATCATCTACCTGCTTTTGCCCATTCTCAAATGTGATGTGGAAACAAGGTGATGTTAGCTGATTTCTTTTTCTCCGCCAGTCAGGTGTTACAACACTTGCAGTTCTGTCACCCTCTGATTCTTGGAAGATTGAAGAACTTTAGCAGAGAGAGAGAAAAAGAGTCCATGATAAAATAATAATAAAGAGAGGGAGATGGGAGAAAAGCAACCGAGGTCATTTTCAACAGAACTTACAGAACTAAGACAGGAAAGGGAAACTTTTTTAAAAAAAATAGTTAATATTTTCTCTTTTGGCAAGCATAATGTATTTTTTTTTTTGAGACAGTTTCTCTCTTGTTGCCCAGGCTGGAGGGCAATGGCACAATCTTGGCTCACCCCAACTTCTGCCTTCCCAGTTCAGGCGATTCTCCTGCTTCAGACTCCTGAGTAGCTGGGATTACAGGCATGCGCCACCACATCCAGCTAATTTTGTATTTTTAGTAGAGACAGGGTTTTTCCACATTGGTCAGGGTGGTCTTGAACTCCTGATTTCAGGTGATCCAACCGCCTTGGCCTCCCACCACGCCTGGAGTGTAACGCATTTTTTTAAAAAAATTTCAATTTCCCAAATACTTCAGATAGTCTTTACTTTTGTGATCTATGTACTTGCCCCTCAACTCTCCCCTCATGCTCAGAGATACTTTCTTAACTTGTAAGAGGAAGTTAGTACTCATTCTTAGATGAAAGCCCATTTTAAAGAAGTTAGAGCTCCCATAGGCAGAAACAGCCCTTTCCTGCTGGGTTGGAGTAGCATGGAGGCCCCCAGCAACACCCTTCCCACGTAAAAGTAAAAAGGCAGTGATTCCTGTGTTACATCTAAAAGATTCAGAATGCCCCTTCACTGCAGAATATCACCCTTACTGTCCCCAGGGCCATAGTAAAGCTCCTTCACTTAAGTCTTTTTTTAAAGAATAAAATGTGATAGAAAGTAAGAATAACATTTACTTCCTTGAATTTGCTAATTATGCCCCCAGACAACCGCGATACAGAAGCTAAATAAATGGGTCAACGGATGGGTTCTTGTGAATGAAATGATGGAAGGAAAAGAAGAGGAAGGCAGGCGAGGACTTTGGATAAATGTTTATTGATTTCAAGTGATCCCCCCGTTCTTCCTTCCTCCTCCCCCGCTCTCTTTATCCACCCCAACCTCTTCCATTTTCCTTTTCTTCCTCTTCTCTCTTTTTTCCTTCTTCCATTTCTCTCTTTCTTCCTTCAATTCTTCTTCAATATTTCAGTGGAAAAGCCATTGCATGGGAATGAACACAGTGGGCATCGATGCAGGAGGAAGGCAGGCAGGCGTGGCAGTCCGTTGGGGATGCAGGGAATGAGTATGACCAGAAGGGTATCTGTAGAAAGCTGGGGGGCAGGGTGTGCTAATGATGGTGGCCAATCAGTACTGGAAAGAGGAGAGCATCTATAGGAAGGTGAGGGCAGGGTAACTTGGTCCATAGACGAAGGAGCGGCTAAAGCTAAATCAGGGTGGTTTGAGCCTGACTGTGGTAAGGAGGGCATTTGAGAAAGTGCTTGCAGCAGCTGGTGAAATGTGTATGTGGGACGCGTCAAAGCTAGTGGGGGCAGCTGTAGTTAGGAGCTTGGGCGCAGAGTATTGAAGCCTGAGCAGAGTAGGAATGCTGAATTAAGGGGACATATCCCTCTCACTTAGGGAGCCAATAGTGGTCTCCACCAAGGTGTCGAGAGTGTAAGGACCAGAGGACGGACACCTGTTGGGAGGGTATGAAGATCAGTGGTAGATTGGTTGCATACAAAGACAATTCTTATAGTAAATTGATATTGGAAGGTAAATAGGACCCAGTTTCTCACTATTGGGAATAGATTGAAAATACAGAAATGAGGAAAGTTAGAACGAACCCTTTGTAATTGATTTAGAATTGGAGTTATCCTAAATATATATTAGTTATCCCTATATGTGTATTGAAAGGTATAAGTTAACATTGTAATTTATACCTTTCAATACACATATAGGGATAACTAATAATGCAAATGGTTTATTTTTAAATTTTTTTAAATTGTTGAGTTGTAAGTGTTCTTCATATATTCTGCATACAAATCCTGTTTCACATATATCTTTTTCAAATATTTTCTCCCAGTTCTGTGGACTATATTTTCTCTTTCTTGATAGTGTCCTTGAAAGCACAATGCTTTTATTGTTGATGAATTCTCATTCATCAACTTTTCTCTTTTATCACTTGTGGTTTTAGTGTCATCTTTAAGAGACCATAACCTAACCTAAAGTTACAGAAATTTATGCGTATTTTTTTCTTGTAAGGACTACTGTAGTCATTGGCTCTTACACTTACCTCTACAATATTTTTGAACTAATTTTTGTACCAGGTATGAGGTAGGGATTCAACTTCATTCCTGTGTCAACTTTTTTGATGCCTTCACTAGAACTTATTAATTATAGGAGAGCTGGTTACAGGAGGTGAAAGGGAAGAGGCAGTCAGTTCTCAGCTCCGCCATCAATGAACCACAATAATACATAAATCCATGGGAGTGGGCAAGGAGAAGAGACAGCATAACAAGCAGTGGCAGCACAACCCCAACCCCACCACTGTCTATAGCTGGGTAACTCTTTTTCAATACTTTCTGCTAATCTTTGCCTTATGATTCAAGCATTTAATTCATTAATATTTAACGTTAATGCTGATAAGATAGGATTTACATCTGTCATATTGTCATTTGATTTCCATGTCTTAAGTCATTTTGTGTTCTTCCATTCTTTTCTTAGTTCCTTCTTCATATTAAGAAGATAATTTCTGGTACTCTTTTTAAATTCTCTGTTTTTTAAAAAATTATGTTCTTTTTTTTAGTTTCTTAATGATTTCCTGAAACTTGACAAACATATTTATACTGTTTCACATTTACTTATATAGTTGCTTTCATCAGTACTATTTATTTCTTTATGTAGTTTAGATTTACTATCTAATCTCCTTTTACTTCAGACTAAAGGACTCCTTTTCATACTTCTTATTGGGTAGGACTGCTCCCAACAAATTCTCATTTTTTCTTTTTCTGGTAATGTCTTATATTCTATTCATTTTTGAAGGATAGCTTTGGTGGCTATGATTGACAGGGTTTTTGGGTCTGCCCTTTCAACATGTCATCCCACTGTCTTTTGGCCTCCACCATTTGTGAGAAGAAGTCAAGGATTTATCTTAGTCAGAATTTCTTGTATGTGATGAGCCAGTTTTATCTTGTTTCTTTCAAGATTATCTCTTTGTCTTTCATCAGTTTGACTATGATGTGTCTAGGTATGGACCTGAATTCATCCAATTTGAATTTATTGAATAGGTAGATTAATATTTTTCATCAAATTTGGGATGATTTTGGTCATTATTTCTCCAATTATTCTTTGTGCCCCTTGTTTACTCTCTCTTCTGAGGCTTCTATTATGCATATTTCAGTAAAATTGATGGGGTTTCACAGCTCACAAAACATCTTTTCATTTTCTTCATTCTGTTTTTTCTGTACCTCCCACTAGACAATTTCAGTTGACATGTCTTCATTTTTGCTGATTCTTTCCTTTGGCTCAAATATGTTGCTGAGACCCTTCAGTGGATTTTGTATTTCCTTTATTGTACTTTTCAACTTAAGAATTTCTATTCAGTTCTTTTTCCTATTTTGCCTTTTTATTGATATTCTCTTTTTCATGAGACATTATGCTCATGCATTCCTTAAATTCTTTAGACATTTTTTTCAGTTTTTGGAACATGTACTATCTGATTTAAAGATTTTATTTATTAATTTCAAAATGTGGGCTTTCTCAAGGCAGTTTCTATTAACTGTAGTCCACTTACAGACTATAGTTTCCTGGGGTGTTTTAAAAAATCATGTTAAAAGCTGAATATTTTTAATATTATAAACTGGTAACACTAGAAATCAAATTTTCCTCCTTACCCAAGGTTTTCTGTTGTTGCTGTCTGTTTAGTCATTTTCCAGGATTAATTCTATAAGGTGTGTATTCCTTGTCATGTGCAGCCCCTGAGGACTCTACTCAGAATAGAAGTCAGCTAATTATTGAAAAGAATTTTTCCAAATGCCTTGAACCAGTGTGTTTACTACCCATTGCTGAGTCACCCATATACTGAAAGTGTGTTTGAACACATTTTCATCTTTATCAGTTTTCAATGTTATCTTAATTTTTACTTTCTACTGTTCAGAGCCTCAAGATCAGCCCGAGGAGGGAGATTAGTGTTTTCTCAGATCTTTCCTGGGTACATGCATTACCCTGGGCTTTGAGATTTCCAGGAATACATGGAATCTTGTCCAGCCTCTTTGCCCAACTGGCATCACTGCGTTGGGCAGCTGCAACGCTAAGCAATTGCTGATGGACTTTTTTTTTTTTTTTAACAAATTACTTCAGATAAAACTTTTGTCACTGGACAAGCTCTGAGTCAGGTCAAATATAGACCAACTTTGTGAACGGGACCTTTGCAAAAAGGGTCCAAATAGTGTTGATTTTCTGGAGATGGGGTATTTGGGAGCTTCAAGCTCATTCTAACTCCCACTCACCCTGTTACTGCTATTTTTTATGGCTGCCATGATTGTGAGGGTTCTGGTTTTCAGGTCTTTCATGGAATTAGGAAGACGGAATAGAGCAAGGACAAGCCTCACAAAACTCACTGTTGTTTATAACATTAAGCTATTTTTTCTTGATTAAAGCTTCTCAAAGTGTTGCAAACATTTAGATAATTCCCACAGCTCCCAAATACTTGATTTTGACAATGTTTTATACTTTCCTTACTGCTTTGATACAGTGGACCTTTGGAGTTCCTTGCTCTACCTTTCTGGAAGTGCTTTCTCTATAGTATTCATGTACCTTTTCTGTTTGTTTTAAATTATTTTTAAAAAACTGTATATTAATTTAATTACTTACTCTTTATTTCACCTTTAGTTCCTTGTATTTATCTCCTCTTTTTTCGGCATATTCAGCTCAGTTAGTGGAATAAGGATAGCTGCTTCATTAATTAAGGTTCAGTGGTTCTTGGAATCTATACGTATTTCCACTGTGAAAGTCATAATAGCTTTAGTTTCTTATTTTTTACATTAATCATTGAGCTCATACCAGCTATCCTTACCTTTCCCAGTAATACCCCAAATGGCATGGTGTCCTTGGGAACAAGACAAACTCCCAATTGTCTTAAATTCGCAATTTTTGACTTCTCTGTTAGCAGTTACATTTTGTTATGTAAGTCACATTTCACATATATGCTTTACAATTCACACTGCAGGGAGAGCTTTATTATTTTTCCATTTCCATGGAAATGGCCATCACCACTAATTTACAAAGGAAAATACTCTCCAGCCTTATTTATTATTGACACAAGTTAATAAGGATTAAACGAATTTTTGAACAAATAGACAAAGGCTTATGTGGCATCATTATCTTGAAGTAAAGTATAAATAATGTATAGTGTTTATTGTAAACCAGTATGCTTTTTTGCACCTTTTCCTTAAATTGACCATAATAGAGGTTACAAACCTTTCTATTATTTTCCAATAGTAACCTAAAATAAACATCCCCCATCCTTCTTGTCTTCCCTCTCTCTCTTTTGTCTCAACATTCTTGGTTTATTTTCCTAATAATTTGACCTAGGAGTTCTAAATCACTAATTTCAATAGCTGCAGTGCTGCTTTATTCCACAAGAGGGCACTCAAATGGCTTTCTTTTTGTGATAGTCTACTTTCCCATTTTTTCAAATTGTTTGTTTTCCACAATGGACTTTTAAGGACAGATTTATCCCAGAGTCCTCCACTAAAATCGAGATGATACATATATACATATAACTGTAGTTAATTTCTTAGAAACATTGAAGATTTATATGTTCTAGAAATCAGCAGGTAAAAAGGAAGAGGCTGAGATAGACCAGTATTTTAACCATGACAATTCCATCTGCTTTCTCAAGGAAGGCTTTGGACAGCTAGCAGACATGATTCCTGAAAAGAAGATGAAGCGCATATAATATCTATATGTCTTGTTTGATCATTTCCAAACTAAATGAAGCAAGTGAAAGCTTTTTAAAAAATAAAGCTTAGGCTGAGGTAGTGGCTCATGCCCAATCCAGCATTTTGAGGGGTCAAGGCATGAAGATCACTTGAGACCAGGAGTTCGAGACCAGACTGGGCAACATAGTGAGATCCCATCTCTATTAAATATCATCATTAAATTAGATAAAAATAAAACTGAAAAAATAAATTCAAATAGGTCAATGCATGAGATGACTATACAGAGATTATAAAAAACAATATCTGAGTTTTGTCGAATAACAGGTAGAGAACATATTAAGAAAAAATTTGATTTGCTGGAATTAAGATGGCAGAAAAAAATGGAAACACTGTTTTTATTATTTAAAATATTACAGCATAGTGCTACTACTAGAGAGTATAGGAGCAAATGTTAATCCAGCTAGAGATGATTAAAATCATTTTATTTTTCTATAAATTTAGCCTCATATGAAAGGTAAGAAATGGAGTAGGTAGGTGAGTATTGGAAGGATGAGACATACATGTTTCAGTCATCTTGGAAACTGTATGTATTTTTCTGATAAGACAACAAACAACATTACAAATGTCAAATTAGGCAATATTCTAATTTGAAGATAACCAGGATTGATTATAGAAGAATGCCTTTGTTTTTGAGGGGGTATTGCAGAGTAGAGGGAAACTCTGTGTGTTGTAGCACAGAATTGCCTTCATAGCTTTTATATTATACCCAAAGAATTATGATGGCAGCCACTGTTCCTTAATTTTGAGTGGATTCTGATAATACTAGAATCTACAACTATTTGACAACTCTGTAACTACCAGGAGCAAAAGCCATATCATAACGTCTGCAAGATCATCCTGCAAAGCAAATGTAATTTTAAAATTTTGCTTATTAGATATAATTTTGGGTGTCTTTTCATTTGATGCCTTTATCTTGGTCATAGCCATTGGATGGTAGCTTTCTAAAACAATTATTTCAATCACTATCATTGGCGCCTCTTGAGCAACCAGCTAGTATTTTAATAAAGAAGATTCTTTTCCTAAACAGAGACAATGAGTGAAAGAAGAAAATTGTCTGTGGCCAAGTGAGTTAGAAATCATTATCATTCGATAGATTGCCTTTGGAAATTTTGTTTTCATAAGTCTTTTTTTTTAAACTTAATATCCAATTTGGGGCTATGGAATTGATAGTTTTAATTACACTATTAAAAGCTACTTAAATGTCTTTATATAAATTTCTAAACAGGGAAAAAATAAGAAACATTTGATGGCTTTGTGAATAATATTGACTTATACCTTTTGAATATGTAGGAAAAAGTGATGAAAGAATACATATTTGTTTTACTGCATATTTTTTTTTTTACTAAGTTTCCTAAAGACCTGTTCCACATCTGCTATTTTTCAATCATCTGTGCTTGCCATTTGAGTTTTCCTAGCAGCATCTGGAGGGGTAGGGAGAATCAAAATGGTCTCCTTGGTAGCTGATCATCCTGCTATTGCAAGTTGGCAAATTCTGTACATCAAGCCAAAACACAAAAACCAGTGATGAAGTCTGCAGATATTTTATCTCTAGCTGTTTGAAACACATATGGCATTTATTCCATTCAGGGTGCAGCTTACTTCATAGTATGACACTTGGTTTCTTTGACAAACATCTAGACCTAGGAGCATATTTTCAAGTCTCCACATCTTTGGAAGCATTTTTAAAATACATTCCCCATTTCTGCAATTAACTAACAAAAGACCAAAATAGCTCCAAAGACATCTGTGTCTATGTGCATGTGTAAATGTATGTGTGTGTCCGAACTAATTAGAATTTAGTAAAAACATTATTCCACCATTATTCATTATTTTTGTTTCTTTTTAATGCCTCTCATGCTTCCCTCAAAAAAATTTATAAATGCCACTCAAGAATAAGTGGAGTTTTAATATTCCCTCATTGCCCGCAAGGTCCAGAATAACTTAAGAGAGAGGAAATTAATCTTTGAGGTTAAGTTTACTTCCCATCTGATGTCACTGTTGTGCTATGAGAACAAAATTAATGGGGGTGGGAGGGTGTTGCTGAGGGCTATGGGAATAAGCTACTGGGAACAAGGTTAATTTTAATGTTAAAGGTCATCAGCTTTAGATATCTCATCAAAATCTCAAATGACAGCCTTTATAGTATAGCAGTTCTTTTATAGGAAGTCAAGCATCATGTCTAACTACCTCTCATTAAAATTCAGAACTTGACACTTGTCAAACATAAGATGATTTTTTTATCTTTTTACTTTTCAAATAAAAGAAGCTATGTTAAGGTGCTTGCTAATCTTAGAGATCTAAAGTGCCTCCCATCATTTTAAATGAAAACATATGCATAGTCAATTTCCAGATGAAGAAAATCAATTCAGCCATGCATAATCAACTGAACCCTGTCCTTCCATTTAATTTCTCAGTTGTTTGTGTTTACAGGAAGCCATTCTTTTCAAGGGCAAATTTAATAAGGACAGTTTAGGAGGTTATAGGAAAGTGGTGTGTGAAATGGAACATGTGAAGTGATTTCAATTTAGATCTGTATTTAGCTGGGTCCGTGATTACCAGAGGTACCAGAGGCAGCCCCTCTTACAAAACACACATAGGCATTTGGTTTCCAGTGCTCTAACCATAACTTTTTATTAAGAATGCATACTATGTATTTGCTTATTGTATGGTTAAGTAGTCAACTTATTCTTCAATAACACAAAATTCACCATTGAAAAGAAACAGCTTGAAAGCATGTGTTTGAAAAAGTGATTATCTTTAGATTGGACACCTGCATTAGCTTGGATATTGAAGTGTATGCAAACCTTCAGTTGAATCAAGATAGAGGCGTATGTCAGAGCTGGAAGAACTGTGTTTTTATTACAGTTGGTTTAGATATCTTATATGCATTTATATGAGAACTCCAGAGTGCCTTGGGAAAGTACAGAAGGTTAGACCACAGATTCAGGAAAATCCCTTCACTCTGAGGACTCAAATATAATCAATACTAATGTACTAGCAATAATTATAAAGTATAGGAAAACACTCTTTCCATAGCATTTCATCCTCTATTTGCTGCCAATTAAATTACGGACATATGCATCTAATATTAAACTACTTTTGTAAAGTGCTTTCCTCTTTGACACACTATTTAGAGCTTCTTAAAGTGACAGTTTAACTGTTTTGAGACATATTTTCTTACTATTACATTCAGCTCACTAAACTATCAAAATGCATCTTTCTCACCCATGTTTGCTGTGACATACTAGAATATCAACCCCAAGAGGAACATCAATAAATTCCTCCTCCAGAATAGCAAGTATTGAAAGACTCAACAGTGGAGGAGTGACAAATCCGTACAGGCAAGTTCATAACAGTAAGATCCTATGCTTAAAGTGTCAGAGGCATTTAAACCAGAGTGACTCCATCTCGTATAGCAGCTAGGTAAAATAAGGCTAAGACCTGCTGGGCTGCATTCCCAGGAGGCTAGTATTCTAAATCACAAAATAAAATAAGAGGTCAGCACAAGATACAAGTCATAAAGACGTTGATGATAGAACAGGATGCAGTAAAGAAGCTGGCCAAAACCCACCAAAAATTCGAGACGGTGATGAACGTGACCTCTGGTCATCCTCACTGCTCATTCTATGCTAATAATAATACATTAGCATGCTAAAAGACACTCCCACCAGTGCCATGACAGTTTACAAATGCCATGCCAACATCAGGAAGTTACCCTATATGGTCTAACTAGGGGAGGAACCCTCAGTTCTGGGAATTACCTACCCCTTTCCCTGGAATACTCAGAAATAATCCACCCCTTGGTTTAGCATATAATCAAGAAATAACTATAAAAATAACCAACCGGAAGCCCCTGGGGATGCTCTGCCTGTGGAGATGCCATTCTTTTATTATTTTATTATCTTAATGAACTTACTTTTACTTCACTTGATAGACTTGCCCTAAATTCTTCTTTGTGCGAGATGCAAGAACCCTGTCTTGGGGTCTGGATCAGCACCCTTTCTGGTAACAGAAGGAAGATCCTATACTATAAAGCCTAAAAATAAATAAATAGATATTTAAAATAAAAACCTGTAGAATCAAGACTCTTTGACAGGATTTGGCAAATTTTCCATGGTGACTGGCTTCTTAGATCCAAGATCATTACATAGGGAGAGGGTCGTGGAAGGAAAAGTTAGAGGACAAAATCGAAAATACTAGTCGCAGACTTTAACATGCACACAAATCCCTGAGGGTCTTGTAAGGCAGGTTCTGATTGAGTTGATTAAGGGTGGGGTGGGCTGTGATTATGCGTTTCTATTAAGCTTCCAGATGCTGCTGGTGCTGTTAGTCCATGGACAACCCTGGGTAGCAAAACTCTAAGGTGAGGAGTTTCCAAAGAGATTCAGAGTATGACATGCCAGGTATCACTACATGTGGGCCTCCATAGCAGCTGTTTCAGCATTGACTGAGTGGTTAAGTTAAATACTAAAAGCTGAAAGAGCCCGTGCACTTATACAAAGGCTGGAATGTAACAAAAGCCCACCAAGAGTTTTGGCTAGGTCTTTCATGGGCCTTGAAACATGACAAGATAACAAATGAATTCTTAACAGGAACCATTGAGGGTTAAAGAAGTTTTATTAAGGGTCTGAAGAAACTCCTCAGGACTCCACAAACAAGATTATTGGGGGTCTGGAGGAACTCCCCTGACCTCCACGATTTAGTGGGAGACAAGATAAGGGTAATCACCCCCAGCACCTGGACCCATTTAGATTAAGTACATTTATTGAGGCCCCAGAGGAAGATCTTCAGGACTCAGATCTTAGTTACAGATTAAAAGAGGTTAATCACTTATGTCTTTAGATGAATGCACACTTACAAGTAGACATATAGTTAGAAGGTACATAAGCTCTGGAAAACATTGTAATTTTGAGTTGATCTGGCAATATTTTCCAGGCCTTCTCCCTGTACCCGGTTACAGAAATAAAAGCTCTCTTCCTTCCCAGTTCATCTGCATCTAATTATTGGGCAGTGAGAATAAGCAGGTCGACCTTAGTTTGGTCCGGGGACAAGAGGACTGTGGAAGACGTGGCTCTGTCATAATCATCTGGGGAACACGGAAAAGTGCAGATGCCTGGGCCCTATCCCACATGGTCCAAGTTAGCAGATCTTGATAAAGCTCTATTTTTTTTTTAAAAGAAAACATTTCCTAGAAGACTCATAGCAAACTACGTTTGAGGACCAAAGTGATATTTTCTCCATTTCCCAGCTGGCGAATGAGATAATAACTAACCTGTCTATAGTTATATGATGTTAATTAACCCTTGAAAATGGGGAATGGGAATAGAGGAGGATTAGTATTACTATGAATTCACATCTGTTATCCTCTATGCCTTTGACATTTACCATTTTGGCACCTGGTCTCGATGGAGGAATAGACTCTACACACTATCAGAAGGGAAGATTTTTTTTTTTTTTTTAATACGCCTAACCTCTCAATTTAGAAGTTGAATAACATGAATAGAACGCAATGTATTCTAGACACTTTAAGTTCATGTTCTCATTAAATACTCATATTGCTCCTGAGAGGTAAGCAGTGTTATCTTTTTAAAGTTAAGAAATGAAAAAGAAGGAATATTAACTCAGTTGCATAAGGTCACAATGCCAAGGAGTGAGAGAATTGGGATGAAAACACAGGCCTCTCTAACATCAGTCTCATACTTGTGACCTGAGATCCTTGCAAGCTGCAAGATATGAGTGAGCCATAATTGTACGAAATCTTAATCAATTTTTTAAAACTTTGGAAATTGTCCTTGTACGCTATTTTTGGCACTTTATGGTATAATCTTTAGAAATTATTCACATGCTGGCATAAATCTGGACATAAAATGATTAAAGAGAAATAGGCTCAAAGCTGTCTCAACTTATCTGTGGTGGTGGTGATAATACTAGAGATGTTTCACAGGGGTCGTGTGGTGGCTGGATATCTTCATCCCCTGACTACAAAAGTCATGGATCTTTACAGTGTTGAAGCATGGAAGAGAATCAGTGTAGCAGAGTGGTCACAGCATAAAGCAAGACATTTAAAGCTAGACCATTCTCACATTCACATGTGAATCTGCAAGCATTTTGAAGCATATACTCAGAGAGCAATCCTCTACATAAATCAGGTAAAAAAGTCTTGGTACCCAATGATCTTTTAACATTACCATGCATATTGATTAATAATCTTTTGCAAATCTAGGTAAGAATCAAGATTGTCTTGGGACACAGAAATGGATCCCGTGGGCCAGATGTTCATCTAGTGAATGGTTCTCATGGTTCTTTGATTTGAGACGAGAGGACAAAAAGAAACTTTATTTATTCGCTGAGAGCTGTGTAGAACAACCACAAACCAGAAACAAAATCATATTTTCCTTTTACTATCCCAGATCATGCTCTCATTCTAAACTTAACTCAAAGTAGTATAACTTAGTGGATTTTGGAGCCAAAATGCTTGGCTTTGAGTCCCTGCTCTGCCCCTTCCTAATAACTGTGTGACCTGGAAAAGTGACTTAGCCTTAGCTTCTTCATTTGTAAAATGCAAATGAAGCAGTAGACTGAATTTGGCTGTTGTAAAAATCGAATGAGTTAATATTTTGTAAACTACTGAGAATAGTGCCTGGCTCACAGTAAGTAGTATGTGAATATAAGACATGATGAGTGTAAACTATGTGAAGATTCTAGCACTGTGGAGCGCATAAAGACTGTTCCTACCCCAAGGGATGTTTATAATCTTGTAAAAAATAACTGATATTCTCTCCCTAGCATCATGATTTATGATTTACCAACGTGATTGTCGCTTTCATGGCATATCATGATTTACCAACCTGAAAGTCACTTTCCTTTTGGAAATGAGTATTTAGAAAATAATAACAGTGAACATGTGCATTTGGTGGTGAAAGAGTTCAATATCTTGTTATCTAGCTATCTGCTGTAGTTAATAGAAAAAAGCAGAGAGGTGGCAAAGGATGGGGGCAGACTCAGAATCATGTTTTGGAAAAGCTCTGAGTCCTACCAAGTTGCCAAGAAAATAAGCACGGAAGTGAATTATTCAACCCTGATGTATTATTGGTCCTTGTCAGAGCTAATGCAATGTTTCTATCTAATTTGTTTAGCACGGGCGTTTTTGCTTTAATGCATGCCTGCCCTGTAGGCTAGCTTAGCAGTCGTCTCTCTCAAGAACATCCTGAAAAGAATTTGATTTTTACATTGACCTCTTCCTAGAGGCCTTGGAAAGTCTCAAGAGTCTCACTGGAGAATAGAAATACAGATGGTTGTCCACTTCAAAGGACTTGTTGTGGAGATCAACTCCCTACTACCTTTGGAAATGTCTTTTAACATTAAATGTTTTCTCAAAATCAATATTGTTAATACACATCCCAGAAATACTTCCCTAAACCTTACAACTTACAACCACTTCATTATAAAAATCATGACCCTCTAATACGCACAGACCAGACAACATCTTTCCCCATATCCAAAACACAAAGATCTCCACCATAGAGTTCATCAATTTATGGGGTATGTCCTGCAAAATCAGGGGAAAATGGTAACTTAAAAAGTTATTTAAAATCAACCAGCATTGCAATTAAGTATAAAGCACTGTGCTCTGATGTTTTACATATGATGGCGAATAATGAATAATATTGTAATCAAAGCTTTAAGAAGTTTAATCTAGTTTGTGAATTTAGATATGAAAAGTTTAGATTTTTCACAATAGAAATGTTGATTCAGTGGTATTCAAACATTTTTCTTCCTTAGAACTATTTCTCAAATAAAATCTTAAGAGAAAGCCTAATATGTAAAAGAGATACATTTACAGTGATTCTGATTGGAGCAGTAGGGGGTGAAACTCTGTCTGATTTCCACCTGCCAACGTCCTTCATTTGAAAAACCTCCAAAAAGCACAGTTTGAAAACCACTGATTTCATTAACAATTCAAGACACCACAGAAGAAATGCTGTGAAACTGTAGCAGATTTCAGCAAACACTATGAATTGCCTTCCCAGAATCCTCTCTGCTATCTTCCACCTTTCTAACAGTGCGGTCTTCAGGTCCTCCCTCCTCGAGGTGGTCATGGGCCTCAGGAGAGGCTGCTCTGTCTCCAGAACAGACAAGTGAATCCAGATTGGACTAAACCATAGATTCTCAAACTCTTTATCCCAGGACCCCTTGGCACTCACAAAAACTGAGGACTCCCCAAACAGCTTTTAGATTATTATATCTAATACTTAACATTTGAAATGAAAGCAGAAATGTTGAAAATATTCATTAAATATTTACTAACAAAAATAAGGCCATTATTTTTACTTTAACATAAATAACATGTTATGAAAATTGACATTTTTCCAAAACAAATACAATTAGTTTTAAAAGTGCCATTGTTTTCTCTTCTTTCTAACTTCCATTTTAAGTTAAGTAGTACACGTGCAGGTTTGTTACTTAGGCAAACTTATGTCATGGGGATGTGTTATACAGATTATCTCATAACCCAGGTATTAAGCCAAGTACCCATTAGTTATTTTTCCTGATCCTTTTCCTCCACCTACCCTCTACCTTTTGATAAACTCCAGTGGGTGTTGTTCTCCCTACGTGTCCATGTGGTCTCATCATTAAGTTCCCACGTATAAGTAAGAACATGCAGTATTTGGTTTTTTGGTTCCTATGTTAGTTTGCTGAGGATAATGGCCTCCAGCTCAATCCATGTCTCTGCAAAGGAGATGACCTCACTCTTTTTAATAGCCATGTAGTATTCCATGGTGTATATGTACCACATTTTCTTTAGCCAGTCTATCATTGATGAGCATTTAGATTAATTCCATGTCTTTGCTATTGTAAATAGTGCAATGAGCATACACATGCATGTGTCCTTATAACAGAATTATTTCTATTCCCTTGGGTATATACCCAGTGATGGGATCACTGGGTTGAATAGTATTTCTGTCATTAGGTCTTTGAGTAATCACCACACTGAATTCCACAATGGTTGAACTAATTTACACTCGCACCAACAGTGTAGAAGCATTCCTTTTTCTCCACAACCTCTATAGCATCTGTTATTTTTTGACGTTTTAATAATTGCCATTCTTACTAGTATGAGATGGTATCTCATTGTGGTTTTGATTTGCATTTCTCTAATGATCACTGATGTTGAGGGTTTTTTTTCACATTTGTTGGTCACATGCACGTCTTCTTTTGAAAAGTGTCTGTTCATGTCCTTTGCCCACCAAAAAAGTGGGATTATTTTCTATTTTTGCAAATCTCTTTAGTGTCAGCCTTAAGAGAGGATAGCTAGATTCTTATATTTACCTTGCATTCAGTCTCCTCAAAACTGTGGCCTATACAGTTATGTTATTGGAAAAGAAGAAGTAGTTAAACAGCTTTTTAATATAATTATAACATTCTTATCTGACAGAACACCAAAATTTAACCAGTGACCATTTCTTAACAATAGTGTTGTGAAATTAACAAACATCTTGATAAACATTTCAGTCTTGGTTACATTAAAATCTCTTACATTATATTGGATATTTTACCTGTGCATAATTTCATAACAACAGGCATTCATCATTTGGAAAATACTGGCTCAATGAGTTATGTAGATCTTCCAAATGTTGACATATTTCATTTACAATATGAAAAGAAATCACATTCATTAATGTCATCATCAATCTCATTAGAAAAGTCTGTTAGTATTGGGACGCTGTCCAGCTCCTGGTGGCAGAAGAAAAGCTTTCTCAAATTCCAATTTTTGCTTGAAAGCTCATGTTTTATCACTGTCAAAAACGGTGTCAGTTGTTTTCCTCAAAGGCGTGGGTTCACTTTGCTCATTTTTGAGAAAATGTCTGCCAAATACTTAAGTCTGAATAACATAATTTGTCCATCGGTTTTTCATTCAAGGAAAAATAATGGTCTATGAAAATAGTAGATGATTCAGCTTGTAACTCAAACAATTGCACAAGGGCCTTGGTAAACATAATCACCACACTTGGGTCTGCAATAGATGTGTTTTAGATATACTTTCTACTTCTTCACTTAAATTAATAAAAAGACATATTCAAAGGACAAAGCTTAATAAATTAATAATTTTTAGTGCTTTATCAGGTCTTTTCTAGTAAAGCAAGCTTTTAAATTATTTGCTTGATTTAATTTTAAGAATAAATATGTGGTAGTGAAGAACACAGTGACTGCCTGTGCAAATTGGTGCCGTTTTTATTGGTACTAAGTTGTAAACTATTTACTGACCATTAACTTTGCACTATCAGTGAAAATCTCAACAAAGCAAAAAGGGCAAATCACACCATGGTATTATTAGAATAATAGTTTTGATTTTGCCAAGACCCTGAATGGTTTCAATGACACCCAGGTATCTGCAGACCACGCACTGTGAAAGTCTGGTCTAAGCTAGTTGTGAATATCCCATTCATTGGCCAGTCAGTAAATACTGTAAGATCCAACTCTGACCAGTGAGATATAAAGGACATATGCTGTAAATTTCCTGAAAAAGATTTCTCCATTCATAGAAAGACATTGGCTGAGGTAGACCTCTTCTTCTTTTGGATTTTTCCATTATCTGTATCTTGAACCGTGGCAGCCACCCTCTCATAGATAAACTAGGCTGTGATGATGTCACCATGAAGAGAATGGGATGTTTGTATTTATTTTTAGTTAGGTCGTTTCCTAGGCCCAGTGTCTGTGATTTGCTGTACATAACAGCTGGGGTTCTATTGTATCTTGACAGAAGCAATGTCAAAAAACTTAAAATGCAGCAAGAACCTCGGTCCTTGATTGTGTATGAGGCCACTGAAGTAGCTAACCTCAGGCCCATTAAAACTTAAAATTTTTTGCTTTGGGATTTAGTAAATTTTCTTTTTTGGTTTTCTTATTGCTTGTAATCAAAACCATCCCATCTGGTACTGAGGTATATTTTCTTATTTTCCATTTGGCTGGAGCCACATTATTAAAAAAGAAAAGCTAATCTATTAACTAGCAAGGGAAAAATGCCAGGGTTTATTTAAACTTTAAAATCAATATCATGTAAGAAAAGAAAGAAATGATGATAGCTACAATACTTTGAACTTTTTTAATTTTTGTGAGTAAATAATAGGTGTATATACTTATGGACTACATGAGATGCAATGTGGAATAATCACATCATGGAGAATGGGGTATCCATCCTATTTAGGATTTATCCTTTGTGTTACAAGAAATCCAGTGTATTTTGAACTTTAAAATGGAGCTTGTTTGAACAAATGACTCAATCTAACAATACCCAGCTGGCTAGAGAGTCCTTGGAGGGCACTATGTTAGTCTGTTCTTACACTGCTAATAAAGACATAGGCAAGACTGGGTAATTTATAAATGAAAAAGGTTTAATTGGCTCACAGTTCAGCATGGCTGAGAGGTCTCAGGAAACGTACAATCACAGTGTAAGGGGAAGCAAACAAGTCCTTCTTCACATGGCGGCAGCAAGGAGAAGTACAGAGTGAAGGATGCGGGGAGGGAGAAGACCCTTATAAAACCGTCAGATCTCATGAGAACTCACTCACTTTCACAAGAACAGCAAGGAGGTAACAGCCTCCATGATTCAATTACCTTCCTCCAAGGCTCTCCTATCACATGTGGGAATTACGAGAACTACAGTTCAAGATGAGATTTGAGTGGAGACATACAGCCAAACCATGTTAGGCACCATGTTATTATTTCCAGTGAAAAAACTAATTATGCCACAAGAAAAATCAGACCAAAAAGAAAAAAAAAATACAAAGTTTAATTAAACTAAGTCATAGTTATTAAGGATCTCTCCTTCTTGAACATATTAAATACTTTTCTATGAAGCAGTTTTCTTAAAAAGTAAGTGTAGTCACTTCATGTGGTACTTTTTTGTTGTTTTTGTTAACCACAGATTAAAACTGGAAGAAGCCCAGCCAAACTGTGAAAGAAAATAAATATGTGAATGTTAAAATGTGTTTTGGGTGAAAATATTATTTGAGCAAAAATATTATAGATTGTAACTTCCAACGTGTCTGTCATTATACAGTAATTAATTTCAAATTTTCATATACCTGGGAAGTAAAGTTATATCTTGAATTATAAAATAGGCAAATGATGATATTTAGAATCATCACTTTAGTATATTGATCCCACCCCCCATGAAAAGGAAAAGTGGCTGGGAGTGGTGGCTCACGAAGTGGGCAGATCACCTGAGGTCAAGAGTTTGAGACCAGCCTGGCCAACATGGTGAAATCCCAACTCTACTAAAAATACAAAAATTAGCTGGGCATGATGGCACGCATCTGTAATCTCAGCTACCTGGGAGGCTGAGGCAGGAGAATCGCTTGAACCCAGGAGGTGGAGGTTGCAGTGAACTAAGATCATCCCACTGCACTCTAGCCTGGGCGACAGAGTGAGACACCATCTCAAAAAAAAAAAAAAAAAAAAAAAAAGAAAAGAAAAAGAAAAAGAAAGAAAGAAAAAGAAAAGAAAAAGAGAAGTATTCAGCAAACCATACCACTGAATTGATGAGCTTCCTTCTTTTATGTTTTCTAGAAACCAGATTACTGTG
Organism: Aotus nancymaae; assembly: GCF_030222135.1. Lineage (NCBI taxonomy): Eukaryota > Metazoa > Chordata > Mammalia > Primates > Aotidae > Aotus > Aotus nancymaae. The sequence goes on from NW_026988435.1 coordinate 33,394,198, forward strand.
TGAAAATATTGTAATGTTCAACTTTGTTATTAGAACATGGCTCATTAAATGTTGTTGCCAATCACCTAAATGATTAATATCTGAACCACCCTGGAAAATACTCTGTAACTACAGGGCTCTAAAAATTTTTCAGTTTCTGTTGCCCATATATTTTCTAACTGTAATATATAGAATGGGCACATTCTATGAGAATAATTACAAAATCATGGAGTTATACTTTAGAAACCTCAGCATACATACTTGTTTATTTATTTATTTACTTAAATATTTTTTATTTTAGGTTTGAGCGTACATGTGAAAGTTTGTTATATAGGTAAACATGTGTCACAGGACTTTGTTGTACAGATTATTTCATCGTCCAGGTATAAAGCCCAGTGCCCCAAAGTTCTCTTTTCTGTTCCTCTCACTCCTCTCACCATCCCTCTCAAGTGGACCTCAGTGTCGGTTGTTTTCTTGTTTGTGTTCCTAAGTTCTTATCCTTTGGCTTCCACTTATGAGTGAGAACGTGTGGTATCTGGTTTCCTGTTCCTGTGTCCATTTGCTAAGGATGATAACCTCCAGCTCCATCCATATTGCCACAGAAAACATTATCTTGTTCTTTTTAATGGCTGCATAGTAAATAACACATTTTTTAACTGAGCATATTTGAAAAAAATTATTTATTCCTGTATTTAATATATGTAAACTAACACTACAGTCTTCTAAGCTGAATATCATATTTTCTATGCCTTCTTTCCTTCTGATGTATAATTATACATGTTTTTGTTTTATTATTTTTTCATTTGTAAAATAAGTGAACTGTTCCAGCTTAATAATCCTTTGTACTTCACTAATAAGCTAGCTGAAAGCTAATTTTCATTTCGAGATTCAGGTTTTCCTACAAAAATCTAACAAATTAACCTGTATTAAGATAAAGTAATTAGATGATCAAAGCATGAGGGTGTTACCTACACAAGACATCTGATAAACACAGACACAGATAATTCATTATATTAGCCTTAATCCTTTCTAGGGATATTAACCACAGTGTTAATCAAGGTACTTACAAAGTGTTAAGCTCCAAACTCACCTCTTAATATTCTGAAAGCAAGAGAAGTAAGCTAAAATTTACGCAGAATTTACCACGTGTAAGGAGCTCTTCATACTCTACCTAACTGATTCCCCAGAATTACCCTAAAAGGCCAGTGAAGTTTCTGACAGAAACTCTTTGATGTAGGCCACACAGTAAAGGTATATACTTTCAGTATAAAATAGTAAAATAATTTTGAAAATAATGAGGACAGGGAAACTGAAGAATCAGAGATTCTCAGGAGAGACTGTTATGCCTTCTGGTCCACCAAAATTGTCCTGTTTGGTTCTGTTTCATTCTTAAACTCATCTGTTTCATATGATAACATTCTTTTAATGACCTCAGTGTTAAAACAAAACATCTCTTCTGCTCCTCCCCAAAAAATTCTTTTTATTTGTATTTTGGTCAGAGAAAAACCCCCAAATGACATTAATAACCCGGGAATAATTATTTTCCATGGGTAGAACATGTTAAAAAAAGTCTTTGATTCTCTTTCAAAGGAACAAAGCACAATCCCCCTGAAAATGTCACGTGGCTGTTGTGCTCTTGCACACAGCAAAAAAACAAACCTCAGTATTGTTCAAGCAAGTTTTACCTGAAATTACTTTTGAGCTTAACTACCTATTTAGGCTGTGAAATAAATAGATCTGGAGTGAAGAAGGAAACCCACTTGAATTACACCCCAGTCTTTGAAGGTTGTAATGTGCTTGGCTGCAAGTCTCATACCTCCTTTCTGGGAGATGGGAGATGGAAATTGTGATGCTGCCTGCAGGGCGCATGAAGATCTAGGATGAGTTGATGGCACTACTATTTGAAAGCTCACTTCTTATATTTAATTCCTGTATTTTTTTGTTCTATTTTCAAAATGAGGTCACTTTTCCCAAAAGAATATAAAAGTAACCCCTGTCAAATCACACAAACTTTCTTTGTATCTGAGGCCTTCCTTTATACTTGGATATCCTCCCTTCTTCACGTCAGTGTGGTTCTCTATTAATCCTGCCCATCATTAAACTAGTCTTTCCACTCGTCTTCACAGTATTGGCACAGTTATCTTTCAATCACATCAGTGGACAAATATATTTCACTACAGGAAGATGTTTGGCTATTTCAGTGTGGTAATCAGAGTAAACACCACGTGGCTCCTCCTTTATTCCAGCCTTGCCCATTAGTATGGTTCCTCTGCCACATGGGAGGTCTAATCGTCTCCTGCTGTTGTTGAATAAACCCTGTGTTCTCTCACTTCTAAGCCGGAAGGCTGTTTTTTGCATATCTACCTGTTCTGCAAAGACCAATTCAAATTCCGCCTCTGCTGAGAAGCTTCATCCCAGCCATCCCAAGGGCACGTGGATCTCTCTTTCCCATAATAATATGCTACGTTGTTTGTCTCTCTGATTTAGTATTTATCACAGTCTTCCTTGAGACTGAGTTATTTATGAGTGCTTCTCCCTTGGTGAAGTATAAGAGGTCAAGGACCATGTATAATTTATACAGTCAAACCCCCAAATGCTCAGCATAATCCTCTGTATATAGTATCCACAAACAAGTGTTTGTTGAAACTAACTGCATTGAATTTAGAATACTATTAAATTCGAATTGCTCTTACATTCGACCTCAAGAACAAGGTAAATAATTTAAAAAGCTAAATATATTTTGATTTCTTTTGTAAAAATTTTGGATATCACATTCTCAAAATCACTTGTCAAAGCATAAGGGTCAAAATAAACTTTGGGACCTAACTTTCTCATCTATAGCTTGTTTCCGTCCACATTCTAAGGAAAGGGGGTGGGATTTTCCTCAGATGGCTCATAACTCAATATTCTAAGTGTGGCCTGTGAAGCAGCAGCAATGACACCACCTGGGAAATTATTAGAAATGCAAAATCTCAGGCCAAATCAAGACCTACTGAATCAGAACCTGCATTTTATCAAGATCCCCAGATGATTTTCATGTATAAGTTTGAAAAGCACTTCTATTATATCACGTATGTTGTTACTAAGACATCCCTTCACACACCCCCACACACACCAATCCTGGGTGCCCCCCCACACAATTCCCTCAAGCAATTGCTGGTTTCTAGAAAATTGAGAGTTAGTAAACAATTTTGATTTTGGTTTTAATTAGAAGAGCTACACTTGGGTGAGGGCTGGAGGATTCCTTTATTATTAAATCTTACCCTCTTACTTTTGTGTTTTGACTATTTGTATAATTTCAAAAGCTCAGTACGAGGTTAAGTAAAACATAACATTTTATCTGTGAAACAAGAATAACTAGATATTTAAAGCTATACATGTAAGTTTTCTATCAAGGGTTATATTTATTTTTGGCTAGGCTTCATGCTTACAATTTTCATAGCTTTGTTAAAATAAATGGTTCTGTTGTCTTTTATCTCAGTAGTAAAAAACAACAAAATAAACGTATGCTTCATATTACAGAAAATAAAATACTCACTGACTACCCCAACCATGTATCAGGAATTCAGCTCCATATTTTTCTCATAATCAGGTAGACTTCGTGTTTTTTACCCCCAATATACAGACAAAGGGAATGAGACCCAGATGGGCCGGGTGATTTGCTCAAGATCACATTTGAACCCATTCATTTGACTTCTCAGTTTCTGTTCTTTCTAGCACATTCATTTGCTCGAGTAACAGTTACTTATTGGGGACCTAGAGTTTTTTGGGCACTGTGTTAGGAGTAAGACACATATAGACTTTGCCTTCATAGAGCCTACTTTATACTAGGAGAATTTGAAACAAATAAATAAAAAGCAAAAATGAGTTAGTTACGACATTTATAAGTGCTTTGAAGGAAAGTTTTAGAATTCAATGAAAGTGTACAACACGGGACTTAATTTGAGAAGCAGAGAAGACTTTCCTGAAATGATGAATAGTAATGAACCAAGCAAGATGGCTAAGTACGTGAGGGAAGGGCACTATCTTAGAAAGACAAGCATGAGCACGTATAATACCCTGGAGCTGAAGGAGGCACTGGTCTATTACCACACTGGAGAGTTAGTTTTAAATTCTGGGACTTGATTCAAACTTTGAGAAATAAAATTCCAGCCTTTCTATTTGCATGCTTTGAGATTTCTCTAATTCCTAGTTTCCTTTGCAAATGGGGATAAAAACCATCATAATAATAACATCACAACAACAAGTCAGTGATAATAATGTCTATTGCAAAGTGTCTGGCACATAATGGGTACTCACTGGATATTCAACAATAAATGAATGATGGTTGTGATGATTAAATAATATAATAAATGTGGAAAAGCCATAATCGTTGATTTAGCCATTCATTTGTTTACTATTAATGTAAATATTTATTGAGTTATCTTTGTGGCCCTAGTAATACATAGTTGAATAAAAATATCTTTGTTATATAAATGGTCATTTTTCTTCTTGATTTTTTATATGTTATAAAATTAATAAATCATCTCTAAATATTAATGGATCCCTGAGTTCCAACACTCACATCCTTTTGTAGAAGGTTATCATTTAGATCAAAACTCTGGGAAACATATATTTTGAAATTCGCAGCCAGAGTGTTCACTTATAATTTAAGTTTTAGCTCTTATTAATCATGGTTTCAAGTAATCAATGCTTTACTAACTGGATGAAATGAAAAAAATCTGACTATATTTATGAATAATCTAACTGTACTCTGGGAAGCTGATGTTCAGATATCCTTATGCTGAGAAAAGCGGCCCAGCCAGCCTCCTATCCTAGAACACCATATTCCCTCCCACACGGCTTTGCCCCTCAGGTTACAACCACCTGAACCAGGAATGGACAACTGACTCAACATTACCCAATGATCTATGAAGTGGCCAAAGGTGAAGCCTTTGTAGGGTATACCTTATGTGGGATGGCGAGTGCTAAAACCAAGCAATGCCTCTCATTTGGAATATGAATGTAGGAGTAATAGAAAATGAGAATTTTCTCAATACGAGTGGAGAGAATAGAAGTGGAGAAGGTAGGCCATAAGAACATCAGTGTTTTAGCGGGTACTTAACACACTTCTAGTGAAGTTCCAGAGTTGATGTCAAGTGAGTAGTGGTATAGATGATTTCAGAAATTTAGTTATTAAATTATACTCCAATCTTGAAGAAACTTGGCTATTTAGAAGTTCTGTTTTTCCCCTGTAAGAATTGCCCAGGCGATAATACTGAATTTTTCCATTTTCCACATAACTTTAAACAAGTGTCAAATTATTCAGTTAATTTAATTTAAGAAAGCCTGAATGGTGGACTATACCTACTTGAAGTTTCTAAGTCAGGAACCCATGTCATTACTAGTTTTACAGAAAATGTCAAAAGTTACTTTAGAACAACTTATTTCAATAGTGATTTCTGACTTTACTTCAATTAAACTATCACCAGAAAAATGTGTAACTGCTACAAATTTTCAAAGAAAAGTTACTATTCTACTAATAGATGTATGGCATCAACTGAAATACTATTTTATGCCACATATACATGAACATGTATGCAGTAGTGTTTTCAACTGGCAGCATTTCGCCTTAACATTAACGTTACTGACTTCAACTCTATTCTTCAGGTAATGGTTAATCACCATTCCAGTGGTTCTGACCTATAAATCACTAGTAACCACAACAGATCCTCAGCAATATCTCAAACTTGTTTATGCATTTCAAATAAAATATGCCTCATTTTCTTTCCAAAATTACAAAACAAAACAATAACAGTAACAGACTACGGTGTTTTAAAACAGTAATTTATTAAAGTATCTATATATTTCAACTTAAAATGTGAAGTGGGAAAGGAAATAAACTCTCGATATTATAGTTCCCATGTTAAGTATATTCCATTTGATATAATAACTTTGGATTCCATTGTGTCAACAAAAAAAATTTGAAGAAATTAAAAAAAAAATTAAAATAAATAGCAGCAATGATTTCAATAAGTTAAAGAAAAATGAAATACCAGACTATCGCGTCTGACTTGGATGTATAGAATTTGGATGCAAAACGATAAAGAAAGTAATATCCACAAAAGTCAGGATAGTAGTTAATCTTTGAGATTAACCAATCTCAGTGGGATTATAGTTGATTGAAGAAATGTGAATATCTTTGGGATGACTTGCAATATTCTCTTTTTTTGAGACAAAGTATCGCTCTGTCATCCCGGCTGGAGTGCAGTGGGATGATCTCAGCTCACTGCAACCTCTGCCTCCTGGTTCAAGCAATTCTCCTGCCTCAGTGTCTTGAGTAGCTGGGACTACAGGCGCGCACCACCAGATAAGTTTTGTATTTTTAGTGGAGACGGGGTTTCACCGTGTTGGCCAGGATGGTCTCGATCTCTTGACCTCGTGATCCGACCACCTTGGCCTCCCAAAGTGCTGGGATTACAGGCATGAGCCACTATGTCTGGCCAACTTGCAATATTCTTATTTCCTGAGATGAGTGGTAGTTATGTCATCACTGTATAATACTTCATTGAGTTGTTTATTTGTTTTTTTGTGGCTTTCTGCACTTATGTAATATTTAATAACAAAAAAAGTGTTTCTAAAATATGATTTTGTTCATAGTAACGTTTTGCTTTAAAGAATTGTGATTTAATAACTTATTGCAAATAAGAAGTCCAGAAGTAAGCAGTTTCAGGTTGAGGTAATTTGGTTTTAGTGATGTGTTTAGGGTCAACTTCTCTCCTAGTCTCCAGGATTCTTCCTCATCTTTGCAAGATGGTGAAATCAACACCAAAACACACGTATGTAGACCTGCTAGAAGCCTGAGAGAAGGACTGTGAGAGTAAAACACTCTTCTTTACGTGACTTCCTTTCATTTTCTGAATGAGTTAGTGTAAGACAATTGCCACTTGCTCATTTAAAACTTATAATAACTTAGTGGAACATCTGGGTCTAGAATTTTCTTTGTGGGAAGACTGATTTAAAACATTTTATTTATTTGCTGGATATAGGGCTAGTCAGATTGTTTTAAATCTGTCTGTGTTTCTGTAATTTCATTTTTCAAAGAATTTAGTCATTTATTATAGATATTAAATTTGCTTGTAAAATGTTAATAATATTCTTTTTTAATCCTTTTAATGTTGGTAGGATCTGAAATAATTACTCCTCTTTTGTCAATGATTTTGGTAATATCTATTTATTACACTTTTAAAAATTAATAGAACTAGAAGTTTCTAATTTTGTTGATCTTTATTACAAAGTATCAATATTGGCTTTGTTAGTTTCCTCTAAAATTTGTTTTTCATTTCATTGATTTCTGCTATTTGTTATTTCCTACATTCTACTTGCTTTGAAGTTACTTTCATTTCTTACCTTCTTAAGATGAAATCTTAGTTCACTTAATTTTAGACTTTAAAAATTTTTTAATACAGCAAATCTAGTATTTTTCTCAAAATACTGTTTTATTTCTAAATTTTTCATTTGGTTCTTTTTTTAATACTTTCTGTTTCACTGCTGAGATTTACCATCCTTTATTTTATTTTAGAGATCAAGTCTCACTCAGTCTGTGGCCCAGGCTGGAGTACAGTGGCACCATCTCAGCTCACTGCAATGTCCGCCTCCCTGGTTCAAGTGATTATTCTGCCTCAGCCTCTCCAGTAGCTGGGATTACAGGTATGCACCACCATGCCCAGCTAATTCATTTATTACAAACATTTCCTTTACCTCATTGAACTGGTTATTCTGGCTACTCAAACATTTTTTTTCATGCTAAGTAAATATCTGAGATACCTTGGAATTGTTCTATATTAATTGTCTCTTCTTTTGGAAAGTACACGTTTTACTGGTTCGTTTTATGCTGCACACTTCTGGATCATGTCTTGAATTTGTGATTTACATAAATTATGTTGGAGGCTCTGGATCTTTTTATATTGCTCCAGAAAATGTTTTTTGTTTTGGTATTCAGTTTACTTTGCTGGACTCAAACTACAAGCTCTGTCTTTTCAGCAACAGGGCAAATTTCAGTTTAGTTTTTTTATTCTTAGCAGGACTGCTCTGAATATGAGCTGCATATGTGTGGTTTTAGATACGAGCCAGAAATTTGAGTAGCATTTATACTCAAAATGTGATCCTACCCTTCTCTATACCTGGATATCTGTCTTGGATATCCCCCTCACCATTCTAGAAACTATGGTTGCCTTGAAGTCTGTCCTCTGGTTCATCAGTCTAGGAATTCCATGAGTTTTCTATTGAAATTTTGGCATGGGCAATACTGAGACTTGCTTGCAGGCTAAAAGGTTAAAACTGGAGTTCACACAATGTTGCTTCCTTCTTCTCTGTGCCCATTTCTCTCCAGATTTTGCCCCTTCTATTTACACTTCGGAGTGACTTCAGGCGGTTCCTTTTGGTATCTGTCTGGAGTCAATATTTGCTGTCTGTGAGAGGGCCAGTGGAGTCAGAGTTTAATTGGCAACACTATAAATGGAACTTATACCTATTTGTAATCAAGTAAGAAGCTCTAGTGGACAACTGTTTATTTGCAGTTGTCTAGAATTTTGTCACATGTCCTTCCTTTCATCAATTACGATTCTTCCTTAGGGTTGTAGGGAAGAGCATGACTTCCTTAAGCATATTTTTCCCTATAAATTATCAGGAATAAGTGAAAAAGAAACTGCTGTTGGGATGGATACCCTCAATATCCTCTAGGAATGATTTCCTCATGAATATAATCAATACCCTCTAGGAATGATTTCCTCATGAACATAATCAATACCCTCTAGGAATGATTTCCTCATGGATGCAGAGATTTGTTTTTCTTTCCCTTCCTTGAATTAGGAAGAAATGATGTTATGAATTAGGCAAACATAAACTACTACTAAATTAAGTTCTCCTATGAGGTTCTACTTAGAATAGAACCGATAACATCCCCAGGATTGGCAGAAAATCAAACAATTGATTTTTGATGCTCAACTTAAATACTTTGCAATGCTTAACTGGGCATGAGGCATTATGAGTCATCTTTGCCTCATAGAGGAACTTACCACTTTCACTTTATAGATGTGATGAAGAATAGGGTTTCTTATAGATGGTCACATAAAAAATGAAAATTCTGTAGGAAGAACAATACGTTTTATGCCTGGGATTCTTTGAAAATAACAAGATATGTAAGATAAAAATTATGTCCTAGAAGTGTTTACAATCCTCAGGGAAGAAAACAAATTTCAAAGCAAGGCTGAATATGTTTTAGAGAAGCATATGCAATGTAACTTCGTGTGCACAGAAGAAATAATTCTGGCAGAGAGCCTTGAAGGATATTTTTAATCTACAATATTTGAGCAGGATTTCAAAAAAATGATTTATTGTGATAAGTGAATTAGGAAAGGATATTACAGCCTGAGGAAGAATCATGAGCTAATCATGGAAGCATTGATGTGCTGAGTGTTAAAATAACATCAATACTCCACGGTGACAACAGTATCACAAAAATCTTAATGAACTAGTGAGAAGTAAGACTGTACAATCATTTGGGAAACATATCATGAAAATCCTTGAACACAGGGCTAAGCATTTGGATATAAAAACATTGTTTCTGAAATTCTTTAAAAAGCCACACAGATACACACATATGTTTAATAAAAGGCAGTTTCCGAAAAGCACTATGGTTGTATTTAAGAAAAGAGGAGTAGTAGCTTAAAGACTAAAGATGGCATTTTTGGTTTGGATAACCAAGGAGAGCTTTTTAGAAGGGAATAGTAGTTGAACTTGGCCTTGGAATTTTGAGCAGAATATTGAAAATTGTGACATGTAGAGCTAGGTGGACATTGGAAGGAGGACACAAATTTCAAAGCCCACATGAATTAGACAGGTAGATAAAATGACCACACACTTAAAATGTGAGAGATTCTGAATACATGAGGTATTATTTAGAATAGCAAAGCTACTGTATTTCCTCTCAGTTTAGACGCCATTAATAATTTGTACCATTATTTCATGTAATAGTAAGTGGGGAGAAAGTTGTCAATTGGAATATTAATTATAGTTATTAATTGTAACTCTAAGATATTGAAATATGAAAAATTACATAAATAAGTAGTGAAATGTCTAAACAACTCCTGTCATCTACATTTCACCATGAAAATATTTAGTTTTTAAAAATAATCTTCAAATGAACAGTTCATTTGAAATGTACAAAGATATCAACTTACATAAAATTTAATTGCTATTCCCCAAAATAATTTTTGCCAAAAAGCCAGCTAGAGTTGAACACAACACGACTTTATCAAACAACAGGCAAGAACAAATTGTGGTTAACATTACTATGTGCTTAGAAAATGATGAGGGAATAAAATCTATCCATTCAACTCACTTGGGTGATGCTTATATGATGGCATTCGGGGTCTTTTGGTACCTTTGCTGAATTTCAACAATTCTATTCACTGGGTATTGCCAGAAAACTGACAGAAAGCCAGTTACACTTTTCTCAATTACCCCGTTGCCTTCTATTTACTCAGAAAGTAACAACCTTGGGAGACTAAGATTTTATACTGTAAGTTCAAACTTCCAATTAAAAGCCACTCTCTATAACTTTGACATGTTTTTCTCTATTTCTCCCATAAATTAGTGAACTTGAAGGCTTAACTTTTACATAATGGTTCCAAGGGTCTTACCACATGTCATTTAGTCTGATAGTTTGGGGAAAAAAACAGTTGACTTTTTTTTTAATCAAAATAAAAAGACAAAACCATCATTATATTTCTGGAAGCAATAGGAATCACACAGGTTGTAGTGCAGCCTCAGAGAGCTGAACAGCTTTTAGGTAGGTATTATTTGGCATAATTTCTCTATTAATCCACACAGTAATAACCTAGTAGATTAGATTTTACTTTTCTCTCTTGGAAAATGACATACATGTTTCTTTCCATACAGATACGAATTTTAAAAGTGCAGCTAATGAAGAATGAACAGCTGTCAAACTATAAATAGGTTCCCTCCATTAATTAGTTTCTGTCTGGGGCATGCATACAGCCGTGTCAATAAATAGGAATATTGAAACTAAGAAACTATGTCTGGGAGGCTGTGCAATTTAGCACATAAAACTTCATTCAGAGAATTAGGAAGTCCTGAAAAACTCTTGATTCACCTGTTATATGGCTATTCAACACTGAATCCATTAAAAAGAAATGTTAAATATCTATCATATATTTGATTCACATAGTACCAATTAAACAATTTTGAAATGTTTAAAGACTGCAAAATCCCCATGCCACAGTTACATCTCTAATTCAAGTTAAACTTTTAAAATAATCCTCATCAAAATATAATATGAGATTATGCATTTTTAAGTTTCATTCCACTTTTCCTTACAGATTATAAAATCTTTATGTGTATGTTCCAAGAATTTAGAATAAGATATGTGTATCTCACTTAGTTAACTTGTAAGGAAAGTGCCAAATACCAGATTTATGTTGTCTGATACCATTCCAGTTGAAGATATTTTTGTGAATTTAAAAAATAATGAAAAGATATATTATGCTTCTATGTAATTTATATAAAATCTTTCCATTTTTTTCATTGTCAATCCATCTCTTCTTGAAAAAGTGAAATGTATTAACTTCATCTCCATGGACTTTCATTTTCCTAGTGTTTGTCATGACATAAAAGTATTGATGAAGCATGAGGTAGCCAGATAAGGAGTTAGAGAATATATTAATTTGTATGCATTTGTATGCATGGAGTAAAAATCTCAACTCAAAATATCCTAAATAGTGGACACTATCTATTACTGAACGGAGAGATGTATACTAAAATAGGGCAGCTCCCAAGTTGGCAAATTTAGTGCTTCAATGACTTCATCAAGAGTCCAAGTGCTTTCTGTCCTGACACTCTTGCCATACTTCATGGATTGGCTTTCTCTATAGGGCAGCTCCCCTTGCAATTTCTGCTGCAGCTCCGTCAGTCATGTGAAAACCTGAGAAATTCCAGGTAAAAAAGAGAGTGTCTTTCTCCAGCGTTGGTTTTATGGGAGGTGGGGGGAGGCAAGACATCTTTCCAAGCAGCCCCCAGCATTCTTTTCTATGTCTTTAATGAGCAGAATTGCTCATGTGCTCATTATTAAACTGAGCACAGATGAGCAAGAAGAGATGGTCATGGCTGCTCAATGAAGCACATGATTATTGGAAAATGTTGGGATGCTGAGTAACAAGGATGCACTGTAAGTAAGAAGGGTGGGCTGAACAGGAGAGAGAAAAAGAAAACAGGACAAGCTCCCAAAACCACAAATGGACACGTTTTCTTTTGAAAGGTGCACATATTTATCCAATATGTCTTGTGTAACCAGAATCAGGCAGCCTCTTGGAAGTTTGAACTTACAGCATAGCTTAGCCATCATTCCAAACGTCTATCAATCTCATCATATTTCAGTTGAAACTGCCTTATTTTTTCCTATGTTGTTTTGGCTTATTATTTACTTTCCTTAATACATACCTTACCTCACTAATGAGAGCATTCTCTTTCTTGCTCTTTCCCTTCCCTTTTCCCATCCCCTTTTATTTACATTTTTTATTGGCCACTTGCCTATTTTGATACCTCAAGATGCTAATAGATCTTAAAGCTCTTAAGCCTTTCTCAAAGAACCAGAGTAAGCCCTTTCATATCTACCTTCCCTGTGTTTAGCACATGCTAATTTTGTTGTAGATTCTCAAGGAAATGCTTGCTGAAGACTGCGTACATTGAAAAGGCCAGAGGGTGGCACTATGGAGAACCAAGCTTGGTGAGGTCCACAGGACACAGCGCTGCGAGTTGCTGCTGATTGACTTCTCCGAAGAGTCCAAATTTTAATATTTGATGGTCTAGGAATTATTATGCACATGTATCTTAGTCTAAACTAGAAACAGATTCTTTACTACCGGGATTTACACTTCTGATGTTTTAGATATCCTGGTTTATAAAAAGTCTTCAGAGAATACCTGGTTTTGTTACCATTTAATCTGTTTCCATCCCTGTCAAAATGTTTACCTTGACTATTAAGACAGCAGAAGGAAGTCATCTGTGTGATGTAGCTGAAAGGGTTAAATTTCCTGGTCATTTAATCTGAGAATCCAAAACATTTGTTCTTGATTTGTGGAAGGCAAGGAGCTTTGCTTAGCCTGAAATATTCGTCAGTAAACAAATAGAACGAATAATATTAATGCCAGGTATGAAAAGCAGAGCTTTGCCCATAAGGGAAAGGACATACTTGGCTAGCGATAGAGGAAACCGAGCAGCAGAGTACAATCCAGTACCAGGCATGTGGCTCAAGTCTGCTGCCAAGTCACACAACTTGAACTTAACCGGGTAGCACTGCCTTTGCTGGTAGGTACTGCCATCTTCAAACACCAAGGAAAGTGATATTTCTTTTGCCCTGTCCCATCTCTCAGAGCTTGCTCATCCTCAGGCTTTTTATACCAATACATGTATTAAGGATCCTTTTAAATAATAGTAGGATATAGAGGTTGGGAGTAAGATAGCTTAAGTTAACATTTCCATAGAAACAGAACTGAGAGGTGGAGGGTGGTGGCTCAAGCCTGTAACCCCAGAACTTTGGAAGGCCAAGGTGGTCAGGAGTTCGAGACCAGCCTGGCCAATATGATGAAGCCCCATCTCTACTAAAACTACAAAAATTAGCCAGGCATGGTAGCGCATGCCTGTAGTCCCAGCTACTCGTGAGGCAGAGGTAGAAGAATCACCTGAACCCAGGAGGTAGAGGGTGCAGTGAGCCAAGATCATGCCGCTGCACTCCAGCCTGGGTGATAGAGCGAGACTCCGTCTCAAAAATAAATAAACAAATAAAACAGCAACTAAACAGGATTAGCAGACTACATGTCTTTGTTCATTCAAGTTGTCATAACAAAATACCATAGACTAGGTGGCTTATAAAAAACAGAAATTTATTCTCACACTCCGAAGGCTGAGAAGTGCAAGATCAAGGCACTGGAAGATTCATTACCAAGCGAAGGCTCCCTTCTTGGTTCATAGAAGGCATCTCCTTGCTGCATCCTCATATGATGGAAGAGGCAAACAACCTCCCTGGAGCCTCATTTAATAAGGAAACGAATCCCATGTGTAGGGGATCCACCTTCATTACCTAATCACCTCTCAAAAACCCACCTCTTAATACCATCACCATGGGGGTTAGAATTTCAACCTATGAATTTTAGAGGGCACACACATTCAGACCATAGCACTATACCTTCAGTTTGGGAGCCCAAATCCTTCTAGTGGGATTCCTGAACTGTAAAATGAGCAAAGTTATTGACATTATGTTTCTGTAACTTGATTCTCTTACCATCTCACTTTCCAATTCTGATATAATGACCAGTATAGAAAAGACATTTAGAAAATTTGCTTCTTTATCTTGGACATACAAGAAATACAGGGTCAAAAAGTCTTAAGAGTCAGTATTTAAGAGCTATTATACATTTCCCTTAAATAAGAGGTAATGGTTTCTGAATAAATGTTTTTACAGAACATCTATTTTTTATCTTATGGTTTACTGATACAATAACTTTGTTCTAAAAGGGAGCAATAGGTTGATCATAGGTTAATTATAGAATTGACATTATCCAAAAGCTAAAATTCCAGAAGATATTACATACCAATTTATATATGGGAAGCCAAAAATATTGTTCAGATTTATGCCTTCTGGATTGTTAGTACAAGCCACAGAGAAATATCTGTGTCATCTGAAATTGAGTTTCAAAACAATGTTGCTATTATTTATTAAGTCCTGGGTCAACCCAAGTCAAAACATTAGTAGAAAAAGTGTTCTTATTTATGTTAATGACTACAAAAATCATTGAATATCTTTTAAGGTTTTCAAAATGTCTCCTAAAATAGACCATTTTAAGCAATTCATTTTTAATTGAGAATTTTATGCAACTCTTGGGGGCAGTGTCCCCCATACTGTTCTTGTGATAGTGAATAAGTCTCACTAGATTTGATACTTTTATAAAACTTGGTTTCCCTGCACATGCACTCTTGTCTGCCACTATGTAAGACATGCCTTTGCTCCTCCTTTGCCTTCTACCATGATTGTGAGGCCTCTCCAGCCATGTTGAACTGTGAGTCCATTAAACCTCTTTATTTTATAAATTACCTAGTCCTGCATATGTCTTTATAAGCAGCATAAGAACAAACTAATACAGTAAATTGGTCCCTACAGAGTGGCGTGCTGCTGTTAAAGATAGCCAAAAATGTGGAAGTAGCTTTGGAACTGGATAGCAGACAGAGGTTGGAACATTTTGGAAGGCTTGGAAGAAGACAGGAAAATGTGGGAAAGTTTAGAACTTCATAGAGACTTGTTGAATGTCTTTGACCAAAATGCTGATAATGATATGGACAATGAAATCCAGGCTGATGTGGTCTTAGATGGAGATGAGGAACTTGTTGGGAGTTGGATTAAAGATGACTCTTGCTCTGTTTTAGCAAAGAGGCTGGCAGCATTTTCCCTTGCCCCAGAAATTTGTGGAACTTTTAACTTAAGAGAGATGATTTAGGGTATCAGGCAGAAGAAATTTCTAAGCAGCAAAGCATTCAGGATGTGACTTGGGTGCTGTTAAAGGCACTCAGTTTTAAAAAAGAGCATGAAAGTTCCAAAAATTTGCAGCCTGATGATGCATTAGAAAAGAAAAACTCATTTTCTAAGGAGAAATTCAAGCTGGCTGCAGAAATTTGCATAAGCCAAATGTTAATCACTAGACAATGGGGAAAATGCCTCCATGACATGTCAGAGACCTCTGCAGCAGGCCTAGAAGCCTAGGAGGAAAAAATGGTTTTGTGGGCCAGGCCCAGCACATTCCTGCTGTGTGCAGCCTAGGGTCTTGGTGCCTTTCATCCCAGTCACTCTAGCTATGGCTAAAAGGGGCCAATGTACAGTTTGGGCCATGGTTCCAGAGGATGCAAGCCCCAATCTTGGTGGCTTCCGTGTGGTGTTGAGCCTACTGGTACAGAGAAGTCAAGAATTGAGGTTTGGGAATCTATGCCTTAGACTTCAGAGGATGTATACAAATGCCTGGATGTCCAAACCAAAGTTTGCTGTAGGGGCAGAGCCCTCATGGAAAACCTCTGCTAGGGAAGTTTGGAAGGGAAATGAGGGATTGAAGCCCTGACACGGAGTCCTCACTGGGGCACTGCCTAGTGGAGCTGTGAGGAGGGGGCCACCATCCTCCAGACCCAAGAATGGTAAGTCCACCAACAGCTTGCACCGTGCTCCTGGAAAAGCTGCAGACTCTCAATGTCAGCTCATGAAAGCAGCTGGGAGTGAGTCTGTACCCTGCAAAGCCACACAGGTGGAGCTGCCCAAGACCCTGGGAACCCATCTCTTGCATCACTGTGACCTTAATGTGAGACATAGAGTCAAAGGAGATCATTTTGGAGATTTAAGATTTGACTGCCCTGTTGGATTTTGGACTTGCATAGGGCCTGTAGCCCCTTTGTTTTAGCCAATTTCTCCCATTTTAAATTGGTGTGTTTATCTAATGCCTGTACCCCCATTGTATCTAGGAAGTGTTGCTTTTGATTTTACAGGCTCATAGGCAGAAGGGACTTGCCTTACCTCAGATGAGATATTTGGACTATGGACTTTTGAGTTAGTGCTGAAATTAGTTAAGACTTTTGGGGACTATTGGGAAGGCATGGTTGGTTTTGAAATGTGAAGACATCAGTTTGGGGAGGGGTCAAGGACAAAATGATATGGTTTTGCTATGTCCCTACCCAAATTTCACCTTGAATTGTAATAATCCCCATGTGTCAAGGGCAGGGCCAGGTGGAGATAATGAATCATGGGGGTGGTTTTCCCCCTACTGTTATGGTAGTAAATAAGTCTCATGAGATCTGATGGTTTTATAAAGGACAGTTCCCCTGCACACGGGCTCTTGCCTGCCGTCACGTAAGATGTGCCTTTGCTCCTCCTTTGCCTCCTGCCATGACTGTGAGGCCTCCCCAGTCATGTGGAACTGTTAGTCCATTAAATCTCTTTGCTTTATAAATTACTTAGTCCTGGGTATGTCTTTATTAGCATCATGAAAACAAACTAATACAGTTGCCCAGGACCCAGTTCATGCTCAAAGAATAACTCAAAAAATATTTTCCTTGTTATTATTCTGTTGTATGCAGAATAACAGCCCCTACGGAAGTCCATGTTCTAATTCCAAAACCTATCAATATGTTACCTTACATGGCAAAAGGGACTTTGCAGATATAATTAAATCAAGGACTTTGAGATAGGGAGATGATCTGGATTATCCAGTTGGATCCAATGTAGTTGCAAGGGTCTTTATTAAGAGGAAGAAAGCAGATTTAGAGTCAGAAAAAGTCTGCATAACGACAAAGAGGAGAGAAGCAGAGTCAGAGAGAGAATAAGCTATGTGAACTACTTAAAAGATGGAGGAAGAGGATATGAGCCCACGGATGCAGGTGGCTTCTAGAAAAGGCAAACAAATATCATCCCTTCTATATCCTTTCTGTTTACACCTTGATTATAGCCCCTTAAGACTCAGTTTTGCATTTCTGACCACCAGAACTGTAAGATAATAAACCTTTGTTGCTTTAAGCCACCAGATATGTGATGATGTATTACATTAGCAATAGAAAACTGACCTATACCTCCCTGTCCATGTTCTAGAACTTCTAGGGAAATTTCTCAATTCTTTGCCTTTAGGTGTCTTCTCTGCCTGTGAGACCATCAACAATGGAAAAGGATTTTTCCATTGCTTTTTAGGCCAGAGAGAGAGAGGGAAGGAAGGAAGGAAGAAAAGAGCAAAAAAAGAGGAAGCAAGCCAGGTGGAACAGTGAATGCTGTAATGCAAAGGTAACATAAGTGTGAAACAGTTTAGAGTCGGAAAAGGCAGACTGGAGAAGCTTTAGTGCTGCTAGTCAGAAAGATGATTTTGGTACAAATCCCGACTCCTGAGTTAAGGGTAATCAAGTCTTAAGTTGTAAAAATAATATCCAACATTGCTTTAATGAAAGAACAGGGAAATAAAATACCCATGTTCTTATCTTTCTGGGAAAAATGACGGTAGAAAGAACCATTCAGTCATTTCCAAGAAGTCACAGGCATTCTTCTCGTAAGGAGGCAGAAGCCATGCTGTTGTTTTCCAGAGGAGGGCTACCAGTGTTGAATGTCATGAATTCCTAAGCTGCACTCTTAATCTTTCAATACATTTTTGTTCTGGGAGGAATAATCCCACTGAGTCTCAAGGCAGGGAGTTAAGGTAGTTTTAGGAATTGCTGATAAAAATAAAGTAAGCAGTTCAAAAGATCAATGAGAAACCCACAGCTCAAGACCTTGCTGTTTCACCAGCCTCAGTTCAGGACAATTAGTCCTGTATCCTCTCTACTGGAGGGCAACCTTCAGTCACCTTCTCTGCCATGCAGAGCCTAGACTTGCATAGAACTAGAATGGGTCCCAGCCTCCATACTTCCTTCCATTTCTCAAGAAAATATTATGTGTCTGCCATCTTGCTGAATGATTTCATGTCGGGCTGGATTTTGCTTTCTCTTAAGAAGTAATTATTTAGGAAAAAAGGTCATATCTCATTGCAGCTTTGAACTCCTGGGATCAAGTGACCCTCTTGCCTCAGTGTCTCAAGCAGCTGGGACTACAGGTGTGCATTACCATGCCTAGCTAATTTTTAAATTTTTATGTAAAGATATGGTCTCTCTATGTTGTCCAGGTTGGGTGCCCTTTCCTGATAAGCAAAAGCACAGCTTTTGCTACAGCACAGCTTTTCATAAAGAAATTTTAAAACCTGCACCCTGTGTAGGGACACAAATAACTGAATAGAAACACATTTGAAGACCCTAGAAAAAGGAAGCTGGAGTAACAGAAGCTAAAACCTTTCTTCTTTATATGCATCTTAACAGAAGTATATGGATATAAATGAAGGTATTATAGGAAATTTTGTTTGTAGAGCCAAAAGCTAAACTAACTCTTTTTTTTTTTTTTTTTTTTTTTTTACTTCTCTGTTGAATTACCACCCTGTCCTGCAAAGAGGACCCTGACTTTACCATTGTGCTTTTACCTTGCTCTTTTAGCCTCCAAGATATAGTCACCAGAATTATCATAGACATTCTTTACTCCTCTTAAGAGACACATTTTTGCACTTGTAGCTGAACTTCTCTCTCAGGCCTGTCTGATTCTCAGGGCTGACTTTTTATATATATATTTTTAAGACTTTGGAAAACTTTTGCTACATTTGGCTATATATATTTAAAGAAAATGAAACACATCCTATTTTAATTGCTTGGTCTCTAAATCTACCGCTGGTCTCCTGTATCAGTTAGCTATTGCTGTGTAACAATCCAATAAATTTCAGTGGATTATAGAACCAAAAATATCCTTTATTGCTTATGAATCTCCAGGTTAGCTGAGTAGTTCTGGTCACAGCTGGGCTCAGGCACATAGCTGCAGTTAGCCGTGGGTGTGGCAAATGTGTCTCTGATGACCTTGGCTGGTCTTTTTCACATTCTACAGAATCAACTGGCTGCAAACAAGTCTAGGATGGCCTCAGCTGGGATAATTGGGATCTCTTCATATGGTGTCTCATTCCCACAGGCTTGTCTGGATTTGCTGACAGGACAGTGACACAGTTCTGAGAGAGCATGGAAACACATACCACCACTGACATCTGCCTTAGATTCAGCACATGGTTACTTTCGCTGTATTCTATTGGCCAAAATAAGTCCGAAGGCCGACTTAAAGCAGAGAAACAGATTCCATCTCGTAAAGGGAGGAACTGCAAAGGGAGAAAGTAAACAGAATTTTTTGTTTTTAATCAACGAACACCTTTTCTTTGTGTGGAAGAGCTAGACCATGCCCTACTATTGCTTTATCAAAGAAAACCATGCTAAACTGGCTTACGGTTTTGAATACTGGATTTGGTTCAATGGTTTTAACAAATCAAATGTCAATCTTTGAAAACATAGTCTACCACTTAGTTCTTTCTGTTTAGATCTTCCCACAAATATAGAACTTCTACCTCTGAATAGACAAAATAATAAACATTGAAAAGTGATATGTGGATTCTGAGACGTCAGTTCATCAGAATATACCTTTGCTTCTGCAGGGCCTTTTAATTAAAATAGGTTAAAAAACAACAAAAATCTAAAAACAAAAGCTCGAATTCTTCTTCAAATTAGCAAAGAAGTATACTCCTTTCTTGATTTCCACAACAAGCTTTCTACTAACATTACTTGTTTCCACAGTTTTTGCATCTGTAGTCTATTCTGGATGAGAGAGTTTTATTATCTCATGTATACATTTAATTAAACTGCTTTAATTAATCAGGCAAGAAAGTTTTGCCTAAAGAACCCAGATGACTTTTCCCAGTAGGGACAAGAAAAGTTGATTAGTGCCTAGAATATCCATCTTCTGGAACTCAACAATGTCTTCATGTTTTGGACTGAAACTGCCATTGCTCTTTTTGAATAAGTGTGAATTTTCTTCTCAGAGACCTCAGGTGTGCACTTCTTATTGGCTATTTGTGTGCCGTCTCCTAATAAAGACATCAGACTGATCTGTTGGTCACCGATTTTTCTCTCTAGCCTCTATGGGCTCTGTAGCTTGCAGTGTAATTTTTCACATGAACAATTTCTAAAGGAGGAAACGATTCTACATAAGTTTTGTACATTCAGTTCTCCAGAAACTTGCCATTTATCTTTCAGGAGAAAACCAACTTCTTTCAGTGTGGTCCCATATAGGTTGCAGAGCCAAAAAATTGTAAGTAAAATGAGATAAAAGTCTCACTTAGGTTATATATATATGTGCGTAGTTCGTAAAGTTACTCTTTGTTCTCCCTGCTTTCCATATTTTCTTTAAATACTTTTAGTTACTAAAGTCATATTTTCTAATGTTTTTGCAAAAAAAGAAAACTGCTGGAAAATACTTCATTACAATGCATTCTTTTTTTTTTTTTTTGATGGAGTCTGACTCTGTCGCCCAGGCTGGATTGCAGTGGCATGATCTCCACTCACTGCAACCTCTGCTGCTTGGGTTCAAACAATTCTCCTGCCTTAGCCTCCCAAGTAGGTGGGAATATGGGTTCCTGCCACCATGCCCAGCTAATTTTTGTATTTTTAGTGGAGATGGGGTTTCACCACCTTGGCCAGGCTGGTCTCGAACTCCTGACCTTGTGATCCAACTGCCCAGACCTTCCAAAACAATGCATTCTTATTAATAGCTTGTAAAGGGTCACTGCCACCTCTAGGCTTTTTGTTAGTGTTGATTAATTATGAATGCACTCAACAGAAAGATTCAGTTAACCAATGGGGATATTTTTGATAAAAGCTTTTAATCATACAGAAGCTCACTTCTGAACCCTTTGCCATAAGCGGTAAAGGGATTCTTCTCTTAAGAGGCTACTGCCTTTACTGTGGAGGCTAAACAATAAAAACACAGCTACGATATATGTTAGAGTTCCGAGTTCCTCCTGCTTCTCAGACTCATTATCCAAAACTTTAATTTTTCAAGAGAGAAAGCACTGAAGTTATTCCAGCCAGAGGCACATACATTCTTCAATTTAACCTCTGTCTTTAATCCCTGCTTGATATTCTGTCCTGGAGAAGCACGTCTGAACAATCCCCATTTCTCTTTGTTGGGCTGCTACCTAGCAATATTCATGTAGCATTGTTTCCGTTTGCCCTCACTTACTATCCTAGTATTAAGTATCTTCCTAATCATTATGGTTAAACATTTTTTGAATTTTTCACATATGCTGGGAAGGCTTTGCATTAGGGTGAGATGTTGAGAAACCAGTCCCAAGTGGAGGGCAACCATTCTAATATATCTGCCTATTTCTGCCAAATGCTTCTTTTCATTGCTTTGGGAAAACTGTTTGTTACTGTGGTTATTTTTATTTTATTGGCAGGAAATGTAAGAGCTTAGCTGTCTGCAGTTCTGCCTGTGATGCTGGGACATGCAGGAGAACAACTCTTCAGGGTACAGCTTTTCTTCTAATTCCGTTCATACTCCCTAAGACCAGACCTTGCAGGGTGCTGCCGGGCAGGCCAGCTGCCTCCGTTGCTATTCCATCTCAGGAATTCTGAGCAGCCAACTTTCTACATTTTGCTTTGCCAATATTATTCCACCTGCTTTCTTTCAGATCATTTTGTTTAACTTTCTCCCTCTGCTGATGCCTTCACCAATCCCACAAACCACACTTCCTTTGCAATTGTGGATTTACTCATTTTTCTATTTTTCTGAAATTTTAAGTGAGTCTCAAAAGAGAGAGGATACGGTTGCCCAATTTAGCAAATAAATACAGGACACCCAGTCACGTTTTAATTTCAGATACACAACAATATTTTAAAAGTATAAGTATGTCCCACGAAGTATTTGGGGTACACTGATATTGAAAAAAAATTGAAATGAACATCTTATTGTTCATCTGACAACGCTAAGAAGCGAACCTCACCCACTGGCACACTCAGGCTGCTATCTTTAAGTTGAACTTTCTTCTAGATTTATCATGGCTTTTTTACATTTTTCTAGCAGTCCCAAACACCAAGACTATATGAGAGTAGGTTAAAGGTAATTTCGACTTTCTCATAATCCTCATTTCACTGGTAGCTTTTCAGTTATATTCTTTATCACCTTGTTAGAGTAAAATATAACGTGGTTTTTCTAAATGACCTTTCTTCAGCCTTTTTCTGAGACTGTAATAACCTCAAGGCTAAAATTCAAGAGCTCATAGAACTGTATTTATTAATGTTTATACAGAACCCATTTTGAAGTTCAGGCTTGGTAGAAACAGTCCTTTCAGAGTTGAGATAATTTTTCCAGATGGATAAAACAGGGACACCATTTCTTTTTCACTTATCTTAATTACTCGGTATCATTTTCATTGTAGCTCTCATGATGACTTCTTCACTAAAGCAAGCAGAAAGAGAACACAGTGATAAATGCAGATGGCCTGGCTTTATTGTCATGAAATAGAAGAGATTTAGTTGAAAACTAGCCATGTTTAATTACTAACAAGAAAAAATAAACTACAATCAAATATGCTAAATAAAGGTTCATCATTTTGGGTGTCCCACATTATTTATCCAACTTGCATGCCCAACTGTTTTAAACAATGAAAGCTTTCCTCTATCTTTGAATTAATTTTTTAAACCTTTTAATATGGAAGGACACCTGAAATTTACATGGCCTACTGTTTGACAGGTTCTGGTTGTTAATGAGTTTTGCTTTTGTTTGGTTTTTGTTTGTTTTCTTGTTGTTGCTACTGTTTTTAATAATGTATGGTCATCATCATTTGCATATATTTGAGGTAGGAGGCCAGACTCAACTCTGGAGGTGGGACTTGCACTCTGGACCAAATTAAGGATTAGCTTACACAGGGCCAAAGCTAAAGCCGCTTTCCGTGGACACACCCACCAGGGTACCATGTCAGTTTACCATTGCCATGGCAACACTCAGAAGTTACTGTCCCTTTCCATGGCAACAACATGACAATCCAGAAGTTACCACCCTTTCCCTAGAAATTTCTGCATAAACCACTGCTTAATTTGCATATAAATAAAAATGAATATAAACAGGACTGCTGAAGTGCCTCTGAGCTGCTTTTCTAGGCTCACTGCCTATAGGACAGTCATGGTTATAAGGAGCAGTACCTCTGCTGCTGTACATTGCTGCTTCAATAAAAATTGTTACTTAACCCATCTGTTTAACACCACCAGCTTACCCTTGAATTCTTTCCTGGGCAAAGCCAGGAACCATCCCAGGCTAAACCCCAAGTTGGGGGCTTGCCTGTCCTGCATTACAATGACTTCACAATTTTTCTGGAGTTAAGTTGTTGCCATAGGTGCTATAGTGATGAGAGTTGAGGTCTTGATTGGTCACTGGTTTGCTTATTAAAGTGGAGCTGGAATTAGTTCTGGGTGATGATTTTGACTCTGTTTTCAGGTTCCTGGGATTCCTGCTTGTAGGAGCAGAGTGACTTCTGCTTAAGCATCTGTCTGTATCACATTCCTCACCACTCAGGAAAGGTCAGTATGGGATAGCTGCATTTTTGGTTCTCATAGGAGAACAGGATCTAAAACTTGTCATCAGTTATTTTGCCAAAGCCGAAGCAAGAGAAACACTATAGATGGACAAATACCAGGCAAATGCGTCTATTCTTTTATGCTTTAAAACTCAACCTGTTGTGTAAGCAAATCAGAAAGGAGCTCAGAACTCATCTGGGCCACTTTATGTTATCCACCTGAAATTGCTATCCCCATCTCCATGACACATTTTTCTTATGCAAATAACTCCCAAAGAAACAGAGTTATGCAAATCATGTCTTTCTTTACCATCAGACTGCTGTTGAGTATGCTGCATGCTCCATTAGTGGTTGTCTTCGGTTCATAAGGACCCAGAAATTTTTCTCCAATCCTAATACCAAGAATAAATATGTTTTTCTTGGAAGTCTATTTTTTTCTATCTTCTGAATACTGTGAATTGTACAAGATGATTACATCTCTTGAGTGAGTGCTGGAAAGCTCAGAACAAAGTGTGTAGATTTTGATCCAAATTAGGTTAGAGCTAAAATCATTTTTAGCATTAGGTATGGAACTCAAAGCACCGTGTGTGTGTGTGTGTGTGTGTGTGTGTGTGTGTACTAATATCATCTCTGGATTTTTTTCTTTATTTTAATTTAATCTCACCTATTTTAATGCCTTTTATTTTCTAGGTATGAAGATTAAAGGAATATATGGAAGCATTTTTAAAATATGAGCAATCAATAAAGAACAATTTTAAAATGTCAATAACAAAAAATTCAATTGTGCATCTCTCTTGCTTTACATGCATGTGTGCCTATGAATACACACATATACATAGAAAATAAAATTTTTTGCATGTATTTTTATAAAGCATTTTGTCAAACTTAAAAATCAATCACTTTGTTTTCATATAGGACTACCTGGCATTCCATTTTATAAATGTGTTATAATTTATTTAAAGAGACTCTAACGTTGTCAGACATTTGAGTCTTTCCAGATTTTTGCTGTTATAAACAACTGTGCCACACTCTATAACAACTCTTTGTGCACTTTATTCATGAATATAACTCACTAATTCTTAAGCATGGCTGTGCGTCAAAATTATTCTGTCAAATAATCTCTTTACATCCTTTGAGACTAAATTTAAATTTTACCTTTTCTAGAAAGAATTTCTAAGGAAGCATGTCATCTATCCTAGACAGAATTATTATACTTTCTAATATTTCCCCATAGATTTTTTTATATATTCTTGAGGGGTGTTAAACTATTTTAGTATTGTATTAAAAGTGGCATTTAAACAAAAATGTGCATCAGAATGCCATAGTTGTGAAGTTAGAAAATACGGGCCAGGCGCGGTGGCTCACGCCTGTAATCCCAGCACTTTGGGAGGCCGAGGCGGGTGGATCACGAGGTCAAGAGATCGAGACCATCCTGGTCAACATAGTGAAACTCTGTCTCTACTAAAAATACCAAAAAAAAAAAAAATTAGCTGGGCAAGGTGGCGCACGCCTGTAGTCCCAGCTACTCGGGAGGCTGAGGCGGGAGAATTGCTTGAACCCAGGAGGCGGAGGTTGCGGTGAGCCGAGATCATGCCATTCATTGAACTTCAGCCTGGGTAACAAGAGCAAAACTCCGTCTCAAAAATAAAATAAAATAATAAAAAGAAAATACACACTGAGTTCTGCTTCCCCTAAGGATGCAAAGAACCTCAAGAGAATGGAACTCCTGATCTGACAAGAAGAAAAAGCTGGATAACTTACAAAATAATACCTATTTTTAGGTTACCAGATTGGTGAGGTCCATTCCATGGCAATAAAATGAATGAAATTCCAAAGAGTGGCACCATTCCAAGGGAATGTGGGCACATAACCTGCTTCACCTTTTCAAGAGCACAGGAGGAAGAGGGGACCACTGTAGAAACCAGTAAGAAGCAATAAGCTAAAATTTTAAGAAATTCCTAAAGGCCAAGTGTGCACTAGTGTTTCCCTTTGGTGTAGCTGGGAGCGGAAGGCACAAGGGGAATGTGTACCTATTTGCAAGCTCCTATCAAGGGCTTCCACCCAGTGCTCAAGATTGGGACAAGGCAGAAGAGACCCCCCTTGGTAGCACAGGCATACAGGAGGTGATTGGCTGCCACTAACACTGCTTGCTCCTCTAGACCCTTTTCTCGAATGAAAAAACATGAAACACTCCTGTTCCCATGGCCCAGGGAAAGATCCACTGCTTCTGTGCAAGGAGGAGAAGTAAAAACTGCTAGAAGACAGGAAACTCTCATAGGACCATGATCCTACAAGGAATACGAAGCAGAATTCTGCTACCTTTGAGGAGGGGACAGAAAAGTTTCTCCTTCCCCAAACCTACCATAGATATAAGAAAGAATTTGACTGCCATGAAAAGGCTGAGCAAGAATGATTTTTTTAGAAACCTACATCCAAGACCCGGGAGCACAAGGTAGACCGGGAGAATCAAGAATTACCCTGTTTCCACTGCAAGGCTAGCTCCAGATCACAGTTACATGGTCTATCATTGAGGAAAGGAGCAAGAGCATGAAAGAGACCCTGTGTTCTGGAAGCATGCAGGAACTTCTGAAAGCTCAGAGAGAACTGGAACCCTGAGAAAACCCCTCCAGCACACTGGGTTCTAAATTAAGTAGATGGTAACAGCAGCCCACTGCAAGAGGACTGTGAAGTCTGTGATGCACTGAAGGCATGACGGTAACGAGAAATCGAAACCCCTCTCACGCTTGAATAGACAGACTCAAATTCCCTCCCATCCATCCCCACCCCCCGACACATGCATGCATGCATACATGCACATACATGCACAAGGATAAAACCCAGCTTGACTGAAAGACATACACTCATGCCTTTCCCTGGGCATAAATACTATTTGCCTCAGTCTCTACTGATATTCTACATGTGAAATTTGGTACTGGATAAAAGATTAGAACACACACACACAAACACAGATATAAAAAATCAGACTCAGAGATAGTGGAGCTATCAGATGGTAATTTTAATAATTGATACATTAAGGGATCTGGTAGAAAAATAGACAAAATCCACAGACCCTGGAGAATTTCAGCACAGAGATAATAGTCACTTGAATATGCTAGAAACAAAATACATGGTATCCAAGGCAAATCTCTTTGATGACTTATTCTGCCAGTTAGATAGCACTGAGGGGAGAATAAGTAAATCTGAAGTTGGGTCGATAGAAATTAACCAAACTGAAACACAAGGAGAAAAAGAAACAGAAAGGAAAAGCAGATATATTAGAATACTAGATTTCAAAAATATTAAAGAAATAATGGCCAAAATTTTTCCAAACTTTAAACAAAGACAACAAACCAGAAATCCATGAATTTTAAAGCAAATTGATCAGGATGAATACTAAACAAATCAAACTTAAATACATCACTCCCAAGCTCCTGGAAACCAGAAATAAAGAGTCAATCTTGAAGTCATCAGAGTAAAAGAAACATTACATAAAGAGGAACGGTGGTACTAATTAATTCAGATTTCTTTTTGGAAACAATGTGTATTTGTTTCCTAGGTCTGCCTTAACAAATTCCTGCACATCGTGCAATTTGAAACAGGAGAAATTTATTTTCTTACATTTCTGGAGACTAAAAGTCTGAAATCAAGGTGTCAGCAGGGCCATGCTCACTTCCTTAGAAGGCTGTAGAGAAGAATCCTTCTTTGCTGCTCCTAGCTTCAAGTGGTTGCTACAATCCTTGGCTTATAGCTGCATCACTCCAGTTTCTGACGCTGGCTTCACATGGCTTCTTCCCTCTGTGTGTGCTTGTGTTTCCCCAAATCTCCCTCCCTTTATAAAACATTGGTAACTGGATTAATACTCACCCTGATCAGGTATGACCTCATTTTAACCAGTTTACATCTGCAAAGGTTAAGTACTAGGTTTAGGACTTCCACATATCTTTTTAGGGGACACAATTCAACCCACAACAGATGTCCAAGAGGATTTTAATTAAATGAGTTTGTGACTAACACTTAGATATTGGGGGAATTAATTTGTTCAATCCCTAAATTTTGTTTAATTGGTCATGTAAGTATTACTATCTAATAGAATGTAGTTGGTTTCATGTAGAAAAATATTTTCCTTGTTTCATACAAGATACATAAATATTCATTATACCAAATAAAACCAAATGAAAAGTAGGCTAGACAATTGTGAATAAATCAATGAAAGAAAGAAAGACTATTGGGGAAAAAAAACCCATTGTAATATTGAATACTAATGTTTGAAGCCAATCAAATTCAACCTTTAGAATACTTATATTCTATTTTTGTCATTTTTAGGATTTCATTGAATCATTTGGAACTTTAAATTTTCAGTTTGGAGATTATTCTAGTTACTTTTTTTTTTTTTTGATATGCTGTTTGAAAAGCATGTGTGTGTGTGCGTGCACGCAAGCATGCCTCTCTTAGTTGTATGAGAGATGACTTTAAAGTTGAACTGTAGATATATAAAGCATGCTTTGGAGAATCGATTCTTGTTTCTGGGCTTATGAGTAGCTAGTGTGACATTTGAAAAATAACCGTAATGAAGAGTTTTTCTTTTCTATGCCCTATAGTTGTATGTGACACCACAGCCCAAGGTGACGGTGTCTTCACTTCAATGCCATCTTTTGTCCCAGAGGCAATTTTTGCTTTAGTTACCCCAACTGACATTGGAATAGACCCAGCAATGTTTTATTCATGAAAGTAGATCTTGTGAATATAGCTCCCAATACACCAGAGAGACAAAAATATCGCTACGATGGCACCTAAACTAATCTGTAGTTATGTAACAAATTGACACATAAATTAAATTTTCACTGCTAATGCCTGCTTAACTCTGTAATCATACTTCAGTTTGGAATTCTGCTGAAGTAATTAGGTTAGCTCAGATTTGCTCATCAAAGATCACTGAAAGTGAGAAAGTATATGGACTTCTGGTTTTAAGCCACATGTTTCACACTCGGGGGAGATTTTAAGTGATATCCATAACTCTATGCCTATTCTTTTACATTTTATTGAATTTGAATCAGCTGCTGGATGCGGTTTTTTTTTTCTGGGGAATGTATTTATCCCATTGTGGGCATGTTCCTGTCTCCAACTCTCCGGCACTTTTTCCTTGCTCTTTATTGAGAAGTCATCCTCGTGCTGAAGAACTTTCTGTTTTCCATATGATTGATCTTCAGGTGGTGGGGGAGCCCTCACTGAAACACTGGTTTTAAAAAAATTACACCCTTTCATCTTTGGTTTCATCTTCTGGAAGAAAGAAGAACTGAGCTATTTTACCAACTATTGTGAACTGTTCAAATTTCCTCTGGGGAGAAAAACCAGTTGCTTTCAAAGCTCTGAGAAGTATCAGAAAATGCTCCTAGGCTAAATACAGTAAATAAAAGGCAATGTGGACTTTCAAAAGACTGCTCCAGGGGCATACGAGAAAGTTTTAGCTGGTGTGAGAATCACTGAAACAGAAACCTGGGGCAGGTAGGAGGGGGGGAAACAGATGAAGTCAGAAAGAGTATCTATAAATTTAGCCTAAGTATAGGAATACCTACACTCATGGTCCTGATGAAATGAAACACTGAAAGAAAATATGTGCAATCTCTTTTCAGAGTTTGTGACCTTGCAAGTTAAAAATGAGATTTACTGATTCATGCATTAGATTTATTAATATGGACTTGTTCTTACATTTGCTCTTTAATCTGTCTTTGTAGGTCATTACTTTTTACAACAGGCTCCTACCTTGTCTTTTGGATTCTGGACTCACCACTTTAAATCTATTTTGTCCTGGAGGGGGACTTCAATCACCGTCTTCTGAGAGTTGTCCTTGTGTAGTTCTTTTTCCTCATTGGATCAGGTTTGTTCTGTGTAACCAACAGTGTGTAGCAGAAATGATGGTGTGCTGCTCATGAGATTAGATATTAAAAGACTACTGTTTCCTTCCTGGATGTACTCTTGTTCCTTACCTCCCTCCATCTCATCTCTCTCTCTCTCTCTGTCTCTCTCTCTCTCTCCCCCTCTCTTACTCACAGCTTCCTCTGGGAGAAGTCAGCTACTACATAGTGAACACACTCAGGCAAGCTATAGAGAAGTCCTCCTGTCAAAGTTACAGAGATCTCTCAACAGCCACCTGAGATAGCTTGGAAGCAGACCCGTCAACCCCAGACAAGCTCTGCGATGAGACTGCAATCCCAGCTTCCGGCTTGGCTGCAGCCTAAGGCATCTGAGTCAGAACCATCCAGCTAAGCCTCTTGCAGATTCCTCACCCACAAAAACGCTGAGATGACACATATGTATTGCTTTAAGCAGCTCAGTTTTGGATAATTTATAATATATAACTAATATGGATTTCTTTTTTAAAAAAACCTAAAAACCTATTTTCCACTTCCTTAACGTTAAAATTCTCTGCCTGCTGTCATGCTCATTCACATTTTTGTCTGTCTATTCTACCTTATTATTCACCCCAGATGAGTTCTATATACTTGCCTAGTCAGAATACATTTTTTTCATCTGCTTATGCCTTCATCCCCATTAATTTTATTCATATTGTTCCTTCTAGGCAAAAATATCTATTCCTTTCATTTTACCTTACTACTTAATGTCTATTCATTAAATCAACATACTTCTTGAATTCTTCCAGGAGTAACCCAGAACACTCTAACTACTTTCTTGTTTCACTCCGTAGCAGTTAAAAATTACAGTACATAGTTAGCCTTCAGACCATATTTTATACTGGTCATTAAAAATTCCTCAG
Source organism: Aotus nancymaae (assembly GCF_030222135.1). Classification (NCBI taxonomy): domain Eukaryota; kingdom Metazoa; phylum Chordata; class Mammalia; order Primates; family Aotidae; genus Aotus; species Aotus nancymaae. The sequence goes on from NW_026988435.1 coordinate 33,424,984, forward strand.
AGGCAATTCTATAATACATGTTGGTTGACTGCACTGCATGCTCAACTTAATCAGAATAAGGAAAGAGCAATTCTTGTTTTCATTAAAATTAAAGTACACACATAGGAATATATATATATAGGCACACATACATACATATATACATATGGTAATAGTCGTTATCATAAAATGTTTTCACTGTATTTGCAATAAATAATTATGAGCTTCTACACCACACAATGCAATCCTTCAATTTGGGAATTTTGCCCTCAGTTTTGTATTTCCTCAGTCTTACACAGTGCCTGGCATAGATGAGTTACTCAACAGTGTTACTGAACTGGAGCAATTTGGTTTTGATTGTCATTTCTCTTCCCGTGTGTGTGTTAGTGAAGGTTGATAATCATGTCAAATGACTGAAGGAAATGGAGCACATTAGGAGTGCGCTTCATCTACAAAGTGGGTAATCAATACCCACAGAATGGAGAGTAAAATACGCTCTCTATTAATATACCTGCCATTGGTTTTCCAAGGACAATTGATTGATTTCGCACATACCCTGGAGGTATGTGAGGCCTTTCTGTACCTACCCTTTGACAAATAAAGAATATCGGTGTTAAGTTGCACAGTAATATTCACAAAACATCCATGCCAATCCCTGAAAGAGTCAAAGTAAAACTCATTCTTCCAGGTGTGCTACTTCTTTCCTATGTTTCTGTTTCTACTAGAAATATGATTGGTGATATTCTCATAGTGGCTTGTAAAATTCTTACTATGATATTCAAGGCCTTTCAAGTATGGATTCTTTTCTATCGTCCCAGGTTTAACTCGCTAGTGACACTAGACCAGTTTAGATTTAATTACATGCTTTACTAATAGGATTGCCAGCATTAGCAAACAAAATGGGCAATTTGAAAAACCAGTTAAATTTGAATTTTAAATAAACCCAGGAAATCAAAAAATGATAATGCATTGACAATGATTGTCTTAGAACAAATAAACACTTTCCTTTCTTTACATTTTCATGGAAAAGATATATTTTGGATAACTTAGAAATAAGAGAATATTATTGTCCTCCAAGAATCAACAAGTAAAGTCAACAAAGAGCAGGAAAATTTGGTTGACTATGAAATATAAACAATAAATATGGAATGCAGGATCTGATAAAGAGTTTTCTGTATTGTAATAATGTAATCTGTATTAACCCAGTAAAATGTTTGATTAGCTGGAAAACTTTTCACTGGTTCACTGTGATATCGCAGCTTTCACCTTTATTTGTTGCTCATCAAGAATTAGTTGCACTTTTATCTACCAACCTATTTATTGTACTAATACAGTTTAGCAAAATGTCATACAATCCAACGAAACTTGAAAATGAGAGTTATTTCTGTGAAAACTAAAATATATGTTTCAAAACTTCATAAAGGCAAGTTGTAAATAAACACTGTTGAATGTTGGATGTGGATTCAAAATAAAAACTGTAAAAGATTGAGAAAACGACAGCGCCAACGTAAAATTTCTCAATCATTTTATAGGCAGATTGCTTTAAATGTGTATGAGTTTTTGATTCACTTTAAATGAGACAAAGCTAGAAGAAGATGGGTGAATGAATATGCCTTTCCAGGTTTAGAGTTGAAGAAATGTTTACAGTAAATACTGTATGTTTTTATGCTATCATTTTAATTCAATATTTTAAATCAGTGACAAACCACTGGTCCCTTTCACATCAAATAAGATCTACAAAAGTTAACATATTTATTAATATGTTAAATCTATTCAATAATATTAATGTTTCCTGAAGAAAAAATAAACAAGATGAACAGAAGATCCTCAATGTTCATGGCAGAAGAAATTTTAATTTAATATACTTTGATTATTTCCATTAGCAAGTGTATCCTTCTACGAAAATCAGCCCTTAAAGTTGTACATGCTGTCTTAAGTAAGAACTTTTGATTAATTCATCTGAATTCACTTTCCTTTGATTATTTTTGTGAAGCAGTTGTTTATTTTGATTTTTATTTGACTTGCTACCTAACCTATTTATCAAGACAGACCGTGGCTAAGCAGATGATGTAGATTTTGTCTTTGGCTCTGATAACTCTTTGAAATATATTAGCCCTTGATTCTTTCAAAGAAGGAAAACAGTTTCTTCAACATCTCAGCCTATCTTAAATATTTGTTTCCCAACCAATTCAGCACCCTTTCTATAAATAATACAGACACAATTTCTGGTAAGTTTCTGTAGTCTGCATGACTTTTATAGTGACACTTACAGTACCTTTCAATGTATAAGCATTCATATACACATTTTATTTCTCCTACTGTTTTATAAAGTGTTTGAAGGCAGAGATTTATGTCTTCTACTTTGTTTTATGCCTCATAAACCCAGAGAATTATCTGGCACATAGAAAGTTGTATGTTGACTATATCTGAGTTAAACTGAACTAATAAACTTCTTGATGTCCAAAATCTAGTACCTCAGGCAGGAGGTGTTGCCCTATTCTTCAGCATAAACAGACAGTTACAGTTTGCTACTAAAGGGAAACTTGAGGAAAAGTACATCTATTTCTCTTTGGCATGCTGTAAAAATCTAACCATCTAGTCCCACATCTCCCCCAACATGCTGTCCTATTAAAATGAAATATGTTTCTCTTTGGATCCATGAACCAGCAAAGCAGCATCCTTAATTGTAAGACAAGGATGACTACTCTTCAGCCACCTTGGCCCTGACGTTTCCTTTTCCTCTACAGAACACTGTGCAAGATTTGAAGATAGAATTGAAAGCAAATGCAGGAAGTAGAATAACTAAACTCTGCCAATTAGTTATTTTAGTTTCTATTGGTGAAATAACCTGTTGGTAAGGATTTATTTATTTAAACTGGGCATAAAATCGTAATTGTTCTTAATAAAAAAGGAGCATATATTAATATTAGAATATGGATAAATTCAAAGAACTTTGCATAGCTACACCAGTAAACTCAGGTACAAAGCCGTCCTCTGTTCTCTACTCTTCTTTTGTGTCATCTGATGGTATGAAGCATGCCATGATGAGAAAATTACCCTAACCTTTACATGGCTTTCTTTTGGGAACTCTCTTTCAGACAGCTTCCCTTCAGTTCAAGAGCTTAAATCTACCTTAATATCCTCTCTCAGATTTAATTTAATGTCTTCTTAACTCTTGTCTCTCTTTTCTCACTTTCCTTTTACTTTACCTATTTCTGCCTCTAATTTCATCCTTGCTTTTAAATTCTAAAAGAATATCCTTTTGTAGAAACAGTAAATCTTTTTGTTTCTTTTGGGCTCAACTATTAATTTATTTTAAGTATTCTCACCTACTGCTTTATTTTTCTCTGTAGCGAAACTAGATATCTCAGATTTATTTCTTCTTCTTTATAAAAATTGTTATGCCTTTTCACTTGTTATCTTGTATTTCAATTATAGGTAAAACTTGAATATACTCTCTTCTCCATATGATAGTTAATAGAAGTTAATGTTGATTTTGTTATTTCCTGAGTCTAAAGTTCCCAAATTTGAACAACTTGCTCTCTGATAGGGTAGCACATAGAATTTTAATACCGTTTAATTCTATATTTCTGTCAGTGTTTCGCTAACTATAGTATGCATCTGATTTCTATGGAAAAATCTGTTATTATGCATATTTCTGAGTCCCAAAACAAAGGATCCTGATTCAATAGGTAAGTTTCAGGTGGAGCCTAGAAGCTGATGTTCTTTAATCATTATCTCGGGTCATTTTGATGAATATATGCCATGACAAAGACTAATCATGCATCAGGACAAAATTATTAGACTGAAAAGTCACATGCATTCAATGAGTATTAATCACAGTATTCTGTGAGATTATCTATTTCATGTAATATTTTCAGAGAGCCCTGGAAATATGGGGTGAGAATATGAAAATGAGAAGTCCAAGTCAGAGCAATCAGGAAAGGGAAAGAAATAAAAGGCATCCAAATAGGAAAAAGTGCTCAGCATCACTAATCATCAGAGAAATGCAAATTAAAACCACCACGAGATACACCAGGCAGAATGGCTATGAGAAAAAAGACAAAAAACAACAGATGCTGGTGAGGCTGTAGAGAACAGGGAATGCTTATACACTGTGTTTGGAGATATAAATTAGTTCAGCTACTCTGGAAAGCAGATTGGAGATTCCTTATCTCACTTAAAACAGAGCTATCATTCAGCCCAACATTCCCATTACTGGGATTGTACCCCCCAAAAATAGATCATTATACCGAAAAGACACCACATGAACTTGCTGGTTCATTGCCATGCTATTTGCAAAACAAAAGACATGAAATCAACCTAGGTGCTCATCAATGGTAGATTGGATGAAGACAATGTGGTACATATACACCATGGAACACTATGCAGCCATAAAAAGAATGAAATAATGTCCTTTGCAGCAACATAGATAGAGCTGGAGGCCATAATCTTAAGCAAATTAACAAAGGAACAGAAAACCAAATACTGCATCTTCTCGCTTATAAATGAGAACTAACATCGAGCACACATGGACATAAATGTGGGAACAATAAACACTGTAGTCTACAAGAGAGGGGGGCTGTTGAAAATTATGGGGTACTATGCTTAGTACCTGGGTACAATATATGTATGTAACAAACTTGCACATATAACCTCTGTATCTAAAAGAAAAGTTGAAATTTCAGAAAAGATTATGAAAAAGGCAAATTTATTCATATAATCATTTGAGGAACACTATTCAGTGTCTAATACTCTGGGCCTTGGGGACATTGTAATTTAAAAAAGGCAAAAACCCCTCCCCTCATGGAAGTTTAGTAAAGCAATAGACTATGAACAAGGCAAATTGCTAAAATATATAACATATTAGCTAGATAGAAATTTAAAAGAGGTTTTAAAAAACAGGGAGAGCAAATCAAATGGTAGGGATTGAAATTTTAGGTAGGGTGGCTAAGGAAATGTGGCCTGGGAAAGTGGCTTGAACATTAACATTGAAAAAAATAAACTTATCTCCTACAATCCAGGAATCATATTCCAAATACATGGTATAAGCACAGAGCTGTCTGACCAATCAAGATAGAAGCTGTTTTCATCTCATCCTTTCTCTGACCTTCTCCCACCTCCTCTAAAACCAGGAACTCTCATTTTGTCAGGTCTCTTTAGTCACAAGAAAAAGATTCCAATGAAGTGAGCATCGCGTAATTCACAGAATGAAAGAGAAGACACATCTTCAGAGCAAGACTCAGAAATAGACCAAGAACCAGAGCACTGGGGACCATTTGACTCTCTCGGCAGAGCCCTGCCTCTTGTAGAAATAAATTGAATCATTACTTCCCAGTTTGTATGGCATTCATCTTTACATCCACAGTCTAGAGAGAGACAGCCTGTCTGTGTGCCCTGGTCACATGGCCCTTCCTTGGCTATACTGGCACACCACAAGGAAGCAGTAGGTGGGAGGAACAGTTTAAGCTTTTGCAGAGGCAGGACCTCCAGAAATAGAAACCCATCCAGAGTGTACACAATGCAGGCAGCTAATGTTCACTACAGTCCTGATTCCTCCCAGCTCTGCAGGCTCCACATCAATATCTTCTAGCGTCTGGTTTAATTTCCTTAGACCAACTTTTTTCTGTTAGTATGTTTTATAAACTTTTTCTGTCTTAATGAACTGGCAAATATCATGAGTTATACATCAAATACCTACTCTTAGTATGAATCCCACTGAGAGAAACTGACTTAGGTTGGGAAATGCATTTTCCTTTTCAGGATTTCTTTAGCTGTTGAGCTGGGCTGGAAGGCTGTTGACTGAAGGACAACTCCTGTGATTGACAGATAGGGAACAGAAGACATTGGAAGAGGAGGAGCAAGAAAACTGGCACTAGTTCCCTACTTTAAGCTAAAAATTAGAAAACTAAATTGATAAGAACTTTCAAAATGTGTACATGATCTTTTTTTATTGACTCAAAAACCTCATTTTTTAAAACTTCATGCAGTTTGTTTTTCATAACAGTTTTCTGATCTCAGTGACCTCTTCTTTCTCTGCAGTCGACTTTGTGCAAAGCCTGATCCGGTTCCCACAGGAGCTTTTGCAGTAGTGGCATTTGCACTACGTGGTGACAGCATTTCTAAAAATTTCTGTCTGTGCTGGAAAATAAGACATAAGCACTGACATTTCCAATTTGAGAACAATTGTTCTTCATTAATTCTGTATTATAAATGCCACTTCTGAATTTGGTTTGCTTTGATTTTTTTTTCTGATCCATTCATTTCAATAATACTCTTCTCTACAGAACCATTTCATCTTGATTTTTGGTTGTTTATGCTGGTATCTTTCCACAGACCTTTTTTTATGATTGCATATTATTTAATTTATATGGAGAAAATATGAATTGTGGTATTATACCTTGTCTCTGCTTCGGGGTCACGGGCATGTTTTAGGCTTAAAAATGTTCATTTTTAATGCATTTATTCATAGTATTAGAATATAAAGGTGGTGAATCTAGGCTGAAATATAACTATTCTTGGGAAATGCGTATATATTTCAATTTGCTGACATTTGTAATCAAATAAGTAGTCTTTTTATTCAAACAAATGATTAGATAGAAATACTAAAATACAAAATATGCAGTTATAAATTGGTTAATTTTGCCTTCCTACCTGAACACTGAGTCTTTCTGTTTGAAGTTGCCCATAATCTCTGAGGGGGATGGCAGGTGTTGGGAATTCTTGAAGTACTAATTTGTTGACTTTGGAGATTCCGGAGGAAATTTTCTCTCCCTAATCATTTTTGTTCTTACTCTCTCTGGTAGCTGAGACCTTTGAGACTCTGACTCTCATCTCTAGCAGTGTGGACTACACAATCACTCTCTAGTGATTGGTTAAAGGCCAAATAATCTGTGCCTCACTGAGAATGTGGTGAATCATAATATCTGGGTCTTAGTTTATACATAGACTACATAACTGATACTATTTAAATGGGAAATTCAGATGTTTTTCTTCCTGTCTCTAAAATGTCTCTAAAACCTATCATGAAAGCAATATTAAAAATAACCAACACATTGAGTAGTTGATTCAACATCAAATCATTCTTGTTATTCTCTTCTTGTCCTTGGGTCTATCCATTATGCCTTACGCTGCCTAGTAACCTGGTCTCTGGAAGGTTTGGAATCAGCCATTCAGTTCCCGGGACTGCATTACTCCTTACAACCTAGCTCCTAGATATCTTTCTATTTTTAATTCTTCACCCATGCTCAGGTTAACTTTGTTGGAACAAGATACTTCGAGATTTGGCCAGAATGCCATATATTATAGAAAGCACTCTCCAATCTCGGGCTCAACGACTTGCTTCTCCTCTGAGCTCCCACCTGTTCATGGCACCAAATCAACTTTGTTCACATTCTGTTCCATCGCCAGTTAATGTTTCAAGTAGGCTTTCTCACTGGACAATGAATGGCCCTAGTGTGGAGGTCTGGTATGAATTCTTGCTTTCTTGGAGCCTAGGGACTACTTGGCACCCAGTAAGCACATCACAAAGACTTGTTACACTAAAAGGAATTGAGGCAACTGGTTTCTGTGCCAGAGTCTAGTCATGAAGAAACGTCTGATTCTTGCTGTGCTATTTTGCCATTTAATTCTAATCTGAGCTCTTTGATCATAACTTAACATATTGAAGAATAAAAGAGTCTCGGGAACATTTTGTTCTCTGACTAGATAATATTTATTCTAATATTTCAAAGAATTGAGAGCTCCCATTTTCTTTAGATATAATGAAAGTCCATGATTTAAAATAAACTAATTATTGTCGAAGTCTAATTTTCAATTTGAGTGAAAGAAAATGAGATTTAAAAAAAATCTTATTCAAGCCTCTGGCATAACAATAGTAATTATTTTCTTTTCACTGATTAAGTTAGAGAGCACTGACATCTTTGGTCTGCAAATGAGTCTCAGGTGAGTACAGTAGATTTGAAAACAGTAATGTGATAATGGCTTTCAAAGCAGACATCTGAGTTTTCTTGAACTCTTATAAGTTCACTATTCTGGAAATTCTGCATTTGGCTCTAGCCTAATAATGTTATATGTAAATCACGTAAGACAAATTGAAGTTAATTTTGCATACTTTTCTTCTTTAAAACACATCTATGCTTACATGTGTCATCAAAATGAGGTCTTGAAAGATAGTCCTATAACTAAACGTTAGCAATGAAAAGAATGTAATTGCAAAACCATGCTAATTCTTCTTTTTTAAAACTACCGAATGATTAACTATCTTACTAAGTATATTTTAATAATTAGACCTGCTAAAAATTTAAATTTAAATGTCTAATTTAGTGAGGTCTTTATATAATTCTGGTTGGAGTAAAATTAATACCAAGTTTCAGAGAAAAATTCTTATCTATTGATTTATCCTAAAATGTGTTCAATGATGTGAAAAGTTTTTGATAAATACATTTATTCCAGATTTTAATGACTGTTCCAACAAGAAAAAAAAAATTAAAAGTTCAACATTTGAGTAAGAGTCCCACTCAATGAAGGGCTTGTGGTTAGTATTAGATTTCTTTTAATATCTTTTCTATCTTTTTGAAAATAGTTATGATGAACATTTATTTCCTTGGCAATCAAAAACAGGTAAAACAGCTTTACTATTTTATTTGAAAATATAATGCATTAGTAGTTTACTGGAAGCAGCTTTTACTGAGTGGTTCTACTAAGCACTAAAAATGTCCGTAAATCACCTTCTGAGGTGCTGTGTCTTGAGCAGTTGATTGATCTTTTAGAGTTAGCAATTGTAGGGGCAGCATGAACCAAATCAATAAAGGTTTGCTGGATCTTATACCTAATACCAAGCTCTAGGATGTATTCATAAGTCAGAAAAACCTACTCTCCCAAGAAATTACAACTGTTAGCTACCTCCAAGTTGCCTTTTCATTACACAATAAATCACACAAATACATTTTAATTATATATGTTCACCAACTCGAAGAATGATGGCTGTCAGTTTTGTCTATACTTGTTGTGAAAGGCTATGTGTGAGACATAATAGAGAAATATATCTAATTATTACAACATTCTGTAAAAGGGAATAATTTTCTTTTTCCTGGCAATAACAAATGGGTCATGTACTATCCATGTCTCTGTCTCTGTTTTTGTCTATGTTTATCTATCAAGCTACATATCTACTCATAAGAAAGGACTCTGATGGGAACTTGTAAAAGTCCTTAGAATCCAGAAACTATATTCAAGCAGAATTTGAAATGCAATCCTGACATCCATTTTCCCACTCCCTTCGAAGATAGCATCTTGTATGGATTAAGAACATTATTTGTTTTCACTGAACCTATTGATTTGTCCTCTCCTCGGTACCCCTCAACTTGGGTGATTCTTTCTTCATTGCTGGGGAACTGTTTCACTCCTACTTACTAGTCCCTCTAGTTTATTTAAACATTTTTCTCCAAAATGATATGCCCCTGAAAAACAATCCAGTAAGGAGAAGGCCTGGGGTGGGACTCCTCTTTTCTCTGCACCAGGTTATGTAGAGAGATGCATGTTTCTTTATTTCCCTACTAAAGAGTTGAGTTAATTATAAAGGAGAATGCTAAAGTGTATTTAAGGTCAGGAATATCCTCTAGTGTCCTCTTCCCACCCTCTAGTTTTGGGTCTAGCATACTTGGCTCTCTGGTTCAAACTCTTCTCACCAAAATGCCATCTATTACAAGTTCATCTGTGCCAATCTCTAGCACCTCTCTCCCAAAATCAGTTGCCATTGGAAGTAGCTCTCAGCCCAAACAAGTGATCAAAACTGCAGGCCCTGGAACTCAAATATTTCTTTATTTTATTTAGCTGAGTCCATTTTTTTAAAAGAAGAAACCAACATTTCACAGTAAGAGAAATTTTAGATAAAAATCCAGGATAAAAATCTTGACTCTTCTAGAAAACCCAGAATCTCAGACAATAATTCACTAGAGTGGAGTAGGGGCTGGGTCATGTTGATAGAGCAGTTGCTTCACTCATTTGTTTGTCCATTTCCTAGAAGCATTTGGGTTTGAGATCTTTGCTCGGGATTCCTCCTCCCTTCCATCTTCATTAAAGTTAGAACCATCTAGTTTATACTGCTCCCTCTGCCTTCAGACCTGGCGGTCAGGGTGAATTTTAGTTTATGGCACAAGTTCAAGAAAACGTTAGAAGGAAAAGCAGGAAGAAAGGAAAGCCACTTTACCCCTAGTGAGTGAAACTACTAATACACACACATGCGCACGCATGCGCGCGCGCACACGCACACACACACACTCCTAAAGGCTAAAATTAACACTCAAAAGCCTAAATAACAACAAATTTCAGCAAGCCCCATTATTTTTGTTTCTTTTCTTTTTTGTTTTGTTGCTTCCTGAGATAATGAAGCTGCTGTGTTTCCATTCCAGCCAAGCCTCCCTTAAGTTCTCTAGTTTACCTCAGACTCCCTCTCAGCCTCAGGGCTGGAGCTACAAGAAGATAATTGTTCAGCTACTTCCATTCTTTTATAATACATGTAAAAATATTTTTAATACCACACAAAATAAAGAATATAAAGTAAGGATAAAAGAACAGATTCAGATATAAAATCCCATTTCTTCTCATTATTGAATTGGCAGAAAACCTTATATCTATGTTTTCCTCTTGCCAGGTCACACAAACACTTTTATAAGTGTCCTATCTTGCTCTTTCCTGAGGTTCATCTATGCTGGGATGTTATTAGGTTGGTGCAAAAGTAATTCCAGTTTTTGCCATTATTTTTAAACTTAATTTAATCACATTATGCTTAATGGCAGAACCACAATTACTTTAGCACCAACCTAGCAGCCTTTTATGCAAGGTCCTGTTGTGTAACATGTGCTGTGGATGTGTTCTCACGCTGTGTTTGTGCCATTGTTGACATTTCCCTTTCAGCATCAGGACTCTGCTATTGTTAAGGAGGTTTGTTTTCTCCAACAGCCTTGACAAAACAATAGCTTGTTGCGTTCATTTTTCATCTGGGAGAACTCCAGTTCTGTGTTTTGCAAATCTGAGAGTTCAGCCATGTGTGTCCAGCACTTGTTTTTCTCTCTGTGCCCTGCACTGATGGAAAAGCATCCTCCACAGTCTCTAAAGAAGAAGAGCAATGTCCTGGTGGGTACAATGCAGACAGAAAAATATCATAGCGACTGTAGCTCCATTTAAGACCTTCAGTTAACCTCCTCATTAACCATCTCATGTTCACTATCAAGTGTGTTACAAAAGGAATCAGTCTTCCTAACTATGCTTTGAGAGTCATTTAAAAAAAAAAAAACTGTTCCTTGCTAGTGTATTACATTATTTTGATCTAAAATATTTTTTGAACCTGTTCAAAGAAGACTATGCTTTTGAACTGAATGTTTTGTCCTTCTGGCTTCCCTTACAAACTGAGAGAGGATTTTCAGAAAATAATAGAAAATGGAGGGCTAGGAAATAGGGCTGAAGACCACGTAGTCATAGGCAAAGACTTCAGATGATCCAATGAATAAGACACTCTGTAACAGTGTTAAATGCTTAATCTTCCTTAAGACATTGAGGTCACAGGTACCAGAATCTATAGAAATAGTGGTAGAGGGCAGCAAATAAGTTTCTTCATTGAAGAGGTGGCATGGAAGCTTATTGAGTTACAGAGAGTAAAAGGGGTGCCGTTGCACTTGCCTGAGAAGCAAGTGTTACAAGCTTTTAGCAATGCAATGACCTAGAAGCTGGAAGCCTACAAAGAAGAAGCATGCAGAGACCTCAATGTCTTGGGTGCTAGCAAGAGAGTCGGAGATAAACTCTGAAACTGTGTGGTAGTAGCAAAGACTATAATCCTGTTAGGAAGAAATCTAGGCACCTATTCAACCTAGAGTGCAAAACTATGGCAGCCAGAAGACCTACATTTGGGAACACATAAAAGCCCTTTGGAAAAGCCACAGCTTGGGCAGTGTTTGATCCAGGTAGAGCTTTCCGTGAGTCTGGTAGCAAAGGACGTCATGGTGTGATACAGAAGACAGATGCAGTTTTGTGCTATATTTTCAAGCTGGTAGAGATCAGCAAAACATAGCCTACCACAATAAAATGATAGCATGATTTAGCTTAAATATAATGAAAAATGTCCCCCTGTTCTATGTTTTGTAGAAACAAAAGGTTTACATTGATATTAATCCCTTAATTTTATTAGTTTGGGGTCTCCCTCTAGCTGTTTCAGAATTTAATTTCTTTTCTCAGAGTTTTCCTCAATTGTATTTAGGAAAACCTCTTATGTTTTCTTTTTAGAAGCCAAGCACAATAAGGGAATTTCTGGAAATAATTGACTAAAGCCACCATACTAGTTCCTCTATGAGTAAGCTGTTCAGCCAGGTAGAATGACATTCCTATGATTCCACTGAGCAAAGCATTTCTCTAGAGATAGCTGCCTAGATGTGTCAGCCTGGAAAAATTCTATGATAAGCTATGGTTGGATGGAGGGAATGACCCACTGCTTGACTCTGACTTAAATGTGCTTATTTAAACTCTAGAAAGCAGCAGTTCTAAGTCTGTGTGTTTCCATTCCCTTGTCCAACAAATCCTGTAGTTTTATTCAATATTATTTTTTCCTATACGAGATCAGAACAAGTCTCTAGGGTTAAAAGAAAAACAAAACAAATATAAATCAGTTGTTCCACCTTGCAATCACCTTTCTAGTGTACCTAAGCATAAAATGAGAATAGCAACAATATCATCATCAACAAACACCTCTACTCTCCCTGACAAAAACATATATTAATTAAAGAAGACTAAAACAAAACAAAATGTAAAAGAGAAACACTGACCTTCTCCATTATAGCATAGAAAAAACCTTAGGGTGAAACAGGGCCTTCATTTTCTCAAATTCAAACAGCTTCTGCTTAGGCTCAATTAAACTCACCTTGGTTACCTAAAGTAGCTCACTTTAATGCTGATTTCTCTCACACTGTTTATACACTGAATTTATAAATTTAGTCTTCTTAGTCTGGTTTCCTTGATTTTGATTTCTTTTTTCCTGCTTTTCTTATCTCACTGAAACATTCTCCTCTTGTTTGAAGTTTCTTCTTTATCAGTTTCTATGTATTACTTTCTGTAACATATGCACTTGAGAACAACTTTAATACTTGAAGTTACTGTGTGTGGAAAAAAATTCAAGATTTCTTACAGTGAAAAGGGAAAGGCTGGGAAAAACAGGCAAAACATAAAGAATTCTAGAGTGTTTATTTTTTCTCATAATAAAGTTCATGTTAATAAAAATGTCTGGATTAAACGGCACTGCTTTTGTGAACTTGATCTCCAACCAGCTTCTTATTGTTATAAAATACATTCAGGAGTCGAAGTCTAGAGGGAAAGCCTGAGCTTGCCTAATCCTCATTTAAACACCTGCTACCTGACAGTGCCATGGTGTGGAAACCTTGGGACAGACTCGCCCTTTTATCTTCCCATTTGAAAATGGTCAGTAGGCTAGGCATAGTGGTTCTCACCTGTAATTCCAGCACTTTGGGAAGCAGAGGCTGGAAGATCACTTGAGGCCAGGAGTTTGAGTCTGGTGTGGTTAGCATAGTGAGATCCCCATCTCTGTAAAATAACTTTTTAAAAATATTTGCTGAGTAAGGTGGCACATGTCTGTAGTGGGACTACAGAGGCTGAGGTGGGATGGTTGCTTGAGCCCAGGTGTTTGAGGCTGCAGTGAGCTATAATCATACCACTATACTGTACTCCAGCTTGAGTGACAGAGCAAGACCTTGTCTCAAAAAAAAAAAAAAGGAAAGAAAATGGCCATTACTGAAAGAAGAAGATTGAATAATAATATAAAAAAGATTTGGTATTGAGTGGCTAATAACTGACAAATGTTCACCAGAAATGTAATTTTAACTGTACTTTATGGTGGAAAATATAATACAACTATCAAATATATTATTAAACATTTAAAAAATTGATTCAATGTTCTGTCTTTGGAATCCTAGAATTTATCCTCCATTTGCCTATATAAACTAAATAAAGCTTGCATGATTATGATTAGACTAAGGGAAATTTTAGCATAAACACCTATACATCTTTAACATTCCTCATTTTCTATATGAACTGAATAATAACTATTTTGATAGTTGTAATATTTTATCAAATAGGTAAGATATAATTTGGTTATAATCTACTCCTCAGCCCAGGCTCACAGTATTGGACACAGGCTAATATTTATTTATTTTGTTGACATAGGTAATAATATAGTGATTATTTTTATTTATATAGTCCTTTTGCTACTTTTAGATTATAAGTTAATTTGCTACAAGAGAAATTATAGTGTTAAATGTCATAAACATGTTAAATCTTGATCAGTATTGGTACATTAATTTCTAAGTACAGTCAACATTCCTGAGATTGTTTTGAATAAGGCTGTGCAAAAATAACATTGATAAAATGGCTGAAACTTCAATTAAGAGACTAGATGTACTATGTATGGCTGTAGAGAGAGAAGCTGCTTGTCTTAAGCTCCACAGAGGGCTCAACAAGCTTCCACACACACACACACCCATTACACCACAAAGAAAAATAATCTGCGTCTGATATATGGTATAGTTGTATGACAGTCTTGGCAGAAATCTAGCCTTAATGCTCATAGGTAATATCATGTTAGCACTTCATTATACATTATTGACTTTCACTCATATTTGCTGCAGAAAAAACTATTCCAAAATCATTTGCAACTAAAAAAAGTATTCAATTTGCATGTTGGGAAAACTATAAAAAGTCACTGCATGAAATTAAGGCAACCTCTGAGTTTATGAGGCTGCTTATCACATTTAAAGTTGACAGTAACGTTCTTAGGAGGCAGCAGAATGATTATGGTAAAACACTGTAGGTAGTAAGAGAACTTAAATGCTGAAGATCATTTTACCCAAGAAAATAGGTAGACAGGGAGTAATGAAACTAAAGACTAGACTTCACACTTTGGGCTTTATTCTTTCAGAGCAATTTTCCTTTTTTAAATATACAGAAAAATAAGTGCTTAAAAGAATTACTAGAATATTCTGTAAGTTATTCAATTATGCTGGAATTTCTCCATAGATATTCTTACATAGCATGTGATGCTTCTGACCAGGCAGCGTTTGTGCTTGTTCTACCCGTAGGCCCTAGTCTTCCATAAGACATTGTTGTTAGATCCTCTCTTACGATTTCTGAAGATACTATTAGAATGAACTGTTTCAATCTCTATTTTTCTTAAAATGGAACTACATTACTGAAATATATTATTTTTTGGCCTGTATAAGGCACAATCCCATGACCCCCTGTTTGTAGAATGCATCTAACTAGTCTTTGTTATTTAGGGAGTTTGATGATACTTCTGATGTAACTGCAGAGGTGAACAAAATGTTCTATATTCTCAGTGTCACTAAAGCTTAAAATAACTGGAGTTTTATGAAGCACTCAGTTTTCTGACAAGAACCCACTGAAGAGTCTCTCTCCTTAATGCATCTTCATATTAGATAGCTGGAGACCTTGAACACCAGGGCTACGTATGACTCTTCTTGGAGAGACGATTTTAGTGTGGTGGGTACACTCCAAATTGAACCTATATCTTTGTAGAGGGATTGCCAATTCTTCAACAATATTCTCTGTCGTATTTAGCTATATAGATAATTATTTTTGCCTAATGTAAAATCCAATGAACAGGTACGTAACTTTTTTCTGTTTCTTCTCTTTCTTCTGTTTCCTCACTCTTTAATTCTTTCTGCTTTTGTTAGTTGATAATTTTTTAACTACCCTGGTGAGATTAAACCTGGAGCTAAGAATTATTTTTACTTCAGTGGTTGGGATAAATAAATAAACATAGACACATTTATTTTTAATACAGATGTTGAAAAATGGAAAGGATATAGACTGAAAAGAAGGAAAAAGATACCAAAACTCAAATTTGTGGTCAACTCAAACTTGAGAAGACCAAATCTGATTTTGTTCCTGAAAAAGATCTAGTTAAGAGATTGTTGAGATTTTATACTTCCAGGACACGTATCTGGGATAGAATTTTATTTGCAAGGCAGTAGAAATAATATGTGCAAATATATATGAAAAATTAAAATTATGTACCTAGTAAAGAGGCTGAATAGTGCTAAAGTTAAAAATATGTGTTTTAGAGTTAAACGACTGTAAACATTCTTTTAATTTTGTAGATCAGGCACTCAAGTTCTCTGTATCTGTTTTCTCATCTGTAAACTGTAAGTAGTAATAGTACTTATTACATTGAATATTATGAGGACCAAACAAAATAATAGATTAATCTCAAAATAATAGCTTATAAAACACTTAGAAACATTTATGACACATAAAAATTGCCCACCACATGTTAGCTATTATTTCCAAAGATGCAGAGTGACTCAAGGAGTTGAACTGCCTGTATCTTCACATGGTTTTCCCTCTATATGTGTTTGTGTCTTGATCGCCTCTTCTTAAAGGACACTCATCATATTGGATTAAAATTCACCTGAATAGCCTTTTTTAACCTACCTACCTCTTTAAACATCCTGTCCCCAAATGCAGCCACATTCTCAGGTTCCAAAGGTTAGGACTTTAACATGCGAATGTGGGGGTTAAAGGGGAACAATTCAGCTCGTATCAGTCTCCATGAATGATGAGATGCTACAGATGAGTACCTTAGGATTAGAACAGAATTAACCAAAACAGTACATTTAAGGTGAGGCTCAGGGAGCCCCATGAGAATGTCAGTTTGATTAATGGCAGGAGGACAGCCTATAAGGGATAGCTCAGCGGAGCTGTGGGGGCATATTCAGCAAATTATGTATAGCTCTAAATTGTAGGGGTCTTCGGGAGACTCACCAAGAATAATTTTCAGAGACCTACAATCCAACATCTAGATTGGCCATGGGCATTAACCCATTCTGCAGGCATTAACGAAGGATATGGGGATGCCAAGGCCTGAAATAAGTTTTAAAGTGTGGAAAATTTCTGAAATTTTTAAGGCAATATACTTCAAAATAAATGGTAAAATTCACAAACTTTGGTAAAGCTAAAGTAGAATATAGAGCCTAGCTTAAGAATTTGCATCATCACAAAGGTATCTGGATAAAAGCTTGACTAGTTAAATTTAACACAAGTATAGTTTGAAGATATTGCAGGCTCAGTTCTAGACTAGACCACTGTAATAAGCCAAATATCACAACAAAACAACTCACCTGAACGTTTTGATTGTCCCATGCTTGTAAGAGATATATTTATACGATACTGAAGTCTAATAAGTATGTAATAACATTATGTCTAAAAACCGTACATGTATTCATTAAAAATAATTTGTTACTGAAATATTCTAAGAATAATCTGAGCCTTCAGTGAGTCATAATCATTTTTATGGTGGAGGGTCTTGCTTCGATGTTGATGACATGACTGCTAAGGGTGGTGTTTGCTGAAGGTTGGGGTGACTGTGGCAATTTTTAAAAATAACAGCAGTAAGATTTGTAGCAGTGACTCAATCTTCCTTTCATGAAAGATTTCTCTGTAGCATGTGATGGCTGTTTGATAGAATTTTACCAACAGTAGAACTTCTTTTAAAATTAGAATCAATCCTCTCAAGTCCGCCACTGTCTTTTCAACTAAGTTGATGTAATATTCTAAATCCTTTGTTGTCATTTCAGCAACATTCACAGCATCTTTGCTAGAAGTAGATTGCACTTCCAGAAATTACTTTCTTTGCTCATCCATAAGAAACAACTCCTCATCTGCTAAAGTTTTATACTGAGATTATAGCAATTCAGTAACATATTCAGGCTCCACTTCTAATTCTAGTTTTTTTGTGATTTTCACCACATCTGTAGTTACTTTGTCTACTGAAGTCTTGAACTCTTCCAAGTCATCCATTATAGTTGGAATTAATTCCTTTCAAAATCCTGTTATTGCTGCTATTTTGACCTCCTCCATGAATCAACTGTCTTTTCATTTTGTAAAATAAAATGCTAATTTGATAGCATTTTATAGGTGATAGTAAGCTTCTTGTGAATTTTAACATTAATATTCCCTATGCTATTCTGTAAAATCTGCTGTTTCTTACTTAAGAAAAGATCTGAACTGTAGTGTTTTCTGAATTTGGATTGTGATGTATTATAGCTTTTGTTTTATTAACATTCCAAGTAATAAAACCTCTTTAGTCTAATTAACCTTTTGTTCCTTTTGAAAGTTCTACAATTACATTATCATTATTTTGTACAATTATTCATTAGATCATTAGTTTCTTTCTCTTCCTTCTTAAATGTAGCCATTATTTTTATGATTTAGAAATCTTTTCCTCAAAATCTTCCCTCAAAATACTTGGATTTTCCTATTTATATATAGCAAAGCTTTATTAAATCAATTTTAATGACTTTTTCTGGAATTTCATAATTTAAACATGAAGGCTACAGGTCCATGATACTACCTTTCACATATGAGCTGAGATTTTTGTCTTAATTTAGACCAAGAAGTGCAATTTCCATAAACACTATTGATGTTTATGTGGAAATATTTTATTTAAACTGTGAATCAATGTCACAAACCACAGAAGATAAATGACAGAGACATTTGTTGCAAGACAA
Source organism: Aotus nancymaae (assembly GCF_030222135.1). Taxonomy (NCBI): domain Eukaryota; kingdom Metazoa; phylum Chordata; class Mammalia; order Primates; family Aotidae; genus Aotus; species Aotus nancymaae. Next base: position 33,443,550 of record NW_026988435.1, read on the forward strand.
TATCAGTGAATCATATAGCCAGTGATGTGGTTCATTTCATGAAAGAATGAAAATAAGACAAAGTAAGAACAATTTTTATTTCTGCATGAATAACATCTTGCACTTTTATTCTAACAGATAATCCTCTGCCCATATTTTCTTATAGTCAAAATATTGTCTGTATGAATGCCTCCTTTTGGATTAAAGCAGTAGTTGCTCTAGAAATCTTTTATTTATTTATTTATTTATTTATTTGGAGATGGTGTCTCGTTCTGTCACCAGGCTGGAGTGCAGTGGCACGTTCTTGGCTCACTGCAAACTTCGTCCCCTGGGTTCAAGTGAGTCTCCTGCCTCAGCCTCCTGATAGCTGGGGCTATAGGCACGCATCACCACACCCAGCTAATTTTTCTGTTTTTAGTAGAGACAGGGTTTCACCATGTTGGCCAGGATGGTCTCGATCTCTTGATCTCGTGATCCACCTGCTTTGGCCTCCCAAAGTGCTGGGATTACAGGTGTGAGCCACCACACCTGGCTGCTTCTAGAAATATTTGAAACACTAGAGTTACTGGTCTAAAAAGCCAGTGCTATACTGACTGGAAGGTATTTGCAAGTGGGATAGTTGTTCACATGTGCAGAAATGGTTATATGAACCTTAGTTAGGCTTAGTGGATTCTGAAGAGCCTTCTGGGTTTAAGTTTCTGTTATTTGTCTAATACTCTCTTTGACATTTGGAAGAATTCTAACAATAAAAATTCTTAGATTCAAGTCTTATGTCTTCCCTTTCCATGGACATTCTGCTTTGATGGCTAGGTGAAAGAGATAACTCCTTATGGCTGTTGATGTGTAGTGCAATAGAAAAATGATTTCTGATCCCACTCAAAATTTTGCAAAACTCAAACTGATAAATGTATGATCACTCCAGGAGGATTCAAAATGGCCACAATCACAGACGCATTCTCTGCAGGACCTGCCTCCTTTTACAATCTGAAGCTATGCAGTTGTGTGCTTGGAAGCATTCTTACCAGTCCCTTTTGAGGTAGGGAACTTAGGCTGCATATTTAATAGGAGTATCTATAGGGTTGTAGTGAAGAATGTGGACATGAAGATAAATAATGGGAACTCTTATAAAATCTGGGCAATACATACATTTTTATATTGTGCAGTAGTGCACACACATTTACATCTGCTATACATACATTTTTATATTGTGCAGTAGTGCACACGTATTTAAATCTGCTATGCTTTGTTACTTTTTCACACTTTACACGTTTCCCCTTGTGCCTATGCAGTAGTGAGAGAGTTAATATTCGGTATGCAGAGCTACATAATTATAAATGCTAAGCAAGGTTTCTAGATTTATATGCTCTGCGCACAGAACAGCACAACAAATTAAAGATTATAAATCAATTTAGCTATCCAAAGTTGGAAAATTTTAAAAATGTGTTTATTTTTAATAGTTTTTTTCCTAAACATTTGAATACTTTGCCTTTGATGTACGGTTTGTGGTCGTGGTTGTTTCCCCAGGAAATGTGTGGAGGTATTCACAGGAAGTCAACATTTATTTGGGATCCAATTAATTTATTTTATTTTTTTTTCCTTAGGGCACTGCCTGGAAATTCAATATAAGTGTTTTTTAATGCACAAACATTGCTTATCAACCTATCAATAAAATAATCTTTGAATAAAAGAATGTTAATTTAATTACCATTTGTACATATTAAAATTTTGTATAATTTTACTTTCCAGTAACACAAAGAGCAGAAATTAAGAATGCATAAGTCAAAATATGAAACTTGAAATCTTAATGTAATTATCTATGATACAAGCTTATAGAAGAATTTCTAACTGTCAAAAGATGCAGAAACCTGTTTTTTAAAATACATTCTTGCTTATTGCCACAGTACTTACAAGAAAAAATATATATTCAAAAGTTGTATTGTTAATATATATTCTAATTGCCACAGTCCTTAGTAGAAAAAACGTATATTGAAATATAATTTTTGAAGTGCCAGGAATAGCCTTTTAAACACATTTTGGCTAGTCTATGTAAATCTCTAAATAAGGTAGACCACTTTAAATACTTCTCATTTTCAGAAATAAATTCTCAACCCCAACCATACAGATAAATTTTCTAATTAGAATTTGTGGTTAGTGAATATGAAGCAAACCATTTCATGTGTCAAAATGGCCGATTTTAGTCTCACATAATAATGACAGATAATGTGTCCTATATTTAGGTAACATAATTTTGCTGTAGATATTAAACTCTTTTTTTAATATTTAATTTTTGTGGTTACATAGTAGGCGTATATATTTATGGTGTGCATGAGATGTTTTGATGCAGGTGTGCAATGTGAAATACGTACATCATGGAGAAGGAGGTATCCATCCCCTCAAGCATTCATCCTTTCAGTTACAAACAATTCAATTACAGTCTAAGTTATTTTAAAATGTACAACTAAGTTAATATTAACTATAGTAACCCTACTGTGTTATCAAATGAAAGGTCTTATTCATTCCTCCTAATTTTTGTACTCATTCCCTCCCTCCCCTCCAGCCTCACTCTACCCTTCCCAACCTCTGGTAACCATTCTTCTACTTTCTATGTCCAATATTAAACTTCTTTAACATTGAAGTTTTCAAATTATTAGCTCTTAAAAAATCAGTTTGTTGGGACATAGACTCAAAATTCAGGTGTGGACTGGAATATTCTAGAATAAAATATAGACTACATTGCACAAAGTGATATTAGTAAGTGTGTTTTTTGAAACTTTTAGTTGCACTGTATATTTACGTAGGTTCTACTTGCAATAGAATATGCATAGGTATAATATATACAAATAAGTATACATTTTTAAGTGTGAACTGTGAATAAAAGTGAAAAAAGTTTGAATGCAATTATTCTCAAGTTCTATCTTTTTAGTATCAATATCCAACTACAATAGTTGCATACTATTATTAGTTGTATTAATTTAAGTGAACTATTATTTACTAAGTAATAACTCTGCACCAAGTAACACATGATACCCACATTTTTATCTATTATTAGTTATTATAATTGTGTGAGGTGATGGTTAAAATTTTCCTTCTTACAAATTAAGAAAATAAAATATAAAACACAACTGATTAGAGCTTGGAAGGTTGCAACAGACACACTGACATCAGATTTTTTTATACTTGAGTTTCTCGGGTCTTGAAAAGATATTGTTTCAAACACTGAGGTCTATGATTGAGTTCTGGAAATTTTGAGTTAAACTTAGGGTTTTTTACTGCAGTAATTATTTGGGTATTTAATATGCTAATTGATATGTTGAATAGTCAAATGAAAAGAAATGAATACACTATGAATTTCTGAAATTTATTTTACCTAAGAAGCATTTAAAAATATTATTTCTTCAGAATATTTTTATTGGAACACACTGAGAAATGCTTAATTTAATCATGTCAATAGATGTAAATTAAAAGAGGCAAGGCCTTATAAAGCAAATTTGTATAATGTAATAATGTGTGAAGTGTTTTCTTAAAATCAGACTAAACTCTATTTTTTCTGTTAGCAAGACTTTAAAAATATAAGTTTTTGATATTTTTCAAGCTCAAGATTCAATTTAAATGACGTACTCTGGTCCATTTTCCTAGGGTAAACACTTCAGTAAATTCAGAAATAGTAAATGCATAATGTTTACTTTCTCTTTAAAAAAATTACAATGTAAATTAATCATTCCTATTTCTATTTTAAAAACAGTTTGCAGTGGACAATTACCAGGTATTACCTGCAATCTATGTTTCTTCAAGTCACTTCCTGTTGAAGCCACTCCTTCAGTACAAAAACACATGAATCATTACTATTTACTTTGTTCCATCTCCTTTCACAGTTTTAGGAATGGGAGCGCATCTCAAATCTATTTAAGCTGATGTATGGATTTCCTAAGTGAGCTGAATGAAATAGTCCTTTTACCTACTGCTTTACTTTCAACATTATAACTTCTTTTCCTCCCACTGGTGGTTTAAAACTACACTAGAAATGACGATAAAAAAAAAAAATAAAAATAAAAATAAAAGAAGAAAACACAAATAAGAAAACAAATAAAATACACTAGAAGGAATCATCACAAGAGGTTCTGCTTTAATGGTTTGAAGCGTAGCCTTTAAATCTATTACTTTTTTTAAGAAATGTCCTGTGTGTGCCAGAAATGGAGGACCACAGAAGGCTGTCTTACTTCTGCTGTGGACTAGTGAGGGTTGACGCACTGACTAGGCTACTGAGATTCATATTCTTTGCTCCTTTCAGCATTTTAAATATTGTGTGTTGGGTCCTTTCTTCTCTGCTCAAGGTTCCAATGCACTTCCCACAAGGCTTCCATGTGAGCCAGAGTTAGCTTCAGTCCCATTTTTGTGTAGAGTTGCCAAAGCTGTCTCTACCTGCAGGTATGTTTAGTCTGGTGGCTTTCTGTTATCCAGGGTTCCTTCCTAATAAATATCTCTGCCTAAAGAACAGGCAGGACCCCAGGAGGACATAAGGAGATGAAGGTCTGTGATAGTGAACTACTGTTCTTGTTCCCATGGTAAGAGAACCTTTTCTTCAGTTCAGAGATCATGAGGCTTCACTATCCCTTCCTTGAAGTGATTTCACTCCTTTGTGGTCCACCCTGCTGACTGCCGCCTGGGAGATCAGAATGGCTCATCCTACAGACGTCCCTTGATATGCCTGCTTCTGTAATCTGCACAGAGATTAGTGTGCAGCACTGAAATACTAGAAAAATAGTGTCTGTTCTTAATGCAATATTGCTTCTATTCTCGCTATCACTACAGCAACACTGGTAAGCACTTTACGTAACTATTACATTTAAGCTTAACCACATTTTTAACTATTACATTTAAGCTTAACCACTTTTAAAATTGGTATGTGCCGTCTCCTTTTTTTAATGAGCCAAATGAGTGACAGAGGGGTTAAATCATTTTCTTAGAGTAACTCCAGCAAAATTTGAACCTGGAGCAATGAGATTCTCGGGCAAGGTTAGCCTTGGTATAGACTGAAGCTCATTTGGTCACTATGAATTGATACTTAGGATAGGGCTCAAACCACATAGCTACCCTTATCTGTCTCTTCATTTTACAAGAACAGAGTTTTAATGTCTACTTACCAAGGCTGCGGTATTTGTCTCTATATATTACAAAACAAAAATTAAATAGAACCTTTTTCTGCAATGGCAGGTTGTAGACCGGCTCAGAGAACAGAATGCCCTCTTGGGGCTGGGAAGCAGGGCAAGATTGGCCAGCGCAGGTCTAATTGACTAATAATTCATGTTGGGAGTATGAACAAAGGTGGAGGAAGCTAAACACAGATCTGAGAGAGAAGGGATTATGGGAGGGTTTGGCATTTTGGGGAGGGATTTAATTCTTACATGAGTCACTGAGTAAAACACGGGGAGGGAGAGACTAAAGAGGAAGGGAAATGAATCAGTTTGGTGTTGCTGAGAAAAGGATTAGAAGATAAATGTGAAAAATCAATAGGGGAAACAGTAGATTGAATTAGATAATCTTCTGATAAGGCTTTGGATTTGTTTTTTTCTAAAATTCTGAATTCACTTTCATTTACCAATTAATCAATTAATCAAAATAACTATTCTACTATTGTCAATGATGGAAAGGCAACACATTTACCCTGCATGTATTTTCTGGACACTTATTGAACCAGGTGCTAGATCAAACTATGCAGGAAAATAAAAAAAATTACCTCAGGTTGCTTAAAGTAAGGAAAAGAGAGAACCCATATACAAGCAGATACTAACCACATAACTCTGAGGCAATAAGCAATTTATTTGTCTTTGATCCTAAATGAACTACTATATAAAAAAATATACTCTGACAGGAACTGGCTTGAGAATAACAAACCACATTCTCTGAAAAGGCAATCTACAAACAACTTAGTTTGGTTAAACTAATTGAAGAAAACTAAAGGTGTAAGTGGAATTTGCTTGTAATCTTCAAATGAATGTTATGTTTGAGGCCAGTGAATATCATTATTTTAACTATAATAACACATATTGGCTAGAAACTTTATTAAATAGAAAGGTATAGCATGAAAACACTCATGAAAAAGCTGAAGGGGTTCTATTAACATCCAGCAAAGTGAACTTAAAGACAAAGTGTTACCAGAAGTAAGAGCCATTTTGTAATGAAAAAATGGTCAGTTCGTCAAGAAGACACAGCTTTCCTCAATGTGTTGGTATCTTTTAACAGAGTATCAAAATAAATGAAGCAACAATTAACAGAAATACTTTCAATATAAGCAAATCCACAAATAAAGTTAGAGATTTTAGCACTCCCCTCTCATTGATAGGGCAATACACTAAAAATGGGTATGGATGTAGATTCAGATAATGTTATCTACCAACTCACTGTTAAAATTGATTATTTTAAATGAACTATTTATTTCATTGAATGAAACAGTAAACTGATTGATAGAATGATTTGATGTTATATTAACACAGGCTTGTTAATTTCTCCTTTACCATTCTCACAAACTAAACTGAGAAAAGTATACTTTAGCCTGCCTCTGTTAAAAATCTTCATCAATCTCAAGTTATTGATGTTTTCATTGCTCTTCTCTTTATATCACTTTCTTCCTGTATATCCAGGTGAGTTTATTTTAACACATTTCTTTCTACTGCTAAGATCTTTCTTTTTCAACAAGTCCTTACTTCCATCAGTTCAAGTGAAAGTGAATCTATAACAAGGCACATTAACATGTCATAGAAAGTTATAAGCATCTTAGTTTAGAAAGCAGAAATACTGATTTAGAGTTACTGTTCAGTATGCCTTCTCATAAAAACCAAAGGGCTAAAGAAAGTCAGTAAGCTACTGTCTTCAAATAATCCACATATATTGCATATTTCTGGATTCGACATGCTTTTTTTTCTCATTGAAAGTAAGTTGTAGTGTTCCCATTCTATCACATACAGAAGGTCAAAGGCTCATTTCTTTGTTATTTCAATAGCTTTTGGGGTACAAGTAGTTTTTAGCCACATGGATAAATTTTATAGTGGTGGATATTAGTCTGTTTTCACATTGCTATAAAGATACTATCTGAGACTGGGTAATTTATAAATAAAAGAGCCTTAATTGACTCACAGTTCCACATGACAGGCGAGGTCTCTGGAAACTTGCAATCATGGCAGAAGTGAAGGGGAAACAAGAACCTTTTTCACAAGGTGGCAGGAGAGACAGAGATAGAAGGGGTAAGTGCCACATATCAAATAACCAGATCTCATGGGATCTCATTCACTATCCCAGGAACAGAAAGGGGGAAATTTGCCCTCTTGATCCACTCACCCTCTATCAAGCCCCTCCCTTGACACAAGGGAATTACAATTCAAGATGACATTTGGGTGGAGACACAGAGACAAACATATAATTCCACCCCCACAGCCCTTCCCAAATTTCATACCTTTTCACAATTCAAAACTAATCACTCATTTTTAACAGTCTCCCAAAGTCTTAACTCATTCCAGCATTAACTCAAAAGCCCAAGTCGAAAGCCTCATCTGAGACAAGGCAAGTCCCTTCTGCCTATGAGCCTGTAAAATCAAAAGCAAGTTAGTTACTTCCAGATACAATGGGGGTACAGGCATTGGGTAAATGTTCCCATTACAAATTGGGAAAATTGGCCAAAACAAAGGGGTCACAGGTTCCATGCAAGTCCAAAACCCAATTGGGCATTCAGTAAATCTCAAAGCTCCCAAGTCTCCTTTGACTCCATGTCTCACATCCAGGGCATAGTGATGCAAGAGGTGGGTTCTCATGACCTTGGGCAGCTCTGCCCCATGGTTCTCCAGGGTACAACCCCAGTGGCTGCTTTCACAGGCTGACATTGAGTCCCTGTGGCTTTTCCAGGCATATGGTGCAAGCTATCGGTGGATCTATGTCTCTGGGGTCTGGAGGATGGGTCCTTTTTCTCACAGTCTCCAAGGCAGTGCCCCAGTGGAGACTCTGTGTGGGGGTTTCAACTCCGCATTTCCCTTCCACACTGCCTAACAGAGGCTCTCCATGAGGGTTCTGCCTCTTCAGGAGACTTCTGTCTGGACATCCAGGCATTTCTTGGACATCTTCCTTTTTCAGGAGGTTTGAGACTCTCTACCTAAATTTCATTTCCTCTGAGATCCAGGCAGAGGTTCCCAAAGCTCCATTCTTGTCTTCTGTGTACCTGTATACCCAACACCATGTGGAAGCCACAAAGGCTTGGGGCTTGCACCCTCTGAAGCAATGGCAAGAGCTGTACATTGTTCCCTTTTAGCTATGGCTGGAGTTGGAGCACCTGGGTTTCAGGGCACCAACTCCTGAAGCTGTACAGAGTAGTAGGGCCTGAGCCAGGACCACTGGGTCTCTGGGTCTGTGATGGGAGGGACTGTCACAAAAACCTTTGACCTGAAATAAAGACATTTTCTCCATTGCCTTGGCTATTAACATTTGATTCCTCTTTATTTATGCAGATTTCTGCAGCCGTCTTGAATTCCTCTATGGAAAATGGAATTTTCTTTTCTACCACAATGTCAGGCTGCAAATTTTTCAAACCTTTATGCTCTGCTTTCCTTTTAAATATAAGTTCCAATTTTAAGTCACCTCTTTGTGAATGCATATTACTGAATGCTTTCAGAATAAGCCAGGTCACCTCTTGAATGATTTGCTACTTAGAAGTTTTTTTTTTTCTGCTGAATACCCTAAATCATGTCTCTTTAAATTCAAAGTTCCACAGATTTTTAGGGGCAAAATGCCGCCAGTCTCTTTGCTAAAGCATAGCATGAGTGACTCTTACTCTGGTTCCTAATAAGTTCCTCATCTCCATCTGAGACCACCTCAGTCTGGACTTCGTTGTCCATGTCACCATCAGCATTTTGGTTAAAGCCATTTAGTAAGTCTCTAAGAAGTTCCAAACTTTCCCACATCATCTTGTGTTTTTCTGAGCCCTCCAAACTGGTCCAACTTCTACCTGTTACCCTGTTCCAAAGCCCTTTCCACATTTTCAGGTTATCTTTACAGCAGTATCCAACTCTTGATACCAATTTTCTGTATTAATCAGTTCTTATACTGCTATAAATATACTACCCAGGACTCAGTAATTTATAAAGAAAAGAGGTTGAATTAACTCACAGTTTTATATGGCTGCTGTTTAGGCCTCAGGAAACTTACAATCATAGTGGAAGGCAAATGGAAAGCAAGGTATGTCTTACATGACGACAGGAGAGAAAGAGCATACAGGGAAAACTGCCACACTTAAAACTATCAGATCTCATGAGAACTCACTCACTATTGGGAGAACAGCAAGGGGGAAATCTGCACCCATGATCCAGTTACTTCCTACCAGGTCCCTGCCTCAACACATAGGGGTTAAAATTTGAGATGCGATTTGGGTGGGGACACAGAGGTAAACCATAAAACGGTATATTCTGAGATTCTAGTGCACCTGTCACCTGAGTCATGTACACGGTACCCAGTATGTAGCCTTTTATTCCTCTCCTTGTTGAGCCCCCAAAGTCTACTATATCCCTCTGTTTGTCTTTGAGTCCTCATAGCTTAGCTCCCATGTGTAAAAGAAAACAACGGTGTTTGGTTTTCCATTCCCGAGTTACTTCACTTAGAATGATGGCCTCCAGCTGCATCCAAGTTACTGCAAAATAGGTTGTTTCTTTTTACAGCTAGGTAGTATTTCATGGTGTATATATACCACATTTTCTTTCTTACTTTTTTTTTATAAGGAGGTACCCACCTACTATCACCTCTAGTACCCGTGCTTAATTCAATCAACTTTTGACATTTCCATGATAATGGGAGTTAGCTTAAGAATATGCTAGTCAACAAATCAAGCCAGTAAGACATGGGGAAGGTTTCCTGGAAGATGCCTGACATCTGATTTCTTCTCATGTTTTGCTTTTTCTTTATCCACTTATTGATTAATGAACATTTTGGTTGGTTAATTCCATATTTTTAAATTGTGAATTGTGCTTCTATAAACATGCATATTCTTGTGTCTTTTTTGTATAATAGCTTTCTTTTCCTTTGAGTAGACACCTAGTAGTGGGATTACTAGGTCAAATGGTAGATCCACTTTTAGTTCTTTAAAGAATCTCCATAGTGTTTTCCATATCGGTTACACTAATTTACATTCCCATCAGCATGAAAGTGCACCCTTCTCACTACATCCATGCCAACATCTATTGTTCTTCAACTTTTTAATTATGGCCATTCTTGTGGGAGTAAGGTGATATTTTATTGTGGTTTCAGTTTGCATTTCCCTGATGGTCACTGGTGCTGAGCATTTTTTCATGTTTGTTTGCCATTTGTACATCTTCCTTTGAGAATTGTCTATTTACATCCTTTGCTCATCAAAACAGCATGGTACTGATATATGAAATAGACAGACCAATGGAACAGAATAGAGAACCTAGATATAAAGCCAAATACAGCCAACTGTTCTTCAACAAACCAAACAAAAACATAAATCGGAAAAGAACACCTCATTCAATAAATGATACTGGGAAAACTGGAAAGCCACATGCAGAAGAATTAAACTGGATCCCCATCTCTCCCCTTTTACAAAAATCAACTAAGGATGGATTAAAGACTTAAACTGAAGGCCAGAAACCACAAACATTTTTGAAGATAACAGTGAAAAAACTCTTTTGGACATTGGCCTAGACAAAGAATTCCAAACTGAGACCCCAAAATCAAATTCAACAAAATCAATAAACAAATGGGTCCTAATTAAACTAAAAAGTTTCTGCAGAGCAAAATAAATAATCAACAGAGTAAATGGCAATCCACAGAATGGGAGAAAGTATTTGCACACTATGCATCTGACAAAGGACTAATATCCAGAATCCACAAAGAACTCAAACAAATCAGCAAGAAAAAAAACAAGTAATCCTATAAAAGTCTCATTTTTATTATCTAGTCTGTCATTACATAATTTAAATTGCCATCACTTATTCACAGTGTGTTATTTTCACTTGGACTTTAGAGACAAGATTCCATGTAATGAGAAGTAACAAAAATCCAAGCATAGTCTATATGAGTGATTATCGTTTTCTGCATTCCCAAGTGATACCTATAATAAATTGACTTTGTCCCCATGTTGTGAGCTGGCTTATACATAATCATGGATGTAAACCCATCCCAGCTTATAAGCAAAGGTACAAATTTTAGTGTTTAAACTTTGATAAGAGATGCACAGAGAGAAATTTCTTTATGTGGGTTAATAGCATGATCGCTATCCTTCATTAAAAGTTAAAAAGCATAACAGATCGATAATAGAGGTCAGTGATTTCAAATCCTGAGAAGAACCTGCTAGTCAGTAAGGCTCAATCAGCACTTGGAAATGAATGAATGAAGTAATCATTCTAGCAGCAAGCAGCAATTGTCTTCAGCTGGACCCATTCATAGGTATCCTATTTCCATCCTAATTTAGATTTGCTTTGGTGGCTGGATACAAATTTTTCTTTTGAAGTCACTATATATTCCCATATGGCTCCATTCAAATTCAAAGCAATCATTACTAACATAAAATATTGGGCTACAGAAATTCTAGAAGTACTCATCTTACGCTTTATTTGAGGTACTAGACATGTCCTAGGATAGTATAGGAAAAGAACTAGTCATTCCAACTGATTTTTTTAAGTATATGCAAATTTAAAAAATATCCTGAGGAAGTATTGAGCTATTTTTGAAAGTATAGAAAAACTAGAGAAGTCCGGGCATGGTGGCTCACGCCTATAATCCCAGCACTATGGGAGGCCGAGGCAGGCGGATCAACTGAAGTTGGGAGTTCGAGATGAGTTTGATCAACATGGAGAAACTCCACCTCTACTAAAAATATAAAATTAGCCGGGAGTGGTAGCACATGCCTGTAATCCCATCTACTCAGGAAACTGAGGCAGGAGAATCACTTGAACCTGGGAGGCGGAGGTTGCAATAAGCAGAGATTGTGCCACTGTACTCCAGCTTGGGCAACATGAGTGAAACCACTCTGTCTCAAAATCAAAAGAAAAGAAAAGATTAGAGGAATACAGAAATGTATAGAAAAAGTTCTGTTGCTTGCATTTTCTAAATCACATGGGCACTTTACTGAGATATGCAAATTTCAAGTGTATTATTTTGCATGATGGATGATGGCTCACAGGGTTGCTCTCTGGAGCATCTCCTGCTATCAAAGTGACCAACATCAATGTTTATGTAAACGACTCTCTCCATCTACAGCTTGTCAAACTCTATGCAATTCCTCCATTGCAGTAATTTCCACTCCACTTCATTTTATTGTTCTTTACATGCTGTCATACCTTGGCTCTCACCATCACTTGAACTGCTTTCATTCCATATCCTATACTGGAAAATTATTTTATAACAATATCATGTACTTCATTCATTCTCTTTCACCCATTAAACCAGATCTTCACCATCATTATGACCTTCACTTCTTTCATAAATGTTTTTTTTCTTATCATCTTTGAGAACTTCCCTGACTTTATTTCTTCATTTCCTGGTTTTCATCATCAATTGATTCAACAATAATTTTACTAAGGACTTAGACTCCATTGTCTTAGTATTTTACAAATATATGCACAATCTTGAGTAAACATTATCTTATATACCTCAGTTATCAATCGTTGTTGTGAGTAAAAAGTGCAATAAATAAATCATCAATAAACAACCAACAATATCAATTCTCATAATTAAAATAATGGGCAGCATCTTCACTTTTTCTCAGCATTGCTGTGACAATTAGCTGACTTGATATTTGAAAAGGACTAAAATAGTCTTTGTTTTCCTTCACGAACAATATCAGAACATTGAAGGCTTAAAATAACAAATGCTATAGATCTCCTGCTGGTTCATGTAGGTGGGGGATGGTTTTGCTGACCTAGGGAGATGGACTCTCTGCCGTTTAATAGTGCTTCTGTCACAACAAGACTTCATGGTTCTCTACCACAAGTAATGGAAGCATAGTGCTGTGAGCTAGAGGGAGAACTGAAAATTTTAGCAATCACTAGAAATAGTTTCTACAATATTCTTACCTCTCTCATCTTTTCCAAATCTAAGATCCATCTTCCATTCTTTGCCCTCTCAGTAGATAATGTTGCTCCCTACCTTCTTTTGCAAATGGATGCTAAACAATTTACCATCCAATTTCTTTCCACTCCACATTTCCCTGTACACTCATTCGTTTTTCTTGTTGGCATTCCTATATTTTTAAAGAGTTTAGAACCAAGGGCATGTATGGTTGATGCTGGAAAACAGAGAATGACTGCTATAAAATAGAACTAGTTCATGAATCACAAAAGAATGAAAACTGATACATGGTAATATGATGAGATCACTAACAAACCTGTTAAATGAGATGTAAAATCTGTAGTCCAGGGTAGAAGTAAGTGTAAGGAACATTACCGTAATTGAAGATGGGGATATGGAGAGAATAACAACTATAATTTCACCTTCACAACAGTGATCAGTGGCCCTAAAACTGTGTTGGCAGTTGTCTTTGATTCACAGATTGGGTCTACCAATACCCATTCCAACCCTTTACAACATTGATAGAAAACCCAATTAACAATATTTTTTTCTGGGATTTCTAGCTTAAGTTTGGTATCTGATTTTGATTTTACCTTTCAGATGCACTCCCATGATACCTGGATTAGGAACTGAATCATGGAGACAGGCTTGGTGGAATGTACCCATTTTGTTGGCCAAGATATGCAGCATGATCAACAGCATTGCAGTCATCAGCTCGCTGTAGCAGCAGCAGCAGTTTTACCAAACGTGGCCGACGTAGTGTGGTTTAACATAGGAGGAGGAGCAGCAGCTACCTGATTGCCAGTTTTCTAAAGCGGAGATCACTAACTTCAACAGAAAATGAATAATTGATGGTTAGGGATTGTTTCTAGGAACTCAGTCTAATGCAGTCTCTAGCCTTTCCAACAACTTCGTAAACTCCTAAGTCCTTGTACCAAATGTGTCGGGTTAAATCAGTTAACTTAGTTTCCATTGTTAAAAATTTAACACTGACCAACATCTTGATTGATAGAAGAATTGGTTAAATGAAATAGAGCTTCAGGAAAATGGGAATTTGGGAATGTCTACCTTAACTCTTTGGATCTGAAGGCAGTGAGAAGCCAATTAACATTAGAAGTTAGGGCAGGTATGAGATGTCAAATAAAGGCAAGTCTTTTATGGACAAAGTAACTAAACAGACCATTATTGAAGTCTCAAGGAATAGAAGGGATGTAGGATTGGATAGAGAGCTTAACATTAGAAAGTGAAAAGTCAACATTTAAAATTTTCAGCCTAAGGTGTTATCAGAGAAGTTAAAGTTTTCTGAGATCGACTTAAGCTTTAAAGCTGATTTGGCAAAAAGTCAACTTCAGAGTCTGATCCTGTTTATTACTCAATTATAACACAAATTTAATTCATTATGTTAGGTAAATTATCAGAAAAGAAGGAGACATTCAAATTAAAATAGTGATTTGGGAATATTTAGATGACATATTAAATCTTCCCAAGCCTGCCAGTAGAAACAGACCCTCTTGCCTTCTGTGAAGGGGCTGGGTCTGCATTACTTAAATACCTAGTTATGTGTCATGTGGAATGGCATATTGCACTGGGAAGCCATTTCTCTCCATGTTTTACCCCTACCAGCTGTTATTGCTCCTAGACCTTTAACCAGGTTAACCGTCTTTAACCTTTAATCAGGCTCCAGAGAGCAATTAAAATTTGAGCCTAGAGAGAAAAGTTCTTGGCAACAGAAAAATTGCAAATTCTTTCTTTCCTAGTTTATCTTAGAGAAAAACTAAACTAAACAAAAAAAAATATGACAGAAAGCTGGAATGTAATATAAGATAAGAAGAGACTGTGTTTTCTAACATGTTTGTACACTGATGGGAATGACTCAATGAAGAAAGCAAAAATAATAATATATGGAAAACAGAGGGACATTTCTTGAATGCTTTGGTTAAGTGGGCAAGAACGGATGAAACCTAGAATCTAAATACAAGGAATCCGAAACAAATAAACAGTTCAACACAACTACAAATGAAGGAAGAGTAAGAGCCACATGCAGATGGCAATTGTGAGCTGGAGAGTTTGTGATTCTTTTCCAGTATCTTGTATTTTTTTTTTTTCAGTGGAGCAAGGCTCTCAGTAGATAGTGAAGATGGAAAAGGAAATAGTGAAAATTTGAAGGCAAAAAAGATATGAAAGAGTCATCTAGGAGAGTGAGAGATGAGAAAAATGGATAAGAGAACTGTAAGAGACTTTCTGGCAGCAGCAAGGGTCATGGAAAAGTTAGATGACTCAAAGTACTAATGTGTCCCTAGCCACTTTGTGCAGGTGCCTGGGTGCAGGTGCTGAGTTGGGGGAGCATTGGATTTGATTATGATGGGAATTTTCCAATTGATCACAATGAAGCAAGGGATCAGCAGGTTACCTGAGAGTGTGTGTCATAAAGTGATTATAAAGATGAGTTAGGGATAGACTAGAAAGGGAAACAATGAAAGGAATGAAGTTAGTGAGGACAGGGTGAGTCCAGATGATTATTTTGGCCCAGCAAGGATTCTTTTCAATTGGAACATCACAAGGAATGGACCGAAATAATAGAAGAAGGTGATTGGAGTATGGGATTCTTGAAATTTAGAGTTTGGAAAGTGTGCAGTTACTGACAAGGACGAAGTTTACATTATGATTAAGAGAGGGAGTGTTAGAGATGTAGTAGAATGCAGGATCATTGGATAGGAGGAGATTTAAACAATGGAGGAATTATGGTATTATATGTATCATCTATGTAAATGTCAAAATCACAGGAGATTATGACAGCAGTGGAGTTCAAACAGTGACAGTGAACAAGAAGATACAAATTTTCAAAAAAATGAGGATGAGTGTCTGAGGAGTTTGTAGATGATACTAACAAGGTCAGTGAGCAGGTGGTAGAATCTGAAAACATGAGTTTTAACATGAGGACTTTAGGAGGGATGAAAGGATAGTGTCTGGTTGGCAGTCAAGGGAATGGAGAATCTCTATAGAACCTGCAAAGTAGTGTTTTGAGGGATGTAGGAAAGAAAACAACTTTCATTCCACAGAACCACATTGAAGCCTATGTCTTTCAGGTGGAACTAGGTGTAAGAGCAGAAGGCAGAGGGAAAATTCAATGAAAATAAGGAAGTTAGACAGATATAAAAACTTGGAGATTTGAGGAGGGATAGAAATATGTGTAAACAGGGCTTAGTCAAAACAAGGACATGGGTATTGGGGAGAAGAGATAAAGTGGAAAATGTAGGCTTCGGACGCATATATCAGACAGAGGTGAAAGAAAACAAGTGGCTTCAAGGTCAATTGTGTTTGTGAGACTTGGAGTGAATGAAGAAGGAGGTGAGGGTTCTCACCATGCAAGAGTTTTGGATTCCATCTTGATTCCTGCAGATGAAAGTGTCAAGACTAAGATTAGAGTGGTTTTACTTAAAGACCATCTCTTTATGCTTGTTTAGTTTATATTTATTCATACAATCAATTTAATTGATTAATTAATTATGTTTTTAAAGAGGCAGGCTCTTACTCTGTCACCCAGTCTGGAGTGCAGTTGTGCAATCAATCATAGCTCACTGCAGCCTTGAACTCCTGGACACAAAGGATCCTCCTGTCTCAACCTTCCCAGTAGCTGGAACTACAGGCATGTACCCTCATGTTTGGCTGATTTTTAAAATTTCTTGTAGCAATGGGTCTCTTTATGTTTCCTAGGATGGTCTCAAATTCCTGGCCTCAAGCAATCCTCTCTCCTTGGCCTCCAAAAATTCTCAGATTACATGCATGAGCCACCATTCCTGGCCCAATTTTATTTTATTTTTCCTCTTCCTTCTACTATAACATATGAGTTGTTCTGGTGCTGAATAGATTCATAATTTAGTTCATAGGTTATGCAAGACCAAGCTGGGGTCTTGCCCTAAATAAGGAGAAATAAATGTCATGAAGATTTAGATGTAATGAGTCTCTGGATCATCCATTCATTGTGATGATAGGGCAAGCACCTAGTTGTATTGTATTGGGTGAGAGCACATTGTTATTGGCTGGAGCAAAAAGTTCTCATGGGTAAGTCTTAAAGAAATTAAGTTGGAAATGTAAGCAGAGGCCAGATAACTAAGAGCTTACTGTTATTTGACAAGTAGTTTGGACTTTATTTTGATTCTCGAGAGGAATTTGAAAGAATTTTTAAGGTATAAGATGACACAGTTATTTTATTTTTGAAAGAAAGATTAGTAGTCTGACAATTGTGGATTAAGGATTTAAAGAGAGATGTCTAGAAGCAATGAAACTAATTGAAGTGAGAATGCAATGGTGCATGTGATAGGTTTGAAAGACCTATCTAAGAGACTGTCAGTGGAACAAGAGTCAGACACAGCTTTGAAACATATTTACAATGAAGGCTTGACAGGGATTATTAACTGATGGAATTAGAGATTATGGAAGAGGAATCAGAAAAGTCCTCAGATATCTGCCTTATGTGACTCAGTAGATGATGGTGGCTTTCAACAAGTTAGGAGATACATCAAAAGAAGCAAAATGAAGGATAAAAACAATTATTTCAGTCATGCATAGGTTTAACTGATAGTACATAAAGATTGAATTGATAATGCATGAAGATCTATAGATGAATACAATTTGAAGTCAGAAATATGAGTCTGAATTTCAGAAAAATAGTCTGGGTGATGAAAGAGACTTAGAATTATTAGTTTATGGATGCATTTGAAATAATTGGTATAGACAAAATGCCTGGAGAAAGAAAGTAGAATGCAAAAAGAGGACAAAAAACAATTTTTTTTTTTTTGATTAACACAATATTAAGTAGCTGTAGGAGGGAAAGAAGCTACTTGAATGAGACCAAGGAAGAATGATGAGAAAGTAAAAAAAAAAAAAAAAAGAGAGAGAGAACCAGGAGGTTTTAGGGGTGAATTATTATTTGTGACCATCAAAGCCTACCTGGAAATCATGCTAAATAAAGACTAATTGGTAACCCAAAAAAATTGGATTACCAATTCTTTTGATTTGGTAATCCTACCGTCAATAATTTCATGGGCATGGTGGGGTGAACAGTGTAAATCAATTTGCAGTAAGTAGACAAGTGACTGGGAAGGTAAGACAAAGAACCGCCATAAACTTGGGACAATTTTGGGTATAAAGGAAAGAAACATGTAATGAGAAGAGTCAAGAGATTTTTTTTCATGATGAAATTAGAGTTGAA
Source organism: Aotus nancymaae (assembly GCF_030222135.1). NCBI lineage: Eukaryota > Metazoa > Chordata > Mammalia > Primates > Aotidae > Aotus > Aotus nancymaae. The sequence goes on from NW_026988435.1 coordinate 33,461,800, forward strand.
TATGTTTATATAGTAACAAAAAAGGGATGGAGAAATTAAAGATCCATAACGCAAGGGAAATAATTAATTAGTGGTTGAGGTCTGCACAAAGTTTAAAGGAAATAAGATCTGGGGTGTATATTGAGAGATTAGCCATGTATAAGAGAAGTGAATCTCTTTATTTGTGAAAGAAGTGAAGAGGAAGGAAGTTGATAACACTAACAAGAGAAAAATTCAGGGCTGAGAGAAGGAAGTATGACCAGTCTGATAGTCTGAGGATCAAGGGAAAGGCCCAGAAACTGAGTAAGGATAAAACATAAGGGGAGTGAAGACAGCAAGTGACAGAGCTTTTTCACATGCAAATCCCAGATTTCCTCTCCACCCACATTCTGACATCATTCTGGCAACATCAATGTAATTGTAATTGACCAGTCAGCACCCATCCTTGTAAAATCTTGACTTCTTTATCCCCAGTAACTTTTATACCCTCACAACCTGAGCAGTCCTAAGCTATGTCTCATTGGTCTTTAAACCAAACTAGCTCAGTGTGTGACATGAAGAACCCCTCAATATACAGACATAAATAATACAATTAATTAATTTTAGTATCCCATTCTCTGACCTTCTCATAGCCTAATCAAGCAATGAAAGAATAGGCGTATGTGCAGATTAGAGAATGGGATACTGAAGTTTAGCAATGCAAAATGTAGGTGCTTGTTAAGAGTTAACTATGCGCATGTGAGTCAGTAGAGTGCATGTGTAACTATTGGAGCAAGGGAGGTCAAAATAAAGGTCAGCAGATAGAACTACTGTGTTAGAGGTGCTACTCATCCAGTGCTGAGGGCTTCTAGCATGATAATGACATGGAAGCAACAGTGAGCTACGTGTCTACGACTTTGAAAAATAAATAAGAAACCTTGTGAGTAGATGCAAGTGATAAAGCATATGATAAATATCGTAAGTCTCAAAAAAAAAGGTGGGTTTTCTTGTCTAAAAATTTAAGTTTTGAAAGTAGCGTTGGGGCACTTGGAGAAGGCTGACCATGGAGCTTAGGAGAATGACCAGCCACCTCTGAATAAGGTGTCTGATTCCTGACAAATGGTTCCTGAGGGAGCCTGATTTCTGACAAAACAAGAAGAAGAATGGGGATCATACCAGGAAGGGATTCCAGTGTTTGAGTCAGAGGCATCTGAACCAGAGCAACTCCATCTTGAATAGGGGCTGCGTAAAATAAGGCTAAGACCTATTGGGCTGTATTCCCAGACGACTAGGCATTCTAAGTCACAGGATGAGATAGGAGGCCAGCACGAGATACAGGTCATGAAGACCTTGCTGATAAAATAGGTTGCAGCAAAGAAGCCAGCCAAAACCCACCAAAACCAGGATGGCAACAAGAGTGACCTCTGGTTGTCCTCACTGCTACACTCCCACCAGTACCATGAGAGTTTGCAGATGTCATGGCAACATCAGGAAGTTACCCTATATTCTTCAAAAAGGGGAGGCGTGAATAATCTGCCCCCACCCCTTGTTTAGCATATCATCAAGAAATAACCATAAAAAGGGGCAACCAGCAGCCCTCTGGCTGCTCTGTCTGTGGAGTAGCCATTCTTTTATTCTTCTACTTTCTCATTAAACTTGCTTTCACTTTACTCTATAGACTCGCCTCAAATTCTTGCTTGCACGAGATCCAAGAACTCTCTCTTGGAATCTGGATTAGGACCTCTTTCTGGTAACATTTGAATTCCAGCAAGCATAGTGAAGTGTGTTGAAAGAATAATCCACAGAGGGAAGCATCATAGGTCTAAATGGAGATAAGGGTACCAGAGAAATAAAAATAATAATGACTAGAGGAACTTCCCTTTCAGGTGGTGGCTAAAGATGGTGGGGTGAGAGCTATGGCACGCTTAGCTGGCCTGAAGTTCTGAATGTTCCTCTTGTAAACCAAAACTAAAATTCTAAGGCCCCTCCAACCATCTGAATGGACTTCCTTCTCAGTGAGGGCTCTTTAAAAATTCAACCTGAGAGTTAGTTTTAGGCCATGTTGGGAAGTGGGGATCTCCTTATACCTTTCTGGTATTAACATGAACACAGATTTTAAGTCTGATAAGAAACATTTTACAACCTATTTTCTCTGAAGCCTACTACCTAAAGGCTGCCTTTGCAAGTAAGAACGTGGGTCTCCACAATCCTTTATCTTAATACTGGCATTCCTTTCTTCTGATCCCAGGTCTTTAGACAAGCTCAACCAATTGTCAGCCAGAAAATGTTTAAATTTACTGATAACCTGGAAGCCCCCCAACTCCATCCCAATTTGAGTTGTCCTATTTTTCTGGACCAAACCAATGTATTTCTTAAATGTGTTTAATTGATGTTTCATGCCTCCCTAAAATGTGTAAAAAACCAAACTGTACCCCAACCACCTTGGGCCCATGTTCTCAGGACCTCTTGAGGGCTGTGTCATGGGCCTTGGTTACTCGTATGTGGCTCAGAATAAATCTCTTCAAATATTTTACAGAGCTAGACTCTTTTTGTTAACACTCTGATGTATTAATAGAATTGCTTGTGCTCCTCTAGGCAGATTCCGCAGCGAGCATCAGCAGTAGCTGGATCTGGATGGTTCTGGTGACTGGAGTTTAGTCACCAACTAAGGCTGTGACTTACATTCTAGGTAAAATCACATCAGGAAGTTATGTTACCTCTTGAAAACTCCTTCTTTGGGTACTTTGTAAAAAAGAGGAAGAGGAAGAAAAGGTCAAGACAGCGTAAACAAAGATTTCATCAAATACTCTTAAATTATATGAATGAATTCTCTTATACATTACTTTTACAGAGCAGGTTCCAGAATTTGAAAACATTATTCTACTTGAGCAATGGTTGTGCCAGTTCTTGCTAATACCTTTCTAAATTAATTTGTATTTTTGGTTAAGGTTTATACCAGCTAGTTGGACGTATGAGATATTTCAATAGTATAATAGCCATAAATGACTTTTTCAGTAAGTAAACACTAAAACTTTTAATTTTCAATATTTTATATTATAAATATTTAATATATTTATATAATATTTTAAAATTTCATTATTGAAAATGTCAAAAAGTGGCTTATGAATGAATAAAAATAATATTACTCTAATTTTATTGATTAATGATGTTTGCCATTATTTTTAATCTATGTAAATTCAAGTAATACTGAAAATCAAAAATAATTAGGTAAAATATTAGGAAGGTAATAAAAATACATGAAAAGTAGTTAATTAAAGTGGAAAACTTTCATCATGTTTAAAATGATCACTTCCAGTGTTTTAAGTAAAAGTTAGGTTTTTGGTTTATATTATGAATGTATGAGTTTAGGAACATATGTAACATATCTTTAGATAGTTTGAAGCAGTCTCACACTCAATCCCAACAAATTGAAACAGATGATATATTCTCTTTAATATGAACGGTAGTGAGCATAAGAGAAAACCTTTGGCAAAAGGTAGCTGGAGTCACCCAAAGGTATTCTGAAACAACCGGGTGGGACAGCTGCTGCTCTCTGGCTTTGGACCTTCTACAAAAAGCCAATTATCTGTTAAGTCATCTGCGTTCATTTCCCAGGTTAATCAGGAAACCATGATTGCCCAAGGGATGGCTTGCATCATACACACCAGGAAGTTTGAACTGTAGCCAACCATGCAATTAAGATGTTCCAGTATAGCTATTATTCTTGGTTCAGGCAAATTCCACTGGCACAAGTATTTACTAGGACGAATATACCAAATGTAAGAGTTAAAGAAGGAGGGAAGAAACACGAAACGTGGCTGGCAGTTAAAGACGGGTTTTCTTTAGTTAAAACCTGAGAGGCGCTCCTGGCTTTTTGGTCAGGAGCGCTTTCTCTTACAAACTAAGAGTATAATTGGTTTTAGGGTGAGGGGACTTATCAGAAGCTTGGAATGTTCCTGTTTGAGGGAGAAGTTTTATGGCGGGGTTGGAATGTCTCTGAGAGGAGAGAAGTTTATCTTGGGACATTTTTCCAGCCAGAGGCGAGTTATCTTGAGATTGGTATCTTCCAGGCCAGCTGGGGATTATCTCGGAGCTGGCACATCTCTGGTCAGGGAGGAGTTTGGAATGTTTCTGGTTGGAGATGTTATTTATGGTTTATGGTCATGCTGACCTCAGCCATTAGGCCCTTTGGCTTTAGGTGGTTTTTTATTAAGGTGAACTTCAGAATGATGTGTTTGTCCAAGATGGCAATGCTCTTTCTCTGTCACCAAATAGTTCACATTTTTACTCACAGTTAATATTTCTATAGTTCTTGTATTAATTTATACTGTTTTCGTCAAATGGTTTATATTTTAGTTCATTATTTTTCTCAGTGCTATGAACTCAGAAGAGGAGGTGAAGATAAAGGAAAGTTCCTGTTTGTGCTTCACAACTATTATTTTTGTGAAATTTGAGCACTAAGGGAAAAAATGTATGTGTGCTTATTACAGTTGTTCCATATTTATCTAGGCTAATTCCCATCAGATTTAGGCTATACAAAGATTTGCTTACATTGTCACTTCAGTAATTCAATAATGTTTTACTGAGAAAATCTCCAATTTCCATCCTGAAAATCTGCGTGAAATATAACAAAATCACAATAAAGTTAAAAAACATTTAGAAATAGACTGTGTCAATAAAGAGTATCTCTAATGCAATATTTCATCTGCCTGATTAAACAAGTTCTTCCCAGAAGGTCCAGTCTCAGAAGAGGCTACTGGCCAAGGCTCATGGAGGCATTCGTTGGAGCCCCTTCACAGATTTTCTGTGGTGTTGAATGTGATTGGAATTGTTTATCAATTGAGAAGCTTTTTTTTTTTTTTTTTTTTTTTGAGCCGGAATCTTGGTCTGTCACCCAGGATGGAGTTTGGTAGCATGATCTTAGCTCACTGCAACCTCCACCTTCCGAGTTCAAGCAATTCTCCTGCCTCAGCCTCCCAAGTATCTAGAATTACAGGTGCCTGCAATCACGCCCAGCTAATATTTTGTATTTTTAATAGAGATGGTGTTTCACCATGTTATCTAGGCTGGCCTCAAACTCCTAACCTCAGGTGATCTGCCTGCCTTGGCCTCCCAAAGTGCTGGGATTACAGGCGTGAGCCACTGCTCCCTGCTGGAGACACTGTTGAGATTAGGGTTGTGTTTCTTAATTACCAAACCTTTCAGTCAGATTGATTTTGTTATGCTGGTTTAAAACTACACAGATAACTAAAATTCAAAGAATTATATCCCTCAATGCAAGTGAAATTTTAAAATGTGTTTATATTTATAAAGGGAAAATAAATATGTAGGTTTTTTAATTGTAGGTAACACCAATGCATTTGGCTATAACTTTCATAACTACATACAATGAAATAGGAAGTGGAAACAATCATGAAAGAGAAAAGGATAAGAGATTACTGTGGACTGAAATTGCTTGTGACCACCATGTGTGCTTTATAACTTTTGAGTCTTTGCTTCCTGTGCTTCGACTCTTGGAAGGATACATGGATCAAGGCAAGTCACCAAATTTTTTTCCCGTTTCCTTGGGAATATCACTGGTTCAGAGATAGGCAACTTAACCAAGACAGGCCAATGCGTTCAGATGTTTTGAGCTTCTACGGATGTGGACCTTCTATCTGGAGCTAAAGGGTTATCATCTATCTACATCTATCCTATCTTCTATCATTCATCCATCCATCCATCCACCCATCCAGTCATCCATCCATCCATCCATGCATCTCTCTATTTATCCATTCTTGCTTCTGTTCCCTTTATAGGTATCATTTTATTTATCTCTTGTGGTAAAACAATCATTATTTAAAACCCAACCTGTTTCTTACAGACACTGAAGAGAGAGGATAGAAGGAATCTTTGAAAATGCAAACAGAACCCTAGAATTGCAAAATAGTGTCTTGGTTTATTTGCATACAAAATCTATAAGAAATTAGAAGCTATACTGGATATTGAAAACCCCACAGATCACTTGAGCAGCAGAGTGAAGGAGAATATAAAAAAATGGAGGCAAAAAAGAAAAGTGCCTTGTGAGAAATTTTTGCTGTTCAGGTAGCTAAAGAGCTTGTACAATCAGAAATAGCTAGTATTCCATTTTTAAGGTTAGTTTTTGTTTGCATTTTTTTTGTTGTTACCTAAGCCCTCTTTGAAAATCTCCAGATAGAAGCTGCTACATGTAGATTTCTTTGTGAGAGATTGGGATCGTAATCCACATGTAAATTAGCAGAATACAAACACAAGAGAATTAACTACAAGAAGTAAAATCTAAGATTCAGAGTTACAGTGACTAAAAAAAAACAAAAAAATCCAAATTTGCCAACATCTTGTGGAGAGTGATGGAATTTCCAAACAAACAACAAAAAAACACAGAAACACACCTATGTTAGGATTTTTTTCTAACTTAATTCTCACCAGACAAATTAATTTCAGCTAATATTTACATCCCATATTTTAGTTTTTCCTCTAGCTAAATGATTATATCTTCTGGAATGTGAGATACTGCATGCATTCATGTGTATGCATAATGGGTATCAGTGATGAGCTTAAGAGATTGATATGATGAAGAGAAGGAGGTTCTTTGTCCAGTAGGTTCTAGTGGCTGTTAATAAAAACACAGATTCATACTGACTTCCAAAATGCAGATACAACCACAACTCTGAAGCAGACAAGGCTACAGCAAACCAGCCAAAATTCAAGGATCCAGTACGGTCCAAACAGAATCCAGGGATAATTGCTCTCAGGTTTCTTTCCCAGAGTCTTGCACGTTTATAACTTCCCTAAATTAAACTCCTGTTGTAAACCATAATAACTCCAGTAGAACTGATGCAATAGCAGTCTTTATGGGGAGACACCTGCAAACATCCATTTAAAGCTGCTCTTCTAACTGCCATAAGTAGTTGTTGAAGACATTTGGAAGTGTAGTTCTGCACTTGAAATGGTGTTGAAAATACAGTAGCAAATCCACCAAAAGCAAGAAGAAACAATAATAAGGTTGGTTCAAAAGAGCTTGCTGAAATTCAGAGTAGATCGTTAGACTAATTGAGTGGGTACTAGACTAATGCCTTTGACAACACCTACAAAACCTACTTCTTTTGCTTACAGATAATTACAAAGTGAGGGAGAAAACAGGCTTATCCATTTTATTGCCTTTGGCAAGTCTTTCTCAAACTATAAGGTATGCATAAGATTATTCTAGAATGTGTGTAAGATACAAGATGCTGGACCCCATCCCCGATGATCTAATTGAATACATCTAGGAGGGGGCACAGAGATGTGCATTTTAACAAGTATTCCAGGTTGCTTCTAATACAGTCATTATAGGGAAACAATGGCAGTCAATTGAGATATGCATATGGTAAATGTATTCCGTTTCTCCCCAAAACACTTCCTCTGTTAGCTTACAGATGCTTGAAATTTCTTTAAAGTTAGGCAGATCCTATCAACCTTAATTAGAGATGAAGGGCCATCCAGTAATTTACAAATCTAAAGAGATATAAATGTCTTAAGGGTTGTGGAGAATATGTGTTCTCTAAAAGTAAGGAGGCTATCTTTGTTAATAACTGGCACTAAAATCCCTGAAACCGTAATGACTAGAATATGGGAAGAAAGGGTTTTCTTTTCTCTACACCATTGCCAGCACTTGTTAACTTTCATCTTTTTGTTAATGGCCATTCTAACAGGTGCGAAGTGTGTCTCATTCTGTTTTTAATTCGCATTTTTCTGATGATTAGAGATGTCGAGCATCTTTTCATGTCCGTGTTGGCCATTTTTATGTCTTCTTTGGAAAATGTTTATTCAGGTCCTTTTTCATATTTTCAATTTGTTTTCTCTGCTATTGAGTTGTATGAGTTCTTCATATGTTTGGCGTATTCATTGCTTACCAGATAAATAGTTTGCAAGTATTTTCTCCCATTCCACTGGTTGCCTTTTCCTTGTGTTGACTGTTTCGCTTGCTTTGCAGAAGTATTTTGGTTTGGCGTAATTCTAATAGTTTTGTTTCAAAATGTCTCACATCTAATCCAGTTCCTTGAATACTGTGTGTTCATCAAGTACTTGTTAATATATTGATGGCTTTGAAGAGTTTCCTAATCAATGATGAAGACCTGATACTCTTTCAAAGATTTAAATGTTACAGATAAGAAAATGTAATATGGGCATAAAATAATAAAGTTGATTGAAATGCTACAGAAAGCTTTCTAACAACTGCAATAATGTGACTGTTGTGCAAATTCCTTGACAGATCACAAAACAAAGAACTCTGCACCCTAGTTTTCAAAGTCCTTCATGTTCTGAACACAGACTAAACTTTTCCAAACATATCTCGGATTGCTCCCTGTTTGTATGCCTGAGTAGAGGATTTCCATATTTAAAGCTCTACTTGTGCTGTCTTTTCAAACCTTCTTTCACTTATTTGTGCCCCTGGGAATCCCATTCTGCCTCAAGTCAGTCTCAGTGTCCCTCCAGATGCCTTCCCTGCTTACACTGCTAATCCAGGTAGCTCTCTTCCCCTGCACATCTAATGCACTCTGATCTCCTGAGGGCAGTTATCAGAATTTGCATTGTATTGCTTTGTTTCTTTCATGTATTTTGTTTATATTTTTTTTGCAGTGACTTCTCTGTGGTGTGGGAAGTCATATAGTTCTCATTATATACAAGGAAGAAATATTTATTATATAAGTTATTGACATAACAAAAATGAATAATTTCAATTTTGATTTAAATTATGTATGGATTCAAAAAGCTTATGTAACTTTATGTTCTTGGTGATGGTGTCCTTGTTCATAAATGAAAGATGGCAACATCTGCTCTGCAGGACTGGTACAAAGATGAACAGAGGCCACTTGTGCAAGGCACTGGCAGACTCTTAAAATCTCAAAAACAGGTCCAGTGTGGTGGCTCACACCTGTAATCCCAGCACTTTGGGAAGTCAAGGTGGGTGAATCGCCTGAGGTCAGAAGTTCAAGACCAGTCTGGTCAACATGGTGAAACCCGGTCTCTACTAAAAATACAAAAAAGTTAGCCAGACGTGGTGGTGTGTGCCTGTAATCCCAGCTACTCAGGAGACTGAGGCAGGAGAATCGTTTGAACCAGGATGGCAGAGTTTGCAGATAGCTGAGATTGCGCCACTACACTCCAGCTTGGATGAGAGAGCAAGACTCCGTCTGAAAAAAAAAAAAAAAAAGAATCAAAAACATCCTTGTAGATTCAAAGAAGTACAGAGAGTAGGAAAATATATATATATATTGATACTGATATATAAATAGTAATGTTAAGGGATTACTGAAATAAAGTCAATCCAAAAAAGTTTTAAACAACATTTATAATATTTGCTAAGAATGTTATGAGGCAGTAATTTGGTTTGGGGTCAGTTAGGATAGTTCTCTCTGTTCCAAACGGTTTGTCAGGGCTCACTCATATGTTAGGGACCTCACGTGGGATTGCTAGAATGATTGACATAGTGTATTAGTCCATTTTTCATGCTGCTATAAGGACATGTCTGAGAGACTGGGTAATTTATAAAGCGAAAGTTTTGATGGACTCAGTTCCACATGGCCAGGGAGGCCTCACAATCATGGCAGAAGGTGAAGGAGGAGCAAAGATACGTGTTACATGGTGGCAGGCAAGAGAGCACGTGCAGGGGAACTGCCCTTTGTAAGATTTCATAAGAACTCACTCACTATCACAAGAACAGCATGGATTAACCACCCCCTTGATTCAATTACCTCCCACCGAGTCCCTCTTATGACACGTGAGGCTTATGAGAGCTGTATTTCAAGATGAGATTTGGGTAAGGACAAAACCAAACCACACCAGATGGCTTAAAAGAATGGGTCTCTCTTTACCTGACCTCTTATTTTCTACCAGCATAGTCTGGATTAATAACAGTAGGAGCATTACAAGTTAGAAAGTTTCCTTTGCACTCTTTTGGTTACAGCAAGTCATTAGGCCAGCCCTGAGTCTAGGTCTGCAGCAATAGACTCCACCTCTTGATGGAAGAAACTGCAAATGATTAGTAGCTATTTGTATTCTATCAAAATAGAGGAGACAGGATGATGGAAGGTGGCTTGGAGAAGGCAGAGCTTAGAAAAGCAATGAAGCCACCGAGAGTATGCTTCAGATTTCAAGTAAACATATATGTGATTGATGGAGTATGAGACAACTTGAACCCAGTTGTATATGTTCAAAGTAGTTATGTATCATTGTAAAGAGGGAGTTGAGGGAAAAAAGTAAGGGGGAGATAAGAGATGATTGAAATTATATGAAGAAAGCCTGTGAACTCTAATAAAGGAAATAAAATGATGATAGCCACTGTTAGAAGTGAGGGGGCCGGGCGCGGTGGCTCACGCCTGTAATCCCAGCACTTTGGGAGGCCGAGGCGGATGGATCATGAGGTCAAGAGATCGAGACCATCCTGGTCAACATGGTGAAACCCCGTCTCTACTAAAAATACAAAAAATTAGCTGGGCATGGTGGCGCGTGCCTGTAATCCCAGCTACCCAGGAGGCTGAGGCAGGAGAATTGCCTGAACCCAGGAGGCGGAGGTTGCGGTGAGCCGAGATCGCGCCATTGCACTCCAGCCTGGGTAACAAGAGCGAAACTCCGTCTTAAAAAAAAAAAAAAAAAAAAAGAAGTGAGAATCCACGCTTCTCTATATGAAACATGGAAGAGAGGGGTACACAAGATGAGAAGAGGGGAAAGAGGTCTATCTCAGTAAGCTAGGCAATTAGCCATTGGGTTAAAGTGTGTGAGTGTAAATAGTAAAGGAATAAATGTTCAGTAATGTTTTAGAGCACAATGAGCAAGAATAGAGAAGATAAGGACCATAGCAAGAGGCATCTAAAGAGATGTTAGGTGAACACATGATTTATCATCCAAAATTGGATTTTTGAGAGAAAAAGAGAGTGCTATTAATTATTACTCCAGGAAAACAGGCGTTAAGCCAGTATCTACATACAGTCATTTGGGTCTTAGAAGACTAAATAAATTGTGACACTTATGAAGGTAAAGAAAATTGGTAAAATTTTAAGCTTAGAAAAACATAATGAATATTTATTTCTGCTAAAGTCTAAGGCCAAAAAGGCACACAAGTGAAATGTTCTATGGATACAAAAAGCAAGAGAAATGTAAAGAGCTTAAAACCTGGACTGCTGGGAGATGATAATAGTAATTATATTTTACATTTACATAATGCCTTATGATTAAAACACTTTCGCAGGCATTGCCTCATTATCCTTACAGTAGCCCTTCTAGGTAGAGAGAGTGGTTACTATCTTCCTTATATGGGAAGGAAGAGGGCTACATAGAAGAGAGCATGTTCTTTCAAGATGCCTTGTTATGGCTGGCAGGTGCAGTGACCTTGCTGTATATCCCTGGAAAGATTTTTAACCTCTTTGAGCATCAGTTTTCTTTAACCTGTAGAAGAATAGTAATAATGAGAATTAGATAATCTCTATATATGTATAGTTTATTTATATGAAATTTAACTTTGTATATATACACACAATATATATGTCTAATTCCAAGCATGCAGTATATTTTGGAAATGTTTATCCCTTTCTACACTCTGTAGATGAGAAAACTGAAGTTCAGTTTGTTGAAAGAGCCACAAAATGAACTCAAATCTCCCAATCCAGAGCTCTTTCTGCTAAGCCATTTGCCGATTACTGGCTGTTGAAATAACAGGAATGAGTGAGTTCTCAAAGGAAGTAAGTGTATATGTGATCTAGGGAAGGAATAAAAAAAATATGCCTCCCAACACCCTAAAGAAAAGAATTCTTAATAATAATTTAAAGAAAAAATTAAGAAAGGTTTGAAAAACAGTAGCAAGTTTATTGAAACAAATGTTGGCAATCTTAATGATCCACTCTTTTCAGAGAAGTAAACAGAGAGGATATTTCAGGGGGTGCAGAATGCAATACAAATGGCAGCTCAAAGCTGGAAGGTGATGGTCTGAGTTCAAGTTGAGGATGACGGACTAGACAAGAGGAATAATTGTTGATGCAACAGAAGTTGAGTGAAAAGTTGAAGGGCAGGTCTTTCCTGAGACCGGCTGATTTCAGTCTGGATAATGACCAATGACAGTAGTGAGGCCGAGATGGAAGTCAGGAGGAGTTAGCCGGACAGGCTTACCACTCTTGTCCTCAGTTTCCTCCATGATCCTTTTCAGTCTCACAGTTCTATGATTCTGACCAAGTTGTCAGTTCTAAGGAGGAGGGAATGGAAAAGGGTCTTTATACATGGCAGTGTCGTCTCCAATGCTTCTGACGATATTCGTTGCCTATTAAATATCAGTTCTTCAGGAATTATTTTCCTCATGGTGAACCTGAAGGTCCTTTGTTCCCCCTCTGTACTCACTGAAATTCTCTCTTTCAATCTCTGCAATCTCTCCTGTCTCCCTTTTTTTGCTTGTTTGTCCTGTTTTCCGGTTGTACTCTCTATTGGTTATGAGCTGTCTTTTATACTTTTACTTCTCCCTTATTATATGCCATCTGCTTATTTTCTGAGAATCTGTTTGACAAATTTGTTCTAACAAACCCATATCCACAATTAATCTAGTTATTCAGAGTGTAAGGGGATATTTATTCCCTGAGAAAAGCATTCTTTGTCCCTCAAGCCGCCCAACCATGATAAATGTCTCATACATCTTTGTGGTATGAGTTTTAGTCATTTTGCTATAGTCATGTTCACTTCATAATTTCCTTTTTACTAAATATTTTACTAGTCACTTTTACTAGCAAATTCTAAGCTCTACCAACTAACTGTAATCTGAGTTCAGACCTAAAGTTATTTTTTGTATCAGATTTTATCCTCAACAGCTTCTTAACGGGCAAAATTTATCCATTAGTTATTTTCTTGGAAATAATCCTGCTAAAAGAATACTAAAAACACAAAACTCCTTAGACCCAGTGAGGAATGGAACTTCTGATTTTCCCTAGATTAAGGTGCCTCACATTATGGTTTGCTTATTACTTTCTTTCTTCATTGATTCATCAATAATTCATTTTCTCAGCAAATTGTTGCCATCTCCTACCTGCAGTGTTTTGGCATGCATTACTGAACATTTTTTAAACACCGAACTTAATTTTTGTTTCAAGCCTACATGTTAAATAAACTTCATCTTACTCTCTGAGGGTGCCAAATTTTCCCAGGTTTGAATCTAAATTATGTGGGCTCATTCCAAACCAAGTCATTGATCTGATATTTAAAATCTTTAGTTGTTCAGCTTGGATTCAGCTAAAAAGCCCCCATTTCAGTATGATTTTCTGTTGTACATTTTAAATAAGACCAGGACAACCAAAATTATCCTAGATATTAAAATTAGTGGACTTTAATAGAGGAAATTGCTCACACAGGTTACAGGGAGATTGTGAAACCAAAGAGAGGATCATAGAACCTTCCGTATACTAACAATAGCAGAAAGCTGTGACTTCCCAGATGATGAAGGAAAAGGCAGTATTGCTGGAGCCAGGAGATGGGGTTCACCTGGCAAAAGGCAGAACCTGGGCTTCATTTGGGCCCTCTGATACAGCTGGAGGCACCCCTGCTCTCCAATCTCTCACCTAGCAGGTGGCAGCTGAGCACAAGAGCTTGGGAAAAACAGACTCAGTAGCCTACTGAAATTATTTTCAGTAATAAGCTTCAAGTTAACACATTTTTATTATCTATACTTTAATAAACATTTTTATAGACATTACTCTGAAGAAATTCCAGGGAGTTCATACAGGTTAGAATCACTCAAGCTAGCTAGTGTATAATTTATGCCTCCCATTTCGGTAGCACAGAAATTGCAAAGACATGGAAACAGGACAGAACTCTGTCATTTGATCATGACTGGAGGGTTTTATTTGTATTTTAAAAATTAAATCAGTAAAACAGAATGGCTGGAGAAAAACTATTTGAAAATCATGCCTTGCAGAATTGGAATCCAGGAGAAACTCTTTAACTTTGGCAACAAACCTATGAAGCCAAGTCCACGTGGGTCAGGGCACACTATAGATAGCATCTCTGTCTATTCATTTGTAGTACAGATGGCATCTCTATCTATCATCTGTCTGTCTACTCCTCTATCATCTATCAATCATTATCATTATCATTATCATCTCTCATCAATCAATCCATCATCTCTCTATATAATATCCATATATCTTATATCTGCCCTCTGTCTATCAATTTATCTATCTGTCCACGTACCTACTATCTAACTATTTATCTACTTATCTGCCTATCCATCTATCTTAGTTTGCTAGGGCTCCCATGCCACATGTCTCACCATGATGGAGGTTAGAATTCTGAGATCAAGGTGTCCCCAGGGTTAGTTCCTTCTGAAGGTTGGGAGGGAAGAAGCTGTTCCAGGCCTCTCCCTGGCCTACAGATCTATGTGTCTCCACATCACCTTTTCTCTGTATCTGTCTACGTCCAACTTTCCTCATGTTTTTATAAGAACACCAGTCATATTTAATATCCTACCTTAATGATTTTATTTTAACCTAATTACCTCTATACCTAATTACCCTGTATCCAAATACAGTTGTGTTTTCATATATGTGAAGGTTAGAACTTTAACATATAAATGGAGGGAAAGCACACTTCGGCCCATAACACTGCCTACCTCTCTGAAGAGTAATGACAGTGATTGTTAGGAACTTACAATTTTATTGTTTTTGTAAAACAATAAAACTAAAACTGTAACAAAACAAAACAAAATCAAAACAAAAAAATTTTTTTTTGTTTTGATCGAGTGCTTTATCACTTACATTAATTAGAATGGTCAGCATGTGAAAACAGTAAAGAGCAGACCCAATATTCAGTAAGTTTTATTTTTGCTTTTCAATTATTTACAGAGAGAGCCTCCTCCTATTGCCTATACCTGGGAAGGACCAGTCTCACCATAAGCTCTTGGCACACACTGTCCAACCATAAGCATCAACCTCCATAGGATACAGATTAGACAGAGGAGTGGCAAGGAGTGGATCTGAAGGCATGCGGGCATAGATGGGCCAGCCACTTGTCCATGTGTATGATTGCTGTGTCTCACTTAGTCCCAGCCACTAGACCTTTTTGAGTCTGGCATGCTCTGTGCCCCTCTCAGGAGGGTAGGAAATGTTCTCCTGCTCCCATGGTGTTCCAGCTGCGGGGAACTTGGCTGGATCTTTTAGGCTGTCAGACTAAATACATCACAGAGATGTCCTTTATCCTCCAGCACTGTGAGGTCACAGGGAATACTTCATTGACATCTTCAGCTCCACCTGAGTCAGGACACAGATAATTTCTGCCCTTGGATTCTCGAACCCGTCTGAGAGTTTATTATTCCCCTGTGCCCCAGTCCCCAGGAACTGGACTAGGGAGTGGCCACCAGGCCATTTCCCGGGACAAACTGATGTCTAGACCCTCTAAACTCTGCTCCTTATTCTTTTACCTTCATCCAAGGACATCATTTTATACTCTTAATCTTAAAGATAACCATGTTATTCTTGGCCCACGATCGCCTAAGAATCTATGCTTTTCATACTTAAAAGCCAATAACTGTCTTTACATTTCTGAATTCCATAGTTTCATCTTTTCTCTGGCGGAAATGGGGATGCACAGTAGTTAAAACCTCAAACCATTGTGCTGTATGTATACTGTTTTTTGATTATTCCTCAAATTATTATCAAATCACAACTTAGTCCTGTTGTTGAATTCTTGATTTCTGCATCTTAGCTATGTGACTTGGTTGAGTCAGATAGCCTTGTATGTCTCAGTTCTTTTACTTGGCATCTTTTGGTAATGATATCTACACTACAGCACGTGGTGGTTACAAATGTCAAAATGGTCCAACAAAATGCTTTTGAATACAGCAAGATTTTTCACAAAGAAAAAGATTATTGATGTGCATTTAATTAAATATGTAAACTACAAAAGTATACTCTCTTAAAACATCTTCAACCATGTGTGATTAAATAATATTTTGTGTTGTTAATTTTTTTCTATCCTTATATTTTCCATCTTTCCCTTGTGCCCATTCCAGAAGGTGGTCAGCAAAGCATTTCACTGAGTATGTAGAAAAATGGAAGGCAAAAGCATCCTGGAAGAGTTTTAGCCTATGCATTTTGTTTCTGAAAACCTCTATGAAATTGTACAAAGTTTTTGACAGTGGAGAAGGAGAAGAAGTGTTACAGAGGTGACATTAAAACATTTTATTGGAATGTAGCCATTTTCTCTACCACTGCTCATGGATAGCTGGTAACCAGGTCAGCAGGTCAAGTTCCTGGCTACGACTCTGGAAAATGATACCATAGATCATCTCAACACCAGCTATATTGGTATTTTTCAAAGTTTCCCAAGCAACTCTAATATACAACTAGAGTTGAAATGTACTGATTCAAGCAGCCAAGAACAAGAGTCTCAAAAAAAAATGGCCAAGTATGACAGATTTGACAGAGCTAAGAAGCCTAAAAACACTCTGTGGGCAGATAAAATAGACATCTTCTCAGATACCTGTGGGGACTGATGATCACAGTCTGACCCTGGAAACCACCATGGAACACTGCTTAGCCATGCAGAAGATGTCAAGAACTGTGTAATATGTGGAGAAGTACTCAAGAAGTTGAACTTCAGTTAAATTTTAGAAAATAAAGATAAATTTCTTGCACAGCATTCTTAATACATCTTTAAATTCTTTGAAAATTAGTAAAATTTATTTTTGGTGTAATTAGAAAACTACTATAGCAGAGTGGAGCAGGAAAAAATAATCCTTCCAAACCTACACATTGATTAATGAAAGGGCAAGCAACGAAAAACTTAGTTCCTGAAATGCTGCCACATATTCAATAGCTAATATTATCTTATAATTGCACCAAGTGTTATACCTTTTTACTCTTTGATCCTCTGGCTAGCAGAATAACATACATCCCCATTTAGGCTGATGAATCCATTCTTGTAAAGCTAATTACTTCTAGGTGAGCCAATAGGTAAGAAAAATGATTCTATGACAATTTTTAGGTCTATATCTTGCTTGTCTTGATGGCTTACTTATTTGACTATAAAAGACAAATGACTCTTTTCCAACATACCCTTCTGAATTGAGTCTGATTTAAAAAAATCTGAAGAAAAATTCATCTTAATCACTGGTTTTCTTATTTTTACTGCTAAATCTTTGAAGATATTTACACTTGTGTGATCTTATCATCTAATATTACCAGTGTTTTAAATACAGTTTTATATCACCAGGGACTTGACCTACTGACGTCTTGCTGGTGCTTGGCAGAATGGAGAGAAGTTTGGATATTAACATCTAGTCTTGAGTTATCACTGATTTAATGTTTCAGAGTTACTAGGTGATCTTTTGAGGACAGAAATTCATTCTAATTGACCCCACAGCTAAATAGATCAACACTGTTATAATATGAAACTATTTTATTTTATTATAATAAGGATGAACATGCAATAAATATTTGGTGAATAAACTTAAGCTTCTCATTGCAATTATATACTCAAAATCAAATACAAGTTTTTTACAAAATAAGCACAGTATTTGAAGAGTTAAAACTGAACTTGTAAACATTGATTGACTCATAAGATCCAAGAGTTATTCAGAAGCAACCCACAGTGGTGATCTTGCCTCATAAACACTCCCCACTCACTCTCACCCCACCCAACCCACCGCACTTTTAACCCTGATATTGATATGTACACATGGGAAAAGAAAAATTGAGAAAATAATGCATGTAATTCAAGGAAAACAAAATACCTTCACCATACCTATTTGTTTACTAGATAATACAAAAGAGTATTTATCTTAGCCTGATTACTTGCCTGAATCATAACCTTGATTCTTCGAATTGCTTAGCATGTTTATACCTGTGCAGTGACTAAAGAATAAAACAAAGAATAGAAACCATTCCTTTCAACGCCCGAACTGCAATTCTCTGATTGGGACCGTATAACCTCTAGATAAGAATTGAGTGTTAATAGTCTTCTATTGACATGCCTTATCAGGATAGATGCTTCTATTTGCTTGAAGTGCAGATAATAGGCTATGAAAAAATATTATTTTTCATTTATAAATGATCTTTCTTTAAAAAAAAAATTCTAGGTGAGTTTAACTGTATACATTAGAGACCTTAAAATCTGTCTTCTTAATTGTCCTAAGAGAAATCCGAGCTCACTTTTCACTAAAGTGTCTGATTTTTAGTGTGTGAGTTTTCTAAAGGAACAAAGCCCTTTATTAGATGGACATTTTCATATTTTGACAAATTCAACTAAAAATTATTATTTGATATTTACAATTTTCCATGACAATCATTTTAAAATGATCATTACTTAGTTGTTAGTCTGTAGTATAAGAAACAATGTAGAGGAAAAATAATAGGCTTTTAGAATAGATACACGTTTTATTGTTATGGATTATCAATTTCAACTTTAGATTCTTATCAGATAATATATGATGGTCAAAAAGGAGTAGTCCATAATTGTACACTTGCTAATGATGATGGCAATATTTGACTTTGGAATATGAAAATTGGAACGTGGATTGAGTCCAACAATAGTAAATACATTTAATACACCTGAAGTCAGAATTTCCAAGTAAGTCATTTTCATTCCTACCACCAGTAACAAATTGAAATTTTCCTATCAATTTAAATGTAGTCATAAAGCAAGTACTCCTGCCTGAACATACTTACAGTTTCTAGCAGGACTTTCTAAAACACATTGACCATAGTCCATACTTGGAGCTGAAAGCAGGCATTAGACGTAACTGGTGGAGGTCTTACTAAGCACTGCCATGTTTCTTCGCTTATCTGTGTGTGGCACACAGTATCCAGGCACTGGATATCTTTGCCGTTGCTTCTTTCTGTTGCAGCAGCAAAATCCACAAAGCAGACCCCCTCCAATGAAGAGGACCGCAGCGCTTGTCCAGCCAAGGAAAAGTGCTGCTCCCAGCTCTCGTTTCTGACCTATGTGGATGGCTGGGTTGTAGAAATCTCTGATGATTATATTGGCTGTCCAGCTCACTGGAATCAGAACGAAGATGCCCGTCAGGATGAAGAGGACTCCTGAAGTTCCCAGAAGGTATGCTTTAGCCCTCTCACTAGAGCCCGTGCACTGGACCTGCTTCATGCCACAGATGCCAATAAGTAGGGCAATCAAGGAGAGAGCAACAGCCAAACACATGAGTGCCCGGGCTGTTTCCAGGGCAGGTGGAAGAGCCAACAAGGAATTATAGAACTTGCATTGCAGCCTGACCCTGGCTTGTCGGATGCAGTTCATCCAGAGGCCTTCCCAGAGCCTCTCAAAGACAATAATGTTGCTGCCAACAAAAGCTGATACTCTCCACTGAGGCAGAAGGGTTGTGGCAAGAGTCCCCACCATGCCGAGGAACCCAAGAACCAGCCCAGCAATTTGCAGGGGATAAAATGCCATTGTCTTTCCTTTGAAGACTGGTCCAATTTGGAGTGGTAGAAGATGCTCAAGATGCAGAACGTGGAAGGCTCTTGAGTCTAGAGAAGTCTTTGATGATGTTCTCCTTGGTTGGTGCCCATAATGTTTTAGTCCAAATCAGTGGCTGTGACTGAACTTGGCCTAACTAGAAGTTCCTGTTGTAAACGCATGTTGCCTTTCTTCACACGTATTCATTTCGGTATGGATTATTTACTAGTCATATATAATTGTTTCCCAGCCAATAAGAAGGTAGCTAGAGGTGTGTCAAGAAATACTGCATTCAACTTTAGGATTTATCATATTATTGTCTTAGTAATGCTGTAATTAAGTGTCAAATCTTCCATTGTAGATTGCTAATTACAGAGCTGAAAATTCCTATGTAAAAATCACTCTGATATAAAAGTATAAATATATGTGTTAAGGCACAGCTGAAGACAATGTCAAAATCTTGTCAGTTTATTGGAGAGTAATTAAAAAACATTTTGGACTTTATTACTTTTTTCTAGCGTAAGCCACTTTTCCTTAACATGCTAAACAACTCTGGCTTTAATAAAGATGTCTCAACAGGGAGAAATGTTTAGGTGTTAGTTTCAAGACCCACTAGAACTATTGATAATTAGAAAGAGCCCTAAGCAAGAAATTCACATTTCATAGTTTATTCTTAAGTTCCAGAAAGAAAGAAAATAGAGAAGCACTCCTTATAATTAATTTGAATGAACTGTTAATTATTACATTAACTATTAAGTAACACCTCTCTGTTGAAATGTTTAGTATGTAAACTTTCATTCAATACTTCTTCAATGGCAGCTTGAAATATATCACATTTATTAAAGCCAAACATGTACCTTTCATTTTTATAGAGCAATATAAAAGTGGCCCTTGAAATTGTCTATGCAATCGCTTAAAATTCAGACATTAGAGAACTTTTTAGTGCTGGAAGTTATCTTCAAGGTCATCAAATTTAAGACTCTTACTTGCCAGATGAACAGGAGGCGTGTGAAGTGTTTGGCTAAGACAAGCCATGTGGTAACTGATCCAGGAACAAGCCCAGGTCTCTAACTCACGATGCTTACCTCCTGTCTAGTGTGATTCAAGAACAGGAAGGAGAGACTCTTTTTCGAATCTTTTCATGTGAGTAGGACTAAACCTAGTGAACATTTAACACCATCCTTTCTACAGTTTTTCAAATGGTTTTCAAAGGAAGCAAAATTCAATTGAGATTATTTTAAAATTCGAGTCAAGTTGTAATTTTTGACTGCCACTTCCCTGCCACTCCCAAGAGGTGGTAGGGAGCTTCATATGGGAGAAGTGGACCTTTTTTCTTTTTCTTTTACATCCCACTGTCAAGGGATCTATTGTAAGTATGAAAACCACTCCAAAGCAAGCACACCAACAGCACTCCAGGTGGGGAGACATTACAGTTTGCAAAATGTCCTCTATCTCAGTCAATTGCAGGTCAAAGATTTAATGGGTGGTCCAATGACATCCAGATTTGAAGAGTCCACTCACTGAATTAATGAACATGAAAATCACTGAGTTTTCAAAATGATTGGTCTGAGAACTCCTTCTCTAAGGAATGTGAATCATTGAGCAAACAGATGACTCCTGTGTCACTAATAGTTTCCCAACACCAGATTGGATGAAGGGTTTTCTTGGCCCTTTGTTCATGGTTACTGAGACATAGACTTAACCATTCCCTCCCTGACAGGATTTTCCAGCATCACTCTGACTTGTTACTTCTGGGTCCTCTTCCTCATTCTAGTTCCTCTTCCTCATTCTATCTCATTTTTATTCCTGTGTTCATTTTGTCCTGGAAGTTTCCAACTTTTTTTCTCAATTATTTGCTTTCTCATTAGCTAGAGCATATTATCTGTATTGTAAGTAAACATAAGTGAAACATATGTTTGTTTAAGATATGGAGATATCTCCTAAATATAAAAATAATCTAAGGCTGGGTATGGTGGCTCACATCTGTAATCCCAATACTTTGAGAGGCTGAGGCAGGCAGATTTCTTGAACCCAGGAGTTTGAAACCAGCCTAGGCAAATAGAGACACCCTGTTTCTACAAAAAATAAAAATAAAAATGAGCTGGATGTGGTGGCACACACCTGCAGTCCCAGCTCCTCGGGTGGCTGAAGTGGGAGGATTGCTGAGCCTGGGAAGTCAAAACTGCAGTGAGCTGTGATTGCTTTATTGCACTTTAATCTGGGCAACAAAGTGAGACCTTATTCCCACTACCCCCCTCAAGAAATGAATAACCTGAAAAACATAAATAACGAAGGAGCTCTTGGTGTTTGCCTCTCACAGACAAAGCCAATTGTTAAAAACAGTTTAACCTTCTCTCCTTTGTGTTAGGGGAAGATACTGCATTTCTCTCCAACCTTTCTATGAATCTCATCCCTTCCACCTCCTCAGTGGGCCTTGCTCTATTGATCATCCCCTCCCTTCATTGTACTGACACCTTCTCCCTCTCTCTGAGTTGTCCCTTAGAAAATAAACGTAACTGATTTTCTTCTATTTTAAAATTCCATCTTGGCACATGTACACCATGGAATATTATGCAGCCTTTTAAAATAATAAAATCCTGTCTTTTACAGTAACATGAATGCAGCTGGAGGCCATTATCCTAAGCGAATTAATACAGGAACAGAAAATAAAATCTCGCATGCTCTCACTTATAGGTGAAAGCTAGACATCAGATACACGTGGAGATAAAGATGGTAACAACAGACACTGGGGACTACTAGAGAGAGAAGGGAAAGGGGAGATAAGGGTTGAAAAGCCAGTGATTTGGTACTATGCTCACTATCTGGGGGATGAGCTTATTCACAACCCAAATCTCAGCATCAGTAAAAAACTTGCACATGTGAAACCTCCACCTCCAGGGTTCAAATCAGTCTCCTGCCTCAGCCTCCCTAGGAACTGGGATGACAGGTGTGTGCCATCTGTAAAATAAAAGTTGAAATTATAAAAACATAATAGAACTAAATAAAAATAATAAAATACAATAAAATGAAAGTTCTTCCTGCCAGACCTGTATTCCTTGCCATGTATCTCTACACATCTTCCGGCCCTCTCTCACATTTCCCACTGCTACACACATTGAAATCTCCCTTGAGTCATCATGCTACCCACAAAAACTTTCCTAGAAATATTATAGACTTCCCGGACATCCTAACTACTATCTTTACAAAAACAGTTCCATAATTCTGCTTATTGTTTCAGTAAGGTTGCAACAAACCACTGTCTTCTAATGGGAGACAGTGAAGGGCATGTGATCTGGAGAGAGACTTGTTTCAGTCTTGGCTTGATGCCTTAGCCATCCATCTTGGGCATGTTTCTGAACCTCCAAAAGTGCTTGTTCTATGAAATCAGGATAATAATAACATCAAACTTACAGGGCTGCCTTGACGATTAAATGGAATATGTGCAAAGAACCTGGTCGTGAGCAAACACCCAGGAAAGATTTTCTGTTAATATTTGTCTCCTTTGTTTCTGTTGCATTATCATCCTTACTAATTCTCCACCTGCACATTCTCACTCTTCTTTCTCTAAGTGCCCTTTGCCATGTTTGTTTTGTTTCCTTCCAGACTTCTGATATACCTCAATACTCTTCTCACTCAGCACACTCTCCCTAAGGCACCTCACCTATATCTGCACAGCATTGTCTACCTCCTGTCAGACTACAAGTTCTGAATTTGTTTTCTTTGGCCCAAGCCTGTTTCTGTTTGTTGCCCTCAGTTCATTTTTCTCTCTTACTCTTTAATAAATATGTGCCTATAGTAGACACTGTGATGTTTCATGCAGGTATCTATTCCAGCTCCTTAGAGTGCTGTGGGCAGAAAACCCTCAGCTCTCAGCCTTATTCCGGTATTAGCTAGAACTAGGTATGTCACTCAAACTATTACCCATTCATAGATGCAGCCCATATCTAGTGATTCATCAATATGGTCCTGACTGCTAGCCCTCTTGACCCCATAGGGTTAGTACAGGGGATATTCTAGCTCAAGAACTTACTATGTGGTCAGCTAAGGCCTTCATTAGCTCTGCATCCCAACTAAACTTCTCTGTATGGCCAATCCTCTTTCTTCCCTTCTTTTCTTAAGGTGTTGATCTCATAATAGACATAATGCACACTAATCTCTGCCTCAGAGTCTCATGCCTAGGGAACCCAACCACTGATTAACACCTTATTCAAATGGATTAAATATGTTTCCTGTTTTATGCTATGTCTTAGTTCAGCCCCTTGACATTCCTTACCTGTACCATTTCAAGAACGTCTTGCCCAGTCTCCTTGCCTCTGCTCTTCCTTACTACTTTATGATTCAGACATTCTATTGAAGAACCATAAAACCTTGCTGAATCAAACTCTCTACATGCCACCACCTTACTTAAAATTTTTCATTATTTATTGCCTATAAAATGAGATCCAAATTCCTTAGCATGGCGCAATAGACAAATTTTTAAATGTCCCCTGTCCACCTTTAAAACTTAGCCTCTGACTGTGATCCATTCCATGTCTTCATGGAGCTTACATTTTAGTGAGCATGATAAATACAAAACATGCAATTGCCAAAGCACATATTATTAAAAATTAAGGTATAGCTATGCTTAAAAAATATAAACTGAAATGATTTTAACTTTAAGGGTTCTCTGAAAGAAGGGCATTCTGATGAAACAAGATTTAAAGTGCAACCTGAAACTTGAGTAGGAATTAGCCAGGTATTCAGCAAAGAGTAACAGAAAGAGAATTCTGGGCACAAGAGACCATCTGGGTGAAAGCACTGCAGGCAAAGAGAGCTTGGATCTAATGCAAATGAAAGACTGAGCCAGAGGAGGGTGAGAGAATTGAGATGAGGTTACAAACTGTAGACAAAGTCCAGATATGCAAAGCCATATGAATATGTAATAATCTCTTAAGAGCAATGCAAATCCAGTTAAAGATTTTTAGCATGAGACTTGCATGATCAAGACTCAAGTCTGCTTAAAAACAAAACAAAACAGAAAAATAAAAAAAAAAAAAAAACGAAAAAACACCAACCACTAAAACAATATGGCTATTTTGGAGAAATTAATTATAAAGAACAAAACTGAATATGAAGAAACCAGTTAGAAGGTTAAATAGTCCAAGTGAGAGATGATAGAAGCTGGGTTAGAGTAGGGGCAATGTAGGGGTGGATGAATTTACATTATGTAAAGGAATTACAATTAGTGAAGGTGGGTAATGGACTGGAGGTAGGGAAGGTTTCAGAGATGACTGTAGTATTGTTGACATGAGCATCATTGTACTCAGAGATGCATTTACCATGACATGAGACACTGAAGGACAAGTGACCTTTTAGAAAAAGATGAAGAGTTCAGCTTTTAGATGCGAAGTCTGAGCTGCCTGTGAGCCATACAAGAAAATAATCTATAGGAATTAGATGTTTTGGAGCACTTAGGGACAATCTGGGCTGTATACATATGCAAGAATCCATAACCTCCATCCTGCCCACAAATGATCTCTGATTAGATCATAATCGGTGAGAGGAATCTGCTAATAAGCGCTGCTGACTAATTGTATTCTTATGTCCTCCTGAGACTTGTACCGAGGTCTTAGGGAATATAATTTAGGTTGAGAAGTTTTTTACTTTCCTCTGTAAAAATGTGTTAGTTTTATTTGCAGCATCAGCTTGAAATGAATAGGAGTAGAGGTATAACATCCAAATGGAAAAATTAGGATACAAAGCATCCTCCTTTTGCCTTGTCTCCCCTTTCAGGAGTTCCAAACTGGAAAATATTTAAACATTTTTACAATTTACTGTTTGTCTATTTTGTTTTTTTTGTTTGTTTGTTTTCTGGAGATGGAGTCTCATTCTGTTGCCCAGGTTGGAGTGCAGTGGCAGAATCTTGGCTCACTGCAACCTCCACCTCCCAGGTTCAAGCGATTCTTCTGTCTCAGTCTCCTGAGTAGCTGGAATTATAGGTGCCCACCACCACGCTCAGCTAATTTTTGTATTTTTAGTTGAGAAGAAGTTTTGCTTATTGGCCAGGCTGGTCTTGACCTCCTGATCTCAGGTGATCTGCCCACCTCAGCCTCCCAATGTACTGGGATTACAGGCATGAGCCACTGCACCTGGCTCATTTTGAAACAGAATTTCCTGCCTCCCAGAGTAGGCAGTTCAAATTTTAACAAGTACAAATGAGTCAAAAAACTTTAACTGGATGCTCATTAGGCTGATTTGAAGTTGTACTTAAGTATATTTATGTGCGCGCGCACGTGCGCGCGCGCACACACACACACTCCTATTCTGTTATTGCTCATTCTATTATTGACTTTCATTTATCTGCTCCCTCTACCTAAAGTACTTTCTCAATTCCCTATTCATGTCAACACATGCACATTGTCCATTTAATATTTATTCCTTTGAGTTTCTATTCCAGTGGTTCTCAGTTTTGGTTTTTAATTGGAATTATATAGGGAGACTTATTAAACCATATCATGTTCCACATCAAACCAATGAAATCAAAATAGCTAAAGATAGGACCAGACATCAGGTTTTTTTTTTTTTTTTAAGTGCCTTAGATGATTCTAGTAGACAGCTGGGGTTGACAGCCACTGACCTATAGTGAATGGATGAATTGTATATCCCTAAGGCGATTTTGCAGTATTATTGTTTCTCCCATAAAGCTTTTAAGGCTTAGGGGTAACTTTGAAGTTACACCCCTTGACAAGAACCTAGAGTGTAAATAGTTTACATTAGTGGTTAAATTCAGTGTTATGTGAGTAGGTGGTAAAAAGCTTTGAAATAAAAGTAATGAATTCATTGCTCTTATGTTATTTTAAAAAAAACAGGAGAGTATGACGTTTATCAATTATAATTAAAAACACTTTAACTGGGGCATTAGCACAGTGCTTCTCAACTGTGAATGATGTTCAAATAGCTTAGAAAACAAGGTTTTTAGAAACATATTTATGTTATATTACTTCAACTATTTTCAGACAAAAACATTGTATAAACTTACAAAAAACATAAAACCAAAACAATTATAAATACTAACAACAAAACTTAAATTACTAAAGTTACTTCTATGTCATAGATAATCCTGAACTTCTAAAAATTAAATTCTGGATGTTAGATTTACTAGAAGAAAGATGTATTTTCATAATTTATCCTCTACTTCTCATTTTTTATTAGATTTTAAGTGCGGTACACCATTATTTGAAGCAATTTTATTACTGTCATTTTTTTTCTTTTTAACAATAAGATTGTCCTTAATGTGATTCAATATTCTGGTAAGCCAAAACATTTGAGTCATGCCTCTAAGTAAAACACAAGCGAATTAAAAAATACTTTATTGCATGTCTACTTCTACACTTTTACTAATGAGCTGCACAAAGGTCAGATCTGCTTCTTATATTTAATCCAAATATGAGAAAAGTACAGCACTTTTTAAAAAATTTTGTATTGCCTATCTCCGTGTATTGTAAAGACTCAATATATTACTAACTGGCTTTGTGACTAAACTCTACCTATGTACAGGGTCACATGACCATATTTGACCTTCATTTTATCATATAACTTAATCAACTAAAGATTAATTTTGAATATATTTAAATTGCAATTTCTCACTCAAAAATCATATTGTGTAAATAACAAAAATAATGTAACCAATAAACAAATTATGCAGACCAAATATACTTATTTTAAAATTTAGACAGGTCAACTGGAAAGAAATCACATGTATATCAAGAATATTCAGTGTACAACATTTTTATTTCAGGGAATAACTTGGGTCAATATGATTATTAACACACTGCTAATCCAGGACAATAACTCATTATAGCAGTAGGAAGTATAGTTGTCATCCAGATAATCTAAAATATCTAAAAATTTGAATTGAGTATATATGTCTCTCTAAATATTTTGGAGATTTCTAGGTTCCTTATAGATATCAGTATAAAGGATATCAAGTTGTCTTTCTAATCCTCTGTTCCTGCTTTTGCATAAATGAATTAATTGAGATAAATAACACAAGGAGGTTAACTTCGTGCAAACAATAAATGTATTTTCCATATATTAATTTTATAGTCAAAAATTGATCCAAATATGTTCATTTAATAATTCTTTTTATGATATTCCTTTAAGGTAACCTAAATAGTCAATTTTATTATACTTTACTCAGACTTTATTTTTAGAACTGTTTTAGTTTTGCAAAAATTAAGACAGTATAGAGTGTTCTTTTATTTATTTATTTATTTTTTTTTGAGACAGAGGTTTGCTCTGTCACCCAGCCTGGAGTGCAGTGGCACCATTTTGGCTTACTGCAACCTCCACCTCCTGGATTCAAGCAATTCTCCTGCCTCAGCATCACGAGTAGCTTGGATTACAGGCACATGCCACCCCACCTAGCTAATTTTTGTATTTTTAGTAGAGATGGGGTTTCACCATATTAGCTGGACTGGTCTTGAACTCCTGACCTCAGGTGATCTACCTGCCTCAGCCTCCCAAGGTGCTGGGATTACAGGCGTGAGCCACCTCATCCAGCCTGCCTAGTCCAGAGTGTTCTTGTACCCCACACTTGCTTTCCCTTATTACTCATTGGAGATTGAAATAGGATGTTTCTCCCAATAAATAAACCAGGTACTGTATTAGTACCTAAAGCTCATAGTTTATTCAGATTTTTTTAGTTTTCAGCTAATGTCCTTTGTTTATTGCAGGAGCCCATCCAGATGTGGCCTTTGTCACGTCTCTTTCCTTAGGTTTCTCTTGTCTGTGACAGTTTCTCAGGTTTTCCATTTTGAATGACCTTGACAGTTGAGGAGTACTACTCAGTTACTGCATAGGATGAACTTCTATTGGAATCTGTTTGATGTTTCAGTCATAATAAGACTGAGATTATGAGTCTGGGGAAAGAAGATCACAGAGGTAAAGTGCCATTTTCATCACATCATATCGAGAACATACTATATGATTTATGCCTGTTGGTGCTGACCTTGTTCATTTGGCTGAGGTAGGGTTTGTCAGATTTCTCCACTGTTAAGTTACTCTCTTCTGCTTTCCGTATTGTACTCTTCAAAAAGAGCTTACTATACCCAGCACACACTTAAGGAGTGGAGTATTGGTATAAACTGTTTAGACTTTTTCTGCATATGAGATCTTTTATCCCCCATGTATTAATTCATTTAATGACTTAATTACATCAGAATGGAGTCATGACCTATGTTTTATTCTTTGAGTTGTCGTCTTAAACTACCTTGTTTTCTTGTTCAAATTGCTCTAGCTTTGGCCACTGGAAGTTCTTTCGGTTGTTTTCTTTTTGGAGACAGGGTCTCACTTTGTCATCCATGCTGGAGTGCAGTGGCAGGAACATAGCTCAACACAGCCTTGACCTCCCAAGCTCAAATGATCCTCTCACCTCAGCCCCCAAGTAGCTGGGCCTACAGGTGCACCCCACCATGCCCGGTTAATTTCTGTATCTTTTGTAGAGACCAGGTTTTGCCACGTTGCCCAGGCTGATATCGAGCTCCTGTGCTCAATCGGTTCTCCTGCCTTGGCCTCCCAATGTGCTGGGATTATTAGGCGTGAGCCACCGCGCCTGGCCTCAGTTGTTTTCTAAGTTTCTTTAGAATCGCACTTCCTTTCTTTGTGGCAATACAAAATACTCCACGTTCATCTTCTGTGTTTCCTGTCCCAGTCCCAAAATCAGCCATTTCTCCACTTATTTTAATCCACTCTGCTAACATAGCAAAGGAATACATGCATGTGTACTAACCTGTGCATACACACAAGCACACATACTCCAACACATTTAGACACCAAACTCTTGCAATTATTGGTTTATTGACTTTGTAAACACCATGAGAATAGATGCCTTGAACTTATTATCTGATGTCTTTCTAGCAACAAACAAAACACCAGGCATATAAGTTAGTGTAAGATGACCATACAGTTTACTGGATAAAGAAATAAAGGAATAGTCTATTTCTGTTAATTATATACTCTGAAAAATTTTTATTTCATTGAATATCTCTCTATGAGATATATTTTAGGGTTGAATGTCAGTCTATTATATCACTCCTTATCACTCTAAATATTAAAGACAAAATATATAAAGGACCTCATTCAATGCTGAGCAAACAGGATGTACACAAGCAAATCCTTTATTTGTCCAATTGCCCATAGCTTGTTTCTAATATTTAATTTGTTTAAATTATCTTTTGAATCCTTCTGATTATTTTTGTGGACTTGTAATTATCAGGCCAAATAACACATAATGCAAATACTATACAAAATATTGGTATATATTTTTTGATTGCTTTATTTCAGCAGTTATTTGAAAGTATCCAAATATGCTGTTTCTTCATCATCACTGTTAAAATTATGATACAATGAAAAATTTCAATTTAACAAATGAGATATTGTATTTTCTTATTGTTAGAAATGACATTTCTTTGATTACTGGTGGAGCAAAACTACTATTTTTTTGTGTCTCTTCAACATATTCATTTTCTTTGATCATTTTTGCTTTTGGTATATATGCTTTAAAATTATTTATAGCAACTCTTTACATAGTAGAAATAAGAATATGACATTTAAATCCATGTAAATAGCATTATTTGTTGTCTACCTTTTAATTTTATTTATGATTTCTTTTGATATATAAACTTTATACTGTACTAATATAATACTGAAGTATTGCAGTGAGATCAGTTAATATTTTCCTTTATGCTTTCTATTTTTCTTGAATTCCTCTATACATTCTTCTGTAACTATTCTAGTTCTCAGGAAGATCTGTACATACACATTTTAATGCATTCTTTGTTAAATTAATGTATAATGTGAGAGGAGAAATTCATTCCCTTTTTCCACATTTTGTAGTTTTTATCTATGCTTTTTATTTATCAATAATTTTTATTGAATAAACTATTGTCTTACTTTTTTCAGCACATTATCTTTATTAAATTTTCTAGTAAGCAGAATAGTGGTTCCCCAAATATGTTCACATCTTAATCCCTGGAATCTGTGACTATGTTAGTTATACAACAAAGAAGAATTATGTCTGAAGGTGAACTTCAATGATTGCAGATGACCTTAAGATAGGGAGATTGTCCTGGATTAGCTGGATGGATCTGAAGTAACCAAGAGAATCCTTAATGTGGGAGACAGAAGAGGAAGAACCAGAGTGATAGCAGCATGTGTGGCTTTCAAGATGGAGGATGGAGGTCACGACCTGAGGAGCACAGGTAACTTCTACGAGCTGGAAAGGGCAAAGAAACCGATTTTCCAAAGCCTCCAACAAGCACACAGCCCTACTGAAGCCTTGATTTTAGTCCAGTGGGACCCATTTTTGACTTCACCTACAAAACTATAAGATAATAAATGTGCAATGTTTAAAATGCTAAATTTGTGGTAATTTGTTACAGTAGAAATAGGAAACCTTTCACCTATCATATCATATCACAAGCCTGTACTCGAGGCACCCAGCACCTTGGCTTTCTAGGCTTCTTCGTCTTCATGCACACTCTTGTGTCCTCATTCAACCTGTTGCTATGAAACCATCCTCATGGGTGTATCTCTAGTCACTACCACTTCTTTGAACTCTGGACTCTGTCTAATAGCATGTTGGACATTTCTCCACTTTGGGATCCACTGTTCAACTCAAACAGAATTTGTTCGTAACCAAACTCTTGATGACACAAATTCCCTCAAATTATTCCTTCCTTCTCTGAGTAGGTACAATTATTCCATGTCCTGTTTTCTCAGACCAAAAAACTGCAACGCACCCTTAACTCACTTCTTCATCTCACATCCAGCCTAAAATCCATCGAAAATTCCTCAGGTTCTGTCTTCAAATCCCACATCTATTTCTCATCGCTCCCCACTGCAAATCTTATCTTCCCACCTACCGAACTGTTGACACTCTTTTTCTGATAAAACTTACTGCTGACCGGGATGGTCTCAATTTCTTGACCTCGTGATCCACCCGCCTCGGCCTGGGATTACAGGCGTGAGCCACCGCGCCCCCGTCTCTACTAAAAATGCAAAAAATTAGCTGGGCACGGTGGCGCATGCCTGTCATCCCAGCTACTCAGGAGGCTGAGGCAGGAGAATTGCCTGAACCCAGGAGGCGGAGGTTGCGGTGAGTCGAGATCGCACTATTGCACTCCAGCCTGGGTAACAAGAGCGAAACTCCGTCTCAAAAAAAAAACAAACAAACAAACAAAAAAAACAAACAAAAAAACAAAACAAAACAAAAAAAACTTACTGCTGCCATGTTCTTCTTTACTATTTATTCTACACAGATCATGACCATGCTTGCTTCTTCCTGTGACTTTCCATCATGCTTGGAATAAAATCTTACAGTGTTTGGCCACTAGTTACTTCGTTGTTTTATCTCCCACTGCTCTGGTCCCAAAGCCTGTCATGTTCTTCCCTCAGATACGTGTGTGGCACCCTGTCTGCGTTTATAAGATCTCTGCTCAAATGTTACCTATTCAAAAAAGTCATTTCTGTCTCATGGCCATTCTGTCTAAATTTTAACTCCTCCATCCCTGTCTATCACTTTACTCTGCTTTGTATATTTTTAATTACTTATCACTATCACACATTATATAATGAATCCATAGGTTGATTTTTAAATTGTTTTTCTGCTCATTCTAAGAAGAATAACCTATTCTGTTTTATGTGCTAATATATCTCCAATATTTAGACAAAAGCCAGGAACATAGTATGTGTTTACCAAATGTTTTTTGAATTATTTCACTTATTAAAAGCATACTCGGATTTTTTTTTTCTGGATTTTCTAGTCCCCTTCATAAACTTATACAATGTAATATGTTATATCTATTCATATTCATATTCTTCATCTGCTTCTACAGTTGGGTTGGATTTTTTAGTCTATTTTCACATTAATGACATAGTATTTCAGTTATTAAAATATAATTTAAAAGTTCTTAATCATCTCTTATTCTACTTTTTAAATGTTTTTGGCTTTTCTTCCAGCTCAACTTCAAGATTATTCTATTAAATTAAAACAGAAAAAAAGCCACATAGGATTCTGATTAAAAATATGTAAATGATGGCCGTGGTGGCTCACACCTGTAATCCCAGCCCTTTGGGAGGCCGAGGTGGGTGGATCATCTGATGTCAGAAGTTCGAGACCAGCCTGACCAATATGGAGAAACCCTGCCTCTACTAAAAATGCAAAAATTAGCCGGGCATGGTGGTGCATACCTGTAATCCCTGCTACTCGGGAGGCTGAGGCAGGAGAATTGGTTAAACCAGGGAGGCAGATGTTGTGGTGAGCCGAGATCACGCCACTGCACTCCAGCCTGTACAACAAGAGCAAAACTCCATCTCAAGAGAAAATATATGTATGTAAATGATATGATCATGTTGGGGATGATCAGCAGTTTTATAATTTATATGCTAAAGCTTTCTAATTTATATCCTCTCATAATTATTTAGATAGTTTGAATTTGGGGGTGGGGAGGAGCAGTTATTAGTTTTATTCCTAGGGGTCATATTTTTGTTGACACTATAAAGTAGATTATTTATCTATTGTAATTTTAAGCTGTAAAATAAGGATATTATTAATTTAATGCTCTCATTTTGCCACTAGCTAAGTTCCTGAACTGTCTATGTAGTTCTAATGGTTATCTACATTTTACAGATGGTGAAATGAAGCAGCTAGAGACAGCTAATTCAAGCTCACATTTACCTCAGTTCAAATTCTATGTTTTTCAGGTTGTTTTTTGCATCGGCCTGTAAGCTTAAATCATCAGAAGCTGTGTCATTTCTTAACTTATCTACCCCATCCCCATAGCAACAGCTATTACAACATAAAATAATAATTCTCAATTGGGGTATGTTCCCTACCCTGGCCAGGGATAATTTGAAAATATTTGGAGATATTTTGGTTGTCACATTGGAAAGGTTCTACTGATATTGAGTGGGCAAGCCTACCAGTGCTGCTGAACATCCTACATCAAACAGGATAGACCCCTGAGCAAAGAATCATGGCTAACACTCAAGTAGGCACTTGGCTATGCCACACACATGGACTATTTTACCTGTGTAATCCTTGAATTATTTGTCATTAAGTCTCAAAGTAACCTTCTGGGATTGACATTATCTTCATCCTCATCTTTTCCAAGAAGACACTGAGCATGGGAAACTGAGGTGGAGAGTCATCCGGTTAATAGGTCAAGCCAAGATTCAGCCTTGAACAGTGTGGCCTCAGAATCACATTTTATAATACTATGTACCACTTGAAGTGTGTTTCATTTAGTTAAATTCAAGTTAGGGTCTCCTTCAGTCCTAAAAATTTATGAATTTATCTTACAAGAACAAATTGAAAATCGGTAATAATTGACATGTATTTATTAGTTTAATTGCATAAGCATAGAAAATTGTTCATCTCCTGGGTCACTTTCTTTCCTAGTTAATTTGAAAGTTTGTGTTTCACTGTGAAAGATGAGAATATAAAACCAAAACTCTCTGTCATCTGAGTTCACTGCTCTCTCCTGAACTTTTTATGGGGATCATAAAAGCTGATCATAGGGACGCTTGAAGTTTTATGTAATACTGCCCAGGTATGAAATAATGAATATTTTGTATTGTTTAGTGGTTGCAAAAAAAAAAGAGACAGACACACCTTCCTCTAATAAAGAAAATTCAGAAGAGGACATGATTTATCAAGACTTTATTATGGCTGATGTCATGAGACAGTAAAATATAAATAAGAAGACAGATAATTATACCATGGCCTGAGAAACAAAGGCTTAATACAGATTGTCTAACCTTACAACATTCTCAAGAGAAAGGGAAGGAGCAGGTGTAACATCTGCACTGAGTCGTAGGAGAAAAATGAGACTATAGAGTAGTGCATTGACTTGGCTAAAGACATTCTGTAAATCAGTAACTAGAAAAATGTATTTTTCTTTGCTTTTGAGCATTCTTCTTTGAACTAATAATTCTTAAGGAACAAACTGATAGTATTCTTGGCAATTTTAGCACTTACATTTTCATGTGTTTTTTACAAGAATTTTGTGCTTTTCCAATGGCTCAAACTAAATATACTTAATTGACAAATAAATATTTATGGAGGATCAACAGTTTATCTAGCTCTGTGAAAACACCCTGTGTCCTAGAGGTTTGCCCATCTACCTAAAGATGCAAGATGAGTAGTATTTGTTTCAGAGATCAACTGATTGATAGTAGGAAAAATAGCTAATATGTACTAAGTTGCCTTTTACACCTTGCAACTGACGTGAATTTTCTCTTTACAACAATCCAAAGATATAGGTACCAATTTTATTCACTCTTTATACATGAGAACATTGAAACACAAAGAGGTTAGGTGAGCTGCCTAATGACACAGGAGCTGTCTGAGCTAGAAACCCACACAAGGACACAATAGAGCACATGTCCTCAATCACTTTGCCATATGCACAGACCTTAACATCTCTCAATTAGTGGAGAAATGAGAGAATAGTGTCCACAGAAATCACTGGAAAATACTGATGAAGACTCAAGGTTCAAACTGGCCCTTTTAAAAATGAATGAGATATGCCTTAATCAATTGTCCTGGACTGAGGATATGCCATCTTAGGAACATTTTGAAATTGTGTGTGTGCATGTGTGTGTTTGTGTGTGTGTAGGTGTTTGGAGGAGTGGAATTTGGTTGCCATAATGATTGATAACTTCCTGGGCATTCAATAGATGGAGGCCTAATAGTCTTTCTTTATAAGCAAGACGTAAAATCATCAGTCCTGCACAAAGATGCCTTATCCTGTATCTATCTTGTGCAACTTTCCAGTGATCTTTTGGATAATAACTGAAAGACGTGTTTATGATCATGAACACAGAACTCTACTCCTCTTATATTAAAACCCAAAGTAAATTTTTTAATGCACAGTGAAGTTCCAGGAATGCAGAAACTAGTAAATCAAAGGAAGGCTGACTTTTGATTTGTTTTGAACTTATACTAAGAGTTGTTCAACATTTTAAAAAATCATATTACCTATGGCAATAGTAGCCATGGAATTTGAGTCACGAATCTAATATCTATATCATTTGGTTTTTCTAGATCTCATATTATGAGTGAATTCACATATAAAACAAGCATCTGACTAATTCGTATATCTTTCAGTGCAGATGTTCTTAGTCAACCACATAAAAAATGTCTTTTAAATAAATTATTTTCCTTTAAAGTTTCCCTTATAAGTAGGGCATGATGTTGCTATTTCCAAATGATGATTTTATTTCATCTGTGACTTTCATTCCAGAATAAGCAATAGGACATTATAAAATATTTGATATAAAAGGGTATGATTGAGCTGTGATGTCCTAGTTTAGGCGAATGCATGCAGAAAGGGCATGGGGCATAAAGAAGTTTCATTCATTCACTTTTTCATTATTTCAACATATTTTCTGAGTACTTACTATGTGTCAACCTACACTACTGTGCATGGTCCTCAGTGAATAATAATAGTAAATTCCTTATTCTTATAGCCTTTACTTTGTAACAAATAAACTAGCCACTACTTGGAAATAAGACAAAATGCATATCCTTTCAATATCATACTGGAACATTGCCTAATGAACTCAACCAAAGTTTATTTAATTCTTTAGGGGACTATACCTTTGTTTTATTCGGTATTTACTGTTGGTTAGGGCTCTAATGTTGTGCAGTTGCATGCTAACTTATAGATTTTCTACTGCCCTTGTGAACAGTAGAAAGATAAGTTCTGGTTTTATTTTTCTTTGGACACTAAAGAGATTTAACATAGCAAACTTATTTCAGTATGGCTTTCTTCTAATATTCTGCAATCAGCATTCCTAAACATAAAATGTATTAAACATGTTCATTGTATAATGGCATAAGTGTTATATTTTAAACTTATTGAATATTTTAATTTCACACCCTTTAGTAAGAATCACAGTACAGGGATGAGGTTGGGATAAACATTGAGAGCCTTAAGAGCTAGGCAAAAGAGATGAGATATTTTAAGATAGAAAATCGAGGTCAATTATGTTTCTTAACCAGGTTATCTACTTGACAAGAAAGATACTAAGATGAAACACAAAACCTGGGAAATATTTATCGTATTTTTGTTAAATTTAAGTCAATGGCTATTTGATTTTAGTTAGGGAATCTTCTTGTGCTATTAAGCATAAAATATCAATTCAGCACCTCAACTGATATTCACAAATTTCTCCTGATATTGCAGGCTAATATTCTAAAATTCCCTCATATGAAGATTTAAAATTCTCTCATATAAAGTTTTTAAATTCCTTCATATAAAAATTGAAAATTTGGGGGCTGGGCATGGTGGCTCACACCTGTAATCCCAGCACTTGGGGAGTCAAGGTAGGTAGATCACCTGATGTCAGGAGTTCAAGACCAGCCTAGCAAAGATGGGGAAACGCCCTCTCTACTAAAAAATACTAAAAAGAGCCAGGCACGGTGGCGAGCACCTGGAATTCCAGCTCCTCGGGAGGCTGAGGCAGGAGAATCACTTGAACCCGGGAGGTGGAGGCTGCAGTGAGCCGAGATTGCGCCATTGCACCACAACGTGGGCGTCAAGAGTGGAACTCCGTCTCAAAAAAAAAAAAAAAATTATTGCAGAAAAAATTACACTGTCTAATGCCTACAAAGTTTTCAAGAAAATACGAAAACTTTTTTAGAGTAAGAACCAAGAAGAAAGATAATTTTGGGGAGACCAGCAGAAGAGGAAGCTACAAATGCCCTTAGGGAGCCTTCCTTTCCCTGGTGGGCTAGAGTTGCAGTTAGAGTATATGGTGCACAGGGCTTGGGACATACGCCTGGATTCAGACTAAAGATCTCAGAATAAAGTTAAGATTCTCAAAGAAACACATCTGAAGGAGAAATATTAAACTAGACAAAAATTCCGCCGTTAAGTAAGACAAGAAAGAAAATTTGTTTATCTCAGCCTAATATTAGGTAGCCTAAGACATTCCCTATAGAGATTTCGGCCTAGATTAACCCTATTTGCATGACTCACAAAACGCAGGCTGGGAATTTTCATCTAAAATGAATTTGGGTTGATAGTGCTCAAAGGTGAGTAACAAAAACTAAGGAAACATTTCTCTGAAAGAATCCTCAATGAATTCTCACAGATAGATCACCACTAGACAGGATTCACAATCACAAATCCCAAAATATACAAGGAAATATTATGATATGTGGGAACTACACACAAAGAAACCCCGCAGAATAAGACCTCTAAAAACTTGATATTGAAATCATTGAGTACATAAGTAAAGTACGATCTGTGCAATGAAATAAAATATAGACTCAGTGGCAAGAGTTTCTCAGAATAAGCAGGAGTATTTGACACAAAACAAAGCAAGCAAAAGTTTAAGAAATATTAAAATAAAAAATTGAAAAATATTTTTACAAGAGATTAAAAAAGAATTAGTTATTTGGAAGATACATTTGAAGAATTATTCACACATAACAAAGAAAAACAAAGTTGAATAGTACAAAAAAGTTGGAGTGTTTTGAAGGATGGAGAATACCCAGCATACGTTGAAGTGGGGTTATATTTAACTGGAACCAACATATACAGTGGAGAAGGCCATGTTCAACATAAATGAGAATTTTTCAGAAAGTCAGATTCTGAAAGTAGAATTCCCACCTTGTCAGAATTAGGAAGCATGTTTAATTCTAAGTGAGAAAAATATATTCTTTGCCAGATATGTTGTGACAAACTACAGAACATCAATGACAAGACAGAAAAAGGTTAACATCAGTTGAGGGAAAGAAAGACAGTTTGCTTATAAAGGAACCACAACTAGAATGATAGCTTCCTATTCAGCAGCAAAAATTAAACCAGAAGGCAGTGGAATAGTATCTTTAAAAATAGGGAGAGATTTTTGCCTCTAAGGGAAATGCAGGAATACAGTATTTGAAGGGACGGATACAGAGACCTTCTCTTCTGGAGCAGAGAAATATTTTCCTAATTTGTCTTGCTAATTTCCACTTCTCCAAACCCCAAATACATGTAATAAATATAAATGCAGTGGTTATTACTTACTAAGCAGTGTTACTGAACGAGCTACCTGCTCTGATTTCAGAAGTAAATAAAATTTAGCCCTAACCTTAGAGGTTATGCCAGACAGAACAATGCTCTCTCCCCATTCCCAATGAGGTCCACATCCTAATCCCTTTACTATAGAAAACAGGACTTGGCAGATGTGGTTAAGTCAAGGATCTTGAGATAGGGATATCATCTTGGATTATCTGAATGAGCCCAACGTAATTATAAGAATTCATATAGGAGAGAGACAAGAACATCAAAATTAGCAGCAGAGGCTGGAGTGATGCTATTTGAAGATGGAGAAAGGGACCACAAGTCAAGGAATGCTGGTATCCTACGGAAACTGGAAAAAGCAAGGAAACAGGTTATTCCCTGGAGTGAAGCCCTCAGAAGAAGCGCAGCCCTGCTGACACCACGCCTTGATCTCACCCTGTAAAACTCATTTTGGACTTCTGACCTCCAGAACTGTAAAAGAATATGTTTATATTATTTAAAGTTTGTGGTACTTTGTTCAGCAGCAATAGGAAACTACCTACATTAGTTTATATTCTTTCCCAAGGATCATTTGCTATAGAATACTCATGAATGACAAAAAGTATTATAATGTACGTGTATGGCCCAGAGAACAGCATGGAGAATTCTGCCAAGTAAAGAAGAAGGGAACAGAAACATTGTTATAGAGAAATGAGACTTGAGCCAACTTTGGAAACCTGTGTGCTTCCCAGGCAAACAAGCTCACCAGTAACCTCTCCCGACCTGGCATGCCTTCCCTGCTCCCCACGCCAGAGGTCTAAATGGGATGCTCCCATCATAGGCTTTGAGAGCACATTGGGCATCATCAAACTCAGAGCTTTTTGTTACTTCACGCTGTGCTTTTTGTTACTTCTCACAATAGCAGAAGTCCTGCTGTCCTGGGTTCTGTGTCTGTGTCTCTTGTAGCAAAGGTGCTCCCTTGTAAGGAATGGACACGTGGCATTGTTTGCAGAATGAAGGCAGTGTTAGTCAGGCCACAGAGGTGTGAACCCACTGGCATCTTCAGGGAACCAAGCATGGCTCCTTTTTACTGGGGCACTGGATGCAAGTCAAGAGCAATAGAGATTGAGAAGCTAGAGCTCACCCGTCGCTGAGTGTCAGCATTGGACTGCTCTGATCATATAATTACCTCCATCCAAAATTTCCCATGTTACCACTGTGGTTTAGTGAAGTGACTTCACTTGGCATTTATGGCCTTTAAAGCTTAAAGCTTTTCTATCATCCAACTCTACCTGAACATTTCTAACTCCTCCCCACCCAGTTGAATCTCCAACTCTTTACTCCCAAAATTTCATCTGAATTTCCATCTAACACATGAAAACCTTACTGTGTTTCTCCTGTACTCACCTCCAGATATGATCTATTTTTTATCTTTTCAGTGAAAACTGGTAGCACTCTGTTCTTCTGAATGACAGTCTGCCCGTTAAAGTAATAGTCACGTGCCAATCTGTGCCACCTTTCTTTCTGTCCCTGGACTCAGTGGTCTTCAAGGTGGCTTCTCACTCATCCATTTGATGTTGGTTCTTTACACAGCACCGAACACATTTTAAATACTCTGTGACCAATAAGAATGTAGGTGCAGCAAACCACCGTGGCACATGTATATCTATGTAGCAAACCCGCACGTTCAGCACATGCATTCCAGAACTTAAAGTAAAATAAAATAAAATAAAAATAAGAATATGTCGAATTAATTTTATTTTGAAACTAACAGCAGTACAAAATGTGATGACTGTTTTAATAGAAATCCAGTGTGTTATTGTTTTATTCCTCTGTTTTTACATCTAAGGCATGTTAAATAATCTTTCTAAAAGGTTTTTCCTAAATTTACCAGTCATACACAATTTAATCAAAATATGTTTTGTCATCTGTCAGAAATAGCAGACTCTACTCCTAAGGCATTTCAAGATTTGTCCTTTCAAAACAACAGGTGGGCATTATTCTCCCAGGCAACTCTCTGTTATGCCTAGAAGATAGCAGACAACCACATAAATCAGCTGTACTTTTTCATATAATCATTAGAGAAATGTAAAAAAACTGCATAGAAAAAAAGCACCTGAAGCTTAAGAGAATTACTGATCACAAAAGGTTTCACCTTACTTAATATTTTAGATGTAGCCCCCTTGATAAATTAAAATAGCTTTGGGTTTGTTGTTGTTTTGCTTCGTGTGTGTGATCCATGTCAAAGGTAATAAAATGCCAAACCTTCACTCACCTGAGTGGCAAAGCCTGCAAAATTCAATCAAGCAGTGATCTCTAGAGCACAGCATTTTCAAAGAATATGCAAAAGCTACCAGCCATAAACATAACACAAAAATCAAAAAAAAACAAACCATGCCTCTCTCAGTGGACTGTAAATTTACTAATCAGTGATTTTGGGGAGGAAAAATGGTGTAAACATAGTGGATATACTTTGAACAGCCATCATAACTCTTGTGCAGATGATGTGTAGGGTTATAAAATAAGCCTGTTAGGTTTCCCAAGCACTTGTGAGTCGAGTTCGAGTGTGTGTAAAATGCTTCATTAAACCATCTTAGACTTTGCAGGGGGTATTTCGCTGGTATTAAGCTTGTGTTTGTAAATAGAAGTGCTAATTATTGAGGTATGCAATTGCTCACACACATAGTTTATGAGTCAGAGTAGTTTTAGACTTTACTTTTTTCTATAATTGAACATACAGCAATTAAAGAGCATTTTTTTAAAAAACATGAAAACACAGTATTCCCTGGAGCATATCACATGTGAATTTAGAAGCCAAATAATAACACAATTTTTGCCTGCAAATAAATGAGTTCAACATTAACAATTATTAGAGACATAAGGTCTTCTGAGTTCTAAAAATGTTACCCCCAAAATCTAAATATTATTTAATAAATGTAAGTAATAGTTGCATAATATTGATTTCCCCAAAATCATGGGTAAAAGGTTTTGCTTGAAGCAGTTATAAGCTATATGATGGCAAAAAAATAATTAGCTAATGTGCTTAAGCAGGTAAAAAGAAAAATGAATAAAAACATTTTTTATTGGCTTTGGGAGATTTTTGAGAATTTGGAACCATTTACAGTGACGTAGAAGAGATAAACATACGTTTCTTACATTTTGATGCAGCCACTCACTCCATTCTGAACAAACTGGTGTCTTTTTTGTATTCCCAGAGACTGGTTCTCAGGACACCTCTCTTTGGCTCTATCTGTGAACTTGACTATGACCCTGACTCACTGCAACCAAACCTGAAAAAAAGAAAAATTATCTATCAGATACTATGCTGATTATCTGGGTGATGAAATAACCTTTACACCAAATACTCTCAACACACAATTTATCTATATGGCAAATCTGCACATTTACCCTTAAACCTAAAATAAAAGTGAAAAAATATTAAAATTAAAAGAGATAAGATTTAGAGGAAAATCAGTCTTATCAAGACATAGTGGATATGCTGTTTGCTTGGCTGTTTTCCCCACCTAATACTCTCTCATGAACATTTGTTATGTCGTTACACATTTGTGTATCTCATTTTATTTATGATGATACTGTGCTTCATTGTATGAATATGCATAAGCATAACTTATGTAATCTACTGATTAAATGTCTTTTTTACTTATAGTAGGGAATAAAGTAATGCATTTTTGAACATTTTTTCTGAAGTAAATTATATTTGCTTGCAATTACGATTGGCTTTATGTAATACTCACTCATGCTGCTTACACAAGTAAGATGTTTATTTTTCTCTCTTAAAAAAAAAAATCTATAGGGTTTGGCAGCACAGCCTGGTGCAGCTGCTCTATTAAGTCCTCAAGGACAGAAACTCTGTCTGGAAGCCTGATTCTAGCAACCAAGAATGTGCCATTTGTCCTCAGAGTCTCAGAACGGCTGTCACCTGCAGGCAAAGGAAAGGCAAATGTGCTCACGCTCTGGAGACTGTCCCTATCAGAAAATACAAAACTTTCTAGGAAGACTAACCTAGGAGAGTCTCACTTTGTTCTCACAGGCCAGACATGGGCCATATGACAATCTCTAGGTCATGAAAATATTGATAGGAGGGTATTTTTAACAGGACATGTTTATACTCTGAAAAACATTAGGGTCCTCTTAGAAAAGAAGAAGGGAAAACAGATAGTGGGCAGGTAACTATCTGTGTCTGTCACAGAATTATATATATGTATAAGAGTTATATCTTACTCAAGGGTAATTAAGTGCCTAGTAATTCCTGGGATGGATCTCTGGGTATAAGAATGAGTCTTTAAACAAAACTAAGTCTTTATACAACTTGTAGTTTAGATCCATATATCTGTTAAATATTTAAAATTACAATTCCATAAACATTTACCATATGTAATGGTAGAGATGAGCAGAGAGAAACTCATCTATTTCTTTCTTACACCCTTAATAACAGCCCAGCAACACTCTGCCCAAAATTCCTTGGAAAAATAATTAATTCAATTGTTCTTGTGCTAAGAGGGACAAGAGCCTAATCTAGGACAATAATGAGAGTTTCCAAGAACTGTATCAGTAAACAGCTGAGATTTCCTTATTGCTTTTCCTTGAAGAGGTTAATTCCAGCTCACGTTAGCTCATTCCTCTTTACAATATACCTGTCATCTCCTGTTCCTTCTGGATCACATGGTCCCTAATCTGTCAAATCACTTCTTCCAGCCTCTGTTACGAACATTTCTGTCGCTCCTGGAAAACCTGGCCACCTAAACCCTCCCTGAAAATGTATTTTTGCCTGAAGTGATCTAGAGAAAGGGGAAGGCTATTTTACTGCCCAAAAATGCTTCAGCTAAACTTGATTTCAGCTTTGAAGCAAAGAGGCATTATCCTCTTATTCCGTGTCATTGCCAACTTCAAACCAATACCTTTCCTGTTGTCCTAAAACCTCCAAATTTAAAGATCTTGCTATCAGATTATATCGTACACTTCTATCCCTTTTCTTCACTATTGATATAGTCACTTAAAGACTCCTGGGTCATTTTCTCTCGTTCTTTGAAAATTTTAGCTTTTGCCTTTCTGTCACTTTCTCTACTGTTATTTTTATGTTTACTGAAAATGATTTCCTGACATATTATCATAATCCCGCTGATGTCCTGTCTTCTCAGTCCCCACCATCATCTCCAATGACCCTGCTTTCTACTTTAGCCACCTACTTGAAAGCTACACAAATCTTAACTGAATATTAGAATTACAAGATAAATTTAAGAAAATACTAACTTCTGGACCTTATCCTCCCAGATGTTGATTTCATCGTTTTGATTTAAATTCACCATGCAGGGCTTATATGTAGCTCAAGAGAACAACTGCCTAGACATTTTTATTCTCAATAATTTCACCCTCTATTATTCGCAGTAATAAGTGAACCCAAAATATCTGAGGCAAGTCTTGGTCAATTTAGAATGTGTATTTTGCCAAGGTTAAGGACTCACCCCAGACACGGCCTCAGGAGCTCCTGACGACATGTGCCCAAGGTGGTGGGGACACAGCTTGCTTTAATACATTTTAGGGAGACATGTGAGACATCCATCAATATGTGTAAGATGTACACTGGTCTGGCCCAGTAAAGTGGGACAACTTGGTGGGGGAGGGGTGGCACTGTTCCATGTCATACATAGGTAAGAGACAAAGGGTTGCATTCTTTTTGAGTCCTTGATCAGCCTTCCACTGAATACACAATTTGGTGTGGCTCATTGAATCTGCATTTTTACATAAATATTAGGGCAGAGGAAGCAATCAGATACACATTTGTCTCGGGTGAGCCAGAACATCAAAGGATGACTTTGAGTCTGTCTGCCCTTTGTCCACAATTTGGGTAAATTGTGAGAAGGTATGTAGCTTTTGTATATTTGTAGCTATCTTATTTATTAATAAAATGGAGGCAAGTTTGGTCGACATGATTCCCAGATTGACTTTTCCTTTGGCTCAGTGACTTTGAATCTAGAGATTTATTTCCTTTTACACCCTCTTCATAGATGACTCTCAAGCATTACACTTTCTGGCCTTCGCTATCTTCTTGCGCTATTTACAGTATCATTTCGACGGCACCAAAATCTATAATTCATTGATTCACCCTGTTTTTCAATGTCTTAACTTCTGTCATGTCTTTACTTCCTCCCTAAAACAGCCTCATTTCAATCTCTAACCCCAATTTTCTCCATTTTCCTCCTTTGACAAAACTACAGTCTTGGAAATTCCAACTCTACATGGACTTTGTGGTAAATCTAGTTGGCAAATACGCAGATAATCCATTGCCACAAACCCTAAGTGGGTCCTTATTTCTGCTACAGAATCATATTGCTCTTTCCCAGTCCATTATTTGCCCACATTCATAAAAGACTATTGAGTATCTTCTCCTCCACATCTCTTCCTCTTCCCTAATTTTAGCTGATGGCATTGATATTTTCTTTACTGAAGATATTAT
Organism: Aotus nancymaae; assembly: GCF_030222135.1. Taxonomy (NCBI): domain Eukaryota; kingdom Metazoa; phylum Chordata; class Mammalia; order Primates; family Aotidae; genus Aotus; species Aotus nancymaae. The sequence goes on from NW_026988435.1 coordinate 33,506,710, forward strand.
GTGTCCTTCTTCCGTTGAGTCCATCAGCTGACTGCATCTGATTCTCTCTTCCTGTTATTACAGATGAAATTATATTTATGTCTACTCTGTGCACTCACCAGATCCCATCCCATATCTCAGGGACATAGGTGGCAAGATATCATTCCAGGTGTTCCTACCCTCCTTTCTGCATTTTCATTTTCTCTCTCTTGATGGAATTACTCCAATCTAATAGATGATATTACTGGTTTCCTATTGCTGCTATAACAAATTCCAAACATTTAGTGGCTAAAAAGAGCACCATTGAAATAATCATATGGTTTTTGTCTTTGGTTTTGTTTATGTAATGGATTACATTTGTAGATTTGCACATGTTGAACCAGCCTTGCATGATGAAGCCTACTTGATCGTGATGGATAAGCTTTTTGATGTGCTGTTGCATTCAGTTTGCCATTATTTTATTGAAGATTTATGCATCGATGTTCATCATGGATATTGGCCTGAAATTTTTGTTATTAGTTGTGTCTCTGTCAGGTTTTGGTATCAGGATGATGCTGGTCTCATAAAATGAGTTAGGGAGGATTTCCTCTTTTTGTATTGTTTGGAATTGGTTCAGAAAGGATGGTACCAGCTCCTCTTTGTATGTCCAGTAGACTTTGGCTGTGAACCCTTCTGGACCTGGACTTTTTTTGGTTGGCAGGCTGTTAATGCTGCCTCAACTTCAGACCTTGTTATTAGTCTATTTAGGGATTCAACTTCTTCCTAGTTTAGTTTTGGGAAGGTGTAAGTGTCCAGGAATTTATCCATTTCTTCTAGATTTACTGGTTTATGTGCATAGAGTTGTTTGTAGTAATCTCTGATGGTAGTTTGCATTTCCGTGGAATTGGTGGTAATATCCCCTTTATCATTTTTTATTGCATCTATTTAATTCTTCTCTCTTTTCTTTTTTATTAGTCTGGCTAGTGGTCTATCTATTTTGTTGATCTTTTTTAAAAAAACAGCTCCTGGATTTATTGATTTTTTTCAAGGGTTTTTTGTGTCTCTATTTCCTTCAGTTCTGCTCTGATCTTAGTTATTTCTTGTAAGAAAAACAAACACCACCTGTTCTCACTCATAAGTGGGTGTTGAACAATTGGGAACACATGGGCACAGGGAGAGGAACATCACACACTGGGGTCTGTTGGGGTTTGGGGGCTAGGGGAGGGATAGCCATGGGTGGGGAGATTGGGGAGGGATAATATTAGGAGAAATACCTAATGTAGGTGACGGGGGGATGGAGACAGCAAATCACCATGGCATGTGTATACCTATGTAACAATCCTGCATGATCTGCACATGTACCCCAGAACTTAAAGTATAATATTAATAAGAAGAAGAAATAACACTATGCTGCTCTACTGGTATGTGAGTACCTTATAATAACAAATGTTTCCCAATTCCTCCCTCTTCTCTCATATTATTGCTGTCATTCATTTCTTTTATACATAATATATATATGTATACACATATATTTTATATAATCAAATGCAGTTGTTGCTGTTATCATGATGGACAGTTATTTGTTACATCAATTAAGAATAAGAAAAATAAAAGTTTGCATTCTACCTTCAAAAATAAAAAAGAATGCCAATTTATTATGTTACCCTTCTTGGAGTCAGAAGTCCAAAATAGATTGGCAGGGCTATATTCCTTCTAGCAGCACTAAGGGAAAATCCATTTCTTTGTCTTTTTTCAGCTAGTGGCTGCCTTCATCCTTGGCTCATGGCTCCTTCTTCCACCTTCGTATTCATCAGTGTAGCATTTATTCTCTCTCTCTCTCTCTCTCTCTCTCTCTCTCTCTCTCTCTCTCTCTCTCACTCGCTCTCTTTCTTTCTCTGGCCACATCTCTTCTAACTGTTCTGCTTCCTTCTTTCCCTAAAAAGAACTAGTGATTTCATTTGGCCTACCTAAATAATCCCACACAATCTCTTCAAGATTTTTCATCACATCTTCGTTTCAAGATTTTTTATCACATAATCTCATTTCAAGATTTTTTTAATCACACGATCTCTTCAAGATTTTTTATCACATGTAAGAATTTTTGCCTTACATAAGCATTCAAACCTATGCAATAAAGCCAGTCTTTAAAATCAAACAAATGAATACCTTACCTTGAATGACAACCCCTTCCTACTGCTATTTCTCAGCTCTTTTTAAAATAAAAATTGATAGAATTGCCTCTTCTGCTATCTTTGATATATTTCCTCCCATTCTCTTTTCAATTATTTTCAAGTAGACTTTGTTCCTTATAACTCCCATAAAAAATTCTTTTTAAAGTCATTGATAATTTCCACATTGTTAAATTTTGCTATGAATTCTTAACTCTCATGTTACTTAACAGATGAGAGAATGTGTCCCATTGACAGCTTCCTTATTCATTCAGTGTTAAGGGCTAGGGATGTCACTCTTGCTTCCAGTTATTTTCTTACCTCTCTGGTTACTTTTTCACAATCTCTTTTGAGTTTTTTTCTCATTTCCCCAACATCTAAACACCACGTGTTCCAAAGTGACAATCTAAATGCTTTGATTTCTGTATATGTGCTGACACCTTCCAAATGTTTATCCCCAGCTTGCAGCACTCCCCTGAAATGCAGAGACATATGGAAATGTCAACTCTGCAACTTTCCCTGAAAATCTTACAGGCATCTCAAATCTAGAATGATGAGGATCGAATTGCCAATTGTTACAAATAACCACCCCAAACTGCTCATCCCATCTCAGTGGCAATTTCTCTCCTGCAGAGTGCATTCATCCAAAAACACTGGTGCCACCCTCATAGCATCTTTGTATATCTCTCTTCAGATTCCGTTGATCAGCACATGTCAGTTTTGCCTGTAAATGTGTCCGGAATCAAATCACTTCTCACTACCTCCACCGCTATCAGCTGATTAAGCCACTGTTATTTTTTGTCTTCTTTCAGCATTCTTGTCTCCCGGCCCTTGCACCCCCACAATCTGTTCACAATACAGCAACCAGGATAATCTTTTAGAAATGAAGTCAGATCATGTCATTCCTCTGCTTAAGCCTGAAAAGGCATCTCCTCTTACTCAGATTAAAAATCGAACCCATTACAATGGCTCACTACCACTCTGAACTCATCTCTGGCAATTCTTTTCCTTGCCCGTATTTCCCAAGAGAAGTTGAAGTCCTGGCAGTTACTCAAACCACGTAAGCAGCCTTCCTCTTCAAGGCCGCACTCTCTTCTCTCCACATAGGAACGCCATTCCTTGGATATTCTCATGACTCAGTTCCTCACTTTCTTTAGGTCTTTGCTTGAAAAGTTTTGCCTTTCTCCTACACACGTACTCCTATTCGTTGACCCTCATTTTTTTTTTCAATAATACTTGTCATATTATTTATATGGAAGTAAACAAAGACGAACCAAATGAGGAAAGCAAAGGCTGTTTATTCAGAACTCGCCATGGCCAGGGAGTCAGCCACCACTGTTTGCATTTTGGCAAAGACTTAAAGGCAGGCAGAGGAGTGGAAAAGCTTCATCGTGTGGAAAAGGGAAGGCTTCAGGTACACACTAATTGGAGAAAAAGGGAAGGCCTCAGATACCCCTTAATTGGAGACTTTAATATGGAGAAGCTGCAAGTGGGGTAACTGGTAGCTGGATATTCTATGCGATTGCGTAGGGGTGCGTTTTTGGCTTTTTCTGGTTGGTCCTATAGTGAAAGCGGTGACAAAAATATGAGAAACTGTCAGTTATTAATCAAATTCTGGTCATGTGGGGCTGATTGTTATGGAAGTTTCGGCTTAGCTTACATTACTAGCAATGGCAGTCTGACTCCCTACAAGTCTGACTTACAGCAGTCAGGCTTTCCGGGATGTTTATTGTAAATAAAAAATTGGTTTTCTGGGCAATTTCCTGTAGATTGTTGATCAGAGTTCTATTTTTGTATATGGCTTGACCATTGTCCACTTATATGTTCAGTTTCCTACATTTTTGTTTTTTTAATGTATAATAGTTCTCTCTTAGGCCGATGCAGTGGCTCAGGCCTGTAATCCCAGCACTTTGGGAGGCTGAGGAGGGCGGGTCACCTGAGGTTGGGAGTTTAAGATCAGCCTGACCAACAAGAAGGAACCCATCTCTACTAAACGTACAAAATTAGCTGGGCATGGTGGCACATGCCTGTAATCCCAGCTACTCGGGAGGCTGAGACAGAAGAATCACTTGAACCCGGGAGGCAGAGGTTACAGTGAGCTGAGATCATGCCATTGCACTCCAGCTTGGGCAACAAGAATGACACTCTGTCTCAAAAACAAAAATGTTCTCTCTTCCTACTTACATGTAAACTTTAGGGCAAAGACAGCGTCACGGCATTTATTACGTTAGGAACCAGGATTCCATGTTTTTGAATTTTCTTATTCCAAGTGCCTTGCACATAGTCCATGGTGAAAAATACTTGGGGGCCATATATGGTCATGTCAATTTTCTTGAGTGGCTAAATGAAAGATAAGTCACATGAAGTAGACTAAATTACTTAAAGTAATCTGAGAAGCCAAGATTCAGTAATTTTGTTTGTGTAAAGTCTCTCTTGCCTGCAAATGACTTGGAAATAACCTTTAAACCTATGAAGTCTCTAAAGAAAGTTTTTTTTTAAACAATCATGTGATACAATCTGTACTGTGCAATATTGACTTAATAACTAGAAACAGCTTTGCATTCCTTTCCCTCTACCATGGCTTACTTTTGAAAGCCAAGTAATATGGAAAAATAAAGTTATGGTCAATTCTAGGTATGAACCACAATGGTGAGTTGTTCCAAAGGTCTATGTCCTACCATTTATCATGTTTTGACATATATGTTTTGTCTTAATATATGTTTTGTCTTAATTTACAAGGCAGATCCATGCTTGTTTCTTCTGCACAAAGTAGATGAGAGCACCCCCTGGTGTTTGGGTGACATTACTACTCTCTTCAGTATACTACTCAGAAAGGGGGTTCCTACGTTAGCATGAAGTGTTAATACGAGAGAAGTTTGTGGTTGTAATTTCTGGCACTTAATACCGAATTCTGGATTCATCAGTTGTGTTATAACCATCTTGATTTTAGGGCACCACTATTAATTCCCATCTGAGCTCAGAATTCCAAATGGTTTTCCCTAAATCTTACCATCTTCACCCATAATATCTAAACACTTATGCGTAGTGTTTAAGTGATATTCAGTTATCCCCTTACATTTCAAGAAGGACTCTTTGTATTTCAATATTATTGAGCATACCGACACTGTTCTGAGCTGTGGATAACTGTTTTTCAGGCATCATTATATCGAATCTTCACAAACTAACCTATGAGGTTCTGTTATTATTTCTAATCATAAATATATTTCATATTATTTCAAATAATAAAACTGACACTTTCCGAGGCTTAACAACTCCTAGGTTTTTTTCTTCCATTATATAACTATTGAATGAATGTTTAAAATATATTAATTGAAGATGCCAAAATTGTCGACAGGCCCAGGATACAAACCAGCCTTATCTGCCTCAGAAATGGAAGAGACACTGGTGTATGAGAGGCACAGGGTAATGAAAGGGCTTTAGATTTCACTATATCTGCATTTGTTCACTGCTTCTCTACTCACCGTCCATGTGATTTGGGACACGTTCCTTAGCCATCCTGAAAATCATTTTCCTCAGATAGAAGAGCTCCTTTTCATTGTCTATGTGAGGATTGTGCATCATTTTTGCAAAGTCCAACCACAGAATGTACGCCTCATGAAAAGATGGGCTACCATATTGATAATATGTTCATATTTCCCTTTCTGATTATTGACTATGTTTGGGAAGAGTGATCATTTAAAACCAAATACTGACATGTTAATATTACTTATCTTTTTGAGGTAGGAGTTTTAGATGATTTTTAGTTTTGCATATAATTTTATTTTTAAGTGAAAAGTATTCCATACAATTTTTTATATTTTACAAATATATATTATCAGAAACAGAGCCAATTAACAAATTGATTTTGATTATGAAGCAATTAAAATATAGTTGAGTGGATATCAGGTTGTAGACCAAAGATGCCTCAATGAAAAATTTTGTTCTGGGTTAATCCAAGCAACAACCCTCTTTATTAAGTAATTTGTTATGCCATGCACTTAAGACCCAGGGTTATCCACATCTGTGTCGATAAACAAGTTTCATTCCATTCATAGTGATTCAGAGAGAGTTCATAGTACTCTGGGTATTTTGGGGGTGTTTTGAAGACATGACAGTCACAAATTGATGCTTCTAGATAGTTTCTCAGTTCATTGGGCTCTCGAAGAATTTACTGTTAAAAGACTATTCCTTAATCCCACTACTGGGTATATCACCAAAGAAAAGGAAATCCGTATTTTGAAGAGATATCTACCCCCCCACCATGTCAATTGCAGGACTATTCCTAAAACTAAGATATGGAATCAACCTAAGTGTTCATCACAGATGAATGCATTTTTTAAATGTGGTGTTTATATACACGATGGAATACAATTCAGCCATGGAAAAAAAAAAAAAGAAACAAAATCCTATTATTTGTGGCAATATGGATGAGCCCAGAGGACATTGTTAAGTGAAATAAACCAAATGCAGCATGTTGTCACTCATGTGGAGGCTAAAAGCATTGATCTCATAGAAGTAGAGAGTAGAATAATGGTTACCGGAAACTGGGGGTGGGGTGGAAGTGGGTAGTCAGAAGTTGGTTAGCAGATGCAGATTTATAGCTGGATAAGAGGAATAAGTCCTAGTGTTCTTTAGCACGGTAGGACAACTCTAATTAAAAATAATTTATTGTAAATTTTCAAATAGCCAGAAGAATAGATTTGGAATGTTCTCAACACAGAGAAATGATAATATTCGGAAGCGAGGTATATGCTAATTACCCTGCATTACCTCTTGCATACGTGTATCAAAATATCATAAAGTATAACATAAATATGTACAATGACTTGTCAATTAAAATTAAAAAACAAAAAAGAGACCATTGCTTATGTAATAAGTTTTCAATAAACACTTGTCTACTACTTCACTCCTTGATGTATATGAACAAAATCGGGCAACGTTTATTATTATTTGTGAACTTGACTCTTCTGTAAATATTCTCCACAGACTTGAAAATATTCTCCAGGCACCTGAGAAGTAAAACAATCAGAAAGGTTTATTACCGGTTGTCAGAGGTATTCGTGTCCTTAAGTATGTAGTTTGGCCTGTCTGTTAGCGTCGGGGAAGCTAGAGTAATCTTGTAAGTCTACAGATTATCATTGTGGGAAGGTAAAATGGGAAGAAAAGGCATAGAGAGTTTCTGATTCTAAAACAGCATTAATGTCCTTCGGTTTAGAGCAGTTGGCAAAATAAAATGAGATCTCTATCTTTTACCTTTACACCATTCTCCCCCAAAATTCAGAATGCAGGGGATAGATTGGGTTTTAATGTACTACCTAGTCCCCCTCAAAAGTCTTTGATTTAGCAATGAGGAAACGGACTTGGGAATTCGTTACACACATTGCTCAAGGTCATGCAGTTAGTTGGGGAAAGTTGGAACACTGGCTTCCTGAGTGGGGTTCTAGTCTTCTTCAATCAACACCAGGCCTGACAGATTTGGGAGGAGAACTTTCTGATTAAATCTTGGTTTATAAAAGCATTTTCCGACGGAATAATGCCAGTTGTGTTCTAAATGCCAAAAGACTGCCTTTCTGTCATAGCTAATTTTGAAGTTTATAAGAATAGATGGGACAGACATGCTATAGGAATATGCCTGCCACATTTGCTAAAAAAGAAAAAAAGAAAAGATTTGATCTGAGCCTCCTTACTATTAATGCAATATTTTCTCCTCAGCTCACACTCTACACTGAGTTGGGCAAGCACTCTGTGAAATTATTTCCATTACAAAGTCAGTAGAATATGAATCTAAAGTATATTCAAGACAGGCATCCCAAAACTTGATGAAACCAGTAGCCTTTACATCAATTAGTGATAATCTACTTTTAAAAGATCCAGAGATCAATGGAGCAGAATAAATAGCCCCGAAACAGACAGTGAGGTATGTATGCATTTGCTACTTGGTAAATAATGCATCAGTAAACTAAAGGGAATGGAATATTTAAGAAATGAAGCTGAAAAATTTACTACTTAGGAAATTAAAATTTTATACTCACCTTTTACCACATTAAGAAAGTGAATTCTCTCTGTGAAATAAGATGGCTTACTGGTTTAAAAGTAAAAATCAAAGAGTGAAATAAAACAAAAAACTGAATATATCATGTTATGGTTTAAGGACAGAAATCAAAGTGCAACTTATATTTATTTTAACTGTCAATTTTTTTCCCCACTTGGATATTTCTAAAACCCTTTAAATTTAAAATATGAAGCCTTTGTCAAACTAGTTCTCAGCCTTCACTTAAAATGAGTAATTTTTCTTGAAACATGGTAAACCAGCTGTCTTTAATCCTGAATATTTCCAGAGATCTAGAAAATACTGTTGATTGGGTTCAGTGGCTCATGTCTATAATCCCAATGCTTTGGGAGCCTGAGGTGGCAAGACCACTTATAGCCAGGAGTTTGAGACCAGCCTGGACAACATAGTGAAACTTCTTCTCTATAAAAATAAAAATAAAAAAATAGCTGAATGTCGTGGTGCATGCCTGCAGTACCAGCTACTCAGGAGGCCAAGGCTAGGCTTGAACTCAGGAGTTGGAGGATATGGTGATAAGCTAAGATCAAGTCACTGCACTCTAGCCTGGGCAACAGAGCAAGACCCCATCTCTCTCTAAAAAAAAGAAAGATTCAAAAATATTTTTGATTCCTCTTTTTTTCTTTTATCTGTCATTTTTTATCCCCCTTTATAATTTCTCATCAGCTTTTCATGGTCTGATTATGTTTCTCAGAGTTTAATGGTCTTTCTTCATCCTTTTCCTCCACAGTCCCGTTTTGATTTTCTGCCAAGTTAAATATCTACTATTTTTTTGTTGCTGTTTTTGTAGAAATAGGATCTCACCACGTAGCGCAGGCTGGTCTTGAATTTGTGGCCTTAAGTGATTCTTCTATCTCTACCTCTCAACTCACCTCAATCTCCCAAAATGCTGGGATTACAAGCATGAGCCACCATGCCTGGCTTGATATATATATATATATATATATATATATATATATTTTTTTTTTTTTTCTTAAAATATACTCATTTAGCCAGGCATGGTGGCATGCCTGCAATCCCAGCTACTAGCGAGGCTGAAACAGGAGGATCACTTGAGTCCAGAAGACCAGCCTGAGCAACATGAGAAGACTCATTTCTTTAAAAAATAATAAAATATTAAACATGAATTATAAATAAAATATACTGCACACATTTATTGATTTTTATCACTATTAAAATATAAAGCTAAAAATTTATTTAATAACTGGGCATGATGGAGCATGCCTGTAATCCCAGCTACTCAGGAGGCTGAGGCAGGAGAATTGCCTGAACCCAGGAGGCGGAGGTTGCGGTGAGCCGAGATCGTGCCATTGCACTCCAGCCTGGGTAACAAGAGCGAAACTCCATCTCAAAAAAAAAAAAAAAAAAAAAAAATGTATTTAAAAAAGTAATCACACTTATTTTTACATTTTCATCTTTCTCTTTTCAGCCAATCCTTTCATGTATACACAAGCAAGTACATTGTGTGTGTGTGTGAGAGACCAAATGAGAGAAAGAGAGGAGAGAGGGAGTTTAAATCATGATAATGGCAATTATGCACCTTTGAACTGATTTTGTCCTATTTTCATACCATTATATACTGATTCCTCAGCAGCAGGGAAATATGCATTGAATAGATGGACACACCATCATTAATTTAACTTTTCACCCTGTGGAACACATAGACTCTTTCCAGCTTTCCATCATTATAAATAGTGCTGAGATTAATAGGCATTTACAAAACTTTTGTGAACATCTCTGATTATTACTAAGCACACATTTCTAGATTACAAATTTTTTTCTCATATGCCTTTTTTAAAAAAATCTTGGCTTCTTGGGGAAACTGTAACTAAAATGAGATCTGCCAACTCTACAAAGGTCATAGAGAAAGAAAATAATCTTATTTATTTTATGTTTTAAATTTTATTTTGTTTTATTTTTTTGAAACAGAGTCTCCCTCTGTCTCATCCAGGCTGGAGTGCAATGTCACGATCTCAGCTCACTGCAACCTCTGCCTCCCAGACTCAAGCGATTCTCTTGCCTCAGCCTCCTGAGTAGCTGGGACTACAGGTGTGTGTCACCACATCCGGCTAATTTTTGTATTTTTAGTAGTGACAGGGTTTTGCCATGTTGGACAGGCTAGTCTTGAACTTCTGACCTCAAGTGATTCGCCCATGTTGGCCTCCAAAGTGCTGGTATGAGCCACCGTGCCCGGCCTTATTTTTGAATAAGCATTGAACTAGAATGTGGTGTACACCATAGACAATCTGCTCAGAGATTGAAAAGGCAGAAACAAACCTTGCGTTTTTGCATAGCCACGCACAGGCAACATGTTATATGATTTCAAGATAAACAATACCTAGTTCTCAAAGAAGAGAACTTGGCACCATGTGTTACACAGAGTCCATCCTAAATTCACCTGGTAATTGGAGTGACCATCTGTGTTAGCTAATTAGCTTCATCCAGGGGAGAAACAAATTTTCTATGTCTTTATGACATGAATTGTTTTGCAACTTGGAGCAGATGTCCACTGAAGTTAGGCTCCTAGCCTTCCCCAGAAACTGGGAGATAGGGGTACTGTCTCCCTTCACATTTACATTACAAAGAGATGGTCCCCAGGTCCTTGAGCAAGATAGTCCTGGATCATAAAACTGACATAAGGCCTGACTTTTTTTTTTTTTTTTTTAAGATGGAGTCTCCCTCTGTTGCCCAGGCTGGAGTGCACTGGCATGATCTCAGCTCACTGCAACCTCCGCCTACCAGGTTCAAGTGATTCTCCTGTTTCAGCCTCCCACGTAGCTGAGACTACAGGCACCAGTCACCATGCCTGGCTAATTTTTTTATTTTTAGTAGAGACGGAGTTTCACATGCTGGCCAGGCTGATCTCTAACTCCTGACTGCAGGTGATTCACCTGCCTTGGCCTACCAAAGTACTGGGACTACAGGTGTGAACCACTGTGCCTGGACAGTCCTATCTAACTTTTAATAGGATTTATATACATTTCAATAAGAGTGCAAAGCACTTACAGCCATAATTAAAATTAATGCTCTAAGAAAAAGCAGAAACCTCATAGTTTGTAACAGGGGAGAATTAACTCTCTCTTTTTTTCTTCTTTGAGATGTAGACTCTCTCTTCTTGCCCAGGCTGTAGTGCAATGACGAAATCTCGGCTCACTGCAACCTCTGCCTCCCGGGTTCAAGTGATTCTCCTGCCTCAGCCTCCCGAGTAGTTGGGATTCCAGGCATGGACCCCCACACCCAGCAAATTTTTCTTTGTTTGTTTGTATTTTAGTAGACATAGGGTTTTGCCATGTTAGCCAGGCTGGTCTCAAACTCCTGACCTCAGATGCTCCACCCGCCTTGGTCTCCCAAAGTGCTGGGATTACAGACGTGAGCCACCACACTCAGCCTAACTCTCTTATTTTTAATTTGTATTTGTCCTTTTACCTGTAAAGAATGCCAAAAAAAACTTCACGCTAAAATATATCTGAAACATTTTTAAATGGCGATGTATAGGTCCTGCAGACAGAAGAGTTCTGCAAAGTTGCCTTTTATGGAAGGAATTTGGATGCTGAGGAAATAAAGTGAATTAAACAGCAGATGCGAACAGGCTTTCTGTGAAGGCCCCTTGTTTGGGTCCAGGAAAGAGTAACTCACCAGAGAGAGGACTACGTCTGACACCTTTGAAGGTCTGACAGAGAAACTGTCACCACAGCTACTGTCTGTTTTATTTCTGAGAGCTGCTGCCTGGGAGACATCTGCAGACCAACACCTCCTTTACCCCATGCCTTTCTTTCTCTCTCCATCCCTAACCTGTCTGGCACCCTCAAACCCTTATTCTTTTTGTGGATGCAGCCTGGTGTGAAAGCCTCATCCGCTGGGCACTGTAGCTCACACCTGTACTCCCAGCACCTTGGGAGGCAGAGGCTAGCGGACCACCTGAGTTCAGGAGTTCGAGCCCAGCCTGGGTAACATGGCGAAACCCCGTCTCTACTAAATATATCAAAAAAACTAGCCAGACATGGGTGTGCACGCCTGTAATCCCAGCTACTTAGGAGGCTGAGGCAAGAGAATTGCTTGAACCTGGGAGGCAGAGGTTGCAGTGAGCCGAGATCATGCCACTGCACTCCAGCCTGATCAACAGAGTAAGACTCTGTCTCACAAGAAAAAAAAAAAAAAAAAGGCAGCAACCATCTGTATGCCTTGTTTCCCTGTTAATCTCTATTATTAGTTTGTTTTATAAACTGAAATTACCAAAACTTTAGGGTGTCTACTTAAAAGGAAGGGGCTGAGGAAGGAAGGGGCTGAGGCATAAATCATGATTTAAAGAGTTTACTTGAGCCAAAGAGAGGACGGCTGCCTGGAAGACTTAGACCGAAGTAACCTTGAGTATGAGCTCTGCTCAGCTTTGAAAGTCAAAAAAAAAAAAAAAAAAAGAAAAAAAAGAAAAAAAAAGAAGGGGATGGATAGGGAGTAGGCTGATACAAAGTTGTTTGTCAAGAATTCTCACTGGTTTACAAAAGCAACATTGATTAGTAATTGGCTATACATCCTTAAGCTATAGGGTGTGTGTTATAGTGTCTGGTGTGGCATAGTTAGAATAATTTATGGCTATTTGTGGCAATAGCAAGCAGTTTAGCGATGAATACATAGCTCAAAGGAGGGAAATAGGACCTGACTGAGGTCTCACTATAATGCCTCTCTGGGTCTGCTAATTTAAAAGAGCTCACATTCCTCAGATAAAAGTTATTTTCCTTCCTCAAGGGGAAAAATTTTAAGTTCCCTTCAACTGTCTTTATTTAATAGGAAACACATGTTCTCTTTTATCTCATTTAAAATGTAAAACATACCTTTTTAATTCGGAAACGGTGACTTGTTCTGTTGTCAGACTAGAGTTCGGTGGCGCAATCTCAACTCACTGCAACCTCCGCCTCCGAGGTTCAAGTGATTCTCCTGCCTCAGCCTACCCAGTAGCTGGCACTATAGGCACCTGCCACCATGCCCCCCCTAATTTTTGTATTTTTAGTAGAGACAGCATTTCACCATGTTGGCCAGGATGGTCTTGAACTCCTGACCTCAGGTGATCCGCCCGCCTCGGGCTACCAAAGTGCTGGGATTACAGGCATGAGCCATCATGCCTGGCCCCAAACACATCTTTATACTTACGTTTCAAGAAGTAAGTCTCTGTGAAAGAAAAATTTCCCTTTAAGTTCTTAACAACTCTACTGAGTGCCTGGAGTTGACCAGAGATGATTCCAAAATTGTTGGTGTTCTTTCCATTGAGAAGAAGATTTATTTTTCTTTTCCTTGACCCGGGGCTGTCTTTGACCAATTGCATATGGTAAAAGTGACTTGTATTTTTCCCCCTTGGATTCTTAAAGCTCTCAGTTATCCTGCTGACAAATTCCCTTGGTGAAAAGACAGGCTGGAGAGGCCCTAAGACCACATTTTGGGGAATCACTGCCAAGGCACCAGGCAGTGAGGAAAATTGTTGATACTTTATACATCAGCTGCTAGCTGAAGTTGACGCTACAGGCCAGCTGAGCCCTGCCTAAATTCCTATCCCATGAAATCATGGTATCTAAAAATAGTTCTTGTTTTGAGTCACCAAGTTGTGAGATTTTGTGTTATATAGCCTGTAATGAATGTAACCATAATAGGTTCACTTGCTCAATACACAGCAAGTGAATATACTGAGACACCAGGGACTGCGGCAGAGTTTAATAATCATACGAGGAGAAGAGAGGAAACCTCAAACCCGCCTCTCCAAGGAGTATGGGGCTTGAGGTTTTAAGGAGCTAAGAGAGGGCAGAAATGTGGGATCCTCGATTGGCGGAAGAGTGCAGAATGAAGACGTGGGGTGAGGAGAGGAAGATTGGCGTCATCATGCTGATTTCCTTCTCCGGGGCTCTACAAACTGGTTACATCAGCCTTCTGCTGGAATTCAGGATCTCAAGAACACCTTGAGCAATTCTTAAACAAAAGCCTTATGATTCTAACTTCAGAAATCCTATCTAGAGAAACAGTGGGCATGCAAAGTGTCAGTGTCTGGTGCTATGTGACTCTTGGTTACAAGGAAGTGGACCAAAGTGAAGACTGATTAATGCTCAATTGTAACTGTATTTCTGTTTCAGAAGCCGACATGTGGTTCTTGTTAATTCTGTGAAGACAGTTTCATAGTCAGAGCAGGGCCCAATGATGAATCATTTTTTTTGTTGTTGTTGTTTTTTACTTTTCTTCCTTTAATAAAAGTAAAAGAGCATTGTATTAAGACTCAGTGCAGGGCTGTGGTTGAACTACCAGGTTAGGCTTCCTTTTCCTCGGAGGGCTTCTCAGCTTTAAAGCTGGAGAGCCGTTTGATTTCTAAAGCATTTTTTTTACTTTAATATCTAATAAAATACAGTTTCTTTTTCAAAGAGGATCTCCATGTAGCCATAAAACAATACTTTCCAATCAAAAATAAAAAAGCAACATAAAAAAATGGCCCAATTCAGGAAAAAATAAGGGAAAAGTTTCATTTGTGACGCTCACACAAATATATTTGTACCAAGTTACAGAGAAAAACAAAGGAAAAAGATCTTCAATCATGGACCCTCTTCCCTCTCAGGAGGGTTTCAACAATTTAACTGCAAAATGCAGAGGTCGGTAAAGAGAGCAGCAACCCTTGGCAACAGAGTTAATAACCACAGAGGTTGGTGGGGGAGGGGGAGGATGGGTATCAGAAAAAACAAGCAAGAGAGAAAGAGCTGAGTACGGAGATGGATTGGGATTATTTGGTCAATGCCTGTGTTAATCAAGTTTATTCTATCTTTTAAAAAAAGTTAAACAAGAAATGCCAATTATTATTTTCTTTGAGCCCGCTGGTAAGAAAGGTTGTATAAACTCTTCCCTGAATCAGGAAAATGCTCAATTATGTTATTTTTTATTTTTCTAGAAAGTTATTTTCATTTTCAACGTTTTCATATGTACTTTATTGGCATCTGAAAAAGAACCGTTAGGGCACAGTGGCTCATACTGGTAATCCCAGCAGTTTGGGAGGCCGAGGCAGGAGGATTGCTTGAGCCCAGGATTCAAGTTCAGCTGGGCAACATAGGTAGACCCTATCTCTAAAAAAATTTTTTTAAATAGCTGGGCATGGCGGCTCCAGCCTGTAGACTTAGCCACTTGGGAGGCTGAGGTGGAAGGATTGCTTGAGCCTGAAAAGTTGGGGATGCAGTGAGCTATGATTGCACCAACTGCCCTCCAACCTACGTGAAAGCAAGCAAGGGAGGGAGGGAGAGAGGAAGAAGGAAGGAAGGAAGGAAGGAAAAGGAAGGAAGGAAGGAAAAAGGCAGGCAGGCAGTTAGGAAAGGGGCAGGGAGTGGGTTTAGCAATGTGCAATGAGCATCTAATAAATTATAGTTGCTTCTTCAAAGAGGATCCCCATATACCTATGAAGAGGTATCTACCCATAGGTATATACACGTAGGTGAAGGGATATACAATACAGGGTGAATTGAAGGACAGAAAGGGAGCCCAGAGAGCCATACTGTAGGTCAATCTCCTTACCAGAAGGAGCATGGGGTGGTTGACACACTTCTATCTCACAGCAGGACTGGGCTAATACAGCGTGGTATGGCACAGGAGAAGATGTGTGGGTGCAGCCAGGAGGAAAGAGGACAAGCAGAGTCCGGGGTTTCAACCAGCCCTGAAATAACGGATGACGAGGGGATTGCTGGTGATCAAATACCCGAAGGACAGAACTTCTGAATGGCAAAGAAGTGACATGGAGTCTGACAAGACCAGAATATGGGCACTGTGGGGCCCATGGCAGAAAACCATTAGAAAAGAGAAGGCTGAACCATTTGATGTTTTGTGGTTTTGTTTATCCGGTTTGTTTTCCCACATTTAAGATGTTGAACTTGTCTGTAGGGCTGGGAAAGAAGAGTTCTGAATTTGAGGATCAACTTTGCCTTATTTGAAGTAGTTTTCTTCACTTTTTTAGTTCTTGGGTCCTAGTTGGTGTTCCTTTAAAAAATTTCAGGGTCTTTTACCCTATGGAAGTCAAGTTGCTACCATCAGCAATAGCCAACCCCAGAGTGGCAGGAATTTTTGCTGTAGGTGGTGATCTAGTGACCTGAAAGTTGTTATCTGGCTACTGGGAGCCTGGTACAGTGTCCTCACGCTCTGGTCTTGTAGTCTCCAAGACCCTAGGCTAAGTAGGAACCCAGCCTATGAATAAGTCTCCCAAGACTTTTCTGCCCCCAAGGTTATCCCCCTAAGACAACACAGGTGAACAAAGGCTTCCCTCCTTCCGGGACTGCTTGTTAAGCAAGGAGGGCCTGAGTTTCTCTCCCACCCTCTCACTCCTAGCAGAGATTCAGGCCTGGCCTTGAGCCACTACACTAGGAATCCCTTTCTTCTTCTTAGACTCACGGTTGAACACAATGCTTCTCTTTCTTCCAGGAAGGTAGCATCTCCCGAAACTTCTCGGAAAGCTTCCAGCCTCTGCCTGTTGGGCCTCTGCAGCTGATTGGCTTTGCTTCAGCAGTTGGTTGGGAGGAGGAGGTTGCAGGGTTACTGAAAGGAAAGCCTTTCTCAGAACAAGGAAGGAGGCCTGGTGAACGGAAGTAGAAGATTCACAATTGGAGTCCAAAAAATAGAATGTTAGTCCACAAGAGAAGGTAATAGATGTCAGACACCAAAAGCAGTAAATCATCTAGAGGTTAGGAGGGGAAGGAGAAGGGAGTTAAAATGTAGCAAAGATGGATGAGGAGGTCACTCTGGAGTGCAGGGAGAAAGAATACTGTGACCAGTGAGTCACAGGGAAGACTTGAGACATATTATATACATATTAGGTAGAATATATATACACATATATATATATTCCCTAATTCAAGGTAATATATTATATATATTATAATGTTTTATATATATATATATATATATTCTCCCTAATTCAAGGTAATTAATGTCAAAGAGATAACATAAAATACATGTGTATTTATATACATATGTTACTTCATTGAGACTCCATGTTCTCATAATTTAATATCTAATTCATAGAATTTTTGAAGGATCAATGAGGTAAGGAAAGAAAAACACCAAAAACATAGGTAGGCATGCAGTAAGGCTACATTCCTCACTCTTGACTCTTCCTGTTAGACTTTAAATTCTTTGAAAGCAAAAACTGTGTCTTGTCCATCACTGCATTCCCTGGCACTTACAGTGCTGTAGCTTAGTAACTGTTTCGCAACGCACGAGGCAGTCATTTTGGATACAGAATTAGCAGAAGGGGGGTCATGATGAGGGCAACAAGTAGTATAGTATGAAAAAGAAGAAAATATTATTAATGTGATATAATAATTTTAAAATATTATTATTAAAATGTTATTTATTATTATTAATAATGTTTTGGTTTGAAAAAGCAGCTAGAATAGCCAAGATTGATAGCTAATTTATTATTTGCCCAGTATTGTGCTAAGGATTTGGCATATGTCTGCTCAGTGGATCTTGACAGCAAGCCTAGGACTCAGGCACAATTTTGACTCCCATTTTACAGATGAAGACCACAAAACACTGGAAGCTTAAGTAATTTGCCTAAGGCCACACAGTAATAAGTGACACAGCTGGGATCTATATACAGTTGCCTGACTTCATTCCTGTGCTCCAAACCACTACAAACCAAACCACATACAACATAACCATTGATGAAATGGCAATATGTTTATCCAAGACATAAACATTTTGGCAAGGTCAAAACATTTTAGAAAATGTAATGGGGTCCTAACTTAACTGATGTTCCCATGTGAAAGGAAATAATTATCAAAAGCCAATAGCTTCAGTAATGACCACATTTCTTATTTTTTATTTCATAAAAGGAATCTTCAACATACTAAGGCATACTGTTATTTTTGAGTAGTCTGTAAGTAATTCAGTGGAAGATCCATTTTCCAGGGCTATATAATTAATTATAAAATAACCTGTTGGTAAGATTCACAATGAATATCTAATGTAAAAAATTTTTATTTTAATATTTTATTCTCCATTTTTGCTTATGTTATTTATGTCCATGTTTTACATACAACTCCAAGGAATTCTAAGGAGGAATACTGTAAAAAGAGACGTGATCCACTATTTCTTCACTCTAGCATTGGACTAGTTATTTTATATACTTCTTTCCTATAATAATCCTACCTTCATTTTATGAATGAGAAGAGATTGAGGCTGAAGCTAATGAACGTTTCTAAATTTACTGCTTAGGGGTGGGTATGGGGTAGTTCTCTTATTTGGCTCTTTCAAAAGTTTCTCTTTATATTGCCTTTCATTGGTGCAACACATTTGATGTTCCAAATTCAGTAACACAATGAATGTTATACCCTATTATAATCCTATTGGACCATATGGCCTATTACTCTGTCTGATAATTGAAAAATAATAATTGTATTGAGATACATTGGATTCTAAACTTTGCCTCAAGTCATAAAACCAACTAGCTACAATGTGAATACTTAACATCACCTCCTCTGCCTCCCTTGTCTTTTCCATCACAGGACTCTTTTTTCCATACAAATACATTATAAAACTTTCTGTTGCATGTAATTTGCCACCAGTTGAATCATTTCATAGTTGTCATTGTATCTCTTTCAGAATATTAAAGAGGCCTCCGGCATGCTAATTATTCTAATTTGGGCACATTAACTTTATAATTGTTCTTACTGGCTATACACTGATGTTAAACTTTCTGATAAAATTTGCCTTGAAAGTTATAAGATAATTTTTCCATTCTGTCAGAAATAGCATATGCGAAGACATTTGGACTTTACCTTATAGGCGATGGGATGGCCTTACAGAGCTTATGGGCAGACCATGATGGAACTTGACTTGCATTTTAGAAACAACTAAGATAAGAGTATGGATGACAGCTGATGGAAAAAGTCTCTGCAGACAATAACACAAGTCTCGAAGCTTTTCCAATTGTGTAAGTAAGAGATGAGCTGATAGTAATGGTGGCAAGTTGTAGAAAGATTTCAGAGATACTCAAAGTGATCCCATAAGAAAAACTAGAAGTGTTATTCTGTTTTAGAGAAAAGAGGAGATAAATAATAAATTGAGTTTGGGACGTTAAAGGGCTTTCTAGGTAAAAGAAAAACATAGTTGACTGGTATTTAGAAGATGGGACCTACAGATTTCTTCTCCAAGGTACTCAGTTATTTTTGCTATATTTTTCCTTTTGCAAATGTTTTGACCTGAAAAAAGCAGAATTGACTAAGATGAATGTGCACTGGGGTATAAGGGAATCACCAATATGGATAAAAACAACAACTGGCTGGGTGTGGTGGCATATGCCTGTAATCCCAGCTACACAGGAGGCTGAGGCAGGAGAATCCCTTGAACCCGGGAGATGAAGGTTGCAGTGAGCCGAGATTGTTCCACTGCACCCTAGCCTGGGTGACAGAGTGAGACTCTGTCTCAATTAAAAAAAAAATAAATAACTATAAGTTTTCCCAACTCATAGTACTTAAGCGTGTCATTTTCACAAAAATCAGTTTCTAAACTAGACACTGCTGAAAAAAAAATTGATTTTCCCTGAGAGAAAGAGTATTGAGCTATGAGATCAGACAGCCCTTTGTTATATCTCCTGATTCTACTGGGTAATCAATGAACTGTTCAGAGATAGCCTCATCTTTGAATTGAACTAATAACATTATCAGTCCTGTAAAAGATTTAATAACATAATTCATATAAGCATTAGAGGTCCTAGCAGAATATGCCCCCAGAACATTAGCCACTATTATTTATTATTTCCCAGAAGTAGAAATATATATTTAGCTACAGAAAAATTTTAAAACACAGCTGTTATATACATAATATTTATAACATATAGATTTGTGTGAATCTATAGTACTATCTCAAATTATAAAAACATTATCTGCATTGAATATTGGTATAGAGATCCAATGATTATAAGGTACATTACTGATAAATAACATAGAGTAATTTATATTTTCAAAAATTAATGCTATGTTTATCTTTCAAAGGTAACCTTGACATTCTTTCTCAATTTGGAAAATAAAAAAATCAGGTTTTTCAACTCTCCTGCAAGTTAATAAAACAAAAGGAGACTAGTGAAAGAATGTCAAATAATTATAAAAAGGTACAATTTATTAATATAAAAGTATAAAGCAAATAGAACACATTCATTTAAGCTAGATGGATGTAGACACAAACTTTCAAATTGGATTGTCAGTTTTATCACATTTGGAATAAACACACAAACAAACTATTTACAGATTTTGGTAAAACTAAACAGAAATGGAACAAGTAGGAAATTCATTTTTCACAGAACTGAAATGACACTAAATGACTTATGTACTTGCAAAGAGCAGGTGAAGTTTTCAAAGGACAACTTTATTTCTTGTTGTTGTTGTTTTTATGGTAGCCAAATGAAAACCAAGACATATTCTCCTGCTCTTTTACTTATATTGATGAAACCTCAAGGCCTGTACTCAAATATGTATTAAAATATACCCATACATATATGATTTCTTGCCAAAAGGCATCATTCTTCTTCAAATACAAAAACATAATAGGAAAAAAAATTTTTCACTTTACTAAAACAATCTTAGATCACACTTTTATCTTTCTTCTGAGTATAGCCTTGGAAAAGTAGTTCGAATGCACAGCCCCTTGACAAAATATCTGCTTTTTAAAAATGTTAATTTAATATACAAGAAAAAAAAAGCCTCTGGGAGAATATGATAAAGGAGTTCGAATTTCTAACTCCTAGGCTAAAAAACAGCATATCAGAAAGCCATTCAATTTCCTTTACAATGCTGATTAAAGCCTTCATTATAACGTTCATTATAAATGGAGGACATTAATCCCTAAGCTATTTTTAAACAATTAATATTAACCTTCTTCAATTCTACCCATGACTTCCCTGAAAAGCAATAGTTGAGTTGTATTTATTCAGTGTAATGGATAGGTATTTCATTTTAAATAAAATCATATAAGCATGTCTCTATGTGAGATATAAATGTTACACTCATCTATGTGTATAATGCTAAGTCATGGAGAAATTACAGTGGTAAAATAATAGTCATTAGCAATGTCATTTTGAAGTAACTGATAAAAAGAGTAAATGTTTGAACGGTCCTAGGAAACAAATTAGTGTATTTTCTAGAACAATCTAGTACTTTCTAGAACAATATCTTATTCTGCTGAACTAGCTTGTAGAATCATAAATAGCTGATACACAGTTCCTGTGATTAAAGTTAGGCAGTTAAGAACAGCAAATCAGTTTCCTTGGGGTCCATTTTGAGAAAATAATAGAGAATTTAGTCATTTGTATGGCTTTATAGGTAAAGTTTAAAAAACATACACAACTACACATACTGACTTCTGGAGTATACAGTCGGTGACTTCATTTCCATGTGATAACTTTTCTGGGTTGTTCGATGGGAAGGTATCGAGTATCTGTAGCTACTGCTCTTTTCATTGCAACAAAAAACACAACAAAACAAGGCTCCTCCAGCAATCAGCACCAGTGCCGTGGTCCACCCTATGTAGAGGGCTTCTCCAAGCTCACGTTTTTGGGCAACATCCACTATTGGGTTGTAGAAATCTCTGATGATGGAATTGGCAACCCAGCTCACAGGGATGAGCACCACTATGCCTGTGATGATGAAGATGATTCCAGCCGTCAGCAGAGTGTAACCCTTCACCTTATTGTCCTCCATGCACCTGGTGCATTTCATGCCAAGGATGGCTATCATGAAAGCAAGGAAGGACATCACGGAAGCAGCACACATCAGTCCTCTGGATGCCTGTAGGTCCGGAGAAAGAGCCAGCAGAGAATCATAGATTTTGCACTGCATCCTGATGTTAGCATGCCTCACGCAATTCATCCACAGTCCTTCCCAGAGGTTTTCAAAAACCACAATGTTGCTTCCAATGAAGGCAGACACTCTCCACTGAGGCATGACGGTGACAGCCACTGTGCCCACCATGCCAACACCACCAATCACTAGTCCAGCGATTTGTAAGGCATAGGTTGCCATTGTCCTCTGGGATGGGTTTCAGCCAGCTGGACTCCTGAGCTGCTAGGTCTGCTTTGAAGCAAGGTTCACTGTGCCACAGGATAGAACAGTTTTTCCTGTAGTAATGAACTCAGAACCCAGTGGTTTTTCAAATAAGAGCTGCTTTGCTACTTCTGGCTAGATAAAATCCAGTGCTGGCTGGCTGAGCTGCCCCTGCTATTGACTTCAACAGGGAAACTTACAAATCAGGTGTGGCAACTTTCTCAGCCAATGAGAGTTGGATGGTAACCCAGGTGTGTCTAAACCAACACTTGGGTACTTGGAACGGCTAGACTTGCACATAAACATTCTTTATACTTCGCAGTCTTCCAAGAAGACAGCAGTATGTTTACCTGCAGGCATAATTGTAAGTGGTTGCATAAGCATCCAGAAATGAGCCAATCCCTTGTAATGTGAAAGGTGCACCTTGTACAGGCAATTCTGATACTCTTTGTAAGACCTGCTGGGACCAAGGGATAAAATAAAATATGTGCCTAAGAATTCTGCAACGCTGTCGAAATGCCAAAGTGAAACGAGGATAGGGGATTGAAAGATTGCTTTTACCTGGGAAACCACATTCTTTGGGACACATATGATTCAAGTGATTGATTTAATTTGTCTACAACTTCAAAGCAAGCTCTAGGCTGGGGTGAAATCAGGGAACAGATCATGCCAGAAGACAAAATAAGCTAAAGTAATTAAATACACAAGGCTGTCCTTCTCCTTGGCACCTAAAACATATTGGAGTTTTTTAAGCCAGAAAAATTACTCATTGGCATTTTTTTTATAATCTTCGTTTATAAAATTTTTTTTTTGCCAAAATAAATATCACCAGATGATTTTCTTATGTTGCCAGCACTATAGCATTTAAACTATGAAGTGGTTTACGGCTTGCTAGCTTATGAGCTTATTTTGTGGTGTTATTCTTGCTGCTTTGTCTTCCTGGGCTGAAGGAACTAGAGTTCTGCAGATGGCACAAGAGCCTTGGGTCTATGCAAATGGCTGATATCTCAAAATAAAATATTTGCAAGACAAGGGGACTATATTTACTAAACTGTATTATATTAGGTGTTAACCAAATTTGCTTTCCTACTTTTTAATATCATGTCTGCAGTAGGACATAGAAACTCCTAAATGTGAGACAATTGAACTTTCCTCTCAAAATAATGATAATCTAACAGTGGTGCTATAATAAGCATAAATGTTTATCTGAGAAAACTCCACTAGCAATTTTCTTCTGGAGATCAGCTTGAGCTCTCTGTCCGATCTTTCCAAACTTAAAACTGTATTTCATTTATTTTTTCTCCTTAACATCATAAAAACTGATCTTTTCATTACAATTTTACTTTCTCTCTGCTTGATTAGACTACCTTAAATACAAATATGGGAGAAAATGTTTTCTTCTCGCTTATTAAACTTGGAGAGTTTAATGGTTCAAAAACTCTGAGTTACTTATGGACATTATTGAAACAAAAACTATGTTAGGAAGGGCAAAAGGAGAATAAAGTAAACTGTCTTCTAAAAAGGGGCATGATGCATAGTAGTCTGAGTTGTTATAATTTTATCACATTGACATTATGAATGTAATAAAAAGTTAAAAAATGTAATATTTACAGAAATTTTCTCATTTGTTGACCTGCTAAGTGCTAAACTTCAGGGTGTCTCTTAGGCTGATGTAGAAAATATGTGACATTTTCTTCATCGAGTTTCTATCAGTTACAGATTGGTGGTGGAGGGGGACTTAGATTAATCTTGAGAAAATAAGATTTTAAACTCTCAAAGTTTAAGAAGTGAGCACAAAACATTGTTTACTATATTTGGATTTAAGGTCATCCGATGAAGCAGAGAGAAAGTAAAATTGTAAAGAAAGGTAATTTTTATGATGTGAAGAAGAAAAGAAAATGAAGTACAGCTTTAAAAAAAAGACACAAAAGAAAAAATGAATCTAAACAGGAAATAGTTTTAATCTTTAATTGTCAAACTGGGAAAAGGGAAGGATTGACAGAACTGAAAAATAAAAAACAAATAATATAACTGGTTGAAATACTGCTGAACTAAGTGAAGCTACATTGTAAGGGATGTCAAGGCATATATTGATTCTTTGAAATTTCTTTTCTAAATTCCTGTGTAGTATACTTCTTAGGAGCTCTCTTTAAATATTGCTGACCATTCACATCAGTACAGGAACACATGAGACAGAAGCAGATAGCTCTGCCTCTGAGTGCCTCAGCCATTGTGAGAGCTGTGTCCCAGGTATGCATTCATATTTCTTGGCTTTGTATATTTCCAAACCTCTCTTCCCTTAACCCTTCAACTTTATCAGGAACTTATTTTACATAAAAATATCTTCCTTTTTTCAAAAATATTAGGTACTTTACTACTCATATTGTTCTAGCCAAAAGATGAGGATCTGAATGAGAAATTAACCTTAGGTTCACATTAGAATTATTGTGGCGCTAACTCCCTACTAGGAAATGACCCAGGGCATCCAAATAGGTTTCTTATCAGACAATGATACAGTTAACCTCTAAATAATCATGTCCTACAAGCCACTGGAATAAAAAGACAGAAAAACAAATGGTAACATTGAGCTTGCTAAAAACAGAGGGGACCTATATTCAAAGATAAAAGTAAACTATTTACTTTTCTGTACTGCTGAAATGATTAATTTGGCTACAGAATTCAGGCAGGAGTAATAGAGATACAACAAATTAATAACATTTTTACTCTAATTTAGAACTACAGAGCAAGAAACATCGACTATTCAATAGTTTGTACTTCCATTTCCATGAAAAACCACAATATGACCAAGAACCCAAGAGAGAAATGAGAGCTCATGTCGACCCCCTGTGCACCCTCCCATGGGCTTTTCTTTCTGTCAAAATTATCATAAGGCATGATTTAAGTTTAGCAATTAAATTTGCTTAATGACATTCAGCCCTGAAAATTGCATAACATTGGCAAATACGTTTTATTCATAAATGACAGCATACAAATCACTATCAGATTGTTTTATGCCCCTTAACCCTTAACCTAACTCAACTCCACAGTCTTGAATTTCTAGTGATTCTTATGACTGTTTGAAATAATTTTTGCTTCTGCCTATCAAGCAATCGTCAATTTCTTTTGTTTTCTGATTTGCTTTGTAGTTTTCTGTTGTGATGACAGTTTTTCAAGTGTGTTTATTTTTAACTATATTTCACTGTTAATTAACCATACTTGGCCAACCATCTTGTCCTGAGAGAATAGATGAACATATCAGTAGATCTCTGTGTTATTCCCAAAACAACGTTGTGCATTGCTGTATGTTCTCTTGAGCCACCATCTTGTTTGTTTTTCATGATGGCCAGCTGTGCTTCCAGTTCTCTATCCTCAAAGTGTTCTGTATCCACTAGCAGCCCTCTCTTTTTACTATCTCTGTGTGTGTGTGTTTGTTTTTTTTTAGACGGAGTCTCACTCTGTTACGCAGGCTGGAGTGCAGTGGCTCAAATTGGCTTATTGCAACCTCTGTCTCCCAGGTTCAAGTGATTCTCCTGTCTCAGCCTCCTGAGTAGCTGGGATTACAGGTTCACACCACCACACCTGGCTAAGTTTTGTATTTTTAGTGGAGGTGGGGTTTCACCATGCTTGCCAGGCTGGTCTTGAACTGCTGACCTTAAGTGATCCACCCACCTCGGCCTCCCAAAGTGCTGGAATTACAGGAGTGAACCATCCTGCCCGAGCGCTCTTTTCACCACGTCTGTGTGATCTATTTTTAATTGCTCTGCTTAAAAATGAACTCCTTCCTGTATAGAAATTGCTTAATATCTTAGCCAATTCAAGCTGCTTTAACAAAATACCACAGACCAAGTGGCTTGAAAAATGGAAATCTATTTCTCATTCTTCTGAAGTCCCAGATCAGGGTGCCAGTGTAGTTGGGTTCTGGTGAGGACCTGCTTCCCAGTTTATAGAAGTCTGTCTTTATGAGGTGACTTCACAGAGCAGGGAGAAAGAGTGAACTCTAGTCTTATTCTCTTCTTATAAAGACACTAATACTATTGTGGAGGTTTCACCTTCATGGCCTCATCTACAACTCCCAAAGTTTCACTCTCAAATACCTCACCTCCAAATACCATCACATTGGGAGTTAACATTTCAACATATGAATTTAGCAGGGACACAAATATCCAGCCCATAACATCTAGCTACTAACAAATTCAAAAAATTGAAATTGTATAATTCAGAAGGGTCTATTCGTGCTTAGGGATTTTACCCATATTATATCACCCATAAAAATATTTCATTTTTCCAAGATGAATAAAGCCCAGTGAACATGAATTTAAAAAAATCAATGATGAAAATAGCGTTATGGACATGATTTTACCTTTCTTCTGCTTTTTATTGCATTGTTAAAAATTACAACCTGACTGTAGGATGAATTCTGACATATTTGAAGGACAGGTCTGTGTACTTTGTGTGAAATATTTGATGTCTCTACTAAAGTACTGGAAATCCAAAACAAAGCTGTATACTGTGGAAATTTTCCTATAAATTAATGCGTAATTTATATGTGCAGAATTGATGTGAAACATCCTAATTCTAATGATTTCAGGAAAAAAATTTAAAATAGGAAGAATTTGCTAGTAATAGCAGCTACTGAGTATTAAATGTTCTCTATACAATAGGTTCTTTATATCACTCTAATTATTTAAAACAGCTTTAGAAAGCAGGGGTCATTACTCCCCTTTTATAATTGAATAAATTAAAACTCAGGAGAGACTGCCTTTTTTAAGGCCACACAGACTTTACTGGTTGAATCTACGGAAATAAAATTTAGAGGTAGACCTAAAGCTCATGTTCTTCTCTGTATTGCCTACCATCTCCTCAAAGAGAACTAGAGAAATGGAATTTCTTATATTGGCATATATGGTCACAGTTAATTAGGATATAAAATGTGTTTAAAACATTTTCCTTCTTTGCTTAGCACATTGTTGAAAAACTTTTGCATGGCCAACCTTTGCAATTTTTAGAACATGCCTGCTTCGCTGAAATTCGAAATCTACTGCTTTACTCTATTCAAAGGAGTTTCTACTGGGGAAATCTTGGCAATTTCTATAAAATTATTCCTTATTTAGACTTTAAGAGAGTTCCCTGTGCTGAATTTACCATTGACATCCCTTTATCCACCTTCCATGCTTGTCCCCATCTTCATAGTTCCTTAATTACAGACTAGGTGGTGATACTGAATGACCTACCCACCACTGAACAAGTATTTGGCTAAAGTAAGCATTAATTTCAGTGCAATGAAGTGAACAGTTTCATGTTTCTGAGTCCTCAGCTAATACTAATACAGAGAAACTTTCCTTTGTATTTTATAGGGACTTCTTAGTGACCAACAGATGCATGAGTCTATGGTTATCTTCATTAGTCCATTAAAATTGCTTTTTCAGGTGACTCACTAACAACTTTTTGTTTTACCTTTTCCAAAGGCTAAAATTAAAACACACACACACACACACACACATTTTTAGGTTGCCTAAAACTGTATTCCACATGCTTATTTTTGGAACTGCTTGAAAAACAAATTTTTAAACAAAATCTCTTAATCTCCAGTAATAATCCTTTCTACTGAAATATAAAGCATACTATGCAGCCTTGAATGAGATCAAAGGGTCCATGACAGAAGTTTCCGGCCAGGCAGGGACTGTAATTAATAATAGAAATGGTAACATCAGATAATGAATAAAACCAAAACAGAGCATTTTTCATTATTTTTTGAATCCACAGCAATTAACAACAAGTTTAAGTCATGTTAATTATAAAAAAGAAGAGAAAACACATGTAGGATAATGTATTTAATATGACTATGTATGCTTAAAATAATATATTTTAATAAACATTACTTAATACTAATTATAAGAACTACTTAATAATTACTAAGTTACATGAACTATATGAACAATTAAGAGTATTAAGTGATATCATGATTAATTAACTGTATGATATGAGCCTCCCAACCACCTTATTAGAAAGGACTTATTATTGTATCAGTTTTACCAGGAAACTGGAATTTATAAAGTTTAAATAACTGACCCAAAACCTCACAACAAACTGTTAAAAAGGCCAATATGGGAACTCTATTTTCTCAGACACCTAAGGCTATACTCTTGACCCACTATGTGCTACAAGCCATTATAGACCTACCTGTAAACCTAATTGAAAGCTTGCATTACTGCATAACTTTATCTCTTGTAAAGCATAAAAGCTTTGGTAGATCAGTAGTTCTCTGAAACAATGTCTTTCACATTGTGAGTTTTCAATAGGATTTTGAGCAGTAGAAAGAGAAATGAAGTATTTCTATTTTCTGCAGCAAAATGCATTGTTTAATATGAAAAATTATATGAGGGAAACCATAAGACGTAAGCAAAAAGTCCACACAAATGGAAAATACATGCAAGTGTGCACACACACACATGAACACACACAGACACACAGACACACAAAATTCTTATAAGCAAACCATGAACATAGGAGCACAAGAAACGATTTCCCCTTGTAAAGTCGAAGTTAACAGGACTGGGAAAAGTAATTAACCAGGCAAATAGAGCTAAGCCACATTACTGATTAATTTACAAAACAATTAACTTTCCACTTAAAATTCAAATTAAGATTCTGTCTGCCTTAGGCAACCAGTGTTTGCAGATTTTAATAGGGCTAGACATTAAGTGCCTTACTTAAAACCAACTTTACATCGCACTGGGTGAGAATATTATTGGAATAAGCAGTGCATGGCATTCTTGGTTTTCAGTTATTTTTTAAGAGAAAATACTACCCTATATAAAAATATACTGGGTGCACTAATAATTTTTTCAATGAGAATATGAGTAAAACTAAAAGTTGTTCAAAACATCATCTCAAATATT
The DNA here is from genome assembly GCF_030222135.1 of Aotus nancymaae. Lineage (NCBI taxonomy): Eukaryota > Metazoa > Chordata > Mammalia > Primates > Aotidae > Aotus > Aotus nancymaae. The sequence goes on from NW_026988435.1 coordinate 33,535,844, forward strand.
TATAGAGATTTTTTTATTTTCTGTAAAATTTTCAACATGATATCTTACAAAACATCTTCTGCACACTTCTTTTCCCACCATTTAACAAGTATACTGTGTACCAGGCCCTGTGATAGACTCTGGGAACCAAGAAATATGAGATATAATTTTTTTCTTTGTAATTTTACATACACAGAACTTAGGGGCCAGTGGAAGAAAGAACTGCTGAGTCAATTAACTTTGTCATTGGTTAAACTTGTTACCAATGACATTCAACAGAACAATGTCCTATTGAAAAGTCACAATGTCTTTTGACATTGGTTTAACGTTATTAAATCAAGTCATTGGATGAAATAATAATAATGTCAGTCCATCGTTATTATCCTGCTTTAAAGATACTGGATTTATCTGTTTGAGCATGCTAAACAACAGCTGTTCCTTTATGGGTATGTCCATCGGAAGGAGTTTCAAGAACACTAACACCTATTGCTTTTGAAGGCCTTGTGATAGAGCACTTGTGTGTTTTCACAGGCTTGCAGTGTCATTGCATCACTCCAGACTCTAGTCCCTTCAAGAGCAGGAGCTTTCTCCTCCATTATATTCCCCATGTCCACCAGCACTTAGACCATAGAAGACCCTGGGTAACTTCTGTGCCGAGAAGAGTCAGAGTCATGGATTTGGTATTCATTTGGTCAGTAGGTATTGCTGTCCTCATGGTAAAACACTGCATCAATCATCCACACCATTCTTTTCACCTTGAAAAAGCATATGAGTAACTGCACAAACAGGTGAGAACAGCCACCCTTCACTCCATTGGAAAAAAAAAAAGCAGCTTTCAGGGTTTTGGTGCCTTTTAAACAAAGTCAAACAATCCATGAAAAGCACTGTCAGGAGTCTATAAACATTCAGCAGAGGTAAGCTGGCTGTCTCACATTTTCACACAACTTCCTGGTTCATTCAACTGCTATTTCTTGTTCTTATCTTTTTCTCTGACCCATGTTCCAGATATCTTTAGAATTGCTGCTATAAGGAGCTGTATGTGATTATCTGACTGGCTTCTGAGCATTTCTCTCATAGGTTCAACTGGACTTCTGATGTCTCACACTGGACAACAACATTTTCCCTTATTCCTATGTCACTAAACTGGTTGGTCCCCCCCACCCACAAGGCCTCTTTCCAGGTCAAGAGCCTGGAACAGGGAAGCACATGTTGCCTTTGTACATGGCAACAGGATGAAATATTAGACCCAGAACAGATCTAAAGGGTCATCTGATGTACACTTCATTCTGTACATGAGGAGCTCAAAAGCTCCAGAAAGACAGGAACCATCTCTGTTCTATTCATCTTTGTGTCAAAACTACTTGTGTGGTGCCTGGCACATAGAGAGCACTGAGTATTTATCTAATACCACACAGAAAATGCTGAAATCTCTGCATCCAGTTATTGGTATTTCCTTGGTAACTGGAAAACTATGACATTGTAGACAAGTAAACTACCTGTTGCTTATTTATGTATTTGTATTTTTAAAAATCCCTGAAATAGAATATAAATGTCATGGGCAACATGGTTATGTCTTGCTCATAATGTATCTCCAATTACTAAAACATCACCTCATTCATAGTAAGAGCTCAGGAAATATTTGATAAATAAAAGAAGAATGTAATTTAAGAAAAATAACCTATGCACCAAGCATTGTAAAAAAAAAAAAAAAAAAAAAATCTCTTTTATATATAAGTTACATAATATTTTTAGTTTTTCTTTTTTTTCAGGTCGATACCTAAGCACAGAAGAACCTAAAATACTCAGCTTTGACCCATCACGACACCTTTGAATATGCTTTCTTTTTTTTTTTTTTTGAGACGGAGTTACGCTCTTTTTACCCAGGCTGGAGTGCAATGGCACTATCTCGGCTCACCGCAACCTCTGCCTCCTGGGTTCAGGCAATTCTCTTGCCTCAGCCTCCTGAGTAGCTGGGATTACAGGCACGTGCCACCATGCCCAGCTCATTTTTTGTATTTTTAGTAGAGACGGGGTTTCACCATGTTGACCGGGATGGTCTCGATCTCTTGACCTAGTGACCCACCCGCCTCGGCCTCCCAAAGTGCTGGGATTACAGGCGTGAGCCACTGCGCCCGGCCTGAATATGCTGTCTTAAGAGGTAAACATTATGTCCCAGTGGGTTCATGAATTTTGCTTCAGGTTTCTTTATGTTTCCTAAGTATACCCTGTGAACTGATCTTCATTTTCTCATTTATTCTATCTCATTTTCTCTTTTCAGTATGCAAATCCCCATTTTTCCAATGCTTATTATTATTAATCCAATATCCTTCCAATTACCATGGCAAATATTGATGGACTCTAGGCCACCATTTTTGTTTAATATATAATTTTAATATACCAAGGCATCATTAATTATTTTTCTCTAAGTACATTAACACAAATACAGAAAAATACTATTTAGAATAATACATAATAATAAAAATCAATACACATATTTTTAAATTTTAGAGAGAACTTATATGTATATTTATGCAAATAACTTATATGTGTGTTTTATGCAGTTTCTCATTGAAGTAAGCTTTATTTTGCTGTTACTTTTTAGGAGTTGTTTGATGTCTTAGAGAACTTTCCTGTTTTTTTGACCATCACTAAATTAGAATTCTTATGAGTTAATGATGTTGCTAAGAATGGGGTTTCATTTGGAGGAAGCATTAAGCTACTTAAATAGCAATCTCAACTGTATCAGCCTATCTGTCTCAATTTGCCTTGTGATTTACTGTAAACTCAGAAAAGGAACACTTACTTCACTACAAGTAAGTGAATGGTAAGTTCATTAGCTAGCCATTATTGGTGTCTTCTTTGGATTCCAAAGAAGAAGCTAACTTAAGTATAAAACTTGAATCAGTGACTTAATGTGGAGATAATTAGAAATTTACATGGATTACCATTTGTTCCTGTGTTTCCTTTACTTTTCAATTAAATTTTGTTTCAAATTTTATGCTAGCTTCAACAACTATTTTTATAGTTAGCAAAACAGAAAAAGCTTATATCAAGTTTTTGTTACATCAAATTTTTGATAATAGCTATCCTCTAGATAGTAACCCAGATGTGTCTGTGTATGTGAACAGAAGTCTATTGGGTATGATGTCATGAAAAATCACTTTCAGATTTTGCTGTGCTTTATTCTATGGTGGTAGAATTCAGAACATGAGATCATGTTCACATAGTACAAAAATAAATAACATATAGTACAATTTTGCATGTAACATCTATCTAAATTCAAATGTAGTTCTTATTGCTCACTTGAGATCCAGATTCCGTTTAAATAATATTTATTAATCTTCTATCACATGCAAGAAATATTACATATATTCTTGTAACTAAATTAGGTTACTCCTCAACTTGGCAATGGAAAAATCCCCTTTGGCATAGACTCTGCCATTAAAAGAAGTTGTTGGTGCAAGTTTTACAAAAGAAGGGACATTTTCCTTGGGGCTATTCACAATTAATGCACAGAAATTATGGTGGAGGAACATCTAGAATAGAGCAGACTAGAAGAACAAGGCAGCAGAACAGCTGCATTTCCAAACCTTCAAGCTCTGTTCTCACAATCTATTATCTAACTACATTGAACTTCACTCATCTACATGGTTATCATTTTCTATGGCCGTGCTTTACCATCTTGACTCTAGGGTTGAAATCCCAACTACTACGAGCCTCTTCTGTCAGACACTGGTCATTTTAGAAAATGTAAAATCAATTAACCAAGTCCAATTCTAAAAACCTCCTGAGTCCATTTTCCATGTGGTGAGAGAGTTCTCTGGCATAAATAGTTTCAGTAATTAACAGCTTGACACAAATGTCATTTTAAAGCATTCATTATTTCATCACTTTTTAAATTCATCAAATGTTGATTACTTAGTAACTACAGGACAGGCACTCTTCAAAGTACTGGAGACCAGGGCTGGGCGCTGGCTCATACCCATAGTCCCAGCACTTTGGGAGGCCAAGGCGGGCAGATCACTAAGGTCAGGAGTTTCAGTTGAGACCAACCTGGCCAACATGGCGAAACCCCGTCTCTACTAAAAATACAAAAATTAGCCAGGTGTGATGGTGCGTGCCTGTAGTCCCAGCTACTCAGGATGCTGAGGCAGGAGAATAGCTTGAACCTGGGAGACAGAGGTTGTAGCCAGTTGAGATTGCACCACTGCACTCCAGCCTGGGCGACAGAGTAAGACTCAGTCTCCAAAAAAAAAAAAAAAAAAAGGAAAGAAAAAAGAAAAAGAAAAGTACTGGATGACCAAACCATGAAGAAGGCACAGTACCTCCCTCAAGGAAGTTGCAGGCTAACCAGGGGAGAACAGTTGCTGCAGGCATGAACAGTCTTTCAGCTGATTATAAAATCACAAGATTTGTGACAAGGTGTCCCAATACAAATGCCTGCAGGGACTAGGGAGGAAAGAGGGAAAAGTAGAACAGGACAGTAAACATTGTGCTTGCTCCTCAGATGAAGCAAGAGCTACACAAATGCAGTAGACTTTGGCCCCACGGGAGTGGACTCTAGTGTTACTGGATCTTTCCATTCCTAACAAGTCAGAAATCTGGGCGTTTAAAGAAAAACCACACATCTTCTCTGTTTAATGTTGCCACTAGTATGGGGTTTGAACAAAATACATGGGACAAAAATTTGGCTCAAGGTTGGCCAGTTTCCACTTGTCAAAACCCAGTGACCACTAGATAACAGCTGCCATCAGGAAAGCTCCTTATTTGAATGGGCGTTGAATCCACCGATGTTTTAAATCCTCCATCAACAGGAGAGCAGAACCTGCTGCTTCCGTGGAATGTTACAAGAATTAATGGCCCTGTGAAGGACTTAGATCTCCTTAGATAAAGGAACTGTGCAAATAAACATTGTAATCAGTAATATTTTGTGGTGCTAGTTGATCCAAACCATGGCAGGTCAGTTTTGCATGTTGCACACAGTGAAGGAGAAAGCATTTAGAGCTAATCACTATCAACTTCTAGAACTTTCCTAACACATCTCAAATTTATCTGTAAGTTACCTAGAAGAGTTTGTAAATCTCTTAAGAAAAATGGAAATCTGATTTCTAAAACAGTCTTTATTTTAAAAGGTAATCTTAATTATTTACCAGCTGCTCATAAAATTGTTGTGGGGACTTGGAGTCAAATATGAGGAAAGGAGATCAGCTGGTACATGTACAAGTTCTCTGACAGAACACAGCGTGTCTGGTGGACGATGACAGTGAATGAGTCCCCCATCCTGATTTCCCACTGCTTAATAGCCCAAAAAAACAAGGACGTGGACATAGCAAAACTGGTCTCCATTGATTCACTTTTCCCCTAACAGAGATTCTACTTTAATAAGGCTGTTGGTCAGACAACCTCCTATTTGCCTGTGCCAGGACATTGCATGCTCTCTTGTTTCCCCGGTTTTACCAGTGCTTAGGAGGCAAGCCAATATCAAGTGTGGGTCAGGCCAGTAGTTGGAAATATGGCCTGTTACTCATCTTTATCTTCACTGTGCCTTTTGAATATTATGCAACTGCCCATGACAGAGACATATTTTAAAGAGATCCAGACTACCCAGTTTTGAACAGAGAAGAAAACGTAGCATATGTTGAACAAATAATACAATCAAAAACAGTGATTTTTTAAAAAGTCTTCTCTCAAATATTATGTATAAGAGATGTAAATTAATTAAGACTGCCTTTCCCCCAGTAAAGGCCTATGAACAAGTTGGGGATAAATCTGAATAACTACATATGTGGTTACAATGGATTGCTGGGACCTCTGCCCTGACTGAAAACAGTTTTTTCTATGTCCCGAGTTATAATATAAATGTAAACACAGGATTCTTAAGTATTTCAATTAAGAGCACTTTGCAGCATTGATCCTTTGTATGTATCAACTGTTTGAGAAATAATGGCTCTGCCCCAAGTTTAAAAAAATAATTTTTCACAACATGACAAGGAATACAAATATGCAAAAGACAATAGATTCACTAATAGATGATTAAATAAAATGAAAGCAGCGTGTGCCATAAAACTTAAGATAAACAATAATAACTATAGGTCTATTGAAAGAAAAATAAACAGAATGCTGAGAAATGCATTGAGCTGAAGTACTGAGCAGCACCAGTCCCAGAAGAGCCAGTCAGCCCAGCAGTACCCAGCAGAGCCAGTAAGATACAAAGGGTTGGGCACAGTGGCTCACACCTGTTATCCCAGCACTTTGGGAAGCCAAGGTGAGTGGATCACCTGAGGTCAGGACTTTGGGATCTGCCCGGCCAACATGATGAAACCCCGTCTCTACTAAAAATACGAAAATTAGTTGGGCATGGCAGTGTGCACCTGTAGTACCAGCTACTCAGGAGCCTGATTGCTTGAATTCAGGAGGCAGAGGTTGCAGTGAGCTGAGAGTGCCTCACTGCACTCCAGCCTCGATGACAGAGTGAGACTCCATCTCCAGAAAAAAAAAAAGTACAAAAGAAAGATTCTAAGCAAGTCTTCATAAAACACACGAGTGCTTTAAGTTGAAATCAGTATGTGATTTTCTAAGGCACTGTGCTTTTAGGAAAAAGAAATGGAAAAAAAAAGATATCTCCTTGTTAAAGTCCATCAGTTTCTTAGAAGTGGCAATTTCACGGAGGTATTGCAGTGTTCCACTTTAAACTATATTATAAGGCTACAGTAATCAAAACAGCATGGTACTGGTACAAAAATAGACACATAGACCAATAAAACAGAATGGAGAACCCAGAAATAAAGTCATACACCTACCACCATTTGATCTTTGACAATGTTGCCAAAAATAAGCAACACAGAAAGGACTTCCTATTTAACAAATGGTGGTGAGATATCTGCCTTCACCATATGCTGAAGAATGAAATTAGATCTCTACCTTTTACCATATGCAATCATGAACTCAAGATGGATTAAAGATTTAAATGTAAGACTTCAAACTGTAAGAATCCTAGAAGCAAACCTAGAAAACCCCTGTCTAGACATCAGCCCTGGGAAAGAATTTATGACTAAGTATCTAAAAACAAAAATCAACAAGTAAGACTTAACCAAACTAAAGAGATTCTGCACAGAAGAAAAAAAAAGAAACCCCTATCAACAGAGTAAACAAACATTCTGCAGAACGGGAGAAAAATATTCACAAATTATGCATCTGACAAAAGTTTAATATCCAGAATCTGTAAGAAACTTAAACAATTCATCAAGCAAAAAACAAACAGCACCATTAAAGTGTAGTCAAAAGACCTGAACAGACACTTCTTAAAAGAAGACACACAAGCAGCCAACAAACATTTGAAAAAGTGCTCAATATCACTAATCATCAGATGAATGCAAATTCAAGCCATAATGTAATACCATCTCACAAGTAGAATGACTATTATTAAAAAGCCAGAAGACAACAGATGCTGATGAGGCTGTGGAGAAAAGGGAACACTATACACTGTTGATGGGAATGTAAATTAGTTCAGCCACCGTGGAGAGCAGTTTGGAAATTTCTCAAAGAACCATAAAACAGAACTACTATTCAACCCAGGAATCCCATTACCAGGTATATATCCAAAAGAAAACAAATGAGCCTGCTGAAAAAACACATGCATATATATGTTTATTGAAGTACTGTTCACAATAGCGAAGACATGGAATCAACCTAGGTGCTCATTAACGGTGGATTGGATAAATAAAATGCAGTACATATACACCATGGAATATGATACAGCCATTATAAAGAATGAAATCATGTTCTTTGCAGCAACCTGGGTGCAACTAGAGACCATTATCCTCAGCAGGAACCGAAAACTGAATACTGCATGTTCTCACTTGTAAGAGGGGGCTAAACACTGTGTACTCATGGACATAAAGATGGCAATAACAGACACTGAGGACTACTAGAGGAGAGTGAGAAGGAGGGGTGCAAGGACTGAAAAACCGTTGGGTACTATGGTCACTATCTAGATGGCAGGATCAATTGTACCCCAAAACTCAGCATCAAACAATATACCCGTGAAACAAATCTGCACAGGTACCCCCTGAATCTGAAATATAAATTAAAATTACAAAGAAAAAAAGAAGTGGTATCAGGTTCTTAGTCACTGTACAGAAGATGAAATAGATCTCACATGCAGAAATCCAGATATTGCTGAAGCCACCTAAGTCCCTTATGTTATATAATTTCAGTAATAGCTTCTGATGTGGGAGCTCTTCTACCTCTGGGAACATTACCCATAAAAAATAGAGCAAAAGTGAGACTGCGATCCTTGACCTGATAAAGAAACTTCTTGTAAAAGTCAGTAGGCCTTGAAAAGAAGTTAATATACCACAGAATTTGGCTTTATGGTTTTGATGATGTATAAATACACATAAAAAGAGACTGTCAGTGGTGGAGAAGATGAGTAATGGGAAAAGGGGACCATATTGCCAAAAGGCACACCTCTTAGATTAGATGGAGAGAGTCTGTCATTAGTATGCGATACAACATTTTCCACCACTATTTTCTTAGACACAATATTAAATTGTAATGTTACTTTTGTTTAAGGCAATCAGTATTACGTATGGTATGATTTAATGCTGTAATTCAACTCATTTTTCCCAACAAGATAGTTATTAATGTGATATTTAAATTGTTATCATTCTGTGTACAAATGAAAAGATGTTATTCTTACTTCCAAACAGGAGGAAGACTTTTTCCAGCCAAGGTGTTTTAGCCATTTCAATCCCTTTCTCCTTACTGGGAAGCAGATGGGTATTGATTGATTCCTGCAGAGAAGGTTGAAACATTAGATCCAGTAGAGAATGCCAAAGTGCTGCAGCAATTCATGGGTCAAGGGAGAGTTTTTCAGAGAGATGCTACAAGGAAGTGTGTTATATTTAGCTTCCATATCTCAATTAATAAAGATTTGAGGAAATACATAAGCCACATCCAAAATTTAGCATGGGGGAGCCTGTGGATAGCAGCAGAAACCCCTAAGTGATTAAGTTAAATGAGAACAGCATGAGATTCAGCGTTGGAAAGTTTGCTTAATTCTACCACATATAAATTCTTGCCAGTTCCTCAAGAAGGAAGAAATGAAGAAAACTTCCGTGTTCCTCTAGGTATCTGTTACAGGGCTATATTCGATATAAACGTTTTATTGCAGGCAATAGAGCAAATCACCATTTGATTAAGGTGGAGAGCAGAGTTGGGATTCTATGCCATCAGTGCCTTGAACTTTCTTCAGTGTCTTGAACATTGCTGCAAGAACAGTCTTCATGTGTTGAGTTACCTCTCCTGGCATTATAGAAACAAAATTTCCTCTAATACACCATAGATGTAGGCTGAAAATGTGCAGTTCTATAGCCCCATTGCTCCAAACTCTACGTTTCTACACCTTATTCAGTATGACAGCTTAATTCCCTCCCTGAGTCCCTGCTCTTGTTATGAGATCATGAGAATAGTATGTAATTACCTTTAGGAGAAGCATAATGTTTTATTTCACTCTAGAAAAAAGATTCTTTGTTAATAAAAACATAGATGCTTTTTACTAGTACTATTACCACTAGTCAATGTCAATGGCTACTGTTTATTAAGAACTTACTCTGTGCCAGTCATTATAATCCATTAGTGTACATTATCATAATTGGTTAACACACCTCCAGCTGGTATTTTTATTATTAGCCTCACTTATATATGAAGAAACTGAAGCTTAGTGAATTTAAGAAACTTGCTCAAGGCCACACAGTTTGTAAGTGGAGCACATGATTTGAACCCAGTGAATCATCCCTTTCATTGACTATTTTGTTCTTCCAGACAAAGCAGTAATTTAGAAGTAATTCAAAGTATTATTGCTTAATCAATGACTAATCTCCTGAACTAACTTTCTCATCTTAAACACAGATATATAGATGTCATTTCACATAGCTATGTTTTAATCTTGGAAAAAAATATAAATATCCCATTTCATCCTTATAATAGTTTTGAGGAAGATTTGATAGGTTTTATCATCTAAAATTTATGAGTGGAGTAATTGAAACTAATCACACAGCTAATATTTGGCAACACTTGAGTCTTCTAAATTTAGATTTTTTTTTCCAATCCACAAGGTTTACTCAAGATAGTCTTCCAGTAAAACTATGCCCACTTGTCTAAGTGCTGACTTCCTGAGATATTTTTAAATCATGAAACACTTCCTAGTATTTATAAACTAGTAAGCACTAACCACCTCAGTAAGGAATTGGAAACTTTTGTCTTAAACATGGAAATGATCAGGTCGTTGACATCAGTGTGGTCCCTATGATGACAGCAGTATTTAAAAAGCAGAATATTTCAAATGTTTAATCAAGTCGTAGAGAAGAGTGACACACTTTACATTCATCTCATTTGTCAAGAGTGATTATGATCTGAGCTTTGCAAATCAAGGTCATTGATGAAACGGAGGAAGTAATTGATGTGAAAAATATTCTGCATGTTTATGTGATCAAACACCAAAGCATCACGGTTTTACTTTTCAAAATGAGCTTATGCATATGGCAGTACAGTGGTGTGCTGAAGGTAAGGATGAGGGGAGATGACAGGGACATACGTGCCTGGGGAGTGACAGAAAATACCTTTCTGAATTATCTACTTTTCCAGAAATTTAGGAGAATTAAACTAATTGACTGAACTGGTGCTATAAAATACATTAGAGTATGAAAACAAACACATGACATGTTAGAATGAAAAAAAAATTATTGCAATAATTGCAACAAAATAAGAGATAGGCTTTCCAAGAGACGTCATGACTGCAACTGAAGGTGTGGCTAAGGGTTCACCTGCCATCTTTCAGGGACATGCCTTTCTTTGCTTTTGGGAGCTATCCCTCCAAAAGCCTTTATGAGACCAACATTATCCTGATACCAAAACTTGGCAGAGACACAAGTAAAAAAGAAAATTTCAGGCCAATATCCATGATGAACATCGATGCAAAAATCTTCAATAAAATACTGGCAAACCAAGTGCATTTTTAAAAGAAAAAAAGAGGCAGTTCCTAAATTGTTTACCAAGAATTTACATTAAAAGAACAAAAGCTATTGATTGACTATATATTGTTCTTTGTATCATGAATTCCAGGAACATGACAATAATGGACAGGGAAGCCAGTCAGGAACAGAATGACTTTAAACAATCATCCCTGAGCATGGGTGGCGAGGGAGAAGAACCTGACTGACATCCCATCCTCATGTCTCTCTGGGCCTGATAAATTTTACACATCTCACATAGCCCAGACTGCTCTCAGCGGTTTTGCTGTTCTCATAAGTATCTCTCTCAGATCAGGGACTTTTTGATGTTATGGTGTTCTCTGAGACTCCCAATGACTCCAGAGTATTTAACCTTTCAGCTAATATGAAAAGAATCTGAAGACACAGCATTGAAAACTCAAAGAAAGAAAAAAAAGAACACTTACCATTGGTTTACTCATTAAGTTTAGATTTTCAGGACCCAACTTGATAGAGCAGATGGCAAATGGAGGTTTGACTCTTTTACCACTGCTGAACTACCAGAAGCTGAATGAAGTTATGGCTTATGGAAAACTGCTTAACTATTTTCTGAACCCAAACACTCAGCTTTAGGAAAATTCAGTCTTTAATGCATACACACCTAAGAGTATGTCTAAATTGTGAAGCATCTGTGTGACTACATTTCTAAAGAAACTGAGCAGAGAGAAAATTTTGACCAAGACAAAACCTCCACATAATGTTTCACATATGTAAATTGAAAACAAAATTATCTTGAAACTTCAGTAAATTCTTTCACTGTAGTCTGCTGCATGAGACTACATTGACTTTTCAGGAACTGCTGGTATAAAAAATGGCAATCTGTGTCAGTGATGCCTCTCGATTGAACTGACAGGCCTAAGCTGAATGCACCTAAGGTGCTCTAGAATGACTCAAGTAAATAGAAATTACAGCTCTGACTTGATCGGTAATAAACACTGACTAGAAGCCTCCCTGTTTTTATATAAGTGATGGTGACAATGGCCATATTTGTTTTGGAGCAGACCATGTTGTTAATTTTTTAAAGACAGTGCTACTCAACCATAATAAAGTAGTCACATGACCTACACAAATAGTTTTCTGATCATGTGACCATTGCTGATCTTAGATACTTTTTGTTCTGTGTCATGATCTTGTCTCTGCCAAGAATGGAATTAAATTAGGAAGCTCCTACTGTGTAACAACAACTTTTCAAAACACTTTTAATTATCACACCTATACCAAGATCTAAAGAGTATAATGATCATTTAAAAGGTAAGAAAAATTAACTAAGGTTAAGTAGCCTGTGCAAGTCAAAACTTCTAGAAAGAGGTGATTTAAAATGGGGTCTTTTAAACTCCTGGAGCAGACAGTCATCTTTTGGGGGGGGGTATCATCAACTGAAATAAACTTCAAGTCTATGACGTAATACGAGTTCCGGACAAACCTCTATTTACCACTTACAGTCACTTAGCATCACTTTGTTAAATTGAAACTGCATCTAATAGTTGTATTTAACATACGATTTTATATAACACTCAGTATATGAGGGCTTAATAAGTGTACCTGGCTGTGAAAGTTTATTATAAGAAAGTATGAAATACATAGTTTATGCATATCTTTATGTAAATTATAGAGGTTAACTGTCTTGTTATGCAAATATTTAGCAGCCTCTTGGTGCTTAAATTCTCTCTCAAATGGAAAATGGGAGATGCTGCTATGAAGGAATTCTGAAAGATGATTACATACTCTTTGAGAACACTGTTTTTAAAATTTGCTGTGCTCCTAATTAAACTCAATTTATCAAAGCTCCCTTAACTACGAAGATAAATAGTGAAACTAACTGCCTTAATAATAGCTAGTTCCTTCTAAACTTCTTGAGGCTACATGCATATTTCCCTGTCTTTATTTAATATATACAAAATCTATGTGGTGGAGGAAACCTTTATTATCTTATTGTACTTAATATAGTAATAATAATGTATACAGACAGAAAGGAGATGCCTTAGTTTTGAAAGAGCATTTTTCGAGATCACATACTGAACATGTGTTCAGAAAATAGCTTCAAAGAAATTATGATGATAGTTAAATATTTGTATTATTCTCTTCCTGTTTGCTATAATACCTTCCACTTTTCCTGTGATTAAGTAGTGATGCTTGCCCTGCATAATTACCAAAAAGTTTTTTCTTAACGAAGGCATTTAACTTTAAGCCACATTAAGAACTGGTCTTCAGCCGGGCACGGTGGCTCACGCCTATAATCCCAGCACTTTGGAAGGCCGAGGCGGGTGGATCACGAGGTCAAGAGATCGAGACCATCCTGGTCAACATGGTGAAACCTCGTCTCTACTAAAAATACAAAAAAATTAGCTGGGCATGGTGGCGCACACCTGTAGTCCCAGCTACTCAGGAGGCTGAGGCAGGAGAATTGCTTGAACCCAGGAGGTGGAGGTTGCAGTGAGCCGAGATCGCGCCATTGCACTCCAGCCTGGGTAAAAAGAGCGAAATTCCATCTCAAAAAAAAAAAAAAAGAATTGTCTTTATACAGGCTTTTTTATGTGTTATGCAACAAATCTTCAGAAATATATTCTATTCCTTTCCCCGTTTTTTTTTTTTTTTTTTTTTTTTTTCCAGAACAGCAATTTATTTTTCAAACCAAAACATATAAATATGACTTAGAGGAAAAATAGCCTAAGACAACTTAGAATTTAAGATTGTTGGAAAAATGAATATGTGCATTTGGTTTAACTAAGTAGGATTATCAAATTTGTTACAGAAATAATGTCAATAAGAGACACTCTTGGAGTTGCAATGCCTGATAGTCTGTTAAGAGTCTATTCATTTGCTTATTCTCTTAACTGCTACCTGCAAAGGAGACAAATCGATACTTTCACTTAAGTGATTCTACATGAGTAAGCCCATTCAAAAGAAAAAAGTCAATGATTGGCATATATCTGCAAATTTGCAAATTTTCACAAATGCAACTGTAACCTGCGCTCCACTTCCCACATTCTTCCAAATTTGAAAAAATGATATGTATTATTTTATGTAAATGATTTAAACTGGAACAAGTAGGCCACAATAATTAATTACTTAACTATTTTCACTTTGCTAAAGCTGTCCTTAACAAGTGGTCTATTGCATTCAATAAAATCATAATGAACTTTTATCTCTCTTTGACCTTTTAGAACAAACGAAAAATAACATATACATAAGTAAATATTGAAATTATGCTAGGGATATGTCATATTAAAAAAATTGCCACTTGCTGGTATATTAAACAATCGCATACTTTTTTGAGTGACCCCAAATATTTGTTGTAAATAACCCTATAGATTTGGAATGGAAAATATGTGCCAGTCATGGTGTCGCTTTCCTGTTTACACTGGCACGATTCATTGCCAACTGATTTTTGTTTACTACCCTTAGATTTGGCCTCGGAATTCTTTTCAAAACAAGTCTCTAGGGATAAATTGCTTTGTGTTTTAAAATCTATTTGCCATCACTGATCTAAACTGTAAATGCTAAGAGAGCTGAGAACTATCAGTTCGTGGTGAAATAGTCCAGCGATAGGGAAGACGTAGAGCAAATGTCTTACAGCCACAGTCTTTGCCGGCGAGCACTTATGGGCTGTTGTGAAGGCTAAGGCAACTTCATATTGGATGCTGATCTGCCATGTTGACTTCTTGTTAACCCCAGTTCCGGGAATGCCTCTAAGGTTTCTACTTTCATGTATTTTCTTTCTTCTTCTTCTTCTTTTTTTTTTTTTAAGATAGGGTCTTGCTCTTTTGCTCAGGCTGGAGGGCAGTGGTGTGATCATGGCTCACTGCAGCCTCAAGCAATCCTCTCGCCTCAGCTTCCCAAAGTGTTGGGATTATAGGCCTGAGCCATTGCACCCAGCAACAGCTTTGATGTTATCATAAACACATACTCACTATAAATCTTGCCCTTAGGCAAATTCTGTATGACATAGAAGCCCTGAATTTGGCGAATGACAATGCAGGGATCCCCTATCTTGTCTCTCAGCCACCTGAAGCATGGCTTCTGTTCCTAAGTGTCTATCAGTTGTCTCTTTCTGAGACACTGGATTTGTCAGCCTCTTTTTTCTGCCTTAGCTTCCTCAGCCTTTAGTGGTAGGTTTGCCTAGACCTGCTCACCAAGGAACAGCTATGAATCAGGAGTAGGTAGACATCAAATAGAGAATTTATTGAGGTGTGCACAGCAGTTTCAGAGCTTAGCTCTGAAAAGAAGATTGAGTTATATTTAATGAAGAAACCAATCTGCCTTTTTTTTTTTTTTTGAGACAGGGTCTCCCTCTGTCACCCAGCCTGGAGTGCCGTGGCATGATCTTGGCTCACTGCAACCTCTGCCTCCCAGGTTCAAGCAATTCTACTGACTCAGCCTCCCAAGTAACTGAGACTACAGGTGCCTGTCACCATGCCTGGCTAATTTATTTTGTATTTTAGTAGAGTTTCACTGCGTTGCTCAGGCTGGTCTTGAACTCCTGAGCTCAGGCAGTCCACCTGCCTTGGCCTTCCAAAGTGCTAGGATTACAGGCATGAGTCATTGCGCCCAGCCCCAATCTATTTTTCAATCTTAATGCTGCACTCAAGATTCTCAACATCACCATGCCTCAAGGTATTGGTATAGGCATTTTCTTGTCATAACTGTTGGTGTTTACTCAGTTCCCACTGAATAAACCGTGTAGCAGGTACTGTGTGCCGTGCAACTATTATCTCTAATACTTGCAACAATGCCTCAAGACAGTACATGTGTTATCCTTCTTTTATAAATGAAGAAAGGTAGTTAGGATTCTATTCTCTTTTTACTATACCAGTCATTTTGCATTGTGAATAATAAAAAAAATTGAAAGAAAAACATATATCAGGGATTACTAGCTATTTGGATAATTGTTATCTTTAACCTATGTCTAGTTTGATCCATTTTGTCAAATTTGCATTATAGAAAACATTGAGCTTAATGGACAGAGAGCTATAATTCTCACTTCCCAGGGTAAAAAGAGCCATCCCTTTATAGGTCCTCATGTCCTCAACTACAGGGCAGGGACTGACCCACTGAGGCAAAACTGATCATTTTAAGGAACAGAGAGCTCATAAGGCTAGGACATCTTACCCTGCTTAATGTGCCACATTTAAGCATACTGAAACTAAATAAAGAAGCCATGAGCATTGACCCATTTTAAATTAATAGTCGTTAAAAAGTTAGTCAAGTTATGCTTCCATCAGCTTGTTTCCAGAACGCATTATGTTAAATCATATTTTTAAAATGATAAATTACATTCTGAAGTTGGATAAGAAATAGAGGAAAGTAGGGCAGATGAATTCTAAATATGGTCCTAATTTATAATCTATGATTATTATACTTAGTTTCTCATATTCTTACCCACTTGAAAAAAAAATGGTTTTGCCCACAGCAAAAACATTTTGCGTTCAAGGAACAAGGACTGTATCTACATAAGTTTCTGAGCAGGAATATGTTGTTTTTCGACTTGTCAACACCAGAGTGTCCCAGAGGAGTCTCTTTTTCTTCCTTTTTAAGCCAAGTACTTAATTGTGGCCTTGTAATTACTTACTCTTGTCAATTCACATTAAACACAACATAGCTACAAGGGATTTTTTCTTAATTTTGGAAATCGGTTAAACAGAGGCCATTCATGAGCTCCCAATCCTACCGAATGGTCTTTCATGTCCTGACACCTAATTAATGGCAAACAATTTTTTCCAACCTGGAATGTGATTTTGGTGCATCAAATTAATCAACATTGCTCATGAAAATAGATGAACAATTAAGGTCACTAAAAAATGACTCAACCTTTAGGCTCTTTAAATGGTTGTGTTTTTCTGAATACATTCATTTGGCAGGTGACAACCAAGGTTAATAACTGGGTAATGTGGAAAGAGCACAGGTCTACAGAATTAGTCTGAGATCTTGCATTGATTATTTTTAGCACTTAATAAGAAGGCATTATGCACTCGGCTCTGTCTAGATTGAGTGCTGGTGGTACAAGGTAACCTCAAAAACCCCCTGAGCCGCCAATTAGTGTGTTGTGTGAGATTTGTTTTATTTCCTTCATTCTTTTAGTAAACCTGATATATGGGAATGCCCTGGTTTAGACCAGATTCCAGTATTTACAGACATTTCAATGGCCAGCAGTGGGAAAATTGCCTTATAAATTTCCTAGGACAAGAAATATGACTTAAATATTTAAAGTGTTTTCCTAAAATTGGAGAGTTGAACTGTTGAGAGTAGAGAACTCCTTTCTTTGTAGAGATTGGGATGGGGTGAGGATGCAGTAACGCTTTAATGAAAATTTAGTTAGATAAAAGTAAAGACTCATGATCCACCCGCCTTGGCCTCCCAAAGTGCTGGGATTACAGACGTGAGCCACCGAGTTTGAGACCAGCCTGGCCTATATGGGGAAATCCTGTCTCTACTAAAAATACAAAAATTAGCCAGGCGTGGTGGCACCCTTCTGCAGTCCCAGCTACTCAGGAGGCTGAGGCAGGAGAATCACTTGAACCTGGGAGGCGGAGGCTGCAGTGAGCTGAGATTATGCCACTGCACTCCAGCCTGGGGCAACAGAGTGAGACTCCATCTAAAAAAAAAACCCAAAAAAACTAAAGACTCTATTGTGAAATTAAGATTCTGTAAACAGAAGCCAAATTCCTTCTAAAAATAATGTAAAAAGTTATCAATTTTGAAATGGATGAGATTGCGTTCTAATATTGTGTGTGTTTCCTCTTAGAAAAGCTGTTTTGATCATGTCTATGGTTTAAGGGGAGTTGAGACCTTACATTGCACAGAAAAGGCATGCTCAGGGTCAGCTCATTATGGGAAAGGGCTGGCAACTACAACAGAGCTGTAGATTGGAGTGGAAAGAAGAAGGCTGAGAGAAGTTCTTAAGGCAGGGCATATGAACTCCAGAATTTGCTGTTTTGGTTATTGGTTTTACTGCTTTGCAATTTTATCTGCTATCCTAACACACATAAATACATTCTATTCTTAGTTGTATAGAAGTGGTATTAAAATACTGCTTGTGCTTATGGGGAAGGTGTGTCAAGTTCTATGGGCTTGCTTTTGCCTGAAGGAAGTTGATTCAAGATTATAACGCTGTATTTAAGAAAATCTGAATTCTCTTCTAAAGCTAGACAGTGGGCAGTGGGATTTGGTATAGATTGCAACTTCTAGAGTCTAGCGGAACTCCAAAACCATTGAAATTTAAGTTTGAAAAAGATGTCTAATTATTCAAAACTTAATGTAGCCTTATAAATGTAAAAAATGTAAAAACTCAGATTTAGAGGCACAGAAGTAATATTCTTATTTCAAATCTTGAATTGTTAAGTTTGATTCCGATTATGATGAACTAGCTTGCAGCAGAACAATCCTCCCACCATGAAAAATTTTATCATCTCTTCTGGGGGAGCGGGGGGCCTGTTTGAAGGCACAGGAGAGCAACCAAGAGAGCTGGGACTTGAGGGGCCAACAGCCTGCAAATGAGAAACACTCACGAGGGTGAGTTTGATCTTCTGCAACACATTTCTGCTCAAGTTATTCAATAGTCTGTAAGGGGGTGGACGGAAAAGCAGAGAATTCAAGCTAAAGCTGATGCTAAAAGTCAAAAATACTGAGAAGAGGTTTCAGCAGTTATTGAGGTTGGAGACTTTATTCATATTCAGCATTACCAAAGTGGCTAGTAATTGAGAATCCAAGATCCTAGAGAGAAAAGAAACAAAGAGAAGTGAGCTCAGGGGTTGAGCCACTTTCCCCTCAAGGCATTAATCCATTCAGATGTGGTCCAGACCAAGAGCTAGAGAAGCTTAGTGCAACAGCTACTCCTGAGAGACTGGAGAGCTACACAGAACTGTTGGCAGTTCTCAGTACTGGATAAACATTGGATTTCTGTGTGGAGGATCTCCAGTAAACAACCCAGGCTTTCAGCTGTACTGAAAAACTACATTCTGAAAGTTGAGACAGAACATACCTGATCTTGCAAAGGCTGCAACTCACCCTTAAATCAACTCAAACACAGAAAGTATTAATGTAATATTCATCTACCTGCCTACCAAAAATGAAAAGGAATCATCTAGAGAAAATAACATCAATGAAAACCCTCTACAAAATTTTGTATTGAATCACAAATGTCAGTGGATTAAAAAGGTGACAAAGAAAAAAAATGAAAAGATAATGGAAACCCTCACAAGTCCATACAGCAATATGGAAACGGGACAATGACATTGCGAAAATGTCATTCTCTTATTTGAATTTAGATGTGCATTTGTTGTTGCTATTGTTGTTGTTTAGAGACTAGGTCTTTAAAGACCCAGACTGGCTTCAAAACTCTTGAGCTCAAGGGATCCTTCTGCCTCAGCCTCCTGAGTAGCTGGGACTGCACAATACACCACTGTGCTGGCTTAGATGTAAATGTTTTACTTTTATTTTTATTTTTTTGAGACAGAGTCTCTCTCTGTTGCCTAGGCTGGAGTGAAGTGTCATAATCATGGTTCACTGCACCCTCAACCTCCCCAGCATAAGCAAGATGTAAGTTTCAAACCAAATGTTAGAAAATTAAAATTTGCAATTTTTTTAAAAAGTATCACAAATTGTGCTTATTTAAGGAATGTAAATTTTGCTTTAATATTTAAAAAAATCAATTATTTTTTCTACATGAAGGAAAAAAGGAAGTAGCCTAAGATATTCTCAATAGGCACAGTAAACACATTTTGCAAAATTTAACCTTCATTTTCTAAAAAAAAAGCAAATAAAAAAAAATGGCAAGCTGAAAATAACAGAGAATTATCCTAATCTGGTAGAATATGTTTACAAAAAAAATACAGCAAACTTTTTCTCAATGGTGATATACAGAAATCCTTTACTTTTTAGTCTGAGAAAGACTTAAGGAGTTTAAAATTAGTTCTGCTATTTAATGTTGTACTGGCAGCTTTATCCAGTGTAATAACTTAAGGAGAAAAAAGAGCATAAGAACATATCAGGAGTAAATAACACAAACATTATTCAAAGTGGTCTGGCTATATATGAGAGTAACCCAAAATAAAACCACCCTGATAAACTATTAGAATTAATAAATGAGCTCAAAGAAGTTGCTGAATATACGGAAGCATGGTTGTTCATGCCTGTATTCAGTAACTCTCAGCACTTTGGGAGGCTGAGGTGGGAGGATTGCTTAAGACAAGGAGTTCACCAGCCTGGGCCACATAGCAAGACACTGTCTTTACAAAAATATTAAAACATTAGCTGGGCATGGTGGTGGGTACCTGTAATCCCAGCTACTTGGGAGGCTGATGTGGGTGGATCACTTGAGCCAAAGGGTTTGAGGATGCAGTGACCTCTAATTATGTCTTTGCATTCTTGCCTGGGCAACAGAGAGACTCTCTATAGAAAAATAAAAAAGAAGAAGAAGAAAGGTTACTGAATACAATGAATGCAAAATCAATGTATTTCTTTATGTGAGCAATAAAGTTCAAAAAACGAATTAAAAAATAGTCTTTACAAATGTGTTTAAGCAAATATATAACTATGAATTTAATTTTTTAAAAAACTAAATAAATACAGCATGCATTTACCTTGTATGTTGATTGGAAGATGCAATACTATTAAAATGCCAGTTCTCTCCAACTGAGCTACAGATTCAGTACCATCTCAATCCAAATCTCATAAAAATATTTTTTAGAAACTGTCAAATTGATTCTAAAATGTGGAAGCAAATTCAAAGGGCAAAAAAATAGCTAAGACAACATGAAGAAAAATTAAGCTAGAATACTTAAAATATAGGATATCCATACTTTTTATAGAGCTAGAGTAATTAGAGTAATGAAGGTATTGGTACAATGGTAGATAAACTGACCAATAAAAAATGAGTCCAGAAAGAAACTAACATGCATGAATATTTGATTCATAACAAAGGTTTCACTGCACAGTAGTGGAGAAAAAATGGTTTCTCAGTAAACGATGTTGATCCAAAGTGCATTTTCTTAGGAAAAGAATTGGAACTTGTCTCCCTATATTACACTATGCATAAAAATAAGTTCAGGTGTACTACAGACTTATGAAACACTAAAACTTCTAGAATACAAAAGAGATTAATTTCATGGCTTTAGAGGTAAGCAGCAATTTTTAAAAGATCAAAATAAGAATTAATGTGAAGTCAGAAAATAAAAACAGACCATCTTACAATTAAGAACTTAAAAATACTAATAAATTAGTGAAAAAGCAAACCTCAGATCACAAAAGATACTTGCAATGGATAAATATATAACACACACACACACACACACACATATATATATAATGATAGAGTAAAAAAATCACACATAAAAAATCAGCTAGAACTTGAGCAAACACTTTACAAAAGAGAATATCTAAAATATTCAAAATACTAAAGAAAAAGGCATTCGACCTCATTGGTGATCATAGAAATGCAAAGTAAAACCATGTAGACCTACCCAGACATACTAGGATGACTGAAATTAAAGCAAGAAGAAGCCATGTCTAGTGGTGGATACCTGCAGTCCCAATTACTCTGCAATTCCTCAGCTCAAAAAACATAAAAAAATTTTAAAAAATAGTGAGAAGAGCAAGTGTTGCAGAGCATGTGATATGAACAACTAGACCTCTCATATACTTCAGGGAATGTATAAATTGATGACACTTTGCAAAAGTATATATCAGTATTTACTAAAGCTGAATGTTAGCGTGGCCAGTATTTCAGAAATTCTCTTAAGTATATACTCAATAGAAATGTGAACATATATGTACCTGAGATATATACAATAATGTTCACAACAGCATTATTTGCCATAGTTAAAAAAAAGGAAACCACTTAAATACCCATAATACTAGAATACATAAATAAAATAATTATATTAGGTTGGTGCAAAAGTAATTGCCATTTTCACAGTTAACAGTAATGGTAAAAACGTGATTACTTTTGTACCAACCTAATATATACAATAATATGTATAATTCAGCAATGAAAATGATCAAACTACAGGAAGAAGACATGACTTCTTTTTGCTTTAATTTCAGTCTCCTGATGTGTCTGTGGTAGGTCTTTAGTTTGCATTTCTGTGATCACCAATGAGGTTGACTGCTTTTTTATTTAGTATTTTGACTATTTTAGATATTCTTTTTTGTGAAGTGTTTGTTCAAGTTCTTGCTGATTTTTTGTGTGATTTCTTTACTCTATGATAGTATATAACTGCTTACTAACAATTTTGAACAAAACATAGGCATCAATGAGCACATACTCTATATAATGTACAGAAATAGGGAAAACTAATGGCAAAAGGCATGGCTGTGGTTATCTTTGGAAAGGAGAGACCTATAGGAACTGAGGCGGTGTTTCTGGAGGGCTGATGATGTCCTGTTGCTGACAAGAGCTGATGACACAAGTGTGTACTATTTGATGATTCACCAATCTGTCATATGCATTATTTTCACCTTTCTCTTACTCTGTAGTACTCGCACAAATACATTCGCTTAAAGTAATTAAAACCATAATATGATGAGTGCTATAATTCCTTCCACAAAGAGCAGTCAATATGTTCTTTTCCAATAAAAACCTGCAAAAGGAACACAGAGACACTGAATTGTGAGGTTAACTCTTCATGGAGATGTCTGGGAGAGATATGGTTTTGATCAGCGTCCCCAACAAATTTTACGTTGAATTCTTATCCCCAGTGTTGGAGGCAATGCCTGGTGGGAGGTGATTGAATCATGGGGACAGAGTGCCCATTAATGGGTTACCACCGTCCACTGGGTTGTAGCATCCATTGGATTAAGAGGTTGAAAGTGGGTGAGTTCTGAGAGCTGGTTGTTTAAAAGTGCAAAGCATCACCTTCTGCCTTCTGCTCCTGCCATGTAGGATGCCAGATCCCACTTTGTCTTCCACCATGAGTAAAATCTCCCTGAGCCCTCTTCAGAAGCAAATGCTGCCATGCCTCCTGTGTAGCCTGCGAAACCATGAACCAATTAAACCTCTTTTCTTTATAAGTCTCCCAGTCTGGGTATTTCTTCATAGCAGTGTATGAATGAACTAATACAGAGAGACATTTAGATAATGCTTTAGGTAGGATTGTGGAGATAAATAGAAATTTTCTGGGCACAAAGAGAGGACTGTGTAGACTAAAGAAACAGCATGCATTAAGAAACTTTCCAAGACTAAAAATTATGGGAATATAGCATCTTCCTGCAATAGCTGAATTAATTGTTAAACTTTTTGCCATTTAAAGGTCTTTCCTTAATTTTTTCAATCTATGGAAGAGAAATGCAGTAAAAGATAATCTGCTCCTCATGGGACTGATTATCCATGACCTCCCTCCTGCCGACCATCTACTAGACATGTGGCTACTCATTATCCCCAGAAGGAGAGCTCAGGGAAGGAAGGGGGAAAAGTCAAATTAGTTAATTAAGCAGCTCTGGCCAAAGGTTTGGTAGTGGGAAGAGGTTAAAACTAATGACTAAAATAAGTCTGTTAGATTTAATGAAACTCTGAGTTTTGGCTTCCCCTGACTATATGGAGAAATGAGAATTAGGCTTTAATTTGCTTTTTAATAGTGTCCCATCTGACACAAGCTCTTAAGCACTTAATTCAACAATTAAAAGTTTTAATGTAGAAGATGCTAAGGAAAAGAGTATCCATTTAAACTTGTCAGTGATTCCCTGAACGAATGTAAAATATGATAACAAAAACTACACTTAGAAGTCAACTTTTTAACAGCAAACTTTATGATGTTACTAAAATGCAATGAAATAATGACATTTGCTTTCTGAGGTGTATGTAGTCAATGATATTACAATTTTTTAAAGAAGTCACTAATTTTTATTTTCAAATTATGAAACACCAGTTTAAAAAATAATAAACGATTTTTTTTCATTAGCATTGTCCCTTGAGTCACTCAACTTTAATCAATGGCTTTTACAATGGGAAGCATTTCATTAGATAGGAATGTGGTTCAAAGCTACCAAAGAAAGATATCTTCTGCATTTGATAGCAAGTCCACTGAAATGTGACTTACTGAGGATTGAAAAGGTTTAGTGTAATACATCTTCAGAAAACAATCACATGATTAAGATCACACATTACTCATATCAAAAATCTATTCACTGTTGATGGTCCACTGATTCATTATCAGTGAATAGATTTTTCATTGACTTCTGGGGACTCTGGCATGTTGGGATCTAAATATGAGTAAGCCAAACATGGAGAAATGGTCAAACAGCAATGGTCCATGAAGTACAAATTGGAAATATTCACAATAGCAATTCACAATGAAAAGATGACAGAGGAAGGATGATAGGGTTTATATTGAGCTAAGAGAAAGTAACCATAATAGCACTCTTAAACAGAAGCCATCTATTTCTGAAATCTGAAAATATCTATTAAAACCCCATAGAAAAAAAGCCATAGTATTGCAGACCATGAACAGAAATAGATAGTACCTATGTGGATCTATGAAGTAGTAAATTATCATAGTAATAAGGTGTTAATATATGCTTGATGGAGACTTTGTACTTTGAAGTCAGAAGTTTGAGCAAATAATGACTTAGACTTGAATCTGAAATAGGCTTCTAATGTGGTTTGGCTATGTCTCCATTCAAATCTCATCTTGAATTGTAATTCCCACAATTCCCATGTGTTGTGGGAGTAACCTGGTCGGAGGTAATTGCATTATGGGGGCAGATCTTTCCCATGCTATTCTTGTGATGGTGAATAGGTCTCATGAGATCTGATGGTTTTATTAAGGGGAGTTTCCCTGAACAAGCTGTCTTTTCTTGTCAGCCACCATGTGAGAAGCACATTTCACCTTCCACCATGATTGTGAGGCCTCCCCAGTAACATGGAACTGTGAGTCTACTAAAACTGTTTTTCCTTGTAAATTACTCAGTCTCAGGTATGTCTTTATTGGCAGTGTGAAAATAGACCAGTAAACCTTTTATCTCTGAACAGACGAAGTTACTGGTTTGCATCAGTTTGGTACCATCAAGTTTCTGAGTGGCTTATATAGCTGATGAAGGGAAGAACTTTAAAAAAGTGAGATAATAGCCCTCCTGATTATTATTTCTTTAAGTGACTTTCCAGGTATGGGATATATGGCTATGAACACTACCATGATCTTGACACAATTTTCAGGTTTGATATTATCTGATAATGAGAATAATCATTACATGGATTTCTATCTTAGTAATAAGAATAGATTGAAATTGAAAGCACAGATTATTTACATCTCTCCTATAAATCACGCCAGTGGTATGCTTTCAAGATTGTTCTATTATATAGAATCACAGACAAGAAGGATACAGCAATAGTTAACTTGGTCTCAGGTGATCTATCCTAGATGAATTAGTCAAGATTTATTTCAAGGAATATTAAAGAATTGGCTTACATGATTGTGGGGACTAGGAAGTTCAAAATCCACACAGAACAGGTTGGCAGGCTGGAGACCCAGGGAAAAGTTGATGTTGCAGTGGCAGCCCAAAAGCAGTCTGGAGGAAAAGTTCCCTCTTCTTCAGGGGACCCCAGTCTTTGTCTCCCAGGGCCTTCCCCAAATTGGATGAGACCCACCCATAATATGGAGCATAATCTGCTTTACTTTACTCAAAGTCTATTGATGTAAATGTGCATCTCATATTAAGAATACTTCCACAGAAACATTTAGATTGATAATTGACCAAATAACTGGGCACAACAGCCTAGGCAAGTTGACACATAAAATTAACCATCACATTGGCATTCATACTTCCCAATAAAAATAATCTGATTTGGTCAGTTTGCTACTCTCTAATATGAAATACTAAAGTGGGAAATGTTTTTCACTGATGTATTAGAGGCTGTTGGCTTCTTTCATGTCTAACGTGTAATACTTACTCTTTATACTTTCACTGATCCCTGTGAGGAGCTAGGAATTAGGGGAGGGTTTAGAAGATGCCTATGAACCACAGCAAACAACGCAAACAGAACTGTTAGGAATTGTCCTTAGAAATGGGCAAAGAATGAGGCAGGCACTTAGAATTTCAGTATTTTCTCTCAAATCTACATCCAAAATGTGTATGCCAATTTGCAATTCTATCAGCAATAAATGTGCACTGAATAGAAATTTAGAATGGTATTAATTCCTTTAAAATGTTCTCATTTCTCTAACAGGTAAAAAATGAAATGTCAAATTCTTTTCATTTTCATGTATTTGAATACCAGTGAGGACAATTTTTCCCAAGTGTTTTTTCCTTTTTTCCCTTGAACAAATGTTTATTCATATTATTTACCCATTCATCTGATAAAATGTTACAGTATTTTTTATACATCTGAGTGAGCTTTTTATGTACTGAAGATATTAACCTCTTTATACCTTTATCATATCAAATATAAGCACTTCACATTTAGATATTTGTCTCACATTTTAGTTGTATTTATTTTAATTCCAGAAGTATAAAAAAGAAAAACAAACAAACAAAAAAACGGGTTCTTCGTAACACAAAGTGCCTTGTTGCAAGGAACTCACAGACTTTTCAGAAGCACAAATATATCAACAAATAATTCTAGTATAAAGATTAGGGAGAAGAGGAAGAAAGAAAGAAAAGGTAGAAAGAAAAAAGATCGCAAGGAAGGGAAGAAGGGGGAAGCAGAGAGAGGGAATAGGACAGAGGCAGAAGAAGGGAAGGCAGAGAGAGGGACAAGGAAGGAAAAATGAAAAAACTCCCATTGGCCAAGAGAAGATAGAGAACTAATATTAGTCACCAGGGAAGAAAAGAAAAGCTTCCACAAAGACTCTTACAAGTCAGATAGAGAAGAGAATAGAAGTATTTCCATAGCATAGGGAGGGGCCTGAAAGAGCATGACACGTTCCATTCCAGGAGCTCCCCGCTGCCTGCGGTGGCTGGCACTTATGCTGTGGGTACCTAGTTTAGGGGATAGGCCTTATCAGATGTGATGGTTAATTTCATTTGTCAACTTGACAGGCCTAAGAGATCTCCATATAGATAGTAAAGCATTATTTCTGGGTGTGTCTGTGAAGATGTCCCTGGAAGCACATTAGTATTTGAATCCATAGACTGAGTACAAAAGATGGCCTGCCCCAGCATGGATGGGCATGATCCAATCTGTTGAGAGCCTGAATAGAACAAAAAGACAGAGGAAGGGCAAATTCACTCCCTTTGCTGAGCTGGAGCATCTCTTTTCTTTTATCCCCTAACATTAGATCTCAGGAGCTCTCTGGCTTTTCATCTTGCTCATGGACTTACACCTTTTGTTCCCCAGGTGTCAGGCCTTTGGACTTGGGCTGGAACTATACCACTGGTTTTCTTGCCCCTCCAGCTTGTGGATAGCAGATCATGGAGCTTCTCGGCCTCCATACAGTTGTAAGCTAACCTCTCATAACAAATTTCTTTATCTATAAGTACTCCTTTGATTCTGTTTCTCTAGTGATCCTCCTGCCTTGGCCTCCCAAAGTACTGAGATTATAGGCATGAGCCACTGCACCTGGTCTGTATTATTATTAACAGGATTAATAACTAATACATCAATTACAATACTATGTGACAAGCTTCGTGTTTCAGCAAATATTCAATATGCATTTGTTTGCGTACAATCTGGACAGTTATATATATTAATAAATATATAATGTACATGATTATATGCATTAAACAAAAAACATGAGAAAATATATAATTCATTTTTTAAATTTGTATAATTTTTTGCTGAATTCTATGTTAAATTTGTGTAAGTTAAATACATATATATTGTGACTCACTTATATTCTGATTTTTCATTGCCCCAAATTTGATTAAAATTTATTCTTTAATCTTTCTGAAGTGGGTTTAGTTTATAGAATGAAGGGTAAATCTGATAAAGCTATTCAAGGCCTCACCAAATTTTTCCCAGCCTTTTTTTCTAAAAAAGAATCCAGAGAATAAGATCCAATTTCATAACATATGGAAATAATTGCATACCTTTAACATTAGTTTAAAAATCTCTTAAATCCTTTAGAAAATGATAATATTATTTTTGAGACAGGGTCTCGCTCCATCACCCAGGCTGGAGTGCAGTGGTACGATCACAGCTCACTGCAGCCTTGATCTTCCCCTCATCAGCAAACAACCAGGCCTAGGTCTCCAAGTTCTGAACATCCAGAGATGCTGTTCTTTCTAATATCAGTATTCACAAGGTGGCAAAAAACACTCTCCTTCTCAATCTTCAACTCCCTACCTCCAATATAGAGTTTCATACTGAACTTGACCAAATAGCAGATTTTCTCTGTTCTCAGCATCCAGAGCTGCCCAACTTACACTCAGAAGGCTAATTGACACCTGCCGCCTGGTGGTAAAATGTGTTGCCTTTAGGGAAGTGAAAGCTTGGCTGCCCTCCTAGGAGAGGTGAGAGATACCTTTTATTCTGTCCTAAAGAGATAATGGCTACAAAATAAGGTCTGATATAGTTTCTCAATTGGCCATACTGATAGTTTAACCTCTCAGTTACTCTCTGTTTTATCTTTCCACTTTAAATTCTGATTTGGATATTTTCATTATCTGCTCAAACTGCTCTTGGCTCAAGCCATTAGCTGGGCCAGGTTTGTAGCAAATATGCTTACAGAAAACCCAGTGCTAAAGATGTGTCAAACAAACTGGGCATGAAACGCTAACATCAAATTCTATCTTTTTTTTCCTGAATCCTCAACTGTTAAGTAAGTGTAGTTAAGGAGCACAGACATCAAATTAATTAGGTGCTCCCCATAATTCCCTGGCCATGTTCAGGGCCCTGTCGTCTAAAACTTTCAGGGGTTACCGAAAGTATCTCTCTCAATGGTCCTGTGCTTCCCGTTTCACCTGCTGAATTTGCGGGAAAGCAATACAGTGTCGAGCTGTGCTTCTCAACCCAGGTGTTTCACCTCCCTTCCAACCACACCTAGGACACATTTGGCAATTTTCACATTGTGCATGTGTGTGTGCGTGCAGACATGTGTATGTGTGTGTGTTGGGAGGGTACCAGTGTCACTGGTATGTAGTGGGTAGAAACCAGGGATGCAGCTAAGCATCTTATGATACACAGTAAAGGTCCCATCTTTAACTAATAATCCAGTCCAAATATCAATTGTGCTGAGGTTGTCAGACCCTGGTGTATTGGTTCAAAGGTTCTGGAATTAATCAGACTTGCTTTGTATCCTAAATCTATGTATTAGGTTCTCTAATACCTAAGTATCCTCATATATACAATAGTAAAAATTAGAAATTTCACCTTAGGGTGGTGTAATGGCTAAATGAACTAATCCATACAAAACACTTATCCACTTACCACAGTATCCCCAGATTAAGCACTTACTATATATGTTATTATTAGCACTATTTTTATTAACACTTCTCAGTTCAAAAGGAATAAAGACCTTTTCACATTAAATTGAAAGACATATACCAGAATTCTAATAAAAAATGTATTTGATACAAAAAATTTACATACAATTTTAACCATTCTGCAGTAGAAGCAAGATATTTCTTGCATTGCTACTCATTGGCACAATTGTATGCCTTTAGTAACTTTGTTTCATAACTGAAAATTATTGCTCAAATATTTCTGTTACACCAAAAAAGTAACTCAGTATATATTGCAAATAGTCACTTAAAATAGTTACAGAACACCAGCAAACATATTCCCCTCCTGATTCAGTTCCCTTGAGTCAAAAGTCCTTATTCTTGGAGCTGGCAGAGAGACTTTTTCCACTGTCACTGTAAATACTCTCTCTTGAGATATCTTATGTTTGTGTCACGCTTGCTATCTTCAGGTGTTCACAAAGTCGTCAGTGTTTCAGGGAGCAGACCGTGACAGGGATCCTTCCGCAGCACTGGGCCAGCTCTCGTCATGGGCACTTAGGCATCTCACAAGAGTCTATCATTCAGTGAAGGCCTTTAATGTCTTCTCTCTGGTTCTCATTACCACAAGCAATTTCTTGAATTCCTGGAAAAAGTTCTTCATAGTAAAAAAAAAAATTAATTCAAACACAGCTCTGTGTCTACCCGACTTTACAAAGGTTATCTCCTCTGCAACTTCATCTTAATAAAAACATGTAAACAGAACAACTTTAAAGTTAAACTTTGATTAAACACAAGAACTTATATTCTCAAAAACAAAGAACTTCATCTCTTTACTATGAACTACTAATAAGATAATGGAAAATTGTTTTATAGTTTTATATCTAAAGATGTACCCTGGGTGATTTGTATAATGTAGACAGAGACTGCCCTGAAAACACATTGAAGTTTCTCTGAAGGTAGAAATTGATTTCAGCTTTTCTCTTCTTCCTCTATCTTTCCCAAATACCACACCCAATTTACGTGTCTCATTAGCTAGAGCATCTTGTTAGGTACAGCGTTCCTTCAGAATGTACTCATATAAACTTCCAGCATTGTCTACACTTTCGAGAGGATTGCAGTAGATCCAACCCTACGTTACTTTACAACTCTTGCAGTAAAATGATGGGATTAGAGAATTGTGCATTGGTATGAGCCTTGTAGATCAAAATACACTGAATTGGAATGTATTTTGTAGACTATTGGATTCTAAATTTAGATATAAGGAAAGTGAAGGAAAGAAATGAGATAATATAAATAGACCCCACAGTAAGAGGAGACTGTGCTTCCTAAGCTGAGATGGAAGATACATGAGTTACAAATGGGTTACTAAACTATATATACATATAATTGCCTTATTTAAGGAAGAAGTCTAAGATACAGACCCTGAGCATAGTACTATAGAGATTGTATCATAGACACGTGCCATCTGGGTTATTTGTCTAAGCACCTACAACCAAATTATTCTCTAACAGAGATACTTAGGGGAAAAGACAAGATATTCTATATGATTATTAAGAAAGGAGAATGAAGCAGAACAAAATATCTGGGAAAGGTTCATACCTCAGAAATAGATGGTTTTCTATGGTTTCCATAGAAGAACAAAACAAATGATAATCTATTAGCTTAGAAAGCAAAGAAAGCAGTAGGGTGATTCCTCAAAGAGCTAAAAACGGAACTACCATTTGACCCAGCAATCTATTTACTGGATATATACCCAGAGGAATACAAATCATTCTACCATAAAGATACATGCTTGCAAATTGTCATTGCAGCACTATTCACAATAGCAAAGACATAGAATCAACCTAAATGCCCACTAATGACACATTGAATAAAGAAAATGTGGTACATATGCAGCATGGAATACTATGCAGTCATAAAAAATGATATCATATTTTTTGAGGGAACATGGATGGAGCTGGAGGCCATTATTCTTAGCAAACTAACACAGGAGCCTAAAATCAAATACCGTATGTTCTCACTTATAAGTGGTAGCTAAATGATGACACAAAGGGAACCATGGACACTGGGGCCTACTTGAGGGTGGAGAGTGGGAGGAGGGAGAGATGCAGAAAAAATAACTGTTGGGTACTAGGCTTAGTAACTGGGAGATGAAATAGTCTGTACAACGAACTCCCATGACATGGGTTTACCTATATAACAAACATGTGCACATACTCCTGAACTTAAAATAAAACTTTTCTAAAAAAAGAAAGCAGAGCAGACCCAAATAAGGCTTGTAGTCCCTGAAGACTTATGTACGAAATAGATCGTCAACAGATATATGTCGAATGAATTAACAAATCCAAAGAAAAGTTTTCTGTGATTTTTGTTTTATAAAAAAGTCTTTGTGTCTGTCTGATAATATATTTGAGGGAAGATTAACATTTTGGAGGCCTTCATATTACAGAAATTCAACCCCTACCGGTATTATTTTTATGTCTATAAAAATGACTGAGCCAACATGAGAATCATAATAGTGTTTCTTTATTATCTTCTGTGACCAGTTTTGGTGTCCTTAAAGAGGGGCGATATCAAAATATATTATCAGTTATAATGTGCCTTTGTCTTATTTACCACACAAACTTCTCACAAACTCCTGATATAATATATATGTGCAATAAATATTTGTTCATTGAGAAAGAAAGCCTACAGAAAACTAGAGCAGAGAGAGATTAAAGTAAGGCTTTGAGTTATCAAAGTGAAGTCGTCTAAAGCAAAAAAAAAATTTTTTTCCTGAGTTCTGGAAATACAGAAAAAAAAACAACATATGAACAAGCAAACAATGAATAATTTCTAAAGTTTTCCAGTCTCAGGTTCCATCTGAGTATTATTTGTCCCATTCAGAAAAAATCTCATTTTTCCCTTCTTTCCCTCTAATGCCCACCTACTTCTTCCAAATCAAATCAGTCCTTTTTAATCATGCTTAAGACACAACCATGAATAACTTATGGTTATTTTATAGAATTATTTATTAACTGTCAAGAAGATGATTCCACCTTATTAACTGGTGGGTTCTGCACTGAAAACTTGAGAGTCTGTAGTCTCTTTAAAAGGCAACTAATTTAACAAGGAGAAGATTCGCCAATCTCTTTCCTGTCATTTTCCAGGAAAAAAAGCTTTTGAATAATTTATTACCAGTTTCCTATCAGCAAATCAACACAAGGTGTAAATAAATGCTTCCTTGTAGTTGGGTTGCCCTTGTCATTAGAAATAGGTAACCAGGGACTTTTACGCTTGATGATAAATGTTTCTCCAAATGTTTTGATTAACTTTTTTTTTTTTTTGAGATGGACTTTCACTCTTGTTACCCAGACTGGAGTGCAATGACACGATCTCTATTCACTGCAACCTCCGCCTCCCGGGTTCAAGTGATTCTTCTGCTGCCTCAGCCTCTCAAGTAACTGAGATTATGGGCATGTGCCACTATGCCCGGCTTATTTTGTATTTTTAATAGAGACGAGGTTTCACCACGTTGGCCAGGCTGGTCTCAAACTCCTGACCTCAGGTGATCCACTCACCTGACTCCCAAAGTGCTGGAATTACAGGGGTGAGCCACCATGCCCAGCCTTGATTAACTTCTTTATGTATAACTAATTTTAATATATATAATATAACATATATAATAAACTAATTTTAATAATATATAATAAACTAATTTTTTAAAAGTTCCTTTAGTATAAGGGAGTTTATTAGGGAGAATTGGCTCACACAATCTCAAGTCAAAGTCCTGCAACAGGCCATCTGCAAGCTGGGGGAGAAAGAAGCCAGCAGTGATTCGGTCCAAGACTAAAAACCTGAAAAACAGAGAAGCCGACAGTGAAGTCTTGAGTCTGTAGCCAAAGGCCCAAAAGCCCCTGGCAAACCTGGAATTACACTAGTGTCAAGAGTTAAAAGGCCAGAGAAACTGGAATCTGATGTCCAGTGGCAGGAGGAACGGAAGGAAGCATCCAGCATGGGAGAAAGATGAAAGCCAGAAGACTCAGCAAGTCAGCTTATCTTACCTTCTTCCACCTGCTTTGTTCTAGCCATGCTGGCAGCTGACTGGATAGTGCCCATCCACATTGAGAATGGATCTTCCTCCCCCAGTCCACTGACTCAAATGTCAGTCTCCTTGGCAACACCCTCACAGACACCCCCAGCTATCTAGGCATCCTTCGATCCAATCAAGAACTTCTTAAATAAAATCAGGTGTCTATTCACTTTGCTGTAGATACTCTCCCATGGATTCTGAACATTGGCAGAGGGTTAAAAGTATTGTTAGAAATTAACTGATCCCAGGTCGGTCACAGTGGCTCACGCCTGTACTCCCAGAACTTTGGGTGGCCAAGGCAGGTGGGATCACATGAAGTTTGGAGTTCAAGACCAGCCTGGCCACCATGGTGAAACCTCATCTTTACTAAAAAATACAAAAATTAGCCGGGTGTGATGCCTAGCTACTCGGGAGCTTGAGGCAGGAGAATCACTTGAATCCAGGAGGTGAAGACTGCAGTGAGCTCAGATGGCGCCACTGCACTCCAGCCTGGGCAACAGTGAGACTCGGTGTCAAACAAACAATGAAAAACAATTAATTGATCCCAGAGATCTCATCTAATATCCACAGTCAAAGTTTAGGGTAGTCAAGATACAGGCAACACTCTTAGATGTCAGATACTGAATCCGATATGTCAATGTAGACATTATCCACTCTATGGTGAGATAAGTTGTATTCTGCTCGTTATGCCTACCATAGGCCCTTGGTAAAGATAGAGAGATGGAAATGTAAACAGATGTATAAATGCAATCTTGGATTGCAAGTTTCTCCTTAGAAAAAAAATATCACAAAAGTGACAGTTCTTCATGATTTAGCACCGATTAACATGATTCACAGCTTCTTTGTATTTTCTCTCTCTGTTTTCTGTTTTGTTTTGTTTTCTTTTTGTTTTTGTTTTTTCTGTGGTGTCATAAGGACAAACTTTACGGAGCCCCTCAGCACTAGTTTTCTTTCTCCCGCATCGTCTTGGGTCCCAAGACATCTGGTCTGGCGGGAGGCAGTGAGACCCACTTTAGCCAGCAGAGGCATCTCTGCAGATGGTAGAGGGCTTGCTGATGTGCTGGTGTTGTCACCTCTGAAATGAAGCTCCGCAGGGTTCGTGTTTACACCCCATACTCGTGGCCAGAAGTTCCTTTTTGTCTTATATTTGTGGTAGGCCCAGCCAGCCTTCAAGATGGGTTTGTCAGTTTGGTCACCTCCAACCACCACACCAACCGCAACTCTGTTGGTTGATGAGATAAGCTTCTTGGAGCCAAGGGGCAGCTTTGCACGGGTCTTCTCGGTCTCAGGGTTGTAAGAGAGAAGCATGGCATAGTTCTCTGATCCCTGGGTCAGCTTGCCACGGTCTCTAGGCTTCTCCACCACTCAGCACATGATCGTACGCTCAGGTCTGGTGCCCACAGGGAAAGCATTGCCAGTGTTGAGCTGGGCAACATTTTAGTATCTAATATTAAAATGAGGTTGAATAATTTATAATAATGGCACTAGAATTTCAATTCATAGTTTGAAAATTTAACGAGAATTTTTTAAAAGACTGTGTATCTATATTCTTCCACAAAATGCAACCTCTTCCCACAATCAACTGAGATTTGCAGTGGCAAGTCCCTCTCTTGCTGAATTTGATTGATTCACCTTCCATTCTGATTTTCGTGAAGACCCTGGGCTGGTCCTGATGGAGCAATTTTTGTCATGGGGCAGGAAATGATCTTTTCAGAACATTTAGCAATAAGAGCAGTGCAAAAATAAGTCGACATCCCTGACCTTTCTCTCTTCCTATTTTTGGCAGCAAACCCTTTGCTCCAAGTTGTCATTTTCCTACACATGCTCAGAATCACCTTCTATTCTCCAGGTATTCCTAAAAAACTTCTCCATAAATTTCTCAGTGGCATCTCCTTTCCTTTCTCTTTCCAGTTATGTTCACATGGCTGCGTTTGAAACCGTATCACATATTAATTATTCATCTTCTGTCATCTTCCTACCTTGCATTCCACCACTGGTAGTAATTTAGCTGATTATTTTTTGTAGTTTCATTGAAAGTCTTGTTAAATGAAAATCGTTAAACGTGTTCTGCGAACAGGTTCACACCATTATCTATGATAATAATACAGGTTGAGTATCCCTAATCTGAAAATCCAAAATTCAAGACGTTTCAAAATTCAAAGCTTTTTTAAAAAATTGCATTTTAGATTCCAGGATACGTGTGCAGAATGTGCAGGTTTGTTACATAAGTAAACATGTGCCATGGTGGTTTGCAGCACCTGTCCCAGGACTTTTTCATTACTGACATGACATTTGAAGGAAATGCTCATTGGAACATTTTGGATTTGAGATTTTCAAATTTGGGATGTTGAACCATTTTAATGCAAATATTCCATGATCCAAACAAATCTGAATTCCAGAATGCCTTTGCTTCCAAGCACTTTGGATAAGGGATACTCAACCTGTAATAACAGTAGTTGTGGTAATACCTATCATTCACTAAGTGGCTACATTATTCCTGGAACATTTCTAAGCTCTTTAAAACATATGTATTGACTCACTTAGCTGTTACCATCACTTGATGGAGCTTTACTGCAATCCATATTTTTGCAGATAAGGAAACTGACTGTGAAGATGCTAAAAGAAGCAACCGAGGCCACATGCTTGTAGGCCTACAATTCAGACTCAGGCACTTCTGCCTGGAGACTGTACTTTACGACTCTATGCTGCTCCTCGATGAGGGAGAGCTGAGCCATGAGGTTTACATATTCTAAATTTTAGCAACTGATGTCAACTTGCCCTTAAAATGGCTCTCTATAGATTTAACTCCCATTATAGCTAGTAAGAATGTATAAGACCTACTATTTTATAGCAAAACAAGGCAACAATAGTCAATAATAATTTAGTCATATATTTTAAAAGAATTAAAAGAGTATAATAGGATTGTGTGTGAGGGGATGGATAGCCTATTCTCCATGATGTGGTTATTATAAATTGCATGCCTGTATCAAAACATTTCATTACTCCATAAATATTTACGACTCCTATGCAGTTACAAAATTTAAAAAGTTTTAGATTTTTAACAGAAATATTTAACACTAGTGGTGCTTTCAGTATTTTATTTTCATCTACCTACTCGATCAGGAAAACCAAAATCTCAAATTTTAAAATGTGTGTTCCTGG
Organism: Aotus nancymaae; assembly: GCF_030222135.1. Taxonomy (NCBI): domain Eukaryota; kingdom Metazoa; phylum Chordata; class Mammalia; order Primates; family Aotidae; genus Aotus; species Aotus nancymaae. Next base: position 33,572,420 of record NW_026988435.1, read on the forward strand.
GGGCAAATTTTAGCCATAAAATACACTGAATTTTTCAGTGCATTAGTCTGAATTGTTGAATGTTGGAGATGAAAGAATGCAGAGAGGGACTCTAGCCTCCTATTTTATGATGGTAAAACTGGAGTATCTGAGCATTAAAATGACTTCCGTAAGTTTCCACACAGAAATACAAGGTTTGAAGAGAGCGCAGATGTTTTCTCTCTATCATTTAAAATGCGATTTCTGCTCATCAGCACTGCCTTCTATAACCACTTCTTTAGAAATTACATTCACTTATAGATTTCATGTTGGTTACTTGATAGATGTGCCAAAATACTGCACTGGACTTTGAATGTTCATGCTAGAGTCAAAGAAAGCACCTAGAAGGCAGGATGTAGGATAATAAGTCCTCTTTTCTAACCTCTGATACTGTTCTCATGAAGGATAAAATACCAAGAGAATAGAAAATGAAGGAAATCCCTGTATGTAGAATCAGCCCATGTTTCTGGCTACCCACTAAACATATTTATTTTAGCATTGGTTTATGTTGCAGACTGTGATTATAAAAGCAGCCACAGGTTATCCAAAGCACTAATGAGAAGATGACTAACAGAATTGTGAAATTGGAATGCATCCCAGAATTAATTTTAGAGAAAGGCCTATCACGCCATATGACAGACAAATGATTGAGGTCTAGAGATGTTACTTGCCCAAACAAAGTAACACCATTTGTTAGTATCAAAACCAGAATTTGAATTTAAGTTTTCTAAACATAAACATTTCCATAAAAGTAAGAATCGATCTACTCAACTTGTTCAACAAATGACTATTAAGGGATTATTAATTGCCAGACAATAATCTAGTCATTGAAGATTTGATGGCAAGACAGACATCTTTACTATTTCCATGGCGTTTATCACCAGTGGGGTTAGAGGATCTGGAGAATGACCCCCACTTCCAAGTCTCAGCTCTCAGTGTGGACGTCCATGTGATAGGAGGGCCACTAAGATAAAGTTTCTGACCTCCCTCTGTCCATTAGGCAGGAAGAGGGAGACATTCTTGTTTGATCGATAGGCTTGAATATGGAATTAGTCATGCTTAATCAGCACCTCCTTTCCTTCTGTTCAGGCAGCTTCTATTCTGCTCCACATTTCTCCTAAGTGTGATTAGGCCTCCAGTGGTCTAGTGCTGTCTGTCTCTAGGTGGATGTCTTAGCCCTTTGGGGCTGCTATAACAGAAGTACCATCAATTCAGTGTGTTATGAATAACAGAAGTGTATTTATTCATTTACATATTTCTTCTTTTTTTTTTTTTTTTTTTTAAACAGAGTCTCTCTCTGTCACCCAGGCTGGAATGCAGTGGTGTGATCTTGGTTCACTGCAACCCAGCCTCCTGGGTTCAAGCAATTCTCCTGCCTCAGACTCCCTAGTAGCTAGATACAGGCGATGCCACCACACCCAGCTAATTTTGTGTATTTTAGTAGAGACAGGGTTTCACCGCGTTGCACAGGCTGATCTTGAACTCTGTGAGGATACAGAGAAGGATACCGTGAGGATACAATGTTCAACCAGGAAGCAAGCCCTCATCAGATACTGGATCTCCCAGTGCCTTGCTGTTTTCCAGACTCCAGAGCTATAAGAAAAGATCAATTTTTATGTAGCAAAACTCTAAGGCCCTATAGAAACGTGCAAGAGTAGTTTAGAAGACATGAAGGCTGAATGCTCTAATTTAAGGTCATGTAATTCTGATTTGCTATCTATATTTTATTTGTGTATTAGTTTGCTTTTGAAAATGAGCCAGTCTTGCTTTTGAAACAGGCATCTTTCATACTGAAATAATATTATAATTCACCAGACAGAGATTTATTACAATGCGTGCCTATTCTAACACTCACCCAAGAGTTTATTCACATAGCTATAGGACAGTGACTCATACCATGGGCCTTTGAGGTATAATTATAGCAAAATCCTAAAATATTTTCTTCTTTAAGAAAAAAGTCTTCTGTTCAACTACATATTAAATGCACTTATGATTTTATAGATGTAACCTAAAATGACAAATATATAGCATAAACTCTCAGAGTTAGCTCAGAAGAGCAGAGTTAGTCTGTGATGGTTACGAAGCTGTAGACCGTTTTTAGATGTTACTTGTTACATTCTGTCAACAGGGGGCACTAGAGAGTAACTGACAGGCAGGAGAAGAAAGCAACTGTTCCTTCTTTGACTTTCTTTTTGTTAACGTCACCCTGGCAATGGCAGTTGGTTCCAGTCTCCTCCTCCCACCTTCTGATTCTCGAAGAACTAGTCCCATTGAATTCCCACCACAGAGACCAGCACACCCCAACAGCAGTGCCCCCTCCATAGATGTCTGGCTCCCACAAGGTCCCCCGTTCCACCATCTGAACTGTGCCTCTCTTCAGAGCTCAGAGTCTCACTCCCCTAGCGCTCATTGGGTTCTAGCAACCCTGGCTTCTTCCCTTTGTCCCAGATCCCACGGGCGAGGCTGCTTCCTGCAATGACTATCCCCCTCGTCTTGGCATTTCTAGTCCTCTAATGCTTGCCTAATCAATCCTCTATAGTAAATTGCCCTGGTTTCTGTTTTCCTGCATGGACTCTGAGCAGTTGCCAAATGCTAGGCATACCGTATACATTTAGGAAAAGTTAAACTCCCAAAGGGTCTTTCTCCAGCTATTCTGGGTCCACAGCTAATAGATAACGTCCATTATCCAAGTCAGTTCGAGAACATGTCAGCACCACCCACTCATCAGATCAGTAGTCATGTGAACAGACTGGTAGTCAGCAGCACTTCTAGAAGTAAAATGTTAAAGAAGAAAGTTCCCAAACAAAAACCCTTGACCATCGTACTCACTGCATTGTGTCTTTGCAATTAGGGCAAGAGTCAAAAGCCAGCAATATGAACAGGTTTCTGAGAAATTCACTTAAATTATTTATGCATTCCTTAAAACTCTTTCTCAGATACGTTATTTTACAACTAAAGTTGCCTCCAGGCAAGGATAATAAGAGAAAGAGACAAAGAAAAGGGGTATTTAGGTAGGGGGCAAAGGGAACAGAACTACTCATTCTTGCCTTATGTTGAAATTCCATTCTTCAGACTGATTCATCAACTATAATAAATCTCACACAGCAGTTTGAAAAACTAAATGAAATTTTTCATTTGTATTTAACCTGTGAAAGATTACTGTTTTTAATGATAATCCTTTCATGGACTCTCTCTTTGGCCACCATCTCTCCCTGTGATCAAGGTATATTCTGGTGCTTGGCTATAATCAACTTTTGATCCTCAACATTCCCTGAGTTTCTAAGTATGATGACTTCATCTATCAGTGCGCCTGTCCTTTTTTTGTTTGCAGTTTCCTTCTATCTTATGGCTGTAGGAATACACACACGTCGTCTCTGGATCTTCATATCGGGGAGAAATATATAACTTGATAAGCTCTCTCACCAGCAGTTGAAAGTAGTCAGATTCTAGCCCAACCGAACTAGAGTTAATATGTTGCTTGCAAAAATGCATCAGACATTTTATTATTTTACTCTTTTAAAAGGTTGATAATTGTAGAGTTTAAATGGTCAAGGTTAGAGTGTACCTTATTATTACCTGATTATGATATTTAGTGTCTTTAGTTGTGAAATCAGTTCCATCAGACATAGGGCCTGGTGTCTACTGAAAGCTTTAGTGATCTGGCCTGGAGCCCAGGCAGATTTTACTAGTACACTTAGGTACGTGTGTTTTACAAGAAGCGTGGAGTATCTGAGTTAAAACGACTGCAGTTTGCAGCTTCTCTTCTGAAAATTAACTCATGGAGGAAATTCTGGTCTCTTATGGCACTTCCTTTGTTTTTCTTCTCTTGAAACATAAACTAACATTAGCCCAAACACAGTGTCTTGAGGAAATATGTAAGCTAGGTATAAAGCTTGCATTGGTAGCTCTTGGCGATATAGTAATTAAGGTGTAACAAAACTTAACTGCGTCTCTACCGATATAATGGTTTATTTGTGACATGTAATTAAAATATGCCTGTATCATTAAAAGACATTGCCTAGGCTTGGATGGATGCTGATAAGCACTTCAGCAAGGGAACATGCGGAAGGAATGCACAGTCAAACACCGTAAATATTTTAACACAGGTTGTGTCTAGAGTGATAGAATCATCACATTCAAAGGTGCAAGTGCTCATTAAATTCAACTTTTTTTTCTTCTGGTAGGGAATCTGAGGCCCAGAAGCAAAATGTGGTGATACCAGGACTAAAGAATAACCTCTGATTCCCAAGCCCAGTCTCCTTGTACAACTCTGCCATGCCTCTTGTCAACAGTCATCTGCCTGACTTGGCTGCAGTGACAGGCATCATCTCCCCTTCCCACAAATATGTGTGTGGTCCCACAGGTCACCAAGCAGCTATCCAAATGGTCTTTAGATTTTATGTAGAAAAGTTGAAGAATTGTTCACTTAAAAAATCATTGCTTTTATATTTTAAAGACTTAAATGACCCCTGAAATTGCTTTTTTGGTTCCATGTTCTGTCTCACGATAGCAAAATATATAGGGCATGCCTGTGATCAGACACAGACTTTTAAAATCAGCACAATGGTTCCAACAATCTTGTTCACAGATATCCTCAACCCTATTTGGTAGTGATCATGAAAACCTTCTGCCTTTAACTATTTATTTTAGAATATGTTGCATAACCATTTCTAAAGCTATTTACATGGAGATGATGATAAATATGCACAAATTTTCATGTATGGAATAAAACTACATAACTTGGTAAACAGATGTTGACGGCATGGACTGATGCTTTGCAGTCATTGAAAACAACAGAACTTCAGGGCTTGAGACTGGGGTTGAGGACTCCTTATGCTCTTCATTAGCATAGAAGGTAAGTCTACACTGGAATCAAAAGAATAAAATTAAGCCCTAAATTTAGATTAGAGGAAGATTTGGGCTGGTTTTGTGTCTGGTTTTACCATCATCACCTAAAATTATTGTTTCAGTATGTGCCTCCTGGAAATATGTTGCCCACAATATTTGTTTAATTTTTTTTTTAGAGACAGGGTCTTGCTCTGTTGCCCAGGCTGGAGTGCAGAGGGGTGCAATTACAGCTCACTGCAGCCTCAAACTCCTGGGCTCAAGTGATCCTTCTATCACAGCTTTCCCAATAGCTGGGACTATAGACATACCCATGTCCAGGTAATTTTTATATTCTTTTACTTTTTTTAGAGGTTAGGTCTTACTATTTTTCCCAGGCGGGTCTTGAACTCCTGTCCCAAAGCCATCTTCCCATTTCAGCCTTCCTGGTAGCTGAGATTACAAGATCAATCAAGCCAACATGACCAGCTCTCCCAGGAATTGTACGTAAGAGGTTTTCTTCCATGGTGTAGTTGTGACTGAGAACACCTTCACTGTGCCTTCACATTCAGGTTGGTTAGGTACTTTTTAGACAAGTGAGTTCATGTGTTCTCCAGAACGAGCAGAGAAATTTTCCTTGAAAACCACCACAACTATTTTGATCAGATAGAGCTGTCATACCAGTTCCCTGGAATACTTGTGCTTTTATATTATGTTTCTATTAATATTTCATAAAAACACTACTATGGTTTTTTTTTCTAAAAGCAAAGAGAACTGTAGATGTTCCATGCCTCAGGCTGGATTGCACTGCTATGCTTAAAATCTCTATTACCTATCTTTCAAGAAAGGCAAGAAAAAAGGGGAAAAAAAATATGCTGGCTAAGTTCTCTCTTCTTTATCAACAGTTGGTTCCAAGTTATGGAGATAACATTATTATGATAATTATGCCCAAGTGTTAAACCGATAATTAAAATAGAAAAAAAAAGTGGTAAATATGTATTTTCAAAAATAGTAGAACTATGACTTCCCGATATATACACAACAGGTTTAAGAATCATGATGAAAAGAAATATATGTGTATTTATTCACACACATCTATAAGCTCACATATATATTCACAATTATTTATAAAGTTAGCATAGCTATTGCCTTTATCTGGTTCCAAGATAGTCTTCAAAGAACCCATTAGCTTTAGTAGAAATTCAAACTTTAGTCATCATCCCCATTAATAAGTTTGTAGGAGATGAAATTCAGGGCGTCAGATGTGACCTACCATGGTGAGATGGCCTGGGGCAGGACGAGATTTATTCGTCTCCAGTTTGAGGGTCTTTCTAGTATATTGGGATGCCAAAGTTATGAGTTTTCAAGTCAATGATTCTCATATGGGGACAGAAAGGAGAGTTGCTGGAAAAGCCTTAAACAACCCTCTTCCTGCCCTTTCCTTTCCTTTAACATGCTTTCCCTTCCCTTCCGTTTCCCATTCCTCTTTATCTTCACCCTGTTTCCTTCTCTTCTTGTTGATGGTAGAGGTCCATGCTGTGTGTTCCAAGCCATAAATTAAGAGCACTCTTGACTAAACTTACCTTTTTCTTTGAAATTTACTTCTTTGTTTATTCCTATTCTAGACTATGTCCCTCAAATTCAGGCAAGATCAGGAGTACAAGTTCTAAATTTTATGAGGTTCCTCCCCAAAATTTTAGTTCTGTTTTGGAACCAGTTCTTAAATATTTTAACTTGTAGATATTACCTCCATTTGAGGCTTTCTCATGTCCCATTTTGCTCTATGTGTTGTGGAATGAAAATTTATGTAATTCAGCACTTCAGGAGAACGTTCTTTCCCAGAGTGAAGGGCTATCTACGGCCAGGCACAGTGACTCACACCTGTCATACCAGAGCTTTAGGGGGCCAATGTGGGAGGATTTATTGAGACCAGAAGCTCCAGATAAGCTCTTCAAAGAAGATCCCTTGTCTGCAAGATAATAACGATAACAACAAAAATTAGCCAACTGCGGTGGTGCACACCTGTGGCCGCAGCTACTCAGGGGACTGAGGTTTGTTGAAGCCAAAGATTCTGAAGCTACAGTGAGCTATGATTGTGACACCGCACTCCAGCCTGGGAAACAAGATCCTGTCTCTAAAAAAATACAAAATAAAAAATAAAGATTACATATGCTGAGCACAAATTGTTCCTGGCATCTTTCCTTTAGTTTCCTAACTTAAGGCAGCCGATGGAGTGTAAATGGCACAAGCCGATTTTGGAGTACCAGTGCTGAGAGGTAGTAATATTTCTGTTGGGTCCCAAATATTCATACTCTCCTTATATACTTTGTGTTTCACCATCTATTGCTTCTCCTCATAACATTACACTAAAAAAGGGGTATGCCGGTGTTCTATCAAATAAATGTCTCCCATTTCAAGTTCAATTCACATCCTAAGTGTGATAGCAATAGAAGAAAGCCATAATGGAATGGAGTGATGTCCTCCGATTTACTTTACATCATGAACTACTTCTAAAATAATTGTAGCCTGGTTGTACTCCCACAATCCATATCTTCATTAGTTAGTTACTTACTAGTTACTTATTGTTAGGCAATCTTCCCTTAAATGACAGGCAGTGTGACCTATTTTGGGAAGCACTGTTTTGGGTCCTGAGAAACCACTCTTTGTTACTAACTGGCTTCTGAACACTTTGAAATAAAAAAAACTTGCAGGCACAGAACACATATGTCACCTTTATTTTTGACAGTAGATTTAGGTGTGCTAAAAGAAATAGCTTTGCCAACACTAAACCCTAGAATTGGACAGAGTTACCCACATTATGGTAGCATGGGTCCAAGGAGAAGTTCCCCCAAGATGGGGAAAGTAGTGGGACTGGACAGCCCATGGGCAGTTTGTACTTGGAAAAAGAGGGATGCCCAAGAGGAGGAAGGTCAGGGTTGAAAGGCACATACCCAGTTATTCTTCCCACATATTTCAGTCATAAAGGTGTCTTCACTCTCCAGAGGCTGAGTGAATAAAGGGTTAGAGAAAAGTCAGAAGGATATTTAGGGGAAAGTTATCCCTTATAGAAAACAGCAGTGAGAAAAAAGCCTTTTTAATACGCTAGACTACTACAATGAAAAGAATCTAGATCCTGGCTCTAGCTTCCTAATTATCTCTGAAACCTTGGATTCTGGTTCTCAATCACATCCTCTTCAGAAAAAACAAGGCCGTAGAGTTGGTGAATTTTAGGGCCTCATCACTTTTATAATGCAATGAAAATTACCATCATTTGTCATTTGTTGAGCACTAGTACAAGGCACTATGTCAGAGCATCTTAAACACTTTTTATTTAATTCTCAGAAAGTCCATCACTTTTTAAAAATCCAGAGGGTTAAATGGTGGTTTATGCTATACAACTTAAGTAGAATAATCAGGATTGCAACTCAAGGTCAATGAGTCCCTCTGCTCTGCTCATGATATTTGAATAATGATGCCACACACAACACAGGAAGAAAGATGCACTTGGTATTTTGGTATTTATCTTTGAGTCTGTCAGCCACCAACTATTTCTCAAAATTACTCAAAATTTTTATTACCCAGCTATTGTAGCACAAAGTAGAAATCCAATGTCTTCCCCAGTCTGAGAAAAAAAGAGCTCAGAAACAACTCCTACTTATTAGAGATTACTGAGTAAAGTTGCAAATTGATGAAAAAGAATAGACTCTGTTGTAGTACATCTTGGTGTCTTCATTCCAGGTAAAAAATTTCCAGTAAAAAAATCACAATTGTGACAATGATAATCACCTTTATCATCATTGTTTCCTGAAAGATAGAATCTTTAGACTTAAAATCTGTATTTTTTTCTATTTTGAATGAAACCATTCCAGATTGAGAATATTTATTCTTTAGATAAAGAAACTTTAACATCATTCTTTGCATTAAATATCAGAATCTGAATTTAAATTTGGGGATTGTATGTTTTTGATTTTAAAAAATAAAATTACTTTCTACTTTTGAATAGTTTTCCTTTAAATATGTGAGACCCTAGAGTGTGAGGCAGTGAACAATTATATTATGCAGCGTTTTCTGGACTCCAAAGTTAAGACACTAAAAACAAAGGTAAGAGCTGAGCTTCAAAGGCTCTTCTGATTTCTCAGTAACCTGACCGTAGATACACAGCTTGGGGACTTGTTGAGTTCTAACTGTCAATCAGATTAAACTTATAGAAAAAAGAACGAGAACCATGGGCATAATAAGTAGTTGAAGACAGGAAACATTTTATTAGATTAGCTCTGAGACAACATGTATGCACATGTGATCAAGAATTCACTTTGCTTTTGATTCTACTTCTGCAGTAATCTAGAAAACATGATTCCAGCCAGCAATGATATAAGTGAAAATTTTAGCATGGACAGTACAGTATTGGGGGTTATGAATAGAGTTCCATGATTTTGGAATATTCTCTCACAATGTTGGGAGTAACAGTATGGTTAACTGCACTGTCATGTGAGACCTCTGCTCATTAAGGGCCTCCTAGTAGGTGGAAACCCTTTTCTTTTAGTGAATCACATATAGTACACTAACTGTATAATAAGAGATTTGATAGGCAGCTTGTGGCAAACTCAAAGAAAAAGACAAAATTAAGAAACTCAATGGAGGTGGGGCGGAGTGGCTGAGGCCTGTAATCCCAGCACCTTGGGAGGCTGAGGCGGGTGGATCACTTGAGGCCAGGAGATCAAGACCAGCCTGGCCAACATGGCAAAACCCTATCTCTACTAAAACTATAAAAATTAGCCAGGGGGTGGTGGCATGTGCCTGTAATCCCAGGTACTCGGGAGGCTGAGGCAGGAGAATTGCTTGAACCTGGGAGGCGGAGGTTGTAGTGAGCCCAAATCATGCCACTGCACTCCAGCCTGGGCAACAGAACAAGTCTGTCCCAGAAACAAACAAACAAAACAAAACAACAACAAAAACTCAATGGAACAAAAAAGTTTCATTGGACTTCGAAGATATGTAGACTTAATACACCCATCAGAAAACACATTATATGAAAGAAGGGTTCAGAAAGATAGTGGTCAGTAATACAGTTTCAAGATAGCAGGCAGAAATAAACATGTAAATTATGCTATATATTAATGCCTTTCATAGCATGCCAATGTAGCAGCTTTATCAACTCTTTAAACTTTATTACAGAGTATATTGTTAGTCTTCTAAATGTAAACTGGCTTGTATATACATTAAAACAGAGTTTCATGGTTAAGTAGATTGTACATAAGGGTAGGGTTTTGTTTGATTCATACATTTGGGACAGAAGGAAGATATGTATTTTTTTTTCTTGGACTTCTTTCTCTGTTGTTTATAAAAGTGAGGAGGTTATGCTTAAGAAACACCTGGATGTTTATAACCTGGATGCTTATAGCTCCTTATAGCTCATATTTGGATTTGTAAAATTTTTACAGCTGTGAAAAGCAATACTTCAGTTTGTAATCAGGGTTTATTTCTTACAAAACAAATGAAAATTAGGTGGTTATCTTTTATTTAGGAGGCAGAAAATTTTGGTCAACTATGTAGTGAAATTCATGGGAAAAAAAGTTTAATTTGTGTATTTTTAAACACACCTTTAAAGGCTCTCACCTGAGTTCTTGTCACTGAAGCTATGGACATAATGTGTTATTTACTAAGCACATTCTTTGCCTAATTAAAATTTAGCTAAAATTGGATCAGACAGACACATATGAACCCTCACATTCTATGACTTTCTAGAAGGCAATGTGCTGTGCAGGACTGATGCCTATTTCATTTTGCTATTCAACATTTTCATTAATAATAGTTTGGAGAATGTTGTTGACTCTATTACTTCTTAGGATGGGACCAACTTTATTTCTCAGTACTGCTATTTTTCTAAATGTTAAAAATTAATTGCTCATCAAGACATAACTTTTAAGTCTCAAAATCACTTTAAGAATCTCCAATCTTCATTTCCAAAACTTCTCCAAAGCTAACAATTTTTATGTAGGCTGTGCTTTTGCAAAGCTTTCTTATTATCTCTCTTTATATGTGTACACACACATATATATACTATAATATAAAAATACATAACAGAGAAATATTTGTTTATGTGTGAGTGATTATACATAAAATATGCCACTCTACATAATTTTATAGATCTTATTTGTTAATTTTATAATTTTTATCGTATGAATTCATATGGATCTATGCCACCCCTTTTATCTGTTGTAAAATATTTGTTCATATGACTATATTATAGTTTATGTTACAGTCTCCAATTGATGAATTTTTTCATTGTTCTTAATTTTTCAGCATCCAGGTGGTCCTGAGATGAATAATGTAGAACTTGAAAGAATGTTCATGTAGAAGAGACTTTGAGAAGTGAATTTACCTTGTCATAAAGTGTGTGTATTTTAAATATTCACATATACAGTGACTCTGTTAAATTTCATTTTCGTCTACAGTATGTGAAAATATATTTTTAAGTTGACATACGATTAACTTTAAAAAAGTTTGCCAGATGAATAATGAAAAATAATATTTTGTGTTTAGAATTACCTATCACTAATGAGGTTTAACACTTTTTGACATTCTTATTAAATCATATTTGTAATTGCTTATATACTTTGATTATTTTCTATTGAATTATTTGTTCTTTCTTTTTATTTGTAGGCACTCTTGAAAATGGATGGTAATTTTACGGTACATATTGTATGTATTTTCTCTATATCGGGCTATTTTTGCTATGTTTTGTTGCTAGCTTGATTTTTTCATTAATAAGCTATTTTTGTAGGCTTAATATTTATAGAAACATTGAGTAGGAAGTACATGGAATTCTGTTAGCCATTATCATCCCCCATCCCTATACATGCTCTTGCTTTATTTTTAATTTCTTTTTGATATCTCGTATTACCAGGAGCTTTTCATTTTGGTGTAGGCATATTTGCTAATCTTTTATTTTACAACTATTGTTTATTTGTTTCTTTGTATTTGCTTGAAAAAAAAAATCTTTCCTATCCAAAGTCTTTAAGGTAATGTCTTATATTTTCCCTTTTTTAGTTTAGATTTTCTTTTCTCTACTTAAATTTACGCCTCTTTTTAAATTTGCCTATCACCTCAGCCTTTTTTTTTTTTCATTGAGTACTCATACCCTAGTAATCTCAGCAGGCAGATGTCACTTCCATGCCATTTTTCCCCTGAGTGTTCTCTTATTCTTCAAGAAGGAGCAGTCTTCTTGCCTGCCAGAGAGTCTTGCCAAGTAAAAAAGTAATCTTTCTTTCCCCTGAAGTTTTTATATTGTACTTAAAATAGTCAAGACAGTATTATGTTTGTTTCAGTATATTACTCTTCGAAATAGCTCTTGAGAACAGAATCTATAAATCTTGATATCCCCAAAGAGTCTCACTCAGTGTCTCAAAGAATAGGTTTACCATTAACTCTTGTAAAGGAGAAAAAAAAATGTATGTTTAGTTTGGACAACTGAATGCCCATCTGGGACACATAGTAATTATTTCCAAATACTTGAACACCTATCCTAGGTTAAAGGAAGCGAACTGGTCCTCTATGGTCAATAGATCACTGCTAAGGACAACTATACAGTATTTTTCTCAATCTAAAGAAGAAATTTTCAGCAAATAGAATTCTCTGAAAACGGAACAAATTCACAAAGGAGTGACTTGATTATCCCCAGACATGTTCAAGCAGAAGCAGTGCATTAATATTTTTTCTAAAACCCTTTGTATACACAGTAGTCCTGCTGAAAAAGTGAATAAAATATTAGTGAATAAATAAGTATTAGTGAATAACAGTGAATAAAATATGTTTATGCTTAATTTTGGACACTGACTTTTGATATTGGGGATTCTTCCCCATCCTTCCAGACTTCAATTACACCCATCTCTGATGATCATTTTATTTTTCTTCAAATATGATTTGCTTTTTATTTACAAAAATGCTTGGGGTACTTGCCATGCTGTTTTTACCACTCAAATAGATTATTTTATTTTCATTTTTTGGATATAACTTTATAGAGGTTAAACCACTTCTAGGAGGTTCAATATTAAATTTATTTAACTGCTCAAACCTTATCTACAAAACCAAAACCAATAAATAGACTACTGTGCTGAGAAATATATATATATATACACATATATATATATTTAATACTCTATGTACTCTTTATTAAATTGATTTATTTTATAAATATTTCCAAATTCCTATATATCAATATTATTTCAGACATTCTAGGTGAGATAAACATATGTTAAAAACAGAACAAAACAAGTCAGAAGCTTGGGATTCCATATTCTACCTTTTTTTTTTTTTTTTGAGACGGAGTTTCACTCTTGTCACCCAGGCTGCAGTGCAGCGGCACGATCGTGGCTCTCTGCAACCTCTACCTCCTGGGTTCAAGGGATTCTATCACTTCAGACTCCCAAGTAGCTGGGATTACAAGCATACACCACCAAGCCCAGCTAACTTCTTTTGAGTTTAGTAGAGATGGGGGTTTCACTAGGCTGGTCTGGCTGATCTCAAACTCCCTACCTTAGGTGATCCACCCACCTCAGCCTCCCAAAGTGCTTGGATTACAGGCATGAGCCACCGCGTCCAGCCCCTTCTTTATATTTTAATTTAAACTCTTAACTAAATGGCAGGAAAGCTGCATTTTGACAATGCTATGCATATTGCCCAGAACATGGATGAAATTTTAGTAAATGTGAAATAAAGCATAAAGAAAACCATTACTTCCAGTCAGAAATTTGTTTATTAACTAGGAGCTAGGACATTTTCCAAAGTCAGAATGCAATAAATTGGCAAGGCAGGATGATAGGAGAATTCTGAACATAGATTAACAATAATTGTAAAGAGTCTCTAACAATATTTGTTCTTTCAACAAATAATGTTCATGCTTTAGCTAATTCTGAGGCTTTTTCTCAGGCATGTAGAACAAAAGCTGAGTACCAATGAATCCTGTTTTATGGCTTCTTTGGCAGAGATGATTTGCCGAAGTCTTCTATTTATGATCTCTAGTCGCCATTGCTATTTGCCTGTTCTTATAATCAGTCAGTAGGGAAAAGATGAAATAGTTCAACATATTATGCTGGAGATAAGTTATCACTCACCTTATTAGTAAGGTGCTGGTTAGGTAATTGACAAAAATATTAATGAAAACCAAACTATCTGAATGAACTTGCATACTGGAATCCACAGTCAAACCATGGAGGCCCCATTTCATCAGGAAAGGTAGGTGATAATCACACTGTCAGACAAGTGACAGTAACAGCCAAAGTAAGAAAGCTGGTGATGCTTGTATTTCAAATGGAATCTCTGGTAAGTCCATTGTAATAGATCTCAGAAATAATGATGTTACCTTCAGGATCAGCTTTTCGTACAAAGAGCAATAACAGAACAAACAAACAAAAAAAGCTAGCAGGTAATACTTGCTTTGGTTAATAAGCCTGGGGATTATATCTGAACTTAATGTAACAAGATTCCTAGGATGAATAAAGCAATTCAGCAGAAAATTAGACACTCTATTACTTAGTAGAATCTTCCTCACTGGGCAATTTCCAGCTGCTATAAATTCTGTAAGTTGGTCAATAGCATTTCAGAGGTCTGCTACCACTGCCTAAGTACCTCAGAGGTGGAAAGGTACTGGGTATACAGCTCAAAGACCTGAAGCTTCTAGATAAATAGCTCAGAGGTTGGCAGCTAATAGGTCTGTAGCTGGAATAGTGATAATTTTTTGTTAAATAGCTTTGGGGTTGGCTGATGTTGGAAATATAACATAATGGTGAGGAGTAGCTGGATATGAAGCAAGGATTTTGGTAGCTTTTGTACCCCAAAGTACTCAGTCTGCAGTGGTTTAGAGTTTGGAGACTCTTGGATGAGCAGTTAAGTTGTCCAAAGCAGTTGGAACCATTGCATAGGGTTTGGCAGGCTTTGGATGCACATCGAGTGGGTGTGTGGCAATCGCATACATACCCCTTGGTCTTCGTGCATGGGCTGCAGCTGGGGCTGTGGCTGATGTTGGTTGTTTCACAGACACTGAAGACTTGGCCTGATGATGGGGAGTTGCAGGGTACGGAGGAGTCTGATGGGTCACAATCAGTGGTGCTGCAGGTCTTGGGTTCACCGCTGGGATGTTCGCAGCTTGGTGCTTCACAGTAGGATTCTTGGCAGTAATCCAGGAGCCAGAGATTTCCTTGGTAGCTACTAGGCAAGCAGTGTCCAAAGGTAGGGCTTACATCATTGGAGCTAAGAGCCATTGAAGGAGTCACTGGGATATAGCAGTGAGTTCTGTATGATGTGGTACTGCAGACCCCAGGATAGCCTAGAGTAGACATGGAGCCTGCATGCATGCTCAGTGGTCACTGTGCAGTGTGGCTGTGGCCTTAGGACATTTTATATCTGTCAAAAGCCTCTCCAGACTTCCTTCTCCCTGCTTGGGACAATAACACAGCAACATCTCATTAGTGTGTTGTTTAGCCACAGAGGCTAATGTTTTCACACATGTAAAAATAAGTTTATTATAATTCTTCAAGGTATCCATAATCATCACTTTGACCATCACCCATCACTCATCATCTGTAGACCATAGCTTCAGCGAATAGTGATTTTCATGTTAACAGGCAAACTCTCATCTGTCAATCAGAGGTTAACAAGAGTTCATGTGTCTATGGGCTTCTGCAATGTGGTTATTTAAAGATTCACAAGGACTCAAGTAAAAAGCAAGGAACCTGTATTTTTCCACCCTTTTAACTATTGTAAAACACTGAAGGACTTAATCATATACTCTGAAATAAGCCAAGTAGTTTTCCTGTCTCAGCACGGTTACTCAAAAGCAGGCATTGACCTCTTAAAAGAAAGAATCGGTTTCCCCAAATATGTGCTATACTCTTACTGTGCAAGGCCATATACTGGTAACAACTTCTCATCTAATGTATTAGGAGAAGCCCATAGGTAAGACTCACAGCAATATTTGTGAAATTCTGTGACCTACACCAGGCTAAAAATGAACTTGTTCCCAGGGGGCATTGGTTGCTAAGCAACCGAGACTTCTGTTAAATCCCTTCTTAAAGAAGTGTCTGCGATATGTACTATGAAATATATCCAGTTTTGCAAGATTATACCTTCCTAGTTAACTAAGATTACATGTCACGTGTTCCATTGCCTGCTGTAAACCCCAGTTGCTGTCAGATGTAAACATTTTTCCCCAAATAAGTTCGCTTATTCTTTATATGTTTTCTTTTGCACCTACACTTTATTTTACTCCTGTATTGAAAAAATGCAGTTATTTTTAGTTTATATCAACAAAAGGAAATAACTCCTTAAAAGTTTTATCTGAATAAACTGTGTAGTTCTTATGAATCCTGTATATATTAAATAGCACTTTTTACTCCTCATGGTGAAGGGTAAAGAATTTTAAGATTTTAATTTAAACTGAAGAATTGAAATTTTGTTCTTTAAAATATAAAATTATAATATATACTTCCAGCCTCCATTGGATTGAAAAAAACATTGCGTTTATTAACAGTGAAAAGTTCAGACATAGAATAGAACAGACTTCTTCAGGTAGGATCTGCTATAAGGATAGTTTTTAAAATAAACTCTCTAAATAGCAAACTATTAGATTTCTATCACTGTTTTCTATTACTTTTCAGTTAGATTTTTCAAATGCACACCAATTGAAACCTACAGATATTCTCTTTTTTTTAAAAAAAAAAGTCTCCATTTTCTCAGTGCTTTTCTCAGTATTTATTCTGAAAGTTGACAATAAGCAACTCTGTATTAAACATGTTTTGCTGCCTTCTGCAGTTTCTCTCAGGTGACAAAGGTCACAATTGGGAAAGCATATTTACAGCAAATTGTTTGGCTATAGAGAGCCTTGGGATTTTGTGCAGAAAATGTTAGTCCTGAGGCAGGCAAAATAGGAAAGAAGATACATAGGCAGTCAGTTGATGGCCAACTTTCCGCTGAGTTACTGAGCCCCAGTGATACACAGAAAAGCTAGAGGTTGATCAAGCTTTATTTGTGCATCTCTGTTGTACCATTGTTGTCTCTAGTCTTCTTTTCTTCGGCGTCCTTGAAGCAGGTTTGAGGGAAAACACCATTAGCAAACACAGAATGAGTTAAGTCAGTTACCTGTAAAACCCACATTCTTCCCTTCCATCTTAACATTAAATAGTGAGGTATTTTGAATTAATTTTATTCACACGAGTGTAAGTCTGAAAAATAATGTGGAACATCATATGGCATAACCAATATTCAAGGCATGAGCCATCACAACAGATTTTAATTGATTTTGGTATGATAATATTCTAAACAAATAAACAACCCAGCTCACCTCCTCTTATTTGCTTTTACGTTTCAGCTCCTTCCTTACTCAGGGTATCACACACATATGGAATCATCACCCCATCCAATTCATGCCATCATTTTCTGTACATGACACCTCTACAGAACTGTCTTCTACTCTAATCTCAACCTTTGAAAGAGATGGAGCGCACCCACATCAGGAATATAGCAAATATCAGGTTCATAGCAATGGCAGGCTTGAGTAGAAAATAAAGACCATTGTCGCTTGAATGGCATTGCGGTCTGAAGGCTTTGGGGACGCATATGCATTTCTCTGTTTTTACTTAGTAAAATATTATTTTCACTGTTAATATTATCTTCCATTAATTCCCCCTTTATTAGTATTTGTTGTGTGCAGAAGGCTGAATAATGCACCCACCCAAGAGGCCCACTTTCTAATACTGGGAAATCTGTGAATGCTACATGACATGGAAAAAAGGGACTGGGCAGATGTGACTAAATTAAGGATCTTGAGATGGTTTATCTGAGTGGGCCTGATGTAATTTCCAGGGTCCTTATGAGGGAGACAGTAGATCAGAGAGACGAGACAATGTGAGGATGGAAACAGAGTTTGGAATGGTGTGGCCACAAGCTAAGGAATGCCAGCAATCATTATAATCCACAAAAGGTGGGGATGGGTTTCTCCCTGGGGATTCCAGGAGGAATCAGCACTGTTAATAACTTCACTTTAGGTCAGTGAAGCAGAGTTTGGACTATTGGCTTCTAGAACCGTAAGAAAATACATTTTTGTTGTTTTATGCCTTTCCATTGAGTTTGTGGTAAGTTGTTACAGCTGTCACAGGAAATAAATACACTATGCCAGAAAAGTATTGGAAAATATAAGAGATAGTCCTTATACAGTTTGAGGAATTTGTGCTCTGTATTAAGGGAACATTTAAGACGCAAGGAATTGTAGCCATCAGCAAATTCAGAGAGATGCCATACCCATACTGTCTTAGGAATAAGCAACAAACTTCCTGTATCTGATTAGCCAGTAGATTTCTCTCCTCATTAAAAAAGAGTTATGGAACTCTTTCTTAATTGTATCCAAATGTTAAAACACCTTTAGGGTAAACAGATCAAAGAAAGCTAAATTTTCCAGTAAATTGCCCTTAAACAAAATAATAGGACACTTTTCTAGTCTTTTAGGTCATACAAAATTTTATATTCCCTTTTGATACTATATACGCAGTTGACGTATTTTTCCTCTTGCCAAAAGGCTGTTAAATTAGGCAAAACTGATCTTATGATTGAAAAAGCAAAATTTTTGTGAATCCAAGCTTATATAACAATTGAATTGCAAATACTGAGTCAAGATGATTCTTACATTTAGCATCAGGAACCTAAAATATTGGTTATTTGCTGTTTACAAGTAGCATTTTATATTATTGTAAATATAATGCTGCACTTACACTATTGGCTTAATAGATCATTAGTGGTTTCAAAAGCTGAAGAACAGATGAGAAATATAAAAAGTTTTAAGACACAGAAATAAATGAAGGTAAAGCATTTTAAAAATGATAACACAAATGCGTGGAAAGACAGGAATGTTCATGCTTTAATTCAGGGAAACATGGTATATATGTAATGAAATACAACAGTAATAAAAGTTAAACATTTTTCAATGGTACTATCAGGACTGTGCCCTAATGAGTTATGCATTACTCTCTTGCTGACTAACATGTAAATGTATTTGCTAGCATGTACCCTTGGAAAATTGCTCTCTATCAGTACCTTCTTATGTAAAACTGGAGCTAATAGCATGTACTCTGCAGGACTATCCTGTAAATGCAATGAGATAATAAATATGAAAATACCTAGAAAAGTGCAATGGCCATAGTAGATACAAATTAAATCTTTTCTTTCTAATTTTCTAAAGCTCCACTTGGGGGAATTCCAGTCACCAATTAGACTAAAAAGTACTATTCTCAATTTACTTTGATGTTGTAAACACATAGTTCTAGAATAATCATTGTGTCCTCTAAAAGTAAATGCTAAAAATGAACAGTTCTACTGTGTGTAGTTAAGAAAAATGACTTGCTTGACAACAGTTTACTAATGACTCCTCTTGTATAACTTATATCCTTCAAGTGCCATATATCATCAGCTAGTTCCTGGAAGCTACATATGGATTGCTAGCAATAAAGTCTCAATGCTCAAATTCCCTGGATTCTAATCGTATTTCTGATGTTCAGTTTAACTACCACGTTTCCGTAACTTAATTCCCACATCTTCAAAATAAAACTAATAGTAGTATTTGTTCCACAGGTGGCTGTGAGAATTAAAAGAGTTGATCCAGCACAGCATAGGAAATATAGTTTTGTGTAGCTGGTGTTTTGATGCTAACCTTTATCATTATTATCAGCCTATAATGTTTGTTAGTATTATTATTTTATTATCATTATTGGATCTCATCTAAAACCTATTGCATTTGGTATGTGTACATCAAAAGCAAGAAAAAAGAAAAAGAAAGAAAAAAGAGAAAAAAGGAAGGAAGGAAGGAGGGATGGAAGGAAGAAGAAAGCAGGGAGGAAGGGAAATGGAAGGAGAGAGAGAAGGAGGGAAGAAAATGAAAGGAGAGAGAGAAGGAAGGAAGGATGGAAAAGGAAGGAAAAAATACATCAGAATAGGCTGTTTTAGGCTAGGTAACTTGCTAAGATGTGTATAAATTATATGTTGATCTTAGAAATTAAATTTAGAGGAATTGAGTAAGTTTACCACCAACTATATGGGAAGTAAGGATCCCAAGAGGACTTACCCCATAAGGGTACACACCATTGAAGTTAGTCCACCTGGAGAGAAAGGCTGGGCTGTGGCTGTGACAGAGAGGTAATAGTTTTATTTGAAGTTTAGATTTGTCATTCTAGAGTTGAAGATTGTGGTCACCAAGTAATTGACAACTTCCAAGTGATTTCTAGATTAGTTAAACCCTGAATGAATAAAAATAGAGATAATATGAAAGATAAAGAAAAGTCTTTGAAATTTAACTTAAGTGGGTCTTTGGGCAAGTTTCTTGAACTATTTGATTTTTTTTTTTTTTTTGTCTGTAACAATGGAGAGAATAGTATCTTTTCATAGGTGCATTGGAAGAATATTGATCATGTGGTGGTATGCCTGGTACATTGAAGATTATCATTATGGTGGATTAGTTACTGGAATATGAGCAGTTACTTGTAAGAAGAACAAGTTCTCAGTGAATAGGTGGAATAACTGAATTAATTGGTTACATACATATAAGAGAGAAATAGGTTCAAAGTAGTAACATTTTCTCTGTGCAAACATCCACAGGACAGTGGGGAGGACTTATGTTTAGCTCAAGAGGAAAAAAATAATATTTTGCTGCCCATTGCACAAAACTAAAATTTATGTAACCCCTTTGTACTTAATCTCATAGGGCAGACTGGGCATTGCAACTTGCTCTGTTCAATGGTTATTTAGAAGACATATGTAGTGCTGATGGGCACTTAATTTTTCTTACTATTTTCCCTCTACCTCTACTGGCAATATTCCTGATAGTAAAGATCCTCTATGCCCGGGTCCCAGAGTAAGCTGGAACAATGAATGTGATATAATCACTTGTGTATTTTATCTGATTTGCTTCTGCTCCCACCCCTAAATAATGTTTGACAAAAGGAGTCCATTTGAATGGATGTTTATCCTATTCATTATCTACAAGGAACCCCACAGTTAGGAAGGCATAGCCTTCATGCTGGAAGAAGAGATACGATGTTGCAATGCTTAGAGGAGGTACTGATGTCCTAAAATCGTTTCCATATATCAAAGTTTCTTGGATTTTTCAGACAAAATATCTCATGCTATTCCCTGTTTTTCATACTTATCTGATAATCTATGTTGCTATCTGTATATTTGTCTTGATAGTCAATTTTATATAAGCATTTTAGAGTACATTTAAAGAGCTCCACTCTGACAACTTAATATTTTCATCCTTAAAAGTTGTGTTTAATTTCCTAACTCTTGAGAAAAGACGCATAATATTTCTACATGGGAACATTGATGATATACCTGCTCTTCCTAGTACAAATACTTTACGTGTACCTGCGGTCTTCAAATAAGAGATAAACATGATATCAATAGTCATCAGCTTGTGTACTAGCATTCCAGAATGAATGGATGTGTTCATCTGAAACAATTTACCAGGAAGACCAATTTGGTTTTCATGCAATTAAACTAAATAAGGTTTACATAAAACTATCATATCACATAAAGAGGGTTGTTCAAAGACTGCTCACTTGGGTACTATGGCAGGAATAACAATCTTTATTTTGGATTCTTCCCCAAAGATGCAAGTTAATGTTTACAGGCATCTATTTCCTGGAGTCACTTGTCTTCCCAAAACAAAACATTCTATTATCAAGCACATTCTCACTTATTAACGGTGATGGAGTTGTTCATGAGCAGAGGACTCTAAAGATTCCAAGCAGCCACTTGGCATCTTAGAATATCATTGATGATCCTTTTGTTGAATACTTTCCTACTGCACAATAGTCCTATTGTCCCTGCATTGTTCATTGACGACGCTGGAAGGCTGATTATTATTATTATTATTTTTGAGGAAAAGATATTGAAAAATCTTTTCAATCGGAAGTTTTTACAGAGCATTCAGAAAAAGTGAAGCTATCTCATCACCCATGCAAACATGCACAAAGGAAGAAAAGAAAACAGAGAGAGACAGAGAAAGCACATTTATGATATATTTTTGATATTTATTTACATAAAACATGACATTTGGTACAGATGTAATGTAAGGTTCTTCCTCTGAATTTCACATTTTTTGTTTCAAATGGTGAAAGAGAAAATGTTTGACATTTCACATGGGGAATTTTCAAAGTCAATGTGCTGCATTCTTGTTAAAGAAAGCCTCAGATCACAGTGATGTGAAAGAGGACTGTTACGGGTAAAAAGGAGCGGAAGAGATTGGAATCATCAAGGATTGAGATGAATTTGAGAATCTGTCTGACATTTTACCATCTTTTCTGAGAACTTTAAGCACTCCGGATCAGTGAAATCTTTCAAACCCTTATATGCTTCCAAAGAAGATTCCTCTTCTCACCTTGATAATCCCCAAATGGAATATTTTAGTTAAGATGTGTGCTCCTAATCTAAATTCCTCATGATTTGAAGTTTATTTTCACTTCTATATTCTTCGTGAAATTTGAAAACAAGTGGTAACCCACTAGTCTATAAAATATTTTCCTCAACTTATCAGCATGTAACACATGGGTTTCAGAACCAAAATTAATTTTTTTCTTTTTAAACCATAGTGAAGATAGATTTGATCTCAATAGAACTGATATTGAAATGTATCTGGTAACTGGGAGATCATTAGGGCTACAGTTATCAATCTAAATATAATCCTATCATTAATCATCAGTAATTAAAATTTAAGTTAGAAGTGGAACATGTAAATGAGAAAAGCCTGGTATCATCAAACAAGGTATTACATCTTGATGACAAATGTCAGGGAAGCCCTGTACATATACCTACCTGACATAAGTCCTGATTTGTTATTTCTAATTCCATTTATAATTTCTTCCAATGTCTGTAGAGACTAATGGTTGTTTAAGTTTAAAACATCTCCATGTAGTTGCCTGGCTTAATAGCCTCAGATCAAAAAAGCTACTGAGAAGTTGCATATTTTTTTTGAAATAATTGGTGGATGATATGAGGAAATTAACATAAAATAATAAAAATAGCATTTAAGAGTTCACATTTTCACTTTGGGAGGCTAAGGTGGATGGATCACCTCAGGTAGGGAGTTCGAGACCAGCCTGACCAACATGGAGAAACCCTGTCTCTACTAAAAATACAAAATTAGCCGGCTGTGGTGGCGCATGCCTGTAATCCCAGCTACTCGGGAGACTGAGGCAGGAGAATCGCTTAAACCTGGGAGGCGGAGGATGCGGTGAGCCAAGATCGCGCCACTGCACTCCAGTCTGGGTAACAAGAGCAAAACTCCATCTCAAAAACACAAACAAACAAAAAAGAGAGTTCACATTTTTCATTCTCACATATTAAGTAACATGCTACATCTAATTTAGAGTTTATAAGTCTAATACATCCCCCATATTTTCATTTGAGTTCTTTGTAAAATACAGACTTTGATGACTTCCCATTGCCTATGTAATAAAGTACACACTCCTGAACAAGGTTCATAAAATCTTCAATATTTAGGATCAACATGTATTTTCAACTTCTCTTCATGATCCTGTTCCAAACCCCCCAAATTTCAATTTCAATTTAATGTTCACATTTCATAAAACCTACTTTTTAGTCATAGAAACACTGCATAAGCTACACCCTTCTAGAATATTCTTCTCTATTATGTCTCTGCAAATTACTGTACATTTTTTAAAGCAGGTCATAAATGGCTGTCTCAGAGATATTTTCTGCATCTCTTCGCCCATTTCCATGCATTATGCCTTTAACACTGTATTTTATTTTCTCCTGTCACTAGAGAGATTGGAAAAAATTTTCATATTGGCCTAATTTTCTTGGTTGTGTGTAGAGAGATAGGGAGAGGGATCACATTGTCAGTTCCTCACTCATCCTTTCTTAGAGATACTCTGACTTAATAGAGTATTGGTCCCAGTATAACGATTCATAATTCTTTTATTCTTGACAAATATATGTCAACTTGGCCTGGGATGAATAATGTTCATTCAATAGTTTAATAGCACTATTCAGTACATCATCACATTTGAAACATCAAATACTTTCAATATATGCAATAGGTAAATAATACCAACGAAGAACCATATCAAGAAGATGAGTACCCTCATTTCTTTATTTTTCTTTCCTTCTTTTATCTATAGAACTTTATTCAAAAATTAATTAATGCAATTACATATGATATCGAACCTATTTGCTTAAGTTTGATATCTACAAGATAAAGGTATTTTATAGACTATCCCACTAATATATAAGACTTTGACCTCCTTAAGGCCAGAGGTATGTCTTACTCATATCAGTTTTACTAGTTGCCAGTTCCTTAAACAAAGTAGGCAGTCAATAAATGTTTCTGAATGTTGGATGAATGAAATAAGCTTTTTTTCTTTGCACTGAGATCAGATTTTTAAAAATCCAAGTTGCTTATTTTACATCGTTCCTTGGATTTTTTTTCTAGAGTCAAATTTTTTATTCTGGTCCTAAAAATTTCCTCTCCTGCATTTCCTTATCTTAGTAAGTTGACATTTATCTACTCGATTTCTCAAGCCAGAAATCAGAGTATCAGTCATGATTCTTTTGTTTCCCTTTTTTACCACTTACAAACAGTATGCATCGTTAGTATTGTTTCCTTCTTCTAAGTGTACCTCGAATGTATCTGCTGCTTTCCCTTTATGTGAGCTCATCATAAATCCTCCAAGCCTTCCTCATTCTCATGACTTTACTCCTTCCTGATCTGCTCCACTCTACCCTCTACTCTAGTCCTCCTCTAAATTTCTTCCTCTCTTTAAATTCAAGTCTCTGACCCATTTCATTTTCCTTTGTTCTAAATAATTTCCTTTTTGTAATTACTAATATTTATGGAGTATTTTCTTTGTTTTGCCTCTTTTTAAAATTATACTTTTAGTTCTGGGGTACATGTGCAGATCATGCAGGATTGCTACATAGGTATACACATGCCATGGTGGTTTGCTGCCTCCATCCCTCCGTCACCGACATTAGGTATTTCTCCTAATGTTATTCCTCCCCAATCCCCCACCCCCTGCTATCCCTCCCCTAGCTCTCAATCCCCCAACAGACCCCAGTGTGTGATGTGTCCATGTGTTCTCACTGTTCAACACCCACTTATGAGTGAGAACATGACATTGCTTACAAGGCTGTTCTACTGGCAACAAATTCCTACAATTTCTATTGGTCTGAAGGATAAGTTCACTGGATACAGAATTCTAGATTTGTTTTTTTTTTTTTTTAATTTTTTATTTCCATAGATTTTTGGGGAACCGGTAGTATTTGGTTACATAAGTAAGTTCTTTAGTGGTGATTTGTGAGATTTTGGTACACTCATCACCCAACCAGTATACACTGAACCCAACTTGTAATTTTTAATAAAACTACTTTTAATATTCCACTTAACTTCCTTCCTGCTTGTATAGTGTCTGATGAGAAGTCTAATGTGATTCTTATTCTTGCTTTTCTATAAGAACAGCGTTTTTCTTCCCTTTAGTCTCTTTTAAGTTTTTCTCTTTTCTTTGCTTTTCTGTAGGTTGGCCATGATAGACCTAGCTGAAGATATTTTGGTATTTATCCTGACTGGTGTTTTCTGAACTTCCTGGATCTATATATTTTAGTACCTATCATTAACTTTTTGAAATTCTCAGTTACTATTGCTTCACTTAGTTCCCCTGTTCCTTTATTTTTTCTTCTGATATTCTCATTATGTATATATTACACACTTTTTGTAGTTGTTCTACAAAGATGACCTTCAAGCTTTTTACATACTGCACCAGAAACTGGAGTCTAAATTTTTTTTTTTTTTTGAAACAGGGTCTCACTCTGTCACCCAGGCTGGAGTGCAGTGGTGCAATCTTAGCTCACTGCAGCATCCGTCTCCCTGCTTAAAGCGATTCTCCTGCCTCAGCCTCCCAAGTAGCTGGGGTTACAGTTGCCCACTACCAAGCCCAGCTAATTTTTGTATTTTTAGTAGAGACGAGGTTTCGTTATGTTGGCCAGGCTGGTCTTGAACTCCTGACCTTGGCCTCCCAAGGTGCTGGGATTACAGGCATGAGCCACTGTGCTCAGCAGAAAAGTATATTTTTTATAACCAGGCAATGGCATTCTCTTATTTAAAACTGTAACAAACTTTTTATTTCCTGAGAGTAAAATGAAAAGCTTGTATTTCAGAGTCTTATTAATCTAGGCCTTGCCGGGGTCTACAGCCTCATATTGTTCTCCTCTCCAATCTCTGTTCAGTCCCTCAGACCGACCAAGCTCTTTTCAACCACTGATCCAGACATATTCCATTTCCACTGGAAATCATGCCTCTTCCTGCACTTTGCACAGCTGATTTTTTTTTCATCTGTCTCGTCTTAAGAATTCACTGCTTAGAGAGAATCCCACAGTTTATTCCATCTCATTGGCAGTCCCTCTACCTAACTTTTATATCTCTATAAATGAGCTCAATATATTTCCTTCATAATAACTACTATGAGTTATCGTTAGCAATAAAATTATTTACTTTTATGTTTACTGATGATCCATTTTATCAGATGTCAAGTTTCATGAGAGCAGGAATCAGTTCTAGTTGCTCACTGTTGTATCACAATACATAGAATAGTAGGTTGGGCGCAGTGGTAATCTCAGCACTTTCTGAGGCCAAGGCGGGTGGATCACCTCAGGTCACGAGTTCATGACGAGCCAGACCAACATGGCGAAACCCTGTCTCTACTAAAAATACAAAATTAGCTGGGCCTGGGGTCCCATGCCTGTAATCCTGGCTACTTGGGAGGCTGAGGCAGGAGAATTGCTTGAACCCAGGAGGTGGAGGTTGCAGTGAGCCAAGATGGTGCCACTGCACACTGCACTCCAGCCTGGGATACAGAGTGAGACTCTGCCTTTAAAAAAAAAAAAAGAATGACTACTACAGATGACATAGTAGTTAAAGAATTTTTTGAATATAGCAGTGAATGAAGAGTTACCTATTTTTAAAGCATCTCTGTAATTTACTTCTTGTAGCTATAGAACTAAAAAAAAAATAAGAATTACTATAATCATTGAGTTAGGTGCTCTAAGTAGGGACAGAGTAGTCTAAACACTGCAGGGAATGATTACACTTCCCAAGACAGAGGCTCCAAAAAAATGGAAAGGCATTTCACAGTTGAAAATATGTCTCTTGTATTTATATTATCTAATCACATTTTCCCATATTGGATTATATTTTATATTTGTGAATGGAAGGAATCATTTCAAAATGGATGTATGATAAAATTAGTCACATATTTCCTATGTTTGCAGAGTATGTTTACTGTTTCTATTAGCTCAGAACCATTCAATTATGTTGAATTTTAATCTTCAGTGTTGTTACAATGTGATTTTTTTTTCTGCTTTTTTTGGTCTCTTTGGAGACTAGCAATATAATAAAAAGTCACTGGTATATCAAACTGTGTCAGAGGAGTAACGTTAGCATTCAGTTACATAACATGAGAAAAATAATATTGTTTTGAATTCAAATTTGAAATCTCTCACTTCCTAGTAATAAAATTTGGGCATGAGGTTTAATTTCACTAAGCCCGTTTCTTCATCAGTGAGACAGAACTAATGTTAACAATCTTGCAAGTTGTAAGAAAAATTAGGTTTAATATTTATAAAAAGCCTGGCACCAGGTATGTGAAATAAATTATACATTTTTTCTTCTATTATTTTTCTTCAGGGACTGGTGTAACAGCAGACCTGAAATATTTGAAAATCGAATGATTGTAAAATAAGGCATAAGTTCTAGAACAGGTGAATGTGGTTTTAAATCTCAACTGTGCCCTAAAATTTTATGTATGTATGTATGCATTCATGTGTATGTATGTGTGTGTGTGTGTGTGTGTATTTATCTATATTTAAGTTTACTGTTGGTTTATTCTGAACTTAAGTCTTCTTGTTTGTAAAAACATAATAATTTGGTATAGGAGAGTGATTATGAGGCTGAATGTGCTCATGTATAAGATGCGCCAGGCACATAGTCGTTATTCTCCATGTTCCATTTGTTTTTTGAGACAGGGTCTCAAAAAAATGATGGGGACTTATGTCGGGACTGATCAAAATCAAGTCATGGTGCCCACTTACGAGCATCAAGCTGATTCCACAAAACAAGCAACTGAGAAACCGGAATTTGAAAAGTAGCGTTCGTGGGAAAGAGGGCTATAGTCCTGAAGTTACAATGCACATTGAAAGCAAAATGGAACATACCCAAGGTGTGATACAACAAAGCAAGGGCATTCAAATGCTTGAATTCTGCATAACAAAGTTATATTTCTCAGAGCTGTATCAGAACTTCAGATATCATGTGGTAGTAGATGTAGATGTCCTTTTTTTTCCCTCAATTCTGTCTCAAATTAGTCCCTCTTACAGAAACCTTTAGATGTTCTCCCAAGTCTGTGCTCTCCTATTCCTTCTGGACACATGATTGTATTGTATATAACAGCCTCTTTTGTGGTTAGGAAAGGCCAAGCTGCTGAGTTCTATGCTCAGCTGCAGTGGATTGCAACCTCTGGGGCAATAGTGACAGCCACATCGTAGTCAAGTCTCTGTCAACCAATCCCTGACTGCATGGAGGGCTTCTCTGCTGACTTTGTTCCTGCCCAATATTGGTAGAAGAACAAGAAGTTTAAACTATTGCATACTCGTGGGCTTATTTGTTACAACACGTAACTTATTCTAATAGGCTAAATTTACTATTACTCGAAGGATACTGATTTAAATTTCCAAGTGTAGCCATATAGTGCATGAACACTTTGACAGTCACTAAGTCATATTGCTCCATGTACTTTAATGTTTTATTCATAGATCTTTTAATAAATTATTTTCTCTACCTCTGGAAACCTTCAATAGTCTCCAAAATTAATTCAGAGTCTAAAAGTCATCAGTGTTACATAAAGTGATTGACATATCTCAAGGGAATAACTAGACAAAAAACAAGGTGCACATCAATGATAACACAAAAAAGCATGATCTGTGTGCCAAGCTATGATTTATTAGAAATAAAATAAATAAGCAGGGCACAGTGGCTCACGCCTTTAAGCCAAGGCGGGCTTATCATGAGGTCAGGAGATCAAGACCATCCTGACTAACACAGTGAAACCCCATCTCTACTAAAAATACAAAAAATTAGTTGGGTGTGGTGGCACACACCTGTAGTCCCAGCTACTTGGGAGGCTGAAGCAGGAGAATGACTTGAACCTGGGCGGCAGAGGTTGCAATGAGTCGAGATCTTGTCACTACACTCTGGCCTGGGTGACACAATGAGACTCCATCTCAAAAAAAAAAAAAAAAAATAGAAAAAATAGATAAAAATAATTTTACTCAAGGTGAACAACATCAAACTTTAGAAAACTATACATACATAGGGGTGTGTGTGCAATATACACACACACACACACACATATATACATACGTGTATATAATAAAAACTCCAGAAGCAAGGAAAAGTTGTTAAGAATATTTGGTATAAAATTGAAAGAGATAACATAAGTCATGTAGAATAAAAGGCCATTGATGAATTATCTATCAAAGCCAGTAAACATGAGGTTTTTTTCCAGCTATTCATGATGATTTTTTTTCATAAGGATATTGTCAGTTGATCAAGGAAAAGAAAAATGGTTGAAAGTTGCTATATATATAGCCTATGCATTTTTAGCAGTCAGACTTGTAGCTAAGAGGTTAGCATCCACAGGACAGATTTCTTAGGGGTTGATGATTATAGTGATCAGGTAGCTCGGTGGTTAATGGCCATAGGTTAGGTAGCTCAGTGGTTGGTGGCTATAGGGGAGGAAGCTTAGTTGACAACTTAGTTGATGGCCATAGGAAAGGGAGCTTAGTGGTTGACAATCACAGGATTGGTAATTTGGAAGATGGTAGTTCAAAGACTGTCTACAGGATTCTGAACAATAAGAAATGGAACCAGGGGATGTGATAGGAAGACAGCTAGTTCCTTGATGGGACATGGACATATTGGAAACAATGGAAGAGTTGCCAGAAAGGCTGCAGGCACCACCCTTACCACATGACTTGTGACAGTTGTCATGGCACCTGAGCTCCACAGCTCACCTTAGTTACTCAGATAGCACTGGGTGAGGTGACAGGAGCTTGGTGGGCATTCCAAAGGTAGTGAAAGCTGTAGGTTTCAGGGCAGAAAGTGCTGTAATGCATAATGGAGACAGAAGATCAAGTGATCAAGCCTTGATTAACTTGCAGAGAGCAGGTGGCTGAAATGTGATTGTTAACTACGTGACCTACTGTTTCTATATACCCTGAATGCTAGGTGCTGGTTTCCTCTATAGCCCATCCTTCTGCTCCTATTTTGGAATCATTTGTATGACATCTTATTAGAATTTTATTTAGCTGCGTACCAAGCAGTCCTCCAACCACCCTATAAAATATATGCTATAAATATCATATCCTTCAAATAACCGTCATTCCAAAGTCAATTTGGTCTTCCTTGCTCAATCTTTCTTACAGTATAGGTCAATTTCTTCTTTAGAAATCATGTTCCTTTGTCAGTCTTGATTAATTCTTTGAAGTCACTGCTAAAAAGCCACAAATGGATCTGCATAATTGGAGAGAATTTATTTATGGCCACTTTTTATTTTATAGAGCCAAACTATCTATATATAAATATTAAAAATATTAGTGAGATATTTTTAGAAGAGCTAAACAGTGAAAATTCTTAATTTGGGAACTGAACCTTAGTTTGCATTCTTCTGAGACATAACCAGACCCAAAACCTAATTAATCTCTGGGAAATATGACATGGATATCACTTTCAAGTGTGTCTTTCCAATGAAGAATGTTGGCCTCAAAAGCTTGGACAAGCTTTGCTAAGATCCACATCCAATAAACATATAAGTCACTGTTCTATATTTTGTCAGCCTGAAACTGAAGGTGTTAAAACACATGTTTTGATAGATGCTGTATAAGAAAGAGGCCTTCTTTTCTTGAATGCTTACTAGGTAAATCTCAGCATGATATTGTAAATATAAAGAGAATGCTTATGTTTATAACCTGTTTATATATTACTATTTTCCAAGGAATATATTCCTGTACATAAAAGCTTCTGAAATAAGTTATGTATTTCTAATTTTTTTTTTTTTTGCTGAGAAAGACCATTTAATGTACAATTAAGTATTTTTCCAAAGATATACTTTTTAATTGATTATTTGGAGTCAGAATGTATTTATACATAGAAAGGAAGTAAAAATTCTTAGACTAGTCTTCCACAAAGATACATATTTTTAGCTTAGTACCATTAATGAACTCTGCAACTCAATTTGGACCATATTAGAATAAGTGGATTTTATTACTTCCTTGAGGGGTTTCATTTAAAGAGACTACTTAGATTATGGCACCTCTGAAAACATGCTTTTGCTGGTACATATTGAGATGAGAAAATAATAGATCTCACCTAGAACAGCATTCCTCCTCCTAGCTCTCAGTGTGAGAATCATCTTTTTCAATGGTGAAGGAACAAGAGCTGGCATTTATGGTTCAAGCAAATATAGCCAGAAATCATGATTTTGCACCACCTAGTTATAAAGCTCTCACACATAATTTTTCTACTTTTCATTTTTCTTGTCTGTAAAATGGGCACATTAAACACCATTTCATCAGTATCTTTAATAGTTTAATTTTTTAAATGGATATGAAAGACCCTGAGTATTATCCACTTAGCACATCCTGGATGAAGTGGGTTATGCAAATTAGTCTGATTGAGACGTGAGGCACAGTTTATCAGTCTCGAAGATTCTCTAGAGGGACAGAACTAACAGGATAGATGTATATATGAAAGGGAGTTTATTAAGGAGAATTGACTCACACGATTGCAAGGTGAAGTCCCATGATAGGCCATCTGTAAGCTGAGGAGCAAAGAAGCCAAATAATGGCTCAGTCCGAGTCCCAAAACCTCAACAGTAAGGAAGCTGACAGTGCAGCCTTCAGTTTCTGGCCAAAGGCCCGTGAGCCCATGGCAAACTACTGATTTAAGTCCAAGAGTCTAAAAGCTGAAGAACTTGGAGTCTGATGTTCACGGACAGGAAGCATCCAGCAGAAGTTGAAGCCTGGAAGACTCAACAAGTCTGCTCATTACACCTTCTTCTGCCTGCTATTTCTAGCAGTGCTGGCAGCAAATTGGATGGTGTCCACCCAGATTGAGGATGGGTCTTCCCCTCCTAGTCCATTGATCCAAATGTTAATCTCCCTCACAACGCTCAGAAATACCCAGGTACACCCAGAAACAATAATTTTCATCCTTCAATCCAATCATGTTGACATTTACTATTAACCATTACACACAGCAATCATGGTCAACGTAACATTGACAGCTGGTTTTCTAGTTTGCTGTCACATGCTGCCCTTTTCAATTCAGCTTGTGGAAAAGGACAAAGCTTCCCCCACAGAGGAGGGACATTTCTTAGCTGAGGGTACATGAGTAGCTGAACTTTCTTGCTCAAAGCTCTTAAAATCTCTCATGCCTCATTTATGCAAATTTAGTAATTAGATGGAATATATATACACATATATATGCATATAGGTATATAATATATGTGTGTGTATTTATATATATAATATATATTACATAGACAATATATAAATATATATTATATAACATAATGTATAAATATATATTATATATAATATATATATTATAAATATATATATAAATATTCCTTACAGGAAATATACAAGATGAAACTAGAGATCTTCTTCTAGAAAGGAGTGTTCAACAGCAAAGCACAAACAAGCAAGACTATAAGATATGTTAAAAAGACAAGAACCAACTAATATAGCTCTTGATGGTCAAAGCTGGAAAGTTTTGAGCAAAAAATTCCCACATAACATTAGATTATAACCCAATGTATTGTATTCATGTATTTATACTTAATAAATAAATAATTGTACAAACAAAGTAGAAGAGAACAGGCGAATATCTGAATGCAGAAGGACTCCAAGTAATATACATAGATGCTCTGTAAAGAGGTCAAGAATGATTCACACTTAAATGTGAACTGCACCCAGAAGCTTCCTTCCAAAAAATACAGTATGGAAAGGGGGAAAAATGAGTAACTTACAGTGGAGTCTTGATGAACACTACTGTAGCAAAATGATCAAGGTTAACACCAATAGTGGTTAGTCCTGTTGATGGCATATGCTCTTGATATGGAATTTTACAACTCTTTGGTCTTTCTCCTGAAAACACAGAATTCTATTCTAATCCTGAGAAAGATAGCAGCCAAATCTTAATTGGGAACAATCTGTAAAATTCCTGACACTCCTTAAAACATTCAAGGGCATCAAAAGCAAGGAATATCTAAGCAACTATCGCAGACCAAAATAGCCTAAAGAGACATGACAATTAAATGTAATGTGATATCTAGAGTGGGAGCCTGGACCATAAAAAAGATACTAGTTAAAAACTAAAGAAGTGTGAATGAAGTATTGACTTTAGTTCATAACAATAAATCAACATTGGTTCATTAAGTGTGACAAATATGAATACCAATGCAGGCTGACAATAATAGGAGAAACCAGGTATAGGGTATATGAAACTTGGTATTATCTTCACGACTCTTCTGTAAATATAAAATAGCTTAAAATAAAGGATTTATCTATAATGCAAACAATAGGTTAATTTTTTTACTAATGAAAAGTCAAAGAGATTTGTTTGTTTTACATCTTCATCAGCTTATGCCACAGGTTACTGAGGCTTAACTTTTGTCAAGTAAGCTGACATTTAATTATAATTCACATTTTGGTACCATTCAAGTGCTATTTATAGTGCACTTTCTCATATTTCACCTCATTTAATTTCTGTGACAAGGGTCTGAGGCAGGAAGGCAGATTTGTTTTCCTGATGAGAAGATAAATTTAAAAATTTACTCAATTTATCCACGTCACAGATTTATTAACAAGCACAACTGAGATTATAAGTCAACTTTTATATCTTACCTGGCATTTGTTTGTATCCCCCTTAAGAAAAACCATGCCATTGTTAAAAGGGAAAATATCTTTTCCTTTGACTATAGTCATAGAGCAAAAAACATATTACTATACTGTTTCTGAAAGCTAAATAGCACTTTTGTAGCCTATAAAACGGTGATGATAGTATAGTTTCCTAAGTGACTTCCTCATATATAACTTTACTCTCCCTCTGGTGATAAGAACTGGGCAATTGATTGTACCTTTTTTTCTTCTACTTTATTTCTCAGGAAATGAAGTAAAGACAATGGGCTTCATGATGAGAAACCTTGTTATTACGGTCACGACATATCACCAGGCAGTATTCAAGTGAAGAAGAATTTAACATTTGTGACAGTTCAGTGGCTCTACTTCTGATGCATGAACGACAGCTCTACATATGCCTTTGGTAGGTGTTTCCAAAGTCTTTATGAGTTTTGGAGGCTATTTATTTAAAAAACATACAGTTTTCCAACTTTAACAGGTTATAGAAAACTAACACTTTACCAGAAAATCTAAGTAGGCCTGTTTGTGACATCAGTATATACTAAGTCATGTGACTAATTTACAGTAAGCATAAATAAAGCACTGAGGAAAATTTAACCCTCTGCACACATTGTATACTTCTCTGTGCATTGCATTTGCATTTTAACTCCTAGAATTCATGATTTTTTAGTAACTAGTACAATACATTAATTTTAGGACAACATCTTGTAAATAATGAGCACAATTTTTCTAGTTGCAGAAGAGTTGATGGAATTTCAACAGATATTAGTCAATTATGAGGAATTTGCACCTACATTTTATTTGGCAATCACTAATGGCCTTTCCACACCTATATCCCACCATGTTTTCTTAGTAATTTTATGCTTTTCATCACAGTGGTCACTTGAAAATTCAGCAGCAAGATTACACAATTTTAATTACCTGCCATCTTTGAGAGCCATAAAATGGTAGCATAAAACCTAAGTACAATCTTAACTGGGATTCTGTGAACCACTGTCGAATGAGGTTTAATCCCTTCTAGACTTACTCCCATGAAAACATCAAAATAATGATTTGAGTGGTTTTAGTCAGAGTCATTTATAAATGATAAGAAAGCCTTAGGCCTGGCGCAGTGGCTCACGCCTATTATTCCAGCACCTCGGGAGGTAGAAGTGGGAGGATCACTTGAAACCAAGAGTCTGAGATCAGCCTGGGCAACATAGTGAGACCATTTCTCTTAAAAATTAGTTGCACATCGTGGTGTATGCCTGTGGTTCTAGCTACTAGAGTGACTGAGGCAGGAGAATCTCTTGAGCCCAGGAATTTGAAGTTATAGTGAACTATGATCATGCCACTGCAATTTTATTCCAGTCTGGGTAACAGTCTGAGACCCTGTCCACCCCCACTAAAAAAAAAAAAAACCCCTTAGGAAGAGAGACATCCAGAAGAATCCAGAGAAATACTACAACACACTATCTGGCACACTTTTGAAAGTTAATGAAAACTTGCTGAGTGAGTCAATAAAGAAGTCAACAAATCACTCAGGTGACATTTGTCATTCTTTATCAAGCAGCTAGAGCACTCTCATTAATAAAAAGTATCATAAATTCACTAGAATTAACAAATGACTATTAGCAAAAGTCGTATTTTTAGTATCTGAGGAAGCACATTTACTAGGTGTTAAAGCGAGTCTTTTCTCACTTTATGGAAGACACGCAAACAAATCCTGAGAGACTAGTGCTGTCCAGGAGAATCTCGAAACAACTCATACAAAAAGAAAGAGTTTTATTTGGAAGAGATTTATAAGAAGTGCTATATGGCAAGCTATATTTAGCAAGAAATCTCAGTCCTAATATTGATTCTGCTTAGCCAAACTTACTGGAAGGTAAATGCCACGTCCTCCAGAGAGAGCACAAGCTTTAGAAATCACCAAATGCATAGCTCAGAGATCTGAAGTTAGCTGATAATAAGGTTAGTGGGTGGTATCTGCTACCCACCTAGTCAGTGGCTGGCAACAGCAGAAGACATAGGTCAAAGGGAAGCCATGGCCAGACGTATAGTTCAAGATCTAGTAGATACAAGAAAAGCGGGTCAGCGGATGGAGGCCGTTAATCGGGAATCTTGGCATCTGGTGTGTGTCGGTAGATGCCCTGAACTACGGCCACAGTAGGTAGCAGAAACAAAGTGAGTTTCTTGGCAGGGTCTGGACACATGACGATCAATAGAAGGGTTGCAATAGGTTTGACAGTTGCTGAACCCACAGTTGGCTGACTGGCAGCTGGTGGGCTCATTACTGTTCTCTTGGCAGTTGTCCAGGAACCAGGTTGGAAACTACTGAGTAAGCAGAGGGCACCTCTTCAGCTCACTCTTCTAGAGCAGAGAAAAACAAATCAGGAAAAAAGAAAGTAACAATAACTCCCCAAAGAGCAGGAGCTATCATTTCCAGAGCAGCAAGTGCTGAAAGACATGAAGTTAACAAAGTGAGTTTCAGACTTACAGAAGCTTTTTCAAACGTGCTCGTCACCTTCTAAGCAAATTTCCTATATATCCTCACTGCTTTCTGGCAGTTCCATATATTCACTCACTGCTGTCTTGCTGAGATTCTTTTACCCAACATCATTCCCTTAATAGTTTCTTCGGATGCCAATGAAAGTGCCCTCCAGCCTTCTTGTTTAATTTTACTTATAATTTTAAATATCTCAGCTATTAACCCTCACTCTTCTCATTACATCCAGGAAATGTTCAGGATCATAACCAGCAGAGGTGAAATTTCTTCTTTAGCATAGGGTGCAGAAGGGAGGGAGAATGTAAGTGCTCTTCTCTGTAGATGGTGGATACAACATGTCAAAGAATAGGTTAGTGGCTTCCCAAACAAAGATGGCTTCTCATTCTTGAAATTTTCACAGTTCCTTTTATTAACAAAAAGAGAAAAATATCAATACAATATGGTAGACTTTTTATAAAGTACTCTTCAAAATAAAATATTGTAATTTATTCTAAGATTCTATCCAGATCCTATCTCCATATAAATTCACCCATTTAAAAATCGTACTAGGCTAGGCACAGTGGCTCACACCTGTAATCCCAGCATTTTAGGAGGCCAAGACAGTCGGATCACCTGAGGTCAGGAGTTTGAGACCAGCCTGGCCAACATGGTGAAACGCTGTCTCTACTAAAAATACAAAAATTAGCTGGGCATGGTGGTGGACACCTGTAATCCCAGCTACTCAGGAAGCTGAGGCAGGAGAATTGCTTGAAACTGGAAGGTGGCGGTTGCAGTGAGCCGAGATTGCACCACTGCATTCCAGCCTAGATGACAAGAGCAGAACTCTCTCTCAAAAACAAAAGCAAGCAAGCAAGCAAACAAACAAACAAGAACTAGCATGTAAAATTCAAATTAATTGGAGCCCTACCTGAGGTGAATTGGATTCCAAAGTCCTGAGAAATTCTGCAAATGTTTTTACAGACCCTCCTGAGAATTAGAGAATTTGCTAAGATTTGTGTGGAGCGTGGTCTTATTTCTGCTTCAATCTGATTTATTTTATTATTTCATTTTTTAGAAATCTAGCCTATTAAAAGATTTTTGATATATGGGTCCAAATCCACAGTTGGACTACGGTGATGAGTATCTGGTTCACCGCCTCCTCAATACCACTAAGGATTGTTAGCATATTTATTTTGACAGTTTGATATGAAAAATAGTATTTAATTATTGCACTAATAAGCAGTCATTAGATGACTGGTGAGACTTTCTATTTTGGTATATTTGTATTGATTATTTAGCTTCCTAGTTGTAGATCTTGATTGTTGATTTTAATATTACTCAGTAAACGTATCTTTCATTTTACAAAGAGATATTTTTCTCAAAGACACAGAAGAAAATGAACAGTTTTAGAGTAGTTTTGATGGATTCTGTATTGCCAAATTAAACTTTGCTTTGAGAAAAATGGTGAGTTTTCAGAAAAAAAATAAAGCCTATTTCTGGCCTATCACTTAGAGGCTCATATTTAGAGAGTTGTAATTGGACCCAAGAACTTGATTTACTTTGAGGATGCATCTACAAATCCTGGTTAGAAATTCACTGGATGAGAAAATCCTACAGGCATTTGACAATTATCAGTCTCTGATTAGTATGCCTATATAAAATAAAAACAAACTCATTGCATTCCAAAAGATCTTAAGATAGAAACAATTTCCCATTGAAACTTCTTGGGGAAAGCTCTTATACAACTTTCACCAAATATTTTCTTTTGCAGATCTCCCCCTGACACACATATATCAAATTTCCTTGACATCTGATAGATAGATTAGCTTATAGAGTGACACATTGGATTAGAGGTTTAGTAGTGTGTTGCTTTCATATGCCAACGCATTAACGTGGAAATACTTCTAAATTGCTTGTTTATAGATGTAGAAGATTCCGTAAAATTAGTATCGATGAAAATGAACTGTGGTTAGCACCTAGAATGATGCTAAGTGTATAACAGCAACTTAAAAATATTTGTTGATTAAATGATGCTGAATAATGTGTTTGGATATATAATTTTAAATAATGGTATTCAGCTGTGTTTCAGCAAACATGGTTTGAGACTCTATCCCTGAGGAAAATTTTTTTTCTTTCAAGATTTACCTCTCCCTGTCTTTCTTTTTCTTCTTCATTTTTACCCTCTCCTCACACTACTGGGAAGGAAATAGAAAGTATTTTGTTTTACTCACACTTTCACTCTAATAATAAATAGAGTAATGAAGTGTAGGTCTCTTTATAGAAAACAAGACATCAAGTATGCTTTAAAATATAAGTCTCTTTACCCTATGGATGAGAAAGTTCTGTAATCAATTCATAAATTTGTGTTACAGATATTTCTTGCAGGCCATCATCACCTCCAAGATGCAGCTCATGCTGACTTGACAATACCAGATATTTATAACTAATATGAATTTCATAAAGAAAATGGAAAGTGCTCTTCTATTTTAGTGGAGAATGAAGGCTCATCAATACAACTGTCCTTAGAGCAAACAGGAACAGACAACATGTTATGTGTGGGCTGCATCAAATTTCCTCGTGTGGTCTTTTTTTTCCCAATGTATTGTTACAACTGATAATTGTCTATTTATATTGGGAGCCAGAGGTAGTTTGCGCTTGTATATGGAATTAAAAGGAATAGAAAAAGTGAAAAGGCAGAAAAATATTGTGTTTTTGTGTATATATCCTCTCCGTTCTCTCTGAAGTCATTGGCCTTAAGTGCCTAGGTAAGGCTAAATTGCTCCTTGGAAGGTTCTATTAAAAAATTCCTTATTAAGTACACTACATTTTTTAGGTCATGGAAATAAAATGACTTTGACATTTGCAATAATGCTCTGATTTGAGCTTAGAAGAAAACATAGCCTGCAATTGATTTCGCTAACTGGAGTGTGACCTATGTTGCAAACCCTACATCCTTCCTTTAATTTTTAAATAATTGCCAAGACATGCAAATACTAAAAACATAAATTTTGATATTATCTTCAGAGAATAGTAATGTCTTTTGTCTTTTGACTTTGTATGAAAAAATAAGGTAATAGCAAAGGAAACACAGAGCTAAAACACCTGTGATCCAGCACAGCTGTGAGTTAGGGAAGTACAAGTCAATGGCCATAGTCACCTGATTAAACAGGTGCATCAAAAATGATCAGGTAATTGTGCATAAGAAAGTATGAGCTTCCATAATTGAACTTTTGTTGCTCAATATCTTCATGTGGACCTATTTCATAGAATCATTTTAATGTGAATGTTTTTATTATAAAAGGGATATGTTATGTTTTGCTAAATAATTTTATCCACATGTTGTGATAGAGCTGGGCAATATAGATATAATTAAGAAAGCAAACCGAAATTTGTTCAATATTGCATTAGTTCACAGGAATAATTTTAAAAACTTGACATTTTATTGACTGCTCTGCAATGAGGCATTAAGTAATAAATACTAAGTAATAATGTGGTATTTATTATTAACTTCATATTTAGATAAACAGCATGAGACTTTAAAGAATTTACTAAAGAGGATTAAACACATTTTTTGAGGGACAGCAATCTATTCTTTGATTAGATTAGATTACTACAGACATAGCTTTGGATTCATTTTCTGATACTGAAAAGTTCCGGCACTTGGTTGAAAGACCTGTAGATCAAATATCCAACTCGCAGTCCTGTTCCTTTGCATTCAAGTGAACAACCTTTATCAGAATGACATGTTCAATACTATACTGTCTATACAGAATAGCTGTTCCTCAGTTCACCCTTGTTGGATTATGAACTTTCAAGATTTCCTTTTAGTTTATCCTATAGCCTCTCACTGGTAGCACTTTCTGTGTATGGCATGTGATATAGGTGCCTTGTGTGCAGTAAATTGCCTGCTCATGTTGTCCCAGAGGCCTAGATGTCACATAAAGGGCATTCACCTATTTGAAAAAGGTCACTGCTTTCCACAGTATAAAAGTACTGGAGTATGCATAAGACATGAATGCTTTCAGTAATCCTTGGGATATTTCCTAATTAGTGCTATCTATCAGTACAATTGTTAGACACCTCAGAGTATAAATAGCTACATATGGTGTTTTAAAAGTAGATCTTTAGTTTCATCGCCAGATATCTCTCAGCACAAATTAGAATAGTATGAGAATAACCTGCTTTTCTTTCAATGCACAAAACAAACTTTGAACATCTGCATACTTAGTTAAAAAAAGTCCGTTGCAACATGTCAGCAAGAATAATATCGTTAATGACATATGCTTATTTGACCAAGAGAATACATTAAAATATGAAGAGTAATTTTCTAAAAAAAAAATTTTTCATAACTTTTTTTATGAAATTTTTCAGTAAAAAGGAGCATAAATGTCCAAATAATTAAAGAGAAAAAAAGTCCTTGGACCTTAAACAAGGTCACAAACGTTCAAGTACTGTCATGGTAATATATGTCAGAAAAGTATAGAATTAGAGTGTCTTATGTATTTCCTTTAAAGCTTGAATTCAAGCTTACTCTGATATCTTAATATATGTTTTGGTAATTTATGTTTACAAGGTATTGGCTGAGTAACTTTGTGTTGGAAGTCAGTAAACATCAGTGTCAAATTTGGGAGATTTTGCATATTGCAAGAAAAAGGTAGCTACACTTTCTTACTTGGCTAGGAAGGGCACTTCCATGTCATCTCTATGATTTGAAGTGGACTATGCTTCTCTTTTCCATTGGTTTAAAATTCTTCTATCACATAATAACTTAGAGGATTTATTGGAAAGTTCAAAATCTGCTGTTTGTGCTTTTATTCCACTGATGAAATAAATGCATGAATGGGAGTAATAGAATATATTGACACATCTAGAGAAAAATATTGTTGCTTATCCCTGCATAGCTGGTGGTACATCACAGATAGCAACAACAAAAATCCATAACAAGTGCTATGATTTGAATGTCTTCTCCATAACTCATGTCGAAATTTAACTACCATTGTGATGATCTTGGCAAGTGGAGCCGTTAAGTGGTGATTAAGTGGCAGAGTTCTCATGAATAGATTAATCCTGTTATTTCATGAGTGGGTTAGTTATCCCACGGGTGGGATCCTGATAGAAGAATGAAATCCCCAGGATATCCTTTCTCTGTCTCACAGGCTCCTTTATTCTCTCTAATCATGTGATATCTTCCACCATGTTTTCACACAGCAAGGGGATCCTTATCAGATGAAAACCCTCTATCTGGGCTTTCCAGACTCCATAACTGAGAACTGATGAAACTTCTATTGTTTATAATTTGCCCAGTTTGAAATTCTGTTCAGCAGTAGAAAATGGACTAGGACAACCAGCCAAAATCTTAGGTCAGAACCTAAAGTGACTCCAGGGAGACATTTGATGAATAACTGATTAACAAATCCTAAAAATTATAATCGCAAGCTTTTAAAAAAGATAATCTTATGAAAGAATAAATCTTGTTATGTAACATGGATCACTTGGATCATACTATCTCAGCAAGTTGTTATAATTCATTGTAAGCAAAGATTAAATACTCGTCTTTAATTAGAAGTCTCTCTTGTTGAACTTACTCTGCTTTTGGAAAACAACCAATGATTGCTAAATACATTTCAGACATACCTATTTGAGGTAACCTTGTTGCTGGCAAGAGGGTCTAATGTATTGAACATATTGGAAGACTCTCTGATACTGCTCTTTCTTCACTCACTACCATCTAGCTGCACTGGGTTCCTTTTATTCTGCATTCTCCCCAAGTTCCTGCCTTTGCTCTTGTTCTCCATGTCTAAAATGGTTGATTGCAGGGCACTCTCCTTTTAATATTTCTAGATATGATTCAAATGGAATTTTTGTTGAAGCCAAAATATCCTAACCTTGTAAAAATTAGTCATCTCCACCCTTTTTATAATATAATTTTTATCCCCTTTATTAACTGTTTTATATACTTTTTTCTTTTTTTCCTACTATACAAAGTACATCTGAGCAGATTTATATACTCTCATTTTACCATATTTCTTTATCAATATTTATAATTTTTTTGTCATTCTCCCAGATTGAGTTGTTTATTATTATATATCCAGAACATAGAAGAGGGCTTGGCACATAATAGAAATTCCTTGTTATTGACTGAGTGCTTATGCATGCTGAAATTACTTCAAAGGATAAAAATGCATTTATCAAATGATACAATGAATCACTGACTGAATTGTCAATCTGAAATGTTTAAGTTGATTCTCCCAACCATTTCAGGGACCATAGTCAAAAAAAAAAAAAAAAAGAAAAAAGGCAAAGCAAATGACTGGTTTAATGATTTAAATAATGAATGGAACGATTATTAAGTAGTCATGTCACTGCACATATTTTAAATATTTCACTCCATGCTTTTCTTGCATGCATGGGTTCTGGCAAAGAATCTATTATAATTCTTATCCCAGTTTCTCTATACATAAGGTATTTTTTCCCTGGGATTTTTTTTAAGAGTTCACAATTATTTTTGTTTATCTGAAGTATGAATATGATATGCCAAGGTATAATAATCTTTTTGTTTTGTTCTAAAACCCTGCTTGGTTTTCTCTTTTCTCCGAGCTTCCTGAATCTGTGGTTTGGTGTTTATCATTAAAATTTGAAAATTCTCAGTCATTGCTGCTTCAGAACCTTATTTCTTCTCCTTTTGATATTCCAGTTAACAGTATATGTTTTGAATTGTTCCATAGTTTTAGATGTCCTCCTCTGTGTTTTTGTGTTTGTTGTTGTTGTTGCTTTTCTGTTTTTTTATCTTTGCATTTCAGTTTGCGAAGTTTCTATTGGCATAGTTTCAAGTTTACAGATTCCACCCTTCACCATGTCTAGTCTACTAATGAGACCATTAAAATAATTATTCATTTATGTTACAGTAGATTTTATTTCTAGCTTAGTTAGTACATTCTTTAAATTTGTATCTCCCTGCTTCCATTGTCCATCTATCTTTACATGTTATTATATGTACTTTTCCCTTTAGAGCTCTAAATGTATTAATCAGAGTTATTTTAAATTCTCTATCTGATGATTCCAATGTCCATGTCATATTTGAGTCTGATTTAGATGCTTGCTTTTACTTTGGAGGCTGTGCTTTCATTGCCTTTTGCTGTGTCTCTTAACTTTTTTGCTGAACGTCACCAGTGTTGCATTGGGTAGTAGGAACTGAGACAAATTGGCCTTTAGTGTTAGCTTTGGAATGAATCTGGCTAGAAGTTGGGCTGTGTTTATTATTTGCTGTAGCTGTAGTTGTCACAGACTTCAGATTTCTCTAGTATCCTTAATTTTTGTCTACCTTCTTTGCTTTCAGCTCACCTAAGTACTCCTCCTCAGAGACAATCTGCTTCATGGAGCCCTTTCAACTGTAATCCACTGTTATTATACTGGAGCCTTGCCAGCATAGGGGGAAAGGTGGAAGAGAGGGGAAGCATTTCATAATCTCATAATTAAACCTCAGTCTTTTATTGCACCTGTGTCTCTGAGCTGTGACCTTCATTAGTATTTCTCAGTCCTCCCTCCTGAGGTGAGCCAGAAAAAGTATCTGGTGTGGGGATGTGGAGAGGGAAAAATATCTTTTCCTTGGGTTGAGTAAGGTCCTGGTAAAATCTTTTTTTTCCTCAAGAGTAAGTGTTTGTTATGGAGGAGGTTCTGAACATGGTTTTCTACGATTATTCCTCCCTTTCTCTTGACAAAGCTATTGGGGCATCTTCCTTGGATTTCTTCCATGAGAAACCTGTAGAATTTCTAGAGGCAAAACCCATGAAGTATAGAGGTATGA
Organism: Aotus nancymaae; assembly: GCF_030222135.1. Lineage (NCBI taxonomy): Eukaryota > Metazoa > Chordata > Mammalia > Primates > Aotidae > Aotus > Aotus nancymaae. The sequence goes on from NW_026988435.1 coordinate 33,616,561, forward strand.
GGCATTCTTAAGACTGTGGCATCTAAGAGTGTTTTATACACATTCTGGTAAACACTCAGCCTTCAGAAATTCTTCAAATTTTATGATTTAAGTGTTCCTACCAGATTATGGCTTCAGCGGCTTTTGCTCCAGATGTGACTCCAGACTCACCTGTCTCCCCAAATTTTGGAATGGAGTTTTTCCCTGCAGACTCAACTCTTTGATGGGTTCAGGAAAAGTCATTGATTTTCAAGTTGCCTATTGTTTTCTTGTTGTAAGACAGGAGTGGTAACTCTTAAGCTCCTTACATGTTGGAATTGAAACCAGAAATCCATACATTGCTGAGTCATCATCTCCAATGGCATCACTTTCATTAATTTCTGGAAAAATTCTCTAAGCAAAAATACAATTTCAGTGGAGAATGAAATTCGTATTTATACTGGCAAGTGATTATTCAGAGTTAAGTTTAAAGAGAAGACTCAGAATCCAAATTCTACCCTCAAAATATCTGTATGTTAGATTAACTCCATTTTAATTTTCTTATGTATGACTGATTTAAAGACTCTGATAATTATTCAGGTATATGTGTTTGCTTTTTCCACAACCCATTTCAATCAAGATAAGGAAGAATATGATTCTGTGTATCTTTCTTATGTATTTGGTATGTGGAATCTGATTTTGAAATCAAGAAATAATAGTAATGCTTCATAATTGGTTTTGATAGAGACATGCTTTCTTGATTAAAGTTCATTTGAAAAGGGCAATGTATTATTTGAGCTTATAGTTTGACAAAAGGAAGTCAGCTTTTATAAAATTCAGTTTGAAAATGACTACATCCAGAAGGTTAATCACAAGCAAGACAATGGTACTTGAATATTAATAAAGAATATTTAATTTTTTGTGTGAAAATAAAAGCCTAAAGTTCTACCCTCTACTTATTTTAATCATAGAAATAAAACCTATAAAACTAGAAGGGAAAACATATCAGATAGTAAACTGTCCTGTAATTTGCTCGAATAAACAAATCTTCATATTATACTTGTAGTTTACTGGAGAAACATGGACTTTGAGAAAACTTAGAAATAAATCTCAGAGAAATAATTTATAATCTCTATGATTGTGGCTAAATTAGGAACAATTACAGCTACTGTGCTAGATATTCAGAAAATTAAATTAATAAAATAATAAATCAGACACAGCTGGCAACAGATAATTATCAGATGTGGACTGATGTATAGCTATTAGCAGGTCCTGTCTAGTCATGGGATACTGGATACAGAACTTTCCTTAATTCCTAGCTCTTGGACTTATAAGCTGTGGGAAAATGAGAAGCAAACATTCATTTTCCCCAGACTCAGGAAAGATAGCATTGAATAAAACTTCAAAGGAAAAAAATGTGAAATTTCTCATCACCATCCAGTCAAAATGCAATCTACTGTGATTTAAATCAATAAACATTTACAGAGAGCCTAGTCATGGTACTCCCACAAAGGCAGCCTTCGAAAACCTCAAAGTCCTGAGGAGAGTTTATAAATAAATGCAAAACAATGAAAAATAAAACATATTAGTGATATAAGGATAGACATTATTCAACAGAACAGAATAGAGTCTAGAAATAGACCTATCCATTTAAAGATAATGTATTTATGAACAAAGGGGTACAGAACTGGAGAGTAGTAGAAAAAGAAGGGTGTTTTAGGAGATGGTGCTGATTCAACTAGAACTTTGACCCCTAACTCACATCACACACACACACATACACACACACACACACACACACCATTTTTCATTGATGGCATATTTAAATGTTGAAAATCAAGCAAAAAAGTTTCTAAAGTTAATATTTTTATTAATATCGGGTAGACAAAGATTTCTTTAAAAGGATGAGAAAAGTACTAATTGTAAACAGAAGATCAATAAATTAGATTCATTTCTGTTAATCTAAATGCACCATTAAGGGTGTAAAAAACAGGGAATGATATGAAAGAAGTTATGCTAAATATATATATATATATATATATATATAAAAGAGTTAGCATCTAAACCACGTAAAGAACTATTCCAATACTAAAGACAGACAAACCTAGTGAAAATAGCGACAAATAACCTGAATTTTACTTCACACACAAAAAAATCTAAATAGTCAAGACACAAGAAACATTTTCTTTAAAAAGTGCTCAATTTAATGGACCATCAAGAAAATTAAAAATAAAACAAACATTCCTTAGAATTACATTCTCAGTAGAAATGCTAAATGTAAATAGGCTGACAACTTCAAGTGTTGGTGAGGGTGTAGAACAGCTGGAATTCTCATACTCTGATAGTAGAAGTCAGTATTAGCATAACTGCACGGCAAAACTTTGTAATGGTATAAAGCAAGGCTAAACAAGCACATCCCACATAACTTAATTCCACCCTAAACATATTGCAGAATAGAAACATCTCCAGAAGTGTGTTAACATATAGTACAAGAATACAAGAATATTCTGTACATTAATTCTAATAGATCCAAGCTAGAAACAACCCAAAGGCTCGCCAACAAAATAATGTATAAATTTTGGTGTTTTAACCTTGAATATTATACACACAAAAAATAAAAAGACTAATTGGACATATAACAATATGGAAAAAAATCTCAGAAACATCATATTTAGTAAAACAAGACAGAGACCAACAGGTAGATACTTTATAATTTCGTTTTACAGTTCAAGAACATGCAAAAATCAGTTATGTATGCTACATTAACTAAAACCTCATTTAAAATGATGCTATAAATAATAGTTCAACAAGATTAACAATAGACGTATGGCTGAGATAAGAGGCAGCCTGAGCCAACGTGTGATTAGGGTGAGGAGTACAGAGAGGGCCCTGGAAAGTCTTCAAAAATAAGGGATATAGATGTCACAAATTCAGAATATCCAGGAGAGCAAATAAATAAGGCAAAATAGTGAACCAGGATCAATTTAAAAACAGCAGCATGATCATGATAGTAAGTGGAACTGCCATTCTGCTTCATTGTTAGGAAGTCTCTCGAGCAAGATGGAAATGAGAAACAGAGGTGTGGTGTGAGTCAGCTCCTGGCAATCACTGTCTTTCTTGCAGTGATACAGTTTCTAGCTTTTCTAGCTATTCCGGCTCCTCAAAAAGGTAAATATTCATGCCTATACAACTTTTTTTTTTTTTTGTGATGGAGTCTCTCTCCATCGCCAGGCTGGAGTGCAGTGGTGCAATTTTGGCTCACTGCAACCTCTACCTCCTGGGTTCAAGTGATTCTCCTGCCTCAGCCTCCTGAGTAGCTGGGACTACAGGTACCTGCCACCATGCCTAGCTAATTTTTGTGTTTTTAGTAGAGACAGAGTTTCACCATGTTGGCCAGGATGGTCTCGATCTTCTGACCCTGCCTTGGCCTCCCAAAGTTCTGGGGTGACAGGTGTGAGCCACTGCGCCTGGTCACAGCTTTATTTTACTTTAATTTGTGAAATATATACCCCTACACATTTTAGCTTGAGTGAGAGAAAAATGCATCTTTAATTGTTACATGTCCCATAGCATATAACTTCTGGTAGATTCTGCATTAGTTCAAGACTGTTTTGTTCACCTCAGTATCTTTTGCTCCCGGCCCATAGTATGCAAGCAGTACATTTTTTCTGAATAAATCCAAAGATTAATTAATGAACTCAGACTGTGTTTTTTAAAAGCAAGTATGAGTTTTCAAAGCAGAGCTGAGAACATACTGCTCTCAATTATGACACATGCAAAAGGGTAGATGATTATAAAAAGCATATGTTTGGGGACCTTTGTGTAAGTCAGGCTTGCAGGATCTTAGTTTTATTATTTGCAGTAGTGATCAAAATAGGATGAAGCCAGAATGGGAGGAGGGAGAAAGACAGTGAGGGAAACCAGGTATCCTGCTAAGGCGTCTGAATTTTTATCTTATGGAGATAGACTATAGGAAGCCAGCAAAGGCTTAAGCAGAAATTTTTGCAATTAGAAAGAACGTTCTGGTGAAAGTGTGTTCAGTGGAATAGAGAAATAAGGGGCATCATTCCTAATTTTTCCTTTTCAAAGCAACTTTCACCAAGGACTTTTTGGGTCTCTCAAGTACATAGGGTCAGAAGTCTAAAAGCAGCTTAAGGAATAAACCATCAAACAATCCCTCCACTGTCGGGTACAAACATATGGTTGAGTACCATTTGTCCAATTCACTCATCTTGCAAGCAATTGATGTTGGTCATTTCTGTGTTAAAATTAAGTCATGAAAGACAAACCACTGAACAAGATTCTCAATTAGGACTTAATTGCATTTATTATAGCGTAAATCAAATACATTCTTCCCACACCAGAGCAACACTGAATAGCACTGTAAGCCAATTTTTTTGATGTCAAGGAAAGATGAAAACAAGATAAAACATGTAAGAGAAGCAGGTTGCATTAGATCACACACAGTAAAAGTAAGAAACATCAGTTACTACTAGCGAAGAAGCAAAAGTCCCCGGAGTTTGAATTTTTGTTTTGGGTCCTCGGAGTGATTATACACTGGAACAAAGAAGGTACTAGTTTCACAGTGAAGAGCAAGATGGACGACAAGTGCTGAACACATGGCTCAGAGGTTGGCAACCGCTGAACAAAGGCCCCAGAGGTCTGAGGCTGCTGGACACAACGTGAAGGGTTTGAGGACCATAGGCCAAGCAACCGGAGGGTCGGCATCCAGAAGTGAGGAGGCTTGGGGGCTGGCAGCTGTTGGAAAAGGAGGACTGGGGACGATAGCCACCAGGCACACAGCTTCCTATGGGCTGGCAACTATTGATCGGTGGCCTCAGTGGACGACAGCTGCTGGACACGTAGCTCTGTGGTCTACAGGATACTGGAAGGCAGGAGCTGGAGATGAAAGAAGCAGCAGGAAGAAAACTGGTTCCTTGGCAGGATCTGGGCACGTAGTAAGCAGTGGAAGAACAGCAAGAGGTTTCAAGGTTGCCGGTCTCACAGTGGGCTGGCTGGCAGCTGGTTGGTTCACCGCAGGTCTCTTGGCAGTTGTCTGTGAGCCAGGTATGGTCTTGACAGCTAGTGGGTAAGCAGAGGACATCTCCACAGCTCACATTGGTAGGGCAGAGGGCAATGGAGGTGAGAGGAATATGGCAGGAGGTTCTGAGAGATCCTGAGCTGGAGTTTCCAGAGCAGTAGTTTTGGCAAGACATAGTGAGGTTGTGAGAGCTGGCTGCAGTTGACGGAAAGAAGCGAGTGTCTCAAGCTTGTTCTGCCCTTCGTTGACTTGACCCTTTATATATCCCCAGAAGATGGTGCTTCTGAATACAGACTCTTCCTCTTGTTGTACGAGGCTACATCAGAACTCTTTATTATAGCCAAGGAAGTGACGCTCCCACCTCCCATAAAACCGGAATGCTCCTTGCAATGCCATCCATTGATTAAATGTATCCATAAACCAACGCGACTGCATTTTACTAGTATCTATCCTTCTTAAATTATCCAAACAAAACAGACACGTTTTAAAAGCCATGTACTTATTCTAATTAGAACCACCATGGCACAAACATTCTTAAGATTTCTCTCTTAGAATTGTGTTTGAAAGTTGTAGCAACTTCTTTGAAACAGTGACAACTTACATCTTTTTGAAGGGAAATTCTATTCTTCTTGGAAGTTGCTGAAAGTAACTTGGAAGCAAACGTAAGAGAAACTGAAAATCCTTGTGAACTATATGGCAGAAATATGGACAGTTTCAATATGTTTTGCTTAATTATAATTTATTTTTCAAAGTTGTGATTTGCTTTATTTCAGAACTCTAGTTGGACTTGACTTTCTACCAAAATATCTTTATTCAAAAATGTGTGCTCATTTTACTTATTTTACTCACTTCAATTAATAAATAGCTGAGTCCAGCTGAAAACTTAGCTTATGTTTAAGGTATGCATGAACACAGATAACGAAGTTGGACTTAGTTAAAATTATGTATCCTACTGCGAACAAAAGCAAATAGACCCCTTAAAGAAAGTTGGACAACTTGATATTTTTCATGATTTTTACAAGCCTATGTATTGCATGGTAATTCATATTCCAACTGAAAAAATATTGTTCTTGGTTAAAAAAATATATTGATTATGACATGAATTTATTTTGCTTCCTATATTGGTCTTGATGTCAATTTCCAAAAAGGAACTTCTAAACTGCTTAACATAGGGAATAGCACCAGGATGAAGTATAGTTTTCCTAGGTTTGAATACTTTAAAGGCCATTTGAGAATATGTATTTCTGGTTAAATTTGTTTTAAAATTGTATGATTATAGTTAGTTTCAACTGTCCCTCTACATTCTTCACATACTGACATACCCAGTGGCTCCAGTAGCTATTTTAATGGGATTTTAAATTATCTGTTGGCTCTAAGTCCAATTCCTTTTGGCTAAATAGTCAATTTAAATCATAACACTTTCTTCTATTTTGGTGTTCGAGTGGCATGCTCATGCTTATCAAGTCTCCCTCTCTCTCTGGGAGGAGTAAAATCTCTAAAATAGAAGGTTGGTTTCTCCATGAGGCGACACTGGCCTATTTTACTACCAGGGGTAGAAGTATAAAAATAAAATGGTATAGTCTCTGAGGTCCGGTACTAATGTGTTGAATTTAATCTCAGTATTTTAGATCAGATGTTTTGTACCTGATGTATTGGAGAAACCCCCACTGACCCTAACCCCCATCCCCAGGCCCCCATCACCTAATATTCTCTGTATAACCAAATACTTTGTATACTTTGAACATCACCTAATACTCTGTGTATACAGCTGCTAGAGTCTTCTTGTGAAATCCTGGATGCATCAGCTGAATGGTGTTAGTAATAGGTACAGCCATGTTTAGCTGAATGCTTACCAAATTGTATGTTGATGCTCTTTATGTCTGTTCTTCTCTAATATAAACAAGAGCTCAGCACATGTATCATTAGTACATCAATACGCTTGTGTGTGGATAGATGTGTATCCGACATGTTCTCAACATGGATGGTCTTCCATGAAGAGAAGGGATGTGGAATAAAAGGAAACTGGCATTCATGGAGTGCCTACTCTGTGAAAAACGTTACCCTATGGGTGTGCACATGTGCAATTCACTTTGTCCTCACAATTCAATACAGTAGCTCTTACTATTTCAAGTACTCATATGAGAAAACTTGAACTTTGGAAAGTTACAGTAACAGATATTAAGAAAAACATTTGAACAAAGGCTTCTCGACTCCCCAAACAGATTTTGTCTCTATCCCATGTGGCATTACATAGAGATGCATTGATACTATCATTTCATAACCCATAAGCATATGAATCCGAGTAATTTGCATAATTTTTCTACTCCCCAGTCACTATCAGTATTATTTTGTGAGCCAATGGAAATATTAATAGTATTTGAGATGTCATTAGAAGTTAAACTGTAAAATGTTAAACAAGAGTAATCTATTTTCTCACTTTGGGACTCTTAACCCATTCTGGAAAGTATGACCTTGGGTTTAATTTCTTTAGAGCACCACCATGAGTTTCTTCTGTGTGTATGTGTGTGTGTGTGTGTGTTTGTAGGTAAAACTGCAAAAATATCAACAGATCTTCAGAAAGTAAAGTGCCCCGAACATAAGTTGTCCTTCATATAATATAGGTTAAACTAATATTATTTCATCCTGGCCGTGTCACTAACAGAGAAGTGCTTATTTGGGCATAATACCAGGTAACTCATTAGCAGGATCCTATAAACTACAGACTTCAGGCTTCTCTTCTGACTTAAGAGTCGGGGGATAATCGGAAGAACTGGGAATCCTGTGTGATTTCCCAGATTTGCTCACTGTGTTGCTTTTCTTCTTTGTCTCTCCTACTCTAGAAGGAGAATTCTGAGTTTCTCTGCCTTGGAGACAAAAAGTCTCAAGAATATTGCAATAATAAAGTTGTGCCAATAAACAAGATATTTTTAAATCATCCATTCAGCAAGTATTTATTGAGCATCATTATGAGCAAAACATTATGGAAGCAACATAAAATAGGTTTCTGTTCTCAGATATATCCTATCTTGTAAGCTTGGGAAGACAGGTACATAACCCATGTAAGTGTTTACTAAGGTCTCTAAGTAATGTACAGAGAAGACCAAACATAGTTCATTCACCTTACCAAAAAATTAACATTTGATATTAATTTTGAAAGATGGAAGGGGCTTTGGAGAAGAGGAAGAGACTTTAGGCTATGGCAAAAGATGTAAAGGTAGAGAAAACGACTATACAGAGCTTCCCAGTGATGGATTCTAACAGGAAAACTCATATTCACATGTTGAAATTAGTGGGGGAAGTAGTTATATTGTTCTAAAGGTGTGGTGATCCAGTAATGTGTTTCAAGAAGAGAGTGCTGAGATTAATTTGCAGCATAGATTGGAAAGTGGGAAAACCTGTTATAATGCTTTTCTCCCTTTATCTTCTAAAATTGTATATTTCTCTCCATTTTTCCTTTCTGTTATCATGGCAGTTATTTAAGTTTGGGCTTCTTTGCTCTCCTTTGTTGAATTTCCTACTGCCGCCATTGACTTCTATCCTTATGGTCTTCTATTTTGCCTGAATAATGCATTTGGAATAATACTCATGAAATTAATTTCATCACATGACTTTCTTTCTCAGAAAAGCAGATGACTTCCCTTTGCCTACAGAGAATTGTTCAAACACTTGTCTGGCCCTTCTCTACTTCCCAGTAAAGGTTCGCTCCTACTTCTTTGGGTTGCCTGTTAAGATTTCCAATTACACCATATCCATCTTTTCACCATATTATATCCCCACTTAGCCACCTCCCTTTCATTTAAAATAATTTAAAAGCTTTATCTAACATTCAGACCTCAGCAAATTAGCTCCTTTCTAAATACTTTTTATTTATTTAGAGTCAGAGTCTTGCTCTTGTCACCCAGGCTGGAGTGCAATGGCATGATCTTGGCTCATTGCAACCTCCACCTCCCAGGTTCAAGCGATTCTCTTGCCTCAGCCTCCTGAGTAGCTGAGAGCCACCCATGCCTGGCTAATTTTTGTACTCTTTGTAGGATGAGGTTTTGCCATGTTGGCCAGGCTGGTCTCGAACTCCTGGCCTCGTGATCTGCCCACCGTGGCCTCCCAAAGTGCTGAGATTACAGGCGTGAGCCACCGTGCCAGGCCTCCTTTGTAAATACTTTACAGATCATTCCTGCCAATGTAAATCTTTCCAACTTTTAAATTTGTATAATTATCACTAATTCTTTCTCACAAACATGAGATTTTTTCCTCTCTTTCTCTCTCTCTCTCTCTCTCACACACACACATACACACACACACACACACACACACACACACACACACACACTTTGCAAGCAAAACATTCTATATGGGGCCGGGTGTAGTGGCTCACGCCTGTAATCCCAGCACTTTGGGAGGCCGACGCGGGCGGATCACGAGGTCAAGAGATCGAGACCATCCTGGCCATGGTGAAACCCCATCTCTACTAAAAATACAAAAATTAGCCGGGCATGGTGGTACGCGCCTGTGGTCCCAGCTACTCGGGAGGCTGAGGCGGAAGAATCACTTGAACCCAGGAGGCGGAGGTTGCAGTGAGCCGAGATTGTGCCACTACACTCCAGCCTGGGCGACAGAGCAAGCCTCCATCTAAAAAAAAAAAAAAAAAAAAAAAAAAAAAAAAAAAAAAAAAAAAAAATTCTATATGTATCTTTTCCTAACTATATTATAGAACTCTTATTATCTGCTATTTACTAGTTGTTTAGCATATCCCAGACACTGTTCTGCTTGTTTTACATGAATTCGGTGATTTAATCCTCACAACGTCCTTATTTGATTAAATATGTGTGATCATTATTCTCAATACCTGTGAGAAAATTTAGTCTATCCTTAATAAATATGTACAGACTAACATGATACCAATTACAAAATATGACTTCGGCTTTATCAAATAAAAACTTACCTTTACTCAGTCAATAACCTCTTTTATATACTTTTCTCATCATCTATCCATTCTCATTAGAGAAACTCAACTTCTGAGGAATATTAAAGAACATAGAACAGAAGGAAGGTCAAGGGGACTGCACAGCCTTTACGTTCTTATCTTTCCCTTTTTAATATTTCTGGTTAATATTCACCTTAACTTGGCTTAGAGAAGCCAACCAATTACCTAGAGTCAGTTCATTGCAGCCTACAACATAATAAAGTGACCGATTGTAGCACCTCCTGTTGGATGCCATGTGTAAAATTATTGAATTATAATCAATTCAAATATTGAATTCCCTGATCAGCAATGTAGATTTCTGGGTAAATGATCAGGCTGCCGGGCAGTAACTTACTTTCAATTGAATGATTAATTACTGCATTATAACATCCTTTAGTGTGGAAACTATATATATATGATTTGAACAATATTTGCACCCCTTATTCCCCTTTCATTCACACCCAAAACCTTCCACAGCTGGTGTTAAAAACTGCTTTGTATTAATTAGGACATCCTTTCATTCATGTATTCAAGACACTGAAGTTGGAAGGATTTCTTCCACTTTTTATAGGTAAACCTTTGTATTACTTTCATCTTTACAAGGTCTTTTAAATTTTTCTCCCTTTGCCTATTTAATTATTATTTTTTAAATGTGGAATACTTTTATTTTTAATTTCCCCCCAGGTTTTTTCAGATAAAACTGGCAACTTAAAATTATATATATTTAAAGTATACAAGGTGATGTTTTGATGTTTATATATACATTGTGAAATAATTACCACAATTAAGTGAATTAACATTGCCATCACCTCATGTAGTCTTCCTTACTTTCTTCCTTTTCTTTCTCTTTCTTTCTTTTCTTTCTTCTTTTTCTTTTTTCTTTCTCTCTTGCTTTCTATTTTTCTTCTATCTTTCTTTGTTCTTTTTCAATAGAAACATTAAGATCTGCTCTCTTTCCTTCTTTCTTTTGCTCTTTCTCTCTCTTTAGCTTTCTTTCTTTTTTTCTTTCTCTTTTGGTGAAAATATTAAGGTCTACTCTTTCTTTTATTTTCTTTCTTCTTTTTCAGTGAAAACATTAAGATCTACTCTCGTGTTTTTAGTAGATATGGAGTTTCACCATTTTGGACAGGCTGGTTTCGAACTCCTGACCTTAGGTGATCCACCCACCCATGCCTGTAATCCCAGCTACTTGGGGGGCTGAGGCAGGAGAATCACTTGACCCCAGGAGGTGGAAGTTGCAGTGAGCCGAGAGCCTGCCATTGCACTCCAGCCTGGGTGACAGAGCAAAAATCCACCTCAAAAAAAAAAATCTACTCTCTTAGAGAAGTTCAAATTTTGCTGAGAGCATATTACAGGGTACATTAGCTATACTAATATATAGTATATCCATGCCTTGTATTTTATTTATCCTGCATAACTGAAACTTTGTACACTTTGACCAACATCTCCCCATGTTCACCACCCCCCACCTCCTGGCAATCATGTTTCTAGTGTCTGCTTTTATGGGATTGATTTTTTTTAGATACCGCATGTAAGTGAAATCATACAATATTTGTCTTTTTGTATCTGGCTTATTTCGCTTAGCATAATGTCTTCTGGGTTCATCCATGTTGTCACAAATGGCAAAATTTCCTTCTTTTGTAACATTGAATAATTTCTACAATTTCATTATTGGTGGACACATGCCTTGTTTCCATACCTTGGTTATTGTTAATAATGCTACAATGTATATGGAGTACAATTATCTTTTCAAATTACTGATTTCATTTACTTTGGATATATCCCCAAAAGTGGGATTGATAGGTCATATGGTCGTTCTATTTTTAATTTTTAAGGAGGCCTTATTATGTTTTTCATAATGACTATATGAGTTCACAATCCTACCGACAGCATATAAGCATTCCGTTTTCTCAACATCTCCACCAGATTATCTTTGTTCATGTGTGTGCTTGTGTGTGTGTGTTTTAATAATAGTCATTCCAACAGGTATGAGATGAGACCACATTGTGATTTTGATTTTTGTTTCTCTGATAATTACTAATGTTAAGCAGCCTTTCATATATCTCTTGGTCATTTTTATCATTTCTATGTCTTCTTTGAAAAGATACCTATTAAGGTTACTTGCCCACTTTGAAATTGGGCTGTTTTTTGTTATTGAGTTGTATGAGCTTCTATATATTTTAAATATTAACCACTTATCAGATGATTGAATGGTTTGCAAATATTTTTTCCTGTTCTAAATTCTCTCTTCTATTGTTTCCTTTGCTGTGTGGAGCTTTTTTTTTTTTTTTTTTTCAGATGGAGTTTCACTCTTGTTACCCAGGCCAGAGTGCAATGGCGCTATCTTGGCTCACTGCAACCTCTGCCTCCTGGGTTCAAGCAATTTTCCTGCCTCAGCCTCCCAAGTAACTGGGACTACAGGTGCATGCCAGCATGCCCAGTTAATTTTTGTATTTTTAGTAGAGACGGGGTTTCACCATGTTGACTAGGATGGTCTTGATCTCTTGACCTCGTGATCCACCCACCTCAGCCTCCCAAAGTACTGGGATTATAGGTGTGAGCCACCGTGCCCGGCCTGTATGAAGCTTTTTAGTTTTATGAAATACAACTTGTCTATTTTTGCTTTAGTTGCTCATATTTTTGGTGTCATGCCAAAAATACTCATTGCTAAGACCAATGTCAAGAAGATTTTCTCTATGTATTTTTGGGGTAGTTTTATAGCTACTGGCCTTGTGTTTAAGTGTTTAATACATTTTTATTTGATTTTTTTATAGCTCAGGTCAAATATAACCACTACAAGGAAGCCTTTATTTTTGCCTCAGTGGAAGTAATTTTTTTTCCCTTTAAACTTTTTTCTACTTTACATATCCCATATTATATTATTTCATATCTTATATTTTATTCAATTTACATCTTATTTTTACTTCAAAGTAATGATTGTATTGAAGAAATAATAGCCTTATTTGTGTTTGTATTGCTAAAACTGCCCAATATACTACTTTTGTAAATATTTATTCAAATAATAAATGAAAAGCCTTAGTAATTTTTTCCTCTTTTAAGTTCTTGCCTTTTATTTTCTCTTACTTTATCTCAGGCATTTCTCTTGTTAGATTAAAAACTTGCATGCAGACCAATGTATATGATGGAAAATGGCTGTTGAGGAAAATCGAATAGAAACTAACAGTCTATCTCGATTTAGGTAATATCTTCTGTAGCTTAAAATCTATTTATTTAGATGAAGATGTATATTTTTAGCACTTTTGGCCCTTAGTTTTATACATTAGAACCTATCATTGCCTTTGGTATTTTGAGAGCTTTTTTTACAGTGAAAGCAAAGATTTACTATAAACTGAGAAAAAGTGAGGCATGGGTCTATTATATTGATTGTCACCAAAGTCTTGGAATTTCCCACTTAGCACACTTTATAGCCAGGGGAAGAATTCAGTTCACCTTTCAGATCACAGAGAATGCTTGTTCAGTTATTTTGTGCATATCACAAGTACCTCTCCTGGCCTCTCTGTACTCCCGACTCTCTAGACACACAGGAACCCTGGGGATAGACTTTACAACCAGAAATGTCATTTGGGAGTATAGAACTTTTCTAGTTTTTTTTTTTTTTTTTTTTTTTTTTTTTTTTTTTTTTTTTTTTGGCTATTGTTTAATAGAACACGAGAACAAAATAGCAATGCTAGGACTTGTCAACAACTCAACAGTCTCACTAAAATCAAGCAATGATCTTTGGAAGTGTGGCCCTAACAAACTTTTATCCTGCCAGATAGAACAGCACTCAGGACAAATGAAAACTCTGAGTTGGCTAAAACATTTGTTTCCTCTGAAACATTATTTTATAACCCTTCATAAACGATAGTTTTCCACTATTCTTCAGTGGAAAAACTGACATTTAAGTGATTCAAGTCTTTATCCTGGTCTCTATCATGAGCTATATCTAGGTTCAGATAAAATACTTTTCTCTGAATTGAGGGAATTTATTTTCCTGCAAGTTTTCTTATGTTTGAAAACTTCCTATTTCTTACTTTGATGAACATCTCTAGAGAGGATCTTAAATTGAAAGAAATTAATTTGTGATGGAATACTCTGAAAACCTGATAGTCGGTTATCATAAATAGCAGCTACATTTTTGTTTTCATATTGGAAGTAGAGAAAGAAAGATCTGTTCAGCTTCCAATTACCGTATCTTACCAAGAGTCCTTCTCCAGGCAAATGCAGAACCATTTTGAAAATAATGGGGACCATGTATCTATCTGTAATGGATTGGATTATGTAACAAATGACCCTTCAACCTAAAAATATATATCCTAAATCAGTAGATACCTTGAATGTGATATGAGACATCACTAAGACCATGGAGGAAGTAATTTCATGGTAAAGAAAGTAGTAGCTTTGATAATAGATATGCATTAGCTAGCATTTAACGTAAGGTTTTAGCATGAATACACTGAGTTCAGGTTTTAAAGGTCATGCATAAAATCAAAGACATGAAACACAAAGGCTCAGACTAACTAGAGTGACCACCGGTATAACAGAGCATTTGTCAACTTCTCTGCTTGCCTAGTGGTGGTTTTCTTTTGCTGTATTGCCTTGGAAATCAGTATGTAAAAAATAAAATATTGCCAGACCTAATATTCAAATAAGAAACAAGTGGCTGATTTTCTTCTATAGGAAGCTTAAAGAATTTTCAGCCAAAAAAAAAAAAAAAAACGGAGAGAGAGAGAGATTGAGAATTGGTTGGATGAGCTAAGTAGTCACAATTCTGTACTCTGCTGTGACTACTCTGGATCAACTATCCATCAATCTGTTCCCATTGCCACACACACTCATACATTCTCATCTTTATCCCAGGTAACAAAGATGTAGTGTTGACAGACATGACTTCTTTGGAAGAAGGAAGAGGAGACCCTTATAGGCTAATGGAATTCAAGGGAAGTTCATTGAGACCAGTAGGAATCCTGTTGATCGAAGAGTATGGTTAATGGGGTAATATAAGATTCTCCACTCTATTGTCAGTTAATTAGTAGGAGTTGGGGACATAATTCATTGAAAACAGATTTAAGGACAGCTGAGCTAAGTGCCTTGATCTAAGCAATGGGGACTCTTCTCCAAACAGGCAGTCAGTCTCAAGTTTCCCACAGTGTAATAATTAATACAGTTTCATCCAGGTGGGCAGAGGTTACATAACTACGATGATAGTTATAGAGATGTGCACACACACTGAGCTTAAAATATGGGAAATGCACTATTACTCTGAGTAGAACTAGTTAAATTTTTATAACTCAGGCCAGTTTTGATGGTGTATAAAAAAGTGAGGTGCTTTTTTCTACAAAAAATAGGAACAGTTGGGCCATCTCCAGTCTCAGCCCATCCTGAAGTGTGACCACATTAGATCCTTTTGGAGATAATGGTAAAAGCTCAAAGAACTTTTACAGTGGATTTAGGCTGCTATAAGGGGGATATGATTCTCTTGGAGAAATTTCTCTGAGATAGACAATCTTCTATGGAACACCACCAATGACGCATTAGGTGGCTTACATTGGTTTTATAATGCTGAAGAAGATGAATCACTATTGAATGAGAAATCGACTCTAAGAATTTTAGATAAATCCTTGCAGTCAGCCTCATCACCTTGGAAAACTTTTCTAGGCTTTAGGTTGAAACTGAGTGAGTAAAAAAAAAACAGATGTTATCTTCATAATGAGGGAGTAGATACTCATGATTAACAAACATGTCTCTCAAGTCTCATGTAGCTAAAAGGTGCAATATTTGTGTCTATAGCAGGAAAGCAATATGGCTGCAACTGCTGAGTCCAATTATTCCATGGCTTAATTAAACTGTGTCAATAATGTTACTGCTTAATATAGAATACTGGGTGGACTAAAACATTATTAGTTTGTTTGGTTGAGCCTATAGCAGATGTCTTGCTGCCCAAAACTAAAAGTAAAGGCATCTTGTTTTCTGGTGCTAAGATTCTATCTCTCTCTCCACATCTACTAATCTCTTTCTCCTTCTCCATCCTGACATTAGCCACTTTGAGGAGAAAGACAATTCAGTGTAGGAACAATGTCTATCTTTCCCCAAGAGAGACTGAAGTTGTATACACCCATTCAGATATGTTGAGGAACTTCAGGAAAAAGAGGGACTGAAGCTTTTGTGGCTCTCTTGGATACAGGTGTCCAAGTTACCATTTTACTCGGTTCAGTGGAGGTGAAAGGGAAATACTTGAATACAGCTAATGAGGTTTTGGAAGATATTACAGTGGGAAAGGGAAAATAATGTGACTTTGTAGATGGAGCCCTTTGGGTCAATTTAATGTACAATTGTCCCTTGGCATCCATGGGGGACTGGTTCCAGAATCCCTACAGATACTAAGATCTATGAATGCTCAAATACCTGTTATAAAATGCTGTGGTATTTACATTTAATGCACACACATCCTCTCATCTATGTTAAATCATTTCTAGATTACTAATAACCGCTGATACAATGTAAATGCTATGTAAATTGTTGTTATTACTGTATTTTCTAGGGACTAATTATAAGGAAAAATGTCTGTATATATTCAATACATATGCAACCATCCTTATTTCCCCTAAAGTTTTCAATCTGTGATTGGTTCAATTCACAGATGCTGAACCCACAGATATAGAGGGCAAACTCTACTTTTGCTGTTGTGTTATATGACTATATTACCCCATTCCATAAATTACAAAAGGGATTCCCCTCATTGTGAAGATCTGTATGCATAGAAGTGCTGGTACTTTTGGGGTCTCTCTGAGTTACAAGTCACTGTGACTGATTTTGCTATTGGAGCACTTAGCAGAGGTAGATGACTCCACTCACTGGATACTACTTGGAGTCTTGTTAATAGTATTGTAACCTGAATGCTGTATAAGATGTATTTTATAGATTTGGTTGCAGCCGCTGTTGGTCAGACTAACTGGAGTGGTCAGAGGAATGCCATTCTCATGGGAAAATTCACCAGGAGCATTGCAGTGTAGAGATATGGATTGGGTATTGTTTCAAGGAAAATAATCCCCATGGGTCTCTTGCATTTTAGCATGTCTTCAGTGCAGTCATTGGTTCCATTTGTTCTAAATTAACTTATCAAGCCTGTTTTTAGAGAAACAGCCTTGGAAAATAGGTACAGTGTTTCTCTCAGGGTCAAATGCCAGCCATGCTTACGGTTCATTATCATGTCTGTGATCCAGGGTTCCTAAACTCAACATTCCTCTCCTGTGAAACAACTTGCTGCATATGCAGGTGTCAATTGGCTCTGTGGGAACTGGAGCTCAGGGATCTGGTGTCAATGCTAACACTCTGGCTTCTGCTATTGCCATGAATAATAAAGATCTTTGTCTCTAATGGCTTCCTGTGTCTTCCGCCAGCAATCCCAAAACTATGACAGGTTAACTTGTTAGGATACGAATAGGGTAAAATACCTGACTTTTCACAGTTCCCAATGCCCCTTCCACAGATTTCTGTTTTGTAATTGAAATTGTGGCACTGCAATGTCATCATAATCACCAACTCTACTGCTTTGATGATCTTTTAATAAGGCACAGACATTTTAGTTGACATAATAATAATATTGAAAGAATTATGGGCAATTTATGTAGCAATAACTAGTAGAGATTAATTGAAGCTATTAGAAGATAAAGAAAGTAACTTGATACTATATTGAAATACATCTTAAAGGCTTATAAGGCATTAAAAGAAAAAGCTGACAAGGAAGAGGAAAAAGATGTGAACCATGGTTAAATTAATAAACAGTCTTCTCACAGAATAATAGAGCAATAAATAGGTCTGTCAAATATTTTTTAAAGCAATTCAGCCATATAACATAGTCTTCCACGAGACTGCTCATTCTCCCCAACTATGCTAGCTAGAAATGTCTGGATAATTTATTTAGGAATTGATAACCATAAGAGAGTACTCAATATACCCCCATGAGCTATACAAGCAACAGCTTTTGCCTCTGACTGTCATATTGTATATAATATGTATAGGTATACAATACACATACAATATGCATAGCTATACAATATGTGTATATATACAATGTGCAAGTCAGGGGCAAAAGCTGTTGATTATATAGCTCATCATTTGTTAACAAGTGAAGATGGTACACAAGAGGGCAGCAGCTGCTAAATCCCAACCACGAGTGAGATCCAAGAGGCAGCCCAGGGATTAACAGCTCTAAGACTTGTGACTCCTGGGACAGTCACTGCTGTCCATGTAGTCCAAAACATTGAGTGCAGATTGCTTGGTGAAAGGAAGTGAAGATTTAGGATGAAAAAGGCAGAGATTGATTGTATGGCAAGTTCTGGACACATCACAAGCAGAGGAGTACAGGGAGCGGTTTCACAAGAGCTGAGTACGTGGCATGCTGTCGGCAGCTGGTGGGTCCACTCCGGTTTCTTGGCAGTAGTTCAGGAGCTGGATTCTGCCATAGCTGCTCCTGTCTTAGCAGAGGACATCTCTGAGGGTCATGTGAAAAAAGGCTATTAGAGGGGATGACAGTCCCATGGCAATAACCCCTGAGGGAATGACAGCTGTGGTTTTCAGCTGAGCAATTATTGAAAGACAAGATGACCTTAGTTTCGATTCTAGGTAAAGGACTCGCGCTTACTTAGTGCTATTTCTCCTTCCTTGCTGTAGCTTCTAGAATTTTTTAGTAATAACAACTAGAATCCAGTGTAGGTTTTATTCTGACTCATTATTTCAAATATGGTTATGAACATAGTTCAATAATTTAGATGTCAGGGAAAATGGCTACTCATTACTATGAAAAAAGTACTCAGTGAATCTTTAAAGCAAGAGAATGGTGGTCTTATTTACTGTTTAACAAATCATGCATATAGAAAAACAGTATTTCAAGTTTTATCAAAATTTATTTAAAATTCTGTGGATAGATGAATATTTATTACAGTTGGAATAATAATTTAAGATAGGTTACAGTTATGACCTAATGAAGACTTTTATATGTGTTAAGTGTGACTTTTAGGTACATATAGTGCTCACTAAAATTATTGTGCTTCATACATTTAAATTATTTTAGTAAACTTCTCATGAGAGATACTTCAGGGTATGATCAATGGGGCTCTAGCATGAGCATCACAAGGGTTGATTTCTAGCACTGACTTTGCTGGTAATGAGCCATATGAAATTAAAGAACTCACTTAACCTCAGCAGATGTATTTGCTCAACTGCAGAATAAGTAAATTCACTAAAGATCTCTTACACATTTAGACATGACTGTGATTCTGTGAAAACATAACTGTGATAGAAATGAGGCAGCATCAGAAGAAACCATGCAAAAATGGTCAGCTGGTCTTTGCCATAAATACAAAGGCCACAGCATTTCCCTCAGATATCTGATGGAAGTTCGGGAAACATTTAACTCTGACTAGGCATCTTTCAGAGCAAAACATAGCTTGGGCTGATGTTTGTCCTCAAGGAAAGCTCAATGGCTCAGAGTGTAGAATTTTTTTTTTTTTTTTATTGCCTAGCATTTCATTCATAGCCTCAGGGCCCTGGAGCACTGACCTTGCATTAGGAGCCCCCCCAGGACTTTCTCAAGAGCAATGGTTTGATCTCCACCATCATTCACTGCAGGAAATTAAACCAGACTCCTGGGGACCAAACCACCATCAGCTGTAGCCTCAGGGAGATGGGAATCTGGGATCAGGTCCATTTTAAGTAACACGATAAATAAATATAGACTTGAAAAATGAAAGAACTACATTGAACCTTGTTTCTGTTTTCTAAGAAAAAATGTATTTATTTCAGTGGTAATATATATTCTAACTTTAATCTGGTAAGTACACCTGTAATTACACAAACCTTTGTGAATATCAACAGAACTAAAATTTAAAATGTATTTGTTTTACTAGTCCTGCAGTTTAATTTAATAAAATATGAGGTCTAGAGGAAGGTGCTTTGTTCCTGAGAATCTCAACTGCATTATTAGATTGGTTTCCTTAGATATAGAGTGTGAAAGTGAATTAGCTCATGCCATGTGGGAAATACGAACAATGTCTAATAACTCTTTGGCATGGTTTATAGTGAAAGGAGACTTTTTAATCCTGGTGTTTTACTCTGCACAATCAATTTGGGTAAGGAGCATGCAACTGTCCATGAAGTAATAGTGACAAGGCACTGCAATGCTAAGGGCAATGCTATTCTCAGCTTTCTCTTTGATTTTCAGTCTTCTTTTACTCTTTGTCAATTAGTAGTTACTAAACTCCTTCAGGGCCAGTGACCCCCATACTATTGAGTAATGGAAGAATAGAAATTGGCTTAACAATTTTCTGAAATTTACCCTCAAGATTTCTTTGTTCTTAAGTATGGATACAACTACATTAGTTGGGATCCAAGGGACAACTCTCTTTGAATCCCATTAGTGACTTTGTTTCCATAAAGTTAGAGAAAGTTATGTATAAAGTCAGGCAAATAACTTATCCTTAGACAACTATAAAAAGTTTTGTATACATATATTTTTAGATTCAACTTTAGATGTTTAGTGTATTTGTACCTATCTACCTATGGTGCATTTTATACTTCATCAAAGCCATATCTCCGATATAACCAGAATTTGATTTATCAATTATATTTGCTGTCTCTTTCTTAACAATTTTTTCAATTAACTATTATTTGAGTCCAAGTGGAAGATTCTAGGACAACTCTCTAGGTAAAAGAATTTCAAACTGAGGAAATAAGTAAGACTCCTGGAAGTAGAAAAGAGAAGCACAACTAAGGAAGGATATTGTGGCTTCAAGAGAGAGATGAGTGATACTCATCTAACATGGAGCAAAGTCCTATCCTCTTATCCCGTTAGTGTCTACAATGAGCTCAAAATTTTGGAAAGAAATATTATTTAACTAAAACAGAATAAGGACTAAATGACATGGAAAATGAAAGTACTAACATTAAGACAATAATACATTGTAGAGGAGTCTGACTCCACGCCGTCTAAATCCCTTTCCTAGCATCTAGACTCTATTGATTACACAACTTAAAGTTAGCATTTGTTCTTTTCTAAGATGTTTCAAGTGCATAATATTTTACAAGCTCTAATGAAAATATGTTTATTTCCTTTATTAAATTTATTTTTGAGTTACAAATGAGCCATCCAGTCAACAACACTTCATTCTCTGGGTGTTTGCTCTGCAGTCTTACAATACAATATAACCAGACCAATCATTTTAAATCAAATTATTTGTACTGGTTCTTCACATAGCACAGATATTTCTCCCACATTTGAAACTATTCTAATGACTAGAAGTATAACATAAGTAAAGCATAATTAAGGTAGTCAAGGGTTATGCTCAAGCTTTAAAGACTCATGGGTTAAAATCCTTGTTTCACCATTTACTTCCCATATTGGAAAAGTTACTTAAATTAAAGAGTAGGGAGTAAGTAAGACTCTTGAAAGTAGAAAGAGGAAGTAGAATTAGGGAAGGATATCATGGCTTAAAGAAATATATGAGTAAATACCATCTAACATGGAACAAAGTCTTGTCCACCACAGAACAAATTTGTGCCTTTGTCCTCACTGGAAAAGGGGGGAATTTACTAATCTTACTTATACTATTGAGTTATTTGAGTTTAAAATGATAAAATATGTACAAAGTGTTAGGTAAATCATAAGCACCTAATTAATAAGAGCTATTTTATGGCTCTTGACTTAGTATGGTGTAGGCAAGAAAACATTCTTGATAGTCATGCTTGACTTCCAGGAGAAAAACATGGTTAAACCAATGTCTTGAAGTGTCTAGGATACCAATGCACAAATCCTACCATTCTGTTTAGGTAGGAAGAAGTCCCTTGGTCGATGAAGAATGCTCTGTACCATGCATATACCCACCGGTACGTTTTGACATTGCTTGAAAGTGAGTCCTGCATGGAATATCCTGGTTATGTCCCATACTGCTTATATCCTTTTTACATGGAATGGAAGGATTTTCTTGGTCTCTGCCTTGGAGTTCAAATGCATTATAGACAATCATAAAAACAAACTGAAATTGAGGTCAAGAGAAAAATATAGGATGAATTATCAAATGATACCTAGCATATAATGTGCTCTTATTATGTGCCAAACACTCCACTAAGTATTTAATTGGAATCATGCCATTTAGTTGTGATAATCACCAATGACTTTAATATTATTATCTCCATTTTGCAATGATGGAACTGAGTCTCAGAAATGTTAATTTGGGCCAGATACGGTGGCTCATGCCTGTAATCCCAGCACTTTGGAAGGCCGAGGCAGGTGGATCACTTGAGGTCAGGAGTTCAAGACCAGCCTGGCCAACATGGTAAAACCCCACCTCTACAAAAAATTAACCAGGTGTGGTGGTGCTTGCCTATAATCCCAGCTACTTGGGAGGCTGAGGCACGAGAATTGCTTGAATCTGGGGGGCAGAGGTTTCAGTGAACCAGCATCACACTACTGCCCTCCAGCCTGAGCAGTAAAGTGAGACTGTCTCAAATTAAAAAAAAAATAAGAATGTTAATTTATCCCAGAATCCCAGGGCACGTAGCTTTTAATGGACAGAATTTGGAATTGAGGAAGGTCTAGTCATACTTTAAGACTCATGATCTTTTCCTTACACTAAATTTCCTACCAAGGTCTCTGTATATAAATATGGAATTCAATATTTCAGTATCAAAAGTCCAATATCAAAAGTACCTGAGTCCACATAATTTCTCTTTATGAGTGCTCTAATGTGCTCCGTGTTGAGATGGATTAAATACTGGCCCCTTCTTCAGCTAACTTCTCCTTCGAGTTGTGTCTAGAATGATGAGCAGAGTAGATGAGAAAGTGAAACTTAACACCATGTCCCTCTCTCCTGGCACTCCCCTGCCCCACAACACACATACCACACAGAGCCAGTTCTCACCGAAGTCCTGCTTTCCCAGCAAGCTACACCCAGTAAAGTGACATATACTTGGAAGGCACATGGAATAGCTAGGTTTTCCATCTTGTCTTTAGAAACAGTGGTCCAAATGAATTGAGCTTTTTCTGGGCAACCCAATTGGCATCGTATTAGTAAAAATCCTCATTGTGAATAAACTTGATCTATGTTCACATGATTGGCTGTGACTAGAATCCTGAGAAGCTGCCACGAGATAAAGTCTGTCTTTACTGTTGTCAATGCTGTGTTACTGCCATCAGTGCTGTGGATGGAAGCTTTATGTCAATGTTGTTTGCTTCAGGGATGTTCTGCTATTGAGGCTGCCACAGGCTCTGTTACTATTGATGGTATTGAATTGTGTTTGGCTTTTCTCAGACTTCCCTCAATTCTATCCTACGGAGCACCTGTGTAAGTGTTGGTTTATAGATTTTAGGCTTAAATCTTCCTCATTGGGATGACCTGTGTCTAGCCCACTGTATTATTCAGGGCTACATAAACAGAACCAGTAAGGAAGGTAGGTAGATAGATACATAGATAGAGATATATAGTGTATTTATTTATCTCACCATATATACATGGGTGTGTATATGTGTGTGTGTGTGTGTGTATGAAGAGAGAGAGTGTGAGTAATTTATCATGAATGATTGGCTCACACAATAATGGAGGCTAAGAAATCCCATGATCTACCATGTGCAACCTGGAAACTTAAGGAAACCAGTGATATAATTCCAATCTAAATGTGAAGATCTGAGAACCAGGGGAACCAATGGTAGAAATCCAGTCTACGGGCAGGAGAAATTCAATGTCCTTGCTCAAGTAGGCTTGCAGGAAACAAATAGGGGAACATTTCTCTTCTCCTGACCTTTTATTTTATTCAGGCCTTCAATAGACTGAATGATTCCCATCCACATTGGAGAGGGCAATCTACTGAGCACACTGATTTAAATGCTTGTCTCCCCTGAAAACTCTCACAGACACACTCGGAAATAAAGCTTAATCTGTGTAGCCCTTGGCTCAGTCATGTCGATTCATAGAATTACCATGGCACCCACCTGCACAACTAACTGATAAATTATCAATAGCATTAGGTTTGCCATAGATTCAGAGATACTTGCCAATCCACTCAACTAGATAGGGTTTGAGTTTCTTAATTCTTTCCCTTAGTAGATGATGCTGTCTGCATCTTACAAAATATAAAACAGTTAATCTCTCTTTTGTTGGATGACTGACTTTCCTAATCTGTCATGGGTTTCTGGGTTTATTTACAAATCCCCACTACCTCCTCCATACTGAGTCTCTGAGGTAGCTGAGTTGCTAAATCTGCTATATACATGGTAATTTTTTAAGCCTCACACCTTTAATTTATTAACTTTGTAAGGCTCACAGTAGTGCTATCATTATCACTTCAGTCTTGAACTTGAAGAAACTGAAGTGGTTAAATAACTTGCACACAGTTACACACCTGGAATTTAAACAGCCGTCACCAAGCAAAGCTAAGATTCCAACTCAAGGAAATCCACCTTCAAAACTCATGCTCTCAACTACTACCTTATTTTGCCCTGAAAAAATGAGAGATCCATTTAAGAGCACACTCAAAGTTTCAGAATAGCTAAGCTACCTAAATCAAAGTAATCAATTTCACACATTCTGACTCTATGGTCTTATGATCTTCATATAAGTAAATTTTCCATCTTCTGTTGATTACTGTTATGAGTTACTCTTTTCTTGTTCACACCATAAAAATTATAACAAGAGGGTATGTTCTCTTTACTTCAAAATATTTATACTATTTTCATTATGTAACAAAGAAACAAAAACCCTGTAACATAACACCCACAAAAGGATTAAATAAAAATAATTGTGCCAAGTCCAAATTTTGCTACCAAAGCAAATTTATTTAATACGAAAATATTTTCCAAATTCAAAAAATGCTTAAGAGATAATGAAAACAGGAAAAAAAAACCAGCAGGAATGAAATGAAGTGAAGATGCTAAACTTCAGTTCTTTCTGTTTAAAAGTTTCTGGTTGCTACGTGGTTATAAAGTCCATGGAGGTAAAATTCAAAATTACCTCATGCTTTTCAAGCAATAGACTTAATCTTATAGTTAATTTAAGAATGTTGTGATTCAATGGCTAAAATACAGATGGCCAGTGGGTAGCCCTAGATTTTAGTTGTGGTTCTGATGTTATTAACTACTTGGGCAACCTCTGATAGGGTTGAACTTAACATAATTCACAGGACTAGGTAGGCTTTTAGATTTGCTTAAATCCAATATTATATGAATTTCTGATACTAGTAGCACATTAGTTAATAAACCAGATCCAATGCTAAGTATTTCCAAAGAAAACAACTAGTAGTCAAAGTGTGATGTTTCCATTAAGTATTCATGTTATTTCCTGGCTACAACTCTTATTGCTTTATAACAGATAGTATCCTAGTGTTCTAAAGTAGTTAGCATGCTTTCCAACCCCAGGTTACCACCAGACATACCCAAAAGAACAACAACAACAAAAAATCTTGTCTTTGGAGACAGTGGTAAAATAAGACATGTTCATTTACTTACAAACACACACAGAAAATTTTGTATCTAAAGAAATACAAAATACCTAAGTATCTCAAAATTAAATTCATCCAAATGAGAATATGCCATCTCCTCTACAGATATTCACTTACTAGGCAATGGAAAACCACCAGTAACACAGCAAGTAGGTTCACAAGTGCTGGAAGAAGATTCCAGGAGTTGTGGCTCAGGTGCAACACTGACCAGAGGTCTACAGGAACTGGATTCAGGGTTCTGAGGCTGACATTGGCTAGACGCACATTCCAGAGTTTGGCAACTTTTAGACTCAGATGTCTCAGGTAGGCAACACTTTCCCTCGAGGCTTGCAGGTTGGCAGCTTGGGCCTACAAACCCCATCTGCTGAATGCTTCCTGATTGGCAGGGCTGAGAAACATAAGCCGACCCTGCTGAAGAACTTTCTGATTGGGACGCTGTCCTTTCACAGGGCCTGGAATTGGAGTAAGTTGTTTGGACAACTCCGGGGAGGCAGGTACTTTGCGCACAGCTCTCTTCTGTGAATAAGTCCTGTTCACAATTGGTCATTTGGCAGCTGGTGGTTTCATTGCGGGTTTCTTGAAAGTTGTTCAGGAGCCAGGTTCTGCTATGGAAGCTGCTGGGCAAACAAAATCCATCTTCAAAACTTACAGGATTAGCACCATGTATGATGGCAGAGAGTGGTGGGGCATTGTGAAAGCTCCTGAGTGAATGGCAGTGGCTATGAGGCATATTGCCAAAATTCTTAAAGTTGGTCGTAAGGACTCAACATACTGAGTTCGAAAATGAAATTCTCCGCTGGGGCGATTATATACTCAGAAACCTGGGTGTTGGTTTCTTCTCAAGACATCTTTGCAACTCATTCCTTAAACTAATTTGAAGGATAACATCTCATTAGCACTCTGGTTATATATGAAGATTATGTCTTATTAACAAAGATGTAAGTCCATTTTGAATCTTCAAAATGGCTTTTATGTTAGCTCTAAAGATGACTCATTCAAGGTGGGGTTGGTCAAATAAGAGTCTAAACCTGTTCACCCAAGCTAACACTTTTTTTAACCACCATGACTCCGTACATTGGTAGGTGAACAATGAGAAATGCATGAGGCAGTGGCCAGTTGAACGCTGATTAACATTCAGCTCTAGTTTTGAGAGCTGCCAGTGTAGCAGAATGTGGTAATCTGATGTTCAAGACATTTTAAGTTAGAATTGGATCCAGTTGAGCCCAATCTCATTCCACTCAGATCTTGTTCTCTCCAGTGGATCAGAATGTGAGAGGACTCTGTGGTCACATTCCCTCTCACTGTTCACACATAGTACTGAAGGAGGCCATTGCCCTATAAACACTTGTCTTTTGCCTAGTATTTGTTTACCTCATCTCCTTAAAAGTCAAGTGTAAATGCTTCCTTTTTCTGAAGTCTTTCCCCATCTTCCCATTGAGGAGTTATTGCTTCCTTTTCTGAATTACTAATGGATTTAATTCCTTTTCTCTATACTTTACGAAGTGGTGTCTTTGCTTGTGTTTGTGCTTCTCAAAGGTTGGTCATTTTCCTTTATGAGAAACGTGCTTCAGATGTGTTTTTCATCTTATTCTATTCTGTGTTCTGTTTCCTGACTGGAGACAGATGATCAGCTCCTATGTTCATTGCATTGGTACATTGTACTTAGCATAGTTTCATACTCATAGCACAGAACTGACCAGCACAATTTCTGTAACATATTCTATAATATACTTGGCTCAGCTAATGACAATAAAATAAAAGTGTATTTTTATTGCAGTATCCTAGACTCCCTTTCAGAGCTCTGAAGAAGCCCTAGAACATTCAGCAATTCTCAGTAACTCTTATGGAAACACTTCCACGATATGTGAAAGACTGAGGATATTATATTTAAAAGGGCACATTTGAATACATTCAGCTTTATAGGCTGCACGCTCATCTTGTATACAATACCTTTTAACACATGCAAGTCATTTATAATTTTGAATGACCATACTTATGCGTTTAAAGATCTCACTGTGCCCTCCACATGAACCCTACAGCCACCCATTTGACTCTTACACATATTTGTATTTATTGTTGCAAGGAGGCTTCACTATAGCTTGTGACTTTATTGCTTAAAGATACCAAATTGATTCTCATTGTTCTTAGAATAAGATCCTTTTCCTTTAGCCTATCCTACAGCATTTTAAAAGACCTGGCCATGGCCTATTTCTTTTTCTTTTCTTTCCTTTTTCTTTTTTCTTTTTTTTTTTCTTTTGAGATGGAGTCTTGCTCTGTTGCCCAGGCTGGAGTGCGGTGGCGTGATCTCAGCTCACTGAAACCTCTGCCTCCCAGGTTCAAGCGATTCTGCTGCCACAGCCTCTCAAGTAGCTAGGATTACAGTCAGGTGCCACCACACCCAACTAATTTTTGTATATTTAGTAGAGACAGGATTTCACCATGTTGGCCACGCTTATCTGGAACTCCTGACCTCAGGTGATCCACCCGTCATGGCCTCCAAAAGTGCTGGGATTACAGGCGTGAGCCACCATGCCTGGCTGTGTTGGTATGTTTTTAACATGGAAATTGAAACCAGTTTTCAATGTCAACACAGAGTCCTCTTGCCAAATTGTGTAGGCATAGACAGGACACCATATAGCCTGAAATTTACAGAACTGTCTCCAGCCAGCAGCCTTCTTATTAATTTCACAATGTGCAGTCAATTAGTGAGTACTTGTGCAGTCCCTTCAAATTTTATATGGTGATGTTAAGTTTGTCATTTGTGAATAAGGCCACTCAGTGAGTTATTTTCTCTTTGGAATGAGGCAATAACTAGCACATTTTATTTAAGTGAGTGCCAAATTAATAAATGTTTCAGTATATAATTTTGATTCAATTAGCAAACACAGATTTTAGTTGTTGCTGGATTTATAGAGGGAGTTACCTATGGAATGACGTAGGCTAGAGCAACTGGTTACCTTGGAATTGTTTACATGCAGCCTACTAAAAACTGAGTATTAGCTTTGTAAGCATTTGAAAAATAATGATTATGTAGTTTATTTGCTGGCATTCTTGAGAACTAGATAGAACTGGTTACCTATTGCATACAGTAACTGGATACTCTTGCTTCTAAAGGGTTTAACAATTTCCTGGTCTCTCCTGGTCTTCAAATCATTCTTCTGGAATGATTTCAGCTGCAGTGGCACCTCCTAACCACCAGAGGGTGGAATATCAACATTTGGTATGAGGAAGCAATTAAATACAAGAATTCTAGAGTGAGAAGGCCAGCATTTTAAGCCAATATTTACAACCTCAAACTGTAACTTTGAATAGGTTCCATAAGCTTTCTATGTCGTGGAATTATCATTTTAAAAATTAAAATAAATGAGATATTATACATGGTACCAGATTACCTGCCGTGTGCTGAATGATAAATAATAACAGCCATTATTACTGATCAGGTTAGAAATCTTCATGCAGACCAAGACACTTCTCTTTATAACATCAATCTAGGATTGATATAAAATTATAAGTGAAAACAAGCACAGTTTATTTTTTGCATGTTTGTGATTATGTTGTTAATTTATAATTATGTGTTAATTTTCACATTCCTTTAAAGGTTGAATTGTACTTATTCCCATTAATGATAGAACTTGTCTCCATCTCTCAAGAGCTCAGCATTTGGTAGTTTTAACACTGAATAATTTATATGTCTTTTATATTTGATCCTATGACTATGCTAAACTTCTCAGTCGCTTGTTTAGAAACATTAAAGTGAAAGAAAATAAAATAACTAGTCACTCTCTTTCTTTGTTTTTTTTAGAGGCAGAGTCTCACTCTGTAGCCCAGGTTGGAGTGCAGTGGTATGATCACAAAATTGGCAACCTCGAACTCCTAGATTCAAACTATCTTCCTACCATGATTTCCTGAATAGCTAGGACCACAGGCTCACACCACCACACCTGGCTATTTTAAATTATTTTGTAGAGACAGGGGTCTCACTATGCTGCCCAGGCTGGTTTTGAATCCCTGACCTCAAGTGATAAAGTACCGGGATTACAGGCATGAGCCACCACGCCTGGCCTAGTCACACTCTTCATCCCAGTGGTCCCACAATTTATTTATCTCATCCTTGTCTTAGTTTGATCTCATCAACCAAACTTATACCAAATGCCCTAAGTTAATTTACGTCCATTCCTCTTCTCCATTCAAGGAGTTTCATATAGAACCACGGCATAGCCATGGAGGAATACTAGACAAAGTGTGAAGAGATCTGGCTTTCAGCTTGGCTCCATCAATTCACTGCAAAAATTTGGACCAGTCACTCTGCCTCTCTGGATATCTTTTAAGATAATGAGTTTAGATGAGAAGCTCTCTAAGGTCCTTTCCAGCTGTCACATCCTATAAATTTCTGTCAGAATCTTAATAACTTAGAATTAACATTACATGACATCTTGTCAAATCTCTCTATTGGATGAAATCTTCACTTGTATTTAAGACCATCTGATCTTTATTAAGATGACGTATGAAATTTTAACAGGACAGACCAAAGACTGAAGTCAGTACATTATTAGTTCCCACAAATGCTAGTCAATATTCACGACTGTAAAGCTAGTCATCTTATAGTATTTAATCTTATAGTATTAATCTCATAGTAATTCATCTTATAGTATTAATCGTATAGTATTTGAGAGCAATTCTTGAGAATAAATAGAGTATATTTCTGCAGTCAAGGATACATTGGTCTATCCCAAAAGAGATTTTTTTTTGAGGGAAATGTATAACTTTTTTAAACATACATTCTATGAAATAAATCAAGTATCATGTAACTCTTCTCAGACACTGTAATGCATATAGAAAAAAAAATGTTAAGCTTTAGAATATTTTGAAATTCTTATGTGGAATATAGAAATGGTATTTTACCAGCTTTTTCTGTTTCTAATGAGAAATAGAAACAGATATTTTATAATATGATAAGTCATATGTGACATCATTTCTTCTCTAAGACTCTCTCTCAATAATTTTGCTTCTTTGGCTAATTCTTGGTTATTCACAATTCAGTTATACAAAACATTAATTCAAATAGCCAAACAAAAAACAAAAGAAGAAAAACATAAAAGTTGGAGGATTACACAGTGTCTATGCAGCTCTTAATAATAAGTAATTGGAGAAAAGAATGAACCATGGTGTTTTGACCATCTGAGCATTAGCATCCATGTTTTCCAACCCTTCATTCCGTTATATCTTGGATGCGAAAGTGTTATAGTTTATCGTAGCAATTATACACTTGTCTTTGCTTATTTCCCCAGATGCAGTTGTTCTTGCCTTCCTCTGAGGTTATTAGCTTTGAGTGAAGCTATTTTTCTGTTTTTGTGTGATCTGGAAATGTGAATTTGTTTTTGAGTTGTCTCACTTCTATAGGCACTGGAGTTGTGACAAGGTGTCATTAAGACATTGAGATTGTGCTAAATCAATTTTGATGATGATAATCAGAGGATTGATGACAAGTAGCTTATCTAAAAAGAGTTCCACTAGCAAAAATGAATACATGTTTGATATTATTGGCATATCCTGGGGACTGTCACCCAGCTCAATTCCATTTATTTAGTAAAATTTATTTCTCTTTTATTGAGTACAGGCATACCACATTTTATTGTGTTTTTCTTTATTGCACTTTGCAGATACTGCATGTTTTACAAATTAAAGATTTATGGTAACACTAAGTCAAGCAAGACCATCGGCATCATTTTTCCGATAGTGTGTGCTCACTTCATGTGTCTGCGTTACATTTTGTTAACTCTTGCAATATTTCAGACTTCGTAATTATTATTACATCTGTTACGGTGATCTGTGATCAGTGATGTTTAATGTTACTGCTATAATTGTTCGGAGGCACCATGAACGGCACCCATATAATGAAACAGGAAAAGTTCTTTTATCCCCACTTGCAGGGTGTGCGATGGGGTTGTGGCTCGATTCTATGGTGACCCGCTGCTCAAACCTCTGGGGGAACAAGCAGATGGGCAGGTTGTGGAGCTCCAACCCCACAGCAGAGTCTAGAGGTGAATGTTTACAGCTGAAGCCCCAGTGGGTGTGTATTACAGGGTGCTCGTTCAGTTTAGTCATCTGTAGGCAGCTTGTGTTAGTCAGCTCATTTATACCCCTGCTTTATCTCAAAGACAGAGGGCTTTCTGTATCCCAGAGATTCTTGCCTTGGTGTACCAGAAGAATCAGATCACACATGGGTTTGGAGAATGAGTGCAAGGTTTTATTGAGTGGAAATAGCTCTCAGCATATGGGGGAGCCAGAAGAGAGATGGAGTGGGAAGGTGGTTTTACCCTGGAGCTGGGACTGCTCAGCGGCCGGGCTCTCCTCCAACTGCCCTGGCCAAACTTGGCATTGTTCCGCTGGTAGATGGCCTGCAGGTCTGCCGGCGTCTGTTGGTGTTCTCTTACACCAGTACATTCCTCTGACATCCAGCCACTTGCGTCTTTGTCTGCTGGTCTGTTCCTCTCGACGTCCAGCTGCTTGTGTGCATGCCCACTAGGGTCTCAGGGTTTTTATAGGCACAGGATGGGGATGTGGCAGGCCACGGTGGTCTTGAATAATGCAACATTTGGGCACAAAAATAGAAATGCCTGTCCTCACCTAGGTCCGTGGGCACAGGCCCAGGGGTGGAGCCATAGCCAGGGACCCACCTTTCTCTACCCAGCACTTCCCCGGCCATTCCCATATCAATAAGACAACAAACTTAAGAGATAAAATGTGTGTGTGTTATGACTGTTCCATCTAATGGCATACCCCTGTCTCTCTCCCTTTCCTCAGGCTTCCCTATTCCCTGAGACACAACAATATTGCAATTAGTTTAACCAATCACCCTAAAATGGCCTCTGTGTGTTCAAGTGAAAGGAAGAGTCACATGCCTCTTATTTTAAATCAAAAGCTAAAAATGATTAAGCTTAGTGAGGAAGATAACTTTGAAAGCAGAAGGTCTGGCAGGGGCTCCACTTCACACATGAAGTCTGGCAGCTGGTGGGGTCCCAGCAGTTCTCCTGACATGCCTTATAGAGAGAGGAACCCAGCTGAGAGGTCCTGGGAGAGCAGAGGTCAGTGCTGTAGACCAGGTTGCTGGGGTAGGGAGAGCCACAGGAGGAGCCTGGGTAGCGCTGGTAGCCCCCACAGGAGCGGGAGGAGAAGTTTCCAGAGCAGCAGTTGTAGGACATGTTGACAGGAGATGTAAGTTCAGTTGAGCTGCACTGAGAAGATGCCCTGATGCCCCTACCTGTGTCCAGTGATGTTTATACCCTCACATTGATGGGTGTGATGCAGCATCTGAGACCTTCCCCATTTTTGTGTATGCGTTTTCATCAAATGACTAAGTAACCTAGGTTATAATTATAACTCAACACATTCGTTTGTCTTTAACAGCAGTTCAATCATTCTGGTTTATAGAAGCCCATTGGCTTCTCTGTCTCGGTCTCTCTCTTACTCCCCCTCTCTGTCTCTCTCTCTGTCTCTGTCTCTCTCTCTCTCTGTCTCTCTCTCTCTCTGTCTGTCTCTGTCTGTATTTCTCTGCAGAAAAAAGGTGTGGTTTGCTTTCCAAAACATTGGTCACGATACACATAGTATCTCCCACCCCTTTTATTGAGCTTGAGTGTGGGTATTCTGAGCATGGGGGTGCAAATTCTTACCAGCATGTACTCCTAACAGTCGTCAGTACCCACCCCCATTATTTACATGTTTCATTAAGCATTAACTATGTGCAACGACATTTAAAAGTGTGTTATGATTTAATCTTTGCAAAAATCTTATGAAATACAAAGTGTCATAATCAATTCAGAAATTAGGCTATGGAGGCTTGAAGAAGTTATATAACATTCAGGTAATAAGTCAAACAAATCATGGACCCCATGTCATCCCACGTGTATCTGTCTTTAAGGCTAGCATGAACCACAATGCTATACAGACAATTTGTGAAGCTTGTAATTTCTGCTCCCAGAATCACATGGACAATTGAGTATGCAGGTGAAAAAAAAATACATGGTGTTAATATTTGCATTTCATCTGATATGTCTACTTGAGTATTCTTACCCCTTTTATGAATTCCGCAAATATAGCCAACTGAGGGGAGAGGTTCTTAATTGATTTTTGTTATCTTTTCCTTATTCAGAGTTACTATGGAGATGCTTTCTTACAAATTATCTTCTATTTATTGTCTCATTCAGCTTATTCTCTTTAAGCAACTCATGTTTTATCCACCATGGAGTCATTAGATTCTTTTTCAATTTGAGGCAGAACATTCTTCGGCAAACACAAAATTTCACTGGGAATAATTGCTAAAAATGGGTATACCTTTAGTGAGTTGACTATCAATAAAATACATTTGCAAAAACTTGAATTTTGATAGAGTGGTGGCCTTTGCCAACTCAGTTGGGAGTGAGAAATATGATACCTTCGAGAGTGATTCATTTCACTTTTTGTTGAGCTTCTCTTGTTCATCCTTCTAGAAAGACAAAGCAACATAAAATTTACCATCATAGTAAGTAGTTAAAATTACCACTGTAAAAAAATCAATGGTATAAAGAAAAGTCTTGGAATTAGAAATGTCTCTTTTTCCCCCACTTATTACCATATCCAACTTCTGCCTTAAAGCATCTTTTAGAAATTGAAAAGCAAAAAGCTATTTATGTAATTTGATCTTTTCAAACTGTTTCATGGATGATTGTTTTTTGTAATCTCCTGTAGTATGTGCTTATCTGGCAACAATGGAATAGTTTGTTTATTGTTTTGCTTACAAATTTCTACCAAATGTATTGCTCATATTACACCAAATCCCTTTGTGAAAGATGTACTAAAGTGGAATCAGTTATGTCAAACTCTAACAAAATGGTGACAAGAGAGGCCACAAAAAAAATCCTCATGCATACATGCTGTAACAAGACTTATCACAAGAACTTCTTATAGATTGCAGCATTACAGATAAATACCTTCCAGGACAGTTTCCTAGCAACAGCTGTCTTTACCAATAAACAACAGTCAGCTCCTGCAATGAGCTTTTGACCTGTGAACCTTGTCTCAAAGCAGCTTACCCGGACCAGACCTCTCTTTGTATTTAAAATCTTCTCCTGTGCCCTGACCCTGTGGATGTGCCTATGATCCATCATCCATTACAGTATGCATGTTCCTAGATTGCACTTCTCTATTTCCAGTTAAAACTCATTTGTTCTGAAGAGCATGGGTGAGTTTCTTTTTAGGTTGACACTCTTCATCCCTTAATGCCAAAATCAAACTTCTCATATCAGACAGGTGTTCATCTAAACTAGACTTTAGATCTTCAGGAACAAAGTCTCACTATTTGATAGTCTAGTTCACACACACACACACACACACACACACACAGTGGAGGAATTGCAAGGGATGTGTTTTGAAATGGCTCATACAGGAGAAGTAATATTTTAGCTTCCAGGGCAATGACACATGTGAGAAGAACACGATACACAGAAGTTTTGTGGGGTCAGTGATGGTGCTTAGTCTTCTTTGACCTAATTTCTGGCACACCATGGGTGGTCATCCATTATTTATATCAAATAATTAACTTTTTTAAACTTTCACTCGAGATAAACGTATGCACGTGAAAATAATGTTTCTGCTTTTAAAGTTACCTCTAATTAAATTTGAAATGAATATTAAATATATCTTTTATAATGAATATATCCCCAAGTTAATCATAACCAGTAAGCCAAGGTCTATTAAGCTAGGGAGCCACTTAGTAGATGGATGGAGGATGGAAATTATGGTTTTAGTGTGTGGAGACATTTCCCAGACAATTTTTATAATCCTTGTATGTGAATGTGCACTTACCCTCTTCTCATTACACAAGGCAGCAGGATCAGTTAAACCATAACTGCTAAAGGTGTTCAGTTAGCTTAGCCAGAAGTCTGGGTACAACTTTACATTGCAGTAATATCTTAATTATGGACTCTTTCCATTTTTTTACAGATGCAAATACCATACACATTACCCAGACATTTCTCTCAGCTCAAATTCTCCATCACAACCAGCTGTATACCAATTTTCCTGAATCACTGTGGCATCAGTCTTTTAATTAGTTTTTCTCTATTCTTGTAGGCATATCAGTGTTATTTAGGGGATGTCCAACAGTCTATTATAGCCACTAGTATTCTCAGATATTTTATAAATTTCTCAAACTCTACATAGTTTTTTAAAAGATAAAAATAACTGCAATTTTTAAAAACGAAAAATGTACATATGTTACTTTTGGAACTTGGAATACTCTTATAAAAATAGATATCACTGTAATTTTTTCAAAAATTAAAATTCAACATACATGTAATTTAAGGCAATGCAATAGTTTCATTTATTTATTTTGAAACAGGATCTCACTTCCATGGACCAGGCTGGAGTGCAGTGATGCACTCTTGGCTAACTGCAGCCTGGAGTTCCTGAGCTCAAGAGACCCTCCCACCTCAACTCCCAAGTAGCTGGAACTACAGGCATGCACTCCCAGGTCTGGCTATTTTTTTTTTAATTTTTAGTAGAGATGTGTTCTCTCTGTGTTGTCCATGCTTGAGCTTAAATGCCTGGGCTTCCTGCCTCAGCCTCCCAAAGTTCTAGGATTACAGGCATGAGCCACTGTGCCAGCTTAATCCAGTAGTTTTAAAGTTTTAAATATAAAGAGCCACATCTTTATTAAGTAAACTAGAAAACATCTCTCTAAGCATTTCAACACATTTAAATATATTCACTATGGAAATATATATATATATATATATATATATGCATAAATATACCCATAAACTTTGAGAAAGGTAAAATATCATGGTCATATATATGTACTGAATTAGAAAATTTTGCCAAAATACTTTGCATCACTTCATGTCACCTTTTTATAAAGCTGTTTGGACTGAAGGTGCTTTCATAGATTTCGCACTAATGCTTCATAGCATGTTTATGACATAGTTGAAGGAGCTATAATCATAGAATAATAATTTGTCATCTGAGGAAAGGGTATCATGCAGTCAGAAAGATGCGAGCTTGGGACTGGAATGCAAGTCTTTGAGTCCAATTCTTTCATTAGGCTGGTGCAAAAGTAATTGACTTTTGACATTAAAAGTCATTGCAGAAAATATAATTACTTTTGCACCTTACTGGATGCAAATACATGAACCTTAAGAATAATTGTATATTCTCTTCACTTTGTATTTCCATGAATATGGCTCTCTATCATGCATCTCATATTTGTACATATGTCTCATTTGAAATTTTGGAGCTCCGTTACTTTGACTATATCAACATGTTCATTTTAAAAATCAAAATTCCTTAAAAAATAAAAAATAAATAAAAATCAAAATATCTTACAAATTTCAGTGCTTGAAGTCATCCTCATTATATGTTCTCAGTCTTTACTACAAGCAGAATTGCCTTTGGGGGTCTTCCTTAATTATTTTTCTTTCTCTTTCCAATTGCTTCATTCTCATTCACTCTAATGGCTCTTTCATTCTCAGCCTTATAACCATGCTCAATCTTCTTCAATCCAAAAAATTTAAATAGTGCCACTTTCTCCATGATTATATAGCTCTTCTTATTTTATATCAGAATTATCTAAAGAGGCATGCCATAGGGCCAGGCGCGGTGGCTCAGGCCTGTAATCCTAGCACTTAGAGAGGCCAAGGCAGGCAAATCACAAGGTCAGGAGTTCAAGACCAGCCTGGCCAACATGGTGAAACCTCATCTCTACTAGAAATACAAAAACAGCTTGGCATGGTGGCAGGCGTCTGTAATCCCAGGTACTCAAGAGGCTGAGGCAGGAGAATCACTTGAACCCGTGGGTGGAGATTGCAGTGAGCCAGGATCGCACTGCCCTCCAGCCTGGGCAATGGTAGGAGACTCCATCTCAAAAAAAAAAAAAAAAAAGAAGAAGAAGAAGAAAAAAGAGGCATGCCATCAGCTTGTCAGCTGCCTCACTTTCTATTTTCTTTTCAATAACTGATATGCTTAGGCTTTGTGTTTTCACCCAATTCTCATTTTGAATTGTAATCACAATAATCCCCATGTGTCAAGGGAAAGACCAGGTGGAGGCTTATAAGAGGCTCTTCCCCTTTCACTCAGCGCTTCTCCTTTCTGTAGTCTTGTGAAGAAGGCGCCTTGCTTCCCCTTTGCCTTCTGCCATAATTGTAAGTGTACTGAGGTCTCCCTAGCCATGCTGAACTGTGAGTCAATGAAACCTCTTTCCTTTCTAAATTACCCAGTCTCAAGCAGTTCTTTATAGCAGTATGAAAACAGACTACTGCTACAATTACCATCTTGTTTCTGTCTGGTTTAAAACTCTTCTGGAATTGCTCTGATATGGTCAATGCTGCCAAACTT
Organism: Aotus nancymaae; assembly: GCF_030222135.1. Taxonomy (NCBI): domain Eukaryota; kingdom Metazoa; phylum Chordata; class Mammalia; order Primates; family Aotidae; genus Aotus; species Aotus nancymaae. The sequence goes on from NW_026988435.1 coordinate 33,654,375, forward strand.
GATATACATTTTTAGGATGATCCATGTGAATATTTAACCATATTCACTACAGGCGACTACGTCCTTAATCTTAAACTATATTCATCTGTATACTTCCATGATATTACAGTTCTAGTCTTCTATCTAACATTCACCTACTTCTTTGTTACTGTTAGTTGGATTTCTTTCATAGTATTCCTTAAGACTTGGTGCTGATCTCTGGACACATTCTCTCTATAGAGGAGACACCTCCCTTCCATGACTTCAAACACTACCCATATTCTGTGACATTCAAATACTCAAATTATCTTTCTGGTCTGTATCCTTTTGCTTTTTTAATTCTGGACTTAAATATCCATGTACTTCCTGCCATCCACTTAGAGGTTTCATAGTGGTGTTAAACTTTTATATGTATGACACTGAACTTCTGCTCTTCTCTAGTGGGGCAGAAAGATTTTTTCTATCCTATTAGTAAACAGCATTTTCCACCCATCTAGTTGTTTAACTCAGACAATTTGGAATCCCCTAACATATGCAATCTACCCTGAGCATTGCCCATTTTCTTTCCCAAATTTATCTTACATCTATCTAGTCCTCTTACTGCTTTCTATGTAGTCCAGGATTTCTCACCCTTGGTACCGTAGGCATTTAGGGCTGGATAGGTTTTTTTGTTGTGGGGAGATCTCCTGTGCATTGTAAGATAGCTGGCAGTATTCTTGACCTCTACCCACTAGGTGCCAGTAGCACACCTCCCTCTTAAAATTACAATTAAGAATGTCTCTGAAAATTGCCTGGGGGAGAGAGCAAAGTTAGCCCTGGAGAAAAAGCATTATCCTAGTCCAAGGTAGCCTCCTTTCTTGGTGGAGCAACTGAAAAGGATATCAAGATTGTGTGCCTCTTTTTTTTAAAAAAAAATTTGTCTCCTCCATTCTTTCCTTTATACTCCTAATTGACTTTCCTTTCTTCTCTCTCTCTTTCTTTCTCTTTCTTTCTCTCTCTTTTTCTTTCTTTCTCTCTCTTTCTCTCCTTTTTTTCTTTTTCTTTCTCTTTCTTTCTCTCTCTTTCTCTCCTTCTTTCTCTTTTTCTTTCTTTCTCTCCTTCCTTCCCCTCCCCTCTCCTCTCCTCTCCTCTCCTTTCCTTTCTGTTTTCCAGCCTCATCTGAAAAAAAAAATGATCATATCACTCTCCTGATCACAACTTCCTGATTGATTTCCCGTACATTAAGGATGAAACAAATCCTCTATATCATCTATAAAGCTGTGTCATTGAGTCCCTGCTCATGTCTCTGACTTCATCTTTGTACAGTGTTCTTTCTCTTTCTCACAAACACACTGGTCTTTGTTCCACACTAAATTATCTCAAGCTTTTTCATACTTCAGGGACAAACTCCTCTCTGCTTTGAATGCTTTTTCTTCATCTGGATGAAAATAATTAAGCCTTTTCTCACCTCAAATCATTATATCTCAAGATAAAGTAGGTTCTCCTGTTGTGATTTTTAAATTCTCTCTATACTTAATTCTAGCATTTAAAAAAATTATTTATTTCTTTGTCCTGTAGACTAGAGGAATGCTACTCAAACAAACCAGTCCCTGACAGTTCACCAATTGGCCATAAGTTAAGTGTGTATATCAGTATGCAAATGAATGCATGGCAATCTTCCTTAAGAAGTCTTGCATGATTATAAATTTCAGCTGAGGGAAATTATATGTTTGGTAACATATCTGCTTTACCCTTTATGCTGATCTGTAAGCCACTCTTTGAATGACACATCTCTGAATCATAATCTATAAAGTGGAGTTGGGGGGCAAATACTAACTGTGTTCTTTCTTATTTGATATTAAAGCTCAAGAGCAGTCAAAATTAATAGTTGTTGTTGTTGTTCAATACTTAATGGAAAACTAGACAATTACAGGTTATATTATTGGTGAATATCTCCTATCTTATCCTGTTCCTTGACCTCTAAACTCTTGGATGTTTTACAACAGTAAAGTTAGAGGAGTCTCAGCTGTCTTCTTAATCAGTACCACCTGGCCCAGAATTGCTTCTATTCCTTTGGACCCTATCTTGGTTATAATATACCATCTATTGTCTGGAAACAAGATCCCTGGGAGATATCTATGACCTTCTCTTCCTTACTTCCCACCCCCAATCTTGGGTTGGCATGCTTTGCCATCTTAATCTTCAAACATGTTAGAGTCTTTTGGTTTCTCTACAGCTTTCCTATCTTGCTCTAACTTAGCTTTCCTGCCTCTGCTATTGCAGGTGGTCTTCGGTGTGCCCTGAGCCTTTGGTGTTACCTATCTAAACCTTATTTCCTATGCATTTTTCAGATTTTTTTTCCTAAAAGTCCATGTTGACCTTTGCAAGCTCAAATTCATTTTCCTAAGTACAATATTCAGGTCATCCTATGATGTGACCCCTAATTATTTCATGCCTAGAATAATCATACACACAGTTTATCTAAAAAATATGCCAAATTGCTTCAGCTAAGCTAAAGTCAAAGGTATAGAAGGAGGTAGGCCAAGAGGCTCTGTTTCAAGAAGCTCAGCATCAGCAAAGAGATTCAGAACAGAAAAGGTGAAAGATGAGGATGGGGACAGATGGACAGGATCCAGATTATAATTCACTCTGTAAGCTGTGGTGGGGATTTGGATATTCTTCGGTGGTCCAAAAAACTCTGAAAACCAAAAACTTTTTAAAGAACCAACTTGTTGGTAAAAGATGACATTTAGATGGAATCTCATGGCTCAAACTAACGAAAATTATACATATTCATTTTTCCCTGCTTCGTGTGAGTATCTTTATGTTGTGCTTCAGAAATAAAATATTTTTTATTATGGGGTATTGTCTTAGATTCTACTTGGGGTATTCTATAATGTACAGTTTATCTACCCCACTATCTTTCTAAGATGCAGAAATATCTGGATTCTAACACTCATCTTACCCCATTGATTCCATAAGACAAAGTGAATATACAACAAAAATGAAACATTGACAGATAAATAAATATATAGATAACTAGATCAAATTTGCCTCCTAGAAACTGACTCTGGCTACAGAACAAACAATGGATTGGAAGGTAGTTTAAGAGTAAGAGTGGTCCCTGGGGTTCAAACTTGGGAAATAAGATCTGATAGACTATATTCTTAACTACAATGCTTAACTGCCTCACATAAGAATACTTATTAAAGTCATATAAATATGTAGAATGAACTGAGAAGGGGGCCTAAGATGGTACCCTGAGAAAACTTTACATTTAAGGATTGGCAAAGGAAGGGAAGCCCACAAAAAAACTGAGGAGCTACCAAAATTGAATTAAATGGGTTATAAAATAAGGTGATGAAAAGTATCCAGCATTGGCAGGAGGTCAAGTTAGATATGTAAACTTAACCCTGGATTGTTAGCAACTCACTATTCACTATTAGCAGAGATCATGTGTGTGTGTGTGTGTGTGTGTGTGTGTGTGTGTATTCTTAAACTTGGAAATGGTCACAATTTCAACAGTGCCTAGTATATACTAAATACAAAATAAACAATTGTTAAACTGAGCCATCCAGTCCAAATTTTTAAATATAGTAATGTGAAATTTGAAAGCTGGAGAGATTCATTTCAAGTCAATTCAGCAAGCTTGCAGTGAAGTGTAGGCATGTGAGAGGTGAGGACAGGGAGGTAAGAGATAGCCATATCCCTGAAGGAGGAATGTCTTAATCTGTCTCTGGAAAATGAGTGGAAATATGTTAACAGAAGATAAGTGACTTTAGAGAAAGTGTGTCATAGTCCATTAAATTCAATCACTTTTGCTGTTCTCTCGGACCTTGAAGCTACTATACAAAGCTAAACAGAGTCTTAAGTCCTTTACATTTACATATTCTGAATTATTTTGAATCTTGTTAGTGTTTTATGTAGAAAAATAGTAATTCTTGGATTATAAATTATTGTAGACCATAGGATATTTTTCCCTGCTTGTAGAAAGTGTGCTGTCCTTGTTCTGACTTTACACATTGCTTCTTACAAAATCAACAGCCAAGTTATCCAAATAGTAATTCATCGTAGTAAAAACCATGCAACCCCAGTAAGCCAATAACTAAAAAACATTCAAGGAAAAACTGTTTATACTTGAATTCCTTAAAAGATTACTTTATTAATTAATAACATTTCTGTCACATTGTATGCTAGCAAGAGCACATGAAATAACCCCCTAATTTCTATTATATATAACTTCAATTTTCTGACATTTGCATTTCTAATGAGGTTTCTCAATGTTGATCATTTTTTGATTGTATAATGATAATAGAACCTTTCTCTCTAAGAGAAACTGAGTAGTTTGTGGTCAGCCAGTTCCTAAAATGGGGTTTGTGGAGATGAATATGAGGGAAAGCAGCATTTCCTGGAGGTATATGAAAAAGCATTAAACTGATTTGTAGAAGTCACCCCTATACATTGGTCTACAGTAGTTGACAGGCTTTTCTTAGTAGAGAAGTAGTTTGGATGGCAAGAGGCTGGGACTGTAATTCAAGCTTTGGGTACTACTGGATCTATAACTTAGAGATTGGAATCCACTGAATTCATAGTCTAAAAACAACCCTGTGGTATAAAGTGTGATATATGGTTGCTGGGTGTCTTACAGCAGCTTGTCTGAGAGTCGTTACAGAGATCCATCTTGGTGGATGCTAGAAAAGCAGAGGTCAGTGGGGTGGACCAAGAAGCTGAGGTAAGAAGAGACGGGATTAGACTGAGTAGACCAGTAGTTCCCCAAGTGAGCAGGAAGAGAAGTTTCCAGTGCAGCAGCTTAATGTGTGACTGGTGTATCTGATTCATTTATTAGTGTCAAAGGGCGTCTAAATGTCACCTTATTGCCTAGAGGCATATGTGCTGTGATCCTGTGGGTGTGACGTTTTAGATACCCACCTTTATTATTCTTCTGCCCTACAATTTGCAAAAGAACATCTTCTTAGTGTGTTGTCCAATTTCAGCCAAATAGATTAATACCATTATAAATATGGATACCCGTGTTTTATAACCAAAAGCCAGTTTACTCTCTGTCTTGGACTTCAGATGATTGTTGCATAGTCAGAGTAATTGACTGATCATTGCTAGCTTCATTTTTGACTGAGAGGATCACTTAGAGGATGCTGAGATATAGCTCTTTTTTCCTCCCTGCTTACAGTATTATATTTTATGGTGATTCTTTTCTCAGTCATTCCTGATATGATTTGCCATATTACAAGGCACTTGCTTATGTTTACTAACAACTAATATATGTGATATAAATGGTGCTTAAAAGACAAAGATATCATTGTATGATCACGATACTGTATAAAAATCGAATACGTTTTATTAAAAAATAATTCTACTTGGCTCTTTTTACCAGCTGGATGGGTATAGAATGCCTTATATAAGTGGACTTAAATTATATTAGCTAAGAAGATGGAAATGTCAGGCCAAATACTTTAAATTAAAAGTAATCTCGGCTGGAGGTGGTTGCTCAGGCCTATAATCCCAGCATTTTGAGAGACCGAGGTGGGCGGACCAGCCTCGGCAACATGGCGAAAACCTGTCTCTACTAAAATACAAAAAATTAGCCAGGTGTGGCGGTGGAAGCCTGTAATCCCAGCTACTCGGGAGGGTGAGGCAGGAGACTCGCTTGAACCTGGAAGGGGAGGTTGTGGTGAGCCGAGATCGCGCCACTGCACTCCAGCCTGGGTGACAGAGCAAGACTCTGTCTAAAAAAAAGAAATAAAAAAAAGGCCAGGAGCGGTGGTGGCTCACGCCTCTAATCCCAGCACTTTAGGAGGCCCAGGTGGGCGGATCACGAGGTTAGGAGATCGGGACCATCGTGGTCAACATGGTGAAACCCCGTCTTTACTAAAAATACAAAAATTATCCTGGCATGATGTGCACCTGTAGTCCCAGCTACTCAGGAGGCTGAGGCAAGAGAATCGCTTGAACCCGGGAGGCGGAGGTTGCAGAGAGCGGAGATCGTGCCACTACACTCCAACCTGGAGACAGAGCGAGACAACATCTCAAAAAAAAAAAAAAAAAAAAAAAAAATTGTAGTGTGGAAACTTTTAATGGCTCCTTAGGATTGTGTTTGTAAGCAGTAAAGCAAATACGAAATTATTTTCTTCAAGCACATTGAAAATTGCCGAGCAAATAAAAAGTTCCAAAGTAATGTTGTAGATGGTCACATTTCCTCATTACGTGAGAGGGAGCATTACATTTACAGATGAGTCTAGGTATAGCAATGTGATGACCTGGAGAAGAACAGACATTGGTGAGGACAAGAAATTAATGGCAAATAAATGGGTCTAACCAGAAGGATCATAGAATAAAATAAAATTTAAAAATTGGATTCATAAAAAGCATTAAGGGAATGGTGACTTAGGTTACATCCAGGATAAAAAGATAAAGAAAATAGAGTAAAACATATTTATCTACATATGTATTATGTTTAGGAGAAAGTGAATTACACTGTTGTGTGGATATTTTAGAAGTTTAGAAATTGACATATGTACCGCCTAAATGTTTAGAAGCTTCTAAACGTTTAAAATGTGCCAAACAACTAATACATGTTGTTAAATGCTAAATACATTTTAAAGGTTTGAAATGTGCTAAACATTTATAATTTCTAAACGTTTAAAACATTTTTAGCAAAAAAAAAATGTTTAGGAATACGTTTAGGATAAATACTTCATTTTAGGGTGCATAAAAGAATATGTGTATGGCTCACTCAAAGCATCCACGTGCATTTAGTTTTTGGTAGTAAGTTGCACACATTTATAGTCTAATAATAGTTAACATTTATGAAGTGATTTCTATACTCAAGGAATTCTTCCCGTTTCTTCACATATCCCATCATTAGCCTCTCATTGTAACACCATGATAAAATTGCCATTCATTATCTCTCTTTTAGGTTTAAGGAAATTGAATTTTTAAGAGGTTCTATAGTATTTACAAGGCAAATATCTGGTGTTGGAGTTGGAGATTCATATATATATATGAATTCATATATATATGAAACATATATATGTATATATGTATTATAAACACTGTACATAGTGAGACTCATAAAGTGAGACTAGTTCTGTCTCTCTGCAGATATATATACAGTGTTTATATACATATATATGGTATATATATGTTTATGTATATGTATATTATGTATATGTATACATATATTATATATGTATATTATGTATATGTATACATATATTATATATGTATATTATGTATATGTATACATATATTATATATGTATATTATGTATATGTATACATATATTATATATGTATATTATGTATATGTATACATATATTATATATGTATATTATGTATATGTATACATATAAATAAACACCATATATATGTATGTATACATATATACATATGTATGATGTTTCTTCAAGATTCACATGCTTTGACAATTTAAATGGGTTCACTCTCACAGCAGGCAGAGTAATGTGCGAGTAAAAAGAATACATTATGAACTAAATGCTTAAATCTTATAAGGAATGTTTCTAAAGCACAAAAACTGAGAAGACCCTGGAAGTGTAGAAACCAAAGTGGGGACCCTGAGCATGACATTCAGATGATCAAGAGCTCCTATTATCTAGAGGACAGCATGGAAGACCACTCAAAACTTGGGATATCAGTTGGTTACTAGATCTAGCAGCCCTGACTCCTCTGTCTTTTTAAGCAGCTTGGCCCTTACAAACTCTTTACCTTCCACTAGAACTATTCTACCTCTTCTTTCATTTTAGGGAGATAGTTATTGTTAGTTATCAAGTTATGACTTACCAAAGACATCTAGCCACTTAGGAATCATATGCCTATGAACAGGCAGGACTCCTTTGGACAGTATCAATTCTACACGATTTCAGCAACTTAAGGGCAATTGCCTTCACTTGCTATTTATATTGGAAAGACTTTAAAGTTCAACAGGCAAACATGATAACTTATGGTGTCCATTCATTTTGAGTTTCAAGATCATTAACAAGCTACATCCTGTTTAGGCATTCCCAACAGATTCGTAGTAGATGTTCACTATTCGGGTAATGGATACACTGCAAGCTCAAACTTCACCACTATGCAAAATATGCATGTAAGAAACTTGCATGTGTACCATCTAAAAATATAAAAATTAAAAATAAATCGTGGTGTAGTAATGATTATCTGTCACCATCAAGAATAGAATGTGTTAGTTACGATGATAGTCTAATGGATGCCTGGTGGCATTCTGTTTTATTGTCAGCTTTTTTCTTTTTTAGTGACTATCATTATATGCTGCAAAAATTAACAGGGGTTTGCCCAGAATCCTATTTCAACAGATACAATATTACTTTAAAAAGGGTTTATGCATTTATTTATTTTTCTACCTGTTTTATTCAAACCCAACAAAACAATCAGTTAAAATTTTAGAAAAGCAAACATATTAATTTAGTTACTTTAAACTTTGTCACACAAAATTTATTTTTAGCCATAGTTGAAATAGCAATGATTTATTTGCTTATGCTTGAAATAGTCATGCCCTATGAGAATTTCAGTAATGCTGATCAAAGTCTTTTCTATGCTCCTCCTGCTTGCTAAAAGAAGACTAGTATGTGAACACTGACAAATGTATGACAATCATATATCGAAGGGAATGTGCTCAGAAGAACAAAGATGTGCTCAAAGGACAAAGATATCTGAGGCACATTACCTTGAAGAAAATCAAAATCTAAAAGTTCACATTCTATATAATTATCATATATATTTCTTATAATAAACTTATGACTTACCTAATATTTTCACTTCTAAGATAAAAATATAGATATATTAAATAATGTATTAAAAATATTTTAACAAAAAGTTATACATCCAAAAAGTAAGACTAGTTCTGTCTGTCTGCAGATATTTCAATATCCAACCCTACTTTCTGTGTTTGTTAAGCCATGATATAAAGCTAACAAATGCTGAGGACCAAATGCACGACACAGGTGAGGTGATTTTATCATTAAGCTCCTTAGCACTTAAAACTTCTCAGAAGAAAAATAAAAGTGGAGAGAAAGAATAGATTATCCCAGACAGAGTACGAATGCAATTGACAGAAGGTAGGGAGTAGAAAAACAAAAGGCAGGTCATTTTAGAATCCACAACCATATTCTTTTCCTGTCTAGAATTTTAAAATGAAAACCTTGCTGAGTAGAATTCCATCTCGTGGCTTCAGTAAATGTAGGCTTCTGTACAAAACATTACTCTTCGTGTGTTCACAATTGATTAAAATAACATTTCTGCATCATTTTCCCAGAATGAAGTTTGCGGCTCCCAAGGATATACTAAATGTGGTTGACTGTTTTTCCTGTTCTCTCTAGTGTAATAATAGACCATGGTAAATTACCCTAAGATAGTCAAAGCTAAAGCATTTTTCAAATTTGGTTTATAAGCTGGAGAATATGAACAGCTAATGACACCTCTTCACCTTACAATATCCATAGAACACAGACAGTGAAGTCTCTGGAACCAATTTTATAGTCAAGACATTAACCTCTGTGGTCATTTGCCCAGCAGAAAGAGTAAGCTGTTAAAAAGACAATATCAGCCACTATTCACTACATTTTATGATCATGAGTGTGTTAACAATTTTCCCTTCAATTACATGACTAGGGTTATTTTGCCACTGAAGTACCAAAAAGATAATATATATCAGAGGTGAATTTAGATATTGCCTCTTTGCAGAAATGCCCTGAAATGAGGGCAATCACTCATTACCTTGAGCATAGATTTTAACTAGAATTGGTTTGACTAAAAGTTACAGTATTGTGTAGTCCAAAGAAACTTGGGACAAATACTATTGTGGTGTATATTAAAATCCCCTGCACTGGTATGTTTCTTGCAGCACTATTCTCGATGGCAAAGTCATGGATTCAGCCAAAGTGTCCGTCAATGAATGACTGAATTTTAAAAAGTGATACATAAACGCAACGTGATACTACTCAGCCATAAAAAAAATAATAAAATTGTGTATTTTGCAGCAGCAAAATGGGTGGAACGGGAAGCCATTATCCTAAGTGAAATGACTAAGAAACAGCGTCAAGTACCACATGTTCTCACTTATGATTGGGAGCTAAACAATGTGTACACCTGGAAATACGGAGTGGAATAATTGACTTTGGAGACTCCAAAAGGTAGGCTAGTGGGAGGGGAGTGAGGGATAAGAAATTACCTACTGGAGACAATATGAATTACCTGGGTGAGGATATACTAAAAGCCTCAAGTTCACCACTGCATAATATATCCATGTAACAAAACTGCACGTGTACTCTTAAATCTATGAGAATAAAATGAAATAGAATTTTGGAACAGAAAAGTTTCCATACATCAATAACTGCATCTTTTCACTTTAATTAACAGAGTTTAGTATTCTTATCTTCCAGAAATGCCCACTAAAAACCTTTTAACACATCCTACCAATGAATAATCTACTTATGTCCTTAACGTGGTTAACTTTCATTAAACTTAAAAAAAAATACACTCACATGAGGTTGTAAAAATAGTACATAGACTCCTTCACCCAGCCTCCTGCAATATTGACAACTTATTCAATCGTACTACAAATCAAACCCAGGAAATTGATATTGGTGCCATGTCGTTAGCTAGACCACAGACATTATTGAGTTTTACTGGTTTATATATGTGCTCATTTGTGTTTGTATGTGTATGGTTCCATGTAATTTATCTAATGTATAGATTAGTGTAACCACTACCACGATCCAGAAGAATAATTCTCCCATTTATGATTAATATTTTATTATTATTTTTTTAGAGATGGGGTCTTGCTTTGCTGCCTAGGCTGGATTGTGGTGGTGCAATCAATAGCTCACTGCAGCCTGGAACTCCTGGCTTAGATCCTCCTACCTCAGCTTCCCAAGGAGCTGGGACTACAGACATGCACTACCATACCTGGCTAATGATTAGCTTCTTAATGTCAGAAAAAATTTAAAAAGGTAATCATTTTAGTTAGCTTGGGGCTGCTATAGCAAAATAACATAGAGTGGGTGGCTTAAAAAACATACATTTATTGCTCACAGTTCTGGAGCCTAGGAAGTTTTTAGCTAGTGTGGTTTCTGATTAGGGACCTTTTCCTGGTTTGCAGATGATTATCATCTTGCTTCATCCCCACAGAGTAGGAAGAGAGCTCTGGCCTCTTCCTCTTCTTATAAGGGCCCTAACCCCATCATGGGTGGTGAGGGGGGCTCCATTCTAAAGACCTCATCTAAACCTAATAACCTTCCAAAGGTCCTACCTCGAAATACCTTCACATTGGGTAATCCTTATATTCGTCAACACATGAATTTTGGAGGAACATGAACATTCAATCCATATGAATGTTTACGTAATGAGTCAGAAATATATGGCACATATTTTGCCCTTTTTTATTTATAGAATGTTATTTGATTTAGTTAAATGTGAAGTTAAAAGAAGGAAGCTTGTTTTTTCTAGACAATAACATTAGAAAGTAATGCAGCATTTGTGGTGGGTAGTGGGAGTGGTAGGACAGAGCAGAAAGACAGATGAAGTCAAAATATGGCACATTTATGTAATCATGTCCTTTTATTCCCCAAGTCACATGTAGAAGCAGTGCCATTAGAAATGCAAAACTTTTAGAAGAACCTGGAGGACATCATGCTAAGAGACCTAAGCCAGACACCAAAAGAAAAATACTGCATGATATCATGTATGTAGAAATCCAAAATAGTTAAACTCACAGAAGCAGAGAGTAGACTGGTAGCTGCCAGGGCCTGCAGAGGGTAAAATGGGAGGATGTTGGTTAAAGGGTAAAATGTTTCAGTTATGCAGGACCGTTAAGTTCCGGATATCTAACATACAGCAATGTGACTGTAGTTAACAATACTGTATCGTATGCTTAAAATTTGCTGAAAGGGTAGACCTTCAGTGTTCTTGCCTCAGTCAAATGATCAATCAAATGGAAACTGTGAAGTGATGAATATATTAATTACCTTGACCGTGCTGATTTCATAGTATGTGTATATATATATTACATATGTATCTCAAAACATCAATTTATACTCCTTAAATTTATATAATTTTTATTTGTCAAGTATACCTCAGTAAAGATGAGAAAAAGAAAAAAAAACTAAATTGATAAGGTAAAGTAATTCTTTCCAGGAAATAATAGGCATAATTTCTTTTTCTTCTTTGTTTCCTTATTAAAGGATAAAATGATATTCAGACTTTTGCAGTACATGTGTCACTGAGTTTTACAAATAATATTATTGATTTCACAAACTTTTGAAAGAAAAAAATTGTGGAATTTTGGAATGGGGAAGTGAATGACTGTGGGGCCTGTCTAGTCATTTTTCAGGGTATTGTCCTTTATCATTGTTTTTGAACTCCTGCATAATTCTGTAAGTTGAAGAAAATTGTTAATAATGCAAATGATTCTAGTCCATAGAAATGAAATAGTTTCTGTCAGGTGGAATTACACTGATTTTTACTCTTTGTACAGTGCTTACTTTGCATCTATCTGTGAATTCATTTCAACCTTCCTAACAATCTGTATAACTGTGTTCTCTGAATTATCATTCGAACCAGTTGTAGCATTTTAGTGATTCCTACATTTATTAATGAGTTAAATAAAATATGTGCTTATTTTTTCATTTGTGTAAGAATCATGATTTTACCTTTTTCAAAATTTATCTTAATACTATTGCATCACATTTTAAACATTTGCCTTCCCTTGCCTTTCCTATGACATATAGAAGAATTTAAACTGTGGTGGGAACTTTAACAGCTCACTCCCCATCCCCATATACTACTACTAACACTCATTATAAAATGTGAATGTGTCTGTAATACTGGAAGGAACCTCTGAGATTACAAATTATGAAGTGCCATCTCATTTTACGTATCAGGAAGGTGACACCCAAGGTTAATTTCTAAGTATAAGATCAAAATCTAATTTAACAAGAGAACCAAGAATATAATCGAACTCCAAACATGTATTTCTTTACTTACTCTATTTTCCTTTATATGGTTCTATAAATGGAAAAAACTTAAGAGATTTCAAAATTCCAGACTACCTATAGTAATCATATAAATAGAATCACATCTCTAGGTTGACAATGTAGTATATATTTCACAGGAAAAGAGATATTTCTATAAAATGTAGAGCATCCAAAACACACACCAGACCACACACACTAATGCAAAATAATAGAGTATACAGTTTTGGTGCTAGTGAATTTTATTCCCCATTTCCCAGTCTAATTTTTCTGCTGTTTTCTACTTACTTGTAAGAATCTACTTTACCTAAAAGGATACATGTTGAAATGAAACATTACTGAGATTTAAAACAAGTTTTAATAGATTAATCAAATGAAGGGGATAATGTACAAAGGCTGTGATATGGTCTGGCTCTGTGTCATCACCCAAATCTCATCTTGAATTGTAGTTCATCAAATCCCCACATGTTGTGGGAGGAACCCAGTGGGAGGTAATTGATTCATGGGGGGAGAGAGAGAGAGAGGTAATTGATTCATGGGGGGAGGTGAGGGAGAAAAGCAAAGAGAATAGGTGAGAGAAGAAAAAAAATAGTTGGACATTAGCAGAGATGACATATTAAGGAAAGATTACTCATGCAGAGAATGGAGGAGGCAAAGAATATTCATTTTGTCTGATCCCTGAAATCTGAATCTTCACATTATACTTTGAAAGGTTTAAGTATTGAAAGTATTCTAATGCGTTAATTTCCTGCTCTACTCTTTGACTCCCTGTTTCAATTTTTTGCCTTCCACTTCCAAGATTGCATTAGAATGGGGGAAATTCTTCGGGTCACTCCAAAACTAGATCCTGTATGTCACTGGACACCCCTTCCTTCTATCTTGGGATTGCTGTGTTTTGAACATTTCTCTGTGCTCATCTCTTTTTACAGGGCTGGCTGGGTGCCTTCCGCTCTTGAAGTTATGAGCCTCTAGCTCCCAGGACTTTCTTAATGGCCATGCTACTGTGACCCCTTTGGGTTAGTTTTCTCAAATGGCCTTTTTAATCCACATTGTACTCATTCTACATTATTTAAAGATAAATTAGTAGTCCACCTTCAATGCTAATGGCATAATTCAGACTCATAGGATCTTTTTGTCTAATAAAAATTTTTAATTGCCTATTTACATCAAAGTCAATGAGTAACTCTGCACTTGATGACAAATTTTTATTAATTGTAAATATTTGTATGCGAGTACCAGAAGCCTTATTTTATTTCAATTATTGTATTTAGTTTAAACCTAAAGAAAACTTTATTGACCCATATAATCAAAACACTTAAATAATGAATAAAGCTGGCTTAAGGGACATGGGAATCAGAGACTCCTGTGTCGCCGGCATTTCTTCCTGTGTCTCCTTTCTCTATTCTTAGTTTCTGTATCAGGCCGGTTTCTATGATGAGAGGATGTGGTTCCCACACTTCCATGCTTAGCCCATATTGTCTCTAATATAAGAGAAAAGATATCCTCTTGTTTCAGATTTAATTTTAAAAAGCTTAAGGAAAAGGTGTCAGGGAAGAAAAATCAGTTAAAGCTCATGACATATTATTGAAGGAAATGATAATCTTTGAAAGTTATTTTCCTATTCATAGCGAGTTGTTACTAAATATTTTATGGATAAGTTTTAACTGAATTTTTATGCTACCTTTAGCCTCTGAAAGAAATTGTTTGCTCAAATTAAAATAAACAAAGAAGTTGTTATGTCTCAGATCTGAATAGCATCCTACAAATATTTATTTTTATTCACACTGTCATAACTGAGAAGTGGATTCCAGGGAGATGGAGGAAGGTTATAAGATCTAGAATATTGAAAGTAATCTAGTTTAAACTCCCACTCAATGCAGAAATCACCAAAAAACAATATATTTTTCCTTGTTGAGAAACTCAATAACTTAAAGAAAAACACACAGGTCATAATAGTTCTATAAATGTATAATTTATAAATATAAATTTGTAGCAAACCAAAATATTTCTCCCTATAACTGTTTCCATTACTCACAGTTGTAAACCTTAAGTCTTTGTTTTCTCTGCTTCTCTCCCTCTCATACACACACACACAACACACACACAACATACACACACATGCAGACACTGGATAATTTATTTTGTCCTATATTTAAACACAACCATAATGCCCTCCAGTACCTAACACTTTGTATTTTCCCTTTTTCATCCTAATATATCAGATTTCTTCAAATAATTTATATATTTTAAATTTAATCACCTAGTTGACATCTTCCGAGCAAACTGTAAATACTGTTTTTAAAATGTAAACAAAAAACAAATGTGATTGTCAGCAAAAATGTGTCTTTTTTGAAAAGTCACCACAGTTGTGGGCCTACTCTCAATAATTCAGTTAAGAATCCAACCAGTTTTCATAACAGAAGACATGCACTTGTTGTCTTTTAGGCAATAGAGTTCCCACAGAATCTCCCCATACACCAGACCTGATGACATTACCTAGGGAAATAGATGTCCAAGGAAAGGACCTCTGGGGGCCTGTAGCCCCAAATACAGATCACAAATCAAACTTTGAAAACCAATAAAAGACAAAAAGAACATATTGGAATCAATAGTAAATGAATTTATTAGATAAAACAAAACTGAACTTCCATATACTTTATAAGATGAACTTACATAATAATGAATCACTTGTTTCAAAAATTATAGACATTTGACTCTATATTTTGGTCATTCATTAATTTCACAATCTGAAGAACTAGCCTGTCCAGCCAGTACTTGATGCCAGAGAAAGGATAAAGAGCTGGTGGTAAGAGGGGTTAGCTCACATGGCTGGAAAAGCCTGTGATAGCAGCTCTACATAGAGACTGAGACATTTTGCTTAAAAGGTCTGGAAATTCAGCAAGTTGATCTACAGAAGGTTGATCCATAGGCTGGTCTGTAACAAGAAGACTGGCAGCTCCTAGAAGCCAAGTAGGATGGGCGGCAGAATCCAGATCTATAGCCCAGGGAAGGGAAGCCGCAGCCTCCATAACCCAGGGATCTGAAGCCACTGGATCCATAGCCCACTGAGTAGCAGCTCCTAGATCCATAGCCCAGGGGGCGGCAGCTGCTGGAGCCAAAGCCTAGAGGCCCAGAGTAAGTCGTCTGGCAGGGACTGAAGAGCATGGATGTCCTGGGGCGGTAGCAGGAGGTCTGGCAAGGGCTGGACTCCACACAGGATGTCTGGTAGCTGGTGGGCTCCCAGCAGGCCTCCTGACAGCCCCTGTAGAGAGAGGAACCCAGCTGGCAGGTGCTGGGAGAGCAGAGGTCAGTGCTGTAGACCAGGTTGCTGGGGTAGGAAGAGCCACAGGAGGAGCCTGGGTAGCGCAGGTAGCCCCCACAGGAGCGGGAGGAGAAGTTTCCAGAGCAGCAGTTGTAGGACATGTTGACAGGAGATGTGAATTCAGCTGAATTGTAGTGGAAAGATTCTCTGAGTTTGAATGTCATAATCTGGACTCCAAGTTATATATACTCTTAGACCTGGGTGTGTCCACTGTCTGAACACTCCCTCCTTCTTGCTCACCTTTTATTATAAGAATGCTTCCCTTGGTTATTGTTTAATTTATCACATCTTCATATACTGAGTTGTACTTTAGTCACTCTGGAACACTTAGAAGGAAGCCACTCAGTGTTTTTTCCCTGAAATTCACTGTGGTCTGACCTTCAATGTTATATGTCATCACATTTATGACTATCTTGCCTCTTATTATTTGTGAGTACAGTGAGTACTTACTGTACCAAATGGAATTACACAAAATTCTTTCTTCACTTCCATTAATGTATCAGTAGCATCAGTAGTTACTGCTCAAAATAGTTTGTCTTTTTTTTTCACACAAGCATTTCACTTGTTACTAGAAACAGTGGATTTCTCCAAATACTAACTATATTCAGTAGTCTCAGCAATCTGTCAAACCTTGTACTGATATCTTAGGAAATCAGTATCAGAATTGAGGAGTGCAGCATTATCTTGGGTGTCCATACCAGGCATCTTCCTTAATGAGAGGCTACATTAGACAAAGCTCACTTAGGAAACAATAAACACGGCTGTTTTAGTAAGACTTTATAGAGAAGTTTTCAGATATTTGCTGATGAGCCTATCTTGTAGCAAGCATTATTCCATGGTTATGCTCTACATCGACTCATCGTTTTTCGTTTTGTTTTATTTTCAATTTTTTTCCTGGATAAAAGGACAGATTCTTAGCTGCAATTATTAGTTTTTACCTAAAATAAACTTTGAGGAATTCTTAAATTTTTTTCTGAAGCTTTTAACTTGAAGTATTAGAGTTACATGGGTCTTTAAACATCCTCTGGTCAACCCACACATGGAAAAATTACCTCTCAGGGAGCTTCATTAAGTTTACCCTAATTTCTCTGTAAGCTAGAAGCAAAATTGAAGCTTTAAGCATAGTTTTCTTATTCAGAGTCAAGTTGCAAATACCTTGCAAATATAAAAGTAAATTCAACTTCAACTTGTCTTAGAAACGAAACTATTAAGCTTATTTATACTAAGATATAAAAGCCTAATAGAGCCTTATTTACCTTTCCTAAGGATATTCACACTGAATAGTGTTCAACAGGGGAATTCTATGCCTTATTCATCTTTATACGTTTAAAGTATATTTCACTTCCTAGCCCAGGAAAGAGAAAAGAATCTTGGTAATCCATGCTTAGATTAATGGCAGAAAGAGGCTTCTTATCTGTGCCTATTCTTCTTCTTTTGAATCTGACATTTTATTTGGTTTAACTAAGGGAAATGGCACTCACAATTGTTATCGAAAAGAGAGCCTCTTAACTACCTGAAAATTAACTTGCTTTATTCCAAAGCACGCTGCTTCAGAGCACTTAGTTACTTTGTTTTATGATTATCTCTCCCATGCAGAATCCAAAGTGTGGCATGCATCACATGAAGTGCCCTTGTGCAATACTTAAGCCATCGCTCTGATTCACCAAAGTAAAATAAGCTGTGCTTTATGAATGGACACCTATTAAATTTACTAAAAAGTATGCACCAACCCAACACATGGGATTCCTTATAATGGCTTTAACTCCTTTAGGATGAGAAATATTTTTTCTTTTCTCACTAAATGTTGACTCTGCTCAAAACAAAAAAAAAAACAGCTTTCTAATATTCAAAAGTTCTAGCCTTTCTAGACCAGCTCCCTGTGGCTGGGAAACACTAAAATAACTTGGGAATAAGTCCATTCCAATTAACACTCCCTCCACCCATTTCTAATTGACTTAACACTTTTTTGATTAGGAGTTACGTGTGCACTTAGTACAAATGCAAATGAACAACTCACAAATGCTAATAAATGTGTCCCTCTGAAAGGCAGAAAAAGCAAAACAAAACTGGAGTAGCCTTAACAGTTCAAAAGTGGATTCTGGAACTAATAAACACTCCATGTGCTCTACATACATAGGCAAAGTATTAGAATAAAAAGAAAAACTCACTGTCTTGATATGTCAGGGAACACATGATATTGAAATCTTTTCTTTTTCCTTCCTTCCTTCCTTCCTCCCTTGCTTCCTTCCTTCCTTCTTCCCTTCCTTCTTCCCTTCCTTCCTCCCTTGCTTCCTTCCTTCCTTCCTCCCTTGCTTCCTTCCTTCCTCCCTTCCTTCTTCCCTTCCTTCCTCCCTTGCTCCTTCCTTCCTCCCTTCCTCCTTCCCTTCCTTCCTCCCTCTTTCCTTACCTCCCTCTTTTCTTTTTTCTTCCCTTTTCTTTCCCTTCCTTCCTGCCTTCCTTTCTTTTTCCTTTCTTCTCTTCCCTTTCCCTTCCCTTCCCTTCTTTTCCTTTCCTTTCCTTTCCCCTCTTTAGAAATTTAGGCATGACAACACTACAGAGAATGAAACTATCATTAGAGTATCCTGTAGCCACAAGTAGCTTATGATCTGAAATACTTGAAAAGTGATTGTTTTTTCCAAGTCAACATAGTAATGTAGCAGAAGCTTCAAACTGAAATCTTCTATTGCAGTGTTTCCAGAGATTGATGAAAATCTCTCAAATTAGCCAAATATTAGGGGTAGTAGAAATAGTAGAAATCCATATTCCACCCTATACCTTTTTTTTTCTTCTTGTTCACTTTTTAATTTTCTGCTTTCTCCAGACCTAGAAGAGACTTTTATTGTCTGGTCAGTAAAGAATCTTCTTCATAACAGCTGCTTTACACTAGATTTTGTTTTTAGAATTCTCACCCGGGGGAAATGTATCTGTTAAACATTAATGCTAACTATGAAGGACCCACTACTGAGTAAAGGGCTTGATGAGAACTCGCTGGAGTATCCTTTTCGTGGTCTCTTCCCCAGTCCCCATGCAAGCCTATCCAGGCCTGTGGCTTTCTCGGAGGTCATCCTGCCTCACTGAGACTTTTCCAGGCCCTGGCACCTCCTCTAACTTCACTACAGCCCTTCCTGCTTCAAATTCATCCACTTTGCATCTTCAGACCCTCATCACCCGTGATTTTATTTTATTTTATTTATTTTGAGACAGAATCTTACTCTGTGGCCAGGTGCCAGGTTGGAGTGCAGTGGTGTGATCTCTGCTCACTACAGCCTCTGCCTCCCTGGTTCAAACAATTCTCCTTCCTTAGCCTCCCAAGTAGCTGGGACTACTGGTGCACGCCACCATGCCCAGCTAATTTTTTGGTAGAGACGGGGTTTCGCCATGTTGGCCAGGATGATCCCGATCTCCTGACCTCGTAATCCGCCCGCCCCAGCCTCCCAAAGTGCTGGGATTACAGGTGTGAGCCACCGCGCCCAGCCGTGACTTTCATTTTAAATAAAAAGGCCAAGTGTGGTGCCTTATGCCTGTAATCTCAGCACTTTGGAGGTCAGGTGGATGGATTATGAGGTCAGGAGGTTGAGATCAGCCTGGCTACCATGGTGAAACCCCGTCTCTACTAAAAATACAAAAATTAGCCAGGCATGGTGGCGAGCACCTATAATCCCAGCTATTCGGGAGGCTGAAGCAGGAGACTAGCTTGAACCCGGGAGGCAGAGTTTGCAGTGAGCCGAGATCGCGCCACTGCACTCCAGCCTGGGCAACAAAGAGTGAAACTCCATCTCAAAAAAACAGCGGGGGGTTCTAAACAGCTCTGCTTACAGACCTCTCTGTTCTTATCCCTTCTGAGACCTTACCCTTACCCTTGCATTTACTGGAAAACATACATATGGAAAATTACATAAAGTAATAAAGGAAATTCTAGAGTAGTTTTCTGGATGCCTTCACTCACAGTTGTCAGGTTTGTGTTGCGTTGTCATCTTTCTCTTTTTTATTTTAAATGTTTATGGATACTTAACAGTTGCACCTGTTTATGGGGTATATGTGATATTTTGATATAGGCACACAATGTGTAATGATCAAATCTGGGTAATTGGCATATCCATCACCTTAAACATTTATCATTATTTTGTATGTTGAGAACATTCCAAATCACTTTTCTAGTTATTTTGAAATATACGATACATTATTGTTAACTCCAGTTGCCATATTGTGTTAGTGAACACTAAGGCTTATTCCTTCTATCTGGCTATATTTTTGCACCCATTAACCAACACCCCTCTCTCCTTTCCACTAACCTTCCAAGTCTATAGTAACCGCCATTCTATTCACTACCTTACAGAGAGAGACCCCTTGTGGACCAAACTCAGTCTGACTCTTCACATTTTTCCAAAGGTACCACAATAATGCCTTCATTTTCGCAAAGCATTCCAGGAAATTGTTTTACATATTTTATAGATTTATACCATTTATTGTTATTTTAAGTTACTATGCAATCTTATTGGATATGTATATAGATTTGTAACTTTCTTCTTATATTAAATTTATTTAAATAAAACTATCTAAAACATATCCATGTATGTATATATTTGTGCATTTATCATCACTACAGTGGCACTTTTAAATGCCAGGCACTGTTTTTAGCACTTTATTACAAATATCACCTCACTTAATCCTCATAATAATTCTACATGGTATACATTGTTTTTATTCTTATTTTATGTATGAGGAAGTTGAGACACACAGGTTGAGTTACTTGCCCAAAGTTACTCGTAGTTAGTGGCAGATATGAGATTTGAACTGTGAAAATGGTGTCAGACTTTGGGCAAATAACCATATTGCTATGATACACACATCTAGTTTATTCCTTATTACAAATGTATAGAATTCTACTGTATAAAAATATGTTATTGATGTATCTGTCTACCATTCCTGATATTTTACTATCACAAACCAAGTGGCAAGGAATATGCTTCTAGATAGGCCCTTGCACCTACTGTTTAGGGCTTCTGGAATGTATATATTTAGATGAAATTGCTGGACATACACAATTTCAATTTTAGCATGGTAGTTAGGATCAAGGCTCTTGGATTTAGGCTGTCACAGTTTGAATCCTGACTCCATCACATAGCTGTATAACCCATACCTGTTTTAGTTTCTCATATTTGGTTATCTTTTAGCCATTAGTCTATGGAGTCATTTGTTCTTTAAAATGTATTTTTAGAGACATTCATGCATTCTTTTTGTGTGCCTTTGTCTGTCATATATTGCTAATATATTCCTCTGGTCAGTTGCTTGACTATTTTTTTTAAAGTCAGCTATATGGATATACAGTTCCCATAAAATGAAATTCACCAGTTTTAGGTGTACAGTTCAATAAGTTTTTTCCGTTCTGTTCCTTTTTTGTGGAGGGGCAAGGGCTTGCTTTGTTGCCCAGGCCAGAGTACAGTAGTAGGATCATAGCTCACTGTAACCTCAACTCCTGGGCTCAAGTGATTCTCCTGCCTTAGCCTCCCGAGTGGTTAGGGCTACAGGTGCATGCCACCGCCCCAGGCTGATATTTTTTCTTTCTTTTTCTTTTTTTTTTTTTTGTAGAGACAGATTCTCACTATGTTGCCTAGTTTGGTCTTGAACTCCTGGCCTCGGCTTCCCAGTCAACAAGTTTTGACAAACATATTAGTCATGTAATCATCAATTGATTGAGATAGAGTATTTCCATTATTTCTAGAAATCCTCCTGTGGTCCTTTTGGTCAATCTGCCTCCCTAGTATCTAAATTTCTCTTCCTGTAGTCTTATTTTTTGAACCGCGTGGTAAATGGAATTATACATTATGTTTCCTTCTGTGTTTAACTTCCTTCACAGAGCATGATGCTTTTGAGATTCAGCCATATTGTGGCATATTCCAATAGTTATTCCCTTTTATTGCCAAGTGGTATTTCATTGTATGTATGCTATACACTAGCAAATGTCATTTAGATGATTTTGAATCTGGAGTATTGTGGATTAAACTGGTAGAAACGATCACACACAGATATTTTGTGGACATAGGTCATGTGGGTTGGCTCTGTGTCCCCATCCAAATCTCATCCGTAACGCCAATCCCAACATGTCAGGAAAGGGGCCTGTTGAGAGGTGATTGGATCATGGGGATGGTTTCCCTCATGCTGTTCTCGTGATAGTGAGGGACTGACTTCTCAAGAGGTCTTATTTTTTTTTTTTTTTTTTTTTGAGACAGAGTCTTACTCCATCTCCAGGCACCAGGCTGGAGTGCAGTGGCACAATCTTGGCTCACTGCAACCTCCACCTCCTGGGTTCAAGCAATTCTCCTGCCTCAGCCTCCAGAGTAGCTGGGACTACAGGTGAGCGCCACCATGCCCAGCTAATTTTTGTATTTTTAGTAGACACGGGGTTTCACCATGTTGGCCAGGATGGTCTTGATCTCTTGACCTTGTGATCCGCCCACCTCGGCCTCCCAAAGTGCTGGGATTACAGGCGTGAACCACCAGAGATCTGATGTTTTAAAAGTGCCAATTTCCCCTGTGTGTGTTCTCTCTCTCCTGCCAGCATGTAACATGTGTTTTGCTTCCCCCTCACCTTCCGCCATTATGTAAATTTCCTGAAGTCTCTCCAGCCATGAGGAACTGTGAGTAAATTAAACAATTTTTCTTTATAAATTATCCAGTCTCAGGTAGTATCTTCATAGCAGTGTGAAAATAGACTAATACAGATAATTGGTACCATCAGAGTTAGGCGCTGCTATAATGATAAACTGAAAATGTGGAAGCAACTTTGGAACTGAGAAACAGGCAGAGGCTGGAACAGTTTGAAGGGCTTAGAAGAAGACAGGAAGATGTGGGAAAGTTTGGAACTTCCTAGAGACTTGTTAAATGGTTTTGACCCAAATGCTGATAGTGATATGGACAATGTGGTCCATGCTGAGGTGGTCTCAGATGAAGACGGGGAACTTACTGGGAAGTGGAGCAAAGGTCATTCTTGCTATGCTTTAGCGGAGAAGCTAGTGGCATTTTTCCCCTGACCTAGAGATCTGTGGAACTTTGAACTTGAGAGAGATGATTTAGGGTATCTGGTGGAAGACATTTCTAAGCAGCAGAACATTTAACATGTGACCTGGCTTGTTCCGAAAGCTTTCAGTTATATGTGTTCATGAAGAGATGGTTTGAAATTGGAACTTGTTTGAAAAAGGAAACAGAGCATAAAGGTTTGGAAAATTTGCAGCCTGATCATGTGGTAGGAAAGGAAAACCCATTTTCTGCGGAGAAATTCAAGCTGGCCACAGAAATTTGCATAAGTAACAAGGAGCTGAATGTCAATAGCCAAGACAATGGGGAAAATGTCTCTGGGACATGTCAGAGACTTTTAGGGGAGTCACTCCCATCACCCACCTGGAGGCCTAGGAGGGAAATATGGCTTCATAAGTCACACTCTGGGCTTGGCTGCTCTGTGTAACTTCAGGACTTGATGCCCTGTGTCCCAGAACCTCCAGCTCCAGCTATGGCTAATAGGGGCCAGGGTATAACTCCAGCTGTTGCTTCAGAGGGTGCAAGCCCCAAGCATTGGTGGCTTCCAAGTGGTATTGGGCCTATAGGTGTGCAGAAAACAAGAGCTGAGGTTTGGGAACCTCTGCCTAAGTTTCAGAGGACGTATGGAAATGCCTGGATGTTCAGGCAACAATCTGCCACAAGTCAGAACCCTCATGGAGAACCTCCGCTAGGGCATTGCAGAAGGGAAATTTGGGGTGTGATTCCCCACACAGAGTCCCCACTGGGGCACTGTCTGGTGGAGCTGTGAGAAGGCCGCCATCCTCCAGACCCCAGAAATGTACATCCACCCACAGCTTGCACTGCATACCTGAAAAAGCCACAGACACTCCATGCCAGCCTGTGAAAGCAGCCATGAGGGCTACACCCTGCAGAGTCACAGAAGTGAAGCTGCCCAAGGCCTTAGGAGCCCACCTCTTGCATCAATGTGTCCTGGATATGGAACATAAAGTCAAAGGAGATTATTTCAGAGCTTTAATATTTAATGACTGTGCTGCATGGGGCCTGTAGCCTTTTTGTTCTGGCCAATTTCTCCCTCTTAGAATGGGAACATTTACCCAATGCCTGTACCCCAACTGTACCTTGGAAGTAACTAACTTGTTTTTAATTTTACAGGCTCATAGACAGAAAGGACTTGCCTTGTCTCAGATGAGACTTTGGATTTGGACTTTGGGGTCAATTCTGGAATAAGTTAAGAGCTTGTGGGACTGTTAGGAAGGCATGATTGGTTTTGAAATGTAAAAAGGACGTGAGATTTGGGAGGGGGCAAGGGCAGAATGATTCTGTTTGACCCTGTGGCCCCACCCAAATCTCATCTTAAATTGTAATCCTCTTATGTAGAGGAAGGCACCGAGTGAAAGGTGATTGGATCATGGGGGTGGTTTCCACCATGCTGATCTTGTGATAGTGAGGAACTTCTCATGAGATCTCACGGTTTTCAAAGTGGTAGTTTCCCCTGTGTGCTGTCTCTCTCCTGCGGCCACGTAAGAAGTGCCTTGCTTCCCTTTTACCTTCTGCTGCCATTGTAGGTTTCCTGAGGCCTCTCCAGCCATGCAAAACTCTGAGTCAATTAAAACTTTTTTCTTTATGAATTATTCAGTCTCAGGTAGCATCTTTAAGGCAGTGTGAAAACAGACTAATAAAATATGTTTTCAATTTTCTTAGATAAATACCTATGCATGGAATTACTGGTTTATATGGTAACTGCATGTTTAACATTATAAAAAACTGACAAACTATTTTCCACAGTGGCTGTACCATTTTGCATTCCAACAGCAATGTATGAAAATCTTGCTTGTTTCACAATCTCAACAGCAGTCTTATATTACCATTATTATTATTTTATCTATTCTGGTTGGCACTTAATGGTGTCCCATTGCGGTTTCAGTTAGCATTTCTCTAATGAATAACAATATTGAACATTTTCTCACATGATTTTTGCCTCCCACTCCTCTCCTTTTAGCCATGTCTGTTCCAATCTTTTGACCATTTTCTATATGTGTTATCTCATTATAATTAGATTCTGGTTTTTTTAACACAAAAGACTAAGATTCAAATCTTCTATCAAAGTGTATATTTTTCCAATATTTTCTTCCACTCTGGGACTTTTAATTTCATTTTCATATTAAAGTCTTTGAAGACAGATGTTTTAAATTTTTACAAAGTCTAATTTAGCTAAAAATCTCTTATTATATGGTGCAGAGAGTTTGGGTCTCTCTCTCTGTGTGTGTGTGTGTGTGTGTATATATATATATATATATATATATATATATATATATATATATGTAACTTTTGTATTTGTTTTTTTATTTTGTATTTTCTTTTTTTTTTTTTTTTTTTTTTTTTTGAGACGGAGTTTCGCTCTCGTTACCCAGGCTGGAGTGCAATGGCGCGATCTCGGCTCACCGCAACCTCCGCCTCCTGGGTTCAGGCAATTCTCCTGCCTCAGCTTCCTGAGTAGCTGGGATTACAGGCATGCGCCACCATGCCCAGCTAATTTTTTTGTATTAGTAGAGACGGGGTTTCACCATGTTGACCAGGATGGTCTCGATCTCTTGACCTCGTGATCCACCCGCCTCGGCCTCCCAAAGTGCTGGGATTACAGGCTTGAGCCACCACGCCCGGCCTTGTATTTTGTATTTTCAATCGTATTTTGTATTTGTATTGTAATCTGTATATTGTATATATTTTGTATATTGTATAGGTCTATATATATAGAGAGAGACCTACACACACATATATATATAGCATTTGTATTTGATTTTTTGTATTTTGTATTTTTATTTTATTTTGTATGTTGTATTGTATTTGTATTTGTATTGTATTTTGAATTTTGTATTTGATTTTTTCCTATGAATGTCCAACCATCCTGGAGCAACTTGTTGAAAAGACTGTCCTTTCCCATTGAGTAGAAATATCAGAAATAGTGACAATATGTCTTTCAACTGTAGGAATAACATAAGCCATTGCTAGGGGCACCCAGGTCAGAAAGTAAGGTGAGTTTGTTTACATTGTCTGGGACATAAACTGAGCCAAGAAAAGATGAAATCAACAATCCTATATTTATTATTTCACCCTATCTTGTTCTGTTTTTATGTTAATAATCTCTGCCACAGCACTATACTTACCCTTTTGCACAATTCATGTGAATAAAATATTATCATGTTTATTTATTAAAGTATGTTAAAGAAACCAAACATCTTTTGAATAACATGGCTCTTCATTGCCTCCAATTATAATACATGCTCTAGTTGAACAGATGCCCCAGTTCTTTTCTCTCCAACATATTCCATGGACATGCATGACCACTTCCCTACCTGACTTGCTCTCACTGTCTGGCTCAGCAGTGTGTTTGTTACTAAGGTGACAGAATGTGGTGACATGTTTTTCTCCTTGCACTTGTGAAGTTTGTCACCTGAGTGCTTGATGGACCACTTAACTGATGCAGGCCAGTAGATGTCCTCAATCTTTGTCAGTTTGCTTTTCAGTTTATAAACACTACAGACTCTTCTAAGAAGATTAAGAAATATTCAATTTCTCTTTTGTTTTCAAAACTTAGTATTCAAATCTCCATCTTGAAAATTAGCAAAGATGCACATAATCTAGCAAAAAAATAAAAATTTAAAGGACTAGAGAGGGAGTCAGTAACATGGTGAACTTCTGTGTTGCTTGTTTCTTGCTTGTTTGTTCATTCTAATTTAGCACTATAGCATAACAGAAACAGAGTCTCATTGGGACTGAGCAAAGCATAGACATATTTAACAGAATTATGTGTTACTAAGCCTACCAAGTAAATGCTAGTGTGAGAAACCACTGATTATAATGTCTGATCTCTTACATTAATAGAGATGAGTTTTAGTGTATCAGAATGGAAGCAACACTGAATTACAGCAAGTTATTTTAGCTCTTACACATGCCAAAGGTGGGACTGGATAGCTACTGCAGTTCCTAACAATTGCGGAATTCTATGACTTGAAGGTGAAAATGAAGTTCTTATAATTCAGTTTCCACAATGTTTCCATATGACTGCATTGTGTTTAGTTTTGTTCTTTGCTAGGTTGTGAAGGAAAATATTCCTACCCTGTAAAGTTACATTGATATTCAAGAAGCACATGATCAATTAGTTAGACAGATATTGATAGGTAATACTGAAAAAGTCAGCTATTTCTTGCAGAGAGTTTTAGTCAGGGTCCTTCCAAGAAACAGAACCAATAGGATGTGTGTGTGTGTGTGTGTGTGCGCGCGCGCGCGTCTGTGTGTGCATGTGCACACGGGCGTGTGTGTGTGTCTAATATGTGTGTTTGTGTACAAAGAAAGAGAGAAATTTATTTTAAGGAACTCACTTATGCAACTGTGGGGGCTGACAAGCCCAAAATCTGCAAAATAGGCCAGCTGGCTGGAAATTCAGGTAAGAGTTAGTAAGAGTTGATGACACAGTCTTGAGTCTGAATTCACAGTGCCACAAGCTGGAAACTCAGGTAGGGTTTCTATGTTGCAGTCTTGAGAATCCCTTCTTCCTCAGGAAACTTCAGTCTTAAGGTCTTCAACAAATAGGAGGAGGTATACTCGTATTATGAAGGGCTATCTGCTTTCCTCAAAGTTTAGTGTTTTAGATATTAGTTACATGTAAAAAATACTTAACATCTAGACTGGCATTTGACAAACTACTGGGTACCATAGCCTTGACAAGCTGACACATTAAAGGTAACCATTGAGTGGTTATTTATTAAGGCTTTAATCAGAGTCAGCAAATCAGGCATTAAAGTATTAGCAAATAGTTGTTTCATCAGAAAGATAATTATTTGTTATTCTAGTATTTACTCCTTTTGCTGATTTATTATGTCTTCATTTTGTTTCAATAATGTTAATAATATGGAACTTGCAGATACTTTAATATCATTCTGTCATCCAAGATTAAGCTATATTTAAAATCACAAGCTTTAATATATCAACAGCCTTAAAAGTGAAAAAAAAAAAAAGAAGTTCTTGATTCAGTTCTTTGAAAAGGTAAAGCACCATCTGAGAAAGACATTAGTCTTTATGGATTAGAAAGAATATTAGAAAATATATTTTAAAAAAACACTACAAAATGTAAGCTATGTCTATGAAATACTCTATACCTTGTCATAGTGGTGAGGTTCTGTCTAAATTTATTTACCAAAAAGTGCAAATTGATTTTCTATAATTTTGATATGTTTACTCTGATATTTTTGAGAACTCTTCACTTTGGAACATGTGATTATAACCTATGTTAGAGAAAATCATATTTGTTAATATGCATTTGTTCACTTAAAGCTTTTGTAAACTTTGCTATAGTATATGAATTTAATTCACTGCACTTGTGATTGTTAATATCTTGACTGTGATGTCACTGAACTAACAATAATTAACTCGTTCTAGTGGTATGAGAGCTCTGGAGGGTTCTTTGGAGCTAGAAACATACCTAAAGACATTCTAGTTATTTTTTTAAAAATCATGTAGAGTAGACTAGAGGGTCTAAAGCTTAATTTGGGAAAACAATGAGGAATCTCAATTTTCTATCTTAATAAAAAATAATAGTAGATAACTTTAAAAAATATTTTATGTGCATTTAAAACATTTAGCCAGGCATGGTGCTAAGTATTATTCATGGCACATAAGTTACAGCCTTTAACTCACAGTAAATCTGTAATAATTTTTATATCCTTCTTACAGATGAGCTATCATAGCAGAAATGATGTAGTGTCATAGTTTTACCTGAGTCTCTACATGTACTGCATCAGTAACATGAAAGATGGGAGGTGATGGTTGGGTGGATGGAGAATGAAGGATTGACAGCAGCAGAATAAAGAATAAAAAAAATTAGAAGAGCCAAGTGTGAAATACTAAAATATTTAGGGGTTAAACATGTTTAGGACCTTTTTTGGCTCCAGTTTTTCAATTCTGGTGAAAATAAATCTTAATTAGATTATTGTCTATGTATGATTTACCCAAGCCAGTAAATTCAATGCCTGAGATCTACTACAGTTTTATGCTACCACCCCAGACTTCAAGGATACAAAAAATATTCTACTTTCCCTTAAAGAAATGACAAAAACACTTTCATCCTGATTTCTTAACCTTTTAGAAAGTCTTTGATCTTTCCTGAGTATTTCAATTCAACTGAACTCCGAAGAGTTAACTTGAAAATCCACCACAAAACGTGCTTCTTCCATGAAGGTTTTTCTAACTTTTCTCCGACAAATTCCATTGGTTTAAATATATTTGTCAATTTCATCACACTTTTCTGAAAGCTGACCCTGCATATTATTTCATGTTAATTTCCAGTTTAGATGCCATAGGAAAGGTAGACATGAGCATAAAAACCCTAAAAAGACAAGACCAGGACTACGAAAAATCAGAAGTGAGCTCATGGAGGAGAAATCACAGACACAACACTAAGTAGTTGTGGAAGTTTAGTCCAAGAAGACTTCCTGGATACAGAA
Source organism: Aotus nancymaae (assembly GCF_030222135.1). NCBI lineage: Eukaryota > Metazoa > Chordata > Mammalia > Primates > Aotidae > Aotus > Aotus nancymaae. The sequence goes on from NW_026988435.1 coordinate 33,684,194, forward strand.
AGATCAAAACAAAAGGATATAGAGCAACATGGCAGCTAGACGGAAGGGCTGGAAAGTAGCAGAACCAACATATGTCCAAAGGCCCTAGCAGGAATTGTACATATATAGTCTCATTTAATTCTCCAAAGAAATACTTGTTATTGCCATTCACATTTTCTAGATGTTGAAACAGAGACCAAAAAACCTTAATAACTTAATATAAGGTCACCTTTCATCAATGATAGAATTATGCTCAAGCTTAGGTGTGTATGACTGCAAATTTCATTTATTTTATTCATTCACTTATTTATCCTATTTATTTCATTTACTCTTCTAAGCATGAGATTTTTAAACAGAATAGATATTATTCATTTTGATCAGATGAGTTGTTGTGTAGATGCATAAATGAAGGAAAAAAAATGAAGTTTATGTGTTCACTGCAGTCTGAGTTATTAGTATGAACTCCGCTCTCAAATTCTCCCAAATTCTGACTCTTTTAGGAGCCTGAAATATATTTTGGGACTACAAGAACCATAACCTAACTTTAGGTTGAATTTAGATTCTGCTTATTTGAGATAACACTGATGTCTCAAGTGGAACAGCTAGCACAGAAGAAAGAACTTTTCTCAAAGCATTTCTTAAGTTAACTCTTTGATTTATCACACAAGGGATGGGGAAAAGCTAATCACTATTCAGACTTAAAAAATATCTTCCTTGTGGCTCACGTTTGGATAGAGACCAAGAGAAGAAAAGAAATTAAATAGGAGAGCTAATTAAAAACGTAGCTATTGCAGTGATTTCAATATCTGGGTGTCTGCCTTGAATAGTATCCAGAAGTGCTATACCTTACAATTAAATGGCCTTCCCTAGCAGGACCAATGGATTTTCATGCCAGAGGAAACTGACTAGAGGCTTACAAAACACACAAAATGAAGTAAAACCAAAAACCTGATTTCTATGTTAACTTAGGGAAATGATTTTAAAGAAGCTGGAATATTTCTATTTTGGCAAGATACATTGAAAAAAAAGAGGATCTAGAAAATATGAAACATAAAATGTATTCGAAGAAGGGGAGTGGCAGAGAGGGGAGAGAGAAGGGAGAAAATGAAAGGGGGAGAAGAGAGATAATTTCAAGACTAACAACGTGCAGATTTCTAGCTGTAGCATAGGCCACTGGTATCTAAAAAAGCTTCAGCTAAGTTCTTGAAGATGGCTTTTGAAGATCTCATATTTTGAAAAGGAATAGGCAGTTCATGAGTTAGAAAATCTACAATCTCTTTAGTAATAAAGGTAGGGAACTATTTATGAGATTCTAGAAAGGCAACATGCTGCTCTTTAGACCTGTGACCACAAATTGATTGGGAATAAGGTGACTGACTTCTCCTGGAAGAGTAATTAGGCGTGTGACTGAAGCCTGGTCCATCATCTGGGGCGAGGGAGGTCCCACATCCACAGAGACTGAAAACTGCAGAGTCCATAGCTTCATGCTCAAAGTCCTGTCTTCTGGACAGGATGATGAAAGGTGTCTGTAAGAGGACACAGGCTGTCTGGCAGGTCCTTTGCTGGCCAGGAGAAACTTGATAGACACTGAGAAAAGGGAGTTCCTGTGGTCACTCAATTCCTGGGATGGGAGGAATTCTCTTTGACAGATGGCGGATATAGTAGTCTGGTTGGGCTGCCATTACAAAGTACCACAAATTGAGTGACTTAATAGAAATGTGTTGTCTTACATTCCTGGAGGCTGGAAGGCTGAGATGAAGGTATTGGCAGGTGGGTCCTTCTGAGGGCTGTGAGGAAAGCATCTGCTCTAGGCCTCTTTCTTGGACACTTCTCCCCAAATGGCCATCTCCCTAAATGGTCCTGAATGATCTTCTCCCTGTGTCTCTTCACATTATCTTCCCTCTGTGTGTGTCTGTCTCTGTGTGTCCGTATTTTCCCTTTTTGTATGGATACTAGTCATATGAATGAATTGGGTCCATCCTAATGATGTCACTTCCACTTGCCTGTCTCTATAAAAGCTCTATTACCAAATAAGATTACATTCTGAGGTGCAGGGGGTTAGGACTTCAAAATACAAATCTCAAGGGAGGACAAAAGTCAACTCATATTAACAGGAGGCAGGCCATCACCAAAAGTAAAAAAAAAACAAAAAAAAAAAACTTTGGATTTTTAATTAGATATTGTTCCCTGACTTCAGTTTTCCTTGGGTTGAATAAGAAATTCTAACAAATTTTGTCCTAAAAAAATTTATATACCTTTATATCCACTGGTATAGGGAGAAAACATCCTGGTATTGAGAGAGTCCTTTGAAGTTTCACTAATTAGTTATCTAATTAAAATAAAATTGATTTGCCCCTGCAGATATGGCTGTATATGTTTTATTCATGCACTTAAGAGACACAGATCATTCCTTTCTTATTTAAAGTAAGAAAGTGGCTATTTTCATGTCCAATAATCACCATGCAACCTGGCAGTGTCCCCTGCCACCTCCGATTTCCTGCCATCTCATGGTGACCAGATGCCATGCCCTTTATGTCTGTTTTCTAAGGAATCAGGCAGCAAAATCTCATAGTTCGTGAAATGATAATCATATATTTTCCATTTTTAACAAGTAAAAGTAATAAAGTCCATACTAAAAATAACTGTATTCATCTTTTTAATAAACATCACTGAAAGTCCATTGCAAGTCAATAACTGAGGAACAGATATTGTCCCTATCTTCCAGATTCTTCCAGTCTGGTAAGTTAAGTTGGAGTACTGTACAAAGCTAGGGTGTCTTAAAGTAACAACAGACTAATAGCTCTGGAGGCCAGATATGTGTGGTTTTAAAAAGGTTTCATTAGGGCCATTGTTGCAACTCATCTTGGAACTGTTCGCCTTTTGAGAATATTCAATTAAAAAGGCATTATAATGCTGAAATTTTAAAATGTAAACTAGAACCTGGAAACTTTTCAATGATTTCTAGTCTATAATTAAGTCAAGTACCAATAAAACCAATTAAATTTAGAACATTTTAAAAGAAATGAATAAAAATGCTCAACTCCTTTTGGAAATAAACGTAGAGGAGAGTTAACTTTATTCAACCAATAAATAGAAAAGCAATGCTATTTAATTGGTAGAACAAAAAGAAACACTTCCTCAGTTTGAAATTATTCCCAGTTTAGAAAGCCAAACTAATAAAAAGAGTGCTTAAAATAAGCATAGAGAAAGAAAAAACACAGAGAATGGAACAGGAATAAAGTTAAAAAAAACAAGATGGAAATTTAAAAATAAGACAAATTAGAGAAGAAGGATAAATGAAGAAGAAACATCATAAGAACATAAAACTAAATTGTTAAGTAAGGAGATTATTGATCACTGACTTTTGAAAAGCTGACTGGGTTCATAAAGATTTTAAACCATGCTTTCAATATTGTGTTGCAGGTGCTATGTTTTTATTTTGAAATAAGGATAGTGTTTGAAATTCCAAATTTCTCATTTAGTCCTGAACATTTTGCTCTTATGCCAAAAACGACTTGAAGCATAAAAACATACTTAAAACTATTTCCAGCAGTGGTTCTCAAATCTGATATCTCAGCATCACCTGGCAAGGGTTTGCTTTGTTATTTCAGCAGAGGTTTACTAACCATCTGGCAGTACTCTGATGATTTATGTTTCAGTATCTCTATTTATCTATTTATATTATTCCAGTTCATTCTCACAATAACACAATGGGCAAAGTGAGGCAGTGCTGGAAAGGGCAGTATCAGAGTTTGCCCGCAAAGCATTCTGTCAGCAAAATGCATGCTGAGCTTCTACATTTCATTGTCTCACAATTGCAATGGCAGGCCCGTCCTTAGAACTACTCTCTGGGCTGGTGGGATTCTGACATCCATATTTTAAACAGCATTTCTTAAATTCATCAGGGTTTAAGATTCTGAGTGGTCAAACATACTCCATTCCACAATGACCCGAGATTACCTTATTTGTCCCTTGTCTTAAATTCCAAGTCTTTAAAAATAAATCAAATCCTGGAATGAGGGTAAGTGAAAAGTTAATATCAAGGAAAATAATGAAAAAGAAAAAAGGAACTATGTGTTTAACACTTACCCAGGAATAAATAGGCTCAACTACATCCTAAAGCCCTTTAACCACCTTCATGAAAGCCTCAATCCACTTGGAATGGGACAGAACTTGCAAAGGAATATTCTCCAGGCACCAGCGATATTGTCACAACCAAATCTTAGCATCACAGTATTTCAGCACTGAAATGGGAAAATGAACAAAGAGAGGTAGGCAGTTTACAGTACTAGAAAGGGAAAAATACAAAACAAGAACTTTGGAGGTTTTCCAGATGTTGGGGCTCTCTCCAGTTGTTCCCAAGAGATATTGGGTTACTTCACATCTACCATGTCTGTGCCTCTGATCATCCACCCACCAGAGTTCAGACAACTGAGAAGGACTAACAGCTCTATCTGGGACTCTTCATTTGATTTTACTTTCTTTTCTTTTAAGTGTGCACAAGCCAGGCTGGACACAGCAGCTCATGTCTATAACCCCAGCACTTTGAGAGGATTATAGACGTGAGTCGGGAGGAACATCTGAGGTCAGGAGTTCGAGACCAGCCTGGTCAACATGGTGAAACCCTGTCCCATTAAAAATACAAAAATTAGCCAGATGTGGTGGCGGGTGCCTGCAATCTTGGCTATTCGGGAGGCTGAGGCAAAAACATTGCTTGAACCCAGGAGGCGGAGGTTGCAGTGAGCTAAGACCACTCAATTGCACTCCAGCCCGGGCAACAAGAGTGAAACTATGCCTCAAAATAAGCAAACAAACAAACAGCAACAAAAAGGAGTGCACAAGCCTAGAACACAGGGGAGCCTCAAATATCCTCTACTTCTAGAGCTCTGAAAATACAGAAGCACCTTCAATAACCTCCTTTTTTGCTTCCTTTTATCCTCCTCTCCTATCCATATTTTCCTTGTCCATGTCTGTTTGTTTGTTTGTTTTCCCTTCAGAAATAAAGGGAGCTCATGAACACAAAGTTCACCCAATCCTATGACACCTTCCAGAGGTTAGAAGAAAAATGCTGAGTGAATGCGGAGTTGCCTTCTGTATGCTATTTTGTCATTCCTTCAATCTCTAGCAGAGACTTTAAACAGAAGGAAAGGAGGAAGGCAGTGGTGATATCCAAAATCAGGATGGGGCTAGACTTCCTCAAAGTGATATGGAAAGGGGGCAGGGAAGTGCTGGTTAGGGCCTGTGCCAACAGACCTAAGTGAGGACAGGCACTCCTGTTTTCATGCCCAAATGTTGCATTTTCTAAACATCCTCTACTTCTAGAGCTCTGAAAATACAGAAGCACTTTGTACCACCCTGGCTCACAATGTCCCCCTCCTGTGCTATAAAATCCCCGAGACCACAGTGGGCAAACACACCAAGGGATGGACGTCAAGAGGAACACACCAGCAGAAGAACACACTGACAAACGCTGGCAGGCCATCAACTGTGGAACACCAAGGGAAATTTGGCTGAGGGCCATTACAGGAGAGCTCAGCAGCTGAGGGACCTGACTCCAGGGAAAAACTGCCTTTCCACTCCATCCCCCTTGTGGCTGCCCATCCATCTGCTGAGAGCTACTTCCACCACTCAATAAAACCTTGCACTAATCCTTCAAGCCCACGTGTGATCTGATTTTTCTGGTACACCAGGGCAAGAACTCTGAGATACAGAAAGTCCTCTGTCCTTGTGATAAGGCAGAGGGTCTAATTGAGCTGATTAACGTAAGCCAGCTGTGGACTGCTAAGCTGAAAGAGCCTGTAAGATAAACCCACTGGGGCTTCAGAAGCTGTAAGCATTCAACCCTAGATGCTGCCATGGCGTCAGAGCCCACGGTCCCCACGACCTGCCTGTCTGCATGCTCCCCGCTAGGGGTTTGAGATGCAAGGCACAGAAGAAGTGAGTCACACCCTGTTACATGACCTGTGAGGGTGACAAAGGAATTTTCCCCTTTCAAAAATGGCAGAGGATGAAGGGTACTCACACACATCTTCTAACATGTTCTCTTTTCCCCTTATCTTGCTTTTTGCCACTAGGCTAGGATTAGATTCCAGCTTGATAAAGGCCAGCCCATGGTTTGCATCTGACCCATTGCTGAGGCTTCCAACTTCTGAGTGAAAAAGCTTCCAAATCTATTAACAGCTACAGCCAACTTTCACCCAGCTGCCCAAAGAATGAACAAAGGCAAAGTAGTTACCATTTAGATAGGCTTCTGAGATGCCTGATTTCAGGTAAGACATCTGCATGTCTAACTTCCCTTTTCATTCTATCAACGTCTATCTGTGGAGTGCCTCCTACATCCAGGGACTGTTTCTGTGCTACACACATATTCATCATGCCATTCATTTGATTTCTAACTGAAGTCCCTTTTTCTTCTGCCTCCCAATTTCAGCTGTCATAGTCTGTCAAAATCACTATTTGCTCTGGTATTTATGGTGAAAGGAGTCATTACTAGTCATCATGAGACCATCTGTACAGTGTCACTGGGTAGTGACACGGCCTCTGTTCAAACTCTAAGATGTTCCATCTTGCAGGATGGATATTAATGCCACTAAATCCATCTTCCGCATTCCTGAATGAGAGCATTTGTAATAGCTATTATTACATCTTTGCAATAGGATGAAGAGAGAAGACAACATATTATTATCAAGGACTGCCCCTTACAATCAAATTACTATAGTGCAAGCCAAAAATGGATCACTTTTTCTCTATTTTTAATGTACTTTATATACTTTGACAGACAAGCCCTGTCCAGAGGGGATTACAATGGTCAGGTATATAATATGATTTCACAAGGTTATGAGGATCTCCTGTGGGGTCCTGGCTGGATGTTAACCTTTTAATTTAAGAAAGTAATTTCCAAAAATGGTGGTACATCAGAACCATCAATGAGGCAGCCTGAAGAGGAATTTAATCATTTGTTTTTTTAATTAATCAAATACATTTTGGTTTATTTGTATGTTCTAAAATGACCCATTGTTCATATCCGAAGTTAGACACCACTGATTTAAGCATTTGCCCAGCATATAAAAACCAACTCAAATTCTGCTGGCTTATAAAGTATTTGAAGTCAGAGAAGATTATTTCAAATCACTACATGACGCAGGCAGGTCATAAATATAAGTGAGGTGGTTCAGTGGATTTGAGATTTGTTTGATGATTGATGCTTCATATTCTAATCCATTGTCACCAACATGATGTATTTTCCTATTAAACATGAAAGAATATTTGTCAAGTGCACAAGGAAATGGTTTTCAGAAATTTTCTTAAAACCCAAAGCTTCTTAATTCATCTCACATTCTCTCACTTCTGATAGAGACATTAACCGACACAACAAAATAATAGTTCAGGCTTGATGCATAGTCACAACTGAAATTTGGCTGTGGAACTGGGAGACAAGAGGGGTGATTAGAGTTGTGGGGATAAGAAGCATGTCCCACATCAGTGGGGCAGCTTGTCTTCAGCTCCAGCCAACTGTAAGCAAGGAAACCCAGCATCACCAGACTTTTGGATTTTTTTTTTAAATCACGAATCCAAATTTTTGTGAATCTTTTGATTGTTCAATATTAGCAACTATTTTATAGTTTAATAAAAAGCCCATAGGGGCCTGCATTTGTGAGATGAACAAACCTATGTGGGCTAGATTTGGCAGAGGACCTGTGGGCTTGTGGTCTATTATTTTAAGTGGTACCATTCACCACCACAGTACTGCAGAAAAAGCAGGATATGCATGAAGAGGAGAAGGGTACTATAAAGCGGGGAGGGAAGTTAGAAGGGTGAGCCCTGATCAACACATTGGCTGACTTCGTTAATTTGATTAACACTGGTCCTATTTCCAATCAACAGAATGTTACCCTTAGTTGTCATAGGATTACTACTTTCAAAAAGTTCTTTGGAAAATGGGGATTTGAGAAGGAAATGGTCTTCACAGCATGATGTGACCTAGAACTTTTCTTCTAGCTGCCAAGAGCTTATAGAAAAAAATGTAGATATTTAGAAGATCACGGGATAAAGTTGTTAAAAGCAGCTGTTTGATGTGTGGGAAGCTTCTTTGTCATTTCTTTGACTTATGCAAGTTTTATATAGTGAGTTCTACAGAAAATTCCAATTAAACATACATTTACATTAAGAAAAAGTTGATACTTTTAGTATCTGTTGCATAATTTTATTACCTTTTTATTAAATAGATTTACAATTCCATGACATAAGCCATGGCTTCATATTTCTTTATATTTCTTGAACCCCTGACATCACATATTTGCACAGGCTCAGACATCTTGGGCAGGGCATGTTAGGCAGAGGCAGAGACAGATGTAACTTAATGAAGGGTAAGCTTGAGGGTTCTTCTCTTGACTGACCTTTTCCAAAGCTGTATTAGCACTCCCAGGGAGACTGGAAGGAAGCTGCTGCTCCAGCTATGCTGCTGTGGCTTAAGAGTCCTGGGTGGTGTCCTCAGGCTGTGGGCATCTCCGGAGGGCTGCCTGCACTATTCTAATACATCCAGCCCCCAGCATTGACCTTATAAACCTTAGAAGGGTTGGAAAAAAGACACTGCTCTGCCACAAACTAGGAGACCCCTAAAACCCCGGATCCACAGCTGTTTGTAGCCGATCCTCATACAAACAGCCCCCATTGCCAACAGACACAGGTGGGAGGTGAACCAGGGACATTTGGATGAGAGGCGCACAACCTCAGGCTTGAAGCACTGCTGAAAAGAAATGACAGAGGATGTTACAGCTGTGGCATTGCTCATAAGAAATGGCAATGTAAAAAAAAAACTTTTCTGTCATTAAAAAATAATTCGAGTAGTTTTCATATGCTATTTCTAAAACACACACTGAATTTTACTTCTATTTGTTCTGCAGAAAATCATGTTGAAAAAATCATTGTCATAGAGATGATCCAAGAGGATGCAGCCAAAAAAATATAGGAAAAGGTTAGAGATGATGATGATAATAGTATATTATTGTCTTGATTTTGTGATGTCTTGAGTTTTGTTAATTTTGGAAGTGTTTATTCTATATTAATATCCATGTTTATATCTATTATTATATTAATAATATGATATTTTTAATGAGGATCCCCAAATTATACTTTTCAACACCCACAAAACCTAAATCCATCTCTTTAAAGAGGGCTGGGACAGAGTCACGTCCCATAAGAGGGAAAAACATAAAAGCTGGTGGTATTACTCTGAAAATACTCAGAAGGCATTCAGAATACTGAGGTGGGGGTTTAGAGGTGTTGTAAGCATGTAGGCTCCAGGACACTTACAAATATGAATGCATCATACAAACACTATTAAATAAGTTTATTTGAAAGCATTTTGATTTGCTTTCAGGATGGAGTATCCATCAGTTAGCTGCAAACCCTGACAGTCCTGATCATCCTTCTGCTACTGTGACTTATTTCCTCCCTCATCTTAGCAGTGAGGTGAGGTTTACTTTTTTCACATTTGTCCATATTTGATGTTTTTCTTTTTTTTTTTCTTTTTTTTTTTTTTTGGCTTTTGTTTTGATTTCTTTTCTCTAAATACTAATTTTCTTTTCTAAATATATGTTCAAGATGATATCTGTTTTTAGTTATCTCTCAATCCCTCTGGCTTACTTTTATATAGGCCTTGAGACAGGAATTATAAACATTGATTATAGTAAGTAATAGATGGCAAACTATTTTGGAGAGTGTGAACCAATAAGATTTCTGCCTCTAGGCCACTGACAAAAAAATATAAGTACATTGCCATCCCCACCCAAGACAGAAAGAATTTCCCAGCCAAAACAGGAGGAGGTGTGTAAATCATGGCCAGAGAAAATGAGAGGGGCCTTCCTGGCCATAATGGAGTGGGCATTAATCACATACAGTCATAGCATTTGTAACGTAAATGCATTTCATTGACGCAGAGCTGTAAAAACAAAATGAGTTCTTCCATAAATATAAGATGAAGCGTGTTAACTGCAATTACAAAGATTACTAAGTTACTTATATGCAAATGTGGGAGCTCAAATACATGAAGGATGACCCTGTCAGGTGCCACACCCACAGCTGAAAGTATATAAATGGTCCCTTCCAGGAGTGTCATCCAAACTCAGATCTTCTCAGTGTAACTCAACTGAATTCACATCTCCCGTCAACATGTCCTACAACTGCTGCTCTGGAAACTTCTCCTCCCGCTCCTGTGGGGGCTACCTGCGCTACCCAGGTTCCTCCTGTGGCTCTTCCTACCCCAGCAACCTGGTCTACAGCACTGACCTCTGCTCTCCCAGCACCTGCCAGCTGGGTTCCTCTCTCTACAGGGGCTGTCAGGAGGCCTGCTGGGAGCCCACCAGCTACCAGACATCCTGTGTGGAGTCCAGCCCCTGCCAGACCTCCTGCTACCGCCCCAGGACATCCATGCTCTTCAGTCCCTGCCAGACGACTTACTCTGGGCCTCTAGGCTTTGGCTCCAGCAGCTGCCGCCCCCTGGGCTATGGATCTAGGAGCTGCTACTCAGTGGGCTATGGATCCAGTGGCTTCAGATCCCTGGGTTATGGAGGCTGCTGCTTCCCTTCCCTGGGCTATAGATCTGGATTCTGCCGCCCATCCTACTTGGCTTCTAGGAGCTGCCAGTCTTCTTGTTACAGACCAACTTGTGGATCAGGCTTCTATTATTGATCATCTTGTTAAATTGCTAATTTTATTGGTCAATGCCATTAATATCTCTACTCATAACCTTTATTGTCTTCATCTTGTACAGAAAGAATTAGCTTCTTATTCTCTAATTATCAAGTTCTCAGTTTGTCTTTGGCCCCAAATACTGACTGGCAGGCTTCATCTGAAAACCTGTGTACTAACTCAAAATAAATCTTGAAGTACACATTAAAGATAGAATTTATATTATTTGATTTCTTCCACAATTGTGTAAAAAGTCAAATCATTTTAATCAAATAAATCCATTGGTCTGATATTCAGCTATGTTTGTGGTGGTTTTTTATTGCTAGGTTTTAGTTGTGATGTACTTAGGGGATTATTATGAAACAATTGGTATATATATAGGAATAGGTTTGAAAGTCATATGAAGTTTGGGATTCAAACAAACTTTTGGGGGCTCAGAGATTTTTGTTACTCAAACTACAGGTAGTGGAAGTCTACTAAATATACAGGCTTTTGTTTGTTAAAATCTCAGAATCAGGAATTAGCTTGGTTCCCTTATGAAATGTTGATTCTTGTGACTAGGCCAATAAGAATAAGGTAGCAAACTAGTTGACAGTTATATCAGTAATCTGCAGGGAACAAAAATAATATTTAGATCTATATGGTTATAGATATCATAAAAGCAAAATTGAATTGAAGACAAATCAAAATGATTTGAAGTAACTTTTTTTTTTTAAGTCACCCAGTATTTGTTGGTAATCATGATCAAATGCCTGTATCTTACTGATGAGAATTCAATATGATCCAATTATCTACATATGTGTAATAAGGGATACCATGAAACTTGAATGGAGGATTGATATTCCACCTTGGTTTTCATTCATGTTTCACACTAAGTAAAACTGAAGATAAAAACTGTTTTGATATCATTATAAGTGAGAATTTAATTCACTTCTGAGCATAAAATTAGGGAAATGATATTTCTCTTTTTCTGGTAACATTCTCTGTTTTCTTTTGCAAAGTAGTTCCAGAAACAGGTAAGTGCGAAAATAAATAAATATAAACCTATAAAAACTTTAGGTTCCTTTTTCAAGGAAAAGAAAGGAGAAGAAAAAAAGAGTTCAGACAATGTTGAATAACTATTCCCATGCATTACTCCTTTAGACTGTAAAGCAGTGGTCAGAGAAAGAGGTCCATTATTCATGTAAGTTACATTAAATGTAAAAATATGGGGACACAAAGATGATAAGGAATGTAGAGGGAAAACTTATTCTATAATATCTTAAAGGAGATGCACATTTTTGACTTGCAGAGACAGAAATATTGGAGGGTAGAAGTCTGGGAAGATTACATACAATAATAAACAAAGCAGAAAGGGCTGAAGTTCTGTGCATTCGAGGAATGATTAGAAATGTAGCTCAGTTACAATGCAAAGTGATTTCATACGGCGTGGTAATGACAAATATGGTCCTTCAAACTACTAACGCAATCTTGAGATTGGGCACTTTTATTCCATTTTCTCTTCTAATCACGTACTTTTAAAAAGAAATCTCCTGTGCAACGATTAGGGATAAATTATTAAGGTCATACCTAAGGGTAAATAAGTTGAAATCAAATGCTCACAAATGAAAAAAAAATTATAACTAATGTGTTTTGTTTAGAAAATCCAGACAAGGAAAATACATGTGAAAATATTTAGAAATTACCAGGGCCAAAATCTAAGAAAAGTCTTGATAAATAAACAATGGAAAGTCATAGAATTTGTGACTACTTTTATAATAGGAGTGTTGTTAGATCCAAAAGAGACGCTGAAGTTCAGCTCCAAATCATTTCAATACTTGATTAGGTTAAGATGATACAGTAATACTAGGGCTCTTGTTCTATCCTGCCAAAATCAAATTTAAATTCATCCAGGAGGAGAATAACATCACAGTGAGCTCTAAATTATTTCTTTACATGGATATATATACAAATGTAAACGTAGAGTTATAGATAGATATACAGTTGCAGATATAGTTATATCTAGATACACATGAAGACATAGACATAGTCTAGTACACAATGAAAATTTACCAGACTTCAGAAATCACTAAATCCCATATATATATATATATATATCAGTTGACAATATCTTGTTTGTTACATGTGTTTTGAACTTCAGAAATCACTAAATCATATATATATATATATATATATATATATATATATATATGTCAGAATTGGGCTCATAAGAGCTTCAGTAAATGAAAATATTAGATATAAATGTTAAATACACGATATGCGTAGGGAATAAAAAGATAGATCAAAAATTTTGGCAGAGTACTGAAGTATATTAAAAGAACAAAAAAGAGATTTTAAAATTGAAAAATGTAATAAATTAAAATATTGAATTAGTGAGTGGATTAAAACAAATTAAACACGGATAAAGAGATAATTAGTTATTGCTCAGTAGACTATATACAAACCAAAAAAAAAAGAAAAAGTATTAAAATATTTAAAGGAATTTCAGAGACTATAGAACATGTGAAATGGTCTAACATAATTGTTGGAGCCCTAAAGCAAACTTATATGAGTGTGCGTGTGTGTGTGTGTGTGTGTGTGTATGTATGTGGCTAGAAACAAGTCCACATATTATTAAATCTAACAGCAGTCATATGTAATAGAAACAAATTCACAGAGGTTACAAAGATAATTTTTTGGACAGAGGAAAGATCAAATTCATATATTCAAGAACTACTAAAAATCCCATGCATGATAAATATGAGGACAAGCCCATAACTAGGCATATTGGAGTTTTGCTGAGGAACAGAAAAGAAAAGAGTAAAACTTAAAGCAGCCAGAGATGGGAAAAATTAAAAAATAAATTTACCTTCATAAAAGCAACTGAGATTGAAAGCTAAATTTTAAACAGAAAAAAAGTAAGAAAACAATTTCATGTCCTCAAATATTAAAAAAAAACTTCCAAACTAGAGTAACATGACCAATTAATGTCTGTTTTAAAAATGGAGAAATATAGACATTTTCATACAATTGAATACAGAATTTGTCACTAGCTTTCTGGCACTAAAATATATAAAATTATACGTAGTCAAAACAGAATGATCCTAGAATATAGAAAAAAAGGTGTAAGAAATAATAAGTAAGTAAAAGGTGTATATTGGGTAAATTTAATCAAGTACTGTTGACTCTTCAGCAAGTGGCATTTAGGGAAACTGACCCCTTAACCAACTGAAAAATCTGCAGATAACTTTTGGCTCCCTAAAACCTTTACTAATAGCCTACTATTGATCAGAAGCTTTATCAATAACATAAGCTTTCGGTTGACACAAATCTTGTTTGTTACATGTATTATGAGCTATAATCTTAAGATAGAGTAAAGATAACGTTATTAAGAAACTCCTAAGGAAGAGAAACTATTTTTACTCCTCATTAAGTGAAAGTGGATCATAACCAAAGTCTTCATCCTTGTCTTCATGTTGAGCAGACTGAAGAGAAACAGGAAGAGAAGAGACTGGTCTTGCTGTCTCAGAACTGTCAGAGGAGAAAAAAAGTCATTTATAAGTCATCCCACGAAGTTCAAACCTGTGTTGTTCAATGGTTAGGTGTATTGCTCCTAAAAGCAATGAGGACAAATTATCTATCTATCTATCTATCCATCCATCCATCTACCTATCTATCATCTATATATCTATTTAATCTATTATCTAGCTAGCTAGCCATCAGCTATAAGCATATATGAAATTAAACTACAGAAAATCCTAACAGTGACAAATCAATTGAAGTGAGGATAGTCTCAAAGACAGACTTCTAATATTCCTGTGTTTTACAAGTGATAAAAATACCAACTTATGCTAGCAAATCAATAATGTGTGCTGTGATTTCTAAGGCAGCACGGCCCAACAGCATTTTATGTGATGACAAAAATATTCTCATATTTGCACTTTGTAGTGTATGGTATCCACTAACCACAGATATGTATTACACATCTGATATATGGCTCATATGACTGAGAAACTGAATTTTTAACATAATTATATTTTAATTAATATAAATTAAACTTAGTACATGCAGCTAGTGGCTACTGTGTTGGAAAATGTGGCTTTAGAGTAACCTCTAAATAAATAATAAAATAATGTATACCATCCTGGATGACTGTCAAAGTGTGATTGTTAAGAAATACACTGTTTTATATCAAACAACTTCTCGTTGGTTAGCCAATCTTGTCTGAGATTGTAAAAGCAGAAATAATGTTGTCTTGTTTGCTTCTTTTGCTGGATATATCTTTTTTATATTTCCCTTTTCTTTTTGCTTATATTTAATAAATCCTCTTTTAAGTACAAAATTGTTTTGATTTTTAGCCTGAACTGTAATTAATGTTTTTGTTAAGAATTTTAAAATCATATTATATTTAATTTAATTATCATTACATTCAGATTTCTATCTATACATATTTACTATGTTTTTGCTGTTTGATCTATTTTCTGTGTTCCTTTTCTCATTTTCATACCTTTTTGGGAAAGGAGCACTTAATGAAATGGTTTAATGCTACAACTTTACAATTTAAATTAATTATTTTTTTGAATCTTCTAATTTTTAGCAGTTTCTTAAGAGATTTTAATGAGCATTCTCCATTTATACTTCTACCTATATGTTAAGTACGACACATGAACAATCCATATCCAGACATCACTAACTTATGTTTCAGTCCCTTTTTATTTCCTCCAAGTTTCCTTGTGACATTACTGTCCTAATTGGAGAAATTCCTTTGGTGTTTATTTTAGTTTAGGTTTGTCTGAAATGAAAAGTACTATAAAAAGAAGATATTTGGACATTTTACAATGGAAAAATAATCCTAAAGA
This sequence comes from Aotus nancymaae, assembly GCF_030222135.1. Lineage (NCBI taxonomy): Eukaryota > Metazoa > Chordata > Mammalia > Primates > Aotidae > Aotus > Aotus nancymaae. The sequence goes on from NW_026988435.1 coordinate 33,699,700, forward strand.
GATTTGGAAAAAAGTATGCTTTACAATAAAATAGAAAACGCATGAAAAAATTTGAAGGTAAAAATATACAGCAGGTATTACCTGAAGAGAGTTTTTCCAGAAGAGGAGTCTGTCTGAATGAATTGTAAATATGAATGACAAAAGAAACCATAAATATATGAAAAATATACACTATATTGATACTGAATCAGTTTTTATTTGAATTATACAGAAATGGAAAAATCAGAGTTGCTACTTATCGTTCCTCAGCTCAAGGTTATCTGACTTCGGGTGTTTTCTCATGTGCTCAAATTTATATCCACTTTGACTTTGTTTCAAATTAGTCTTCTTTTGTCGTTTTTCCCCTGCTCACTTGTTCTGGTTTATCTCTGTGACTCACCATGTCTCTCATTCTATTTATCTTATCTATTTTTCCTTTTCCAATGTATATGAAAGGCAATACATAATATAATACATGGAAAATAAGTTTAAGGAAGAGAAATCATTGGTGATTAATACAATTAATACATACATTACTAGTTTAATTAATGGAATTCATGTTAATGAATTAATGTTAATGAATCAATGGAATTCTTGTTTATGCATTTCATCCATGAAATAGATAAAAACCAAATACATATAATCTAATAAACTCATACAATATGGCATCCAAATATACTAACAGTTTCATTGCTAGTTTTATTGTCAAAAGGAGTGTTTTCACTTTTTTTTTTTTTTGCGGGGGGTGTTTTGGTTAAAGTCATGATGCCTCTGGAAGCAAACTGAAAACTTGATTGATTGGTGGAGTTGAATTAATTTACTTTGGGCTTTAAACATCTTCCCTCTTTAAGATGGCTATTTTTTGGAATGTTTATATCACTTGCACAGACTTTATATGAATAATAATTTCAGGAACAGTATATAACATATTTCTTTCAAAGTTGAGGCTATGAGGTTTGCTGGAAAAAAAGAACTTGGAAATAACCGAGTGAAGAAAAATTTAGGTCACACAGAACTTTTTTTTACATAGGCTTAAGTAGCTTTCTTGATTCAGTCAATGCTAGGTGGCAAAAAGAACCATATCCATTCATCTCATCAAGTATTTTAGCATATAATTAATTTCTTTACACGTGTACATGGAAGAAACCAATTATCCACTGTAAGAATTAATTAGGTTCATGAGATGTAAGGTTTCACCTTTGTGGATCTAAGAATCAAATTAAATGTAGATGGAAAAAGCAAGCTTTTCATATCATCAAAAATTATTGTCTCATTCATATTTCAACACACATTTGCAGATGCCTAGTTTTCACATTTTATGTTGTCATTCTAATATTTTATAGCCTAAGTATCAGAGAAAATAATACAGTGCTAAGATAAATTGTATGTTGGTAAGATCTTAAGCTAATAGCATAAAGATATCTCTGTATACAGCTAAAAAAGGAAAGTTCAAAGAATTTCTCTATTCATTAATTTTTAGATCTAATCACAAGAAATGTGCATTTTATGAACTTACAGTTATTTTACACATAAGGAAATGTAAACTCAAAGTGGATCACAGATTCACTAGAGTTTCTGGTCTTATAAGAAAATCAAGAGTCAAGATTTCATGAAAGACGGAGACTAATACAAGAAGCAAAAACACCTGTAGTATAGTAATGATTAAAGAGAATTTTCAGAAGCTGAAATAAAAGGAACAAAGTGGAGATGTATATGTACTTGTCTTCAGTAAATTATTAGAAATCAAGTAATAATCTGTATGATGTAGCAATGAGAAATCAGTCTACAGGTATATGATAGGTACCCATTAGTTCCTTGTTTGAATGCCTTGAATTTTGGATCATATTAACTTAGATTTCATCTTCTCTGATTCATATACTATTAAAATGTTTTTCTGATCAGTCATTCTTATTCTAATTCTTTACCTGTCTAAATATTCTCAAGAACTTTATAAAACTTTTGTCAAATGCTAAAATAAAATAATATATTTTATATTTGTTTATTTTGCATAAGCATATATTCATGTTGAACAAGTAATTTGATATAACACAAAATGTGTGCAAATATATAATAAATGATGAAATCTCTTGCATTTCCTGCTACATATAAGGGAACAGAAGACCTTTAGTTGTTTTGAGCTCTGAAACATATTTATCACCCAGAAACACCTCTCTGGTCTAAAGACCCAGATTTAGATAGCATCAGGAGCAGGAAATGATTCTACCTGTCTAAGTACAGATTTAAGCAGTCCTGTTAGTTTGACTAAATCTGGCAGACTCTACGGTATTGGGTGTATCTGTAACACAAAAAAAATGCAATGTGGAATTTATGGCAAGCTCCAGTGGGAGAATCATAATGTAGGCATATGAATGTGTATAGCCAGGCTTTATAATCTTTAGTGGTGAATTAACATATCTATGAAAGGTCAGCTTTTGGGATATGACCAGGCCCTGGGAGAGATCCAGAACTTGGGCATGGGGCAGCAAGTTACTGACCATCTTTACTCAGCTCACACCTGGCTACACTGGGAGACTGGAATGTCAGCTGAAAGAGGAAGGAAATACCTCAAGCTGCATTTGCAGATAGATGGATTCATTATGTGGATATATTTAAACACTATGGTGAGCAAAATATCATCTCTCTTGGCAGGATGTTATGTTTAGTACCTGGTTATCTACTTGGTATGAAAAGAAAAATGGCCACATTTGATGATCTTTCTAGTATTCCTGGATGATGAAAATTGAACTGATAAGCCAGTTAGCGACCTGGAAGGGAAAATGTTAGAATATTGATGCAAGAAAATCTGGTGTAGACATGTAGCTGGTCATACGGGAGTGGACACACAGTGTGAAGATCTTTGCATGTCTTCTTAATGCTTACGAGAATGCATCCACCATGGAAGAAGAACAAAAATACCAAGTAGACAAAGTGACCCTACAAGTTGGTGATAGCCAGACTTTGTCACCATTCCACAGATTATGAGGCTGTAAGAAGGATATTTTATATTTTGGGAGAAAATTATGAAATGGGAAATGACTTTCAGATGCACAAAGCTCACTCCTAATCTGAGCAGTAAAAAGCCTGAGTCATTTTAGGATGCAGACTTTGTCTTTAAGTGTTTTCCTGATTCATCTCTGTTTCTAGCAATTTCTCATGATGTGTTATTCTTTCTCATTCTGTTGGATGTGAGAAACACCATATAATAATATGTAATAGATGGAAAATAAATTTGGAGAATATAAATCAGTGGCGACAAGTAGAATCAGTCATTAGAAGCATCCTTGCAAAAAACAAAGCTGTACCACTGATTACTTGACACAGGAGAAAAATGACAGACAGAATCCCCAGGCAAAGTACAAGCAGATACAAATGGAGTCATGGCCAGAGAGGACAGGAGGGGCCTTTTCAGAACAGGAAAGGATGGGCATTATTAACAAATACAGCTAGATTTTCTGATGTAGAAATGTTCATTGGTTTTGTGCTGTTATAAGAAATTCTAGCATCCATAAAAATATTAGGAAGCCAGGAAACTACAATTATAGAACAGATTAATGACTTACACATATGCAGAAGAGGGTGTATAAATGAGAGAGAATCAAACCTGTACTGCTCCATATCCATTGAAGCAAGTATATAAGTTACTCAGTTCACAAGATGGCCCTAAACCTGAAAATCTTCTCATTGTAACTCAGCTAAACTTACATCTCCCATCAACATTTTCTACAACTGCTGCTCTGAAAACTTCTGTGGCTCTTTCTACCTGAGCAATCTGGTTTACAATGCTGATATCTGCTCTCCCAGCACCTGCCAGATGGCCTTCACTCTCCACGGGGGCTGTCAGGAGACCTGTTGGGAGACCATCAGCTGCCAGAAATCCTGCATGGTATCCAGCCCCTGCAAGATGTCCTGCTACCATCTGAAGAATTCTGTGTTCTGGGGCCCCTGACAAGTGACTTAACCTGCATCTCTGGGCTTTGGGTTCAGCAGCTGATGCTCCCAAGAGCTGTGGATCTAGGAGCTGCTCTTCACTGGGCTATGGATCCAGTGGCTTCAGTCCCCTGGGTTATGGAGGCTATGGCTTCTCTTCCTTGGGGTATGGATCCAGATTCTGCTGGCCAATATATTTTCCTTCTAGGACCTTCCAGTGTTCTTATCACAGACCAACCTATGAATTTGGCTTCTACTTCTGCTGATCAACTTGTTGAGTTCCTGTATGCTTTAAGCAGTTATCAAAATGTCTACTCAGCATTTCATCACGTTCATTGTTTCCAGTAACAACTATCTTTTTAGTCTTTGATCAGCAGTTTCTTACCCACTCACTTTCCATCAAGCTCAGGCTAAAAAAGACTGAATCTTGCATCTTGTTAATTTAGTGACTTAAACCAATAGTAAGTGTAAATTCAGCACTGCTGATGGAACTTATGCTGATTTATATTCTGCCAATATTAATAAAAACAATAATTATAATTCAATAAGTTATTTTATTTGTATATTCAAATACATTTTATGGTATCATTTATAGGTTATTGATCAGAGTTTGCTTTGAGTTTGATTTGGCAAGCTAAATAAAAGCTCAATATGCATTTGGGGGTAAACTTTACCTGTAGATTTGATTTAATTTATTTTGAACTATGGGTATTTGTTTTCATCCAAACTATAGTTATTCAACATTCATGTTTTCTAGCTGTAGAGTTTTATAAATGAAATTCTTAGAATTAGGAAATACATTGATTCATTCAAAGAACATGGGTTGTACCTATGCTGTCAGAGATAATGTAACTGTAAAGTTGACAGGTTCTCAGGGAGTTCAGTGAACAAGAATAACATTTATGTTTGCATAGGTTAATAAATGAATAAACAAATAAAAGATCTATTTAAAAAAAGAGCTTAAATAACTTTAAATAAGTTTATCCAATACTTCTCATCAAAAATTACTACACTTACACATCCAGTGTTGAGTCCCCACCATAATTTATATGGATAGAAGAATATAGATAATTTTTGGTGAGAAGGAAATACTTTTAATATGTTTATGATTTCTCATCAATACTTTCCTGAAGTCTAAACTAAATATAGACAAAAAAAAGTTCTTTACATCAGCAGACTTAACTATTTCACTTGGATATCAACATAAAGTTGGGATACTATGTGGTTATTTTTTCAGTAACATTCTGCAAGCTACGTAGTTCAGGAAAACATATGAAACTAAGATAAAAAGGATTACTAAGAAATAAAAACCTATTGCAGAAAGACAGCTTTTAATGGTGTTTTAATCAAGGCCCAAAGAATAATCCTATTTATTATTTCTTTAGCCTGTCAAACAGACCTATGACAAAGACCCTTTTTAAAAATTCAAATACTTCTATATATGAGGAAATGAACACATAAAACAGCTCAGAGACTTCCACAGTTCTCAATCTTATGGGATAATCAGTATTCATAATTTCCCAAAGTATGGGGTCTATTTGATAGGCAAAGGCAAAAGAAATAAAGGAACATATCATTAGGAAATTGGGGAGCTGAAGTTGGATGAGCAGAGCAGATACCATTGTTTCTGGTTATTGATGTTAATTACTTTCTAGAAAGAAAAATATCTTTATCTGCCAATAAGAAAAAGGCTAATATTAAGACATTAGCTGTATTCTTTCATTCTTAAAAATGTTACTTTCTTGGTTATGCTGTCTGTCCCACCCCATTGGTCATATTTACCATTTTCTAGGAGTCTTTCTTCTTTTCAAATATATACACTTAGTGTATAAAAATCTCTAGCTTTTGGTGTTTTATCTTTATATTATTCAGATCAAAGTATTTTCTAATGTGCATTTAAGTATTTTTTTTCTTTGAATCAGGGGTTATGTACATTTTTAATTCTCAATTGACAACATTTGGGTATTTTGCTAGCTATTATTTTTACTAACTTATAATGTATTTCCTCTCTCATTAGCAAGCATATAATTAATTGTTACAATCATGAAATTTGTTGAAGCTTGCTTTGTGATCTAGCATATTTTTGGAAAAAATACAGGTACATATAAAAGAATGTATTTGCTAATCTTGTTGAGTGCAGTGTTTTGGATATGTCAATTTGATTAACTTTCTTAAATGTGTTGGTCAAGTGTTTACAACCTAACTAATTTTGTCAGCTGCTTTTACATCTTTAAGCATTTTGGGTATGATATTCACAGTCAACTAACACCCAATTTTAATATTAACATCCTTCTTTATTACTAGTAAAGCTTCTGTGGCTGATATTATTGAAGCCAGCTTACATTGGGGTTGTTTTAGATGATATATACCATTTCTTTCAATATTTCTATGTCCTTTTATTTTTATTGCTTACCTTTGAAAAAAGGATATTGTGGCTCTTTTTTACTTTTCTGAACCCAGTATGGCATTGTGAGACTTTGTATTGAATTTAGTTATTTTATACAAACACACACACACACATACACACACACACCCCTCCTGCCTATAATTTTATTACTTGATCTAACTTTCTGTTCCTTTTCTGCCTTTTTTTTTTTCTGCCTTTTTAGGATTAGTAAAATAACTTCAATCATCTCAGTTTCCACCATCTTAATATATTTGTGTTGTTTTAGTGATTTTAGAATTTTGTAAAAATTTTAATGTGCTCTCTTGATTTCTGTTTAATATAAATTATTATTTTATAATTTCTCCAAAATTGCTAAACTGTGGTAGTTCAGTAAGGGTGATGGCAAAAATATTAAGGGAAAAATATTAAAGAAAGTTATAGAAAATAGTCACAGAACTTCTTGGAAGGCCTGAAGATTTTGTAAAAGCCTCAGGATAGAATTATGGCTGAAGGCAGCCTAATACTCTTTGAGCTAATAGCAAGAGTAAATAACAAAGGAATGTAAGGGAGTTTACGTGTTTATGTGAATAACTTGTTTACTCGTGTAGTCCTAAAAACTAACCTTTAATCATTCAAGAGCCGGATGGCTTTGTTGGGGTTGGGGGGAAGTGGGGGGGAGTGAGGGGTGGCAACCAGATTTCTCACCCACAAATGGTGTTTGCTTTAGGTCTTGGAACCTGACCTTTAATCTTTACCCACTAGTAGTATTGACTCAAAGCCTTTGTCATTGAATGCGAGCTGAATAAAGGCCAGCAAGGCCAGGGATTTGGGATCAGTGGCCATTAACTCCTTCAGGTGAATGGCCCAGACACTCCAGCCTGCTCTTTCACTGTATTCTATGTCTGAGTGAATTTATTGTTGGGTAGGGGTCTGCCTGTCAGACCCTAACACTAAAATGTAGAACACTTTAAATCCAGTTGTCCTCTTTTAGGAATTATTGTTTTCAGGCGTTTTAATTCCATATGTATTTTAAAACAAGAATCATTTCAATTATTGCTTTGTGAAGTCAATATTCAAATGTCATTTATGTTACCTATACATTTACCTCTTATATATTCTTTCATTACCATGTTTTTCTCTGAGAACATTTTTTTGTACTTGAAGAAAATCCATTAGTGTTCAGTTTAGAGAGCTCATTAGAAGCAGACATTCAGTTATCCTGCATTGAAAACATAATCTTACGGAGGTGGGGCAGGGAAGAAAAATGTTTGACAATAAGCAAAGCAAACAAACAAACAAAATGCAGGAGAGGACCTGATGTGGGGTGGCAATGCCTGACAAGCTCTCCTGGATGAGCAAGATGCCTGGATATATTGTAAATACAATGGCAAAAAGGCAAAATAGATTTTAAATGTATAATTTCAATTATTTTTGAACTGTTTTGATTGGAATAACATTGACATTCAATAAATCATAAGTGTAAAATAGGAAAGAGGAAAAATCTAAATATCTTATCCTGTCCCAGATCCTTTTCTTCTTCCCCTCCCCTCAATAGGGTCACACTCAATGAGGCTCTTCTTTTAGGCTCAAATTGGTCTTCATAATTCTGTTCCAATTCACTTGCTTCCAAATACTCGTCCAGGATTCAATCTGTTCCTAGCTTTCTTTCATTCAATTTGTAATATTGTTGGACATTCTCCACTGGACATGAGATACCTGCATTAATATTTAGTGTTTGGAATATAATTTTAGGCTGAGAATAAACAGTCACAAGTAAGGTCCTTCTTTAGAAGAATTTTCAGCAAGACCAAAGCTGTGCCTATTATCAAGTGAAAAAAAATACCTCAATTCACAACCCTTAGAAGGAATGCATAACCCAGAAAAGCCAGAAGCAGATAGATATGAATCATACACCAACACAAAAAGGAGGAACATTCCTGGCCATGATGGAAGGGTCTTTAACGCAAAACATTTACAACATTTTCTATATACGATTAGTTCATTGTTTTGGTGTTATAACAAAACTGTTATAGTACATATAAATACAATGCATGCAGCTGCAATTACAGAAAAGATTCTTGAGTTAGTAGCATGCACATAAGAGAGTACAAATGTAGGAATGATGATCTTGTAGCTGTCAAAATGTATTGCCAAGAGTACATAAATACAAGGGTCCTGGAAGAATAAATGAAACTGAGAATCTTCTCAGTGTAACTCAGCTGAACTCACATCTCTTCTCAACATATCTTACGACAGCTGCTCTGGAAACTTCTCCCACTCCTGTGGGGGCTACCTGCACTACCCAGGTTTCTCCTGTGGCTCTTCCTACCCTAGCAACCTGGTCAACAGCACTGACCTCTGCTCTCTCAGACCCTGCCAACTGGGCTCCTCTCTCTACAGGGGCTTTCTGGAGACCTGCTCTGAGCCCACAAGATGCCAGATGTCCTGTGAGGTGTCCATCCCCTGACAGATGTCCTGCTGCCACCCAAAGAGCTTCACACTCTTCAGTCCCTTCCAGATGACTTCTTCTGGGTCTCTGGGCATCCAGCAGCTACCCCTCCCTGGGCTATGGGTCATGAAGCTGCTACTCACTTGGTTGTGAATCCAATGGCTTCGGGTCCACACATTACTCGTTCCATGGCTTCCCTTCCCTAAATTATAGATCCAGTTTCTGTCACCCAATCTATTTTCCTCCTAGGAGTTTTTATTCATCTTGTTATCACCCATTCTGTAGATCTGGTATCTATTGTCTAATTTGTTGACTGGGCAAACCTATTTGAGAAATGTAGACTCTGTAGTAAGATTATCTATTAACTACCTTCTATGTGAAGTATCCTAATGTATTGATCATCAGCCTCTTTCTTCTCCAGTTCTCAAATACTGGATGGTATATTCAATCTGTCAAACTACAAAATTAATGAATAACTCAAATGCATTGTAGACAGCACTTACGGTTTTTGCATTTCTCCCCAAAAGAGATGGGAAGTCTAATGATTTTATTTTAATAAACCACTCTTCTGTCCAAATATGCTGTTAGTGTTGTTATTTATTAGTAAAGTATTAACTAGGATGTGTGTTTTCATTGCTTCTGGTAATGGGCTTTGAAGTGCCCAGATTGTGGGGTCTCTGCATTAATTTTGGTTGAATTTTAGATATTTTTCCCTCTTAAAGCATGAGTTTCCTGGATACTTACAGTTTCGCAGGATAACCCTCATCTTAACCAAAATCTAAAGAGCATTGAAAACTCTTGTTTACTAAAATCTAGAACCAGAAATACCATTTGACCCAGCAATCCCATTACTGGTTATGTACTCAAAGTATTATACATAATTCTACTATACAGACACATGTACACATATGTTTATTGCAGCACTATTTACAATAATAAGGACTTGGAACCAACCCAAATGCTTATCAATAATAGACTAGATAAAGAAAATGTTGCACATATACACCATGGAATACTATGCAGCCATAAAAAAGAATGAGTTCATGTCCTTTACAGGGACATGGATGAAGCTGGAAACCATCAACCTCAGCAAACTAACACAGGAACAGAAAACCAAACACTGTATGTTCTCACTCATAAGTGAGAGTCGAACAATGAGAACATACGGGCACAGGGAGGGGAACATCACACACCAGGGCCTGTCAAGGGGTAGGGGGAAAGGGGAGAAAGAGCATTAGGACAAACTCCTAATGCATGTGGGGCTTAAAACCTAGATGACAGGTTGATAGGTGCAGTAAACCACCATGCACATGCATACCTATGTAACAAACCTGCACATTCTGCACTTGTATCCCAGAACTTAAAGTAAAATTTAAAAAAAGAATCCTTGTTTACTCCATATTCATGTATGTCTAAGGAAAAAATGTGTCAGAAGTTTGAAGAGTGCAAGAACAAAATTTAGATTTGTACGATGAGTTCAGCGCACGAGAATATTAAACTGGAAGACATGTATAGAAAAAGAGCACCTATAAGCTTTAGGCATCACAGTGCAGAAGTGACTTCAGATTTCTGGTTATGGTGTTTGTGGCTTGCTTTCTCTGGGCAATAGATTCAGATTCTTCTGTCCAAACTACTTTGGCTCTAGGACTCTCTGTCCATCTTGCTACCAATCAATTTTCTAACCTTTAAATCTTGTAGCTGCATTAGCAATGAAATTCATCCAATTACAGTCAAGGAGCACACATAACAACATTTCAGTCAATGACAGATCACATACACAGCAGTGGTCCCAGGAGATTACAATAGAGCTGAAAATATTCTATTACCTAGTATTTACTGTACTCTACATTTCATTATTATTTTACAGTGTTCTTTTTCTTAGTATAAAAAAAGTTTATTGTAAAACAGCTTCAGGCAGGTTCACCAGGACGTATTCCAGAAGAAAGTATTGTTGTCATAGGAGATTACAGTTCCACACCTGTTACTGCCCCTAAAGACCTTCCAGACGTGAGGATGGAAGATAGTGATACTGATGATCCTTTTCATGTAGGCCTAGGCTGATATGTGTGCATTCTTAGTTTTTAACAAAAAGTTTAGAAAATAAAATTTAAAATAGAAAAGCGCTTATAGAATAAGATACAAAGAAAGAAAATATTTTTATCCAGTTATACACTGTGTTTGTGTTTTAAGATCTGTTAATACAAAGAGTTAATAAGTTAAAACAGTACATATTCACAAAGTAAAATTTATTAAGAGCTAAGGTTAATTAATTACTAAAAAACATTTTAAAAAATAAATTGGGTGTAGCTTAGTGTACAGTGCTTATAAAGTCTACAGTAGTGTATCATAATGTCCTGGGACTTCACATTCCCTCACCACTCACTCATTGACTCACGTACAGCAACTTCTAGTCTTGCAAGCTCCTTTCATGGTAAGTGCCTATACAAGTGCACCAGTCTCACTCTGTCACCCAGGTTGGAGTGCAACGGCAGGATCTCGGCTCACTGCAACCTCTGCCTCCCAGGTTCAAGCGATTCTCCTGCCTCAGCCTCCTGAGTATCTGGGATTACAGGTGCGCCACCACGTCTGGCTAATTTTTGTATTTTTAGAAGAGATGGGTTTTCACCATGTTGGTCAGGCTGATCTCCAACTCCTGACCTTGCGATCCACCTGCCTCGGCCTCCCAAAGTGCTGGGATTACAGGCACGAGCCACCGCACCCAGCTACTATGTAGATTTTTAACCTAAGAACAATAAGCTACACCATACAGCATAGGGGTGTAGTAGGCTGTACCAGCCAGGTTTATGCAGATTCACTCTATAACATTTATATGGTGATGAAACAGCCTAACGACATGTTTTTTAGAATGTGTTCCCATCATTAAGCAATCCATGACTGTATTAAATATGTTGTTTATTTAATGTTATTAGATTTTCTTCATTTCTGAAGGCAGAAATTTCTTCATTCTGTCTTCAGAAATGAAGAAAATCTAATTAGCATTAAATAAATTAACACCATTATTCTGCTTTCTATATACATTTGGGTTGTTATTATTTGTTACTTATGTATTGAACAGGAATTTCTTTATTTATCTCATTTATAAATGTAAAAGATAAATTTTCCTCTTAAAGCAAGCTTTGAAATCCTCAAGGTTATGAGATTTAAACTAAATTTTTTTTGTGCGTTTAATTTTTTTGTCTTTTTATATAAAGACAAGAACTATGATAGCTTTATTATTTTTAATGATGTCAGTTTTTGTGCCTGTCTTCACAGGGGAAAGAAAAGTACAAAAATTGATGGATACATATGAAATGGAAAAGAAATAAAATTTAGATTAACTGTTAGCTTTATTACATGAAACAAGATTGTCTATTTTGTAGCTGTGTATTTTCAGAAAATACTAAATATAAGGCTTAAGTAACTTCTATTAAGTTCATCTGATGTCGACTGGTAAAAGCAAACAAACCCCTGAAACGCACTGAGTAATTTTCAATAGAATTCATTTTTTAACAACATGTAAGGAGGAAGCCAATTATTTTTTGGATAAGGAACCTTGGTTCAAGATATATGGGTTTTTACCTTCATGCTATCCATTGACTCAAACTACAGAAATCTGAAAACAACACGCCTTTATTTCAACAAGAATTGGAGATCCTTCTTTCAAAATTTTTTTACATTTATGTGCTAATCTTTTATAGGCCAAGTATTTCAGAAAACAATACAGTGCCACCACAACACAGTTTGATAAGGAGAAAAATCTAAACATAAAAAGGCTTTTTTCTTTTTATTGAGTTAAGGAAATGTTAAAAGAGATTTTCAAGTCATTATTCTTCAGAATCTTAAACAACACTCAGAGGAAAATAAATTGCATGTGTTGCCTTTCTTCTAACCATGAGGCTCTAGAAACTCAAAGTGAATCAAGTTCTGGCCAAAGGTTAAGTCTTAGAGAAAAATTGATGTCCACGATTTCCTGAAAGATAGAGCTTACTCAGAAAAGCAAGAACAGAAGTAGTACAGGATGGAAAAAGAAAACAAACATGCCCTTTGTTAGACAAAAAGGAATGAACAAAGCAAAGATGTATAAATACACCTTTTATGTTTAGGCAATGTTTGGACGGTTAATTTACAATAATCAGAGGATAACTAGGGCTAGATCTTTGTAATGGTTATGCATTATTCCATTATTTTGAAACTCATCATTTTGATTTTTAGTGATAATAATCCTAGGTTTCACCTCTATGTATTCATTTTACTGGAACAAATTCACGATTGATAATTCTCATTCCAGGTTTTCTGCTTATTCTACGTAATTTCGCATATATAATAAATTAACCTTTTTACTCATCACTATTATATACAGAAATTTAATATGATATTATTTAGAAAATATAACTTTTGACAGCAGCAGTCTTGGTAGTTCAAATCAACCCTATCAATAAGATCCCTAGTAAAACTGAATAAAGCAATCTTTATATAAACTCCAGAGCACACTCAAGCGAAGAACTGCTGGAACAAAATTAGAAGAAGGTTTAAATCAAAGGAAGTGTTGACAGTTAAGCTGCTTCCTTCCTAGAGTTCTTCAATTATAAAAAAAAAAAAAAAAAAAAAAAAAAAGGATATTAATTGGCTCATGGCTTGAATGACCACAAGCAGTCAGATTACAGGACTTTCTAAGGACCTGGAAACAAAGGTGAACATGCTAGGTTTGGGGTAAGAACCTTAAATAGTATATTAGAATTTTTAAGAGTAAGCAAATATATGTGTTTTATAGAAACTGAAGCCAACATTTGAATTACATTGATTTTGATGATATGGGAGTGTTAGTAACATTATCCCAGCCTACTATATTCAAAGTAAATACATCTGCAAATAAAACCACTCAAAGTCTCAAATTACCTATGGTGATTAATTAAAAATGACCAATTCTATAGAAAAGCAAGATATGATCAAGCCAAGAGACAAAACAGAGTGCAAAAAAATCCACAAGAGATGGATGTATTAGAATGTACAGAAAAGCAATTGTGGTTATTGTTCTTAAAAAAATTTAAGACAAATTTAAGAATTTTGACAGAATACTATTATTTATATAACTAAACACAAAAATGTTAAAAATACAAAATAAAATAATTAGAATGAATACATCTCAAATAATTCCAATGGCAAACTAAAACACTAAACACTCTGAAACTATAACCAACCTCCCCACTAGATGAAATATAGACTACAATAAAGAGCATGGAATAGAGAGAAGCAGGATCTGGGTGCAGTTTAGAGAAACTGAAAGTGGAATCAAGCTGATTAAATTTAGTAACAGTTCTTGTTCAACTCAATTAATTGAGGAATTTTACTGAGAAGCTCTTTACCTTTTTAAAATGCAGAAGGAAGGGATTATATTCTCTTGTACATGAAAAAAATATTTGTATATGTATATTTGTGTATATGTATGCATACACACACAAACGTGGATAAATAGTAATATTTATATGCCACAAGCCATAGCTTTCATATGTCAATAAAGTAATAAAACATTACAAAAAACTTGAATGTTAGCCAATCTAAAGGAAAACATTTAACAGAAGAAAATTCGCATTTAATACGAACATTAGAATTAGCAAGCATTGACTGCAAAATGACTATGATATGTGAATGACTTAAGAAAATATTACCACTTAATATTAAGAAAATATATATATTTCTAAGCTAAAGAACAAATTTTAGTTTTCATTTCCTCCAAACACTAAAATAGCACATGGCATAATAATTCAGCACACAATATAAACTGGTATATGCAATCAGTAATCCCCAAAATGGTTAAGTCTCACTTTGGGAGTCCTTAAAAACTTATGCCCTTAAATCATCTTTATTAAAGTTATCAGCAGACAACGAAAGGAGTCACCTGAAAAATCTGAGGGTACAAGATTATCTTAAGAAAATATTAAGATAATTGATAAATTTTAAGAGATTTGAAAATAATAAAAAATAATCTGGTGACTATTCCCAAACAGAAAGATAAAAATTTAAAATAAAATTTATCAGATAGAATTAAGAAAACATTTCACCACCACCATGGCACATGTATACCTATGTAACATACCTGCACGATCTGCACATGTACCCCAGAACTTAGAGTATAATATAAATAAATAAAACAAAACAAAACAAAAAGAAAACATTTCACAAAACAGTAACAAATATAAATAAACTTAAAAATAATTTTGATCTAAGTACACAAAGAAATTGAGAATGAAAAATAAGACAGAGTAAGTTATTAAAGACTTGTTGAAAAACATTAAGCAGTTAAAAATTATGTAACAGAAGTCCCAGCAGAAGTGCGGCAGAAAAAAGCACAGAAAAACTATTAGTCAAAATGTTGTCTTTTGACAAAAATACTACAACAGTGAGCAAAGAACATCAAAAATCCCTTCAACCCACAGATCAAAGAATCTTAGAATTCTTAAGTTAGAATAAACACAGAGAAATTCAGACTTAGGCCTATAATAATTAATTGATGAAAATAAAATAAAGATCTTAAAAGTACCCAAAATTTTATAAACTACACATTTTTTAAGGGAATACCAATAAGAATTATAGCTAATTTTCAGCATAAATTTTGGAAGTCAGAAAAAAATGGAATGATAACTTTAAAAGGCTGGAAAAGAAAAATAATCAACCTAGAATTTGATATCAGTAAAATATCCTTCAAAAATGAAGAAAAAACTCAGAAATTTTAAATCTGCATAAATTACTGATAAAACAGGTAATTAGACCAAGGCTGATTGGTAATAGATTGATCAGCAATTTCTAAAAGAAGTGGGTAGAGCTGCAAAAGTAAGTTATGTAATCTCTGGACAGCACCCCTTGTATCCGAAATAATTCAGTCTATACATCAGGAATGCGAATCCAGAAACCAAAATATAGCAGGCCAATATTTCCACAATGAAAAGGATACAAATTTTGAAATTTTCCATTTTCACAATATTGACAAATAATTCATTTTTTATTCTTATAAAAAACAAACTACCCCTGGAGGCCTACACTGTACAGACTTTACCAACAGACTCTTGGAGGTGGATTAACCAGGATTTGGGTGCATATCAAGTCTTTTTTATGTGATACTGCCCCAGCATCATTCACACCGTAATATAAGTGTAGAATTAGAGATTAGAATAAAGTGAAAGAGAATGTGTCTACAAGCTCTTTGATTGGTGCAGAGAACATGAACTAGAATTCTATAATTTTTTTAGAACAAATTGACTTTCTACTCTTGTCCAAGAGTAGTTTTGCTATTTGTCATGTGGCTACTCTAACGTTTTGCCATGAAGACTATTTTGAAGCGGTGTTTCAAAAACAGAATGGAGAGAGCTAAGACACTTAACTAAAGGAAATAGAGAAAAGGTTACTTCTGCCTTGGAATATAAGAACAGAACGTTTTTTATCAAATAATTATACAAATTTTGTGCAGTTAGTGACTCCTTTTTCTCTGTGCTTCTTTTAAAACTGAACTACTTGATTTTATTAATCTTCACAAAAACCTAAATTTTGACTCTGTTGATTTTCTGTTTTATGGTTGACTTCTATTTAATTGGCTTCTGTTCTTATCTTCATAATTTTCCATCTTTATAATTTCTGACATTTCTTTTGGCTTAAATTGCTATTTTTTTCCTAGTATCGTCACACGAAGTACTGAAAATTTGACTTCAAGCTTTTCAATATTCTCATTAAAATCCAAACTTTTCCTTTTAAACAGCTACATCTCTCTAATTTGACTACATTTTATTATCAGTATCATCCATTTCAACATATTTTCTAATTTTCATTGTGGTATTTCTTTCTTTAACATTTGAATTATTACAAATGGCATTGATTAATTTATAATTGTATGAGTTTCTTTAATTAAAAGCCATAAATTAATTTCTGTCTTACATCTACAAATGTTTTATCTTTTAAAAAGCATATTGCCAGTGCTTACCTGAATACTAGCTCAAATTTAAAGTCAGATGCCAGCACCTGTGATAGGTTTCATTCTAACGAATTTTCTTTTTAAAATAAAATTTGCATGATTTAAGGGTAATAAACTCCTTAACCACGGAATAATGTGGTGACTTGTTATCTATTCATTTTCGAATGTTATTTTGTTGTGGGTTTGTAGTATTAAAATTAAAGATCTAGGCCGGGCTTGTTGGCTCACATCTGTGGTCCCAGGGAGGTGGAGGCAGGCAGATCATGAGGTCAGGAGATCGGGACCATCCTGGCCAACCTGGTGAAACCTGGTCTCTACTAAAATACAAAAAATTAGCCAGGCGTGGTGGTGCATGCCTGTAGTCCCAGCTACTCGGGAAGCTGAGGTAGGGAATTTCTTGAACTCAAGAGGTCAAGATTGCAGTGAGCCGAGATCAAGCTACTGCACTCTAGCCTGAGGACAGAGCAAAACTCCATCTAGAAAAATAAAAATAAAAAAAAATAAAGATCTATAATTCTCTGTGAATGATGAGCTTTGTATAGAAAGACTTAACAAATGTCCTCAGAGTTTTTAACTCTCTTAAAGTGATAATTTTGCCGCCGTGTTGCTGCTGACAGGGAGAGGGCATTAGGAAGCTGAACAAGCACCAAAATACATAGAGCAAGGTGACACTAGGCTTCTATGGCATGCTCACATTAAGAAAAACAGAGAACTGGTCTTCATAAAATCAAGAAAAGAATACCTATGAGCTCTTAATAACCACCTTTATATTCACCCCAGTTTGGGTGCAAAGGTGTCTGAATCCCTGCATTCACCAACTGGCTTTCAAGCTGATTTATTTCTCTGAGTGTGGGTAAGGAGATTATAACTGAACCTGGGTGGAAAGGATGTAGATGCAGAAACCATGGGTTCCACATTGGTGCTTTCCTGTTTTCAAACTCAGTGCAGCTGGAAATAGCCTTCTGTAGCAGCCAATATGGCTATTTTAGTTGCATCTCACATAAAGGATGCTATTTGATTTTCTCTTTATGGTTGCTTTCCAAGTTTTTATGAATGATGCTATTTGATTTTCTCTTTATGGTTGCTTTCTAAGTTTTTATGAATGTAGTATTTCACAAAATAATAAGTTGTCAAAAATATTATGGTTGTAAATGAGCCAAAATTAAAAGCAAAATAACATCTTTGTGTATAGCCAAGCAATTGTTAAATAAATTTTCTATGCATCATCTCCTTACACCCTCAAGCAGACCTGTGAGAGAATTCACTCATTATAGTCTAAGATCCTTTTGCAAATGAGAAAATAAAGACTCTAAGAGAATCATAGAATTGACAAAAGTGCCATTCGTTTAAAAAATGAGAATGTTTTACTGTTTCTAAATATGTAAAGTATTACAGAGATAAGAAACTGTATAGATCAGCTAATTAAATTCACTGTATCAAAGTGGCACTTGAGATCTAGAAGATCTAGAAGAGTCAGTATCCTTTTTTTTTTTTTTTTTTTTAAGACAAGATCTTGCTGTATTCCTTAGGCTGGAGGGCAGTGGTTTGATCACAGCTCATTGCAGTCTTGACCTCTGGGCTCAGGTGATTCTCCTACCTCTCCACTATGGTTTGGCTGTGTCCCTACCCAAATCTCATCTCAAATTGTAGTAGCTCCCATAATTCCTACATGCTATGGGAGGGATCCAGCAGGAGATAACTGAATCATGAAGGCGGTGTCCCCCATATTGTTCTTGTAGTAGTGAGTGAGTCTCATGAGATCTGATGGTTTTCTAAGAGGAAACCCTTTTCACTTGGTTCTCATTCTCTCTTGTCCACTGCCACGTAAGATGTGCCTTTTGCCTTTCACCATTGTTGTGAGACGTCCTCAGCCACGTGGAACTGTGAGTTCATTAAACCTCCTTTTCTTTATAAATTATCCAGTCTTGGGTATGTCTTAGCAGCATGAAAATGCATTAACACACCTGGCAAGTTTTCTGGGTGTTTGTTTGTTTGTTTGTAGACACAGGGTTTTGCTATGTTGCCCAGACTGGTCTCAAACTCCTGGGCTCAGATGATCCACCCGCCTTGGCCTCCTAGGGATTACAGGCATGAGCCAAGAGGCAGTTTCCAGGTCATGCAGCAAGCAGAGGATGGAACCCTGGTTCCTAAGTTTCATTTTAGTGTGGTTTTAATTGTGTCTTGTGGTCTCATTTTCTCTCCCTTAATCAGCGCTCTTTCTTATTCTCCTCCTCCCCATTATCACCACCATCCTCATCACCACAAGATTGCTTGGGTAATAATCATGGTTAGTAGACTTTTACTGGGAAATCCAAAGGGATTAAAATAATGAGAGAAAATATGAAAGGTTCTATTCAGCTTTCTGTGACAGAAATTGGAATGGCAATGTTAGATGCTCCCTTGTGAACCTGATCTTATTTTGTTTATACCTTTCATAACTTAAAAAATGTTATAATTCAAGTTAGCTCTATATACAGAATTCTCACCTGTGAGTCTCTGACATATTAGAGATCTAGAACACAGACCGAAATAGCATTAATATTAAAGAATAATTTCTGGCTAAGCTGAAGCCATCTTGGATTAATGGAAATTATATGCCTATTTTAGGTATAAAAGTGGTTCTCTGGCCTCTGGAAATACTCTAGTTAGAAAAGTAAACTGCATTTTAAAGATTAATCAGGGTTAGTTTCAATAATAAATACACAGTTATATTGTGAAGTATCACACAGCTGGTAGTTGTAATGTTGGAGGCAATAAATTTACAGTATCACAACTAGTACTGAAGTTAAATAAATTAATATCTAATTTCAGGATGAAATGATAAATTTATCATATTATCAACTTTATCATTACATTATTATAAACTTTAATAAATTTTGTCATTATATTTCAAGAAACTATCCCAATGCCATATTAAAGTTTCCCTAGAAACAGCCAGCCCAAATCCCTGAGTTTTTTGCAACATTCTGAATTTACCAGGATTAAGGTAAGGTTCTTCCTATCTTCCAGCAACTCAGCAACAGTGATTCCAGATCTCCAGTTCCCTACCAAGGCAGTCCTGTTCTCTACCAAATTTCTGTTAGATCTCTCATGGGCTTTGCCTCTACCAGTTGTGTGGGTTTCCCCTTCTGCCTTCCGTGTTTGATCTGTCACACTCTTTAGCTCTGTGAGTCTTGAATCTGGGGGTTCAGGTCTTAAGTTCCTGCTGCCCAAGCAACTGTATTTCCAGTGATTACCAGCCATCTAGCTACTGACCAGCATGTGGTTCTGACTTCCAGGAATTACTATATTCAGTTTCCCAGGAAGCTCATCATGAATCATTTATAAGCAATTGATTTTACCAATTTCTATTTATTTATTCTTGTCACTTTAGTGATTACAGATAACAACTTTGTTCTCCCCAGCCTTAACTCCCATATTCTTCATTAGTCATGCCTCAGTAACATGTTGTTACTTCTCAAAATAAGATTCATCATGCTCTGTTCTTAGGGAATGCACGATGAAAAAAATGTTTTATTATATTTTTAAAGGAAAATGCATCCATTCATATGCTATCCTATAACGAGAAAATTTTAAAACAATTTTTAAAAATACAGTTTCTGTTTCTCTGAATTTACCATCTAGCAGGTTTAATTGATGTTAGCCAAATAATTATTTAATTAAAGTAGTTACTAAAGATGTGAAAAAGCAGCCTCAACATATAAGAACATTTAACAAAGAGATGTTACCTGTCTTATAAGTCAGCAAAAGTTCCCAAAGAAATCCTATCAGCTGAGTCTAGAGAATGAGTAAAAACAGCTTGATTGGAGTGAGAAACTGGAATAAGCATATCTAATTAGAAGGTGCTTTGCACTAATTTGAATGAAAAGAATAAAAACCTATGACTGGTGACATCCAATCATCAGACTATCTGTATGTATCATTCTACATTGCAAGTTTTGTCTCACATTTCTACATAAACCCTCTTTTACCATAAACCAACTAAATTTCAGTTCTTCCCTGAATACGAAATAAGCGTTTTTTTCCTCTCTGCTCTGGTCATTTTACTTTACCTTCTCATATTTCCCTAAGAATTCTCATAGTTCTTGTGATTTTGATATTCAAGATAGCCCCAACATTTAGATACATATTTAAAAGTTTTTCTGAAATTAGAGCTAAACTGAATGAGAATGAAATTTAAAGAGTGAGGTAGTCAGGATACGATGGTATAGTGAATGTGGTGATCTTAAATAGGAGAAATTCAATTAATAAACTGCTATATACAAAGACCCCACTCCCTGAGCTGAGTAGAGTTTGAAAACATGGTTCTCAGGCTCGCTGGGGATGGCAGAGGAGGCACGTTGTTGCAGATGCCTTCTAAGTAAACCCAGTTAATAATATCAGTCATCTTTTACCTATCTCCCTGGTCAGATATCACTTAATACTGTAAACAATAAGCAATTAAAACAAAAAAGATACAAATTTATTGTTGTGAATAAAAAAGAAGGTAGCACACTACACACTCATACATATGCATACAAATCAGCCATATTGCACATTCCCACAACATTTCTAGTCAACATTGGACTATTGATCTTCATAAGAACAAAAGAGAAAAAAAATTACAGGAAGTGAGTGGTAAAACACTCTAGTCATAGGTTAATGACTGCTCGCATCACAAATCCTAAGTAACCTATAAAATTACCATAGAAATATCAATTTTATTTGTCTATGCAAATAGAAAGTATATGAAAAATTAAGTTTAAAAATATGTTGTAATAATAATATCATTTGTGGAATACATTTCAAGATCTTGAATCATATCATGGATCTATGAATTAGAGATAATAAAAATTATCCCTAAATTCATAGATCCAACACATTCCAAATGAAAATGTCAAAACTGCCAAATTGAAATTTGACTGAAATTTATAGAATTTAACAGAGGAAGAATAGGCAACACAATCTTTAAAAGGAGAAATAAAATAAGGAGATGAATATTAAAATATTATGGTACTGGAATTAAGTATAGATAATTAAATTAGTGGAACAAAGTAGAGCTATGCAACAGATCCACATGTGTGCTATCTATTTTTTACAAAGACGTGAAAATTTTTTACAAAGATGTGAAATAATTCAAATAAAAAAATGTCTTTTCAACAAATGCTATTAGAGTCACTGATATGTATAAACATACAGGCATCTGGAGCATTCACTTTCCTGGATTAGGAGTTTAGGCCACCCCTCCTATCTTTGCAGAGAACTTGGAACTGAGGAGCTTTCCCACCTCCATACCTGACCCACCTCTGAGTGTTTGGTGTCTGCCGAAAGGATTTTCCCTCAAGGCTGATGCTTGTGCCTGCCATCAGGGGACCAGTTGGCAGAACTGCCAAATCTGGCCCTGCCCATCTTGACCACTGCTCCCAAGGAGCTGAGCAGGGAGCTCAAACCACTGTGCACTCCACAAATCAACCCATTGGCTGAGACAAGAGAGAGCTTCTCCCAGTAAACAAGGATCAGGTTATATACCTAGCCACCTTGGCTGCAGCTGGCTGTTTCCCATAAGCACCACCTACTGACTGTGTACAACCAGTGATTTCTAATTGCTGTTTAGAAGAAACAAGAAGGATGGGTAACGTAAAAATCTGAATCAGTAGCCTACTTCTGGGCACATTGCAATCAGCTAGCAACCCCACATCAGCTTGCTTCCACCAGTTGCCCAGGTCATGAAAAGTCTTCTAACTTGGTTTACTTGGGATCATTTTACTTATTTTGGTTTACTCTTGTGGAATATATTGCAGTTGTACTCTTTGTGTGGAAATACAGGATAATCTTACTAAATGTTTTCTTAAATTGAATACTTATTAATCTTCCAGATATCTCCTTTTATCAGAACTTAAGAGTTATAAATAGTCCTCAACATACTGATTCTTTCTGACTGAGCTCCTCTTTACCCTGAACACAAGAGACCCTACTAGTTAGGCAGGAATATAATCAACCATTATCAGCCTGAAGATGTTGCAGAAGATGGATCTTCTACCCTCAGCAACCCTTAGGATTAAGAGTTTTCTTATAAAAGAAAGGGTAGAAATACCAGAAGCATTTGAACAAGAGCAACTCCATCTTGAATAGGAGCTAGGTTAAATAAGGCCAAGACCTACGGGGCTGCATTCCCAGATGGTTAAGGCACTCTAAGTCACAGGATGGGACAGGTCAGCACAAGATACAGATCATAAAGACCTTGCTGATAAAACAGATTGCAATCACGATACCAGTTAAAACCCACCAAAACCAAAATGGAGACAAGAGTGACCTCTGGTGGTACTCACTGCTACACTCCCACCAGGGCCATGACAATTTACAGATGCGTGGAAGCATCAGGAAGTTACCCTGTATAGTCTAAAAAGGGAGGATATAAATAAGTCACCTCTTGTCTAGCATATGATCAAGAAGTTACCATAAAAATGGGCAACCAGCAGCCCACAAGGCTGCTCTGCTTATGGAGTAGCCATTATTTTATTCCTTTACTTTCCTGATAAACTTGCTTTCACTTTACTCTAAGGACTCACCCTGAATTTTTCCTTGTCCAAGATCCAATAACCCTCACTTGGGTCTGGATTGGGACCCCTTTCGTGTAACATAGGTGTTCATTAGCAGTGGATTGAATAAAGAAAATATGGTACATATACCTGATGAAATACTCAGAACCATAAAAAAGAACAAAATCAGGTTCTTTGCAGCAACATGGATGCAGCTGGAGGCTATCATCCTAAGTGAATTTAAAGCAGGAACAAAAAACCAAATACTCTATCTTCTCACTTATAAATGGGTGTTCAACATTTGGTATTTATGGAGATGCAGGTGGCTACAATAAACAATGGGAACTTTAGAGTGGGGAGAGAAGAAAGGGACAAGGATTAAAAACCAAGTGGGTACCACACTCAGTACCTACTCAGTACCTACCCCAACCCTCAGCATCAGGCAATATACCCATGTTATCAACCTGCACACATACCCTCTGAATCTAAGATAAAAGTTGAATTTTTTTTCCAAAAAAGAAGGCAACCAACACATAGGAAATTACTAATACTAATAACTATTTTGGGAATATGTAAAATATTTCAACTTCAATATCAATAAAAATATAACAATAAGAAGGGGAAAATAAACACTATAGAAAGAATACATGGATATGGCCAATAAGCATAAAAAGTTTAAAAATCACTAGTCACCAATTAAATGCAACTTAAAATCACAGTGAGATGCCACTTAGCAAATGGCTGAAAGAAATCTGGCAATATCAAATGTTTGTGATGATGGAATTTCTAGGAATCTAGGAAATCGCTGGTGGGATAGTAAAATAATGAAACTAACTTTGCAAAACTGTTTGGTAATTTCTAATTTAGTTGAGCAGATGCCCACTCCATGGTCCAGAAATTCCACGCATAGTTTTTCTTTTCCCCTGAGAAAAAACTAAAAACATATGTCCACAAAAGAAAAGGAAAAAAAAAAAGAAAACTGGAACAATCAATATTCATTGTGGTCTATTTTTTAAATCTTGAGGAGATTTTATGTCGGTCAATAGATAAAAGAATACACACATTGTGATATTAGTAACAAAAGGAAACATACAGCAGTAATAAAATGAATACAACGTGACAACACGGAGCTTTTCAAAAATATTAAGTTGAGTGGAAAAAGATGGATACAAAATTGAAATAATGTTTGATTTTATTTTTCTGAAGTTCTAGAAGAAGCAAGTTAATCTATGGTGGTAGAAATCACTACAGTAGCTACGTCTGAGGGCAAGGATTGATTAAAAAAGAAACATGAGTGAATTTTTCAGAGTGGGGAAATTTTCTGTATTTTGGTCTGTATTTTGATCAGGTAGTCAGTACATAAGTGTGTATATTCATCAAAGACAACTTCCTCCACTCTTTGAAATATGTTTATTTCATTGTATGTAAATATTGATTGAACAAAAATATTATTTACAAACAGGTATTCTTATACCTCTGCTTAAAAACATTTAATGGCTTCTTGTTGGTTTTAGAAGAATGTCTGCAATACCAAATTACAACTTGAAGGACCTGCATAGAATGGCTCCAAAATCCCTCTGTGGTCTAATTTCAAACTATTCTTTCCTTTTCTCGTAATGACCAGTCAAAATGACTTTTAGTTGTATCAGGCACTTCTCCTAAAAAGGCTTGGTCCTAGAAACACTTCTCCCAAAACCACTTACCTATTTCCTACTTATTGTTTAAATCTCTTTTCAATGTTAGTCCTCTAGGAAACTTTTCCTGACTTCTAAGACTAAGTAAAGTTCCCTTAATGTATGTTATTTTAGCATCAAAAACAGCTCATTATTATGTAATTAAATAATTATTTGTGTAATATTTGCTTTATCTGTTAGACATTCAGCCCAGTTAGAACAGAGACCACACATTTTCTTCATTCATTTATTACAGAGTAATGAATGAATACAATCTTATTTTTAAAAACATATTCAACAATATATTTCCACAGCAAAGATTCTGGTCCACAGTAAAAGCTCAACAAATATATTACAAGAAATGATGGTACTGACAAAATGTTTGACAGTGTGTTCTGAGGCCTGACTAATAAAAAACAAACAAATAGACATGGGATCAGGAAGTTGAGGACTAATGAGATAAGCATTAATGAATAGAAACTGTTGAAATCAAATGCCTAGAAATGATTCATGAGAGAATTTCCTGGGAAACTGGTTACATTAATTCTTGGAAATCAGAATTTCAAACCGGTTAGTAGGCAGATGACCAGTCTAAGATTATAACTGCGTGGGCAGCAGTTGCTTGGGAACTAAACTCCTGGGTTCAAAATGCATAGTGCAAGCATCTGTCAAAGTATGCCGCAGGAGGAAACTGCAAGAATGGAGACAACTAGATGTAATCCGAGTAAGTGCCAGCTGGTCTCTTGTTAATTGTGTAGAATGGGATCAACTTGGTGAAAATCAGAAGACTGCAATTCACCGTACTACATGCAGTTGCTGAAATAGAGAATAAAAGCTGCATTCTGGTAAATTTAGAGTGTTACTTGGGATTTGGAATGGGAGAGGATGGACGTTTCCTGAGTGGTAAAGACATAATATCAACTCAGGAGTATGAGTTTCTCATGATAAAATAATAAAGCTTTCTTGCCTTGACTATCAGCTAGAAATGGCACATTGTATATAACAGCAGGGACAATTGTGGTATAAGTTCAAAGTCCCCATAATTGAGTTTCACCATTTGTTTGTAAGCACTTTATTATACTGCTATTTGTGATTAAACTACCTTTGAGTTATTTTTTAAATCTTCATGTTTACCAGTTTTGGTAGGCAGAATAATGGCTCCTAAAAGACACTCAAGTTCTAAATTCTGGAATTTGTGAAAATGTTCCTTCACATGGCAAAGAGGAATTAAAGTTGCAGATGAAATTAAGCTTGCTAATCAGATGACCTTAAAATAGAGAGAGTATCTTGGATTACCCGGACGGACCCAATGTAACTAAAAGCACAAAGTGGGAGGTAAAGGCAGAAAAGTAGGTCTAAGTGATGCACTACGAGAATGATTGGACTCACCACCACTGCTGTCTTTGGAGACAGAGGAATGGGGCCATGAACTAAGAAATGTAGGTGGCATCTAGAACATCCATCTCCAAAATTTTTGGTACCAGGGATAGGTTTTCTGAAAGAATTTTTCCACAGATTGGAGGAGAGGAGAGGAATGGTTTCAGGATGATTCCAGCATGTTACATTTATTGTGAACTTTATTTCTATTATTATTACGTTGTAACATATAATGGAATAACAATACAACTCGCCATAATGTGGAATCAGTAGGAGACCCGGGCTTGGGCTTGTTTTTCTGCAACTAGATGGTCCCATCTCAGAAGATGGAAGACAAATCATCAGACATTAGATTCTCATAAGGAACATGCAACCTAGATCTCACATGTGTGCTGTTCACAACAGGGTTTGTGCTTTGATAAGAATCTAACGCTGCCGCTTATCTGACAGGAGGTGGTCAGGCAGTAATGATTGCTCAAC
Organism: Aotus nancymaae; assembly: GCF_030222135.1. NCBI lineage: Eukaryota > Metazoa > Chordata > Mammalia > Primates > Aotidae > Aotus > Aotus nancymaae. The sequence goes on from NW_026988435.1 coordinate 33,726,449, forward strand.
TGCCAACTGCCTCCTGCTGTGCTGTCTGGTTCCTAACAGGCCATGGACGAGTACCAATTTGTGGCCCAGAGGTTGAGGACTCCTGCTCTAGAATCTGTAAAGAGCAAGGAAATAGATTCTCCCTTACAGCCTCTGGAAAGAAACTCAACCCTGACAATACTTTGATTTTAGCCCAGTGAGGCCATCAGATTCATCAGATTTTGACCTATAGAATTAAAGGATAATAAATTTGAATTGCTTAAAACTCTAAATTTAATCTAATTTGGTATGAAACCAAGATTAGAGTGTATTCCTGAAATCCAGAAAACGATTCTTGCATCTGCAATTTGGAGACAATAGCAGAGGAGACCTCAGACTGGCCAAGAAGCTATAGCTGCTCCTCATTAAACCCTTGCCATTGCCTGTGTTTTGAGGGTATAGGCTTGATCATTACTCCTGGGTAAATATTATGAGCATGGGACTAACTAGGATCATTAAAATTAAAAAGTCAATGAAGTTATAAAAAGGACTGAGTTTATAGAGGATTTTACAGTTTATCATTTTAATTTTTGTAACTCAATCACTGATAATTTTCCCACAGATTTTTTTAATAGTTTCTTATTTCTTTCCTCTACCTATATAAGGACAATGACTGTTTCCTAAACATGATGGAGGAGAAGGAGGAGGGAGAAGAAGAAGATGAAAACAGGGAGCAAATGAGGAAAGTGAGGAGATAAGAGAAAATGTCACAGCTGGATAGATCCAATAAAAATTTTAGATCCAATAAAATAAATTGGATGAAATAAAGTAGTTCTACTCACAGCTCTACAATAACTTGCTGAGTAACATTTAAAAATTCTGTCTAACTCTACTATTTCAATTTCCACCTCTGTAGAATAAGGAAGCTGGATTCGATGAACTCTACAGCTCCTTTTACATTTCATATTTTATTGTATGAGCAGTAAAAGAGGAAGTAAAGAGAACATGATGAGGTGACTGTGATATACTCATAAGACTAAGTTTTTGCCAAGTGTCTAATACTCTGCATTCTATTTCTAATTTCGGAGAATGTTTGAAGACCTTATAAAATAAAGGACAGGAAAATATTTGAACATTGCTTGTTTTACGTACATATTACGTCTCCCTTTACTATCATATTGTCTTAGTGTCTTACTTTTTATAACACTTGGATAGAAGAGAGCAGAACAGTGTAAGTACAGCCTATCCAATTTTATTAAAAGATACAAACAAAACAATCATTCTTGATGATAGTAAAAGCTTTGGAGTTCTCAATTAGATTCAGTTTATATGTTGGCAAAGAACCCAGGTACTACTAACACCTTCGAAGTCTACTGCCTTCCCGTTGAAGTTTTTTTGCCTGCCTTTGTAAACAAATGGAGATCATTTGAGCAGACTGAAAATAGTAATTGGGGTACTGGGATTTAGCTAATTAAAAAGAAGTGACACTACTGCTCTGTCACTACCTGAAGCTCATAGGTGCTCTTTTTTAAACATTTACAACCATGTGTTAGTCTTCCATTTTAATATACTTCATAAACAGGCCTAGTCATATAAATAAATTTTTTTTCCAAGTGTATACTTCAAACTTTTCTGATACATTCTCCTCTTAGCAATACATGGCATATTCATGGAGTGAACAAGAATATTCAATGCTCTTTATACTGCCTTAGTAACTTACTTTTTATAACACTGAGGTTAGAGAGCAGAACAATATAAATACAGCCTAGCCAATTTTATTTCAAGATACGATATAATCATTTTTGATGATGGTAAAGGCTATCATAAAAAATGATAGCAAAGGCTATCTTAACTATCCTAACAAGAATACTTAAGAGAAAGGCTATCCTTGGAAACTCTGAGATTCCAGGAAACTCCTGCTTAAAGAGAAGGAAACTAAAGCCCAACCAAAATTAGAGCAGAGACCCCATAATCTGGGCAATGCAAAGCCCACTACCAGAAGCAATGGCAATGCACATCCTGGTCAATGCTTTACTAATTAATAACAATATTTAATAGCACATTTGGATAGAAGAATGAAGAGTTTATTAAAATAAAATCCTTTTCACTTCCTATCGCTTTTGGAAAGAAATGCAGAAACTATGCATTGTATCTATAATGCAGTTTGGATCATTCATTGATACTGTAGTTTGACAGAACTAACAAAAAAAGCCAGCTTTTGAAGGTTGGAAAGTAAAGTAGACCAGGTGATCAATAATATTAGAATACTTCTCAAGGGAGGAAATTAATAGATGACGTTTCTACAGAATATACATTTCTCAAATGAGTTTGACCAGTCAACACATTAGTAGGTAGAAACCAAATCAACAGAATGGCTGTCAACAGATGAATGGAACCACCTCCTAGACAGAAAATAAATTGGGTGGCAGAATCTGGATCCATTAACTCTGGGAAGGGAAGGCATGGATTCTATAATTCAGAGTTCTGAAGCCATTGGATCCATAGCTCAGTGAGGAGCAGCTCCTGGATCCATAGTTCAGCGAACAGCAGCTACTGGATCCAAAACCCAGAGACCCAGACTGCACAGTCGAGCAAGAATTGCAGAGCATGGGGGTCCCAAGGTAGCCGCAGAAGGTCTGGCAGGGGCTGGACTTCACACATGAAGTCTGGCAGCTGGTGGGGTCCCAGCGGGTCTCCTGACATGCCTTGTAGAGAGAGGAACCCAGCTGAGAGGTCCTGGGAGAGCAGAGGTCAGTGCTATAGACCAGGTTGCTGGGGTAGGGAGAGCCATGGGAGGAGCCTGGGTAGCGCAGGTAGCCCCCACAGGAGTGGGAGGAGAAGTTTCTAGAGCAGCAGTTGTAGGACATATTGACAGGAGATGTGAGTTCAGCTGAGTGTACCTAAGAAGATTCTGAGTTTTAATGTCGCATCCTGGACAGAACCATCTATATCCTCTTAGCAACAGGTGTGGTGCACAACAGAGTCATCCTTTACATTTCTGTGCTCCCTCATTTACATAGGTGTAACTCAGCATTCTTGTCTGTAATTGCATTTAAGTGGTTTTCCACATATTGCATTTATGGGTGCTATAATTTTGGTGTTGTAGCAGAAAGCCAATGAACTGCACTTATGTCAGAAATGCTATGACTGTTCCACATTAATGCTTATTTTACTATGTCTAGCAAAGTACCTCCTTTTCCTCCTAGCATAATTTTCATGTGTCTTGTTATTGACTGTTCTGGACAAATACTTTTTCCCAAAAAATGAGAAATGAGATAAAGTTATATGCTTTGTTTTGGTTTTTTTTTTTTTTTTTTTTTTTTGGTCAATAGAGTGGAGACACAACTTTGGCCTTAATTAGAAAGCTGTTTAAAACTAAATCTATTTGTCACCATCCTTTCTCATTCTATAAAATATTTGTTAATCTTTTACATACTGTTACCCACTGTATCTCACATCCAGTGTAGACAGAAAAGTATGAGCCAAGACAAATTGAATAACATTGATACCTATGACCAGAAGGAAACCTGGACAATTATTTGGAGACTTGGTGACAGCAAGGGATGGAACTGAGACAATCACAAGTGAAAACAAATTTAGAGTCGTACGAAGAGAATCAACGTGGTAAATAAACACCATTGAAATGTGAGAAAAATTGAATTTTAGATTCAGTGAATCTAATATGAGGCCCGTGGTCCTAACAGATTCTCATTCATTTGTGTAGCAGCCTGGAGAAAATTCACATCTCTGATCTTAAATTACAGGAGGCTTAAATGGCCAATGGCCCTACCTGCTGTGTTCTAAAAGTTAACACTGCATTTCTGGGGAAGTCTTGCTTTCTACGGGCTGCTCCCAGGCAAAGACTGAGCACAGTGGAGCTATAGAGATTCCTGGGAGATACCTGACGGCCAGCTTTGACTCGAGGTTTCCTCAATGGTCTTAAAGAACTACAGTCCCCTGCATATGTCTCAAGCATTTCTTTCTGTTTCTCCTTCACTTGGGTCAGACCTATGTTCAAATCTTACATTTGTCTCAACCTTCTCTGAGGGGAGATTCTGGAAAGAGAAGAAATGCAGAAAGTCTGAAAATCCTGCATCTTGTTTATACTTTTTAACAAGTGATACTGTTTGGATTTGTGTTCCTGCCCACATCTCAGGTAATTGTAATCCCCAATGTTGGGAAAGGCCTGGCGGGAGGTGATTGATCATGGGGGTGGATTTCCCCCTTGCTGTCCTTGTGATAGTGAGTGAGTTTTCATGAGAAATGTGTAGCACTTCACCCTTCATGCTCTTCCTTCTGCTCCAGCCACGTAGGACTGCCTGCTTCCCCTTCATTTTCTGCCGTGATTGTAAGTTTCCTGAGGCCTCTCAGTCATGCTTCCTGTATAGCCTGAAGAACTGTGAGTCAATTAAACCTCTTTTCTTTATAAATTAAACAGTCACAGGTAGTTCTTTACAGATGTGTGAGAATGGACTAATACAAAAAGTAAATCAATTTTCTGATGGATATTAAAGAATTTAAACTGGACATTTTATCTTGAATATGCCAATCAGGGTAAACAAAAAAAATATTCAGTTGTTCAATTATTTAGAGAAATCATGAAATAAAACTTTTGAGTTTTGTTTTGGAGCTTATGTTCAGACTGTCTCCAGGTAATGTCTGCTAAAACCCATTTTTTCAGACATCTTAACCTTAGACTAGATCCACACCATTCTCCTCACTTTATTTTACATGTGAGTTCATGTCTTTCATCAGCATTGGTAAATTCCCAACTGTACTCTCTTCAAATATTGTTTCTGCCCTATTATCTCCTCTTTCTTTTGCTTAGATACCAATTGTAAGCAAGGTACACTTTTTAACTACATTACAGGTGGCTCAGACTCTTTTTTCTATTTTTGATCTTTATATAGAAGTATTGGCTTTTGCTTACTGAGGTTGTAACCTGGATGGTTAGCGAAAGCAAGATTTTCCAGCATGTTAGTGACAAGTTGATTGGTAATTTCGAAAAGAGAAGCAAGTAGGTGCCAAAAGTTGTAATTTTCAACTGTGGATGAGATTCTGTTGAAAACACATCTCAAGTATCTGAAAATATTATTCATAGTCCAGTGAAGAGAATCTTCTGTCAAAAGATCAGAAGTCTTCTGATGTATATCCCTGAGTCACATATTTTATGTGAAATATCCCAATTTTTAATTATTGATAAACAACAACACCAATGACGAGGCTCCATATTAAACAGAACAAACAATAAAATCTCCAAGATTAAGTGAGTACAAAACGGGGGCATTTACAAGTTCTTCTTAAACTTCTGTCAAATTAATGTGGACAAAGTTTTAGGGATTTAGAGGCAAAGAGAAGGGAAGAACACTTCTTTTCACATTAACTGGTTCAGAGAAGGATTTTTTAATAAGGAGGCTGGATTAACTGAAGCAAATTCTCTAAATCCTCCAGTTTTGCCTGAATAAATTGATGCTCCTCATTTAATTCGTAAGTTTTGTCTTCAAGATTATTTTAAAGAGTTATGTTTGAAATGAAAGAAAATGTGGAGGGAATAGTTTCCAAACCTACTTACTAAGGCACAAGATAAGGGGAAATCAACTGCTGTTGAGAAACAAAAAATAACTCACTGAAAAGATATTTGAATGGGCATATTTGCTTCTTTCTTCATTCTTCTTCCTTCTAGAAGGTCTGTATTAAGTTACTTTTTAATATTCCATTTATTTTAATTGAGAAAATTTAATCAGGAAAGTTTCTAACATTGTTGTAAGTTTATTGTATTTTATTATAAAATAAAATATTGCCATCAACCATGACAGTACACTTTCTTTGGTCCTGAATATAATTTAACTACTTGTATTTCAACATAGAATATTTTGTGAATGAACTTACAAAGTGGCCATCCTCAGAGAATGTGACAAAGCTGTCAAATTTTTATTTTTCAACATGGAATCTAGAATTCAGCAGAGGCAAACAAACAAATGAACAAAACATAGAATATAACAAGTAAAAAAAGAAAGAAAAAACAAAAGATAAAATCAAACTTAAGCATAGATACAAAAGAAAGAAAAATAGAGGGAAAGAGAATCAGAGGGAGAGAGAGAGGTAAGAGAGAAACATTCATATACATGCAGAGGAAAAGAGGACTGGGGAGAAAAGAAATTTCACATTTTTGCAGGAAAATGTAGGATGGTACCTGGTCGTACAAGTGGCAAAAAGTCATTGAAAATCAGTAGTATGAAAAGCTAGAGACATTCTAAGAAGGTAAAGTCCTGGATAATTATACAAGTAGATGATAAATGTATCAAAGTTCATAAGATATGCCAATTTTAAAAATATTTGCTCATAAAGACATTGGAACAAGCAACATAACAGCTTGAATTCAATAAGAAAATATTCTGAAATTCCTGAGCTTTCTCATTGTTTCTTCTTCAATTGTTTCCTCCCTTCAGCAGACAAGCTTTTGGCTCTTTGGCTGAATAGAGATGACCTCAAATTGATTTTCTCTGTGGCTGTGTCTCAATCAAGCTTCTTTTTTTAAATTATTTTTTCTTTAAATACATGGCAAGGTTTCTTTCAGTGTCTAGCCATTTCTTTCAGTCTGCTTGCTTTGTCTCTTCTTGATCATTCCTCAATGGATATGAGACACACTTTATTACTGTAGCACTTGGTGTATTAATTTACTCTGACTGACCTAACAAATCACCACAAAGTAATTTTGGAGTATAGCAATGAATGGTGACAAGATGGATCATTTCCACAGAGGTTCTTATCCAGGTGGAAACTAATTCATTGCACCAGAAGAAAACTAATGTTATCTCATTCCCCACTCTTGAGAGGAAAACATCCACTAGCAAAGCTAGCTGTGAATACACAGGAAAAGAGGCAGGTAGCATGTGCCAAATTAAAAGGAAGAGCTTTCCTTGTCATGATGAGCTAGGCGTTAATGTAAAACAGTCATAGCATTTCTGACATAAGTGCAGTTCATTTGCTTTCTGCTATAACACCAAAATTATAGCACCCATAAGTACAATACGTGGAAAACTATTCAAATGCAATTACAGACAAGATTACAGGGTTACACATATGTAAATGAGGGAGTGCAAATATGTAAAGAATGACCCTGTTGGGCACCGCACCTATTGCTGAGAGGATATAAATGCTCTTGTCCAGGATGCGATATTAAAACTCAAGAATCTTCTTAGGTACACTTCAGCTGAACTCACATCTCTCATCAGCATGTCCTACAACTGCTGCTCTGGAAACTTCTCGTCCCGCTCCTTTGGCAGCTACCTGCGCTACCCAGGCTCCTATGCCAGCAACGTGGTCTATAGCACTGACCTCTGCTCTCCCAGAACCTGCCAGCTGGGCTCCTCCCTCTACAGGGGCTGTCAGAAGACCTACTGGGAGCCCACCAGCTGCCAGACACCCTGCTATCACCCTAGGACCTCCATGCTCTGCAGTCCCTGCCATATGACTTGCTCTGGATCTCTGGGCTTTGGGTCCAGCAGCTGCTGCTCCCTGGGCTATGGATCTAGGAGCTGCTACCCACTGGGTCATGGATCCAGTGGCTTCAGATCCCTGAAATACGGAGACTGTGGTTTTCCTTCCCTGAGTTCTGGATCCAGATTCTGCTACCCAAATTACTTGGCTTCTAGAGCCTGCCAGTCTTCTTGTGACAGACCAATCTGTGGATCTCGCTTCTATAGACTCACCTGCTAAATTTCTGGATCCTTTTGAGTATTGGGATCAAAGTCTCTACTGAATGCAGCCATTGTATTCATTCTCTCCAGTTCCCAGTATCCTTTTATTCTTTCACCACCAGCTTCTTGAATCACCTACTTCTGGCAGACTGTGAAATTAATGAGTAACCTAATATTAAGTTTAATTTCTTTACCATTGATTGAATATAGGCTATTTGATTTTCATCCAATAACTGTTGAAAATAGAAATTTTAATTTAATAAATTTGTGTAATCTCAGACCCAAATATATTGTTTACTTTATTTTTATTATTTTATTAATTATTATTATTATTATTACATTTTTGTATTCAATAATTTGGGAGATTTAAGTAAAAATCAATATGGTGGTGTAACTGGATTTGGGGCATATATAATCTGACAGATTTGAGAACATTTCTGTTGAAATTAGTTATGCTATCTATTAAGAATCATTGTTTCTTAAAGACCATAGTTTGCATTTGCAGACTTGTCTCAACAGCAATAAGAATTGTCTAAGAATGAAGGACATGCATTTCTACTGATACAGAAAAGCAGAAAATCTGATGCATAAACTAGAAATGCAGACAACAAGAATAGGATATAATTCATAAGGTAAACTGAATACTTACACTAAAAGTTACTTAAAAGTCTAATATCTGAATGTGGATTTTCAACCAAGAGAAAAGTAAAGCTGAAGCAACTGCTAGGACAGAGGCCTTGCTCTTTGTTAGTAGGCATAAGTGCCAGGGTCCCTGCCTCCCACTGGTAAGGAGACTAAGGATCATTCACCGATGATCTTAAGTGGGAATAACTGGGTTCAGGAGGCTTGGGTAATGTACAGATGCTTCTTTTGTTAAAAATTATTATTATACTTTAAGTTCTGGGATACATGTGCAGAAAGTGCAAGTTTGTTACATAGGTATACACATGTCATGGTGATTTGCTGCACCCATGATCCCATCATCTACATTAGGTACTTCTCTTAATGCTATCCCTCCCTTAGTTCCCCACTCCCCAATAGGCCCCACTGTGTAATGTTCCCCTCCCTGAGTCCATGTGTTCTCATTGTTCAACTTCCATTATGAGTAAAAACATGTGGTGTTTGGTTTTCTGTTTCTGTGTTCCTTTGCTGAAAATGATGGTTTCCAGCTGATCATCCATGTCTCTGCAAATGACATGAACTCATTCTTTTTTACGGCTGCATACTATTCCATGGTGTATATGTGCCACATTTCCTTTATCCAGTTTATCATTGATGGGCATTGGGTTGGTTCCAAGTCTTTGCTATTATAAATAATGCTGCAGTAAACATACATGTGTATGTGTCTTTATAGTAGAATGATTTATAAACCTTTGGGTATATACCCAGAAATGCAATTACTGGGTCAAATGTATTTCTGGTTCTAGATCCTTGAGGAATCGCCATACTGTCTTCCACAAAGGTTGAACTAATTTACATTTCCCCCAACAGTGTAAAAGTGTCCCTATTTCTCTACATCCTCTTCGGCATCTGTTGTTTCCTGACTTTTTAATGATTGCCATTCTAACTGGCATGAGATGGTATCTCATTGTGGTTTTGATTTCCATTTCTCTAATGACCAGTGATGATGAGCTTTTTAATATATGTTTGTTGACAGTATAAATGTCTTCTTTTGAGAAGTGTCTGTTCATCTTTTGCCTACTTTTTGATGTTTTTTTTTTCCTTGTAAATTTGTTTAAGTTCTTTGTAGATTCTGGATATTAGCCCTTTGTCAGATGGGTAGATTGCAAAAATTTTCTCCCATTCTGTAGGTTACCTCTTCATTCTGCTGATAGTCTCTTTTGCTATGCAGAAGCTCTTTAGTTTAATTAGATCCCATTTGTCAATTTTGGCTTTTGTTGCCATTGCTTTTGGTGTTTTAGTCATGAAGTCTTTGCACATGCCTATGTCCTGAATGGTATTGCCTAGGTTTTTTTCTAGGGTTTTTTTATGATTTAAAGCCTCATGTTTAAGTCTTTAATCCATCTTGAGTTAATTTTTATATAAGATGTAAGGAAGGGGTCCAGTTTCAGTTTTCTGCCATATGGCTAGCCAGTTTTCCCAACACCGTTTATTAAATAGGGAATCCTTTCACTATTGCTTATTTTTGTCAGGTTTGTCAAAAATCAGGTGGTTGCAGATGTGTGGTGTTATATCTGAGGACTCTGTTTTGTTTTATTTTTGTATATATCTGTTTTGGTACCCGTACCATGCTGTTTCAGTTACCTTAGACTTGTAGTATGGTTTGAAGTCAGGTAGTATGATGCCTCCAGCTTTGTCCTTTTTGCTTAGGATTGTCTTGGCTATACGAGCGCTTTTTTGGTTCCATATGAAATTTAAAGTAGTTTTTTTCTAATTTTGCGAAGAAAGTCAATAATAGCTGATGGGGAATGGCATTGAATTTATAAATTACTTCGATCACTAAGGCTATTTTCACGATATTGATACTTCCTATCATGAGCATGGGATGTTTTTCCATTTGTTTGTGTCTTCTCTTATTTGTTTGAGTAGTGATTTGTAGTTTTCCTTCAAGAAGTGCTTCAGGTCCTTTGTAAGTTGTATTCCTAGCTATTTTATTCACTTTGTAGCAATTGTGAATGGGAGTTCATTCATGATTTGGATTCCTGCTGGTCTGTTGTAGGTGTATAGGAATGCTTGTGATTTTTGCACATTAATTTCGTATCCTGAGACTTTGCTGAAGTTACTTATCAGCTTAGGGAGATTTTGGGCTGAGATGATGGGGTTTTCTAAATATACAATCATGTCATCTGTAAACAGAGACAATTTGACTTCTTTTCCTAATTGAACACACTTTATTTCTTTCCCTTACCTGATTTTCCTGCCCAGAATTACCAATACTATGTTGAATAGTACTGGTGAGAGAGGGCATCCTTGTCTTGTGCTGGTTTTCAAAGGGAATGATTCCAGCTTTTGCCCATTCAGTATGATATTGGCTATGGGTTTACCATAAATTGCTTTTATTATTCTGAGATACGTTCTATCAATACCTAGTTTATGAGAGTTTTTAGCATAAAAGAGTGTTGAATTATTTCAAAGGTTTTTTTCTGCATCTATTGAGATCATCATGTGGTTTTTGTCATTGGTTTTGTTTATGTGATGGATTACATTTATAGATTTATGTATGTTGAACCAGCCTTGCATCCCAGGAATGAATCTGACTTGATTGTGGTGGATATGCTTTCTAATGTGCTGCTGAATTCAGTTTGCCAGTATTTTATTGAAGATTTTTGCATCTATGTTCATCAGGGATATTTGTCTGAAAGTTTTGTGTGTGTGTGTCTCTGCCAGGTTTTGGTATCAGGATGATGCTGGCCTCATAAGGTGAGTTAGGGAGGATTCCCTCTTTTTCTATTGTTTGGAATAGTTTCAGAAGAAATCGTACCAGCTTCTCTTTGTACCTCTGGTAAAATTCAGCTGTGAATCCATCCTGTCCCTCCTGGCCTTTTTTTATTGATAGGCTATTAATTACTGCCTCAATTTCAGACCTTGTTATTGGTCTGTTCAGGAATTTGACTTCTTCCTGGTTTGGACTTTGGGGGTGTATGTGTCCAGGAATTTATCCATTTCTTCTGGATTTTCTAGTTTATTTGTGTAGTTGTGTTTATAGTATTCTCTGATTGTAGTTTGTATTTCTGTAGGATCAGTGGCGATATTCCCTTTATCATTTTTTATTCTATTTGATCCTTCTCTCTTATCTTCTTTATTTATCTGGTTAGTGGTCTATCTATTTTGTCGATCTTTTCAAAAAACCAGCTTCTGGATTCATTGATTTTTTGAAGAGTTTTTTTGTGTCTTTATCTCCTTCAGTTCTGCTCTGATCTTAGTTATTTCTTATCTTCTGCTAGCTTTTGAATTTGTTTGCTCTTGCTTCTCTAGTTCTTTTAATTGTGATATGAGAGTGTCGATTTTAGAGCTTTCCTGCTTCCTCCTGTGGGCATTTAGTTCTATAAATACCCCTCTAGACACTGTTTTAAATGTGTCCCAGAGATTTTGGTACATTGTGTCTTTAGTCTCTTTGGTTTCATATAACTTATTTATTTCTGCCTTAATTTCATTATTTACCCAGGAGCAGGTTGCTCAGTTTCCATGTAGTTGTGTGGTTTTGAGTGCATTTTTTAATCCTGAGTTCTAATTTTATTTCACTGTGGTCTCAAAGGCTGTTATGATTTCCATTCTTTTGCATTCGCTGAAGATTGTTTTATTTCCAATTATGTGATCGATTTTAGAATAAGTGTGATGTGGTGCTGAGAAGAATGTATATTCTGTTGATTTGGGGTGGAGAATTCTGTAGATGTCTATTAGGTCTGTCTGGTCCATAGCAGAGTTTAAGTCCTGAATATCCTTGTTAATTTTCTGTGTTGATCTGTCTAATATTGACAGTGGGATGTTAAAGTCTCCCACTATTATTGTGTGGGAGTCTAAATCTCCTTGTAGGTCTCTAAGAACTTGCTTTATGAATCTGGGTGCTCCCGTATTTGGTGCATGTATATTCATGTTAGTTAGCTCTTCTTGTTGCATTGATCCCTTTACCATTATGTAATGCCCTTCTTTGTCTCTTTTGATCTTTGTTGGTTTGAAGTCTGTTTAATCGGATACTAGAACTGCAACCCTTGCTTTGTTTTTTGTTTGTTTGTTTGTTTGTTTGGTTTTTTTGTTTAGTTTTGTTTTCTTTTTGCTTTCCGTTTGTTTGGTAAATATTCCGTCATCCCTTTATTTTGAGCCTATGTGTGTCTTTGCACATGAGATGTGTTTCCTGAATACAGCACACTGATGAGTCTAGACTGTTTATCCAATTTGCCAGTCTGTCTTTTAATTGAGGCATTTAGACCATTTACATTTAAGGTTTACATTGTTATATGTGAATTTGATCTGTCTTATGATGCTAGCTGGTTATTTTGCCCATTATTTCATGCAATTTCTTCATAGTGTCGATGGTCTTTACAATTTGGTATGTTTTTACAGGGGCTGGTACCAGTTGTTCCTTTCCATGTTTAGTGCTTTCTTCAGGAGCTCTTGTAAAGCAGGCCTGGTAGTGATAAAATCTCTCAGCATTTTCTTGTCTCAAGATTTTATTTCTCCTTCACTTATAACCTTAGTTTGGCAGGGTATGAAATTCTAGATTGAAAATTCGTTTCTTTAAGAATGTTGACTATTGGATCCCACTCTCTTCTGGCTTGTAGGGTTTCTGCAGAAAGAACCACTGTTAGTCTGATGAGCTTCCTTTTGTGGGTAACCTGGAGTTTCTTTCTGGCTGCCCTTAACATTTTTCCTTCATTTCAACCTTGGTGAATCTGATGATTATGTCTTGGGGTTGCTCTTCTCAAGGAGTATCTTTTTGTTGTTCTCTGTATTACTTGAATTTAAATGTTGACCTGTCTTACTAGGTTGGTGAAATTCTTCTGGATAATATTTTGAAGACTGTTTTCCAACTTGGTTCCATTCTCCCCATCACTTTCAGGTACACTAATCAAACATAGGTTTGACTTGGTCTTTTTACATAGTCCCATATTTCTTGCAGGCTTTGTTTTTTCCTTTTCATTCTTTTTTCTTTAATCTTACCTTCATACTTTATTTCATTAAGTTGATCTTCACCACTGATATCCTTTCTTTTGCTTGATTGATTTGACTGTTGATACTTGTGTATGTTTCACGAAGTTCTCATGCTATGTTTTTCAGCTTCATTAGGTCATTTACGTTCTTCTCTATGGAGGGCTGGCAAGATGGCCAAATAGGATCAGCTCCTAGTGAGATCAACACAGAAAGTGGATGATTTCTGCATTTCCGACTGAGGTACCTGGTTCATCTCATTGAGACTTGTTGGGGAGTGAGTGCAGCCCATGGAGGGCGAGCCAAAGGGTGGGGTGTTGCCTCACCCAGGAAGTGCAAGGGGTTAGGGAGTTCCCACTCCTATCCAAGAGAAGCTGTGAAGTACTAAGCCATGTGGGACTGTGCCATGAGGAATGGTGCATTCTGGCCCAGATACTGTATTTTTCCCACAGTCTTTACAACCTGCAGACAGGAGAGTCCCTCTTGTGCCTATGCCACCAGGGCCCTGGGTTTCAGGTGCAAAACTTGGCAGCCAGTTGAACAGACACAGAGTGAGTTGCAGGAGTTTCCCCCCACCCCCCGCCCCACCAATTGTGCCTGGAATGCTGGCAAGACAGTACCGTTCACTCCCCTGGAAAGGAGGCTGAAGCCAGGTAGCTAAGTGGTCTGGCTTGTTGTTACCCACCCCCACGAAGCCCAACAAGCTAAGATTCACTGACTTTAAATTATTGGTGCCAGCACAGTAGTCTGAGGTTGACCTAGGATGCTTGAGCTTGGTGGGGTGAGGGGTATCCTCCATTGCTGAGGCTTGATTAGGCAGTTTTACCCTCACAGTGTAAACACAGCCACCTGGAAGATCAAACTGGGTGGAGTGTGCTGCAGCTCAGCAAGCCCACTGTGGCCAGATTGTCTCTCTAGATTCCTCCTCTCTGGGCAGGGCATCTCTGAAATAAAAGGCAGTAGTCCCAATCAGGGGCTTATAGATTAAAACCCCCATCTCCCTGGGACAGGGCACCTGGGGGAAGGGGCAGCTGTGGGAGCATCTTCAGCAAAATTAAAGGTAGTTGACTGACGACTCTGAAGAGAGTGGATCTCCCAGAAGAGCATTCCAGCTATGGTAAGAGTCAGACTACCTCCTCAAGTGGGTTCCTAATCCCCATGTCTCCTGATTGGGAGACACCTCCCAGTAGGGGCTGACAGATACCTCATACAGGAAAGCTCTGGCTGGCTTCAGACAGGTGCCCCTCTGGGACAAAGCTTCCAGAGGAAGAAACAGGCAGCAATCTTTGCTGTTCTGCAGCCTCTGCTGGTGATACCCAAGCAAACAGGATCTGGAGTGGACATCCAGCAAACTCCAGCAGACCTGCAGCAGAGGGGCCTGACGGTTAGAAAGAAGACTAACAAACAGAAAGGAATAGCATCAACATCAACAAAATAGGACCTCTACTCAGAGGCCCCATCCAAAGGCCACCAACATTATAAACCAAAGGTAGATAAAGCCACGGAAATGGAGAGAAACTGATGGAAAAAGGCTGAAAATTCCAAAAACCAGAATGCCTCTTCCCCTCCAAAGAATCACAACCCCTTGCCAGCAAGGGAAGAAAACTGGACGGAGAATGAGTTTAACAAATTGACAGAAGTAGGCTTCAGAAGGTGGGTAATAACAAACTTCTTCGAGCTAAAGGGGCATGTTCTAATCCAATGAAAGAAAGCTAAGAACCTTGAAAAAAGGTTAGACAAATTGCTACTGATGCTTCTTCAAGACTCAACCCCAATCAAGCTAACAGCAACATGCCTGAGCCATGTTGAACAAACATTTTTATACACTAGTCTTACTCTGGATCCTTCTCTCCTCAGAACAGAGTTAATGTCAAAGATTTGGTGCAAGACTCCAGGAAGCAAGTATGAGACATTATGAAAGATGAAAGAATCAAAGAGGAAAATCTAATGAAAGCGTGCATTTTTGAGTTTATTTTATGAAGAGCAACTTGGCTAAATCTTGTAAGGACCTTTTAGGAGCATGTAGAATGACTCTAGGAATTGTCCACTGCAGGATCAGATCATGGAAAAGCATTTATCCATCCACTTATTTCTCCCATTGGCTGAACAACATCCAAGATGTTTATTTCCTGGACCCTTATAATTATGCAAGCGAAGAATAGCAGTGGGCTCCTTCTGTTTTCCTAGTTGTGACCTTGGAGAAGACCAGGTACAGTAAAAGAGGTGTTGCATGTAATTGAGGGGAGCTGTTGTCCACACAAAGGTGGTTGGGTGGTTAAAGCCAGGATAAAATGGTTTGCCATAGCTATGCCTGTGGTCACAGGTGAGAGGATGCCATCCAAGAAGGCAAAAGGGATATCAGATAACAGATCTTCATTTAATACTTAACATTCATGTGAGAAAGACAAACATTATATAGTATAGACCTTTACAGGCATGGGGAAATGGAGATTCAAAAAGGATTTAAAACTTGCCAAGGTTTATAGATCAAAGACCTGGTAGAATATGATCTCTTGAATAAATCTTGTTTTGTCATTCTTTTCCGTTTTTACTTTTAATTAAAAAATACAACTCCTAGTTTAAACAAGGAATGTTTAGTATTTCTAATACTACACCAATACTGAAGAATTACTATTCATTTGAATAGCGATAATCCACTATTGGATTCATTCGTTTAGTCTCATGAGTAGTATCAATAATAAAGAATGAAAATACAAATAAATTTAGAGTTTAGGACAAGAGCTCCAAAGGAGGTGAACTAATTTATTTAAATGACTTTTTTCTTAATGATTATAACAAATAATAGAGTCATAGAAAAATATTTGATGGCATCTCAGGAAGAAAGTGTTAGGAATCCTGAGTGCCATAGCAAATCTTAACATTTTAATTATTTTTATGAGTGTAACTTAGGTTGTTCAGATTTAGGATTCAAGATGATAGATATCAAGTGCTGCCTTCAATAATACTGAACATTATGAATAAGAATGGTGAAATTGCAGACTCTTGTGACATCTCACTAATAATGTAAACCAGACTCCCATTTTGGTGAGGTTGGATTGAAGGAGGATGGAACCAACCAGAGTGAATTCATGGAAATATTCCTGAGTAAAGTAGTATTATAGGAAGCAGAAGTAGCTTACAATGTGTAAAAAATATTAATAACCATAAGAAAATTTCTTTCATATGCTTTGCCATATAAAACAATACAAATTATTACCTAAAAATAGATGAAACAAGGGCTCAAAGATAGTACTACAGCAGAAAAATGTGAACATGGTGATTGATGAGGTAAGGAAAAGTATTGATTGCCAACACAAGAGTATACACAAAGTATTTTAAAATTTTTCAAATTTTAGCTTCTACTTTTATTGATAGAATATTGCAGCTTGTTCAGATACAAAGTGAGTTATGTATTTACCACGGTAAAAAATGTGCATCTCCTCCACAGGATTTCTACTTTCTTTACCATGATGTCCTTTACCAAAATTTGTACTTTTTATCATTAGGGATACAACAAATAATTTTATCTTCAATGTTGAACTTTTAAAATAATATTACATTAGCATTATTAAACAGAACATTATAAATTTTTCATAGTTTTACTTGGATTTTTTTGGGCTAGATGAAGAAATCAAAAACGTTATTGGAATTAGTTCATTTTCTGTTCGAAGCATTTGACAATTCTAATATAAAACTGAGTTCATTTAATCCTTAGCAATTTTTTTACTTCTAGTGGAAGGGTATATATCATCAACTATTGGTCAATTATTTTTTGTACATGCACAAGAAAACATATAATTTAACATGAGTAAAAATGACTTAAAACAATTATTTGACCTAAATGAAAATGTCTGCATCAGGGTGATGTATCGACACATTTTTTTTTTTACGACTGTTAATGGTAAATAGCCATCTTAGGACTCAGTCTTCTTGAACATTTAGCTGTCTTTTGAAGTAGATACTGATGTGTCTTCAGTAAAATTGTGTCTTTTAATTTTCATGTAGTCAATAATACTACCTATTCTCATGTTGATTAATAAATGTCATAAAATTGTTATACAAGTTCATGCACTCATTATCAACTGATTTTAGTGGTAGAAATTCAGAACCCAACTTTTTTTTTTTTTAATTAAAAAATGAGCTTTTGTTTTTGGCTTATTTTTCTTTTTTTCATCTACAAAATTTAAAGAAGAAAAGTATTATCAAATAATAAAAAATAGTTGTAGATTTAAACAATACAAGACATAGCCAAATTACTGCAGCAAGGGCATTTAGATTAGCCTTTATCTGTGGCTTTGTGGCAGTACAAATTTCATGCCCATACTTCACGCACACCTAGCCAGAAATTCTCAGACTTCCTACTAACTCCACCTACTGTTGGCTTGATGAATATTGCTGCGTCTAGCAGCTGTGGAATGGGCCATAGCGCTACTGGCTAGGGGAGAACAACAAACGACCCTCCACCAAGACTTGAATGAGTAGGCTGACATATCACTTGTATATAAGTGTAATTAGCTTCTCAAGTGATCTGTCTGCATGTTCTCTTTGCACCAAGAGTGGTAATTTTTAGCTGAGTGTGATTGTGTGCTTCTAGTCCTAGCTACTTGGAAGGACAAAGTGAGAGGATGGGTTTGAGCCTGGAAGGCAGAGGTTGGAGTGAACCAAGATTGTGCCACTGCAATCCAGCCTGAACCATAAAAAAAAAAAAAAGTGAGTTCTGTTATTTAGAAATTTTAAGAACAAATCTAAGCATTCTGTCTTCTTTTAGATTAACAACTGAATAAAGTAAAAACTCTGTTCACTGTGCATGCTACTTATTCTCCACTAGATGAAGCCACGACAAAAGTAAAGTAGAAATTTCCTAAGCTAATCATTGTTTATGCTAATATATTACTGATTATGAATAAATAAAAAATAAAAAATTGAGACAATCATCAAACGGTATTGGATACTGAAACAAAAAATGAATAAATAAATAAAGCCATACTGTTACCCTGTAGGTAGCTTTGTCATCTATTTAATAATGTTGTTCTTGACCTAAATGATAAAACATTTGAGGCATAACTGCTGACTCAAAAATTATCAACTACTTGGATGTTTAGCCTAATACTATAACAAGAGGACATTTGCATTGGTTTTGAATTTTTTTTTTTTTGAGGAAGTGTTGACAATCAACTCAAAAAACAAGAGCAAGTTGAGACTTCATCAAATGTATAGGACTGATTGTATAAAACAGGTTGGTCCTACTTGCTAATGAATTTTGGAATATGTTAGTACTTTCATTTGGAGAATTGATTTATCTGGCAGCAAGGCTAGGGGATCTGGAGTTTGCAACAAATCTAACTCACTAAAATCTAACTTTTTACTGGATATCCTCACTCTGAATTCTCATATATTTCAGAAAATATATATTCATATATTCCAGAGCAGCAGTTGTAGGACATGTTGGCAGGAGAGTTGACTTACAATGACAAAGTTGTAACTTTGAATGTCACTTCTTGGACCTGAGAACTTATATACCCTTAACATTGGTCATGTCATCCACATGGCACATAAAAACAGGTCACCTGACAACTTTAAAGGAATGGAAAAGATCAACATAGTTAGACATATGTATTACTTGTGATTTTACAACTAGAAAGTGTGGTAATGTTTGTGCCTTGGGATTCGGGTAATAGTGTTGACTCTTTAAAGCTATTACTCATATTCTCTTACCAAAGGTCACTCTGCAAATAACTCAGAGAACTGCTTTAGAGGTAGACAGTGTCTGGGCTGAGGGAAACTGCCTTAATTAAAAATAATTGATATCTGTTTCACAATCTGTCTCAAAATTGTTGCCATCTGGCTAGCAAACTTGCCAGCTAACCGATCTATTCATAGTCATTTGTTTTAAACAAAAACATACATTGATTGTCACCACAAAGTAGCAAGCTAACTTAATGAGAAATGTCATCAGAAAACAGCAATGGTGTTATGCAAAATATAATATCTTTCTAAAAATCAAACCTCAACTGGAATGGCTTTAACGAAATATTAACTAAGATTCCCTTATTTTCCATGCTTCTGTTTAAAACTGTATGCAGACTATTATGAATCAATCTTAGCTTTTCTTCCCTTGTGTATGTGTGTTTACGGTTGAGTGAATTAAAAATAATAAATTGCTTTATGTATTTTGGAATGTTCAAGATTATTCATCTAAGATGCTGAAAAAGCATTAAAAATAAAAATAAATCATATGGCAAAAATCCCTAGTGTATTTCACCTCTAATTAGAGTCCGTGTTTCCCACTAAAAGAATCCCCAGAATTTGAAAAACATTCGTTTTAAAGAAAGTTTATAAAGTAACTTCCCTGAAGTGGCGAGACAAAGGGAGCATCTTAAGAAGATTCTTCCTTTGCCTCAAAAAGTAACATACATGACTTTGACATAAATTATTTTCAGGTGTTTCTGACAAGTATTACAACACTTCTAAAATAATGGTCTTATTTTCTCTTGTTCTGTGACTTGTATTTCACCTTGATGTAATGGTGTATTGAAGACTGATACCTTGAGGAAGAGGAGAGATTGAGACTTTTCTTGCTTTGGTTTTTGTGTTGTTTGATTTGCTCATTTTTAGAAAAATGTTTCCATTCCACTTCTGAACAAAAGTAGTTGAATGCAAAAACACCCATACTCTGAGAAAAGAATGTTCAACATTACTTAATATCTGATCCCACAGAGTAATCTTCTACTGAAATTGCTTATATAGGAATAGATGACATTGAAGCAAGCAAGCAATTTCAATTTAGGTGAGCTAAATATTTGTATGGTTACTTTGATATTCAATATTTTATTGACAAATACAACAGAAAAAAATTTGGAAACTACTAGAATGCTTTTTGCTATTCATAGTTGAGAAGCCTAAGAATTGTTTATTCTGGAAACACATAACAATGTTACCTAATAAATGAAACATAATTAGAGATCAATCTGTCTCCTCAAAAGTTTAGAATCATAAAGTCTATAATATGGAAGGAAATTGACCAATTATCTCCAGCCTCCTGTCAGATTGTAATTCCACTTACAACATCCTAATTAGATTTTCCCAGGGCCCTCAATATGGAAATATCATTAATTGCCAAAGCAACTCATTTTAGATTTTTAGCTTAATCTTCCCTTAAAACTTTTACCTAGTAATCCAAATTCTTTTTTTAATATCTACCATATTATAATTTATTTATTTATTATTTTACTTTAGGTGCATATTATATCTGGCATTTCTCCCCATGTTATCCCTCCCCACTCTCTCCACCCCCTGCTGTCTCTCCCCTACCCTCTTCAACTGTCCCCAGTGTGTGATGCTCCTTTCCCTGAGTCCATGTGTTCTCATTGTTCAGCACCCACCTATGAGTGAGAACGTGTGGTGTTTGGTTTTCTGTTCTTGCGTCAGTTTGCTGAGAATGATGGTTTCCAGATTAATTCAAGTCCCTATGAAGGACACAAATTCATCGTTTTTTAAGGCTGTGTAGTATTCCATGGTGTATATGTACTACATTTTCTTTGTCCAGTCTATCATTGATGGTTCCAGGTCTTTGCTATTGTACACAGGGCTGCAATGAATATATGTGTGCATGTGTCTTTATAGTAGAATGATTTATAGTTCTTTGGGTATATATCCAGTAATGGGATTGCTGGGTCAAATGGAATTTCTATTTCTAGATCCTTGAGAAATTGCCACACTGTCTTCCACAATGGCTGAACTAATTTACACTCCCACCAACTGTGTAATAGTGCTCCTATTTCTCCACATCCTCTGCAGCATCTATTGTCTCCAGATTTTTTAATGATTGCCATTCTAACTGGTATAAGATGGTATCTCAATGCAGTTTTGATTTGCATCTCTCTAATGACCAGTGATGATGAGCATTTTTTCATGTTTGTTGACCTCATATATGTCTTCTTTTGAAAAGTGTCTGTTCATATCATTCGTCCACTTTTGAATGGAGTTGTTTGTTTTTCTCTTGTATATCTGTTTTAGTTCTTTATAGATTCTGGATATTAGCCCTTTGTCAGATGAGTAAATTGCAAAATTTTTTTCCCATTCCGTTGGTTGCCAGTTCACTCTAATGATGGTTTCTTTTGCTGTACAGAAGCTCTGAATTTTAATTAGATCCCATTTGTCTACCTTGACTTTTGTTGCCATTGCTTTTGGTGTTTTAGTCGTGAAGTCTTTGCCTATGCCTTTGTCCTGGATGGTTTTGCCTACATTTTCTTCTAGTGTTTTTATGGTGTTAGGTTTTATGTTTAAATCTTTAATCCATCTGGAGTTAATTTTAGTGTAAGGTGACAGGTAGGGGTTCCGTTTCTGCTTTCTCCACATTGCTAGCCAGTTTTCCCAACACCATTTATTAAACATCGAGTCCTTTCCCCATTGCTTGTTTTTGTCAGGTTTGTCAAAGATCAGATGGCTGTAGATGTGTGGTGTTGCTTCTGGGGCCTCTGCTCTGTTACATTGGTCTATGTCTCTGTTTTGGTACCAGTACCATGCTGTTTTGATTACTGTAGCCTTGTAGTATAGTTTGAAGTCCAGCAATGTGATGCCTCCACTTTGTTCTTTTTGCTTAGGATTGTCTTGGCTATGCAGGCTGTCTTGTGGTTCCCTATGAAGTTTAAAGTGGTTTTTCCAGTTCTGTGAAAAAGATCATTGATAGCTTGATGGGGATAGCATTGAATCTATAGATTACTTTGGGCAGTATGGCCATTTTCACAATATTAATTCTTCCTAACCTTAATCATGGAATGTTTTTCCATCTGTTTGTGTCCTCTCTTATTTCGTTGAGCAGTGGTTTGTAGTTCTGTCTCAGCTCACTTCCACTGTAGAATGTATCAGTTCTGAAGGTAGATATCTTGAGGTTTGCCCATTCTCACAGGTTAAGTCATTTCCGGTATCCATGCCCTATCTCTATTTACAGTTTGCTCTGATGAACTCTCTGAAGGAGTCCAGAAAAATCCTCATTACTCTAGTACTCTAGGCAGAATGTATGTCATTTGATACATCAGAGGTCACAAAAGCATTCATTCTCAATTATACATTATCATCATATATCCTTCCTGTACCTTTATTTCAATTTATAAAGTCATTTGTTACTATGAATTCTTCAAATATTTTATCTTTCTGTGAAGACTACATGGGATAAACATTTTCTCCACTTCTTGCTTTTCTTTTCCCTTTGTAGTAAAAATGTCACTCTCTGAGAGAAAAGAAAGGAAAAGATTAAAGACATATTTTACATTTAGTGCTTATTATTTTGCTCTCAGTAACATCAATACCACCAGAAATTATTTATACCTTATGGGGATAAATGGTTTTTGATAATCAAACTTATTGATGACTTCTATCAAGAAGCAAATCAATCTCTGAGTAAGGGATTTCTTTAGCATATTTACAATGTAAACTTCAAAGCACTTCTGCAAAAGTTCGACCCTTCATTCTTAAATCCTCATGCACACAAGAGTGACTTGGCTACTTGTGTTATAAGAAATCCAAACCCAGATATGTTAGGCACTCATTTAGCATTTCTACCAATAAGTATTGTTATTGGGTTATTTATTCTAAAGGTTTACAAGATATGAAAGAAGGAATAGATACTGAAATTTTTTCTATTCTCAGTTCAACTTATAAAGTTGGAGAAAGATAAATGTCTCTTCCAGACTACAAAGTGTTTTTAAGATCCTTACACATACCAGAACTCTCCCTGTGTTACCCATTTGATCCAATATCTAGAAAGACAGGATGAATGAAGCATCAATCTTATAGGTACAACAATTATGGTGGTTTTCATTCTACCCAAGCAAAATGAATGAGAAATGGCATTTTTGTTTCATGAACAATTGCTTTGAAAAACTAATGAAATTCTTTCATATAGAAGTCTGCATTCATAAAAAAAAGCTCTTTGAATGTTAATGTATTTCATTTTCAATGGAGCATAATTAAGTGTTCTCATTAAAATGGGCACTTTTGACTATATCCATTGCTAGAGTATGTCAGTATCCAGTATAGAAGGGAACATTCACACACACACACACTCCTCACTGCAACTCAGCTGAACTCAGAACTCCTAGTAACATGTCTTACAACTGCAGCTCTGGAAACGTCTCCTCCCACTGTTTTGGAGGTTACCTGGGATGTCCAGTTTCCACTTATAATTCGTTCTACACCACCAATGCCATCTATTCTCCAAATACCTAACAACTGCGCTCCTCTCTTTACAACAGCTGTCAGGAGACCTATTGTGAACCCACCAGCTGCCAGACACCCTTCAATTTGGTCAGATCCTATCAGACATCCTGCTACCACCCAAGGAATTCCATCTTCTGCAGCCCCTGCCAGACTAACTACATAGGATCCCTTGGATGTGGAAACACTAGCCTTGCATCTCTTAGTTATGGAAGCACTGGCTTCCAATCTCTGGATAGTGGGTCCAGCTTTTAACAACCAACTACCTTTCTGTCCAGGAATTTCCAGGCAATTTGTTACCAACCAACCTTTGGGTCTCGCCTTTGTGGATCAACTTACTGAATATTCTCCATTCTCTCATGATTATTCTGTACTCTATGGAAATCTAACACTCAGCCTGTCCAATATCTGTGATTGTTGACCATCTACATCAGCAGGACTCAGTATCCTAGCCCTCCTGGAAGTATATGATTGAACATGGACAAATTAATCTTGACCTAGGAACTTTCTTGATCTGAAAGGAAATATATCTTGAATTTCAATTTTTGTGTCAATGCTTATAATTATTTCTGTTATCATCTTTCTAAAATTCTTCTCTTATTATTTTCCCATAGTTCTTCCATTCAAGTGTATTTCAAATAGTTGCAATATTTTAAATAAACTTATTTCTTTGGCATGAATTCTGGTATTCTATTTTATTTTATTAATATAATACATTTAGGTCGGGCATGATGGCTCACACCTGTAATCTCAGCACTTTGGGATACTGAGGCTGGTGGATCACTTAATGTCAAGAGTTCGAGGCCATCCTGGCCAACATGGTGAAAACCTGTCTCTACTAAAAATACAAAAATTAGCCAGGCGTGGCACACACCTGTAATCCCAGCTACTTGGGAGGCTGAGGTTGGAGAATCACTTGAACCTGAGAGACAGAGGTTGAAGTCAGCAGAGATCATGCCACTGTACTCCAGCCTGGGTGACAGAGCAGGACACTGTCAAAAAGAAAGAAAGAAGAAAGAAAGAAAGAAAGAAAGAAAGAAAGAAAGAAAGAAAGAAAGAAAGAAAGAAAGAAAGAAAAGGAAAGGAAAGGAGACACATTTAGTGAATTCATCCTATATCTTCAATTGTCTTCATGCATGTCTGTAATCCCAGCTACTCAGGAGGCTAAGGCAAGAGAGTCACTTGAACCTGAGAGACAGAAGTTGCAGTCAGCCAAGATCATGCCACTACATTCCTGCCTCTGGGTGGCAGAGTGGGACTCTTTCTCAAAAAAAAAAAAAAAAAAAAAAAAAAGATGCATTTAGTGAATTCATCCCGCATCTTCCACTGTCCTCAGTAGGTAAGCTTTTTTGTTTGTTTCATATGTTTTACTGCTATTTTGTTGAATAGAAAACAGAAAGTGTAAAGGAAAATTTAAATATATAACCTATCTCATGTCTTAAGAGATTTTAATCTCCTCATAAGGGCATTTTTTATATATTTGCTTTAGAAAAATTCGTTTTAGTCTTTCATTGAAAAAAATATTTATTGAGGTCCCAATATATACCAAGCATTATGCTGAACAAAGACACAAATTCTCTGTTTCAATAAGTTCACACACATACAATTATAATTTATCATTATATGGCAAATGGAATAATGGGGATGAGACACTCGGAGAAAATCATATAAACCCATTATTAAAAATAGAGGAAGTAAGTTACACTTAATTTTAAAAGAACAACTCTTACTGATCAATTGTGTCCATTGCAGTCCTTTGAAAAGCAGCTGCCAAATGGGATTAAACATGAAAAAGATTTATTGGTGAAAATACCAGTGATGGATAATGGGGAGGTAGTTGGAGAGGCCTGGGAGAGCTGTACTACTGTGGCATATGTCTAACCTCGGGGAACAATGGAGGGAAGGAAGTTTGGCCCAGAAGAAATTTCTTTAGGGCAATTCTAAGAAAGTTTTGGCTAGTCACCCATCAAAGGAGCCTTACATGTCACCAAAATGTGCCTGCTTTAGCATCTTTGGCAAGAGTATTTATTAACAAGAATGGATGACAGACAACCTTGGCACAGAAGCAATGGTAGATTCAGAGACCAGTAGCTGGAGCTGTCTATCAATTAATAATTCTCCCTGATGCAGGAGATTTAAGAGGTACATTTGAGTAGCTTCCACCTTCATATTTATTCTGATCCTAAATAAGGCCAGTGCTGATAAACAATGGTAAAATAATAAATTATAACTTGGAATTTTTCATGTTTTTCTTACTTTGATCAAAACGTGAATTATTATGTCAGACCCTATATAGGACCCACTGAATGAAAATCTACCCCTACTACTGAATAAGAGAGAAAATCAAGAATCATTAAATGGTTATCTTTGATTTTAACTGATGCATTAAGCAGACAGGACTCAGGGCACAATTAGAAACTACTTCATTTTTTTTTAACACCATTGAACTTCACACTTCAATGCAGGGCTCTAGCTTCCCCGAATCCCTGAACAATACAATGGGTAGATCTACGACCACATTAAAGTATCAAGAAATATTTTCATTTCACATTAGCAGTTCAAAGCTGCATAATTTAAAAACCAGATTTGGACAGTGACAGTCAAAGCTGCTCCCTTTCCCCTTAGTTCAGGCCTGTCATGTGTTTCTAGAGGACACCAGTGGTTTAAAGAAGGTTGTTTTTTTTTTTTAATTTCCATATTCCACCTTGTCTTCCAACGGTGTACTTCTCCTTGCTTCTGTTTGATTCAAGAAGATACAATTGGAGGAAAGAAAATGACAACAGGGCCATTTGCCTCAACATGATGCTTTAGACCACCTGTGTCAACATGGACTTTGTTGTTTGCTTCTGAAAACTTATGGGGATGAGATAACATCAACAAATAGCTCGTTTCACTGCATGCTTTGGGAAATTTCTATAGGTTAATTTGTTGGATCCAATAGTCTGCAGACCTGAATAAACAGTCCCCTAATTAAGCAACAGTTTATGTATCAGGGGACTCATGTCAGCTTCCTCTCTTTGCTGTGCCCATCAATTCTAAATTATGACATTATAAATATACCTAATTCCAATCAGTTCTCTGCTTTGAAGGACCCGTCTTAAACCAGATCAGCCCAGAATCTCATTTCTAACACCTCTCTGGGGAAACACAGCAAAGACTTACAGTAGCATTCTTCTTTGTGGCAGGGAGCTCAGATGTACTTCATTGCATCTTAAAAGATTTTCTGGTGATCTTACAGGATTTGTGTATTTAGCTAGGACCCAATCTTTGCCACTGAATATCCTCTGTTATTATGCACTCTGGACTGAGCATGAAATGTTTGTGCCCCTCCTCCAAATTCATATGTTAAACTCCTAATTCCCAATGCAATGGTATTTGGAGACAAGGCCTTTTGGAGGTAATTAGCTTATGAGAATGGAATCTTCATGTGGGAATCGGTGCCTTTATAAGAAAAGACACAAGAGGGTTTGCTTCTGGTCTCTGTGCTCTCTGCTATGTAAGGATGCAGAAAGTGGTCATCTGAAAACCAGGAAGAGAGCCATCTCTAAAAACCAAATAGGTCAGAACTTTGATCTTGTACTTTCCAGCCTCTGGAACTGTGAAAAATAAATTTCTCTTGTTTGAGTCTCCCAGTCTATGGTATCTTAGTCTGAACTAAGACACCACAGATGTCTGAATATTGGTTCTTTTTCTAGTGGAGACGTTGGTGTGTTTTCTAGTAACCATCTTCTTCCCACCCCAGCCCACTCTGCCTCGAACCCCTGTACTGAATATTGCCTGACAGAGTTAGCACACCCTTCCATGACTTCTCCCTGACTCCTCATCCACAGTTCCTGCCTGCTAGGGCTCCATCCCACTGACCTTTCTTCTGCCAGGATCCATTTGTCCTGGAGGTGGCCTTCTTGGCCCATAGGAAACACACATTCACAGCACTGTCCATGGAAGTGTGATTTGGTCCTAGAGCAGGTGTCTTCCACTCAGCTAATTCTAATGGCTCCCTGCTTTAAGAGTATGCTAGTCTAGTCTCAAAGCTCCAGGAGATACAGAAACACTCAATTTTCTGCCTTGCCCTCTTGGTGGGCAAACAATTCTAGACACACGACATTTTCTTTTATTAGTGTGACACTTTTAGTAAATGCATCCTGCACTTACTACTGTTTGCATTAAGTAAACTTGTTTTCTTAGCTTCATGTGTTTCTTTTTTTCCTGCTGGAAAGAAAACTGAGTTTAGAGAGGATTTGAAACATATGACATATCTCATGTCTTGAGAGATTTATATCCCATCATAGAGCATTTGATCATATAATTGGGTTGGAAAATATTATTTTCAGTTAGGCATTCATCAAACAAGCATTTGAGTTCCTATAATATAAAATATTATCTTTTTTTTTTCATAGTTTTTCTCTGCCACCTAGGCTGGAGTACAGTGGCACAATCTTGACTCTTAACTCACTGCAACCTCTGCCTCCTGGGTTCAAACAATTCTCCTGTCTCAGCCTCCTGAGTAGCTGGGACTACAGGCGCTTGCCACCATGCCGGGCTAATTTTTGTATTTTCAGTAGAGACGGGGTTTCACCATATTGGTAAGGCTGATCTTGAACTCCTGACTTCAGATAATCTGCCTGCCTCGGCCTCTCAAAGTGCTAGGATTACAGGCATGAGCCACTATGCCTGGCCAAAGCATTCTTATTATAATGAAACTACTGTCTGTCATTCAGCCAGCCACCATACTCTCTATGAATGGGCCTCATCACCTTCTCTCCCTCCCCAAAGAGAGGGAAACGGTGTATATATGTGCATATCTTTGTGTGTCATGGGGGTAGTACTATCCCACAAGAATGAAACTTATTTCAGAGTAAACCTCATTCTCTTACAAATGTCTAAACTGCACTTTAGGGGTATAAGGCTCAGGAAAGTTGTAAAGCTGTCATGGCCACCTCTAATCATGGGGATGTGCCTAGGACTGGGATGTATTGTCATTTACCAATATTTGCCCTCAGCTTTGGAGACTCTATCAAACTTGTAGCTTATGTGCAAAGCACCCTGTAAAATTCTTTTACATAAAGATAAAAGAAAACTCATTATATAAGCTCAATAATGAGAAAGTGACATAAGAACTATAATTCTATATGAAATACCATGGATATTCACAAATATAGAGTCAGTGTGAATAAAATCATACTGTCACAGAACAAATTTTTTTATAGAGCTTTTCTTCTAGATCAGGAGTCAAAAAATGATGGCTGGTGGGCCAAATCCAGCTATCACCTTTTTCTATAGATAAAATTGATCAGAACACAGGCACAAGCATCCATTTACATATGGTCTATTGTGATTTTCACGCTACAGTGGAAGAGTTGGTGGTTCCGAAAGAGATCATATGTCTCTTAAGGCCTTAAATATTCACTATCTGACCCCTTTCAGAAAAAAATAAAACGTTTGCCAACCTTTGCTTTAACATGATGGAACTTGTTCCAAAATTTTACCATAATGCTGAAATTTCTGGTAACTACAATAAAGGTACATCAGTTAATTCTTCTCACTTCTTTTCCTTCACTTTATCTGCACTTTGGAGGAGCATCAGTTGGAGTCTCAACATCAGTATAAATGGCTTCTGTGTTCTTTTAAAATTTGAAATGAACAGACATCAACAAAGTATTTCACAGATAATCGAAGTTTCTCCATTTGACTGAGAGTGTTGAGTGTAAATCCTAGTAAAAGAGCAGGAAAAGACTTCTGTATCAGCTCAAGTAGCCAGGCAGAAAGAAAAAGGGACAAATTCCTCCTTCCTCTGCCTTTTGTTCTATTATAGCCCTCAATAGATGGGATGAAGCCTATCCAGATAGGAAAAGGCAATCTACTGAATCCATTGATTTAAATGTTAATCTCATCCAGAAACACTCTCACAGAGACCCCAAAATGATGTTTAACCAGATACCTGGGCATCCTCTGATCCAGCCAAGTTGACACAAAATATTAACTATAGCAATCATTCTAACAACTAAAGTTATAGTTTGTATATAATTCTGTTGGCATGTATGTTAATTATATTATTTCTTATTTTAAATTACACTTTCCAGGACCTAGCATAAACTGCGGCACATGGCAGGTCCAAATAAATACTTATTTAAATGAATATGCTTTCTTGTACTTGAAATATAAACTCTTTGTGTAGGTGATTGTCAGCATGAAATGTTTGGTGGAAACAGCTGAAGAGGTTCATAGTAAAGTGCTCATGTAAGGAACTAAATTGAAATGTTGAGGCAAAGGGTAAAGCCTGTGATATCAGCTACAAAGCTTCAGAATGAAGAAACACAGTTCACAATCCATTTTACCACTGCAGGTAGATACGAAATTCAGTTCTCTGTTGTAGAACACATAGAATAAGTCACACAAATTAAAGAAAACTCTTGGAAGACCCAAGGGATAATAAAACAGAGCCTATAACCTAGCAATTAGTCTTGATTATTTGAAATAGAGTGAAGAGATATTCTAATTCTTACCATTATCTCTTAGTCTATGATGATCCTGAGTGAGTGTGATCTCAAGAGATAATGTAGGCATTTTAGAAGCTTGTCACAAAAATGTCATATTTTTCTCTATTACAATTGAACAGGTCATTATAAGGTAAACACCATCAAACTTATTGTGTCCAGATGCCATAGCAGAAGAATACTTGCTAAGTGGGTAGCTCGCCATTATTTTAGATTTAGGAAGTATAAACATTTTGATTCAGCAGTCAACCATAGCACCATAGCATTCATGGAGTGATATAATATTGCATCCATATTGTCCTATCTCCATTCCAAATGGG
Source organism: Aotus nancymaae (assembly GCF_030222135.1). Classification (NCBI taxonomy): domain Eukaryota; kingdom Metazoa; phylum Chordata; class Mammalia; order Primates; family Aotidae; genus Aotus; species Aotus nancymaae. The sequence goes on from NW_026988435.1 coordinate 33,756,743, forward strand.
GTCCAGCATCCACTGTCCAGAACTATCCCACACAGTTCATTTCTAAAATACCCATCTAAAGCAGTGGTTCTATACAGAAGATAATTTTGCCCCAGGGAGACATATGGCAATGTTTGGCGATATTTTTCATTGTCAGGAACCGAGGGCTGCTACCGGCATCTAAAGGGAAGAGTCCAGGGGATGTTGCTAAGCACCTTACAACACTCAGGATGGTACAAACATAATGAAGAAGTATGCTACCCAATTGTCAACAGTGCCAAGATTTATGGAAATTGCAAAAAGAGCAAATACTTGGTTAAAATGCAGGAAACAAAGCAGAAAAGCAGAGAATGATAAAAGAAGATTTTAAAAAAGGGATAGTAAAGGAATAAAACAAACATGAGGAATGCGATGGCCAGAAATAGCATAAGATGGAAAACTAGATTGAAACAATTTTTGGAAACAAATTCTCTGAACATTGCCTTCTGCTCTAATATGCTTCTTGTGCACAGCTGAACTAGAGTTGTGTTCTTAGTAGAGCTGCACTGTGGAGTATGTAGGACTCATTAGCGGAAAAGCCATGACTGTGAATATGCATAGACATTTTATTGAAAGCTTTAGTTATTAAAGTGACAATTCTGTCTCTCTCTGTCCACTAAGATATCATATTGATTCTGTTTCTCTGGAGAACTTTGACTAATACATTGATATAATCTTATGAGAAAAGCAATAAAGATTGGAGGACTTCTCCCAGAAAAGATAAAGCTTGACTTAGGACCTAAAGGATTATAGATTTAGATGGCAGGGTAAGATCACAGGAAAGGGACATCACAGGTAAAACGTAAAAAGCAGTGTTCGAGCAAAGGTGAGGATTCTGACGCACAAGATGCATGAGGACAAGAGCTTGAGCTTGAACTAGAAAGGTTATTGGTCACAAGATACCATACTAACAAACTTACATAATATTACATAAGAAACAGGAGATCACTGGAAATTTCTAAGTAATCATTTCAGAATTTCCATCTATCATCTAAATGTAATCTACTATTTTGGCAGATTTTCAAATGAGATCTTTTATTTGACTGTTTTAGGCAATATTTTAGTTGAGATAACATTTGCAATTCACTTTGTTTATGTTTTATTATTTGAAATAATTCTGGCTAAGAAAATATTGGAAGTATTTTTTAGTTTGAAAGCTATATTCTGTTTTCCAAATTTTCCCAACTTGGCTTGAAGGATCCCTTAGATAACGATTGTATCTTCTACATAATTTGTTACCTCCAGAGTATCATTTAATAAAAGGTTAGCAAGTGATTCATTCTTCTTTTAAGGAAACACAGTACCTTTGATATAAATTATTTATTAAGTGTAGAAAGCTGGCTTTATGTCTTGTCCTGATCCACATTACATCAACTTAGTATTCTCCGCTGTTTCTAATGTGCATGTCATTGTGAAGCACATAGATCATGCTTACTATATACTTCCTGATGGAAACAGGAAACTTTGTGCAGCTGAAACAATCCTCTTAGAGGAGATGAATGTTCCATCCCAGAAGCAGCAGGTATTTATCATTCACAGTTTCAGGTACCTTTGTGTATAAAGGGATAAAAGACAATTCAAAGAATGCATTACCTCTAGTAGCAACTTATATCTCTAGGCTTTGATTGTTCTATGGAAACAAGATCACGACATTCAGAAAGCTTCATTGTAGACAAAATTTAATTATGAAAATTAGAGTCATTCGTCTTTTCACTTTTAGGTTATGTTCAAAAGCAGTAGTCAAAATTTGGTGGGCTTTTAAAAAACAATATACATGTTGTAGCAATATATTTTAATAATCCATAAAATAACACAAAGGGATGTGTTGGGTATTTGATTTGTTTATATACACAATATGACATCTGAGGTATAATAAAGCTTATTTATCCAAAATCAAACAGCAAGCCAGTAGTGTGTTGTCAACTCAGGTCTGTTTTTAAAACTCCCTCTATATATTTTGTGCCATATTACCTTTATGCAAGAGGTTAAAAAAAAGTACAAATAAAAGAACATTCATCCTGATCATAGTAAACTGTCACAATCTCCTGGGTAATAAAGTACGTGTTTTTCTCAGTCAACCTTTCTAAGCTTTTTAAAGCAAGGTAATATTGAGCATTACTTTTTCAAAGATCCTGCTAACATAGTATTCAGGTGTTAGGGATCTGTTCTATTGACAGTGAATTGCATTTCTACAAATTTGTTTCACATAGCCTGGTAAGAGGCAGGATGAATGCTGAAAAATGTTGTTAGAGGCACTAACAGCACACATGATGAATTTCTCTAAGGATACTTATTTGAGCCAATGGAGCACAAATGGAAGAACAGTGATATGAAAGAAATAGTGTGGAGAGTTGAACAACGTTCATGCAACTGAAGACAGGCTCGACTTAAATTTTGACACCTCTACATAAAAACAAAAGTGATTCATGCAGAACTAAGTATAGAGCAGGCTTTCTTGCATATGATACAATTCACTCTGAATATCCACTTAGCTACTACAGTTTCACAACCGCTAAGTAGAGATTTTTAGCTATTTTGATATTGACTTAAGTAATTGGATTTTGCATAACGTTAGAAGAAACACAAAGAAAACCAGCATAAAAATTAAGGACATGGAGCATTTTAATTTTGCTCCTTTATATGCCATGCTCAGAATATTCTGCCTATTGAAAGAGAGTAATGAAATTCTGTAATGATAAATTCTAAATTTTTAAGATCATAGTACCAGGCTGATAGGAGACTCTGGTCACTGACTGAAAACTCATTCCATTTCTTTAAAAATTATTCTTTATATCCCAATTTTATACAAATTCTATTGTGAAGATTCAGAATATATTTAATTTGTCCATTGCCCCCCATCCCCCAAACATACACTGTATTTCAATGGGTGCACACAACTATTTGTGATTTATATATGTTGTATGTATATAACCATTTATTTATCAGAATTCATTAACATCAGCTCTGTTAAAAATATAAATATTTTCCCACTTAAAAAACATTTTGTGAAATCATTAAGACTAAATATAAAAAAAAAAAAAAAACAGAAGAATAAAATGTATTTATTGAGAGACAAGAATGTTTAGTATCCCCTGAGGTAAATTATGAAAGGGTGACTTAATATACCCTCTCTCAGTTTCTACACATTCTTCTTAAGAAATCTATTTAAGTATTTTTTATTTTTTTGTTTGTAAACTGAGTTATCAGGGATGATTTTTCTGACATATGAGCTCATGACCTTCAATGACCCCTCTTAGCCTATTTTTTTTCATTTTTACAATGGAATAAAATAATCTATTTGGCAGAATTACTCTAAGTATTTAAGAAGACTATATATATATATACACAAATACATATATACACACGCTTGTTATATAATGGAAGGCCTACAAAAGTGTTAGGGCATTCTCACTATTATTTTCAATCATTTTAATTTATATGCCCTAAAATATAAAAATTTACTCTGTCAATAGTCAATATTTATGGAATATCAACTTGTGGCAGTCACTGTGGTGGCTTTGGGTTTAAAAAGATGAAAAGACGATGGGGAGCAATGGCTCACTCTTGTAATCCCAGCACTTTGAGGGGCCGAGGTGGGTGGATCACAAGGTCAGGAGTTCGAGACCAGCCTGGTCAATATGGTGAATCCCCGTCTCTACTAAAAACACAAAAATTATCTGGGTGTGGTGGCACATGTCTATAGTCCCAGCTACTCAGGAGGCTGAGGCAGGATAATCTCTTGAACCCAGCAGGAGGAGGGGTTGCGGTGAGCCAAGATTCCGCCACTGTACTCCAGCCTGGGTGACAGAGTGAGACTCTGTCTCAAAAAAAAAAAAAAAGAAAGAAAAAGAAGTGAGAAGACATAGTTTTTCTTACCCTCAAAATCTTACATGACAGTTTAAAAAATAGAATATTAGAAAGACGATCCTCGTATGTATTTAAATGTTTTAGAAACAATAGGCTCTCTCTAGCTCTAGAAGAAAATTCTTTCCAAGTGCTATAAGATTAAAATGGACACCACATAGGAATGTTGTTACCTTCCCTTCTATGTGAGCTTTCAAAACTGTATCCAAGACCAGCTCTACCAAAGAATATGCACACCCTCTCTGACACAGGAGAGCTCTCTGCTTTGTTATCAGAGCAGTGCGTGCCACTGCACTTTCTATAAAGCAGAAGCTTTCAAATTCACGTGACCGGACTTATACCGAAAAATACTTTTACTTCAGAACTTCTCTTGATCTTTCTCAGAAAACTCAAACATTCAATGACTCAAATAATTTCTATTTTATCTCATATGATCCCATTTCACTCCATTCTATTCTATTTTTTCTCACTAAAAGTAATACTTATCATCATCAACAAATAAACTTTGTGATCAATAGTACAAGTTTCACATTTTAAAGACATTTGCTTAAGAGATTACCCACATGGGATTTACTAAGGTGGCCAATTCCATGTACTGTTTGACCGTATCACACAAAAAATTCATTCCTTTATTAAAAAGTCTACTCTCTGTCTCAGTAAGTGGAACGGAGTTCCCATTAAACCATGGTTCAACTATTAGGTCACTAGATGCTCACAGAAGAAATCTTAAGCACCTAGACATGTTTTATCAGATGAAATTATAAACTGAGGACTGAAAGATAATTGAAGACAAAATTAGAGTCTCTGCCCTAAAAGAGATGAACTGAAATTAGGAAAACATACTGATGCAAGTTTAAAATCAATATTTTTTAAAATAACACATAAAATATCTGCTTACATTTTAGAATCCAACTTTGGGAGGACGAGGCAGGAGGATCATGAGGTCAGGAGTTAGAAACCAGCCTGGCCAATATGGTGAAACCCTGTCTCTACTGAAAATACAAAAAAAAAAAAAAAACTAGCTGGGCATGGTGATGAGTACCTGCAGTCCCAGCTACTAAGGAGGCTGAGGTAGGAGAATTGCTTGCATCTCGGAGGCAGCGGTTGCAGTGAACCAAGATTGCACCACTGCACTCCAGCCTGGGCAATAGAGGGAGACTTCATCTCCAAAAAAAAAAAAAAAAGGAAAGAAAGAAAGAAAGAAAAAAGAAGAAAAGAAAATAATATTAATCAAGTAGATATTTAAGTTTGAATTCTTTCAATGATCTTAAGTTTAATCTTTATATGGTGCATTACAATCTATTTTTTAAAATTTATTTAAATTTCTTTTTTGAGATAGTCTCTATCACTCAAGCTAGAGTGGAATGTCATAATTACAACTCACTGAAACCTAAACTCCTGAGCTCAAGCAATCCTCCTACTTCAGCCTCCCGAGTAGCTGGGACTACAGGCATGTGCCACCACACCCAGCTAATATATATTTTTTTCAATTTATTTTTTGTTGTTGTTGAGATGGAGTCTCCCTATGTGGCCTAGGTTGGTCTCAAACTTCTGGGATCAAGTGATCCTCCTGCCTCAAACTACCAAAGTGCTGAGGTTACAGATCTCCATCACAGTTTATGTGGTTCTTTCATGCACACACATTATTTTATGAATGCTATCTATTATATTATAAAAATAGTTACTCTTTTTGTAAAGATAATAAATTATGACATTTTTTCCAGTAGGGAATTGGTAAGTTACTAATATTTAAAAGTCAAAAATTTCCCTAACTATGCCAACACATTGGTTGAAAATTTCCTTAAATTAAGCAGTTGATCCTAGATCCTTATGAATCAGTACTGTAGCAAGATGATCATCTTTTCCACAGAGTGAGATATCACAAACTAGATCACAACTTAAAGATGAAAAGCCAGGAGAGCGTCTGCCCAGAGGATGAAATTTACTACTGCTGGAACTATAAATCTGATATACCTTCTCTGGCAAGGATGGGAGAGGGAGAAAAATCTTGGCTGGCACTACTGGGACCGAACACAGCACTGGCAGACAGTGGCCTTGGGGAGAGAATCGTGCAGTCATTGTGGAAATTGGGAACTACCTCAAAAGGTATTGGGAAGAGAACAGAGGAAGCGGCTTGGACAAGAAGACTGAAGGAGAAATGCTGAGGCCAAGGGAGCCTCAAGGACTTAGGTAAAATTTCCAAACCAACAATCATCAGGCCAGGTATTAGAAAATATGGTTTTGGTGAATTTTCCTTTAGAAAGTGCCCTGGGGCCAGGTGAGGTGGCTTATGCCTGTAATCCCAGCACTTTGGGAGGCTGAAGTGGGAGGATCACTTGAGACCACAAATTCAAGAAAAACCTAGGCCACATAGTGTGACCTTGTCTCTATAAAAAAAAAATTAAAGATTAGCTGGGTGTAGTGGTGCACACCTGTACTTTCAGCTACTCAGGAGGCTGAGGTAGAAGGACGCTTGAGCCTGGGAGGTTGAAGGTGCAGTGAGCCACGACTGCACAACTGCACTCCAGCCTGGATGACAGAGTGAGACCCTGTCCTCTCCCCCACACCCCAAAAGGAAAGAAAATGGTCTGAGACAAAATATATAACCCCATTCTTATCCTGTATGTCCTATAAGTGGATGCATATCTACCCAAAATGATCTGAGTGAATCTATCACATTAATCAAATTACTAACACTGACATGTCACATGCATTAATATTTAGTTGAATTTTCTGGGAGTTGGTGATAAGGAATATCCACTTATACATTATGGAACTTGTAAAATATTTTATTTTTAGAAAATAATTTTTGTTTTATCAAGAGTTATTCAACATAATTTTATTCATTACTTTCCAAAACATTGAATTAAAATATGCTCCAGGGCTAAGCATCTTGTGCAAGCAAAAGAAAGTATATGCCTAAAAAGTAGGCCTTCAAAAATACTCTATCAATATGATTTTATCACTACAATTTAAACTAATTGCCACGCACCTTTTTTGAAAAATTTTTTTAAATATCACATATTTTATTAGTCCATTTGCATTGCCATAAAGACTGCATAATTTACAAAGAAAAGAGATTGACTTTGGCTCATCGTTCTGCAGGCTGCAGAAGCATAACACTAGCATCTGCTCAGCTTCTGGTGAGGGAATCAGGAAGCTGACAATCATGGCAAAAGGCTAAGTGGGAGCCGGCATCGCAAATGGCAGGAGAGTGAGCATGAGAGAAGGGAGCAAGAACGTGAGAGGAGGAAATACCAGGCTCCTTTAAACAACCTCACCTGAACTCGTTACTATGGAAAGACAATGGGCCGTTCATAAGGGATCCTCCCTCATGACCCCAATACCTCCCAGCAGGGCCTACCTCTAACACTGGAAATCACATTTTAAATGAGATTTGGAGAGGACAAACATCCAAACTATATCTTTCTGTCCCTGACCTCCCAAATTGCCTGTTCTTCTCACACTGCAAAATACAATCATCCCTTCCCAATAGTCCCCAATAATCTCAACCCGTTCTAGTGTCAACTCAATAAAACATCCAAAGTCCGGAGTCTCATCCGAGACTCAAATTTCTTCCACCTGTGCGCCTGTAAGATCAAAAACAAGTTATTTACTTCCAAGTTACAATGGTAGTACTGACATTGGATGAACATTCCCATTCCCAAAGAGAGAAATCAGCCAAAAGAAAGAGACAACAGGTCCCATGCAAGTCGGTAAGACAGAAGGGCAGACATTAAACCTTAAAGCTCCAGAATAATCTTTGGCTCCATATCCTGCATCCTGGGCATACCTGTGTAAGAAGCAGACCCCCAAGGCCTTGTGCAGCTCTGCCTTCATGGCTTTGCATGATGTATAGCCAATGTGGCTGCTCTGACAGGTTAGGGTTGAGTGCATTCCAGACATGGGATGCAAGCTGCCCATGGAGCTATCATTCTGGAGGCTGGAGGGCTGTGGTCCCCTTCCCACAGCTCCACTAGGAAGTGCTCTGGTGGGAACTTTGTGTGGGGGCTCAAACTCCACATTTCGTCTCAGCATTGCCCTAGTAGAGGCTTTCTGTGGGGGCTCTGCCCCTGTGGCAAGCTTTTGCCTGGGCACCCAGGCTTTCCCATACAGTCTCTGAAATCTAGGTCAAAGCGGCCAAGCTTCCTTTACTCTTGCATTTTTAAGCACCTGCAAGCTTAACACCACATAGAAACATCCAAGGCTTATGGTGGCTTGACCTCTCCAAAGTGTCAGCTGGAGCTGTACTTGGGGCCTTTTGAGTGATGGCTGGAGCTGGAGCAATAGGGACGCAGGGAGCAGCCTTGCAGGGTGGTGCAGGATAGTGGTCTCAATCTCTTGACCTAGTGATCTGCCCGCCTCGACCTCCCCAAAACCGCACCCAGCCTTTTGTTATTTTTAAGATGGAGTCTCATTCTGTCTCCAGGCTGGAGCTCAGTGGCACAATCTCGGCTCACTGCAACCTCCACCTCCCTGGTTCAAGCAATTCCGGAGTAGCTGAAATTACAGGCATCCAACACCATGGCTGGCTATTTATTTATTTATTTATTTGTAATTTTAGTAGAGACAGGGTTTCACCATGTTAGCCGGACCTCAGGCAATCCACCCGCCTTGGCCTCCCAAAGTGCTGGAATTACAGATGTGAGCCACCACGGCTGGCCACCATCCTCATTATTAAACCTAATAGTTTTTTCATCACTCTGAAATTTATCTTTCCTTTCTAAACTGTGTGCTATTGAACTATCTCTCTGCTCTCTACTTAAAACTCTTCTTTTCCCTTGAACTTCTCATTAAGTGTTTATTTGACCAGATATCGTCCTGGGTCTTTCCATATCCATTTCACCATAGATTCTCTGTCTCTATTTCTTTCTATCCACTCTTCAAATGTGGGCATCTCTCAAGATGGAATAGCGGGCTTTCATTTACTTAAAGAAAATTCCCTTCCAGGATGATTCCATCTATTTTCCTGTTTTTCACTATCAATTTGGCAGGCAAGTTAAAAAATTTGCATTTGAAATTTTAACTGTTCTTCCAAGAAAAGTCCTAAATGTCAGGTAATTAATTCATAAGCATCCCTTGCCACATGTATTAGCCATCAATATCTCAAGTTTTATATCTCAAGCTTGTTAAAATTTGAACTTATGGTTACATCTCCTTATTGGAATTAATATAAGCCATTAATTAAGTTACTATGACTGAAAATCTTGGTATAAGTCTGATATTTGTCGTTTTGTTAGTATTCACTACCAATCAGATTATTCCATACTACTCCTAAAATCATTCCATTTGAGTTCTATTTGAGACAGAACTGTGTGACCTCTAGCTAGGTAATATTGCAATAATCTCCCTGTTTCTAATTTCTTTCCACATCAGCTTAGTCTCTGCATCAAATCATAAAAGGGAGTTGGATGACAAAAGAATTGCCTTCTTAAAAAGTGGAGGTGGTCGGGCGCAGTGGCTCAAGCCTGTAATCCCAGCACTTTGGGAGGCCGAGGCGGGTGGATCACGAGGTCAAGAGATCAAGACCATCCCGGTCAACATGGTGAAACCCCATCTCTACTAATATAAAAAATTAGCTGGGCATGGTGGCGCGTGCCTGTAATCCCAGCTACCCAGGAGGCTGAGGCAGGAGAATTACCTGAACCCAGGAGGCGGAGGTTGCGGTGAGCCGAGTCATGCCATTGCACTCCAGCCTGGGTAACGAGAGCAAAACTCCGTCTCAAAAAAAAAAAAAAAAAAGTGGAGGTATCACCCTTCTTCCCCTTAAAGACATTCATTGGGTTGCCAATAATAATAGTAACAATAGTAAATATTTATCGACAATGTAGGATTTGTTAAGAAACATGGGTAGATTGCAAAATTTTTTTCCTATTCCGTTGGTTGCCAGTTCACTCTATTGATAGTTTCTTTTGCTGTGCAGAAGCTCTTAAGTTTAATTAGATCCCATTTGTCTATTTTGGCTTTTGTTGCCAATGCTTTTGGTGTTTTAGTCATGAGGTCCTTGCCCATGCCTATGTCCTGAATGGTATTGCCTAGGTTTGTTTCTAGAGTTTTTATAGTGTTAAACCTAATGTTTAAATCTTTAATCCATCTAGAGTTAATTTTTGTATGAAGTGTAAGGAAGGGATCCAGTTTCAGCTTTCTCTGTATGGCTAGCCAGTTTTCCCAACACCATTTATTAAATAGGGAATCCTTTGACCATTGCTTGTTTTTGTCAGGTTTGTCAAAGATCAGATGGTTGTAGTTGTGTGGAGTTGTTTCTGAGGCCTCTGTTCTGTTCCATTGGTCTACATCTCTGTTTTGGTACCAGTACCATGCTGTGTTGATTACAGTAGCCTTGTAATAATAGTTTGAAGTCAAGTCAGGCAACATGATGCCTCCAGCTTTTTATCTTTTCTTTTTTTTTTTTTTTTTTTCTTTTTTGCTTTTTGCTTATCTTGGCTATGCGGGCTCTTTTTTGGTTCCATATGAAGTTTAAGGTGTTTTTTTCCAACTCTGTGAAGAAAGTCATTGGTAGCTTGATGGGGATAGCATTGAATCTACAAGTTACTTTGGGCAGTATGGCCATTTTCACGATATTGATTCTTCTAATCATGAGCATGGAATGTTTTTCCATCTGTTTGTGTACTCTCTTATTTCCTTGAGCAGTGATTAGTAGTTCTCCTTGAAGAGGTCCTTCACATCTCTTGTTAGTTGTATACCTAGGTATTTTATTCTCTTTGTAGCAATTGTGAATAGGAGTTCACTTCTGATTTGGCTTTCTAATTGTCTGTTATTGGTGTATAGGAATGCTTGTGATTTCTGCACATTGATTTTGTATCCTGAGACTTTGCTGAAGTTGCTTATCAGCTTAAGGAGATTTTGGGCTGAGACAAGGGGGTTTTCTAAATATACAATCATGTTATCTGCAAACAGGGACAATTTGACGTCCTCTCTTCCTATTCAAATACCTTTTATTTCTTTCTCTTGCCTGATGGCTCTAGCCAGAACTTCCAATACTATGTTGAATGGTATTGGATATAGAAGACAATGCTATGTCTTCTTTTGCAATCTACTCATCTAACAAAGGGCTAGTGTCCAGAATCTACAAAGAACTTAAACAAATTTACAAGGAAAAGAAAACATCAAAAAGTCGGCAAAGGATATGAATAGGGCCGGGCACTGTGGCTCACGCCTGTAATCCCAGCACTTTGGGAGGCCAAGGCAGGCGGATCACGAGGTCAAGAGATCAAGACCATCCTGGCCAACATGGTGAAACCCTGTCTCTACTAAAAATACAAAAAAATTATCTGGGTGTGGTGGCGTGCGCCCGTAGTCCCAGCTACTAGGGAGGCTGAGGCAGGAGAATTGCTTGAACCCAGGAGGCAGAGGTTGCAGTGAGCTGAGGTCATGCCACTGCACTCCAGCCTGGCACCTGGTGACAGATTGAGACTCTGTCACACACACAAAAAAAGGATATGAACAGATACTTTTCAAAAGAAGACATTTATGCAGCCAACAAATATATTTTTAAAAAAGGTCATCATCATTAGTCATTAGAAAAATGCAAATCAAAACCGCATTGAGATACCACCTCATGCCAGTTAGAATGGCAGTCATTAAAATATTAGGAGACAATAGATGCTGGAGAGGTTGTAGAGAAAAAATGAATGTTTTTACAGTGTTGTAGGAGTGTAAATTAATTCAATCACTGTGGAAGACAGTGTGGCAATTCCTCAAGGATCTAGAAATAGAAATACCAATTGACCCAGCAATCCCATTACAGGGTATATACCCAAAGGATTATAAATCATTCTATTGTAAAAACACAGGCACATGTATGTTTGTTGTGATAGTGTTCACAATAGAAAAGACTTGGGACCAATCCCAATGCCCATCAATGATAGACTGGATGAAGAAAATGTGGCACATATACACCATGGAATACTATGCAGCTATAAAAAGTGTGTGTTCACGTCCTTTGCAGGGACATGGATGAAGCTGGAAACCATCATTCTCAGCAAACTGACGCAAGAACATAAAACCACATACTGCATATTCTCACTCATAAGTGGGTGTTGAACAATGAAAACACAGGGACACAGGGAGGGGAACATCACACACTGGGGTCTGGGGGTGTTGGTGGCTAAGGTAGGAATAGTAGGGGATGAGGGGATAGCATTAGGAGAAATACCTAATGTAGATGACGGGGCGATGGATGCAGCATACCACCACTATGGCACGTGTATACCTATGTAACAAACCTGCACGATCTGCACATGTACTCCAGAACTTAAAGTATGGTTAAAAAAAAAAAAAGATTTAAAAAAAGACACATGATACATACTTTACTTCAGAAGCCAAAAACTGGAGCAAACTGGGCCTACATTCATTCATTGATTCACTCATCACTCATTCGTTCAGACTATTTACGGAGCATCTTTGTGTGTCAGTCACTGTTCTGAGTTTCTTCAACTGATATATGTTGATTGGTTCAGTATTTTTAAAAATTTCAATAGGTTTTCAGCATTATTAAATGAAGAGATTAAAAGACATTTTGCTTTAAAACAAAACAAAAAACCTTGTGAGGCACAATAGGACTCTTACAGGACAGCGATCTATTTAATCTGTAGATACTTTCTTTCACCCTGAGATATTGTTTTCATTTTGCTGCAGTTCACCACTTTCTTGTGAACTGAGCACTAATGACATTATTATTTTTCAGTATGCTTGTACTTCTTTCTATTTTGAATGTTAATACTTATTAAGCCCTAGTTTCCATAAAAACTAATAATAACATTACTTGAGAGGGCTCTATGTATTTAAAAAATATGAATGAGAGAATAATTCTTCGTGAAGGAAGATAACATCTACATATTGAATATACTAACCAAGTGTGTCCCTGTGGAAAATGAATGTAACTTAAGATGTCATTTGAAATTCACATATTGAGACTTTGGGTGTGGCTTCTGTTTACTCATTGGCTATTATTGTTGTTTAAGTATGTGGTATTTGGATTTAGATGCTTTCTTAATTCTCAGAACTTTTCATGTTAGGTACCAGAAATCAGGGGAAAAAAAAAACATATAACATGTCCAAGGACACATATCTAATAATCTTTCAAGCCAGGACTCACACTTAGCTCTGTTGAATCCAAAGCCTATGCTTTTTCAGTTTAAGACTTTCATATGATAATCTATATTTGCTTTTGAGCTACTTTTGCTGATTCATTTCTTCCTGCCCTCCAGAATGTTCCTTGATTTTTCCTTATGTTGTGCTTTCATATACTTTGCTTTCATTTGTACTATTGTTCTCTTTTTAAATATTGAAACGTTAGACTCTATCTAAGCTCCTACCTTCCTTCTCCCAGAAGTGGTTTACTGCTCTATGAGAGTGGTGCTTGGATTTTGATAACCACCTTTCTCCTTGCAGCATGGGTACTCATCTATGTTTGTTTCCTACCATTTGAGTATGAACTTCATTAGGTCAGGAAGTCTGCTTGTGGTAGATTTTGTTTTTATTGTAATACAGCATCTAGACCATTTTTTTCTTTTTTGAGAGGGAGTCTCACTCTGTCCCCCAGGCTGGAGTGCATCTCACGCTGTTCCCCAGGCTGGAGTTCAACAGCACAATCTCAGTTCACTGCAACCTCTGCCTCCCAGGTTCTAGGGAATCTCCTGCCTAAGCCTCCCGTATAGCTGGATTACAGCCTCCAGCCACCACTCTGGCTAATTTTTGTATTTTTAGTAGAGATGGGGTTTTACCATGTTGGTCCGGCTGAACTCAAACTCCTGACCTCAGGTGATCCACCCGCCTCAGCCTCCCAAAGTGCTGGAATTACAGGTGTGAGCCACTGTGTTCTGCCAATTTTTTTACTACATAGTAGGTACTCCATTAATGTGTATTGCATTCTACTTAATATGATTAGAGAGGGTTACCTACATAAACATCGTTTCAAATAATGATTTCTACAATATTGCTCTCCTTTCTAACTTTATGGCCATTAACAATATGGAATTACTTGTTATGTGACACAATCATCATTCTATGTATAATCTTCTATTTCTTTAAGAAATAAGTCCTAATACGGTTAGTGACTGACACTGTATTTAGAGTGTATGCTTAGCTTGTAACATGTGTTCAATGAAATATGAATTATCACATGAATAAATAAATAAATATTGAAACTTACAGGTTAGCATAACTAGTTTAACATCGATGGTAGGGCTCAAAAGTGTCTGTACCTTTTTTTTCCAATCCCTCATCATTTCACTAAAGGAATGAGACTATGGTATACTCAAAGCAATGACTTCCTGAGAAGTTCTATAATTGGCTTTTCCTTATGAAAACAAGGTTGCTAAGCAACTATTGTTCATCGGTATAGTTCTTTCCAAAACTTTTTATCATGAGGGCAGCCCAGGATTTTTTAAATTGTAATCACTGGAATCTCTTGAAAAGTAAACCACGACATAGCCACCAAGCTTTGCTTCATAGTTTGCACTGAATTTGATGGGAGATGAGTACTCTACTTGACCCTCAAATACACAGGTGATTGCCAGCAGGGACAGTTCCTGAGTGCAAATGGAATGTGATTTATGACACACCTCAGAAATTACACCAGTTGCTAGTCTTCATTATGTTGCCTAATTCTGATCTGCATGAGGTAACCACCTTACAAAGGCTGTACGCTGCAAGGCTCATAGAAAATTATTTGTGCTATTATTGAGACACAACTTCTGTTTCCTTCAAGTTTAAGTGCAAAAAATCAGCTGGCTGACAAATCTCTTTCCCTAAATTATTGATGCACTGCACATGAAGACTCTGACACGCTTCCTCAAAAAAGAATAAGACGAGATTTTTGTATTAAATGTTTCCGTTGCCCATGTGCTCTGACATTATATCTCCTTTTCTTTTTGTTGGCTAAGTCAAAAAGGCTGTAGTGGTTGCTTCTGTTAACCAGGAGTTATGTTACAGTAGCTTTAAAAAGTCTACACTGTTTAATAACTGTAAAAAAGAACACTTTTTAGTGAATATTTTTTCTCAGACCACTAAACAGTATTCTTTTCTATGTGTTCTTAAGTATTTCTGATCTGTCATTTATTTTAATGGGAATTGTTCTTAGTAAGGTCCAAAAGATTCTTAGCAACTAGCAGTGGAGTATAACACACAAAGCATGTGAGTGTTGGAAAACTGGGTGGTGATCATCTTAATTTGCAAGGGTTTCTACTTCAATAGAAATGTCAGGCTTCATAGAACAAAGATTTTAGGCTTAGAAATAATGAAAGTTTGAAGAGTTTCATTCCAATCATAAAATGTGTCTCAGTTGGTCTATAAGTGATACCTAAAGTAGAAACTTCCAGCCAACTTCAAGTCTTTGGGCTCCAGAACAATATGATGAGAAACCAGAAACAGTCTTAAAACACTGCCATAAGCTCAACGAGGTGATGAGGAAAACAGTGAGTGAATGGAAAAGTTCTGATAATGGAGTTTCCGAAGTGGCTAGAGTGAACTGTTATTAGTTGCCCCCTGGTGTACAGAAGGAATTACTGCAGCCTTTTTTGGCTTTGGTCAGCAGTAACAACAACAGGATAAAGATTTGTCTATAATCATGTCCATATTGGATATTTCTAGGGGTTGTAAAACGGTGGGGAAGTTATACAGATTCTCTCTACAACCATGATTTTTTTCCCTTCAAATGTTGTCTTCTTTATAACTTTAATAAATCTCTCATTTGTGTTACTTCTACTAGTGAAACCATCTGCCCTCTAGCAATGCTGAACCACTTTAAGCACAGAGAAAATAGACTTTATGAATCAGACAATATTGTAAATTAGGAAAGCATGGTCTATTAAGGGAGGCTGCCAATTCCATTTTTCAGAGTTTACCCTCCTTTTGGAATATCCTTTAACATTTTATCCTTTCCATGGCATGTGTATACCTATGTAACAATCCTGTGAGATCTGCACATGTACCCCAGAACTTAAAGTATAGTAATAACAAAATAATTTATCATTTCAAAGCCTAGCTCATCTCCCATGAAATGCCTTATTCTCCCTGGCAGCATGATTGCAGAATTTACGTTCCTTAAAAGTTAGCAGATAGGGTTAGTGACGTTATACAATCTCATGAGGAAAGAGAGAAGATTAAGAGGAAGATGAGAGAATAGTAGCTTGCTTACTCGACTGCTCCCTCTTCACCATATTCCACTAGATTGAGTTCCATTTTTTTTAGTCCTGGATCTTATGAATTTGCCTGCAATAAAGTAACTTTGTTGCTAATTATCTACTCAGAATTACGGCTCTTGTTTAACAACCAAACACCAAGTTATTATTGTTATCTATACCATCTAAAATTAGGTATAGTAAAAACAAATGCTATAGATTACTTCACAATTGGCTTAGAGGATATCTGCATGCTCTAGTAAAAAACTGTGATTTCTATCAAGATCTGTTTTTTCTCCCTTTTATTCCATGTCCTAGAACTCTGTTGAGTTTTACCAAACTTATACTCAATCTGTGAATTACTCTTGTTAACCAGTGAAGACAACAAACTCAATCTACCATCTCTCTTAGCACACAATTCATCCCAAATATCACTTCTGATGCCCTCTTTCTGGCCATAGCAGGGGGTAGTAAGGAGAGCAAACATAAATTTTGAATCAAGATTTTAATCCTAACTTTACAACTTACTAGCTGTGAGGTCTTGGAGAAGTTACTTAGCCTTTCTGATTCAGTTTCTTTATTCTAACAATGGGAATGACAATGTTTTCGGAGTATATGTAAGGCATTAAAGTATCTGCTTAAATTAGGTAATCACTGGTTGTCCTATTTTGGTATACAATATTTCTATTTTTATACTTGTCACTTCCAAGTTTGATAGCATATTTAATGCTAGCTAATCTCATTTCTCTTTTTTCCATCGATATTTTTCTCCCTATTAATTGTTGTGATATACTCAATACTTTATAAAGTCACCCATGGAAGTTTCAGTACCTTTTACTCAAAACCGAAAAATCAAAGCAGGGGAGAAGTGCACCAAATGCGAACTGACAGGGTTATATAAAATTTTACTTACATCTAAAAATTTATACAAATTATCTAACCCTAATGATGTTAATTTGCAGTTTGATTTAAAAAAAAATCCTGCTGGCCGGGTGCAGTGGCTCACGCCTGTAATCCCAGAAATTTGGGAGGCCAAGGCGGGTGGATCACGAGGTCAAGAGATCGAGACCATCCTGGTCAACATGGTGAAATCTCGTCTCTACTAAAAATACAAAACTTAGCTGGGCACGGTGGCACATGCCTGTAGTCCCAGCTACTCGGGAGGCTGAGGCAGGAGAATTGCTTGAACCCAGGAGGCGGAGGTTGCGGTGAGCGAAGATTGTGCCATTGCACTCCAGCCTGGGTAACAAGAGCGAAACTCCGTCTAAAAAAAAAAAAAAAAAAAAAATCCTGCTTGTATAAACAGGAGTTTATTAAGCTTACCAGAAAGTGATTTTTAAACACTAGATGAAAGACAAATGTTGTGATTAATTCTCAGTGAGCAATTAGGTAAATATGAGAAAGTAGCAAACTGCTTGTTTCCTATCCTTTGTATGACAAGAATGAAAGCAATTTTACAAAATATTTCTTTTGTTTTCTCTGTACTTCTCATTTTGATGACTGAAAAATCAATTCTCTTCCTCTAGAGACTCAAAGAAAATACATAGGAGGGGATGCATCTGAAATTATACCTTCAAAATGTCAGTGACGTTAGCTGATGAAACACAAGCGAAAATCAACTTTAATGCTTTTCAGCACGTATAAAAATACTTTCCTGTTTTACTTTTTTCCTGATTTTTAGTTTGAGTCTTAAAAACTTTTCAGCCACATTATCTGCATTCGACAAAGAATATATTCCTCTTACTATTGATGCAGATGAAGATTAACACAAACATGTTAAATGGCCTGCAGGGATAGTCTTTACATGTAAGGAAGAAAGTTCAAAGTTAAATATAAACACACATACACACTTGTTCAAATGTCAACACTCTATTTGATATTCACAAAACTGAGGAATATTTTTGACATTTGTTGTTTCTGTCCAATTTGTTAAGATAATATTTTGTCGACATTGTGTGTTCTTCTAGTTCTTCCATTTTCCTTTACTTTAAAAATAGACTATACTCTAGGAAGAACTTAGGGAGGCAAACATGTTATAAGGAAATATTTGTTGTTTATTTGTTTTGAAAGTATTTAATGGAAGTTTTAGAGGAAAAATAATGGGAAATTTGGGTAAAAGAGATAAGATAGTCACCTAAAGCATGTATAATGAACAAAAGAAATTAGACAAATAAAAAAAAGTTGCAGAGTCCAGAGGTACTCCTCACAACTAATGTCTTATGAGGAAAAAGACAAGAAACAAGTGGAAAGCTCTTTGTGCTTCTTTTTTCATATATATTCTGTGTGTGTGTGTGTGTGTGTGTGTGTGTTCAGCTATATATAAATATAATACAAATGGAATATTCAGTGTCAAATTGCATGTTTAAATGGTGGATTTTTTTTTTACTACATTCAAATAAATTTGTCCCGAGTGATTAGATTTGAGGCCCACTAGAATAACTAATTGCAACACATTATAATTTAAGCTCATCATAGAGCATATGTTCACTTGTTTTACAGTAAACATCAATTCATGAAGGGAAGAAAAGTCTTAAAAATAAAAACCAGTTAACCCAAGTTATTTCAAGTCATAAATTTAAATACCCACTAGATTCTTCAGTGAACACTGAAGAGCAGTTATTTTTATGGTTTTGTACTTTATGTAAAGCTGGAGACATATATTTTACTTGAAACTTGTAGCATTTTTTAAACAGATCTTATAAGCTACCTATTAAATAACCAGACACATAATAAAGACAGGTAAGCAGCATTATACACAGTTCTGCTGAGACAAAACTAAAACTGTAAAGAAACCACATATATTATGTAATGATTTATAAGAATTATAAATAAGAATATAATAAGTATATAACAAATATGTTTAGCCCTTTCTCCTAAGACAAAAGGACTTAAATTTTTAAAAGGCATTTGGCTTTGTTTTCTAAGTGAAATTTTAATATTCAAAAAGAAGTTCTGCTCAATAGTAATGGCAAAACTAAGATCATAGAATGTAAACTTGTGCAACACCTATATTTTACAGATGGGGAGAGCGAGTTTATTGACCTATAGAAACTTAGGCCTGCCATGAGCATGACCTGTTAATGATTATGATGTTTGTAGTACACCACTGTTTGGAATAAAAGTTGAAAAAAACTCCTCCACAATAAAGACACTTATAAAGTCACCATAGATTATTGACTGGTGTTTCCAAAAGGAAAATGAGATAGGTTTTTGTTAGAAGTTAAAAGATTATTGTGTCAGCTACATCATTTAAATTCACTTTGAAAGACATCCAGTCACTATAATCAGGTGACTAGGGGAATAACATATATTATTACTAAAAGCAAGAAATCATTCTTCATTTAGAAGGGCCAATCAACACCAAAGAAGCATGATTATCACAAATTATTACTTTTAAAAACAATAATAAATAGATTGAAAGAAAAAAATTCAGAGGGAAAAATAATGCTTCAAATGGTCACTATGAAAGTTACAAACTGGGCTGGGCACTGTGGCTCACGCCTGTAATCCCAGCACTTTGGGAGGCTGAGGTGGGTGGATCATGAGGTCAGGAGTTTGACCAGCCTAGCCAACAAGGTTAAATCCCCATCTCTACTAAAAATCCCCCCCAAAAAATTAGCTAGGCATGGTGGTGGGCACCTGTAATCCCAGCTACTCATAGGCTGAGGCAGGAGAATCGTTTGAACCTAGGAGGCGAAGGTTGCAGTGTGCCAAGATCATGCCATTGTACTCCAGCATAGGCAACAAGGTGAGACTCTGTCTCAAAAAAAAAAAAAAAGAAAGAAAGAAAGTTACAAATTGAATACTGGAATGGAAGCCAAGTAAATGTGAAAAAGTCACTGCACAAACAATCACCATGTTAAATGAGCTGCAGGTAAAACTGACTTTCTAATTTAACTTGGAGGGTTAGTGCAATCAAAAGAGTCAAATAGGTTGTATATGATGGCACAGTCTTGATTTTCATTGCTTAAATATTTGAGATTAGGTTGTCATTTCTTTTTAGTCTTTTGTCATTAATATGGAATTTTTTTGCCAAGACTGAATATTTTATGCCAGAAAAGTATTAAAGAAAATTATTAAACAAATAACTGAGTATTTCTCTACATAGTGTAAAATCAATTTGTTTGCTCATTTGCTTGGATTGATTTGTTTTCAATGATACAGACTTAGTTTTAAAATAGCCTCCCATGCTGCTCCTTAGTTACACATTTGCTTTACTTGCTTTTAAATATTACGGTCTTTTAATATTTTTTACCACTCAGAATAAGAAAAAAACAACTATCCAAGCCAACCAAATATTCCCATAAAGAACATAACTGTGATATGCCCCTCAGATGAAAAAAATCCATTGGAAGAATAATGTCCTTTAAATAACTCACTCACATCACATCTCAGTCATTGAAAGCACCTTGCAAGTTTCTTTCTTTCTTCCCATAGAAACCTCCTTTCACACGATATCTCTGAGGTCGAAATTCAGCAGCCTGGAAGACTCAATATGATATGAAATGTATCCAAGTTGAGATTTATTCTACAACAATTAAATACCAAACTAGTCATTCTCCAAAATATTTTGAGAAAAACAAAAAGTCATACTTTAAAGATCGTGGGTCACAAATGATCAACACAGGTCCCAGGGATGGCACAAAATGGTTCTAATTCAATGAATGTAGAATGTTAGTATCTTCATAATGAATGTTGAACTGGTTACAGAGAATATGCACCTTACATGACCACAGAGAGGCCAGAATTTTATGTTTAGCCTGTTTGTCAAGGTCTTTATCTCTACAGCCAAAATGAGAATGGTGATTTAAACAATTGAAGTGACAATACTCAGCCCACTGCTTTTGTGGAAGCCTAGATTGTCAATGACTGCAGCTATTTTAGAGGAATTAATTCAGTTGGGTAGACAAAGCCACTTGACTTGAGTTTCAATGTCCCTCTCTGTTCTCCATACAGTAAGTTTGTAAACCCTCAGAAGTGGGGTTGGCAAAGCTTACAGCCCTTACATCTCAAATAGCAAATTTCTAATATTCAGGAAGGGAGGGCCTCCTGAATATTAACATGTTTAAACTTAGTATGCCTTTAATCAACTTCGTGCCTGTAAGAGGTAATTTCTCCATTCTCAAAGCCTTGGCTTTTATCTGACCCCAATTGAGATTCCCATAAATTTACTCCATGACATGAGGTAATTCCTCAACTGTATTTCAAAAGATTATTTTGCTTCACTAATTATACATAACAGCTTCTGACATTCTCTGTGAGAAGGTATTTATGTAAACTTCATGGTCTGTCCATCATTATTCAAAACCAACCTCTATTAAAGGGTTAACCACTTCAACTGAGTCCCTAGGATAGACACATCTCTTAACCTGGCAATAATAATGGTAAGAATAGTGTTTATTAATACTTATTATATGCCAGGAACTTTAGATGTATTGATTCACTTAACACGATCCCCTCTGAGGTAAGTGCTATTATTACCCTCATTTTATAGGTGGCCTAGAGAGCTGAAGTAATGGCATGCTCAAAGTCATCATGGCTATTAAGTAAGTGTGCATGTTGCATCTGAATTTAGGTAAACTGACTTCAGAGCCTATGTTTTTCCACTTCACTAAACTGCTGATTTATAGAGACCTCCAGAAGGGGAAAAAAAACAGACACCTCTCGGTGTTTTCCACAACACACTTAGATCACCTAAAGGCTTGGAGTATAATTTTTCTATACATTGTTTATCTTTGTTGGCTTCTTATCCACGTCCTTTTGATCTCGACCCTTTGCCCCTGCCACATCCATCCTAAAGAGGTCAGTCACTACGTGCCCTCTCTTGGGGGCTAGATTTGTCACTGAGTCACTCCATCCATGTGAGCTCCGCTTGACTCTGCATCTCTGGTTCCAGATGTCTCTACTTTCAGTATTCCACAAGTAAATAGTAATAACGTACAGGATGGTTCTCTTCCAAAACCCTCACGAAATGAATTTACAATTCCGACCATGACCACAAGTCTTAACCCTAAGTACTAGGCAAAGTTTTGAGATTTATGGAGCAATGCCAAGCCCCACTTTTACCCCAGCTAATAGTAAGTCAAACCCCAGTCATGTGAGCAAACAAGAAGGCTATCTTACATCCTCCAGCTGTTGGATAGTTGAGTATTAGCCTTCTTATTATACTGAGACTTGTGGTTGTGTGTCATATAGCAGTATGATGGCAATAGAAAATGGAAAAAAATCAATTACAATAGTGTCAAAATAAGACTAGTAATAACTAATATATATGGCAAGCGATGCTTTGAGGTTTTTTATGCATTACTCATTTAATCCTCACAAGGATCCTATGAAATTGTTGCCATTATTACCCCAATTTAACAGATGAGAAAACTGAAATCCAATGGGCTTAAGTATCTTTTCCAAGGTCACCCTGGGAAGTGGCAGAGTTTCCAGTCTGGCTTAGGTAAATTTGCCTTTAGAAAGTTTATGCCCAACCACCCAGGGACACTGCATCTCAACGAAACTTTGAAGATGACACTGAATTTGACAATAAAAAAGTTGTTTGGAACATTTACCCCATTAGCTTCAACTAAGTGACAGACTATAGGGGAGGATGAAGGATTGCAATGGAAAGTGAAGTACAGAGGAAGTGAGAGATTGCAGGGGTGGAGGCAGTTATTCCTTTAGGTCATTCTGTGGCATGAAGAAAAGAGATGACAGTCGATTTAAAGGTAGTCCTAGATGACACTGAGGTTTTAACCTTGGTTTCTTTGGTTGTGTTTTTTATAGGACTTTGTATGTCTGAAAAGAGATATTGCATTCAGACTTCCTGAGTTAAAAACCAGCTTTACCCTGGATAAACATCCAACTTTAGGAATTTTTGAGATTTACTTTTTTTTAGCATACAAATACCTCAATGAGTTTTAAGAATACTGAAGGACAGTATCCCAGAACATAGATGGTGGTTCCAAGTAGGTCAATTTCAGGTGTCTTTCTACAAGGGGAAACTCCAAATAGAAGGATAGGTAATAGTGAATAAAACAACAAGCCAGAAGATAAGAAATAGAAAAGCTGGAAAACTGAATGCTTCTAGTCTTACAGGGGAGAAAGAAAACTTCCTTCTCAAAAACAGTTGAGAAAAAAAAATGGGTGAAAATAAATCTGCAAAGTGAAAGAAGGAGATCAAGGTATATCTCTCCCGATGATACCATAAAAGAATTTTGACGGGAGCCTCTAATTCTTAAATGTGACCAGTGACATCCTATAATTAAAACATTGGACCATCTTTAGGGTCATTTGCCTCCCCTTCACTGCTCGGGTGCACAAACTTATATTCAGAGTCAAAATACTTTTTAATTTATCACAAGTTATAATGCCTCACAACTCACTATTGCATGATTTGTGGAAGTTGTTTAAATTTTCTAAACTACAATTTCCTTACCTATTCCACAGAAATAACAATAGCGTATGCCTTATCATGTCTGAAGATTATGTGTGACATGTCACCAAAGAGAGAAAATAAATATGAGCTATCATTAGTAGGTATACTGCAGTTGCAATTGGCTTACGTTTATGCCTGTGATTATCCAGCACATTGTAATAGTTAATGCCTATCTATGGAAAAGATGAATAAAGCCTGATATTAATTTAGCATAAAAGTAAAGTTTTTTTACATTTATACCATTTTTATTAATAGAATCATATTATTACAAGAAAAGAACACAGGATTCAATGGGAAAACTGAATTAATAACCAATAGTTTGGCATTATGATAGATTTACCTGGCACATATTTTATGAAATACTTCCTGTAAGCCAGGCATTATTCTAGGCCCTGTGGATGCAGAAATGAGTAAAAGAGATTAAGTTTCTGCCCACATGTAGCTTACATTTCCTGGGGATATACACAACATGTGAGTCAACAAGCAAGTGTGTAACATGACAAGTGCTATGAAGAAAAGGTGATATAAAGGACCACAGGCCAACAGGGTCTCAGGGAAGACCTCTACGCAAAAGTGACATTTGTGCATGATGATTTCAAGTGACTACTGGAATCAGGAAGGCATCTCAACAGAGAAGATACTTAATTAATTTTTTTTATGTTTTTATTTTACTTTGAGTTCTAGATACATATGCAGAATGTGCAGGTTTGTTACATAAGAATATATGTGCCATGGTGGTTTGCTGCACCTATCAACCCATCATCTCAGTTTTAAGCCCTGCATGCATTAGGTGTTTGTCATAATACTCTCCCTTCCCTTGCTCCCCACCCCCTGACAGGCCCTTGTGTGTGATGTTCCCATCCCTGTGTCCGTGTATTCTCACTGTACAGCTCCCACTTATGAGTGAGAACATGCGGTGTTTGGTTTTCTGTTCCTGTGTTAGTTTGCTGAGAATGATGGCTTCCAGCTTCATCCATGTCCCTGCAAAGGACACGGTCTCATTCTTTTTTATGGCTCTGTAGTATTCCATGTGCCACATTTTCTTTATCCAGTCTATCACTGATAGACATTTGGGTTGGTTCCAAGCCTTTGCTATTGTAAATAGTCCTGCAATAAACATACATGTACATAAGTCTTTATAGTAGAATGATTTATAATCCTTTGGGTATATGGGAGAAAATTTTTGCAAACTACCCATCTGACAAAGGTCTAATATCTAGAATCTACAAGAAACTAAAACAAATTTACAAGAAAAAAAAAACATCAAAAAGTGGACAAAGGATTTGAACAGACATATGAAAAAAAGATCACCATCACTGATCATAAGAGAAATGCAAATCAAAACCACAATGAGATATCATCTCGCATCAGTCAGAATGGCAAAAAAAGTCAGGAAACAACACATCCTGGCAAGACTGTGGAGAAATAACAATGCTTTTACACTGTTGGTGGGAGTGTAAATTACTTCAACCATTGTGGGAGACAGTGTGGTGATTTCTCAAGGATTTAGAACCAGAAGTACCATTTGACCCAGCAATTGCTTAAGTTAAATTTTGAAGATGAGTAGGAACTCATTATGAGGAGTGAAGAGCAGACCATCGAAGGTGAGTGAGAGGCTACTAAAAAGACAAATATTTAACAGGATTATAATCATTTAGGTAAATACACATATTAATTCAGTCGGTGTTTGCTGAGTATCATATCATACCTGATGAGCCAACTGCATGGCCCAGGTTCTTCTGTAACTTGCCTTTTAACGATATTTCCTTTCATATCAGCATATTGAAAGCTTCGTTTTCCTCATTATAATAGCAGCATTATGTGTCATCCCAGGGAGAGACATAAGAAGCCATTTTAAACAAATCGCTTTCAGCAAACAGAATAAAGAAAGGTGGCAGGTTTTGAGTTTAGGAGATCAGATAGGAATAGATGAGAAGCTGCAGCCATAGTCCAAGTGGCAAATCATGAACATGAGCATTAGATAAAAGGCAAAACGGAATTGAATACATTTTTAAAGAACTACATATTTTACGTATCTATTAATAAGATAGCACAAAATAGCTACCAGTTGGCTATAGAGATGACAGAAGAGACGTGCAAAGCTTCTCCATGTTCTGACTTGAGAGGCTGTGGCAATCACAGTGTCCTTGTCAACCAATTGGACAATAGCATTGGCATGGTCTCTACAACCCATAGGAAGGTGCTTGGCAGAAACATAACTAAATATATAACAATATTAAGCCTCAGAATCTCCAAGTTCATAGCTCAAACCGTAGATGGATCCATAGCTGCAACCTAGTCCTCTAAGTTTCTGAGGCCAGCAGTGATGTTTGTCAAACTTATTTCCAGAAAAAGAAAATACCAAATTACCAAATTGCTAAGGTATCCTGAATTTTTATTCTATACATACATTCAATACAATATTGATTCAATTGATCTTTCATATTAATAGAGCATTTTTTGTTGATTAAAGAGTTTTTATATTGATTTGCATTATTAGAGTTTTCTATGACCAACTTGAGTGCAGTAATAAGATGTGACTGTGATTATTATGTCTGAAAAATCCTTCTGGGTAGAGGAAAGAAAATTTAATTTTTGTTTCCGTGTTTCAAGAAATTATTCATTCTCCAATTTTATCCTTTAACATTAATCTTGTATCCTAAATTATGCAATCACTATTTACTAGCGTGTCTAGGTATACATGAGACTATTATACCTCCCTCAAAATTAGGATCTATATAGTTTTCATCAGGAAATTTTCTCTCTACATGCATTCAGAAGAATCGTATGTTCTAATATCTTACTGGTATACTGTAATAGACATCAACAAAAATTCAGGTTTCCCAACAGAACTATTTAGTGACTGCAATTTAGAAATATCTTTCATGCTCCCAGCTTCCAATCCTTTAACAATCTAACCAAGAATAAAAACACTCTTTTGCAATATACTTTTAAAAGCCATGACATTCAGGAGCAACACTAATTATATTTGGGTACAAATTAAATTTATCAGCATCTGGACAGTTCAGGTCAGAAATCAAAAGACCTTCAAATAAGGCAAGCACTTAAACCTAATGAGGATGATTTTTGTTGTTGTTTTTGCGTCCGTTGTTTAGTTTTCTAATTTGAAATACAAGCTATAGTGTAGTAAAAAGGTAACAGTTTTTCTGTCTACAAGGTCATCTTTAGTAGGACATAATGTCTGTCTGGAGAAAATTATACAGAATAGTAACTTCAGTTATAATCTACAGGGGCTATTCTCTTGCACTTTTTGGTTAGAACATAAAATAATTAGCTAAAGCTAAAAACTAGTTTAATTAAATAATTTATTAACTCTTCTATTTCGTCCAAGGGATTTAAAACATACTAAACCTTAGACTGCACAATCTCACTAACAAAATTAAGTATTTGCAAAGGTTATCTGCTGGAGGGTCTTTGAGTCGCTGTCTTTCAATTTAACAGCACTTGGACAGGTATCTGGTTCTCATTTCAACTTCACAAAAGATCGATTATCTATGCTCAGTATCCTCATCTTATTACTATGCATTTTATATATAGATAGATATAGATATATATGTATATATCAAAGTTTCACTATGCGCCCCATAAATACATACCATTATTGTGTCAATTATAAAATAAAATAACACAAAACATGGACTGTGTTCTAAATGTGATTGGGCTCTTAACCTATGCATTTTTCTCTTTCTTTCTTTTTTGATTTCTTCCTTTCTTCCTTTCCTTTCTTTTCTCCATTTTTTGCTTCCAATGTTTAGTTTTCAAATTTGAAATCAAAACTATAGTCTAGGTAAAAAGGTAACAGTTTTTCTATGAGAAATTATTTATAAAATAGTGCTCCTCTTTTAGATTTACAAGAAGATAAAAAGATTTTCTAAGATAAATAGTAGGGGTCCAAATTTGAATTTAAGTGGATTCAGACATGCCTGGTCATTTCAGACAAACTGGTGGAACAGGCTTCCCTTGCTACTTTGAAAGTTGACTGAGAAATATAGCAGAGGAGGGTTCTATCTGTGTTCACTGTTGGTGTTCAAGATGCCTGGCCAGGGTTTGTGAACTTGTAAAACAACCCCAGAAAGGACAGAAGAATTTTCTGGGTGAGAATAAATTCCAAGGGAAAAAAGAGCCAGGCTCCTTGAACTTGACTGAGCAATGAAGCCAGAGTTGACAGCCAAGAAGGGCTCTTATCAGCAGAGCCTCCAGTGTATTCTCATCTGACTTTGTGTCATCATCCATTCATGACAAGCTATATAGACTAGTAAGAGCCTCTAATAAAGTGCAACAAAAATCAGAAAGCATCCCCTCCTGCTTACCTCAACTTTTCTTTCTTTTAGTGTATATTTCTTAATTTTTTTATTTTTGTGGGGACATAGTAGGTACATATATATATATATATATTTATAAGGACATGAGATATTTTGGCAGAGGCTTTCAAAGTGTAATAACTACATCATGGGAAATGGGGTAGCCCTGTCCTCAAGCATTTATCCTTTGTGTTACAAACAATCCAGTTATACTCTTTGAGTTATTTTTAAATGTATAATTAAATTATTATTGACTATAACCCCCCAGTTGTGCTATTAAATACTGTAGTTATTTATTATTTCTAGTTTTTTGCATCTATTAACCATTCCCACTCCCCTCCCCCAATACCCTTTCTAGCCTTTAGTAACCGTTCTTCTATCTCCATGAGTTCCATTGCTTTGATTTTTAGATCCCATAAATAAGTGAGAACACGTGACGTATGTCTTTCTGTGCCTGGCTTATTTCACTTAACTTAGGAAACTCCCAGGACATTGGTCTGGGCACATATTTCTTGAGTAATACCCAATAAATACAGGCAATCAAGACCAAAATGGACAAATGAGGTCACATGAAGTTAAAAAGCTTCTGCACAGCAAATGAGCCAATCAACAAAGTGAAGCGACAACCCACAGAATTGGAGAACACATTCGCAAACTAACTCCAATTTTTTTTTTTTTTTTTTTTTTTTTGAGACGGAGTTTCTCTCTTGTTACCCAGGCTGGAGTGCAATGGCGCGATATTGGCTGATGGCACCCTCCACCTCCTGGGTTCAAGCAATTCTCCTGACTCAGCATCCCGAGTAGCTGGGATTACAGGCGTGCGCCACCATGCCCAGCTAATTTTTGTATTTTTAGTAGAGACGGGGTTTCACCATGTTGACCAGGGTGGTCTCGATCTCTTGACCTCATGATCCACCCGCCTCGGCCTCCCAAAGGGCTGGGATTATAGGCATGAGCCACTGTGCCTGGCCTAACTCCAATTTTTTTGTATAACATTGTACCACTGGGTTCCAGTGTCCCATTGCAGTGGGAGTTGTATCAGTCATATATGAGACAACGGCCTTCAGGTAGATGCTAAATATAGAGTGTAGTTCTGACCAGGAAATGAGTGACACTTCCCAATCTCCTTCTCACAACTGCAACTGAAGGTGGAAAAAAGGCAAAGATATGCTTGGCCAGAACAACGGTATCAAGAAGACATTCAGCTAGCAGTAATGTTGCACAGCAGAATATGAGAATGACACTGTCCTTAGTGATTCCAGGAAAACATGAGGGATACTTGAGAGGACCTGACATCCTAAGTAAACAGACAGTGCCAAATTATTTTAAATTTCTTATTAAGATGGTATCTTATTTGTTCTCAAGCTTCCGTTAACATAGTAAACTAGAAACATTTTTCATCATATCCTACCATGGAGCTGCAGATCTCACTGCTTCATAAGTAAACTTTTATATTAGATGCAAAACAAAATGTTAAATAATAACAATGAAAGCATTGAAAAGAACCAAATATTTATATTTCAATTCATTTATTAGATAAAAGGAAAATACAGGTTTTTGCTAGGATTTTGATAGAAAGATAACATCATGGCAATGGTAAGAAAAATAAAGCAAATTGAGAAGAACAAATTAGAGTGGTTATACATGAATATGCTCTCAGATGGCAGATTCCAAAAGTAAAAAGCCAACAAATATTTATAGAAGCAGCTTAACTATTGATAAATGTCTATCCATTGATGCTGAAGACAATAGCATGGATGTTTCTGGAATGAAAGCACAGGATAGGACCAAACACATTTGGAAGTTTCTCCTCTGCTTCCAATTTCAGTAAGTCATTTAGTAAAAGCCAGAGAATCCGTATCCTCCATAGCATGATGGACGGCAGCATCCATATCTGTAGCCTCCAAAGCCAGAGCCATATCCGTAGTCTCCGAAGCCAGAACCATATCCGTAGCCCCCATAGCCACAGCCATAGCCCAGTCTGCGGAAGCTGCCACATCCACAGCCATAGCCACAGCCCAGGCCACCGAAGCCTCCACAGCCATAGCCCAGGCCTCCGTAGTAGCTGCCGTAGTAACTCATGGTGTCAGGAGTAGTGAGTTGATTTGCTGTTCAGGCAAGATCCTGAGTGTGAATGCCAGCATGTGTATAAGGAGGCTTATATACCCTGGTCAGAGCATGTAATGAGCATGTGCCCCTCTTTTTGTGTCATTCCATGAATTATACTTGCTTGAGGCAGCTCGTTAATCTGTTGTCCCCTGACAACACTCAGTAAGAATGCCTGAGCTTGTTTGGCTACCTAGTTAGGTTGTCCCTGAGCGTGTTGCTTTAATTTTATTAGAAGGGATTACTGTTTCTTCAAAGTCTAAACATACCAAAACCTAAATAGAATTATTTATTATCAGTCACTTAACATCAGTCACATTAAATATTCTTGAATTCTAATTAAATATATTCTCATCACAAGCATTTTTAGAAGTTGTTATAATTGATTCTACAAAATTTCAAGAACTAGTCAAGGTCAAGACTCTTAAACCCATCAATTTTTTCATAAAGCACACATATTTTGTAGCATGTGAAGCAAGAAAGATTTGATTCACCTGTGTATGTCCCTGAAAGAAACAAATGTCTCCTAATTTATAGACTTTTAAAATTTTGATCGTGCACAATTGTTATATTTATTTTGGGCTTTGCACACCAGCATGCAAATATTTGTTTTGTTTGAAGAATATAACACAATTGTAGTCACAAGTAGAGAGACTCTTACAGGGATCAAAAGTCCATCTCATGTGAAGTCTTTCCAGAGTTTTCTATTTATATCCCAAGTCCCTTCTCCATTATATGTTCTACCCTCACTGTTACCCAAAAATTAGGATTATAATCTGCTTTCATACAGAATGGTTTCTCTTTCTCTACTTTTTGTCATTAATTCACCTCTCTTGTATCTTTTGCTAATCTCACTTCAAACTTCGCTCAACTTCTTTTTCTCCACAATTCATTACTATATCTAGGTAAAGTCTGAAGTAGGTAAAATGTTCTGGCTACAATCTATTTACTCAAATCAACATTTATTCTTTCCATGTAGATCTCCATAGTCAATATTTGCTCTTGTCTTTGTCTATTCAGTGCCTATGTTTTTAGTTGTGTTTTGTTTTCAAGCGCTTTTTAGTTAGCCTTTTCTAAGATATCAACCAAATCTTTCTAAGATATTGATTACAGTGTTTCTTATTTCAGACATATTTCAACTCTTCAAATTATCTGCAATTTTAAAAATATTTGTGAAACTTAGAATAACAAGAAATTCTCTAAATGTGAGGTGCAATTGTGAAAAATATAGAAAAGAAGGAGTATCTCTTTAGGGAGAGCTGATCAGAGAGTCTCTCCGCTCAGCCCAGAGAGTTAAAAATACCCAAGACTTCCCTCATACCTGATTAAACCTCATCCAGATTTACCTATATCTTGAAACTTGGAACTCCAAAAACGTATCAGTTTTATATGACTGTAATCACACTGCTAAGCTTTTTTTTAGATTTATGAGTAGTTGAATGATACATTTTAAAAAGTTTTACTTTATTTAAAATTTTTATTGATACATATTTTACATACTTATGAGATACGTGTGATATTTAATTGCATGCATAGAATGTATATTGTTTAAGGTAGAATATTTGAGATACCCATCACTTTGAATATTTATCATTTCTTTGTGTTGGGAATAAATCATGTTCTCTCTTCTAGCTACTTTGAAATACACAATATATTGTTGTTATCTATAATCACTCTACAATAGAACTTACACCTTTCATCCAACTTTTATCACCCCTGCACCCACACACTCTTCCTAGCCTCCAATATCTATCATTCTGTTCTCTACATTCATAAGATCGTTTAACTCCCATTTATGAGTGAGAACATGTGATATCTGTCTATTTCACTAAACATAATGACTTCCAGTTCAAGTGACACTGTGTTTTTTGTTTGTTTGTTTGTTTTACAATGGGGTATTTCTCTGACCCGCTGAGTGTCAAAATAAAGCCTCGTATTTAGTTGGCATTCAAAAATATTATTTGAATAAATTACATGACTTTGACATCAATGCAAGAGCCATGAATAGCATAATATGAGCAACTTACTGGCTATTCTGGGAAATGTTGTAAGGCTGAACATGAGTTCCAACAAGATTTCTGCTGTCAGAGTAGCATTTAACCAAACACTAGCCTTCCTCTTTGATCTCTGTGTTACTAAAACCCAATCTCATCCCATTTTTATTCTCCATTTCAGAAAATCAGTCAAGTGATAAAATGTGGGTAATCCCCTATATAGGTACCAAGGAATGAGAGCTAAGCAGAATCCTGGCACAATTAGTGCCTGAAGAATGTCTCAGTTTATAGTGTTACTACTCAGCTATTTCCTCTTATATAATCCTTTATATATAATCTTATATTAGTTTATAGAATTAGGGCCTGAAGAATATGTCAATTTATAGTGTTACTACTCAGTTATTTCCTTTTATGTAATCCTTTATATAGAATCATATATTAGTTTATAGAATTAGGGCTTGAAGAATATCTCAGTTTATAGTGTCACTACTCAGTTATTTCGCTTTATATAATCCTCTATATAAAATCATATATTCATAGAATGAGTGCCTAAGGAATATCTTACCATTCAATTATTTCCATATATATATATAAAAAAAACTGTATCTTAGTTCATAATTGGAGGAATGCCTAAAATAGACACGGTACAGAGTATGAATTAAGGAATAAGTAGCTTATAGTCAGAGGAATGTCTGGAGCAGAAACAGTGCAGAGCATGATTTAAGGGAAAAACAATTATATCAGTAATACATAATATATATATTATATACCCTGCAGGGCCACAGAAGTAGAGCTGCCCAATGCCCTAGGAGTCTACCCCTTGCATCAGTGTGGCTTGGATGTGAGACATGGAGTAAAAGGAGATTATTTTGAAGCTTTAACATTTCATGACTTGCCTACTGAGTTTTGGACTTGTTTGGGGCCTATAGTTTTGGCCAATTTCTCCCTTTGGAATGAGAGAATTTACACATTTACACCTGTACCCCCATTGTATCTTAGAAGTAAGTAACTTGTTTTTAAATCCCCTTAAGGTAACAGATACTGTGTTACTAAAGCAGCAGCTTAGTAGAAGCCAGTGAATCTGTATCCTCTGTAGCATGATGGGCAACGGCAGCCATCTCCATAGCCTCTGTAGACACAGCCATATTTACAGCCTCCATAGCGATAGCCATAGCCATAGCCCAGTCTGTGAAAACTGCCAAATCCTCAGCTGTAACCATAGCCCACACCACCAAAACCTTCATAGCCATAGTCCAGGCCTCTATAGTAGCTGTCATAGTAGCTCATGGTGTCAGGGATAGTGAGTTCGGTTTGCTGTCCAAGGCAAGGACCTGTGTATGAATATCAGCATGTTTAGGGAATGCTTATATACCCTGAGCAGAATATGTGATAAACATATGGCTATCCTTTCACTGCATTCCAATTTATTTATTTACTCGATGCAAATCATCAATCTGTTTGTTAGCATAAGGAGAGACACAAACTCAAAATCTTTGAGCTGGCTTAGTTGCATGGTTAGAATGCCCTTGAACTTTTTTTTTTTCTTTTTTTAGATGGAATCTTTATCTTGTTGCCCAGGCTGGAATGCAGTGGTGTGATTTTGGCTCACTGCAACCTTTGTCTCTTGGGTTCAAGTGATTCTCCTGCCTCAGCCTCCCAGGTAGCTGGGATTACAGGCACCTGCCACCATGCCCAGCTAATTTTTGTATTTTTAGTAGAGATAGGGTTTCACCATGTTGGCCAGGCTGGCCTCGAACTCCTGACCTCAGGTGATCCACCTGCCCTGGCTTCCCAAAGTGCTGAGATTACAAGTGTGAGACGCCATGCCCAACCAATACACTTTTTTAAAATGACAAAATAATCTTCATCTTCAAAGTTACACAATTAAAAATCCTAAATAGAATTCTTCATCGCTAAGCTTATTGAATTATTTGTATTTGACAATGTGCCTTCATTAAATATTTTCTCATTTCTCATTTTTATATCATCCTTTAGATTCTTCTATTTTACCACCACATAGATTTAAATACATTGATCTAGTTTAAAGCTTTTAAGCTGATAAAGCCTTCAAATATCAAATATATTTATTGAGTTGAGAAATTAAGGCTATCCCTCCTTCGAAAGAAAACAAACTTTTTGAAGAAATAAATTTTCTGATTAGCTGTCATAAATACAAAGTAACGAAAAATACATAGTAAGCATAATATAAAACTACTTTAACTTCTATATCAGCTTGCAAAACATCATTCTGGCTTATCAACATAATAAACAAACTCACTTTTACACCAGCCTGAACAGCTATTCAAAAATATTCTCTTCAGGTGGGGCACAATGGCTCACTCCTGTAATTCTGGAGGCCAAGGTGGGAGGATTGCTTGAGCTTAGGTGTATTAGTTTGTTTTACACTGCTGATAAAGATATACCTGACACTGGGAAGAAAAAGAGATTTAACTGGACTTACAGATTCCACATGGCTGGGGTGGCCTCAGAATCATGGCAGGGGGTGAAAGGCACTTCCTACATGCTACATGGTGGCAGCAAGAGAAAATGAGGAAGAAGCAAAAGCAGAAACCCCTGATAAACCTATCAGATCTCATGAGACTTATTCATTATCATCAGAATAACATGGAAAAGACCAGCCCCCATGATTCAATCATCTCCCCCTGGATCCCTCCCACAACATGTGGGAATCATGGGAGATACAACTGAAGTTGGAGATTCGAATGGGAACACAGCCAAATTATATCACCAGGAGTTTGAGAATAGTCTGGGCAATATAGGGAGACCTTGTCTCTACG
This sequence comes from Aotus nancymaae, assembly GCF_030222135.1. Classification (NCBI taxonomy): domain Eukaryota; kingdom Metazoa; phylum Chordata; class Mammalia; order Primates; family Aotidae; genus Aotus; species Aotus nancymaae. Next base: position 33,791,414 of record NW_026988435.1, read on the forward strand.
AAAAAATTAAAAAATTAGCCAGGTGTGAGGATGCATGTCTGTGGTTCCATCTACTCGGGAGGCTAAGGCAGGAGGATTGCTTGATCCCTGGGAGGTTGATGCTGCAGTGAGCCGTGATCGTGCCACTGCACTCCAGCCTGTGTGACAGCGAGACTGTCTAAAACACATACGCACACACAAACACACACACAAAAAAACAAACAAGTCTATTTATACTGTTATGCACTTTTCCAGAATTTGCTCTACCTAAAATATTACCTAGAAATTCAGATTACCTTGGCTTCATGCTTTACAGATACCATTTTTCTTCCACTTCCTACTCAAAATTCATTCCACCTTTATTTTTGTTCTGACAAAGAAAACTGGACAGATTTTTTTATTCTCCATGAGTAGTTTTTGAAAACAAACAATTAGCAAAAAAAAACCTGACTAGTTTAAGAACCTCAGGAATTCTTGGGTAAACCTGCTAGATTTTACAACCTTCATGAAAGGCTGATGTACATTGCTGTTTCTGATGCATATAACCATGTCCGACGGAAATATAATCCAATAGATTTTACAAGTGAAAGTCACATTTTATTATTTATTACAAATGAAATATTATTTAATAAAATGTGCCCTGTTTTACTTAGTATTTTCAAATAACAAAATAATAAGATATATCTCATTGTGATACACAAATACACATATATAGATACATGTACATATATAGTTATATAATGCTGTGAAATATATTAACCAAAACACCCAAATACTTCTGTTTTTTTCCTAATTAAAAAGTAGAACAATTACAGTATTTTTTGGGATAGTGATTCTGAAATTCTGTTGGAAACTGAGAAATGTTTACTTTTCTGATTTTTTTTCTCTTAATTCAGTGGACTTAATGACTTGCACAATTATTTCTCTGTTATGTTATTTTTGGGAGATTTCTCCAGGAAGATAATGAGTTAATTGTGAAATTGAAATCCTGTGTTGATGTGTGAAATAATGAAAATTAAGTTTTCTATTGGCCAAATGATAACTTTCATTTGAAAGATAAAGATATTTTTCCATAAATTCAAAACATTTTTCCTTAAGACACATAAAAATGAATAATAAAATGTAATAAAATTTGATAATGTATTTGAATAAAATTATCATATACAATGTTTCTCAATGTAATCACATTGATGAATGTTTTTATTTTTAGCTCTGTAGGCATGTCCATTGACTTTGAAACTGTTAACTTGAATAAATAAGTGCAAAATAATGGAAACACACCACTGTACCTTGCGTTTCTACATATTGTGTTCCTATAACACCCAGACTGAATTGACTAGAAAAATAGCTGATACCACATGGCTAAGTTTAACATTGTGACTTTCAAATGAAAATTTTAATCTTTTGAAATAGATATATCCATACAGATAAATATAGGTATACTTATATATATACACACATATAGATATGCACATAGATGTTACAGTTGAAATCTAGATGAAGATAACATCAAAATTAAGAGGTTCAATTCTCTAAATCAGAACAGTAAAATATTGTAGAAATAGTGATTCTAAGAAACCATCTTTACGTCCCGCATAAATTCAGTTATGTTATGGAAACTGAGCAGAACTTTCAAGATATCCTCTTTGGTTTCATGAAGGGAGAAAATATACTGGGAATAAAGACTTCATGGTGGCACCTGCATTCAGAAGATCTTGGCAATAACCCTGACCCTGACTCTGCCACTAGAACTGGTGTAAGTTTTCTGAATGTTTTTGCTGTTGTCATTGTTGTTTAACCTAAAAGATGAAATGAATGTAACTGCTACCATTTAATGTCTGTTCTAGTTCAGCAACATTTGGTGCTACTCTGTGACTCAATCAAACACATTTAACAAGTTTTGACCAATTTAAACAAGATGTCTTGATTTTGTATTGTTTGTTGAATATATCATTTTACTTTAGAAAAAAGTTGATATACATTTATGTCGTTTAAAATTTCATCAACAAAATGCCCCCCTTCTTCCTATTTTTATCAGGGGAGTGGTTTAACTGAAATTCAGCTTTGTAAGAAAGCTCTTTGGATCAAAGTGTTCTTGTCATCAGCTTAAGCTAAAAAATAAATCAGTTGACAATGAAGTCTTGTTTCTTTCCTTTGTTAAGTTGCAAATTTTTTGATATAATGATGATGGTGAGGAAGATAGCCATATCATGCCATGAAGATCAAGTAAGATAATAGAAAATCTATTTGAAAAAAATTAGCTAAAATGTTTTGAGTTAAATAGGTTAATCCAATGTGAAAAAAAGTCTATACTAATTTAATAGTTATATACATCAGTTGTTCAATGGAAATGTCAAATAAATTAATGTGCGGAAGAGTATGATAGGTTGAGGTTATACCAAATACAGTAATTCTTGGAAAGATAATAAACTTTCATAATTAACCTAGTAATATGGTTTGATCTGTCACCATTTGCTTGCTTTTACAATAAAAAGAAACAAATTTTGAATTAATAGAAGGATTCATTACACATTTGTAGTTACTTGACAAATACGTCCTGAATTAAATAAAATATATATGCTTGATATATAAATATATAGACATGTTAAGTTTGTATTAATTTTTGTTGTTGCCTTAAATCTGAATATTATCTAAATAAAAGCAAAATGTTGAAAAACATCAGATTTTTAACCATTTTGAAGTTCTTGTTTTCATTTTAATTTATTATTATTATTATTTGGAGCTATTTAATTATCTACCTGCATGCATGTTTATGAGGTATGTGAAAAAACATAGATTCTCAGCCAAGGAGATAGCTTCTCTCGCTGACAATTGAGTAGAATGTAACTGCCATCACTTACATAAAACCGAGTTTCATGAACAAAACAGAACCATATTGTGTTTTCAAATTAGAATGTTTTATTGGAAGATAAATAGATACTTGAACCAATTATAAAAGCAAAAGTAGAGGATACTAGGATTATGATAGAGATATGGGCGTAAATGGCAAAATTGCCTGAAGTTCTGAGACGTTAAATCATTTTGTGCAAATAGCTCCAGCATGATCTTGGTTGTCCAATGGTTGAAGTCAGCTTTGGGATGTCCTCTTGTAATTTGAAACACTGTGTTGCTGGGGCAGTAGTTTAATAGAATCCAGAAAATCCATATCCTCCATAGTATGATGGGTAGCAGGAGCCGTATCCATAGCCTCCAAAGCCACAGCCATATCCATAGCCTCCATAGCCACAGCCATAGCCATAGCCCGGTCTGCGGAAGCTGCCACATCCACAGCCATAGCCATAGCCCAGGCCACCGAAGCCTCCACAGCCATAGCCCAGGCCTCCGTAGTAGTTGCCGTAGTAGCTCATAGTGTCACAGGTATTGAGTTTGGTTTGCTGCTCAAGGCAAGGTTCTGAGTATGAATGTTGACATCTGTGCGGGCATGCTTATATACCCTGACAGATCACGTGACAAACACTTGCCGCCTATTTTAGTGCAATTCTCTATGTTACACTTAGCTGACCCAATCCTGACATCTGAAGAAGCCCTCAAACTAATTAAAGTGTTTGAGCTTCCATTGCTGTCTTGCCATGCTGTCCCTTTAACATATTGCATCACTTTTATGAGAAGAAATTGCTGTAGCTTCAAAGTCTGTACATACCAGACCTCAAATAGACTTCTTCGTAGGCATATTATATTACACAGCTGGTAATGCTATGTTTTGAAATTAAGTATTGCTTCATCTCTGGCTTTCCTGGTATTGTTTTGCTTCATTTATGGTTAAATAAAAGACCCTGGTTAAATTCAAGGCCCTGAAATTTATCACATTCTTTCAGAGGTATCTTGTACCTCAGGTGAGGTCCCTTTTTAAAGGGAAGAAAACATTTGAAAGACTGGAGCCATCTTCTCCCCTGCTATGCATAACAGTAAAGAACTTCGTGGGGTAAAAAGTTAAAGCCATCGTTCTCCTATTATTCTAGAACATTGGCCATCATAATGAATATTCTCTTTTATTTGGTTTTACTAGTTTAAAAAATAAAAACCATTTTGATTTAACAACATAATAGAATACTGCTCAAGCACTGAATTCAAATCACAGTAATCAAAAATCTATTTTATAAGCAGTTTTACAAACTGTTCAAATATTTTTTCTTACCCTGACTCCCTTACTGGCATATTAGACATCCAAGGTGCTACCAAAAATACAGGTTATATTGCCCCCGTCTCTTATAAACACCATTCATTCCCTTTCCCTGATCCACACAATTGTCCTCTTATCAATACACTCTTTTAATTCCCATTAGAGTCTGGGACTAAGTGAGATGATGAAATATATGAATTCTCTTTGCCTCCCATCAATTTTCATTTAATACTTACTTAAATTCACATATTATATAATATCTTCATTTTTTCATATTTTTGCCTTTATATTCCCTTTACCTATTGTGCATTCCTTTTTTTTCCTAAAAGAAAATAGCTAACTAATCTTTACTAAGATGTTAAGTATTTATTAAAGCACTAGATGTTACAAATATATGCCATCGCCAAAGAACCTGGGAAATTCAGTAAGAGACTGTTAGCACTGTGAATGTATTATAAATCCCCCAAAATATGTATAATGTAAAAACACAGGATGAAGAAAATAACAATTAAAGACAAAGAGTACCTCAGCTGACTCTAAGAAGTTAGTCACCTAGACCTAAGGCTGATTCCAAACCCCACCCACATAGGCTCTTAACTTTAAGCTTAAATATATAATTTCTTATTGAATTTTTATTATTTTGAATATACTGTTCAGCTTTTGATGAGTTTATGAGTAATTTTCAAATTATACTTTCAAATTATACATTTCTCCATCTAAATTTGTTCGCTGCAGTTCAATGACCAGCATGCAATAGAAACTCAATATATAAATGCTGAATAGACAAATGAATTCTAAAGTTCTTACAGGTAAAAATGTTACATCTCATTGGAATGAACAATACTATAAATGTATCCAAAAATAAGGATTTAGAAGAGAAATTAGCTCAAATAGCTTTCTTTCTTTAGAGGAACAAATCACCTATCATTTTATTTGCTTTTTTTCTTACTATTGTTTAAGGTATATGTAAAAATACTTAAATCTTAAGTATACAAGTTGGTGATATTTTGCTTATACTTATGGACCACCTATATCAAGTATACTGTAATTCCCCATATCTGTCTCTTGACTCTACCAGTCAGTATTATTGCTCATAGAGTAACTATTAACTTTCTAGATAAGGTTTTCTTGTTCTGTACTTCACTTTAGTGGTCTCATATAGTATACTGACATTTTCCATTTGTATCCCCAATTATTCTGTGTATCACTGTCTATTTAGTAGATCTCTATCATATGTAATGTGAATTTTGTTGTTTTAATTTGTGAAAAGTAGTCTACTACATGAATAGAGCACAACTGATTTATGATTCTACTCTGGTAGACCTATATTTGAAGAATTTAGTAGTTTCAGTTTTGATTTGGTTTTGTTTTTGCAGCTAGCATAAACAAAGAAAGCTGCTATATGCCTTCTTATAAAGATTCTTTATTTCTTTTCTTTTCTTTTTTTTTTTTTTTTTGAGATAGAGTCTTGCTCTATCACACAGGCTGGTGTGCAGTGGCACTATCTCAGCTCACTGCAACCTCCACCTCCCAGGTTCAAGGTATTCTCCTGCCTCAGCCTCCCAAGTAGCTGGGAGTACAGGCATGCATCACCATGCCCAAATGCAAAATAATTTTGTATGTTAGTGGAATGAGGTTTCACCATTTGGCCAGGCTGGTCTCAAACTCCTTACTTTAAGTGGTCCACCCACCTAGGCCTCCCAAAGTGCCAGAATTACAGGAGTGAGCAACCACACCCAGCTAAGATCCTTATTTTAAGACCTAGACTTCCCTGTAACTTTGTTATAGCTGGTATAGGAATTGCTAATTCATAACATATCTATACTTATTTTATACATTATATATAATTATATATTATCATAAATAACAAATACCATTATATATTATATAATATATATTTAGCTTCCATAGTTTCTACCAATCTCAAGATACAGTATTATATTTAGAAGTTGTTAAATTTACTGTGCCAACAGGGACGTTTGAGAGTTTCAATTGCTTCACATCCTACCCTACGCGGATCATTTTCAAACTCTTTAAAGAATTGACCATTCTTGTGAATACATAGTGATATCTAAATATTATGTTAATTTCTCTTTGATTAATAATGATATTCAGCAATTTTACATATGCTTATAGGCCATTTAGGTGTCTATTTTTTTTTTTTTTTTTTTTTTTTTGAGATGCCTGATTAAGTATTTTGTTCTTTTTTTTTTGTTTTTTGAGACGGAGTTTCGCTCTTGTTACCCAGGCTGGAGTGCAATGGTGCGATCTCGGCTTACCGCAACCTCCGCCTCCTGGGTTCAGGCAATTCTCCTGCCTCAGCCTCCTGAGTACCTGGGACTACAGGCGTGCACCACCATGCCCAGCTAATTTTTGTATTTTTAGTAGAGACGGAGTTTCACCATGTTGACCAGGATGGTCTCGATCTCTTGACCTCGTGATCCACCCGCCTCGGCCTCCCAAAGTTCTGGGAATACAGGCGTGAGCCACAGCGCCCGGCCCTTGTTCATTTTTAATTGGGCTAGTAATATTTTATTATTTATTCTCAGGAGATCTTTACATATTTGGGTATAGATGTTTCATCAGATTTATGTATTAAAAATATTTTCATCCAATATGTAGATTTTTTCATCTTAAAATGGTATCTATACATAAATAAAATGCAATAATATAATTAACTCCCATTTTAAAATCTTTTTGTTTTATGTTTAATGTTTTCAGTTCTAGTTTTAAAAATTTTGACTACCTCTCACATTGTTATTTAAAACTTTTGTCTGTTTTCTTTAGACGTGTTCTATTTTTGTGATTATTTTTAAAAAGGCAGTTGGTAATTTGAATATTACATTTTTTATTAACTCAAGCTAAAGCAACATAATCGCAAATAAATCAAACAGGTTTCAGATACTGCCAAATATGCATCTATTTTGGGGCTATGGTCTTGTTGTAATGGGTTCTTCCTAAGATAAGTGAAGCTCTTCCCTGAAAGTAAAGATATTCTGGAATACTTCTTTTAAACCCTGCAGTGACCCATAAAATCAATAAATTCAAGTTCTATTAATTTGGTCATACTACATGGTACTAGAAGTATCAAACGCTTTCTCTAAGCAGTTAAATTGATTATTATACTTATTTATAGCTACAAAGGGCCTTTACCTGTATTGAAGTAAAATACCACTCACGATCAGGAAAATGGAAGAGCTATTGTCATACTCTGTCAAACTAAGTAGTGTAGTCCTCCAATGGAATTATTGATCCAGTCAAGGGACAGTGTATGTACTTAGACTGACTAAAAGTGTGGGTCTTATTAGCAGACTGTATAAACCTATTCTTATGTTTAGTAAATAAGTCTGAGTCTTTCTAATTCTTCCTAACATTTTTATACCATTTGAATTTATCATTGTTTACTAATTACTTTTATTTAGATCTAGATATGCTAGAAATTAAGAGGTTCACGGTTCATCAAAATCATATATAAAAAGAAGCATATAGTGTGAAAAGTAGACTAATCTTCATAAACTCAGCTGTGATTGTTACATGAACACGTGACCAGAATTTTAAGATTATTAGGAAGCTCTCAAGAAAAGAAATATGCAATGGAATGGAGAGTCAGCATTTGCACAAATAGATAAATAAATAAACAGAAACCATGTGTGCTATTTCAAATTGAGACAATTTATTGCAAAGGGAGCTGAGCAATTCCACAGTTAGGAAAGTACAGACAGTGAATGTCAGCGGACATAATATAGATAATAAATATTCCTAATATCTTAGATGCTAAATGTTTTTTTATCTTGGACTGATCTTGTGTGACCTTATTTGATTCAATATTTGGTTAATTTGGATGTTCTTCTTATGACCTCTGATGTTGGGTCCTCAAGGTGGAATTTCAGTAGAATTTAGAGAATCCATATCTTCCATAGCATGTTGGGCAGCAGCAGCCATATCCATAGCCTCCAAAGCCAGAGCCATATCCACAGCCATAGCCATAGCCCAGTTTACGGAAGCTGCCGTATCCACAGCCGTAGCCATAGCCTAGGCCACCAAAGCCTCCACAGCCGTAGCCCAGGCCTCTGTAGTAATTGCCATAGTAGCTCATGGTGTCAGGAGTGGTGAGTTGGTTTGCTGCTCAAGGCAAAGTCCTGAGTATGAATGGCAGCAGGTGTAGAGAGAGGCTCATATACCCTGGTGAGAGCACATGATGAGTCACACGCATATCTGATTTTTTGTGTTTGTGTTTTTTTAATTAGTTACTTAACACAAATCATTCATTTTCCTCTGACACAAGGAGAGGCCCTCGCATTCATTAAATTGTTTGAGTTTGCTTTGTTGCTGAGTTAGGGCGGCCCTTAAAAGTTATTACATCACTTAATGAGAAGAAATTGCTGTATCTAAAGTCTTGGCATACCAGACCCTAAATAAATTTTTTCATAGCTAGACACATACATCAATCATATTTTATAATGTTGTGTTTTTCAGTTAAATATTTCTTCATCTCTGGTTTTCTTTAAATTGCTATGCTTCAGTGACAAATTAAATAAGAAATGGGTAAAATGCGAAGCTCTACAGTCTATCATATCCTTTTATCTTATTCCTCAGTTCCCCACCCTAAAGGTGAATTACCTAACTCCTGTGGAGATAAGAAAACAGAAGCATTTGAAAGCCAAAAGACATCAACTCAACTGTTCTGAACACCAATAAAGAACTCTAGAAAAAAAAAAAGTGTGTATATTTTCTTTAATTTTAGAACATTATAACCACTATTTTTCTTTGCATACTATCTTGACTAGTAAAAACATTTCTGTGTTTTACAATTTATGAACCAATATTCATATATAATTATAAAGTAAAATCCATAGTTCACGTTAGAATTCACTCTTTGCATTCTACAGTTCTATGATCTTGACAATGATGGGACAACATTGTTCAGAAACAGATAAAAAAAAAAACAGTAATCGAAAATTTATCGCAAAATCAGCTTTAAAAACTGACCAGAATATTTTTTTCAAATCCTGACCCATTTTTCTGATAAGACACCAACCCAAGGTGCTCCTAAATATGTATATTGCATTTCATCTTCCTCTTTGTGTTTATATTCAGCGTTTCCTGCCATTTCCTCACACATATATCTGATATCTTATGCAATCTTTCTTTAAAATTCATAGATTTTATTTTTAGTACTGCTTTACATTTACAGAAAAATTAAGGATGAAATACAGAATATGCCTATACTCAGTAACACATATAAATGTTTTTCTGTATTATTAATATATTGCAGCCAGGTGCAGTGGCTCATACCTGTAATCCGAGCACTTTGGGAGGCTGAGGCGGGTGGATCACGAGCTAAGGAGTTTAAGACCAGCCTGGCCAAGATGGTGAAACTCTGTCTCTACTAAAAATACAAAATACAAAAAAATTAGCCAGGTGTGGTGGCAGATGCCTGTAATTCTAGCTACTCGGGAGGCTGAGGCAGACAATTACTTGAATCCGGGAGGTGGAGGTTGCAGTGAGCCGAAATTGCACCACTGCACTCTAGTCTGGGTGACAGAGAGAGACTCTATCTCAAAAAAAAAAAAAGTATATATATACACATATATATGGCATTGGTATTGATATTTATTATGATTGATGATCCAATATTGATATATTATTACTGTATTATGTGTGGTATTGTATTATTAAAGTTCATAGTTTAATTAAGGTTCATTCTTTATGCCATACAGTTCTATGGGTTTTGACTAATTCATAAAGTCATGTAACCGCTATTACAGTATTACACAAAATAGTTTTTCCATCCTAAAAGTTGCCTGTTCTCCACCTGCTCTTTCCTCACTTCTCCTAAACTCTTAAAAACTACTGATTTTTTTTTTCAGATTGTTGGAGTTGGAATTACACAGTATTGTGGCCTTTTCACGTTGACTTCTTTTGCTTAGAAATATGCTTTTAGGATTATCCATTCCTTTTTTGATAGCTCATTTATTTTTATCACTGGATAATATTCCATTGTATGAATATACTATAGAAAGATTATCCATTCACTTATTGAAGAGCATGTTGGTTGCTACCAACTTTGGGCAATTATGAATAAAACTTTATAAACATTTGTATTCAGGTTTTTGTGTAGACATTTTTTATCTCATTCAGGTAAATACCAAAAAGTACAATTGCTGGATTGTATGGTAAGAGCGTGTTTAGCTTTGTGAGAAGCTGCCAGATTGTCTTCCAAAGTTACTCTTTCATTTTGCACGTGCATAAGCAATGAATGTGAGTCTCGCTGCTGCATATTCTCACCGACATTCTTGCCAGCATTTGTTGCTGTCAGTCTATTGAACTTTGGCCATTTGAGTAGGTATGTTAAAATTCAGTTACAATATCACCCAGTCTCTGTCCTCCCATCATCCATTAGGTTATAATTACTAAGTGAAATTATGAAATATGTAAAATTTCTTTTTGGTCCCCATCCATTTTCATTTATTTGATAATTTTTTTTGCTTTCTTCTTCTTGTATCTTTATTTTTACCATATCAGCTTTCATTTGTATTTCCTTTGCTTATTCTGTGCTTTAAAATCATATAAACACACACACACACGCACCTTTTTATTCTCAGAAAATATCATGCTAGACTACTAAGCTGTTAAATGTTTACTAAAGCCTATGATGTAAAAAGATAATTTAAATCAAAAGGCTATTTGAAGTTCAATAAGATACCATTAACATTGGAAATGTTTTCAGAATCTTCAAAACGTAGGTATAATATTACAAGATAACAGGCAGAAAAAATAACTGAGGGCACAAGTCCTCAGCTGACTCTAGAGAATTTAGTCACATACAGCCACAGCTGACGCCAAACATGGTTAATTCAGTTGTGCCCTTAACTTTAACCCTGAGCCTTTAAGTTCTTATTAACTTTATATGATCTCAAATATAGTGATCAGTTATTTGTCTTATAAATAATTTTCAAAAGATGCGTTTTCACAACTGAATTTGTATACCTCTTTGCATTAAGTACCTTGTAGTAACAACACAATACATAAGTGGTGAATGGATGAATAAATTCTAAAGTCTATGCCTCTCAAAGACATGAGTAATTCTCTGACTGCATCTGAACAATAGGGATTTAAAGATGAAATGAGAGTTTGGAGAAGTGGCTCATGCCTCTAATCACGGTACTTCGGGAGGTTGAGGGAGGAGGCTCACTTGAGTCCAGGAGTTTGAGACTAGCCTGGGCAACATAGTGAGCCCTGCTTTCTACTAAAAAAGAAGAAGAGGAAGAAGAAGGAGAAGGAGAAGGAGAAGGAGACGGGGAAGGAGAAGGAGACGGGGAAGGAGAAGGAGAAGGAGACAGGGAAGGGGAAGGGGAAGGAGAAGGAGGAGAAGAAATAGGTTCCAGTGGCATCTGACCTTAGAGGAACATACAACCTTCATTTTATTTCATTTGTATTAGCTCTTTATTTTGAAGCATATCGTACACAATAATAATTATATCATAATATAAATGTAAGTATAGTGTTTGATAAATTTTTGCATATGTGCATACACTGTCTACGCCAAGCACACCCTAATCCTCAACATGTTCCATTGTTCCATTATGGTAAATATTATTCCCTAGACATAACCATCTTTCTAGTTTTTAATACCACCTCCAAAATGTCTTGTCAATAATTTTCCAAAATCTAGTTTTCTAAATTTACAGTCTAATCAGCAATGTAAGAAATGTGCAATATCCTGAGCAATGTAAGACAATTCTGGCTGTTCCACCTTTGACAATGCTTGTCATTTTTAGACTTTGACAGTTCTTCTGGACATGTAGTAATATCTAAGTATTAATTTAATTTAGTTTTTACCTGATGACTAATGATACTGACCACCATTTTATATGTGTATCGGCCATTTAGATATTCTCCTTTTTTACAGTACCTGCTCATGTATTTCATCCATTTTTAAGTGGATTTGTTATATTCTAGCATCGATTTATGGGAGCTTTTTGCATATTTGGATACAGGTACTTTGAAAAGCTTTGTTTTGAAAATATTTTCTCCAAGCATATGGTTTGTTTTTTCTACTTTAAAATTGTGTTTATATGTCAATAGAATATCTTAATATAAGACACAATTTATTAATATTCATATTTTATGTTTTATGCTTTTTTGTCCTAATTGAGAAACTTTTGATTACCTCACATCTTATTCTCAATTTCTTTCTCATGTCTTTTCAGAAGCTGTTCCATTTTTACAGACCATCCTAAATCGAAAGACAGTAGCTAATTTAAATATTTAATTCTCATTATTTCAAAAGAAAGCTATAAAATCACAAACGGATTGAATGACGTCATGCTGCCTATTTTGCTTTGTTAGATCTTTTCTCAGTTGTGGGGCTGATGATCCTGTGATGCATTTTCTCTAGACCAGGTTATAGCTTTTCCTTGGAAGGAAATGTATTCTGAAGGTATTCTTTTAATTTCAGCACAAATCAACACAATCTAACAACTAGAGATGTAATAGTATGATAAAATTGCATCACACTAAAAGCGTTACTTTCTCTAAATGGTTATATTAATTGTTCTTCTTCTGACATAGACAGTCTTTCTTCAGACTATGATGCTATTTATCACTTAGGGAGTAAAAAGTTTTCATGTGAAATTCTGTCATACTCAGTAAAAGTAACCAGTAGAGTTCCGCAATGGAAACACTAAGATATTTTTACTGAGATCTATATATTGTGAAACTGCAACAACTCACTGGAATTGAATAAAAGAACTGGTCTTAGTATCTGGCTAAGCAAACCCATCCATCATGTTCAGTAAACAAGTCAGAGTTTTTCAAATGCTTATGATTTTTTAAAAATATTAAAACATTAAATTTTCATTATTGACTAGTTGTTTTTACACAGATAAAGCTAAATTCGAAATTGCCATGTTCGATATTCTACAACAGAGTGTTCACAAATGAAAATAAATAGAGGTGGTCCTTTGGCTGTGATAATTAAACTCCTCAGACACACACGACCAGAGCCTTCAAGATGCTTTATGTGACAACACACAAGCAGAGAAGTACAAAATGAATGGGATGGTGAGCACGGGGAAGTAGAATGCCTGCTATTCAGAAAAACTGGGTTCTGGTTCTCCCTCTCATGCCATTTTTGATCCTTAGCAAATGATTTCACTTTTTGGAGTTTTTTTTCCCATTCAAAACGGTAATAGGGTGAGCACTGGGAAAACTTTATGGTTGTACCTCTACATGCTCCACCATTATATTATTTTCCTGGTATTTTTGAATTTGCTTGACTGTTTCAGTACTGAAATATATTATCCTTGAAAAATAATAATATTTTATTACATATTTTTCATAGGCACATACTATTTGAAATAGTAATACAAAAAGTTCTATGTTTGCTTGTTGGAAGTTAAAAGACTTGGCTAGAGTATTTAAAGCAACAGGTCAGTCACAGCCTTAATATTAATTACTTCGCAAGTGATGGCAGTGATTTCTGTATTTCCTTGGTGTATTGCAAAATATTTAAAGGTGCTGGTGATATGAAAGAACAATGTCACGTCACACCACGATGGACCAGGAATAAAACATGATAGAAAGTCATAAAAAGTTCATTTTCAGTGTATATTCAGATATATACTTTGTCTTATCACTGCTTTTCTTACCATTAAAGGGGCCAAATACACATACATTTTGGACAAATGATAGGAGTACATTCTCTTCATGTTGGTCTCCCTTTAGATATTAAAGTTTATAAAGTTAATATTTCAGGACTGAATTTAAACACAAACATTATCTAACTGAGAGCACTGAAATGAAAAAGATATGGTCAATATGGTCCAGTGTTCCAAAGAAAAAATCTACTTTTCAATTGAGTGTTACGGTTTTCATTTGTGCATGTACAGTTTACCTTTGGACAACGTGGATTTGGACTGAGCAAATGCACTCATACTCAGATTTTGTTCTACCTCTGCCACTCCTGAGACAGCAAGACCAATGCCCCCTTCCTCCTCCTCCTCAGCCTATGCAATGTGAAGACAATGAAGATAAAGACATTTATGATGAACTGCTTCCACTTAACAAACAGCAAAAATAAATTCTCTTCCTTGTCATTTTAATAACATTTTCTTTTCTCGTTTACTTTATTGTAAGAATACAATATATAATGCATATAAAGTACAAAGTCTGTGTTAGTCAACTGTTTATGTTATCAGTGAGACTTCCAGTCAACAGTCAGCTACCAGTAGTTAGGTTTCTGGAGCATCAAAAGTTATAGTGGATTTTCAACTTCTTGGGGGAATCAGCATCCCTAAGTCTTACGTTATTTGAGGTCAACTGTAACATCTGAATGCAGATATATACATGCACACACATGCATACAGCCATCTATATAGGTGCATGTTTATACAAAATTAATTTATTATATATAATATACTATATATGTATAGTAGTTTGCTCTTTTCTATTGGGCATAATGACAAATAACCACTTTGCCATTTTGAATCAAGCATAAAATAAAAGCCACGTATTTGCTTTAAGTTGGCATAATTTATTGCAAAAGAAACAGAGAAACCCCACAGCTATAAAGCTACAAGTAAGACACATCCAGAGACAAGAAGCAATGAATTATGGAATGATAGATATTCTTAAAACTCTTAGATGCTATCTGCTCTTTATCTTGTCTTGATCCAGGGTGACCTTGTTTGTTTGTTATTGCAGTCAATATTGCAGTTGGGTGACCTTCTTATGGCCTCTCATGTTTGGTTGTCAGGGAAGGATTTCAATAAAATCCAGAGAATCCATATCCTGCAGAGCATGATGGGCGGCAGCAGCGGTATCCATAGCCTCCGAAGCCAGAGCCATATCCATAGCCTCCATAGCCACAGTCATAGCCCCTTCTGCAGAAGCTGCCACATCCACAGCCATAGCCATAGCCCAGGCCACCGAAGCCTCCACAGCCATAGCCCAGGCCACCGAAGCCTCCACAGCCATAGCCCAGGCCGCCATAGTAGTTGCCGTAGTAGCTCATAGTGTCAGGAGTGGTGAGTTGGTTTGCTGCTCAAGGCAATATCCTGACTGTGAATGCCAGCCAGTGTAGAGGGAGGCTTATATACCCTGGTCAGAGCATGTGATGAGTCACCTGTATACCCTACTTTGCTGCAGTTATTTGTATTACGTTTGATGTTACAACTCATATATCTGTTGTCTCCCGATACAGAGAGAGGCCCTCATTCTCATTAAAATATTTCAGCTTATTTAACGTCTTATTCAGGACATGCTTGAACTTACATGCTTTGCTTTTATGAGAAGAAGTGGCTGACTGTTCAAAATACACACATTCCAAATGCTAAACTGAATTGCCTATTACCAGGTATATTACATCATCTACGCTTTATGGTATTCCTTTTATAATTAATCATTTCCTTTGTCTGTCATCTTCCAAACTGATAACTTTATATTCAACTAAGTTTACAGCTATTTTTTTCAATGTACAGATGTTAAATCTGTAATTTTAAAAAGAAAACTTATTTATCAAGGTGAGGTCTTCAGAAAGTGCCTATGTTCACAATACATGAAAACATTTGAAAGCAAAATGACTTTAATGCGCTGCTGTGTACCGTAGCCAAAGGACTCAAAAAAAGAGAGCATATGTTGATTTTTAGCATTTTATTCACAATTACTTTTATACTATTTTTGGCTTTGCACACCAGCTTCAGAACCTTTTGGATGCAATATATGTAAGAATTAATTTTAGAAATTGAGGGCACAAAATTCAGCTCCTATGCAGGCTTATCAGAGTAGCAGCTCAGTTTTCCATTCAAACCCCAACACTCTGCTTTATAATTGGTTTTATTCAAAGTCCGACTAAAACTGCAGATTGCATCTGCCTCTGTTCTTGCATACTCTAGCCAATTGCTTTCTTTCTTTATCCTTTTTCAGTAGTGTATATATGACCTCTATTTTCATTCTCATTTCACCTTTCATTCTTCTTCCCATTTTCTCAGTGTCTATAGGAACAGCCAGGTAGCAGTTTATTGTTTATATTTCCCCTACCCGCTCTGTCTTCCATTCACTTATTTCAATCAATGCTTGTTTTTTCTACCTCCTCTTCGTATTCACTATAAGCTCTTTCCTGATGTTCTTCTATGTCTATTCTGTACTCATTTATTCTGAGGTAATTTCTAACCACTGTCTACTGATCTGTTAATAGTTCATTATAGCATTACTTTTAAAACTTTCTATTTTTCGTGCTTACTAACCACCCCCAACTCCCCACCCCAGCAAAAATACTTAGAAATAATGAATAAGACCTACTATTAAACAGTGCAATAAGGTGACTATAGTCAACGACAACGTAATTGTACATTTTAAAATGTTTTGAGTATAATTGTACTGTTTGTAACTCAAAGGATAAATACTTGAGGGGGTGGATTTTAGAAAATTTACTCCAACTCCTATGACTTTCTGAAATGTTAAAAGGGTATCCTAAAATTTAAATTGTCTTCAAAGTTTTTGAAATAAAGGCACCATGGTGAAAGGACACAGAATGGAGAAATACATGTAAGGAAATTTGACCTGGGCTTCATAGAGCTCCTCAGCTGACCTCATTGAGTTAGTGAAACACACACAACATTGAGCCTACTCTTGATTCATCTCCACACAGCACCTGTCTTTTGGCTTAGGCAACTAAAAATTTATTTAATTTACATGGCTTTGAACATGGTGTTGAGACTTTGTGAGATTTATAAGTATTTTATCAAAGACAAATTTCCTAAAAGGGATGTTTCTGTTTTTCTAGGCAACAGACTAGGGAATTAAAAACTGTTTATTGAAGAAATTGTAAATAAATTGACAGTAACTACCATAGCAACCACAATCTGTGCACTACCCTGACTATGCCTTAGTGAGCTACCTTTTTAAGACAGAAAAATGGCTCAATAAGTCTTTCAATTTATAAAGTAGGATTTAATCCAACATTTGCTACATTTCTTTTATCCAAATATTGGTTCATTCTTATTTCTCATCTGAACTGGAAACAGTCGATAAGCTGAATCCTCAGTGAGTCCTTTTGTGGCCGTAAAATCACAAATAACTCAGACAGTATTAAGGATATCACAGTTTGTTCATATAAATCAGCCTGATAATGTGAGAGTGTTTAATAGCTAATTTTTGTTTGGGATGCATAAAAGATGCATACACCTGAGATATAAAACCAAACAAGATATGAATGGAAAACTTCAATAGCCAAATAAGAATTCGAATGTTTTAAAGAAATAGAGCATCTGATAATTTTCCACAAAACCAATTAATGATCATAAACAGTAAATGATTAATACCAAAATTAAAATACTATAAATCTGTATATTGTTCTATATAAAACATATAAAACAAATATTTTGTCTTTTTTTGAAGTGAACAAAGAGTAAAATGAAAATATCTATTGTAAAATGAAGACACATATTTATTTGCAGTGATATTGGTTTTATGCTCAAAGCAGATTGTTAGACCCAAAGTGGATTAGACCCAAAGTTGATAGAACAATGTTTTATATTTTCTCCTTCTTTTCTCTTTTAGGAAGTTTACTTTGGAATATTTGCTTAATAACCTTATGATAATGGATAAGGAAAAAGAAAATGTGTTCTTACTTGGGATAAGTAGCAACTTTTACCTGGAAAGAAAGCTTTTGTTATAAATTTCAAAGACTTCCTTTAACTCAGAAACAAACCAATAATATATGAAAATGTAGGTTACAAATATATGTTAATATTGAATTATACCAGCAATGTCACAAGTGCTTTTTCCTCATTCTAATTATATTGGTATTTCTTTTAATTGCAAATTTTTAACGCTTTTACTCAGGCTTTGAGGATATTTACCTATATGAGAATAGAGCAGTTTTGTATGAAATTCAGTTACATGTCTCAAAATTCCTTTAATGAAGTTAGCAAACTTTATCTACCTTGCCCTCCCTGTGAAAGTACAGCATCTACAAAGATAAATACAAGATTTGTCTGAGTTGTTTGCTTATTTTTCATCTTCACATTGTATAAACCGAAGTATTTTTAATAAAAAGACAAAATCTTGAGAATTGAGTTTATTTGTTCTGTTTTTCCCGTGAAGTAAAGTTAAGTTAGCAATTCATAAATGGATTATATATAACAAAAGTTAACAAGAAAATTTTAAAAACAACAGCAACAAAACATAGTTAATCTAAGAGATGAAACTAATCTCCATAAACTCTGCTATAAAATTGAAACCATTCACAGTATTACTACAAAATGATGGCATTCAGATTTGGAAGTATCCAGTGAAAGAGACTCAAAATGATGGACTAGAAAGTAAGGATTCAGGTGAACTGCTTTCTGGTCTTGGTTCTGACACTTAGATCGTAACTCTGGGCATCACTTAACTGTTCAGCATTTCCTTACCTGTACTATAGGGGGCAGCACGGTACAATCTATAATCTAATTAATCCAGCTCTCATTTCTTTTGTCCTTATATTATTGAATTTCACTAGCTCAAACAAACAAACAAACAGACACTTATGCCAATACCTAAATATGCCACTCAATTTTGTAAAAAGCAATACATTTTTTGATCTTTTATATATTCTATTACATGAAATACCAATAATTAAATACTTGTTTTCATGGTTTTGCGTTTTATACAGAGGTCTTAATCCATCTTGAGTTAATTTTTGGGTAAGATGTAAGGAAGGGGTCCAATTTCATTTTTCTGAACATGGCTAGCCAGTTTTTTTGTTAATAAATAAAGCACCATTTATTAAATAGGGAATCCTTTCCCTATTGCTTATTTTTGTCAAGTTCATCAAAGATCAGATGGTTGTAGATGTGTGATGTTATTTCTGAGGTCTCTGTTTTGCTTCGTTGGTGTATATATCTGTTTTGGTACCAGTACCATGATGCTTTGGTGAATGTAGCCTTGTAGCATAGTTTGAAGTCAGATAGCATGATGCCTCCAGCTTTGTCCTTTTTGCTTAGGGTTGTCTTGGCTATACAAGCTCTTTTTTGGTGCCATATGAAATTTAAAGTAGTTTTTTCTAATTTTGTGAAAAAAGTCAATAATAGTTTGATGGGAATAGCATTGAATCTATAAATTACTTTGGGCAGTATGGCTATATTGATACTTTCTATAATGAGCATGGGATGTTTTTCCATTTGTTTGTGTCTTCCCTTATTCCTTGAGTAGTGGTTTGTAGTTTTCCTTGAATTTGGTCCTTCAAGTCCCTTGTAAGTTGTATTCCTAGCTATTTTATTCTCTTTTTAGCAATTGTGAATGGGAGTTCATTCATAATTTGGATCTCTGCTGGTCTGTTGTTGGTGTATAGTAATGCTTGTAATTTTTGCATATCGATTTTGTATCCTGAGAACTTGCTAAAGTTGCTTATCAGCTTAAGGAGTTTTGGGGCTGAGACAATGGGGTTTTCTAAATATAGAACCATGTTATCTGCAAACAAAGACAATGTGACTTCCTCTCTTCCTATTTGAATAGGCTTTATGTCTTTCTCTTGTCTGATTGCTCTGGCCAGAACTTCCAATACCATGTCAAATAGGAACAGTGAGAAAGGGTATCCTTGTTTTGTGCCAGTTTTCAAAAGGGATGCTTCCAGCTTTTGCCCATTTAGTGTAATATTGGCTATGGGTTTCTCATAAATATCTCTTATTTTGAGATATGTTTCACCACTACCTAGTTTATTGAGAATTTTTAACATGAAGGATGTTGAGTTTTATATACCCAAAGGATTATAAATTGTTCTATTATGAAGACACATGCACATGTATGTCCACTGTGGCACTGTTTACAGTAGCAAAGACTTGGAACCAACCTAAATGCCCATCAAGGATAGACTGGATAAAGAAAATGTGACACATATATACCATGGAATAGTACGCAGCCATAAAAAAGGATGAATTAGTGTACTTTGCAGGGACGTGGATGAATATGGAAATCATCATTCTCAGCAAACCAACACGAGAACAGAAAACCAAACAGCGGATGTTCTCACTCATAAGTGGGTGTTGAATAATGAGAACACATGGACACAGGGAGGGGAACATCACACACTAGGGTCTGTTGGGAGGTGGGAGGCTAGGGGAGAAATAGCAGCCAGTAGGGAGATGGGGAGAGATAACACTAGGAGAAATACCTAATGTAGGTGATGGGGGGATTGAGGCAGCAAACCACCATGGCATGTGTATACCTATGTAACAATCCTGCAACATCTGCTCATCTACCCCAGAACTTAAAGTATAATAAAAAAAAGAAAAGAAAATACAAAAATTAGCTGGGTGTGGTGGCACATGCCTCTAATCCCAGCTATGCGGGGGGCTGAGGCAGAAGAACGCCAAATAATGCCTCTAGGAGGTGGCGGTTTCAGTGAGCCATAATCCAGCTACTGTGCTCCAGCCTGGGTGACAGAGTGAGTGAGACACCATCTCAAGAAAAATAAAAGACTTTTAAGAAAGAAAACTGCTGTTTTAAAAGAAATAATACTAATTTTACACTGTTTTTCTCAATCTACAAATTCAAAAAGCAATAACAAATGAAAAATTGGAAAATAAAATGCAAAAATATTAACAATAGTTTTAGAAAATATAAAATACAGGTAAATATAACAAAGACTTATTTCTTGATAATTACAAATTAATGTTTGAAGAAATTCATAAGAACTGTTAAAATGAGGGTATATCACATCTATGTATTGACAACAGACTAAATGTTCCCAAATCATTTTTAATGAAATCCTAATCAAACTGCTTGTGTATTTACAAAATACTCTAAAATGTATAAAGAAATCTAAAGTGCATAGAGAATACAATGCAATCTTTAAAAAATAACAAAGTTTGACAAGTTATATTAACTGAGGTCCAGACTGATTAAACTAGAATTATCAAGAGAGTGTAATATTGATGTGCGGATACACCAATAGATCAATGGGAAAAGTCTAGAATTAGACTTTTTTCCACAAAGACTCTAAAGCAAACAAAAGACTTCATCAAATGGTGCTAAAACAATGAAATATTAACATGGAACAAGAAAAATTTGTACTTAATGACTACTTAATGCTATTACATAGAAATTAATTCAAAATGTACAGTTCTAGCATGATATCTAAACTGCTAAAGCTTCTAGAATTGTATAGGTCACTGAAGGCACTGACTATAAAATGAAACATTGTGAAATGAATTTTATCAACAGCAAAGCACAGATTAGGAGAATAAAAAAGTAAGAATATATAAGTTTATATGGATACAGATATAGATATCATGTAAAGATCTCTTACAACCTAATTGTCAGTATAAAAACATCTCAATGATGTGCACGTTGAAAGCAAGATATACAAATATCCAATAAATAAAAAGTGTCTAACATCATTAGTTATCAGAATTATCAGGAAAATGTGAATTAAAACCACATTTAGATACTACTACCTACCCATTAGAAGTGCTAAGATGAAAAAAAAAGCCATTTTTTTTTTTTTACTTAATAAGCTATGATTTACATTAATCATTATTTATCAAATTTCCCACCAGGTTAATTTTCAAATGTTTCTAACATGCATTAGCGCAATTTTCAACTCATTTACCATGATAATGCCTGCATTGAAATTATGACTTTCTGTTATATTCCCAAAAGAGTAAATCCAAGGTTTGGGTACATAGCATCATACTTCAATACATTCTGTTAACATGCTTAATTTAAAGCAATAAAGCAGTGAAGATAACGGGTCCATGGGAAAGGAAAGCAGTCCCCAGAAGTGCTGGCTAATGAGCAGATTACATTATCCTCACCCTATGAATGGCTCACGAGGCAGCTAATCAAAACAAAATAGACAGTAGGGAATGTGTGATAGGGTTATTGTGTAATAGGGTTATTGGACTCCAGTTTTGTGGTATAATATGAAGCTTCACATAGCTCTTTGATAAAAATTTCCCTTCAGTCATTCAGAATAATATGGATGTAACCAGAGGCCAGTGGCCAAATAAAGTTGTGATCAAGATTATTTATAATCCCAATCCAGGGATTTTAGCACCTAAAAATTATTGTCATAAATTGGAGTTCACACCAACATAAATTTTGATTAAAGACTCAAAAAGTCATTTAAGTCATATTTACCATCAAATAAATACCTTCAGTGATAAACCTTCTTGGGACTGGAAATCTGGGAGAAGGAGAATAGCAACAGGGAGATCAGTTATGTCTCTCCTTCAAACTCAATCTATGATATTTGTTTTTTGTTCATTTAACAATAGGAATAAATGTCATCCTCAGGAAGAAAAACTGTTGCCTTCATTTTAAATATCATAAAATAGGAAAAACTTATTAAGATACATGACTAAAGTTAAGACCATATTGCAATGTCATATTAAACACATCTGTTGGAAAATGATTATAGAGGTATTTCCCAATGTAAAATACACCACAGAAAATCCAGATGAAAAATTAGTACTTTTGAGAATGAAAGGAGAAATAACTGTTGTAGGAAAATATCCAATATTTATAAACAAAGCCAAATTGCTATTGAATAGCTGGATATACACAGACAGCTATTGAACCTTAGGCCAACAACCTTGTAAAGCCAATAATTCATCTTCCCTGCCTGCTACGAGCAGGGGATATATTTGATAGGACAAAACTTTTGAAGAGTTGTATTTTGTCGTTGGATCATTTTCCCAAGAATCTTAAGTCCCAACTCCCAGTAAAAAGCAGAGGCGCAGTATCTTCCATAACAATTTGGGGGGCAGCATTGTATCCATAACCACCATACCCAGAGTCATAGCCACACCCTGCACTGCAGAATCTGCCACATCCACAGACATTGCAATAGCACTGACCATCATAGTCACCAACACCAGACCCCAGCCCTCCAACATAGATGCCAGAGTAGCCCATTGTTTAGAGTTGAAGATTGATATTGAAAGATACTTACACATCTTTAGTGATAGTGTAAAAATCTTAGACACTCTCTACATAACATTTATACCAAAGAATGCAATGAAACAATCTCAGTGATTTGTTTCTCCTTATATAAGAAGGGGGCCTCATGTCTGTTAAAACTTGGCTTACTTTGGTGAAACAATACTTCTCAACTAGTGCTCTTAAGTTTAATTACTGTTTATAACACACTCATAGTGATTTCAGATGATGTATTTTTCATGTTTTTGAGGTATTCATGATACCATGCTTTTAAATGATATTTTATATTCTTTTTCTGATGGAACATCTTAAGCATATATGAAAAAGCAGATGGCTAGAACAGCAAGCTGTGGTAAATGTGAATTTATGTATTGGGATATTTTGTGCTCACAGCATAAATGATACTGTTACTTTGCTTCTAGAGAAAAAATTCCTTAGGGTCATTTAAACACCCATTTCAAACTCATTCATCGTCTCTACCTTTCTTCTGTCGTTGATTATATCATGTTTGTTGTGGGCATTTGAGACAAGTCAGCATCTACTACTCATCCGTAAACAGCAGATAAGTAGATCTAGTAGAGCGTGTATTGGATTTCTCATTTATCCACAGACTGCCTACAACATAAAGTATGTGTTCAATACATATTTCTGAGTGAATGAATGTGATTTGTTTGACTTGATTATATACGGTATTCCCCTCTTATTCACAGGGCATATGTTCCAAGATCCTCAGTGAAAGCCTGAAAGCACAGATAGTACTAAAACCAGTATATGCCATGTTTCTTTTCCTATACATGCAAACTTATGATAAAGTTTAATTTATAAATTAGGCATAGTAAGAGATTAACAATAATAACTAATAATACAATAGAACAATTATAGCAATATGCCAGCATCAGTATTCTTGTGTCTTGTGGCCATTATGAAGTAATGAATAAGAGTCACTTGAATGCAAGCACTGTGATATGCCCACAGTTGATCTCGTCATTGAAAGAGCTCTTGAGGTAACTAACAGATGGTGGGAGCATCTACAGCGTGGATCCCCTGGACAAAGGGAGGATTCCTGTCCTGGGCTGGATGGAGCAGGACTGCACAAGATGTCATCATGCTACTTAGAATGGCAGGCAATTTAAAACTTATGAACTTTATTTCTGTTATTTCCCATTTACAATTTTCAGCTATAGTTGATTTCAAACAACTGAAACGAAGGAAGCAAAACTGCAGATAAAGAGGGACAACTGTACACAATTTGACATCACCATAACAGTGTATTTGGCACTCTGAGAGTCAGGGTGTAGTAATTCGTTTTCATGCTGCTGATAAAGATATACCCAAGATGGGGCAATTTACAAAAGAAAGAGATTTAATGGACTTACAGTTCCATGTGGCTGAGGAGGCCTTACAATTATAGCAGAATGTGAAAGGCACATCTCACATGGTGGCAGATAAGAGAAGAGAGCTTGTGCGGGAAAATTCCCCTTTTTAAAGCATTCAGATCTCCTGAGACTTATTCACTATCACAAGAACAGCACAGGAAACACCTGCCCCCATGATTCAGTTACCTCCCACCAGGTCCCTCTCACAACACGTGAGAATTCAATATGAGATTTGGGTGGAGACACAGCCAAACCATGTCACAGGGGTTTCTGCTTTTCATCTACAAGTTCACTAATGCTCTGCTTTGGAAAAGTCCAACTTTCTTTCTCTGACATTCTGACATGGTTTGGCTGTGGATCCCCCACCAATCTTATACTGAACTATAGCTCCCATTATTCCCATGTTTGGTTGGAGGGAACTGGTGGAGGTAATCGAATCATGGGGGTGAGTTTTTCCCATGCTGTTAACGTATTAGCAAATAAGTCTCACGAGATCTGATGGTTTTATAAAAGGGAGCTCCCCCGCACAAGCTCTCTTGCCTGCCGCCATGTGAGACATCCCTTTGCTCTTCCTTTATCTTCTGCCCTGATTGTGAGGTCTGCAGCCATGTGGAACTGTGAATCCATTAAACCTCTTTCCTTTATAAATTACCCTGTCTCAGGCATGTCTTTATCAGCAGCGTGAGAATGGACTAATATACATTCCTAGAATAGTAGGTCTTCATCCAAATTCAAGAGCTGATGTCTTCTTTCCTACTCTTTAAGCTTGTAACTTCCAAAGAAAACTTCCATTTTCTTTAATAAAGTTTCTTTAACTCTGCTATGAATGTACCAAAACCAGAATTCTTTTAGTGCCACAATTTTTCTATTTACCCTTATTTAACTCTGAAAAAAGCATCACCTGAAACCTAAAGTGTACTTGTAAGAGTCAATATTACAATTAGTTCTAGTCCAAACACATGAAATGTTTAACACTCTTAATCTGTAACTTTAAAAAAAAAATAAGTCCTATTAAATAAGCAAAGTCCAAATATTCCTTGGAGTATCTTGCGTCAATCTCTTGAAAGAGTGATGGCCAAGGAAGTAACAGTGAAAACAAAATCCCACTCCAGATTGGAAATTTATTTTTCCTATTGGGAATGTTCTTTAGTTTACATCAGTGGGGATAGGGAAGAACTTGCGATATCATAAAAAGCTTTAATGAAAAATCACTACAGAGATGCAATCGATAACTACATAATTATAATTTAAGGGTTCTGAGATAAATATCAGTTTCAACTGTGGGATCCACAGTCGTGCTGTTCACTCTGTTGCCACTGCAGCTGTTACCACTCCTAGTTCTTGTGGAATTTTCCATTAGGGCTATGAAGGCTTACATAGAATCTAAAAAGAACTTATTAGAAAGCACCCTAGATTAAAGGATCTAGAAATTGAGTTTTCTGTTTCTAGGGTCAAGAAACATGAATAGATTTGTCAGTAGAAATCAAATCCACATCTTCTGAAGCCAGAACATATCCAAGGCCTCCATTGCTAGAGCCACAGCCATTGCCTAAGCCTCAGATGCTCCCACACTACAGCAAGTATGAGAGTCCAGGCCTTTCTTGTCCAAGCCCAGGCCTCCATAGTAGTCCATAGCGTCAAGATTTGTGAGTATGCTTGAAGGCTGTCTACGTTCCTCTGCATGTGAACACACACCTGCAGAGCTGCTCTGATAGTCCCTCAGTGGTAGATGTAGCAAACCACACCAATTTACTTCGAGTTTATTCAAGACTGTTGTACTATAGAAATCCAATTAAACTATTTTCTTAATTAGAAGAGACTCAAATAAGGAAGCTTAAAATTTTAATTTAATTTTCCTACTGAGCTTGCCTTCCACAAAACCTATTATGCTCATAATGAGTAAAGTTGATGGACTTTGCAAAGTCAACCATGACTTAATTCTCCAGGAAACTCCAGGTCAGGCTTCAAGGCATCAGGCAGTCCTCTGATTACATCACCTGAGGTGTGGCTCCCAATTCAGTTTATCTCCTTTGTCCCTTATTTTTCTTCAGATCAAATGAAGTGCATTCTTTCTATCTTTTCAATTTCTAAGACATGTCTGAGGTCTATTATTCCTTAAAGTTGCAATGCTATATAAAGTTGTTGCTTCATTCACATAACACTTAACATAACAAATTTTCTGTTGTTCAAATTTTGTAAAATATCTCATGTTGCATTTCCCCTGAATCATGTTTTAATCTTTTGGTAAAAGTATTTTAGAAGTGGGAATTTTGAGCTTCAAATTCTAGTAGGCAAGCAATAAAACTAGTAATTTATTTAATATTTATGTTCAGGTAAAATCAAGAATAGTGTATTTTCATATTTTTCTGTCAATGATACTTGTATTTCTTATATTAAAAGGTAGTGCAAAAGTAAAATGTTTCTTGCAAAATATTTCTTTATATTTACAAGTTTAAAACAATTTTATAATTTTGCTGTCTTATTTGGTTATTGAAACAAAATATATTTCATTATTTCATTTATAGTTTATTTACTAAAAGACTTTTTCCTCCATTTTTCTCTTCCTTTCTTTCTTCCTTCTATCCTTTCTCTCGACTTTGTTCTAATGCCATATACATACACATGTACATAAATGTACACATTATATATGTTCTAATGCCATAAACATACATGTATACTTATTAATATGCATATATTATTTAAATATATGCATATTTATGCATGCATGTATGTATATGGCATATATACATCATATGCATATATATGTATATGTGTACGTATATGGCATTAGAACATACATAATGTGTATATTTATGTATATTTATGGCATTAGAACATATATATAAACACGCACATACATATTTATACAATAAAAAGTGAATCATACCTTGTTTTTCTGTTGTAAAGTTTACTATTATTAAAAATTAGTAGAAAATAAAGTATGTGTGTTATAATTCAATATTGTCATAGTTGTGGTAGAATCTAAAACTCCAAATGTTTAAGAGAGCTGAAGGTGGAGCAGCTAGGGTGAGCAGCCATCCTGGTTTTGCTGGGACTATGCCAGTTTGAGCCCTGGATATATCAAGTGCTGGGAAGACTCTTAGCTCAAGTAAACTGGGATGATTGGTGACCCGAGAAGTAAGTCATATATGAGACAGTCAACCCAGGGAACTTCCTATGAACCCAATTATGAATGAATTCGATCTTTCAGGAAGAATGAATAAGAATGTAACATGTTGGGGGGAAAATTACCTTTCATAGTAAGAGAACTTTAAGTGGCATATCGTGGAGCCACAAGAGTATGCAGAATAGAGTTAAACAATAATAAAATAATCATAGAGTTAAATAATGATAGAATACAGAATGTGTGAGAAATTGGTGTAAGATGAGGCAAAAAAAGTTCATATTTTAAAAAAACTTTTATGTTTATTAATTTTTTCTAATTTTACCATCTAAATTTGAAGTTAGCAAACTATAGCCAGAGTCAAATCCTGCCAGTCCCTGGAATTTTGAATACAGTTTTATTGAAACAGATGCATGCTCTTCATTTGTATATCATCTATGACTGCTTTCTTACTGCAATGATAGAATTGAATAGTTTTGCGAAGAATATTTGGCCAGAAATTCTAAAACATTTACTGTCTGGCCCTTAACAGGAAAAGTTTGCCAGCCCCTTACTCCAGCTAACTGGAAAGCCCTTAGAGGTATCCAAGGAGAGGGGCACAATCAATTTTACTGAGTCTTTTTTTTTTAAGTAAAGAAACTTCTAATATCCCAATAGGCTGTCTACTCAATATGTAATTAATCAGAATATGAATTTCTTGGCTTTTTATCTTTTAAGTCAGAGTCATCCTTGCAATAACTTACTGTCTTCTAACAATGTTTCCATTTTGTAACTCTTTTTATACCTCTGAGAAATGCTTAAAAGGGAGATCAATGTTGGTAGGTAATGGAAAAATAAGTAGCCTTGATATATTAAAAGAGATTTGGCAATATTTATTTGTATAGGCCTAGGGGATATAAAGGTAATTTAATAATATAACCAAGTCTGTAATTTAGAACCAACATGAATGAGAACTTATGTGAACAAAGGAAATTTTGGGAAAAAATCATCTCAAAACTTTTTCAAAATTAACTGTTGTGGAAAAAAAGCCTCTGAGTATCCAAACCCAGTGTGAAATCTATTTTATTCCCTAAAGGAGCAACTGAGTCCACCTGTATAAAATGACCCACTATGAGTTTCTGTGTTTTGGGGAGCATGGCTTAACAAGGAACTCATTTTGAAGACATAGAATTTGGAAACAAATTTTCAGCGAACAGGAAAGATGATAGAATTTAATGTGCCTCAGATATTTTCACTTGACATTTATCAGAAAAATCCCCTTACTTTAACTCACACTGAACACAAAAATGAGAGGAATAATAAATTATTCCTTGTGAAATGGAAATCTTCCTTTGAATCAGTTAAGAATAGTCGTGAAATTAAAGAGCATTTGATTTTATAATCATCTCCAGTATAAATATAGTAACAGACTGATGAGATTGGCATGGGCATAGTCTATGTAACCATCTGAATTGAATTTTTCAGAGAAGCCTAAATTATAAATATTATGTGTACCCCATTTGAGGCTTGATTAGAGTTAAGAATAATATAGCCACATAAATGACTCTATAAAGAAAATTCTATAGATAACACAGGGTGCAAAACAGAAACTCCCTCTCTTCCAGTTGATTATAATTTAATAAGGGAGACTCATGAACATAACCTCATCTAATGAAGGAAAACTGTAATAAGGATTCTTGAAAAAGGCCAAAATTTTTCCGTGGACTCAAATAGAAGGAAATAATTAATTCAACAAACAAATGGATATAGAAGGACTCATGAACTAGCTAGCACTTGAAACTCCATTCATTTGCAAAGTTACTAAGGTCAATATTCTAGCTATTCCCTTACGGGAGATTATGTTATACATTTCACAAACAGATTCTTTTGTCACATCTATATTCCATCCTGGGATTCTCATAACCTCCTAAATATTTTTTTAAATTCACAGATATTGAAGCACACTCTTTGTATTTTAAATTCTGTGGATTTTGAAATATACCCAGTCTCATGTGTCCACCATTCCGTACCATACAGAATACTTTCTCTTCCATAAAAATAGCCTGTTCCTCATCTATCCAACCCTCTGTCTCTCCAAATGCTGGCCCCTGCTCTTCTCTTTTCTAGCTCTATATTTTACCTTTGTAAGAATGTCATATAAACAGAATCATATATATATTCATTTTCAATGGGCTTCTTTACCTTAGGAATATGTATTTAAGATTTATCAATGTGTTTGCATAGCTTGATGACTCATTCTTTTTTTAATCACAGAATAATATTCCATTTTATGAATATACCACTGTTTTTTAATTTATTCACATGCCATTATTGTGTGATTATAAATAATGCTGCTATAAACATTTGAGTGCCAACTTTTGTATGGAAATGCAGTTTTAAAATAAATTGGTCTATATCTAGGAGTGTGATTTCTGGATTGTATGGCTAGACAGTGTTCAGCTTTGTGAGAAACTGCCAACTGTCTTCCAAAGCAACTGCACCATTTTAAATTTATTTCAGCAAAAAGTAGAGTGCCTACTGGTCCACATCTTTGACAGCAATTGGTATTCTCAGGTTTTTAGAATTTTAACTATTTTAAAACGTATATGCCAACATTTCATTGGTGTTTTAATTTGCATATTTCTAATAACACACGATGTTGCATATCACTTACAATACTTATTTGCCATCCGTATGTCTTCTTTAGTATGTCTTCTTATTTATTCAGATTATTTTGGCCTATTTTTTAATGAGGTTGTTTGATTAATATTATCTAGTTGTATAAGATATGTTCCATCAATACCTAGTTTACTGAGAGCTTTTAGCATGAAGAATTGTTGAATTTTATTAAAGGCCTTTTCTGCATCTATTGAGATAATCGTGGTTTTTGCCATTGGTTCTGTTTATGTGGTGGGTTACATTTATTGATTTGTGTATGTTGGATCAGCTTTGTGTCCAGGGATAAAGCCAACTTCATCGTTCTGGGTAAGCTTTTTGATGTGCTGCTGGTTTTGGTTTGCCAGTATTTTATTGAGGATTTTCACATTGGTGTTCATCAGGGATACTGGCCTGAAATTTTCTATTTTTGTTCTGTCTCTGCCAGGTTTTGGTATCAGGATGATGCTGGCTTTTTTTTTTTTTTTTTTTTTTTGCATATATTATCCTTTTTCTATTTCTCACATAAAGACATAGACTGTTTGATAACTTGCTGTCTTTTTCACCCAGTGGCATATTTTGTCCCTCTTTCCATATCAGCAATATAGGTTTATGCCATTCTTTTTTATTTATTTATTTATTTTGAGATGGAGTCTCACTCTGTCATCCAGGCTGGAGTGCAGTGGCGTAATCTCAGCTCACTGCAACCTGGCCTTCTCCATTGTTTTTTTTTTTTTTAATTGCATTTTAGGTTTTGGGGTACATGTGAAGAACAAGCAAGATTGTTGCATAGGTACACACATGGCAGTGTGAT
Organism: Aotus nancymaae; assembly: GCF_030222135.1. Taxonomy (NCBI): domain Eukaryota; kingdom Metazoa; phylum Chordata; class Mammalia; order Primates; family Aotidae; genus Aotus; species Aotus nancymaae. The sequence goes on from NW_026988435.1 coordinate 33,822,409, forward strand.
TTGATGCTGGCTTTTTCAATGTTTGCTGTACCTCTATGTTCCAGAGGGTTTCAAATATTTTCAGTAACCTTTTTCTTTTTCTTTTCTCGTCTTTTCTGTTGACTTGGATCTTCACTGCCATAAATACAGTTCTCCTCAGAGAGCCTGTGACATGTAGCTCTTTCAGCTTTGTCCACTTCTATTTATTATATTGATGGTTTTGTTGGTAAGCCTGGATTGTTGGTTTGGGGGTAAGCTAAAGAGAAAGGGGCCATTATATAGTTTTCTGATTAAATACCGTTTTTAAAACAGAAGCTCTGTCTTACTCCTCCTACCTGTGCTATTTTCTTCTAGTTATGTGTCTTTACCTCCTTTCCCCCATTCTGTTCTTCAATTGCAGCATTCTTCATCTATTCTTCATATATTTCAACTATTCTTCATCTATTTCCTAGAAGCCCTGACCCTTGTTGCATATGGCCCTTCTCTTACTTTAGGCTGGACAAGAAGGCTGGAGGGGGCTGGAGTGGTAATTCCCTTCTCCTAGATGAGCTAAAGTTTCAGAATTGCACTTCAGCAACATCTTTTGTTCGTTCTTTTCTTTATTCCTTTTTCTCTTATAGGATAGGCCTCTTTAATGCAGAAGGCTGGCCATTTTTTCAGAATGGTTATTCTTCCCCTCCCCTTTTCAAAATCAAGAGGGCATCTTTGGATCTACATAGTAAAAACCTGGTAGGGTTTTTGGAGGGCAAACCAGGAAATTATGGGGGCCTTCCTCACACTCTCCCCCAAGTGGTTTCTCAGTCTCTGGCAGTCTCACCCTGCCTCTAAAACTTCACAAAAAAATCCCACTATGTTAGTGCTTTTATCAGTTTATGACTGGAGAAGATTCTGCTGTAGGCAAGCAGGCTTGGGTAGCTGCATCATTCTGGATGTGTATGCTTTTTAGGTTTGCAGTAGTAAGTTGTCTAGTGACTTTAGCTATCTAATGCGTTCAAGAAAATTAGTTTATTTGAGACCTGTCCAGATTTTTCTTGTTTTAAGTATAGTAGTGATTACTTCTAAGCTCTTTATATGCCAAAACTGAAACTGGCAGTTCTATATATCATCTTTTAATACCTGCTAAGCACATCTTATGAGAAGTGTGACTCTGCAGGGTAATAAAATGTTATTTGCACAATGGATTTAAGTCCAGCATTTTCCAACTATTAAACTGAAGTGTAATGATTTCCTTCGCATAAGAATAGAAAACTGTGATGACTGTTGTTCATTGCACATTTACAAATGAATTAATTTGTTATCTAACTTAGGTATCTCAGCATTTCTTTTATTTACTAATAATGAATATCTTTGTTTCTTGTGTTTTTCTCTCAACCAGGTTTACCATCTTGCTGGTTTCCTATGTAATACATTAAATACCATTTTACTCACATTCTCTCTTTTTACAAGAATTATGTTTTTAACCTTTGTGTTACTATTCATTGATGGTGCCTTGGTTTCAGATAGTTGAAAGTTTTATAGTATCATCTCCCCAATTTTTAATTATGTGACACAGCTATTGGTTAGGCAAGTTACACTATACTATAAGAATAGAGAATAATTTGCATTGCTCATGGATGGATATCATTTCTCATGCCTCTAAGCACATTTTTTCCCCTTCATCCTCTTTATTTGGCAAGGATATATCTTTCAATATTTAACTGAGGCTTCAAATCTTCTGTGAAGAGTTTCTCTCGGTCAAAGTTAAGTTTAAGAATTATCATATAAAAACTGACTTTCTGCTATGCATTTTCTTTCCTCAAAAATGGCATAATACATAATCCTCTTCAAAGGAACTAATTTTACCTTGTTCATCTTAGTATTCTCAGTAGTTACCACTGTCTCTAGAATGCTATAAAAAGTAATAAATGTCTACTAAATTGAGTAGAATACAAAAATAACTGAAATATGGTCCTGCCTGAACACATTTAATTCTAGGGAGAGAGATAAATAACAAATAAAATTTGTTTGAATAGTTGGCAGCATGTGTATGTATAATGATGAAATTGTAAATAAAAGTATACCCAACATAAAAAGAAACTGTCACTTACAATAAATAAAAGACCAGTTCTTTGAGGAAAATGAGTTTGACCTATGTTTTCAGAGGTATAAGAGGATTGGTAGACACTGAAAAGAAGAAAAGGTATTCAAAAGAAAGAAAACAGTAATGAAGAAGTGCCAAGACACTTAGGAAATACACGTGAAAGATAAGACTATATCTTTCCCTGTTAATTTTAACCTGATTTCTAGTTGTTTTAGAAAACAATGGTGAAAAAATAATTTAAAATATGGAAGCAAATTTCACAGAAAACTTTTTAAACGACATCATAATTTAAAGTTCATTATTGGCAATGATTTTCCTTAAAAAATAATAAAAATAAAACACTTTTTGCTATGCAAGCTAAGGAATTCTTATTTACTAATTAACGGAGATTGCACACTAAAGACCCCATGTGTAAGAATGGTTATACAATCTTAGCAGGTTAAAACATTTTCCTGATAGTGCAATCCATGAAGATTTGGGGGACATTAGCACCTGCTACTAGAATTTGCACTAGAATTCTTTCAGGAGCACACATTCTTCAGCTTAGGCTTGCTGGCATCAAAGACTCTTTCTTTGGTCAAACTTTAATCAAGCTTCCTTGAGCTCTTTTCAGAATTAAGCCTCAACCTTGGCCAATAAGAACAAATGCAGTTCTTTAAATGTAACAACATTTATACAAGAAGATTATCAAATACATGCAAATGTTTTTCAAGCCTGTACTTGAGTCACATGAGTCCCATTGACTTACTCGTCTTATGGAAAAATCCAAAGTCAGAATAGTTGTTCACTACCAATGAGGGTGAATATATTAAGGCATGAAAAATTAAGGCTATTAACACAACCAATATACACAGTATCTTGTATCTAACCATTCCTGCCCATTCCTGTTACTATGATGTTAATTTCAGTCCTTATCATACCATACTAAAAGTACATTATAACCTAATTAGTTCCTTTTATAGGTATTTATGTACAGTTCATCTTGATATGAAACAATTATTCCTAAATTTTTTTATATATTTTACAGGAGTGCCTTGGATAAAATCACAGAATGATTGACTCTTTATAACAACAGGGAGTATTCAAAGGTCCTTCTGGATCTGGAAACTACATACTTCATCTCTGATTATTTTTTCCAGAAGTTCGCTGTTCTCTATACACTCACATCAGTCAGAATGACTATTATTAAAAAGTGAAAAAATAACATGCTGGTGAGGTTGTAGAGAAAAGGGAATGCTTATACACTGCTGGTGGGAATGTAAATTAGTTCAGCCATTGTGAAAAGCAGTTTGGTGATTTCTGAAGGAACTAAAACCAGAATTATCATTTGACCCAGAAAGAGCTTAAACCAGAATTATCATTTGACCCAGAAAGAGCCTAAACCAGAATTATCATTTGACCCAGAAATTCTATTATTGGATATATACCTAAAGGAATATAAATCATTCTACCATAAAGAAACATGCATGTGTATGTTCATCACAGCACTATTCAAAATGGCAAAGACATGGAATCAAGCAAAATGTCCATCAACTGTAGACTGGATAAAGAAAATGTGGTGCATATACATCATGAAATACCATGCATTCATAAAAAGGCACGAGATCATGTTCTCTGTAGAGACACGGATGGAGCTGGAGGTCATTATTGTATGAAAACTAATGCAGAAATAGAAAACCAAATACCACGTGTTCTTATTTGTAAGTGGGAGTTTGACTTTGAGTACGTATGGACACAAAAAAGGGAACAGACACCTGGGGCCTACTTGTGGGTGGAGGGTGGAAGGGAGATAAGGATTTAAAAGCTACCTATTGGGTATTATGCTTATTTCCTTGGTGGTGAAATAATCTATACACTAAACCCCCATGACATGCAATTTACCTATATAACAAACCTACACATGTACCCCTGTACAGAAAATAAAAGTTAAGAAAAGTAATTATCTTAGTAAATATTATAAATATATAGACAATAACTACATGGAATCATAAATGTAAAAAAATCTCTGTAGACTATATTTTTACTTCAATATCTAATGGACACTATCAATACAAACTATCTGAAAAAATTCATTACATGTATTTTTATTGAAACATGTTTCCAATTTTAAGTACTTTATTATTACTGCATCTTTAGCTTTCTTTACTGTCACTTAACTTTGAAACCTTGGATCGATCTTGCATTTCTTATCCTCATTACTTATATTAGCAGCTCTTGACTATTTTGAAATATGTCTCCTTAAAACTCATTTCTTTATATTCCAGTCACTAACAAAGTCCCACAGCAGGAGTTGTGACCTTCTTAAAAGATGCCAGGGAAACTGCATCACCAATTTTTTTTAATTCAAACTCTTTAAAACACTGTGTTTAAACCACTGTCCTCTTTGACATCTTCAAATATATGAAGCAAGGAAAAGGGTACTTGTCATATGAAGCTCTACAAACCTATATTCAGTCCAATGATATGATATCAAATTTTGACCTATACTTTTCCCTAACTTTTTCCATCAATGTAATGTTTTTTTTCCCACTATCTGAAACAATACATCTGCTTCTGGCCTCATTGGTTATTCCTTTGGTCAGCTAGTTCAAGGTCTCAGTCTTTTTGCAAGTTCAGGGGAAATATCATCTTTTATGTCAGCTCTGTGGTATCTATCTTTCCATGTTCTTTAAGTCGTATCACATTTTTGATGATAGAACCTTTAATTTTGGTGCAGTTTTCTATTATTCTGGCATAAAAAAAACTATTAATGTAGGTAACATAATGTAGTGAAATCTTAGAGGAATGTCACCCAAATTCAGCTACAATCAATTCATTCCAAATTATCTTTCATTTATACCTATAATCACGTCCTGTTTTCATAATTTGGAAAATAATTCAGACAACATACCATTTTATCTGAAGGTGTTTTGATATGTACAAAACATGAAAACAATATGCAAAACATAAAGATATATTAAGAATAATGAAATCAATTAGAATTGTATTTTCGTGTTTCTAATTTTTTTGGTAAAATAGGCTCCATTCAGTAGGGCCCCTTCTTAGATTTACTGCAGTTCTTCATAAGTACTCACTACTTAATTATTTGAGAAGCTTAAATTCTCCATGAAATCAGTGAGTATCAGTCTTATAATCGTGCCTAATTTCTCTAAGTTATTGAAAGAAATCATTGCTGGTGTTGTTTTTCATTCTTGAATACACTGTTGAATTACTTTGGAGAATTAATTCCAATACATTGCAAGAGGCCACATAGTTGAGTAAGTGGAAGATCAGGAATAACATCATCTGAGATTCAGAAATAAGATATATCCAAGGAAGCTAAACATGAGATAGATCAACAACCAGAGTCATTGCTGAAGACAAAAGGCCAGGAACAAGTTGTAGAAGATAATTCCCATCAATGCTTTAATAAGGAAAAAATAGCAGTAACCAAATAGGTGTAAAACAGTAGAAGAATTACTCTGATTTTAGAATAGATGAAGTGGAGGTAAATTAATGCATGATAATACCTTTGTCTTCTAAGTAGAAACATAGCACCAAAGTATCCTGAAGACAGAGCCATAATCTATCTCTGTCTATCATCTATCTACCATCTATTTATCTACCTACCTACCTATATATCTGTCTTTTTTGCACAGCTCAGTAATTCAACAATATCTAATGGCATCAGGTACAACACCCGGCCCTTTTCAGCACTAACCATTCTTACCATTCTTAATTATACATAATGATATTAAAAATAGAATAGGTGTTATATGGAACTTTAAACTTTGTGGTAAAAGTATCTCCACCAGAATTCAGAAAGTCCAAAATTATTTAGTCCTTTGGAATTCCAAATCAAATGGAAAAATGAAATGAGCAAAATCCATATCATGTTAAGGGGTCATATTCATAAATCACCAGAGAGTATCATGCATAAGGGAACAGGTGTGAAGTAAATAATCCCATAGGAAAAAAAAGATTGTTCAATGCAAAAGGATTATTAAGATATTGCAAAACTCAAAAATTATTTGTGTTGGGATGAATAAGAAGAAATAAACCCAGGATTTTATGCTTGTGAAAAATATTTATTAGACTGTGCCCAGAAGTATTACAGAATATATGATGGAAGTTTCATGTCTACAGTGTTTCAGGAATGAGAAGGTCAAGCTTCGCTGAAACTCTGGTTCAGATACACAGGTTTCCACTGACTCAGTGTGCAGCCATATTGCAGTATCTTCTTAAGTGTCCTCTCCAAAATTTTGCTGATTTTAAGGGTATCTTCAAAATTCATAAGCACTATAAAAAGATGAGAAGTGAACAATAGAAAATATCATTTTTAGAAGAATCCAGATGACCAGTATCTCCTATAGAAAGTGGGATGGAAGGAGCCACAGCCATAACCACCATAACCACCAAGGCCGTAGCTGGTGCCATAGCCATAGTCACTGAAACCACCAAGGCCACTGTAATAGTTGCCGTAGTAGCAGCTCATTTTGTCAAGGTTTGAAGGTTTAGTTTGATGTTGAAGGTGAGTTTCCTAAGAATGAATATTACCATCTACAACCAGACTTTTATACTCCCTCAGTGTGGGTGTGGCAAACCACAACACAGGGGTGTCATTCTCTTTCAAAATTCATCTCCAGTGAAAAACAGTACTATTAAGTCATACCTTTAGTATCATAAGTCAGACCTTTCTTATGGGTGGTTCCAAAAATGAAGACTTTTTTTCTTTTAAATTTAGCATTATTTTCATTCTTCATTACCAAGCTATTATATGGAATGATTCTTTTCACGTTTCCAAGGTTATGTTTCCACATATGTCTATATCTGTGATTGAAGACTGAGATTTTTACCATTGTCAGTGTCATCTCTATTTTGTATCAGTGTTTTCCCTAAAGACAATGTCTTATTCCTATTTATGAGTAAATAAACTAGTGTGAAATTGCTAAATAATCCTAAGTGGCTACAATTATTTGGAGACCATGGGAATGCATATTTTTAAGAAAAGACATATGGAGAACTATGTGACTTTTCTTCCTTGTTTGCATATTAGTGCGATAACCTTCTAAGCATCTTTACAGTTGTAAAGATAATATTCAAGTCTTGTTATAAAATAATCCAAGTCAACACCTTCAAGTTTCTTTCCACTACAGCTTACATTCGACAACAATTCTGCTTGGATATGGCCTCTCAATTTGTTCCCTAAAACTGAGTTTTGCCTTTCACTCCAAGTTTTTCTTAGACTTTCTTTCTCATTCTTAAAGAACTTCCTCTTCTCCTTAGAGTCTCCTACAACCATTCTAGTCCACACATATCTAACATAATACTCTTTTAAACTGACACTGCCTCTTGCAAAATTAGTCTTTTTTCCTTTATTTTTAAACTAATTACTTGAATTGGCTTAAAAATACTTTGAGGAAATAGACCTTATCTTTATATCTCTGAGGCCCAATGTGATACTTTGTAGAAGTAAAATATACATTTGTTGAATTTTTTAACTTCTCTCTTTCTGAAATACCAATTTAAATTTTTATAAGTTGTTTGTTTTTTAAGGAGAGATTTATACAAAGGAATGCTTTACCTTTAAGCTTGCTAAAATAAATAACCTAATTAATACTAATACAGTCAATACAAATTTTCATATTGGTATTTTACTATGTGTGAAGGGCTACAATAGATCTTTGTGTAGGAAGTTGATAGATAATAAATATATTAATCACTTCTCCACAGACTTTAAATTTTACCACTTAATTGTACTCACAAATATGTGTATGTTTCTTCACGTTGTGTGGGCATGCAGTATTTGGTGCATGTGACTGAATATACATATGTGTTAATTTCATATAAATGACACCAGATAGTATATAGAATAGTGAAATCATAGATAGTAACAATGATTTCAAGAGGAATTAACTATTATAGTAGCCACAATGTCTTGCAAATGAATTTTGAAGAAGGTATAAAAAGAGTTGCATCTAGAAGGAGGCGTAGGAATTTTATAAAGTCAAGAGAAGCAGCTATAGCAAGGAACAAGAGTTCTAGAGTTACAGTCGGTGACAAATCTAAGGAAAGTGTGTCCTCAATAAACAAAACATTGTAATTGGGGCACAGAGTTTTAATAAACAAAATGAAGGTTGAGAAGTACATTGGCTCAAGACGAAGGTGGGCCATGTGTTATACTTTATCTTTTTGTGCAGAATAGTGACATCATATCAGCAATGTTTTGAAAATGAGTATTTTCTATGCAGTGTGGTTTGTAGGGCAAATTGTTTAGAGCAAGAGGACCATTTGGAAGGCCTTTCTAATGTCCTGTTATGGAATAATTTTTTAACCACCCAAAAAGGATGAGCATAAGAGATGTTAAAACCAATAGTATTTGTGCAAATTTTTGGAGACAAATGTAAAACTTACAAGCTATATATATGATTTTTCTCTGTTTATATATAATGTGTTATATCCCTTTAGGTTAAGTTCATTTTTTTAAATAGAAAATAGACTATAAGTGTTCTCATTAATTTTTGCATACTTTTAACAAATTATGATGAAGCCCATTTCTTTGGATTTCTAATCAGTCAACAATCATTTGGAAGAAAAGTGTATGAACTGCACCATATCTGGACTCAGAGTTTGAATTAGGACTTCTTTGGCGAGCACCAGAATTACTGCAGCAGCATTTTATCTGGCTTTCAATTATTTTCTTTTAAACACATTTTTTGTGCTACTGTTGTCTTTAAAATTTGCTGTAATATAAAATAAAAATATTGTTACTGTACTTGTTACTTAAGGATGTCTATATAGCTGGGCATAGTGGCTCATGCCTTTAATCCCAGCACTTTGGGAGGCCAAGACAGGTGAATCGCTTGAGGTCAGGAGTTAGAGACCAGCCTGGTCAACATAGTGAATTGCTGTCTCTACTAAAAATACAAAAATTAGCTGTGTGCGGTGGTGCACGCCTGTAGTCCACACTTCTTAGGAGGCTGAGGTAGGAGAATCACTTTAACCTGGGTGGTGGAGGTTGCAGTCAGCTGAGATCCCATCACTGCACTCCATTCTGAACAACAGAGCATGACACCAACTCAAAAAAAGAAAAAAAAAAGATGCTGTATCCAGAATAACAATCCAAAACTCATTCCCAAATTCGAATTTCTTCTTTGTCCTAAAGATAACATTTTCTTCTTCTTTCCTATAACAATGTGCATCCTGCCTTCTTCTTTGATTATGCTTTTCTTTAATTTGTTTAAATTCTTTACAGCTTTGCAAGGTGCACATGAGGTATAGTTCTATTTGATACATCTCTGTGTATTCTATAAATCTTGTAGTCATTGTCACAAAATAACATGTCTAGCTGTTCCCTAAAATTCTGCTTATGAAAAACTTTGTAAATACAGAAAAGTAGACACTGTCATATAAAGAACTTCCATAAACTAGTCAGTCATTGGCATTTTATTATTGTAGCAGAGAAGACAATACCCAGCTGGAGTGATGAAATTCTAGGTCAGAAAAGTAGGTCCACACTTAAACAAATGTGCCATTTGCATGGTGAGATCTTCATTAAGAATAGCCCTCAGAAAATATCACTGGTGATACTGAAGGGCATTAAACACTCTATTAGGGAAAGAATCCTAAAATTTTGAGTTCTAATATGATGCTCAATTTTTTTTTCAATAAAATCCAGAGGACCAGTAACTTCTATGGAAAGAGCAACATGATTTTAGATTCCCATAAGCAAAGTTTATTAGAAAATATATCCAGAAATATCATCAAAGGGATAAGGAAGAAAGCTTCATGTTAATAACAGTGAGAATGAGGATACCTCGATTAGACTGGTGCTAAGATCCTGGCTAAGGGAAACAAGCACCTGCGAATTTAGAGAACTAATCTACACTATGATGTCTTCAGGGGCTCATGAATGACTCTGAAAGATGTCACTGATAACAGTGAAGAAAACAAAAGAATGACAATGAGAATAATATAAAATCTCTTAATTTATTTGCAATGGACTGTATTTTCAAAAAGAGTGTGTATGACCAGTATCTTTCATAGAAAGAGGGATGAGAATGGTCACAGCCATAACCACTATCAAGGCCATAGCTGAACCTATAGCCATAGCTGAGACCACCAAACTGACCAAGGCCACAGTCAAGTTCACCGCAGTCCTTACTGTAGTAGTTGCTCATCATGTTAGGGATTGAGGATTGGTTTGATATTGAAGGTGAATTTCCTAAAAATAAATATTACCACCCAACCTAGACTTTTATATTCTCTCAGTGGGGGTGGGGTACTCCATCGATATTTCTCAGTTGTGTTTATTTAACAAATGTGCAAAACAGCCCAAGTGTATTCTTGTTTTGTGATTTGAGACGTTTTAATGCTACTTATCTATAATTATATTTATTTATTTGCTTCATCTAGACTTCTTAATGTCAACTCTTATAATAAAAGGTAATGACTGCCAATCTTCAAAGCTTATGACTGAGCTTAACATAGCCTAACTGGATTACTTGATGCGGTCTGACCTCTTCTTGCAGCGTATCTAATTTTGTTGGTCCTTGGCTCTCATCCTTCTCATCTTTTACCAAGAACCACAGCTCTCCTCCTAACCCAGAAATTACATTTGCCTACTTATTTATTGGAATGAGTTTGAAGGTGTTAGACCACATTAGTTAAGAGCTCAGTATAGGCAGTGAAGCCTGTTGTTACTTCAAAGTCCTGTTTCTAACCCACTTGAGTGAAATTCTCGATCTCTTAAAATACCTATTTTCCTATATGTGCAAAGACAATAATAATTTACATCTCTGTTTTTCACATTTGCTGCAAAGCTCCCTAAGCATAGAGCAGCAAACCCTTCATAACTTACCTCTTTCTCAGCTCACAAATGTAATTATATAAAAGAAAAATATGCTGTGAAAGCTGACCTTCTTATATAGCTTTGAGGGTCCTTAAATGTGTACAAATTGAACAAAAAAATGTAAATGAAGGGGCGATGTTCTTTTCATTTTGGGGAAAAATCTGTGCTTAATTCTAAAATATTTGAAATACAATAGAGGAGTATCTCTCTAAGAAGGAAAGACTTGAAATCTTTTATAAGTAAGCATTAATAAGAAGTGTAATTCAAAAGGAAAATATATTGTTAATTGCAAAAATATTGGCAGAACTTAAATGAAAAATGTCCATTGAGATGAATAAATAAAATTTAAATTATGTTTCCTATATCAATATAGTAATTTTATTGGAAACATATACAGATATATATTTTTTTATTGTACTTTGGGCTCTGGGATACATGTGCACATCCTGCATCCTGCAGGATTGTTGCATAGGTACATACATGCCATGGTGGTTTGCTGTCTCCATCCCCCACCCCTGTCACCTACATCAGGCATTTCTCCTGGTGTTATCCCTCCCCATCCTCTCTGCTTCCCCACTGTCCCTCCCCCTCCCTCCCCTCCACCCCCCCACCTAGCCCTGTGAGTGTTGTTCTCTTCCCTGTGCCCAAGTGTTCTCATTGTTCATCACTCGCCTATGAGTGAGAGCATGTGTTTGGTTTTCTGTTCTTCTGTCAGTTTGCTGAGAATGATGGTTTCTAGATTCATCCATGTCTCTACAAAGGACCCAACCTCATCATTTTTTATGACTACATAGTATTCCATGGTGTGTATGTGCCACATTTTCTTTGTCCAGTTTATCATTGATGGGCATTTGGGTTGGTTCCAGGTCTTTGCTATCATAAACAGCGCCGTAATAAACATACGTATGCATGTGTCTTTATAATAGAACAATTTACAATCCTTTGGGTATGTATACAGCAACGACATCACTGGGTCAAATGGAATTTCTATTCATATACAGATATTTTCTCCATGGAATAAGGAAGTTAGCACAATGTTAATAATGTAGCAATGATGAAAATTTTTTTAACTAGATGAATGAAATTCTAAATCAGAGAAATAGACCCTCTTATTTCAAGCTGACCCTTAGTATGCAGTCTGCAGTATGATTGCTTCATTAAGGGTTCATGCTAGGCTATCAGAAAAGGAGTTGTTAAAGAGGCCAAGACTGTGCATGGTTTTGATCACACTGAAGGAACAAATAAACAAGTCAACTAAAATAATGAAGGTGTGAAGGATTACAAAATCAACAAATATTTGTAAGTAGAATGTAAGGAACAAATTTCTTCCATAGAAAGGAAGTAGTTGGTGGCCATCAAGTCCACCAGATCCTAGTTCAGACCATGAAACCATCAGGACCCATCATAGCCCATCTGCTGCAGTTGTTACCACAGAGGCTCACAGAGGCTAGAGATTAGTTTTGACGGTCATGTTGCCTTCTGAGTCCAAAGGACACCAACCACAGAAGTATATCTATAAATGATTTTTGAGAAGATTAGTCAACATTACCGAGATTTGTTACGAATTTCCAAAGAAAAATGCACAAAACAAGTTTTCAGATGCTTTGATATTTTAAGCTGTGATTAAATTTTATTACAGTTTATTTCGTTTAATGTTTTTCATAGTCAGCAATCTCAATCTCAGGTTCTTTCAAACTCTGCTGCTGTATCCTTACTATTGGACCTTTAAGAAGTACTTAAACTATTTCTGTATTCTTATCTCTATTATAATGATAACTTTCAATGAAATATTGATTAATGATTTAATTATATAAAATGCACCCTTAATAACTGGAAGCTAAGGAAACACATACACACACACATCCTCTGGCTGTGTACAACAGCAATGAATTTATTTGATAGCAATTATTCCCAATAGAATCTTCAAAACTATGACAGGACAATGAGGGCAGAGCCCTTGATAGAGTGATAGAATGAGTGAAAAGTCCTTGTAAGTCACAGACCAAAATAACATTTTACAGTTGACCCTTGAACAACAGGATGGTTAGGAGCATTAACCCTGCACAGTCAAAAATCTACCTAAAACTGCTGACACTCTACAAACTTAACTACTCATTTAGCCTACTGTTGACCAGAAGCTGTACTGATAACATAAAGAGTGGATTAACACATTTTTTATGTTACATGTATTATATGCTATATTCTTACAATAAAATAAGCTAGAGAAGGAAAAATGTTATTTAAATAATTATAAGGAACAGAAAACATATTTACTATTCATTTAAGTGAAAGTTGATCATAAAGTTCCTCACCTTTGTCTTCACATTGAGTAGATTGGGGAGGAGAAGGAAGAAGAGAGGTTGGTCTTGCTGTCACAGGGGTGAGAGCTAGAGGCAAAATTCTTTGTATAAGTAGAGCCACACAGTTCAAACCCATGTTATTCAAGGTCAGTTGTACATAATAGTCACATTATATGTTAATACCAGAGTTCACAGTTCTGTGCTACTTAGAGCAATAAAGTAGAAATTGTGGAAGCCCAAGACATGTGAATGTAAATCAGAAAAAAATAACTTATATTCAAATTAGTCAAGCCTCACACCTAAAATTAGAGTATTTGTCAAGGGTGTAAAAAAGCTGAACAGTCCTAAAAGCACTTAAAAAAGTGTCTTAGCTAAATTATTATGAGAATAATTTCCAAAGAATTTCTCCTAAGTAAAACAGCCCTAAAGGAAAATAATAGTTTGATATGAAAATATATTGCTTAGATATTGCAAAACTTATACAAAACATGTTCATCTTAACGCATAGACAAGAAATCAAATTTATAATGGACATAAAATATTTATTAGAAGTATGAATAGAATTATTACCTTGAAATAAGAAAAGTAGCACCATTTTATAAGCCTCAATAATGAGAAAAATCAGTCCTTAATATTGAACCTTGTTCCAGGATAAATGGTTTTGGTGGATTTTTGTTTTTTTTGTAGACAAAGCTTGGCTCTAAATAAAGTAGTTGAGATTAATAACTCTAAATATAAAATTACATAGATAACATTAAGGAAATCAGTAGAATAATTAGACTCTACTAATATAAAATATCTGAGGTTCATAAAATATCAGAAAGTTATTTTAGTAGAATAAAAAGGACAGGTATGCTTCATGAAAGAGGTACAGTAGAAGCCACAGCCATATGTGCTGTTACCATTAATCCATAGTTAGGATCAGAGACAGAGACAGAACCGAGGCAACCATAGTAGATTCAAAGAAGCTCATGATGTCACTACCTATGTGGGTCTTTTAATATTCTCTCATGGAGGGAAGTGATTCATCCATGTCCATAAATTCTTATTTAATTGGAATAAGGTCTAGTCTTCAATGTTTATAAAAACTCCCCAAAAGAGGTGGAAAGGTAGAAATTATTTTTGCATGGTGAAGGAGTAGTGAAAAACTTACTGTAGCTAGATTTTAGTTAATGAAAACGCAATATTGGGAGATAAAGTTAGGAAGGGATTAGATTAGGCAGGAGCTCCAGGGCTTTGATGATAATTTTTTAATGAAATTTCAGATGTAATGGAAAGACATTAAAGATTTCCAGTTAAGACAAGGAAGTGATCTGATTGACAACTTGTTGCTGTGTGGTTCATGAATTGTAAGAACTCTGGTATAGAAGCCTAGAGTCTAAGATTATTATAGTAATCCAGGCAAGAAATGGTGGTAGACGCTATAGGGGGCTTGTTGGTGGATATGACACAGATGGTGGAGATAAGAAAATGAGAAATCTAGAGTAACACCTTGGTTTTGCACTTAAGAAATTTGTTGAATGTCTTTGACATTATATTTAACTGGAAACTTGGGTATAGGCAGAACATAAAAGATCAATAGTTCCTTTTCTAAAATATTGAGTTGACAGAGATTACATATCTTCAATGTGATGGTTTGGTATATTTAACTTGGTATAGCCACATTTTGTGTAATGATTACAACAATGAAATTAATAAACACATCCATTTACTCATGCTGTACACTTGATCCCCAGAACTTATTCATCTCATAACTGAAAGTTTGTTCATCTTAACCAATACAGCCCCTTTCCTCCATGCTTACCCCATACCCTTTGCAACCACCATTCTTTCTACTCATGGGATCCATTAAACTTTAAAAAAATTCACTTATACTTCATTTTTCTGCACATGGATTATTTCATATAGCATAATGTCCTCCAGGTTTAACCATGTTGTCCTATGTGGTAGAATTTTTTTTCTAATGGCTAAATAATATATATATGCCATAATTTCCTTATTCATTAATCCATCCATGATCACTTAGATTGTGGCCATATCTCAGCTATTGTGAAGAATATTGCAAGGAACATGAGGGTGCAGATATCTCTTTGAGACTCTAATTTCATCTCCCAGAAGTGGAATTACTGGATCATATATATGGTAGTTTAATATTTAATTTTTAGGAAATTTCATATTGCTTTCCATAATAATTTTACAAATTTACATTCCTACCAACAGTGTACAAAGCCTCTCTTTTCTTTACACCCTTGCAATGCTAGTTATCTTTGCCCTTTTGGTAATAGTCATCTTAGGTGTGAGGTGGTATCTCACTGTGGTCTTGATTTTCATTTATCTGATTATTTGTGATATTGAGAACCTCTTCATATACATGATAGCCATTTGTCTTCTTATAGAAATTGTCTGTTCATGTCCTTTGCCCATTGTTTAGCTGACCACTTTTTTGCTGCTGATCTCCATTTCAATCACTGAAATGGAATTTCAGCTGAAAACTTGTTTTGTATACTTTTCTTTTATTGAATATTGTGTGGGTTCCTTATATATTTAGAATATGAATAGTATTTCATTGTGTATACATACCACATTTTCTTTACTTATTCTTTATTTATTAGAAACTTTTAATCTAGTAATTCTTTTAAACAAGTTTGGTAGCAGAAGTTATGACTATAGCCACATGGAACTCTATCCATTTGATTGAGTCTTTCTTATTAAGAAAGAGTTCTTATTAATTAAGAGTTCATGTCCTTTGTAGGGACGTGGATGACTCTGGAAACCATCATTCTAAGCAAACTGACATAAGAACAGAAAGTCAAACACTGCATGTTGTAGTTATAGGTGGGTGTTGAACAATGAAAACATGTGGACAAAGGGAGGGGAGCATCACACACTGGGGTCTGTTGTGGGGGGGCTGGGGAAGGAAAGTGAGGTGGGGGTAGGGTGGGGAGGAATAACGTGGGGAGAAATGCGAGGTATAGGTAATGGGGGGATGGAGGCAGCAAACCACCTTGCTATGTATGTACCTATGCAACAATCCTGCATGATCTACACATATACCCCAGAACCTAAAGTACAATTAAAAAAAAAAAAAAAGAAAACAAATTGCTGAGCATAAATATATTCTTGGTTTCCTAAATTTCATAAAAAGACTAAATATATTTGGGTGTATTAATACATATAAAAATTATAAGAAATACATAAATGTGTTTTTATTAAAACAAAAATATTTTGTTTAATTTGGGGGTTATTTAAACTTTGATTCAAAATATGTATTAAACAAATAAAATCAAGATACAAAGTAAATCCTAAGAAAGAAACATAAAGTTATAGATTTAAAGATTTTTTTCGGGAGGCTGAGGCAGGAGAATTGACTGAACCCAGGAGGCGGAGGTTGCGGTGAGCCGAGATTGCGCCATTGAACTCCAGCCTGGGTAACAAGAGCGAAACTCCATCTCAAAAAAAAAAAAAAAAAAAAAAGATTTTTTTGATTAAAAAGAAAAAAGAAAAATGACTTTGTATAAAAACAATTTTTATACACTTTTGCCTAAAATAAAACGGCAGGTTATTTAAGAAACATGTAAGACGAAGAAAGTCCAAGGATGTCATCAAAGTTCTCAGTAAGTAACAATACAGTTTCTAAAGGATAAATTTATAAAATGAATTACGTGTGTGGTCACAATGGCTATAATTAAAAGGGAATTATTTATAAATCTTCCTAAAGATTGAGCTTTGATATTTAAAATAAACTAACATAAAACTAAAAAAAAAGAAAACCTCATAGTGATCACTCATTGCTAGGTCCTTAATATATATTATCATCTGAACACGACAACCCTGTGAATTAGAACCAGCCCACATAACTATCAAAACCGTGTGAGATAGGCACTAAACACAACATGGAGGACAGAAAATGAAAACTTACGAAGACTGACTTGTCCGAGTTCTCGTAGTTAGGACGTAGTAGAGCCAAAATTCAAACCCAAGTCTCATTGAAACCAAACCTTTGTGTTTTAGTGCTCATCTGTTTTTTCTCAGTTATAATACACAAATATGGATGTCTGAAGACATGGTGTAGTACTATCATAGTATGGCAAAGTTGTCTTAAATATGCAACTGTTAAATATTTGGACCAATAAGGTTCATGGTTATCTTGCAGTCTGCAGTCTACTTTGTCAAGTCCACTTAGGGGACCCACTTACTGGGTAATCAAAACAGCCATTAAGGAGAATCCAGAAAACAAGCTACAAAATATCTAGAGTCACACTGCAGAACAGTCTATGGAAGCTGCCACATCCAAACCCACAGTCAGAGCAAAGGATTCTGTAGAAGTTTCTGTAGGTCATTACATTAGACATTAAGGATTTTGTTTGATAAACAGGGCAGTAGCTGTTGTAACTACCTATGTGGTACTTTCATATCCACTGATAGGTGGGTTTAAGAATCCATAAAGATGCGTCAAGCTCTCCTTTCAAATAAAAATAGTACAAACAATAAAACCATTCCTTTCATAACTGAGAAAAGGTCATTTTGAACTTGCTGTTAAAAGCATTCTATTAGTTTTCTTTCTGCGTAGTTTACATTCTTCAAAAGAAACCTCAGCTATGATAAGAAATGATGGTTATATCGTCAAAGCAATCTTTTCTACATTTAGAATTTTGTAAATAGCTTTCATAACATCAAGCACTTCTATAAAATAACCTGACATTTTGCCAACCATTAATTATATTGCCTTGCTAAAATATAAAATCTTGTATACTATCTACATTATTTTTCTTTTATGGCTAAACAAATAGCATACAATTTATTCAGGAAAATTGTATACAAACTGCAAAAATTGATACAACTGAAAAACTACGTTCCTCTTTATAAAAGTGATGACAGTGTTTTAGTCTGTTTATTTCCTTCATGGTCATTTAGTGGTTTTTAAAACATGTATTCTAAACTGTCTCAAATGATTTCAAATGTAAAATAAATAAATAATAACAAAGCATGTAAATCAACAGAGCTTCAGTAAAGGGAAAACAAATTCCAATTATTTAAAAATCAGTTTTCAAACTACACAATTCATGAATGGCATTAGCATTCATCAGGCATATCCAAGTGTCCTTAATTATGGAAACATTTGCAAAATTATTTATCTCCTTGTCCTCTAGCTCTTTCAAGTGAACAGTAACATAAAGCAATTAGAAAGTTATTTTCTAAAGTTACAAAGTTCTGTTCTTGTGAACATTTATAAAATTTTTAGAGCTTAATACACAAAATGGTAAATCTGTGGAGATAATGACTTTCACTGTAAGACCGACAAAATTGTTGGAAATATTGCCAGTCGTGAATAGTAATGGCCTTGTACATGGGAAGTGGGAGTTTCTACTATTTAATCTAACAGCAGGACAAGACGGTTCTACAGTGCTTCGTCAACCAATGGAGCATATCCGGTAAGAAATATGTCAAAGCAATAGACTTGCTTAGGTGTATAGAGACAAGGCTATTGTGCTGGAAAGCTTAACATTTTCCTCCACCCCAAATCCAACATCATTAAACTTTGGTTTTTAATTGCCAGCATTTTTTTAAGTTTTATAAAGTGATACAGGTGAAAATAAGCATTGTATTAATTCATTCTAATTTTTAAAACTAAAAATCTTGTACATGGCATTCATGTGTGAGAGAGCATCAAAATACCTTGCTCAAAGGCCCAAAACACAGATTTACCTGATGGTTTCTTACTGAAAAGTCAAAAGATTAATTGAAAAATTCTCTGGAAGTGGGGAAGGTGTAATTTTCACTGGATGTAAATGTTTGTTTTGTTATTCCTGTGAATAGACATTTGGAGAAAGCTTGAAAAAGGCTCTCAGGATGAGTAGGTTCGTTTAAGAGGTGAGAAGAAAGAAGTATAGGAAAGCATATATATACTTTAAAGAGACTGAAATCTCTATGGCAATGAACATTTGAGGAAAGATCTTAATTTGAGTAGTCGATTTAAGCAGATAGTAAAAATCACAAACCAGTTCTCTAAAATCAATTATAAGCTGCCTTGGGGTAATGCTTCTGCTTTTGTTGATGAGGTTGCTTGGCTGTACACATTTATGAGAAGATATAGATTAAAATTACAAGCTCTCTAATGGACAATTATAAATGACCCTCTAAATGTCAGTTTAAATACAATCCATTCTAAATCAAATACATTATTTTCTCCTTCCAAATCTTTTAGTTGTAGGAAGACATGCTTAGAATTGTTGAAAGAATTTTAAGACTGAAATTGCAAGTCTTATGTTGAATCCCCATTTCTATTCAATCACTTATAAATTATATAATCTGAACAAAGTAATATTAAACACAAAATATAGATTACTGTTATGGTTGTCCTAATGCCCAGAACCGGTGAGTATGACCTTAGTTAGAAATAGAGTCCTTACAAACTTAATCAAATTGAGGGGAGGTCATTAGGATGGGCCCTAATTCAATATGACTGGTGTCCTCATAAAAAAGGGTAATTCAAACACAGAGGGAAGAGGACATAGAGAAATACACGAACACCATGTTATTGCAAAGGCAGAGATTGAAGTTATACACCTGCACACCAAGAAGTACCAAAGATAGCCAGAAAACCACCAGAAGCTATAAAGAGGCAAGGAAGAATTATCCTACTGGCTTCAGAGGGAGTATGGCCCTTATAAACATTTTGATCTTAGACCTTAAGCCTGCAGAACTGTGAGACAATACATTTGTCTTATTTTAAGCCACTCTGTTAATGGAACTTTGTTGGCCCTAGGAAATTAACACAATCACCTATTATGTCTCACGCATCGTGATATGTATTAATACGTATTTGCATACATATGTGGAGGACAGTAGGTTTATTTTGCAACATTTCTTAAAAATAAAATAAAATTATCAGACTTCATCTTGAAAGTATCAGTGAAATTAAGAAACATATTTTATATCACACAGTTAACGGTAAATAGAAAATATAATCTCAATCACTTTTGTGTCCAAACATTTATATTTTCTCCACTATTCTAACTACTCTTGGAGTAGTTTGAAGACTTAAAATACCTCTTTTTACTTTAGTTCCTATTTTGAAAAGTATTGTAAAAATTAAAATACCTATGAATCTACATGGCACCTTGCAAAATATTTGAAAAATAGTAAGAAATTTTAATTACCTACTTTTTTCACTAGTTATGCTTATTTAACAAATATATACTGAGCTCATATTATGTGCTAGGCACAGTTCTAGAAGACCATTCACTGTAGGTCAGGTGCAGCTTAACCTCAAAAGCACATGTAAAGGGTTTCCCTTTAGTCTTTGGGTTTTCTTGAGTTCAGTTAATCTTCACCAAACTATGTATATATCTTCAGAGAAAAAAAGAACAGCAAAGTACCTTATTTTTAATCCATATTCTATTATGAATTGTGAAAAAGGAGAGAAAATCACACAGTCATATGTTATGCTATCCTATATGGACAGTCTAGGACAATTCTTCAAATCCGTGCTCTCCCTTCTTTCTGAACTCTTATTTACTTCAGCTTCCCTTGCCATCCTGGTTCTGATAATTGGAGGCTTTCTAATTGGCTCTGCAAAGATATGTTAGCCTTCTCAGCATAACTAAGAAAAAATAATTTTTTTCTATTAGGGTGATTTTTTTTGTTACAAGATAAATGTAAAAATATTTTTAAAACCAGAGGGGAACATAACATTCAAGGATTATATTTTTTTAATGACTATACTTTTAATAAAAATATAACATGAAACCCTCTTACAAGGTCATCCCGAAGAGAATAATCTCTAAGACAAAATAATCAGCCTGTGCAGTAATGTTAAAATCAGTATACATTATTATGAAATAAATTAGAAGTGAACTTTGTCATTCAAAGAAAATAGCTTTCTTAAAAATTGTCACAGAAATGCCAGAAGTGATCCAATTTATGAAAACTGCAATCATGTCATGGAATAAAGTGCTGTTGTTGATCTTGAGAAAACTAACAGTACGGTCATATCTAGATTCTATTTACCCAAAGCACTAAGGTAATTTTTCCTTTTCAATAGAATCCAAAGAATCCATATTCTCTATAGCATAATGGCTGTTGCCAGCCATATGCGCAGCCTCCATAGCCAGAACCATATTCCAATCCATAGCCATAGTCCAGGTCCTGGCTGTAGAAGCAGCTCACTGTATCAAGACTAGGGATTTTGTTTGATGACAAAGCTGTGTCTCACAAGTGTAAATCACATTGTGTGCCCAGGGACTCTTTCATACCTCAGAAAAGGGTATGCCAACAAAATTCAAAAAATAAATTTGAATAATCCTTATTCCAGGACCTCAGTGACATGAAAGACAATCTCATTATTCTTTTTGACTTATAATTGAGTGCCATTTGCCCAAATTCCAATAAAATTCACTGTCTCTATGTTGACAATTATTATGGTATCTTCCAAGAGCACACACGAGATGACTGCCATCTCTAAAATTCTTTAGCGAGGCATCATAGCATCTTATTGCTATTCAAAATAATGGATACACTCTTTATTGAATGAAGATGCTATCATGAGAAACTGTAGCTTATTTACTAGTTAAACTAAGGCAAGCTGGTTACACTTGTTCAAAATCCCAAAATAGGCCAGTTTACTATGTTAAGTTGTTTTAAACATGTTTTTAACCAAAATTAAGCTCCTTAAAAGCTCATTATATATCTACTCTCTTTATAAGAAATTGTGGAGACTTCCAGACAAGATGGTAGAATAGAAACAGCTCTGGACTGCAGCTCCCAGCGAAGGTGAGTGACTTCTGCATTTCTAACTGAGGTACCCAGCTCTTCTCATTGGGACTGGTTAGTCAGTGGGTGCAGCCCATGGAAGGTGAGCTGAAGCAGGGTGGGGTATTATCTCACCCGGGAAAGGCAAGGGATCAGAGAACTCCCTCCCCTAGTCAATTGAAGCACTGAGGGATTGTGCCATGAGGAACTGTGTACTCTGACCCAGATACTAGGCTTTTCCCTTGGTCTTCATAACCCATGGCCCAGGAGATTCCCTTCAGTGCCTACACCACCAGGACCCTGGGTTTCCAACACAAAACTGGGTAGTCATTTGAGCAGACACTGAACTAACTGCAGGAGTTTTTTTCATACCGCAGTGGTGCCTGGAGCACCAGCAATACAGAACCGTTCACTACCCTGGAAAGGGAGCCAGGAAGCCAAGTGATCTAGCTCAACAGATAACACCCCCACAGAGCCCAACAAGCTAAGATCCACTGGCTTGAAATTTTTGCTGCCAGCACAGCAGTCTGAAGTCAATCTGGGACTCCTGAGCTTGGTATGGGGAGGAGCATCCACCATTACTGAGGCTTGAGTAGGCGGTTTTCCCCTCACAGTGTAAACAAAGCTACCGAGAAGTTCAAACTGAGCAGAGCCCACTGCAGTTTGGCAAAGGTGCTGTAGCCAGACTGCCTCTCTAGATTCCTCCTCTCTAGGCAGAGCATCTCTTAAAGAAAGGCAGCAGGCCTAGTCAGGGGCTACTGAAAAAACTCCCATCTCCCTGGGACAGAGCACCTGGGGGAAGGGGCGGCTGTGGGCACAGCTTCAGCAGACTTAAACATTCCTGACTGCTGGCTCTGAAGAGGGCTTAAGCTCTACTAAGGGACAGACTGCCTCCTCAAGTGGGTCCCTGAACCCCAAGCCTCCTGACTGGGAGATACCTCCCAGCAAGGATCAACAGACACCTCATACAGGAGAGCTCTGGCTGGCATCTGACAGGTGCCCCTTGGGAGGAAGCTTCCAGAGGAAGGAAGGGGGAAGCAATTTTTGCTGTTTTGCAGCTTCCACTGATAATACAGGCAAACGGGGTCTAGAGTGGACCTCCAGCAAACTTCAGCAGACCTGCAGCAGAGAGGCCTGACTGTAGAAGGAAAACTAAAAGACAGAATGGAATGGCATCAACACCAGGACATCCACACAGAAACACCATCTGAACCTTACCAACTTCAAAAACCAAAGGTAAATAAATCCACGAAGATGAGAAAAAAACAGCTCAAAAAGACTGAAGATTCCAAAAACCAGAAAGCCTCTTCTCCTCCAAAGGAACAAAACTTTTTGCCAGCAAGGGAAAAACACTGTATGGCGAATGAGTTTGATGAACTGACAGAAGTAGACATCAGAAAGTGAGTAATAACAAACTACTCCGAGCTAAAGGAGCATGTTTTATCCCAATGCAAGGAAGCTAGGAACCTTGAAAAAAGGTTAGAGGAATTGCCAACTAGAATAACCAGTTTAGAGAAGAGCATAAATTACCTGAGATTGCTGGAAAAGACAGCATGAGAACTTCATGAAGCATACACAAGTATCAATAGCCAAATTGATCAAGAAGAAGAAAGGATATCAGTGAAAGAAGATCGACTTAATGATATAAAACATGAAAAGAAACAAACAAAGCCCCCAAGAAATATGGGACTGTGTGAAAAGACCAAACCTACGTTTGGTTGGTGTACCTGAAAGTGATGGGGAGAATGGAGCCAAGATGGAAAGCAAACTTGAGGATATTACCCAGGAGAACCTCCCTAACCTAGCAAGATAGGCCAGCATTCAAATTCAGGAACTAAGAGAACACCACCAAGATGCTCCTGAGGAAGAGCAACCCTAAGACATATAATCATCAAATTCACCAAGATTGAAATGAAGGGCAGCTAGAGAAAAAGACTGGGTTACCCACAAAGTGAAGCCTGTAAGACTCACAGCGAATCTCTCAGCAGAAATTCTACAAGCCAGAAGAGAGTGGGAGCCAATATTCAACATTCTTAAAGAAAATAATTTTCAATCCAGAATTTCATATCCAGCCAAACTAAGCTTCATAAGCACAGGAGAAATGAAATCCTTCACAGATAAGCAAATGCTGAGAGATTTTGTCACCACCAGGCCTGCTTTACAAGAGCTCCTGAAGGAAGCACTAAACATGGAAAGGAAACCCGGTACCAGCCACTGCAAAAACATACCAAATTGTAAAGACCATTGATGCTAGGAAGAAATTGCATCAACTAACGGGCAAGATAACTAGCTAGCATCATAATGACAAGATTAAGTTCCCGCATAACAATATTAACCTTAAATGTAAATAGGCTAAATGCCCCTATTAAAAGACACAGACCAGCAAACTGGATAGAGTCAAGACCCATTGGTGTGCTGTATTCAGGAGACACATCTCACATACAAAGACACAAATAGGCTCAAAATAAAGGGAGGGAGGAATATTTACCAAGCAAATGGAAAGAAAAAAAAAAAAGCAGGAGTTGCAACCCTAGTCTCTGATGAAACAGGCTTTAAATCAACAAAGATCAAAAAAGACAAAGAAGGGCATTACATAATGATAAAGGGATCAATGCAACAAGAAAAGCTAACTATCCTAAATATATATGCACCCAGTGCAGGAGCACCAGATTCATAAGGCAAGTCCTTAGATATATACAAAGAGACTTAGACTCCCACATAATAATAGCGGGAGAGTTTAACACCCCACTGTCAGTATTAGACAGATCAACAAGACAGAAAATTAAGAAGTATATTCAGGACTTGAACTCAGTTCTTAACCAAATGAACCTAACAGACATCTACAGAACTCTCCAACCCAAATCAGTACAATATACAGTCTTCTCAGAGTCACACTTATTCTAAAATTCACCACATAATTGCAAGTAAAACACTTCTCAGCAAATGCAAAAGAAGGGAAATCATAACAGTTTCCCAGTGCAATCAAATTAGAACTCAGGATTAAGAAACTCACTCAAAACCGCACAACTACATGGAAACTGAACAACCTGCTACTGAATGACTACTGGGTAAATAATGAAATTAGGTAAATCATGAAATAAAAAAGTTCTTTGAAATAAATGAGAACAAAGGCACAATATACCAGCATCTCTGGGACATAGCCAAAGGAGTGTTTAGAGAGAAATTTACAGCCTGCAACCCAATTTTTTTAGAAAGTGTGTATATGTTAAATTAAGCATCAGAGAGTATATTTTAAATGTTTATACCACACACAAAAAAGTATGTTATGTAGTGAATTTGTGAATTAACTTGGTGTAATCATTCCACAGTGTAAACTATAACAAAATACAGCACTGTACCCTCATAAACATATACAATCATCTGTCAATCAAAAATAAAACTTTAAAAATAATTTTAAAAAGAAAAAATAATTAGCGTTAAGCAGATGCCTCCAAAAGGCTATCAAATGACTATAGCTATAGGCAAAAAAAAAGCAGTTAAACAACAACAAAAAATAACATATAAACAGAACAGGACCATTTCGATCATTATCAATCACTTATTTGAAGTAAATGTAACATAAACTCTCTACGGGAACATGGTGCTATTTTAGTTTATTATTTTGTATTCAGATGTTATTTTTACATCAGATCTCCTCCAAATCATCTTCCAAGCTTATAAAGTCCTTGTACTAACTCTTACATGACATAGAGTGGAAAGTATCCGAAAGCTACCACGAAAACATTGTTCACTGGGAAGGTGGTAGGAGTAGAAATGTATATCAAGCGTAACTGAAATTTAAGAAATTTTAGAGACCTTGCATACTGTCTAGAATAGTTATTTTTCAGGAAGTTTTGACCAGTAGTCAGCAGATCAATAGCAAACCTAATGAAAGTTAATTATCTAAGTGTATATCCCAGAAAATTAAACTGGTAAATGTTCTCCCGGTGTTTTGTTTTGTTTTGTTTTGTTTTGTTTTTTATTTTATTTTTAAAACAGAGTTTCACTCTGTCACCCAGGCTGGAGTGCAACGGCACGATCTCAGCTCACTACAAAGTGCTGGGATTACAGGCATGAGCCAACGCACCCGGCCTCTCCCTGTGTTTTTAATTCAGACAGCCCTCAGGCTTACTTTTGAGGAATCGTATACTTTGGGAAGCAAGGCTTGAACTCTACAGGTAGGAAAACAGAAAGACAATTAAGTAAATTAACTTGTCAAGGAGGTAGAGTAGATTCTCATATGTTCAGTGTTTAAAACCAGCCTGATTATACACGTGAAGGACATTGTATATTTGATAAGTCAGTGTTGGGTACGTGCAAGTTTTGATAGCATTCTTTGGACCTTATATATTATTACAAATATTATTTATATTAAATCAATCTTTTATTTAAAATTCAATTTCATTGATTAACACAGAATTGCTCTTGGATGATAAAACTCAGAATACAAACACACTAATTAGAATAAAGATTGCAATAAGTTATTTAAAATTAAGTCACAAAAAAAATAGTGTGCATAATCATATTCTAAAAACAAAATCACACACAAAACCACTAGTGCCACCATTGTGGGACACTGTGGCATTCCTCAAGGATCTAGAAATAGAAATACCATTTGACCCAGCAATCCCATTACTGGGTATATACCCAAAGGATTATAAATCATTCTATTATAAAGACACATGCACATGTATGTTTATTGAGGCACTGTTTACAATAACAAAGACTTGCAACCAAGCCAAATGCCCATCAACGATAGACTGGATAAAGAACATGTGGCATATACACACCATGGAATACTATGTAGCTGTAAAAAAGGATGAGTTCATGTCCTTTGCAGGGACATGGATGAATCTGGAAATCATCATTCTCAGCAAACTAACACAAGAACAGAAAACCAAACACTTCATGTTCTCACTCATATATAGGTGTTGAACAATGAGAACACATGGACACAGGGAGGGGAACATCACACACTGGGGTTTGTTGGGGGGTGGGGAGGCTGGAGGAGAAATAGCGGTGGGGGAGACTGGGGAGGGATAACATTAGGAGAAATACCTAATGTAGTGATGGAGGGATAGAGGCAGCAAACCAGCATGGCATGTGTATACCTATGTAACAATCCTGCAAGGTCTGTACATGTATCACAGAACTTCAAGTATAATAAAAAAGAAGGAAAATGACAAAAAAAAAGACAGCTGCAAATATGTTTATTACAGCACAATTCACAATTGCAAAGATATGACCAGCCAAGTACCTATCAACCAATGAGTGGATAAAGAAAATGTGACATATACACACCATGGAATACTACTCAGCCATAAAAAAAACAACAAAATAATGTCTTTTGTACCAAATTAAATGGAACCAGAGGCTATTATTCCAAGTGAAGTAACTCAGGAATGGAACACTAAATGCCTCTGTTCTCACTTGTAAGTGAGAGCTAAACTATGGGCATGAAAAGGCATACAGAAAGGCATAGTGGACATCGGTGATCAGAAGCAGGGAGGGTAGAGGGAAGGAGAGGGATGAAAGAACTGCATATGGAGTACAATGTACACTACTCTGGTGACAGGTGCACCAAAATCTCAGATTTACCACTATACAATTCATTCATGTAAACAAAAACCACTGGTACCCATAAAGCTATTGAAATTTTTTTTAATGGTAGAAACAAGTAAAAATAAAATGTCCAACTGTGAAAAAAAAGAAAAGTAAAGACACATGAAAGAACACAGATTTTGTCTATCTTATTCTTTGATCTCTTCAGGACTTAAAATGGTGCCCAGACCTGAAGACACACAGTGAATGTATGCTGAATAAAATGCGTTCAGTCAAAACATTGTTGAAACAAAATACCAATTCAGAAGGAAGGAGACAGACATCCCGCCTGAAACCTCATCAACACATCTGAAATGTGCAAGTTAAATGTGTTTATTTAAAACTAAAATTGCCTCAGGAATAAAAAACCTTTCCCATAAAGAAAGTAGTATATAAGTAGTATATCCCATAAGGGTGTATATATATGTGTGTGTGTGTGTGTGTGTATAGATGTATGTATATACATATATATATATATGTATATAAGTATGTATATATCCCATAAGGGGATATACTACTAAAAGCTAACAAATTGATAGATCAGAACAGACTAGAAGGGAGTGATGAAAAGAATGAAGATATAGAGCACTAGCGTTGCAGAGGCAATGATTCTCAAGAGAATTTTGCAAACTTTACAGTGATGAAAACGAAGAGTGATGAGAAAATAAGGACCTTAATAGACAGAAAAAAAATAGCTGGGAACAGAGTATTAGTACTAAAGTACTAAACTGAGTATTAGTATTAAAAGTACTAAACAGAGTATTAGTATTAAAGCCACAGCAATTAAATAACAATACTTGATACACAGAAATAGGAGAGCAAACCTAAACTGGACATGTCATAATGAACCTGAAGCCGTCCACATGATCTACAATTTCAGAGATGCAGCAAAAAAAAAAAAAAAAAAAAAAAAAGAAAGAGAGAGAGAAACAGAAAATTTTAATAAAACACTATACATTGAATTAAATATCAGCAAACAAAATTTGGAGATATTAAAAAACATGAATTAGAAACTTAAAATGAGAAAATGGGTGGAAATGTACAAGATGTAGGAAAAATTAAACTTAAGTTGAAGAACTTAGGAAGTCGGTGGAAAGGATAAAATCATATCAGTATGAAGACCAGGTTCCAAGATGCCTGACAAAGAATGAATTATATAAAAACCTAATAAATGACATTGACTCAAAGCAGGAAAACTAGAAAAACAATTGATAGGTGGCTAACAAAGGGGTACAAATAGAAAGTGAATTAAATATAAGAAAGGTAATTCAACTTACATGTAATTGAAGTTTGTAACAAAAGAAAAAGATGGGTCAGAGAAATATTCAAAATTATAATCTTAGAAGAGTTTCCAAAATAATAAGTCATCCTCACTGTAATATGTACTATCTGGGAAAAGGGACCCACAAACAACTTGGCGATACTAGTTAAAATCTTTGGAGATAAATACTAATGATGGCTCACAACAATGTGAATTTACTTAATGTCACTAAACTGTACACTTAAAAGTAGTTAAAATTGTAACTTTTATGGTATATGTATTTTACAACAATAAAGATATGGATTTTGAATAAACCAAAAAATCTTCAGAGCATTCAGGTAAAGATCAAATAACTTACAACCACAAAAGAATTAGACCCTTGTCAGACTTCTAAAATGCAATATGCAAAGCAAGGAAATAAATTGCAACATTAAACAAAATTCAAAGAAATAAAATGTGAACATTTTTACATGGGGATTTTATATCTAACAATTTTGTCCCTTAAACACTCTGGTTATAGATTTTTTTAAAAAAAGCAGTTTTAGCTAGGCAAGAACTTAGGAAATATTGGGTTCGCAAGCCCCGTTTCATTAATCTACTGAGGAGTCACAGAGATAATTGGAGGGAACTTTGGCAATGAACTAATACTGAGAATTTTATATATTCAGTTTTTGATCTATGACTAAAGCAAAGATCAGAATGACAGCAAACTAATAATTGCAAACATATATGATTCGTAACATAAAAATAATTAAGCCAACAATAAAAGAAAGGAGGAAAGATAGAGAACAATTTATTTGATCATTGAATAGGAGGTGATAGTGTTTATAATAGAATACTGAAAAATCAAATAGTAAAAGTGTAAAAAGAAAAATAAGGGACTGAAGACTTTTTTAAATATATTTTTATTGTACTTTAGGTTCTGGGGTACATGTGCAGATCAGGCAGAATTGTTGCATAGGTACATACATGGCAATGTGGTTTAGTGCCTCCATCCCCCTATTACCTATATCTGGCATTTCTCTCCATGTTATCCCTCCCCAACCTCCCTACTCTCCACTGTCCCTCCCCTAGTCCCCCACAACAGACTCCAGTGTGTGATGCTACTGTCCCTGTATCCAGGTGTTCTCATTGTTCAACATCCGCCTATGAGTGAGAACATGTGGTGTTTGATTTTCTGTTCTTGTGTCAGTTTTCTGAGAATGATGGTTTCCAGGTTCATCCATGTCCCTACAAAGGACAGGAACTCATCCTTTTTTATGGCTGCATAGTATTCCATGGTGTATATGTGCCACATTTTCTTTGTCCAGTCTACCGTTGATGAGCATTTGGGTTTGTCCCAGGTCTTTGCTATTGCAAACGGTGCCACAATAAACATACAAACATATGTGTGCATGTATCTTTATAACAGAATGATTTATATCCTTTGGATATATACTCAGTAATGGGATTGCTGGGTCAAATAATGAAATTTCTATTTTTAGGTCCTTGAGGAATCACCACACTGTCTTCCACAATGGTGGAACTAATTTACACTCCCATCAACAGTTTAAAAGTGTTCATATTTCTCCACATCCTCTCCAACATCTGTTGTCTCCAGATTTTTAAATGATCGCCATTCTAACTGGCATGAGATGATATCTCAATGTGGTTTTGATTTGCATTTCTCACCACATGTTCTCACTCATAGCTGGGTGTTGAACAATGAGAACACATGGACACAGGGATGGGAACATCACACGCTGGAGCCTGTCAGGGGGTGGGAAGCTAGGGGAGGAATAACAGGGGGTGGAGAGCTAGGGGAGGGATAACATTAGGAGAAATACTTAATGTAGATGACGGGGTGATGGATACAGCAAACCACCATGGCATGTGTATACCTATGTAACAAACCTGAACATTCTGCACATGAACCCCAGAACTTAAAGTACAATAATAATAAAATTTTTTAAAATAAATCTACTTTGGTAGCCTTTATATAATACAAAATGCTATTCATAATTTAACCTTTCTTGAATCTTTGAGAACTGTATCATGAGTGTTGATGAATATAAAATTATCATTTAGAAATACCTTTGTAAGATTTTTAGCCTGCTGCAGGCAGCTTGCACATCTTTTTAGTGGTTAATTGATTCATTTATTAATTAATTAAATAAATATTTACATTGACAAAATGATTTTTCTATGTCAGGCACTGATATACTCAGTGTAATAAAGAAAAGGTAGTCCATAATTTTGTGGAGATTATATTCTGGTATACAAGATTAATTGTGTATGAAAAAGTTTGGAGCTCTATTTGAAGGTTTGAGCATTTGCCTTACTGGTGGTGTAGCTTATAAAATACTCATGAGATACTGACTTGCTGGAAGAGCCTGCCTTTCTTCAGCTCAATATCTACAGGGCACTGTATTTCCACCTCTCTCTTTGCTAAAGACCATATTGCCTTTACATTGCCATTTCTCAATACTTTAAAACAATTTAATTGTTTCCTTTCATAAGAAACTTCTCTTGCTGTTTCATCCTTCTGCTATTGAAAACTGTTTTCTCTTTTATCTACATTCTCTATTTTAATAGTTTTCATTCATTTTCCTTCTTTATTAATCTTTCCCCTCAAAATATCAGTGGGGTTTAGCTTTGCCAGTACGGTCAATCAAAAAGCACATTTTCTCTTCAGGTTTGTGTTGTGTCTAATCACATTGTAAATTTTTCTTTTAGAAACATTGACTTGTTGCCTAATATGGTCCAGACACTGAGATATACCTTGAACATCCACTGTGAATGAAAACCTCTAATGCTTCTTCCTTCAGGGAATATCAATAGTACAACTTTACATATGTCGTCTTTTTGGTTATTGTTTTTTATTCATATAATCCACAGTATTTTTCTGTACTTCCATATCAATGACTAAACTTAACATTAGAGGGAATTATATGTCTTAGTAGTTGTTAAAAAATTATTTCATAAATACCATGAAAACAACCACTGGGAATGTATTTATACACATCTTACACTCAAAATATTAAAAGTCATGGTAGTGAGCAAAAGTGTAGAAGTATATTAGCAAAATAATAATACTGGATGTATCCTACATAGCTAAGAAAGAAAAACAAAACTCATAAAACTCTGAGGATTAAAAATGACACAAATTTATTGCCTACAATCTCTTAGTATTGTCCATAAACCCCCAAGTTAGCTTTTTTTGCTTTTCCACAGTCATGTTTCATGTTTGCCTATCTTCTAAATCACTCTCTTATTCTCTCATTCTCTCACTCTGTCCAAATTCAACTTTGCTTCACAGAACGAACAGTAAACATCAGGCAGAAATACTAGAAATCCCTGCCTTATCTCTCTCCTCTGCATATGTATTTGCTCTGAAACTTATTTCAAATTCAATATGTGAAAAATATTTTTTAAAAAACCCAGCAGTAGCAGCAGTACTGGTTGTCTTACCCACCATCACCTGACCTTTTTCTTCTTCCCTAAAATTCCATCTGGCAAAGAGTTTCAAAAATTACCAGTTACCCAAACCAGGAACCCAGTTTCATTCCCAAGTAAAAAAAAATTTTCTGCTTCCCACAAATTCAAGTCAATTTTCATGCATTCATTCAACAAATAATAGAGAACATTTACCTACTTGTCTTGGAGATGAAGTAGTACAAAGAAAAACAAATCTCCTGTCCCCACAAGACTAATAATTTAGTGGAAAAGACAGACTATAAACAACTAGAGACCTAATTTATCCACTCAACAAACCAGCTACTCACTACTTGGATAATGTGCTTACATCTTTTCCAGGCACAGGGAAGCATATTTCAAAGTAGTGAATGTGACAAAATGCCTGTCTTCCTGAAGTTTGCATTCTAATGGGAGCGAGGGGCAGATAACCAATTTATCAAAAAATAAGTTCCATAGCAATAACTGCTAAGGATAAAATATAAACCGTGGGTGGGATATATGCAATGACAAGGAGACCTATTGAAATCGTAGATACATGAGGAGGAATGGCCTTTTTAAAAATGTGACTTCTAGGTAAAGATGTGACGGGTGAGGGCATGAGCCATGTAGCTATCTGGAGAAACAGCATATCAGGCAGAGGGAACAAAACCCATGAATGCCTTGAAGTAGGGCATACTCGATTCCATTGAGGGGCAATCATAAAATTCACCTAAAAGAAATCACAGATTACACAAGCTAATGGAAAACATTCCATGCTCATGGACAGGAAGAATCAATATTGTTAAAATGGACATACCACCCAAAGAAATTTAAAGATTCATTACTATTCCTATCAAAGAACTAATATTATTTTTCACAGAGTTAGGAAATTCTATTCTGAAATTCATATCAAATTTAAAAAAAAAAAAAAGCTTGAATAGTCAAAGCAATCCTAAGCAAAAGGAACCAAGCTGGAGGCATCACACTACCTGACTTCAAACTATGCTAAAAGGTTACAGTAGCCAAAACATCATGGTACTGGCACAAAAATAGACACATAGATGAATGGAAAAGAATAGATAGCCCAGAAGTAATGTTGTACACCTACAACCATTTGATCATTGACAATAATAAGCAATGAGAAAAAGGATGCCCTATTCAATAAATGGGATCATTGGCTTGTCATAGGCAAGGGATTGAAACTGGACCCCTTCATAAAAATCAACTCAAGATGAATTACAGACTTGAATGTAAGACCTCAAACTGTAGAAAATCCTAGAAAAGAACCTAGGGCATACCATTCCGGACATAGGCCTTGGCAAAGATTTTGGATAAACTGTCTAAAAGCAAATGCAACAATTAATAGCCTACCAACCCAAAAAAAATAGCAATTAATAGCCTACCAACCAAAAAAAGTCCAGGTCCAGATGGGTTAACAGTTGAATTCTACCAGAGGTACAAAGAGGGGCTGGTACCATTCCTTCTGAAATTATTTCAAACAATACAAAAAGAGGGAATCCTCCCTAACTCATTTTATGAGACAAACATCATCCTGATACCAAAACCTGGCAGAGACACAACTAAAAAAGAAAACTTCAGGCCAATATCCATGACGAACATTGATGCAAACATCTTAAACAAAATACTGCCAAACTGATTGCAATAGCACATCAAAAAGCTTATGCATCACTATCAAGTAGGCTTCATCCCTGGGATGCAAGACTGGTTCAACATATGCAAATCTATAAATGTAATCCACCACATAAACAGAACCAAAACAAAAACCACATGATTATCTCAATAGATGCAGAGAAGGCTTCGAGAAAATTCCACAGCCCTTTATGCTAAAAACCCTCAATAAACTAGGTATCAATGGAATATATCTCAAAATAATAAAAGCTATCTATGACAAACCCACAGCCAATATCATATTGAATGGGCAAAAACTGGAAGCATTCCCTTTGAAATCTAGCACTAGACAAGGATGCCCTCTCTCACCGCTCCTATTCAATATAGTATTGGAGGTTCTAGCCAGACCAATTAGGCAAGAAAAAGAAATAAAGCATATTCAATTAGGAAAAGAGGAAGTTAAATTGTCTCTATTTGCAGATGACATGATTGTTTATTTAGAAGACCCCGTCATCTCAGCCCAAAATCTCCTGAAACTGATAAGCAACTTCACCAAAGTCTCAGGATACAAAATCAATGTGCAGAAATCACAAGCATTCCTATACACCAATAACAGACAAATAGAGAGTCAAATCATGATCGAACTCCCATTCACAATTGCTACAAAGAGAATAAAATACCTAGGAATACAACTAACAAAGGATGTAAAAGAACTCTTCAAGGAGAACTACAAACCACTGCTCAAGGAAATAAGACAGGACACAAACAGATGGAAAAACATCCCATGTTCATGGTTAGGAAAAAATCAATATTGTGAAAATGGCCACACTGCCCAAAGTAATTTACAGATTCAAAACTATCCCCATCAAGCTACCACCGACCTTCTTCACAGAACTGGAAAAAAACACTTTAAACTTTATATGGAATCAAAAGAGAGACTGCATAGCCAAGAAAATCCTAAGCAAAAAGAACAAAGTGGGAGGCGGGCAGGCTGGGGAGGGAAAACACTGGGAGAAATGCCTGATGTAGCCAACAGGGTGACGGAGACTGCAAACCACCATGACACGTGTGTACCTATGCAACAACCCTGTGGGATGTGCACATGCACCCCAGAGCTTAAAGTACAGTAAAAAAACATAATAAATTTGTGGTAATGTGTTACACAGCTACAGAAAACTAATATAATCTCTTAACATTTGAATCTTAAATATTTTTACCCTTCAAATTTCTAAAATTAAATCACTAGTAATATTTGCAAATGTCATCATATAAGTTTTGCCATGCATTTACAATTAAGAAGGGGTTCAAGAATAATTGAGAAAATAATCTCAGTGCTAATATGAGAGGTTGAGCATGTAGGGATTGCTTTATGACCCTTTAGCATGGATAGAAGATTTATGCTATTTTAATGCCATATTCCACTTGTCAACCTTCAAAAGAGAATTTTGTTCTGTTTTTTATTCTTTTTTTTTTTTTTGAGACGGAGTTTCGCTCTTGTTACCCAGGCTGGAGTGCAATGGCGCGATCTCGGCTCACTGCAACCTCCGCCTCCTGGATTCAAGCAATTCTCCTGCCTCAGTCTCCCGAGTAGCTGGGACTACAGGCACGCACCACCATGCTCGGCTAATTTTTTTTATATGTTTAGTAGAGACGGGGTTTCACCATGTTGACCAGGATGGTCTCGATTTCTTGACCTCATGATCCACCCGCCTCAGCCTTCCAAAGTGCTGGGATTATAGGCGTGAGCCACCGCACCCAGCCTGTTCTGTTTTTTAAAGAAAACTTATTTTCCTACACAGATAAGCAAACAAAAGTTAAACAATTTAGCTTCTTGTTGTGAATATGTCAATTACTGTGATGTTAGACAAATCATTATGTTGAACTTCATTTTGAAAACAAGGATAAAAGTGACCTTGTATAATTCTAAAAGCTTTTTCTGCATCTATTGAGATGATCATGTGGTTTTTATTTTTAATTTTGTTTATGTGGTGAATCACCTTTATTGATTTGCACGTGTTGAACCAACTTTGCGTCCTAGGGATAAAGCCTACTTGATCTTTTTTGTCTTTTAAATAAGATTTGTGTCACTGATATTAAAACCCTACACAAATAATAAAGAAATTTTTTATTGCATTTTAGGTTTTGAGGTACATGTGAAGAACATGCAAAATTGTTGCATAGGTACACACATGGCAGTGTGATTTGCTGCCTTCCTCCCCATTATCTATATCTGGCATTTCTATTTTTTAAAATTAACTATTAAAGAAAAAATAGACAGGTAAGTAATTGAAAATGGTAAAATAAAATTTATTTACTAAATAAAAATATAGTTAAGTAATGTTTTACTCAAGAAGAATTCAATGGAAGCCTTCAATAGTATATTTCTCATTAAAGCCTAGGACCAGCAATATAATGTCTTTTTGACATAATTGTCTCTGTAATGTCACTCTTTTCTGGATTTCTAATAGTTACAAAGCAGGAGACTGATTCCTCTAAATTCTCTCTCTTTGATTTCATATAACCACATCCAGCAATTCTTAGATAATGGCCATCATTACTTTTGATGATGGTTATCACCTATAATAGGATGGAAGAGCTTCCAGGTCAGTGTAGTTCCACCTCCACTGTGATGATATGAGGCTGGTAAAGAGTAGCTGCAACTCCGTCAATATACTTTCCATATAGTGTGAAAAGAATTGCTGGGCATTATTTCTACACCGTGTTTACATGGGATTATAGGTACAGCAACATCATCAGGAAGTTTTCATAAAGCACACAGAAACAGATTCCAAACATAGACGTGCAGAAATTCCCGTACAGTGTTTACACACACAGAACACCTGTTTATGAGTAGAAAGGACAACTATCACACACTTAAAATGCCAAAGTAAATTTATTGAATTTTTACATTTCCCAAATGACCGATTTGGAACGGAAGTTGTGCCAAGAAATGTCTCCAAAAGGAAAATCGTTATCCAAGCCATAAGTCCCAAAAAAAATTAAAATTGCAAGTCCAGATGATGTTTATCATGTCATCCCTGATGGGATAAAATCTGAAGATCGATCACAATAACCTCAGATTAGCTAATCGTTATTTAATCTGATAGAGGCACTAATGGAATGAAGTGTTCAGAAGGCAGAATCTGCAAGAGGAAAATTAGCAGAGTCCTCAGTCTCATGCCAGGTTCTCAGTATAAGCCAGATGACCAATATCTTCCATAGCAGCATGGGCGGTAGCAGCCATATCCATAGCCTCCATAGCCTCCATAGTGGGAGCCATAGCCACAGCCCTGACCTTGGAAGCAGCCATAGCCACAGCCGAGTCCTCCAAGGCCATAGCCCAGACTACCATAGTAGTTGCCGTAGTAATAGCTCATGGTGTCAAGGGTTGAGGATTTATTTCAAAGCAAAGAGTTTGCTTGCAGAATATGAACATCCCTGCTTTCACAGGGCCTTTTATACACCCTTTGCAGTGGGTGTGGTAAACCACAAGCAATTCTGACCCTGCATTTTATCAATTAGTATGCATGAAAACTATCTAATTAACATTTTCATTTGGAGTAGAAGCCCTTACACCCATTAATTTTAAAATTCCTTTACTACTGCCTCTAAATATTTTAAGCTATATAAAATGTCTTTAAAACATTACTTTTAAAAACAATTTACTGCCATACTTAATTTCTATAACCAAGCTTCATGAGTTTGCATAGCATAGAAGCATGCCTTAAAATAATCGCATTATTTCTTTGAAGACTTAAAGCGCAGTTGAAGAGAGATTCCACGTTGGAATGAGCAGGATTTAGAAGTCTTACTCTAAATAAACATTGGAGATAAACTTATCATTAACATTTTCTTGATTTCTGTTTCTCCCCCCAATGTGCAGATGAATACCACTTTTTGTTTTGCCTTAGTTTTCTGGCAGAATTGATTTTGTATTTGATTACAAGTGATATTTTTAGGTAAATTCACAGCATCATTATTCTTATTAGTTCATATGTTTTTATATGATTGTGTGATGGTCAGTTTTAAGTGCTTTAGCATTTCTTAAACATTCGATACATAAAATATGTTTGTCATTGAAAAATAAGTATGTATAAAATTGTTTTGTGTTTGATATATTCCATGTATTACATTTAGAATAACAGATGTATATTCCAGAGGTATGTAGTAAAATGTATCTATCAAGATGTTTGTTTAGTTTACTAATATCAAAATATACCTATCCTTGTGTTAATTAATCACTCCTGTATTCTCTTGAGTAATTTCCTAAATAGTTGCTAGTACTATTAAAGTTTCAAAAAAGACATTAAAAAGTATATATCTGATATTGCTTAGATTGTGTGAAATATTGATAAAACGACGAGAAGAGTAGATGCTATTTTAAGTTCTTGACTAGCGATAATGAGTAAAAGTTATAAACAATGCCATATGTTATAAGAAAATGCCTGACAAAATGGTCAAAGAGCTGCTTCACAATTTCACATTTTGTTTCTTTTTTGCCATATACAATATCCAATAACAGATTTTTTGTAATAAAATGTGTTTCCATCCTTATCTAATCATTGCTGATGATTCAGGGTATGGTAGGGAAGCTCTGTTTACACAAGAATCAGAGTCTTTATAAAATGGAATTATTAAAGCCAAACAACACATTAATTTTCTACAGATGAAGATTTTTAAAATATCTAATATCAAATCTCTAGATCATTTTCTTAACACAATTCCAATTGTGATAATAATTGAAAAGGATAAACACATATCTTTTTATTACTAAATAACTCTATAAACATTTTGCTATGGCAAAGTTTGCTTTAATTTTTATTATTTCGTCTTTCTATGGACTTTATAATTGCCTGTTTGGCCTCATCCTAACTTTCAAGCTCCACAAGCGCATATCTCCAGTTTTACTCTCTCAATTATTACTGTTACCTGATTAGCATATTTAAAGGCCTGCTCCTGTTTTGCTTTATATGTTGAGATCCAAACCCAGATTTTTCACTTCTGCTGTTCTTATTTTCTTTATTTTATAAGTATTTTGCTGTCTTATGCTTCTTTTCTTCTACTCATTACATACTTAAAATACATATTTCAATATAATTTTTATTAAACTTACCTCTAGTTTTATAGCATCATGGGTTAGCAATGCAATATTTCAGTAAATTATTGAAATGTTTCTGGAATGTAGACTATGTTTGCTGTTTTTCTAAATATTGTACAAACTGTTGAAAAGACCTATCATTAAGAATATTTCTGTTTTTCTACAGTATCAGCAGTAATTTTTATTTGATTTATGTTTATTATTTTGATATAGTGTTTTCTTAAATTGATAGAATGTGATAAATTATTTAATATCACACTATTCCGCTTAAATTTGTTTATTTTTAGTATTTGCCTTTCAATTATGCCAATCTCTATTTTTTGAGTGTCAGTTAATAATACCTGTTGTAACCTTTTTACCAGTAGCATCCATCAATGTACAATTAAAATTTGAACAATGTAATATATTTAATTTATACTTTATTTCATAAGACTTTTGTTGCACCTGTTTTCAGCCTGTTTTGCTTTTTATATCTTTAGCCAATTTTTTTTCTTGTTTTAATGTTTTTTGTGTTTAAAGCAAATAACCAAAACTGATTCTTGGTGGCAGCAGTACAAATGGACGAGAAAATGTATTATCGGCTAGAGCTTTTACTAATTTGATACATATTACATTCGGAACAATAAAGTAATGATGCCTTAGGCAATGTTACAAAGTTCTGAAGCTTGTGTATTATTCAGTAAGTCAAATCATTGAACATTATGAATATTGTCAGAAAAATATATAACCACACAGTATTTTAAATATAATCTCTAGGTATGTATGAACACTAAAAATCCAAGGCACATAAAGTTAAATGATGAACATATTTAAAGGGCTGCCCATGTTTTGCTTTATATGTTGAAATCCAAGCCTAAAAGTTAATTTAGATGACTTCATAGACCAGGAATCCTGATGTCTACTGTGGGACACTGAAATTACTAGGATTGAGAAATTGAAGGATTTTTTAAATTAAGCAGCAAAAAATAGTAATCTTATTATTTCTAATTTTTCTTTACCCATAGATAAAAGTATGATAATCATTCCCATATATAGTTTAAGAGTCGACTCTTTGAGGTACATTACTTCCAGAAAGAGCTATGTAGATTAGCCATTTGAAAATCTAAGCCATTATTAGAAAGAAAATTGCTTTTATTGTTTGATGAGCTTAGGACTGGAGCCTTGCACTAGTAACAGGTCTAATTGGTAAGGAAAGTCTTGACTAGTTTCCTAGGCTTACAGTGCAAACAGTTCATTTAACAGAGTCAAAAGATTTGCTGATAAGGGGCCATCAAGGCTTTAGTGAGGTTTTTGGCATGTTAGAGTTACATTGAGGGACTCAAGTGCTTTTCAGGGCAAAGGTAACCTTAATAAAGCTTCAAATACTTCTGATAACCTTGGGATAATTATGTAAGTTGTATTCTCCTGATGTCATTAAACATTCAGTTTACATAACTTCCCATGTTCTGATTCTTTACCCAATGCACAACTTTCTGATTTCTGACACTCACCACTCCTTACAGGAAAAGAGTAAGTTAATTATATTGAGTTTAAGCCCTTTGGCCATTCTGACAGTGATTTCTCAGGGTAAATTAATAAATTGGCCTCTGATTATGATTTCATTTCTAATATAAAATAGAGATGACATGCTGATAAAATAGGCTTTGAGTATTTCCATTTCCCCGTGATAGTAATTTGTCTCTGTAAATTAATAAAATGATCTGATTATAATTTGGATTTCCATGTAGGTTAACTATAAAGATAATTCAAAAATCAAGCAAATGCAAATGTTATAGTTCCTGTAACAATGATTTCATGCTGTATATTAATGAATAGGCATTATGTTTTATAGATGAGCCACTTTAACTTGTTAATGGCAGTCAATCCCTGAGAGATGGAGTTGTTCTCAGTGTACTGATTGAAAGCATCTAACCAAGCCTACAAGCTAAAGAGATAGTCCTTGGATAGGGATACATTTTTCAAGGTAATTAATGTTTTCCTAAAGATCTGACTTTCTCTTCTCTGGAGATTCTATAAACTTCTCTCTGTTCCCCATGATGTAAGAAGAATTAATCATGCAATGGAATTATTTCTGCCAACAGATACGTGGGGCTAAATTCTGTATCAGTTGTAGTCCAGAAAATATCCTTATCCAGCTCATTTCTTTAACAAATCTATTGTACAATGTTCTGGGCTATCCAAGATACATAACCATGAAGATAGAGGTTGTCTGCTATTGCAATGCCTTGTACATGCTTCAGTGATGTGTCTCATTACCTAAGCTTCTATGCCAACCGCAGACTGCTTCTGCCCTTGTCATTACTAGTTTTTCTTGAACATATTGATATGAGAGGGGGTCAGGGAAGTACTGCGTAGAGAAGGGTGGGGTCCCTGGCAAGGGCTGTGGTCCTCACAGACCTAAGTGAGAATGGGCACTCTTGTTTTTACTCCTGGATGTTGCATTTTTCAAGACCACTCTGGCCCACCATGATCCCCATCCTGTGCCCATGTAAACCTGAGACCTTAGTGGACACACACACAAGTGGCTGAACATCAAGATGAGTTGAAGAGAGCGGCAGAGAGCAGCAGTGCAGCATGGCAGAGAAGGAGGCAAGAGGTACCTGAATGTTGAGAGGAGTTGGGCTGAGAACGGCCAAACTGCAGGGGAAGATTATCTCCCCAACCCCTCCACCTTCCGGCTCCCCATCCTTCTCAGTGATAGTCACCTCCATCACTCAATAAAACCTTGTACTCATCCTTTAAGCCCACATGTGATCTGATTTTTTCAGGATACTGAGCAAGAGCTAGGGATACAGCAGGTTGTCACAGGGGCCCTCTGCCCTTGTGATAAGGCAGAGGATCCATTGAACTGATTAACACACAAGCCACTTGCAGACAGCAAATGTGAAAGAGCTTTGTAACCCATGCCCGTTTGGGCTTCTGGAGTTGCAGGTACCGAGCCCTAGACACTGCTATGGGGCCAAAGCCCAAAAGTAGTCACTCAGACCTCTGCACCTATACTCTGCATGCTACCCCTCAGGGTTTGAACT
This sequence comes from Aotus nancymaae, assembly GCF_030222135.1. Lineage (NCBI taxonomy): Eukaryota > Metazoa > Chordata > Mammalia > Primates > Aotidae > Aotus > Aotus nancymaae. Next base: position 33,864,402 of record NW_026988435.1, read on the forward strand.
GTGGGGGTGACCAAACAGGCAAGTCACCCCTGTCACATGTCCCGTGAGGGGAGTTAGGGAACTCTCCCATCTTAATATTTGTAGGTTAAATATCATATTTTGCTCAGCAACTAGATGTCTTTGTTTAATTTATGAAGCTTATTTATAACTGTCTTTGCCACTTTTCAACCTCATAAGTGATCCATTAGGACTACCTCAGTTTTTGTTTTACATGTTTGAAAATTTTCCCTTGTTCTCTATTAATTGCTTAGAAACCATTTATGCTGTAACCAGGACAATTATTCCCATGTTGGTAGCCTGGTAGTCTAATTATGCTTAAGCAAATAATGTGATGATTAAACAGTGTTGTAAAATCAAAATATAAACTGCATCAAAATCATGAGGGCAGTTATTAATTTTGAGTTTTCTTTAAAAACAGATTGGTTCAAAATTCACAGTATTGCAGTATTACAAATGTGATTATGATATCCTTTAAAAAGTTAGATTCAGAGACTTTTATAAAATTCTATGGTTAATGTAACTAGTTGTTGACGTATATAACTTTCCAGTTAGTGAAAATGTCAGATTTCTCAATTTCTGATACTCCTCTAGAAATTTAACTTTGCTTTCAGTGAGCTGAAATAGTTGTCTGAACTTAGTGAGAGAAACAAAATTTTATGGGATTCTTGAAAGTGATGCTCCAACTTTCTTATGTAGAATATATATTTTATGTTCTTTCTCTAAGATAAATTCGAAGTACCAGACTTAAATATCTATATTGTAACAGTTTTCTCCAACCACAGTAGAATTTTATTTACTTATTTGTCTTTACACCATTTGCCATTGTTGAGGATTCTACGAAAAGTCAGTTTTCTGACATTTATTTATTTATTTATTTATTTATTTATTTATTTATTTATTTATTTTTAAATGGAGTTTCACTGTATCCCCCAGTCCAGAGTGCAATGACATAATCTCAGCTAACTGCAACCTCTGTCTCCCAGGTTCCAGCAATTCTCCTGCCTCGGCCTCCTAAGTAGCTGGGATTACATGTGCATGCCACCACACCCAGCTAATTTTTTTTGTATTTTTAGTAGAGTCAGGGTTTCACTATGTTGGCCAGGCTGGTTTCGAACTCCTGATCGCAAGTGATCTGCTTGCCTTGGCCTCCCAGAGTGTTGGGATTACAGGTGTGAGCCACCATGCTGGCCTGTAATTTAGTTTTGTAGTTACAGGGAGAATAATATCTGACTTCAAAGAGTTTGTATTTTCACATCAGGCTCTCTTTACTGTGTGTGTGTGTGTGTGTGTATATATATATATGCACATACACACAGTTCTATTACTGTATATATATAGGTACAGTAAATCCTATGATCTGAGGAAATCCTATGATCTGAGGAAAAGTAATTCCATGAGTGTTCCTAATATACCTTATAAATTTTATATGTGTATATATATATAATATATATATACAGTATATTAAATGTTGAAATTCTGATGACATTTTGAAGATATAGCTGCTAATATCAAAAGTTGACCCTCTAATACAAAATACTATCAAATAAGCAAACCACAGTAGCTTTCAATTAAGTCATTTTCAAGTTTATTCACTCAACAGATATGCATGTGCATGTACTGAGAAGGGCCATTTTAAGCTTTGGGGATATGTTAATGAAAAAAAAATTGAGAGACAAGCGTCCCTTTCCTCATGGACCGTACGTTATTCCAGGTGAGAACAATAATATCAGACGGTAAGGAATATGAAGAAAACAGCACACAATGGACTAGAAAGTTAAAAGGAGTTAAAATTTTACAGAGTGGTCAGGGAAACATCACAGAAAAGGAAATTTTGAGACAACTGTCAGAAAAGACGAGGGAGCAAATAATATTGATATTTGAGAGAAGAGCTCTACAGGTGGAAGGAAGAGCAAGCGCTTAGACACTGATGGAAAGCATGTATCTGGGATATTCAGAATTCGCAGGGGGACAAAGATGGTCAGAGAAATGGGCACTGGTAAGAGGTGAGGTCAGAGAAGTCTCATGGCGGAGGAGGGTGGCAGGATGGGGTGGGGAAGAGTGTGCATAAATTTCCAGTCAGGTCTAGCTCTCCCTGTGGGTAGGCAACAGTAGGTTTAGCAACTGCCTACAAATAGACAAGTGCTAACTGTTGAGAGGTAAAGCTAATCTAGGAGCCATTGTGAACAACAACTAGGAAAGAGATCCAAGGAGATATGAGTGGAATTTTAAATGCATCTACTATGTGCAGTTTGAACAAAGACTCAGGTTATAATGGTGGAGGTGGAAAGAAGTGGTTGGATTCTTGGTATATTTAGAAAGTACAGTCAATGTTAACATTTGATGGATTAAAAGTAGGCTTCAAGAGAAAGAGAAGAGTCAAGAAAATCAAAAGCTTGAGGCCTGAATACCTAAAGATATGGAAATGTCATGAACCAATATGGCAAAAGGGTAAAAAGAGCAAATTTTCTTTAGAATAAAGACAATAAGTTTAATGTTAGACACATTCAGCTTAAGATGACTGTAATTCTGTCAGATTTGTAGCAATAGATAGATAGATGTCATTCTCTGGTGAGAGTTCCGGGCTGGAAAGGAGAAACACAATTCATAGGCATAGAGACATACTTTCATTTCATTAAGATGAAAGACATCACTGAGGTATGGGGGGCTTTGTTTTATCAGTTAGGTTTCTAATAGTAATAAACTTCCCAAAGGAAGAAAAGTAAATGTGCTGTTTGATAAAATTAAGGAACAGTTGTTCTGACTGATTCCTGCCAACAATGAGAGTCCTGGCTATTGGTTTCCCTCATGGAACTGCTTTTATTCAGGCACTTGGGGTGCTTACCTAGTATCAGTATCTGGCCTGGTAGACCACAGTCTTTCCTTTCCACTCTATCCCTTCAACTTTGAGGTATAAGAAGAACCTGATAGCTGCCCAGGATTCAGCGAAGGAAGAAAAGGAAGAGGAGAAGCTTTATTTTGTTCTTTAACCCATCTTTCTCACTAATAAACTTGTAATATATTAACTAAACTCCTTGGATAGCTTTTTCAATCAACAAGTAATCTTATATTTGACATTCTGAAATGAGTGATTATATGCCTTCAAAGTCTACAGAATGTATTTAAACTCTTTACAGTAAACACCAACTACGTAAGCACTAGGCACAAGAGAGAAAAAAAGTAAGTACAGATTGCTTATTTAAACTATCCCCCTCCTTTATACATATTACTACTATGAGAAAACTTTCACATGTACAATCACAAAGCCACAGATGTAAACTCATCATTTTTCCTTAGAGTTTGGTTGGATTATTACTGGGAAGTTTGTATGTGTGTTACATACTGTGTGTAACATACATATATTAGGTTATCTAGAGAAATAAAAGGAAAGACTTCTCAGAATGTTAAAACCAGATTAAAAAATAAAATTGAAAATTGTCTACATTACATTAGATTTGATTACATTAGATTGTTTGATCTAGTTGATAAAGGTGAGTTCTAAAGTTGTGTATGTCATGTTGCAGATGAGAATTTGTCATTGCTTGCACTAAACATAAGTCAGAGAGTATAAAACAACTTAGAAGTAAAATCACCAATTAAACCCTGAGTTGCATCAGGCTTTGCTCCCTGGTGCTGCAGAATTATGATTTTGTATACATTTAATTTATCTATTTAAACACTACTGAGCACCTGTTATGTGCCAGACACTAAATGGAATTTGTGACATAGCAGAAACAAAAGAAAGACTCTGTTTTCATTGAAGTTATGTTTCCTGTTCTTAGAAACCCGATCATAGTTCTGACCACTATAACAAAGTACCATAGACTGAGTGATTTATAAGAGATAGACATTTATTTCTCACAGTTCTGAAGGCGGAAAGTCCTTCAGGTATATAAAATTAAGTTTAGCAAATGGTTTTGTAGCATTGGACCAAAATCATTCTACACCAAGAAGAGTTTTCACTACGCTTATATTTTAACAAGTAGTGATTACTTGGCATGAATTCCACTTGTGTGACATTATTGTTTTCAGACATTTAACCATTGATTGAAGACCTGGATAGCCAACATCATTTATGAGATCTTGATACATACATAATTTATATTTAGGATTCCAGTAATGCTGACAATGCTATGTCACTCAAAAGCATGATTGTTATTGTTGGGAATGTGTTACAGTCATTTTTTTAAATCTGGACAAGGGAATGTTTAGCTAAGCTCATTACCTCATGCTCTGGGACCTTAATACCAGGATAAAAACAAGAGACAGGTGCTTGGTTAACTGTGATTAAACAGCTTATATATTTCAGTAAGTTTCAAACATAGTTATGTTAAAAAAAATTGTAAAAAGATTGTTTAAAAGCTTTCAGAAAAATAAGACAATTTTCTTTAAAAATAAAAACATTTCTTAGTATTTTAATGTGACTAATAATTGACACAAAAAGGAAATATCTTGGACCAAGATAAATATAATTCTTTGTTAAATATTTGATCAATAATTTTATCCTGGTCTGTTATTTGTTAATTTCTTAAGGAAACATGCCTTTATATTCTAACATTTTGATCAGAGCCCAGTTTCCTTTTCAATCTAATTACTGTATTTACATCAACAAATTTGACTAAGAGTAGTTCTTTCTTGCAAGTAACTTCTCTTCCCGTGACCTTAAGGCTTTGCTGGATTTTATTCATAAAGCCCTTTCAGCCTGCCATCTCTTTAACAGCCCTCAATGATAAGACAGCTCATTCTGTCAAAATAGAAAAGGAGTGCTTTAACTTAAGAAGAAAGTCATGTGAAACATCAGATGCATGTATGCACTATATGTTTACAATTATACAAACTCTATACAGTAGCTTCTTGTGCATCCCACTAAAGTGAAGCTCTATCATATTAGTTCATTAGTGATACAGCAATCCCAAAGTCATCTATCACTTGGCATGGAAGTGATGATAGCAAACTTGGCGTGTCAGGTACAATGAATCTCCCTATTCCACTGGCTTTGAATTTATTAAAAATTTGTATTAATGTCCAGAACTATTAGGAAACTAACACCTGTTGTGTACTATTCTGTTTTTTATCTCATTAAAATGTCACAAAATTCTAAAAGATAAATATATCCTCACTTTTGCGAATTAAAAAACTGAAGCAAAAAGAAGTTGAGTAATTGGCCAGAAGTCACATGAAAAGTAAGGAGAAAAGTGATGATTCAAATTCAGATCTACCCAGCTATGTGACACTGGCTTTGCTTTATCAAAATTAATTTTTATCTGTTCTTTCTATTTAAAAAAATTCTACTACCATTCGTATCACTTGTCCTTTCCTTGCAAAAATCAAGGGTTAAAATATTTGGTTTTTTCCCAGCACACCTCTTTAAAGCAGACATGAACACAATGTGCCTTGACATTTACTCCACTCACCATTTAGAAAGATTGAAATTGGAGCAGTAGTTTGTAGTTCTCTTTGAAAAGATCCTTCACATCCCTTGTAAGTTGCATTGCTAGGTATTTAATTCTCTTTGTAGCAATTGTGAATGGGAGTTCACTCATTATTTGGCTCTCTGTGAGAAATAGCAATGCTTTTACACTGTTGGTGGGAGTGTAAATTAGTTCAACCATTGTGGAAGGTAGTGTGGCAATTCCTCAAGGATCTAGAACTAGAAATACCATTTGACCCAGAAATACCATTACTGGATATACACCCAAAGAATTATAAGTCATTCTGTTATAAAGACACATGCACACATATGTTTATTGCAGCACTGTTCACAATAGCAAAGACATGGAACCAACCCAAATGCCCATCAATGATAGACTGGATAAAGAAAATGTGGGACAGATATACTATGGAATACTATGTAGCCATGAAAAAAGGATGAGTTCATGTCCTTTGCAGGGATGGATGAAGCTGGAAACCATCATTCTCAGCAAACTAACGCAAGAACATAAACCGAACACCACATGTTCTCACTCATAGGTGGATGTCAAACAATGAGAATACATGGGCACATGGAGGGGAACATCACACACCAGGGCCTGTCAGGGGTGAGGGGTTGGGGAGGGATAGCATTAGGAGAAATACCTAATGTAGATGACGGGGTGAAGGATGCAGCCAACCACCATGGCATGTGTATACTTATGTATCGAACCTGCATGTTCTGTACATGTACCCCAGAACCAGTTCAATAAATTAAAAAAAAGATTGAAATTGAAGTGATAGCAGATTTTGTTCTAACATATCCTATAAAGAGACACTAAAAATCACCTTCAACTAATGGAATATCACACTGGGTATGAGTAAACAGGGATTACAAGCAAGCTGATCAGCTATAAACCATGAAACATACCACATGGGTTTTCAGATCTTCTGTTAATAAGCTGAAGGGAAACAGTCAAAAGGATGTGAAGTAGAAAACACAAATTATGGCCAAAGAGAAGCTCAACATGAAATGATGCAGCAAAGATACAGTCTGGCAGAAAAGGCCAAGAGCCAGGGTATGTTAGGAAAAATAACTACTGTTTTGGATAATAACAATGGTTGTGCTATGACTAAATGAGATGGAAAGTCTACCATGATTACAACTAGTTAATATAAATTATTGCAGTACCGTGGAGGACCAGGTTCTTAACAATACACACTCTGTGGAAGAAAACATTCATTCATTCATGTATTGGTATTTTTAGCTGACATATAAATGTATATCTATATTTTGAGATGGGTTCTCACTCTGTCACCCAGGTTGGAATGCAGTGGTGCAATCTTAGCTCATTGCAACCTCCTTTTCCCGGGCTCAAGTGGTCCTCCCATCTCAGCTTCCCAAGTAGCTGGGATCACAGGCGTGAGCCGCCACACCCAGCCAATTTTTCATATTTTTGGTAGATATGGGGTTTTGCCATGTTTCCTAGGCTGGTCTCTGACTCCTGAGATCAGCCAATCAACCAACCTCAGCCTCCCGAAGTGCTGGTATTACAGGCATGAGCCACTGTGCCCAGCCTATATATTTATAATTTTTAATTGATTTATTAATTCATTCTTTAGGAGTTAACAAATTTAGGAGTCAGAAAACTGTTACAGGGACTCTGTTAAGTGGTGAGAATACAAAAATAAATCAGGCAAGACTGAAGGCTTCAATAATTCATAATTATAATTTACACTTCCTTTTTTGTACATCTATGCCTTTATGTACACTGCTTTCTCCATCTGAAATGACTTTACATCTTGACTTCATCTGGCTACTTCATCATTGTCATAGAAAACCCCCTCATGTGTCTCTGTATCCTGGAGGAATCACCTTATCCTCAATCTCTTGTCCTTCTTTTATGTTTCCATAACACCCCTGTGGCCTCCCCTCTGACAGCATTTACCTGTAATATAGACTCACCTGTCTACTAACTCACTAGACTATAAGCTCTTTCATGGCAGGGATTGTCTTATTTCTCTTTTTATAATAGATGCTCAGTTTACATCATGTGTGTAAATTAACAAATGAATAAATCTTATTGGAATAGAACTAAAATAACCAGGTAAGAAACAAAGTCTAAGTCCTATAATAAAGTAAGGGAAGAGTTTTGTGGGTGAAGAGTGAAGAGATCATCTGAGACTGCCTGACGTGACTAAGTAGGTTCCGTAGGAGGCAGGCAAAGAAACATATCTCAGATAATGTAATGCTCCAGTGGAGACTTCACAACTGACTCAGCTATACAGCTCATCAGATAGACAGAATAGATGTTTTCACAGAGGGTGTGAGTTATCACCAGAAAAGAAGGGCTGAGAATGCATGCCATGGTCAGCAAATTTTTAGTAGAAAAAAAAACAGGCTAAAATGATTGTTGGTATATGAGGGAGAAGCAGAAAATGACATCAGACCCTGGAATGGTTTGGCTTGTGTCCTCACCCAAATCTCATCTCAAATTGTTATCCCCATGTGTCCAGGAAAGGACCCGGTAGGAGGTAGTTGGATCATGGGGTTGGTTTCCCCCACGCTGTTCTCATGAGAGTGGGGGAGTTCTCATGAGATATGATGCTTTATAAGTGGCAGCTTCCCCTGCGTTCTCTCTTTCCTGCTGCTATGTAAAATGTACCTTGCTTTCCCTCACCTTTTGCCATGATTATAAGTTTCCTGAGGCCTCACCAGCCATGCAGAACTGTGAGTCACTTAAACCTCTTTCTTTTATAAATTACCCAATCTTGGGCAGTTCTTTATAGCAGTGTGAAAACAGACTAATATAAACACTAACCCAGACTGGATCTTGAAGGAGATTTATGTCCTGCTTATGAGGTCAGATCTAGTGCATAAAGTGATGAAGTCAAAGACCAACGACAGACCTGCAGCTGACAGAAGAAGAACAGCCTTGCAGGTAGACTAGTGAGAAGCACCAAAATGCTACAGAGCCAAAGTAAGAAAAGCATATAATAGAAGCCAAGGAATGAAGTGGCCGTTAGTGCCAAATGCCACAAGGAGGGCAAACATGAGATATCAAAAAGACTAGGTAGGTAGTTAGTGGGCCACTGGTGACCTAAATGAGAACAATCCTTGGGTAATAGTGAGAGGAAGAGACAGATTAGAGTGAATTGAAGACTGAATGAGAAGCATCTGAGTAAACTGTGTAAAACCTTAAAGAAGGTTGGAGAAAGCTAGCCAGGAGTGATCTGATGTTGAGACAGGCATTTTTTTTTAATATCAAAAGACTTGAGTATGTTTATAGACTGACAGTAAGGTGTCAGTGGAAAAAGAGAAGCTAAAATATAGTAGACAGAGAGGATAATTTATCAAGCAAGGCGTTGAAGGAGATGGCATTTAAAGCAAAGTGGAAGAATGATTCTTTTGGGCAGGAGAGAGGATATGATTTCTTCTGAGACTAAGATAAAAGGCTAAAAGACAGGTGCAAATGTAGATAAGTGTGTGGGAAGGGATTGATAGAGTTTTCCCGTGATACATTCTCCTTTCTCCATGAAATAAGAGGCAAGTGTTGCAGGCAGAAGGAGGAGCAGAAGGCAGAAGTAAGCAGTGAACAAGAAGCTTTAGAGATAATGGTGAAGGGGTGGAGTAGCTGCACTGATAGCAAGCAAGAGCCCTGAAAACAAGTGGAAGGATTACCAAATAGCACCAAGGACTCAGCCAGAACAAGAATACTATAAATGCATGGCAGCAACATTCCATGAGGTTCTGGGATTTCCTCCAATAGCAATGAGGAGCCTGAGTTTGGAGGAGAGAAGCCTTGAATTAATACACAGATGAAGGTTTGCAGATAGGCCAATAGAAAGAGGGTCTGATTTGCTGAAAGAAGTGCGATTGATGAGACAAATAGGATAGATCAAGGGCCATATGGTTTATGGTTCAAATTGGATATGAATACTGCACTATTAAAAATAATTTCAGAACAGTAGATATAAACCATAGGACACACAGGAAATTAAGTAAAGAACATGAAGGATAAAAAAGGAAGTCAGTTAAGGAACAATCAATCTATATTATTTCAATAAAATGGCATGGCTGTAATAGAGGTGTGAAGAACTGGAAGAGTTAGAGATTTACCAATTTGGGTTTCACCTTTAGAAAGAGAACGGTCTGATATTAAGTATGGCCCAGGGAATGACTTGCTAATGTAAAGCAGAGGTAATGAGGAAATTTAGGAATTCCGAGGCCAGAAGGCTTAAATTGGTTGTCTACATGATAATCTGATGAACTAGGTCTAAGAATAGAATTTGGAGACAGGTGCCATAGTATTTAAAATATTTGAGTTAGAGACTGTGATGGTGGTATACTAGATGGCGGTGACTGGAAACTGTGACAAGATGCTGGATCAAGGGAAGTAAAGATATAAGGGACCAAAAAGGGAAGCCTGATAGTGCCCAGTGAGCAGAAAGTCATCTTTGTTATCTGCCAAGAAACCCAAGCCTGCATGCCAGCTTTAATCATCTGCTAAGCACAGAGAAAACAAAGGCAGCCAGCCAAAGAAGATTGTCCTAGCCCTTACTGTTTCTTCTTTCCTACTCTTTGACTTAGCATAGGGTACAGAACGCAGCTAGTTTGTGGTTGAAGAGGTAAATATTAAAAGTAGAGAACAAAATTATCAGTCTCCATTCCTCTCTCCTACCACAGGTTGCTCATCTGTGTTATCTGGACCACTGTGTTTTAAACTTATGTGGGAATTCACATAAGTGAGGTTATGGAAAATATAAAATCAGTTTATATATGTCAAGCACTTAGATGAAAGATTTGCATGTTATAGTAAGTGCTGTGTGGCAGGTATTTACCATTTATTGTCATCATCACCACCATCATTTGTCATCATACATGAGTAATGGGTCTGGAAGCCTTTTCCTCTCACTAGCCTAGAGTTCTGCATGGCCAGTCACATAGGGAGTTGTGTTTGAATGGGTTGTGAATACCCAAAATTCAATGTAGAAATGGCTGGAAGAGAAGGCAGCAGCAGGAGAATAGTTTAAATGGGAAAAAGCAGAGAGCAGACCACAGAGCATTTGAGGCCCAGATGCCTGGAGGACTTGCTATTTAAGTGAACAGTAAGAAGTTTCTGTGTAGACAGATTGCTACCCACATCACAAGTATATTTGATCAAACTTTCACCAGACCAGCATCTACAGCTGCACATGAAGGTGCAAGCGTAGTAAGTTGTATTATTGTTCCCAAGTGTTCTTTTTCATTTTCTCCATAAGAAAAGTGTACGTTCAGTACTCCACTGATGCTGGGTTTACCATGTGACATGTTTGCTCAAGCAAACAAGGAGTTGTAATCTACATCACATCTGGACACACCCTTTCAGAAATACCACGAGTTTTGCCAGCAGTCTTGCCTTTCTCTGTTGCCACAAAATGTCCTCAAGCAAGGCTGTTGTTTTTGCCTGGTCCCAGCAAAAGAAAACAGGAAGAGAAGACCCACAGCAACTGACCCAAACATGTAACGTGAGTCAGAAACAATGACTTGTTCTTGTAGTCAGCTGTGAGGCTGAAATTGTCACCTGAGCAAAGCTGACTGTACAGAAATTGTTACAAGTAGAATGTTTATATATTAAAAAAAGAAGATACCTGTAATTGCTTTTAGATTAATGTCGTGGGCAGGGGAGAAAACTCTGAGTGGAAGGTGGAAAAATGTTGACCCATTTTGTACAGTGCAAAACACTCGGTAAAATTTTGGTTTATAGTAATTTTGAAAGGCTGAAATGAACCCCTGGCTTCTGATAAAGAGATCATGAAGCAGAATGCATTACTGTGCCTTTGTTATAATTTTTTTCCAATTAGTCAACTTTTTGCAGTGCTGTCAGAGGTTAATATGCTGTAACAGACTTTCTAGAAATAAATCATGAATTATTAAAAATTAAATTATTAAAAATTTTATGTAATCAACTATATTTTTATGTTAACAAACAAAATTCCTTGGTTTTTCTTATTGTTTTTTGTTTTGTTTTGTTTTGAGACAGAGTCTCACTCTCTTGCCCAGGCTGGACTTCAGTGGCACGCGATCTTGGATCATAGCAACCTTCATCTCCTGGGTTCAAGCTATTCTCCTGCCTCAGCCTCCCAGGTAGCTGGGATTACAGGTGTGCACCACCATGTCCAACTATAAAATTCCTTGTTTTATCCACTATTATTTCTTGTGATGTTATCTCTGAGGGGAAAAGGGAATGAATAAAAGACATATTTTACATCTACAAAAGATTTTACTGAACTTTAAAATCCCAAGAAAAAAGACTGTAAGAAAAAGAAGTAAATAAGTACAAACCAACATTCATTTTGCTCATATCAGCTTATACAGAGTTAAAAAACTGTTAGTATCAATAAGAAGAATCTCATTTTAACAAGTAATATCATGGTTCTTATATTTTGTGGTATGTAAGGTGTGTAACTTAAATTCAAATAATATTTAGGCTGATGTGTGAGTTTAATGAACATAATTTGTGATTAGTAAAATGTTGGAGATTTATTCTAGGGAAAAAAATGGAAAATATTAGGTGGTGCAAAAGTTATTGCGGTTTTTTTTGGTCATTACTTTCAATGACAAAAACTGCAATAACTTTCCCACCAACCTAATAAATAGAAAGGAAGTAAAACTTTTACATTTCTATTGCCCTACAGTAATCAAACCAATATTTTCATGTATACTCTTCCTATATTTTTTATTTTTATTTTAACATATTTTGAAATTATTCTGCACACACATTTTTAGGTTGGACTTTTTCTTTCTATTACTTAAGTAATATTTTCTAATGGCATCAATATCTTCTAAAGATCATTTTGTTGACTGTATAAGACTCACAAAATAATTTATGATTTACTGGTTTTTGAATCAATCCCATATTGTGGAATATCATTATATCTCAAGCAACAAGGAAATGGCCCTTTGGGGACAATACCTACTGTAGTCATGTTGAGCCAGGTTTTTTTTTCTTCATTTAAACAGATGAACATCTGTGACAACTTTCTGTTATTAATTAGCATGCTGCTCCAAGATGGGCATTTCCTTCTCCCAGAAGATAGAAAACTTTGAGGGAGAAGACAACGAAGCACCTGCAGATTATATATTTTTTTCTGTTAAAGAATTTTAAAGCTGCTCTTTCGAATACCAAATGACATAAGAGAGTTGAAATTGCATGTCAACAAGGGCACACCACATCTGTTGTAAGAGAAGGTAATGAGGAGAGTCTAACAAAGGCCACCTATTCAGAGCATGAACTCACTTAACTCGCAGAGTCTCAGCTGCACAGTGTGAAAATCCTTCTGCTGACAACCCTAGCCAACAGAGGATAGATGCTGTTCCTACTCCGCACATACTTGGAAAAGCCAATCTTCATGCAGATTTATTGAAGTAAAGAGAGAACAGGCTGGATATTGGTAAGAAATAATGTATCAATAAAAGACAAAATCGTTTTTTGACATTTACCCTCTTGTTCTAAGAATTACATCTTACTACCATTTAAGAAATCAATCATATTAATTATGTCTCAATAAATGTTAAATATTGCATATTTTTCTTTATGAAAATTGTGTGATTTTATATAGTATTATTTGACTTGCTTTTTGACTTAGAATGTAATTTTCAAAATAATAATAAAACAATTCCATCTCATTATTTTTTAAAAGAGTTCTGGTTATCTCTAAATAGTTCTTGGCACATAATTTTTTCATAACTAATAAACATAATGAAAACAAAAACAAACAAACAAAAAGCATATAGAATAAAAACTGTAACTTACAGCCACATAAGAATAACTAGTCTTGGACTTGCCTCCCCACCACATTAAACTAGACAAAGTATGTGAAATAATCGTTCTCAAATATCGGACAGCAGGTAGTTTAGGACCACGATGCCCTAAAAAGGGAAACAAGCTACTTGAGCCCTATAATCACCTGGCTTTCTACCTATAAAGCACAGAGATTCATTTTTTACAGTTCTTTGTTATAAACAACAGAGATTCATTTTTTACATTTCCGAAGACTGGAAAGTCCAAGATTGAGGGTCCCAGAGCTGGCAAGGAAGATCTTGCTGTGCCATCCCATGGCAGAAGGCAGAAGGCAGAAGGGATATGTGGGAGAGAGTGAAGAAGGGAAGCAAACTCATCCTTTTATCAGGACTTTACTCCCATAATAACAGCATTAATCCAATGAGCTCTCATGACCTAAGAAACTCTTAAAGGTTCCACCTTGCAATAGCATTGCACTGACCATTCAGTTTCTAATCTATGGACCTCAGGGGACACATTCATCATAGCACCTACGTTTCAGGGAGTGAAAACCCAGTGACAGCACAACGATCTTATTGTGTTGAGGACAACGATACCAAAGTCTAAAGAGGGGTTGTACATTTAAAGTAAGAACAGAAGAAAGGACCGCACAGAGAAAGAAATCTAGTTATCTACAGAGTGGGCCTCATGAGCAAGCTTTGTTGAACACCAAGACACTGAAGTTAATAGCAAAACTCCATGAGGAGGAGCAAAGAACAGCTGAGCACGTGTAGTCTAAATAATCTCTAGAACTCACGTGTTATGCATGTATACATTACATATGTGCTCTTATATAATATTTATTCTTTTGTTAATGATCCTCTGAAAGGTCTTCCTAAAATGTTTATTTAAAATAGGTACAATTGCCAGGCACGGTGGCTTGTGCCTATAATTGCAGCTACTCAGGAGTCAGAGGCAGGAGGATCCCTGGAGACTAAAAGTTACATGTTGCGGTGAGTTATGATTGCACCACTGCACTCAGCCTGGGCAACAAAGCGAGATCCTGTTTCAAAATAAATAAATAAATAAGTAATAAATAAAATAGCCATAATTATTGAAAGTTGGCGGACTCCATGTTTGGGTCCCCTTCCACGAACACTCTCTCATGGAAGCTGCTTTTCCTCTCTTAAACTCCATCTCTCTCTCTCAATTCCCTTCCACTCACTGTGGAAGCTGTCTTCCCTCTCCTGGATCCCATCATTCTGGATTCTCTCACTCAGTGTGAGAGGAGGTTTCCTTATCTGATTTTCCACCTCTGGGAGCCCTTCTCACTCAGTGTGAGAGCAGCTTTTCTTTCTCTCACTCAGTGTGAGTTAGCTGTTTCTCTCTCCTTCTCCTTTTTCTCTCTCTAAATAAATCACTTTCTACAAAAAGAAAAAAAAAAAAGTTGGCTCCACGTGTTTATAAAATTCTATATCCTAAAATACAATAAAACACTCATTTTCCTCTATCTGTACTTTTATTTATTAATTTTAATTTTTAATTAGTAGAAAAAATTATACTGTGATTCAATATCAGTATATATTACTACTAGATAGAATAAAAACCTTTGCATATAATTGTTGGTTATTTGCATCTTTTCATTTTGTAAATTGTATATATTATAGAGATTATCTTTTTTTAACTTTTATTTTATGCTCGGGGAGTACAAATGCAGGTTTGTTACATAGGTAAATTTGTGTCACAGGGGTTTGTAGTACAGATTATTGTATCACTAACATCAATGTTTTAAAAAGTGAGGGGAGTTAAAGAGGGGGGGGATTCTTTCATCCCTCAGTAGCTGCAACCAAATAAGGTATGGTATTTGGCAGCGTTCTTGCCACAGATGCGTTTGGCTCCAGGCTGCAGTTCACAGAGTGGTTTGAAGGGGATGCAAAGGCTTTTAGCTCCCATGGATGGAGCACCAGGTTCAAGATCTTGATCCCCAGCAGTGATTTTTTTGATCCACCCAGGTATTGAGCTTAGTACTCATTAGTTATTTTTCCTGGTCCTCTTTCTCCTCCCACCTTCCACCCTCCAAAAGGCCCCAGTGTGTGTGGTTCCCCTTTTAAAGATAGCTGATATATAATAAGTAACTTTTTATAGTCCAGAGCTTTCTTTTAGTCCCGTGTAATTGACTTTTGCCATGGAGGAAAGAGTTAATATTTTCATAAAATAAAGGCAATCAATAATCTAATGATTGGATTTTACATTTTCAGTAGGCAGATCACTCCCAGACTTTTAGCATTGTTAATATTTATCTTCTTATTTTTAGATATTTGTTACCCCTGAAAATCATGGTTGTTACTGAAAGAAAAATATATATTTTTACACACACACACGCAAAGCAGCATATATAAACACACATAAACATATATGCACTTTCTCAAAATGCTAGAGGGTTCTTACATTATTTACCAAAATGTCCATCTTTTTTTCCCTTGGAATTTCTTTATTAATTAATTTAATTTTCTGTCCTATGATTGTGGCATACTTTTATCTCTCATTTCATTTCACTGTTTCAATTTTTAATTCACTTCTAATATGTATATAGTAAAGTGCACTATATTACGTATACAACTTAGTGAATTTTTATATATGTATACACCCATACGACCATTAACTGGACCAAAATACCTCCGCCCAGAAGATTCCATTGTGCCCTTTCTTGTTCAATATCCTCCCGCCCAGAGATACTGCTATTCTCACTTTTATTACTGATTAGTTCATTCTTTTTTTTTTAAACTCTCCATAACTCTATATAAATAACAGCATATAATGTGTATATTTTGTACCAATATGCATGTTGGTTCATTTTTGATACATAATTTTTCTTGATTTTAAATCCAGTGTTTCAAACTGCTGGAATGAATACATTAGTGCCCATTTGCACAATAAGTTAATAATTATGAAATGCTATACAAAATGTAACGGCCTCCAGCATTCTAGAGAACTAGCCTGTATCAAGAATCAGAATTGTGTATAGGACTATACACAAATTTTCAATCCTGCACAATTTCACCAAGAATCTTTCAGTTTTAACTTTCTGAAAGTGGATTTAGTTTAGCATGACTGCAGTAGAAATTAAAATATTTAACCTTTAAGGTTGCTAATCAATTAAATGGGATAATTTATGCAAATAATGAGCAGAGGCCCAAATCTCAGTAAAAATGGAATCATTTCCCTCTTATTTTCATTTTTTGTTTGTTTGGAGTTGGAGTCTTACTCTGTCACCCAGGCCGGAGGGCAATGGCGAGATCTCGGCTCACTGCAACCTCCGCCTCCTGCGTTCAAGTGATTCTCCTGCCTTGGCCTCTGGACTAGCTGGGACAACAGGCATGCACCACCACACCCAGCTAAATTTTTGTATTTTTTAGTAGCAATCGGGTTTCACCATGTTGA
The DNA here is from genome assembly GCF_030222135.1 of Aotus nancymaae. Taxonomy (NCBI): domain Eukaryota; kingdom Metazoa; phylum Chordata; class Mammalia; order Primates; family Aotidae; genus Aotus; species Aotus nancymaae. The sequence continues at coordinate 33,881,012 of NW_026988435.1, forward strand.
CCAGGATGGTCTCAGTTTCCTGATCACTTGATCTGCCCTCTTCGGCCTCCCAGAGTGCTGGAATTACAGGCTTGAGCCACTGCATCTGGCCAACTCGTATTTTCATTTTTTACCGGAGGAATGATCACCAACTTCTCTGCCCAGTCACTGGTTGGGCAAGCCTGGTTGGAACTGCTACTGGATTGACTTTTTGACTCCAGGAAGGAAGAAATAGATAGCAATACATTGTTTTTACTTCTGTTTGCTTTCAGAAAGCCTGCACTCGGGGGCGGAGGAGATAATGGCTCGTCTTATATTGATCTACAAAGTGTGATCCCTAGGTTGATCATTGGTCATTCTTACATTTAAGAGTAGTGAATGAATGAATAGGTACTATCATTTGTTTATATTTTATTCTCATTGCTTTGTCATAATTAATGACTAATAATTAATTAATAATATTTAATAAGTGGATTAAAGATGAGAAATTATCACAGGGAGCTTCATAGATAGTCAACTACCAGAATTAAGCCCATATTACCAGAATGCATTTGGGCCAGAAATGTGGTTTGCAAGATGTTATTCTATCCAAGTCACCACTTTTAAAAATAGCAACAGAAATTCTGCCAGAAGATGATCAGAGTTAGAAAAACTCAAAAGAGTCACTTAGACCTCTAAATGAGGTAATCTTTGCTGTGGAAACACAGGATTTTCAAGCATACCAACCAGCTGCATATAGAGGATTCTTATCTATAAGAGTGAGTGAAAAGAGGTCAGAGTACCCAATGCAGGGCTGGAATTATATCAGTACAGAAACACATGTCTAAATGCAGACTTAAGGAGAGAGAAAATTGCAGTAGAAAATAGTTGGGTGGGTAATAGTGCTACTGGTTTTGCCAGTTACCTAGGTCAAACATTTAATTTTTCTAAAATGAAACTTGCATTAGATCAATATAGAGAACAGTATTCTTGAAACTGCACTTGAAAATACTTTTATACAAACATTGTTGGAAAAACATGTATCATGCCTTGCCTGTTTCGTCACATCACTAACTAAAATAGCCACATGTAGCAATTTCACTCTCTCTCTTTCTATTTCTCCCTTTCTCTCTTTCTCTCTTTCACACACAATATACAAATACACAAATGATAAAGAGAAATGAATATATATGATAAGCAATACAATACATATTGTGAAAATAATATTTATTAAAATGCAAATGTATAAGTTTTCCTGCATGGAAATTGTTAATATTATAATAGATATAAACAAACCATATAAAAATAACAAAATATCAAGGATTTTCCCACTAACTGGTGGGAAATTGCACCAATCCAATGCAACTATGACCTGTGATCATCAATAATTACATTTGGTTGAAATTGGAGAGACAATAATGAATCTATAAATAACCCTGTTAATGCAATTAGTGCATCACAAGAAAATGACTCAAAGTGATCACCAATCAGAATTTCTTTGTAGGAGCCAGTAGGTATCTTCCATAGGAGCATGGAAAGTTGCAGGCATATCTATAGAGACTATATTCAGAGCCATAGCTGCAGCCATAGCCCAGCCTACCATAATAGTTGTGGTAGCACATGGTGTCAGGAGTGGGAAGTTCAATTGAGGCAGATAGTAGCTTCTGAAATTTGACTTTTCTGATTTGTGCAAATTATTTTATACAACTGAGTTATATGTGAAGCAAATCACAATCTACATTAGACTCATTCTCATAACTAATTTGCATTAAGATAACAAAAACGTCAAGAATCTCTTAGCCATATGTCCAAGAAAATATTAATATTGCTTTGTGTCAGGATGCCAACAAGTAAAATCATGAGCCTGAATGAGACACTCTCTTAATTTTGTGGCTTTTGCTTACTTAATATCCCAAATCTAAACTTGATGATTAGCTTTTGTGTGATCACATAAAGCTTCTATTTCCTGCCTCTTGAAACAATTCCTTTTTTCTTTTTCAATATCCTCCTCTACGTGCAGAAATGCAGTCTTGAAACCAGAGTGGCCAGAAATGATTAGGGAAGGGTGGCTGTGTAGTAAGCAGATGAAAATGTCTGTATTTACTTGCAAATAGTCTGTATGTTTTTGATTAATTTATTTCTTAATCAATAGGGCTAAAAATTTTCTTCCAAGTTTATATTCTTAGAGTGGTAAAGTTTTTCCTCTTCCATCATCCTCGCTTTGGTTATATTATTAGTTGTGGTGTTCTCTTTGCATATGAGAAAGCTTTTTATTAAGAATTTCCTTTGTGCCAAACCAAGATGGATATGCATACATAGACTAAAACAACAAGTCTGAGAACGCTTCTTGGTGTCTAATTACTGAGGAAAAAAACAAATGAGGTGTTTGTTCCATGTGTGTTTTATGGATAAACTCTTATTCACCCTTTTATCATTTCCCTATACTTTACCTGGCATCTAAATTCCCTACTGCCTATCAAAATCCAGTTAAGCTTGCCATGTTCATGAATAATTTCCTGAGTCTCTGGACCTTCATTTACCTCCAAGAACCTCCTAAATATCTCAAAATGTATTTGTCTACACTCCATTCTCACTGACTTTTAGGTCTCAATCGTCCAGTAGGAATTTACAAACAATTACCCACTGTGTGTCAAAATTAATATTTTCAGCCAAGCATGGTGGCTCACACCTGTAATCCCGGCACTTTGGGAGGCTGAGGCCGGCGGATCACCTGAGGTCAGGAGTTTGAGAACAGCTTGGCCAACATGGCAAAACCCTGTCTCTACTAAAAATACAAATATATATATATATATATATATATAGCCAGGCATGGTGTCAGGCACCTGTAATCCCAGCTACTTGGGAGGCTGAGGCAGGAGAATCACTTGAGATTCACCCAAGGAAGGACTCACTTCCAAGCTCATGTATTTGTTGGAAAAATTCAGTTCCTTATGGTTGAATAATTGAAAGTCTCAGCCTGACTGCTGGCTGATGCCTTTACATGCTGTCTTCTGGAGAACCCAAGAGACTGCCTTAGTTCCCTACCATGTGGGTTGACAAATATGGTGATTTTCTTTCTCTAATCAAAGAATAGAGAGAGAGAGAGTCCAACAGGATGGGTGCTGCAATCTTTTGTGGCAATGACATACAATTGTGTGTGTGTGTGTGTGTGTGTGTGTGTGTATGCATATTCAGTCACCTCTACTATATGCTATTTGATTGAACCAAGTCACAGGCCTTGCTCACACTCAAGAAGAGGAGAGCACAAAAGGGCACTGAACATCAACAAATGGAAATCATGGAGACGCCTTAATAGTCTGCCCACCACTGATAAACGTTGTACATCCTTCATCCTTCATCCCAGAAATTATAAAGTTTTCCTTTGCCTGCAGTGCATTGGAAAAATTTATAGAATGTAGAGATTAGTCTTTCTCTTAAGACTTGGTAGACAGTAGACTTTCCTGAGAAATATTGATCTGGGGTGCTTTCACAGGATATTTCATTAATAATTTTCTGTATTTCTTCTAAGGAAATTAGTCCCTTTGTCAATTTCTGAATCCAGGGTTATCAGCTTTGGTAATCTGTATCCCCCTAGAGCTTTGTTATAACTAGGTTTTCAAATTTACAAATTTATGTTTATAAATATCTGTGAACTGGTCTCATATAATTTTAAAAATTCTTTGTTTTGTATGTGCTTTTTTTTTCTTAATATTAGCAAGTGGTTTATAAATGTTAATTATTTCATATAACAGAGTTTGGAATCATCATAAAGTGTATTTTTGTTTGTTTTTATTCTCTTCATCAATAATTTCTGCTTTTCTGTTTATACTTCCTTACTTACACTTTGGCTTACTTAGTTGTTCTTAATGAGGCTTTTCAAAACTGAGATATTATTAATAATTAATGTTATTTCTTTCATTTTTTACAAATAAAAATGTTTAGTGTATAAATTTTTATCTAATTACTATTTTAATTTTTAAATAGATTTCTTTAAGTACGTTTTTGTTGCCATTATTTATCTTAAAATACTGTAATTTCATATTATATTTTCTTTTTCACCTACCTAAGAGTGTTTTAAGCAAATATTTACTTTCCAAGTGAAGAGACTTTTCTCTTCTTTGTTTTTGTTAGCAGTTTCTAGCTTCACTGCATAGCAGTGAGAGTGTTTTCACAGTATTTCTACTTCTAAAACTTAACTATTAAAAAAAAAATTGTGACCTAATATAGGATGAATTTTCTTCTATATTCTGTAGGGACCTGAGAAAAGATATTTTTCTCTATCAGTGTAGAGGTGGCTATACATTGATAAAGCTACTTTATCAATTATATTGTTTGGGTATTCTCCTCATTTTTTTCTTCTTGATATGTTGTATTCTAAGAGTTGTGTATTCAAGTCTCCTTTATTTTGTGTTTTCATCTAGCATCTTTTTGCATTGCTTAATGATGAAGACACATTCTCAGAAACATGTCCTTAGGTAATTTCATCACCCTATGAATACCATAGAGTGCCACCTACACAAACCTGGATGATGTAGCCTACCACATCTATGCTATATGCTATAGCCTATCATTCCTAGACTACAAACCTGTATGGTATTTTACTGTATGTATTAAATACCTTAGGCAAATGTAACACAGTGGTGAGTATATTTGTGCATCTACACATATCTAAACAGAAAAAGGTACAGTCAAAATACAGTATTATAATCTCTGGGACCACCGTCATGTATACAGCCTGCTGTTGACTGAAGTATCATTATACAGCATACAACTGTGTGTATAAGCGTGTTTGTATATATGCATATTCTTCACAATGATGTTTTCCCCATTTGGGTACAAAATAAAATACTCATAAGTGTAATGTATCTGGTAATTGTGGCTGTCAGGATGAAAATGTGCCCTTTCTCAATTTGATAGTTTTTGGCCTAGGTTTTACTTTGTCTAATATCAAGATTGCTACTCACATAATTTTGTTGTATCTTTTTGACCAGACACATCGTTCACGGTTTGTTTGCTTTGTTTCATTTTAGCTTTTCAGAATCACTTGTTTTAGTACAACATATAATTCGGTCTTGGTATATGAGCCAAATCGAAAATGTTTTGTTTTGATAGGTTAATTAAGCCCATTCATATGTGGCCAATACGTCTGGTCATATTCTTTATGACTTAACACATTAAAAATAATTTTGAGATTTTTTTTCTAGTAGTTACTTAGTACCTATACCAATTCTGTTGCTCCCAGTCCTTTATTTTCTTATTTAACTTCTTACAATTTAACTTCCCATATTCATATTCTTTAACTCCCACTACTTTTTACACAATCAGTATTAACCTATTGCTTATTTTCTCCTCTTTCACTCTCCCTTTTCTTCTCTTTTCTTAGTAAGATTATTATTACTTTGTCACAATATATATTATTCATATATTAGTCTTCCATGCTGTCTGAACCTTATTCGCTACCAGAGTTTTGTTATAGTTCTCCTAATCATTCGTTGATTGAAATATCATCTTACAGTAGTTTGCTCAAGTTGAGTCTGTAGATGCAGAACCCCCTAGTTTCTTACATATTGAAAGTTCAACATGTCACTACTAGTAAGCAGCATTAAGGACAGCTTTACAAAATATAAAATTCTTAGTTCATGATTTCTTTCACTGTCTTTTAAAATACTTTTGTGTTTTGCCTTTATATGAACGTTTCTTTAACAATACTGATTCCCAACCTAATTCTTTCCCTTTGTGTATCATTTCATTTTGGTTTTGGCCTAAAGTTATGGAGAGAAATCCTTTTTAATCTTAGAAATGTGAAATCTTAATTAACCATAATTTGTAAGTGTTCATTCTGGGTTGAGAGTCTCAGGGAACTATAGCCATGTCAATGAGTAATTCCAGCTTTTTTTTTTCCCCTCTCCTGGAAATTTTTCTTCAATTGTAGCTTTAAATATTCTAGTTTTCCTCTTCATTTTGATTTTCTTCTGTCTTGCTTTTCTTCTACAAGAATTTCAACAATATGAATGTTATTTTTTTCTTTATCAGTCATTCATTCTAAATGCTTTATCTCTGACCATTTCTTATTCTTAGATTTTTTTCCTGTTATGTTCTTAGAGTCGCCTCCGTGCACTTTTAAAATCTCAATTATTAAAAAGATTATTAAATCTTTATGTAAGTTTATTGTCCCTTGGGGAACTTATAATTTGTTCTTCATTTATGAGATAATGTCTTCTTCATTTGTTTATTTCCTGAGTTCAATCAACTGTCTTTTTATTTGTGTTCTTTATTTTCTATTTCTGCTTCTGTTTTTAGTTTTTGAATTTCTAAATCAAGGTCATTGTTCAATTTCTCCCAAACAAAACAAATTAATTAATTTGTTTCTCCCAAACAAATTAATGACCTTGATCATTAATTTCAGTTGAAGTATTTTCTTCTAGTATTCCTCTACTTTATTGTTGTTTTCCACAGGAAATTATCCTTAACGATGTCAACCGAATTTCTTTTTCTGATTTTTTTGCATTATCTCTGTGTTCATTGTTCGACCTTTTCATGTGTGTGTGGCAGTTGGGTGTGTTACATGAACCCTCATTTAGTGAAGCACTATTCCTTCAGTATAGAAATGCCCCAGGTAATTTAGTGAATTTTAGTTTATTTGCTTGCTTGTTTGTTTGGAGGGGAGAAGGAGCAGATTGGATGTCTTCTAATTCACTGGATTCTTTTTTGTTTACTGGGACCTGAAATGTTTTTCTTTCTATTTCTTTTCTTCTCATTACCCAATTACCAAGAGTGCTTCTCTCCTCTTCTTATACTTCTTTCTTCCCCAGAGGCTGAGTTGTGATGACTACCTTTTCAAGCCAGGCATATTTTAAATACTATCTCTATTAACTATTATCTAATCTATCTAGATATCTTCTTTTTTTTTTTTTAGTATGATTAACTTCAGGGTAGAATTAGTCTTTCTGGCAGAGTTTTTAGATAAACTTTAGAACTTACTGCTGGCTACTTTATTCTCTTACTTGCAGTATTTCACTCTGTTTTTTCTGACCACAAAACTTTGCAGTAGAATGGGAAATGGGGCAGAAGTATGTTTAGGGATTTTATTTATTTATTTATTTTGGTTGAAGTTGAGGTATGCTCTGTTTTCTACTTTCTTTAGGGTGTGATTTTTGAGTAGTTTTATTCCTTTCCCTTCTTGTTCCATACTGCTTTTGGGAAAAAAATATTGTGAGTCAGATATCAAGGCTGCAGTCATTTTCTGAATCTGCTCATAAGTCTGTTGCAGAAATTTTTAATATAACTTACCAAGGAAGGCATCTAGGCTTAGTATTTTCTTTGTGGAAAAGTTTTTAATTATGAATTCATTTTATTTTCCATTAGATATATTGCCATTTAGATTTCCTTGAGTCAGTTTGGTAATTTGTGCATTTTGAGGAAATTTTCATTTCACTTACTTTGTGGAATTTTATTGCATAATATTTTCTATGATATCTACTTTTGGTATCTGCAGGCTCTTAAAGATGTAATTCTTTCATTATTCATGTAGACAGTCTGTATTTTCTGTATGATATTTTTGACGAATCTAACTAGGTAGAATTTAGCAATTTTATTGATCTGTCCAAAGTACTCACTTTAAGTTTCTTTGATTTTTCTCAACACTGTGTCTATTTTCTATTAAATTGACTCCTCTCAGAGCACCGGGCGCGGTGGCTCAAGCCTGTAATCCCAGCACTTTGGGAGGCCAAGGCAGGCGGATCACGAGGTCAAGAGATCGAGACCATCCTGGCCAACATGGTAAACCCCGTCTCTACTAAAAATACAAAAAAAAATGAGCTAGGCGTGGTGGCGTGCGCCTGTAATCCCAGCTACCTGGGAGGCTGAGGCAGGAGAATTGCTTGAACCCGGAGGCAGAGGTTGCAGTGAGCCGAGATCGCGCCACTGCACTCCAGCCTGGCACCTGGCGACAGAATGAGACTCTGTCTCAAAAAAAAAAAAAAAAAAAAATTGACTCCTCTCTTAATTTCATTTTCACTTAATTTTTCTTACTTTATATTTAATTTTCTCTTACTATCTAGCTTTTTTCTAAGATTAAGCTCAAAACATGGATTTTTAAAATGTATTTTGTAAATATTTAAAGCTTTAAATTTCCTTTAATCACCTCTTCATTGACGTTTCACAAATTTGGTATTTTTTTTACTAATCAGTCCAGAATATTTTCTAATTCTCCATGTGATTTCTCTTTTGACCCATATGTGATTCAAAGTAAGTTATTTCTTGATTCAGGAAGAATCTGTTCTTACACATCTGAGATTCTGCTTCACACTCCAAGAGATATCTTAGCAGCAAGAGACGTAGGTAGGGAAACTCACCATGCCACTCCCTGCACCAAAACTCACACATAAAATGGGTGCTGAAATCTATTCCATACTCTCAGAGAGCACGGGTAGGAACCAGTAGAAAATCAGTAGCATGAGATAAACCAAGCAGACCAAAATAACATTTCAACAACTCTGAAAATTTTGAACTATCAGAGTAAATCAAGTCCCATGTGCTAACCTAAACAAGGGTGAGTACATGCTCAAAAAGCTAATGAAATAGAGCCAAGGATATAGTAAAACACAAAATTTCTATCATACTAGAAACCAAAAATAAAAAAATTGTAAGTTGAGTGATAAAAGATACTTACAAATCATTGTATTATAAAGACACATGCACACATGTTTATTGCGGCACTGTTCACAATAGCAAAGACTTGGAACCAACCCAAATGCCCATCAGTGACAGACTAGATAAACAAAATGTGGCACATATACACTATGGAATACTATGCAACCATAAAAAGGATGAGTTTATGTTCTTTGCCGGACACAAAGGGAAAAGGACTCCTTATTCAGTAAATGGTGCTGAGATGACTTGCTAGCCATAAGCAGAAGATTGAAACTGGATCAATTTCTTTCACCCAATTCAAAAAATAACTCAAGATGGACTAGAAATTTAAATCTGAGATCTCAATCTTAAAAGATAACCTAGAAAACACTCTTTTCAACATTGGCCTTAACAAAAACTTTGGCTAAGTCTCCAAAAATAATTGCAACAAAAACAAAAACTGACTAATGGGACCTACTTAAACAAAAAGCTTCTGTTCTTCACAGCAAAATAAATTATCAATAACAGATAAGCAGTAGAATGGGAGAAAATATTCACAAACTAGGCATCTGATAAAATCTAAATATCCAGAACCTATAAGGAACTTAAATCAACAACCAGAAAAGCCCTGTTACAAACGAGAAAAAGCCATGAGCAAACACTCATCAAAAGAAGACATGCAAGTGGTCAAGAAACATGAAAAAATGCTCATCATCACTAATCATTAGAAAAATGCAAGTCAAAACCACAGTGAGATACCATCTCACACAAATCAAAATAGCTATTATAAAAAGTAAAAAAAAAATAACAGATGCTAAGAAGGCTATGGAGAAAAGCAAAAACTTATATACAGTTGGTGGGAATGTAAATTAGTTCAGTCACTGAGGAAAGCAGTTTGGAGACTTCTCAAAGAATTTGGAGTTTGTTTGTTGGCTGCCTAAATGTCTTCTTTTGAGAAGTGTCTGTTCATATCCTTTGCCCACTTTTTGATGGGGTTGTTTGTTGGGTTTTTTTTTTCTTATAAATTTGTTTAAGTTTGTTGTAGATTCTGGTTATTAGTCCTTTGTCAGGTGGGTAGATTGCAAAAATTTTTTCCCATTTTGTTGGTTGCCGGTTCACTCTAATGATAGTTTCTTTTGCTGTGTAGAAGCTCTTGAGGTTATTTAGATCCCATTTGTCTATTTTGGCTTTTGTTGCCATTGCTTTTGGTGCTTTAGTCATGAAGTCCTTGCCCATGCCTATGTCCTGAATGATATTGCCTAGATTTTCTTCTAGGGTTTTTATGGTATTAGGTCTAATTTTAAATCTTCAATCCATCTGGAGTTAATTTTTGTATAAGGTGTAAGGAAGGGATCCAGTTTCAGCTTTCTGCATATGGCTAGCCAGTTTTCCCAACGCCATTTATTAAATAGGGAATCTTTTCACCATTGCTTGCTTTTGTCAGGTTTGTCAAGGATCAGATTGTTGTAGATATGTGGCATTCCTTCTGAGGCCTCTGTTCTATTCCATTGGTCTGTATCTCTATTTTGATACCAGTACTATGCTGTTTTGATTACTGTAGGTTTGTAGTATAGTTTGAAGTCATATAGCATGATGCCTCCAGCTTATTTTTTTGTTTTTGCTTAGGATTGTCTTAGCTATGCAGGCTCTCTTTTGGTTCCATATGAAGTTTAAGGTTTTTTTTTTCCAATTCTGTGAAGAAAGTCATTGGTAGCTTGATGGGGATAGCATTGAATCTATAAATTACTTTGGGCAGTATGGTCATTTTCATGATATTGATTCTTCCTAACCATGAGCATGGAATGTTTTTCCATCTATTGTGTCCTCTCTTATTTCCTTGACTTGTAACTAACCAAAATGCCCCTCAATGATAGACTGGATAAACAAAATGTGGCACATATAACACCGTGGAATACTATGCAGCCATGAAAAAGGATGAGTTCATGGAACTCAAGAATATATTGTCAATTAGTGAGAAGAAACAGCAACAATGTAAAATTCAAGAGAATTACTTACATCTACCCAGAGGCATATTCAAATGTCAAGAATTAAGAAAGAATGAAATATTGAGGATATAGATTGAAATGGAAAGAAAGGGGGCACTCTTTTGCCAGTGTCTTTAGTCAAACATTGAATATACCAAAGGTGAGGCATTGATTAGATCAAAGTAGATCAGAGTAGTCCTTGGATCTGCTCATGAAAACACATATGAAAAAAGCACTGGTTAAATATAATTAATGGTTAGGACTGAGACATCTAAGTTGTCAACTATAGACAGCCAAAGTATCAATAATCTCACACACATAAATCTACATACATACACATTCATAAAAATTGAAATAAAAATTCTATTGGTTTGCAAAAAAGATTATCTTTAATAAAAAATGGATTTAAATATTTTCCTTAAAAAACTGGCTAAAATTATTTATATTTAATCATATAATAGTAGCACAACATCAAATAAATGTTTTTCTAAGGTTTTTGTGAACTCCAATAATTTAGATTAAAAAATTCTGATGTTGCTAAGATGTAGTTTTCACCATTTGAACAGACAATAACATTGCCATTATAAATAATGCAGAAAAAAACATAGCACCACATAAGAAAATGATCTCAAGAGATCAGCAATCTGGATTTTCAGAAGCAGCTGAATGAGCAGGACTTTCCATAGCAGCATGGGCGGTAGCAGGCATATCCATAGTAACCATAACCACAGCCAAGGCCTCCGTAACCATGGCCCAGGCTACCATAGTAGTTTCTGTAAAAGCTCATGGTGTCAATAAAGACAGGCTTAGTTGTATAGCAGGGTCAGATTCTAGAATTGTAGGTTTCTAATTTGCACTGGGCCTTAAACAGCACCTGAGAGGTATGTGGGGCAAACCACATCCACTGTTGGACTCATGTTCCAAACTAATTGGCATTAAAACCATCACAAAAATTAAAACCATCTCAAGTATTCCTCCCATGCAATATATCCAAGACAACATTAGTTTGTCAGGATGCTGGTAACAAAGTCATGTGCCTTTAATGAGCGATTCCTCTCCTGCATTGGTGGCTGGGTGCCAAATTTAAACTATATTGCTAGCTACCATGAGATCATATAACCCATAAGGACATCACCTTATAAAAATCTTTTTTTGGCCTGAAATATTTTTCTTTGTATCTGCATATATGCAGCCTTTGGAACAAAAGGATGACTTCAAAGAGGGTAGAGAAGGATGAATATCTTGTGGGGAAAAAGGAATGGTGGAAGCGTTAATTTGTAAATTATTGAATGATAAGATGCCTTATTAATTTTTTTGTGGAGCAACATTATTTACTTTGAGTTAAACTTTACATAAATTTGCATCTACCATTTTGGATATGTTCCAAAGAAATAATTAGAGTCCCTGAAGTTTAAACCCACAGACCATGGTTATATAAAAAGGGAAAGACTTATTCTGTAGAAATTTGAGTTTAAAAACCAGTTTCAGAAACTTTCAAAGATGTATTGACGTTTTGTACCTCCCAGTATGATGCAATGAAATAAGCACATCTTTTCTTTTATTCTTGCCCAAAATGTATAATCCTAGCCTACTTGTAACAAAAATGTCAAGCCCAAATTGAAGAGCATTCTATAAAGGATTTGGCTCTTCAAATTTCAATACCATCAAATCAAGGAAAACTTAAAAAACTGTCCCCAATAGGAAGAGACTAAAGAGACATGACAACAAAATGCTATGCAGAATCTTGGAATGGGTTCTGGAACAGAAAAGGGAGAATAGTGGAAAAAATGGTGAAAGCCAAATAAAGCTTAAATATTGTTCATTATCAATTTTTTGGCATTCATAATTTTACTTTGTTATGAAAGACATAAATGTAAGGGTTTCTAGGTGAAGAATATACAGGAATATTCCATATATTTTTGCAACTTTTTTTTTTTGACAATTTCACTCTTTTTGCTCAGGTTGGAGTGCAATGGCGCAATCTCTGCTCACTGCAACCTCCACCTCCCGGGTTCAAGCGATTCTCCTGCCTCAGCCTCCCGAGTGGCTGGGATTACAGGCATGTGCTACAACACTCCACTAATTTGGTATTTTTAGTAGAAACAGGGTTTCACTATGTCAATCAGGCTGGTTTCGAACTCCTGACCTCAAGTGATCCACCCACCTCAGGCTCCCAAAGTGCTGGAATTACAGATGTGAGCCGCCACACCTGGCCGCAACTTTTATTAAGTCTAAATTTTCAAAATAAAAAAGTTGGAAAGTAGAATTTTAAAATGCTGCTGATTGTTTTTATTTGTTCACATATTAATTCTTTCATATATCAAACTTTAAAGAACCAATTTTATATTGGGCACTATTATGAGAGTTGGGGATAAAGCAGTGAACAGGACAGAGAAGATCACTATCGTTCAGGACCTTGCATTCTAGATTGAGCTATGGTTAGGAATGCAGGCAGGTACTTGAAAGCAAATATGAAAAGTAAATGAGATTTTTTTTATAATAATGAGTCTATTTAAATAATACATCAAGGTTACTGAGATAAATTTAAAGAGTATTGGTGAGAGACTATTTCTAAGTAGGTAGTCAGGGAATGTCTAAGATGAATCAAAGGGAAGAATAAGATCCTGTCATTGCTGTATTACTTTCAGAAGGTATTTACTCCAAGCAGAGGCTGTAAGTTGGAAATAAAGCTGATAAATATGAAGAGCCAGAAGTTCACCGTTATCTTTGCACCATAAGAAAGGTGTTCACAAGATGCACGCATAGATGTAGTCAAGCCTGTGACAAAAGGACCATGAAGGCCATGTTTTCTAAACTTTGCATTGTCAGATACAGTAAATAAAAATAAAAATAGACAGATTAATCTGATTTTCAGATAAATATTTTTGAATAAACATTTCTCATTCAATATTTAAGATAGTTAACATTCTGAAACTCAAATTTAGCCCGGTTTCTGATATAATCTAGCAACTGTAATGTAGGAAAGCAATAAAGCATTTTCCTCCGGAGGAATCTAATGTGATTTGTTTTCCGTATACTTTGAGATGTAGAGAAAAAGAAGGGAAGAGATTTGGGGTTACAAAGTGTCACGAATTCCATTTCTTCCTGATAATTTTTGATGATCGTTAAAAATAGCCATTTGCAGATATGTATCTGGAAATAAATTTATCCAAAATAATCCATTTAAAGTGAGTTTAGATGGACTATAAGAGGAGCAAATGCCTAGCTGGAAACTCTCACATTTGCAAGCAAAATTTGAGAAGATAAAAGAGAAAAGATGCTGAAAATGAGCAGCTGGTGAGATACGAATTTAACCAAGTATGTGTGGTAGGATGAAGGGAAAGGCTGCAGAGCTTTTCAAAAATGAAAAGAGAGGTAGGTAAATCTGAGAGCTACTCAGAAACTTAGTAAAATAAAGAAAATTTAACTCTAAATTTGCCAAGATTGAGGGCGTGAAGATTCCTATAGGAGCTGTTATAACAGAGTGGTGGAGCAAAGACCAAAAGGTGTTTGAAGAGTGATAAAGAGACTAGAAATCCACCATGGAAATACATGTGAAATTTTGCAATGAAGCAGAAAAGTACAATGGGAGAATTTTCCTCAATCTGGAGAGGACTGAGGAGTCCAAGAGGGCTTATTTCACTCTTTTCTTATATGGAAAGTACTTAAGAATTCATTATAGTTCAAAAAATTACAGCACAAAATTTTTTTAAAAAAAGGAACCTCACTGTGTGCAAAGCTCTCACTGTTATGATTAGAGACAGAAAAAATCAATTCTTCATAAGAACAAATTAACTTCAGGAAGTAAATTTTATGGAGAAATAACAGTAAATGTTATTAGGGATGTAGTATTGCACACACAAACACAAAATATATTTAATAACTATTTTAATCAAATATAGCAATTTATGTATACCAATTTTAGGTGATTTTCTCAGAACTTAGATAGATTAGAGAAAGGCTGATCATGTTATTTCAATTAGTTTTTACTTAAAAGTAATTCAAAGCTATTCTTTGATTGACTTTGCACTGTGATAAACTGAGCCTACTGTTATTTCTGTATAGGAATTCGAAAATAATATAGAGAAAATGTCCTCTAAGACTAATATCTCAATCTAGCCAATAGGGAATAAAATGGCATAAAAATGTGTCTATTTCATAAAAATGAATCTACCAAGACACACACCAAGAAGAACATTCGAAAACACATGTTGGATGAAGAGATGAATGTGTTTGATCTGAACATTAGTATATTCTATTTTATTAAGATACTTTTTTTTACTTATTTGATATACTTATCAAAAGAGATGCAATGAGAAATCTTAAAAGTTTTGCATTTCATTCCTATGATTTCTAAAAGGGAGTTGGTTAAAATACATGAGGTGTCTAATATCTTGTAGTTGTTTCACTGTTACAGAAACTGTCATTAGATTCTACTGTCTAAGATTAATAAAAAGATACATGAAAGTATTTTAGCTCAAAAGCATCATCAGAATATCTAAAATGAAAAATTGACCGATTACCCATGGGGAAGTGGATAAGGTCATCTCCCACAGTCACTCTCTGAAAGACACGAAAGCATATTTTTAACTAAAATCTGATACTATTCCCACTTTACTTGTGCTTCAACTCTGAAAAATTATTATACCAATTGAATGAAGAAAGTATTAACTCTAGAGTTATACAAGGAAACTCAGCACATCAAGTCAAAAAGAGAATAATCACTGGATGTCTTGATAAAGGAAGAGTTCTCTGTCTAATACATTGATAAAAATAAGTATATCATCTTAAGCTTGGTGGATAGCTACTTAGAATATAATTCTAATATTAATTATGATATTAACTAATCAATATATACTGTATTTGGGAGGTAAAGGTGGAAAAATTAGATTCCAACAAATAATTTGTTCTGCAGTACTTCAGTATAAACTGAACATAAATGAGAATTAGACTCATGTATAAACGGAAAAGTATAATCCATTTTTCTAGACTTAGATTTCTAGAAATAGTAATTAGCTGAAATATTATAATCATCATGGGGGATAAAAGACACATTCAGTAAGGAAAAGAAATGAACACCAAAAGAAGAAAACTAACTTGCATCAAGAGAGAAAAAAACTCATGGATCAACTTTTCTTGTGAAAGTTTTTTTAAATAATGAAACCATTGGAACCAAGAGCAAATAAGATTGAGACTAAGGAAAGTATTATTTTGTTGTATAAGGAATGGTTATAGACAGCTAAAATAAAAGTCTACTTTGAGGCAGGATTACATGAGTGTGAATGTGAGTTCTCCTCTTACTGAAACTCTCAATTGGATAAGGTGAGTACAAACGGAGAAGCCAAATAAAACAAGTTTTTTTAATACCTCTGAGGCTTTGTTTTATGGCTGAGAAACAACAAACTAATCGCATTAGTCATAAAATTGGCCAACGGCATGACATCTCTAGTAAATTCCATCCATGCTAAAGCGTATAAAAGGCCTTCTGCCAGGGAAGTGTCCATACTGAAGTCACCTACACTCCTACCTACCTAAGAATAACCTCCACAACCATCACCATGTGTGGCAGCTACTATGGAAACTACTATGGCGGCCGTGGCTATGGATGCTGTGGCTACAGAGGCCTGGGCTATGGCTATGGAGGCCTGGGCTGTGGCTACAGCTCCTGCTGTGGCTGTGGCTTCCGCAGACTGGGCTGTGGCTACGGCTGTGGCTATGGCTATGGCTCCCGCTCCCTCTGTGGCTGTGGCTATGGATGTGGCTCTGGCTATGGCTCTGGCTTTGGCTACTACTATTGAGGACACCATAAGAGACTCTCACCCTCCACCCTGTGACATAGGGATTCCCCAACTATGAATCCCATGTGTTCGGAGCCTCACACGAGGGTGATAATTCGCTCACATCATAGGTTTCTGATCTGACTTTGCCGAAGACTTTTCCTCTGATGCCCTCTGGATCTGCTATCTGAAACTTTTCCTGAATATAACTCATGAAAAATGGGAGAATATGAAATTTGTCCTGTGAACTCCTATACGCCCCTTCCTTGGGATGACGCAGTCACAGATCCTGTCTTTTTTAAATGCAGAAGTCTTTTTTCTGTTTCCTAATAAACTTGTTTAATCAGGAACAACGAATTGGTTTTCTTTTCATTTAAAACTCAGTATTTACCATTTTTTCCCTGGTTAAATTAAAAGAAATAATTTTCCTATTGTGGTAATATCTTATTTTAACATATATTTTTTATATTTTCATACTTTACAAAAATGATTCTACTGAAAGATATTTATGGAAAAAAACATTCTACCACATGACATCCTTGATTTGGAATAACAGGAAAATAGCAACCTTGTAACCCTCAATTCTCTGCTCTGGTAAGGCAGTGATGATACGTGTTATGGGGGGTTGTTGCTAGAATTTAAAAAGGTAATATTTGTCTATTTAGTTAAGCAGTGTCTAAACTATATATTTCAAGTGCTATGATGCCAAAAACTTCATTTTCTAAAGTCCTTTAGAAGATGTGAATGCTGACACATGATTCACCACTTCTAATTTTTATTTGGAGCATATTTAAACAGGAAGAGTTTAAACATTTTTGGAACAAGAAGTAAAGGAATTTAAATCAATCTTGCCTCCACCTAACTTTTACATGCTTTAAACTATTTTTTTTTTTTTGTAAAGGTAAAATCTTTTCTAACATCCGTTATGTATTTAAGTTTAAAGCCAATTGATTTGATTCTACACTTGTTTGTCTTAAGATTTTAAAATATAAATAGAGTCTCAGGAATATGTAAAACATATTAAAAGTTTTAACATTCATGGCATTGAAATCTCAAATAAAAAAACAGATTTGTACAGAAATCATATTGAAGAAATAATGTTTTAAAATATTATAAATTTGATAAAAGGCATACATTTACAGTCAAGAGGCTATAAATCCCAATCAGAATAAAATCAAATGAAATTGTGTCCAGATGTAACATAGTCAAGCTTCTGATAACAAAAAATTTTGAAAGTTAGACAAATATTACACATTATTTACAGAAAAAATAAATTACTGGGCATTTATCTTGAGAAACAATAGAGTCCAAAAGACAGTGGGAGATATAGATGAAGTACTGAGAGAAAAGAATCCAATAATTTATATTCAGCAATAATATCCTTCAGTAACAAAAGCCAAATAAAATCATTCTCAGTTAAAGGAGTCCAGGCAACCTAAGAAAAAAAAAATTGCTAAAGAAAGTGTGTCAGGAAAATGGTACTAAAGAGAAAGTAGAAACTTCATGAATAAAGAAAAAGCAATAGAAAATTGTAATGAGTTGAGTATAAAATATACTTATCTTCTTTTAAGCCCTTTAAAATTCATATATCTGTGGAAATTACAAAGGTATAGTGTTAAATGAGGGGTTTGAAGCTATGTTACTGTAACATACTACTATGTTACATGACAAGTGTAACAAAAGGAGGTAAAGGACTTATAAATTTGTAAGACTAATCTCTTTTCACTAAAGTAGTAAAATATTACCTCTGAAAATATTGTAAAAGTTTAGTTACATATATTATAATCTCTAGATTAACCTCAAATATTAGGTTTAATTTATCTGGTGACCAACCTAAAAAATCTCCAGATAAATTAAAACATAATACTGAAACTATTCAAACACAAAGTAAGTCAGTAAAGTGAAAAAAAGAAGAACAAAAGATGGAAGCAAATAATAAAATGTTAAACCTAATTTTGACCATCGCAGTAATTACATAGCATGTAAATAGTCTAAATGTACAATCAAAAGGCACAGGTTGCCAAATTGCATAAAATCGGACCCATCTGTATATTATTTATAAGAAATCACCTCAAATATAAAAGTAAAACATGGAGAACTAATAAAAATATAGACAAAAAGATAGAGAAAGCTACACTAAGCAAACAATAATGAAAAGAAAGTGGGAATGGCTGTCTTAATATCAGACAAATTATACTCAGGACACTGAAAAATACCAGCAATAAAGAAGGATATTATATGACTATAAAAGGGTCATTTCAACCAGAATCCATAAAAATCCTCAATGTGTATAGACCTATCATGATTTTGTTTTGTTTTGTTTTTTGTAATTCTGCACAAATCAATGGGAGATTTCTTGATATTTTGAGATATACAATGATCAGCTAATATTATGACTGAGTTATTTTCTTTAGCTATTTGATTTTACCAATGTATTAGACAAAGGTATGTTCCTTTGTAAAGATATGCAATGTTAAGTAAGTCATCTATTTTTAATCAGGCACACGATACTCTCTTGAATAACTATTCAAATATTTATGACTTCATTCATTTTGCTATGACAATCCAGGGTATTCTGAGACCCAACAAAGTCAAGAGAATTTGTTATTATCTCAAAACACTTAGATTTTATTTTGTACAGGATGCATGAAGGAAATGTGATTACATAATGATCAGGATGCTGATACTTCAATGATGTTCTGTGTTCAAAGACTGTTAATACATTTCTTTTCATATAAAGTCCAAGCAAAGTCAAAATTGTGGGATTAACTTGTGCAGCAGTGAAGAGGGTGCAAGAAAGGAAACCATTTATACTTCAATTAACCTTCCTTTAGAATTCAGGACACAAGATCATTATAATCCATCAATTCATCTGCCTTGATAAGTAATTCAAATTAGTCAAAAGAAAACAGTCTCAATATAATAAAGTTTTTTCTATCAATAATCAGCTCAAACACAGTTACCATTCAAATGCATTTTAATACACTGTATTTTTTTTTAGTGGCAACTCTATTTCTGTAAACTATACTCATTATTATGGTTACATATTATTTCAGTCCCTACACAATTGAGATTATAACTGTTGGGAAATCTCAATGATATCACGCTAAATTTTTCCCTACAGAAAATATTAGTTGCCTCAAATCTCATACTTTACACTTCATCAATCAATTCTCATTCAACTCAGGACTATTACTAACCAGCATTAGTTGAAATCATTTAACAGTTATGTGTAGGCTTAAAGCCTATACATTTTATAAATTGATAGACCTAAAAGATATAAAACTGAACTTACATTAGTTAACTAACAAAAGAATTATTCAGCAGGTAGTTTTGTAACAGGTTAAAATGACTATAAAAGATACTATCTACCATATAAGTCAATATCCTCAATATAAAAATATATGAGGCCAATTCTCTTTGAATTTATTTCAGGAACTATTTATCTCCTATGAAGAGCTGATATTTATTTTTATAATCGGACAATGAGTACTTTATATATGATAGCATTGCTATTTTCTTAATTAATGAACTTTATTTTTTAGAACAATTTTCAGTTCACAGCAAATTGACCAGAAAATACAGGCAAATCCCATACACTTACTCCAGTCCTTCCCAACACCAAATCTCCCCCATTATCCACATTCTGCACCACAGTGGTACCCTTGTTACAACAGATGAACTTACAATGACACATCATCATCACTCAAAGTTCATAGATTATATTAGGGTTCATCCTTGGTGTTGTATATTTCATGAGTTTTGACAAATGTATGACATGCATTCACCACAGTAGTAGTATACAGAATAGTTTCACTGCCCCAAAATCCTCTGTGTTCTGCCTATTTATATACTATGACATTCCCTTAAATACATATATTTGCTTCCTTGGTGCTCTGAAATATCATGAATGCTTCATTATATCCAATGAAAACAAATTAAACTAATCTTTCCCTAAGAAAACCCCCTTGGTTCCCCGGGGTACTTTCTTAATTCACTTTTCCTCTTCACAGGAAATTTCAAAAATATATTTCTAAGATTACTGCTTCCACTTTCTTATCCCCTTTTCTCTCAATCTTTTGAATTTCTGATCCACCACTCCACTGGGAGTATATTTATAATACTTTCTTGCCTGATCCAAGTATGGTTTGTTTCTCTGTCTTCATTTTGCTGAAGCTCTGAAACAATATTCAGGACAGTGGGACTCTCTCTTCCTTACTGACAAATTCTGTATCTGTTACACTGTACAATCTTGTTTGTCTCCAACCTCACCTTTTCAGTAATTTCTTCTTCACAACTTGACCTCAATCTCAAAATTATGTTCTTCACCTTTTATGCTCTTTATATTTGTCCTTTTATATATGCAATCTAACACCATTAATATAGAACCCATCATCTCTCCTGGCACCAAATGTTTTCTCTTCTGATATCTCAGTCTCATGGCACAATGAAAATCAAATCACAGCCTTTTCCTGGAACATACCTTTCATAGAATTCCCATTGCATTTAGAAAGAAATGTCCTCCAAAATTCTATCCTACCTCCCTGACATCACTTCCTACCACTTTCCTTCTCATTTACCATGCTTCAAATACAGGCTCTTCAGTAGCTCCGAAGACCAAGTTGTTACCCTCCTTAATACTTTTACCTTTGCACGGCTGATTTCTCCTTTTGAAAATATCAGAAAGAATAACTGAATCCTTCATCTCATTCAGGTATCAACTTAAGTGCCATCTCCTTAGCTGTGTTTTCTCTGACCACCCAATTTAAAATTGACTGTTTCAAGAAATGATTAGAAGTTTATTTCACTCATTGATTTTTATTGTTTTGCAAGTACTCATTATTATCAGAAGTTACTGTATTCATTTCAGAATTTACTTGCCTCTTTTCTGTCTCTCACTGTCTCTCTCCCTCCCTACCTGCCCCATTCAAGACCATAAGTTCCATGAGCATAGAGACCTTTTCCACCCTTTCATTTCTACATCCCATATTCTTAAAATGAATGCCTGACTTGGAGCAGATTCATAATAGATATGGAGAATAAGTGGGAAAAAATCTGTGATGTGGAAGAGCTCTCTAAACTGAGACATCTAGTAGAGTATTTCCTTCTCGTATAAGGTCCAGAAAAATAAATGGCACAGACTCTGGAATCCCTTAAAACCTATGCATAATCACTCCTTATAACTTCAGATTTCTTTTCGACTAGGTGTTTTCCCATTTCTTTATGCCTTTCTTTAAGCTACTTCAACATGTTTTGCAAGTTTGGAGAGATAAACATGTTAGAGGGAATAAGTGAAATGAGTAGCTAAAATGCACAAATTCTAGTTCTGTAGTAGGAGGAATAATGTAAAGTTTTAAACTAGCTTTATTTCTGGAGAGTCAAATCTAAAAGCCTGTAATATCAGATAACAAAAAATTATTGCAATTAAGAAAAGTCTAAGCTTTCATAGGAGATGGCCAGATTTATTGGAAAAATCTTTATTAAGACATTAGGGTTATCAGATCTTGATAGGCATCAGGGAATTTAAACAATTTGCAATAAAGTGAAATAAACATTAAAAAGTCATGAATGAGGAATATAAAATATTCTTGAATCAAGGACCATAGTCCATCTCCCCAGCAAATAAAGCCACCATTCTGCAGTTGTTTCTGTGTGCGCCAATGTGTTCAACCTTGAATGAAAACCTTTCCGAAATATAGAAAAAACATGTGCTCTTGAATATAACCTGTCAATATTGTGTTGAAGAATTTTTGTATTCATGTTCATCAGGAATGGCAGTCTGGAATTTCCGTTTCTTGTGGTTTTCCTTCTTTTTAATGTAGACATTTATTACTAGCAGCTTCCCTTTTAGTACTGCTTTTGCTGCATCCCTTAAGTTTTAGCGTATTGTGTTTTTGTTTTCATTTGTCTTGAGATACTTTTTAATTTCTCTTTTGAGTTCTTTTTTGATCCAGTGGTTTTTCAAGAATTGCTTTTAAATTTCCCTGGATTTGTAACTTTTCCTATTATCTTACTTGAAAATCTGCTAATGTGGTAGATACTATGTTACATGTTCTTATCACAAAACACAACGATAATATTAGAGAGTATGGGAGGAAACTTTTGGCAAGTATAGATATATTTATAACATAGATTGAGATGATGCTTTCACAGATGTATACTTATTTGCAAACTCACCAAGTTGTATATATTAAGTATGTACAGCTTATTATATGTCAATAATACTTCAATAAAGTGGTTTAAAGACTCTTGGATAATACATCTAAAAACCATTGTAATATTTAAAAATAAATTATAGTATTTACCTAAATTCAAAATATAGTACAAAATGTATGTTAATACATTAAATAAAAATAATAATCTTGGGAGTATCTTCTTGACATATTGTCAAGATTGGATGAGAAAAAATGCCAGTAGATTAGAATTCTATATAAGAAAGATAAACACCTAGGGAGAAGATTAGCCATGTAGAATATGTAGCATGGATCAGTCACAACAAACATGAACAAAAAGATCTGTTACACGGTGCTGCAAATGATGACCTTCACTTGCTCAAACTGTATGACCACCCTTGAAAATAATGGGCATTGCTAAACAGGTAAAATAAACTTGAAGTATTAACACTTTTTCTTTATAATTGTTTGTATGCAAAGGATTTGCCTATGAACACTTAAGTTCTAATGGAACAAATCTTTATCCTAAGTAGTATGTATGCAGATCACTGTTTTTAAGAGTAAAACCATGTAAAATAAATAGCTATGAAAATCAAAGGATCAAACTAAGCACTCATGATGAGCCTACTTTTCAAAAACAGTACTGTTGCAAAAGAGGAAAAACTCTTCAACACGTTTTTTTCAAATTCTAAAATGTATAATATTTGAGAGCCATGAAATGCATAGAGCTACAGCAACTGTATAAGCAAATATCAAACCTAAAAAGAGGAAATATGTATTTGTCATGATAAAGTTATTTTAAGAAAAAAAATACTGAATGCAGAAAAGTTAACGAGAGATGAGATGGGGAAAAGGGATTAAAAATTTTTCCTAGAATTTGGAGAAAAGGCATAAAAAGATTGTGCCAAAAACGTAAGAGATGTGCATAAAAGATTCTAGATGTCTAATGTGTGAGCTGAAATTTCATAAATAAAATGGTAAGCATAAATTTAAAAAGCAGAGAAAAGTGAAATGAAAGATTTTTGTTGGGTAGAGGGATAAAAAACAAAATTGTTCTTCAGATAATTTTAATTTAATATTAGTCAATAACATTAAATGATAGAAATAACTAAGCTTATCCTAGGAGATAACTTTGCATTTAATGGTTAAACAATTCCTGCAATTATCTAGATTCAAGGAAAATAAATATTTTATATGAATATACAAAGAGACAACAAACAGTTGGGTATGAAATATCTCTTTTGCCACACTAAACCTGCCAATAACAAAGTTACTCTATTTCTCTTTATTTCTATTCAGCTCTAAAATGGGAATAGTTTTATTTTTCTTTTTCTTGAAACAGTCTAGCTCTGTTGCCCAGGCTGGAGTACAGTGGCACAATCTCGACTCACTGCAACCTCCTCCACCCAGGTTTAAGCAATTCTCCCTCTTCGGTCTCCCAAGTAGCTGGGATTACAGGTGTGCACCAACACGGCCCAGCCAATATTTTACATATTTAGTAGAGATGGTGTTTCACCGTATTGGCCAGGCTGGTCTTGAACTCCTGACCTCAAATGATCCACCCATTTCAGACTCCCAAAGTACTGGGATTCCAGGAAAATGGAGATAATTTTAAAGCATCATACATTCATTCTGAGGCTCATTTGAGATGATGTATGTTAAAGACTTGGCACAGTGATTGCTCCATGATAAGTGACTAATAAATACTACTAAATTATGATTATTTAGATTATAAATATAAATTATTTATGTAGAGTTTTGACATGAACTACATAGAACAAGTTTGACAGTAAATGATTTTTATATGCAAAGAATCAACCATTAAATTATGCATGATTTTCTGTTCTGTTCATGCTCAGTTTTCACAGTGCTCAGTTTTCTATTCTATTGAAGCAGTGATAATATGGGCTATGTTGAGACATTGTTAGAATAATATAAATAGGGGAAAAAAGCTAAAAAGATAAATACTGGATATTAATGAAAATAAAATCAGAATGGTAATTTCAGATTGAAAAAGTGTGTTAGGAAAACAGAAAATAAGTTTCTGTATGAAAATTAAAAAGCAAAATCCACAGCAGCAGCATCTTGATGAGAGACCACACAGGAGCTCATGGGATAAATTTTACATTATTTTAATTTTCAAGCATTACATTCAAAAAAGGAAGTTTTTGAATGTACACTACCAGAGTGTAGTGGTGTTGGGGGCAGGTCTTCAGAAAAATAACATCAGAAACTTTTAATATAAGAGAATCTTCATCCAGTCCTGCGCTCAGAGCATGTGGGGTTCGGAATTGGTGAATCCCAATGTCACAGGATAGACGATGAGTCTCCCATGGTGTCCTCAATAGTAGTAGCCAAAACCGGAACCATAGCCAGAGCCGCATCCATAGCCACAGCCACAGAGGGAGCGGGAGCCATAGCCATAGCCACAGCCGTAGCCACAGCCTAGTCTGCGGAAGCCACAGCCACAGCAGGAGCCATAGCCACAGCCCAGGCCTCCGTAGCCATAGCCCAGGCCTCCGTAGCCACAGCACCCATAGCCACGGCCGCCATAGTAGTTTCCGTAGTAGCTGCCACACATGGTGATGGTTGTAGAGGGTGTCCTTGAGTAGGAAGGAGTGTAGGTGACTTCAGTTTGGATGCTTCTCCTTGTAGAAGGCCTTTTATATGCCTCAGAATGGGAATGATTCAGCAGAGGTGGCATACTATTGGCTAATTTTTTGACTAATATAATTAGTTTGTTTTTTTCTCAATTGTAAGATAATGTGTCAGAGGTATTAAGGAGACTTGTTTTGTTTGGCCTCTCAATTTGGGCTCCACTTGTCTAATTGAGGGCTCAGATGAAAGGAGACCTCACACACATTCATACAATCCTGCCTCAAACTAGACTTTCATTCTAACCTTCTAAAGCCATCCTTTACATCAAGAAAGAAATAGTTACAACCTTGTTTGCTCTTGGCCCCAATTAATTTTACTCTTTTTTGCATGACATTTCACAAAGAATAACATTCCTTTGACTTTTTAATATTTCTTCTCTTTATCCAAATAATACTTTTTTCAAAGATTTAGTGTCTTTTTTATACTAAAGCCATAATGATGATAATAATTCAACTAGTTAAAAGTTCTAGAAAACCGGATCTGAGAAAAATTTGTTGTATTTTCCTACTTTTACCAGTGACTCTAATTTTCCTTTATGTTCAACCTCTACCAAAGAATAAGAAAATACAAGTTATTCCCTTGATTTATGAAATAATAAATGAAAGACCAAGTCAATGAAATGGAACAGTAGTTTTGTTATTCTCTTTTAACTTTTTCTCTTAAAATAACTTCAGGCATGGAGAGAGTTGTCAAATAGTACAGAAAATTTTTGTATACCCATTATTCAACATCCCCTAATATTAATGTCTTTCATAACCATAATCCACTTACCAAACCAAAGAAATTAACTGTGTACAGTATTCTTAACTAAACTACAGACTCCATATTACCATTTTTCTGTTTTTAATAATTTATTTTAAGTTTTATTTTATTTTATTAATTTATTTTATTTGAAGTTCTAGGACCATCACTCATTGTAGTACTATTCACGTTTTTCTTTTAATGTCCTTTTTTCTGTTCTTGGATCCACACTGCATTTGGTTTTTCTACCTCTTAGTCTCCTCCAATTGCTCACAGTTCATTGGTCTTTTCTTGACTTTTGTGACCTTGACAATTTTAGAGAGTCAGATAGTTTATGGAATATTCCCCAGTTGAATTTGTCTGAGGTTTTCTGCTATGTAGATTGGGGTTATACATTTGGGGCAAGAATGCCAGAAGACATGTGACTCTTGTCATGTGCCATCTCAGGGAGTCATGATGTCAATAAATCTTTGAGTAATTCTGGAATTGTTTTAAAATTCAGGTTTCCAATAGAAGTTCTTTCCTTACTATATATGTAGAATCAGTGAAGTTAAAAATAAAAGTCTCTGCCATGGTTTGGAATCACATATAAAATGGTAGGTACATGTGAAGTATAAACCAAAGTGAATGATATTGTCCCACAAAAAGTGATGAAACACGTTATTACTCAGCATTTTATGAAGATATGCTGCCACCATGACTTTTCTTACAAACTTATCATCCTTTCTTATCTCTTTGGAGCTACACTTTTATTCTCAAGTCTGCATATACATAGATAGGCTGAAGGATATGATTGGGTGAAAGTAGGATTTTTAAAAAGTGGAAGCCATTGCACCTGTAATCCCAGCACTTTGAGAGGCTGAGGTGGGCAGATCATGAGGTCGGGAGATTGAGACCATCCTGGACAACATGATGAAACCCCATCTCTACTAAAAATACAAAAATTAGCCAGGTGTAATGGCATGTGCCTGTAATCCCAGCTACTCAGGAGGCTGAGGCAGGAGAATTGCTTCAACCCAAAAGGCGGAGGTTTCAGTGAGATTGCACCACTGCACTCTAGCCTGGCAACAGAGCTATACTTCATCTCAAAAAAAAAAAAAAAAAAAAGCAAGAAAAGAAGTGGAAGCCATATGGGTTACTCTTGATTGCTGGTAATATAGTTTAAATTTGACATCTGGAATAAACAAGTCAACAAAATAGAAGAAGAATCTCTTATTAAAGGCACATTATTTCATTATATTCAACATTCCTGAAAAACAGCAATGTTGTCTTGGAAGTGTTGATTACAAGGAAGATTTTAGATGGCTTCAATGCTAATTAGTGTGCAATGAGAATACAACAGTGCCTGTGGTTTGCCCCACATACCACTCGTGTGGTATTTAAGGCCCTTATTATAAACTTAAAACTCTAGAATCTGACCCTGCTATACAACTGAGACTGACTTTCTTGAAACCATGAGCTTTTATAACAACTACCATGGTGGCTAGGGCTATGTCAAAGGAGTTCTGGGCTGCAACTATGGCTGTGGTCATAGTGGCTACGGCTATGCTTGCTACTGCCAGTGTGCTATGAAAGATCTTGGTTTTCTGGCTGCTTCTGAGAAATTCAAGATTGCTGATCTGTTTAGGCCATTCTCTTATAAGGTACATTTTCTTCCCGTGTTATCTATAATAACAACATTTTTTTCTGCTCAAAGGGTGACAACTAAAATTTGGCCCACATTGCCGTATCAGAATTGATTTGGCCAACTAGCTGACAGTTTCAGCAGTTTAAATGAACAAAATATAACCTTTGATGTTGTGTTACTAGTGTATGATTAAGTACAAATAATCATAAGCATTTTCATTTAAGAAAATGTCTAAATTTATTTTTCATCGAAATTAATCTATTTTGCAAACCTACAGCATTTTCCTACCTATATTTGTTTATCTAGACTACCTATATTATTTGTGATTGTATGTGTGTGTTCATGAGCACATGTGTAATGTTGCTGACCCACTGGAAACTTATAGTTGATGATGTGGATGTGTTAGGTCTGACCAATAGCTATAGTCAACCAGTACTTTAATAAAATGTGTTTTCATGGGCAGAACCAAGTGGTACTATAATTTACCTTGATCTATCAAAGCCTTATCTTCAGTATATCCAATGTTTGACTAAAATCAATGGCAACAACCCTATCAAAAAGTGGGCAAAGGATATGAACAGACACTTTTCAAAAGAAGACATTTATGCAGACAACAAACATGTGAATAAAAGCTCATCATCCCTGGTCACTAGAGAAATGAAAATCAAAACAATATCGATATCACCTCACGCCAGTTAGAATGACAATCATTAAAAAATCAGGAGACAATAGATGCTAGAGAGGATGTGGAGAAATAGGAATGCTTTCACACTGTTGGTAGGAGTGTAAATTAGTTCAACCATTGTGGAAGATAGTGTGGCAATTCCTAAAGGATCTAGAAATAGAAATTCCATTTAACATAGCAATCCCATTACTGGGTATATAGCCAAAGGATTATAAATCATTCTATTATAAAGACACATGCACACAGATGTTTATTGAGGCACTATTCACAATAGCAAAGACTTGGAACCAACCCAAATGTCCATCAGTGATGGACTGGATAAAGAAAATGTAGCACATATACACCATGGAATACTATGCAGCCATATAAAAGGATGTTCATGTCCTTTGTAGGGAGATGGATGAATCTGGAAACCATCATTCTCAGCAACCTGACACAAGAACAGAAAACCAAACACTTCATGTTCTCATTCATAAGTGGGTGTTGAAAATGAGAACACACAGACACAGGGAGGGGAACATCACACACTGGGGCCTGGTGGGTGGGGGCCTAGGGGAGGCATAGCAGGGGACGGGGGGATTGGAGAGGGACAGCATTAGGAGAAACACCTAAAGTAGATGACGGGATGATGGATGCAGCAAACCACCACCATGGCACTTGTATACCTATGTAACAAATCTGCACCATCTGCACATGTACCCCAGAACTTAAAGTATAATAAATTTTTAAAATATAGCACCTCCTTTCTCATCACTTTATTGCACATATATTATATATTTTGATACTTAGTTGCATTTTTGGCTCTAAACAGCTGTAACTTTTTCTCTAAATCCTGTATTATGGCTGTTTCTTTTAACTCTCTGGCAAAATATGCTCTTGAACTCATTCTATGCATGGTGGCTGCATAGACAGCTGTTCCTAGTGTCATTCCCATGTGATCACAGAGAGTCCATCAAATTTAAGTATGTTTCTGTGAACCTTTTATCAAGGCCAACATCTGCTTGCCCTCAGGCCAAAAGCCTTTTATCATTCATAACAAAGTATTAGCTCAGGTAATATTTTGTTCATGAAAACACAAGTCTGACCCAAAATATAAACTGAAGAGTACAGACTTCAACTTACTAGCCTTGTTCAAGTTAAGAAAAGCTGTTCTTTATTCACTCTTTATTCAATCAACATTGATAAACTATAAAGCAAAAATATCTTCTAATCTTTTAGTGACTAATATTAGAATTTGGGGGTTCTAAGATGGATAAAATATTCATACAAAATTACTTTGTTAATGGCTATCATAGTATGAAGTTGGCTAAACTCCTAACTGGCTTCCAAATATATGATTCTTTAAAACATCCAGATGAAACAATAATGTAGAATTTTAAAAAATTCTTCATCAATTAAAGACAGACAACATATAGAGCTGTGTCTCTCTGACAGACAGTGAAACTGAAGGGAGACTGAAGAAAGAATCTTTGCCCACAGCCTTGGCTTTGGTTCTGCCATCATGGGCCAGAATCTTAAGAGAGAGATTCCCAGAATGTCCTATTTTAGCATAGTCAAAAAAGCCAGAGTAAGAACTATGTAAAACCTATGACTTTGAACTCAATAAGCCATGATTATTGCTAATTAAAAACTTTTTCCTATTCCCTGTCATAAGACTTGAAATAGTATTGGCAATTTTTGACAGTCTCTAAAGTGACCAAATTTAAAAGGAGTTGATGTGAACTGACAGAAGTAAGGATATATGAAAGACCATAAAATAAATTAAAAGAGATTATATAATCTGAACAACAGAGATTTTTCAAAAAGAAAATAAACAGAGCCTCAAAAAAAGTGTAGGAAACCATTAAGCGTGCCAATGTACACATAATGACGGTACTAGAAGGTAACAGAATAAGGAGCAGAAATATTTGAAAACATAATGGCTGAAACTCCCTAATTTTATTAAAAACATTAACAAAGATCTCAAATGAACTTCCAGAAAGGTAATTTCAAAGAGATCTACAAATAAATAAGTCAAAACACAAAAACCAAAAGAAAATTTTGAAAGCACCAAGAGAAAAAATTATTTGTCTATTTCTATTTTTAATTCTATCAACTTTTCTTCATATATTTTGAGGCTCTATTATTTTTTGCATGAAAAATTAGGATTTTTGTGTTTTCCTGGTTGAGTAATTCATACATCATGTTATATCTTTTCTTTGTTTCCTGTAATTTTCTTTGATCTGAAGCCTATTATGTGAGATATTAATATGGCCACTTCTGCCTTATTTTATTAATGATTTGCATGGCATACTATTTTTATTCTTCTACTTTCAGGCTATACTTATATCAGCAAACATTAAATGAGATTTTTGGAAACAGAATATAAATAGAGTGATACTGTGTTTTATTAAATCCATTCTGCAAACTCTGTCTTTTGATTGGTGTATTTAAAACATGAGCATTTAATGTAAGAATTGTTAGGTTTGTGTGTAAGTCTGTCATTTATTTGTTTTTCTATTATTTTCCTCTAAATCTTGTTGTGCTGTTCACTTTTCTTGCCTTTCTGTTTTTCTTGAACATACAGCATCCTAAACTACTCATAGTATCATCGATTTTATATATTTGCACAGTTTTTATAATGTTTCCTCTAGGTGATATAATATACCCACGCAATTTACAATACTTTACTGCTATCAATACTTAGTAGTATAAATGAAATGTAAAAACCTTATTTCCATTTAGGTTATTTTACCATGTCTACTTTCATGTTAGTTTTCTATAATGTAGTGCTATAATTTTCAGTCACCATATGTGATTTCTAAAACAGATAAGGAGGAGAATAGCCTATCGTATGTAATTATAATCTTATTCTTTCAATTATACCTTCTTGATGTTTCAGGATTTCTTCCTTTAGCATTTCTTTCTGTTTCAAGAGCTTTTTCTAGATAATCTTATAGTATAGGCCTGCTAATAAAAAATTATTTTAGATTTTCTTCATCTGATGTTGTTTTAATTTCCTTTTTATTTCTGAAGGATAATTTTGCAAGTGTGAAATATCTCATGGAAGTTTTTTTCTTTCAGCACTTGAAAAACATTGTGCTATTTCCTTCATTATTCCATCGTTTCAGAGGAGAAATCGGTGACCATTCAAATTGGTGTTATCATATAGGTAGTGGTAATGTGTTATGTCTCTCTGTCTCTCTCATTTCTTTGTTTTGTTGTTTGTTTGTTTGTTTGTTTGTGATAGGGGCTCGCTTTGTCACCCAGGCTGAAATGCAATGGCATTATCTCTGCTCACTGCAACCTCCACCTCCCGGGTTCAAGATATTCTCCTGCCCCAACCTCCCGAGAAGCTGGGGCTAGAGGTCTGCACCACAATGCCTGGATAACTTTTGTGTTTTTACTAGAGAGAGGGTCTCACTATCTTACCCAGGCTGGTCTCGAACCCCAGGCCTCAGGTGATCCTCCCACCTCCACTTCCCAAAGTTCTGGGATTGCAGATGTTAGCCACCACACCTGCCCTTTCTTACCGCTTTCAAGATTTTTTCCTTCGTCTTTACTTTTCACAGTTTAGCTATATATCTTGGGTGTTATTTTTGTTTTATTTCATTTTGTTTTCTTCTTTGACCTTTTTGAATTACCTTTTGAATTACTTATTGACATGCTCTAAATAGTGACAGTGAATATTAATCTAGAATTACCAATTTTAAGTTAAATACTAATTAAAATAATGTATTTCAATGGTAAACAAACTTATTCAAAGCTCCCAGAAAAACAGTTAAATAAATTTACAATAGGAAAAAATATTAGCCTATTAATCAGAATTTTCAAAAGTGACATTCAAAGAAAAACAAAAAGGAAAAGCATTTTAAAGACCCTAATAAGAGAAAGCATTATACGAGATCTTTGTATCTAACAAAGTTACCCGCCATGTTTCAATGGATTAGAACAACAGTTTCCTACATACAAAACAGTAGAGATTTTTGCATCCACAAGCCCATAAAGGGTAACACTTTAGAGGGTGAGCATCATCCAATCAAGGAATGAATAAGAAAAGTTAAGCAAAGTATTGAATATATATATGTGTGTACATGTGTGTCTGTGAGTGTGTGGGGGATACAAACATATGTGTTTTGGTATGAATATATATGTGTGTGATGATATGAATTTGGTGTGCTACCAATAGAGGGATTAGATGGGGGGATTAATAATACATAAATAATATATTTTGTGATGGAAAAATAGTTGTAACTCAACTAAATGACAAGGGGATAATAGAAAAAGAATGGAAGAGGAAAATAGAGCAAGCTAATTGCTGTTTTATGGACGAGAGGAAGTTAAATACTACTAATATAAGCTGTTATGTCAGATTATAAAATGTTAAATTTAAAAAGAGGAAACTAAGAACATTAAAATTGGTATATATACCAAGGTAACTAGATAGCCACTAAAATAACTACAAACCATCAAAATACCATTTAAATTTTGTTGAAAATGTTTATGAGTATTCAATAAAGCATAAAGAATAGGACCAAACATACCAGTCATAGCAATACATGTGAATTTAATTAATTAAAGTAAGATTTTAAATTTGGCTCTTGAACTAAGCCTAGCTATATATTTTATATAAACACCTGAAACAAAATGATTTCAAAATGCAAAATTAAAGCCATGCGCAAAGGTATCTGGGAAAAATGTTCCAATAGAAAAGCATAACAACGCTATCAAATAGAATTGAGGGAAAGGGCATTTAAAGTGGTAAAGAAGAGAACTTATCAAGCAAGACCACAAAAATCACAAGGTAACTATTATATTTATGTATATGTATGCACCAAATGACCCTAACTCTCCCCTTATGAAGACACAGATACCGGATACATGCCACTGAGAGACCTAAGTAGAAACACACTAATAAACAACACTCTTGGAACAAGACAGATCAAGTAGAAAAAATAAATAGGCAGAGATAAGATCTAAACAATATTTTCAATACGGTAGCTCTCATTTATATAGACTGACCTTTATGCCCTGATAATAATGACCTTTATACCCTGATAATAAATAATATACCTTTTTTCTCCAATTCTCATAGAACATCCACAAAAAGGTCATACATAATGTCCTGCAGAAAAGATTAGTTTTATAAAACAAAAATAATGGCAAAGATATTCTCTGATGTCATACAACAATATTAATAACTACTAACAAGAACAAAGAACTGAAAAATTATTTAACCTAGAAAGTAACAAGGCTTACATTTTAAAAAACATTCTTGGGTGAAAGAAGATGTGCAAATATAATTACAGGTTTTCAATAATTAATGATAGCATAAATAATCTGTAACAGAGTCTATGAGAAATATATTTAAAAGTGGTTAGGAAAAATTCACAGCACTGACACATTATCAGTAAAAATACAATAAAATAAATTAATATTATGAAATATTAATTATATTTCATTAATTATGTAATATGAATTATTATATTTTAGCTCAAATATTTTCATAAGGGACAATTAAATAAACTAAAGAATCCACAAAGATTAAAATAATAAAAAGAAGGATATATTAATGAAGTACAAAAAGAAAAAATACATATAATGACATGAAATCCTATTATTTGAAAGATTAACAATACTTATAAACCACCTGGTTACCTGATCAAGGAGAAATTGAGAAACCATATGCAAAATTAATAGTAAGGGGGAAATAAATATTGAAACAGAAGACATTTGAAACACTGTATGAGACTGCTTTTCAGAGCTCTAGGTACATAAATTGATATTTTCCTGAAGAAGTGCAGATGACCAAAATGGACACTTCTCAATTTAGAAATCATAAACACTCTAATTTCCTTAAAATTAATGAAAAAAATTAACCTGAACAGACACTCCTCAAAAAAGACATATATGCAGCCAACAATCATACGGAAAAAAAAGCTCAACATCATTGATCATTAGAGAAATGCAAATCAAAACCACAATGAGATACCATCTCACACCAGTCAGAATGGCGATTATTAATATTAAGAAGTCAAAAACTAACAGATGCTGGTCAGGTTGTGGAGAAAAGGGAATGCTTTTATGCTATCGGTGGGAGTGTAAATTAGTTCAACCATTGTGGAAGACGGTGGTGATTCCTAGAAGACCTAAAGACAGAAATACTATTTGACCCAGCAATCTCATTACTGGGTATATACCCAAATGAATATAAATCATTCTATTACAAAGACACATGCATGGATATGTTCATTGCAACACTATGCACAACAGCAAAGACATGGAATCAACATAAATACCCATCAATGATAGACTAAAGAAAATGTGGTACATATACACCATGGAATACTACGCAGCCATAGAAACAAACAAGATCATGTTCTTTGCAGGCAAATGAATAGAGTTGGAGGCCGTTATCCTTGCAAACTAACTTAGGAATGGACAACCAAACACCACATGTTATCACTTATAAATGGGAGCTAAATGATGAGAACACACGGA
The DNA here is from genome assembly GCF_030222135.1 of Aotus nancymaae. Classification (NCBI taxonomy): domain Eukaryota; kingdom Metazoa; phylum Chordata; class Mammalia; order Primates; family Aotidae; genus Aotus; species Aotus nancymaae. The sequence continues at coordinate 33,915,727 of NW_026988435.1, forward strand.
CACATAGAGAGGAGCAACACACAGTGGGAACTATGGGAGGGTGGAGGGTGGAAGGAGAGAGAGAAGCAGGAAAAATAACTAATGGATACTACACTTATTACCTGGGTGATGAAATAATCTGTACAACAAACCCTGGCGACACAAATTTATCTGTGTAGCAAACCTGTATGTGTACCTTGAACCCAAAATAAAAGACTTTTTTTAAAAAAGATTTTAAGGGACAGAGATTTTAAATAAAAAAAAAAAGAAAAATTAATAACAAAAAAAAAGCCCAAACCCAGATGATTTCTCAGGAGAGTTTTACCAAATATTTAAAGACAAAACAATCCCAATATTGTATAAATTGTCAAAGAGCACTTAAAATGAAAGACTACTTCCTAATTCCTATTATGAGGGTTATGTAGTAGCCCCCCCTTATCTGAAAGGATAAATTCCAAGATACCCAGTGAATGCTTGAATGTTAGTAACAAAGCCTATATATATTATTTTTTTCTATGCATACATACCTATGATTAAGTTTAATTTATAAAACAGTCACAGCAAGAGTAACAACAATATCTAATAATAAAATGAACACATAACACTTACTGTAAAAATAAGTTATGTAAATATGGTTTTACTCTCCCCCTACCCATCTCTTTCTCTCCCTCAAAATATTTCAATATTTTCTCACAGTGGCTGATCTTGGGTAACTGAAACTGCAGAAATGGAAATTATGGTTAAGGGAAAACTACTGTATGCATTGAATTTGCAGTGAGAAGACTCAACATGCCCCATGATTCCTGCCTCTGATGTCAATACTCTTGTGTGAGCCCCTCCCTGTGAGTGAGGGTGAGACTCGTTGTGTTTAACCAATAGAACAGGGTGAACGTTTATGATTATGTGTGCTTATGTGATTATGTTACATAAGACTGTAGCACCCATCTTGCTGGAGTCTCTTACCCTTCCTTCTGGTTTTGAGAAAACATGCAATTACGTTTGGAAACTTCTTTGACAAGGATCTGTGAGCATCCTTTTGACGCTGATGGTAGCCTCCAAAAGACAGCTTGCAAGACACTGCAACAAATGGCCAACAAGAAAATTCGTCCTTTATTCCTACAACTGCAAGGAACCGAATTCTGCTAACAAAGCCATGCCCTTGGAAATGAATCCTTCCCAAGCTAAGCCCTGGGGACGAACACAGCCCCATCAAACATCTTGAAATGCAGCCTTGTGAGATCTTGAAGCTTCTCGATTTATACCAGAAATAGTGTTTTTATTTGATTATTATGGCCCATCATGCAGGCCAAATAGCTTTATAAACTACTACTAGCTTAGGCTATACTAGATTATAAAACTATGCCTTAGGTTATGTCTCATTAAAAAATAGTTTCTTTACAATGGAAGATTCAAAGTGAAGGATATAGTAATTAGCATTCATTTATTTTGAGAGATACGCATGTGAAGGTTTGGAAAAATTAATTTTTTTCTTTATTATGTGATAGACGGCAGGCAATGCATAACCAACATATAAATGATATGTACTTAATTTAGTGTTGAGAGTTCCCCAGCACAACATATATTCTTCCCCCAGAAGCAAAGGAGGAAACTGACATTTATTAAAAGGGTTACTTTTCTAAAGCAATTGAACTTTGAATTAGCAAAGGAACCTCTCTAGAAATTGTAAGAAAAAATATCTCCCAAAGAATTTAATTGTTAGCTTTCGTGCAAACAGAAGCAAAAACTGTTGATAAGAAATTTTAGGTATTAAATGACTGAGATGAACACCAGGTTTCTTTCTGGATTAAATGTGTTTATTAGGTGAACAGAGAAACAAGCTCCAGCATAAAAGTCATCAAGGCAGATGCTATGACACCATCATTCTAACGAAAGGAGAACTGACTGGCGAATTTCACCTTATCCCATTTCATGATGGAAATTCAAGATATTTGTAGGTTAGATGGTAGCTCCACAACAGACCATATTAGACTTCCATTGCAGGATATCATCACTCAAGGGAAAGGCTCAGAACATGTAGGCTTCAGAATTAGTGAATCTCAATATCACAGGATACAGAGAAAGAGTCTCCCGTGGTGTCCTCAATAGTAGTAGCCAAAGCCAGAGCCATAGCCAGAGCCGCATCCATAGCCACAGCCACAGAGGGAGCGGGAGCCATAGCCATAGCCACAGCCGTAGCCACAGCCCAGTCTGCGGAAGCCACAGCCACAGCAGGAGCCATAGCCACAGCCCAGGCCTCCATAGCCATAGCCCAGGCCTCTGTAGCCACAGCACCCATAGCCACGGCCGCCATAGTAGTTTCCGTAGTAGCTGCCACACATGGTGATGATTGTAGAGGTTGTCCTTGGGTAGGAGGAAGTGTAGGTGACTTCAGTATGAACAGTTCCCCTGCAGAGGGCCTTTTATATGCCTCAGAGTGGGTGGGAACCACACACAAGTCATGCCATTGGCTAATTTGAAGGACCAGTGTGAGTAATTTATTGACTCTTGTTTTCCAAGCGTGACCTTGCGGCATTTAAAACATTTTCTATTGTTTAGCCACATCTGAATCGTTTGTACAACTTTAATAAGCATCAACTGTCTGACCTTTAAAATTCTACTCACACCAGACATTCAAATTACCATTTTCCAACCAGACTTTATGTAAAGAAATAGCATATTAGTAAACAAACTGGTCTGTTCAAAACAACCAGTAATTTTACCTTATTTGTGCTGACATTCAACAGGTTACGGTAATCTCACTTGAGCCTGAGTTTCTCCATCTCTTTCCTGCTGCTCCAAATTCATTGTTTTCCTTTAGGAATTCTTCTCATTTCAACGTAAATGATAGTTTTCTATTAAAAGCCAAAAAGTGTCACTCAGCTTCCAGAGACTGTTGACACAAAGCCAATAGTTTGAAATTCTGAAATACCAGGCATGAGAAAACTATACTTTTCTTTCTCACGTCAATACTTCCTTTTGTAACTCTGTTTTTAAGCAAGTGTTCTTTCCCATAGTTTCAAATTTGTAATCAATGAGATTTCATTTTATTTATAAAATCATATTTTTACAAAATTTTCCTGAAATTTCAAGACATTTGTCATATTTGTGTTCTGGCTCAAAAGTGAATATAGGTATTCTCATATTTAAAACAATAATATTGGCAGAAGTATCATCTCATACAATCTAGGATATTTCCATCATCAAACAAGAAGTCTTTGGCAAAATATGAGACTACGAGAAACATGATACTATAGGCCAATCTTTATTCAAAGCAGTGAATATCAGAGCTAAATTGAATGATTAAGTCAAATCGTCTTCTAGACCTATATTCTTAGTATGATGACTTCTTGAGAGTGAGTTTAAAATAGTAGATAAGAGTAAAATATCTGTGATGAGCTTTCTAGGCTCAAATTTTACCTCTACTGTTAACTACATGCTTCAGTTGCCCCATCTGCAAATTGGGCTGTAATAATGATAACTACCCCACGAGGAAATTTTGAGAATCGAATCTTTTTTTTTTTTTTTTTTTTTTGAGACGGAGTTTCGCTCTTGTTACCCAGGCTGGAGTGCAATGGCGCGATCTCGGCTCACCGCAACCTCCACCTCCTGGGTTCAGGCAATTCTCCTGCCTCAGCCTCCTGAGTAGCTGGGATTACAGGCACGCACCACTATGCCCAGCTAATTTTTTTGTATTTTCAGTAGAGACAGGGCTTCACCATGTTGACCAGGATGGTCTCGATCTCTTGACCTCGTGATCCACCTGCCTCTGCCTCCCAAAGTGCTGGGATTACAGGCTTGAGCCACCGCGCCCGGCCCCCGAGAATCAAATCTTTTGATACATATCAGACACTTAGAATAGTGCTTGGTTCATAATAAAAACTAGAATACTAAAATAAATTTTTCTGTCTTTATTTCTTTCATCTATTACTGTTTTTCTGGATAGAAACTTCAGTAGAGAGTTGATCAATTGAATAAGCGAACTCAGGCATGCCTTATTTAGGGGCCTTACATCCTTGAAGCTGAAGGAAAGAGAAACTGCATTGAGGATGTACATCTAAAAATAGAGAAAGTCACATCTCGTCTTACTGAGAAGGAGCAAGTCCTACCGAGTTCCCCAACAAACATAGCACAAGCAGGTGGAGACACAATGACTGCTTCTCATCCACGTGGATTTGAGTGGAGACTCATTGATTTTTTTACCACAACTCAAGACTTTTTTGGCTGTAGACCAACAAGGATGTAACACTTAATGCGAGGTAATGGACTGAGCAAAGTTTTATTTTTATGGCAATGGAATATGGCAATATGTGTTATGCCATCCACAGATGTCAATGCAGGACAGGTATGGTCCTCCTCAAAACCAACAGGACAACAGGATACCACTGCACATTGAGGTACACCTCAGGCGGAGAATAAGGAGTGGTAATGTCTTTATTGCAATTGTATTTTAATACTGACAACCAGAAAGTGATTGAATTTTGTTGAGTTTACCTGGAAGGGACAAGAATAAATGTTTTGTCATTTAGTGAAAATAATGGATCAAGATAGAATTTGATATAAAAGTAAAATAAAGTGTATTTGTACATTTGTAAAGTTGTATCTTGTAAAAGTGTTACCTGAATTATGTATTTAAAGCAAGATAAACTGTTCTATCTCTGAAGAAATATTGGATATTATTACAGATCTCACACTCCAAAGACTTTCCCCTTAAGCATTTCTATCTCCCCAAAGCCATGCAGACAGACTTCTTCAACGGCAACTGGTAGATGAATATAAGGGAATTAACAAACCAAAACTAATTTGAATCAGATGAGATTTGCATAGTTTCTGTTATTTCTTAGAATCTCATCATGAAATTTTAGTATGTGCTCTCAGAGAAAAAGGATTTTAAAAAATCCTTTTTAAAAAAGGTAAAAAAAATCTATCATTCAAATAGCATTCTTTGATTGTGAAAATCTTGACACAACAATAGAGGAATCCTAGCTATGAAGGCTTCACTATGCCTAATGAAATAAGAGATTTATGAGAGCTTTGCTTTGGTGGTATTAGTGATCAACCCAAAATAATTCATAAGAACAACATTGCCTGTGATTTGCCACACCTACTACTGAGGAAGTATAAAAGACCTGTGAAGATGGAGATGTTCAAGTTCAAGAACATCCTCTTCTACACCTGAACCATTCATTTCTGACATCATGATTTACTACGGCAACTACTATGGTGGCTACGGATACAGTGGGCTTGGCCGTGGCTACGGCTGTGGCTACGGCTGTGGTTATCCTGGCTATGGAGGCTATGGAAATGGCTGCTGCCGCCCATCTTGCTATGGAAGATATTGGTCATTTAGATTCTACTGAATAACTCTAGAACTCACCTGATTTGTCTGCTTGTGAAACTTGGATTCTCATGCTGCTCTTGTTCATCTGATCCTCTGTCTTCAAAGTACCAGAAACCTAAATCTAGGTTATTACCAAAGAACTACAGATATTCTCTTTCTCTGGTTCTATTGTTGAAGATGATAAATGCAACTAAATTTTCCCTTTGATTCTTAAGTCCTCTAAATAAATTTAGTCTGTTTGCAAATACAGTGTGTTTTCATGTTTATTATATTCATTGTCAAATTTGCATGTGGATGATGGTAAGATGGAAATCTATGCATAATTACTATCCCAAGGGGTTGACACTGCATCTTATTTCATTTTTCTACTTTTTGTCCCTCTATATATGTCTCACACTATTTATTTATTTATTTATTTATTTATTTATTTATTTATTTATTTATTTTTGAGATGGAGGTTCGCTCTTGTTACCCAGGCTGGAGTGCAATGGCACCATCTCAGCTCACCGCAACCTCTGCCTCCTGGGTTCAGGCAATTCTCCTGCCTCAGCCTCCTGAGTGGCTGGGATTACAGGCGTGCACCACCATGCCCAGCTAATTTTTTGTATTTTTAGTAGAGACGGGGTTTCACCATGTTGACCAGGATGGTCTCTATCTCTTGACCTCATGATCCACCTGTCTCGGCCTCCCAAAGTGCTGGGATTACAGGCGTGAGCTCTCACACTATTTAAAACTGAGCTTCAGTGGGGACATAGTTGATTGCTTTCTCTTCAAACAATTTCTATGTCTAGATTCTATTGACAAGCAACACACCTAAGTCTGGTGGCTGCATGCTGCTAGCTGTCAGTCCTTGTTTCTCCAGAGCACAGAGAAACACACACACATTTTAAGTTGCGGCTTCCATAAATTTTCCAAGTGGTGTGCCTTCTGGTAGCTTCATCACAATGAAGCCTCTCAGTTGCCTGATGTTGTTGATATAGGTCCTGTATCCAATGTGAAATGGTATACAGGAAGTCTGTGACATGTCTTAGACCTGGATGTCTTTATAGGAAATCTCTTTATGATAGACAATTTTGATAATGAAGTTCATTTCATATTTTACTGCATTCATGCAACAGTTCCTAAAGTATTCTAGGCATGCTGCTATATCGGGAGAGAGCATTTTTTCATGAATATTGGAGATGGTTTCTGTTGTAACATTACTAAATTTTATCTAGTTGTATACTTTATACAACTCTGGTATTTGTATACTATTTGAACAGAATATTCTAATTGGGTTTTAAATTTTTTCCAAATGAAAAAGTTTTGACCACATTGTCTGAAAACAAAACTTCTCAGTTAATCTGTAAAAACAAACATTGACATTAAGGACACTATATTTATTAGTGACAATTAAAAAATAAATTATACTAGATAGTGGGATTAAAAGTTTGCATCATCATTTGGTGAATAAAGCAAACAATATATATTTTCCAGTATATAAAATAAAATGAATTTAGAACCAGAACTCCAAATCTATCCATTGCTAGTTCTTAAACCAAAATTTTCTAAAATATTAAAGCATACCTAAAAAAATGTATTTAGTATTATACATATTGTATATGTGTTATTGTTAGTGATTATTCATAACTAACAATCTATAAAATTTACAAATAAATAGTTGAATTAAAATGAGGAATGCAGGTTGAAAATATTTACAGTATGGTTTTCTCATCTCACAGGTTTGAAGATCACTGCTCTTGACCAAAGTTTCTCAAGGTGTGGTCTAAGGACACATGTGGGAACCAAAGACCGTTTTGAGGTCTCAACAGAGGCAAAATTATTTTCATAATACATTTTTCATTTTTACTGCCATATATTCATGAATGAACAAAGGAATTTTCCAGAAATATGCCTGTTATCACAACAGACTAAATGCAAAATCAGATATGAGAAGCTATCTTACATTAAGCCAGACATTAAAGAGATTGACAAAACATGTAAAACATTCCACTATTCCTAATAAGTTTTTGGTCTAAAAAATTATATTTCTAAAAATATGAAATTATGACTTATTTTGAAATGAATTAACTCATATCTTGAAATCATCAGTTTTAATTTTAAAAACAGATGAAATATGAGTAAATGTAACACATAAACAATGGCTTTTTGGGATCCCCAGTAAGTTTTTTGTGACCAAAGAGTTTCAAAATTATTACTCCAAACAAACTAATCCTATCCACCATTATTTCTTGGTAGTAGGTTACTTGAGGCAGAAGCATGCCTGAAATATTTTGGTTTAAATCCTCAAATATGGGAGTTATTTAATTAGAAAATAACACTATGCTCTTTGATTCTCTGTATGTTGGTTTAAAAAGTATGGTTCAAATGATAGATGCATATTCTAACAAGGATCTTTTGAAAAGGTGACAAAGTCATCAATACCTCAAATAAAAGAACTCAAGTGACTAATCCCACTTAAAATTTACTTCCTAGAGCAATTGATCTGTATGGAATAAATGAGGTTCTTTCCAAAGAGAATAATATAGCTTATGGCTTTTCTTTTTTTATATTTGCTGCCATTGTTCCCAGGGATATATTTAATTTTTAAGTAGAAACACTGTTCAAAGTTTGGTTCCTAGTAGAGTTTTCTTATTCCTTTTTCTATATTGTTGTATTGGTTAGGAGTAGGATTTATTGCAAGTGATAGAAATGGTATACATTGTAAGAATATGTTTTTCTCTTACATAGTTAAAGTCTGGATTTAAGTCATCTTTAGCTGGTTTGTAGTCCTCAGTGACCTAGACTCATTCTAAATCACTACTTCATCATTCATAGGATGTGACCTTCATCTTTATAGTCAAAGATGGTGACATTTGTGTCCTAGGGAAGAGGAACAAAAAATATGCAAAGAAAATGCTAAAGGCTCCATGCAACTTGAATCTTAAGGAAAGGTCCAGAAAGCCATCACATCATACCTCAAATTTTATCCATTGTTCAGAACTTCATCACGTGACTACCGTGGACTTCAAAGAAGCTTGAGAAATTTTTGTTTTTTCCTAAGTTAATCATGCCCAGAAAAAGAAAGAACTATTATATTCAAAGAAGGGGGAGAATAGTGATAACCAAACAACTATTCATTTTTATTACAAGTAGAGTCCATCAAGTTTGGCAAACAATATTGGTAACCAGCATAGTACTATAATGAGCATCCCAGGTCAGTTATATCAAAACATCATAATAAGATTCTTTGTAATATATAAGCACCTTTTAAAATGTACGTATGTATTTATGTATGTCCACTTGATTGTTACTGCAGATTAGTGTGTGATCTTGTTTAGGCAATAAGAGAGTCACTATATTCTTTATTTTTTTTGAATAACAACATCTATTGGCTTTAAGATTGTCAGAAAAAAATGCCAAACTATTAAATTTAAATATTTAAGCTAAAACTTAGAACAGGCAGTCCTCTAGATCAAGCTTAGTTTTAGATGTGTGTTTACTTAGATGTGTGTACTTAGTACTTAGCTTAGTACTTAGATATATGTCTTTACTTGTTTACGACAAATACTCCTTATTCCCACAGGTGACGGTTACATGGATCCACTACCCTATTTCATCTATTTCTCCACCATTGTCTCAAGAACGCTTTTCTGGAGAAGTCCAAAGACAACATCAAAACAAACTTGAAAATACAGGAACCCGAGAAGTGAGATGTGGGAGACCTCACACCAGTATTTCAATTTCTAAATAAATGCTTACAGTAATCTCACATAGAAACATAGTCATGCTAAGAAATAAATAAAATTCTCAAGATAAAAAAATACATATGTGACTTTATAATAGCATTTTATTGTAAATTTGGTCAGTTTACTGTTAATTATCAATAGAAAATATTATTTGGGATGAAAAGTTGTTTGCCTGAAGGAAAGAAAATGTGTAATTACAAGATATTTTACTTCAGAAAACTTTCCACTTGTATCACTTCCTCACTCAAATAGATATACTTCCAGTTTCTCATTGCATATTCTACTAGCCCTTAGAAATCGTTACAAGAAATGGAAAAAAAAAGGGATCAAAGGGCTTACATATTGATAACATTTCAAGGAACCTGAGTCTAGACTTTAATAACCAAAAAGAGTGAGAAGATCACCAAGACACAGGAAGCATCTCGAATTAAGGGCATGTAACATTATTATTGGGTTTCAGACAAAATAGTTATATTTTTATAAGGGTATCTCTACTTATTGAAACAAGTTTTGTGAAGTTTTATTCTGCAGCTTTCTCTGAAATGTGAAAACAAACTGCCTCATATGCTACTGAAGGTGTATAAAATTTGCAGATGGTGACATTCAAATTGAGAAAAATAATTCCCTGATCTGCAACTGAAACCTCCACTCCTGAACACCTTGTCCTTTACAGCCAACTTTCTGGCAGTCTGGGCTGTGACCGTAGGAATGACTGTGGCTGTGGCTGAGTATGGCAGGTGTAGACATGGCTGTCACCCGTCTTGCTCTGCCAGGTAATGACATCATGGATTCCACTGAGAAACACCCAGACCAGTTCTCTCTACTGCACTCCTCCACCTTGACTTTCTGATTCTGTTTCTGTAATTTTTCACATGAGTAATTATATTTGCTATACAAACTCTGATAGCTCATCCAGGTGAACTCACAAAACACAAAGTTCAGACCTGTCATGCTTCTCACTTCATGAAAAGAGCCAAAACTGTGTCAAAATTTGTATATAACTTTTATCTTTAATATTGTGCTACCAAGAAACTTTTATATTTTCAATCAGTATCTTTCATATGGAAAAAAATAAGTTCTATTTTAATGAATTGTTTTCTCATATTCAGGATTGTTCTACTTTATTCATTAATTTGTATGGAACTGTGAGAAACTGCCTTTGGGCAGTGCTTTTCATGCTATTCTGAGATGACAGTGTTTCAAAAGAGATAAGGATATAAACATCAGTCCATAATGTAACATGGGTATAAAAACTATTTTCAAATGTACCTACAGGCAGTATTATTACCTACACATAAACAAGCTGAATGTCATTTCATACAATAATAGTACCATTTTCTGTTAACATATGCTAGGGTTGTCTTTCTAAAACCATACAGCTGGGTTGGATCATTCAGATCTCTGCCCTCAGGTGAATAGAAATTGTTCATTCTGCTTTGCACAATTCTTACTGCTCCTCTCAGTTCTATAGCAAAGGAGGACAACATCTATCCCAGGTCTGCTTTTCCCTTACATTAGGATATATTAACCTTATTCATCCAATTTCTAATTTAAAGTAAACAAAACTGCTTTTCTGAATTATTCTAGCTTTTTTGTTAGTTTGTTTTTGTTTTGAGATGGAGTTTTGCTCTTGTTGCCCAGGCTGGAGTGCAGTGGTGCGATCTCGGCTCACTGCAACCTTTGCCTCCTGGGTTCAAGCGATCTTCCTGCCTCAGCCTCCCAATTAGCTGGGATTATAGCCATGAAAGCCATGAACCACCATGCCTGGCTAACTTTTTGTATTTTCAGTCGAGACAAGGTTTCACTATGTTGGCCAGGCTAGTCTCAAGCCCCTAACCTCAGATGATCTACTCACCTTGGCCTCCCAAAGTGTTGGGATTACAGGCATGAGTCACTGCACCTGGACTTAATTATTCTAGCTTTCTTCTCCAAGCCAACATAATAAGGAAAAGGAATCTCCATTCATAAAACAGAAATGAGGAGCGATGTTTCTGAACATCCTATGTATGATTCACACGATATTCTTAAACATTTTTAAAACTTTCAATGTCATGGTGTGGGAAATGTATTTTTTCCCCACATTTTAAGAAGCCCTATTTTACTACATCAACAACTGATTTAAAGTATCCTCCTCCAGTGTTTTCTCTGATACAGTGGATTTTTCTCAAAGGCCCTTGCCTAACTGACACATTCTCAAGTTATGAATAATAAAAAACACATTATCCCACACACTATCATTGATAAAGGATCATAACCTTGCAGCTAGAATAGTTGCCACCTAATACATATTTTGAACACGTGAATTAATGATAATGAATCATATTGAAAATTTCATGCCTTTCTAGAATTTCTTATTTTTTATAGCAGAATGTGGAAGTAGGAATGGGCTATCACAAGATTATTGATAGACACGTAAAGTTATTTTGCCCAGAAAGTATTGGTTCTCTGTTTGTATGCTCTGTGTCGAGTACTCAGGATAGAACATAGCTTTTGCATAAGAGGAAATATGGGTATTCCCAGTGTCTCACTCGTCTATATTATGACTGTGAATAGACTGAGAAACAAATTATATGCATTACTCTGTTTGATAATTCTGTTAAGCAGGTCAAAACCATTTCTTTGAAATGGAATAAAATCACTGCTTAATATGTGATGTATATATGTTGGCTATGCTACCCTTCAAGCAATTCCATGTGAATATCATTGTGTAGCTAGGTTTCAGCCAACTCGACACATCACTGTGTCCCCCTCTATTAGCTTTTTTCAAATCCACCTCTTTTGTTGCTTACATCTGCTTTCCAGTCTGTCAGTAAGAAGTACTTCAAATGCTGTTCATCTTAAAGCCTAAACTGATACATAGCTTCTTCTTGGGGAGAATCTAAGCTCTTCCATTAGAGAGATGTGTTCTCTGGGCCGGGCGCAGTGGCTTATGCTTGTAATGCCAGCACTTTGGGAGGCCAAGGCAGGCAGATCACTTGACATCAGGAGTCTGAGATCAGCCTGGCCAACATGGTGAAACCCCATCTCTACTAAAAATAGAAAAATTAGCTGGGTGTGTTGATCCACAGCTATAATCCCAGGTACTCTGGGAGGCTAAGGAAGGAGAATCGCTTGAACCCAGGAGGCAGAGGCTGCAGTGAGCTGATATCATGCCACTGCAGTCCAGCCTGGGCAACAGAGTGAGACTATGTCTGAAAAACAGAAAAAAAAGAGAGACGTGTTCACTCTGTGCATTAGATACCTGCTTCATCCAGTTACCTTCTGAATAGAAATTGAAACTCACTATGTAATTATGTGTTCCTTGTGTCCATTTTTAGCTGTTTTATGCAAATACCTCACTCCATGATGTGTACAACACTGTGCCAGGTTATCAATACCAGGGGAGGTCTCCTACTACCTGGAGGATAGCAAAGCTCATCACAATGCCAGCACTAGGAATAAATAATTCTGCCCACTGCATCTTGGTATAAGAGTTGCCAATCTAACTGGCATGAGATGGTATCTCAATGTGGTTTTAATTTGCATTTCTCTAATGACCTCCCCCTGATGATGAGCTTTTTTATATATGATTGTTGGCTGCATAAATGTCTTCCTTTGAGAAGTATCTGTTCGTATCCTTCGCCCACTTTTTGATGGGGTTGTTGGTGATCATTAAAAAATCAGGAGACAACAGATGCTGGAGAGGATGTGGAGAAATGGCAATGCTTTTACACTGTTGGTGGGAGTGCAAATTAGTTCAACCATTGTAGAAGACAGTGTGGCAACTCCTCAAGGATCTAGAACCAGAAATAGCATTTGACCCAGCAATCCAACTACCGGGTATATACTCCAAGGATTATAAATCATTCTACTATAGAGACACATGCACACGTATGTTTATTGCAGCACTGCTCACAATAGCAAGGACTTGGAACCAACACAAATGCCCATCAATGATAGACTGGATAAATAAAATGTGGCACATATACACCATGGAATATGATGCAGCCATAAAAAAAGATGAGTTCATGTCCTTTGCAGGGACATAGATAAAGCTGGAAACTATGATACTCAGCAAACTGACACAAGAACAGAAGACCAACCACCGCATGTTCTCACTCACAAGTGGGTGTTGAACAATGAGAACACATGGACACAGGGAGGGGAACATTACACACCAGGGCCTGTCGGGGGTGGGTGGCTAGGGGAGGAATAGCCGGGGGTGGGAGTTAGGGGAGGGGTAGCATTAGGAGAAATACCTCATGTAAATGATGGGGTGATGGATGCAGCAAACCACCATGGGACATATATACCTATGTAACAAAACTCCACATTTTTTACATGTACCCCGGAACTTAAAGTATAATAAGAATTTTTTAAAAAAAGAGTTGCCGAGTGAAACACAACAGCATCAAGCACAGGATGGAGCAACGCTTTTACTCACATCGGAAGAGACAAGGTAAGATCAGCTCCAACAGCCTGTGCCTATCCTCATGCCTAGTGGGTACCCAAGTTGCCAACACAAGGCAATTAGACTGTACATACCCTTCTGGAGCCATAGTAAAAGAACCCTTCACCCTCTCCCTTGAAGTCTGAGATACTGAAAGCTGGAAGCAAGTCTTGCCAGAGAGTCATTGACTTACAGTCTTAGGCACACACTGAGCTTGAAACAGTGAAACATATCCCCATACAAGATGATAAACCTGGTACTGATTATATAGGCTTTTTTTTTTTTTTGGATGAAGTCTTTCTGTCACACAGGCTGGATCTCTGCAGTGGTGAGATCTCTGCTCACTGCAACCTCCGCCTCCCAGGTTCAAGTGATTCTTCTGCTTCAGCCTCCCAAGTAGTTGATTATAGGAACCTGCCATCCTGCCTGGCGAAATTTTTTGCTTTTTGTAGAGATGGGGATTCACCATGTTGGCCAGGCTGGTCTTGAACTTCTGACCTCTGGTGATCCGCCCACCTCGGCCTCCCAAAGTTTTGGGATTACAGGCGTGAGCCACTGTGCTCAGCCCTAAAGGCATTTTATCTTTTTAAGGAAGTGTTCCAGGAACAAGACCCACTTTTACAGGGCTAAGTGGTAGTCAAATGACTGCATGCAGGTGACCAGCTTTCCCATCACACCAGATCACCAGGACAATTGCAAACACTAGGATCTGTGTTAGGCCATTCTTGCATTGCTGTAAAGAAATATCTAAGACTGTGTAATTTATAAGAAAAGGGGCTTCATTGCCTCAAGTTTCTGCAGACTGCAGAGGAAGCACAGTGACATCTGTCTCTGGGAGGTGCCCCAGGAAGCTTCCAATCATGGCAAAAGGTGAAGGGGGAGCAGGCACATCATGTGTCAAAAGCAGGAGCAACTGCAGAGGCAGGGAGGTGCCAGATACTTTCAAATGTCCAGATCTCATGAGAACTTGCTATCCTACTATGAAAAAGACAGCACCAAGCCATCCTCCATGATCCAAACACCTCCCACCAGGCCCCACCTCCAGCAATGGGTTATTACAATTCAATATGAGATTTGGGTGGGAACACATAGCCAAACTATATCATTCCATCCCTGGCCTACCTCCTTCTCACATTGCAAACTATAATTATGCCTTCCCAACAAACCCTCTAACTCTTAACTCATTCCAGTATTCACTGAAAAGTCCAAAGTCTCATCTGAGACAAGGCAAATCCCTTGCACCTATGAGCCTGGAAAATAAAAAATAAGTTGTCTGCTTCCAAAATACAATGGGGGTATAGGCATTGGGTAAACATTCCCATTTCGAAAGGGAGAAATTTGTCAAAATAAACGGGCTACAGGCCACATGCAAGTTTGAAATCCAGAGAGTTGTCATTAAACCTTAAAAATCCAAAATAATCTCCTTTGACTCCATATCCTGCATCCAGGGGACACTGGTCCAAGGAGTGGGCTACCAAGGCCTTGGACAGCTCCATCCCTGTGGCTTTGCATGCTGCAGTCCTGGTAGCTGCTCTCATACGTTGTTGCAGAATTCTTGTAGCTTTACTAGGCACAGAGCGCAAGCTACAGGTGAATCTGCCATTCTCTGGTCTGGAAAGAGATGGCCTTTTCACAGCTATACTAGGCAGTGCCCCAGCAGGTACTCTGTGTATTCCCTCCACACTACCCTACTAGAGTTTCTCTGTGAGGGCTCCGTGCTGTTTTTTCACACATTCTCTGAAACCTAGGCAGAGGTTACCCAGAATCCACCACTTCTGCACTCTGTGAACCAGCAGGCTTAACACTACTGGAAACCACCAAGGCTTATGGTTTGCACCTTCCAGAGCAGCAGCCTGAGCTATACCTGAGCCCCTTTGAGCCAAATCTGGAGTTGGAGTGGCAGGTATGTGGGGAACATTCTCCTAAGGCTGCACAAGGGCAGCAGAGCCCTGGACCTGGTCCAGGAAACTATTCTTTCCTGCTAGGCTTCTGGGCCTGTGATGGGAGGGGTGGCCATGAAGGCCTCTGAAATATTTTTGAGGCCTTTTCCTCATTGTCTTGGCTATTAGCACTTAGCTCCTTTGTAATTATACAAATATCTCTAGCAAGTGGTTGCTCCACAGCCTGCTCAAATTCCTCTCTAGAAAAAACTTTTTCTTTCTTTGACACATAACCAGTCTGCAAATTTTCCAAACTTATGTGCTCTGCTTCCTGTTTAAATATAAATTCCAACTTGAAGTCATTTATTTGCTTTTGCATCTCAGCTTAGGCTGTTAGAAGCAGCCAAGGAAACATCTTGTATGCTTTGCTGCTTAGAAATTTCTTCTGCCAGATACCTTAGGTCATTACTCTGAAGTTAAAACTTCCACTCCCTAGGGCATGAACACAATGCAGCCAAGTTCTTTGCTAAGGCATAATGTGTAATCTTTGCTCTAGTTACCAATAATTTCCCCATTTCCATCTGAGACCTTATAAGCCTGGCCTTCACTGTCCATATCACTATCAGAGTTTTGGTCACAGCCGTTTAATGATTCTCTAAGAAATTCCAAACCTTACCCATCTTCCAGTCTGCTTCTGAGCTCTCCAAATTCTTTCAACCTCTGCCTCTTAACCAGTTCCAAAGATGTGTCCATATTTTCAGGTATCTTTATAGCAATGCCCCATTCCTCAGTACCAATTTTCTGTGTTGGGGCATTTTTGTATTGCTATAAATAAATACCTTAGGCTGGGTAATTTATAAGAAAATAGGTTTAATTGGCCTATGGTTCTGCAGGCTATACAGGAAGCACAGCAGCCTCTGCTTCTGGAGAAGCCTCAGGAAGCTTCCTATCATGGTAGAAGGCAAAGAGGGAGCAGGCATATCACGTGACAAGAACAGAAGCAAGTGAGAGAGAGAGTGAGGGGACGCTGCCACACACTTTTAAATGACCAGACCCTGCAAGAACTCACTCTCATGAAGACAGCCCCAAGCCATGCGGGATCAGCCCTCATGATCCAAATATCTCCCACTGGACCCCACCTCAAGCATTGGTGATTATAAATCAACATGAGATTTTGGCAGGGACAAATATCCAAACTATATCAAGAACCAAGTGGGAGAATGGATGGAGGATTCTCCAGATCTCTATCTGTACCGTTGAAAGAGGAACCCCAGTTTGGTGCAAATGAATTTGACACACTGTAACAGAGAAAAGCAAAAAATTCTGCCAGAGTCTATCCATTCTCTGTGGAAAGATCACTCTGTTAACATAACATCTGAGAAGGAAAACAAATATATGTCAATGTTTCATTCTATAATGAAGTTTTAAAATTTCCCAGACACAATTTTAAAAGTAACATAATTACATACGGGAGTATAGGTGCACTTACCATGACACAATGTATATCCCATATCTAATCGTAACACACAAAATGGGTCTGAACACAATGTTTGTCTTTAAGAATCTCTGGAAAGCATCACCCTGTTTACCATATCAGCACATTAACCATACAAACTTAGATCACCACTTTCTGGGAACAGTGGTTTTGAGTTTTATGTTTCCAATTTCTGTTTTGAAGATATACAAACATTTTTATATTGAATACAACTTTCCTTCCGACTCTATTTAAGAAAAAAATATCAGAATTATATAATTTCTACATCATTCCCTTTAAGATTCATTTTCATTTAACATTACGCATTATTTTGACCTTTATTTGAAATTATGAATTTTTGCTCAAATGATTGATAGAGGTATGGCAACTTTGAAATATCAATATGTCTCATGTTGCAGACATTGTTATTTAAAAACAATACATGTGTCCAGACAACTCTTCCAAAATTGCAAATTTATATTAATTTCTTAAACTAGGTTATGGTATTAAGGACATTTGTGATTTGCCATGAAGTTTTAGAAGTCATGCCCTTTTCTCTCAGCTTATAAATTATTTTAATCTATGTTTCCCTCTAGGATAAAGCAATTTTCTCAAATGGCCCTACAAAGATGCTAGGATATCTTAAAAGAGAGAAATTAAACACTAGTAAGGACACAATACCACTGATAGAATTCACATGGTCAGCACCGAGGACAGTTCCCAGCAATAATGAGGATGTTAGTTCTTACTTTTTAAATAAATGAATGAAAAATAATTAATGGATAAAGCTTAAGAGCTTTAGTTAAGGTTTTATATGATTTCTGTACTTTTAAAATTAAAAACACATGCAAATACATGACTATTAAGATGTTCACACATTCATCTTGCTCCAGAGCCCCAGTGCCCGAATTATTTTATTGTGTCCAAATGATACTATTCAAATCTTTCCCAAGGAAAGCTCAGAGGAGAAATAAATTCACTAGAAGTGGAAAGTGAGGAAGAGTTTGTACCCCATCATCCTTCACCCTATCTTACTAGGGCCATGAATACATGGAAAACAAATGCTTTACGTCAAACCCTCTGATGTTTCTGATGAAACAATTGGATTGTTAAAACTATCTAACAAAATAAGACAAATTACTTTTAATGTGTGGTTGGAAACACTTCTCATCAAATTGCTCATTTGTTCCTGTATGATTTGCCTTTAAGGAATTGCTTCAGTAGCTTTCATGAAAATGCAATTTTGTAAATAAAATGAAATCTCATCATTTCCATTTTCTGGTTATAGTTTCAGAAGATAAATTTGAAACCATGAAGAAAATATTTGGTGTTTTAAAGGTAGCCATAAAAGGAACATTAAAAATATTGGAAGGAACAGCCCAGTGAATCTGGTAATATCGAATTTTAATCTATTTGCTTTCTGTTGATAGTCTCATGATACCAAGTGATACATTTTGACTTTTAGTAGTAAATCATTCATCATGTAAAAATAAGGATAATCTCTCAAGGAAAAAATGGGGGTAGAGGTAGCAGGGAAGAGATGGAGAAGGTCAAGCTCAAAGATTATCATGACCTGCTGAATATCAGTAAAAACAATAAATTTATGTCAACTCTACCACTTGTCATGAGGCATCTTCTGTTCATGGATGACTCCATTCATATCTCTCTTGTTAGCCATAGATTAAGTAGCCAGTGCTCTAAGATTGGAGGATTCCTCATATGTTTGAGTTTTACCTGGTTGGAGGCTTAGGTGTCTCTGTTTCCTATCATGTGGTCTCTTATTCTCTAGGAGGTTAAGCAAGAGTTGTATTCATGGAAGCTGGAGAAGGATTCCAAAATAGTGATTAGAAAAGCTTAAGATCTTCTGCAGTCTATTCTAGAAGCTGGAACTTCCAATGTATTTTATTGACCAAAACAAATCTCAATATAGAAGGGATTTAAGCAGTGGAAATGGATTGCAGTCCTCATTAGGAGAAGCAGCAAAATCATATTGCAAGGTGCCTAGGTACAAGGAAGAATGAAGAATTTACATTATTTTAGTAAGCAACCCACAACACGACAGAATGATATCATTTATCTCTTTATATAATTTGTTGGGTGGGCAGGGTAGCTTGAGAGACATGTACATCATCAAGGATGGTGAAATAATGTGCTCTGAGAAACTTCCTATAACTAAGAATAAGGAAAAAACAAAAAATAATAAATTTCTTTTCATGTCTACTTTGATCAAAAAAACATGATACACAACAAACATTATATAACTAACTCTAAATCAAAAAGCATTTATTTACATATTACAAACATACCTACATTGAGAAATATGATATATATTTGCATTAAACAACAGTTTAATGAGAAAAACTAAATGAATTCTACACATTGAAAGAAAAAATAATACTTCATAGTCACTGGAAGTGTAGGAGAAGCAAAGATTAGAGAAGACCCCTATTATCTCATGCATTCTTTGCTAGACTTCAAATCAAGAAGTTGCAAGAACCAGGGGAAAGCACAATTTGATTTTTCATTTTTGAGATGCAGTCTCCTTCTGTTGCCTAGGCTGGAGTACAGTGGCGTGATATTAACTCACTGCAACCTCCCACTCTCTGGCTCAAGCGATTCTCCTGCCTCAGACTCCCAAGTAGCTGGGATTACAGGTACAGGCCACCATGTCTGGTTAATTTTTTCTGTAATTTTCGTAGAGATGGGGTTTCATCATGTTGGTCAGGCTGGTCTCAAACTCCTGCCTTCAGGTGATCTACCCATCTCAGCCTCCCAAAATTCTGGGATTACAGGTGTGAGCCACCACGCCTGGCTAGAAAGCATAATTTTCAATAGGTGGAATTCTCTTTCCGAGGCTAGTGTTTCATAAGAAAATGTTCAGAGGATGCTGCAAAACCTTACATCCATGAAAAGCCATGAATATCTTCTGTTTTGGCCACAGCAATTACAGAGTTTTGGTCTCTTTTACCTTTTAAATCTCTTACAGCTACTCTCATTGACTGAGATTAACACAATTCCTCCTCTGAGTAATCAAGTTCCTGAGAGAGTATGGAATGGTGCTAAGTTGCCTAAATATAATCCCACTAGGATTTATTAATTTTTTAATTATTATGGGTAGATAATAGTTGTACATGTTTATGGGATACATGCATTATTTTGATTTAAGCATAGAGTGTGTGATCACATCAGGGTAATTGTGATATCTCTCTTAAACATTTATAATTTGTGTTAGTAATATTCCAATTTCAGTCTTCTCAATTCTTTGAAGTATACAATAAATTGCTGTTTACTATAGTCATCATGTTGTGCTATCAAACACTACACATTATAACTTCTATCTAACTGTATTTTTGTACTAATTAACCAACCCCTTGTTTATCATCCCCACTGTCTCCCACTATCCTTCCCAGCCTGTGGTAACCATCACTCTATTCTCTACCTCCATATACACCATTGTATTAATCAATTTCTCCATAAATATCCCTTGCTTCCAATGTCTGCATTTGAATGGTGGTAGTAAAGAACATTTCAAATGTTAAAATTATTCACCTGAAATACACCATGCAGTATAGTTTCCTAATACAGCCTAGAGCTTACATGAGTGAGACATTTTGTCTGTCTTCATAAGGTACATATGACTCCCATAAGCAGGTGACGGCCAAGTAGGACTAAGACCTAGCCCATGGCGCTTCTGGCTCCTTTGCCTTGGATCAAGACCATGTGGGAAATACCTTCCCTCAGAACTGGCAGTACAACTGTTAGGCCAAAGGAGGGTCCTGGATTCCAGTCAAGGTAGGGGTAGAAAGCCCTTCCACACATATACCACCTCAAATGGAGGACCCAAGGAGCAGATCTGAGAATACTAGCCAAAACAGGTTGTAGGTGAGTGCGAGGAGACGAAGGGATTTCTGAAGGAACTATGAGCGCCAAGGCTCTCTGGATCTTACAAAGACACAATGAACGGAAGGCTGAGGCAGGAAAATTGCTTGAATCCAGGAGGCAGAGGTTGCAGTGGGCTGAGATCGTACCACTGCACTCCAGCCTGTGCGACAGAGCAAGACTCTGTCTCAAAAAAAAAAAAGACACAATGAAAAGACAAAGACTCATAAGAAAAGATTCTGAGTATAAAAAGTACACAAACTAATCATGGCAGGAGCAAGAAGCGAGAGGTTTCAGATCATTTGGAAGGAAATTCTAACAGAGAGTGAGTATTGGCAAAACAATGTTTGGGTTTATTTTTCCCGTAAGAGCGAGGATTAATGCAAGTGTAATTTGTCAAGCATGTGATTCTACGAGCAGAGAGGGATACTATCTCACTGTTTTAGGTATTCCTTACTCTCAGCCAGCACTGCAGTTGGACTGCTTCTTTGCTGCTAGTTAGACCCACACCTTCCTCCATGATGGTGAGATCCCGTTTCTCTAGCCGTTTCATGCCAAATGTTTAGTTTGAACTCATCATTTTTCATCTGTTTTTAAAAAACAGAGACTTTTTTGGCTCTCTCCGCTGAAACAGCATATAAGCAATCACAATGTGACAACAGTGAACAACACCAGTGTCCAGAGAGTTTTCTCCAAATGTCAGTGGTTCTTTAAAGGAAAAAAAAAAAATGTTTCCTATTCAAGGGCAGGAAAAATAAAAGATGAGTCTGGAAAATCTTCTCATATAAGAATCAAAGAATTTATAGAAGACAATACTAAAGTCTTGTCAAAACATACTTAGACCAAGTTAAAAAGGTTTCTATCAGCCCATGATAGGAAAACTTGACATCAAAAAGAGAAATAACCACAATTGGTGGATACATGTCAATCAATGAAAACACTACACTAATGTCATAAAGACAGACATATCGACCAATGGAGCAGTATAAAGAGAAATAAACCCACACACATGCAGTTATTTGATCTTGGCAAAGATAACCATTATACACACTGGGGAAAGTTTCATTCCTTTAACAAATGATGCTGGGGAAACTGGATATTCACATGCAAAAGAATAAAATTGGACCATTATCAAACATCCAACAAAAAACTCACTTAAAGGCTTAAACATGAAGCCTGAAACTGTAAAACGATTAGAAGAAAACAAAGGGGTAATGATTGTTGATATTGGACTTGGCAATGATTTCTTAGATAGGACATAGTGACTACAGTTTACAATAATGCACTGTGCACTGAAATATTTAGGGTGATTTTATTAAAATGTCTATGAGGCCGGGAGTGGTGGCTCACGTCTGTAAACCCAGCACTCTGAAAGGCTTAGGCAGGAAGATCACCTGAGGTCGGGAGCTTGAGACCAGCCTAGCCAACATGGTGAAACCCCGTCTCTACTAAAAATACAAAAATTAGCCGGGCGTGGGGTACATCTGTAATCCCAGCTACTTAGGAGGCTGAGATACGCGAATCGCTTGAATGTGGGAAGTGGAGGTTGCATTGAACTGAGATCACACCACTGCACTCTGTGCACTCCAGCCTGAGCGAGAGAGAGAGATCATCTCAAAAAAGAAAAAAGTCCATGAGTGCATAAGAATGCTTAAGCATATTATTTTCACAACTGCTAAAGTATACACTCATTCTGAAAATTGATAAATGAAAAAAATCAAGTATTTATTTTTCTGTCTTGAATAAACTCATTGATGAGAACTTTTTTCCTCTTTATAGGTCTCTATCTTCTATATGCAGAGGTGATGATAGAATTGTAATATCAGCATTTTTAACTTCTGGCAATAATGGGTCTAGGTAACTATTACTGAGTGTAAAAAACCATAAGTAAAATGTTTATGGGGAGATTGTAAAATGAACGCGATTAACAACCCTCACATTACTAAATGTGAAGCAATGGGCCACCCAGACACCACGTACATCCTAATATTATGTCATATTAGGATGTCTAATAGAATGTACACAGGGCAACTACAAAATGTCACTCTTGTCAACAAATAGAAAAAAATAACCAGAATCACATCAACCTTCTACATCTACCTGCAGATGGTATGAGGGATAGAGGAAGATACAAAAAGGGAAAACAAGAAAGAAACCAGCCACATCCAAAATGTAAGAACTGTATAGGACAATAATAAAGTTTATTTGAAACAAGAAAATACATGAAAAAGGAATAAAAAAGAACTGTCACATCTCTAAAAAGTGTTGAAGACATGCCTAAATGTAATGAATATGTATCTTAGTGTAAAAAAAAAAAAAAAGACTACAAAAATATATTTGGGAAGCAGTCAATGAATTAATTTATAGAGAATGTCAAATGATTTTGTAATGTCATTGGTGTAATGATAGTATTGTGGCTCTCTCTATATATTTTTTTAAACTTCTGTTGTCATAGAGATATACCCTGAAGTACTTGCAAGAAAAATGTCTTACTTGGGATTTGTTTTAAAATATTCAGCAGAAATAAAAGTAACTACAAAAAATGTACAGGGAGAGAAAGAACTGGTGGCAGAATATTGATTATTATTAAGTTCCAGGAATTTGTTTATAAAGCTTCAAAATACAATTCTATATGCTTTTATGTCTGAATAAAATTTTCCTATTAAATAATGAACAAGAAAAAACTTACCTGACTCTGCTAAATAAACTCTATTGTTAATGAAAGTTATTTTTCTTTGTAAAAGATTCCCACATAATATATGCATAAGTAATAATAGAATTTTTAAAAATCGACATTTTACAACCCATTCAATGATTAAATTAGACACAAAGACGTCAAAATATTTTAAGCTAAACAAAGTGTGAGTAAGGGCTTTAAAATAAGAATAAGAAAAACACATTAAAGGCATATGATTTGATCATGAGAAGGCTGATACAATAGCAAAGTTATCTTGTTTATAAAGACTTCCCATTATTTAATAAAACAAATAATTATGAGGTGTTCTAATATAAATTAATAGAAAATATGTGATCAACAGGTCCTGTGATGGTCCCACCCACCGCTGAGGGTGTATATGAAAGGACTGATCAGGGCAGACAGGGATATTCAAACTGAAGAAACTGATACCTTGCTCCTCAACCAAATCCTTCACTCCTGAAACCATGTGCTACTACGGCAGCTACTGTGGTGGTCTGGTCTTTATAAACAAATTCCCAGGCTACGGAGGCCTGGGCTGTGGCTATGTCTGTGGCTGTGGTTACGGCCGTGGCTACGGAGGCCTGGGCTGTGCTATGGCTGTGGCTGTGGTTACAGCTGTGGCTACGGAGGCCTGGGCTGTGCTATGGCTGTGGCTGTGGTTACGGCCGTGGCTACGGAGGCCTGGGCTGTGCTATGGCTGTGGCTGTGGTTACGGCCGTGGCTACGGAGGCCTGGGCTGTGCTATGGCTGTGGCTGTGGTTACGGCCGTGGCTACGGAGGCCTGGGCTGTGCTATGGCTGTGGCTGTGGTTACAGCTGTGGCTATGGAGGCCTGGGCTATACGGCTATGGCTGTGGATATGGTGGCTATGGATATGGCTGCTGCTGCCCATCTTGCTGTAGAAGATACTGGTCCTGTGGATTCTACTGAGAAATATCTGGTAGCTCAACATAGTGGTCTCTTCCATATGGTCTTCCTAAATATGCCTTTATCATTCTTCATATAAGTAATTCATTTTTCTAAATGTCAACATCATCCTCAAGTATCTGGAAGAAAAAATAGGTCATATTCTACAAGCCTCATTGAGAGTCACTAAAATAATTTGACATGTTTCACAGGTTTTTAAAAAGCTTTGTTTTGAAATTGTACTGTCATTAAATTATTGATTTGTGATCAACTTATGTGAGAAGATGTAAAATTTATTTTAATAAACATCTCAGTGAAAGTATATTGATTCGTTGCACTTAAATTATGTTTATTGTGCATGTGTGTTTTTGCATTTTGGTGTATTGGCAAATGGAATGAGAAAGAAGAAAATATGAGAAAAAGAAAGAACACCATCTTTGGAGCATCCCAAGATGACAATATTGTTTAGACTAGTCCAACTTCATGCATATTTCTGTTTTTCTGTAAAAATACCTTTTGTTTTATTCTCTCTTCTTAGTTTTAGTGTCAGTCTTTTAATATGTCTGAGTTTACTATATTGTGTACAATTTATCTTTTGTTTATGAACCTATTATCTTGATATTTATTGACTCAAATACCTCAGATAGAGTAAATACCTTATTGGCAGGCTCCAACCATGTGTTATACTTTCATTTTTTATGGGGATTTAGAACCCCATTGTCCTGATGCAAATATTTCAGAGGTATCTGTTCACCATTCCAACTTTGGAAATATTCAATTAAAATAATTCAATTGACTATAGCTCCCTTGGGATACTTTAATATTTTCAAATGAAAATTTGCAACATTGCTATATCTTATAGCACATGATGCTATTAATGAGAAAACATCCTATTGGGACACATTATCACAATAATAGAAGTAATATAATCCATTGTCTTAAAAGTGACTGGCACATAGGAGTCCCTCAATAAACACCACTTGAATGATGAAATGTCACTTGCTTAAATGATGGAA
The DNA here is from genome assembly GCF_030222135.1 of Aotus nancymaae. Lineage (NCBI taxonomy): Eukaryota > Metazoa > Chordata > Mammalia > Primates > Aotidae > Aotus > Aotus nancymaae. Next base: position 33,941,053 of record NW_026988435.1, read on the forward strand.
CATAAAAAAAAAAACTATGTTATTTTAATGAAATACATTAATTCAATGGAGAGCACAAGACAAATTGAAGCTGTGCACTTGTATGCCTATATCCATGTCTAGTCTCATGACATTTTATATAAAGGTACTACTCTAGGAAATCTGCTTTCAGGAGATGTGGAGAATTTGGCCTTGGGCAGCTCTTTTCTGTCAACCAACTCATAACTTTTCCATCAACAACTCACATGTGATATAAATAATGGTCACTTTTTGGGGGACTAATATAACAACAATAAAATTGGTCTGAACTAAAATACCCTTAAATAGAATAAATTGTAATTACTTGTTAACACAAGTGAAAAATACATTAATACATTACCTGCAAGAATACTTCAATTCAACTGTATGTTAGCTGCTAACGTTTTATTTGAGTGATTAGTCTGAATTATAAGGTCAGTACTATTCATGTCTTGTGCAATCAACAACAGAAGATTGAAAAGTCCCTGAACTGCACCATTGGTGACATTCAATCTGAAGAAACAGATTCCCCTCTCTTTACTGAACTTTCCATTTCTGACACCATGAGTTGAAATGGCAACTCTTGATGCCTTGTCTCTGGTTACAGGCTGCTCATCTAGCAGTGTAATATTCTAGTCCTACAGAATCTATCAGCTCAACTTGCTGGACTCTTCCTTTTGTGCTTCCTGACTCCACCTCCATACCCACATCAGAAATACTAATTTTACCTCTAACTACTAAAGAAAAATGTAATTAAAATTTAGCATGCTCTATTTTGATTGACTGAAATCAATGGGATGCTTTATAATTTACAGAAAAGTTTCACTCTTTAGTTTGTATTGACATTATTCCTCTTTATATATGTTATTTTCATATATTTCATATGGGAAAATAAAGTTTATTTTTAAATGTATGCTTAGGATGGTTTGGCTTTTTGTCTCCACCCAAATCTCTTGAACTGTAATTCTCATAATCCCCATGTATCAAGGGAGGGACCTGGTGGGAGGTGATTAGATTATGGGAGCAGATTTCTCCATATTATTCTCATGATAGCGAGTGAGTTCTCTCAAGATCTGATGGTTTTATAAGTGTTTGACAGTTCCTCCTTCACACTGTCTCTCTCCCTCTTTCGTTCCGCCTTGTGAAGAAGAAACTTGCTTCTCCTCTGCCATCCACCATGATTGTAAGTTTCCTGAGGCTTCCTTAGTCATGCAGAGCTGTGAGTCAATTAGACTTCTTTCCTTTATAAATTACCCAGTCTCTGATAGTATCTTTATAGCAGTAGGAAAATGGACTTAAAATGCTCCTATAAATTTGGTTTATTACACCTTATTTCTCTTTGTTATTTTGACTTTTTCTGTTTGTGTGCATGTGTGTGTGTGTGTACATTTGTCAGATTGAAGCAGCAAGAGAGAGAGAAAGAGAGAGAGAGAAAAAGAAAGGAATCGAGAGATTTTGATATCTCCTGCAGTTTTGATGTCCCTGAAAATTTAAGGATCTGAACATCCGTTCCTTTTACCTAAGATCATATGTAATGCAGTTTTTATGTGATTCAGCAGCCAGTGCTATATTTGATCAGACTTCCAATTTACATTCATATAAGAAAATTTTAAATGACATTTTTGCCCAGCAAAAGGGTCTTTTTTCCTGTCACTATATATAACAACCCCTGGGTTTTTCTATTTCTCAACACCCTAAGATTTGGCTGAATTACTTAGAACAGTGCTTCAGAAGAGAGGTAACTCACTCTTCACAGCTCACGTCATCTAGATGACATGTAGAGTCTAGATAGAATCCCGTCGGGTGGCTGCTGACTGCCTAATATTTGATGTTAAAATTATCTGGAAAAAAAATCTATTGTTCACCAGCTCAGCAGGACAGTGTTGAATGCAATGAGTCACTGCCTCTCTCTTATTCTACTGTTCTTCACACCTGACAGCTCCATTATTTTTCCTATGAAATACCCAAACAGTAATTGTGCACATTTATTCCACTTGTCCTTAAGAATCCCCATAAAATTGGGAAATGGCAATGAGACAACAGAATCTTATGTAATAAGATATCACACAGGCAAAAAGATGTTTCATGATTAGGTGGACTTTCTGTTTGATTTTCAAGGAATTACAGTATTTTTCCCAAAAGTGGTTTAGCCATCATTGGATTTAAAAACTCAACACTATTAATGAAATTCTGAGTGATCAACATAGGTGCCAAACATTATTTGGGTACCTGAACATCTAGCTTAATTATTTGAAGAAATACACAATACATATAACACTGAATATATATTTGACCCCATGAAGAAAAATAATGATTTATTTTCATACTTCAAAAGAAAAAAACACATATTTTATTTTACAACAGTGGAAACTTCTTCAATGCCTTTTGCCCTTTTTAGATCTCATGCTGTAGATGAGAACACAAGTGACAAGAGGAGACACAAGAACAATAATAGACGTCACGTAATATGTTGTCTTAACATAATTAGCACATGTTTGTAACAAATAAATAACAATTAGATGAGTGAAAGAGATTGAAAAACCTCTGTGAATGTGTCTCTGAAGTCTCAAATGATCTTAATCGGAAGCTTGGGGAGAAGTAGGATTTTTCAATCATACCTATGCACCTATCAAGACCTTTTATACCCGTAAAACTACCCGGGGAGTGAGGGTGAGGGGCTTCAGACTTTCTGAGGGCTAGTGGATTCTGTAAATCACCTCCTGGGCAGAGATGAGAGTGAGGGGCTCCGGACACTCCGAGGGCCAGGGGACTTTTGACATTCTGATTGTTACTTAAGTGGTTCACAAAAGTCAAGATTAGCATTTGTTTACACATTGTCTGGGTAGGGTGGATATTACAGTCCTTAATTACTTATTCACATTTGGGTTATAGAGAGCAGTTTCAACAGAAAGCCGAGGTGTAGTTGAGGTATGCAGTTTTATGGGGCTTTTACCATGTCACACCTTTGGCACCTCTTACCACTCAGCAAGAGGCACAATACGTAGTGGCTTTGTTGGATTTTCATGGCAACATAATCTTCATTTGTATATGCCACCATTACCATTTAGAAGGAATAAAATGGCTTTTAGTCCTGAGTTCCCTAAGAGCAAGAGAAGTCTCTGAAATGGTCATAGTCAGCTGTGAGTATTGCTCTTTCGTTCCAACTGTATAAAACAGCAGATTTAATGGTGCTTGATTTAATAAAGCATCTATTTACCTGTACAGGCCTGTACAGGTAAATCAGTCACACACTTTCAGGATTTTGGAGCAAATTTATGCTCTCTTCTGTAGACTTACATTCTCCTTTGGAAAATGGCTTTTAGTTCATCAGTGAGTCCTTGGCCATGGACCACAGGTTATCATATAACTTGAACTGCCCATTATGAACTATGTATTTTCTAGCCCTCTTATTCAGAAACTTGAGCATAGACGGTGGCTCTCCATCATCAAGTGAAGGTGGGAAACGTAAGATCGAGCTTAAGGGAGTTCTGAAAGCACAAATTACAGAAGCAATTGGCTTGGATTCTCATGGTTTCCATTCTACTGATTTTTCTCTTCTTTCTCAACATACACCTATGAGTTTATGCTGATTTTCCAGGTGAAGAAGGAAAAATTCATCCCAGATTACAGATGGTTCTGCCAATATTCTGGCACTGCCTGAAAGTGGGTGACAAAAGTAAAAGGGATCAAATCAGGGATGACCCTAAAGGTCAGTGGTGAGGGAAAATTTTCAATTATTTTCAGTCATCTCAAGAAATGATAGTATCTAGATTCAGTCTGCCTTTTAGAACTTAAGTCTACGTATGAGTCACATGATACAGACAGAGCCAATATCCCTAAAGAAAAGTTAATAGTCATGCCTCTATTAAATTTGTTTCTCAAAAATGTTTACTTTATATTCCTATGACTTTGGAATCCAATAAGATTCTCAATGCTTTTCTTTTCTCTGAAAAAAACATGTCTACATTCCAGTGCAGGTAAAAAATAATCAACTAAACAACTTTTTAAAAGAATACCTAACATGTAAACAGTCAGAAACTAAACAAGCAAGAAAACAGCACTGTTTTTAAGAGAGCACGGCAATAGGAAAACTACAGAGTAATATGTGATTGGTGGGAGTTTGTACGGAATAAATCACAGTTGACCCTTGAACAACGCAGGTGTTAGGTGTGCCAACCCCTATGCAGTTTAAAATCTGAGTATAATTTTTGACTCCCAAAAAACTTAACTATCATCAATAACCTGCTGTTGACCAAAAGCCTTACCAATAACAGAAACAGTTGATTAATACATGTTTATGTTACCTGTGTGATCGATTATAATAAAGTAGGCTAGAGAAAAGAAAATATTATTTAAAAATTAGGAAAATGAGATAATATATTTACTATTCACTAAGTGAAAGTGGATAATCATAAAGGTCTTCATCCTCATTGTCTTCATGTCGAGTAGCTAAGAAGCAGGAGGAGGAGGAGGGGTTGATCTTGCTGCCGAAGTGGCAGAGGTGGAAAGAATTTGCTTAATATAAGCTATCTGTGCAGTTCAAACCCATAGTATTCAAGAGTTCACTGTATTTGCTACTGAGATTTATATAGATAACATCACAGCTGTGTTGATTAGGATTTAAATATGCATATAAGAAGAAGGGTATTATTAGCAAAGTGATCAGAAGAGGATGGCATTTGCCTCCTCCACGTGATGTCATGCAGCATAGTTACAAAGGTTAAATTCAGCATAAGTGTGAGCAAGGTCATTGAACTTGGCATTTTTTTTTTCCTTTAAAGCCCATCAACTGTTTGGCAGGATCATGACGTACTGAGAAGTAAATCTCAATTTTATCAGGATGTGGGGTCTTTTTTTAAATCTAAAGATACAAGATTAACGAGATTTTTTAAATACAGGTTGGTCTATATGAGAATGTCAGGAGTGCCTGTGGTTTGTCACACCTTCACTGAGACTGATAAAAGCCTCAGTATCTTAGTGTTCTTATGCTAAAATAGAAGGAAAAATTCATACCAGATTACAGATGTTTCTGCCAATATGCTGGCACTGCCTAAAAGTGGATGGCTAAAGTAAAACAGATCAAATCAGGGATGACCCTAAAGGTCAGTGATGAAGGAAAATTTTCACTAAAACGTATGCACTAAAACTTAGTCTTGCCTCTTAGGCTAAAGACTTAAATACTGATCCAATAAGCTACTATGGCAACTACTGTGGAGGCTTGGGCTACGGTTGTGACTGCAAATATAGTTATACCTCTGGCTTTGGTGCCTTTAGAATCCTGGACTGTGGCTGCAGATGTGGCTGTGGTGGTGGGGTACGGATTTGACTGTTACCACCAATATGATAAGAGTACACGCTTATTCTCTGGCATTGACTGAATATCTACAATTGGGTCCATTTTCTTATGAGACAGGGGTTCTTTCTAGTACACTCTCTTTATTTGTTTATCCCAATTAGAATTGCTAATGATTCCCTATAATCCCAGCACTTTGGGAGGCAGAGGCCAGTGGATCACCTAAGGTTAAGAGTTCAAGACCAGCCTGGCCAACATGGCAAAACCCTGTCTCTACTAAAAATACAAAAATTAGCCAAGTGTGGTGGTGGGTGCCTATAGTCACAGCTACTGGGGAGGCTAAGCAGGAGGATCACTTGAACCCAAGAGGCAGAGATTGCAGTAAGCCGAGATTGCACCACTATACTCCAGCCTGGGCGACAGAGTAAGATTCCATCTCAAAGAAAAAGAAAAAAAAAAAAAGAATACTTAATAATTCAATCTAATTCTAGACAAGAAAGACATATTATTAAATTCACACTAAATCCACATTAATGTCCTATATTAACTACATTTTTCTTTTCCAAACTGATGTATTTTCATAATTTACCAGGCAAATTACATTTTGGTATGTTTCATGAGTAGGAAGCTCTAGGTTTATTTTTAATTAAACTTACCCTTGCCTGTCCAATGCCATTTATTCTTTAAATTTATTAATTATTCACTTGCTTAATAAATATTTATTAAGGAATTTCTGTATAGGACTTCCTGTTAAGTCTTAGTGTTACTTATGGGAAAAGAGATTTTAAGCAGAAAATCAAATATGTAAAAAAGCATGCAAGCTACAACACAATAGGTGACGTAATGGCCAAGCAGGAGCACAGAGGAGAAGCTCATGTTTGAATGAGCTGAATGAAGTGGGAGATCCTTGAGCAAAGAGAGAGTCAAAAATATTCTCATGAAGGTTACATTTGAATAGATTTTTAACCAATGAAAAACATATTAGAGGTAAAGTGTATGTCAGGCACAGGGAACAAATATGCAAAACCGTGAACAAAGTATCAGAGTGCAAAGTCATAAATTGATGTTATTTCTTGAGAGAAAAGTGGGCAAAGTCACTGGCAAGAAATAAAGCCCTGGGCAGTGAAGAGATACTGAGAACATCAAGGTCATGTATAGTTTGCAATCAGTGCATTGGATAATATTTTAGAAAGCTGTGATATTTTCCTTTACCTGAATGAGACTAGAGACTATTCTTTTTTTTTTTTTTTTTTTTTTGAGACTGAGTTTCGCTCTTGTTATCCAGGCTGGAGTGCAATGGCGTGATCTCGGCTCACCGCAACCTCTGCCTCCTGGGTTCAGGCAATTCTCCTGCCTCAGCCTCCTGAGTACTGGGATTACAGGCATGCGCCACCATGCCCAGCTAATTTTTTGTATTTATAGTAGAGACAGAGTTTCACCACGTTGACCAGGATGGTCTCGATCTCTTGACCTCGTGATCCACCCTCCTCAGCCTCCCAAAATGCTGGGAATTACAGGCGTGAGCCACTGCGCCCAGCCCGGACTGGAGACTATTATTCTAAGTGAAATAACTCAGAAATGGAAAACCAAACATAGTATGTTTTCACTGATATGTGGGAGCTAAGCTATGAGGATGCAAAGGCATGAGAATGATACAGTGGACTTTGGGATTTGGGGAGAAGAACGAGAGGAGCATGAGTGATAAAAGACTACAAATATGTTGCAGTGTATACTGCTTGGGTGACGGGTGCACAAAAACTTCACAGATCATCACTAAAGAACTTACTCACGTAACCAGATACCACCTGTACCCCAATAACTTATGGAAAAATCAAATCAAATAAGAAATGCATGTTTTATACAAATAATTATGGCATTCAACTGGAAAGATAGCCAATGAGTATGACCACAGACCTGAAGACCATCCTGGAGGCTGTGTAAGCAGCCAATGCAAGGTCTTAATGTAAAAAACAGCAACTAAGATTCCTATAAGGGACTAGATCAAATAGATAATTAAGGGATAGAAGTTAAAGAACATGCCCATGTGCTGTAAGAATGGAGGGGGCTAAGCAATAAACCAGAGCACACAATAAACAATGAACAGGACAGTCAATGACTGATTGTGGAACTAACGGTACATGTGATATGGAATCGGAACATTTGGGGGACAAACAAGTTAGAGCTGCAAAAGTTCACTTGAGTACATATAAATGTCATCTTTGGGAGGGCCAAATAAAGTTTTTTACTGGCAGTCTGTTATAAAAATCTGCAACTCAGGAGAAAACTGAGCTTTAACTATAGAAAGTGATTGGATAAAGTTTGTCATTACTTCAGAAATACAGTGCATTAGTCTATTCTCATGCTGCTATGAAGAAATATCCAAGACTGGGTAATTTATAAAGGAAAGAGATTTAATTAACTCACAGTTCTACAGAGCTGGGGAGGCCTCAGGAAGCTTACAGTCATGGCAGCAGGGGAAGCAAACACATCCTTCTTCACATGGCGTCAAGAAGGAGAAGAATGAGCATGAGGGAAAAAGTCCCCTTATAAAACCTTATGAGAACTCACTCACTGTTCAGAGCAGCAGCGTAAGGGTAACCGTCCCCATGATTCAAGTACCTCTTTCTGGGTCCCTCCCACGCCACATGAGGATTATGGGAACTACAATTCAAGATGAGATCTGGGGAGGGGAAACAGGGCCAGACTATATCATACAGTATTCCAATAATTATAAATGAATGATAAAAAAAGTGTTTGCAAATCAGGGAAGGAACAGATAAAAGTTAAGGAAATGTAAAGGGAATCATGGCAGGAAAATTAAGGGCCCACCAACTTCCTAGAAAGAGAAGCTTCTTAACAGTCTTTTTCTCTTCAAATATGGATTCTTTCAAAAAGGATTTCTTGAGTAATAACATAAATTCTGACACTGAGCCAGAGGCTGACAATTATAGTCAATAAGATTGGCATGTTCCCTGTCCTCACAGAGGTTAACATCAAGAGGGGTTGATAAAATATAAATGCAATCACGATAAAGCAACAGAGGCCTTAGTGGTTAGGTATGGGAGAGTCTCTTCAGTCCCTCATGTGTTAGGATGGACCCTAAATGCCATTCACATGATTGCCATAGGAGCAGCCATTTTGAGTATGATCTTCATGCCCTGACACAAGTTGATGGATCCCGTTATAGCCACTTGAACAAAATAAAGCAGAATATTCCCAGAATTTGCAAACAAAGGCCAATATGTTTTCTACCTGATGAAGCTCTAAGGTCTAACCCTTGTGATCTATTAGAATAGTAGCTATGTGCTTCTTCTTGTAGAACGCTCATTTACAGTTTATTATAAGGTACCTGCTTATGTTTTCTGCTGAAGAATTCTACATATGTTCCACTCAGAGACAGATCACAGAAAATTTTTTTTTAACTTTTGTCGACTGGCCTTGTCAGAGATACTCTGTCAAGTCTAAAATGTTCAGCATCCTAAAAAATAAACAGGTGAGTGAGCTTGAAAACCATCACTGCTCTCCAGACCTACACTCTGATCACAAACGCTGTGCTACATTCATTTATTTCGTACTTGTTTACCGCAGAGTTACCAACTCTCGAGCCAGTTTGTTTTGTACGTAAGTGGATAGAACACCGTTATAATTGAGTTATTATGCAATATCCAGAAACCATACTGAGTAAATTGTGGCAGGAAGCTTAAAATTTTCTGATAGTTTAGAAATATAGCACCATGAGATGTCAGAGGGGGCATTTTCACTAAAGCTGTGGCAGTGATAACAGGCTGAGAAAAGTCTGTAAAGGAAATCACGTTAATATATGAGAGTATAGAGCAAAATTTCTGGTTCAGTAGCAAAAGGCAATTGCAAAAATTACACCTTAACAAGGTTGAAAGGAAAAATATTGACAGAGGAAAACTCAGAACACTGAGTTCTTCCAGTCCCTTTTAAGAGCCTTAAAAAAACCCTAAACACCTGTGGAGTTGAATCATGTTTGGCTCCTAAACAGAGAGACTTTACTCCAATTCCCTGTATGGACCGAAGAGGTCAGTAGATCTACAGCTCCAAAAAGAACAACGGCTCAAAACTTAAAACATTAAATAAAACATTTATTTATATCTATGTGTCTATATCTATTTATGAAATATATTCATATACGTGTATGTTGGGAGAAAGAAATACACTAGATAATTCAGTATCCAGCCTCCAAATGGGATAGGGGTAGAAAGATGATGTGTAGTGTTGGGTAGGTGGGTGGAGATGAGAGAGGGAAAACTGGTAAGCAAAAGGTAAGAAATTTAAGAAGACAAACGTCACTGAAAAAATTTCCAGAATAATGAATATATCATGTATATGTTTACATTTATGTATGTGATGTATAATACACATGGAGACTGCAACTATTGACTTACAGCACATCCAAAATACATACCCGGATAAAAAAGGCAAAGACCTCTTATGTGTAATGTAATTCTTTTTTGTCTGAAACAACAAACTCCAAACCCCAATGTGTGTATATCCATGGGTGGAGATAAAATTGCATACATATGTATGAGGAAGTAGAAAGTAATGGAAGATCATTTGGGCCGGGCGTGGTGGCTCACACCTGTAATCCCAGCACTTTGGGAGGCCTAGGCAGGCAGATCACGAAATCAAGAGTTCAAGACAACCCTGAACCTCATGGTGAAATCCTGTCTCTACTAAAAATACAAAAATTAGCCGGTGTGGTGGCACATGCCTGTAATCCCAGCTACTCAGGAGGCTGAGGCAGGAAAATCGTTAGAACCCGGGAAGCGGAGGTTGCAGCGAGCCAAGATCGCGCCAGTGCACTCTAGCTGGATGACAGAGAGACTCCATCTCAAACAAATAAAAAAAATTAAAAAAAATAAAGTAATAGAAGGTCGTTTGGGTCTTTTGAAGGGAATGGCTGTGGGCTGCAGCATGAGACATAACTAACATCGTTTTACGCATATTTGTATTGCTTAACTTTTAATTACAGATGTGTATTATTTTCTGAATAAAGAAAACATCAAATGAATGAAAAATTTGAAAACCATAGGGATGCTTTAGATAATGGAAAACTGAAACATGTACCTAGGGAATTGGCAAAAGCTCTAGAGAGCATAACTTTATTTAACTTCTGCTTCATCTACAATGTATTTGTTAATTTTTACTGTAAAAATATTTAATATTTGTTTAGAAATAGTTGACACTTTATCTTTAATATTTATTATGTTTGGTATACCTTTTTGACATAACCTCACAATTCTCCAAACAACAGTTAGCAGATGATAGTCATAAAATCCAAACAAATGAGGTAATGTAAAATGCAATGACAATGTAAGCATAATTTTTCCACAAGCATACCAGATCTTATTCCCAAGAGAGATTTCTTGCCTTTGTTAGCACCTACTTCCACCATGCCATATTGCCATATAATGAGGACCAAGATTAGTTTAGGAAACATAACACAATAATTTGCATTTATATACAGCTACCCAGAAACAAAGTGTAACACTGTTTGAAGCCCTCAAGAGTTGCCCAGTGTTGCTAATCAGGCATGATGGCAGCTTTATTTACTTGCTACACCAATTCCATATTATGAAGAACTAATGACTAGAGTTGATACATACTTTATTGGTTTGTTTCTGCAAACTCTGCTAGAGACAAAAGAAGGGATATAGGAAGAGCTCTGGGCAGCAAATAGTAGAAATAAACCTCCAGAGATCATCAGCTAACTTAATTCAGTTGAGACTGCCTTAACGGTTGTAGAAAACTGAACATACATTTAAGTGCGTGCTAGTTGCTTTGTTGTGGAGGTCTTTACAGACTATCCTCGGTAGAATGATTTTACTATAGAAAATTGTTAGAGATAATTACTTAAATAGGTTTCTGGTTGCCATAATAATCAGTAGTCAGTTTACTCCACTTAAAAAATAGTCTTGATGTAAGAGAGCACAATAGTTTTCACAGGATAAACAAATCAAGCAAGCATCCTTCATTTGTTCAGAAAAATATTTATTGAGTGTGGTCTCTGTGCATGATCTCAGTAGTTTATAATGGTCTTAGTACCTGTAATTATTCTCATTATTGTGTGTTATGTTTGTTCTTGCCAAGTTCGGTTCCTTCATAAAATACAGGTAACATGAACAAAGAACATGTCTATATTTAATTTTTTATTTTAAAAATAAAAAGACATCAGTAGACTTCTGTGGAATTAGCCATGAAATTTTAAAAAGAAGATATATGTGAAAACCTACAACATTCCTATTGCTATAGAAAAAATATATTTGGAAACTGAATTCTAGCGACTACAACCCACTTGAACAGACAATTTTAGCACAAAATAGAAAATATACTTCAAAACGGAATATAATATAACATAAAGATATGTGTGAAATGCTGTGATATATTACAGAACATAATTATCACAGAAGTTCAGAGGAAGGAGGAAATCAATGAAAGCTAGAAAGGAGTCGGATGCTTCATAGATGGAATAGAGAAACCTGAAGCATAATTGGAGAAATGAGAATGGTTTAGATTAGAATAGGGTTCAAACAACCACACAATGTGTGCAGTGAAATACGCTGGATCACCTCTGAATACTTGCCAAAGTATCAAGCCTGCATTAAACAAAGACTTAAGATCTAACCTACAATTTATAGAAAATAAGAGAGTTACAAGAGGAACAAGTTAAACATCATGAGTAAACAACTAGACAAATAAAGAATGTGCCTTATTCTAGGAAGTAACTAATCTAATTTTTTCAGCAAGTCAATGGCATATAAAGGCAGAGCTGTTTGAATTTCGAGAGACTTAAAACATGTAACAACTAAATGCAATATGTGGAACTTATTTGAATCCTGAGTTTAAAAAAGAGGGGAACTTCCTCAAGTTGATAAAGATAAAATAGCTATAAAAAACCTACAGCTAACATCATACTTAATGGTGAGAAACTCAAAGATTGCACGCTAAAATCAGAACTAGGCAAGGTTGTTACCTCTTATCCCAACTTTTTGACTGTATGTCCTGGCTAATGCCATTCAACAAGAAAAAAAAATAAAGGCATACTTACTGGAAAGGAAGAAATAAAACTGTCTTTCTTCACATGACATGGTCATCTATGTAGAAAATCCAAAAGAATCAACAAGAAAACCTCTGGAATTAATAAGCAATTATAGCAAGATTGCAAAATACAAGACTAATCTATAAAAGTAACTTGCTTTCCTATATGCCAGCAACAAACAATTCAAATTTCACATTTTAAAAAGACAAGGACCCCATCATTTACATTAGCACCCCCAAAAATTAAATGCTTAGGTATAAATGTAATAAAATACATTCCAATCTACGTGAGTGAAAGTTCAAAACTCTGCTGAGAAAAATGAACAAAAACTAAATAAATGGAGAGATATACCACGTTCTTATATAAGAAGACTCAATATTGTCAAGCTGTCAGTTCTTCCAAATTTTATCTATAGATTTCATGTAATCACAATCAAATTCCAACAATTATTTTGTGTATATCAACAAATTGATTGTTCAGTTATCTGGAGTCGCAAAAGACCTTGAGCAGCCAACTCAATATTGAAAACAAGAACGAAGTCAGAGAACTGATGCTACTTGACTTCAGACTTACTATAAAGCTGCAGTAATCAAGGCAATGAAGAAACAAATAGGTTAATGAAACAGAACAGAGAGCCCAGAAGTAGATGAAAGTAAATATAGTAAACTTTTCTTTAACAAAGGAGCAAAGGTAATACAATGGGGCAATGATAATCATTTTAACAAATGGTGCTGGAACAGCTGGCCATTTGTATGCAAAAATATAAGTCTAGACACAGACCTTATACATGTCACAAAAATTAACTCAAAATGGGTCATGGGACAAAATAACATGCAAAACTATAAAACCACTAGAAAATAACATAGGAGAAAATCTAGATAGATAGCCTGGAGTTTGACAATGCCTTTTTACTGATAAAACCAAAGTCATAATCTAAGAAAGTAAAATTTGACAAGCTAGACATACTTAAAATTTTCAAAATCTTGTTCTGCAAAAGACACTATAAAAAGGAATGAAAAGACAAGCCACAGACTGGGGGAAAAAAATCTTTGCCAAAGACATATGTGAATATGTGATAAAGTACTATTATCCAAAATATACTAGAAATTCTTAGGACTCAACAATAAGAGAATGAACAACCTGATTTTAAAAGTGGGCCAAGACCTTAGCATACACCTCACTAAAGAAGATGTACAAATGGCATAGAAGCAGATGAAAAAAATTCTCCACATCATATGTCATAAGGGAAATGCAAATTAAAGCAGCAAAAAGATACTGCTACATACCTATTCGAAACGTTGAAACCCAGAACACCAATAAAACTAAACCCTGACAGGGATGAGGAGCAACAGGAAGGCTCATTCACTGCCAGTGAGAATTCAAACTGGTAGAGCAACTTCATAAGACAGTCTGGCAGTTTCTCATATAACTAAGCATACTCTTATTTTATGATCCAGCAATTGCACTCCTTGTTATTTACCCAAATGAGTTGAAAACATGTCCACACCAAAACCTACACATGAATGTTTATACTAGCTTTATTCATAGTTGCCAAAACTTGGAAGCAACCAAAATGTCTTTTAGTCGGTGAATTGATAAATAAAACAGTGGAACATTCAGACAATGGAGTATTATTCAACACACAAATGAAATGAGAGCCGTTCAGAGACATGGAGGAAATTTAAATGCATATTAGTAAGTAAAAGAAGCCAATATAAAAAAGTTATATAGTGTGTGTTTCCAACTATATGGCATTCTCAAAAAAGAAGAATTATGGAAACAGTAAAAAGATCATTGGTTGCAGAAGACAGAGAAGATAGAGGGATAAATAGGTTGGGGACAAATGATTTTAAGAGCAGTGAAAACAGTATAATAATACAGTGGTTGATACATTTTTCAAAGTTATAGAATGTTCAACAGCACAGGTGAACCCTTATGTTAACTATAGACATTAGATGATAATGATGTGTCCATGTAGGTTCACGGAATGCAACAAATGTACCTCTGGTTGAGGGCATGAAGGAGGCTATGCATGGATCAGGTCAAGGGATATTTAGGAAATTCTGTATTTTCTTCTCAATTTTATTGTGAATTAAATCTGCTTTAACAAATAGTCTTTGTAAATACAGCTAAAACAACTTTTTTAAATAATTAAGAATTTTTAACTACTGGATTAGAGATGTAAAGAAAATATTATTATTGCTATTATAATAAAATAAGAAAACATCCTTTTTCAGGGATGCATAATGACCTATCTTGAAATGCCACAATATTTGTGATTTAATATTTTAGAAAAATGATGGTCAACCATTTCAAAATGCTAATGAGTGTTAGAACTAGGTAGTAAATAAAAAGGAGCATGCTATTCTAGTTTCCTGCTGATTAAAAGTTTTATAATGAAAAGTTCATAAAACATAGCGAAAGGAGAGGGCATTTATGAATGAGGTAAAATGAGCAACAGGTCATGAGTGAGACTATTCACGTCCTAGTCACAGATTCATAAAACCTTTACTGAAGCTGAGGATTTGAGAAAAAGGTTCATGAGAGCTAAATCACAAAAGGTATGCATGGGCTATAATTATTAAAGACCTACATCAATGAGTATTATATTTCCAAAAAAGAAGATGGGAGAAGATGAATCATCATGGAATTTTTGAGCAAGGCAGTGATAAAAGCAGTGAGATTTTTCATTTGTTGGGTTGCTTTGGTTTAATTTTCTTAGAATGATTAAATAGCTTATAGATTTGTGAAATTAATCATGAAAGAAAAAGTACAAACTAGGTGAAGAATTAAGAAGTTGCTCTAAGAGCCTAGTATGCATCAATTGAAGCAGAGGTTGTGGAAATATGAATCAAGAGAAGAATGGAAAGACATTGAAGATAAATTAATAGGACTCAGACATGAGAAGGCATGGGGATGACAAATAAAATGTGGCCATAAATTGTTTTGAGATTTCAAGCCATTGGAGAAAGAAGGGAGAGGGGTGAGGTCAGTTGTTCACCACAGGGTCTGGTGCCCGTATGGGCACCAGATAATGAATCTGATTGTAGACGATGAAATGTGAATGTCCTGCTGAACAGGGATTAACTATCAGCCATTTGGCTTTGGAATTTCTGAAAAAGTACTCAGTTTTGAAACTCTAAAAGGCACTTTACTCTACTTCCTCTTAATCAAATTTTATGTCAGCAAGTAGTATTCTATTTCCTTATTGTCTGTCATTGTCCTGTAACGTAGATAAAACTGAGAAATACATGATAAACCGTAAAAAGTAATTTTAATTTGAATATGATTGACTAAAAATTAAAAATCCCTTATTGAGCAATCATAACTTATTGTTTCTGGAATTTCAAGGATATTGAATATTCTCTACCATTGTCCTCTTTGAATTTTTTAATATTGTACTTATTCGATTAATTTACTCACTTCTCTTAATAAATATTTACCACTATATCATGCCCTACCCAGTGCTACAATCTGAACCAAAAAGACAAATAGGATATAACCAAGTCTTCTGCATTTCAGAGGCAAACATATAAAGAAATGATTGCAAATGTGTGTGTTCATTTTCAAAGAGTGGTATACACCGTGAAAAACAACTAAAAATTGCTCTCAGAATGTCATGGTAGGCTTTATAGGGGCCTGGCTTTTAAAATATTAGAGGATCTTCTGGCATGTAAGGCCTTTAAGAACGCTCTAGTCTAATCGTATTCACTATGTTTGTGTTTTTAGCATACTTGTCAACTCAGTAGTCCATCTAATAGACATGACGAGGATCAAGGGATAGCCTTCATTAAGATCATTATAAACATGTCATGTAAATTAAAATTTATCAACCTACATGTGAAGGTTATGTGGTACACAATGTTATGGGACATATTTACTGAGAACTCCTTCTATCCATAAAGACAAATTAGTTATCAGAACATTAGGAGAAATAAATATTAAAACTTCATAGGAAAAAGAGTTATCCAATTAAACTATGAGCTTAGAAATGTCTTTCCAGAAGAAGTAATCAGGCAAATTATAGATGTATATGGATTCAGGTACTTGAACAAAGATAAAGAAAGCACTTTGGCCAAAGAGAAAAGCACACTGAAGGTAGGAAATAGCATGATGCTAGAAAAATTTAAAGTAACTTACCATGGTTAAAACAAAGGTATGGAAGGGGATAGGAGCAGCAGCAGTAGTAGCTGGCACAGATGACAAAAAGCAACAATATAGGCATAAGAAATGGTACACAGGACAAGCATCATGAAAAGAACACTGAAATCAATGGAGATGCCTAGTCTGGTTTGTGAGAAGAGAAGAAAGAAAAACAGGGGTAGCCACCACAAATACTTACCCACATCAGTATGTTTCTATTTCCACTCTTTCACAGCTTGAATTTTAGAATCCAAGTGCAGACATTGGTCAAGTTATTATTTAACTGTTTTCTGTGTTAACAAAATGATTTTTTATTTTATACTAAAAGTTATAGTCTTTCCTTGAAGAGTTTTAGTTATAAGAGAGGCATGGTCAGATTTGCATTTTAAAAGAACACTGTAACTGCTTGTAGGTGTTTATGTGGTGTTATGGTAGACAATACTATAGCTCACAGTCTATTTCAATAATCTACCATAAGGTTACAATAAAAACTGAGCTAATGTCTTTGAGGACAAATAATTTATTAGGCTTGAATGACAGTGCATGCTCTCATTTAGGTAATATATGTGAAGAAAGTGCTAATTTGAGAGTGTGTGAGAGAAAGAAAAATGCTGAGATGGAAAGTTAACTTTTGAATACATTAAGTTTGAAGTACTTATATCTAAATAGATTTATCAAGAAAGCATTTCCAAGTGATTCAGCAGGAAAGGCAGAGTATGGAACTCTGAAAATCTATCCTCCATAAAATCAACAAAACACTGAAAAAACTCTGAAATGTAATTAAAAAGTTTGCAAAAATTTGAGAGTTTATTCAAGAAAATAACTTGAATTTCAGTAAAAACTATAAACATTGTGGCTTTCTAAGTTGCCTGATTCCCACAGCCTCCCCACCTTCATGGTAACCTTGAAAATCAACAACCTCACCATTATGGAAAATCAGCAGTTTAACAGTAACTGGAAGGTGCAGAATGGGATTGGAACCTCCTAAAGGTCCCACCCCATAGAGTGTCATTATCTACCTGTCTGGTAGTTTCCTAAGACTCTCCACTCATGAGATTGTCTAACCCAACTGAGAAATCATGGTGAAGGGCTTTTTCCCCAGGGCATTTGTCAAAAACAATCAGAGGTGATTGTTTAATACTTAACCTGCCTGAGTCAGTGATAAAACTTGAGGCAAATAAAAAACTCACTGAAAAGTTTCAAAGAAAAACTGAAAAATAAGCTATTAATAGTGAGCTTTGAAAAGCTCTGACACATTTTTAGAAATTTCAAAGGCTGTGCACATATGCAGGACTGTGTGTGTGTCCAGGAAATACCTGAGAAAGCCCAAATTTTTTTATCTATACCTGATACTGAGGCTCTGTGTTGACAGGAAGTAAAAGGTAAATGGTAAAGATTTGTAAGCTGCTGGGCCAAGAGTATAATCATGTCCCAGTACGCACACAGATGCCCTTGGCAAAACTGGTACATTATTGATTCAAATCACTTAAGGAAATTCCCTTCCAGTCACTAGTTGGCAATTAAGTATAAACAGGCAGAAAGTTCAATGCTCATACACAGTAAATAATATAAACTTTACAAAAGTGTTCAGAAATTACACCAAGTGAACAAAGGGTAACAAGAACAACAAAAAAGAACAAAACCCCTAGAGGGTGAAGGGAATCTGATTTCCAGAGTTGTTACCTAAATATATTATTTGAAGTACTCATTTCCAACAGAAAATTATTTGAACAGAAGTATAACCCATAAGCAGAAAAAAAAAGCAGTCAAAAAAATCTCCCCAATGCAGTTCAGACATTGGACTTACAAACTTAAAAGATTTTAAATCAGCTAATTTAAATATATTCAAAGAACTAAAGAAAATAATGTCAAAAGATCTAAAGAAAAGTATGAGAACAATGTTTCATCCAAGAGTGACTGTCCAAGAAACAATTGTGAAGGGGCATAGAAAAGAACCATATGAAAATCCTGACATAAGAATTATAATAACTGAAATAAAAATTTACTAGAACATTTTAACAGTATATTTGAACCAGCAGAAGAAAGAACCAGCAAACTTAAGCATAGGTCACTTGAATATCTAGCCTTAGGAACATGAGAAAACAAAATGAAGCAAAAGTGAATGACAACTGAGAGATCTATGGGACAGTATAAAGCTTACCAATGTATGTGTATGAGACTCTCAGAAGAACAAAATAAGATAGATATCAGGAAAGAAATTGGTAAGATAATGTCTAAAATCTTCCTAGATTTGATGAAGAAACTTAATCTACACATCCAAAAAAATTTAATGAACTCAAAGTTTCACAACTAGACACATCACAATAGAGTTGTTGAAAGATGTAATTGTAAAAGTAGCAAGAATGAAGCAATTCATCATATACAAGACACTTTTCAAAAATTGACCTTATTTTTTATGAGGAATCATGAAGAACAAAAGGCAGTAGGATGACATATTCAAAGTGATGAAAGAAAATCAATGTCAACCAAGATTCTATATCCAGTACTATCATTCATTAAAATGAAGTAGAAATTAAAACATTTCATATAATCATAAACTGAGAGAGTCTGTTCCCAGCATACCTTCTCTACCAAAAACAAAACAGCAACAACAAAAAAAAGACGAAAGAGAGTACTTTAGGCTACAATAAAAGGACACTGCATAGTAACTCAAATTCATATGAAGGAATAAAGAGAACCAGTAAAGGTGACTATACAGGCAAATTAAAAGACAGTAAACATGTAAGAGAAATTATAAATACTTTGATATGAAGAAAAGGATAACACAAAATACCAAAACTTATGACATGCACCTAAAACAGTACATAGAAGGAAAGATATATGCATAAAAATACCTATATTTTAAAAATAAAGACCTTAAATCAATAATCTAACATTCTAACTAAGAAACTAGAAAAGGCAACAAAAACCAAATCCAAAATTAGCATAAAATGGGAAATTATAATGATTAGAGTATAAATAAGTGGAGGACAATAAATTAATAGAGAAAATCAGCAAAGCCAAAGTTGATTCTTTCAAAAAATATTAACAAAATGGGCAAACTTTCAGCTAGACAAACAAAGAAAAAACAGATTCAAATAGCTAAAATAAAAAATTATTAAGATTATACATGAAGAGAACTTTACTGATTTACAGAAATAAAAAGGATTATAAGGGAATATTATAAACAACTTTACATCTACAAATTATATAACTCATACAAAATAGCTAAATTCCTAGATTAACAAAAACTACTGACATTAAGTCAAGGAGAAATAGAAATTTGAATAGATGTATAATAGGTAAATAGATTTAATCAGAAATTTTTAAACTTCTCCCTAAAAAAAGCCCAGGCTCAAATGGCTTCACTGGTGAATTCTACCAAATATTTACAAATGCATTAGCATCAATCTATGTAATCTCTTCCAAAAATTAGAAGACAAAACACTTCCCATCTCATTTCATGAGTCTAGTATAACTCTAATACCAAGGCCAGGCAAAGCAGTAGAAAAAAAGAAATCTGAAGACCAATAACTTTCATGAACCTAAATGAAAAACTGATCAACATATACTAGCAAACTAATTCCAGCAATAATATATGAATAACATTATACACTGTGAACATTATACAAGTGGAATTTGTCACAGAAATCTGAAGTTGATTCAACAAAAGAAAATCAAAGAATGGAATATAGCATGTAAATAGAACAAAGGGCCAAAAAGAAAAAAAACCTGTATGATGATCTCAATAGATACACTAAAATCTCTCGACAAAAACTCAACACATGTTCATAATAAATTACATTCAACCAAAAAGAGATGGAAGAAAACTTTACAACTTGATAACGAGTAGCTAAAAAAAAAAAAAAGAAAGAAAAAACAACCGCAGCTAACATCATAGTTAATGTTAAGGCTTTCCCTATAAGGTCAGGAATAAGATAAAGATGTTTAATTTTGCCACTTCAATTCAACAAGCTACTAGAGATCATAGCAAGGTCAATTAGACAGTGAAACTAAATACAAGGCAACCATATTGGAAAAACAGAACTGTCTGTATTAGACATTATCTTTTATGCAGAAAATTCTGCTGGGTGCAGTGGCTCACACCTGTAATCCCAGCACTTTGGGAGGCTGAGGCGGGCAGATCACAAGGTCAAAAGATCGAGACCATCCTGGTCAACATGGTGAAACCCCGTCTCTACTAAAAATACAAAAATTAGCCAGGCATGGTGGCATGCGCCTGCAATCCCAGCTACTCAGGAGGCTGAGGCAGAAGAATCACTTGAACCCAGGAGGCAGAGGTTGCAGTGAGCCGAGATTGCGCCACTGCACTCCAGCCTGGCGACAGAGCAAGACTCCGTCTCAAAAAAAAAAAAAAAAAATTCTAAAAAGTATACATACACACACAATCAGAAGTAATAAATGAATTCAGTAACATCACAGGATACACGACAAATATGTAAAAATTAATTATTTCTACACACTTTGAATTAACAATTTGAAAATGAAATTAAGTAAACCACAATAGCACAAAAAAGAATAACACAGTTTTTTTTTTTAAAAAAAAGGGAGTGTAAGACTTACACACTGAGATACTACAAAACATAGCTGAAAGAAATTATTGAAGATTTGTATCATTTCTTTGTGTTGGTAATACTAAATATCCTCTCTTCTAAGTATCTGAAAAAAATACAATAAATTATTGTTTACTATAGTCACCCTACAGTGCTATAAAACAATAGAAGTTATTCTTCCTATTTAGCTGTAACACTGTATTCACCAACCAATCTCTTCCTATCCCTCCTCCCCAGCCTCTAGTAACCACTATTCTACTCCTTACTTCCACTAGTCCAAATTCTCCAGCTTCCACATATAAGCGAGAACATGCAGCATTTATCTTTCTGTTCCTGACTTATTTCACATAACATAATGCCTTTCAGGCTCATCCATGTTGCTATGAATGAGCAAATTTTATTATTTTTATGGCTAAATAATCTTATTGTCTGTCTATGTACCAAATTGTCTTTATCCATACATCTGTTGATGGATTCAGGTTGATTCTATATTTTGGCTATTGTGAATAATGCTGCAGTAAACATGGAAGTGCAGAGATCTCTTCAGCATACTGGTTCCTTTTCTTTGGATATAAATCCAGTAGGGGAATTGCTGGATCATAGAGTAGTTCTACTTTAGCTTTTTGAAGAACCTCTATACTGTTTTACATAATGACTCTAACAATTTACATTCCTATCAGCAGTGTATAAGAGTTTCATTTTCTTCACATCCCCACCAACATTTACTTTTATAAAATCTTTTTAATAATAGGGAAAGACGACATCAGGATTGATGTGATGGATATGATAATTACCCAGATATGATCATTACACATTGCATGCATTGATCAAAATATCACACTGTATACCACTAATAGGTGCAATTATTATATCTCAAATATATCAAAATATATGGAAGAGCTAAATAAATACAAAAATTCCATGTCGTGAAGTGGAAAACAATATTATTAAGATGGCAATCCTCCTCAAATTGATCTGTAGATTTAACACAATCTCTATCAAAATTCCAGATCTGTATATTATAGAAATTCACAAATTAAATATAAAATTTATATGGAATTGTATACCATGTAAATTCTGGATACCTTGGATAGCAAAAATAAAAATAAAACTTTAAAAGAAGTTGAAATACTCACACTTTCTTATTCAAAGACTTACTACAAAACCACATTAACTGTGTGATACTGACATAGGGATACATATATTAATCAATGGAATAGAGGAAAGTGCCCAGAAACAAACCTTTATCTTTATTATCAATTGATTTTAGACAAGAGTGTCAAGTCCATTCAATGGGAAAGAATAGGCTTTTCAACAAATGGTACTGAAACAACTAGGTAACCACATGTAATGGATGAAGTTGGTCTCTATCTCATATCTCACACCATATGCAAAAATTAACTCAAATTTTACCTAAAAACCTAAATGTTAGAGCTAAAGTTATAAAACTCCTTGTATTAGTCTGTTTTCACACTGCTAATAAAGACATACCAAGACTGGGTAATTTATAAAGCAAAGAAATTTAATGGACTCACAGTTCTACATGGCTGGGGAGGCCTCACAACCATGGCCAAAGGCAAAGGAGGAGCAAAGTCAAGCCTTACATGGTGGCAGGCAAAAGAGAGAGAGAGCATTTGCAGAGGAACTCTCCCTTACAGAACCATCAGATCTCATGAGACTTATTCACTGTCACGAGGGCAGCACAGGAAAGACCCAAACTCATG
Organism: Aotus nancymaae; assembly: GCF_030222135.1. NCBI lineage: Eukaryota > Metazoa > Chordata > Mammalia > Primates > Aotidae > Aotus > Aotus nancymaae. The sequence continues at coordinate 33,963,850 of NW_026988435.1, forward strand.
ATTCAATCACTCCCACCACATCCTTCCCACAACATGTGGGAATTACGGGAGCCGCAGTTTGATATTTGGTTGGGGACACAGTCAAACCATATCATTCTTAAAAGAAAACACAGATGTAAATGCTCATGGCCTTGGGTTGCCAATCATTCCTTAGATAGGACAGCAAAAGCATAAGCCATAAAATAAAAAGTAAACAGATTGCATTTTATTAACATTAAAAGTTTTTTGCTTTAAAGGACCCTATCAAGAGAGGGAAAAAACAAACAGGAGTGGGGGGAAATATTTGCAATTCATATATTCTATAAGAAATTTGTAAATTTTTTAAAAACAAACCCTTACAACTCAAAAATAAACAATACTAAACAATAGACAGAAGGTTTGAACAGTTATTCAAAGAAGATGTTTACATGATTAATAAACAGATTAAAAAGCTAATCAACATTATTAGTCCTGAAGGTAATACAAATCAAAATCACAGAGAGAAAACACTTTGCATCCGATAGGATGTGTATAATCAAAATGACAAAGAATAACAAGTGTCGGCAAGGATGTGAAGGATTCAAGGCTTATACATTATTGATGGGAATGAAGACTGGGAAAACCACTTTGAGAAAGAGTTTAACCAGTCCTCAAAAAGTTAAATAAAGAGTTTCCAAGTGACCCACAATTCCACTCTTAGAGGCTCTTCCTTCCAAAAGAAGTGTAAACATATGTTCACACAAAAACTTATATATGGATGTTTACAGCAGCTTTATTTATAATAGTCAAAAGTAGAAATCATACAAATGTCCATCAATTGATGAATAAACAGAAGTGATATATTTATATAAGGGAATATTATTCAGCCATAAAAAATAATGAAATACCGATATGTGCTACCATTTATGCAAAGTTGAGGAAGCAAGATATAAAAGGCCACATATTATATGATTCCATTGACATGAAAGGTCCAACATATGCAAACACATAGAGACATAAAGTAAATTTTTAATGACTAAGGGCTGGAAGAAAGTAGAGGTGGGGCATGACTGCTAACAAGTACAGGGTTTCTTTGGCAACTGATGAAAATATTTTAACATCAGATAGTGGTTATGTTTTAACAACCCTACATGTATTCGTCCATTCTCACACCGCTATAAAGAACTCCCTGAGAACAAGTATCAAGGCCTTCTTGCTCTCTGGTTTCCTGTTACGTTCATAGATTTCCCATTATGGGCAATTTATGAAGAAAAGAGGTTTACTGGACCCACAGTTCTGTGACTGTACAGTAAGTATATCTGGGAGGCCTCAGGAAATTTATAATCATGGTGAAAGGCAAAGTGGAAGCAGGCACATATTTACTACGGCAAAGCAGGAGAGAGGAAGAGCAAAGGGGGAAGTGCCATACACTTTTAAAACATCAGATCTTGGGAGAATTCATTCACTATCATGAGAACAGCAAAGGGGATGTTTACCTCCATGATTCCATCACCTCCCACCAGGTCATTCCCCCGACACGTGGGGATTACAATTTGACATGAGATTTAAGTGGGGACACAGATCAAACCAGATCACTGATAGACTGAAATTTACATATAAAGCACACTGAACTGTGCACTTTAAAAGGCTGAATTTGGTGATGTGTGAATCTTCAATTTTTTAAAGCAATGCCCATGGTTAAGTTTGAAAAACAGGAAAAAGACTGGACAGAAGATATAATTTTTTGGAAGAATCAGTGAATGATAAAAAGTTGATAAATACATTACTTTTTTTGTAATATCCCTATTTATTTTGAGAGATACTTCTGCCCCTGAGGAACATTTGACAATGTCTGAAGACATGCTCAGTTGTAACAATTTGAGGGGTGTTCCTGGAATCTAATAGGAAAAGGCAAGAAATGCTGTCCTACATCTTACAATGCACAGGACAGACTCCACAACAAAGAATTATCTAGCTTGCCATGCCTATACTGCTGAGGTGACCAAGATATAGTGATTTCTACATATTTAAAATTCACATAATTTTCTGCATTGGCAAAATAGAATTTACATGATGTTGTTAATATAAACATCAGGGTCCAAAGAAAATTTAGAATAGTTTATTCACTAACTAGTAAGTCTCACGGAGGAGACTGACAAGAACCCTGCTTACATAATTTAGCTAAATTATTTGTAGGCCATTGGAGTATATATTACCATATAGAGGTCACTTTCCTCCATGTGAGTTGTGCTAGATATGCTCCCCGTACCTCCAGAGATCCACCCTTTCCCCTTTCTTCTTTACATATTGTGTCTAGAAAGTCACCTTCACCCAACTTATCAAGGCCCTTTGATCTCTGCTTTTCCATTTTGTTGAATTAATTGGAAACACCAGAAGGAGAACTGGAGAGTCTAAGTACTTACCTTCCTGGTTCTCTCTCTGCAAGAACTGTGTTAGTTGGTGGCTGCATTCCTCTACTCAAGACAACAGCATATGGGTGACAATTCATCTTCATTTACACATCTCACTAGTTTCTGGAAACCACTCCTTTCCCTTGGAACCTCAGACATAGGCGTGGTAGAGACTTCCTACCGTTCCTAGCCCTGAGGGATTCATCATAGTTTATGGGTTTCTGCTATCATCTGAATATGTGTCCTCCAAAATTCATATATTAAAATTTAATTGACAATGTGATCATCTTAAGAGGTGGGGCATTCAGGAGGTGATGAGATCATGAGGGCTTCACCCTTGTGAACCAGATTAATGCTCTTATTCTTAAAAAACAAGGGTGGATCACACAGTTTGTCCATGTTTGCCCTTCCACCCTCCACCATGTGGCAAGTCAAACACTAAATTTGCTAGTGCCTTGATCTTGGACTTTCCAGCCTCCAGAAACATCAAAGATAAATTGCTGTTATTTATAAATTACCCAGTTTGTGGTATGATGTTATAGTAGCATAATTAAACTAATACAGTTTCCTTAGATATCCACCCTCCACCCCAAGAAAAAAATTTGTATACCATTCTCTTCATAAAACTCTCTTCAAAGGTCCCCTCTGAGCACATCATCTCTTCCTGGCCAACTTTTGAGTGACACAGTAAAGCCTCTTTTTAATGATCCCACTATCTTTTTAAATTAATAATCCTATAGCCAGGACTATGGCAGAATGCATTTTTCAAAAATGACTACAACACCTCCATACCCAATGAGTATTCAAGCACCATACCATCCTGAAATCTATACCCAAGCTTTGGTTGATTTTTTTTAAGTCTTATAATTGCACATCTTTATTTACCAGGTTTAGTTCTTTGTATATTACTCTGCAAAGTCTGTGTAACATCCACACTACAGGAGATGCCACCATTAAAGGAAGATAGTTAATACTAGATTAATGCTTACAAGTTGATGCTTTAAAATTACTTGAGCTTATTTTTCTGGTAAAAGATAAATCTCTTCAGAAAAACAATAATCCAATGAAATATTATTAAAAATCAAGAAAAACAAAGAAGATATAATTAATGGCTATTATTTTCAAATTGTATCACATTTTCTTAAATAATCTTCCTACGAATTCCTAATTAGGACTTTTTATGCTTACAAATTATTTTTAAATTATTTTTCTTTGTGTCATTTGCTTTATGTTATTGATAATAATTTTTTTATTTTTAGAATAACTTAGGCTTACAGAAAATTTATGAAGATAGTGTAAAAGTTCCTCAAATATCTCACACCCTATTTCCCTTATTATCAACATCATCATAGTGGGTTGAATAGTGGCCCCCGGAAGGATCCATTCAAGTTCTAATCTGTGGTACCTGTGAAAGTGATATTATTTACAAAGAAGATCTTTGTAGATGTAATTAAGTTAAGGATTTTAAGATGAGATCATCCTGGATCTAGGGTGAGCCCTAAATTTACAGACAACGTTTTCAATTTAATTTTTAATTTTTTAATTTTAATTTTAATTTTTTTTTTTTTCTGAGATGGAGTTTCACTCTTGTTACCCAGGCTGGAGTGCAATGGTGCAATCTCGGCTCACTGCAACCTCCGCCTCCTGGGTTCAGGCAATTCTCCTGCCTCAGCCTCCTGAGTAGCTGGGATTACAGGCACGCACCACCATGCCCAGCTAATTTTTTGTATTTTTAGTAGAGATGGGGTTTCACCATGTTGACCAGGATAGTCTCGATCTCTTGACCTTGTGATCCACCCACCTCGGCCTCCCAAAGTGCTGGGATTACAGGCGTGAGCCACCGCGCCCGGCCACAGACAACTTTTTCAACAGCCTCAACTAATAGAATAATGCAAAAATACCAGTATAAGACTTCCAAGATTAAGTCACAAAAAGCAATATTGTTCATGCCTGCTGTCTCTCAGGATGCTCCCTTTTGGAATTCAGCCACCTCACACTGTGAGGAAGCCAAGCAGTAACTGAACCACCACAGGTCAGTGCTCCTGCTGACCACTGTAGTCTCAGCCCACAGCTTGCATCAACCACCATACATGCGAGTGAATGAATCCTCAGATAACTTCAGCTCCGAGAGACTTTAAGCTCTCCCAGCTGATTTCTACTGGAGAGAAGATGAGCTGTCACAGCTGAGCCAAATAAAGAATTGTTGTTCTTTATGCTAGTGAGTATGTGCTGGCTTGTCATGTAGCAAAACAAAATTGGAAAAAGCACATAATGCATCGCTGTGCTAAGTACAAAAAGACCCCTTTCTCCAGGCTGATACAGTTTCATAGCTTGGCAAATGAAGTGGGGTCGTTTCAGGCCCCACTCACACCCTTGAATGGGTACCTTGATGAAGACACAACCTGCCCACAACACTCAGAGGTGCTGCATGTAACACACCAAATGTAAACAGGTCTTGTTCAAAAAAGTCTTCAGGTTGCTCCTTGACTTATGTTTTATACCCAGTCACAGGGATCTTACCGGTAACTGGGTCTACATGATTACATTTCTCATATGGATCTCTTTGCAGACAGCATTTCACAAAGAGATAAAACAATTAATAGAGATTAAAAAGCACAACATACTAAGTTATATTCAATTTACTGATCTGTTATTTTAAATATAAACATAATATAACAATATCTTCATCTATGGCAATATGGATCCATTATTAGCTTCTGGTTCTATATTCTGAAAAAGCAGTGGATATTTAGACCAGCAAAAGTTAGTAAAAGGGCTACTGTCCTGGTTCTTTATGGATTTATTTCTTTTTTGAGTGTCTGCTCTTAACTATTCTTTTTGCCTCTTCAGAAACCCCATGTTCTGTATTTTAAATCTATTCACATCAGTTCTCATTAAACTGGTCAATTCCTGGTATAATTTCTGACACACAATGATAGAAATGCTCAGTTTCAAGTACTTTCTCAGTGTCCAGATGTCATTGATTCACAAGATTTCCATAGCTTTTTACGTGGTGATTACTACTATCTTGGATTGCATAACTTTCAGCAACGCTGGAATGTTAAGGTGATGATTCTGCTCAGAAAAGCTTTGCAAGATTGCCTACTGCCGGTACCTAGGAAAAGCTCCCCACCCCTTACCCCACCCAGTGCTGTGACCAACAAGACTTTCCAAAGATCAGGATGGTATTTTCCTCAGGAGAGAAGCTACTTCCATGTGGAATTCATCCTCAGAAATACTTCCCTATCACTCGATGTTTCTCATCAGTTCCTTGCAACAACAACCACCACCAATCTTTTTATTACTTTACTTGTCACGTACTTGAATATCCTCCACCCAGAGGAATTTTTTAATCCATTTATCTATGCACTATGTGAGCAATGATAAAAAGTCCACATAAACTCTGACATATCCTGTCATCTTGTAGACTCATGGGTACTCATCGTTTTGTATGGCCCAATGTTGTTGGCAAACTCAGTATTTTGATTGCAGAGGACTTAACAAAATAAATGCATGTGAAGCTGGTTTCAATGTGCCCTCATCTTCAAGTATTTCTGATGGGTCTTAGGTTAAATCACTTTTTCAAGTTTCAGCTTCTTATAGAGAATATTTATTCCCAACATCTTAACTTATAAATGCTGGATTTTATATCCTCTTCACAGTTGTTCGGTACATTTTAAAAATGCAACATGCCTACATTGTATTGTGTGAAGCTGGAGCCATTATTTTTAAGAAACAGTATTTCAACAAAAACAAAATCTAATACTCTCAGCTAAAGAACATTATAATACATCCTAAGATGACTGTTTTCAGTTTGATGTCATGAGAGGGAACTGTATTTGAAATGTATCCTCATATTTCCACTGATTTAAAGAAGTTACATCTGCTTTGAATATAAAGGAGTCAGAAGGCATAATTCCTGTAGTTAGCTGAGTTACCCATCCCTAGAAGGGAACATGTTCAGTTTATACATGAATCTGTAGATTCATATGTAGACTATGAATTTTTCAGTTTGAATTATAGGATAAATAAAAACATATAAAACTCAATCTTTTTGTTTTTATGTGGAATACCAATTTTGCCTAAGGATTCTAATACCCTCTTAAACCTTTTATTATTCATATGTAGCAAAATTAACTATTGTTTTGACACAAATCAGTTATGGAATTAGAAATTGGAGACCTGGAATTTTCCATAGCCACCTTTCATAGTATAGAAAAATCCCATATTTGGTTATAAAATTTGCACACTGACCCTTTGCTCAAAAATCATCTTCATATTCCAAGACTATGCTGCAGCTATTATAAAAACTACTTTGGGGATCATGGTGGTGATTGCTGCGGCTTAGGATGTGGGAGCTTAGAGTATGGGAATTCAGAGGCCAGGCCAAGTCAATGAGTATGGTTCCAGTGGGTATAGCTATTGTCACCCATTTTTCTGTGAGAAAACAAGTCCTACGGATTCTACTGAGAACTTTGATAGCTCAAAGCAATCACCTTGAGATTAATTAGCTCAATTACAAATGATGAGAAATCCTCTTCTTTTCACCCACCATTTATAGCACTGGCAATCACTTCTACATTGCTGAGTAACTCTCCACTGCTGGCCACAATTAACACAAAAGTTAGACTACATCAATCATACTGATCAGATTCTCTGGCATCTGAAACATTTGAACATTTGAATTGCAAATCTCAACATTTTAATTGCATCTCCTCTTGTCAATTTATTTTTAACTCTAACATCAACTGTTTTTTTCTGCATTCTATGTCTCAGAATGCTTACATTTTCACTTTTGCAATAGAAATGCTTAATCTGCCCCAGAAAATATTGTTCTTATTTGTGTTGATTCAGTTCAGTAGGCTTTTAATGCCATAGGTACATTATTTGGAACTCAAATTTCTCTTCATTTGCAGCTGCAGGTAATTTATCCCCTAAGAATGACTGAGTATATGTGTGAAAAAGTTGAGTCACCTAATATCTTCTAGCTTCTTAAAAAAGAAGAGATGAAATTTGGCTTTTTGTTTACTTTTGCCTTTTTCACGAGAAAATGTATTTTCCTCCCATTCTTACATTCAAACACAGCAGATGCACAGGAGATTTTAAAAGCCAGAGAGAGTAAACAGGAAGAACAGTCCTGTCTTAGTTTCCTATGGTTGCAGTAACAAAGTACCACAAACTGGGTGGATTTAAACAACAGAGATCTATTTTCTCACAGTTTTAGAAGCTAAAGTCCAGAATCATGTTGTTCAAATGGCCATGTTCTTCTGAGGACCCTAAGGGAGAATCTAACCCATCCCTTTCTCCTAGTTTCTGGTGTTGCCAGCAAACCTTTGCATTCCTTAGCTTGTAGACTCATTACTTCAATTTTGCCTGAATTGTGATATGGCATTCTCCCTGTGTATCCTTAGCATGTCTCTTCTTATAAGGACATCAGTCAGATTGAATTAGAGCACAGCCAGAGTATAACCTCAGCTTCACTTGATTGCATCTGCAAAGACCCTATTTTTCTAAATAAGGTTGTATGCATGTTATCAGGGGTTAGGAACCCAAAATATCTTCAGTCCTATAACTGGATACTCAGTATCACTGAAATAAATCAAGAAATTTTAACTGGTAATTGAAAAAGAATTGTTAGTTGAAGTTCATGATGATGATGATGATGATGATGAAGTCAGAAATTTCCCCATGGTCAAATAATTGTCATCAAATTACTGGCACAGCTAATATATATTATCTCAAGAAACCTGTAAACTGATTCCTTATTACAGTGTCTCATTCACTGGAACAGAGCTTCCCAGGAACAGGCTATTCAGTACATATGTCCACAATTGGAGTTCCCATGCATCTACTTTCATGATCCATTTAATCTGATCTACTGTGCCACAGAGAGTGTAGCACACATGAAACTACTTAAAAGGAAAAAAGACACAATTTCTATGAGCATATCAAACTTCACCCAAACTGACATTGGCAAATCATAGCGCACTACAGAAACACATAGGATGGACACCAAACCCAGAAAAACAATCTGTGATTTTTTTAGAAAACAGGACACATATGCTAACTCATAGATGATTAGCAGGAGTTAGCCAACATTTTAGTCTGTTGTCATGCTGCTGATAAACACATACCCGAGACTGGGAAGTATACAAAAGAGGTTTAACAGATTTATAGTTCCTTGTGGCTGGGAAGGCCTCACTATCATGGCAGGAAGGCAAGGAGGAGCAATTCATGTCTTACATGGATGGCAGCAGGCAAAGAGAGGCCTTGTTCAGGGAAACTCCTGTTTTTAAAACCATCAGATCTCATGAGACTTATTCACTATCATGAGAACAGGGCAGGAAAGACCCATACCTATAATTCAATCACCTCCCACCAGGTTCCTCCCATGACACCTTGGAATTGTGGGAGTTATAATTCAAGAGGAGATTTGGGTGGGGAAACAGCCAGACCATATCATTCCACTCAGGACTCTCCCAAATCTCATGTACTCACATTTCAAAACCAATCGTGCCTTCCCAACAGTGCCCCAAAGTCTTAACTCATTTCAGCATTAACTCAAAATCCACAGTCCAAAGTCTCCTCTGAGACAAGGCAAGTCCCTTCCACCTATGAGACTGTAAAATCAAAACCAAATTAGTTACTTCCTACATATCATGGGGTACAGGCATTGGGTAAATATTGCCATTCCAAATAGGAGAAATTGGCCAAAACAAAGGGGTTACAGGTCCTATACAAGTCAAAAATCCAGAAGGACAGTTAAATCTTAAAGCTCTGAAATTATCTCCTTTGAGTCTATGTCTCACATCCAGGTCACGGTGATACAAGAAGTGCATTTCCACAGTCTTGGGTAGCTCTGCTTTTGTGGCTTTGCAGGGTAAAACCTTCCTTTTTACCTCCCTCCTGGGTGCGTTCACAGGCTGGCACTGAGTGCCTGCAGCTCTTCCAGGAGCATATCAGTCATTTAGGGATGGTAAGGAAAAGAGTATGGCAGCAAAAGAAGCAGCAAAGATGTGGAGATAGAGGTAAGGGAAATCACACTGTTCCTGGAACTGTAATTTATCCAATAAACTATTACATTAAATAAAGAATGGTAAGGAAAAGTGAAAGATAAAAATAGAAAATTAAAAAACAGATAAATGATACTGTTTGCAATACCAAAAAGTTTGCTTTTTTTTTTTTTGACAACTATTTGAGACATCATTCTGAGTACAGAGCAGGGCATTGCTCACTGTGGCCAAAACTGAGGCTGGGAGACTAGTTAGGTTACTATGGCAGTAATCCATGCCAAATAAGATTAGGACATGAACTCAGTTAGTGGGAGTGAAGAAGGAGAAAAGCAGATAAGTTAAAGAGGGATTAATTAAGCAGAGTACATAGGTTTTTGCAGAGTGGTAAATAAAGAAAATAAGTAATTATTGACTCAATTTGCCCAAGTTTGTGAATTAGGTATTTAGGTGAAAGATATTACCTTCTATTGAGAACAGAAACACAGGAAGCAGGGCAATTTTTTAAAGAAGACAGTTTGTTAAATTGGGGGCACATTGATTGAGGCCATTTAGATGAAGAAAGAAGAAGCAGAAGAAAAGGAGGAGTGGGAATGGGAGAGAGAAGAGGAGGAGAAAGAGGACAGAGGGAAGGAAGGAGGGAAGGAAGGAAGGAGGGAGGGAAGGAGGGAGAAGGAAGGAGGGAAGAAGGAAGATTATGAAGAGATGGCTAAGATAAAGGTATTGATTTGAGAAACCTCATTATAATCAATATAGAGGTATTATTTGATGTCAAGGGATAAGATCATCCAGAGAGACTGTGTAAAGTTACAGTTGAAAGCCGAGTACAAAAAACAGGAAATAATGACATTTAATGAAAAAAGAGGAAGAAAGAGAAGGAAGAGTCAGAGAAAATCATATCACTGAATAAAATGGTGGCTAGAACTTCCAAAAGGGATAAAAGATTAGCAGAATGACCAAAAGAGTCACTAACATAAGATTGTTTGAGGAGCATCTATTAGATGTGGCCACAAAGATGTCATACTTAGTATTTTGGGTGAGTAGTATCTGAAGACTAGTGAGCTGAGGAATAAATGAGAAGAAAAGAGATTCAGACAGTCAGTGTGTTCTACTTTTCCAAGAAAATTAAGAAGAAAAAGAGATGTTACATTACATACAGCAAGAAGTTGAGTCACATATTCCTGTTTTGATTTTTAAAGGTGAGATCTGGGATTAAAATTACAATGGGAAAAAAGTGAAGAAAAGACTGTGAAATTATGAAGGAATAAAAGTTCCTATGATGCAAAAGAGGTTGGAATCCAAAGCCTAGATAGAAGATAAAGACTATTCTTATAGTGGGGCAGAAAGAAAGTAGGCAAGAAGGCAGGAACATCTAAATTTATAAGCCCAGTGCCTGGAAGCTAAATTAATTAATTCCCTATTATTAAGTTCCCTACCTTTCCTACTATAATGATGAACTCTGTGTTGTGTCAGATATGGGTAGGTAGATCTAAGACTCAAGGTGATGGTAAAGGTTTGAATTTACCATGAATTTACCATTCATACCAAAGGTTTGAATTTACCATTCACAATCAGGAATAACTTTCATGATTGTCTTGGCTATACAGACTCTTTTTTGGTTCCATATGAAATTTAAAGTACCTTTTGTTCTAACTCTGTGAGGAGAATCAATAGTAGCATTGAATATATAAATTACTTTGGGCATTAGGGCCATTTTCGTGATACTGATTCTTCTTATCCACGAGCATGGAATGTTTTTCCATCTGTTTGTGTCCTCTCTTATGTCCTTGAGCAGTGGTTTGTAGTTCTCCTTGAAAAGGTCCTTCACGTCCCTTGTAAGTTGTATTCCTAGGTATTTTATTCTCTTTGTAGCAATTGTGAATGGGAGTTCATTCATTATTTGGCCCTTTGCTTGTCTATTGTTGGTGTATAGGAATGCTTCTGATTTTTGCACTTTGATTTTGTGTCCTGCAATTTTGCTGAAGCTGCTTATCAGCTTAAGGAGCTTTGGGGCTGAGATGATGGGGTTTTCTAAATATGCAGTCATGTCATCTGCAAACAGAGGCAATTTGACTTCCTCTCTTCCAGTTTGAATACCTTTTATTTATTTTATTGCCTGATTGCCCTAGGCAGAACTTCCAATACTATGTTGAATAGGAGTGGTAAGAGAGGGCATCCTTGTCTTGTGCTGGTTTTCAAAGGGAATGCTTCCAGCTTTTGCCCATTCAGTATGATATTAATCATAGGTTTGTCATAAACAGCTCTCATTATTTTGAGGTATGTTCCATCAATACCCTAGTTTATTGAGAGTTTTTAACATGAAGCGATATTGAATTTTATTGAAGGCCTTTTCTGCATATATCGAGATAACCATGTGGTTTTGTCCTTGGTTCTGTTTATGTGATGGATTAGGTTTATTGATAGGCATATGGTGAACCAGCCTTTCATCCCAGGGATGAAGCCGACTTGATGGTGGTGGATAAGCTTTTTGATGTGCTGCTGGATTTGGTTTGCCAGTATTTTATTGAGGATTTTCACGTTGATTTTCATCAGGGATCTTGACCTGAAATTTTCTTTGTTTGCTGTCTCTGCCAGGTTTGGGTATCAGGATGATGCTAGCTTCATATAGTGAGTTAGAGAGGAGTCCCTTGTTTTCTATTGTTTGGAATAGTTTCAGAAGAAATGGTATCAGCTCCTCTTTGTACCTCTGGTAGAATTCGGCTGTGAATCTGTCTGGTCCTGGGCTATTAATTACTGCTTCAATTTCAGAACTCATTATTGGTCTATTCAGGGTTTGACTTCTTCCTGGTTTAGTCTTGGGAGAACTGTGTGTCCAAGAATTGATCGATTTCTTCCAGATTTTCTAGTTTATTTGTGTAGAGGTGTTTATAGTATTCTCTGATAGTAGTTTGTAGTTCTGTGGGATCAGTGGTGATATCCACTTTATCATTTTTTATGTCTATTTAATTTTTCTCTCTTTTCTTCTTTTAGTCTAGCTAGCAGTCTATCTGTTTTGTTCATCTTTTCACAAAACTACCTCCTGGATTCATTGATTTTTTTCATGTCTCTATCTCCTTCAGTTCTGCTCTGATCTTAGTTATTTCTTGCCTTCTGTTAGCTCTTGAATTTGTTTGCTCTTGCTTCTCTAGTTCTTTTAATTGTGATATTCCGATGTTGATTTGAGATCATTCCAGCTTTCTGATGTGAACATTTAGTGCTATAAATTTCCCTCTTAACACTCAATAATCATTAGATCACAGGGTTAAAGACTACTATATTTTATCATGTTCCCTCTGTAGCTAGCTGGTATTGAAACACAGAATCCAGGAAAAATATGGAAAAAATCAGCTGAGGCTAGTCAGGATTTAAGCAACATTGTGGCATGTGATGATAAATTAACACAGACCTAAATCAAACAGACTTGGATTGAGATCCTCGCTCTGTAATTTTCTCCCTCATACTTTTTGTTTATGAATTACATTGTTATATCCACCTCATAGACCTTGTGACATTTACATAAAACAACTTTTGCAAAGTGCTTGACACCTCAAACCTGCTTGCTCCTTACCCGAATAATTCCCAGTTGTATGAATAAGAAAGATAAAATGATTAGAATCTAAAATGTCTTACAAAGACATTGCATGTAGATGGCTCTTTTGTATTATCTTGGTCCAACAAAAAATTAGTTTCAAAAAGGATGGCATGAACACTGGCATATCTCCCATATGAGGTTGAAGAGGCCCGATAATGTTATTATCTGGTGATGTGTCCAGAAACAGCCTGAATGACGACAGCTATTCTATTTTGGATTGTGGGTTGAAAGGAAAATACTAACCATACTCAGGGCTATCCTACCTCAGAGAGTACATATTTATATAAATAAGATGTGGGTAATCTGAAGCAATAAAACTTCATCATCCAGTGCAGTTCCTTTACGTGGCATGAAAACAGATCCCTGTGGGAATTACAGGGTCCCATAAAATATAAAAGACTATAAAGTTCTTGATGTGTGTTAATGAAACGAAAACGTCAGGTTTGCTTAGCTAGATAAGTTTATTAGGAAACTGATTTAGATTCGCTGGCTTCACAGATGTAACAAAAGATAAATAATATAACTAACACAACTAGGGGGTTATAAAAACCAACTTTACTTATTTGAGAGTAGGTTTTTCAGGCAGTCTGATTTCAAAGTATTGCAGAGTGGAAGATTATGGTTGTGTACTTTGCTCCTTAACTGCTAAGGTGATGACAAGAGAAGGGGAAGCGGTAAGAAATATTAACGCATCAACTACATTGCAGAAGTTTTACATCAGAGTACATCATGGACTGGAAATATACGAAGCTACGTAACTAATAAGGTAGAAAATGATTGTTTACCTCATCGAGAAATATGGATGCCACTATAACTATATTTGGAGGAGTAACCACAACTGGGTCACCAAAGATTCCATGGTCATGTAATACCCAGATGTCACAATATCCATAGCCACACCTATAGACAGAGCCACATGCACATTCCTCATAGACATCTCCTTGTTTGGCAGACAGACTTTTGAAATGACTCCCAAATGATCCCCATTTCCTGTTATTCATACTCTTATGCAGTCCTCTTCCCTTAAGTGTAGGATGAGCCTAGTGACTTGCTTCTAATGTATAGAATACACAAAATGAGACGGGATGTCACTGTGAAGGTTAGGTTATTAAAGACTGACTTTCATCTTGCTGGCATTCTCTTTTGACTCTTTTCATGAGTTCTTTGATGAAGAGCCCCACATGGCAAGCAACTGTGGTTAGTTAGGAACTTAGGGTTCCGGTCCAGCATCCTTCAAAGAACTTAATTCTTCCCACAGCCATGTGAGAATTTGGAAGAGGATTCTTCCCCAGTGCAGCCTTCATTTGGGACTGTAGCCAGAGACAACGCCTAGTGAAAGCCTGTCAAGAAACTCTGAAACAGAGAACCTGCCTGAACTATGCCAGTATTCCTAACACCCAGACACAATGAGATAATTCTGGGTGGTTTTAAGGCACTCTATTTTGAGGTAACTTGTTACACTATTATTAACTAATATACCTTGGTAATTACAACCTACAATGTCAGAGTAAAACTTTTAGTTGGATACAAAAATGTAAGTTATTTGAGTTTAAATGCCATCTTCTTCAGAGTTCATATATTTAATTTCAAAAGTGATTTTCATGCATGAACATTGCTTCACTCTGGCTAGGTTGAAGTACTTTGTAAAATTTCACTGCCCTAGAATAAGAGTGAACAGCCCAGTTTCTGGAAAAGGCACAGCTCAAACCCAGATCCACCACTTGTTAGATTCTTAACTTCTTTCTGCTTCAGTTGCTTCATATGTACTATGTGGATAATTATAGTGCCTATTACAAGGTGCCCAATACTGTCTTATACATATGAAGAGTTCAATAAGTGATTGCTAGCCTTTTTTAAAAACATCTAATTACCTTTAGTCACAGATACCACAAGTACCTTGTCATTGCTAGAGAGTTTTCCACTCTATTTTCACCTAGTTTGTGAAGGCTTTTTTTATGAACTCACTATAAAATGAAAGATAAGCATATCATTGCAGTCACTAGATTAATCTCTTGTGTTTAATATTCATGACCTTCAATAGAACTCTCTGCAAGTTCAGCAACAGTAAACAGTTATTGAGGTCCTGCTCTATGCAGAGAATCATTCCACATGCTCAGATAAATTAATAGAACAGCCTGCCTTTTCAGAAGTATAAGCAAAATAACTTGGATTTGTAAATGAAAGAAATTTCATTAATCTGGTACAGTGACTTTCAAAACTGGATGTTCCTTGGAAATATCTAGGGCATTTAAAATACGTGCACACCAATGCCAGGGTGCTACTCACAGAGAATCTCATTCACTTTCAGATGGAACCTAAAATTAAATGCTTATTAAAAGCTCTCTGGGGGATTATAATGTACAGGCAGAGTTGAAACTGATGATTGATTTAGCACAAACCCTCCACTTAAAATATTAAGATTGATAGAGGGTTATTTTGGGTGACGTGGATAAGTTGGTGCTATAACCAACACTAAATGTTGTGCCTTCTGATACTGGATAAATAGTTGTTTAATTACCAAATAACATCTGAGTTTCACTGCATTTACTTATATATTTAATCATTTATAAAACAAATATTTACTGAAAATGTCTACAATGCTGGAAATGGGCATACAATGCTAAGCAACACAAAGTCACCCAGTGATTTTTTTCAAGATTAAAATTTTCTAGAGGAGATGGGCAGTAAAAACTAAATTTAAAGAAATAAACAATATCTGTAAGTATGGAACTTTAGTACACCCCGAGAGTGCACTAAAGGCAGAGTATCAGATTTGTTAGAGTAATAGGAGTCCTGATTTAAATTAGGAAGAAAAAGAGTCCTTTGGGAAGTGATTTTTAATCTAGAGATTATATGTAAGTGGATTTTAGGATAGGCTGCTAAAAATTATACCTTAGAGGTAACGTCTTTCCCCTCATTCCCCCACAAAAAAAAAAATCAATCTCAGTAAGGCTTGCAAAAATGTTCTTAGAAGATGATTAAATAATAATGATAATAAGCATACAAATTATTTCTTAAATACTTGACTAAGTGCTTTGTGTGCATTATTTTATTTGGTCATCACAGCAATCCTGTTACTATAGATCTCTTCTTAAGAACAGTTCTTTCTAAAAACCTTAAACTAAATATGAATAGCGAAAAAGCTCACTTTTTTTCTTGGCATATTTTCCTCACCAACACATATATTTCATTCATTAGAATGAGGTAATGATTCACTAAATGCTCAACTTAAATAAGCATCTTTAAAGGCATCCTATTCTAACAACCTCATTTTGCAGATGACATTTGCAAGGAGCTAGGCACCCGGCACGATGAGTGAGTTCAGAAACTTGCATGATTTCAACTGCTCCCTTGATTGATCTTGCAATCTAAGCATAGCATCTGTGAAGCATATCAAATAGATGGCAGAGAATAGCAGGCAAATTATGAGTGACACTATTGTATAAATTCAAAATGATGAGTGAATACCAAGTGTTCAAGATGACAGCAAATCATACTTCTAGAAACTGTGAAGGCAAAAGCAGAAACTCAGATTAACAGCGAACAAATACGCTCTTGAGAACCAACACACTTAGAAAATCAAGAAGTCCATTAATAATTAGATTGAATGGTGATAAACTGACACTGATTATTTAGTTAGTGCTATGGACAGGAGGCAGTAAAATGCTGTGTTAAAAAGGTCTGTCCCCTGGCAAAGGCCTCAGCCTCAAGTCTGGAAACCCATGGCACTAAACGGGAACAGGCATTCCTGTTTTGTGCTCAAATGTTGCCTTTTCTAAGACCACTATGGCCTGCCACACCCCTATCCTGTGCTCATATAAACCCCAAGCTCCACTGGCAGAGCAGCAGAACAATGTGGCAGAGAAGAAGAGAAAAGGAGTATCTCAATGACAAGATGAGCTCAGCTAGGGATGATCAGAGAGGAGATCGGTGGCAGGATGACCAAACACCAGGGGAAGATCATCTTCCCACTCCATTCCCTTTCCAGCTCCCCATCCATCCCACAGAGAACCACCTCCATCATTCAGTAAAATCCCCTCATTGGCCATCCTTCAAGTCCATGTGACCTGATTCTTCCTGAATGCCAGACAAGGACCCAGGTACCAAGAGGACAGGGTGTAAAAAGCTGTCACTCTGACTCTCCACTGGGTAACACTTAGCAATCTGCGGACGGCAAAGCTGAAAGAACATTGTAACATGCCTAGATGCTGCCATGTGGCTGGAGCTCAAAAATGCTCACCCCAGCTCACCGGAGTGCTCCCACAAGAAGTTTAAGTGCATGGAGGCTGAGTAAAAGAGTCAGACCCCTGTCACAAGTCCCACAAAGGGGTCAGGGAACTCTTCTGTCTCATTAGGGCTACTCAAAATCAACATTTTTTTTCTTATCAGTTTTGTCACACATATATGGCTTATTTTCTTTAAGTACAAAAGTTTCTCTCCAAATCACAGGGCCTATGTCTAAGACAATCTTCATTTGGTACACGAAAAAAATACCCCAAATTGGGAACAAACCTATAGAGAAGAAAAGATGCCAATATTAACTTAGATTTTATAACATGGGGTCATAAAATATTACTAAGAAAAGCATTTTTGCAAGTGTTTGGGGGCATCTATACCAATAATTGCATGTATTTGTGTTTTCTCACATGTATTCAAAGTTTTGCATAGCAAGGCAATGTCTATAGGTTATAGTTAACAGATTATATTCCAGAGTGTAAATAGAAAACTATGGAAATGTATGTAGAGGGTGGGGAAAGACGTCCCAAAAGAAGTGGGGTCTAAACTGGATTCTTTGTTGGCAAAAGAATACAGGTACTTTAGGGTGATGAGAAGACAAAGAAAGAAAAGAATGTAGAAGCTAAAAAAAGTTGAGAGGCCTGGCAACAGAGCAAGACTCTGTCTCAAAAAAAAAAAAAAAAAAAAAAAAACGTTGAGAGGATTGTGGATAGACTAGTTTGGCTGTTATGAAGAACTAGAGAAATAAAAGCATGAAGGTGTATCATGGCAAGAATAAAAGGCTAAGGTGACATTGGAGACCCCCTAAAAATTTCATTAGGTGGAGCATATGATGATTATTTTACTTTTAAATAACATTAATTTGACAGCTTTCAAGGGAGAAATTAAAGAGAGTAAAGATTGAACCTAAAGAGACCCACTGGGAGACTCTTTGTGATAAACCACAAAGACATAGGTGAAACTACTGGAATATTTAATTCAGGTGCCCGTCATCCTCTATTTCTCTGAGACTCTGTAAGTTTGAAAGTTTTAGAAGATGTCCAGTGATTTTTTTTTGTTTTTTGTTTTTTGTGTTTTTTTTTGAGACGCAGTTTCACTCTTGTTACCCAGGCTGGAGTGCAATGGCGCAAACTCGGCTCACCGCAACCTCCGCCTCCTGGGTTCAGGCAATTCTCCTGCCTCAGCCTCCTGAGTAGCTGGGATTACAGGCACGCACCACCGTGCCCAGCTAAGTTTTTGTATTTTTAGTAGAGACGGGGTTTCACCATGTTGACCGGGATGGTCTCGATCTCTTGACCTCGTGATCCACCCGCCTCAGCCTCCCAAAGTGCGATGTCCAGTGTTTTTGCATGTTCATATTCACCTGGAAGAGAGAATTTGGTAATGAACAGAAAATTGTATTTGATATGGGTAAAGTATCTGGTGCAAAATAAATTTTTTATAACAGCAAATACAACTGTAGAGGAAGACTAAGGTTGTCAGATAAGTATCCACGGACAAAAAAAATACAATGATTAAAAGACACATTTAGTATATATTCCTCTTTTTGGAGCTCAATATAAAATATTGGCTTGGTTGGCAGTTTTTCCCCACCTTAATTTATAATACTGTTGTGCAACTTCCCTTCAAATTATGAGATCGATGAAACCGAGCTGTCATTCTGGCATCCTGGGATATTTGTTTAAGAGCCACAGGACACTAAAGGGTTCAACTACAAAGCATGTAGTTCAGAGCACGCCAGCTCATTTTATGCAAGGCACAAAGATTTCCTGTAGAAGGCTTCAACATCCCCAGGCCACTTTGTCCTGTAAGAGACCCAAGCTACACTTTGGATAGTTTAACCAATTAAAAAGTAAAGGAGCTGCCCGGAGGCCAGTGTTTTGCAGTCATCTCTCAAGTGTGATATGACAAGGTCTTTAAAGAATGTGCTGTAATTCTTCCCTCTTTGGTCTTCAATGCAAAGTGTCTCATTTTAAAAACCTGAGGCTCTATACTCAAAACTATATGAGATCAGAAAGTTTGAAATTCCTTGATATTCTCTGTTTACCAGTGATAAAACTTTGATTACCCACATTTTATCTTTACAAAACCTGAGTGGTAGATCATCATGTTAATAACACCAGGAGCATGGTTTCACCTGTTAGAGATTGAAAGGACCTAATCCTTTACAAAGGCCCTACTTCCTCATGCTATCACTGTGGGGGAAAGGATTTCAATATATGAATTTTGGGGGAACACAAATATTTAGACCATAGCAAGTACCTACTATGTATTCAATGTTGGTACAGCAAGACCTAGTCCTATACCACAAGAAGGTGGTAGTATATAATAAAATAAATATGTTTATAAAAATAAATATAATTCACACATATACTGAAAGGCAGGCAAGTGAATCTAATCAAATGCTGCGTTAGATATGAATATTCATCATGCTGTGGAAGTCAAGAAATATTTCAGCTACTGGAGCCACTGGTGAAGGTGAGGCTTAAACTGATATGTTAGGGCTCAGATGGTTAGATGAGAAAGGACTATCTATTCCCTGCCCTGAAAGAACAGCCTGAGAAAATCAGGGGTGAGGGGCGTCAGCAGCGTGAAGCATTTCAGAAAATCCATAGCTTTGAATGTCTGGCTGGCATGAAGCGCGGGTGAGCAAGAAGGGTAGAGGGAAACGGAATGATGATAGCAAGAAACATGTGCTTAAGGACCTTGCGTGGCAAGTTAAAGGTTGAGCATTTTTCCATAAATAGGAAGGAGCCTTAACAGTGGATAAACGTGATTTTTTATGCTTTGAAAAGATCACCTCATCACCATCTGGAAGATGGATGGGAGAGGAACCAGACAAGAGGCAAGATAGCTTACGGGAAGGAAGAGGCGACTCTGTGGGCATAATCCAGGAAAAGCCTAAGAAGAAGTTGTCCAGGACAAGAAAAAACTAAAATAAAATAAGTGGGGTTGTACAAAAAAAGAACAGAATCAAGATTGTTTCAGCTCATCCAATATTTTTAAAAAGTTATACACATATTTTTGCCAGTATATAACTGATGTATGCTTACTTCATTTATCCATATAAATAAGAGAGGATATATGAAAAGGAAAATCCCTGTGATAATGTGGAGGTAGTATGGGTTTATTGGTTTATTGGCAGCATTTCTTTTTGCACTTAAAATATAATGAAGCTTACACCTTGGTTTGGTAACACTAAGTCCCTCAAAATAAAGTCTGTATATCTAAATAAGTCTTTAACAGATTTAGATTAATGTTTATATCCAAGAATAATAGAATTACAAGGGTAAGTGTGTTCAGTGCAAATGGAAGAATTATTTGAGGGTGGATTCACATGTAGAAGGATTGAGCTTTGCAGGGAAATCATTGATTAGAAACAATATTCATGGCATATACCAGATCACATTGTTAGAAATTTATTTTTTATTTTGCTTAGGCACTAGAAATAGGAGTCTACAAGAGGAAATAGAGGCATAAGCAGAAAACTTGAAAGGGCAAATGGAAATTTCCCTTTGTAGTAAGGAGACAGAAGTTTCTTACTAAAGAAAAGATAAAAGGCTGCTTTGAAGCATCCTGAGAAGACTTTATGCACAAAGCTCAGAGAGGTCTCCAAGCTACAGAAAAATGCTGGCTCTAATACTAAGAAAGGTATGTTCAATTCTAGACAAAAATATTGCAGGGCTATTCAAAGCAATGATTAGTAATGGTTGAAAATTAGTAGGAAAGTTTTGATTGTGTATAGACATTTTTTATTGTTTATTCTTACTCAGTATTGGATGTCATCTTTTTAATATAGCTATTATCTATTTTTGTGATTATCATTAGCAAGGATAAAATTAATACATAATTTTTAAATTTTTCAACTTTTATTTTAGATTTGGGGATACACATACAGGCTTATTACATAGGAATATTGCATGATCCTGAAGTTTGGGATACAGATTCCCTCACCCGGCTAGTAAGCATAGTACCTGATAGATACTAATATTTCAATCCATACTCCCCTTCTTCCCTCCCCCTTCCCCACTCAAGTAATCCTCAGTGTGTATTGTTCCCTCATTTATGTCCATATATGTTCAATGTTTACTTCTCACTTATAAGTAAGAACACACAGTATTTTGATTTCCGTTTCTTCATTAATTCACTTAGAATTATATCCTCCTCACTTAGAATTATATCCTCCAACTGCACCCACATTGCTGCAAAGGATATGATTTTGTTCTTTTTTATGGCTGCGTAGTATTCCATGAGGGGTGTGTGTGTGTGTGGATATCACATTTTTTACCTAGTCTACCATTGTTGGGCACCTGAAAATGATCAAGAACATCATTTGAGCATAAGTAGAAATTTTTTTGCTAAACTCTGCTGGTAACTAGAAAGTGTCAAAGAACACTTTATGGATAGTAAAATCACTGAAGAGTTACAGTGTTTTAAAACATCCCTAAGTAAGCAAGGTGGCTGCTGGTATTAATATATAAAGTGTAAAATAGACATTATTTATTAATTCACACATATTTGGTAGACAGACAGTATGCTTCAGGCATTCGAGATATGTCAGTGAATGATTACACTGTAGCAATTGCATTCATTTTCTATAGCTGCTGTAGCAAATTACAACTACCTTGATAGCTTAAAAACCACAAGTTTATCTTCTCACAGTTTTGGAAGCCAAAGTCTGAAATAGGTATCATTGACCCCAAATTAAGGAGTCTGTAACACCTCCTTCCCTCCAGAGGCTGTCAGGGAGAATCTGTTCCCTGCCTCTTCCAGGTTCTGGTGTCTATGATTATTCCTCAGCTTCTGCCCAGACCACTCTAGTGTCTGCCTCTTTGGTCACATTGCCCCTCACTTCTGTGCATCAAATTTCCATTTGCTTCTCCCTTACAGGGACACTTGTAGCTGCATTTAGAGCCCATGTAGATAATATAAGATAATCTCCCCTTCTTAAGATCCTTAATTTAACCGCATCTACAGAGATCCTTTTTCCAAATAAGGTAACATTTCTTAGGTTCTGGGTATTAGGACCTGTTGTCTTCGGGGACATTATTCAGCCTACCACAGCAATGGAGACAGGCAATTCACCAGGTGATAAATAAATGATAGTGTGGTTAGGCCAAGTGCAGTGGCTCACACCTGTAATCCCAAAATTCTGGGAGGCCAAGGCGGGCAGATAACTTGAGGTCAGGAGTTTGAGACCAGCATGGCCCCGTCTCTTCTAAAACAATACAAAATTTAGCCAGGAGTGACGGCACACACCTGTAGTCCCAGCTACTCAGGAGGATGAAGCAGGAGAATCGCTTGAACCCAGGAGCCGGAGGTTGCAGTGAACTGAAATTGTGCCTCTGCACTCCAGGCTGGGAGAAAGAGAGAGACGCCATCTCAAAAAAAAAAAAAAAAAAAAAAAAAAAGATAATGATATAGTGGTTAGATTGTGAATAAGAGACGTGAGGGAAAATGTAGAAGATGGTAAAGGGACCAGTGGTTCCGGAGGACAGAGGGAGGAAGAAATTGCTGTTTAAAGTACGAACTTTCTTTGGGTAAGCTTCATTGAGCAAAAGGAAGGAGAAAAAGGAGTAGGCCTCACTGATACCTGCAGGAAGAGCTTCCAAGCAGCGGTCAGGAGCAGCTGGAGTCCAGCCTTTAGGGGTAGCCGGCTTGCAGCATTCTCACTAGTAAAAGTTGTGAAACCAAATGAGCTTTTAGGATGAAAGTGAAGCGGATAATAATGGAGAAATCAATAGGTCTAAGACTGGGACAGAGACATGTTAACATCAAAATGTCAAAGAAAATAGAGATACGAGAAAGGAGACTGAGAAAGCTTGGCCAAGGAAACGGGAAGGCAAGAAGGTATGGAGACTTGTAGGTCAAAGAAGAAAGATGTTCAAAGAGAAATGAATAATGAACTAGCAAAGGCTGGTGACAGGTCAAGTTCAGTTGAGAACAGAGAACTGATTATTGTATTTAGCAGAAGACATTATAGATAAAGTACACAGGACCGGTTTTGACAGGCAACTAGGGGCAAAAAGTTGACTGCAATGAGTTTGAGACTCTTCTGAGTCATGGACCAACAATCATTCCACTAAACCATTCTGCCTAAGCGTAAGATAATATCTCATTTGCTGTAGAGTTCATAATTTGCCTCTTTAGGTAGTTCTAAAGAAAAAAAGGAGCTAAGTGGCTCTTTTCTACTTAAAGTGCATATGTTTCTCTCATGATTTTCCAGATGTTTGATTTATATTTTGCAAGCTCAAGTATAATCAGAAGAGATGCTTTGCTCTACAAACACAGCTGTGTGAATTTGAACACTGATGAGAGTTTCACCATCATGGAGGCATTGTCAAGGGTCACCTCCTTATCCCAGCCTAGATGGCCAGTCCATAGTGAATAGAATAATGGAAGCAAAATTATATTTATCTCTGGTGTGGCAAAGTGTGATGAGGATAATTTGGAATAACTCCACAGAATTTTTAGAAGTATTCCTCTCTCTCTTTTCCCTCCCTCCCTCCCTCCCTCCTTTCCTTCCTTCCTTCCTTCCCAGAGTGAGACTGGGTGACAGTCTCACTCTGTCACCCAGGCTGGAGTGCAGTGGCACCATCACGGCTCACTGCAACCTCCACCTCCTAAGCTCAAGCAATTCTCCCGTCTCAGCCTCCCGAGTAGCCGGACTACAAGCGGGCGCCACCACGCCTGGCTAATTTTTGTATTTTTTAGTAGAGACGGGATTTCACCATGTGAAATAATCATTTGCTCTGTTTCTATTAACCATACTAGGTTCTTCTCTTTTTTTCAGCTATCAGGGAGCTCTTCACATTTTGTGTATTCTCAAAATATTCAGTAATAATAAGCAGATTGTTGTCTTTTAGAGGTCAACCACAATCACAGCTTTTGTCAGATCCATAGTGGTAACCAGCCATGGTCAGAACTGCAGTCAACCTTATGGTCTCCTAAACCTTCACCTCTACAGCTACAGCCAGGGACATCATCCCAGCATTAAAGGTGTTTATACAATAGGTGCCATTTATGATAATAGGATTTGGAAGGTTTAGGATGGTCTCCTAAATCTTCACCTCCACAGCTATCGCCAGGAGCATAATTCCAGCATCTAAAGATGTTTATACAATAGGCGCCATATATGGTAATAGGATTTGGAGAATCAGTGATAACTATTCTTAAACAACTTGTCACCACCTCTGCAGGAATCTATACCGCTAATACTTATGAAAGCATGTCTCTTGCATTTGCTCTCCTATATCTCCACAATAATTTATACAAAAGCATTTATTACCTTGCCCTCTTATATAACAGGATTCTTTTGTGATCGTAAAAATGTTTTCTTTTAGTTTTCTATGGAGTTAGGTATTTCCAAAAGTCAGTTTTGGGCATTTAATGAGCAGTGAATTCCATGCCCTCAGTGTCCTTGTCTTTATTAAAATGTATTCATGGCACTCACCGGCAACCTGCGTGTGCTCTGGTTCTCTGATTAAATACCTGATCTTTCAGTCAATGCAAATTATCAGATTTTCCTCATAACTAAAAAGCTCATTCACCTTTTTCTCTAGAGCCAACTCATATCTTCAATTTATTTGCAAACAACTTTGTATTTTTTAGTTTCTACTTTATTTTCTTTTTTTGGAAGACTTGTAATTATTCGTTTTTTTATTGTGGTAAAAACACTTAATGTGAAATCTACTCTCTTAACAGCTTTTTAAGTGCACAACACCGCATAGGTAAATATAGACATTATGTTGTACAGCAGCTCTCAAGAGCTTATTCTTCTTGCATTACTGAAACCTTATACCCATCGAGTAGCAATTTCCTAGTTCTCCCTTTCTTCAGCCCCTGGCAACCACCATTCTACTTTCTGCTTCTTGAGTTTGCCTATTTTAAATACCTCATGCAAGTAGAATCATTTCACTTAGCATATCTTCCAGGTTCATCCATATTGTTGTATATGCCAGGATTTCTTTTCTTTTTAAGGCTGAAAAATAGTCCACTGTTCGTATATAATACATTTTCTTTATTTATTAATCAGTCAATTAACATTTAGGTAGTTTTCATATCTTGGCTATTTTGAATAATGCTTCAACAAAGACAGGAGTTCAAATATCTCTTAAGTTCCTGATTTCAATTATTTTAAATAGATGCCCAGAAGTGTGATGGCTGAATCATATGGTAGCTCTACATTTTAATTTTTGAGAAATGTTCATACTGTTTTCCATTGTGGCTGCACCATTTTACATTTCCACCAACAGTGTACAGAGGTTCCAATTTCTCTATGTTCATATCAATGCTTGTCTTTTTTATAATAGCCATCCTAACAGGTATGAGATAATATCCCATTGTGGTTTTGATTTGCATTTCCCTGATAATTAGTGATGTTGAGCATCTTTTCATATACCTGAAGGCCGTTTATATGTCTTCTCTGGAGGAATATCTATTAAGGTCTTTTGCCCATTTTTAATTGAGTTATTTGTTTGGATTTTTTTTTTTTTTTTTAGTTATTAGGTTGTAAAAGCGTCTTGTATATATTGTGAATATTAACCCCTTTCCATACATATGATTTGAAATATTGCCTCTCACTCCACGTTACCTTTCAGTGCTCTCGATTGTTTCCCTCGCTGTGAAGAAGCTCTTCAGTTTGATGTAGTACCACTTGTCTGTTATGCTTTCATTGCTTGTGCTTTTGGTTTCATATCCAAGGTATCATCGCCAAGACCAATGATGTCGTGAAGCTTTTCTCCTGTGTTTTCTTCTACACGATTTGCAGTTTCAGGTCTTAGGTGAGTCTTTAATACATTTTAAGTTGATTTTCATGAATAGTATAAAATATGGGTCTGATGGTATTCTTTTCCATGTAGATATCCAGTTCTTCCAACATTGTTTGTTGAAGAGATTGCTTTCTCTGTTGTGTATTCTTCCCACAAGATGACAGCTTCCAAAAGACTAGGTATAGAATGAATTTACCACAATACAATGAAGGTCATATTTTAAAAGCCCACAGCTACCATACTCAATTGTAAAAAAATGAAAAGGTTTTCCTCTAGTATCAAGAACAAGTCAAGGATGCTCATTCTAGCCACTTACATATAAAATGCTACTTGAGGTTCTAAACAGAATAATTAGAAACAATAAAAATTATATAAATCAGAAAGGAAGAAATAAAATTATCTCTACAAATGGCATATCTTATGCAAAGAAACCACAAAGACTTCACAGAAAAGCTGTTAACAAGAAAATAAAAAAATTCAGCAAAGGTTTGAGATACAAAATCAACATATGAAAGTCAGTTGTGTTTACATACACTGACAACCAGTGATCTGAAACGGAAATTAAGAAAACAATCATATTTGCAATAGTATCAAAAAGAGTAAAATAGGAATAAATTTAAGAAGATGAAAGACTTGTACATTGAAAGCTACCAAGCATTCATGAAAGAAATTAAAGAAGACAAAATAAATGGAAAGATTTCTGATGTTTATGAATTGAGTAACAATATTATTAAATTGTCCATATTACCCAAAGTGGTCTACAGATTTAATAAAATACCAGTAAAATCCTAATTACAGTTTTCATAGAAATAAGAAAAACAATTCTGACATTAATATAA
Source organism: Aotus nancymaae (assembly GCF_030222135.1). NCBI lineage: Eukaryota > Metazoa > Chordata > Mammalia > Primates > Aotidae > Aotus > Aotus nancymaae. The sequence continues at coordinate 33,990,667 of NW_026988435.1, forward strand.
AACCACAAAGGACCCAAAACACCCAAAGCAATCTTGAGAAAGAAGAACAAAGCAAGAGGCATCAAAATTTCTGACTTTAAAATATATTACAAAACTACAATAATCAAAACAGTGTAAGATACAAAACAAAGAAATATAAACCAATGGAACAGGCCAGGCATGGTGGTTCATGCCTGTAATCCCAGCACATTGGGAGGTGGAGGTGGAGACAGGTGGATTACCTGAGGTCAGGAGTTCGAGACCGGTCTGGCCAATATGGCAAAACCTTGTCTTTACTAAAATATAAAAATTAGCTGGGTATGTTTTATGGTGGATCATGCCTGTAGTGCCAGCTATTTGGGAGGCTGAGCAGGAGAATCCCTAGACACCCAGAAGGCGGAGGTTGCAGTGAACCGATATCACGCCACTGCACTCCAGCCTGGGTGACAGAGTGAGATACCATCTCAGAAACAAACAAACAAAAAACAATGAAATGAAGAGAGACCCCAAAAATAAACCCATGTATATACAGGCAACTGATATTGGCAATTAACTTTGAATAAATTCTGTATACCTTGTCCTTTCAAATTTTTTTTTAGCAATTTATCAGGAATTATTTTAATAACTGCTTCACATGGTAGTTTTTAGGAGAAGAAAGAAAACATTTTTTAAAAACTCATTGTAAATCAGAAGGCCTCATATAAATATATGGTATTATGATTCATTATAACTTTCCAGAGTCATCTCTTATTTTACATTAGAGTGAAGACATTAATACTCAGAAAATTTGGCTTGGAAACTTAGTTGAATTTGGCCAAAAATATTTTTCAATCAGCTTTTTAAAAATAACCTGTTAAACATTTACATAAAAAGCAATTTTTTATTTTTAAATTAGCTAATTTGGCTAAATTTGACTAATTCTTATAAATTAATAGAAGTAGTTTCCATTATAGCCTGAAGATTATTTTTTTCAATGTTTTACAAACTGTCTTCTTTTAATTCCTAGAAATAGTAAGCAAGTAGAATCATTGGAACATTACACTGAGAAGCTCTATTTTCAGAGACTATAAATTTCATTTATAGCAGCTCAACTTTTTCCTTTTAACATTAAAAACTTGTTGGTAATATTTTGTTAGAATTTCTGTTTCTATGACCAAAAATGAGTTGGAAAATACTGCTTTGTGTTATAAGTTTATAGATTCTATAACACCTGTCATGTAGGCCAGCACAGTGGCTCATACCTGTAATCCCAGCACTTTGGGAGGCCAAGGAGGGTGAATCACAAGGTCAGAAGTTTGAGACAAGCCTGGCCAACATAGTGAAACCCCATGTCTACTAAAAATACAAAAATTAGCCAGGAATGGTGGCACACACCTGTAGTCCCAGGAGGCTGAAGCAGGAGAATCACTTGGACCTGGGAGGTGGAGGTTGCAGTGAGCCAAGATTGCACCACTGCACTGTAGCCTGGGCAGCAGAGTGAGACTCTATCTCCAAAAAAAAAAAAAAAAAAAAAAAAAACCTGTCATATGGACTTAACTTATACTTTCTTTAAAAAACTACACTTACTTTATTAATTTATTGTGGAAGCATATATAAATTACTTAATAGAATTTATTTTTGAAGGAGTTTTACATTCACAAAAAAATTGAGCAGAGCACAGAGTTCCTATACATACCCTGCCCTCACCCATGCACCCCCATTATGAACATCCCCCACCAGGGTGGTACATTTGTTACAACTGATGAGCCTCTATTGATACATTATCACAGAAATTCTATAATTTACATTAGGGTTCATTCATGATGTTGTACATTCTATGGATTTTGAAAAATGTATAATGACAGATAGCTACCACTAAATATACAGAATAGTTTCACTGCCCTAAAACTCCTCTGTGCTCCATCTATTCATTTGTCCCTCCCCTCAACTCCTGGCAACTAATGATCTCTTAACTGTCTTTATAATTTTCCTTTTTCCAGATTGTCATGTAGTTGGAGTGATAAAGTATATGGCCGTTTCAGATTGGCTGCTTTCACTTAGTAATTTGCATTTTGGCTTCTTCCATGTCTTTTCAAGACTTGACAGCTCAATTTTTTTAAGTTCTTGACAGCTCATTTCTTTTAAGGGCTGAATAGTATTTCATCGTCTGAATGTAAAACAGTTTATTTATCAATTCACCTACTGAATGATGAGGGACATCTTGGTTGCTTCCAAGTTTTAACAATTATGAGTAAATCTGCTATAAACATTAGTGTGCAAGTTTTTGTATGGACGTACTTTGTCAATTTTTTATGCAAATGATAAAGAGTGTTATTGTTGGGTTATATGATAAGTGTATGTTCAGTTTTATAAAATACCACCAAATTGTCTTCCGAAGAAACCACAATTTGGCATTCTCACCATCTTGTAAATGAGAGTTCCTGTTGCTCTACATCCTTGTCAGCATTTGGTATTGTCAATGACCATTCTAGTAGGTTTGTACTAATACCTCATTATTGTTTTAATTTTCAGTTCCCTAATGAAATATGATGTTGAGCATCTTTTCATATGCCTATTTGCCATCTGTACATATTCTTCAATGAGGTGTTTGTTCAGGTGTTTTGCGTGCTTTTGAATCTAGTTGTCCATTTCCTATTGTTGAATTTTAAGAAACTTTTGTGTATTTTAGATAACAGCCCTTTATCAGATGTGTCTTTGCAAATATTTTCTCCCATTCTGTGGCTTATTTTCTCATTTTCTTGACATCCATTAATTTTGAAATCAAATCTACACTCTTATTTTCAACCTTACACAAATATGAGTTATGGATTGCTTTAATACCATTTCTGTTTGACTTCACTAACAACTGTTTCGTTATTCCTTTTAAAGTCATTCAAATCTCACACTCTTAATGAGGATATCACTAAGTGGCCAAGTTATATCTTCTAAACAAAATGCAAAAGAAATAGAAACAGAAGACACCAAAGGAATCTCTTTTATTCTGATTACCTAAAATCATGCCATTGAGAATATTTTCATTGAAAAAGAACTGCTATGCTCTCTATGACAAAACCATCATGTCTCCAGTTGGGCAAATGTGTGTCTATACTTTTAAAGCATAAATATAACATTGGAGATTTGTTTCATTTCATTATGCTATGCACAGTACCAAGCCATCAGTTTTCACATTTAAGCTTTTCCTGATCAAGAACATAATCTGTATTCAGTATGTTGGCCGGCCACAGGACGTTAGTAAAATATTCTTTGTTAGCAATAAATTACTTTATAATGTTTAAGAATAATACCTTAAAAGAAAAATTCCAGAAACTTACTTACATTTAAAGTACATAGGGACAAATGGGGGAGAAATGTTTGGTTCATCATTTTACTGAATCATAGTTGAAGTTAGAGCCATAATTAAATTAACTATATCTCACTCAAGACCCTAGGACAATTGGTGAAATTACGCATAATGACACACACATTGCATTTTCCTAGTGTTGTTTTATGTACAGAGAGGGTAGTTTTACTATATCCAATGATCTTTTGATATTGGAAAAATACTTGAGATTATTGGGGATCACATTTGTACCAGTGAAAATGTTAAGTAAGTGCCTTAAAAATAAAAATAAAAAAGTCCCAATGAAGGTGATAGTTTGAATATATCTGTAGGTGGTAGAAATCTTGGCCCAGAAATCTGAATGTGAAAAATAAATTTTCATTATTTTAATCAATGTGTTATGTTTCTAACCTCCTATGCCAGTATGCAAAAATAGAATATATCCCGTCTTTTGGAGGCTCCACTATTTTAAATATATTCAGCCTTTTTGAAAACTACTCTGAGCATCATTTTTTTTCATCTAACAAAAAAAGAGGCATAAATGACCTATGTAAACCACAGTAATAATTAAACATACTGGCAAGAGATTTGGATAGCTATTTATAGGTCTGTTCCCCTTCATTTTCATTCATGACTGATTCTCTATCTCAGTATTTTCTAAATGTACTACCCCAAATATTTTTCATCTTAAGAACATTTTCCTCTTTGCCTTGTATTTTCCTTTACCATCTCTCTTTTCTTTTTATTTTTTTTACAATAAATTTTATTATTTTTCCTTCATAAATAATTCATGAGCATATAATTTAAAACAAATATATTATTACAGAAAACGCCAAAAACCACTTTGACAATGACTACTAATCAATATCCCATCTTCCTCTGCAAAGAAAGCAAACTAATTTACCAATTGCAAAACGTACTGCAACACTTTTCTTTTTCTACACATTTAGCATATACATAACTAGCTTTAAAAAATACATTAGGAAGTGGCATATCTTAACCCCAAATGATATATTATGTAAAATTCTTCAATTAAGTTTTTCTCTTAAAATACCTTTAGAAACCTTTCTAGTTATTTTTCTCATTAAAAATCAAAACAAGGCATTGCATAGAATTACACAGCATGAATCTATCATATTAATAGTTTATCTACCCTCATATTGCTAAGCCTGTAAATTATTTGTAATTTTTCATTATCAGAAACACTATTACATGATGTCACAAATGTGAAACTCTATGTATTAGTTTGTTTTCATGCTGCTCATAAACACATACCCTACACTGAGTAATTTATACAGGAAAAAGTTTTAATAGACTTACAGTTCCACATGACTGGGGAGGCCTCACAATCATGTCAGAAGGCAAGGAGGAGCAAGTCACATTTTACATGGATGGCAGCAGGAAAAGAGAGAGCTTGTGTAGGGAAACTCTCCCTTATTGAATCATCAGATCTTGTGACATTTTTTCACTATCGTGAGAACAGCTCAGGAAAGACCTGCTCCCATGATTCAATTACCTCCCACCGGGTCTCTCTCACAACATGTGGGAAATCCAGATGAAATTTGGGTAGGGACACAGCCAAACCATATCATTCCGCTCCTGGCCCCTCCTAGATCTCATTTTCTCACATTTCAAAACCAATAACACCTTTCCAACAGTCCCTAAAGTCTTAACTCATTTCACCATTAACTCAAAAGTTCACAGTCCAAAGTTTCATCTGAGACAAGTCTTCTTTCCTTCCCTTCTGCCTATGAGCCTATAAAATCAAAAGCAAGTTAGTTACTTCCCACATACAATGGGGCTACAGGAATTGGGCAAATAAAGCCATTCCAAATGCAAGAAACTGGCCAAAACAAAGGAGTTACATGGCCCATGCAAGTCCAAAACCCAGCAGGGCAGTCAAATTTTAAAGCTCCAAAATCATCTCCTTTGACTCCATGTCTCACATCCAGGTCACGCTTATGCAACAGATAGTCTCTCACAGCATTGGACAGCTCTAGCTGCTTTGCAGGGTACAGCCCCCCTTCTGGCTGCTTTCACAGGCTGGTATTGAGTGTCTATGGCTTTTCCAGGCACATGGTACAAGCTGTCAGTGGATCTACTATTCTGGGATCTGGGAGATGGTAGCCCTCTTCTCACAGCTCCACCAGATGGTACCCCAGTAGGGATTCTGTATGAGGTCTCCAACCCCACATTTCCCTTTGGCACTGCCCTAGCAGAGGTTCTCCATGAGGGCCTCACCCCTGCAGCAAACTTCTGCTGGGGCATCCACGTGTTTCTATACTAGGCAGAGGTTTCCAAATCTCAATTTTTTACTTCCATGCACTCACAGGCTCAACACCACATGCAAGCTGCCAAGGTTTGGGGTTTGCTCCCTCTGAAGCAACAGCCCAAGCTGTACCTTGGCCCCTTTTATCCATGGCTGAAGCAACTGAGACACAGGGTACCAAGTCCCTAGGCTGCACACATGGGGACCCTGGGTCCAGTCCATGAAATTATTTTTTCCCTAGGCTTCTGGGCCTATGATGGGAGGGGCTGCCACAAAGGTCTCTGACATGTCCTGAAGACATTTTCCCCATTGTCTTGGGGATTAACATTTGACTCCACATTACTTATGCAAATTTCTGCAGCCAACTTGAATTTTTCCTTAGAACATAAAATTTTCTGTTCTATCACATTGTCAGGCTGCCAATTTTCCAAACATTTATGCTCTGCTTCTCTTATAAAACTGAATGCCTTTAACAGCACCCAAGTCATGTCATGAATGCTTTTCTGTTTAGAAATTTCTTTTGCCAAATCCCTAAATCATCTCTTTAAAGTTAAAAGTTCTGCAAGTCCCTAGAGCAGGGGCAAAATGCTGCCAGTTTCTTTGCTAAAACATAACAAGGATCATTTTGCTCCATTTCCCAACAAGTTCCTCATCTCCATCTGTCTCCATCTAAGACCACCTCAACCTGGATTTCATTGCCCATATCATTATCAGCATTTTGGTCAAAGCCATTCAACAAATATCTAGGGCATTCCAAACATTACCACATTTTCTTATCTTCTTCTGAGCCCTCCAAACTGTTCCAACCCCTGCCTGTTATCCAGTTCCAAAGTCACTTCCACATTTTCAGGTATCTTTTCAGCAGTTCCTCACTCTGTTGATACCAATTTACTGTATTAGTTCATTTTCACACTGCTCGTAAAGACATACCTGAAACTGGGTAATTTATACAGGGAAAAGGGTTTCATGGACTTACAGTTCTACATGGCTAGGGAGGCCTCACAATTATGGCAGAAAGTGAAATGCACGTCTTACACTGGTGGGAGGCAGGAGAGAGATTGTGCAGTGAAACTTCCCCTTATAGAACCATCAGATCTGGTGAGACTTATTCACTATCGCAAGAACGGCACAAGAAATACCTGCCCCCATGATTCTATTACATCCCACTCATTGCCTCACACAACATGTGGGAATTCAAGATGAGATTTGGGTAAGGACACAGCCAAATCATATCACTCTATATATGTCTTAGAGTAGTTTTTAGTGTTCTGTACAATACATACTTTAAAAATTTTTTCATGTTGTAGGGTATGTACATTTTTTAAAATAAATACTGAAAACAATGTCCTCTGATTCTCTAGTGATACTCTCATCACAATGTACGAGATTACTCATTCACCCACACTTTTGCTTAATATGTGAGGAAGTTTTAATTTTAATAAATGTGATCGGTGGAAATGGTTTGTTAATGTTTTAATTTGCATTGCCCATTACTGGCGAACTTGAGCATCATTTTAATTTTCCTGGATACTTGCAATTTCACCTCTTTCAATTATGCTTCAAATCTTCTTTGCTTATTCTTTTTTGGTTTTTAATTTTTTTATTGCTGTAGAATATACATATACATAACACAAATTCTACTATCTTAGCCATTTTAAAATGAACAATTCAATGTCATTAAGTACACTCAATTTGTTATGTAACCATCTCTACTCTCCATCTATAGAACATTTTATTATCCCAAACTAAAACTCTGAACTTAATAAATACTAAATTACTAGATCCCTCTCTCCCTGGCCCTGGCAACCAGTATTTTACTTTCTGTTTCCATGAATTTGACTATTATAGGTACCTTTTATGTGAAATCAAACAATACTGTGTTCACCCATTTGTATCTGGCTTGTTTCACTTGGCATAATATATTCAAAGCCTTTGCTCATTCATTATTGAGTTATCTTTTCATATTATCTTTATGACCATAGATATTATATATTCTTAATTGATAAATCCCACTGCCCAAAAACCACCTGTAGTAAAACAAAGTTAGATCGATTAACTTGCAGCATCAACAAAGAGTATATAATATGTGTGTGTGTTGAGGCGGTGGAGGGGTTGTCTTTGAGCATCACAAAAGATGAGGGAAAGACAAGTATTATGGACTAAATATTTGTGTCCCCCAACAAAATTTATATGTTTAGATCCTAACCCCTAATATGATGGTGTAGGAGAGGGGATCTGAAGAAAGTGATTGGTTTATAAGAGTAGAACCTTCATGAATGGAAGGAGTCCTCTTATTTAAAAAGATTCCAGAAACCATCCTCACTCCTTCTGCAACATGATGATACAGCAAGATGGCACCATCTATGAATGTGGAAGATGGCTTTTACTAAATCTGCTGATGATGTGAATCTTGGGCTTCCCAGAGTCTAGAGCTGTGAGAAATAAATGTGTCTTTTATAATGTCCCCAGCCTATGATATTCTGTTATAGCAGCTCAAACAGACTGACAGCACCCATTGAGGAAGAATATTTATAAAGTTTGGAGGGCTGATATTACATCATTAGATTGCATTGGAAAGAATTGGTATGAGTTTTGTAAATTAGGATACTACTGGAATATTCAATGGCTTTCTTTAGAAGATATCATCTCTGTAGAGTCACTTTTAGACAGATCTATCTGTGGTCTTATCTTAAAATATTTAAATTTAATAAAAATAGTATTAAAACATTTTGAACTTAGTCTGTGATATACTTATAACTTAACTTGGCCATGATGTGACTCAGGATATGTTTTGTAAGTTGTGATTTATGCTTAAATTCTCAGTTTTCCATACAGTGTAGCTTCCAGAGGGTCATGTTTCACTCTTTAGCATAATAATTATTTGTCTATTAAATTCAATGTAAGTATTTTCTCAAAGTTGCTACATTAACTTTATTATGTGTTTTCTTTTAGTCAAATTATCTTACATTTTACTTTCTTTTTTAAAACAACCTTTAATTGACCTCTAAATTCACAAGATATTCTTGTTTTCTTTTTTTAATTAATGTGAAATTTACATAATATAAAATTAATCATTTCAAGTGTAATTTAGTGCACTGACAGTGCTGTGCAATCACCACTTGTATCAAGTTCCAAAATATTTTCATCAACCCAAAAGAAAATACAGCACCTACTAAAGGGTTGTTTCTCATTCCTCTCTCCCACAATTTCTATATTTTGTTAACGTTTTATAGTTGCTAAATTTTATTATTAGAACTTTAATCTATCTGGGAATATATTAGGTTTGTTTATAATTTTTTTATTGAATTATAATTGCCACATTTATCACATACCAAAGATTTATTTTACTGCAGGTCCATTGCTGTATGTTGTATTCTATTTACTTCATTTATCTATCAATTCATGTTCCAAAATATAATCCAAGTCACTATATCTTCACTACATGTCTTAACATCTGGTAATACAAATCTTACCTTTATATTCTTTTTATTAATTTTTTTCAAAATGCCTTTAAATGTTAAGGATGATAACTTTAAAAGAGGAGCTAAAATAAAGACTGAAAAGCTGAGCAGAACTTTCAGTGGTCACCAGGTGCTCAATAGAAGAAAAGTACATTTGAGAATTTGCCAAAAGAGACATTTTACTAAAAAGTCAAAGCTCTCACCTGATATGTCTAGAAGGCAGTGCTTTAGGAAACGTGGTAAATCAGAGGTAGAGAAAGTTTCACAAAGTGTAAAATCCAGGTTAGTTTATTTCGTGATTGAACTGAGGAAATCTGTCTTTATGCAAGCTGTCGGAAGATAGAGCTAATCATTTCATAGGAAAAATATTATACAGTGCTTCAACAGTTTTCTAAATAAATGATGTCTAGTACCCAAAACATTACTATGAAAGCAAAAAACAAGACTAAGAAGAGAAAGTAACACAATAGATCAAGACCCACAGGTGATCCAGATAGCATAAACATCAGCTGTGGTATATAAAATACTAGTGATTAATAGGATCAAAAAATAGATGAAAAGAGTAAGAATTCTACCAGACAATTGAAATTTATTTTTAAAATCAAGTGTAAATGTCCATTTTCTGTCACTTATAACAGAACATCTGAAACTGGATAACATATAAAGAAAATAAATGTATTTCTTACAGTTATGGAGGCTGAAAAGTCCAAGGTCACTGGTCCACATCTGGTGAGATATTCTTGCTGGTGGGGATTCTCTGCAGAGTTCCAAGGTGGCATAGGGGATTGGAGGGCAGGGTGACTGAATGGGCTATGTCAGATCTCTTTCCTCTTCTTACATAGCCACCAATTCCATGACTATGATCACCCATTAATTCATTAACCCATAAATCCATTAACTCCTGAGTCTATGAATGAATTAAACCTTCATGGGGGCAGAGGAGAAAAAAATTATGTTATTTATTTAGTAAAACATTATTTTACTACTTTGTGCTCAAAATAAAAATACAATAGAAATATATTAAAGCTAAAAGTTTATTCTTTTGAAACACTAATAAAATGAATAAAAATTGTACTATCAAAGAAATAGAAAAAAACAAATAAATTACCAATATTGCCAGTCATAGAGACATCGTAATATATTCTGCAGAACTTAAATATAATAAGAAATCATTCTAAGTAACTTTATACCAATGCATTTGAAAATATGAAGATATGGACAAATTTGTAGTAAACATGATGTGAAAGTAACACAAGAAGAAATATAACGTTCACATAATTCTGTATCTATTACAAGAAGTGAATCTTTCATTTAAAACATTCTCACAAGGTAGTATCAGGCCTAAAGGGCTTCAATGGGCTATATTCTCAATCACCTAAGGAAGAATTAATGCCTACCTAATATAAACTCAACTAGATTATAGAAAAAGAGGGAAAAAATGGTCATAATAGCCTTGATTTCATTTCTTAACATCTATTTTAGGTTCAGAGGTACAAATGTAGGATTATTATATAAGTTCATAGCATGTCACAGAGGGTTTGTGTACAGATTCTTTCACCATGCAGGTAATAAGCATAGTATCAGGTAGGTAGTTGCTTTTTTTTTCTTTTTGTCCTCACTCTCCTTTCTCCCTCCACCCTCAATTAGACCCCAGTGTCTGTTGCTCCCTTCTTTGTGTCAATATGTACTCAGTGTTTACTTCCCATTTATGAGTGGAAACACACACTATTTGGTTTTCTGTTCCTGTGTTCATTCACTTAAGATAATGGCCTCCAGCTCCATTTATGTTGTTACAAAGGACAAGAAAGATCTTATTCCTTTTACGGCTATGTATTATTCCGTAGTGTATATGTACCACATTTTCCTAATCCAGTCTACCACTGGTGGGCACTTAGGTTGATCTGATGTCTTTGACATTGTGAATACTGCTATAATGAACATACACATGGATGTGTCTTTATGATAGAATAATTTATCTTCCTTTGGGTATATACCCGTAATGAGATTGATAGGTTGTAATTCTGCTTTGAGTTTTTGTAATAGCAACTCTGCTTTGAGTTTTTTGAGAAATCGCCAAATTGCTTCTACAGTAGCTGAACTAATTTGCATTCCACCAGCAATGTGTAAGTGTTCTCCTTTCTCTGAAACTTTGCCAGCATCTGACACTATTTGACTTTAATATAATAGCCAGTCTGACTGTTGTGAGATGGAATCTCACTGTAGTTTTGATTTGCATTTCTATAATGATTAGTGATGTTGAACATGTTTTCATATGCTTTTGGCTACATGTGTATCTTCTTTTGAGAAGTGTCTGTGCAAGTCCTTTGTCCACTTTTTAATGGGGTTGTTTGTTTTTTGCTTGTTGATTACCTTAAGATTCTTACAGATTCTGGGTATTAGACCTTTGTCAGATGCATAGTTGGTAAGTATTTCCTCCCATTCTGTAGGTTGTCTGTTTACTCTATTGACAGTTTCTTTTGCTGTGCAGAAGCGCTTCAGTTTAATTAGGTCCCATTGGTCAATTTTTGTTTTTGTTGCAGTTGCTATGACCTCTTCATCATAAAATCTTTGCCAGATCAGATGTCCATAATGGTATTTCTTAGGTTATCTTCCAGGGTTTTTATAGTTTGAGGTTTACATTGAAGTCTTCAATCTATCTTGAGTTGATTTTTGTATATGGTATAAGGAAGGTGCCCAGTTTCGATCTGCATGTGGGTAGCCAGTTATCCCAGAACGATTCATTAAGTAGCCAATCCTTTCCCTATTACCTGTTTTTGTCTACTTGTTGAAGATGACAATGTTGTAGGTATATGGCTTATTTCTGGGCTGTCTATTCTGTTCCATTGATCTGTGTGTCTGTTTTTGTACTAGTATCATGCTGTTTCAGTTACTGTAGTATTGTAACATGGTTTGAAGTCAGACATGATGCCTCTGGCTTTGTTCCTTATGTTTAGAATTGCCTTGGTTCCATGTGAATTTTATAATAGTTTTTTCTAATTTTGTGAGGAGTATCATTGGAAGTTTGACAGGAATAGCATTGAATCCATAAATTGCTCTGGACAGTATGGTCATTTTAACAAAATCTTCCTATCCATGACAATGGAATGTTTTTCCATTTGCTTGTGCCATCTCTGATTACTTTGAGCAGTGTTTTGTAATTGTTGTTGTAGAGCACTTTCACTTCCCTGGTTAGCTGTATTCCTAGAATAACCTTGATTTCAAACCCAAAGTCTTGACACAAAGGAAAATTGCAGATCAATCTTTCTCCTCAAGATATATGCAAAATATTAAAAAACTTTTTAGGAAATTATCAAATTAACTCAAATTTAATTATATGTAAAGCAATGATGCCTTTTCCACTCATAAATTATGTAAAAAGTAGAGAGTGAAGTAAGTATTAGGAAAATTTAGAGGAATATTGAGATCTCATACACTGCTGTTGAGAATATGAATAACACTTCTAAGTGACAATTTGACAGTCCTTACTGAAATGAAAATGCGTGTAACCCATGATGCATTCATCCTAGGTAACATAAACCAGAGGATTTATCACATAGATGGACATTCATGGCAATGTACACTGCTGTATTGCTTATGGAAGTAGAGAGTAGAAGACAATACATGTAGCCATGGTTATGATGCATAGAATACTACAGAATATGGTGGAATACTATGTAGGGGCTAGAAACAATTCATTAGGTGTACATGTGTCCTGAGCTAATGTTAAGCTGATTTGTGTAGGTATGATTACAGCAGTTATTTATACCAATGTCTGATTTCACTAATCAGTATCCATGCCATATTAAAAATATTAAGTATTTTGACTATCACACTTGCATTCAGCAACATGGATGGCTCTTAAAAACATAGTTTAAAGTAGAATACAGTCATGTACTACAGAACAATGTTTTATTCAATGATCAATCACATATATGATGATAGTTGCATAAGATTATGATACCATATTTTTAGTGTACCTTTTCTATGTTTAAACATCTTTAGATACACAAATACTTACCATTGTATTACAGTCACCTACAATATTCAGCACAGTAAGGTGATGCACAGATCTGTGGCCTGGGAATGATAAACTGCACCATACACCCTGGGTATGTAGTGGGCTGTATCATTCGGGTTTGTGAGTACACCCTAAAATGTTCACACAACCACGAAATCACCTAGCAGTGCATTTCTCAGAACATATCCCTGTTGTTAAGTGACACATGACTGTGTAAGAGTGAAGTAAAATACACTATCTGTTTTAAAATGATGATCACTCTCATATCCCAAAAAATACAATGTATATTTTTGAAATATTCAAGCTATTCCATAATTACAATAAATGCTAGGAAGAAACAAGGAAGTTAAGTGGGGTAGAGACTAGGGATAATCTGTATAATAATATTATAAAATCTATGCCTCCCAGGTTCAAGGGATCCTCCTGCCTCAGCCTCCCAAGTAGCTGGAACTACAGGTATGCACCACCACACATGGCTAATTTTTGTATTTTTTAGTAGAAATGGGGTTTCACTATATTGGCTAGGCTGGTCTCGAATGGCTGACCTCAAGTAAGCCACCCACCTTGGCCTCCCAAAGTGCTGGGATTACAGGCATAAGCTACCACACCTGGCTGGAAAATATTTTTACACTGAGCCACTAACTTAATCCTATGTACATGAGGTCTAAAACACACAAACAAGCCAACAAATTCTTCCATTTTCATATAATTTCCTTCTTGTGTTTTATTTTTGTTTTAATTACAAATGTAATGCATTGCAAACAGTCAAATATTATTTTAATTTGTATTAAGTTAATTTTTCCATTACTGCCTCCTATTCCTACTAACAAAAGCTGACACTTAGAATTTAATATAATTAATAGAATTAATATACATTGGGTGTTTTTACTTTACTTAACAAGTATGGCATTTTGTAATGATTTCAATAATTATTAACGTGTAAATATTTTCAACATAAGAAGTTGTCTGTCATCTGTTTCTGTTTTGTTGACCACCCTCAGGGGGACCGCTGTGAAGCTAAGTCAGAGCATGAAAAAAGACTAACTCAAATAGGGAAGCTATAGATGTAAAGGAAGGACTTACAGAAAAGAATAGTCACTCCATTTAGACAGGCACTAAAGCGACGAAAGAGCAAAAGCAGTGAGAGCCTGTGAAAATTACGAGATTCAGATAATGACACCTTCATTTTATTAGGGACTCACTGCAGACTATGAATTTAATTCCCTTCATCATTTTGGAGGAGAAACATAGCTAAAGCTTATATTTTGCTATTTACACTTTGTTTCATCTGTTTCAACTGTGATGCTTGGATAGTTATTTTAGACACTGGAATCAGCTGGTTAAAGATCCATTAAATTTACATATCCTTATTTCATTTTCTCAGTTGACAATCTTTTGCTTTATGTGACATGGACATCTTTTTCATATCAATGTAAAAATTTGCAGCTCATTATTTTCTATGGCTACATAATATTGAAAAATACTGATATACCATAGCATTTGCCATCACTCTACTGTTGACCAATTGTATTGGAAAAACTTTAAATGGATCAATAACATCCAGTGCTTGAGAACATTTCCCAAGATCATCACTTTCATATCTTGCTGGTGGAGATTTGAAATACTACAAAACTGCTGGAGAGAAAGCTGGAAATTTCTATCCTATAGAAATCAAAGCACCAGTCAATAATATTTATAAGGAAGTATATCATTACATTGCTTTTATACTAAATAACTGGTGATAACATTTTTCTGCTGAACAATTATAGATTTGTAAGCATCATGTTATATTTAGTTGCTTCTTATTCTGGGCATATGTAAAACAATGCCATATGTTTTATTCCTGTGATTTATAAGGTCAAGGACGACATCTGTTTCATTTCTACTGTGGACCACTAAGTTCCACCATTAGCACAGAAGGTGGCTTAATTAATATTACTCGAAAATAATGATAATGCAGCACACAGCAACCCTTCCTTCATCTGCTAGAGTCCATCTCCTTAACTATGCATGAAGGGAACTAATAATGATACTTTCATGCTTTTTCTGAAGTGATGTTTAACTACAACTTAGAAAGCAAAAGTGAATGTTACAAGAGATGTTTTGTGTGACCCAAATTTTCCTTCTAATCATCCAGGCTTTACAAAACCTTAACCCTTTGTTAGAAATTTAGATCTTTTGTCATATTTAATATATTTCATATATTTATATGAAATAATTTAGTTTCAAATTTCACTAATGCATAACTTTTCATGAATTTTGAAATTTCTACTCATAATTTAGCCTTGTGGATTCCATTCTTACACAACTTCACTAGCTTCTGAAATTGATGTATACCTTTCTCTCCAAATTTAATGAATCCTATTTCCACATGAGCTCATTGGGACTCTCTGCTCTCTCATTCTGCTCCTCTGAGGTCCCTTTATAAATTTGTTGTCCAAATAGTTTGTATTTTTATATAGATTGTATAACTTTAACTAGACACAGCCTCCCAAACCTACTGAACTGAAGGAATTAATGACAAACACGAGAAAAGAAATCTCGGGCCAGTCAAGTTCTGATTCTTTTATCTTCTGAATGAAAGCTTTCCAAAAGATAAACAAAAGCTACCTATGGGTGGATAAATATGTAAGCAGTGCTGTTATATTGAACTATTTTCTCAGATTAAAGGGGTAAAATTTTGCTTACAATAAACATCTCAGCCAAAGAGGTTATAATTCAACAATAAAGCCAAAATTGCTTATTTTGCCCATTTATCCACTTACTAACATGTTCAGTGTTTCATCTAACCAATATAAATCATGTATTACCATACTCTTTACAATGCGTCCATGAAGCATGCTGTCATGCTGTTAAGGGAAACAAGCATGCGCATGCAACAGAAAGAGAAGGGAAATGTATCAGTCCATTCTCACGCTGCTAATAAAGACATACCCAAGACGGAGTAATCAATAAAGAAAAGAGGTTTAATTGACTCACAGTTCCAGATGATGGAGAGGTCTCACAATCACAGCAGAAGGCAAATGAGGAGCAAACTCACATCTTACATGGCAGCAGGCAAGTGAGAGCTTGCCTCTACAGGAATTCCCATTTATAAAACCCTCAGATCTCATGAGATTTATCCACTGTCAAGAGAACAGCATGGGAAAAACCCACCCTCACGATTCAACTGCCTCCCACCTTGTTACTCCCATGACATGTGGGAGTTATGGGAGCTACAAATCAATAGAATTTGGGTGGCAACACAGCCAAACCATATCAGGAAAAGAAATGCAGCGGGGAGGAAGAGGAAGAGAGGAAAGAGGAGAGGAAGGGAAAGGAGGGGCAATAAAGGGAGGACAAGAGAAGAAGAGGAAGAGAAGGAAAGAATACAAGGAGGTTAGGTAATATAATAGGCATGTTCATGGGATACTAAGAAACCAGAAGAGTAAAAATAGGGGAAAAAATACCAAGAAAGTTAATTAAATCCTAATTCATGAGAAGGATTTATTCAGGTAAAGAAAGTGAGGCATAAACATCTGTAAAAAAAATAGATGTGTTCTTTATCCATTTACTTTATTAGAAGACTGTTTGACATAATGGGCAGCTGGTAACATGGCCTCAGGTATGGCCCCAGGGTGTTGAGAGTCAAGATAGTGAGAGGTGAACAGAGAGACCCAGAAGGAGCAGGTCAAGGCTGTCACTCGGCATGTGAGAAGACGTTGCACAGACTCCCGTGAGAAGACATGTTGCACAGACTCCCGTGAGAAGTATGCAGATTTTCTAATTAAACAGGATTTACTCAGTGAAAGGATTCCCTCCAGTCAGACAGCCCAGATCACTGACTCTTAGCACCTTTACTTGTTATAGAACCACTACCATTTGCCTGTACCCCACAACTTCTCAGGAAGGGAGAGCACTGCACAGTGTTTGAGGAAGGGCACTGGGCAAGAAAAGTTCTAGGAAATGTGTTTGATTTGTTCTTTCTATATCGCACCTTTCCTTATCAAAAACAGTCACATAGGAGAAAATTTAGATGGAGCATATTTGTTTGTTAAAATCTAAGTGTCTTGAAAATAGAGAGAATAAAGGGTTTGAATATTGTTGAGGAGAGCAGAGGAGGAATAAAAAAGAGTAAAAAAGAAACAGAGAGCAGTTTCACCTAATGCCCTTGCAAAGCAAGAAGCATGAGTTCTGTCCCTGGAGCAGCCAGAAGCTGGGTACCATTCCAGGAATACACTAAAAAGTTAGCAAGATCTCAAAGAAGGTAGCACAATTATGCTAAATTTCTAGCTTCAGCAAATATTTCTGCACTCCAGACTTGCCTTAGACAACTTAGTCAATGGATTTCAAAACCCCATCATAGGTTAATGTACTGAGAAATTCTTTCACGATCACCACTAGCAAAAACTTTTGGGTTCTGATGTTATCCTTGAAGTATAAGAGTTATATATGATGAGATGTAAACCAAAATACATTTACAGATGGAATTTCCTGTTAGCTCATTAAGTGGCAATTTGGTTTTGGCATTGATCAATATAAAATAAATGTTAGAAGCTGTGTAAAGCCTAATTTATACCTATTAAAATGTGTGAGGCAAAATTTTAATGTTTGTATTTTATCCTTTCTGTTGGATTCTTACAGAAATTCCTTGAGTTCTTGGTCTTAGCCCACCTTTACATAAATATATTTTGTGTATAAAACAAAGTACTAAAGAATGAAACTATGGAAGCCAGTAATACAGCTACAATTTCTCCCATAAAAAAAGTCAAAGTATATGCTTTTGAATAATCTGTCCTTTCCCCAATGTATGTTCTTAACATTTTTGTCAAACATATATTGACTATAAATTCATAGATTACATTTGTGAATTTATTTCTGGTTTCTCAATTTTGTTCCATTTTTCAATGTGCCTGTTTTTAATGCCATTACCATGCTGTTTTAGTTACTATGGCTTTTTAGTATAATTTGAAGTCAAGTAATGTAATGCCTTCAGCTTTGTTTTGTTGTTGTTGTTTTTGTTTGTTTGTTGCTAAGTATTGCTTTGGTTATTCTGAATCTTTTATGGTTCCATATAAATGTTAGGATTATGTTTCTATTTCTGTGAAGAAGCAAATTAGCATAGTTACTATGGGTAAAAGTATAAAGGTGTCTCAAAAAAACAAAAATAAAACTACCATATAATTCAGCAATCCCACTGCTGGGTATGTATCCAAAAGAAAGGAAGTTCGTATAACTAAGAGATATCTGTACTCCCATGTGTATTGCAGCACTACTTATAATAATCAAAATATGGAATAAAACTAAGCCTTCATCAAAATTGATGAACAGTTTGCCTAAGTCTAGGAGTTTGAGACCAGCCTGGGCAACATAGAGAGATCCTCTCTCTCCAAAAAAAATGGTGATGCATGCCTCTAGTTCCAGCTGCTTGGGAGACTGAGGCACAGGAGGATCACTTGAACCCAGGAGATTGAGGCTGCAGTGAGCTAGAAAGAAAGAAAGAAAGAGAGAGAGAGAGAGAAAGGAAGGAAGGAAGGAAGGAAGGAAGGAAGGAAGGAAGGAAGGAAGGAAGGAAGGAAGGAAAAGAAAAAAGAAAGAAAGAAGGAAGGAAGAAAGGAAGGGAGAAATAGAGAGAGAGAAAAAAGAGACAAGAAAAAAAATAATAATCTCAGCATTTGTAATAATATGGGTGGAATTGCAGAACACTATGTTACATAAAATAAGACAGACACAAAAGTACAAAAATAGCATGTTCTCACTCGTAAATAGGAGCTAATATAATTGATCTCAAGAGTTGAATGATGGCCACCAGAGACTGAGAAGGGTGCTGGAGAAGGGGGATAAAAAAGGGTTGGACAATAGGTACAAAGATATAGTTAGATAGAAGGAATAAGATCTAATGTTTCATAGCAAAATAGGGCAATTAAACAATTATTTTATATAACTAGAAGAGTGAAATTGGAATAATTTTAACACAAAGAAATGATAAATATTTGAGGTGATGGATATCCTAACTACCCTGATTTGACCATTACACATAGTATGCATGGATCAAAATATCACATGCAACTATAAATATGTATAACTATTATGTATCCACAAAAATTGAAAATTAAAAATAAAAAGTATGGATTTTACTGAAGGTAACAATCAATCCAATTATTTAAAGATTCATAATAGGTACAATGAAAGCTAGAGATGGTCAGGACCACATGCACTTGCATCCTCATTCAGCCCTCTAAATTTGTTTAGGGAGAATGCAGAGGAGAATTTTCAGGGAAATAGTTTATTGCAATTTATGGCTCTCACCCCAAACTTCTGTGTGGTCTTCTTGGCACGTGTGACTCATAAAGATTACTTGTGGTTTTAGCATTGCCCCATGGTGTTTGAGTTACAGATACAAATTGCGATTTTGCCAGTGCACAGTGCTTTCTTGAATGAACAGTTCCACGTCTGATACACGTTTGTTTCCCTAGTACTTAGCATAACCATTCAGTGCCCGTTTGTAACTTTCCTCACCTCTCTACCATGAACCAACTGTTCAGCTTTGGGCGGAACATTCAAGTGGTCTTTATCTAAACTGACTTATATAAAGAACGCTTTGAGGGAATGATATTTAAGTTCACCTCAAAGTTTCTACTAAGTAATTCCTTTTATTTTTGTTAACACCTTTTGCGATTTGAAGACTACTGTAACATCTCTTTTAAATTACTTTTCTTCCAAGTTCTCAAAAGTCAGCTTGTTAGATGATTTCTGACTTGGAAGACCTTAAATCTTAAGAAAACAAAATAATGATAGAATTAGCATCTCCATGTGCTTGTACCTTAAGCAACAAATCCTCTGTGGGAGAAAATGACCTTAAACTAAGTCAGTCTGGACTCAAAAAGGATATAAGGTTAATTGAATTTGTCTGTTTGGTTTTGGTTGTTTGATTTTCATTCCCATATATTATAGTTAAAAGCCGAGGCCTGGTTTTGTTTTGAGTCAAGTCTTCTATCATTTGTACCTTGAAGTGACTTTTTACTGCCCTCTAGCTGAAGAGGAGGCCATAATTCTGTGCTGCTAGAGAGTGTGGGAACACACCATCTGTCCTAAGATGGTGACATGGGTCGAAAGAACACCAAAAGTGCAGGAAGTTACAGCTGACTCATACAGAGGGGAAAGAAGAAAGCAGGGAATCCACAGACATAAATTTTCCAGGGAGAAAATTTGTGGCCTGAAATATATATCCCTGTGTTTCCTATTTGGTGTTCCCTTTGATGAACCGTCTAACCAGAAAATACATTTTGGAAAAAAAGAGTTAGGTCCTCTCTTCTTTGAAGTAAATACTCAGTAAAGGAGAGGAAAGTGAAGATAATGGTGAATACAAATTTCTGATTCTATTTACCATTTTCCTTTCTACTCTGTCTCTGCCACAGTAATCTTTTTTCTATTATCTTATTAAAAGAACATTCATAACCAAGATGTCACAGTTGATTGTAATAAGCTATGAATTAACTGTGTAATTTATATTAATATATGATGACCTAAACCATTTAGGTTTTGCATCACTTTGCACTATTTAGATTCTTGGTACACAGTTAGAAAAACATGAGTAGAACTTTAATCAACAATGGTGGGCGTAGGATGAGCTTTAACTAAGTATTTTCTTACGTTAGCTGATATTTACTTCTATTCCTATTTGAAAATACTGTTTCCTCCAATATACTCCAGTATGTCACACTCTGCTTTGCAGTCAAGATTCTAAAGTTATTACTTTTTCTATTATGAAGTTCTCAAATGGAATTCAGAAGATGCTAGAGGACTACATGAAGCCTGTGAGTTAAGATGATACAGCATGTATGTAGTATGAGGTGATACTTTCTTTTTTCTTCTTAAGTAAAATGAACACACACATTATTTTGATGTATATTATTTTTAAATAAGAGAACAAAAATAATTCCAAGTAATTTCTAACTATTAAAATTCAAAATCTCATATGTGCTTCTAAGTATCTGTATATTTAGAACTAACTAAAAACAGACCTGGCACAGTGGCTCACACCTGTAATCCCAGCACTTTGGGAGGCAAAGATGGGAAGATCACTAGAAGTCAGGAGTTCGAGACCAGCCTGGCCAACATAGGGAAACCTGTCTCTACCCAAAATACAAAAATTAGCTGGGCATGGTGGCAGGTGCCTGTAATCCCAGCTACTCAGGAGGCTGAGACAGGAGAATTGCTTGAACCTGGGAGGTGTAGGTTGCAGTAACCTGAGATCGCACCACTGCACTTTAGCCTAGGGGACAGAGTGAGATTTAGTCTCAAAAAAAGAACAAAGTTAAAAATGAAAAAAAGGGAAATGGCTTAGAGCTCAGGTTGTTCTAGCAATTCTCATGTACTCCAACAAAAGCATGAGACTAAAAAGAAAAAAAAAAAGGAAAGAATAATAAAATCATGTGACTTAATTTGGAGGCTGCTACCTCTCATAAAGTTAGCATAGATAAAGCATTACATTGCCTGTTGCTAAACAACATACGAAAGGAGTCATTTGACAACAAATACAAAATCCTGTTGTTTATTACATATTGTGCTACGTGCTAAGTGTAATATCTCATTAACTATGGCAACAGTCCTCTGGGGGCAGTGTTTATAACCTTTCTGTTTGAATGGAAGAGGAGATTTATGAAATATGAAGATTAAGAAGTGTTCTGACACATGCACAGATAGCAAACGGGAACACTGGCACCTAATGTCACTCTTTGTGGCCCCAAAACCTGTGCTTTTTAACAAAGAGAGACACTGTGACTACACTTTACCATAGAGGAGAATTATTTGATACCCCCATGTAAATACTCCTGGACTCACTTTATCATACATAGAAATCTCATAGAACAATTCCTCCGCCACCACAGGATCTTCTCAATGGCATCAGGTTCTTCTAAATGCCACCTCTCACTCCAGGTGCCCTACCTAACACTTCCCAAGAGCCTTTACACGTGGCTCCGGTTGATAGCTGAACTCAGACAAGCTCTTTCCTTTTTTCTTACAAGAGCGAACAACTGTAGATGCCCTAAGTACTCACATTGGCCAGCGATTTACAAAAAATATATATATATTCCCAGGATTATTAAAAATAATCAAGTGACTAATAGTCATAAGAAAATTGGTAATATACTTTTTAGTTTTAATGCCTAGAGAAATTGGTTAGGATTCTTAAAATCCTAATGGATCCTGAATGCTTTTGATTAAGAATGTTGGTAAAAAAAAACTAACGTTAGCCTAAGTAATATCAATAAAGCCTAATGACTCAAAGGGTTGTACCCCGATTTTACTATTTCTGTAAGTCTTTAATGCTATATACCACGTATAAATGTTTGAATAATAGGGACTTTCTTAAATAATTTTATAATTGTGTAACAATTATAACTGAAGAAAAAGAACGCCTGATTTTCACTTTTTGATTTTGAGAGAAAGATATGAGGAGAAGCAGGAAGAGGAGATGGGGGAAGGAGGAGAAGAAGGAGGAGGAAGAGGAGAAGTAGGAGCAAGGGGATAAACAGGGAAATAGTGTAAGAATATCATTTCTATTTTAAGCAGAATGTTAAGCAAAGTCTCCTAAGGAGTTGATATTAACCAGAAGCCTGAAAGAAGTAACCGAGCTGGTTATAGAATGTTTGAGAAAAGGCCTATGCAATTAGAATCATTGTGTGTGTATATGTGTGTGTGTATGTATATATGTGTGTGTGTGTATATATAATTTTTAAACTTAATAGAAGTACCTCTATTTCATTGTGCCCATTTTCAGACCTTAGTGATTCAATATTTCTTCTTCACCAGCTCAACAGTTCCTTTCCATTCTCTTCACTAATCTATAATGATATCTTGTACTTAAGTTTGAGCTGTTTTTAATTTATTGATATATCATCTAAACTAATAATTAGCTTTCTGTCCCTTTATTATTCATTTCCTATGCTCAGTTGACTCAAAGTCAATTTATTTTGAAAATAATCAGGGTCAGATCTTGTCTTCAGTGTGACGTTCTCACCCACTCATGCCCCCACCACCTCTCCTGTTCTTCACATCAGCATTCCAGGACTCTTCATGGGTACCAAAATCTGTAGATGCTCAAGTCCCTTACAGTATTTGCCATTCCTTAATATGGTTTTTATTTCACTTCTGTCCCCCCATGTCTCAAAAGAGTTTTATATTATTTATGATTTTCAGATTCTATGATTCATAAATTGTCATTCACATACCTCTAGTCTAGAATACATAAACTCATACCCACCCACCCATGCATCTGAACCAAGGTAAATGTTACTTCTTCAGAAGCCCAGAGTATGATTTTTTTTCACAAGATATTCTTGAGGTTTGTCCCTTTTCTGTTCCTCTCCATGTATGTCATATTAAAATGTAATCATGGAACCCTGATCTCATTACCTCTCCACACTACTTCTTCCTACAAAAGTAATACAACTCTATATACAATAGATACCATAGTTTTCTTTTTTATATTTGTTTGTGAGACCAGCATTTCCATGAATATTTTAACTACCTTATAGAAATAGGACAATCACCTCCTTTAGAAGAGCATTCAAGCAATCTCTACTAACCAGATTGGTGGCACAGGCAGAGAAAGTCAACAGGGAGCACCTCCAGGCATTTCTTCGGCTTTTATAAATAACCTTCCTTTATAAACAATTTAAATATGGCATTGGTGGCCTGAAACTTAATTTCCCCCAAAAGTTGATTTTACCTTCTGAAAAAAAAAAAACACATACACATACCCAATCACAAGAAAAGGAGAATGTCTCCTTTTCTTTATTTTACTTATTCAGTTTCTCTTTGCAACCATCGTGATGTTTAAAGCAGAAAAATTTTCTCTTTGACTACTACAAACATCTGTCTAAACAGAAAATTATATCTTAAACCTAATCTGAAATAGGTATACAAGTATATATTCAGTTTTATGAAGACCCCTTGTGTTTGAGAATAACCTTATAAAACATAGAACATTTGACTCCCTTAATACATTTCTACTATATAGTATAGTACAAATATAAAACTATATAATACTATAATTGTACTATATTCATACTATGTTAGTATATATAGTATAACATATATAATACTAATGCACTAGTACCTATACTAGATACTAATGTACTGTAAACTAATAGTACTATATTAATACTATATTTGTATCTATAGTACCATATTAACTTACGACATCTCAAGATTTTATTCATTCATATATTAAGTTGTCATATTTGGCAAATAGAAATACAGGACACCCAATTAATTTTACATAAGCTGAGAATAATATACTGCATGAGACATTTTAAATAATTTATTCGCTGATCTGAAATTCAAATCAAATGTTCTGTATTTTATCAGGTTATCCTCACATACAAGGGATCTATGTAGTATATACTAATATAATATATAGTATTAGTATATATTCTTCATATATAGGAATGTGTCAATGACGGGGAAATATTCTGAGATATGCATCATAAGGTGATTCTATTGTTGTGCAAACATCATAGAGCGTACTTACACAAGACTAGATTGTATAGCTTTACTACATAACTAGGGTATTTGACATAACCTGTTTTTCCTTTGCTCCCAGACTACAAATGTGTACACCATGAAACTTTACTAATTACTATAGGCAACTGTAACACAATTTTAAGTATTTGTGTCTCTGTGTCTAAATATAGAAAAGGCATAGTAAAAATGTTTTAAAATCTTATGGGACCACTGTTGTGTATATGGTTCATATTAACCAGAACATCTTGTGCAGTGCATGGCTGTAACATGAGCTATGCTGAGTGTCAGTGCACCATGCTCTGAAGGAACAAAATTGAACCGTTTAATTACTATATTTATAGCTAGTGATAATAAAGACCACTTTAGCATATTTTGTACATTTCATTCTGAGAAACATATTAAAAGGAAATTATCTTATTAGTGACTCCTTGGCATCTTTTATAGTCTTTGGAATGGAACAACCACAATCAGGCCACCTTTTAGCCTGGATGTACAGGCTCATGACACCTGTTTGTGTTCTAAAGCTATGGTTGTAAAGCATTTATACAGTATTTATAAACCATTTTACAAAGCATCATGCTGTGGAGTAATAGTAGCTATTTCATAAAGGCCACATTTGGATTATTGCTTTATATTCTGGTCCAAATAAAACACTTCAGTGTGTAATAGTATTACGCAATGCTTTGAAAAATATCTATTTTAAGGCAAGTGGCAACACAAACATGAAATTACACACTCTGTTCTCTTTGTTTGTTTGGTTTGGTTTTTTTTGTTTTTTTGAGATAGAGTCTTGCTCTTTCACCCAGACTGGAATGCAGTGGCATGATCTCAGTTCACAGCAACCTCTGCCTCCCAGGTTCAATCAATTCTCTTACCTCAGCCTCCCAAGTAGCTGGGATTACAGACGCCTGCCACCATGCCTGGCTAATTTTTGTATGTTTAGTAGAGACGGGGTTTCACCACACTTGCCGGTCCTAGCCTCATGATCCGCCTGCCACGACCTTCCAAAATGCTGGGATTACAGGCCTAAGCTACTGCGTACGGCCCATGTGCTTTTAAAATATAAGTTGTTCATTATATTACCAGCCTATGTATTTTCTATAAAAAACACATAAAAAATAGCATGTTAGCTCCTCCAGCTCTATGATTTAAAAATAAAGTTAGCTCAAACTATTTTTCAGAAAAGTTAAAAAGGAATATATGTACACATATACATAATTTTTAAAAGGCTGGAAGTAAAAGCGATGCAATAACTGCAGTAATTTTCTCTAGCTAGTAAAAATTATGGCTTATTTTATTTCTTTATTTTTTCTGTAGTTTATACATGTAACAATAAAACATGACTTTTGTAATGAGAAAAATAAGATTACGAAAAATTTGCTTTCTAAGGTTTTCTACCTTAAATCTAATAGAATTCATATTAATGTAAGTGATCAATTCCTTTTACTTCTTAATTATTTACATTTTCCTGCTACTTTTTCACTTTATAATCATTTCGGAACAATAATATCAATTATTAAATAATATAAAATGTATTATAACAATATCCAGCATTATAAACAGATTGCTGTTTTGTTTGCTAGGTTTGCCAGAATTAAGTACCACAGATTGTGTGGCTTACACAAGAAATGTATTGTTAGGAGGCCAGAAATAAGAAACCAAGGTAACAGGTGGGTAAGTTCCTTCTGAGGGATGTAAGAGAGAATAGGCTCCAGGCCTCTGGCACAGCTTCTGGTAGCCCCAAGTGTTTCTTTTTTTTTTTTTTTTTTTTATATTTATTTATTTATTTATTTTTTTTTTAAATTTATTTTTTTTATTTCATTTTAGGTTTTGGGGTACATGTGAAAAACATGCAAGGTTGTTGCATAGGTACATATGTGGCAGTGTGATTTGCTGCCTTCCTCCCCTTCACCTATATCTGGCATTTCTCCCCATGCTATCCCTCCCCAACTCCCCACCCCCCTCTATCCCCCCTCTCCCCCCCAACAGACCCCAGTGTATAGTGCTCCCCTCCCTGTGTCCATGTGTTCCCATTGTTCAACACCCACCTATGAGTGAGAACATGTGGTGTTTGATTTTCTGTTCTTGTGTCAGTTTGCTGAGAATGATGGTTTCCAGGTTCATCCATGTCCCTACAAAGGACGCGAACTCATCGTTTTTGATGGCTGCATAATATTCCATGGTGTATATGTGCCACATTTTTCCTGTCCAGTCTATCATCGATGGGCATTTGGGTTGGTTCCAGGTCTTTGCTATTGTAAACTGTGCTGCAATGAACATTCGTGTGCATGTGTCCTTATAGTAGAACGATTTATAATCCTTTGGATATATACCCAGTAATGGGATTGCTGGGTCAAATGGAATTTCTATTTCTAGGTCCTTGAGGAATCGCCACACTGTTTTCCACAATGGTTGAACTAATTTACACTCCCACCAACAGTGTAAAAGTGTTCCTATTTCTCCACATCCTCTCCAGCATCTGTTGTCTCCAGATTTTTTAATGATCGCCATTCTAACTGGCGTGAGATGGTATCTCAACGTAGTTTTGATTTGCATTTCACTAATGACCAGTGATGATGAGCATTTTTTCATATGTTTGTGTTTCTTACCTTGTAGACTGGGTTCTTCCTCTGTCTTTGCCTTGTGTTTCCTCTGTGAACATTTCTTTCTGAGTCTAAATTGCTCCTTTTAATAAGGACACAGTCACATTATGGTGAGCCCTAATCCGACATTTGTTTTCTAAGATTTCTACCTTAAATCTAATAAAAGTTCTATTAGTGTAAGTGATAAACTCCTGTTATTACTTAGTTATTGACATTTTCCTGATGCTTTTTCACCTTATAGTTATTACAGAAAATAACATCAATTATTAAATAAAATAGCAGAAAGAAATGGTATTTTAACATTTTACCTTGATTATCTGCAAAGACCGTATGTCCAAATAAGATCACATGCACAAGTACTGGACTTTCTCATTCACAGGTCAGGACTTCAACACCCTTTGGGGGGTTATGTAACAGTGCATAATCTCTCATGACTGGAAAAGCAGGCCATTAACACTAAAGAGCATGCCAGAATTTAATCACTATAGCCTAAGGATGTTCCATTTTTTGTACTGTAGGAGCTATATTATCATTCAAAATTCTCCAACATAAATAATCTTTATTGTGCACCGCTTACATAGTCTGCTTGTCTGCAGCAAACATCTTGAATGATGAAAGACTTTTTAAAGATTTTGCAGAGGCTCAACTTTGATACTTAAAACTACTATGTGGTGTCATTATCTACCATGATTTTTCATCCTTTGTTATCAATCACCATAGAGCTTGTGACCACAGCATCGTCTCTTAAGACAGTCTTCTCACTTCCCACTTACAAACTTCTGACTGTTTCTATCTCCTTCTCCTCTCATTTTAGTTGATCATAATCCACTGTATCTTTCCATCTTGGTCACATGTTTTAGGGTCATTGAGTCCACAAATATGCGAGGCAATGGAATGGAGAAAGAAGAAAAACAACAGGTGATATATAAAGACTCCACATATTTTCCCATCAGCTCTCACAGATTTTGTTTACAGAATGAATCAGATACACATCCATACACAGCCATTTACAGAATGAATCAGATACACACACCAATCAGATACACAGAATGGTGGAAATAGGTTGACGTTCTCGTTCACCCTGGAAATGATATGTTCCATGCGAATATGGCAAATCTTAAATTGAGATTCAATTGTATTTCAGAAAAATTAGTTCCTTGCTTATGGTTGAATTCACAGAATATATTTTACCAAAAGTAAAACTCTGGTTGGTTTTAATGAAAATATCAGAGTGACTGCAAATGAAATTCCAGCAAAGCATACGCTCCTTTTTTAGAGCACTATTCCCAGGGATCAATGTTTCCCAGAGAGAGCGGGCCCAGTTTTGCAGTATCACAAAAATTTTCTTCAGAGCCTTGTGGATTTTAAAACTTCAGAGCTATAAACTGCTGCCATTAACAACAGCAGAGAAACTAACTAGGAGCACTGAATTTGATAAGTAACAATTATTTTTTCTTCCAATTTTTTATTAATCAAAGACATATTAGAACCAATCAGAAATTTGTGCAACATAAGATAAAGTGTTCATGTAATAAACTGATTTCATTCCAGTCAAAAGCAAAGAAACATTTTTAAATGTCTTTTCAGTATATCTTAGGAAACTCTTAGGAATAATGTATGATTTCCCAAAGGTCTTTTTATAACTCTTAAAAATCAGTCATAAACCCCATTTCTAACTTAGTGGAGCCTTATAGACTGGAAACTATTGAGTCAGTCCTCTAAATTTAAAGATTTGTTTTAAAAAAAATCAACAGATAATAATAATTTTACTATTTTAAACGTATGCTATGTTATTCAAAAAGTTGTCTGAATCCAAATCTGAACACACGTATGTAAATTTTATTTCAGGTTTAACCACAGTCAGTTTTTATCCACACAGTCATCCTTTTTGTACATGTTTATTTCATGCAAAGAGTAATCTTTTGTTCATATAATTTTACATCACTGAACTATTAAGACTTGCTTGTTCAGCTCTGTTCTTCCATAGACACATCTTGATTAGTTCTTCAAATTCCTCCACCATATTGAATTCTACCTCAAGCTAGCCAAGCACCATCCTTTTATGGCCTGTAGAGTCTTCCTGTTTGTTTCTGTCCTGTATATTCACATTCTTTGTGAAATACAATGAATTGCATTCCCTCTCTTTACAAAGTAACAGGTTCCAAACTGACATGAAATATGTGATATGCAACATTTGCTTGTTTTTTTAAATCAATTGTATAATTTCATATATACATATATATGCATGTATACACATATATATGTATATCTATGATATATCCATATCATCTGCTCTCTAGCCTATTTGCTGTTGCTTAAAATTGTATATTCATCACACATAAATTTCGGGGATTGTTTAGATCTTATTTCATTTTTTTCAGCTTTATGAAGAATGATTGACAAAAATTTGTATATATTTTAGGTGTACAACATGGTATTTTGATGTAAATATAATTTGTGCAATGGTTCTCATAATCAAGATAATTAACATATCTGTCACCTCACATAGTTATAATTGTGTGTGTGTGTAGAGGGGAATGAGAACAGTTAAGATCTACTCTATTAAGAAATTTCAAATACACAATACAGCATTAACTATAGTTACTGTGCTGTCCTTTAGATCTTTAAAATGTATTCATCCAATAACAATGTTTGTACCAATAGATTATCTCCATATTCTCACCATACACCCCAATAACCACCATTCTACTCTGTCTCTTTACATTCAACTTTTTTAGATTTCAATATGTGTTAAACCTCTTTCAACTCTCATACTTAAATGTTTTCTACTCTTTAACATGAAATACAGTATAAAATCTTACACCATGAAGAAATTTTAAATTTAGTGCTCATGTTGATGCTGTTGCAGTTTTAAAAAATTTATTTATTATACTTTAAGTTCTGGGGTACATGTGCAGATGGTGCAGTTTTGTTACATAGGTATACACGTGCCATGGTGGTGGTTTGCTGCATCCATCATGCCATCATCTACATTAGGTGTTTCTCCTATTGCTATCCCTCCCCAATCCCCCCATCCCCTGCTATTCCTCCCCTAGCCCCCAACCCCCTAGGCCCCAGTGTGTGATGTTCCCCTCCCTGTGTCCGTGTGTTCTCATTGTTCAACACTCACTTATGAGTGAGAACATGCAGTGTTTGGTTTTCTGTTCTTGTGTCAGTTTGCTGAGAATGATGGTTTCCAGTTTCATTCATGTCCTTGTCTTAGTCCATGTGCTGATATGTACAGCAAGTCTTTCCTCAGATACAGATTTTACCATCATTCCAGCTGCTAGAAAGGATGACTGTTTCTCTTTTGTTTTGTCTAATATAATATAGCTACTTCTGCTTGCTTTTGGTGTCCATTTTTATAGAATGTCTTTTTCCAGCCCTTTACCTTAAGTTTATGTGAGTCCTTATGTATTAAGTAAGTCTCTTTAAGGCAGCAGAGAGTTGGTTGGTGAATTCTTATCCATTCTGCCATTCTGTATCTTTTAAGTAGAGCATTTAAGCCATTTACTTTCAGACAAGAGAAAGAAATAAAAGGATATCTGAATTGGTAAAGAGAAACTCAAGCTGTTGCTGTTTGCTGATGATCTGATCATACCCCTAGAAAATCCTTGAGTCTCCTCCATAAATCTCCTAGAACTGATAGACGAATTCAGCAAAGTTTCAGTATACAAAGTTAATGTACATAAATCAATAGCTCTGCTGTACACCAACAGTGACCAAGATGAGAGTCAAATCAAGAACTCCACCCTGTTTTAAATAGCTGCAAAAATAAATAAATAAATAATTACTTAGGAATATACATAACCAAAGAAGTGAAGACCTCCACAAAGAAAACTATAAAATTATGCTAAAAGAAATCATAGAAGGCACAAACAAATGAAAACACAGTCCATGCTCATGGATAGGTAGAATCAGTATTATGAAAATGACCATACTGCCAAAAGCAAACCATAAATTCAATGTGATTTCCATCAAAATGCCACCATCATTCTTCACAGAACCAGAAAAAAGCATTCCTAAAATTCATATGGAACCAAAAAAGGGCTTGCATAGCCAAAGCAAGACTAAGCAAAAAGAACAAATCTGGAGCATCACATTACCTGACTTCAAACTATACTATAAGGATATAGTCACCAAAACAGCATGGTACTGGTATAAAAATAGGTACATAGACCAATGGAACAGAATAGAGAACCCAGAAATAAAGCCAAATACAACCAGCCAACTGATCTTCAACAAAGCAAACAAAAGCATAAAGTTGGAAAAAGACACCCTATTCAACAAATGGTGCTGGAATAATTGGCAAGCCACATGTAGGAGAATGAAACTGGATTTTCATCTCTCACTTTATTCAGAAATCAAATAAAGATGGATAAAGGATGTAAACCTAAGACCTGAAACCATAAAATTTCTAGAAGATAACATCAGAAAAACCTTTCTAGAGATGGTTTAGGCAAAGACTTCATGACCAACAACTCAAAAGAAAATGCAACAAAAAGAGTGATAAGTGGATGAGACTTAATTAAACTAAATAGTTTTTGCACAGCAAAAGAAACAATCATCAGAGTAAGCAGACAACCCACAACCTATACATACGACAAAGGACTCATATCCAGAATATGTAAGGAATTCAAACAAATTAGCAAGAAGAAAACAAATAATCTCATTAAAAATTGGGCTAAGGACATGAATAGTTGATTATCAAAAGAAGATATACAAATGACCAAAAAATGTGAAAAAAAATGCTCAACATCACTAATGTATTTTTATCCTGGAACACTAGTCATTATATCATGAAATACCAGTCAACCATAAAAAGGAACAAATTAAAGGCATTCACAGCAACCTGGATGGAACTGGAGACCATTATTCTAAGTGAGGTAACTCAAGAATGAGAAGCCAAACATCCTATATTCTCCCTCATACGTGGGAGCTAATCTATTAGGATGCAAAGGCATGAGAATGATACAATGGACTTGGGGACTTGAGGGAAAGGATTGGAGGGTGAGGAATAAAAGACTACAAACTGGGTACAGTGTATACTGCTCAGGTGATAAGTGCACCAAAATCTCACGAATTATCAGTAAAGAACCTACTCATGTAACCAAACACTACCTGTTCCTCAAAAATCTGTGGAAATAAAAATAAAAATCAACAATTGCGCATGCACATTTTTGGACACTCAATCACTATACACACACACATGCACATTGTTTTATGGATGCCTGTACTTTTGATTTAACATTATAATTTACTATTAAAGAAACATGCGAAAACAATGTGTCATGTATCTTATCATTTTTAAAAGACATGTGGAATGTATTCATGGTCCACTTACAGAACATCTAGCTTTGAAACAATATAGACTGCTTTACATGACAATTTAATGTTTTCTATACATTTTGAACTTATAAAAATGCTATCTCATGCTGTATTGTGAAGCTCTGAACTAAGAGTAGCATATCTGCAGAAGAGCTGGAGGTTCTGTTTGACCACCAGCTTTATGTAAGTCAACAGTATGTCATAGTGCACAATCTAAATCTGAGTCACTAAAAGTGAGCTGTACAGATCTAGACATATCACTGGATTTTATATTGCTTTTTTTTCTCTTTAGTTCTAAGCTTTGCACTTTAAAATTAATATTACACAATTATAAAATAAGAGAAAAAAAAATCACAGTTTGGAAAGTTCCAGAAACCATAAAAAAGAGAAGTAGTTTAGGTAAATTTGGGTACATAGTGTGAACAATGGCTAGGCACAATGGTTTGACAACTATAGCTATTACGGAAAAGATAGAACTTTTGTCATATTAGTTCAAGGGTAATCAATATGGAAGATATGAGTACATCAATGTAAAATAGACTTCTAAAATTAAAATTACAGTAATATGAACTGCTTTAGAAAAATGGTTCATTCTTTATTCTTGTAAAAGATTTAAGCTGAGGCTGGCAAAATAACTAGAAGTTTTAAAGGTGTTCATCATTGATTGAAAAGAATATAAACCATTTTTAGATTTTCTTTCAGTTCTGAGACATTGATTCCATATTACATGTGACAGATTCTATTTCTACTTAATTATGCATTTCACCAAAATAGAGATCGAATGAAAACATTTGAGCATAACTATTTGACATTATTATAATTCTAATAAATGTAATAAATTAATGAAATTTAGAGAAATGCAATTACAAATATATCATATATTTAATATCTTCCATTTTTGTTAATTTCTACTTAATCTTACTCTGGTGTTTCTCACACCTTAGAAATATTGAGCATAAACCTATTTGACCTATTAAGGGCTATCACCTTGATTGCCTGCTATGATTTGATTATATCCCCAAAGTTTATTTATTGGAAACTCAATCCTTAATGCAACAATGTTGAGAGGTGGAATCTTTAAGAGGTGATTATGTCATGAGGGTTCTGCCCTCATGAATGGATTAATGCTATTATTATGAGAGTGGGTTCATCATTGCATCTTTATAAAAGATGAGTTCATCCCCCTTCTTTCTCTTACATGCTCCCTCATAGTGTGATGCTTTTTGCCATGTTATGATGCAAGAAGGCCCTCACCAGATGCCAATCCCTTGACCTTGGACTTTCTAGTCACTCTAACTGTAAGAAATAAATCTCTGTTTTTTATAAATTACCCTTACTCAGGTATTCAGCAGCACAAAATGGACCAAGAAATTACCAGAGCAAGCTGTTTCCTTATCTTTCAGCGGTATTCCAACAGATTGTTTTCTCTAGGTTTTAGAAAATTGAAAGACAATGCTTCCAATAAGATAAGAGCTATTGTTTCCTCCTTCTTTTGCCCCATGCCAAAAAACTAATAAAAATCAGAGTCATAAAGTGTCTTTATATACCTTTTTCAAATTAATCAATTATTTTTTCCTTAATTTATGTTGCCAGTGACCTAGTACAAACAAAGATAAGTAACTTTTTTTCTGAAAGAATGTGGAAGGCAAAGCAAGCTGTTCCAGGATGTAAGTAAACAAAAAAAGCCACATAAAGTTTGTTTTCAGAAACTCTTTCATTTGCTCAAGTACAAGTTCAGAGACCCGAGATGTAACAGGTAGATTATGCTCATAAAGTGACTTTGTTAATTTTATACATTAGTGTGTGTAAAGAAAATGACTTCAAAAGCAAAACCCTTACACAGATTCAAACATATATGAATGAATAATAGGGCAAAAATCTAATCTACATTAGTATACAACATGATGAATGTAACACTCCTAAACAGCAATCAAATAATGAAAAGAATACTCTTAGATAAGTTGGTGTATACATTGTAAACATGAAGTAATTGCTTTGAGGTTGTAAAGAGAGTCACATTGGGTCATATGACTGTAGTGAACTTGAGCACAAGGTTTGGATGTTAAAAATAGTTGGATAAAAAAGGAAACATATTTGGCTAAATTCATGGTTCATGGTATAAGGTAGGAGTCCATTTATAGTAATCTGGTGTTTTCTTGAAGAGACATTGGGAGTATCTGGAATGTTAGGGAAAGTTCTGAAAACTTTGGATATATGTAACTCTCAGTATTATCTTGTTATGTTATCCACAATCTCCTCACAAAATTCTCTTCCAGAAAAGTTTTTGTCTCCTTAGTGCAATTGAATCATTGTACTAAACAAAATAGTAGAAATAATAGAAATATAGCAGTATTCTTATACTACTATACAAAACAGTAGAAATATAATATATATCCTAATGAGACTTTAAATGTATAGGAATCTTTAGATTTTTTTGTTGGAAAAAAATGATGTATGGTTCAAAGCTAATTAGAACTGCATTAAAAATATACTTGGCAAAATGTGTTGGAATTAATCTAGAGATTATGGTAACATGAAACATGCAATACATTTTATGTTTACAAATAAAAAGCAGTGATAATAAAATTCAATGAAAATAAACCCACATGAAAATATGTATCATAAAAGTGAAGAATGAAATTAGAAAACTTATTTTCCACCATCTGTAAAATTTCCAAGGACTGAAATATGCAGTCATAGAAAAGAGGGATGAAATATTGTATTGCAATTTGGTTATGCACTATAAAAATATTGAGAGAAAAGCTACAGAATCATTATAGTCCATCATAAGCTTCATCATCCAGTAAAACTTCTCCCCAGCAGAGACTAGAGGAGCTACTGCCCCTCTGTAGAAAGCAGTTATTTTTAAATGTCAAGATTCACGTCATCAAGAGATGATTGCATTCATACATTTAGTTGCCGTAACAAACTACCACAAGCCAGTTGACTTAAGACAATAGAAATGTATTTTCTCATAGTTCAGGAAAGTAAAAGTCCTAAATAAAGATGTCAAAGGGTTCATTGCTTCTTGGCAGCTCAGAGGATGAAGATGCTTCAGGCCTCCATCCTGGCTTCTGGAGACTGCACAGCAACCTTGGTGTTCCTTGGCTTGCAGATGCATCTTTTCACCTTCACATGGCATTCTCCCAATGTATCTTCTTCTGTGCATGTCTCTGTCCAGATTTCTCTCTCCTTTTATATAAGGACACTCGTCCTTATGTAACATTTGGGCCCACCTAATTAGGTGGGTCCCAGTCCAGCATGACCTCATCATAATAACTACATTACATCCTCAAATACCTCATTTACAATAAGATCACATTTAGAGGTTCTGAATGGACATGAATTGGGGGATACTATTTAATCCAGTGGAGCTACCAAATATGATGATGTCAAAAACGTGATGAAGCAGACATTGAAAAGCTCTCTGAAGATCATCCTAGGCTACATCAAAGGCCAGGTTTCCACTCTGAGGTTAAAAGTGATAACCACTTCATTTTTGATGCTAGGGCTGCCGGTGCCCTCAGTGAATGCTTTGTGAAGCTCCTTTCCTAGAATGAGAATTAATATGACCATAGCAACTTTGCCTTAACCCTCACATACCACATGGCAACCAAACAGTAAAAACATCAAACAATATCGTAAAACATATCAAACGGTATCATCAACCCAAAGGGAGTGTAAGAGAAAGAAAATACCCAGTTGCAGGGAATTACTTGCCTCAGCTCTAACCCAAAGCATTGAGAATCCTCAGCCTCCTAAAGAAAGGTAGGAGCTTAGTGATTCCTGCCTTGTCAGGTGCCACCAGTATCACCATCCAATCCACAACTGTACTACTCAGGAGAGGATGGGTATAGGAAGGCTAAATTGAGAAACATCCATTCAATTCTATAATATTAGAATTTACTAAGAACTTCCTAAAAAACAGAACGTGACAGTAGGCACTGCTGAAAATAAAATTAAAATTAAAAACATGAATAAGACCAAGAACAGGCCTTCAGTGAACTCCCAGCTTAGTAAAAAAGACAAACATTTACACAACCAAGTCTCAGATTTATGTGGTTCATGAAAATATAAAGACACCAGATAGAAAAAGGAAAGAGAAATTCTATAAAATAGATCTCAAAACACTCCAGACACAGGTCCACTTAGGGCCTTTGTCCTTACTGGGCTTCAACCTGCAGTTTTTACTATTTAGCACCCATATCTATGACTTATTCCCTCACTGCCATCGGAGTGTGTTCAAATGTCACTCAAGGAGGCCCTCCCTGAACAATATAATTTGTAGCTATCACCTTAGCACAGATATATCTTTATTCTCTACTTAGCACTTATCAAGGCATTTATCACCATATGATAGACTTGCATTTTACTGATTTTGTTGACTGTCTGTTTTTCTCACTAGAACATAGGCTCTGTGAGGGCAGGAATTCCCTTTTTTCTTTAGGGGATAAAATAGATAAAAGAGTATAATAAACTTGGGCCAAAAAATAAAGAGCTTTGAATATTAAGGTAAAAAGTATGGAATTCATTCTAAAGGTAATGGAGGAACAGAGAAGGTTTTGAGCAAATTAATGGCATAATCAGATCAGTATTTTGAGATACAGAAATTACAACCATTTATCCAGTGTACTTAGTCATGTCCTAGTTCCTTGAAACCATTATTTACTAAATTATTCTCTTGAGCAAAGATTGTTCCTTGAATACTAACCATGGTTGCATTGAATCTGTGGCATTTTAATTTCCAATTATGTTTCCAGGAACACTAGGACAGGGAGCTATTCAAATGTATTCCAAGAAATACAGTTTCCAAGATTTTAAAATGTGTTATCATCGCCTTCAGAGAATTCACAACTTACACATGTACTCTAAGTTTTACTTGCACCTAAATTGCTAGGTACTATAGTGGGAATACAAACTGGGACAGCACGGTAGCATTTTAATTATACTTAGGAGGATCATTATATAAAGAAAACCAACCTGATATTTTTCAATAAACTAACATATTTGTGTAGCAAAATAACATTCTTTTGAAAGTTATTATCTTAGAGTGTATGCACAAATATGAAAATCTTTTGAGTGTTCAAGTTTCTCAATCACTAAGGAACTGTTGGCATGTTTATACAGCACAAGAGAATAGGCCACATTAATTCAAACAGGTCATCTTTTGAAATAACCATTGGGTGAGCAGTTTTACCTGGCTTAAACTGAATATTTGGAAACTAAACCTTTGATGGGACTCAACTACAAAATCGGTCTTAACTCAACCTAAATATGGTAACTTCTTACCCATGAGAGTTGAAAATCTATATTTAAGATGCCCAGTGAATATTGAGTCTTAGACAATCTAAAAAGAGCTTCTAAAATATGGTGCTTAGAAACACCTGTAAACTCACCACTTTGGGAGGCAAAGAAAGGAGGATTACTTAGGGGCATTAGCTCCAGACCAGCCTGGGCAACATAGTAAGGTCCTCTCTCTACAAAATAAATAAATAAACAGGAGATGGTGGCACATGCCTGCAGTCCCAACTACTCAGGAGGCTAAGGTGGGAGGATCCCCTGAGCCCAGGAATGGAATTTGAGCTGCAGTGAGCTATAATCAGACCATTGCACTCCAACCTGGGTGACAGAGTGAGACACTCATTCCAAAAAATTTTTTTAATTGATACTTTATTTGCACCATCTTCTGTTGCAAATAATCTGTATTATGACATATCATGTGTCTCTTTGCATACAGGTCTCATGTTATCTATTTTAATCTATGTAATCTCTTTCAAAGTGAGAACGTTATTATTTTGATTTTTTGTTTTATATTTTGCTCTGTGCATTCCATATCCCTGCAAGCATCTTACCTTGTGCAGGGAAATTAGAACTGCAATAAGTATTTTATTGTAGATTCTTTTTCTATCATTTCATATGCTTAAGTATCTGTTCCTTTTCAGACTTTTGACTTCCATGGAACTATAAGGAATTGTGGTTGTCATTTTTCTCTCACCTCATAAATGCTGAGTTGCTCTGATAGATATTTCCTAACCATATACAAATTCATTTTAGTCTTCTGGAAATTTCTTTTTGCTTAATTTCCCAATTATTGATGATACATTATGTAATTATTTTCAGCTTTTCATTAGTAAAAATGAAATTTTTTCACCACAGTAAGTCAAATGCAAAATTTATTGCAAATTTATTCATCTTTCCCATATCTTCCCTTTCATTTTCTCACATAAGGTCTCATGTTAATATCAGTGATGACCCTGTGTCACTTCAAGTAAAATTCAGAATTTGTACACCCCTAACCTTCATTTGTAAAATATACAGCTATGTCTTTGACCTCTATAGCCTTCTCTGCAAAACCATCAATAAATTTCCAAAATATATGATGGTAAAATTAAGTTTTATATTCTTCCCCCGGCTATTTCCTACTTCTTACCAAATATACTCCTGACCTTTTAAGTCCATATTTCTTTCTGGAATCAATGTTGATTTTTCTCTACTTGTAACATCCTCAAATCTGAAAATTTCCATTTCAAATTCTGAAAGTGGCTTAACGCTTATGTTCTTCATCCTCCACGAAGATTTCTCTATGTCAGGGAAAAAAATATGAATTTTTTTAAAATAGAAACTTTTTTTTAAAAGTAGAAATAATTTTTTAAATAAAAATTTTTAAAAAATAGAAATAAGAAAATAAGCAATTTATTATCCTACTAGATATGTTATAATTCATATTTTTTAGATTTAATTTACCTCATTCTGCAAAGCATTCATGTAAAAACTGAACTATCAAAATATTAGTGGAAATACCTTTAGTTCAAGGTCAGTGTCCATTTAATGTTTACATTTAAATGCACATATAATTTATAAGCATAGATTACATTACATGCAAGAAATGTTTAATAGTTATAGATTTATGTAAAAATATATGTTTAATTTTGAAAAAAAAAAGATGCTTGTATTGAAAATAAGTCACATTTCCATTGTGCTTTCCCCTCAGTCTCAGAAGATGAGGTATTTTTTTCTTCCCTAAAATTAGTAGATCTCCACCAGTATGGTATCCTAACTTGTTTCTACTATCATTGCTCTATGGCTCTTTCTTTATCAGTATCTTCAAATCTACTCTCTTCTTCTGCCTACTCTTCCTGAAGAGATTTCACCTTTCTCCATGATTATCCTTGACCTCTGCTGCCACAAGGTATCACTTCCTTTACTTCTAACCCTTTCCAACACCATCCTCATTCTCTTTTTACAACTGTACCTCTCATGTGTTTTCTTCATTTATTCCTCTGACTTTATCCAAACTCTAAGGAGTTCTTCCTAGATTCAATTTCTTGACTTTCTTTCTCTAAATTCTCTTATTAAATTACCGTTTGTACTCCCACTACAATGTCTGACCTATAGAAAGCGATCCAATGAAACTTAAGCAATAAATGCGTGTGAGTAAATATTTTCTCTCATGTTTACAACTTCAAATAACAAATTAATATCAACTACCCTCAAATTGATATAAGTCATGTATTCTCCTTAAATCTACAAATCTTAGCTAGACAATTCCTTTTTTGAATGTACTATAACCTCAAATCTACAAATCCAAAACTAGATACATCTCTCTGGCAAAATTAAATTATAAAAATATTTCTCCCTGTTAATAGCGTTTCCTTTCCTGATGAATACCCACGTTTAAAAGTAGTACCTTTATGCATTTATGTCACTGAAACAAATCATTTTCTATAGAAAATGTTGACTATCTGTTTTCTTACTCTCACTGCAACAAGCTTAATTCTGGCCGTAATCTTCTCATTCTTGGATCCCCCAATAAGCCTTTAGCTCCAGAAACTCGATGCACCTTTTATTTTCACACAGTCCTATCTATTCTGCACATTTTTTCTGAATTTATATTTCCCATATATTACTTTTATCAAGCATTTCTTCTGCTTAACATTCTGAATTTCCTACTGTGCTAATTCTATATCCTCTCCCTAGGCTCACAGATCTCTCAAAATATACCTCTTCCCCTAACCATTCCAAATCTGTTTACCACTCTAAGTCATGGTAATCATCACATTATCTATTAAATTCATTCATATGCAAGATACCAACCATTTCCCCTAACAGCGATTTAATGCTCATTCTGCCTCTGTCCCCATGTGACTCTCTCACCTTGAATTTCTTATATTCTAATCTATTAATCCAGTTCTTCCGGGCCCCGTTCATTTCCCCTTCAACAGAAGCTTCTTGTAGTTTACAGAATCCTCATTACCTCCGTTTCCTATGAACACCTGCCAGTCTTTTCATCTGTAACATAAGCTGTTATGTCTCAAGGCTTGTTCTTTACTACAAACAGGTACGTTAGTCTTGATCCGCCAAATGGATGGTTAATTCTTTCATCACAGCAACTGTTCTCATCTGCCCACACAACGCTATCACAGTGCTGACCAAGCACATATTAAGTACTCGATGAATCCCTGTTGATCATCTACTGAACCCAAGTGGAAAAAAATATTTCCCATTAATTCATTTGCTTGGCAGCATTTTTTAAGAGCTAGAGTTCCTAAAAGTGTAGTGTGTGGACAAGCAGTTATCAGCATCACCTGAAAATTTGTTAAAATTGCAGATTTTCAGGTTCTACCCAAAACCTACTAAATCAGAAGGTCTAGGATTAGGACCCAAACACTATACGTTTTTCAAGCACTCTGCATAAATTTGGTACGTATTATTGTTTCAGAACCGCTGCCACAGACCAATCATCTTGTCCTCATACAAGGTCTCTAGATAAAATAGCAGTGGCCAGCACAAAAGGTTAATGGCTTCCTGTGCTTTTATTTTTGAGAACATTCTGACCTATTTAAAACAAGACAAGCGGTGATTAGCGGTGTACTTTCTGTGATTCACATAGCTTAGACAATAATGGAAATAGGCTATTTGAGCAATCAGTTATCTAAATGAATCTGAAAGGTTTTGCT
The DNA here is from genome assembly GCF_030222135.1 of Aotus nancymaae. Classification (NCBI taxonomy): domain Eukaryota; kingdom Metazoa; phylum Chordata; class Mammalia; order Primates; family Aotidae; genus Aotus; species Aotus nancymaae. The sequence continues at coordinate 34,032,112 of NW_026988435.1, forward strand.
GTGAAGGTTAATATCCCATGTTTCTTCTAACTTTTGCCTTGTACCCACTCCCAAAATCGGTTTAATGTACATTTCTGAAACTGGAATCTAAAGTGCAGAGGTTATTGTTGAAAGCTCGATCATCTAGCTGCTACATACATCTGAATATTTGGAAAGGTTTTAGAACCCAAATATTACATTTTAAGTTTATTATCCATTATCCTTTATGCACATCTTACCAGGTCTGAATGGGGTGATATCAGGAACAGAGATCACAGACTCTGGAGCTGATGGCCCTAGAGAGGCTATTTCAGGCTCAGAAGGTTTAAGAGACATTCAGGTGACCTAATGTTGATCTGTATTCTGTTCAGGGGACAAAGTTGCCCAAAGGGAAGCCATAAACCCCAAGGACTTATCAGTTAATCTCACTTTCACCTAGTTCAATGATGTGTTAGGGTTCTCCCAAGAAAAAATAACAGTAGGATGTGTGTATGTACATGCATGTGTGTGTACACACACACCTACAGTATGCATGAAGGAAATACATACATACAGAAAGAGGGAGGGAGAGAAGGAGAAGGAAGAGGGAGGGAGAGAGAGGCAAAGAGGAATGAGGGAGAGAGAGGAGGGAAACGGGAAGGAAGGGAAGAGAGAGAAAAGAGAGAGAGGGAGAGAGAGAGAGGAGAGGAGAGGGGGAGAGATAAGAGAGAAAAGTGGGGAGGGAGAGGAGGAGCAGGAGAGAGGCCAGAAAGGGGATAAGCGGGAAGAGAGAGAAGAGACACAGGCAAGGAGAGGAAGAGGAAGTGTGGGACAAGAAACAGAGAGAGAGAAAGGGAGGGAAGAAGGGACACAAAGAGAGAGAGAGGAGACAGATTTTTAAGGAATTGGCTCACATGACTGTAGGGGCCAGCAAAATCAAAATCTGCTGAGCGGGCTGGAGACCCAGGGATGAGTTGATCTTGCAGCTTGAGTGTGAACTCATATTAAAGGCAGATTTCCCTCTTCCTCTGGTAGACGTCACCCTTTTCTCTTAAGACCTTCAACTGACTAGAGGAAGCTCACCCACATTATGGAAGGCACATGGCTTTTCTCAAGTCTGCAATCTCATCTGAAAAATACCATCACAGCAACCTTTAGACCGGTGTTTGACCAAACATCTGGTCTTCATAGCCTGTCCAAATTGACACATAAAATCAGTCATCAACCATAAGTCAGATGGTGAGCTGCCTGAGTCCTCGGTCGTTGTTATAATGTAATTTGCATTCTCCACACAAATTTAACTACGGAGATACTTTTGAACTTTAATCTCAATCAAATGGAAAGTACACATTTCCAGATGGAAGTAAAGAAAGATGTATTGGCCATTTTGGGAAAATTCTCACTTCTCTGGTCTGGGGAACAATTTTTCTTAACCAACTTTGAGGTACTAGGGAATCTGTTCTCAGTCATGGAGCTGCATTATATTTCATGGGAAAAGTTTAGTAAAATGCCAATAGTCCCACCTCAGGCCAACAAAATCAAAATCTCAAAGATGAGATTCAAGTATTGCCATTTAATTGAATCTGATATGCATTCAGATTTGAATCACTGCTCTAAATAAAGGAAAGCTTCCTCTGCATGTCTCAATCTCAGTCATCAAATGAATCTGAACATGCAATATCTGAGAAAAGCTATGAGTACAAGGGGATTGAAAGTCATGGGGAGTGGATCCCTGCAATGCTGAGAAACTTACAGATAAAAACTTTCTCCAGCAACAGCGTGGCTGTTTTGGAGGCTTTCCTTTCAGCTTCTCTGGACTGTTTTCTCTACTCCTTTTCTTTTCTTTCCCCTCTTTTCTTCCTTTTAAGTTTCAGGAATGGCAATGACATTGAATTAGGGTTGATGGTGGAGTTATCACCTTTGGTCTCTAACTACTTCTAGAGTTGGGAAATAGATGAATGTTTTCTTCCAGAACTTAGAGGTGAGTTTGAAAAACAGATGAATGCTGGATTATGAAGTCCCAACAAGGGAGTGGGCTTCAGGAGCTGAAGGTGTACTTCACTGGGGTAGCACACATGAAAGGATATTGAAGATGTGGCAAGGCTTGCGTTTTTGTGAAGTACATCTAGATAAGACTTCAACTTCACAGAGTAGTAGGCTATCCAAATGTAGTCCAGGAACCAGCAGCATTAGGATCACCGGAAACTATAGCAAGTTAACAAAGCAAATTCTCAAGCCCCACCTGGAAAAACTGAATCAGCATCTGTGGAATCAGCATGTCTGAGGCCCAGCAATCTGTTTCAGCAGGCTCTGCAGTGATTCAAACTGAAGTTTGAGAACTATGGCAATAGAATAAATAAGTGAAGAGTCTGCTCTCTTGACTTCACCCTGTTTCTGGTCTATTCACTACCAGATTTTATTGGTATTTATTTTGGTGTATTTATTTATAACTGATGGCCTTTAGAAAGTCATTGTTTATTTTTAATATTTTAGCTTTTTTTTTTATGTTTTCTGAATCAATAGCCAACTCACCTAGTCTTATATTAGCTTCATGCATTGTTTCTTCTTATTACCTTGTTAATATTTTTTAAATGGTGATGGTGGACACCATTTACTTATTACTCATTTGTGGGAACTTTTTAGGGTTTCATTCATCAATTTGATGATAAAATTTGTCTTGTAAAAGATAAATATTCCTCACAAATTTTACTAATCACTTTTTTTTACTGTGAATGGATATTGAATTTGAACAAAAGAGAACAGAACTCATAACAAACAGTCTCTCAGACCACAGTGCAATCAAATTAGAACTCAGGATTAAGAAACTCACTCAAAACTGCACAACCACATGGAAACAGAATGACCTGACCCTGAATTATTGCTGGGTAAATAACTAAATTAGGGCAGAAATAAAATGTTCTTTGAAACCAATGAGATCCAAGACACAACATACCAGAATCTGTGGGACACAGCTAAAGCAGCATTTAGAGGAAAATTTATAGCACTAAATGCCCACAGGAGAAACAGGAAAGATCTAAAATCAACACACTAGCATCACAATTAAAAGAACTAGAGAAGCAAGAGCAAACAAATACAAAAGCTAAGAGAAGACAAGAAATAACTAAGATCAGAGCAGAACTGAAGAATATAGAAACACAAAAATCCCTTCAAAAAATCAATAAATATAGGAGCTGGGTTTTTGAAAAGATCAACAAAATAGATAGAGATATGAAAATCCTTCAAAAAATAAATGAATCCAGGAGCTGTTTTTTGAAAAGATTAGCAAAACAAGTAGACCACTAGCCAAACTAATAAAGGAGAAAATAGAGAAGAATCAAATAGACACAATAAAAAATGATAAAGGAGAGACCATCATTGATCCCATAGAAATAGAAACTACTATCAGAGAATGCTATGAACACCTCTATGCAAATAAACTAGAAAATCTAGAAGAAATGGATACATTCCTGGACACACATACCCTCCCAAGGCTAAACCAGGAAGAAGTAGAATCCCCAAATAGACCAATAAGAAGGTCTGAAATTGGGGCAGTAATTAATAGCCTACCAACCAAAAGAAAGCCGAGAACCATAGGAATTCAGAGCCAAATTCTACCAGAGGTATAAAGAGGAGCTGGTACCATTCCTCCTAAAACTATTCTAAAAAATAGAAAAAGAGGGACTCCTCCCTAACTCATTTTATGATGCCAGCATCATCCTGATACCAAAACTTTGCAGAGACACAACAAAAAAAGAAAATTTCAGGTCAATATCCCTAATGAACATTGATGTGAAAATCCTCAATAAAATACTGGCAAACCGAATCCAGCAGAATATTAAACAGCTTATCCACCACTATCAAGTCGGCTTCATCCCTAGGATGAAAGGCTGGGTCAGCATATGCAAATAAAAAAACGTAATCCATTACAGAAACAGAACCAATAATAATAACCACATGACTATCTCAATAGATCCAGAAAAGGCCTTCGATAAAATTCAACACCCTTCATGCTAAAAACACTCAATGAACTAGGCATCAATGGAGCATAACTCAAAATAATAAGAGCTATTTATGACAAACCAGCAGCCAATATCATACTGAATGGGCAAAAGCTGGAAGCATTCCCTTTGAAAACCAACACAAGACAAAGATTCCCTCTCTCACCACTCCTATTAAATGTAGTATTGGAATTTCTGGCCAAGGCAATCAGGAAAGAGAAATAAATAAACGATATTCAAATAGGAAGAGAGGGTGTCAAATTGTTTCTGTTTGCAGATGACATGATTGTGTATTTAGAAAACCCCATTGTCAGGCGGCTGGGCATAGTGGCTCAAGCCTGTAATCCCAGCACTTTGGGAGGCCAAGGAGGGCGGATCACGAGGTCAAGAGATCAAGACCATCCTGACCAACATGGCGAAAGCCCGTCTCTACTAAAAATACAAAAATTAGTTGGGCATGGTGGCATGCACCCGTAGTCCCAGCTACTCGGGAGGCTAAGGCAGGAGAATTGCTTGAACCCAAGAGGCGGAGGTTACAGTGAGCTGAGATTGTGCCACTGCACTCCAGCCTGGTGCTTGGCAACAGAGTAAGACTCTGTCTCAAAAAAAAAAAAGAAAAAAAAAAAACCACTGTCTCAGCCCAAAAACTCCTTAAGCTGATAAGCAACTTCAGCAAAATCTCAGGATACAAAATTAATATGTAAATATCACAAGCATACCCATATACCAATAAAAGGCAAACGGAAAGGCAAATCATGAGAACACTCCCATTCACAATTGCTACAAAGAGAATAAATACCTAGGAATATAACTTACAAGGGATGTGAAGGCCTTCTTCAAGGAGAACTACAAACCACTGCTCAGGGAAATAAGAGAGGACACAAACAAATGGAAAAACATTCCATGCTCATGTTTAGGAAGAATCAATATCATGAAAATGGCCATTCTGCCCAAAGTAATTTATAGATTCAATGCTATCCCCATCAAGCTACCACTGACTTTCTTCCCAGAATTTAAAAAAAAAAAAAAACTACTTTAAATTTCATATGGAATGAAAAAAGAACCCATATAGCCAAGACAATCCTAAGCAAAAAGAGCAAACCTGGAGGCATCACACTACCTGACTTCAAACTCTACTGCAAGGCTAAAGACCAAAGCAGCATGGTACTGGTACCAAAACAGAGATGTAGACCAATGGAACAAAACAGAGGCCTCAGAAATAACACTGCACAGCTACAACCATCTGATCTTTGACAAACCTGACAAAAACAAACAATGGGGGAAAGATTTCCTATTTAATAAATGGTGTTGGGAAAACTTGCTAGCCATATGCAGAAAACTGAAACTGGACTCCTTCCTTACACCTAATATAAAAATTAATTCAAGATGAATTGAAGACTTAAATGTAAGACCTAAAACCATAACAACCCTAGAAGAAAACCTAAGCAATACAATTCGGGACATAGGTATGAACAAAGATTTTATGACTAAAACATCAAAAGCAATTGCAACAAAAGCCAAAATTGACAAATAGGATCTAATTATACCAAAGAGCTTCTGCATAGCAAAAGAAACTACCATCAGAGTGAACAGGCAACCTATAGAATGGGAGAAAATTCTTGCAATCTATCCATCTAACAATGGTCTAATATCCAGAATCTACAAGGAACTTAAACACATTTACAAGAAAAAAAACAACCCCATGAAAAGTGGGCAAAGGCTATGAACAGACACTTCTCAAAAGAAGCCATTTATGCGGCCAAGAAACATAAGAAAAAGAGTTCATCATCACTGTTCATTAGACAAATGCAAATCGAAACCACAATGAGATGCCATCTCACACCATTTTGAATGGCAATCATTAAAAACATCAAGAAACAACAGATGCTGGAGAGGATGTGAAGAAATAGGAACACTTTTACACTGTTGGTGGGAGTGTAAATTAGTTCAACCATTGTGGAAGACAGTGTGACAATTCCTCAAGGATCTAGAACCAGAAATACCATTTGATCCAGCAATCCCATTACTGGGTATATACCCAAAAAGATTATAAATTATTCTACTATAAAGATACATGCACACGTATTTCAGTTTATTGCAGCACTATTCACAAAGCAAAGACTTGAAACCAACCCAAATGCCCATCAATGATAGACTGAATAAAGAAAATGTGGCACATATACACCATGGAATACTATGCAGCCATAAAAAAGAATGTGTTCATGTCCTTTGCAGGGAAATAGATGAAGCTGGAAACCATCATTCTTAGCAAAATAACACAGGACAGAAAAAAAATGCGTGTTCTCTCTCGTAAGTGGGCATTAGTTGAACAGTGAGAACATATGGGCACAGGGAGGGGAGCATCACACACTGGGACCTGTCAGGGGTTGAGGGGCAAGGGAAAGAATAGCATTAGGAGAAATACCTAAGGTAGATGATGGAATGATGGGTGCAGCAAACCACCATGGCACAGATATACCTATGTAACAAACCTGCACGTTCTGCACATGTATCCTAGAAATTAAAGTATTTAAAAAATTAGTTTTAACATCCAAAATGGATAAAAAGTTTATCAATTATTAAAAAGGTCTTTGCAACATGAATGAATAATTTTCATCTCCCTTAAACTAATCATATGAATTTATCATATGCACTCTCCCAGCAATTTTAGAATGAGAACTACTTAGTGAAGGGTCTTTTGAAATATAATTGGAACTATATTTAAAATACAACTGTTTTGTTTAATATTTTACATTTTTGCCTATATAATCAACATGAAAGTATTATTTCTGTGCTCAGTTTCACAAGTTTTGAAGCCTTCCTGCCTTTTCCTGTGATCTACAGATTACTCAAACTCTTCAGAATTGTCTCTTCCTTGAAGTCTTTGAAGCTATCTGGATAGCTTTTAGGGGTAGGTGTTGAACAATTTCTTCAAGAATTTCATACATATTAAACTACATATATTTTCTATCTATTTTAGCAACATTCAGCAATTTAGGACTTCCTAGAGAAAATACATTCTTCTAGATTTTAACATTTTTAACATAAATCAATACAAAGTGTTACCCAATAACTTTAACTTCTCTGTCAACTGGCTTTGACTTCTTTCTCAGCCCTAATTTGTGTGCTTGCCTTTTTCTTTCCTTCTTTGAAAAACCACTTAGATGTTTATCATCAAGGTACAAAAAGCTCTTGGATTTATTACACTTTATACTGCTTTTCAGTTTTCTATTCATTAATTTTTGCTTAAATTATTATTTTCTCCTGCTTTTTTTCTTTACATTAATTTTCAAATTCAATAGTCCTTTTGTTTCATTTTCATTCTTATATAAAAAGAATATAATTTTAAAAAATGTAATAAAGGTGCTTAATTCTGTAACTTTCCTGGAAATACAGCTTTGGCAATATACCAGAGGTTTTTATATGCAGTCTCCTTGCTTATTAAATTTTAATTTATTTTCTTCTTTGACTACAAATTATCTTCACATTCTTTAATATGATTTTGCTTCTGTTATTTATTTCTAGATTTCTAATAGTGTTCTCAATATCTGTAACCTAAACTAATTCTACCTTCTGGAGCATAGTGATGTTTAGTTTTTTAAAAAACCTTACAAGTGCTAAAAATAAGGTGATTTTCTGTAGTGGATAGTTTATTACATATTCTTAAAATCTTTTTAATTTCCCATTTATTTATCTGTGTTCAATATAACCTTTCAAGGACTAAAGGAGGAAATTAGTTTCGCACTAGTACTGATTTTCTGCCCATGTCTCTAGATACAATATTTACTTTGGTTTTGACTTTGTAGGTTTCAATACTATGTCACTCGCTGAGTTACATTTCAGTAAAATATAAGCCTCCTTTGTAATTGTTTAAACGTTACATTTATTTAACATTTTATATTAATATTGCAGGCATTTTTATAATTGTTCCATTTGATGACTAATCTTCACCTTTAATTTTTAACCTCTGATTTATTTTTACTTGCTTATCTCATAGAAATTATGTAATAGTGTTCGTAGTTTGCCTTTGTATTTACTCAATTTATGTATTTATTTGAAGAGCTAAATTTGTCATGTATATTTATTTCTTCTATCTCTTAATATTGCATTTGGTATTACATTCTTCTTCTTTTGTCCTTTACTTTCTCTATTTTGTTTTATAGTCTGGGTTTTTTCTATTTCCAATATCCTCAAATTACTTTTTTTATTGTTATATTCAGTGAATATTTTCCTAGTTTTCTAATTTTTTTTTTACTTTTAGCACTTACTATATTTCTTCAGGTTTTAGACATCTGTTAATTATACTAAATTATATGTTTAAATGGTTTTTAATACTCAACATTACCCCCTTGGAAGCAAAACTCTCCTATTTATAAAGTATTTGTTCCTATTCAAACTTCAGTTGAGTAGTGTACATCTTCAAGTAGTTTTGGGGTTTTTTAATTGTTTTATATTGCTTTGTTTTTTTCATTAGTTGTAATAACCTGTCTTGTGCTAGCCTAACTGACTCCATCTTAGCTGTAAGCGCCAGCCCACTTCTCCCTCCCTACCACAGCCCCCTCGGGTGCATAAACGGGTCATGCTGTACTTAGAAGCTTTGAAGCGTTAAAGTTTGACGCATACTGTTCTCAACACGTGTAACCATTGTAACCGCATCCTGCTTGGCAAGCCCACCTGCTATCTACAGGGAAAAATTCCCCTTTGGTTATTGTGTAGAAGGTGCCTAAAACACCCCCCTTCTTAGTAATTGTATGGAAAACACCTCTCCCCGCATCCACTTCCTTTAACTTGCTTTTGTAAAATTCCGCTTCAGCTAGGGGCCCCCTCCCCTACCTATATCAAGATATAAAAGATAATCAAGTCCCCTCCTCAGGGCTGGGAGAATTTTCAGTGTTAGTCATCTCTTGCTTGCTGGCAAATAAAGGACTCTTAATTTGGAACTCAGAGAGTGGCGCTTTCTTTCTAACTCGCTCAGTTACAAGAAGTAATCTGCTTCCTGGAGGTTTCAGATTTGAAAATAATTTAATATTATCTCAATCTATTGGGAATAATATTGGGGTAAGGTTAAAATTCCTGATGTAGCAACTCTTTTCCTAACTTACTGTAGTTGATATTCTATTTTCTTCTGGTTTCCTAGCTACGGAAGATAAAGAACAGAATTGTTATTGTTCTTTTTAGGTGTCTCTGCCTAGTCCCATATAGATTTCAGTTTATTCGTGAAGTTCAATCATCTTGGTAAGTTATGCTTTGTTGTTTCTGTTTTCATTTATTTTGATGAACATTGACAACTTTTGCTATCAATAGATTTAATTTTTTCAACTTAATATAACTTTCATCTACTGTACTGTTGAATGCTTTCCTTTTTTTTTTTTTTCAATTGTTTTCATTGAAAATACCAACTAAGCTTATTTTGGAGTGCCATAATCTTCTGGACAACATCTAATTGGATGCTATCATCTTCTGGTCATTTTGTTCACCATGACTATTTATTGGATTCAATATTATATTTTTGATGTCTATACTCTATCACTAATACATGTTTTATTCATATTAGTTAGGTTCTTTCTTCACTTTAAAATCTTTAGTAATATTATTTCTTCCCTCACTTTCTTTTCTGATTCTGCCAATATAGTGACCTATTTAATTTTTTATTGAGTTGATCTTCTTAATATTTTTTTTCAGTGTTAAGCGGTACATTCTAAATTTTTCTTCTGGTTCCTAGTATAAATCATTTTCAGAAATATTGTCCTCTGTCTGTTTTTAGTAATACATGAATCTTCTTTCTTGTTGCAAAACATTTACAACTGTCCCATGCTGTTTGTTTTTTATTCTTTTGGGGAAATTTCATTTAAGGTTACGATCTTTCATTAAGTCTTTTTTGTTAATCTGGAAAATATGTAAATACATTTCATCTTCATATTTCTATTAAAACCTGCAATTTCACCACCATCTTATATTGAATTTTTCCTTCTCCTTTCCTTCAGTGCTTTGAAATAGTCCCAACTATGCCAAAGATTTTTTTAAAGGAAATGACTTACTTAGGAAAAATATAGATACCTATATATTTGTGGAAAAAGGCTGATGTAAAACTTTCATTAATAATGCTATTTGTATTAAGTAGAATTTTAAAATCAATGGTAAAGCCCAGGAAGCTTGTAAAAGACCATAGATTTATAAATATTTGCTTGAGGCAATTTGCTAGGCTTCTGAGGGCAAATATTTCAAGTCATGTTATTGCTACTGCAGTCTCTCTTCATCACCATACAAAAGGCATCTGTGAGCCATTATTTATCACAAAATCTGCCAATATGAAAATCAAAGCACAGCAAATAGCAAAACCCACTATGTCTCCTGCTATAAAACCTCCTGTGAGTGTGGATGTGTGTCCACTTTTAAATGTCAAGAACTAAGCAGAAATTTTGAAATGTTTGAGAATAGATGCTGAATTTTACCTAAAACCAAATAAGCAATACTGCAGTTGATTAGCTTATAAAAAGTAACCTATTATTGGCTTATAACCAATAAATGATTAAGTTATAAAAGGTAATCATCTATTGGATTACAACCAATAAATGTTCTAAGATACACAAAAAGCAGACTTCCTATCACAAAGGAAACTTTGTTAGTAATCTCATTCTAAGCTCCTATTCTTAGAATATTATCATGATCACAGCAATGCAGAATCAACAAATACAAGTGGGTTTTTTTTTCTGAATGTCTGAGTTTTTATAATGTCTCCCAAAAATATACATTATAAAAACTGAAATCTCTTTATTGGCATGCAAGTATTTAACAATAAAATGTTTTAAAGTGCCTCTCAAACTTGTATTGAGAGGAAGTGTATTTACATACAAGGCCGGAGAAGGAAACTATATATAAGAAGATGAAGTCAAATACATAGAATGTGCTGGAATTCACAATCTGGGATAAAATAAAATGGCATCTGAGGTCAGTAGATAGTCTATAGCCAGAGCAACTAGAACTGTATGGATGGCAAGAGAAGCCTCCTTCCCCACAGACTCAATAGGAGCCAGAGGCAGCACTTTCACCAGCACTGCACACGCATGCTAGTTGGTTTCCATACCTCCCTGCCAGCCACCACTGTAAAAACTGCTACCTGTCTGATGATAAATAAAATTAAGATAGTATGGTATTTTTTTTATTTTGAATTTTCCTAGCCACAAGTGAATGTGAGTATCTTAATATGTTTGGACTTTTGTATTTCTCTTACATAGAATGTCTATTTATAGTCGTCTGTCTATTTTTCTATTGAGTTATATGACTTTCTATACATTAAGACATTAATACTCCTCTATTATCCTTATTCATCTACCTTTTCATTCATAGCTTCTAGGTTTCTGTTCATGATAGAGGTCTCCACTGTGTGTGTATATGTATGTATACGTGTGTATGTGTGTGCATTTGTGTCTATGTATGTTGTGTATGGATGTGGATGTGTGCTCCCTTTGTTTTATTTTTTTCTTTTTTGCAGAGGGCTTTTAAAATGTTCATTTTGCTTTATTTTTTCACTTCACTTTTTATATTTAAACTGTTCATCTTTCTGGAAGTTTTTTTCAGATAGTTTATCTGAAGATCTACTTTTATTGTTTTCTAGATGGAAGGTCAGTTGTATTAGTACTGTTTCTCAAATAATGATTTTTCACCATGTTGTACTATAAAGTTTACCTTATATTATACTCTCAAAAGCATTCAGATGTGTTTCTAAATTCTTGTTTATATTCATATTTTTCTATTCTTAAACCAAAACAATATTCTTATTTCTCATGAGAGTCCTTGAGTCCTGATAATGTATTTTAGGTAAATTTTGAATAATTTTATTGAATAAAGAATCCAGTAGATGTCTTAATTTACATATCAATTTGGAAGATTTAAATTTTATGATAGATCTTTCCGGTCAAGAAAAAAAACCTGCATTTCCATTCTTCAGCTCTTATTTTCTCTTTCATAAAATATTCTATTATAGTATTCTGCAAATTGAATAGGTCTTTGAAACTTTCTTTTTAGCTTTTCCTGAGCATTGTGTAGTTATGGCCCATTATTAAAATCATCTCCATTTCTAAATATAGGTAAGCAGAAAATCTTCTTAAACCTGTTTTTCTGGTATGCATACATCTTACAAGTTTTCTGATTAATTTTAGTATTTTTGTTTTACTTTAGTAGCTCAAGTTTTCTTTGCATACAAAGATATAATCATCAAAAGATTATTTCTTTTTTTCAGTGTTTTTACCTGTTATTTTATTTTCTTCTCTTTTTGCACTTGATAATGATATTGGTAGCTGCTAACCCTGTCTGCTTCTTAATAATAACTAAAATTGTTTTATTATTTGACTGAAGTAGATTAAAAAATATGCTGCTTTTGTTCTTTAAATTCCTTTATTATATTTAAGCAGTTTTCTTCTATTGCATTTTATTTCAGATATTTCAAGGTAAGAATTTTTAACTCTACCAAAGACTTTTTTCACTTAAATATGCAATCTGAGACAAAATTTGAAGTTTACATGTCAATTACAATCATCAGAATTTTGAAAAAGTGTGGACATATTAATTTTCAGATAACAGCTAGTGCTCTTATGAAGATTTTCACTTTAATCAAGTTTTGTTTGCCACATAATATTAACCTTAGAAAAATTTGTGCATTTCTGCAGTAGAAATCCACTCATCTCAAAATATGTCCTCAATGACAAATTTTTATGATAAATTTGTAATAGTGTTTCAATGTCTAATTACATTGATTTACATGCCAGTTGCATTTTATATCTCTTGGTCTTAGAGTAAATTTAATACTCTGATTACTGATACTGATTCTCCTGTCTTCAGAATATCCCAAGTAGTAATTTTCAGACTTACTTTCAAATCCTTATTTGTCAGCATTTGCCACAATTAGAATATTGTCGATATTTCAGGAATAGCGTTTTTGTTTTGTTTTTTTTCTATTTTGGAGCTTTTCTTTTCTTTTAGTTACAATTATTTCCCAATGAAAATTTATTTCCCTTGCCTGATGCCAAGATTGTAAAAATTAGTTTTCCTAAATTAGTTGTTCTACCTTCAGGATTTAATGTATTTCTAGAAAATTTTAATTCAAAACTAAACTCAAATCTGCTATGATTTTTCATAGCATTTTTTGTTAATATAAAAATCTTTTAGATTCTTTTTAGTACCATTAAATACGGTTACTTTCCCTACGAAACATAGGTATGACTGAACTCCTGTCCCAAGCTCTCACTATGGATCCCATGCAACTTTCTACAGCTTGTCTGTAATCAAGTTTCTGATAGCCACTTGTCTTTGCATCTTTAAAAACTAGATTACATTTCTCACTCTCAAACTAATTTACTTTTTTTTTAACATCTCCTGGGTTCAAGTAATCTTCGGCCTCAGTCTCCCAAGTAGCTGGGATTACAGACATATGCCACCACGCCTGGCTAATTTTTGTATTTTCAGTAGACAGGACTTCATGATGTTGGTCAGGCTGGTCTCAAACTCCTGACCTCATTTGATTCACCCACCTTGGCATCCCAAAGTGCTGGGATTACTGGCATGAGCCAACACTCTGGCCTACAAATGTTTATAAGGTAGAAAATCTTTTGAAATTAGAGAGACCTGGGTCAGAATCTTGGTTCCACCATTTATGAACTACAAACATAAGAAATGTTCTTCAACTAATTGAGCATCAACTAAAAACTTGTGTGATAATATGTACCCCATTCATTTGCTCAATTCCTGTTAATTGAACATTAATGAAGAAAACAAATACAAATCCTGAGAAAATTATCTTAATATTAAACTAACTGCAATGTCATGAAAGCATTTTATACAATAAATTATTGCTGAGACCACTGCATCAATTCACTGGACTTGTAATCATAACATATATTCAATTCCACAATTATGGAAAGTGTATATCTGCTACTTGAAAACATTTAGTTGGAAAATATTCTATGGTTTTAAATGGAAAACAGTTGAGATTCTTATTTCAAATTTTGATATCACTGAAAAGATTAGCAACATAGGAAAAGAGGTCATGTTGGAGAGTATGGCTACTTTGCTTATATTAAGAATTTTTAATGTTACATCTGGAGATTTAAGCAAATGTAAATGTTAATTATAAAACATCTAACACTAATTACAGGGAATATGTCTTAGAGAGTCCTGTGCATAAATGTATTAATCAGTCTCTTAAAACTGATTACTGCTTTCCATTTGCAGCCTCCCATAGAGCAAAGAAATTTGTCATAATGAAAAGTTCTTATAAAAATTCACATTATGCAAATTGCCTTTGGAAATATTCTGAAATACAAACCTCCCAAAAACTTTGAGAAGATATTTTATCCACATGTTATATGTAAGAAAACTGACTTAAGGAGCAATTGTGTTACCAAACCAAAGGACTAAAAGGAATAAACAGCAAAGAAATACGCATTCAGCACATAATCCTGGCAAATGATTATCACCTCAACTGTCCTTGAAGAGTTACCAGAATGAGATCACTGTTTCCCAGGACAACTGAACTATTACCATATATCTCATAATCTCTCAGCATCTTATTGTGAATAGGTCCCTATATCCCTTCAAGAACTGAAATAGACCGTATTCATTATTGCATTAATCCCTAAACACATTTATGAGTTCCTCGGCAGCGGCTTTACTGATCTCATTCCTCCTTTCCCTGCTTTGAGTCACATCTTCTGTACAGATCCCAGAAATCCAGAAATGCTGATGCTAACAGTAGGTAGATGCTTCAAAGCCCACCTTGAACATAACATACTCCTTCCTAATTACTATAGAATCAAGCATAATTTTTTCTGACTTTTCTGGTAATATTATTCTTATTCATGTTGCCCTGACCCAACCTTCAATTATTTTTTATTACAGAATCATTAAATTACAAAGTAAAAGTGAATGATGTGAATGAATTAATTAAGCCCAAGTTTCGAATGCACTTATTTACTCAGAGTTTTCTAGTAACTGAAGATGCAAATTCTTCAACCACCTCAGGATATAAATGCCTACAAGGCAGGCTATTCCATTTTCACAGCATTGTAGCCTTTAGAAAATGTTTCTTTGTTTTTTTGTTTTTGTTTTTGTTTTTGTTTTTGTTTTTGTTTTTGAGACAGGATCTTACTCTGTCGCTCAGGCTGGTGTGCAATGATGCAATCATGGCTCACTACAGCCTCAACCTCCCAGGCTCAAGCAATCCTCCCACCTCAGCCTCCTGAATAGCTGGGACTTCAGGTGTGCACCACCATGCCTGGCTAATCTTCGCATTTTTTTTCACAGAAAAAACAGTTTATCTTGTAAAGTTTATTTGTATTTAAATTCTACACATTGGATCTTGTGGTCTTCAGTGGAAGCACAAAGCAGAATCAACCTAATTTTCTGTCTCTCTCACACACACACACAAGAAGTCTTTGAAAAATGCCAAACTACATAAATGTAAAGCAAGCATGAAACAGAGTACAGAGATAAACTCAGGTACATGTAATAACAGAGAATAGAGTTGGCACCACCAACCAATGACAAAGGGTTTAGTAGGTGGTGCTAGAGGAACAGGCTCGGTGAAAAGGGATACTGGAGCACCACATTATATGTGACTAATGATATAGTCTAATATATATTAGGTATATATTAGATATGTTAGACTAATGATCTAAGTGTGAAATCTAAAACTTTTAAAATAATAAATGAAAATTTAGCATATCTTTGACATAAAAATAAGGTAGATCTTCTCAAAAAATAACAAATCACAGATTTAAAATGTTTGTTCAATTATGCACAATATGAGCAAAAATAAATGACAGTTTTGAAGATACTTGTGGTGTCTAAAAATGACAAGGAAATTTATCAAGGATATACAATGAACTCCTACAAATCAATAAGAAAAAGACAAAAACCTCAATGGAAAAATGGGCAAAGGATATAAAAGAGAAATCATGAAAGTTAACACATATTGGAAGAAATGAAAATGTTCAAACCCATTAGTAATGAGAGATACTCAAGTTAAAACAGCAAGATAAGATCACTCTTTACTTATCAAAAAAAATTAAAAAGTGATGTAAAACAATATTGGCACATATTTGAAGACATATAAAATGCAATTTGGCGGTTTGAACTGGGGCAGACATCCTGGATACTAATCTGACGATACTTAGTAAAATAAAACATAAACACGTCATTTGTCTCAGTAATTCACATTTGGATTGATTCTCATAGTAGTCCATGGGGGACGTGTTGATTGCACCAATGATGTGCTGAAGAGGCTGGGTGTGATTAAGTGTGCATCACTGAAACACTGAATGGACAAAATGTTGTGTATGAACCACATAGAGTACCAACGACCAATTAGAAATAATAGTTTAAATCTATGCATAATAGCATTAATGGGTCTTTCAACACAAACAATGCTGAGGGAGAAAAAGTTTTCAAAAGATATAACACCATTTACATAGATTTAAAATGTATAATAAAAGGACCAACTTTCTTGGGACTTTGAAAACATGAATAGGGATGCTTACATATGAGATAAAATGCAATATGGCTGTAAACGAGAGATGAGAGTGGAAATCAAAAAGAAATAGAAGCAAATAAATACATTATTATGTTAGCAAAATATTAAAACACATGAAGACCCACGTATGGACAAACAATAACACTGTATGAATAGGGGAGTATATTAAACCTCTACATTATAAGAAAAAAAAATTGGTGAAAACATCAATTGTGTACCTGCCCTAACTGAAGTTGTTGTAAGAACATATATTAATTTACCTAAGATTTTGCTTGCTCAGCTTTTTGTTCTTTCTTAGTTTATTCCGTTTTTTTCCCCTCAGAGTGTAAAGTTAGTTTATTTAAGATCTGTCTTCTTTGTCACTGTGAGCATTTATTGTTATAAAGTTTCCTCTTAGATCTGCCTTTGCTGCACCCCAAAGTTTTGATATGTTGTGCTTTTATTTTCATTTGTTTCAAGATATCGTAAGTTTTCCTTTCTGTTTTCTTTCTGGACCCATTTGTTGTTATGATTATGCTATTTAGTTTTCATATATTTGTACATTTTCCAAAATTCCTTCCATTATTGATTTGTTGATTCAAACCATTTGGTTGGAAAAGATACTTAATATAATCACAATCTTCTTAAATATGTTAAGACTTGTTTTGAAACACATTTCAAAACAAAAAAAAATAAAGTTCTAAAGTATCTTAATACTTGTTTTGAAGCATTCTCCTGTGTTTTGAGAAGAATTGTATTCTGCTGTTGTTGAATGAAATGTCCTATATATGTCTATTAGGTCCATTTGCTCTAAACTATAGTTCAGATCTAATGGTTACTTACCTATTTTCTGTCTGAATAATCTGTTCATTGATGAAAGTGAGGTATCAAAGTCCTCTACTATTATTGTATTATAAATCTCTCTTTAAGTATATAAATATTTGCTTTACATTTTTAGGTGAAATAAATCATTCAATACAAATTGTGCTGAAAGAAAAGGGGTTTTAAAAAGATATACAATAATATAATTTAAATAGATATAAAATATATAGTAGAATGGCCAACTTTTGGCGGACATCGACAAGATGAAATGGGGGTATTTGCATATAAAATAACAAATTCCAAGGTGGCTCTAAAAAAGAGATGGGTGTGAGAATGGAAATAAAAGAGAAGCAGGAGAGAATAAATAAATTATTATGTTAGACGGAAAAGGAAAAGATCCATGTGTGGACAAACAGCAATATCATATCAACAAGAGACTATTTTAAGCTCAGACCTCTACACTTGAAGAAAAAAAATAGTAAAGTCATAAATTGCACCCCTGCCCAAATTCAAATTGCTTTAAGAACATATGGCCATTTATCTGAGATTCTGCTTTCTCAGTCGTTGGTCCTTTTCTCTTTTTCCCCAAGATCTACAAACTTTGGATGCACACAGTTGACTGACTAGCAGAACTGCTGACCACAAACTTTTACAGACCTTCAGCTAAGAGTGGTCTCAGCACACATGTGTCCAAACAAGAAAGAACGTCCCCTCCCGAATAAAAGAACAAAGCTTTAAAAGACCTGGTGCTCTTTATCATTTGTCCTTACTTGTGCAGAATGATGATCATACACAGCAATCACTTTAAAATAATGAGTATGAAAGTCACACAGCAAGAGTGGGGAACAGGAAGATAAAAGAGCCCTGATCCTTTCTCACCATCTTGAGCACTTGCAGTAACCTTATCTGCTTAGTCCAAGATTTCTTGTTTTACATATTCAAAAGCTATTAACATTAAATTAATAGTGTTGCCTCTTAATTACCTTGACTTAAGCTCAACCTAGACAGTCATTGCTGGACTAGTACATTAACCTCATAAGTAGATCCCCTGTCCCATTCTTGGCTCTATTCTAATTCTTTTTCATGCATGTTTTAAAATTTTGAGCTTAATATTTGTGTTCCTGTTTAAATAAAAATGTAAAGAATTAACATACAAAGAATTAAGAAATATGTAAAACATCAGTATTTGGATTCAGCAAACAAAATAACATTGTCTTATTTTAAGCTGTGGTCACACAGCTTTTGAGGAAGCCACGAACCCTCAAATTAAGGAGACATTAAGGAGACCAGACATCTTAGTGAGTAAGGCCTTTTATTAAGAAAATTCTATTTTTGTTCCATTTTAGTATGCTCCAATTATATACTCCTCTTAGGTTTCTGCAAATAGTCATGGCACAAAAATGAAGAAAAAGATGTAAGAGTTTTACATTAGAAAATTAATTACACTAGAAAATTAATCAGAATAAAATCTCCTCTCTTCAGTTATGTCATGAAACCACTCAGTCTCCATCCACTGCAAACAGCTTCTCTTATATGTATTCAGATAGTCAAGGGACCATACTCAATCTTTACTTAGATGTGAAGATAGGAGAGATTTCAATTGGACTTAACCTTGGAGAGGTCATTGCAAAGGCAAGGATGATCTGTAGTGATGATTAGCAGCAAGAGGAATAGCATCTTCTGTAGTAAAATGGTCTGTAGCCACAGCAGCCAGAGCTGTAGCCACAGCCATAGCGAGAGCCTAATCCATATGCAGAGCTGTATCCACAGTCATAGCCACAGCCAGAGCCGTAGCCACAGCCACAGCCACAGCCAGAGCCGTAGCCACAGTCATAGCCACAGCCTGTTCCATAGCCAGAGCCACAGCCACAGCCAGAGCCGTAGCCACAGCCATAGCCACAGCCTGTTCCATAGCCAGAGCCACATCCACAGCCAGAGCCGTATCCACAGCCAGAGCCACAGCCTGTTCCATAGCCAGAGCCGTATCGACAGCCATAGCCACAGGCAGAGCCGTACCCACAGCCACAGCCAGAGCCACAGCCAGAACCCAAGCCAGAGCTGTACCCACAGCCCCCACAGGAGTTTCCGTAGTAGTTGCAACACATGGTGTCAGGAGGTGAGATTTCAGTGAAGCTGCAGGAGGATGTCTCTGAAGTGTGAGTGTCTTCTACTCTTCCAAGACCTTTATATACTTCCAGAAATGCATGGGTCATCCTCACATGGGCTCTATTTGCTCATTTTGTAATCATTATGCCTAAAATGAACTCATTCTATGTACATCTACTTTCTTTGGAATTCATAATTTGCTTATAGCTTCCCTAGGAATATTTTTATGCTTGAAAGGAAAACAAACATACAAGTTTTAAGCACACACGCTCATACAACCGCAATTTTATTTTCCATAGTTTCATGTCATGGCCATGACATTACACAACACCAAAATATGTTTGGCCTATAAATGTGTGTTTATCATTCTGCTCTTGTAAGGTCTTGGAAATCATCTATTAAATACGGAGTTCTACTCAATGCTCTTAATACCATTATCATCATTATCATCATCATCATCATCATCATCATCATTTCCTCTTATTCTTTCCTAACACCATGGTGTTCTTTCTTCTTATCATAGTCACTGAAAATTACTAATCATGGTTTTTGGACAAGGAATTGAGTATTTCTCCTGCTACCTCTGCACCTTGAAACCCTCTTCCCTCTGAAGAAAAGTTTGGCCATTCCCCCCTTTTCTAGGTAGTCTATGACCTTCTCTTCTTTCCTTGAAGGAAAATTTTTTGTTAAACTTCTGACAGGTCAGTCATGTAAGGTATATCATTTAAAATTTATAGTACAAACTTTTGAGTTTCCATTTAAAGTGAGGGAATTTCCTTGGTTCACAACTTCTTTGTTGTTGATTTCCAATTGTTAAATTCGGTTCTTAAACTCAGGTTTGTTTCTGTTTAAGAATCGAATTTAATAATTGGACGTCAACAACAATTGGACCACTCTGATGTTTGCGCTGTGTACATCAGTGCTTTCTACTAAAATGTAATCAATCAATAAGTCATACACCAGACAAGTGGAGTGGGTGGGGAATGGAGAGCTGTTGATCAAAGGGTACAAAATTTCAGTTAGGTAAGAAGAATTAGCTTTAGTGATTTATTACACAAAAGGGTGACTATAATAGAGAGTAATACATTGTTTATTTCAAAGTTACTGAAAGAACAGATTTTAAATGTTACCACAAAAATGATAAGTATGCAAGGTCATCATCTTTTTTAATTAGCTTAATTAAATTATTCACAGTGGTTTCCTAATTTTAGAATCGATTTTCTTTTCCAAACTTTTGTTTGGAAATACTATTGATAAAATATTATTGATATTTTATCAATAATATTTACTCATAATATTTTTGTTGTATATCTTACATTATGACATTAACAATAGTTGGCCTTTCTGTGCAATTTCCTATTCATTCTTACTCTTTGCTTGATATCTTTATTACCTTCATTGGGGAGATAGTTTCATAGGGATATGCATATGTTCAAACTCAAAAAATTATAGCCATTAAATAAGTACAGTTTTACATCAATTATATATTACTAAAACTCATAAAATAAATACATAAAATAAAGATGACAATTAAATAGATAAATATTGTCTGCATTCACTGGGAAACAAGAGGCAACCCTCTGGAGCACATGGTAAGCAAATAATGCACATCTGGAGCTATGGGCTTGCAGAGGGCCTGAGAAGCCCTGGGCTGTGGGCAGACTATGGAAAGTAGCAGTGATGGGTAGCCTACGCAGAGAATCTGAGTGTGTGGGTAGGAGCCCTGCAGAGACTCATGAGTAAACTGTCTTCAAGGTGCTAGTTTTCATGTAAACAGAGTCGCATAAAGATTGCTGCCAGGCTGAAGCTCAAGGTCCTTAAGGATCTAGCATATTCTGGACCTAAGAGTGTGGTGGGGTCTCACCAGATATCCTTAACTCACACTGCTAATACCTTCTAATCCCCTCCTGTGCCACACCCGAGAATGCAGGAGCCGTGCTCCCTCCTGTAATGTCCCTGCTGCATCCTCTCCTGAGAAAGCTTGAAGCACGCTCACAGTGGAGAAATACTTTTTAAAAATCCCATCTATCAGCACAGAGCACATACTGAAGAATGAATTTGATGCTGAGGGTCCATAAATTGATAACAATTATAGTCTCTCCTCCACATTCCAGAAGCTCTGTAGTAGAAATAGCTTCCCCTAGAAAACAGATTGATTAATTTCCTCACTGATCCATTTACTGATTATATATCCATGAAAAATATCATCAACCTATATGAACCTCAGTTTCTGCAACTACCACATGGAATTAAAAATAACCGTATGTATTTTAAAAATTTGTTGAGGCATATATAAAATATAAAGGATGTAGCAGGGATCCTGGGATATAGTGGAGACATGCTTTCTCTTTTTTTTCCATTTCCTTTATCCAAATATAAACATTCCCAAAAAATAACTTTTCAAATTTCTGCATGTACTTACATTTACACCTTTTTTATACTAAAATTTTAAGATTTACTTTCATGTTGCTATGGTTTATAGTTACATGTGGCATATGTATTGTATATACATGCGTATATTCATTTGGTTTTCTGCATTCATGAGTTCTACAACCATGATTCGGTAAACTATAGATTTGATAAACTACAGATCAGAATTATTTGGTTAAAAAAATAAAAATCAACAATAAAAATAACAAAATCAATACAACTATTTACGTAACATTAACACTGTGTTCAGTATCGTAAGTGGGCATCTTTTTCTTATTCTTGATCTTACAGGAAAAGCTTTCAATTTTTTACTGTTGAGTGTTCTGTTAACTATGGGCTTACTGAATATGGCCTCCACTGTGTTGAGGTACTTTCCTTCTACATCTAAATTTTTGAGATTTTTTTAATTATAAGAGCATGTTAAATATTTTTGAATGCTTTTACTGCATCATTCAGATGATCATACGGTTTTTGTTCCTTACTCCATTAAAGTGGTATATCGTGTTTATTGATTTGTGTATGTTCAGGATCCTTGCATTTCAGAAATAAATTACCATGATGAATGAGTCTTTTAATGCGCTGCTTATTTCAGTTTGCCCATGTTTCATTGAGCATTGTAGCACCTATGTTTGTCAGGAATACTGGCCTATAATTCTCTTTATTATAGTGTTCTTCCCTGGCTTTAGTATCGGGGCAATCCTGGCCTCATAAAACAAATATTAATGTATATCCTCATCTTCAGCTTTTTGGAGGAGTTTGGAAAGATGGTATTCGTTCTTAAAATGTTTGGTAGGATTCACTATTGAAGTCATTAATTCTTGGGCATTCCTATGATGGCCATTTTATTACTAATTCAATCTCCTTACTTGTAATTGGCATGTTCATGTTTTTTCTATCTTCAAAATTTACTTTGAGTAGTTGTACATATTGAGAAAGTTATCCATTTTTTCTAAGTTATCCAATTTGCTGGAATATAATTACACTTAGTTACCTTCACAGTTATTTATATTTATGTAGTATCAATTATAATAATTCTTTCATTTCTGATTTTATTTACTTGAATCTTCTCTTTTCTCTTCTTAATCCAGCTAACAATTTATTAATCTTGTAATCTTTTCAAAAACAAACTCTTATTAATTTTTTCTATTGATTTCTAGTTTTTCTTTTTTAGATTTCTTCTGTCATTATTTTTATTTATTCATTTATTTCTTCCATTAATTTTGGACTTCATTTGTTCTTTTTGTTCCTGAGGTGTAAAGCTAGGTGTTTTTGTTTTTTGTTTGTTCATTTGTTTTTTTTTTTCCTTGAGATTTCTCTTAGTTAATGGGGTCATTTATTGCTACAAAATTTCATCTTAGTTCGGCTTTCTGCTGCATTCCAAAATATTGGTATATTGTGATTTTATTTTCATTTGTTTCAAAATACTTTTAATTTCTCTCATTTTTAGAATGATATTTTAGTTTCTATATATTTTCAAATTTTCCTAAATTTATCCAACTTTTGATTTGTGGTTTCATATCATTGTGATTGAAAATGATACTTGGTAAGATCACAATCTTCTTAAATATGTTAAGACTATTTGTGGCCTATTATGTGATGTGTCTTAGAAAATGTTTCCCGTGCTTTGAGAAGAATTGTATTCTGCTGCTGTTGGATGAAATGTTCTTTTTATGTCTGTTAGGACCATTTGCCTAATGTCTAGTTCACATCTAACGGTTACTTATCTATTTCCTGTATGGATGATCTGTCCATTGCTACAAGTTGGGTATTGGTGTCCTCTGCATCCTCTACTATTATTATACTCTCTCTCTCTTTCTCTTTCTCTCTCTCTCTCTTTCTCTTTGTGTGTGTGTCGCTCTCTCTTTAGATAAATTAATATATATTTAGCTGCTCTGATGTCAGGTGCACATGTATTTATAATTGTTATATCCTTTTAATGGATTAATCCATGTATTATTATATAATGACCTTCTTTGTCTTGTTTTAGTTTTCATGTGAAATCTATTTTACCTGACATAAATATATCTACATCTGGTCTTTTATGATTTCAATTTGTGTGTGCAATACCTTTTTCCATCCCTGCACTTTCAATTTGTGTGTGTCTGTAAATGTAAATAACCCTTAGTTGCGTCCTTTGTATATATCTATACATATTCAACCACATTGTCTTTTGACTGAGGAATGTATTTTCTTTCAAAACTATCCTGATAGCTAAAGAATTGCTGTCAGAATTTTCTTATTTTCTGGATGTTTTAATGGATCATTTTATTCCTTTCCCCTCTCTTGCTGTGTTTCATTGTAACTAGATAATTCTTTCTAGTGGTATATGAATTTCACAGTGAGTAGCTCCTGATATCTTTTCAATAACTGAAATAGATCCTGCACATTATTGCAGTAATATCTGACCACTCTAATGAGTTTCTCTGCATAGGCATTATGAATCTGGTGTCTTTCTTTCTCTTGCTCTGGAAATCACTGTTTCCGGAAATCCATTAATACTGGCACTAACGGCAGATTGGATACCTCAAAGCTTACTTGCAACCTAACTCTGTAAGAAAATTATCATTATTTTTTCACTTTAAAGGCCATATCGTTATTATCCAGGTTACCTACATCTAACCTTCAATTGTTCTTCACATATAGAGTCACAGAATTTCAAAGTAGAAGTGAGTGATATGGATCAAGTAATTAAGCCTGTGTTCTGAATGCAAATTTACTTGGAATTTTCTAGTATGTGGAGATCCAAATCTTTTAATACCTTCATGACAAGGATGCCAGCCAACAAGACAGTTTATTCTGTCTTCATATTGCTTTAGCCATTAGAAAAATGTCTTAGATTGTGAAATTTATGTCTTTGAAGTCTGGCTATTGGATCTAGTTGTCATCAGTGGAAAAACAAAGCAGAATAAACCTAATTCTCTATCACACATAACCCCACACACAAAACCTTTGAAAAATGCTAAGAAGCATAAATGCAAAATAAGGATGGTACAAGCTTCAGAGCTGAACTCATGTATACTTCATAACAACATAGATTAAAGGTAGCCACACTAATCAGTGACAGTGGGCTGTTTAGCAGGTGGTGCTGGAGAACCCAGCTCAACCTAGTGTAAAATGAAACTAGACCAACATATATAAAGGTGGACTCCAGGTGGGTTAATAATCTAAAAGCAAAATGTGAAACTTGAAAATTATGTGAAAATGTAGAATATTTTTGACAGAAAACTACAAAATCAGAAATGACAGTTAATAATTTTTGTGCAATTGTGCACACTATTAGCAAAAATAAACAAATGACAGTTTACAAGAGTTTTCCAGTGCCTAAAAATAACATGGGAATTTATCAAGAATATGTAATAAATTCCTACAAATCACTCAAAAAAAGGCAAAAAAAATCCATTTTTAAAATGGAGAAAGGGATATGAAAGAGAAACCATGAAGATTAATATATATTGGAAGAAATAAAATTGTTCAAATGCTTTAGTAATCAAAGATGTATAAATTACAACAGCAAGATAATATTTTTACTGTGCAAACAAGCAATATTAGAAAATTAGATAAAACAAGTATTGAAACATATGTAAGAATGGAGAAGTGCAATTTTAGGGTTTAGACTGGTGCAGATGTTCTGGAGACTAACAGGGGAAAACTTAGAAAAATTAAAGATAAACACACAACTTGTATCAACTATTCAGATTCTGGGATTGACTCTTACAGAAACCCATAGGGGAAGTATGTTCATTAAAGCTATGTTGTGCTGAAGCAGTGCTGGGTGTGGTTTTGTATGTATCACTGAAATAGTAAAAAGGCAAAATCTTGTGTATGAGCTACATAAAGTACCATATAGCAATAAGAAGTAGTCATTTAAATGCACATATAGTATCAGAAATCAATGTTTTAATACAATCGTGTTGAGGGAGAAAGGTTTTAAAAAGATATACTAAAAAATGTACTTAGATTTAAAATATATCATAGAATGACCAACTTTCTTTGGACACTGACAAAATGAAATCAGTGAGTAGATTCCCTGTCTCTTTCCTCATTCTATGCTAATCTTTTATTATTATTATTGTACTTTAGGTTCTGGGATACATGTGCAGATCATTCAGGATTGTTGCATAGGTACATACATGGCAGGTGGTTTGCTGCCTTCATCCCCCCATCACCTATATCTGATATTTCTCCCCTCATTGTCCCTCCCCACCCTCCTACCCCTGCTGTCCCTCCCCTAGCCCCTCACTACTGACCGCAATGTGTGATGCTTCCTTCCCTGTGTCCACATGTTCTAATTCTAATCTTTTTTATTCATTATTTGAAATTTTGAGTGTAATATTTGTGTTTATATTTAAATACAAATATAAATAATTAACACACAAGGAATTAAGAAATACGTTAAACATCAGTATTTGGATTCAACTAATAAGATAACACTGTCACCCAGCTTTTGAGGAAGCCACAAACCCTCCAATTAATGCTGATTCTGACATTAAGGAGACAAGACTTCTTCGTGAATAAGGCCTTTTATTAAGAAAATTCTATTTTTGTTCCATTTTAATACATTCCAATTATACAGTCCTCTTGTTCTTCTGCAAATAGTCATGGCAGAAAGATGGAAAAAAGATGTCTGAATTTACATTTGAAAATTAATCAGAATAGATCTCCTCTCTTCAGTGATGTGATATAGCTACTCAGTCTCCATCCACTGCAAGCAGCTTCTCTTATATGCATTCAGATGGTCAATGGACCACAGTCAATCTTTACTTAGATGTGAAGATAGTGGATAGGGAAAATTTAAATTGAACTTGCTCTTGGAATGGTCATTGCAAAGGCAAGGATGATCTGTAGTGATGATTAGCAGCAAGAGGAATAGCATCTTCTGTAGCAAAATGGTCGGTAGCCACAGCAGCCAGAGCTGTATCCACGGCCATAGTGAGAGCTTAATCCATACCCAGAGCCATATCCGCAGCCATAGCCACAGCCATAGCCACAGCCTGTTCCATATCCAGAGCCATATCCACAGCCATAGCCACAGCCAGAGCCGTACCCACAGCCATAGCCAGAGCCACAACCATATCCACAGCCAGAACCCCAGCCAGAGCTGTACCCACAGCCCCCATAGGAGTTTCCGTAGTAGTTGCAACACATGGTGTCAGGAGGTGAGATTTCAGTGGAGCAGTGGAGCTGCAGGAGGATATTTCTGAAGTGTGAGTGTCTTCCTCTCTTCCAAGACCTTTATATACTTCCAAAAATGCATGGGTCATCCTCACATGGCTCTATCTGCTCATTTTACAATCATTTGCCTAAAATGAGCTCCTTCTGTGTACATCTACTTTCTTAGGAATTTATAATTTGCTTATAGCTTCCCTAGGAATATTTTCATCCCCGAAAAGAAAACAAACATACAAGTTCCAAACATGCAAGTTTATACAACCATAATTTTATTTGCCATAATTTCACTCATGGTTATGACATAACACGTCACCACTTTGACCTATACATGTATGTTTACCATTCTGCTCTTGTAAGACTTTGGGAGTCATCTATTAAATCAGAAGTTCTATTCACTGCTCTTGACATCATTATCATTTATTCTTATCCTTTCCTAACACTTTGAGTTTTTAATCAAGAACACTTCAAATTCTTTTCAGGGATTTTGGACAGGCAGTTGGGTATATCCACGTGCTACCTCCACTCTCTGAAATCTTCTACTTATCTCTGGAAAAAAAAAAAAAAAAGATTTTCCATCCCCTTCTTCTCCATGCAGGTTATGATCTTCCCTTCTTTCTTTGAAGGAAAAAATGTTTTTAAACTTGTGACAGATCAGTTATGTAAGAAGATGTATCATTTATTATTTTAAAAACAAACTTTCCAAGAATGTTAATTTAGAATGAGAGTAAATCCTTGGTTCACAGCTTCTCTGTTGTTGAAATCCAACTGTAGCGTCCAACTCTTAAACATACGTCATTTTTGAACTTACTCAGAGTACTCTCATGTTTGTTCCATATACCAGTGCTTCCCACTAAAATGTAATCAATCAGTAATTTATAACTCCATCTAGTGGAGCGGATGGGGAATGGGGAAATGTTGCTCAAAGGGTACAAAATTTTAGTCAGTAGAAATCTGATTTAGTCATCTCTGGCACAGATTGCTGACTATAATAATTAATAATGCATCATATATTTTTAAATTACTGAAAGAGTATATTTTAAATGTTTCACCACAAAAATGTGTATAAATATCTGAGATAATGGACTTGTTAATTGGCTTGATTTAATCATTCCACAGCATTTTCTTGATTTTAGTCACATTGCTGTTATTCAAAACAAAATTTTAATAATGATTTTTATGTGTAAGAAACTTTTTTGATATTTTACATTATGACATTAATAAGAGTTGACCTTTCTATAAATTTCTTGTTCATTCTTTTTTTAACTTTATCTTCTCCCATTGTTTCCACGATAAATGAATTCATAATTCATGAGTTCTCTTCATTGAGAATGCTCTTTTTCCTAAATTCTGAGGTTCTTGTGAACTTCACCCTCCATCTCTGCTTCTCACGTTACACACCAGTAAATCTTCAAATCTTCTCTGCTACCCCTGACTCCAATATCATGTATATACAAAAACTCCTAAAACTAAAATTGTCTCCATCGGTCTGGGCCCAATCAGGAGACAGAAATACACAGCTAGTTTAATAGGAAAAGTTTTATATAAAAATTATAAACTATAATAACACAGCATTTTTAAGATATGAAGAATCTATATGCTACTCCAAGACTGCAGGAGAATACTGAAGGAAAAACAAACAGAAAAGGTACTCTACCCTCTGGATGAATGTACTGAAAAGTTGTGCTATAGTTAACTATACCATATTACATACTTTGAAAAACTTATTAAGAGAGTAGATATCCTGTTAAGTATCCCTACCAAAGAGAGCAAAGGAGGTATCTTTTGTAGATGATGAATATTTCTATTACCTTTACTGTTGAGACGGTTTCATGGGCATATGCATATGTCCAAATTCATGAAATTATATACATTAAAAATGTATACTTTTATATCAATTATATCTCAATAAATGAATAACTGAATCATCAACTTGTTCTGCAGTCACCAGGCAGACAGGAGGCGACCCTCTGGAGCAGAGTTGGTGAACAAGCAATGCCCATCTAGAGATGTAGGTGTGTAAAAGCCATGGGCTTCAGGCAGACTCTCAAGAGTGGGTAGGGACAGCCTGTAGAGGGAATGTGGGTGTCTGTTTGTGTAGGAGCCCTACAAGACTCATAAGTGAACAATCTCTAAGGTGCTAGTTTTCAAATAGACAGGACCAAGTAAAGGTTCTTGCCGGGTTAAAGCTCAACGTCCCTCAGGATCTAGGATATTCCTAACCCAAGGCTGAGATGGAGTTCTGCTAGAAGTCCTCACACCCACACTGCCAATACTCTCCACTCCCCTCCTGTGCTGCACCCGAGAATTCAGGAGCCCTGCTTCCTCCTGCATGTCCCTGTTGCAATCCTCTCCTGAGAAAGCTTGAAGCCATGCTCACAGTGAAGGAGAAATACTCAAAGGAACCCCATCTATCTGCACAGAGCATCTACTGAAGGATGAATTCGCTGCTGAGGGGCCGTAAACTGCTAACCAGCACAGTCTCTCCTCCATGTTCCAGAGGCTCTGTAGTAGAAATAGCTTTCCCTGGAAAAGAGATTGATTAATTTCCTGACTGAGTGGTTTCCTAATTATACGACCAAGGAAAATGTCTTCAGCTTAGATGAACCTCAGTTTCTGCAACTGCCAAATGGGAATAAAAATGATTACATTTATTTAAAATTTTATGAAGAGGCCTACAGAAAATATATAGGAAATATAAAGAGTAGCAATAATCTTGATACGTAGTGAAGACAACATATTTTCTTTATTTTCCCCTTTTCTTTTACCCAAATAAAACATTCCTAAATAGTAATAGCTTTTCAAATTTCTGTATATACTTGTATCGATCTGTTTGTTATACTAAAATTTTGAGATTTGAATTTTAATTTTGCTATTTTTTAAATCTGTGATATACGTATGTATAAATATACATATGTCAATTAATGTTTTTATAATAAACCTTCAAAAGTGACCAGATGCTCTCAGAAAATGAACTCCCATGTAATTGACCTAAGTTTACCTTGCCTGAAGCATTTTATACAATAATGTTTTGTAAAAATATAACATCAAGCAACACGTCACAAGGCTTCGCTTCATCACATATTTGAAATCTCATAACCATGAAAATTTATTGAATTGACCAACACCTAACTTGGGAACGTGCCTGTGTATTAAATAGGGAGAAAGTAAGTTTCTGCATTCCCAGATAGTCATAGGATTGCTATGTAAAAGTGAAGTCGGTCTCTGTTTGGAAGTGTGACCATAATGCAGATGAAGGTTTTGGAAGAGATGAGTAATGTGTCATTATGAAAGAGCCATCCTGATTCATGAGGTCAACTCGAAAAGTCCTATGAGCATCACATGATAGCAAATATACATTTCCCCTCTTTACCCTCTTTTCCCTTCAATGTCAATTTAATCTGAATCAAAATGTGATTTTATCCAATTCCACACACAACAAGATGGTTTTCTCCACCTGTGAATGCTTTTTCTGTGGAAAATATTTCCTTCTCAGATATCTGTATTCGAGACTTAACATCATCCTGTGAAACCACCAAACTAGAAATGATGAACATCGTTTTAGCAAAGGAGGAGACTCAGGCACAGAAGGGTAGAGTCCAAATCAAAATCACATTTTCCAAGTTTTCCTGATCCAACATGCAACCTATAATTTTCTCCGGTGATAAATTAGTAACCTCTCGAATGTTTTCAGCTTGTAGGAGCTCTTGGCTTCCTGTCTTTAACAATCTCATTTTATTATACAAACTTCCTTTTGTTAGTAGTTATCTGTGCAACCTAAAGCTCTCACCATCCTGGATGGGGAGATTCTATGTAACTTTAGACCCTTGTATGCATGTTTGTTTCTCTGATTCCTCCTTAGTATACCCACAATAAAGTCTCTAATGCAGCTTGTGGATAACATGAAATATTCTATCTCCTGACACGATTGTGTATCTAGAGGGCTCCGTTGTATCTCCTGCTTCCTCTTCAGGTGTAAGCCTCTGCAGATACTTCACAGAATCTAAAAGACCTGCCTTACTTTGCTAATATGGTTATTACCTCACCTCAGCCATCATATTCAAAATCTGCTCATCATCTCTGGTCAACTTCCAAACCTATAAAAAGTTCTTTCTCTCACCCCTTTCCAGTTGCTTTTAAGAACGTTACCACTTTTTTCAGTGACTTTGACTCTACACTTTATAGTCACTATTTAAATTACAGAATCAACATTTTCAAAACTTACAGTAGGAAGAAGTATTAAGGTTCTGTTAGGTTTATCCAGTTCCTGTATGTCTCAGTTACCTCATAAAAACCAGAATAAATAGTAAGTTATCCCACACTCAAATGCACACAGAGCTGAATAACCCCTTCCAGCACCAAATCTCATTGTTTGGCTTTTACATTTAGAAAACTGTCACATATTATATAACAAGCCTGCCTTTTTGTAATTCAAACATGTTCATCTAATTCTGGCTCCTGGAACCAAGAGACTAATTTTAATCTATCTTCTATATAAAAATCGTTAAATACATGGAGAAAATTAGTATATTTTCTTGTCTTCGGCACAAAGTGCTATGAGGTACACCCTTCTTCTAAGCATTCTCATAGCTTCATCTTTTTTTTTTTTTTTTTTTTGAGATGGAGTCTTGCTCTGTCACCCAGGCTGGAGTACACTGGTGCAATCTTGGCTTAGTGCAATCTCTGCTTCTCAGGTTCAAGCAATTCCCCTGCTTCAGCCCCCTAGTAGCTGGTACTATGGCCTGCACCACCACTCCTGGCTAATTGTTCTAATTTTTTTTTTTTATTATTTTTAGTAGAGACAGGGTTTCACTGTGTTAGCCAGGATAGTCTCAATCTCCTGACCTTGTGATCTGCCCGCCTTGGCCTCCCAAAGTGCTGGTGAGCCGCTGTGCCCAGCCCCAAACTTTATCATTTATTTACAGTTACAACATTCAAAATATTTCTACCTATCTTAAAATATACAATACATTGTCATTTGCTATAGTCACTCTACTGTGTAACAGAACACCAAAATTTATTCTGAAATACATACATACAGAGATATATAAATACCATATTTACGGATTGGACTCAATATTGTTAAGACGTTCATTCTCCCAGAAATGATCTATGAATTTGACTCTATCCCTATCAAAATCTAAGCAGGATATATTTATAGCTATTGACAAGCTGACTTGAATGTTTAGATGCAAAGGCAAAGTAACTAGAACAGACAACATATTTTATTTAATTTGTAATTGACACATCATTGTACATATTTATGATGTAAAATGTGATGTTTCAATGCATATATACATAGTACAATGATCAGACCAGGATAATTACCATATCCATCATTTTAAACTTTATCATTTCTTTATAGTGATAACATTCAAAATCTTTCTACCTATCTTGAAATATACAATACATTGTTTTTTGCTATAGTCACTCTTTTGGGTAATGGAACACCAAAATTTATTCTGTCTAACTGTAATTTTGTACTCACCATCAAAATAATTTTAAAAGGAAATCAAAGTCGAAAGCCTCACACTACCTAATAACGAGTTACGACAATACTACAAAAACAAACCTTTGTGATATTGATGAAAGAATTAGCAATAAATAAGTAATTGTTGAAGGAATAAGTCAATCTAAGGCTCCACTAATACGCTGCTTGCCCAAAATTTCAGGGAAGACACAAACACTAAAGTAGTGATGAGTGTAGCACAAAAAAAACCCACAAATTTTTATAAAAATAAGTTAAATTCGTTTATGAAAAAAGTATACTTTTCTCCAACTATGAAGTATTTATGGAACATGCAAAACCAAAAAATAGAAGAACCAATAATTTACATTTTGAATATAATTAGAATAAAATCTTCTGTCTCCAGGTAACATAATGGGATCGTTCAATAACAAATAGATTTGTTGAAGTAAACACAGATTACATCCAATCCTTAAATGAATGTAGAGAGATGATAAAATGGGATATCCTCTGGGAAGAAGTATTAACCTTAAAATATTATTTCAAAGGTAGGTTCTAAGATGATGTTCTAGTAGCAAGAGGATCAGCATCTTCTGTAGCAAAAAGGTTGGTAGATACAGCAGCTACAATCAGCACCAGACCCATATCCATATCTGGAATCATATCCACAGTCTCCATAGGCGTTCCCATAGTAGTTGAAACTCATGGTGCCAGAAGGTGAGATTTCAGTGGAGGTACAGAAGGATTTTTCTGAAGTTTGAATGTAACATACAACCCTAGAACCTTCACATCCTAACAGAAAGAGCCAGGACATACCATCAATTTCATTATTCATGTAAAAAATGTTTAATACCTAGTATGTGCAAATCAGCCCACTCAGTTGATACTGAGAGGGCCTGGTGTTTTCATAGCTACAGTGTATGCCTTAAATAAACATATTATTATAGATTTTCCAGTTCTATTGAGGATCCATTTTTTTGTCATCCAGGCATTGTCTTGAGCCAATTATGAATCTCTAAGAACCATTTCTATCCATTAGCCATTCATCTGAACACATGATTCCAAAGATATATTTTATATATCAAGGCTCTGTGGAGGATTGGGCAGTTGATGTTTAAAAATGCAATCATTGAAACAAGTTTGACCAATTATTTTGACTAGCTTGCTAATTACTAATTACTTTGTAGGTGATGTCATTGGAACCCAATGCTGCCGTATACAGAAACTCCTCAATATTTCATGTGACAGGGTTCCTATGAATTCAAATAGCCATAAATATAATATTCTGATAACATATATTCACTCCTGGAGAAATTCCTTAACAAATATTTATCAACTCTAGATGTTTATTTAGTTCAAACTAGAACAACAACAAATGAATATCCTTTATGATAACAGCTGCTGAATGTTTTATAAATTTTAAATTCCTTTGAATATTTTTATTTTAATTGAAATCAAAACATGAAAGAAGTAGGTATCATACTATAGATACCGAGGTACAAAAATAAATTAGGAAACTTACGGCACATATGAAGCACAGGTATGTATTCTTCTGTGCCATGCTACATAAAATCTCGCTTCCTGATCGTCAAATGCTTAAATACTTATTGTAAC
Source organism: Aotus nancymaae (assembly GCF_030222135.1). Classification (NCBI taxonomy): domain Eukaryota; kingdom Metazoa; phylum Chordata; class Mammalia; order Primates; family Aotidae; genus Aotus; species Aotus nancymaae. The sequence goes on from NW_026988435.1 coordinate 34,066,178, forward strand.
AGGGATCTCGTTATTTTGTGTGGTTATCTGCTTCACTGTATAATTACTCTGTTATAAAATACCCTGTATACTTTAAGGTCTCTTATTTTTTTTCAGTGTCACTTGGGATCGTAGATAAAATTTATTTAAATATTTTGTGCCCAGGGCAGTCCCACCAAATATGGCTGATAGTGCCTCTCACCTTTTAGTTTTCACTTGAAAATAATCTGTCCTTGAAGTTCATTGGAATGGCTGGCTTCCTAATCTCTGCTGTTGTGCAGATATGTTATCCTGGTTATCCAAGACAACCACACATCTTACGAGGTAATATAGAGAACAGAGGAAGAAGTCTGTGGTAATAGGTTTCTATGATTGCATAACAAATCATCACCAAAATAGCAGCTTAAAACAATATCCATTATTATCTCAGTTTTCATAGATGAGAAATCTAAGCACAACCTAGCTGAGATCTTGCCTCGAGGTCTCACATTATTGTAATTAAGGTGTCAGCCAGGACATCTGAAAAATTTCTTTGCCACATAGCTTGAGTTGCCACATTCTATAAATATGCCCCAGATACTGCATGAAACACACTTATACTTAAAAAGATATATATTTTTAATATGAAATTCACATTGGTTTATTTTGTGTTTTATCTGCCAAACATAAACATAACGTAATCACAGAAGGGATAGCCCACCATCTTCACTAAGATTAGAAGCAACAAGGAGAGTAAACCACACAAAGGTACAGGTTATTGATTTTTTTCTTTCTGGCTCAACTGTGATTACATTTCTTCCAAGAGAGATGATGGCTATAGCAATAACATTCCAATATATGACCTTTTTTCATTTGCATAAACTTAAAGGGTACAAGTGCAATTTTGTTGCATAGATATATTGTATAGTTGTAAAGTCTGGGTTTTTATTGTATTCATCACTCAAATATGTACATGTCAACCATTAAATATTTATTTTTTCTTCCCTGCCTAGAAGGATATTTCTTCTATGATTGATCAACTTCTATTCATCCTTCATATTTCAGCTAGAAATTTGTCTCTTTTTCAGAAAGATTCCTCATGCTTCTTTCTACTTTTTCTAATCCTGGCCCTCCTGATTTCTTCCCCTGTACTTCTCAAATACTTCCGTGTGTAACTATTTTATAGCAATACTCTGATCTTTGTAGCCTGTGGTCTTTTATGCCTTTCCTACACTTTTGAAAAGCGAGGATGAAATATTTTACCTCACTCTTCATAGTATATAATTAAATGTGCTTTATTAGGAGCACAATAAATATTTGATGAATGAGACTTCACAGTTATCTAATTAAGAAGTGGTTCTACATCTTCGAGAAAACAATCTATTCATCCGTGCCCTTTTGTCCTACCTCTTCTCAAGACTCAGTTTCTTTCAAGATTCAAGGGTGTCCAGTAACACAGAATTTATTTGACTATGGATGGCTGAATCTTGACTCCAGTTCTGACTGTCTTTTTATATCCCAAATGAATATTGGATTTCTACAGACAGACATATTACAATCGGCCCCTCCTTCCAGATACAGAAACATAAAAGTTCTCGTTCTGTATTTTTTTTTTTAATATCAGCATCACCATATTCACAATCAGGCTTCAAAGCTCAAATCAATTTCTATAGTATCCTAGAATAGGATGGGGGTAAAAATAGATACATAAGATCAGTTAATTCCATACCTCTCTCTGACTTTGTAACTTCCTCCTAGAAGAACTCTTAACAGTGAGAGAGCCAACCTGGGTTTAAACACATCCAATAATAGAGCGCCTAGTGAGGAAGCAATTCTTGTTTCAGATGGTGTCACATATTGAAAAGAGATCCTGTGTTGAGGAATTTATGCTGTTGTTATACATTTAATCTAATTAGTTTCTCAACAAAGACATAGGGCACATCTGCAAAACTAGTATTACTAATTTTGCAACACCAGTCTTGAAGATATATAACTATACATACCACCCCAAATTCCTCACAATTCTAAGTGCTAAGGAGAAACATAGACTTTTTAGAGATTTGCTTCCCTAGATGTCTCTCCATTCTCTTTCCCTATTGAAGTCTAAGATCTTACAGGTTCTACCTTCACCAAGTCTCTGATGCTCATCTGTTCTTTTTCGTTACCTACACTGAAATGCAGACCACTTTAACTAGTTTCCTAATATTATTACATTTACCTTCTGAGCCATCTGTCTCTTCCATTCCAACTCAATTTTGTGTCATTAGCATTTTTCCTGAAGCAGGTTTTCTGTGATATTCATTGTGTGTATGTGTGCATAGTGCATTATTGCTGATTAACATGGAAAAAAATAGATAGATCCAGAGTCATGAAACACAAATGCTTAAGTACAAAGTCTTAATTAAAATGAATTAAAAACACAAGACTCGGCTAATAAGAAGCCATTTGTTCAGGGATGATATTTAAAATATGTGACGTCTAGTATGTCGCAGGCACTGACCAAGCAGAATGGAAAGCATAATTAGAATGGGCAGCTTAGAATTAGCCCACCCAGTCTTTGAAGAGGTCATAGAAATACAAGACAAAAATATAAGTCAATAGCATGTCTGAAACAAGAAAAAACAGAAAAACTTGTTAGGACCAATGAAACTTGTTTATTTGGAAATAGTCACAATATGGAAACATAAACTAAGAAGGTAGTAGGTTTATATTCAGACCATGGCCAGAGTTAGGTCTTCTGTCTTCCAGAAACATCATGGAGCACCTCAGGCCCTCACAACAGCAAGCAGGATTTCAAAAGACAATCTGTTTTCTTCAGGCTCTGACTACTCTCTATTCAGGGGAATTTGATGGAATTGTAGGATACTGAAACATAAATGGCCTTAAAATTGTCATTTTAGAAGACGAGATGCATGGCAGTTATTTTCTAGCAGCAAGAATAACATCTTCTATAGCAAAACGGCTGGTAGCCACAGCAGCTAGAGCCATAGCCAGAGCCATATCCACAGCCATAGCCACAGCCATAGCCAGAGCCACAGCCAGAGCCAGAGCCGTATCCACAGCCATAGCCAGAGCCATACCTACAGCCATAGCCACAGCCACAGCCAGAGCCATATCCACAGCCGTAGCCATAGCCACAGCCAGAGCCGTATCCACAGCCATAGCCACAGCCATAGCCAGAGCCATAGCCACAGCCATAGCCAGAGCCATATCCACAGCCGTAGCCAGAGCCATACCTACAGCCATAGCCACAGCCAGAGCCATATCCACAGCCATAGCCACAGCCATAGCCAGAGCCATAGCCACAGCCATAGCCAGAGCCGTATCCACAGCCATAGCCAGAGCCACAGCCACAGCCGTAGCCATAGCTACCACATGAGTTTCTGTAGTAGTTGCAACACATGGTGTCTAGAGATGGGTGTTTAGTAGTTCCGTAGAGAAGTAGAGGGGTGATTCTGAAGTCTGAATGTCATCGTCTGCCCTGAGACCTTTATATACCACCAGAAGGGGGTGGAGCACACAACACAGACTCTGTGGCCTCATTACCACAGCAATTTTCATTTTTAAAAAGCTCATTATTCTAAGGACAATGAGTGTTTCAGGTAATTATGTCTAGGATTTGCCCCCAGCCAATCATGAGAATTGTAAGAAAACAGCTGTAACCCACATGTGGAACAAACATGCCTTGTGGAATGTAATCAAACCTAATTTAGGTTTTTTACTTCAGGGGCCATTATCTCTCCTATATTTCCAGGTACACACATACTTGGGCACTGGGAGATGTCCTAGCATTTTCTATCTCAATAATGAACAAGAAATCCCCAGACCAGAAGGGAGAAGCAAACAGCAAAGGCACAAAACGAGGCATTCTTAGGTAACACTTGCAAGAAAGTAGATGGAGCCCGTGCAGGATGGCCACTGCAGTGGTGGCTAGAGCGAGAGACAGCTGAGGCAAAGATCTGAAGTGATGTAAAACAGAGGTCAGATACAATATAGTAAAATAAAAGCAACAGGATTTTGTCCAATGCACCATAATCCACCCTAAGATTTCTTGAAAGTTTTCAATGTGTTACTTCTTTGAAACATCTTGCCCACTTCACCAATTTTTTTTTTTTTAACTTTTATTTTAGGTCAGGGGTAAATGTGCAGGTTTGTTATATAAGTAAACTCATGTCTCGGGAGTTTGTTGTACAGATAATTTTGACACACAGGTACTAAGCCTAGTTCCCAACAGTTATTTTTTCTGATTCTCTCCCCGCTCCCACCCTCCCCCTTCAAGTAGACCCCTGCATGTGTTGCTCCCCTTCTTGTGTCCATGTGTTCTCATCACTTAGCTCCCACTTATAAGTGAGAACTTCCAGTATTTGGTTTTCTGTTCCTGCGTTAGTTTACTGCTAAGGATGATAGCTTCGGCTCCATCCATGTTTCTACAAGGGACATAATCTTGTTCTTGTTTATGGCTACATAATATTCCATGTTTCATATGTACCACGTTTTCTTTGTCCAGTCTACCATTGATGGACAATTTAAGTTGGTTCCATGTCTTTGCTACTGACTTCCAATTTTTACCTACCAAAATCCTACTGATCCTTCAAAGCACAGCTTAGGCTACATCTCCCATAAAAGCTTCCTGCACATTCACAATATGCATTAAGCATCACTCCAACATTCTTCCAGGGATTCATTTGCCCAATTCTATTAAGGTTCTCAATATGTTATACTGGCATACTCTCATTTTGTTTATCTGGTTCCCTCAGATAATTCTCAGTTATTTAAGGTCAATAACTTCGTCTTTATTTTCTGTGACTCTAACAAACTAGGGGCAATCACTAACTTAAATGAAAGCCTATGAGATTTCTTCCAGCTGTAAATTTTTTTATTTTAATTTAGAGGATGTTATATGAGAAAAATAATAATAATAATTAATATTTAAATTTCCGGTTATAATTTTCTCTGTCTCCTCACCAACATCTGTTATTTTTTGTCATTTCAATAATAGCCATTCTGAGCGACATAAGATTATACCTCGTTGTCATTTTAATTTGCATTTCTGTGATGGTTAGCAATGTTGAGTATTCTATTTGCTGATGATATGATCTTATATAAAGAAAAACCTAAAAACTTTGCCAAAAAAATTTACCAAATTCATTTATCAAAATTTATTGTAGATACTATATTTTATATATATAGTATTTTATATGTATATAATGTGTGTGTGTGTATATATATATATATATACACACACACACAAGAATATAGTAACCAAAACAGTATGGTAGTGGTATAAATATAGAAACATAGATCAATGGAGGTCTGGCACGGTGGCTCAAGCCTGTAATCCCAGCACTTTGGGAGGCCGAGGCGGGTGGATCACGAGGTCAAGATATCGAGACCATCCTGGCCAACATGGTGAAACCCTGTCTCTACCAAAAAAAAACTAAAAAAAACAATTACCTGGGCGTGGTGGCAGGCGCCTGTAGTCCCAGCTACCTGGGAGGCTGAGGCAGGAGAATTGCTTGAACCCAGGAGGCGGAGGTTGCAGTGAGCCGAGATTGCACCACTGCACTCCAGCCTGGCACCTGGCAACAGAGCAAGACTCTGTCTTAAAAAAAAAAAGGAACATAGATCAATGGAACAGAAGAGAGAACCTGTCAATAAAGCCATATGTTTACAACCAGCTGTTCTTTGACTAAGTCAACAAGCACATACACTGGGGAAAGGACACCCTCTTCAATAAATGATGCTGGGAAAACTGGATTGCTATATGCACACGAGCGAAACTGGACTCCATCTCTCATCATATACAAAAATCAACTCGAGATGGATTAAAGACTTCAATGTAAGACCTGAAACAATAAAAATATTAGAAGAAAACCTAGGGAAAACTTTTTCTGAACTTTGGTCACGGCAAAGAATTCAAGACTAATACTTCAAAAGTATGCAATAAAAACAAAAATAGATAAATGGAGCTTAATTAAACTAACAAGCTTCCGCACAGCAAAAGAAATAATTAACCAAGTAAACAGACAACCTGAAGAATGGGAGTAAGCCATATGAAATGATCATTTCAGGTTAAAAATGGTTGAACATTAGCTATATAACAATAACAACCTGATAACAAATACAATAAAAATTTACTGAGTTTTCACAGTGGTACAGCTGGCATACTTTCTTTAATCTGACACTCTCAAAAATTCTGAAGTAACACTATTTTATCATTTTACCTTTTCATACACTGAGGCTCAAAGGAGCTGAATAATGTGTTCATGATCACATAGCTAATAAATGATGAAGCCTATACTAGAGCAGTAGTAATGTAATGTGACTCTGGAATCTACACTCTTAACTGCTATACAATTTTGTTTTCAGAAGTGTGATTATTTGGATTACTGTGAGGAAGTGACGTCTTGCAGAGGAGAGAAGAGCTAAAGACAATGTTTCATGTAGAGAATCTGAATATCAACTTAAAGGAAATGCTAGAGATTTCTGAACATAAAATAATATTGATACAATTACTTTTCATTGATTTCTATAGATATCTCTTTTCTTTAGTCCCATAAATCATATATAATTGTTGTAAAACATTTGAAAAACAGATTTCTTCCCAGTGACTGTGGGAATATGGACAGTGGTATGCTGTTAATTGTTTAATGATCTCAGCTGAGATTGGGAGTGGTAGTTTCTGATTTGCCAGTTTTCATGGTGTAAATATTTCTAAGCATGACTGCTTTCAACTTACCAATAGTTTAACAACTGGCTTGCAAAATTCTTAAAGCCCTGTACCATATTCTAGCACTTTCATAATTTGACTTCCATGTGCAGAACTTTAATCAGTGTGGAATTTCTTATGCATATGGTGTGAGGTAGGTATTTATATCTTTGTATCTAAACAGATGGGACATTAATCGATCCCATTGCTATGGTTTAAATGTTTGCCCCTTCAAAACTCATGTTGGAATTTAATTGCCATTGTGAAGGTATTTGGAGATAGGACCATTATGAAGAGTTTCAGTCACGAGGGCTCCACCTTCATAAATAGGCTAACACCATTATCACAGGAGCAAGTCTGTTATCGTACAAATGGGTTCACCCCGTCTTGCTCTTCCTCTCTCTTGCCCTCTCTTGGTCTTTCACCATGTGATGCCTTCTGCCATGTTTTGATGCAGGAGGAAGTTCCTCGCCACTTTGATACTGGGTTTTCCAGCCACCAGATCTATGAGCTAACAAATTTCTGTTTATTATAAATTACCCAGTCTCAGGCATTCTGTTGTAGCAGCACAAAACAAACTACAGCACACATTTACTAAATAAACTATTCCAGAAGAAAAATTTGTCTATACGGGAGACTTTGCTCCTCCCCTGAAGTTTGCAGCACTGGCAACTGTGGTCCTATTGCCTCAGACTGATCTACTCCTTACACCTGGCTAGTATGGTTAGACTTCCTCATCTTTGCTAGTGACATAACATGACTTCTCTTTCTAGCCAGTGTCCTTACATGGCCAGTTTGTTATAACTGGCCCTCTAGGGCAATACTCTACAATAGAAATATGTCATGAAAAACATTGAGAAATTTAAATTTTCCAATGTCCACATTTTAAAAAGATAAAAAGAAACAGGTGAATTAATTTATACCATATTTTATTCTCTCTAATGTCTCAAAATATTATCATTTAACATACAATAAATAAATGTATTTGATACTTTCATTCTTTTTTCTATTAAGTCTTTGATGTCTACTGTGTATTTTACACTTACAGCACATTTCATTTTGGACTATCCCCATTTTGAGCACTCAACAGCCCCATCTGGCTAGTGGCACCATATCAGACAGTGGAGCTCACCCAAGAGACCTGATCATTCTTTTATGCCAGTGGACACTGATTAAAAGTTCTCAATGGAGCCTCCTACTCTTTCAATAAACTGACAGTTTGTTTTCTTCCTTCCTTGAATTTCTAGGCCTTGAATTCCATTTTCTGTCTCTTGTAACTGACCAAATCTACCTCATCCTTTATGGCTCTGCTCCTATCATTCTCCTTTGGGAGCAATTTCTTACCCTTGTCAAGGCTTCTCTTTCCACATTCTGATTTAAGTATCACCCTTGAGCTCTTCTTGGTAACGCCATAATACCTGCAAGCACACCTGCTATGTATGATTTAGTATTTTGTGTCCAGCCGAAGATTTTGAATTCTTAGAATGGACTACGTGTTTTCTCTCTCTATCTCAGCACCAATCACAGCACATAGCTGAAACATAAATCTTAAGGTTTGTTAAATGACTCAAAGAACAAATTTTACAATATAGATTTTACAATTTAAAGCCTCCACATTATGTAATAACGTATCCCAAAATAAAGACTTTTGTATTTCTTTATAAAGGAGATTTTTAAAGCTTAAATTATTTTCTGACCACAGAAAGTATTGTGAAATATAAATAGTTTTTCCTTTCCTCCATAATGTGATTACATATGTGAATTCAAATATTCATTTTTCCCAACCTCCACCAAACAGGCCACATCTACATGTGCGTACACACACACACACACACACACACACACACACACTTCTCAAATTTTGTCCTGTCTCTGTTAACATTATCATAATTTTTTCATTTCACACAAGCCGAATGTCTCAAAATTTTCTTAAACTGAGAGAATCACATTTCAGATTTTGAAGATATGTAAAGTGTTATCCACTGCTTGCAATACTGTAATAACTTCAGAGTAAAGTTCCAGAGAGTGAAGTTAGTCCTCAGATCTGACTCACAAATATTCCAGATGTAAAAGCTAGCCTGCTCCTGGAAGAAACCCCCACTGTCCATCAGTTGGACAGATTCTATCCTGGACATAGCCTTTCTCCTGGGTTGATACCGATTATAGGGCTATCTTTCTTGGAGCCAGACATTTTGTGAGGTCACCCAGCTCCAGGAACCTCAGAGAGTCAGACCTGATGTAATAATCCCTGTTGTATGAATGAAACAGGGACAGGCTTATTACTGCTGACTGTGACACATTTCTACTGAATCCAGAAGACATTCTCTGTTGTAAGATTTAAATGATAGAGTTTGGATGATCTAGAACTAGAGGAAAGGACACTAAAATCAGAACCCAAAAACAGTGAACACTCCACATCAGAAAGTCATCCAGGAAACCAAAACAGGCCCTTTAATCCCATTTTTATATTTATCACGATCTGAAAAGAACTCCATTAAGATACTAGACCTTGCTCTTTTCTAACTGAAAATTGTGTCATCACCCTCATCATACCCAGACTTAATGAACTTCTCTCCACCTTGGCACTTGCTACTGTCCTTTTTAGCCTTTCTTTGCTGCTGGAAATGTTGTATTATGAGCTTAAATGTCAAAACCTCAAAATACTTCCCAGAGCTGTCTCTCCAGTACTTCAAACCTTAATCTCCTATCCATCAACCTGTTTTATTTCCTCTATAGCAATTATCTGTCCTAATTTATTATAATAAATTTTTGCTTTTTTATTTTTATTTGTGTTTGTTTGTTTTATTTTTAGAGACGGAGTTTCACTCTTGTTTTCCAGGCGAGAGTACAATGGCGCGAACTTGGCTCACTGCAACCTCTGCCTCCTAGGTTCAAGTGATTCACGTGCCTCAGCCTGCCAAGTAGCTGGAATTACAGGCACCCACCACCATGCCTGGCTACTTTTTGTGTTTTTAGTAGAGACGGGGTTTCACCATGGTGGCCACGCTGGTCTCAAACTCCTGACCTCAAGTAATCCGCCCACCTCGGCCTCCCAAAGTGCAAGGATTAACAAGTGTGAGCCACCGCGCCCAGCCTATTTTTGCTTTTTAAAATCTTCATCTATTAGACTGTAAACATTCTGACAGCAGGACATTTGTCTATAATTTTTCTTCTGTGTCTTCAGTGTCTAGGATGATGATACCTATTCAATAATATTTGTTAAGTGAATTAAATAACATTTCTCAAACTCCATGTAAGCAAGCAAATATATTTGTACTTTCGTCAGATGTAGATAAATTTGATAGTATATTTTTTCTTCTAACTTACCCTTTTCTTAGGTTTTGATTCCTCATGCCTAACACCCGAGTCTAATTCACATTTTTCAACAATCCCGGAAATGATCTCTTCGATTGCATTACTTCATTAAGCACTCAGCCTACATGTCCTCTCTGAGACTTTTGTCATAGCATCCTAATAGATGTCACTTCATTTCCCTTTCCCCTTCCAGCTTGACTCTAGACACTCAGTACCATTTCCAAAGCACAGTTCTGAAATACTCTGTGATTTGTGCTTGGGTATTTGAGAGCCTGAGCATGTTGCATATGAGAAGCAGGTAGAGAAGACATTATTTATGATGCAAGTATAAGAAGAAATAATTGCATTATATCAAGGAAGTACCTCAGGTTCAGCCAACATACTGTTAGCCCAAATCTCAAGAGATGCCAAAACACCCCAAGAAAGGAATAATTCGCAAGTAAGTACACAAAGATTTTTAGAAACGAAGAACCATTTTTATTGCAAATGATTGACTTCCCCAACTATAGATGTTATGATCATTAACACAGTCACAACAGAGAATCAGTTTAAGGGAGAAAATGATAACATTTGGAAAACAGTCAGATGATACCATGGATCCTATAGCCACGATTTCGTTCAAAGAAACGTGAGGCTAGAGGCCCAAGACTTTCTCAAGCATGTAATGTCTTGGATACAGGAATCTTGGAGTATGAATCCTTGAATCAGCATTATCTTTAGAGTGTCATTTTAGAAGCAAATGGTCCTCTGATAGTGATGTTTTAGCAGCAAGAAGAATAGCATCTTCTAAAGTAAAATGGCCGGTAGCCACAGTAGCCAGAGCCAGATCCGTATCCACCGCTAGAGCAGGAGCCGTATCCACAGCCATAGCCAGTTCCATAACCACAGCCATAACGGGAGCCAAATCCACAGCCATACCCACAGCCATAGCCAGTTCCATAGCCACAGCCATAACGGGAGCCAAATCCACAGCCATAGCCACAGCCATAGCCAGAGCCATAGCCACAGCCATAGCCAGAGCCATAGCCACAGCCATAGCCAGAGCCAGAGCCACAGCCATAGCCACAGCCATAGCCGGAGCCATAGCTACAGCCATAGCCACAGCCATAGCCGGAGCCATAGCCACAGCCAGAGCCGGAGCCATAGCCACAGCCAGAGCCACAGGAGTTGCCGTAGTACTTGCAACACATGTTGTCAAGAGGAGAGAATTCAAATGAGTTTCAAGAAGATGCTTCTGAGGTGTGGATGTCTTCTACTTCCCTGAGACCTTTATATACTGTCAGTAATTGCTAAAGCATATTATTCATTCCCTGACTTAGCCAACAAATATTTAAACAATTATCATGTGCCAGTCACTGTTGACCATCAATAATGTTTTGCTTAAAATGAGCCAATTATGTTGGAGACTCTGGTTTCATTTGAGGAAGATCGTTTTAATCCGCTCGGCCAAAGAACTGTCTCAATGAAATCATGTGCCTGAATGTAAAACTGATATCAATTTTCAAAATCTCCCTATCAGTAAATATATATCTTAACTAACAAGTTTTAGAGGGATGATAACAAAATTTTGGGGTTTCTCTCTCTCTCTTTTCTCCTAAAACGTCTACCTCTACCCACAGAGAAGGAGACACTCCTATCTCCTGGCCTGAGTCATTACAACTTCTTGGCAGGCTTCTTTCTTCAACTCACCCTGCACTTTCATGCCTACCCCTTGTCCAACCTCCCTCAAATCCCAAGAAACATATTCTCATCTGATCATTCAAAGTCACACTGTGTGCTATCCGCAAGCGCTTCTTACATTTTCCTTCCATATACCGGGCAAACCAAGACCCTGGTGAGGCAGAGAAGCCCTCCTTTTACTCCCGTTTCTTAAGCTATAAAAGTAATTGTCATTGAGGAGCCTTTTAAAACCTAACCAGCTTCATTTGGATAAGGAAGCAAAAAAAAAAAAAAAAAATCATTCAACCAGAAACTCAGTTCTTTCCTCCAACACAGATTTCATCAAAGTTTTGCATGACGAAATACGGGTAGATTCCTAGAATTATAAATCATTTTTCTTCTCCTTTCACTACTATTCCTTGAACATTTACTTCAGAAGCTAAAGGAAAGTGGATAATTTTAGGTTGCTGACAGCAAAAGCCCACCTTAAACACCTAACACTTCTATGATATAAAGTAGCATAAAGATAAATGTCCCCTTTCCATACATGCATTTCATGCTACTCCTTTAAAATTCTCAATTACCCACAGCCAGAGCCAGAGCCACAGCCATAGCCACAGGAGATAGGAGTGTCTCAATCTTCTACAAAAATGTTCATTGTGAACAAAAATGTTGGACTTCACATTCCTTGTATTTTAAATACAAGGTACCCTTTTTCTTCCCAATAATCTTCTCTATCACTCTTATCTTTTCAAGGTATAAAAGAGGAAAATGAATATCATTTTTTCTGCCGTTAGTATTTTTCTCATCCCCCTCAATTACCAACTTAAAAAAACCTCCTATTTATACATCAAAACTCAGATCTGGAATCACTTTCTTCAGGATGCCTTTCCCCATTGCTGCTGCAGATTGCAATTTTCCTTCAGTTAAGAAATCTTTCTCTTTTCTTCTGCTATCAGTCACTTGTCTCATCTCATCACTCTGCTATGTTTCATCCCTAAAAAAAGGCATAAAGAAAATAAATCTGTTTCAATTTTTTCTTTTCCTTCAGTTTCTTTCTTTTTTGATCCTTGAAATTCAAAACTATAAATTCTGCTTCAAAGTAGATCCTTTTCTTTGCCCCTATATGCAGATGAATGTAATAAACTTGTCATGCTTTGTTGAAACTTTATCTTGCTTACTAATAAAAGCATGATATTCTTGAGGAAAGAGACTATACCCTTCATATTAGAAATTCCAGGCAAACCTGGGATTCAATCCACATTTTACTTAAGAGGAATTTATGGGTCAATGGAAGTCAAAGACTAGACCCAGATTGAAGCCACTACTGAGAGGTATGACTGTAGCAAATGATATTCATGACACACAGAATTTTTTTTTTTTACTGAGGCTTAAAACATGGTCAGAATTCAGGAAAGAGAGTTCAACCATAAAATTTCTATGACATTCCAAAATTCTCTGATGTGTATGGCATCTTTCTTTATTTTCTCTAATTTTAAAAAAATCTTATCTTTATAATCCTAACAAGACCATAGTGATTCTGCAAGAGGATATGTGTAATTAGTGCTTGGACCTATTACTTATGTATATAAGTGTGTACTCACGTATAAATCTATATATATGTTACCATCCATTACCGAAGTTGAAAAATTCCATGAGCAAGCAATTTCTCTCTCTACTTGAAGGATACAGAATATCCATCTTGTATGCTAAAAGTACTTAGATAAGCAAAGGATTCATGGGGAAAAATTTTTCAATAAACTTCAAATTTGCGTTCCTATCCCTAAAGGATTAAAACATTTATCACATCCATAATACAGATTAAGACTAGAATTCCATGTCATTTTTCAGGGTTCTTCAGACATTTATAATGACATTTATAATCCAGGTGAGTTAGATTAGTGGGAAGTGATCACACAGACACCTGCTCCTAGTTATTGGTATTATAAGAAAGATACAGAACTTAGCAGAAATGAGATGCCATGCAGAACTGAGCAGCTTGCCTTGACCTGAGATTTTCCTCTCTCCTTGGTACTCCATGGGATACACAGCTGCCAATAACATTCTTCGTGTAGTGTGGTCCTGTTGGAATCAAGTAAACATGCAAGCTCCTGCTCTTGGCTTCCTTTTGCACTGCTGTTCACATGACCGTACTGGAAGAACTTACACTGAAACACTATGAATTTCATTTAAGAGAATATTTACAAACTCTGAAGTTGACTGGTTCTTGAAGCAAACCTAGATGTACAGAGAGGTGAAAACCATGTCAGGGCTCCTAGTGCCTTGACATCTTAATCAATATTGCTCCCTAGCTTTCCTGTATCTTTGTATTTCTAAAGTCTATTCCTGAAGTTCTAACGCCGTGTTTAATCCAAAGAACAGGACCACAAATCCATTTACCTGCTCTCTCTCTCTTCTAACTAAAATGCAAAGAATCGATGCTTTTTCTGCAGTGGTTTTCCTCATCTCCAGTTTCAGTTTTCAAATTACAATATGTACTTAAACATTTTGTTGGTTGCTTTGCTTTCTAGGCATCCATTGAGTAACTCAGTTGAATTCCACAAATACTAACTGGGCCCATGCCATAGGAAAGATGTCGACTTGGGAACTTGAAGTTTTCAAAGTTAGATCACATGTGGTTTTTGTCTCAGGATCAAGCATCTACACAAATATAGTGGATCCCCCACAAAATGATCTCTGTTCCTCTTAGGAGCACCCTACCTTTTTACTGCCCCTACTTTAGGGCTCATTTCTTTCACACGGCAAGAAAACTAGACACAATGGAGCTAGTGCCCATCCATAACAGTGGTTCTCAATGATGGCTGTTTTCGCCCTCTTGGAGACATGGAATAATGTCTGGAGACATTTTCAACTGTCACAAGTTGGGAGAGTGGTAGAAGTTACTGGCATTACTGGCAACAAGTAAACCAGGAAAGTAGCTAATCCTACAAGGCATTGAGTAGTCCCCAGCAACAAAGAGTAATGAGGTCTAGAAACCCTGATTGATAGCTATATATCTGTAAGTAGGCTTCTAACACTATAGGTGTCTAATCCAAACTAACCCCTTCTTCTCACTGCATGCCCAACATCCGACCCTTCTATCACCAAACGTGCAGTCCAAAAAAGTGGGTTTTTTCTTGTTTCTTGTTTGTTTGTTTTTAACTCATCTTTCTTGTCAAGGTTTCATTTAAATCACCATTTTCAAAATCAGGTAGGCTCTACACTTTTAAGTTATTTTTACTGTAACAGCCATGAAATCCAAGTTGGAACAGAATATACACTCAGGAAGATCAATTCTTCTCCTGGGTACTCGAATTTGACAACAAAGGAATGAGTGGTGATCCAGCACTTTATTAAATGTCTTCAGCAGGGATTTTCACAAAGCTGCCAATTTCATTTTCTGATAATCTTTATTATGAGACATTTTTCCTTTAGTCAAGAAATCTTTCTATTTTTTCTGCTATCAGTCACTGGTTTTATCTGATGACTGCTATGTTTCATCTCTAAAAATAAGCATAAAGAAAATAAATCCCTGTCCCAATTTTTTTTTCCTTCAGTTTCTTTCTTTTTCTGTCATCCTTGAAATTGAAAATTATAAATTCTACTTCACAACATTCCCTGGAATAAACACATTCCTTTTCAACACTACTGCCAATACTCACTTCCAGGACACAACACCCCTGAGTTATTGAAAAGATCTTCTATCAAGATTGCATTACTTCTAATCTTTTCCATTCTGATCTCTGGATACTATTCCATAAGGGCAGAAACAATCTATATTCCCTGAAAATCCAGTTCTGAATACATGTCTGGCACATAATTTGCACTCAATATTTCTCTGCCATAAAAAAGATGACTAAGTCAAACACATGTTCTATTGTTTGTGTAGCATTTATAAGCTATAAGATATTTGGATATATGTTTAAGTTCGTTGGACCATTTTCTTTTTTCTAAAATGGAATCTAAGCATTCTTACATCATTTTTTTATAGGTTTCATGCCTATGTAGTGCTTTGGTCCAGGAACTGTACTCTATAAATGCTATTCCTTTATTGCATTTTTCTCATACCATAGTTTCAAATTTTCTTCTAATAATGGGTTTTCAAATACCCATACTTATTTTTACTGAAATGCTGATTTTATCAGACTTCAATGTGATAACTTTGTAATTTAAAGGAGGTTGTTCCATGTTTTTTATATATATATGTGTGTGTGTGTATATATGTATATATATGCTCTAATTTAAATATATATATTTATATATCTCATATATATGCTCTAATTTAAATTTTTTCTAGGATGAAGAAGCAAAACCCCATAGAAAATAAATTACCCTCCCAGTAGCTTTTGTACACCCTGACTGAGCCACTCTGTAATTTATTACTAAACATACAGTGTTGTGCGTATGTCATTAGGAATAGCATCATGTGTATTTTCAAGCTCAGCAATTATAAGACAATTTTATGTTGCATTTTTAAAGCATATCACTTGAAAACATGTTTAGCTACCAATCATGTGGTGTTAGGTAAAGAAAGCTCATGTGATTCTTTTTTCTTTTTTTTTTTTTGGAATTCCACTAGAGTCAAAAGATCAGCCTATAACACAAAAATATTTTTTTAGGACTATGGCTATTTTGATAGCTTCATTAAGTGTCATCTTACAGTAACAGTTTTAGTGAAGATCAAGGATATATCATACAGTAAATCCCAAATATTAATATGAAATATGTTTTAGAGATTTCCATAATTTTGGATGTACATAAATTTCCCCACTTATTGTATAGTACATTTTTTCCTAGCTTTCAGTTCAAGATGATGACTTAATCATCTTGTCTAAACCTTCATTAAACAATGAAAAATTCTCTCTAACCTGTCCATCTATATTACCATTTGTAAAGCGTCGTTATACCCATTACTTCAATTCATTCTCACAATCCGGTGAAATAAATAGAGCAGATACTAGTCAAACTAGATTTTAAGAAAAGAAGCTGAAGCTCAAGGTGATTAGTCTCTAGCCCAAAGTCACACAGCTGATGAGTGTCAGCCATTAAGCACCTCTCCTGGTCAGGCCCTGTGGCTCACTGGTGAGGTTTGTGCTATTCTCTGGATACTCTTGTTAGACCAGAGAAATGCTGGGAATGTCCTCAATATATCTGCTTGGTTATTACAGTTCTCCCAGTAGCGTCATAAATGCATAAGAAGATGGCTTTTTGTTCTGCTGCCCTATCTCAATGACCATTCCTGTTCATGCTTCAGGCCTCAATTTAAACTGCCCCTCTTCTTGGAAATCTTTCCTATCTTCCCACTAAATAATCCCTCTGTATTTTATAACTTTTTACTTATCATTATAAAAACAATAACTTATATTTCTAATATTATCATATAACTTTAATAAGATTACTGATTCACTGAGGACTGACTCCATTTGGACATATAGTTGATGGATAAGTAAGCAGATGGAAGGAAGGAAGAAGGAAGAAGGAAGGGAGGAAGAAGGGAGGGAGGGAGGGAGGAAGGGAGGGGGGAAGGAATGCAGGGAGGGAGGGAGGGAGGGGAAAGGAAGGGGAGGGGAGGGGAGGGGAGGGGAGGGGAGGGGAGGGAGGAAGGATGGAAGGGAATTCTCCAAAACTTCTATCATAACATGAACTGTCTCTCTTTCCTTAGCCTCTCAGTTGAATAACAACTCCTTTCCACACCACTGAGTGCTGCGTACCCAGAAGACCTAATTTTATTTGAAGAAAGAATTATTGAGATTTCACACCAGCCATGATATTATTTCAATTTTTCTAAGATGCTTTGCATTGTGCAAAACTGACTTTCCTCTCCCCTTTACTTTCTTGTCTCTGTCAATACCAAAGTCATTTTCTCTGCTCATCAGGCTCAACAGTTCTGGGTCATCCTTGATGTGAAGTTCACAGAATTTCAAGACCAGAATGAACACTAGGTCACCACCTATCCTGGAGTTCTCACTCTGATGATTTTGTCTGTCTCACCCATGATTGGGAAGCTTCCACCACCTATATTCCCATGGAATAGCCAACTTAGCTCTCAGGGATATACTTGAGAAAAGAAGTTAGAGACTATTGCCCATATACTTGAGAAAAAAGAGGCTATTGCCCATTAGTCCCAATTCTGATCTCTGGAGACAAGAAGCAAATTCATTTCTCCTGCTATATTATAAACCGGTAAATGTGTTTTGATAACCCATGTCACTTCTTCCCTCACAAGTCTAATATCTTTCCTCACAGGAGACCAAAAGGATGCATTTCCACTAAGTTTCTCTTCCTTGGACATCTCATGTACCTTCCTCTTTCATCATGTCCAAGGTTGATATATTTGACCTCCAGACTGTTTCATGAGTCCATCACTTCCTTTCCTTTATTGGTGATAAAACTCAACTCAGGCCCTCATCACACCTTTCTTGAGTTCTCCTAGGCTCACGTATCTTCCTCTCCAATCCATTCTACAAGATATTACAGGTTTCCATAAACATAATTCTGAATCCTGCGAAATTGCATATGTGAGCATGTGTTTCCGTTATTTCAGATGTGAGTCATCACCAAATAGTAAATTACTGAAGAGAAATACTTGGGATAAATGTTTGAAAAAATGGTAAAGTCACAGGTAACCACACACGTAAAATGATAATAAAACAGGGAGGTCACAAAATCTGTATTAATGGATGATTTAAAATAAGATGAATGACACAGACTTGATAGATTCAAAAATGTATTTTATTGGGAAACTGATTTGCCATGTAGAGCACAAACGCTCATGGCCACGGTCACACCATTGGAAGAAACCACGAAACTTAAGGGTTAAATTTCAGGAAACAATTGGCATATAATCTTTCTTCCATTAACATCAAAGCCTATCTATGGCAAAAATAGTTCAAAGAGATTTAAACAGTCACAGCTGTCATCCTATTGTTACTTCAGCAGCAAATAATGCTCTGATAGTGATTTCCTTACAGAAAGAGGTCTAGCATGCTCTGTAGCAAAATAGATAATCAGCCATCACAAACACAGCTAGAATGAGAGCCACTGACACAGCCATAGCTTGACCCATCCCCACAGCCAGAGCCAGGGCTATAGCCACAGCCTCCACAGGGATCTCCATAGTAGTAGCAATTCACAGTGTCAGGAGGTGAGTGTCAATGTAAGGGGCAATTCTGCATGTCTGAATGGTCCCTACGATTGATCGATCGCAGACCTTCACAGGCAATCAGGGGTGGGTGGGACACACTGAGTCCACCTGGTCAGTCACATACCAAT
Source organism: Aotus nancymaae (assembly GCF_030222135.1). Lineage (NCBI taxonomy): Eukaryota > Metazoa > Chordata > Mammalia > Primates > Aotidae > Aotus > Aotus nancymaae. The sequence continues at coordinate 34,085,091 of NW_026988435.1, forward strand.
TTGCTTCAGAGGGCCTCATTTTACTAGGCACTCCAGCTATGTTAGGAAGTCACTCCAAATGAACTGTTACCCGGGGTTTTTCTCTAGTTGATAATGAGCCTGGAACAATACTGGCTTCTTTTCCATCAACCCTATTCTATTAAAAACATCTCACATGTGACTCATGACCCTACATAGGCCAAAATATGTGGTTTGTCCTCTAACTAAATTAAATGTCCACGAAATTTTGTCTAGGCCTGTGTGTGTGTGTGCATGTGTATATGTAAATATATAGGACAATATTAATCCTGCTTAACAGGGATTTTAATTCCTGTTAAACAAGATGAGTATTACTACTCTTATTTTACAGAAGGAGTACCAGAATTTTATTCTAAAAAAAATCAAGTGATTTGGCCAGACCCACACAGTTGTATAATAACAGAAGCATAACCTACTCATCAGACTCCAAATTCCATATTCTTTGAGTTTGACCTAAAAAGAACAGAGTCCAACAAAATCAGCTTTCATAGAAACATTGAAATGCCAATATTAGCATTCCATAAACTGTGAACATCTATGACTTGTTTTTTGATGCTAACGGATCCTTTCTTACATTTCATTTTGACCTTCATACATTTGTATAAACCAAATGCAAATTGGCCATTTTTACCTCTGCCTTGTATGAGTTCCAAGTCTCCCTCAATGAACAAAGTATCGTTATCACTTGCTCATCCAGTCATGCTGCTTGGGGTCAGAATTGTCTAGGATTCTTCTTCCCGAAAGAAGAGTAAGGTAGGAGAAAGATAAGGCTAAGAGAGAATGAATATAGTTTTTTATGTCCTTTCAATGCTGGGTCTAAGCCTGTGTAAAGTATATTATCTTTAACCATGATCATATATAATTAAACCATAAAATAAAAGCCTTCTTGAGATATGGACTTCCATCATTATTGTCTGTGCCTTTCTTTCTCCACCAAAACAAAAAACAAACAAACAAAAAAAAAACCCAATACATACACAATTCTTTAAAATTCCATGAATCCTTCCACATAGCAAACTCTTCCCTGCCTTCTCCCTAGACAAGTATAGAATGATGATATTTACTTTCACAAATTTAATTAGATATTTCACTACGTAATCACTAAAAAAAAATTCAATTTATCCATCATGGATCGAGAGCACGCCATAGGTAAGGCACAACCAGAGTCAACCATATTGGTATGCAATCCTTGCAGTTTATAGGGCCAGTGCTCTGAAAAGTTTCCTGTGCTTGGAGTTTAATGCTTTGAAGTCTCCAGCTTTAAGTTCTTAATACTTTTATCTTTGAATTTGTGGTTTGTTAATGAAGTCTGTAGGGCAATGGAACATGTGCTGAGGGTGGGGTGTCAACTCACATGCAGTCCCACCTCTCATCTCCCGCCCACCTCCCCAGAAGAGGGCCTTGGTTTTTAGTTCCCTCACCCAGTGACTGCTGCCACCTTCTTTCCCTGAAAGGAGACTGAGCACAGGCATGGGACAGGTCAAGATAGAACAGCTGTGAGGATCTAGATTCACCCAAGAGGTATTCCCATGCCAAGAGCACATGACATTAATGGCAAACAAAAAGCATCGTGACATGACAAGACAGCATATTTTCCATTTGCCCTGGACTCTGCAAATTATGTAGCTGGCCCTAGATAAAGCCTAGCATTGAGTGGATGTAAGTGGCAAAAAACACACATTCTCAGACCTTCAAGTTTCCATTAATATTTCAGGAATTGGTCCTTAACTGCCCACACCCAAACTTCACAACCAAGTTTCTTTAACAAGTAGGCTGTGCCCAGAACTTAACCATCCTTTTACTCATTAATTTCTCAATTAATTGCAATTTGTGTTCTAGCCCCATCATATAACTAAGGCTGCTCTCAATAAGTCACCAAGGGTGTCCTTGCTGCCTGGTTACCAAATAGACCACAGCATTATTTAACCCCTTTGAAGCATTTTACAACACAAACCCCCATCTCCTTATTGAATTTTAACTCCTAACCTCATTATTTTTCCTTGAAAATAGATAATTCCTTACAAATTACAACTGATCAAAAGTCTATATTTGCCAGTTATCACTCAACTGGTCTGGCTGCAAGATATTCTCAAATATAGTCCCAGACATATTATTAAATTGGTCTCTATTAAGGTTTGGTTATTTTATTATAAATATATCTTAATTAATATTTTGATAACAAATAAAACAAACATGACCAAACACTCGGTAAACAAATCCTTGTTAAGTGTTATGCCACATTACCTGGAGCATTTTGTACAATAATTTATTACCAAAAATAAATGCTCAACAGTATGTCACTAGGTGAGGCATCATGGCATAGCTTGAAGTTCATTAACTGTGGTGGAAACAGATGTTACATGTTAAATACTTCTGACCTAGAAACATTATTATGCATAGTGTATAGAAAGGGCAGTATGAGATGATACTAAGTACATTTTTTTCCTCATGGCAACTCACCAATGAATACCAGCGATGTTAAGTCAAGAACTTATCGAGTCATTCACTCAAACCAGGAAAAATACTCTCCAACAGAAAAATCTGTGTGCGCTTAATTAATTAAGCAAATCTTCAAAATGCACGTGTGTGTGTATGTGTGTATGTGTGTGTATAAAACACATGGTTACATATAACACGTGGTCTCGGTCACCAAATCATGGCCACTTTGTGAATGCAGTGAATGTGTGTGTGTGTGCATGCGTGTGTGTGTGTATCTCCTTGTAAAAGTATTGTGAAAGGCAGCACAGTTATTTTAATTCCAGTTTTACAGAAAGGATAGAAATAAGAGTGAGTAAGAATGAGTTTTTCCTAAGGTCTCCCAGCTCCTAAGTGGCTCCATGACAGCTTTCAGATCCAGAGCTCACTCTTCTCTGGACCCATGTCTTACAAGATGGTTTCCCAGCCTCTTACAGGAGACTTGACATAAGAAAAAGATAACTAGTTCCCCCAAAAGAATCATTCCAATAAAAAATGTTTCCAGCTATCAGAGAAATCCCCACATGCTTCAGAGTTTCTCAGCATTCAGCAATGAATAGTCCCCAATGCACTTAGCATCCCTGTGGAACTGATGTCTGCACTGGGTGCCTCTTAAAGAAATTGTTATGAATATTGATGCACCATCCTTATCTAATGGTCTTCTCTGTTTCCAGTGTCCAGCTGGTATGGCAGGTTGATTGATGGCTGCAGATGAGCTGATGTGACATCTTCTAGCCAAGCCTTTCAAGTTATCCAAATTCTGTGACTATTTGCAAGAGAAGCCTCAGACTGCCTCTGCTAATCTGACTCTTCCTGTAAAGACCAGACCTCTGCAAATAGGATGGCATGTTATTGATGCCTTCTCCTTTTTTGGCCCCTCAGGTTATTTCTCCAATCATCCAACAGTCTACCTCCCATTCATCCTTCAAGGATGATGTTTTTGTCTCCTGGCACTTTCCACTCCCCATCATCTCTGAATTTGATGTCTCTTTTTTTATTCTTTTCCCAAAGCACCCTGTGCATAACTATTAGAAATATTATCATATCTGCATCATAACCTGCCAACGAGGTGTGGGTAAATACTCTCACTGGGAAAAAATAAATAAACAAATACTTCCATCTTAGCCAGTTTCAGACTAACAAGATGATGTCACTGATTGTGGAGCTGAGACGAGATATACATAATTAACCTTCGCAAGTCAGAACAAGCTGGCTCTGGCATGCCGCTGCGAGAGAGGCATCCTGGCGTGGCACTGAAGAATATGGATTCTGGCTCCAACTAATTAGTTCTGAAATCTTGGACAATTCATTTAATTTATCTGTGCCTCAGTTTTCTCATCTTAAAATGAATATAATGATAGTACCTACCTCTTAGGGTTGTGAAGATAATTTGAGTTACTATCTGTAAATCACTTAGAATAGTACCTAGCCAATAGTAAGTGCTATTTAAGAAAATGTATTTGTAATATAAATCAGAATGTGTGATCTTGTTATCTCTCCCATACATAAGAGTGCAAACTTCCTAGAGTCTAGAACTTTATCTTGTGCCGTTAAATCTATAGCATCTAGTAAAGTCGCTATACAAAATTTTATAAATGTTTGATAAATTACTGTTGATAGTTCAGAATCTAGAATAGAGGTCGGTCCATAAAAGGGGAATTTTCATCTTTCCTCAAAGGATCAATACACACACACACACACACACACACACAATCTTATCTGCTCCCTACTTTGAAATTCTAATTTATTCGATGCTAGAAGATATCTCTCTACAATGTGGTCAGGTTTCTAAAACTAACTGATAATATCTGATCTCCCTCCATTACAGAATTTTATGGTAAATCATGTTATTTTTTTCTGTTCTATATTCAGCGTCATTATTCTTCTCAAGCCTCTGTATTTGAAAGCCACTCTTTGTTCATAGAATCCCAGAGGTTACAGTAAAAAGAAACTTCAGAGGGCAGTTAGTTCTGCCCCGCTCCCAGATGCCAGGAATGCATTCACGAAGTATCCATGAATTAGTGACTGAGACCAGGCGTTAGTGTCTTTAGAGACAGGGAGATGGAGTCTCGCTTGGTCACCCAGGCTGGAGTGCAGTGGTGCGATTTCAGACCACTGCAACCTCCGCCTCTCAGGTTCAAGCAATTCTTCTCCCTCAGTCTCCTGAGTGGCTGGGACTACAGGCGCGTGCCACCACACTCGGTTATTTTTTTTTATTTTTAGTACAGACAATGTTTCACCGCGTTCGCCGGGATGGTCTCGATCTCCTGACCTCATGATCCACCTGCCCCGGGCTCCCAAAGTGCTGGGATTACAGGCATGACCCATTGTGCCTGGCTAGAGGAATTTCTTATGTTAAGAAGACTGACCCATTGAGTCTTCTATTCATACATTCTGATTACAGTCTCTTGAATTGTACAAAGCAAATAGAATACAGTTACTTTATAATCTTCAAATATACAATACCACAGGCAATGTTTCCTGCTCCAACTTTTAAAATCATAAACACTATGAAACAGGGTTTTTTTTTCTAGTAAGGGAAAGCATCCAGGCTTCTGTTTTCAAATGCTAATGTTCAGCATATCTGATAACTTAGTGCTGACTGCTTTCCTTGTATTTCCTATATCTTGCCTTTCTATTATTTTTATCTTTATGGACCTAATTATGGTTTGTTTTCTAAGCAGATCACTGTGACTAGCTCACAAAATTGTGGTATATCTTCTCCGAGGTACAGAATATCATTATCACTGCTGTTCCCTTATGACAGTTAAATCACGGTAGAAAATATACAGAAAAAGAAGGATTACCCCAAGAGGTTTTTTTTTTCTTACAGCAAAGGAAATACCAAATATTAACAAAATCCATACTTAATACAAAGCCTTACATTCTCATTCATTTGTGCAAATATCCTATTAGTAAATCATGAATGGTTAACTTTTATAATTTTCATCCTCAAAAAAAAAGCCGTCCTCCCATCATACTTCCAGAAGCCAAGCATTTTTCTGCATTTACTTACCATATATCTTCTTTTTCAAGTAGTTTAATAATGTTGCTATTTTTAATTAACTCTGTTGGTTGTTTTAACAAAAAACAAGCTCTTAGGAAATACATACAATGTATAAAATGGCACACCATGTTCAACAGAGCTTTAAGATGGCCCCCATGATCCACACCGGTGGCCATGCTTTCCCATGGGTTAAGAGGCAGGACGTGTAGCAGCCTTCTAACCAACTGAATAGAGTAGAGGAGATGGCATAGCACCCCCATGATAATGTGACTTCACAGGGCAACGGTGAAGAAATTTTCAGTTAATGGTTTTTCAGGTGAGTAAACACATGACTTAAGAAAAGAAGTTGCTTTTATCTGTTTTATTATTATTCATTTTGAATCTTATATACAAAGCAAAGATTCATAGACAAGGCTTAATTAAAAACACATAAATAGCATCCTGGGTATAACTTTGTTACAATCTTCATCTTGTAGCTTTTTGTTTGTTTTTGTATAAACCCAAATGCCACCAGTGATAGACTGGATAAAGAAAATGTGGCACATATACACCATGGAATAATATACAGTCATAAAAAAGAATGAGTTCACGTCCTTTGCAGGGACATGGATGAAACTGGAAACCATCATTCTCAGCAAACTGACACAAGAACAGAAAACCAAACACTGCATGTTCTCACTCATAAGTGGGTGTTGAACAATGAGAACACATGGACACAGGGAACATCACACACCAGGACCTGGTGGGGTGGAGGGCTAGGGGAGGAATAGCAGTGGGTGGAGGGATTGTGGAAGGAAGCAATAGGAGAAATACCTAATGTAGATGACGGGGTGATGGATGCAGCAAACCACCACCATGGCACATGTATAACTATGTAACAAACCTGCACGATCTGCACATGTACCCCAGAACTTAAAGTATAATAAATAAATTTTCTTAAAAATAAATAAAGTCTACGTATTCCTTGACTTTGTATTCCTTGAGTATGATTTCTTTTCTTGTTCATCTTATGCTCCCAATTAACTATCCATAGGCACAACTGTACATCTAGGCTGTCATTAATTATTTCCTCAATTAAAGTGAATTGAATTGAATCAGGTTGAATAAAAGACTTGCAGTAATGTCTATGATACATTAAACAAAAGAAAGATTGAACTCAGAATTTTTATTAAGCTATTGTACCACATAAAAGGCCAGAAATTTCTGGCTTAGAGCAACTGAAATGACACTTCAAAGAAGGAGAAGTTAGTTATAAGAAACACAAACAGAATTTGGCAAGACAGTGTCTCTGACAGTGAAGAAAAAGGAGGGATGATGTTCTATTTTCAGACCTTTGCAATTTGCCAATGATGACGCCATTTTAATACTTATTATCCCTACATTTCTTTATAGTTAAGATGACTTTTACTCTATATATGTAAATTCTTTGGGATCAAGAAGATTCCCACAAAGTATTGTGAGAAAATAGCCCAGTTTACACTACTTGGCAATAGCAGTTATTAAAATGAGTGATGAGGACTGATATTCACCTCCGCTAGGTATTACTCACTCAACAGAAGCTCATAAAAGCAATGATCTAGTTAACAGCTTTACACCTATGGCTAATGTTGCAACCACCACAATCCCTTATTAGAAACAGAGTTTATAATCACTACATCATTTATTTTGTCATCTTAGTATAACAGCAAGTGGGGTAATCATGACAATATATAAATGTGGGCCTGCCTGGCAAAGCAGTCCTATTAAGAGTGACTCTACTAGTTTCATAGCAGACAGTTTCTCTCTCAGAAGCTTTAAATTACCAACAAAGTGTAATTGTTTAAATGACTAGAATAACTAGTCATTACTTTTTCTGAATTAAAGGAGAATTCCAAGGAAGCTGGTATGGGGCTGTGATGCCATTTTGGGCAGAGCAGAAACCCAAGAAAAGACATGTCTCTTGTTAGAAAAGCAAGAAGTGCTTCATTCATACTAAGCACCAAGACTGTGTTTGGAACCAACAACTTTTCAAAATGAGGGTGTAATGACAAACCATGTGTGATGTTTCGCTAATCAGGATATATTTTGTGCTGATTACACAATTTTGCTGGTCTTTTCAAGAGAAGAGAACTACAGCCACATATTGCATATGATTTTGAAAGAAAAAGAAAACCATCTCAAAGAAGATAAAACTGTGCTCCTACAGGTGATAGAAAGCATCGTATATGCACCTGAGAATTAAAATCCATAGAATAGATAGACTTTAAAACAGGTAGCAAAAAGATTCATGATGCTGCTATCTAAACTATTTATGATATTAGTTTGAATAATTCATTCAAACACAACTTTTCTTTTCTTTTTGCAAGACCTAAAATTTAGAAAATACAAAAATAAATTGCAAAGCTACAGCTTCATGTATTTTGTAGGATATATTTTGATTCTGCCTAGATTTCATCTTCAAGAGAAACAAGTTGATTGCTTTTTTACTTAAAATTATATGCAGAAAGTGGAACAAATTAATTTGTAAGACATTCTTGGCTTATATGATTAGTGAGTAAATATCTACCCACCAGAAGTAGTTTTAGAAATAAATTGAAAAGTTAAAAAATAGAATGTCTGAGTAGGAGAAACTAGGAGAGACAGAGATCAATTTAGATTATTGCTTAATTTTTTTCAATTTATCTTGAAAAGAAAGTAGTATAAACATTGTCAAAAATGAAAACAAAATCATTTTGGGATAGTCAGACCCCTTTACAATGAATAAAAAGAATAACCAAACAGCAGATTCAAATTGTTCAAGACTTTATGAAAATATTTAGGAAGTAAATTAAATGTTTCTCCATGTCACAGAAAATGTAATAAATAATTGCATTAGGAAATCCCCTAGGAATATAATAATATAATGCAATCTTTTTCACTCCTGTTGAATTTTGTGCTAGTATACCCAGTCAATGAGAAATCAGCAGGCAATAATATTTTTGATTCCTTCTTATTAGCTTATTATAAGAATTGACTAGAAATTTTTTAGCAAAAGTGTTTTATATTAAAAATCAAAGACAACACAATTTGCATCATGCAATAAAAATTATCCATACATAAGTTTATTTTGAAAACATGCACTGAGTCCATATGTCCATGCTGGACAGTGTCCCGGGCTGGAAATACAGTGGAGAAGAAATTAGGTGCAATCTCTGACCTCAAAGAGCTTTCAGTTAAAAGAAGTGTTTCCAGGATCTCTCATCTCTTAAGATCTCTTCTTGGTATCTCTCTCTGTCTTAAATGTCTCTACTATAAATAAATTGATATAGTTTAGCAGATACATTCTTTTTAATAGCATAAAATATTTTTATTTTCTTCCCTATGACACTAACAAGATTTTATCTCCCTGCCTATGTTTTAAAAGTTTTAACTATTACCTCAGGTCATAAATATCATAATATAGGTTCTTAAATATGAAAAATTGAAATAAGTATAAAACTGTACCTCTCTTTGGCACCTAATATAATTAAATTCATAGAAAGGTCTGGGTTTTTCATCAATTTAATTAGAAAAATACTCAGACTATATCATCCCATGATTATATATCTTACCTGAAACCTGCAAAAAATATTAGACAGTAATCTAGCTATTTCAAACACTTAAATGTTTAGTTCTTACACACAAGTTCCCACATGTGTTAACATTTCTAATTTTCAAATATTTATCATGGTCCAAAAATAGAAAAAACCATCAATCAGACCATGTAATGTGATGGAGTAGCCACAGCACTTCCCTTTCCTGATGAACCCCTCAGGCCATTGATTAATGCAATCAATCGAATACCAGACCATTACATCTGATTAAGCACTCACTCCCTGATTTTATTGGCAATTTAAGAACTCCAGCTTAATGCTTAGGAGGGAATCTAATGCATTAAATCTCATATATCTTTTTTTTTCCAGGAGGAAAACTTCATTTGGTATTCAGTCCACACTAGATAAAGGGTGATCTGTGGAGATTGAACTACTAAAGCAAATAGGCATGCAGACGATGAATAAACAGAAGGGAAATGTCTTACAAACACATAGGGTTTTAGCCAGTGACCTTAATGTTGAGTCAAGTGTCCTTTCCATGAACTCCTTTGGAACACAAATGATAACAAAGTCAATAATAACTACTGTAACAAAGTCTTCACTGCTTGCAATCTGGGGAAAGACTTACTGACTTGAGAAAAGTAACAACTTTTGCACCAACCCTCTTTCCCAGGAGTACAAGGAGTGGAGACTTTGTTACAGTAGTTGTTATTGACTTTGCTACTTATTTTTCTTATCTGATTATTACTTAGTCTTCTTTTCTGACTTCTGCTTGTCTCCTATGAATGTATCCCAGGGACAGCATGAGGAACATGGGATTCTGTGGGAAACTGCCAGAGACCTAGCAAACACTTGAATACAGGTAAAAGAAAAGAGAGGTATGCCAAGGACTGAGGAAGAAGTGAAGAATCCCAACCCTGGACATAGGAAACATCAGTCCATTTTTACAAGAAATTTTTCACTGTACAACAGAGATGGTCATACTCACAGAGAGCCTGTAATAGCCTATGGTATGTGAAAAAAAAATGGGCCAGTTCACCAAGTGTCATACACAGTGCAGAGAATCATTATAAACTAAGTGAAATAAGTTTATGTATGGATAATTTTTATTGTGATGATGTAAATTGTGTTGTCTTTGATTTTTAACATAAAACACTTTTGTTAATAAACATTCTATTTGATTCTTATAGTAAGCTAATGAAATGAGCAAGGTTGACCTTATCTCATCTTACGAACGGGGAAACTGCATCTCAGTGATTTTATATCATATGAAAGATGGCTGGAGCTCACCACAGCTTTCTAATTTCTAATTCCATGCCTATTTCACTATATAATTAACTACTATGGAATTTTAAATTATTGTCTTAATGCATTTTAAAAGTATTAAAATAATAAATAATTCTTTTTGCTGACTTCCCCCGATTTTAATTTTAAGGATTTGTATATTTTATCTTTAGTCCACTGCATAATATTCAATATTCATTAAGTGAATATGAGAGAGAATAATTGAATGAATTAAAATTGCAAAATATAAGACATATTATAGAATTATTTTAAACATATTTACATATGTATAAGCTGAATTCTTTGTGAATCCCAATGCTAATATAACTTTTCCACAGTTATAAAAGAACATTCAATTTAACACGTGGAGCTAGGACAACTGACTATTCACACGCAAAAGAATGAAGCTGGATCCCTTCTTCTCACCATATACAAATATTAACTACAAATAGATCATCTAAAATATACGAGCTAAGACTATAAAACTCTTAGAAGAAAATAAAGCAGTAATTTTTCACTTAGGCAAAGACTTCTTAGTTATGACAATTAAAGGACAAGTGACAAAAGCAAAATAGATAAATTGGACATTATCAAATACAAAACCTGTAGTTTTCAGTAGCCATGATCAAGACAGCTCATGAAATAGGAGAAACCATTTGCAAATTCTATATCTTATGGAGGAGCTTATCTAGCATATATAAAGAACTCCTACAACTCAATGATAAAAGACAAATAACCCAATTCAAATATGGGCATAGGATCTGAATGAACATTTCCTCAAAAAAGATGTACAAACAGCCAATAAACACAAGAAAATATGTTCAACATCATTAGCCATCAGAGGAATGTAAACTAAAATCCCAATATCACTTCACACCCATTAGAATGCCTACAATCATAAAGTCAGATAAATAGTGTTAATAATAATAAAGGGTTGGTGGAGAAATTGGAGCCCTCGTACACTGCAGGTTGGAATGTAAAATGGTGCAGGTGTTTTGAAAAACAATCTGATGATTTTTCAAAATGTTAAACATAAAGTTACCGTTTAGCTTGTAGGTATATAATCAAGAGAATGAAAACATATGCTAACTCGATAAGTTGTATATGAATGTAAGTAGCAGCATTATTTATATCAGAGAAATGGAAACAACCCAAATGTCTGTCAGCTGATGAATGGGTATAAATGTGGTATGTCCATACAATGGAATATTATGTAGCAATAAAAAGAGAAAGAGTAATGATGTAAAAAGATAACAATTGTACCCCTACACAACTTTTGGTTACCAGGTAAAATTTCTCTGTGAAATTCATTGTCTATCGACATTTGATGTTTTTGAGAGCCTTAAGAAAAAGACTTCTTACATTTTAATTTTAATGAGTCATTTTTCTTCTTTTACATGCAAAATCTCTCATTTTAGTTTTTATTGTTTTTCTAGTATTTGGGCTTAATGCCTAAAGTGTTTCCTATCTAAACTCATAGAAGTATAGGCAATATTTCAAAAATGATCACTGCCCATGAGTCACAAAAGAGGTAAAAATATACCTTCCAAATTATCAGGAAGACTTCTACAGTTTATTTTATAAGGAACTCCCTAAAATATACACCCATAGCTTAACAGATTTGTCAATAAACAGCCATGCCACATGATAGCAATTAATAAACACAGTAGTAAAGCCTTGTTTGTTCCTATGTTCAACTGTCAAAGTAGGCCATTACTTCTGAAACATTAAAACTCCTAAATGTGGCCTGGTTTATCAATGGTAAAGTGAATCGTGGAGTTTTTGATGAACACAAACAGAAAAATATCCTATAATGTGAATTTAAATGCACGTATTTAGGAACTATAATATATAAACTACAGCATACAAATAGAGGTTGGAAAGCCACAGTTTGATGATACAAGAGCAAATGCTTAAATGATGACTGTAAAAATGCTGGAAACTACCCCAGAGGCAAAGAGTAAACTGCGATGTCATATTGCCTGCCACTGTCAACTAGAGATGAGGAGAAATATTGGGAAATTCAATACAGGCTTCTTAAAATTCATCACAGGATATACTAGAAAAGGCATAAAAACCGAAAGTCAAAAATCATCAGCAAGATGATAAGCATTTTGGAAATAGGGTGTTGAGTAGAGAGAGTAACCACAGCGGGGGTTGTATCATAGCCATAGCTTGAGCCACAGTCACCACCACAGCTGGAGCCTTAATTACAGCCCAGTTCGGGGTATCTTCTGCTACCCACATCACAGCCATAGCCAAGGCCACAACCACAGTTCCCATACAAGCTTGTGTCATAATTGGAATGCAAGGTGTCAGCATGTAAGGTTTCAGTTGCATTGTAAAGTAAGATTGACGGTCTATTCAGAGCACTGTGTCAAAACTTGCACTTTACCTGCCAGGAACAGGCGAGTCATGTGTCCTGCAGACTCCCTCTGCCTCCTCCAAGCCTCCATCAGTTTGTGGAGCAGCCATTATTTTGTGGTGTCCTCTTAGAAAAGATTTGGTCACAGCAGTTAAGAAAGTTTTCAAGTGATCCGCTAACTTGATTGTCCCCCAAATAAATATTCAGTCCAATATAAATCATTTTTGATGAACTTACTCATCAGATTTTATCATCCATAACCAGCAGCACGACACCTACTGTGAAGGTGAAGGTCTCGGATGAGCACCTTTCCACATGAGAGCTGCTATGACAAACCCTTTTGCCTCTTTTATTATCCTGTTATTTTACCTAAGACCATAAACTTAACTTCTTCCTCGTTGCAATTTAATGCATCACATCAGCCAAGAAGCTATATTCCCATTAACACATAAAGCCACAGAGGCAGAATTAGGTCTGTGTTTACCTGCATTCAAAACAAGATGTAATTGGTGATTAGGCCACATCTGCCACCAAATCCATAGAGTTAATTGATGAGAAAAGTTAACCCATGTATTAAAAGCTATGTTCTAGGCCAGGTACAGTGGGTCACACATGTAATCTCAGCACTTTGGGAGACTAAGAAAGGGATTGCTTTAGCCCAGGAGTTTGAGATCAGCCTGAGCAACATAGGGAAACACAGTCTCCACGAAATTTAAAGCTTAAACAGATGCAGTTGAGGCGAGAGGATTGCCTGAGCCCACTTGTTTGAGGTTACAGTGAGCTATGATCATGCCACTGGACTTTAGCATGGGTAACAAAGCAAGACTCTGTCTCAAAAAAATTTTTTTAATTAAAAAGAAAACTAGGCCGGGTGTGGTCGCTCACATCTGTAATCCTAGCACTTTGGGAGGCCGAGGTGGGTGGATCACCAGAGGTCAGGAGTTCAAGATCAGCCTGGCCAACATGGTAAAACCCCATCTTAAAAAAAAAAAAGAAAGAAAGAAAAAGGAAAAAGAAAACTAAAGCAAATTACTTTTACCTCTGTAATATCTCACCTGCCTAACTTGTTGGCTGTTAATAATATTTTGATAACTTATCCATCCTTCATGTGATTTTTAGTATATTTTCTTATTCAAAATTCACAATCTAGCAAAATACATTTCATACTTTTCAGTGTATTCTACAAATCCCTTCCCTTTATTCTGTTTTTCCTTTTCCATGGCCAAGCATCACCCATCTTTTAGCAACTGACCAAATATAGCCATATCCAAATGCAGAAATAACATTAATCATAAATATAATATATTTTAAAAGTTCTCCCTTTCTATGGCCAAGCATCACCCATCTTTTGGTAATTGACCCAAATACAGCCATACCCAAATGAAGAAATAACATCAATCACAAACATAATACCTTTTAAAAGCGTGCTTTTACTGAGAGGCAGTGTCGTCACAGTGCAGTCCCAAGTAAAAGCATACTGCCACCCTTCACTACCAAGTGTATTCCAATTTGGATAATACATTGTATCAGTATCTCAAGGGCCAATCAAAGACTCAAGGGCCAGCCTTCATTGACAGGCTTGAATACCAGCTTTGTCATTTACCATTTGTGACATTTGGACAAGTTTTACCTCTCTGACCCTCAGTTGCCTCATTTGCTATGAGGGATACTCAGTTAAGTGTTAAGGATTAAATTAGTATATGAAAAGCATTGAGAACAGTGTCTGAAAATGACAATTATTATTACATTATTAAATGTGAGCAGTGGTTATTATTGCATATATTAAAACCAATTACATTCAGAGAGAGATACAAAGAGAGAGAGAAAGAAGAAGAACATGCTCTATGGCCTATGACACATCAGAAATAAAACAAATATGGCACAGAAAACCGACTAAAAAAGTATTATTTGATTATATATAGCATTAAGGACAGAGAATGTTAATAGGAACCTTTGGGATTGTGAAATCTTTTGGAGGAAATAGTTATTAGCTTTGCTACATATTACCTGAGGCAAAATGTATGCTAATATTGCACTGAAATGTTAACATTTAGATGTGAATATTAGTTTTAGTTTAACAATCATGGACTACAAATAGGATGCATTTAGAAAATTCTAGGGATGAAACAGATACAAATAAGTTACTATTAATATGAATAAGGTAATTTTCATTAAGTACTTTATATATTATCTTGTTTTTGAAAGAAAAAAGTAGAATACTAAAAAATACTTTTCCCCAAGTTTATGAAAGCATTATGGAAGGTGAGATGTAAAATTAATTCACTTTCCAGGATTCTTCTTTACAGAATGGCTTGATATGCTGCCTACTAATGTTTCCAGAATCTCAACTATGGGAAGTAAAAAGATATTTTCAATAAATCATGTATTATATTTTAGATAGGTTTACCTAGATCTATTAGCATTCACATCATTTTTCCTTTCTATAAGTATAACTGAAATAAGCCACAATGGAACCTGTATTTGGATAATTATTTCTAAAAGCAATGGTAGATTTGAAATGATTAATCTATATTTTTCCCTTAGAAATGGCAACATGCAAATTAAAGGTGGTTAACCTGGATTAGAAGACAAGTCATGGTCATAGAATACATTACACTCAAGTCTCCCAAACCATGGGGTACATGCTCACAACCTCAGCATCACTGACAGAGCCACAGACAATCATCACTAATTGGACCAGATGCTTTTTACATCCCATACTGCTTTAAAATTCTGCGTTCTCTCCAGCAGAGAATTCAATTATACCAAAAAATACAGCAAAGTAAAAACAGTCACAATCATTTTATCAGAAAGTTCAGAAAATTTCAAAATCTCCTAAGTTGATTTGCAGGTAGCATGTGAATAAACAAGAGATTTTCTATTTCCAGGTGGTATACTGATGATTAAGAAAGATCTTCCCTCCCATAACAACCACAAAATCTTGGACAAAAAAATAAAGCCACACTCCACGGGACTAACAAAGAGCAGTAGATGATGTAAAGAATCCTAGTTGAGCTGAATTTAAGAAAGAAACCTTAAAAGAGGAAGCCATGGGAGCTTTCATTGCTGAAGGCAGATGTCCACTTTGGATATAGGCAGATCAGATGTAAAGAGAGAATTTAAGAATAATTATTACAGGCCAGGCGGGGTAGCTCATGCCTGCAATCTCAGCACTTTGGGAGGTGAGGCTGGTGGATCACCTGAGGTCAGGAGTTCGAGAACAGCTTGTCCAACAGGGTGAAACCCTGTCTCTACTAAAAATACAAAAAAAGAAAAAAATAGCCAGGTGTGATGTCAGGGGCCTGTAATCCCAGCTACTTGGGAGGCTGAGGCAGGAGAATCACTTGAACCCAGCAGGCCAAGATTGCAGTGAGCCGAGATGACGCCACTGCACTCCAACCTAGGCAACAGAGTGAGACTCCATGTCGAAAAAAAAAATGAAGAAGAAGGAGAAGGAGAAGGAGAAGGTGGAGAGGAAGGAGGAGGAAGAGGAGAAGGAAGAGAGGAAGAATGAGGAGGAGGAGGAGGAGAAAAGAAGCCAGTCTCTTTCACTACCATTGCTCTTTTGAGAGTCTGATTTCACCTCAACTCCTGAAAGTGCTTGTGTTCTCATTTCCACGGCTAAAACCAGCTTAACACCTCCAAATGTGTACTAGTTAGCTACAAGGGAAGAAAACACATTCCAATTCAAGCATCCAACCCATGAACATCACAATCTCTTTTATTCGGAGCCGCAACTACCCTCTTATAATCTACAGCTGACATCGCTATGATCCTTTGCTCTGGAGGCTGTAACTGACAACCCATAAAATGTAATAGCAGCTGGGTAGAGCATTACAGTTCTTGAAATGAAAGGAGATTTGCCATAATAGAAACTCAATTGCCATATGCTGCATCAGCTATAAGTAGCATGTTGGAACACAGCGTGCTGTGTTCCAAAACACACCTTATCTTAACACTCAACACCTGAGGCAAAGTCGCATTCAAAATGTACGTCTTTGCAGACAGACAAATAATAAAACAGCATCTTACCTTTTATAGTGTTTTACAGTTTGCAAAGTGTTTTCATGTCTATAATCTAGTGTGGCAATAAAAAATTATAAATTCTGTCTTACAGAAAAGAAAATCAAGGTTTAGAGACACTAAACTACTTGCAGATGGTTAATGAAATGGTAAATAGAGGGACAAATTGCAGCTAAAGTTTCCTTCTTCTAAATATAGGGTTCTTTCTACAGCTACACAAGACCACATTCTTTCAAGTAGTTAATATCATAGAAACAACATCCTGAATTATATAATCAAAGCTTTTGGCTTTTCGTTATATCTGTTTGGTAAGCAGATGCATCAGTGAGCTCATGTATACATTCATTTGTACAATAAATATTAATTGAATATCTTTCATAGGTTAAGTCCTGGGAAGGTAAAATAGTCCCCGCCCTCAAGAATCATACATTTGACAATAAACAAGTAATCAATTCTAAGATACTATAAGAAGGAGAACACAGAGATTGGCACTAAGGGAAGCTTGAAGGTTTTGGGAAGTTCTAAGCAGATGAGTAAAACTTCGTGGCCTGGGACAGTGGCTCATGCCTGTAGTCCCAGCACTTTGGGAGGCCGAGGTGGGAGGATCACGAGGTCAGGAGATCGAGACAATCCTGGCCAACATGGTGAAACCCCATCTCAAACTAAAATACAAAAAAAAAAAAAAAAAAAAACCGGGCCTTGTGGAGCACCCCTGTAGTCCCAGCTACTGGGGAGGCTGAGGCAGGGGAATCCCTTGAACCCGGAGGTGGAGGTTGCAGTGAGCCGAGATTGCACCACTGCACTCCAGCCTGGGCGACAGAACAAGACTCGGTTTCAAAAAAAAAAAAAAACCTTTGTAATCAAGGAAAATATTCCAAGGAGAAACAAAAAGGATATGAGGGTGAAAATAGAGGAAAACAGGAAAGGCACGACAGATTTGGGGTGCAGCAGGTATTTCGACACCTAGTGCCAAGAATTCTGTCTTTCGACCGCTTCGCCTTTCTGTCTGCATTCGCTTCCCGTAGTGATCTCATCCACGCTCATGAATTTAAGTACATACACATGTTGCTGGCCGCTACCACATTTATAACTCTGGCCCAGGTGCCTTCCCAGACTCATGTTCGTCTGCCTGATTGACATCTCCAGTCGGATATTTAAAGAGCATCTCGAACAAAAAAGGTTCAAAAATTGATCTCCTGATTTTGCCCCTTTGCCCCACAGATGCTTTTCTTCCTCCTCCTCCTCCGCCTCCTCCTCCTCCGCCTCCTCCTCCTTTTCTTCTTCTCCTCCTTCTTCTTCTTTTGAGACAGAGTCTCATCCTGTTACCCAGGCTGGAGTGCAGCTGTGGGATCACGGCTCACTGCAACTTCTGCCTTCCAGGTCCAAGTGATTCTCCTGCCTCAGCCTCCGGAGTAGCTGGAACCACAGGCGCGCACCACTACATCTGCCTAATTTTTGTATTTTTGATAGAGACGGGGGTTTCACCAGTTAGCCAGGCTTGTCTCGAACTTCTGACTTCAGATGATCCACCCACCTCGGCCTCCCAAAGTGCTGGGATTACCGGCCTGAGCTACAGCACCCGGCCCACAGATGCACTTCTTTTACAGTTTGTTTAACTTCCATTTAAGACTTTCCCGTCATTCAGCCAAAATCTTAGAACACCCTTAACACTTCACTTATGTTTACACCTTGCATCCTACCATTCAGCAAAACTAGTAAACTCTACCTTTGAAATGTCTCATCATTTTGATTGCCATCACCAGCAGCTAATTGCAAATGGCTTTTAGCTGATCTTTCTGCTTCTACTCTTGTCCATTTCTGCTCCTCGGCTGGATATTATCAACAGACTACCCAGAGAGAGCTTGGTAAGATAGAAGCCAGGTTGTGTCACTCCTCTGCTCCAAACCCTGCAAAGGAAGCTCATCTAGAATAAGAGCTAAAACTTCAGTTCTCTTACTTCATCTCCCGCTACCCACTCCTCTGCCACCTTCCCTGACTGCTAGCCACAACGCAGCTTTCTTCTTCTATACAAAATAGAGTCCAGCCATTGCACCTGCTGTTCACTCTGCTTCCAGTGTTTTCCCCTGATAAACATGAGTCCCACTTTATCCTCCTTCAATATTCACTTGAAAGCCATCTTCTCAAAGAGAACTTCATTGATCATCTTATTTAAAGTTTCAGCACTCTTCCTGGTACTCCCTATCATACTTCCTTTCTTTTTCTCCAAAGCCCTTTTCATCATTAGACATTAGATTTGTTATTTGTTTAAGCTCTCCAAAGCTGAACATAAATACCAAATGTGCAGCAATTTTTGTCTAGAATAGTAATTAGCAGAGAATACAGTCTTAAAACTTATTAAAGGAATGATAGTGGGTGGATGTGGTGTATGGCAAAGTTTCACAGGGGATGAAATGTGAAAGCTAAGCCATATTCCAAAATGATGGTCATTACCTCTGGGGTATTCATTCTTCCCGGTCTGCCATAGAGAGTTTCTGTTGGTGTCTTGTAAGTACTCAATTAATAGAACTTCCATACTCCATCTTATTTGGAGCGTCTTATGTAAGAATATGGCAAAGAATATCCAAAATTCTCTTTATGTCATGTCATTTGTTCTTGGCTAAGGAATAATGATTTTTAATTAGCTCGCTATTTCTCTGATTATGGACAATAATTCTGTTATTCTACTACGTGCTATAATTATGCCCTGAACACAAAACTGGAGAATGAGGAGAGAAAGCATAACACACATAATTACTGAATGACTCACAGTCTTCATCATGTTTGCTCCATTGTCATTTGCAATACCAATCACTTTTCTTTACTGAGTTTCCTTTATGCAAATGTAAGTTGCCACTAGATTCACAATGTTGTTCATCGTGTGACTTCCAGAGATCTCTCAGCAAAAGAGTAAATAAAATCATGGTGAGTTTCATCATTAACACAGCATTTTGTCAACTTAAATTTTTTTTTCATTGTTTCTGCAGGTATGCAATGTACACTGTTCCTAAGGTACACAATACGGGAATAGCATATTTAGTTATATTGTTAATCCTTTGGCAAACAGAATGTAATTGAGGATAAAACTTTTAAGTAAAGTTAAAATATAAATATATTCTAGAAGAAAATCTGTAATTTAGGGTCAGACCTAGGAAAATCTCCTGAAAGCTTTTTGGAAAAGAGGAATGTTAGGCTCCAATCCAGACCTAATGAATCTAATCTAGTTTTTAACAAAAACTTGATTTGAACATGATTTGAATCCACCTTAGAGTTTGTGAAACATTGATCTAGATAGCGTAAGCTCTCATAATGGTTTAATCACATGTCAATGTAGGTATCTTTTTAAATGCTTATCAATTCTTAATAATTTTGATTCAAAAATCACAATTATCACTAATTGCTATGGCATATTTCTCTTATAATCATGAATACTTCAATTAGCAAACTAGCATTTCAACATATAAAAGCATGACCAGTCCAATTTACCTTTGGACTGTTCGTTTATATTTGAAAAGATCAGAGATATCATGAATAAGGTTGGAGTTGACACACGGTCATTCAGAATTCCAGAAGCTGAAACCAAAGTAAATGTTAAATTTATTCTGTATATACCTAGTCAATACATTCTCTTTCTTTTTCTGTTTTTTATCATAAAACAGAGCATCTGCTTATGTAAGAGTGCAGAAAGACATGTTTCTAAAGCACAATCTAGAACACGCTGCAGCTTTCGGCCAGGATGAATTCCATCATCCAGATACAGATATGTTCTCTTATGTCTGTGAAATTCGTAAGTATAAACTTAACCATGATTCACCATTAAATGATATTACAAACCTATGGTCATTCTCACAATTGTTCCTGCCTATTAGTCATACCTCTCTAGGGCATTATGAGATGCCCCAAAATAAATGGTTTTATTCAAATATATCTTTGTTCAAAACTACTGGTATGAACAACCTTAAACTACATAGTTTCCAATTTTATGGGCAGTAAGGCAGTGCCTATTTTGTCTGTTTCTGTCTCCTTGGGCAGGGTCTAAATTAGAGGGTAATAGGCTACTCAATAGTCATTTGATGAGTCTTGGCAAAGTTTTTTGGGGGCATTTTCTTAGCCAATTTGGGCCGCTATACAAAGTGCCATAGACTGGGTGACATATGACCGATAGAAATTTATCTCTCACAGTTCTCGAGGTTGAAAATCTGAGATCAGGGTGCCAGCATGGTTGGGTTCTGGTGCGGACCCCCTTCTGGAGTGTGGACTACAGTCTTTTCATTGTATGTTCACATAGTGGAAGGAGGACATGAGCTCTCTAGAGTCCCTTTGATAAAGGCAACAATCCCATTCATGAGAGCTTTACCCTCATGACTTAATCACCTCCTAATATCCTCACAATAAGGTATAGGATTTCAATATATAAATTCTGTGGGGATACAAACATTTAGTCCATTGCAGGCAGAATTCTCAGAAATCATATAGCCAAATATTGAATAAGTAGGTAATGGATTATTTTGCCAACTTTACTTTCCATGAAATTGAATAATAATTGCATTTCAATTGATACATAATTTAAAATAGTTTTGTTGTTAGATAATTATTTACTTTCGGCTTATACCTCAGGAGAGGTCAAACAATCAAGTGCGATTGCAGTAACAAAAATTTCTCCATTTTGTCTAGTTAACTATGGAAACAAGTCTGTCAATGTTTTTACCTAAAGAGGTAAAACTAGGAATAAGATTCATGCTGAAATGTAGCTCATTCTAGCAACGAATAGTTGCTCAAGAATCTGTGAAGTAATAAATTTTAAATAAAAAGTTATCTTTCTATTTTTGTCTCATCATTGTGCTATATATCTATTTTTATTAATATTTTTAATAGCTATAGTATTTGTAATATTTTTATGACACTGATGCATGATGCACTATGCTACATTTCATCAAATCTGAACTCCACCAAACGTGTAGCATGCAATTATTTTATTCACCATTAAGGAAATACAATGGTGCACATTAGGTCTTTAGATCTGTTTGTCCCACGTATACTCCACTTTATACCTCTGACCTGCACTTCCCTATTCTCGCTATCCCTCTTCTGTGGTAATCATTAATGAGGAATATAGCTGATAAAATTATACCGTACTTGGAATTTCTGCTAAATGATTAGATTTTAGTTGCTCTTGACACCAAAAAAGGATATTTTTGTGAGATGATGGATAAGTTAATTGCTTTACTATAGTACCATTTTACTATCTATATGTATCCCATAACATTATAATGTATACCCTAAGTGCACACAATAAAAGTTTTTTAAAAAAGAAAATGCAGTGGCACACATCAATTGTCAAATGCACATAATTTCAAAAATATTAAAATGTGAAAACATATGCACCTAAATATCAATGAAATGTAGTGATAATTATAATAACTGCTATGGGCTGAATTGTATCTCCTCTCAAAATTCATACGTTAAAGCCTTAACCCTCGATATGATTATAATTAGAGATAGGCCCTATAGTGAGGTAATTAAAGTTTAATGAGGTCATAAACACAAGGATAGGGACCCTGGTTTGATAGAATTAGTATCCTTATAAAAAGAAATACCAGATTGTGCTCTCTTGCTTTCTCTCTCTCTCTCTCTCTCTCTCTCTCTCTCTCTCTCTCTCTCTCTCTCTCCCCCCTCCTCTCTCTCTCTCTCTTTCCATTTGCCATGTGGGGACAGAGCAAGATAAAAGGCCTCAGAATGAAACCTTACAAGCCAAGATAAGAGGCCTCAGAATGAAACCCAGCTTGCCAGCACACTGATCTTGGGCTTCCCAGCCTCCAGAAGACTAAGAAATAAATTTCTGTTGTTTAAGTCACTCAGCCTGTGAAATTTTGTTACAGTAGCCTTAGCTGACTGAACAACAACCTAATCCAGAAAGGCAACTTTAAGACATAGCTTCGTGGGAACAGGATATAAAATTTATAAATAAATAAAAAGTTGTATGGATAAATAAATTATAGAATTATAATTGGATCTTTATGTGAATATTTTTGAGAAGATGTATGATATAAAAATCTATTTTATTAGTAAGATATTCTATGGGAAAAGGGCAATGGAAAGATAAGTTCAAGGAAGAAAAAAGGTGCAAATTTCTTTTGTATTAAGTTCTTGGTTAAGAATTTTTCAATAAATAGTAGTGCATAGCAAATGACTATTATACTTACATTCTATAGGTAGATTTTTAAAGTATGGTGTTAATTTTATTTTAAAGTGACAACATTGGTATGATTTGGGTCAGTGTCCCCACCCAAATCTCATGTTGAACTGTAATCCCGTGTTGGAGGTGGGAACAAGTGGGAGGTGACTGGATTATCAGAGTGGTTTCTGATGGTTTAGCAGCATCCCCCAGTGCTGTCTTGTGTTCGAGTTCTCAGGAAATCTGGTTGTTTAAAGTGTGCAGCGCCTTCACTCTCTCCTCCCTCTGCTCCTTCCATATAAACCATGCTTGCTTCCCCTTCCAGCATGATAGCAAGTTTCCCGAGCCCTCCCCAGAAACAGCAGCCTGTGTAGCCTACAGAACTGTAAGCCAATTTAACCTCTTTTCTTTATAAAATACCCAGTCTCAGTTAGTTTTTTATAGCAGCGTGAAAACAAACTAATGCAGATATTTTAAATATGCCAGAAAATATATTCTTTGTATCTAATTAAATATTAACTTGATATGTTAGATACTATATTAAAGAAATATGAGAAAACATATAATTCGTCAAAATTCTTTTGTAGCATAAGGTAGATGGTATTAGTGTTCACTAATCTCAGATTCTCTTATTCTAGGCACCCAAATGCCTTGTATTTGTTAGAGCCAGTTGACAAGTTCTGACCAGTAAAATATAAGGGAAGGAGATGTATGTGTCTTTCAAACAAAGTTAGTGAATCTCTAGTTTCTCTCCCTTCCACTGAAGACAAAGTCTCTTTGCAGATGAGGCAGCCAGAAGATGATGAGTCTCCATCCCCCGGATTCCTAAGTTACTTTTTAACAACTCACACCTGACATCCTACAACGGACATGTAACATTAATATGTAATAAATTTATGTTGGGAGAAGCCACTGAAATTTTAAGGTTGTTGGTTACCTCCGGCGAACTTAGCCTGGGCTGAGGTAGACAGGGAATGCATGAGGAAAAGGAAAAGAGGACCATCAGGATCATGGAACCCTGGGGAAGAGAAAATTTTAAAAGCTGTTTTCATTTGTTTTATAGAGGAAAAAGTAAGAGGAGGTTTGAGAAATAGTTAATGAATTTGAAAACTTGGAATTCCATTGATGATCTTACAGAAAAAGATTTTAAGGGAAGTGTTGAAATTTGGTTCAGTTGCTGTAAATTGAAGAGGGAGTAGGAAGTGAGGCAGTGACAGTGTGAAATCCCATTTCAAGACTGTGACTCTGAAAAGAGAAGTCAAGGGCGAAATTTAAAAGGGAGATGACATACTAAAAATTAGTTTTTAGAAAATTGAGTGTCATTGTGGCCTGGACTAAGTCATATGCACGCAATTTGTACAAATCCCAATGTACAAATTACAAATAATACTGAGTAATGCACCTTTTATTTCTCACTAAATCTTTAATGTGTCTTTGTTTCTCTTTTCAACTAAGTCGTCAGCTTCTGGAGAGAAAACAAAGGCAAAAATCATATTCATGTATTTGTCTCACAGCAGCTATAGGTAACTGGTATTTAGTAGAAGCCTGATAAATTTGATTCACTGATTAATTAATCGTAATCAATAACAATGTCTTGAGAAATTAAATATACTAATACAAAGATTGTTTATATTGTGCTTTTCTTATAAGATTAATTAATAGCTTATGAATACCATACATTTTAGAAATAATATTATTCTTTTTGCCCCTAAAATTAACCGGATGTACTAAAAAGCCTTTATATAATAGATGTAATTATACCCTCTGAATGCACCTGGTTCTTCCATTAATCAATTATGTTTTCTGTAAACATTCAGGACCAAGTCAGAAAGTATCATCTGAAATGAGCAATTATCTGGCTGCTACCCATAGCCCACTTGATGCTACATTTTAGGAGGAAATAGTATATGCTATTCATTTATTCCTCCAGTCACTCAACAATTGAAAGAAGTTGAAAAATAAGAAGGCTAATAAGGACTTTACTCTTTTGCCATTGATGTTCACTGAATAGAAGAAATATACTACTATAGACAATGAATGTGTTCAGTTTTCTGGAGAATTTCCAAGCTCTGGATTCAAAGGAGGGGTGTTATATTGTCTCAGGACACAGGGATGCTCCTCTTTGGACACTCTGGACACCATCTATGTCAAAATACTTTGATGTTTCCACAGAAGAGGACTCTGAAAGAGTGACAATCCTATCCGAAGACTAAAATCTGTACATAAATTTGAATATCTTTACAGAATAGAAAAAAAAATCTGCCCAAGTATGAATTTCTGAAAATTCAAAACAATAAATAAGTCAAACAGAGGATAAATCAGGAAAGAAGTAAGCAAATCCTGCTTATAAACTTTCCTGGGATCCAATACTTAGACATAAACTCGGGCCCCACATTGAATAAAGAATGAAAAAATACATAACAATCACAACAATACAGCAAAGTACACTCAAAAAATCAGAAAGGAGAATTAGCTATTGCTATGCAAAGGAAAAAAGTGCTTATTTTAAAAAATCAACATAGAAAAATAACGCCCAACTTTAAAATTAAATATAAGTTATGTCACCCAAGCCTCCCATTACATGAAGACAAGAAATAGATCCCTAAAGGGAGAGTATCCAAGGAACTTCAACAAAAGTCCTTCAATCCATTTTGAGGTAAAGTCAGTTCAACAGTCAAATTTGGATTCCCAGGTACAACAAAAAACAGAGACATTAGTTACCAAAAAATAATATAATAACTGGAGCTTAGATGTGAGCTGAGTGAGTGGATGAGATGACAGGCCGTGGCGATCAAGGTGTAGAAGTCCCCAGGTAAAAAATGGCAGAGTTCAGATGGCCAATATCTTCCTCAACAAGTGGGGCTTCTATATTATCAGTCAAAAGCAGAAATGCATCCACAGCTATAGCTAAGTCACTGAAAGCATCTACAGTAGCGCCCACACCCATAGCCAGAGCCACAGCTGTAATTGTCTCCAGAGAGACCATATTCAGAGTCAAAAAGTCCAGAAAATTCTGAATGGTACCAGCCAGAATAGCAATTATTGTTATACATCAAATTAGATCTAAGGGTGCCCTCTGATATCCAGAATCAAGTAATCAAAATTAGACAACACAATCATTTCAGGGCCATTTCTATGTACCTAGCCGTGGATAGGATGCTACAAATAAACTCTGCATCATATTATTCTATTAACTGATTTAAAGAATATGATAAATCTCATTATCTTTTGTCCTCTTATATGAGGAGAGGATTTGAGATGGGCTCAAGGGTATTACAACTCAACCTCAAAGCATATTTAGTTTTCTTTAGTGAGTACAATCGACCGACTATAATAAGAAGTGGAAACCTTTTCTCTTTCAACCCCAGATTTAAAACTCTGAAACTAGACTCAGTTCTACTCTGCTCAAATACATTGAAATTTCTTTGTCTTCTAATAAAATCTCACATTTCCTTTCAAAACCTGTGATGAGGTGAACCTTCCCCAGAAACTAGGAGTTTCTGAACAGATCTCACTTGAGATAGAGAAGACTCACTTGCTTAGAATGTTGCTGACACACACCTGCCACCTGTCATTTACCATGAAACTGAAATGCCAGCAGGTATGTCCAAATGTAGCAATTGCTCACAAGTATTATCCAGAGATATTAGCAGACTCCAGCAAGGTAAATACCAACATTAACTAACACTGTTGACCTGAAACCATAGGATATGTTTCTCTTTAAAAACCATCCAGCTAACAGATAGCTAACACTTGCTGTTTCAAGGTGTGCAGGTGATTTAATGAATACCTGTGTTCAGTAGGGATCATATTAAATTTAAAAATTGCTAGTCTCTGAATTGATTAACATCCCACATATAGACACCAAGGTCCTGCACAAGAGCCCAGATGTAAACATGAAGATGCTGCTCAAGAGGCACATCTGAAAATGAAGGATAGTCCACACTTCAATATACAATATAAACAAACCTTATGTATTTAATAGTCCTCTGGTCTGGACTTTAAACCTACAAAACTTCTGTTCCAGCTCTCAAGTTCTACTTTCTATTTGCTTTAATATTATGTTGCGAACCACCAAGTGCTGATATATTTACAAAGAACCACCAAAGCACTAGTATAATCAATGACACTCTCCAGAATTTCCGGGCAAACATGAGATAAACCGTTGTGCTATCATAAATAAAAGTTCAAAAAATCAATAGAAATCATTAAAAATACATTAATAAATTCAATAAAAAGAAAAGCCATGTTGTTTGCCAGACAAAATTAGAGTCAATGGCAATTTTTAACATTATATTCAGTAACAAAACATATGTAATAAGGAAAACCCAGGTACATGAGTAGTGACTGTCAAAATGAAGGTTAGAACTGCATTAAAGCTTGTTAGAATTCAATGAGACATTAAAGACGAGAGTTGAGTCACAAAGTAAACCAAGGTGGATTAAAGATTTAAATCTGAGACCTGAAACTGTAAAAATTCTAGAGAAAACTTAAGAAAAACTTTTCTGGACATTGGCCTAGACAAAGAATTTATGACTAAGATCCCAAAAGCAAATGCAACAAAAACAAAGACAAATAAATGGGACCTAATTAAACAAAAAGCTTCTGCACTACAAAAGAAATAGTAGGAGTAAACAGACAACTTACAGAATAGGAGAAAAAGGTTGGTGGGAAAGTAACTGCAGTTTTGCTATTTAAAAGTAATGGCAAAAGCCACAATTACTTTTGCACCAACCTAATATTTGCAAACTACACTTCCAACAAAGAAGACTAATATGCAGATTCCACAAAGGACTAAAACAAATCAGCAAGAAAAAATAAGCAATCCCAATAAAAAGTGAGCAAATGACATGAATAGACATTTCTCAGAAGAAGGTCTGCAAGTGATCACCAAACATGAAAAAATATTCAACATCATTAATCATCAGGAAAATGCAAAATAGAACCACGATGAGATACCACCTTATCCCAGACAGAATGATCATTATTAAAAAGCAGAAAAAAAAAATGTTAGTGTGGATGTGGCGAAAAGGGAATGCTTATACACTGCTGGTGAGAATTTAAATTAATACAACCACTCTGGAAAATGGTACGGCGATTTCTCAAAAGAGCTAAAAGTAGATTTACCGTTTGATCCAACAATCCCATTGGTAGTTTGCTGCGTAACTAACCAAAGAAAAATAATTCCTTATATCAAAAAGATTCCTGCACATGCATAGTTACTGCAGCACAATTCGCAGGTGCAAAGTATGGAATCAACCTAAGTGCCCGTTCACCAATGAGTGAATAAAGAAAATCTTCTATACACATTCCATGGTGTATATATGCACCATAGAATACTTCTCAGATGTAAAAAAATAATAATAATGAAATAAGGTACTTTATGGTAACTCGGTTGGAATTAGAGGCCATTATCCTAAGTGAAGTAACTTATGAATGGAAAACCAAATAAGGCACATCCTCACTTACAAGTCAGAGCTAAGCTATGGGTCCACAAAGGCAGACAGAGTGGTATAATGGACAGTGGAGACTCAGAAGGTGGGATGGTGGGAGGGGGTGAAGGAAAAAAATTACCAATTGGGTACAATGTACGCTATTTGGGTGATGGATATGAGACTTCATTACTGCTCAATTCATCCTTGTAACCAAACACCACGTGTACCCCTAAAGCTACTGAAATTAAAAAAAAAAAGAAGAACTGTTTTGAGACAGGATTTACAGGATTACAAGAAGAAACATGTTGGCAAGTGTCGGAATGTGATCTTCCTCAACACTGCCGTGTGTTACATCTTTGCCCTCTTGGCCAACCCTGCCTCTTGTCAACTGTTAGTGAAAAACATTTATTGCTGCTCAATTCCCATGCAGCAGTGTTTAACCTGTATGTCGTGTTACCCAGAGGGTTGGTGTCACCATTTTACTGATGGACAAAGCAATGTTTGGCTCAACCAGCCAGTCAATTTAGAGGAAAGGTCACTATCATTTCATTACCTTCTCTTCTCACCCTGCTGGCAATTGCACTGTTTTTATTTTTTTCCTTTCGGTGAGCTGTGATATGGGTCATGAAGAGTGGCAAGAAACTTAGGAGAGACAGAATTTTTAAAAATAGATTGTCAGAATATGTATTAATAGTTTTTAAAGCACAACACAAATATATTCATAAATGTGATATACTACAGGAAAATCATGGATATCTATATTCTTAATGGTCTCTTTAGTGGTAAAATTTATCTGAAAATTTATTTCCAAGTCAGTCCCTATGTAATAAGAATATTAACTATTTAAAAAAAAAAGAATGCTGGAAGTTTCTGCTAGGGTGTAGGGGAGAAAGTGTGGGCACAAAGACCTGGAGATCAGGATGGTATTAGATATCTCAAAAGCAAAAATGAAAGTCAGAAAAAAAAAGAGGCAAGTTTTTCAATAAAATGAAAGAAAATTGTTGCTAACCTAGTCTATAAACTGTCAGGTTAAAATATTTTTAGACGTGGGATCTCAGAAAGTTTATCTGAAGAGTTACTAGCTCAGACAACTGCTGCAGGATGTGCTCCAAAAGGTATCAACAAATCCAAACACAAATTCAGGCAGTGGATGATACTAAACGCAGTGGCAAAGAGGATTTAAGGCAGGGTGCGGAGGCTCACGCCTGTAATCCCCAGCACTTTGGGAGGCCAAGGCGGGCAGATTACTTAAGGTCAGAAGTTCCAGACCAGCCTGGTAAACATGGCTGAAACCTGCCCCTACTAAAAATACAAAAATTAGCCGGGCGTGGTGGCGCGCTCCTACAATCCCAGCTACTTGGGAAGCTGAGGCAGGAGAATTGCCTGAACCCGGGTGGCAGAGGTTGCGGTGAGCCGAGATGGCGACACTGCACTCCAGCCTGTGCAACAGAGAGAGACCCCGGCTCAAATAAACACAGAGGATCTGAGCTATGCAGCCAGCCTAAAGGGCAGCAAACCTGCTTGGACAGGGAACAAAAAAAGGATAGTGAGCTCCGAGAAGAATACTTCTAGGGAGGAAATGGAACCAGTGGATTTTCCAATGTGTGTAATCCTATAGTGAGAATTTTACAATTCTGTCAATGAGTTTAAAGAGGATTTCTTAGTGGAAAACTTAGACAGTTATTAATTCATGGAAAGGAAACGCTATTCCAATGCACCACGGATTTGGGGTAAATATGTAAATACTACTGCGATATTACCATATGGAAGATTGGGAGAGAGAAACTGCATGCATCTTGGGTGAAGAATACTTTTTTTTAATTCTCATTTCACGTAATAGGAAGTCAGCATATTATGTGTAAAATTGAGAAAACAAAAAGTGCAGAATAAGATTATTATGGACAAATGATTAAGTATGGAAAAAGCCTAAAATACTTGAAGGTGGTTGTCACTGCGTAGAAGAAATCAAAGGTAAGAAGGCTCTATTTTTGTTGTCTGCTTTCCTGCAGAAGTTACTTTTGAATCATCCATTTAATACTTTGATCATTTTTAATGTTAATTCATACTAATTGAAGATAATTTTAACTTGCAATGAATGCTATAAAACAGGATAATGAAGAGGGGGCCTCGGAGAGGTATCTTCAGAATCCATTAGGACATGGTATAAAATAAGAAGTTTACTTTAATTGCAATGGCCTAGCATTGAAGTATAACATGTGTTATGAACCTTAAAAATACTTCTGACATTTAATTTAGTATCCTGGCTCTAATTGTAGTCTACAATAAGGAAATAATCAAAGATGGGGTTAGTGGTTACTTAGTAATGTTCATTAAAATATTATTTTAAATGACAATTGAAAGCATCCTAAATATATAAATATTGAGATTAAGTTAATAAAACATACTGTATTTATGCAGAATAATATGATGCAGTCATTTTGAAATAATATATAATTACACAGGGGAGTATTCAAAGCAATCACAATACAAAGAATACAAAAAGTAGTTTTTTTATATTTTATAATTATTATTTTACTAAGAAAATAATACTAGTTACTCCTAGGTAGTGAATGATGTTTATGTTTTTTTATAACTGGATTTTCCATACTGTTTGCAATGAGAAATTAAACATAGAAAAAAAAATTAATGTTTTTATTTTTCTACAAAAGTAACCCAGAGTCCAAATTCCTGTAATCTTTTCTTGTGGAGCTAAATTTCTTTTTAAAAACAGTTTCTAATGTTTTTCTCTAGAATATTCCTTAATTTTCTATATTCTTAAAATTCAGATGAGAAAATAGAATCAATATTCTAATAAGAATTTGGATGATGCTATATAATAGAGGAATTATCACCTCCCACACATCCTACTTGTATTAACTCACATTTGTACCGAGTGTTTCTTTAATTATACATTACGTTGCTGATTTGATTCATCCCTAGATCCCTAGTGTGTGATGAATGGTCTGGTTTCTGCAACGTTTCCCCAAGCCAGTGTTTCTCCTTTTTTTTTTTTTTTTTTTTAGGCAGAGTCTCACTCTGTTGTCCCAGGCTGGAGTGCAATAACATGATCTCAGTTCACTGCAACCTCCACCTCCCGTGTTCAAGCAATTCTCCTGCCTCAGCCTCCTGAGTAGCTGGGATTACAGGCACGTGCCACCATGCCTGGCTAATTTTTTGTATTTTTAGTAGAGACATTGTTTCACCGTGTTTGCCAGGATGGTCTCTAACTCCTGACCTTGTGATTTGCCCGCCTCAGCCCCACAAAGTGCTGGGATTACAGGCGTGAACCACCACATCCAGCCTGTTTCTCCATTCTTACCGGGCCCTGCCTCGCTCCTGTTCCTCTCATGCCAACTTTCACTTTTGCTGATTATCTTGTTTAGGTAGCCTTTAAAATCTATTTCTAACCTTCAAGTTTATGAATAACACTCAATTTCGTAACACTGAAAAGAATGTGGTCAGGTGCAGTGGTTCAAATGCCTGTAATCTCAGCATTTTGAGAAGCCAAGGTGAAAGGATCACTTGATGCCAGGAGTTTGAGACCAGCCAGGGTTACATAACAAGACAGCCTCTACAAAAAATAAAAAAGTAGCCAGGTGTGGTGGTATGCACCTGCAGTCCCAGATTCTCTGGAGGCTTAGTCAGGAGGACTGCTTGAGCCCAGGAATTAGAGGCTGCAGTGAGTTATGATCATACCACTGCACTCCAGACTGGGTGAGAGAGCAAAGCATGCAGAAAGAATGAAAGAAAAGAAAGAAAAGAAAAAGAAAGAAAGAAAGAGAGAGAGAGAAAGAGAGAAAGAAGAAAGAAAAGTGTATGATGAGCATGTCTTTTTCTATCTAGATCAAGAATCTCAAAAGGTGATTCAAACATCACTCATTTCAGAATCATCTTATGCTATAATAATTAAAAATGCAGATAAATACACTGTACCCCCAGATTACTAAACCAAAACCTATGGAGGGAGAACTCTGGAGTGTTTATTCTTTAAAAGCATGACTAGAATTCCTACACATGCTCAAATTGGAGAAACACAGAATTCAGATTATTATAAAGTAAACCACATATTTTTACATATGTGCCAAGTTGATAAGCTACTTTCAGAAGCTGCTAGATTCTCTATCTTCATACTTATTCTCTTTCAGTTACCAGATCAATCAATCTAGAAGTTTATCCCTACTCCAGATTCTGGAAGAAGTTCTGTTCTTACCCTATTTGCAGAGACAGATTCAAGAAGCTTTGCAAAGCCTATATAGGACAAACCCAGGGAGTATTATATACTGTATAATTACATTTAGCTCACCTTGTCAAGAAGTCAAAACTATAGTGATTGAGAACAGATCAATTATTTATCAGAGTTAGGGAAGAAACTATTACTAAAAAGGAATACCATGACAAAGGTTTTTTTTGGCAGAGGTGAGGAGGTCAGTGAGAGAATTGTTCTATATTCTGATTATTATGATTGTTACACAGATATACTTAAAAACATTTTAAACTATACAATTTCACTGTGTTGATTTTTTAATTTAAATTTTATTTGATAGAGAATTTTCCTAAAGATATAAAAATTCTCCATTTATTTAGATGTTCTAGATCATATTCTTGGATAATGTTGCATTTTTCAGAGAGCTTTGTATCTACATTACATTGTTTTACTACCTCTACAAATGTCTTGTAACAGATTTTGCTTTGATGTTGCCCCAAAGGCTTGCATCAAAATACATTGTAATAAATAGACATTAGAAACTTATTATTATGCTAATTCTTGTGGTGTTCTTAAGGTGATATTTAATGATGATGATAATTTCTAAAAAGAAGATTGTTTCACAAGAACAGCTAACTGGTTGACAGGCTGTAAGAGCACAAAGTTAGGGAGACGGGGAATGTAAATGTTATCCTGAGGACTAAAGTTCTTCCAGGGTTTGACCACCTAAAGAAGTGAATTCCTCTGCCGTTTGTCTTCCATATCTATTTCTAAGGTATCAAGTTTGGTGACTCAGGAATAAGCTAAATGTGAAGTGTGAAGTGTGATTTTTCCATAACAAAATTCACCTTACTTGACCTTTTCTATTTAAAATAATTTAAAATGTAATTTTTGTCTTCCTTCATGTAGCCAATTGAGAAGACTCAAGAGAATAAATTGTTCTCAGCTTTCTGTGTGAAGCAAATACTGCCCTAGCATCACTGAGATTTCTTTTAACTCACAACTTTCTCCTTTTGTTATTAATGGTTTCACCACTAAAGTCATACAGAACACTCAAGAAATAAGCCATATAAACATAAAGTACACCAATACCAGAAGGTAATAGACATAGAAGCCTTAATTTTTTATTATTTTTTGAGACAGGGTCTCACTCTGTTGCCCAGGCTGGAGTACAGTGGCGCAGTCATGGCTCACTGCAACCTCAACCCCCTGGGCTCAAGTGATTATTCTGCCTCACCTCCTGAGTCTCTGGGACTACAGGCATGCACCACCACATTCAGCTAAATTTTTTTTATTTTTTGTAGAGACAGGCTCTCACTATGTTGCTCAAGCAGGTCTCAAACTCCCAAGCTCAAGGGATCCTCCCTACTCAGCCTCCCAAAGCACTGGGATTATAGGCATAAGCCATGGCATCTGGCATTTTTAAATATTTTATTGTATAAGTTTAAGGTTTGTGTGATGACTTTTTGATATACATATAGACAGTGAAATGATTATATAGTCAAACCACTTAATATAGCCATCACCTTACATGGTTACCTTTGTGTGTATATATATTTGTATGTAGTAAAGCACCAAAAATCGACTCTATTAGCAAATGTTCGGTGTATAATACAATCTTATGAACTATAGCTCACAAGTTGTAAATTAGTTCTCTAGAATGATCTATCTTACATAACTATAAATTTGCATCCTTTGACCGTTATCTCCCCATTTCTTCCCCTTCTTTTCTCCTGGAAACCACTCTCTGTTTCTCCGTGAGTCCATGCGATATTTTTCTTCCTTTGTCTGGCTTATTTCGCTTAGCACAAATGTCTTCCAGGTTCATTCAAGTTGTCATAAATGGCAATGTGAGGAGGATTATAAATGTTGACATAGCTTCTGCGCATTGATTCTCCTACTTGGCATTATGAACACTGAACCAGAATAAAGACAACAGGAAACCAAAAAGTATTCTTCAAAAACTAAAACTTTATTGAGTTGTATAACACATTGGAGATTGAAGCAGTTAGGCCCAATTTTAACCCACAGATTTCCTACTCAAGAAGGAGAATGAAAGAAGAGCATCATGCAATTTACCATGGCCTATTTACTTCTTCCTCAAAACAACATTCATTTAGAGGATGAAATGCTTAGAATAGCAAACCATTAACTTCCTGAGAAATGCAGTAGGAAAATATATCCTTAAAGAATGAATCAAGAGGAAAGAAAAAGTGAAAATCACATTTATGTGGCTGAGTTAAGCATATTTATTAGAATGTGGAAGTCAGTAAAATACAATTCACCTAAAGTTAGGGGAAAATCAAATCCACTGGGGGAATGTAAAATATACAGTATTCTATCAAGAAAAGCTAAGACTTTTAAAAAGCCTTTTTAAAAGTGCAGCCCATGAAGTTCATCATCAGTCTACTTTGTACTGTTCAATACAGAGAGAATCTAAAATCCACATTTTATCACTTGGAAAGCTGTCAATAAAACATCTCTTCAAGTTTGATTCCTTAGGACACTGATTATAATATAGTTCCCATTGTCAGAACTTAATAGAGGTCTCGTGTCAATATCTTCTGTCATCAAGTGGCCAGAAGCCAGCATAGCCATATCCAAAACCCACACGCCCTGGTGAATAGGTGCTACACATCCACAGCCAACACCATCCCAGGGGAGAGCCACAACTGCCCTAGTAGGAGCCAGGGGAGATGCATCATTGAAGAGGCCAAAGGACATCTTGTTAGTTGAGTGTTTAGTACAAAGCCTACTAAAAATGACTTACTACCTCTCTCCAAAGTCTTTCATACATCCCTAGTAGAGGGTGTGGTGACAAATAGTCCCCTTGTTCCATGGCATCTTCATTGCTCTTAAAATTGCTTGAGGTTGACTGACTGCCTAGTGTCCCTTTAATGAGGCTAGTCCCTACAATGAGAAGCCACAGGAATGCCATCGAAGTCTTTGGTAAAAGCAGACTCCTAGTTTATCCATCAAAAAACAGGCTTCTAAATAACCAGAAATATTCTTACTATATTGCCTAACATTGCTTGTGAAATTACACACATTTTGGAGGCACACAAAAGGGATTATGAATGCTATCTAAACTATGAGGTTAAACATATGCACATTCTTCTCCCAAGAAATTTTGATATGTGATTGAGCTTATTATGGCTGCTTTCAAAACTAATGCAAATCTTCTGTTAATCATATTCCATGTGATCCAAAAGTATTTATTTCTTACTGAGCATCTATTCCACAACTTACCTGTAACTTATTTTGTGTTTGATGATCATGTTGTATTTATCAATTATAAGAAAATATATTTTATGCTTATGAGTATTTAATCCATTTTCAAGAATGGCACTACTTTCACTAACTATTTAATTCATTTTCAGTTTCTTCAACATTCCTCTTTTGTCAAGGAATTATGAAACATGTTTAGGCTCCAAGTGTGTTAAATAGCATTGATGTTAAGGTCTACCAGGTGTGGGAAAATAAGTAATAAGAAGAATCAAATGTTCCACAGAATGAACCATATGAGATAAAACTCAGGTGTTGTTTCCTTCAGTAATCAACCCTCAAGAAACATGACTTTGTGGAGGAATCCTTTACTCTTCCAGTTTTCATCCTTTATCTGACTACAGATCTATAACCAGAAAGAGAAAAACACATCAGAAATATGCACATTAGCCTTTCAACAGAAACTTAAAGAATCTGTGGATGCATTCTGCTTCTTACATATATTAAACATTAAGCCAACTAATTTTCACTACTTTGTTCCCTAAGATATGATCAATATTATTGGGAAAAGGCCCAGTGAAATGACACAAATAGGAAAAAAAATCACAGCATCAAAGTCAAAATTTTTTTTAATTTAAAAAAAAATTTTTTAATTATTCAAAATGTTACCTAATTATTTAAAATACCCAGAAAAGTATAGCAGAAGATAACATGGAGCTTCTTGTATATTTCGAAGAGTTAATGAAAAGGCTATATTCAAAATGTCATTTAACCCTGTGTTGATTATTGATAGTACTTAAATTCACTGTAGTGCATAAAAAGAATCATAAAAAGAATCCTATTGAGGCTGTACCTAACATTAGGTAGAAGAGCAAAGTGTTGACTTTAAAAGTGAAGAATTTACTAATGTGTTTATTTTATTCAATAAGGTGTATAAGACACTCAAGAATATAATGCAACCTTTCATAGACTTGCTTATATTTCTGGTTTTATCTCTTATTAGAGTGTAATTTGGTTAATAGCTAATATAGTGAAAGGACCACAATAGTAAAATCAGATTTGAACTCTGGTCTGAAATCTCTGTATTGTTTGTCTAACTTTTCATAGTAACACCACATTCTGTACCTCAACTGCAAAGTTGTAAAGAAGATGTAACTACCTTGCCTAATTCCTGAGATTTTCTGAAGCTCTAATAAGATACAGTGAAATCATAAAGTATAAAATAAATACATGTTAAAATCATTGTTTTCTTTCATTCATCCCAAATCTAACTCATAAAAGTGGTTCATGAAATGATTCCATATTTGTTTGCTGAATCAATTCACTTAATATTCTAAGCAGTGTTTTACAGACATATCACACACTGGAACTCCTGGAAGGAGATTTATGTGTTCTTCATACAAAGTGTATCACTGACCCTACAGGTCTTGATGGGGGAGGAGGAAAGAAGGCAGCTTGAAAATTTCCTTTTTGAAAATGTTTCCTGTTAATGCTGATCTTAGTGCTGGCCCAGGGACCACACATTGAAAAACATGATTCTAGAGATGAGATAAAATTGAAGAGAGTAACAAGATATAAAAATGTATGTGCATAGTCACATATGTTCATGTGAATATTCAGTTAACTTTTTAATTGAAATTTAAATTAAACATGTATGCAATTATATTTCAATATATATAGTCATTCTGTATTTATTATTTAAGGTCCAAAGTAGATTGGTTTGATTTGATTATTGGGCTTTGGATACTAATATATAAATTAAATTTACCTGGACATCACCAATTTCTCCTTTCAGATAACCCAGGTTTAACATCTTTCGGTAATACTTTAAAGTCAGTCTTCATTTTACTAAATTTAAAACATTATTTTTATTGTAAAATATAAATGAAAACATCACCACTGTAAACATATTTACACCAGAAAACATATTCAAACCACATGTCCTATGTCAATACAGGTAAGTTTTTTTTTTTTAAAAAAAAAAAAAGCATTCTCATATTTCAAAAAAGCATCACAAGTCTGAATGAGGAACTCCTGGAAAGGTTCAGACACTTACAGGCTGAAGTAACACATCTTGAAGTGAACCTGATCCACTGTAAGCAGAGGCTGGATTTGCTCAAGCAGCACCTTGGGATTCAAAGAAGAGCAGAATCAGACCGCAAACAAAAGAACAAAATGCCCCGGAAGTGATAAAGTATTCAATAAGAAGATTAATCAATAAACTCCTGTTGCCCTATCTCTTGTATAGCCAAGTAGCTGGTATCCTCTGTAGCTATAACAGGCAGAGGACTACAGGTAAGAAGGCACCGTCATAGCCACAGGCAGCACTGTAGCCCAAAGAAAACCCATAACTTCCCAGCAACCATTTCAGTAGTTCTCAGGGAAGAAGTTATATCACCTTGTCCAAGGAATAAAGGTTTGATCAGGCAGCAAGGTCAATGGTTACATACAGCACATAATAGGATCCTTCTTCCTTTGTGACTCATATAACCTCACCAGAGGCTGTGATGAAGAAATGTACCTCCTTCCTTTATTAGATCAAGGGAATTAGTAGTCTCGTTAATTTCCTAGATCTCCTTGAAAAAAAGAGATCCTCATTATTCTTGAAAGAAGTTTGAGCTGAAGAAGGATTCTACTTTACGGGTTTTTTTGCCTGTAATGAGAAGTTACTGCAGTGTCTTCAAAGTCTTTGGTTAAAATAGACTCCAAGTTGGATCCTCCAATTATCAGACATCTCAAGAACAAAAATAATGCCAATTGCAATACCAAACTGTGCTTTTGGTCTGCAGGAATTTACTAAATGTCCTCACGCTTCATAAAGCCCTATACCAGGATTTGAAGTAGAGATAGTAAAGAGTTTGTAGTCCTAACAAACCTTTCAAATTAGAAGCAAAGGCAAAGCAGACAAGCCTACAATCAACATACGTCTATGCAGCTAAATGCCGTAGTTATAAAAGGTTGAGTGGAGGTAGTGAGGCAGGAATAATAGTAGTCATTTGGGTGTATATAAAATTCCGTAAATGAATTATACTTCAAGTTCTGATGTTAGGACGAGTGAGAGTGTGGCATAGTACTTATAAACTACAAAAGCAAAGTTTGAAAGCTGCTGGGAAGCACTGAGATCTGGGATGAACCTCTAGCGTCTCTTTTTTATTTCTTTCTTCCCTGGCTTTCTTTCTCTGGGCAGTGCAACTCTGAAAAGCGTACTCATCCCATCATTCTAAGGCAAGGCATAAAGTCATTTTTGACATTTATGGAAAAAAATTACTTAGAAATACTCTCTATTTGATATCTCTAAAATCTAAGGGACACAATTAAATGAATGTCACTGAGACCTGGGGGAAGTAAAATTGCTGCATGATGTTACTGCTTCAGCCTCTCAGTGGATCCTGACCAAATGGCATCTGTAGCCTGTCCTGACATCTTGGGAGGCCATTTCTGGGCTCATAGTCTACACGTTCATGGGCTCTCTCTGGGGTATCACAAAAAATCCCAGCCAAATATTGCCGTGTTCATGGTTTAAATAAATGATTTCAATGGATTTCATTCACAAGCTTAGAGATGATAGACTGGACAGGGAAAATGTGGCACATATACACCATGGAATACTATGCAGCCATAAAAAATGATGAGTTCATGTCCTTTGTAGGGACATGGATGAACCTGGAAACCATCATTCTCAGCGAACTGACACAAGAACAGAAAATCAGACACCGCATGTTCTCACTCATAGGCAAGTGTTGATCAATGAGACCACATGGACACAGGGAGGGGAGCATCACACACTGAGGTCTGTAGGGGGGAAATAGGGGAGGGACAGCAGGGGATGGGGAGTTGGAGAGGGATAACATGGGGAGAAATGCCAGATATAGGTGATGGGGAGGAAGGCAGCAAACCACATTGCTATGTATGTACCTATGCAACAATCCTGCATGTTCTTCGCATGTACCCCAAAACCTAAAACTCAATAAAATATTTAAAAAAAAAGAAAGAAAAAGAAAAACATAGCAGCCTCTTTTTTTCATTCATAATAGTTTCATTGAGGGGATAATATGAGCTCAATGCTATGCCTTATTTTGGGAACATGGGGGTGAATAATACAGAGTGAAGTCCGTATACGGAGTGTGTGTTTTCAGTTCTATAGGATGCAACCGGAGTGGACTCTGTTAGCAGAGAGGAAGGTGGCGAGGCTTCAGCATCCAACACACCCAGATTAGAAACCCCACTCTGTCATATTGTAGCTTTGAAACTATGAACATGTCATTTGAACTTTCTGAACTCCAGCTTCCTCAAGTGTAAAATGGGGATAATAGAACCTGGAATAAAACCAACCTCACGGGGTTGCAAAGAGTAACGATGACCCACTGCAGGCCCAGAAATGATATTGGTTAGTTTTGCCTCTTCCCTAATTATGTTTGCCTCTGAAATGACTGAAAAATTATACTGGACTACATGCAAAATGATGGCCTAGAATCTCAAATAAGCCAAATTGAGAAGATAGTCAGCATCATAAGAAATTAATGAGACAAAAACATGTGTTTACCAAGAATTTAGCTCTAAAGTAATTACGCTGTTCTAAAGATGTACACAAAGAGGAATGGCTGGGTTTGTTTGTTGGTTGGTTGTTTTTTGTTTTGTTTTGTTTTGTTTTTTGTTTGTTTTTTTGTTTTTTGAGATGGAGTCTCACTCTATCTCCAGACTGGAGTGCAGTGGCATGATCTCGGCTCACTGCAACCTCTGTCTCCCGGGTTCAAGCGATTCTCCTGCCTCAGCCTCCCAAGTAGCTAGGATTACAGGCATCTGCTACCAAGCCTGGCTAATTTTTGTATTTTTAGTAGAGACAGGGCTTCACTGTGTTGACCAGTAGGTCTCGATCTCCCGATTTCGTGATCCACCCGCCTCAGGCTCCCCAAGTATGGTTGGTTTTTAAGTATGGTTTTCTTGCACATGTCAGAAATCTATGGGTTGAAATACGCACTGGGCAAAAGCTATACACTTTGGATGACTCTGAGAAAGGCCACTGTCTGTCTGAAGGAAAATTATGAAAAACCCAAAATCACCCGCATGAGTATGAAGCATTTCTAGTTTCTGCTTTGCCTTCTGTGTCTAAAGCTATTGTCAAAAGAGCAAGAAAAGCCTTTTCCGGATAAGAAAAGATTTACACTTTGGATAAAATTTACCAAGTGCCAACATCATCTATTCTTCGGTTTTTTATGTTTGTGTCCATTGGCATCTTTACTGAGAAGAACTCAGATTTATAAGGCATTTGATAATCTTCCTGAGGTATCCATTGTGGCTGAAAGCTTTTTGGGAGGTCTGGAAAGCAGGGCCAGTATGAATCTTTGGGAAAGATGACTTCTTATGACAATGAGATTACCCTGTGCTAGGAAGACTCCTTCCTTGGCCTAGCTTCTTGGTGAGAAACTGTTCTCAAATCCACTTAGGAACTGACCTTTCTATAATCAAATCTATGGGAACAGAATATAATCCTGAAGAAAGATATAGATGCAGAAGGGACAAAAATACAGGAAAAGAAAAAACAGGAGGAAGGGAAAATTATTTGGCCATTTCTTATGTGCAAGAATAACATGAATAGAGTACAGGACCCCTGCTTTTATCAGATTCACTACAGCTCCACTATCTTCACATTTTGGGGTATCATAATTTTATGGTCAACACCTTTGTTAGATAGTGTCACCAGATACACTGGTCACATAAAGGGTGCCATCTGGAGAATGTCTTTCCACCAACCTTATAAGAGAGGGCAGATGT
Organism: Aotus nancymaae; assembly: GCF_030222135.1. Classification (NCBI taxonomy): domain Eukaryota; kingdom Metazoa; phylum Chordata; class Mammalia; order Primates; family Aotidae; genus Aotus; species Aotus nancymaae. Next base: position 34,126,622 of record NW_026988435.1, read on the forward strand.
CAGATCCCTTCAAAATAGCCTTTAGAGAATACATGAGAAATATTAAATAGGGTATCACATAACATACTATTTATGTTAGTTAGCCATGAAAAATTCTGTGGGACTCTAAACCTCCCCTGTGAGTCAAATGGGTAAATTCAAATTAACATTTATATATTCAGTTACCACTGGTTAATTATCACTTCAGAGTAGCCAAGGGATTGGGAAACCTAATGATGAGGAATGGGGGTCTAATTGGACTTACTGGGGGGGTCTCTCTAGAAGGTTCTTCTATACATAAGATGCCTTTAATATTCAAATCAAGTTCTCAGTAATACAGACTGTATTAAGCAGGGAAATGTTAAAGATACACAGCTTGGTTTTCAATTAGAAGAAACAAGCAATTGATGGTGAAATAGAAAATCAAAACAATACTTCCTGTGTGACTTTGTGAGATAAACCTAAGTCATAAAATGCACAGACATCAAGCTTCCAACCCACAAATGGCTATGAATTAAAGAATAGCACTGCAAGATGGTAGCAAACAGATGTTTAACATCTTTTTTGTGTTTATTGAGGAAAGCAGCCTGATAATCTAGTCATATATATTGAGTTTCTACTATGTACAGAGCACTAAACTGGGCTCAGATCAATACCAAAGTTGATAATGCAATTAGAAATGAATACCTAACTACAGTCTATACAGGCTACCATTAAGCCTTAATGTAGCAGTAAATGTGCGTTCTAGGCTTTTCTTAAATTTGCCTGTAACATGTTACTTATTGTTTTCATTTTTATGAATTCTGTATGGATATGGTGAAATTATCTTGGTCTTTAAATTCAAAATAAAAAGAGAGAACTGAGAAGCACAGAAAAGAACAGCCATGAAAACAGACCCAGTAATTGTTCTAAATTGATGGCATAAAATCACATTACTTAAAGGGATTTTTTTTTTAATACAAATCCCCAGACCCCATAGATCTTCCCTTCAGAATGTACAGGGGTGGGATCTGGGTATACGCATTTTTAAAAGACCTATAGGTGATAGAATTCAATTTCAGTTTTTAAAAATAATCATCAAATAATGTCAAGTAATGCAGGTGCACTAGGAATTTGTGCATTTCTATGCAATAGGAAAGAGTGAATTTATAAAATCCTTCTATAATGTACTTTTTCCTTTTAGCAGATCATGGCATTTGAGCCTTTAGCACCAGACTACTGGATATCTACTTAATAGATTCTTTCTCTATCTAAAAATAGTAGGCATTTTTATAGCCAAAGCAATCTTCAGTTCGAAACTTTCTAGCAACCACTTATTAACTCAAGTTGAAAGGTGCTAAACACAGATGTTGTACCTCCTGTTCTCCTTTAGGGATTTAAAGAATGTTCCACCCTCTATACTTGTCTTGTTGAGATGTCCTAGGCACCTTGGAGTAAAAGCCTTTCTTTTATCAAGACTCAGTGTCATAAATAAATGGTGTGGGTGGGTGGGTAGTGTACATCTGTAATGATCTGAAACAGTGCTTCTTAGAGTGTGGACCTCAAACCACCTGTGCTAGAAGCCCTCAGGAGCTTCTTAATTTAGATTTCTGGCCTGGCAGGTGGCTCGCGCTTGTAATCCCAGCACTTTGGAAGGCCAAGGCAGGAGGATCACAAGGTCCAGAGATTGAGACCATCCTGGTTAACACAGTGAAACCCCATTGCTACTAAAAATACAAAAAAAAATAGCCGGATGTGGTGGCACATGCCTGTAGTTCCAGCTACTCAGGAGGCTGAGGCAGGAGAATCGTTTCAACACAGGAGGCAGAGGTTGCTCTGAGCTGAGATCACATCATTGCACTCCAGCCTGGGTGACAGAGCAAGACTCGGTCTTAAAAAAAATTAAAAGTAAAAGATTTAGATTTCTAGACCTAACCCCAGATGTACTGAGTCAGAATCCCTAGGCGCAAGGCATGGGAATCTAAATTTTAAGTCAGCTACTCAGGTAACTCTCTTGCATACTGCAATTTCCAGAATACTGGATGAGATACTCTCAGAGGTCCCTTCAAGCCCAAAGTTTTATATGTCAGTCATCATTACAGAACAAACTGATAATCTTCTAATTTCTGAAAAATCCCTGTTTTCTTTTTCTGTTCTATTTTAACCTGCATGTTTAATTAATTCACTGTTCTCAGCATGAGTTAACATGTGGCTGCTAGAAAGTTGCAAACTGGAAAGTTTGTTGGCTGCAACCTTGTCTACTATTGCTAAAAGCGAAAACAATCAGATATTTCCTGATTTTTTTTAAAAGATATACATTAAAGTATGGTGGAGAAAATACTCTCTTCTGAAATGACCTCTTCAAATAGTCTTTATATTTTTAGCTACAAAGTGAACCATATGCAGTATAACCTCTTTCATATATTCAATAAAAAAGCAGAGTTAAGTCAAATCTTGTTACCACCAAAATGTTTGTACTACCAGAAGCAGCTTTATCACACAGGATCAACAATTCTTTGCTTTCTCACTGTTCCTAATGCCCATATGAGAAAAATAAATTCACTCCCCCCGACCCCCAATGTAACAGAAAATATGCACACGCCAAGAAAGGAAACTTCACTCTAGCATGAGAATATGATGCCAGTTGAAACTAGTTTATTGAGATTTTGACAGACATGTCCACGACTTCATCATGACAAGTCATGAGTGTCATGAAAAATTCAAAAGTAGTACATGTCCAAGAGGGATGTCAAGTTTCCAAATATGTCCCAGAGAACATCAGCCAGGGGAGGCAGCATGAGGAAGCGTCTGGTTTTTCATTTTCCTCCCCTGGGTCTCGAGGCAGCTTGGAAAGCAGTGTCTCTGAGGTTGATGAGCAAATGAGGACTGAAGGAGTGGATACGGGAGGAACTTGGAGATGTGCTGCTCGACCTTCAAGGGAAAGAAGATTCTATGCCTCGGGGATTTCAGCCAATCAGTAGAGAGCAAATGGCCAGTATCTCCTGTAGCCGAAAGTCCCACAGCCGTTGTAGCCATAGCCGAAGCCATAGCCCACTGGGGAGTAGGTGCTGCCGTAGCCACAGCCCACGCTGTATCCCAGCGGGTAGCCATAGCTGCCCCAGTAGCATCCTGGGAAGACAGCACGGGAGAAGTTGTTGCAGTACATGGTGTCAGGAGTGGATGGCTTAGGTAGCAACGGAGTGCGTTTCCTCAGTGAGATGGATTCCTAGTCTCAGAACCTTCTTTATATACCCTGGCTGTGGTGTGTGGTGAAAAGCACAAGGCCCTCATTTTCATTCTTGACACCAATTTACATTCTGAAAAGCTCATTAACTTGTTTTGCCCTTGCTTATGATGTCTTTACAGTTGCCTAAGAAAGCTCTCATGTGATACAACGCAGGGAGAAGATGCCTTTAAAAAAATTACCTCCCTTCCTAAAAAAAATTATTGCCAGCACTTCAAAGCACATTGTCTTATAGACCCTATGTAACACACTGTAAGCAGGCATATAATATCAAGAAATACTCTGAGGTTATTAGCTGTCATGCAGTCCTCTTGCTCTCTGAATTTCCACAACACACAGTTGGAATTCAATAAATACATGTTAAATACATTAATAAATAAAATCACAAATGGATAGTGAATCCATCGCAAAATTCCCAAAATTAAAGTATGTCTTAGAATACGTGTGTTTCAAGGATTCTCTTTCTTTGGAGTATGAAAGACAAGTGCCATAGAACTCATCAGGAAAACTCTTTTTTTCCTCTATCTACAGCTACCTTGTTTGGGAAACTGGTTAAACATGTAATCTTAATGACAGTCCCCTCCTAAACCATACCCAATATCACATTTCTAGAAGACTGCTCTAATTCATAGTATCAAAATAGTACTAAAATTAAAAATGGAGTATTTGGATTAATTCTTGTACTGAATTGTCAAACAAATTGAATTTTATAGCCTGAAACATTTTCTAAACTAAATGTTGAAACTAATAAGGTGAACACAGAAAAATGAATGAAAAAATTATCATAAAATTTAGAATATTTTTTCTCCGAGATCTGATAAAACCAGATTGTCTGAAAAATGTGATGATATTATAAAGGGCCAGATGACAATATGAAATTAGTTGTTTCACTTTTAGAATGATCATTCACCCCAGGATAAAGAAGGAATGTTATTCCTCTCTAAGCAGAGAGTTAGTTCTCAAATATGAATTAAAGAAGGGAGAAGGCTGATCAAAACTATCTTGGATCATGTAAGACCTGATATCTTATTCCCAGACACCTGCGTTAAGATTTCTTACAGTGGCACTTAGCGGAGAACTTACAGAACAAATAGCCGAAGAGGACACATGGAACAGAAATAGGCATAGAGATAACAGGAATCATTCTAGAAAGCCACAAAACAGGTATGTATTACACATGAGCTCCCCTAAATTTTACTCCATAAACCAGAGGTAATTTTGTTCCCTGCTATCAGCAGCTCAAAGACTGAATCCAAGAGCAAGACTGAATCAAAGACTGAATCAAACAGATCAAAGACTGAATCCAAGAACAAGATGAGACACTTGGAAAATGCAAAACCATGCCAGTGTTCTAACCAGTAGTAGATTAATTATATCAAAGGCATTTTTTAGTAGATACTTAGCATTTTTTTTAGTATATTTTTAATTTTTTTTTTTGAGGTGGAGTCTTACTTTGTTGCCCAGACTGGAGTGCAGTGGCTATTTTGGCTCACTGCAGCCTCTGCCTTCTGGGTTCAAGCAATTCTCCTGCCTCAGCCTCCCACGTAGCTGGGATTACAGGCACGTGCCACTATGCCCAGCTAATTTTTGTATTTTTAGTAGAGACGGGGTTTCACCATGTTGGCCAGGCTGGTCTCAAATTCCTGACCTCAAGTGATCCACCCACCTCGGCCTTCCAAAGAGCTAGGATTGCAGGCATAAGCTACCACACCCAGAGATTTTTTGATACAGATATGCAATGCTTAATAATTACATTCTGGAGAATGAAAACACCTACAGTACCCTGCTTCTTGAGCAAACCTGGATGGCCGCCTATGGGGATTCAGCATTTAAAATTCAAACAATACATGTGGCTTAAAGCTAAATAAGTTCAGGGAATTGAAATTAGATTTATTCCCAGAAAGTAAAGGTATTCAACAGCAGATTATTCCCTAAAAATCATAGAATGATTTACGTTCTCTTTCTACTGGCATCACATTGCTGTGTTTCATGACGGAAAATTTGGTAATGTTAGGAAAAAAGAAAAATTAAACAAAAAATAGCATTGTATAATGGAAAATTTAAAATTTTGAATTAATATTGTCAAAGGTCAGTTGATGCTCTATTTAAATGAATTCTCCCATTCACCTACCCAATCTGACAAGATGCTAGCCTTGCCTTCTGCAGCACAAAATCTAGCTCTGTACATGAATAGTAATTAAAATATGTTGTCTTTTTTAAAACTTAAGCCCTATTTACAGAGAACAGCTTGAATTTTCTCTAGAAAGTCTACAGAAAATTCCAACAAAAGAAAATTTTAGGGAAACATATCATTTAGCAACAAGTCATTTAAAACTTAATAGCAAACTTAATCCTATATTGAGCCTATGAAAGCTTTATTCTGATATTAGGCTTATTAAAGAAAGAGTCAGGTTTTCATAAAGCCTGAAAAGTATACAATGTTGAGAGCCCTCTTTGTTAAAAAGTACACAATATGACAAATATAAAATTAAGTACAAAAGTAAATATTTGTTAAGATGCTTAAAAATCATGAAAAAAATTTAAACACTAATAAAAAATACAAATATCACAAAATTCAGAGAAAAAATATTATTTGTATTATGAGTTGCCTGGCACACTACTGTAATAGTTTTCTTTCCCACAGGTTAGCTTCCAGCTCCATCATTTAAAACTGTTTTCCCCTCCACTACTCATCCTGTGCCCTGTGCCATGGGAAAAACTCAGGCTGAGATATGGCCTCTGGTCCTGCATTTTCACATCACACACACTGGATGGATCAACAGAGTGGTGGCAGAATTCCTGGGAGCCATTCCCACATAAGAATGACTAGAAGTAGCCTAATTAGATGCAGAAGTGGCTGCAAAACACATAAATATATCCCACCATGCCCAGACTGAGCGTATCACTGACTCTACTTCTCCTTAACCAGATCCTAAAAATGTCCACCGTCTCTCCAGTGCCACCCTACATGAGGGGAAATGTGATTGTGAGGCAGCCCAGTGGAAAGCAGCAGCATTTCAAACCAATTGCTGTTAAAATATCTCCTTTTGTAAATGTTCCCCCCAAATAAGCTATGTAACATGAAGGTTTATGAAAAAGAAAAATATATTCTCACATGTTAACTAGCATGGTAATAGACTGATCATTGATGGGTATTTATTGGCTTGGATAAAATTCATGACCCTCTTCTCTTTTAATAACAATCCTAAAATGTTGTTTAATAAATAATTTGACTTTTTCTTTCATATTTCTTTGATTTCAAATAAGACATGTTATAAATAAAGATAAGAAAAATTCCTGCTTTTTGACTTTCTATAAGGGAGCAAGAAATATATTGTGTACAAATTTCAGAAACAGAGTCAATTACAATATGCACAACAAAAATGTTCCTGTCTTATCAGCTTCAAATATAATGTCTACACATTCAACATATTACAATTTATTAGAAATGAAAGATAAATTAGAATGGAATATTTTTGTTTGTTTTTATTTTTGTTTTCATTTTTAGTTTTTGTGTTTGTTTGTTTGGGTTTTGGTTTATTTTGAGACAGGGTCTTGCTCTGTTACCCAGGCTGAGCGTGTGGTATGATCATGACTCACTGCAACCTCCACCTCCCAGGCTTACATAATAGAATGGAATGTTTTAAATAAGTTTTAGAACATGTATCAGTGGTTACCATAGAATACAAAAACTATCTTCCACTCATTTTTTTAAACATCTATTCTTACAGACATTTATTGATCATGTATTATGTTCCATACATTGTGTAGGTGCTGAGGATCCAAAGATGAATGAGAAATGGTAACTAAATGAGAAATTACAAATGAATGAAATACCTGTTATATGTTCTTTTATATGTTCTAGCCTAGAAGTCCTACTGCCCCTTGTAAACTTCTGGAGTAAAGGAGACAGTGGATGATTTTACCTGAAGTAGGGGCTACTTGCAGGAAAATTTCAGCATGAAAGGAATAGATACATGAACTGGGTCTTGAAAGAGGGTATTTTACTGGTGGACATTGGCTAGGAAGATGGCTGGATATAGGGAATATTCCAGAAGGAGGAAGTAGTTTAAAGCAAAGTCTCAAAAATATTAAATAGTCAAGTGTCTTCCAGGAACTACAAATAATTCAGAAAGACCATAGCCTTGGATATAAAAGAATAATTAATGGAAGGTGGTGCTGGAAAGGCAGTCAGGGGCACATGTGACTGTATGTGCTGTGGAAGGAAAGGAGCCACTTTATACACTAAAATGGGAGTGACATAAACAATTTTACACCTCAGAAATATCACTACTCAGAGAGTGTGGAGGATGAATTAGAAAAGGGAAACCACAGAGGTAGAAAGACCAAGTTTAAAATTTTATTAGGAATGCTTTTGGCTGCAAGTTACAAAATCCCATTTGAAAGTTGATTAAACAGAAAGAGTTTATATTTCACAAATAATAGGAAATGAGAACATGAGTAATTCCAGGGTTGCTTCAGGCCTTGACAGTGTCAGGGTTCAGGGCTGGCTTCACGGTGATTCCCTCAGCAGGTACATACTTCACATTCTTATGCATCAACATCCAAACCCAGGAAGAGAAAAAGAACTTCTTCTCAACAATTCCTCCTCATTTTGTTTCAGGAAGGAATATGTTTTACATTTGTCCTCCCATGGATTTCCTTTGGGGTCCTTTGTCCAAAACTGAGTTACATCTCATGATTGAGTTATGGGGCAAGGCAGAAAAATGTACACCTGCCCTTTCTGCCTAAATGGTGTGAAGCAGGCTCTGGAAGCACAGAAAAAGATAGAAAAAAATGGTCATTGGATTGATAATCAATAGTGTTGCCACAAAAGCCATCACACTAACTTAGGCAAGACATAATGTGAGTCTAAACTAAGGTAGTAGCATTAGCAAGGGGGTGACTTTAAGAATTGTTTGGGAGTCAGATTTAACCAGTGTGGGGATAATTATCGTCTGATGGGATCATCACCCAATGTCACCAAGGGGGATTTTGACACCAGGCATTCATGAAAGACACTGTGAGAAGGAATGACAAAGGCCAGTACCTTCCAATCTTTTGGCATTATACATTCTTATAATGTGATGGAGTAATCTGACAAGACTCACGGAGAGGAGGCAGACATCCCAGGAGTTCTGGCACCTGAGATCCTGCCAAATCTGGCAGATCAGCCACACCTCTGGCACACCTGTAATTCATTACTGAGGTCCTAGAATTATGAAGCTCTGCAAAGTAATTGGGACAATTAGAGATAATAAAATAGCAGCTAAAGGACAATATTTAATAATTGCTACAAGGAAGCATACAAAGAACACAACTTCATGCTTCCAGAATGTCAAGTTACATATCCCAAGAAAGATGCTCGCTTAGACTTTCGATCTAAACTCCTAACTCTTGTCTTTCAGTTACTATTGCCTGATAAACAGATACTATGACCCTCAAAAGTGACTTTCTTTCATCTAATTTACTAACTTGCATATAAAATTTAATTATTGTTGTCTAGAATCTCATATTAAGCAACTGCATCTGGTTTTTGCTATGTAACCAAGTCACACCCATGCCTTAGGATGATGTCATCTGAATAAGAACTGACACTTAGGATTGCCCTGGGCATCCCTGCATGTGTAAATCCAATGTGTCACAACACACTGTCAGTTTTACCTTCTTCAAGTCTGTTGGACCCATTAATTTCTATACTGCCTCAATTGTTTCTTATTGTTTGTAAACGCCACACATTACCACAAAGTTGGTGGTTAAAATTTATTATCCCTACAGTTCTGGGTGACAGAAGTCTGAAATCAAGGTGTCAATAGGGCTGGTTCCTTCTGCAGGTGTCAATAGGGCTGGCTCCTATTCCTGTCAATGGGGCTGAATTCTGAGGGGACAATTCCTTTATTAGCTTTTTCAGCTCTTAGAGGGCATCTGCATTCCGTGACCCATGGCCACTTCCTTTCATCACTCCAATCTCTCACTTCTGTTGTCACATCTCCTGCTGCTAACTCTGACCCTCCTGCCTCCCTCTTTTAAAACCCTGCTACAATCAGATTCAAACCAAATAAGACTTCACTGAGACATATTGTAAATAAACTGTCAAAAAAAGCAAAGACAAAGAAAAGTTTGAAAGCAAGAGAAGAGATTCATCATATACAGGAGAACCTCCACAAGAGTTTAAGCAGATTTCTCAGCAGAAACCTATCAGGCCAGGAGGGAACAGAATGACATATTCAAAGTGCTAAAAGAAAAAACCTGCCAACCAAAGACACTTTATTTGACCAAGTAGTCATTCAGAAATGAGAGAGAGACAAAGATTTCCCAAACAATAGCTGAGGAAATGTATCATTACTAGGCCTGCCTTACAGGAAATGCTACAAGCAGTTCTTCAAGCTGAAATGGATGTTAATTAGCAATATGGAAATATATGACGGTGTAAAATGCACTGGTAAAGGAAAGCACATCGTCAAATTGAGAATATTCTGATACTGTAATGGTAATGTATAAATCACTTATAATTTTAGGATAAAGGCTCAAAGACAAAATTATTAAAAAGAAATTTAGCTAGGATAATTTGTCAGTGGATACATAATAAAATAAGGTTTAAATATTGACGGCAAAAATGTAAAGTGTCGGGGAGGCAGCAGAAATGCACGGCATTTGTTTGTGATCAAAGTTAATTTGCTATCAGCTTAAAGTAGACTTTCACCTAAGGCTCATGGTATTCCAAAGCAAAACCTGTAACAGTTATACAAAAGCCAAAGAGAAATGAATCAAAGCATACGACTTTAGAAAATCATCTATTTACAAAGGAAGACACCAAGAGAAAAGAGAGGAATAAATTACAAAACAACCTGAAGACAATTAACAAATTGGCAATAGTAAATCTTTACCTCAATAACTATGTTAAATGTACTGCCCACTAAAGACTTGGTCACTTTTAAGGATGCACACAGATTGAAAGTGAAGACATGGAAAAAGATATTCCATGCAAACAGAAACCAAAAGAGAGCAGAAGTAGCCTCAGACAAAATAGACTTTAAGTCACAAACTGTCACAAGAGACAAGGAAGCTTATTATTTAATGACAAAGGGGTAAATTTATCGATACATATAATAATTCTAAACACATATGCACCCAACATGAGACCTGCTAAATATACAAAGCAAATATTAATAGATCTGAAAAACAGATAGAAATATATTTACAGTACAGAGCTTCATGCTCCATTTTCAACAATGAATAGATAATCCAGACGGAAAACCAGCAATGAGACATTGTACTTGAACTTAGACCAAATGAACCTAACAGGTGTATACAGATAGTCCATGCAACAGCAACAGAATACACATTCTTCTCAAGCACATACAGAACATTCTCCAGTATATATCATGTTAGGCCACAAAATAAGTCTTAATAAATTTAAGATTGAAATCATATCAAGCATCTATTTCAACTATAACTGTATGAAACTAGAAATTAATAACAGGAGGAAAACTGGAAAATTCACAAATATGAGGAACTTAACATCTTCTGAACAGCCAGTGGATCAAATGAGGAATGAAAAACATCTTGGCTGGGCATGGTGGCTCATGCCTGTAATCCCAGCACTTGGGAGGCCAAGGCAGGTGGATCACTTGGGGTCAGGAGTTCAAGACCAGCCTGACCAACATGGTGAAACCCTGTCTTCACTAAAAATACAAAAATCAGCTGGGCACGGTGGCACACGCCTGTAGTCCCAGCTACTTGGGAGGCTGAGGCAGGAGAATTGCACGAACCCCGGAGGTGGAGGTTGCAGTGAGCTGAGATCTTGCCACTGCACTACAACCTGGGCGACAGAGTGAGACTCTGTCTCAAAAAAAAAAGAAAAACATCTTAACACACTAAAAACAAACTAGAAAAAACAATACCAAAACTTTGGAATGCAGCGAAAGTTCTAAAATATAAGTTTATAGCAATAAATTCTACATTAAGAAAAATTAGAATTTCAACTAAACAACCTAATTTTATATTTAAAGAAACTAGAAGAAAAAGAACAAACTAAGTCCAAAGTTATTAAGAAAAAAAGGAAATAAAGATCGGAGCAGAAATAACTGTGGAGTCTAAAAAACATAGAAAATAGCAATGAAACTAAGAGATGATTTTTTAAAACATAAACAAAATCAACAAACCTTTAGCCAGACTAAAAAAAAGGGGAAAGAGACAAATAAAATCAGAAATAAAAGAAGAGATAATATAACTGATACTACAAAAATGTAAAATATCATGAGACTACTGTAAACAATTATATCCCAAAATAATTGGATAAACTCCAATAAAAGGATAAATTCCTAGAAACATGCTACCCACCAAGAATACATCATGAAGAAATAGGAAGTCTTAACAGACCAATAACAAATAATGACATTGAATCAGTAATAAAATATCTTCCAACCAGAACCAGATGGCTTCACCATTGAATTCTATAGAACATTTAAGAAAGAACTAATACCAATCTTTCTCAAAGTCCTTCAAAAAATTAAAGAGAAAGAAACACTTTCAAACTCATTTTATGAAGCCAGGATTACCCTAATACCAAATTCAGACAAGGACACTACGAGCAAATGAAATGATAGGACAATATCCATAATGACCATAGATGCAAAAATACTAGCAAACCAAATTTAAAAGCACATTAAAAGGATCATACACATGATCAAGTAGAATTTACCCCTGATATGCAAGAGTGGTTCAGCATACACAAATTAATCAATGTGATACGCTTTACACATTAATAGGATAAAGGATAAAAATTATTTGATCATCTCAATCAATGACCCAGCAATCCCATTACTGGGTATATAACCAAAGGATTATAAATTATTATATTATAAAGACACATGCACACATATGCTTATTGCAGTGCTGCTCAAAATAGCAAAGACTTGGGACCAACCCAAACGCCCATCAATGATGGACTAGATAAAGAAACTGTGGCACATATACACCATGGAATATTATGCAGCCATTAAAAAGAAGGCGTTCATGTCCTTTGCAGGGACATGCATAAACCTGGAAACCATCATTTTCAGCAAACTGACACAAGAACAGAAAACCAAACACCACATGTTCTCACTCATAAGTGGGTGTTGAACAATAAGAACACATGGACATAGGAGGGGAACATCACAAACCTGGGCCTGTTGAGGGGTTGGGGGATAGAGGAGGGATAGCAAGGGATGGGGGTTAGGGGAGGGATAGCATTAGGAGAAATACCTAATGTAGATGACAGGCTATGGATGAAGCAAACTACCATGGCACATGCAAAGCTATGTAACAAACCTGCGCGTTCTGCACGTATACCCCAGAACTTAAAGTATAATAAGAAAAAAAAAGAATTTGACAAAATTAAACAATCCTTCGTGATAAAAATTCTTAACAAATTAGGTATAGAAGGCATGTACCTCAACATAATAAATGAATAAATCAATAACAGTCTTAGAAATAAAACAAAGTGTTTCGATCGCTCCTATTGCTTTTAGGATATTTTTTAATCTTTAAACTAACCTGAAAGTTCTCAACTCCCTCTTCGCTAAGTTTTGCTGTCTTTTAGTTCTTCAAACAAACTGACACATGCTGTTTGTTCTGTATGGAATTCTCTTCCTTCCTCCCCTCCTGATCAACTCCCATGCAACCTTCACATGCCAGCTCAATCACTTCCTTTGGGATGCCTTTCTGCCATTCCTAATTAGCTGGAGCCCATCTGTAACATCACAGCAGCCAACCTCTTTCTCATATCTGTAGGACCGAATCGCAGTTGCCATATAACCTTCACTCATGTGATTAGTATCTGTCTGCCTCATTAACATCCTTGTTTCCATGAGAGCAAAATGGTGTTTTTAATCAGCCTTGATTCCTCAGTGCCTCGCTCACTACTGGGCATAATATAGGTTTCAATAAGTATCAGTTGAATGAATTAATGAAAGAACATTCTAAACCTAACTTGGCTACCTACTTGCTGTGAAGATTTAGGCAAACCACTTTCCGGGCCTAGTGTGACCCGACTCTAAAATGAGATGAGTTGACTTCCTGGGACGTCCCACCCTAAACATTGTATGATTCTGCTATCAAAATCATTGATGAGTTGATCCAACACTCTCTCATTGGAATTTGGTCAATTAGGCATGCGACTACCCGGAGTGCTTTTTCTCATCTTATTATACATTCCTACTAAGACAAACTAATGAGCTTCCAGCTGCCATCGCTTTGAAAAACAAAATGTAGTGACAGGAATCACAGAAATGTTGAAACCTTTGCAAGAATACCGTAAGAGTTTCAAAAGTTTAATCTGTGCAAGAATCTCCCAGGACACTTGTTTTAAATGGATATTTCTGAGCTCCATTCCTATAGATTTTGATTCTGTGCATCTGATGTAGGGCCAAGAAATCTGAAATTTTTTTTTTTTGAGATAGTTTCACTTTTGTTGTCCAGGCTGGAGTATAGTGGCGTGATCTCAGCTCACCACAAACCCACCTCCCGGGTTCACGCGATTCTCCTGCCTCAGTCTCCTGAGTAGCTGGGATTATAGGCATGTGCCACCATGCCTGGCTAATTTTATATTTTTAGTAGAGACAGGGTTTCTCTATGTTGTCAGGTTGGTCTTGAACTCCCAACCCCAGGTGATCCACCCTCCTCAGCCTTCCAAAGTGCTGGGAGGAATCTGAATTTTTAATAAGCAGACCAGGTGATTCCAATAAAGGCGGTACTTTAGTCAAACTTTGAGAAATTTGCAGTGCTCCTTAATAAGATACCTGAAAAGGCATCCTCTTTAACAAAACTTACAACATAAAATGGGATGGATGTGAAATGGTGAAGGAGGAAACAGAGACATTCTTTTAGCCAGGCTTAATGGCTAAGACTCGAGTTGATGTGACATCATTATGGACAACTGTGCTCCCAAGAGGACATCTGACAATGTCTGGAGACATTTTTCTTTGTCATAACTCAGGGTGGGAAGGGGTGCTACTTAGCATCTAATGGGTAGAGGACGGGGATGCTTTCAGACATTCTGCAAGGCACAGGACAGCTCCCACATAACAAAGAATTACCCAGCTCAAAATGTCAACAGAGCCGAGATCAAGAAACCCGAAGTCAAAAATCACACCAAGTCAAATAAAATCACCAGGCAATATACAAAAAAAAAAAAAGAAATCTTTCATGTGACAGGATCAGAACTTGCTGACCAGGACTTAGGCTAATTTAAGACACAATTTCAGTACCATGCTACCACAGCACTTTTAGGGATAAGCCACGTTTGTGAGGCTTTGTGGTTAATTATCACAGCAAGCATCTAGTTAACAAAGTTTAACTTCATTTGATTCAGAACCTATGTGGTTTTTCTTAAGAAATAATGTGATACCACAACAATGCCTAGATGCATAATAGATTGATGGACTCTGGTTAGAAACACCTCATATGTGATTCATAATGAACATGAAAAAGCAGTTCAAAGGAAGGCACGTTTCTGCAGCATGCTTTTTACCACTGTAGAATAGGAAGGTCAGTTTGGGCATCCATCCTCTATTCTTGGGGATGCAAAATGGAGAAATTAAGGTCCTCTTCTTATGACACAAAGGCAGAGTTAGAACCAGCAACTGGAATTGTGTATAAATTTAAATCAAAGCACCAGCCTGCAAGCTGAGTTAGCGGAAAGGGTTACAGATATGGTCAGTTGTGCCACCTCAGGGTGAAGATGAACTCACTGAAGAATAGAATCATGATGCTTCAAATCATTTACTCATTGACTGGCCTTTGGGAGACCAAGGGCAAATCCTTCTGACAATCTTTAAAATAATGCTTCCTGTTACTGGCAAACAGCAAATGAAATGGCAAGCTCAAAGCATTATGTTTTCGAAGTCTTCACTGACCAAAACTAAACACAAATGAAATTTAAATTTAACCAAAAAGTATGAACAGTTACAAAGATTTCTTTCTTAAAATTTAAGGTTGTTCATAAGGAAAGTCATAAAAATTCTGAAGTTGTGTCCTAGCGCATTAGACATGGAGGCTTCAAAATGGAAATCAGAAGGCACACTTGCAAAGTAGATTACTAAGAAGGGAGGATAGTTGAAAAGGGAAAAAAAAGAAACAGGATACGGTGGTGCAAATACCATTGTCAAAGATAATGTCAGAAGACTCAGAGGCAAGTCACTAAAAAGGAATTGGTGTCTGAACAATAACAGCTTATTTTGAGAGACAGCAATGCTTGACATGTTTAGTTTTATAGAACACCCAAAGAGTTCCCTGCCTAGCAAGCTTTAGAATCTGGAAATATTTCCTTTTATCTAATAGAAGTCTCTCCTGCTACAATTTTAAGTTCTTTTCCTCTATCCTCAATGGAAATGAAAAACATAATCTGATTTTTCTGTAAATAGCAATAAAAAAATAGAACAAAATTATAGGAAAAATAATAAAAAAGAGAAAACTTTCTTTTCTTGATAAAAATATTAATACTATTTCACCAATTATTTTAAGAATCAACAGTGAGAAGTATCTCCCTTTCTGCTTCCTTTGGGATAAGAGTCAACAGGACTGGGCCAGTCCTGAAATTCTATGTGCACACAAATCACCTGAGAATCTTGTTAAAGTGTAGAGTCTAATTTAATAGAGGAGAGGCCGGAGATTGTGAATCTTGAGCAAGCACAAGATGATGCCAATGTTTCTTGTCTGCAGATCATATTTTTTTTGAGACAGGGTCTCACTCTGTTGCCCAGGCTGGAGTGCAGTGGTGTGACCATGGCTCACTGCAGCCTCAATCTCCCAAGGCTCAGGCAATCTTCCAACCTTAGCCTCCTGAGTAGCTGAGGCTATAGGTGCACACCATCATGTCTAGCTAATTTTCATAGTTTTTATTTATTTATTGTTTTGTAGAGACAGGGTTTCATCATGTTGCCCAGGCTGGACTCAAACTCCTGGCCTCAAGTGATTCTCCCACCTTGGCCCCCCAAAGTGCTGAGATTACAAGTGTGAGCCACCATGCCCAGCCTGCAGGCCATATTTTAAGTAACAAGAAATTGGGCTTTTTCTCTACGGTTTTAAATAATTATATTAATTCAAAAAATATTTATCAGCTGGGTGCAGTGGTTTATGCTTGTAATCCCAGCACTTTGGGAGACCAAAGCGGGTAGATCACCTGAGGTCAGGAATTTGAGACCAGCCTGGCCAACATGGAGAAATCCCATCTCTACTAAAAATTAGCCAGTCATGATGGCAAGTGCCTATAATCCCAGCTACTTGGGAGGCCGAGGCATGACAATTGCTTGAATCCTCGAGGTGGAGGTTGCAGTGAGTCAAGATTGTGCCACTACACTCTAGCTTTGGCGATAGAGAGAAATTCAGTCTCAAAAAAAAAAAAATTATCAATTGTCTGGGATCCAGAACACAGGTTATGTAACACTGAATGAAACATGGTGCTTGACCTCAAAGAACCTACAGAATACATGGCGTAATGAGGGAATCACAGCCATCAGCTAATGAAGGCACCAGTAAGAAAGATAAACAGCAGCCCTGATAACACTAACATTAAACTAGAGCATCCCCTACTTCCCATCTGCAACTTCCAGAACAGCAAATCAGATGAGGTCAGGCTGTGATGACACTAGAGTGAGACAATAATCAGACCCCTCTGTAATCATGTCTGAGAAGGGAGAAAAACAAGTGCCGTGAGCTACGCAAACCACAACAATGACCACACATTGCCTTTGATGACTGCTGCTTCTTTACCAGTTACAAACGTAGCCTTGTTCCACCTCCTAAATAAAATTATTTGAAACTAGAATAATGTTCCCCCAGAGATGTCATCATTCTAATCCTACGAGTATGTTATACAGCAAGGCTGAATTAAGGTTGCCAATCTGTTGACCTTAAGACAGGGAGATTATCCTGGATTACCTGGGCAAACCCAGTGTCATCACGAGGGTTCTTATAAATAGAAGGGGAAGACAGGAGACTCCTGGATACGTATCAGAATCAAAGACAGAGCTGAAAGGTGCCGAGCTGCTGTCTTTGAAGAGAGAAGAAGGAACATAGCCAAGAAATGCAGGCAGCCTCAAGTGGAAAATGCAAGGAAGTGAATTCTGCTCTAGACCATCCGGAATGAGTGCAGTGCTACCAACACCTTGATTTGAGCCCAGTAAGACCCATTTGGAACGTCTGACCTCCAGAGCGATACAAGAATAAATTTGTGTTGTTTTAAGCCACTAAATTTATGGTAATTTGTGACAATGGCAATGGGAAATGAATATGCAATGTAGACGAGACCTCTGCCTCCTTCAATCTTCTGGAAAATCACCTAATTCAAGCCCAAATCCCATAACGAAACCCTCCTCACACTCTCTTATTGAGATATCTTGCAGATTCTCATGTTTTGTGGTCTCCGCTGTGACAAGTTAACGAGCCTAACTTGTTTGACTATAGGCGTGTTTCTGGTGCTCTTGGTTAATGGGCTTCAACAGCGCAGTGTGAACAATATGACATCAAAGTAAACAGAGGTAAGACTGTTCACCTGGGAAAAGGAAAGCACCCTGCGGTGGAGGAAGACCTTGTGAAGGACCTGTAGGAGTTCACTAGATTAAAAAGAATGTGGAAGGGAACAAAAAACCATGGTAGGCCTCACCGCAGGGGAAAAGGAAGCCCTTTAAGATGTAGGAAATAAGGCTAGAAAAATTGGTAGATCTGCGAGCGTCTACTTGATCATTGTCCTGAAAGCTGTGGAAATTTTTTTTTAAAATCACCAAAGAGTTTGTGGAAAAGAGCTACATAATTAGACTTGCATTTTGAGAGATTATTGTGCCTGCTGTGTGGAAGATGGATTGGAGACTGCCTGGCAGAATGAATAAGTAGCTAGGCTACTAACCCAGGCAAGAAACGATATGGGTGTGACTGAGGCAAAAATCTCAGGAATGAAGTCCTGACAACATTTCTTAGAGACAGTGAGAAGGGAAAATCTAAGGACTTGGTATTAAGATAAAGAATAGAGCCTAACAATTATTAAAATCTTTTTGGAAAGCTTGTGAAAACTCTAGTGAATCCTCTTCCCAAATGAATGATACAGTCTGAAACAAATTATTTTACTTTTGAATTTTGGCATCTTCAGTAATAGGAGGATAATAAAATCTACCTCTAATAATTATTATGCAAATAGTGAAACTGTCTATTATTGAATCTGTCACATTCTTGCTGCAAAAGAAAGCCAGTTGTTGTTGTGACTTGTTAATCCATCCTGACCCTCTTTAAGGAATTTGTGGTTTTTAGGGGCAAGTTGTCAGAGTTACCTACAGATTTCACCCTCCTTATTCCCCAGAAGCCATGGACAGCGGGGGATGGGGAGTTGGGGAGAGATAGCATGGGGAGAAATGCCACATATAGGTGAAGGGGAGGAAGGCAGCAAATCACACTGCCACGTATGCACCTATGCAACAATCTTGCATGTTTTTCACATGTACCCCAAAACCTAAAATGCAATAAAAAAAATTATAGCAAGGGAGTGAAGGAGTGGAAGCCAATAATGACAGAGAATTGTACGAATGATGTCAACTGAAGAAAGGTTAACTACATTTCTGGAAGTTGCAAAGGAGATGACCGAAGATCACAAATAAAGAGGAGCCATAGCAGAAACTGTGACAAGGGGGAGCTAAAGGAAGGAGCAAGCCTTCAAGCTCCCAGAGAGAACTGAGATTCGCAGCACTAAGAATAATAAATGCCAGGATTAAGGCTGAAGCAGAGGAAAGGTGACATGAAATCTAGTTGAGGAACAGGGAGAACTGAGGCCGCTGGTATAGTCACACAGAAGACCTTTATACTCTGGCATTTGAAGACCTTCCTCCTGCCAATAGGTCAGCCTCTCTTTTACATTAAATGCAAATTCTGCCCCTCAGTGAATTCTGTTCCCACACACAGAGCTCTAGTGCAGCTTCTGAGTGTGTCATTCTTAAATCAGAAGGACAATTAAGAATCATAGCAATGATTGTCATAGCATATGGTATGTAGCGATGACAGCACAGCATTGAGCTCCCTTAGCAACCATATCTTACTTTTTTTTTTTTTTTTTTTTTTTGAGATGGAGTCTTGCTCTGTCGCCAGGCTGGAATGCAGTGGCACGACCTCGGCTCACTGCAATGTCCACCTCCTGAGTTCAAGTGATTCTCCTGCCTCAGCCTACTGAGTAGCTGGAACTACAGGCACGTGCCACCATGCTTTGTATTTCTAGTAGAGACAGAGTCTCACCATGTCAACCAGGATGGTCTTGATCTCTTGACCTCAGCCTCGTGATCCAACTGCCTCAGCCTCCCAAAGTGCTAGGATTACAGGCATGAGCCACTGCACCTGGCCCTTACTTTCTAAATACCAATTTGCACTTTAAAAACTCAGGACTCCTAGGAGAAATCCCTGATTCTATGATTAGAGCAGAAAAGCCCAAGATGAGCCAGGCGGGAATATCTTGTTGAGCCAGAAAGAAAGAAAATGATGAAATAGTGATAGAGGACATTTCCAAAGGACATAGAAGCCAGCACAAAGGTATTCCCACTGTCCAAATCTGAGACAATTTGGAGATCAAAATAAATTTAGTGGATTATTATTATTATATGTTGAGTAAAATAAGAATCCATGAACCCCTACTTATATAAGTATTGGCACATATAAATAAGCAAACAAAAAAATAATAAATGGAGAAAAAAGAAAGTTCTTTCTTACAATAGAATACCAACTAATAAATGTAAAGGAATTTCTTAATATAAAATTAGAAATGTATGGATGAATCATAAAATTGACAAGTAAAATCTTGATGAGAAATAAGATATTTATATAGTGTCAAAGTATCAATGCACAAAGTAATTATTCATTACAAAGGGGAAAGAGCAACTTTACAGTAAGGAAATATGAAAGATACAACTTTCCCCAAGTGATTAAAGTTAGTATCAACCAAATTTGCATTTACCAACATGATGCGCCTCCTGATATGATGTGCTGGGAAGGATAAAGCATCACTTCTATGATGTTTCCAACAAAAGTGCATGATATAAATCTAATCATGAGGAAAGTCAAACCCAAATCAAGATAAATTCTGTGAAATGACTGCCTGCATTCTCCAAATTGGTTGAGGTCAAGAAAGGCAGAGAAAAGTTGAGGGACTGGTCCAGATTAAAGAGGACTAAGGAGACATACACAACACTGGACTGCGTCCTGAGGTGCAGGGGGAGGAAACTATAAAGGACGTTAGTGAGACAAGTGATTAAATTTGAGTATGCACTTTGGGTTAGAGAATAATATTATACTAATATTAAATTCTTAATTTGTATAGTTATATTGTCTTTGTTCTTGAGATAAATGGTATGATACCTGCCACCTATTCTGAGTGGCTATCCAGATGGATGGATGGATAGATAGATAGATAGATAGATAGATAGATAGATAGACACACTATATGCATACATCATATAGCATATATACTATTTGTAATAATACATTCAATGGAGAAAAATGTAAATCTGAGAATGCAGGGCTTTTTTGCACTATTACAGCTAATTTTTCATAACTTTGAAATTTTCAAAATAAAAATTAACAAAATACAAAAACATGGCCTTAAAATAGAAAATAAATGTTAATCATAAAGATAGAATCTAGAGTCTTATGGTTGATAGAGATCTCAAATCACCTGTCCAGTACCCAACACTCCTGGAATCTCTCCACCAACAGGTCATTCTACCTATGTATTGGAGTCTTGCCAGTGATAGTCTGTTTCAGCTTTAAATAGCCCTATTCTTTTTCCCATTTGCACAGCCATATTTATCTTGATATGTAACATGTACTCCCTCTCATGGTCATGTTTATATACCGAAGCTTTCCTTCTGTGCAAGCCTATAACAGTTTGTATATATACATGGTTCTTATCACAGGCTGTCTCCAATACTGAGTCCTGGGAAGTAAATGAGTAAGGAATATCTATCTGTCTTTGGGTAGTCATTTACAGCACATTGATTGACATAAAATAGGAGATTATTAAAAGCCCTTTAAATATTGAATAAAGTGTATTTGATTCTTGAGGGCAAAGATGTGTTTTAGTTATCTCTAAGATTTGTGTCCCCAAATCTTAAGCCAATGCTGTGTTATACTATGTGATGGGTGCCTCTTAAATGAATAAATCTTGAAGACAGTCAGATTCTCAGACCAAAAACACCTCTGCCTAGGTGTTTTTACAACTGCAAAACTATTAACAGAGTGTCCACAGCCCAATACTTGATACATGAACTTTACATTGGACAATACAATATTTTGCACCCATACAGCAGAGATTGAACAGGTAAAGTCAACGAACAATTAAGCACCTTCTCTCAGACAGAGGTGCAATAAATACATCATATGTAAATGAATGAGTTTTAATTCAAACATGATGTATTTTGCTTCAATAAAGTAGAGATTTTTCAGTAAGCAAGACAGGGAGCATTTCCTAAGTGCAGACCATATATCATTTCAAGTGCTTTTGATGGCAACTATTATTTCAAAGAATAAATGCTTCATTTCTAGTACTAGTTATATGTATAATCAAAAATGAAGAAAATGGAGAAAATAAAACCCATCTATCAAGAAAGATTAAAAATGGTATGTGATTTTAGCAGTTGGCTTCCCTTTATTGACCAAATTTTAGAAACTCCTAAAGATAGTTTAATAACTAAGTTGATTTAGTTCCAATTCTTCCAACAATCTGAGGGGTGCAAATCTCACCAGAACTGAGTTTTATAAGCAGTAGGAAAGAAGAAAGGAACCAAAATGGAATCGTGTCACTAACGAAAAGAGAAAAGAAAACATGTTTTAGCATTCAACAGCTAAGAAATGTTCCTGCTTTATAATCAGCATTGAGAAATGCCAATAATTTTGCAGTATATCTGGGTTAAATTTGGGACATTTTCAGGGAGTTTTTAAAATTGAAGTATCAATATAAAAATAAAAAATCATTAGACATCACCCTATCCTGACTATATAGTCTGAAATCAGAATAAAATGTGGTTAAAGTCAACCATTACAGGTTTAAATTGGTTGATGAATTCAAGAGCATAAAAGCAAAGTAAAATAAATAACCAGAACAAAAATGTTTATGCTGAAGGAAACAGATTTATTAGGATACTAACAGAAAATTCCCTTCCTACCCACACCCAATTTGTAATACATTAATGTTGATGTAGAAGTTAATAGTACATGAGCAGAGCAACCATGGGAGGCAAACTACTGTTTCACTGCTAAAATTCAAGTATGACAAAAAATGCATCTTGCTTCCTTTGGCTGTAGATGAGTATCAGTTCAGTACTTGAGTCTTGGGTGACTTGTCCTACAGCATCAAAGACAAGGACCACAGCAAGAGGTCAGCAAGAAGATGGAAGACATATCACCCAAGCACGTGGGAAGTCAGGAAGACATTGCTCTTCAGGTTGCAGAGAATTGATTGAGAGTCCCGTGGTCGCTGGAGCCATTGGTCCATCAGTAGGTGCTGTAGCCGAAGCCAGAGCCAGAGCCCCATGGCCTGTAGAAGCTGCCACCATAGCAGCAGTCCAGGTTGTTGATGTTGCTACCACCAAAGCCGTAGCCCAGGGAGCTGTAGCCATTGCACCCACAGCCATAGTTCAGGGGAGAGCCCAGAGGCACAACACAGTTCAAGGGGGTGGCTCTGAAGGTCCTGTGGAAGTTGGTTCCATAGCAGGGATACCCTGGGAAGTAGCTTCCGCAGCAGAAGTAACGAGTCATGGTGGCAGCAGTTGAGAAGGCTTTAGATGGATTGTGAAGGGTAAGTTACCCAAGTGTGAATGAAGTTCTCTTCTCACACAGGGCTTTTTATACCTCAGGCTGGTGGGCACAACACCTCTGCCTAAACATCTTCCCACTAATTTGCATAGGTAATCTCATTCTTTTCTAATAAGATGCTTATAAGGAATGCACAGACTCATTGCCCACATTTTTGTTGGCTTTTCTCTGTACTATTTTCAAAGCCAGTAACCATACTTGACATGCAATTGAATTCTTTTCATCAGAGTCCCATAGTTTAACTACTGTGCTTGATTGCATCATGTGAGACTCTTTAAATCTTCTGATTATAAACTCTTCCCAACTGACATAGCTAGACTAAAAAAGCTTTGGCAAGAATGCAAACACTTCAAGCCAAGACAAGGCCATCTATTGAGGTCTTTTGAACATTCTTTTGAAATATCAAACTGAAATTCTATAACCTCTTGAAATTTACTCCATGTGCCATTTTAAAACAATTGTATATCAACTGGTTAATGGGTACGGAGTTTCCTTTTGGAGTGAAGAAAATCATTTGGAACTAGACAGAGGTGTTGGTTGCAAAACATTTTGAATGTACTAAATATCACTGAATTTTTCACTTTAAAATGACTTGGTTTATGTTATACAAATTTTACCTCAATAATGTATTTTTAGTTTTAAAAATCATTGCTACACAAATCCATCCAAACAACTGTTTTTATAGAGGCTGCAAGGGTGCCAAATAATAAGTTGGCTGTGGACAACCTGCAAGTAATTTTCATCTATTTCATATATGAGCACTCTGTTTGTTAATACGTATTTTATTTTTCATGGAGAACATACCATGTTTTCTTGTAAATCACCTTGAACATTGCCAAGCTGTCTTTTGTGGAGCTGCCACACTGGCCCTGAGTGGGATGATGCCCAATTTCACAGTCATGTTACACCACGCTTGCTTCTTACTGACTCCTATAAAACAACCTTGAATACCATGATCCATTATGAAATACCAGTTATATTTAAGGATGCAACACTTTCTTCTGCTTTTATTTTGCCTTACATAACCAATTCTCACGAGGAACATAAACAAGAAAGAATCTGAGCTCAGCAGAGCTAAGTCTATTCCAATTTAAAGGTTTAAGACATCATCTTTCTATATGTGAATAAAAGTCAGGATTCTCTGAAAGTAGAAGAAAAAACTTACTGAATACCAATTTCTTTTTTTTATTTCCACTTTAACAGACAATCATAGAGTCCAGTAGGCAAAACTAATCATTCCTCTCAGACATCTCTCTCTCTTTAAGATTCTCTCTCTCTTAGATTCTCTGACAGAGAGCTGCCAACAGAACACTCTGTAAGTGTATATAATTTCTTTTGTTCTACAAATTAATTATATATCATGAGAGTTTATATAGAAAGTTAAAGAAAAATAAATTCTATTTTCAAATTCAGTTTAACAAAAAGAATGAATTAAAATGGTAAAAGCCTATGTCCTTAGGGTGAAAATTAAATAAACTCTACATCAGATAATCCAGAAAACTCAAAAATACATTTGTGATTAGGAGAGGGTAGGGGCGACTAAGAATTAAACGTGACTGAATGGTGGCAACTTGAAGAATTTACTGATTCAATCACATGACATTGGAACCTGTAATTTGTACATTCTGCCACCAGGTGGCAGTGGTATTTCAGTTACTCCATATAAACTGTAGGACTGGATTTGAAGTTCTCAAATGTAAGCAAGTAGAAGAATCTCCTAAAGAATTTGTTTGAAATTCAGAATTCCAGGAGCTCTCCTCTCCCACCACCTCCTGATATTCTGGAAATCTATATTTATAATGGGTATCTCAGATAATTATCATGAATAATCATCCTGATATATTCCAAAGCCAGTTTGTCATGAGAATTCAAGAAATTTTTGCTGGGCTGTGTGAAATTGCCCAGAGCTGCTTATCTCTTATTGGCAGGAGTGTTTGGTTTCAGTCGCAGGTGAATTATTTCCTTTTACTCTGAATGATAGAGGTTATTAAAGAAAAAGCTTTAGTTTGTCTTCTTCCATTTCTTCTGCTGTCTGCTTCTTGTCCCAGGACACACCTGATTAGAAAGGGAAGGTAACAGCAATGTGTTCAGGCATCTTCCCAGAGGTGAAATCCACCTGTGTGGGCACTGGTTTTGTTACCCATAATCCAAAGAAAAAAATATATTTTCTCCTTTGCTTGTTTTTACTTTCCTATCTCTTAGACTTTCCCAGAGAAAACTATCAGCCAACTACTTGATTGCTATTCAATAATTTTTATTTTAAATATTGGTAATAACAAAAAGTATTCATTGAGGACTTACTCTGTGCTAGGGTCTTAGAACAGAATTTGCACATAGTACTTAACTATATATTTTAGCTCTATATATCGGAAAAAGATTTACTATGCACTATTCTGGGCACTTGACAAATGTTAATTCATTTAATTTTTATAATGATGTTATGATGTGGGTACTATGATTCTTTATAAGAAAACTGAGTCCATAGAGTTTAAGAGAATTACTGAAGGTCACATGGTTAATCGCAGAATCAAGCTCCAAACTCATGCCATCTACCTCCAAGCCATGCTCTTAACCACTTTACTAGCCTGCTTTTGATAGGCCATTACAACTTTAAAAGGCTATAGCTTCTATGTGCCTCAAATCTATAATTCATTGCATTATTTTATTGAAGAACATATGGGTATAGTTTTTGCTGCTAGTTTTTGCTGCTAAAAACTAGAAAACAAAAAAATTAAAGGCTAATTTTTGTTGCTATAACAGACAGATAATCCAAACTTCCATGTTTAGAAATTTATTGCATGCTCACACTACAAATTCCTCTCAGATTGGTGAGTGTCTTGGATACACATCGTTCTCATTCAGAAGACTTAAGCTGACAGTGCTTTCATTATCTGAAACATTACAAACAGGGGAGATGAATAGGGTAACCCATGGTAGCTTTTAAAGACTCTCCTCAAATATTATACGCTACTTCCACATTTGTCTCATTTCCTGAAGCAAGTTCCACAGCCACCTCTAGCTTCGCAGGTCATGAAGAGCAATGCTACTACGCGCCTGGAGGGAGCAAGCCCACAGTGTCTCAGAACAACATTAATGACTTCCGTGGAGTTTCTAGTCCTTACATGGGCTAAAATAATTTTAACGGATTTTAACACATATTTCAAAAGATTAGATAAGAACAGGAATAAAGTTTTTTTAGGGCTTTACATACGATATTTTAAAATGGTCCTGATAATTCTAATACTGAACAATTTTAAATATGTAGGTTTTCTAGGTTGTTTGTGCAATTCATTTACTCTTAGTCTGCCTTTGGTTTTAGATTAACATATAGCTTTAATTCCTTTTCTTTGTTTTCTTTTCTCCATTTCCCCCTAATCACTATGTGCTCTAATTGAGGGAAGAGTTGCCATAAATATTAGTTTTGCAAAGAAAAATCCCTCAATTCGGGGACAGATTAGTTCTAATACCAGATTTTATTTGACTTATTTGAATGCATATATTTTCTTTAAAGAAAAGAGAAAATGAATCAACATAATAGTATTTACAAGGAAAAAAGCAATAAGGAGCCTACTTGACATATTCACTTGGATATTTGACTCACCACACACTATTCTTCCTCCCTTCCTATAAAACAGTGAAGAGATCTCCTTCCTCACTGCCTGTCTTCCTCACTGGAATTCCCTGAAGGTAGGCACCTCTTCTGTCTTGTTCACCATTGTATCTCCAGCATTCTGTGTCATACCTGACTACTACATAATTGGGACGCAATAAGTATCTATTAATCTGTTAAATATATGAATGAATGAATGAATGGATGTTTGAATGAATATCATGGAAAATAATACCAGTACAGCTAAAGATGATAGAATTCCAAATACCCTCCTGATGGCAAGATAGATATCTGACATCTCCTTGCCCCCAACAAGTCTAGCTCTGTGTTGACATAATCCCTGGCCTCCCAGACTGTGTAACGCTAGTTCTTGGACTCTATGTAGACCAGGGATCAACCCATAGTGGGCCTTGATTCTCCTGGATTCAGGAGGCAGGGCTGTCTTTGGCTTTCTAGAATCTTGTGTTTTGATGAGACAGATAAAAGACAGAACTCATGGCTAGGTGTAGTGGCTCACACCTATAATCCTAGGACTTTGGGAGGCCAAGGCAGGTGGATTGAGGCCAGGAGTTTGAGACCAGCCTGATCAACATGGTGAAACCCCATGTCTACTAAAAAATACAAAACTTATTGTTAAGGTGTGCCATGAAGGACAGGTATGATTTCAACAGGTGGAGGAGAAAAAGGATATTTATGAAGAAGGAACACCAAAGGCAAAGACAGAGCATGAATGTCTGGGTTTGTTTGGGGATTGGAGAGCTGACCTATTTAAATTGAAGACAGCATGTGTAAGAAAAGAGAACTCAGCACATGTAAGAAAGGAGAACTTTAAAGAGAACTTTCTGGCAAACGAGTGCCAGAGTTAAAGAAAAGATGGGCATACGTGCAGAGCAGGTGCAGGGCATAGATAAAGAGCAGCTACTAAAATACTTAATTGAGGAAATGATACAATTAGGACTGAGTTAGTGTGAATGATGGATTCTAAAGGAAAGCTATGGAGAAAGGGCCGTCTTTTAGTATTCTATCCTAATCATCAATACAAGAAATAAGTGAGAATCTGAATTAAGTTTGGGGCAATACAAATGGGAAAAAAGAAGACAGATCTGAGTGAAATTGGGGAAGAAGAATGTACAGAAGTTGTTTAGCAATGAAAAAGATGGCAGATATGGAGGAAAAAAAGATATCCAAAGAATCACTCCTGGTACCTGGATGAAAGGTGCTTCTGGTAATAACAATAGAGGAGTTAAGAGAAGGATTTTAATGGTGAGGACTCTCTTATGCCAATAGGTTGTAATTAAATATTTGGAAATAAAGAAAAACAGCATAGAAGAAAATAAGCTAAATATAATAATCAGAGCATCATCTTCCAAGAAGTGATACTTCAAGGAATGTTAGACAGATAGAGAAGACCCACCAGATAAAACAAAAGGCTGAGAACAGAACATTGGGGATGTCTAGTTTTAGAGGGATGAGAAGTAAGAGAAGTCAGAGGACTCAGAGTCAGAGAGTCAAGGTGTTGGAGCTCACAGAAGCCATAGGACATGGAGGTTTTCAGGGCAGAATAGTCAATAGCACCTAATGCCACAATACAGCTGGGGAAGGGGGGATCGAGAATACTTCGCTGATTTGGCAAGAATCGTTTATTGATGATTTTTAAGGGAGAAAAAGGAACAAGGGAAAAATCTGTATTGCAAGTGACTAAGAATTGCAGCACCAACAAAAAAGTAGCAAATGTAAACTCTGCAGATGCCTAAGGGAAGAAAGAAGAGCTACGAGAAAATATAGCTCAAAGAGTATACAGATCAGGGTTAAGTTTCTGTTCTTTGGGTCTTTTAATACTGAAAGAAATTCTGGATGTTAGAACTGGAGTAAATACCAGTCTAAACTCGCTTTTCCTTTTATACATGAGGAAAACGAGACTCAGAAAAGAAAGTGAGCTGCCCAATATTGCATCATCAGTGTTGATTTGAGCCTAAAATCAAAATGTGACGTTCTTGTCCATTACAGATTTGAATCGAACCAACCACTCAACAACAACAGAACGTATTCCTTGCCTGCACCTGGTATCCTGTGGTTGGCAGACTCAAAGGCAACCCCATGATCCCTGCAACATAGTGTCCACACCCTCGAGAAATGCCTACCTTCGAACATGTGTGGAGCCAGTGGCTCGCTTCTACTAAACAGAGTACGGTGAAGGTGGCAAGATGTCACGTCTGCGATGACATTTATAGACTGTAGTGTCTGTCTGGCTGAAAGACTCTCTCTCTTGCTCATTTTGATAAAGTAACCATGCTGCCGAGATCTCGTGACCAGGAAATGGAGAAAGCAGCCAGCTAACAGCAAAAAAATAAAAAAAAAAGAAACAGGCAGCGCACACCTGTAATCCCAGCACTTTGGGAGGCTGAGGCAGGCAGATCACAACGTCAAGAGATCGAGACCACCCTGGCCAACATAGTGAAACCCCATTTCTATTAAAAATACAAAAATGAGCTGGGCATGGTGGCACGCATCTGTAGTCCAAGCTACTCGAGAGGCTGAGGCAGGGGAATCGCTTGAACTGGGGAGGCGGAAGTTGCAGTGAGCTGAGATCGCGCCACTGCCCTCCAGCCTGGTGACAGAGCAAGATTGTCTAAAAAAAAAAAAGAAAAGGAAAGAAAAAGGAAAAGAAAAAAAAACTTGAGGTTCTTAACCTAACAGGCTATTCCACCAACAATATAAATATGGAAGTGAATCTCTATCTCAATATCTTCACAGGGCAAATATAGACTGAGGCCCCACTCAAGCCTTGAAGTGAGACTGCAACCCCAGCAGACACTCTGGTTGCAACTTTCAAAGAAAACCATGAAGCAGAGAACCCAGGAAAGCTGTGCCCAGAATCCTGACCCCAAAAAAACTGAAATAATAAGTGGGTGCTGTTTTAAACTACTAGGTTTGTGGTAATATTGTTACACAGCAATAGAAAAGTAATACAACATGCATGTGTGCATACCGACCTGCCACTGAAACCATCGGCTCCAAAATTTGTCTCAAATCCATTCACATTTTATTTCTACGGTCACCAGCTACCAAAGGAAGTAGCTCTTGGCTCCCTACAATTTCTGCTTCAACCTTGAGGTGAATTTCTCATCTTCACACTGCCAAGCACAGGGAAGAAGGGGTACCGGCCAGCTCACCCAGCCCCTCCTGAGAAGCTGTCCTCACCAGACTATCACAATCTCCTGCACCCGCCCCAGCAGACCTGCGTGTGCCCAATCTTGTGTGCTTTTTGTCCTTACAGGATTTCATATTTCTGTTGTCTTCTGACGGCAATCTTTTTTCCAGGATTCTTACAGTTCATTATTTTTAAAGAAATTATCTTTCTATCATTTCTAGGTCTGTGGGGAGAGAGTAGAAGGCAGGCTCCTGTGTTCGGTCTGTCATTTTGATACAATCTTCTTTCCAGGGTAATTGTGATGATTTCATGCTGTCTCCAAAAGAAACAACAAAAAAAAAATCCATTTACAACATTTTTTTCAGTAACTAAAGTCTAGTGGAGACTTTTTACAATGGTTCTTGTAAGTACTATGGAGCCACTACAAATTTCATTTATAAGGAATGTTTCATGGTGTTGCCATAAGTTCATACTGTAAGGATAAGTTATAAGACAGTATAAAAAGTATATTGAAGCATCGTCCTCCTTGAGGTGAAATGTTAAGCCATATGAATGAACGATGTACACAAGAAAACAGAAGAGGGCTGAGAACAGACCTCAGAAAATCCCCAGGAGATTTCAAAGAGAAAAAGAGAGAGACTAAGAATTAGAGAGAGAAAAAGCTGCAGACAGAGAGAGAAAGGCACTAAACAAGATTGTGGACATCCTGGAAGGCTTCCTGAAGTAGGACCCAGGTGAGCTGATTCTGAAAGATAAACAGGAAGGATCCAATAGAAGAGATCAGAGGAATAAGGGACCAAGGAATGAAGGGAGGAAAATGAAGAAAATGAGAAAGCATTTAGATTTGGAGACGCTGGTGTCACAGAGCCTGGTACACAGACGAATTCAATAAGTATTTTTAATACATTAATAAATTGGTGCTAATTGGCTAATTAACAAAATCAAAAAAGTGGTTCAGATAAAACCAACATGGTAGCATTTTTATAGCAGCCAGACCTGCAACGTGAACCCTGGACTCTTTGAGGAGCCTGGTCCTGCAGTCTAAGCTGAACTCTCTGCTGCCCTCTTGTCTACAGTCACCATCACCACACCGCTCAGAGCAGCCAGGGTCCTGGGCAGCCTGCAGTCAATGAGTCACGTGTATGAGTCTTCTAACTTTGAGCTACCCGCGCTCTCTATCTCAATATCTTCACAGGGCAAATATAGACTGAGGCCAACAGAGAGGTACCAGGAAATGGTAGCTCTCAAAAAGCAATTGATAAGTTATTATTAAATACCTTTTTTTTTTTTTTTGAGACGGAGTTTCACTCTTGTTACCCAGGCTGGAGTGCAATGGCGCGATCTCGGCTCACCGCAACCTCCACCTCCTGGGTTCAGGCAATTCTCCTGCCTCAGCCTCCTGAGTAGCTGGGATTACAGGCACGCGCCACCATGCCCAGCTAATTTTTTGTATTTTTAGTAGAGACGGGGTTTCACCATGTTGACCAGGATGGTCTCGATCTCTTGACCTCGTGATCCACCCGCCTCGGCCTCCCAAAGTGCTGGGATTACAGGCTTGAGCCACCGCGCCCGGCCATTAAATACCTTTAATTTTACTCACCTATGTTTCTGAGTCCCTATGCACCTGTCATAATTATTCTGATGATACCTATTGCTATACTTTCTTTCTAAATTGCTTCACTCCTTGGTTTTATCAGTGAGAAGCATGGCGTGGGCTTTAGGCAGGAACTGAGAGATGTCCTTTGGCTCAGTCTAGTCCAAGAATATGCTTTCCCAATTTTCCAAGCAGAAAAAAAAAACTGAAAAAAAATTCTTTTAAAAAACTCAGGTTATCAGGGTCCCTAAACATCATAAAACACAGGCCCTGGGTCACCCTACAGTGATTGGTCTTACAGTTCTGTGCATTCTTTAATATATTAATTTATAGAACACTCTTGTCCGTGCACAACAGCTATAGAGAAAAATCAGAACTTTTTCTACATTGGGCTTGATGCTCTCTATAAAATTAAAGTTTAACGGTCAGAAAAAAATTGGAGCAAACTTCAAAACTAACAGTGAACAAATGAAGAACTTAACTACAAAATTATGAAAATATTTTTTTAAGTTCTAGTTTTATAATTCAAGAGAAAAATAATCATTACATGTATTTAATCATTCAGTCAAAACTGTATATTCAGTTACTTTTTGACTCAGAGATTGCCTTCTGAATATCTATCCCAAAGATGCAATGGCAAAAATTTAAAATGACACATGCACAAAGCTATTCATTGCATCATTTTTTGTGAAAGTAAAAATCTAGAAACAAGTCCTATATCCATCACTAGGATACTGGTTGAATAAACTATGGTATATCCAGAGACTGTGGGAGTAGGCAACTCTAAGCCAAATAGGGGAAACTCCCAAGATCCCAGCATAGGGGGTTATATTCAGAATTTACTCATCAAAAAAAAATCACAGTGTGGAGTATTTGCATTATGCTACATTCTGAGGAAAAAAAAGAGAAATATACAAATATGTATCCATATTTGCTTGACTTTTAAAATAAACAGTGAAACGGTAATTCAAAAACTCATTAAAATAGTCACCAGTGGGAGTAAGAGAGAAGCATGGAGGGGACACAACTTGTTTTACTGTTTTGACATTGGGATAACAAATATTTTAATAAATTTTAAAAACTAAATAAAAAGAAAAAGGCAATCTGAAAACAGAAAACGATGTGAAATAAATGAATCTAACTAAATGTCAAATCAGTAGCACAACTCGTAGAATTATTTCAAGTGATTCTGAAACACAGAATTTTGGTTGTACATCTCTAGAGGTAAAATATCCTCAGATGAAAAGAAATATTAAAAAGCCTTCAATTGTATTCAGTAATCTTATTGTTCACAATGACATTTGTTTTATTATTTTGAAACTGTCATAGGTCATGATAAGATAAATAAACAAAAACTAAGATTTTCAGCTTAAGAGGAAAAAAAGAAGTTTAAAAATCAAAGAAGAAAATGTGAATTTGAAATATCAGAAAAGATTCACTATTTATGTTTCTCTCTCAAAAAATACAGATCCCCTGGCTCCGTTTATTAAAACTGTAATGACAACTCAGTAGCAATATGGACTCATAGCATCAAGACTGTGTGCTTTTTTTTTTTTTTTTTTTTTTTTTTTGAGACAGAGTTTCGCTCTTGTTACCCAGGCTGGAGTGCAATGGCGCGATCTCGGCTCACCGCAACCTCCGCCTCCTGGGTTCAGGCAATTCTCCTGCCTCAGCCTCCCGAGTAGCTGGGATTACAGGCACGCGCCACCATGCCCAGCTAATTTTTTGTATTTTTAGTAGAGACGGGGTTTCACCATGTTGACCAGGATGGTCTCGATCTCTTGACCTCGTGATCCACCCGCCTCGGCCTCCCAAAGTGCTGGGATTACAGGCGTGAGCCACCGCGCCCGGCCCGACTGTGTGCTCTTAACGTCAATTTGCAGCAATAGGAAAGAGCTTCTTGGGAAAATGCCTACTTCCAGGTCTGGAGGAAGACATGCATAAAACGAGCTTGAACACCTGTGCCTGAAAGCACATGAGCTGTCAAAGACACCTGGAGTCACAGCAAAAGGACAGAAGGCAACCTGACAGTATTCCTACTGGCCAAAGGTGATATAATATAAACACGAAAATAAAAATTACTGTAATTGGTTGAGAAAAAGATTTTTTTAATTCCATGAATTGTTAATAATATACAAGTAAATGAACTGGCAACTTTGGAGGTTGCTACAGCACCAAAACTTTTAGCGGGGGCAGGTAGTCGGTAAGTAAAGTTATAAACTATGCATTTATCTTCCTTATTCTATATACATTCTATCTAAGAGTAAAATGAATAATTGATGAGAAAAAGTTAATCTTCATAAAACAACTTCACCTTATAAAGTAACGGCAAAAAATAGAAAATTCCTCTCCACAACACTTAATGAAATCATGGGTCCTGGCAATGATCATCAATGGATCCTAAAACTATTAGGTAAAAAAATAATGTGAACTGTACGGGGTGGCCAAAAGGTCTGGAAGCATAGGTATTATTTTACCTGGTATTGCAATGTAACATCACTGAAACGTTCATGATGCATTTGCCTGTGATTTGAGACTTGGTGGCCACTCTAACAGGTAGATTAAACATATAGAACTCAGACTTACTAATTGATCCCAGCAACACTACAACAAAGTCAACCTGTGCCTCCTGATGTCTGCTGTGATGCAATGGAAGCATAAGGAATTACCTATGAGATAACTTTTTGAAAAAGGAAGAAAGAAAGGAAGGACAAATGAATGAGAAGGGAAAGAATAGGAGGGGAGGAGAGAAAGGAAAAGAATGTGGAAGGGAAGAAAGAAAAAGCCTGAATTTAATGAAACCCCTAGATCAGAGTTTCTCAACCTTGGTACTATTAAAATTTTTGAGCTACATTATTCTTTGTGTGAGGGCCATTCTTTGCAGTGTGGGGCATTTATTTAGTAGAATCTTCAGCCTCTACCATTAGATGCCAACAGCACACTCCCCAACAAAATGTGACAATCCAAACTGTCTTCAGGCATTACCTAATGTCCCATGGTGGTCAAAATCATCCCATTTTAGAATCACTGTTTTAGCTCTCACTGCCATTTTAGATTAAGACAGGATATATAAGAACAAGTAAATGAAACATGAAGAAGCAATGATCTAAACCTAGAATGAGTTACCACCACAACACTCCCCATCAGCAATAGAGCCCTTCAGCCATCTGACTGGTTAGTGATGGAGAATTCCTCTTTCAAGAATTTGCTTTCTTGGACTATTCCTGTTTTACATGTCTAAGTCAGTGTTATCCGAGAATCAGCAAATGAAATCAGGTTTGTGTGCAAGCAGTTCATTTGGGAAGAATTAACTCTCGGCAAGCTGAGGCGGCTGGGATCGTTACATGCCAGCCCCCTAGTAGCACTCATTGTGGACTGTGCCTCTGCATGTTAATTCCTTGGCACTTCCAGCCTGCACCACGCAAGAGCTCCAGAGTTCTCTACAAATCCAGGGAAAGGCACTCAAGCATAGAGATTACAGGCACTGACAGCTGGAACCATGCTGGAGAGAGATTTGGGGTCATCTAGGAGTTAAGATCAAATGATATTTGAGATTTGCTTTAAAATACTGAAGCAAAGTAAAAAGTAAAGGAAGATAGGCAAAACAATACAGGCAAATGTCGATCATTAGTGAAGTTGCTGTCTGCACAAGAGTGTTTATATCAGTCTCTCTGATTTTGTGTTTGAAATTTTTTATAAAATTTAGTGAGAATAATACCACTACCTATCACTGTATTTATTATTTCAGGAACCATTATCTTCTGAGAGCCCCATCTCTTCTCTTTTATTTTTGCTAGTAAATATTTGTGTGAAGTCTTAATACTGTCACACAGTATTAAGTGTGTAGTATTCACACAGTATTGTGTGAAGTCTTAATACTTCACACAAATATTTACTAGCTTCTTCTCATCATCTATAAAATAGTATTGGGTTGGTGCAAAAGTAATTGCAGTTGTTATTATTGAAAATAATGGCAAAAGCTGGATTAACTTTTGCACCAATCTTAATAAATGAAAATTACATAATTCCACATTTTTATGTTGTACACAGGATTTGAGTCTGAATAAAATAAGTACTTGTATCATTTTCCAAACTATATATGTAACTTCTATGAAAACAATTAGAACATGACAAATATTAATGAAGAGCATGTACTAAACAAAATTAAATAGAGGCCAGGCGTGGTGGCTCATGCCTAAGACCCCAGCACTTTGGGAAGCTGAGGCAGAAAGATTGCTTGAGGCCAGCAGTTGGAGGTTACAACGAGCTATGACTGCACCACTGCATGCCAGCCTGAGCAACAGAAAGAGACTGTGTCTCTAAAATGAATAAATAAGTAGAAAGATGAACACTTATGTTTATGACTTAGGAGAAGAAAAAGACAAACTATTTCGGAAGGAAATTTAGCATATAGACACCAAAAGGAGAACTCTATAATTTACTAATGATTTTTAAATAGACAAAATAGCAGTTCTATGCCAAAAGAGAGGACATTTACACCAGGGTGTCAAAGAACAAGGGGCCATTCTGTGGGCTGTCTCATATGGAGTACAAGAAATACAAGTTAATTGTTAACAATTAAATGGAAGGTTATATTTCCTTAAAATGTATTCATTACTAACAGTGAATCAATGAACCATAGAAGTCTTTAGAAAACTTAACAGAGTTTATTTTACAATGGTTTATTTCACAAATATGAATAGAAGCTAATCTAAAAAATAGTTCCACAGCTTTGCCACAGTCCCTGAATCATACAAACCTCCTGCACATTAAGATCTTCACTAACCTTAGTGAAAAGTTTAACAGGAACTCGGGCATAATAGCGTGACATGGTATGTCACAACTTTTTAATAAAGGAGAAAGATTTATTTCATTTTCCAATATCCTCAGAAACTCTCTTCTGCATCTTGTTTCATAATAGAACAAAGCAATTGACAAGATAATGTTATGCTTTTTATATTTTTACATGTATTCTGCAAGTCATTCATTCATTTTCAAAATACTATTCTAAGAAACACTGCAATCTTATCCTTTTATTTCCTTTCAAAGAAATATAAAACTTGTAAAACATCTTTCCACATAAATGCTCGAATTTCAAGAAGTTATTAACAAATGAACCATCACATCTGTTCAAACAGGAAGCCAAATTTTGTAAACTCTAAATCAATTTGCAAGAAAAAAAGAGAGAAAAGGAAAATTTTCCTCTGTACTTTTGGTAAAGAAATATCACATGCCAAGATTGGAAATAACTTATAATCTTATGTCTTTCCTGAAATATCACAATGGCTTCTAATATCTCTCTGATTTCAGACTCTCCTCTTCCTACCCATTTTGCAATTCTTCAAATGTGTCTTTGTAAAACCCTGTGTCATTATGCTGTTGGCCCGTTCAACAGCTCTCATCCGTTTTCCATTGCTACTGAATTTCAAACATTTCAATCAAAGATAAAGCCCTCCAAAATCTGTCCCCAGCCAAACTTTCCAAGCATGTCATTCACTACCCATTCCTCTTCCTTTCTGTGCAACGGGGAACTTCAGTGATCACCATTTCTCATATGTACTTTTTCTTTTTTTAGACAGAGTGTTGATCTGTCAGCAGGCTGGAGTGCAGTGGCATGATCTCAGCTCACTGCAACCTCCGCCTCCCAGGTTCATGTGATTCTCCTGCCTCGGTCTCCTAAGTAGCTGGGACTACAGGTGCACGCCATCACACCCAGCTAATTTTTGTATTTTTAGTAGAGGCAAAGTTTCACCATGTTGGCCAGAATGGTCTCAATCTCTTGACCTCGTGATCTGCCCGCCTCAGCCTACCAAAGTGCTGGGATTACAGGCATGAGACACCACACCTGGCCCCAATTTTTTACTTTTTACTTCCACTGCTTATTGGAATGACCCTTTCTCTGAAATCCCCTCTGCCTTTGACAGAGCCTCGTTTCAGTCATGATTCAGTTACATGCCACCTCTTCTGAGAAAGTAACCTGACCAAACATCAGAAGTGATTTTTCCTACCTCTGAATTCCATTAGCCCTTGTTAAAGCAGATTAGAACCCTTGTTAGAGCAAATGTACCCTTTATGCTTTTTCTTTACCCATATTAGACCATGAGCCTTTTACAACGACAATTGCAGACATTTTCCTTAGACCTACCTAGCTGTGAGTTTGCCAAGTTCCAGCAAAGGAGCAATATTCAACAGGAATAAAACAGCCCATGCACTCACCCCCTCTAACTGAACTGAATACTTCTGAATGATTACTTCTTGGATGGGTTGAGTGAGACACATGGACGAAACTTTGGGAAACTGAGAAAACTATAAATTAACTTTCCTAAGAACAGGGATAATAAGACATGTTGTAGGAGAAAAAAAAAAAATCCAGAGGGGAAGGAGGAAGGCTAGAGAAATTATGACTGAAGAAGGGAGCCAGGAGGAAGCAGAGGAGGAAGATGTAGAGCAAGAAATGAAGAGAGAAAAACACAGGCCATGAGAAGAAACCAGGTGACAATTCCATGGGGAGTGGAACTTTGGAGAGGGAAAGAGAGATGGAAAGAAGAATTTTAGGAACTTTAGTTGCAAGATATGCACATAATCTCCTTCCCTTTATTATCTATCAACTGCCTTGATGTTGAAATTTGTGACGCTTTTTAAGATCTGGCAATTTGCAAGACTAGCTTTAAGGGTAGCACATGTTAAGAACAGAACTGGCTGAAGGGAGTCAGTTTACAATGTATCGCAATTAATTCCAGAATCATACTACATTTATATCTGAATATTAGTTTGGGGTCCTGGTACATATGCAGACTCTACAAAAGCTAAATATTAGGAAATTTTATGTAAAGTTTTGATTCGCTTATTCTCTAGTATTAATTTCATTATCTTTGCAATATTTCTTTATACAAGGAAACTCATCAGGTATTATTAAAGAAACATAGTACCTTAACTGCAGGAACAAATTAACACTTGCAGACAATGTTCTATCTAATATTCCAGATACTGAGAAGCAAGATCCCTTTGCAGAATTGAGCCTGGACAAAGTCTATTTCTACTCCAGTGGGCTGCACTTTACACTAACTAAGGGCATTATTTTTTACTGGCTGAGGAATGAATAAAAAATGAATAAATTTCTCTGTCTCTATTCAGAATTATAATTGAGATTAACAGACTTTTAAGTCAGTGAGTTATTTCCATTACTATATTAACAAATTTGTGTTTTGTCTGCCAAGAATATTTCAAAGCCCTGTAAGTCTCCCACAAAAAGACTCTTTTTAAAACTTATCATTAGACTCTAAAATTGCTTCTCCTCTTTTCTCACAAAAATGCCATTCTCTTAGAGCCAAACAATCCCAGTTAGGTATAGAAAGCAGGATGTAGGGGCTGGGGAGTGGGCGGAAGAAGTTGAAAACACTAATTATGCGAAATTAACTTATATGACCACCGATCTTTAGTTGGTGACATTTCAGTGACAGAAGGGAATCATTTGAGTGGAGATTTCATTTCCAGGGATCTTTAAGAGTGCCATAACCACATCCCAGGTACTATTTCACCTACAGTAAATTCAACACTGAACATAAATTTTTGGAAGATAAATCTGTGTACTCCATCCTCTCCCCCATTCTCCACTTCCAAAGTAACTGAATTAGCTGGGTCAAAAACTTGGCTGATGAAGAATGGTGACATTTAAAATAGCATACTTGCTACTACACTTTGAAGATTAAACAGAAGCTTGATATAAGACAAAAAATCCAAGATCTCACCAAATGGAGTTGAGAATTAATATGCACCATCACATCTTAGCAAAGACTTGATCATCTACATAAAGTATATGCTTTCAACATACTGCTCATTATTGTCATCTGAGAGTAAATGCTTTGAAAAAGATAAATATGAAAATGATTCCTTGAGCTGCCTGCAACTGTCAGGCCCAAGGTACACCACTTGAAACCATTTAAATAAGTGAAAGGATGTGACTGCCACAGTGGCTTTACCATCTGTGACTATTTATTAGAAAACGAAAACAGAAAATCTTTACCTCCCTTAAACAGAGCAAACAGAGAAAAATAAACAAACAGGCACCTTTTAGAATTTAAGAAAGCTTGTCCTTGAGCATTTAATATTTAAAGAGATAATTTCTGGATAAAGACAAGCTGGATTCTTAAGAACTATGCATGCAGCTAATGTCCTGACAGCATCCATTAACTCAAAACTGATCTTTGAAACTTAGCCAATTCAAAAATGTTATTGCAGGAAACACATTGCCAAACACATTAACCTAAGAAGCACGTTGTCCGTGACCCGTGACCCAAGGTCATCAAAACCCACTGTAGCCCAGCAAGGACCAAGGCCCCATGAGCAGCAGATAACAACATGGACATTGCATTGAAGACATTACGAACTGTTGGATGAATTCAACTCCATGTTCCCAACTGGTCACAGGGTAGAAGGAAAGGTACACCATCTGGATTGAACTGACCTAGGGTCAAAGTCTTCCGAACTTGGACACTTGGAACGAGACTGTACACCTCTAACATAGAAATATTATTATTTCTAAAGGACTGTTTGGAGGTTATAGAAGATTATAAGGATGAAATATGTGTCATTAGCATTAAAATGCAATTTGTTCTTGTCAACCACTCTTAATTAACACAAATATTCTAACAACTAAGAGCAAATTCTAAAACCCAGTGAATAAAATTCCCTTTGCATTATATGTTTAACCCCTAGGGATAACAAAAAATGTATCTTGAAATCTCACATCAAAGAGATATCATTTAGAAAATGAGATATGACATAATCTGAAGTGTGTTGTTACTTTCTGAAAATTTTTCATCATGTTAAATCAGATATACATTATCCGAAGTTAAGAAATTTAAACATTTAAAATCATAAAATAATGCTTTTAAACATTTTAAATTACTTTTCTAAGAGTTGAAAGTTGAATAAATTTTTAATAATAATATGTATAAAAACTAGAAAAAATAACAAAATCAGTGAAATTTTTATTAAGTTAGGTAAGCTTTAATCATTTTTGTAATGTGAGGAGAGTAAGAGTAGAAATGGTCTTTAAGGATTTTGTTATTTCTGTCTGTTAGGTTTTATTAATAGATTCACAATGGAGACAATTATACTATCCTCTTGCTAGACAATAGATGTAGCACTATGGTGAGATCTTGGCATTGTACTTTAAGAGGTAAATTAATAAACGCTGATGTGATGTAGAAAGACAGAGTGCTTTAAAACACATTTATGTACAGAAAGGTTAAAGAAACTTGGGCTTTTGAGCTTAACTTTTAAAGACAAGGAAGAAATAATTACTTCCAAATATTTGAATAGCTATTAAAATTACAGATACTAGAATTAGAAATAATTGCAGGCAGCTACAGGAGACTATATATCATTCCTTTTCTGAGAATAGTGCATACTATTAAAGAGGAGGATGGACAACTATTGAATGTCATTAAAGAGATTTTAATATTAAATGGAATAAGTAAAAGGTTACACTACGTCATATACAAGGTCCCTCATAACTCAGGTTTTATGATTCTGTAACTTTTTTTCTTTTATAGCTCAATGTAAAACAAATGCAATATATGCAGCTGAAATGTGCCAACAATCTTACATGAACCATGTATGCATTTTTTACTAGCATAGCTCTACAACTTAAGGGTGATATTGGTTTTAGAACCAGAAGAAAAATAAATAGAGTTAGAAAAATGTCTTCTCACAAACATGAAATATGAAAAATGTTAAATGTCCTTTCAGGAAATACAGAAAAAGGACCCTTGCTGACTTCCACTTTGTGAAGTGCCAGGACACATCCCTATTGAAAAAGAAAAGTAAATTAGTCATTTTTATGCCAGTATCATGCTGTTTTGGTTACTATAGTTTTGCAGTATAATCTGAAACCTGTTAGTGTGGTACTATCTCCAGCTCTGTTCTTTTTGTTCTGGATTGCTTTAACTATTTGAAGCTCTTTGTCATTCCAAAGGAATTTTAGAATGGGTTTTTTTTTTCTATTATCCATTGTGCTATGAGAGAGAACAATTATCCCCTAATCCTCCTGTGTCGTTAAAGACAAAACTTTCACTTCTTGGGGTAGGGAGTGGACATTCAGGATAACACTCTGCATTTATTCCTTTTTATTATCTGATTTGATGAGAGTGGGAGAAAAAACTAGGCAGGTTAGGTTCAAATCCCTCTGGGTTCCCTCTGAGAATATATATATTTATTTCCTTTGCCATGTGGTTTTCTGCCTGCTGCGATGTGGTGACTTGCAGTTGTCTGGCACTTACCTATGACTGTGTCCTAAGTATTATTTAGGGGTGAGTGAAGAGGGGTATTAGAGTCTAGGTATGAAAAGGCTGTATTTTCTTATTGATTTCTAGGTAACAAAGCTGAGATAGTTTCAGTAGCCATCTGCTGAAAATCTATGTTTATTTTTTGAAACTGGCTGTAACTAATGCATGAGGGAAAGACATATGATGAATTATTTGCTTCCAAAACATGCACAAGTTTTGCCCAAATGACAGAAACACTTCACGTTGTATGCAAATTCATGCTGGCATTGTCCTAGCGACCATGTTTATTTGGGCAGAAGAAACATCCGCTAAACACAAAAAAGCGGCAAAGAGGGAATAGACACATAATAAATTTAGAAAGAAACAAAATAAATCCTTATTCGACATATAGAGATTTTTGTTCTTTTTGTATTATGCAAAGTTACATATAGTAGCTATTGACTACACTAAGGGAGAAGAGTTCACTTCAAATTTACTATAAATAGATGAATGAAATACAGCTGGTTTTGAAACTTTACTAAAACCTTACCACAAAATAAAAAGATTTTCACTGCCTATGAAAGGATTCTATAAGAAATGAAAAGGAAATATTGCACTCAAGAAGAAAAAGCAAAGCGTTTTTAAATAATTTATTACAGAGAAAGGAAAATGTTAAATGCATATGTTGTAACCTCCATAAAATATAATTAAACAAAAATTCTAGGAAATAAAAGATAAAGATAAGATAAAAAAGACAAGATGAGATAAATAGGGAAATTTTTTGAGATGCAAGTTGTAGTCAAAATGTTTCAAATAATATAGCAAAATATTAAAAAGAGTAATAGAATATATATACCTGTATACACATATATATGTGTTTTTTTGGTTTTTTTGGAGACGATGTCTCACTCTGTCACCAGGCTAGAGTATTTTGGCACAATCTCGGCTCACTGCAACCTCTGCCTCCCAAGTTCAAGCAATTCTCCTGAGTCAGCCTCCCAAGTAGCTGGGACTACAGGCACGCGCCACCACGCCCAGCTAATTTTTATTTTTAGTAGAGACAGGGTTTCACTGTGTCGGTCAGAATGGCCTCGATCTCTTGACCTCATAATCCGCCTGCCTGAGCCTCCCAAAGTGCTAGGATTACAGGCATGAGCCACCATGCCCAGCCAGACTTTATATTTTTAGCACGTTGAATACGGAGTAGGATTAGTATGATAGAAATAAGTCTATAAAATGAAAAGAAAGCTTCAAAAATCCCAAATGCTAAGGTTAAAAAAAAAGATTTAAAAAATAAGAGCACTTGGTTTCTATTTTCACCTATAGCTAATTGGACCACAACAGAATAGAGATTATAGTAAAATAAAATACGCTAAATTTTGAAATACTGGCTTCAGTATTTTCAAAACAAAAACATTTGCTTATTGAGTCAAAAAGTCTAAAACATTAATGGTAGGCTCACACACCTATAAGAGTTATGCAAGAATATAAATATGTGAATCACTGTAGTTAAAAGACAATCAAGACTTTGGAGATTGTGGCAAACAGAACACATATCCTATCTAAAGGCCCCCCAAAATAAAAATTTTAAACGAATTTGCAAGTCAAAAAGCATGTGTGTTAGCTACATTGGGCTCTCTTCCAGTTGGTAACCCCTGGTCAACAGATTAACTTCTCTTGATTTAAATCCCTTTATTGTTTCCTCTTTCTTATATATACATTTATATAGATTGTTTTATATATATATGCACATGTGTGTGTATATATATATAAAACAAATGAAAATATTGCATTTAAGAAGAGAAAGCAAGGCATTTTAATTAAATGATTCATTGTAGAAAATAATAAATATATACATACATGTATAGATTTATATACACACAAAATATATAACCATGCCTACTTCTCAAAAGGTGTGAGTTATTCAATTAATTTCAAAAAATGTATACATGTATAATAAGGCTCCTAAAATGCAGTTTGGAAGCAAGAGCCATATGCCGTAGAAGGTGATGGCACATCTCAAAACCAGTTGAATGGATAACACTGAAGCATAGCGCTGAGCTTCCAGGCAGGCTCCTTGTGACTGGACTTAAGTTTTGGAATCACAGAGGCAAAGTCTGAAAAGATGTGCGGAACCCAATCAGATAGCACTTTGTGATTTATCAGTTGTGGTCTGGCCAAAAAAGCGGAATATGAAAAGAATTCAGAAAAGGTTTAACTTTAAATAAATTAACTGTATTCTTCAATTCAGTGGTAAAACAAAAGATGAGAGATTGCAGACCTAATCATACCAATAAGAAATTAGCAGTAGTAATAACCACTGAATCCCATGCTGGTTCCAAAACCCTTTCCATCTGAAGTGAATAGACTTAAAGTCCCCAGTGTCACAGAGACTAAGGGTTTGGTGACCCCAGACCTAAAGGAATTCAAGTAGTTAGCTGACCTCTTAAACTCTGACCCATTGACCATGAAATTTGTAGCTAAAATTTTGACGGGAACAGAATAGAAACCTTCCACATCAAAATCTCCAGTAGGCCTTAAAATGTAAGCCAGCTAAGTATTGATTCAAAGACAATTGATTTTAGATACCTTTTCTTGGGAGCGTCAACCTCCACATTAGGGAAAAAAAAAAAAAGGCAAACTTAAGTCTGACTAATACTCTGGCCCACATGAAAAGACATGACAAGGCTCCATTTGTCTTTCTTGGGCCTCCAGCAGAAGTCAC
The DNA here is from genome assembly GCF_030222135.1 of Aotus nancymaae. Classification (NCBI taxonomy): domain Eukaryota; kingdom Metazoa; phylum Chordata; class Mammalia; order Primates; family Aotidae; genus Aotus; species Aotus nancymaae. The sequence goes on from NW_026988435.1 coordinate 34,170,996, forward strand.
AGTCATTTCCATTCCTTACCATGACAGTTTGGGGCAGAATCAGGTATTGTGAGACTCCACCCTGTGCCTAATCAGACCACGGCAAGAGCCCAAAATGGACATACGCTCACTGAAATATTTGAAATGTCATAGAGAGCCTGGATGAGTGACCATGGTCGCAATTAAAAACACTCCTCCAAAATTTTAGTCCAAGACTCCTCATCACATATTTCAGACTCTATTCATCAAAACTGAACACACCTCGAAAACAAAATCTGCTAAATGAAGCCACTAAAATAAATGAAAATATGTGATCATCTTGTTGGCTTTGGTGACATCATTATACTTATTTAAGAAGTAGAGCAAAAATAAAGAAGGGAGCATGTTCAGAATATCCTTCTAGAAAAGTGGACTCAATAGTCAATGTCAACAGAGCTCAGTCTCAAGTAAATACGATCTGGAATTTCGACAGCCACAGATGGTGACTGTTGTATTGGAAAGACCAGACAACAATTTGTCATTAGCTAAGAAATGATTGCCGAAACCTAGGAAAGCAAAATAATTGTATAAATCTGCATAAATCCGTAGTCCCTGAATTCTAAAGTGTGGGGATTGGTTGATGCTGCGGGCTCAAGTTCAGCTGCATCTTCAGCCTTCAGTAACTGCCACATTCCCAACCAGAGCCAAATCCCCTTGACTTAGCACTGCTATCCTTTCTGTTTCCTCTGGTGCCACAATTCACTCAGCCAAGTTCCCAGCCACTGGAGCTAAAGCTGCCAAACCCAAAACTATAGCCCAAGGAAGAACAGTTGAAAGCCTGCAAAGTCAAAATGGCCAGGCCCATATGCATCCCTGGAGAGAAAACCCAAGATGAGAGCTAAAGAGAGAATGGCACATTGAAGCAGGAATGTTCCCAGAAGATGAGGTTTGGCTTATTGAGTCAGGGTTTGTAAATGAGGTTTATCGAGCAAAAAAGTTGCCAGAGCTTGATGTCTCTTCTCACAGGCACTGAAGGATAGGGCTTCACCCAGAACCATTCTTTCTCAATACCCGCATCCGTTTATTTGGAAGATTGTTCTATTTAAAGACAGGCAAATACGTGTACGTATGTATGCATATACAAAGTGAGTTTATATGAATACACAGCATGCTAGTGTTCCAATCACTAACGGTAAATAAGAAATGCCCCCTTTAAACGGCAATGTAGGCCGGGCACAGTGGCTCATGTCTGTAATCCCAGAACTTTGGGAGGCCGAGGCAGGTAGATCACCTAAGGTCAGGAGTTCAAGACCAGCCTGTCAACATGGTGACACCCTGTCTCTACTAAAAATATAAAAATTAGGTTTGGTGGCATGTGCCTGCAATCACAGCTACTTGGGAGGCTGAAGAAGGAGTTCAATCACTTGAACCCAGGAGGCAGAGGTTGCAGTGAGCCGAGATCTTGCCACTGCACTCCACCCTGGGCGACAGAGTGAGACTCTGTCTCAAAAAAATAAGAAAAATAAAATAAAATAAATAAAAGACAATGTATAGTGACTGGATGGGGCATGAAGGCCTTCTAGGAACTGGTCATGCTCTGATTTCCTAATCGGATTTCCTGATTTATGCAGATTTATACAGTTGTTCTGTGGCACGTACACTTTGAAAAATTGATTGTGTTGCCATACTCATGTACTTTCTTTTTACTTTCTTTTTATATTTCAATGAAATTTGCATCTAAAAAGTCAATGGGCAGGTACAAAATTGCAATCCATTCCTCACTGGAGTAATTGTGGTGAATCAAGTGCATTTTTACTCATTGACTCCTATTGGCATTTTTGTAATATGTTTGGCATATATCTCCCTGTACTTAAGGCTTCTCCTATAACTAATGGTTTCAAATTAACATCTGACTGCAACATTTGGCAAAATGACTCCCAATTGCATATGTTTTTTATCTATAAAGATCAGATACCACCTCACATTGCACAAAGAATAAACAATATATCAAGGTGATTGAGAGTTTGGGCTCTGAAACCAGGCTGCCTGGGTTGAATACAACTCTCTCACTACTTTGTTGGTGTATTTGAGAAAATTTATCCTCTTTGTAATTTTTTAATTTGCATAGTAGTAATAATAATAGTGCTACTTCCTAAGTTAGGATCATTGTGAGGATTATTTTTATTAATTCACAGAAGCTCTTAGAACAGTGCCAGCTCATGGTACGTTTTAACTGTGACTTCAAAAGGTGGAAGTTTATTTTCTCTCATACAGAGGTAGGCAAGTTTGGTAAACAGCTGTACCATCCTCAGTACATAGATTCCACATGGGGGTCTGAGTCAACTGCTCCTAACTTTTGCCACATCATAGCAGACAAGAAAGTTGCCAAGAGGAACACAAAACCAGCTCTTTTAAGAATTAAAGTGGGTGGGAGGAGGGTGAGGATTGAAAACCAACCCATCGTGTACTATGCTGAGGGCTTTGCTCGTGGGATTTCTCAGTTTTCGTAAGCCTCTTTTTGTATATTTATACTATATCTATGTTTATATCATAATGGTCTGTTTCTCTGAAGAATACTCACTGTATAGAAATTGGTGCTGAGAAATTGGTGTTGCTATATAACAAATACCTAAAAATGTGGAAGCAGCTTTGGAACTGAATAGGGATAAAGTCTGGAAGAGTTCTGGGGTCCATTCTAGACAAAGTCTACATTGCTGTTGTGAGTGGACAAAACACAAACTGCTCTCACAAACAACAATCAACACAGAAGACCTTTTTTTTTTTTTTTCAGATGGAGTTTTGCCCCTGTTGCCCAGGCTGGAGTACAATGGCGCCATCTCGGCTCACCGCAACCTTTGCCTGCCTCCCGGGTTCAAGCGATTCTCCTGCCTCAGCCTCCAAAGCACCTGAGATTACAAGCACGTGCCACCATGCCAGACTAATTTTGTATTTTTAGTAGAGAGGGGTTTTCTCCATGTTGGTCAGGCTGGTCTTGAGCTCCCAGCTTCAGGTGATCCGCCCACCTCGGCCTCCCAAAATGCTGGGATTACAGGCGTGAGCCACCGCGCCCAGCTAACAGAGGACTTCTATCACCAAATGTGTGGGGATCTCCTCCAACCAACTAGAAAGCAATCAGTTTTTCAATGGACACCAGCTGAGTATCCTCCAGTTCAGTTCTGATACTGTCTACCTGGAGATAGTGTCAGATCCCACAGGTTAAGGGCTCAGTCCCACAAGACCATCTCCTACTTCCAACACCAACGGCAAGCTCCAAGTTATTTTCCCTGTGGTACTGACCACCCAGCTATACATTGAAGTTCCCAGGATTCCCTCCTTGGATTTAGTTAATATGCTAGGGCAGCTCACAGAACTCACAGAAACACTTATGTTTACTGATTTATTACAAAGGATACAAATGAAGAGACCCATAGGACAAGTTATAGGGGAAGGAGTGCATAGTTTTCATGCCCTCCTCAGGCACTCTACCCTCCAGGAACTTCACATGTTCAGCTATTCAGAAGTTCCCTATACCACAACCTCTTGGGCCTTTCATGGAAACTTCGTTGGATAGGCATGATTGAAGCATAGACAACCATGTAGAAACGTGACTGGACTAGTACTAACAGAGTGAGTGGGAAATCCAGCAAGGCCTGTCTGCTCATATTTTCATTGGCTTTTCCTCTTTGTGCAGCATTCCTTCCTGCAGGGTATGAGGCCAAACACTTACTGAAATTAGGGTCTCATGACCTACAATCAGACAAGGTAGGTCAGAGAATGTCACTATGGCCCGTTCCAAGATAGAAAAATGCGTAAAGATTAGAGTATATTTTTAGTTTCTATGGCCTGCCTTGGGGAAAAATAATAAGGGCTATTGGAGTTACAAGCCAGGAACCATGAACAAAAACTATGTCTATATAAAATCACTGCTGCGAATGGACCTATAAAGCAATTATGGTGACTTGGGAATAAAAGAGGAGAGATGTAGAGAAAACTTCAATCTTCTTAGATGATATATAAATAATCTTGAAGGGAATGTTCATAGAAATATGGATGGTAAAGGCTGTTAGAGGAGATCTCAGATGAAAATGAGCACACGTTATTGGACAATGTAGAAATGATGATCCTTGTTATAAAACGCCAAATAATTTGACTGAATTTGTTCATGTCCTAGTGTTTTGTGAAAGGCAGAACACGTGAGCAATGAATTGGATATTTATTTGATGCTATTTCTAAACAAAGTGTTAAAAGCACAGCTTGAAGTCTCCTGACTGGCTATAGTAAAATATGGGAAGAGAGAAGTTTCCTAAAGATGGAATTGTTGAGCAAAAAAGGAAGCAGGTATCAAAGATTTGAAAAACTCTCCACCTATCCATATTGCAAAAAAAAATGAGTAAGTGTATTCAAGAGAGAACCCTTAGTGTTGTCTAAGGGTGTGGCCAAGAGTCCCTCTGATAAAGAGATTAATATGAGTGTAAACCATGAACTTAATAAGCCATTACAGCTGGAAGTCAGCTTAAACTGAAGAGGAAGAAGACGGAAAGAAATGAAAGAAGGCTGTCAGACTTCTTGGATTTTACGGGCCAGAAAGATAGAGTCATTCAGCTGAGAATGTGCACTATTCTTAAAGAAAAGGGGAGCATGACCACAAAGATGATTCAGGATCATCAGGGCTGCCTTCAAAATGGGGAACCATTGACTTGTTTTCAACAGGCCAGATGGCCTCTGCCTGCAGCCATGGGGACAGGGCCATTTAAAGCCATTTTTGTGAGGGGCCAGCCAGACCTGTGTGCATGGGACCTCCCAGCAGAGCCCTAGGGCTGCAAACTCTACCAGGTAGAGCTGGAGGTAAGGGGTCAGGACTTCCACACAGTGGGTCCAGAAGGTAGAACCGCTGACTCAGTAGGTCTAGAAGGCAGCACTCTTTCCCAGTGGGACTGAAGCATGGAGCATCAAGCCAAAGAAGATTATTCTCAAGCCTTGAGATTTTGTGCCATTTTCCTTGTAGTTCAGACTTACACAGGACCTTTTTACCCCTTTTTTCATTTTCTATTTCTCCTTTCTGGAATGGAAATATCTGCCCTATGCCTATCTCACCACTATATTTTGGAAGCACACACCTTATTTGGTCTTGATTCTTACCCATATCTGACTTAGATGATGTTTAGATGAATTGTTGGCTTTTAGACTTTTGAGTTGCTACTGGACCAAGTTAAGACTTTTGGGACTGTGAGGACAGAATTAATTTATTTTGCATGCAAGAAAGACACGAATTTGGGGTGGGGAGGTGTAGATTGCTACACTAAATCTTTGTGTCTCTCCAAAATTCATATGCTGAAATCCTAACCTCCAATGTGATGGTATTAGGAGGTGGGGTCTTTGAGAGGTAATTAGGTCATGAAGGTGGGGCTCCATGAATGAGATTAGTGCCCTTATAAAAAAGACTCCAGAAAGTTTCCTTGCCGCTTTCCACCATGTGAGGATACTGTGAGATATACCATCTATGACCAGGAAGCAGACCCTCACCAGACACCAAATCTGCTGGTGCCTTGATCTTGGACCTCTTATCCTATACAAGTATGAGTAATCAATTTTTGTTGTTTATGAGACACCTAGTCTGTGGTATTGTCATAGCAGCCCAAAAGGACTAAAACAGTCTCTCAAAAAGGTTTAAAACTATTCCATCCATGAAACAAGAGGAGGATGTTATTAAAAGAGGAAGCCATATAACAAAATTTTAAAACTCTTAAAAATAAATGATTTTTAAAATTCAAAACTTCAGTGAAAGATTGGAAAGATAAAATCAGATGATTTTTCCATATATTACAACAAAAAAGGAATAGAAAACGTAAAACAAATGAGAAACAAATAGGATCTTTCTGAGAGATCCAAAATATAACCAATCAATTTTTAAAAACAGGTAATGATTGGATGCCTGTTTTTGGATACCAAAGAAATAATAGAAGAGAATTTTCTTTAAATGAAGGGAAGAAAATCAGGAAAAAAGGAATATTCCAGAATATTCTGGAAGGCTGGAAGACAGTGTCTTAGTTCATTTTATGTTGCAATCAGAATATTCTAATTAAAATGATCCATTGTGTATCCAGAATGGTGACTAAAGATAGATTTATATCTACTGTTTCAGTTGTCTACTGCTGTATAACAAATCACCCATAGTCAGTGGCATAAAACTACAACTACCTTATTATAATCATGGATTTTGTGGATCAGGAATTCATACAAAAGACAGTGAGGATGGTTTTACTCTTTTCCATGATGTCTGGATTCTAAACTGGGAAGACTTGAATGTCTGGGAGTGATCCAAACATCTAGAGAGTAGAATCCTCTTGCGGCTTCTCTACTCACGTTTCTGGCACTTGGGCTGGGCTTATCTTAAAGACTAAGTTTAGCTCAAGGCTGTCAATCTGATCACCTACACATGGCTTCTACACAGGGCCTTGGCTTTTTACAACAAGGCAGCTAGGCTCTGAGAACAATATGTAGCTTCCAGAGAGCAAGAGTTTCACAAGAACCAGGTGGAAGGGGCAAGATCTTTCATGACTTAACCTTAGAAGTCACCTAGTGTCACTTCCTATAAACTTTATTTGTTGAGACAGCCTTTGACTTTAGCAGCCTTTGACAAGCAGTCACAAGTCCAGATTCTATAGGAGAGAATATAAACTCCACCTCTCAATAAGAGAAGTATCAAAGAACTTGGGGGTCACGTTTTAAAACTGCAACTCCTACATACATCACTATGAAATTTCATAACACCAAGGATAAAAAGAAGATCCAATACTTCCAGGAAAGAAGGGAGAAAAATGAGCACAAAGGAGAGTCTGCTATTGCAATCAACTAATATTGCAAAAAGAAAAAACCAACAACAATAACAACTAAAGACAGAGAAGCAAAACTGTCCATAAAGTGGTAGAAAATTATTTTCAACCTCATGTTCTCCACCTAGTCCATCACTCAAGTTTGAGAATAATGACACAGCCATCCAAAATTCAGACAACTTACACTCTACACATTCTTTTTTTTTTCTTTCTTTTTTTTTTTTTTTAAATTGCATTTTAGGTTTTGGGGAACATGTGAAAAACATGCAAAGTTGTTGCATAGGTGCATTCATGGCAGTGTGATTTGCTGCCTCCCTCCCCCTCACCCATATCTGGCATTTCTCCCCATGCTATCCCTCCCAAACTCCCCCCCGCCGCTGTCCCCCCCCACTCCCCCGCAACAGACCCCTGTGTATAGTGCTCCCCTCCCTTTGTCCATGTGTTCTCCTTGTTCAACACCCTCCTATGAGTGAGAACATGTGGTGTTTGGTTTTGTGTTCTTGTGTCAGTTTGCTGAGAATGATGGTTTCTTAAGGATTTACCATAAGAATTGCTCCAACAAAACAAAGGATTTAATCAAAGGCTGGAAGACACAGTGTCTTAGTTCATTTTATGTTGCTGTAACAGAATGCCGTAGACTGGGAAACTTATAAAGAAAGGAGATGTATTTGGCTCGTGGTTCTGGAGGCTGAGAGGTCAAAAAAGACTGAGACTCTACATCTGGCGAGTAACTTTGTGCTGCCTCAGATGTCGCAAAAGGTGTCACATGGTGAAAGAGGGCATTAGAGGCTGAAAGTTCATGAGATAAATGGAGAAAGTAGGAGCTGAACTTTTATCAGGAGCCCACTCCAGTGATAACTAAATGTGGCCTAACACAAATTATAAACTTTCTTAAAACATTATGAGATCTCTTTTGTAATTTTTTTAACTCATCAACTATCAATAGTGTTAGTGTATCTTATGTATGGCCCAAGAAAATGTTTCTTCTTCCACTGTGGCCCCGGGAAGCCAAAAGATTGAACATCTCTGCCTTAAACCTTTTCTCGTAAAATTACTGCTTTAAAAACAGCACAGGAAAACAGATTTGAGCTTCACACTCCTATCTCCTTGTTGAGTCAACATGCAATATAAAGCTTTTTTTCCCTCCAAAAATCCAGTGTCACAGCACTGGCTTCTAGTGCATTGGACAGCAAGCTCCTTTTGCTCTGTAATAGTAGAGTCTGGAAAGAATGTGGCCTTGCCAGTGAGCACTGTCATCCCTGTTCCATGTAACAATCACTATCATAAACAACGGTCTGCATGATGTAGCTTCACTTTTAAAAAAGAATAAGATGATGTCTTTACTTTATAAAACTACATCCATGACATATGAAGACCAACAGATGTTTTTCTTTCTCTCTTCCAGAGCACATAGGGTCACACACCTGTGGGAAGATGAAGTAGGAGTAGGAGGAGTTTATAGTAGGAGTATGTTAGCCAGAGTGGTAGTGCCATTGGTGAGAACAGTCACAGAAGCACCAGGAAACATGAAGGACATGCATATCATTCCCCATGACTTCTCCTTCAGAAGATTCAGGACATGTTTTATCTTCAGAAGAGCTTATTTTACTCTTTGTGTCAACAGAGACCACAACTAACTTATTAAAAACTTTCTCTTATGAGGCTTAAAGTGCTTTTCTAAATAAAATGTTCATTTTTATATCTCAAATGCTTGTTCTTCTTTTTAGTATTTGAGGATTCCTCGAGGAAATTGAGATTGCTTTCTGGCCCTTATTCTTTAAATGCTTGTCGTCTTTGCTGGTATCTCCTCCTAACCTTCACCTTTCCAGGGAGAAAATCCATAATTATTTTTCTTCTTCTTCTTCTTCTTCTTCTTCTTCTTCTTCTTCTTCTTCTTCTTCTTCTTCTTCTTCTTCTTCTTCAGAAGCTAGCTTTCTCCTTGAGTAATTTGGTTACACTTCATGTTTACCTCCTCTTACATCTTAAAATCCAATGATACCTGTAAATAATCGTTCAAAAACAAAAACAAAAACAAAGCCAAACTAACATAATGTCTTCTTCCAGAGGCATGTGAATAAATACTCCAGTTGGTGATGTGATGTGGCTTTAGTGTGGTTGACAGAGGAAAAGATTCACTTGGACCACACCTCCTTAACCTGTTCCTGGCCTCCCTTTTTTTTTTTTTTTGAGATGGAGTTTCGCTCTTGTTACCCAGGCTGGAGTGCAATGGCGTGATCTCGGCTCACCGCAACCTCCGCCTCCTGGGTTCAGGCAATTCTCCTGCCTCAGCCTCCTGAGTAGCTGGAATTACAGGCACGTGCCACCATGCCCAGCTAATTTTTTGTATTTTTAGTAGAGACGGGGTTTCACCATGTTGACCAGGATAGTCTCGATCTCTTGACCTCGTGATCCATCCACCTCGGCCTCCCAAAGTGCTGGGATTACAGGCGTGAGCCACCGCGCCCGGCCCGCCTCCCTTCTTTAATCACACACTCCTCACTAAGATCAGGATAAAACTTGAAATATCAATATGAGGACCATATTTGTGAATGGCTAGAAACTATTCTTTATCTCCCCACCTCTAGCCAAATTTTCACTATGTTTCAGCAGGAAAAAAAAAATAAAAGTCAAAAGGACTGCTAGGTAGAATTAAACAGAAGAGAAATGTATTGAATCAAAATAAATTGAGGGTGTGTTGTAAAGTTAAAATTTATATTTTATAATGCATATTTGAAAGTGTTGTATTAATAGAAATATATTAGGTTAGTAAATTCAGAAGGCTTTCCATCTTTTAGGAAGACCTAGGAAATCCTGGTTTCATTCTTATGAATGAAGAAAATATTAACTTTTGATGAAGTGGAGCAAAGGCAACATCCCATATTAAGCTTACTATAGTAAGAAAATTTGGTGGTTACTTAAGCACATTGCCTTGCTACCTCTACATTGGGAAAGAGACTGAAAAAAAAAAGTTGGGGTAAGTTTGTGAAGTAAGATCATGAACATGGATTGTAAATTTAAAGGATTGAAATGAATCAGCAAGATCTAGAATTTCAGAGTAGCCTGTGTAAATAAATAAAATAATCATGAGCACACACTGCCCCTTTATTCAACCTGGTATCATTTTTTTGCATGGAAAAAAACCCAGAGTGGACATAAAAGAACTCATTCTCTCAGAGCTTTATAAATTGACTTGGGATGTGAATGGCGTGCTTGCTTGTTACCATAATTGTACTTTGTGTCCCTTAATGCCACCAGAGAGGACCAAGTCCACCGAGGGATCAGCACAGATGGAAGAAGTTCTGACATTGCGACGTGTTTGAGCTCACAATGTGTATCACATTAATAGCTAGTGTGCTGAGCTAATACAATCTTGTACTATCCCAATAGCAATTCAATGTCAAGTTTTGGCTTTCATCTGTACTGAGCCCAGAGATAATCTTATGAGTATTACTGTACTATATTTTTTCTAATGATTAAGTTGCTAAGCCATAGTGATTTTAAATGGATTCTATTTTTCAGTTCAATATGGTTACAGTTTTTAAAAAAAATTTCTTCTCAGTTTCTAGAGTTGTAAAAAAGTAGTTAAATAATTCAACTCTTTTGACAGAAAGTTAAACAGTCCTACTTCTTTATGTGCAATGTAATTATGGTTGAAATAACAATTACATTAAAAGAACCAAATGCTAAGCTTTCCATAAGTGGTCCTTGCAATTTGCTTGTTTAATTGGTTTGTTGTAAGTACCATGCTCTCAGCTGTTCCAAGGTTGTACATGATGTTTAACCTTAGATGTAATGTTTTCCAAACAAATCAGACTAGAATGATCAAGGGAGCTGGAGTGGGTAATAGCAGGCCCAACAATATATATCCAAATCCTAACCCCCAGCACTCATGAATATGGTCTTATTTGGAAATAATAGAGTCTTTTCAGATGTGGCTAAGGATCTTGAGATCATCCTGGATTTAGGATGAGCCCTAAATCCAATGATGTGTATCTTTACAAAAGACAGAAAGAGACAAACAGACAAAAGACAAGGCCGTGTGAAGACAGAGGCAGAGATTGGAGTGATGCTGTCATAAGCCAGAGACCACCTAAAGCCCCCAAAAGATGAAAGAGGCATGGAAGGATTCTTCTCTACATCCTTCTAAGGGAGTGTGGCTCTGTCTACACTTTGATTTCAGAATTCTGTCCCCACCACGGGAAGAGAATAAATTTTGTTGTTTTAAGCCATGCAGCCAGTAGTGATTTGTTACAGCAGACCTAGGAAACTAATACAGAAGGCATCGTGGAAATACAACATCTCAATGCCACTTTGGAGAATGGGAGGAAACTCAGCAGGAAAGGGACCTAGAAAGGATGCTTATGTATGAAAACCCAAGGCATTCATAGATAAATTTCTATTTTGAATGAATTATCCTGTTCCTGCACACAAATGGTCACATATAGACTGGAAAAGTAATTGTGGCCTGGTAGAGCATTGATGGTCAGCCTCGAAATACATATACAATACTTTGTTGAGCAATAGTAGTACTTTATAGGTCTGTTTTGTTCCAAAGTTTACAAAAAGTGTCTTCACATATTATCTCATTTAAATCCCACAGCAAACTTATGAATTAGACAGCAAGGGTATTACTATATAATTTCTTTTTTTTTAGGGGAAAGCACGAAACGCAGTCCCCCACTACCACAAATTATGCAGTTGAGTTTCCCACATTTGGGAAAATCGCGGGGGTCAGCACATCCAGAGTGCAACGGGTAAGCCTCGTCCTGGGAAAATCACCTTCGTGATCATGGTATCTCCCCTGCCAGGTAAGTATTGCTATGTAAATGTTATAGGTAGAAACGGATTCACCTCTAGTTGTTAAGTAACCTGCTCAGGGTTGCACAGCTCATAAGTGGCTCTCAAGAATATAAATTTTTCGCTTGAAATCCAATATTCTGTTCATTACATCTTGATGATCTTGGTAAATGACAATGACCTCAAAAAGTATAATTATGAGATCACAATGGTGCAGTAAGAATATTAATTTAGATAAGAGGTTATAATTAGGCAACCCTATTAGCCAGGTCTTATAATAGTCAGGTATGAAAGAATCAAGGCCGAGGTCAAGCTGGTGTCAATGCAGGCACGTAGGGGCACATGTGGAAAATGCCGATGAGAAAGCCTCAACCTATGTTAGACAGTGTCCACCATGCCTTACCAATTTTGTCGTATATTCCTAAATCCTTTCCTACTTTGAACTTTCTATAAACATTAATTACATTCCTGTATACTGAGATATGAGATATATTATGTTTTTTCTGGCTTCTCCATTTAGCATAACTTTTCGGACACTTTGGCACATATTTTTTTTTCCTATAATAACCTACTTTGTAAGGAAAATGATCCATGTTATTTTCTCAATGTTTTATTTTGTCTCCAAACTGAACCTCTTCCTCAGTAGGATTATCTGCATCTAACTTCAAGCCCCACAAACAACCCCCTACCATCACTTCAGCATTTTGAGAAGGTTGGATACAGTTCCATGATCCAACTTCAATTGTCAAATTTAATCTCTTCTGCTATCCCCTTCCATGTTCCATTTTGTGATATGGATTTAATTTTTTTTATTGTATTTTAGGTTTTGGGGTACATGGGAAGAACATGCAAGTTTGTTGCATAGGTACACACGTGGCAGTGTGATTTGCTGTCTTCCTCCCCTTCACCTATATCTGGCAATTCTCCCCATGCTATCTCTCCCCCACTCCCCACACCCCGCTGTCCCTCCCCTATTTCCCCCCAACAGACCCCAGTGTGTAGTGCTCCCCTCCCTGTGTCCATGTGTTCTCATCGTTCAACACCTGCCTATGAGTGAGAACATGCGGTGTTTGATTTTCTGTTCTTGTGTCAGTTTGCTGAGAATGATGGTTTCCAGCTTCATCCATGTCCCTACAAAGGACACGAACTCATCGTTTTTTATGACTGCATAGTATTCCATGGTGTACATGTGCCACATTTTCCCTGTCCAGTCTATCATCAATGGGCATTTAGGTTGGTTCCAGGTCTTTGCTATTGTAAACTGTGCTGCAGTGAACATTCGTGTGCATGTGTCCTTATAGTAGAATGATTTATAATCCTTTGGATATATACCCAGTAATGAGATTGCTGGGTCAAATGGAATTTCTATTTCTAGGTCCTTGAGGAATCTCCACACTGTCTTCCACAATGGTTGAACTAATTTACACTCCCACCAACAGTGTAAAAGTGTTCCTATTTCTCCACAACCTCTCCAGCATCTGTTGTCTCCAGATTTTTTAATGATTGCCATTCTAACTGGCGTGAGATGGTATCTCAATGTAGTTTTGATTTGCATTTCTCTAATGACCAGTGATGTTGAGGTACATCTTTTTTTCTATGAAAGAACTAGCAACGACTGCTAGCCTCATCTCTGCATCAGGCAGGATTTATTCTACATGAAATCTAACAAAAAGATTCCAGAATTAAAATTGGTTAGATACACACACACACACACACACACAGAGACACACACATATACACACATACACACACACAAACACACACACACTTGGATTAATCAGCTAAACCTATTGTACTGTACTCATATGAGTTCAGATAAAATTCTCTGATGACATAAACCACCTACATTGAAAGAGACTATAAGAAATTGTTATTGGTTTGGCAGATCGGGGGAGCAGATAGACTAAGATTGAACCCCAAAATCTGAAAAACTCTTTCTTATACAATTAAAATTTTAAAATAGCAAGATTGGATACACCTTGATAAAAGAAATCTACAACCAAGATTGGATACAACCTTGATAAAAGAAAATAGTTTAGCTAACATAGCTACATTTTAACAAAAATTACCCATGTCAGATTGAGTATATATACCTCAATGCATGACTTCAGAGAATGTGTTTAACTAGACTCTGGTCCTTCAAGATATTCTAGGGAGAAAACATGTTTGGGATTTATTCTGAGGTACATTTCACACTGAGACAGTCACAATGTACATCAGCACGTTGAGACAAATAGAACATACAAGAAAGAAACCAGCTTAACTTTCCTTCACTCAGCATTTTTCACATATATTTCACCTGAAATTTTTTTGATCGGGGGGATAAAAGAGAAAGAAGGAGTATCGCTTTTTTATCAAAAAAGAAGGATTTCTTGAATCCTTCTTTGGGTGTATATGCTGCACTATTCCAACATGAATTTTTCTGTGGGTTAATGGATAGGTTTGATTAAACACACAGATTTATGTGGAGGTTGTCTCCACATAAATCCGCGGAATTAGAGCTCCATATAATGCTGCTCCAATATGTTTAGTCAACGTGCCTGCTGTGGAAAAACTATTTTCCTTTGTGCAAGTGGCAGTAGTTAGGGGCAAAATATGAAACTATTCAATAAATGACAAGATGGGCCAACCTTGTCAACTGAACTGGTCATTATTTTTGTCAAGAAACATAAGATTACACACAGAAAGTGAGAAAGCAAAAAGAAAAGAGAAAAATGAAGAGAAAAAGTGCTGGTATCTTTTAAAAGTATTTGGGAAACTAGTTTTATCTTTCAGTATTATGCAAACTATGCTCTGGATGAAAAACATCTGGGTTCTTCTCGCTGAAGAACAAAACACATGAAACAGTATTGCAGAAATATAGATCTCAAGGTACAGGCAAAGAAGATTGTGATGATTCCAAATCTACTTGCAAACTCTTCCATAGCTGCTGACTTCAAAAGAAAGTGCCATGACCAGTCAACACAATACAACATATTCTCTAGTCCACTATTTCCAAAGCTGATCCAAAGCAGCAGACCTCAGAAGTTAAGGGAGGAGGGTCCCACTGATGACTCAGAATGGAAGATATTGTGCCAGATATATATTTTTCTATAATAAAACTGCAAGACCAAGGTTTTGGGCAAGTTATCGGTCCCATAAGAGTACAAAAGCAAGTTCCCAGAGAAAAAGTTGTGATTCTCTCAGTCAGGAGAGAAAGGTAAGGTGCGAAAGGAAGAACAAATTCCTGGAGTTTGATGTTACCTTCTGCCTAGAAACATCTATATCTTTTCCCTCATTAAAAAGTATGTCCCTCGGCTGGGGGTGGTGGCTCACACTTGTAATCCCGGCACTTTGGGAGGCTGAGGCGGGCAGATCACCTGAGGTCAGGAGTTCGAGACCAGCCTGGCCAACATGGAGAAACCCCATCTCTACTAAAAATACAAACATTAGCTGGACATGGTAGCATGCATCTGTAGTCCCAGCTACTTGGGAGGCTGAGCCAGGAGAACAGCTTGAACCTGGGAGGCGGAGGTTGCAGTGAGCCAAGATCGTGCCACTGTACTCCAGCCTGGACGACAGAGTGAGACTCTGTAAAAAAAAAAAAACAAGTGTGTTCCTACCTAAACATGTTCCTACCAAACAAGTGTGTTCCTTCCTCTGCAGTGTGTATACTAATTGATTGAAAAATCCCTTTCTCTAATCTTAAGTAGCAGTATTCCCTCGTTCAGTAAGACATTTACTTAATTTTGCAGAGGAATTAAAGCAACAAATTATAGGATATATATACTGTCTTCAAAGAGTGGATAGGGCTATTAAACCCATGCACCTTTGATATTCCTCAAGGGACTGCTCTTTCTGCAACAACTTTATTACTTTGTCCTTTGTGAAGACTACTGTCAAGCCATTGTCAACCTAGTATTTCACAGTATCAAAACACACCAATGATTTGTGGAGGAAATCGTGTAAATTTATTTCTAGATGCAGCAAGTGATCAATAGAAATACATAGAACTTGATCATGAGACAGTCTCCACATAAATCTCAGTGCGTTTAATCAAGCCTACCCATTAACCCACAGAAAAGTTCACATTGGAATAGTGCAGCATATACACTCAAAGACTCAATTGTTCACCTGATCGTACCCACCTGAAGTTCTGTCTATGTCTCAAATGCAGTAAGCTCTAAACAAAAATCATTACCTATTGCCCACTACATGTATCCTTTTAACATGTTCCTCCTCTGGATAAAGAACACACTATCCACCCAGTCTTTCAGAACAGAAATTTCAAAGCCATTTTTGAGTGCCCATTCTTCTGGAGGTCACCCTTCACCTTCAACCTCACTGGGATCTCTGATCATCAAGAAAAGACAACTCTAAACACCCTCTTATGAGGATTTATTAGTTACATTAAAAAACTAAACTCATCACATGACATTCAAAATACCCAACATAGAGATTATTGGTTTACACTTTGTCTTCCTCCGTTACTGTTCACCCACCAAGCTGGGCGCAGTGGCTTATGCTTGTAATCCCAGCACTTTGGGAAGCTGAGGTCAGTGGATGGCTTGAGCCCAGGAGTTTGAGACCAGCCTGAGCAACACAGTGAAACTTCATCTCTAGAAAAGTTAGCTGGGCATCGTGGTGTGCACCCATAATCTCAGCTACTTGGGAGGCTGAGGTGGGAGGATTGCTTGAGCCTGGGAGAGTTTCAGGCTGGGGTGAGCTGTGACCATGTCACTGCGCTCCTGCAGCCTAAGTGACAGAGGGAGACCCTGTAAATATATATATACACATTTTACCCACAATCGTGTTATTGTGAAGCCACACTCACTCCAAACACGATCAACATTGTTGGAGCCACATCAAACCTCACTGTTTTCTGAATGCAGTATAAGCTTTCATGCCCCCACGGTGTGTGGCTTGCAGTTTAATCTATGGGAAGCTACCCTCCTTTTTTTCCCCCTCATTCTGCCCCATCCAACATCACTACTCCTCACTTTACCTTGTGGGCATCATGACCTCATCTATTCTTTAAGACCCAGTACAAATTATTTCCTTTAGGAAATCTTCCCATAAGTCTCCACTCCAGAGAAAAATCGATCCTCCTAACTTGATAGATTCACAGCACTTTACATACGCTTCTCTATTGTGGTATTCACTTCATGTCAACTGGTTACTTACCTATCTGCTTCCTTACTATATTAGAAACTCCAAAGAGGCATTGTCCAAGTACTAACAGATATTCAATAAATATGCACCAGATGAATGAACAATTAGCTGAACGATTGGTTTAAACTGTAAAGTCATTCTAGTACTCTGTGATTTTAAATGTGAAAATGACATCTCAGTTAATGAAAACTCCCTTTTCAATGTCTCCTGAGGTCATCTTACACATTTCTTCTCTTGGAGATACGCAAATTTAGGGGATGAAATGAGAATATAAAGCCATCAAATAAGAAATGAAAAAAGGAAAGGAGTGGGAGGAGAATCTAATCATAAACCATCAATTTTCCCTATGACCCTGAAGAGACCAGTCAGCAGCTTTGAAAAATCACTCACTTGATAGATTCTGCTCAGAAATAAGTTATCTGGGAAAAAAAGAATCAGAGAACTATTCTAAAGTGCGAAAGGTTTTTGGTGTTTTGCAACTGGTTTATTTGGCATTAGAATGTCACACCTCACTTTGAAACGACAAAGCTACCCATCAGAACATTACACAACTCAGTCAGCTGTATTTACTCATAGATGTATTTTGCATTTTCAATTACAGTTGCACCAGAGATACAGGCAACCTCAAAGAATTGCATTGAAAGCCACTCACATAAAACATGCCCTAGACATGTTAATTTAGCAGCACATATGGAACACTGGAGAGCTTGGCAGCCTTAACTTTGAATCAGAGCAGAATTTGATCAGCCAGCCTGTCTGACCCTTTATATCACAGAATGTAGGTGATAAAATAATGTAATGAGGCTTCAGGATTATGCTGCACTGGCTCTTGCACAAGTCACATGGATATTTTCGTCTTTCTTCTTAAGATTCACGTGTCTTGGTCTTCTCACCCATGTCTCACGTTAGAAAAAGAGTGGAATCCATCTCATGGAATCCTGGCACTCCTCTTCCCCAGTCTTTTCCAAAATTCCTTTCACAGAATGATAGTCTCACTAGGAGCTCCAGATAAATGGGTTCCATAGTTCTAATGTACACATATATATACACACATACACACACTGAATATTATGTCACGCCAGAAGAGATTCATAGTGCCTAGTAACAATATTAAATATCTGAGAGGACCAAGGAAACAAATCATGTTAAATTAACTGGATCTGAATTTCCCAAACATCTGCCCTCCTGAACACTTTTTTCTCTGCTATTGTTTATATTACATCAAACAAGGTGTTTGCAGAAATTTACAAATAAAATACAGGACCCTAGTTACATTTGAGGTTCAGATAACAAAAACGTTTTAGTATGAGTATATCCCAAATACTTGTCCCAAATGAGATATACCTATATTAAAATATATATATATATATATATATATATACACATTCAACAAGACCAAAGCCAGCCAACAATGAGAATTTGACATGGCAGAGGGATGATGAGATCTTGTGAAGACATCCTGAGGTGATAAAGAATGCAAGCAATAGGATTGTGAGATAGGAGATGGCAGACTCATCAACTAGAACCACCTACCAGTTTGCAGATGCTCGTTGCTGTGCCAGCTCAGCCTTCTGGTACCATCATAAGCCCCCAAGGACTGTGGAGGTCACATCAAACAGGACAGGGCAGACATCAGGAGGAGTGGGCCAGGTCTTTGTGCTTAGAGAGCCAGCTGAGTCCTCTAGGGTAAAAACAGCTCCCTTAAGTATAACATAGAATTACTTTCCTGCATAGTCTTATGTGCAGGATATCTGATATGTCTTATGAGCAGGGTATCTTCTATCTGTTGTTTATGTCTTAGCAACAGATATAAGACTCTGAGTTACATTTGAATTTCAGAAAAGTAAAAAATAATTATTTTGCTAAATGAAACAGGTATAGAGGCCCTTGTCAAAGAGCATAGAATCTAAGAGGAAATAGAGAATCTATGTAAGTAGATGGCCCACCCCTGGTTTCACCCACCCCTGGGCCACCTACTTACATAATAACTTATTAGAAAATGTGAATATTTTTACTACAAATATGAAGGCAACGCTATTCAGCCACAAAATCTGAGTAGTGTTGCCTTCATATTTATAGTAAAAATCCCCCAATCAGAAGTCATTTACTGATTCTATCATTGTCTTTTTTTTTTTTTTTTTTTTTGAGACAGAGTCTCGCTCTGTCACCCAGGCTGGAGTACAGTGGCCCGATGTCAGTTCACTGCAACCTCCACCTCCTGGTTTCAAGCAATTCTCCTGCCTTAGCCTCTCGAGTGGCTAGGATTACAGGCATCTGCCACCACACCTGGATATTTTTGTATTTTTAGGAGAGATGAGGTTTCACCACATTGGCCAGGCTGGTCTCAAACTCGAGACCTTGTAATCCACCCACCTTGGCCTCCCAAAGTGTTGGGATTCCAGGCATGAGCCACCAATAGGACAACAAAGTCACTCCCTCTCTATTTCCTCATCCATTAAATGAGGGGGTTGTATTAAGTTAGTTCTAAGTTGTCTTCCAGCACTAAGATCTTACAAAAAATACTGTTACACCATGAAAATAAGGGACAGACCTAGATAACGTAAGATGATAGTATGTGGTTTATGTATAATAAAGATAAATAGAAAAATTATGTGCCTTAGTTTCACTTATGGAGCTATTTTCTGGTCAATTTCTATTTTATTTCAAGTGTAAAATATCTAAATTATTTCCAATTATTGTAGACATTACCAGAATTAGCTCCTTTTAAATGAGCACTAATTGCTAAAGTCTCAATTTTAGTGTGGAAGTATTTTCCCTGGGATTTAAAAAATAATGCCTCCTATAAAGATGGATCCTTAACTGCTGTGCACAGTCCCTGAATTTATTAGACTAGTGCCCAGATGAATCCCTTCCTATGAATTCTTGTTTCCTAAAGCAGGGCTCCTTTGGTGAGCAGATGAAAATAGAAACCTAGTTCAGATTCAGCCAGCACTTTAAGAGTGCCTACTGCGAGTCTGACTTTAATATCACATTCTTTCATTCTCACGGTCACATTTTAAGGAATGGCAGACACAAACTAGCTCTTCACCAAACCCATTTTCTCCTCTTCCTTTGCCCACATCAAGACCATATAAACCAGATTCCTTTTACATCAATGGAAACTTGCCAATGAAATGTGAGCAGAAGCCACAGGGGTCACTTGCAAGGCAGCTCACAAAAATTTCCCATGTACTCCCCTTGCCCTTTGACCTTCTGCAGCTACACTGGAAGCCATGAGTTGAAGCTACGAGAGGCACAAGATAGAAAGTGCCAATGTCCTCAAATCATACTGAAGAAGAGCTACCCACTAACCAGAACTCCTATTCAAGGCTTGAAATGAGCAGGAAATAAATTCCCATTGGGCGAAGCCACTAAGACTACACAGTTGATTTTGTTGTTGTTGTTAACAACGTTGTTTATTTATTTTATACATGTACATTTACAAAACTGTAACAATGTGGCATATTGTTTTACTAATTGCATTTTTTTATTTAAAAACAACACTACTGAGTATTGTTTCGATGGTTAAATTTGTACAGATATTGCCATGATTTATTCAACCACTCTACTACTGGGAAGGTATTTATGTGGTTTCTAATTTTTGATACAATAAGAAGCATATAATAGCATATCTCAATATAATTAATTATGCACATTTATGACTATTTCTCATGAATTAATTTTATAGGAATAGAAGTAATGGCACAGTGCATAAACTCACTCTCTCTCTCTCTTTCTCTCTTCTGTCTCTCTCTCTCTCTCTCTCTCTCTCTCTCTCTCTCTCTCTGTAGCAATGCTTAGAATCCAAAATGCATGTTACTTTCATCCCTGGACATTTACACAGTTTATCTTTTATAACAATGAGCCTCGACCTTAGCTAATACTTGCAGTTAGCATTACCGTCCTCATTTACACCGGAGAAGACAGTGACTGAGAGATCAAACAACTTAACTTGCTGTCAATGTGCTAGAACTGAATTCAATACCGAACCTCTCCCTCCAAGTCCTGTGACTTTTCTAAAGCAATGTTTTCCCTCTTCTAAAGTTTCTGATTTCTACAAGAATATTACATATGCTTTTCAGACCGTTTGCATGCTTTTCTTGAAAAAGAAACATTTTTTCAAGCTCATTCCAGAATCATATACACAGATAAGGGAAGAGTCAATGAATTATTATCTTGGCAAGAGCTAATGAAAGATTAAATTCTTTTCTCGTTTTAATCAAATCAATTTGAAAATGAATGCAACCCTTAATCCCAGGATTTATAACTATAACTTTTGTCCATGGAGTAAGCTTTGGGGATAAATTCACTTCACTTTCCAGTGAATTTTATTTCCATATTTTATTATTTACCATGGAAAAAGAAAGAGGAACAGACTATTGAATCTGTTACTGAAACCACCCAGTTTGTAGCACTTTGGCACCCACAGCAAACTAATCCAGATAGTTCTGCTAGTGTTATGCAGAGAGGAAGAGACAGAAAATAGAAACACTGGGATCAGTTAGCAGCTTATTTTGGGCCCCAGTATAAGGCAAGGCTGCCCACAATAAGTAGAAGTAGAGGAAATGCTAAGAAAATCACCAAAAGAATTATTATGCTTACCAGAGAAGAAACAATAGCTCTTGGGGTTTAATTAAATATGTGAAGTTAGGAGAAAAGAGGAGAAAAACCAATAACAGAATTTCAATTCTAGGTGACTTGGAAGATGCTAGCACCATTAACCAAGAGGCAAAAATTAGTATGATGAGAGGTTTTAGTAAAAGAATATTTTATTTTTGTGAAAGTCTTCTCTGCCATTGCAATTGATGTGTTCCTAAGAATGTTTGCATTGACATTTAAAAAAACAAAATTTCAATAAAGAGAAAGGTTGTTTAGGGGCTAGAGTTTCAGGCCCAAAAATATAAAGTCTTTTTCATGAAGAAATCTAGAAATCATCATTCTCAGCAAACTGACACAAGAAGAGAAAATCAAATACCGCATGTTCTCACTCATAAGTGGGTGTTGAACAATGAGAACACATGGACACAGAGAGAGGAACATCACACACCAGGGCCTGTCAGGGTTGGGGGACTAGGGGAGGAACAGCAGGGAGTAGGTGGATAGGAGAGAGATAGCATTAGGAGAAATACCTAATGTAGATGATGGGGTGATGGATGCAGCAAACCACCATGGCAAGTGTATACCTATGTAACAAACCTTCACGTTCTGCACATGTACCCCAGAATTTAAAGTATAATAATATATATATGTAAAGAAATTTTAATAACTTGTTTTAGCGGTAAGTATATAGCTAAGAAATTCATACATCACTAAATAAATTCTACCCTAGACCACATCCAGTTCTGGATCAAGAGTAATCACCTGTCTGGAAGGATCACTTGAACCTGGGAGGTTGAGACTACAGTGAGCTGTAATCACACCACTGCACTCCAGCCTGGGTTGCAGAATAAGATTCTGTCACAAAAATAAAAATATAAAGAGTCATCACCTGTTTCTTATGGGAACCAGCAACTATCATTAATGTAATTATTACACACTCTTATTATCTTTATCATCTGTTTTTACAGTATGGCACAAAACAACTTACACAAAGCAGTCATATTTGCTTATAATAGCTTTTTACCTGTGCTAATAGATACTGGTTCCCAATCATAATTGTTTTATATGAGGTGTACAACACAAATCATGTCTAATTAATAGAATAGATTGTATTATAACAATTTGAGTTTTGAAAATTTCTTTGAATATTGGCCAGGCACGGTGGCTCATGCCTGTAATCCCAGCCCTTTGGGAGGCCACACAAGTAAATCACCTGAAGTCAGTTCAAGACCAGCCTAGCCAACATGGTGAAACCCCATATCTACTAAAAATACTCATACAAAAAAAATTATCCAGGCGTGGTGGCAGGTGCCTGTAATCCCTGCTACCCAGGAGGCTGAGGGAGGAGAATTACTTGTACCCAGGAGGCAGAGGTTGCAGTGAGCTGAGATCGCCCCACTGCACTCCAGCCTAGGCAACAGAGTGAGAGTCCATATCAAAAAAAAAGAAAATGTCTTTTCATATTACTCTAGGCATCTCTCTCAACATGCCCATCAGGCAGTTAAATACAGGAAAGCACAGTTTATAAAACAGGTTGAAGTGAGAGATCCTAGTAAGTAAAGCTTTCAGATGTATCAAAGCAAACACAAAGTCTTTCAAATAGGAAGCCATTAACAAATTCCTAAGCACAGGTAGGAGTTTTCAGAAAATCTACAAAGACCAAGCCTAGGTCTTTACCAAGGCTAGAATCGAAGATCAGAGCCCACCTTTATCTACCTACATGGATAGATTTAAAGGGACTGTTCTGGGCTGTGTCCCAACGTGTTGAGTATTCATTCCTGCTATTTGACCAAATCTCAATGCCTTCCTTTGAGTCTTATAATCCTTAGATCGCTCAGATTTAAAGTCACATATTCCAAAGGTAGGTTATACTTTGAGCTTTCATCATAGTTTCATTATAAGCAGCAACATATAAGTAAAAGGATAGAATATCCACCCATCTTTTATTGAGAAATTACATGATGTAGCATCTTGGTAAGCCTTTACATGCATTGGAGGAGAAACGTAAGGCATTTGAAAGTAAAATGTGAAGCCCTAAGGGGAGCAAAACATATAGAAGAAGATGCTGAAGAATCAGTGCGCTTATCCTTCACAACCCAACTATGGGCTTCAGGAGAGCAGGAATAGTAATGGCTTTGTTTGCCACTGCATAACCAGCACCGCACATAGAAGTTGAAACATTAGAGGTTTTCTTTCTTTCTTTCTTTCCTTCTTTCTTTCTTTCTTTCTTTCCTTCCTTCTTTCTGTCTTTCTTTCTTTCTTTCCTTTTTTTTTAGATGGAGTCTCACTCTGTCCCCAGGCTGGAGTGCAGTGGTGTGATCTCAGCTCACTGCAACCTCCACCTCCTGAGTTCAAGCGATTCTCCTGCCTCAAACTCCTGAGTAGCTGGGACTACAGGTGCATGCCACCACTCCCAGCTAATTTTTTGCATTTTTAATAGGGAAGGGGTTTCACCATGTTGTCCAGGATTGTCTCAATCTCCTGACATCAGGACCTGCCTGCCTTGGCCTCCCAAAGTGCTGGGATTACATGAACATTAGAGGTATTCTAATGTTTGTTGAAAGAAACAGAAGGAAGAGAGGGAGGAAAGGAGGCAAACAGGGAAAAGGGAGAAAGGAGAGGGTGAGAGAAGGTGGCAGGAAGGAAAGAAGGAAGAAAAAGAGGGAGAAATTTGATTTTGAGCTGGGACCTTGAGATAATGTCCCAAAGACAATGGCCAAGAGATTTCAGTCTGGAATGGAGAAAAAGTTCTGGAAATAGTGACATGATATTGTGAATTTGCTTAATGCCACTGAATTGTACACTTGAGAAGACTTAAAATGACAACTTTTATGCTATATATACGTATGTATATTTTGCCATGATAAAAAAATTTAAATTAGATTTAAGTTTTTGTCATCACTAGAGTATAAATGTTCTCTGTCCTCAAACTTCCAATAAAGTGTTAGAAACACAAATGCCTTGTGTAAGTGGATCTTGTGAAAATTGTGGAAAGGAAGTGTAAACATCTGAATCACGGTAGTCTGAACAGAAGCTGACCACAAAATAGGAAGAAAATTCATGAAATGAACTAATTCTTCTAAATTAGAAGCTCAGAGCCCAAGAAGATAAGAAAAATTTAGGCATCTTCCCCCAGCCTCTCTATTCTCAGTTTCCTTGGAGATGTTGGGAATAGCCACGACTTCCACCTAACAGCAAAAGGAGATAAGAGAGCTATTTGTGTTTCAATGTTAAATGACAGGATGTCTCAGCTGATACTTGGGTTACATGTATATTATCTCAATTTACTTCTGAAAACAAAGGTGTGAGATGCTACCAGGATCTCTGGTTCACACACAGATGATCTACCTGCGGCTTAGGAATGTCAGCAAACCTGCACCCAAGTGGCAGAACCAGAAAAAGTTATGCTCCTTCCCTGCAGCTATGAGATGCTGGATACAAATTGCATTTCTAGGCTGTAAATGAAGAAAAAGAAATCATCACTGCCCTGTCTTTTAAAAGACAGTTCTCAAAAACAAATTTTGAAACTTTACAATTTATTATGTAATAAGGCAAAGAATGGAGGGAACTTCCAAAGTTCAAGTACAAATCGAATAGCTCTAATAGCAAAAAAAGATGATTCCCCAAACAGAAATGAAGGCAAGAAAATAGCTTTGCAAGACAGCTACCACAGTCTTAAATGTTCACACTGTCACAATAAATAGCCCAAGCAAAAGCTTGTTCATATCTGACCACAAAACCTGTGTTCTTATATATTATTAATATAGAAATCTTATCTATTACAGCCCAGTAACCATCTAAATAAAAACATAAAGAAGGCATCTCTGTCCTTATATTTTTTATTGACATCTGGAAAGCCGAAAGTTAAAAAAGAATTCGTAATCTGTCATCTTCTTAAAAAGTGGGAATTTTCCAAATCATATGTAAAGTGACTAAAATAAACAACAAATGAGAATCATGTAAATAACAGCTTTGAAAGGGCAATGTAGAGTTCCTCTAGTGATTTCTATTTGAAAATAAATCAGAGCATTCCCAAAAGCCAGAGTGCTTCTTTTAAAAAGAGAGGGCATGAAACTAATATAGACTAAAAACCACGTCTTGGTTTAATGAGATATTACCATGAGCCATACAAACTAACATTATCCAATTTAATCCTAAGAGAGTCGTCAATAGGAAAAATTTAAAATATTGCATCTCTATGGAAATAATCTATACATTTTCCCTCTGAAAAACCATCAGAGAAATAAGAAATCTGTTTTGCACTGACAACACAGAGTGAGATCAAATTCTCCACGAGGCACCAGCATTTCTGTTACGAAAAAGGACACCCATTGTTGACGGCACGTGTATCTCATATGTCTCCATTTTCTGTAAAAATCATCTGCTTTTGCTTCTCCTTGAACAACTCTAAAAAGAAAATTGAGATGTATTCTCTGGACAGAACAGATGAGAAGGGCAAAAGCAAATCAGTTGGTAGCCAGTCTTCACTTCCTTTAAAAAAAGAAAAAGGCAAAGGGATTTAGCATGTTGACCTCCACCTATCGAGATGGTTTGTTTTATTTAGTGCACGAGTTCCAGAGGGGAGCAAGCAAGAAGTATGGCTAAGCGTTAATATAAGCCAACAGAGTTTTAAGCTTCTTTTTAAGAAGATTTACTAAAACACAGAGCTTTAGTTTTCTCAGAGCTCTGACTTGATCAATCAATTGGAATCCCCAATTGGGAGATTCTACCAATCTGCTGCCACAAGTGAAGAGAGTATGAAACTAGAGCCAGAGCCACTCTTTTGATGTGATGAATTTCAGGGCCTGAAAAATGACTTCCCTTTCTTCCTCCTTCTCCTTCTATCCCAGTTGATCGTGATGAAATCTTTTGCAAATGTTTCCACTGTGATCCTCTAACTAAGTAAGACTGAGAACCTCTCAATGATCCCGCTGCCCCCTTCCCTGCACACCTCTCTAGACTATCTGGTTTTCTGGGTAATTTTTCTTTTCCCTACATGAAAGCTATTCCATGTGCCCCTAGAAATTGGGGGAAATGTAGAAGACAAGATACTCCTAGAAATCTCATAGCCCTGGCCTGTAATCCCAGCATTTTGGGAGGTGGAGGCAGCAAATCACTTGATGTTGGGAGTTCAAAACCAGCCTGGCCAACATGGTGAAACACTAGCTCTACTAAAAATACAAAAATTAGCCAGGCATAGTGGTGAACATCTATAATCCCAGCTACTCCAGAAACTAAGGCAGGAAAATCACTTGAACCCAGGAGGCAGAGTTTGCAGTGAGCCAAGATCATGCCACTGCACTCCAGCCTGGGCGACAGAGCAAGCATCTGTCAAAAAGAAGAGGAGAGGAGAGGAGAGGAGAGGAGAGGACAGGAGAGGAGAGGAGAGGAGAGGGAGAAAGAAGAGAAGAGAAGAGAAATCTCATAGTCTTTACTTCACCACACAGCTGAAGACTCTCTCTGAACAAGTAAAATATAAGATAATCCTTTGCTTGGTCACAGGGCATAATGACTAAGTTCATATTCTAGGCTCAGAAAAAAGAAATAGACCCTGATTAGCAAAGACTCAACAAGGAACTCTGTTGAGGAAACCAAATACCACCTGTTCTCACTAATAAGTAGGAGGTAAACATTTAGTACACATGGACATAAAGATAAAAATGACAGACACTGGCCACTGCAAGAGTGGAAACAGAGGAAGAGGGAAAAGGATTGGAAAACTACCGATTGGGAGCTACGTTCAGTACTTGACAAATGGGTTCAATCACACCCCAAACCTCAGCTTCACACAGTACACCCTTGTAGCAAACCTGCATGTGTACCCACCCCCTCAAATCTAAATTAAAAGTTGAAATTTTTAAAAAAGAACTCTGCTGAGACATACATTTGCAATGCCAACTAATGCAGGTTTATTGAGAAATACATGGTGAGACAAGCTCCCTTTTTGAGAGACACAAAAGCAGAGGCCAGGAGATACAGCAGCATGGTGAAAACATGTTAAAAGCATTAGAGACTGGGGCATGGGTGGTAAAGCTTCTGGACACATCCAGAGGCATACACAGCACCAGTGAGCAACCCTTAAAACAAGCTTAGGGCTGGCCAGAAAACTTTTAGAGTGCCAAAGACAGCGTGTGCATGGCTAGTAGCCAGCAGTCAGGCAGTCAGAAGAGGAGTCAGTGATGAAGAGCTTATTAGGGACAAGCAGCATGCTGGAAGATCCTGGAAACAGCTGGCAGGTCGTGGAGTCTTGATTCGCTCACTGGCTCCCACACACTTAGCAGGTTCTTCGGCAGCTGGACACGCAGGACTGCTGGTACGTCCTGGAGACCCCACAGGCTGGCTGGCAGACAGTAGAGACTCCTCCCACTGGTTGGCAGACAGTAGAGATGCCGCCCACTGGTTGGCAGACACTGGAGATGCCTCCCAGGGACTGACATCCACTAGAGACAAAGGTGAGCGGCCGGCTGCAGCTAGTTGAACAGGGGTTGGAAACACAGGTAGTTTGCCGAGAGCAGGTCACCTGGCAAGGGTTGGAGACACATGGAGTTCGCTGATAGCAGGTTGGCTGGCAAGCAGTGGGCCCGCAGCAGGTCTCCTGACAGTGGTCCAGGAGCCAAGAGCCAGTCTGGAAGGAACTGGGCAAATAGATGCCGCCCAGGCAGTCAGCATCAGTAATGGAAGTCGTGGCAACTGGGGCCATTGGAGCAGCGCAGCGTCCTCCGATCGGCCTGGAAGAGCAATTTCTTGTGGAGCAGTTGAAGGACATGATGTCAGACAGAGGGCTGCAGGTAGCTTGCTGAAGTTACCTCCTGAGTTGTGAATGTCACTTCAGGCTCCTGAGCTTTTATATATCCTTGCTGGTGGGTGGGGCTCTCTCCCTGGTCTCCCTGGCTTCTTTGGCTCAGACCAGCTTGCCTTAGAACATCTTATGAATCTACACATTAATTGTCTCTTAAGAAGCCTTTACCCTCATAAAGAAATTTAGTAGTTTGGTAACTAAATCACAAGTCTTCTGTACTGTACTTAGTCTGATTAAGAAGGCTGGTTGGCAGCTTCAAAGCTATTGGTCATCCCAGCCCACACTTTGTCCCTCATTCATCTTGCTTATGGTGAGTATTGATCTGACAGTAACCAAAGTTGCCACTGTCCTACCATCACACACTCTCTCCCTCCATACCAGTACCAAGTACAAGCCCATGGCCTGTTTGGTTTGTCACTGGACTTAATATCTTTTAAATATAACTTAATCAGTCACTATACCATGCCTAACGGAGCTCCTCATTAGGAAGCTACCTCTTCGAATATGCTTCAAGATTACAAGGACAACATCTGCCAGGAAAAAGGACACAGAGACTTGTATCCAAAGTCTGAGCTGGCTCTCCAAATTAATCAGCTGACTCAAACAAGATGCCCGTGGGAAAGCTAGAGGGCAGTGGGACCCACCCTTCATGTTCAAGTGACAAAGCAAATTAGAAGCTAATTAAGCGCAACTGTATTTGTAGCCAAGACCTTTTCTAAATAAATTGGATGAGCTTTATTCCTAAAATGTTTAATTTAATAACAATGGATAATAGAGACTCCTGGGTCTCATTAATATGCCAGTGGAAAAGGCTTGCTTAATTTTTTTAATTATCATAATGTTAATTTGAAAGGGTACAGTGTCTTTCTCCCAATTTGCTCGATGTGTTCCAAAAATATTTATTTTCACAGAAATACTTAGAGATAGAATGCATTTTAATCATAGACAAACTAAAGACTCTTCAAGGTCACTGTCTCCGTCAGGAATAAGGGGGAGGCAGATTAGGGGGAAGGAGGCACTTAATCAATGTTTGGTAATGAAGAGATGTGTGAAGTGTGTGCCATAATATTTAATTATTCTTTTTATGCTTGGGGAAGCTATACGGGTATCATTCTCTTTTATTTCATCTCACTGCAATATAATGAATTTTGAACACCAGAATGATGGCTCATTTGGTCCACCTGAACACGGATGAATAAACTGCCTGACTCTGGCAAAATAAGCAACTTCAACATCACTT
Organism: Aotus nancymaae; assembly: GCF_030222135.1. NCBI lineage: Eukaryota > Metazoa > Chordata > Mammalia > Primates > Aotidae > Aotus > Aotus nancymaae. Next base: position 34,200,373 of record NW_026988435.1, read on the forward strand.
CAAGTGGTCAATGATATTTCTGTCCCAAAACAGCTGTAAGATCTGACTCATTTTTAAACTAGCTTATATGGGGGAGTCAAGGGGATAAAATGGATTTCCATATATTTGAGGGTTACAGGTAATAAGCTATGTTTTAAATGTCCACAAAGCAAACAGTGTTATGTCAGGACTCATCAGAAATCCGCTTGCAAAAGTTTCATTCATCTAATTGGAAGCTAATGACACACCCAAACAAGAGGGTGCTGTGCTGTGAGCAATAGCATGATTCCCAGATATCAGACCTCAATGTCCAGACCCTCCCTCAGTGACTCACCGTGTGTTCCCAGGAACCAGGCGAAATTAATGAGATGACTACTTTCCTAAACATTGTGGCTACGCTCTTCCCACCACAGAGAGTATCTCAGTTGATGTTTGAAGGCCTGAGTCCTTGGTCCTAGAGCCTGGCTTGCATGTTTTAAAATGGATTAGTAGTTTACTGGCTTCTCCCAGTCATAGGTTACAGGCTACTGCGGAAGAGTACTTCTTTGTGGGAATACCCAAAACGTGGTCAGTAGTAGAATTACAAAAGTGAATGTCTCAGTACCCATTGTCACATTCCTGGAATGGCAGAGAATTTTATCAGTTATTACTTTGTCTTGATTCTTCTTTCTCGTTGAAAGCTGGAAATTATAGATAAAAGGATCCTGGCAAATATCTTCCATTGCTTCAGAAAAAAAAAAGAATACGAGTGTCTTTTAAACACTCAACTCTCTTCCAGACATTGAGTTAAAGGTTTGCGCAACTCATCTCACTGAGTTCTTATAGCAACTCTACAGAGTAGGTATCACGTCACATGCCGGAGCTGAAGTTCAGGGACGTTGGGTGGCACGCCAAGGTCATGCAGTTTATATTTGACTAAGTTGAGATTCCACTAAAGCAGAGTCTCTGAGCTACCAACTCATACCGAGGATACTTAAACGTGATGAGATGCCTTCCTTAAAGTATGAACAAGAATGTGTTATTTTTAACCAATCAATTAATACTTTATTGACATTATAAGGAATATAATCATTTATCTTTTAACAATTAACAACAGAAATAAATAAAACAGTAAGTCACAAGCACTGCTGTCCTACTTCATATGTTTTCTTCATTCTGTATCCAATTTAACAATTTTTAATCCTTGTAATAAGATGCAAGGTCACAACAAACAAAGCAAAAAAAGAATAGAGAAACATTAATAGCTTAAAGTTACAGTTTGAAGTTATAATTATGTATAATAGCTATGCATATAACTAATTTTCAGAGCATAGCAGGTAAGTGAATTGATTTTTCAGTCTTATCCATTTTCCAGAGTCTGCCATTTTTCAGGTGCTAAATAGAGGGAAAATGTTGAGTAGATCCCTTAGATTAATTATTCAAAGAAACTTTGGCTTACATTAGATCATTTCTGAAGTCTTATATTAAATGATTTCAGAGTTTGTGAATAACATTTCTCAGACAGGTCTTGCCAACTAGACTTGAAAAATAGATACACTTCTCGGCTGTTCTCTGAAAATACACCATCCAGCACAGAGGTAGACAAGCTACTTAATATTCTCATGTATTCTATTGTTACATGCAAGCACTTCCACTCTTGATCTGCATTCACTGTAAGTTGCAAAAGTGTAGAAACATGTACTGACAGTCACATAAGCTTGATGAAACTACATAATTTTAATTTGACAATGTTGTTGAATGAAATTAATAAGTCATCCCTTCCTTAAAATGTAAGAAAAAATTACACGGCCAATTGCTATCACCATGTAGTGAGGCACAACATGAAACTTCAACTCAGCAAAAATTCTTACAATGATTATTACTCTCATGTCTGCAGAGCATGAAATGAGGGCAGGGGTGGGTAATGGGAGCAGATGAGGAGAGATCAAGGAACTACTACCCATTATCTTCATCACTGATGGATAATTTGCTCTCATTTGTATAGAACAGTCTAAGCCTTATATAATAATTATCACAGACTGGAAATGAGCAATTCTTTCCCTCAAAACTGAATCACAGCAATCACTTACAAGGCCAAGCATTTGAGAGTAAAACGAACTAAGCATGTGGGGGAGACTGGAGGTTTGATACGCAGAAAGGATTTTTTCCATCACAAAATTGAATAATGTTGACCAACACCAGTTCAGAGAAAACCACTTAGCCTCATCGAATGGAGGAATAGTGAACTTGTTCAAAAATTAATATATATGAAATGAAATGCTGTCATTCTGCACTTTTTCAGGGTGATCACCCTCTCAAATTTGAAGCTATTCCTTGTCTCTTAAGAAATGTAAAAAGGAAATTCAGAAGCTTAAGTGTAGAACTTAATGGTTGTCTTAAAAATTAAATACACCTTGGCTGAGTTGTGCTGCTTTCTTTCCAACTTCACACGGACCTCTGGGTTGAATTTCCAGAATCTTTATTAACCAAGACATTATAAATCCCTGGAGGCTGGGTGATTTGCACCACAAAACTTAACTGAAATTCGTTTTCCAGACTCTTTTCAAAAAACATCAATCATAAGAAGGGTTGAATAATTTGGTCTGGAAGGAACTCTAGGGCAGAAAGCAGAAGGTGAAAGAAACAAGCGAAGACCAGTTGCTGCTTTTAGAACCTGAAAATAGCAGTCACCAGCTACATGACTTGTGTAAAAATAAACCTTCAGAGGACAGTGTCAAGGTTGAAAAATTCTAAATTGAACCATTCTCTCTCTTGATGCCTGTTTTCAGATTCGTGCGTTTTTTCATGTGTGTCTTCATTGGAGATCAAAATCAGGGTGCTGTCAAGAAAGGTGAGCAGAATCCCAAGTATTTTTCAGCACAACAAACCCCCATGTCACAAAGCCCATGTGTAGCTGGCATGGGCTCCAGTCCCGGCCTTTCACGTAAACAGAGGTAGACCCATTAGTAACAAGGTATGAGTAGTTTTTATGTATAGGGCCTAAGAGAAGGCACCAAGTCACCTAAGATGTATCATCCTTCCCTGATCCAGAACTATTCAGGGCCTCTGTGGGGTAAGGATACTGGAGTCTATGTAGGAGACAGGCAAAGTAGATACATCTTTTCTTAACATCACTTAATTGACCTGTGCTTATACCCTTTCAACATAGTCCTTCTTGGTCTGATCTGCCTTTCTGGGGGATTAAAAGTGTAACATTAGGCCAGCACCATCTCAAGTTGGTAATTAGACTTCCAATGCTGGATTTTAAATTCCGCTTATATAATTCTCTTACCCGATTCATGAGAAACTGAGTCCCAAACAGGGAGCATCTTTGCCAAGCACATGAAACATTCTCGTGCACTACTTTGAAACTGTCTCACTTCATTTCTTACTGTAGCCTCTTTGCACATGCTTAAGCCAATTTTGTGATGGTACAATCCCAATGTGCTTCCTTCACTTAGAGGCAACTCACATGCTCCTTGCTTCCTGCTGGGTCTTACCTGATGCCATGGCAAGGAAAGTCCATGTTAATTTTCTCTGCAGTCACATGGGTACCACCCAGAAGTGAAGTCAGGTGTAGGCAACAAAGAATGCAAACCAAAGGATGAACACTCCCCTCTTCTGTCCTCCAGGTAGATAATACTTGATATGGCTTTGTCATGTCCCCACCCAAATCTCATCTCATCTGGTTGTGGGAGACACCCAGTAGGAGACAATTGAATCATGGGGGCGGTTTCCCCCTTACTGTCCTCGTGGTAGTGAATTATTCTCACAAGATCTGATAGTTTTTTAAAGGGAAAGCCCTTTGGCTTGGCTCTCATTCTCTCTTGTCTGCCACCACGTAAGATGTGCCTTTTGCCTTCCACCATGATTGTGAGGCCTCCACAGCCATGTGGAACTGTGAGTCCATTAAACCTGTTTTCTTTATAAATTACCCAGTCTCAGGTGTGTCTTTATCAGCCGTGTGAAAATGGCCTAATACAGTACTGAAACTCACTTCAGAAAGTCCCAGGGGATCATGCACGAGTTAATTGCAGTGGTGGCTGACTTGATAACACTTTCTTGTGGTTGCTTTCCCTACTCTTCTGTTTCACTACCCTTGTGCTGCAATCCCTGGGATAAAATTCCAAAACAGTCTCAAGCTTTGCTTTTCAGGGAACTTGGATTGAGACACCCAGGTTCCAAATACTCGCTGTTTGAAAGAATTAGAAATAATAAGCAGGCCTTCCTATCCCTAGCTTAGGTCCCAAGGATACATGCACGCCTCTGTCCACACAATCCCAGGAAAAAACTCGTACACAAGCTGAGCATCCAGCAAGTCACATTTGGGTATTTAAAGCCATTTCTTCAATGGCCAAATGAGTAACTACAAAAGTCTTGAAATGCAGCTAGATTCTTGATAGATTTTCAAATATATTCCTGGTAATTTGGACCTACTATGCTGGTTCCTTAACATAGACCAGTCCCTAAGAGTGACATCAAAAACACTAAAAGGTTGGCAAATATTATTGCCAGTTTCGTGTCACTGTTGTTTTCCAAAATGAAAAGATGCTATTTAACAAAGTAAGACATGCACCAACTGTGAAATGGGAGAAAATTTTAGGTAGTAAATGGACAGCTCCTTTATAGCTTTAATCAGTCATGAATTTATTTTTAAATGTATTAATAAAATAGGGCTAGGTTATCCAAGCCAGAATTTTGAGGACAGTACATAAAACGGAGCTTAAGCAAGTTTTTTAAAGTGAGTTACTACTAATAAACATAATAAAAGTCAATATAATATAAAAATTAAACATAAATAATATTTGTAATGGTGAGGTTGATATGAAAATAATGACAAAAATTGTCAAGATAAAAATCACAGCAGTGTATTTAATATGTAAATGATTTCATACAATGATTTCGTAAATATTGAAATATATATACTTTAGTATTTTTTTAATTTTCCAAAATTCACTTTATTTTAGAGAATATATCATTTAAAATTCCCATTCACACACATTCACACACACACACACACACACACCCATTCCAAGTGCCCTGCTCCCTCTTCTGCTTATCAAGTAATTTGTAACAAATTACCCCAAAACATAGGAGCATAAAGCACCCATTTATTATGCCTATGGATTCTGTGGCTTGGGAATTTGCACAAAGAGCGGCAGGACAGTTCCTCTCTGCTCCAGATGTATGGGGAGCCTGCGATTGTCTAAAGGTTCATTCCTTTCAGACGTATGGCAGCTGACACTTGCCGTTATGGGAATACCTACGTGTGGCCTCTTTGTGTGACCAGGATTTCTCCAACACTGATGCTGTTTCCAAGAGTGAGAACCTCAAGAGAGTATATATAAATATATGATATATATATCACATATAGGACACATGTATATCATATCATATACATAATAAATATATATCATATGCTTATATGGTATATACTTATATATAACATATAATATATACTTATATATACATATATAAAAATAATATAGTATATAATATATTATATATATTTTATATATAATATATAATATATATTATATATCATATATAAGTATATATAAAATATATTGTTTATATATTATATAAGTATATATCATGTAAGTATATATAATAAATATATTGTTTTTATATATTATGCTCTATATTATGTAAGTATATATCATATAACTATATACAATAAATGTATATATTATGTATTATATATATATTTTTATATACATATATATATAATTGCATTTTAGATTCTGGGGTACATGTAAAGAACATGCAGGATTGTTGCATAGGTACATACATGTCAATGTGGTTTGCTGCCTCCATCCCCATCACCTATATCTGGCATTTCTCCCCATGTTATCCCTCCCCAACTCCTTACCCCGCACTGTCCCTCCCCTAGTCCTCCCCATAGACCTCAGTGTGTGATGCTCCCCTCCCTGTGTTCATGTTTTCTCATCGTTCAATACCCGCCTATGAGTGAGAACATGCAGTGTTTGATTTTCTGTTCCGGTGTCAGTTTGCTGAGAATGATGGTTTCCAGGTTTATCCATGTCCCTACAAAGGACACGAACTCATCGTTTTTTATGGCTGCATAGTATTCCATGGTGTATATGTGCCACATTTTCCCTGTCCAGTCTGTCATCAATGGGCATTTGGGTTGGTTCTAGGTCTTTGCTATTGTAAACAGTGCTGCAGTGAACATTCATGTGTATGTGTCCTTATAATAGAACGATTTATAATCCTTTGGATATATACCCAGTAATGGGATTGTCGGGTCAAATGGAATTTCTATTTCTAGGTCCTTGAGGAATCACCACACTATCTTCCACAATGTTTGAACTAATTTACACTTCCACCAACAGTGTAAAGTGTTCCTATTTCTCCACATCCTCTCTAGCATCTGTTGTCTCCAGATTTTTTAATGATTGCCATTCTAACTGGCATGAGATGGTATCTCAATGTATATGTATTATACATTATGAATTGTATTATATTATGTATTATATATTATTACCTTTTATTATATATTATATTAATATATGTTATAATATATATGTTTATATATTAATATAACCATATTATATATTGATATACTTATCAATATATTAATATATTTTTATGTATGATAAATATACATTAATAAAATATTAAATATTACTTTTTCTGACCTAGGAAGTCATCTACCATCACTTTTGCTATACTTTACATAGCAAGGCATCCCAAAGGCCCATCCAGATCCCAGGGGAGGTAAAATGGACTATACTTGTTGATAGAGAAGTGGGAATGTTCTGGAAGAGGACATGAGACTGAAGACGTTGTTTTGGCCATGAAAATAAAATTACTATCATTCTCTAAATTGCCAGTACAAAAGGACTGAGGATCCCTCAAATGGGCTTAGTTGATGCTCATAAAAATAGAAATTTCATGTTTCACATCATTGGAAATGTTCAGAGTAGAGAGACAGCTCATTATCAAGGAACACTGTGATGGGGATTCTTACAGGAATGAGAGAGACCAATGGGATGCCTTCAACATCCTAAAGCCCACGTGCCTGATGCAGCAAGTCAGGCTAATGACCGGCACCCTTGGTACTTTCAAGGAGCATCAGCCACTCCAGAGTCTTCATTTATGGTGGCTCCATTTCTTAATTAAACACTTGGAAGCTCCAGAGCCTGTGGAGAACATGTGTATTCAGGGTTTTCCACATCAGATGAAGTAGTCAGGCACATGGAAGCTCTCGGGGTTAATGGAAACTCTGGGGACTTCACCAGTCTTGATGGGTCAGATTTTTGAAGAATACACAGTCTTATACACAGTCTTATATCATAAGGGAAATTGTTTTGCAGTTCGTGGTGGATTGAAGAACATGAAGATGGAATTAATAATGGAAAAATAAAATACCAGTAGCAATACTGAGAATAGCTGACCTAATTCCTCTTAATTGCTCCCAAGTCTGCCTTCCATTTTCTATATCCATTGTATATTCTAAGGTGGTTTCCTCAGGCTGTCTCTCGCTGATACTGAATTCCCATTATTTAGGGTGAAGGCCAAACTGGATGCAAACATCTTTTGTGTTTTAAGACAATGTGTCTTTCCCTGAATGCTCCTGAACCACAGGTAAAGAAGGTCACAGCCCAGGCAAAGGGTCAGTCATCTTACACTAATCGTAAAGCATTGCTCAGTCCTTGCTTTTCTGATCACAGTTATCATTGATACTGAACTACGAAGTGAACCTGAAGCAAGCCTTTGCTTTGGCTAAATAGCAAAAGAACTAAAGGTTGATAAAATGACCCTTCTGGAAAATACTCAACCGAGACTGATATACCCAATCTCCTCTTTCAAGTCATTCCTTAACTTCAGTATCCTTTTCCCCTACTAATATCAACACAGCCACCAACTCTTCTTTCCTTCCCAAGAAAGACAGTATAAATTCCACAGTAACTTTCGGTTTCTGCAAAAATATCTAATGTAAAAAAAAATAAGCTTAAGAAAGAAGTCTAAAAAATAACTAGGAAGAACTAAAAGGAATGATTAACTTATAGTACGAAAAATAATATAGTATATTATGTAAGGGTAATGGTAATCCCCAGAATTTTGAGTAGTAATTCAGAAGACAAGCATGTTAATAGAAATTAATGAGAATCAATATAAAAAGAAAGCAATAAAGTGAGTGAAATGTGGTGGGCATATTCAAAATAATCAACTTTGGAAGACATGACTTCCAAATGGATCGTTTCCAGACCAGATTGTTTCCCTCATCTCAACACCCAGGCAAAAGTACAATTTTTATTACAGAAACTGTTGTCCAACTAATGAAAACACATAAAGGGTAATGTTATATTTGCCTACAGGTAGAGGCCTGCACAGCACCCAATCGGCCCCACAAATGCTTTTACTCTTCACTAGGCAAATATATCTTTTTCAGACACAACAGACATGCCGTTCAGATCATCCGATCCTTGAAATAGACTTTTCAAATAGAATTCTGATATTGACTTGGTTTTTCAATTGTCCTTACCTACTAGAAATAAAACACCTTCAGTACTTAGCAGAAGTATGCCAATCTGATTTCAATGTGAGTTACATTTGCACCCTGGCTTGTATATCAGTCTCTTTAAAATTTGGCCAACTTTGGTTAGTCCTCCAGAACCTGCTAACCTTGAGTGAACTAACAAAACTAAAAGCCTCAGAAGCCAACTAGAGGATCCTGTTGTCACTGCACACCTCCAATCAAAATGTAGACACCAGCTTCAATATGGACAGTCGACCCATCTCCCTCAATGACCAAACCATTTTGTCTGCTACAGATAGGAGGTGCACATTTCACTAAAAGTCCATTTTCTCATATTATCTAATGAACTCCCCCTTCTCCAAGTACTTTTAGCAAATGGAATTCTCTTTTAAGTTGAGTATAACACAGGTTGAACTGACTAAATGACCTCTATGAAAAGTGGCCTCCAGTTTTTTCACATGCCATCAGAAAAGCTGTTTTGTAATGCGCAATAGCTGTTCTGATAAATTTTAACAATTGTGCCTTCTGTTCACAATAGCAAAGACTTGTAACCAACCCAAATGCCCATCAATGATAGACTGGATAAAGAAAATGTAGCACATATACACCATGGAATACTATGCAGCCATGAAAAGAGATGAGTTCATGTCCTTTGCAGGGACATAGATGAAGCTGGAAGCCATCATTCTCAGCAAACTAACACAGGAACAGAAAACCAAACACCACATGTTCTCATTCATAAGTGGGAGTTGAACAATGAGAACACATGAACACAGGGAGGGGAACATCACACACTGGGACCTGTCATGGAATGGGGGGCTAGGGGAGTGATAGCATTAGAAGAAATGCCTAATGTAGATGACAGGATGATGGATGCAGTCAACCACCAAAGTACATGTATACCTATGTAACAAAACTGTACACATACCTCAGAACTTAAAGTATAATAAAAACAAAATTATGCCTTAGCTTACATGCATCTGAAATTGCAATATATTTTTTCTCTGGCAACTCATCATGCCAAATAATTTGGTATGTTGATCTTTGAATTTAGCATTTAAGTTTGCACATTTGCATATTTGTACCCAAATAGTACATCGTGTCTATTGAAATTATTTCTTGCATATTACACTGCACTTTCTACTATTGCATATTTTAAACATTTTCCCTCTTTAGTTATATATATTACATATTGGAAGCCACAAAAAAGTATCCCAGTAGTAGTCCAACAAGCTTTCATTTATATACAAACTTAAAAGCAAAGGCAGATTTTAAAATTCATCCGAACAACTATTGCTTGTTACAAAACAGCTCTTCCAATAGCTCTTCACTTACCTTCCTCATTTATGAATATTTACCCTTCTTAATGTGTAAAATTCAAGGGGTATGTCAAAAGTTCTGCAAATTCCTTCCCCAACTTTCCCACTGACTCATTGCCTGACCTGAGGCTACTCATTGAAACTCCATGGGTCTGTTTCATGATCATCTGTAAAACAGGGATAATGGGATCTGCCTCTCCAGGGAGCTGCAGGAACTGAGTTATGGTTTGCAAAACGCTTTGTGATTCACACATAAAAGGCACTACAAGAAAGCAAACTATCATTGAACATTACAAACAGTTTTCATCTCAATTATTTTAAAGTAAGAAGAGATTAATATTCTAAGCTTCCAAAAGATATTAAAGCAGCATGATGTTACATAGAATTTCCAAAACTAAGGCAGGCAATTTGCTGACACAGGTTTTTTTGTTTTTGTTTTTGTTTTTTGCTTTTTTTCTAGGAAACCAGAAATGCCATTCATAGATAAACACAGGGAAAGGCAAAACTGAGGGAGTCCTGATTATTATTGGCTCTGAGATCTGGCAATAAGAGAGTCTCTCTGCTTTCAAGTTACCCATTGGAACCAAGCCCAAGAGAAATGAAAGTAAAATATTGTTCCAGTCTTCGGCTGCCTACCCAAATCTTGTTTTGACCTAACTCTTCTTAAAGTTATAGCAATAATTTTCATGTCTTAAGGATAAATTAAGGGTTAACCCTATCAGGTTTGTTCTTACACTATAGGAGACTAAAACTGAAAAATTAAATTCTAAATTGTACAAAGTGATGGTGAGACATCTATGCTGCACTTTAAATTTTCTACAAATAGCGTAAGAGAAGCCTCCTGAGCCATTAAAATAGTGCCCCTCAGCCTTATTCTCAAGGGATATCTTCCAAGATCCCCAGTGGATTTCTGAAATCATGGATGGTACCAGATCCTACATAGACTATTGTTTCCTAGATATGCACACTAACGATAAAGTTTTATTTATAAATTAGGCACAGTAAGTGATTAACAACAACCATAATAAAATAGAACCATCATAACAATATACTGTAATAAAACTTATATGAACGTCTCTCTCTCTCTCAAAATATCTTGTCCTGTCCTGAGGGTAACTAAAACCACAGAAAGGAAAACTATGAAAAACGGGAGGCAACTGTTTCGCAGCTTGTAAAGTTATAATATTTGGCACTAATAATCGCATTTAGCTGCATTGTACTTATTTTCACCTTTAAATTACAACCACATAGGGAAGGAGTAAATTTTGTCCTATTATCATTTGGTGTATTTCCACATTAAAAAGCCTCTTGGGCACTCTTGGCACTGAAAGTATCATAATAATAATTTAAATGATTAACATTCACCCTCTTCCAATTAAGAGAGTGCCATAGCTGCAGTGATCCAAAGGTGAATGCCGATGTCTTGGCTATAATATAAATAGTAGGACTAGAAATTAGCAATATGCAAAGAATGAAAAAAAGAAAAGAATGTTTTTTTTAAAAAAGCAATTACTCCAATGATTAGTTTAAAAAAATTTAAACCAAGGATGGCCAAATAGACTTAGGGTAACCAAGGGACTTCTTCTGGAGAAATTCTTAAAATTTCAAGTTTCACAACAGCCTTGCCAGATTTCTATTACAGAAAACCCAATTTCCAGGTAATCTGCATAATTTAAATGAAGCAAGCAAAAACCATTGGCTGTATAGAGTATCTCACAGTTTACCATGAAGATTACAGATGAAAAGTGTGCTCAACTAAGCTAAGAGGTGGGGTTCAACTCTGAAAGTAAGGCTTGGTCACAGACCAAATTGAGGACTAGCTAAAACAGGTCCAGGATGGAAGCACCTCCTTATAAGACACGCCCACCAACATGTCATGTCAGTTTACCATCATCATGGCAAGGCCCAGATGTTACCACTCCTTGCCATGGCAACAACCCAACCAGTCAGAAGTTACCACCATTTTCCTAGAAATTTCTGCATAAACCACCACCCCTTATTTGCATGTAATTAAAAGTGGGTATAAATAAGAGTGCACAGCTGCTTCTGAGCTGCTACTTTGGGCACACTGCCTGGTCCACAAGGAGCAGTACCTCTGCTGTTGTACAGAGGTGCTTGCCACTTCAATAAAAGTTGCTGTTTAACATCGCTGGATCATCCTTGAATTCTTTTCTGGGAGAAGCCAAGAACCTTCCTGAGCTAAGCCTCAATTTGGGGGCTTGCTTGTCCTGCCTCACCACCACGTAACCATGTACAACCTTGGGAAAAGCCTAAGACTGCTAATCCTCTTTTCCCTGACTACAAATGGAAACAACAGGAGGACCTACACAGACTTTGTGTGAGGACTAATAAAGTAATGCCTGGAGCATGTGGACATTCGATACATAATGGTTCTCCACTCCTTTTTTTCTTTCATTTAAGACAAGGCTTTATAGGGCTCCAATTTTTCCCAAATAAAAATTTCAATTTATTTGAAGTTGTCATAGATTCCTAACCATATATAACTTCTCAGTGCATTCAATTAATAAAATATAGACTCCAAGCAACTTGTAATCACTAACAATTACAGCTTCATACTTTCAGATCGTGAATAGGGCTCAAGATTTCAACACAAATCCCAAAAATTTATACTAGCTATAGTTAAAAGGTATTTCATTTCTTCATAACCTTTATAGCTATGGCCAAGATCAACTCACTAGGCTGTCATTCCTCACTGTGGTGGTGGGGATAAAGGTGGTCTTCCTAAGCTTTAGGATCCACACTTCTGAAAGAGGATGCCTGAAGTGATGGGTAATACTTGATGCAGGTGGAGGGGAGCGGGAAATGGGTGAGTTCCAAACCTGTCTAAAGTACTTCTGATGACAGTAGAGAGCAAACAAATATCCTTAGGAAATACTGATAGAATCCACTGGGAAGGAGCCTGAAGTGTCCTAGAGCAAATATAAAAATGTTTTTTGAAGACTTATATTCTATCTTAATATCATGGTATAAACCATTATTATCCCAAAAGCCAGCAGCTGATTCTTCTTAATGAACGAATCATTCCTAACCATCTTATTTAGGAACTTTGGTCAGTTCTTTGGAATAGAGGATGAGGCTCTCAGAGCTCTATTTATTGTCAGCAGAAGCCAAGGCAACAAAGAGGCAGCTCATTTACTGAGCCACTGGTAAGAACAGAATTGCTGGGGAGAAGAGAAAGGTGTCAAGGAATAGGAGACGGACAGGAGCATAGATGGAGGAGGGGACAATGAGCCAATCTCATATTTTAAGGCTGAGAGATCTCATGGAAATTATGCCAGCTATCTGCATGTCGTAGAAAAGTATAACACTGATCTGTGTTCTTTATCTGTGCTCAACAAAACTTCCTCCAAAGGTAGTGGCGTGAAGGAAATTTCAAGAACGGGAATATCTGTTTTTCCACTGTCAAGTTGTGTTCTCTCCCCCACCTCCCCTTCATCAGTATGGATGATACTAGTGAGGTTTGTATTGAAGAGGGAAGAGAAAATTAATGAAACAACATGATATGAAATTAAAATAACTAGCAAGCAAAAATTGTCTGTAAGAAGGTCCCACCAGAGCCCAAGGAGAAATAGTAAGTGCCTCTCCTTCCTTCTGCAGAACGTTAACCTTATCTATTCTCAACATTCCTTAAGAGTTCTCTAAGTCCCTGTTTTCCTTGTGGAACAGCTGCAAGGCCACCGCAGAGATAAGTTACGTTACAAATATGTTTTTCAAGATGTAAGTCATGCCACAAGACAAGTCAGGGATGATTAACTGCCTTTGTGTCCATTTCTATAAAACCTTCTTCCTGCTTTGCATTGAAAAGTATAAAAGAAAGCCTTTCTCCTTTATCTAATGTTCAGCCATTTTGGACATGAGTCCGAGCTGGGCCTATGTACACCTAAAATAAACCTTTCTGCAACCTCTACAGGCTCTCCAGTCTGAATCCCGCTACATTTCATGTGTGTGGAAAGGGCCTAATTTTCACATTTGGTCAACTCAAACGTTGACAAAAGGAACATGCATCAGATAGATACCCAAAACAATTCCTGGAAATAGGAACGTGGTGTTAGGGTGTAGACTGAGAAGGTAAGTGCCCTAGGAATACATCAGGGTCTTCAAATGCCTTTGGACTTCCACAAAGTTGCAGTGAACTAACCATCACCAGATACCGAGCCAGTGTTCTAATCTGTAGGACTCTGATGATGAGAGAAGCTGCTATTTATTTATTTATTTATTGGTGACATGCATTACTTTTTTAGTGAATTGTCTACTTATGGCTATGCCCAATTTTCTATTCAGGCACTTATTTTTCTTACTCATTTGTAACAGACCTTTACATAGTAAACATACAAGCTCTTTGACAGAGATTACATTATTTTTTTCTTCTTCTACTCTTGCCTTTTAATTTGGATCGTTGTATTATTGACATACACTTATGAACTATTGATGTTTCAAAATAGTTTCTTCCTTTGTTGTTTAGGCTAAAATAGACCTTTCTCACACCAAAAGGTTCATCTACTTTTTCTACTCCTTGGTAAGAACTTTGTTTCTGACACGTAACTGTAACTTTTCTGGAATTTAACTTGCTATAACTTTATTTAGAATGTTGAGATGAGATTTATAAATGAAATTGGTGCTTTGGATTTTTTTGTATTTTCATGACCAAATTGGGGAAATAATAATTTATAAAATAATGTCAGCTATCTATATATCATATAAGAGTGTACAGAGTATAACACTAACCTATATTCTCTCTCTGTGCTTAACAAAACCACAGAGCTTACCAGTTCAGTGTCTGGGACCAAAGCATTTTCAGAAAGTGATTTTTAAAAAACAGTTTAATGTCTAGCTTGATATTTTATTCAGATGCTCAGACTTTTTATTTTTCCTTTCTAAGAGTCATTTTATATTCATATTCCCTCCTATTCATTCATTCTTGAGATTTTAAATTTTAGAAAAGGGTTTTAAATATTTGCCTGTAATTTTTAATGTTATTGCTTTCCCTTTTTATGCAGATATTTTATTTTTAGGTTTTCTAATTTCATTAATTTCTGCCATCTGTGTGATTTTCCCTTTCTCTTTCGTAAATTATAGTGTTACTTATCCAATTTTTAGTTATATACTAAGTATATTTTTTGTTATAGAAAATATAATTTTAAATCTATTATGCATTCTGAATTTATTATATTATTTGGACATGTCTTAGCATTATTTATTTCCTGTTATATACTAAGAAAAGAACATGTGCTTTTTTTGTTGTTGTTGTTTTGTTTGTTTTTTTTTTTTGAGATGGAGTCTTGCTCTGTCGCCAAGCTGTAGAGCAGTGGTGTGATCTCCGCTCACCGCAATCTCTACCTCCTGGGTTTAAGGGATTCTTCAGCCTCAGTCTCCTGAGTACCTGGGACTACAGTCACGTGACACTACGCCCAGCTAATTTTTGTATTTTTAGTAGAGACGAGCTTTCACCAAGTTGGCCACGATGGTCTGGATCTCTTGACTTCATGATCCGCCCGCCTCAGCCTCCCAAAGTGCTGGGATTACAGTCATGAGCCACTGCGCCCAGCAGAACATGCATATTTTTTAATTTCTTGAATTATACCTGAATTTGTGTTTTTTACATAATTTGATATTTTTATAAGTTTGGATTACAAAATGTTTTTACACTTGTCTTTTTTTAATCACAAACCATTTTTGTTCTGTTTTATACTTTTACCTTGAAGCCTAATTGTTTAATATTATTACTGTAACTCCAGATGTTTTGTTTGATTTTCTTAATGTAATGTTTTTGTTTTTGTTCTTGTTTTTGAGACAGAGTTTCACTCTTGTTTCCCAGGCTGGAGTGCAATGGTGTGATCTCCGCTCACTGCAACCTCCACCTCCTGGATTCAAGTGATTCTCCTGCCTCAGCCTCCCAAGTAACTGGGATTATAGGTGTGCACCACCATATCCAGCTAATTTTTGTAGTTTTAGTAGAGACAAGGTTTCACCATGTTGGTCAGGCTGGTCTCCAACTCCTGATCTCAGGTGATCCACCCATCTCAGCCTCCCAAAGTGCTGGGATTACAGGTCTGAGTCTTAATGTAGTTTTTCTTATTCTTTTCCTCTTGACCTTTCTGCATTGTTTTACCTTATGGGTACTCATAATAAATAGCTCACATTCAGATATTGTTTCTGAACTCAGTCCTAATATTTAGATTTTAATAAAAAGTACTGTGTTCAGGGCCAGGCATGGTGGCTCACGCCTGTAAAACTAGCACCTTGGGAGGCCGAAGTGAGGTAGGCAGGTCACCTGAGGTCAGGAATGCAAGACCTCAACATGGTGAAAACCCCGTCTCTACTAAAAATACAAAAATTAGCCAGGTGTGGTTATGCACACCTGTAATCCCAGATTCTAGGGAGGCTGAGGCAGGAGAATTGCTTGAACTGGAAGGCAAAGGTTGCAGTGAGCCGAGATCACACGACTGCACTCCACCCTGGAGGACAGAGCCAGACTGTCTCAAAAAAAAAAAAAAATTAATGTGTTCATATTTATTTTATAGGTTTGGATTTGCTTTTGTCAGCCCATTTTGTAAGTCCTCCTATTTTAAGATTTCTTACTTTTTTAACCATTATTTTGATGTACTAATATTTTTATTTTTTTAACCCTACATCTTTATTCAATTCTGTACATCATCACCTTGTAAAATATATTAAGACATACATCTCATAAAAGCCAAGAATTGCAAATATGCCAAAAGTTCACCAACATTAGAAGGGATCAATCTATAATATGAATAGATAATGAAATTCTGTAAAGTAATAAAGTTAAATAAACTAGGCTATATCAACAACATGAATGACCCAAACTATTGAACAAAAAAGCAACATACAAAATAATACATTCACACAGAATTTAATTCTACTTATATAATATTCGAAAGCAGGCAAAAGTAAATCATATTGTTCAGGTGGCAAAATGATTTTATTTCAAAACAAAGAAAACTTAGGATGATGTCCATGGCTAAGGGGAAGGAATGAATTTATAATCAGGGAGGTACAAAGCAGGCTGCTGGGGTAGGCTGGTATCACACTCCTTCTGCCCATGGTGTTAGCTTTATGATTAAAGCACTAAATCCTACCCATTCATCGTGTGCAAGATTCTATATGGAACACTGTATCTCACAATGAAATAATCTCACACATCTTTGTAATTTAAAAGTTAATATCAGAAAATACACAATTGATTGATTCTCCTCCATGGAACTTGAAGACATTCATAGTTTTACGTCATACTCCCAATCTCTCACTGATATTTTTGTTAGTAAAACTCAATTTCCATTTTTTAATTCATATCACTTTTCAGTAATTATTTAAAACCTATTTAACTGACTTTACAACTACAATCATAAGATTCATTTAATTATTTTATTCACTATTCACCATTAATCATTTTGAAGTTTTCTTTCTAATTTCCTGTAGCTTAAGAAGAGAACGTTATTAGCAGTCTACTTTTTTAGCCAACTATTATCTGAATATGTACTTCAATTGCATTCCATATGAATAAAAACCCAATTAAGTATTAAACCAAAAATATTAAGGGCAAACATATTCTTTCTCAAAATCCTTCAAGTCTTGTTTCATTTCTTCTTGCAGTTAATGTTCAGAAGACAATTCTGAAACACCACGTTCCGGCTATTACATTTCCAGGATTCATGAACCATATCATCTTCTCTCTCATCAATTTCATTCTTTATCCTCTTCATCTGAATTCTGGAAAAGCTTCTCAGAGTTGTTTTCCACATTATGATTCATTACATTACAGAAAAACTTTTCCATTTTAAGCCTCCTCATACAGATTTTAGTCTTTCTCATGCAAATTTTAAATCAGAGATTACATTTTTGTTTCATCTTTTCCTGCCTCATCCAACTCACTGAATATTCCTTTGCTTGCTCTCTCTCTCTCAGCTGGATCCCTTTTTAATCTGTTTCCTGGTTTTTTTTTCCCATGCTTCTGCTTCATATTTTCCAGAGTATTATTGAAAGCACAAAGAGATTATTTTACATTTGTTCTCTTTCTTGTGGAAAATATTTTAGAAATACGACATCTGCATCTTCTTCTTTTTCAGCTTGAGAACATTTTCTTCGGTATGATACTGAGGCATTTTGGTGTGATCCATCCATGTTTAATGAGGATGGGGCAGGCTTTTTGGATCCCTCTCATACATCGTGTATTTTTCCTAAAAAAAGTTTTCAGACCTTTGGCAGAAAGCTTAGTTGCTCTAACTCACATGGGAACATGGCTGTCTCAGAGGCTGAGGAAAATGGATGAGCAACTCTATCTGGTGGTCCATTCTGCTGAGGATCAGCTGTTAGCCTTTTTCTCTCTCTGGTTCATGGTCATGCCTAGGTTCCTGGCATATCTGACACAATCCGTCTTGTCAGGATACTGCTTAGCACATCAGATGAAAAAAATCAAAGGTGTCTCAAAGACATCTTGCCTCCCTGGCAGCTTTTTACTTAATGTGAATCCTATATAAACTCTAACATCTCCTAATACAAGCACTCTCATAGACTTGATCCACATCCATGAACAAGGAGTTGGGTGAACCCAAGTCACCATCTCCAGGGTACACACAGCCTCTTATACTCATCCCTCTAAATTCATCACCAGTGGGACTTTTCTAAAAATCTCAGACAGCCCTAATCGTTTGTTTTGGAAAATTCTACATTAAATATAAAGAAACTAACTAATATCACCAGATGTTTAAGACTGTCTAGCTCTGTCACCTAGGTTAGAGTGCAGAGACACAATCTCTGCTCACTACAACCTCCACCTCCTGAGTTCAAGCAATTCTCCTGCCTCAGCTTCCCAAGTAGCTGGGATTGCAGTCATGCACTACCACGTCCAGCTAATTTTTTGTATTTTTAGTAGAAATGGTTCAATGTATTGGCCAGGCTGGTCTCGAACTCCCGACCTTCTGATCTGCCTGTCATAGCCTCCCAAAGTGCTGAGATTACAGGTCTGAGCCACTGAGCCTGGCCTCTCCCCAGCTTTTTAACAGTACTTTCCCATAATTTCCAGTGATAATGTTTGCTTCTCAATATTTTTATATTTCTTCAGATGTTTCTACGAGGACCCAAGGTAGAAATGTTATACAAATTATCACAGTCTTTGTTGTTTAGAAGTCATAATATAAATATTTTTAAACCAAGAAATGAGCTAGAAATTCCAGAATTTTCCAAGTGGGTCAATCCTGAAGGAAAAAAAAAGAAAAGAAAAAAGTAGTGAGAGAAAGGCAGAGAGAGAGAACCTTGAAGTATTTCGCTCTTGGCAAGCCTCAAATAATACATGTGTCATTTTGGTGAGCCATCTTATTTAGGCTGCTTTTAACTCAATTTTCAGGTGAGTCACCTCAAAACTTCAAACTGCAAAATGGCCAACTTGCATCAGGAAGCAATGGAGCTCTCCCAAATCTTGTGAAATAAGATGATTTGTGAGCAGAATCACCCAAATACTATTTCTCGAGGTTATTTTAGGCTTTTGTTTTTCTTGTCTCCCTGGTAACTTCAGCTCAGATAAGTACATGGAGCTTCACGGTGCTAATCTAGAAAAAATAATATTAAGATTGGTATTGTTATAAATCAGAATCCAGTTATAGAAATAGATTGGCACAGTTTCATATTACACTGCACAAATAACAAAATGAAATTAAACATTTTTCCTAAAGTCAGAAATCTGAAAATATATATGGTCTGAATTTCCCCATGATCTGCTGAACAAGTTGAAATAATTATTTAGTAACTGGAAAAATATGATGGACACATTTCACATGCTTCCTTGGGGTGAGAAATATTTCCTGGTGTTTCTTTCTTTCCATTAAATGACAAGTTGATGAAGAATAGAGCATGTGAGACACAAAGAAAGAATAACACCTACGTGCCCTGGAATGAGAAGTTCGTCTATAGCAAAAGAGAGACCACTGCTGCCACCAAGCTCCAGCCTAACCCTAACCCACTGTCCCCTGGATTCATGATGCAGCTGCAGAAAAGAATGAACAACTGTTAAAGGAAAAAAGTCTTCAATGGCACTCGTTAAAGTAGAATAGGAAGTCTTTGTTCAGGACCATCACAATAGGCATAGGGGCCACGGAGGTGGGATTTTGCACCGGAAGAGAGAGATTGGACTCGGCTTTGAATACAGCATGGGCAAGGGGGAATTTACAGCCAAGAAGCAGTGTAGGGGTCATGGATAGAAAATTACTAGGAGGAACCATCAGAGATAATGGGAACTCTGGCTAAACTGACCTAACAGAATTCTTGCTGAAGACGGACAAGGATGATTAGACATCATCCGGGGAATGGTAGAGAATGAATCACCAAATCAGGTATCAAGGGCGGATGGTTTTTACTAAGCTAAGTTCTTGGCTAAAACTGGATTTTACAAGGAAATGCAAAGATAGGCCTAGGATAAGCTTCAGGAGCCTGAGTAAAGTTTGGTCAAAGATATTTGTTATAACACAAATTCCTCTGTCTTGTATTCCTGTACTTCCAATCAATTAACCTTCAACTGTCTCGAAGGTCCCTCCTGACCAGCTCTGAGCATCTGATCATCAAAATGTATGAGTTTGTAAAGTGCTACATCACCAATTTAGTCATAAAACTAGATGTTGATGAAACCGTGTTCTACCCATTATCTACCACAACAGTATGTAACAAACCACCCCAAAACCAAGTGGTGTAAAAAAAAAAAAAAGCATTAAATTTACCCAGAGGTCTGTGCGTTGTTGATTTAGTCTGGATTCAATTGAGCAGTCCTTCTGGCCTCAGCTGGCTCAGTCTCAAGTCTGGGGGTGGCTGGCTGTTAGCTGATCTAGGACAGCATCAGATGGGGTGTCTGGGACAACTCAGCTCTGCTCCATGTGCCTCAGCTTACAGCAAGCCAGCCAGGTATGTTCTCATGGAAATCACAAAGCTTCAAGAGACTCATCAAAAGCATGCAAGCACTTGTTCAGGCCTCTACTTGGGTTACATTTTCTAACATGCCATTGTACAGGGCAAGTCATGTGCTCAATCTAAAGTCAAGGCGTGAGATGGAATACCCAGCCCAGAGGGCACTGAAGAATTACAAGGCAAAGGGATTGGGTACAGGGGGGTATAGAATGGGGACTGTTAGGTAATCAATCTACTGTACCCCTTCAATGACAGTTTGTCTCCCATTTGAGCCATGAAGATGCCAAGTAGGCTGGTTATTAATAACAAACCTGATCCCTGGGTTAGGACATCGAAGTCTTCAAACTACCCACGCAAATGAAGATATCTAGTCCGCTAGCTCCAAAATGGTGGCAATTAAGCCACTGAATAATGATGATTAGCAATCGATAAACTTTAATTACTAATAGGTAAATAAAATTAGTTCATATTCCAATAACACATGCAACCGTGGTAAATCCACCTTTGTTCTCTAACAAAGATTATTTGTTAATAATCTTGCATGCAAGATTATTCTCTAACAAAGCAGCAAGTTCTGGAGAAAGGTTGGAGTAAAATCTTTACTGGGCATGAAGGCAGGCAAGTTAAGAGTAAGCAACAAAATTAGGTTCCCCGAAAATAAAATCACTCCTTTGAAAGTGCAGGGTCATCAGTATTCCAAATAATAAATACAAAAATAAATTGAAATTCAAAGACATATTTCCTAAAATAATCATTAGAAATGTATAGGCCAGGCGCAGTGGCTCATGCCTGTAATCCCAGCACTTTGGGAGGTCAAGGCGGGCAGATCGTGAGGTCAGGAGATCGAGACCATCCTGGCTAACACAGTGAAACCCAGTCTCTACTAAAAATACACACAAAAAAAATTATCCAGAAGTGGTGGCATGAGCCTGTAGTCCCAGCTACTTGGGAGACTAAGACAGGAGAATCACTTGAAACCAGGAGGCAGAGGTTGCAGTGAGCCAAGATTGTGCCACTGCACTCCAGCCTGGGCAACAGAGTGAAACTCTGACTCAAAAAAAAGAAGAAAGAAAGAAATGTATCACCTACATATTTAATATATGCGTATTAAAGATTTTCATGGTTAGATCTTCACTCAATGTTTTAAATGCAAATTCTGTCTCTAGTTTGAAGCAAAATTACTGGCTACACTTTCTTAGTTGTTGCATGGATTTGTTTGATATCAAACTTTTTCTCCAAAAAGCTGAATATGATTCAAATATCTCAGGTTAAATAAATTTTTGAGTTAAAATTCAGAGTATATTTTGCACCATGACACCCTGAGATAGGAAACCCAAATTACTTGTGATGGTATAAATGTTTCCATAGTAGGAAATTATGGAATAAATCAAATTCTTAACATTAATCCTTTTGTAATAAACTCAGTAATAACCTTTTTGATCACTGGCACAGTCTACCTATGTTTTATAAACTTAATCTAATCAGCTAATTTGGATATTTCATCGGGTAAAATTCTGGTTGATAGGACCATAACTTTTACAGCTTGTTCAATGAAAACTGAGTGGATTTTGCATATCTCATAGTTTTGCCTCTTTTCAAAGTCATGTTAATGATAGTGCTTCCAACCCAAAGGACTTTAAATAAAACAATTCTCTATCAAGGTAGCAAAATCACACCCCATTCCAACTCAATTCTTTTTTGACTGGTTATCTGTGAAGTTTCTTTTCTCTTTCATGATCCACTGTTTCTATCTCTAAGATAAGACAGAATTTCTCTAAAAAACTGCTGCACTACCGATTTAACTCTCTCTCTCTCTCTCTCTCTCTCTCTCTCTCTCTCTCATTTTCAGAATAAAATATGAAGCAGATCACACAGTACAGTGTGATAAGAGTCCTAATGGCAGTCGGCACCTTTTATCCAATTTCCCTTGTAATAGCATACAGCTGGTTGGGCTGAGGCATTTTCAGAGGCCATAGAATACAGCAGAGTCTCCTCATCCACAGAGAATTATGGCCTTCTCAGCAATCCTTAAAGGGAAAATGGAAAGATTCTACAAATATCTTTCTTTTATAGAGCTGAGAGACCTCTCCAGCCTTGCCTCAATTTTCAGTCCTAGCTGTCATATGGAATGAATAAAATTATGAAAGGAGCTCTTTATAAGAGAAAGGTTTATTTCTTCCTAAATCTAATATTAGTGCAGTTTGAATAGGCATTCAAAGAAAAGATAATGAAACTTCATTGATGGAATTTTATGAAAGGTATCAGGAAATAAAAAAGCAAATTTATGTCTTCCCACTCTTGAATAAAGAAGATTTTACTATTTGCTAAAATACACCACAATAATAAAATAGCAAAATTTTTTCTATCCTTTGCTCCCATTGCCAAACACCCCTCAAAGTGATCTGAAATTTATTTGCATCCTGCCCAGCCTTTCCCTACCTTCACTTTCTTCTGCCTCGGATGTTACTGAATGTTATGCTGAATGTCAGCAATGTTACGCTGAAATTATTCTCCTAAAGGTCACCAATGACTGCTTTACATTTGACCTTATTTTATTGTAAATGATAATGAGACCACCTTTGCAAAAATTATAACTGAGGAAATTATGACAGTGAAAGAGATCAGCCCTAACCGACTCCTTGTTCATTCCCAGGCATAGGCTAAACAAACTTTGGGGAGGAATTCGGTTCATGGTTTAACTGAAACAAAATTGATGACAGCCCTTTCCCAAAAGTCTCCCTTCTTGCCTGGGGACCAGTCTGCCTTTGCAGAATTAACAAACTAACTACAAGATTAGGAATTACAGTTTAGGGGTTATGCAGTCTCTGGCTCCAAGAGTCTGAACCTCCCCAGATTGCTCCTGGGGATAGCATCACTATTGTAAAACCTAAAATCAGTGCCTCAGATATTTTGCAGACCCTGCATTGGATGGATCAACTGACACCACCCAGACCAGTAATCTGGTTCAACCAGTTCTGCGATCCCACCCAGGGACAGAAAACAGCAAGAAAAACTCACTTCAACCCCTAGGATTCCAACTCCAACCTGACCAATATACACTCCCCACTTCCCAAGCCCCTGCCAACCAAAATATCTTTAAAAACTCAGATCCCCAAATGTTCAGAGAGATTGATTTGAGTAATAATTAAACTGTGGTCTCCTGCACAGCCAGCTCTGTGTGAATTACTCTTTCTCCATCGCAATTCCCCTGTCTCGATAAATTGGCTCTCTCTAGGCAGCAGGCAGGTTGAACCCACTGGGTGGTTATATTAACACATAAACAGAAAGTTACATAAAACAAGAACACTAATAAATTATCACAACATCGTTGTAAAATATCAACTGTCTCTCATGACAAAAAAAAAATAGAACATTGCCTAAACCTTCTCTCCTCCCACAAGACCATCTCTAACCTTATGCCAAAACACTGGTGTTTCATTTTTCCTGTTTTTCATCTTTTTATGAATGGACTCATGTGCTGCCTTATGGAACTGTGTCTAGTTTATTTCTTCAACATTCTGATGGTGAGATTTATCCATGCCATTGTATGCATCAGTTCATTCATTTGCCTTGTTATATAGCATTCGTATTGTATGACTATTACACAATTTATCTATATTACTATTAACATTTAGATTGTTTTTAATATTTGGCTGTAATAAACAATGTTTCTATGAACATTCTTATGTAGTCTCTTACTGCACTTGCACACACATGTCTGTTGGGTAACTAAAAGTCAAATTTCAAGACCATACGGTACATGTATATTACCACTAATAGGTAGTTTGCAATTGTACCCATTTCTACTGCCTCCAACAGTTTGAGAATGTTTCATTTCCACGTCAACATTTCATATCGTCAATCATTGTAATTTTAGCCATTTAGGGACACACATTGTACCTCAAAATGGCTTTAGTTTGTAATAGCACAGCACTTTTCCATGTCTGTGGCCATGTGAATGTATCTTTTGTGAAATACCTGTTCAACTTCCTTGAACACTTGTGGTATTCCTTTATATGATATGGACACTAGCTCTTTGTCCGTTACTTGTTATGCAAATGTTTTCTGCTGCTTGGTGGTTTAGATTTTCACTTTCTTAATGAAATACCTTAATCCTGACGTTGTCCTGTCTACTGACATTTCCATTTCCTTTACTTTATGTTTAATGTGTTTGAGGATCATGTTTATGAAATCTTTCTTCAACTGCAATGTGTGTGTGTGTGTGTGTGTGTGTGTGTGTGTGTATTCCTAGCTTATCTTTTACAAGTTTGTATGCTTATGCTTTTCACATTTTAATAGAGAATCTAGGGAATTGAATTTTTGTCTGCTGTATGAAGTAGAGGTAAAGCCTAAATTTTCCTCCTGAGGATGTCCAATTGCCCCAGAACCATGTATTGAAAAGATTCCTTTTTGCCCACTGTCCTGCAGCACCACCTTTAACAGAAATTGTTCTCTTCCTAGAACATCAGTTCTATCCCTTCATCTAGTTTTCCTTGTGCCAATATCACATTGTCTTAAATATAGTACATCTTTATAATAGGTCTTGATATCTTTATAGCATAACTCTTTCAACTTCTTTTACTTCAAGAGTACGTTGGCTATTCTTGGCTCTTTGCATGTATGTATATACACACAGACATATATATATGCAAATTGATATATATATCAATTTGTAAGGAAATTAATATTGTTATAAAATTGAGTCATTCAATCTATAACATGGTGTAGCCATCCATTTCTTTTATTTCTCTGAATAATATTTTACAGTTTTCCGTGTGGAGATTGTACACATCTTTCACTAGATTTATTCTTAGGTGTCTTATATTTTATGTTATTATACATAGCATTTTTAAGTTTCATTGTCTATTTGTTGCTGACACACAGAAATACTTTTGATTTTATATACAGACCTTATGCTCAGAAAATATGCTAATTTTGCTTACTGCTTCTACCAATTTACTTGTGATTTTGTTCCTAATTTTGTCCATATGTGATCATAGGATCTGTGATATGATAGCTTTCTTTCTTTCTTTCTAACTATAAAGAATTTTGTTTCTTACATTTGCCTTTTTGCAGACAGAGATTCCAATAAAATGATGACTAGAAGTAACAAATATCAGGCATTCTTATTTCAAACACTAATCTCTCAAAATTTCACTACTCAATATAATGTTTGCTGAAATCTTATTATAGGTATTATTGACCTGGTTAATGAAACGCCCTTATATTTTTCCAATGCTATGTGTTCAATGTATTATTATAAACAGATGTTAAGTTTTATATACTTTTTCTGCATCTATTGGGAGGATCAAATGATTTTTCCCTCTTAATGTTTCTTTACGCTATACTTATTTTCAAATACTTAACTAACCTTGCATTTCTGCAATCATTTTACTTAGTCATTGAGTTATAACTTATGTAAAATAAACTTCATTCATTCTATGTATAAAATTTGATGAAATTTGGCAAGTGCATACAGTCATATAACATAATCAAGATGCACAATAACTCCATCCTAGTCCCTAAAATGTTTCCTCATGCCCTATGGCAGTCAGTCACCACCTCTGGTGAGCGGCTTCAGGGAACTACTAATTTGCTTTCTATCACTATTGTTTAGTCTTAGAGTTTCAGGTAAATGAAATAACAGATTATGCAGTCCGTGGTGTTTGCATGATTTCACTATTTTTGAGATCCACTATTTTTGAGATACAAAGTATTGTTGCATGCATTAATATTTTACTACTTTTTACTTCTGAATAGTATTCCATTGTATAGAAATACCACAGTTTTTTTCAATCATTTGCCAATTGATGACTATTTGAGTTGTTTCCACTTTTTGGCATCCGTGAACAATACTGGTATGAATATTCTTGTACAATATATTACATGCACATATGTTCCATTTCTCTTGGATGATTAACTAGTAATGGGATTGCTGAGTTATACGTTAGGCGTAGGTGTATGTTTAACTTCATAAGACATTGCCATACTGCTTTCCAAAGTCTTTGCACAAGTTTTGCATTCCCGCTAACAATATTATCACGCATCCTCACCAACAGTTGGTATGGTCAGTCTTTTTAATGTCAGCCATCCTAATAATATGTGATATCTCATTTGGGTTTTTATACTGCATTTCTATGATAACTAATGATATTAAGTATTTTATATGATTATTGGCTAGTTGGATACTTTCACTTGTGAAGTATCTGCCCAAATCTTTTGTACATTTTAAATGAAATTTTCTTTTTATTGGGTTCTCTAAATTATTTGTAAAACAGTCTTTAAAATATAATTTAAGGAATTCTTATTCTTTAAACAAATCTTTAATTGCACCTCACATTTTGATATGCACTTTTTTAATTATCGTTGATTTCAAAATATGTTCTATTTTCTCTTCTGGTGTCTTTTTTGACCCATCAGTCATTCATTTGCAAAAGTGAGGATTTTCTGGTTAACTTTTTTTACAATTGACAAATAATATTTGTCTATATTCATGAGGTATAGTGTTATGTTTTAATTTATGTATACATTATGGAATGATTAAATAAAGCTAACTAACATTTCCTCAACCTCACTTTTTTTTGTGGCACAGACATTTAAAATGCTGTCTTAACAAATTTGCAATATATGTTACATCATTATGAACTATAGTTACCTTGCTGTGCAATAGATCTCAAAGACACATTCCTTCTAATTGAAACTTTGTACCTTTTGGCCAACATCTCATTCACCAATCCCCACAACCAGCCTTTGGTAGCCATCATCCTATTCTCTACTTCTATGAGATTAACTTTTTTATATTTCACATGTCAGTGAGATCATGTGGTATTTGTCTTCAGTGCCTGGCTTATTTCACTTAGCATAATCTCCTCCAGGTTTATCCATGTTGTTACAAACGACAATTCCCTTCTTCTTATGGCTGAATAGTATCCCATTTTGTATATACCCCACGTTTTCTTTATCCACTCAGCCATTAATGGACACTTGGGTTGATTCCATTCTGGTTAACGTTTTTTTATGGATTTGCGGTTTAATTGGTCTTTACTCAGTGAAATCTTCCATATGATTTAAATCCCTAGAAATCTGGGAGGACTTGCTTTCTCTTGCATGTGGTCAATTTATGTAAATATTCCATGTCTGCTTGAAAATAGATTTCATCTTAGAGTTGTTGAGTATAGTCCTCATGTATCTAATTAGGTGGTAGTTATTCATGTTCTTTAAT
Organism: Aotus nancymaae; assembly: GCF_030222135.1. NCBI lineage: Eukaryota > Metazoa > Chordata > Mammalia > Primates > Aotidae > Aotus > Aotus nancymaae. The sequence goes on from NW_026988435.1 coordinate 34,228,310, forward strand.
TCCATTTTCTTACTGATATTTCTGTCTGGTTGCCCAGTCATTTTTGAGAAAGGCATTTTTAAATGCTTTCTTATGATTAGGAATTTTTCCACTTTGAAAATTTTTGCTTTATATAATGTTATTGGGTATATGCAAACATGGAATTTTTATCTTCTTGTGAATTAAATACTTTATTCATTGCAACACTTCATCTGTATTTTATTTATGTTTTTGTCCTAAAATGTATGTTGCCTGGTATGTAAATATATGTACAAACTTTGCTTTGGTAGAGTTTGCATGGTATATCTTCTCTCATCTGTTTTTCCTTTTAACCTTATATTTTTTGATGCAAGTCTTATAAGCCATAAATTGTTAACTTTTTATTCCATTTGACAAACTTTGTGTTCTAATTGGAGAATTTAGTTCATTGACAATTAATATAATTAGTGACGTATTTCAATTTGCATCTGCTATCATACTCAGTCCCTTCTATTTACCTAAACTGTTCTCCCTTTTGCTTTTCTTTATGCTTCTGGATAAAATATTCTTATTATTCCACTTTTTATCACTATCAGCTTAGTGTTAATATCTGGCCTTCCTATTCTTCATTGATTTCCCTAAAAAATCTAATGTTACATGAGACTTTTTGTCTCTTCTAGAGGAAAGCAAAAAATTGAAACATTTTTAATTTCATTAATTCCCCTGCCACTTACATAATATTGTCATGTTTTCTCATAAGGTTCTGCTTTTATTTTTTACATAGTCATTAAACATTTAAATTTCTTCATCTGTTTCTCATTTTTATTGTTCTTTATTTCTTTCTGTATCTCAGATTCTGAGCCTGAATAATCTTTCTCTGTCTTTGGTGTAGAGTACAGGTGATGAATTCTGCCAGGTTTTACTTATCTAAAAATGCTGTTTATCTACTTTTGGATGTTATTTTCCCTGGATACAAAATTCACAATAGCAAGTTATTTACTATGAGCAGTATGAGAACTCGAAGATAACATTTTATTACTAGCTAGCTTTCATTGTTTCAATTCTTCAGTCAGCTTGCCACTAATAGTTGTCCCTTTGAAATTAGTTTGGCTTTTTCTCCTCTGAATGTCTGAATGCTTTTATTATTTTTCTTTGTTTTGGCTTTCAGACATTTTAATATGACAAGCCCAGGTTTGTTTGTTTGTTTGTTCTTTTGCTCAGGATCTGCAGGAATGATTGAATATGTGACTTTATGGTTTTTGCTAACTTGAGAAAATCCTCAGATTCAATCTCACCATATATTGCTTCTGGCCCATTATCTCTCTTCTATGCTCCTGGGGCTCCAACTCTTTTTTTTCAATGTTATTTACACTCTCTTCTCTATTTCCTAATTTTAACTCTCCATATTTCATTTTGTATTTTGCAGTTGTAGATTTATGTGTGATTCGTTTTTACAGTTACTAATTTTTTGCCAAATTTTTCAATGTTTTATTTTCTGGAGCATATTAAGCATAGTTAAAGTTTAGATTTGATAACAACATTATTTGCAGACCCTGTGGGGTTTTCTCTGGTCATTTATTTGGATTTTGATCTAAGTTGTTCTGTCACCTGCTTATTTTCTGTTGAATACCAGATGTTACTAATTTGAAAATTGTAGAAATAATTACACAAGTTGTAGAAATAATATTAATCCTGTGTTATCTTCCTTCAGGGGAAAAAAAATATCTTTTCTCTTTCTAGTAGATATCCAAGATTACAAATAATCTGGAATTGCCTTGAATTCAATTTCAGGAAGTAAGATAATTCAAATTGTGGCTTCAGTCCTTGCAAGGACTCATCTAGTTCAAATTTACCCCAACTCCCAGAGCATAATCTTTTGGGTTCTCAACTTAAAATAGGGAGTTTTACAGTGTTCCAACAGAAGGTACCTCAATTTTTTCTCCCAAGTCACAGAAAGCTTTCAAAATTTCTCCCCAGTTATCTTAGCTTCTCGATTTTCTTTTCCAGATTTCATAGACACCTAGAAGTCAAAAAACAGCCCTCAACGCAGTTTCACTTCTCTGAGTGAGTCAACCCAATTGCTTCTTTAATAACTTCAAGCAGATAAACTTTTTTTCTTTGACATTTTGTCCAGATTTTCTGATTGTTCTCAATAAGAGGTTGAATCCAGATGAACTACCTCATCATTCCCGGAGTACGATAACTCATTTGTTTTAAAATCCAATCTTTTTTTCTTAATTCTCACTCTCCTTTAACTCTCTGAGGCACCCAATTCTGTTGTTTAATTTCTTACTTGAAAATCTTCATTTTCATCACATTATACGTTCCTGATTTTTAAAATTTTCTTATTGCTCTCTATATTTCTTATATTCCTACATACGTTCGATATTCCTTCCTCACTTATTTTACAGGACTATGCTTATTTTTATACATATTCTTTTCATATAGGTGTCTCTCAGGATAAATAACCCTTTTAAATATATCCCTTCAATAAATGGATCTACTCCTACAGCTGTAGTTACACGAATGATTTCTGTATCTTCATCTTTAGTCCTAAAATATCATTTATGCTCACATTTCATATTTTAAACTTCTGAGAAGACATCTTCATTTAGATATTCTGTCAATCTATGTTGTTTTGTCACCTGCTTATTTTCTGTTGAATGCCAGACGTTATAAATTTTAAAATTGGTTTCTTAGAGATATGCTTAGACCTTAGAGAGAGGTCAGCACCTGTCTCTAAGCATGTCTGTTACCTCCCTTCCAAGCCAATGTTTCATCCCAACTAAACTATTTTGAAGGGTCCAAGCCACTGAGGAGGGACAGAAAGAAACGCAGAAAAGGAGCAGAAGCAGGCACACATGCCAAATAGAGCCACATTAAGCTAGTTGGTGACTTCCTGGATTTAGGAAATAGGGAAGAGAGAATTGAAGATGATCTCAGGTTTTCTGGATTGAAAGATGAAAAAGTATCTTCATTTGATATAAATTAGTTGATTGGGAAGAGAACAGTTTTGGAGAGAGAGATGCTGTGCTTGTCTTCTATTTTTCTTTTTAGAGACACAGTCTTGCTATGTTGCCCAGGCTGGCTTTCAACTCCTGGACTCAAGTAATCCTCCCACCTCAGCCTCCAGAGAACCTGGGACTACAGGTGGTGCCCATCATGCCTGGCTATGTGCCTGCCTTCTTGTTACCCACCTTCCTATCCCCACACCAGCCCTTCACCATCACCTCCATTAGAAATACATTGTGAATAAAATACATTGTGAATAATGTTTTCGTATTAGTCCTCCTAAAACACATTTCTCACATCACTCCAAATATTAAGAATCCAGAGATGTAATGTACACCATAGTGACTATAGTTAATAAATGTATTGTACACTTGAAATGGCTAAGGAAGTAGATTTTAAATGTTCTTCCCACAAAAATGATAAATATATGAGGTGACAGATATGTTAATTTATCCATTCTCTAATGTATACATGTATCAAGGCATCATGTTGTACATCATATTTCAAAAAAAAAGAATCCAGAGTGGGTCATGCACTGAGGCTCATGCCTGTAATCTCAGCACTTTGGGAGACTGAGGAGGGTGGATCACGAGGTCAGGAGTTCAAGATCAGCCTGGCCAAGATGGTGAAAGCCCGTCTCTACTAAAAAATACAAAAATTAGCCGGGTGAGGTGGCAGGCTCCTGTAATTCCAGCCACTCAGGAGGCTGAGGCAGGAGAATCACTTGAACCTGGGAGGCGGAGATTACAATGAGCCAAGATCCTGCCACTGCACTCTAGCATGGGCAACAGAGCAAGACTGCGTCTCAAAAAAAAAAAAAGAATCCAGAGTGTCTCCTGTTACCTTCCGTATAGACTCCAGACTTGTCTGTCAAATTTTCAAGGTCTTTTATAATCTGTTACCACTCTACCTAGTCATTATTTCCCATGATGCAACCTCTACTCTAATCAATAACTTTCCTCAAAAATTTCATCTTTCTCATTTCTAGAAGCTGGAAAGTCACAAAAGCTATTCTAACAACAAGTAAAAAGCTAAACAAGTTGAAAAAGCAATGATGCTTCTTAGGTTCATCAGGGAAATGAGGTCACAGAGCAGATCATAACCCCCTAAATTGGAAAGACAGACAGATGGAAACCAAGAATCACAACTTACTGGAGCAGAAGCCTATGAACAGAAATTCTGGGCAGATAGAAAAACCCAAACTCTCATTGATGAATTTCTGGGGACTCAGTGTAGACAAGTCTGCAAGTTAAAAACTTCATGGGAAGTTCAGGCATAAGGGGTCCCCTATGCTTTTGTGAATTTTACTTCCAGAAGCTCTACTCAGTTCTCACAGTGAAGACCAGAGAAAAATCCCCTCATGCTCCTGGCAGGGAGAGGTAAAAAGTTACCACTTTGAAATACACAGTCTTCTATTATTCGTTAACAAAGCTCTCCATCAAAAGAAACTATTATACTCTTTGAAGTCATCAGAGAGGAGCAGACTAAAGAATGCTAAATAAACTACATTCCTGAAAAAAATGAGTCCTTCCGGAATTAGACAATACTGGTAGCCTCTACCAACCCTAAAGCAAGAGCACAGCAGTCAGAGGAATGACTCTGCACTAAGCAGAAGTGTTCTACAGTAGGAAAAAAAAAGATCACTTTAACAGCCACGGGGGGCTGGCATGAATGACAGACTTAAATCTGGAGGACTCCCAAGCAAAGATTGGTCTTCCTCGCTTGACAATTCTTTCGCACATAACTTCAGTGAAATAAATGACAGCACTAGAAATTTAGGGTCAGGAAGGGAAAGGGGAGAAAGAGGCAAGGGAAGAGATATCTTTAGTTCTGGGTAATTAGATTTCAAAACTCTGCTTAAAGATATTAACACCAGATGTTAATTGAAACTACCTGGAGAGTCAACCAATCCACCGCTGAACCCAGCTTCTGATCTGATTGAATAATTTCTCACTCTAGCTGCCTCAAAAAAAAATGGAAAGGCAAGCCTTTTCTGAGTTCATGAATATCTAATTTTGTTTCTACTACCCTTTCATATACAATGTCTAGTATACAATAAACTATTATAATACAGGTAAAGAAGCAAAAAAATATGACCCATTATTAAGACAAAAATAGTCTCCAGAAAGATGCCCCAAATGTTGAAATAACTTTAAAAACACCATATTAACTTTATCAACTTTTATTACATTTAACTCTATTACTTAGAGAAACAATGAGGACTTTCAGAATAAAAAAGAACTGAATTATTATTATTATTAGAGCAAGATAATGGGTCAGTGTACTGAAAACAAGGCAATAGGATTAGTTTTCCAAATTAAAGTATGAGAGAAAAAGGAATCGAAACAAATCAAAACAAACAAACAGAAAATCACAGAAATTAAGGGAAAATATGAAATTATCTAATTTATATGCAATTGGAGTTACAGAGCAGAGAAGAAAGAAAATGGGAGAAGAAGCTTTAGAGACATCATGACTGAGAATTTTCTAAAATTTATTGAAGTCATCAACTCACAAATCTAAGCATGCAGCAAATCTTAAAAATTTTCAAAATAAAATTTAAAAGTAGACACATTATAGTCAAACTGCTGAATAGCAAAACTAAAAAGGCAGTCTTCAAAGCATTCAGATAAAAAGACTCCTATTCACAGAAACTACATTAACAGTAATCACTAACTTCTCATCAGAAAAAAAAGAAAAATAAGAGATAATGGAATAATTCTGTAATAGAGTACATCTACAGCCAGCAACAAAATCTTCAAACAATGAAAGTGAAATAAAAATGTTTTCAGACCAATAAAAGCTCAAGAAATTAATTGCTACAAGAAATAGTAAAGGAACTTCCTCACAATAAAGGAAGGAATGAAGGCAATGGAGAAAGGCGTACTACGCTGCAAAGCTGATCATGCCTCGCTGTTGGTTCTGACCCTCATTCCTCATTATGACACAGTCTCACTATGCAGCATAGAGCAGTGAAAGCTACAGACTCTGAAGGAGAAACAACTACAGGTTGTCTTAGTCTGTTTTCACTCTGCTATAAAGAAATACATGAGAGTGAGTAATTTATAAAGAAAAGAGGTTTCATTGACTCACAGCTCCACATGGATGGGGAAGCCTCAGCAAACTTACAGTCATGGCCAAAGGTGAAGGGGAAACAAGGACCTTCTTCACACGGAGGCAGGAAAGAGCAGAGAGCAGAACAAACTGCCACTTACAAAAAACTGCCACTTACAAAATCATCAGATTACATGAGAATGTACTCGCTATCATGAGAACATTCTATGGGAAACTGCCCCCCGATCCAATCACCTCTCACCAGGTCCCTCCGTTGACATGGGAGGATTAGGAAGATTACAATTTGAGATGAGATCTGGGTCGAGATACAGAGCCAAACCATATCACAGGTTAAAATGGTCAATAAAAGCAAAAGTGAATCCTTTACTTGGTATTTGTTTGCCTTTAAAGAATAGCAGCAACAGAGAAACTCTCAGAGTTGGAGACTGGGTGATATGCATATGAGATATTACAGAGCCGAAAGCCCATATGATGACTCAGTTTTCCTCATTGTGGCAAGTGAGACACAATGATTTGGCTAATTGGAAAAAAGAGGGTCATCCCCCCACCCAAAAGAATAGTATTGCCTAATGTTAGGGAAACTGGTACCCAGTTGAATGGTTTCAGTAGTATAGAAGGGGAATGTCGGCCGGGCGCGGTGGCTCAAGCCTGTAATCCCAGCACTTTGGGAGGCCGAGGCGGGTGGATCACGAGGTCGAGAGATCGAGACCATCCTGGTCAACATTGTGAAACCCCGTCTCTATTAATACAAAAAAATTAGCTGGGCACGGTGGCGCGTGCCTGTAATCCCAGCTACTCAGGAGGCTGAGGCAGGAGAATTGCCTGAACCCAGGAGGCGGAGGTTGCGGTGAGCCGAGATCGCGCCATTGCACTCCAGCCTGGGTAACAAGAGCGAGACTCCGTCTCAAAAAAAAAAAAAAAAAAGAAGGGGAATGTCAAAAGACATAAATGTTGTAATCTTGAAGGCAAAGCCATCATTTTCAGAGAAGATAATTTTTTGTCTGGAGAAGGCAGAGATTATATTGAGAAATGATTAGAAATATGATACTTTATTAAGATGATTTTCATAAGTAAAAATACCAAAATCAAGTGTTTTCTCAAAAGCCAAAAACAAGCAATGAGAAAACATTTATAAAAAGCGTATTAAGAAATTTAATGTGAAATGCAATAATTTTCATAACTTATAGCACTAAAGGCCATTCACTTTACACCTGTGCATTTAAAAAATAAATAAAAAGTTAAAGACATTAATTCTCTCCCAATTTATTTGCAAATTTGATGCAATCCTAATCCAAATGCCAGCTTAAAACTGAAGAAGCCAGGAAAGCGGCAAGGCATAAGACAATAAAGTCAAAACAATAGAATAGATTCAGGAAACAGATATCAGGTAATTTTGCATTTATATGGTAACTTAGGAAATAATTAAAGGGTCAGTCTCAATAGTGGAGAAAGGATGGACTACTCCTAGAAAAATAGTGTTAGTGTAACTAATAAGCCATTTGGAACATTTTCTTAATACCTAAGAAATACAGAGGGCTCAATTTTTAAACATTTCTTTAAAAAAGGAAAATTTTATTTTACTTATAGTATATAGCTTAACATTCAATCCTTGGAGTGCCTGGTAGTAGTAGCCTCCATTGCTGAATAACTGAAAAAAACCAGAGCCATACTTAGGGGCTATATTCTATCCCTACAAAAGCTAGAAAATGAGTGTTTATTAAGGAAATGGTAAGTTTATATTTGAGTTTGGAAGAACTGAGTATAAGATACATTTTACCCTTTTTATTTTCCCTGCAGCAACTAATACAATTTTAGGATCTACAGACTAAAGCTTCAGTAAATATAGTATTGATTGATTCAACATAAATACTATGGTTTATTTCTAGATGGCAAGGAAAATCACATGTAAGAGGTTTCCATTTAAAAGAATTCCACTATTCATCAAAATTTTCATCTATTCTTAAGATTGTTTATTTCAAACTAGGTTTAGAGTAGCAAAGCATATGAATTTTACATTAGAAAACATGAGAAGGATATAAAAGTTTGTTTTCTGTATTCCTTCAAAATTCTTATTTTGAAGGCCTTTGGGGCATGTAAACTATTGGAACTTGTCATCATTTAAACTATTTCCTGTAAAGATGAGAATTGGTAAGATTTAGAGCACTGTTTGCACTGCACAGCACATGTTTTAGTAAATACTCAAAATGGATTTCTCTCCCAAAGAGAAAGCTTAAATTAAGTAAATTACTAGATGACAATTTAGCAGTATGTGTCTCAGAAGTCTGAGGGTGGGGCAGATACATAGGGCTCCCCAGCTTGCCTTCTGGGTGGTTTTATTTTAGGCTTACAATCCAGAAGTCTAGAAATGAGTGACTAAATCTAGTAATTCTGGTTTTAGAGTCTAAAATGTTGCTCTAGCAGAAGTCTTTCACTTTCTACATTTGGGGTACCTTTATTCTGCTTAATTGGAAGTAAAGAGAATAGGTTGGAAGTAAAGAGAATGGCCAAAGATATCTGGAAGGATAACTTGATCTAAATAGCTCCCTTATACATGTGCACAGGTAGAAACTTAACATTCTTTTAAAATTTTGAGAGGGACAATCATATCACTTAGTCACATAACAATCTATTACATAGTTGAGATCTGCAAAGGAAAGAGAGAAATTTTATATTGGAGAGAGGCCAGGGATGAAAGAGAAGAGGACCATTGAGCACAGAACACTCTCAGACAAAGGTAGTATAGTAAGAAGGTGGTGTTCCAATGAAAACATTTCGACAAGAGGACTCTGTAGGTCCAGGATTCAGGATTAGGACAGAAAAGTTGCTAGGAAGCAGGAGATGGCAGAAGAAAAATAGCTGAAAATGCTGTAGTGTGTCATGGTGACTGTCCAAAGTCCATTCCAAACTTCATTGTTTGTTGCCTCAAAGTTGTTAGAAGAATCAAAATCAACTTCAAAGGTGGATTTTAAGTATCTTAAATCAATTATTCATAAAATGCTGTGGTCCTGAACTAGCAATATTATCACTAGCTGAAAGTGATTAGAAATGCAAATTGTGAACTGGCCCCACCCCAGACTTAGGAATCAGAGACTCTGAAAGTGAAGTCCTATGGACCATGTTTCTACAAGCCCTCCAGATGTGTCTGATGCTCTATCGAACTTGGGAAACAGTGGTTTAAACCCATTGTGCTAATCCAATCCCTTGAGACAATGAAATCGCCTAGGTCAGAGAGCACACATATTCTCCCAGCATCAGTTTTCAGGTCGGGACTAGATGCCTGGCCTAAGCTGACCTCATCTAACCAAAGAGAAGATTTCTTTCTGTATTCTGCCTCCCTACCCCCCAAGAAATCAGTAATTTGGCATTTAGTTACCATTGCCTCATTAAGAGAGGGAATAATGCTTAGAAAGATGCTGTCTCAGTTCGTTTGGGGCTGCTATAACAGAATGCCTAAGATCAAGTAATTTAAAAGAAAAGGAGATTCATTTCTTACAGTTATGAAAGTAGGGAAGTCTAAGGTCAAGGATTGCATCTGGTGATAGCCTTTGTGCTATGTCATCTCATGGCCGAAAGTGAAACAGCAAGAAAGCATGTATGTATGAGAAAGAGGAAGCTCATTCTTTTACCAGGAACCCTTTTCATTGATAATTATCTATCTCCACAATAGCACTAATCAACTCATGAAGGCAGAGCCTCTTAAAGATCCCATATCTCAACACTGTTGCAATGGGGATTAAGTTTCTAGCACATAAGCTTTGGGGGACGCATTCAAACTGTAGCAGATGCCAGTTCTTCAAATGGTAGAGGACATGTAGAGAGACAATGCTCGGTGACGCTGAATCACCTGGTCAACCAACCTAAAGTCTGCCTTACCCATGAACACTTCATAGCTGAGTAAATATCCTTCCTCATTGTTTAAGCCCTTGTAAGTCATATTTTCTGAAATGTTTCCTCACTGATAGAGGTCACAATCTTCACTACTTGGCAAGTGTCACTACTTCTGCCAAAGACTCTAGTATCACCAACCCAAAGTCAAATGCTTGCATGCAAGCGAAAAGTCAGTAACATTGTAGGCACGATAGAACTTCAGGTAAAATAACAGGTGTGAAATATAAAGAGATAGTCCCAACTAGCTCCTTGGAGTTGGTTCTTGGACAAGATAATCCTTAGACTAAACCTCTACCTGCAGAAGAAACAAACCCCAGCCAACAGGAAACTCAACAAAAACAATCACCAGCTTTTGTTTGTACTCCCCTGAATATACCAGGCAAGATGCTAAGTGTGCTCTCTAAACACAGAACATAGAAAGAGTGGGGGACTATCACCATTTGTCCCTAAATCCTCTCTTGACTGCAGTCAACAAGCAGGCTAAGTTTTGCTTGGCTTCGGGACAAACTAGAAACAGGCATTAATCAGTTACCCTGACACAACACTGAGGGTGCTGTACTTCCAGGGACTGCATGTTCCTGCCACCTTCCTAGACTCAGATGCATTGAACATTTCCTTCTTTGTCTGCAAAAACAAGCAGCTGTACCCTTAGAGAGAAATGTACTAGTTCACATCTCATAGCAACAAGGTCAGGACTAGGATGAGACAAACAGGTGACTAGGGCACAAAATTTAAGGAGGCAAGGTCGTGCAAGTGTTGACTCTGCCCTTGTAGAACCCTGAAAGTGAGTGTCTCCTTAAATTCTATGCCCTGAGCACCTAACTCCAGATTATGCCGGTGCAGATTGCATGACCTTGCCTCCTTAAGTTTTGTGCCCTGGGCACTTTGCTTGTCTCGTCCTGAACCAGGCCCTAGTGCTGTGTGATGTGAATGAGTACATTTCCCTCTAAGAACACCACTGCTTGTTTATTTTTGCAGACAAGGAAGGCAACATTCAATGTACCTGGTTGAGTAAGGATGGCAAGAACGCTCAGTACCTGGAAGCTGAACATCTCAGTATTGTACCAGAGCCTGGCATCTGCATAATTCCTGCATAATTCCTGATTCTTATTTGTACTGAAGACCAAATAAAACTCACCAAGGCCCACCCCTGCATTATGCCCTGGGTTGCACATGCTCAGTAAGAATTTGTAGGCTTGCATTTTCCCTTCAGACCATTTTAATCAACTGCTCAAGAAAATTTAAAAAACAAATGGGACTCAACTCAAATTTATTTTTCCAACCTTAAAATATCGATTCTTTAATTTTAATGTACATAAAAAATCACCTGTGGGATATCTTAAAAATCCATATTCCACCTGTTACTGTACTAGGGCTTCTATAACGAAGTACCATATACTAGGTGTCTTAAACAACAGAAAGTGACTTTCTCACAGTTTCAGAAGCTATAGGTCCAAGATCAAAGTATCTGCAGGTTTGATTTCTTCTGAGACTTCTCTCCACGGCTTATAAATAGCTGTCTTCCTCCTCTGCCTTCACGAGGTCTTTCTATGCAGCTGTATCCTGATCTCCTCTTCTTACGACACCAATCATATTGGATTAGGGCCCACTCTAAAGGTCTCATTTTAACTCACTCACCTCTTTAAAGGCCCTATCTACAAAGAGTCACATTCTCAGGTATTGTAAGGACTTCGGCATATGAATTTTGAAAAGACACAACTCAGCCCACAGCACCCCCTCACTCCAGCCCCTATATTTTGATCCCATACATCTGAAATGGAGCCAGAGATCTTTTACGGGTTTCTTTTTGTTTTATTTTGTTTTGCTTTAGTTTTCACAAACACCCCCATGATTCTCACAACATAAAATATACTTTGAAAGGAACATTATTTTAGGCTCATTTCTCCTGAATTTCCTTAGGAAACTCCCCTCACTTCCCTTCCTAACTTATTTTCATAACCACTCATAGTTTCTCCACCAGTTCGTAAGTTTCCGGCTATTTGTCTTCTTAATAATTTTGGTCTATATCCAATGTATTTAACCACTTTTCTGAAGTGCACATGAGTTAATGAAGTAAACCAAATTTCATCAAGAAAAAAACATAATTTGTCTGAGTATGCATCTCAGTGTCTGAGAAACAGATCAGAGTAACAAAATCCTTAACACAACTTGAGAAACCAAGTTCCCAATCCATCTTCAGGAGCAGCCATTTCTCTCCCAACACAGGAAGCACTGTAGATCCTTTAAAGAAAAGCTACTAGCAAAATTGCTGGTAGCACAGAAATCTTCATGGGATTAAGCATAGTCCCTGCCTTGGAGACCTCCAGACAAGGCTGACCCCTTTGGGCTCCCATGGGAACACCCAGGTAACACGAGGTACTTGACTCCAAGCTAGCAGTAAACTAAACCAATGACAGCACACCACCAGCCATTATGAAACACACACCAGTTCCAGCCAGATGCATCTGTCTTCTGTCAGCTTCGGCATACGCTGACCACAGGAATTTCAAAAGAATACTTCTCTAAGAGATTCCACTGATTCTTTGCTTCCAATTTGGCTGCAGCCTGCTAGAGCAGCATTTTTTTTCCAGCTGGCAATAACCCAAAGTAAAAAGAAAAACACCCAACCCACAGGTATATTTACCACTTGAAGGTTTTGAACAGAAGCCTGTGAATTAATCAAGATCTTAAAAGCACTTTTCAATTTGTCTTTTAATAACATGATAGTCTAGAGATATTATATTTCCTTTCCTCTCAGTCACAGCATTCCACCTGTTACTGTACTAGGTGGGGTTTATATGACACAATTTATTCAATAAGAACATTTCATATGAAATTCCAAAAATATAGCAATAAGAATCATTTATAATTTCAAACTTAGTTTGTTTTGATCAGATTTTTTTTAATGTTTACAATGTTTTGGTATAAGGAAAATCAGAAGCAAAGCCAAAAATTATTTTTGATTTAAAAACCTGAAATATTAAGATGTGTCATGTGATAAAATTTAATGTATGTACCAAGAGGTTTTCTGAAACAGGTTTTATTTTCTCAATTCAATCAATGTTTTTTCAAGATAAGGACAGAAACAGCATTTCAAGAATGTTCTCAAAGATACATTGAAAAAGATCCAAAGACTCCAGCTTACAGGATGCCACAGACAGAGTTAGCTCAATTGAAAAAGTAATCTACTTCAAGAATATCAATATTTTATAAATCTAAGACAATAGCAAAAGATACAAATGTAGCTTTGGTAGAAGCAGCGTGACCATGAACCAACTAATAACTCAAGATTACCCTTTCTGCCAGGGATGTGTGTCCAACCCATAATAATTTGCCAGTCCCAAAATTGTCTCATCAGTCACCTCCAATTACACATGTATCCAGGGAACTAGTTTGAAAGATAGTCATGCCCTTTTTTCCTTTCTCTTCCTCATCCTTCTTCCTTTGAAGGCGGTGTGGGGATGTGGTAACCAGCACAGCAGCACCTGTGGTAACCATCAAGAGATATGCATGATCAGCAGGATGGCTGACTCCAGGTGCCTAACGCTCATTTCCACTCAACATAAAAAGGACCAAAATAACAAATAACTAGATGTAGACGAGAGCATCTAAAGAAGAGTGCTGGAGTACAAGGGAGTAGAGGAAGCCCTGTGGAGCGCAATGAAAACTCAAGATGGCAGCATAGAGAAGAGAACGAAGCATGCTGCTTCCGTCACCTCTTCTCCCCAGATGAGACCGGTTTAGAGCCAAAAAGTGCCTCTCTTTACAGGAAAAAGGTAGGGAGGAGATCCTGAACAGCCTTCATTACCACCGTGGATACCTGCAGTCTTTGCTGCTGGAGCATCCCATAGTCCTCACAGACCTTGAGCCCTGTCTAGGGAGATGCCTCAAGTTCACATGGCCTCACTGTTTCAGAGAAGAATCCCATGTTGTGCCTTTCCCAACACCCATGACCCAAGCTTCTAAGGCACAGCACCATCTTGAAACTGTAGTCACTGCTAGAGTGCATCCTGCACTCCCCATCTGCTAGAGTAAGCACTGCATCTCCATCATCATTTCACCATGCTCACACAAATGGCTACAATGCCATGCCCTGGGCTACTCAGAGATTAGGTCCAGTAGAACAGTGGTGACCCCAGTACAAAAGCTCACATGGTTCCCTGCCCTCAAGTAACAAGCAGTCCTGCATAGCAGGGAAGCAAAGCCCAAGTCAGTGCACCCACAGCATACACCCTCTTGGTTTGGGAACCAGTCACCAGTCCAATGTTTGACCCCCAGAAATTCTACCCCATTATTGGGTACGTACCCAAAGGAATATAAACCTTTCTATTATAAAAATACATACATGCATATGTTCATTGCAGCACTATAGCAACGTCATGGAATCAACCTAAATGCCCATCAATGATAGACTAGATAAAGAAAATGTGGTACATATACACCATGGAATACTACGGAGCCATAAAAAGGAATGAGAGCATGTCCTTTGCAGGGACACAGGTGAACATGGAAGCCATTTTCCTCAGCAAACTAATGCAGGAACAGAAAATCAAACACCACATGTTCTCACTTATAAGTGGGAGCTGATTGATGAGAACACATGGATATGTGGGGAGGAACAACACACACTGGGCACCTGTTGTCAGGGAAGGAGGGAGAGCATCAAGAAGAATAGTTAATGCATGCTGGGCTTAATAGCTGGGTGACAGGGCGATCTGTGCAGTAAACCACCATGGCACACATTTGCCTGTTAATGAAACAGTACATCCTTCACAGGTACCCTGGAACTTAAAAGTTGAAAAAAGGAAGATATAATGGAATCATTTTTTTAAAGACCCTACTATGTGCGGCCTATGTGAAACTCACTTTGCCTGTAAGGATGCACAAAGACTGAAAGTGAAGTGATAGAAAAAGATATTCCATACAAATGGAAACCAAAAACATCTGAAGTAGCCATACATCTAAGAGATAAGACAGACTAAGTCAAACACTGGGAAAAAAAAAAAAAAAAAAAGACTGTCATTTCAGCTGAAAAATCTATTCAGCAGAAGGATATAACAATTGTAAATATATATAAACCCAACACTGGAGCACCAAAATATATAAAGCAAACATTATTAGATGTAACAATTGTGTATATATATATATATATAAACACAGCACTGGAGCACCCAAGTATATAAAGCAAACATAATTAGATTTAAAGGTAGAGGTAGACCACAATATGTAATAGCAGCAATCAGGCACAGTGGCATACGCCTGTAATTGCAGCACATTGGGAGGACAAGGTGGGTGGATCACCCAAGGTCAGGAGTTTGAGATGAACCTGGCCAACATGGCAAAACCCTTCTCTACTAAAAATACAAAAAGTAGCTGGGCCTGGTAGCATATGCATATAATCCCAGCTACTCAGGAGGCTGAGGCAGGAGAATTGCTTGAACCTGGGAGGCAGAAGTTGCAGTGAGCCAAGATCATGCCACTGCACTCCAGCTTGGGTGACAGAGTGAGATTCCATCTCTAAAATCATCATAGTAATAATATGTAATAGTAGGGACTTCAACACTACACTCTGAGCAGCAGACAGATAGACAGAAAATCAACAGAGAAACATCAGATTTAAACTGCACTCTAGACCAAATTGACCTAACAGACATTTCAGATCTGTTTACAGAACACTTTATGTAAATGTATGGAATATTTTATCCAATAGCTGCAGGATACACATTTTTCTCAATTGCACATGAAACATTCTGCAGAATAGGTCATAGGTTAGGTCATAAAATAGGTCTTAACAAATTTAAGAGAATAGGGATCAAGTCAAGTATTTTTTCTGACCATGATGGTATAAAACTAGAAATCAATGACAGGAGAAATCTGAAATACTTTACACATACATGGAAATTAAATGGCATGCTCCTGAATAACCAATGGGTCAATGAAAAAATTAAAATAAAAATTTAGGAGAGAGATCCAAGATGGCTGACCACTAGCAGCTCGGGATTGTATCTCCCAGTGAAAGTGCAGAGAACGAGAGGATGCCACACTTTCAGACGAATTTTTGTTGCTCACAGACCAGGAGATTCCCAGCGGAGGAGCCCCACAGGTCACCAGTGTGACTCTTGTGGCCTGCGCAGTGGTTTTGCTGGTGCCTCAGCGCGGCAGTTCTTGGTGCAGAGTGAGCAGGACCGGGTCCCCTTTTGGCCGATTCCTGGGCAGAAAAGCACCATCAATCTTAACACCGCTGTTTTGGCCGGCGCAGTGGATTGCTCAGATTTCAGCGCTGGGAATCAACAAGTTGGACGTCCACTCAGAAACCTAATTTGAAAGTCGGAAATCACAAAGATGACAGGTGGATAAATTTACAATGATGGGAAGAAACCAGCGTAAAAAGGCTGAGAATACCCAAAATCAGAATGCCTCTCCCTCTACAGGGGATCACAGTTTCTCATCAGCAATGGAACAAGCCCTGATGGAGAATGAGTGTGTTCCATTAACGGAAGTAGACTTCAGAAGGTGGATGATAAGACACTTCTGTGAATTAAAAGAACTTGTTTTAACCCAATGCAAAGAAACTAAGAATTTTGAAAAAAGGTTTGACGAAATGCTAACGAGAATAGACAATTTGGAGAGGAATATAGGTGAATTAATGGAGCTGAAAAACACAATACGAGAACTTCACAAAGTATGCACAAGTTTTAACAGTCAAATTGATCAAGCAGAAGAAAGGATACCAGAGTTCAAAGACCAACTTAAAGAAATAAAATGAGAAGTCAAGATTAGAGAAAAAAGGATAAAAAAGAATGAGCAAAGTCTCCAAGAAATATGGGACTATGTGAAAAGACCTAATCTACGTTTGATAGGTATACCTGAATGTAATGAAGGAATGAATCCAAGCTGGAAAATACTCTTCATGAGATTATTCAGGAAAACTTTCCCAACCTAGTAAGACAGGACAATATTCAATTCCAGGTAATACAGAGAACACCACAAAGATATTCCTCAGGAAGACCAACCCCCAGGCACATAATTGTCAGATTCATTAGGGTTGAAATGAAGGAGAAAATACTAAGAGCAGCCAGAGAGAAAGGTCAGGTTACCCACAAAGGGAAGCCTATCAGACTTACAGCAGATCTCTCAGCAGAAACCCTACAAGCCAGAAAAGAGTGGGGACCAATATTCAACATCCTTAAAGAAAAGAACTTTCAACCCAGAATTTCATATCCAGCCAAACTGAGCTTCAAAAGCGAAGGAAAAATAAAATCTTTTGCAAACAAGCAAGTACTTAGCGATTTCACCACCACCAGGCCTGCTTTGCAGAAGCTTCTGAAAGAAGCACTATACATATAAAGGAGCAACCAGTATCAGCGTTTCCAAATATATATCCAGCTAGCATCAAATGGCAGTATTAAACTAATATATATTATTAACTGGATAAAAAGCCAAAACTCATCGGTACGCTGTATCCAGACCCATCTCACATGCAATGATACACAAAGATTCAAAACAAAGGGACAGAGGAAGATTTACCAACCAAACGGAGAGCAAACATAAATAAATAAATAAAAAGCAGGAGTTGCAATTCTCACCTCTGATACAATAGACTTTAAAGCAACAAAGATCAAAAGAGGCAAAGAAGGACATTACATAATGGTAAAAGGATCAATGCAACAAGAAGAGCTAACAATCCTATATATACATGTACCCAATACAGGAGCACCCAGATACATAAGACAAGTTCTTAATGACTTATAAAGAGACTTAGCCCCCCACACAATAATAGTGGGAGACTGTAACATCACATCGTCAATATTAGACTGATCAATGAGATAGAAAATTAACACGGATACCCAGGACTTGAACTCAGACCTGGAATAAGTAAACTTAATAAACATTTATAGAACTCTCCACTTCAAATACACAAAACATACATTCTTATCAGTACCATATCACACCTATTCCAAAAGTGACTACATAATTGGAAGTAAATCAGTCCTCAATAATTGCATAGCATTTCATAGTTAAATGAAATATTGGTTGGCTGCTTGTTTGTTATTTTCTTCCCTTATTCCTTCCTGTCTCCATTGTTAAGCACGATTATTGGCATAAAAGAGGTTTTCAATTCCCATGTTTAGACTGCGTTCTAGCCTGGGCAATAAAGCAATACTCCCGTTCTCTCTTCCTCTTTCTCTTCCTTTTTCTTCCTCTTCTTCATTCTTTTTATTTTTCTTTCTGTTTCTTACTTTTTTTCTTCAAAAAAAAAATTTTTAACATTTGTTAAGACAAATGAAAATGGAAACAACATTTCAAAACATGTAGAATACAGCAAAAGTGATACCAAGAGGAACTTTATGACAATAAATGCCTGCATCGAAAAAGAGAAAGAGTAATCTAACAAGGCACCCCCAGAAAACGGAAAACCAAGACTAAACCAAACCCAAAATTAGAAGGAAATGCAAAATAAAAATAAGAGCTGAAATAAGTGAAATTAAGACAAAAAATACAAAAGATCAACAAACTGATAGTTGAATTTTTGAAAAGATAAAATCAGCAAACCTTTAGTTACACTAATAAATAAACAAAATCCGAAACAAAAAAAAAGTAGCAACTGACAACACAGAAACACAAAATCACTAGAGACCTTAAGAACAACTATACATCAACAAATTGGTAAACCTAAAAGAAATAAATACATTCCTGGACACATACAACCTATTGAAATTAAACAATAGAGAAATAGAAACCCTCAACAGACCAGCAATGGGTAACAGGATCAAAATAGTAATAAAATGTCCTCCGTTACAGAAAATCCCCAGACCTGAGAGATTCACCACTGAGTTCTACTAAACATTTAAAGAAGCGCTACCAATTCAACTCAAAGTATCCCAATAAATTGAAGGGAAGGGAATATTTTGACACCCATTCTATGAGTCCAGCATTACTCTGATAACAAAACCAGACAAGGACACACACACACAGACATACACACGAAAATCGCAGGGCAATTTCCCCTATGAACATAGATGCAAACATCCTCAACAAGATACCAGTAAAGGGAAGAAAGCAACATATTAAAAGAACTGTATACTATGGTCAAGTGGGATTCATTCGGGGAAACAAGGACAGTTCAACATATGTAAATCGATCAATGTGATACATCACATCACCAGAATCAAGGACAAAAACCTTATGATTATTTCAACAGACACTGAAAAAGCATTTGACAACATTCAACATATCTTCATGATAAAAAAAAATTCAAGGAATTGGCTATAGAAGGAACATAGCTCAAAAAAAACAAAGGCCATAAAAGGGGACTTCACAAAGTATGTGAAAAATTAAAAGATAAACATAAAAAATAGAAACTTGGCCAGGTATGGTGGCTCATACCTGTAATCTCAGCACTTTGGGAGACTAAGGCAGAAGGATCACTTGAGGCCAGGAATTTGCGACCAGTCTCAAAAACATAGTGAGACCCTGTCTCTACCAAAAAAGAAAAATTTAGCTGTATAGGCCTGATGTGGTGATTCATGCCATAGTCCTAGCTACTCAGGAGGCTGAAGCAGGAGGATCGCTTGAGCCCAGGAGTTCAAGGCTGAAGTGAGCTGTGACTGTGTCATTGCACTCCAGCCTAGGCGACAGAATTATACTCTTTTAAAAATAAATTATATATATATACTGAAGTGTCCTTGTGTCCCTGAAATGAAACCCACTTGGCCATAGTATACAATTCTTTTAATATGTTGTTGTCTTCACTTTGCTGGCATCTTATTGAGGATGTTTGCATCTATGTTCACAGGGGATATTGCACTGTGATGTGTGTGTGTGTGTGTGTGTGTCCTTGTGTGGTTTTGGTATCACAGTAATGCTGGTCTCATAGAATGAGTGTCAAAGTATTCCCTTATCTTCAATTTATTGGAATACTTTGAGTAGAATTAATAGTAGCCTATGTGTATGTGTGCATGTGTGTGTGTGTGTGTGTGTTTACATATATATAATTACATAGATATGTAATTTCTCAACTTCACCTCCAAGTTCAAGGTAATTTTGTATGATACTAGCCACTTAGTCAATTCTTAAAGAACTGGGGGTCCTGGGAATTTAACCATGTCAAGGTAGCCTTTTTTATATTATTAACTGAAGAAAATTAGTTTCCTTTAAAGTTTTTTAAGATTAAAAAATAGAAAGAAGTCAGAAGAAACCAAATCAGAACTGTAAGGTGGATGGCCTTGTTTGACGAGCAGGAGATTGTCGTGGTGGAGAAAGACTCGTGGAGCTTTCCCAGATGTTTTTCTGCTAAATTATTGGCCAACTTTTACCAACACTCTCATAATAAGCAGTTATTACTATTTTGCCCTTGAGAACATTGATAAGAAAAATGCACTGAGCACCCCTCAAAATTATTGCCATGACCTTTGCACTTGGCTTTGATTATGCTTTGTCTTCAGGATCACACGGTTAAAGCCAGGTACTATTTCTTACCGCAATTTTTGGAAGAAATCCTTCAAGATCTTGATCCTACTTGTTTAAAATTTCCATTGAAAGATCTGCCCTGTCTGCAGCTGATCTGGGCACAACAGTTTTGGCACTCATCAAGTGGAAAGTTCGCTCAACTTCAGTGTTTCAGCCAGAATTGTGTAAACTAAATGAATTGAGATGTCTGTGGTGTTGGCTATTGATTCTGCTGTTAATTGTCAGTCCTCTTCAACCAGGGCATAAACAAGATGAATTTTTTTCCCAAAAATTAATGTGGCTTGTCTGCCACTTCAAGCTTCATCTTCAACATTGTCTCATCCCTTCTTAAAATGAGTTATCCATTTGTAAACTGCTGATTTCTTTGGAATATTGTCCCTATAAATTTTTCACAAAGCATCAGTGATTTTACCACTTTTTTAAGCTTCACTATAAATTTGATGTTTAGCAAAATTCATGTTGCTCTAATGGGAGCTCTTTTCAAACTGATAGCTTATCTTTCTTAGTGCCTCAAACTAGATTATGTTGAAATATAAGTTAATGTGAATGTGTTTAGGTACCAAAAATTTGAAATTCATGAATAATTTCTCATAATCCTTATTTTGCATGAATCTTTTGAAGACCTCTTCATATATAACAAACCTGCCACTAATATCATACTGAATAGTGAAAAATTGAAAACCTTTCCACTAGGACATGGAATTAGAAAAAGATGCCCCCTTTTACCAGTTTTATTGAACATAGTTCTGGAGTTTCTAGCCAGAGCGAGTAGGCAAAAGAAAGAAATAAAGGGCATTTAAATTGGAAAAGAATAAGTCAAATTATCCTAGTTGTAGATAACATAATTTTATATATATAGAAAACTTAAGGACTCCACAAAACCTTTTAGAACTGATAAGCAAACTTAGTAAAGTTGCAGGATACAGAATCAACGTACAAAAATCAGTAGCATTTCTCTACACTAATAGCGATCAACCTAAAAGAGCAATAAGAAAGCAATTCTTTTTTACAATAGCTACCAAAAAAAAAAATACCCTAGGGATGGATGTAAACAAAGAGGTGAAAAAGCTCTACAGAGACAAAAAAACCTTACAAAAAAATTGTCGAAAGAAATTGAAATTGATAAAGGGCCAGGTGTGGTGGCTCGTGCCTATAATCCCAGAACTTTGGGAGGCTAAGATGGGCAGATGGCTTGAGCTCAAGAGTTTGAGACCAGCCTGATCAACATGGTGAAGCCCTGTCTTTTCTAAAAATACAAAAATAAGCTGGGCATGGTGGTGTGCGCCTGTAATCCCAGGTACTCAGGAGACAAGAATCGCTTGGCAACTCAGAAGGTGAAGGTTGCAGTGAGCTGAGATCACACCACTGCATTCTAGCCTGGGCAACAGAGCAAAACATGGCAAAAAAAGGAAGGAAAGAAGAAAGGGAGGCAGGGATGGGGGGGGAGGGAGGGAGGGAGGAAGGAAGGAGGGAGGGAGGGAGGGAGGGAGGGAGGGAGGGAGGGAGGGAGGGAAGGAAGGAAGGAAGGAAGGAAGGAAGGAAGGAAGGAAGGAAGGAAGGAAGGAAGGAAAAAAAAAAAAAAAAAGAATCTGCCATAGTGGCTCACATCTGTAATCCCAGCACTTTGGGAGGCTAAGGTAGGCAGATCACAAGGTCAGGAGTTTGATACTGGCCTGGCCAACGTGGTGAAACCCCATCTCTACTAAAGATACAAAAAATTAGACAGGTATGGTGGCATGCGCCTGTAATCCCAGCTACTCAGGAGGCTGAGGCAGGAGAATTGCCTGAATCCAGGAAGCAGAGGTTTCAGTGAGCCGAGATCATGCCACTGTACTACAGCTTGGGTGACAGGGCAGGACTCTGTCTCAAAGGAAAAAGAAAAGAAAGAAGGAGAAAAAGTGGAAGAAAAGAAGGAAGGAAGGAAGGAAGGAAAGAAGGAGGGAAGGAAAGAGAGAGAGAAAGAAAAATGGAAAAAGAAGAGAAGGAAGAGAGAAGAGAAATTGAAGAGGGGACAAAAAAGTGGAAGCATAGCTCATGCTCGAGAATTTGAAGAAATTATGTCATTAAAATGTTCATACTACCCAAACTGATCTACAGATTCATCATAATCACTATGAAAATATCAATGACATTCTTCACAGAAATAAAAAGAACAATTCTAAAACTTATATAAAACTACAAAAGACTCTAAAGCAATGCTGAGCAAAAAGAATGGAGCTGGAGGCATCACACTACCTGACTTCACACTACAAAGTTATAGTAAGCAAAACAGCATGATAGTGGCACAAAAACAGACACATACACCAATGAAACAGAAGGAAGAACACAAAAATAAATCCATGAATTTATAGCCAATACATTTTTTACAAAGCTGCCAAGAAGATACATTGGGTAAAGAATAGCCTCTTTAATAAATGGTGCTGGGTAAGCTGGATATCCACATACAAAAGAAAGAACTTAGACCTCTATTTCTCACCACATACAAAAATAAACCGAAAATGAATTAAATACTTAAGTATAAGGCTGTAAACTCTAATATGAAACTATGGGAAGAAAGCATTGGGGAAACGCTACAGGACATTGGTCTGGGCAAAGGTTTTTTGGGGTAGGACCTCAAAAGCATAGAAGTCAGAAGCAAAAATAGATAAATAGGATCATATCAAGCTAAAAAGCTTCTGTACAGCAAAGGAAACAATCAGCAAAGTGGAGAGGCGGTCTACAGAATGGGGGAAAGTATGTGCAGCAGGAAACTACCTGAGAGAATCAATAACCGGAATACGTAAGGAACTCAAACAACTCAATGGCAAAAAAACATATCATCTGATTTTTGAATGGGCAAAAGACTGAAACCAACACTTCTCAAAAGAACATACAAATGGCCAACAGGTATAAGAAAAATGCTCATCATCACTAATCACGAGATAAATGCAAATCAAACCAAAATGAGGTATCATCTCACCCCAGGATAAAGCGGCTATTATCAAAACGACAACAGATGACAAGTGTGGGAAAGGAAATGGAAACAAGGGAACCCTTATAGACTATTGGAAGAAATGCAAATTAGCATAGGCATTCTAGAAAACAGTGTGGAGTTTCTCAAAAATTAAAAATACAAATACTGCATGATCCCGCAGTCCCGCTACTTGGTATATACCTAAAGGAAAGGAAATCCGTATCTCAGAGACAGATCTGCACTCCCATGTTTACTGCAGCACTATTCACAATCACGAAGATATGGAATCAACCTAAGTGTCCGACAATAGGTGAATGGATAGAAAAAATGTAATATATACACACAGGGGAATACTATCCAGCTATTAAAAAGAATTAAATCCTTACATTAAGTGAAAAAAGCCAGGTGCAGAAAAACAAATACCTCATGGTCTCACTCACATGTGGAATCTCAAAAAGCTTACTTCATAAAGGAGTGGGTAGAACAACGGTCACCAGAGACCTTGGAAAGTAGGAGGGAGGAGGGAACAAGGAAAGCTTGGTCAATGGGTACAAAGTTACGGTAAGGAGGAGTAAATGCTGGTTTCTATTCCACAGTAGGATGACTATAGTTAACAATAATACATATTTCAAAATAGCTAGAAGAGGCAATTTTGAATATTCTCACTGAGATGGGTTGGCTCTGTCCCCAACAAAATCTCAACTTGAATTGTATCTTCCAAAATTCCCACATGTTGTGGGAGGGACCCAGGGGGAAGTAATTGAATCATGGGGGCTGGTCTTTCTCGTGCTATTCTCATGATAGTGAATAAGCGTCACGATATCTGATGATGGGTTTATCAGGGGTTTCTGCTCTGGCTTCTTCCTCCTTTTCTCTTGCTGCCGCCATATAGGAAGAGCCTTTCACCTTCCACCATGATTCTGAGGCCTCCCCAGCCATGTGGACCTGTAAGTCCAATTAAACCTCTTTCATTGTTAAATTGCCCCATCTCAGGTATGTCTTTATCAGCAGCGTGAAAACTGGACTAATACACTCACCACAAAGAAATAATAAATGTTTGAGGTGATAGATACACTAATTACCTTGATTTGATCATTACACAATGTATACTTGTATTGAAACAAAACATTGTACCGCATAAATATGTGTGATGACATGTCAATTAAAATTTTAAAAAGGGAAATACGCATGAGATGAAAAGCTAACACTTTAAACCTGGTGGAGCCAATGGATAGAAAAAAACCTGACGACAGTGGACCGTTGACATACCACTGTGCTGATCAACCAACGTTGAGAATCTCCTGTCTCCAACTTCTGGTTCATTAGTCAACTAATGCCTTGTGATTTAAGCCAGTGGTGCTGAAAGTGAGACACCTAGACCAGCATCAGCACGGCCATGGAACTCGTCAGAAATGTACATCCTTGAGCACCACCCCAGACTGAATGAAAGGTCCTGGGGGTGAGGCCCAGCAACCTGTTCTTTAGCAAGTCCTCCAGGTGATGCTGAAGCAAGCTAAACTTTGAGAACCACTAATTTAAGCCATCAGTAGTTGTGTTTTGGTTATTTTTGACTGAAAGTGTTCCTGATTAACATGAGCAATTGTGTCAAATCTCAGTAAGTGTTGCTTCTCTATTATTTATTACACAGGATTTTTCTTCTAACAATCCCTGTTGCTTTGTGGATGGCAGTGGTGGGCCAGCCAAAGCGTCTGCTGCCATGGCACCAGCTACAGTGGGGTGCGGGCCCGGGCCACGGGTTCTCAGGTGCTGATGCTGAGGCAAATGGTGTCTGGATCTTGCCACTTGGGAGCTGCTGCAGAGGGGCCAGGCAGGGCCAAGCCACCCTCCAGCAGGGGAATGGCACAGTCAGGCATGGAGGGGTCCCAAGGTGGAACTGTGCCTGGGGCAGTGCTGCCCTTGTGCATGGAGCTCAGGGGCTGGGCCCAGAACAACAGAGGTGGCCACGCTGCAGGAGTGGCACCCATTTCCCAGACCAGGCCAGCGATGCAGCTGCCAAGCCCACCCTGCTCACGGTGCCAGGATCCTGTGCCTCAGCTGGAGGCCCAGGATTCACCTCGCGTCAGTGTGACTGCAGAGTCTGGCACATCCACGGCCAGGCTGGGGCCCACAATCCACTCCCAGAGGCTACCCCCGGTAGGGTTGTGAGCTGAATGAGGGGGGCCCCGAGCCACTCCTGAGCACAGGGGTGCAAGGAGAACTTGTGGCAATGTCACCACTGCCCCAGTCACCAGCCTGGCCCAGCAAGGGTCTGGAGCCGTGCCCCAGGCTGCAAGGAGGCAAACAGGGCAGCAGAAGTGGCTTCGGGAGCAGCAGTGGCTGCAGTGGGTCCCCTGTGCCCATGTCCCCAAAGCAACTGACTGTGCTACCCCCACCCTCACGCGGCCCAGCAGGACCCACTCCCACTCCCAGAGCCTCCTCCGCAGCCTCGACCTTGCTCCCTGTCGTGTCCCTGAAGCCCACAAGCACCAGGCAAAAGGCACATCCAGGACTCACAGGACTGGTCCCAGGAACCTCAGGTTCTTTTGTGCAGGGTTGGCAGGGACCACCGTGCCACCCACACCTCAACTGCTGCCACTGAGATGCAGAGAAAGGGCATGGCCAGGGCTGTACACTCTGCAAAGCCAGGGACAGGCAGGACCCTTACCCCACCTTCTCTCTCCCCCGCCAGTTGGCAGGGCTGGAGCTCCCCAGGAGCAGCTGCAGCCACCCAGGTCATGGCTGTGGGCCAAGGCTTCCCAGTCCTCTTGGGGCAGGAGGACCCCCTCCATGACCACAGGCTCGGGGATGTCTGTTCCCACTGCCTGGCCTCTCCCCACTCTGAGATCTTGAAGCATCTGCTCAGATCTTGAAGCAGGGTTGGGGCCCAGCCCAGGCACTGTTGCAGCCCAGCTGGATGTGTGCAGGCTCAGGGAAGTGCTGACATGCTTGTCCCCTGCTGCCTCAGGCCCTCCAGACTTTGGGCACCAATGAGTGCTGGAAGGATACCATGATGGCGATGGGGGCAGCTCAGCACAGGCCTGCAGCAGCCCCTTTGCTCCAGCAGCCTGGGCAGCATGGGCAGCAGGATACAGATGGGCTCTTGGATGGGAAGGGGTGGTTCCCCAGTGAGGCCCCACCTTCAGGCCCAAGAGGTTTCTCTTTCTGAGATATCAGTGATTACATAATCCTATTTATCATTCTAAAGATGTCCTTGGTTTGTTTGTTGTTTGTTTTTTCCACAGGAAAAATATACAGTGGCAAAGCAGCCAGCAAATGCTAAAAAGAGATGCAGTGATGTAAAGAGAAGCCCCATAGCATTTTCTCGGGAGGCCAACGCTCGCAAAGTATCGCCCCTGGCATTTGCTGACTCTTACAGTGTTTAATCTTGGTCACAAGTACACAAACAAGGAAAAACAATATCATAAGTCTGCAACTTACCACTTGTAACTGGAATATACTGAGACACTGCCTTATCTCACACCCCTTTTGTATCTAAATATTAAAAACAACTGTAAGGATTTCTTCTTTTTTTGTTTTTGAGATGGAGTCTCACTCTGTCACCCAGGCTGGAGTGTGCAGTGTCATGATCTTGGCTCACTGCAACCTCCACCTCCTGGGTTCAAGTGATCTTCCTGCCTCAGCCTCCCAGGTAGCTGAGATTACAGGTACCCACCATCATACTCGGCTAATTTTTGTATTCTTAGTAGAGATAGGGTTTCACCATGTTGGCCAGGCTGCTCTCGAACTCCTGACCTCAAGTGATCTGCCCGCCTTGACCTCCCAAATTGCTGGGATTACAGGCGTGAGCCACCGCACATGGCCAGGATTTCTTCTTAAAGTGTATTTATTATTCCTTTCAGAAAATTTATTTTTTTTCTTTATTTGAAAAGGACAAGAGAGAGAACTGATGAAGATTAAAATGTTCAGGTAAAATTAAAATTAACTGATCCCCAATTACGTTTACAGGAAATGTGAGGTGCCTGGGTTTTTTTCCATTCATCATGATTATTTAATTTAGCCACATAAACAACGCACAGCATCCTTCCTCATCTCACAGATCAAAGACAGACCAAAAGTACATGTGTCCCAAATAGTCGACAACAAATACTGTTTTTCATGGAATCATACTTACATAGCTGAGCAAACTGGCTGCCCAAATTAAAATTCCCAGACCTGCAACCCACACTGCAATAAACCTGGAGTCTTTTTTTTTTTTTTTTTTTAGATGGAATCTCCCTCTCTCACCGAAGCTGGAGTGCATTGGCACAATCTCGGCTCACTGCAACCTCAAAACACATATTCAAAAGACAACTTCAGCAGCTTCATACCTAGTAGGGTACAACTAACACCTGTTGATCCATTACTCTAGTTCTTTTCCTTTAGGAAAAAGATGGAGAAACGTGGATTCAAGTCCCTTGACGTCTCTATGTGAGTAAAGTACCTGCTGTACCTCGTTTTCCTTTGTGTTCTCTTTTCACGGGTCAGGTTATGCACGCACACTCCTGTTAACTGACTCCTAGCCTCTCTCCACACTCCCCAGCAGTCTCTAGTGGAAATCACGGCTGGACGACCCAAAGACTCATGATGAAATCTGACTAAGCTCTTTAACATCATCACATTCAAGGCATAGAACAAAACCATGTAATTCCAAAAGCAAATGTTGTCATCTCAATTTTACAAAAGAGAAAAATAGGGGTTCAAAATACAAAAAGATGAGCCCCAAATACATTAGACACTTGTGGTAAATTAGGCTATTTTTCAGAAATATTCACCCCATTCCTTTATTCTACTCTATTTCCCCACCCTTGGCTTTGGGTGGGTCAGGTGACCTTCTTTGGTCAAGGTAGAAGTGAGGTGCTGCTAATTTCAAGCTTTAAAAGGTCATATATGTTTCTGGCCAGGTGCAGTGGCTCACATCTATAATCCCAGCACTTTTGGAGGCAGCGGCAGGTGGATCATGAGGTCAAGAGATCAAGACCATCCCAGACAACATGGTGAAAGCCCGTCTCTACTAAAATTACAAAAAAAAAAAAAAAATAGCTGGGCATGATGGCACATGCCTGTAGTCTCAGCTATTCAGGAAGCTGAGGCAGGAGAATTGCTTGAACCTGGGGAGCGGAGGTTGTAGTCAGCCGAGATCATGCCACTACACTCCAGCCTGGCAACAGAGTGAGACTCCGTCTCAAAAAAAAAATGTCATGTACGTTTCCATTTGATCTTGTCCTTCTGCCACGCCAAGGGGAAGAATATGTCCAGGTCAGCACACCCGATAAAGCAGGAGGACAAGAGATGCATATTACACAACAACCCTAGTGGGACCCCGTATACATAGCCAACCCTGAACGAACCCACAGACATGTTAGCAAACCCAACTGAGATCAGCAGAGCTGACTGAGGCCAGCTGGCTTCAGTCAGGCAACATAAATATGTAAGCCAAATAGGCATTTCTACCATTGCGATTTCCACGTTTGCTGTCTTGCAGCATTAGCTAGCTAATAAATATTTCTTAGATGAATGACTGGATAAGTGAATGAATTGGGGCCTCCAATCAGATGGTTAGTAACTCACACATGGAAGGTCTTCTGAATCCTGGTCTTTTGTTCTACTCCTCTTGTTTTCTCTTTAGTTAGAAAAGAATGCTATAAAAGAATTTAAAAGTTAGGGGAAAAAGGGATGATGTAGCCTAGGCAACACAGTGAGACTCCCTCTCTACAAAATTTTTTTTAAGTGGCCAAGTGTGGTGGCATGCACCTGTGGTCCTAGTGACCCAGGAGGCTGAGGTAGGAGGACCGCTTGAGCCCAGGAGGTAGAGGCTGCATTGAGCCATGATTGTGCCACTGCACTCCAGCCTGGGCAACAGAGCCAGACCCTCTCTAAAAAAAAATTTTTTTAAAGGTGGTGGACAAAAAGGAAATTGAACTAATTACATGGACAAAAGAATTTAAAATGAAATAATTGTGCTCACCAGGCTCCAATATGCAAATGATACCTGAATAGCATCAGCTGTTTTTCAATCCCTAAAACAAAATGAATTTAATCTGAAAGGGAAAGGCTTGGGTTAGATCTGAAAGAGAACCTGCAACTATAGGAGTTATTAAGATTGAAATCATGCCACCAAAGGCATCAGAGGAGTCTGTACTATCATTTCTACAGATGTTCCAAAATAATGTATATGCTCATCTTTGCAGAAAGTTTTAGGCTGGTGTCTTCCAAAGGTAGGTATGCAGGCAGAGGCTCGGCTAGCTCTCCAGCTGCTAGAAAAAGACAGATTTCTAGACTCAACCACCCCAAGATTCAAACTAAATAGGTAGGGAGAAGGCCTAGGAATTCATATTTTTAAAAGGTCCTGAGAGGTTCTGATATACAGCCAGATTTAGGACCCTCTAGTTTAAGGGGCGAGTGCTGAGGAAACTGATCCTTGACCTTAGCAGCCTTTTCCTATGGTTTCTTATTTCCCTGAAGGTACTGAGTTCAGACTAGAGTCTATCAAGCAGCCTGCTGGTGGACAGAAGGAAGATGTAGGAGGAAAAAAAGGCAGTGGGGCCATTTCATTCAAATGTGTTTTATAAATTTGAAATGTAAATTTAGTTACGATTTCCACAAGTTTCTCATTAATTTTTTAGTTGGTCTTTTGTTTGTTTGTTTGTTTGTTTGTTTGTTTGTTTGTTTGAGACGGAGTCTCTCTCTGTCAGCCAGGCTGGAGCGCAGTTACACGATCTCAGCTCACTGCAACCTCCACCTCAGCCTCCTGAGGAGCTGGGACTACAGGTGCTCACCACCACAGCCAGCTCATTTTTTGGTTTTTTTTTTTTCAGTAGAGATGGGGTTTCACTGTGCTAACCAGGATGGTCTCAATCTCCTGACCTCGTGATCCACCCACATTAGCCTCCCAAAGTGCTGGCATTACAAAGCCACCGTGCCTGGCCCCTTACTTTCTTGAAGGTTGTGTATACTCTGCACGTACTAGGCTGGCCACTTTGCATCAGATCAGATTTAGTTAACAGGGCACAGTGCTTCTATTCTTGTGTTTTATTTTAGGATACATTTTCATTTTTATTGTTACCGTTAGGTCACATTTTTCTCCCAATTAATGAACACGAATCTTTGGCTCAAAGAAGTCTTCTTGGAGTACAAAAGTAGATATTTAAAAAGCAATATGAATGGAAGAAGGCTGGATAATATAAATATAAATAGTGAACAGGAACTTATTGCAAATATGGATTGTAAATTTGTGTATCCTAAGATAGCAATCTGTGAATATGATTATTTTATATAAGGCCAAGAAAGAAAAGCATGACTATAGGATCTGTTCATTGGGTTTTGTTGAACTGGCCATCTGTCACCCTACTGAGTAGTCTACTATGAAATTTTGTCAAGTAGTATCCTAAAGAAACCAAAGCTTTTTCATAATTTTTGGTTTGTTGTTTTCAAACAGGGTCTTGATCTGTTGCCCAGGCTGGACTGCAGTGGTACAGTCATGGCTCACTGTAGCCTTGACCTCTCAGCTCAAGCAATCCTCCCACCTCAGCCTCCAAAGTAGCTGGGACTACAGGTGTGTGCCACCATGACCAGATAATTTTTTATTTATTTTACTTTTTATAGAGATAGGGTCTCATTGTATTGCCCAGGCTGGCAGTTTCATAATTTTTAAAGCAGGTCCAGTAACATCTTTTTGTTACAGCAACTTCACCTACACACAGCTTCTAATCTATCAGAACTAAACTGCTATAGATTATCCATCCTGACTCAACTCACAGATGAAGTACAGAAAAGAAGCACCTTGAGACCAAGGAGCTACTAATTACAATGG
Source organism: Aotus nancymaae (assembly GCF_030222135.1). NCBI lineage: Eukaryota > Metazoa > Chordata > Mammalia > Primates > Aotidae > Aotus > Aotus nancymaae. The sequence goes on from NW_026988435.1 coordinate 34,259,476, forward strand.
CCAGAACTAAAGCTCAAATCTCCTATTTTGTGTGTATGTACATGTGTGTGCACACGTGTATGTGTGTTTGACATGTAGTAAACTATTCCCCGTTTATCATCTCATATCACATAACATTTTATCCCATTATTTTCACTTAATAATTATATCACATGTCCTGTATCATTTCTACCCAATAAACTTGGGGAGCTCTGGGGAGAAAACAGTAGTTGGCAAACACAGAGCCTATTGAGGACAAAAGACAGTCTCCATTTGAACTCTCAGCCACTCCCAACCTACTTTCCAATCGTCTTCTAAAAGATGGGTCCTGGTTTCTCATGGAAAGTTCACTGTGTACTGTGTACCATTAGCCATTTGAGAATCCCCGGCATCCTGTTCTTAAAATTACATTTGGCAAGTCTGTACTCTACATTCAGCCAAATCTACTTCAAAAATACCCCCTCTAGAGTTTTTGCAAGCAACTTCAAAGTCATGTATAATGATTTGCACATTTGTACTTTGCCTTATGAACTGATGGGATAATCACCTAGGCAGTGGTAGCTAGCTCCTCAGTGTCAGTATTCAATAGTCAGCATTAGCAGTCATGGCTGATAACACATTACATTCCAAATAGATCAGTTCGAAGCCTGTGCATCTGGGAACGCATGTTGAGTCCTTGACGAAATGGCAATTCAACCACTCGTTCAGTTGGGTGGCAGTTTATGCGTCTAGGGAGTGAACTGTGCCAGAATGCAGCCAAGCAGATCATTTCATTTCCTCAAATCCGTAAATTCTAATGCCTCCCTTCTTCCTAAACTCTCCTGAACTCACACCACTTCACCCAGTCATGAAAATAAGATATTTCCCCTCACTCAGAAATCGCAGTTGATCTTTTTTGTTAGCTGCAGCATACCTCATCTGAAACCATTTCTTCTTATTATTAGATTTATTTTTTAATTTAGTGGAGTAACAAGAACTTTAGCAAAAAAAAAAAACCTGAGGCTTAGTTTAAAAAATGTCTGAGCTGAGCCAGTAATTGTATTTAATAAAACTTGAGTATTTTTCCTACAAGGCATTTACTCTGTACCTACTTTTTCTTCATAAGCAAGTATAACACAACCAGTTGCCGAGTTTCCCACTTTACAGCTGATTAGAAACATTTAAAAATGAGATTGAAGTAAAATTTGAATGAGCCATGGACAATCGGACATCAAGGGAGAAGATAAAAAATTAAAACAATAGATTATGAGAATCAAAAACATTATTCATTTTATGTAATGCCAAAAAACCCAATAATCTTCAGTGGCCCAGAAGGCACCAGATTTTATATAATACCAAATAATTTATGTGCTTAATAATAGCCTGAATAAAGATACTTGTCACAGCAGCATTCATGAAAGTACAAAAACGGTGAAAGAGCTTAATCATCCAACAATGAAGTAACCATTAAAATTATAAACACCTGGCCGGGCGCGGTGGCTCACGTCTGTAATCCCAGCACTTTGGGAGGTCAAGGTGGGTGGATCACCTGAGGTCGTGAGTTTGAGACCAGCCTGACCAACATGGAGAAACTCCGCCTCTACTAAAAAATACAAAATTAGCCAGGCATCACTGCGGGCTCCTGTAATCCCAGCTACCTGGGAGGCTGAGGCAGAATAGCTTAAACCCAGGAGGCGGAGGTTGTGGTGAGCTGAGATTGCACCACTGCACTCCAGCCTGGGCAACAAGAGCAAAACTCTATCTCAAAAAAAAAATTATAAATACCCATGCAATCAAATATTCTACAATATTTTTTCACTTTTTTGTTGACACATAATTGTACATATTTTGGGGGTACATGTGATATTTTGATGCATGTATACAATATATAATGATCAAATCAGGGTAATAGGGATATCCTTTACCTCACTTGTCATTTCTTTGTGTTGAAAAATTTCAATTCTCTTCTAGCTATTTTGAAATATACAATAAGTTATTGTTAACTATAGCCACCCTATTGTTCTTTCAAACACTAGAATTTATTCCTTCCACTTAACAGCATTTTTCTACTCATTAACCAATTTCTCTTTTTTACCCCCTTACCCCTACTTTTCCCAGCCTCGGGAACAAACATTCTACCCTCCTCTTCCATGAAATCCATTATTTTTTTGGTGGGGGGGACAGAGTCTCACTCTATCACCCAGGCTGGAGTGCAGTGGCACAATCTCAACTCACCACAGCCTTCGCCTCCTGGGTTTAAGTGATTCTCCTGCCTCACCCTCCCAAGTAGCTGGGATTACAGGGTGCATCACCACACCTGGCTTTTATTTAGTTGTTTGTTGTTTTTTTGTATTTTTAGTAGAGATGGGGTTTCACCATGATGGCCAGTCAGGTTGAACTCCTGACCTCAGGTGATCTGCCCTCTTGGCCTCCCAAAGTGCTGGGATTACAGGTGTGTGCCACCACACCCTGCCAAAATCCACTATTTTAGCTCCCACATATGAACGAGAAGATACAATATTTGTCTATCTGTGCCTAGGTTATTTCACTTAATGAGCTCCAGTTCCATCCTTGTTGCTGCAAATGACAGGATTTTATTCTTTCAATGGCTAAATAATGTTCCATTGTGTATATATACCACATTTTCTTTATCCATTCATCTGTTGATGAAGGACACTTAAGTTGATTATATCTTGGCTATTATGAATAGTGCTGTAATAAATGTGAAAATGCAGACATCTCCAACATACCGATTTCCTTTCATTTGGATATATACCCAGTGGTGGGGTTGCTAGATCATATGATACTTCTATTTTTAATTTTTGCAGAAACTCCATACTGTCTTTCATAACAGCAGTACTAATTTACATCCCCATCAACAGTGTCCACATCCTCCCCAGCATGTTATTGTCATTTTGATAATAGCCATTTAATAGCTGGAGTGTGATGACATCTCATTTTGGTTTTGATTTGTGTTTTCTTTGCAGATGAAAATTTATTTATTTGTATTTTATTTTATTTATTATTTATTTATTTATTTATTTTTGGAGACAGAGTCTCACTTGTCTCCCAGGCTGGAGTACAATGGCATGATCTTGGCTCACTATAACCTCTGCCTCCCAGATTCAGCAATTCTCCTGCCTCAGCCTCCTGAGTAGCTGAGACTACAGGCACATGCCACCACACCTGGCTAATTTTTTTATTTTTAGTAGAGACAGGATTTTTCCATGTTGGCCAGGCTGGTCTTAAACTCCTAACCTCAAGTGATCCACCTGCCTCGGCCTCCCAAAGTACTGGGATTACAGGCGTTAGCCATTGTGCCCAGCTGATGGCATGATGTTATAGTTAGAAAAACCTCAAGAGTCCACCAAAAAAGTCTTAGAACTGATAAATGAATTCACTGAAGTTTCTGGATACAAAACCAATCAAAGATATCACAAGAAAACTATAGACCAGCATCCTTTACGGATATAGATGTAAAAGTCCTCAACAAAATACCAGTAAACTGGAACCAGCAATAGATTGAAAGGATGACATTCCATGGCCAAGTGGAATTTATCCCAAAAAGGCAAGATTGGTTCAACATGCAAAAAAATCAACCAATGTCATACAACATAGTAATTAAGAACAATAAGAACATGATTACTTCAGTGATGTAGAAAAAGCATTTCATAAAGTCTAACATTTGATGATAAAAACATTCAACAAACAAGGAATAGAAGCTAATCTCTCACCTGATAAAACGTATCCACAAAAAGAGTCACAATTGACATCATACTTAATAGATAAAGATTAACAGTGCCCCCACCCCAACAAAGATCAGAAATAAGACAATAATATCTGCTATCACCATTCTATCCAGTATTGTACTGGGATTTCTAGTAGGGCAATTAGGTAAGAAAAAGAAATAAAAGGCATTCAGATTGAAGAGGAAGAAGTAAAACTATCTTTATGTGCAGATTACATTATCTTCTATGTTGAAAACACTGAGGAATCCCCCCAAAAATTATTAGAGCTAATAAATGACTGAAGCAAGATTGCAGAATAGAAGACCAATATACAAAACTCAATTACATTTTTATATACTAAATGAACAATTTATGAATACTTTTTTTAAAAAAGTCCAGGTCCAGATGAGTTCACAGCCAGATTCTACCAGACATACAGAGAGGAGCTGGTTCCATTCCTTCTGAAACTATATCAAATAATACAAAAGAGGGAATCCTCCCTAACTCATTTTATGAGACCAATATCATCCTGATACCAAAACCAGGCTGAGACTCTACTAAAAAAGAAAACTTCAGACCAATATCCATGATGAACATCAACACAGAAATCTTCAATAAAATACTGACAAACCGAATCCAACAGAACATCAAAAAGCTTATTCATCACAATCAAGTAGGCTTCATCCCGAGGATGCAAGGCTGGTTCAACATACACAAGTCCATAAACGTAATCCATTACATAAATGAAACCAAAGACAGAAACCACATGACTATCTCAATAGATGCAGAGAAGGCCTTCAACAAAATTCAACAGCCTTTCATGCTAAAAACTCTCAATAAACTAGATATCAACAGAACATATCATAAAATGATAAAAGCTATTTATGACAAACCTACAGCCAAAATCAAACTAAATGGGCGAAAGCTGGAAGAATTCCCTTTGAAATCAGCCACTAGACAAGGATGCCATCTCTCACCACTCCTATTCAATATAGTATTGGAAATTCTAGCCAGAGCACTCAGGCAAGAAAAAGAAATAAAGTGTATTCAATTAGGAAAGGAGGGAGTCAAATTGTCTCTACTTGCAGACGACATGATTTTATATTTAGAAGACCCATCATCTCAACCCAAAATCTTCTCAAACTGATAAGCAACTTAGTCTCAGGATACAAAATCAATGTGCAGAAATCACAAGCATTCCTATATACCAAAAACAGACAGAGAACTAAATCAAGAGCGAACTCCCATTCAAAACTGCTACAAAGAGAATAAAATAGGAATACAACTAACAAAGGATATAAAGGACCTCTTAAAGGAGAACTACAAACCAGTGTTCAATGAAATAAAAGAGGACACAAACAGATGGAGAAACATTCCATGCTCATGGCTAGGAAGAATCAATATTGTGAAAATGGCCATACTGCCCAAAGTAATTTATAGATTCAATGCTATCCCCATCAAGCTACCAGTGACCTTCACAGAACTGGAAAAAACCACTTTAAACTTCATATGGAATCACAAGAGAGCCCACATAGCCAAGACAATCCCAAGCAAAAAGAACAAAGCTGGAGGCATCAAACTGCTGGACAGTTTGAACAATGAGAAAACATGGACTCAGTGAGAGGAGCATCACACACTGGGGTCAGTTTCAGGGGGTTAGGGGAGGGACAGCGGAGCATGGGAAGGGTGGGGAGGCATAACGTGGGGAGAAATGCTGGATATAGACAAAGGGGGAATAGAGGCAGCAAATCACCTGGTTATGTATGCACATATACAACAACCTTGCATGACCTGCACATGTACCGCAGAACCTAAAATAAAATAAAAATTTTAAAAACTTTATAATAAAATCAAAAATAAGAAAATATTTAGGAACAAGTTTAACCAAAAAAGTGTGAGTCTTATACACTGAAAATATTAAATATTGCTGAAAAAAATTTAAGACTTAAGTAAATAGACTGTGGATCTAAAAACTTATTATTAAGATGACAATACTTCCCTTATTATTGATTCTACATAATTGTCTATAAAGCTCTCAGCTGCCTTTTCTGCAGAAACTGACAAGGTGTTTCTAAACTTCACATAGAAATTCATGGGACCCAGAATAGTCAAAACAATCTTTAAAAAAATAACCAAACTGCAGAATATACATTTCTTAATTTCAAAGCTTATTACAAAGCTACTATAATCAAGACTGTATGGTACCTACATAAGGATAGACACACAGATTAATTTGATAAAATGAGACTACAAAAATTCTTACTTTTGTAGTCAATTGATTTTTGACAAAGATAGCAAGAAAATTTAATTAGAGAAACAATAGCCTTAACACTGATACTATGACAAGTGAGCATTTACATGCAAAAAAGAGTAAAGTCAGATTCCCACCTCATATCATATACAGAAATTGACTCAAAATAGATCAAAGTCTTAACTGTAAGAACTAAAACTATAACATTCTTAGAAGAAAATGTAAGAATAACTTTTTAAATTTTGATTTTAGGCTTCTTTACATATAAGTCTGAGTAGAAAAGCACAAACTGTCTTTCCTTTGCTCTCACACCATAACAATCAATATAAACAATTTATGTGACCAAGAGTGTGGGAGCGCCTCCTCACCAGCAAGCAAGCAATGAATTTTGGCATGGGATGCAAGCTGCGTGTCCTGAAATCCAATTCAATTCTGACGCTATTTACCTGGAGACAGCAGCAGATCCCGCAGGTTAAGGGCTCGGTTCCTGAGCCTGCCCCACCTTCAGATGCCAATTTCAAGCCCCAGATTGTTTATACCTGTACTTCTGACTGGCTGCCTGTAAATCTGGGATCCCACCACCTTCTCCTTGAGTCCAATTAATTGGCTAGAGTGGCTCACAGAACTCAGAGAAACACTTATTTACCAGTCTATTGTAAAAAAAAGATTACAAAAGATACAGATAAAAAGATGTATTCTCAGATTGCTCTTGCCCTCTCTGTGCAGTGTTTCTTCCTTCAGAGTGTGAGTGAGGACTCCTTCTAAAATGGGTATTTTATGACCTAAAATCAGATGAGGTAGGTCAGAGAATTTCTTTAAGGGCAGCTCAAGACAAAAGACTAGACTATATTTATATATCTTTCTATGGCCTGCTTTGGAGAGAAAATATAAGAGCTATGGGAGTTATAGCCAGAAGCTGTGAATGAAAATATGTATTCATATGTTTTATATACATAAATATCACAATTGTGGAATTCATCCATTGTCTGACAAATAAGCTGTAAATATTCCAAGATTCTAAGATTATCATGTCGTTTGACTTTGCTTATAGAGATATTGCCTGGCAATAATTTTTTATTTTTATGTTGTTAAATTTAATTAATACTTTTTCCCCCCCTTCTTTTTTTTATTGCATTTTAGGTTTTGGGGTACATGTGAAGACCATGCCAGATTGTTGCATAGGTACACACATGGCAGTGTGATTTGCTGCCTTCCTCCCCATCACCTATATCTGGCATTTCTCCCCATGCTATCTCTCCCCAACTCCCCACCCCTCACTGCCCCTCCCCTATTTCCCCCCAACAGACCCCAGTGTGTGATGCTCCCCTCCCTGTGTCCATGTGTTCTCATTGTTCAACACCCACCTATGAGTGAGAACATGCGGTGTTTGATTTTCTGTTCTTGTGTCAGTTTACTGAGAATGATGGTTTCCAGATTCATCCATGTCCCTACAAAGGACACGAACTCATCGTTTTTGATGGCTGCATAATATTCCATGGTGTATATGTGCCACATTTTCCCTGTCCAGTCTATCATCGATGGGCATTTGGGTTGGTTCCAGGTCTTTGCTATTGTAAACAGTGCTGCAATGAACATTCATGTGCATGTGTCCTTATAGTAGAAAGATTTATAATCTTTTGGATATATACCCAGTAATAGGTTTGCTGGGTCAAATGGAATTTCTACTTCTAGGTCCTTGAGGAATCTCCACACTGTCTTCCACAATGGTTGAACTAATTTACACGCCCAACAGTGTAAAAGTGTTCCTATTTCTCCACATCTTCTCCAGCATCTATTGTCTCCAGATTTTTTAATGATCGCCATTCTAACTGGCGTGAGATGGTATCTCAATGTAGTTTTGATTTGCATTTCTCTAATGACCAGTGATAATAAGCATTTTTTCATATGTTTGTTGGCCTCATGTATGTCTTCTTTTGTAAAGTGTCTATTCATATCCTTTGCCCACTTTTGAATGGACTTATTTGTTTTTTTCTTGTAAATCTGTTTTAGTTCTTTGTAGATTCTGGATATTAGCCTTTGTCAGATGGGTAGATTGCATTGCCTACATATTTTATCTTATCTCACAGGACCTTCTACATTATGAAATTATTAAAATGTAAAAGAACAGCGTGGTAGAGACTACTGGATGTCCACCAAAGTCTTTTTTGCAATTTTACAATAAAGAATTGAAGTTGAGCAAATGATGATGCAGCTCAAGGCCCTATTTCCCAGAATCCCTTGCATCTATGTGAAACCACGTGGTTAAGTAACCATCAGCGGAATGCAAACAAATATATGTAACTTCTAGAAATGCTTCCTCAGAGCAGGAACACAATGTGCCTACAAACTAGCTTCACTCCTGCTGCAGGGGACATTGTCCTAGCAAATGTGATACACTAAGAGGGAAGGAAACTATGTTTTTGACAGACCATGGGGAGCAGAGCTAACCACCACTCTAAACCATTCACTCCAAGATTTTTATTTTAACAGGAAAATAACTTACTATTTTCTTTTAAAACACATTTTATGTCCTCTCTGTTATAACAGATAAGATTTAATGTTGTTTTCTTTTACCATTTAGCTTTCAGATCAATCCAGAATTCATCCTGAGATAAGGTGTGAGTTATGAATCCAAGCACACAGTTATTTGTTTCTAAATGGCTTCATTTTTTTCCCTTCTGAAATTTGATCTCTATCATTTACTAAATTATCCTACAGACTTAGATCTATTTCTGGACTTTCTATTCAAGTGCCAATAACCACTACACCTTTATGATGTTTTAACATCAATCCAGCAGTGTTGTGTCCTTGTTTTGCTTGTAATTTTCAGACTATTTTTCTTAGCTATTCTTGTTATTATTCCATAATTTAATTCATAAATTCCAACACAATTCCCAATAAAATACCAATATTCCCTTTTTAATTGGTAAAACTAATTCTAAAGTTCATTGAGCTTTTTTTGTAATGAAAATACATTTCTTTAGTGTTGGAAGTAGAAGTTTTACTTGATTCTTCTTTAAATCTCTTTTTTTATATAGTGTGTTATCCACCACAACTCCCAACCCTAATCCTTGGGTTCAATTCCATCATGTCTTAATACTTTTAAACATACTTAGTGTATACATTGTCTTTATATCCTCATTGTAGGTATATTATCTCAAAGTCTACTATTCTAGAATCCAGGGTTCTCATCTTGCTGTTTATGATTCCTTGTCTCACTAATTTTGGATCCTATTATCATTTGATCATTTTGATTAGTAATTATTGAGGGTTTTTTTTCCTGTAAAAAAATCCTTTATGCCTCAATTTGCATCTGCTTCTTCAGGCAGCTTAATGAACATCCCTAGTAAAAAGAGTTCGAAATGTACAAAATACTGATGTGGTTTGCAAGGAAGAATGTGGGCAGGAGGTGGGAGGGGAATGAGGTATAAGCAATAGCAGGATTTCTAAAAGCAAAATTAATAATCCCAAACATGCCAGGCACAGTAGTTCATGCCTGTAATCCCAACACTTTAGGAGGCTGAAGCAGGCAGATCACTTGAGGTCAGAAAGATCAGCTCGGCCAACATAGTGAAACCTCGTCTCTACTAAAAATGCAAAAATTAGCCTGGCGTGGTGGCGCACACCTGTAATCCCAGATACTTGGGAGGCTGAGGCAGGACAATTGCTTGAACCCGGGAAGAGGAGGTTGCAGTGAGCCAAGATCATGCCACTGTACTCCAGCCTGGGTGGCAGAGTAAGACTCTGTCTCAAAAAAAATAAAAATAGATAAAAAAAATCCCAAACATAAGTAAAATAAACAAAAAGAAATTTATTTTTTTTAACTGAAAGAACACTGATTACAATAGGTATATGATAGGACTCACCATCAGATCTCAGCCTCAAATAACTACCACAGTCTCCCTGAGCACTCCCTTTTACCTGTTCCTGCTGCCCAGTCAGCTAGATCCAACTTTGACCCCACCAATGGAGCAGACCCAAGAAGGGGACTCAGAAGTTGGTGTTCTGCCATTGTGCTCTGCTTGGATCTCTAGAGCCTAACGCAGCAAACCCCAGAAGGCTTTTTAGAACAGACTCCAGCTATTCAGTATAATTCTTCTCCCTACTACCAGTAAGCAAGGAGATAGGGATGCTTTGGGCTGGACTCCCTCAGCCAAGTAAGTCCGCAATTATTTGTGGCTATAGCAACATTATTGTGTTTCAGATGGGAGGAGGAAGGAATAAGAAGAAATACATATATATACACACATATATACACACACATAACAGAGAGAAAGATAGTCGAAGATAATAATGCTCAAATATTAGCACAGCTAAGCATCATCTTCACAGGTCAGCAATGAGAAGGAAATTTTTCAGATTTTTAGTTGGCATCCCAAGTGATTCCAAGGAAAGTGCTCTTTTAAATCATTCTTGAGAAAGAGTACTGAGCTAGGGAAACAAAGTATTTTCTTTATCCTTTGATTCAATATTGCCCCACCATCTTTTTGGATTAAGAATAAGGATCATTTTCCCGTTACAGAATGCTATTCTTACTAGGGCAGATTGTCCATTCCAATCCAGGGATGAAACAACAAGTCAATGGAAGGGGTGTATGTGTGTGTGTGTTTGTGTGTGTGTGTATGTGTTTGTGTGTGTGTGTGTGTGTGTGCACACAAGCACTCAGCCTTTGAAACAGACTTAATCTACGACTACAATAGAATGGTGGAACACTGGGTTCTGGTCCCACCTCTACCTCTTAGGAGTCATCTGACATTGATCATATCACAGCCTCTCTAGTCCTCAATTTTTTCATCTATAAGATAGAGATAATAATACCTACCTTGCTTCACAGAACTGCAGGAGGACTCACATAAAAAATTGTATGTAAAAGAAATTTTAAAGAGGATAATGCAATAAAAATTTATTCCTATTCAATGTTGATTTATAAAATTATTTTCCCCACAATATCAAAAGCCTTTTAAATTTTATATTTCTTCTCTGTGCAATATCCTCTTCATCTGAGTAATTTCATGAGGGCTGTTCATTCTGCTTCACTGGCTTCTCTCCACTGGCAACACACAGGGTCTTATCTTCACTCACTCACTCACTCATGGGCTATATGAGAGCAACACTGGTGGTATTAGCTTGTAATGTCTGCTCTGGAATTTTTGACTTGCCCTTTGAAAGACCCTGAAAGTTCAAAAGTGATATATTTTTGTCCAATGTAACCAAGAAAATGCTGGAAACAAGAGTTGTTTCCTTTTCTGCCTTACTAACCTCACCACAAAAAAGAAAAAGAAAGAATAAAACCTGCCAAAAATACTATTCTAAATGTTTAAAGAAGAAAACTTTCAACTGGGAGATGAATAAAATTATTTCCATAAAGGATAAAGATAGAAACATCAGAAATAATCATAGAAGCAGCAGCAACTTTTTACTGAATCAAAAATTGATCACAAGGAGAAATGTATCCCTTGCTTCTACTTACAAATGTTGGTTCCTATTCTCTTTGGCAACACTAAACTATGTTTTCATGCTAATACAGTGAGTAAAATTGCTTCCTATTTTTATTGTGATTTGCATTCTGATTCCAATTGGGGCAGAAATAAATAGAATATGTGTATCAGGATCTCGCTAGCAATTTCACACCAACCTCATGTGGTTCTGTCAATGATGGCAATTATAATTCTGAATGAATATGCTTGATGTTCACTTAGCAGGAAACTGAACTCGGAGAAGATTTTTGGCCTTTCACTTTAATGTATACACCAGCTGGCTCCCAAATGAGTCAAATACAAATGTCTCCCACCCTGTATTCAAAAAATAATAATAATAGTACCAGGAGCTATTAAATCAGAATATTTTCTCGGGCCTGGAATGGCACGAAGGGATTACAATGTCTAAGGGCCATATACCTGTTGTGGCCCAAAGACACAAGGCAGCAACCATAAACCAAAAAGAAACACCCATCTAGACTGAATGCAGCAGGGCTTATTACCAGATAATTGTATCCATAAGTCCTTGCTCTGCCCAAATTCTCACTTTTTAGGCACAGAAACTTCAAGGGCTGACTTTTATGATTTGGATTCCAGTAGGCTTTATAATGGCCCACCCAAAGATACCAGGTCCCAATACCTGGAACCTATAACTAAATGTTACTTTATAAAGAAAACAAGATCTTTGCAGATGTGATGAATGGGGAGGTTATCCTGGATTATGCAGGTGGGCTTTAAATGCAATCAAAAGTGTCCTTATGGCCGGTGTGGTGGCTCAAGCCTATAATCCCAGCACTTTGGGAAGCCAAGGTGGGTGGATCACCTGGGGTCAGGAGTTCGAGACTAGCCTGACCAACATGTGAAACCCCGAATCTATTAAAAATATAAAATTAGCTGGGCCTGGTGGCACATGTCTGTAATCCCAGCTACTTGGGAGGCTGAGGCAGAAGAATCGCTTGAACTCGGGAGGCAGAGGTTGCAGTGAGCTGTGACCACGCCATTGCACTCCAGCCTGGGCAATAAGAGTGAAACATTGCCTCAAACAAAAAGGGAGGGGTTCTTACAAGAAAAAGACATAGGGCAATTATACACACACAGAGAAGAAGGCAGTATGAAGAGACAGGCAGAGATTGGAGTGACGTTGGCACAAGCCAAGGAACTCTGGTGGCACCAGAAGCTGGAAGAGGCAAGAAACTAAGCCTCCCCTAGAGCCTCCAGAGTGACTCTCTGTTATCATTACCTAACTGCAAGCCAGTGACACATACAATCCTTGATTTTCCAACATTTTATTTTGAAAGTTAGTCATACTGTCCGGGCCTGGTGGCTCATGCCTGTAATCCCAGCACTTTGGGAGGCCGAGGCAGGCAGATCATCTGAGGTCAGGAATACGAGACCAGCCTGACCAACATGAAGAAACCCGTCTCTACTACAAATACAAAATTAGCCAGGCGAGGTGGCAAATTCCTGTATCCCAGTCACTCAGGAGGCTAAGACAGGAGAATCACTTGAACCCAGGAGGCAGAAGTTGCAGTAAGCCAAAATTGTGCCATTGCACTCCAGCCTGGGCAAAAAAGTGAAATTCCATCTCAAATAAATAAATAAATAAATATAAATAAAAGAAAGTTAATCATATTGTGTATGAATTGAACATGTTGTATATAATTCATTAATTTTTAAAACTATATAGCATTCTACTGCATGAATATACCATGATTTATCCATTCCAATATAGATCAACACTTAGATGGGCTCCATTTGGGGAACATTCATAGGGACGTATCCTTTTCAGGACTAAGAGTTTCTCTAGACAGATTCTCAGTGGTAGAATTTCACCTGAATTTCAAGCTAGTTCATTTCACTTTTATCTACCCGAACCTACATATACAGGAAATAATTTAAGGCCACAATATTTGTTTCTCTTTCTGTCTACATGTTTCTCTCATTTGAAATTTCCTGTGCTGGGGGCAGTTCCATACCAATGGATACAGTCACCTGACAGGCTAACAGCACCATGATGAAGAGGTGGCATCCCACACCCTTAAACAACATTCCAGAGTTTCTCTCAAATTACATTTATAGTTTTTCCAAGGGAAAAGTGAGTCCTCTTTAATAATTTATGTTTTGTTTTTGACCCTCTGTTAATATGATTTGGAGGCAATTTACTTTCTTCTAGACAAGCAAATTACATTAAATCTAATTTAATGCCGTGCACTATTTACCAGCTATTATGAATATGGAATATGCTGGGCATTGTGAAGGAGATCAAGTCACACAAAACAAAGTCCTGGCTCTTAGGAGACAGCCATGATACTAGTTGAGAAAAGATCTAAGCCCTTTCATCCATTCAGAGCTATGTTAACTGTTATAATGTCACCTCACCATCGAAAATCCAGACACCTGGCAACTTTGTCTGTTTAGGTTGCCACCATGAAGCAATCCCTTTGTAAGAGAGATGCCACAAAAGGTACACACTACGCATAGGATTCCCTTGGTCCTTACAGCCTATTAATACTTTTTAGTGCCTACAATTTTATTAAGCTAACATCTGGTTTACAAGGCTACCATAAGTCAGGACTAGCAAGTAAAAGGAGGCAAGCAAGACCAAGGACAAGTGACAGCAAACCCGTGACAGCTAGGGAGAAGACCAAAGAGCATACAATGCAGATCAGCACACTGACACGTCAAGTGAGGCCTATAAGGACAAGTTGCCCTTCATGAATCAATAAGTCCTGAGGCATTCTGCATTTCAGCATAGCCCCGGAAACAGCTGTGCCTATTAATGGCCTTGGCGTATCAGAAAAAGACAATGCAGGCCCGGTCTATTCTATGTAAGCAGCAAAGTGAAGGTGTAATACGATTTTAAGGTCTTCTGTCTAAAGAGGTATGCTGTTAGAGAGCTTTAAGGCTGAAATCAGCATGCTTTCAAGCTCAAAATCTCAGGTATCTCCTAATTATTATTTTTAAGCTCTATTATATGCCCTGAGCTATATACATGTTCTGCCACCTCAAAGACAAAGGCCATTACCCTTATTAAATTGAGACTCAGAAGGGTTAAGAAATGTTCTCAAAGTCACACATATGGCACTAGTTGATCCAAGATACACACTCTTGTCTTTGTGACTCCAAAATCTATGTTGTGTCATTAACCCATGTGATTTTATGGATCCAAAAGTCACCTTTCTAAGGTTACTAAAATGGTACGTTTTTTCTCTCTGTACATTTTACAAAATTAATAGTAAAAGGTTTAAGTTTATAACCCAGAGTTATCAGTATGCATGAGTTACATATGTGCCTTAGGGAATAATTAGATATCTAGGTTGCTACTGTGTTTAATTTGTACCTACCATATGCCCTGGTGCCCTGTGGAGGAATGGATGAAGAATCTTTCGGCTGACTGCTGAGTTCCCCAGATCCTGAGTTCAGAGACTGCTGGGAGGTAGGGACAGGCTTCCCACTAGAACTTCTGGAGGTCAGACTGGTAGCAGATGAGACAGGGTGTCCTGGCCCATCCCAACACAGAAATGGAGGCTGTATCACATAGGCATATTTACTTACCAAATGCAGACTTCTGAGTTTTGTTCTAGGAAGGCAGTTTGCGGAAAGAGCTGAAGTAGAAAACAAAGCTGTACACCCAGCAGCATCCTTGGGAACAAGGACAGGTCTTTGGAGGCCACAAACACACCTAGCCACACATTCACAAACAGCAGAACCAGAACTAAGAGAAAACCAGAAAACTCAGGGATCAATATACATAACAATTTAATGCAATGCTTGAAAACACAACAATGAATAGAAAAAGTTAATGATAAACAAAAGATTATAAATTAAGATTAATATTTCTAGTTTTTCCTTTTGCTTCAGGATTCAATAGGGCTTTGCACAACCCCAACAGAGAGTTAACAAAAATGTTTCTTTATAAAAGGAAGGTGAATACATGGTTATAGAAAGCCAGTGATTTGGGAGATAATTTTTAAATTATCAATTTCACTAAATGAAGGAAACTAATTATCTTCTTGCAGTCTTGTTAAGTCTGGGAGTCTCATGCAGCATGAGATAGTAATTCTCAGTTGTAACTCTGCTCAAAATATCCACCATGAGAGGTCTGCCCAAGGAATGTAGCCTAAAAGTACTGTCAGATTGCAGAGCCCAGTGAAGCTGGGCTTGGCCACATGACTTATTTTGGCCCAGTGGAACATGGGCAGAAGGGAAAGACTAACGGTACCAAGCCCAGGCCTGAGAAGAATAAAATGTTTCTCCTCCCTTCCCTTGCAGTTCTACCATTGTCATGAGTACCTTGCTGGTCCCCAAACAATGAGTGTCACATGAACCCAAGATAAACTAAACTCATGGCCAGAAGCCAAGCCCAGTCAGCCATATTGGGGTCATCAGAGCTCCCCAGCCACTCCTGAGATGCACATGTGGACAATAAATGCTTATTGTTGTGGAATTTTGTGATTATCTGTTGCACAGCAATAGCTCATTGATGCATTCTCAGTACACCAAAATATTCAGTAGCTTATTAAGCTTTTGCATGGATCATTCATTCTTAACCTTGAGTGCACACTAAAATGGATATTCAATTGTCAGAATACCAATGCCCAAGTCTCATCTTAGACCGGTTGTTTCAGAATCCCTAGTGGTAGCTCCTGGATGTAGGCTTTATTTTTAGCTTTTAGCTTTCATATTATTTTTATTTTACCCATAAATGTCATGGAGAGTAATGAATTGTACATATTAAGTACTTAAGAAACATATCTGGTATAGAATTATCACTCAGTAAATGTAAGCAAAAATTATATAGTTGAGGCAATTTTTGAATTAAAGCAATCACTTTTTTCTAAATTTAGTGTGATGAGCTGAATATTTGTGTGCTCCCAAAATTCATATGTGAAGCCCTAACCTCAAATGTGATGGCATCTGGAGGTGGGGCCTTTGGAAGGCAGTTAGGCTTAGATGAGGTCATGAAGCTAGGGCCCTCGTGATGAGATTAATCCCCTTATAGAAAAAGGAAGACAAAGTACATACACTGAGGAAAGACCATGCAAGCACACAGCAAGGAGGTGGCCATCTGCAAGCCAGAAAGAGAGCCCTCCCCAGATACTAAATCTGTCAGCACCTTGATCTTGGACTTTGCAGCCCCCAGAACTATAAGAAATGGAGTCTGTTGGTTTAAGTCACAAAAGTCGATGATATTTTGTTGTAGAAGTTCAAACTGGTAACAACATTGAATAAATACATTTGTATATAATCTGAGAAGATTTTTCCAGGAGGATCATAATTATAGAAGAACATAGTTGTCAAGAATTAATATCTTCATTCTCAGCAAAATCTAAACTCTTTTCATGCAAGAGATTTTTATCCTGAGGTCCTATCCAGTTTCTTATGATTGATCTGATTTTGAAAATGGATGTGATAACTGTGCCCCTGCTAAGGAGAAACTTAGAATCTCTAAAGAAGAGTGGGACCTCTACTATCTGCTTGCACAGAGCCCCTCAAGGCATCACTTAACCCCTCCGAGCCTCAATTGTTCATCTATCGAAAGGAGATAAGGACAAAACCGTATGCAGATAAAATTAAATGAACTACTGTATTAGAAAAACCTCCTGAAACTATGACACAAATGTTAATCTGTATCATTAGTGAAGAAACCTTTTCCAAAAGACCTCAAGCACAGTGCTGAGCATTCTTAGGATTTCAGAAAGTTACTTTGAAAATTGGAGCTCTTGTCTCCGTCTAAATCTCCTCCTATAACTGTTGGCTTCTGTTAAACATCTGTTCAGACTTAAAACAGGAAGTTAGAAGGAGAATTAATAATTTTACACAAAACCTTAGTTAATTATTTACTACAGAGGCAAATAATAAGGGTTTGTTGTTTAGTTTTTGATTTGCTGTTTTGTTTTAATTTTTTTTTTAGACATGGGGCCTTGCTATGTTGCCCAGGCTAAGTTCCAATTCCTGGGCTCAAGTGATCCTCCCACCTCAGACTCTCAAGTAGCTGGTACTACAGGGGCATGCCACTATGCCTGGCAGGACGTCTTACTTAAATAATCAGTACATCTGAATCTTGACCAGAGATATGTATACATTTTTTTCCAGCCATGTCCCCCAGGTTTCCAAGCAGAATTTGTCTTCACCTAGCTGTGCTACATATGGTTGTCCAGGTTGTGCACTGCACACACAGGAGGGTAACATCATACAGCCTGATGCCCTCTAGAGCTTTGCAGAACAGACCTACCTAGCTTTACATGGCAGCCTGGTTTGACCAAATACGTTTCTCTGTCAGGGACCTATCTTCTAAGAAATATCCCATAGATGCAGTGGCTTCACCTGTAATCCCAGCACTTTGGGAGGCTGAGGCAGGCAGATCACCTGAGATCGAGAGTTAGAGACCAGCCTGACCAACATGGAGAAAGCCTGTCTCTACTAAAAATACAAAAATTAGCTGCATGTGGTGGCGCATGCCAGTAATCCCAGCTACTCGGGAGGCTGAGGCAGGAGAAACGCTTGAACTCCGGAGGTGGAGGTGGTGGTGAGCCGAGATCGTGCCATTGCACTACAGCCTGGGCAACAAGAGCAAAATGTCATCTCAAAAGAAAAAATAATAATAACTCATAGATATTTAGTCTTCACCTTCCAGATTCCCTACTAATTGAGCTTTGGAAATGTTGTTTATCCTAAACTTTGTGTTTCATTAACAGCTAATAGACGATTAGCAGGGCTGGTTTCATAGACAGGTATGCAGCCTATGCAGAAATATCAGGCCCTGTACTTGGTTTAATGCTTTGCTGTCTCCATCTTGAAATTCTTAATAATGTTTTGAATGAGGAGCCTGCATTGTCATTTTGCACTGGGCCCTGAAAATTATGGAGCCAGTCCCAATGATTAGAGTAAATAAAATTCAAAAGCTCATCAGATTGTATCCAGATATGAGAAAGCCTATAAAGAAATTGTCAGCAGGAACACATAAATTAAGATCTGCAGTAATGTGCACAGGTGGCCTACCTCAGAATCATTTGGAGAGTTTGTAATGTATGCAGATTCCTGGGCCCACATGCTGGAGATTCTGATTCAGTAGGTGTGCCTCTCTGGGGTGTGTGTGTGTGTGTGTGTGTGTGTGTGTATGCATGTGGTTTTCTTTTTGTAAATGTCACAGGTCATTCCAATACACAGCCATGTCAGGAAATTATTGCTTTGGGACACACTACATCTTACCAAGAAGTGGAATCAGAAGAAGTCAATTTCAGTGAAAGCTCACAAGTCATCCTTCAAGTGTCCACTGAGATAAGGGTGACTCTTTACTCTGCTCTGCTATCGAAATTCCCTTCCCAGGAGCCTAAGAAAAAGACTTTAAACCTTAAACATGGGAGAAATGGCTTTTAAAAATCAAGGGTCTTTTAATCAGATGGTGTTAAATCTAAGATTAAAAAGGTAGGAGCTTTTTGCATTTTTCCCCACCTCCTCCTATCACTAGAGGATTTTTAGCGACTGGAGAGTGTGTTCCAAAATACCCCTAAATGGTCACAACTTCACAAAAGAGAACATGAGCATACGAAAGTAAAATGAGATTGTTTGGTGCATGAATGTCATTCTGGAAAATTCCATGGATGGGAGGATGTTCCAGGTGCACATTTTAAGCAATAATTCAGCACAGAGTCAGATTGTGCAGTGTAACAAAACTGTCCTTAGCAGCATGTTTGTCAATCTTTCTGGAAAGTTCCCAGCTCCCTCAGGATGGCAGCTGACTCCCCTCCCTGAGGTCAGAAAGAACTCCTCCCCTGTTACACTAGGACTCACAGACCCCTTCACAAAAGACACAAACTCTGCACAAAGTGAGGGACTATGTTAACTTCTCTTCCCAGGTCCACAAGGGGCATAGTTTCAAAGGCAAGAACTTCCCAGTGCCATACCTCCACCCACCTCCTCATCCAGGAGCCTAGAGTTCTTTGTCTAACTTTCCCACTCCTGGGAAGGTAAACAGCCCAGGTGAGCTTCCTTTGTTTAGAAAGCCCTCCAAAACCCTTTGAAGGAGGGTCCCTATTGTGAGCCAGGCAGCCAATCCAGCATCAGAGTTGAAGATCAATCACTCCAGAGGAAGTTTAAAGGAACTCCTCTCATGGAACAAGAACTTGAATGGGGCTGGAGTAACTCCCAGACTAAAAGTCCCCTTACCCCTTACCTGTGCAGACTCGATCTCTGAATACCCTCCCATGACAGCATGGGAACTCTCTCTCTCTCTCTTTCTCCCACCCCCGCCCCTCCTTCTCTTTCTCTCTCTCTCTCTCTCTTTCTCTCTCTCTCTCTCTCTCTCTCTCTCTCTCTCTCTCTGCTTAATAAATCACTTTTCTGCAAAACTCTCTGGGTCCGATACTTACTTGAACAAGCTCACTGCACCACCAGGGCTCTCTCCCCATTCTTGGGTGAGTGAGGCTCAAGGACCTGGGAAAATACATCTGATCAGGAAACAGTGAGCATCTTTGGAACACTCCTGCAACCTGCTCCCATCCCCCAGTTACAAAACCACATGACACATTTTCTATTATCAAGTTTCTCTATTTTATTGCATTTGATTTTTTTTTTCCCTGAGACAGAGTCTCATTCTGTTACCCAGGCTGGAGTGCAGTGGTGCAATCTCAGCTCACTGCATGTAACCTTCACCTCCCAGGCTCAAGCAATTCTCCTGCCTCAGTCTCCAGAATAGCTGAGATTACAGGCACACATGTTCCACTGAGTTGGGCTAATTTTTGTATTTTTAGTAGAGACGGGATTTTACCATGTTGGCCAGGCTGGCCTCAAACTCCTGACCTTGTCGTCCACCCACCTTGGCCTCCCAAAGCGCTAGGATTATAGGCATGAGCCACCTCACCCAGCCTATTGTGTTTGATTTTTGTTTGTTTGTTTGTTTCTCTTTTCCTGGAAGAGGCAGGAAAGGGAGCAGACCACTTTCTATTTGTTATCAAGATGAATAAAGTAGCAGGCAAACCATCACTTTATCCTAAAGATCTGTTTTGAGAGAGCCATAGTCAGTTTCCCCATTGTAAGAAGGAAATCGTTCCTATACACTAGAAAACTTTTCAGAATGTTTTCAGGATACAAAATAGATTCATTCACTCAAGTTTATTCATGGGTGACTGATGTCAGGAGAATTGTACACAGGAGTTCAATGTGTGTCAATCTGACACTGAACCAGTCTCTAACCCATGGCAAGGACTGAGAAGTGGAGGAAGTCCCACTAAGCGGAGACCCCTCAGGTGATTCTTTCGTGAGTTTAATTCTAAAAAACAGGCAGGAAGTCTGAAACGTGTCTGTAAGGCATCTTACAGAACCCATGCATCATTCTAGGGGGTTACTGAGAAGTGGGGGTGGAGGAGAAGGGACAGAAACACCTCCTCAGCCCATTTAAATCCTCTCCTATCTCTACAGCCAACCCCTTCAGGACAGATGAGAGCTCAAGCCTCCTTCCCCAGAGCTTACAGAAATTCACAGACCCCTTGTCTATTTTTGAGAGTTAAACTTGGGATAGGATGACCAAGGAGTCTCCTCTGGGTGTGACTTCCTCCACTTCTCAGCCCACGTGACACTGATTCAATATGAAATTGACGCACAGTGGGCTCAAACCTTCTACTTCACAGGCTTCTCATGTACAGCCAAATGTTCCTTCACCTGGGAATGTTCTGAAGAGCACTGTTGCTATCTTAAGGGAATATTCTTTTAATTTAATGGTTGCCAAGAGCAGGAGTCTTAGAAGTGTGGTGCCAGCTTTCCTGAGAGGCTGTCTTCAAAGGTCAAAGGGACCCTCAGGAACTGATTCTCCAAAGTGCTAAGGGCCCACGCTGGGCTCATAAATCAAAGGGAAAAAACACATCCAAACTCCCTTCTGGGAGGGTACAGTCTAGACTGTCTTATACACCCTTTGTTATCCATTAAATTAAGTAGTAAAATGTCAACACATAAAATCTTCACAAAAAGAAATAAAATTCAGTAGAGTTGCATATTCTGATAGAATTTTCAAAAGCGCTAGGTCCGTGTAGCAACTAGAGAAGTGACTGGAGAAGTTTCTTTAGACTCCAGGAGAGATGCTAGGCAGAGTGAACAGGAGTAAGAAATGGGCTGGAAATGGGGGATTCACTAATGGTCTTTGTTGGAAATAGATGTTGGAAACAGATGCTCGGTGCCACAAAGAAAAATTAGCACTGAGACAAAGGATCTTTTAGCAAAACAATTTTTGCTCCCTGGACTGCAGGAAGGGTACTCTCACTAGCTGTCATGCCACCAGAGTACAAAGAACAAAGGAAAACAGAAAAATCTATCCCTTACGCATTTGGGGTCGTCCTTACTGCTGTGTCTGATCTCCATTGGTTGGAGCCAGACCTCACAATCTAACCAAAACCCAATTGGCTAACAGCTTAAAACTTTTCTAAACAGGTAAAAGCAATGGAGAGCTGGGACATGCCTGTGAGCACGTCCAGCACAGATATCTTGGTTAAAGTACAAGGACATAGAGTGTACTACATGCCTGTAAGCCCGGCATAGCCAACAGCTACATAGGATAGGGCTTAACAAAGGTATTAGTGCACCGATTCTTTAACAAGAAAGGAAACTTTAAAAAGGAATTTTTCTACATCCCATAGTCTTTATTCAGAAAAACAGAATCCACTGGCACTTATGCCCTCATTGTCCACCTGAGCTCAATGCTGCAGACTTCAGGCCTGGAGTAAAGGAAATGTAATCCTAGCCGCTTCATGATCCAAGAATAACCCGTCACCACAGCTATGTAAACAACAGCTAGCGGTTTTCAGCTCTCCACATTAACTCCCAGACAGCCTCAGAAGACTTGCCGATGTTTGCAGAACCACATAAATGTTAAAGCTTCTGGCAACAGTGAGAGGAGAGGAGGGAACCAAAGAGAAGAAAGTCAGGGGTATTAAGATAGAGAATGTATGAAAAGGGAAATTGTGATAAAAATGTATGGAATGAAAAAATGGCTTACTATTTTATTATTTAAAGTTACATTGATGATCAACAGAAATTTTCAAAAATACAAAAAACAACAAGATGAGAGCAAGGCGGTGTTCAGAGGGTATCGTAGTGTGAGTATGAGTCAAACCTTTGTCATAGTGGGAAATCAATAAATGGTACTTAATTTTTTTTAATCAAGTAATTTTGTGAGTTGTGGAGTTAAGACATAGAACAACCAAAAACGAAAAGATTCAGAGGAGTTTTCTCCAGGAAATGGAACTGATGTCAGAGAAAGGCTGGGGGAGATGATTGCTTTTTATAAAATCTCCAGTATCACATCATGGTTTCCATGCATGTGCATGAGATGGTGACAAGGTATAGAAACTCTGAGACCTGGCTGTGCATGGTGGCTCATGCCTGTCATCCCAGCACTTTGGGAGGCCAAGGTGGGTGGATCATGAGATCAGGAGTTCAAGCCCAGCCTGGTCAACATGGTGAAACCCCATCTCTACTAAAAATACAAAAATTAGCCAGGCGTGGTGGCACACACCTGTAATCCCAGCAACACAGGAGGCTGAGGCAAGAGAATTGCATGAACCCTGAGAGGCGGAGGTTGCAGTGAGCCAAGATTGTGCCACTGCACTCCAGCCTGGGTGACAGAGCAAGACTCTGTCTCAGAAAAAAAAAAGAGGAAGAGGAAGGAAGAAAAGAAGGAAGGAGGGAGGGAGGGAGGAAAAGAAACAAACAAACAAAGGAGGGAGGGAAGGGGAGAGAAAGAAAGAAAGAGAGAGGAAGGAAGGGAGGGAGGGAGGGAGGAAAAGAAAGGAAGGAGGGAGGGAGAAAGAAACAAAGAAACAAACAAAGGAGGGAGGGAGGGAAAGAAGGGAGGGAGGGAAGGGGAGAGAAAGAAAGAGAGAGGAAGGGAGGGAGGGAGGGAGGGAGGGAAAGAAAGAAAGAAACTCTGAGAACTTGCCAGCTATGTGATTTTAGGCAACTTTATCTAGCTTTTCCACACCACAGTGTCCTCATTTATAAAATGGAACCACTATTAATGCTTACTTCATACAGTCGGAAGAATGACATTGGATGATACAACTACAGCATTTAGTGCAATGCCTGACCAGCGGTCATTTCTCAATAAAGGTTTGCTATAAATAACAATATTCGTTTATTATTATCATCACTTGGAGAGTTGCTTTTATTCACTTAATACATCATAAACAGCTCCACAAGTATAGATCTATGTATCACTCTTGAACAGCTGCATTAAAGTCTGTAGAGTGGATTGGCATAATTCTTCAGCCTTTGGACTATTAAGTTTCAAACAAGCTTCTTATCTAAATCTCATGGTTTCTCAACATCAGCTCTGCTTAGATTTTGGATCAAATTATTCCTTGTTGTGGATCCCTGTCCTGTGTGTTGTTGGGTGTTTAGCAGCGTCCCTGACCTTAACCCACAGGGTATACCACCACCCCCAAGTTCTAGCAGCCAGAATTGTCTCCAGACATTGCTAGATGTCCCCTGGAAGGGAGCGGGGAGATAGAATTGCCCCCAAATGAGAACCACTGATCAAGCTAACATGCCTAAAATCCATCCTAAAGACTTCAGGGACTGCTCACCTACAGCCAGCTTTCTTCTCATGAGAAAACCTTCTGAAGCCAGTTACAGGCAGACATGAAACACTGCAGTCCCCATTTCATGTCACTCATCTGGAAGCAAGGGTCAGAGACATAGCTTTGCAGTGTCCTCAGTCTAAGTTACGCTTTACAAGAGTTTGGAAAAGAAACAAGAGATATGATCCAAGGAATTAATAACACTCACCCCTCCAATCAAATAAACTAATTGAGGCCAGGCACAGTGGCTCATGCCTGTAATCCTAACACCTGGGGAGGCCAAGGCAGTCTAATCACTTAAAATTAAGACATCGAGACCAGCCTGGCCAACATAGTGAAACCCCATCTCTACTAAAAACACAAAAAATTAGCCAGGCATGGTGGTAGACACCTGTAATTCCAGCTACTTGGGAGGCTGAGGTAGGAGAATTACTGGAACACAGGAGGTAGAGGCTACAGTGAGCTGAGATCATGCCACTGCACTCCAGCCTGGGTGATAGAGCAAGACTGCATCTCAAAAATAAATAAAAATGAATAAATAAACAAACTGATGGAAAAAATATTGAGCTGATATCATTCCTGCTCTTGCATTTTGTAATCTCAGTTGGCCATAATCTTGTTAAATGAGATTAATGGGTGCAATTTTGGTAGGGCCAGTTAATTCGGCATAAATAATGCTTGTTCTTCCACAAACTGTCTTCCTAACCAAGGCCAACAACCTTGCCATTATGTGTCAAATGAGTCAGAGGAAACAGGCGAGCAACTCCAGGAGGCCCAGCCCTGGAACTAGGTACGGACAAAGCCCAAAATCCTCATCTCAATAACACTAGCTCAGAGTTGGTTTTCATATATGGGGAGAGGGGACAGCTAATAAATGCAAGTAGAATCTCCCAATTATAAATTGCATTTTAATGTAGAGTTCTGTTTAGCAAAATTATTTCCATGTCCTTGGGGATGGCTTATAATAATGGTGCTTTGCCAATGTGGTTTCAGAAAATTATATTAAATGAAGAATCCTGTAGAACAGATGTGCTCACAAGTCCCTGTCCACATAGCAGCCAAACTGCTTAATGAAAACACGGCTATGGTTCAGAATTAGTGCTTTCTACTGTTACAGTATTGTTATATTAGCATCTCAGAAGAGTAGAGAAGGCTGGAAAGGAATGAGAGAGGGAAATTACCAGAACTAGGGGTCAGGGATGGAATAGCTCCAAGGCAAGTACCTCAACATGATACAGAATAAAAGGGAGATGAAAAAAAGTGCTTTTTTAAAAAAATAGCAAAACCAGGACATAGAAACGAAATGCCTGCTTTATTTAGATAAACTTAATCAAGTAAATAACACCACCTCTGTGCTCTGTTTAATAGGTTCCATTTAAATATAATTGGAATGTAACAAAGCTATTTCCATCTCCCTCAAATTCATTAAAATGAGATTTTACCAGTGTTCAAGAGCTGTTTTTACTCAAATCATCCTTGTACCAGGTTACTCCAAGGACCACTTAGTTTGTTCTCAAAAGTCATACATGAAATTCTATTTAATTCTTCCACATCAATTTGCAGTGACTACTTGGTCATCTTTGGAATAATTGATAGACGTTCATATTTTGTCTCCAAAGCAAGCAAGAACAACCTCATTTGAGGTTCTGCAGCAAAGAAGCTCCTCTATGGCATTTCTCTTTTGCTGTGTGTGTGTTAACATCTAACAGAAATCACTCAGCATGACCTTTCCCCCAAAGAGTTTTACTTCCAAATAACACACAGCCCCAATCTTATTCCGCTATGGTTTGAACATTTGTCCCTTCCAACACTCAAGCTGAAACCTAATCCTTAATGTAACAGTCTTAACAAGTGGGGCCTTTAAAAGGTAACTGAGTCATGAGGGCTTTGCCTTCATGAGTGGATTAATACACTTATGGATTAATTGATTAATGGATTATTATCAAGGGAGGAGGTTTATAACAGAGTGGATCTGTTATAATTTGGCCATCACTCATGAGCCTCCTTGCCATGCAATTCCTAGCACCACCTCAGGACCCTGCAGAGAGTCCCCAACAGCAAGAAGGTCCTCACCAGATGTAGCCCCTAGACTTTGGACTTCCCAGCCTCCAGAACTGTAAGAAATAAAATTATTTCTTTATAAATTATCCAGTCTCAGGTATTCAGTAATAATAACAGAAAACAAACTAAGACGCCCATCTACCCTGTTCATCTTTATTTTTTTAATTTTTTTTTGAGATAGAGTCTCGCTCTGTCACCCAGGCTGGAGTGCAATGGTGTAATCTCAGCTCACTGCAACCTCTGCCTCCCAGGTTCAAGTGATTCTCCTGACTCAGCCTCCTGAGTAGCTAGGATTACAGGTGCACACTGCCACGCCCAGCTAATTTTTTGTATTTTAGTAGAGGCAGGGTTTCACCGTGTTGCCCAGGCTGATCTTGAACTCTTGAGCTCAGGCAATCCACCCACCTTGGCCTCCCAAAAGTGCTAGGATTACAGGCATGAGCCACCAAGCCTGACCTATCCATTCATCTTGAAATTGCAAATAAGGACAATTTTATCCCATTAAAAATAAGGTAATTTTAAAGAAAGTCAATAATTTAATTTTAGAGAATAACAGAGTAGGCTAGTAAAAATAAAGGTTAACCTTGAAAATAACAATATTGGCAGTTTTAAAGGACACAAAGCTGAAGGATAAAATTTCAATTTTTTCCTGAATGTTGAACCTGGCTAAGAACTACCAAAAGTGTTGAGGTTTTTATCAAATAGCATGCCTCTCCTCCTAGAGATACCACCACACACATTTTTCACTTGAACAGATGAGTTTTTTTTTTTTTTTTTTTTTTTTTTTTTTTTTATTGCATTTTAGGTTTTGGGGTACATGTGAAAAACATGCAAGGTTGTTGCTTAGGTGCACACGTGGCAGTGTGATTTGCTGCCTTCCTCCCCTTCACCCATATCTGGCATTTCTCCCCATGCTATCCCTCCCCAATTCCCCACCCCCCCGCTGTCCCCCCCACTCCCCCACAACAGACCCCCATGTATAGTGCTCCCCTCCCTGTGTCCATGTGTTCTCCTTGTTCAACACCCGCCTATGAGTGAGAACATGTGGTGTTTGATTTTGTGTTCTTGTGTCAGTTTGCTGAGAATGATGTTTTCCAGGTTCATCCATGTCCCTACAAAGGACGCGAACTCCTCGTTTTTAATGGCTGCATAATATTCCATGGTGTATATGTGCCACATTTTTCCTGTCCAGTCTATCATCGATGGGCATTTGGGTTGGTTCCAGGTCTTTGGAACAGATGAGTTTTTATCTTAAAAAATAAGAGTTTAGATCAAAGCTGGGAAAATGATTCTCATTAGAAAGAATATAAAACAAATATTTTAATAAAATCTATCCCCTAAGACATTTCTGAGGTGAAGCTGACACTGCATGCTCAGTTTAAATTAAAATGAATATATGCATTTTCACAGATCTCTGAAACCATCTTTGATAGCAGTTACGCTATTACTTGCTTTCCAGCTCTTGCTGAAAAAAAAATAAACAATGAATGTCTTATCTGAATTTTGCTGATGCAGGTAGTAATAAAGTTCTTTTAAACAGAGAGATACAGCTAGATTTGTCTTTTCCGCTGGCATTATTAAAAGAGATTCATATATGTATTATCCTTTCACAATTTCCAATGCATATACACTATCTCATTTAATCTTTCCAACCAGCCTGTGAGTTTGGTAATATCATCATCATTTGTAGTGAAATAATTAGATGCTGGAGAAGGAATGGATTTTTGCCAAATATTAATCAACTCAAAAGTGGTACAGATAGAATTTAGTAGAACCAACCAGCTTTTATAAAGTACATCTTGTCTTCCTCACATAAATGAATGAGTTACCCCCTACCAAGAAGTATACACTCATAGACATAAGACATAGTTGTTTTAAAAACTTAAAACAATTGGTGATTTATTTGAGAAATTCTTCACAGACTTGAAATCTTTGATAACCAATTTTCTCTTTATGGGCTGTAGTCGTTCTTTGATTACTTAGTGATTTCCACGTTAAATTGAAAGTAAAACACTCTGCTGCTTAGGGGCCTGCTGGGTTCTCCAAGGACAGCCATAGTGACACCATCCCCCAATGAACCCCACTTCAATAGCATTTTTCATTTTTAATTCAAAGAATGCACACACAAAGTCCTAAAGTCTGTCCTAAGTCCAGTATCAATTAATCAAGCAAATTAAACTTGTTTCATTTTCATGAAATGTTTTGGAAGACTTCCTGTGATTTTCAATTTGCCTACTAAAATTATGTTATTCAAGAATTTTTTAAAATATGTATCTTTTTGAAAAAAAGTTACTTAGCATTTTTCCATCTCTCACTTCTGATGCTATTTCACAGACTGATTTCTCAATGAAAACATCTCACTAAATTATTTAGACTTTGTGAAGAATATTCAAACAGAAAGACACACAGCAGGCTTCATTGGGTGTGTGACTAAATTAAGCCGGAAACTAACATTACAGTTAAGGGTGCACATGCTGGAACTAGGCTCCCTGACTTCTCATCTCAGCCCTACTGTTTTTACTGGCACTGCGAATTTGGGACACATTATTTAAAGTTTCTGTGCTTCAGTTTTCTTATATGTAAAATGGGCATAATAATAATGCTTCTTATCTCACTGGTTTATTGTGAGAATGAAGGGAGTCAGTCAAGGTAAAAGTACTTTGAAAAGTAGCAGGCACAAAGAAAGTGCTATAGAAATACAATATTGGGCTAGGTGCGGTGGTTCACGCCTGTGATCTCAGCACTTTGGGAGTCCCAAGGCAGGTGGATCACAAGGTCAGGAGATTGAGACCATCCTGGCTAACACGGTGAAACTCCATGTCTACTAAAAATATAAAAAAATTACCTGGGCATGGTGGCATGCACCTGTAGTCCCAGCTACTCGGGAGGCTAAGGCAGCAGAATTATTTGAACCTGGGAGGTGGAAGTTGCAGTGAGCCAAGATCAAGCCACTACACTCCAGCCTGGGCGACAGAGCGAGACTCTGTCTCAAAAAATAAAATGAAAAGAGAAATACAATATTGACTACTATTACTGCTATCATTATAGCAATGCAAAAAATCTCCCTCTTGATCCTTCAAAGAAAAAAAAATAAAAGCAGTTTCAATATAAACACACACTCATTTTTTTCCCTGCCTTCTTTCTAAGGTTTTAGGTTAGGGCTTAGCAAACTTCTGCCAGTGAGCCAAATCCAGCCCACTATCTATTTTTGTACAACCAGCAATCTAAGAGTGGCTTTTACATTTTTATTTTTATTGATTGATTGATTGATGGATTGAGACAGAGTCTTGCTCTGTCACCCAGGCTGGAGTGCAGCGGCACAATCTTGGCTCACTGCAACCTCTGCCTCCAAGATTCGAGTGATTCCCGTCTCAGCCTTCTGAGTAGCTGAGATTACAGGCATGCACCACCACACCCGGCTAATTTTTGTATTTTTAATAGAGATGGTGTTTCACCATGTTAGCCAGGCTGGTCTTGAACTCCTGACCTCAGGTGATCCACCCATCTCAGCCTCCCAAAGTGCTGGGATTACAGGCATGAGCCACCATGCCCAGCTTAGCTTTTACATTTTTAGATGATTGAGAAGAAAAGTTAAAAGAATAAGAATATTGCATGATATCTGGAAATTATATGAAATGTAAGTTTCCCTAAATAAAAGGTAGCAGGAGCTCTTAAGTTTAATTAGACCCCATTTGTCTATTTTGGCTTTTGTTGCCATTGCTTTTGGTGTTTTAGTCATGAAGTCCTTGCCAATGCCTATGTCCTGAATGGTACTGCCTAGGTTTTCTTCTAGGGTTTTTATGGTGTTCGTTCTTATGTTTAAATCGTTAATCCATCTGGAGTTAATTTTTGTATATGGTATAAGGAAGGGGTCCAGTTTCAGCTTTCTGCATGTGGCTAGCTAATTTTTCCAACACCATTTATTAAACAGGGAATCCTTTTCCCATTGCTTGTTTTTGTCAAGTTTGTCAAAGATCAGATGGTTGTAGATGTGTGACATTACTTCCAAGGCCTCTGCTCTATTCCATTGGTCTATATCTCTGTTTTGGTACCAGTACCATGCTATTTTGATTACTGTAGCCTTGTAGTATGGTTTGAAGTCAGGTAGTGTGGCGCCTCCAACTTTGTTCTTTTTGCTTAGGATTGTCTTGACTATTCGGGCTCTTTTGTGGTTCCATATGACGCTTAAGGTGGTTTTTTCCAGTTCTGTGAAGAGGGTCAATGGTAGTTTGATTGGTGTAGAGTTTCTGCACAGCAAAAGAAACAATCATTAGAGTGAACCACCAACAAACAGAATGGGAAAAATTTTTTGCGAGCTACCCATCTGACTAAGGGCTAATATCCAGAATCTACAAAGAACTAAAACAAGAAGAAAAAAAAAACCACTAAAAAGTGGGTGAAAGATATGAACAGACACTTTTCAAAAGAAGATATTCATGTGGTCAACAAACATATGAAAAAATGCTCATCATCACTGGTCATTAGAGAAATGCAAATCAAAACCACATTGAGATACCATCTCACACCAGTTAGAATGGCGATCATTAAAAAAATCTGGAGACAACAGATGCTGGAGAAGATGTGGAGAAATAGGAACACTTTTACACTGTTGGTGGGAGTGTAAATTAGTTCAACCGTTGCGGAAGACACTGTGGCGATTCCTCAAGGATCTAGAAATAGAAATACCATTTGACCCAGCAATCCCATTACTGGGTATATACCCAAAAGATTATAAATCAATTATAAAGACACATGCACACATTTGTTCACTGCAGCATTGTTTACAATAGCAAAGACTTGGAACCAACCCAAATGCCCATCAATGATAAAGAAAATGTGGCACATATATACCATGAAATACTATGCAGCCATAAAAAAGGATGAGTTCTTGTCCTCTGCAGTGACATGGATGAATATGGAAACCATCATTCTCAGCAAACTGACACAAGAACAGAAAACCAAACACTGCATGTTCTCACTCATAAGTGGGTGTTGAACAATTAGAACACATGGACACAGGGAAGGGAACATCACACACTGGGGTCTGTTGTGGGATGGGGGCTAGGGGAGGGATGGCAGGGGTGGGGAGATTGGGGAGAGATAACTGGGAGAAATACCTAATGTAGGTGACAGGAGGATGGAGGCAGCAAACCACCATGGCATGTGTATATCTATGTAACAGTCCTGCAAGATCTGCACATGTATCCCAGAACTTAAAGTAAAATTTAAATTTAAACTTAGAAAAAAAAAAAAAGGTAGCAGGAAACCAGCAAGTTTATTTCTTTACATGGTGTCTGAGGCTGCTCTTGTGCTACGAGGCAGACTGAGTAGTTGTGAAAGACCTCAGGACTCACAGAGCTTAAAACATTTACTATCCAGCCCTTACAGGAAAAGTGGCCAACTCATATTTTATTGGTGATTGGTGTGTGCACTGCAAACTTTAGAATGTTTCTAAACTTTAGAAACATTAACTTTCCAGTGAATGGAGTGCAGACAGATCCTGAAAGGAAAAAATTCAGATTCAGGAAAATCACAAAGTAAAACTCAAGTACTTAGCATTATTCCTTTTTTTTGTTTGTTTGTTTGTTTTTTTTTTTTGGAGACAGAGTCTCACTCTGTTGTCAGGCGGGAGTGTAGTGGCCCAATCTTGGCTCACAGCAACCTCCACTTCCCCATTTCAAGCAATTCTCCTGCTTCAGCCTCCCGAGTAGCTGGGACTACAGGCGCTTGCCATCACACCCAGTTAATTTTTTTGTATTTTTAGTAGAGATGGGGTTTCTCCATGTTGGCCAGAATGGTCTCTGTCTCCCGACCTCGTTATCCACCCATCTTCGCCTCCCAAAGTCCTGGGATTATAGATGTGAGCCACCTCACCCGGACAACATTATTCCTTCTGAAGCATTCTAGGAAAGGTATGATAATGAAGTCCATTAAAAGTATATGCTAAACTAAATTTTATATATACTATGAGATTTGATTATTCATTATAACCAAAACTATTCTGCATTCACAGCATAGATGCTCAGTTTTATAATAAAACTTTTATACAGCAGCTGAAAATGCATAAGGCACAATCCCCTGCACAGCCAGCTTTACCACTCTCTTTTCTTTCATTTTTTTTAATGCATTGCATAGTTTTTAAAGTCAAATTTTGGGCCAGGCACGGTGGCTTATGCCTGTAATCCCAGCACTTTGGGAGGCCGAGGCAGGGATTGGATCACGAGGTCAAGAGATCGAGACCATTCTGGTCAACATGGTGAAACCCTGTCTCTACTAAAAATACAGAAATTAGCTGGGCATGGTGGCACGCCTGTAATCCCAGCTACTAGGGAGGCTGAGGCAGGAGAACTGCTTGAACCCGGGAGGCGGAGGTTGCAGTGAGCAGAAATAGTGCCACTGCACCCCAGCCTGTGATAGAGCAAGACTCTGTCTCAATAAATAAATAAATAAATAAATAAATAAATAAATAAATAAATAAAATAAATTTTGAACCTGAAAAATCAAAGATTCACTATGAAATAAGTTTACCTAGCCTATCCACTTTCTCATTTGTCTCTGGGATTCTTCTCATTTTTTCTGGGTAGAATCAGTTCTTTCTTTTCTCACTAACCATAATTGCATACTTAGCCTTCTCTCACAGTTATTTTATGGCACTTCATTATGGAAATATTTATATTTAGGATTTTTTCATTGTTATGGCCTTCCTACTATTATCTTCAGCTTTCCTCATCACTAATGAAATATTTTCTTATACTTTGGTGAGGCCAAGTTGAAGAAGAATAAAATGGAAAATTCTGTTCATGTCTGTAGCTTTTTTCTTGCTTAAGCATTTTCTTTCTTTTATTATTTTAATAGAATTATTTTTCCTAAAAGTATGATTTCCCTTATAAGTTCATGCAACAACAATAGCTTTGGAGATATGACAGTTAAGTGAGCACTAGGATTCAGGAGTCCTGTGGAAAGTCACCAAAAGTCCATCAGCTCACTTTCTTCCTCTGTGAAATGGAAACATCAAAAGAGATGGCTCTGTATTTCCATGTAACTCTGAGTTTCTAAGATTCTTGCCTCATTCACAATTCTTGTCGTTATTGGGTCTTTCCATAGATAATAGTTTCTAACGTTGTTCTAACATTGGATAAAACTATTTATTTCTGAATCTTTACAACTCTGTATTCTATACAATAGTTCTAAATTCTGAATTACTAAATCACTTTGTAATTCTCTACTTTACTATGAGCTTGTGATTCAGATTCATCCAGCTGTGTTTGCAGCTGTTTAGAAAGACCAGAGGTTGAATGTGAGCCCCCAGGACGTGAGCCCCAGGCATATGGATATCCATTAGGGCTGCTAAAAACTCCACTTCTCTTGCAGTAAAATTGAGAGTTATTGAAAGCCCAGTACTTTTCCTGTCCAGTCCTTACAAGGCAAAGTAGAGTAACAACATTTAAAATTACAGAAGTAATACAAGAATCATGCTCTTTTAAAAAATTCAAATTTTAAAGAATTAGATATGAGACAAAATTACCCATTTCATCCTCTTAAAAAAGTATCCTTCCAGAACTTTATGCATTTATGTGAATAAATACAGATTTATAGCTACAGATATAGATTCAGATATCTTTTTATGCTTACAGACATAGATTCATACTACACATATTATTCTGAAACTCTGAAACTTACAACTTTTTAACTTAATGTTACATCTTGGAGTTCCTTTCATTTCAGTACATACAGATCTACTTGATTCTTTTTATTGGTTTCATAGAATCTTTATATTACCAGTTTCTCATGAAACCTGTTTCTAATGAAACAGGTTATTTCCAATTTATTTATTCTGACAAATAAATAATTTTTATTTTTTTGTGCATATATATAAATGTGTGATAGATAGAAAACCTAGGTTAAAGGAAATCATATTTTAAATTCAGGTGAAAATTGCCAAATCTCTTAAAACATTATTTGCTACTTTATATTCCCATCAGTAATGTGTGACAAATGTTCACTTTTTATGTTCATATTATTATATTAATATATCATTAATAAATGTTCATATTATTTTTGCTAGCCCAATGGATGAAAAATGCTCAATCTTTATTATTTTAATTTGCATTTTTTGGTTAAGTTAGCTTACTAATTTTTCACATTCCAATGGACTAAATAGATTTTTCCTTATCGCTGTCCGTTTTTCTATTGGGTCATTCCTTTTATTGACTAGAGAGTGTTTTATATATTATAGAAATTGATCTTCTGTTTATTTTGCCATTATTGTTTTTCTCATACTACTTACATTTTATCTTTGCTTATGGACAAGTTTAAAATTTTAAACTCTGTATCCTTATGGTAATGTGTTCTGTGTCTTAATCAGGAAAATCTTCCCCACTCGAAGATTATTAAAATGTAAAACAAATGTGTATTTTTTTTTTAAATCAGTTTAAAAAGATGAAAAAACTAACAAAAATGATGGCACAGTTTTACACATTTCAAATGGTCAAATGGTTCAAATGGTGCGTAAGTTTGATAGTAAACATGGTACTTGACCTTGAAGAAGACCTGGAGCTTGCCCATGGATGCAGGCTCGGAAGGGCAGCAGCTTGTAATTTATGGTGAGGTGGTGGGGACAGGGTTATCTGAAATCTGACAGAAAGCTGTAACAGCAGGTGTGGATGGGTGTGGCTTACAACACGGTGTTTTGAAGCATTCGATAGATGTTGAGGGGTGTGCAGGTGCGTGCCTTGTGTGTTCCCATGTAGCGTGGCTTAGCAGATCGTTTTCTGCATTCCCCTAGTGCTTCTCCAGGATGAAATCACGCATTGAGAAATAGGAAATTTGTGGCTCACACCTGTAATCTCAGCGCTTTGGGAGGTTAAGGCAGGAGAATTGCTTGCGGCCAGCCTGGGCAACATAGTGAAACCCTGTCTCAAAACAAAACAAAATCAACCAAACAAACAGAAAATCTGTGTTGTGCTCATATTGTTTCCTAATATAACAATCAAATTGAGAAAAAGAAGTCCTGCATGTTCTTCTTCTATTTCTAGGGTGTTTTTTTCCGTTTATGTCTTTAAACCATATGGAATTTATTTTTATATACAGCATAAGGTATAGAATAATTTTTTCAAACATTATTTATGAAACAGTCCATTTATAGATGCTTAATTACCAAAGACACATGATTCTGTGGATTCTCAATTCTATTCCATTTATTTATTCTTCTGTTTCCATGACAAAACTACACAAAACCACACTGCTATGGAAAGTTTCCTCTTATTTTTTTTCTTTTTTTTTGCCATCATAACATGTTTTTATTTG
Source organism: Aotus nancymaae (assembly GCF_030222135.1). Taxonomy (NCBI): domain Eukaryota; kingdom Metazoa; phylum Chordata; class Mammalia; order Primates; family Aotidae; genus Aotus; species Aotus nancymaae. Next base: position 34,294,826 of record NW_026988435.1, read on the forward strand.
GAGAAAAATCTAAAAAAATTTTTTGATTGGAATTACATTCAATTTATAAATTAACTTGGGAAGAAATTACCAGTTTGCAGTTCTGTCTTCCCATCCAGAAATACCGTGTATCTCCCCAGTATTCATCACTTCTTTTATGTTTTTCAATAGAGTGTTCTAATTTTCCTTGTACATGTCTTAGGCTCTGAGGTTTATCCTCAGGCATTTCAGAGTTTCTGAGGTTCTGTCCTTATTCTTAGGCATTTCGGTATTTTTATTCTTATGAATAACATCTATTTTTATGTGCTACTCTTAGATAACAGTAAATTTGTGATCTCAGTGTTTGGTCTTATATTCAGGCAATTCAATGAATTCTCATATTAGTTCTAAAAGCTTTTTAGTTTCTTTGATTTTCTAGGTAGACAATCATACCAACGACAAATGATTGTGGTTTTATCATTTCCATTTCAATGTTTGTACACTTTTTCCCTCTTGTCATAGTTCATTGGCAGGTATCTGCAGTACAATCAGGAGTAATAACAGAGCTCCCGATTTTAATTAATGTGCTCCCAATGTTTCACTGTTACATAAGATGTTTGCTGTTTCGGTAGATACCTTTTATCTAAGTTTAGGAGGCTGTTTCCTCCTAGTTTTTACCAGGAGTATCTGTTGAATTTTTATAAATTGCTTTTTCTCTACCTGGCAAGATAATCGTGTAATTTTTACCTTTTTCTTTAATGAACTGAAAAGAATGCTAATGGGTTTCACAGTATAGAAACATGTTTTCATTTCTGAAATAACTATTTAGTCCTGATGTGTTATTCCTTTTGATCATCACTAAGTTTCATTGGCTAATATTTTCATTCAAATTTTTGAATCAATTTCGGTAAAAAAAAAGCCTGTGGTTTTCTTTCGTTAGGCTGAATTTGTTCAGTTTCGAAATCAAAATTAAAATCATCAAAGAATAAACAAACAAGCAAAAAAAATTTGTGAAAAATTTACAGAGGACTGTGTTTAAAGTGTTTGTTCCCGTAGGAGTCTAATCCTGTAACATTGACAAAAAAAAATAGGAAACTGAGGTTTTGTATTCCTGTAATTTGCTGTTGTAAATTATAGCTGTAACCCAGATATGAAATAGGTGACATTGGCAAGGAACAATCAGAAGCCAACTTGCTATTTTCTCCCCTGCTAGTCAAGGCCATTTTGTGTTGCTGATTCTCTTTACCTGTGGATGAAATCTTGCCTTGCTCCTGGTAAAATCTTGTACAGACCCCATAAGACATCCCTTCGCTCTATGATTATTTAGTGCCCTCTAGTCACTTGCACTCCTAAGGGTAGTTTCATTTAGTAATTAAATATAACATCCTGTGTAACAGTCAAACTCCAAACTTTTTTTCAAAGTGAAGGGAGGAAGGGCCTCTGCCCTGAATACCTCACCCTCCCAGCTGTGGCTTCTAACTCCTCTAGGACCAGAGCCAAAGATGAGAGAAGAGGTAAGGAGACAGGAAAGAACTCACTTGAAGGGCATCTTGTGACGTAGCTTTGGTTCTTGCTGGTGTTTAGCGACAATGCTGCTGTGGGACGCTTTGTGTCTTCTTTGGACAGCATCTCCAAGCTGGGGGTGCCTTACCTGCAGTTTCCTTGATGAGCATAAATATATCTTCTTGCTTACAGCTTAGAATTCCTCCTTCAGTCCTGGCATCTAGCGGCACACCTCCAAACCCATGCTGTTGATATTTTCTTGCTCCTCCTGGAAGCCCTGGTGGCAGGATCCAAGACAGCCCCAAGCTGTTGCTCTGACGTGTGGCCTTCATCTGGCCTCCAGGTGACAGAAATGTCTGGCCCACCATCAGACGGAGTATACCAGACCCAAACGCAACTCTGTCCTCAGCTGCCACAGCTGGTCCAGCCAGCGTCTCACCTGTGAAGATCTTTTTTTTTTGTAGGCATACGTTATTAACCGAAGGGTTCATAGCTCCAGCTGTGCAAATAAGCCCCTTAAAGCCTCCTCTCTTACCTTAAAAAAAGTGAATCATTTTTAGGTTAGGAGGTGACGGAGTGGGCAAAAGAGGTCTGGAGCTTGGGTGAAAAATGAAACTCAAAGCCCAAGTTTTCCCAAACCAATCCTCTCTCCAAACCAGGTTCTTCTCTCAGACTCCCCGACCTCTTTGATAGCCTTGTGTGAGTGATCAGCTGAGGGCCACAAAACAGGATTTTGACCACCTCCTTTGCAAGTTCCTATTAGGAGTCCCAGTCTCACATTTTGAAATGTGTGTCGTTGAGACATTATCTCGGAATCTCAACCAAAAATGAGATAGGAAAGAGTATTCAGGCGAGGTAGACTGTTTAGCCCACACATTTAAATTTACTTTTGAATTATTTACCTTCAGATGAATATCCAAAAGAAAACTTGTTTTCTCACTCACAGAAATAAAATCCTCACTCTGAGAAATAAATTATACAATAACTTAAGTGTGTTCTTAAGCCAAACCAACAGACCAAACATCTTTGATGTGTGGCTAAAAGCCAGGCCATGATGAATCTGAATTTCATGTTTCTTTTCAGTCTATGGGCTTCACTCCTTGACTTTGATCCACCCTTCATAAAGCAATTGGCAAACATATCCCCGATTTTGTTCTTATAAACTACACATACATTCACACACCCTCGTATTCGCTTGTACTAGAGATGGCAACCTATAAAAGATGACGCAGCAATGATTCAAGAGTTTGAGCAGCTGCCTCACCCCTTTATACAGGTCTTCATCCAAAATCCTCCCTGGGAAGCGTCCTTGAGGTTCAAGGCTACTAGCCAAGCAGGCATCTGTCTCCCTGCAAGTGCTTGCAGATCATCACCCCAGGAGAATCCCAACTGAGAGGAGAAAGGAAAATAAGGAAAAGAACTGTTTTAATGAATAAACAAATATGGAATATAGTCCAGAGCCCTGGGTATCTGCATGAGCTTGGGACAGAGAAGCTAACAACTGTGAATCAGGAGGAGACAGGTCACAAGAGGGAGTCATTTCCTCTCTCTAGGCCACCACCTGAGCATCACTAAATGTAGGAATGTAGGAAAAGTAATTCCTAAAATTCTGGGATTCTAATTCATTGACGTGATTGTATTTCTTTTACACTGATTTTCTTGGAGCATCCATTGTAACTAGGATTCTTCAAGGTACATATAAGAAACATTCCTGGCCAGGCACGATGGCTCACACCTGTAATCCCAGCACTTTGGGAGGCTGACATGGGCGGATCACAAGGTCAGGAATTCAACCCCAGCCTGACCAACATGGTGAAACCCCATCTCTACTAAAAATACAAAAATTAGCTGGGCGTGGTGGTGCATGCCTGTAATCCCAGCTACTTGGGAGGCTGAGGCAGGAGAATTGCTTGAACCTGGGAGGTGGAAGATGCAATGAGCCGAGATCACGCCACTGCACTTCAGCCTAGGCGACAAAGCGAGACTCTGGCTCAAAAAAAAAAAAAAAAAAGAAAAGAAACTTTCCATAATGATTCTCTACAAGAGGGATAAACTAAGGGACCTTCATGCAAGCCAGACCGCCACGTGTTTTGGTACCACCTGTAAGCAAAGAATAATTTTTAAATGGTTGGAAAAAAAATCAAAAGAAAAATAATATTTTATATCCTATGAAAAGTATATGAAATTCAAAACTGGGCTTGTGTACATACAGTTTTATTGTAACCCGGCCACGCTCCTTTGTTTGTGTGTTACTTTGTTTGTTTGTGGGTACTTTCACACTATGATGGCAGAGTGGAGTAACTGCAATTGAGTGTGCACAAGGCACACAAAGCCTAGAATATTTAGTCTGTGGCCCTTTATGGAAAACTGCTCCACAGTCATGACGAAGGCCATGGAAAAGGAGGTGACATCCGTAGGAAGAGGTAGTCTGGGTCCAATTCACTCCCTAGAACAATGGTGGATGTCTCCCAAGTAGCATTGGTGTTTCTACCTTCTAAAAAAATTTAAAACCCAAAACCACTGAGGCGCAGGACAGGTATCTCTGTGGACTCTAGAAGAATAAAATGGGGTGGAGAAGGGAAGTGGAAAGAAAAAAAAAAAAGCAAGGGAGTCAAGTCAGTGATTTCTCACATGCAAATGAGCTAAAAGGTTTTTGAACTCTTAGTAACCAAAGCCAAGTGATCTGTGCTTCATTCCAGGTCCAAGTTGCTCTGATTTCCTACTTTTGTTTTCTCTCAGGCCTCAGATTTCAAAACTTTACTGTTATCCTATTTGGGGTCACTATGAAAATAGCTTAGAAGTCAGCGTTAGAATTTCAGATCAGAGATATTGGAGACTTTTGTGCTTTAAAAGGTGTTTGTTTTATTGCCTCCAAATGCCTACATCCAAAGTTTTGCCAGGAACATGTAAAGCCAACAAGGAGCTTATATTTGTGGGTTGACTAAAAATCCCTAAAAGCTATTAGAGTATAAGTTTCCAATGAAACTGTAAGTTTCCCCAATTAAATAGATAATCCCTTGAGTGGAAAGCATGCCAGCTTCAGCTGTCCTCAAAGAGCCTAGCACTTAGTAAGATGACATTGTAAATACTTGCTGAATAAATTTTCTATTTATGCAGACAATTTGCTTCTTATCACCAATTGCAATTGTGTGTTAATTATTGACATAATTCTGGGTATTTAATATATTTTAATGTGATCATATTAACTTAAGCATTTGCATCTGCACATCACTATGCCATACCTAAGGAATTCTACATACACAAATGAAAGATAGCAGATACACTGTCTGCCCTCCAGATCAATCCAGAGATTTGTATCATGTGAACCAAGATGATATTCCTTCACGAAATGAGAATCTGCTATATGAAATGAGCATTGTGAAAACATTTCCCAAATGACAAGTAAACATAACCCATCCTGTAAATAAACATGAAGAAGAAAGCAAAGTCCTAGGAAAGCAACACAGACAATGTTTGACTATTGAATCTGGGTGAACATTTGGGAGTAAGACAATCCAAAGAATCCATTTCCTAAGTAATGGCAAAAACATTCTTTGGATAACCCTCCACTAGAAGATATTTTTTTCCCTCGTAAAACTAAGACTATTTATAGAATTTCTCTCATTACAGCATGAATTCACAAGTAATTACATCAGGAATACCCAAAAGAGGTATTAGCAGAACCAATTAAAACAAGAATTTGGAGCAAGTTTGTATCATCAGCACTTGCATGGAATGCACAATTAGCCATTAAGAGCATAAAGCATTAGAATAATAGAAACACAGTGACTAAAGCTGTGAGTAGTTCAGACACTTGACTTGGAATACATATGGTAGCTGACACAAAGTCTCATTCTCAAGTTCAAAGAAAATGTTCTTCTATTATTAAAAAGAGGTACTGGGCAAAATAGGTTCTACTTTGTAGTCAATGTCCTGGGCCCCAGAACAGGAGTGCTGTGCAGGGTTCTTGATTCCATGTAAAGGAAACCAGCGTTGGTTATTTGAAGGCAAAATGCAATTTATCAGAAGGATGTAGGTTAGATGACAGGATTCAGGCAAAGGCTAGTCGACCAAGCACAGAAAAATGGACAAAATAAAAGGAGAACAGAACCACAGCCAAAATCATAATAGAAGATCCTACATAGAGTCTTACTGGGCATTATTATTCTAGCACCACTGCCAGTCCTGGACAGGGTATTCTAGAATGCCCCCTGCTTCTTTGCCCCATGGCCCCAGAGTCAAAATCCAAGGTAGGAACACACCAGACTTACCTTATTCAAATGTCCATTGCCTCACTACAAGGAAATGGGAACAGAGCAGTTGGAAACTCAGGCCTCCTTAATGGGGACCAGGATCCTGCTTCTGCCAACCTCGAGCTTTCCCAAAAGAGGGATGGTCTTCAGAGTCTCAACTAATGTCCTTTTTGGATTTGCCTCCCCTTTCTCAAGGAACTGCAAAATAAACACATCTATCACTATTACACACAAAAAAAAAAGAAATAAATTACAATACTGGATGAAGTATATACTATGTACCACAAATGTTCTATGGTCAGTCCTGTCTTATGGAGAAATAACACTTCACTTCTGCATGTTTTTTTAGTCCTTCTAGAATTGAAACTCATGAGGAGGAATGTTAGGTCAACATCTGCTCCTCACATGCCTTCCACAGCAATATCATGTGAGCACTGCAGTTCCATTGAGCTGTGGCAATTGGGGCAGTTTAGGAAGACAGTGGAGAACAGCAAGATGGTTAGATTCCAGTGAAAGGAAGAAGTATCCATGTTTATCCCAACAATGAAGCGCATGTTGACAAGTATGGGAACCTTCAATTTCAACTCTACAGCAACAGGGAAGAGACTTGGAACTGAAGGATCCTTAAGCTGCAGATATGCATAGCAGCGGTATTTTCTGGTCAACTCCTAAACACACAAATGTGGAAAGCTAATCAATAGCACAGCTATGTGACGTCAACACACTGACTTTTTGCCTTGGGCTGAAAGCCCCAGGTTCAGAAAAACCCACTCTCATAAGAGACACACACAGCCCCAGATTTTATCCAAATCTAAAGCCATCCAGTTTTTAATTGCTTCTCTTTCATAATTAAAAAGAAACTCAGACTACATTTCTAAATTTCTTTGGACAAGGAATGTTTTGTTAACTCAAGTGCTCAGCTGGGTTTAAGTCCTCAAAACTCATGCCAATAGATCTATAACAAGAAGAGTGGTTTTTGTCTGCAATTTTTTTAATGGCCCCCATTTTAGAAAAGACAAACATTCATCTACTCAATGCACATTGCAGTGTGGTAAGTACCTCCACTGTATTATTAAAGAACACTCAAACTGGCCAGGCGCCGTGGCTCACACCTGTAATCCCAGCACTTAAGGAGCCCAAGGTGGGTGGATCACGAAGTCAAGAGATCAAGACTATCCTGGCCAACATGGTGAAACCTTGTCTCTACTGAAAATATAAAAATTAGCTGGGTGTGGTGGCACACACCTGTAGTCCCAGCTACTCAGGAGGCCGAGGCAGGAGAATCACTTGAACTCAAGAGGTGGAGGCATTGAGCCAAGATCACGCCACTGCACTCCAGCCTGGTGACAGAGCCAGATGCGTCTCAAAAAAAAAAAAAAAAAAAAAAGAACACTCAAACTATTTCTACATTTTGGGTAGATTTATTTCCTAGTGACTGCAACTGCATACATTGGTCAGGTCAAAGGGAAGGACACAATCCTTGCTGCAGAGAAAAGTTCTAAGTACCCAATCCTCACAGCAGGAGTTAGTGACCTGATACCAAAGGGCTGAATTCAGCCCAGGATCAGGGCAAATTCTTCCTGCTTTGCCCCAGTCTCCTGTCCTCAGGGCACAGACATATAAGAGGCTGGCATGCTGGATTGAAGGACTGATGCAGAATGAGACCACATGCATTCAACCCCATAGAGGGAACGGGCTGAGCATACCACCCCAGAAGCCAAGCCTACCCAGTCAACCTTTCTAAGGCTTGGCAAAGGCATCCTGTAATTAGACATTAACATCTAATAAATAATAAGTGAATGCCATTGTAAAACACTTTGCAAATGGAGAGGACACTATGAGTATGTCCCTATCATCAATAATAATGGTGTTCTAGGTAATCACAGCATTCAGGAAGCAGTTTAGACACAGGCAGCCTCAGCAGGGAAACCACTAAATGTCCAAAGGCCTAAGCATAAAATTTTTCAAATACCTGCCTGGCTGGAAGGCTGCCCAGAAAAGATGACAAGCCCACAGAGCTCAGGAGGTCATGCCTGAGAACTCCACGGAAGATGTAAACATTGCCAGGGAAAATCATTTCATTTCCTTAAAGAATATTTGGAGCGGCAAGCTCACTTGTAGATTTACTAAAGTGGAAAGCTACACTAGAAGCAGCAGAAACTGAGAAAATATTTAAATAATACAAAAAAATCAGCCGCCCTCACTAGGCACTTTCATAATCCCAATTAACATCAATAAGATTTCAACGAGAATGTCAGGTGGTAGATGCTGTCCACTGAATAATTTTAAAAGGAATCCTAATTCTTTTGTATTCTAGTTTTTGTATATGTGTGGATTATTTACCTGGGAGTAATTATAGCTTTTTGCAGAGACTTGGATTTTTATTTTTATATTTTACTGCTTTCTAGTTGTACAAAATATTTCATTGCAGCATCTGTCCAAATTCTGCAGCTTTCACTTATTTCTCCATTTTTGGATGTCTACACTGCTAAAAAGTGGGGACTACACAAACATATTGTATATCATCTCATCATATTCTCCTTTTTTTTTTTTTTTTTTTTTGAGATGGGCGTCTAGGTCTATCGCCCAGGCTGTAGTGCAATGGTGTGATCTCAGCTCACTGCAACCTCCACCTCCCAGGTTCAAGCGATTCTCCTGCCTCAGTCTCCTGAGTAGCTGGGATTACAGGCACCTGCCACCACGTCCAGCTGATTTTTGTATTTTTAGTAGAGACGGGTTTCACCATGTTGGTCAGGCTGGTCTCCAACTCCTGACCTCAGGTGACTCACCCGCCTCCGTCTCCCAAAGTGCTGGGATTACAGGCGAGAGCCACCAACGTCCAGCCAAGATTCTCCACTTTTGACATGTACTTAAACATTTCTCTTCATCTCCACGATAAAACCCTAGAAACCAAGGACAGTGTTTTAGGGTACATCTTTGGATTTCCTCTGGGACTAACATGATAATACTAATTAGTCAATGTTTTGCACAAATTACTCTACTATAAGATCCTCTAACTGGACATTTCCAATCTTAATATTCAGAAAACTTCAAGTAATGTTTTTTGGAAAAACATTTAGGCAGAAGTGAACTTCACCTTTGCTTGCAAGTTCCTACTTCATAGGCCAGCTGATCATTTAAACAACATCTGGGGAAACAACACTTAGTACTTAAGGACAAAGCAAGCATGCGCAAGACCCTCCTAAATCCTCATTCACTTTATAGTTGACAGGCTCACTCACAGCTCATTTAAAGGAAAGGAAAAAAGGTAAGTAGTTTTCCTAGCTAGGTATTTCTAACACTTTCAGACCTCCCTCTTTTGAGAGCTTTTTAAAAAAAACGTAGTGTTGAATTTTCCATTTATCTACAAAATCCTTAAACAGTCAGTGCCCCCAAGCAAACTAATACAGAGACATTTAAAGGAGAAACCAAAGAACTCATTCCCCGTCCCACTTCACCCTAACAAGATAAACAGTAACAGCATTTTGAAGCATGTTTTCGTGTTTTTCTTGCTGAAACATACCAACGTGTGTATATTTACATAACAGCTTCTGGTTGGTTGGTTGGTTTGGGGTTTTGTGCTTGCTTGTTTGGGTTATTTCCTTTTTTCTTTCTTTTTTTTTTTTTTTGTTGCTGTTGTTTGGTTTTTGGATTTTTTTGCAAAACTGAGACCATATTATACACATTATTTTGCAATTTGCTTGTTTTTTACTCGCCAATGCATAAAGAACACAATCAATCATTCTCCTTCTTTTCAATACTTACATTATATTCCTTTGTGCATGTATATTATTTTTTTCAACTTTCCCTGTCATTGAACATTCAGGAGTTTTCCATTGGACAACTCACTTCATTTGTCTACCTTAGTTTGTACTCTAAGCTTTTCTCTAGATCTAAAATTTGGAATTCACCTAAAATAAAATCCAGTTACTTAAGGAAAGAAAGAGAAAAGCTATTTTCCCGGTCAAATTAGTAAATATTTATTAAATTGAATTTCTTAAAACTAATTTGGATCTGAACTTTAGAACATTCTGATATTCTTGAGGACATCAGATTGTTCCAGAATAGTACTTTTATAACAGAGAACCTTCATACCTCCATAATTCCTTTAAAATAAGTAAAATATGCAGCTGAAAATTCTGGCACAATTGCATTACTGTAACACAGATTCAGTTGTGTATTGATATATATGTATTTATACAAACATTTTCTACGTGGTGTTCTGGGGAACACTGTCCAGGGAAATGCTAACAGTGATCACATAAGTTTAGGCCAATTTTAAATTAAATATATGATTTTTAAATTCTGATTTTCTTGCGAAGATGATCACTTCTAATCTCTTTCCCTAGATTTCCTCTTAAGCAACAGAGATACATCTGTACACCTTTATTGAACATCTGTATATCTGTGTATCTCTACTGTATATCTATACATCCCTATGTCTCTACTGTATGTCTATACAACCATCATCTCTACTGTACATCTATACATCTGCCCATCTTTACTATACATCTGTACATCTCAACTGTATGTCTATACACCTACACTGCACATCTATACATCTGTAGGTCTCTACTGTATGTCTATACATTGATACCTCTCTACTATACATCTACACATTGCCCATCTTTATTATATATTTGTACATCCATATGTCTCTACTATATGTCTGTATATCTCTATGTCTCTACTGTACATCCATACCTTTGTACATCTCTACTGTATGACTATACATCTATGCATCTCTACTGTACATCTATACATCTGCCCATCTTGACTGTACATCTGTACATCTCTACTGTATGTCTATACATCTATGTCTTCACTTTACATCCATACATCTGTACATCTCTACTGTATGTCTGTACATCTATACATCTCTACTGTACATCTGTACATCTGCCCATCTTTACTGTATATCTGTACATCTCTACTATATGTCTGTACATCTATACATCTCTGCTATACATCTATACATCTCTACTGTACATCTATAGATCTGTACATCTCTACTGAAAGTCTGTATATCTGTACATCTCTACTGTGTGTCTATACATCTGTATAGTGTCTATGGTACACCTATGCATCTGTATGTCTCTATCATACATCTAAATATCTGTACATATCTACTGTACATCTGTACACCTGCACATCTCTACTGTGTGTCTATACATGTGCACGTCCCTGTCATAAGTCTGTACATCTGCATGTCTCTACTGTGTGTCTATACATGTGCACGTCCCTGTCATAAGTCTGTACATCTGCATGTCTCTACTGTGTGTCTATACATGTGCACGTCCCTGTCGTAAGTCTGTACATCTGCACGTCTCTACTGTGTGTCTATATATGTGCACGTCTCTATCATAAGTCTGTACATCTGCATGTCTCTGTGTCTATACATGTGCACGTCTCTATCATAAGTCTGTACATCTGCATGTCTCTACTGTGTGTCTATACATGTGCACGTCTCTATTGTAAGTCTGTACGTCTGCATGTCTCTGTGTCTATACATGTGCACGTCTCTATCATAAGACTGTACGTCTGCATGTCTCTGTGTCTATACATGTGCACGTCTCTATCATAAGTCTGTACGTCTGCATGTCTCTGTGTCTATACATGTGCACGTCTCTATCATAAGTCTGTACGTCTGCATGTCTCTGTGTCTATACATGTGCACGTCTCTATCATAAGTCTGTACGTCTGCATGTCTCTGTGTCTATACATGTGCACGTCTCTATCATAAGTCTGTACATCTGCATGTCTCTGTGTCTATACATGTGCACGTCTCTATCATAAGTCTGTACATCTGCATGTCTCTGTGTCTATACATGTGCACGTCTCTATCATAAGTCTGTACGTCTGCATGTCTCTGTGTCTATACATGTGCACGTCTCTATCATAAGTCTGTACATCTGCATGTCTCTGTGTCTATACATGTGCACGTCTCTATCATAAGTCTGTATGTCTGCATGTCTCTACTGTGTGTCTATACATGTGCACGTCTCTATCGTAAGTCTGTACATCTGCATGTCTCTGTGTCTATACATGTGCACGTCTCTATCATAAGTCTGTACGTCTGCATGTCTCTACTGTATATCTGTATACCTGCACATCTCTACTGTATGTATGTACATCATACATCTTTACTGTACATCTATACACCTGCACGTCTCCAGATACACTCTGGTCAGTACAATAGAGGACCTCATACTGCAAGGTCCCTAGTTCTAGGCACACAGAGCCACCAGGCAAATATATGTAGCCCTCCAGCATCCCTGCCCACCCCTTCTCAGCACACTTCTTTATTCTACATACATTGTCCCTTGCTGAAACATTAAGCAATCAGTCCAGATAGAAGTAAAAAATCATCCTCCCCATTTTTTCTGTGCCCTCAATCTTTTTTATTTTTAAAGCTAAAATGAAAGTGACATTTGGTCTCACTTTTTAAAAGTTTGTCACTCATAAGAAACTACCTGAAAGTATGGACGGGAGTGGCTTAGTTTTAACCTAGCAATCAGAATGCCACTTAAACACAGGCATATGGATATTCAATTCTCACCTCCAGCAAAAGAGAAAAATGAAGCTTGGCCTTAACATGCCCACATCAGGGAAAGTGGAAGTACGTCTTGGAAATTCAAACAGCCTGAGGCCTTTTCACAAAGCCCAATCAAGCCCTCCCGCCCCCACTCACAATTCAGCTCTTACTTTCACAGTGCATCAAAATAGACAGGAATTACTTTTTCAAACTGGGTAAAGTCCAGAAGATTTGTCTTGCGTATCTACTCCTTGGGAAAATCTGTGCTAGAGACTGAGAATCAAAAGAAACTCTTTCGAATAAACATAAAGCTTTAATTGAAGCAATAAATCAAATGCACAGAGATAAGCAGCCCAGGATGCTAAGGGGTAAGAGCTTAATGGCTCACCACTGTTCTCATAAATGACAGTGCTAGCACCTTCCAGAACAATACTTCTTGGGCAGGACTAAGAACCACAGATAACAATCACCTGGGATTGATAAAGGGCCTGCCCAGCCCACACCTAACTCATCAGACTCTGAGAGTGAGTGCCCTGGAATCTATGCTTTGAATCAGCTCTCCAGGGGATTCCAGTGAACACTAAAATCCTAAAGCCATAGGACAGCATTTTTTCTTGAAATCTGGTTACCAGACCAGCAACATCTGAATCACCTGAATCTCATCAGTAGTTCAAATGTTCCCCTGAACCACAGACCTACTGCATCAAAAATCCTGGCGATGGACTCAGTGATCTCTGTTTAACGAGCCCTCCAGATGGTTTTGATAGCATGCTAGAAGTTTGAGAACCATGGCTATCATATGTCTCTGCAGACTTCAGTTTGAAAAATATTGCAATAGCAATAAGAACACAAGAGTTTAAAGAGGAGGGCCATTGCCTGAAGTGGGAACTGGAGAAGAGCTCATCTATAGGATGGGGCACTGAAATAATGGATTAAGTAGTGGAAAAGAAGAAGAAAAGGAAAATGAAAGAAAATGACAATAGGCAGAACTATGCATCAGTGATCACTTCAGTGAGCACAGAAGCTTCATGCCAATTTTGAATTATAGGATTTACAGTTACACAGGCATGCTAAGCTTGATCTAGGAGAGTTACAGGAAAGAGTGCAGGCTTTCTGATTCTGGCATTGAAGAAACCTTAAAGGAGAATGAGCTGGGGAATATCAAGACACAAGGTTGTGTTTAGGAGATGTGATTATGCATTAATGCACTTAAAGAAACATAAAGGAGAGTCAAAAAGCAGGTAATTAGATTAAAAGTCTTGCAATATTTCAGAAATAAAGTTATGCAGCTCTGGATTAGGGTGCTAGCTGTAAGAGGCAAAGTTAAATAGATACAGAGATGAAAGGAAGAAAAATGGGCTGTACTCGGAGTTTGGATGGGGTGGGGGAGAGTGAAGGAGGAACCGAAAAAGGAAGGGAGAGGAGAAGAAGGAAAGTGGATAAAGATCACAGCCCAGCTTCAAGGCTGATCAGTGAGGAGCAGTTATGAACACAGGAAATCCTGAAGGGGTGCGAGCTTGGGGCAGGGAGCGAGGGTGGGGGAGAGATGGAGCCTTGTCATTTCTTACAATTTTCTCCAATCTTTTTATCATGTTCAGTTCTCAAAACAAATCATTCTACTGCAAAGGAGACAAAGATAATAATTCTACAAGTTCTGTAGCCAATGGATACCAAGGGCCCTCTGGCTTACAAAGAGAGGAAGTCTAAATTCACCCAAGACACGTTGTTTATCCGTATTATATCTGGAGAGCAGATTCAGTCTTAATCCTCAAAATCTTCCAGGAAATTCCCCAAGGAACCTAGGATACTGGCTCGCATTTACGGCAGCTAAAGACACCTTGGCTAACTTGGATGTGCATTTGACCTAAAGTACCTGAAATTTCAAATCGGCCAACAGAAAGCATTAACTTTGCCTTTGCATGAAAATATATCAGGTAAGGAGGCCCAATCTGAAGCAGTCTGAAAGCACATTTTTGCTTCTGCCTCCTCTCATTAATGCTACGCCAGTGTGTTGCTAAAACATGTAAACATTTCAGGGCATAGAAAAACCTGTTTGATGCCGGCATTCCTGCTTAATTCTTCCCTCTTCTGGCAAACCTCCTGGAATGTAGTTAAACTCCCAGGTGTGCTGATGGGTAACAGAATGATTAAAGAGTAATAAAACATTAAAGGTCACTTTCTGGTTCAGGATTTGGAGATGACCTAGCTCCAGGGAAACTGAGTCAGAGGCTCTGGACTTGACTCAGAGACGGTGCTCTCATGGGGCAGATTAAAATGCTCTACAAAGCAGAGGCCAGCAACGCACACCAGGCTTTCTGATTCTTAAACATGGGCTGCACATAGTGACTTCCTTCCAAAGATTGCAGTGTGAGGGGGGTGGGGAGAGAGTCACTTTACAGGGGAGAAACCTAAAAACCGCTACCCAAGCCAGGTGATCAATGTTCACGTCAACAGCAGAGTCATGTTAATAGCATGATGTGAAGAGAATGGCATTTGTTTCTGTTGTCTTCCAAAAAAAAAAAAGATATCCTCCTCTAATCCTGAAAACAGCATCAGAAAAACCTTAATTGAAAAAACGATATACAAAATACATGACTAGTACTCCTCAAAGCTTCTCAAAGCCACCAAAATCAAAGTCTGAAAAAAGTCACAGTCTAAAGGAGCCTGATGAGATGTGATGACAAAGCATAATCCTGGACAGGAAAAAAGGAGGTTCGTTAAAAACTAAGGACATCTGAAAAAAGGGTGGACTTTAGTTAATAGCAGTGTATCAATGTTGGTTTGTTAATTGTGACAGATGAACCATAATAATGTGAGATAAGGATAATGGCCTGGGGTCTATGAGGACACCCTGAACTATTTTAAAATCCAAATACTGCTGCATTCCTTTGATTAAGTGGGGGCACGGTGGCTCACGCCTGTAATCCCAGCACTTTGGGAGGCCGAGGCGCACGGATCACCTGAGGTCAAGAGATTGAAACCATCCTGGCTAACACAGTGAAACCCCATCTCTATTAAAAATACAAAAAATTAGCTGGGCACACACCTGTAGTCCCAGCTGCTCGGGAGGCTGAAACAAGAGAACTGCTTGAACTTGGGAGGCAGAGGTTGCAGTGAGGCCAAGATCACACCACTGCCCTCAGGTGGCACAAGGAGGGGAACACAACCTCATTGCCCGAGACCCCTTGCTGGATCAGCAACCACTCTTTCTATGAATCCCCCTTTCTTTCATTCAGTGCTCTTCTTGAATGCAATGTCATGAAATCTAGTCTTCTCTTTACATTGAGTGTGGGGATAGCACAACAATCCACTCTTCTTTGGTGAGGCATTTGGAAGAGGGATTTGCCACTTCCTAGCATTCCCTTTAAAGTATGGAAACACTTACTGCTTATTATCCTCAGCTTTGGGACTTTAGCTGAAAGTCCTGGCAATAGGAAATATCTCCTTCACCATCCTGTTACTCTGTGTACAGCTGCATTATAAATAGTATTACTGGCCAGGTACCGTGGCTCATGCATGTGATCCCAGCACTTTGGGAAGCTGAGGTGGGCAGATCACCTGAGGCCAGGAGTTCAAGACCAGCCTGGGCAACATGGCGAAACCTCATCTCTACTAAAAATACAAAAAATTAGCCAGGCGTGGTAACACGCGTGTGTAATCCAAGCTATTCAGATGGCTGAGGCACGTGAATCGCCTGAACCTGGGAGGTGGAAGTTGCAGGGGGCAGAGATCATGCCACTGCACTCTGGCCTGGGTGACAGAGTCAGACTCTGTTTCAAAAAAAAAAAAGTATTATTTAAATTCTTGGCAGTCTGAGATGTTGACCGGCTAGAGGGTTTATCTCACCAGATATGATTAAAAATAGACCTATCGCATCTAATAGTAACTCAGCTGGCCGGGTCTGTGCTAAGGCATGCAAAACAAACACTGGGGAGGCAAGAGTGGAGATAGCGCGAAGAAAAGCAAGAAATAAACCTATCACACGCCAGCATCATGAAGATGTTACCAAGAGCCCATGGCTATTTGGGATCCTGCAGTAACATGAGGAAACACAGATCAGTGTCACACACAGAAATAGGAGGACGTGTTGATATCATGAAGATCCTCAAAGGGACCTCAGGGATGACCATCCTTACCGTAGCTCCAAGTGGCAACCTAAGCCAGGCTCACGTCGCAAAGAGGAGAATAAGAGAAACCCTCATCCCATGGGGACATCCCAAGACTGTCTCCTGATCTAGCCCCCTCCCATCACCATGCCAACCAAGAGGCGTCAGCCAGGCACTAACGTGGAGCTGCTTGTGCTGAGGGTCTGCCTGTTTTCTCTTGGGACCTCTGGGGATTGTGTTGCTCGCTCACCTCTACTTCTTGGCCTTTCAGCCTTCTCCAGGCACAGCATCAATAGATGAGAAAACATTCCAAATTACATTGATCCTTTATTTTGAGACTGAGTCTTGCTCTGTCACCCAGACTGGGGTGCAATGGCACGATCTCAGCTCACTGCAACCTCCAGCTCCCAGGTTCAAGGGATTCTCCTGCCTCAGCCTCCTGAGTAGCTGGGATTATAGGCACCCACCACCATGCCTGGCTAATTTCTTGAATGTTTAGTAGAGATGGGGTTTTGCCATGTTGGCCAGGCTGGTCTTGAACTCCTGACCTCGTGATCTGCCCTCCTCATGATCCGCCCTCCTCGTCCTCCCAAAGTTCTGGGATTACAGGTGTAAACCACCACACCTGGCCCATTGATCCTATTTATTAAGCAAAGGAAGAATCTTCTAAGATATAAGGAACAGCTGATAACCAATATAATGTTATTTAATAGGTAAGAACTAAAGGATGACAGGAGGTCATGACATTGGTCAACCAGGAGAACATTTGGAAGGAAACATTAACCAGAGTAGCCTTGATGCCAGCCCCCATTTCTTAGAATTAGAGGGCTAAAGGTAATCAGAACAGCTCCTGAGCATCCCAGCAAGGATTCCTAGATTTACTCAATTCTAAGATACCATCAATTGTGAGACACAACCCCAAAAATGGGAGGAAATAACAATTTATCAAAAAAAAATTTTTTTTTTAGATGGAGTCTAGCTCTGTTGCCAGGCTGGAGTGCAGTGGTACCATCTCGGCTCACTGCAACCTCCACCTCCTGGGTTCAAGCAATTCTACTGCCTCAGTCTCCTGAGTAGCTGAGACTACAGGTGTGTACCACCACACCCAGCTAATTTTTGTATTTTTAGTAGAGACAGGGTTTCACTATGTTGGCCAGGATGTTCTCAATCTCCCGACCTTGTGATCCACCCACCTCGGCCTCCCAAAGTGCTGGGATTACAAGCATGAGCCACCACGCCCAGCCCAATTTATCAAAAATTTAAACATTCAATCAACGGTAAGGTGCTTCTCAATTTCATAAATATTAAAATGTGAGGGGGAAAAAGAATCAGAAAAACAGAATAATTAAATGACTCCTAGGACTAGAATAAAACCTTGTAAAGTCTTTCAGCTGACCCCATGCCTTGAGGCGGGTCCCTACACTTCCACCCAAATCAGAGAAAGCCTGACTCATTTTAAAGATTAGGTTCTTTTCATTTTCCATGGCATTCCGTCAGTAAGAGTGAATTATAATTTGCCACTAATATAAAGAAGAGGGAAAAATGTGCATACAATTTGCATACTAAAAATTGCAAGACTAATGAAGACAAATCACTCTCCTCAGGGAAATGGTCTGCTACTAAAATTCTTTTCCTCTGCTTTTAACTTGGCTTAGTGAAAAATAAATAACTTTTTCAAAACTGGGGAGCTGGGCAATGAATTTCATTTAGAAAGTATTTCAAAGGTACCCTGGCTTTGTGCATTTTAAACACAAATTTCAGTAGATGTATTTATCTTTTTAACTATATTGTGCACACATGCTAAGTTACTTATAGCTCTTACAAGAATTCGAAATTAGAACATGCCCCACTGCAGAGAAAAGTGAAACAGTCTTCATTATACTAGGCAGTATAGGGTAACCTCTGGCTATGAGTCCCCTGAAACTAGGTTTGAAATTCAACTTTATAACTCACTTCGGCCTCTCACCTCTACCTCTTGAACTTGTTTCTTAATTTATAAAATGGTGCAAATAATTCCCATACATTACATTCAAGATTAGGTGAGATAACCTGCATATATAATACTTTACACAGTGCTAGGGATTCAGTTAAGTTTTTGGTCTATCCTCTCATCCCTGCCCCTTTAAAAGAAATTATAATGGAGTTTTTCAAAGTAAATGCTAATTTTAAAGTGAATCACATTGTTCTTAATTATGCTGGTTTAGATGGCAACAATCATGGGAAATGAGGAGGAAGCCTTCTGTTTTTATTTAACAAACAAATGGTGCCTAGTGTATGCCACGCTCCATACTGTGAGAATGGACAGAGAGGAGAAGGTGGCACAGTTCTGGTTCCCAAGGGTTCCACCGTCTAGTTGCCCACTGAGGAGCATAGCGAAGCCTCGCCAGACACAGTGAGCCAGGCCCTAATAGAGGCATGGTACCAGGGGCGGGACCCTCAGGAGGCATCTGACAACCTGGGAATGCTGATGAGGGCTCCATAGAGGTGCAGGAACTGGAGTGCAGCAAGAGATTGATGACACAGGGTGGAGTCTGCAATGAGAACTGGATATCCTGTTGCTCAGAAGGAAGGGACTCAGCTGTCATCATGCCTGTGAGCCAAGGGGCCCGGGGAGGAGAGCATGCCTTCTATCTGCGTAGCTGCCAGAGCATCCAAAGGTCCAGAAAGGTCTGGGCTCCTTCAGCTTTACTCCCCAGGGACTCTACAAAGCCTCAAATCAACTTCCTGACCGGCCCTGCTTGGCTTGCTCTTCTCCTATCTCAGGATTCCAGCGCCTTGCAGCCCCCAGGCTTTTATTGCATTTCATGGCCCTCTTGTATATTAGGTTCTAATTCCCAATGCTTCTTCTCAAGATCCCTTTTCCTAGAAAAGCCATGGAAACTTGCATGGTTGCTAAAGCTTAGAAAAACATCTTGCCCCAAGCTGGCCTCAAAGGATGACACTAAACCAGCAGCTCACCTCTCCGGTATTGATGTAGTTTCTCCAGAGCTGCAATGACCCCTAATGCCATCACAAATGAAGGTCTGGGATCAAATGTAGGGTCCAAATGTAGAAAGAACGTGGACATCGAGAGGAAACGGGTCTGGGATGTACAGCCTCGAAATCATCATGGAGCAGAGAACGCACCTGAATGTGCTGAGACTAAGCCATTAGCTTCTGAAAGAAGAACAGGAGCTCTAGAATTTAACACCTCAAAGAGAACACTTGGAAGAGCCCTCCAAAGGGATGGGAAGCCCCAACCTCCCTCTGAGCCTCCTTGTTCTTGCTCCAACATTCCTCTGCCTGTCTGATTTTTCTTTCAAGCCACAGATTCATACCTGGCACAGCAATGAGCAAACTCCATAGCCTGGCACATTTTTTCCACCTAATATTCACCCCTGCCGGAGACTGATTTATGTAGAAATTGTCTTAGTATAACAGGTGACACCTTGTAACTTGGCTGTCCTTCACTGTCAACAGGGGCCCCTGGAACATGCCTTCCTCGCCTGCCCGGTGACTCTGCACCTGTGATTCTCGGTGGCTGCTCGCTCACCCCTTGACTTGCTGGCAGAGGCGGAGGCTGCTGATGGCTGGTATTCATCTCCCCGTAGTAGTACCTCACAGTCCTCAACTCCAAGATGCGGAGGGAGGAAGGGAAGACGCAAGCCCCTGTGTCATCTCATTCGACGGAAGCAGTCACGGGTGTTGGATCAGACAGGGCCCTCACTGGGACACTTCTGTTCCAGAACCATCTCCAAGCTGTTATCACCTTTGCATCTCCTTTGGCAGCTGCTCTAAGACCAAATGACTTTGAGATAAACTCTTGCCCAGAATTGGGTCCGTGGCTCTGACTGGATGCTCCTGAATGAGATCATGGAGAAGGCAGGGCGGGCCGAGGTGGGGGATGTTCAAGTCTACGACCTCCCAGGAAAATAATTTGAGACTAATTAAAAATAATTTGACTTAAATACAGTTGGGATTCCCAGGGCAAAACACATCTCTTTTGATTAGAGGATTAGAAAAATTACATTCAAAAAAACCAATGCTCTGAAGTCCCAGTTTGCAAGAGTTTGGCTTTTCTCTGCATTTTTGCAGGAAACAAATTGTCTGCAATACGTTCCAAAGAGCCTCACCCAACAGCCAAGCCAAAGTGCTTACATTGCACAATCTTGATAGTTCTCTACCCACTCTCAGTAATAGATAATTCTCATGACATGAATAATTTGTTATCTCAAGTGTGAATAAGGTTAGACATTTCTCCTCATAAGTGTCTAAAAATAATACTGTGAGAGCCTCTTATATATTGACTCAGTTGCTCTTTGGCAAGAAAAGAAGTGTATGTAAGGTGAAAAGTGTGTCCCTCTAATTTTTCTATTCTGACCGAATTATTTTGTTTCATGATCTATATCCTGCTAATTGCAGGTGTCAGAAATAATAAGTGCTACCACTTACATGGTACTTACCATGGGCCAGTTACCAGTTGAAGTGCTTTTCTGAACACATCTAATCCCTCAAACTACTTTAGGATAGGCTTTATGATTATCAAGTGCCTTTTAAAGATTATGAAACAAAGGCACAGAGAGGTTGAGCAGCTTGCCCAAGATCACACAACTTGTCCTGTCAGAAGCCAAGCCTGTATTCATACCTGAATGTTCTGTTTAGTGTCTGTGCTCTTACCCTATATTATACATTTGTGTCTCTCTAAAAATGTCACATGTGTGAAAAAAGTTAAATATGTTCAATATGTAAGAAAAATATTTTAGGGTTTTTTTTTTGTCTAAATTGGGGGATGTTTAGGGTCTCCAAGCAATTTGCAAAAATTATTTTATTGCTAGTGCTAAAAAAAAAAATCCTAGAGATTATTGAATACAACTCTTCCCATTTTTTAATCCAGGAGACTGAGGTTCAGAGTAATTAATAGAGATTTCCTTGAGAACTAAGATTTGGGTGTTTTTCTCCTAGTAATCATGACTAATACTACCAGACAATGGGTGCTTGGATCCTGGTCCCAAATACCATTAATTAACCTTGGGTTAATCCTAATCAGTTTTCTTAGTTCTGAAATGAGAAGTTTAAAATCAACGTTTTCTAGGGTTTCCTTAAGCTGCACTTTCAATGATTCTAAATTGACTGACTTGTGCAGGGTCAAATAGCTTTGTGAACAAGGAAAAATATAGGAGAGGGGTAAGAAAGGCAGGTATAACTACTAAGAGGGGTCTGGAGGAACAGGGCTGCACCATCACTGGAGTGGGAATAAAATTCTCTAGGTGTCTTTTGTCTCGTCTAGGAACTGGTTTCAGAGCATGAAAGGAATAAATCAGAACATCAGCCCTTCACCTGATCTTTGTGTGAGTTAAAGCAAGACCTACAGAGGACAGGGGACAGCAGATTGTAGCTCAGTAATGAGTCCCGAATTATGCAAAGGGAGATTTGGAACCAAGCTAAACCCAGAATACTAAATTACAGTGCACCTTCAAGTACAGAGGAATTGAATTTCACTAGGGAACCTGAGGATTGGAGGCCTATAAACCCACAGAAGGGAGTTGTGCCAAAAATATATAACCAGGCAGCATGTAGGATGACTAAAGAAATTGTGATGACCTTTTGTCTGCTCTTCTGTGACTATGAAAAATAAATACATGCCACCTTCCAAAAAAAAAGAGAAAAAACTGCAGCAAAATCTGTTACACCAATGCTTATTTGAGGATATAAAGATTGGGAGTTCAAGTTCCACATCTGTTTTAGCAGTGAGCAGATATAGTAACAGTAGGAGAGAAGACTGGACTACAGTCTGTAGGTTTACTAAAAGCAGGAGCCCCAGCCTGTATGACCTTTATATATTATGTGACTTTTTTTTAATGTCTAGGAAAACATGAGCTTACAGCCATTTTCAAAAGCCTTGAGGAGGACCTTGGACCTCCCTTGAAATGTTAGATTGACTTCCCCATAGTGTTAGCTAACTCTCCATACACAGAGTGAACATTGGGTGACATCTAAGCTGCAGCTAAAAAGAACAGAACTAGGACTTCCCAGCAGAAGTAAATGGAAAAAGATAGTGGGTTCTCAACCTTGGCACTCTTGACATTTCAGGCTAATAATTCTTTGCTGTGAGGGGCTGTGCTGTGTACAGTGTAGGAAGTTAAGCAGCATCCCTGGTACGTTCGTCTGATCTCACGCTGCTAATAAAGTCATACTTGAGACTGAGTAACTTATAAAGGAAAGAATTTTAATGGACTCATAGTTCAACATGACTGGGGAGGCCTAACAATCATGGCAAAAGGAGGAGAAAAGTCGTGTCTTACATGGCGGCAGGCAAGAGAGAGAGCATGTGCAGGGGAACTCCCCTTTATAAAACCATCAGATCTCATGAAACTTAATCATTATCACAAGAACAGCATAGGAAAGACCTGCCCCAGGATTCAGTTACCTACCACCAGGGTCCTCCTACAATATATGGGAATTATGGGAGCTACAATTTGAGATTTGGGTGGGGACACAGCCAAACCATATCACCTGGTCTCTGCCCACTGGACTCCAGTAGCATCTTCCCTGCCTCCAAGTTGCGATCACAAATGTCTCCAGATATTGCCAAATATTCCCAGAGTGGAGAGGAGAGCACAAAACCACCCCCAGTTGAGAACCAGTGGAGTAAAGTGATGAAATTAGAAAGCGGTTCAGCACGCAGACACTGAAACTCAAAAAAAAAGGGAAAAAAGGCAGTCAAAACCAAAACCTCATGTATCACTTTAAGACACTTTATTCATGTTAATCAAGCTGAAAAATCTGGAGATGATTTGAGATTCAAAGCTTTGTCACTAATTATTTTAACAAGTACCCTCCAGATGCCCATTGTATTTTCAAATTTTATCTTTTAAAGACTCATTATTTTTCCTTCCTAGGACTGTCAGCTTCCCTCTCCATATTCCTGGGTTTTTTTTAATGCTTGTCAAAGTTTAATCAATCTGATTACCAGATTTGAAAATGAATGGCTATAAAATGCAAGATTTTAAAAACAGGAGATCAATCAACACAATTGTGCACACACCTAATAAAAGGTTTCAGGAGTAGGTTCTCCATGCCAGGAAGCTGTGACCCCAGAGACAGTTTCTCAGCATAATAGATTAACCTTCCCATTACCAGAAAAGTCTGATAGCTAATGGGTCACACCCTGATTCAATTATAATAGCTACCTGGAGTGAAGTGATATATCAGATTCTTAACTCTCATGGATGTGGTGATAGAAAGTTAGGGAAAGAGTATCTGGGAATCTCAAGTTAACAGAAATGTTATGGGTTGAATTGTGTCCAGCCCCCTGCAACCTAAAATTAATATACTGAAGGCCAGGAGCGATGGCTCATGTCTGTACTCCCAGCACTTTGGGAGGCCCAGGTGGGTGGATCAGGAGGTCAGGAGATTGAGACCAACCTGGCCAACATGGTGAAACCCCATCTCTACTAAAAATACAAAAATTAGCTGGGTGTGGTGGCAGGCACCTGTAATCCCAGCTACTCTACTCCAGAGGCTGAGTCAGGAGAATCACTTGAAACCAGGAGACAGAGATTGCAGTGAGCAGAGCTCACACCACTGCACTCCAGCCTGGCAACAGAGTGAGACTCCATCTCAAAAAAATAAATACATAAAATAAAAGATTAATATATTGAAGACCTAGCCCTCAGCAGCTCAGAATGTGACCTTATTTGGGAATAAAGTTATTAGAAATATAATCAGTTAAGTTGAAGTCA
Organism: Aotus nancymaae; assembly: GCF_030222135.1. NCBI lineage: Eukaryota > Metazoa > Chordata > Mammalia > Primates > Aotidae > Aotus > Aotus nancymaae. The sequence goes on from NW_026988435.1 coordinate 34,318,902, forward strand.
TGCTGGAGTAGGGTGGGCCTCTAATCCAATATGACTGGTGTCTTATAAAAAGAGGAAATTACCATGGAGTACTCTGCAGCCATAAAAAAGGATGAGTTCATGTCCTTGGCAGAGACATGGACAAAGCTGGAAACCATCATTCTCAGCAAACTAACACAAGAACAGAAAACCAAACACCACATGTTCTCACTCATAAGTGGGAATTGAACAATGAGAACACATAGACACAGGGAGGGGAACATCTCACACCAGGACCTGTTGGGAAATGGGGGGCTAGGGAAGGGATAGCATTAGGAGAAATACCTAATGTAGATGATGGGGTGAAAGATGCAGCAAATCACCATGGCACATGTATACCTATGTAACAAACCTGCATGAGCTGCACATGTACCCCAGAACTTAAAGTATAATAACAAAATTATTTTAAAAATTTTTAAAGTGAAAAAAAAAGAGGAAGTGTGGACACAGATGCAGGGAGAGCCCATGTGAAGATGAAAGCAGAGACGTGATGCATCTACAAATCAAGGAACGCCCAAACTTGCCAGCAAAACACCAAAGGCTGGAAGAGAGGCCTGGAGCAGATCCTCCCTCACAGCCACAGAAGGAACCTGCCCTGCTGACACCTCCATCTCAGACTTCTGGCCTCCAGAATTGTGAGACAATAAATTTCTGTAGTTTAAGCCACCCAGTCTGTGGGACTTTGTGACGGCAGACTTAGACAATGGACCCACGAAGCCTATTTATAGCTCTGCTCTCATTTACCTCTGTCCAGCCACATCCAGGACATGGGCAGATAATCTTTCTTCAAACTGATGTGGCTAAAGTATCTCCCACTAGACTCAAGCAAATGGCATCAGCAGAAACTACGTTTTTTAAAGCGAGTACAATTCAAATGCTGCCCAGATGGTCACATCAGAGGCCTCAAGAACTCTGGCACTTCCCAGCGCACTTGGAGGTTTCAGCCAAGATCACTTATGCACCTAAGCTCAAAACCATTGGCCCTCACAGCTCTGAAACTGGTTTTCCTTTCCGTCTCCCAGACCTAATTTTTGTTTCTTTGTATAGGCTCCAGAAGCTTACATGAAACAGATTTTTTAATGTACTTTTCTCTTTATAAACCATTTACAGACCTGTAGTCAAAGGAAAGCGCAAGGCTCTCAAATACCTTATTTGAGTGGTTATCAAGGAAAGAAATTCAAGAGATGCAGTTTTGCCCAAAGGGATCCAATTCCCTTTTCTAAATCCTTAGCTTTCAGAATTAACAGGTTTAACGAAAGTAATCCAAAACTTTCACATGAGCTATGTTCCAGAGATTATTCATAAAAAGTCTTCATTATGAGCATTTTCTCATAGTAATAATATTATGAGTGAAAGAATCCTATGCAGTTCAAGAAAGAAAAAAATAACTATTTAATCCATAATGTCACTGAACTACCATTACCAAAAAAGCAGGCTGAGTTTGACGTCCCGGGAGCAAGGGTTCCTGTACTTCCAAAGGGAAAGCCACTTTTAAAATGTTTTTAGGCCGGGTGTGGTGGCTCAAGCCTGTAATCCAAGCACTTTGGGAGGCCAAGGCAGGTGGATCACGAGGTCAGGAGTTCAAGACCAGCCTGGCCAACATGGCGAAACCCCATCTCTACTAAAAATACAAAAAAATTATCTGGGCATGGTGGCATGTGCCTGCAATCCCAGCTACTCGAGAGGCTGAGGCAGGAGAATTGTTTGAACCTGGGAGCTGGAGGTTGCAGTGAGCCGAGATTGTGCCACTGCACTCTAGCCTGGGCGACTGAGCAAGGCTCCGTCTAAAACTAAATAAATAAACAAATAAAATGTTTTCAGTCCTCATATTTATTTTACTTCCAGGCAGAAGTGGATGTTTTCATGTTAAATTTGGTTTGGCTATGCAACAGGATATAGACTGGGGCTCTGCTTGACTCAGAATTAACTTAGGCACCAATCAAATAATACTCATGTGACTGTAAAATTCAAACCTCCACAAAAAAAATTTACAGGCTAGGTGCAGTGGCTCATGCCTATAATCCCAGAACTTTAGGAGGCTGAGGCAAGAGGATCAGTTGAGCCCAGGAGTTCAAGACCAGCATGAGCAACATAGCAAGACCCCCATCTCTACAACAACAACAACAGTAACAAAAATTTAATTAGCCAGCACAGTGGCACATGCCTGTGGTTCTGGGTACTCAGGAGGCTGAAGTGGGAGGATCGCTTGAGCCCAGGAGATCAAGGCTGCAGTGAGCCAAGATCATATCACTGCACTCCAGCCTGGGTGACAGAGCAAGACCCTGAAAAGGAAGGAAGGAGGGAGGGAGGGAGGGAGGGGAAAGTTTACACTGGGATTTGAAGACCTGCTCCAGAATTCTTGAATGTCCTCACCTATTACAGGAATATGAAGACTAAAGGCAGTGGCAATGTAGAAGGAAGGTTTCTTTGGTGAGAGCAGGTAATAACCTCCAGTTGAGCCCCCTGAGCTGCATCCTCATCTCAAGTGTGATGAGAGGGGCTTCTACTCTAGGGTGCTTTAAAATCATGTTTTCTGCAGTTGAGTGACTCCAAGGACCCGCGCCTACTGACCCCAGATAACACTAAATAAAACTGTGAAATTTCAACTTCTGGCTATGAGAGCATAGCTTGCATCAAAGCAGCTTTCCCTTAAAGTATAAAAGCTGAATTTCTGTTTAAAGTAGCTGTTTCAAACTACAGCAGATAAAGCAAGGTAGCCAACACTTGAAGAATCAAGATCCAAAGAGAAAGAAAAGGCACTGACATGATCGTAATATTCTCCGCCACATTTCTCCTCCTGGTGTTTGCCAATTTCTCAGTGGTATGGCAGAAGAGACAAAAAAAGTCAGTACATACAGTTAGCCTTCCGTATCAATGGGGTATTGGGTCGAAGACCGCCACCTACCCCCTACCCACCACCTTCGATACAGATACCAAGGGACTTAAGAGTCCCTTACATAAAATGGCATAGTATTTGCCTATAAGTTATGCAGATCCTTCTGCTTCCTGATGCTTTATCATCTCCAGGTTACTTATAATACCTAATACAATGTAAATGCTATGTAAGTAGTTGTTACACTGTATTGCTTTTTATTTTGTTATTTTTATGGGTTACTTTCCTTTTTCTGTTTGTTTGTTTTAGACAGGGTGTTGCTCTGTCATCGAGGCTGGGATGGAGTGCAGTGGTGTAAACAAAACTCACTGCAGCCTTGACTTCCTGGCCTCAAGCAATCTCCCTGCCTCAGCCTTCTGAGTAACTGAGACCACAGGTGCATGTCATCGCACTCGACTAATGTTTCTGATTTTTGGCAGAGACACGTCTCTTTAGGTTGCTCAGGCTGGTCTTGAACTCCTGGGCTCAAGCCATCCTCCTGCCATCAAAAAATGCCAGGCATGCCAAGAAATAGAACCAAGTAATTATAAAAGAGAAGAGGAAAGAAAATGAACAATAGAAAGATACCCACAGCTCTTTAAAATAAATGTGATTGATGTGTTCAAGAATAGTTGATAGCAAGATGGGGAATTTTATCAGAGAATTGAAATCTACTAAGAAACAATACATAAAATTTAGAAATAAAAAATTCATTAGTCGAAATTAGTAACTCCAAGAAATAGGGTTAACACCAGATTAGATAAGTAGAAGAAATGATTATTGAACTGATAATGCTCATTGTAAAAATAACTGTTATTGAAGCATGACGGGGAAAAAAAGAAAATACTTAAGTGGAATTGCTCTATGGGTCAAGGTAAAAAGGCCTAAAGCATGTATAAGTGGAGTCCCAGGAGGCAAAGGAAGAGAGAACAAACAAGAAATATTTGAAGCGATTATGAATGAGCCTTTTCTGACACTGAAAGGCAGCCATAGACTCAAGTTCTGCAAACCACATGCAAGACAATCACTAAGAAATCCATACTGGCCAGGTGCAGTGGCTCACGCCTGTAATCCCAGCATTTTGGGAGGCCGAGGCAGGCAGATCATGAAGTCAGGAGTTCGAGACCAGCCTGACCAACATGGTGAAATCCTATCTCTACGAAAAATACAAAAATTAGCTGGGCTTGGTGGCATGCACCCGTAATCCCAGCTACTCAGGAGGCTGAGGCAAGAGAATCACTTGAACCCAGGAGGCAGAGGTTGCTGTGAGCTGAGATCACACCACTGCACCTTAGCCTGGGTGACATGTGAGACTCCATCTTGAAAGAAAGAAAAGGAAAGAAAGAAAGAGAGAGAGAGGAAAGAAAGAAGGAAGGAAGGAAGGAAAGAAAGAAAGAGAGAGAGAAAGAAAGAAAGGGGGAGGGAGGGAGGGAGAGAGGAAGATCCCCACCAAGGCATATTATGGCAAAAACTGCAACTGCTGAGAACCAAAGATGAGGAAAAGAAGAAACACGCTAACGCTTTCAGAGAAGCATGAAACTTTCAGAACACTCTTTTCCTTCTGTAGTCTGATTTCCATGAAGAGATGTATATGGGACTCATTGCCTCTGTCCTCCTTTATCCCCAATCAGCCTATCCAGAAAGGTGGTCAGGTAAGGAGAATTTCTCTCTACTTAGCAACACAGTCAAGCGGCTCACTTCTTGAAATGGAAGTGAGCTCACTCTTTAATTGTTTGCATTAATTTGTGGCAGAGAGTGCCAGCTTCCTTCTCAATCATTACTCTCCCTTCCTCTTTACAAACAGAACCAATGTGTCTACCTAAAACCAAACAAAAACACCACTCCCTCACTTCCCAGCATCCATTGTAGTTACACATAGCTGTGTGACACAGTTTTAGCCAATGATAATTAAGTAGCATTTTTTCACGTGGCTACCAGGAAGCAGCTTCAACTGGGATAGAATCAGCTGACGTACAGTAGGTTTGTCCTCTGTGCTTTCCTCTTCTCTCCGACTTGCAATGCAGCTATGATGGCGGGACCTGCAGTGGACATACTACAACTGAAAATGAAAGAAAAACCTAAAGAATTTCAAAAGTCAATCTTGACACTCTTGAGCTGCTCCACAAACTACGGACTGACTATCCCAAAACTTCTTTGTCATTTGAAAGGGTAATCGCACACTAAGCCACTATTATCTGGACTGCTTTGATATATGCAGCTAAACCCAAACTCTGTTAGAGCTTCCCTTTTCTTGTGGCTTGAAACGAATCTGTGAAAAAAAAAAATCTATTGAGTTCAGCTTGTTGCTGCTTTAAGGCTAAGGAAAGCTTCAAAATAACTGACCTAAGAAGAAACTAATCAGCTTCTTATTCTCACATGGCAATTTTTCAACAGAAGGGAGAGATGATTTAATACAAGAAACATGATCATCAAATTCTGGGCCCTTGCTCAAGGAAAATCTGATGAGGTAAGATGCAAGTCAACCCAACTTTGGTCTCTAGTATCTACTTCAGCTCAGAACAGAGACCACAGTATTTAATTATGTCTCAGATTCAGAACACAGCGGAGAATTGGGGAATCAGTTTCCTTTCAAACCTGAGCCTACAGTGAAGGAGCAGATTTTTTCTTTCCAATCCATCACAGAGCTATACTTGCATAAAATATAAGAAAAATGAGGCCAAGCATGGTGGCTCACGCCTATAATCCCAGCACTTTGGGAGTCTGAAGCAGGCAGATCACCTGAGGTCAGGAGTTCGAGACCAGCCTGCCAATATGGTGAAACCCCCTTTCTACTAAAAATACAAAGTTAGCTGGGCATGGTGACACATGCCTGTAATCCCAGCTACTTGGGAGGCTGAGGCAGAAGAATCACTTGAACCCGGGAGGGGCAGTTTGTAGTGAGCCGAGATAGTGTCACTGCACTCTAGCCTGGGCAGCAAGAGCAAAAATTCATCTCAAAAAAGAAAAAAAGGAAAGAAAGAAAGAAAATTGAATTACTGGGAAAGTGAACATTTTTAAAAGCATACAAAATACTTATCTCAATATTATATTATCAGTTCAAGAGACATAAAGTAATTCTGCCAAATTGCTTTTATTTTTAAGTTTCTTAAGTCTTACTCTCAGTTTTAGTACTTGTCTTACTGAACAGCTATGGCATTATCTTAGTCAGCTAGGGCTGCTGTAACAAAGTGCCCCAGACAGGGTAACTTAACAGAAAGGTATTTCTCACAGCTCTGGATACTGGAGGTCCAACATCAAGCTGTCAGTAAGTTTCATCTCTCCAGAGGCCTTTCTCCTTGGCTTGGAGGTGTGTCCTCATCTGGCCTTTCCTCTGTGCACTTGCATCCCTCTCTCCTCTTATGAGGACACCAGTCCTATTGAGTTAGGGCCCTACTCTTATGACCTCATTTAATGTTAATTCTCTCATTAAAGTCCTATCTGAAAATGCAGTCACACTGGGAATTAGAGAATCAACATATGAATTTGAAGTGATAGAATTCAGTCCATAAGAGTAATGCTCATATAAGTTTCTGCAATCATTCTCTGCCTTAGCCTTGTTATAATCTGAAGAGAGAGACCTCTAGATACCCTTATCTCTGAGGGGATTAGAAAGTGCAAAAAGAAAAGAAGAAAAGCCACTCACAGACAGTGTTCATTTATCCACAGTTCATCTCCAATCAAAAAAGATCATTTTAACAAATCAGCTTGTAAATCTCTCCATCATGGTTCTTCCACCTTCTTCATCTGTTCTGTTTACCTTTGCATGGATTTCCTCCAAAGAAGTCCTAAAGGGCCAAAGAAAAATCCTTTTTTAATGAATATTTCAAAGTGCAATTGAGCAAAACAAACAGCTTTTGAACAAAAGTATCTGGCCTTTCTTTACCGTGACTGTTGGACCTGCTGTGTTTTTCAGGGGTTATTTTTTTGTTTACATTTTACTTAGGTTTCCTTGGGATTTCATTTTGATGTGTGAGTTTTAACTTGTGTTCCCTCAGCTCAGAGATGGGGATGGAGCTAATAGACAGCAGAATCGTAAATCGGGTGGTTTTTCTAACACATTTGTAACAGTGTGTTAGAATACTCCTATGCTGGTATCTCTGTCTCTTGCCAGCTGTGACTCATCTCGTGTGCGCCCAAGCAGATCAAATATTTTGTCAGGAAGACCGTGAACCACAACGGTGTTCACTTTGTCTTGGAGTAAAGATTTTTCTTTCTCCTTTGTCTGCAATAGCATGCATTTATACTGTCAAATTATGTATCTTGCTACTAAAGATGTCTTTGGTTCTTTTTCTAATTCCACAGCAATCTGCTGATTTAACTCACAAGTCTCTAAAAGGTGACAGTTCAAGAAATCTGGCACATACAATTTGATATTTATAATCAGTTTTATTAATGGCTGGTGCAGTAAGTCTACTCTTGTTGATAATATTTCAGAAAATGAATGATTGTCAGACTACATAAAATTGCATTTGTAAGCAACAAATAAATGTTTGAAAGCCTTGCTGCAAACTACATACACTGAGAGGCCCTTCAAAGAAAACATAGCCACTCAGAAAGTCTTTCTTAAGGATTTGCAATCCTTTTTTAATAAGATAAATTAGAATTTTTTGGTTTTGTTTTGTCTAGAGAGAGTCTTGCTCTGTCACCCAGCCTGAAGTACAGTGGTGAAATCATAACTCACTGTAACCTCGACCTCCTGGGCTCAAGTGGTCCTTCTGACTCAGCCTCTGAAGTAAGTGGAACTACAAGCACACACCACCACACTTGGCTAGGTTTTCACTTTTTAATTTTTTTTAGAGATGGGGTCTTGCTATGTTGTCCAGGCTGGTTTCAAACTCCTAGACACTAGCGATCTTCCCACCTTCACCTCCCAGAGTGTTGGGATTACACGTGTGAGCCACCACACCTGGAAAATCAGAATTTTTAAGTAGAGAAAAGATGACTAGACTGCAGAAATATATTTTATTTATATGCTAATGTTATCTTTTATCATATAAACTTTTGGGCCTGGCACCGTGGCTCATGCCTATAATCCCAACACTTTGGGAGGCTAAGGCTGGCAGATCGCTTGAGGCCAGGAGTTACAGACCAGTCTGCCCAACATGGCAAAATCTCATCTCTACTGAAAATACAAAAAGTAGCCAGGCATGTTGGCACATGCCTGTAATCCAAGCTACTTGGGAAACTGACGCAGGAGACTTGCTTGAACCAGCAGGTGGATGTTGCAGTGAACTGATATCACATCACTGCATTCCAGCCTGCATGACAGAGTCAGACTCTGTCTCAAAAAACAAAATAAAAAAAGTTAGGATTTTATTAAATCTACAAATAAAGATCAGAAAACTTCCTTATGGAACCCACGCTCACCTATAACTGTTGTGAATGTTCAAATCACAGTTAACGTCTGGTCATATTTTAAAATGTACTTCTAACATTTCGTTTCCATGGAAACATTTTTGCCTTATTAAGACTTGCTTAAAATAGCCTGTCCAAGCCTTTGTTTCTTGATCTGCAAAACTTAAGAGAATTGGACTAACCGTTTAGAGGCATTTTAATTCCTTTATTCTTTTTATTGACCTGCATGTTTATCATCTTGTGATCTAGTTGTTACTATTCTTGCTTTAAAATTTCACATTCTTCAATTAAAATGTAAGCTCTTAGGAGCAGAAATCATACCATATCTGTTTTATATCTCAGCCTCAGTTTGATTGTACTGCTATAACAAAATACCTGAGACTAAGTAATTTACAAAAATAGAAATTTATATCTTACAGTTCTGGAGGCTGGGAAATCCAAGATTAAGGCACCAACAGATTCCATGTCTGGTGAGGGCTGTTCTCTGCTTCCAAATGGCACCCTGTTCCCACATCCTCACCTGGCAGAAGAGATGAACACTGTGTGCATCCTCAGATGGCAGAAGATGGAAGGGCAAAAAGGGTGCACCTGGTTCCTTCCATCCCTTTTATAGTGGTGTTAACCTCATTCATGAAGGTGAAGCTTTCATGACCTAGTCACCTCTCAAAGGCCCTATCTTTTAATATCACCTTGGGGTTTGTGTTCCAACATATGAATTGTGGAGGGACACATACATTCAGACCACAGCGATCCCCGATAGTGGAGATACTCAAAATACTGGGCCTCAAATTATTTGTTACTGGTCCCTGATGAGGTCAGGAGCTTATACCAAAATATAATCCAACCATGCAGTAGATCAACTATGTCACTAAGCACACTGTTTAGTTGAGCCAACATTTTTTTCTGAGAAGGACTTTATTGATGAAGGAATCTGTACGTTGATTTGCTTTCCATGAGCCAACAGTCTTACCCTCTTGTCTTAGGTACTCTGAGTTAGACATGTGCCCCTTGAGACTTGAAATGACCTAATACAAGAATGGATAGATGTGGTGAAGGCTTAGTAGATGTTGGAAATATTAAGACAACAAGGAACAGAACAGAGTTCTCAGAAACAACACCACACTTCTACAACCATCTGATCTTTGTCAAACCTGACAAAAACAAGCAATGGGGAAAGGATTCCCTATTTAATAAATGGTGTTGGGAAAACTGGCTAGCCACACACGGAAAGCTGAAACTAGACCCCTTCCTTACACCTTACACAAACATTAACTCCAGATGGATTAAAGATTTAAACATAAGATCTAACACCATAAAAACCCTAGAAGAAAACCTAGGCAATACCATTCAGGACATAGCCATGGGCAAGGACTTCATGACTGAAACACCAAAAGCAATGGCAACAAAAGCCAAAATAGACAAATGGGATCTAATTAAACTTAAGAGCTTCTGCACAGCAAAAGAAACTATCATTAGAGTGAACTGGCAACCAACAGAATGGGAAAAACTTTTGCAATCTATCCATCTGACAAAGGGCTAATATCCAGAATTTACAAAGAACTTAAACAAATTTACAAGAAAAAACACAAACAAACCCATCGAAAAGTGGGCAAGGGATATGAACAGACACTTTTCAAAAGAAGACATTTATGCAGCCAACGAACTTATGAAAAAAAGCTCATCATCACTGGTCATTAGAGAAATGCAAATCAAAACCACATTGAGATACCATCTCACACCAGTCAGAATGACGATCATTAAAAAAAATCAGGAGACAACAGATACTAGAGAACATGTGGAGAAATAGGAACACTTTTACACTGTTGGTGGGAGTGTAAATTAGTTCAACCATGTGGAAGACAGTGTGGCAATTCCTCAAGGATCTAGAAATAGAAATACCATTCGACCCAGCAATCTCATTGCTGACTATATATCCAAAGGATCATAAATCATTCTATTATAAAGACACATGCACATGTATGTTTATTGCAGCACTGTTCACAATAGCAAAGACTTGAAACCAACCCAAATGCCCATCAATGATAGACTGGATAAAGAAAATGTGGCACATATACACCATGGAATACTCTGCAGCCATGAAAAGGGATGAGTTCATGTCCTTTGCAGGGACATGGATAAAGCTAGAAACCATCATTCTCAGCAAACTGATACAAGAACAGAAAACCAAACACCGCATGTTCTCACTCATAAGTGGGAGTTGAACAATAAGAACATATGGACACAGGGAGGGGAACATCACACACCGGGGCCTGCCAGGAGGTGGGGGGCTAGGGGAGGGATAGCAGTGGGGGGATTGCGGAGGGATAATATTAGGAGAAATATCTAATGTAGATGACAGAGTCATGGATGTAGCAAACCACTATGGCACGTGTATACCTATGTAACAAACCTGCATGTTCTGCACATGTACCCCAGAACTTAAAGTATAATAAATAAATGTTTTAAAAAAGGATGATGGCATGCTATTCTTGAAACTGAAATGAAACATAAGGCAATAAAACACTTGTTAATGTGAAAGAATGAAGATGGTTAAAGACAGAGATGAAGTGTGTCTGAATCTCAGTCTTTAACTCAAGCAGGCGAATAAATAATGTATTTTTCTATAACTCAACCTAATTGCTATTATAAGCCCCCATTCCACTGGGTTGGTGGAAATTTTTATCCCAGTTGGTTCTGGCCTCCCTGCTTTCTTCTTCAGAGTTCTATCAAGGTGCTGGGGTGCTAACAGAATCCTGAAACATGGCTGGGGAGAAGGGAGTTGAAATATTGATCTGTGAAGTTTTCTGCCAAGCCATGCCTGTTTCTGCTCATGGTGGCTTCAAGTCTGGTGGCTTTTCTGCTGTTTCCATCTAATGCCAGTGGCAAGGGACTTTCCCTACCACCTTTGTGCCACACCAGGGGTGCAATAATCTCTAATAGACTAAGGGCCCACCTGCTATACACTGTGAGTCCAATTTCTCTCTGCAATTCTGCTAGACAAGGCAGCAGGTGCACTCTCTCTAGGATTTACGAAGAGTGGAGCCTCTGTGCTCACGTCATCCCAGAGGAAACTTCTAGTTTGGGGAAGGGCTGAAGTGGGACAGGGATGAGAATTCTTCTTCTTTCATGTTTTTCCCCACTATTGAGTCCGTTCTCAGTCACCCCCTTTTTCTTAAGAGCTCAGAATATTTGAAACCAAAACCATTAAGACCTACCCTGTCCTACCCCTCCATTGAGATAACAAACATGGAGACAATTTACTGCTTCTATGGACAGGAAGGAAATGATGGAAGGGAAAAAAAGTTGATAGAGGTTAATATCTCGAAAATATTATCCCAACACTCAGAGAACTTTAGAAATGAAGTAAGAAAAAATGAGAGGAGTTCTCATTAGATGGACTTGACATCTCAGTAAAATAAGCAGTGAGAGTTTTCTGTGGGGAGAGGAGAGCTGAGGATTGACAGCTGATTCAGAGGATTGCTGAACCGCAGAAGGAACTGGGCACCCAGACAACTTGAACTTACCTGCAAGCCCTCAGCACTGTTTCTCAGCTTCCTCTGTCAGGTCCTGGCACCCAGAAATGGCATGAGAAAGGGTTCGGTAAGAAGTATCCAGACATGGATGTGACAAATGGGGACAGTGAAGGGCTAAGGGCAGTGAGGGATGCTAAGGTGCCAGCGAGGAAGCCACGCAGAGAGGCCACGAGGTCCAGCCTGGGTAGAGGCACAACAGAGGCAGACTGGGGTGAAGATTCCAGGCAAGAGAGCAGAGCTGTGGGAGCAGATGTCCCAGTGAGGATGAGGAGCCACTTCAACACGAATGAGAACATGAGGGTTGGAGAAGGAGAGAGTCCACATCTGACCAAAGTCCTAGGATACTGCTGGAAGGTCCACATCCCCTGCCTATGCTGAGAACCCGGTCTACTATTAAACCCAGAGACACCCGCCCTACGCTATCATCCACCCAAGGACCAACTATATCAGTTTCTGTGAACTCTCTCTAATAATAAGTAGGACCCAGATTCTCTCAAGGAACCTGGAACTGTCCCCACCAAATATCTGGTGAATTCAAGATTTCCAAAGTCTTATGAAAAGAGAGACTAAGAACATTCACAGACCTTTAAGGCACACACTGGATATTAGCACTGTAAAGCAGCCATTTGGTGAAGAACTCCACAGAGTCTAAGGTCTATTGCATGGGCATTGCTGAATGTTTGCACAAAGAGGGCATCAGGCTTTTAAACTTCATTTTGCACCGGATTTTTGCTCTTCTTTGGGTAAGGTAAATCTCACCATTGGTTTTTGTTGTTGTCGTTTTGAGACAGGGTCTCACTCTGTCACCCAGGCTGGAGTGCAGTGGCAGGATCATGGCTCACTGCTGCCTCGAACTCCTAGGCTAAAGCAATTCTCCCACCTCAGCCTCTCAGATAGCTGTGACTACAGGCGGTGCCATGACGCCCAGCTAATTTTTAATTTTTTTTTTAAAGACGGTGGTCTCACTATGTTACTCAGGCTGCTCCTGAACTCCTGGCCTCAAGCACTTCTCCCACCTCAGCCTCCCAAAGTGCTGGGATTATAGTCATGAGCCACTGCACCCAGCCTCATCATTGGTTTTTATGTTTTAAGTTTCTCTATTTACTGAGAATAATACCTTTCACTGAGTGATATTGTTCCTGGGATTAAAGTGCAAAGTGTACACTTAAAGCTGGGGAATTGGCAAACATCTTTATTTTACTATCTCCACTAAAGAGCATTATTTTGCATTTCTAGAGAAATTTGAAGCTTCTGAGAGTTTCAGTGTCATCACTTAGCTGGTGCCTGTGACCTTCTTATAGAAGGAGATGGTGGATTCTACTTTTTGAATAATATACAGGAACAACAGGCATATTCTCAACAGAGGTGGCATTTGTACACAAGCAGTCTCAGCTTCCTGTCTTTTATTCAGGAAACTCATTTCTAATTCTGACTTATAAATGTACACGTCTCTTTTTCCTTCCTGTTGATAGTATATTTCAATTGTCTCTGCTTGCTGAGGTCTTCAAAACACAAATGCAATCATCTCTATGCCTTGTTTACATTTGCTTCTTGGAAACTGCAATAATCTTACAGAAAGCCTCACTGCCTCTATTTTAAAATCTGGGATACTGGGCAGCTACTAACTAGTTATACACCAGGCGCGTAAGGAAATAAATCAAGCTTGCATGGAGGATCCCCAGCCAAGAGAAAGCTTTCATTTTTTTACATTGGATTGGTAAATCGTATGATCAGGATCTCTCTAGGACTTTGTCCCTGGCATAAAGGTAAACACTGTTGTGTAAACTCTTTTGAGGGAACCTGAAATGCTCAAGGGCATGAGGGGAAATTTCTCAACGAAAAAATATAGACAAGAACACACAGATACTGCACTGCGATAATTTGATTAGGAATTGCAATAGAATTGCCCAACATCTCAACAGTTACAGGATCACCAGATTCTCTGAATGACCTCAACACAGAGCCATTATTCTGAGTCTGGGAATGCTAAACGAAATCCATACCTACCTCCTCTGTATGCTTTAAATCAGAAACTAAAAAAGACCGATTTAATTTCATTTTGGTAGTATGTTGTTTTTGTTTTCATTTGTGCTTCTTTTGAAGTATCTGCTTATTTTCCCTATTAAGTAATCATGAATTACACTTGCAAAGTACAATCAATATCTTTTGCTTTAAATCCTTCTTCGTGGCTGTTTTCTAATTCATTCTCCATAGATAGGGAAGCTCTTGTCCAAATTTCATAGATGAAACTCAAAGAGGTGAAGTGCAGACTTAAACAAAGCCTTTGGCAGAATCCACTACCCAGAGCGACGTGCGGGAGCAAGGTGCAGTCCACGCAGTCTCTCTTGTCCAGGTCACGGGACTACCTTGGGTCCAGTCAACCTTGGACAATTGTACGAAGCCTTACAAAGCACCCACGGGAAGGGACACTTGTTTAGTACATCATATTAACCATGTATTTCCGATGCTTTGACATCTTGGGGCCTTGCTAATCTTGAAGGCACTGTCACACACACATCCCCTCCTCCCCAACACTTCCTCAATTACTAGAAATAGTAAAGGACTCTCTTGCAAACATATTGCCTTTCATATGCAAACCAACCAATCTCTTGAGAGGCAAGAGAGCCCATGCCTCTCAACCACCTCTTTTATTTGGCTCTGACACTCTAGGCCATTATTTCTTTGCCCTAATCACCCCAGAGCCAGGTACTAGACAAGTGAGGACATTCTCTGCACCTCAAAACCTGCTGAAATTATTCAAATGAACCAATTCTAAGCCGGCTTACCCTCCCTCACCTGCTCTTTCCTGTGGAAACCACAGTAGAGATTCTTGCCCACGTTTTCCCCTCTCTCCCTCTGCCTCCTGACCAACCCTTATGCTTCTCCGGGTGCCCCAAGTCCCCGGGGCATAGCATGTCCCTCTGCTTGAAATCTATAGCAAGTCATCTTTTCACTGGCATCATCTACTAACACATTTGCCTCACTATATCTGAATAATGAAACCTACATTTGAAAACATGCACATGTCTTCTCTTGCATTCATTAAACCCGAAAAATAAAATAAAAATTAAAATAAGCTTGGACCAGCAGATGAAGGATCATCCTAACATCTGACTCTCCCTCCTGAACCCCTGCAAAGCCATCACATGTGCAATCAACATGTGATTTCTGAATTGGAAGATCGTCTGCTCAGCTTGAGTTATTCCTTCAAGCTGAACAGGCAACAGAAAGCAGACAACAAATGGCCTAGCTGATGATAAATGTCTAAATCAAAAATTCATAAAAGTTTTCTTCTAACGCAGCCCTCCACACACGTTCATCATAAGGTGATTTCATCAGTTCAGGCTTGCTCACTGAAGGGATTGGTTAGAAGTGGCTTAACTTCCAACAGGACATTTGCATTGTGACGGGAGCATACAGCACCTATTCTCATTCTTTTTTTCTTTTAAATGATACTTTAAGTTCTGAGGTACATGGGCAGAACGTGCAGACTTGTTACATAGGTATACATGTGCCATGGTGGTTTGCTGCATTCATCACCCCGTCATCTACATTAGGTATTTATCCTAATGCTATCCTACTCTTATTCTTTAAGGCCTGTATTGGAAATATTTTTGGAACTGAAACAAGTTTTGGAGTTTATTCTGAGGTTGGGAGGTGGGGATGGCAGATAGGACTTTTTAAAAAATTCTATTTTCGGTTTTCTCAAGGTACAGAAGAATGCCGGAGAGAAAAAAAAAAGTTTCCCGTACATTTGAAACACAATCTCCCTTTTATAGATTGGTTTTAAGACATTATATTCTTCTTTTTATTTCAAAGAGCAGATGAAAATGGAAAACTGTTAGCTATTCTAAAAATCATATAATCATAATTATCAATTTGAATACCTACTTCTAATTCTTGCAACTGCAGTGAAATGATTTATCATAAAACACATCTTGGAATTTTAATTGTGTGCACTTGAATTGTATTTGCATATTCTCAGCACACTTCATCATTTTCATTCCTGATAAAGCACTTCCAAAGAAACTATGCTCTGTCAGTTTAAAATGTATTGTTTTTGATATCTTCAAAAACTATGGGTAATTGCTATCACATTCTGAATATGTTTAGGATTAAAGGTAACATGGACTTTATGAAATGGTGCCACCAAGCTAAGATTTCAAAAATGCTGGTCTAGGTGTCCAACATTTAATGTTATTCATGTCCACACTCTGTATAATATTATGGAAAGGTTTCTTGCATGATGGTTGAAACTGCAGTGGCATTTGCCTTGAAAGAGACATTTTCTCAAAACTCATCTTCTTCCTACCTCCTTAAGGAACCAAGAAGCCAAAAAGGAAAAGGAGGCTGATAAGACATTAACCAACTGGATCCTAGTCTATGGTTCCTTCCCTTTTCCTTCTTCCATCCCTGACTCATGGTCCGCAGCATCATGCTTTTCCCCTCTGAGGACAAAATGGACTCAGAGTCATGAACAAGTGAATGCATCACGTGTTTTTTAAAAAGTGATAGTAATTCTATTTAATGAATCCAACAAAAGCGCAAACCTAACCCTTCCCACCATCAAAGAACAAAGCTAATAATCTACACATATCACTTATTTAAGCTTTATTTTATTTGTATACCTCAAATGTACATTGATATAAATGTCTAATAGACAATGGAAAGATCTTTTGCAGAATTGAGGATTGTTCATTGAAAATTAACCCTAAAAAAAAAATCTAGCCAAATATATATATGTGTATATAAATCCAATTCTCTCAGGCATGAATGTCAAAGGTGTTATGATGCAATAACACAGTAAATAACATAGCTTCAAAATACTTAAAGCAGGCTGGCCTCGATGGCTCACACCTGTAATCCCAGCACTTTGGGAGTCCAAGGCTGGCAGATCGCCTGAGGTCAGGAGTTCAAGACCAACCCGGCCAACATGGTGCAACCTCATCTCTACTAAAAGTACAAAAAATTAGCCAGGCACAGGGGCAGGTGCCTGTAACCCCAGCTACTCAGGAGGCTGAGGCAGGAGAATTGCTTGAACCCAGGAGGCAGAGGTCGCAGTGAGCTGAGACCACATATTGTACTCCAGCCTGGGTAACAAGAGCTAGACTCCATCTCAAAAAAATAAAATAAAGTAAAGCAAAAATTCAGAGAAGTACAGAAAAAATAAGCCTTCTACCACTATAAAATAATATTTTAACATACTTTTTCTGACAATGGATCAAACAGAAAATAAATTGGTAAGGATATAGATTGAACACTACCCAAAACATTATCTTATGTGCATATATTGAACACTATATCTTCAAAATACATTCTTTTCAAGAACATGAAGAATATTTCTATTTAAAAATGTATTAAAACTGACCATCTCTTTGACCTAAAGTCTTTAAACATGTCAAATAATTGATCTCATATAGATCACTTTTCAATCAAAAGTCAATGTAATTATTACTTATAATGACATAAACATACATGAAAATCCCCATATGTCTGGTAATTTAAATGCACAAATTTAATAACTCATAGGTCAAAGAAGAAATCACAAGAGAAATCATAAAAATTTAGAATTGAAATGATAACAAAAAGAGCACATGAGCCATAAAACTTGTGATATAAAGGTAAAGTGGTATGTATAGTAACATTTATAAAGTAATGTGATTATAACAGAAAACTTAAAATGCTGAAAATCTATCTATATATCCCAAGAGTGCTAAAGGATGAGAAACTAAAGATAAGAACATCTAATAGAGGAAAGCAAACACATAATAGAAAGTAATGGTGATATGAGAACTTGGTTATTTGAAATAATAAAACTGACAGCCCTCTCTAACAAGTTTAATCTAAAAAAGAGAGAGAGACAGAATAAATAATATTGGAATTAAAATTAACCAAAATTATAGATGCTACACATATTAAAAAGATAATAATACTAATAATTATGAAAACAGATGACATGAACAGAACATTGAAAAATATAATTTACAGCGAGGCGCAGTGGCTCACACCTGTAATCCCAGCACTTTGGGAGGCCAAGGCAGGAGAATCACGAAGTCAAGAGATTAAGACCATCCTGGCCAACATGGTGAAACCCCATCTCTACTAAAAATACAAAAATTAGCCGGGCATGGTGGTGCGTGCCTGTAGTCCTAGCTACTGAGGAGGCTGAGGCAGGAAAATCACTTGAACCAGGAGACAGAGGTTGCAGTGAGACAAGATCACTGCACTCCAGCCTGGTGACAGAGCAAGACTTTATATATATATATAAATATATATATATAAAGGAGACAGAACTAATATATATAATATATATATTATATACTTATATATTTATATGTATATAAAGTATATATATGCACTTTATAAAATGGCCTATAGAACAACTAAAAAACAATAAATATACTTATTAACATTTTTTATTGAATTAGTAAAAAAAAATTCCTGAAAAGAAAATATTAGTTCCACATAGTTTGATTAGCAAGCTCCAGGAATAAGTAATGAAAAGGTAAGTTTCTAAGAATAAAAAGAGAGACACTCCCCAATTCATTTTATAAAGCTGGCATAACTTTATGTGAAAAACTGGCAAGGTCATTATGAGAATAAAAAGTTACAGACCAATCTTACAAATAGCAATGTAAAAATCATATATGTGTCTATGTGCGTGTGTGTTTTTATATATGCCAAAATTTGGTTCATTCAGAAATAAAAAACAGTAAAATGGCAAGCCATTAGTGGAAAAAGATATTTACTCTCTATATAGAGAGATAGAGTAAATATATTTATTTATATTATTATATACATGACAAAAAAATTACATTCATAATTTATTTTTTTAATGTAATGTATATTCACCAGTAAGAAAAAATAAAGACTATCCAATTAAAGTGGGAGGGAAGGCAAGAAAATAGACCTAATCTAGACTTCCCAAACGAAAATATTAATGATTTATCATAGCACAGAATGAAAATGATGAAGTGTGCTGAGAATATGCAAATACAATTCAAGTGTGCACAATTAAAATCCCATATCATGATTAATCATAGCAAATGTGTATGTATATTCCTAGCAATAAATTGAGCAAAATATGCCTAAGACTATGATAGACATGTTAAAAGACTTCAAAGAAGTCCTAATTAAATGGAGAGCTATACAAGATATACCACGTTCATGGAATAGAAGAAGCAATATAAAACAAATCAGTTCTCTGCAAATTCATGTATAGATTAAAGGCAATTACAGTCTAAGTTGCAATGAATTTGTGTGTATGTGAGTATATGTAACTTGTCAAAAGAAATTTCCAAAATACATATGGAAAACACAGAACCAGGATAACCAAGACATTTTAAGACAAGTTAGTGAAGCTTGCTTTACCATATATCAATAATTCTTATAAAACTTTTATATTCATGACACTATAGGATTATCATAGGGAAAAGCAAACAGATCAGTGAAACAGACTTGAAACTTGATTTATGTCAGAGCTGGCATTGCACACCAGTGGGAAGAGAATAGACTTGTAATAAACATGACTTAAACAATTCTTATTGGTGTGGAAAAATTAAATCAAAGCCCTTTTTAACCTCTTGCACAGAAATATTCCAGATAGATTAAAGACTTAAATATAAAAGGCAAAACTATAAAACTTTTAGTCAAAATATAGGACAACATATCTGTGATATTAGGAAAAGGAAAAAAGTCTCTTTTTTTTTTTTCTTTTTTTTTGGAGATACTGGTTCTCACTGTGTCACGGAAGTTGGTCTCACTCCTGACCTCAACCAGTCCTCCCACCTTGGCCTTCCAAAGCCCTGGGATTACAGGCAGGAGCCACCACAGCAGGCCAGAAAAATTGTCTTAAAATACAAGTCATTTTTAAAAAATTATAAATTAGCTACATTAAAATTAAAGATTTTTGTTCCCTAAAAGATATCAAAAATAAAAAGACAACCCATAAACTGGAAATAAATGTTTTCCCTATGTGTTACTTACAAAGGAATAGTAACTGAGCAAAGAACTTTTGTAAATCATTTTAAAAAGCAAATGACTCATAGGAAACTGCAACACAAAATTTAAACAGGTCTTCAGGGAAGAGAAAATCCAAAGGACCAAAAAAGTACAAGTAAGATTCTCAGCTTTGTTAATCACCAAGAAAATAAAGATTTAAACCACAATTAGATGCTATATTATGACTTCCAGACTAACAAAAATTAAAGAGCCTGTCAAAATCTAAAGTTGGCAAGGATATGGAATTATCCTTCTGGTGGGATTATAAATTGAGACAAGCATCTTTGAAGACTGTATCAACCAGCAAGTGCTTCTTCTAGAAGACAAGTGTATATTCATAGTGGTCCTTTTCATAATAAAAATAGGAAAAATCCAAATGTTCACCAAGGACAGCAGAGATAATAAACTATGTGAGAGTCATGCAATGAAAAGACTGCCTTCTTGTGACAATGAATACATTACAGGTAAATGTAAAAACATGGATGAATCTTCAGAGACATAATGTTGAACAAAAAAAAGCAAATATCATAACACATACCCTATAATTTTATCTATATAAAGTTCAAAAATATGCAACATTAAATAATATGTTACTTAGGGAAATACCATCTGGCAAAACTAAAATTTAAAAAAGGGAGAGAGAAATAAACACAAGTTAATTCAGCCAGGGTGGTTTTGTCTGAGTAGAGAGCGAAAGGAATGGGACATGGACTTCAATGGTAACGATAATTTCTTTCTTTTTTTTTTTTTTTTTTTTGGTAGTGGTAGTGGTGGCAACCAGATATGATACTCTAGATGTTCGTTGTACCATTAGTCTCTATATTTTATGGACATTTTACAAGTATTTGGGGGGCGGGATTCCTC
Organism: Aotus nancymaae; assembly: GCF_030222135.1. NCBI lineage: Eukaryota > Metazoa > Chordata > Mammalia > Primates > Aotidae > Aotus > Aotus nancymaae. Next base: position 34,339,545 of record NW_026988435.1, read on the forward strand.
AATGTTTAATTTTAAATTTTTAAAGAATGGTCTTCAAGGGTTGTCTTTCAAGAAGTAGTGGGATAGATGGGCAAAAAGAGTTGGAACCTTAACTAGACTGGATACTCCGGCTGAAATATGACAGGAGGGACAAAAAGGGTCAGTTGCAGAAACTTAGTCTCAGAGGGAGTGGCATAGCAGATCGAAAACCAGAGGAGAGGCTCAGATGTAATAAAGCAATCTGAGGATCCAGTTGGAAAGAGGTCAGAGGAAAGGGATGGATGGCACAGAACAAAGCTGGAACCCAACCAGGGCCAACACTCCAAGTGAATCAGCACTAAGGCTGAATCATTTGAATTATTGTCCTGAGTTCCTTTGTCACAAAGGAAAGCATGGAGGTTTGTTTTTTTTGTTTTGTTTTTTGTTTTTTGTTTTTGAGACAGAGTTTCACTCTTGTGGCCCAGGCTGGAGTGCAATGGCATGATCTTGGCTCACCACAACCTCTGCCTCCCGGGTTCAATCTGTTCTCCTGCCTCAGCCTCCCAAGTAGCTGGGATTACAGGCATGCAGCACCACACCCTGCTAATTTTGTATTTTTAGTAGAGACAGGGTTTCTCCATGTTAGTCAGGCTGGTCTTAAATTCCCGACCTCAGGTGATCCACCCACCTTAGCCTTCCAGCGTGCTGAGATTACAAGCTTGAGCCACCAAGCCTGGCCTAAAGGAAGAGATTAAGAGAATCAAGCCTTAAATGAGAAGTCTACGAGAAGTTAAGTAGGTATTTATATCACTGTCAAGGAAAAAAAAGGAGTTTCTTCCTATTTTACAAGTAGAGCCCCCAAAAGGAGTTAAAGTGACTTATCTGAAGTCGATTCATCATCAATTTGGAACTAGAAATAGAATCCATCAGTCTTAGTTATTTTTTGTTGATGCCATATCTGGTCTATGCTCCCTCATTCATAAATTACTTAGCAGCTACACACAGGCTATGCAGGAGGCAGACTGTGATTCACAGGCTCAGTTGTTTCAGATAAGATTTTGTTTCTTTATTTTCAGTTCCCATCTTTTTTTTTTTTTTTTTGGCTCTAAAAACAGAAGCTGTGCCAAAAAGCGTCAATGGAAGAAAGAAAGGAACTCATTTATAGAGCAAAAGACGAAAATAGTTTACCTAGCATTTATACTATGCTCTTTGGAGCTCAGGGTCAAAACTTTCAGCAGGAGTTTTCTTTAGTAACCTAAATTTAGTTACTTTCTTTTACTACATCAAAATGGTTTTAAGTGTCTATTCATAGAACAGTGAATGTGAGGGTCTATCCAATGCCAACAAGTTAGATCACTACTGAGGTGGAAATAGCATGGCTTAAACAAATCAACAGCATATAATTGAGGTCACAAAAAGACGTTTCATGGGCAAAACCCAAGAGGCTAATGGTACTAAAATATGCCTGAAAACGAGAGTAGAAAAGCAAACTATAAAATATTTCCCTACATAAGTGTCACAACTGCATCAGACATTAAATTCACCTTCAGAATTATCTTGCGCAAAAGAGTAGTCCTCTGCTTCCTAAATGAAAGAAGGTATTTTAAAATAAACAAAGCACATTTAAACAGCCCAGGTCTACCTCCAATCTTCTATATGACCTTACATAAGTTTCCTCTGAGCTTTGGTTTCCCAACTGGTCAATGGCCATTCCTGGCTCCCCAAAGAAACACAGTTACTAGAACACCTGACTGACTAAACAGTTACTAGAACACGTGAAGAGTCATTCAAATAGTGAATCAGAAGTGCAGTTGAAATTGGATTCCACGGAATTTTCTCATGGTAACCCTAGGAACACTGGGGGAAATGGGTAGAAGATAAGAAATCCAGCTATTTTGATTCATGAGTTGCTCAATGAGAGGGAACTGGTGGTTTCTTTTTAATCTGAGAGGATGTATTAGATTTCTATTGCTGTAAAAGAAATTACCCAAAATTTAGCAGCTTAAAACAACACATTTTCTTATCTCAGAGTTCTGTAGGTCAGAAATTTAGTAAGCCTGGCTGAGTTCTCTGCTTAGGATTTCACAAAACCAAAGTCAAGTCATCAGCCAGGCTGGGCTTTTATCTGGAGGTTCTAGAGAAGAATCTAATTCTAAGCTCGTTCAATTTGTTGACAGAATTCAGCTCTTTGTGAATGTAGGTCTGCAGTCCCCATTTACTTGCTGGCTGTTAGACAGGAGCATCTCTCGGCTTCTAAGCAGCACCTGCATCCCTTCATATGGGGTCCATTTCATCGTCAAAGTCAGCAACAATGTGTTGAATCTCTTTCATGCTTCGAATCTCTGACTTCTTCTGCTCAGTGGAGAAAACTCTCTGCTTTTAAGAACTCATGTGATTAGATCAGACCTAGCTGGATCATTGCAAGGTCAAGTGTGCCATGTAACATAACACAGTCATGACAGTGCTATCTCATCCTTGTTCCCATGAATCAGGGCAGGGCATTTTTGTGGAGGCCACTGTAGAAATTCTGCCTAACACAAAGAAAGTAGAGAATAAAAACTAATAACACGGGTTTTGGTGAAGACTGATTTGGTTTCAAATTCCAGCTCTGTAATTTGACTGGGTCTCTGTTTAAAGTCAGGTTAAATTGCTAAACTTCTCAAGCTTCACCTTCTGTAGATTACAATCTACTTAAGAGCAGGGATACCAACTACCACTTCCTATATACTTTGTACAGTGCCCAAGACATGAGTGTTTGCAAATATGTGAAAGGATGAATGAATGAATAACACTGAAAGTTACTCTGAAAACATACTGTAAAGCTATATTTGGCCCTGTTTTGTCAGTGTTTCTTTCATTGACTTGGGCCAATGAGATGGTGTTAATGAATTTACCCAAACTGACTTGGGTCAATGAACAAAAGCATAGAAGCAATGTATGTTAAAGAGATAAGTGAAACAAAGCTGGGCCAAACATTGGATAACACAGCCGAAATTAAGAAGAGTCATAGCAAACAAACAAACAAACAAAAAAAGCAAACATGTCAATCAAGTAAAATGAAGATGAATGAGTTTCCTTCATGACCTTGGCAGCCAGGAAGCTTGGAGCTAGGGTTTTTTTTAACAGAATTGCAGTTTTCCCTTAGCCTGGGTTATCTGGCAGAGTTGGCCTCTTGTCCTTTGTCTCTAATGCTTGATGGTTTTAATGTGATACTTTGTTTTACTGTAAATCACCTGAAAGCTTATTAGGAAACATGCAAGTTATAAAGTATGACAAAATGGAGAAAAATCTGTTTTCCAAAATTTCAGGAGTCTTAAGGAAAAGAGCAGAAAGGCATTTTTCCCAATGAGATCCAGAAACAGAATCACTTACTTAAAGATTCACATAATGAATGTGTCACACATGGAGAGTGTGAGTTTGGGCAAAGCTACGCTGGTAGGAATCGGCTCCAAGGCAAGATGGTGGAGGTATTGGCCTTATCTGATCATTTTTCCATCACTCTGTGCCCCTCCCACCCTGAAACTTCAGTTAAAGTCCTAATCTGTCAAAACACTATTATGTAAGTGGATTTTGTGTGTGTGTGTGTGTGTGTGTGTGTGTGTGCAGATGGTTAAGGCCAGGTGGAGAAAGAAGATGGTACAGACTTAGCTGCATAGATAGAAATGGGAGTAAGGAAAAAAAAGAGACTTTGTGCTATTATAAGTCTTTGAATGTTTTTAATCATAATTGCTAAGACACAGAAAGACCCCAAGCAAGGTGCTGACTAAAGAAATAAATTGATAATTATTAGATAAGCTTCAGTTCCTACCTTGTGTACCCAAAACCATTTGGCAAGGCTACTCCTGAAGAAATTCATCCATTTAATGAGGGATTCAGTGCTCTCTCTATATATTTATTTTTAAAAACCCAAGATTTTGAAAACATAAACATCTCTTTGTTATAAGATTTAAAATTTAAATATTTTGTAGATTTAATACCTGTAACATATAATGATATGAAGGTACATAGATAAATGAATTTAGATATTTATTTAAGACTTGGAGTTCCAGGCTAAGCGCGGTGGCTCATACTTGTAATTCCAGCACTTTGGGAGGCCAAGGCGGGCGGATCACAAGGTCAGGAGATTGAGACCATCCTAGCCAACATAGTGAAACCTTGTCTCTACTAAAAACACAAAATTTAGTCTGGCATGGTGGCACATGCCTGTAATCCCAGCTACTTGGAAGGCTGAGGCAGGAGAATCGTTTGAACTGGGATGCAGAGACTGAAGTGAGCCGAGGTAGCATCACTGCACTCCAGCCTGGTGACAGAGCGAGACTCCGTCCCAAAAACAAAAAAAGACTTGGAGTTCCAATAAAGCAGCTCATACCATTTAGAGTGACAAAAAGGTGTGTCAGCCTAGAAAAACTTTCAATGTCAAGTGTGGAAAATTTACCTGATCTTTCCACATCTCCATCATATGTGTGTTTGAGCTACAATAAATTTCAAAGAGAAATGGAGCAAGGGGTCCCTAAGATACGCAAAATAATCCAGTTCTGGTTGAGAAAAGTAACTATGGAAAGACCACCAATTCTCCCCTTTTGGGGCACACAGAGACGTAAGATTGAAAACTTGCCAATGAGAACGGGAGCAGAACTGATGTGTTTCATCTCATCTAAAGCAGTCAAAGGCAGATATGTTTTCTCCATGTTCTGTTCACTCCTTTTAGGTGTAGCTGGAACAACGAGATAGCAGAGGTATAAGACATAGCAGCCCAGATCCCTGAGTCACTATAGGAGAGCTCCAAGGAGAACTGACTAACTAAGACTTAAACAAGAGTCATAAATAACTTTACTGGATTAAGCCTAAGATTTGAGGGTCTTCCTGTTACTGCAGCATAGGCTATATTATCCTGACTAATACCAAAACGTTATTCCAACTCATAAACTCAAATATTTCTTGATCTGAAGTCAACTGAGATTCAACTCTTTCAAATTACCTACAAAACAAATTCGACATTATAGAGGAACTAGCAAAAGCTTACTTCTTTATTTACAGATATTTATCATTTATAAACAACTAATAATAGATAAGAAAATAGCCAAAAATCAGGGGCATTTACAAAATGCACAGAAATTTTGTTTTGTTTTACTACTTCCAAGCACCTTCCAGATAGTAGTCACCCAAAGTTTAATTTTAAAAAATACTAATTTTGGCTGGGTGCAGTGGCTCACGCCTGTAATCCTAGCACTTTTTGAGGCTGAAGCAGGTGAATTGCTTGAGCTTAGGGGTTCAAGACCAGTCTAGGCAACATGGTGAAACCCTGTCTCTCCCAAAAATACAAAAATTAGCCGGGCATGGTGGTACGTGCCTGTAGTCCCAGCTACTCGGGAGGCTGAGGCATGAGAATCACTTGAGCCCAGGAGGCAGAGGTTGCAGTGAGCCAAGATCATGCTACTGCACTCCAGCCTAAGTGACAGAGTGAGATCTCTCTCAAAAAATAAAATAAAAATCAAAAATTAAAAAATACTAATTTTAAGCAACAACGAAAAATTATTCTTAACCAATATTCTAAGCCTTATCATACCCCAGCTTATTTTGCCACATAGGATTAGTGCTAATTAGGTTCCAGCACAAACAGGTGTTTTTAAAGCCTCTGGACCTGGCATCATGGGTAGTACAGAATGTCATCTCTCTCTGGGTCATCAGAATGATTCTTAAAGGCTTCCTTTCATGTAAGATGTGAGCTTGGCTTTCTGTTTAGCTTGTGAGTTAAGGATGAATGTACATTTTTTTTTTCTAAGCCTTGAAAGTTTAATCCATTCTGTGCAAGATAAATCTCAGCAGGCATTTGGGGAAAGTTGAATTTACCGAGAGGTTCATATGTAGTATATTATCTCTGTCAAATAGAAGATACTAGCTGCCAATGGGGTTATAAAAGCCACTGCCTGGCCAAGATTTGTGCTGATCACTATGTTTATCACCCTCATGAGTAACTCTTAGTTCTCAAGTCATTGTTTTTCCATATACATTTTTCAGACATATTCATTAGCATGAGGAATGTTTGATATCTATCAGCTATCCCAAGCACATCAGACAACACTATTGAAATGCTGAAGACTTCGTATGAAATCAAGAATACTGTTGCCTAACTAAAATATCTTTGAGAAATACAAACAATATTATTAACTGTATATCTTTACTTACCCAAACCATTTTAATAGAGTCGATAAATTAATTAAAGGAATGGCAAACAACATTTTTGTTAATATATTTGCATCTTCCTATCAGCATAACACATTTTCTCACAATTTCCAAAGAATAATTTAGCCTATTATATAATTTTCAAAAATCATCTAGAACAATTTTTAGGCATCAAAATTCCCTTTGAAGTTTCATCAAAGTTGAACTAGATTTGTTTTCTCTATTCATCATACACATCTCCTACTCACATCACCCACAGCACACTCAGCAAATATACTCAGGGTCCATTGAGCAAAATGCACTTCCTAAAAAACCCACAGGTAAGCAAGTTTCTTAATTAATGTTTTTTACTTGATTTTCTTTGTGGTTACCGTTTAACTTTTTTTAGGTCTTATTCTTTCAGATATGATTAGATTTGTGACTAACAACATTAATAACATGTATATATCCTAAAGTTGGGGCTTAGACACATTAGGAGAAACTTCCCTAATCTTCTCCTAAATTTTGGAACAGAAACTCACACCCCCTTCTCAGACCTCCCTTCCCCACCTATGCCTCTATTAAGGGATGCTGTATTTTGAGTTTCTTGACACCAAAAGCAATGTGTTTATTCTTTTGAAATCTCCATATGTCCTAGCCACCAGCATGGAATACATAGTAGGTCCTCAAAAAAGTTTGAACCATCTGAATTATCTGCTCCTAGATGGCACTTTTCAAATCACGGAATATTGTCCATTTTTAAACTATTTTAAATTGGAATATAACAAACATGCTGAAAAATACACACAACATAAATTTAATGACTTAGAAAGAACCTCCATATAACCACTCCCAAATCAAAACATGGAAAATTGCCAGCACCCAGAAGCCACCCTCAAGCCTTCCCATGAATACTATCTTCCCAAAAGTAACCACTATCCTGATTTCTAACCCTATAATCTCATTTTTCTTCTCCAAAAACTTAAATAAATGGGCTCATACTGTGCTTATTCTACTATGCCTGGGTTCTTTCACTCCACATTATGATTGTGAGGTTCAGCCAGGTTGCTGCCTATAGCACCAGTTTGGCCATTTTCATTGCTGTGTTATATTCCACTGTAAGAATATGCTGCAATTTATTTTTCCATTATAATGTTGATAGACATTAGGTTGTTTATGGCGAAGTCAAAGTGTGCAAGTTATGTGGCAAATTTTGTTTGTTTTCCAGTTACATGGCAAATATTGTTTCCCACTCTGTAGCTTGCCTTAAAAGCAAATAATTTTTCATCTATGTTTCTTGACAAAATGCAACGCATGCTGCCTGACTCTCTAAGGGTATATATATGGAGTGCACTGTTGAGGTTTTTTTGTCAGCTGCTGGGACAAAAATAAATTACACCTAAGGTGAGAGATGTTTGACCAGAGTGTGTACGTGTGTGTATAAGAGGAAATGGGGCGAGTAGAGGGTGGAGTGCTGTAAAAGAACACCATTATCCCAAAATTAGATGACATTTTAGATAATCACTGGACAGATTAAAACTGATTTTATATTATAACACCGATAGGCAAGTTTCTTAATCCACAAATATTCTTGTCTGCCTTTTACGTGCCGGGCATGCTCATGAGCACAGAATATTCGATGGTGAATGCACACACACAGACCCTGGAAGCTTGGGTCTCGTTCTGTGAAACGAATCAATAGAAATGAAACCAAGTGAAACATACCAGCCACAGAAAGACAAATACTGCACAATTCCACTTTATATGAGGTATCTAAAAGAGTCAAATTTGTAGAATCAAAGAGTAGAATGGCAGTTACCGGGGACTGGGTGAAGGGGGAAATGGGGAGTTACTGACCAAGGGACATTGTCAAGCAAGGTGATCAGGCGCTAGAGGTCAGCTATGCAATGCAGCACCTGTAGTCGACAATAATGTATTGTTGACTCAAAAAGTTGTTAGGAGGGTAGAGTTCATGTCAAATGTTCTTACCACGATAAAATAGAAAAGGTGACAGTGAGCCGAGATCGTGCCACTGCACCTAGCCTAGGCAACAAAGTGAGACCCCATCTCAAAAAAAAAATAAATAAAAAATACAGCTTCCATGTTAAGACTTCTCATGGTGTAGATTTAATTGCATGGAAAGTATCTCATTCTTCTTAAAACTATAAGACAATTCCTGACACTAATTAAAGCTATTTTCATTTGATTTCTGTGCAGTTTGGATTCCACAGGATGATTATGCTGTCTTCAAAGCCCTCTTGCTTTGACCATCATAGTTAAAGCTCTATAATCAGACATCAGAGCAGCAATCAGCTCCAATTTTGTCACCTAAAATTGTTCTTTCATTACAGCCCCTTCACGGTATCTGATTCTTAATGTATTCATTTCACAAATATTTAATGCCCAATTAATGCATCCTAGGCACTATGCTCAGAGCTAGAGGTACAACTGTAAATACTGAATCCCATGACTTTTGCCCCTTTATCTTTGTTATTTAAGTTAGTGAAGTAATAGAAGAAGTACACGTACTGTATAAATCCAACAAAATGCAGCTGACAGCACAACAGTATCACATTTATTTTTTAAGAGAGAGAAAAAACCAAATGGCAAAATTTTGTTTCATTACACATTACTACCCTTTTATTCAATGTTGTTTATGAAACTTTTGATGGCTCTTAGATCTTCCTGCTAGACTTTTTTCTTTATGCAGTGTTCACACAGGAAATATCACTAGGGGCAAGAGTTGTGAGTGTGATTTTTGCAAAGTAATACCATATTTTTCATCTTTGTAATCTTCTTCTTTTTAAAAAGTACTCTCCTAAAGAGATTAACATCTGAGTATCGGCTCTACCCATCTGACTCCACAGCCATAGGTAGGCAGGCAGCCCTCTCTGCCTTACTAAATTCCTAACACAACCAGCAAAGAGGTTTTAAAAAGTTGTTTTCCAAATTCTAAGATTCCATCTTCTGTTCTCTAAGGAAAACTTAAACTATAATTTATTTAAAAAAATGTAAAATTAAAAGTACTTAAATATGACATTTTCTTTTTGAAGAATGAAGCCCAGAAAACCTCCCTCGGAGGAAGAAGCGGAAGAAAACAATTTCATTATTGAATATACATTGAACCAGAATGTGGTGCACATCTCAGGTGACCCACTAAGGAATTGTGAAGACAGAAAGAAGTCTCACCTTTTTGTATAGCCAAGTAGATACAGCCCGTTACATACATGTTCTCAAGATAAACAACACCTACGCCTCCATAAGAGACTTGGCAGCACCATTTGTCACACGTGGCTCATCCTAGATTCATTGGGTAATTGCAGTGGCCATCTGTGTTTTCCAATTGGCTTTATTCAAAGGAAAAAATAAACTTCTTATATCCCAATAATAGAAGGTAGTTTGAGATCAAGACACCTGCAAAGTAACAGAGAATTTACAATGGCAAGTTTTCTAAAGCAAATGATCTAAGAAAAAGGAGGTATCTTTGATGCTTCTTTTTTTTTTTTTTTTTTTTTTTTTTTTTGAGATGGAATCTTGCTCTTGTTGCCCAGGCTGGAGTGCAATGGCAGAATCTCCACTCACTGCAACCTCTGCCTCCTGAGTTCAGGTGATTCTCCTGCCTCAGCCTCCCAAGTAGCTGGGATTACAGGTGCCTACCACCACACCCAGCTAATTTTTTGTATTTTTAGTACAGATGGGCTTTCCCCATGTTGGCCAGGCTGGTCTTGAACTCCTGACCTCGGGTGATCCACCAGCCTTGGCCTCCCAAAGTGCTGGGATTACAGGCATGAGCAACTGTACCCAGCCTCTTGTTTTCATTTGTATTTGCCTTTACAATACCTGGAAACCCTTACACTTGAGAGGTCTTCCTGGAAGACAATTTAGGTGATGCTCCAGTGAGCAAGGTGGAGAATTATGGAGACGAGAAGAGACACGGGATCCAATCAAGCTATCTTGTGTTGTCTGTTACAGACCTTTAGCTCTTCTTATAAGATGAGAAGTCATTAGAGAGTTTTTCCCAGAGGAATGATATGATTTGGCTTACAAGTTAGTCACTCATTATTCATAAGTACCTATTAGCAACTCTATTCCTGGGACTGTTCTTGGTGCTGAAGAAGGTACACAAGAAACAGAGCTTTGTTGTAAAGTCTTTTACTCTCCTGATGGGGAAATAACCAGGCAAAGCAGCCACTAGTAACACAGGTCATATAGGCAGCTGTCGGTATACAGAAAAAGGCAAGAAGAAAAGAATCCAGAGAAAATGGAAGACTAAGGACTGGAATAGTCACAGAACGCATCAAGGGGAAGACAGAATTTGAACTATGCATTAAAGGGTGGTAATCATTGGAAGACAGAGAGGAAAATAGCATAACTTAAGGATCAGGAATGACCCAGAATATATTGAATTGGATTTGGAGCAGGTTGGAAAAACTAACAAGATTGCAGAAGTCTGAAGCTGCAAGAGGCCGAGGGTTACTGATAAGGAAGGATAATGAACAGATCATCATGTAACTGGCTTGTAGAAATGTTCCCATTCTCTGCTCTGATATCTTCATCTGGAGCTGAACAGAGTGGCCATATATTTGCATAATGGCCTTCTCCTTGTTACTTTCTACCAATTAGCTGGGTTTAACAAGAAGCAATTATGACAATTACTTCTAATTACTTCTGCTATTCCCTCCTCACCCTATTCTTCCCTTCCTACCCCTTAGATTAAAAACTCACTCTCATCGGTGTGTAAAACTTTAAATAACTTAGAAGCTTTGGACAAAATGCCAGTTTACTGGAGGGTGAGGAAGGGGGCTTCGAGATTGATGAGAACCAAAATTATGATGTTTACTTTTATTTGGCAAACTGACTGGGCCATGGGGTGCTTGCTATTTTGTTAAGTATTTTTCCTGGTGTTTCTGTGAAAGTGCTTTGAATGAGATTAACAATTAAACCAATGGACTAAGTAAAGCAATTGCCCTCCCTAGTGTCAGTGGACCTCATCCAATCAGCTGAAGGTCTAAATAGAACAAAAAAGCCAACTCTCCCCCAAGTAGGAGGGAACCTCTCCTGCCTGACTGCCTTTTGACTGACATGGGTTCTTTCCTGCCTTCAGATTCACACTGAACCATAGGCTCTTCCTGAGTCTTCAGCCTGACAGTCTTTGGATTGGTGCCACAACACAGGCTCTCCTGGTTCTCAGGCCTTTAGATTCAGACAGGAACCAAACCATCAGCTCCCCTGGGTCTCCAGCCTACCAACTCACCCTGCAGATACTGCGACTACTCAGCCTCCATAATTGCATGAACTAATTTATTGCAATAAATCTCTTTCTACATATATACATCCTGTTGGTTCCGTTTCTCCAGAAAACACTAACACGGGAATGCATCAGAAAATTTCCCTCCTCTTGCTTTGGGGATGTGGGTTGCCAAGAGGCTGAGAACAGTGAAAGCAGGAGAAGGCTAGAAAGGTATCAGAATACTGGGACTTCTAAAAGCATTTATGGGCTTCCCTCAGGCCCAGAGCACTACCCACTCTCATAGGGTCATAAATGTCAGGGGGGATCACAAAACATGAGATTCTTCTAAGTAGTGGCCTATTCGCCTTGGTACCTAAGGGACTGCCACTAATAAACAAAGTCTGTACAGTAACAATTGAGTACAGATTGGAAGCCACCTGGCCATGCCACAGCCTTCAGGGAGGCATGAGAGACACAACTCAATACAGCCCTTGGACACACGCCTAAAAACATAGAGACATAAATACAGTTTCTAGTGGATGCTTAGTCAGTAACAGATGCTGTGCTATGGGCTTTGGGTCCATTGTCTCATGTAATCTTTGCAACAACTCTAGAGGTAAAAATTACTGTCTTCACTTTTCAGATGGGAAAACAGAGGTCTAATGAAGTATCTGATTAGTCAGGGTTCTCCAGAGAAACAGGAAAATGGAATATATATACACATATATACATATGAGACAGAGAGAGGTTTATTATGGAAATTGTCTCATGCAACTCTGGAAGTCAAAAAGTCCCATCATATGCCATCTGCAAGTTGGAGAAGCAAAAAAGCCAGTGGTGTAGTTCAGTCCAAGTCCACAGGCCTGAGAACCAGAGAAGCCAATGGTATATCAGGCTAAATTCAAAGCCGCAAGAACCAGGAGCTCTGATGTCCTTGGTTCTTGAGACAGAAGAAGGTGGATTCCCAGCTCAAATGGAGCAAATTTGCCCTTCCTCTGCCTTTTCATTCTATTCAGAGTCTCAAAGTATTGGGTGATGTCTGCCCACATTGGTGAGGGCGATTCTTTAACTCAGACTGATTCAAATGTTAATTTCTTCTGGAAACCCCTCACAGACAACACAGAAATAACATTTTCTCAGCTATCTGGGCATCCCTTAGCCCAGGCAAGTTGATACGTGAAATTAGCCGTCACGCGAAGTTAAGGGAGAAGTTACGACTGAAGACACTGAGGGTCCAAGAATCTAAAACTGTGTTGTAAGGATTGAATGAATTGTTCTCATAAATGTGTGTAGCCAAGTGTCTGGCATGTGATGAGAGCTCAATAAATGAAATTTGTTATGTTCACACTGTCATCATTATCATCATCATTATTATATTCTTCCTTTACTATACTTTATCAACTATTAATACATTCTCTGGCTTTAATAAGGCTAAAATGCTCAAAGAAACACTCTGTATATGCCCTTTAAATTCAAAGCTACCTGAAAGTGTGTTTCTTAAACTGTACCACAGCTCTTCCTTCTTAGCTCCTTAAAGAAACAAAGATCACCTTCTAGTCTGAAACCCAATTCAAAACCTTTCACAAGGCTGGGCACAATGGCTCATGCCTTTATAATCCCAGCACTTTGGGAGGCTGAGGCAGGCAGATCACTTGAGGTCAGAAGTTCAAGACCAGCCTGACCAACATGATGAAACCCCATCTCTACTAAAAATACAAATATTAGCCAGCGTGGTGGCATGCACCTGTAATCCCAGCTACTCGGGAGGCTGAGGCAGGACAATTGCTTGAACCCAGGTAGTGGAGGTTGCAGAGAGTGGTGATACCACCTGGACAACAGAGTGAGACTCCATCTTACAAAAAAAAAAAAACTTTCACCAGCGTCTCCCAGGTGTCCATGGGTTTTTCCTGGTCCCAAACATCTTCCGACTGCAGCAGCAAGTAAGCTCAAGGCCATCTGCTGGGAAATTCCATAGAGTTTTCCTTCAGCATCCTTGTATGCTCTAACCCAGAACTTACTCAAGGTATATAGTAGGTACTAAATAATTACTTGCTTAATGCAAACTATTTTCAAGCTTTTTCTTCAATCTTGTCTCTGCATGCATTCAAAAGTAATGTAGAGTTGACCATGTGACTATCATAAAAGGCTGCCTACATTGTTTTAATTGTATTTTGTCTTTGACATCTACCCAGAAGAAATGGACAAATGTCCCTTAAATTAATGTTTCTGCCCTGTGCATCATGAGCAACCTGATTACATTGAAATCATTTTCTACTCAATGCCTTTAATTACTTTTCCTTTTGTGGTGACTGTCATGGTCCTGCTGCTATTTTCTTCTCCAGACAGTAGAATTATACTGAAATAGATCTACTAGTTGTCACACATATATCTTGCAGGTTACTTATTCCTGATCCCACTTTAGTCCTCATTAAATACAACATGAACTTTGGCTTTGGACAAAGGAAGAGGCAAATCTAGCAGTGTTTCTTGAATTTATGAGACTGCAAAATGAGTTGTTGTGATTTCAGATAAGACACCACTCCAGAGAGCAAGGTTACTACATTAAGGAAGAAGCTCACGTGAGCACCTTCTCCTCTGGCACTGGTGATCCCAAGATATTCACAGCCAGGGCTTAGCCTGGCTTCCTCTGAAAAGACTGTGATAATGTGCCCTGAGGCCTGGTTTTTATATGAATGCAGCGTCTGCTCTTTGAGCGCTGGAGAGAAAAGAGGGAATTAATCTACATTTCTTGATCCTTTCTTATCAGACTAATCTCAATACTAAGCATTGCACAACCCATCTCATTCAAACTTACACAAGTGAACAAGTTTTTTTTGGGTTTTTTTTTTGTTTGTTTTTTTTGAGACGGAGTTTCGCTCTTGTTACCCAGGCTGGAGTGCAATGGCGCGATCTCGGCTCACCGCAACCTCCGCCTCCTGGGTTCAGGCAATTCTCCTGCCTCAGCCTCCTGAGTAGCTGGGATTACAGGCACGTGCCACCATGCCCAGCTAATTTTTTGTATTTTTAGTAGAGACGGGGTTTCACCATGTTGACCAGGATGGTCTCGATCTCGTGACCTCATGATCCACCCGCCTCGGCCTCCCAAAGTGCTGGGATTACAGGCGTGAGCCACCGCGCCCGGCCCCTTGTTTGTTTTTTTAAGACAGGGTCTTGCTCTGTCACCCAGGCTGGAGTGCAGTGTGCGAACTTGGCTCACTGCAACCTCTGCCTCCGAGGTTCAAGCGATTCTCCTGCTTCTGCCTCCCAGGTTCAAGCGATTCTCCTGCTTCAGCCTCCCGAGTAGCTGGGATTACAGGTGCCCACCAATTTTTGTATTTTTAGTAGAGATGGGGTTTCACTATGTTGCCTAGACTAGTCTCAAACTCCTGACCTCAAGTGATCCACCCACCTCGGCCTCCCAAAATGTTGAGATTACAGGGGTGAGCCACTTGATCCAGCCCATAAAAGTTTTATTAAACCTGTTTTGTTAAATCTGTTTAAATGAGGAATCTAAAGTTCTGAGAAGCTAAATAACTTGACCAAGACCACATAGCTGTGAGTAAGAAGTAAAGCGGGTTTCAAACCCAGGATTAGGACACCAAAGCTCAACTACTTCTCTGCATATGGCCACGAAGCCTAGAGATGAGACACGTGTTAAACAATGAGCTGGAATTTGGAAGGACAGTGGTGCAGCTGGAATGGTGCAACAGTGGGGGGAATCTCATGACCAATCATCAAGGTTATGAGATCGCTTTCTTCAGTGAGTCTCAGAAGCCACAGAGTCACCACAGAAAAAGCAGATGATCTGATTGACAATGATCCAGTCTGTATGATAGGGATGGTGGAAGTCCCCAAGGTGAGAAATTTGGGACAAAAAAGAGGGCAAGGAGGAGTCCTGGCTGTGTACAGAGGTAAATAACAGCGGGAGGCAGTGAAGGGACTGGGACATTGCAGAGGGACCTGCAGTCTGAGGAAAGGTGGCTGGATGAGGGTGGGGAGTCAGGGAAAAGACAATATGAGATATACTCTAGGAAAAGGATAGGCAATGTTGTTAACAGGGGGCAATTTCAGAGCTGGACATAATACAGGCAGAGCTGAAAGCATACCTCATTCTCCAACAAGCTGCTTCTCTCGAGCTGTCAAGGTGGGATGATCTGATAAACTAGTTCGGGCTGTCAGTGTCCTGGGATATGCTGCCAGGGTTATCTGTACTTCAGCAGGAGTCTCTTCCTAGACGAAGCAAAGGTACTTGAAAAAAGGATTCTTTAGTGATAGGAACGACAGGCACTACCAACAAACACTAAGGGTTGTACTTGTGAGAGCTAGAGTTTCTGAATAAGGACGTCCTTCAGTACGTCCCTCAAATATGATTACACAAGCGAGTTCTAATCTGCCCTAGAAAGCCTCAGCTCCACCTGAAGCTCAGCTCTTGAATGGCTTTTGTAGAAGGGTTGTAGCTCTCAATTTGAGGTCCTCTTGCCACAGCCTACAGTCTCCAGGCATCCTCCCCTGCTTTTTCCTCCACCCTCACCCTAGGCTGCTCTCCCTTTCCCGTCTCCCTCACTCATCTGTAGCCACCCAGGTCTCTTCTCAGTGTCTCCAACATTACTTTGTTCCCAAAAGACTTTGCACATGCTACTCTTTCTGTCTGGAAACTTCCATCGACTTTCCAAGTGGCTGCTGCTTCTCACTGTTCAGGTCTCAGCCTGAAGTTCATCACCTCAAGAAGGCGTACCCAACCACCTACCCTCAAACAGGTCACGCACCCACCACTCACAGTTCTTCTCCCAGAGGGTACTTTGTGTATTCCTTATCCTCCAGCTCTCCCACAGGAAGTGGGGGCTCCTTGCAAGCAGGGATTGCTGGTATGTGCTCAGCCCCTCACACAGCCTTGCCACAGTAGGGGACCTGATAAATGAGGATGGACTAAATGAGTGAAGGAGTAACCCGTGAGTAAGCATCTCAGAGAGGCAGTGGAAGGATGGGGGAAAGAGGAAGTGGTTCCATCAGCTGCCACTTACTCTTCCTCTCACAGTGTACCTTCTCTGCCAATTTTTCTTTTGTTGATTTGAGATAGGGTCTCACCGTGTCACCCAGGTTGGAGTGTAGTGGTGCAATCTTGGCTTACTGCAGCCTTGACCTCCCAGGCTCAAGCACTTCTCCTGCCTCAGCCTCCCAAGTAGCTGAGACTACAGGCACGCACCACCGTGCCTGGCTAATTTTTGTATTTTTTGTAGACGTGGGGTCTTGCCTTGTTGCCCAAGCTGGTCTCGAACTCCTAGGCTCAAGCGATCTGGCTGCCACAGTTTCCCAAAGTGCTAGGATTATAGGCGTGAGCCAACACACCCAGCCTGTTTGTCAATTTTAATAAAATTTCCCAGCATGGAAGGCTTGTAGGCAAGGAGACGGGAATTTGTGATTTTTGTTGGGTCCCACTGTGCCCTAAGGATGATACTGAGTCCTACACAGCCCAGAGCCCAACTCTGGACATAAGAACATTGTTACGGGCTCAATTGTGGCCTTCCCAAATTCGTATGTTGAAGCCCTAACCTCCAAGACCCAAGAATGTGATTTTATCTGGAGATAGGGCCTTGAAAGAGATGTTTAGGTTAAATGTGGTTGGTAGGGTGGGACTTAACAAAATCTAAGTGAAGTCCATATAAAAAGAGGATATTTGGGCACACAGAGAGACGCTAGGAATGTGCGCATACAGAGAGAAGACCACACGAGTTCACAGCAAGGCAGTGGCCAGCTGCAAGCCAAGGAGAGAGGCCTCAGGAAAAAAACAATCCGGCTGGCTTTGATTTTGGAGTTCCAGCCTCCTGAACTGTGAGAAAATAAAGTTCTGTTGCTTAAGCCACCCAGTCTGTGGTGTTTTATTATCACAGCCTGAACAGACTAATACAAACGTTAATATAATAGTCTTATTACATCATGGATGCCTTCAGTAGACAATGGTGAGTTGGACAGAGCGTCCAGGGAAATGCTGTGGTGAGGGTGAAGGACACAGACTTTGCAATCATATCCCAAGGCCACCACTTGCCCCCTTGGGCACGTTACTTAACCTGTGAATCTGTATCCTCTTCTACAAAATGACCCTCACGGAAGCATCACAGGAGATACGGTTTACAAAAGCACCTTTCACAGTTCTTAAAGGTCATTGCTCAACCCATGTCAATGCCCTGCCCTTGCCTTCCCGTCCAACTCAGTTACCTAGAAGTAGTAAGGCCTTGGTTCCAGGAGAATTGCAAAATGCCAAATAGATTCATAAAAATTACTGGGAGAAATAAACACGTATAAGCCTGAGTGTGTGCACAAATGCATGGGTGAGGGTTCCTAACATGGCAGGTGTGGCTGTTCTCTGAGCCTATTGTGTAAGCCTGGGATCCATTCTAATGAGCAATTTTGTGCTATAATTATAGATGGATAGTCTAACACCAGAGGCCACAGGTGACCCTGTGGAACATTTGGAAGAAAAAAACCAGAATTTGGTGGAGTATGTTCACCAGTTTCCCAATGCCAAATAGAACTAAAATTAGACTACTGGCCTAGTAAAGAATCCACATGAATTATTAAGAACATGAGTCGTTTTGAGGCTCCTTGGAATTAACCATGTCATTGAGATATTCACGTTCTTCTGTAAAGATCTCCCTTAAATGATTATTTTAATGTGACCTTCCAGAGGAGGAGAGACCTCTTAAATTTCCTCGGTTCCTGTTGAGCTGCCAGATCCCAAAATGATCAAGTAGGACAACAAGCCAAACTGGAAGATACCACCAGGCTTTCATTAATTTATCCCGAGAGTGAAGGCAAGAGACAAAGAAAAAGAAAAAGGAGGGAGGAGGAAGAAGTAGGGTTAAAAAGCACTGGGCCAGAGTACCCAATGAAGAGAAGAGTCTTAGTCAAGGGCCCCCATAAGGAACATCTTGGTGGACATACCTGAAAAGTGGCCCCCACCCTGCAGGGCTACAGATAAAGAAGACCCCGAATGAAGGTGCCTGGGCTATGAATGCAGCTATCTGTAAGCATATGAGCAATAAGGGTGGGGGGACCTGAATCCTTGACTTCACCTCCCTCCTCCAGAGATTGCGATGTGGGGAGGACAGCTTTCTCCGATGAGACCAGCTGGGAAAAGCCTTGCAAATGCCTTTGGTCAGACCTGAGAGATCATGCCCAGGACTTTAACCCGGAGCTACTCTTCACTATTTATAAGATCTCCAGCCTGGCACGGTGGCTCACACCCATAATCCCAGCACTTTGGGAGGCCAAGGTGGGTGGATCACAAGGTCAGGAGTTCAGGACCAGTCAGACCAACATGGTGAAAGCTGTCTCTGCTAAAAATACAAAAATTAGCCAGGCATGGTGGTGGGCACCTGTAATCCCAGCTACTCAGGAGGCTGAGGAAGGAGAATTGCTTGAAGCTGGGAGGCAGAGGTTGCAGTGAACCGAGATTGAGCCACTGCACTCCAGTCTGGGCAACAGAGCAAGACTCCGTCTCAGGGAGGAAAAAAAAAGATCTCCACCACACCTTGGTCTGAAGTCATGGGTCTTAACTTTAGAGTCAGGAATTACTGGAGAATCTGTTTAAACCTATGAATCCTCTCCTCTGAAAATGCACATAGATATATTTAGCATAAAATTTTATGAAATTTATAAAACCATAAAGAGTACCTGCAAACCCAAGGTTAAGAAATCTATGAACTAGAGAGAAATAGATTACTTTGTCAGGGATTTGAATAATGTATAGGCCCGTGTAACCTTACTATGGGACGTCACTAGAGGATGAAATCAGGTAACATGGCCAGTGACTGCGGAACACTCTAATAGCACCCCAGAACTTTGATATGGTTTAACCACCATGCCCACTTCTTTTTTTTTTTTTCGAGACGTAGTCTCACTCTGTTGCCCAGGCTGGAGTGCAGTGGCACCATCTCGGCTCACTACAACCTCCGCCTTCTGGGTTCAAGCAATTATCCAGCTTCAACCTCCTGAGTAGCTGAGACTACAGGCACATGCCATCATGCCCACACCATCCCCACTTGTAAAGGTGAATACTGGTATGGGTGTGTGTGTGTGTGTGTGTGTGTGTGTGTAAAACATCTGACTTAGTAAATTTAACAACCCAGCAAGCATGTATAGCTTGTGAGACTCAGGAAGTATTTAAGTTGGTGCTCAGTAATTGTATTAGTCTGCTTAGGTTGCCATGACAAAATGCCACAGACTGGGTAGCTTAGACAACAGAAGTTTATCACCATCCTAGAGGCTGAGAAGTCCAAGATTAAGGTGCCAGCAAGGTATGTCTCATTCTGAGGTCTCTTCTTTTGGTTTGCAGATAGCCACCTTCTTTTTCTTTGAGACAGGATCTCAGCCTGTCGCCCAGGGGCTGGAGTGCAGTGGCACCATCTCGGTTCACTACAACCTCTGCCTCCAGGGTTCAAGCAATTCTCCTGCCTCAGCCTCCCGAGTAGCTGGGACTACAAGCATGCACCACCATGCCCATCTAATTTTTTGTATTTTAGTAGAGACAGGATTTCATCATGTTGTCCAGGTTGGTCTCTAACTCCTGAGCTCAGGCAATCTGCCCACCTCAGCCTCCCAAAGTGCTAGGATTACAGGCATAAGTCAAAACTCCCAGCTGGTCTCTCTCTCTCTCTCTCTTTTCTTATAAGAACACTAATCCTATCAGCTTAGGTCCCCACCCTTATGACCTCACCTAACCTTAATTGCCTCCTAAAAACCCAATCTCTAAATACAATCACAATGGAGGTTAAGGCTTCAACATACAAATTTTGAAGGGACACAATTCAGTTCATCATCATGATATTTATACCAGTTCTTCCTTCTTGATCTCAAAAGAATTTCCCCCACTAAATTGAAAGTCTCTTTGCACTACTGGAGTTGAGCCAACCATGAAACAAGTTACTTCCAGAGATACCCAACATCCCTGGATCATGTTGAACATTTAGCCCCAAAAGCATAGAACCTACCTATTCTTAAAAAGGCTTCTTTCTGCAGAGGAAAATTAAATTGCTTTCCAAAATTTTATAGATTATTCTGGTGGGCTATATACATTGATGGGTAGTAACCACAAATTCACACTCCACTGTGAGATTACATTCTATTCCTATACTACTTCAGCAAGGTCACAAACCCTATTAAAAGCATAGTGGCCATGCAGGGCGGAAAATGATGTGAAATTCTTCACCCTCAAAATGTTTAATGGAGGACATGTGGCCACCATTGACTTTTTTGGCTCAAGGTAAGATCTTGGTGGAAAACTGCCAAGCCACTGCCCTTTTAATATACATGGCTGATATATCATCATTCGGAAGACTTTACATTAAAATAAATGAGGTACATTAAAATTGTACTACCCTTTAACAACATTTTTACAAAATCAAGCTCTCCTGCTTCTTGAACCCAAGTTAGCACTAGCAAGGCTCCGTTCTCCTCCAGGGTGTGAGGGTTGTCAGTGCCTAAATGTCCCTTGTATTAGTTCATTCTCATGCTGCTAATAAAGACATACTGGGTAATTTATAAAGAAAAAGAGGTTTAATGGACTCACAGTTCCACATGGCTAGGGAGGCCTCACAAACATGGTGGAAGGCAAAGGAGGAGCAAAGGCACATCTTACATGGATGGAGGGAGGCAAAGAGGGTTTGTGCAGGGAAACTCCTCTTCATAAAACCATCAGATCTCATGACTCTTTTTCACTATCACGAGAACAGCATGGGACAGACCCACCCCCATGATTTAATCACCTCCCACCAGGTCCCTCTCATGACACATGGGAATTATGGAAGCTACAATTCAAGATGAGATTTGGGTGGAGACACGGTCAAACCATATTATCCCCGAACAATATAGCTTCTCCACTTTCTAGAAAATTCGTATTCTTGGGGTACTTAAAACATCATGATTCACTGCATTTTGCCTGAAAGGTGATTCAAACACTCATAAGAAATTATCAGAAGAAAACTAGTTCAATTTGGAAAAATAATAAATGGATTCAGTTAGAGAAACTCAGAGGAATGCATGAATTGGACTGAGAAATCACAATCACAACAAGAGAAACTCCTCTAGCTCAGCAGCTAAGATTTCAGCGTTTCCATGTCATTAGCTAACATGCTCTAAATAACTTTAATTGTTCATATAGATCAGTAACTGAGGTTTTACCATGCCCTACATAAAAGGCTGTTTTTCTATAAGTGAAGGCTTCCATATTGAAAATTCATTCAAAGTTACTTAATGAATTGCCCACTGGAGCAAATAATTGAAATTATCAGAGTGTCAAATAAAAATATGTTTAAGTCCACTTTTTAAAGAAAAAAAAAACCTATAAAATGTTGCTAACAAAGTAATTTTTAGTTTTCGTTTTTAAATCGTCAGTGCTTTTTTCCAGATGCCATTCATCCTTGAAAAAAATTATCTTTTGGTCTATAACTGCAAAAATTATTTTTCATGGGTAGTTTCATATTTTTAAATGTCACTGCATTTTAATTTTTATAATTCTATCAATTTCATGTCTGTAGTTCTTCCCTGCCACCTCAGCTGAGCTCACATGACCAATGTAGGTGCTGTGTTTCCTCTCACAATTATAGCCTTAAGTTACTAATGTTTATTTGAGAGAGGAAAGGAGAGAGGAGGATTCTTGTAAATGGCTCTGAGCATCTACTGAGGGTGAGAAAACTTTAACTAAAATCAACTTGGCTCTTGAGAACTCATTTCTCTTTGACAATTGAAACACCTAACCTTGTCATTCAAGTTAAACTCAATTTGCTACCATTTTAAAATGTAACGACTGAATATCAAACTCAGTCAATTCAAGCCTCTGTTCTTCAGCTTCTTTCTCCTTGGGAATGATTTTTATTGGTGGGTGGGTTGCATTGTCCTGGCACCAGGTGTAAGAGGCAACTGGAGTTGGCATCCACAACTGACTTCCTCCAAACCCAATCAAGTTTGCCTTAGGTTCATTAGCTCTGTCCCAGAATGCTGCAACTCACCTCCAGTAGAAAAAGAGGACGTAGAATGAAGGTACTGGGAAAATCTAAGTGACTTTTCTCTGCTCTGCCTCATGCACAGTGAGGTCTAGTGTATTAGTGCATTTTCATCCTGCTATGAAGAAATACCAGAGACTGGGTAATTTATAAAGAAAAAGAGGTCTAATGGACTCACAGTTCCACATGGCTGGGGAGGCTTCACAATCAAGGCAGAAGGTGAAGGAGAAACAAAGGAACGTCTTACGTGGCAGCAGGCAAAAGAGTGTGTGCAAAAGAATTGTCCTTTATAAGACCATCAGATCGCATGAGTCTTATTCACTATTACGAGAACAGCATGAGAAAAAAACCCACCCCCATCATTCAGTTACCTCCCACCAGGTCCCTCCCACAACATATGAGGATATCTAGAAAGTTTAAGATGAGATTTGGGTGGGAACACAGCCAAACCATATCATCTAAACTGTGTGAGACTCTCTCAGCTCATTACCTGGACACTTTAGCCATACAGTCTCAGAGACCATGCTGGACATTCTTGGGTCAAGAGGAACAAAGTGTGGTCTGCAAGGCTAGGGAGAGAGGTATCTTCAGAACACACCAGCATCCAAATCATCCCAAATCTCCTTGCTCCAGCTGGATCAACTTTTATCTCCATTCTTTCACTAAGGTATGATTTACATCAAGTGTATGAACAATACAATTAGTTTTAACAAATGTATGCACTGTTGTAACCTATAGTCTTATCAAGATATGGAATATTCTATCACCCTCAAATTTTTCTTATGCTTCTCCCCAGTCAATTACCACTCCTAGGCAAACGCTTTTCTGATTTCTATCATCACAGGTTAGCTTTGTGTGTGCCAGAATTTCATATAAATGAAATCATGCAGTGCATGCTATTTGGGGTCTGGCTTTATTCACTCAGCATCATGTTTTTGAGATGCATGCATGTGGCACTGTTAGTAATTTGTTCCATTATATTGCATTGTATGAAATTTTTTCCAATTTCTCCCTTCCATCTTTATTGATTCACAAGATTTTGCACAGAAAACTCTTTAGGGGCTAGAACAGCAGTAATTGCCTCACACTGCTTTCAAGACTTCAAGTTTCAAATGCAAATCATTTAAAAAAAAATACAGTTCCTGATTTGAGTTAGATCCAGGGACAGAAAAGTAGCACATACTTGAATGTTACATGATCTACAAATGGTGGTCATATTTTCCTTGGGAAAGTAATTCTGTTGGTATATATTTTTCACATACTCAAAAGGCTCGATCTCAAGCAGTAATAAACACAAGCAAAAGTGATTTAACCCTTAAAATAAATATTCAGAAAAACTTCTCTGTACATACAAGTGAAAGAATAGGTAACACTTTCATGCAAAAAATCATTATAATAATAATTAAGTATTTGTTCATATATGTAGCTGAAATCTGCTGTTCCAGCCCACATGTCCCCAATAAAGAAGGGAGGCACAGACATAGATGACTCTGTGGTTCACTATCTCACAGCCTTTTTGTACTGGGACACTATCACAACCAAAAATTTATCCCTCGTTATATTTCTAGAATTTTAAATTTTTTTCTTTGTTTCTTTCTTCCCTTTTTTATTTGTTTTGTTTTGTTTTATAGCATGCCAAATCCTTTGGTGTGCATGATGGCTTTCAACAATCTCTAAGTTTTTATTTGCTTGAATATTCTGGAAGTAAAAGCACATTAAAGCAACTATGAGACGTACGTAACCTTTCTGTGACTGGGCCATTTTTGGCTATAATCATCTTTAATTTTCCTAGTCCTCCCACAGATTCTCTGTTTGTGCCCATTGTAAACTGCAAGAAGAGTCTTTTCTGTTCATCTGCAAATGAATGAACATTTCCCAGAGCTCCCTAATCAGAACAGAGTCCCTGGTACAGCCACCGTCATATTCTGTAGTTTCTTCTAGTGCTTTGAAATCTAGATTCTGCCTTCCACATATAAGCAATTCGATGTCTTCTGGTCTGAGTAAGTACTTTAAGGGAGATTCATTGGTCACCATATGAAAACCTCTCCGAAAAGCCTTCAACTGTTTTTCTACTGATTTGTTGAGAATGTAGTCAGAATAAAGACTGACAAATTCCTTCCTGTTTTCATTTGTAATTGGAATTCTATCACCATTTTCCTTTAGATCATACATCACTGTGTTACCAAAAAGATCTGTCTCTGATATCTGGAAAATGATCATCATGTCATCTTTCATATTCCCTTCATACTCCAATAAATCTTTTAAACTCTGATGTAGAACTTGGTAAGAGCTCCTTTTTTCCCCATTGGCTTTCTGTAGACAATCATGGGAAAATGTACATCCAGTATAAAGTTATTGTAAATAGCCAGACTTGGTACTATGCCAATCAGGGTAAACTGACCCTCAGTTTCAAAAGAAGATGGATTAAACCAAAACAATTTTGTAGATTCTTCTTATGTGAACATACCAATATCTGGATTGCAGATGTCCTCCACAACCAACTGAAAAAATTCTTTGGAAACACCTCCCTCATCAACTCTTTGTTCTCCTTCAAATTCCACAAACGACTGCTTCTTCAAGTCTTCAGGATTTTCCACAGCAATCATCTCTAGCCGGACAAGTGCATCATCTATGATATGGTCATGTCTAACTTTGAGTCTCAAATATGGATTCAACTGCTGTCCTTGAACTAAGCTGTAGAGAACAGTGATTCTTCATTCACTGTACATGCAAATTCTATTGTCATAATACAATCCCAAATTCTTTGTGACAGCATACAATATAAAGGGACATATCATAAAAGAGAATTTGTTTCTACTTTAAAAAAATGTATAATCTTTATCCATTTCTAGAACCTCATGCAGTGGTTCATTAATAAACTCTTCAAAAGAGGATAAGTGGGTTTTGACAATCCAAGGTTTTAACACCAAGTTCAGTTTCCAGGGGGTCTCAAGAACCTTTCTTGTTTCTTCTTTCTTTTCCCAAAAGCTCCTGAAGTGTCAGCTCACTGGACTCAGGGATGGGCTCTTCATCATCTTCTTCAGTGTGATTCGTGTCCACTTCCCCTCCCACTACATTTGTATAGTAAACCATTTTCAAGCACTTGGAAGCAGCAACAATGGCATCATCATCATTCACCAGATTTCAACTGTTAAATTCATTGCTCATGACTTTATAAGTAATAAATTGCTGAAATGTCTCCATCATTCTCCGAATCTGGTTTGCATTGTATTTAGACCACAGTCTGATCAGTTTTCCTTGGGCTGCAAGGGGTAGCTTGCTCATTGCTTTGCAAAATAATGGCAAAGCCATTTCCAGATATTCAAGACTGGAGATTTCTATTCTCCATTACGATAATGAACAAATGCAGATAATTAGGATCTCAAGAGCATACGTTGTGACACATCAAGTCACATTCCACGTTAGGTAACAAATATACAAGTGCATTGAGAAAGGCAGTTTCAATTTTTTCATTAGAGAGCAATCTGGTGTAGACCCTTCTAATGGCATCAATATACACAGACACATCATCAGGGCCTAATATTTGCAAACTGTTGTCTCCCTGTGAGCTATCACCTACCCTTGGGGAGATGCTTCTGAATCTTCTTCCATAGCAGTAGGAGAACATGCAGACTTTTCCTTTTCATCTTCATCCCTGTCTTCATCCTTTGCTTGAAGAGATTTCAGTTCTTCCTTGGTATGCTGTGTAACTTTCTAGAAGCTCTGTACCAATGCCTCAGCACTAGAAAAAAACTCTTCCAATAACTCGGATTAAAGGGGAATAATCCTCTTTCTCTGCATAATTCAAGAATTTCATATACCTTCTCTTCTGCTAAGTAAGTCACATCTTTAAAATGTGTATGAAAATTTTTTAAATCTGTATGAAAAATTGGATTATTCCCAATTTTTTTACTACCATGAATAAAATTGCAATGAATGTTTACATACAAATATTTTTGGACATATATTTTTATTTCTCTTGGGTACATTGATCTACCAGCACTGTGAGTCCCTAGATAAGGAATAAACTTGCTGGGTCAAAGGGTAGATGTATGTTTTGCTTTATTAGAAACTGCCGAACGGTTTTCCAAAGTGGTTGTACTTAGTCTTTTTGGAGGGAAACTGCTCTTGGTCATCTCACATCTTCTTCTACTCTGTTGTTTAAGATATGAGTTCCACATTCTTTATCCTCCAAGCAATCGCTGCCTTGAAGCCCCACATATTTTCCTCTCTAAAAACTTCAGATTTTACAAATACAAAATGGTATCACTCTACTAAGAATTATAAAAGCTTATTTTAGAACAAAAAGCCAAGAATTGGCCCGATGTGGTGGTTCACACCTGTAATCCCAGCACTTTCGGAGACCTACGTGGGCGGATCACAAGGTTAGGAGATTGAGACCATCCTGGCCAACATGATGAAACCCTATCTCTACTAAAAATACAAAAATTAGCTGGGCGTGGTGGCGTGCACCTGTAATCCCAGCTACTCAGGAGGCTGAGGCAGGGGAATCGCTTGAACCTGGGAGACAGAGGTTGCAGTGAGCCAAGATCGCGCCACTGCACTGCACTCCAGCCTGGTGACAGAGCAAGACTCCATCTCAACACAAACAAACAAACAAAAAAAGCCAAGAATTTGACTATTTGTTCACACTGTGTTCTTTTTGGTCTTCCCGTCACTGACAGCCTGAGACTTGTGGCTTAATTTAAATGACCAAAGAGCTACAGGGTCACAAGTGGTGAAAAGAAAGAAAAACACATGAGATCAGATTTTTAAATATCAACTAGCTATTTGGGGCACCCAGCAGAGCCCAATAAACTTGCCGAATAAGTTTACTCTAAAGGTTTGGTAACAGCCAATGAACAGTGCAGGAAAAATATGTTGACCGCGGCTGGGGGCATTTCATTTACTATTCCAGGGTATTTCCAACAGAGAAACAAGGAATTAATTCATCTTTCACTCAACACCTACCTCTCTCAGTGTATTTCTATGATGTTAGAAGAAACCTGAATATTGCTATAAACATTATCCCTCTGTCTGTAAAGTACAGGTCATAGAGCTATTACGCTATGATTTTTATGTAGGCAACAAAATTTTCTTTTAAAAAATTCCAGAAGTACATATACTAGTCAGCTGCAGAAGTTCTCAAAGAATTATGCCTCCCAAAATTCATGCCCTGGTGTAGCTCTTGCCCCTTCGATTGATGCTGAATAAACTAGGTTACTTAATAAACACTAGAATTCCGTGGAGGTGATGCTTTGCAGCTCTGGAACAGAGCCTTTAAAAGGGCTGGCATCCCTGCTTTGTTGCTGCTAGGAGCTCTGCACGGCCATGGAAGAAGTATAGCTATTCTTTGTTGTTGTTGAGACAGAGTCTCGCTCTGTTGCCAGGTTGGAGTGCAGTGGCGCAATCTCGGCTCACCACAACCTCCAACTTCCTGGTTCAAGTGATTCTCCTGTCTCAGCCTCCCGAGTAGCTGGGATTACAGGCACGTGCCATCACGCCCAGCTAATTTTTGTATTTTTAGTAGAGACGGGGTTTCACCATGTTGTCCAGGATGGTCTCAATCTTCTGACCTTGTGATCGGCCCATCTCAGCCTCCCAAAGTGCTAGGATAACACCAGTTAAGCCTATCTAGTTGTAAAAACAAAGACTAAAGGTATGGCGAGGTGGCTCACGCCTGTAATCCCAGCACTTTGGGAGGCTGAGGTGGGCGGATCACAAGATCGAGAAACCAAGACCATCCTGGCCAACATAGTGAAACCCTGTCTCTACTAAAAATACAAAAGTTAGCTGGGCGTGGTAGTGCGAGCCTGTAGTCCCAGCTACTCTGGAGGCTGAGGCAAGAGAATAAGTTGAACCCGGGAGGCGGAGGTGGCAGTGAGCTGAGATCACACCACTGCACTCCAGCCTAGTGACAAAGCAAGACTCTGTCTTTAAAAAAAAAAAAAAAACTAGTAATTTTGACTGTTGTTTTTCTTACTTTCGTATGAATATTTGTGTATATATTAACCAATTATGTTCCTTTCTTCCCCTTCTCCCATTGAGCTAGTATCTATCATTAGATGTGTTAATAATTGGTTAGTCTTATATCTCAGTATTCAGGTTACAAGATATCAAAGGAAAAGTGTGATGCAGCTTGAAGGATAATAACATCACCCAGAGATGGACTATATGACACATGAGACTTTGTATCCTTTTGGGGCAAGAAAGCTAGCAGGTGTTAGATTGTTTGGGGAGTGTCATTGCATCATGTTAGAAAGTTAAATATAGGTTAAAAAGATATATATGGTGCCAAGTTAACAATGGGTTGACTATGTAGTATTGTTTGTTTGTTTGTTTTTGTAGTTTTTTTTGTTTTTGTTTTTGCACCAGGCTGGAGTGCAGTGGTGTGATCTCGACTCCCTGCAATCTCCAGCTCCCAGGTTCAAGCAATTCTCCTGCCTCAGCCTTCTGAGTAACTAGGAATACAGGCAGGCGCCACCATGCTCAGCTAATTTTGTATTTTGGTAGAGACAGGGTTTCACCACATAGGCCAGGATGTTCTCGATCTTTTGACCTCATGATCCGCCCGCCTTGGCCTCCCAAAGGGCTGGGATTATAGGCGTGAGCCACCGCACCCAACCTACTATGTAGTTTTATGCATGCCAACTGGTCTGCTAGCTCTATGATTCCCAGAATTATCTTCTGGGAAACCTGAGCGAGATTTGGAAGGCAGAAGTGAATGGTGACCATTGACTCTTCAAAGACCATCATTGTTAGCACAACAAGAGATAGAGGCAGAAGTGCTGGCAGATTCCAGCCCTCATTCATGCTTTCCCTCCTCTGTATCTAGCTCTTCTTCCTGACTGCAAGCTTTGCTGACTGTGATGGGCAATTTTACGTGTCAACTCAGAGGGCATTTTTGAGATAAGACTAACATTTAAATTCGTGAACTTTAGGTAAAGTAGATTGCCTTCCATAATGTGGGTGGGCCTCATCCAATACGGTAAAGGCCTGAGCAGAACAAAAAGATCAGCCGCCCCGAGCAAGAGGAAATTCTCCAACAGACTGCCTTCAGCCTTCATCTGCACCATCAACTCTCCAGGGTCTCAGGCTTGCCAGTCCCGCTGCAGATTTTAGAGTTCCCAGCCTTCATAATCATGTGAGTCAATTCCATAGATAGAAAGAAAGATGGGTAGATGGATAGAGAGGATAGATAGATGATTGATAGATAGATAGATAGATAGATAGATAGATAGATAGATAGATAGATAGATAGATAGATAGGCAGATAGACAGATAGAGAGATAGATAGGCAGATAGATCCTGCTGGTTCTCTTTTTCTCTGAAGAGCCCGAACACAAGGGCCAACAGTTTCCAGGCCCATAACCAGATGCAGAGGCAACAGCAGGCTTCCCAGTCTTCTTCCCATTTTCACTCCTCAGTTGATGTCCCTGCCTCCCCATAATCCTTTGTGAACTCTGCCCTTGTCCACTTGCACTAGCATTTCAGAAGGCAGGTTATAGACATTTCTCTGATCCTCCAACCCCTCCTTGTAAACCACACTTCTGCAACCCCATCCATAATGGTATAAGGCCTTATTCCTGTGATAAACCTCTTATTCTATAAAACTCATAATGGTTCTGCTGTCTTTATTGTGCCATGACTGATACAATGTATTACCATTTTGTGCAAAAGAAACTGTGTTAATGTTCTCAGCATAGACAGTAAAGCACTAACACTGTTAAATGGTTCTCATTTCTTGTCCCATTCATCCACTCATTCATTCACTGAGGAAACATTTGCTGAGTGCCTACCATTGGTCAGGTACTGTACTAAGGTAGCAGACTTAAAATACACGAAGGGGTGTGATGTGAAGATGATCAGCATCTAGAACTATAACCATCGAAGGAAAATTGCCAGGAGGAGATTTCAGTTCAATATTAAGAACTTTCTGACAATTAAAATTGCCTCAAAGGAAAGACCTCTCTGTTCTAAGGTAGTAAGGCCCTAGTACTACAGAAATTACCTAGCAACTTTCTTACCAGGGACACATCAGAAGCCTGGATGTATCAGTTAGTAAAGTTTAAATATTCACCAGGTTCACTTTTAAATTTTATGTTTGATGATTCCAATGTACTATATGCTATCTGTGAGATTTTGAGACTCTATATTCTGTCTGTATTCTAAGGTGACTACGAGATGTAGTAGGATTGTGTTAGTCTCAGAACAATACAAAAAGGGAAGAGAACAGGTGTTTTTGGTTTACCACATGCCAGGCAATATTCATAAGCTGTTTTATAATCCTCCAAAAACTCTAAAAAGTAAGTGGTATTATCCCCTCTGTATGGATAAAGACACCGAAATTTAGTAAGTTATAGTGACTTATTCAAACATCTCAGCCACCAAGCAGAAGAAACTGAAAACTTTCTGACCCTAAATCTATGTTTTTTTCTGATGCTGTATCTCCTCAAATTTCAGCATTTTTATATAAGAATTAACATGATTCCTATTCATAATTATTATAAGAGTATTAACTCTCACATAATAAAGCATCGTTTTTCATTTATCAGGTCAAATCTTAATGCATGCATATTTTAATATATATATCTTAGAATATACATTGTATTAAATATATTAAGCAATAACATAGCATCATTTATCAAATGTTTTGTATGTTCCAACCACTCCAAAGTGCTTTACAGTCTCATTTCGTCCTCACAGGAATTCTGCAAATGGAGATTTTTTTAGCCTTATTCTACAGATAACGATGAAAATCAGAGAGGCTAAGACATGTTTCCAAAGTTGATCAGCTACTAGAAAGTGACAAGACTGGAACCCATTTTGTTCTGGTCGACTTTGAAGCTCTTTTTCTGTGTTCTGGGTACCCTGGATTACTCTTTCCCTTGGACTGGGGCAGGTATGGCAGATTTTTCTTACCATATTTTGCAAGATGACTTGCTCTTTCGCCTACATGTTCCAAGATTATTTGCTGCTTCTCCCTCTAGATGTCTCCTTAAACAACCTGTTGTTCATTTCTACAACAGTTTCTACTTTCAGCCCCATTTAAAATAAAACTTAGGAAGACTCACCCCATCAAGCCATTTCACTATGAGAAATTGGTTGAGCAAATAAAACAAAATATTTGAGAATACTGAAGTTGTCATGAATGACATACTACTACCATTCATTGTGATTTAGGTGTTCTAAGACTCTTTTCTTTTTTCACTTTGCTAAATCAACCACTCCAACTTGATGGCCTTGCTTCTAGCTATGATTCAAATCCATAGAGGATATCATTTTGACTTTAAACCATAGCCGACTGTTGCTGTAGGAGAGGTTTAAGACAACCAGGGATATAAATTGCCTCATCTACCACCAGGGGAAAAATGATTGTATCTTGTAATACAGACCACCGGATAGGGACGAGCTTGTCTGCTGTGCACCCCTGTTACCAACATCAGCTCCAGTGAAGAAAAATATATTTGAGAAGAGAATTTGTTTTCAGCTCATTATAGGGAAAGGAAAACTATGTTACTACATATGCTTCATATATAAAGCGGAACATATACATAAATACACAGCGGGAGAGAAGAAAGCTAGCATTTACTAAGGCTTAATATATACGAAGAGTTTCAGGTACCTTACAACAACCCTAAGAGATGTGGTTATTTCCATATGATAGGAAAGAGTTAGAAAAAAAAGTCTTAGTTTATAAACCCCTCCAACTCAAAAGTCGAAGCTTGCTCCACCATATTCTATTGACTTTATGTACAATCTTACATAAATTCCTCTTAGAAATTCTGAGATCATTGTATATCACTTCCCTTTTTAATTATGTCAGAATGAAAATAAAGTCATGAATCTCCAAAGGGGACTTTAGACTCATCTGCAGTCTCTACCAGTTGTCCCCTCTTCTTTAGTTTTTATTACCCAGTTTACAAGTGTCCCTATGTTTAAGTCTTGACAAAAGTTCTTTGAAAGCCTTGATGTTTATATTGAAAGTAAATATAAAAAAATTTTCTCCTCCCATTTAGAAAGCATTAAAAAACTTCTGGCTACCTGGATACGACATCTATTGTTACAAGAAGCCCAAAGCCCATCTCACTTGATTTGGGGGCAATGCCCTGACCTCTTGTGAAGAATCACCCCCCTCCTAGCTGGTGGTGTTGATGGAGCTGTCATTTAGGGTCCCTCCCCTTTCCTGATTCAAGAACGAATAACCAGGTCGGATTCTCCCTGCCCCCAGCAAGGATTCAGATTTTGTGCAGCAAACTTCAAAGATAGAAAACATTTGGAGAAGATTTATCCCAAAAGTGACGCTCACAGACACTGTCCATTATTCTTCTGACTCTGCCCACATTCTTGTTCCACTTATTGGTTATTTATTCATCTTTTTCTTCAGTTCTGTGTGCTATCCCATATCCTCCCAGTACATTTCTTTATTTTTCTCTCCTTATTAGCTTGAGGTAGCTTCTGTTGCCAGCAACCAAAGTGCCTGAGCTGACCATCCAAGCTTTGATAAGATACATAGGGCCCCAATTAGACAATTCACTGCCCTGGGCCAAATTGTGACATTGGCTTCCTAGGTCTCTCTTTCCTGGATGCTTGCGTCTCCTGCCACCTGTGTTTACAGGATGTGCACTTTCGTTATCAATTTGCCATTGTCAGCTAATCTCATCTGAGATGATAATGAATGGTAATAGCTAAGGTTGCATCATCCACTAAAAGAGATTTTAATTCAGTAGGAAGCACAAGAAAACTAGAAAATGTGGCCAGGTGCAGTGGCTCATTCCTGTAATTTCGGAACTTTGGGAGGCTGAGGCGGGTGGATCATTTAAGGTCAGAAGTTTGAGACCAGCCTGGGCAACATGGTGAAATCCCATCTCTACCAAAAAAATACAAAAATTAGCTGGATGTGGTGGCATGCACCTGTAGTCCCAGCTACTCAGGAGGCTAAGGCACCAGAATCACTTGACCCCGGGAGGTGGAGGTTGCAGTGAGCCAAGATCCCCCCACTGCACTCCAGCTGGATGACAGAGTGAAACCCTGTCCAAAACAAAAAGTAGAAAGTGTGGCAGACACAGAAGGATGAGACACTAATTGTGGTATTCCACATATGCTAAAAAAACATGTACAATAAATCTTTCTGTGTGATCTAAACAGCGTCTTCCAAGACTCGCCATAATCTATGAATATCCTACTTAGGGACTCTGTCTATATCAATTCTTAATTAACTAATTACTCAACATTGTACCTAAGATCATGACAGCTTATGCTCTGCCATTCCATGCTCTTCCATACCCAATGCAGACAAATTTATTGGGGTTTAATTCAAATTATGTACAAAGAAAAATCTGCAAATTTTTTTAAAGAGGGATCATCTACTCCTTCACTATTAGGAGCAAGTTTTAAGCAGATTGCTCAGATAATAAATTCCTGGGATTGAAGCCTACCTACATTATCTTATGCTGCTTGTTTTTCTCTTTGCACATAAACAGTGTAATCAGAGTAAACTACTGCAAGCCGTGCCATCTTGCAGATGTTTCATTACGTTCTTCTATGAAATAGGCTTCTTAACCAAGGACAAGAGAAACTGTCAATTAATACCTGTCTCATTTAATCCGCAGGTGAATATAGGGCTCAGACAGCTGTGTTTCCTCAGGGACTTCCAATTAAAAAGGATTAAGAACATATCCCTGCCCTGGGTGTCCCAGATTTCTCAGTACAATTGCTTTTACTCCAAGAACTTTGGCTACAGCACTATCCTGTAAATACCAGTCATATTTTAAGAAAGGCTCAAATCAGGTAACTAGAATTGCATGCATGATGTTAGTTCTAAATGGGTTCTGGACCCTACACACTACAGATTCCCACTTTCCCATTTATTCACCCCAGGTGCCTACCTGGAAAATGCTCCCTCCCCTTTGTTCAATTAAATCCTCCATGTCCTTTGAGGCACATGTCATTCCCTTCCTCAATGAAAGGCTCTGTGACCCACTGACTTCATGGTGTATTCCTCCCCTGGGATCCATGAATCCCCTGAAATTGCAAGAGTCTCTTGAGGCACTTAGTATGACTGGTCACACACTCTGACCTTTAGGGAAATCCCAAGGCTTCTCTCCTCCTGTTTAGACAACTCTTTAAAAAATATCCCTGGACCCTGTCAGATGGTCCAGGAATATTTTGAAGAACAGAGATATAATGGGACACAGAGCTGACAGGGCACAGGAGGAAGATGCTCAGCTGGAGGAATGAAAATGAGGTGAATGGTCTACTTTTTAAAAGATTTAAAAGGATTGCCTTCTCTTGTGTGTGGCATAGGCTATAAGTAAAATTTATCAGGTCAAGATCAGCATTTGGTATAACCTTGATCTACCTTTAGTCTAAGTCTAAATTTACAGGGATACAGGGAGCCCTTGAAGCTGGGCATGATTCAGACAAGCAGCAGCGTTGGAGTCTCCAGAGAAACTAGGTATATAGGTAATAAAGAATTCCTTATCTGCAGGGCTCTGTACATGGTATCTATCTAGGACAGAGGCTGGCATTAAAAATCATGAACTACCTGTAGAGTTACTTGTCTATTTTAGATGCTTTCCAATTTTACTAATAGATTGGAAGCCCCTTGAAGAGAATCTTTATCTCCCTAGCATCCATTTATCATGCCTTCCACATGATAAATGCAAAGTGCTCAACGGTTTAAATTAGAAATGACTTCTTAGTGAAAAAAAAACTCACATGGAGAAAAAGAAATATCCTAACCAAATATCGTAAACAACAAGTAAAACAGGCTATCTGATACAGCTATGAACTGTAGAACTTGCTAGAATAACTGCTTCCCCAGACTGCAGGCTCCAAGGGGAAAGAGACTATGGATTCACTTTTGTGCCTGACACAGAGGAGAAGCTCAACAAATACTATATTTAACTAATTAACTACAAGTAACCCAAAAGTTAATACATCAACACCGCCACCACCTCCAGTTTTCTATTGCCGCTACAACAAACTGCCACAAACTTAGTGGCTTAAAATGACACAGATTTATTGTCCTACAGTTCTGTAAGTCTAAAGTCTAACAGGACTAAAATATAGGTGTCAGGAAGGCTAAGTGTCTAGGTATAGAGCTAAGTTCATTCTGAAGGCTGGAGGGGAGAATCTGTTTCTTTGCCTTTTTCAACTCCTAAAGATGGCCTGCATTCGTTGGCTCGTAGCCCCTCCCTCCATCTTCAAAGCCAGCAGGATAGCATCTTCAAATCTCTCTCTGTGACTCAGACACTCTTTCCTCCCTCTTAATAAGGACAATTGTGATTACATGCAGCCAGAGTAATCCAATAAGCTTCCCTTCTCAAGACCCTTAACTTACCACATTTGCAAACTACCTTTTGCCTTGTTAGGTAACATATTCACAGATTTCGAGGATTAAGATGTGGACATTTGGGGGCCATTGTTCTACCTACCACCACTCCCCCACACAAACACATGCACAGACACACACCACAAACACACAAATGACTATGTGGCCATGTCAGATATTTGTGAAGCTCCCCAGTGCTATGATAGAGGATTTTTAGCATTTTTAACACTGCTCCCACCAGAGAGATAAAAGTAGAGCAAAGGAAAGATGCCACTATCCCCATCTTCCAGGGGAAGGTAGGAACATGTCTTCTCCTCTGTGGAGCAGCTCGAAGCAATGGCTAGTCTCCCCATGACTTCTCTCACTGGGACTGCAACTGCAAAGTTCATTGCCAACTGAAATGTATTAATCAAATAATATTTGTATGTGATAGAAGGTTATGGGAACATTTTTTTATAAAGAAAACAAAGATAAAACCAGGGGATCACTTAAAATTGGGGTGGACCCATGTTTATTTTGTCAAGTTTGGGCATCTGTAATCCCAGATATTTGGGAGGCTGAGGCAGGAGGATTGCTTGATCCCAGGAGTTTGAGGCTGCAGTGAGCTATGATTGTGCCACTGCACTCCAGCCTGAGCAACAGAGTGACATTCTGTCTATAGAAAAGAAAAAAAAAGAATATTTTATCAAGCTCAGCACCCTGAGTCCCACTCAGAAGACTACTGCCCCCATGATTCCTTAGGGCTTTAGCCTCAAAAATGAAGAAATGTGAGTCCTCCCCAGAAAAATCAAATTTCTATGATTTGGTTTTTGAACAAAATAAGTAATAGAGGAGAAGAAGAAAAAAAAACAGAGAAAACAAAAGGAGAAGAGGCAATGAGAGGGAAAGGAAAGGGAGGAGAGAAGGAAAAAAGAGAGTGGACGAGAATGTTCAGGGCATGCTTCCTCAGGAAGCAAACACTTACGCAACGTTTGCACCCCGTTTTCTTGAGGAGTGCAACACGTTGGAATCTGGAGTGGGAGGAAAGGACAGTAGAGTATCAAAACATAGCAAATAGAAGGTGGTCCTCTCCCAGCTGGTCACATCTTCAACTTCAAGTGTCTCCTGCCTGTCACATGGACAGCCTCCAGATGCTACACGCAAACTGGAACCATCTGGGGAGGAAAGGAGAGCAATTGATCTGTAGGCTTGTTCCTGTCTCCCCTTCTCATCAGTCCAAGTTCATACAAGTTGTGTTACCTGGTCCCTCTGGGAAGCCATACGTCACTCCCTGAACACAGTCTTTATTTCAGTTCTGATGGAGTAGCAAGGCCATAGCCCTGTGAGCCTGGTCTTAGCTAACTCCAAGTTCAAACTCAACTGATCCACTGTCTCCAGGACTGCCTTTGTAGGACACACCCTAATGGAAGCATGGAGCCTGAAACCTTCCTGGCCTGTCTTTAGCTACTACAGTCAAGGCCCCAGGAACCTAGTTAAGACAACTCATGCCCAGGGAAACTAGCTGGGCTTCCATCTTGCTTCTTCTTGACCACAGGACCAAGACTCTGTATCACTTGAGTGGTGGACCTGCTGTGGTTCTACATCCCTGAGCACAGTGGAGGTCACAACAGCCACACTGCATAGTTGCAGTGAGCTCTGTGATGCGGCAGAAGTGAGCCCTGGGAACAGCTACCCAGAGAGTCCTTGCCACAAAGGAAGTTATGGTTCAAAACTTACAGAAAAGAAAAGATATAACACGGGGGGAGGGGGAGCAAATCAGAGAGACACATACAATTGGACCTGATACTAAATCCAAGTATGTAGTAATTTGTACATAACATCAAATGATGAGTAGAGATTAAGTGCTTTGGATTTCAGTGGGAAAGAGAAAATACCCCAAAGCTAAGGGGACAAAGACAGCATCAGAAAAGCAGCAGCTCTCAAGCTAAACCATGAGGGAGAGCTTGCAATAAGTAATTCCCAAAGATGGAGGGTACGTAATCATTCTGTGATCACCGAGTGCTTCAGGTGCTGTCCTAGGAACGTTCCATGAAATCGTCCATTCAATCTACCACTCTGTCCAGGAGAGTTAAGGATGTTACTCCCATCACTAATAAGGAAGCTGATAGTACAGTTTGGTGAAGGTCATTCAAAGTGGCAGAAAGAGCTAAAGATGTGGAAGAGTTGAGGGTTGATTAAGGAGAAAAGAAAAAGATATTTTTAAATGGTAGATGACCCCCAAACCCAAGAGGGTCTTCAGAGCTGGGCTGTAGAGTTGGGACATTATTAGGTGACAATGAGGCAAGCAGGGAAGCGTTATCTACTGAGGAATGACTTGTGTACAGAGTTTCAGAAGATAACCCTGCCAGTGGCATGAAGAATGGAGGCAGAGACCAATAGAAAGATAATTAGACTTCTGTCTTCCATGTAGAAGAAGACAAAGGTCCTGGTGATCTTGAAAACCTGGAAGTGAACAAGATGGTGGGAAGGGTGAAGACAGCCCCAGGGTTCCTCCAAGAGCATATCACGGTAGCCCAGTGCAACTGAGGGAAACTACATTCCCTATTTGCCCTTCTGCACTAACTGTGCAAAGCTCTCGCCATGAGACCTGGCTCACCCAAAGGCTATAGACAAGTGTGAAACTTTCAACTCGCTGTGACTCAGGGGTCGATTCCCAAAGACAGAGAGTGCATGAGGAATCAGGTCCAGCCCTGCCTTAATTCTCACATCTCCTCTGTAGTTGCAGAATGATATCACTTGGCACTTCCATTTTCAAGCAGTTCTAGAACTTTCCAGATGCACCTGCTAATTATCACAGACCACTGGGTGCTGGGAGAAGCAGCTATGGTGATCACAGCCATGATCAGAGTACAGTTGGGCCAAAACTAGTGGCTGCATTAAAATGAAATGCAGAAGACCTGTTTCTTTGCAACGTGATATTATATTCACCAGATAAACATGGAACTCATGAATTATCTTTCAACCAGTAAGATGAGCAACTCTTAGGAAATGATGTCCTATCTGGGATGAGAAAAATTATAATTTATTATTAATGAAATAGGCAACCCTATATGCAAACGCTGATAGGAGATGGGTTTGTATGAGCTTTGTGCTGTTCCAGAGAGCTAAGTCTCCCTGGAGAGTCTGAAAAGGTTATCACACGTGGTTTCTTACTATCAGCCTGTGGGCGAGGCGGGGTCTTTGAGGAATGGTCTCAAGCAAGAGCCTGTCTTAGGAGCCAGTAAATTGCACTCTCTGGAGTCCGCTCCCCACCTTCCTTCAGGCCCTTCTTCCCCTCCTCAGCAATCACAATCCCAAATCACTTCCTCTCACTGCCTCAAGTCGTGACCCCAACCTCCACTTGAGGATTCAAAGTATAGAGTTTAGATCTCTTACAGGTCTGCTGTAGAAACTGGCTTTGAAAACATGACTTTAAACCAGAGCATAAGCAACCAGAGAAAAATATTCAAGACCTAGAGGGAATTTCAGGAGAACATTTATACATATCAGGGTATGGTATAATAAGTGGAATGGTGGTCCCCAAAATAGGGCCAGGTGTGGTGGCTCATGCCAGTAGTCCCAGCACTTTAGGAAGCCAATGTGGGAAGGATCATTTGAGCCCAGGAATTCAAGACCAACCTGGGCAACACAGCAAGACCCTATCTTTACAAAAAAAAAAAATTAGCCAAGTATGGTGTTGCACGCTTATAGTACTAGCTACTAGGTAGGTTGAGGCAGAAGGATCTCTTGAGCCCAAAAGTTCAAGCCTACAGTGAGCTTTGGTCACACCACTGCACTCCAGCTTGGGTGACAAACCATATCTCAAAAAAATAAGTAAAAATAAAAAAGATACGTCCCCATCCTAATTCCCAAAACCTGTAAATGTTAATTTATTGGGGAAAAGTATCCTTGCAGTTGTAATTAAGAATCTTGAGATAAGATGATCCTGGATAATTAGGCAGGCCCTATATTCAATGACAAGTGTCCTTATAAACAGAGGGCAGAGGGAGATTTGAGACAGACAGAAGAGGGGAAAGCACAGAAAATAGGAGGAAGCAATGTAACCATGGAGGTGGAGATTGGCGAGATGCAACCGCATGCCCAAGAATGCCGACAGCAACCAGAAGCCAGTGGAGCAATGGATGGAATGTCTTCCAGAGCTTCTGGAAGGGATATAGTCCTGATGACACTGCCATTTCAGACTCCTGGCATCCAGAACGCTGAGAAAATAAGTTTCTGCTCTAAGCTACATAGTTTGTGATAACTTGTGACAGAAACCACAGAAAATGAATACACCTGGTTTTTAGCAGACAACTCAAACCATTGTTAATCATGTCTTCTTCCACCACATTACACTTCTTCCACCACCATATACACAGGCCCACACACATTAGCAACACTACCGCAATACAACGTCATCTTCTGAAAAGTTTTACTTACATGTCGTTCTGCAGGTAACAACCCTTCAGTGCCAGCAGAAGACTCAGTAAGGGATTCTTGCTGAAATTGGTGGGAAGAGAGGACAGGGGATTAAGGGGAGCTGTCAGGAGCTACCTTGAGACCACAGAGGGACATCGGGCTGAGATCAGAGTCAGCACAGAGAAGAGCAGAGTTGAGAACAGAGACATCAAGGCAGCATCCCAAAACACCCCTGGAACCCCTCAGCTTTTCAGTTAAGCAAGATAGATGTGTCTTGCTTTATTAATTTGAGTTTATGGACCTTTTTTTCACTTGCAATTGACTTGATTCGAGACACAACACAGACCCTAAGAACAGAAGCAACTCCTGAGGTTTTCTGTGAGAACAGCCGGAAAGACAATAGTCATTTGAGTGATGATTCTCATCAGTTTTTGGTTTTAAAGTTAATCCAAGATAAAGTGAAAGAACAAACCAAAACATGAATTTTATCTGTGGTTCAGTTTTCTATATTTCCTATGACATCATCCTGGTCCTGGCTACTGTGCATTGAGTCACCCGTCTTTCAGCTCAAAGTTGGTAATTTAATCTTGCCTCCTATCAGCGTCTCTAGCCAATCTTCCAGGCTTCAGGGAAATGGTGTACAAAATAATAGCTTTGTTGACATGAGAGAAGAGGAGCAGAATGTGCCAAACACCGCATTAACTAGGTAAGGACATTTCTTCATGTCCTGCTGGAAACAATGGTCAAGTCACATTCCTCGTACCCGGAGGCAGAATCGGTCCAAGCCTAGCAAAGATATTCAATGTTTGAGATGTGCATGGCACTTCATAGCTTATGTAGTGCTTTCTTTTTAAATTTACTTTTATTTTTCAATAGATATGGGGTCTCACTATGTTGCCCAAGTTGGCCTCAAACTCCTGGGCTCAAGCGATCCTCCTACTTCAGCCTCCCAAAGTACTGGAATGATAGGCATGAGCCATTGCTCATAACCAAAGTGCTTTCCTATTTTCTCATCTAATTTTCTCTACCTCCAGCCCTCTGGAGGTAGGCAAGCAGAATGGTACCCTGGCCGGCTACAAATGAGGAAACTGGGGCTCAGAGAATTTGAGTGGTTTGTTCGAGGCCACACAGCTAGTGCCTCTAAAGGCAAGAACCATGCCATCATGATATAACAGTGAATCTGAAGAATGCTTCCTTTGCCTCAATAAAAGAACAAGGAAGCTTTGCATCCCCTCCACTATCTCCCAAGTCATTAAACTAAGGCCTGGGTAAGCTTTTCTTTTTTGATTTGGCTGACCACAGCTGCAGATGACTTTGACAACGTAGCTGGGCATGGTGGCATGTGCCTCTATCCCAACTACTCTGGAGGTGAGAGGGTCACTTTAGCCCAGGAGTTGGAGCCTGATGTGAGCTATGATTGTGCCAATCCACCCTCGCCTGAGCAACAGAGTGACCCTACCTCTTAAAAATTAAAAAGAAAAAGTATCCAATGTAAAAATATAGCTGTGATAGTTAATATTGAGTGTCAGCTTACTTGGACTGAAGCATGCAAAGTATCGTTCCTGGGTGTGCGTGTGAGGGTGTTCCCAAAGGAGATTAACATTTGAGTCAGTGGACTGGGAAAGGCAGACCCACCCTCAAGCTGGGTGGGAGCCATCTAATCAGCTGCCAGCACACCTAGAATAAAAGCAGGCAGGCCGGACACAGTGGCTCACGCCTGTAATCCCAGCATTTTGGGAGGCAAAGGCAGATGGATCACAAGATCAGGAGATCGAGACTATCCTGGCTAGCACGGTGAAACCCCATCTCTACTAAAAATACAAAACATTAGCCAGGCGTGGTGGAGTGCACCTGTAGTCCCAGCGCCTGTAGTACCTGGGAGGCTGAGGCAGGAGAATCACTTGAACCCAAGAGGCAGCGGTTGCAGTGAGCTGAGATCGCGCCACCGCACTCCAGCCTGGGCAACAGAGCGAGATGCTGTCTCAGGAAAAAAAAAAAAAAAAGCAGGCAGAAGAACCTGGAAAGACTAGCCTGGTCTAGTTTTCTGGCCTCCATCTTTCTCCCATGCTGGATGCTTCCTGCCCTCGAACATCAGACTCCAAGTTCTTCAGCTTTGGGACTTCAACTGGCTTTCTTCGCCTGTGATCATGTGAGTCAATACTCCCCGATAAACTTCCCTCATACACATCTATCCTATCAGTTCTGTCCCTCTAGAGAACCCTGACTAATACAATAGTCACTTCCCATATGGTATGCATTTTTTTCACACAGATGACAGGGCCGAGCTACTTTTCAAATGTGTATATTTCACGCAGTCTCCCTGTTTTGTTTCTTTGTTTTCTTGGCATGATAGAAGCTGACAAGACATATATCAGACAATAGAGGAAGATCAGCTAGGAAGTCGATTTTCACCAATGACTACTAAATTCTACAGTTTTCCCTTGGCTGTCAGGCTCTTGCTTGCTTTTATAAAATCCGCCCCGCTTGTTTCTTTTCATCTAACGATAATAACAGTTCATGACCATTTATCAATTTCCTTTCATTTTGAGCCAACGCTGTTGTGGTAAAATAATTTTTTGAAGTCAAAGGTGTAAAAAGTTTGCAACTCTTTTGTTTTTTTCTTTTTTTGTTTTTTGGTTTTTGTTTTTTTTGAGATGGAGTCTTGCTCTGTCGCCCAGGCTGGAGTGCAGTGGTGCGATCTCGGCTCACTTCAATCTCTGCATCCCAGGTCAAGCGATTCTCCTGCCTCAGCCTCCTGAGTAGCTGGGATTACAGGTGTGTGCCACCACGCCAGACTAAACTTTGTGTTTTTAGTAGACATGAGGTTTCAGCATGTTGACCAGATGGTCTCAAACTCCTGACCTCATGATCCGCCCACCTCGGCCTCCCAAAGTGCTGGGATTACAGGTGTGAGCCGCCACACGCGGCCGAAAGCTTACAACCCTTTTACAAACACTTTATGAGACTAAACCAAAATGCCCAAGGCCCCCTTTACCTGCGCACTTTCTAAAAACAAGTCATCTTTAGAAGAGCAGCCTGATTACAGCCTCCTCACGCCTCTCTCCTCCTACCACGGCATTATCAGATCAGTGCTATGATGATGCTCCCATCATAGTCCTCAGACCTGATGGACCATCAAAATCACCTTAAAAGCCTGAGGAAAAAAACACACAGATTCCAAGTTTAATAAGACTGATATATAGCAGCGGTTCTCCAAGTGCAGTCTCCTGAAACTTGCAGAAATACAGCTTCCCAGGTCTTACCACAAAACTCCTAAATCAGACACTCTGGGGGTGGTGCCAGCAATCTGTAATTCTGAGACTCACTCATGTTTGAGAACCTCTGTAGTATGGAATATTCATGGAATTGTAATCAATGATAGCAATATGGGAGAAAAGGCAGTTTGCAAAGAAATGCGTTCAATCTATTTTATAGGGAAATGAACCTCCTAGAAATCTATAAACAAAATATCAAAAGTGGTAACTTCTGGATGATGGTTTTCATTTTCTCTTTGTCATCTTCTAAATACACAGCTTTACTCAAATAGGTACGTATTACTTTCAAAATCAAAACAAGTTAAAAGAGAAATAGAACTGTGAGGATGAAAGGCAATTAATTTAAAGTATATAGCACAAAATTTACCATTTTGAATATTGCATTTTTAAGATATTCAAAAAATTTTTCCCTTTTCATTTCACATAGAGATGCAGAATAATTTTCCTTACCCCTATAATAATAGAGGAAGATAGGGCAAGGGGAAAAATCATGAGTTGCCTTGGCTTCATGGAAATGCAAATTTATCTGGCAAATTCACAGGCTCCATCCTGGAGAATACGGCTGATGACTATCGTAATTATGGTCACTGTGTCTTCAGTGAAATCCCCAAGGTAATTCCTGTCAGTTTCTGCTCCATGTCACTT
Organism: Aotus nancymaae; assembly: GCF_030222135.1. Lineage (NCBI taxonomy): Eukaryota > Metazoa > Chordata > Mammalia > Primates > Aotidae > Aotus > Aotus nancymaae. Next base: position 34,383,546 of record NW_026988435.1, read on the forward strand.
CTTTATCATTACTGACAACCTACTTCAGTGGGAAAAAACAAAACTTAAAGGAAGTAGAGTGTGGTGGCTCACGCCTGTAATCCCAGAACTTTGGGAGGCCAAGGTGGATGGATCACCTAAAGTCAGGAGTTCGAGACCACCCTGGCAAACATAGCAAAACCTCGTCTCTCCTAAAAGTACAAAAAACAAAATAGCTGGGGGTGGTGCCATGCCTGTAGTCCCAGCTGCTCGGAAGATTAAGGTAGGAGAATCACCTGAACCCAGGAGGCGGAGGTTGCAGTGAGGCAAGATCACATCACTGCACTCCAGCCTGGGTGACACAGTGAGACTCTGTCTCAAAAATAAATAAAAAGAAAAGAAAAAGAAAAAGGACAATAGACAGAACATAGGTCTGGCTGCCTTTCTCAACTTCAATGTGCTCAGCAATTGCCTAGAAACCTCTCCAAATATCTAAGAATTTCATTCTAGTACGGATTCTGATTCAGCAGGTATGGGGTGGTAACCAAGATCCAGCATTTCCAACAAGCTTTCAGGTAATGCCAAATGCCCATGCTGTTAGCCCTCAGACTTTAAATTGAGCCCTCAGGAAGGTTTCGAGGCCATGGTGTTGACGGGCTTGTTGAGTGGTTTACAGCCTATAACACCAGGTGAATGGTTTGCTCATGTCTTCTGAAAAGGGGCTGCACCGTCTCTGTTCCCTGAAGGAGTGTTGGCAAAACAGCCACCAGTGGAGATCCATGACCTCGAAAGCAGCTTCCCCCAACAGTCCCTGCTCAGGCGATCCACTTACATTTTACTTACGGTGGGTTTATCTTTCCAACTCATTTGTAAATACACACTACAAAGGCAGGAAAATGGGCTCAGGACAGTCTTTTTCACAAAAAGTAGTTTCTCACATTGATTAATGAGTCACAGTGGAAAATGGAAGATGCTAATCTTCCAAAAAACATAAGCCGGGCATGGTGGGGGGACGGGGTCATGCCTGTAATCCCAGCACTTTGGGAGGCCAAGGTGGGAGGATCACTTGGGCCCAGAAGTTTGAGACCAGACTGGGCAACAGAGCAAGATTCAATCTCTACTAAATTTTTTCTTAAAAAATAGCCAGGCATATGCTTGTAGTCCCAGCTACTCAGGAGGCCAAGGCAGGAGGATCACTTGAGATTGGGAGTCCAAAGTTGCAGTGAACTATAATCCCCTATCTCCAAAAATAAATAAATAAATAAATAAATAAATAAATAAAAGGCATAAGTTGGCAGAAATAATAATTATGTAATAATTACTACAGTGATCGCTGTCTTTACAACAATCCCACCCACGAGGCTGGTGACATTTTTATCCTATTTTTTGAGATGAGCAAATGGAAGGACAAAGAATTTTAAAGCTTGCTCACTTACTGGTAAAAGTAACAATGCCAGGACTTGAACCCAGGAAGTCAGGCTCCAAAGTGGTCTTTTATTTTATTGATTTACCTTCCTTTTTTCCCCATTCCTGTTCAACTAGAGGCTAAGATCAAAAGTCTTTCCAGAAACAAAAGAGAGGAAAATACAATCTTGTATTTATTGACATTCTGTCTACTTTTACTGTAAGGTGAGGCAGTTGCTTGGAATAGTGGATCAGAATCTGAACATGATGCTTCAAAGACAATAAAGCCAGAGAGAATCATAAAGAGCCGGCATTCAGAAGACGTCACAGGTCACATCATTGCACATCTCATTGTGTGACCAGGACAGCTGAAACCTTGACAGATTCAGGGACTGGTTCAAGATCACACAAGCAATGGAAATATAGTTGAAACCAATTTAGGAGGAGGGCCCCAACCAACCTCCTCTTGTTAGTGTGAATAGCCTGCCTGAGAAGGAAAAGCGGCATAATATCAATCAGAAACAGGAAAGCTCATCTGCATCCTGACTCCCTAAAGACCCTTCAGGCCCTTTAAAAGACGTAGCATCCAAGTCCTTTGAAGGTCTCACTAACCACGTTGTGTGATGAGGCACTTCTGCAGATGAATATTTTTTTGGAGCTCTAAATCATCTCATCCTTAAAGTAAATAATTCTTCCCTCCTGTCCCCACAAGGTAATTTAGAATAAAGAAGATTGTGCTTGTTACACACCTTTCCTGCCCCCGACACACATGCACCCTGATCCCCTCATCTGTCAGGCTACAAAGTTTTTTAAAAAAACTTTTTTTCTAATTGATAAAATTTGATTTTGCTTGTTAACTCTCCTAGTTAAAAGCCCTGGCTGGGCCGGGTGCGGTGGCTCATGCCTGTAATCCCAGCACTTTGGGATATCGAGGAAGGCAGATCACGAGGTCAGGAGTTCAAGACTAGTCTGATCAACACGGTGAAAGCCATCTCTACTAAAAATACAAAAAATTAGCTGGGCATGGTGGTACACGCTTGTAATCCCAGCTACTCTGGAGGCTGAGGCAGGAGAATTTCTTGAATCCGGGAGGCGGAGGTTGCAGTGAGCCAAGATCGTGCCACTGCACTCCAGCATAGGTGACAAAGTGAGACAATCTCAAAAAAAGAAAAAAAAAGCCCTGTTTGGATACTTTTTAAAGTAACACAGGTGGGGATACAGGAAAGCAAAGATCAGAAACATTGGTCAAAGAACTGAAAAGAAGGAAGGAAGGAAGGGAGGGAGGAAGGGAGAGAGAAGGGAGGGAGGGAGGGAGGGAGGAAAGGAGGAAGGGAGGGCCAGAGGGAGGGAAAGAAAAGCAATAAAACCTAAATTTCCTTTCAGCTGCCTAATGAACTTCTGGAAAGCTATAGTCCCATCCAGAAAATGAGTTTTAGCTATCAAGTGTCAAAAATCTAAATGCTCTCCAGATTTGACAATGGGTTTTTCTAAACAACTCCCCTATTGCTCTCTCTGGGGCCAGAGCAGGCTCAAATCTGAAAATGAACGGCTGAGGAAAGGAACACTGAACTCTGCCATGTGGCTGTTCAGCTGTTTACACCCAAAAATGAAAGTCCATTTCCATCCTTAAAAATAGTAAAGGGCAAGGAAAAGTATCTTTTCCATTTGGTCCATTTTCTTGGAAAGTTTGTTATTAAAGGAAACAGTATTCTCGGGGAAGAGGTGAATAAATGTTCAAAGAATGTGATGAACAGAAACATCCCTTTCTTGTTATCACATCTGGGCTGACTTACTGAAATAATAGGAAGAGAAGGAAATAAAAAAAGGAAAGGAAAGGAGGAAAGGAGAGGGGACGAGGGGAGAGAGAGAGAGAGAATGAAAATAAGAATGATAATTTTTGGACCCAGCGATATGCTGGAGTTTGCGTTGGAGCCTAAAAACATTCATAGTGAAAGAGCGACCTCCGCTGGTCACCAGCAGGAAATTCAAGAACTTCCCTTCTCTCTTTTTTTTTTTTTTTTTTTTTTTTGAGACGGAGTTTCGCTCTTGTTACCCAGGCTAGAGTGCAATGGCTCGATCTCGGCTCACCGCAACCTCCGCCTCCTGGGTTCAGGCAATTCTCCTGCCTCAGCCTCCCGAGTAGCTGGGATTACAGGCACGCGCCACCATGCCCAGCTAATTTTTTGTATTTTTAGTAGAGACGGGGTTTCACCATGTTGACCAGGATGGTCTCGATCTCGACCTCGTGATCCACGAACTTCCCTTCTTAAAGTCAATTTTAAACTACAAAAATGGATAGGTTATTACATTGGAAAAGAACTGCATTCGACATTTACTAAATCTGCCATTGTGCACTAAAACCATATAAACTAGAAAACTCAACCCAAAATAAGTGTTCTGAGGCTGATGAGTTCCAGCAAAATCCAATGAGAAATTGGAGTTGGATAGGATCTTGCTCACATTCAATCTATTCTCACAGTGATCTTCCCTAGTTAAATTAAGTAAAAACTCAAAATTATCCTCCATGGTGAAACAATTATCCCAAAATGGTCACCATGGTCTGCTTGTACTCCATCCGGAGCCAGATAGACCTAGATTTAAATGCTGGATTTATAGAGCTGCATAAGTCTGGACTAGGACTTAATCTGTTTTCCCATCTGTAAAATGGGCCCCATAGCACCTCTCAGGGCTTCTCTGCAGATGCAGGGAAATCACACACAAAGCACTAAGCATGTAGGAAAAATTTTGACAACGTCAAGGCCCCATCCTGTTGCTGTCCAATATAGCTCATAGCTCATTGAATTTTATGTCTAATTTTTTTTTTTTTTTTTGAGATGGCGTCTCACTCTGTCGACAGGCTGGAGTGCAGTGGTACGATATCGTCTCACTGCAACCTCCACCTCCCAGGTTCAAGCGATTCTCCTGCCTCAGCCTCCCTAGTAGCTGAGACTACATGCACCTGCCACTAGATTTTTGTATTTTAGTAGAGATGGGGTTTCACCATGTTGGCCAGAATGGTCTTGATCTACTGACCTCATGATCCACCCATCTCGGCCTCCCAAAGTGCTGGGATTACTGCAGTGAGTCACCGCCCCCAGCCGTATGTCTAATATTTGTGTATTTGTACTTTTTTAATGTTTTACTCATTTTAAAAAGTGAAGATTGTCTTTATAATTTTTATTGTGGAAAAAATGTGACATTTGGTAAAATATAATTTGCCATTTTAACCATTTGTAAGTGTACATGTCAGTGGCATCAATTATGTTTGCAATATCGTCCAGCCATCACCACTATCCATTTCCAAAACTTTTTCATCACTCCAAATAGAAACTTTGTATCCATTAAGAAATAATTCCTCCTCCCTTCCTTCTCCTCTCATTCTTGGCAACTTCTAATCTACTTTCTGTCTCTATGAATTTGCCTATTTTAGATATTTCATATAAATAAGATTATGCAACATTTGTCCTTTTGTGTCTGGCTTATTTCACTTAACATAATGTTTTCATTCATGTTGTAGCATGCATCAAAACTTTATTACATGGGGTGTGGCAGCTCACGTCTGTAATCCTAGCACTGCAATCTTAGCGAAACCCCATCTGTACGACAAATACAAAAATTAATCAGGTGTGGTGGGCCATACCTGCAATCCCAGCTACTTGGGAGGCTGAGACATGAGAATTGCTTGAACTCAGGAGGCAGAATTTGCAGTGAGCCAAGATTGCACCACTGCACTCCAGCCTGCACAACAGAGCAAGACCCTGTCTCAGAAAAAAAGCAAAAATTTATTCCTTTTTATTGCTGAATAATATTTCCTTACATGGATATTTATTTTGTTGAGCCATTCATTTGTTGATAGACACTGAGAAATTTCCACCTTTTGGCTATTGTGAATAATAAGCATTAGTACACAAGTAACTGTTAGGTCCCTTCTTTCAGTTCTTTTTATGTATATCCAGACTTGGAATTGCTGGAACATATGGTAAATTCTATGTTTAGTTTTGTTTCGTTTTTTTTAATATATATATAGACAGAGTCTCCCTATCTTGCACAGACTGGTCTCCAACCCCTGGATTGAAGCAGTTCTCCTACCTCAGCCTCCCAAATAGCTTGCATTACCATACCCAGTTATGCTTAGTAATTTTTTCTTTTTTTTTAGGAACCCCCACCTTACTCTTTTCCACGTCAGGTGTACCATTTTGCCTCCCCACAAGCAATGCACAGGGTCCTAACTTCTCTACACCCTTGGCCAACAGTTGCTAAGGGATTTTTCATTATGCAAAACTGAAACTCTGTATCCATCAAACAGCTTTGGTTTTCTTTCCCCTAACCCTGGCAACCAAGTTTTCTTCACTCCAAACAGAAACCTCCTACCCATTAAGCAATAACTTCTCCTTTCAGCTCTCCCAGCTCCTGGTAGCTTTCAATCTACTTTGTTTCTATGAGTTCGGCTACTTTCGATGCCTCTTATCAGTGGAATCATACAGTGTTTGTCTTTTTGTGACTGGCTGGCTTCATTTAGCATAATTTCCTCAAGCTTCCTCCCTGTTGTCACTTGTAACAGGATTTTCTTCTTTTTTTAAACTGAATAATATTCCCTTGCATGTATATTGCATTTACTTTATTCATTCTTCCATCAATGGATATTTGAGTTGCTTCTACCTCTTGGCTACTGTGAATAATGCTGCAATGAACACCGGTGTGAAAATATCTCTTCAAGATCCTGCTTTCAGGATATATACCCAGAAGTAAAGTTGCTAGATTATATGATAAATCTATTTTTTATTTTTTTGAGAAATCTCCTTGTTGTTCTCCATAGCAGCCTGTACCGTTTTACATTCCCGACAACAGTCCACAAAGGTTCCAGTTTCCCCACATCCTCTCCAACACTTGTTATTTTGTGTTTTTTGATAGTGGCTATACTAAAATGGGTATGAGGTGCATTGTGATTTTGATTTGCATTTCTCTAATGATTGAGCATCTTTTCATATATGCTTAGGGGCCATTTGGACACCATCCCTGGAGAAATGTATATTTAGGTACTTTGCCTTTTTTTTTTTTTTTTTGAGACAGTTTCACTCTTGTCACTCAGGCTGGAGTGCAATGGCATGATCTCAGCTCAACACAACCTCCACCTCCCAGGTTCAAGAGATTCTCCTGCCTCAGCCTCCTGAGTAGCTGGGATTATCGTCATGCACCACCACGCCTGGCTAATTTTGTATTTCTCGTAGAGACGGGGTTTCTCCATGTTGGTCAGGCTGGTCTCAAACTCCCAACCTCAGGTGATCCGCTCAGCCTCGCAAAGTGCTGAGATTACAAGCATGAGTCACTGCGCATGGCTGCTTTGCCCATTTTTAATCGAGTTCTTTGTTGTTAGATGTAGTAGTTCCTTATATAGTCTATGTATTAATCTCTTGTCAGATATATGATTTGCAAATATTTTCTCCCATTTTGTAGCTTTGCTTTTCACTCTGCTGACTCTTTCTTTTGGCGTAAGGAAGTTTTTATGTTTGATGTAGTCCCATCTGTCTGTTTTTGCTTTTGTTGCCAAGCTTTTTGTGTCATATATAAGAACTTATTGCCAGATCCAAGATGACGAAGATTTATCCCTATGTTTTCTCCTAAGAGTGTTATGGTTTTAGCTCCTATATTTAGGTCATTGATTTATTTTGAGTGAATTTTTTTTCTTTCTGTTTTTGGGCTTTAAATAAAACAAAATTTTATTGAGCTGTAAAATTATTTATACACATATTTTTGGCTTACATTTGTATGAGACATCCACTCCAAATGAAATTTCAAATGAAATTTTTGACATTTTATTTCAGAATTATACTTGTGTGGTTTTCTGCATATTTACAAGTCGTTTTTGTTATTTTTTCTCTTATAATTCATTCTTAAACTATAAATGTACTGACAAATGACTTAGATATCCTTAATTCCTCATGATGTGTCAAACATTTGCTGATTTTATTTCTCTGTATTTTATAGAGGATATGTCTCAGGTTTGGGATAGTATCTTAATACAATAAAGTGACTTAACGCCTGCAAAAAGCAAACATTCAGATAAAGTCTTATCAAAAAGCAATATTTTAGTCAATTTTATAAGAAAGAAGAATGAACTCTAGACACCTTGAATCAAAAAGCGGCATTGCTGTTTTTTGACTCATCATTAAGAAATATGGGTTTGGCCGGGCTCGGTGGCTCATGCCCGTAAATCCCAGAATTTTAGGAGGCTGAGACAGGCAGATCACGAGGTCAAAAGATCAAGACCATCCTGGCCAACATGGTGAAACCCAGTCTCTACTAAAAATACAAAAATTAGCTAGGTGTGGTGGCACGCAGCTGTAGTCCCAGCTACTCAGGAGGCTGAGGCAGGAGAATCACTTGAACCAGGGAGGCGGAGGTTGCAGTGAGCTGATATCACACCCCAGCCTGGCGACAGAATGAGACTCTGTCTCAAAAAAGAAAGAAAGAAAGAAAGAAAGAAATATGGGTTTTAATTAAAATTTCTATAATTATTAAAATTCTTTTTTTCTCTTCTATAGTTTTTTATTGATATATAATAATCACACATAATTATGGAGTACATGTGAAATTTGGTTAGATGTATACAATGTGTAATCATCAAATCAGGGTAATTAGGATATCTATCACCTCAAACATTTATCATTTCTTTGTGTTTCTAACACAGAAATGCCAGACCTTCTCTTCTAATAATAATAAACTATTATTAACTATCATCACTTTATTGCTCTACCAGACACTAGAACTTATTCCTTCTATTTAACTGTATTTCCTCTACTGGTAAGGAAATACATCCCCCATCTCCACTATCCTTCTCACCCTCTGGTAACCATCATTCTATAGTCTACGTTCATAAAATAAACTTTGATTGAGACATATGAATGAGAACATGTGATACATGTGTCTTTCTGTGCCTATTTTACTTAATATGTCCTCCAGATTCATCTGTGTTGTCACAAATGACAGAATTTCATTCTTTTTCATGGTTGAACAATATTCCATTGTGTATCTGTGCCATATTTTTTAATTCATTCATCCATTGATGGATACTCAGGTCATTTTCCTATCTTGGCTACTGTCAGTGCTGCAATAAATATAGAAATGCAGATATCTTCAACATACTAATTTTTTTTTTTTTTTTTTTGAGACATGGTCTGTCTCTGTCACCCAGACTGGAGTGCAGTGGCACGATCTCAGCTCACTGCAACCTCTGTCTCCTGGGTTCAAGCAGTTCTCCTACCTCAGCCACCCGAGTAGCTGGGACTACAGGTGTGCACCACCACTCCTGGCTAATTTTTGTATTTTTAGTAGAGATGGGATTTCACCATGTTGGCCAGGCTGGTCTCGACCTAACCTCAAATGATCCACCTGCCTCAGCCTCTGAAAGTCCTGGGACTATAGGCGTGAGCCACCACGCTCAGCCACTGATTTCTTTTCTTTTGGATACATACTTAGTACTGGGATTGCTAAATCCTACAGTAAATCTATTTTGAATTTTTGAAGAACCTCTATACTGTTTTCATAGTGGCTGTACTAATTTACATTCTCATCAACAGTGTACTGGCATGCATTTGTTAGTTCTTATATTTTTGATAATAGCTATTTTAACTGGGGGGAGATAATATCTCATTGCATATAATATAATACCTGATTTGCATTTTCCTGATGACTAGTGATGTTGAACAGTTTACCACATATCTGTTGGCCATTTGTACGTCTTCTTTTGTGAAATGTCTATTCAGATCATTTGCCCATTCTTTAATCAGATTATTTGTTGTGGTTTTTTTTTTTTTTTTTTTTTTTTTGCTATTGAGTTTCTTATGTATTTTGGTTATTAATCTTTTTGTCAAATGGATGTAAACATTTTCTCCCATTCTGTAGGTTGCCTCTTCGCTCTGCTGATTATTTTCTTGCTGTGTAAGAAGTTTTTTAGCTTGATATAATCCTGTTTGTTGATTTTTGCTTTGTTTCCTGTGCTTGTGAGGTTCTACTCAAAAAAAAAAAAATCTTTGCCCAGACTAATGTCCTGAAGCATTTCCCCAATGATTTCTTCTAGTAGTTTCATGTCTTACATTTAAGCCTTTAATCTGTTTGATTTGATTTTTTAATATGGTGAGAGACAGGGTCCCCATTTTGTTCTTCTGCATATGGATAGCCAGTTTTCCCAGCACCGTTTATCGACGAGACAGCTCTTTCCCCCATGTGTGTTCTTGGCATCTTTGTCAAGACTGAGTTGGCTATATATGCATAGGTTTATTTCTGGGCTCTGTATTCTGTTCCATTTGGTCTATGTGTCTGTTTTCGTGCCAGTACTATGCTATTTTTGGTTACTATAGCTTTGTAGTACATTTCGATCTCTGGTAGTGTGATACCTCCAGCTCTGTTCTTTTTGTTCAAAATCGCTTTGGTTATTCAGGGACTTTTGTTCTATGTAAATTTTAAGATTTTTTTTTTCTATTTCTGTGAAGAACATTGCTGTAGTTTGGATATTTGACACCCCCACTCCACCACCAAATCTCACATTGAAATGTGATCCCTAATGTTAGAGGTGGGGACTGGCGGGAGGCGTTTGGGTCATGGGGGCAGATTCCTCGTGAATGGCTTGTTGCCATCCTCCTGGTAATGAGTTCCTGCTCTATGTACAAGATCTGATTGCTAAAAAGGGCCTGGCACCTCCTTCTCTGCTCTCTTCCTCCCTGTCTTGTCATGTGATCTCACCCGGACCCTTTCCAGCTTCTGGCATGAGTAGAAGCAATCTAAGGCCCTTGCCAGAATCAGATGCCATGCTTCTTCTACGGCCTGCAGAACCATTAGCCAAATAAACGTCTTTTCTTTATAAATTACCCAGGTATTCCTCTACAGTCACAGAAACAGACTAAGACAAGTGTCATTGGTATTTGGATAAGGATTGCGTTGATTCTGTAGATCATTTTAGGTGGTGGGTGACGTGATTTGGCTGTGGCCCCGCCCAAATCTCATCTTGAATTGTAGCTCACATAATTCCCTCATGTTGTGGGAGGGACCCAGTGGGAGATAACTGAATCATGAGGGCAACCTCCATACTGTTCTTGTGGTAACGGACAAATCTCACGAGATCTGATGGTTTTATAAGGGGAAACCCCTTTCTCTTGGCTCTCATTCTCTTCTCTTCTCTGCAGCCATGTGAGATGTGCCTTTCACCTTTCTCCTTCTGCCATGATTGTAAGCCCTCCCCAGCCACATGGAACTGTGAGTCCATTAAACCTCTTTCTTTTGTAAATTGCCCAGTTTTGGGTATGTCATTATCAACAGTGTGAAAATGGACTAATACAGATGGTATGGATACATCAATATCAGTTTTTCCAATCCACGAGCATAGGATATCTTTCACTTTTTGGTGTCCTCTTCAATTTCTTTCATTAGTGTTTTGTGATTTTCATTGTAGAGATCTTTTACTTTGTTGATTAAACTTATTCCTTTTGTTTTGGAAGCTAGTATGAATAGGACTGCTTTCCTTTTCAGATTGTTCTCTGCTGACATATATAAATGCTACTGACCAACAGGCATGGTGGTTCATGCCTATAATCCCAAAACTGTTCAAGGCCAGGGTGGGAGGACTGCTTGAGCCTGGGAATTCAAGACCATCCTGGACAACAAAGTGAGACTTTATCTCTACAAAAATGTTTTTAAAAATTAGCCCGGTGTGGTGGCACATGCTTTTAGTCCCAGCTACTTGGGAGGATGAGGTAGAAGGACCACTTGAGCCTGGGATGTCCAGGCTTCAGTGAGCCATGATCCTGCTACTGAACTCCAACCTGGGTGACTGAGCAAGACCCTGTCTCAAACAAACAAAAATTGCCACTGATTTTTCTATATTGATTTTGTATTTTGCAACTTTACTGCATTTGTTCATCAGTTCTAACAGTTTTTTGGTGCAATCTTTAAGTTTTCTAAATGTAGAATCATCTCATCTGTAAACAAGAATAATTTGACTTCTTTCTTTCCTATTTGGATGCCTGTATTTCTTTCTCTTACCTAATTGCTCTGGCTAGGACTTCCAGGATCATATTGAATAAAAATGGTGAAGGTGGACAACCTTGTCTTGTTCCAGATCTTAGAGAAAAGGATTTTGATTTTTCCCTATCCAGTAGGATGTTAGCTATGGGTTTGTCATATATGACTTTTTGCCATACAAAAGTCATATATGGCTTTTATTGCTTTGAGATATATTCCTACTATACTCAGTTTGTTGAGAGTTTTTATCATGAATGGATGTTAAATTTTATCGAATGCTTTTTCAGCATCTCTTGTAATTATAAGGCTTTTGTTCGTGACTCTGCTAATGTGATGTATCACGTTTATTGATTTGCATATGTTGAACCATCCTTACATTCCTGGATACACATGATCATAATGAATGATCTTCGTAATGTGTTGTTGAATTTAGTTTACTAATATTCTGGTGAAGATTTCTGCATGTATGCTAATCAGGAATATTGGCCTGTCATTTTTCTTTTATTGTTGTGTCCTTATCTGGTTTTGGTATCAGATTAATGCAGAAATCATTTTGAATTAATTTTTGTCTGCAGTGTGCGGTAAGAGTGCAACTACATTCATTTACATGTAAAAATCCAGTTGTCCCAGAACCATTTTTTGAAAAGACTATTCTTCCCCCACTGAATGAACTTGGCATCCTTATCAAGAATCCATTGACCATAGATGTATGAGTTTATTTCTAGATTCTCAATTCTATTACATTGGTCCACATGCATATCTTTGTAACAGCGTCACATTGTTTTGATTACTATTAACTTTGTATTAAGTTTTGAAACCCAGAAGTGTTAGATTTCCAACTTTCTTCTTTTTATTAACTTTTATTTTAGGTTCACGGGTACATGTCAAGGCTTGTTACATGGTACATTGAATGTCATGGGGGGTTGGTGTACAGATTATTTGACCACCCATATAATAAGCACAGTACCCATTAGGTAGTTATTATTGTTATTATTCTTTTTCAATATTGTTTTTGCTAGTTAGGGGCCCTGTACAATTATGTAAAATTTAACAATTGGCTTTTTCACTTCTGCAAATAATACTGCTGGGGAAACTAGTTTTCAATAAGTAAACTGGAAAGATCTTAACACCCAATGCAACTTTTTTTCAGATACTTATAAGTTAGTCAGAAGAGTCAAGTTAGTCAGAGAGCAGATACTACCCACGACAGAACGTCTAAAATGAGACTATTCCTGCTCTGGAAATAAGAGGAAACAAAAACCTGTCTCATTTACATGTTCAATCAATCCAATTAATCAAAAGTGGTTTATATTTCTGTTAAACCTGCATAAAAGCCCAAACCAGAGTTTCATTCTTACTTTGCAAAATTGTAGTATCTCTGCTAAAAACAATGCCTATGAAATAATGTCTTTGGCAAAGATGTCACCCAAGCTGACTCAACCAAATAAGCTTTGATCCCAAAAGTGGTCCCATGGGGAAGAAATTATATTTCCAAAGAGGGTGATTTCACTCAAAAATTCTCTATGGCAACTGCTGCACTCACAACAGATTTAACACATGCATACATACATCCATCCACACATCCACACGCACACACTCTAATTCCAATCTGGTCACACCTTGCTTTGGAGTGAAATTGTTTAATAGCGTATTAGCTACTTGTTTATCATTTCCTACATCAGCTGTGTTGTTTTATGTATATGACGTTCTGTTTCCAACCAGAACTTGTTCCTGCACAAGCCTTCAAAGCACCCATCACAGCCCCAGGCTCCTGCGGCAGCCTCACCAGCTCATCTGTTCCACCTGTGGCGTTAGCTTGTTCTACACCAAGGCAACAGGTTTTGTGAATCAGAGTTTGAAAGCCTGAGAAAGTCTCCCTACTGGGGAAACTGAGGCAAGAGAATCACTTGAACCCGGGAGGCGGAGGTTGCAGTGAGCTGAAATCACGCCATTGTCAGCCTGAGAAATGTAGCACTACCATATGTCACCTCTGTGTCCCCCTGGGTGTATCAGTCAGGGTCCTCTAGAGTTTCAGAATTAATAGGATAGATGTATATATAAAGGCGAGTTGATTAAGGAGTATTGACTCACGTAATCTCAAGGTGAGGTCCCACAATAGCCGGCTGCACGCTGAGGATCAAGGAAGCCAGTCCGAGGCCCAAAGCTGAAGAACCTGGAGTCTGATGTTCGAGGGCAGGAAGCAACCAGCACGAGAGAAAGATGGAGGCCAGAAGAGTAAGCCAGTCTAGGCTGGGCACGGTGGCTCACGCCTGTAATCCCAGCACTTTGGGAGGCCGAGGCAGATGGATCACTTGAGGTCAGGAGTTTGAGATCAACCTGGCCTATATGGCAAAACCCCGTCTCCATTGAAAGTACAAAAATTAGCTGGGCATGGTGGTGGGTGCCTGTAATTGCAGCTACTGGGGAGGCTGAGGCAGGAGAATCACTTGAACCTGGGAGGCAGAGGTTGCAGTGACCCAAGATTGAGCCATTGTACTCCAGCCTGGGTGACAAGAGCAAAACTCCATCTAAAAAAAAAAAAAAAAAAAAAAAAAAAGCAAGCCAGTCTAGTATTTTCACGTTCTCCTGCCTTTTTCTAATTCTGGCCGAGCTGTCAGTTGATTAGGTAATATCCACCCAGCTTGAGGGTGGGTCTGCCTTCCCCAGTCCACTGACTCAAATGTAATCTCCTTTGGCAACACCCTCACACACACACCCCCAGGAATAATATGTTCCATCTTTCAATCCAATCAAGTTGACACTCAATACTAACCATCACACTGGGTCATAACCCAAAATGTAGTTTTATTTAGAACCAGAGTTCTAAATAACAATCATCTGGCGTGATCCCACAATCACCTGGCATCTCCTCTCCTCGTGTTCCCTCTGCTCTGTGTCCCTTGCCTCTCTTCCTCCCAAATCATCCCCTCATGCCCTCCAGGCCATTTAAACCCTGATGAAAGGGCGGCTCCATCCTCAGCTTTCATCACGTCACTCACTTCCATATCGAAGCTTCCTGGGTTTGCACCTAATTGGGTAAAACACAGCACACACATCTACATTCCAGTTGCAAGGGGTACACACCCCTTGCTGGGAGGGCTGGAAAAGGAAGTTGGCCAGATTCTGCCTTGAGAAAGCGGGACAATGCTCGCAGGATGAGACACTCTCTACGCAAGAACGGTGCTCAGCATTTAGGCAGCCACAGCCGGAAGACGTCCACTACCCAGGTTTACATAGTCATAGGCAAGGGGAAGTTTTGGCAGTGGAAAATTCAAGATAATTTTTTTACTACTTTTATTTTTTTAAAACAGGGTCTCGCTTTGTCACCCAGGCTGGAGTGCAGTGGCACAATCTCAGCTCACTGCAATCTCCACCTCCCAGGTTCAAGCCATTTTCCTGCTTCAGCCTCCTGAGTAGCTGAGATTACAGGAGCCCTCCACCACTCCTGCTTATTTTTGTATTTTTAGTAGAGACGGGGTTTCGACGTGTTGGCCAGGCTGGTCTTGAACTCCTGACCTCAACTGATCTGCCCACCTCAGTTTCCCAAAGTGCTGGGATTACAGGCATGAGCCACTGCATCTGGCCTAAATTTTACAGGAAGCAGGACTCAGTGATGGATTGGATATGATGACAGAGAGAGATGACAAGTGTTTTCCAGCTTGAGCAACCTGAGAGAAGGCGAGGCCATTTACTGCGGTGAAATGTGATGGAAGTTGTTAAAGTGAAGGGTGGAAACCCTAAGTTCAGTTTGGGACATATTGGCCTTGAGGGGCTTTGTAAGTTTCAGGTTCTGAGGCTCCGGTGGTGAGAGCAGTGATCACCTGTGGCCTTGTGTGCGGCACCCAGCATCTGTTTAATTCCATCCATCACCAGCTGGTTCTCATTTCCCAAACCTTTGTTCCGGCTGTCGACCTCCAGAGATCAGGGTTACCCTCTCCTATTCCTAAACACTGTCCCCAGCCAAACCTCACTTCACCTAATTACCAGGCAGGTGAGCCTGGGCAAACCACTTCACTGCTTTAGTCCTCGATTCCTCGTCTGTAAAATGAGAGGGTTACAAAAGATGACTTCCAAGGGTCCTCCTTCCAGGTCCACTGTGGTTCTAAATAAAACGCGGCACTTTGCTGATCCACCGCGAGAGGGCACCAGAGAAACGTCCTCTTGGAGGACGGCACTGGAAGCGCCCCGATCCAGCCAGGGTACCAGGTGGAAGTAAGGTGGAACGCCATCCTTCCACATCCTCCTCACTGGGGAAAATCCCTCAATCTGGGAAAAACCCTCGATAAGCAGCAACCGCAGCCAACGTCCTATTGATACCCTTTATTTCTTTATCAAGGCAAAAAGCATTGTCCAGCTCTTCACTGCCAAAGTCTGTTAGTCAAATGCATGAATTTTCAAGGTAAATTAGATCCAGCTGGCACATTACAATCAATCACCTGGGTGCTCTCAAATGCACCGATGCTCCGCTCCCAACCCAGAGCAGCGCGAGGGGCCACAGCCCTCCCATCAGTTAAAAGATGAAAAAAAAAAAAAAAAAAAGATAAACTTGGGACGGATTCCTGCTCGCCTCCCACTCTTGGCTCCTGGAAACTCACAGCGTAGCTGCTAAGTCAGATTCGACTCCTTTGTGGACATTGCCAAAAAAAACTTGAGATACAGGTAGGTCTCCAGCAGGGAGCAGTGGGGCACACATGACCCTCAAAGTTGGTTCGACAGAAAGCTCTTAGCATGTGGTGAGCTTGCTCCCTTACCCTTACTACGAGAAGCAGGGCAGAATCCTGATCCTTGGATTTCTAGCATGCAGTCCTGTTATGATAGTTCATCGATGAACTTTCTGGCTGGGAAATGCCTGGCCTTGCCAATCTTTCCCTCTGTGTGCCGTCTAATCCCGGTCGCGAACACCGAACACCGAACACAAAAGCTGCTGTCTGTGGTGCAAGTCACACCTTCTCTCACCTCTAAGACGGTGAGAAAAGATAAGCGCATCTGCCCAATTCATCTCCTCACCGGGTTTGTGAGGACCAGACTAAGGTATCTGTACATGTTCTGAGGTGTACACTACAAATGCAAACTCCAGGTGGAATTATTTCAAAGGTGTGCTTATTTATACCATTAATAATGTAATGATACAAGGGTGTTGTTCTAATCACAGTGTCTGATTTGCAATAGCTAAAAGGTAAATGATCTAAATGTCCAAAATTATCAAATATCAAGTTGAGACCCTCTTGTCAGCAAGTATTTGAGGACCTATGGTGTGTTAGTCTGTTTTTGCATTGCTATAAAGAAATGCCTCTGTCAGGAGCGATGTAATCCCATGCACTTTGGGAGGCCAAGGCCGGTGGATTGCCTGAGCTCAGGAGTTCGAGACCAGCCTGGGGACTAGCCTGACAAATACGGTGAAATCCCGTCTCTACTAAAAATACAAAACTTAGCCAGGCATGGTGGCGAGTGCCTGTAGTCCCAGCTACTCGGGCAGCCGAGGCAGAAGAATCGCTTGAATCCGGAAGGCGGAGGTTGTAGTGAGCCGAGATCGTGCCACTGCACTCCAGCCTGGTGACAGAATGAGACCCCGTCTCAAAAAAAAAAAAAAAAAAAAAAGAAAGAAAGAAAAAAGGATATCTGATGCTGGGTAATTTATAAGAAAAGAGGTTTAATTGGCTCGTGGTTCTGCAGGCTGTACAAGCATGGCTCCAGCATCTGCCTCTGGTGAGGCCTCAGGAAGCTTCCAATCATGGCAGGAGGAGAAGGGAGAGAAGGTGATGTCACATGGAAGATGAAGGGTTGGCGGGGAGGTTCCAGACTTTTATACAACCAGATCTCACGTGAACTGACCAGCAAGAACTCACTTATCACCTGGGGTTGGGGACGGTGCTAAACCATTCATGAGACACCTGCCCCCATGATCCAATCATCCCCACCAGGCCTCACCTCCAATAGTGGGAATCACATTTCACCACAAGATTTGGAGGGGGCACACATCCAAACTGTCATACAGTGTGTCAACACAAAGGGGATCTTTGTAACCATTAAAAAGTGTTATAGGGGCCTAGTGTGGTGGCTCATCCTAGCACTTTGGGAGGCTGAGGCAGGTGGATTGCCTGAGATTAGGGGTTTGAGACCAGCCTGGGGAACACGATGAAACCCCATCTCCACTAAAAATACAAAAAATTAGCCAGGCATGGTGGTGTGCGCCTGTAATCCCATCTACTCGGGAGGCTGAGACAGGAGAATCGCTTGAGACCAGGAGGTGTATGTTGCAGTGAGGCCAAGGTGGGTAGATCACTTGAGGTCAGAAGTTCGAGGCCAGCCTGGCCAACGTGGCAAAACCGTGTCTGTACTAAAAATACAAAAATTAGCTGGGCGCAGTGGCCGGCACCTGTAATCCCAGCTACTTGGAAAACTGAGGCAGGAGAATCGCTTAAACCCAGGAGGCAGAGGTTGCAGTGAGCTAAGATCGCGCTGTGGCACTCCACCCTGGGAGACAGAGCAAGACTCCATCCTTAAAAAACAAAAAAAAACCCTAAATGCAGTGGACTCTGGAACAACATAAGAGGGACAATTCCCTATGCAGTCAAAGATTCATGTGTAACTCTCGACTCCCCTAAGATTTAACCGTTCATAGCTTAGTGTTGACCAAAAGACTTACCAATAACGTAAAGTCAGTTAACACGTATTTTGTATGTTATATGTATTATACACTGTATTCTTACAACAGAATAAGCTGGAGAGAAAATATAATTACTATTCATTAAGTGGAAGTGAATTAGCATAAAAATCTTGTCACCTTCAGGCTGAGTAGGCTGAGAAGGAGGAGGAAGAGGAGGGGTTAGTCTTGCTGTCTCGGGGGTGAAAGAGGCAGAAGAAATCCACGTATATGTGGACTCACACAATTCAAACTTGCATTGTTCAAGGTATGCTGATGGTCTGACCTCACCCTCAGAGACTGTGATTCTCTTGGTGTGAGGTGTGCCTTGGCATCAGTATATTTTCTTTTTTATTTTTTTTTGAGACGGAATCTCGCTCTGTTGCCCAGGTTGGAGTGCAGTGGCTCAATCTCGGTTCACTGCAAACTCCGCCTCCCAGGTTCAAGCAATCCTCCTGTCTCAGCCTCCTGAGTAGCTGGTATTACAGGCACACACCACCGTGTCCAGCTAATTTTTGTATTTTTAGTAGAGATCGGATTTCACCAATTGGCCAGGCTGGTCTCAAACGCCTGACCTCAGGTGATCCGCCCACTTCAGCCTCCCCAAGTGCAGCATCAGTATATTTTCAAAGCTACTCAGGTTTGAGCACATACAACTGATGTGTATGATTTCCTGATTACACTATCCCTAGATACCACCAGAAGAAAACATTAGCTACCTGGAAGCCAAATTAAGACCACGTCATATTCTAAGCATGTGTTTACACGCACATTAAGCTATCACGTACTTCCCTTAGACAAAAGGTTGCACCTCTTCTGGAATTGCAGGAAACCCCGAGTGAAAATGTCCTGAAGAGCACAACAGAGGGTCGGGTGCGGTGGCTCACACCTGTAATCCCAACACTTTGGGAGGCAGAGGTAGATGGATCACCTGAGGCCAGGTGTTTGAGACCAGCCTGGTCAACATGGTGAAACCCCGTCTCCACTAAAAATACAGAAATTAGCTGGGCTCAGTGGTGCGCGCCTGTAATCTCAGCTACTTGGGAGGCTGAGGCAAGAGAATCGCTTGAGCCTGGGAGGTGGAGGTTGCAGCGAGCCGAGATTGCACCACTGCATTCCAGCCTGGGTGACAGAGTGAGACTCTGTCTCAAAAAAAAAAAAAGAGCACAACAGGGAAAGAGCGAGGGTGGGACCTTCCGGTTACGGAGTCCCCTCACTCTCTGTGCATCACTGCTGCCTCCTTGCTCCTGAAGACCTAGGAATTCCTCCCGCTGCCCATCCCCTGCATCACTGCCACAGCCCAAGCGTGGCTACCCGTTAGTAGCAGAGACCTTGAACACATATCTATGGGACTTCCTTACTCTCCACTTTATTACTGTCCCAGGGAACAAGCATAAACAGTATCTGTGTATACGTGTGTGCAACTGAAATGTTTATGAGGAAACGGGAAATAAAATAATGAACACAGAAAGTAAAAATAATATCACGAAATCTCAATGTGAAGCCCTTGTTCATGTTTGGTTTTGACATTTTCGTAGATTCTGACCTTTCTTGTAGGCATTTCTGAACCCATTTGCGTTGATATGGGGTAATTCCCGCCAGTTCTTATCCTGGAGAGCAACCCTTATCTGCACCTTAAACAGGTGAAATTCTTCAAATTTTATCCAGTTTCCAGGACTGATCAAAACTCTAGCTCCTTTTAGAACCGGGTTCTCAATTTTTGGTCTGCATCTAAGAGGGAACAGTGAAGAAGGCTCTTCAGAATCTGTTCCCTTACGGTTTCCTTCTTGTTTCTGTTTTCTCTGGCAAGGGTATACAAGCCAGGGTTCTATGCCACTGCTTTGAAATTTACTCGTTTCTCTGGGTATCTCCCAGGTATACATGAGATACAACATTAATAAACTTCAGCTTGTTTGTATTAATCTTTTATTACAGAGGTCCTAAGAACCCAGAGGGAAAATTATCTTTTCCGCCCCTATATCACCAAGGTATTGACAAAAAAAGCCAAACTGTAAAATATTTATTTCGAGCCAACTATGAGTGGCCCATGGCCCATGACACAACCCTCAGGAGATCCTGAGAACATGTGCCCAAGGTGGTCTGCCTATAGCTTGGCTTTATATATTTCAGAGAGACATAAGACCTCAATCAATACATGAGTGATGTACATTGGTTCTGTCTGCACAGGTGGGAAGTAGGGGCTTCTAGGTTATAGGTAGATTCAAAGATTTTCTGATTAGCAGTTGGTTGAAGGAGTTATTATCTAAAAACCTGTAATGAATAAAGTTATTACGATAAGGCGTTGTGGAGACCAACTTTTTATTATGCAGAGGAAGCCTCCAGGTAGCAGGCTTCATAGAGAATAGACTGTAAATATTTCTTATTAGACCTAAAGACCTTGTTCTATCAGTAATTCCAAAAGGGAGGAGAGTAACATGAGTATAATGTCTGGCTCCCCTTCCCATCACAGCCTGAACTAGTGTTTCAGGTTAACTTTAAAATGCTTTTGGCCAAGAGGAGGGGTCCCCATACAGATATCAACCATCTGTATGGACCATTTAGTTAATTGATTTAAATGGACTATTTCAATTAATAAAAGACACGGAATTTGACTTTCGGTTTACATTATTCACTTATGTAGTGCACTTCACTGTATATACATTTACCTCAATTTTAAAAGTCATTCTTAAAAAGATCCCTCTCCCTTTCTTGAAATTCTGTCTTGTTCCTTTTTCTCATCTGGTTATCAGTAAACTAATGATATGCTTTGGATTTGTGTCCCTGCCAAAATCTTATGTTGAATTACAATCCCCAGTGTTGGAGGAGGGGCCTGGTGGAAGGTGATTGGATCATGGGGGCATATATCCCCCTTGCTGTTCTTGTGATAGTGAGTTCTCATAAGATCTGATTGTTTAAAAGTGTGTAGCAGCTGGCTGCGATGTCTCACACCTATAATCCCAGCACTTTGGGAGGACAAGGCAGGTGGATCAATTGAGTCCAGGAGTTCGAGACCAGCCTGGCCAATGTGGTGAAACCCTGACTCTACTAAAAATATAAAAATTATCTGGGCATGGTGGTGCACACCTGTAGTCTCCAGCTACCTGGGAGGCTGAAGCTTGAGAATTGCTTGAACCCGGGAGGCATAGGTTGCAGTGGACCAAGATTGCACCACTGCACTCCAGCCTGGGTGACCGAGCAAGACTCCATCTTTAAAATATATATGTGTGTGTGTGTGTGTGTGTGTGTGTGTGTGTGTAGCACTTCTCCTCTTGCTCTCTTCCTTCTGCTGCAGCTGGCTTCCCCTTTGCTTTCTACCATGATTGTAAGTTTCCTGAGGCCTCCACAGCCATGCTTCCTGTACAGTCTGTGGAACCATGTACCAATTAAGCCTCTTTTCTTTATAAATTACCCAGTCTCAGGTAGTTCTTTATAGCAATATGAGAATGGACTAATTCAATTAATAAAACATTTCAGAGTCATTTCAGAATCTAACCAATGGCTTGGACTTTTCCAGCTTGAGATACTAGCTTTCTTCTTGCCGCCCAAGACAATTTCATTTCTTCCATGTCAAAATTTCTTAAATATAATATATACCAAGGTACAACAGAAACATTTCCATGTAGAAAGCATGACCATTTCTTAACTTATAAAAACAAGCTCCATGGCAGAGAGGGAACCCCTCTGAGGCCTCACCACGTGGTAACGGCAGCCTGGGATCCCGCTCCCAGGATTAGTGATATTGCTGGAGTCTGTAGATCAGAAACATAAGAGATTATCTTGGACCAGCTGTCTTCATAAGAGAGCTCTTCATAAATAAAAAGCAGACTGACTTTTCTGGGCTATTACAGAAAAATGGGCAAAAGAAGATAACAACTGAAGGGTAGCAAATATAACACCCCAATATATGACACTTTGGCATAAGGATTCTTTTTTTTTTTCTTTTTCTTTTTGAGACGGAGTCTCACTCTGTCACCCAGGCTAGAGTGCAGTGGTGTGATCTCGGCTCACTGCAGCTTCCGCCTCCAGGGTTCAAGTGATTCTCCTGCCTCAGCCTCTTGAGTAGCTGAGATTACAGGTGCATGCTGCCACATCTGGCTAATTTTTGTATTTTTAGTAGAGACGGGGTTTCACCATGTTGGCCAGGCTGGTCTCGAACTCCTAACCTCAAGTGATCTGCCTGCCTCGGCGTCCCAAAGTGCTGGAATTACAGGCATGAGCCACTGCGTTCCCAGCCTGCATAAGGATTCTTCTGAGCTGAAGGAAATTGAAAAGAAGCAGATGGGAGAAAAGCTCTCTGCCCTTCCCCTATTTGCCTAAAAGCAAAACATAGATTTACATCAGGGTCCCTCCCCTCCTCTGTGCCAGGAAGAGATGACGTCACAGCCTTAACCTGAAGATGGCACCAGAGGAATCTACAAGACAAACTAGGCTTTATCCACCCTTAGTTTCCTTTCAGCTCATTTGCCTTCCTACAATTTGCCACGCCTAAGACTGACGGTGCTTCTCCTTATCTTGTCACTTCTCTAAAGATGTATTGCTCTTTGCTAAAGTACTATATACACCAAAATTCTCAGCCACCTGTTTGACAATTACTCTTTCTCTGAGTTTTCTCCCATGTGTATATGAAATATACTTGTAATAAGCTTCTGTTTGCTTTTCTTTTGATAATCTGTTTTTGCTTACAGAGATCCCAGTTAAAAACTAAGAAACCCTGTAATCCCAGCACTTTGGGAGGCCGAGGCGGGTGGATCATGAGGTCAAGAGATCGAGACCATCCTGGTCAACATGGTGAAACCCCGTCTCTACTAATACAAAAAATAAGCTGGGCATGGTGGCGCGTGCCTGTAGTCCCAGCTACTCAGGAGGCTGAGGCAGGAGAATTGCCTGAACCCAGGAGGCGGAGGTTGCGGTGAGCCGAGATCGCGCCATTGCACTCCAGTCTGGGTAACGAACGAAACTCCGTCTCAAAAAAAAAAAAAAAAAAAAAAAAACTAAGAAACATAGAAAGAAAAATTGTTTTTCCTCCCACAGGTAGTCAATTACAATTTTTAAAACTCAGATATCATTTTTTAAGAGAATTTCAAGATCAATTGCTTAAGAAAGAGAAATATCAAGAAAACTCTGGGAGAATTCTCAAGTGTGTTCCATATAAAAATTGAGTGAATAATTTTAATTAAAACAAATTGTATATGCCCTGAACAAGATTAACGAAAATTTTTTTAAAAAAGAGAACAGTTGATGGAATTTCATGTGTGTTTGTACTATAGATTCCTTTCTGTTATAGGAGAAATCTGAAATTCAACCAGAAAAAAAAATTGTAGTAAATTTTTCCTATCTTAGCTAAGACATAGATTGTGGGTTTTAATTCTTTTTTAATTCCCAAACTGGGGTACTTCAGACTCAGCTATCTGAACATGAATTATTGAGTAATACGGCAGTGACACAGGGCTCACCCACAAAATTGCTAGTTTGAGTACAGCGTCCATATTTGCTTTAACAATCAGGCCAGGAGGGATGGCTCCCACCTGTAATCCCAGCACTTCAGGAGGCCAAGGTGGGTGGATCACTTGAGGTCAGGAGTTCGAGACCAGCCTGACCAGCATTGTGAAACCCCGTCTCTACTAAAAATACAAAAATTAGCCGGGCATGGTTGTGTGTGCCTGTAGTCCCAGCTACTCGGGAGGCTGACACAGGAAAATCGCTTGAACCTGGGAGGCGGAGGTTGTGGTGAGCCGAGATTGTGCCACTGCACGCCAGCCTGGGCAACAGAGCAAGACCCTGTCTCAAAAAAAAAAAAAAAAAAAAAAAAAAAGAAGTACTTTTGAACACACCTTCAGGGTAGCTTTTCTGATTTTTAAAATTCAATAGGAAAATGTTTACTTTTATTCTAATCACTTGGATCACTTTTAAGTCTAGATTGACTTTTACATATTTAACAGAGTGGTGCATAACTTTACAAGTGAATACAAAACCCTAATTAGAATAAAGGCATTTTTCAGCTTCTTTCTCTACAAATGCCAGTTTTCACTTGATTAGTCAAAACCTGAGCTAGAAGCTTCCAAAGCAAACTTGGCACCATCTCATCATCTCAGAACACTGAGAACATAGAGGCCCCGCTGCTTCCTCCATGTGGGCTAGGGGAGGGGGAGGGGGAGGTAGACACAGCAAGGTTGACCACTAATTGGTCACGTGCTAAAGTAGGTATTATTATCCCCACTGCAGAGGTGCAGAAAGAGACACAGAAGGATTGGTGTTTGGCCCAGGTTCACACAGCTGGTCAATGGAAATGTCAAGATTGAAGCACACACAGGGGTTCCACCCCAAAGCCCATGCACGTTCTCTGCATTCAGACTCCCTGTTCTCAACAGAGAGGGGAGAGTGAGAAAGCCCGGACTGCCCTCGAAAATAACCCCAACTTCTCAGCAATAATTTCCAATTTCTTCTCAGAAACTCCCCAAGATAATTTTGAAAATATATTCCCTCTGACAGTTAAATGTCATAAATAAATGTTTGATTATAAATTTAAGTAGTTTCGAAGAATGCACTGCCTGGCGATGGTAGATCATGGCGGTAATGGTCCCAAAAGAGTCCCACTTCTTCCCTGGATCCACGACGCGGGAGAGTTCCTTCCCAACTGGACACCCGGCTTGCTTTCGCCAAGGGTTATGGAAAGGAGAGTCAGGAAGAAGGCTGAAAATTGCTCGTGTTCTGGGGCTTGCTCTTGCTACTCTTTGGAACCTGTGGTCGCCATGTAAGAAAGCCTATGCTAGTCTACTGGTGGAAGAGAGATCACGTGAAGCAGAGACAAGCTGTCCCAGCTGAGGTTCCTAGACCAAGCAGCCCTCCAACTGACACATATGTGAAGCCACAGGGTGTGAGGACATGCAGCCCCAGCTGAGCTGAACCACCAGCTGACCACGGAGATCCACCAAGCCAGCCATGTCCAGAACCACCCAGCTAACCCCCAGATCCATGAACATTGTAAATGCTTGTTGTATTAAGCCACTAAGTCTTAGGGTGCTTTTGTTATCTAGCAACTGATACGTATTATAAATGTGATATTTTCAAAGAAAACTATTATGTCAGTTTTAATGTATCCAGTGTAACCAAAATCTCAAATCAATTTGATGCCCATCATCCATTTAAAAGATATATTTAGGCCAGGTGCGGTGGCTCATATCTGTAACCCCAGCACTTTGGAAGCCCAAGGCAGGCAGATCACGAGGTCAGGAGATCGAGACCATCTGGCCAACATGGTGAAACCCGTCTCTACTAAAAATGCAAAAATTAGCTGGGCGTGGTGGTGTGTGCCTGAAATTCCAGCTACTCTGGAGGCTGAGGCAGGAGAATCACTTGAACCCGGGAGGTGGAGGTTGCAGTGAGCTGAGATGGTGCCACTCCAGCCTGGCAACAGAGTGAGACTCCGTCTCACAAAAAAAAAAAAAAGATACATTTAAAAACTCAGTAATTTCATATCATTCCTTTTTTCTTTTAGCTCCATTTTATAATACTTTATTACCCTATCATACTTCTTTACAACAAAGATATCTACACAAATTTTTATGTTAAAACTTTTGGCATTTTCTATGACCATAAAGCTCCAACAATTTTTTTAAAAAATGATTTCTGGATTGTGTTACCATTGCAATTATTATTGGTACACAATTGATCAATATAAAAATGTATCAGCTAGGCACAGTGGCTCATGCCTGTGATCCCAGCACTTTGGGAGGCTGAGGTGGGAAAATGCGTGAAGTCAGGAGTTCGAGACCACCTGGGCTTGTCAAGACCACCGTTTGTTAACGGAGATCTTGTCTCTACAAAAAATTTAAAAATTAGCCCCAATGGTCATGGCATGTGTCTGTAGTCCCAGCTATTCAGGAGGCTGAGGTGGGAGGATTGCTTGAGTCCACTTTGAGGCTGCAGTGAGCTATGATTGCACTCCTACACTCTAGCCTGGGTGACAAAAATAAATCTCTCTCTCTCTAACATATATGCCAAAAAATATATATATATTAGAGAGATTGATTTATTTTATATATATAGTTTTGGCATTTCCTATGACCATATATATGGCCAGGTGCGGTGGCCTGGCCACCATATATATGGTCATAGGAAATGCCAAAACTTTTAACATAGAAATTTATCTCTCTCTCTCTAATATATATATATATATTAGAGATATATATTATATATATATATAAATTATATATATTATATATGAGATATATAATATATATGTTAGAGAGAAAGAGATAAATTTCTATGTTAAAAGTTTTCTATGTTAAAATATATACATTATATATATCAGCGAGAGAGAGAGAGTCATATATGTAGAGAGAGAGAGAGAAAGAGAAATATAAAAATATAAAGAATAAAATTTCACTGGAAATAATCTCTTAATGAAACGGACAGAGATTTTTATTAGTTCATGTATCCATTCAGTGGATCTGATTTGTAGCTAGACAGAGTTCTGCTCAATTCTCTTTCTGTTTTTCATTTTTGTAGATGCAAGCACAGAAAAGCCTTGGTTGAAGACTACTGGGAGTGAAAGGAGTTTAATTAAGGCAGTTTTATGTGTCACTCAATTCTCTGACCTCTTGAATTATATGTACCAAATCAGAGATATCATCTATAATTAATGATTTATCACCTGACGACCTGATTAGGTCCTCCTTCAAACTGATTAGGAGCAAATAATTAGAAGCCACCTGGCTCACCGAAGGATTAGTTCCCTGGTCGGTGGAGTCACTTTCTGAACACACCATCGCTCTGTGACCACTTTTTTGGTGTCCCAGAGGCTCTTCCCCCTAAGTACAATCCAGGACAGCTGAGAGGACTCTCTCTCTCTTTTTTAGTAAAATGGGAGCAAGATGACTCTGAAGAGAGAAGGAGGGAAGAGAATGTGCACTTTATCACAAGCACATTCCCGGGCAGATCAATTTTAGGAAAGGGCGTTTGACATTCAGTCTCTAGATACGGATTCCCCTGAAACCATCTGCGTCCCTGAACCCTTGGAAAGTCACATCTTGGTTCAAGGATCGTTGCTCTGTCGGGTCTGATGCACCTTACTCCAACTGGTGGCGAGAAACTCCCTGAGACCGGAAAGGGTAATGAAAGATCCGCCAGTCATTGTCTGATTCCCTGGTTTTCCACAGAAACGTATCTTGTATGCAATGGCTTTTAGTACAAGGTATCAAGATTTGTTTCAAGTGAATGACACTCCATCCCTACCTTGACTTTCTATCCATTCCGCAAACTGAACAACTCTGTTCCGGGAGCCATTACCACTTTCCCATCTGCTGGAGTCCTTAATGCCCGTCAGCAGGGAATTGGTCATGTACATTTTGGTGAACTATGACCATTATGATGGATGTGACCATGACTTACAGTGATGCAGACCTTTTTAGAATGTCATGCAAACATCTACAAATTGTATCATTAAGAGTAAAAATCAGGTTAACAAAACAGTATGTTAATAAAATATAAACTCATTTTTAAGTGTGTGTGCACATGCATACCCCATGCATATACTCAAAAAAACAATCAGTGACAATCAAATGTTACAATCTTGATTGAAAGTGAGAGGCTTATAATAACCAACCATTAATGTCTAAAATACAACGTAACAGCACCAGGCAGAACAGACAAGCACAGAGATGAGAACAGAACACAGGACATCCTGATTCAGACGTCAGGCATCGAACTCAGTAACCAAATCATTCTTGGGAGCAGCCCAGGAAGCCCCAGGTGGTGTTCAAGAAAAGAAATTAAGTATTGAAGTCAAAACGGATGAAGCTGGTGCCCAGAAAGGCAAAAGCAATTCCACTAGGGCCTGACTGGCTAAAAAATCGAACTTTGGCTTGATCTGGGTATGAAGTAGGTTGAAGAATATGGAAAAAAATTCTGAAGGATTGGCCAGGCACAGTGGCTCATGCCTGTAATCCCAGCACTTTGGGAGGCTGAGGCGGGAGGATCACAAGGTCAAGAGATCGAGACCATCCTGGCCAACATGGTGAAACCCCGTCTCTACTAAAAAAATACAAAAATTAGCTGGGCATGGTGGTGTGCACCAGTAGTCCCAGCTACTCGGGAGGCTGAGGCAGGAGAATTGCTTGAACCCGGGAGGTGGAGGCTGCAGTGAGCTGAGATCACTCCACTGCACTCCAGCCTGGTGCCTGGTGACAGAGCAAGACTCTTGTCTCAAAAAAAAAAAAAAATTCTGAAGGACTATGTGGTTCCTGATTTTTTTTTTTTTAAATATTAAGGACACTGGATTTGGTTTTTTAAAAAAGTGTCATACCTCCCCAACGTGAAAGTAGTTGACTGTATAGAAAGTGCAAGGTGTCCGCATAGTCTAAATCCCTTGTCATTTTTAATCCCAAGTGACCGCCTGTAATCTCAGCACTAGGGAAGCTAAGGCGGGTGGAACACTTGAGGTCAGGAGTTTGAGACCAGCCTGGCCAACATGGTGAAACGCTGTCTCTACCAAAATATACACAAATTAGCAGGGCAGGTGATCTTAGCTACTCGAGACGCTGAAGCAGGGAGAACTGCTTGAACCAGGGAGGCAGTGGTTGCAGTGAGCCGAGATCAAGTCACTGCACTCCAGTCTGGGTGACAGAGTGAGACTCTGTCTCAAAATGAAAATAAATAAATAAATAAAAGAAATCCTCAGTGACTAGACAACCGCAGAGGATCTACTGCACACAAGTTAGAAATCGCAAGTCCGGCTTGACAGCGGTGACATAAAGATGTGCATGAGTCACATGTCACTCAGGAACACAGTTGAGGTGGTGAACTCAGTGACAGTAGAAATGGACTTACTGAAACAGAATTTATAGGCTAAAAGTTGCTTCATGATGTAGAAAGAATAGACCAGAATAAACTCCATTGTCGACAAATGAGGTTTTCTACGGAATGCATTCTGTTGGTATATGGTTGGGGCAGGAAGGCATATGACAGGCAGAAGAATGGAAACAAAGTGATCCCAGGAACATGACCTGGGAGGGTTTCTATCCTGCACTGTTCAGCAGAAGACAGTAAATTGCCAACAGCATCCATACCCCACGTGTTTACAGAGGCCTTGCACATTCATGATTTGGGGTATGAATACTCCTTTTTCCTTCTTCCAACAATGACTTCCTTTAGAGAAGCCTAGGGGGATTGTGACACTGCATTTTTTTTTTTTTTTTTTTTTTTTTTTGAGATGGAGTCTCACTCTGTCTCCCAGGCTGGAGTGCAGTGGCGCAATCTCAGCTCACTGCAGCCCCACCTCCCAGGTTCAAATGATTCTCCTGCCTCAGCCTCCCAAGTTGCTGGAATTACAGGTATGTACCACTATGCCCAGCTAATTTTTATATTTTTAGTAAAGATGGGATTTCACCACATTGGCCAGGCTGATTTCGAACTCCTGACCTTAAGTGATCCGCCTGCCTCGGCCCCCCAAAGTGCTGGGATTACGGATGTGAACCACCACACCCGGCCGTGACACTGCAATTTCAGTATCACACATTCTTTACATAAGTGACTGATTATTTTGAGTATTTCTTTCTCTCCTTGTATTTGCACTTCTTCCCCCCAAGGTGCTCGATACTCCCTCCTAAGGCAACTGTCACAGTGGTTTCCTATCATGGAATAGGTTTGTGCCAAAAAGCAGAATTGCTTATAAAACTTGGGTATCAACAAAAAGTTTGCAAAAAACACAAGGTAAGGGCTCCCCGCTGCAATCCAGTTTCTCTGTCCTCATCCCCACAATCACCCATACACAGAAAAGGCAACAGCCCCTGGCTGGGAATACAGGCAGCAGAGCTCTGTGGAAGGGAAGGGACCAGAACTTGGGTGAGGCATCCTAGTAACACCCCAGAGACGAGACAGAACGCTGGGGACCCAGGCTCCTGGGTATGTAAAAGGAAACACTAGAGAGCCCTCCGGCCCGCATGAAGGAGCCTGTGGATGGATGGGGACATCGGTCGCTGCTACAGTTATCTTTGCAGAAGGGAGCACCCCACTCCCAAACCTCAAGAACAGAAAGGGAGAGGTAACCTGAGGATGTTTTCTGCAGCCTGGTGGCAGATGAGCCTGAGAACAAATGAAATGAGGCGGGAAAGGTTTGATGCTTCCTCTGTAGTTGACTTTGAGCACTCATTTCATCCGCACACACTGGCTCAGCTACTGGTGAGGAAAGCAGCCCAAACTGCTAAATCCATTTACACCGGAGTGCAAACTGCTGGAATGACTTCACGGAGTAGGTGTTAAAGCTGGCTCCAGTCATCCCCCAGGACGGATGCACTGGCTATGGAGAGAAATCTTTTTGTCTTAAAGATGTCTATATTGTTGCTGTAATGCCTGAACATACTGAAAATAAAGAGGAATGTGGTCCAAATCACTGCTCAACATCAAAATGTTTGAAGGCCACCAAACCAATGTGTCTCAAACATAAACACGGTTGAGTCATCAGAGGATCCTGTTAAGATGGAAGTTGTGGTTTAATGCCTCTGGGTGGGGCCCAAGTTTCTGCATTTTTCTTTTCTTTTTTTGAGACAGGGTCTCTGTTGCCCAGGCTGGAGTATGATCATATTTCACCACAAGCCTCAAATTCTTGAGCTCAAGTGATCCTCCCACCTCAGCCTCCTGAGTAGCTGGGACTATAGGTGTGAACCACCACGACTAGCTATGTGTTTTATTTTCTGTAGAGATGGGGGTCTCACTACGTTGCCCAGGCTGGTCTCAAACTTCTAGCCTCAAGTGCTCCTCCTGCCTCCCCATTTTCTGCACTTCTGACAAGCTCCTGGTGACACTGACGTTGCTGGTGTCAGGACCTGCACTGAGGGGCAAGTAGCGACCAGGCACCAGAGAGAGGCTCTTCTAGTGACAGGAGGGGACAATCTTTTCACCGAGGGCAGGGATGGATGGGGTAACGTTGATGGGGAAGTTTGTAAGGGACTCAGGAGGGTCAGATCTGGGGACTCTGACAGGGAGAGAAAGCCAGCCCGAGAGTGTATTTACCTTGTTTTGTGATTCTGTGGAAGACTCAGGCAGCAGGCCCCCGGTGATAAAATGTGGAGTGATTCTAGAGCTCGCTCAGGCCAGTTGGAGCTCTGCACTTCACCCCAATATTTTCACGGGAACCCCCCAGCCTGCTCCCATCAGGATAGGCAGGAGACTGGAAAAGAAACAGTGCCCAGTAGGGGAAACATTAGGTCAAGATGCCAAGCAACTGTAGTACACCCTTTTTTGTTGTTAAAACTTCAAGCTCTTGGCTGGGTGCAGTGGCTCTCGCCTGTAATCCCAGCACTTTGGGAGGCCGAGGTGGGCGGATCACGAGGTCAGGAGTTCGAGACCAGCCTGGCCAACATAGTGAAACCCCGTCTCTACTAAAAATACAAAAATTAGCAAGGTGTGGTGGTGGGTGCCTGTAATTCCAGCTACTCGGGGACTGAGACAGGAAAATCACTTGAATCTGGGAGGCGGAGGTTGCGATGAGTCGAGATTGTGCCACTGTACTCCAGCCCGGGTGACAGAGTGAGATTCCGTCTCAAAAAAAACAAACAAACCTTCAAGCTCTACCACAACAGCGTTCTCCTGATGATCATGAGTTATTTCCATGAACGGCATTCCCAGGCATCTTCTCCCATGGCCTCTCTCCCACCAACAATTCACACTCATCCTCCCATCCAAAAAGGCATAGAACCATCCAGACACTTTTCATTATTTTTATTGTTTGACAAGCATTTACAACGTTCCATTCATAGACCTAAAAACATAAAAATAGACCTTCTTTCAGCTTATAAAAGAAATATATAAGAACTTTTGACATAGACACGTTATGACCTTATGTACAAGAGACAATGGCACCCTCTCCAAGCACCAGACTTCCGAGTGTTTTCAGATGGATGTGTTGCACTGGGACCAGTAAATGCGACGATTAGAAGCCTCTGCTTCCGTTTTCCATCTGGACGCAATCGAACCGGAGATGATATGGAAAAATGCAGTGATACAAAGGGTATAGAAACCATTCTAAAGCTTTTTAAGAAAACCAGAAGATATAGCAAAAATTTAATAGAATAAAACTTTCAAAAGATCAAGCTCAAAGCCCTGGAAACCCGAAAGGCGGGGGGAATACGGGGTGGGAAAGCGGGAAAAGCAGGCAGAGGCACAAGAGCGTGATGTTCTGAACTCTCTATTGTCTGGAAATATAAAGTCATAACTGATCTTTATAAAATATAACTCCTAAAGCTACTATAAAATTCAGGTTTTTAAAGTACCTATTGATGTGTCAAACACCAAATAGATATTTTCCCCAAAAAGAAAGTTTTCATAGTATTTAAACCCTTCTTAGGAAGTGGACATTGTGAGATGGGAAAAGAAAAAGCTATAAACCTTTAAAAAAAAATTGAAAGTGCTATAATGTGTTTTTCTTCTTGGTATTTGGGTATCTGTTTAGACCGTTAACGTTTTGAGCATGTTTACCCTGTTTTGTTGGCATGAAGAATGTGTTCAACACAAGAGATGTTTTTAAAGAGGTTTTCTGTTAAAAGGTTTGGTTATGGACTGTCAGGGAAGGGGAAGGTAATCTATGGATGAAGATGCAATTTTGATGGAAAAAACCAATGATCACCATGGCAACCCCATGAGAAGGAGGCTCCCCTCCCTGCCATGTGCAACAGACACACACACCGCCCACTTGGGTGTCATGTTTAATCCAACCAAACTCCCGTCTCAAATATAGATTCAAACACTAAAAAAAAAAAAAAAAAAAAATTCTGCTTCTTGGAAAAAAAAAGTGTATCCTTAGCATGAGCTTGTTGGCCTTTCATATATAAATATAAATCCACCACGCCTCACTCTCTCTGTAAAAGGTTATATCCTCATTTTTTAGGCTCAGGGTTACACTAACACTGTAAAATTCTCATCTATTTGTGCCCCTGTATCTCAGGTAAAATACAAAAAATAGTGTTTCTTTTCTTTCTCTCAAGTGATAAATTTGGATCTCTTTC
The DNA here is from genome assembly GCF_030222135.1 of Aotus nancymaae. Classification (NCBI taxonomy): domain Eukaryota; kingdom Metazoa; phylum Chordata; class Mammalia; order Primates; family Aotidae; genus Aotus; species Aotus nancymaae. Next base: position 34,416,564 of record NW_026988435.1, read on the forward strand.
CAAAGAGTTTGGCATCTCTATAATTCTATGCAAAACTAGAGCTTCCGAACACGGACATACAGTAAGACCAGCCATAGACCAAAACAGGAAGAAAAAGAAAAAGGCTCATTGAAACATGAATCGCCACCCTCTCCTCACACATTCTTAAAATACACAGAGATTCTCAGACATGGAAGAGGGAAGGGTACAGTCAGACACTGCGAGCTGTACACGTTTCGTTTCATTTTGTGTTTGAAAGTGGTTTCCCCGACTAGGAGACTGACTTCAGATAGAAGGATCGTGTGTGTGCTACTATCCCTTAAATTAATCTGTCGTACGTACGTTAACTCCTGGGGGTGATTTGCTTTCCAGTGCTATGGAATCTTTTTTCTTTTAATTGTTCAGGCCCTGATTCATTGAGAATAAATAAAAGCCCTTAGTAACTATACAGATGATAGGACTCAAGCTTATCTGGGATTCTGAGCAATTCTTTCTGATGTTGTTGTTGAAAATGACGAAGCTGGGTGGCTACATGGCTTCAGGACCAAGTCAGCTGCCAAAACCGTGTGTGCAAGAGCGCGACCTAAGGGGACATTCTTGTCGACGGTACGGGAGGGTGGGCAGAGTTAGGGCAGGAAGTATCTACACACATTCTCTACGGGGCAGGGCACACAGTCAGATCTCAGTGTTGAGTTTCCGGGAGGGGGCAAAGTCTTCGCGCCTAACCCAAATGACTTCCTCACTTGCGCTTTCCAGACCTCCATTGATCCCCGACAGGGCAGCTTGCTTCTTGAGCTGTGCCATGCGGGACGCGTGACTATCCAGGGTTTTCCGGCCTCTTTCCCGCTGACTGATGGAGGCGGCCTGAAGCCGCTCCTGCAGGTCTCTGTCCACTGAGGCGCCCTTCACGGACTCACAGAACTCATCATCGTCACTGAGGATGTCTGTCTCCTTGATGTCATCTTGCTCCTCATACTGAGCAAGATCAAACTGCTCCTCTACCCATCGGTCAGTGTCCCCGCCACCGGGGGGCTGCTGGGACTCTTTCTCCGGGCTGCTTGTGGAGACGGCATCAGAATCAATGGTAAACCTGTTTCGAGCCAGCCGCCGCCTCCTCCTCCCAAGAGACTTGCTTGGGGCAGACACTGCACACACACACAAAAATATAAAAATAAAACCCCCACATGCTTTATGTGAGATGAAAATCCAGAAAGCAAAGGACAGGAGAAAATAAAAACCTCAACGGTATGCACTGAATGCCTTGATGTCTTTCGGGGCTTAAAGTCTAGATATCACCCGTGTGTCCTGGAGTGTTTACCTTGTCGAGGTGTCTGGACTTAGAAGATGTCCCAGCAACTGATGGAGGGGCAACAGGGAACCGGGGCACACAGGAGAGGTTGAAGGTTATGGGCAAAGGGGAACTCAACTCCCTCTGAAATAATCTACTGTTCTAACCTGTGCACCTAAGAGATGGATAACACAGACTGCAGCTGCTCTCGAGAGACAGTCCACTGATTTGGGGATTAGTGAGTCAGTGTCCTCAGCCCCGGTCATGTCCCATGGCCCAGTGCTATGAAGATCCCCCAGGGTTGTTTAGCTGGAATAGGTCTTTAGTAAGGTTGGGGGTGCATCTACGGTTTTGCTGTCTTTGTAGAAAATGCCCCTGTGCATCAGGGAGGCAGAGGCACTGGTCCAAGTTACTTGTTTTCTGGGAACTTGAACGTAACATTCCTTGGGATCTGCAGTTAGATTAAGGGCACATCCCTCTTAGAGAGCCCTGAGAAAAAGAGTGGCTCTCAAAGACACGGAGTCTTCAGTTACGTCCCCGTCTTCTTTCTGACAAAGTCCCACATGAGCTCGGAGGCTAAGCAGATGTGAGCCTCAGTCTCCTCCCATTACATTCTGTGTATCGCTCATTCTCCTACAGAGCAATTAACATATCTGTGCCTCAGTGGAATGAGAAATAAAACACCAATGACACCCAAGCAGTTTGATCAACAAAGCACTGTATAAAGTGACGACTAGTTAAGAAGAACTCATTCTTTCACCTACTGCCCTCTAGGAAGCCAGAATTAAAAATAAGTGAACAAAAGACACCATCCAATCAAGCCAACAAACAGTCCCACCACACGCATACACAAGAGACCGCTCACAGGGAGGGCTGCTGCTTCTCCCTTGAGAGTAAAGCAGTTATTACGTTAGACACGAAAAGGCGAAATGCGACACAGGCTTTCCAGAGGAGGCGAAGAGTCTAAATGCCAACCGGGAGCTGCCTTCCTGAAACCTAAGCCCCAGAAACCGTCAAATTGCTTCAATGCTGCCAGAAGATGCCTCGCCTGCATTACCGCCAGATGCAGCCTTGTCTTCACACACAGCAGGCACAAGGTTAGAGAGCTCAACCAGGGGCTGCACTGGCTCCCACCGCAGCTATCCTCCGCCTCGGACCCCTGTGTGTCCATCACTATTCCTGAGTGTTCTGCCATCTTAAAATGTGGAACAAATGGACACTGCTCTTGTTTGAGGATAGGAATAAAAGCTATTTCCAGGCAAAATGGAAAAAAGAAATAGAAAAGAGGAAAAAATACCACCGACTTCTATTGAGAAGAGACAAAAGTTCTTGTTCGCTTTTATCTCAGAACCAGCAAAACACGGCATCCCTCTCTGCAATCGCTACATTAGAATGACCCCAACTCAAAGCTACTGGAAGTATCTGTTAATGGCTTCATGCTGAAGTATCTAGGGGTCAAGTGTGTTAATGTCTACATCTTTGAAATGTGGCAAAGATAAGATAAGGTGATGGATGACAGATGGATTCTAATAGATGAGTGATAATGAGAATACAGAAAAATCTTATAGAATACAGATGGTAGGTATGAATTCTTTCAGAAATTCTGTAAGTTTGAAAATTTTCATAAGAAAATAGAACAAAGAAAAAATTTTTCATTGGGTTATTGGCAGCCGGACAGTACTTTAGGGTTAGTATGGAAGCAGAGTATTCAGCTTTACTATCCTAGCCAAACAGAACAAAGGGTGAAATCAACCACCTGAGTATTCAGGACAAAGCATGAGTATTGTCCTTAGTATGCTTAAGAACCCGGCTACCATTACTGGGTTCTTGTCAGTCTTTTAGGGATGCAATCTTTGACTATTTCCAATGCTCCCTGTTAAGACTGACCAGCTACTGCTGTGCTGATCTACTCAGGCACCATTTTAAAATCCTCTAACAAGATTCTGAGGATAGCGAGGTGCCTCCAAAAGCAAAGTGATACAGACTTTCTTCAGCCAAAAATGAGCCATCAGGCAGAAAAATCTTTCAATCAGCGAGATCCAACAGGCTATGACATCAAAGCTTTCTCTCAGTAATCATGATGATGGATGATGGTATCAAATTGCAGGCTGGTTTTGTTTTCTTTCCAAATGGATCTCAGCAGGAAAACTTCTGAGTGACAGACTAACCATGCTTAGTTTCAAAGTCAATGCAGCTCTGAAGTTCGGTTCATTGATTAACAACTGAAACAGGTGAGTTCCCTGAGGTTGAGATACATATTCCCAAATCTGTTTAAACATTTCCCTGGCAAGCAAGAGGGGCGGGTAAGACAAATCCAAGATAAAAATCTCTAAAATGAGTTAGAAAGGATCAATAAACTATTCTTCCATGGGACCCCCATGAAAAACTGCAGATACGGACGGACGCAAGACTCTTAGGATACCTCGGAAAACCTCACAAAGTGCTGGGTGTTCATTGCACTAAGTTTTCAATAAACATTTATCAATTGATTGGAGGGGAGATTCACAATAACTAGTCCCCTAACATTAAATTTAAGGTGCTTAAACAATGTAATATCCCACGTCAAGCCAGGTAGGTTTTGTCTATGAAAACCTTCAAGCATTCTCACTTCTGTCCCTGCCTTGTCAACAGGTAGAATGGTCATGGGGACAAAGGCCAGAAACCTTCTGGCAAGTGCAAAGGGGGTCTCTTTTAATGAAATCCTCCCTGCAAAAATTCTGGGCTGCCTCTTAAGAAAGGTGTGATAAAAATGTTAGCATCTTGGTCATTAAGTCCCTAAGTATTCTGAAAACAGCTTTCTTCCTACATAAATTTTGTTGCCATTTATAGGTGGTAGTATTTATTTTACTTCTTCACTGCTCCACTGTGATGGATTAAGTCCTAACAGAGTATTTAATTGGGATCATTTAAACTCTAGATTCTTTTTTTTCCAAGAATAGCTTGAGGCTTCTCCAAATTCACATGGTGACTAAAAGTTGCAGACACAAGGCAAGGATAAAAACTGGAACTGTCATGTGGGCTCCAAACCTAGAATCCTTACTGCTGAGAGCAGGCATTGCTGGGCTGCCAGACCGTGAAGCCACCCTGTTCTCAGAACAGAGGGCTGTGACCCTGCTGATAATGTGACACACGGCTTTCTGCTAGACAAAGCTGGCTGTCATGCAAAGCAGCAACTCTCATTCTGCAAGCAGGCTGAGACAGCCTTTCCAGAAAGAGGATGTGTCAGCTTCCCGGCTTGGCGAATGAGAGAGGAGCTCACCAGCCAAAAGGAGAAGGGAGGCAAAGGGAAGCCTGGAGGGAGGGCGAGAGGAGACACCGGGAAGGAGGCAAGGGCAAGGAACCTCACACCAGGGAAGAACCACCTCCTATGTCAGCCCCCACCCAGCCACACCTCACCCCCACTCAACAAGGAGGTCAAGCTCACTGGATTCTACAGCGGAGTGGGGGTAACGGGGATCTTGAACGTCTGAATCCCCACAGTACCTGCCCTGCTCATGGCCGGCCTGGCCCCCTTCAGTGCACACAATCTTTTGCCTCCAAAAGGGACATATTGCTGGGATGAGGGCAGGCTCTCGGTTTTGAGGAGCTGTCTTCTATGCTTATCACGCAGGACTGAATGCACAGCCTTCAGGAAATCCTTTCGGCTCTCTGGGGAGCTAGGAAAAGAAGATTTGCACATGTTAGAGAACCAGGGCTTAACACATGGGGAATGTCTAAGGTTATCAGGGGTAACCAAACAAATATCCCTCAGGGCCAAAGGCTAAAGACTGAGGCCATGACTCCAATTTCTGTGCTGAGCGGTGATTTCACAGCCAGGGATAAACAGCACATAACTCCTTTCCCTTCATGCTTTGGGATCCATCTCCTGCTGCTGATGCGGGGCAGAGCAGCCCATTAATGAACAGACCTATGGACAGTGGGAGTTTGTACCAAGAAGCTGCCAAATTCTGCTCCTGGCACTTAAGGCAGAGCTTTTCATTGTAAAATGTTTTTGAGGGCAAATGAACCATAAGATTTGTGTGGCTCTGCAGAGCACCCAAAGGCTGACATCTCAACGTTCCTAATGTCCTCTAGGGCTCAGCTCCCTCCTGTTCAGTATCAACGGTTCCCATGACACATTTCAACATGTAAATATTGAGGCTGTATTTTTTTTTTTTTGAGACAGATTCTCACTCTGTCACCAGGCTGGAGTGCAGTGGCACGATCTAGGCTCACGGCAACCTCCGCCTCCCAGGTTCAAGCGATTCTCCTGTCTCAGCCTCCCGAGTAGCTGGGACTACGGGCATGCGCCATCACGCCAAGTTAATTTTTGTATTCTTAGTAGAGATGGGGTTTCACCATGTTGCCCAGGACGGTCTCGATCTCTTGACCTTCCAAAGTGCTGGGATTATAGGTGTGAGCCACGGTGCCTGGTCCAAGGCTATGTTGTTAAGAACTATGGGCCCAGGCGGGTAGATCACGAGGTCAAGAGATCGAGACCATCCTGGTCAACATGGTGAAACCCTGTCTCTACTAAAAATACAAAAATTAGCTGGGCGTGGTGGTACATGCCTGTAGTCCCAGCTACACGGGAGGCTGAGGCAGAAGAATCGCTTGAACTGGGGAGGCAGAAGTTGCAGTAAGCTGAGATCTCACCACTGCACTCCAGCCTGGGTGACAGAGCGAGACTCCGTCTCGAAAAAAACAAATGCTTCCTAGGTGAGTTATTTTTCTTGTTTTATTCCCAATATTTTTACCCAGGTAAGTTTCACCTGGTATTCCTTATTAACAGTAAATATGGCATCCATGTAGGCAAGCTTAGTAAACCCTGTAAATGTTACCAACAGCATTACAAATGGATGAGCCAAAATAGATGGTAAAGGTGGTGCTCAAACCCCACGTGGTTATACAAAAAACATCTCACCTGTAGTCCTGACAGCTTCCCAGGGATCTGCCCTTTGTTGACCTCTGTCACCCAACACAGAGAAGTGATGTAACAACACAAAACATGGGTTTTGACGTTAAACCCACCATTCATTTTCTTTTCTTTCTTTTGAGACAGAGTCTCGCTCTGTCACCCAGGCTGGAGTGCAATGCATGATCTTGGCTCACTGCAACCTCCACCTCCCAGGTTCAAGTGATTCTCCTGCCTCAGCCTCCCAAGTAGCTGGGATTACAGGTGCCTGCCACCATGCCTGGCTAATTTTTGTATTTTTAGCAGAGATGGAGTTTCATCATGTTGGTCAGGCTGGTCTTGAACTCCTGACCTCAAGTGGTCCGCTTGCCTCTGCCTCCCAAAGTGCTGGGATTACAGACGTGAGCTACCATGCCCAGTCCCAGTATTCATTTTCTATAAGGCCTTAGGCAAGGTGCCATCTCTGAGCCTTGCTTCCCCATTTGTAACCTGGAGTAATAATAGTATTAAGTTGGTGCACAAAATAATTGCAGCTCTTGCCACTAAAAGTAATGGCACTTTTAATCACTTTTAATGGTAAAAACCGCAGTTTCTTTTTGCACCAACCTAATACCTTGGTCTGACTAAATGAAATAATGAATGTAAGGTGCTTAGCATATTTCACATTTGGTATATGTACCTTCTTACTACACTAGCATGATAAAATATTGTTAACAATCATACAGTATTGATTCTATTGTCTTTTATAGGTAATCCATAGTATATGAGTACTCACTGTGTGGGGTACTAGGTAATTATTGAGTAAATCGCTGACTGTCTATGATTAAATTAAAGCAAGATTAAATATGGGGCATATTTAAAGCCAAAAACATTAAATGTCATCTGTTGGGGTCATTCATCTCATATTTTTAGAAAAATAAAAGAATACATTGTATATGGGAGAAGATCTCAAATTCTCATGGAGGAGGGAGGGGAGAAGAGAAGGGAGGGAAGAAAGAGGGCAGCAGGGTAGAAGAAAAACCACAAGAAATAAGTAGAACCCCACATCACGAGCCCAGCTTCCCCTCAAGACTGCAGGTGATCAACACAGGCTGTTCTCAAAATGAGCAGGAATCCCGGTAACACCTTCCCACGCTGTCACCTCCTCCCAGCTGACTCTCCATTTACTGTATCTCAGCAATGTTATAGTTCAGTGTACCAAACATTAAAACATAACACGATGAGACCGCCATCTCGTTGCCATCTGCAGAATGGAAACACGGCCTGGACTTCACAGGCGCAGCTCACCTGCAGCACAAGTGGAAGACCCTCTCCGGCCTCCCTTCAGACTCCGATTTCACATGGACAATTTCACACACGGCATTTGCCTCTGCATCTAAAGAAATGAAAGCAACAATGAATCAGGGTATGTTTCAGACGGGTTTATTTACATGGTTGCAAAAGCATTTTCCAGCTGTGAGAGAGGATTCATAATGCAGAACTGTACAAGATCGAAGACATTTTCCTACTATCCCACGATCTAAAGAGATGAAGCAACTGAAAAGCTTAATGGATGCTAAGAAGAGAACGCCTGGAGAATTTCCAGTTGCTAAAATCTTCTAGATGGTCTAAAAGGCCAATCAGTCAGTCATATTGACTGCACTCACCCTTTCAGCCTGCAGTCTGTTTAACTGAACTGTGCATTTCAATTAAATGATTAGTTGTTTTGGCAACAGTTGTACTAAATGGAGCCAAAGCCTCCTATGCGGATTTCATCAGGCCAGGGATGACAGGTGAGCCCTTGCTGTCTGTCAAGGGAGCCTTCCCCCAGGTGGCTGGGCCTAAAGCCCTGGAGACCTAATGGTATTTCTCATCCCTAGCCTTCCCATGGGGTCTACTTTGAACACAGCAGAAATGCCAAGAAGGTAAGGAGCAATTTTAAAATAGTTTTGAAGCTCTGCAGTGCCTATAATAGCGCAGTACTTTAAGTCATGAATAAAGTGTTTGTGAAAGGAACAATTAACTGCAGACATCCAGGCTATACATTGTGAAGTCTCACTTTGATCCAGTGCTTTAGAACCCTGGTCACAAACCCTCACTGCGGTTGCATGATTTAGCCTTAACCAGAATCTATCTGCAAAAAATTTTACAAACTTTCCCAGACTGAGATGAAAACGCAGAAATTCCACATTCTGATTCTCCAATCCACTAAAGTGGATTTCATAATGAAAGACATCTTGACTAGTCTCTGCAACTCAACTAAAATGAGCTTTTATCTTGATGATTTTAAACTTGACTCGAATGAAAAACAGAGGGCGAGAATGGAATGTCATGTCACAAAGATGGCTTTGTCTTCAAAATTTAAAGTCTTTATGTGTTTACTCAACACAGGCAAAATTCCTGGCTTAGACGCTGTCAGTTTGCTATAGAAATAAACTTTATTTATAAAGCTGGCACAAAGAAACAAAGCAATCAGACAGTTCATAACTTACGATTCTAAAGTAAGACATTAGTATTTATGTGCTCAAACCTCAAAATGCTACTTGTAGCTATCCTAGACTCACAACTTACAGGTGCCTGCAAATTCACATGGAAATCAATTTTGCAAGTCACATCATAAGTAAAAGGGCATCTGGCAAATCACTGCTGGAAGCTTAGAGAGAAACCTTCTAAGACAAATAATCATTCCAAATATATTTGCCCTACATGGTTTTTGCATTTGAGTTTTCCTACTGTAAGGCAAAAAAAAAAAACTGTGAAGGAAGAGACACCTTGTTTGATTTGGAAAAATCATTCAAAGTGTGCAAAATATTGCAAGAGGGTTCTCCCCATGATGTTGAACTAGGGTGTGGTGGTTTTCTGAGGATCAGATCCAGTTTTACTGCTTATGACAAGTAGAAACAAAGAGAGGCTACACAACAGAAATCGGACAGTAAGAACTTAACATTCATGTTAGGTATCAAAAGCATAAAATAGAAATTCACACTGACAGCCGGGTGAGGTGGTTCATGCCTGTAATCCCAGCACTTTGGGAGGCCAAGGCAGGCGGATCATGAAGCCAGGAGTTTGAGACCAGCCTGACCAACATGGTGAAACCCTGTCTCTACTAAAAAAAAATACAAAAATTAGCTGGGTTTGGTGGCATGCGGCTGTAATCCCAGCTACTCAGGAGGCTGAAGCAGGAGAATTGCTTGAACCTGAGAGGCAGAGGCTGCCGTGAGCTGAGATCACGCCATTGCACTCCAGCCTGGGCAACAAAGTGAAACTCTGTCTCAAAAAAAAAAAAAAAAAAAAAAAAAAAAGAAGACAAAAGAAATTCACATTGATCATCCACCTGCAGGTCTCCACTGCCAGGGCTTTTCCTTACCAAAGTTGCACCTGCTGACCAAGTGGGACAGGCAACAGGTGTGGCTAAAGAGTTTCCACCTGACTCCCCAGAGATGCTCTTTCCAGGGTGCACCTGGGAGAGCTTGTACACAGCCTATTCCTCCTCTCGGCCCAGGAGGGGGAGCTTTTAAGTCACAGAAATCTATCACTTTCCTTAGTCAGTACCCTGCTACTCATGTGTTTAAAGCACTGTCTAATTATATTATTAAGTATACTCATAGCTACCCAACAATTCACTTCACTACTATGTGGATTTTAGAAAAAGAATCAACATTTCCACATCTGTAATCCCAGCACTTTGGGAGGCTGAGGCGGGAGGCTCACTTGAGCCCAGAAGTTCAAGACTAGACCCCATTTCTATAAAATATTTTAAAAAAAATAGCTGGGTGTGGTGGCACATGCCTGTAGCCCCAGGTACTCGGAAAGGATAGCTTGAGCCTAGAAGTTTGAGGCTACAGGGAGCTATAATCGTACCACTGCTCTCCAGCCTGGGCAACAGAATGAGACCCCGTCTCTAAAAAAAATTAACATAAGTTTTAAAAAGAATCAACATTGTAAAAGCCTTCACATTAATACCAAAGACAAACATTTGTAATACTTTAGGGAAAAAATGTTTAGTCGATGCTTTTTAGTTCTTTTGGTGGTATTTTTGGATCTCTCAGTTAAAAAGCGAGTGAGTAGTTTACATGGGCTTTGTCTGCTCACAGTCTCAAGGATTCTTTCAAGAAGCACAGGCTCATTGCTACTCAGATGGTAGTCACTATAGTATTAATATATAGAATAGAATAACTAGAATCTCTTCCAGGAATTTTGAAAACATTACACATCCATTCACTCAGTTCATTCATTCACTTGGTTCATTCATTCAATATGTAATCAATGGCTGAGTAAATAAGAGGCAATAAAGAGACTGAGAGACAAGAGAGTTAAGCACAGGGAAAAAAAGATGGTAGGGTGCTTAGACCAAGAGTGTGAATTCAAATAATTCCTACACAAACCAGAAATATGTGTGTGAAAAACCCAGCACAGGTCAGAGTTTACCTGCACTCGCCAAAGCTCGAACCTGCAGTGCCTCCGTGGGGATCATGTGTCGAAATCGGAAGGGGTCCCAGTCCTCATAAATGGAAAGCCTGTGCGATCCTACCTGCAGAGGAGAAGGAACCAGCTGCATAAGAAGAATCTAACCTGCCCTGGACCAGTTCCCTACGTTTTCTAAACCAGCGACAGACTCTCATGCAGTAACTCCAGGCGTGCCCAAAGGATCTTCCCCCATGAGTTCATCCAGCAGGAATGAGAGGCTGCATGATAAATATATTGAGGGGAGGGTGTGCAAATACATTTGCTAAGCAAATGCAGTGAAGAGAGACACACAGGAAGAGGAGAAAAGGGATCCCAAAACAAGAACAGGGCAACAGAGAAAGGGAAGAGTAGTGTTGGAAAGGTTCTGGGCCATGGTAGACCCAATCACCAATGGCGTCCAATGGATTTCAATTCACAAAAATGAGACCAAGTCACCAATTGATTCCAATTCACAAAAATGAGACCAATTCATTTTTTTGCTCTAAACATGAGCCTGCCTGAAAGAGGGCAGGATGGGTGATCTCAAGCATCCTTAGCAACACTTAAGAAAGGAAAAAAGATTGTAAAAAGGCTCATACTGACAAAATGGTAGAATTATGCAGACACAACTGATAAGCAGATAGAGAAATACTTTCAAACCATGGGGCAACAAAAGAAGTCTTACAAGTTTCTTCTTCTGTTTGGAACCATCTTTATACACAAGAACCACAGCAGTTTTGAAGACTGGAAAAAATAAAATAAAGACAGTTATGGCATGTCACGTATAGGGTTTTCCCCTTGACATCACTAACTTGTGGTAATAAACACTACAGTTATGAAGAGGACGTGGAGATCCCGGTTAACTGACTCCCACCCACCTTCCAGTCATTCATCACATCTGTGAAAATCAAAAGCCTATTGAGACACAATTTTCCGGGTTCAAAATAAACATAAAAAGCCTACATAAATGGAAATCACCTATGCCCCAAAAAAACTTTTGGGTAAAATATGTTAAGTAAGATTCCATTTCAAAGTTAAAACTTCAACTGATACATATTCAACAAAAATGTACTAATTCAACAGATGCAGGGATAATATAAATGTCTTTCATAAGAACAATGCAATTCTGAAGATGATTTACATTTATGCAAATTAAGGTAATAGCGCACACAGACATACAGTGATAAGTTAGGAAATATAACTCATCTTTTGACCCAAAGAAACAAAAATGAGTTTATGAAATTAGAATTCGACTGTTACTTCTTCCCAAAAGACTGAATCAGAGTAAGCTCTCTAGGAGTGGTAAATACATAGTTTCATTCTTATATTCTCTCAGGGGGTGGGGAGATACAACAGAGTTATGCATAATCTTCCAGAAAATTTGTTAAGCAATGCCAAGCACGTTTAACGTACAGTGATTCTGATTCTTCCTAGAGGGGGAAGTAGAGTTGGCACTCAGAAGGAATGGGAGGGGGACTGAGCCCTGCCCCTCCTGCGTTCTCTGTGTCAGGGTCTCTGCTATGGTCCAAATGTTCGTGTTTCCCCAAAATTCATACCTTGAAACTAATCACCATTGTGATGGTTTCAGAGGGTAGGCCTTTGAGAAGTGGGGACTCTGTCCTCATGAATGGAATTAGTGTCCAATAAAACAGACTTGAGAGAGCTGCCTTGACCCTTTTGCCATCATGAAGCCACAGCTAGGAAGTATGAGAAAGCAGGATCTTGGACTACCAGCCTCCACAACTGTGAGAAATAAATCTCTGTTGTTTGGAAGCAGGCCAGTTTATGACATTTTGTTACAGCAGCCGAACGGACTAAGACAGTCTCCATTATCCTTTCCTACTCTGACTCCAAGGAATAGCCCAGTCACACAGCAGCTGCAGTGGAAACCAGACATGGAATTACAAAAGGAACAAACTTCCAGAGAATTCTCAGGGATGGGCCACCAGGCTCAAACGCCCTTTGGAGACGAACCCCAAGTATCTGATTTAATTTCTATCCTAGGTGGGGCAGGTTGGTCTTGTCTTCTCTTTGTGTAAGATCATGCTAATCTCCACTGCAGGGAAATAAGCCTTGAGATGCAAAGAAACTGACTCCAGCTGCTGGGTCTAGACCACCCATAGCCCTTTACACCTCACAGCATCTGACCGCTCAAGGTCCCCAGAGCACAGACTGGCAGGTTCCTCCAAAGGTTCGCACTGACCAGAGGAGGCCACACCAGCTCCGCAGAGCAGCTGAGCACAAGCAGCCTGAGGATGCCCTTCATTCCCACCATGAAGCCCTCAGAAACCACAGAGGCTGGGACAGCTAGGTCCTCTTAGAAGTGGAAGAGCTCGGCCGGGTGCGGTGGCTCAAGTCTGTAATCCCAGCACTCTGGGAGGCTGAGGCGGGGGGATGATGAGGTCAAGAGATCGAGACCATTCTGGCCAACATGGTGAAACTCCGTCTCTACTAAAAATACAAAAATTAGCTGGGCGTGGTGGTGCGTGCCTGTAGTCCCAGCCACTGGGGAGGCTGAGGCAGGATAATTGCTTGAACCTGGGAGGCGGAGGTTGTAGTGAGCCAAGATCACGCCACCGCACTCCAGTCTGGGCGACAGAGCGAGACTCCATTTCAAAACCAAAAACCAAAAGAAGTGAAAGAGTTCTACCCCAATGACTCTAATCTCAGAAAAGCCACAATGCCACTGAGACCACAGCTCAGTGGTGTAAATGCCTCCATTTCCCTCAATCTTCATCATCGTGGATCACAGCAGGAGGGCCAGTGAGCTTCGGCCTGGCACCCAGACCTCAGCCTCTCCCTTCAACTTTCCCTAACCCTTGGAGCTAGTGCTTCTCAAGTGACTCCACCGCGTTGCCCAATCCCTTCAGACATGGCCTTGATCTCCAAAACTCATGCTACTTTGCCAGCCTAAAGCATCCTCTCTTTGCCCCAAATGGTGAACGTCAAATACTCTTCAAGGCAGAAGCCTATTTCTATTTTTGTTTTTGTTTAAGGCAACGATCACCAACATTTGGTCCACATGAGCCACCCTGTGAGGGAAACATCAAGGTACCTCGTTGGCAGCAGGTCAGCTTCGGTTTCATAAGAAAGCTGCACTACTTCCTGAGGTTAGAGGTTTAAACCAAAACAAGACGACAACCACATTTTAACCCCAAATCTGCCTGACTGAGGGTGACCACGATCCTTCCTTCACAGTAACTCTTCCTTATTTCAACTCCTTGCTCAGCCTTTCCATTAGTTCTGCCTTGCTACCTGAAAACACACCCAAACCATCAAACTTGTCTCTTTAACGACTGGGAATCCACAGCTCATCCACATCCACATCATGACTATAGCCTTTGTTCATAATCCCAATCTGAATTCTTCCCCTTCTCTTTCCTATCACTCTGGAGAGGATTCTGAAATGACAATAAATCAGTCTTGGTTCTCAGAGCCTTCAGTTTTTCTCTTGTGAACTATGGCCCCTTCTGAGTTTGCTGACAGTGGGATGCCCTGATGCTGATGCTGGAGAATGCAGTCTCCATTTATACCTAAGACAGGTGTTGCAGGCCCACCTTCCTGGAAGCAGCTCCCACATCGACCTCTCATCAACAGCCCAGGAGGCAGGGAACAGAGTAATAAATGCAGAGTCCACTGCCTGAGCCTCTGCAGCAAGTGGCCCCTAAATCCCCAACCTCAAAACCAGCATTTTCCTGCATCACTTACACCATGGGTTGGCAAACAAGGGCTCTGAGGCCAGACCCAGGTCTGCTGCCACCGGTGTGGTGCAGCTGCTGATCCGGTCATCTCATTCATTTACACGTGGCTGTTTCTGGCTCCAGTGGCAAAGCATGTGGCCTACTGGCCCAAAGCCTAAAATGTATTATATATAAGCTGGGCGTGGTGGGTCATGCCTGTAATCCTAGCACTTTGGGAGGCTGAGGCAGGTGGATCACAAATTCAGGAGTTCAAGACCAGCCTGGCCAACATGGTGAAACCCCATCTCTACTAAACATACAAAAATTTGCCAGGCATGGTGGTGAGCGCCTGTAATCCCAGCTACTCAGGAGGTTGAAGCAGAGAACTGCTTGAACCCAGGAGGCAGAGGCTGCAGTGAGCCAAGATTGCACCACTGGACTCCAGCCTGGGCAACAGAATGAGACTCCGTCTCAGAAAAAAAAAAGTACCATATGTAACCTTTAACAGAAAAGAGTTTGCCAACCCATTTTCTCCTACTTAAATTATTTTCTTATTCTACATCTGTTGCTTTCTAACTATAGTGAATCTGTAATATTGAGGGCAAAGTCATGAAAACTCTAAATGTTGACTTTCGAATTGCTAGTCTGTAGGCCCACATCATGGTGTGGGTCATTTACGTCAATATCTTGCATCCCAGGAATGACCCACTAAGCAGCATCAGGGAGATCCCAGACTCCTCTAAGAAGAAATCACAGTAGAAGAAACACAAGTGGTGATATTGAAAAGAAAGCAAACACTACTGCCCTCACAAAACCCTACCCCACCAAAACCTAACAACTTGTTAAAATCTCCTCAGTACTCCTTTGTATGGCCTTTTTAGTTACATGCTTCTCTGCACTTACGTGTTCCTTTTTTTTTTTTTTTTTGAGGCAGAGTCTTGCTCTGACACCCAGGCTGGAGTGCACTGGTGCAATCTCAGCTCACTACAACCTCTACCTCCCGGGTTCAAGTGATTCTCCTGCCTTAGCCTCCAAACTAGCTGGGATTACAGGCACCTGCCATCACATCCGGCTATTTTTTGTATGTTTAGTAAGGACGGCGTTTCACCATATCAGCCAGGGTAGTCTTGAACTCCTGACCTCAAGTGATCTTTCCGTCTTGGCCTCCCAAAGTGCTGGGATTACACCACACCCAGCTTCCTTTGTTATTTTTAATGAAATGGCATCAACAGCTATACAGACTCTGGAAATTTTAGGAATATCAGTCAGTAATTTTTTAATGAAGGCTAAGTGATCTAAATAGAAAGTTCAATGAATCTTTGCATTAAATACTCTGATTTTAAAATCACTAGGACTTTCCATTTGGGAATACTCCGTTCCTATCATGGAGGAAAAAAAAGTTTAAAGAAGGAGTAAGCAATCCCCACTCCCCACAAGCCCACAAAAATAATGTAAGGCAAGAGAATGATAAGCCAGGTTTCCATTATATTATGTTCCTACCCACGAGTCTTTTAGCAAAAGGCTAGGACAAAACACAGCATAAAACAAAAGCATGGAGTGTTGACGGTTTTATATTCATGAACACAGCAATATGCCAGTGAGCATTTACACTGCAACAACAAGTCATGTTTCCTACATTATGCATAATTCCCAGTATGCTCACCCATGGTTTTCCTCTCTCTCAAAAAGCATATTACAATACAATCACATGAGATCTCTAATTGCAGCAATTGCATCCATCTAAACTGGTTTATTAAAAAATAAATCATTCACAAACATCTCTAATTTCACTAGTATTGAGCAGCAGTGTGATTGAGATGCACCTCACAGCTGAGCCAGGCACTCCAGAGTTGCAGCAACAGTTCAGCTGAGAACCAGCATCCCATATCCTAGTCTTTTTGTTTGTTTGTTTTTGAGACGGAATTTCACTCTTGTTGCCCAGGCTGGAGTGCAATGGCATGATCTCCACTCACCGCAACCTCCGCCTCTCAGGTTCAAGCAATTCTCCTGCCTCAGCCTCCCAAGTAGCCAGAACTACAGGCGAGCGCCACCACACCTAGTTAATTTTTGTATTTTTAGTAGAGATGGGGTTTCACCATGTTGACCGGGATGGTCTCGATCTCTTGACCTTGTGATCCGCCCACCTCAGCCTCCCAGAGTGCTGGGATTACAGGTGTGAGCCACCACGCCTGGCCACATCCTGGTCTTAAGACCAAACAGCAACAGAGTTAGGAAGAAAATAAAAGATCTAGGATTTGGGGTCTCAGAAACAGAGGCCATTTTGTCTAGATTTTTCACTTTATTTTTCCTTGGTTTATAATTAACCCATTATTTTGAAAAGATACTTAGAGCAGCCGCCAAAGAGGAAAATTCTTTTCCTGCCTGTGTGTTTATGTCTGGAGAGACTTGGGCACTGCCATTTCCGCCCACCCACGTGGCTGAGTGACCACAGAGTGCAATTTAACTCGAAGGTTTCATTTAGTGTTTGTGAGATGTTGGTGGCTACAGCAGGAAGACCAATTCAAGTAACTGCAATTAACTTTATTTTTAATAAATTGGGTCTTGAAAAAGAAATGTTCTTGTTTTGAAAAATAAGCTAGATGTTTCGCCCTTCCATAAAACCCTTTTCTGATACACACCAAAGGCTGCCAATTCTGGTTCCTTTTTCCACTTGCCCAGCGAGGCCGGCGGGTTCAGCCAGATCACGGTGGTGTGCAAAAGCAGGTCTCCCATGCTCAGATCGGCAACCTGAAAGCCAGAGACGGGACCAAGTTTACTGCATGGTGTTGTCAATACTCAGATTTTCATGACGTTTGAAAATTCAGCATGTGGATATTAATTTTACTTCAAGAAAATACTCCTAAAGACATTTGCTTTAGTATGCGACATAATACATCATAAATAATGCTTGATTTAGCCATTCTGCAATTATAACATATCAAAACTTCATGTTATACTCCATAAATATATAAAATATAAAATTTTTGTCAATTTCTCTTTTTTTTTTTTTTTTTTTTTGAGAAAATGGCACCAAAATGACAGATTACATTGTAAAAAAAATACTCTGGATTTATGACTGTCTGAATAAACACCACCTCCCATTGAAACAGAGGCTGAAGATACAATTCCAAGTTAACTTTTCTAACGGGAAATAAAGTGTCATTATGTTCTAGCCAAGTTTGAGCTAGGAAAAAAACAACGAAATTTTAACAATTAAAAAAATCCTTTAGTTCATATGAAATCTCCTAATTGAAAAATAAATCCTCTCTATTCCCAAAGAAACACACGGAATACAGGGGAGAGAAAACATTCATCTTTTTTTCTCCACTTTATTCTATGTTTGTCTACTAGAATTTCAGAATAAGATGGCAAACAGTTACAAAATGGGGCTCTGAAATTGACTCGCAGTTAGTCTGTCAAAACTGATCTACAAAACCAGAGATGTTTTGTGTTCAAATAGAGACAGTTTCCCAAGGAGATGCTAATTGCTGTCAATGGCAAAGACCCACCCCCAGATAACTGCAGACATTTCCGCCAGTGAGTATCCTCTTTTGGGAAGTGTAAGCAAATTCTTTCTTTCTTTCTTTTTCTAATCCATTTCAAAGAAGATTTTATTTCATTTTAGATGAAGGGGAGAGAAGCCAAATAAAGAGTCTGAAGATTCCCCTATTGGCACGTGCAGCATGAGGTTCAGTCACTCGCCCCCAGCAGTCACATGCTAAAAACTGTCAAGTGCTGGTTGTAGAGCCATCTAGACACAATGATCCAAGGAGTCTGATGCAAGTTTAATGTCTATGCCTCATAACAGTCATGTCTGCTTTTCTCACGGGAGTCACTGACCCCTTCCAAACCTAGCTGGGTTTCTTATACAGCAGCAACCTGGCAACCCTCCACTGATCACAGTGCAGTTGGGATTGCCCTTCTCCAGCCACCAAAACAGGCTACCATGCTGAGATGTGGCTCCATCAGTACAGGATACAGAAGCAGTATTGCCTCCCTTGATTGGGATTATTAGAATCATCACTGTCATTATTTCTGAGCTATAATATCCTAGTACAACCAAGGGTTAAAATAGTTTTCAAGCAGCCATATTATTTTGTCTATAGATATTAAGTAACTCATCCACCAAACCCCCAGGATATTATCAGTTAGGGTAATGACACAGTCTCCACTACCTATCCCCCAAAGACCCACATGGAAGAGGAGGAGTTATATACATAAGGCAAATTCCCAGGGGCCACAGCCTTACGGAGTATGTCTTTAAAAGTGATTAAAGGCCAACATGGTAAACTGTCCAAACTCTATTTCCTCCAACAGAATTACATTATCTGCACCTTCTGCTATGTGATTTTCCAGCACCTCCCACTAGGCAGGGTACATACATGACTGCCCAGATGACTTTGGGTGTAGCCAAGTGACTTAGGCAGCGGACATGCCATAACAAGCCCCTCTTGGGCGCCCACCTTCCAGCCAGGGGAAGGACTTGCCCAAAACAGCCACTGCTGCTTTAGCCTGGATGCTGGAAGAAGAGCCAAGGAGCACACCAGAACCCTCGGAACTGGAGCTAACCAAGAGAAAACAAACTTTGGTTGACCTACAAAGCCACATATCAGATAAATATTTGGTGTAGACAACCACTGATATTTTAAGTTATTTGTTAACACAACTTAAAACGGGCTGACGCTGTGCCTCTGCACAAGGCTTCTCTCTGGACAAGCTTCCCATGCCAAATGGAACAGGGAGCCAGGGTGCTCCCTTTGGTCACAGTTTCTCACTGGGGCTTCCACTGGTTCCCTTCTGAATCTTCCTCCCAAAACCCAATAGAGAGTTCTGCTGGGAGGCCTTTACTTTATTAAGGACTGGGATGCCCTACTGATCCAGGGCTTTTAAGGACTTCTTTTATGGGAAAACACCCTCTGGGATTCTTCTTCCTGCTCATTAAGCAAAAGAGATTCCTTAGCCCAACAACCCAAAGTTTAACATAGGGGTAGGAGGTTGAAGGCCCGGTTTCATCAAAAGCTGTTTCTTTGCCAGCTTTGTTCTCTATGAACATATCTGCCTTCAGAGATATCTTAAGGCAAGTTGGCTGAAGATGGGATTCAGGTACCTTGTGTTCCTAGAATGTTACCATTTCACTATAAACCTGCTATTACCAGAAAATACTGATAGATGTTCCTATTCCTGTTTAGAAAACTTCATAAATCCATTCTAGGCTGTTACTTCATACTGCCACTAAGAGGGAACCACAAGCATCAGGAATTCAGGAATTACCTTTGTGAAAATCTGAATATAATTTGGGTACCTCCACAATCACCTGCCTGAGTCTCCATAATTCTTCCAATATGCTGCTGAGAGCAGTGCACCAGAATTGTCCTTGATCTTGGCACTGACCATCCTATTTCCCAGGACTCATTTTCCCTAGGGTTTTGTTCTTACGGCATTGAGGCTACTGCATCCTTTCCAGTTTAAAGGCCATTCTCCTCAATGGAAGGAAAAGAGATGAAATGGGGCTTGAGAGGTTCTCCTTGAGTAATCAATCGCCTGTAACTGATTCCCGCTGGGGGTCTGTTTCCTGCTTGCTTGGCTCGTCCTGCCAAAACACTCTCTTCTCTTGCTCTCTTTGGCCTCTTTTCCAAGCCAGAAATTTTCTGGGCTTTGCACCTCCTGGTAAAAGTAGGATTTTCCTCCTCTTCAGTCCTGGGACTCAGCCAGTGTCCCTCTTTCCATCTTCTGCACATTTCTTTTTACAATCTTAGCCCACGAAAAAGACTTTGTATAGCACTGTATCACTTTGTTCCTTACTGGAAAGATGTCTTACATGTCAGAATCTCATTTTAAAGGACTTCCAGTTTCACTGAAGCCATGTTCCTTTTTATAGTCTCTGACTTTTGATCATATTCATCTTTTTTCCTAAATTCTTTGCCATCCACTACCCATTTCACCTTCTAATCTTTAGCAGCATGGTCATTGGCTCCTAAGGTCATTAAAATCCAGTAATTAATTTGGCATATAAAGAAAATAAAAGAGAATGTAATGAAAATGTTCACTTCCATGGGCCAGTAAAATGCTTTTGTGTCAGAATGAAATAAACCAAAGGAGGAGAGGCTGTCTTATAATTTAAAAAATGTTCATAGTATTATTCATATTAGTCAATTAAAAAACAGCATTAAAATTCTGTGATCGACATAAAATCAAGGTATAAAATTACCTTCAAGATACAACTATTTAAACATACATAGATATTAATTTTTAAAAAATCAAAATCAACACCAAAATATGCTAAGTTGTATGTCTTGAAACCACAGAAGAGTTTTTTTCTTGCCTTTTTCTATATTTTGCCCTCTGCTTTAATAAGCATAATTTTTTTTCTTCTTATAATGTTTTATAAGAAAGTGAGAACTAAGTCCAGGGTGGCAACCTTCATTTCTTCCTGCACTCTGATAGATTAAATTATCTGCCAAGTAGTCTCGGAACTTCTCATGCTCTGCTTCTCATGTTATGTTAAAAACAAAAAATGTGTTTCAGTTGAAAACTACATATCCTCTGCAGCAGACCTTCCTGGGCTATCAGATTCTGACTGTACAGTATCTTTGAGAGCCACTGCAACACTTTGTAAGGTGTAGGTAACAGAGACAAGTGTAAATTCTATCCAGTCTGATACTGGCCTGGTTGATTTCCTCCAGCTGTGGAAAAACCGGCTTGTCTCATTACAATTCATCTAGTCACTTCTTCACTCCATATATAACTCTGTGTGATCGTGACTTTTCCAATGAACCCTTAAAACACCTGCCTGGGTCCCCCACATCTTATGAGTAAAATAAATGATAAGATGTCATAATTTTACCTGTTTCTGAAAATTATCCATGAACAGTGGGAAAACTTGTTTCGTTTCACTCAGGACATAAACATGAACCTGGATAATGGCCTTTAATATCTCTGGAGATGAGGTGCGTTCTCTAGTCTACACTAAACAACCAAACTTTGCCCTACCCACTTTTTTAACCCTGCTGCTAGTCACAGCAAGAGTGTTTTTCTTCTAAGTTCCTTTCCACATTTTCTCTTTTTTAAGGTGGAAAGAAAAACTGAGTCTAATATTCTAGTTGAATCTGAGTGTACAGAGGCATTGACGAACGTTACTATATATCATTTGCCTATGATTCCTCTAAGTATTACTGGGATTTTTAAATTGAAAATTAGTAATTGTATGTATTCAGGGGTACATATGATGCTTTGATAAATGTACTGCATAACCATCATATCAGAGCAATTAACTTATCCATGATTTCAAATGTCTACCACTTCTCTGTGTTGGCAACATACTTTCATTCAGGTGAGTGCTGCTTAATGACTCAGGCACACCTTTTAGCTTTGCCTTAAGTCTTTCTCAGGTCTATCTGTTCCTGCACTGCTCTTCCAGGTAGGTTTTTGGGTAGATTTAAATGATTCAGAGTCATTTGAAATTTTCATTCATTTGACAGCTATTTATTATATACCTGTATTAAATACCAACTATATACCCACTATGTGCCTGATGTCTTTCTAATCTCTGGAGGTAGAGCCCTGGCATGTTAATAACACTTCTAGAAACAGCCGGATTGTGGTAATGGAAGTTCACTTTCACACTTAACACAGAATAAAGCCAGAGATCCCCAGGGTGAGGAACTGAGCATCAGGAAAACATTTCCTACAGGAAGAAATAGCCCAGCTGAGGAAGAAAATTCACATTGCAGCCTTGGATAAAGCACAGATGTGCCCCTAAGAAAAACAATTGCATCCTAAGTATTTTACTTACAAATAACACTTTAAAAAAAAAAAAAAAAGAGCAAATGCAAAGTCGGCTTTCCTGACAGGTGTCCTGAGAAGATGGGGACTCTCACCTCTTTTTTCTCACCAGTCTGTTCAGCAATCAGCTGGTCAAACACAGCCCCAAACTCTTCGTGGATTTTCTGCATCTCATTGATGTGACTGGCCACCTTGTTCATGGTCTTGATGGCCACTGGAAGAAAACAGGTGGTGAAATGAGAGGCTACTTAGAGACCCTTGTGGACGCAGGCCTGTGGGGAGATCCTGGGCCGAGGCCTACCGTCCAGGTGGTAGTGCTCCTCGCTCTCGGCATCGGTCAGGGCGAACAGCTCCTTGAGCAGAAGCGGGTACTTGAGGATCCTCTGGATGGGCTTGATGAGGTACGACTCGAGCGTGGACGAGTGCTGCTGCTTTGGGTTCTGGGCATCCAAGAACGCCTTGAAAGCCGTGTCTGTCTTGGCTGGCAGGGTTTAAATACAGGTCATCAGGGTGGAACGTCCACGTGACCCCCTTCCCACAATTTCCCTCCCTTCCTCACTGAGACTCCAAGGTGCCTTTTTGCAGCACTGAGCAGGGAGTGGGTGGCAGGAAGAGGGAAAGGTAGGGGAGGGGGCGGTCAGGGAGACCACAGGAAGGGCCCGTCCATCGGATCTACATATTTATGTGTTGTGGGGGTGCGGAGAAGCCTGATGAGTTAAAGGATGACGGAGTGTAGATTCCAGACACCCGGATTTCCAGGGGCTGCTGTTGATCCTCCTCCATTAAGTACGTTTTTTTATCCTGATGTTTTAACACCTGGGGCCTTAGTGTCCCTGGGGAGACTGCTCCGCCCACACTGGCCAGTTCCTGGAGGTAGTCAAAGATTTGCCAGGAAATGTGCCTTTTATAGAGTCCCCACACACTGCCACCTCCTCTCTGAGGCTCTTACGCCCTGGGCCACCATTCCCCTGCCCTGGTCACCTCAGGGTAGGGAGCAGACATGTCGGTTTTGAGCACACCCCAGAGCCCGGCCTCCCCAGTTCCTTCCCTCAAAAATCCCAAGAAAAGCTCTTGGCCATGTTTTCCCCTCACTCCCTCTGCCTCCTGACCGAACCTGCATGTCCTCATCTGGCCCGCATGGCAGGGAGTGCCTGTGCCTCTTGGGAACTGTGAGTGACAAACTGTGGAATCTTCCATCCCCTGAGCTGTTGGTCTTGTCATTCCAAAATAATGATACACCTACATGCTGAACACTCCTTACCCTGGTTTTCCAAGCATTTCACTGCTGGAAAAACCTCTTTTGAAAAAGGCAAGCAGGCCGGGTGCAGTGGCTCATGCCTGTCATCCCAGCACTTTGGGAGGCTGAGGCGGGTGGATCACCTGAGGTCAGGAGTTCGAAACCAGCCTGGCCAACATGGTGAGACCCCCACTTCTACTAAAAATACAAAAAAAAATTAGCCAGGCGTGGTGGGAGGTGCCTGTAATCCCATCTCAGGAGGCTGAGGTAGGAGAATCACTTGAACCTGGGAGGTGGAGGTTGCAGTGAGTTGAGATCATGCCACTGCACTCCAGCATGGGTGACAGAAGGAGACTCTATCTCAAAAACAAACAACAAAAAAAAGGCCAGGCACAGTGGCTCATGCCTGTAATCCCAGCACTTTGGGAGGCCGAGGCAGGCGGATCACAAGGTCAAGAGATCAAGACCATCCTGGCCAACATGGTGAAACCCGTATCTACTAAGAATACAAAAAATAGCTGAGCATGGTGGTGTGTGCCTGCAATCCCAGCTACTCTGGAGGCTGAGGCAGGAGAATCACTTGAACCCAGGAGGCAAAAGTTGCAGTGAGCCAAGATCATGCCACTGCACTCCAGCCTGTGCAATAGAGGGAGACTCCATCTCAAAAAAAAGAAAAAAATTTAAAAAATGGTGAGCAGAAGCAGCACCGCACAATGCCGGTAGAGCAGAGCAAGGTAGGATCTCCCACAGTGATCTGCTCAAAGTTAACTCAAATCTGCTCAAAGTGGCACCACCTGTTCGCATCTGTGGGCTCCGACTGATGCAGCTCAGGCAGCACTTTCCTCACCAGCCTTGCCTTCCTCTGTGTCCCAGCTGGTTTGGGAAGCAGCCCTGGGGAGCTGTGGGGCCCCAGACAGAGATACCAGCAGTGGCTGATAGAAAGCCATGGCTAATGCCTTCCACCTGCAAAGCAATGTGTGGGAGGGCAAAATATAGGAAGAGGAAGGGACAGTGTATCCAAGCAACTAACGGTGGACACACGTCGCTTCTGGGCTGGTGAGCACCTAGGGCTGCTGAGAGGGTGGCATGGCCGGCGTGGGCACAGAAACTCCATGCACCCCTCCCCCATACCGCGCCCAATCACCTCTCAATTTGGCTATTCCTCGGATGCATCCTTTATGATAAACCAGTAAATTAACACAATCAACATTGGAAAAAGCACATTCTTCACATTCGGCACCTAAATATTGATCTGGATGACTTTTCCCTACTGGAAATTAGACACGGCACTCCGCCTGTAGTCCCAGATACTTGGGAGGCTGAGGCAGGAGAATCCCTTGAACCTGGGAGGTGGAGGCTGCAGTGAGCCGAGATTACACTACTGCACTCCAGCCTAGGTGACAGAGTGAGGCTCTATCTCAGAAAAAATAAAGAAAAATATGGGTCATAGCTACCGTTTCAAGGGATAGTTTTAAAAGATACTATAATATTTTTCTTATTGAATTGAGAAAAATCCATGGGGGCAGAATTTAATCTAATTGAGTGATTAAAAATAACAAATTGCTCTAGGGCCATGATGGGTATATAATTTCACTGTAGATCAAAGCACTCTAAAATTATTTAACAATCTCATAACAATTAGCATTCAATAAAGGTTTTAAAAGAAACACACTGTACACGCAGAGCCATATGACCAACACAGGACACGGGAAAGGTCAGGCAGCATGACAAGGAGAATCCCAGGTCCCCTTTTCATCTGGGGCTCCACCAGAACCCTGTTGCATAGACCACCATTACCAATAAGACTGTTTTTATCTGGGGCAGCTCTTTGTTACCCAGAGATCTGCATTGTGCTAATATTTCCTACAACAGGTTTTAGATTAAGTCAAGCTAGTTCTCTCTGGCAGCAAACATAAACACAACACCAGAACATTATTTACATATCCGGGGACCTGATCAGCAGCTGTTTACTTGGCAGCTACAGCGAAGTGTTAAGGAATCACAGGCTGATTTCCAGAGATTCTTTGAAATCAAACTTTCTGTTGGTGCTACTGTTTGCCAAGAAAATGTTTCCTTAATCCTTTTACCATCAAAACCCGCCATATGCTGAACTATGGAGACATAACCTCCTTCTGGAGACTCTCAGAATGTTCCACCGCCTTCTCAGAACCCTTAAGAAAAAGCAGCTTGCCAATATAAAAACTCTACTTTGTCCTGCACAAAAATAACTACAAATGCAGCAATTTTCGAGGCTGAGACAACTTTAGAAGCGCTTTTGGGAACTGTTATCAAACTCCCAGGAAAAAAAGTAGGTGAAGGAAAGATGAAAGTCCACAAAAAGGTATACAGTAGGTCTTCATTTAGTGTAGTCAGTAAGTGCTGCGACTTTAAGCAAAATGACATATAATGAAACCAATTCTTTTCCTCACCAACATTATAATGAAGTTGAACAAAATGACATTAGTTGGGGACCTGCTGTACATCATGTCACAGTTTCCAAGAACCTATCAACAACGTGAAGTGAGGACTTAGTTATGAAGTGTGGTAGGTTATAACTGGAATTAATGAAAAACAGAAATAAAGCAGGGAATTTCTAAACCACCTACGTTTTTACATAACTGCAAAACGACCCATCAATTCTAGCCCAAAATAGCAAGGTAAAACTTTCATTGCAAGAAAATTGACAAAACCATTAATTCAAGATCCTGGCCAGGCACAGAGGCTCACACCTGTAATCCCAGCACGATGGGAGGCCGATGCGGTCGGATCACCTGAGGTCAGGAATTCAAGACCGGCCTGGCCAACATGGTGAAACCCCATCTCTACTAAAAAATACAAAAATTAGCCTGGTGTGGTGGCAGGCGCCTGTAGTCCCAGCCACTCGGGAGGCTGAGGCAGGAGAATTGCTTGAACTCGGGAGGTGGAGGTTGCAGTGAGCTGAGATTGCGCCACTGCACTCCAGCCTAGGTGACAGAGCAAGACTCTGTCTCAAAAAAAAAAAAAAAATGGCCAGGACAATGGCTCACATCTGTAATCCTGGCATTTTGGGAGGCTAAGGCGGGTTGATCACCTCAGGTCAGGAGTTCAAGACCAGCCTGGGCCAACATGGCAAAACCTTGTCTCTGCTAAAACTACAAAAATTAGCTTGGTGTGGTGGTGCACCTTTGTAATCCCAGCTACTCAGGAGGTTGAGGCAGGAGAATCACTTGGACCTCGGAGGTGAAGGTTGCGGTAAGCCAAGATCGTGCCACTACACTCCAGCCTCAGAGTGAGGCAACAGAGTGAGACTCTGCCTCAAAAAAAAAAAAAAAAAGAATGTATTGCATTGCTCAGCACCCATATCCATATCAGTGGCTTGCTGGAACATCTATCTGGCAACAAATGACTCTTAGATTTCAGTCCAAAAGCCCCCAAGAACCGTCAGCCACACAACTGACAAGCGACAACTCCCCACCCACCGCCTCCATATCCTCAGAGGCCTTACCTTTCACCAGGACCTTGGGAACTTTTGTATGGCTGGCGCAGAAGGCACTGTAGAGCTTGAAGCGGTCAGCATAATACAGGAACGATCCCCCCAGAGAGAACAGCACTTTCTGGATTTAATGAGAAAAGGCACAGTTGGTTTATTTCCTTCCTCCACTGGAAGTAGCAGCAGGTTATGGCAGGGAGCTCACTTCTGCCTGGCCCACCCCACAAATCAACATCTTCCGTGCCTGTTGGAGCCTTTCTTTGCTATCAAATGTCCTAAAATTGCCCACTGCAAAGTATGTCCGTATACAAGTTTATGTAAAAGGTGTTGGACTTTCTGCCTTCTCAGTATTTACAGGGGAGATGTTTCTGGTTTTGTAGGTGTCTTTTAATAACCTATGTGAGCTGTCTGAATGCTGACAAATATATATTTTTGAAAAGTCAGAAATCTGAATCCTCTCATTAGCTCCTGTTGGCAAACTAGATAAAGGCAGGAAATGCTCATACTCCCCTCTGAAGTAGACAACATGTTTCTCTGATCACTATCGTCATACCTTCCAAAACCATCCTCCCCTCTAGCAGGTAAGAACATAAGCAATATTAAAGAAAGAAACATGCTCAACTATGGAAAGCAGGTATCATATCCCCAGCCTGTGTGTTCTGTCCCAATAGGATCACACGTGGGTAGAGGAAGACTTTCATATGCCTAAGAGGATACTTTGTATCCCACCTAGTTTATATATATAAACTCTTTCACACTGAAAGAGTCTTGTTCAGAGAGAGGCCTTATTATTGAGGCTCAGATTTAAAAGGTAGGTTTCAAGCAAAGAAGTAAGTTTTTTTAAATTTGAGTAACAATTAGGTTCCCCAAAGTGCAATTTATGTAATGAACAGTGAAGAGGCTTCTGATAGTCTGTCCACGATCGAAAAAAAGGTTTATTTAAAACCATACATAATTGGTAATTAGAGGCCTCACTTCTCTTCCTACGTGTTCTCCTTTTCCTCCTTTACTTTCCAGGTCCTCCCCAAATCTCCACTCTGGCTTGGAAGGTGTCAGCAGGAGTACCCTGGGTACTGCCATCAGACCGGGAGGGACAGTTATCCTTGGAGCCTGATATGGTTTGGCTGTGTCCTCACCCAAATCTCACCCTGAATTGTAGCTCCCATAATCCCCATGTGTTGTGGGAGGTAACTGAAGAATGGAGGCAGGTTTTCCTGTGCTGTTCTCATGATAGTGATAAGCCTCATGAGACCTGATGATTTTATAAAGGGCAGTTTCCCTGCACAAGCTCTCTTGCTTGCCGCCACGTAAGATGTGCCTTTGCTCCTCCTTTGCCTTCTACCATGATGTGAGGCCTCCCCAGCCATGTGGAACTGTGAGTCCATTAAATCTCTTTTTCTTTATAAATTACCCAGTCTCAGGCATTTCTTCATAGCAATGTGAAAATGGACTAATACAGACCATACTCAAGAATTAAGCAAAACAACTTACGGAAGAAAATGCGCGAAATGTAACTCCTCCCTTTAGCCATCCTAAAGCCATTCATTCGTCTAACTTAATATTTACTAAGTGTTCACCCTACAGTAACCACAGAAGAAACATTAATGTATTCATTTATTCTTCCTGCCTTAAAAATTGATTCTCAGGGAACACAGTGCACACAAATATGAGGGGTTTATACACAAAAACCGCATTTCCCCAATGTTTCTGTTCTGTAGGACCTGAGAATGCTTCTCATAGGCTGATGTACATTGCAAATTTCCATATGAAAATGTTATCAAAACTTATTTGACCTCAGAACTATTTCTGATACTGCCTTGAGACTAGTGCTCTATGCAACACAGTTTGAAGATTTTAACAAGTTTTTCTTTTTTTCCATCAAATATACAATGAGGATTTTAAAAAGAGCAGCAATTGTGGAAATCAACAGCAACAGGTTTGGAACCAAACAGCGACTCTCCAGAAACCAACTCAGAGAACCTGGAGAGAAGCCTGCAGGAAGGCACGTTCAGTGTTCATCAGGCATCTCACCTTACAGCTGGAATGGAGACGATCAGACTGTGCCATAAGAAGCAAAGTGAAGGTCTATGAAGAGGGTCCCACTTACGTGGAATTTAGAAGAGTGACCATTGAGTATGAAGTACAGGTTTGTTATCCTTGATCCAAAATGCTTGAGACCAGAAGTATTTCAGATTTTGTATTTTTTCAGATTTGGGAATATCTGCATTATATTTACTGGTTCAGCATCAAAAATTGAAAATCTAGAATGCTCCAATGGCCATTTCCTTTGAGCAACAGGTTGGCACTCAAAAAGTTTCAGATTTCAGAGCAGTTCAGACTTCAGATTTTCAGATTTGAGATGCTCCACCTGGAGCTAAAAGAATCAACGTAGCAGTCCCTCCCTAGAGAAACACTGCTCTCAGTACACTCAAGTTCCTAGCAAAGTTCTGTTACCCAAAGTCTCCTTCTTGTGAATCCTTTTAGTGATTAACTGGACCCAAACTCAAAGAACTAGCCCCACAGCAAAAGACTTGTAAACGAATATAATGAATGTTAGCTACTTCAGGTTAAAATGAAGGATTTTAAAGTATGTCTATATCTATTTTTTAACCAACCCTGGCCTACAGAATACATCCATTTTTATTAAGCAGCTTTTTTGTTTGTCTAACAAACTACCAGGCCACATCATGTGTTCTACAGTGCAAATTATTAATTTACTAATTTAGAAAACAGGTATCATTACAAACAGACACAATTGAACCTAACTATTTCAAATGAAGAGCATGACCACCAAGAAGCAACTTTTGAACACAAAAATGAACTACATGGAGTATTTAGGGTGAATATATTATGCTTACAACTTTCTCTTAAATGGTTTAGGAAGAAAATATTTTATATGTACACAGATGCACCATACATGCATAAGGTACACACATGCACACACACATACATATACACGTAGGAGACAGAAAGGGAAAGAAAGAATAAAGCAAATGTAGCCCAATGTTAACATCTGGGGAATCTAGATGAAGGGAATTCAGGAATTCTTTGCACTGTTCTTGTGACTTCTCTGTAAGTCTGAAATTATATCCAAACAAAAATGAACACCGATAAATATACATATATATTCACATACTTATGTGTTTGTATGTGATTCTTAGTAGCTCCTGTTGCAGACAGGCAACACACACACAAATATATAGACCGAGTTGAGGCAGTCTTTATCCTCAGCTCCTAAACTTTTACCCTAACATTATACAGCTAGATCCTACCAAGTATTGGAAGTCAGGCGAAGTGTACGGGGGCCCACACACATATGAACAACTGATTCTTAACACAAATGCAAAAGAAGTTGAGTAGAAAAAGGATCAAAGGATAGTCATTGCAACAAACAGGATTAGAAAAATTGGATATTCAGACACACACAAATTAACTTTGATTCCTACATCAAACAATAACAAATTTAAGTTCAAATAGATTAGAAGACAATGTAATCCCCAAACTACAAAACTTTTAAGAGAAAACACAGGAAAAAGTCTTTATGATCCTGGATTAGGCAAAGAGTTCATAGATATGACACCAAAAGTATGATTCAAAAAGGGAAAATGTGAAAAACTGTACTTCGTCAAAATTCAAAGTGTCTGCCCTGTGAAGGGCATTGTCAAGAGAATGAAAAGATAGGCCTCAAATACAGGAAAAAAACTTTACAAATCATAGATCTGATAAAGGACTTATAGTCAGAACACAAAAAGAACTCTCAAAACTCAATATAAGTAAACCAGTAAAATAAATGAGCAAATTATTTGAACAAACACCTCACCAAGGTGGATATACTGAGGGCAAACAAGCGCATAAAAAAAGATGCTCATCATTGTAAGTGAAATGAAAATTAGAACCAGAATGAGGTGCTACTACACACCTGTTAGAATGGCAAAAAAAAAAAAAAAAAAAAAGTGACGGTGACCTCATCAGAACAATGAGGAGGCACTGCTGGAGGGAGCTACAATGGTAAAACCACTTTGTAAAACAGTTTAGCCATTTCTTAAAAAGTTAAACATACCCTTACCGTATGACCCAACCATTCCCTTCCTGGGTACTTAAGAGAAATGAGAGCATATATCCATGCTAAAACTTGGACACAAATGTTCACAGCAGCTTTATTTGTAATTGTCAAAACCTGGAAACAACCCAAATGCCCAACAAAGGTGAATGGATAACAAAGTGTGGTCTATCCATCCAATGGAAGACTATGCAGCCACGAAAAGGGATGAGCTCTTGACACACACAGCAATATGGACGGATCTCAGTACAACTACGCTGAGTGGAAGTAGCCCAGAAAAACAGGTACTTGGTGTGGGATTCCACCAACATAAAATTCCAGAATGCAAACATATCTATAATAACCGGGAGCAGAGCACGGAGCAGGGGGAGAGTGGGAGGGCAGTGAGAGGCAGGAGGGAAAATCACAAAAGGGCAGGAAAAGACTTTTAGGGGTAACGATTATGTGCACTGTCCCGATTATGGAGATGGTTTCATAGGGGTGTATGTGTGAATTCATCAAATTCCACACTAAATATATGCAGCATATTCTACTGCACAGTTATACCTCAACAGATTTGTTACAGTACATGAGGGTGACATGTAAGGCAACGCATGAAGCAATGTGCTTTGTTAATTGGAGATGCAACACAGGAAATCTGCAATAAAAGAAAGCCAAGCAGGGGAGAGGAAATAAGCAGGCTTGCTAAGGCACTAGTCATAAATCCTCATTAGGCTGCAAGGACGCCGTGTGCTGGAAGATTGTCTTCCTCCTGGAAAATGATAAGCATTTCCATTAAGCAAAGCTTCCCAGAACAGGATAAATTAATTTGTTTACTGAGTCACCAGGAGTGTCTATTCTAATTCACTAATAGCTAAAGTATTAAAGGTCCCCACATAAGCCAAGCAAAAGGTCAAGGTTGGTACATCTTCTCGAGTAAAAGCCAGCAGCTGCACCAGTTTAATGCAAATCGATGGCACTGGTCTTCCCCCAACCAGACCAGCAAGACACAAGCAGTTCCCCTCTCAGACACCCTTAAGGAACCGACCCCAATGTGGCCCTCCAATGAAGAGGTCAATATGATCAGGGGACTCAACGTGACCCACATTATAGCCCTCTTCAGATGCTGAGGCAGCTTTGCACTAGTTACCTTAAACTGGTCGACCTTCTCAAGCTTTTCCAAATCAGGTACCAGTCTCACGCCATCTTCTAGAGTTTTAAGGAATTCTACTTGAAACTCTACCATTTCCGTTAAATTTCCAAAAAGCACGTCAAGCTAGAAATGAAACAGAATTTAACACCTCATATCTCATTAGTCTTGCTAAACTTTATTTATATCTGATTACAAGGTTTTTCTATCAATTCTTATCAATTACGGTAATAATCCCACTACCAGCGAGTAGAGCAGGTCTTTACTCTCCATGAGCGCACCAGAGCTTAGCAGGCAATGATCTCACCTAGTTACTACAATTAAATACGTTCAAAATGTTTTCAATGTTACACATTTTGTCCCCCCATTTCTTCCTTTTTACCAAAACAAGTCAAACCGCAGTATGACGCTCACAAAGTTGAAACCATTTCCACCATACCTCATCTTGGGTAAGAAAAGTTTCTTTTTGAAGAGGCTTCAGGTATCTCTCCATGAGACAGTTTAAGTCCTAAGAATTGAAAAGATACCTCGTTACCATATTTTAAAGTCTATAAAAGGATCTAGACGAGAACACACAGATCACGTCCCAAAGGCTAACATGAGAGGCGTTAGGTCATGAAGGTCCATTTCAAGCAGGAGTAAGCCAACCTTTTCTCTCAATATTTTAGGCTTCGAGGCCTAAAATACGGTCTCTGTTGCTACTTCTTCAACTGTAGCACCAAAGCGGGCATAGACAATACATCAAGGAATGAGTGTGGCTGTGTTCTAATCAAACTTTATTTGCAAAAACAGGCAGTGGGCTGGATTTGACCTAAGGGTTGTCGTTTGCTAACCCCTGATTTAAAGACCAAAATATACATACTTAAAGAGATCACACTGCTTTTGCATGGGGAATGTGGCCAGGTGTCAGAAGCAGTGACAGCACAAAGACAACAGATCTGATCTAATTAAGACTGTGAAGATCATACTCTCAACTTTTCTAAAAATTAAATTTAGCTTTCTTAGTAGGTCGACAACACACACACATATATATAAATGAATTGCTGTAATATTGCTAGGCTTCCTTAAAAATCACAAGGAGGCTGGGCATGGTAGCTCTCACCCCTATAATCCCAGCATTTTGGGAGGCCAAGGTGGGAGGATGGTTTGAGCCCATGAGTTTTAGACCAGCTTAGGCAAAATGGTAAAAACCCCTCTCTACAAAAAATAGAAAACTTAGCTGGGCATGGTGGTGTGCACCTGTGGTCCCAGCTACTAAGGAGGCTGAGGACGGAGGATCACTTGAGCGCAGGAAGTCAAGGCTGCAGTGAGCTATGAACACACCACTGCACCCCAGCCTGGCCAACAGAGCGAGACTATCTTAAAACAAACAAACAAAAAAACCCCTCAAAACAAGCTTTTAATATTCAGAGTAAAGGCAAAGTTCCAGGAGAAACCAAGACACTCTTCATGACCACGATTTGACTCTGCTATTAGTGAAAACCGGCACAGACATGCCAATTTCACTCCTTTATGAGGCAGAGGGAGGGCAGGGGGAGAAACATACCTTCACATAGGTGCGCTCAGTCTCCAGGAGCTCGCAGATCACCTTGCGCAGCTTATCCGCGTCGGAGAGTTGTCTCATGGTTGCCAGCTGAGGCCCCGTGGAGTCCTGAGGAGATGGGCTCTGGTCAGAGGGGTTCATCTCATGCAAACTGCGGCAAAATGCGGCCACCTGTTCTGTACTCTTAGGAGCACAGGGGAAAGGGAAGGCAGAGGTCATTATCCCTCATTAGACTCACCTGACACCTAGACCACTTCGCAGAGTTCTTCCTGGTTAATTAACTGTCATATGAATGTTGTCTCGTGTTTCCACAAATTGCTCCACATATAGGAGAGCTTCCCAAATGCTCAAAACAACCATAACAATTGCTAACATACACTGATCGATTCCCATGCGCCTAGCACCGGTCTGATGCATTTCATTTTCCCACACCGTAAGGACAATGGAGGCCCAGAGGGGTTAAGTAACTCGTCCAAGATGACGCATTACATAAGTGGCAGAGCTGGGATTTGAACCAGGCAATCTAGTTCCAAAGCCTATGGATCTACCACTCCCCAAGAAGTTGATAAATCAAGGAGACACAGACAGAAGTTAGCTGCATTTCACCCAAGGCATGAGCCTAATTAATTATCAGACTCCCAGTTCACTACACTATCTACTTTGCAATGTTGCAAAGATGATTTTACAAGCAAAGGTTCTTCCTGTTAAAAATGGACTCTGAGTCAACGTTCTAGATTAAGAAATATACCCATACTTAAAAAAAAAGTTTCTTCCTCTCCAGCTTCTCCAAAGGCAAAAAGAGACTATTCCCCTTTAAAAATAAGATAATTGCCCTAAAACAGGCCTCAATGGGAGATCTCAGTCTCCATAGCTACCAGGGATCAATCAGGTGCAGACCATAAAGGTTGCACATATTTTGTTATCCATTTGAAATTTAGGATTCCAGGATTCTAAAATTCCAACTCTTTCAGTTATGCAAACAGTTCTGCAAAGCATGGGCCTCTGTAAAAACCCACAGGACCAGTAGTTCGCCACCTTGGCTGCTTATGAGAATCACCTGAAGAGCTTTTAAACATCCCAATGCCCATGCACACCAGAGATCAATTTAATCAGAATCTTTGGGGTGGGATGAGCAGATATCAGTATTTTTTTTTTTTTTTTTTTTTTGAGACAGAGTCTTGTTCTGTTGTCCAGGCTGGAATCCAGTGGCATGATCTCAGCTCACTGCAACCTCCACCTCCCAGGTTCAAGCACTTCCCTGCCTCAGCCTCCTGAGTAGCTGAGATGACAGGCACACGCCACCATGCCTGGCTAAATTTCGTATTTTTAGTAGAGATGGGGTTTCACCATCTTGGCCAGGCTGGTCTTCAACTCTTGACCTCATGATCCACCCGCCTCGGCCTCCCAAAGTGCTGGGATTACAGGCATGAGCCACCGCACCTGGTCGATATCAGTATTTTTTAAAGCTCTCCATGTAATTGCTCTAGAGGCGATTTTATAGCACAAAATCTAATTCGCTAATACTTGTTCCAATGCACCACTCAATGAATGTTTGGTGGAAATTTTCTTGAAGGTAGTGGCTGCCTTTCTCACACTTCTCTCTCTGCTTCTATTGTCTTATCCAACTCTAGGCACAAGGTATTTCCAGTAAATACCAGTGCAAATAAAGCATAACTTCTATCACCCACCTACCTGGCAAGAAAATGAGAATATCCTCCCCAAAAATAACAGTAGGTACACAGAGCGAAAAGTCAAGCGGGTGTTTTCTGCAGGGCAGAAAAGCTAAAATCAAGGGTATGCCATGGAGCAATTGTAAACACAGAGGAAGGCAGCTAACATTGAAGAGGCTTTCCATCATTAGCATATCCAAAAGGGAAGGAAGTCTGGAATAAACATGGAGCAAACACAGGGAAAATCAGAACCTGACAAAGACGCATTAGCTGCAGTGGCATGACAGGACAGAAGAGAGCCAGAACCCACATCCACATAATTATTACTCTAATTATCTCACAATCACCACGGCTCATTGTTGCTAGCACTAACACTGATCTTACATGCTGAAGGTGTCATTCACACGTCAGTGGCACCATTTGGAACTATTCAGTGTTTTCTGTGGAAATGCATGTTTCTGACATGGAATAACCCCACAAACAATTTTCCCCTAGGTGACTGGAAAAATTCATCAAAATGGGCTGAGCTGTATGGTATGTGAATTATATCTCAACAAGGCAGTTAAAAAAGAAAAACGGTATGTTTTTGATCAAAGTTCATCTCAGTAGAAATAAACTCAACAATTTTACTTAGTTATGCTAGAATTTCACTAACTCGGCCTGAGGAAGTGGCTCATAACTGTATTCCCAGCACTTTGGGAGGCCAAGGCGGGCGGCACACCTGAGGTCAGGAGTTCAAGACCAGCCTGGGCAACATGGTGAAACCTCCCTCGCTACTAAAAATGCAAAAATTAGCTGGGTGTGGTGGCAGATGCCTGTAATCTGAGCTACTCGGCAGGCTGAGGTAGGAGAAATGCTTGAACCCAGGAGATGGAGGTTGCAGTGAGCGGAGATCACACCACTGCACTCCAGCCTGGACGACACAGTGAGACTATATCTCAAAAAAAAAAAAGAACTTCACTAACCCAAAATCATCATTAAATATACAGTCAATTAGGACTTTGTCTTAAAAATTACGAAGGAACAAATACATCCATTTTAGCAAAAATCTTCAGGTGTCTTTTAGATGATCCAGTGATAACTGTAATAGAAAACTCATTATAACATACTCATAATGAGAAGGAAAGAAAACCCTCGCCAGAATGAAAATCCATGGACAGACTTAACAGCTGACAACTAACTGTGCCCTGCCCTTATCTTACCCCAAACTCTCCTTGGTTGCTTTGATTTGGTACCTGGCAAAGGCACCTAACACAACAAATGTATAATTGGCACCTCTGTTTATACTACGCTTTTCTAAATGTTCCAGCTGTAACCACAGCTGTCTGTTCTTCACAGAATTAACAGAAAAGCTACTACTCATGGCAAATACATCCTTCACTGCAGTCTATTACAGTGAGTCTTCGCTTAACATGGTTTATAGGTTCTTGGAAATTGACATAAGAAACCATTTTTCATCCTGGTCAACATGGTGAAACCCCGTCTCTACTAAAAATACAAAAAATTAGCTGGGCACGGTGGTGCATGCCTGTAATCCCAGCTACTCAGGAGGCTGAGGCAGGAGAATTGCCTGAACCCAGGAGGCGGAGGTTGTGGTGAGCCAAGATTGCACCATTGCACTCCAGCCTGGGTAACAAGAGCAAAACTCCGTCTCAAAAAAAAAAAAAAAGAAAGAAACCATTTTTACTGTAGGCTATGATACAAACAAGTTCCTACAGCACACTTCTGGTCACAAAAAGCATCACCACACTTCTAAATAAAGACCAAAACGCTTCTAATATTAAACACTGAAATAAATGTGAGCTAGATATACATTTAAGTAAGATAAACAAAAACAAGTTAAAAGAACTATTTACCCAACTTTTGGTGAACTGGTGAGTGACAGTGGTCACAGTGGCAGTGTGTTAAGTCAAGCAATAAATGTTTGCAAAGCAAAAATTGTAAGGAGCACCTCCTCCCACCATGCAGTTTAGAACTAGCAAGAAGAACTTTGGCAGGATCTCTGAGTACTTTGGTACTGCCTAGTTTACTGCTATGCATTTGTATGACTGTATGCAAATTTTTATTTTATAATGATTTGTATTCATTTATTCATCATTTTCCAACCCACTTATTCCAGCTCAGGGTCACTGGAGCCTATCTTGACAGCTCAGGGTGCAAGGCAGGAATCAACCCTGAATAGAATGCCATTCCATCATGGGATGTGCGCGCACGCGCGCACACACACACACACGCGCACACACACACATACACACAAGGACCACTGAGACATACCAATTCATCCCACATGCACGATTTTGGGATGTCAGAGCAAACCTGAGTATCCAGAGAAAACCCATGAAGATCTGAACTGAACACACAAATTCCACATAGACAGTGGTCCTAGCCAGAATTTTTTCACATAAACGTTATGATGAAATGATGTTGAACAAAACATTATCTGAGGACCTGCCACAGAGGCACAGTACACCTTTTATGATTTAGGCAAACTGTCCGTGTGAAATCAGTGATTCACAAAAGGCAAACCATTATAAGCGTGGGGATCTGACACATATCAAAGGCAGGAAATTCCAAAAGACAAAGGAACCTCACACATTCCTCTGTGCCTTCGATTCACACCTCACTACCTCTGGGTTTCCATTCCATCTGTTCTACCAGAAATACTTGGAGAATTCCATTTTTAAGAGTGTGAATGGGGTTTCTGACTTTGTCTATGTAAAGTTTACCCCCTCTGAGGTTTGGCATCCTTCGTTTCAAGCAGGCCTGTGGGGTGAGCTCAGGTTAGTAGGATGTAGGCTAGGGTTTCGGTGCTCTAAATCCAGCTGTATCCTACCTCAATCTCACCCTGAAACAGCCAGAGCTAAGTTCTAGATTATATTAGGAAATACCTTCAGCATCTCAGCAGACAACTAAAATTCCGTTGGGTCCTCTTTGGTCATTTCATTGCCTTAAGTATCCTTCTTTTTTTGTTCTTTTTTTTTTTTTTTTTAGACAAAGTCTCACTCTGTTGCCAGGCTGGAGTGCAATGGTGCGATCTCAGCTCACTGCAACCTCCGCCTCCCAGGTTTAAGCAATCTTCCTGCCTCAGCCTCCTGAGTAGCTGGGATTACATGCACGTGTCACCACACCAAAATAATTTTTGTATTTTTAGTAGGGAAGGGGTTTCACCATGTTGGTCAGCTTGGTTCGGACTTCTGACCATGTGATCTGCCTGCCTCAGTCTCCCAAAGTCCTGGGATTGCAGGTGTGAGCCACCGCGCCTGGCCAAGTATCCCTTCTTTATCAGATACAACCTAAGCCTATGCCAGATTTAGCTGAGTGGTCTCCGAAGTTGAGCAAAGGGCAGAGCGGTTTCCCCACTGACAACCCTATTCAATGACTCAAAGCACCAACTCTCAAGTGTAGCACAAGGAACTGAGTCCAAATGGATGTAATCTCTTTACTGTCAACTGCACGTTATCTGAATAAAGAATGAAAAGGTATCATATACATAATTACAAGTTATAATGATATCAATGTTGTTAAGGGGTGTTATATACAAGGCTCTTAAAATTTGCTTGGAAACAATTAATGTAAAAGGATGTCATCAGGTTTGAGAATTTTGTTTTATTAAAATATTCCCCCCCCCGAAATGTTTTTTGGAAGGAATTATGAAATGCAGGTTTCCTTTAGAATACTTCTAAGCTAGAGATTTTTCCATACTGTGGGGCTCAGCTTTTAAATCCCCCTCCCTCTCTACTGTGACCAAACTTCTTTACATCAAAATCCATCAGGCCTTCTCCATGCAGTTCAGCCATGATGTAGAATGTAGGAGGGGGGTACAGGGCTTCGCCACGCTCCATCGAGTGTTAGAGATGGCATCCTGGTCATTCTCACACCAAGCGCTGTAGCCACAAGTGCCCAGAAAGGTCACCACAATGGGAGGTTCTCAACCTGCCCCCCAAAAGCCAAGCATCCTGGATCTGGGAGGAGCAGCTCAGACTCCAGCAAGGGGAAGACAGACCAGGTTTCTCCAGTGGGGAAAGTACAAACTTCTCCCCTGCTTGAGGCCTGTGATCGGTCACCCTGGAAACCAAACAGCACGTACAGGCATTCTGAGAGTTTAAAACTGTTCAAGGGTAGCAGAGCTTTTCCACTGTCAGGACTAAGCCTTATCCAACCAACCTAGAGAGAAGGAGAGGACAATGGCAAGAGGAAATGGGCCACTTGACTGAGACCAGCATGATGCTCAATGTTTACAGTGCCGCTTTCCTCCTGTGGAAGATGAAAAGAAAGTACAGAGAGGGGTAGACTTTTAAGTACACACGATCAACTCAAGCCGCCCAGCTGTTTAAGCTCTTCCTGTTATGCAACCACCAAAGGCAATTTCTAACTCTAGATGAGTTCACAGTTCTAAAACTGTTCTTTGAGTCTGACCGATTTAACACATCCCACAGATTTAAAAGAGGCCAGAGTGGCCTAAAATCTTATAGCCTTTACTTAAGCTTTTTTTGGGGACAAAGCACTCCATAATTTCAGAGACATTATGTACAACGGTAATCCCTACAGTTCTCTATCACCTTTTCAGTTTCCTCTGGAACAAACTTCAAAGAAGAAATATCCAAGAAGGAAGAGGCTGATTTGAGCAAATCAGGTGCACGCGCTGTAAAAGATCAAGTTTGATTAAATGACACAACATCTGATAGTTGACAGACTCTGCTATTAATAATAAACTATTAAAAGGTTGAATCCGATTTTGTTACAACTCTGCTATTAATAATAAACTATTAAAAGGTTGAATCCGATTTTGTTAAATTATTTCTTGCCATGACCCCACTACGCTTCCTTACTGGAGAGTTGGCATTGACTGTAGGAACGGACCTGTTCAAATAGGTCAGTTGCCGTCAAACCATTAACACGTCCCCTGAGCCAACACTTCTATATGAATCTCCTTCTCAAGTAAGCAGAAATAAAGTCAAAAACACTTCAAGCCTTATACAAGGAAACAAGCTGAACATCCTATTCCCAGACCTCCCTGCCGATCACTCAGACTACCCATTCTGAGGGAGGATGGGAGAGTCTCACCATGCACATAACACAAAACACAATCAAAATCTCAATTACCCAAACAAAGGCAAAACACGCAACTGACCATTAATTGAAGAAAAAATGCAGATTACATCCTTCAGCCATTTAAGTACGAAAGAGTAGAAAAATGTCAAGATTCTAGGCAACTTCAACTCCATACCAACCGCGGACGTCCCACCTCCCCCACCAAAGTCATCAGAAATACTTTTTATCAACCAGAGGGTAAAAGGATAGAACATGGCGAAATGGGAAAGGTATAATCACCGTCATTTGGACTGAAAAACAACTGAGCTAGAAAGTCACACGACAAACCAACCTAGCAAGATAGGATTCAAACAGCAGAGGCGCTCACCAGATGAAGTGTTCGATAGACAGAGTCACCAGACTTGTCATTGTTTTCAATCCTCGGCTTGCGCTTTATTTTCCACAGTGCAGACATCCTCAGGAATGTATTCTCATGGTAATTAATTCTACCACCTGACGTGTTCAGCACGGAGACAGAAGTTTCTTAAAATACACGCCTCCCAGCTCCGAAGAGAGCATCCTCTCAGATGGACGTCCCATGCTGCTTTTCCCGTGAAAATCTACAGCCACGTCTCAACGCAGCAAGGACAGTGCCGGTGCGATCCCGGCGCGGCACCCGCTTCCCATCAGTGCCCTCTGGGGAGCTGTCAAAGGCTAAACTCTGGACCAGAACTCAGACTTTGATTTCACCTGGCTAAACAACAAAAGTTCCAGAAAGGGAGAGCTGAAACTGGCAAGAAAACAAAGCACAAAACGCCTCCCCGGGATGCAGGCGTCTCTGCCCTGCAGCCTGAGATCAGCTGATTGGCCAGCATCCTGCACTGCACAGGAATATTAAACCTGCCGGGCTCCCACAACTTTCAAGGCATTCCACACCAAGTCAAGAGCAGGCAACTAAAAAAAGTTGTGTGTGTGTGGTTTTTTTTTAAACAGTTGATAGTTTTACATTTTTCCACTCATGCTTTGTTATAAAGGCAAACATTTCTGAGACAAAACAATATGGATTAGAAAGAAAAGAAAGTCATTCCTAATGGAAATGTCCTGAAAATGATTCTAATACATTTGCTAAATGGAAAACAAAATCACAGCTGCCAGGAGGCCTGGAATGCATGACGCATGACTCGACTGTCCCGAAGCTAATCAGCATTCATTTCCAGAAACAAGAGTTTTCAATGAGAAGCAGAGAAAAAAGTAGCCAGTGGTGATGAGGCTTTTTGAGGTTGTCACCCACAGTCACAAGAGAAAGGAGGCGGTTCACAAAGAGAAAGGTCGCTAGACTGCCCCTGCGGTGTGACAGGGCCACCCCCCGCCCCCCCCCACCCCCCGTGGCTGTGACATTCCAGTGTCACCACGCTCAACAACAAGCATACAATTATTTACTTTCAACTCCAAAAGGCCATGCACAGCAAAAACTGCTATTCAAAATAAGTGAAAACCACTGAACTCCAACATGGTTTTTCTTTATCCTGATAGAAATTATGTAAAACAGTCCATTTAGAAAGAAAGCAGGACATGAAACAACAAAATCAATAGCTCTAACATACGCAGCTGGAATAATAAATGATTACTTGTTTCTGTTTACTTATTTATGTATTTACATCTCTACACTCAGCCTGGTGCATTCAGACAGGGTTGAATCGTGCTTCCACATTTAGACAGCTAACAACTTAAAAATTAATTTTCAGTTTATTCCCAAGAAAAATTTCACACTTACATAGGAGATGTGTAAAAAATATTTAGCCTTAACCAAGAAACTAAAGGTGTTTGCTTGCTCTTACTTTAAATCATAAAAAGAGACACACAGAAAAGTCAAGCATTAGGAGAATATTTAAGTGCTTTATGTATGGCTGTGTATATGAATGGCCGACAGCACCACTAATGGGTTAATTCCTTTTTTTTTTAATGAAGCCTGATATTTAACACCAGATGTTAACAATCTGGACACAAGGTAGTCTTAGCATAGCCACTAACAACACAAGACCTGGAGCCAAACTGGATTTGCAACCTGGTTTTGTCATCACAGAGCTGTGTGACCTTCAGTAAGTCGCTTAACCTCTCTGTTGCAGTGCCATCATCTATAAAAGAGGGCAAATAATAGTATCTCTCTCAAGAGTGTTCTGAGGCTAAGATGAGTTAATATAGAACAGTGCCTAATATATACCATACCTTAAATAAGTATTACTTCTCATTTGTTATTAATAACACACACTAGAACCCAGTCACCAAGAACTGCTCATTTAAGCTTCTAGCTTTCAAATATCCTGAGTGAGAAATTTAATTGACCAAAGGTTATTTTAGCTAACTAATTTGGGTTGCATGACAAAATTTCAAATACAGAAGATGAAAATTGAATCAAAGCAAAACTAGGAAGTATTTCAGACACAGAATTCCACAGTGCTCCCCACATCCAATCTAGCAGAAAGGAATACAAACTTATGGTCTGAACGCAGTCTACTGCATGATCTTTAAAACTATTCAAATCATCGCCCAAACTTCTTGTTAATAAATTTTTTTTTGAGATGAAGTCTCACTCTGTTGCTCAGGCTGGAGTGCAGTGGTGTGATCTCAGCTCACTGTAACCTCCGTCTCCCAGGTTCAGGCAGTTCTCCTGCTTCAGCCTCACAAGTAGCTTGTCAATAATTTTGAGAAAATTCTGTCCGTTTTTAGAAAGCCCACTATGAATTTCTACAAGAAAATCTTTGAATAGCACCATCTATTTCTACATCTGACCCTTTGTGTTCCAGATGAGTTCCAAGGACCTTGTTCTCTGGAAAAGGAACCACGGAGTCAGAGCGACACGTGGGACCAGTCAACAAAGCCGTGTAGCCTCTTCCGT
Source organism: Aotus nancymaae (assembly GCF_030222135.1). Classification (NCBI taxonomy): domain Eukaryota; kingdom Metazoa; phylum Chordata; class Mammalia; order Primates; family Aotidae; genus Aotus; species Aotus nancymaae. Next base: position 34,459,647 of record NW_026988435.1, read on the forward strand.
CCTCTCCACTGCCAGACCTCATATTATATAGGACTCTGTTTATGACCTCATGACTCACTATATTTAACACGGAAATGATCTCTTTCACAAGGAGATGAGAACACTGACCTACTACAGTCAAGTGAAAATGATCCAATACTTTTTAAGTGTTCAGAAATAAATGTTTTGGATACAGGAAAAATAGCTGTTTGTCTAAATCCAGTTAGAAATTGAAAATTAATATTTTTAGTTCCTATAACACAGTAACCTAATAGATACCCTTCAAAATAGCTTACATCAGTATAGAAATATCAGTTTCTCCTGAGGACAACTGAATAAATTGCCTCCCCTCGCCCACACACACACAAATAAGTGAGCAAAAGAAATGTAAGGGTCACCTACATAAAAAGTCACTTTAAGCAGTTTTTTTTTTATTTGCCTTAAAAAAATCTGCATTTCCACTGATCTGCTTTTTAGTTAACGACCAACAACATAACACATTTCAGTCTATGAATGAAAATCCTATGGTCAGGAAAGAGAAACATATATGGATAAAAGATATTGAGGAACCAAATATGTGCACCCAAGAAAGTCCTACAGAATACACAGACACAGAGGAATCAAAACAGGAAAGTACAAATGTAGGTTTTAAAAAATAAGAGTTTGTTCGGGCGCAGTGGCTCACGCCTGTAATCCCAGCACTTTGGAAGGTCGAGGAGGGTGAATCACGAGGTCAGGAGATCAAGAGCATCCTGGCCAAATGGTGAAACCCCGTCTCTACTAAAATACAAAAAATTAGCCGGGCGTGGTGGCACACACCTGTAGTCCCAGCACTCAGGAGGCTGAGGCAGGAGAATCACTTGAACCCAGGAGGTGGAGGTTGCAGTAAGCTGAGATCGTGCCACTGCACTCCAGCCTGGCCACAGAGCAAGACTCCATCTCAAAAATAATAATAATAGTTCATGTTTGAGAAACATTTTTCCATTATCAATGTGCTTTCTCATAGCTATATTATTTAACCCATCCAAAAATCCAATCTCTAGGCAAAGGCAAGAATCACCCTGACTTTGCAGATGAGAAAATGAAGGTATAATTTAAAATTATGTGATTTGCTTAGATTAAGTGACTAGTAAGTGTCAAGCAAAAAAATGAGAGATTATAAAGGAATATAAAGATCTCAACAACATTAGAGAAGAAGATGAGTAAGTATGGAAACATAATCATACGCAATTGCCTTTTGTAGAGGGGAGGAGTGCCTTTTGGATTAGGGTAACACAGAGTTTTTAAGTTGGGTTGTGTTTTGAAGACTGCGATAAAAAGAGGCTGTTGACCCACGGGACGGAACTCCTTATGAAGTGGAATAGAAGCATGACACATTATAGGCAACGATTTTAGTGTCTGGAACCAAAGAGTCAGAAGAATTTTCTTACTATGTTCAACTACAGAAACGTATATTTGAATTAATTTTAAAATACGGTTTCTCTCCCTTTAACATAAAAGTTGCTCACTTTTAACAAGAGCTGAACGCAGATAATTCAAAAGGAGTTCATTATAGAAACCCTAAGTAGCACAAAAGCATAGCCGACTCGGTCCCAAATACTCTGAACGCTATTTCATTCTACACAAATGAAGATGCAATAAGGAAATGCGATAAAATTATGGCATTAACTGGGAGCTCCAGCAGTGGCAGAAATTAAAGAAAAAGGATTTCATTTCATTAAGAGTGATTTCTGCCCTACATTCTCACACACAGATTTGTTACCGAGGCTGTAATTTGGATTTCATATCTTGCTATTCAGCCACATCTCAGAAGTAAAAACACTTGGTCCACGGAGAGGCCTGGTAACCACATACAGCTGTGTAGGTGACGTGTCAGCTGTGATTCTTCAGTGGTTCAAGGCATGGGATGTGAAAATGAAAATCTCTCACCTTGCTGCTGTGATCAGTCTCATCTGAGGATTCCAGGTCTGGCCCCTCGGTCTCCTCTGGAGCGGTCTCAGCACTGCTGCCCTGCTCGCTGCAGAGGCTGTGCCCTGTCAGATGAAGTCAGAAGAAAACGTAGGTCAACATGGATAGTAATTGCTAAAAGCCACCCCTGTGCGAGAGGGACAAGGAGCCGTTTTCATGACATGTACATATACCGTAAGACCCTCCAAGTACAAGCTCCAACGCCTTGGTTCCATCAAATTAAAATGACAGTTGTTACTGTTACTACTAGTATTACTTTCATTTTTCATAATAAATAATAATTGTTGCGGATTGGATGTCTTTGTCTCCCCCCCACAAATTCTTATGTTGAAGACCTACCCCTCAATGTAGTAACAGTAGTTAGAAGAGGGATGTTTGAGAAGTAATTAAGTTTAAATGACGTCATGAGGGTGGGATCCCCAAGGATGAAATTAGTGCCCTTGTAAGAAGAGACAGAAACCAGATTTTGTTCTCTCTCCACCACGTGAAGACACAGTAAGAAGGCAGCTGTCTGTAAGCCAGGAAAAGAGCCCTCACCGGGGAACTGAACTGGCTAGCATCCAGATAATGTGGCTTCCGAGGCTCTAAAACTGTAAGAAATAAATGACTGTTGTTTAAGCCATTCAGTTTATGATATTTTGTTATAGCGGCTTAAGCTAAGACAATAATAATTTATAATAAAAGAAGGTGTGTGTGTGTGTGTGTGTGTGTGTGTGTGTGTGTGTGTTTATTATTTTTTTCTTTTCTGAGATGCAGTTTCATTCTTGTTGCCTAGGCTGGAGTGCAATGGCATGATCTCAGCTCACCACAACCTCCACCTCCTGGGTTCAAGCAATTCTCCTGCCTCAGCCTCCCAAGTAGCTGGGATTACAGGCATGTGCCACCACGCCTGGCTAATTTTGTATGTTTAGTAGAGATGGGGTTTCACCATGTTGGTTAGGCTGGTCTCAAACTCCTGACCTCAGGTGATCCGCCCACCTCGGCCTCCCAAAGTGCTGGGATTACAGGTGTGAGCCACCATAATAAAAGAATATATATTTTATGTATTAAAAAAGTAACTAATTTTGTTAATGTTACAATTAGCAAACTGATGAATTAATTCATTAATTACTAAAATAATTTAAAAAAACATACTGAGACCAGTACAACAAGAAAAAATGACTTCTCATATCCATTACCTGAAAAATCCTGCAAAATCTACCTTTGCCAAGTCTAGCAAACTATAAATATCTTGTAATACCTGCTTTTCCCGTGATATTCTGTGCAAAAGTGCAAGCAACTTTCTTCCTTTGCTATTTACTGAGTGCTTACCACAGTGAATCTCTATAGTGGTTCTCTGCATTGAGAAGAGAACATGAGGATCACTTTCCCGTGGGGTGCTTCTCAAACTGACAGAGCATCTGGATCCCTGGGGGATCATGTTAAATGCAGATTCTCATTCAACAGGCATAGGGTTGGACCTAAGATTCTGCATTTCTTACCAGCTCTGAATGATACTCATCAAAACTGCAGGTCCATGGACCACACTTGGACGAGAAAGACTCTAGAACATTGAAAACCTAGTTGAATCTGAGAAGACAGTGGTGTGAGTACCACTGTCCTACAATAGGAGGCACTGGATCGTGGACGAGAGCATTATCAATATAACCAGACAAGAGAGAAGGAAAGAGAAGAAATGGAAGCAGAAGGAGCCTCTGATGCTTTAGACGAGAGTCTGAAAGTGGCTCCCTTGCTCCAGTGACACCATTACAGCCATAAGCTGCCTGGCAATGCTTTCTATACAGGTCCAAGCTGGCCAGGAAACTTAGGGAGGAGGTGGACCTCTGAGCCAACCTGGCACCAACGCTGCCTCCTACTGTCCTTTTCTCCTTCTCTGGAATGAAGCACCAACTAAGTGACTGTACCTTGAATGGCTTAGAGGCTTCTGTTGGTTTCTCCACATTTTGGCTCTGGCTCTTGGATTTTCTCGAGTTTCTTTTCATTATTAGATCACTCATTGCTCGCTCTTAAGGTGGTAGTGGTCAAAAAAGGAAGCTCAATTAACTTGGCAGAAATCATCTATGTCAACTGTCATTGCCAAAACAAAAGTGCTTGAATACTTTGCATGGGGGCAATGACCTAGGTATGGGGCCAGAAAGAAGAGGAAGAGTTGATCTCTGATGTGGAAGAGCTGACAAGCTCATGTGGGAACACGATAGCAACAGCACTCAGTGCTCTGATCACAGGAACCACGCCATGCTCAGCGCGACGTCCAGAGCAGCCAGGATGCACAACTGACAGGGTCCCCCTTCACAATGTGGTCTGCAGAATCATAACCTCCTGGAGTTGTACAACCCATAGACTGTGCAGAGAAATGCTGTAACCCTGCACATCCATCGCTTATGATGCCTAGGATATAGCTGATGCTCATGAAATAGTGAGAAAGCAAATAAAAGCATTTTCTTTCTTTCTTTCTTTTTTTTTTTGAGATGGAGCTTTGCTCTTGTCACTCAGACTGGACAGCAGTGGCGCAATCTCGGTGCCACTTCAACCTCTGCATCCTGGGTTCAAGCAATTCTCCTGCCTCAGTCTCCCAAGTAGCTGGGATTATAGGCACCCGCCACCATGTCAGGCTAATTTTTGTATTTTTATTTTTATATTTATTATTATTTTATTTTATTTTTTATTTTTTGTTTCAAAGATGGGGTTTCACCATGTTGGCCAGGCTGGTCTCAAGATCTTGACCTCGTGATCCGCCCGCCTCGGCCTCCCAAAGTGCTGGGATTACAGGCGTGAGCCACTGCGCCCGGCCTTAAAATATTTTCTTAAAAGAAGAAGAAAGGGGGCTGGGCACAGTGGTTCACACCTGAAATCCCAGCACTTTGGGAGGCCAACGCGGGCAGATCATCTGAGGTCAGGAGTTAGAGACCAGCCTGGCCAACATGATGAAACTCCATCTCTACTAAAAATATAAAAATTAGCCGGGCATGGTGGTGAGTGCCTGTAATCCCAGGACTCAGGTGGCTGAGGCAGGAGAATCGCTTGAACCTGGAAGGTGGAGGTTGCAGTGAGCTGAGGTTGTAGTGAGTCGAGATTGCACCACTGCACTCCAGCCTGGGATTGATTTTTTTTTGGGGAAAAAAAAAAAAAAGAAGAAGAAGGAGATAATTTCAAAAAACACCAAGTAAATTAACAGAATTTTAGAAACGGGAACTATAACCACTGAAATGAAACACTCAATAGACGAGATGTAAATTGATGAAATGAGAAAAGACTGAAACATTTATCCAAACACATTGCCTTACTATAGCACAGAAATCTTCAAATGTTAAAACTATCACTATGGAATCACATTTTCAACTAAAATATTATCCAAGAAAGAGACTTTAATAAAGACTTTTGAGAAACAAAGAGTGAGAAAGTTTGCCATGAACAGAATCTCACTGAAAAAGTTCTCTAAAGAATGTACTTGAGCGTGGGGAAAAAAAGAAAAAGATCTGGTATGCAAGCTAAAATAAGAAACAGCTGATACACACACAGATAAGTCTTAGTATATATGAAAACCCCCCAACTCCCCGAAAAAGGTACTTGGGGGTGAAACAAAATACAAACTGCAACTAAAACAACGGTGGAAGTGATTGTATTTAAAGCCGTTTCACAGTTTTGTCCAAGAGGAAACTAGAAAGACTAACTTTGGATTCCGTTAATAATCATGTCAGGCCGGGCGCAGTGGTTCACACCTGTAATCCCAGCACTTTGGGAGGCTGAGGTGGGTGGATCACATGAGGTCAGGAGTTCAAGACCAGCCTGACCAACATGGAGAAACCCTGACTCTACCAAAAATACAAAATTAGTCGGGCATGGTGTTACATGCCTGTAATCCTAGCTACTCGGGAGGCTGAGGCAGGAGAATCCCTTGAATCCGGAAGGAAGAGGTTGTGGTGAACTGAGATTGCACCATTGCACTCCAGCCTGGGCAACAAGAATGAAACTGTCTCAAAAATAAATAAATAAACAATCATATTAAAATGTTAAGATCAAATAGAGGATATAGGTTGAAAGGAGAAAGCAGAATTTATAAATGCAACCTAGAAGAGGACAGGAAAGGAAAACAAGACAAATTGAGCAAAACAAGATCATAGGAACAAATAAAAATACATAGCTACTCTAAAGACATGTAAAACAGCTAAACATAATACTTAATCCTCATGTTTAGATTAAAGAAGAAAAACAGTGCAAAACAAGCCCCAGCTGCATGCTCTATGGAAGCCATAGACTTAAACATAAAAGACACAGATTAAAAGGATGGAAAACTCTATTGGGCAAACATAAAGAAAGCTTCATAAACGTCAGACACAATCCATTCATCAGGATTCAGAAGGTGTAAACATCAGTAATTATATAGCTTGATCCATGAATGCATTTCAAACCTATTCCCAAGAAATTGGTGAATGTACATTTGCCATAAGAATTAGCGATTTCTGCAAATAGGCCACATAGTAGGCCACAGTATAAGTTTCAAAAAATACCAAAGAATCCGTATGCATGCAGACCACACTGGCAACACTTTTTTCTTGGAACTAAATATTTTATGAAAGAAAAAAAGGCCAGTAACACCAAAGACAGTTTTGAAACAGAAAAACAAGATTAGGGTACTTTGGATACTGGATCTCAAAACATATTATAAAATTATAGTAATTTAAAGCAGTGCAGAAGAGGCTAACAGAACACAGAGCTCAGAACAGTGCCTCCATCCCATGCAGGTGTTCCTTGCAGATGTTCCTTAACTTATGATGGGGTTATGTCCCAATGAAATCATTAAGTCAAGTCATCATAAACTGGGGCCACCTGTATATGGAAATGTGAAATACAGCAGTTGTAACATTGCAGACCAGTGAGAATAGAATATTTGACAAATGATGCCAGGACGGTAGATGACCCACATGAGAAAACATAACATAGGATCCTAACTCACATCATTAAAAAAATCAGTACCAGGGACATAAACCAGTAAGTGAATAGCCCAAACTGAAAATACAGAAGACAATGTTTACTACTTCAGGGGCGAGAGAGATTTCTTAAATCAGATATAAAAAGTACAAACCATGTAAGATGGAAAATCCAGATTTTACTGAAATTAAATACTTTCGTTTGTAAAAAGGCATCAAATATACAAGACATGTCATAGACTGATAAAAGTTAACTTCAATACATATAACTAGCAAAATATTACCATCTAAAATATAAAAGAACTTACAAATCAATACCTGGAGGCATATCTGATTCTAAAGCCTGATTTTTATCCCCATGTCATATTTTCTATCCTTAACTGAAGATAAAAATCAATAAAATGAATTAGAATGGCCAATGCAGTTTATAGCAGATCGTTTGCAAAGAGGACAGTTATTATTTCTTTCACCTCTTTAAACACAGACTTTTATGTCTATTTTGCCATGCCAGGAATTTGGGCCGCTCTGTGATTTGCTTTTACCAACAGAATGTAACTTAAGAGATAATATGTTAATTGTGAGTCAAGGCCACAAGTGACTTTGCAGTCTCTGGTCTTGCCCTGCTGAGAATTCTGAGCTCACCGTACAAAGAAATCTCAAGCTAGCCTCCCATGAGAGACCCCAAGGACAGGAGGCACAGCTGTCTAGTCACCATATGTGGGAGTGAGTATGTCCATCTTAAACCCTCCAGCCTCAGTCAAGCCACTGGACCACAGAGCCACTTGAGTGAATCCAGGGAAGGTCAGCAGAACAACCAAACAGCTGAGCCCATGCCAAACTGCTGAGTCACAGAACAGGGAACAAGTGAAACAGCTGTTTCAGATTGATTTGTTACATGGTGGTAGGTAACCAATAAGTGGTTGGAGGGAATTTCATGGTACAAGAAAGTCAGAAAGGCAGGAATTGATAGTGGTACACTTCAAGAAAGCTGAGGAGAGACACCAGCATGGCAGGAAGAGGGAATTCAAATGGGAAGGGGCATTGTTCTTACTCCCATACTTCAGGACCTTTTCTAAACACCCCCAGCTTAAGCAGTGTAGACAACAACACTGTCAAGTTTGTTTGTTTCTTAATCCCATACAAACAGTTCTGCAACTTCCTACTCCAGCTTCCTTTGAACTACTCACAATAGTAGTAGGCGAGTGGCTTTCCCCTAATGATAGGCATTGGAGGAACTATCTTCTTTGTTCTGGACATTCCTGTCCCCACCTACTTACCAGCAAACAAGGCACCAATCAGAGAGAAGAAAGTTGATAAGGCTCAGTGGTGGCCAAAGCAGCAGCCAGAGCAAGGAGAATGCCTGTTCATATCCCAAACCGAGCACACTGCCAGGCATGGAACAGGGGCCCAGGAGAGAGGGAACAGGGGCCCAGGAGAGAGGGAACAGGGCTCCATCTAGAGAGACAAAGCCTCAGGGAATTAAGAAGCCCAGAGCAGGACTGCAGCCCCTCTCAGACAGGGACCATCGGCCAAATGAAAAGCTGCCGTAGAGGTGGGTGCAGTGGCTCACAAATGTAATCCCAAACTCTTGAGAGGCTAGAGCAGGAAGATCTCTTGAGCCCAAGAGTTCGAGGCTGCAGTGAACCATGATTGTGACACTGTTCTCCAGTCTGGTGACAGAGTGAAACCCCAACTCTATTCGAAAAGAAACAAAACAAACAAACAAAAAACTGCTGTAATGCTATAAATAAAATGCACTATGGTGAACAGGTAAAATCAATGCTTTGCCTTTTAAGTTACTTCCAATAATAATATTTTTGTGACTGCAAAAACGTTTGCAATCTGTACCTTCCACACATCGTTAGCAGGACACATACTGAGGAGACTTGGGGAAGTGCAAACATATTAGTATAAGTTCACACTGAGATTTACCTTTCATTTACCCAGATTAGACACAGCTACTTTGCTTCATTCCAGCACATGTAGGACTTCAGTTTAAGGAGGAAGAAAAAAAATTCTGGCCTTGTGAGATGTCTGAACAATGTTTTTTTTTGAGACAAAGTTTGGCTCTTGTTACCCAGGCTGGAGTGCAATGGTGCGATCTTGGCTCACCACAACCTCCACCTCCTGGGTTCAGGCAATTCTCCTGCCTCAGCCTCCTGAGTAGCTGGGATTACAGGCACGCGCCACCACGCTCAGCTAATTTTTTGTATTTTTAGTAGAGACGGGGTTTCACCATGTTGACCAGGATGGTCTCGATCTCTTGACCTCGTGATCCACCCGCCTTGGCCTCCCAAAGTGCTGGGATTACAGGTGTGAGCCACCGTGCCCGGCCCCTGAACAATGTGTTTTAAGCAGACCCTCCAATTCAAACACTTCCAAAGAGAAAAAATTATAACACTAAATTTTTAAAAGGTCTTATTAATGCTTGAGTTTAAATCCCTGATGGAAAAAAAAAAAGATTGGGGATGGGGTAAAAGAAAGCTTAGACACTGTCAGTGAAGATACTTAGCTGGAACTCAATTGTTAGGATATAATTTTATTTTGCTTTTCAGTCATTTTACTGTTATAAGATTTTAAGAATTCTGTATAAATGCCCATAATAAGATCAGCATAAACATCCCTCTAACAAACCTAAAAAACAAACCAAAACAACTATTATAGAATGAGAGAAAGAAATAAAAAAGAGAAAGAAAGGACAGAAGGAAAGGAAGGGAGAGGAAAGGAAAGGAGAGGGGAGGGGAGGGAAAGAAAAGAAAGAGAGAAAGAGAGAGAGAGAAAGAGAGAAAGAGAGAGAAAAGGGGGAACACTACAACTTTAACTTGCTAAACAATAGCTTCTTTTTAATCAAATGTCACAATCTCAGTCTTTGTTTCCTATAGAGAGAAATTTAAAAATCCATAAAACCTGTAGATTTGGACCTTACTAATCCTGTTAGCTTGTTGTGAAAGTCAAATATAAGGGACATTAATAATCTCTAAACATATAAAAATAGAGCATCTCAGTCTCCAAAACATTTTTTTCCCCACACACAGGATTTGATGGTGTCATCAATCAAATTGCACTGGAAGCCACCCCACCCCGGCCACAGCAGGGCCCACCCAAGCAGGCCATGTGCTGTGTGACAAGAAGCACAGCAGGCTGACAGTTTACAAGGCGCTCATGGCTCCAAATGTTATCAACATGCAAACAGAGGACCATGTGCTGCCGGGTATCTGTGAGACTTCAGAGAATCTGAAGCCCTGGACCATATTTGTTTGTGGGAAGAGAAATCTGTGCAGTTCCTCTTCCTTTGCTGCCCCTCCCTGCCGCCTGACTGTCTTCAGTTTTCAGAATCGAGCTCCAGGCCATCTCCACGGAACATCGGACCAAAATAGAACCTCACGCTTCACGGGTCCTGCACAGAGGCACGTCCTGCCCACGTGGACCAAGCGGCTGTCGTGCTCTGCACTTGGCAATTCCCCGCTCTGAAGCAAGGTGCCTTGGATTTTCACGGCTATCACAGAGGCCTTTCCTGTTAAACAAACGCTGCTTAATCTACTTCCTGCAGGAGGGACATTGGTCCGGACCGCAGAGCACAAGCTTCCACTTGGCATCAGACAGACACGCCTGAGGTTTTTATCAAAGGGGCTGACTTTCCAACTCCAGCGCCGGCCCTAATTGCCTTTAACAAGCCATGGGGCTGCTGTTAGCCACAGGCATTAAGCTTTCTCCAGCACAGCAGCAGGAATAACCATTTTTTGAACAAGAAGCAGCTTCAGTCCTTGGAACTCTGGAACTTTTATTATTTTTTAAATTATTGTTACTTCTTTTTTTTTTTTTTTTTTTTAAATAGTTTCGCTCTTGTTGCCCAGGCTGGAGTGCAGTGGTGCAATCACAGCTTACTGCAACCTCCACCGCCTGGGTTCAAGTGATTCTCCTGCCTCAGCCTCCTGAGTAGCTGGGATTATAGGCGCCTGCCACCACTCCTGGCTAATATTTTGTATTTTTAGTAGAGATGGGGTTTCACTGTCTTGGCCAGGCTGGTCTTGAACTCCTGACTTCAGGTGATCCACCCTCAGCCTTCCAAAGTGCTGGAGTTACAGGCGTGAGCCACCACGCCCAGCCTGCTACTTTTTTTGTTTTTTAGAGATAGGGTCTTGCTCTGTCTCACAGGCTAGAGAGCAGTGGTGTGATCAAGGCTCACTGCAGCCTCAACCTTCTGTGTTCAAGGGATCCTCCTGCCTCAGCTGCCTGAGTAGCTGGGACGACTCAGGCATGCATACCACATGCCTGGCTAATTTTTAAATTTTTAGTAGAGACAAGGTCTCACTATGTTGCCCAAGCTGGTCTTGAACTCCTGAGCTCAAGTAATCCTCCCACCTCAGCCTCCCAAAGTGCTGAGATTATAGGTGGGAGCCACAACTGACGCCTGGCCTCTGGCACTTTTATTGCCGTCCTGTGGGCTACTCCTTGACGTAAACCAAGGCACCTGCTTCACCTCAACTGGTCAAGTGGAATTCTAGGGACAATCACAGCAGAGCTGCATGAACCGAAAAATAAAGTGAACGTGAGCCCGAAGAGAGCTATAAACAGGCGTCTGAAACCTTGAAAAGACACTAATGGTGTCACTTGAACTGTGATTCTTATAATTTGCATAAAAGCTGAGGTTTTGCATAATTACTTTTACATAATTGCATTTATTTTTTCTTTGCTTTCTCCTTGATGTAAAAAGGAAAAACAAGGCCATAAAAAGGTATTTGTGTTGGAATTCTCCCAATAAATGGTTTATAAAACTTTTTTTTGAGACAGAGTCTCCCTCTGTTGCCCAGGCTGGAGTGCAATGGCACAATCTCAGCTCACTGCAACCTCTGCCTCCCAGGTTCAAACTATTCTCTTGCCTCAGCCTCCAGAGTAGCTGGGATTACAGGCTCCCACCACCATGCCCAAGTAATTTTTGTATTTTTGGTAGAGAGTTCCACCATGTTGGTCAGGCTGGTCTGGAACTCCTGACCTCAGGTGATCTTTCACAAGCCTTAGCCTCCCAAAGTGCTGGTATAACAGGCATGAGCCACTCTATAAAACTTTGCTTTTCATATTTTTGAGACACAGTCTTACTCTGTTAACAGGCTGGAGCATAGTAGAGCAATCTCAGCTCACTGCAACCTCCACCTCCCGGGTTTAAGCCATTCTCCTGCCTCAGCCTCCTGAGTAGCTGGGACTACAGGCGTGCAGCACCATGCCCAGCTAATTTTTTTTTTTTTGGTATGTTTAGTAGAGACAGGATTTCACCATGTTGGATGGTCTCAATCTCCTGACCTCGTGATCCGCCCACTTCTGCCTCCTAAAGTGCTGGGATTACAGGCATGAGTCATCGAGCCCGGCCTATAAAACTGTTTTAAAAACCTATTTTACATCTAGATTTGCCTTGCGTTCCTGTATCGATGTTCATGGCAACATCTCCCTAACGGGGGATAAAGCTGTTATCTTTTAATAAATTAGACCAGTAGTTCTCAACTGGAGAGATTTTGCTGCCCAGTGGACTTCTGGCAATGTCTGAAGGTATGTTTGATGGGCACAACTTGGGGAGGTGGTGAACTATTGTCTTATAGTGGCTTGCAGGGGTACTGCTAAACATCAGTGCACAGGACGGCACCCCATAGCAAAGGATTACCTCGCCCAGATTGTTAACATTGCTAGATAAGATCAGCATTTAAAATAAATCACACGAGAACACGAGACAGACTTTTTTGAAACCTCACACACATACAGCTCTGCAACTTCCTACTCCAGCTTCCTCTTCACTGCTGAGACCTTTTTATACTAACAGCCACTGGAGGAACGATCTTTTTGTCCTAGACATCCTTCCCCTTTTATTGCTACCAATACATATGAAAACAAATGCTTAAAAAACCCAAACAGATGAAAGTAGCTCCATAAGACTGCAAACCAGAACTCACGGATGGCAAACAGCCAAGGGCAGGACACTGAGGTTTAGAGCACTTAGGATAGACTCTCCTTATACAGATCCTAGATTTCTTTTTTTTTTCTGAGACAAACTTTCACTCTTATTGCCCAGGCTGGAGTGCAATGGCGCAATCTTGGCTCACCGCAACCTCCACCTCCTGGGTTCAAGTGATTCTCTTGCCTCAGCCTCCCTAGAAGCTGGGATTACAGGTAACTGCCACCATGCCCAGCTAATTTTTTATATTTTTAGTAGAGACAGGGTTTCACTATGTTGGCCAGGCTGGTCTCGAATTCCTGACCTCAGGTGATCCACTGGCCTCAGCCTCCCAAAGTGCTGGGATTACAGGCGTGAGCCACTGCGCCGGGCAGATCCTGGCTTTCTAAGCCAACGTGGCAACACATCCAGCAGGCTTCCCTCATAAACCAAGGAGCGGGAGAAAGGACAGTGTACTACAGGACCACCTAACAAATTTTCATGACAAAAAAATCTCAATGAAGCAGATCACAAAATGTGATCAACAAACTATAGCAGGTTTGCCCATCACCGAAACATTCCAATTATCTTATAATTCCACCAAGATAAGAAAAAGTGGCGGGGGGTGGGTGGAACAATAACCGGGAAGAGTTGGTGACGTAAGGCAGTGGCTCCCGTTCAGGGCTGCACATTACAAGCAATCACCAGAGAACACGAGGTCAGGAGATCAAGACCATCCTGGCCAGCATGGTGAAACCCCGTCTCTACTAAAAATACAAAAATTAGCCGGGCGTGGTGGCGCATGCCTGTAATCCTAGCTACTTGGGAGGCTGAGGCAGGAGGATCCCTTGAACCTGGGAGCACTCCAGCCTGGCCACAGAGCAAGACTCCCTCTCAATTAAAGAAAAAAAAAAAAAAAGCAACCACCAGAACAAATGCAGACCCAGACCCCATCTCGGACTAAGTGCCTCATGAGCTCTGAAAAAGGGCCCAGGAACTTCAGCATTCTAGACTACAGCATTCATTTCTTTCGATTTGGGCAAGGAAAATATAAACAAGGTGTAATTCATGAACTTAGTTATCAGGCAATCCACCTGTTTCGGACTGAGGCGGCGTAGAAGGCAGGGAGATGACTGAAAAAGTGCAATCTCTGGTCACAGGCCAGGGAATCCTCACGTCCCCCATGAGAGAATGGGTTCAGATACAAAACATTTATCTAGTGCTTATTGGTTAATATTCTAAATGCTTTATTTTTATGACTGATTTAGTCCTCACAACAGCCCAGTGAGATGAGTGTGGCATTATCCCCATTTTGTAGGTGAGGACACTGGGGCACAGAGGGATGAACCACGACCAGGTCAAGGTCACGAAGCTGATGAACATAGAAACAAATAGAGTTCTGGCCGGGTGCGGTGACGCCTGCCTATCATCCCAGCACTTTCAGAAGGCGAGGTGCGTGAATCACCTCAGGCCAGGAGCTCCAGACCAGCCTGGCCAACACAGTGAAACCCTGTCTCTACTAAAGATACAAAAAAATTAACCGGGCATGGTGGTGTAATCTCAGCTATTTGGGAGGCTGAGGCAGGAGAATCAGTTGAACCCGGGAGGCAGAGGTTGCAGTGAGCTGAGATCCTGCCATTGCATTTCAGCCTGGGCGAGAGAGTCAGACTCCGTCCCCCGCAAATGACTGAGTTCCAAAGAAATGGACTGAGTTCCAAAGAACTTGGTTCCAATGCCTACTCTTAGCCAGCAGGCTGTGATGCTTCTACACAGAAGCAGTTCAGAAATAATCCAACTCTGAAAGCTAATCCCATGCTCACTCAGGGTTCTTAGGCGAGGACCTGGCCAAGTCTGTACAACTGAGCTTGTGAGACAGTGGACCTCTGCAGGACCAGCCTCCAGCAGCCAGGCGGCAGCCATCACTCACATGAACCCCAGGGTCCCTGAGACGAGGCAAGGCCCTCTATCGAGGACGCCAGTCATCCCACACTCCCGTCAAACCTCAAACCTGCCACTCAGGATGTTTCTTATTTTTAGTTACTTCTAAATTTAGACTAAGGTTGTAGTCCAGCCTGCCTATTGTACAAAATTTTCTTGGTTGTTTTCTATTTTAACTGCTGCTGTCTGTTGATACTGCTTTATCTCTGCCCCATCACGGAACAGTCTTTCAGTTCTTTTATCCTGTTTACTTCCCTTTGCTTTTATCTTCCACTGTAAAGTGGGGACTAGGAAGCAGAAGCAATGAGAAGGCAGATCGGCAGAGACCCAGGTGGGGAACTAAAGTGCCTTCTCCCCTCCAGCAGGTCCAATTGGGCTGCTACTTGACCAGAGTATTCAGGAATTCTTCTGAAATTTACTAATTTTGAAGCCAGTTTAGAAACCTTACCAAAAAAAAAAAAAATACAGTGGCTTTACTTTCATGCTTTATTCTTGAGTCAGTCTGATTGCCTAACTTGACAAAGCAGACTCTGTTCTGAAGGATTTTTGCAAAATTTTAAGAGATAAAGCAATGTGGCCAGGCGCTCATGCCTGTAATCCCAGTACTTGGGAAGCCAAGGCAGGTGGATCATCTGAGGTTAGGAGTTTCAGACTAGCCTGACCAATATGGTGAAACCCCAGCTTTACTAAGAATACAAAATTAGCTGAGCAAGGTGGTGGGTGCTTGTATCCCAGCTACTTGGGAGTCTGAGTCAGAAGAATCGCTTGAACCCTGGAGGCAGAGGTTGCAGTGAGCTGAGATGGCACCACTGCACTCTAGCATGGGCGACAAAGTAAAACTCTGTCTCGAAAAAGAAGAAGAAGAAATAGACCAAAACATTAACAGTGGCTATCTTTAAAGAAACAAACTGTGAGCAATCTCAGTCATACTTTACATCAGAGGACAGCAAATTTTATGTGTAATGGGCCGTAGAGTAAATATTTTTGGCTCTGCAGACCCTAAGTCCTTGTCACAACTACTTACTTGACTCTGCCATTGCAGTAGGAAAGCAACCAGAGACAAGGCATAAATGAATGGCAGGACTGTGTTCTAATAAAACTTTATTTACAAAAACAGGTGATGGGCTCGTTTTAGTCTGTGGGTTATAGTTTACCAACCCCTGTTTTTTTTTTTAAATTTTTATTTATTTATTTATTTATTGGTATCTGTAAACCAGAAGGGCTCAGACAGAAACAAAACATCCAAAGAAAGTTGAGTAGACACTGTTGCTTGTAGCATCGTAGCATATACGTGCAAGCTTATAAAATCCTTTAAATAATCTAACCTAACATAGTATGTCTCATTCAAAGTCATATTCCAGAAACACAGTTGTGAACCGTTTTATGGGGTCAAGGCTGCCATCTCGTGGTCACTTGAAATAACAGTCTTTCTGCTCTTCATTCTCCTTTATTAAGGGTATGCAACTCACTGGAGCTGCTTTTCAAAAATTTGACTGGAATGTGGGGACCACAATGGCAAAATGGGCCAAGGAAGTCAATTGTAACTGAGAGCAATCAATTTTCTGAAGCTTCAACTTGTCAAATTCTTCCAAGAAGCCAATGAACAAAAGAATGAGCCATCACAGGGCTCCTGCTTCCTCTGGAGGCCAAGCTTCAGACAATGATTTGAAAAACAGCAATGGCAGGGCAAGAATACCCACGTACCAAGAGCCTTCCGCTTCAGATTTTGAATGGAACGCTCCTTTTTTATCCCAAGCTTTGAAAAGAGAAAATAATGACAAAACCCTAACTCACTAAATGAACCCAATAGAGAAATAAATGATAGCAATCTGTGCTGTTCGTCTGGTCATTCGCTCAGCCTCTTGCTCAACAACACGGGGCCACCTGTGTAGTGAACCACATGTAAAGAGCCAGGAAGACAAAAACGAGGAATACAAACCCAGTCCCAGGAAATAAATTCAGGCAAAAAGAGAGACACAAGCAAGTAAAAATTGCATCATCTAATGAGGGCCCACATGGAAGTGAAATTTGCAGGGTCATGGGGGCCCAGAGGAAGGAGCTAACTCTGTGTGGTCTCAGGAAGACTTTGAAAGGCAGGTAGCACTCACGCTGCTTCTAGGAGAATGAGCACAGGTTGCCAGAGGAAGGGGGAGAGGAAGGAAGGGCAGGGCAGGGGGCTTCACTGATGGGCTCTAGTTCAGCCTTCAGGTTGAAAGAGTCCAAAAGACAAACAGCAAACAAGCACTCTGCACACATTTCCACTCGGGCCTCTCAGCATCTCAGCTCACATCCTTCTCTCAGACAGCAGGAAAGCAGGGCTGGGTGGTTTGGAAGATGACGACAGGGAAGGCAGGAAGAGAGGTAGGACTTAGTCTCAGCGTCTCCTGATTCTCAGCACTTGTTCTTTTTTTTTGAGACGGAGTCTCACTCTGTGCCCAGGCTGGAATACAGTGGTACGATTTTGGCTCTCTGCAACCTCTGCCTCCTGGGTTCAAGCAATTATCCTGCCTCAGCCTCCCAACTAGCTGGGATTACAGAGCTTGGGATTACAGGCACACGCCACCATGTCTGGCTCATTTTTATATTTTTAGTAGAGATGAGGTTTTGCCATGTTGATCGGGCTGGTCTTGAACCCCTGATGTCAAGGGATCTGCCTGCCTCAGCCTCCCAAAGTGTTAGGATTACAGGCATAAGCCACCACTCCCAGCCTTTTTCTTTTCTCTTAAGAGACAGGCCTCTGACTCTGAGGCTGGAGTGCAGTGGTGTGATCACAGCTTACTGCAGTCTCGAACTCCCAGGCTCAAGCAATCCTCCTGCCTCAGCCTCTGGAGTAGCTGGAACTACAGGTGCTCACCACTATGCCCACCTTTTTTTTTGGTAGAGACAGAGTCTCACTATGTTGCCCAGGCTGGTCTCAAACTCCTGGCCTCAAGTTATCCTCCTGCCTCAGCCTCCCAAAGTCCTGGGATTACAGGTGTCAGCCACCATGCCTGGCCCAATTCCTAAGACTTATGTGCCTCCATATCTCTATCCACAACCAAGGGCTTCTAAACATTCACCCTTCTACAAAATGACAAACAGCAGAAGCATTATAAAGCTGTCCATGATGACAGGTGGATTTGTAGCAAAACAGTTCTATGAGAAAATAAAGCTTCCTGTGCCTTTGAAATTTCAACAGGAAATGCAGGGCCAGTCATCAGCCCATCTTGCACATACATTTTATATCACCTGTCAGACAGAGAAACTCACTGAAATATACAAGCCGTGTGACAAACCCCCCGGGTTGTGGTGGAACGGAGCTCAGACTTGCCCCCAGCACCCTGCACAGTCATACCTGGGTTGCTGGTGAGAAAGGCGAGGGGGCTCTCGCCGAGGTCCGCAGGGCCGTCCACTCGGTGGGGTGGGCTTTCCAGCAGCTCCACTCCTTCCTCCAGCTCGGGGTAGGTCCTCACCAGGAGGCCCAGCGAGGGCTGTGAGAGGAAATCTTTGAGCATAGACGAGTTCAGGGCGCCAGCAGCACGATTATTGATCTCAAGAATCTCATCTCCTGCTTTCAAGCCTGCCAACGCAAGATGGAAAATTTTTAATTTCACACGCATCATCAGAACACAACAGCTTCGGAGCTCTGCTATAAAGGGCACACCTGCTGTGGGTCTCACAGCACCAGGTACTGCTGCAGACAGGCTGCGGTGCTCAGAAGTGATTCTCAGGAGAGGACATGGGCCACAGGTTCTGAAGGTTCTAGATTTGCAGGTTACAACATGCCTTGCCTGTCCTTGATACATCAAGCAAACAAGCTTACCCCTTTGTTAATCTCCTTCGTTCCAAGCATCTGCCAATTGCTCACAAATGCTAATTAATTCTGGCTATCTTCCTACACTTTTGGGGCGGGGCGGGGAGAATGGAAGTGCTCTCTGATCACTGCCATCACTGTGTTTTTTAATACATGTTCATGCCTCAGTGCACACTTAAGCCACAGCCAGTTAATATCTATTGATCATTTCCATGGAACCAAAATGCAAGGCGTTCACTCTGGCTCTGATGACAGAAGGAAGGATGTCTCATTCCAAACACACTTAGAGATGAGTTTCAAAAACCCAATGCAATCATTTCTGCCCTTTTTGGTTTTGTTTTCAAACTACATCAAGACCTTGGGGTGAATCTCTTTTGGTAGATCCCCAAAAGATCTGCTGGGGAATTGCCAAAGTCTGGGACCCAAGGGACTGGCCATGAGCAAGCCCAACCTAGAAGAACAGGAAGTTGAGACACCACGGTACAGTTCAAACCGGCACTGCAAGAACATTCCAGCAGCTTGAGAAAGGGAGACATTGGGAGGAATATGAAAGAAAATAAAATAATCCTTTCAGCTGGGGAAAGAAAAGGGCCCAATTTCTCATTTTATATACCAATATGGAAAAACCAACTTCAAAAAGAAAGTGAGTGAAGGGCGGGCAAAGACAAATGATAAATTGCGGGAAAGAGAAGCCTCCCAGGCCCTCAGGCATCCCACCGGATTCTGCAGAAAATGACCCTATGGAGAAGCTCTCACTTCCCAGCTTCACAGAGTCACATGCCCTGGACATCCTTATTCAGGTTTCTAAAATACCTGAAACCAGTTTTCTTTTGTTTTTGGGAGGAATGGAGTCTCACTCTGTTGCCCAGGCTGAGGTGCAGTGGTGCAGTCTTGGCTCACTGCAACCTCTGCCTCCCGGGTTCTAATGATTCTCCTGCCTCAGCCTCCTGAGTAGCTGGGATTACAGGTGCATACCACCATGCCCAGCTATTTTTTGTATTTTTAGTAGGGTTAGGGTTTCACCATGTTGGCCAGGCTGGTCTCAAACTCCTGACGTCAGGGGGTCTGAAATTATTTTTATTTTTATTTCTTTATTTTTTTCTGAGATGGAGTCTCACTCTGTTGCCCAGGCTGGAGTGCAGTGGCACGATCTTGGCTCACTGTAACCTCTGTCTCCTGGGTTTAAGTCATTCTAGTGCCTCAGTCTCTGTCTCAAACAAAAAGAAAAGATAAGATAGAAAAGAAAAGGAAAGAAAAGACAGTCCTCTTATTTGAAGCCACCCCGATGGCACTGCTTTGTTATGGCAGCCTTAGTGAACTACTACAGGGGTCTTCCTGAGTGACAGTACTCCCGGTATTAATAAGTAACTGGGACTACAGGCATGTGCCACCATGCTTGGCTAATTTTTTTTGTTGTTGTTTGTTTGTTTTGTTTTTTGAGATGGAGTTTTGTTCTTGTTGCCCAGGTTGGAGTGCAATGGTGTGATCCTGGCTCACTGCAACCTCTGCCTCCTGGGTTCAAGCAATTCTCCTGCCTCAGCCTCCCGAGTAGCTGGGATTACAGGAGCATGTCACCATGCCCAGCTAATTTTTTCTGTATTTTTAGTAGAGACAGGGGTTTCATCATATTGGTCAGGCTGATCTCGAACTCCTGACCTCAGGTGATCCGCCCGCCTCGGCCTCCCAAAGCGCTGGGATTACAGGTGTGAGCCATTGTGTCCAGCCTTTGAAATCAATTTTCTATCATAAGATACTCTGAGAAACATAGTGGGAGGGGAAATGAAGGGAAAGAAGAATGGTTTACTTCATATCAGAGGCCAAATCCTGAGACGCAAACCATTTCATTTTCAGAGAAAAGATTTTGACATCAAAGTATTTGAATTGAAAACACAAAATTTCTACTACATTTGACAGGCAGGGGTTTTTTTTTCTTTTTTTTTGGAGACAGAGTCTCGCTCTATCGCGCAGGCTGGAGTACAGTGGCAGAATCTCGGCTTACTGCAACCTCCGCCTTTTGGGTTCAAGTGATTCTCCTGCCTCAGCCTCCCAAGCAGCTGAAATTACAGGTGTCCACCACCACGCCCAGCTAATTTTTTGTATTTCACTTGAGACAGGGTTTCACCGTGTTGCCTAGGCTGGTCTCGAACTCCTGACCTCGTGATCTGCCCGCCCTGGCCTCCCAAAGTGTTGGGATTACAGGCGTGAGCCACTACGCCCAGCCTGAGGTTTGTTTTTGTTTTTTTTAAAGAAGTTACAGGTTTATATGACTGGCAGAGTAGGAGTGTGTACTAGGTTAAATGGTATCCCCCTAAAAGATACATCTACATTCCAGAACCTGGGAATGGGAGCTTATTTGGAAAAAAGATCTTTGCTACTCTAAGGAAGTTAAAATTCTTGAGATAATATCATGATGGATTATCAGATGGATCCTAAGACCACTGATAAATGTCCTGGTAAGAGGTACACAGGAGAGAGACAGAGAGAGAAAGTGGCCATGGGAAGGGAGAGGCAGAGACTGGAGTGACGCAGCCACAAGCTCCAGCCACATCTGGAGCCACCAGAAACAAAAAAGCAAGAAAGGACTCACTCCTAGAGCCTTCAGAGGGAGCATAACTGTGTACAGCTTGATTTCATACTTTTAGCTTCTCCAGGCTATGAGAAAATATATTTCTCTTGCCGGGCTCAGTGGCTCACGCCTGTAACCCCAATAATTTGGGTGACTGAGGTGGGCAGATCACTTGAGGTCAGGAGTCCAAGACCAGCCTGGCCAACATGGTGAAACCCCATCTCTACTAAAAACACATAAAAAATCAGCTGGGCATGGTAGCGTGCAGTGTAATCCCAGCTACTCGGGAGGCTGAGGCAGGAGAATCACTTGAACCTGGGAGGCAGAGGTTGCAGTGAGCTGAGATGGTACCACTGTGCTCAAGCCTGGGTGATAGAATGAGATTCTGTCTCAAAAAAAAAAAAAAGAAAGAAAAATATATTTATCTTACTTGAAGCCACCCCGATCGCACTGCTTTGTTACGGCAGCCTTGGTGAACTACTACGGGGTCTTCCTGAATGAGTACTCTCAGTATTAATAAGGCACCCAACAGCTGTGAGAAATGAAGAGCCTTGTCAGGGTCTTTCTGTCACAGCTTCCCCATGTCCCAGGTCTTTGACTGTGGACATGTTACTGAATCCCTCTTAGCCTCAGTTTCCATACATGTAAGAGGAATAAGTGGGTTAAGTGAGATTAAATAAAACAATCCATGTTAAACTCTTAGCATAACACTGGACACACTGAAAATATTCAATGGCTGGGCATGGTGGGTCACGCCTGTAATCCCAGCACTTTGGGAGGCCAAGTCGGGTGGATCACCTGAGGTCGGGAGTTTGAGACCAGCCTGACCAACATGGGGAAAACCCTGTCTCTACTAAAAATACAAAAATTAGCTGGGCGTGGTGGCACATGCCTATAATCCCAGCTACTCGGGAGGCTGAGGCAGGAGAATCGCTTGAACCCGAGAGGCGGAGGTTGTGGTGAGCCCAGATCGCATCATTGCATTCCAGTCTGGGCAACAAGAGCAAAACCCCATCTCAAAAAAAAAAAATATTCAATGGACATTGGCTCTCATTATTAATATTTGGTAGAATAAAGAGGAAGAGTTTTCTTTCTAACAGAAAATCATAGTCTCCTCAGAAATAACCCCCAATTGACCACGGGAAAGTTGTGAAGTATCCAAGCAATCCAGAGTAATATGACACGTGGCTTCCTCTACTGGCCTCTGTCCTGGGTGACAATCAAGAAAAAACTTAAATGACAGCAAATAACTCTCAGGTGACTCCACGAGTACAAAGATGAGCCATAACAAACATGCCCACATCAAATAGAGAATGTCCAAAAAATCAATTCTATAAGTATAGCCAATGTGAGGTCCAGTCAGAGCAGTGTAAGTGTGGAGGGGAGAGGGTGGGAGCAGGAACTGGGCTCCCCGTCACCTTGCTCAAGCCGAAGCCCAGTGAGGCTAACAGAAATAAATCAACAAAAAGCCAAACATGGGCTGATTTTACGCAAGCAGGATATTCAGATTCAATCAGGCCGTGTTCCACTCCGCTCTTCCTGGTTGCACCCCATTCTGGGCATCTTAACAGGCACAGTGGCACCTTGTGTCTGAAAGGTAACACCTGGAGTGTGTTCTACTGTAATAAATGGCTGAAGGATTTGGAAATGGTATCTGGAAAAGAAAAAGACTCAGCAGTAAGATTTGGATAGCAAAGGCTGGCTAGAAAGAAGACTCAGGCAAAACCTAGAACCATCGACGGAAGCGAAAGGAGGAGGATATTTTATAATCAGATAGAATCCACAAAGAGGCGGTAGGATCCACAGCACTCTCTCAATCACAGGTGGAGGGGATCTTCAATTCGTGGCTAAATTTTTTTTTTTTGGAAACAGTCTCACTCTATCGCCCAGGCTGGAGTGCATGGCACAATCTCGGCTCACCGCAACCTCCACCTCCTGGGATTGAACAATTCTCCTGCCTCAGCCTCCCATGTAGCTAGGATCACGGGCACACACCACCACGCCCAGCAAATTTCTGTATTTTTAGTAGAGATGGGGTTTCACCATATTGGCCAGGCTGGTCCTGAACTCTTGCCCTCAGGTAATCCACCTGCCTTGGCCTCCCAAAGTGCTGGGACTACAGGCATGAGCCATTGTGCCCAGCCAATTCATGGCTAAATTTAACACAGAATACCCCCAATATCTTTCTAGACACGCCGGTATTGGGACCGTGTTTGTGGACCAGGAGGACAAAATGGACATCACTCTTGCATCTGCTGAGAACAGAGCAAGGGGGTTGGTGCAGACGATCGTTTAGTCTTCATTTAACACCAGGGTTCTCAGATTCAAAGAACTAAAACAGGATGTGACTGAAACCAGGATGGCAGATTCCCCACCCCCCGTGCCATGCAAACCGGCACACTCATTGTGCTGAAAGAGATAAAAATCAGTCTTCGGGCTTGAAGGGGAAGAAAGTCTGTCATCTCTGCTCTTAGCTGAGCTGCAGCTCAGTGACTGTGTCACACTTTGGCCCCAGGCTGCCTATGGCCTAGAAAGCATGGAAAGAAAAAGAAGGAAAATGCTCCTCCGCGACAATCAGCAGCAGATAAATTATTCCGACTTTACTTCCCACTCATCACGCCTTTGCCTTTCCGTGCATAGCCAAGTCTGCAGTTGTGCTTCTCCAGCGTTTACAGGACAGGTCAGTATAACCGGCACAGGTAGCTTACAAGCCATGAACCACCCAGAACTCAGCTGAACCAGGACAGAAAAGGCAGTGGCAAAGATCAGCACTCAATTTCCCTTTTCTGCTCCACTCAGTAGCAGTTAACATAACAGATGCAAGGTGAGTACATCTAAGCACAGTTGACCTGGATGTGCTGATCTCGGACATTCAACATGTATTATTTTGCCACCGCTTGGATGAAATTACAAATCCCATAGCAAGAAGGAAGAAACAAAGGTGGATTTCCAGCCCTACCTACCCGTCCCATTTATTGACAGTGAGTATAGTGGGTTGAAGAGCGTGTCCCCCTGCAAATTCATGTCCACCCACAATGTCAGAATGCAACCTTCTTTGGAAATAGGGATAGATATATACTGCAGATGAAATTATAATAGTATCATCATTATAAGTATATAATATTACACATGTAATTAAGTTACAATGAACTCATAATGATTTACAGTAGGTCCTAAATCCAATGGCTGGTGTTCTTATAAGAAGGCCATGTTAATGACACAGAGTGACACACAGGGCAGAAGCCATGTGACTTAGGGCAGAGATTGGAGTGATACAGACATAAGCCACAGAATGCCAAGCTTCTGGCAGCTCCCAGAATCCTGAAGGAGGCATGAAGCCATTCTTCCCTCAGAGGATCCAGAGGAATCAATCTTGCCAATACCTTAATTTCAGACTTCTGGCCCCCTAAACTGTGAGAGGATACATTTCTGTTATTTTAAGCCACCCAGTGTGTAGCAGTTTATTATAGGAACCCTAGGAAATTAACACTGTGAGTAAATCATCTAGGTTGCAAAGACTGACCAGGAGTAGAAAAAGAGTGGAGAGTTGGGGCTCCCCAGGTAGCCCAAATGCATTATGGCCCCTTTCAGAGATGAAATGAAACAGGCAGGGTGTAGCAGGGAAGCGCTCTCTAAGGAAGGGGAGGGAGGCTGGATCTCAAATCCCTAGGTTCTCAACTGCTGCAGATTCTTCCATGAATGGAAGCAACAGAACATCTGATCTGAAAGAGTTCTGAGCCTTCAGGCAATGGCCAGTGTCAGCTTTGATCAGTGTGGACCAAAGTACAGAGGGTTCTTTCCCCATGCCCTGCTCCAGGAAGAACCCCCTCAGATACCCCACACCATCCTAAAAGGTGGAGAAGGATGACCACATGAGTAGAATGGGATTTCCCACCAGCCCCATGGAAATGGGCTCAATCAGATTTAAAATCCAAAAATGTATGACTTGGGAGGCTGAGATGGGAGGATCGCTGGAGGCCAGGAGTTCAAGAACAGCCTGGGCAATACAGCAAGACCTCTGACTCTGATGAATGAATGAATGAATGAATGAATGAATGAATGAATGAACGAATCAGTCAGGTATGGTGGCATGCACCTGTACTCCTCTAGGGACTCGGGCGGATGAGGGGAGAGGATGGCTTGAGCCCAGGATTTCAAGGCTGCAGTGACCTATGATTGCACCACTGGACTCCAGCCTCGGTGACAGAGCAAGACTTTGTCTCTAAAAGTTAAAATAAGAAAAAGTTCAAGAATATGACCTTTCTCTTATACTTAACAGAATAAAAACTGCATTCCCTGGAAGAGTTTTCAATAAGAAAATGTTCAAATACTTTTCACAAATGAATCCTTTGAGCATATGTTTCTCATTCAAAAACTGGAGAAGTCTTAAAGGGCATTTAAGATGGACAGACCAGCTCTTTATTGACTTACCTTTCTTGGAAGCTAAACCGGTTTCCTTCACTCTATTCACGTACAGCCTTCGAATACCATCTTCTTCCACAGAAGAAAGTGAAAACCCTGCGAAACACAAAGACAGAATGGCAGGGCTCACACCTTCTGACTGTTTAGCAAACAACAGGAAGTGCCTGCTGCGAACAAGGTATGTTTCATGTCTGTGACTACAGTTTGGAGTGATTGTTTTTTTCTTGTTTTACAAAGCAGAGAAGTGTATTTTTAGATCACTCTGGAAGTCACTACTTGTAAAAATAAAGATTACTAGGTACGTCTATCTTCATATTACCTACCAATCAATTCAAAGGAAAGCAAATTATTTCGTTTGACCTTGCTTACACTCCTCCAAAGCACGAAACAGAAAGATTAGCTTCCCTCAGAGTCCCCAGACATTTTTCATCAAACCTACGTCCTAGAACATGTTGCCACTGTACTGTTGGAGGGTGTGTGTTCATCCATATGTATGACTGTAAGGACGCGGCTTTAATTTAACACAATTCTGCAAACAGGAGCAAGATGCAACTCACAATACAAATCTGTAATGTGAGTGACACATTACAGAAACTGTACCTGATTTCACCCTCTACCACTATCTGATCATAAGATTATCTTATATTTCTCTGGGCTGCCAGAGCTCAAAGCCCATTTGCTAATTGACCTTGGGCTATGCTACATTCTTCAGAGAGGAAAGCAGAGTGAGGTCCAGGTATTATTTATTTATTTATTTATTGAGATGAAGTCTTGCTCTCGTCACCCAGGCTGGAATGCAATGGCATGATCTTGGCTCACTGCAACCTCTGCCTCCTGGGTTCAAGTGATTCTTCTGCCTCAGCCTCCAGAGTCGCTGGGATTACAGATGCCTTCCACCACACCCAGCTAATTTTTGTATTTTTAGTAGAGATGGGGTTTTGCCATGTTGGCCAGGCTGGTCTCGAACTCCTGACCTCAGGCGATCCACCGGTCTAGGCCTCCCACAGTGCTGGATTACAGGCGTGAGACACCACGCCCGTCTGAGGTCCAGGTATTCTATGTGGCTTGAGGATCCTGGGTACTTACAACTCTATGGTTATAAGCCCTGCTCACTCCTGTTTCCAGACTGCCTCATGTAAAATGCTTTCCTAATCAGTTACTTGAATGTCCTCTATGAATATCTACTTTGCTGAAGGAAAGAAATACCTTTGCAGATACTTCTAAAAAGGGCAATGAGAACACATGTCATTGTGTCTATCGGCAATAATTTCAGCTCTGGGAGAAAAATCATCCCATAATATAGACATGTGCCTTAATGCTGAGGGGAAAGCAGGGACTGGAGGAAAAAAAAAAAAAAAAAAAAAAACCAACAGGCAAATAGCAAAACAGAATGACAAGATTTGGTTCCAGGGAGTCATTGAGCCTTTTTAGGGCATGTCATGAGGAAGACATGGTTTTTCATTGAGTTTACTGGACCAGGAAATAACCTCACGTAGGCAAAACAGCTAACTGCCATCGCCCGCCTAAGTACTGTAACACCCTCAGATGGGGAACAGCACAGGGCCGCCCCTGAGGACTTTCCAAAATCTTCATTTCATTCTCTTATTTTAAATTCTCTTCTTTCAGCAACTTCTAACTTTCAGATTAAGTGTCAAGAAGCCTTACTAAAATCAAACTATTTTTACACAAGAACCATTTAACTTACATTAGCCTTAACGCAAGTGTATTTATCTGCATTTTAGAAGAAATTTTTAAATAAAAATTTGTTAAGATAGATAGAATCAAGGGCTCTGTCATAGGGAAGAATGAATAGTAGTCATCTAAATTTTGGAATTTCCTTTCTGAAATGCCATCATTCTATAACATTCTGAGACCAATTTTTTTTTCTTTTTATAAAAAGAGGCATGGTCTTGCTCTGTCCCCCAGGCTGGCATGCACTGATGTGATCTTAGCTCATTGTAGCTTCAAACTCCTGGGTGCAGGCAATTCCCTGCCTCAGCTGCCAGAAGAGCTGCGACTGCATGTGAGTGCTATCACACTTGGCTAATTTTTTAATTTTTTTGTAGAGATGGGGTCCTAATATGCTGCCCAGGCTGCTCTCAAACTCCTGGCCTCAGGCAGTCTTCCCACCTCAGCCTCTCTTGAAGTTTTGGGATTATAGGCGAACACTACTGCGCCTGGCCCCAGTTTCTTTTCTATTAAAAAATTAGCACCCTTGGGCCAGATGCAGTGGCTCACACCTATAATCCCAGCACTTTGGGAGGCCAAGGCAGGTGGATCACGAGGTCAGAAGTTCAAGGCCAGCCTGGCTCCATCTCTACTAAAAATACAAAAATTAGCCGGGCACGGTAGCAGGTGCCTGTAATCCCAGCTACTCAGGAGGCTGAGGCAGGAGAATCGCTTGCACCTGGGAGGTGGAGGTTGCAGTGAGCTGAGATTACGCCATTGCACTCCAGCCTAGGTGACAGAGCAAGACTTTGTCTCAAAAAAAAAAAAAAAAAAAAGAAAAAAAAAAATGAGCACTCCTGTGGAGTACCAGGAAATACCCTTGTTTGACTGGAAGATGGCAGGAGAGCCAACACAGTGAGAACCTGCTACAAGTCACCTGAAGTCAAGTTGATGAAGACATCTCAGGTATTCATTTGCTCCATTCCTTTTTTTGTGTGTGTGATGGAGTCTCATTCTGCTGTCTCGGCTGGAGTGCAGTGGTGCAACCTCGGCTTACTACAACCTCTGTCTCCCAGGTTGAAGCAATTCTCCTGCCTCAGCCTCCCTAGAAGCTAGGATTACAGGCACACACCACACCACACTATACTCAGCTGATTTTTCTATTTTTGGTAGAGATGGGGTTTCGCCATGCTGGCCAAACTTGTCTCGAACTCCTAACTTCAAGTGATCCGCCTGCCTCGGCTTCCCAAGTGCTGAGATTACAGATGTGAGCCACCACACCTGGACATTCCCTCTTTTCTTGGTCTTCTTTTTTTTTTTTTTTAATAATCAAAAGGTTAAAAATAGGAGTGAAAATGGAGGAGACTTCCAGTCTGAGGACTGCAACTGATTCTGTAATTTGTATCAGACAACTGGGTAAAAAGAATGGGTCTGAGAAACAGATCATACATTTCTAATTAGTGGGGAAATCTCTGTGATAGGAAAGAGGATGGAAGAAAGGATGATGGGTGTGAAGACCACCCAAATGAAAGCTGAAAATTTACAAATCTGAACAGCACTTTAGCTCTGTACTGGAACTCATATTGGACACCGGTTTAGGGGTCAAACAGGAGCCCCTTTCAGTGTTCCAGGAAGACAGCTCTCCCCACACCCTGCCTTGGAACAAACATGTGAGTGGCTTCCACTTAAAGATGCCAATATTTTGCACAGTAGGGAGAAAACACTATAATCATCTCCTATATTAACAAATATAAAGAAAATTATGAAATATCCTACAGCTGGATTATGTGGAGCTGAATGAAGAACATAATGATTTTAACCGTTAATCAGCAAAGTCAGGTCTATGTCTTTTCAATAGGACAGCAATATTCTAAATCTCAGCAGACAACTCTAGTATCATCCAAAATGACCATCCACAGGGGGCAGAGGGAGATTACTCAATATAAATGGATGTATCGACAAACTGGAAGGCTGTTACTTTCAAAGACAGGAAGGCATCGTGAGTGGCAACTGGAATAATGATCAGAAGAATGAAGGAAGTGATTAAAACTAAGTGATAAAACTAAGGCCGGGTGTGGTGGCTCATGTCTATAATCCCAGCACTCCTGGGAGGCTGACACAGGATGAATGCAGCAGGAGGAATGCATGAGTCCAGGAGTTCGAGACCAGCCCTGGCAACATAGTGTGACCTTGTCTCTACAATTTTTTTTTTTAATTAGCTGGGCATGGTGGCACACACCTTGTAGTCCTAGCTACTTGGGAGGCTGAGGTGAGAAGGATCTCTTGAGCCTAGGAGGATGGGGTACAGCGAGTCATGATCGTACCACTGCATTCCAGCCTGGGTGACAGAGGAAGACCCTGTCTCAAAAAAGAAACTAAGAAGAACAAACTCATGAGATGAACAACCCAAAGATTCCTCACACTGGAAAAACTGTAACATGATAAATAACAGAGAATTACTCAGAACTAGAGACCAGGATCCAATGAAAATTCAGGTAACAAGCACAGGCACCTATAACATGAGGAGGACACATGACTAAAAAATATAATAGTTCTAGAAGTACCCAGAGAAAAGGAACACTAAGTTGCTTAAATGGCAGCCTAGGACCTCATGCTCAGTCTAAGTATCACATAACTACGTATGTGAACTAATTTCAACAGCAAAGTCTGGAAGTGAGCTGAGGGCTGAGGTGGAGAGAGGGGCAAGAGAGACAAATTAAGTAAATGTTTCCTCTTTAAATGTGTTCGGTCAGTGGGATTATTAAATGACATTTTCCTCCCTAAAGTGTTCTAAAATAGAAAGCAGCATTTGATCTGTATTGTGAGATGTTTCTGTGTCTGTGCCAGTAGCTTTTATTGTACCGACCTCAGTATCTAACCAGAAGCCACTTAGCTAGGTGTTAATCTTAGATAGACATGGGCTGAATTTCAACTCTGTGGGCACTTTTAATCCAGAGGCAATCAGGTCTCTGAGGAGTGGGGGAATCTTTCACCTCTTCAATCAATATGCTGTTGGAACATCGTACACCAAAACCAACCTGAGCACTGAGAAGAAATGATTTACCTGAGCGTATTAGCTGTGTGTGGCAGGGCTTTTCAGAGTGAGGGCGAGGAACAGGTGCCAACTGTTTGCTAATGGCAGTAGTGTAAGGACAGAAATCGCGACTAAGCATTGAGAACCTCTTGGAGCCCTGACATTGCCACAACCTCCATGCATGGGATTTTGTATTTCAAAAAAGCAGTGGTGGTCACAAAAAGTGGAAATTGGCCAGGCGCAGGAGTTCACGCCTGTAATCCCAGCACTTTGGGAGGCTGAAGCAGGTGGATCATGAGGTCAGGAGTTCGAGACCAGCCTGGCCAATATAGTGAAACACCGTCTAAACTAAAAATATAATAATTAGCCAGAAATGGTGGCGTGTGCCCGTAGTCCCAGCTACTCAGGAGGCTGAGGCAGGAGAATCACTTGAACCTGGGAGGAGAAGGTTGCAGTGAGCCGAGATCGCACTACTGCACTCCAGCCTGGGCAATAGAGCAAAACTCCATCTCAAAAAAAAAAAGTGGAAATTAAAACACCTGCTTCTTTACATCAGATGAGTTGAGAAGCACTGTTTGTAATACTCTCAAGATTGATGCCTGCTGCCCTGTCATACCTTCCTTGGGGGGAAAGGTAAATGGGCTCTGTGAGTAATTCAGTGACTTTAATAAAAAGTATTAAAAAGTATACAAACAATAACAGTTTTATGCCTAGTTCCTATTTCTGAGTCCCTGAATCACTCAATCTTAGAATTAGAGTCCAAGGCTGGGTGCGGTAGCTCACACCTGTAATCCCAGCACTTTGGGAGGTCAAGGCAGGTGGAACATGAGGTCAGGAGTTCAAGACCAGCCTGGCCAACATAGTGAAACCCTCTCTACTAAAAATACAAAAATTAGCTCGGCGTGGTGCACATGCCTGTAATCTCAGCCACTCAGGAGGGTGAGGCAGGAGAATCGCTTGAACCAGGACCTGGGAGGCGGTAGTTGCGGTGAGTGGAGGTCATGCCATTGCACACCAGCCTGGGCGACAGAGTGAGACTCCATTTCAAAAAAAAAAAAAAAATGTCCAAGAGTTTTGAAATTCAGCCTTCTGAACTTGGTCTTTGCTAGTTTATCCTTACTCAACAAAAATTAAGTAGACTGAAGAGAAAAAGAATAATCATTATGGAGCATCTAATTTTGGAGGATCCAGGCTCCAATTACAGCTCTAATTACTGAGGTTGGCCTTTTGCTGCATAATAAGCTGCTCATAAACATTTATTCCTTGCCACCAGAAACATTCTCCTGACTTTATGATGTCTTTAGTTTTAAGGGCAAGAGATAAAAAGCAGGAAGTTATACTGCAAGTGGCCAGTGTTCAAAATTGGGTTATCTTCATTAGGCCCAAATCCTTTGTTGAGTATTCTGAGATGAAGATTGGTGGCCTACAGGGGAAGGTGCAGAAGGAATATAATATCCCACAGCTCAGAAAATAGTTTAAAGATTTTCATATGCTAAAAAGCTTCATCACTTGGGCTGGGTGCAGTGGCTCATGCTTGTAATCCCAGCACTTTGGGAGACTGAGGTGGGTGAATGACTTTAGGTTCTGGAGTTCAAGACCACCTTGGCCAACATAGTGAAACCCTGTCTCTAATGAAAGTACAAAAATCAGCCGGGCATGGTGGCACGTGCCTGTAATCCCAGCTACTTGGGAGTCAGAGGCAGGAGAATCACCCTGGGAGGTGGAGGTTGCAGTGAGCTGAGATCACGCCACTGCACTCCAGCCTGAGTCTCAAAAAAGAAAGCTTAATAACTTGATTCAGAAAGAAATCTTTTTGTTTTTTTTTTTGATACGGAGTCTCACTCTGTTGCCAGGCTAAAATACAGTAGTGTGATCTTGGCTCACTGCAACTTCCACCTCCCGAGTTCAAGCAATTCTCCTACCTCAGCCTCCCAAGTAGCTAGGACTACAGGCACATGCCACCACATCAAGCTAATTTTTTATATTTTTAGTAGAGACAAGGTTTCACCATATTAGCCAGGATGGTCTCGATCTCTTGACCTTGTGATCTGACCGCCTCGGCCTCCCAAAGTGCTGGGATTACAGGCATGAGCCACCACCACCCGGCCTGATTCAGACAGAAATCTTAAGTGAGCATATGCAGGAGTCTTTATGTCTTTCCACCAATAACTCTGTTCTCCTTCTAGCAAACAGTAGATTACACTTCTGTGCTCCCTTGTACATAGGTATGGTGGTGTGACGTGCTTTGGCCCATGAATTGGGAGTGGGACAATATCTGCCTTCCCACCTCCTCTATCCCCTCTGCTCAGTGACAAGCACTGTCCCAGGTGGCAGCTGCTCCAGGACTGGGTGTAGAATGAGGACAACATATGGAGTCTCAGCCAACCCACAAGGGATGTGTGGTGAACGTCAGAAATAAATTTCACTGTTTTGAGCCACCAGGCTTTGGTGGCTGTCTGTTACCTCGGCTAACCTCACCGTGCCTGACTGATATAGCACAGTATGGATTTTCCTCACTTAATTTACTCAGGCACCAACTCTGTTACTATTCAAGCCATACGGGGTAATGCTAAGTAAAGAAGACTGGTCTTAAACATATGGAAAGGAGCATATATTTAACTCTGCCAGAATGTAGACAACCGCATAGGAAAGCGTTAACACAACAGGCCTGACTGCTATTCTTCGAAAGACCTGCTTACAAATTTGGACCTTGGCTTGCATCCTGAGAACTTGGATTCTGGGAGGGTTCCCAGCACCCTCAGCGGCTCACAGCGCCTAAACTGTGTGTACAAACAATGGCACTTATGGTGAACACTTACTTTCCTCCTGGGACTCTGGAATTTTGGTGTGTTCTAGGCAGAGGGTGCCTACGGAACCAGTCTCCCCAGAAAAGCCCTGGGCACTGAGTTTCTAACCACCTTCCCTACCGTAGCAGGATTGGTGGGGAACAAACCTTTCGAACACCGAACCGAGAAAGGAAGTGGCTTTTTATTTGGCTGGGAGCTGTGGGAGGCTAATGCCTTGACCACCGAGCTCTCCAAAAAGCAGCTCCTTTCCCTTTTTAAGGGCTTACAACTCTAAAGGGGGAGCAGAGGTGAAACTGTGTTATTGTCCATTGGCTGGACGTTTGACCTCACAACCTTTGGCTTCACTGATTTGCTGGTTCATATGCAGTGCGAGCGGGAACAGGCAGGGAGGGGGCTTACAGAGACAAGACAAAGGTAGTCAATTATTAGCTGATAGATCTATTTCTAGGAGGGGATCTGGGTCATGCAAACGTGGAGGATGTGACCCAGTGCTGGGCTCCGGCTGGTAGTGATAACATTCTTTGCAACTCCTTCAAGGCTTATAGATAGCAGAGACTCTGGGAACTGAAAAGGGAGTCATTTTCCCAGTCCTTAGGCCTCTTTATGGCCTGGTCAGTGGCATCAGCAAGTCGCCTGACCACAGATTCAAGCTCTTTGGTATTGTATTTCTTTTGTTTTCACCCTCCCTCCCATCCAGAGTGGAGGGAGGAGGTGGAGGCCGGGAAGCGGTAGGTAGGGAGGGGGTCTCCCCTCTCATCCCCCGCTTTGAGAACACTATGAAGGAGCATTTCTCAAGTGTTGTCACAACTTGGTGCTGGGGGAGTTATCCTCATTCTCTGTGACTCTGCTGAAACAGGCCTCACTGAAACTCACACATGGTGTCCCCTAGACTTTGCTCCATGCGCCTTTTCCCTTTGCTGATTTTGCTTTGTATTTACAGAGGAGTTAAGATGAAATAATTTAGGCAGATAGTAGGGGAAGAAAGTCCTCAGTAAGGCTTTTCTTTTAATAAAAAGCAGCCCCCAAATAATTTTCTTTCCTATCAAAAAGCAGCCTGTAAAATCGAGCTGCAGACACAGACAAGCAAGCTGGAAGCTTACACGGGTGAATGGCGGCAGTTGTGCCAATATGAAACTGCTAGCGAGGACTAAGCACGTTCAAAATGGCGGCTCCATCCTCTCTTCTCTTTGCCAGTACAGTCAGGAGCAGGCAACATGGCCATGGCCAGGCAAAGACTCCATTTGCATAATAAAGATTAGGATGGGGCAGCCAGCTTCACTGCTCTGAGTGCTATGTAGATGTCATACCTGGCCCAACCAATCGGTGGGCCCTATGTAAATCAGACACTGCCTCCTCAAGCCTGGCTATAAAATCTAGTGCACTCTGCCGTGGGCCAGAAGACCCAGTTGGGCGCGCCTCTCTCTTTTTTTTGCCTATTAAACCTCCACTCCTAAACCCACTTCTTGTGTGTCTGCATCGTCAATTCCCTTGGCATGAGGGGAATGAACCTTGGGTATTTACCCCAGACAATGAAGCTGCTTTGGTATCATTTTGCTATTAAAAAAAATCATAGTTGTTAGTATGACCAGATGCTGAGCTCTGCGGGTCTTCCTAGTGAATCAGCAAACCTAGGGATGGTCTTGGGGACCTCCTCTCAAAAACACAATACCAAGATAAGTTCCTTTAACATTATTTGTGTGGGAAGGGAGGATGATGTCTATGTTTTCAGGAGAGGGGTGTAAAAGAAGAATTCCTGCCAGGCGCAGTGGTTCATACCTGTAATCACAGCACTTTGGGAGGCCAAGGTGGGCAGATCACAAGGTCAGGAGTTTGAGACCAGCCTGGCCAATATGGTAAAACCCTGTCTCTACTAAAAATACAAAAATTAGCCAGGTAAGGTGGCAGGTGCCTGTAATCCCTGCAACTTGGGAGGCTGAGGCAGAAGAATCGCTTGATCCCGGGAGGCGGAGGTTGCAGTGAGTCGAGATCACGCCACTGCACTCCAGCCTGGGCAACAGAGCAAGACTATGTCTCGGGGAAAAAAAAAAAAGAATAATTCCTACATTTCTAAGGTATCATAGTATATGTTAAACAAAAATTAAGGAAAGTCATTGTTGTGATTCGAGTTTTTGCATTACGCCCAAAAGGCTAGATCAAATAAAAATGGAGTCACTCATGCTGGATGCCACATAAAAACTTTCAGGAATCAGGTAGGTCCCCAAACAGACCAGTTTTTCCTGAAAATAAGAGATTCCAGTCTACTTGAGTCAGCAAAATAAGCAGGTCCCCCCTACTTCAACCCTTGCAAAAAAGTAACCTGAAGTAAGGTAACGTTAAACAATCAGGTTTCTTCTACTTTTCTGTTTCCTTGTCTCCCGCTTACAAAAATCACTGTTCTGCTGTTGCCGAGAGGAGGGAGCGCTCATTCTTTTTTTTTTTTTTTTTTAAGACGGAGTCGCGCTCTGTCACCCAGGCTGGAGTGCAGTGGTGCGATCTCAGCTCACTGCAACCTCCACCTCCTGGGTTCAAGCAATTCTCCTGTCTCATCATCCCAAGTAGCTGGGACTACAGACACCCGCCATCGCACCCGGCTAATTTTTGTAATTTTAGTAGAGATGGGATTTCACCATATTGCCCAGGCTGGTCTTGAACTCCCGACCTGTGATCCACCTGCTTCAGCCTCCCAAAGTGCTGGGATTACAGGCGTGAGCCACTGCGCCCAGCCCGGGAGCTCTCATTCTATTTTGTAGGATGGAAGCTGCCTCATGCATTAATCACAAATAAAAGCTAATCAGATTTATAACTAAATTTGCTGTAACTTTTATCTTTTGACATATAAAATATCTACCCACTTCCTTTTTATGACAGTAGAACCCCAATAATAAGAAGTTATGAAATTTAATAAGTTATGAAATTTAACACCAAAGTCTGCATTGTACCCAGAGTAAATATTCCTTTGTTTTTCTACTGTGACTACCCTCCACAGCACAGGAGCCAGATATGCTATCTGTTTTAGAATGGACCCAAAGGCATTTTGTTGAGTTGTAAATAAATGCACGCTTACATAAAAAAATACTTTAAAACACAAAGAAAAATAAACTTACCGTAAGTATCAGCAGCTGTGTCTGACTTCTCAATGTGGATGCTCTGAGTGACTTTTGGACAGATTTCAATTTC
Organism: Aotus nancymaae; assembly: GCF_030222135.1. Lineage (NCBI taxonomy): Eukaryota > Metazoa > Chordata > Mammalia > Primates > Aotidae > Aotus > Aotus nancymaae. Next base: position 34,495,847 of record NW_026988435.1, read on the forward strand.
TTTGTATAGCTGAAAGTTACAAAGAGGAATCTAATTAGAATTTCATTATCACTAACTTTTAAGAATGGTCATCATTTCATAAATCTACTTTTTCACAATTGACACTTATGTGAATTTGCACTTCACCATCTTTTCATTAAATGGAACTCATTAAGAGTAAAAAGTCCAAGTAAAAACTTGGCCGGGCGCAGTGGCTCACGCCTGTAATCCCAGCACTTTGGGAGGCCGAGGAGGGCGGATTACAAGGTCAGGAGTTTGAGACCAGCCTGGCCTACATGGTGAAACCCCATCTCTACTAAAAATACAAAAATTAGCTGGGCATGGTGGCGTATGCCTGTAATTTCAGCTACTCGAGAGGCTGAGGCAGGAGGATCACTTGAACCTGGGAGGCAAAGGTTGCAGTGAGCTGACATCTCACCACTGCACTCCAGCCTGGGCTGCAGAGCAAGACTCTGTCTCAAACAAATAAACAAACGACCAAACTTACAACTGTCATCCTCAAACACAGCCACAGTTTAGTTTCCAAATAATTCCTCCACATAATTCTGTCTCTTCCGACCCAATGTCTACCACAGACCTGAAAAATAATACTAAAGTAATGGAAATCTCTAGCTGTGGGGAGAAAAAAGTTTATTAAAATCAGGAAGAGGTTCTAAAGATCTTGGTACGGAATTCATGGAAATAAGATCCACCTCTGTGCTTCCAAAACGCTCACGTTACTACAAACAAGTAGAGACAAACATTGAAACAGAAACAAGTTACGCAAAGGAGGATATTCTTTTTTTAGCCACTGAACTGTATTGAAATTAGCTAGAAAACTGAAGTACACAAATTAATCGGCACTCTAAAAACCCAAGAAAGGAAATAATTTATGACTAAGTCCTCAAAAGCAATTGCCACAAAAATGAAAATTGAAAAGTGGGACCTAATTAAACTAAAGAGCTACTGCACAGAAAAAGAAACCATCAATAAACAGACAACCTACAGTACGGGAGAAAATATTTGCAAACTATGCATCTGACAAAGATGTAACACCCAGAATCTATAAGGAACTTAAATCAACCAAAAATGAATAATCCCACTAAAAAATGTGCAAAAGACATGAACGGACACTTCTCAAGAGAAGACATACATGTGGCCAATAAATATATGAAAAAACGTACATTAATCATCAGAGAAATGTAAATCAAAACCACAATGAGATACCATCTCACACCAGTCAGAATGGCTATTACTAAAAAGCCAAAAAAACAACAGATGCTGGAGAGGCTGCAGAGAGAAGGGAATGTTTTTTTTTTTTTTTTTTAAATGGAGTCTCACTCTGTCGCCCAGGCTAGAGTGCATTGGTGCGATCTCAGCTCACTGCAACCTTTGTCACCCGGGTTCAAGCAATTCTCCTGCCTCAGCCTCCCGAGTAGCTGGGATTACAGGGGTGTGCCACCACACTGGGCTAAATTTTTTTTTTTTTTTTTTGTATTTTTAGTAGAGATGGGGATTCACCATGTTGGACAGGCTGGTCTCAAACTCTGACCTCAAATGATCTGCCCACCTCAGCCTCCCAAAGTGCTGAGATTACAGGCGTGAGCCACCACACTGGGTGGAGAAGGGAACGCTTATATACTGTTGTTGGGAATGTAAATCAGTTCAACCACTGTGGAAAGCAGTTTGGAGATTTCTCAAAGAACTTACAACAGAACTACCACTTGCCTCAGCAATTCCATTACTTGGTATATATCCAAAAGAAAACAAATAATTCCACCAAACAGACACGTGCATGTATGTTCACTGCAGCACTACTGACAATAGCAAAGATGTAGAATCAACTTCAATGCCCATCCAGGGTGGACTGGGTAAAGAAAATGTGGTACATGTATACCACGGAATACTATTTAGCCATGAAAAAGAACAAAATCATGTCCTTTACAACAGCATAGATGCAGCTGGAGGCCATTATCCTATGTGAATTAACACAGGAACAGAAAACCAAATACCTTCTCACTTTTTTTTTTTGAGGTGGAGTCTTGCTCTGTCACCATGCTGGAGTGCAATGGCATGATGTTGGCTCACTGCAACCTCCGCCTCCTGGGTTCAAGCGATTCTCCTGCCTCAGCCTCCCAAGTAGCTGGGACTACAGGCGCCCGCCACCATGCCCAGCTAATTTTTATATTTTTAGTAGAGATGAGGTTTCACCATGTTGGTCAGGATGGACTCGATCTCTTGACCTAGTGATCCACCCACCTCGGTCTCCCAAAGTGCTGGGATTATAGGCGTGAGCCGCAGCGCCTGGACCCTACCTTCACACTTATAACTGGGCGCTAAACAATGAATGCTCATGGACATAAAAATGGCAACAACAGACACTGGGGACTACAAGAAGGGGAAGAAGGGAGGGGGACAAGGGCTGTAAAACTAACTGCTGGGTACTAGGCTTACCGCCTAGGTGATCGGACCAATAGTACCCCAAACCGCAGCATCATGCAATACACTCAGGTAACAAACCTGCACGTGTGACCCTTGAATCTAAAATAAAAGTTAAAATTAATTAAAAACTTTTTTTAAACAAAAAAGCCTGGAAAAAGAGCTTTTGTACAAAGCCAAGATAAGAATGATGCAGAGTTCACACATCAGAAACATTGTTGTTTAAACGATAGTTCATTTTCACATGTCAAGATCTATCATCAAGACAATAACTTAAGGAGTTCTGACCATGCGCCATGCCTCTCACACTAACTCCATGAGACAACCATGATCTCCATTTTACAGATACAGGCAAGAGGCTAAAGAGGAAGTGCTTTTCTAAGTTCAGAAAACCAGTACATGCATAGCTGGGATTTGAACCCAGGTCTGACCGGCTCTAGAACCAAAGTTCTTACCACTATACTACAATTCTCCCAGACCAGCACTCACTGGAACGCAGGGCATGAAAGCAAAGGGAACCTACCCTCTTAGGTCAGTCAAAGGTTCAAATCCAAAATTTGTAATAAAAATCTAAAAACAAATAGATGTGTCAAATGCCCATGTAGAATTTTTAAATTATTACTCCATCTTGAAATGAAAACCAATTTTGAGTCAAGGTCAGTAACACAAAATGTGGCTGTTAGCACTAAAGAGAAGTCTTGATGGTTATCTAAACTTGCCGGCAGCTCTGACCACACAGCCATTCGTCCAGAAACAATTTTATTCAGGCAGGTAGAAAAGAGAGGCCAGTTTCTTCTCTTTATTTGCTTGGGGCATTTGAGAGGTCAACATAAGACTTGCGACTCAGGAGCCTGAAAAAACAGTTTGCTGTACCAGAATGCCAAGGAGTGTGGGGGATAGGAACGAGGACAGGACAGCTTGGATCCTCTTCAACACCTTAATTTGATGCAACTTCTACCAAATGCAAATTGTCAAGGGCATAACTGGATATGGTTTTGGTGTCATACCTTAGAAATGTTTCATGCAAATAAATTTACAAATTAGAATAAATCAGTTGGCCCAGCACGGTGGCTGATGCCTGTAATCCCAGCACTTTGGGAAGCCAAGGTGGGCGGATTTCCTGAGGTCAGGAGTTCAAGACCAGTCTGGCCAACACAGTGAAACCTTGTCTCTACTAAAAATACACACACACACACACACACACACACACACAAAAAAAGCTAGCCGTGGTGGCATGTGCCTGTAATTCCAACTACTCGGAAGGCTGCAGCAGGGGAATTGCTTGAACCAAGGAGATGGAGGTTGCAGTGAACCAAGATTGCACCACTGCACTCCAGCCTGGGCAACAGAGTGAGACGCTGTCTCAAAAAAAAAAAAAAAAGAAGAAATCAGTTATACTACTTTTTCATTCAGAGAATAGCCACCCAAACTCTAAATACTAAATTATTACATTCAATAAGGTTTACAATATATATCGTAACATCACAGAATGCTCAATGAAACGTTATCAACTATATTCACTTCAACTTAGTAGGAGCATTATTTTTTAAAACTTTAAGAGCCAAACTCTTCCTCCAGGTGGCAGTATATAACTGTGTGTTCTAATCATTTCCACAGGATCTAGTGGGAATAGAGCTTCGCACATAATCTTTCCTATTTTTTCATAATACTTTTTCCTAGTTTTCTTTGGAATTAGTGTGAATGTCGCTGTGTCTTCTGCTGGTCTCAGACAATAATTCAGTATCATACAGACAGGCCCCCTGGCCACACATCCTTAGGCTGGTTACACTAAAGCCAAGTTTAGTGAACACCACTAAAATAAACTAGATAAAATTTCAAGAAGGATTTGTCCTTTAAAATATAAAAATGCAACCACAATATTTGGAACTAGAAATTTTGAAATTCAGTAGTTTTATACATAAATGCATTTAACAATGAAACATCTTACATATTCTCTTTCTTTCATTAAATCGATAATGTTGCAACTTTCCATTTTCAAAAACTGGATGAGATCATCAGATTTTAAGTAACAAATTGCTTTGCTTACCTAGGCTCTTGGGTTCTCACAAAATCATGATCATTTCCTTCTCTGTCTCCTTTGGATGGCTTGGTCTGAGCCACCATCAGGCTCTTGCGTGACAATGGCTCCCTACAGCCGCCTTATGGCCCCTGCCTGCTCATCTTCTCACACCCTGTGGGCCACTCACCTGCCACAGTGAGCCTTTCAAAACAGATGTCAAACAATCCTCTTTCTCTCTGGGGTTTTCTATGGCACTTAAAATCTACATGGCCTGTCCTTTTTCCCTCCTCCCCTCATCTTATCTCCTGGATCCCCCATTTCACGCCCTTCCCACCCATCCTCCTCACACACCTGTTAAGCCACCCTCTACCACAGCCACCCTCCAGCTGCCTGGGCCTTAGCCAGCTTTGTTGTCTCAGCCTAGAACACTTTTTTTCATTTTCTGAGGCAGAGTCTCGCTTGGCCGCCCAGGCTGGAGTGCAGTGGTGCGATCTCAGCTCCCTGCAACCTCCACCTCTTGAGTTCAAGTGATTCTCCTGCCTCAGCTTCCAGAGTATCTGGAACTGCAGGCATGTGTCGCCACGCCTGGCTGATTTTTGTATTTTTAGTAGAGACGGGGTTTCACCATGTTGACCAGGCTGGTCTTGAACACCTGACCTCAGGGGATCCGCCTGCCTCAGCCTCCCAAAGTGCTGGGATTTTGGGATTACAGGCGTGAGCCACCATGCCTGACCAGCCAAACACCTGTCTGCAAAATACCTCTATGAGTCTACTCCCTCACTTCACGCACCTCCCTGTTCAAATCTTAAACAAAACCCACAAAATAAAATAAAATAAAAAAGCAGTAAGACCCACAAAAACCATCTTAAACAAAACCCACAAAATAAAATAAAATAAAAAAGCAATAAGACCCACAAAAACCATCTTAAACAAAACCCACAAAATAAACTAAAATAAAAAAGCAATAAGACCCACAAAAACCATCTTAAACAAACCCACAAAATAAACTAAAATAAAAAAGCAGTAAGACCTGCTGCAGTTGCGCCATCTCCCTCTCTCTACTCGCCCCAGCCTCTTGCCTTTCCGGGCTTTGAATGTTCCCTGACATGTTACACATTCGCATGTATTTTTATCTGTTTCTGCAAACTTGAATATGGGTTCCACCAGGAGCAGAGCTGTTTTGGTGTATCCCCAGTGCCTAGAATAGCTAGAACAGTGCCAGGCATACAAATGCTAAGTAAGTATTTGCTAGATGACAGCTGGGTGTGGTGAGGGGCACCTGTAATCCCAGCTACTTGGGAGGCTTCAGGAGGAAAATCGTTTGAACCCAGGAGGCAGAGGTTACAGTGAGCCAAGATCGTGCCACTGCATTCCAGCCTAGGCGACAGAATGAGACTATATTTCAAAAAAATAAAATAAAAAATATTTGCTGGATGAGTGAATAAATTGACCAGTGTTTCTGCAAACTTTATTTCTACCTGTCACTTTTTAGGAATGCATTTAGTGTGGGTTTTTGAAAAGAGCTTCCACAGACTACAATCGATCGTTCCATTGACTGGACCCAACAAAGAAGTCATCATGAAAAAGTAGCCAAACAGGTGTCACTTATATTAAAAACACAACCAGCAAAGCAGGGAAATCAGTGGCTAACATTCCTGATTATTCATAAGCAAGATAATCCCTTGACCGCCAAAATAAACACACTAGACCCTCCAAAAAGATCTTTAAAAAAATATAGCACATACTTTTGCTAGTAACTATTGGTCTTACCACTAAAGACTGACAAAACAATGGCAGAGAATAAGATATTTTGGGAGAGTCACACACGAATGAGTCATTTCAAAGGAACTGGCTTGCAACACTTGAAAGCTTCCCATGTCCATCAAAATCAAAATGGAGGTGAGCTAGGGAAACCAATTAACTGTGTGTGGTCTGATGCTTATTCAGTAAGGGAGAAGACACTGAATACCTGCAGACTCTCAAAAAGCATCCAGGAATGCTGTTCAGAAACCCCCATCTCAGAATGACACTATGCCTAGCTTAATGGCCTAACGCACAGATTCAAAACCAGGGATCCATGAATAGACTTTAAGCTGTCTGTGAATGTGGATGATGAAAAACAGGAATATCTTTATATTTACAAACCTTAAACTGAAAAATCAGCATTTCCTTTTATCATAAATGAATGTAGGCAACAAACGTAATATGGTAGCAGTGCCTGTGACTCCGTCACAAATAGAAAGCACAGTTATCTTCATATCATGTTTTAGCTGCTGTTCACGTCTCAAAATATTATTTACGCTCATTGCTACTTCAGAACAGTGGTAGCTATTACACCTACTGCTAGGCCTTGTAATTTAATGATCTGGCTATTATGTCTACGTCTAGCTATTAAGTCTTATAATTCAATGAGCTAATAAATATGAACATATATTATCTATAATTTAAAAAAATATTTTTGAGAACTATTTCAATATATTTAGGGCACAGGTAAGCCTACATATTCTATTTTATGCAATTGAAAATATCATTCTGAGAAGGGGTCTGGAGGCTCCACCAGGCTACCAAGAGTATCTAAAGGACGAAACAGTTAAGAACCTTGGTCAAAACAGAGGTATTGAGACTGTGGCATCTGCATCCTTAGAGATCTATGGCCTGGAGACCTTTTGCAACAGGCCAAGAAATAATACCATGGTCTCTCTGTACTTTAGATTCTTTCAAAATACATATATAACTGTATGCATACAAAAACTGTAGATCGAAACAGACTAAGCTTGGCACACCTTAGTGTCCTATGTTGGAGGAGACCACACAATGGCCACGGCTTAAAAATAATGAACGAGCGGCCAGGCGCAGTGGCTCACGTCTGTAATCCCAGCACTATGGGAGGCCGAGGAGGGTGGACCACAAGGTCAAGAGATTGAGACCATCCTGGCCAAGATGGGGAAACCCCATCTCTACTAAAAGCACAAAAATTAGCCGGGCATGGTGGCACATGTCTGTAGTCCCAGCTACTTGAGAGGCTGAGGCAGGAGAATCACTTAAACCTGGGAGGCGGAGGTTGCAGTGAGCCGAGATCACACCACTGCATTCCAGCCCGGTGACAGAGTGAGACTCTAGCTCAAAAAAAAAGAAAGAGTCCAAATAATTTCAAAAGCTATGTCTGAAGTCCCTACACCACTTATGTGTAAAATATGACGAACATGGAAACCGGTTAGGTATGATCCCTATAATTCAGGATGCAAAATATTCATTAACCCCAAAATACAAAATATATAATCTAATAACTCTTCCAGTGTTAGCAGGAAAGCACTTCCGTTTTTTAAGTAAGATGTAAGCGTTTTCTTTCCTCTACTCATACAGCACCAAGATCGGCCTTTTCCCCAGGCCAGAGAAAGAATACATCAGCCCTCTCTGTTAAATATACTGAACACAGAACGTTACTGATTTAAGTGATAGTTGAAAAAGGGCTCATTATTTTGATCATCTTGTATTGCATAACATGCTAAGAGTGTTATAACAGCACGCGCTCTCTTGTATTTCCTTAAAAGCCCTTAAAGGGGCCCGAGGTAACTTTTTAGGATAACAGAAATGTTCCAAAGCATGATTGCAGCAGTGGAAACAAGACTGTATACATCTGTCAAAACTCATTGGATTTTGTCCTTAAAGTTGGCGTGGGTTTCATTAAATGCAAAGTATGCCTCAATAAAGTTGACTAAAAACACACTTTCCTACTCATTTTTAAATCATGCTTCCCTTTTCCAAAAAGAGAATAATACTCAGGTTTAAATGTTCAGTTCCGCTTTCTGTGGTGAAACTCTGAAGTCACTGTTATTCACACATCCATGGCAAGCAGTCAGAGCCCCCAGAGGAATGACTAAGTACAGAGAGAGCATAAGGAACTCCAAAATAGAGGCGCCTCACTCCCAAAATGTCTCTTTCCTGTACTGACAATGCACCACTCTGCTAAAGAGCAAAGAGCGTCTCACTGGCTTATTGCAATAACAACCATTCTAATTTACCAAGTAAGCGTATTATCTTTAATCTTTGTAAAATCTTTGTAAAATCCTAGAAATTAGGTATTAACCTCTCATGTTTTTTTCTTGAGAGTTCCATATGATTAGTAAGCAGGTCTGATTAGTAACCAGTTCCATATGATTAGTAAGCAGGTCTGATTCAGAACCCAAGTCCCATAAGAATGTTCAATCTCAAATAAACATAAATATTCCCAAGAAGGTATATAAATACAGTTCTAAAAGACTAGGAAGTAGATGGCAGCTTTTTTCACTCAACAAGATTTGACCCAGCAGTTTCAACATGTCTACGGATGTCACACAAAATTAGAATTAGCACTGTTTTCCATAACCACAGCCAGCTGATCTTTAAGTCACCAACTTTAAATAAAAGACTAGCTGTGCACAAGGACGCATGCCTGTAATTCCAGCACTTTGGGAGGCTGAGGTGGGAGGATCACTTGAGCCCAGGAGTTCAAGACCAGCCTGGGCAACAAAGGAATATCCTGTCTCTACAAAAATAAAAATAAAAAATAAAAGTTCGTCAGCCATGGTGATGCATGCCTGTGGTTCCAGTTACTCAGGAGGCTGGCACAGGAGAATCGCTTAAGCCCAGTAGTTTAAGGTTGCAGTGAGCTATGATCATCCCACTGTACTCCAGCCTGGGTGACAGACGAGATCCTGTCTCTGAACAACAAAATAAAATACTAAAATAAAATAAAATAAAAGATTGTCAGTGTAAGGGAAGCTAGTATGATAATAATGACTAAAATTCTATCTAAGAGATAGTTCCAGATTTTGATTTTTCATGATAGCATCGCACTGCTTCTTGTGTAAACAAAGGTGGCCATTCCACTCTGGAAATACTGAGCTAACTAAGGCCATCTCCACCAGCTTAAGGGTTCTGACTGAAGCTCATTTATTTTTGAACTCGTTCCACTCCACCAACTACAATTAACACAAGAACACGCCTAATTTGAAAATAATCTCCCACAAAATGTGTTTGGACAACAGTCATTGACATTACCAGCTCATAGATGTCTTCCTCGGGCTGTGGGACATAGTGCTGCATTTTGTTTTCTATTAAAAATTTCAGGCGCAGGTAATGAGCAGAATGATCCAGTTGATGTGTCTGGGGACAAAAAAAGAGAAAGAAAGAAAATGCCTGTTCAATAGTAAATAGGCATAATTAGTTCTCCACCATATATTATGTATTCCCACGACCAACAGAGATTTTTGTTTTGAGACAGAGTTTTGCTCTTGTCACCTAACATGGAGTACAGTAGCACAATCTTGGCTCACTGCAACCTCCGCCTCCTGGGTTCAAGTGATTCTCCTGCCTCAGCCTCCTGAGTAGCTAGGATTACAGGTACCCACCACCATGCCCAGCTGATTTTTGTATTTTTAGTAGAGACAGGGTTTCACCATGTTGACCAGGTTGGTCTCGAACTCCTGACCTCTGGTGATTCACATGCCGTGGCCTCCCAAAGTTCTGGGATTACAGGTGTGAGCCACCATGCCCAGCCCAATAGAGATTTGAAATTAAAAGGGGGTATAAGGTTTCTACACTTCTTAAAACGTTCACATCGTGAACACAAACTTTTAAAATAACTTTCATTGAACACATTGGTAACATTCCAAGGATATCTTAGGATTCAACAGAAACAACTGAGTCCCATCTTCACTTCTTATCTGATTCACTGTGCTCTCTAACACTGGTAAATTTTCAATAAAATACATCAGATCAAAAAGGTACTTAAACATAACTTCATACACAGGTGATTAAAGAACAGAGTAACAAGAAAGGCAAGAAAAGACTGGATTTACAATGAGAGAAAAATGCTGTGCCTGGGCAAAGCTGTTTTTTCAACCACATGGGGACAGTGGGACAGTTGTTAACAGTTCATTTGCAAGCGAGTCGGTGTGAAGACAAGGCTTTTGGATTTCAGTCTTATTTATATACTCCCCAAGTGAGACTCCCTCTGGGGGCAGTGCTAATAGGCATGTGTCCAACGACGGAAACACGCTGAATGACTTGCTCAATGAAAACACTTCTAAAATTGAAATTTCCAAGGCTTCTCCTTTGGTCCAGGATGGGACAATAGATTTTTTTTTTTTTCTGTCTAAAAAGTAATCCTTGGATTAATTTTGAGGAATAAGTACTGATAGCCACATGGTTTTATAAATCATTCTCAGTAGACGTCAAGAGGAAACAGGGAAAAAGGAAAATGCTCTTCGAAAGTTACACAGCAATATGAAAATATATTGCTAGAGAGAAAATGTTTAAAACAAGCAATTTTTTAAAGCGTCCTTATCTTTTAGAGATAGATCCTAAAGTGCTAACAGATAGAAATGATATCATGTCTGGAATTTGCTTCCAAAATAAATAAGAATTGGCGGTGTGAATGAGCAAGTGAATAGATAAAACTTAATTTGATCATTACAGATTCTAGGTGACAGATACATGAGAATGTATTACATTGTTCCCTACTTTTATATAAACTGGAAATTTTTCACAAAATAAATATAAAACCTCTTCACATTCAAAGCTCTGCAGGTGAGAATTCCTTCAAAATAAATAAAATTAATTTTTAACTGGTTCAGTACTCTTTCTACTTACCCCATCCTCAAAAAATATATTTCTAAAGCCAAACTAACAGCATTTCAATAACTATTCCAGTAATATATATTAAGTTACATCTAACAAACTCTTAGATACGCCAGACACCATGCGTAGCGCTGAGAATACAGAAATTAATACAATCTAAATGCAGTCTTCAGGAGCGTCTGCAGCTGCAGGTGAGAGCTATGTAGATGTAGGAGGTGAGGCAGCAGTGGATTAGCATCTTAAATACATACATACGTGCAGGCCGGGCGCCATGGCTCACGCCTGTAATCCCAGCACTTTGGGAGGCCGAGGCAGGTAAATCATGAGGTCAGGAGTTCAATATCAGCCTGGCCAAGATGGAGAAACCCATTCTCTACTAAAAATACAAAAATTAGCCGGGCATGGTGGTGGGTGCCTGTAATCCCAGCTACTAGTGAGGCTGAGGCAGAGAAATGCCTGAACCTGGGAGGTGGAGGTTGCGGTGAGCCGAGATCGCGCCACTGCACTCCAGCCTGGGTGACAGAGTGAGACTCTGTCTCAAAAAATAAATAAATAAAACATACATACATACATGCAGGACAGGCAACTTGCATTCTTGCAAAAGCACATTTCCAGAAAGTGGAAATGAGTTCACTTTGAACACAGAGCAGAAGGATAAAGTTTTCCATCAGTGATTCTTAGGAATCCCAACTTTTCTCCTCTCCAGAGTAACAGCATAGTTTGCAGCCTGCTGTGCCGGACACGTCCCCGCATACCTGGCTTTTGTCCTTTCACTGCCTATATTTGAGACCAGAAGCTCAAGGTCCGACAGACTCACGATTGTTAATGTCAAAGATAATAAGGGTTGATGCGAAAGCCCAGGGAAACATAATACAGGGACTTTTATTTATTTTTTTTTTTTATTTTATTTTTTTTTGAGACGGAGTTTCGCTCGTTACCCAGGCTGGAGTGCAATGGCGCGATCTCGGCTCACCGCAACCTCCGCCTCCTGGGTTCAGGCAATTCTCCTGCCTCAGCCTCCTGAGTAGCTGGGATTACAGGCACGCGCCACCATGCCCAGCTAATTGTTTTGTATTAGTAGAGACGGGGTTTCACTATGTTGACCAGGATGGTCTCGATCTCTTGACCTCGTGATCCACCCGCCTCGGCCTCCCAAAGTGCTGGGATTACAGGCTTGAGCCACCGCGCCCGGCCAATACAGGGACTTTTAAAGTGTGCTACCTACTGTCAGAGAATCATCAAGACAAATAGCAACAAAATACTAGTATTAAGGTGACGCGAGGAGCAAGCAAAGTTTTCCTAAGAGAGGTTGAAGCTGCAAATGCTTCCCACCTACCTGGGTCCTCACTGAAATCTTTAATTAGAAGCAAACATTTTGGTTCACCATCTGTTTCCGACTGAGGCGGAAGGGAAAGAAATGAAATTTCATGGGTTCTTAGTAACAGGAACAAATCCGCTTGGAAACCTTATCATCATCATTAATAAACACTTTGTGGGCACTCCTTAATGAGACTGCCACTGAAACAGACTGTCTTGCAGAAATCAGACCAAAATAGCAATCTTACCTAAGAAGATTCTGGTTCCTGAAACCTCAATGTAAGAGATAGTCCACTCTCAGGCACAAATAGCCTAAGGAAGTCCTGGTGTGGACTATGGGGAGCTCCATCATCCCCCAAAATGCTACGGTGCTGAAAACATTTATAAATACATGCAGAGAATGTCAAGGCACCTCACCTAAATTGCATAATGCATTGCAGAGAACTAAAGAACGATAAATATAGCAATGGTAAGAAGAATGATTCTTCGCTGGGCACGGTGGCTCATGCCTGTAATCCCATCACTTTGGGAGGCCAATGCGGGTGAGCAGCTTGAGCCCAGGAGTTTGAGACCAGCCTGGGTAACATAGTGAAACCCTGTCTCTATCAAAAATACAAAAATTAGCCAGGCATGGTGGGGTACACCTGTAGTCCCAGCTACTTGGGAAGTTGAGGCGGGAGGATATTGCTTGAGCCTGGGAGGTCAAGGCTGCAGTGAATCATGACTGTGCCACTGTACTTCAGCCTGGGGGACAGAGTGAGACCCTGTCTCAAAATAGTAAATAAATACGTAAAAGGAAAAACAGATTCTTGCCACCACCCATATTTTTCAACTTCTTTAAGTTACAATAATGTCTTGATAACTTTAAAAAATAAAAATCAGTACAAGCAGCAAACATAAAAATTACAATGGTCTTAGTTGTAACCTAAGAGCCCTTATTTTGGTCAGTAAATAGTTACTGTCAAAACAAGACATTGGATTATTTTGGTAAAAGTTTCTGAATTACGAGCCCTTGTTAATCATGGCTGGTCTAACATAAAAAGAAAACCCTAATGAATTAATTAAATCAGATCATCAGAACTATCAAGAAGAATTTTATGCTCCTGAGATATCTCTTAGTCAGTATCAAAGCAAGGCAAACAACTAACCATGTTCACAATACATCTTTGTGCAAAAGAATTTCAAATGTTAATGAATATTTAAACATAGTAATTCTAAATGTGTGGCCTTGCTTTAGACATAAAACATTCAAGTGAAAATTCAAAAGAAACTTCAGACTTGTAAAACATTCACGGAAAATTCAGTTAGGAAAAAATTTAAATGGTATAAATTTGTTTTCCAGTGTACATGTACTGAAGTTACTTAGCATTTGATTCATTTTGAGGCAACGCAGCCACAAATTATACCATAAGTATTATGGTACAACAATTTTTAGTTTAGTTGGCATAATTTTTAAAATTAGCATCTTACTCTATTTCAAAGGATGAAACAGCAAAACACAATGTAGATATTTTCAGTAAACAGTTTGCACCAATTAAAATAGATAACATGTCTGAGAATTTACTGCCTGAGATCTCCTAATCCATTATGTTTTGCTCTTCTATTTCTCTTCATATTCTTCCATGTCAGTCAAACTGCTAGGAGACATATAAACATGCAATTACTGTATACAGAAATACAAACATGCAGTCACTGCAGACAGAAATATGAATACACATACACACACACAAAGTGCTATTGTAGAATTTCTAAAGATACTTCCCTCCCCTTCAAAGTAACCTTTTATTGCTTTAAACACCAATGGTTATTAGCATAGCCAAAGCCATAGCTGACATTGTAAAAGCATGAAATAAAACTGATATATGGTCATATGTGAATAATATCAGTAGGTATAAATGAATGAAAATATGTTGCAATTATTTTTGTAGTTGCAACGATCAGAATATATCCAAAACCTATCAGGCCAACATGGTTACCTGCTATATTTAGCAACAATCATTCCAGTAACGTCTCTGACATGAATTGTATATGAAATGAAGATCTTGAAACATGCACTATACCAGAACTTGACTGGTGCTCAGATGGCAGATGGCAAACTGATGTGAAATGATGTGGATCAGATAGAATAGGAAAGAGAATGAGCTGAATGCAAGAGACAGAAGAAACAGATTGATTATTAAATATTAGAGAAAGCATCTATCGCCAAACATTGAGAACAACAATAATGAAATAAAAGACAGGCATTCTTACAATCATCTTTGTTTTCAACGGGGGTAAAAAAAAACATTCGCCATTATATCAGATTGCTAATAACATGGAACTGTTTTCTCCATTATCTCCTTCCCTCTTAAGAATAAATCAGGGCCAGACGCGGTGGCTCATGCCTGTAATCCCAGTACTTTGGGAGGCCGAGGTGGGCGGACCATGAGGTCAGGATATCGAGACCATCCTGGCCATGGTGAAACCCCGTCTCTACTAAAATACAAAACATTAGCCAAGCATGGTGGTGTGCACCTGTAGTCCCAGCTACTTAGGAGGCTGAAGCAGGGGAAAAATTTGGGAGATGGAGGTTGCAGTGAGCCGAGATTGTGCCACTGCACTCCAGCCTGGCGAAAGAGCAAGACTCTGTCTCAAAAAAAAAAAAAAAGAATAAAATCGGGTCCACTAACTACAATAAGGTGTTTTCCAAGGAAGAAGCAAGCTCTAGAAGGCACCTGGCCCTGAGATACTATGTCACTTTCCCTACATGGGTGCTTTTCCAAAGACCATTAATTCCTGAAATGCACATACAAGCCTTCCACTTTTAAACTCATGAGATTTTTTTTTCTGCGTGTGTGTATTTTCAGTAGGGATGAGGTTTTGCCATATTGGCCAGGCTGGTTTTGAACTCCTGGACTCAAGCGATCTGCCCGCCTCAGCCTCCCAAAGTGCTGGGACTACAGATGTGAGCCATCGTGCCTGGCATAAACTCATGAGATAGAAGCTTGTTCCACACCACATTGTCTTTGCTTTTATTTCTATGTCTTGGGAAAAAGAACTGAAGATCCAGGGAAAATCGGGCAGGACTACGCTTTACTGTTAGAGAAGGGGATTTGTACCATAACAATGTCATCAGAAACCTTTCAAGTGACAGAAATAAACACTTTAAAGGGGAAGGGGTCCACTACATTATCTAGATATAATCTCTAAGCAGCAATGACAATATCATTCTTCATTCCCCTAGTTTCTTCCAAAGCAAAAGCTTGAAACATATCTAAAATTGGGCCAATCACTCATTGCTTCACTCATTGATCAATTTTCTGCTAATCAATGGTTATTGGAAAACTCTGGCTTAACCTTCAATTCCTGATTGAGTTTACAGACAATGTGCACAGGATGCTCCAAAGCCATGTTATTCCTCTGGAACCAGAAAGTCCTACTTTTAACACCTTCAGCTGCAGATCTGACAATAACGCTCCAGCTCTGCAGAATATTAATGGGCCTCTAAAGAATTGTGCTAGTCTATAAATAAAGAAGGGGAGGAAGGCAGCAAATCACACTGCCACATATGTACCTATGCAACAACCTTGCATGTTTTTCACATGTACCCCAAAACCTAAAATGCAATTAAAAAAAAAATAAATAAAATAATGGAAATAAGAGAGAGGAAATAAGATTTTTATTTTATCAGAATATTTACTAGAACCGTCTAGTATAGGTTAGTGCTCATTTATGTGCATTTTGGGCAAAAAAAAAAAAAAAAAAAAGAAATGCAGAAATCCTCAACAGACCAATTTCGTTAAGTAATTAACATGAAAACATTGTGAAAAGAGATACCATTATCTCCAAAAGCTAGAACCCTCACACATGAAGGATTTCAAAGCACATAAGGTGATATCATTTATTTTAACATCCACGTCGAGGCTGTCTTTGGTTATGGACTGAAACAAGTGATTCTTCTGTTTTTCCTCTACATACGGAAGACATTGGAAGACATTATAAGAGGCTAATTTGAGCTGGACTGTTCCATTTCCCTGATTCACATGAAGAGTCATGTTTTATCTTTAAAAAGCCCCCTGTAGAACTACAAAGTTGAGGCACTGACAGAGGTAGTGAAAGTCATTCAGTATTTACAAACACTGTGTCGAATGAAGAGGTCTTGAAAACGTCACTTTATTCATCCAACTTCTTCTAGGATAAAATTGTGATAGAAAAGCTTTCCACTTTTTTTTTTGAGACAGACTCTTGCTCTGTCACCCAGGCTGGAATGCAATGGCACAATCTTGGCTCCCTGCAACCTCCACCTCCTGGGTTCAAGTGATTCTCCTGCCTTGGCCTTCTGAGTAGCTGGGACTACAGGCGCACGCTACCAGGCCCAGCTAATTTTTTTTTTTCTATTTTTAGTAGAGACAGTGTTTTACTGCGTCAGCCAGGATGGTCTCAATCTCCTGACCTCATGATCCGCCCGCCTCAGCCTCCCAAAGTGCTGGGATTACAGGCGTAAGCCACCACACCTGGCCTCCACTATTTTTTTTTTTAGCAGCCCCAAAGAAGACCAATTTACTCCCCTAAGAATATATTCTAGATCCTTCTGAGCCTTACTGATTGTCCTTCCTAAAGACTGACCCAGTTCTGAGAGTTTTTGTGGACACCCAGCACTGCGGGATGCACTCAGCTATAGAGAAGCCAGATGTGGGTTCAGCCTCTCCTTTGCAACCGACTGTGATGTGAGTTCAGGCAAGCAGCTAAGGCCCGCTGAGCTTCACTTGCTCCATCTGTAAAATGGTAAACTCTGAGCTCTTTCTCACGCTCAGACCCGATATGACTACTACATAGAACTATTAATGCTATTCATTATGTAAAAATAAAAACAGACACGCAAGGAAAGTTCCTTCCTCTCTATCCCCTCACTCCAGGCCACGCACCTGGCTGCCCTTCAGGGGGAAAAATGAAACCAGGTTCACTTTGAAAAAGATGAAGGCATTGCTTCTACAGCTTAAGGTGAAAGTAGAGAAAAGGAGCTCAGTCATTTGTCTTTTTTTTTTTAAAGGCTAATTCTGTGTTCACAAGAAGAGGAATTTCCCACCAGTGGAGGTCACACTTGCATTTCCTTCCATTTTCCCCTATTCTAAACATACCCATAGTGTACTGGTTACTGATTAAAGGCAGGTGACAAAACAGTACTCATAATATGATGCCACTGAACACATGTATGTGTATGTGTGTGGAAAAAAGAATGAATGGTCAAACGCCAAAATGTTTGCAATGGTTATTTTTGGATTTTGTGAATAAAAGTGAATAATTAGTGAAACATTTGCTGTTTGTGTTCTTCACCTAGATTTTCTAAAAGGTTTGCAATGAGCACGTGATATGTGCGTTAGAAATCTATCAAACATGCACATTGAAAGATGCTACTTAGAAGAGTTCCTCTCCTCCCAAAGGCGAAGCGTTCACTAATATAATTACGAATTTTATCACAAAGGAATGCAACGCTACTCCGAAATGAAAGGGAGGTGTGTTTTAAGCACCTTCCCCTCCCAGGACTCAGTGTTTCCACATGTGCCTTTGAAGATTCCTACACCCCATTCTGTCTTCTTGGAAAAACAACCCAAAGCAGCTCCATACCTTGCAAATCAGCTCCAGGGTATCCCGTGCAGTGTCCCCGGGCCGCACGACCGTCAGCGCAGGCTGATTATTGGGCAGACAGAACCAGGACGGAGTGAAATACTCGTGGACCCAAATGTCGCAGTCAGGGTTGTGCTGGTGAACGCTAGGTAAGACCACTTCTTTCTCCCTCTATAAGAAGAAATAAAGTTAGCAGCGTGGCCGCAGTGGAGCTCTGACAACCCTAGATCCCCAGACTGCACACAGCAATCACCGATTCCTATGAAAACGGCCCAGGGCAGAGGCAGAGGCAGGGGAACCCTTGGAGAGAGAAACTACTGAGAAAGCAGATTTATGGTGCAATGGGAAGACTTCTAACCTCAGCTGTGGAGCAGGCTTCACACCTGGTCCACAACATCCACAGGTGGTCATGGCATGAATGAGTGGGAAGGAAGAAGGGAAGGAGGGAAGGAAGGGAAGGAAGGAAGGGAGGGAAGGAAGGAGGGAGGGAAGGAAGGAAGGGAGGGAAGGAAGGGAGGAGGGAGGGAGGGAAGGAAGGAAGAGAGGAGGGAGGGAGGGAAGGAAGGAAGGGAGGGAAGGAAGGGAGGGAAGGAAGGAAGGGAGGGAAGGAAGGGAGGGAAGGAAGGGAGGGAGGGAAGGAAGGGAGGGAGGGAAGGAAGGAGGGAGGGAAGGAAGGAAGGGAGGAGAGGAAGGGAGGGAAGGAAGGGAGGGAGGGAAGGAAGGAAGGGAGGGAAGGAAGGAAGGGAGGGAAGGAAGGGAGGGAAGGAAGGAGGGAGGGAAGGAAGGAAGAGAGGGAAGGAAGGAAGAGAGGGAAGGAAGGGAGGGAGGGAGGGAGAAAGGGAGGAAGGAAGGGAAGAAAGGAGGGAAGGATGGAGGAAGTCACCCATTTAGCTCAGTTTTATGGCTCTTATTTCCTCCACAAACTCATTTCAAGTTTTAAACAGGGAATTCCTACAGCAAGCATATTGCCCTGTGAACTTACAGTTCAAAACCACGATGAAGCCCCTAGAAATTTTTTTTTCAAAAAGAAATGTTCTAGTGCTACATATTTATATTTGTAGACAGCATCATTTTTGTGCTCTCCTTGGACCTTCAGCACAACCTGGGACAGAGACAGTTCCATTTTCCAGATAGAGTTCAAAGAACTTCATGGATAACCTCAAATGGCACAACGTGGCAAAAACAAGCCTCCTTGGCTGCCATCACTGTATATTCTCCATCACTCTGCCTGAGGACCAGGGAGTGGAATGAAGTTTGTGAATGTGGGAGAAGAGTCCTGTGCCCTCCCTCACAGCTGGGCTAAACCTAAGCGAGTGAAGCAGATGAAGCAGAAGACGTCCTTAGCTTGATGCAATGTTAGGAGCCCCGGGAAATAAGCAAGGGAAGAATGATGTTAGATTTCAGCAATGTAAACATAAACATCTACAGATGTTATAAATATGCATCTACAGATTACAAAGAACAAGGCTGGTATCAGCAAATTACAAGAAGAAACAAATTTCCCAATGAAGGCTGAGAGGTAGCAACATAACCTCTATTCGTAAGAAGAACAGGATCCGAGAATGGGGAAACGTTTTAGTAAAAGCCACTAAACTAAACCCAACTGTGGAAGATCATTTCAGCCCTGCCTTTGAACATAGTTGCTTTAGCAGATAAGCTGGACCCCAGGGAAGGAACTGTCAAAAAGCAGTCAACATGCCTAAATCCCATTAACTATAATTGGAATCTTCCAAGTCTGTTCCTGCGTGCCACATTAAACAAATGCCCCTTAGCATTGGATCAACCCAAGTTTTGCATCTAACCTCTTTGAAAACACTGCATTCTAGCCTGGATGTGGGAGAAAGAGGTATCCTGGAAAAATGGAAAACCAAAAATGGTACACAGAAATCCACTGGAAAAACTTTTACAGTTTCCAAGTTCTGTGGCTCGGAGAAGATATCTCAGCATTAAATGTGGACTAACAATAGTGTGCAGGATGAATGGGCCAACCTCAGAAATGACCAAGTTAACACCAAAAACTATGCTTGGATTGCAAGTAGGTCCAGCAACTGAATTTCTTCAAATGGCATCGGAGACAGATGCTCAGACAGTGGCCATGGATGAGTATTTCCAAGGACAGTGGCCTTTATATCCAGGATAGATCATTCATGAGTAGTTGGGGTATGAAGGAAAGAAAAGGCCTTCCCATGGCCACCACTCTCTCCTTCCCCTCCAGCAGCAGAACTCCCCACGGCACTCTGGTTTCTGAAGCTCAGCTCCATCTAGAACATGGGGCTGAGCCGCTGATGATGGACACTGTTTGGTTGCATGGCAACAGAATTCAGAGGGCTGAATTCTGTCATATTGATTCTGAGCCCAAGAACCAGAGGATCACACCAAGGTCACATTATCAACATCAGCCCAACCCCCCTCCCCCACAAAAACAGAATCCCAGTATCACTACTAGAGTCTTGAAAATCAGAGATGTTTATTTACTTAGAGGCTGAAAAAAATAGTCAAGAAAAAAAAAAATCAGTATTTTTACGGACTTTCGATCAGAACAGTTTGAAAGGCCCTATTAAATCCAAGCACAAGGTTGAACCAAGTCTGTGAATCTTTAATTGAATATTTGACTTGGGAGGCAAATGTGTTTTTGTTGTTGTTTTAAAGAACACACTATTGGAACAGTTCTTCGGAATTAATGGGAGCAAAACAGCATATGTGGTCAGAGAGGGAGTGTAGTAAGAGCACACCTCTTAGGAAGAGAAGTTGTACATGAAAAGAAATTGACAATGGCATAAAATATTCAGCAATTCAGAATCCACATTTCCTCTTACATTCTAGTTAGAAATTCACACATCAGGGCTGGGTGGGAGGCCGAGCTGGGTGGATCACCTGAGGTTGGGAGTTCAAGACCAGCCTGACCAACATGAAGAAACCCCGTCTCTACTACAAATACAAAATTAGTCGGGCGTGGTGGCGCATGCCTGTAATCCCAGCTACTCAGGAGGCTGAGGCGGGAGACTTGCTTGAACCCGGGAGGCAGAAGTTACAATGAGCCGAGATCGCACCATTGCACTCCCAGCTGGGCAAAAAGAGCGAAACTCCGTCTCAAAAAAAAAAGAGAGAGAAAAAAGACAGAAATTCACACATCACATCAAATGGTAAGTAAGGGAACTGTTATGTCAGCAGGAGAATGTTCTCATTACCACTCAGTTTTAAATATAAAATGATTTTTCATCTCCTGTTGACTTATTATATAACTTTAAAAAACTGATCATTTCAGTTTTTAATACTGAATTTACTTAATTTTAGTAGCCCAAGAAAACACTGCACTATGTATATATTGATGTACTTGTGGTACTTTTAGAAAAGAAAACACAAGTTTATTTTTACCTTGCCATCTGGAACAATGTCATCAAATATTCCCTCTAAAGACTTCTTTACAGCTTCGGTTCCCTCTCCAAACACCTGCACATACAAAAGTACCATCTTAAAAAGGAATCTGGGCAACAGGGCAAATGAAACCTAGGAAGGGGACGGAAGTGGACATGGCTATGACAAAAGCTTACACACGTGTTCAGAGGCTCCTACATCAAATCCCAAAGCAGGTGAAATCATTTATGGGCGCAGACCTTGAAAAACACGTCCCTGTATCTAGATCACTTCCCTGCTACATCTTTGACAGCTGGAAAAATAAAAAAGTTTGCTTTCAAATCTGGATAATTCATCTCCACTTAAAGAAAACAGGCTGGGCGTGGTGGCTCACGCCTATAGTCTCTAGCTCTTCGGGAAGCTGAGGCGGGAGGACTGCTTGAGCCTAGGAGTTCGAGACCTGCCTGGGCAATATAGTGAGACCTCGTCTTTACAAAAAAAAAAAAACAATACAATGCTGGGTGTGGTGGCTCACGCCTGTAATTCCAGCACTCTGGCAGGCCTAGGCTGGTGGGTCACAAGGTCAGGAGTTCAAAACCAGCCTGCCCAACATGGTGAAACCCTGTTTCTATTAAAAATAAAAAAATTAGCTGGGTGTGGTGACATGCGCCAGTATTAATCCCAGCTACTCAGGAGGCTGAGGCAGGAGAATTGCTTGAACCCAGAAGGTAGAGGTTGCAGTGAGGCGAGATGGCGCCATTGCACTCAAGCCTGGTGACATCTCAAAAAAAAAAAAAAAAAAAGAATTACATTAAATTAGCCAGGCATGTTGATGCGCACCTGTAGTCCCAGATACTTCAGAGGTTAAGGTGGGAGGATCACCTAAGCCCAGGAAGCAGAGGTTGCAGTGAGCCAAGATCACGTCGCTGCACTACAATCTGGGCAATAGAGGGAGACCTTGTCTCAAAAACAGGAAAGAATGAAAGACATTAGGCTAGATGTGGTGGCTCACGTCTGTATTCCCAGTACTTAGGGAGGCTGAGGCAGGAGGATTGCTCAAGCTCAGAAGTTTGAGACCAGTTTGTGCAACAGAGTGAGACCCTGGCTCTACAAAAAAACCATGAAAATTAGCCATGCATAGTGGCATGTGCCTGCAGTCCCAGCTACTCAGGTGGGAGGATCACTTGAGCCCTGGAGGTCAAGGCTGCAGCGAGCTGAGATCGCTCCACTGTACTCCAGCCTGAGCAACAGACCGAGACCTTGCCTCAAAAAAAAAGAAAAAAATAATAAATAAAAGAAAAAGCAATGAACTAGATAAACTTACAAGGAAGCATTTCTCCTATAGCCTCATATACCCAATCCGATACTTGTAACTAGAATTCTGCTTGCTTTGTAATACTTTTTTCAGTAGAATATATGAAGATTACAGTTCTTTTACCTCAACATGGCAACGCAGGTTTTTTTAAAATTTAAAATATAGAAAATTGTCTCTTCTTTGAAATGTAATCAATCTTGCTAACTTAAAGATATCATGAAAATTAGAATAGGGTAGCAATGCTACTAGGTACTGAAACTCATGGACGTGAGGAATTTTATGATTATCCCTAAAACAAGCAAGTAATGTCAGGATAATGTACACAATTAAGAAAAAGCCTTCTTCCACGCAAATAAAACATATAAAAACATACAATGTGTCAAATTTTTTTTGGTAGAGATAGGTTGTTGCTATGTTGCCCAGACTGGTCTCAAACTCCTGGACTCAAACAATCCCCCACCTTGGGCTCCTAAAGTGCTAGAATTACAGGCATGAGCCACCACGCCTGGTCAAAAAATTTTGTCCATTTCAAATTACAGAATTAATGAGTAAATTTCTACCGGTAAGTTTATGGTTAAGCAAAAGGTTCTTAAAAACTCATACTTTAAGAAAAAATTACAGGAATTGTTTCTAAGACATTACATTGTGCTTTGATTTTAGAAAAATGTTAAAACAGTCTCTTGAATTCATTTAAATTTAGTCATATGTTTCAGGAGAAATGGGATGTAATGGCTGGGTGCTGTGGCTCACACCTGTAATCCACCTTTGGGAGGCTAAGGTGGGTGGATCCTGAGGTCACGAGATGGAGACCATCCAGGCCAACATGGTGAGACCCTGTCTCTACTAAAAATACAAAAATTATCTGGGCATGGTGGTGCACGCCTGTAGTCCCAGCTACTCATGAGGCTGAGGCAGGAGAATTGTTTAAACCTGGGAAGTGGAGGCTGTAGTGAGCCGAGATTGCACCACTACACTCTAGCCTGGAGACAGAGCGAGCCTCCGTCTTAAAAAAAAAAAAAAAAAAAAAGAAGAAAAACAAAAGAAGAAATGGGCTTTAACATAACCTGGTGCCAATCAAGCAGAAGTACATGAACAAAGCATTTTGCTAGAAAACAAGTCTAATCTGTGAGGTGCTGAAGCAGTGGGCTGAGCCATCTCTAAGAGCAGAAGATATATACACAATGACACCACCCCCCCTCAAAAGAAGAGAAATGCTGCTCATTCATGTCTTCCTTTTGCAGGTTTTAATTGAGAACCATCAAGTCTATGTGATTTTTCTGAAGAAATCCTGACTCTCCTCCACAGTTTTTCCTTTAGATTTACATAAAAGCAAAACCCATGGAAGCAAGCTCGGTGTTCCACTCTCCCAAAAGATCACAGGACAAGCTGCAAAACTGCTTCAGTCTCACACTCGCTTATCATTTGCTCATCTGGTCTCTCCAGGTTCCATCAAGGATAGAGAAATACCACATTAAAACAGTGAGTATCGAGCGGGCGTGGTGGGCCACCTCTATAATCCCAGCACTTGGGAGGCCAAAATGGGCAGACCACTTAGGTCAGGCGTTCGAGACCATCCTGGCCAACACAGTGAAACCCGTCTCTAATAAAAACACAAAAATATTAGCTGGGCATGGTGGTTCGTGCCCGTAGTCCCAGCTACTCGGGAAGCTGAGGCAGGAGAATCACTTGAACTCAGGAGGTAGAAGTTGCAGTGAGCTGAGATCATGCCACTGCACTCCAGCCTGGGCAACAGAACAAAACTCCATCTCAAAAAAAAAAAAAAGACTCTGCATTCAGGTGCCCACTTGGCTTCATCATAGAGCCCTGCTCTGTCCTGAAGACTTGGGGTGAATTGTGCTCTTTGAGTAGGTCTGTAATTTACCAGGGTTTGGAAAGGATGCAGGTGGAAAACTGGAGCTTAGTGATAGACTAACAGCAGAGTTCAATGTTATGGGTATGCATTATCTATCAAGTGTCTAGCACAGCTACCTTCTTTGTGTCAACTACTGATTTTAAATAACACTCAGTCTCAATAAAGAAACACACACATTCCAAATTGAGGTGGCCACAGAAGCAATATGTGCAGGCTTGCTTGTCATCTGCTCTGGAACCCACCTGGTTGATGCTTGGGCGTCCCTGCTTCTTTTTGGAGGTAGTATCCAGACCCCAAAGAGAAGAAAACCTGCTCCTTCTCTTGCTTGCAGATCTGGACATGGCCTGAGTACGTCTTCTCACTCCAGTTTCGCCAGTGCGTGCTGCAACCTGAGGATGGCAAGGACAAGCAGCCACAGGGAGATGCGTCAGGACCACCCACCTGTGCCCTGAGGTCCCTAGTAAGTCCCACCTTTCAGAAACCCCTCCTCCATCATGCCAGTCAACCCTGACCCCAACGTCCAAAGTATTCAATCCATGACCCAGACATATTGGGACTTTGAGAAACCTTCATGAATTCAGAACGGAAATGAAAGGCCGGCAAATTCGATCCTTGTTTGAAATCATCAGTAAAACGACATAATATAGGAATAAAACATGTATGTTCTGTTTCCAAAAATGACATGTCCTTCTGGTCACAGGCTTGAACTACAGCAGCAAGGGAAATGAGCCAGGCTTTCTCTCCAATTGCTACAGGGCTGTTTGTGCATTCTATTGAAAAACGGTGCCCAAGTGTCAGCAACAATAGTGGAAGAACAGCAGATTTTGGTTCCTGGGTTTCCAGGTTAAATCTAAAATTACCAATCCCTACTATTTTGTTTTCTTGGAATATATAAAATCACGTTTTAAAATCAGGCAAGTGATTGCTGGCCCCCAATATCCATTCTCTATTCCATCTTAGTCAGAAAAATCTCAAATGTAGGCCGGGTTGGGTGACTCCTGCCTGTAATTTTAGCACTTTGGGAGGCAAAGGCAGGCAGATCACCTGAGGTCAGGAGTTCGAGACAAGCCTGGCCAACATGGTGAAACCCTGTCTTTACTGAAAAATATAAAAATTAGACGTGTGTGGTGGCAGGCACCTGTAATCCCAGCTATTTGGGAGGTTGAGACAGGAGAATTGCTTGAACCCAGGAGGTGGAGGTTGCAGTGAGCCAAGATCATGCCAGTGCACTCTAGCGCACTCTAGCCTGGGTGACAGAGCAAGACTCTGTCTCAAAAAAAAGGAGTAGGGAGGGGCAGAGAATCTCAAATGTAAGTGAGCATGTAGCCAATAAGTCCAAGATGACTTATTTTCCTTGCAGTAGGGCATGGATTGGGCTTCAGTTCAGGTCAATGGCATATAAGCAAAAAAACTATTTGCAGCTCCCAGGAATTGTGCTCAATAGGAGTGGGCTTTCTGTTATCCTTGGCTTGTCTTTTTCCTGATGAAAGGAAGGTCTGTGTGGTGGTCTAGGATGTTCCTATAGCAGCCTTTCCTTTTTTTTTTTCTTTTTCCTTTTGTTTTGAGATGGGGTTTCGCTCTTTATTGCCCAGGCTGGAGTGAAGTGGTGCGATCTTGGCTCACTGCAATCTGTCTCCCAGGTTCAAGCGATTCTCCTGTCTCAGCCTCCCTAGTAGCTGGGATTACAGGCACCTGCCACCATGCCCAGCTAATTTTTGTATTTTTAGTAGAGACAGGGTTTCACTATGTTGGCCAGGCTGGTCTCAAACTCCTGAACTCAGGTGATCCGCCCACCTGGGCCTCTCAAAGTGCTGGGATCACAGGGGTGAGCTACCATGCCCGGCCCAGAAGCCTTTTCAAGGATGACAGAATAACAAGACAAAAGGGACCTGGCTCACTGAAGATGAACGTGCTTTACCAGACTCACATCACTTACATGTTCTGTGTTCAGGTAAATGGGAAAGAAAACTGGTATTTTTTTGTTAAACCAAAGCTAAACTCTGAGATACTACAATGTGCCAGCAACCCAGAGAAGCATTTCACAAGGGAACGCCCTGAATGTAAATCTGTCACCATGATGATAACTGCTCAAGGACAATCTCCACAAGGACTCCAGAAAGTCCTCCCAGGCAAAACACTCAGGCCTGAACTTTTTCCTCCAGGTGGCAAGCAAAGTCCCGGGAACTTAAGGGAACTTCTGCCAGGAGGTCTCCACAGGCCACCCACGGACTCGACTTTCAAAAACGGGAGTGGCAGGAGGGAGAGCGAGTCTGACTTGAAATGAAGCTTCTCCACCCACTCTTCTGTTGCCAGAGGTGAATGTCTTGGAACCTACTTGTAGATTCCCACACAGGCAACTCCCAATGTGACAGATGCCAATTGGCAGCAACTCAGGGGGTGAAGCAGTGTGGGTAACATGTGGGGTCTCCCAGGAGTCCGCGTGCTGGCTGGACCGCCAGCCTCTCTGGGGCTTCAGTATTGACAGTGTAAACACCGCAGAAGCCCCACGGGTGGGTTGGCAGGGACCCCTATGTACATTAAAAACAGGAATCAAAACAGCTTCTCTACAAGGGTATTAGAGGGAAGGTTTTTGGACCCAAACGAAAATAGGAAGATGAGGGAGCTGAGAGGTTTTGCATTTTGCATTTTCTCAGCTCAGCACATTAAAACAACAGCAGCAGCCAACCCAGACCAGGGCACTGGTGGGATCCAATATGGCATCCAAGACACTGCTGGGAATTTTTACTTGAAAGGTCTTAATCTAAGATTACACTGGAAGTGTCACAGGGAACAAAATCACAAGACAAACACACCGTAAAATATATACAAATGTCTCTATCTTCATCACTTTCTGAGTTAAAGGTAAACAAAGGCTGTAAAAGGAATAAATTATAACATGCCGACACGCACATGCTCACAACACTGAATTAATAATGTTAAAAATTTTTAATTCTAGAGGAAAAAGATGTCCATTTGGCCTCATGGTCATATGGTCTTATTTATTATAAATAAGTCCAGCCATTAATAGCGACACACATACACAGGCAGCCATACAAATATGCTGACAAATATTACCACTTGTTTTCTTTATATACACAGCAATGCCTGTACTTACCGTGTCTAGTCAATTGCTCACTTATTTCTTACCCATCTCTCCCACAAGACTATAAGCTTCAAGAGGACAGGCTGTCTGTGCTGTTCACTATAATCCTAGTCACAAGGATAAAACCGACGAATCCCAGGCACTTACATATATGTTTGTTGCTTGAACAAATAAATAAATAATACCACAAAGCAAAAGCATATCCTATATAACATGGCAGCAACAATGAAAAGGTAACTCTTTGGTTTACAATTTCCGGACAAAAAGATCATGAAAGAGAAACTCATACATCCATACACATTTACACATTCTCAGTTACCAGCTGACTAGTTAGTTTAGTCTGTTTAACAAACACTTTGCTTAAGGTTCTTATAAGCACTCTTCTAAATTGCTCGGGGCCTCGTACACTGCAAAAGTAACCACTGCCCCAAGACAATAATGACTCAAAATGAGCAAAGGGATTTAGAAAAAAAGGCTGGCAGAAGAACTGCTGGACAAGAGCTCAAGAGTTTCTCAATGATCTTTGCCCAGACAATGCCTCCCTTTGTGGCCTGAACCTGATTACTCTATCATTCTGCTCATCTGTGCAAACAAGAACAATGATAACCTTCATTCAAAGAGTACAGCGGGGACCCTTCAGTTAATTACCGCAAATCACTCAGCATTATGGGAAGTTCTCTCAGTGAATGCTACTTCAATCATAGCTCCCATCTTCCCGACCCAGCCCCGTTACCCTCACACCTCCTCCTCCCTCCTCCCCCACTGAAAACAAGAAAAAAAAATTCTGGACAAAGACTAAATTGAAGAATGTTTCAACCCCAAGGAGAAAAAAAATCCCGGGGGTCGAATGACAAGGAGAGGAGGGAATGAAAATAAGAGTGCCTAATAAATCAGACTGCAAAACTCTCTGCCAGGGATCGTCCACAGTAGCTAAAGCGACAAACAGGAACAGACACCCAACAGGCTCGCGTGACTTGATCCCACTGAAATAAAACCCCTCACAGAAAAGAGTAGTTGCAGGGGCATACAGAAGCACCCAGACTTGTATCACTGACAAAACAAGCAAAAAAACAAACAAAGGAACGCAGAGTTGAATGTATGGACTTAAATATTCTTCTTTAAAACCACTGACCAAAAAACCTAAAAGAGGAACTAACTCTCCCATCCCCATCTTCAGCTGGCCAAATTTTAATAGCCTGCCCCCTGAAAGAAAAGTACACACACATCACAGACACTGAGACGAAGGAAATTAGAGGGTCTGAAGATCAATTATACCAGAGTAAAATGGTAACCTTCTCAGGGAGATTGCATCCAATGGCTTTGAAGAAAATAATGAAAGCATACAAGTTTTAGGGAGAAAGCAACATTATTTTCTCCAAAATGTAGCAAGGTACAGTAAGAGGAGGGGGCCGCTTTGATGCTCAGGGTTTAGTATTAATACACATGGTACCTCAATGACATCACAAGTTCCCTTCATAAAAATGCGTCCTCAATGGATGATAAAGAAGGAAATAAAGAAGAATTTCTATCCTAGTTTTTTGTGTTTGTTTTTTTGTTTTGCAGAATAGGTGAACTGAGATTTGGCTAAGTTAAAACCTGGTGTCCAGGTCTCCGAGAAACAGATCTGAAGTCATAAACTGAAAACCTTTTGTAAGTTTATTCAACACAGCACTTTGTCCCACCATTACTGAAAAAACAGGATTTAATAGCTGTATGGAGAGGTGGTAGCCAGGGAGACCAAGAGCTGAGCTGTAATTAGCAGAACAAATCAGGATGCCAGTTTTAATAACTCCAGAAATTGGTTTAAGACTTCTTTAAAAATGTAAATCTACCCCTAATTATCTGAATGATGATGCTAATCTATTTATAAAGAATACAAACGCCTCTGACTGAATTATAGCTCTGAATGCAATTGAAGGGTACAGCTGACACAGCAAGAGAATAGCACAGCTAAGGTTTTACAAAGCAGTTTCTGGAACCTGAGACTTAACATTTAATTCCATAGCAAATGTGCTAAGGTGCAGTACATTTTAAGTGGGTGTCGACTTGGAGAGACTAAAACCATGTTACTCACACAGCAATTTTTGAGAAGGAGCCAAAAGTACACAAAGCTTCTCACACTTAAGCAAGAACATGAAATTACAGATCACAAACACACAGCACAAGTATACAATCTGCCGCTCTAGAGGTCAGATGGAAATTCCCTTCCTCCAGCAATGCATATGTTCAACTGGCAAATCACAAAGTTCTTTGCCTTCCTGTAATGCATTGAGTATTCATGGTCATGGTCATCAAAACAATGGTAAAAATAAAGTGAAATGGAGATCTCCAAAGAGATCTATGTTCCATCTACGGTATATGTGTGTGTGAGTGATTGCGTGACAGAAAGAGACAGAATGAGAATGTACACACACACACACATACACACTTATTTATTTATTTATTTATTTATTTATTTATTTATTTATTTGAGACACAGTCTCACTCTGTTGCCCAGGCGGGAGGGCAGTGGCATGATCTTGGCTCACTGCAACAACGTCTTCCCAGGTTCAAGCGATTCTCAGGCCTCAGCCTCCAGACTAGCTGGGATCACAGGTGTGCGCCACCACACCCGACTAATTTTTGTACCTTTAATAAAGACGGGGTTTCATCATGTTGGCCAGGCTGGTCTCCAACCCCTGACCTCAGGTGATCCGCCTGTCTTGGCCTCCCAAAGTGCTGGGTTTACAGACATGAGCCACTGCACCCAGCCTGAGAATGCATGGATATATGAGAGTGAGCACTCCACTCACCATTCCCACAAAGTTAATATAAAAAATATGCATTTGGGTTCAAAACATGACACTGCCTAAAGACGACAAGAGCTATCAACAAATACTACACGTGATCAACGCTGAAGATGGAACCTTTCATGTTTTCTTTGCACAATAGCTCAGCGCCCATCAAGAGATGCTGAAGTAATATATTTCAGACAGGTTTAAACGGAAATTTGCATCCACTGCAAAGCGAGGGCATTTCAGAAATCCACACACAGCAGGAAACTAGAAAAACACTTAGGAGACTCTTGTCAAGTCCTGCTCAGGATTAAGCATCAAGCTTAATGTTTTTCAAAAATTCATTCGCTTCTACTCACCAGGGCATGAAAAGATGATACGGAAAAGATTCCAAGGCGGCCCATGGCCACTTTCGTCGGTCGACTTGCAAAAGCAAGAAGCCTTTTGGGGTTTGGCAGCTCCCCACCCTGAAGGCTGGCTAAATAACAGCGGAAACGAAAGAGGTCCATTTGGAACTGCTCGAGATTTTGCTCCCAAACAAAGATCTATGGTAGTGAAAACATGGGAAAAGAAAAAGTGAGAAAAAGGGAAAACAAGTGTTAACATCTTTATCCTGTACAAAGCTGCATGCTGTAAAGGCATTCATTATAATCCTAAGGAATAAACAACAGGTACCTCAGTTTCTTAGTTACTTATGTTTCTTCTGCAAAGATCCATAGCTATACATTCAGCATGATAAATAGAAAGTGATGAGTTCTTCTGTTCCCTCCTATCTTAGAGCTCATATTGAGGGGATGATAAGTCTATCAGTTCCAAGATCTGGGCCACAAACTCCAGACTGGAGAAGTAAAAATGTAGAGATTTCCAGCACCAGAGAACTATATGAATTAACACGAGGTGGGTTTTCATACAAAGAAAAGTAAGATGAATTAAAGGCCAGAAGCAACTGACCAAGAGCTTTTGGGAAGAGTGGGGTAGCCCAGAACACAGAGTGGAAGGAGAACACCTAGATGGTGCCTAGACTCTGGAATACAAAGTTCCAACCATAGCAAGTCTCTGAGACATTCCCTCATTTTTCTTTTTCATTCTTTCTTCTTTTTTTTTTTGAGACAGAGTTTCACTCTTGTTGTCCAGGCTGAAGTGCAATGGCGCGATCTCAGCTCACCGCAACCTCTGCCTCCCGGGTTCAAACAATTCTCCTGCCTCACCCTCTCAAGTAGCTGGGATTACAGGCATGTGCCACCACATCCAGCTAATTTTGTATTTTTTTTAGAAGACACGGGGTTTCTCCATGTTGGTCAGGGTGGTCTCGAATTCCTGACCTCAGGTGATCCACCTGCCTCAGCCTCCCAAAGTGCTGTGATCACAGGCGTGAGCCACCGCGCCTGACCATTCCCTCATTTTTCAAAGTGGCAAAATAATACCTACCCCCTAAGGCTGATGGGATGTGTGAAAAGGACAAAACAAGCATAAATACAAGGTCTGGCATAGAGTGAAGGCTCAGTAATGCTGACAGTAGTACAGGTAATGATGAATGGTTGAAATCTCCCTTTTGCTTAGACAAAGTATAGTATCACTGTACGCATGTGTTCCTAGCAGCACTGGTCACAAAAGGTGGGAACAGCTTGAATGTCCATCAACCAATGACCAATAAACAAACCATGGTGTGTACATACAACAGAATGCGACTGAGCCGAAACTCAGGAGTAAAGTACTGATGTATGCTACCATGTGGCTCCACCCCCAAAACGTGAAGCTCTGGGAAGGAGCCAGACCCAAAAGGCCAACTATTGTGCAATTCCATTCATATAAAACATCTAGAATAGGCAAATCCATGAAGACAGAGTGCCAGGGACAGAGGGCAGCAACTGCTTAACAGATATGAGGTTACCTTTTGGGGCAGATGAACACATTTTGGGACCAGATGGGTTAGTGGTTGTACCACACTGTGCATGTAGTCGATGCTACTGAATCGTTTGTGTTACAATAGTTGACATTTTGTGAATTTTGCCTTAATTAAAAAAATACAGTGTCAGGTAACAAAGGGAAACCCCAGAGGGAGAGAAATGTGGAAGGTCCGTGTCAATTGTTCAATGATTTAAGTATCATTTATTCATGTAATTATTTCCTAAGCATTAGGACAAAATGTCAAAGGATTACCAGATGGCTGTCACTGATTTTAAAACAGCTGAACAGCAGGTAAAAATGTCCGTTGTTCATTTCACTAAATCTTTTCTGTTTGGCATGATATATACTTATGCACACATAAAGCAATTATGTGTGTGTGTGTGTGTGTGTGTGCGTGTGTGTGTGTGTGCATGTGTATAAGTATATATAGTCTAGCTATAGAGCTCTGTCACCCAGGTTGGTATGCAATGGTGCAATCTTGGCCCACTGCAGTCTCCGCCTCCCAGGCTCAGGCGATCCTCCCATCTCAGCCTCCTGAGACTAAAGCTGTGGCTAATTTTTGTATTTTTTTTTGTAGAGATGGGTTTTGCCACGTTGGCCAGGCTGGTCTTGAACTCCTGGGCTCAAGCGAATATGCCCGCCTCAGCCTCCGAAAGTGCTGGGATTCAGGCATGAGACACCATACCTGACCAGATATATTTTTGAATGTACTTCACCTTTTCCAAATTAAGAATTCAAAATTGGGCTGGGTGCGGTGGCTCACGCCTGTAGTCCCAGCACTTTGGGAGGCCGAGGTGGGTGGATCACGAGGTCAAGAGATCGAGACCATCCTGGTCAACATGGTGAAACCCCGTCTCTACTAAAAATACAAAAATTAGCTGGGCATGGTGGCACATGCCTGTAGTCCCAGCTACTTGGGAGGCTAAGGCAGAAGAATTGCTTGAACCCAGGAGGCGGAGGTTGCAGTGAGCCGAGATCACGCCATTGCACTCCAGCCTGGGTAACAAGAGCAAAACTCCGTCTCAAAAACAAGAAAAAAAAAAAAAGAATTCAAAATTTACTGAGGAGTCAGAAATGAGTCCCCACCATAGGAAAACTTCAAGTCAGCCTGATAACGTGGAAATGAAATTGCAAACTTTCTAATTACACGGATCCTCTAGAACAGCACACCGCTGGTGGGGGCCAGGGGCTCATCTGTTAGGTTTCTGTCTTTCATTCAATATAATGTTATTCCGTTTAGCTGCTAACAATCAGCTATCAACAATGGGTGAAGAACACTGACAGTCAAAATAAAGAATTTAGCATCCTGGATGACAGGCTGTCGAGGAGATATCTGATGATGTTTTGTGACTACAAAACAGCGAAAAAAAAAACAAAAAACAAAAAAACCTTTTAGAGACCTAACAATTTTGTCCGGATCTAAACAGGGAAGAATGATTACCTGATCTAATATTGTTTTCTTCTTCTTTGAGTCAGTGACTGAAGACAGCTGCATTTCGCCCATTTTCTTCATCTTTTCATCCATGTCAATCTTCTGTTCCAGTTTTTTGATTTCTGATTTGAGGAGTCGGAGCGTGTCTTCCTTGTGGTGGTGCCTCGCAACCGCAGTGGCGCAGGCAGAGTGGATGGCGGTGATCCAGTTTTCAAGCTCCGTCTGGCTAGTGGTCTGTACCAGGGAGAAGGGGCAGGAAGAAAAACGCGTCTTTTAGGAAGTTAAGAGAAATGAACTGGAGCATATCCAGAGAAGCAATGCCTGGGAGTCGAGGTGTCAGGTCTAGACACCCATAGATAAGGCTAACCTGACCTCCTCCTCCTCCTCCTTCAGGAAATCAATAACAAAAAGTGAGTCTCAGGTCAGATGCCCCCTCTCCCCCCTTCACCTTCAAGGGCTGTCCTGAATGAAGCCACCATGTCTGCTCACTCAATGTACTTACTGAACTCACTTGTGAAAATGATACTCCTAACACAGCTTGGTGTCTACTCAGGAGGGTTGCTATGAAGCAAAGGTCAATTTCCAGATAGGACTGGTCAGTTACAGGGCGTGAGTGGGAGTGAGGGACTTCACTGACATAGGAAGCTACAACAGCCCCGCTCCTAGTGAACCACTGCAACCCAAACCCAAAGGTCCCATCCTGGCGCTAAGCAGCAAGACAACTCAGTTGGGGAAGCGGTCAGGTAGCCAGAAATACTGTCTTGCGGGGCTCCATGGGAGCCTCTAAGAATTGCAGTCGGCCAGCAACACTCCATGCGCTAAAAGTGGCCTGTTTGAGAAGGGCATTAAGAAAATGGTGAGTGACAACCACCAATGGACAGGTGACCTAAGTGGGATTGGCGTGACTCAGGTTCTGAAAGGTAAAAGTCAGAATAGTTTTGAAGAGACAGTTCATGTGTGATAATTCACTATTAATGATTCTTTAGGCATTCAATCAATGAGTTTTTAAAAGTCAGGAGATACTGGACTTTTCTAGGTATTCTCTTAAGCCCAGAGAGGTGAAATACACGCTCAGAAGTTAGCCCATCTCAAGAAATAGTCTATTCAGCCACTACAATACTAAAGTAGCTCCTAACATAATTTTTCATGCACAAAAGCATTTAATTGTTTTTTCCTTTAGAGCACCTTTTTACTTTTCTAGTCATTTGAGTGACGGCTTGTAAACAAAATTTTTTTTTTTTTTTTATTCTGAGACAGGGTCTTGCTCTGTCATCCAGCCTGGAGTGCAGTGGCACAATCTGGACTCACTGCAACCTCCGCCTTCCAGATTCAAGCAATTCTCATGCCTCAGCCTCCCGAATAGCTGGGACTATAGGCATGCGCCACCATGTCTGGCTAAGTTTTATATTTTTAGTAGAGATGGGTTTCACTATGTTGCCCAGGCTGGTGTCAAATTCCTGACCTCAAGTGATTCACCCACCTCGGCCTCCCAAAGTGCTGGGATTACACTGGTGTGAGCCACTATGCCCAGCCACTTGTAAACAAAAATTCTATTAACAGGACCCCACCATCACGACTCTATGCTGGCTGGCAGCTGAAATTTAAGCCAAGAGAGTACTGTATCTTTATTATTTCTGAATCTCATCAGTTTTGTATTCCACAGAAGAAACAGCATCAAATATTAAAAATGGTGTCAGCCAGAAGCCGCCGTGGCTCAGGCCAGTTATCCTGGCACTTGAGGAGGTGAGGCTATGCGTTCGAGGCCAGCCTGGGCAACATAAGAACCTCTCACTCATTAAAAAAAAAAAAAAAAAGGTGTCAGCCAACCAAGTCACCCCCACTGGGCAAACCTAACTGGTCCAGCAGTTGTTACGTGGATAAAAAATATTTTGCCTGTGGATAAAGAAGATTTCAATATGCTAGACAAGCTCAAGAAGAAACAGCAGAAATACCACCTGACAAAGCAAATGGAATGAATCACCTCGTTAAGACCGAGTGGGAGGAGGCGAGGTGATAAAGACACTGGAAGCCACAGGTGAGGACTTGTAGGTTGAGAAACTTAGGGGGAAAAAATGCATGTCTATATATGAGATTAATATAAACTTTAAATTTGCTTCATTTTATTTTATAGTTACCTCCTCTTTGCAGGTCATTATCTTACAGTTTGTCCTTATGTATCACCTAGAAGTTCCACCAGAAAAAGAGAGGCCCTCCTGCGTCTCATGAAAGCACCAAGCTTGCTCCTACCGGTGCACTGTACAAAGTTTGATCACTGATCTCCCAGTGCCTCACAATGAATGGGCATCTCATTAGGTGTGGTACTTTCTCCCTTTTTTTAAATTAGGAAAGAAACCAGCTCAGATGGAAAGATAATCTGAAAAAGCTTATTTCCTTAAAAAAAGAAAAGGAAAAAAAAAAAACTTCCAAGATGAAAATACCCAGTGTTGGCAAAGACATGGAGTAAGCAGAACTCCTATGCACTGCTGGCTGCCGGCTGGAAAGTAAACCTGTAGCACTGCTTTAGAAAGCTGTTAGATATTACCTACTAAAGATGAATATATGCATGCCCTGTGACCCAGAAAATGCACTCTGGGTATATACTCAGGAGAAATGCATTCATATGCACATAAAAATATACATACCAAAACATACACCACAGCATATCATGGGCAAAACTGGACACCATCCAGATGCCCACCAAAGGGGGACTGAGGAATATGTGGGATGATCACACAATGAAATACTATACAGCAAGAATGAGGGATCTATAACTATAGACTAACACAGATAAATCTTGCACACATAATGTTGGGGAAGAAAGCAGAAACACTGGAGTATATACTGTAGGATTCTATTTATATAAAGTACCGTATTAGTCTATTCTCATGCTGCTAACAAATAAATATCTAAGACTGGGTAATTTATAAAGGAAAGAAGTTTAATTGACTCACAGTTCAGCATAGCTGGGGAGGGCCTCAGGAAACTTACAGTCATGCCAGAAGGGAAAAAGCAAACACATCCTTCTTCATATGGTAGCAGCAGGGAGAAGTGAAGAATGACGAGGACGGGAGGAAGCCCCTTATAAAACCATCAGATCTAGTGAGAACTCACTATCACAAGAACAGCATGGAGGTAACCAACATGCCTCCATGATTCAATTACCTCCCAATGGGTCCCTCCTATGACACGTGGGGATTATGGGAACTACAATTCAAGAGTAGATTTGAGTGGGGACACAGCCAAACCATATCAAGTACCAACACAGATAAACTAGTATACACTATTAGAAGTTGAGAGGCCAGGATTAGGCCGGGCGTGGTGGCTCACACCTGTAATCCAAGCACTTTGGAGGCCAAGGTGGGCAGATCACCTGAGGTCGGGAGTTCAAGACCAGCCTGACCAACATGGTGAAACTCCGTCTTAAAAAAAAAAAAAAAAGAAAAGAAAAAGAGAGAGAGAGGCCAGGGTTTTCGGTGGGATGAAGTGCAATGGGTACAAACTGGTAAGAAGCACAAGAGAGGCTTCTGGGGCGCTGGTCACCTTCCGTTTCTTGATCTGGGTGCTGGCTACATGAGTGTATGACAGGAGTGAGTTCAGTTTGCTAAACACCATCAAAACGTGCCCTTTTCTGTGTAGACGTTAAATGTGTATTAAATCAGAATATAAAGTTTCAAAAAGATCCTTCCAAGATATATTACCCGAACATTTGAGTCTAATTTTTCTATAACTACGCTAAAAATGTGATACCTCATATTCTGGTTTTCATTAACAATCGTCCTTACAAAACTACAAAGGAAGCTCCAAAAAACTGCGCCCTTCTCCACCATTGATTTAGGCTCCCAAGTGGCTGGCAGTACCTGGTAAGAGCTGGTTCCCTGACTGGAAATATGCTTTCCATTTTGTTTGCATGGCTCCGTGGAAATGAGGAGCTTTTAGATTTTAGTGGAGTTCATGTCATCATCACCTCCGCCTTTTTTTTTTTTTTTTTTGAGATGTAATCTCTTTGTGGCCCAGGCTGGAGTGCAGTAGTGCGATCTTGGCTCACTGCAACCTCCACCTCCAGGGTTCAAGAGATTCTCCTGCCTCAGCCTCCCGAGTAGCTGGGATTAAAGGCGCCTGCCAGCATGCCTGATATTTGTATTTTTAGCAGAGACAGGTTTCCACCATGTTGTCCAGTCTAGTCTCGAACTCCTGACCTCAAGTGATCCGCCCACCTCAGCCTCCCAAAGTGCTGGGATTACAGATGTGCACCACCATGTCCAGCTAATTTTTGTATGTTTAGTAAAGATGGGATTTCACCACGTTGGCCAGGCTGGTCTTGAACTCCTGACCTCAAGTATCAGCCCGCCTCAGCTTCCCAAAGTGCTGGGATTACAAGCATGACCATTCAATATTTGGAGTTCTTATCATTCTAGGAATATGGGAGAACAGAACTTTCTGGCCCCCTCTGAAGCCAGGCATGGTCATGGCACTTGGCTTTGGCCAATAAATGTGAGTAGAAGTAATGTCACTACTCAACAAAAGCCTGATTCGCCCCACTCTTACACCTTTGCCACAGTCACAGAAGCGTTGTGTCAAGATAGAGCTTCTGTCTGCCTGGATCCACAGGAGTCCAGGATGAGTACGGCTCCGGAGCCAGCCTCGATCATGTCAGGAAGGAGAAAGCATATGTTAAGCCACTGAGACTGAGGCGCTTTTTCTTCAATATTATCCTACCCATCCTGACTGATCTACCAGCAAATAAGAATTCCATTGCAAAACAGAGGATGCCTCAAAAATAAAGGAGTCTGTACAGTATACTTAGAACCCCAAGAAAGACCACAATTTGGGTGCCTGTAATCCTAGCTACTTAGGTGAACCCGGGAGGTAGAGGTTGCAGTGAGCGGAGATCGCACCACTCCAACCTGGGCGACAGTGCGAGAATCCATCTCAAAAAATAAATAAATAAATAAGACAGACTACAATCCAATATGTTCTGTGGAACAACAGACTTTTGCTCTCTTTACTTAATGAAAGTGGGTCTTCTTCCCCCTGTCTGTGAGGACCCCAGCCAAGTTCAGCCAATAGGAACACAGTCAATCCATTCTGATGTCAGAGTTCACGTTTGCCTTCCACTTAAGAAGCAGAAATGAAGAAAGCTGACCAAAGTCAAACACCCTTTGAATGGTATATATTTAATTTTGGCAAAGCAGCTATCCTGGAACTTATTTATTTAAAATAAAGAAAGACTGGTTGCTAGGGGCCAGAGTGAGGGGGATATGGAATGGTGTTATGTAATGGGGACAGAGACTAAGCTTTGCAGGATGAAAAAGAGTTCTGGGCCAGGTGGGACGGCTCACACCTATAGTCCCAGCACTTTGGGAGGCCAAGGCGGAAGAATCACTTGAGGCCAGGAGTTTGAGACCAGCCTGAGCATAGCGAAACCTTGTCTCTACTAACAATACAAAAATTAGCTGCCTGCAGTGGCACACGCCTGTAGTCCCAGCTACTCAGGAGGCTGAGGCAGGAGAATCACTTGAACCCAGGAGGTGGAGGTTGCAGTGAGCCGAGATCATGCCACTGTACTCCTACCTGGACAATAGAGCAAGACTCCATCTCAAAAACAAACAAACAAACAAACAAAGAGCTCTGGAGATGGATAATGGTGATGGTTACACAACTGTGTGAATGTGCTTAATGCCACTCAACTGTCCACTTAAAAATGGCTAGATGGTAAATTTCATGTGTGGTGTACCACAATTTAAAAGAACACATAATTAAAAAAAAATAAAAAGAGAAAAAGCATAACAGTCCCCAAAACCTAGAGAAACATATATAGAAATGTGTGACAGCTGTATGGGAAATTCAGCCATCAGCCCTTTTATCCATTAACTATGTCTCAGCCCTCCAAACTTTAAAAGAACCTGTCAGTGGCTGAAGGCAGTTCCATTAGAGAGAACTGTGGCTCCCACTGTCCTGTTGAAATAGAATAACAGTCCCCACCAGTCTCTACCATTAAGCCAAATCAATTTCTCAGAAGCACAATTCAGTAAGTGAGCTTTTCAGCAGTTTGTCCTTTTGCGGGGGCACACAGGGAGCTGCGTGTCGACAAGAGAGGACAAAGTCTCCCCCGATTGCTTTCAACAGCTAGTTAGGTGGACAGAAGTCTTGAAACACTTCATGACCATTTATAGGCTTAACACCTCAACTGATCGCAGTAGACTCCTGACCTGACACAATGTTCTTCATCATGGCCTCTGCAGGATTTAAATTCTGACACGCTAGAAAAAGCCATTCGAGGCCACTAACCTTGCATCCCCCTCTTGAACCAGGCAAGGCTAGTTAAAGACATCAGATTCATGATAGGTCCCTTCGCCAGCATCCAGAGGTCAAAAAGGCAGGAAGGAGAGACCACCCAATGGTACCCTCTCAACCTACTCACCACAAATCACCTTCCATTAAACAAACAGCAGCAGACAGGTAAAGAGAGTGAATTTTGTGATTCTTCCTTTGCCTTCTGGGGATGCTATAAATACTGTATACAGTTCGGTGAAGGGAATAAGCAAAGTTCTTGCCAACAGACAAATATAATCAGCAAAAAATGCATTTTGCATAACAGCCCCTTTGAGTGCAGAGATAAGATGAAGCTCAGGGCTTCATTATGTATTTAAATAGATCCAGCTTCAATTATCCAACGGCATGGAGGACACTCGGTGATTTCAGATAATCAATGGTTTACGTAAGTGGCAGGAAAAGGGAAATTCATTTTAAACATGAGAAATACTAGGGAATATATGCCAAATCTAGGAAACTAAAATTTTGTATAATTCAAATTTATAGAAGCACAAGAATAATTGTAAAGTAGGTCAAACTTTTTTTATTTTTTTTTAAAAGAAAGTTACATTTTTTAAGAGACTAGGAATAAAGTTGCTATGTGAATTCTTAAAAGGCCTTTTTCTTGTTGATTCTATACTCAACATATTTTGTTTATATAAGACTTAATTAAGCCATTACTTTTAATATCTGTAAAGAGAACTGAAGAGTAAGAGTTAGGGTTAGGGTTGGGTTAGATGCTACACCCATAATTACAGACATGGTGGCTCATGCCTGTAATCCCAGCACTTTGGGAGGCTGAGATGGGATCACTTGAGGTCAGGAGTTTAAGACCAGACTGGCCAACATAGTGAAACTCCATCTCTACTAAAAATATAAAAAGTACCCAGGCATGGTGGCATGTGCCTGTAATCTAAGATACTCGGGAGGCTGAGGCAGAAGAATCGCTTGAACCTGGGAGGCAGAGGTTGCAGTGACCTGAGATCTCACCACTGCACTCCAGCCTGGGTGACAAGAGTGAGACTCCATCTCAAAAAAAAAAAAGAGAACTTTAAATATGAGATTCCCCTCCCCCACTGAAAAAAGTGATATAATGCATCCCTCTCATTCTCACCCACCCCAGGTGGTGAAAAAGGGAAGCTCCAGACTCCAGGAAGACACACACAAGGGAAGCAGGGACCATGTGATGCTAAGAGGCTAACAGATGGCAGCCTGCCTGATGGAGGGCAGTGGCAGGATTCATCTCTGGCAAACCTCAGCAGCCTCCAAGGACTGGAGTCCCTCCACAAGAAGGCCACTTATCCATCCATGCTATGAAAGGTCCCAGTACTTCCTAATATACACAGATGATATCCAAGCAGCTTTTTTCATATCTCACATGTAAATATGACCAAACAGCCAAGGATCACCAGACATTTTCTGAAAGCCCCCAGCATGAAAGGTAGAGACTAAAGCACACAGGAGAAAAGGTACTTGGAGAAAGGAGAAGCCATGCCAGAAACAGAGAAAGCTTGCCTAACATCTACACAACTCTTGGAGATGCAAGGGAATCTAAAGCTACAAACAAGTGAATGAAAAGTACAAGTTACAATAAAAGGAACAATGAGCTTGAGAGGAGAGTGGGAGAGGGGAAGGGAGGGAGGAGGTGGGAAAGCAAGTAAGGAAGGAGGGAGGGAGGGAGGGAAAGCTTCTTTTAGGAATTAAAAAAAATTAAAATGTCAATAGAAGGAAATCACTATGAAGGATCAGAACACCAACAAGGTGCAGTGGCTCACACCTGTAATCCCAGTACTTCAGGAGGCCAAGGCGGGCAGATCACTTGAGCCCAGGAGTTCAAGACCAGCCTGGGAAACATGGCAAAACCTCATCTCTACAAAAAATACAAAAAGTAGCCAAGCATGGTGGTGTGCACCTGTCATCCCAGCTACTCGAGAGGATGAGGTAGGAGAACCACTTGAGCCCTGGGAGGTTGAGGCTGCAATCAGCCATAATTATACCACTGCACTCCAGCCTGGGTGACAGAGCGAGACCCTGTCTCCAAAAAAAAAGTGTGCTTGCTGTGCTTGCTTCATCTCAGCCCAAAATCTCCTTAAACTGATAAGCAACATCAGCAAAGTCTCAGGATAAAAAAATCAATGTGCAAAAATCAGCAGCATTCCTATACACCAATAATAGACTAACAGAGAGCCAAATCATGAGTGAACTCCCATTTACAATTGCTACAAAGAGAATAAAATACCTAGGAATACAACTTACAAAGATGTAAAGGACATCTTCAAGGAGAACTACAAACCACTGCTCAAAGAAATAAAAGAAGACACAAACAGATGGAAAAACATTCCATGCTCATGGATAGGATGAATCAATATCATGAAAATGGCCATATGCCCAAAGTAATTTATAGATTCAATGCTATCCCCATCAAGCTACCAATGACCTTCTTCACAGAACCGGAAAAAAACCACCTTAAGCTTCATATGGAACCAAAAGCAAGCCCACATAGCCAAGACAATCCTAAGCAAAAAGAACAAAGCTGGAGACATCACACTGCCTAATTTCAAACTATACTACAAGGCTACAGTAATCAAAACAGCATGGTACTGGTACCAGAACAGAGATATAGACCAATGGAAAAGAAGAGAGGCCCTGGAGGAAATGCCACACATTTACAACCATCTGATCTTTGACAAACCTGACAAAAACAAGCAATGGGGAAAGGATCCCCTGTTTAGTAAATGGTGTTGGGAAAACTGGCTAGCCATGTGCAGAAAACAGAAACTGGACCCCTTCCTAACACCTTACACTAATATTAACTCCAGATGGATTAAAGACTTAAACATAAGACCTAACACCATAAAAACCCTAGAAGAAAACCTAGGCAAGGACTTCATGACGAAAACACCAAAAGTATTGGCAACAAAAGCCAAAATAGACAAATGGGATCTAATTAAATGCCAGAGATTCTGTACAGCAAAAGAAACAATCATTACAGTGAATCGGCAACCAACAGAATGAGAAAAAATTTTTGCAATCTACCTACCTGACAAAGGGCTACTATCCAGAATCTACAAAGAACTAAAACAGATTTATAAGAAAAAAACAACTCCATTCAAAAGTGGGTGAAAAATATGAACAGACACTTTTCAAAAGAAGGCATATATGAGGCCACCAACATATGAAAAAATGCTCATCATCACTGGTCGTTAGAGAAATGCAATTCAAAACCACATTAAGATACCATCTCACGCCAGTTAGAATGGTGATCATTAAAAAATCTGTAGACAACAGATGCTGGAGAGGATGTGGAGAAATAGGAACACTTTTACACTGTTGGTGGGAGTGTAAATTAGTTCAACCATTGTGGAAGACAGTGTGGCAATTTCTCAAGGACCTAGAAACAGAAATTCCATTTGACCTAGCAATCTCATTACTGGGATATCCCATTATATATCCAAAGGATTATAAATCTTTCTATTATAAAGATGCATACACACGTATATTCATCACAGCACTGTTTACAATAGCAAAGACCTGGAACCAACCCAAATGCCCATTGATGATAGACTGGACAAGGAAAATGTGGCACATACACACCATAGAATACTATGCAGCCATAAAAAACGATGAGTTCATGTCCTTTGTAGGGACATGGATGAATCTGGAAACCATCATTCTCAGCAAACTGACACAAGAACAGAAAATCAAACACCGCATGTTCTCACTCATAGGCGGGTGTTGAACAATGAGAACACATGGACACAGGGAGGTGAGCATCACACACTGGGGTCTGTTGGTGGGGGACAGGGGAGGGACAGCGGGGGGTGGGAGGGTGGGGAGGTTGGGGAGGGATAACATGGGGAGAAATGCCAGAGGTGACGGGGGATGGAGGCAGCAAACCACACTGCCATGTATGTACCTATGCAACAATCCTGCATGATCTGCACATGTACCCCAGAACCTAAAGTACAATAAAATAAATAAAGTTAAAAAAAAGAAAGAAACAGCAGTATAAGCATGTTAATGATAAATGAGGGCAAATGCAAGAAAACAAAGAAACAAAAACATCAGCTAAACTAGGTTTGTACAGTTGCTTCTGGGGAACGAGCCTCATGAGGTGAAGCGGGCAAAAGGAGGGAAATAATTTCACTTTAAGCCTTTTAATGTTAGGTAAATTATTTTAAACTACGCTCATATTGATTTAATACAAATTTAAACTAATGTAAGAAAAGGAAGAATGCTGTTATAACATTATTTGCATAATACATAGCAGTATAGAAATTATATAGGAAGATCTAGCTCAACCACAATTATACGTCTGCAGTGTGGGGAATCCTCTGAGGAACCCACAGAAGGCATAAAATCTAACTGATTTCCAGCTTTGTATATTCGCTTTACGCTTCAACATCCACATTCTCCATTAGCAGTCTCCTAAGAGGTAGGCAAGTGGGGCCCCTACCAGGGCCCTGCACCTCAGGAGGCCCCATAGTTTAGAGGGCTTTTCGTGAAATTTTCCAAGTTTCCCTCCGGTTCCTCGAAAGGGGAGGTTTCAGGAGGCGGCCCCCATATCGTATCTCCCCTTCAGGGAACTCTCTCACCCTGTACCAGCCATGTGGTGTCAGAAAGATGCCCGAAGCTCTGGAACTTGAGTCTGTGGCTAGTGAGATGTACCTACCAGCCTGTGTGGTATTTCTTTCACCAGATTGCTCGGGATTGGGCCACCAGAATGGTGCTGACAGTTGATCTGGGTGAGCCAAATTCTTTATATTGATAAAGCCTCCATCAAAAAAAAAAAAATTTGCCTGGGGCTCCACATATCCTAGAGTTGACCCTTCTCCACAACTAACCCATGCCAA
Source organism: Aotus nancymaae (assembly GCF_030222135.1). NCBI lineage: Eukaryota > Metazoa > Chordata > Mammalia > Primates > Aotidae > Aotus > Aotus nancymaae. Next base: position 34,540,751 of record NW_026988435.1, read on the forward strand.
AATCAAAGGTAAATATTTCTCCAGTGGCTGGCTAGGAGCAGGAATATAATCCACGGTGTGGAGAAAACAGGACTTAGCTACAGACTAAGTCAACACGGAAACCAACAAAGAGAATGAAGACCTCGCACTCGGCTTGTCCTATCACTGGATAACGTGAAGATAAGAGGAATATAAACACCAGGGAAGATCAAACGAGGATCCCAGAGGATTTCAACCGTTTATTAGAAGGATGAAAGCCACAAGGATAACATAGTAAAGAGGTACATTCAAGTTCTGAGTTGGGTTTTTGAAAAAAAAAATCTATTAAAATGAGATGGGGAAGGCCTTGTTGGGTAAGAATTGATGCTGAGGGTTTAAGATACCACGAGCCCAGTCTGAGTCAACAGTTTGATGTGGCTTTTAATAAAAGAATTGACTCTAGCAGAAACAAGGATAACGGGAACCTCACTGCAGGCTGCACGGGCAGACCACACAGAGGCTCAGACAGGACGCTGTGCTCCTGTGCACACTTACAAGTAAGAACAGCGAGAACGGCTTGGGAACCTTAGCAGGTAGCCTAAAGAGATGTGGCAGGAGGTAAATCAAAGCTGTTTTTAAGTATCTGATGAGTAAGGATAAGCAGAAAACTTGCACAGGATTCTGGGGGTAAATACAGAAACAAAGAGAAATGGCAAGACTTACCAGAAAGAACATATTATCTCAACATGACAAAGAACTTCCTAGGACTTAGGGCTGCCTCACAAAACCAGAGGTTGAAAGCTGGGAGATTTCCAGGAAGGGGAGGGGCTGCCCAATGGGCAGGCTCACCTGTTGGCCAGGATCTTGCAGGGACCATACCTCCCTTGAGAGGGACGCTGGGTCAAGATGCCAAACCCCACTAAAGTATTTTCTACCAAAAGTCCACTTGACACCTCCTTGTGAAAGATGATTTACAGGTTTTTCTCTAACCTAGCTGCCCTTGTCAGGGCATGTGGCAATAACCTTCCTCTAATCTGGCACACACAGCTAGACATGGCTTCCAAGGTAGATCTCTAGAGCCTGACGAAACTCAAGACCTTAGCCTTTCCACAGTGAAGCTACACTTAACTTCTATAAAGATGCTTATTTAAGAGAAGCCCATTGGGCCAGGCATGGTGGCTCACGCCTGTAATCCCTGTACTTTGGGAGGCTGAGGCAGGCAGATCACAAGATCAGGAGTTCAAGAATAGCCTGACCAACATGATGAAACCACATCTCTACTAAAAATACAAAAAAATTAGCCAGGCATGGTGGCACGCTCCTGTAATCCCAGCTACTCGGGAGGCTGAGGCAGGAGAACTGCTTAAATCCGGGAGGTGGAGGTTGCAGTGAGCTCAGTTGCACTCCAGCTTGAAAGACAGAGCAAGACTCTGTCTCTCAAAAAAAAAAAAAAAGAGGAGCCCACGGAACTTGTCTTTTTTTCTTTATTACTAAAATGGTAACTGTAGCTAACATTTACTGAGCGTTTGCGATCTACCAGACACTTACTATCATTATCACAATTAATCTTCAACTCAACTTAATGGCATATGAATCTTTTAATATGCATATGTATGCATACAATACCCTCACACACGTGACTTTTTAAATGACAAGAAAACTTTCTATGGAAGGAAAAGGCAATCAATTCCTAGAGATAACATTTTCTACACCCCTTTAGATATACAACTGCATATGATTTTCTACTCTATCACCTTTCTTATTTGCCTGGTAGCTATGTTCCCAAGGCATCTAACAGACAAAATAATAACTATCATTAGGATATGTTACCATAAAGGTGAGTGAGCTTTTTGAAATTGTATGTGATATCCTAAAGTAATGAAAGAATGAAGGCTCAACAGGAAGTTGTACTCTGTAGGTGGTAGGTACTGTCTCTGGCTCAGAACTAAACATGGCATTGCAAGGTAGATCTCTACATCTTCCCAAAAACATCTTTCTCAGAGACCCGTCACTAACCAACCTGTCTAGCAGGTCCCAGAAAACTCTCTTCACAGGGCTTGTTGCTACTTGACCTGACTCAGACCTCATTCATGCAAACACTCTTCACTCCAGGGGGTGTTGGTGAAAAACAACCAATGACAATTGTTTAACATCATAGTTGCCTGAAGCAGCGATAACAGCTGGGCAAATAAGAAGCTGACCAAGAAACCTGAGGAAAAGCTGCGGAATACAATTTCCACAAAAAGCTCTGAAAAGATATGACATAGTCCTTGGAATCTGGAAGATCACTGATCTAGTTTGGCTGTGTCTCCACCCAAATCTCATCTTGAATTGTAGCTCCCATAATTCTCACATGTTGTGGAAGGGACCTGGTGGGAGGTAATTAAATCATGGGTGCAGGTCTTTCTCGTGCTGTTCTCATGATACTAGGTCTCATGAGAGCTGATGGGTTTATAAAGAGGAGTTCCCTGCACATGCTCTCTTTTGCCTGCCACCATGTAAGATGACTTTGCTCCTCCTTGCCTTCCACCATGATTGTGAGGCCTCCCCAGCCACGTGGAACTGTGAGCCCATTAAGCCTCTTTTCCTTATAAATTACCCAGCCTCTGGTATGTTTTTATTGGCAGCGTGAGAATGGACTAATACAGTCACATATTATGTATAAGACTGTGCACAAGGCCAGATAGTCCCAAGAAGTTCCTAAGCTCACCCTTGGCTGACCCTACAGCTCTGTGAAAGCAGAGGCGAAGGCTAAGGCAGAGATGGAAGCTGGTTGCCTAAGCATTGATGATGTGTTTGAACTTGCAAACCTCTGTTCTTAGGAAAGACTAGAAAACTTTTTGCTTCTGGACATTTAAGGAAATCTCTCTCTAATCAATAGCTCACTACTAAACTAGCTGAGCAGAGACTTCAGTGGGCACACGTGACAAAGCCTAAATATTTTACAGATTTCAAGAAAATCACTAAACAAAGAAGCACTGTCACCATCAATAATCAACAATAGCAAAGGACGGGAAGTGGATTAGCTTTCAGAGTTGTCCCATTTATATTATTTTAAATGTACAATTTAAACCAAAAAAAGTATGAGACATGCAAATAAACAATAAAGTATGGGCCAGGAATGGTGATTCATGCCTATCATCCCAGCGGGTTGGGAGACCAAAATGGGAGGACTGCATACAGCCAGGAGTTTGAGACCAGTCTGGGCAACATAGCAAGATTCTGTCTTTAAAAAAACTTTTTAAAAAAATGAGCCAGGTATGGTGGTACATACTTGTAGTCCCAGCTACTTGAGAGGCTGAGGGGGGAAGACTGCTTGAGCTCAGGAGTTCAAGGTTACAGTGAGCTATGATTGCACCACTGTACTCCAGCCAGGGTAATAGAGCACGGCCCTATTGCTAAAAAAACTGAATAAAGTATGGCCCATACATAGAAAAAGAAGTAGTCAATAGAAACTGTTTCAGAAAAGTCCAATGTTAAGTATACTAGACAAAGATTTCAAGCAACTGTTGTGTACATATTCAAAGAACTAAAATAAACCATGTCTAAAGAAATAAAGTATGAGACTAATACCACATGAAATAGAGAATATTGGCTGGGCGTGGTGGCTCATGCCTATAATCCAAGCACTTCGGAGGCCAAGGCGGGAGTTCAAGACCAGCCTGACCAACATGGTGAAACCCCGTCTTAAAAAAAAAAGAAAGAGAATATCAATAAAGAAATATAATTTGTATTTAAAAGAACCAGGCCAGGCACAGTGGCTCATACCTGTAATCCCAGCACTTTAGGAGGCTGAGATAGGAGGATCACTTGGGGACAGGAGTTTGAGACCACCCTGGGTAATAAGTGAGACCCCCATCTCTACAAAAACTAGAAAAAATTAGCTGGGTGTGGCAGTGTGCACCTGTAGCCCCAGCTACTCAGGAGGCTGAGCTGGGAGGATTGCTTAGCCCAAGAGGTTGAGGCTGCAGTGAGCTGTGATCACATCACTGCACTCCAGCCTGGGTGACAGAATAAGACCCTATCTCCCACAACAGTAATAATAAAATCATAAATAAATAAAATAACCAACATAAATTTTGGAGTTTAAATATAGAATAATCAGACCAGGCACAGTGGCTCACACCTGTAATCCCAGCACTTTGGGAAGCTGAGGTGGGCGGATCACCTGAGGTCAGGAGTTCCAGACCAGCCTGACCAACGTGGAGAAACCCTGTCTCTACTAAAAAAAAAAAAAAAAAAAAAAAAAAAAAAAATACAAAATTAGCTGGGCATGGTGGCACATGCCTGTAATCCCAGCTACTTGGGAGGCTGAGGCAGGAGGTGCTTAAACCCAGGAGGCAGAGGTTGTGGTGAGCCGAGGTCGTGCCATTGCACTCCAGCCTGGGCAATAAAAGTGAAACTCCGTCTCCATAAATACATACATACATATATACATACATACATACTAGAAGAGCACAACAATAGATTTGAGATGGAAGAAAAAGAACCAGTGAACTTATGGTTAGATCAAGTGAGATTAAAGAATGGGATTAAAAAAAATGAATAGTGTCTCAGAGACTTGTGAGACATCCTCCAGCATACCAATGTAAATAGAACAGGAGTGGAGCAAGATAAATGAACAGGAAGACTATGTGAAGAAATAATAGCTAAAAACTTTCCAAATGTGATTTAAATACACAAACACATACATACAAATCTACAGATCCAAAAGACACCACCCCATAAATACACACACATACCATTTTGTGGCTACTAGTACCCACAACAATTTTTAAATTTTAAAAAATATTAAAAGATACATATCTGAAAGACACAATAAATTCCAGTAAAGTAAACTCAAAAAGAATGATACCTAGACACATAATACTCAAGCTGTTTAAAGACAAAGTCACCATCTTCAAATCAGCAAGGAGCCTCATAGGATAAACAGCTGATTTTTCATCAGAAATCATGAAGTCCAGAAAGAAGTGAGATGACATTTTCAAAGCACTGAAGACTGTCAATTAAGAATTCTATATCCAGTAAACTGAAGGAGAAATTAAGTCATTCCCAGATAAATAAACATGTCCTGGCTTGGATGATAAAAGACATATTCACTCAATTCAACTAGTAGGCTGCATTTGTGTGTGGGGTGCAGTTGGGGGAGGTGGCTTAAGTGCCTGAAACTTACTTGTTTTCTTTTCTTTTCTTTTTTTTTGAGACAGAGTCTTGCTCTGTCGCCCAGCCCAGGCTGGAGTGCAGTGGCACAATCTTGGCTCATCGCAACCTCCACATCCTGGGTTCAAGCAATTCTCTTGCCTCAGCCTCCCAAGTAGCTGAGACTTCAGGCGTACGCCGCCACACCTGGCTAATTTTTTGTATTTTTTTTTAGTAAAGATGGGGTTTCACCATGTTGCCCAGCTGGTCATGAACTCCTGAGCTTAGACAATCTGCCTGCCTTGGCCTCCCAAACTGCTGGGATTACAGGCCTGAGTCACTGCGCCCAGCTGATGCCTGAAACTTCTATTTCTCGTCCTGGTTGTTGGTTACATAATTACTTTATGATAGCTCAGTGAGCAGTACGCTTATGTTTTGTGCACTCTTCTTTCTGTGTTTTACATCACAGATTTTTAAAAAAGAAAACACAGATGCTTTGTCTTTACACAATCAAAACTAGCACTTTATATTTCTTACTTTAATTGTCCAAATAGAAATAGCATCAGAAGCCAAAGCCAGAAGCTTGGTGAAATAAATGATTTCTCTCCTCTATACCTTTGTTCCAGCTCCTTCCTTGCATGTTATAGTCTCACTGTCCTTATCATGCCATTTATACCTGCTCTTCCTTTAACAGTCATTGTTAGGCTTTGCCACATTATAAAGATTTGCTGTGTCTGTCCTCTCTGTTACATGTGAACACTTTTACGGTGATGAACTGCAGTGGCTCACACCTGTAATCCCAGCACTTTGGGAGGCCGAGGCGGGTGGATCACCTGAGGTCAGGAGTTTGAGACCAGCCTAACCAATATGGTGAAACCCTGTCTCTACTAAAAATACAAAAATTAGCCAGGCATGGCAGTGGGCACCTGTAGTCCCAGCTACTCAGGAGGCTGAGGCAGGAAAATTGCTTGAACCTGGGAGGCAGATATTGCAGTGAGTCAAGATCATGCCACTGCACTCCAGCCTGGGCAACAAAGCAAGGCAAGGCTTCATCTCAAATAATAATAATAAAAAAAGATGAACTGTCAAAATCTTCTTGGTATTCTCAATAGAGCTATGCAGAGCGCATAGGAAGCACAGAATAAAGGCTTGAGAAATTAAGTCTTCAACGGAATAAATTAAAAAAGCCTTCCTAAATAACACCTCAAAAATAGTTCTTGCAGAGTATTTTACAACTATCCAAATTCAAAGGGTTCCCTATCAAAGAAACTGCCAATCCTGAGGCAGTTAGTAGAGAAGTAATTTTTTTTTTGAGACGGAGTTTCACTCCTGTTGTCCAGGCTGAAGTGCAATGGCACAATCTCAGCTCACTGCAGCTTCCACCTCCTAGATTCAAGCAATTCTCCTGCCTCTACCTCCTGAGTAGCTGGGAATACAGGTGCCCGCTGCCATGCCTAGCTAATTTTTGTATTTTCAGTAGAGACGGGGTTTCACCACATTGGTCAGGCTGGTCTCAAACTCCTGACCTCAGCTGATTCACCCACCTCAGCCTCCCAAAGTGCCAGGATTACAGGCGTGAGCCACTGCCCCCAACCAGAAGTATTTTTTTTAAAGAATGCTGAAAATCAAGGATGATGAGTAGAAAGTTCTGATCAGGTGAGGGAGAAAAACTGTTTAGGTGATGCCAGTCATTTCTGAGATGTCATTATTTTACTTTATGACTAATATTAGAAAAGAACATAATAAAAATTTTTGACAGCTCAAATCATGTCTAAAATAAGGAATTCATGATCCCTTTCTTACATGCAACAGAAATGGTACTGAGACCACACTAAAATATCCTGTATCTCATGACAAACAGAGCAAGTTTCTCATACCCAACCCACAGCCCTCCTGAGCCTTCACTTGGAAGATCTCTGAATATACCCATTCTTCGAATTTCATATAGATGCTTATTTTGTCATTCACTGTTTTGTTTTCATAATGAGCAACAGATTAATCTCACCACTACAAAAAAAGCAGTGGAGGGAGATTGGGCACCTAGGCAAGAAAAGAAGGTACCCAGTTGAGAGGTTTGAAATGCCCTGCAAAGGAAGTGCCCAACAAACCTGAAAAAGGAAGGCATCGCCCAGGGAATTGCTGAGGCAGAAGACAAAGTCCTTCTTGGGGTGCTCAGGCACTGCCTGCACAATGCTGTTCTCCACCCAGACAGCGTGTTTGGGGATGCTGTTGTGGTCGATCCCAGACCTGCCGTCGCTCTCGTAGAAAAAAAGCGTGCATCCTGAGGAAACAGAACAGAGGTCTGCATGAGTATTTAGTGCCTGGGAAACGAAAGAACCCATAGCGGAATCTAACACTTGCACCATGTCAGAGGCTGAAAAATTAAAGCATGTGGAACCCAGGAAGTAAAGAGAATGGGGCCATGCTTGGACTCAAGTCTTGGATGGGCCTAAAGAAGGACAAAGATCGGCTGGGCGCGGTGGCTCACGCCTGTAATCCCAACACTTTGGGAGACCGAGGCGGGTGGATCAGGAGGTCAGGAGATCGAGATCATCCTGGCTAACACAGAGAAACCCCATCTCTATTGAAAATACCAAAAATTAGACAGGCATGGTGGTACAGGTAGTCCTAGCTACTTCGAAGACTAAGGCAGGAGAATCACTTGAACCAGGGAGGCAGAGGTTGCAGTGAGCCAAGATTGCACCACTGCACTCCAGCCTGGGCAACAGAGCTAGACCGTCTCAAAAAAAAGATCTTAAATTGTAGCTTCTCAGCCTGCCTGGGATTCCTTCCTACATGCCCTCAGGTTCTCTCAAACCCTGCCTTTGGGTTTTAGAATGATTCATGACAGGCCTCTTCACAGACATAGGGTCTTGTGACTTTGTCCCAAGGTGAGTACAAACACAGTCCTCCAGGCCAGAACTGTGCCTGGCAGTATGTGAGGACTGGAAGTCACTACCGTCCACTTGAAGCCCATTCCAATGTCTCACATGATATGCAACCAGAAAACTCTAGGAAATGTATTTAGTTTCCAGACCATGCCCTTGGAGAAAACAATATATAATACTGGCGTTAAGTGCTTTAAGGATAAGAAAAACATACACTTTTGGTCTCATATCTTAACTGTAAATTTTTTTTCTAAAAGCCAATCATGCCTTTGTTCCTACTGAAGGAGGAAATACACGGCACACACACAAAGGCCCGGGAGAAGCCAGGGTCCTGGTCCACGTATCAGTGCACTGTGAAACTAACAAGACAGTAGAAACAGAGTATTTCATAGACTTGTGGTAAGATGGCTTCCACAGATGCCCTCCATTATCACCTAAACTTGAGGCTCACTTTTTTTTTTGACATGGAGTCTCGGTTTGTTGCCAGCCTGGAGAGCAGTGACACAATCTCGGATTACTGCAACCTCCGCCTCCCAGGTTCAAGCAATTTTCCTGCCTCAGTCTCCCAAGTAGCTGGGACTGCAGGTGTGCGCCACCATACCTGGCTAATTGTTGTATTTTTTAGTAGAGACGGGGTTTCACCATGTTGTCAAGGATGGCCTCGATCTCTTGACCTCATGATCCGCCCGCCTTGGCCTCCCAAAGTGCTGGGATTACAGGAGTGAGCCACCACACACCAAGCTCTCTTTAACTTTTTTTTAGTTTGGGGTTTAAAGGTTGCATCGTAGAACTTGGACACATACCTGTAGAGTAGTCTGCCCCAACTCTATTTTTCCCCAAATCCCCAAGATTTTGAGGATCTCAAGCCTTTTCAGGAACACTTGTATCAAAACGCAGAATCATCTGTACCTCCTATTTTCATGCCTTAGTCTAGCACAGATTAGAGATAAAAAGAAATAACAAAACTGGGAGGGGGAAACTGTTTTTCTCTAAATCAGAGTTTCTCACAGTAGGGCAAACTTGGCAGTGTCTGGTGACCTTTCTGGTTGTCACAACTTGGGGGAAGGTGCTATTGGCATCTAGCGGACAGAGCCTAAGCCCTCCACAAAAGAATTATCCAGAAAATGTCAACAGTGTCCCTGTCAAGAAATCCTACTCTAAATAATCTTTATGACTAATTCAACACTAATGAAAAGTAGATTCCAAACATAAAAAAAGCAACACACCTTAGCACAGTTTTAGAATAGAGAAAGAAGCCTGTGGGTGATGAATTAGGGGACACCCACAAATCCTAAAATGTGCAGCTATTGAATGTTGTATGGTCCTACCAGGTAATTGTTTTTATAGTTTTTCAACTTTGATTTAGATTCATCCACAACAAAGCACCACAAAAGGTGATAAAAATCTGCTTTTACTCAATTATCAACTTGTCCCAATTTTTTTTTTTTTTTTGAGATGGAGTTTCGCTCTTGTTACCCAGGCTGGAGTGCAATGGCGCGATCTCGGCTCACCGCAACCTCCGCCTCCTGGGTTCAGGCAATTCTCCTGCCTCAGCCTCCTGAGTAGCTGGGATTACAGGCATGCGCCACCATGCTCAGCTAATTTTTTGTATTTTTAGTAGAGACGGGGTTTCACCATGTTGATCAGGATGGTCTCGATCTCTTGACCTCATGATCCACCCGCCTCGGCCTCCCAAAGTGCTGGGATTACAGGCGTGAGCCACCGAACTTGTCCCAATTTTAAGATGAATGCAAAGCAGCAAATCCGAGAACCACGTACACCCTGACGAAAGTCTGTTTACCTTCATCTTCCCTGGAACATAATCTGTATGCTCTTCCGCTGTCCATGGAAACACTCCAGAGAGTAATTCCAAATGAAATCTGTTCTAAAAAAATCAATTACTTTGTCTAATGGGAAAGAATCTGGGGGGGGGGGGAATCTGTATCCCACAGTTCCCAGGTGTTCTGCTCTTTATGTCTCAGCCGTCAAGTGTTGCTAAGAAAAAGTCAGCTGCAAGTCTTGCTTTTGAGCAGCAAGGACAAAGCCCCAAGGATATCAATAAATGCAGGGAACCCATCAGGATGAAGCAAAGAACTTGGTGGCTCCATGTTCTGGGCCTGGATTCTGACAGGTGTGTCACTCAGATCTGCATCACCAAGAAGACTCCCTTCCCTAAAGGGCCTGTGGGCTGTGCACCTAGGTACCTGCACCCTGGCTTCCTGTATCATTTACTCTCCCAGGGAATGGCAGAAACAAAATTAACCCCTCTGATATGCCCCAAGTAAAAAAAAGTCAACTAGGTATCTTTTTTTTTTTTTTTGAGACAGAGTTTCGCTCTGTTGTCAGGCTGGAGTGTAGCGGTGCAATCTTGGCTCACTGCAACCTCCACCTCCCAGGTTCAAGCAATTCTTGTGCCTCAGCCACCCGAGTAGATGGGACTACAGGTGAGCACCACCACACCCAGCTAATTTTTGTATTTTTAGTAGAGACTGGGTTTCACCATGTTGTCCAGGATGGTCTCGATCTCTTGACCTCGTGATTCGCCCACCCTGGCCTCCCAATGGGCTGGGATTATAGGCATGAGCCACTGCCCCGGCCCTAATTATCTTTTTTTTATGCCAGTAACATTGCTGCTCTCAACTTGAGAGTAAGAATCCCCTGGGAAGCTTGTTTAAATCACAAAGTCAGGGCCTGTTGCAGGCTGAATTGTGTCCTCCAAATATCCTAAACCCAGTTAGCTCAGAATAGGATCATATTTGGAAATAGAGCCTTTAAAGAGATAGTTAAGATAATATGAGGACACAGGGTGGGCCCTGACCCACTATGAACAGTGCCCTTATAAGAAGAAGGAATTTGAACACAGACAAGTAAAGGGAAGACCGTATGAAGACACCGGGAGAAGAGAGCCATCTCCAAGTCAGCGAGAGCAGCCTCAGAAGAAACCGACCCTGCTGACACCTTGATCTTGGACTTCCCGCCTCCAGGGCTGTGAGATGATACATTTCTGTCATTTCCACCATCCAGTCTGTGTTGCTTTGCTATGGCAGCCCCAGTAAACTCATCCAGGGGCCCACGTCCGAACCTTGTGATTCAGCAGATGTGGGGTACAACCCAGAAAGACCCTCAAGAGGCTGTGATACAGGTGATCTTCGAATCAAGCTATTAAGAACTTGGCACTAATTAATAAAAAATTGCTAAGATGGGCTGCTAAGGATAAGAGGCCGCAGTGTTCAGTGGTGTGCCCATCTAGGGGAGGAGCGGGAAGTGGAAAAGGAAGAAGCCTTTCTCCCATCTCCTCTCACTCCCTCAGAGCAGCACAGCAAGTGTGATGATCCAGGCCCCTCAGACATAACCCTGTAGCACCTCCAAATTAAGCCAAGGCAGGTCACATATGAGAAAGAACACTGAAGTTCTCCAAAATGCTTCCACAGGATGCACATCCATGTTTCACAGGCAAGACCACTACAGCAAACAATCATCAAAAGATAATGTTCTAGGAGGCTGGGCACCACGGCATCTGTAATCCCAAGGCCAAAGCGGGAGGATCGCTTGAGGCCAAAAGCTGGAGATCAGCCTGAGCAATATAGCAAGACCCTGTCTCAACACAAAATAAAAACATTAGCCAGGCATGGTGGCACATGCCTGTAGTCCCAGCTACGTGGGAGGCTGAAGCAGGAGGATCACTTGAGCTGAGGCATTTGTAGCTGCCGTAAGCTATAATTGTGCCACTGCACTCCAGCCTGGAAGACAGAGACAGACCCAGATAATGCTCTAGGAATAGCTGAGAAACAAAACTTCAGAAGGAGCCAGGGCCCCTGAGTGAATTAACAGGAAAGAGTTATCACACAAGCCTTAGATTGTCTATTTCTGATAAGTGGGCGGGAAGTAAAGTTCTTCCTTGCTTATGGCTTTGGCGTTGGCATTGCGGGTCTATGGCACATGCAGCAAAACCTACATCCTAACCAACACTCTCCCTTCCTGTGTGATCAGGCATCTGAGCAACAGCTGGCACCAAGAATAATGGGGCCAAACCAACCCTACCTGTGCAAGGGTTGACCTGCACCTGCCCATCACCACACAGTCATGTCTTCACCTCACTGAGCAGAACTCTGGGCTGCTCCACGTCTCTAGGATTGGATGTCCCCAGGCGACCACAGTCTGTGAAATCTAGTATCAAATGGTCTAGTTTGATACTGGTAAGCCCAAGCTGCTTCTTCCCATGCCCTTCCATCAATCCTGTTAACCTATCCAACTCAGGCTGCCATGTATTAACCCTGTTTCAAGTCTAGCTTGTGATGAAAACTCTGTGTGCTTGAGAAGTGTTTTTCTATTTAAAATATAGAGTTCAGCCAGGGTGGTGGCTCATGCCTGTAATCCCAGAACTTTGGGAGGCTGAGGCGGGTGGATCACAAGGTCAGGAGATACAGATCATCCTGGACAACATGGTGAAACGTTATCTCTACTTAAAAAAGAAAATACAAAATTAGACGGGTGTGGTGGCACATGCCTGTGGTCCCAGCTACTCGGGAGGCTGAGGCAGGAGAATCACTTGAACCCAAGAGGTGGAGGTTGCAGTGAGCTGAGATCGCACCACTGCACTCCAGCCTGAGTGACACAGTGAGACTCCATCTCAAAAAAATATGTATATAGAGAGCTCACAAATATATTACATTTTCTACGCTACCAGGACATATGCAGATACGTGCAACAATACATACATGCACTTCACAAAAATGTGCAAAATGACAACAAATAGCAACATACCAAAGTATGGTCAGATGAACAGAAAATACAGTGATCTACACATGCATGTATCTACAACTACACACAGTCAAATGTGCAAAATGTGACTGTCAAATAGTGACTGACTTTTTCCTAAACATGATGCTCTACACATTCCATTAACATCAGGTTGAATCCTATGAAATTAACATTATCCTACCAATTTTTTACCTTAAAAAATGGCAATTTCATAGGATTCAAGCTAATAAATTTCCCTTCAAAATAGTCACTTTGAAAGACACAAAGCTGAATGATTCCAAAAGATTTTTTTTTTAAACTCATCCTTCAAAACTGTCATCACAACCAGTTGCATATATGCCGAAACTAGACATGAGACGCTCCTCTAGCGTAACTGTGAAAAAACAAAATAACATCACTCGCAGGGGTGGAGATGGGAGAGTTACTAATCAAGGGACATAAAGTCACATGAATAGGTTCTAGTTTATAAATTAATTAATTAATTGGAGCTGGCGTCTTGCTCTGTTGCTCAGGCTGTTCGTGAACTCCTAGGCTCAAGTGGACCTCCCGCCTGAGCCTCCCAACGTGCTGGGATTACAGGCATGAGCCACTATGCCCAGCCCAACTAGGTTCTAGAAATCTGCCTTGCAACACGGTACTTGTGGTCTATAATACTGTATTGCACATTTTAAAAAGTGTGAAGAGGGTGGATTTCATGTGGAGTGCTCTTACCATGATACAATAAAATTTCAAAATTAGAATGACTTTCAAATTCTATATAACAACCATAACCACAAAAAACCCACCCATCCCATGAGTATGTGCACGACGGAGCACATCTGTGGCGCACTTGGCACACAGCCAGGGCCCTCCCAGCCTCACCTTTCAGGGACACCCAGTAGTGCTTCCACTTCCTCCGAGTGGCTGACTCCACCTTCTTGTTCTTCTTGTGCACCAGGAAGTTCTTGACAGCCAGGGCACCCGCCTTGCGCACCGTGCCCTGCGCGGCGGTCAGCAGGATGTCTGACTGGCCCGGGGAGCTCAGGGTGCCGCTGCTCTGCTCGTCACTGTGGGCTGAGCCGGCCTCCTCCAGGCTCTCGCTGTTGGTGGTGCTCATCTCCAGCTCCCGCCGAAAGTTCTCATACACTCCCTGGCGAGCCGCATCCCCGGTGGAGCTGCTGCCACTGTCGCTGCCCACAAAGGCCCGGCCGGTGGTGGGTGAGTAGCTGGAGTTGGTGGCATTGGATCGCCGGGACAGGAGGTCCGTGTCGGTGGTGGCCCCTTCAATCCCACTGTCTGCAAACTCACTGCCCTCGCCTGCATTAACATCCTTGGGAGCAGAAGGGGAGAGCAAAGAAGACAAGCGTCACGTGGAGAAGGAACCGAGGAGGTCCTGTGAGTCCAGCCAGGGCTCTGTAGCCCCAGGAGACTCACAGGGCAAAGCCACTCCCCATGGCTCCTGGACCTGGTCCTGCCCAACCCTGGACCCGCACAGACCCAGCAGAGCTGCTCAGACAACCTTTAGCCGCCCTTCGTGAGAGCAAACGATTTGGAATATTCAAGAAATATAAAAGAAAGAAGGAATACTTCAAAGAGCTCATCATTTTTCTAAGATAATTAACGAACTGGCAAATCAGTGACTGAGATTCTTCCGCTGCCATGCTGAGAGCCCAGCACCCTCAGCCTCATCAGCCTGCCTTGAACTCCGGGAAATTCTGCAGGCAGATGAGTTAATTGTTCCAGACGTAGCAGGTGACAGTGAATAACCAGGTCTTTACAGCTGATACTTTTAAAAATCAATAAATAAAAGGCCTGCTTAGGAGTCTCTTATATAATGGGGTGACTGAAAAGATAGCTAGGGCACTGCCTCACCCACTCACCCAGCAAGGCCCCTCGTTCCAGGAGCAGGCAAGAATCCTCATCCTCTAATCCGCTTCGCTTCTTGAAAACAAGCAGCCTCTCACTCTCTGCATTGTGCTAAGTAAGTCTGTGGGGCCCACAGCTCCATCAAGCTCTCCAATTACCTTGCCCTTTCAAAGCGGGGATGCTAGGAGCCCTGGGCAGGCTACTTGCTGCCCCTGGGCCAAGTGATAGCTAGGGGCAACTGCCAAGATACTGGGGGTATCAATTCCCAGTTTAAAAACATTGGGAACTTCCAAAACTGCTTCTGCTCTAAGTTGAACATTTCTGAGACAGACAGGTCTGTTCTTAAATCAGTATCTTAATGGCTCTAAAGCGCTACAGGCATTTCCATAAACAATAATTAAATAATGGTAGTAATCAAGGAAGGATCCTGACTGCAGTATTAGATAGGACAGCTCAACAATCTTATGCCTAAGAAAGGAGCCTGATTGTTCTCCAAGCAAGAGAATGGCAACCTGAATCTAATATAGAAGATGCTAAAGTAACACACGTTCGGAGGTTTCACCAATGTGGGGGCCTTTAGGCTCACAAATGGCTAATTCTGGTTCAAACATGTAGAAACTAACCAGATAGTCTGAATTACCATACAAATGAATGCTCTGGGCTCCTATCTTTGCTGAGAGGAAATGGGAACAGTATGAGTCATTTCACAAACGAATACTGTCCTACACAAGGCCCCAGACAGGCACTGTGCCCGGATCTCCACGATCCTCACTTAATTCTTTTTTTTTTTTTTTTTGAGATGGAGCCGCACTCTGTTGCCAGGCTGGAGTGCAGTGGCACAATCTCGGCTCACTGTAACCTCCGAGTTCCAGTTTCAAGTGATTCTCCTGCTTTAGCCTCCCGAGTAGCTGGGAGCCACATGGAGCCACCATACCCAGCTAATTTCTGTATTTTTAGTAGAGATGGGGTTTCACCATGTTGGCCAGGCTGGTTTTGATCTCCTGACCTCGTGATCCGCCTGCCTCAACCTCCCAAAGTGCTGGGATTACAGGTGTGAGCCAGCACGCCCAGCCCAGTTCTAAGAATTGGTCAAAGTTTACCTTCATCATGAATACTAAGTGAGCTGCTAAAAGAGGTGTATAGCAAGACATGGAAAAAAGAAGGGGTGGTGGGAGTAGAATGGCAGCAGGAAATAGCTGAGTGAGCTTCTAGGGATTGACTCCTTGACAAATGGTGGTTAGACCCCTGGGAGTTAGAGGGACTTGAGGGAAAGAAAGCAAGCGCAAATGCAGCTCCGATGCAGACCCCTGTGACTGCTGGTCCCACAGCTTTGCCGTCTGCCCTCCTGCTTATTAACATTCATGGGTGGTCATCAAAGACCTAGACTGATTGGTAAAAATCCTCTACACAAACAGGAAAACACTGTTACCAACTCACACTTCTCCCAGGCAGAGACACTGACCATATGCTTCTCTCTTGATAAAAGACACAAAGAAAATCTGACTATTGTCGACTATTTAGGATTACCACTGAGTTACACAAGATGAGACTGTGAATTTTCCAAACTTTTGGATTTATTTTCTGTCTCAGTCTTTCTCGGAAAAAGGTTTGGTATGCATGAAAAAAATCAGCTACTAAGTACTCTTCTCTAAAATGCAAAGAGGTTAAATGCTTCTCTACAAGACAAGGCAGTGTAGCTACACAGGTGACGTCCCTATTCCATAAGAGAGACTTCAGTAAAAGAAGAGAAATGATCCCAGGCATCTTGTAATTCCCAGGGCTCCAGAACAGGAAGGGACTTGGCAAAGCCATCTCATTGATTAACAGCCTGTGGCTGAGAAAATCACAAGTCTGGTTGGTGGCAGATGGGAGGTTGAAACCTATCCTTCCAAGTATGTTTTCCATTATTGTATGGCGACCTCATGGCTCAGCTGCAGGTAGCACCCGATCAGATTCTGTCTAAATATTCAGTCCCAGCAGGGCATGATGGCTCATGCCTATAATCCCAGCACTTTGGGAGGCTGAAGCAGGTGGATCACCTGAGATCAGGAGTTTGAGACCAGTCTGGGCAACAAGGTGAAACCCTGTCTCTACTAAAAATACAAAAAATCAGCCGGGCATGGTGGTGCACAGCTGTAGTCCCAGCTATTCGGGAGGCTGAGGCAGGCGGGAGGATCACTTGAGTCCAGGAGTCGGAGATTGCAGTGAGCCAGGATTGTACCACTGCACTCCAGCCTGGGCAACAGAGCGAGACCCTGTCTCCGGAAAAAAAAAAAAAAAAAAAATCAATCCCATGCCTCCCCGCTTTTCTTACTAACAATGGCTCTTCTAGCTTCTTTCAGAAAAAGTTCAGTAATTGTTTATCCAGTTGCCTTGACCTGCCTGGCAAAAAGCTAAAACCTGAAAGTGGCTGAGCGCGGTGGCTCACGCCTGTAATCCTAGCACTTTGGGAGGCTGAGGCGGGCGGATCACCTGAGGTCAGGAGTTCGAGATCAGCCTGACCAATATGGTGAAACCCCTGTCTTAAAAACAAAAAAGAAAAAGAAAAAAATAATTAAAAAAAAAACCTGAAAGTGGAAGAAAAGAAAGGGGAAGAAGGAGATGAAAAGAGGGTAAGGAAAAGAGAGGCAGAAACCCGACAGACCAGCTCTCAAGAGCATGTCTTGTAAGAGTTCACCGCATTCCTGCAACCATCCATCCCTTTACAGAATCCCCTCACATCTGTCTCTATTTAAGAGCTAAGGCCTCAATGGACACTCACCTCTTTATAGGACCTGAACATCTGCTCATGTCTACTGACGCGGCAGCCTGACCATGGCCCAGACTATGTGTGTTCAACTCTGGGACAGCCACTAAACCGAGCAAGGAAGTGATTACTCCAGGTAAAAGACCTGCGGGCCCCAGCCGAGCGTGCATACTTCGGAAGCACACAGCTCCGTGTCATCACTGGGGAATGCTCTTGTCATCTGTGATCCAAGACAACTCCACCTTGTCTCCTACATGGTTATTCAGGCTCAGTGGTACACACGCCCCCACTGATATGTGACCCAGCCCATTGGGAAACAGATGCGGGTTGCCCAGCCCCAGCCCCTATTAAGTCATGAAGCTTGGGATGTCCCAAATTCCCAGAAGTCCATTCTCCAGCAAGGCTGGAAATGGCAATGACCCAGCTAGAGGTGCTCCTCAACACTGTTCTTTCTTTCCTTCATTGTGTTGCAAACTTACTTAGTGGTCATCTTTCAGAGGGGCTCCTCCTTCTACCCACCTAAGAAACCAGATTCTCCCCCAACCCAGAGGCACCTATAAACCTCCCCAGTCTTCCCAGCAGCGAGGAATACAGAAAACTGACACCACGAATGGTCCCAAGGGAGCCTCAGCAGTGTTTGTAGCAACATCAAGGTATCGTCCCTCTTAGAGTCAAATGCTATGGTAAGATCCTGGCTAGACAGAGAAATAATTCTAAACATGGTTTATGTTCTAGCAGAGATTTCCAGAAAACAGCTCAAAATAAACTCTCCATGTTAGAACCACTCCATTGAAGAGACTTCCGATCATGAACCAACATTCACAGGGTAGAGAGGCTCTTCAATCCTGTTCTCCCAGGACAAATTCTCTGAAGCCAGATTTTCAGGGCACTCACCAGCCTCCATTCCACTGGCAGTTTCCCAGAAATGAATGTATGCGCAAGTGGCCAGCTGTAGCCTAAAGCATGCAACAGCTGTGGGCAAGAGTTTTCTTAGCATTTGAGTTGGGCAACAAATGCTTAAATGAGCTCCCACGCTAAAATGAGGGAGGCAAGAGGCAAATTCAAAGCCTGTTTTCACCGCCTTGAAGATGGGAGGGTCATGCAGCATGAATGTGGACTAATGACACATTGTGGTAAGGCTCCAGTTGTTTTGACAGGAGACTTCAAATACTACCAAAGGAAGAGGTTTTCTGTGCTAATGATGTGCGAACACAATTTTGAAAATGCAGTTAGTCAGAAAGTGCAAGGTCTCTGGGACAATTTCAGGACCAGGAGAGAATCAACTGGCCACTTGTAGTTAAGTTATAAGTTGAATGCAATTAGATACCGTTTCCTTTGTCACTTTAATTTCCCTGATAGATCCAGCTTAGCTTGACTATACCTGTGTTAACATGCTTAATAGAATGCAGAATTCACTGAATTCCAGAAGATAAAGAAATGTGGACCCGCAGAAACCCTGAACTAGAAGTTTCTGGCTTGTTAAATTCTAACATGCCCTTTCTCTGATTTATCATCTTCTTCCTAATCCCAAAATGTTAAGTACGCCTCACCACAAACACACACACACACACACACACACACACACACACACACACACACACACACACACCAGTATCATCTTTGGTTCTCAGTATTCTCTCCTTGGTATTCTCAGTACATTCACCTTTGATAATCTCAATACAACAAGTAACAGTTCTAGGTAAGAGACTCTGAACCAATCTGCTCAATTTCTTCATCTGTATAATGGGGAGAATAACACATCTACTTTGTAAGACACCTTATAAGACACTGTGAGATTGAGTTAACCCAGGAAAAGTGTCTTGAACTGAACCCAGCACATAGTACCTGCTCAAAAATGTTAAATATAATTACGGTCATCTCCACTTTCAGCGAGAGAAGGCACTGCCTGAACTCAGCTGCTAACTTCCTGCACCAACATGGAAGAAAGGTCCCTGAGAAACCTGGGAAAAACATAAGCATTCCAAGGCTGGGGCCAGCCTAATACTAACCAGGCTTGTTCATTGTTTTCACATTCACAAAACAGCACTAAGCTAGGAAAATGGTGACGTTCTCTTCATTGTAAATTAGTAACTATTGGTCACTATTACGAATTACTAATAATTGCCATCCCCGATTTGCTAGAATAGGAAATCAACTCTACTTTCCCTCCTCTTCCTTTCTTAGGGCAAAATCTCCATGCCTTTCTTTTTATGTTTCCAACACCCATTCCTTTTCTTCTAATGATTTCCAGTGGGAGTGACTCACAACTTCAGTTACAGGCATTGGAACCAAAATTCTTACTGTTACTAAAAAGGGATTCCAAAGTAAGTTGGCAAAAGCTTGAAATGTTCCTTCAGGTAATTTCTGATTGGAGATTTTATGTCTAAGTTAAATGAATCATGACCTCTCCTTTCATCTGCTCTTCTATGCATGTGCTTCTGCCTTGGAGTCATCCTTCCTCTCCCTCCTCACTATCCATAATATATCAGAGACTCAGCGTTCTCCCTTCCCTTCCGAATGCCACACCACTGGTTGAGCAATAAGCTCTCTCCTAACCATCTTCCTTCCATCACTCCATCCAGCACACCATTGCCAGGCCAATCTTCCAGAAGCAACGTGGAGGACTCCTCAGGCTGCTGTTCAAGACCCTCTCCCAACGTCCGGTGTTTGCACTTGAGCTTCGGATGTACCCACCCACCAGTGAAATTGAAGAACTCATTCCAGGTCATACTCCTAACCATTCTCACTCCCAAGAATACTCACATCCCCACCTTTTTTTTTTTTTTTTTTTTTTTTGAGACGGAGTCTCACTCTGTCGTCCAGGTTGGAGTGCAGGGGCATGATCTCGGCTCACTGCAACCTCCACCTCCCAGGTTCAAGCAATTCTCCTGCCTCAGCCACCCGAGTAGCTGAAATTACAGGTGCCTGCCACTGCGCCTGGCTACTTTTTGTATTTTTTTAGTACAGACAGGGTTTCACTATGTTGGCCAGGCTGGTCTCAAACTCCTGACCTCAGGTGATCCGCACGCCTCGGCCTCCCAAAGTTCTGAGATTACAGGCGTGAGCCACTGTGCCTGGCCCACATCCCTGCTTCTACGAACACCAGAAGCCTTCTCTGTGCTTCCTCCAACAGCCAAGCCAACTTCTCTACAGCATCTCCTCTCCCCGCCCCCACTCCAGCCATACTGGGCTCCTCATCCCTGCTGGAATGTGCTGTGCGCCCTTCCATCTAACAACTCAGGAGCCAGCTCCCTCCTCCCCTCCTCTCCTTCAAGTCCCTACCCAAGTCTGCCCTCTCAAGAGCACCCCCCACCACCCTGTCAGAAATCGCTCCCCATGCCCCACACCTCATCTTCCTCAACACGCTCTGTCGTTCCTCCACAGTGTATCGCTTACTTATTATGCTGTTTGCTGCCACACACACCCACTTCACCCCGCCGAGCTCGTGGATCTCTCCTGGTTGACGCATCCCAAGTGCCAAGAATAGAGCCTGGCATGGAGAAGGCACTTCAAAAATCATTGCTGAATGAACTCACTGCTGCTCATTTTCCCCCACAATCTCAGAACAAGGAAAACACTTTCTCATGGAATACACTGCAGTTGGAGTTCAAGGCTTTGTCATTTCTAAACTCAGCTTGTGCTCAACTAAAGTTGAGGTGACAAATTAGTCCTAGCTATAAAGGTTACATTCGCAGGCTTCAAGCAGTCCCGTTGGATTATGTCTTGTATGGAAGCAATCGGAGTTCACTTAAATTTTTGTTCCTAAACTTTTTTAAAAAATAGAGAAAGTAGGTCAGGTGCGGTGGCTCCTGCCTGTAATCCCAGCACTTTGGGAGGCCGAGGCAGGTGTATCACGAGGTCAGGAGTTCGAGACCAGCCTGTCCATGACGGTGAAACTCCATCTCTACTAAAAATACAAAAATTATCCGGGCATGGT
The DNA here is from genome assembly GCF_030222135.1 of Aotus nancymaae. NCBI lineage: Eukaryota > Metazoa > Chordata > Mammalia > Primates > Aotidae > Aotus > Aotus nancymaae. The sequence continues at coordinate 34,562,025 of NW_026988435.1, forward strand.
GGCAGGTGCCTGTAATCCCAGCTACTCGGGGGGCTGAGGCAGGAGGATCACTTGAACGCGGGAGGCGGAGGTTGAGTTGAGATCGTGTCACTGCCTCCAGCCTGGGCAATAGAGTGAAACTCTGTCTCAAAAAGAAAAAAACAATAGAGGAAGTAAGAAAGATATATTGGGCTATCTTATGGCCCAAGCTAGATACTCAGTCAACTGGTGATCCAATTTCAACTGGGTCCAAATGACAAAGTGAAAGGCTAGTCAGGTGTTTCCTAAGTTCTGCATAAGGACCTGTGGAGACCCTGTCAGGTCTTCAGGGGAGGCTGGTTTCACAGCCACATCCAACAGTCACACATTTACAGTCATGCTGTAAAACACCAATGATTACACATTGTTATCATACAAGTTGAGTCAAGGGGCAAGACTTTCCTCTATTCTTATACTATGATATGATCTGTTTTTTTCTTTTCTTTTTTTTTTGAGGTGGAGTCTTGCTCTGTCACCCAGGCTGGAGTGCAGTGGCGCAATCTTGGTTCACTGCAACCTCCCCAGTTCAAGCAATTCTCCTGCCTCAGCCTCCCGAGTAGCTGGGACTACAGACACACACCACCACACCTGGCTAATTTTTTGTATTTTTAGTAGAGACTGGGTTTTACCATGTTGGCCAGGATGGTCTCGATCTCTTGACCTTGTGACTCGCCTGCCTTGGCCTCACAAAGTGCTGGGATTACAGGTGTGAGCCACCTCGCCCAGCCTTTTTTTTTTTTTTTTTTTTTTTTTTGGAGACAGGGTCTCGTTCTGTCGTGCAGGCTGGTAGATATAGTAACATGATCATAGCTTGCTGCAGCCTCAACCTCCCAGGCTCAAGCAATCCTCTCACCTCAGCCTCCTAAGTAGCTGAAACTACAGGCACACACCATCACACCTGGCTAATTTTTTTTGAAATTTGGTAGAGACAAAGTCTCACTATGTTGCCCGGGCTGGTCTCGAACTCCTGAGCCCAAGAGATCCTCCCACCTTGGCCTCCCAAAATGCTGGGATTATAGGCATGAGCCACTGCCCCTAAGAATGTGATCCTCAAAAGCTGAACTGGTGGGCATAGTGGTACATGCCTGTGGTCCTAGTTATCCAAGAGGCTGAGGCAGGAGGATCACTTGAGCCCAGGAGTTCAAGGCCACAATGCACTGTAATCACACCTGTAAATGGCCACTGCACTCCAGCTTGGGAAACACAATGAGACCTGTCTCTTAAAAAAAAAAAATTCTGAATGCTCCCAACCTGTATTAGCATAAATGATCAGCTCTCAACGTGTGGACTAGGGATCCCTAAAATACTTACAGGGGGTCCCCCAGGCTCTTCCTTTTCCACCTACCTGTGCAAGGCCAGGGTTTGCTCATAGGGTCCAGTAAAACAGCATGTTGCAAGAGAGTGAACGCAAAAGTAGGTCTGAGACGCTAGTATCTTCTGTTAAGTTAGAAGTCACAGAGATTTGCAAAATGGAAAACAATGCCTCTGCCCCACATCTTTTATTTTAGAGCATAAAACACTGTATTCTTTTAGAGATAGGAGTCTCATTCTGTCACACAGGCTGGAGTGCAGTGGTGTGATCTAGCTCATGAAAGCCTCCAGTTCCTGGGTTCAAGCCATCTTCCCACCTCAGCCTTGCGAGTAGCTGGGACAACAGGTACTCACCGTGCCCAGCTAATTTTTCCATTTCTTTTTTTTTTTTTTAGAGGCAGCATCTTACTCTGTTTCTCAAACTTTTTTTTTCCCCAAAACTTTTTTTTTTTTTTTTTTGGTGAGACAGTCTCACTCTGTCACCCAGGCTGGAGTGTGGTGGTATGATCTCAGTTCACTGCAACCTCCACCTCCCAAGTTCAAGCAATTCTCCTGCCTCAGCCTCCTGAGTAGCTGGGACTACAGGCACGTGCCACCACACTCAGCTAATTTTTTGTATTTCTAGTAGAGATGGCGTTTCACCATGTTAGCCAGAATGGTCTCAATCTCCTGACCTCGTGATCCACCCACCTCGGCCTCCCAAAGTACTGGGATTACAGGCATGAGCCACCAAGTTTGGTGGGTTAAAACATTTTAAATAAAGTTATTTATGTGAACATGTAATGGGTATACTGTCACTTTAAAATGAATTAATAGATATTTTTCATATTTCTGTTTCAATTTCTAATGTGATCAATACTTATAGATATAATCCACATAAACAGAAGTCCCTTGGAGTATTCCTTTTTTTTTTTTTTTTGAGACTGAGTCTCACTCTACCACCCAGACTGGAGTGTGGTGGCGCAATCTTGGTTCACTGCAACCTCTGCTCACTGCAATCTCAGCCTCCCGGGTTCAAGTGATTCTCATGCCTGAGCCTCCCAAGTAGCTGGATTACAGGCACCCACCACCGTGCCCAGCTAATTTTTGTATTTTTAGTAGAGATGGGTTTTCATCATGTAGGTCATGCTGGCCTTGAACTCTTGACCTCAAATGATCCCCCTGCCTTGGCCTCCTGAATTAGTTTTTAAGAGTATAAAAAGGTCTAAGAACTGCTGACATAAGCCTTCTCTCGACTACCTACCCACCTTTCCACTTCCCAAAAAAGATCTTGGCAAAGAAGATAAATATTCTTGTTGAAAATGGATGGGTTCATTTTCAAAATAAATACCTCATTGCTTAACTGATGTGCCAGACAAAGAAACAAGAAAGAGGAAAGAGAAAAAAAAACATCAAACAGAAGACAGAGGAAAAGGGAAGAAAAAGACAAGGATGTTTTAAAAATTGATTTTACATGAAAATATTTGTTTTATGAAAACCTGAGGTTCTTCACCAGAAAGAAGCCTCTAGATGGACTTTACGGGATTTGTGGACCCCTTGAAATGATATGCAGAAGGGTGGTCCCTGTCTTTATCTTAGGCAAAGGTCCACATTTTTCATCTGATTCTCAAAAGACTCTGTGACCAAAGGTCAAGAATCACATGGTTGTTGATGTGCATTTTCAGCCCAGGAAACAAACTTATCTCTGAGTCACTGAAGCTCAGTTGCAAAATAAAACCAAATTTTAAACATCAAGACAATTTTTTTAGGAACTCAAGCTCCTCTTCTGACAATGCTGCACTCTTTACCTTGTTATTAATAAAATCGACACGACTACTTGCTTATTACACAAAGCAGCCATGAGGGATGGCTGTGCCAGTTATCCTGGCCGTCTCTCTCCGTAATCCCTGTTTTAGGTGACAAGAGTGGGCAGTAACAATTTTCTTTTCAGCCAAGTCCTTTTTTGTGTGTGTCTGTACCAGAATTGAGGGTTTTGATCTTAAAATCTGAGGATATTGAACTGAAACCTTTTCAGGCACGGGGAGGTAGTGCAGTACGGGTGTATGCTTTGGAAGAAAAGGCCCTCCTTGATCAACAAGTCAGAAGACTTGGGTTTTTGGCTGGGCGCAGTAGCTCACGCCTGTAATCCTAGCACTTTGGGAGGCAGAAATGGGAGGATCACCTGAGATCAGAAGTTCAAGACCAGCCTGGCCAACATTAGTGAAACCCGTTTCTACTAAAAATTCAAAAAATTTGCTGGGCGCAGTGATGCGTGCTTGTAATTCCAGCTACTCACATGGTAAGTGCTTGAACCTGGGAGGCAGAGGTTGCAGTGAGCCAAGATCATGCCACTGCATTCCAGCCTGGGTGACAGAGTGAGACTCAGTCTCAAAAAATAAAAAATACGGGTTCTCATCTAGTTGTGACACCTTTTCTCTTAATCTCTTTCTTTTCTGGGAATGCTGCTGTCCGAAACTGGCCAGTGAAACTCACAAACTGACTCACCAGCACCACACCTGGCTAGGGGTGCTCCGAGAGCAGGGCTCCTTGCTGCTCTCCTGAGGCTGAGGTTCTCTGAGACACACTCAGTACAACCTAGTCGCGTTCCTTCATCTCCCAAGCGGATGAATGAAGCTCTCCTCACAAGCATGCACAGTGGCTCCACGCCAAAGCTTCCCACAGAACACAGAACCTGGCGACAAGACTCCATCAAATGGCAGGGTTCTCTCTCTTCCAGCTCACCCACTGAAAGTCTCAGAGACACAGGAGAGCCGAACCCCAGAACAATGAGGCAATCTTCACCATCACAACTAACAACTCTTATGTGTTAAGCATTTGTAAGTGTAAAACTGTGCCACGAGTTTTCCATTCATTCCCTTGCAGAATCTCCAGCCTCATTTAAGAGGCATTGAGAACCATGGAATTTAAATAACCATCATTCTCAGCAAAGTGACACAAGAACAGAAAGCCAAACACCGCAGGTTCTCACTCATAGGTGGGTGTTGAACAATGAGAACATGTGGACTCAGGGAGAGGAGCATCACATGCTGGAGGCAGTTGGCGGTGGGGGGGGAGGTGGGGGAGGTAGGGGAGAGACAGTGGGGGGCAGGGAGGGTGGAGAGGGATAACTTGAGGAGAAATGACAGATATAGTATAACATGGGGAGAAATGACAGATATAGACCTAAAGTATAAAATATACTAAATAAATAAATAAATAAATAACCAAGAGGTAACAGCCTCGACCTTGCAAGCTTAGATATGCTGCTAACTTCTTTGTCTGACGCTAGGCTGCCCCTCCTCTGTCTATAATCAAAGAAACTCATAAAGTTCAGGCCCAGAGATAAGCTAGCCGTCAATTAAATCCAAGGAGCAATCTATTAAGTACTTTCACAGAAACCAACAGAAAAAAATTCTGCTTCAAATAGCATGAGGCTTTACCCGTATTGACTCCAAGACAAGTTTTTCCGCACAGCACGCATGTGCATGCACAATAAACATGCTCATAAAACACACGAATTAAACCAAAAATTGCCAGCCAGACCCTGTAGCACCTATGTGCCACTGCTGAAGACTGAAATGCGAACTCTAATGTCTTCACGTTTCAAAATCCGTCCAACTACTAAAAAAAATGCAAACACAGAAAGAATGGCTCAAAACTCTTTTTGATCATATTCAAATCAAATGAAGTTGTTCACATTATTCCAGATAAAATGTGTTTTCTTCCAGGCTTAGAGGTCATGCTCTTGGGTCAAATGTCTGCCAGGAGCTCTTTTCTGGGGAGTAAAACTGCTGACAGGACGATCACAGATTAAACTACATCACCAGGGCAGCCAAGGAGACTTTAATATCTATGATTCAAGCTCACTGGAGAGGTCCCCTGGGTCAGAAACTTTTTCCAAAAAAAAAATTTTTTTTTTAAAGCATTCTTTTCAAGGAAGCCTCCACACCCACTGCCTCTTAAAATACACTGTTTGGAACATAGTGGGCTCCCAAGAAATCGCGTGGATAAACACGCCAAACTTAGACGAGGAAATGTGGGCGGGTGGATAGTGTTATGCATAATTCTGGGGTTTGTTTCAAGTCATTAAAGATCCTCACTCAACATATAAAGTCAATACAAAAATAATACTTCTGTGTATTTTCTAGGCTCCGCAAGGGAGTTCCATGCACAGTATCCCGTTTGGTTCTCCTGATAGCCCTGTGGGAAGCTGGTGTCACTCAGGCTGGACAGCAACAGATCTTGGGGCACAGAAGATGGAGTGACTGGCCCAAGGTCACCACTGGGTAAGCACACATGCCAGGATGCAAATGCCCTTCTTAGGATTCCTGGCCCATGGCACTTCCCATTACATTAGGCTGCCTAAGCGGTGATTTTATGAGACACCACCTTTAGATGATCTCACTTCCACATATTAACAATTTTAGAAGGTGACAAGCCAAAGGATGGAAATTTCATAAAGCAGTGACAGATGAGAGCTTTCAGCGGTACCAGACCTGGACGGGAGAACCGTCCTTTGCTTTGCCCATTTTCTGGGGGTAGCCGTAACTCAAAGGCTCAAATCCCCATCAGCCATTGAGTAGGGGGGAGAGCAGAGATCTAGACATCCCTAGTGTCAGAACCATAGAGAGCCAAAATACAGCAGGGTACCCCTCTCAAATCTTACACAGCATATGCACTAACCTAGCACTCTTCAGGAAAAAGTGAAAGTCAAAGATGATGTTCTGTTTTTAACAATCTATGTCCGTGTATCCTTCTCTAAGCTCCGAAGGCCCCACAGATCATCTCTTTGAATCAGTCCTGCAGTGCTAATCTGATGATGTCTTCAAGACAGACATTCAATCCCTTTCAGGTTACTCTTTAATAGGTCATCTATCTCTATGATCTGTCAAATTGACAGTGCAGAAGTAGCCCTCACGGGGTAGTCAGAGGGGCTGCAGGTGGGTTATCAGGTCATTTGTGTCATTATAATCTCAATTCAGAAGAGATGGGTTAAAATTCAGGGAGTGCATCCAGAGGCAAGCCTCAGGCTCACCTTCTCAGACCACAGATGCAGCCTTTTTAGCAACTCGGTTTCTAGGGCACGAGTGTGTTTTTCTTTCTTCAGAGTCAAGGGAACATGTGCATGTTTGTTACATGGATATATCATGTAAAACTGAGGTTTGGGCTTCTACTGAACCCATCACCCAAACAGGGAACACAGTACCCGATAATTCATTTTTCAACTCTTGCTCCCCTCCCTCCCAGCTTTTGGAGTCCCCAGTGTCTACTGTTTCCAACTTTATGAAGTACTCAAGATACCGATACAAACCACTACCCCGGGTCCTCAACCCCTATGGCTCCACTGACAATGGTGAAAATTACGAAAGCTAACAGAGTTGCCCTTACTGGCTGCTTCCTAAGGACCAGGCACTATGCTTCATATATTACTTCATTCCACTTTCTCAAAGAGTCTTATCATCCCCACTTGACAAATGAAGAAATTAAGGCTACAAGAAAGTGAACAACTTATCCAAAGTCACCCAGGGAAGAAGAGGTGGAGCCAAGATACCTGGCTTGGACACCATCAGCAAGACCTGTCCTCAGGCAGGAACACGGACAGTCTAAAGTCAGTTTTCTTTTTCTTGGCTCCCCCTACGTCCTCCATCATGTGCCCATTATATTTAGACCCCTTTTCCATCAGAACACCACCTTGAAATGCCCATTTGACTTGCGCTGGAGCAAAGCCGGAAGGTGCAGCACCGCCTCCTACTGGCCAGATCAGAGTGCTGACTGCGGTGGCGTTTGCTGCTCACCCTTGAGGCTGCTCCGCCATTCAACGCATATGGGCGAGTCTGGATTTTTAGCCTGAAGCACCATCTACAAACCACCTCCCCATCCTCGGCAAAAGCCAAGCCTCCCTGAACTCTGCCTCAGAGAACAGAAATACCAGAAAAAGGCCCAATGCATGCAGGATTACGCCACATTTCTTTCTTTCACTGACAGAGAGTCTTGCTATGTTGCCCAGATGGGACTCAAACTCCTAGGCTCAAAGGATCCCCCTGCCTCAGCCACCAAGCCAGCTCAGTTACTCAATATTGTATTATTCCTAATCTTAATTATCATTGCCAACTAAGTGGTGGTGCCTCCTTTCACTAGGAAGACACTTTTAGTCTTTTTTTTTTTTTTTTTTGAGACAGAGTCTGGCTTTTGTCACCCAGGCTGGAGCAAAGTCTTTTAACAATGTTTTCCCACCCACGGTTTCATGCACTAGACCCCGAAGCAGGCAAGTTGAGCATCTTTATCCCCATTTTTCAGAGGAATGACTCGAAGTCAGGGTTTGCCCAAGGTCAAACAACTAGCTGGCTGCAAAATAAGAACTGGAAGCCACCCATGTTATTCCTTCCGCTACACCTCCCTCCAGAGACAGGGCTGGCCAGCATCGCAAGGAACAGGAAATTGAAATGGCTCCCGGTAAGGTAGCAAGCCTGCCAACCACCGAGAGAAACTGATGAGTGACCCAAACCCGCCCAGAATTTAAAATGCCTCCTCAAAGGAGTTGCCGACTAACCTCCTCCCACCTGCTGCAGTGAACAAGTAAGTTCCAAGAGTCTGCAACCCACCATGCCTGTTTTTCCACGGAAGGACCAAGTTAGAAAGGAAGCTTGAGTAAGTGGGATGCTGTTGAGGAACTAACATGGAGAAGCAGTTTCCTGATCTGAACTTAGTAGCTCTATTCCCACTCCTATCACATCGCCACTCCCCACCCCCAACTTCCCTAATCCCCACCCCTTAACCACAGAACTGTAAGAGGGGCAAAGCAGGAGAGAGGAATCCTACCAAAACAGCACCAGCTGCAGCAAGTACAGGCAAACAGGGTAAACCCCGATTAAAAGATGGAAATCTTCTAAGAGCAAAGTCATGCACGTAAAGAGTCATGCACCAGTCCCCAAAATATTGAAACAAATTTCAATCACTTTACCTGAGTTGTTTTAGCTCTTCTGCCTTGCATGCTGTTGCTATGGCTAATTTGTGGGTTGGTGGCACCTTCGGAGAGACAGTGAGATTTCCTACAGGGAAGTGTGTTATAATTACTGTACGGAGGAGTCTCTTCAGCAGCAGCTGGTGGCATCTTATGGTTTGCAAGATCGGGAATATCAGACACCAAATTCCGACAGTAGCCTGCAAATTTGCTCCCCGGCCCCCCGTTTGCTGTCACTCCTGAGTTTTTCTGAGCATACAAGTCACCCAAGGAGTTGGCTCGCTGACAGGTGTTGAGCTGCCGCGGACTCGCCCGCGTTTCCATCCCCCGAGCCTCCTCACAGTCCTTCTCTTCGGCAGAACCCAAGATTTCTTCGTTGCTTGTTAAATGTTCTTGGCTCAGATCAGAGAGTGAGAATTCCAGGCTGTCCTCCCGCCAGATGTCTGCAGATTTGGAGCGTTTCTTCTTAAAGCTCGCCATCTCCATGAAAGTGGGCCCATTAGATGTATAGGAATGCTGCCTCCTGCCTCCCTCAGCCAAATATGTAGCGTCATCCCCGTAAAGCCTGCTCTCCTCAGAGTCTGGCATGCTCTGCACAGAGGCTGCTGTGAGGACGATGCTGCTGTCTACGCTGGGAGTGACAGAAGAGTCGGTGTAAGACACAGGTCTCAAGCCCATGTCTACTCGGTCCACCCAGATGGGGCTCCCGAAGTCCTCTAGGGTACCATCTTGGGAGAAGGGCTCCAGGCCATTTTCAGCCAGGGATTGGGGGATGCTGGGGGTGCTGCTGGATCGGGTGCTCACTTCAGAGTTCCTGTGGATCGCCTTCCCCGAGGAAGCGTGCCTGGTCCGCCGCGTCTTGTGCGAGAGGCGCAGGGAGCGGGAGGTGTGCTTGCGCCCCAGGCTGGCATGCTTTTCTCCATAAAACTCATGCTCTACATGTTGACTTTCTGCGTTTCCCATGGTTTTATGGTCTGCAGCAAAGCGGGGTGAAGGGGGAGAATTGAGTCACTATTAGCACAGGTATAGGCATCTTAGAGAAAGAGCTCAGCCTGCAGGGAGGGCAGAACACCTTGGCTCACAGGGGTGGTCAAGTAAAAGCACAACTTCCTATATGTACCTGGTAGGTGCTTGAACTCTTACCTGGGTGCAGGTGAGCAGTAACATCATCTGCTGAGACTGCCCCCTGAGATGTGAAATAAGCTCATAAATATGAGCATCAGAGAGTCAGACTTGTCTCTGCCCAGAGGGAAGATGACCACAGGACGGAGCTGAGAGCGCTACATTTGTACAGCCGGAAACTCTGCTGACCTTGACTTCCTTACTAAACATTTAAAGTTCTACTCCTATGTAAAAATTGAAAACTCTGAAAGTACAAACCAAAATGTTCACCAAAGTTGTAGTTTCTGTTTGAAATTATATACATATTTCAAAAAACAAAACTCAGAGGTGCGTTGGGTAACCTCCTTCCCTCTGTGCCAATGGGTATTTTTGGTTTTTTGCTCAATTTGAGCTCTAACAATACTTCAAAATCAATCAGAAATGGAAAACCTCTGGCCGGGCACGGTGGTTCACGCCTGTAATCCAGCACTTTGGGAGGCCGAGGCAGGTGGATCACAAGGTCAGGAGATCGAGACCATCCTGGCCATGGTGAAACCCCATCTTTACTAAAATACAAAAAATTAGCCGGGCATGGTGGCAGGCACCTGTAGTCCCAGCTAATCGGGAGGCTGAGGCAAAGGAACCACTTGAACCCGGGAGACGGAGGTCACAGTGAGCTGAGGTAATGCCACTGCACTCCAGCCTGGTGACAGAGCGAGACTCCATCTCAAAAAAAAAAAAAAAAAATGAAAACCTCAAGGTGTAAGTCTGATCAACTTTTCCTAGTAAATCAAAGTCAAAAAACAAAAGCGGGGGGGCGCTTTTACCTTTGACGTCATAGCCTTCTGAGAACACCTTGATTTTAGGGGCATTTTTGGAGGGCTATGGAGGCGTGGTGGGGATGGACAAAACAAAATAGAAACTCCTCTTTCTGCTTAGCAGCAGATTAATGGGTTTATTTCTGGGAGCAAATCCAACCTGCGAACATTAATCTGGTACAGCGTGCCCTGCAAACAGAAATTCACATTATGAAACCACTAAGCGTGATTCAGCCTTCCGGAGCCCCCCAGGTTAATTCAAGTCCCTCCGTAATATTTTCACAGTCTCTCTCAATGACCCGATGACACAATTCTGTTACCCACAGTGGGAAAGAGGAAACTCTTCAAAGCTCAACTGTGACTCTACTTAGCCTATTCTTCTTGCTCCATGAGGTCTCTCTGTCACACTTCAAATTGTATGCACTTAAGATAGCGCACATGAAAATAGCTGGAAAAGAAAGAAGAAAAACAGAGAAACTGGGCACATCTCTGAGGTGGTTCTTTTAACCACCTATAGAGCCATTCATTCAGAAAATACACACTGAGCGCCTACCATGTTCTAGAAGGCAGAGATACAGCAGTGAACAAAAGAGACACATCCCCTACTCTCACGAAACTAATTTCTAGCCAGGGAAGGCATGCAATAGAGAAGAGAGTACAAGGCATCGCGGGGAAGCAGGAAATGACATTACCATGATCACTGCAAAGAGATTGAAACACCCTGGAATACAATATACCTTCACACTGATCTGGGACTTACTCCATAATTCCACTGTTCAGGCTAAAACATTGCTGAAACTCTCACCAGCACATCTTTACTGAAATAAAATGTGTGACAACACAAAGGGAAACCCTCCATTTAATGTTCCAGTGAGTTCAGAGGTAACTCATGCAGACACCAGATGTTAAACTATTCCCAGGCTGGAATATTCCCCACCAGGTCACACATCAGAGGAGTCTCAGAGGGAATTTTCCAAGAAAGACAATCTCTTTTTTCCTAGCAGCAAGTAGATTTCAAAGCAATATGTTCACGCTTCTCTGGTATCTTTAAGAAGCAAGGAAAAAGATATAAAAACAAAAAGATCAACGGTCTGTGCACAACCATTTATATTATCTAGATTCCTAAGAATAGCACATGCTACATTTCTTACAAGTAAAATAAATAAATATGCATTTCGGTAGCACTAAAGGCTTGACCAATGCCTTGGAGTTCTTTATTGTTTTAAAGTATAAATTAAGATACCTGGATGTGCCTATGTAACTATACGTTTTGCCAATAAATAAGGACTTAGAACCAATGTTAGTCACTGCCCCATTTTAAGAATCACATAGGTTTAAATTTAAAAGAGGAAAGAACGATGACAAAATAAATTGAGTAAAAGAAAAGGCAAAACTGCCGCCTCAGATATGCTAGGATTTACCCCCCTCTAGCACATATATCCAAAGTTTGCAAATATAAATTGACAGATATATTTTCAACAACAGCTTTCTGGTAAGGCTTGTTTCTGCCAACAGAAAACTCATCAAGTTAAAAGCCTCAGGAGAGGTTTCCTGAAGGAAATGGCCCCAACCTTCAAGAATTACCGCACTCCATGCATCACGCTGACGGGTCTCTTATGTTAATAGCATTCTTAGTAGGAAGATTCTTTTCAGCTGGCCAAGGTAGGAAAGAAGCCACTTTTATCTTCAGAACTAGAATGTAGAGATGAATGCCAAATCTCCTAAATCCTACTAAGAGAAATTCTCACGGGATGGCCTAAGGAGAGTGAGCAGGAAGCTTGGAGCAACTGAAGTTAAGAAAAATAAGTTTCTAGGGACCGCTGAAACACGCTTCAGTTTGAAAGCTATTCCTGAAAGGTTAGTAAGAACGATGAAAGCCCACGTGGGATCAGCGGGGGGGACTCTGAAATAACATCAGCGCAAAAAGTTAAAATTGCTCATTGTGTCCAGCATGGTGGCTTATGCCTGTAATCCCAGCACTTTGGGAGGCTGAGGCAGGCAGATCATGAGGTCAAGAGATTGAGACCAGTCTGGCCAACATAGTGAAACCCTATCTCTACTAAAAGTACAAAATAAAAATTAGCTGCGCCTATAATCCCAGCTACTTGGGAGGCTGAGGCAGGAGAATCACGTGAACCTCGGAGGCAGAGGTTGCAGTGAGCTGAGATTGTGCCATTGCACCCCAGCCCCAGTGATAGAGGGAGACTCCGTCTCAAAAAAAAAAAAAAAAAATTGCTCATTGCATACAGGAGACACAATTTCCTGCTTCAGGGACAAGCCCTGTCCTACCAGCCACCCCCAGAAAGTTGGTGAATTCCAAGTTTTAACCTTTCCGCGTACAAATGTAAAATGCCAGCTACTTCCATCATCTTAATTTCTTCCTATCCTATCTTAACCCTTTTTATTTTTGTCTTAAACAAACAAAATCTGATTTGCATTTTGTATTTGAGTGGGCTTTGTTGTTCCTGTAGCGCAAAAGAAGCAAATTCAGGGCAGAAAATAACTTTTATTTTTTCATGGCTTTCACAAGACTAGAAATATTCCACGCACGATAAAGAATCAATAAATAGGCTGGGTGTGGTGGCTTACGCCTGTAATCTCAGCACTTTGGGAGGCTGAGGCAGGCGGCTCACGAGGTCAGGAGCTAGAGATCAGCTTGACCAATATGGTGAAACGCTGTCTCTACTAAAAATACAAAAATTAGCTGGGCGTGGTGGCGTGCAGCTGTAATCCCAGGTACTCAGGAGGCTGAGGCAGGAGAATCGCTTGAACCCAGGAGGCGGAGGTTGCAGTGAGCCGAGAGCTCGCCATTGCACTCCAGCCTGGGTGACAGAGCAAGACTCCTTCTCGAAAAAAAAAAAAAGAATCAATAAATATTGGTGCATTTTAGTAACAAAAGCAAAAAAGTGAAGGACCAGCACCTCACCAACATCATCACACAGTCTCTAGGTAGGAGAGAGAATATTTGGGACAAGCCGGACATGCTGAAATAAAAAGATTGGGATTGACATTGAAAAGGAAGATGCCAGAAAACCGATACTAGACCTCAAGCTGGGAAACATCACCAGTTTTAAATCCATTAAACTATTTTTTTTTTTTTTTGCGATGGAGTCTCACTCTGTCACCCAGGCTGGAGTGCAGTGGCACAATCTCGGCTCACTGCAATCTTGGCCTCACAGGTTCAAGTGATTCTTGCCTCAGCCTCCTGAGTAGCTGGGATTACAGGAACCTGCAACCATGCCTGGCTAATTTTTGTATTTTTAGTAGAGACAGGGTTTCACCATGTTGGTCAGACTGGTCTCAAACTCCTGACCTTGTGATCCGCGCACCTCAGCCTCTCAAAGTGCTGGGATTACAGGCATGAGCCAACAAGCTCGGCCAAATTCATTAAGCTCTTAATTTCAAACTACTACTTACTTACATAGAATGTTAGTGGTCCCAGATAGCGCTCATGTTTGGCGGCTAAGTAGGAGGGAGGTAGGACAAGTCATTTATTTATTTTTTTAAAGACAGAGTCTCACTCTGTCACCAGGCTGGAGTGCAGTGGCACAATCTCAGCTCACTGCAACCTCCAACTCCTGGGTTCAGTTGATTCTCCTGCCTCAGCCTTTCAAGTAGTGGGATTACAGGCGGGCGCCACCATGCACAGCTCATTTTTTGCATTTTTAGGAGAGACAGGGCTTCGGTGGCCAGAGTGGTCTTGAACTCCTGACCTTGTGATCTGCCCGCCTAGGCCTCCCAAAGTGCTGGGATTACAAGTGTGAACCACTGCACCCAGCCGTAGGACAAGCTTTTAGCCTAAGTACAGCTCTTAGTATTCAAACCTCAAGTATGGCTTCTCACACTTTTCTTTTTTCCCAATGTTCTAAGTCAAGCTTGTCCAACCCACAGCCCACAGGCCACATGGATGGCTTTGAATGCAGCTCAATACAAATGTGTACACTTCCTTAAAACACTATGAGACTTTTTTGCAATTTTGGTTTTCCTGGCTCATCTGTTATCATTAGTGTTAGTGTATCTTATGTGTGGCCCAAGACAATTCTTCTTCTTCCAGTGTGGCCCAGGGAAGCCAAAAGATTGGACGTCCCTGTTCTAAGTTCTGGCTTCCTTGGCCGGCCTCAGGGCCTGTGCCTGTCCCTCTGCCTAGAATGCTCCGCCTTTCCACCTACTCCACCAAGTTCCTTCAGATCTTCAATCACATGTCCCCTGGTCAGGGAAGCCTTTCCTGGCCCCTCCATCTAAAATGACGACCAGCGCTGAGAACGCAACACTCCTTACCCCTCTTCTTTGGTCTTCCACCTTCACATTGATCATAATTGTAACCAACAATATATTTCACTTACTGGTCTTTCTTATTCTCTATCCTTTCCCAGTACAGCCTAAGCTTCAGGAGGGTGGAAGTTTTACTTGTCTTGTTTCCCGCCGTATCCTCAGTGCCTAGAAATCAGCCTGAAAGGTTGTAGGTGGTCCATTAAAAAAACACCAAAGGCCAGGCGCAGTGGCTCACGCCTGTAATCCCAGCCACGGCACTCTGGCCGGGGCAGCAGAGCATGACTCCATTAAAAAACAACAACGACACTTCTATTATACAGTGACCTTTCGTTGAGGTCTGGGGACATTTGGGTACAAGGAAGCCCTTAAAGGCTGCTGCATTCTCCTTGTTTCCCATCCCCTGTCCCTCCTCCTTACATTCGCCACTACGTACCCTAGGGCAAAACCAAATGTGGCGACGTATGGTCATGTCTACTTTGTCCAAGGGCAGGAGTTCTCCAGGAATTCAAGTGGGAACTAGAACAATTTTCTACTGTTTCCTTCCCTTCCTTCCTCCCCATCTCTACTATAAGCCTTGAACTTCTTGGGGAGAAAAAAAAGAAAAAGAAAAGGAGATGCCGGGTATGGTGGCTCACACCTGTAATCCCAGCAATTTGGGAGGCTGAGGTGGGAGGATCACAAGGTCAGGAGTTTGAGAACAGCCTGGCCAATATAGTGAAACCCCACCTCTACTGAAAATACAAAAATTAGCTGGGTGTTGGTGGCGCATGCCTGTAGTCCCAGCTACTTGGGAGGCTGAAGCAGAAGAATTGCTTGAACCCAGAAGCAGAGGTTGCAGTGAGCCGAGATCGTGCCATTGCACTCCAGCATGGGTGAAAGAGTAAGACTCCGCCTCAAAAGAAAAAATACCAGATGACAAAGACACTTTAATCTAAGATGGGAAAACTCATACAACTACAACGTAGCATAGGTGAGAACATGACCGCAATGCGAATGAGACACAGCACACGTCGATCTTAAATACGCTAGCCTCTCCTCTCAGGGTGCCTGGAAGAAACTGCCCAATCAGCTCGCTGCTCGCTGGGTCCCTTCCACCTGCAGGTCTGTGTCAGTCTCTCACTCCGGACTACTGGGCTGAAGGTCACCCTGATCCATGAACTTAGGAGTGAGGGTGTTCAGCTTGTACCCCAGTGTGTTCCCTTCCCCACCTCCAATTCTTCCTGGGGAAAGAATTAAGGGCTTGCACCTGTCTCGCTGCACTTAATTCTCGCCTCCGGTTCTTATCTCCCTCTTCCTTTTGGAGCTGCAGTGCAGAGGTTCAGGAATGAGGTTACGAGTTGAGAGGGCACCTCTCCCCATAGTCAGAGTCATGAGTGCAAAACTGCTCAGGCCCAGGACGATCCAGACAAAGTGGGGGCAAAGGAGACTTAGTGGCATGATGGGCCAGAGTGTCATCTGAAAGCGGGATGGGGTCAAAGCATCAGGAGTTCCTAGAGGAGTGCTTAGGGCCAGGGATCAAAGACAACAGGATGAGTGTGATTTTTCTATTCTTACCACGGTCCCTCTCTTAAAGTGATGAGTTAAACTTTTCAATAAGTAATCACCTCTAAGGCCTTTAAATCCCATCAAATTAAATACAGATGCTCCTCCATTTACGATGGGGTCATGTCCTCATAAACCTATTATAAGGTAAAAATATCCTAAGTCAAAAATTCATTTAATACACCTAACTACCAAATATGATAGCTTAGCCTAGCTTACCCTAAATGTGCTCAGAACACTTACAGTAGCCTACAGTTGAGCAAAATTGTCTAACACAAAGCCTATTTTATAATAAGTATTAAATATCTGTTGACTATTTATAAGAAATGTTGAATATTTCATGTAACTTACTGAATACTGTGTTGAAAGTGAAAATCAAAATGGTTGTATATGTACCATTGTAAAGTTAAAAAAACACAAGTTAAACCATCCTAAGTTGGGGACTGTCTATTCATAGTAAAGGAATTAAAATGTATTTTAAGAAACTTTGTCAATATGCACAAATACTTTTTAGTTAAGGTGGTTCATGGTAGGTGGTCATTTCTCACGGACTGCTTTTATAGACTCTTTACAAAGCTTTTGTAAAAAAAAAAAAAGATATAGAACTATACACATACATTGAAACAATGTCAAATACCTGGCTTTGGTATTTTACTATGATTATGTAAGATGCAACCATTAGAAAAAACTAGGTGATGAGGCCAGTCGTGGTGGCT
This sequence comes from Aotus nancymaae, assembly GCF_030222135.1. Taxonomy (NCBI): domain Eukaryota; kingdom Metazoa; phylum Chordata; class Mammalia; order Primates; family Aotidae; genus Aotus; species Aotus nancymaae. The sequence goes on from NW_026988435.1 coordinate 34,578,743, forward strand.
CACACCTGTAATCCCAGCACTTTGGGAGGCCGACGCCGGCAGATCATGAGGTCAGGAGTTCAAGACCAGCCTGACCAACATGGTGAAACCCTGTCTCTACTAAAAATACAAAAATTGTCTGGGTATGGTGGCATGTGCCTGTAATCCCAGCTACTCAGAAGGCTGAGGCAGGAGAATCGCTTGAACCCAGGAGGCGGAGGTTGCAGTGAGCTGAGATCACGCCACTGCACTCCAGCCTGGGCGACAGAACGAGACTGTCTCAAAAAAAAAAAAGGATCAAAACCTGAGAATGCCACCCATTTGAGGATGAGTTTGCTATTTTGTTTTTCTTGTCCTTGTACCAAGGGTGAGTACAGCTCCAGTGAAGCTGTGACACAGGCAACAAAAAACTCTGGCCCAGAGGAACCAACAATGGTCCCCGTAAACCAGAGAGAGTGTGGGGATCTCAGAGAAAAGAGAACTGGAAAAGAACATCCCATGATGGTGTGTACAAATCTGCACAAATTCCAGGCTCACTCCTCAGATGCACATGTCTAGGACTGACCCAAAGCAAGACAGCAAAAGCTTTGAGAAGTGAATCATGACATAAACCACAGCCCAACCCTCAGACTAACCCCTGAGTGACACAGAAATGGGACAAACTCAAAGCAGTATGAAAACCGAGCTGACATTAGAGCCTCCACCCACGGAGGGGAGACAGCATTTACAATCCGAACCCAGCCAGGTCCATTGCCTGCAAAATAACAACAAGGAAAAACCAACATTCTCCAGATGCGGTAGCAAGACCTGCAGCATCACAACATAATACTCAAAATGCCCACAGTGCATTCCAAAGAACCAGGAAAATTTAATTAGCTGTCAGGGGTAAGGACAATCAATAGATCCCAATCCCAAGGTGGCCCAGATGTTGGAATTACCACACAAAGACTTTTAAAGCAGCTATTATAAATGCATTTCCTGAGTAACGGTAGACACCCTTGAAATTAACGAGAAACTTAACTGCTTCTAATGCCTGTGCAAGATCATTATGAACATCAATGATGAAATTAATACATGAGTAAAGGCCAGGCATAGTGGCTCACGCCTGATCCCAGCACTTTGGGAGGCCGAGGCAGGTAGATTACCTGAGGTTAGGAGTTCCAGACCAGCCTGACCAACATGGCAAAACCCTGTCGCTACAAAAATACAAAAATTAGCCAGGCATGGTACATGCCTGTAATCCCAGCTACTTGGGAGGCTGAGGCAGAAGAATCACTTGAACCCAGAAGGCAGAGGCTGCAGTGAGCAAAGACCGTGCTACTGCACTCCAGCCTGGGCAACAGAGCAAGACTCCTAAAAAAAAAAAAAATGAGTAAACAAATAGAACATACATAAAAAAGAAAGGTCAACCCTATATGACCCAAGATACAGCACATACGTTGCATCATTAAACCACCTGTATTGCATAAGAAAATATTCCAGTTAATAGAAAGAATGGCCCCTGTGGTCAAAGTCCTGGACATAAAGAACACAGAAAAATGCTTCCACAACCACTGATTGTTGAGAGGGAGAAGAGGGAAGGAAAGAAAAAGACACAAGGGAATCTGGAAACAACTTCATCACCTTGAGGACTAAGGAGGTTATAATAATATTTTTATGGTCTGGATGTCTCATGCCCTCAGTGAAACCAGAGGTTCCAGCGGTGCTCCTAGCAGACAGCAGGCTGCCCCACCCACTAGCTGAAGAACAGGAAAGTTCCACATGAACAATGCCCGGCCCTGCAGGTCCACTGGCCAGGGCCTGCCCAGTGTGGGAGTAAATAATCCACAAGCTGATTCTACCACAGGGGTCAAACATCTCCAGTGCAAAATCCTCATCCTCCAGAAGTAAAGTCTTAGATTTTAGATGCACATTCAAAATACAGACCTTGAGACAGTTAAAACTTTTCTCTCCAAGAATATTAATATGAGGCCGGGCACGGTGGCTCACACCTGTAATCCCAGCACTTTGGGAGGCTGAGGCTGGTGGATCACCTGAGGTCAGGAGTTTGAGAGTAGTCTGGCCAACGTGGTAGAACCCCGTTTCTATTAAAAACTACAAAAATTAGCTGGGCATGGTGGGAGGGTGGTGCCTGTGATCCCAGCTACTCAGGGGGCTGAGGAACAAGAATCTGTTGAACCAGGGAGGCAGAGGTTGCAGTGAGCCAAGATCGCGCCATTGCACTCCAGCCTGGGCGACAGAGCGAAACTCATCGCAAAAAAAAAAAAAGAAGAATATTAATATATAAATATGTCAGACGCATATACAGATGATAAATCTGTATAAAAATTTTAATAAGCAATTATTCTGGATGGATTGCTTGTAGGGCTTTTTTTTTCTTTGAGATAGTCTCACTCTTTTGCCCAGGTTGGAGTGCAGTGGTGCAATCTCAGCTCACTGCAACCTCTGCCTCCTGGGTTCAAGTGATTCTCCTGACTCAGCCTGCTAAGCAGCTGGGATTACAGGTGTGCACCACCATGCCCAGCTAATTTTTTGTATTTTTAGTAGAGAAGGGGTTTTGCTATGCTGGCCAGGCTGGTCTTGAACTCCTGACCTCGTGATCCACCAGCCTCAGCCTCCCAAAGTGCTGGGATTATAGGCCTGAGCCACCATGCCTACACTTATAGGGCATTTTAATTTTCACAATTATACTTTTTTTTTTGGTATTTTCTAATGTTTTTATACTAAACACGTAATTCATTTTAAGGAAAGAAAAATAAATAGAACATGCCAACAGGTTTTTAAGTCACTGAATTTCTTTTACAGTTGAAGGGAGTGAGGATGTGGGCACTATGCTGACAGCTACAACAAAACCGTATCAAACCCAAACTCTACAACAGATGGGCTGGGAAAATTACCTAGGATGAAGAAAACACTACCTAGCTTGGATTTACTCCACTTGTTCGCTACGTTTCAATGGCACACTGACCTCCGCTCATGGTATCTACGGCAGGGTTGTTTGTTCACTGACACACTCGTCTTGTTTTTAAGTACCCTCTTCTCACTTTATTATAAAATCTCAATGGCAGAAACCATACCTTACTTGTGATTGTAACCTAAATACACGGAAGTTTTAGCCTAGCTCTTCTGAGTGGGAATCTTCATCACTGACACTGCCTTATGATTATAAAAAGGACACTTCAAATACATCAAATCTTCGTTCTCACGGGTGGACCCAAAATAATCCAGTTCATATCATATTCAAGTCAAAAGTTAGCTATGAAAGCCAGGTTTCTCTGTCTTTGGTAAGGACATTGTGAAACCGACCATAAGGCATTTAATGACGTAAGTTATAATGATTAATAATACAAATTTTCATTCCCCTGAGATATTTAAAAACTTATTAAAATAAACGTAATCATTACCCTTCTATGACTTGAAAACAGGCCTCCGAAACTGCAGGAGAAAGGATGAAATGTATTTATTTCTAAGTTAAATTTGAAGCGAAATCACAAGACAACAGATTGCAAATTTAAAATTAGATTCTAGTGGGAGGTCTTGGTTTCAAGCCTGTTTTTTCCCTACTGGAGGCTGAGCTTGAAGACGGTGTTGTGGGGTGGGGGTGAGGGAGAGCTAAGATTAAACTGAGGCAAAGTTCTGAAAGTTTTCACTAAATTGTTACAACCCATGAAAAGAGTTTTGCCAAGTCACACACAAATACCCCGGACACCAGAGACTAAGCAGGAAAGTTTTGCAACAAATACAAGTGATCTTTGATTTCGAAAAGATTATTATTTTGACTGTGTTTATTTTTACTTTTTAAAGATTATCCAAAGCAGAAACAAAACATATCATTGTTTTCAAGTCAGATTTTGAAGCCCGGGTTCACCTTTTTCAAACGTAATCCAATATAAAGATGGTGAAATCCAGGGATAAATTTAAGAGATCCTGAGGGCAAGTCACAGGGAGGAAAGGATTTCACAGGCACCTAACTTGTTCTTGTCTGTTTTGTTTTAACGCTAATACTTTTGAATTGTCAGATGGGTGTGACCCTAATCCAAGGAGGTGATTCCAAATTCTTCTTCCCAGGAGCTACACACAACAATGGTGGTAAAATGTATCTGTCCCACCACCTTTAAAGCATTTCCAGTAATTCATACAGACATAACAGGCTCAAATATACACATGCAAACCTACCTTAAAAGGCAACAGTGGTCCCCAGCCCAACTTGCTCCAAGAGCACTGTGGCATTTAGATATTGAGGATGGAAATGATGTCCAGATGAGCAGCCACTGGGCTGGGGATGGTGTCAGCACCTGCCCCCTGGGGTGGCCATGGCAGTTTCATCTAAGTCTGTGAGAATGCACCACAAACCTGGAGAGGAGCGGGTCAGAGGGGAGAGAAAACCAGAAAGGAAATGATGAGGCAGAAGGAAGCAAATAGGCATTTTCTGTCAAACCCATTTCATCAATTCCATGACATCAACTTTTTGTGAAATACTGTCAGAGGCGTTTGAACCATAGCAACTCCATCTTTAGCTGGGTTAAATGAGGCTGAAACCTACTGGTCTGTATTCCCAGATGGTTACGGCATTCTAAGTCATGGAATAAGATAGGAGGTCAGCACAAGATACAGGTCAAAAAGACCTCACTGATAAAACAGGTTGCAGTGAAGAAGCCAGCTAAAACCCACCAAAACCAAGATGGTGATGAGAGTGACCTCTGGTCATCCTCACTGCTGCACGCCCACCAGCACCATGATAGTTTACAATGCCATGGCAATGTCAGGAAATTACCCTATATGGTCTAGAAAGGGGAGGCATGGGCCAGGCGTGGTGGCTCACACCTGTAATCCCAGCACTTTGGGAGGCCAAGGCAGGCAGATCACTTGAGGTCAGGAGTTCAAGACCAGCCTGGCCAACATGGTGAAACCTCATCTCTACTAAAATACAAAAATTAGGTGGGCATGATAGTGGGTGCCTGTAATCCCAGCCACTGAGGAGGCTGTGGTGGGAGAATCGCTGGAACCCGGGAGGTGGAGGTTGCAGTGAGCCGAGATCACACCATTGCATTCCAGCCTGGGCGACAAGAGCAAAACTTGAAAGAAAAGGCAAGAAAGGTAAGGAAGGGAAAGGGGAAGGGGACAAGGAAGGGGAAGGGGAAGGGGAAGGGAAAGGGGGGAAGGGAAAGGGGACAAGGAAGGGGAAGGGGAAGGGGAAGGGCAAGGAAGGAAGGAGTGGCATGAATCATCCCCGTTTAGCATATAATCAAGAAATAACTACAAAAATGGGCAACTGGCAGCCCTTGGGACTGCTCTGTCTATGCTTTTATTACTTCGCTTTCTTAATAAACTTGCTTTCACTTTACACTCTCCCTGTGCGAGAATTCTTACTTGTGCGAGATCCAAGAACCCTCTCTTGGGGTCTGGATCAGGATCCCTTTCCTGTAACAATATGACATCCCAAATCAAATGATGTAACATTTGGATACAGGCATAAAATGACAGGCTTAATCAGATAAATAAATGAATACCAACTACAATACATAGCCCTACAGACTAAGTTATCTTATTATTTTAATTTATCCGTGTATATTAAGGTATTAGAGAACAGAAACAGGTTACTATGAAATGATTCCCATTTCCCACTCAATCTTCAGTCTCAAGAAACAGAAATGCAAGGAAACAGGCAACCCGCAGTTATTCTCAAAGTAGTGCTCTATTCACAACAGACACGGAAGAAAACGCTGCAAGAGAGTAAAACAGAAGCCCAAGTCAATTACACAGAACTTCCCATTGTATACAAGTTTTCTTAGGGTGGCAAACATCAAATTCAGAGAAAATGCATGAAGAATATGCACGGGAAAGAATTTAGGTAAAAGACCCAACTGTAATTTAACATGGAAAATCAAGGGACAAGAGCCCCAGGAACATGTAGTTGTTTTACTTCCTTTTTCTTTTAAGTCTGCCAGTAGAGGTGAAATTACAAATACTACGGCATGCAAAAGGAAGGCCTTTGGGTGGCTTCATCTGGGTGCTTTCTCCCCAGACACTCCCCTGGGGCTGCCCACTGCTGGTAGTTTCAGCAGGTGACAACCCGAGATGAAAACCACTTTGAGCAGGAACACGAAGAAAACTGCCTATTTTGTGGAAAGGAGCCACATACAGGCAGTAAGTAAATAAATATTTATGTCTAACCAGAACGGACCAATAAGCAAAGACCGTTCTTCCTTATCTTGGAAAATAGTCTATTTAACCATGAAGTTAGTGACTCATGCTCACAGGGGAAGGAGCACGAGTTCTCAGCAATACTCCATTATTACCCCACGATACGTGCCCTTTCCACAGTTTCCCCAAGGCTTTCCGGTTCACTCCCTTTCCCTGGGCATCCTCCTTAAATGGCTCTCTGCAAAATTTCCAAATTTCTGAAGCAGTTCCTGAATTGCTTAGGAACTGGCAGAAATTAATAAGCAATAGCCCATTTATACTGAAATGGACTCATTACGGTGCCAGCTGCCAATAATTTGCAAGGCTGGATTCTCGCTGGCAAAGGAGGCCTGCAGGCGGCTGTCCTTCCACCTGCACAGCAGAGGCTGATAATGCATTTTCTATACTTTAACAAAATTACATATTCAGATAAATAATTTTTTTCCTCTATCTATATTCTTCTAGTCCCTGAGGGGGGGAAAAAAACAACTTTATAGGGGGAAAGGGCATTATTTTAAAAACACGAAGGAAAACAAAATGGAGTCGATTTGGTATAACTTCTTTCTGATTTTGGTGGGGAAAAGATTTGCCTATGACCCTGATTATGAAATGGATCCACGATGTGGACTAATGAAAGCTCCACAATCAGCAGACATGCTAAGGTCACAATGTGTCAACAAGTACGTATCCATTTCCCTTACAGCAAGTTAATGGCATCATGGCCTTGGAAATGGATGCCCCCATGGCAATTTGGGAACTACCAGTACTATGGATTTTCTCCAAGAGCTGCAAAGAACTCAGTTTCGCTGGGAGACAGCTACGTACCAAGCTCTGTGTTGGGAGTCCAAGTGAGGAGTCGTGCTGCATGCGTCCGGTCACATCTTGGCTTTACAAGTCAAATCTTTACTTCCCGCATGACATGGGGCAAACACTAAATGTCCTATCCCTCTAACAAGTGCGGATGATAAGATTCCTAAATCACTGGGTTGTCATGAGCATTAAATGAGATCATCTATGTTACACAATTTGCCTCGTGCCTATCCCATAATCAGTTCTCAATAAACATTACTGTAGCCCACAATCGGTTCTCAATAAATATTAGCTATTATTTCCACTACTATGTAAAATGTTTAAACCATAAGGAATATGCTAGAGAATGGGCCACTATTATGCATGCTTCCTTAGTAAAATGATACCTAATTCATTGAAACTGAATCATATTTTATAAATTGGATGAAATCAGTCACCTTAAATTTGTTGTGGAACAACAGGGAGAATTAACTAATCCAGCTAGAAGATGCATGCAGTCTACCGGTCAATTGGCTACAGCTCACACACACACAACCATACTGTTGAAATCCAGCAGTACCAGTATGTCTGCTTACATTACGTTAACATGACCCTAGGGAAGTGAATGTTGAAATTACCAAGCTTTACAGTCTCACTCTGAGGCATCCTTGACATGGTTTGGCTGTGTGCCCACCCAAATCTCATCTTGAATTGTAGCTCCCACAATTCCCACATGTCATGGGAGAGACCCAGTGAAAGGTAGTTGAATCATGGGGTGGGTGTTTCTCGTGCTGTTCTCCCAATTGGTGAGTGGGTCTCCCGAGATCTGATGGTTTTAAAAAGAGGAGTTCCCTATAGAAGCTATCTCTTTGCCTGTGGCCATCCAGGTAAGATGGGACTTCCTCCTCCTTGCTTTCCACCAGGGTCCTGAGGCCTCCCCAGCCACATGGAACTGTGAGTCCAATTAAACTTCTTTCTTTTGTAAATTGCCCAGTATCGGGTATGTCTTTATCAGCAGAGTGAAAACGAACTAATACAATCCTCAATTCATATGGCCAATTTCTGTGTCACGTGTCAAATAACCAGTTTTCACAGGAAAATGCATATACTGGAAGTGAGGAAGGTATTACCAAAACTAATCTCAGGTTTCAAATACTCACAAAATATGGATAGGGCTGAGAAGTCCCACTGCTCCACCCTGTAATATGATTTAAGATGAAAATACGGTATCAGAAATAGTGTGTCCATGGCATTTAATCCTTGGCTTTTCCCAAAATGTCTGCTAGACCAGAACTTTCTTTTTCACCTTCAAAGTGTCAAAGACACTTGGGGGTGAGGGGTGGAGGACAGATACAGTAGCTCATCCCTGTGGTTTGGGAGGTTGAGGTGGGAGGATGGCTTGAGGACAGGAGTTTAAGACCAGCCTGGGCAAAACAGTGAGACCCCCCTAACCTCTACAAAAAATAAAAAAAATTAGCTGGGCATGGTGATGTATGTGTATTCCCAGATACCTGGGGAGGCTGCATCAAAGGATTTCTTGAGCCCAAGAGTTTGAGCTCATAGCCTGGGCAACAGAGTGAGACCCTAACTCAAAAAACAAACAACAACCACAAAAACACACTCACAAGGGACATTCTGTCATTTTCAAGTCCTTTCAAGTTCCAGGGATCAGTGTATAGACAAAAGGATACTATATTGCATTTGCCCTCGAAATACCCAAGTTCAATTACCAGGTGCTATTACTTCATAAATTATGTGATTTTTTGATAGTAAATTACCCATTCTGAAAACCATCAGAAAAAATGAGGACATAATATTATCTGCCTTACCAATACTTAGGTCTAATATCTTTTCTTATAGGAAACAAGTAGATAATCAACATGTAACACCATAAACTGTAAAATTTATATAAGTATGTTAATTCTTACTGTGTTTACTATGATTTAGTGCCCCCAAATTTTCCATAACTAGTAGGTTAATGACAATCAGGAAGTTTTCCTTTACACTGAGCTTAAACGAAGGGGGCAGAGGTCTTGGATCAAAATCCTAAACATTTATTTCATATGCAATATGCACCAACAGCCTTTAGCTTTTAATAGTCATACTTAGACCCCAAATCAGTATTGACAGATGAATAGATGGATGGTAGATGAGTAGATGGATAACTGGATGGATGGATGGATGGATGGATGGATGGATAATAGATATACAGATGAATGTTGGATGGATGGGTGGTGGATGGAGATAGAGACATGGATGAATGGTAGATGAGTAGATGGATGGATAGAGAGATAGATGGATGGTAGATGGGCAGGTGGATGGATGTAGATGGATGGATCTAGTGCATCAGAAAATTTTAAATGGTTCAGAAATTAAAGAAATTTCATCAGTCACTTTTTAAACTGTTACTTAAGAAAAAACTTGGGAGTGACTTCCAAGGATGCACAATTTAAAAAGTAGTAAGAGGAGTAAGGGTAACCATGCATATCCTATCGAGCCACACACCTAGCTCCATTTAACAGTAAGCTTTCTAACAGCCAAGTCAAATAGAAAAAACACAGCAGTTGTAAAATTCACAATGTCAAAATTGATGGCTCAAAAGAAGCACAAAAGTTTTTGGTGCTTGGATCAGACAGGAGTCTGCACTGGTGGTCCTCTGAGGCCACTGTGATGTGACAAGCAACGCCCTGGACCTCATCCTTCCACCAAAGCTCAGTGACAAATTTCACAGGAATGTTTCTTGTCTTGACAATTATTTCTTTTAAAAGTTGCAATTCAGCAGCAAGCAGCCGTCCTGAAGACGCAAGATACTGCTGCAGAATGGACAGACGGTGTTCCTTCCAGGAAACTGCTCTTGAGCACTGTCTGCCCTCCACAGAGTACAGAAGCATGACTGAGGGGGAGTGACCTTGAGACGGGCTCGCTGGCTCACAACTGACTGCAGCTAGGACATGCTGACAGATGACCACACCCCATCTGGTGTAAAGCCACTGTTCCACCAAGGGTGTGTTTGTCTGGCTTCTGTGAAAGCTGAGATGGCAACAAGGATTCACGCACAAAGCAGAGCTACCCCCGCTTCCACTGACGGCCCTGGGGCAAGGCCAGGACTCCCAGTGAAAAACCAATGCCGGCTGGGCGCAGTGGGTCACAGCTGTAATCCCAGCATGTTGGGAGGTGGGTGGATCACACGGTCAAGAGATGAAGACCATCCTGGCCAACAAGGTGAAACCCCATCTCTACTAAAAATACAAAAATTAGCTAGACATGGTGGTGCGCACCGGTAGTCTCAGCTATTCAGGAGTCTGAGGCAGGGGAATCACTTGAACCTGGGAGGCGGAAGTTGCAATGAGCCGAGATTGCGCCACTGCACTCCAAGCCTGGGGACAGAGCGAGACTCCAAAAAAAAAAAAAAAAAAAAAATCCCTCCGAACAGATGAATGAGCCATGATAAGGGGCCCAAGTTCCCATTCCATAAAGTATGAATGAAATAGTTTTAGCCCAGCCATTTTTTTAGGGCACGTATAAAAAGACACCCAAATAAGAAAAAATTAAAAAGTTCCCAGAAGTTTCCACATTCATAGTTTTGATCAATGTTACTTCCTAATGTATCTAAATATATCCTAAATAAACTAAGCAAGAAAGCATATGTTTAAGGATAAGTCAGGAACTATCTAAAATCATAGCTTTAATCTTAAAGTAGTGAATCTTTGGCAATACTTAACCAACAGGTTCAGCCAGGACAGACATTGCCATATTTCTTAGGAGTAAGTCGGTACATTGCAAAGTGAAGTTAATATGTTCCACCTGAACTTAGGGCAAGCTACCATTTATGGAAAGCTTACTATCTGGCTGGCACTGTGTTCATGGCTTCGGGCCAAAACACGCTTTAGACTTCCCCTAAGTTCTTGGGGTTTATCACCTTGCAACTATACCTCTTGACTGACAGCGGCCAACACACTGCAACGCTGACACCACGTCATTTCCTGCAAAGCTCGCTCCCAACAGGGTTTGGAAGTCACCAGACCCCCAGGGCCGTGTCACACAGCCGGTGTCCAAATCTCCCAAATATCCATACAGCCTGACCCTAGGAATGGTTCAAATGAGGCCCCAGCTCGCTAAAATGGATGTAATAACTTTTTCAGGACACAGCACGAGAATCACGTGCTTTCTCCAAAATCCAAGCAGCAACCTTTTCCCATTTCTTAAAGCCTCAAAGCTGCTCAACACTTGGGAATTCCACCCATTCCAAGAGTAGTCACCATGGAATGCTGGGAACCAGCTTTGGGCTCGCTCTTGGCTCCTAAATTCCAAGTTTCAGTCACATCAAAAAAGCACACCCATGTCACTGTAAGGCAGGGTAGAACATCTGATCCCCAAAGAAAATAGAAATGCAGCTGAATGTAATTAACTTCTAATGCTTAGATCTGTCCTTTGCTATTTCACCACATTACGGCTTAACTTACGGGGTGTTTCCTATGAGAGAACTAGGTTATCTAAGCTCGTGCAAGACGACAGTGGGAGAGGATGTGTTCATCCTCAGTGTTTTCATACCTCCTATGAAACACAGGAAAGTAATAATCCTTAAACCGCACACTAAAATACTCATCTCAAAAACATACCAACACCTTAGTTTAGAAGAGATGTCAAAACCAAATCACTTTACCGACAACTCATTTTCCAAAACTGGGCCACCCTTAGGTATCTTCCCTTAAACAGAGCTCCCTCCTACTCCCATGTAAGTTGGAGAAGCCACACCAGGCACAGGAGGAAGCCAAACTTCCTGGGACACATGGCAGGGTGGGTGGAGGGTAAAGAGAGCTCCTCTTTCACTGTCAAAGACTCAAGCTCCAGGAAACTTTTTTGGGGGAGAGAGGATGGAGTCTCACTCTGTCACCCAGGCTGAAGTACAGTGGTGTGGTCGATCTTGGCTCACTGCAACCTCCCACTCTCAGGTTCAAGCGATTCTCTTGCCTCAACCTCCTGAGTGCCTGGGACTACAAGCATGTGCCACCACACTTGGCTAATTTTTTTTTTTTTTTTTTTAGTACTGATGGGGTTTCACCATGATAGCCAGGCTGGTCTTGAACTCCTGACCTCAAGTGATCTGCCCACCTTGGCCTCCCAAAGTGAGGAATATGGTTCTAATTCTCTGTTTTCCAAGCATGAGGTTCAGCCTTGAGCCAGCCTGAAGACAAGGGAGTCTCTATTCTAAGGCACATGGCCCTACATGGGAAGTCAGGGAAAAAGGCACCGCAAGGGACTCTCAGACTCAGCAGCTTCTATCCACCTCCAAGACACTCTCCAGACCTGCCCCAGTGACCCAAAACAGAAAGTGCACCCACAATTTTCCTGATGGTCTCTGACCTCTACAGCCTGGCTTCCCCTAATCTGTTCTCTTACCATGCTGCCAAGAGGAAAGTCTTCAGCCAAAAATTGAGTCAGGATATCAAGGAGTCCCCTTCCTTCATCAGGAAGCAGACAAAGATGTGGTCATCAACCACGATTTCATTCCCCAAGCCAATTCCCTGACCCAGAGCTGCCTTCCCACACAGAGGGGTGTGGCCACTCTGGAATCAGGGAAGAGCTGGGGGTGGGGGTGTGAGGCCATGCACTCAAGAGGGCAGCGTGGCAACTAAGCCTGTTGGCAACAAGGTCTGGGACTGCCTGCATCCAACAACAGAGAAGATATCCCAGGCCCCGCTGGAGAGGTTACAGGGACGGGGTGTGAAAATCTGCCTTGCTGTCCCTGGATGCTTTGAACCTAAAGGGCCCATCCAGAAAGAATTCCTCCCCGCCATGGAATTGCTGCTTCCGCCTTGGATCTGTCTCTGCGGCTGTTGCACTTGTGTTGATGTCATGAAATTCTTTTAACAGAGCATGGTTAAAGAGAGATGTCAAGCCAGGCGCAGTGGCTCATGCCTGTAATCCCAGCATTTTGGGAGGCCAAAGTGGGTGGATAACTTGAGGTCAGGAGTCAGAGTCTAGTCTCTCCAACATGGTAAAACCCCATCTCTACTAAAAATACAAAAAAATTAGCTGGGCACTATGGCAGGTAACTGTAATCCCAGCTACTCAGGAGGCTGAGGCAGGAGAATCGCTTGAACCCAGGAGGTGGAGGCTGTAGTGAGCCAAAATTGCACCACTGCACTCCAGCCAGGTACCGAGCAAGACTCCGTCTCAATAAATAAAATAAAATAAATTAAATAGAGATTTCAATCCTCTAGATAATGTGAACGCTTTTAAGGCTATGACATTGTAAGTGGAGAGGAAGGAAGAGAATATAAAGTATGCAAGTGTGTGTATGTATTTGATTAGCAACTTAATTTAATAACTAAAAGGCATTGATATGATAGTTGGGAAATGAGAGTTGCCATACGTAAAAAGTGAAATTGTAATAGGATCGTGTGTTGCGCTGTTGCTGGGGCATATTATGAGCTTCAACCTTGATATGTGTTTAGGTAGCATAACCTAACAGAAGGATTTTAATCAAAGACTAAGTAAAACACAGCGCAGCAAAGAATACTGCGCTTTAAAGTTAATGATTTTTAAAAAATATTTAAAGGATCCAGGCACAGTGGCTCATGCCTGTAATCCTAGCATGCTGGGAGGCTGAGGCGGGAGGATGACTCGAGCTCAGGAGTCCAAGACCAGTCTGGGCAACATGATGAGACCTCATCTCTATTTCTTTAAAATAATAATAATAATATTTAAAGGACCAGGCTTGGTGGTTCACGCCTGTAATCCTAGCACTTTGGGAGGCCGAAACAGGAAGATCACTTGAGCTCAGAAGTTCGAGATCAGCCTGGGCAACACAATAAGACATCATCTCTAGAAGAAATATTTAAAAAGTAAAAAAAATTAGCTGGGTGTGGTGGCATGTACCTATAGTCCCAGGTACTAGGGTGGCTGAGCCGGGAGGATCACTTAAGCCCAGGAGATCAAGGCTGCAGTGAGTTTCGGCTGTGCCATGCTACTCCACCCCAAGCAACAGAGACACCCTGTCTCAACAAGTGTGTGTGTGTGTGTGTGTGTGTGTGTGTGTGTGTATTTACAGGAATTCTTCCCACAGATTTTCAAAATAGAGGTGATTCTTTACCCATAAATCCTCATCTTTTAAAAGAGAAGAACTGAGGTTGAAATTTGAGGACTTTGTCAGATGTACCACAAGAGAGAGTGACGTAACCATGGTCTGAACACCTTGAGTCTCAAGTCTCTCCCTCGGCACTTAGTCCCAAATTCTCCTTTACTCAATTCTCATTTTAAAATGAAAAAAAAAAAAAAACACTTTCAAAATGATCAAGTTTTTATTTGCAAATCATTTCAAGTTGTTTCACAGTTATAGAATTAACACTACAAGTACTAACATGTAAAAAACATAATTCTTATTTCATTGATTTTAAGAAACACCGTTTTTCACTTTTAACATCTCTGAAATCAAACAAATCTTACAATCACAATGGTGTATTGGGATTCAGTTGGTGCCACTTTCTCTGCTTCTTAGTGATATGCAAAATAGTGGTGCATTTTACAAATGACAGCATTTTATGAAATAGAGTATATAAAAATAGACTTCTAAATAGCTACGCTTAAGACTATCTAAAAACTGCTTACAAATTGTTTGGGTAAGACAGAGTATCTATGTAGAATTTTACTGAGTATCACATATTCAGTTCAACTCAACCAACATTTTCCTGGGCACCTGTTACATATTTGGAAGGAGGAAATACACCATTTATGAGGTCTACAATCTGGGGAGACAGTGGGCCATTACCCACTCAGACAGGGCTGTAAACACTAGTCTGGCATTATTAATAGTGAAGGATGTGGTCAGGCGTGGTGGCTCACGCCTGTAATCCTACCACTTTGGGAGGCCAAGGCGAGTGGATCACCTGAGGTCGGGAGTTTGAGACCAGCCTGACCAACAGGGAAAAACACCGTTTCTACTAAAAATACAAAATTAGCCGGGTGTGGTGGCGCATGCCTATAATCCCAGTTACTCAGGAGGCTGGGACAGAACAATCACTTGAACCTGGGAGGCAGAGGTTGCGGGGAGCCGAGATCGAGCCATTGCACTCCAGACTGGGCAACAAGAGCAAGACTCCATCTTTAAAAAAAAGTGAAGGATGTGAAGAAATAGACTAATTCTGCAAGGAGAGGCTATCGGTTGAATCTGGTTCTGAAAGGTTAATAGGATTTGGCTTACCTTAGGAGGATGGGAGGAAATGAACAGAGATAGGAGAGAGTTTACACATGAGAAGGACAGAAAATTCCAGTAAAAAAGAAGGGTATAAGCAAAGACTCTGAAGAATGAAAGTATCATTAGCCCACTATTGTAGGCAGGCGAGTGCATGGGAAAAAGCTGGAGGTGATGAAGCTAAAAAGATGGGCTGGGGATATGGATGTTATAGAAAGGAACTGAACGTTATCATGTTTGATGGGATTATGCGATGAGATTTTTTTTTTTTTTTTGAGATGGAATCTTGCTCAGTCACCCAGGCTAGAGTGCAGTGGCATGGTCTCAGCTCACTGCAACCTCCACCGCCGTGATGGAATTTTATTATAGGAGTTACACGGTCAAACATAGTTTTCCCTCCTGGTAGCTTGGAAGAGAAGGGGAAGACTTATTGCAAGCAAGCAATCACATGGGATGGCCCAACTGGGGCAGTGAGTGCCCTGTCGTAGTGAGAATGACAGGTAGGATCACCAGGACTCGGTGGCCACATACATCCTTTGCGGAAAGAAGAAGGGAGAATAAGGAGGCATAGGCTTCTCTGAAGTTCCTGGTTTGGTAACTGAAAACATGGAAGGCGACAATAACACCTTCCACTCTGAGGTATAATCAAGCACCCGATTCAAATGTTATCCCTGAGAGACCACAATTCACTGACGGTGATCTTACTGGAAATTCAGTGACCATTCCACAAAGGACCTCAAAAACAAAGGAATGAAACCCACTAGAACAGCAATACAATTAAAAAAAAAAAAACCCTCCTCCTTAGTGTGTTTGGGCTGCTATAACAACATACCTTAGATTGAGTAATTTATAAACAACAGAAATGTAGCTCACAGTTCTAGGGGATGGGAGGTCCAAGTTCAAGTTGCCAGCAGATTCAGCATCTGATGAGGGCCTGTTCCTCACAGAGTATGTTGTACCTTCCTGCTATGTCATCTCCTGGTGGAAGGGGCAAACAGGCTTCCTGAAGCCTCTTTTATAACGGCACAAATCCCATTTATGAGGGCAGAGCTCTCATGACCTAATCAGGTCCTAAAGATGCCACCTCATAATACTATCACATTCAGGTATTAAGTTCCAACATAGGAATTTACACCAACATTCAGAGCATTACAAATTGTTTCAGTAAGCCTCCCAAAAAGCTTAGATCAAGAAGGATATTGGAATGCAGACACAAATAATGGACAATTCCAATGTATAATTACAGAACTTAAAGCACACACATAAACAAAAACGAAACCCTCTAATAATCCATGAGAAGCCAGAAGTTTCAAATATTATCTCAACCACACTTTTTATGGAGTAAATCAATACCTGTAATAATAAATGGATTTAACAGCATCAATAATTTGATGCAAAAATAAAAATAGGATGCCTCAGCCTTGGTGTCATAAAGTTAAAAAGTAAATCAGATTTGGGTTCAGCCTCCAAAATACTCTGGAGCTGCAGGAAACCCACCATGCTCTTCACTCTTACTGTTTAAAAAAGATCATCGAATGCAGGCGGTGATCGAAGCTGTACAAATCACGGCGCGATCTATCTGCAACACATAAATAAGCGTGCCCAAGTGCCACTTAAACACATGTAGCATTTAAGGACAATCACTTAACTTTTCTGTGAGTGCATAAGATAAGAAGTCAACAGCTTTGCAATACCAAGCAGATCTCAGGCGATGCCCTGGTTTATGTGAGTGACCAGGACAGCAAAGAATGAGAGTGGAGCACGTGGCAATGAGCACAGAGGGTTGGCTAGAAAGACATGAGTTAACTCTAGGTCGCAAGCGACTCAGCCCAACTCGCCTGAGCACCCATTCGTTTTGAAGTTAGGAGGATTGTCTGGAAGTTTCTGTGCTCCCCACTCCTGGAAAGAAGTCAGTGTTTCTTTAACTTGCTCAAGTCAAAAGCCACGAGCATCACAATGGTAACCACCATGAGATTTTTCTCTACTGGGTATTCTTTTTTCAGTATATATATAGGTGATTCAATTAAGGCAAAAGTACCACTGAGCTGGACCCCAGAAAAGTAGCCTAACCTCACTGCAAAGCTGGTGCAGGAGTTTTTGGCTGACAACAATTCATGTTCGTCCTAGCCAAATGACAAACTGGGAGAGAATAAAAAGCATATGAAGTCATTGCAAACCAGATTTGTTAAAGTAGAAGAAAAAAAAATCAAAGAGTCCATATTCTCCTCCCCAAAATCATAAGAGGGTAATCAGCCTCTTTTAACATAAAGGCTGTTCCTGGGGAGTCATGGGAACGTTTCTCAAACACTGATACATCAAAGTCCTCGTGCAGAAACCAACACATAAAATCACAAAGCAAATCTGTTTCTTATATGACAGCAACTGGCTTTAAAAGCTTGACATTCACTGCCAAGAAATATCTGTGGGAACACACACAATGCAAGGGAAACAGACACTAGGCTTGCCTTCTAAGAATCAATGAGTATACTCCTGTCCAGCGCATTATGATGCAAATGGTTCTATTGGCATCCATGCCCACCCAAAAGAGTATGCCTACCACTGCTTATTTATTTAATGTGTAGATATAGATGAAGTACTGTTCAAATACATTATGCACATTTCAATTTTCTGTATATATTTATAAAGCACATAATTTATTTGAACCAACAGAAATACACAAAAATCTAAAGGCAAACAAAAAAAGAAATATAATTTTTGAAATCTCCTTCCATGCCCTGATGAATTCATCTGCATATTCATCTGATATTGAAGGCCACTGCTCAAGGAGATACAAAGCCGATCTGGAACCTACCAAAAAAAACAGGAAAGGAAACATGTGGAGAACTCAGGCTCAAAAAAACAAAACATCGGTCGGGCACGGTGGCTCACACCTGTAATCCCAGCACTTTGGGAAGCCAAGGCAGGCGGATCACCTGAGGTCAGGAGTCAAGACCAGCCTGGCCAACCTGGTGAAACCTCATCTCTAGTTAAAAAAAAATACAAAAATTAGCCAGGCATGGTGGCACATGCCTGTAATCCCAGCCACCTTGGAGGCTGAGGCAGGAGAATCACTTGAACCCGGGAGGCAGAGGGTGCAGTGCGCTGAGATCATGCCACTGCACACCAGCCTGGGTAACAGAGCAAGATTCAGTCTCGAAAAAAAAAAAGCCAGATAGTGGAATAGCTTTTCACCAAAGAGGATCTGTTTTCTGCTGCTGGAGAGTGCTCCTGCAACTTGCAAACCCCACCTGAGTTTCCTCAGTTTCCCCATCTGTACAGTCAAAATTTTAGCTATATTTTAGCCTTATTACGAAGCCACATCATGTATGAGGGCCAAAATCTCCCAGATTATTCAGGAAGGCAGCACATCACCATTCAGGAGACATGTACTGAAATCCTCTGGCTGCTCTGAAATCATCTGCTGATAGCACTAGTGCTCACCAGGGACCATTAAATCCAGTTGTGCTTTTGCAACAACGATAACAACAAATTATCCCTTCACCAGTTGTTAATAAAACCGCATCGCATGTAGAAAAAGAAATTATAGGACAGAAGGACTCATCCCCACCCACCACAAGACAAGACAATACGGCATATTGTGATTCACCAAGATCCAGTAAATAAAAAACACCTTTCTGACCATGACTGCGTAGCTCAGTGTGGGGGAGTTCAGACACAGCCAGGGTAAGAAGCCAAGAAATTTCAGTTGTATAGTGTGGAAGAATAAAGGTTAACAATAATGAGCATGAAAAATTATTTTTAAACATTTTATATACAAAACTTTTGTCCTCCTCATAGATAGAAAAAAAAAAAAAAAAGCTTCATTTTCCGGAAACCTCTCTCTGGCCAGCTTCCAGTCCAGAAAGTCACTGCTGATGATGGAAGGAGCTCATATGGCTGCGGCCTCCCATCTGCATCTGATCTTGCTGATGCTGATCTGCACTCCTCCAAAATACACACCCTTCCCTTGAATTCTATGCCTTTATTTATTTATTTATTGGGACAGAGTCTTACTCTGTTGCCCATGCAACAATGCAATGGCGAGATCTCAACTCACTGCAACCTCCACTTCCCGGGTTCAAGTGGTTCTCCTGCCTCAGCCTCCCGAGTAGCTGGGACTACAGACATGTGCCAAAACACTCGGCTAATTTTTCGATTTTTAGTGGAGACGGGGGTTTCCCCATGTTGGCCAGGCTGGTCTCGAACTCCTGACCTCAGGTGATCTGCCCGCCTTGACCTCCCAAAGTGCTGGGATTATAGCCATGAGCCACCGCAAGCGGCCAAATTCCATGCCTGTATACCCCTCAGATATTTCTCTTGCCCCAACTGTAGGTTCTGCCCACAGCCTTCTACCTGGCTCCATCTAGCTCCTTCCAGACACTCCTTCTTCAGCATAAATCCCTCTTTCTCACCTCCTGGGGTTACCCCATTGATGATTCACCACTTAAGCTCATAACCTTCCACCCTTATGATTCACCCTTATGAGGGCAGTGTGATTGATAAATGAAACACAGGCTTAAGATCTGAGAGACCTGACCCTAATCTGCCATTCAATGCACCTGTGACCTTAAGCCAGCACTTAACATCCCTATGAACCACTTTCTCCATCTGCATAACAGGATTCTGGCCTGCAGGTCTGTGCTAGAAGTTAAGTGAGGCAATGTATGGAAACACACCTTTCCTTGGTATTTAGCTGAGGCTTCATGAATGTTAACATTTCTTTCTTTCCTCCTGTCTCCTTCTTCCCCTTGTTCTTCCTCCAAGGTCCCTGCAGTGTCTTCTACGACTTGTCCCTTCTATTCCTACCCGTCTAATCCAGGTCCCCTTGTTTTCAATTACCATTGTTTTCTGTTTGTTTGTTTGGATACAGTCTTGCTCTGTTGCCCAGGATGGAGTGCAGTGGTGTTATCTCAGCTCACTGCAGCCTCTACCTCCCGGGTTCAAGTGATTCTTGTGCCATGGCCTCCCGAGTAGCTGGAATTACAGGCATGCACCACCATGCCAGGTTAATTTTTATACTTTTAGTAGAGATGGAGTTTCAACATGTTGGCCAGCCTGGTCTCAAACTCCTGGCCTCAATCGCCATTGTGAGTATCTCTCTCTTCTGTGCAATTTGCCCAATGACTACGTCACTGTACAACTAAACTAATCCGCATTCAAAGTCCATTGACTGTCCTTCAAAAATACCACCACTCCTATCCCTGCTCTGCTAACTTGAGGTGCAAACAACCGCAGCGTAGACAGCAGAGAGGGGGGCTATAGGAGCAAAGCAGCGTCTTTCGGAAGAATCCATTTTCCTCAAAGATCTACTCAGGAAGTTAGGGAGAGCTGGGGGTGGGGGGCGCAGATTGATACTGGAATACACTTTTAAATATGCATGATTTCCTAAAATGAAATATCTATCTTCCCCTAAAAATAAAATGGCACATGGAATGGTTAGAAGCTCATTCTCTTTTCATGTTGGGATGTTTTATTGGAAAACTTTGCAAACTTCTGACCTTCCAAAATTTTCTTTATCACTTTTTTCCTCTCAATCCCTATGGTTATCAAATAGTTGAATACTTGACTTAATCCTATCCTCTGGTAGAATCACAAGTTCCACGAGAGAAGGAACCACAGTCATGATATGTTTGTCATAGTGTGCGATGCCACATGCTCCCGTGTTAGTGAAAGTGCTCCAGAGAAAGAAACCTATACAGTTACACCTCTACATCTATATGAAGAAAGAGATTTGCTTTATTTATTTATTCATTCATTCAAGACACAGTCTCGCTCTGTAGCCCAGGCTAGAGTGCAGTGGCATGATCTCGGCTCACTGCAACTTCCGCTTCCCGGGTTCAAGGATTCTCCCACCTCAGCCCTTGGGGCAGCTGGGATTACAGGTGCACACCACCATGCCCAGCTAATTTTTGTATTTTTAGTAGAGACATGGTTTCAGCATGTTGGCCAGGCTGGTCTTGAACTCCTGACCTCCAGCGATCCACCTGCCTCAGCCTCCTAAAGTGCTGGGATTACAGCGGCCACCACCATGCCCAGCTAATTTTTTATTTGTAGTAGAGACGGGATTTTGCCATGTTGGCTAAGCTGGTCTTGAACTCCTGACCTCAAGTGATCCACCAGCCTGGGCCTCCCAGAGTGCTGGGATTACAGGCATGAACTACCACGCCTGGCTGAGATTTACTTTAAAGAATTGGCTCATGTGCTTTGTGGGAGCTGGCAAGTTTGAAATCTGCAAGGTAGGGTTGAAGATTCAGGGAAAAAATGATGCTGCAGTTTGAGTCCAAAGGCATCTGGAGGCAGAATTTCTTCCTCTTGAGACCTCAGTCTTTTGTCTTAAGATCTTTGACTGATTGGATGAGGCCTATCAAAGTTATGAAGGGTCATTTGCTTTATACTCAACCGCTACTGATGTAGATGTTAATTACATCCAAACATACCTGATAGCAACATCTAGACTGGTATTTGATCAAATAACTAGGGACCACAACCTACCAAGTTGACAGATCAAATGAATCATCATTCCCCCGACCACAGACTTTTTATCTAGTACCTAGTAATGCCATCAATATTAGCCAAAGGAAGAAAGAGAATAAAATGTATTTCCCCACAGAATGTCTACAATGCAATATCCAACAGGTGCTCTTCACACACTCTCTTCCATCCCATAAGGCCACCTGTCCTGTGCTCTCAAGGGAGGTCAGCTCAGGTGTTCCAGGTAGCCACAGTCTCCAGGGCACGAAGAGGTCACTGAGAAGAGCGGCAAGGCTTCCAGGATGTCTTCCTTGCCATATATTTCAAGACAATTGCAACCATACAAGCTCATGTTTCTTGGTAGCCAACATCATCAAGAGTGGTGACTGACTTATCTTTTATTTCAACATGGAAAACTGTATCAAAATATATTTACAGATTGGAAAACACACATACCCAGGAATACTGCAGAAGTTTATACCACAGCTTCTGGTTCTTAGAACAGCCCTGACTTTTAAACAACGCCCGCCCCCCACCACTCCAACAAACAAATTTTGGAGGTCCTAGGTACATAAGCTACCCTGTTGGTGTTATTTCTGCCCTAGTCTTGGATCTGAAATCACCACCTTCTCCCACCTCTGAGCCAAGACTTCACAGCATGGTGGGGGTGGGGGGTGTCCCCAGCAAGTCCTCAATTCCAACACAGCTGGGCTTAAAGTTCAGCATGAAAGCCCAGCAGTGGGGAGGAAGGTCGGAATGATTGTTCAACAGCCTCCCACTCTCTGCTCATGACTAATGCATCATCACACTGGGAGAGCATTTCCTCCCAGCTAGTGAGAACTGACAAGTCACATTTAAACCAAACCAATCCCAAGAAGGCTCAGGAGCCACTCAGCCCCTCCAAGCCCTGAGTACACCCCTTTCCGAAAATATCCACCTAGGGAGAAAACAAGCTAAGAGCGCTGGCTTAGGAGTCCTTTCTAACTCTGCTTCTCCACAGAACAGGGAGTTTGAATTTTCAAGGGTCAAATCAAAGAACATACACAGTGGGTAAGCAATTGGTATTCCACTTTGAGCACCAGGGTAACCTGTTAACTTGGGGAAAATCAGTTAATTTCTCTGTGGTTTCAGATTCTTCTTCAGTACAATTTAGCACCTAGTAAGGGCTTTTAAAATGTTCGGCTCCACAGAAAAGAGAGCCATTGGGAATGGTATGTAAAGAGGAAAAATAGGATTGTGGGCATCATTAATGTAGAGATTTATTTTTCCAGTAGTGATTTTCCATTCAAAATAGCATCCATGAGAAGAAGGAGGGAAATTAATCAAATGCATTCACTAAATAGAGCTCGGTGATCAAAATAACATCAGCCTTCTGGTTCCGCGGATGCCTCACTCGCACAAGCACGGGGAAGGGGGGCACCGCACACGGCCCGAACGCATGTTGGCACCAAGGTGGCAGCTCTTGAGCCACCTGTTTGGTTCTGTTTCTCTCACTCCGTCCCCACACTCACAGGAACAGCCTGCCATCTGTGCTGCCCCTCCCAGCACAGCTCAGTTTTCCATAAAGGTAAATAAGATCCTGACGCTATTTTCATCTAAAAATGTCCCTTCAGTTATGGCTTCCAGACCTCCATCTCGATTCAGCTCAGCCCCCTTCAATGTCACTGGAGGCTGAGCACCCACCTTGTGCATGGCATGGTTCAAGATTCCACACAGGATGCTAGGACCAGGAAGGATTAAGACTTCTTACAGGGTCATAAAGATCATTTATCTGGGTGGGTGAGAATGAAGAATGAGATAGGGACCCCAAAAATGTGATCTAAGGCTCAAGAATTTGGTGCCATACAAGGAACTCAGAGGCTATGAAGACCTGGAGGGTGTAACTTAATGAAATTCTTTATGATAAACAGTTAACAGGTTATCCTGGTGCTCAGAAAGGAGTATCAATTGCCACAGCATACGAATACAGGTGAGGGTCTCTACAATTAAATATATGCCCTTAACAGGACAAAGGTAAAGAATACAAGTACCTTTTGAAAATATGCACATTAGGATTCTAAGATTCTTGACTCTGATTTTTTAAAACCTGGATTTGATGATTATTAAGGAAAAGAATGTGATCATTTTGGTATATTATTTAATCTGTAATCAGAATACTATTGAAATCCTTGGGAAAATAAACATTTCTATTTCTGGGGGTTAATAAGTAGAATCTGGAAATATGTCTACTCTCAGATCCTGGTATAGAAGAGAATATTCATTCCAAAAAAAATGCACACATTTAAAAGGTTTAAACTTTATTTAAATGAACAAAAATAGATAATTTCAAATTTTCAACTATTTAAATTTTAAATGGATGATCTTCACCTAAAAGTGACAGAGGACTTCCCCAACAAACCCCCGAATCAAGAATAACCATTTCAAGACAGGTAAAAATGGCAAAATACATCATTTTAAAAACTCCTGCTTATGCATGAATCATCTACAAGATAATCCACAAGAGAAAAAGACAATACTTAGGTGCTGACACCCATGTCTCTTCTATTTCAAATCCCTGGCTGAAGAAGAAACAAAACAAGTCTTCTTATCAGGCAGAGCCCAGGGTTCTTTTAGTTCCAATTTGAGGTTGGACTGGATTCTTGATCAGCATCCCTTCAAGTCATATCCTTGACATCCCCTCTCCTAAAATCATGCTACTAACTCTTCAGGGCTGTCCTAGAGGAACAGTCTAGGGATACATGCAGCCTTCCAACTTCATGCTGTGTGTTAAAAGAATGGCACTAGGGGTGAGTAAATTAACAAATAAATAAAACTCAAAATTTCACATCATATAAAATTAGAGAGTATACTTGAAAATGTTATGCTAATTGAATGAACCAGACACAAAAGGACAAATACTGCATGATTCCACTAATAAGGGGTACCTAGAACGGTTAAACTCGTTGAGGCAGAAATAGAAAGGTGGTTGGCAAGTTGTTGAATGGGTACAGTTTTGGTTCTGCGAGATGAAGAATTCTGGAGGTGGATGGTGCTGATGGCCGCACAACAGTGTAAATTTTTTTTTTTTTTTTTTTGAGACAGAATCTTACTCTGTCACTTGGGCTGCAGTGCAATGGTGTGATCTCTGTTTACTGCAACCTCTGCCCTCTGGGTTCAAATGATTCTCCTGCCTCAGCCTCCTAAGTGGCTGGGATTACTGGTGCCTGCCACCACACCTGGGCAATTTTTGTATTTTTAGTAGAGACAGGGTTTCACCACGTTGGCGAGGCTGGTTTCGAACTCCTGACCTCAGGTGATCCACCCGGCTTGGCCTCCCAAAGTGCTGGGATAACAGGTGTGAGCCACTGTGCCTGGCCAGTGTGAATGTACTTAATGCCACTGAGCTGTTTGCCTCAAAATGGTTGCAATGGTCAATTTGGTGTTTTATGTTAGGGGGTTTGGGGTTAGGGGGCCCCCAAAATATAATATAGTGCTCAAGAGTTAGGTGCCATCCGATAAACTCAGAGGGCTAGGAAGAGGGAAGGGTGCAACTTAATGAAATTCTTTATGATGAATAGTTAACAGGTCATCTTGGTGCTCAAAAGGAATACCAATTGCCTGAGTATGACGACACATATATTACAGCAATAAAAAAAAATCGAGAGTATAATAATAACTACTATTTGCAGGGTGTTCATAATTTGAAAAGGTTTCTATGTATATTAGGTAACTTAATCACCACAGCCACCTGGGGGAGGGGCACGTGAATTACTCTTACACACATGTCTACGTAAGCGGCATGTCTACTGCCGAGTGGATGGAGTGGCTTGGCTGTCATCAGAACCCAAATGGGCTTCCTTCAAAACCTGTAATGCAGGCTGGGTGGTGGCTCACACCTGTAATCCCAGCACACTGGAAGGCCTAGGTGGGCGGATCATGAGGTCAGGAGTTCGAGATCAGCCTGACCAACATGATGAAACCCCACCTCTACTAAAAATACAAAACTAGGCCAGGCGCAGTGGCTCACACTGGTAATCCCAGTACTTTGAGAGGCTGAGGTGAGTGGATCACGAGGTCAGGAGTTTAAGACCAGCCTGACCAATGTGGTGAAACCCCATTTCTACTAAAAATACAAAAATTAGCTAGGCATGGTGGTGTGTGCCTATAATCCCAGCTACTCAGGAGCCTGAGGCAGGAGAATCGCTTGAACCTGGGAGGTGGAAGTTGCAGTGAGCCAAGATAATGCCATTGCACTCTGGCCTCAGCAACAGAGCAAAACTGTCTCAAAAAAACAAACAAAGAAAAAAATCCTGCAGTGCTCACTTCACCCCTCCACACTATCTTCCAATAGTTGTGCCTATTTCTGTAGAAATAGAGGAATGTTACCAGGTGCTCCAAGATATACGCATTCTATGGCCAAAGTTGGGAACTCCAACAGTAAAGAAATGGATTTCACTTCATTTAACCTAGTGTTTTCTAAACTTTCTTAATCATTAAAACTTATTTTGTAGACTGTCTATTGAAAACCCATGCAAGAATAAGTGTGTCATGTTACTACTGTGGGAAATATTTTAATGAAATGTGCTCAGTTCTATCACTACAGATTCTATCTACTTGCAATAATCAAGTGATCAAGGTGCTTACTTAACTGGCATTTCCAAATATCAGTGTCATGGCTGGCCAGCGCTACTCTCATCTGGTATTCTTCCCTCTCTAATTGTCTGTCTTCCCTCATCCAAAACTTTCCATCAACCATAAAAGTAGCGCACATAAAAGACCACGAAGAAGACAATGACTAACCTGACAGACGTCATCCTTGGCTCCTGTATTTCTTACTCACCAAGCATGGATCAGATCAGATCTAATGAGGGTGGGTGTGCGTGTGTGTGTGCGCGCGCGCACATGCGCACATGCGCGCACACGCATGTGTAACAGAGAGAGAGAAACAGAGAGAGAGAGAAACAGAGAGAGAGAGACAGAGAGGTAACTGGGCCATGAGAAGTATAATGGTATATATCCTCCCCACCTCAAATCCCTTTTCACAGGCCTGCTATAAATGAGTCAGAGAAAGAAGCAAATTTATCACTCTGTGTTAAATAAATGTTATCGGAGGAGGGAGGCGTAGGGTGAACAGAAATACAGGTTCAACAATAATGCTTAGATTTGGAGTGTAATATACCTCATTAGCAGTTTCTTCACACTAACTAAAACAAAAACATCAACAACCACAGACCAAAATTTTTAATCACGGGTTTCTTGTCGTTTTGTTTTGAACAGAGTGCATCCAAAAATCTTTAAGACAAAGCAACAAATTGTTCAAAAATAATTTGTAATATGATAGGCATATTTATTGAAAAGACTTCCATATCTCCTTCTGGAATTCGATTAAAAAGAAATGCCCCTCCCTATGCCTTTCATAGCCCTCATTTTTAAGTTGTAAACCCAGCCATGCTACCACGTCACCACCCTCTCCCTTCCATGACATTTCTGAGAAGGTAATTAACTGCTGATACTGGCCCAGGCTGCAGTGAAGAAACCACTAAACCTATCAACTGTTATTTCTTGTTGAGGCTTGCACTGTTTGTTACGTATGTTCAACTTATAATGGAGTTTGTCAGCTTATTTTGTTTGAACCTTACACAATGGGAAAAGCCCTTAAGGGTTAATTATTAATCTTGACATGAAATCTGAAACAGATAATGAACAGGTCTTGAGCAACTGTGAAAGACACCCAACAGCATTAGTCAAAATAGGGACAGTTCCCAGACGAGAGCAGTCTCAAGCCCCACGGCATGACATTAGCCATTAAGTGGCGGGGAGTCAGGGATTTATGCTTGGGGATTGGACCTCGGAGCCAGACAGAATTGGCAGGGATTTTGCCTGTGCTACTTGATGCCCAAATGACGGTGGAAAGTCACTTCGTTTCACAGGGCCTCAGTTTCCTCAGTGGTAAAACAGGAATAATAAGAGTACATGGAACAATCTGTTGGAAATCACAGTCCATTGACTGAGCCACAAAAGTGATCAATAAATGGTAGCCTGGAAAAAAAAAAATGTGAGATCTTTCCTGACATCTGCATATTGATGGGTCATCAAAATCTCCAGTCCCCTGAGCTGACAGAGTTTGGAATGTTGTCCTTGCCCAAATCCCATATTGAAATGTCATCCCCCAGTATTGGAGGTGGGGCCTGGTGGAGGTGACTGGATCATGAGGGAGGATTTCTCATGAATGGGTGAGTACCAACCTCCCTTGGTACTGTCCTTGCGATAGTCAGTGAGTTCCCACGAGAGCTGTTCATTTAAAAATGTGCAGTACCTCCCACTCAGTATCTTGCTCCTGCTCTCCCAACTTCACCCTCTGCCATGACTGGAAGCTTCCTGAGGTCTCCCCAGAAGCAGATGCCAGCATCATGCTTCCTGTACGGAACCGTGAGCCGATTAAACCTCTTTTCTTTGCAAACTACCCAGTCTCAGGTATTTCTTTATAGCAACGCAAGAATGGCCTACTACATGAGCCATAATAACTGGAAGTTTTCAAAAAATAAACAAGTATGAAAAATGCTCTGTGAAATTAGTGCCTGATTTCATCGAATCTCATTCCTTATTGATTACAATGAAAACACACAAGCTCTTTCATGGCCAGAGGAAGTGGCAACACAGAACAGTCATGAGGGCATCCTGAACCCTTCATCAGTGATAAATGTCGAGGGTAAGAAGTGACAATGCAAAGGACCACTGCCTTGTCAAGTAACAAGACACCAATTCTCTAGCTTCTTCACATCTTTACTACAAGTGTTTGCAAAAGATTATTGTTGCACAAGACTAAAGTCCTAGAAAGTTCATCTTCTAAACGTAAGTAACCATTCTTGACTAAAGATGAATAGAAGGAAAAATGTATGGACCTTGGAAAGAACACTGCCAATGGCAAACATTTATTGCTCCAGAACTTATCAGAAAGGCACAAAGCAAATCAGATTTACCATATATATAGATACGGGAAAATACTCATGCTATAGTATTTAGATTTTAAGTCACACCTTTGAGGCATAATCAAATTCCAGCCATCTCATGGTAGGAGGTGTCAGTAGTAAAATGTATTTGCTGCTAAGTTGACTCAAGAAAGCCAGCACCAAAAATATGGCTTAGGGTAGACAATCCCCAGTTATGTACGAAAATAACAGCAAGGATGAACTGCGCTGTGAATTTTGGAGCAGAGTGAGATTATAGGATGTGATCACTTTTTGTTAACAACCAGACACAACGGCTATTATGACGAATATTCCCAGTGCTTAGGACAGGGGTGAGGGTGGAGGTTGTATCAACTTGAATACAGATGCGCCATCCTCATGATTCACCTGGAAGGACCCAGACCAAAACAAGGCCTCGTTCTTATGAATCAGGCCTGTTTCTAGAAGGTCTAATTCGTAAGAACTAGATTAATACAGTAGAATTTAGAATTCTACAATAAAAACCCTGGGTTCAATTTCTCATTCTTCTCTAGATTCTCTTAATAAGCAGCCCATAGCTATGCAACACAGATCAGGGTATTTTTAAAAAACACCATTGGGATTGTACAGCATAAAAATGAGACCAGATAGAAATTATATTCTAGGTAGATTAATCAAAATGTAGAATAAATACGTAGTTACCCATCTGTGCAATCTAGGTAGAATTTTTGGCTTAAAGAATAAAAACATTATTCAATATATAATGAAGGCCAGGCACAGTGGCTCATGCCTGTACAATCCCAACACTTTGGGAGGCCAAGGCGGGCAGATCACCTGAGGTCAGCAGTTTGAGACCAGTCTGGCCAACATGATGAAACCCTGTCTCCACTAAAAATACAAAAATTAGCTGGGCATGGTGGCACACACCTGTAATCCCAGCTACTCAGGAGGCTGAGGCTGGAGAATTGCTTGAACCTGGGAGGTAGAGGATGCAGTGAGCTGAGATCGTGCCATTGCACTCCAGACTGGACAACAAGAGTGAAAATCTGTCTCAAAAGATATATACGTGTGTGTGTGTGTGTGTGCGCGCGCGTGTGTGTATAAAATATGTATACATACAATGTGTATATATAACATATATCTAAAATGAAGATGTAAATATCCTACAATGCTATCCATAGTCAATTTTAAGTTACTTTTTGCTTGTTTGTTTCTCCAAAATTTTATTTTAATTTAAATTACAGGGCCAGCCAGATATTCTGATAAGAAATTCAAGAAAATGTTTTCATAGCATTGTTAACAAATGTATACATCTCCACTTTTTTAAGGGTTAAAAATCACATTAAGCAACTGCCTTATGTAAAATTAAACCTTTATAACACAAAAAGAAACCACTTCCAGTAAAATAGTCTTGGTAATATGAACATATTAAACGATCATAACTTCAAATACAACATTTCGACCTTGAATGTTTTCACATTGTTTTGTTTAAAAACAAAACCCAAGAAGTCTTAAGTACCTTCAGATTCCCGTGCAAGAGTAACACATGAATGCTGCCCCTCATTGTCTTCCCCATGAAAGGCTCTAGTGCTACATCATCATTGCCAAAGTGGAAGCTGTTGTGTTGTTTAAGTTCTAAGAACGAGCTTGGCAAGAAGACGTTCCTTCCACTTGGTGTAATCCATGTTTTCACACTAACTCCACACACACAGCCCCACACCACCAAAGCCACGAAGCCACATCACAGCCAAGTCGGCCTCCGTAAACATCCAAGAGATTTTCTTTTCGAAGACTAGACTGCTTTCACTACTTTCTGTAGAAAGACATGAATTATTTCACACCGATTCTGGTAAAGGCAGTCTCAGGAAAAGCCAGTGATGTTGCAGACTGCCGTTTTAATAAAAATAAAATACATCTATATTTTCTGGAGCTATTTTCCTAACTGGTGTTCCTTGAAGGTTTTAAAACCTGCTGAAACAGCAATTGGGAGGCCCATTTTACTGGCCAATATGTAATTCCATTAGTAAGAGAGACTAGCAAAGAATAAGCATATCAATTTCTTAATCAGTTGCAGCCATGCTGAATTTGAGCTGGCAAACTCTGATTTGTAAGTTGCTGGTTGTGATCTTCATATCACTAAAATGAACAGATACCATTCTAATAACTTTACATACACATAGTGTAGGAGACATTGTTCCGCTGTGGTCACAGTAACAAAAGAATGGTGCAAAACCAGTTACTTTATAAATACTGATAATTTGCAGCTTTAAGGAACAGGATATTAAAAAAAAATACATTTCCCCATAGAACACCTATGACTGGGAATTCTTCTTTTCCTAAGAGAAGCCGAAGTTTTTATTAATCAGTTTTACAACTACTGTACTGGGTTACTTACTCTAAGAAAGAAAAGGTGCTCTACAGAGGTTTCCCACACACACAAAGAATCAGCATTAATTTAGCATAGTGTCTATCATTCACAGATCTGGCAGATTCATTAACTCATTTTAAATGAATAAGGCCAGTAGGATGCAGGAAGTTGTGCCTGAATGCCACCAGGGCTGTACTTCAGCTTACTGATGGCACCCCATTAGGAAAACGAATACAAAGAATTGGTTTGTTTTATTTTTTTTCTTGTAATGTTGTGGTATCTAAGTAACCTCTGAACTTAAATCTTCTGGCTTCCAGGGCAGCACAGTCTTCATTACAACTAGCATCAAAATGATTTATAATTTTCAAAACAAAAAAGAACTAGACCTTTTAAAAAAAACACCCTTAGGAAAAAAAACACCAAAAGAAAACAAACAGTGGCCGGGTGCGGTGGCTCACACCTGTAATCCCAGCACTTTGGGAGGCTCAGGCAGGTAGATCACCTGAGGTCAGGAGTTCGAGACCAGCTTGGCCAACATGGTGAAATCACGTCTCTACTAAACATACAAAAATTAGCTGAGCGTGGTGGCATGCACCTGTAATCTCAGCTACTCGGGAGGCTGAGGCAGGAGAATCACTTGAACCCAGAAGGCAGAGGTTGCAGTCAGTCGAGTACTGCACTCCAGCCTGGGTCATAGAGCAAGACTCGGTCTCAAAAAAAACAAATGAGATATTGAATATAACATAGCTCTGTCCCAAGGTTCTTCTTTCCAAAAACAATGGAATGGAAGATGCTGGCTTGGTGGGGCTTCTGAGAGCTACGGCCCGCATTTGGCTGTGAGAGCTACACACATGTTCATATACTTTATTTACTCCTCTAGCAAAGAAAAAGTCCTTTTTCCAATTTTCTCAGAAACTCCAGGCCAACTTAAAGGTTTCGTATCTTAGCACCAGAGGCATAAAAAATGGTAAATATAGCAACCATGCAAATATGTAGTTAGAGGGAAGGAAGATGAAGAGAAGGAAGAAAATAAAATTAAAAAGCAAAATATAATATTATCTTGGAAGCTTTGCTCAAAAGGCATCAGGATACACAAATTAAATCCCAGTCTTAAGTTTTCAAATGCTCTTTACTCGTTGGAAGCCACCAGGAAAAGCTGCTTTTAAGAAATCCATCTTACAGCCTCAAAGGTAGGGGCCCAGTTTAATTCCACTCAGCCAAACAAGTACCACGTGCCACAGGTAAGAGCACCGTGCTAAAATATGAACATGGTCGAGATTCCTTTTTAAATGTGGTTGCAGTTACTGAAAATTCAATAAGACAAAAAGAATTTTTCAGTCTTAATAAATCCTGACAACTGATTAGAATATTGTATCATTGGTATGTTTTGAATTTTTTTTTTTTTTTGATATGGAGTCTCGCTCTAATGCCCAGGCTGGAGTGCAGTGGTGCAATCTTGGTTCACTGCAGCCTCCGCCTCCCGAGTTTAAGCGTTTCTCCTGCCTCAGCCTCCTGAGTAGCTGGGACTACAGGCGCACACCATCATGCCTGGCTAATTTTTGTATTTTTAGTAGCAATGGGGTTTCACCATGTTGGCCAAGCTGGTCTCGAACTCCTGACTTCAAATAATCCAACCGCGTTAGCTTCCCAAAGTGCTAGGAGTACAGGTGGGAGTCACCGCGCCTGGTCCATTGAATTTCTAAATTCACCCAACTCTTGTCTCCAATAAATATCTTTCATCACACTGCTCTGCAGTAATTATACATGTGTGCAAGAGACAGACAATATTTATAAAACAAATTGCAAAACTTTTAAATATTTTGCTCAACAAGAATGTGCAACTGCAAGTGTTCATCAGGACATCACTAAAATGCTGATTTTTACAGAATCTATCTATAAACAATATTTTAAATTAAATTTGGAGCCAAGAGTTTTCATTGATTACTTTCGGTGTGATAAATGAGAATAAACCATATAGAAAATTAGGTGATAGTGAATGAGCGACTGGTTCTACAACTGGCCAAAAAGGCTGGATCACAGGACTCAGCAGCAAAGGGGTGGCCAACGGATTAGGGAAGGAGCGAGGGGCATTAACCAGTTCTTGGCTTCCTTATAGGACCCTGGATGAGAATTTTAAGACGATCCCCAAAGCTTCCACTGGTAGCTGCCCCTCACAGGGGTTTACCTTCTCGCTCACGCACACCTCTCTTTAAAAAGCTATCCTCCTAGCTCCCTGGAAGTCTTATCAACACCCGGTTGCTGAGAAACTTGACTACAACACTTTCAAACTGAGGTTTTAACATGACTGAACCCCTCCTGAGCCTTTTAATAATTTGTATGAGAATCACCCTTCTGTGCTAGTTTACGAATTCTAAACACGCCTCACTTTTTCAATTTAGGCACAAAAACAATTTTCCCTAAAACCTCCAGGTAAAAAAAAAAGTCTAAGGCTTATTTAACCCAACCTAACCACGAGATACACTTTTTTGAAAACATAGTGACTGCAGTGGGAAGGTGTCTGCTCATAGGGGTGACTGCCATGGTGGTGTCAGAAGTCCCACAGGGCAAGCCCCCCCACCGCCCCAGAGGAACCTCCAGGGTCCTCACAGTCCAGGCAGAGCACAGGATGGGGGGACACAATGAGACAGAGGAGCAAACGTGAAGGGGTTCCTGCAGGCCAAGTCAGGGATGATTTGAGGATCAAAATAAATAATAGAACAACCTGGCAACCCAGCAAGACCTCATCTCTACAAAAAATTAAAGAAGCCAGGCATGGTGGTGTGCACCTGTAGTCCCAGATACTTAGGAGGCTGAGGGAGGAGGATTGCTTGAGCCCAGGAGTTTGAGGCTGTGGTGAGATCTGATTACACCACTGCACTCTGGCTTAGATGACAGAGCAAGACCCTGTCTCTAAAAAAATATATCAATAGGCCGGGCATGGTGTCTCACAACTATAATCCCAGCACTTTGGGAGGCTGAGGCGGGCGCTGAGGCAGGCAGATCACGAGGTCAGGAGTTCGAGACCAGCCTGACCAACATGGAGAAACCCTGTCTCTACTAAAAATACAAAACTAGCCGAGCGTGGTGGTACATGCCTATAATCCCAGCTACTGAGGAGGTTGAGGCAAGAGAATCGCTTGAACCTGGGAGGCAGAGGTTGCGGTGACCTGAGATCACGCCACTGCACTCCAGCCTGGGTGACAGAGCAAGACTCCGTCTCAAAAAAAGAAAAAAAAAATTGATAAATAATACTACTAGCAGATTATCACCCACTGAATAAAACAGGAAATTATGAGTCCAGATAGATAGAAATATAATTTGCAGCCTGATGAGAAATAAAAGACTTACTTAATTTCAAAGTATCCCCCTACAAAACATTTACTAATGACAAAGAGGAAAAGAGTAACTTCACAAGGGAGGAGGCTGGCAATGCCGTCTTAACCAAGTGGCCAAGGTGAGCAGACAGCATCCGAAGTGGGACAGGGCAACGGTGGGGGCACTCAGAAAAGACACAGGAGACCTCCCCACATCATGGCACGTAGTATGTCTGCCAGTGATGCAACGATCCAGTGTGGAGTGACTCGTGAGAACACATCTGGGGAAACCAAACGGAGGGGCATTCTACACAGCAACGGGCCTGGACTCTTCCAAAGTATCAAGGTCTTGGGAGTCCAGACAAGGCTGCGCAACTGTTCCTGACTGAAGGAGTCTAAACACACGAGACAACTACACGCAAGGCATGATCCTCCACCGGAAACCTTCACTGTCTTAACAGGCACCATCCCTACAGCGCTCCGACCACCTGGTCGGAATGGATCAGCTCATGCGGTGACTCTGACCCCCGGATGGTGGCTGTATAGAACAGTGTCCTTGAAAAACACTAACTCTTTGGTAAGACCCTGTCTCTTAAAAATATATCAATAGGCTGGGTGAGGTGGCTCCTGCCTGTAATCCTAGCACTTTGGGAGGCCGAGGCGGGTGGATCATGAGGTCAGGAGACCCAGACCATCCCGGCTAACACGGTGAAACCACGTCTCTACTAAAAATGCAAAAAATTAGTCAGGCATAGTGGCACACGCCTGTAGTCCTAGCTACTCAGGAGTGATTTAGAGAAAATAAAATTCTTCATACTATATTGCATCGCCAACTTTTCTTGAAGTTTGTGGCAATTTCAAAAACAAAAACAAAATCTTAAACCTGGCTGATTTATTCTTACTTATGTATACAGCTGGAAACAGGTATGGATAATTGATATAATGAAATGAGGCACAATTTAGCACATCACTTATTCTACTCCTGTGAGAATTGATGACAATGTATAAAATTTGCTAATTTTGTATTAGAAAAAACAAAAGGCCCTTTAGCCACATGGTAAGTTAAGGTGCTCTTCTTGTCCTCACCAGAGTATCCACACCCTCAGCCAGCAGGTTGTGCAAATTCATAACTTTGCTCTGTCTTTTCATGCCAAGCCACTCTTATGACTATTACCAGCCCTCTGAGTACATCGAAGGCTCAGAAACACCTCCTGCATCCCAGACATCATCCAGAACACGGCCAGAACTAAGGAATGAAATCGGAATCCCTCTCAGGTCTTCTGCCTGTCACAGCCGCTGAACACATAGGTTCTGGTCTCAGACCTACCCCGGAGAATTCTGTGGCAGTACCATATTGGACCTCAGTTTTGTCATCTGGAAATTGGGTAGGTGGGTGCGATAATCTAATTCTGATCAACTCCACCAGCACTGAGTAAAGGCCTCCCTTTCAGCCAGGCCCTGGTTCTGTCTTCAAGGAGCTCAAGTCGAGCAAGGAGGGGCTTGCAAACAGACGCCTCTGGACAACAGAGGGGTGAGGGAAGATGGGCCATTATCTCATTAAACAGCACAGGCTCCATCCCGTTCAGGGAGAAGATACTGGAGAGGAGGGGGGTTACAGGAAGATGGAGAATCTAAGTTGAATTTACAGGATAAAAACCAGAGGTTTCCCTAAGTGGAATAAAAGGAAGGGGAGAAGAGAACCAAGTTACTTCAATCAGAGTCAATACTATACACCGGGCTGGGTGTGGAGGCTCACGGCTGTCATCCCAGCATTTTGGGAGGCAGAGGCAGGCAGATTGCTTGAGTCCAGGAGTTCAAGACCAGCCTGAGTAACATGGCAAAACCTCGCCTCGACTAAAAATACAAAAATTAGTTGGGCATGGTGGTGTGTACCTGTAGACTCAGCTATTCGGGAGTCTGAGGTGGGAAGACTGCGTGAGCCCAGGAGGTAGAGGTTGCAATGAGCCAAGATCGAGCTACTGTACTCCAGCCTGGGCGATGGAGTGAGAAGTCATCTAAAAACAAAAAAGAAACAACTGCAAAATGGTTAGTCTGTGTGACCTGCGGCAAGTCAGGTAACCTCTGCCTCATTTCTGCATTTGTACAACGCAGATGATGGCATTATCTAACTCATCCTCGGAGGAGGGTGAAATGTTTTCATATATTCTATATACCTATATATTTTTAATATTTAACCTATATTTAATTATTAGACCACGAATATGTGGTGCATATTATGTATTATTACATATATTTTAAACATTTCGTAATTTAATCTATTTTTACTATATTCTAAATGCTTCGGTCTCCAGGAATGTTTACTGTAGTATACTCCATAAGAACCTGACGCACAGTATGCACTCAACAAACGTGTTGTAGTTTGTCATGATGATATGGATAATATCCACTATAATTTGGTGTGATTCAGGAAGGGGATGCAGTATGTGTGTGAGATGGGGTGGGAGGGTTGCAGCGACTCGTGCAACCTGCTAAGGCCAGAAGAGCCAGCTCCAGAGGCCAACAGACGCCAGCACAAGGAGTCTGAACTTGATTCTGTCGATAATGAGAGTCATTCTGCTGTAGTCCCTATGTACAGCCTATTGATTCTCAATTTAACAAGCTTGGTTATCTGGTTTGACAGCCTACAGCAAACTAAAGGCTGGGAGTTGGAGGGGCTAGTGCTGGTGCAGAGGAGGAATCAGGGATGAAAAATGAAGCAATTTTAGGAAGCAAATGCAATTAGCTTGAAAACTTCACCACTCTGGGCCTTACAAGCTCAACAACCTCCACCTCACCAAATCTCAGAATAATAGACCGATCAATTCTGTAGGAGGGGCAAAAAACTGACTAAAGATCAATTTAGATCAATTTAAATCAATTTAACATACTCTATCGAAGATGACTAGTAACATGTGAAAGGTTTAAAGGTCTTTCAAAATTGGGCTGGGTGCAGTGGCTCAGCACTTTAGGAGGCTGAGGCGGGTGGATCACCTGTGGTCTGGAGTTCGAGACCAGCCTGGCCAACATGGTGAAACCCTGTCTCTACTAAAAACACAAAAATTAGCCAGGGGTGGTTGCATGCACCTATAATCTCAGCTACTCAGGAGGCTGAGGAGGAAGACTCACTTGAACCCCAGAGGCAGAGGTTGCAGTGAGCCAAGATCATACCACTGCACTCCATCCTGGGGGACAGAATGAGACTCCACTCAAAAATTAATTAATTAATTAATTAATTTTTAAAAGTCTTGCAAAATTATTTCAAAGGTGAAAAGCTTTTGAAATTACAGGGGGAAAAAAGTCTTTCAGCAGGAAGAGTCATGTACCTAGAATTCTAGACTCCTAAACCGGAGAGTTCGCTTGGCGTCCTCCTGAAAAGTCGTAAGAAGGCTTCACATATGAAAAACATGAAGATGTGGCCTGCAAGCCCTAGAAAGCTAGGGTCAGCGAGAAACTCAGGACAAACTGCGAGGCATCTCTAAAGTCAGCATAGATCCCTATAAGAAACTGTAAAACCCAAATCTGATTTCAACTGAAATCCATCGTGCATGACCAGACATTCATTCTGGCTCTCTGAGCTGGATATAAAG
Source organism: Aotus nancymaae (assembly GCF_030222135.1). Taxonomy (NCBI): domain Eukaryota; kingdom Metazoa; phylum Chordata; class Mammalia; order Primates; family Aotidae; genus Aotus; species Aotus nancymaae. The sequence continues at coordinate 34,616,554 of NW_026988435.1, forward strand.
ACATCACCAGGCAAAGAAGAAAAGTCCCCAGTGCAGCATTTTAAAAAATCGAAAAACCAAAATCCCCCTTCTTTTCCATCTGTGAGAAGCTCATAACCACCCAAGGCAAAAATAAGTCCAGAAATGCAAATCAAATAACCCAGCTACCAAGTGAAGTCAATTACACAGCTAACGTCTTCCTAACAAAAACACTTCACCTTAAGATGAAGTTTAAATACACAACAGAGGCAGAGATGCTAGATCAATTCCTTTTTCACCTGGGAAGTGAGGTACTTCACATTTCCAGGCCCATCACAGCTATGTGGGGGCCACATGCCTGAGTTCAGGCTGGTGAAACGTGGGTGCAAGTAAGATGGCCACTTCCAGAACCTGCCCCAGCCCCCTCCCTGGAGGGCCTCCAAGCTCTGTCTCTAATATTCCCTGCACACCAAATGCAGAGAAGCCAAGTGAGGATTCTGAGAGCTTAGAACCAACTAGACAGAGGAAGCTTGGGTGCCCGTATGACCCCATGGAGAGAGAGAAAGCAGCCCCGTCCCACAGCCAGCCAGCCAGCCAGCTTCGGCCTGTGACATAGGCAGTAAGTAAGCTCCTGGATCCATGAAGCCACTGAAATGTGGGGTTGTAAGTTACAGGACTCAGCCCACCTGGGTGAAAAACGGCCTTGGGTTAAGGAAGTTTTGTGAGAATCTTCTAAGTGGTCTCAAAGGTGCCAAAACTGCTCCAATAAAGTCTGCGAAATTTACCCCCATGGAGGTTAAATTAATTTCATAGACTTACGACCTGGACATACTTGATTCCTAAAAATCCAGGTCACTCGCTGCCTTTCAGATGCAGAAGATAACCACTCCCTGATGGAAACCCCTACCTACTACATTTCCTTCTGCTGCCAATTTGGTGACCCCAAAACGACAAAGCAGACATGTTAGAAAGTGCTCTTGTTAGCGTAGCCAAAAACCCCAAAGGAAAGGTTACGCAACGCTGGATGAGGGAAGAAGGATGGCACTAACAACCGTCATTGAGGAAAATCGTTTAAGGCAGGATGTCAAAATGTTTATTTCTACAGCAAAGTGTAATTTGCATTTTCAGATATTTACATTTAGCTCAGTGACTCGCGCAGTGCAATCCTCTGACAAAGGGCCGCATTCCAGCTTTTCTTAAGAGAAAATAGAGCACCGACTTGTCTCAGCAAGTCAGCCACACCTGCATCAGTTCGGCAGGACTCTCACGGTAAGTAAATACCGAACGGCCAATACGCTTGTTCCACAACAAAGGAGAAGAAACTTAATTCCCTTCCCTGATGTCTCCGCTGTAAGGAAGTGCGGCTTTTTTTAAATCAATATCGCAGGAAGAATATTGTCAAAATTCCTATCTGAGGGAAATGAAGGCCCTCCAAAGCGGGGGGGCCGGAGGGCCGGGACTAGGCTGCCGGTTTCCTAAAAAGGTGATGGACTCTACTTTGGAAACAATTCATATTACTAAGAAATTGTTTTCTCTAAGACACCACTCAATGAAAGACTAAAGCTGTAAACACTTAGGTCAAATCATTTCAAGCATGCCCACCATGGGTTCCAGGGATTATGGCCCAAACAGAATGGGAGGTGGTTTACCATCACCCTCGTCCAAATAATCTCCTAAAGACCATCTCACATCTGGGTCTAAGCAAAAATGCCGAAACAGTTCTGTTTCTACCACATTGGAATGTACCAAGTATGTGATGAGCAGTCCATAAATTGAGGGGGAGAAGAGGATTCTCTACATCTCTGTCAGCCTATTTATGCCTGGTACCTACTTCTACAAAAGTCTCTAGTACCCACATCTTCATATGGACTGAGCAGCGATTGAGAATTTAACTTCTGGGGCCAGAAAGACCATGAGAGGTGTGATAGTTAACACTGAGTGTCAACTTGATTGGATTGAAGGATGCGAAGTATTGTTCCTGGGTGTGTCTTTGAGGCTGTTGTCAAAGGAGATTATCATTTAAGTCAGTGGACTGGGAGAGGCAGACTCACCCTCAATCTGGGTAGACACCATCTAATCAGCTGCCAGCAAGGCCAGAATAAAGGCAGGCAGAAGAACGCAGAAAGACTAGACTGGCTAAATCTTCTGGCCTCCATCTTCCTCCTGTGCTGGATGCTTCCTGCCCTCAATCAGACTCCAGTTCTTCAGCTCTTGGACTCTTGGACTTAACCAGTGATTTGCCAGGGGCTCTCGGGCCTTCAGCCACAGACTGAAGTCTGCACCATCAGCTTCCCTATGAAGTCTGGGGACTCGAACTGGCTTCCTGACTCCTCAGCCTGCAGATGGCCTATTGTGGGACTTCACCTCGGGATAGTGTGAGTCAATACTCCTTCTAAACTCCCCTTTATATATACATTTACCCTATTAGTTCTATCCCTCTAGGGAACCTGACTAATACAAAGGGAGGTAACCACACTAAACATCAGTTTTTCACCCATAAATGAGCTTCCTAATAATGACCCCCTCCCAGGTGAACTATGAGAGTTAAGCACACGACACTGGTCTTGGAAGGGACACAGTAAGAAAGGTCAGTTCGCATTATTAGTAGATGCAGCAGGTGGTGTCAGGTCCCTTACAGATCACAGGAAGAGGAGAAATAATGAGATTTCAGCAGTTCTAAAAAAGATCCTCCTTGTTCACAAAACACTTTCCCTAACCAAAAATTTCACTGTTTGATTTTTTAATTATTTCTCTTCTTAAGAAACATACAGCTGAGCATGGTAGATCCCAGCACATTGGGAAGCTGAGGCAGGCAGATCATGAGGTCAGGAGATCGAGACCATCCTGGCCAACATGGTGAAATGCCATCTCTACTAAAAATTCAAAATTAGTTGGGCATGATGGTGCATGCCTGTAATCCCAGCTACTCGGGGGACTGAGGCAGGAGAACTGCTTGAACCCGAGAGGCGAAGGTGCAGGGAGCTGAGATCGTGCCACTGCACTCCAGCCTGGGCAATAAGAGCAAAACTCTGTTTTAAAAAGAAAAAGAAAAAAAGAAAGATACATACATACACCCACAAGGAAGAAAATCTGAGCCTTAGCCATATGAAGGTGTTTTTACTGGATCCATCCATAATAATAGGGCCACTTTACAATGAGCAAACTGAGGCTTGGAGAGATCAACTATATTGCCCAAGTTCTCGAAAGTAGCCGAGAAGAAATTCCAACGCAGGACCACTTGATCTTAAGTTCATGCCCCTTTCCTGGAGGAGTCTGCCAGATACTAGTAACTGCATTCTCCCTAAGGGAAGGTTTTTATAGCCAGAGAGGGGGAAGGGAAGAAAAGAAAAAAGAATATAAAAATAGTATGTAAAAAAGAGGGATGAAAGAGCTAGGTTATGACACAGAAAGGTGTGCTGGGGAGCATGATTTTACAAAGGTCAGGCCCTCTGAGACACAGCTCAGCAGTCTTCTCCAGTTCATGTCACACACAACCGTTAAATTACAGCAGCTACTCACCTGCCTGGTGCAAAAAGAATGTTTCTATGTATAGTGTGTCCTATATATTATTTAATGAGATACAGCAAGCCCAGACTTACATTCTTCTTGCAAATTCTTCAGAGTGCTGCAGAAGTAAAGTTTTCATGCATAATTTTCTAAGAATGTGAATACATTTATTTGCAGCAGGCATTTGCTTTTAGTATACTTAATCCTGGAAATTTATGTTTCTTTCCTTAAAAATCAACATGACACCTACAAAAAGTACTTCCGGAGGGGGGTGGGGGTGGGGAGGAACACACCAGGAAAATTATTTAGCTCTTTGTGTATTTTTTTTCCACTACATTTACTTTAATAACAAATCCTTGCAGTCAAGTTTCAACACTATTCTGAGTCTTCTGGGAGGCTTCCATCTGGGTTCCAAATAATCACCATTTGCAACATTTGTAGGTGAACAGACTGTTGGTTCATAATACAGAGAAAAGAAAGACAGATTGTTCTTTTAATGTCATTCATGATGTGTGGGGGCAAAATAATTTATAGAAAACTCAGGAGTTCAACAGACTACACTTTATTTATTTATTTATTTTGAGATGGAGTTTTTGCTCTTGTTGCCCAAGCTGGAGCACAATGGTACGATCTCTACTCACCACAACCTCCGACTCCCAGGTTCAAGTGATTCTCCTGCCTCAGCCTCCCAAGTAGCTGGGATTACAGGCATGCACTACCATGCCTGGCTAATTTTTTATTTTTAGCAGAGATGAGTCAGGATGGTCTGGAACTCCCAACCTCAGGTGATCCACCCACGTTGGTCTCCCAAAGTTCTGGGATTATAGGTCTGAGCTACTGCATCTGACCCACTTCATTTTTTTTGAGATGGAGTCTCTCTCTGTTGCCCAGGCTGGCGTGCAGTGGCACAATCTCGGCTCACTGCAACCACAGCCTCCTGGGTTCAAGCGATTCTCCTGCCTCAGCCTCCCAAGTAACTGGGATTACAAGGGTGCACCTCCATACCCAGCTAATTTTTTGTATTTTTAGTAGAGACAGGGTTTCACCATGTTGGCCAGGCTGGTCTTGAACTCCTGACCTCAAGTGATCTGCCCACCTCGGCCTCCCAAAGTGTTGAGATTACAGACATGAGCCACTGTGCCTGGCACACATTTTTTTAAAAAAGGTTAAGCAGATGCTTTTGAAACAAGGACATTACTATATGCTCCAGAGTGCCCATTCTCTTAGTTAACACAGACAGAATGGACAACTTAACAGATTCTCAGAAATCCTAAATGGAGGCTAAGATGTGATTCCGGCCTGGTAGACAAATGGTACAACTCCTACAAAGAATAATAATGTTTATGGAAGAATTATGCTGTGAATTTTACATATAAAAGCTCATTCAGGTTTCCCAACAATTTTGAGAGAAGAATGTCGTTATTATCAGGACCATTTCTCACTTAACTTGAGAGGAGTGCGGCCAAGGAGGCTAGGTCTCCCATGTGAAATTGTTAACTAGTGGCGAATCACATTGATACTTGGCTAGAAGGTTTTTTTTTTTTAAGTGTTACTATTACAGAAAATCAGAATATTCAGCAGATTTAAGCTTACTGGTATTAGAGGTATTCTGAGAATAACTGTGGATAAATGATGATTGGCAGTAGGAGGTATTATATAAAATGTTAGTCAGCCCATTAAACTCTTTGACCCTTCTTATGAAGACGAAAAAGCGCCAATATAGTCAAAGCATGTAATGAAAAGAAAGCAAATATTTCTTTAAATTGCTCCCACTGCCCTCAATATATACTAAAACAAGCAGCACATATATCAGTTTTTCTTAAACTGGGACCCATATTTTTTTTCTCAACCCCAGTACACACACATAATAGCTTAATTTATTTTCTATCCTATTCCTTTACAGTTTTTTTTAGCAATACTGGCTATAAAACACTAAAATTATTTTATTAACTCCAAAAAAGGTTTCAACCCTCAGTTGAAAAGTGCTACCCAGATGGAAATTACAATTTTGCACACGGAGCTATTGGTATTTTTAAAACGTGTGTGCTTGTAAAGGGTAGGGGTCACATAGACTTGCTAATTTCAGCACTTTTGCATAGGGCCTGGGAATGGACCCAGGACAAGGATGCTTAGCACAGGATCCCTGGAGGACTTTCAAAAGTATCTGAACCTTCTGGAATTGAATGTAAAAATTATATGCAGGAACATACCTGCCTTTGTATGAAGAGCATTTCCATGGCTTTTAACCAACTTTACAAAAGTGGGATCCATCCAAGTTTCAGATATTTATTTATTTATTTAATTTCCTTAATTTTTTGGTAAGAGTCACCAAATCTCGCATCAAAACCACACTTCGGTTAAATATAAATAAAATTAACATGCGATGAGGCCGGGTGCAATGGCTCATGCCTGTAATCCCAGCACTTTGGGAGGCAGAGGCAGGTAGATCACCTGAGATCAGGAGTTCGAGACCAGCCTAGCCAACATGGTGAAACTCCCATCTCTACTAAATACAAAAAAATTAGCCGGATGTGGTGGTGCATGCCTGTAACCCCAGCTACTTGGAAGGCTGAGGTAGGAGAATCGCTTGAACCTGGGAGGCGGAGATTGTAGTGAGCCCAGATCACGCCACTGCTCTCTGGCCTGGACAACAGAGCAAGACTCCATCTCAAAATACAAACAAACATGCAATGAGAGGACATCACCCCAACCCTGATGACCCTGAAATCGTGTCACAAAACAAAGGATGGCAATATGGCAGACTGTCAATAACCTTCATTCATTTCTTCTACATATTGAGTGCCTACCAAAGGTGAGCAACTGTATTACGATTCTGGGTTAAACTGGAAAAGAAGGAAGTTAAATGAGAGGTACCCTGGTGTCCTCTGCAGTGTTCTAGTATTATTACACTACAATTCTGAAATCCACAAAATCGAAGACTGTTGCCTACCTATTTCCTGCCTCCCACAGAGAACCTGACAGAATGCTCTGAAAGAGGATAATTTTAAACCAAAAATCGTATCGTTTTATCACTGCTTGTTCCCAATTAACAGCCAAAATATTTCAAGGAAAGGTTTCTATCGATCGAGACAATGGTGAGATGTAGCCAGCTCAGATGAAAAGGCATGAGCATTTTTCATAGAGGAAAGTATTTTGTGAGGGCTAAATCCAGGACTGCATCTCCACTTGAACTTCTATAAAAACACTAATGATGCATTCTTCTCCTCACCCTGTGGTTGGCGCACAATAAGCCCTCTCACTAAGAAGTAATCAAGACTGTGGTTTGCCCCTCATTGGATCTAAGGTGTTTCGAGCTAAGACAGGATCGTGTGATGGGGATACCATGCCCTCAGGCCCTCTTGTTTCCTTCCCCATCAAGGATTCTCAACTACAGGAAACTTCCTGGCCTCTCTGGCCCCTCAGGATGGCTCTGGGAAGGTGAGTCGTTCATGTGGACAGAGGAGACAGTTTGGGAGAATGACCTACACATGCCTAGATCAAGCCCTTCTGTTCCACTTGCTTAGGAATAAAGGCCCCTGGGGAACTCAAGGTTGGACCTCCGTGGATCATTCAGTAACTGGAGAGATCCTGCCCCACAGAAGGGAGATCTGCTATCCAGTGCCAGGTCTGCACAGGGGGGTCAGTCTACCTAACTCAACTGGCCAGGGAAGTTCGGGAAACCCACATTGCTGTACCTCCGCGTCACAACCTCCAATCCGACATTTACCAATAATAACGCTAAGCTTTTGGTCTCCAACTGCTCAATGCTTTGTTTGTCTCAGTTGGTCTAGAAATTAGGCAGGAAAAAGAACTTCTCAGATCCCAAAAAGCTCAGTCCTCTCCATCTTCTCAATTTCAAGTGGATTGACGACACTTAAAATACTACTTGGCCAGGTGTGGTGGCTCACGCCTGTAATCGCAACACTTTGGGAGGCCGAAGTGCATGGATCACCTGAAGCCAGGAGTTTGAGACCACTCTGGCCAACACAGTGAAACCCAGTCTCTACTATAAATGTGAAAATCAGCCAGGCATTGTGGCACACACTTGTAGTGCCAGCTACTCAGGATGCTGAAGCAGAAGAATCCCTTGAACCAAGGAGACAAAGAATGCAGTGAGCCGGACCACACCACTGCACTCCAACCTGGGCAAAAGAGCGAGACTCTGTCCCAAAAAAATAAAAAAAAACCCACTGCTGAACACATCTGTGACTTTCCAATTTTAGGACAAAACTACACGTGCCTACTTGATGAGACAACCGTAGGTCTTATTCATATTCTCAGGCAGCCCGACACCACACAGAAGTTCCTAGAAATCAAAACCTAACTAATGACCCAGCTCAACAGGGTTTCAGAAAGAAGACACTTCTCTTTAGGTTACTGCGCGATCACAGAGTAACAGCAGCTTTGCGGGGTGAGTTAAACAGTAATTTGGGTACAGCTCCCAGGTCTTCACGGAAAGAGGATCAAATTCTTTTTCTTTTTCTGTGACAGTTTCACTCTGTCACCCAGGTTGGAGTGCAGTGGCACCATCTCAGCTCACTGCAACTTCTGCCTCACAGGCTCAAGCGATACTCCCACCCCAGGTTCCTGAGTAGCTGGGACCACAGGCATAGGCCACCACACCTGGCTAATTGTTATATTTTTTGTAGAGACATGGTTTCACCATGTTGGCCAGGCTGGTCTCAAACTCCTGAGCTCAAGCGATCTGCCTGCCTCAGCCTCCCAAAGTGCTGGGATTACAGAGGATCAAATTCTATCATTCAAAGTGAATTTCCAAAATAACAAATATCAAGTGTGAGTGTCCCAAGACATTCCCACAGGCTAATGAAATCCAGCATGAATTATCAGCAATTTGGTAGGCGGTCAAGGGACTCTACTCTGTAGCTGGAACATCAAAGAACCCAAAACCTACTTGTTCCTACTGAGATTTTCTATTTATGAATCTGATTATCAAAATCTGCCAATTTTATCACTGTAAAGCCAACGAAATTTACTACTTTGGAAATTCTTTTTGGCTTTGAGTCTGGGAGGGGAAAAAAGTGGAAAAAGCCAGGAGGCTGAGGCAGGAGAATTGCCTGAACCCAGGAGGCGGAGGTTGCGGTGAGCCAAGATCGCGCCATTGCACTCCAGCCTGGGAAACAAGAGCGAAACTTCGTCTTAAAAAAAAGAAAAAGAAAAAAAAAATGGAAAAAGCTCTGCACATAAATCTTCTTGATGTTACTTTGACTTTATCTTGACAATGTTACTAGAAAGATAAAATCTGATTCATCCTGGTTTCTCATTCAGGATGCTTCTTCCATAACACAACATTACAAGATGCCCTTCAAGTCGGTTTTTGTTTTTGTGGTTTTTTACAAAGACAGGGTCTCGCCCTGTCACTCAGGATGGCGTGCAGTAGCGCAATCACAGCTCACCATAACCTTGAACTCCTACGCTCCAGAGACCCTCCTGCCCCAGCCACCCAATTGGCTAAAATCACAGGCAGGTACCACCACGCCCAGCTAAACCTCTGAGTTTTGAATCAACCTCTTTGTGTCTCCCGCGCACCACAACTGGACCTCAGTCTCTACTCGCTTAGCTTCCCATCGTGCTGTACAGCATAATGGCTGGCAGTCCTCTTGTTTCTGGAGCTTTCGTTTCTGCTGTGCAACAGGCTAAACACCCAGTCAGTGACAAACCAGCCTTGGGAAGGATGAACTGATAAAAAAAATAATGAGACATGTTCCAAAGCTGCTCAACTGGGGTACAAGTGCATAGTTGAGTCCCCGTTTTCAATTCTTTTGGGCATATAAGTGGCAGTGGAATTGTGGGTCATACAGTATTTCTGTCTAACATTCGAGGAAGCAGTAAATTGTTTTAACAGTAGCTGTGCTATCTTACGTTCTCACCAACAATGCACAGGGGTTCCAATTTCTCCACATTCCCTCCAGCACCTTATTATTTTCCATTTAAAAAATTACTATAATCAGCCGGGCGTGGTGGCTCACGCCTGTAATCCAAGCACTTTGGAGGCCAAGGCGGGCAGATCACCTGAGGTCGGGAGTTCAAGACCAGCCTGACCAACATGGTGAAACCCCATCTTTTTTAAAAAAAAAAAAAAAAAGAAAAAATTATCATAACCTTTCTAGTGGGCATAAGGTGGTACCTCACCATGGCTTTGATTTGCAATTCCTTACAGATACTGAGCATCTTTTCACATGCTGATGTGGCTCCCTGTGTATTATCTGTGGAGAAGTGTCCATCCAAGTCCTATGCTTATATTTTAAATCGCATGGTTTTCCGTTGTCGCGGAGTTGTTTCACCACTGCTTATCGCAGCATTATTCACACAATAGCCAAAAAGCAGAAACAATCCAAACGTTCATTTACAGATGAATGGCTAAACAAAACATCTGTATACATCCACCTACATTTACATGTATGTAAACATCTATATAAAAGATGCATATATACAATATCATCAACCCCAGAAAGGAAGAAAATTCTGACATATGCCACAACATGAACGAACCTTGAAAACATTATGCTAAATATGATGCATGATTCCACTTATACGAGGTACCTGGAATAGGCAAATTCATACACAGACAGAATGGAGGTTACCAGGGACAGGGAAGTGGAGGATGAGAAATGGGAGCTATTGTTGGCTGGGTACATTTTCTGTTTGAGATGATGAAAACGTTCTGGAAACAGATCGTGGTAATGGCTGCACAACTGTTCACTTAAAATGGCTAGAGGGGTAAATTTTATATTATAGATATTTTATCAAATGCAAAAACGTCACTTTGTACTTCTAAATATAATTAGTCAAAAAAAAAGTCTACAACATTTTAAAAAAAGAATGGCTTCAGTCAATGATGATTGAGTCTGGGGTCTCCAAGGCAGGAATGAGCCAGAAAATGGCATTCACAGTATGTGGTATCAGAAGCTTGGGGCAACCCCAGCTGCACACTGACCAGTGAGGGATGGTAAGTGACTCCCTCTACCTCTCAGAGCCTCATTAGATGTGGAATTGAAAAAAAAGGAGAGCTGGCGGGCGCGGTGGCTCACGCCTAGAATCCCAGCACTTTGGGAGGCCGAGGCGGGTGGATCACAAGGTCAAGAGATCAAGACCAACCTGGACAACATGATGAAACCCCATCACTACTAAAAATACAAAAATTAGCCAGGCTTATTGGCAGGCACCTGTAATCCCAGCTACTCAGGAGGCTGAGGCACAAGAATCGCTTGAACCTGGGAGGCGGAGGTTGCAGTGAGCCAAGATCGTGCCACCAGCCTGAGACTCCGTCTCAAAACAAAACAAACCAACAACAACAAAGCATCTCAGCGGAGGAAGAAATAAAAATCTAGAAAGAAATCATCTAAATATGAATAGTGAATGTCTGTGGTAGTTTTGATGGCCATCTTTCTGCTTAGCCATATTTTCTAGTGTTCCAATAAGGAACGTGCATGATCATCTAAGAATATCACATACAAAGAAGAAAGAAAATGCTAGCTCGGAGTCCAGCTTCTTCCAAGCCTCCCTGCTCCTTCTTCTCCCTGAAGAAGGGAGAAGAAATACAACTGCATGTGTAGATAAGTTTAAAATAGTAGGTAAGTTAAAAGACTGAGCACAGTCTTCCCTCTCACTCTGTGGTTGCAACTGTCTTACAATGAAGGGGAGGACGATTCGTATTCGCGAAGTGCACCCGTGTAGACCACGTCCCCTAAGTCATGACACATGTAAATTCATTTCCTACTCACAATACCTCTAGAGCGAGGGGTGCCATCATCTGCCATCTTACAGGGGAAGGAACTGAAGCCCTGAGAATGACAGCAACTTGCCCCCGGGTGCCCTGCTCGCCCCTGACAGGCCTGGCTTCCAATCCACACTCAACACTGAACCCAGCCTCTTGGCCTTGACAACCTGACCCCTCCCGCAGGTGCTTCTATTTTTGCCACCACCTGTCTCTGTGTCACTATGTATTGACTTTCCTGTCACCTCTGCCACACTGTGAAGCAGGGGCTGTGGCCTACTGACCTCTATCAGGAATATCTAACCCACCGTCTGTCCACTGAATTGAGTTATTGTTGAATGTTAGGTCCTGAATGCAATGAATTTTTAAACTTATCTACGCATGCAGTTGTATTTCTATTTCCACAAGGGGGTCAGACAGCCACTGGTAACTTCGGCAAGGCGGGGCCCGCTTCACGGTTTTCCCACACAAGTTCCGCAGGTGAGACAAAGTGCCCTTCAGGGAACTCGGTTCCTTGGTGGAGTCCATGGTAGAACGCTGGTAGGTGCACCTCAGGGCTCCAGAGCCAAAGTAAAGAAAGACAAGAAAGTGCCTGAAGCCATAAAATGTGGTGCTAAGCCAGTCTGAAAAGACTACGCATTGCAGGATTCCAAGTATATGGCATTCCAGAAAAAACAAAACTATTTGCAGACATCAGTGGTAGGCCAGGTGCAGGGCCTCATGCCTGTAATCCCAGCACTTTGGGAGGCCATCATGGGTGAATCGCTTTAGCCCTGTAGTTCAAGATCAACCTGGGCAACAAGATAAAACACTGTCTCTATAAAAAATTTAAAAATTAAGCCGGGCATGATGGCTCACACCTGTAATCCCAGCATTTTGGGAGGTCAAAGTGGGTGAATCACCTGAGGACCAGAGTTCAAGACCAGCTTGGCCAACATGACAAAACCCCGTCTCTATTAAAAATACAAAAATTAGCTGAGCATGGTGGCGCAAGCCTGTAATCCCAGCTACTTGGGAGGCTGAGGCAGGAGAATTATTTGAGCCTGGGAGGCGGAGGTTGCAGTGAACTGAGATCGTGCCTCTGCACTCCAGTCTGGGTGACAGAGTGGTACTCTGTCTCAAAAAAACAAACAAACAAAATTTAAAAATTAGGTGGGTATGGTGGTGTGTGCTTGTAGTTCCAGCTACTCAGGAGGCTGAGGTTGGAGGATCGCTGGAACCCAGCAGTTCACGGCTACAGTGAGCTATGATCACACCACTGCATTCCAGCCTGGGCGACAGAGCAAGACCCTGTCTCAAAGGAAAAAAAAAAAATCAATGGCTTCCCGGAATTAGCAAGAAAAGGGAAGAATGGGTAGAGCACAGAGGTTTTTAGGGCAGTAAAACTCTTCTGAATGATATTGTCATGGTGGATAACATAATGGCTGCTTGATCCCCTTGGAAATAAAACGACTGCATGCCTAGAAAGTTTAATTCATTGTGTTAGGGATCTAACATTCAACAATAACTCAATTCAGTGGACAGACTGTGGGTGGATATCATAAAGGAGAATCACTTGAACCCAGGAGGCGGAGGCTGCAGTAAGCTGAGACCGTGCCACTGCTCTATAGCCTGGGCGACAGAGAGAGACTCTGAACCCGCCCCCCTCCCAAAAAAAAAGAAAAACTTTCATTTGGTGCTTACTTATGGGCAGAGGGATGGTGTCCATGATGGTGACAACAACAGAGATAGTAGTTGATGCTTGTGGGGACCTACTATAAGTCAGACGCTGAAGAAGTTTCCTGAATTTCTAACAATTCTATAAGGAAAGTACTTATCCCACTTATAAATGAAGAATCCAAAGCAAACTTTAGGTGACTTATCCAAGGCCACACAGCCTACAAATGATGGAGCTAGTGATGTTTACCTCTGAATTCTAGGATTCTATCCACAGAGCCTAACATTGCACTCCAGCCTGGTTGACAGAGTGAGACCTTGTCTCAGAAAAAAAAAAGGATTTTTTACAGTTCCATACTACTAGAGAAGAATCATGGAAAGATACATTCTCATAGAGTATGCTTTTAGAATTTATCCAGAAGGGGTCAGGTGCAGTGGTTCATGCCTGTAATGCCAACACTTTGGGAGGCCGAGGCAGGGGGATCACTTGAGGTCCCCCTGGTTCAAGACCAGCCTGGCCAAAATGGCAAAACCCTGACTCTACCAAAAATACAAAAATTAGCCGGGTGTGGTGGCGCTCGCCTGTAATCCAAACTACTCGGGAGACTGAGGCATGAGAATCACCTGAACCTGGGATGCAGAGGTTGCAGTGAGCCGAGATGGCACCACTGCACTCTAGCCTCGGCAATAGAGTGAGACTCCATCTCAAAAAAAAAAAAATTTATTCAGAGGAATGTTCATCTAAAATAACATAAATATTCATTGTGTATCTGAGGAAAGACAGATATATTTCTACCTCTTAAGTCATAAAGATGGAAAGAAGCCAGCCATCCATGAGTTAAGAGGTATCGCATGGAGAGGCCAGTGAGGAACCCACACTTTTCAATATTTTTCCCCTTTACTGTTTTCTTTCACATGCAACTATGAATAAATGCAGTGTGACATTGTAAAATCGATGATATACTATACACTGGCATTTAGAAATTGTTTAAAATGGAGCTAAAGACTTTCTGTTTAAAATTGAAGAAGCCCATCCCTTTGCAAACCAGCTGTATCTCACGCCCTCTAGACCCTGCTGAGGCCTGCTTTCCCACTGTCCGGCAGAGGTACCCTGAAGAACAACCGCTGTGCGTATAAACTCCCTGACCGCAGCGACACCCCCAACTCCCCTGCCACAGGTCAGCAGCCAGGATTCCTGTTAATGACAGGACCACACCATTGCCTGATTTTCTTTTGGTTTTGTTCTGTTCCATTTTTCTTTTCTTTCTTTTCTTTTTTGAGACAGTTTCTCTTTCACCCAGGCTGGAGTGCAGTGGTGCAATCTCAGCTCACTGTAACCTCAGCCTCCTGGATTCAAGTGATTCTCCTGCCTCAGCCTCCCGAGTAGCTGGGATTACAGGCGCCTGCCATCATAATTGGCTGACTTTTGTATTTTTAGTAGTGATGGAATTTTACCATGTTGCCACCAGGCTGGTCTCGAAGTCCTGACCTTGTGCTCCACCTGCCTCAGGCCCCCAAAGTGCTGGGATTACAGGCGTGAGCCACCATGCCCTGCCCCATTTTTCTTATAGGTAAAACCAACGCCCCGTTCTCTAGGAATAGACCTAAGCAGCTGCGAATCTGTCCTCTGAAGAAAGTCATGGTCCTTTCCTGTCTTTCTGTTGTCCCAGCTCACTTGAGAGACTTTCTAGGAAAACATTGTTAAAGGGAAGGGGATGTACCACTCCATTCATGGAGAACTCTCAGTTACCAGCTTGGAAGGCAGCTGAAATGTTAAAAGGAACTTCCTAACTGCATACCAAAATAAAAGGTGGAAAGAAAACCAAACAGCCTTACCAGTTACCGATACCATCCTTCAGTGCATACCATGAGACTCCAAGTAATCCATATTAAGTGGTAAAAGCCCGTGAACTGGAAACAAAGAAGCCTTCTGCGCAATGACAACACGAAAAACATAGGGCAAGTCCCTAGTATCTCAGGATATTCCCCACGCCCTGCAGATGTGCGTGACCATACACTTCCCACCAGGTAATCCTCAGCAAGTATTTAAGATGCTACATGAAAGGCATCTGTTACCCACGGGCAATCCCTCTACATTTTCTGCAGTGGTGATTAAAGCAATTGCCCTCCATCCCTTCCCTACCTTCCAGTGATGTGAGGTTTAATTAATATGCACTTGGGGTTTTAAGATCCCTAGATGAAAAGAGGACCAGATGTGAAAGTTATTATTATTTTCTTCAAAGTACACGGGTCTGCTAACATCTGTGGGGCAAGTTTACCACACGCCACTTAAAACAGGCTAACAGGGTCATATGCCAAAACATTCAGGTTTGGATTTTTGAAAAGCTCAGAGATCCGACAGATGTGTTCTGGCCACGATTGAACATGCAGCTCCAGCGAGAAGGCAGAACATATGACAAATGGTTCACTTAGTTCAGAACTACAACCCCAGAGGAGCAGCCTGAACCGAAAAGGGAAGTGATCAGTGGAAAAGAGGGTGGAATCTGCTCACCGGTGAGGCAAGGGGGCGACATGGAGCATGCGCAGGGAGGAGGAGCTTTCTGTTTCGAAGGTAAATGAAACATTGGGCTGCAGAGAACCTGGAATTATCTTCAATCATTTTTCTAGCCACGCTTGAATTCATTCTAGAATTCATCAGCTAAGTACCCTCGTAGGACAAAAAGTCCCTTCTCTCATCCTCTTTAAAGAAAGAGATCTGCGGGCCCGGCACGGTGGCTCACACCTATAATCCCAGTACTTCGGGAGGCCAAGGTGGACAGACCATTTGAGGTCAAGAGTTCGAGACCACCCTGGCCAACATGGCAAACTCTGTCTTTACTAAAAATAGAAAAATTAGCCTTATGTGATGACGCATGCCTGTGATCCTCGCTACTTGGGAGGCTGAGGCATGCGAATCGCTTGAACCCAAGAGGCGGAGGTTGCAGTGAGCCAAGTCTGTACCACTGCACTCCAGCCTGGGCAACAGAATGAAATTCCATCTCAAAAAACAAAGAAAAAGAAGAAAAGAAGGAGATTTGTGCCTAGAGAAGTTGCAAAAATAAAGACCACCACCACCACCCTGCACCAGTGGGATCTAGACTGTATAAGCAGTAACTAAGTCTAATCGCGGTCCACGGGAGATGTTGTGTAGTCCCCTCCCAGCACAGCCGGCCGAAAGAGCCTATGAACCTAAACCAGATGGCGTCTCCCTAGTCCTACCCACAACCCTCAAAGGCTTCCCGTCTCACCAGCGGTCCTGAGACCCTGCCCAGACGGCACTCCTCGGTCTGCATCTCCCTGGCTCTCGCGCTTTGCTCTTCCCACCCAAGCCTTTAACATCCCTGGCCCAGCCCTCTGCCCTCTGCCCTCTGCCTAGATGCTCCCTCTGTCAGCACAGGGCTTGCTCCCTCAACCCTTTGCCATCTTGGCTTCAATGTCACCCATGCAGTGGGGCCTTCCTAACTCCTCTATATTCAAAAGCTCAAACACCCAACGCTTCCTTGCTTCAAGGGTCTCCACTCTAACGATCGCCTTCCCACGTAGTACATGTTGTAACTACAGTCAGCCTTCCCTGTCCATGGGTTCTGTATCCATGGCTTCCATACCCGTGGACTCAATCAACTGTGGATCCAAAATATTCAAAATAAATAAATGATTGTGTCTATATTGAACACGTACATATTGTATTTTATTTTTTGAGACACAGTGTCACTCTGTCGCCCAGGCTGGAGTGCAGCTACACAAGCATGGCTCACTGCAGCCTCAGCTTCCAGGGCTCACGTGATCCTCCTGCCTCAGCCTCCAGAGTAGCTGTGAACAGAGGTAACATGCCACCACGCCTGGCTAATTTTTTTTTTAAATAAATAAACGATTCTGTCTATACTGAATACATACATATTTTATTTTACTTTATTTTTTGAGACAAGGTGTCATTCTGTCGCCCAGGCTAGAGTGCAGTGGCGTGATCTCGGCTCAACCTCCACCCCCTGGGTTCATGCCATTCTCCTGCCTCAGCCTCCTGGGTAGCAGGATTACAGGTGCCTGCCACTGCACCCAGCTAATTTTTGTATTTTTAGTAGAGACAGGGTTTCACCATCTTGACCAGGCTGATCTTGAACTCCTGACCTCATGATCACCCACCTCAGCCTCCCAAAGTGCTGGGATTACAGGCGTGAGCCACCGTGCCTGGCATTTTTTAAAAAAATTTTACTTTAAGTTCTGGGATACGTGTGCAGAACGTGCAGGTTTATTACATAGGTATACATGTGCCATGGTGGCTTGCTGCACCTATCAACCCGTCATCTAGGTTTTAAGCCCCAGATACATTAGGTATTTGTCCTAACGCTCTCCCTCCCCTTGACCTCCACCCCCAACAGGCCCTGTGTGTGATATTCCCCACCCTGTGTCCATGTGTTCTCACTGCTCAGCTCCCACTTATGAGTGAGAACATACAGTGAATTGTTCTATTTTTTGTAGAGACAGGGTCTCACTATGTTGCTTAGACTGGTCTCAAACTTCCAGACTCAAGTGATGTTCCTGCCTTGGCCTCTCAAAGGGCTGGAATTTCAGGCGAGCTACCATGCCCAGCCCAGACTTTTTTTTCTGGTCATCATTCCATAAACAATACAGTATAACAACTATTCCATAGCATTTATTTTGTTTTAGGTATCCAGAGATGATTTTCAATGTGTGGAAGGATGGGCCTAAATTATATACAAATGCTACACCATTGTCCATAAGAGATTAAACATCTGTGGATTTTGGTGTCTTCAGGGTAGGGAAGGGACATCCTGGAACCAACCGCCCACAGATATGCAGGGACTACGCCTGTTGACGTTGTCTGCATATAGAATGCCAGTTTCCAGAGGGCAGGGATGCTTCCTAGTCTTCTGCACTGCTGTCTCCTTATGACCTGCAACTGAGCACGGCACAGTGAACACAGAGACGCTGACTTCAAAGAGTCAAAGACGGCCGGGCACCGTGGCTCACATCTGTAATCCCAGCACTTTGGGAGGTCAAGGCAGCCAGATCACCTGAGATCAGGAGTTCAAGACCAGCCTGACCAACATGGAGAAACCCTGTCTCTACTAAAAATACAAAATTAGCCAGGTATGGTGGCGCATGCCTGTAATCCCAGCTACTCGGGAGGCTGAGGCAGGAGAATCCCTTGAACCCAGGAGACAGAGGTTGCAGTAAGCCAAGATCGCGACACTGCACTTCAGCCTGGGCAACAAGAGCGAAACTCCATCTCAAAAAAAAAAAAAAAAGTCAAAGACAGCCCGTAAGGAGAAAGACTGAGGTCGGCTCCCAGAAAACTCCTCATAATTGCTTACTTTCATGCTGAGGTACCCGGGCACATAGACCTGGTGACTCCCTGTGGGAAGGGGCTTAAGACTGAGGCAGGATTTGACCATTTGTAGTCCCCAATCACAGTACTTTCAAATATGACCAAAACCCTACTCTCCCTAACCACCCTCAATGCAGGAAAGTGTGGCCCACACGCAATCTACCGTATGAATCCGTTTACCAGCAAATGCATCCTTAGTGGCCACCGCACATGGCCAGAAGGAAGAAACAGGTATGTGAAGTCAGTGCTTTCATAGCTATGAAGCTGCAGCGAAAATCCCAGTTCTCAGAGTATCAGATCCTCATGCTTGACCAGGGATTCTCCCCTGCTGCCCAGTGACTGCTGCCCAAGCGGACAGGCTGCAAAGAACTCGAGAAGGAATACAGGTCAAACGACACTTTACTAGATGCCAAGAGGAGAACGCAGTGCTGTATCTCCTCAACTTTGGTTTGAATGTTTTTGCCGTTTCATAAGACCACTTTATAGAGCAGTTTGTGTGTATGTGTTTTGTTTTGAGACACAGTCTCTGGCGCCCAGGCTGGAGTACAATGGTACAACCTCAGCTCACTGCAACCTCTGCCTCCCAGGTTCAAGCAATTCTCCTGCCTCAGTCTCCTGAGTAGCTGGGATACAGGCACACACCACCATGCCCGGCTAATTTTTTTGTATTTTTAGTAGAGACGGGGTTTCACCATTTGGTCAGGGTGGTCTCGAACTCCTGACCTTGTGATCCGCCAGCCTTGGCCTCCCAAAGTGCTGGGATTACAGGCATGAGCCACCACACCCAGGCTTTATAGAGCAGTTTAAGGTTCCCAGCAAAATTCCACAGCAAGTACAGAGATTTCCCATATACCTCCTGCCCCACATGCACAGCCTCCCCTACTACCAACATCCTTCACCAGAATGGTCTGTTTGTTGCAATCAATGAACATACATTGACACATCACTATTACCCAAAGTCCACAGTTTACATTAGGGTTCAGTCTTGGAGCTGTAGATGCCATGGCTTTGGATGAATGTACAATGATATGTATCCACCATCACAGTCTCGTATAGAGGAGTTTCACCACCCTAAAAGTCTTGCGTGCTCTGCCAGTTCATCCCTCTCTCCTCCCTAGCCCCTGGCTACCACCCTGATGGTTCTTCTGTGTCTTTTCATGACTAGCTCATTCCTTTTCAGTGCTGAATAATATTCCATCATGTGGATGTACCACAGTGTTTACACATTCACTTACTGAAGGACATCTTGGTTGCTTCCAAGTTTCCAATAAAGCTGCCGTAAACATCCGTGTGCAGGGCTGTTTTGGTTTTTCTGCATGGTTCTTTGTATTTGTTTTGTTTTGTTTTGTCTTTTTTGGGGATAGAGTTTCCTTCTGGTGCCCAGGCTGGAGTCCAAAGGTGTAATCTTGGCTCACTGCAACCCCCACCTCCTGGGCTCAAGTGATTCTCCTGCCTCAGCCTCTCGAGTAGGTGGGATTACAAGCAGGCACCATGATGCCTGGCTAATTTTTGTATTTTTGTAGAGATGGGATTTCACCATGTTGGCCAAGATGATCTCAATCTCCTGACCTCGTGATCTGCCCACCTCAGCCTCTCAAAGTGCTGGGATTATAGGCGTGAGCCACCATGCCCAGCCCTTTGTAGGTTTTTAATAGCAGTTTGGTGTGGGGAGTCACACAGAAAGAGAAATGAAAAGAATGACCGTCATGAGCTGGAGACAAAATAGGCTTCATACTCTCAAGAAAGTCCCTCTTTCTAAGAAGACTTCTGAGAAATTAAACTTGGCAAAGAGGTCTAGTGTTAGTTTTATACACACATGCATCCATTTCTAATACTATGATTTTTTTTTCAAGCACTTCAGATGGATTTATAAACTCTGAAAGGTAAAATGTGATTTGAATGTCCCCACTAAATAAACGTGTTTGTGGGACTTCGCCATCTATTCCATTATACTTAGGCCGTTTTCTCCCAGCTGGTACTACCAGCCCACGTGTTCTGTGAGGGACCCACCACAGCCGCCATACACAGCCAGTACCAAAAAAATTTGCCGGGTGTTGAATGCATTTCAAAGATTCAACCAAGCGGTCAGCAAAGATGATGACAAACTTTAAAACAAAGATGCCTACAAGTTTCTGGACACAGGAGTAGACATGGATTAGGAAAGTAAGCATCCATCCCACCAATTAGTCTCAAAATCCACCTATAATGATTAAATCAAAGTTGCAAAAATGGAGGCATCACAAGTCAGAGACGTCCATCCCTTGGAAAAGGGGAGCTCACCACATCAATCACAGCCTGCGGGCCCACCCAACCAGCCACAACAACTCCCAGGGGAAAAATGAGGAAGGAGAATGTCCCAGAACCCAAATGTGTCTTAAATGATATTGCAAAAGAAACGATTTCACAACGATCTCTAAAACCCAAATGCATTTCTGGTAGGACAGAGCCTACCCTACCACACTCCTCAGGACTGGGAATCTCCAGCTATGCCACACCAGCTTCACACATCAAATCAAAAGGCATTTGACAAGGCGTTATATTGGATAACACGACTTTCCTACTCAGGGCTGACATTTTGCAGATAAATTTCCCATATCTGTATTTACCACGCTAAGTACTCCTGGGCAGCCACAGCCACTGCGTTTGTGAGTCAAAAAGAGGGCTGGCAAGGAAGCCTGGTGGATACACAGGGGTCACAGAATGAGGGTCCCACGTGCAGGATTTCAGTCTGATTTCAAATTATGGAAGTGAGAGGCAGGCAACTTGCATTTAAGTGCGACTTCATGTGCTCTTGAGAAGAGGAAAACATTGAAACATCCAGATCTGCTTTTTGCTTTCTTTTAACTGCAAGGTCCCAGCGAAAACATAATCCATGTCTAACATATCCAGTTACTGAGAAAAAGCAAGTATATACTCCTGTGTTCTCTTCATCTGGCTAGTAACAAAATGGTATATTTCCCCATTTTGTTTAATGTTTCTGCTGCTCAAAATTACTTCCAGATCCTATGTTTTCTTTAGTTTTCATTTTCATCCTACGTGAAACCCCCTACTCCTGAAGCAAAAAGGAAAGAAAGAAAGAGAACAACCAGAAGTTAACACACCAGTTTAAAATACAACACCAAAAATATAAAAGCCAGCCCCCGCATCTGAGACCGAAAGAAACAAATCAATAATGTGCAAATACATAATCCAGCATGATCAAAGCTAAAAGTTGAGTCTTAGTACACAATATCCATATTACAGGCTTTGCCAACTATACAGGGAGAAACTTCTATACTTCTCAAGGAACGTCAACTCACAGACCTGAGCAACTGGCTCAACTAAGGTCGAAGAGTCGGGAAGAGTCCAAGGTAAGAGCTCGGGTCTCTTGACCTCTTTCTAGTCCAGTGCTCACCTCCTCATATTTCATTCATGAATACTAACTACCCTACCACACTCCTCAGGACTGGGCATCTCCAGCTATGGCACGCCAGCTTTACACATCAAATCAAAAGGCATTTGACAAGGCCCTCCACTGAACGCTACTTTCCTAGTCAGGGCTGACATTCTGCAGACAGATTTCTCACATCCCGTATTTACCTCGCTAAGTATCCTTGGGCACTCACACCATTTGCGAGTCAAAAAGACTCACATTATTTGCTAATAATGATGATCATTTTGTTTAAACATAAATGACTGAACTTACCAGAAATACCCTCACTCACCTCATTCAAAAAAAATTGGTTTTTTCACCAAAAGAGAAAACTTGCTGTGCCCTAAGCAGGAACAGCTTCTAGGGGTGTCAACACTGCCAGGGAACCACCCAGAGAAAATGCTCAAACCACCACCAGGGAACTGGTGATAAAACTCCCACACTCACATTCACATTGTTTATGTGATCATTAAAATCACCCTGCAATGACCTACAAAACAGAGTCTGTTGGTTAGATCTCTTCATGAGTAAATGGCTCATCAGACATCTGCGCAAACTAGATTCCTCTAAATATTGAGAAAGGTGAAGTAGAAATACTAACAGGCCATATTGGTCTTCTATCCCAACTCTTAAAAAGAAGTAAATAAGCCAGACATGGTGATGTGTGACTGCAGTCCCAGCCACTCAGGAAGCTGAGGCAGGAGGATTGCTTGAGGCCAGGAGTTCAAGGCCAACCTGGGCAACGTGATGAGACCCCATCTCTCAAAACAAACTTGTATTTTAAATAAATAAAAGAATTAAATATTGTAGATGCACTGATCACTGACTGAGCTACCAACAGGGAAATCAGGACCACAGAGGCTGAGGGTTCTCGGCTGCCCAGAGGGCTGAGGGATCTGGGCAGGTGTGGCTTGTCCACCTGGTGGCCCGCTGAGCCTCACTGAGGCATTCTACTTCTCTGCACCTGTTTTTTTTTTTTTCAGCTGTAAAACTGGAATAACAGCTCATTGGATTACTTTGAAGGTTAAATGTACTGACGCTTCAAATTTATCAAACTTCTAGTTTATACCCCTCATTTGAACCCTTATATGAACTCTCTCTCCTTTTGTTTTTTTGTTTTTTGTTTTTTTGAGACAGGGTCTGGCTCTGTCGCCCAGGCTGGAGTGCAGTGGCCCAAACATGGCTCACTGCAGCCCCAACCTTCTAGACCCAAATAAATCCTCCTGCCTCAGCTTCCTGTGTAGCTGGGACCACAGGCATGCACCACCACACCCTGGCTTTTTTGTTTTCTTATAGAGACGAGGCCTGACTTTATTGCCCAGGCTGGTCTCGAACCCCTAGGCTCAAGCGATCTTCCCACCTCAACCTCCCAAAGTGCTGGGACTATGGGCACGGGCCATCACCCCTGGCCTGAACACTTATGAAACCTTGATGGTATATCTTTTCTTCCCTTCTACACTGTCAGCTACACTGTACCCCGAAGATGATATTCTACATGGTACCCCAAAGATGATATTCATAGCTACCCAACAAATGATTTGTTGAAAGAATGAATAAATAACCATACCACCCTCCCTCACACAAAAAAAAATTAATATGAGGCCTAGTAACGAGATGTCACTCTGCTAACTTGAATACATTACTTTACCTTGGCTTGTTGGGACTTCTGCAAATACATTAGATAAACAGCAATAGTTACAACGCAGAGGTGAGAATTGGAAATGCTTTCAGTCAACGCTTATGGCCATAGGCTTTTCCACTTCGATTCAACCCCAGGCTTGGTTTGCATGCAGGCAATTGCAACAACCCCCACTGTTTCTTCTAAAGCTGAAACCACGAAAACCCCATTTTATTTTCACCTAATGTCAACCCTTGTGCTTTCTCTGAAGAGGGATTCTGCTGCCTCCAGCCCTCCCTGCTTGGGTGCTGTTTCTTTATTCTCCCCTTTTTTTTGACTCGGGATCTCACTCTGTTGCCCAGGCTGGAGTGCCATAGCGCGGTTCTGACTCACTACAGCCTCAAACTCCTTGGCTTAAGGGATTCTCCCCCCAGTCAGCCTCCTGAATCGATGGGATTTTATGCAGGAGATGCTGCACTTGGCTGTTCTTCATCAATGCTTCAATCCTCATTACACAGATTGGTGCTGTTTGATCAGCAAAAAAAAACCCCACCGATAAGGGCAGCTAACTGCTCTTTCTTGACTCTCTGGGGATTTCAGATACCCTCACCTGCGCCTCCTGTAAAGCTAACCCAGACCTCTGGAAAGAATTTTTTTCTAGCTCTGAAAGTAGTTATCTACAGCCCATCCCTCCCTCCACAGTCCCCACACGGTTCATTCCCATTCCCATAAGCAAACCAAACTCTGCTGAGCATCAATTAGGAGCAGAGAGAAAAGGCTGTGCTTTGAGCACACTGGCTTTTTCCCAAGCCAAACACGCTGATGTGCATCTGACTCCATTACCGCCCAGCCTGCACACGTCCCGGGGCGCCTGGCCTTTCCGGAGGTGAGCTTGTGTTTACCCACTGTCAAGGGGTATTTCCCAGTCGGCCTCTCCTCCCCCCAGTGGAGACTGGCTGCAACCACCCTACCCCCCACCCAGGCAACCAAATGTGACATCCAAAGAGTCCCTGGAGTGGCCATCTGTCCCTGCCATGCCAATGTTTACGCCACGTGGGCAGGAGAGGGACAGGCCAGGGAAGACTCCAGGGTATCCTGCATCAGACCCAAGGCGTCATCATCCCAGGCCCTTTGTGCCACAAAACAAGACAGTGAGAGAATACTCCTCCTTCTAACCGGAGAGGCTCCTGGTTCCTAAAGAGAAAGATCAAGCTCTTTAACTTCCCTGAGGGTGTTCAAAGAACCATTCCGATACAGATGTTTCTCCTGCAGATGAGCATCGAGCATCTAAAAATAAAATGAGATCCCTAATTTTGCAGTTTTTAAAATATTACCTGACTGCCCCCCACCAAAGTTAAACCTAAACATGGTATTTCTGACAATAAAGACTTTAACAAGTTCATAGTGAAGTGCTAAGAGGAACTGGATAATGTAGAAAAGATTCAGATTAGAAATAAACTCCAGCCAGGTGTGGTGGCTCACGCCTGTAATCCCAGCACTCTGGGAGGCCGACGCAGGCGGATCGCCTGAGGTCAGGAGTTCTGCCACTGGCCTGATCAAAATAGTGAAACCTCATCTCTACTAAAAATAGAAAAATTAGCTGGGTGTGGTGGCGCAGATCTGTAATCCCAGCTATTTGGGAGGCTAAGGCAGGAGAATGCTTGAACCCAGGAGGCAAAGGTTGCAGTGAGCCAAGACAGCACCACTGCACTCCAACCTGGGTAACAGAGGGAGACTCCGTCACACACACACACACACACACACACACACACACACACACAAAGAAACTCAAGAGTCTCCAAATTCTAGAGTTAATATGACCAACAGACATCCTCATCTAAATTCCTCTGTTTATATTCAGAACCAGAGGTCAAGATGTGTGAGAACGGTCACAAGTTTAGAAGTCAGATAAAACACGGTTCAAGTCCAGGATCACTGCCACAATAGCGAGATTTTAGTCAAGCTACCTGGGTTCCACCAGGTAGACTTGGAAATAAGAATATGCACAGGCAGAGGGGCGGTGAGTCCAATCAGGTATTCTATTAGAGATCACAAAGCAGAAGAATGCCAGGCACACAGTAGGCGCTCAACGTTCGCATCTTCCTTTCCAGCCCTAGCCCTCCTTCTACTGCCTTACGATGGCGGGGCGCACCTACCATGTCCAACACAGCTCAAGTGAAGAGAGACGCCCCTGGGCAGCGTTTGGTTGGCCATCAGCTAAAACTCAGCGCACTGACTCTGCTGGGGGTATTTCTGTTATCTTTCAAATGGGGGACAAAAGATGCCTGACATGCTTCATCTGCATGAAATCTGTTGAAATGCATCCCAAGTATTGGGGGTGAATCCACATTATTCATCACATAAATGCGCTTAAACTCCCTCCGGGGGAAGATGGGCTAGCCACTGTGACTGAAGCCAAGAGATGACACATCCACTCTATGACTCAACTTGAGCAGCTGCAGCGTGAAAATATACACACAGGCTCACGCAGAAATGGGCTGACAATTTTTAGATTTGCCCCTTGCTTTTTTTTTTTTTTTTTTTTTTTTAGTTTTGCTCTTTAACCTCATTATGTTTCTTTGCTCACAGAACCTGGAAGCAACGTTGCCATTTATTTGGACAGCTCTGACCAGGTTTTAATCCCAAAAGAATCCCTTAACACGGTGGCATAGGTAGCACAGGGCACAGTCACAGCTCTCAGGGACGCATGATCCTACTTCAGGGAGAGAGCTGAAGGGTAACATCATCTGAGAAGGAAAGCTGGTTCCAAGGGTCAAAAATCACAGTGGCCGGGCAGTCCAGAAAGGCAGCTGGGAGGAGGTGGACGTGAGCTGACCCTGAAGGAGAGGTAAAATCTGAATTGGCACAGAGCAGGTGGGAGGCCACTGGGGGTAACTGACAAGGACAGGTGCCCTGAGACAGGACTCAGGAAGGCTGACTCCAGTGGGTTGTGTGGCCACTCACTCAGGTAACTAACATTTACTAAGCAGACCATGGCAGTCCCTAGAGCCATGCTGGGGCAAGTATAAAGAGAAGTCCAAGCAGCCCACCTCAGAGGAACACACAATAGCACAGTGGTCAAGAGACCAGACTCTGGGGCTAGGCTGCTTGGGTTCAAATCCTGGTACCTCATTTCCCAATGCTATTGCTTTGGATAGGTTACTTAGGCCAGAGGTTAAAAAGTCATGTATATATTTTTGATTAAGAAGTGTTGGCTAGGCGCGGTGGTTCACGCCTGTAATCCCAGCACTTTGGGAGGTAGGGGTGGGTGGATCACGAGGTCAGGAGTTTGAGACCACCCCAACCAACATAGTGAAATCCCATCTCTACTAAAATACAAAAATTAGCCAGGCACGGTGGTGTGCGCCTGTAATCCCAGCTACTCCGGAGCCTGAGGCAGGAGAATCGCTTGAACACAGGAGGTGGAGGTTGCAGTGAGCCAAGACTGTGCCACTGCACTCCAGCCTGGGAGACAGAGTGAGACTCCATTTAAAAAAAAAAAAAAGGAAGTGTTTTCAGAGAAAAACAGAAAATAGGCTGAGGAAATCTTGAAGGGAAAGAAGTCATGGGGCACTCTAGACCCAGGTCAGATAAGACCTCAGCTTGGCCTGGAATACCTGCACCATCAGTGTTAACCCTTCCTCAGGATGCCCCGGGGATACAGAGACTACCAGGTAGTTAGTCAAAGGGAATCCAGCCCCTAAGGGCAGGGGTGAAAGCACTCAGGGAAAGGAAATGTAATAGACAGGCGAAGGGAACCCAAAGGATAGGGGCTAAACAAGGACAGCTGGTGTTTCCAAAGGGTTGTTATTGTTGTTTTTATTATTATTATTATTATTATTTTGAGACAGAGTATCGCTGTGTTGCCCAGGCTGGAGTGCAGTGGTGTGATCTCAGCTCACTGCAACCTCCACCTCCTGGGTTCAAGCGATTCTCCAGCCTCAGCCTCCCCAGTAGCTGGGATTACAGGCATGGGCCACTATGCCTGGCTAATTTTTGTATTTCTGTAGAGATGGAGTTTTACCACGTTGGCCAGGCTGGCTCAAACTCCTGACCTCAAGTAATCCAACAACCTCAGCCTCCCAAAGTGCTGAGATTACAGGTGTGAGCCACCACGTCTGGCCTATTATTATTTATATGATTATTTTTACCCCTTGAAAAGGGCATGAAACCTAATTATGATAATACAACGAGTCTGTATTATCACAGAAAAAGTGAGAGCTTTGGCTCCGCTCTCTGTTGAAGGGTGCCCGTAGGGGCTGGATTCCCTTTCACCAACTACCTGGGAGTCCCTGTACCCGCAGGGCATCCTTAGCAAGGGCTAACCCTGAAGAGAGTGCACACACAGAGGTCTTATCTGCCCTCTGTCCAGAGGGCCCTTGAAAGGAAGTTTGCTCCAAGCCACTATACATTCAGAGAAAGGAGTGGCTACGCCGCTGTACGTCTGGATGCAGGCAGAGCGGAGCAGCAGGTAAGACTGGAAGAACAAGTCCCAGCAAGATCCGCAACGCAGGACCCGGAATGCTGGGTGGGAAACACTAAAAGTTGCAAAAATCACGCCTCAGGAAGCATCTGTGATTCTTGCTCTCTCTCAAGTCCACATTCTCCTGCTGTGTTCACATTCTGGACCAACCAACATAGGAGCCAAACCTGGTGAAGGTAAAATAATGCATCCCGATGTCACCTGCTAACAAGGTCGAGGTGGGTTTGTCCACGACAGGAAGGCAAAGTTGAAAAGAACAAGAGCAACTTCGAATAGCTAGAAAGCCCCTTTTGGTCGACGTCATTCTCCTCCTAGGAAGTAAACGGGGACTGCATGGGCAGACATCACCATTCCCACTCAGCAGAGGAAAACTGAAGTACAACAGCCCTTTCTGCTGGAATTCCCTAGAAGGGGTCCGTGCCACATACAGGAAGTAGGGAGGGTATCTTTGCAGCATATTTCTTTTCTTTTCTTTTTTTTTTTTTTTTGAGATGGAGTCTCACTCTGTCACCAGGCTGGAGTGCAGTAGTCCGATGTCGGCTCACTGCAACCTCTGCCTCTCAGGTTCAAGCGATTCCCCTGCCTCAGCCTCCTGAGTAGCTGGGACTACAGGTGCTCGCCACCACACCCGGCTAGTTTTTGTACTTTTAGTAGAGACAGGGTTTCACCATGTTGGCCAGGATTGTCTCGATCTCCTGACCTCATGATCTGCCCGCCTCGGCCTCCCAAAGTGCTGGGATTACAGACGCGAGCCACCGCGCCCGGCCCCTGCAGCATATTTTTTCCCTTGGAGTAACTCCGAGTGTTGCACGGGGACCACTTGCTCCGTTCTGTGAAAGCCCCAAGCCTGTCGTGCAATAAAGACGTCCAGTTTCACCGCAGCAGGGAGGCCCAAATGAAATATTCCACTTGAACAAAACCACTTAGCAGTTTACATCAATGCTCACCCTGTCTCGTTAAAAGTGAGGTGAACCCATGCCCATCAGTCTCAAAACCAGCACGTTGATACCAAGCTTCCCCAGCGGCATCCAAATCAATTCCTTCTTCCCCTTTCCCACTCTCATGGGGGCAGGCAAAAGAAAAGTCAGGAAGACAGAGGATTACCCGTGGCCAACTCCAAGACAAATAACCATGGGAACCACCCAGGAAGAATGGGAAAGCTCCCCAGGAAACCCATTTCAAAGCCTCAGATTGCAATTGGGGAAACTCAGCAACCCTTTAACCACCAAAACCATCGTCACAAACAATGAACTTTCTATTGTCCCCCCAAAAAATGTGGATTTGGGCAGGATCAAGATAATAAAGACTTGAAAAGCTTCAATCCTCATTCTCCAGCCTTCTGCAAATGCCACACTTACCTCATTGGAGACAGAAGAAGCTTTGTCAAGATCTCCAAATGTGCCATCTGCAGGGACTGCTCACATCCTAGGTAAGAGACTAGGATTCAGAGCACATACCCCATGGTGCCAACCAGCCTCCTCTTCCTCCTTCCTGGGCTTCAAGTCTAGAAACGTGGGCCTCAGTCCACAGTGACTCCACCTATAAGAGCAACGTAAGAAAATAATGGGATTTGTGCTTCTTTTTTATATACCTCTAGAGACTGCAAGATTATCTTCAGAAACATTAATGTGATAACACAGGAAAAGTACCTCATACGTTGTAGACACTCAGTACATTAGTACTTAATATTGTTATTTTCATAAGCAATTCATATTTTAATAAGGAAGCATTGGCTGGGCACGGTGGCTCATGCCTGTAATCCCAGCACTTTGGGAGGCCGAGGCAGGTGGATTACCTGAAGTCAGGAGTTCCAGACCAGCCTGACTAACATGGAGAAACCCAGCCTTTACTAAAAATACAAAATTAGCCGGGCATGGTGGTGCATGCCTGTAATCCCAGCTGCTCAAGAGGCTGAGGCAGGAGAATGGCTTGAACCCAGGAGGCGGAGGTTGCAGTGAGCCAAGATTGCGCCATTGCACTCCAGCCTGGGCAACAAGAGCAAAACTTCATCTCTAAATAAATAAATAAACAAACAAAAGAAGCATTTACCAGGCTTAGTTATCTATAGCTTTGTAGAAAGCACCTCGACTGTGGTGATTCTTGCCCACCAAAATCTCACCGTTTATGGAAATACTAAAGCATGTGACTACAGATACCAGAAGCAGCTTCACGATTCAGTACAAGAGCTCGCAAATCAATCCACCCTGAACCATTCAGGAACCAAAACTTTCCAAAAGTGATGATCTCTTCCCTAAAAGCTTTACCAATGAAAGCCATGCTAACACTTGTTTTCAAGCAACGGCATCAAAATAAACCGGAGAAGCGGGTGTTGCCTCCTGGTTCTCTATTCTCATGAAAGCATCGGCTAGAACAAAATAGCACCACCAGGTCATAGCGGGCAGGCCAGACCAGGCACAGCTAGTTAATCTGCCTTTATTGAAAATAACTCCACACTTGAAACTGATTCACTACCCAAAATGTAAACCAAGACTCACTCCTTGGGCAGAGCAGAATGACTTTAGCATAGCACCAGAAAGCAAATGAAGGCTTTTCCCAGCTCACAATCCTTTCCCATCCCCAGTCCAGTCCCTTGCAATACTAGATGCATAAATAAACGCTGACTCATTATGCCATTACATACGACAAGGTCCTAATACCCCAGGAGCTTGTCAAATGAGAGACCCTTGGAAGAACCAATGGCTCAGGGTTGGGCAAACTCTGTAATGCTATATTCCCTTGTTGGGGAATATTAACCAGTCAAGTTCCTCTGTCCTATGCTCTAATTGTCCCTTTTTGGCTACAACATCAACCTTAACAGCAAACAATCAACACTTCCCCAAAAGTACTTAGAAACTCCAAGGTCTGAAAAAGTATTCTCAGAAAATGCAATGGCAATACCAAACTGCTATGGCACTCACCAGCATCATCTATCTCCAAGTTTAATTCCTTTCTTGTTTTAATTTAATTTAATTCTTAGAGATGGGGTCTCACTATATTGCCCAGGATGGCCTCAAACTCTTGGGCTCAAGGAACCTTCCTGTCTCAGCCTCCTGAGTAGCTGGGACTACAGGCACACACCACCATGACCGGCTTCCAAGTTAAATTCTTGAGTAACTAAATTAAGCAAACGCTTCCTTCATAGAAGCAACCCACTAACTTACATCCCAGTCACTGCCAAGATCTGGGCTTTGTACTCAATTTCATTTTTACACTAAAGGCAGGCAAAAAAAAAAAAAAAAAAAAGGAAAGAAAGAGAAAAACAGAGCAGTGGGGAAGATCCTCAAGGAGATGAGATAAACTGGGAGAGAAAAAAAAAAACGTGGGAAAGTAAGATAAAAATTAGAGGGAAGAAATGGTAGGATAACCAACTAGGAAAATACAATGCAAATACTGAAAATATAGAAGGTGACTCTGATAAGGCACTTGCCCATGATGAGGAGAGAACAAACGGGGACAATGGTTTCTGTTTTATTCTACTGCAGGAACTTTGCCTTACTGGAAAAAAAGGCATTGAGAGAGGTGGGAAGGTTGGAGACTGGACAAGAAAGGGTCGGAGGCAGAAAACGTTCATCACTACATTGAACACACTCAATGTCACTGTTAAATGCCTACTTTGTGCCAAAGCAGGGACAGAAGCCTTACATGAATATTCATAACGAAATCTCATTATTCACTGAATTCATAGTGGAATTTCACAATCAGTTTCCATTTCACATTTGGGGAAATACAAGTTCAGAGAGGGAAGGCAATTTTCCTGAGACCACACAGCCTAAAGTGGTAGAACAGGAATTCAAAGCCAGGCCTTTCTGATACCAGCATCCTTTCTGATATATGGAGAAAGAATCTGTTCTGAGACAACTTTAAAATGCTCAGACTCATGCATTAAATATGAACCAAAATGAAGTGTCTTCTCGACTCATTACAGTACATTCGTTCTGCTGTCGTACAAGGTAAATCTGTATTGTCAAGTGAGTTGAAAGTACCTACAATTCACATTAAATTACCAGCAAGCCTTATGTAAATTCTAGTTACATTTTCCCAGAACAATATCACAGGGTGTGCCTCAATGAAAACACAAAACCCACCTCGGAACAATTTGGTCCACTGCGTATGGTGTTCACGAACAGAAGGTATATTTTAATGAAACTGAAAAAACATAATCTATGTCAAAGATACAAAGATAAATACATGGTGTCCTCCTACTTACAACTAAGGAACTCAGTTGCTTATTTTCAAAGACTGTTTTCAGGCCTTTTTTGACAGAGTTCCACGGGGCAGAATTTTAAAAACGAATATAAACTCAAGAAAGGAGGTGGCAGGCCACGCGTGGTGGTTCACATAATCCCAGCACTTTGTGAGGCCGAGGCGGGCAGATCACTTGAGATCAGGAGTTCAAGACCAGCCTGATCAACACAGTGAAACCCCATCTCTACTAAAAATACAAAAAAAAAATTAGTTGGGTGTGGTGGTGCATGCCTGTAATCCCAGCTATACTTGGGAGGCTGAGGCAGGAGAATCACTTGAACCCAGGAGGTGGAGGCTGCAGTGAGCCAAGATCATGCCATTGGACTCCAGCCTGGGCAACAAGAGCGAAACTCCATCTCGAAAAGAAAAGAAGAAAAGAAAGGAGGTGGCCTTTGTTTACATTCCAGTTAAGATACTATCAAAAGCCAAAGTTGGTTCTTCCAAAAGACCAATAAAATTGATAATATGTTAGCAAGACTGAAGGAGAAAAGGTACAAACGACGCCATGAATGAAAAAGGAAACATAGCTACAGATGCTATAGTCTTTAAAAATGTTATGAGGATATCATGTTCAATATTATACCAATAAATCTGAAATTGTATATAAAATGGAAAATTTCTGTAAATGGTCTGGTATCTATTAAACAAATTAACAGTTAACAAACAGTCAGACAGTGGCACAAGCCTATAGTCCTAGCTACACAGGAGGTTGGGGTGGGAGGATCACTTGAGCCCAGGAGTTCGAGTCTAGCCCGGGCAACAGAGCAAGACCCCAACTCTAAAAAGAAGAAATAAGTGAATAAAATTTAAAATATAAACAACCAGAGACAAACCAGCTTATTTACTGGGAGAGGTGGGGAGACATATGAAAAGATAATGATACAGAAATTGCCACTTTCTCTCACATCTACATGGTCATATAACAGCATTAACCCCAATTTCAAATGTCCGAATGATGGTATCTTCTAACAGTCCCATGTGAGAATATCTAAAAACCTTTGCTCTATGAATAATGCATTTCCCCTTTCTCTAGCTAAGAATTATTGTTCCATAAAACTCTATTAGTCAGTTTCACCAGCATTATCATGAGATCCAATTTAGTTGTCTTTAGTGTCAAGTGAGTTACTAAAGGTTCCTTGGGGGATGGGGGCCTGAGGGAGTGGGTCACAAGCCTCATGTCATCATCAATTTCACATCTACCTGCCACTGGGTCCTTTCTTGAGCCTAAAACCAGCTAGAACTCAGGGCTCTAGCTCTGAATCATACAACCTGTTGTCCTTCCCTAGGCCACGTCTAATATGGTTTAAAAGTAATTTCCTTTCCATCTATATCTTTAACTTCAAGGAAGCACGAGTCAGAGCAAGCTAAGTGAACTGTGGCCCAGCAGCCTGCCTCCTGACCCCCAAAGTTCAAGGAAAGGTATGCTGAGAAAGTCAGGCAATTCCACTTTGATATTAGAAAAATGATAAAATCAGCTACTGACATTTTCCTGATTGGACCCACTCCAGACCCGGGAAATAGCATTTGGCTTGCTACAAATACAACAGGAATCACACATTCTTCACCTTCGTTTCTTCCCCTAAAAGTAAGACGATCCTGTAAACATTCTCATGAAGGATCTGCTTACGAAAAACAAAAACCAGCTGCTCCAACTGCTGGTATATTACTGAGTTGTTGATCAGGTAGGAAATAACTGCAACCGTTAACAGTTAACCCAATAGCCTCCATCTGACCCCTACAGACCCAGGCCAAATGGAAGCCCACGGACCAGCTCCAGGCTTGAAATAAAACCTAAAGCCTGTCTGTGAGAAGCCTCATTTGGGCCAGGTTTATCCTTTGCTGGAACACACTGTCACTTGCAATGATCCCAGCCCCCAGTGTCACCCTCCACCCAAACTTCCTCTCACGCCTCACC
Organism: Aotus nancymaae; assembly: GCF_030222135.1. Taxonomy (NCBI): domain Eukaryota; kingdom Metazoa; phylum Chordata; class Mammalia; order Primates; family Aotidae; genus Aotus; species Aotus nancymaae. The sequence goes on from NW_026988435.1 coordinate 34,650,430, forward strand.
CAAAATTGACTTAGGCAATCAATCCAAAGATAAGCCTAGCTGTCACATAAAGACAGACATTAAAAAAAAAAAATGTTCCAGATAAACAAATCACACCTCCACAACCTAGAACCAAACTAATCTAATCAGATGTAAAATTAATGAGAAACCCGAGACTTCCCGTGTCTCACTCCAGAACTCCCACCAGGTGCGGCGCGAGCCACAGCTTCTGAATATTTCTTCGGAACTTTTTTTTCACTTGATTCCCAAGTCTGCCATGGGGTTCATTATCAATGGCACTGACCTGCAATTATCCAACTCTCAGCGGGACAGCCCCGGGCAGGACGCATCCCGGGTGGGTGATAGGATCCCTCGGTCTCCTCCCCAACCCCGTATCCCATACAATGATCCTCGCTTACAGAAGTCAAGGAGGAAAGATGAAACTTTCAAAGCCCGAATCTCTAAAGTACCCTGGAGCCAGAACCAAGGTCTCCGGTGTCCCCGGAGCTCAGCCGGCAACGCGCGCCGAGCAGCTTGGAGACGCGCTTGCTCGTTCTGGGAAGGAGCTCCGGGGCGCACGGCTCACCCGCCCTAGCTGCACGGCTCAGCTCGGGGCTCTCACCTATCCTCGCCCAGAGCCACAATCAGCTGCCCGCCCCCGACCACCCGACACAGAGATTCGCCGGTGGAAAGAATCGATTTCAAAATTCAAGCTCACCCCTGCTCAACAAGGCGCGCACGTTTCTCCCGTCTGGCTTCACATCTCTCAAACTTCCAGTAACAGAAATGAGGAAGCAGCAGCCTTCCCCGGCTGCTGGCGGAGGCAGTGGGTGTAACTTGTGAAGTTTCGAGCTATGATGAATCTGGTCACTTGGGTGTGTCAGAGAGGGTTGGTCGCTCCTCCCTTCCTCCTCCCACCATCACCTCCCTCTTCTCCGCCTCCCTCTCCAATTTAATTCTTCTCTCCGGCATTCGCCGGCTGTCACTCAGAATCCCAGCACCCTGCCCACCGCATCCTTGGGAGCAATGTGTTTCGAACAGGTCTTAACCATTTTACGGATGAACCTGGTCACCCTGCACAAAGCACGAATGCCTACCTAATATTTTTCTACAGCACATGGCAAGAAGCGGTGCCTCTTAAAAGATGTAAATGTCCAGGAATGGACTCTTACATAAGCGCCCCCCACGAGTCTTTCACTGGCAGAAACGTGGGTAGTTCATCAAGTGGAGACCTGACTCCCAAATATCTACTGAAAACCAGTGAAGGGCAGAAAAATAGAAACCAGACTTTCAGTTGGCTGCCTTTTCTTTAATATGTACTAGAAAGTATTTCAAATATACATCCGGGTGCGGTGGCTCACACCTGTAATCCCAGCACTTTGGAGGCTAAGGTGGGCAGATCACGAGGTCAGGAGTTCGAGACCAGCCTGACCAACATGGTGACACTCCATTTCTACTAAAAATACAAAAATTAGCCAGGCGTGGTGATGCGTGCCTGTAATCCCAGCTACTCAAGAGGCTGAGGCAGGAGAATCGCTTGAACCCAGGAGGCAGAGGTTGCAGTGAGCCAAGATCACACCTGGGTGACAGAGCGAGATTCTGTCTCAAAAAAAAATAATATGTACACACACACCCCCATATATTTGAAAAGAATGTAATGAACACCCAAGTGCCCACCATGAAGCATAATAAATTAAAATTACTAATGTAGTGGAAACTATCTGCAACCCTTTTCCTTGCTGAAATACACCCCTCTTTCCTTCCCCCTGGAAAGAAAACTGCCCCACATTTCATTTCCCATGAGCAATTTTTGTATCACAGTTTCTAAAAACGTTAACGGGAACATGCTAACTTAAAGTTTACCAGGAAGCCACGCCACGGACACCCCTCTAGACTGTGCTGGACCTTGGTTTCCAAACAGAAGTTTCCTTAAATAAAACTTAAAATGACCTCAGGTTAAATGAAGCCTCAGGTGGCTGGTTAAAGACAATAAAAGAAATCTCAAAAGAAGAAAACAGTAAATCTAAAGTGACAAGTGAGAAGCTATATCTGAAATGGTTGAAGCATTCATGGATGAAATTGATAGATTAATAGAGCATTATCATTTCATAAGGTTAAAAGCTGTGCCAAAAACTAAGGATACTCGTCCATGCTATAAGGAACTTTACCCAAAGACACAGGCTAAAAAAATAGAAACACAACATTCATTAAAGAAGTCATAATGACTCAAATGCCAGCCAGGGAGACAGATGGAAACAATACTCCAAAAAGGGAACTTTCAGATACATTTAAACTTGACTCAATATATGGATATATATTCATATAAATTTATATATATATATTCACATATATATTCATATGTACATGAACATGAAGAAAGAGATGCCTGGTTCCTCTTTATATTCTTGGTAACTCACATAAAGGCTGGTATAAGCAGAAAATCTAATCACCACTTGAAAAATGAATTGAGGAAATAAACAAGAGTGTCCACAAACGTATCTAAAAGAACTGAAATGAGCATGGTGGCTCACACCTGTAATCCCAGCACTTCGGGAGGCCAAGGCAGGTGGATCACCTGAGGTCAGGAATTTGAGGCCAGCCTGACTAACATGGTGAAACCCCACCTCTACTAAAAATACACAAATTAGCCAGGTGTGGTGGTGTGCACCTATATTTCCAGCTACTCAGGAGGCTGAGGCAGGAGAATCACTTGAACCCAGGAGGCGGAGGTTGCAGTGAGCCAAGATCGCACCACTGCACTTCCAGCCTGGGTGACAGAGTGAAACTGTCTTGAAAATAAATAAATAAACAAATAAACAAACAAACAGAACAAAGAAAGAGAAGAATGTCTGGATAGAGCAATAGTCCTTATTTGGAGGTGATTTTGCCTCCAGGGAACACCTGGTAATATCTGAAGGCATTTTTGGTTGTCACAGCTGGGGGTGCTACTGACATCTGGTAGGTAGAGTCCAGAGATGCTCCTCAACATGCTATCATGCATAAAACAGGCCCCATGACAAAGAATTCTCCAGCCACAAATGCCAATAGTGCTGCTGCTGGGAAACCCCAATTTAGAAGTTTCACTCTCACCTGTCACTTAATTAATGTATTCCATCTATTCCATATAGCATCATCAATTTGAAAGGACTCTCCAGGGACTTAGAAAAATATGAAACAACACTTCACCTTTTCCACTGTGCAGCATTCAATGGCTGAGAACCATACATATGGGCTCAGAAGAAAGCAGACACTGAGGTCAGAGGCAGGAAAGCATCCCATGGTTTTGGGTGCAGCCTTGGCATCCATGCACTCATCAAGCTAACGACTTACGCTGAATCTGGATGAAAACGTTCACGAAGGGGGTGGGAGGAAGAAAACGCAGAGCCAGGGGGGACTGGTTTGAGAATCAGAGATCATGTCTCTCTGCCGACATGGTGTGCAGAAAGAGATGTGACAGATACAGAGGCAAAGCAGGCTTATCGTGGCCCATCAGTCATTTCTCCATTGACAATCACGAGTCTACGCTGGAAGTACTCCACTCAGAACAGGAAGGCGCTTCATCTCATTACAGCATATAGAAAAGAATGTTACAGATCACTCATGGGAAGAGGAAGGTAAGCACCATGAAGTCTGCGGTCAGAGCAGTGGACTTACACATCTTGCCTATAGGTTTTCTGGTCTCATGATTACCTAAGAAGGGTTTCTTTTAGTTCTGGGAGGCCATATACTTTTTTCCCCCTTCTTTCTGATATTATTATTTAATTTCTGCATGGAGGGAGAGAAGAGCTTTTGTTGTTGTTGTTACATAGTGTTTCCTTTGAGGGAGGCAGGGAACAGAAGGTTTGCTCATCTTGAATCTTCTTGAAGCCACATATATGGTGAGGATGCAATACATACGTGTTGGATTAAGCCAAATAGTCCCCACCTTCTTCCCTATCTCTCGGCCTAAAAGTAAAAGGTCCCCTGTAGATGCTTCTAAAGAAAAATATCTTAAAATCAAGAGTCTGAGCAACATGTGAACACATTACATAGTCCCCGTTGGCTCCATATAGTGGCGGGCAGGTTTTCACAGATCTGGACAGAAGGGCTGACCTGATACAGGTGAAAGTCCAACAATATCAGAACTGGAGAGGCCCCAGGCATTGGCCTCAGGCCTCAAAGGGAAGCAGGACTTAGCATCCAAGAATTTACTCCTATAGCAGAAGGGCTGTGTCCTCCTGCCCAGGAAGAATGCCAGGCTGTGGGTTCCCCCGCAACACTACCAGACAAGTGGGCAGTAAGGAAGATGCGTATCCCTCTTAAAGTACCAGCTTCTTAACCTGCAGTGTTGAAAGCCACTAGTTTCGCGTTTTAAAAGTTATGCAAATTTAGGAAAAGAAAACATGAACACAGGTGCAAGCCCCATCAACAGCAATGAACTTATACACAAATGTACACTATTTCTGCGCCAAAGAAATGCAACCAGTAGGGGGAGCACAGCTGACTGTTGTTAATTTCTCAAGACTGGGAAGAACCTGGGGATGATGCTGAATGATACAAAAACTAATACACATTGCAGCAAAAGAAAAGATTTATGCATGAACATTCAGAGAAACTGTAAACCATGAGAGCCTTAAAAGGAATTTGAATTGTTAGTGGGTATTTGCACAAAAGCTGGCTAAACAGACAGAAGAGGACTACACAAAAAACGGATTCATGTTGGCAAACAGTATGTGGTATGTGGAGAAAAGGTCACAAAGCGTTGAACTTCTTTTTCCCTTTGTCAAGTGGATTTACACTCAGAAATGAAAACGTATGGAGAGTTTATGTAAGCTTATTCTCTCCAAAATTTTCAACTCAGTGTTTAGCTTGCTCAGTCTCTCTTTAGAGATCCACAATAGCTGGCCTTTAAAATTCCTTTCAAATCACATTCTCAATGACACAGATGACTTCCAAAAGCAAGCATTTTCTGGATTGCTGTTCAAGGATCTCCAGAACCAACTTGGTCGAATCAAGGTGTCTTCAAGGTCTGTGAATTCGAAGCCATCACCCATAACGGAACTTACCTGCACCTTTTCAAACCTTCACAGAACAACAACCAGCTAAGAAGTGCTGGCACCAACCCGTCCTCACCTATGTCACCTAGCAACAGCCTATCAGCAGCAAGGCCAGGGAAGAGTGTCTTCTTCCTCATGTTAGGTGATACACAACAAGGGTATTAACACCATCAAATTACCTGAATCCAAACACAACTTCCCAGCATAACTGCAGTTCCAAATTCGGATCCTGTTAATGGAATCCATATGTGGAACGGCTATGAAAATGCAGAAGGTTGTTCATAAATACATTTTGTGGTTGACTACCAACTGATTGCCAAAATCAATTTTTTATATTTGAAACTGATGAAAGGTCTAAATATGGATCCAGCCCCCCCGACTCCCATGCTAGGTGATCTGATGGTCTGTCTGCTCAAGAATACTGCCACATTTGAAAACACTTTAAAACACCTGTTTCAGCCCTGGATGGGGTCTTTCTTTTCTCTGAGAGACAAACAAGGTTCACCTTTTAAAGGCAAAATTTAAAAAAAAAAAAAAACAGTTCGTTAAATTTGATTTGATACAAGAATGTTTTACAACTTCAAAGCAAACCTTATGCCAACCAAACTCAGAGACTCTTTACATAGTTTTCTCTATCTGAAAACAGAAAAACAAATACATATATTCTTAAAAAATAGAGGGCCAGCCAAAAGAGGCCAGGAAACTCTAATAGCTGTTAAGCACCATCTCCAGAATGCATTGCAGGGACTGTGTGGCAAATTCCCTAAAATCCAAGGGCTTCAATTTCCTTGACTATAAAATGATGACGTTCAACTTAATTTTCTCTGCCTTCTGAGTTATATCTTCCAATTATATGTTTCCACGATTTTAAAGCCCCCATTGCTTTCATTACCCCAAATTAGATTTCCTTACAAAGAACAACTTTCACCTAACAAGTCAAAGCCAAGAGGGTCGGCACTCCTTGATGGCCCACATTCTCGTAAGTGAAGCCAGGTCTGTAACTAGAAGGGAAAAGGGAGGAAGTGCAACCAGAGGATAAAGGTGACAAAGAAGGTCGAGGAAACATCCATGAGCTCTTGGTTCCTACCAACAATAAGCCATATGGGGCCAGATGCTGTCCCACCCACACACACAGTAAGGCTGTTGATTTCAAGGGCCCTGGGTGCCTTGTACAAATGGTGCATGTATTCGCGGGGGTAAAAGCATCTAAGTTTTTCCTAGTTTGGGAACCTTTCAGATACCTCCCTACTCAGCAGCAATAAATAATAATAATTGCCATTGGCACTAGACACAAGATAATATAGAATAACTAATTTCAGAAGATAAAAGGTCAAGTTCTAATTTCAGTCCTGCCTTTTCTTCAAAGAATGCCAGGATAGCTTTATAATCCTCAGTATAGCCTCTTGAAAAAGCTGGGTCAGGGAGTGTCCCATTGGGGAGGCCTCATTTGGTCATGAGAGAAGCAAGGATACAAACTGAGAAGACCCGGTTCAAGTCCAGGCTCCAACGACAACCAGAATGACGCAGAGCAAGCCACTCTGCCTATCCTTCAGTAAAATGGGAACTTAAAATAATAGATGCCTATTGGCAACGGAATGTGTGGTTAATGGGCTTTGTACTGGGCACATGCCCAACACTGTCTCTAAACGGACAAATGGGCACGAAACATGTCAAGACAATTTTCAATCAGGAAATAAGCCAACCCTGTATCTTGAACGAGCTTAGCGTTTGTCATGTTCTCAATGTTTTCACGTTGACAGTGCTATTTTGGTAATAAAGTGCAGTTCTGGCACTAGTTATGTGTCGGATGACAGAACGGAGGCCCTTCCCAATGGCGTCGCACAGGGCTCCCCTCTTGAGCCCTAAGCCTTCCCCAGAGAGTCCCTACTATGGGGCAGTGGCAGGCCACCCTTGTGAGAGTGGACACGGTGAGCCACAGAGGCCTTGCACTAACCAGGTCCAGCCAATTTAATGGTATTTGTATTTGTTATTTATGGGTGGGAATCATTTTGATTTTTATTCTACATTAAGATACAGTGACTGTCACTTTATAATTTGGGGGGAGCGATACATACTGTGGGGTGGGGGAGAATGACACTGACTAGGAAGGTGATATAGTTCGGATATTTGTTCCCGCCCAGATCTCATGTTGAATTGTAATTCTTAGTGCTGCAGGTGGGGCTTGGTGGGAGGTGACTGGATCATGGCGGTGGATTTCTCATGAATAGTTCAGCACCGTCCCCTTGCGGCTGTTCTCGTGATAGTGAGTCAGTTCTCATGAGATCTGGTTGTATAAAAGTTGGTGGCACATCCCCGTATTTCTCTCTTGCTCCTGCTTCTCTGTCTGCCATCATTGTAAGTTTCCTGAGGTCTCCCCAGAAGCTGAGCAAATGCCAGCATCATGCTTCCCACACAGCCTGCAGAACCATGAGCCAATTAAACCTCTTTCCTTTATAAATTACCCAGTCTTGGGTATTTCTTTATAGCAATGCGAGAATGGCCCAATACACGAGGAGACATCTAGCACAAGGGTAGGATGGGAGGTGAAAAGGACCCCACCCAAAGACCTGTTTGTAACACATGACACCTTACAGAGTTCTACTAACCACAGGCACATAATCAATTAAAATTAGATGACTTCTAATGAATAATGGCCAAGTGGATTAATGAGAATCCACTTGTCTTCCCTTCCAATAACACAGGCATTCAATTTCACTCTAGGAGCACTTGCTGCCATCTTCCCTCATGTCAACGAAAACCAAACGTGCAAAGATTACTTTCCATCTGGCTCACGCCTGTAATCCCAGCACTTTGGGAGGCCGAGGTGGGTGGATCACGAGGTCAAGAGATCGAGACCATCCTGGTCAACATGGTGAAACCCCGTCTCCACTAAAAATACAAAAAATTAGCTGGGCATGGTGGCGCATGCCTGTAATCCCAGCTACTCAGGAGGCTGAGGCAGGAGAATTGCCTGAACCCAGGAGGCGGAGGTTGCGGTGAGCTGAGATCACGCCATTACACTCCAGCCTGGGTAACAAGAGCAAAACTCCGTCTCAAAAAAAAAAAAAAAAAGGTTACTTTCAATCAGAGAACAGAACAAACCTGTATGTCAAATAGTAAAGGCCCTAACATAGGGGTGATGCATTTACAGACCTCTTCTGTAAGAGCAGAAAGGAGGTCTCATAAATCACTCATTCATCTGAAGTCAGAAGGAGTGACATGTTCGAGCTCACATAATAAAACCATGACAGCTTCAGCCCAGCACCCAGGTAAACAAAAATAAACTTGCTATATGTTCCACTCAATTACTACCTCCTTTAAAAAATATTTCCATAAAATGAACATTCAATGCAGTATACGCACATATAATTTGGGGCCCCAACCTAGTACAAAAGGCACATACAAATAAAAAACAATATGAATTAGGCCCATCTAGAACTAATAAGAAAACCATAATAAGTGAGTACATGAGAAATTCTTGGCTCAGCCCCAGACAAGGAAGCAAGGGGCCTAGAGAACTGGGAGGAAGGACGCAGTCAGACCCGCTGGAGGCAGTCTGACTCACCAGTAGCCAGCATCCTCCCAAACAAATTACAGTGGCAGGCTCAGCAAGAATGCAGGGGAAGGATCCACATGTGCCCAAGGGGTTAAGATAGCAACCTGGTCAAAGACACAGACTCCCAGTTACGAAAGCTCTACCCCTGGAATACCAAGAAATTAAAGTTCATCTCTGGCCGGGCATGGTGGCTCATGCCTATAATCCTAGCCTTTGGGAGGCAGAGGCGGGCGGATCACCTGAAGTCAGGAGTTCAAGACCAGCCCGGCCAACATGGTGAAACCATGACTCTACTACAAATACAAAAATTAGCCAGGCATGGTGGCATGCGCCTGTACTCCCAGCTACTTAGGAGGCCGAAGCAGGAGAATTGCTTGAAGCCAGGAGACGGAGGTTGCAGTGAGCCAAGATCACGCCACTGCACTCCAGCCTAGGCAACAGAGCAAGACTGTGTCTCAAAAAAAATAAAAAATAAAAAAGTGCATCTCTGCTAACACCACAAAATACCATTATTTTCAATTGTCTGTGACTATTCATTGCAGCATTATCACAATAGCCAAGAGATGGAAGCAGTCTGTGTGCCCATCAGCAGAGGAATGAATAAACAAAATGTGGCCTATCTCTGCAATGGAATATTATTCAGCCATTTACAGTAATGAAGTTCTGATCTGTGTTGCTGCATCGATGAACCTTAAAAATATTATGTTAAGTGAAAAAGACACAAAAGGACAAATACTGCATAATTCCATTTATGTCCAAGTTTTCAACATAGATAGTGGTGATGGTTGTATAACACTGTGAATGTAATTAACGCCACTTAAGTGTGTACTTAAAAATAGTTAAAATGGCAAGTTTTATGTTATATGTAAATTTTACTACAATTTTTAAAAAAAGATTCCAAAAATATCATTTTCAACTTTTTGGCTCAAATATATGTAGCTTTTTTTTTTAAAAAAAAAAAAAAAAAAAAAAAAGGTGCTGGTGTGGTACAGTGGCTCATGCCTAAAATCCCAGCATTTTGGGAGGCCAAGGTGGGCGGATCACTTGAGGTCAGGAGTTCAAGACCAGCCTAGCCAACACAGTGGAAGCCCCATCTCTAATATTAAAATTAATAAATAAGGCAGGTGTGGTGACGCACGCCTGTAATCTCAGCTATTTAAGTGGCTGAGGCACAAGAATAGCTTGAACCCCGGAGGCGAAGGTTGCAGTGAGTTGTAACCATGCCACTACACTGCAGCCTGGGCAACAAGCAAGACTCTGCCTCAAAAAAAACAAAACAAAACAAAACAAAACAAAACAGTAACAAAATAGTTGCTGCTGAAAACAAAACTAATCAAAACTTTACGCACATTAACCAAGTCTTCCAATAAACCAACTCTCCCTGTCAAATCACCATGATCTTCGCACACCCAGATGAGTGATCTTCTCTGACGGTAAGAGCTAAAATGACATTGCCTCACTTATCAAGGTAAATCTTTCACAATTATAAAGATAAAACAAGGCACACCTTTGCACAGTATGGTGGAGTCACAGCTGTATGGAACAGCTGCTTCCACCAACCCATCCCAATCCCAAATTGCAAAGCAGATCAAGAAACCAAAAAGAGTCAGATAGGAGTCCAGAACCCTAATGGGAAATTAATCAAACACAAATCCTTTCTTTCTTTCTTTTTTTTTTTTTTTGTCGGAGTTTTTGCTCTTGTTGCCCAGGCTGGAGTATAACGGTGTGATCTCAGCTCGCCCAACCTCCACCTCCTGAGTTCAAGCGATTCTCCTGCCTCAGCCTCCTGAGTAGCTGGGATTACAGGCATGCGCCACCATGCCTGGCTAATTTTGTATTTTTAGTAGAGATGAGGTTTCTTCGTGTTGGTCAGGCTGGTCTCGAACTCACAACCTCATGTGATCTGACCGCCTCAGCCTCCCAAAGTGCTGGGATTACAGGTATGAGCCACCACACCCAGCCCAAACCCAAATTTTTAATTGCAAATATTAAACGGTACATGGTAACTGACCACATTCAGGTGTACCCTCAACTCGTGGTAATTTTAGGAGTTAAGACATAAGCAGGCGTGCCAGGCAGTCTAAGTGAGAATTGTGGATCAGCCAGGAATTCCTCTTCCAGTTGCAGGCCTATCCTTTAATCTTCATAAAGCCTCAGTCTCTCACCTGTAAAATGGGAATAGGAGCATTTCCCTCATAAAGCTATGTGAAGACAACTCTGATGACAATCAGTTGCTGACATTTCCTGAGCACTTTCTCTGTGAAAGTCAGGAGGCTAGGGGCTGGTCATTCAATTTTATATCTGGACCTCATGACAACTCAGCAAGGTACTACTTACTACTAGACCCATTTAACAGACGAAGAAAACTGAGGCACGGAGAGTTTAAATGAACTGCCCAAAGCCACTCAACAAGTAAGAGGCAGGTCTAAAATTCTAACCTAGTCTCTGTGAAGCTGAGGCCCCAACTCTCTCCAAACTCACTACTGCATTTGGGCTACAATCTTGTCATCCTTACATTTGATTTATTTGTTTTTATTATTATTATTATTTTGAGACAGAATCTCACTCTGTTGCCCAGGCTGAAGTACAGTGGTGTGATCTCAGCTCACTGCAACCTTCACCTCCTGGGTTCCGGCGATTCTCGTGCCTTAGACCCCCAAGCAGCTGAGATTACAGGCGCCCGCCACCACACCCAGCTAATTTGTGTATTTTTAGTAGAGTCGGGGTTTCACCATGTTGGCTGAGCAGGTCTCGAACTCCTGACCTCAAGCAATCTGCACACCTCGGCCTCCCAAAGTGCTGGATTACAGGCGTGAGCCAATTCCAAGCCTTATTATTACTAAACATTACCTTTTGTTTCACAAATCTCAGCTTCTGGGCTCACAAAGACAAAGGGCTGAGTATTACTCCAAAAGCCTACACTTACTCATGGAGAACCTCATCCCCTCTCAAGGACAAATGTGGCAGGCAAGCAACATATTTGAGGGTTTGTCATGAAGCTCCTGGAAGTTAATCATCACTCTGTCTGAGAAAGGTGAGTGAACAAGGTATCTAACGTGAGCCAACTAAATTGCACAATAGGCAAATAATATGCATAATGGATGTGTGGGAGATTCCTACATGTATTCACAAGGCCCTTTCACAGAACCAAGGCCGCCTCCCCCCACCGCACCCCCCGCCGCCGGAAGAGGCAAGTTCGAACTCTAGACTGAGATAATTAACTGCTGGGTGGCTATTTTATACTGACCTATTTATAATACCTACCTGAAGTACTAATGTTGGGTCACGATCAGAAGAAATCCATACCGAACAGAATCTTGCTTGCAGCTGAACCACCCAACTTCCCGGTGAAACATGGCAGGTGACTCACAGGGATGATACACATGTGTAACTCTTGGTACCTGTGCCAAGAACACTGTGTGGAGCAGGCTCAGCCAGCAAGTTGACAAACACTTCACCACATCACCTAAAACACCAGAGCTCAACACTCTACTCTCGGATGCCTAGTTTCTGGGAAAGGGAATTTCTCAGCATGGGACCACGACACGAACAACCTGCCCAGCTGAGATCCTCGCTGCGGTGGGGCGGACACAAAGATCAGCCCTCTCTGACTTTTCTTTTTCTCGGCCTCAGCAACTTCACTCACCTTGCTTAGGCTCAGGCTTATGATTCAGGCTTCGACCCCTCCCAAAGCCCTGTACCCTGGGAGCTTTTGTTCTTTTTCTGGCCGCAGATGAACTTAGCCCATTAAAGAACAGCTGTAATCCCTTACACACATAACTTTCCACTGGCAAAAATTAGTCAGGTCGGCAGGGTCTGAGGTCAGCAGTCTCCTGCAGAAACACCCACCAGACACTGCTCCCCCATCACCAAAAAAAAAATGTAGCGGCTAATGAACTGCCCATTACTTGTCTGGCAGACACATACTGGCACATACACACAGATACTACTGGCTCATTCCATTTCAGTAACCAAAAACAATATTCTTGGCCTTTGGCATGAATATCGGTTTTTGTTTTCTTAAGGACATGCGAACAACTTGGTCTGTTTGGTCCCATGTAAACTTGTTCTTCTTCTGCATATGCAGGTGACCTTAGACTTGAAGTCTTTGTTAATGTCACCTTCTCAATGAAGGTGTCCTCCTGGCCAGTGGCCCCACCCCACCACGACCACCCCCTGATCCCTGGCACATTTCCTTTTTTACTTCCCCGATTTATTTTTTCTCTCCTTTATTACATTTATTTATTTTTTTGAGGAAAGAGTCTCGCTCTGTTTCTTAGGCTGGAGTGCAATGGCGCAATCTCGGCTCACTGCAACCTCCACAACCCAGGTTCAAGCAATTCTCCTGCCTCAGTCACCTGAGTAGCTGGGACTACAGGCACCTGCCACCACACACGGCTGATTTTTGTATTTTTAGTAGAGACGAGGTTTTGTCATGTTGGCCAGGCTGGTCTCAAACTCCTGGCCTCAAGTGATCCGCCCATCTCAGCCTCCCAAAGTGCTGGGATTATAGGCATAAGCCATTGCGCCCAGGTATTTTTCTCTCCTTTATACACATGCTGAATATTTTCTTATCTTACTTTTTTTTTTTTTTTTTTTTTGAGATGGAGTCTGGCTCTGTCGCCCAGGATGGAGTGCAGTGGCGTGATCTCGGCTCACCACAAGCTTCGCCTCTGGGGTTCAAGCGATTCTCCTGCCTCAGCCTCCCGAGTAGCTGGGACTATGGGTGTGTGCCACCATGCCACCCACCCAAAGCAGGTCTACTTTGCTTTTTCAAAACATCATTTCCTACCTCCAAAACACTAAATCATTAAGTAAAACTTAATTAATTTAAAATGAAGACATAATAACTCATTGCAATTAATAAACAATTTTTTATTTTTTTAATAGTAATGCACAAAGACAAGGATGTCTCTTTTGATCACCAAAGTATCCCAAGTACCTAGTACACTGCCTAGCACACAGTAGGACCTAAAAATATAAACATTTGTTGAGTGAAAAAACAGTATTTTCTTTTCACAACATTAGGTTGGAAATGAAGCGTAAAAGGACAAAAATAAAACCAAGAAAGAAAGAGAAGGCGAGAGACACAGAAAATACAGTGCAAGGCCGGGCGCAGTGGCGCACGCCTGTAATCCCAGCACTCTGGGAGGCCAAGGTGGGTGGAGCACGAGGTCAGGAGTTTGAGACCAGACTGGACAACATAGTGAAACCTCATCTCTACTAAAAATACAAAAAAATTAGCCAGGCATGGTGGTGGGCACCTGTAATCCTAGCTATTCAGGAGGCTGAGGCAGAAGAATCACTTGAACCTGGGAGGCAGAGGTTGCAGCAAGCCGAGATCGTATCACTGCACACCAGCCTGGGCGACAGAGGTAGACTCTATCTCAAAAAAAAAAAAAAAAAAATACAGTGAGAGGATCTACTATGAAGAGAAAAGGAGAACTAGACTGAAGAGATACACTGGAAATTTCCCAAAATGCAACAAAGATACCAATCCATAGATTCAAGAAGTCCTATAAACCCTGAACAGAATAAATAAAAATATATTTACACCTAGACATGTCATAGAACTAGAAAGCCAAAGGCAGAGAGAAAAACCATAAAAGCAGCAAGAAGGAGACTGATGATCTATTATACAAAGAAGCAACAATGAGGCAGAGAGCCGACTTCTCAGCAAGAACAGACGCCAGAAGATAATGAACTGGTGTCTTCTAAGTGTTTGAAGAAAATCACTGCCAACTGAGAATTCTATATGCAGCAGAAATAAAGATAATTTAAGACAGACAGAAGTATAATAATAATAATTAACAATAATGTCTTTGATGTTTAGAATAGTGGAAAAGAAAAAAATTTACTATAACAATATCTTAAAATCCAGTAGAGAACAAAAGGAGTTAATATACTCTAGTGTCTTGTATTATCTAGGAAGGCTTCAAAGCACCAATTTATATAAGACTTTGCAATCCAAGGTAACTATGGGTAATCTCAAGATTTTTTTTTTAAAAGGACAGATATTAAAAAGCCAGTAACTGATCATTCTGACTACATTCCAGATAAAAACTTATTTACTTAAAAAATAAACAAGACAATAAAATACAAGCCACATGGAGAGACAATATTTGAAACTCATGCAACCAACAAAGAGATATTATGCAGAATAGGTTAAAACACACACATGTACACACTGTACAAATCAATAAGAAAAACATCAACTACCAACTAAAAAATGACAAGTGATTTGACAGGCAGTTCACAAAAGAAAATATTCCAATGACCAATAAACCCACGAACAGGAGCTTGGCCATACTGATTTTTCACATTTACAAAATGTAAATTCAAACCAGGAAATCCACTTATTACCAGAACAGCTAGAATTGAAATGACTAATAACACCAAGGTTTTCTGAGGGCATGATGCAAGAGGAACTCCCTTATCCTACTAGGGAGAGTGTAATTGGGTCAGCCACTTTAGTAAAGATAAAAAATCAGCAATTTCAATTCTAGAAATACACCCCAAGAAATACCTGCACAGGAGTGCTAGGGAATATATCTCCAAAAAAAAGTTCATTGTAGCACTATTCACAATAGCCAAACATTAGAATTAACCCAAATGATCATCAGCAGTAAAATAGATTATGAAGCTATAGCCTATTTATACCATGAAATGGTGTAATAATTAAAGTGTACAAACTAGAGCTACACTCAGGAGAGAAGTTGAGGAAATAAATCCAGACCCAAATACATATGTATATATACACTTACATGCATGTGTATATATACACATATATATGCATGCAAGTATACATATATGACTGACATAAAAACATGCTCCTTGGCTGGGCACAGTGGCTCATGCCTGTAGTCCCAGCTACCACCGAGGATAGACAGGATTGCTTGAGCCCAGGAATTCAAGGTTACAGTGAGGTATGATTGTGCCACTGTACTACAGCTTGGGTGACAGAGCTGTCACCCTGTCTCTTAAAAAAAAAAAATTGTATGTATATATATACATACACACTCTCTTTACCGTGACTTTATTTGAAAATGAAGGCAGCATAAGAGTGAGTTCAGTGCATCCAGCCTCTTCCTCTACTCTCTCTGATGTCACTGGCCTGGATGAGTTATGGACTTGACACTTCCAACCCACAAGCGCTAGAAAGTAAGTGAGAAGGGAACAGCTGACTTACCCCACACTGAACCCAGAGATTCAAAACAGCCACCCAACATTTGCCTTTCTCCTCAAGATGAGTCATAGATCCATTACCCATTAATATGGTGACAATTATTATTTTTGGGAAAAGGTCTCGCTTTGTCACCCAGGCTGTAGTGCAGTGGCACAATCTTGGCTCACTGCAATATGATCCTCCCGGCTTCAAGCGATTCTCCTGCTTCAGCCTCCTGAGTAGCTGGGATCACAGGCTCCCACCACTACGCCTGGCTAATTTTTGTATTTTTAGTAGAGATTTCCTCATGTTGGCCAGGCTGGTCACGAACTCCCAACCTCAAGTTATCTGCCTGCCTCGGCCTCCCAAAGTACTGGGATTACAGGCATGAGCCACCGCACCCAGCTGACAATTATTTTTAAAGCAATGCTAGTCCACCACCCCTTAAGGCAGAGAACACTCAATCTCATTCTTTCTTACACTGTGAGGTGGTTCATCATTGTATTTTCTGATTAGGATACCCTATCAGATACAGGGCATCAAGTTCTCTGATGGGTGTTTTTTGCATAGGATTGGTGGAAGAGACCATTCCTTTCCCCCTTTATTTGTGATTGTTTTCCTCTGTATGGCATCTCCATATTTCTCCACCATCCCTAACCACAGGATGGGCACAGGAGCCAGCTGAGATTATCTGAACCTTGAGCCTTGAACACAGTTATTGGTCCAGAGGTGGGTTCACAACCAACATTAGTGAATCAGAAAACTTCCTTGGGAATTTTTTTGTTTTAAAACTGAGGATGTCAGCCTAGAACTGCTGGCAGCCATGCTTCTGTTTGGTTCAAGCTGGCCTGAGAAGAACTAATCCAATCCAGGGGCAACAGGGATGAAAGACAGCATTGGATGGTGCTAACTTCCCTGGGTCCAACTGTCCCCTAACCCCAGCTTTACACTGATCGGCACACAGCCAAATGTATTCCCACTTTGGCCCTAAATCAACTTAGGTTTCTGATCCTTGCAATCCAACATTCTAACAGGACCAGAATTTTGTGAGGTTTTTTTTTTTTTTCCCTGATTTTTTTGGTTTTTTTTTTTCCTTATTTATTTATTTATTGAGACAGTCTCGCTCTGTCACCAGACTGGAGTCCAATGGTGTAATCTTGGCTCACTGCAACCGCTGCCTCCCAGGTTCAAGCAATTCTCCTGCCTCAGCCTCCTGAGTAGCTGGGATTATAGATGCCTACCATCACACCTGACTAATTTTTGTATTTTTAGTAGAGACATGGTTTCACCATGTTGGCCAAGCTGGTCTCGAACTCCTGGCCTGAAGCGATCCGCCTGCCTCGGCCTCCCAAAGTGCTGAGATTACAGACATGAGCCACCACAACCGGCCTTTTAAATGGTTGCATTGCTGATGTTGTTTTGCAGGGGTAAGAAGCAGAGGAGATCTGCTCCTGTGATCCACAACACTCCTCCATACCACATATATGTGCAAAAACATCTTGTTAGTCCCTAAGCTTCCTCTAATGATGTCTTTTAAAACCACACCTTCCATGTCTTCTCCTTGATTAACATCCTTGTTTATTACCTCAATCAGTCCTAGTTTTCCCTTTTCCAAATGCTGATCACACAATGAATGTCTTAGATTTTTCTCTCTTCTGTGAAACTGCTGATCATTCTCAAATTAAGAATTAAAAATGAAGCAGCTGGAGATGCTTTGCTAGCACCCAGATTACAGTCTTAAGAGTCCTTCCAAAAGAAAGCTCTCTGGTTCTGAGGAAGCTCTGGTTGGTTGGGGCAGCCCAAGGAAGTACCTCCAAAACCACACAACATGCAATGAAACCACAGGAAAAAAAAGAGGGGGGAACCTCTTCCTGTATATTTGCTGAAGCGTTTTGCTTAAATAGAGATTCAGTGTTTTTTTTGTTTGTTTTTGTTTTTTGAGACAGAGTATCCCTCTGTTGCCGAGGCTGCAGTGCAGTGGCACAATCTTGGCTCACTGTAACCTCCGCCTCCTGGGTTCAAGTGACCCTCATGCCTCAGCCTCTTCAGCAGCTAGGACTACAGGCCCGCACCACCATGCCTGGCTAATTTTTTGTATTTTTGGTAGAGACAGGGTTTCACCATATTGGCTAGCCTAGTCTCAAACTCCTGACCTCATGATCCACCTGCCTCAGCCTCCCAAAATGCTGGGATTACAGGCATGAGCCACCACGCCTGGCCAGTGGTGTGCAATTTCAAGAAAGAAACATCTATGAGGAAAAGTGTAGAACAAAACGGCCCCAGGACACCTCTGCCCAACACACAGGCCTGCTGGCCTCATTTGCATTGACTTTATACATTTCCCCATTATCCTAGTAATAAAGTCTGTGATTTCAACATTTTACAGGAAGGTAAAAACACATTCACAGTAGCACTAGCCAGTAGCTTCCCTTTCCTTTTTTTTTTTTTTTTTTTTTTTTTTTGAGACCAACTCTCACTCTGTTGCTCAGGCTGGAGTGCAGTGGCGTGATCTCAGCTCACTACAACCTCTGCTTCCTGGGTTCAAGCGATTCTCCACTTCAGCCTCCCGAGTAGCTGAGATTACAGGCACACTTTCTTAAGTAATTGCAGGGTGAGCTTCACAGTATCTCCCGTTCCTAAAGGCAGATTAGAGGCCCGAGCACTGCATTGTTTCAGATTTCCGTGGGTCATCAAAAATAAAAAGTATCCCAGGTGGAGTAAATTTGTTAAGCAAAGGGCTACTTAAAAATAAAATTGCTTGTAGAGAGTTCTCTTACAGCTTAATGAATGAGGCTCCGTTTCTCAAACTAAAATTGTGATCAAATGAGAAACCCTTCAAAGACCTCTGCTGAATACCTTGCTTGCACTCCTGCCTCTGCAGAGGGAGCCAATGAATGACCCACCAGCAACTGAAGTGGGTGTGACGGAGGGGAGGAGGTTAGGTTTGAGTATATGATGGTGAACTGAGAAAGTACTGAGACATCAGCCATGGATGGAGAGGAAAGCACAGCTCTACCTACAGGAATCGTTAATAAGAGTTCTATATTCTCTATTAACGAATCTTGGAACAGCTGACACCATGATGGCCAGGGATCATGGATGGATGAACGGACAGATGGACAAACGGACAGACAGATGGACCGAGTAAAAAATAGTGTGTGTTGATGGGGGAGGAAGGACAGAGGACAGGCCAACCACACCATAATTGTTGAGTAATGGCACAGTCCAGAGTGGGTAAACCTTTTCTTTAAAGAACCAGATAAATATTTTAGCCTTTGCCAGCCATATACTCTCCATTGTGACTGTCCAGCTCTGCCCTTGTTACGTAAAAGCAACCAAAGACAGTAAGTAAATGAAAATGACTTTGTTCCAATAAAACTTTATTCATGAATGCTAAAATCTGGATTTTATATGATATTCACATGACACCAATTATTATTCTTCTCCCCCCAGCCCCTTAAAAATGTAAAAGACATTTTAATTCAAGTATCTTACAAACACAAGAACTAGTGGAATTTGGTGCTCAGGCCAGAATTTGAGGACCCCAGATCTAATCTCCAAACACTCCAGCCACCCAGGATAGTGATCAGGAAAGAAGCTCTCACCAGCAGGCCCTGGGAAGAGATCTAACACAACACACATTTTCTATTCTGTGCTTTGTATGTACGTCTCCTTCTGTCTTTATTGCTTACTTCTCCATGGACATCACGCCCACTGGGATATAGGAAGCACCTTGTTGGCAGGGTCTGTGTCTCACATATTTCTATATCTTCAGCACCTGGCATAGTACGTGGAACATAACAGGCGCTTGAGAGATATTCCCTGAATCAAACCATACTCCCCAACAACCCACAAGATTTCACTGTCAAAGTTTGACATGAAGGGCAAGCCACCTCGATACCAGGCATCCCATATCTGATATCACAGCCATGAGTATTATGCCCTTGGGATGACTGACAGAGGTCACAGAAAGTAAACCGTACTCATTACGCTGAAGCTGGATTTTTTTTTTTTTTTTTTTTTTTTTTTGAGACGGAGTTTCGCTCTTGTTACCCAGGCTGGAGTGCAATGGCGCGATCTCGGCTCACCGCAACCTCCGCCTCCTGGGTTCAGGCAATTCTCCTGCCTCAGCCTCCTGAGTAGCTGGGATTACAGGCACACACCACTGTGCCCAGCTAATTTTTTGTTTTTTTTTTTTTTAGTAGAGACGGGGTTTCACCATGTTGACCAGGATGGTCTCGATCTCTTGACCTCGTGATCCACCCACCTCGGCCTCCCAAAGTGCTGGGATTACAGGCGTGAGCCGCCGCGCCCGGCTGAAGCTGGATTTACTTATCTTCTCTAAACTGCTTCTGGACCTCAAAAGTAGACCTAAAAAGCAACATCTGATGCTCAGTTTCAATGGATCAATGAGCTGAACCCAAAAATAGCCACTCTAGAATCTTCATGAGCAGCCTCTCTGCAGAACTGGAAACTTCGTACCAATTCAATTCAAAAGCAACTCTTAGTGTGTCACACTGTAAAAGGCAGGAAACCAGCTACCTTATTCTTGCCATGACCACACAGATGTTACTTAATGTATGCATGTCCCAAACGAAAAGAAACATATCCATCCATTAGCAGAGGATGAAAAACATGTCACTCTTTGGCTCCTGAGTTTGGGAATTGATGGGCAGTAAACACACTACTGGCTCCTTTTCTTTCTCATTCATCTCTCCCTCCAGACCATCCATCAGGAGAAAGCTCAATGTCATCTTCATGGTGGGCACTGTGTAGCCATATCCTCACAATACTTATGTGTTTCCGAGGAAAGCAGAGGCTGTTAAAAAGAGGATGCTTAGGGACTTTTTTTTTTTTCGGACAGAGTGTTGTTCTGTTACCCCGGCTGGAGTGCAATGGCGCGATCTCGGCTCACCGCAACCTCCGCCTCCTGGGTTCAGGCAATTCTCCGGCCTCAGCCTCCCGAGTAGCTGGGATTGCAGGCGCGCACCACCGTGCCTGGCTTATTTTTCTATTTTCACCATGCCTGGCTTATTTTTCTATTTTTAGTGGAGAAGGAGTTTTACCATGTTAGCCAGGCTGGTCTTGAACTCCTAACCTCATATGATCCACTCGCTTCAGCCTCCTAAAATGCTGGGATTATTGGCATGAGACATCATGCCCAGCCTCTTTTTAACATTTTACTGGAAATCTTGAATAGAAGTGTGCCAGGGTAAAATCGGTACACAAAGGGAATACAAAGAACCATAGGAGAATCTGTATGGAAATGACTCATGAGTATTCAGATTTGGATGGGTCCTAGAGTGTGGCTCCAGAAACATAACCGCAATCCGAGGCAGGAAGCCAGGCAGGCAGGCAAGCAGGCAAGAAGGAAGGAGAGAAGAAAAAAGGGAGGGAGGGAGGAAGAGAAGGGTACAAACAACTGGCCATACCATCCTGAACGTGCCCGATCTCGTCTGATCTCGGAGAAGGGTACAAACAGAGCAACTCACCTGGTTCATCCTGAACCCCAACCCACCCTGGCAGTATCTTTCAGTTGCAAGCCATATGAACAGCAAAGCAAAGAGAGCTTTAAAGAATGCCACTATTGCCTTTCTCTAGGTAGGTCTGTCAGTAAGTCTTTGCTTGATTTGCACTGATTTAATTTCCCAGTCAACAGAATGGGACTAGAAGTACCCAGACCAACAGACCAAAAAATAACCTAATTCAGTACTTTTTTTTTTTTTTTTTTTTTGAGAGGGAGTATCACTCTGTCACCCGGCTGGAGTGCAGTGGTGCGATCTCGGCTCACTGCAACCTCCACCTCCTGGGTTCAAGCGATTTTCCTGCCTCAGCCTCCCGAGTAGCTGGGATTACAGGCACGCACCACCACGCCCAGCTAATTTTTGTATTTTTTAGTAGAGGTGGGGTTTCACCTTGTTGGCCAGGATGGTCTTGATCTCCTGACCTCGTGATCCACCCATCTCTGCCTCTCAAAGTACTGGGATTAGAGGTGTGAGCCACCACACCTGGCCCATTCTGTACATTTTTGAATTCACTAGTTATCCATTTTAAATGGTATTTGGATTCTTTTTTCTTTGTGAAGAAGTCTCCATAGCAACTGAACTTGAATACCTTGGTATTCAACCCAAGCTTACCTACCTAATAAGTTTAGCAAGAATGTTTTTCTTTTTTTTCTTTTTTTTTTTTTTATGAGAGAAAGAAAAAGAAAGAAAAAGGGGGAGAAAGAACAGGATTCTTACTCTATTGCCCAGGCTGGAATGCGATCTAAAAATAGGTATTAAAAACCTCTTTTATGCCGATAATTGTGCTTAACAACGGAGACAGGAAGGAATAAGGGAAGCAAATAACAAACAAATAGCTTTTTTTTTTTTCTTATCAAAGGCCACATTTAAGAGGATCCAGAAATTCTGATAGGCACTGTGCATTCTATCTGAGACCAAAGAGCAAACAAGCAAGAGACCTGTTTATCAGCGAAGGCAGCAACATTCTGTTTCTTCACCATTTGGATAAGTCCATCCTTTACCAATTATAGCCCTAGACAGGCTCGTTCCCATTCATCACGTATTTATTAGTGTGTGTTGGTATTAATATTTTCCACATCCTCATGGTCCACTGTATTATAATATTTTCACTTCAAAATGACATCTAATTTGGAATCACAAAATCCATATTGCTTTACTGGGTGTTTATCTTCCCTAAACTGCTTCATGGACCACAAAAGAAGACCTAAAAAGCAACATCTGATGCTCTGTTTCAATGCATCAATGAGCTGAACCCCAAAATAGCCACTCTAGAATTTTCATGAGAGGCCTCTCAATATAACTAGAAACTTCATACCAAGTTTCACGGTCAAAGAATTCATTTTAAAACACACTGGGTGGTAGGAGCGGGGCGCGCAAATAAATAAATAAAACACGTTCTTGTAAGGTTTGTTCTTGCTGAGCTTAAAACGGAAGAAACTGAGGCCAGCACAAGAAGATCCAACGTGAAGGGTTTTATTCAGGCTCCCAGACAAGGTTATGTGGTCCCACAGGAGGGGCCGGAGAAGTCGCGCGGACTCCTCTCAGACATGGGGTTTTATAGGGAGTGGAGGCGTTTGATTGGTTGTACCCAAGGTGAGTGGGCCTGGATGGGACAAAATGGTAGGCAGGGAGTGGGGCCTGGACGAGACAAAATGGTAGGCAGGGAGTGGGGCCCGGATGGGACAAAATGGCAGGGAGTGGGGCCTGGATGGAACAAAATGGCAGGCAGGGAGTGGAGCCCGGATGGGACAAAATGGTATTGGGTAGGTCCTAGCAGGGCTTTTTTCCAGGTTCCCGGTGAAGGAGGGTGTGTCCAAGCTCCCAGCGAGGGGAGGGGGGTATGTCCGACCTCCCTGCGAGGGAGGGGGGAGCATCCGAGCTCCCGGCGGGCGGGGGGGGCGGGTGTGTGCGTCCATGCTCCCGGCAAGGCAACCGGACTTACAGTTCTCTGATTTTAAACTTGGTTATTTATATGTTAAAGGGACTTTAACCAACTTGATGGTGAACCTAACAAAAGATGTCCACGAATTATTTTAACTTCATCAAAGGTTTTAAGGGACAATATTTAAGGCATATTAATAACTTCCTATTTTGTTCCATAGGCCTCATTCTTAAAAGGCCTTTAATATTCCATAATAATTGATTTCAAGCTTTCTTAATAACCTTTTCTAAAACTCCAGGTGAATCATTTCTGCAATTTGTTACTGTTTGTAGCTCAACAAATTATTCACTCGAGCTGGCTGAGCCACATGCATAACATTTTTAATTAGAGTGCCACAGTTGACTTCAAATCCAAAATATCCCAATCCAAAATTATTCTGTAGGCTTCGGATTTGCTGCCAGGAGTCTAAAAAGCTAAAAATAGCGACCAAACTTTCACATCACAAGGCAGAAAAAAGCATTTCAAGAAAGCGTACAAGCTTCAAATAGATTCCTGAACAGATCCCAAAAGGCAGGCATAGGCTGACAAGACTTTAGATTTGACCATCTCCAGTATGCTTTTATTTGTAAGAGAAAAAGGACAGGAGAAAAACTCAGGAAAAAACCGGCTCATAATGATAAACTACATAGAGTAGCAGCAGGGGAAATATGAAAAAACTCATAAAACACAAGCGTCTAGATGCTTCTTTAGTATAAAACTAAAGGTATTAAATTAGCATGTACATTTTGAACAAATCCATAATAATGTGATCAGCAAACTTCAGAGTGTAAGATTCTAGGACTTGGACTCTTAAGTACACAGAAAAGAGAAGAAAGAAAGGGAAGATACTGAGGAAGCTACATGAGACTGAAGACATACAAGCATCAGTTGCAAGGTGCTTTAGTCTCAGCATCCGTGTACCCTTCAAATTCATATGCTGAAATCCTAACCTCCAAGGCAACAGTATTAGAAGGTGAAATATTAGATGTTGGTAGGAGGGAGGGGAGGATAAGGAGAGGTTGCCTAACAGACACAAACTTATAGCTAGATGGCAGGAATAAGTTCTAGTGATCTATACCACTGCAGGGTGACTATAGCTGAGATAATTTATTGTATATTTTCAAAAAGCTAGAAGAAAGGATTTTGAATGTTTCCAACATAGAAAAATAATTTTATTTTGAGATGGAGTCTCACTCTGTCCCCCAGACAATAAATGTTTAAAATGATGGATCTACTAATTACTTTGATGGGATCATTATACACTGTATACACATATCAAAATCATTCTGTATCCCGTAAATATGTACAATTATTACATGTCAACTAAAAATAAAAGGGGAAAAAAAAAAAGAAGATAGGACATTTGGGAAGTAATTGGTATCCTTATAAAGGGGTCCTAAGAGAGACCCCTTTCCCTTCCACCATGAGGATACAGTGAGAAGACAGCGGTCTATGAACCAGGAAGCAG
Organism: Aotus nancymaae; assembly: GCF_030222135.1. Lineage (NCBI taxonomy): Eukaryota > Metazoa > Chordata > Mammalia > Primates > Aotidae > Aotus > Aotus nancymaae. The sequence continues at coordinate 34,675,080 of NW_026988435.1, forward strand.
ACCCTCACCAGGCACTGAATCTGCCTTGGTCTTGGACTTCCCATCCCCAAGAACCATGAGAAATAAATTTCTATTGTTTCTAAGCTACCCAGATTATGGTGCTGTGTTATCGGAGCTGAATGGCTTAAGATACAATGTATGGGTGTTATTTGGGTTATGATTCAAAAGGATGAGCTGTGAAAAAATTATCAGACACAGGGTAAGTTTGAAAACTGACTATATGTTCGATAATATTGAGATCTATAGGCAATATGGCTTTTCTTTTTATTTTTCGAAACCAGACGGAGGCTGGACCAATATGACCTCTTTATGTTCTTATCTTTAGCAATATATACAGATGAAATGAGAGCGTATTTGTGATTTGTATCCAGACAATCCAGTATGGGTATGTGGGTGTGTGTGTGTGCACACGCATGTGTGTGTAGTGACTGTACGTGAAAGTACACTGACCATAGGTTGATATTCCTCAAAGATGGGTGATGAGTATGTGAGAGTTTCTGCGGGGCGTTATATACTACATCTCAATGTGTAAATGTTTGAAATTACCCATAATAAAAAGGTTTTCAAAAAACAATCTGTACAAGACATACTGTGGTCTATATGCCCGACTATACCTCCGGGTGGCCTGAGGGTGTGTGTGGCCTGCAGACATATTTTGTTTGGACAGTGGACTGTTTAAAAAAATGTTGTTTCCTTTTTGATCCAATATTTAAAAATAAGCAGACTTCACATAAAAATGAGGATTTCCAACTAATCTTGAAAAAAATAGAAAAATCTGGCAACAGTAGGCTACAGCAACAAGCCCTGGAGTGGAGCCTGCGCTGCCCTCTCCCAGACCCAGCACCCACTCACTTCCGGGGCCTCCCTGGTCTGTGGCCATTTGCGTATGGCCCCCAGTGTCTGGGCTTTTCAGAGCAGCAACTCAGTGCCAACCTCCAGGGACAAACTGTCCAGAATGACTGTGTTCTTCTCTCAGCCCAGACTCCTAGAGCCTTGTTTTCTGACCAGTCATCAAAAGTTCCTGACAACAACTTCAATTCAAGCACTTGAAGAGTTTTAGTTTATATTACACAAAGCAGTGATTCAAAACATATGGGCAGTCAACACACTGCAAAAGAAAACCCCAGAGTTTCTGAAGTTTATTTGGCTTGAGGACCTCTGGCCGGTTCGGCCGACTCTCCTTATCATTCAGGCAACAGGACTGGCTCCTGTCTTGCTCTACAGACTCCCAGAATGCAAAGGCAGAGGGGGAGGAGAGCTCATTTAGTACCTTCCTCCTCCTTTTACGATGAGATTCAAGCCAAGGGAGGTTGAGTAATTCGCCCAACCATTTTCTAAGGGGTCTCTGGAGGAAGGGATGGGAATGAAAATGTAACGTGAGATGGAGTGCTGACAGCTCCCATACACATCCCAGAGTTACTGGACAACAATTTGTTCCTGCATGTTTTTACTCCCTGCAAAATACTTTTCCAGTATGATTATGAAACAAGAGTAACATGTCTCTAGAAAAAGACAGATTTTCAACCTCAAAAAGGACTGAGGGTTGAACCACTTGCGTCCCGGTATTCCTCTTTAATGGACCACTCAACGAGGAACATCTGTTGACAAGATCTCCCAGCACCCAACTGACGTTCCTCACTTGTACAATTACTTCTCATCAGGCAAGAAGACAAATAAACTGGGTGCAGTGGCTCACCCTGTAATCCCAGCACTTTGGGAAGCTGAGGCAGGTGGATCACAAGGTCAGAAGTTTGAGACCAGCCTGGCCAACACGGTGAAACGCAGTCTCTACTAAAAATACAAAAAATTAGCCAAATGTGGTGGCAGATGCCTGTAATCCCAGCTACTTGGGAGGCTGAGGCAGGAGAATCACTTGAACCCGGGAGGCGAAGGCTGCAGTGAGCCAAGATTGTGCCATTGCACTCCAGCCTGGGCAACAAGGCAAGACTCCACCTCAAAAAAAAAAAAAAAAAAAAGAAGACAAGAGGAAGGACAGGAAAGTCCTTCTAACTCCTCAGGTTCTCTGAAGACTCTTCCAGATCCTAAGCTCTTCATAACTGTTCTCAGACTCATTCATCCCTTCAGCCAGGCTGAGCCAAAGGAAATTCTCCGGGTCCTGCAGTGGCCGCCATATTTGCAGAGCCCACCCTCGGTGAACTTGGGTTCTTCCCAAAGTGAACTCACCCAGTTAACAATAGACCATTCTTGAAATCTAATTAATTCAATGGCAGACAAGCCGAAAGAAGAAAAATTAAAGCAACCCTGAGGCAATATGAGTTTGGACAGTGAAGAGCATGCAATTCTCTCAGCTCCCCAATGAGGAACTCTAGTTCCACCTCCTCATGGGCTGGCACATCCCATTTGCTTTCTCATCACTTCTGACGTGCTTTAAGTTAGCAACTCTTTTCTCCCATTAAAAATGTAGGAAAACATCATCAGATTTTGCCATCCAAGGTCTATAGGCACCGTAGCAATCACTTAGCTGGGGTTCTAGCTTTCTGGGCCTCAAAAACTGGAGCTCCTTCTGGGCCAGTGGTCACAGGTTATATCACATTAATTAGTCTAACAAATGAACAGGTTATGACTCATAATTGCTCCCCACCGCTGTAACAGAAAAGGTTTGAACTGAGTGCCCAGTAGGAAATATGGAGGCTTTGGAGCCTTAGAGAGCATAGGTGGTCAACCCCCGCTCAGCCAGAACCTGAAAACCAGGAGAGCAGTGGGAGAGGAACCATGGAAATCAGTCTGTCAAGAGAAGACCAAAGTTGAAACTGATACTGGCCACAGAGGTAAAGAGAAGATGTGAACGGGAAGGGGAAAGGGAGGGTAGGGGTGAGGGTGGGGTTTGAAAAACTAGGTAGCTAGAGAAGCTATGAACCAACATGACATAAAAGATACAAAACTGGCTGGGTAGGTGGCTTACACCTATAATCCCCTGGCACATGGAAAGGCCAAGGCAGGAGGATCACTTGAGACCAGCCTGGGCAACCCAGTGGTGCAGTAGCTCACACCTGTAATCCCAGCACTTTGGGAGCCCAAGGAGGGCAGATCACGTGAGGTCGGGAGTTCGAGACCAGCCTGACCACACGGAGAAAACCCGTCTCTTGTAAAAATACAAAATTAGCTGGGCATGGCGGCACATGCCTGTAATCCCACCTACTCAAGAGGCTGAGGCAGGAGAATCGCTTGAATCCAGGAGGTGAAGGTTACAGTGAGCCGAGATCGTACCATTGCACTCCAGCCTGGGCAACAAGAGAGAAACTCCATTTCAAAAAAAAAAAAAAAAAAAAAAAATTCCTTCTCTACCAAAAACTAAAACAAACACAAAAATTAGCTGGGCATGGTGGCACGTGCCTGTGATCCCAGCTACTCAGGAGGCTGAAGCAGGAGGATCACTTGAGCCTGAGAGGCAGAGGTTACAATGAGGCAAGATTGCACCACTGCACTCCAGCTTGGGACAGAGGATGAGACCCTGTCATAAAATTTCCTTTCTTTTGCTCTGTATTAGTCTGTTTTCATACTGCTGATAAAGACATACCCAAAACTGGGAACAAGAAGAGGTTTAATTAGACATACAGTTGCACATAGCTGGGGAGGCCTCAGAATCATGACGGGAAGAAAAAGGCACTTCTTACACGGTGGCGGCAAGAGAAAGATGAGAGAGAAGCAAAAGTGGACCTCATGAGACTTATTCATAAGCCAAACCATATCATGCTCATATAACAAATATGTCTTGAGCACCTAACATGTGGCAGGTAATGTACAAAAGCACTAGGATACAAGAGGCAGCAGAAAAGAACAGGGAAGAAACAGAAGGAGAGGCAGGAGGGAGTCTGGAATTTTTTTCTTTCAAGGGAGTACTAGAGATGAGAGGAGAGTAATAAGCCCATTCAGAGAGATGCTGAGTTAAGGAGAAAGCTGATGAGCCGAAGAAACTAGAGATAACTAATTCAAGAAAATGATCAAATCTAGCCACGCATCTACATAAATATACTTACTTCTCCCCCATCTTTTAAATAAAAGTCCCTCCTATCTGGTTGTTCCCTCTTCCCCTCCCCCACTCCTCCCATATCATCTTCAACAGCTCCCTCTGGAAGCAGCAGTGTCCTCTCTTCTCACTCAAGCCCAGCCCCAACCAACGTCACCAGAAGCCCCCTCAACCACCACATCTGTCACTCTAAATGGCTTTCCCCTCCTTGGTATCCAGGAAGTACCTGAAACCACCAGCCATGCCCTTGCTGGGGAAGCCTCTTCATTTGAATTCTATACTGGTTACAGAAAATTCCATGTGAGTTCCAGGCCCAATTCGCTCAGTGCTTGGTGCCGAGAAGAATGTCAACACCGATATGGAACCCATTCCCTCCAAATGGCACAGCTGGTGTGCAGCAGGCAGAGAGGACTCCCACAAAACAGATACAGGGTGCTGGTAAGAAGAGGGTGGAAAGCAACCACTGGGCGAACAATCAGAAATATCCACTACAGCATCCACGTTTCCCTCCTACAGCTTTGATATTTTCTTCCCAAATTTCCCCTGGCTCCCGTTCTTTCTCCCACCTCGTATACCTACATATATGGAATATTCTGCATCTATCCCTCCAAATGCCTATTGGAGCTCCCTTCTTTTATATCATTGATACCATCTAGGGAACTTCAGCAACTTCACACATGCACTGGAATCCAACTCTCAGGACTAAAGATCAGATATCCTCCCTCCCCTACTTCCCAAATTGACCTGAACCTCAGGATAGGAGGAAAAGACAGACGGGAACAGGAGGGGCTGTGAAACCCAAGACTCCCTGGAGCAAGCTGACACTTGCTCTGGGTTCCCACCCATCACCCTGCTCCTGTAAAGAAGTTTATCCCATCAAAGTGAAGGAAAACATCAGGTTCCCGGCAGGGAGACAGATTGTCCCAAGGCAGTATGGGATAAGACTTGGTCACCAGAATTTATTTATTTAACTTCTAGGACCAAAACGACAACCAGCCAAATGATAATTTAGGAATATGTTTATAAAAGAAAAACAAATATTCATTATTCCTCTGGGCCATTAAATTATTTTAAACAGATAATGCCTCCTTTAAAAGAAGATTAAATTTCTACTATCAATCACTGAAAATGACATAGGTTTCAGTGATGAGGGGAAGCACAGAGAAATTTAGCAAGGAATGGCAGAGAAAGGGTGAAATTTCTGGTCTTTACATTAGATACAGTGACTCAGATTCTTTAGTTTTCGATCTTACGTTAGAATTCTCTGTATGTTTTGACACAGCAGAGAAACGCGCCCACCTTTGAACTCTTAACTTCAGCTCTTTATTCTTTACTACTGAAAAATATTCTAAGAAACATCCAGTATGGGGTAGGCTTTAACCAACATTGCAAATTTAAAAAATATCAGAAAGTCACTGTTTAATAGAAAAAAATGTAATTTCCAATTACTACCAACATTCAAACAAACAGTAACAGAGCAAAGTCATCTACATCCAGGAAAATGCGATGTTTGTGTGCAAAAACATGCATGCATTATGCATGAATATGTATGTATCTCTGTGTAGTATACATGTGTATGTTCAAGTTAATAAAGACTAAAGAATGGGCAAAATACCAAAATATCAGCATCACTTTCAGGGTAAGTAAATAACAATTATTTTTTCCTTCTTCCACCTTTTCTGTTTTTTCAAACTTCCCACCATGATCATTCATACACAGAAAAGGAAAAATCAACAACTTTACTTTTATCACACGTATAAAGATGTATGTTTTTACAAGGTATGCTCATCTCCTTATATCAAAAAAAAACAGACACTAAATAGAAACCCACACACCCTGTGCCACCAAAAAAAAAACAAAAAACCCGTACATTGGGAAGTGAAGCTGAGTTTTTCTTACTATATGCAAACCTTTTTATCAAGAGGGGAAAAGAAGAGTCCTTTGTGTCAAATTGCTACATATATCCTTCAAGTGTTTTAGAAATGGCACTGCCACAGCCTTCCCTTCATTTTCTGAGATCTCTGGTTTTCTATTTCCTTAATTGTGCTTCCCCACATACAGCTAAAATGAGTAGCAGTAGTGGATGTGTACACTCACACACGCATGTACACGCTCGCACACTCACACACATCCCTGATAAATGCGTTTCAGTCTCTGACCATAACAGCAATCACCAAGATACGATCTCCCCAAACGCGAGGTGCCGTCTCAGGCTCCTGGGCTCACTTTCGAGCGATGCATCCACAGGATGCAGGGTACCCAGGTCTCCCTCTGTACCCTCTTCATTTCATGTTCCTGCAGGAGAAGACATATAGTGTTTAAAGCAAACTCCTGATTATGCGTGCTAATGAAGGCAAACATTGGCACAGATGCGTGTTTGGCACGAGATTTCTCTAATTGCATTTTGCTTAGGCTACCATCAAAATTAGTTAGTGTTCTCCCAAACACATGCACAGCAGAGGGGGGAGGAGATGCCAATCAAAAGGACTTCTGGGTGATGGAGAGATGGCTAAACTGTGAATCGGCCTCAAATACAAGAAGCTTTTCCATACTCAGTGCCTACATGCTGACCAATGTCATGTTCAACAGGTCTTAAAAGAGCAGAGGAAATCTAGAATACCTTCTACAATATCCTGATGAATGGTAAGTGATGGAGCCCCAATCTAGGAAGCACAAAATTTTAGGCAACTCCTTACTCCATTTCTGAGATAGAAATTTTTACTTTATTTATTTTTTGAATCAGAGACTCATTTTGTTGCATGGGTTGGAATGCAGTGGTGTGATCTCAGCTCACTGCAACCTCTGCCTCCTGGGTTCAAGCTATTCTCTTGCCTCAGCCTCCCGAGTAGCTGGGATAACAAGCAGGTGCCACCATGCCTGGCTCATTTTTGTACTTTTTTTTTTTTTTTTTTTTTTTTTTAGTAAAAACAAGGTTTCACCACGTTGGCCAAGCTGGTCTTGAACTCCTGACCTCAAGTGATCCACCTGCCTCAGCTTCCCAAAGTACTACAATGACATGTGTGAGCCACTGCACCCAGCTGAAAATTTTTTTTAGATAAATTTAAGAGAGTTTTTTTTTTTTTTTGATAGATTTAAGAGATGTCTTTCTGCAGCTCCCATCTGCTGGAGAAACTCAGACCAATTCTCTATCAGTTCTGTATGCTAAGCCTTCAAAGAGCAGAAGGAAGTGTCCCATCTTCTCTTACTGTTTCCTCCTCCAGGTAAGCTGCTATCCTTGGCAGGGTTTCCTGCCACCATTTTGGTTCTGCTTGTCTGACTACTCAAGTCACTCAAGGTCTTCCTTAACCTTGGAGCTGGCTACAGTCCTCAAGGGCTGGGGGGTGTCCTCCTGAAAATTCAGTGGGATCAGGACACTATGCTTCCCTTAGCCCAAGAGTGGGCTCACTCATCTGCAGTGACCACATCACGCCTCTGACAGACACTAATGCCAAGCCAAACCCTTCTGCATATGTACAGCAATTTATTCGTTTTCTCTCATCATCCCCAAACTGTACAGGACGTCACATTTCTGCTTTTTAAAGGTTATCTGGCAGGTTTCTACCTGCCATCCTGGGCTACTAAGGGTATTCAGGTTTTGTACTGAAGACCCTGCAGGGGTCTTCTTGAATATCACATCTCTCATCCAGATGTGATATCCAAGTTCAAAAACAGCAGCCACATTTTTGGCTGTGCCCATTCAGGAATAAAATAATAATAAGTAGGCTGGGCGCAGTGGCTCATGCACATAATCCCAGCACCTTGGGAGGCCAAGGCAGGTGGATCACTTGAGGTCAGGAGTTCGAGACCAACCTGACCAACATGGAGGAATCCCGTCTGTACTAAAAATACAAAATTAGCCAGGCATGGTGATGGGCACCTGTAATCCCAGCTACTACTCAGGAGGCTAAGGCAAGAGAATCACTTCAACCCAGGAGGCAGGGATTGCAGTAAGCCAAGATCCATGACACTGCACTCCAGCCTAGGCAACAAGAGTGAAACTCTGTCTCAAAAAAAAAAAAAAAGTGGGATGGGGTGGGGCTGGGTGCAGTGGCTCACACCTATAATCCCAGCACTTTGGGAGGCCAAGGCGGGAGGATCACGAGGTCAAGAGATCAAAACCATCCTGGTCAACAAGGTGAAACCCTGTCTCTACTAAAAATACAAAAATTAGCTGGGCATGGTGGCGTGCGCCTGTAGTCCCAGCTACTCGGGAGGCTGAGGCAGGAGAATCGCTTGAACCTGGGAGGCAGAGGTTGCAGTAAGCCAAGAATGTACCACTGCATTCTAGCCTGGGGGACAGAACAAGACTCCATCTCAAAAACAAACAAACAAAAAAAGTCATTAAAAGCTGCAGGAGAGAGAATGACATAACTAAGCAGAAACAAGATGAGCCAAAAGAGCCGCAGAGCCCCGAATCCTGGGGGCCTCACCGCCCAGCAAAATCCCTAGATGGATAACATTACTGCCCATGTTGGCCAGGAGGCACCTTGTGTCTTCCTAAAAAATTAACACCAACCTCTTTTTAAAAAACGCACATGCTCTTGACTTGGTGTATGTGACTTGCAAACAGGAGTCCTATCTAACACAGAAACTATTCTAGTAGAAAAACTGAGTGTCCCACATAAGCTACTTTGCCAGTTACTCTTAAGGTATCGGGCGGTCTGTCCTGCCAGTGTGATGCTGATTCACTGATTAACCTTCGTTCAAAGTACATTCCAGCTTCACATCCGTAAGGATCCCTGCTCTCCCGAGGGCATTTCATTATTAACCCTCAAGGCTTTTAACCATTTTACTCTCATTTCTCCTTGGCTTCCCTGATTCCCTGAAGCCCATCTTTTTCCCACTCATACTTGCTGCCACACAATTTGGCCAAGACAGTTGGCCTTCGGTATCTGTGGGTTCTGCATCCCTGGATTCCACCAACTGCAGATCCAAAATATTCAGAAAAAAAGAAATAGATGGCTGCGTTGAGTCTGTACTGCATATGTACAGGCTTGTTTTGCTTGTCACTATTCCCTAAACAATACAGTATAACAACTGTTTACTAGTATTTACTTTGCACTAGGTATTATAAGTAATCTAGAGATTGTTTATGATATACTAAAGAATGTACATAGGTTTTGTGCAAATACGACATTATTTTATTATTATTATTATTATTTTAATTGAGATGGAGTCTCACTCTGTCACCCAGGCTGGAGTGCACTGGCACAATCCCGGCTCACTGCAACCTCTGCCTCCCAGGTTTAAGCTATTCTCCCGCCTTAACCTCCCTAGTAGCTGAGATTACAGGGACCTGCCACCACACCGGGTTAATGTTTGTATTTTTAATAGAAGTGGGGTTTCGCCATGTTGGCCAGGCTGGTCTCGAACTCCTGACCTCAGGTGATCCTCCCACCTCGGCCTCCCAAAGTGCTAGGATTACAGGCATGAGCCACCTCGCCCAGCCTACACTATTTTATATAAGAAACTTGAGCATCCATGGATTTTAGTATCTATAGGGGAGAGGGGGTCTGGATCCAATTCCCTACGAATACCAACAGATGACTATACAGTGACATTAATGAAATAATATCAGTGAATAATTTCTGTTTCCAAAAACACTGCCCTGTGCCCTAGCCAAAGAAGTACCCAAGGTTGGACTCTAGACAAGTTAAAAGTAACTCTAGATTCCAAAGAGAAGTAATATAAGACCGTGTCTCTAAGAAAAAAAAAATGTGAAAACATATGTCCACACAAAAGCTTCTAGACAAATGTTTCATAGCAGCATTAGCTGTAATAGCCAAAAAAAAAAAATAACCCAAATGAGCCGGGCACTGTGACTCACACCTGTAATCCTAGCACTTTGGGAGGCCAAGGCCGGTGGATCACCTGAGGTCGGGAGTTTGAAACCAGCCAGCCAGCCAGGCATGGTGGCGCGTGCCTGTAGTCCCAGCTACTCAGGAGGCTGACGCTGGAGGATCGCTTGAGCCCAGGAGTTCTGGGCTGTAGTGCACTATGCCGATCGGGTGTCCACACTAAGTTCGGCATCAATATGGTAACCTCCCAGGAGCGGCAGACCACCAGGTTGCCTAAGGAGGGGTGAACCAGCCCAGGTCGGAAACAGAGCAGGTCAAAACTCCCATGCTGATCAGCAGTGGGATCGCGCCTGTGAACAGCCACTGCACTCCAGCCTGGGCAACATAGCAAGACCCCATCTCTAAAAAAAAAAAAAAAAAAAAGAAAAGAAAATTAAAAAGAAACCAGCCAGCCAGCCCAACATGGAGAAACCCTGTCTCTACTAAAAATACAAAATTAGGCTGGGCACAGTGGCTCACACCTGTAATCCCAGCACTTTGGGAGGCCGAGGTGGGTAGATCACAAGGTCAGGAGATTGAGACCATCCTGGCCAACATGGTGAAACCCCGTCTCTACTAAAAATACAAAAAAATTAGCTGGGCGTGGTGGCGCACACCTGTAGTCCCAGCTACGAGGGATGCTGAGGCAGGAGAATTGCTTGAACCCAGGAGGCAAAGATCGCACCACTGCACTACAGCCTGGTCAACAGTGCGAGACTCCGTCTCAAAAAATATGTATACAAAATTAGCCAGGCATGGTGGCACATGCCTGTAATCTCCGCTACTTGGGAGGCTGAGGCAGGAGAAGCACTTGAACCTAGGAGGCAGAGATTATAGTGAGCTGAGATTGTACCACTGCACTCCAGCCTGGGCAACAAGAGCAAAACTCTGTCTCAAAAATAAATAAATAAATAAAATAAAAATTAAAAATAAAATTATGGAAGTGTACATTTTAAATGGCTGAACTGGAAGGGGTATGAATTATAGTTCAATAAAACTGTTTTTTTAAAAAATCCATTAGAGGATAATTAATCTATTACCAACAGTATAAAGAGAAGGAATAGACTCAATACCCTAGTTTTTTTAGTTCATTAAAATGTGGGTCAAAATCCCAAATTTAACATATCCACAATGTTCATAAAGCAGTTTATACAGTTAATTCCATATAATTTACATTATACCAGATTGGTTAGGGACAGAGGCTTTGGAATAAAACTAGGTTTGAGTCCCAACCCCTTCACTCCTAAGTTGGATGACCTTGGATCCTCCTCCAAGCCTCAGCTTCTCTACATGGAAAATGAGGAAAGTCATAGTGCTTCTTTCACCGATGAGTGAGCATCTGACACAGTGGAGCACTCAACCAGTAACTTTCTAAGCAAATAAATAACAACACAAAACCAACAAGTGCCTGTGTGCAATACACTAAACCTTGCTGGGAGACAGACAATACAGTCCCTTTCTTCGATTATGACACCAAGCGGACTGTTTAGCGCTGCAATGATAAAAATGCTATGGAGCGAACATTTGTGTCCCCCCAAATCCATATGTTGAAATTCTAATCCCCAGTGTGATGGTATTTGGAGGTGGGGCCTTTGTGGGGTGACCAGGTCATGAATAGAGCCCTCGTGAATGGTATTAGTGCTCTTAGAAGAAATAAGAAGAGACACTCCCAGCCTAGACAACATGCTGGAACCCCAACTCTGCAAAAAGTACAAAAAATTAGCCAGGCGGCCAGGCATGGCGGCTCATACCTGTAATCCTAGCACTTTGGGAGGCCGAGGCAGGTGGATCACTTGAGGCTAGGAGTTCCAGAACAGCCTAGCCAACATGGTGCATCACTATCTCTACTAAAAATACACAAATTAGCCGGGTGTGGTGGTATATGCCTGTAATCTCAGCTACTTGAGAGGCTGAGGCACAAGAATCGCTTGAATGTGGGAGGCGGAGGTTGTGGTAAGCTGAGATCACGCCAATGCACTCCAGCCTGTGCAAAAGAGTGAGACTCCGTCTCAAAGAAAACAAAAAAATAGCCAGACAGGGTGGCGCACACCTGTAGTCCCAGCTACTTGGGAGGCTGTGGTAAGAGGATCACCTGAGGCTGGGAGGTCGAGGCTGAAGTAAGCCATGGTCGCACCACTGCACTGCAGTCTAGGTGACAGAGTGAGACCCTGTCTCAAAAATAGAAAACAAAAAGAACAGACACTAGAGAGATCCTCTCTCTCTGCCATGTTAGGATACAGAGAGAGAGAGAGAGGCTGTCTTCAAACCAGGAACCCAATCAGCCAGAACCTTGGTCTTGGACTTCCTCACCTTCAGAACTGTGAGAAGTAGGTATTTGTTGATTAAGCTGCCCAGTGTGTGGTATTTCATTATTGCAGTTCAAACTGCCTAAGACAAAGACCAATAAAGCATTATGAGGAGAGATTTGTGCGAATGACATTTAAACTGGGTCAAGCGGAAATTCTTGAATTAGAGAATGAAAAGAGGGAAAGGAAAGGAACAAAGCGATAAGCACACCTCCCATGCAAGCCTTCCGCTAACTCTTCTGCAAACACCAGAGACTTCCGGGGCTAGATTTTTCAACACTTATCAGTGCACTATATATCCATATGAAAAACCACAAGGTAAGGTAGAAACCATTGGCTAAAATCACAGGTGACAAAAGGCATGACTTGAGATTTACGCCCTGTCTAGAACCAACGTAAGGGCGGAAGAAAATGAAAAGCAGAGAGATTAATCATCTATTTTGACCAAGGTACCAGGATCAAATACATACATTTCAATTTCCAATTTCCACATTGCTGATCATTAGCTGCCACACTCCTCTGTATCTCATGGATGAAAGCAAGAAATGAACTATCTCAGAGCCAGACAACCTCCTGACAACCCTTTGGTCTGTTTTTCCCCAAAGACTGATTACCTCCAATGACACTGTTCTCTGAAAAGGCAATTAATGAGACGGATGTCGCACACTGAATGAGAGGATTAAAGCACCTATGCTTTTCTTTTGACAGTTTGTAAAACAGATTTTTTTTTTTGAGATGGAGTCTCTCTGTCACCCAGGCTGGAGTGCAGTGGCGCTATCCTGGCTCACAGCTTCCACCTCCAGGGTTCAAGCGATTCTCCTGCCGCAGCCCCGAGTAGCCAGGACTACAGGTGCACGGCACCACACCTGGCTAATTTTTGCATTTTTAGTAAAGACAGAGTTTCACCATGTTGGTCAGGCTGGTCTCAAACTTCTGACCTTATCATCTGCCCACCTGGACCTCACAAAATGCTGGGATTACAGGCATGAGCCACTGTGCCCAGACAAAAACAAATTTTTTTAACATGTCAGTCAATTGGTGATTTTTTAAATGACATCATAAAAATCAAGGTCTTTGCTACAAAAAACAGCAAACTTAAAAAACTAATGAAAGCATGTGATTCTAGTGTAAAACAGAGACCCATGTGACATTATTGGTTCAAGAAGTATGCTTCTGTGCCTTCAATATGGAAAAGTAATAAATTTCACCTTGGCGAATCATTATGCACTTATGTTTAAACTAGATGTCTCAATATTATCAATATCCTTTAAAAGTGTAAAACACAGGCCAGGCGTGGTGGCTCATGCCTGTAACCCCAGCACTTTGGGAGGCCGAGGCGGGCAGATCACCTGAGGTCAGGAGTTCAAGACCAGCCTGGCCAACATGGTGAAACCCCATCTCTTAGTAAAACTACAAAAATCAGCCTGGTGTGGTGGTGGGCGCCTGTAATCCCAGCTACTCGGGAGGCTGAGGCAGGAGAATTACTTGAACTCAGGAGGCGGAGGTTGCAGTGAGCAGAGATCATGCCACTGCACTCTAGCCTGGGCAACAGAGCCAGACTCCATCTCAAAAAAAAAAAGTGTTAAACATAATAGTTTCATAAATTCAGAATACTTAAAAGAGTAAAGTTTTTAATCCCAGCCTTGTCGCCATCTAAACACAAAGTGATTCTCTCAGTGCCATGGGCCACTAAGCATTACAAGGATGGTGCAAAATGAGGTTCAGTGAGCACCTATTACGTGCCCGACCCTGGGCTACATCCCACTCCCCAGGAACTTAAGAGCTGGTAGCATGAGTCCTTTCCCAGGCACCTCTTCACACTTCAACAGTGTTTCACTCAACCTTACAAACAGGCACAAAACGGGCTTTCAGAGATTCGCCAAACTGATACTGGCCTTGTCCACCAACACTACACAACTATCCCTTTCAGGCTGTCATTTCCAGGGACAGTTCCTGATATGTCTGGGGAAAGACAACCTCCTGTATCTCCATCAGATTGCAGGTGTCATATTATATTCGTGCATCTTCATACCCTGTATCTATCTACATCATAAGGTTACACACCAACAGGACTTGTCCATGTAAACAAAGCAGGCATGAGAAATGCAAAGTCGAGCTCATTACAGTCTATGGGGCACTTGATTTCCTGAAGACCAGCTTCATTTGCTGTTATTTTCCACTTTCCAGAGTGAAAACCTGGAATGGAAAATGAAACGTCGTTTCCAAGGTTATGCTGCAAATCATCAGAACAATCTGGGCCAAAGGACAGGTTTCTTGATCTGACAGCTGCTCCTCTATCTGCTGGGACCTGCTGTTTCAAAATTATCATATGCAATCGCCTACCGCGGGAGCAACGCAAATTGCTAAAATCTAAGTAGAGCAGGTGAAGACATTTGCTGGCTGATGACCATATTCTTGTAACGCACTCTGGGCCACATATCCTGTGGTGTTCATAGATGTGCTTCCAGTCTCAAGCAGGGGACTGGGCGCCTTGTAAATTTAAGTTGAATAAATGAATAAGGCAATTAAGATACATACTCAAGGCCGGGTGTGGGCTCACATCTGTAATCCCAGCACTTTGGGAGGCCGAGGTGGGGGGATCACCTGCGGTCGGGAGTTAGAGACCACACTGAGGCAGAGGTTGCAGTGAGATTGCGCCATCGCACTCCAACCTGGGCAAGACAGTGAGACTCCATCTCAAAAAATAAAAATAAGTGGCTCACACCTATAATTTCAGCACTTCAGGAGGCCGAGGTGGGTGGATTGCCTGAAGTCAGGTGTTCGAGACCAGCCTGACCAACAGGGTGAAACACCATCTTTACCAAAAATATAAAATTAGCTGGGTGTGGTGGTGCATGCCTGTAATCCCAGCTACTCGGGAGGCTGAGGCAAGAGAATCGCTTCAACCCAGGAGGCAGAAGTTGCAATGAACCAAGATCACGCCATTGCACTTCAGCTTGGGCAACAAGAGCAAAACTTTGTCTCAAAAAAAAAAAAAAATACTGAAGTACATATAGAACATCTGAAGAGGCCTTGGAAATAAAAGTAATCAAGCAAACACACCATCAAGTGAAAAAAAATATCAAAGATCAAGGGGGAAGGTGCCTAAATTAAAAATGTTTTTCCTTGGAGACCAAAGCAGGAGAATTGCTTAAAGTCAAGAGTTCAAGACCAGCCCGGGCAACATGGCAAGACCCTATCTCTACAAAAAAAATTTTTTTTAATTAGCTGGCATGGTGGCACACATTGGTAGTCCCAGCTACCCAGGAGGCTGAGGTGGGAGGATTGCTTGAGCACAGAAGTTCGCGGCTGCAGTGAGCTATGATTGCACCACTGCACTCCAGCCTGGGTGACAAAGCAATACCCTGTCTCTAAAACCCAAAAGAAAGTAAGTTTTCCCAACCTCCCTGAATTACTCTGTATTGTCTCTTGTACTTCAGGATTATACAGCTTGAGTTCACTTTAAATTTAAAAACCAGAGCCCACAAATATCTTAAGTCCCACAAATAGGTCAAGAGCTGTGAGTGGAAACCCAAGAGGGCTGCACAGAAGTGCTACACATACCACTAATGGAATAGAAAACCATTTTTAGTGGCACATGGAAAACCATGTTTAATCTTTATAGTTGTAAGTATTTTTCAATGTGTATTAAAAAATGTATTAGTAGCACATGAAGCCCGTGACATCGGGACTAGGTAACGTAACCTCACACGTACACAAGCACACACACGCACTGATATGATTTGAATGCTGTCCTCTCTAAATATTTTGTTGAAATGGAATCCCCAGTGTTGGAGGTGGGGGCTAGTGGGAGATGTCTGGGTCATAGGAGCAGATTCCACATGACTTGAGCCTGTCCTTTTTTTTTTTAATTTATTTTTTTGAGACAGAGTTTTGCCTTGTTGCCCAGGCTGGAGTGCAATGGCATGATCTGGGCTCACTGCGACCTCCGCCTTCCTGGTTCAAGTGATTCTCCGGCCTCAGCCTCACAAGCAGCTGGGATTACAGGCACCTGACTGCCACCATGCCCAGCTAATTTTTTGTATTTTTCGTAGAGATGGGGTTTCACCATGTTGACCAGGCAATGCTGTCCTTTCAATAGTGAGTTCTTTATAGATAGATAATAGATTTTTAAAAAACAAACTTTATGAGGTTAATGACTGTTATCAATCATCATAAAATACAATGAGAGTTTCAAAACCATACAAGCCACAAGGCTCTAGGCTGGCAGGAAAGAAGGGTGGGGTAGAGGGTCCCAAGGCACTGGGGGCTGGAAGATGCAGGGAGAGCCTGAGAGTCACCCAGTGTCTGTGGGGACGGCTGGGTCAAGGCAATAAGCTAGGAACTATGCAAGTGAAACATTCATCAGAATGTGACCTTGAAATAGGAGAGAGAAAAATCTCTTTTTTTTCCCCTTGAGATGGAATCTTGCCCTGTTGCCAGGCTGGAATGCAGTTGCACAATCTCAGCTCACTGCAACCTCCGTCTCCTGGGTTCAAGCAATTCCCCTGCCTCTTGAGTAGCTGGGCCTACAGGCGTGCGCCACCATACCCGGATAATATTTTGTGTTTTAATAGAGACGGGGTTGCACCATGTTGGCCAGGATGGTCTTGATCTCCTGACCCTGTGATTCGCCTGCCTTTGCCTCCCAAAGTCCTGGGATTACAGGCGTGCACCATCACGCCTGGCCTGTTTTTATGCCTCAATTTCTTCATCTGTAAAATGGGGACAATAATTGAATCTACATCACAGAGTTCATAGAAGAATTGAATAAATTAAAAATAGTAAGCACTCAATAAAAGCATTACCTATCACTATAATTCAACACAAATTTAAGGTAAAATCAGGAAGACAAGGGGAAAGAAGGGACAACCAAAGGCTGCCAGCAGCAACACGCACCGGCTCTGCTAAGCCAGGGTTCAGAAAACTTTTTTTTTTTTATTTTTGAGACACAGTCTTGCTCTGTCACCAGGCTGGAGCGCAGTGGCACGATCCCGGCTCACTGCAACTTCCGCCTCTCGGGTTCAAGAGATTCTCCTGCCTCAGTCTCCCAAGTAGCTGGGATTACAGGCATGTGCCACCATACCCAGCTAATTTTTGTATTTTTACTAGAGACAGGGTTTCACCATATTGGCCAGGATGGTCTCAATTTCTTGAACTTGTGATCAGCCGACCTCAGCCTCTTGAAATGCTGGGATTACAGGCGTGAGCCACTGTGCCCAGCCCAATTCAGAAAACTTACTCTGCAAAAGGCCAGATGGTAAATATTTTAGGCCTTCCTGGACATAAGGTCTGTGTCACACCCATTCAACTCCACCACTGGAGCATAAAACCAGCTACGGGCAATATATACATGAACAGGTATGGTGACATTCCAATAAAATTTTATTTGTGGATCCTGACATTTGAATTTTATATAATTTTCCCATATCACAAAGTATGACTCCTCCTATGATATTATCCCCAACCGTTTATTTACTTTACTTTACTTTACTTTATTTTTTGAGACAGAGTCTCACTCTGTCGCCTAGGCTGGAGTGCAGTGGCGCAATAGCTCACTGCAACCTCTGCCTCCCAGGTCTCAGTGATTCTCCTGCCTCAGCCTGCTGAGTAGCTAGAACTACAGGCACCGCCACCATGCCCGGCTAATTTTAGTATTTTTAGTAGAATCAGGGTTTCACCATGCTGGCCAGTCTGGTCTCGAACTCCTGACCCCAGGTGGTCCGCCCATCTCAGCCTCCCAAAGTGCCGGAATTACAGGCTTGAGCCACCACGCCCGGCCTCCCCAACCATTTAAAAGCATAAAATCTATTCTTAGCCTAAGTAACAAAACAAGAGTGGCTAGCTAGGTTTGGAGCCATGTGCTGCACATTTATACTCATGTGAAGAGACTGGCTGGCTGTACAATCAAAGTCCCGTGTGCTGGACACTGCCATTTAACCTCTTGTTTTCGAACTCCAGAGAGAGAAAGATTCTAACCAATATTTGATGAACTGTCTAACCTACTTAGTGAGAACCAGCTTCAATTTATCTATCTTAGCCCTGGTATTTTTCTATATAAATCAATTCCTAAAGCACATACTTATAACTATAAATGTCAAGCCTCCACTCTGAGTTTTGGGCTCTTCATTCTGTACTCCACCACACATTCTGTCCAACATGACAAATTTATTTCATTACATTCAATAATCAGGAATATTTCTAGTGGTGGGAAAAAGCCTTGGAACATATCACTTTGCAGTATGGCTTCCTCATTTTAAATAGATTTTTTTTTAATCTATTAGAGGAATTTTTTAGAAAGCACAAAGACTTTCTTAAGCAAGAATGAGAAAACATGAGAGATTTTTGGAGAATTTAAACTTACTCATTCCTCAGTACCCACTTTGTGGATGTAGTATTACGGACATAATGTTTTCAGTTTTGATTAAATAATTGATGATATAAAAACAAGGTATTATTTTAATTTTCTCCAATCACCAGGAGAACAGAACCTCGAACTCTAACTTGCTTGTTTTTCTACATTCTTTAAAGCAATTTGAAAATTTCACTAATGAACAATTTGTAAAACTTTTGTATTACTGTTACCAAACATGACATGGGATTTGCCAGTATGCATGTTCATTTCACTATCATACCCTTTAAGATAGTATCTTCCAATTTAAACTTGATCTTGGTTTTTTGCCTTTTCCTGTGTACTGAAATTACATTAGCTCTTCTCATCAACATCCCCTTGAAAGTAAGAATGAAGAGTGCAGGAGCTCCTATACAATCACAGATGTTATGAGCAGGAAGAAGGCCATCACAGAAGAGGCCAGGAGGTGAAACACTGCATCGGCTCAGAAGAGAGCCATGATCCCTGGGACCAAAGATCGACAGTTTTTAAGCAAAACTTCATTATGTTTCTTTAAAAGTAAAAAGTCTGAAAACAACAACAAATCACCTGATATAAATGTATCGTATATTTTGCTATTTGAGCAAGCCCAGAGCTTTTTAAATGAACCTATGCCAGGATACACTGATGTTCACCCATTAAAAACAACTTTTTAACTGCATGGTGCTGAATTCTAATACATTCCAAATGGAGGCTTCTCATTGTCCTTTCTTCATGCTAAAAGTGATGACTAGCTTTTCCAGGATCAAAACCAGACCAGTGTTCAAAGATTCGTAGTAGGACCTGGGCACTCACATCAAAGGGACTTCTCTGGCCTTCTACCAGTCACACCCCTTCTTAAAGGGGCAAGGATTCCTGGGCAGAAAAGCACATACCTTTGTAGACAACACCAGGGCACCCTGGACCCCATGCCCATGTCCAGGCCCTCTGGGGCTCTTTCTTAGTTCTGACCTGATGATGCCACCTGTGCACTCATAGGCCCAAGGACAGCTCTTGGTGGGGATTTTAGAGGGGGCTTCTTTGTATAGGCTGTTGTGCCCATAAAACCTTTCATGGTCCAAGATGGAGCCAGGGGTGGAGGATAAGGAAGGGTCATGGCTGGGGCCGGCTTTCCCCCACCTTAGGTTCCCACATGGTATTCCAAGGAGTCTGACAATTGTAACTCTGAAACCAGCTTTCCAAGTCATCATGAATGTCTAGGCCGGGCACAGAAGCTCACCGCCTATAATCCCAGCACTTTTGGAGGCCAAGGCGGGAGGATCATTTGAGGTCAGGCGTTTGAGACCAGCCTGGACAATATGGCAAAACCCTGTCTCTACTAAAAACACAAAAATTAGCTGGGCGTGGTAGTGCATGCCTAGAATCCCAGCTATTCGGGAGGCTGAGGCAGGAGACTCACTTGAACCCAGGAGGTAGAGGTTTCAGTGAGATGAGATCATACTATTGCATTCCAGCCTGGGTGACAGAGCAAGACGCTGTCTCAAAGAACAAAAAGCCTATTTGTCAAGGCAGGAGAATACGTTTTATGTTATAATTTGTTCGTTTGACTTACAACAACTTTTAGATATGTAGATGAAGGTTCTACGTGCCTTCATTTGTATTCCTGCCTGCAGGCCTGCTTTCTTCACCAAAAAGAGATCATGAATACCTAACATTTTTAAAATTAAAAGTTGCTAGACATACAAGGAGAGTCCCTGACTTAGGATGGTTCGACTTAACGTTCTTGACTTTACAATGGCATAAAACCAATAAACATTCAGCAGAAATCATACTTTATGTACCCATACACCCATTCCGTTCTTCATTTTCAGTACAGTATTTAATAAATTACCTGAGATACTCAACACTTTATTATAAAATAGGCTTTATGTTAGATAATTCTGCCTAACTGTCAGCTAATGTAAGTGTTCTGATAACATTTAAGGTGAGTTAGGCTAAGCTAGGATGTTCAGTAGATTAGGTGTATTTATGTATTTTCAACTTACAATGGGTTTACTGAGTCGTATCCTCACTGTAAGCTGATGAGCATCTGTCTACTCCCATTCTCAGAAGCCACGAAAGAGAGTCTTTTTAAGGTTGATGTGGCACTGTTTGCCTTGTTAAAGTCAAAAATGAACTTCAATACCTGATGTATTGTAGACATTTGTCCCCTCCAAATCCCATGTTGAAATGTGACCTCCGAATTGGAGGTGCGGCCTGGTAGGAGGTGTTCTGGTCATGGGGGCGGATCCCTCAGGAACGGCTTGGTGCCCTCCTTGTAGTAATAAGAGTTTTTGCTCTATGAGCTCAAGCGAGTGTTAGCTGTTTAAGAGAGACTGGCACCTCCTACACTCTCTCTTGTTCCCTCTCGCCATGTGACAGGCTTGCTCCCCCTTCATCTGCCATGAGTAAAAGCTACTTGTAGCCTCATGGAAGCCAAGCAGATAATGGTGCCCGGCTTATACAGAACCATAAGCCAAGTAAACCTCTCTTCTTTTTTTTTTTTTTTTGAAACTGAGTCTCACTCTGTTGCCCAGGCTGGAGTGCAGTGGTGCGATCTCAGCTCACTGCCACTTCCACCTCCTGGCCTCAAGCAATTCTTGGGTCCAGCTTCCCGAGTAGCTGGGATTACAGGTACCTGCTCCCACGCCTGCCTAATTTTTGTATTTTCAGTTGGGACAGCGTTTCACCATGTTAGCCAGCCTGGTCTCGAACTCCTGACCTCAAGTGATTTGCCCGCTTTGGCCTCCCAAAGTGCTGAGATTACAGTCATGAGCCACCATGCCCAGCCCTCTCTTTATAAATTACCCAGCCTCAGGTATTGCTTTATAGCAATGAAAAATGGATTAACACAGTACTTTGCCAGAAATTTTTTTTTTTTTTTTTTTTTTTTGAGACAGAGTCTCACCCTGTCCCCTAGGCTGGAGTGTAATGGCGTGATCTCAGGTCACTGCAACCTCCGCATCCCAGGTTCAAGCAATTCTCCTGCCTCGGCTTCCCGAGTAGCTGGGTTACAGGCATGTGCTACCATGCCTGGCTAATTTTTGTATTTTTAGTAGAGACGAGGTTTCAACATGTTGGTCAGGCTGCTCTTAAACACCTGACCTCAGGTGACCCACCCACCTCAGCCTCCCAAAGTACTGAGATTACAGGCATGAGCCACCGCACCCAGTCAAGAATTCTTAAAAATGAAAAATGAAATTGCAACAGGCTGTCCACTGATGTCCATTTCTGAGGGTGCTTTTTTGGCATTACTATTCCATTAGCTCAACGCCACCCCGTCCTCCCCAGCAGCATCCTCTGCCTCTGCACCCAGAACATGCCCAGGAAATACGGAGGCTCCCAGAACTGAATGCAGTCACATCCAGCCTTATACAAGCTGTGTGCGTCTGAACTGCTGGATTCCACATGAATGTCTGGAAACCCCTCCACCACCACCAAGAACCATGGTTAACGTATATTTGAATTTTTAAGAGAAAAATTTCAGTACCCACTTGGACTACAGTTGTTTGTGAGCACTTCTAACTTAGCCATTTGGTAAAGCTGAGAGTGTTTGTTTGAATGTGGAGTATCATAAAAAGTCGCTTAAGAAGTGGTTTTAATGGAAACAGAACCAGCATTTGGAATGCCCTAAATCTTTCCTGTCTCTACCACTGACTGTTATACTATATAATAACCATATGGCCTGCATTTCCAGGAGAGTTCCAATTTCATGTATCTTATTACAGTAAATTAATAAATAGGCTTATACTGATTCTTAAAGATTTTCTTCTTTTTTAATATTTTCCAAATGTTACACATGTTTTTTCATAATCAGAAACAAACTTCATTTCTATATTTTGTAAATATACATTTATACTTATGTTTACATAAAAACCTGCATGTGAATGCTTGTAGCAATTTTATTCATAACTGTTAAAACTCGGAAGCAGCCAAGATGTCCTTCAGTAGGTGAATGGATAAATAATCAATGGTACATCACACAAAGGAATATTATCTGGCACTAAGAAGAAATGAGCTAGCAACCCATAGAAAAATATGGAAGAACTGTGAATATATATTACTAAGTGAAAGAAGCCCATCTGAAAAGGCTCCCCACTGTATGATTCCAACTACATGACATTCTGGAAAACGCAAAACTATAGACACAGTAACAAAAGCAGTGGTTGCCAGGGGATGGGGGAAAGATGGGATGAACAGGCAGGGAGCAGAAGGTTTTTAGGGCAGTGAAACTAATTCTGTGGGACATTATGTGGTGAACCCACGTCATTATACATTTGTCCAAATGCACAGAAGGTACAACGCCGAGAGTGAAGCTTGGTGTAAACTATGAACTCTGGGTGGTGATGACAGCTGAGTGCTGGTTTGCTGTTTGTGAGAAATGCACCGGTCTGGGGCAGGATGTTGATGCTGGGGGAGGTGGGCCGGGAGTGACAGAGGAGTGATGCATGGGAACGCTCTGTGCTTTCCATTCAATTTGGTTGGAGATCTAGAATTGCTCTAAAAATGAAAATCTGGGCCGAGCTCAGTGGCTCATGCCTGTAATCCCAGCACTTTGGGAGGCCAAGGTGGGAGGATCATGAGGTCAGGAGTTTGAGACCAGCCTGAACAACATGGTAAAACCCCACTTCTATTAAAGAGACAAAAAAATTAGCCAGGCGTGGTGATGGATGCCTATAATCCCAGCTACTCGAAAGGCTGAGGCAGGAGAATTGCTGGAACCCAGAAGGCGGAGGTTGCAGTGAGCCAAGATCGTGCCATTGCACTCCAGCCTGGGCAACAGGGTGAGACTCTATCTCCAAAAAAAAAAAAAGAAAAGAAAAAATCTACTCATTCTCTTCTCTTTCATACACACACACACTGCCAGAGGAGCTGGAGCAAATACACAGGGCTCATGTTTACGGCATGACAGCATGGTCTGACAGCAGTGGGCAACCATTCCCTCCACCTCCTTGCCCACAGCCTTGGTTTCTTCTTCCATGGCATAAATCTATCCTAATTAGGAAATAACATGTACATGCCTGAAACAGCAGGCCAGCAGGGAGGGCCTGAACAGAAAAAAAATAAGGAGTGAAAACAAAATAAGGCTGTCTAGCAAATAAATAGGTGCATCATTCTCCCGCTAGATTCTAGTTGCTACCGATGAGCTACAGACATTTTTATAAAACTAGTAAGTGGGGCCAGGCATGATGGCTCACACCTGTAATCCCAGCACTTTGGGAGGCCAAGGTGGGCGGATCACTTGAGATCAGAAGTTCAAGACCAGCCTAGCCAACACAGTGAAATCCCGTATCTACCAAAAACACAAACATTGGCCAGGTGTGGTGGTGCGTGCCTGCAGTCCCAGCTACTTGGGAGGCTGAGGCACCAGAACTGCTTGAGCCTGGGAGACAGAGGTTGTGGTGAACTGAGATCACACCATGGCACTCTAGCCTGGGCAAGAGAGTGAGACTCTCTCAAAAAAACAGGGAGTCGGGAGGGAACAAACTAATAAGTGGAGCTCTCCGGAGATGGCACTACTTCTCGGGGGACTACTTCTAGTGAAGTTACAAATGGCCCCACATACAGATGACTGCTTGCCTCCAGAGAGAAGCAGTACACTGGAGACCTGGTGCCGCGTAGCCATGTGACAATGTGACAGTAAGGGCGGCTCTCACCACCAGAGCGCAGAGAAAATTGGACAAGAGGAGCCCCCGGAGGCCCACGTCATCTAAACACAGCCAATCACCAAACACGCCACGGAGGCAAAGAGGAGGGCCAACCCTGCATTCTCTGCCACAGGAGATGTATTGTTCCCTCCAACTGAGAAAGTAGATTGTGTTACATTTCCCCACATAAATGACTTTACACAGAGGGCATGGGGGTAGTAAAAGGTGCTGGACGAGAGAATAAATACTGACTAAAACATCCGTCTTGGGGAGGGGACACGTGTTCCCTTGGCTGTCAGGTGAAAATTTTTGCTTTGTAAATTGGGGAGGTTACTAAAAGGACGTGGGATGCATGGAATTCATGAACAACTATCTGCAAAAATCTATCCTAATTAGGAAATAACATGTACATGCCTGAAACAGCAGGCCAGCAGGGAGGGCCTGAACAGAAAGAAAATAAGGAGCGCAAACAAAATAAGGCTGTCTAGCAAATGCGCGCATCATTCTCCCGCTAGAGTTAAAATTCAACAAGAACATGGCTTTTTTCCTCCGTAATAGCTGTGAAATTGATTGGGATATAGGCTAATGGAGGTCCCCCGAGTGCTAAACTAAATTAGAGGAAGTCCTATAATTACAGCTAGCAGTTAATTATTATATGATGGGAATTGTAATCAAAGTAACAGATACACTATTATTTTCCATCTTCTCTGCAAAAACACATCTAACCAAGTATCTTAAGAGGAGTAGAGGGGCTTGTGTTTTGGTTCCATTTATGCCGATTCTTACTGCCCAAAATCCAAACAAGATCCTCGCTCCTGCAGGTGACTCTGGCTGTGACCTCACCCCTGCCCCACTCCTGCCTTTCCCACACATGCCTCCTGCCAATCTTCAACACATTTGCAGGTCCCTCTGCCTGGAATTTTCTTTCTCTGGATTTCCACGGGGTCTCTCCCTCCATGCAGACCTCAGGATCACATCTCCTGGGAGAAGTATCCCCAGACCACCCTGTCTAAAACAGACACCCACTGCCCCCTGGATGTCTAATCTCCTACCCGCCCCACTGTAGCTCCTGAAACACTGTCTGGTTCTGAGTTGGGCCTCAATAAATATTTTAAAAATTAATAAACATAAAATGTATAATATTAATATATATCATACTAATTATATTATCAATTATAACAATCATATCATATTTAATATTAATATAAAATAAAATATTTAAAATAACATTTTATGCCCTTCCACTTTTTTAATGGTAGAAAGAAACCAAAGCAAAAGAACCCTTCCATCACTGTGAATTTATGTTGTCTTTTTTTCTGAGACACAGTCTAGCTCTGTCACCCAGGCTGGAGTGCAGTGGCTGACTGCAACCTCCGTCTCAGCCTCCAGAGTAGCTGGGATTACAGGCACAGGGCACCACACCTGGCCAATTTTTGTATTTTTAGTAGGACAGGGTTTCACCATGTTGGTCAGGCTGGTCTCAACCTCCTGACCTGGTGAGCCACCCATCTCGGCCTCCCAAAGTGCTGGGATTACAGGCGTGAGCAACCTCGCCCCGCCAGTATCATTGTCATTAAGTGAACAAACAACATTCTAGCAAGACCTATGTTCAGACCAGCCTGGAAGTGACAAGGTCTGCGGCATTCAATTTAGCTGCAGATCTTTAAATGCAACATCAAAGAGGTAATGAAAGGGAATTGAGATTTTTGCAGTATCTTTTATATACTAATACTAAGCACTAAATTTGGCTCTGAAGATATATGATCTCATAACAAAGAACTATTACGCCCATTTATAAGTGTCATTTTATAAATAGCAAAAACTGATGCAGAAAAGTTGGCCAAAGTCACACATACAGCAAGTGCCAAATTCCTATAGAGATCTTTTTGCATCCAAAAGCTCTGCTAAGGTCCCATGTTTCAAACTGCTTCCTTCCTCTCTTCCTTTCTCTCCTCTTTTCCTCCCATTTTAATTCCTTTGAAAAAAATTCAGAAGTAGAAACCAATACACAAAAGTCTTGATACCTACCACCCAAAATGAACATTTCTAATTTAAATTATAACAATCACATAGACCAGCACCAAATCAGTCCTTGTTTAACCTGCCCAATATCCCGGTGCCAGAAATGAGATAACAGGACAAAGAGCTGGTGAAACCTCGTTTCATTCAAATTACAATTTATGGCCATCCTTCCTGGCTTGGTGCCAACACATTATGATCCAAATCTGTTAGGGGGAGTCTTCCCAGTCAAAGGCAGCTCTGTGTAAAACAAACCTCTCTATACAGAAAGAAACGCTTTCATTCCATTCCAGAAGTCAGAATGTGAAGATGCGGGGCTGCTTTCTGCCAGGGCAGAAGGAAAGACATGGAAAATGGGAAAAGG
Source organism: Aotus nancymaae (assembly GCF_030222135.1). Taxonomy (NCBI): domain Eukaryota; kingdom Metazoa; phylum Chordata; class Mammalia; order Primates; family Aotidae; genus Aotus; species Aotus nancymaae. The sequence continues at coordinate 34,701,612 of NW_026988435.1, forward strand.
AGAAGGGGTAGAGGCAACAGGTCTCACACTGACCATTTACAGAGAACAAAGGAACTGCAGAATTCTTCACTGCTACCTTGTAGAATGGATGAACCATGGAATGCCTGATAAACTTCTAAGCAAGCTTTAGCCTGCCCCTGTGCAGATTTGCACAGACTCCAAGCCCCTCCCACTGCCATGCAATGAACATGGACCAATGTGTTGGCTTCGCTTTGACCTCCCCCTACACGACCCCCCTCCCACCTCCCCTCTGCACCAGCAGAACGGGACCCAGGGGCACAGGAAGTGCCTGATCTCTGCAAGCAAATGTCAATCTTCAGGGCAAAAAAAAAAAAGTCTTTGTTCTTTAGAACCAGAGTTGAAACTAGGTTGAAATGACCACATAAATTCACTAACTTGAATTCACAAAGGAAGCACCTGTTTTCAGAAAGGCGTGGAAAATTTTAAAACAATCTTACTTTTTATGCTGTCCTTCTGAATAAAGAACTATGGAGAAGCTGGGCCTGAGGGAAACCTGGTCATTTTTCCCACACAGTGGTAATGGTTTGTGTTACTGAAGAAAATGTAAAGATTTTTTTTTTAATAAACCACCATATAATTTTACACCACTAAAAATGAAAAATAACATAGCCATAGGAAGTAGCCCACATCTTTTCTATTTTCCATCACGCTTCAAACATCTAAACACATGACCAAGCACATAAATAAATGGTGAATGTGCTATCATTGCAAAATTCCCACTGCAGCAGGCAGAACTTTGCCATCCGCATAGTATACAGTTCCCAGATATGAAAATTCTTTGTGTTCCCTCAGTAAAGGAGAAAAATTATGACCAATTACAATAACAAGGGCATTAGCCACTGTGATAAATATCTAAGCAAGCTTCAGTCTGTGCCTGGGCAGATATGGAGAACTATTTTGTGTGATATGAGAATATAGAGTTGATCACTTATCATGTGAAACTGAAGAAGAAAGAGAAATGTAAATGTCAGCATCTCTTATCAACCAGGCTCTGTCTCTTCTCAAATAATTAAAAATAGCCCTTGGGCTGGGCCCGGTGGCTCATGCCTATAATCCCAGTACTTTCGGACGCTGAGGCTGGCAGCTCACTTGAGGCCAGGAGTACGAAACCAGCTTGCCCAACATGGAGAAACTCCATCTCTACTAAAAATACAAAATAAATAGGTAAATAAAATAAAATAAAAATAGCCTGATCAGGCGCGGTGACTCACGTCTGTAATCCCAGCACTTTGGGAGGCTGAGGCAGGAGGATCACCTGAGGTCAGGAGTTCGAGACCAGCCTGACCAACATGGTAAAACCCCCATCTCTATTAAAAATACAAAATAAGCTGGAAATGGTGATACATGCCTGTAATCCCAGCAACTTGGGAGGCTGAGGCAGGAGAATCAGCAAAGGAGAAAAATTATGACCTGGGAGGCTCCCTCACTAAAGGGAGGCAGAAGTTGCGGTGAGCCGAGATCACACTACTGCACTATAGCCTGAGCAACAAAAGCGAAACTCTATCTCAAAAAAAAAAAAAAAAAAAAAAATTACTTTTGCCAGAAACTAAAAAGAAATAGCAAAGACAAAGTTAATTCCACAAGGCAGAATTGGGTTGCTTTACTCATTTATACTATATATAATAAAGAATAATACATTTCTGTTACTATAAATCTTACTTTGACATTTTAGATATAACATTAATACTCCCTGATATATACTAAAATTTGTCTATAAAGCAGGGAAATTTTTTTTTAATATTGGCTTGGATAAGTTCTCTCTTTAAAACTTCAGTCAAAATAACCTTAAATACTCTGTGCTATGTCAAACTGTAATGATTTTAAGATATATTACAATCTATTGAAGCTTTAAAAATAATACATTAACGTTTAGGTCAACTAAATTAAATAATTATATACAATATATTATTGCTTTAAATCCCAAGGCAAAGAAAAGAAATTGCTTCTTTTAGCTGACAGAATAAATTATATGGATCCACTGTGAGGGAAAATATTTCCTTCATCTAAAAGAGCTTGCCCCAAAAGTTTCTATTTCTCACAGCAAAGTTTGCAAAATGTGAAAGTTTTTTAAATGGAGGATTTTGTGTCTTGAGATATATGTGATAGCCCAAGAGATGAGTAAACCATAGCTGTTACAGAGAGGTGTTACCTGAAATTTTCCAAGCTTAAATTCAATATGACATTTAGGGTTATTAAAATCCATTAAGATTTTTTACTTTGAGTTCATACAACCAAAATGAGTGGCCCCCTGCACAAACAGGCATGTCTTTCCCTGGATCATCAAAGCCAATATATCAGCTCATAAATGTCTCTCACAGGTTTTCTTTATTCCCCTAACTCAAATAAAGCTAACTTCACGTTTGCCTTGGAAAACAGACCTTTTTCAAAGAATGTTGACACTTGCATTGATTTCTCAGGGCTCTTGATAGCGTAAGGGCACACATGCACTCACTCACACATCCTGATTTTTTCTAAGTTAGAGAAGCCTGTCAGCAATATATGGTCCTATCTACCAAAACAAAACAAAAACAAAAACAAACTCAACTAGAATTTTAAAGAATTGGAGGGAAATATTAGGGGAAATATAAGGACACTACTCTTTCTTTTTTCTTTCTTTTTTTTTTTTTTTTTGAGATGGAGTCTTGCTCTGCCACCCAGGCTGGAGTACGGTGGCGTGATCTTGGCTCACTGCAACCTCCGCCTCCTAGGTTCAAGTGATTCTCCTGCCTCAGCCTCCCAAGTAGCTGGGACTACAGGCACCCATCACCACACCCTGCAAATTATTTTTGTATTTTTAGTAGAGACAGGATTTCACCATGTTGGCCAGGCTGGTCTCAAACTCCTTATCTCAGGTGATCTGCCCGCCTTGGCCTCCTAAAGTGCTGGGATTGCAGGCAAGAGCCACAAGTCTGGACAGACACTGCTCTTTCTGATTTATAAATTAGAGCGGTGGTAGGACATGCTGAAATATACGCTCCAGGAGAGCAAGATCTTTGTGGATTTTGTGCACTCCTATATCCCAACTGCCCAGTACGGTGCCTTTGAATAGATCCGCTCATGGAATCCTCTCAACAACATTATGAGACGAATACTACTCCTATCCCATTTTACAGGTAAGAAACTGAAATTCACAGAACTTCGTTACCACAGTGACACAGCTGGTTAGTGGGGAATAGACACCTTTAGATCTTGCCAGTCCTCTTCTCTGTCTTTACCATTTGGTTACTGTATTCCTGTCATCCAGTGACTTCAACACACATCAGAATTCCTTGACTATAAAAGTGGAATCACTGCAGGGCGAGTCTGTATTTTTTAAGTCCAAGTTAGGAACTCAAAAAGTAAACGTGTGCATATGAAAAGACGAATTCATTTGCACTAATTTAATTCAAAGGCACGAATGAAAGTATTTTTTGAACTAAATATTCACTGGTGATGTCATGTATCCAATGACCTGTCTCTAGTCAGTGTTAGTAACCAGTTCTTCATCAGCTACACATAGACTCCAGCACTTCTGTACCTTTTCCTTATTCTACTGTCTAGACCCGAAATTTTAAGTGGGAAAAGCTGGAAGCTAACACAAGGCAGGAAAAAAATAGGCCCTGCCTTCCTAATGTAGCCTAGAGCTAAATATAAACAACGGTGAACTGTTCCTTTATTGGGATATGGCAATCGTGTCGATCATGGCCTCCCAACAACCGCGCCTTCTGGAGATCCCGCCTGGGCAAGTCTGAAACCACCCATCGTACATACACCCTTGCATCCCAGCAAAAACTAGGTGAATACATGTTGGAAATAGATGCTTAGTGCCGTAAAGAAAAATCAGCATTGAGATGAAAGATTTTTCAGCAACGCAATTTTTACTTCCTGGACTGCAGGAAGGGTACCCTCGCTAGCCATCTTGCCACAAGAATACAATGAACAAAGGGAAACACACAAATGTATCCCTTACGCATTTGGGGTCGTCCTTACTGCTGTGTCTGATCTCCATTGGTTGGAGTCAGACTTCACAATCTAAACTAAAACCCAACTGGCTAACAACTTAAAACTTTTCTAAACAGGTAAAAGCAATGGAGAGCAGGGACATGCCTGTGAGCACGTCCAGCACCGATATCTTGGTTAAAGTACAAGGACATAGAGTATACTTCATGTCTGTAAGAATGGCATGTCTAACAGCTACATAGGATAGGGCTTAACAAAGTTATTAGCACACTTACTCTTTAACAAGAAAGGAAACTTTAAAAAGGAACTTTTTCTATTTCCCACAATACATGACTCAGTACTGGCCAACCAGACTCTGACTGGAAATCTGGAATTAAGATTGGGTTCCTGCCTGTAATCCCAGCACTTTGAAAGGTTGAGGCTGGAGGATCGCTTGAGCCCAAGAGTTCGAGATCAGCCTGGGAAACATAGCGAGACCCCCATCTCTATAAAAAATATAAAAATTAGCTGATCGTGATGGTGGTGCATGCCTGGAGCCCTAGCTACTCAGGTGGCTGAGGCAGGAGGATCATTTGAATCCAGAAGTTTGAGGCTATGGTGAGCTATAATCACACCACTGCCCTCCAGCCTGGGAAACAAAGCAAGACCCTATCTCTTAAAAAAAAATTGGAACTGAGACACTGGGAGACTAAGACAGTTATCTAGAGGAAAGCTCATGTAGTATCGGACTAGAGCAACATTGCACCAAGTCAATGTTACTTGGTAAGCAGTAAATCTGAGACACCAGAGGCCAAGCAAGAAAGTCAGTCTGCAAGTGAGGACAAGAGAATGGCAAAACCCTGCCGAGAAAAGCAAACATTCACACTCTGGGGGCCTCTGAGAGACACGGGGACGGCATCCCTTCCTGATTTTCCCGTTTTACACAGCCTGCACATCCCTGGCTGCCCACAGCATTTCCCCATATCCCTTCAGTAACACCATTTTTACATGAGCTCACTTGAGAGAGATGCTTCACATTTCATTATAAACAAACGGTCCCAAGAACATAGCATTTCCCATCTGTTTTCCCCTTATTAGAAAAGGTGACTAAAAGAATGTATCTTCCTATATGTCCCCAAGAAGACAGGCGCTCACAGCACCACTGATGATGTGCAGGGGTCATTATCATAGACCACTGCCAACATCCCTGAAGTGCCAAATCCTGAAAGGCGGCATGACTCAGAAGAATTTGCATTATCCCAAGGTTAACAGTTAAGTATAAAGGTGATACATCTTTTTTTTTTTTTTTGAGATGGAGTCTCGCTCTGTCACCCAGGCTGGAGTACACTGGCATGATCTCAGCTCACTGCAACCTCTGCCTCCCGGGTTTCAGCAATTCTCTGCCTCAGCCTCCCGGTAGCTGGGATTACAGGTGCCCCCACACCATGCCTGCCTAATTTTTGTATTTTTAGTAGAGACGGGGTTTCACCATCTTGGCCAGGCTGGTCTTGAACTCCTGACCTCGTGATCCACCCACCTTGGTCCCGCAAAGTGCTGGGATTAGAGGTGTGAGCCACTACGCCCAGCAGGTGATATACTTTTTTAAGAAAAAAATTCCATAGCATAGAGAAAACAAAAACAACTCCCCACCACTTTTTTTTTTCTTTTTGAAGAAAATCTCCCAAGCTCTCAGGCTGTTTTTCTGCTATTCAGGTGGAGCTACAGAACAAGGCCAGTCTGACTCATGATAGCTCAAAATTATAAAATAATCTACCATGGATTAAGCCTTACTAGTTTCAAATACACATAACATACAAACAGATGCCCAGATAAATACATAAAGAAGTGAAGCTAGAATAAGGAACAGTCTAAAAATGGCTGGGGGCTGTATCCCTTCTGCTCAATGCATCTTGCTTGATACTAGGAGAAAGGAGGAGGAGAAAAGTCAAAAAATGAATTAGACAGTCCCTGCCCTCAAAGACTTCCTAGTCTAGTCAAGAAGACAATCACCCTCACAAATAGCTCAAATCCAGGGCAGACAGTGAGAGAGGCTAATTGGAAGTCTCAGCAAAGCGTGATGGGATCACGGAGGCAGGAGCAATTAATCACAGGCAAGCCAGGCAGGCAACACTTAGCCACAACTCATCCAGGGCTGTCACTGTAAAAGGAAATCCACTCTAACAGTTATCTTGAAATTGTATCCATGATCTTTGAGTCCTATCAGTCCATACCTTCTATCTGATTAATCGAAATCCCATGCTTTGCCAGGGAAAACATTTGTTTATCATTCCCTCCGAGAGCTCTTAAGATGACACCATGACCCTGAATTATCCTTTTATCTTTTAAAAATATCCTCTCTCTGAAAAGGCAACAAAAAAGTAAAGATCATATCCCCAAAGAGTTCAAGACCATAAATGAAAATAACCAAACTGCTTGGTCTCGATCCCATAACTGAGCTGCTGGATTTCACATTCCACTCAACTGTTTTCCGTGTTAAAAATGCTTAAGCAAACAGAGCGATGTGAAAAAACATGTGTCTGTAAAACACGTATCACAGTCTTAGTCAGAGGTTCTCTCCCTGATCAAAAAACACTGGTCAAATTTTACACTAAGTCCTATTTTAAAAGAAAAGAAAAAGTGTATGCCAAGCTGCTGAAATTCCAGTATGGTCTTTATTATTATTATTTTTGAGATGGAGTCTTGCTCTGTCACCAGGCTGGAGTGCAGTGGCATGATCTCGGCTCACTGCAACCTCTACCTCCTGAGTTCAAGAGATTCTCCTGCCTCAGCCTCCCAAGTAGCTGTGACTCCAGGTTTGCACCACCACACCCAGCTAATTTTTGTATTTTTAGTAGAGACAGGGTTTCACTGTGTCAGCCAGGATGGTCTCTTGACCTAGTGATCTGCCCGCCTCAGCCTCCCAAAGTGCTCAGATGACAGGCGTGAGCCACGGCGCTCAGCTGGTCGTTTTTTTTTGTTTTTTTTTTTAAAGATGGGATCTCATTATATTGTCCAGTCTGGTCTGGAACTCCTAACTCAAGTGATCCTCCTACCTCAGCCTCCTGAGTAGCTGGGGATTAGAGGCCTGAGCCACCACTTCCACCTGTTGTCTGCAGTTCTGTGACTTGCATTGCACCAATTTCAATTTCCTGGTTTTGATAATGCATTAGAGCTAAGTAAGATGTCACCACTGGGGGAAGCTGGGTGGTGGGTACCCAGGACCTCTCTGTATTATTTTTCAACTTCTTGTCAGTAAGTCTACAATTATTTCAAAAGAAAAAGTTTAAAAAAGCACTCATGGCATTTATCACTTTGCAGAGCTCTGCCAACATCCAACAGCTCCCTTTTCCTCCTAGATTCTAGTACTTTGATACTGGCCCTTAAAACTTGCAGATACAGGCCAGGCATAGTAGGCATGCCTATAATTTCGGCACTTTGGGAGGCCGAGGCAGGAGGATTGCTTGCACCAGGGAGTTTGAGACCAGCCTGGGCGAGAGAGTGAGACCCCCATCTCTACACAAATAAAAAATTGCCAGGTGTGGTGGTGCGCACCTGTGGTCCCAGCTACTCAGAAGGCTATAGGCAGGAGGATCACTTGATCCCAGGAGGTCAAGGTTACAGTAAGCCATGATCATGCCACCACACTCCAGCCTGGGTGACAGGGTGAGACCCTGTCTCAAAAATAAATAAATGAATAAATCACACTAACAAAAAACTTGCAAACACAATTCAGCAAACACATGACCTGGTCCTGGGAGAGGCAGCCAGAAAGGGGCATCTCCAGCACAGTTCACTCTCTTTAGGAGTCCAACAAAGTTGGCCAGGCACGATGGCTCACATCTGCAATCCCAGCACTTTGGGAGGCGGGGCGGGCAGATCACGAGGTCTGGAGATCGAGACCATCCTGGCCAATATGGTGAAACCCCATCTCTACTAAAATATAAAAAATTGACCAGGCGTGGTGGCAGGCACCTGCAATCCCAGCTATTCATGAGGCTGAGGCAGGGGAATCACTTTAACCCGGGAGGCGGAGATTGTAGTGAGCCGAGGCCATGCCATTGCACTCCAGCCTGGGCAATAGTACGAGACTCTGTCTCAAAAAAATAAAAAATTCAAAAAAATTTTAAAAAGAGTCCAACAAAGGCAACGTCCTAAGCCCATCCCTACCGTGGAGCAGTTCCTTTGTTTGCTCTGCCACTAATCTCCCTTCCGGAGCCGACTTCTCCTGTATCAGTCTGTTTTCACGCTGCTCATAAAGACATACCTGAGACTGGGCAATTTATAAAAGAAAGGTTTATTGGACTTATAGTTCCACATGGCTGGGGAGGCCTCACAATCATGGCAGAAGGCAAGGAAGAGCAAGTCACATCTTACATGGATGCTGGCAGGCAAAAAAAGAGCTTATGCAGAGAAACATTCGTTTTTAAAACGATCAGATCTCATGAGACCCATTCACTATCATGAGAACAGCACAGAAAAGACCCGTCCCGATGATTTAATCATCTGCCACTGGATGCCTCCCACAACATATGGGAATTATGGGAGCTACAAGATGAGATTTGGGTGGGGACACGGAGCCGAACCATATCACCCCAAACACATACAACACAGATGGGAGACATTTAGATGTGATACTAAGAAAAGCAAAACCAAGTCAGAATCTCCAACCACAAAACTCACCTCCACCTTCCCAGGCCTAAGTCTAATGAACCTCAACCATATTTGCTTTAAAAGTATAAAATACTGGGCTTCTACGGAATTCAAAACACAAGACATAGTCAAAGAGATTGCCGTCATCCTAAGTTCTTCTCAAAGATACACAAACATGCAAGCCCCCTGGTGATCACTGCCTTTGAAGTCATTAATACGGCTCAATCCCTACCCACACCCACCTCAACACAAATTGAGTTCCATGGCCTAAATGTTATCATCTTTAAAAAAAAAATGTATCACTCCTAATATTGTCATTGAGGAGGTCCCCAAGATAAAATCCAGACATCATTATCATTTATTAAACTTTTAAGAACTTTAATACTAGGGCTATAGGCCAGGCACAGTGGCTCACACCCATAATCCCAGCACTTTGGAAGGCCGAGGCAGGTGGATCACAAGGTCAAGAGATCGAGACCATCCTGTCTCACATGGTGAAACCCCGTCTCTACTAAAAAATACAAAAATTAGCTGGACATAGTGGCGGGTGCCTGTAGTCCCAGCTACTCTGGAGGCTGAGGCAAGGAGAATCGCTTGAACCCAGGAGCGAGAGGCTGCAGTGAGCTGAGGTCACAGTACTGCACTCCAGCACTCCAGCCTGGCAACAGAGTGAGACATCATCTCAAAAAAAAAAAAAAAAAAATAGTAGGCCTATAAAACAATGATTAAGAAAAAGGAATTTGATGCTACAGAGGTCAAATCCCTTTAGTTGGATGCATATAAACCACCCTTTAAGACATGAAAAACCTTAAGCAAGTTACTGAAGCTTTCTCTATAAAATGGAGATCATAATAGCATTAGTTAGAATCTTCCTCCATATAATTTTCAGGAAGATTAACTAATTAACACAAAAAAGCTTTAGAACAGTGCCCACTCTCTACCAAGCACATGTTGTCTATTATTATTATTAACGCAATAAACTCTTATCAAGCACCTGGGTCCCAAACTCTATGAATCCAAGATAAAAGAAGGCACAGCCATGATTCTGGAACAATCTGCATGTTACTAAACATTCAGACAGAGAACGGTCAGACAGTGCTGGTGCCGCCAGCCCAAAGGAGCTGTTAGCCCTATAGGCAGAACTTACAAGTCACAAATAAGATAAAATTTCATCAAAGCAGATGTGAAATGTCAGTGGTGTGTGTCACCCTGCCCCCCTCATTCAACTTTTACCTTAAAAAAAAATCAGCAAATTCCCAAAGACACTACCCTGTCTCACACAAAGCTTGTGCCGTCAGACGAGTTTTTCAGGTTCTGCAGATAATTCTATTAAAATACCAGTCATCCCAGTAACGCCGCAGCTACTGGCCACAACCATTCCCTCTCCCCGCACCGCTTCTTGTCCTTTCCCAAGACACCTGTATCGTCACACACCAATGACATCCCTAATGGGGGATCCATGAGCAAGAGAAGCGTTCCCAGGAAAGGGACAGCTCTCACAGGAGGCCGAGTTCCATGCAGAACTGATGAGGTTCTCTCGCAACAGCTCGGAGAAGCAGGGGTCCTTGTGGTTGCTGAAGCATTGCCAATCACACAAAAAAGGCCTAATGCATGGTTTTCAAGTCAGTTTTATAAAACGATTCCAAACCTCTAACTGTGAGAAGCCAAAATTGTAAACACTGCTAAAATCCCTGGAGTTGTTTAATATTATTTATTACAATTCCTCTTGGCACCTCCAAAGTCTCTCATCCTGGGCTCACGGAGCATTTTATTAATTTACACACCGTCAGTGGAGTTCACAGATGGTGGGACCTAAGCACAAAGCAGCAGCTCGAGCACCTGGGCAAGGATCCCAACAACTTGTAAATAAAACGTAGGTCTGAAGAGCCAGAAGCCCCAGTCGCCCCTCCCAAGCACTACTGCTACCACCGGTGCTGGGGTGAACCACTGAATTGCCTGGCCAAAACCAAAATCAGGCCATGGCTGCTCATTGGGAGCAGACTCCAGTTCTAAGGTTAAGGTTTTCAATGCTCTCCTTTTCAATGAGTCGCTTGCTCTTTAATTAATCATTATGAGGATTTGTTTTTTTCTTGAGACAGTCTCTCTGTCACCCAGGCTGGAGTGCGGTGGCACGATCGAGGCTCACTATAACCACCGCCTCCTGGGTTCAAGCAATTATCTTGACTCAGTCTTCTGAGTAGCTGGGACTACAGGCATGTGCCACCATGCCCAGCTAATTTTTTGTATTTTTGGTAGAGACGGGGTTTCACCATATAAGCCAGGATGGTCTCAATCTCCTGACTTCGTGATCCACCCGCCTCAGCCTCCCAAAGTGCTAAGATTATAGGCATGAGCCACCATGCCTGCCCCCTTATAAAGATTTTTAAGGAATCAGTGAATGGCACACCTGTCCAATGTGCCCACAGAAGGAAGTAAGAGCTCTCTGGAAACTTCCATGCATACAATTGAAAAGTTTTGCTGTATCTTGCATTACAAAAATCAAATCCAAACTAAGGACAAAGACATCAGTTCTGTTAAAAACCTAGAATTTACTTCTAAATCATTCAGGATATTCTTGAAGCACCTGATTATATTGTTTACTATGTGTCTGTCTATCATTCTTTTGTTTATATTATAGTTATTTTTACATTTGTGGCCAAAATCTTACACTTGTAAAGAAAAGCAAAACACAGACATAGAGAAGCAATGAGAGTCTGTCAACTGAAAATTTAGGTCACGGACATCAAGTGGTCATCCTGGTATCAAGGGGACGAACCAGGATGGTGAAAGATGGGAACTGCTTAGGCCCTTGAATTCTCTTATCTTCTAAAGAAAAGTTCAAATGAGGGACTCACTTTCCCGAGTCAGCTAAAAGGAATCAAAATTACGAAGAGCCAAAACTCGGTTTTGAAACACTCTTCCTGTTTATAGTGAATAAATTCCCCAAATGCAGAGGAATTAGATTTTAATGAAAGTCTCTACTATCATGCATTGCTCAATAGCATTTTGGCTAAACTGGCTTAACCCTTTCCAGAACTGAGAAAATTCTGACACTCTCATCAACGTGATGGAAAGCAAATTCCTATTCTTAATATCCAATCAGCTTTATTTTTCATCTTCTCCCCACATCTTAGATTAGTTCTATTTTAAGGACACTTCTGAGCTCTGTTTACCTTACTCACACGAGGACAGTGGTTCTCTCTCTTTTTCATTTTTCTTTTGAGAGGGAGTCTCACTCTGCTGCCCAGGCTGGAGTGCAGTGGCGTGATCTTAGCTCACTGCAACCTCTGCCTCCTGGGTTCAAGCGATTCTCCTGCCTCAGCTTACCAAGTAACTGGGACTACAGGCGTGTGCCACCACGCCCAGCTAAGTTTTTGTATTTTTAGCAGAGACGGGGTTTCACCGTGTTAGCCAGGATGGTCTCGATCTCCACAAGAGTGCCAGCATCACCCAGCAACTGCTAGACATGCACATTTTCGGGCCTGACCTGAGACCTAATAAATCAGAAACCTAGAAGTGGTTTACAAAGCTTCCAGGTGATTTCGATGCAACACGTTTTGAGTGCCACAGCTCTCAGCCACTGAAACACCTCATCTGTGTCACCCTCATCCCCCCACCCCACTCCCTGTCCCCAGGCTTCACCAGTTTGGTGGGTCCTAAGACTGTCTCTGTAAACACATTGCTCCCACACCCATGCTCCTCACTCCCCTAAATGGCAGCAACTCAAGCTTCTTCTTTCTCTCTCTTTTTTTTTTTGAGACAGATTCTCTCTGTTGCCCAGGCTGGAGTGCAGAGGCGCAATCTCAGCTCACCACAACCTCTGCCTCCCAGGTTCAAGCGATTCTCCTGCCTCAGCCTCCCAAGTAGCTGCGATTACAGGCACCCGCCACCACATCCAGCTAATTTTTTGTATTTTTAGTAGAGATGGGGTTTCACTAAGTTGGCCAGGCTGGTCTCCAACTCCTGACCTCATGATCCGCCCACCTCAGCTTCCCAAAGTGCTGGGATTATAGGCGTGAGCCACCTCACCCGGCCCTTGACCTTCTCCTTTCTTAGATCTCTCTGACAGTCTCGAAGTTGCATTTTCTCACAGGCTGCCCCTCCAGCCCGCCTCCTGCTCCCCACATCTCTCTAGGATGAGGTCCCACAGTCCATAGTCACTCTGCACACCAACTTCCTGCTCCTCGGAGGCCAAGCACACGGGACTCCATGCTCAGCTCCACACACCAGCACCGCCACCCCTCCCGGAGCCCCATTTGGACCTCCACACCTCCGGCCCGCCTCCCTTGCGACCATGGCTTGTCCCCCCGATTCTGCAACTACACCCCTGCCCCTCTCCGTCTCTCCTCCAGCAGCCTTGCAGCCTTCTCTGGGCTGCAGGAAAAACTCATGCTCTCCCCTAGGCCTCCCTCCCTGGTCGGGGGCAGGGGACAGCTGCCTTTTTCTAGCTAAAAGTTCTAACCCTGTCCCCAAAAGCAATGAGAACTAGGTGAGGGGGCAAAGGGTTAAGGAGGCCTTTTTTTTTATTTGGGAGTTTGGATTTTGTTTTAAGCAGGATTTCTAAAGGCTGGCTGTTGATTCCTTTGAGAGAGAAAAGGAGATCCAAGTTTTCTCCGGCGCTACACGAGACAGCCAGGGCAATGCAACATCCTGTCCTGGGAACTGACTGAAGCAGTCAGGAAAGTCAGTGGAGTGTGTGAGTTTGTGACAGAGTGGAGAATGTGCATGTACCTGTCAAAGAGCACGTGTCAGAAAGGGAGTATCTGTGTGTGTGAAACAGTGATTGTGTGTGTGTAAGACTGTGCATTACGTGAATGTCAGCATGTGTGTGATAGTGTATATATTTGTGTGGGTATGTGAGAGTGTATGTGATAGTGTATGTGTAATATGAGACAGTGTGAGTGTATGTGTGTGTGACTGTGAGTGCAAGTATATGCGTGTGTGAGCGTGAGCAACTGTGTGTGATAGTATATATAAGTGAGACTGTGAGAGTATGTGAGTGTGTATGTGTCTGAGGCTGTGTGTGTAATTGCTTGAGAGTGATAGTGTATATGTGTATGTGAGACAGTGTATGAGACTGAGTTTATGTATAAGTGTGAGCATGTATGAGCAACTGTGTAAGAGTGTGTGTGGTGTATATGTGTATGAGACTGTGTGTGAGTGTATGTATGAGTGTGAGCGTGTATCAGTGACTATGTGTAAGAGTGTGTGTGTGATGTGTATGTATGGGACAGGGTGTGAGAGAGTGTGTGAGTGTGTATGTGAGAGAGACACAGAGAGGAAAGAGAGGCAGAGGGAGAGAGAGAAGACAGAGACCAACAGAGAGACAGAAAGAGAGAGAGTCTGAATCCAGTCAGCATGAGTCCTCCGTGTCACTGGCAGGCAGATAAATTACCTGGTGGTTTCCTGTGTCTGACAGCAACTAACATGAGGCACGCAAAAGCATGAACTCAGCTGGAGTGAGAGCATTAGGGGCCGGCCCCTCACTGGACCATGTTAAAAGAGCCCCATGTTACATCACGGCCACAAGGCAAGTGGCTCCGAGGGCGAGAGGGCTCCTGACATTTAGAGCGAGGCTGTCCTGCAGACTGGGGACGATTTAGAGCCTCTCTCTGGCTCCCACCTCAATCATAAACCCCCCCGCCTCATAATCCTAAATGTCCTCAAGAGGGAAGTAGTACCCTACAGAAAATGAAACTCCTGAAATAATCCAAGGGCAAAGAGGAGAGTAAGAAGCCGGGGATGTGCGTTGAATTTAAAATAATAGTAATAACAAAGAGCAGCAAATATTAAAAGCTAGAGATTTTAAAGACAGGGGACATCCTAGATTTCACTGTCAGGATAAAGGTGACTACAGAGCAGCAATCGGCAAACTTCTTGTAAGAGACCAGAGAAGAAGAACCTCAAACTCCGGGAGCCATTCAGCATGTCTCAACCCTGACACAGAGGCGAAGGCAGCCATGGAAGATAAGGGAATAGATGTGGTCATGTCCCAAGAAACTTTTTCTTTTTTGAGACAAAGTTTTACTCCCTCGCCCAGGCTGGAGTGCAATGGCGCCATCTCCGCTCACTGCAGCCTCCAACCTCAACCTCCCAGGTTCAAGTGATTCTCCTGCCTCAGCCTCCCAAGTGGCTGCGATTACAGGTGCTCACTACCATGCCCAGCTAATTTTTGCATTTTTAGTAGAGACAGATTTTCACCATGTTGGTCAGACTAGTCTCAAACTCCCGGCCTCAAGTGATCCACCTGCCTCGGCCTCCCAAAGTGTTGGGATTACAGGCATAAGCCACCGTGCCCTGCCCCAATAAACTTTATTTACAAAAACAGGTGACAGGCCGGATCTGGCCTGTGGGCTGTGGCTTGCCGACCGCTGGGTATCAGGTGTAAGAATGTATGTAATGGGCACTCGAACATCACTAGAAAGTGCATTTCGTCTGCTCTTTTAAAGAAACAGGACAGCTGCCCAAAGGGAAAGAAATTATTATATCAGAAAGACACCTACATTTTATATTTATTGCAGCAGCATTCACAGTAGCAAAGATACAGAACTGACCTAGGTGTCTATCAACAAATGACTGGATAAAGGAAATGTTATATATATACACAATGTAATAGTATTCCGTTGTATAAATGAATGAAATCATGTCTTTTGCCGCAACCTAGATGGAACTGGACACTGTTATCTTAAGTCATACACAAGGATTGCAAGTTCTCACTTCTAAGTCAGAGCTAAATAAAGTGTACTCATGGATGTAGAGTGTGGAATGACAGATAATGAAGACTTGAAAGGGAGGTGGGGTGCGAAGGGGGTAGATGATGAGAAATTACTATGGGTACAATATATGTTATTTGGGCCATGGATACTCTATAACAGCAGTCTCCAACTTTTTTGGCACCAGGGACCAGTTTCACGGGAGACAGTTTTTCCGTGGACGAGGGGGTGTAGGGATGGTTTGAGGATGAGACTGTTCCACCTCAGATCATCAGGCATTAGATTCTTATAAGAAGCACACAGCCGGGCACAGTGGCTCACACCTATAATCCCAGACTTCGGGAGGCTGAGGCAGGTAGATCACCTGAGATCAGGAGTTCGAGACCAGCCTGGCCAACATGGTGAAACCCTGTCTCCACTAAAAATACAAAAATTAGCCAGGCGTGGTGGTACACGCCTAGAATCCCAGCTACTTGGGAGGCTGAGGCAGGAGGATCGCCTGGGAGAGGGAGGTTGCAGTGAGCTGAGATCACACCACTGCACTCCAGCCTGGGCAAAAGTACAAGACCCTGTGTCAGGGGAAAAAAAAAAAAGAACATGCCGCCTAGCTCCCTCACAGGTACAGTTCACAATAGAGTCCGTGCTCCTGTGAGGATCTAATGCTGATGCGACAGGAGGCAGAGCTCAGGTGGTAATGCTCACTCACGGGCCTCTCACCTCCTGCTGCGTGGTCTGTCCTAACAGACCATAGACAGGTACTGGCCCATGGCCGGGGGATTGGGGACCCCTCCCCTAAAAGCCCTGATTTCACCACTATACAACCTATGCATGTAGCAAAATCATACATGTATCCCATAAATTTAGACCAATAAGTTAAAATACAAAGAAACAAAATAATATCATAATTCTCCTTTCTCAGATGCTTCTCTTCTGGATGGGAAGTTCTCCCCACATTCACTAATTTGTATCTCCCTTTGCTCCCGGCTTGTGCATGTCTTCCTCTTTCTTTTTTTTGAGACACAGTCTCGCTCTATCACCAGGCTGGAGTGCAGTGGTGCGATCCCGGCTTACTGCAACTTTCGTTTTCTGGTTCCAAGCAATTCTCCTACCTCAGCCTCCCAAGTAGCTGGGACTACAGGCATGCATCACTATGCCCAGCTAATTTTTCGTATTTTTTTTTTAGTAGAGACGGGGTTTCACCATGTGGGCCAGGATGTTCTCAATCCCTTGACCTCGTGATTCGCCTGCCTCAGCCTCCCAAAGTGCTGGGATTACAGATGTGAGCTACCTTGGCCTCCCAAAGTGCTGGGATTACAGACATGAGCTACCGTGCCCAGCCACGTCTTCCTCTTTCTACATATTTCATCACATTCCATCCTCCCCTCAGTCTTACTCCTATCTTTGTGCCCCTGAGAAGGGAATATAATGAAACTGATTATCATCCAGCTTCATAAAAAAAAAAATGGGTAAAATGTATTATCTAGCACTCGCCAGGCCTCTTATCACAGATATGCTATTTCTTGATACCAGCTCCAGATCACAGTCGCTTCTTTTTTTTTTTTTGAGATGAAGTCTCGCTCTTTCACCCAGGTTACCCATGCTGGAGTGCAGTGGTGTGATCTCGGCTCACTGCAACCTCCACCTCCTGGGTTCAAGCGATTCTCCTGCCTCAGCCTCCCAAGCAGCTGGGACTACAGGCACACACCACTACACCTGGCTGATTTTTTATTTTTTAGTAGAGACAAGGTTTCACCATGTTGGCCAGGCTGGTATCGAACTCCTGACCTGAGGTGACCCCCCTGACTTGGTCTCCCAAAGTACTGGGATTATAGGCGTGAGCCACAACACCCAGGCTCAGATCACAGTTTTGAAGAAGTTCCAGGCAAAGAACATGCAAACAGACCAACCAGGCGCCATCTCCTTCCACAGGGTTCCTGCTGCTAAATGAGACGTCGATCCAATCCCAAAGCTGTGAGTGTGACTCAGCCAGTCCCCCTGCAACACTAGCTGGGGTTACATCACCTGCACAAGGTCAACATCTGGAAAGCCACAGAGCAATGGTGATGGGAATGGTGCTCAGGGAGCATTCTTCCAAGTTCAAGGTAACTGCAAACATGACATTTGGCAGATGGCAAAGGCCTAAAAGGAGAGTTAGGATTTGGCTCAACTCTGTACTTCATCCCCCACCACCTCAGGCTTTCAGGAGCCCATGGATTTTGCCACTCTGAAAGCACAAGAAAGAAAATTCCAGAGTTGCAGAGAAAAAACTTTGGCAAGCCTCGAAAATAGCCAGAACTCATTTTCTTTGTGACAGCAGAACACACAAGCTAAGGGTCCTGTGTAAAGGTTCCCATCCTCTTGTGAATTTCCCTAACAACAGGGGAGCAGTCAAGTGTCCGTAAGAAAAGCATCAATATACAGCTTATGTAGACACGTCTGCTGCAGGTGGTTTTCATCAAACTTAAAAGCGAAGCTGTACTTTTTCTTCTCAAATCTAACAGTGAAGAATCCCAAAGAATATGAAAAGCTCTCAGAATGAATCAGCCACCACTGGGAAAAGCTTACTAACAGGGCCAGTTCCAGAGGCCAGTTGCAAACGGAGGTGGGAGCCATGGCCCCTTCCTGTATGGCCAGTGAACAACCAAAAAAGCATCCCAGGTCAGCTGAGGACCCTCCACCACTTCCTCCTGTCTCTTGTCCAACTTGATGACTTCCAGAACTAGAATATTAACGAGTGTCTACGTCAGGAAATGATACCAACCAGAACAATACGAGCCTCTGAAGGACAGGTGTCTGGGCAGTTGGACCTGGACCACAGAAAAAACAAATTCTCTCTTCTGTTGCCACCGGTGCAGATGGATGAGATCCGAGGATCATTTCCTCAGCGAGCAAAAACCCAGGGAAGAGGAACTGGAAAAAGGTCACGTCCAAACAAATATGTCAACCAAACGAAGAGAGTCCCAAAAGGCAGAGGCGGACACACACAGCCCATAAGAAGAGAAAGCCACCACCGATTTGAAATCATCACGCACTCCAAGGAACATTCCCACAAATGGCCCCTGGGAAGTTTGTGTGGTCAGGTGGTCAGATGGCCCCAGAAGGCAGGAAGCCACAGAAACAGCTTACCCATGAGGAATGGGGAATGTTCTGTGTGACTCTGCCAACACTGAGTGTCTCCTTCCACCTGTAAAACTAACACTAATGCAAAATCAGCAGTCCATATAAAACAAATGGGAGAGCCTCAGCGATAGAGGGTCTTCTTACCCACAGGCCCCAAAGCGTAAGAGAAAATCCCACCATCTCATGTAAGATGTCTCTACAAAGTGCTTAGCACAAGGTCAGGAATTCTCAGTAAGGTTAACCAAAATTTATGTTATTGGTTATCTTATTAACAACAACGAAATAATATTCACAGCTGCCAATAAAACAGGTGTTCCCTCCAGAGATGAAAACTTAGTTCCTGTCTAAGCAAACCCATTGGTTAGCTAATGAACCACTTTCTGAAAATCGTAGCTATTCAAAATATTCTTTCAAAGTCCAGTATCACCACGTGCAAACACTAGCGGTGTGTGCCCCTTCTTCCCCTCCCATTTCTAACCCAGGGACATGGGTAATCAGTTACTGATGCTAGGACCCAATGTCCTCATTGCAAAAACATTGTTGGTGGGAGTGTAAATTAGTTCAATCATTGTGGAAAACAGTGTGGCAATTCCTCAAGGATTTAGAAATAGAAATCCCATTTGGTCCAGTAATCCCATGACTGGGTATATACCCAAAGGATTATAAATCATTCTATTATGAAGACACATGCACACATATGTTCATTGTGGCACTGTTTACAATAGCAAAGACTTGGTACCAACCCAAATGCCCATCGATGACAGACTGGACACAGAAAATGTGGCACATATACACCATGGAATACTATGCAGCCATAAAAAACGATGAGTCCGTGTCCTTTGTAGGGACATGGATGAATGTGGAAACCATCATTCTCAGCAAACTGACACAAGAACAGAAAATCAAACACCGCATGTTCTCACTCATAGGCGGGTGTTGAACAATGAGAACACATGGACACAGGGAGAGGAGCACCACACACTGGGTTCTGCTGGAGGGCGGCTAGGGGATGGACAGCAGGGGATGGGGAGATTGGGGAGGGATAACATGGGGAGAAATGCCAGATACAGATGACGGGGGGATGGAGGCAGCAAACCACCTTGCCAAGTATGTACCTATGCAACAATCCTGCATGATCTGCACATGTACCCCAGAACCTAAAGTACAATAAAAAAAACCACTGCCTTCACCAAGCTTGCTTTTCTCTGTCACCACAATTTTTGTCTCCTCCTTTACTTCTCCACTTTATGAAGAAATGATAGGATTGCTGTGGCCTCTTCTGGTTTTATCATTCTCAGCTTCTAGGCCCTTTTCTTCATATTGGTTTCTTTCCAAGGGTTCCATGACGCCACTTTACTGGTCAGGGGAGAGAGTCTGAACCTTTGAGCTCCTGGGTGATGTGGGGAGAAAACTGGCCTCTCATTCATTTTTGGCCATGACCCAACAGAATGACAGAATGCCTTCCCCAGATTGTCTCCTCCATGTCTCCATCTCGGCCACCTTCCAGGTCAAGCTCATCTTTTTTTTTTTTTTTTTTTGAGATGGAGTCTCGCTCTGTTGCCCAGGCTGGAGTGCAGTGGCGCAATCTCGGCTCACTGCAACCTTCGCCTCCTGGATTCAAGCGATTCTCCTGCCTCAGCCTCCCGAGTAGCTGGGACTACAGGCACACGCCACCACGCCCAGCTAATTTTTTGTATTTTTAGTAGAGACGAGGTTTCACCGTGTTAGCCAGGATGCTCTCGATCTCCTGACCTCATGATCCACCCACCTCGGCCTCCCGAAGTGCTGGGATTATAGGCGTTAGCCACCGTGCCCGGCCTCAAGCTCATCTTCATCCTAGTTCATGATCACAGGCTCCTAACAGACATCCCTGCCCTCTAGGCCTCCTCCAACCACCAGCCTTCCCAATGCTACCCAAGGGTTTTCTCTATAATGCAGGACACAGATTTCATTCTTCCCAAATGAAACGTTTTCAGTGGCTTTAGCTTTCTGTTAGTAAAATTCTAGCTCTTTGGGGCTACCTTTAAAAAGCCCTCCATCACATGACTCCAGAAGCACTTTCTCTTCTCCCCTCCCACCAAATCCTCACAAATCCTACATGCCAGCCCCATAGGACAACTCCTCTCCTATCATGCCCCGCCCCTCCCACACCATCATTTCCCTGCATGGTTTGCCACCCCACGCCTTCCAATTCTTGCTAGTCTTCAATGCACCCTACGAGATACGCCTCAAATACTGCGCACTCCACATAGTGAATTTTTGTAATTTCAATAGTTTTTGAGGTACAGGTGGTTTCAGGTGACATGGATAAGTTCTTTGGTGGCGATTTCTGAGATTTAGGTGTACCTGTACCCATCAGCCAAGCAGTGTATACTGTACCCCATATGTAGTCTCTTATCCCTCACCCCCTTCCCAACCTTTCCACCTAGAAGTCCCCAGAATCCATTATATCACTCCATGCCTTTGCATTATCATAGCTTAGCCCCCACTTATAAGTGAGAACATTCAATATTTGGTTTTCCATTCCTTAGTTACTTCACTTAGAATAATGGCCTCCAGCTCCATCCAAGTTGCGCAAAAGACATAATCTCATCCCTTCTTATGGCTGACATCCCAATGTGTATATATGCCACATTTGCTGTATCTACTCATTGGTTAATGGGCCACACAAACTGAAGTTTAATGTCTAGATAAAAGTCATCATGGCCGGACGCGGTGGCTCACACCTGCAATCCCAGCACTATGGGAGGCCAAAGCGGGTGGATCACAAGGTGACATGGTGAAACCCCATCTCTACTAAAAATACAAAAAATTAGCCAGACATGGTGGCATATGCCTGTAATCCCAGCTACTTGGGAGGCTGAGACAGGAAAATGGCTTGAACCCAGGAGGCAGAGGTTGCGGTGAGCCGAGAATTCGCCATTGCACTCCAGCCTGGGCAACAAGAGCGAAACTCTATCTCAAAAAAAAAAAAAAGTCATCACTTCGCTCAGGGCTACCACCCACTTGCTTACATGACACACATTAAGGCTCATGTTAGAATTACTGGTGATTATATCCACCTTCTCCAGCAGACTATAAGCTCGGTAAAAATGGTGATCGTCGGCCAGGCGTGGTGGCTCACGCCTGTAATCCCAGCACTTTGGGAGGCCGAGGCAGGTAGATCATGAAAGGTCAGGAGTTCAAGACCAATCTGGATAATATAGTAAAACCCCATCTCTACTAAAAACATAAACATTAGCCAGGTGTGGTGGTGCGTGCCTGTAGTCCCAGCTACTCAGGAGGCTGAGGCAAAAAAATCACTTGAACCCGGAGGTGAAGGTTGCAGTGAGCCGCGATCATGTAACTGTACTCACGCCTGGACTACAGAGCAAGACCATCTCAAAAAAACAAAAACAAAAACAAAAACAAAAGACTGGGCATGACGGCTTACACCTGTAATCCCAGCACTTTGGGAGGCCGAGGCAGGTGGATGACAAGGTCAAGAGATCGAGATCATCCTGGCCAACATAATGAAACCCCGTCTCTACTAAAAATACAAAAATTAGCTGGGCGTGGTGGCATGCGCCTGTGGTCCCAGCTACTCAGGAGGCTGAAGCAGGAGAATCGCTTGAACTCAGGAGGTGGAGGTTGCATGGAGGTGGAGATCACAGTGAGCCAAGATCGTGCCACTGCACTCCAGCCTGGCAACAGTCTCAAAAAAAAAAAAAAGTGCCCTCTGGCTACTATTTAGAGACAGGGTGGTGGGAGGGCAAGAGAGAAGCTGAGGGCCCCATCGGTGGTGGAGGCAAGCACAGTAACCCCAGGGAGAAGGCTCCAAGGCATCCCAACTGAACAGCTGCTGTTTCCAGGCAGGGTCTGTGCACCAGCTACCAGCCTGGATTTGAGAAAATGGCCAAGGGTGTCCACTCTTCCCCACCCCACAGCTGCAGATACAAAGCCACGCCGCCGCCCTGGCGAGGGATGAAAGGAAAGCTCTCTGCAGTTTTTCAGGCCAGCTCCACAGAAGTTATTAGAAAGGTTAGCAATAAGCGTGGCCCAGCTTTAAACACAGGAGCTAGAGGGGTCACCCCAAATGAAAAGAAGACTGAGAGACAACCTTCTCTTGAGAGCTCCCCTGGAAACAGAGGAAAACACACACCGCCAGAGAAGAAAGGCGCCCTGCAAATACCAGCGACTCTGGACTTTGCACAGAATCAGCTTCAGAGAGAGGCCCCTTGCAGCAAGCAGGGTGGCGAGGCCTCTTGGAACTAACGCTTCTTTTACTGCAGTTGAAGGAAAGAAAAAGGAGTCAAGGTCACACACTCAGGTGGCTTTGAAGCCCAGCCCCCTACCAAGTGGTCTAGCCCAGTAATCCTAGGTTGAAGATGTGTGCAAATTGCTCTTCTCTGCACCTCCCATGGTCTCCGAGAGATTTGCTGGGCACGCCAGGACTGGCCAGTGACCCTCCTGAAGGAGCTTCAGCTCCGGAATCCACTCAGCTGGAGACCCAGGTAACCAAACACCTCCACCCTCCTCACTTCTCCTCTAAAAATCGGTATTCAATGAGATTCATGCATGAAGGGCACTCAGTACGAGGGCGGCGCTCAGCAAAGAGGAGTTATTCTTGGGATCATTATTGCTAATTCTCTTAAACTGCACATGAATGCATGAGAAATTCATTTAAAGTAAAATAATGAAAACATTCACGGGTACCATAATAGATGCATCATCATTAAACAACAGAGTGATAAAAATAGGATGGTGACACACCTTGTATTACTGATGTGTCATCTTAAACATTTATTCAAAGAACAGAAGACTCACCTTAAGTTAAATGCCATCCTCCCCAAGATCTTGATCCTTCAGAGATACAAAATCCTCAGCAACACTTACAAGTGAACTGTTAACACTAGTGTGTTCAGATGCTGATGACAGCATTAAAACCCTCTTTCTAGACACTAATTCAGCAGTAATATGCATTAGATGCATTTATCAGTTTAAAGTCTTTACCCAGTAAATCTCTATCTAAAAGTTTTATCTAAGGATAGAAGAAAAGACACAAAGATTTACACCCAAATAAGTTAATACTCCCCACAAACAGAAAAACAAAAGTGAAAAACAAAATAATGAGCAAAAGACGCAATTAAATAAACTATATAACATCCTAGGCTGGGTGCAGTGGCTCACACCTGTAATCCCAACACTTTGGGAAGTCAAGGCGAGCGGATCACCTGAGGTCAGGAGTTCAAGACCAGTGTGGTCAACATGATGAAACCCCATCTGTACAAAAAATACAAAAATTAGCCAGGGGTGGTGGTTCATGTCTGCAGTCCCAGCTACTTGGGAGGTTGAGGCAGGAGAATCGCTTGAACTCAGGAGGTGGAGGTTGCAGTGAGCCAAGACTGTGTCACTGCATTCCAGCCTGGGCAATGAGAGCAAAACTCTGTCTCAAAAAATAAAAATAAAAATAAATAATAAACTATATAACATCTTTATAAGAAACTTCTCTGTAATTTTTGAAAAAGTGACTTTAGGAAAAATATCTATCAGGAGAACCTGAGCCACCTGAGAACTCAGCAAATGAGCAATGTTGGATGAGAAGCAATTTCCTGGCTTTGCCACATAATAATAATATGTCACGGTATAGAAAACAAGCCTTGAAAGAAAAAAAAAACACCTTATAGCTCAGGACAGCCACATCAGCCTCCATGCCTGTAAAAAATACCCATGGGCCAGAGCCTCCCCCTCTCCTGTTGCATCTCCTCTGGATATCAGTGAACACAAGCTCCACAGCAACTCCAGGAACTAACAGAAGGAACGAGCTGACCATTCCAGGGAGGCTTACTTACGGGAAATTTGTAAAAACTTTTCCAGTATCCCAGACCCTAAAGAGTCTAAAGGTAAGTACATGCAATAAAGCCTCTAAGCAAAGCATGTAAGATTGTCCAAAATGATGCAACAGTTTAGAATTCATCGGAATGACCACCTGACTTGTTTTACTGTTGTCTGTATCACTGTTAGTGTTGACTGTGGTTTTAACTAAGTGCGTATTTTTCAAAATTTGTTCAATAGAGTAGAACTGCCTTCAGAACTCAAACTTCTATATAATGGGTCAAATAGGGTCTCCTCCAAAATAGTGAGTCAAATAGGGTCTCCCCAAAAAACTCACATCCACTCAGAACTTCAGAATTTGATGTTGCTTAGAAATAGGGTCTCTGTGGATGTAATTAAGATGCGGTTGGCCGAGCGCGGTGGCTCACGCCTATAATACCAGCACTTTGAGAGGCCAAGGCAGGCAGATCACCTGAGGTCAGGAGTTCGAGACCAGCCTGGCCAACATGGTGAAACCCCATCTCTACTAAAAATATAAAAATTAGCTGGGCATGGTAGTAGGCACCTGTAATCCCAGCTACCTGGGAGGCTGAGGCAGGAGAATTGCTTGAACCCAGGGGGTGGAGGTTGCAGTGAGCCCAGATCATGCCACAGCACTCCAGCCTGGGTGACAGAGCAAGACTCCCTCTAAAAAAAAAAAAAAAAAAAAAAAAAAAATTAGGTCATACTGAATTAGAATGGGCCCTAAATCCAGCAACTAGTGGCCTTTAACGAAGAGAGGACATACGCAGAAAGTCAAGTGAAGAGAGAGGCAGTGACTGGACATTGCAGCTAGAAGCCAAGGAATGCTAAAGACTGCCAGGAGCCACCAGAAGAAGAGTCGGGAAGAATTCCTCTGTAGAGCGGTGTCCCCAACCCCCGAGCGGCTGGCCAGTACCAGTCTGTGGCCTGTTAGGAGCCGAGCCACACGGCAGGAGATGAGCAGGGGCGAGTGGGCAAGCTTCACCACCTGAGCTCCGCCTCCTGTTGGATCAACGGTGACATGAGAGTCTCATAGGAGCATGAACCCTATTGTAAACTGAGCGTGCAAGAGAGCTAGGTTGCGTACTCCTGAGAATCGAATGCCGATGATCTTAGGTGGAACAGTTTCATCCTGAAACCTTCCCCCACCCCCAGTCAGTGGGATAAATTGTCTTCCATAAAACTTGTCCCTGGTGCCAAAAAGCTTGGGGAACGCTGCCCTAGAGCATTCAGAAGGAGCATGCCAGTTGGGTGCAGTAGCCACGCCTATAATCCCAACACTGTGGAAGGCCAAGGTAGGAGGATCGCTTGAAGCCAGACGTTTGAGACTAGCCTGGGCAACACAGTGAGACCCAATCTCTTAAAAAAAAAAAAAAAAAAATTAGTCAGGCATGGTAGCGCACACCAGTACTTCTAGCTACTCTCAAGGCTGAAGCAGAAGGATCACTTTGAGCCCATGAGGTTGAGACTGCAATGACTTATAATCACACCACTGCACTCCAGTGGAGTTGCTACTGGTAAACAAGAGTTCCACAGGCCTAGACAGGTGATAGAATGACCCTGTCTCTAAAACAAACCAAAAAAAAAAAAAAGAAAGAAGAAGAAGGTAGCATGCCTTGCTGACACCTTGACTTCAGGCTCTTGGCTTCCAGAGAACTGCGAGAGAATATATTCCTGTTTTTGTAAGCCACCAAGTTGGTGGTAATATGTGATGGCAGCCCTAGAAAACTAATACAACCCACAAACAGAAGTCTCAAAGTAAAGACAAGAAAATCACACAAAAGAGGGATTATTGAGGGGAGAGTATATTAAGAAAATATACTACTTTACAGCTTCATCTCAGGATACGTGTGAAGGATGGAAGATGCTTCTGAAGAAATGCTAAAATCTAAAATTAAGATTTTGTAAGCAGTTTTCTTGTTTCTCTGAGCAGTGGTTTCTAAGCATTGGTGTGCATAAGCATTACCCTGGCAAGAGCATTAGAATGCAGACTCCCAAGCCCCGACTTGAGGTCTTTGTGCAAGAGATGGTATTTTTAATAAGGAACCCCAGATTCCAGTGACACTGGCCTCTGGATCACATTTATGAAAATTCTGTTGGGAGGTGAACACACATATAACAAAAACATCCTCTGGAGATGTTCATCCAACTCCCTGTCCAGCAATCCCAAACCAGGTAACTACTTGATGCCTGCGCTCACACCATCCATGACTGCCGCCAGCTATGTCCTGTGCCTCTAACTGCACTCCACCTTTGCACCAATGGGCACCTCTCCTGAACCCACTGAGTATGTTTTTACCTTTGCTCATGATCTCTATTCAGAAGTTTCTGCTCCCCCATCCACATACTGCCTTTCTAAGGAATTTTCGTTCACCTTCCAAAATCCCAATTAAGCATCATCGCTCCCTAAAGATTCCCTAGCATGCTTAAGAGAGAATCAACCATGGCTCCTTCAGCACACTGGACCAGCCTGCAGCATACACAGCTGTCTGCCCCATGACATGGCACAGTCTCTCTCTCTTTCTCTCTCTCTCTCCCTCTCTCTCTCTCTCTCTCTACTATATCATTGTCACCTAACAGAGTCACTTAATAAACACTGATTGAGGGGTTTTCCTGATAAGAAATTTGTAAACAGCACTGTCTTGAAGATGTGAAGTAAAAGTCAGAGTAGACTACCCTTACTGTCCCTGCCCCATCATTATACACCTTCAGAGAATCCAGCTTCTCCATTATAGAAACTAGCACACTTGTGATTAATATCAGTGTGCTAATTCATTTAATGTCCATCTTCCCCACAAGCCTGTGAGTTCTCTGCAGCCAGAGCTGTGTCTGCTATTTACTGCTGTACCTCTAGGCCCTAGACCTATAACAAGCTCATGGTGATAAATGAATCCTTCACATGTGAGATCAGTTGGCATCCTAGAAAGTTGTAAGAAAAAAAAAAAAAAACCTTGAAAACATTATGCTACATGAAAGAAGCCAGTAACAAAAGGCCACACATTTTATGATCCCATTTATATAAAATGTCCAGAATATGCAAGGCTTTAGAGAAAGTACATTAATGATTGCCTGGGGGTCAAGGGTGTTTGGGGAGAAATAGGGAATAATCTGGGGCATGATGCATGTGTTCTGAAGTTGACTGTAGTGATGATTGCATGTCACTAAGAATATACTAAAAACCACTGAATTGCACACTTTACGTGCATGAACTGCATGGCATGTGAATTGTATCTCAACAAAGCTGTTAAAGTTACAGAAGTTCTGCTGTTACAGATATTTGAAAATTAAGTTTGCTCAGAAAAGGAAAATGGTATAATTGGGAGAAACCATGGAAAGCTTTCAGAAGACGCATGGATTTCTTTTTTGTTTTTAATAGATGCAGATTCAGTTTTATTTAGTATCCTGTAACTAGAGCTTAAATGCTCATGAACATCTGGTCTGAGCTGCTCATTTTTAAAGAAATAAAAACTAAGACTCAGAAGTTCAGTGATTTCTCTACGATCTCACAGCCAGTGTGTGGAAGCTTAAGATTCAAACTCAATCATAGCACATTATTTACAGAAGAAAAAGGGGGGATTTGTGGATGCCACTCAAGTACACATCAACAGGTGTGTGGATAAGCAAAATGCGATATAGACAGTCTATGGAATATTATTCAGCCTTAAAAGGAAAAAAATTCTGACACATGCTACAATACGGATGAACCTTGAAGACATTATGCTAAGTAAAATAAACCAGTCACAAAAAGAGAAATTCTGTGTGCTTCCACTTATATGAGGTAACTAGAGTAGCCAAATTCATAGAGAAGAAGGAAAATGGTGGCTGCCAGGGCTGGGGGAACAGGGAGAGAATGAGGAGTTACTATTTATTAAACATACAGGCCAGACCTAGTGACTCACACCTGTAATCCCAGTACTTTGGGAGGCCAAAGCAGGTGGATCATGAGGTCAGGAGATCG
Source organism: Aotus nancymaae (assembly GCF_030222135.1). NCBI lineage: Eukaryota > Metazoa > Chordata > Mammalia > Primates > Aotidae > Aotus > Aotus nancymaae. Next base: position 34,729,827 of record NW_026988435.1, read on the forward strand.
AGACCATCCTGGCCAACCTGGTTAAACCCTGTGTCTACTAAAATAGAAAAAATTAGCCAGCCATGGTGGTGAATGCCTGTAGTCTCAGCTATTTGGGAGGCTGAGACAGGGGAATTGCTTGAACCCAGGAGGTAGAGATTGCAGTGAGCTGAGATCACGCCACTGCACTCCATCCTGGCGACAAAGCAAGACTCTGTTTTAAACACACACACACACACACACACACACACACACACACACACAGTTTCCATTTTGCAAGATGAAAAGAGTTCTGGTGACTGACTGCACAGCAATGTAAATGTACTTAACACTACTGAACTGTACACCTCAAAAGAGCTAAAATGGGCTGGCGCAGTGGCTCACACCTGTAATCCTGGCACATTTGGAGGCCAAGGCAGGCGGATCACTTGAGGCCAGGAGTTCAAGACCAGCCTGACCAATATAGTGAAATCTCTTCTCTACTAAAAAAAAAAAAATACAAAAATTAGCTGTGCATGGTGGTGCACGCCTATAATCCCAGCTGCTAGGGAGGCTGAGACAGGAGAATTGCTTGAACCGGGGAGGTGGAGGTTGCAGTGAGCCAAGATCACGCCACTATACTCGAGCCCAGGCAAACAAACAAAAACAAAATAGCTAAGATGGTGAATTTTATATTATTTTACCATAATTAAAAGTAAAGTTTGTTTCGTTTTTTTTTGAGACAGAGTCTTATTCTGTTGCCAGGCGCCAGGCTGGAGTGCAATGGTGCGATCTTGGCTCACTGCAACCTCCGCCTCCCAGGTTCAATCAATTCTCCTGCCTCAGCCTCCCGAGTAGCTGGGACTACAGGTGCACGCCACTACGCCCAGCTAATTTTTTTGTATTTTTAGTAGAGACGAGGTTTGACCATGTTGGCCAGGATGCTCTCGATCTCTTGACCTCGGCCTCACAAAGCGCTGGGATTACAGGCGTGAGCCACCACGTCCAGCAAAAATAAACTATTTTATTAAAATCCAAAGTCAAGTCTCCTAACTTCCATCTTCAACTATCTTCCACTGTGGCCCTTCCCAGACCCAGGAATGCACAGATGGAAAGCAGGCTGCTTGCTCAGACTTCACAATCAAGAAATCAGAGAGGCCCACGTCACTGCTTACAAGGAATTTCGAGAATTTTAACAAATCTCAGCAGGACCAATCAGTACACAGATCAATAAAATGGAGGCCACTCCACAGGTGTGAGTCATCCCAAAGACGACTTGCCAACAAGCAAATGAATGGCAGCAAAAGATATCAGGTACTGAGTGCCAAGCTGGCCAGACAGCTTCTCAGACTTAAATGAGTCTAAGTCAACCAGGGATCTGGAGATTCTGTGATTCTGGTTAAGCTGGTCTGCGATTATGCATTGCTAACAAACTCCTAGATGATGCTGGTCCAGGGACCGCTGTATTTAAAATTTTTATTTGAATAGTTTCTTTTTCTTTTCTTTTTTTTTTTGAGTCAGAATCCCCAGGCTGGAGGATGCAATGGTGCGATCTCGGCTCATTGCAACCTCTGCCTCCCAGGTTCAAGCAATTTTCCTGCCTCATCCTCCCAAGTAGCTGGGATTACAGGTGTGTGCCACCATGCCTGACTAACTTTCTGTATTTTTAATAGAGATGGGGTTTCGTCATGTTAGCCAGGCTGGTCTCAAACTTCTGACCTCAGGTGATCTACCTGCCTCAGACTCACAAACTGCTGGGATTACAGGCATAAGCCACCATGCTCGGCCTATTTAAATAGTTTTTGGGGATCAGGTGACTTTTGGTTACATGGGTAAGTTCTTTAGTGGTGATTTCTGAGATTCTGGTGCACCCCTCTCCCAAGCCACATACACTGTACCCAGTATGTTATCTTTTACCCCTCACCCACCTCCCACCCTTCCTCCTGAGTCCCCAAAATCCATTGTATCAGTCTTACGTCTTTGCCTAAGGGCCCGCTTTTTGACACTTTGAGAAGCAAGGGTAGCTATGAAGTGACATCACATTTCTTACCCCAAATGAGAAGCCACCTTCTCAGACTTGGGGCTCCATGGGATCATTCCATTTTCAGTAGAACTAAGCACACAATCACAAGCCAATACATCTCAGCTCACTTTAGGCTGAGTTACAAAACATACATATTTCACTTCCATGGTTTGCGAAAATGAAAGCTTCATTATGTTAAAACTGAGCCAGCTGAGTGGTTGCTTGATTGCAGGGGAAGGAAAGAAACCAACTGTGGTCCGTTTCTAAAGGGAATATGAAATAGGATTTGAAACTCAGAAGTCAGTGCAATGTGGTCGAATAACTGATTCAGAAACTCACTCCAGTCCCTTGGTAACTCACAATGTCAAAAGCTCCAACTGAAAGAGAGCCCAAACATTCCACTTTGCAGAGAGTCATAGACAGCACGGTTTTTTAACTTTGGTTTTCATGAAGTCTGGGGTTTCATGTCAGTTCTTAGTGAAAATTAACTAGAAAGAAAAGTCATCAGAACAGTAAGAAAAAGCGATTGGTAAGGCCCAGAGCCTCATCAATCAACAAAACAGATGTTATAAAGACAAGCACTTAAGGGAAATTAAAATATTTAACAACACACTCTGGTTTTTGGGGGTTTGGGATCGGTGCTTTTAGATTTTATTTTTATTTTATTATTTTTTAAAACATAGGGTTTGTCACCCAGGCTGGAGTGCAGTGGCACAATCATATCTTACTGCAGCCTCCAAATCCTGGGCTCAAGCAATTCTCCCACCTCAGCCTCCTGAGTAGCTAAGACTGCAGTTATGTGCCTCCATGCCTGGCTCATGTCTTATGTTCTGTAGAGACTAGTTCTCACAATTTGCACAAGCTGGACTCAAATTTCTGGCCTCGAGCAATCCTCCCACCTTGGCAACATACTCTGTCTTTAAGATTAAAGGTCATCAATTAAAATTAAAAGCATTATTGAGCCAAGCGCAGTGGCTAATGCCTATAATCCCAGCATTTTAGGAGGCCAACTGTTTGAGCTCAGGAGTTCAAGACCAAACGGGGCATCATAACGGGACCTCGTATCTATGAAAAATTAAAAAAAAAAAAATTTTAATAGCCAGGTGTGATGGTGTGCACCTATAGTCCCAGCTACTCAGGAGGCTGAGGCAGGAGGATTGCTTGAGCCCAGGAGATTGAGGCTGCAGTGACCTGTGATGACACCAATGCACTCCAGCCTGGACAACAGAGCAATACCCCGCCTCAAAAACAATAAATAAATCTAAATAAATTAAATTAAAAGCAGTCTTCTTGTAGAAAGGGAAAGAAAAACATTTTTAAAAAAGAAAGCAAATAATTGATTCCTTGCAACCAAAAACCATCCCCAAATCCTCTACAGAAACTGAATGTGGCCAAGTGTGGTGGCTCATGCCTGTAATCCCAGCACTTTGGGAAGCCGAGGCCAGTGGATTACCTGAGGTCAGAAGTCCAAGACCAGCCTGGCCAACATGGTGAAACCTTGTCTCTACTAAAAATACACAATTAGCCAGGCCTGGTGGTGCATGCCTATAATCTCAGCTATTTCGTCTAACCTGTGCAACAGGAGCGAGATTCCATCTCAAAAACAAAGAGAGAGAGAGAGAGAGAGACAATGTGGCAAAAAACTGACTCTGCACCAAATAAGCTTGTAACTTTCACTGCACCTATTAATACCCCCTCCTATATACATGTCAGCTAATTTACCTTCACATTTTACTGCTATTATGATTAGTAAGTCCCCAGGACAAGAGAGGGTGGTTTACCTATTACTCATGGTATTTATTAAGCAATTTTCTCAAGGTTCAAAGCCACTAATGTTTACTTGTTGCAAAGTCAATTTAATTAAATATATATACACACAGCTCTTCACTTTAAAGGTTGGAAATAAATCAAATGGAAACTTCAAGATGTAAAAGGAGAGACATGGCACAGTGGCTCATGCCTGTAATCCCAGCACTTTGGGAGGCAGAAGTGGGTGAATGGCTTGAGGCCAGGAGTTCAAGACCAGCCTGCAAAACCCCACCTCTACAAAAAATACAAATATTAGCCAGGCATGTGGCGCATGCCTGTAGTCTCAGCTACTGGGGAGGCTGAGGTAGGAGGACTTCTTGAGCCCAGGAGGTCAAGGCTGCAGTGAGCTGCAATCATGCCACACACTCCAGCCTGGGTGGCAGAGCCAGACCCTGTCTCCAAAAAAAAAAAAAAAAGAAAGAAAAAGAAAGAGGTAAAAGTAGAGCGGATACAGTGCTAACTACTACCCAAGGTGAGGTCAGGTAAGATGCTTCACATCCTACTCTGGTGGCAGAACTGATACAACTTAACTTGATTTGTTTGTTTAAGGCAGGGTATCACTCTGTCGCCCAGGCTGGAGTGCAGTGGTGTGATCACAGCTTACTGCAAGCTCCACCTCCTGGGCTCACACCATCCTCTCCTCAACCTCCCGAGTAGCTGGGACCACAGGTGTGCACACCACCCCAGCCGACTACGTTTTGTATTTTTTGTAGAGACGGGGTTTCATTATGTGGCCAAGTCTGGTCTGGAACTCCTTGGCTCAAGTGATGTGCCCGCCTTGGCCTCCCAGATGTTAGCATTACAGATGTAAGCCACAGCACTGGCCAACCCACCTTTGTGGAAAGTAAACTGGCAACATCTAAAGAGTCAAAAATATTCAGGCCCTTTGACCCATTAATTCTTGTTCTGAGGATCCTGACCCAAGGAAATGATCCAAGATTCAGAAAATGTTGCATATGGAAATAAAGACATCCACTGCAGTATTTCCTGAGAAGAAATTAAAAATCGGAAATAAAATCTGGGGAGGTGGTGGTGGGGGCGGTGGCAGGTGGAGTCACTGTAGCTAAGTGGCTAAGTTAGACCTCATTTCCCAGAATTCCCTCTCCTGGACAGCAGGGAGTGAGTGGCAGCCATGGGGGAATTTGCTCAGTATGTGAAAGCAGGAGTGGAGAAGCAAGTCAAGCAGGGTTGGGGGCGCACCACCTGTGGCTGCAGCCTCCCACAGTCCCCTGGGTTCCTGGGTCAGGCACTGTGCAGTCCAACGACAAGGGCGTGGAGTCTTCTGTGCGCCACTCCCAGTCATCCAGATGGGAAGTGGAAGAAACAGACAGGGGCTGCACCGCGTCCTGGCTCTGCCCACTCCACATGCTACTTTTCTTCTTGACTCCTGGCCCAGCCAGAGGCAGGGACAGAGCCTTCCACAGACTTCTTTCAGCTCCCACAATTGCACAGGGGGAGCCCAGCGTGGTGGCTCACGCTTGTAATCCCAGCACTTTGGGAGGCCAAGGCGAGTGGATCACTTGAGGTCAGTAGTTCAAGACCAGGCTGGCCAACATGATGAAACCCCATCTCTGTTAAAAATATAAATAATTAACCAGGTATGGTGGCTAGTGCCTGTAATCTGGCTACTCCAGAGGCTGAGGCAGGAGAATCGCTTGAACTCAGGAGGCGGAGGTTGCAGTAAGCCAAGATCACCATTGCATTCCAGCCTGGGTAACAAGAGCGAAACTCCATCTCGGGGGTAAAAAAAAAAAATTGCACAGGGGGTAATCCCCATGATAAATCCTCTGCCATGCCCCACACCAAATCCTAACTAATAGATACATTACCACACATTGAAACAAGAGCGAAGGAAACACCAGTGCAGTACCCATAGAATAGGAAACACTTGAACACTTGCTAAATGATTATTTACAAACAATTTAAAGCCACTTCTCATACAACCATTTTTAAATGGGAAAAATATCAAGCTAGAATTTAAACTTATGTATTACATATAATAAACGAAGACCAGACAAAGAAAAAAAAGATGAAATCAAAGTACAACTGAGAAGTAAACAATAGTTCAGTCTAGGCTGAACTGAGTTCGCTTTTGAAGTTTTCTATAGATTTTCTGAAGAGTTTGTTTTAGAATTAAAATTCTTTTCAGATTTTGCTTTTTTTTTTTTGGAGACAGAGTCTCACTCTGTCGCCCAGGTTGGAGTGCAGTGATGCTATCTTGGCTCACTGCAACCTCCACCTCCCAGGTTTAAGCAATTTTCCTGCCTCACCCTCCTAAGTAGCTGGACTACAGGTGCCTGCCACCACGCCCAGGGAAATTTTTTGTATTTTTAGTAGAGATGGGGTTTCACTATGTTGGCCAGGCTGGTCTCGAACTCCTTACCTCAGGTGATCCACTTGCCTTGGCCTCTGAAAGTGCTGGGATTACAGGCGTGAGCCACCATACCCAGCCAAGATTTTGTATGAGTTTCTAAGAATTAAGTTCTACATTCTTTATTGTTATCTTCATTGGAATTCTTTATTGTTCTGTATCTTTTTCTCTTTCACTTTCAGCTTAGATTTTGCAACTATTATAAAATAATTTTTTCTAATTTAAAAAGGCTCTGTTTTTTGTGTATATACAACAGAATTGCAAATATGATATTACTTTGTTTCACTGTTAACAAATCTTTTGGTTATTTTCCAGAAGAAAAGTCAAACTTCTTGGCATGATCTGGCCACCAACCTTGCCAGCTTAGCCCATCTTATAACCCTGACATAAGAATATGTAATAGTAATAACATGGACACAATGACAGTAATAATAATTGTCATCCCCAGAGGGGACCAACCCTTTGATTGTTCTGTACTTCTGCATGTGTGGGTCTGTTGGCTTGAAATGCTCTCCTTCTCCCCCTTATCCATCAGAAGAACAATCACTCATCATCTGAGACTTAACTTAAACTTGACTCATCTGAAGACCTACCTAATTCTCCATTGCCTTCAACTTCACCCCCTAAACTACTCTGAGATGCACTCCACATACGTTCAGTAGCTCTTACCAGACTACTGAATGTGTCTATCTCCCCACCTGGAGGGCTTTTTAAAACTCAGGTCATTCTGGGAGGCGGAGGTTGCAATGAGATGAGATAGCACCACTGCACTCCAGCCTGGCGCCTGGCGACAAAGCAAGACTCCGTCCCAAAATAAAAACTCAGGTTGTTGGGCTGTACCCCTAGGGTTTCTGATTCAGTAAACTGGCGGGGCGGGTGGCAGGGGCAAGAATGTGCATTTCTAGCGAGTTCCCAGATGATGCTGATGTTGCTGGTCTGGGAACCACGGTGGGAGAACCACTGAGCTAGACTCGGAGACTCCTGAAGGTGGTGACTGTTTTATTCATTGTTGCATCCTAAGGCCCAAGAACAGCACCTGACACTTAGTACAAGATTGGTCAGAAATTATTTTATCCATTTTACTTTTTAAAATGCAGTCATATATAGTCATGCATCACTTAACAGATACACATTCTGAGAAATGCCGTTAGGCAATGATGTCATTGTACAAACAACAGAGAGCGCACTTAGACAAACCTAGATGGTACAGTCTATTGCTTTAGGCTACAAACCTGTACAGTATGGTACTGTCCTGAGCGGTATTCGTGGATTTAAACATATCCCAACATTGGAAATAGATGCTCAGTGCCACAAAGAAAAATTAGCACTGACACAAAGGATCTTTCAGCAACGCAATTTTTACTTCCTGGACTGCAGGAAGGGTACTCTCACTAGCCATCTTGCCATGAGAGTACAATGAACAAAGGGAAACACACAAATGTATCCCTTACGCATTTGGGGTCGTCCTTACTGTTGTGTCTGATCTCCATTGGTTGGAGCCAGACCTCACAATCTAAACTAAAACCCAATTGGCTAACAGCTTAAAACTTTTCTAAACAGGTAAAAGCAATGGAGAGCTGGGACATGCCTGTGAGCACGTCCAGCACAGGTATCTTGGTTACAGTAAAAGGACATAGAATGTACTACGTGCCTGTAAGCATGGCATGTCTAACAGCTACATAACGTAGGGCTTCACAAAGTTATTAGCACACTTATTTCTTTAACAAGAAAGAAAACTTTAAAGAGGAACTTTTTAACTCCCACCACCCAATAAAGAAAAAAAATACAGTAAAAATATGCGACCACGTCATATATGCAATCTTATGGGACCACCATCATGTATGTGATCCATTAACCAAAATGCAACATGCGCCACATAACGACTAAACAAAACCCATTCCCATACATATGGCTACCATCGCCAGAATGCCACATCACATGCCAGAGTTACATACCATCTTACGACTATTTCCTTGATCATATCTTTGTGAAATCTGGAAACCTTAATAAATATGGAATGAAAATGTCAAAAATCAAAGATTCCCTTTTTTTTTTTTTTTTTGAGACGGAATTTCGCTCTTGTTACCCAGGCTGGAGTGCAATGGCGCGATCTCAGCTCACCGCAACCTCCGCCTCCTGGGTCCAGGCAATTCTTCCTGCCTCAGCCTCCTGAGTAGCTGGGATTACAGGTACGCGCCACCATGCCCAGCTAATTTTTTGTATTTTTTTTTTTTTTAGTAGAGACAGGGTTTCACCATGTTGACCAGGATGGTCTCAATCTCTTGATCTCGTGATCCACCCGCCTCGGCCTCCCAAAGTGAGATTCCCTTTTTTAATACACACTCTTTGTGAAAAATTATTCACCTTAACCCCACCTTTAAATAAAAAAAAAAAATTAAAAAAAAAAAAAACAGGCTCAGCGTTGTGGCTCACGCCTGTAATCCTAGCACTTTGGGAGGCCGAGGTGGGTGGATCACCTGAGGTCAGGAGTTCAAAACCAGCCTGGCCATCATGATGAAATCCCATCTTTAAGAAAAAAAAAAAAATTATTCACCTTATACATAACCATTGTACTTTCTCTGTTGCTCCAAGCAAAAGAAAATGAAGCCAGAAATAGGAGAGGGACAGAGAAGACTTGGCTGTTCTTTCACTCCAGCTTATTGATGGCAAAAGCCTAGATCATTGTCCCAAATGCCCTTCCATACACTTTTTTTTTCCCCTGAGATAGAGTCTCACTCTGTTACCAGGCTGGAGTGCAGTGGCACAATCTCAGCTCACTGCAACCTCCACCTCTGGGTTCAAGCAATTCTCCTGCCTCAGCCTCCCAAGTAGCTGGGACTACAGGCACATGCCATCACACCCAGCTAATTTTTGTATTTTTAGTAGAAATGTTATTTCACCACATTGTCCAGGATGATCTTGATCTCCTGATCTCACGATTCACCCACCTTGGCCTCCCAAAGTGCTAGGATTACAGACATGAGCCACCACACCCGGCCCTTCCATACTCTTTATTCTGCCCCTGAGCTTCTACCTCTATAATGATGACGGACTGACAGTACCAAACCCAGCAGTGGGACTCAGGTGATCCAGCCTGGTTTCTAAATTACCTTCCTGCCAACAGTGACTATGGCCTTCTCAGACACACCCTCCAGCCAGTGTGTGAGAGAGCCATGGGAATGCAGAGAAGAAAAGCAACGCCACTTATAAATGCTGGAAAGATGTGGCAACATGCATGATGTGGGAGGGGAAGGCACAGTGAGAATGATTTTCCAGGGAAACAGTAGAAACAAACATAGAGGTGTTAAAATAAATGGCATGCCCCTGCAATGCCAAGACATGTGCCCTGTGGCTGAAATATAATGTGTGATGGGAGATAAGCACGGAAAAGGATTTGGGGCCAGACTGTGGAAGGTCTGAAGTGTCGTATCACGAAGATCAGACTGTAATCTGTATGTGGTCACTCCCGTCAAAGGGGAGTGACAATGATCAGAACTACATGTTGGAAAACAACTCTAGTGGCTGGATGAATGATAAAGGGGCACTGGAGAGGCCATTCTGTGCCTTATAGATAAAGAAATGCCAAATGAAACTGCAAGGAAACATGTAACAGATTAAAATGCACGTGGGTATGTCTTTATCCAACATTGAAGTAAAGGCCTTTTGTATTCTCTTTTCAGTCTCTCTCATTTCTTTCCCAAAACAACGTAAGCTAGGTAAACAAGCAATTGAAGCAGTACGTACTAGAGAAGTGAGAGTCAGAGCTCTTCATAGCAGGGGAGTCACCCAAGTCTTCCTACATTTGATCCTAGCCTTTAAAAAGAAGAAAATGAACAATGCCACTTACAGTTATTGGTATCACTTAGAGCTATGCAGAAGAATTAAATTTGCCTTGTTCTTTATGGCCAAAATCTTCTGAAATGTGCCTTAAACCCAAATTAACATCATTCAGGTGATTAGACTGAGCAAACTGAGTAGAAGGAGAATGAAAACAAATATATCAGTTATGCCATCTGCAGATAAAACATTTCTGAAAGTAGATGGAATCATGTGATTTATACTTCAACTGCAATAATGTTTTATGATCCATTCTTTTAGTTGGAAGCTAGAGCAATGAATATCAAACTCTGGAAACTCAAATCATTCTTCTTAGAACATAAGAAGAAGAGGGAGCAAATTTTAAAAAGGATTGATCCCTTCCTTCGTGGCTGAGAGATTTTAATTATCCTTTGAGATGAGGGTGGTAATTGACTTATACTCTGAAACATCTTAACTCAGTGCTCACACAGACACAATGATCAGATTGTCAGGGAATACGTTATTCCACATATAATGTGGAATTTATCACATAAATGAAGCTTAATATTTCTAAATGTCCATTTTGTTGTTGTTGTTGTTGTTGTTGTTTGAGATGGAGTCTCGCTCTGTCACCCAGGATTGAGAGCAGTAGTGCGATCTTGGCTCACTGCAACTTTCGCCTCCCAGGCTCCAGCGATCCTCCCACCTCAGCCTCCAGAGTAGCTGGGACCACAGGCAGGCACCACCACACCCGGCTAATTTTTGTATTTTTGTTAAAGACAGGGTTTTGCCATGTTGCCGGGATTGGTCTCAAACTCTTGAGCTCAAACGATCCACCCACTTCGGTCTCCCAAAGGGCTAGGATTACAGCCACCACGCCTGGCCTAAATGTCCAAATATTTTTTTAAATGTGTTTAAATCCCTATTTTTAAGGGGAAAAAAAGGCACTGTAAAATATATTGCAGAACTTCCTCATCCAGACAAGATGAAGTAACAGGGACCAGATTTATACTCCCACCTGAAACAATTTAAAAATTGGACAAGATGTATGAAACGATGGTTTTCAGACACTGAAGAACAGGAAGCACAGGACACTGATCTCTAACAGACTGAAAACCAAACAGATGAGCCCGGCGATCTGCCCCAGTGTCCCAGCTGCTAGGTCTCAGCACAGGCAGAGGGAACCCGAGCAGAACCTGTGGTGCCCAAGTCAAAGCTAAAACAGATAGCCATGCCACCATTTGAAATGGGCGTGCTAAAGCATTTGCTTCTTGATGGCAAATGGTCACCTGTATATTATGTCATGCTTGAATACTGTGAAGACCATGGTTGAGAGATGAAAAGGTTTCTTCTCAATACTGCTGAACTTTTTAAAATTCAGACATGCTCTTATAATGAATTTTTACTTCCTCACTTCCTAACAGGCCATCCCTGCAACTAACCACAAGAGTGTTCTCATTGCAGTTATAGTTCATTCCTCCTTCCATCTTTTGATTCCCAAATGCAGTAGCTCAGTGTGTGTGGACAGGCTCTAGGTGAGACCTGCAGTGACCCTCCAGAGTGAAGCAATACTACAAGGACTGTGGTGATCTCCATTAATAGCCTGGCTGCCCCAATTCTCTGAAATGTCCCAGGGAGAAGATTTTGCCAGCAAGTGACCTCTGGCCTGGTACTCAGTAGGCATGCAATGAATAACCACTGAATTAATTAATTACTTAGTAAATGAATCAAGTATTATGGTTAAAAGTCTCAGGCAGGCTGGGCACAGTGGCTCACACCTGTAATCCCAGCACTTTGGGAGGCCAAGGCGGGCAGATCACTAAGTCAAGAGATCAAGACCATCCTGGCCAACATGGTGAAACCCCATCTCTACTAAAAATATAAAAATTAGCCGGGTGTGGTGGCGAGCACCTGTAGTCCCAGCTATTTGGGAGGCTGAGGCAGGAGAATCGCTTGAACCCGGGAGGTAGAGGTTGCAGTGAGCTGAGATCACTCCACTGCACTCCAGCCTGGGCGACAGAGTGAGACTCCATCTCAAACTAAAAATAAAAATAAAAATAAAAAAAGATATAATAAAAAAACTTCACCACTGTAGCAAACTCTGAAATATTTACATTTTTCTCATCTCAAAAGTAATGTCTTTGTAAAAGAAAAAATTTGATAAAATATCACATTATGAAGAAAATACTTCTCCATTGCTCAAACGACAGACTTTCCAATCTATTTTTATATATTTATATATATAATTTTATATTTTTTATACATTTTATATTTTTTATATTTTATAAATATATTTTATTTTATATTTTATATATTTTATTTTATATTTTATATAAATATATATTTATATAAAAATATATATTTGTATTATATATATCTATATTTTGTATATATAATATATATAAAAATATGTATTTATTATATATATTTATATTTTTTATTTATATTTATATTTTATATTTATATTTATATAAATAATATTTATATTTTTATATATAATAAAAATATATAATTATATATGTATTTATTATATTTATAATAAAAATATATTTATTTTATATTTGATATATTTTATATATATTTGATATATTTTCCAATATATCAAAGTTAAGCTCATATTATATATAGTTATTGATCTAATTTATTTTCTATCTGATATCCTAAATATACTCTCATGTCACTAAAAAATTATGGCTAAGCACACTGGCACACACTTATAATCTTAAGGATCGCTTGAGCCCAGGAGTTTAAGACCAGCCTGGGCAACATGGTGAAACTCATCTCTACTAAAAGTACAAAAATCAGCTGGGCATGGTGGCAGGCACCTGTAATCCCAGCTACTCAGGTAGGCTGAGGTGGGAGGATCAATTAACTCTGGGAGGTCAAGGCTGGAGTGAACCATGACTGAGCCACTGCACTTCATCCTTGGTGACAGAGAGAGATTCTGTCTCAAAAAAAAGAAAGAAAAGAAAAAAAAAGAAACTACATAATATAGCGATATGGTCTGGATTTGTGTTCCCGCCCAAATCTCATGTCGAATTATAATCCCCAGTGTTGGAGAAAGGGCCTGGTGGGAGGTGACTGGATCATGGGGGCAGATAGCGCCCTTGCTGTTCTCATGATAGTAAGTTCTCACAAGATCTGGTTGTTTCAAAGTGTATAGCACCTTCCCGCTCTGTCTCTTCTGCCTGATCTGGCCATGTGAGACTTGCCTGCTTCACCTTCTGCCATGAAAATAAGCTTCCTGAGGCCTCCCAGTCATGCTTCCGGTATAGTCTGTGCATCATAAGCCAATTAAATCTCTTTTCTTTATAAAATACCAAATTTCAGGTATTCCCAGCAGTGTGAGAACAGACTAATATATAGGATATTCCATTACTTAACCATTTCTTTGTTTTTGAACAGTTAGATCACTTCTGGTAGTTGGACATTCACAAAATTATCTCAGCTTGCTTTTTTAATAAAAGGTTAATCTTTCCAAGATAATGGTGCAGGAATTTCTGAATGGAGTAGCTACCCTCACCAACTACTTTTTACTAACTAACCCCTTAAGCACAAGACAACAAAAAGTCCCAAGAAGTGACCATGTTAGTAGGCCACACATACACAATGGCATATTTGTGATCTTTTTTTTTCTTTTCTTTTCTTTTTTGAGACAGAGTGTCCCTGTGTTGCCCAGACTGGAGTGCATGGCGTGATCTGGGCTCACTGCAACCTCTGCCTCCTGGGTTCAAGCGACTCTTGTGCCTCAGCTTCCTGAGCAGTGGGATTACAGGCATGTACAACCACGCCCAGCTAATTTTTGTATTTTTAGCAGAGACAGTGTTTCACCATGTTGACCAGGCTGGTCTCAAACTCCTAACTTCAAGTGATTCACCCACTTCGGCCTCCCAAAGTGCTAGTATTATAGGCATGAGCCACCGCGCCCGGCAAGCACTGTATTCTTTAACATGCATTTGATTGTAACATCCTACGAAATGATCCCCAGAAGAAACTACAGTTGACCAGTCATTAATATGTATAAGCTTCCTATTCTATCTAAGCATGCTGTACACCATCAAAGGCTGGTAAGAAATAGAACTGACTTTACCCACATCCTCAAAAAGTTGGCAGCACTGAGTGCTAACCCAGAAACCATAATTATCACGAAAGGAAATAGAACCACTTTCTGCTGAACCATGTAATCTATGTTTAAAAAAGAGGGAGGGCTCTCTCGAAGAACCACTGGGTTGTCTAAGAATATAACAGCTAGTGCAGAACAAACCAGACTGAGATGGAACAAAACCATGCATGGCTGATGCTTCTGTCGATGGGGTCTTGATCACCAGCAATGCAACCTTGCAGTTATTTAATCTCTCTGTGTCTCAATTTCCCTCATTTGGTAAAACAGGGATAAAATAGTACTCATACCTCCTAGTGTTGTTAGGATGAAGAAATAAGTGAATAACAAAAGCCATATGCAGTTAAGTATTCTACAAATACAGATCTGTATCAGTTAAGTATTCTACAAACGTTAGCTAATACTGTGTGATGTCGGAACTATATTCAATCGAGACAGCATCCAACAGCTTGTGCCATATTTGCCAGCAGCTTAGCAACTGAAGGTGTTAAGAAATGAGAAACTTGGGCCGGGTGCGGTGGCTCACGCCTGTAATCCCAGCACTTTGGGAGGCCGAGGCGGGTGGATCATGAGGTCAAGAGATCGAGACCATCCTGGTCAACATGGTGAAACCCCATCTCTACCTAAAAATACAAAAAATTAGCTGGGCATGGTGGTGCGTGCCTGTAATCCCAGCTGCTCAGGAGGCTGAGGCAGGAGAATTGCCTGAACCCAGGAGGCGGAGGTTGCGGTGAGCCGAGATCGCACCATTGCACTCCAGCCTGGGTAACAAGAGCGAAATGCTGTCTCAAAAAAAAAAAAAAAGAAATGAGAAACGCAGAAAAAGTCTCACTCAAAGACTGTATTCACCATCTAGCTTTCCCTTATAGTTTCAGTGTGCTCAAACTACATCTCATGCAGATCCAAATATTTCTTCTTACCTAGTCCTTAGTGGAATTAAGAAAATCTGATCACCACACTGCTGACCCCCACCATCCTCAAGCCCCACATGTCTGCTTATAGCCTAATTCCTGACACAAAATAAACCTAAATTATTGGCCTTTAAACAAAAATCACAGCACAAATGGCCAAGTTAATACAGATGCTATCAGGGTTGTCCTGGTCCCAGAGATTAAGAAAACCTTTAGATTTCCAATGGATTGAAAGAGACTAATGAAGTAGTAAACTGTCCACTTTAATTGGCTGCGAAGGAAAACAGGCATTTACATTTTCTGTGCTCCCCATTCTAGTTCCTAGCACCCCATCATGGAAGAAAACACCATAAGGTAATATCTCAGTGGGTTCCCAAAGCAGAAGAGTCACAGCAAAATGATTATGGCACCAGCGGCTATTTCATCAGCTGGTCTTAACAGGTCGCCTTGCTTTTACGAACTCAGGATACGGAAAGACTCCATTGGATTTTGCTGATTCAATTTCTCTTTTCATCTTAGAGGGAAATGCTTACCTTTTTCCATGTGAAAAGTCACAGTACAACACAATCGTAGACCGTTAGGGTTGGAGGGCACTTAGCAAATATTATGTACAGCATTTACCAAGGTGTGGTCCAAGCATCCCCCTGCATAAGAGTCACAAGTGACACTTGTTTAAAATGCAGATTCATGTGCTGGTATTCAACAGACTCTATCCTTCTTCTTAAATGTGGCTGCATGGCTTGACTCTAGCCAATAAGCAAAGTGAGTGGAAGAGACGTGTCTGCCCCTCTCACAAGCCTGCAAGCTCTTTCCCCTTCTAGGACTTGACTCCCAGGAATATGGCAACATTGGAAAGCACAAGTTGGCAATAGCAGAGCCACAATATGGAAGGAGCCTGGGTCCTGGAATCACCATTTGGTAAAGAACTTCTATGTGGACAAGAAATAACTTTTTGTTGAGTTAAGCCACTGGAATTTCAGACTTTGTTCCAGGAGTGAGCCTTCCCTACCTAACGTACAGGCTTCCTGTCTTAGACATAGCAAGTAATATCTGGAGGTCACTGAAGAAAAAAATTATTCTGACACTTGTTAAAAGAGTAATGAAGACTTAATACAAAACTACTGGCTGAACATGATGGCTCATGCCTGTAATCCCAGCACTTTGGGAGGCAAAGGTGGGTGGATCACTTGAGCCCAGAAGTTCGAGACCAGCCTGGGCAGCATGGTGAAACCCCATCTCTACAAAATAAAATACGAAAATTAGCCAGGCATAGTGGCGCATGCCTGGAGTCCCAGCTACTCAGGAGGTTAAGGTGGGAGGATCATTTGAGCCCAAGAGATAGAGGTAACAGTGAGCTGAGACTGTGCCACTACACTCCAGCCTGGGCAATGAAGTGAGACCGTATCTCAAATCTACATACATATTTATTAAATAAGGGTATTGTAACAGAGGAAAGAGATCAAGCTCAACTCCAAACACAGCAAGGACAGATGGGAACCTACAGCCAAGGAGCAAAGTTGACAGGGTCAGTGGATGGACAATTACCAACAGGAAACATCGGCAGTAGGGAGATTCTTTTTTTTTTTTTTTTTGCTTTAAGCCAGAGTCTCCCTCTGTTGCCTAGGCTGGAGTGCAGTGGCACGATCTCAGCTCACTGCAACCTCTGCCTCCTGGGCTCAAGTGATACTCCCACCTCAGCCTCCCGAGTAGCTGGGATCACAGGTGCATAACACCACACCTGGCTAATTATTGTATTTTTAGTGGAAACGGGGTTTCACTATGTTGACCAGGCTGGTATTGAACTCCTGACCTAAAGTGATCCACCCACCTTGGACTCCCAAGGCACTGGGATTACAGGCACGAGCCACCGCGCCCAGCCAGGAGATTCTTGCAATCGTGCGAAAGCGAAACTGGCCTAATAGAATTCTCACTAAATACAGCCAAGGACTTACACATCAAAGGTGGAAAATGAGGAACCTGATCAGGTTATCAAGGGTGGTCAGATATCAGGAATGAGAGGATAACCTAGCAGGATTCTTTGCTAAGACTGGACTGGACAGGCCAAAGAGAGGATGGGGCCAGGGTCACAGCCTAGCTGAAAACAGGGCTCAGAGGAGCCTGACTACAGTTTCATCAAGGAGGGAATTAATGTCAAGGTAGGGCTCTGGAATTCCATATTTAAAAAGCTCATTAAGATTTAGAAGGAAAAATAAGCTGAGGAAGGAGAAAGACCATGCACCAGGTCAAGTAGGCAAATATGGGACCGCCAGGACCTGAAGAAGTCCCCAACGATTGGTCAGATTGGATCCAGTGTTTCAGTGAACTACTGTATTAAATACCAAATTGCAATGCAGCTCCTACATACATGTTACCCAGGATTGAAAGCAACTATGAACTGCCTTGGAGCAATTTCTGCAGAAAGCATAGAAGAGAAACCTGGCTGGGTGTGGTGGCTCACACCTGTAATCCCAGCACTTTGGGAGGCCCAGGCAGGCAGATCACGAGGTCAGGAGATCGAGACCATCCTGGCCAACATGACCGCCTCTACTAAAAATATAAAACAATTAGCCGAGCATGGTTGTGCGTGCCTGTAGTCCCAGCCACTTGGGAGGCTGAGGCGGAAGAATGGCTGGAACCCAGGAGGCAGAGGTTGCAGTGACCCAAGACTGTGCCACTGCACTGCAGCCTGGCAACAGAGCAAGACTCCATTCTCAAAAAAAAAAAAAAAAAAAAAAAAGAGAAACCTTGGACTGTAGAGTTTCATTTTACAACTTTAACTCTGAAAAAAGCAAAGGGAAAAGAGGATAGGAAGGAATGGGTTACAAAAGTGCCCAATGTGGGACATGGCCAGGCCTGTCGGACTCCCCAGCTGCTTTTGGTCGTTGGGAATAATTAAACCCTCTAGTAACAGACAAGAAACAATGAACAGACATTTCAGGGCCAGCTCCCCAGATATTAGAAAAGCATGGGAAGTGGGGGAGGCGACCTCTTCCCACAAGACAATTACAGTAGAGACGAGCCCATAACCCAAAATGCTTTCTAGAATTGGGTTCAGAGTCTATGGGCCATGCTCCTATATGCCACTGGTATAATTCTTTTCCTTTTAAGGAAAGATCTCATTTTTTTTAATGGTTTTTTAAAAGTTATCATACGGAGCTAAGAGTTAATGTTTCTTTGATGCATTCTCCTGTTTTTAGCCTCTTGCCTTCGTTGCAAATCTGCCTGTTGAAGCCCTCTTTGACCATCAAGCAGCAGTTTAAATGCCCTCATGTAAGAAATCTCACCTCATCCACCACCACCACCCGCTCCTGTGGTCTATCAGTGATTAATCTCTTTTAGCATCTGAAATATAATTTCTGATGTTTATTCGAGGCAAAAAGAATCATATTTTATAGCCATGGTTTCTATAATGAGCCCTAAACTATTGTGGCTTTCCAAGTTTTCATTCTCAAGCTCAGGGCATCCCTATCCCTCCTGCAAATCCCTAAAAACTGAGATTTGAAATTCACTGTATGCAACATAAATCTGACTGGTTACATAATGTAAAACATCAGACAGAGCTGGCTTCCATTCAAGTCGTTTAGAACATGTTTCATAAAAGCTCAACCTCATGGGAGGCAGCCTCTCAAAAGCCAAAGCAAAGCTGCAGTTCATCCTCAGACCCTCCTTGGTCTCAAATTAAAATATCCAGGAGGATAGAAACTGATGAGATTTCATTAAGTAAAAAATTTCATGAAAATCAATCCTAACCTCTGTGGCTCCCAGCAGCAGGACCTGTGTTTATATGAACAGCATTAAAGATAAGCTGTCCCACGGAAATTACAGCAGCAGTTATCAGACAACTTTAATGCAGTCTTAAGTGGAGGCACTAAAATATAGAATTTGCACTGGCTTTTCTGTTGTTCACAGCGTGGCGCTGAGTCAGCCAGCAACCACACAAGAAAACAGCTGCTGAGAAATACAGCTTCCTGATTTAAAAATAAATCAGTAAATTTCTACTAAAAATTTCTGCTAAATGCCTTATTGCATTCTATTTCAAAGGAGGGGTGAAATATCTAGAATGCCACCATGGTTTTTTAAGCATAAGGGGTTTGATCTGATGAATGTCATGTTTGTGCTCTGAGACTTTACTAGAAAAAAATGAGGGATAGATGACTAATTGCTACAATATTAATTTCATACTTACATTCCCCATAAGGAATGAAGCACAATTTGTCAGC
Source organism: Aotus nancymaae (assembly GCF_030222135.1). Taxonomy (NCBI): domain Eukaryota; kingdom Metazoa; phylum Chordata; class Mammalia; order Primates; family Aotidae; genus Aotus; species Aotus nancymaae. Next base: position 34,749,037 of record NW_026988435.1, read on the forward strand.
TTGAGGGAAATGAGACTGGACTAATTATCAGGACCTCAGCAAATAATGATCCGATATCCAAAGAACTGCAGTCTCCCATTAAATATGTGACAATTAACAAAAAAGTCAGCAAACTTTTCTAAGGAATAAGAGAAGGCAAAGACAACTTCCGCTTTTGCTATCGGTAATTTTATGACCAGTAACAAGTAGATAAAGTTTCTGTGGGAAATGTCTCCTAGCCCATGAGATATAACATCAACTGTCACGACTAATGTGAGAAACAGTCTATGGTGATGAGTGAATCCTGACTTTGAGCAAGACATGGAAACTCCAAGGCTTCAGGTTTTGCTTTTAAATCTGTAAAATAAGAAACTAGGCTCATTTTATTACTGTGCCCCTGCTGGCTTCAATCTTCTGTAATGCTTACTCTGTTTAATATGTGTGTCTTCCAGAATGTTCTTTTTTTTCAGATGGAGTCTCGCTCTGTTGCCCAGGCTACAGTGCAGTGGTGCAATCCTGGCTCACTGTAACTTCTGCCTCCTGGGTTCAAGCGATTTTTCTGCTTCAGCCTCCCGAGTAGCCGGGATTATAGGTGCGTGCCACCACGCCCAGCTAAGTTTTGTATTTTTAGTAGAAAACGGTTTCACCATATTGGCGAGGCTGGTCTCTAACTCTTGACCTCATGATCCACTTGCCTCGGCCTCCCCAAGTGCTGGGATTACAGGCGTGAGCCACTGCGCCTGACCCAGAATGTTCTTTAACCACAGTTCTTCTGTATGACATTTCCTCTGGTTTTGCTGAAAGAGGGGCAATGCTCACTCCAAAAGACGCTTTTATGTAAGTTCCAAACTTTGTGGAAAATAATCTGGTAAATCTAGGAGAAGTTATATTTCCCCCTTGCCATTCTGGATATCATCTATAATTCCAATTAACAGACACACAGCCCACTGGTAACTGAATAGAATTCTATCATCCCAAGTGCTCACCTCTCACTGCCTACCCTGCAGAAATTTCAGGCACTTAAAACTGCAGGCAGTATCCAAAGACCAGTTCTCTTTATCAGGAGACCCAGGAGATCCCAAATCCTTGTAAACTTCAAGAGTTGATTCAAGACTGTCATCCATTGCTTCCTGCATCAGACTATACCCATTAAATTTTAACAGCCCTCTCTGACTCAGGGACACGAATACTGCCAGGGTGAGGACGGGGGAAGAGACGATAAAGGAGAGATTGGGGTTTTGTTGGTTGTATTTTAACGTTCGGGTTTTAGGAAGGTTGGTTTCACGGTTTTGCTTTGGTTTTTTGAGGACTGTCTGTGTTTGTTTTTTAACTAACCCTACCATTGGCTGAAATTTCTGCAGCTAAAAAATAGAACCAAGTTCCAGTTGCTTTCTACCGAAGATAGGCATGTAAGTTGTGGTTACATCATGCTTCATGACCCAAACAGCCATTCCAGAAGCACAGGCAGCGGGCGGCATGCATAATTCCATCTGTCTCGTGCTAAGAATGAGGGGTGATCACTTTCAGAGAGCACGCTGAGCTTCCAGTGAAACTTTACACACTGGTTTTTGTGGTGGACTGCAAGGTCAACATTTATGGGCACTACTGAGCGAAGGCCAGGGAGTAATGAAGTGTGAATGAGAAAGATGTAGAGAAGGCAAAGAAAACAGAAAAGAAATACAAAGCACATGCCTCTGACAAAACGATGGGAGATATTCACTCACCACAGACAGGAAATGGAACAAAAAAAAAGACCTCTAGCCACAGCGGCAGCGGCTGGGCTACTCTCAGCCAACCCACCATAGCCGTTTCGTGCAAAATGTCATCGATGTGCTGCACGTCTTTAGTGAAAACAAATGCTAAGCACAGAAAAGGTGCAAATCTTGCAGTAAAAGCAAAAGAGTAAAGTTCCAACAGAAACATTTTATTCATCTTAAAGAAAAGAAGACTTACTTCAAAGAAAGTAGGGTGGCTGGAGACATTCTTGGAAATTCTGGTTTGCAAAACCATTGGTTTTGTTTACTAAGAGGGGTTTTGTGCTAAGACAAATTATATCAGTATTATTCTTACCCCTATGAACCACAACTATTACAGCCACTGTGGGCCTTAAGGTAGGACAGGATAGGGCAGGATAATAAGAAAGATGTAGAAGTAGGCCAGGCAGTAGCTCATGCCTGTAATCCTATTACTTTGGGAGGCTGAGGCAGGAGGATCACTTGAACCCAGGAGTTCGAGACCAGCCTACACAACAAAGGGAAACCCCAACTCTACAAAATCTTTCTTTCTTTATTTTACTATAGCTGCTGGCAACTGGACATTTTTTTTTTTAATTAGCGGGCTGTAGTGATGTGCCCCTGTGGTCCCAGCTCTCAGGAGGCTGAGGTGGGAGGATTGCTTGAGCACAAGAAGGTCAAACCTGCAGTAAGCTGTGTTTGCACCCTTGCATTCCAGCCTAGGCAACAGAGAGAGACCCTATCTCAAGAAGGAAAGAAAAAAAAAGATGAAAAGCAAAAGGAAGAAAGGAAAGAAACATGGAGAAAGTAGAGAAAAGGGAAAATCTCCAAAGATCAATAAATTAGAATACGGGAGGAAGAAGGTGAGAATGATCTGAATGTGTTAAAAACTGAGCTGTGAGTTCAGAGATAAAAGGGACAAAAGCGCCAGGCGTGGTGGCTCACGCCTGTAATTCCAGCACTTTGGGAGGGGAGGCAGGCGGATCACTTGAGGTCAGGAGTTCGAAACCAGCCTGGCCAACATGGTGAAACCCCATCTCTACTAAAAATACAAAACAATTAGCCTGGCATGGTGGCACACGCCTATAATCCCAGCTACTTGGGAGGCTGAGCCAGGAGAACTGGTTGAACCCAAGAGGTGGAGGTTGCAGTGTGCCGAGATCGTGCCACTGCACTCCAGTCTGGGCAACAGAGCAAGACTCCATCTCAAAAGAGGGGCAAAAGCAAATGGAAGTGAAGAGACTGCGGCTCATGTGTTTCCCTGCAGCACCTGCAGGAATGTTGGTCAGATGCCTGCCAGCCTGAGAAATAAGGCGGACAGTGACAGGGATGAATGCTTGTACTAGTCAGGGTTCTCATGAGAAACAGAACCCACCATACATACATTCCTACACAACACACATACATGTATCTGCATGAAGAAATTTATTACAAGGAATTGACTCATGCGATTATGGAGGTTAACGTACCTGAAGATGTGCAGTTGGCAAACTGGAGGACTAGGAGAGCAGTGGTGGAGTTCCAGTCCACGGATGAAAGCAGGAGGGAAAAAATGATGCCCCAGCTCCAAAGACAGTCAGGTAGGAGAAACTCCCCTCACTCAGGGGTAGAGCCAGACTTTTGTTCTATTCAGGCCTTCAAGTGAATGGAGGAGGCCCACCCACATGAGACAGAGGCCGATCTGTTTCACTCAGTCTATCGCTTTCAAGGTTCATCTCATCCAAAACACCCTCACAGAAACAACCAGAATATTTGACCAGATATCTGGGCACCTTGTGGCCCAGTCAAGTTGACACAAAATTAACCATCACAGCACTCTTTGTGTAGCAGGCCTGAACAAAAACACATAAGGAACACTGGTCATTCCTAAAACATCTACACTGACCAAGATTAGAGGACAGAATCTAAATTAGCAGTGCAACCTGGAGGCCAGGTGCAGTGGCTCACGCCTGTAATCCCAGCACTTTGAGAGGCAGACGTGGGTGAATCACAAGGTCAAGAGCTCAAGACCATCCTGGCCATCATGGTGAAACCCCATCTCTACTAAAAATACAAAAATTAGTTGGGCGTGGTGTCACGTGCCTATAGTCCCAACTACTCGGGAGGCTGAGGCAGAAGAATCACTTGAACCTAGGAGGCGGAAGTGGCAGTGAGCTGAGATCCCGCCACTACACTCCAGCCTGGTGACAGAGTGAGATTGTCTCAAAAAATAAAAATAAAAAAATAAGTGCAACCTGGAGAAGCCCAAAGAAGGTGCTGAGCATGGAGGTATCTTGCAAATATTCCTTCCCAACTCTACCAAAGACCTCAGGCTGCAACTTCTGTCACTCAAGGCTCCGCAGTCAGAACTGTGGCAGCTCTCAGAACCGCTATAAGACAGGATGGCAAATTCCCAAATTATAGGCATGGGTTTGGGGTCAGAAAGTCCAGCTCTACCAAGTGGAGTCCCCTGCCATCTACTTCGGAAAGCCCCTGTAGCCTGGGTCCTTGACCTTTCCCAACCTCAGTTTCCCCATTTGCAATAGCAAATACAACAGCACCCACTTGCTAGAATTGGTTTTCGGTTTTTTTTTTCTGAGACAGGGTCACTCTGTCACCCAGGCCGGAGTGCAGTGGCACCATCATGGCTCACTGCAGCCTCAACTTTCCAGGCTCAGGTGATCCTCCCACCTCAGCCTCCCGAGTAGCTGGGACTACAGGCACACACCACCACATCCAGCTAATTTTGTATTTTTTGTAAAGATGGGTTTCTACCATGTTGCTCAGGCTGGTCTTGAACTCCTGGACTCAAGTGACCCTCACACTGCTGTTTCCCAAAGTGCAGGGACCACAGATGTGAGCCACCATGGCTGGCCAGGATTGTTATGAGATGAGAAAGAAGTAATGGCTACTAAGGAATTAGCCCAATACCAGACACGTACTGGGTTCTCTAAAAAAATCGTCGTAATTGTTTTGTTTTGTTTTTTCTTTTTCTTTTCTTTTCTTTTTTTAGACGGAGCCTTGCTCTGTCTCCCAGGCTGGAGTACAGTGACACAATCTTGGCTCACTACAACCTACGCTTTCTGGGTTCAAGCAATTCTCCTGCCTCAGCCTCCCGAGTAGCTGGGATTACAGGCATGCGCCACCACGCCTGGCTAATTTTTTATTTTTAGTAGAGACGGGGTTTCATCATGTTGGTCAGGCTGGTCTCGAACTCCTGATCTCAAGTGATCTGCCCACCTCGGCCTCCCAAAGGGCTGGGATTACAGGTGTAAGCCACTGTGCCCACCCTGTTTTTTAATCAAATGTTTGTTCCCTCCATAAAGTTTCCACCCAGAAAAACACTAGCCACTTCCACAGAGAAGTCTTCCTGGCACTGTCACCACTCCCTTTTCTTTCTACCCAGGGTAGGCCTGGGTTTGCAGTCATGCAACTGACTATGTCAAGTACCAGCAGAGGTCCCAGCAGATTGACCAAGCCTAGGCAGAAAATGTTCACACTGAGGCATAACTGAATAAGGGGGAAAAGCAGATGCCTGGCAGGTTGGGTGAGAGGAAGGCCAGAGGGGCCTGGGGGACTTCCTTCGGGCAGCCAGGCCGATAATCAGGCAGCAACCACATAACCAGCCTTGCCTCTTCCCTCCCAGCAGAATAGAAGGGATGATGGAAGGAGCTGCTCATGAATCATGCAGCTGCAGAAAACAGGCCTCTCGGCCCCGAAGGCACTGCTACCCATTTCCCCACGGCCTGGTATTGGACAAAGGCAAGATGCAATTTCCCTTCATCCCAGAATATACAAGACAACACTATATCCTATCATAACTGGAATCCTGCAAATTACCTCTTTTCAGAGAGGCCCCATCCAACTTCCCTACAGAAACAATAGTGCCTCTCCTATTCCAAAGAGAAGCAAGTCCGAGATGTTTTCTTGGAATGTTTCCTTGACTTTCTGCAAGAAGCAGGTCCTGTTTAAGTGGCAGCTCCTCCTGCGGCTCTATAGTTAGGGAGTGTCGCCCTTGCCCCTGGGGGCCCTGCTTCCCACCCAGATCTGAAATACTTCAAGGCAGAGCAGGTGCCTTCTCCCTGCACATTGCTTTCCTGGGCCTGGGAAAATGCAGAGCACATACTCAAAGGAGCTCGCTGAAGAGCAGCGTTGACCCACAGAGGCACCGGGGGGACAGGAGGGCGCTCTTCCCTCCTTGACACTTGTGTCAGTCTATTTTTAAGTTGCTGATAAAGACATAACTGAGACTGAGTAATTTATAAGAAAAAAGTGTAAGCTGGGCCCGGTGGCTCACGCCTGTAATCCCAATACTTTGGGAGGCCAAGGCAGGCGGGTCACGAGGTCAGGAGATTAATACCATCCGGGCTAACACGGTGGAACCCCCATCTCTACTAAAAATACAAAAAATTAGCCAGGCATGGTCATAGCTGCCTGTAATCCCAGCTACTCGGGAGGCTGAGGCAGGAGAATTGCTTGAACCCGGGAGGCGGAGGTTGCAGTGAGCCGAGATTACGCCACTGCACTCCAGTCTGAGTGACAGAGACTCTGTCTCAAAAGAAAACGAAAAAAGAAAGAAAAAGAAAAAAGTATAATGAACTCACAGTTCCACATGGCTGGGGAGGCCTCACAATCATGGTAGATGGTAAAATGCACCTCTTCCATGTTAGGCAAGAGAGAATGAGAGCCAAGGCAAAGGGGTTTTCCCTTAACAAACCATCAGATCTCGCGAGACTTACTCTCTACCATGAGAGCAGTACCGGGGAAACCACCTCCAAATGATTCAATTACCTCCCACCAGTCCCTTCCACAACATGTAGGAATTATGAGAACTACAATTCAAGATGAGATTTGGGTGGGGACACAGCCAAACCAGATCAAGAATCCATCAAAACAGTCCTTGTGAGCTGCAGACATCATTAAGCGGCACCTAATCCATCCGGTAGTCAATTAAGAAAGCTAAGAAGCCAAAATGAGATTTTCAAAGGAAAAAAAAAGGTTCGCTCAGGATGCATATGGCCCAGGCCACACACTAGGACAGGCTCCAGCATCTGCGTCATCCTGTGGAGCGATCTGCGGCTCCGAGGCCAGCACAAATCAGGCCCAGAGCCACAGGCGCAGCCAGCCCTCCAGGCCACAGGCCTGCCACAGCGCCATCCATCACCCTGACTAACACCAGGCTGCCCAGCCACCGGCAGAGCCAGCCACGGGGACAGGAGGGCTTGGTGACTCCACTGGCAAACAGCAGCATGTTTGATTTAGTATTATCATATTTTTCTCATCAATTTTTAAATTCAGATAATTCACCCCGCCTTACTTTTATAGATGTATATATACATACTGCATACAGGGAAATGAGCCAAGTCTATAAATGGCTGACAATTCCAGTGACCTTGATGATTCTAATGTAAAGAAAACACCAGGCTTAAGTGGACCAGAGTCTGCAGTTCAGACAAAGAGTAAACGCAGAGGCTTGAGAGGAGTAATGGGAGATGTGGCCGAGGATATCCCAGGAAGGAGAGACGAGCTCCGAACCAACACAGCAGACATGTGGAAGTGAAGCAATTTGCTTATAGAGAAAAGGGTGGACAAACCAACACCAGGCACTAGACTCTGGGAGAAATTCAAACCAGATAGAGTGAAAGAGTGAGTGAGAGAGAGAGAGAGAGAGAGAGAGAGAGAGTATGTGTGTGTGTGTGTGTGTGTGTGTGTCAGAGACACAGAGAGGGAGACAGATAAAGACAGTGAGAGGTACACAGTGTTTAGGAAGATGGTTTACATGCTAAAGGACATGCTTAAGAAAATTTGAGAGTACTTTGTAAGTGCAAGGGTGCTGAAAATGACAAAGAAAAAGAAGTGTCAGTGCTAACAGACTAAAAAGCTGGTGGCTGGAAGACTGGAGGTGATGCTAATAGAGATGAGGAAGTTGGAAGAGGGAAACAGTGAGTTCGGGTTTCAAGTTGAACTTCCAAGGTTGGCAGGCCACTTTGCAGAGGGCACATCCTAAGGTGATCGATTCTTAGCAATCTATGTTCTTGTATAACCCCTTCCCTTGATGTGGCCAGGACATGACAAAAATGATGGGGTGTCACTCCATTGATTATATTTCATTATGTAAGACTTCATCAAACCAGCTGGGCCTTGAAAAAGCAAATCGCCTAGCTCAGGAGTTCAAGACCAGCCGGGCCAACGTGATGAAATCCTGTCTCTACTAAAAATACAAAAAGCTGGCCAGGCATGGTGGCGAATGCCTGTAGTCCTAGCTACTCGGGAGGCTGAGGCACGAGAATCGCTGGAGTCTGGGAGGCGGAGGTTGCAGTGAGCTGAGATCACACCATTGCACTCCAGCCTGGACCACGGAGCAAGACTCTATCTCAAAACAACAACAACGAAAGAAAGGTCAGAAGCGCCGTGGCTATGACTAGTGTCAAATTGCTGGCCAGTGTTTTAAGAAAACCAGGCATCTGGATTGGACTCTGGGATGTTCTCTGAGGGACATCTTCGTCACACAAACTCTGTACTTCCTGGAATGGATACTTGTATTTATCTAGTACGGAGTTATGTGCACCAAATTATAAAAGACTTTTCCATAACATTTTCTCACTGAAACTCCCAGGGCTTTTAATATCTCTAGAATATATTTTTCCATTTTTCGTAGGACTCGAAAGTTAGGTAAGTCCTAAAAAATATACTAAAAAGTCACTGCAAAAAGTAGAAGATGAAGAGGACTCTGATGAGGAAAGCGATCATGACGAGATGAGTGAGCAGGAAGAGGCGCTCGAGGATGACTCTACTACAGTCAAAGACTATCAAGACCTGGAAAAAGCAGGGCAGTCTTTTCGGTACGACGGTGTGCTGACGACAGCCCTCAATATTGGAAGAAACGAAATGGAAGATGCATTCTACAAAGGTGAACTCCGGCTGAATGGGGAAAAATCGTGGAAGAAAAGCAGAATGCTCACAGTGGAAGAGACACTGGATCTTCTCATTGGAGAGGATAAAGCAGCAGGAACAGAGATAGTGATGGGGAGTCTCCTGAAAAAAGCATTTGGAAACACCGCATGTTCTCACTCCTAAGTGGGAGCTGAACAATGGGAACACATGGACACCGGGAGGGGAACATCACACACCCGGGCCTGTCAGGGGGTGGGGACAAGGGGAAGAATAGCATTAGGAGAAATACCTGATGTAGATGAGGGTTGATGGGTACAGCAAACCATCATGGTACATGTATACCTATGTAACAAACCTGCACGTTCTGCACATGTATCCCAGAACTTAAAATATAACAACAGTAATAAAAAGCGTTTGAAGACTGAAAGTGAAAAAATAGCAGTGGTGTCACAGCAGTGGAAAAACTTAGTTCCCCAGGAAGAGAATGTCTAAATAAATGGATTGCTTTTTAGCAATAAAGCTGCTTTCCAGTGGTAGAGGAAGGAGTCAACTCCAAAAAAAAAAAAAAAAAGAAAAGAAAATTGCCATGTTGGAACTGCCCATGGAGGGGCTGTGTGGCAGGAACTGTGGGTGTCTACAGGGAGTGGGAGTGACCTCTAAGTGCTGAGGTGACCTCCAGTAAGAAGCCAGGAATCTCCTATCAGTCCCACATCTGCAAGAAAATGAATTCTGTGAACAAGCTGAGCAAGCCTGGAGGCAGTTTCTTCCCAGCCTCTGGATGAGAACGAAGCCAAACCAACACCTTGACTGCAGGCTTGTGAGATCTCATGAGCTGAGCCCAGACTCCTGATTCATGGAACTGTCAGATACAAAGTCTGTGTTTTTGTTTTTGTTTTGAGATAGAGTTTCGCTCTTGTTGCCCAGGCTGGAGGGCAATGGCGCGATCTCGGCTCGCTGCAACCTCCGTCTCCTGGGTTCAAGCGATTCTCCTGCCTTAGCCTCCAAGTAGCTGTGTTACAGGCACGCACCACCACGTCCAGCTATTTTTGTATTTTTAGTAGAGGCGGGGTTTCTCCATGTTGGTCTGGCTGGTCTCGAACTCCCAATCTCAGGTAATCCACCCACCTCAGCCTTCCAAAGTGCTGGGATTACAGGCATAAGCCACTGTGCCCAGACATGTGTTATTTTAAGACATAGAGTTTGGGGCACTGTGTTATGTGCCAATAGAAACTTCATCGATATCTCTTCGGAACTGGAGCAGCTGGGCTGAAGCTCAGGAGAGGGTCAGGTCAGATGTAGCCATGTGTCCATCAAATGAGGGCTGATGCTGGAGCCTGACAGTTCAGGATTGAGCCCCAGCACCTCCTAGCTGTGTGACTGGAGCACTTCAGTTTCTTCATTCACAAAGTGGAGGAAATAATAGTACCCATTGCTTATGATTGTTACTGATGATGAAATTAGCAACTGCTTAGCACTTAAAGTGATACCTGCTCCAGAGCAGCAGGGAGTAAGCAGGACAGGGGCAGAGGGTGGTGCTCAAGTTCTCAAAGGCAGAATGTGCTGAAAAAGGTAAAAAAGCGAATGAAAGGACAAAGCCAACACCAAGGGAGGGAAGAAGATGAGCTGGAGAAAACTGAACAAGTGCCAGACAGAAGGTGCCCAGGAGGATGAGCAGATTCAGTTCAGGGTCTCACTCATCAAGCCACCAGAACATCGATGGAGATGTTAAGAAAGATCAAGAAAAAGTGGGGCCAGGGCAAAGTCATCTGATGAAAGTGCAGTAAAAAAAGGCCGGAGTGATGGCTCACACCTGTAATCCCAGCACTTTGGGAGGCCAAGGTGGGCAGATCACCTGAGGTCAGGAGTTTGATACCAGCCTGATCAACACGGTGAAACTCCGTGTCTACAAAAATACAAAAATTAGCTGGGCATGGTAGCGCACGCCTGTAGTCCCAGCTACTCGGGAGGCTGAGGCAGAAGAATCACTTGAACCCAGGAAGTGGAGGTTGCAGTGAGATTGCACCACTGCACTCCAGTCTGGGCAATAGAGCGAGACTCCATCTCTAAATAAATAAATAAGTAAATAAATAAATGGTAAAATTAAAAGAAAGTACAATAAAATGAATATATTTCCCTGGGTTAAAAAGGAAATGACCAAAAATGGGGGAAAAATAAATGTGCTACCAAGACCGACATGACCTGACCTGCTTGACCGCACTGAACCTTCTATACTCTCCTTCTTGCTCAGCCTGGTCCAGGCACACTGTCCACATTTCTGTGGCTCCCACTCCAGCATGAGCTGTTACGACCTTTTCCCAGAATGCTAGTCCTCCATAGCCACATTTCCTTCCATTGTTTGCCCAAAGCCTTTCCCATAAATGCTACCCTGACCAATGTATTGTTAATTGCCCTCCAGTTACCTCATGCACTGCAGTACTTTGATCCAGCCTATTTATCACCTTCTGCCATGCTATAAGATTTACTATTTGTTATGTTGATTGTTTTTCTGTCTCCCCTGCAAGAATGCAAGCTCCATAAAGACTGATTTCTGTCTGTATTTTTTGCTGATAAATTCAAAGAGTTTAGAACAATACATAGCACAGAACAAGTGCTCAGGAAAATATTTACTGAATGTTCAAGGCAATCATTAAGCAATGAGATCGGTCTACATGTATTACTTAGTAAGATGTCCATGAGACCTCATACGGTTAAAAATTTCAAGAGCATGTCAAAAGACAACATGTGTACTATGATCCTTTTTATGTATGTCTAAAACAAAAACCTTCCTTTCCAAGCAATCCATTCCTTAAGTCTTAACGTGAGCCAGAGCAAGGCAGGCACTTACATAGGAAGGGGAGGCCATGGTGTCATTGAGTAGGGTGTCCAACCCAACCCAGCAGGGTGAGGAAGGGGCCATGTGAACCAGCAGCCCAGCATGCATGTCCAAGCCAAGCACGACAAGGAGGGCACCCATACAGGAGGAGGTACAGTCAGGAAGGAGAGATTGGTTACACACACGCCAATTTACCAAATAAGTAAAGTTATGATGGATAATGAGCACCAGAGTTTTGCTTGTTGGAGAAGCCATTTAAATGTGGAAAGGGAGAAAACTAGAATGAACCTTGTGGAGCTGAATGAGAATTGAAGGCATCAGTGTGAACTCACGTGTGTAAAGATGTAACTAACCCCTTTTTGAGCATCTTGGGACAGTGACTCCCCAATAAGCAATGAGCACACCTTAAACCAAGATTTTGGTTTCTACATCCCAGTGTCCACTAAAAAAACCCATGACTCCTTAGAGAAATGGCTGGTTCCCCTGCTGGGGCAAGGAAGGTATAAGATGAGCCTAGAGTCTGGGCACAGTGAGTGGCTCACGCCTGTAATCCCAGCACTTTGGGAGGCTGAGGCAGGTAGATCACCCGAAGTCAGGAGTTTGAGACCAGCCTGACCAACATGGTGAAACCCCATCTCTACTAAAAATACAAAATCAGCTGGGCATGGTGGTGCATGCCTGTAATCTCTGATACTCAAGTGGCTGAGGCAGGAGAACTGCTTAAACCCAGGAGGCAGAGGTTGCAATGAGTTGAGATCGCACCATTGCACACCAGCCTGGGCAACAAGAGTGAAACTCTGCCTCAAAAAAAAAAAGATGAACCTACAACATAGGCTAGAAAGTAAGGAATGACAGCACAGAGAAACCAGCTCCTCTCAGCCAGAAAAGCGGCAACATGAGTATCAAAGTAATGAGAGCAGTGGAATATAGGCCACTGAATAATGCACAGTAAACTACGAGTTAATAGTAGAACAGCTCAAAATCTGGACCACCAGATGGGAAACGCTAGAACACAGCAATTCTGTGACGCTGCTGCCAACAATGCACAACCAGAGTCTAATCTTGAGAAAATATCAGGCAAACCAAAATTGAGGAATCTTCTAGAAAACAGCCTGACATCCTCAAAAGTATTAAGGAAAATCAGGGCCATCAAGGAAAAACTGAAGAACTGTTCTCAACTGAAGGAAACAACTAAATGATTCTGAACTACATCCTTTTGCTATTAAAGGACATTCCAGGAAGAACAGGAGAAATCCGACTGGGGTCTGAGCACTAGAAGATAGCAATGTATCCATGTTAATTTCCAGATATCAATGGCTCTCTTGTGATTATATAAGAGAATGTTCCTGGTTGCGGGAAGCACACGCAGAATTCCAGGGTAGCAGAACATTAATATGTCACTACACTCAAGTGGTTCCAGAAAGGGGTTGTTCGAAGAGAAATCTCTTTTGCATCATAGACTCATCTTTCTATGACTGCTTAAAATTTGTATATTATCTAGAGAATAAAACATTTGCCAAAAAAGATAGGTTGGTCCACAGATCATTTCTGGAAGGGTGCAGGAGAGATGGAGGAGGCTGAGAAAGGAAGACTCTCCTGTCAGCTCCGCAGGGACACTGTGAGTTCTCTGCTGGCACAGAGAGGGTCATACCTGGCGGAACCTGGGACCAGGTGCATGAGGATCGGGAGCATCCCTGCCATGCTGGCAAGGGTGAGCTTCCTCGAGCTCCTGTTTCCATATCCGCTTGTCACACAGGGCAAAGGGCCTTTGCCAGGGAAACTGGGAAACGTCTGCTACATTTGGAAGATTCTTTAAGATAAGATTAAAAAGTTGGCAAATTACTCACACTGTTTCTTTCTTTATTATTTTAAGTTGCAAAGAGGTTTGTGATGCACTGCAATTGATCAACTTTCAGGTTTTTAAAACGTTTTACTTGGAAATGTTTTATGATAGGTACATAAACCCCAAGTACTCACGATATGGCTTCAACTATTCAATCCTATTTCACTATACTCCCCCAAGGCTGGCTTACTTATTTTGAAGAAAATAAGCATTATATTATATCTTCCATTAATACATCAACACTTATTTCTAAAAGAGAAGGACCTTTTACTTAAATAACATCCCACGTACCCACCCCACAAAAATCTTTAATACCACCAATTAACCTATTCCCTGGTTAAATGTTCCTGATTTTGTCTCCCTCTCTCGCCTTCTCTCACAGTTGTTGTGTTCAGATTAGGATCCATACAAGATCCAATATTGCACTTCCTTGATTTGATTCTTCAGTTTCTTCCACAGATTCCTTCTATTTCTTTGCCCTTTGCAACGTTTTTCATAGTTCTCCTTTTCCAGTTCAACATCTTTGTAGTTTAAGATGCTCCTCTCTCCCTCCTTTTCTCTGACTCCCCATATCTCCTCCCTGATCAATCTTTTTAGAAAATTTCTTATTAACAAATCTTCCAGCTGGGCGCAGTGGCTCACGCCTGTAATCCCAGCACTTTGGGAGGCTGAGGTGGGCAGATCACGAGATCAAGAGATCGAGACCATACTGGCCAACATGGTGAAACCTCGTCTGTATTAAAAATACAAAAATTAGCTGGGCATGGTGGCGCGCACCTGTAGTCCCAGCTACTTGGGAGGCTAAGGCAGGAGAATTGCTTGAACCCGGAGGCAGAGGATGCAGTGAGCCAAGATCGCGCCAGTGTACTCCAGCCTGGCGCCTGGCAACAAAGCAAGACTGTCTCAAAAAAAAAAAAAAAAAAAAAAAAGTAAATAAATAAATAAATCTTCCATGGGCCTAGAATATTGGCACTATATGTTCAGGCTCCGACAGGGAGATCAGTGGAGAAGGTAGAGAGCTCTGCTAATCCCAGCACCAACTTCACAGTGAACAAAAGTGCAAGTAAATTCCACAGAAACACCCAGACCTTCACTGCTCTACCATTAACCACGACTTGGGTGCACCACTGTCCCTCTTAGCTTCTTCATCTTTAAATTAAAGGGACTGAACAAGATCATGATAACGACGGCAATGGCTAAGGAGAGAGCTGCCACTTCAGCTTAAGTTCTCAGGGAAGCCTGTCTGGGAGGCGACATTTGAGCCGACACCTGAAGGAAGTGAACGGCCGGCCAGGCGGAGCTCAGAGGGAGAGTACTGGGGGCATGCGGTAGGGGGGCATGCGGCGGGGGGCATGCGGCAGGGGGGCATGCGGCAGGGGGGCATGCGGTAGGGAGGCATGCGGCAGGGGGGCATGCGGCGGGGGGCATGCGGCAGGGGCAGGCTGCTCGTACTCTAGTCTCAGCCTCCCGAGTAGCTGGGATTACAAGCATGTGTCACCACACTCGACTAATTTTGTATTTTTAGTAGAGATGGAGTTTCTCCATGTTGATCAGGCTGGTTTTGAACTCCCGACCTCAGGAGATCCGCCCGTCTCAGCCTCCCAAAGTGCTGGAATTACAGGCGTGAGCCACTGCGCCCAGCCTCCGCAGATTTTAAACAACAAGCCCCAGACCAGTCTAGCACCTGGTGGACTCCAACTCCCCAGGAAGTTACCCTGAGATCTGAAGCTAAAGCCACTCCCATATGAAGGAGCCTGTCTTCTTCTCCCTGACAAACCCAGGGCAGGAGTGGGTGGGTGGTCAAGCTTCGGAGGATGGTCCTCTGTCCTAGTCCTTCTTCTACCATCTCCTTTGACCATACACACAAAAAAGGCAGGTAGCAAGACCCCACAATCTGTGCACCACTTTGGAAGTGCCACTGTTCAAGACTGGGCGTGGTGGCTAGTGCCAATAATCTCAGCACTTTGGGAGGCCAAGGTGGCCTGATCACTTGAGGTCAGGAGTTCAAGACCAGACTGGTCAAAGTAGTGAAATCCCATCTCTACTAAAAAAACAAAAATTAGCCGGGCATGGTGGTGCACACCTGTAATCCCAGCTACTCGGAAGGCTGAGACAGAAGAATTGCTTGAACTGGGAGGCAGAGGGAGGTGGCAGTGAGCCAAGATGGTGCCACTGCATTCCCGCCTGGGCAACAGAGGGAGACTCTGTCTCAAAAACAAAAATAGAAAAGGGTGTTCTACTGTTCAAGAACAAGTATAGACATCCCCCCACCGTAACAGGTCCCTCATCCACCCAAACTCAAGCTTCACACTTCAAAGATGTTAATTACACATTATGATACCAATTATATCAGAATGCATTATAAAACAGAATCTTTATTAAGCAATTTTTTCTTCCACCAATCTTTTCTTCCACCATTTTTAATAATTAAACTCCTGTTTTTATTACATTAAGATGCAACTTAAAAAGAAAAGTCCTGTAAACATTCAGCCTATTTCATTCTATTTACATAAAGAATTCAACAGTCATCCATAATAATGTAGCATGCAATATAGCCAAAAGACAAAATGAATAACTTAGATAAAAGGAGATGAATTCCACTTGGGGGGAAAAAGTACAAGTCTACTTATTTTGAAAACCTTAACTTGAAATAGTCAAAAATACTAAGAACTCCCGACCAAACACAGATAAAACAAGCCACATGGTATCATACTCCTAAGAAAGAGAAAGCCTTCCTGTTAAGGAAGAGGAGGCAGCAAATCAGGTCTCAAAATGCTGAATTTAAGGCTGGGTGCGGTCGCTCACACCTGTAATCCCAGCACTTTGGGAGACTAAGGCGGGTGGATCACCAGAGGTCAGGAATTCGAAACCAGCCTAGTCAACATGGTGAAACCACGACTCTACTAAAAATGCAAAAATTAGCTGGGTGTGATGCGCACATCTATAATCCCAGCTACTCAGGAGACTGAAGCAGGAGAATTGTTTGAACCTGGGAGGCAGAGGTTGAAGTGAGCCAAGATAGAGCCTGTACTCCGTCCAGCCTGGACAAAAGAGAGAGGCCCTGTCTCAAAAAAAAAAAAATTAAAAAAAAACAAAAACGCTGAATTTGGGGACTACCGGCATTCAGTTGTCAATGAAGTAAACGGACACCATTATTTAGTGTGAACTTACCCATGCTGAATTACATTTCAAATATAAGGATAATGTCTCACATGTACAAGAGTCAACGAAGAAAATTAAATAATTTTGACCCTTTTTGTTTGAAGACCCTGACCTCGCTCTATGGCCCAGGCTGCAGTGCAGTAGTGTGATCATGGCTCACTGCAGCCTCAACTTTCCAGGCTCAGGTGATTATCCCACCTCAACCTCCTGACTAGCTGCGACCACAGGCATGCGCCACCATGCACGGCTAATTTTTCTATATTTTTGTAGAGATGGGGTCTCTCCATGTTGCCCAGGCTGGTCTCAAACTCCTGGGCTCAAGCGATCCTCCCACCTCAGCCTCCCGAGGTACTGAGATTACAGGCTTGAGCCATCATGTGTGGCCAATTTTGATACTTTTAAGCCAATTTCACATTCATATGTACCAAGGCTGAACAGTATCTGGACGAAGAGTATTTCTGTGTGATCCATCTACTACTGCAGCCTTATTTATCCTGTTTATCTTCTAACCCAAAGATCACAAACATTTTTTAAAAATAAAGGGCCAAATAGTAAGGATCTCAGGCTTTCTAGTCCATATTTCACAACTACTCAACTCTGCTGCTGTACCAAGAAAGCACAGCTATAGATAACACATACAAAAAGGAGTGTGGCTGTGTTCCAATAAAACTTTATTTACAAAAACAGGCCCATGGGCTGTGATTTGCTGACCCCTATTCCAGTTCTCAGGGTGCTGGAAATGAGGAGTGAAGCAGAGACACACTCAAGACATTCCTATAAGAATACAGCAGGAATAAGCAAAGTTGATCCAAACATATCCACCACACATAGCCAATTACACCTAGGAGTATTCTTGTAAGACAAAACCAAGTCTAGAGATATTAGGTTGGTGCAAAAGTCATTGTGGTTTTTGCCCTGAAAGTAATGGAAAAACTGCAATTACTTCTGTACCAACCTAATACCAGGGAAGCATGATTTTTCAACAACCACAACTCTTCAGACACAAGAGCTTCTCCCTCACAGAAGCAGCTACCACTCCGTCATGGGGTTTATCCCCTGAACGGCATGTCCACAGAGGGTCTACAGTGACGTCCCCAAAGTGCCTACCCGCCCCCACCTTTTTTTTTTTTTTTTTTTGAGACCGAGTATCTCTCTGTCGCCCAGGCTATAATGCAGTGACGCAATCTTGGCTCACTGCAACCTACACCTCCCAGGTTCAAGCGATTCTCCTACTCAGCTGGGATTACAGGCACACACCACCACACCCGGCTAATTTTTGTATCTTTAGTAGAGACGGGGTTTCACCAGGTTGGCCAGGTTGGTCTCAAACTCCTGACATCAAGTGACCCACCCATCTTGGCCTCCCAAAATGCTGGGATTGAGCATACCAGAACTAGGGGAGCAGGGCGTGGTCACCAAGTCAAAAGAGGTAACTGGTCTACCAGGGAATTACCCTGCCCTGGAACTCATCAACTACTCAATGAGAGCTCAGGAGATAAGCCTTTCCACTCCAGCTTTGAACTCCTACCTGCTGAAGGGCCAAAAAGAGCCAGGGAGCCTAGAGCAGCCGTGATCAACCACTGTCACTTCACAAACCCCAAATACATGGATTCTTCCCTCTCCTGGATACGTCTTCCCTCATACCTCACACTCCACCCAGAACAAACCCTGTCAACTGGGCCCTCAAAGGGTATCCAAAATCTGCCACCTCTCACCCGCTCCATTGCCAGCACCCTCATCACTGTCACCTCCTGCTTGGTCTCCCTGACTTTGCTCTTGACCTCACTCCCAACAGAATATTGTCATGTTGAAAAAGAAGGGCATGGTGGCTCACGCCTGTAATCCCAGCACTTCAGGAGGCCAAGGAGGGTGGATCACCTGAGGTCAGGAGTTAGAGACCAGCCTGACCAACATGGAGAAACCCTGTCTCTACAAAAAATAAAAAAAGAGAAGTAAGTGGCCAGGCGCAGTAGCTTTTCCCTGTAATCCCAGCATTTTGGGAAGCTGAGGCAGATCGATCACTTGAGGTCAGGAGTTCAAGACCAGCCTGGCCAACATGACGAGACCCCCATCTCTACTAAAAATACAAAAATTAGCCAGGCCTGATGGCACATGCCTGTAATCCCAGCTACTCAGGAGGCTAAGACAGGAGAATTGTTTGAACCCAGGAGGTGGAGGTTGCAGTGAGCTGAGATCGCACTACTGTACTCCAGCCTGGGCAAAAGAGCGAGACTCCATCCCAAATAAAGAAAACGAAATGAAAAATAAAAAAGAAGGAAGATCCTGTTGGTCCAGTGGCCCCCAAAATCCTTATGATGACCTGCAAGGCCCTACACAACCTGGATCCCAACGCACTCCCCCAATCCCCTCACCTCCCCAGTCACTCTCTAGCCCTCTTCTGCTCGTTCACGTTGGGCTGGCCACAGCAGCCTCCTCCTTGTCTCTCGGCAATGCCAGGTGCATCTAAACCTCAGGGCCTCTGCATGTCCCTTCTCCTGGCCTGGAAAGCTCTTCCCCTAGATGGCCACCAGGCTTGCCCCCTACCTCTTTCCAGTCTTTGCCCAAATGTCTCCTTAGAGAGGCCCTCTACTAATCACCCTATTAAATACACACCCTAGCTGGGCATGGTGGCTCATGGCTGTAATCCCTGCACTTTGGGAGGCCCAGGTGGGCGGATCACGAGGTCAGGAGATCAAGACCATCCTGGCTAACACAGTGAAACCCCATCTCTACAAAAAAAATACAAAAAATTAGCCAGACTTGGTGGCATGCGCCTGTAGTCCCAGCTACTCAGGAGGCTGAGGCAGGAGAATCACTTCAAACCAGGAAGTGGAGGCTGTAGTGAGCTGAGATCACACCACTGCACTCCAGCCTGGCGACAGAGCAAGACTCCATCTCAAAAAACAAAAAACAAAAAACACAGCCCTAGCCAGGCGTGGTGGCTCCTATAATCCTAGCACTTTGGGAGGCTGAGGTGGGCAGATCACCTGAGGTTAAGAGTTCAAAACTAGTCTGGCCAACATGGTGAAACCCTGTGTCTACTAAAAATACAAAAATTAGTCAATGTGGTGGTAAGCACCTGTAATCCCAGCTACTCGGGAGGCTGAGGCAGGAGAATGGCTTGAACTCGGGAGGCGGAGGTTGCAGTGAGCCCAGATAGCGCCACTGCACTCCAGTGACAGAGCGAGACTCCATCTCGAAAAAATAAAAGGTGGGGAGGGGTGAAAATCAGCAAACAGCAGGCACAGATTTGGGGCTGTGACAGACAAACAAGTGAAAAAGCAAATTTATTCACATACCCTTGATGTTCCTAGAAAGTCCTTCAAAGCACACGACAGGGCGTATATGAGCGTGTCAACTGCTCACCATGTGACAGTCAGGCTTCTGAATCTGCTCACATCTGGAATGCGACCATCAACCTGGAATGTAAGGAAAAACAACAACAAAAAAAACTTCTGAGTGACAAGCAGCTTCCACAAAGCCCATGCATCTTATTCCATAGAAGAAAAAGAAGTGCATCATTTATAAAACACTAGCAGAATAACACACACACACACACACACAAAAAAAAAAAAACACTAGCAGAGGAGGCGACAGTCATTGCTAATAGCAGAGGAAAGAAACAAGAACTTAAAATTAGAAGCAGAGAAGCAGAACCATCCAGAACTTTGAAATAAAGATGGAGTCCACACAGAGTGAACCCCAGCGTATCACCCTAACAGCCTTCCACAGTAACGATATTCCCAGGCTGGCAACACAGGTTCAACCAGGCTCAGAATCCTGTTCAAGGAAACAAGATGAGTAATACGTTTTTATTCTATTTTTATTTTCTTAAGATGGTGAAAATTGGGCCAGCCACAATGGCTCACACCCTTAATCCCAGCACTTTGAGAAGCTGAGGCTGGCAGATTGCTTAAGCCCAGGAGTTCAAGACCAGCCTCGGCAACATGACAAAATGCTATCTCTACAAAAAATTAAAATACAGGCCGGTGGCTCACACCTGTAATACCAGCACTTTGGATGGCTGAGGTAGGCGGATCATTTGAGGTCAGGAGTTCAAAGACCAGCCTGGCCAACATGGTGAAACGTCTTCTCTACTAAAGATAGAAAAATTAGCCAGCTGTGGTAGCACGCACCTGTAATTCTAGCTACTTAGGAGTGTGAGGCTCGAGAACTGATTGAACCCAGGAGGCGGAGGTTGCAATGAGCCAAGATGACACCCCTGTACTCCAGCCTGGGCGACAGAGCAAGACTCTGCCTCAAAAAATAAAAATAAATTAAAAAATAAAAATACAAAAAAATCAGCCAGGTGTGGTGGTGTGCACCTGTAGTCCCAGCTACTAGGAAGGGTGAGGTGGGAGGATTGCCTGAACCTGGGAAGTCAAGGCTGCAGTGAACCGTGATTGCACCATAGCACTCCAGCCTGGAAGACAGAGCAAGAACCTATCTCAAAAAAAAAAAAAAATCAACATTTTCAAAGCTAATATATATTCTTATTTTATTTTTTAGGTCAGAGTACAGTGGCACGATCTGTAGCCTCAAACTCCAGAGCTCAAACGATCCTCCCGCCGCAGCCTCCCAAGTAGCTATGACTACAGGCGTGTGCCACTATACTTGGTTAAAAGCATATATTGTGTTAATAAGGGAGGTAAGAGGTTTCAAAGACAGACAGAATTAAGATGAATGAGTAAAAATTGAGGCAGATTTCAGGCTTGAGACCAAGGCAGGGCTTCTTAACAATGAGAACCAGCCTGTAAGGTGGTGACTGGAACCCTGGTGGTGAATAGTGATCTCCTTACAGGTCTCAATATCAGGCGAGGTTGAGCTAGAGATCCCTGAAGATCTCAATCAATTCCAAGGTTTTATGACGGGTCATGTCAAAGCAAAAAATTATTCTGACTTTTTCTTTTTGAGACGGAGTCTCACTCTGTCGCCCAGGCTGGAGTGCAGTGTGATGATCTCAGCTCACTGCAACCTCCACTTCCTGGGGTCAAGCAATTCTCCTGTCTCAGCCTTCTGAATAGCTGAGATTACAGGCACACACCACCATACCCAGCTAATTTCTGTATTTTTAGTAGAGACAGGGTTTCACCATGTTGGTCAGACTGGTCTCGAACTCCTGACCTCGTGATCTGCCCGCCTTGGCCTCCCAAAGTGCTGGTATTACAGGCGTGAGCCATCACACCAGCCTATTCTGACACATTTCACAAATGGTAAGGCAGACCTTACTTAGGACTACTACAACAGGCAGGTGTCAAGGTCATTGCAACAGGGAGAAAGATTGGGCTCAACTCCAAATACAGCAAAGACGTCTGAAGATTTGTAACCAGGAAGCAGCGGAAAGCGCCATTGGAGAGGAAATTACTAAGAAGAGACATTGAAGTCAGGGGAGTCTTGCTAAACCAACTTAACGGGATTCCTGCTGAAGGCAGATTGACTTACAACAAGGACAGTGGGACAAGGAACTTGATCAGGTATACAGTGTGATCAGATGTCCAAGACAGAAGAAATTTCTCTAAACTCATCTAGCAGGATTCTTGCTAAAAATAGCTGGGAAGGCCTGGAGGATGGGGGTGGGTTAAAGGCCTAGCTGAGAAGGGGGCGCAGAGAAGCTGGACTCAAGTTTGGTCAAGGAGCAAGTCTTCATCAGTAACAGTAACTCCAAGGTACAAACAGAGGTCCTGACACCTGGAGGTGGTGCCTGAGGCCTTAAAGAAGTGCCAGTCAGAGCCAAGAGCAGAATCCAGACGTCCTGGTCCTAAGCTCAGAGGGGTCAGTCACAGCTGGTGCCCCATAATACGTCACATGCAACACACTTTGTGGTTTCTCCATTTCTTCCCACATATAACCTCGCTTTTTTGCAAAATCTAGAAATGGCCGTTTCTAAACATCAAGCTACCGTACAATAAGGGGAAACTACCTTTGCACATAATGCCCTGTGAACAATTCACATACAGTTCCCTGTGATACTGAGGCAGATTGGTTCACCATCGTGAAGATAATGAAGCTTTTCAAAGTAGGTTTGCAATGACAGGCATACAAATAAAATAGGCCAAAAAAAAAAAAAACCCAAAACTAACAGACTAGATTTAAAAGCCTCTGGCAAAAACCAGGACGCTTGCAATCACTAATAGAATTACTAAACTGCCCTAGCAAAGTTCCAAGATGCCCAAATCCAAAAGACAGCATTTAAAGCTGACCCCAGCCTGGCCAACATAGCAAGACCCCATCTCCACAAAAATTCTTTTAAAGAATAAGTGGGCACGGGGGTACAAGCTTGTTGCTTTAGCTACTTCAGAGGCTGAGGCAGGAGGATCGTGTGAGTCTGGGAGTCCCAGGCTGAAATAAACTATGTACTCCAGCCTGGGTGGCAGAGTGAGACTCCCTGTTTCTTAAAAAATAAAACTAAGGCCAGGCACAGTGGCTCACACCTGTAATCCCAGCACTTTCAGAGGCTAAGGTGGGTGGATCATGAGGTCAGGAGTTCGAGACCAGCCTGGCCAATACGGTGAAACCCCATCTCCACTAAGAATACAAAAATTAGCCAGACCTGGTGGCACACACCTGTAGTCCCAGCTACTCAGGAGGCTCAGGCAGAAGAATCACTTGAACCCAGGAGGTGGAGGCTACAGTGAGCCGAGACTGCGCCACTGCACTCCAACCTGGGCAACAGAGAGAGACTCCGTCTCAAAATACGTAATACATACATACATACATACATACATACATACATACATACATAATAAATAAATAAAATTAGCCAGGCATGGTAGCATGCCTATAGTCCTAGCTACTTGAGAGGCTGAAGTGGGAGGATTGCTCCAGTCCAGGAATTCAAGGTTAAAGAATATCCATTTCTAAAGTAATAATAAAAGTAAAAATAGGCCGGGTGTGGTGGCTCACTCCTGTTATCTCAGCACTTTAGGAGGCCAAGGTGGGTGGATCACCTGAGGTCAGGAGTTAGAGACCAGCCTGGCCAACATGGTGAAACCCCATCTATACTAAAATTACAAAAATTAACTGGGCGTGGTGGTGAGCACCTGTAATCCCAGCTACTCGGGAGGCTGAGGCAGGAGAATCACTTGAACCTGGGAGGCAGAGGTTGCAGTGAGGCAGGATCACACCATTGCACTCCAGCCTGTGCAACAAGAGTGGAACTCTGCCTCAAAAAAACAAAAAGTAGAAAGAAGTGAAAGAAATAAAGACGACACAACTGCCTTCCTTGATCTCAAAAGTGCGATCTACTTGCTGGGTAGAAGTTATTTAAGAATCCAGAAGGGCTGACTAGAAGTGAAGTCTCACGCCTGTAATCCCAGCACTTTGGGAGGCCAAGGTGGGCGGATCACTGGAGGTCTAGAGTTTTAGACCAGCCTGGCCAACATTTTTTTCTATTGCTTTCAGTAGGAAATAAAAAACGTTAGCCGGCTGTGGTGGTGCACACCTGTAATCCCAGCCACTTGGGAGGCTGACGCAGGAGAATCGTCTTAGTCCAGGAGGCGGAGGTTTCAGTGAAACAAGATCACACCACTGCACTCCAGCCTAGGCAACAGGGTGAGACTAACTCAAAAAAAAAAAAAAAGAATCTAAAAGGGTGATGTGCTAAATACTCTCAGGTTGCCCTTCACGTGACTTTCCCTCTTTTTCCTCTGAGATCTGTGCCCTGGGAAGCTGCCCTTCCTCGTCCTCTGGCCCTGGGGAGGCACCAGGGGCAGGGATGAGGGCAGGAGGGTCAAGACGATAGGAGCGTAGACCCCTGCTTCCTCCCCACAGCAGCACCTGGAGGTCTCTTCGTCACACATCCCTGCTTCTCTCAGCCTCCAGTTCTAGGAGACAAAGGGGTTTTCCTCCCACCACCCCAGTGGACCTAATCCCTGTCTCTTTTTCTTTTTTTTTTTTTTTTTTTGACACAGAGTCTCATTCTGTCACTCAGGCTGGAGTTCAGTGGCAAGATCATGGTTCACTGCAGCCTTGAACTCCCATGCTGAGCTTACACGATCTACTCATTTCAGCCTTCCAAATAGCTGGGACCATAGGCACACACCACCACACCACACCTAGCTAATTTGGGTTTTTTTTTTCTGGTAGAGACAAGAAAAAAATTACATTGCCCAGGTTGATCTCGAACTCCTCGGCTCAAGCAATCCTCCTGCCTCAGCCTCCCAAAGTGCTGAGAGATTAGAGGTGTGAGCCACTGCACCCAGCCTGTCTGCTTTTCTTAACTCATCACACACCTTCTCTCGTGACTCTCTTCTGTCACCTATGAGTGTGCCATTTATTTTCCTGCCAAGCCTCTGACTGACAACAGTGGAAGAAGAAGAGGGCAGAGACTTTAAAATTCAGTTTTCTATCTTTGCCCTCAATGGAGAGGGAAGAAACAGAGAACGTGATTTTTAAGCTAGATTTCCAGGCATGGGTCAGAGGCAAGTGGGGAGCACTGTCCAAGTGTAAGGGTACCAGTGAAAACCTTGATTTTTTTTTTTTTTAAGATAGTCTGGCTCTGTTGCCCAGGTTGGAGTGCAGCGGCACGATCTCAGCTCACTGCAACCCCTGCCTCCTGGGTTCAAGCTCCTCTCCTGCCTCAGCAGGAAAAGCTGGGACTTCAGGCGCCTGCCACCACACCTGGCCATTTCTATATTTTGGTAGAGACAGGGTTTCACCATGTTGGCCAGGCTGGGCTTAAACTCCTGACCTCAGGTGATCTGCCCATCTCGGCCTCCCAAAGTGCTGGGATTACAAGCGTGAGCCACCACACCCAGCTGAAAACCTCAAATTTTATTGACTGATTGATTGATTTTCTTGAGACAGGGTTTCACTCTTGTTGCCCAGGCTAGAGTGCAATGGCACGATCTTGGCTCACTGCAACCTCTGCCTCCTGGGTTCGAGTGATTCTCCTGCCTCAGCCTCCCAAGTAGCTGGGACTATGGCATGCGCCACCAGGCCCGGCTACTTTTGTATTTTTAGTAGAGACGAGGTTTCTCCATGTCGGGCAGGCTGGTCTTGAACTCTTGACCTCACATGATCCACCTGCCTCAGCCTCCCAAAGTGCTGGGATTACAGAGGTGAGCCACCATGCCCAACTAAAACCTCGAATTTTATACACAAAATTGTGTGTATGTTTCCATTTCTCTGAAAAGAGAAATCCAGAAAGGAAAAGATCAGAATGTTTCTATATCCCCAAAAGGTGACCAAAAATTTTAAGAGACAATGCTGCCAGAAAAACCACATAGAAACAGCCACTGTTTCCCCAGGAGAAGAAGGAGGAACCGGTAGGTTGTGGCATCCAGGTCAGCTCCATGAGCCAGAACACCACCTCTTCCATTTCCAAGGAGAGCTGGGCTAGAGGAGGGACTGGACGTGACCCCTGCACCGCCACCACCACCCCCAAGGGGGCATCTGGGATGGTTCGTTCCTGCAAACCTCCACAGCTTCCTCTCAACATTTAGTGACATTTGCAAAGCTCATCAGCCCAGCAGGTGTCGGATGCACAAGCAACAGCAGAAACAGTTCCGGGGCTGGGGAAAATCTCATTGTGTTGTTCTGAAAACCTCCAGGCTGCTGAGAGTCTCCAGGCAGCAAACCAGGAGGGAAAAAATACTCAGGAGACAAGAGAACAGCAGAGCGGACCACGCAGGAAATGCCCAGGTGGGCACAACAAAGCCTGGAGCTGTCTACAGGTTCCTGCCCCGGGGTAGGCAGTGGTCAGCCACTAGGGAGCCCAGATCCGCCCCTTGGGAGCCATGTGGGGCGGGGATCATCGCCCCCCTGACACAGAGATGATCATTAAGAATGAACCTCGCAGGGCTGTTGTGGGGTCAAGGAGAAAATGTGCTTTGCATGTCATCAAGACCCAGTAAATGCCTTAGGATGTGTGTTAGGATTAGTATCAGAGGTCTTGTCTGGTTTTTTTCCCTGCAGGGATGATCGTGGGTACGAACAAACACCAGGTGATGAGAAGTCGATGGAATCAACATCCCAGTTCCACAGGGCCACTGCCCAAAGGGAGTGGCAAGCCAGCCAGGCAATGCCACCTGAGAGGGGCCGGAGCCTCAAGCCCACAGGAGCCCTACGATGATCTCCATCTCCCATGCCGCTGTCCCTTTTCCTGCTGTGCCAATGTCCTGGGCTCAGAGGCACAAGGCCACTGTGGTTAAGAGCCTGGACGGGGAGCCTCGGCAGACACTTGTTCCTGCCATGGACTGACGAGGCGGCTAGTGCAAGTTATATCATCTCTCTGTGACTTAGCTTCCTCATCTATAAATCAGGATGATCATAATCACAGTGCTTGTGTTTCCATGAGGTGAGATTTTTGTTTGTTTTTGCTTTGTTTTGTTTTGTTTTGAGATGGAGTCTCGCTCTGTCACCAGGCTGGAGTGCAGTTGTGCAATCTCGGCTTATTGCAACCTCTGCCTCCCAGGCTCAAACGATTCTCTTGCCTCAGCCTCCTGAGTAGCTGGGATTTCAGGCACCCACCATGATGACCATGCCTGACTAATTTTTGTATTTTTAGTAGAAACGGGGTTTCACCATGTTGGCCAAAATGGTCTCGATCTCGACCTCAAACTCCACCTGCCTAAGCCTCCCAAAGTGCTGGCGTAACAGGCGTGAGCCACCGTGCCCAGCCCGTATTTCTGTGGGGTTTAAATAAATTGAAACAAAGTTCTCTAGAATAGTGTCTGGGCTAGGCTCAGTGGCTCATGCTTGTAATCCCAGCACTTCAGGAGGCCAAGGCGGGCAGATCACTTGAAGTCAGGAGTTCGAGACCAGCCTGGCCAACATGGTGAACCCCATCTCTACTAAAAATACAAAAATTAGCTGGGGGTGGTAGCACACACCTATAATCCCAGCTATTCGGGAGGCTGAGGCAGGAGAATCGCTTGAACCCAGGGGGCCGAGATCGTGTCACTGCACTCCAGCCTGGGCAGCAGAGAGATTCTGTCTCAAAAAAAAAAAAAAAAAAAAAAGCGTCCGGTGTGCAGCAAGAACTCCGTAGATGCTGGCTGTCATACGGCCCACATGTTTCAATGAGTTTCCGAGAATTATTTAACAAAGAGGCCTCTGTGCTCCAGATACCACCAGCCCATGAGCCAACTACCACATGGCCTTGATCCTAAGAGGGTTTTGTAATTTAATGTTTGTAAAATTACAATACATTTTCTCATCTGTTAAATGGGGATAATAGCATCTAGCTAACAAGACTGGTGGAGGATTAAGGATGAACAGATGCAGAGAATGCTTTGAACAGGGCTTGGCATGGAGTACTCATCAGAAATGGTCCTCTGCAGGTATTTTCACCATCATTGTAGCAACTGATGTGACCTGCTGCAGGCCTTCCCACGCCAATCAAATGTGGAAGTTCTTCCTCAGCCCTCATTCAATCCAGGCATCACTTGACCTTGGTACCAAAGATGCATGCATGGTCTGGGGCTAGCAAGGGAAATGGCCTTGTTAGACAGAAAGATGCTGTGGAGTTTCAGGCATTTTTCTGGGGTTTTTCCCATTCTGTTGGCTTCCCAGAATTACTTACTAACAAAAGGAACATGGCTTAGAAGTTGCTGTGTTGCATGTTAGATCCCAGGTTGATTTAAGGTTAGTGTGTGGCTTTTTTTTTTTTTTTTTTTTGCCCTTGGAGTAGTTTTCAGGTCACTATGCTGGTTTCTTGCTGGCCCCTGGAGCATAGCTGGCCTCTTGTCAGTCTGAGGGCCTCATGGAAGATAAACCAGGGGCCCACAAGGAAAACAACCAGAAGTGGAGAAAAAATAGCAGGAAAGGGTCTCAGTACAGTCAAAGATCAGTGAGTGAGCCAGGAATTGAGACAATCACTCAATCGGTGGTCTCCACTGTCCAGTACAAAGTGTGAAATAAGTTCCATAAAATCAGTATTTTCCCTTCCTCTGTCACCTTAGCTGCTGCCTCGCTGCACTGGGACTTGAAGAATCATTAGTCCGTTCTTGCACTGCTATAAAGGAATGCCTGAGACTGGGGAATTTATTTATTTATTTATTTTTGAGATGGAGTCTCGCTCTGTCACCCAGGCTGGAGTGCAGTGGCTTACTGCAACCTCTGCCTCACTGAGTCAAGCGATTCTCCTGCCTTAGCCTCCCAAATAGCTGAGACTACAGGTGCGTGACACCACGCCCGGCTAATTTTTTGTATTTTTAGTAAAGACAAGGTTTCACCTTGTTAGCCAGGATGGTCTCGATCTCCTGACCTCATGATCCGCCCAGGCTGGCCTCTCAAAGTGCTGGGATTACAGGCGTGAGCCACCTCGCCTGGCCTGCAACTGGGTAATTTATAAAGAAAAGAGGTTTATTTGGCTTATGGTTCTGCAGGTTGTACAAGAAGCATGGTGCCAGCATCTGTTTCTGGTGAGACCTCAAGAAGCTTCCACTCGAGGCAGAGGCAAAGTGGGACCAGACATGTCACAGGGCGAGAGAGAGCATGAGAAACAGAAGGAGGAGGTGCCATGCTCTTCAAACAATTAACTCTCCCAAGAACTAACAGAGTGAAAGCTTACCCTGCTTACCATGGAGAAAGCACCAAGCATTTATGAAGGATCCACCCCCATGACCCAACACCTCCCACCAGGCCCCACCTCCAGTACTGGAGATCACATTTCAACATGAGGTTTGGAGGGAACGAGCATCCAAACCATATCAGAGAATATTAAACAAATAAGGGTACAGTTAATGAAAGGCAGACCCCTAAGAGCATGGGCTCTGGGTCAGACCACCTGGATTCAAATCCTGCTTCCCTCAACATTTAGCCATGTGACCATGGTCCAGCCCCAGAGACCCTGTGTCTCAGTTTCCTCATCTGTAGGATGAGGCTGGCAGCAGCTAATAAGCAAGTGAAGTGTAAATGAATTAATACATCATATGAAGCTCTTGGAAAAGTGGCAGACATATGATAAGCACTCACAAACCTTTAGCATTTGTTTTTTTTTTAGGACAGAGTTTCACTCTTGTTGCCCAGGCTGGAGTGTAATGGTGCGATCTAGGCTTACCACAACCTCCACCTCCAGGGTTCAAGCAGTTCTCCTGTCTCAGCCTCCACAGTAGCTGGGACTACAGGCATGTGCCACCACGCCCAGCTGATTTTGTATTTTTAATAGAGACAGGTTTCTCCATGTTGGTCAAGGTGTTCTCAAACTCCCAACCTCAGCTGATCTGCCCATCTCGGCCTCCCAAAGTGCTGGGATTACAGGCATGAGGCACCGCACCTGGCCAACCTTTAGCCTTTATTACTCTTCAGTTCCTGCACCCTGGGAGCACTACAGGGAAAACATGTTTGGGGTAGGGAGGGGAACTTTTCCAACTTCCTGCAGCAGTGAAATGGGACGACAACTGGAGACTCACAGAACAGGATTGAAATTGCAGACACTCCACATGTAAGTTACTGTGAGCTACTTCATTATTATTAAAGTTTTAGACAGGGTCTTACTCATCTCCCAGGCTGGAGTGCAGTGGTTTGATCACAGCTCACTGCAGCATCGACCTCCCCAGGCTCAGGTGATTCTCCCACCTCACCCCACCAAGTAGCTCGGAAACAGGTGCACACCATCACGTCTAGCTAATGTTTGTATTCCTTTGTTGAAACAGGGTTTCTCCATGTTGCACAGGCTGGTCTCAAACTCCTGAGCTCAAGTAATCCACCCTCCCCAGCCTCCCAAAGTATTAGGATTATAGATTACAGGAGTGAGCCACTGCATCCAGCACTGTAAGTTATTCTAGTTCTGATGTTCTCTGAAACTCATCTTCCTTACCAGCTATATAGGGTTTGGCTACTTTCCTGGAATTGTTGTAAGAAATAAGAATACATGGGGCCAGGCACGGTGGCTCACACCTGTAATCCCAGCACTCTGGGAGACTAAGGCGGGTGGATCACCTGAGGTCAGGAGTTCAAGACCAGCCTGGTCAACATGGTGAAACCCTGTCTCTACTAAATATACAAAAATTAGCCGGGCATGGTGGCGGGTGCCTGTAATCTCAGCTACTTGGGAGGCTGAGGCAGGAGAACTGCTTGCACCCAGGAGGGGGAGGTTGCAGTAAGCCGAGATCATGCCATTGCACTCCAGCCTGGGCGACAGAGCAAAACTCCATCTCAAAATAAAAAAAAAAAAAAAAGAAATGAAAATACACCATGTAGTTATTAAATAAATGTTATTTTCTTCATCTCTTTCCCTTCCTTGGGGTGCAAAGGAGGCAAACCAAAGCAAACGCGACATTCTTGCAACTCTCAGAAAGCTTGTCATCCATGCAGGTCAAAGTCCTAGGGTGCCCTGAGACCCCACAGCCAGCTGGAACTAGTGATGTTTTCCAACAAGAAACCAAGAATCAGCGCACTTCACCGGGGCACACCCAGGTGACCTGTCCTCCAATGCTGTGGTCCAGAGAGCAGGGGCCAGGAAACTCAGAGACTGAGAGAGAAAAGACCTGGGCCTGGAGTTCTCCACAGCAAAGCCTGATTCTAACCAAAAGTTATGGGAAAAACTTGACAGCTACTTCATGAGGTGATGTCCGAATCATCAGCAAGAAAGGCTAGGGCAGGTCATTTTTATATAAACATCTGAAGGTGAAAGAGTGTAGATCAATGTCAAAAACAATGCCTAAAACGGTTGCCTACTGCCTGCTTACACAGCTTTCTCCTTCTTTAGACAAATGATAAAGCATCAGCACTTCTGAATATAAATCATCTTCAATTAAGACATTTCTGTTGGAATAGCACTTTTGGCAGGACAAACGAAATATTTGCCACTGTTCTCCAACTTGGGTCTTTCGAGGTTGGCAGGGCGATTTATTTTTGTTGATTAAACAAAATACAAATGGAAAGGGCCTAAAAATTGATTAGCCAATTAAACTCAATGATTCTCAACAATGAAATGTGCATTATTAGCTTTGCCAGAGCTATAAAAATGTCTCCTAGCTTTACTGCCGTTTTCACGATTTACACCATTGATATTTGTGCTGACAGAAAGATTAAGTAAGGACTGGCTGATGCAAAATTTGTCTTCTCTCTCGCTGGAACGGAAGGAAGAGAAACGACTAAGGGCTTGGGCCATTTCAGGAAGAACATCTGCAGTGCATTCGTAATTCTTGAAAGAACGGTCTGGGTTGAACGAGGGAGCTGTTGTCACTCATTTTGTGTGTGCTTGTTCTTTAGTAAATTACAGATTCACTAATAGGGGCCAATTTGTTGAGATGACAACAACCATAAATACCCAGATTCTTCATTTTCTTTTCTCGTTTTCCAAGGCGATGAGTGTCCAGACAGGCAGCCAACCAAATGATGGGTATCAGATGCTTTTGCAAAATCGATCCATAGACGGAGGGGGCGCCGTGAGTCTATTTCAGTCCAGAACAGTTTTTCTTAATTGCCACCATGAGGTCAAGATCACAACTGCAATAAATTTACTTACAATAGCCCAAAACCCAGGGCAGCAGAATGCTGATGCTTTCTGGTGGTCAGAGCAGGAATGTTGACTACTGCTATGCATTTTTAAACTTGATTGTATATAATTGTTAATCACTGACCCATTCTCCAACCCTTCTTGGCTGGAACATGTTGCTAGGCAACGAATTTTGCTCCAGATACTTCCTGAAAGCTAGTGAGGCAACAACCAAGTGTCAACTAAGTAAACACTAACCATTAGAGACAGGTTCAAATAAAAAAGGGATGCCTGGCTTCCTTAGAGCACATCCATCTCATGTCCTTTTAATGTAGACACGTATTTTCTGCGCTTACAGCTTAGTAAATAAGCGATCTTAGGTTGAACTGGGGAAAATTGCCCTTTTGGTGGCTCAATTTGACAATTCATATGGGTCAACCTAATCAGAGGGAGGTTTCCACAGACTGTGAAATAGAAGAACTATTTTTGTCCACCAGCGAAATCATAATTGGGCTTTGCATCAATAACACATCCCTTACCTAAGTCACATATTTCCTAAAATTCTTTTTGTAAGAAAGAGTTGGGAGCGGCAATCTGCTGGCAAATGCCTGAATAAGAAGTCACAGTGATTTTTCCATTTTACACTAACACAATCTGATTTGACCAATTCTTGTACAATATACACACATTCCCTACCTTTTCAAATGCTCAGCGACTCAGCAAAGGAAACTAAATGCATTGTTCAATTTTGTTTTTTTTGAGACAGAGTCTCGATTTGTCATCCAGGCTGCAGTGCCGTGGCGCGATATCAGCTCACTGCAACCTCTGCCTCCCAGATTCAAGCAATTCTCCTGCCTCAGCCACCCAAGTAGCTGGGATTATAGGTGTGTGTCACCACGCCTGGCTAATTTTTGTATTTTTAGTAAAGATGGGGTTTCACCATGTTGGCCAGGCTGGTCTTGAACGCTAAATGCATTGTTCTCAAATTGAGATCAGGACCAGAGGACATCCTGAAGATGAGGACAGAACTGCCAACTTCATGAAAGAAGTTCATTTAGGAGGAAAAAGGAGGGAAGGCAGCATGTTGGCATCATAGCATGATGCTATTCCTGGGAAGCAAAGTGGAGTCTAACGACTCTCCGTGTCCCAGGCAGCTGAGAGCCTCCCAGTCAAGAAACGCTAAAGAAACAGAATGGCCCTATGTTAGTTCACAGAATACCTCCAGGAGGTTCTTAGAATGAATCACTGTTGGGAGTCCAGAATAACAACCAGTTTAGCCAGTGTGTATGCACAGAGGATTAACCTCATTAGGAAAGAATTGGGAAAAAATTATAAGGGAGAACTCAGTGAAGTTTAAGGTTAGATTGCTGGCCTTATTGAGCAGGTGTCAACAGCTATACAATTTGAATTTTCTAGCAACCAAAATGAATTGTATCTAGGATTACTAAGTAACAATTCACAAACTAGACACATGGAAACTTTGCATTGAGCAAATGGCAAATTGCCTTAAAAAGACAATAGAAAGTTTATCATCCATTCCCAGATGAATCCTCTTAAAATAGAACCAAGCTTTCTGTTTAGTCTAGATTTGCTTTACTATCTATGTGTAATTAAAGTTTTTTAAAAAATTTAGAAACATGTAGAGTTAAAAGTGAATGAATTCTATGCTCATTGTCACTCCCCCAGAGGTAACTGCCAATTTGTTTGCCTATTTTTTTATAAAAGTCACATCCTAATACATATCCTGGCGACTTGGTTTTTCACTCAACATTATAGCATAGAAACTACTTTTAAATGGAGTCCTCTGGAACATTCAGTATTCACCAGCCAATGTGTCCACAATTTCAAAATAAAGCTTCTTTTTTTTCTTTTCTTTTTTTTTGTTCAAAATAAAGTTTCTTATTTAATAAGAATCAACTCCTACCCGTGAGTTTACAACAATTTAAAGACCACCAAAACCATGACCAATTATTCATCTTTCCAAAAGCTCCAAAGCACACTGTTAGAAGCCAAAGTATTTCAACCCCATAGATGTGTCCAAGGAAATCCAGTCCAATACAAATGGGGCAAAGGCAGCTAGCTGACATCCCAAATGTGTGGCTTAAGTTGGGACCCTAAAGGAAAGATGTCTACATCACCCAAAAAGTGAGATAAATAAAATCCAGATACACCAAAGACTGAAGAAATACCAGGAGCTAACTGCTAAATTAGATTCTGATACGATCTGCTATGCACTGGGAAAAGAATGTGATTTCTACAAGAACATTTTTAACCACCTGTGAAAGAAATCGTGAGCCTGCTGGGAACAAGCAACTATTGAGACAAGGAACAAAAACAGCTTCATGAGCATCAGGACCATCACAACTGTGGGCTGCACAACTTGGATTCCACATTGCTTCAACTCCAGAATTGCTAAACCATATTCTTTACTCGAATTCTGGAGACAACGGTCCTAATAGCTGAATGAACAGAATTTTAAAAAGCCACTTGATAAAATAATCCTAAAATCTGTAACATGATATACTCCCGTGACTCGTTTGGTTAAAATTATGCATGTGGGTGGATGGATGCATGGATGGATGGGAGGCAGAGGTATGCTGGAGTGGGACTGTACAGGCTTGTGACCAACTGTTACAGCTTTAGAAATTTTGTAGACCAGTTGACATCATGCCGATAGCTTGGAATTGGCCACGATGGGAAAATTTACACCACAGAAATTGACAAAGCACTACAAATCAGGCCATTTTTATTCACCTCGGGAAGCCAATTTACTAACACAGCACTGGTGGAAGGGAAAAAGGAAGGATAAGAAGGGGAGAAGAAAGATAAAGAGTACCTGTAAGTGCCTACAAAGTCCTCCCAGTGGGCTATTCCCCCATATCTCCACATTGATACACTTCATATTTTCTCTGCCTGAAACTCTATTCCCCACTGGGACCCCTGCCTGTTTTGCCTCTTTTAGAAAAGCTGTTCCTGGCGTCTGCCCTCCACCTGAGATGCCCTTACACGTGCTCTCACAGCATGCAGTCATTACCCCCCTCCACCCTCCTAGGTACTATACATTGCGGCCATTGTCCAATTAGTCAGCCCCGCTAAAGTATCAGCTAATTCAGCACAGCAATGGTGCATTTTAGTTCTTGGCACTTAATGCCCAGCACAAAGACAGGCACAGAGTTACATCCAATCAATAGATTTTAAATTAAAGCAATGGTTCTAGCTGCAAGGCAGAGCAAAAACATCTGATGATGAAAGCTTCAGCTTCCAAGAGCAGCGCTTCTTCTAGCCTGATCACCATTGGGTAGCAGGAGCTTTTTCAAGGGCTTAAGCTTTTCAGGTCCACTTTCCCTTACATTGTGGTTTGCCATTAAATCAGTTAACCTACTTTTGTCACAAAGCAGTGCAGTGTGTCACTGGCTCATTTCATTTCATTTCTTTGCTGCTCAATGACATCCACATGTCACTAGGAATTGCATTTTTAAATAAAAAATTAACTATATCTGTCCTGAATTTACCCAAGGGAGGCTTGGGATGCACCCCTGTTTCTATTGCCTAATACACGCAAGTGACTTGGAGCAAACTGCTTGAGCTTTCTCACCCTTAGCTACACAATCCATCAAATGAAAACAGAAGACTAGAAATAGTACAGACAAGAAAGAAACCACCACCCTGCCCCATGCCAGAGTAAGGGCAGGGACACCAGCCCTGACCTCGGCAGGGACTGCAAATGGAGCCACCCCCTTCTATCATCTTTGGAAGGAATGAGGCAAAGTGTTAGTCTCCCTGGGCTACCATAACAAAACAGCACAGACTGGGGGATTCAACAACATTCATTCATTCATTCATTCATTCGTTCATTCATTTATTTTTGAGACAGAGTCTCACTCTGTCACCCAGGCTGGAATGCAGTGGCACAATCTTGGCTCACTGCAACCTCCATCTCCAGGGTTCAAGCAATTCTCCACCTCAGTCTCCCAAATAGCTGTGATTACAAGCATGAGCCACCACAATTAGCTAATTTTTTTGCATTTTTAGTAGAGATGGGGTTTCACCATGTTGGTCAGACTGGTCTAGAACTCTGGACCTCAAATGATGCACCACTTTGGGCTCCCAAAGTGTTAGGATTACAAGCATGAGCCACCGCACCTGGCCAACAGCCATGTATTTTCTTACAGTGCTAAAGGCTGGAAGTCCATGATGGAGGTGCTGTCTGCATTGGTTTCTGGTGAGGCCATACTTCTTGGTTTGTGGGCTTGTGGACAGTCACCTTCTTTCTGTGTCCTCACATAGCCTTTCCTCTGTACACATAAGTGTGTACAGGTCCTGTACACTCAACAGTAAGATTGAATCCAGATGCCAAAGGTACAGTCAACAGTTCCAAGTTAAGTCATAGCTCCTTGTTAGGGTTCCTGCTTCTATCCTCCATCGGGAACTGATTTTACTCACACTTCTGACACCAAATGTGGGGGATTTTTCCTCACACCAACCAATGCTCCAACTCTCTGGACACCAACTGGGGGTCCTACAATTCAATTCCAGACTGACACTAACTACCCACAGTTAGCACAGAACCCACAGGCTAAGGGCTCAGTCCCAAAAGACTGCCCTCACGTTAGATGCCAGCTACAAATGGAGTGCCCACACTTCTGCTTGATCAACTACAAATTCTGGGGTTCTCATGACCCTCTCCCCAGGCTCAATAATTTGCTAGAATGGCTCACAGAACTCAGGAAAACATCTGACTTATTATTACTGGTCTATGATAAAGGACACAACTCAGAAACAGCCAAATGTTAAAGATGCGCAGGGCAAGGTGTGGGGAAGGGCTCCCAGCTCCCGTGTCCTCTCTGGGCACGCCACCTCCCAGGAACATGTGTTCACCAATCCAGAAGCTCTCTGAATTCTGTTGTTTAGAAATCTTATGGTATGAATGAGTAAATCATTGGCCATTGATGATTAATTCAATCTGCAGCCCCTCTCTCCTCTCCCTAAAGAGAGGATGGAGCTGAAAGTTTCAACCTTCGAATCACATGGTTCGGTCTTTCTAAAGATCAGCCCTCATCCTGAAGCTATCAAGAGGTCCCCCATGTACAAAAGAAAGATATTCTATCAATCCAGCGATTCCAAGGTTTGGAGAACTGTGTGCCAGAACCTGGGACAAACAGTATGTGTGTATGTATGTGTATGTGTATATATATACACACACATTTTTTTTCTTCATCACACCCATCCTTTTTTTTTTTTTTTTTTGAGAGTCTCTCTCTGTCACTCAGACTGGACTGCAGTGGCATGATCTCGTCTCATTGCAACCTCTACCTCCCAGATTCAAGCGATTCTCCTGCCTCAGCCTCCTGAATAGCTGGGATTACAGCCTCCTGCCACCATGCCCAGCTAATTTTTGTATTTTTAGTAGAAGACAGGGTTTCACCACATTGTCCAGGCTGGTCTTGAACTCCCAACTTCAGGTGATCCACCCACCTTGGCCTCTCAAAATGCTGGGGTTACAGGCGTGCGCCACCACACCCAGCCCATCACACTGAACCAGAAATTCTGCCTTGCATGCCAACCTAAAGATGGTACCTTCCTGTCACCTGGGCTAAATCAGCCTAGCATGAGGGAATCAAGAAAGGGCTTATTTCTAGCTCCAAGGCAGTGCCAGTTTGTTTTGTTTCTGTCTGGTGATGGCTTCTGGAGGGAGGTGGGAGGAGAGAGTGCAGAGTGGGAGTCCAGAAGCACAACAGAAGGGTGATGCAATATGCAAGCTGACACTCAGGACACGCCCACCTGCCTGCCCATGTGCATCTGGTAAAGTGAATTTGAAGCTTGCCAGTCCTCAACTAAACCGGAAGCAACCCCAGTCAAGGACAATCTAACACTGAAAACATCGTGGCAGCCTTGGCAGTGACCCAGAGCAACATGAGGATGGTGCCAATCATGAGATCATAATAAGAACAGATACCATTTACTGAGTAGCTACTGTGCCAGGCACTGTGCACTGTGCATATATAATCATTGTCAAGCTCGTCATGAAAGTGTTGTGCCCATTTCACAGATGAGGATACAGTGGCTCAGACACTAAGTGGCCTGCCCCAGGCCACACAGCTGGTAAAAGGACGACACGAAGCCAAGTGTATCTTGCTCCAAAGGCCATGGTTTGGCATCACACCATAGTGGGCTGTCTGGCTGGCTGCTTCCATGAAGTCCCCAGACTTATGTTTAGAAAGCAGGCATTTTATAAATATAAGCAAACATAAGTAGAAACATAAACCAAAACTAACAGAACTTGCAGCAAATGGTGCTGCAGTCCTCACCACCCTGGGATCAAGCACCCTCCCACTCCTTTGTTTTATAAAATCTGAGGTCTTAAAAAGACACATACGCACTGCACCCCACGCTTCAACCCGAGAGATTCAGTGTGTAAAAGACAGAGTGGGTCTCGTGCCAAGAAGTTGGAGCCAGTTTATTTTAGTGTCAATGTTAAGACAGCCAGCACCAGGTTGAAGCTGAGAAATGCTCCTTCTAATTAAAACTTTATTTTCAAACACATGTCACAGTTTCAACATGGTGAGACTCATTTTTTGCTCTGTAGATTTCTAGAGTAGAAGCAGCTGCTTCTACTGACAGTCTCTTCCATTCATTTTGGGACAACCAGAGGATCCCATGGGGCCAAGATTGGTTTTACATGCAGGGTAGGAGCCATGTGAGCTCTGAGAGCACTCAAGATACCTGCAAAATCAAGAAAAATGAGACACTATCATCAATCTAGCTGATATCGCAAGAGGCACTCCTTCACGACAGAGTCTCTATATCCAGTCAAGGAATAGCCTGACAAATCTGCACACAGGACCAGAGACAATGTCCCTTGTCCCCATCTGGTGGGAAAGCAGGGTCCAACATGAGAACTCCCAAGCAGATCTAAGGCAGCCTTGGAAAAAGGGAGTGAACCAGGGCATTCTGGAACCCTGGTCATTGCTGGAAAAGGAGTCAGAAAATCCACTGCCATAGGCTGAAAGGTTGGGTCCCCCATAGAACTCACATGGCTCAAATCCTCAGCTGAAAGGTGACGGCCTTTGAAAGGTGATCAGCCATAAGGTGCAATCCTCATGTATGGGATTAATGCTCTCATAAAAGAGACCCCAGAGGACAGAGCGCAGTGGCTCATGCCTGTAATCCCAGCACTTTGGGAGGCCGAGGCAGGCGGATCACAGGGTCAAGAGATCAAGACCATCCTGGCCAACATGGAGAAACCCTGTCTCTACTAAAAATACAAAAATTAGCTGGGCATGGTGGTGCACGCCTGTAGTCCCAGCTATTCAAGAGGCTGAGGCAAGAGAATCGCTTGAATTTGGGAGGCAGAGGTTGCAGTGAGCCGCAATCGCACCACTGCACTCCAGCCTGGGCAACAAGAGCGAAACTCCATCTCAAAAAAAAAAAAAAAGAGATCCCAGAGAACTCCTTCACCTTTCTACCACGTAAGGAGATGGCAAAAGTTGGCTGTCTATGAGCCAGGAAGCCAGCCCTCAACAGAAACAAATCTGCTGGCACCCTGATCTTGGACTTCCCAGCCACCAGAACTGTGTTGTTTATACGCCACCCAGTCTATGGTATTCTGCGATAGCAACCCAAACAGATGAAGACACCCACTAAGAACACAGCACCCCCACTGCCTGTCACTTTCCCTGTCCCCCACAATACTCCACAAAGAGGCTTCCAGGGTGGGGACTGTGCATGCTTTGCTGCCTGGTCCATCTGCAGGCAAATACCCACAGGTATGAGCTCAATACGTCAATACCTGCTGGTTGAATTAACCAGGTGGAGCTAGCACTGTGGGTGGTCTCTGAACCCAGCTTGCCTCTGCCTCCAGGGCAGGGACATTATTTAAACAGCAGCTCTTAACCAATGTGAAAATCAGGCAGAAACACACAAAGAAAGGATTGAGGAAGCCTGAAAGAGCAAACTCCTATGAGTTTCAAATCCTTTGCCCACCACTTTCTAGTAGTAAACCTACTCAAGGCTCAGCTATTATAGCAGGGCCCCAAGTCCATAGCACTTTGCGTCCTGTAATCTCAGCTTCCTGCTCATCCAGGAAGTGGGGCGTGACAGTCTTTCCAGGACCATGACCCCAGCCACAGTCATCTTCATGTTCTGAGGCTCCCCCAGCATGGTGGGTCCTGAGATGTTTGTCCCCCTGAAATCCTAACCCCCTAGGTGATAGTATCAAGAGGTGGGGCTTTTTGGAGGTGACTGAGGAGGGCAGAGCTCTTGTGAATGGGATTAATGCCCTGATAAAAGACGCCTCCGAAAACTAGCCAGTGCCTTCCACCACATGAGGACTCAGTGAGAAGACTGTCTTCTATGAACCAGGAAGTAGGTCTTTGCCAGACACCAAATATGCCAGTGCCTTGATCTTGTACTTTCCAGCCTCCAGAACCATGAGCCAAATAAACTTCTGTTCTTTATAAATGACCCAGTCTGTGACTAATTCCTATTCTTTCAGACCAGCAAAAACAGACTAAGACTAGCACCAGTCATAGCATAACACGTCCACAGAGGAACAGAGACTGAAGAGCACGTCTAGAGCACCACGCTGCCTTCCCAGAAACCAGGACACACCCACTCCACGGTTCACACACATTCCAACTGGTCCCCAGAAAGGAGCCCCAGGGGCTTCTCAGACACGGGCTATTCCCCTCACATCATACAATAGAGAACATACATTTTACAACTCACTGCAACATTGTTGAGGAGCCTATAAAATTCACGCGCTAATCCCGAGACAAAAAAATGAAAACATGTAATGCACTTTTGCCTGGGAGTGTGGAGAGAAGAGGCAGAGAGAAAGCAAAACACTAACTCTAGGATAACAGGTCAAAATTTAGACGAGGAATCTCCAACACCTAATGACCATATTCTCTCTGGCGGACTCCAGTAGCCGCCATTGTGTCAGGAGCCTCAATAAGCTCTCACATCCTCAGAGACAGCCTGCCCTCTAGAGACAGCACACTCCTGAAGCAAGGGGCTTGCATGGCTTGTGTCCCAGGGAAGCAGCAATGTGCCAACAATTCCACCACCGCCACCACCACCCACAGCCACTGGGTGTCAACCAGGGCCAGATACTGGTCTAAACCCCCATGTGTATTAGCGCACTCAAGCCTTGCACCTCCCTGAGGGGTAGATGCTACTATGTCCCCACTTTGCAGATGAAGAAACCTAGGCACAAAGAGAGTGAGTTCCCAGTACAAGGTCACAGCCCAGCTCCAGAACCTTTCCTCCCAGCTTTACACCCCGCCTAACCACATGTTCGTAGTGTCAGGTTCTCTGATTCCCTGATTCTGGCATCCATCTTCACATACACAATCTGCTCCCCTGTGGGTTCAGAAATAAGCTGCACGCCACTGAGTGGAAACCAACAGCACATCCTACCCCTCCACCACCTGATAACTCACCATTCAAGGACAGTTCTTGCTCACGATAAAATGTGAACCGAGGGAGGGAAGTACCATGGGGCACTGTGAAACCAGAGTCTTAGGGACCATCCAGCACTGCAACACCGGATGCTTTCCACTCTGGATCATCCTGGGGAATAAATGAAAACCCTGGCCCTCTGAAAGCCAGCTGCACCACCATCATCCTGCCCTCAAGTCTGAGGCTGCATTCAGAACCTGGAGCAGAAGAAATCACCGTCCCACTGTCGTGCATCATCCTTCAGGGTCAGGACGAGGTGAGTGCAAAGGGAGCGTCAGCAGCTCCGGTGGCCTGTCCCTCCTTGGACGGCAAGATTTACAAAGCATTTCATTTGGGTCTGACAAATATTCTGTGTCCTGAGGTGCTGCTCTAGGCTTGGTTGTGAGTCACACAGGCACAACCAAGCCTACAGCAGCACCTCAGGACACAGAATTTTTTTTTTTTTTTAGTCAGAGTCTCGCTCTGTTACCCAGGCTGGAGTGCAGTGGCGCGATCTTGGCTCATTGCAACCTCCACCTCCCAGGTTCAAGCGATTCTTCTGCCTCAGCCTCCCAAGTAGCTGAGACTATAGGTGTGTGCCACCATGCCTGGCTAACTTTTGTGTATTTTAGTAGAAATGGGGTTTCACCATGTTGGCCAGGATGGTCTCGATCTCTTGACCTCATGATCTGCCTACCTTGGCCTGCCAAAGTGCTGGGATTACAGGCGTAAGCCACCGTGCCCGGCCTGTTGTGCTTTTTTAATCATCTGGCATTACATTCAACTGTTCCTCAGTGACCACTGACCAGTCAACCATTTCATGGGCTTGGTAGCCAGGCTCAGGTGGGAGCTTCCTGCATCTGCCCTCTCCACTGAGGAGGGGAACAGGCTGGGCCATCCTTCCTGATGGGAAGCCCAAAGACCAGTGAAGTCTGGTGGTCTTTGACATGGGGCAGTCCCAGGGCAGAAGCACTTTCTGCAAAGCTGCCTCATCCACAGCCTGAGACATAACGAGAGTCCCACTGCCACTCAGGCCCTTGGATGTCACATCAGGGAGGATTGCCTTTCTGCTGTGTGGCCACTTCACCCAGCTCCTCATCGGGGCCACAGCAGTCTCAACCTGGAGTCAGAATAAGACAGGCAGTGGTGCTGGCTAAGACGTGGTGACACAGCCCCGGCAGGTGTCTCCTGGGGATGTGGGATGGCAGATATTCAGAGGCTGGGAAAGGGGGTGTTGGAGGCTGCGCCTGGCTTCATGGGTGCTCGACGACCTGGCTGCCCATCGGTTTTGTTCAAGGCTGTGGGCAACTCCAGGCAATAAATCCTGACTGGGCCAGTCCAGGAGTTTAAAGCTCAAGGAGCTTCTGTCTCCCAGGGCACACTTGTGACATCTGGGAACAGCTGGAGGTGGGGGCTGTTAGTAGTGAACAGAGCCCTACAAGGCACAGGATGGCCTCCACAACGAAGAATCCTCCAGCCCAAAAGCTCAGTACTGCTGTGGTTCACACGTCCTGTCTAAGCAACTCATGACATCCAGTTTTCCTTTGCCAGAAACCATGATGTTTTTTCTTTTCTATTTTTTTTTTTTTTTTTTTTTTTGAGGAGTTTCACTCTGTCGCCCAGGCTGGAGTACAATGGAGCAATCTCTGGTCACTGCAACCTCTGCCTCTTGAGTTCAAGCAATTCTCCTGCCTTAGTCTCCCAAATAGCAGGGATTACAGCCACCCGCCACCACACTTTTTTTTTTTGTATTTTTAGTAGAGACGGGGTTTCACCATGTTGGCCAGCCTGGTCTCGAACTCCTGACCTCAGGTGATCCACCTGCCTCAGCCTCCCAAAGTGCCGGCATTACCGGAAACCAGGGTTTTTATCCCCACTTCACAGTATAGGGAGGCCATATGAAAGAGCAGTCACTGAGAACACAGGACACTGCCAACCAGGAATGCCTACACCGACGCTGGGCACAGGACTGAGAATTCCAGAGAGCTTCCCACTTGGTCCTCATAGCTACCCTTATTCTCGTTTCACTGACT
Organism: Aotus nancymaae; assembly: GCF_030222135.1. Lineage (NCBI taxonomy): Eukaryota > Metazoa > Chordata > Mammalia > Primates > Aotidae > Aotus > Aotus nancymaae. The sequence goes on from NW_026988435.1 coordinate 34,792,319, forward strand.
AGGAAACTGAGGCACGTAATTATCACATTCTGCTTAGAAGAGCTGGGATTTGAATCCAGGCAGTCCGACCCCAGTTAGTGTATTCAGAGGGGTGGGGAGGGAGACACAAAATTACATCTGTATAAAAGAAAAGGAAAGGAGGAAGGAGAAACAGGAGGTGTATTAAGTCTGTTCTCATGCTGCTAATAAAGACATACACAAGACTGGATAATTTATAACGGAAAGAGGTTTAATGGACTCACAGTTCCACATGACTGGAGAGGTCTCACGTGGCGGATAGAAAAGGAGGAGCAAACTCATGTCCGACACGGCGACAGGCAAGAAAGTGTACACCAAGGAACTGCCATTTATCAAACCATCATGCCAGGCGAGGTGGCGCACACCTGTCATCGCAGCACTTTGGGAGGCCCAGGCGGGCAGATCACAAGATCAACAGATCAAGACCATTCTGGCCAACACGGTGAAACCCTGTCTCTACTAAAAATACAAAAATTAGCCCGGTCTGGTGGCGCACACCTGTAGTCCCAGCTATTCGGGAGACTGAGGCAGGAGAATCACTTAAACCCGGGAGGCGGAGGTTGCAATGAGCCAAGATGGTGCCACTGCACTCCAGCCTGGCAACAGAGCAAGACTCCGTTTTAAAAACAAAAAACAAACAAACAAAAAAAAACATCAGATCTTGTGAGACTCATTCACTACCATGGGAACAGTATGAAGGAAACCACCCCCGTGATTCCAATGATCTCCACCTGGTCCTGCCCTTGTCATGTGGGGATGATTATAATTCAAGGTGAGATTTGGGTGGGGACACAGTCAAACCTTATCAGGAGGGGAGAGAAGGAAAAAGGAGGGCAAGGGAAGGACGTAGATATATTTGAGAAAAAAAAGACAGAAAAAGGATAGGTCAAAATGTTCACAGCAGCTATTCATGAGCAGCAACATCATGGGTAACTTATTTTCTTCTCTGTGCCTTCCTGTATTGTCTGTATTCTGTCCAGGGAAAATGCATGTTACAATCAGAAAATACATAATAAACAGAACTAAATACCTGCCAAGCGCATATTTCCAGACTGTCATCCTAGCTACTTGGGAGGCTGAGGTTGGAGGATGGCTCGAGCCCGGCAGCTCAAGGCTCCAATGAGCTATGATTACACCACTGCATTCCAGGGTTGGTGACAAAGGGGGGGGGGGGGGAGGGAAGCAGACAAACAACAGAAGGAGGTGGGGGGGGGAGGAGGAGGAGGAGGGAAGAAGGGAAGGAAGGAAGGAGGGAAAGAAGGAAGGGAGGGAGGGAAGGAAGGAAGGAAGAAGGGAAGGAAGGAGGGAGGGAGGGAGGGGAGAAAGAAAGAAAGAGAGAGAAAGAAGAAGAGGAAGAAAGACAATTATGCTAAGGCAAAAAGTGCAGACCCCCTTTGGCAGATGGGAGGGGCCACCCTGGGTCCCTTGGACCCATCATACCTCTACGACTGTGACCTTAGGAAGCCATCCTCATAAGGCCACATTCACAGCACAGCTGTAAGGGATCCGCTCCTGAGGAAAAACACTGCCTGGACTCTGAGACAGCGTGTCAGCTCCTCATCCATCTAGGGGCAGAAAGTGCCCAGAGGGAGAGCCCTGAAAGGGAAGGTCAAATCCCCCTCCCCCTCCTCCTCCCTCCTTATCTGGCTGTTCCTGCCCATGCTCAAAGCACTTGAAGAGACTTCCAGAAAAACAAGGTTTCCAGATCATTACAACTGTCTTTCAGCAGTCTTATTAACTGGCAGGAGTAAGAAGAAAAAGAAGAATTCTTTATCCAGGTCTTCATGGGAAAGTTTGTTTTAGGGGGGGGAAAAAGGAAAAGAATTCTAGAGATCACTGAAAAGTGTGCGTTTCCAATTTTTTCGCAAAAAACATGTACATGAGTTACTGTTAATTCTCTGGAGTCTCCTTCCACCATAAAAACCTACTGTGTACAGAGATGCCCATTATCTAATGGATCTTTTTTATTATTCTTGTTAGAGAGGCAGGTTCTTCTATCCCTGCCCTATGACCATGACTTGGGGTCACTGTGAGGCCCTCTCTAATTCTACTTTGGATAAAATAATTAAGCGGCTTTATAAAAAATTATTACAGATATCCTCAAGTTTAAAGAAGAATCTCTGAAGTTTAAGATATTACACCCAAAAATGCAGAGATTCAAAATACCCAAATGTCACCATTGATTAAAACAGGAAATCAAATTTTTTTAGACTGCCAGCAAGCCCAGAGATAGCCTTTAAATAATAACAATAATAATAAATAATCCCTAGTTGCCTTTCCAAGAGCACCTCTTGGATGCCTTCCTCCTTGTCAATAGAACACTGATCATTCAAGTTCACATTCTCAGGCCAGGACAGACTCAGGGAACTGCCCCTGCTCAGCCCCAGTATGAAATAAGCCAGATGTAAACCAATGGTAACTTCCCATTACTCCTTGCTTGTGATTGGATTAGGGCTGACCATGTGATCCAGCGGCCAGCAATGGAACAAGACAGGAAGTAGCCTGGGCAGTTCCAGGAAGGATTCTCTTTGCAGATGAAAAGAGGCCAACTGGAGGAAATGCTTGTCTCTTAATTCAAGTGTTGTTGCAATTACTGGCAGTGCTGCAACTCCAGCTGCCACTCCTGCAACTGTAGAAATAAGCCCAAGGATCAAGCAAAGACCCTGAGGAGAATGGGAGGAGAATGGAGTAGAAAGTGGAAAGAACTCATGATTCTGATGCCATCACTGCATTGCTGAATTAACCTTGGAATCATCATGTGTGACACTAAACTCCATATTGTTTAAGGTATGTCTGGTTGGGTCTTTTGTTTCTAGCAACCAAAACCATCTTAACTGGTAGAACCCTATACCAAGGCTCATTACTAAGAGTCTGGAATCTTACAAACATATTAAAACCAAAAGACAATGTGTCAGATTGTCTGGACCAGATCCCCAGCAAGGTACGGAGAACAGAGAGGACAGGTGGCCAGGACCTTCATGATGACTTCCTGTCAGTCACCAACCTGTTTCTCAACTCTCCTTTCTCCACACTCTGACTGTAACTCATTCTAACAGAACATTGAGCAACTGGTATCTTTTATGACATATTCAAGAGGTAGAAAATTGATGCTTTATGGCCACATGAGGAGGAGCAGTGAAAACCAGGATTCAAAAGGTCTCTTTGCTTTTGCAATTTATAGACTATCCGCTGCTAAATGTCGTCCCAAGTTTAGACATTAAATAAAACTGACTGATGAATCTATGAGACTTTGGAGAAGAAAATCTTCCAAAGCAATTTTTTCAAGTATGGAGGTTGGTGGGGGAGTGTTAGATAAATAGGTGCATAAATCATCTTGTTAAAGATAAGAATTTCTTGTAGGACTCTCCACTCTCAGGAAGCAGACGTAAACAAAAGATAACCCCATCTGACTGGATAGAAAATTTCTCTAATATGTGCCTACAAGGTTATTCTTCAAGAACTAACTTCCTGAGACTACATGAGCATTAAAACTAATGTAAGTAATATATATGTGATGTGTGTGTATATATTTATGTATATACATATGCATATGTGTATGTATATAAACACAGAGAGAGAAAGAGAGGAAAATAAATCTCAAGACCCCAAAATCACTAAGCCAAGGACAAGTCAAGCTGGGAACTACAGCAGGTAAACCTGCCTCCCATTTTATTCCTAAATAAGATAGTTACGAAGATAAACAAGGTACATATTTCCCTCACAATTTGGAATTTCCTGGTGGGCCTCAAGATCTTTACCCTGAAACAGTTCTGAACCGAAAGCTAATCTTCACAGGTGCAGGAAGGAAAGTCATCCCTCTGCTCACCAGAGAGGAATGCATATCTGATTGCTTCCTCCTCCACCCTCCCCTTTATGTAGGAATGCAGATTCACTGAGCCCGACTAAATTGTGTATTCAGTGAAAGGTTGATCAAGGACTGAAAACAATGTAACCTGTAGTCTCTTATCTACCTACCACCTGGAAGCCCCTCACTCAGCGTCCTCCCGCCTTACCAGACCAAACCAATATGCATCTTACACATACTGATTGCCGTCTTATGTCTCCCTCAAATGTATAAAAGCAAGCTGCACCCTGACCACCTTGGGCACCTGTCGACAGGTCCCCCTGAGACTGTGTCACGGGCACGTCCTTAACCTTGGCAAAATAAACTCTCTAAATTGATTGAGACCTGAGATATTTTGGGTTCTATACACACATACACACACACACACACACACACACACACACACACACAGATACAAACATATGTATACACATAAAAATATTAAGTGAAAAAAAATCCATCCATCACATTACATATATACTGATTCAAAAAGTACGTATGTGCTCAGTGAAAAGACCATAAAGAATATGGAGAAATAAAGATGTTTTAAGGTGTGTTTTAATGAAATTGCCTTTTTAATGAAGTAAGTTGATAGTTAAAATACGTTGTTTTTTTTTTTAAATGAAGCCGTTTAAGTTGATGATGAGTATCTGTATGTTCTCAGACATCTCCAGTGCTTGGAATTCTAAGTTCACCAAAACCACTCACTGATCCTCTTACCTTTATTAAGCTCAATCCTTCATAATCTAAGGACCAACTACATTCCAGGTACCATGCAGGCTCTGCAAAGAATTCAGTTATATTTCAGATACAGCCCTAGTGGCCTTGAACTCTTTCTGGAACATGAGAAATGAGGAAAAGCAGGAAAGAAGATGAATTTTACCTTCTAAGAACGCATAATCTAATTAAGAGCAGGGAGGAGTATGTGAAGGGTAAATACAGACACATACAATGTAAGGCACACAATCAATCAATGAAAAAAAAGGATATTAAATGACAGAGCTTTAAATGAGGATGAGATCACATGGAGAATTTCAGAAAAGGTGTCGTGAGAAAGGCGGCATAGGAAATGGAAACCGAAGGATGGAAATTAAGTAGACTGGCATTTTCAGAGGGTAGCAACAGCTTAAGCAAAGACAAAGAACAGAAAACTTTAAGAAGAATTCTGGGAACAATGTAGAGAATCAAGATGGGCTGGAATGCAGGGTATGTAGAGGCAAATCATGGGTTTGGAAAAAAAGCAGATGGCAAGACCCGCAAGATGCCAGGCTGCCTTGGTTTGATAGGCAATGAAGAGTTAGGAGAAGAGGCTGGCTTGGCAGTGACACATCAGAGCTGTGCTTTAGAAATAAATGAATCCAAGGCCGGATGCGGTGGGTCACATCTGTAATCTCAGCACTTTGGGAGGCTGAGGCAGACGGATCACGAGGTCAGGAGTTCAAGACCAGCCTGGCAACATGGTGAAACCCTGTCTCTACTAAAACATACAAAAATTAGCCAGGCATGGTGGTGCGTGCCTGTAGTCCCAGCTACTTGGGAGGTTGAGGCAGGAGAACTGCTGGAAACTGGGAGGCAGAGGTGCCAGTGAGCCAAGATCAAGAAATACATGAATCCAGCAGCAGCAGGTGACCTAGTCTGGAGCTGGAGAAGGAACCAGCCAACAGCATCTGCACTCACTCACGGCAGAAGTACGGAGTTATAACCATGGCTGGCAGCATAGTGGGTAGAGCACAGACAGCTCCACAGGTATTTGTTAAAGTGAATTAGGTTTCTTGTGGGCAGGAATTAGATCTATTTCTTTCTTTCTTTTCTTTTTTTTTTAAACACAGAATCTCACTCTGTAGCCCAGGCTGGAGTGCAGTGGCTCGATCTCAGCCCACTGCAACCTCCACCTCCTGGGTTCAACTGATTCTCATGCCTCAGCCTCCCCAGTTGCTGGGATTACAGGCATGCACCACCACACCCAGCTAATTTTTATATTTTTATAGAGACAAGGTTTTGCCATGTTGGCCAGGCTGGTCTCGAACTCCTGGCCTCAAGTGATCTGCCCACCTTGGCCTCCCAAATTGCTGGGATGACAGGTATGAGCCGCAGTGCCTGGCCCATCTAATAATTTATTTCCTGTACCCTCTACAGGCTCTGAATACACATAAGGCACTAACTAACGATGCCAGCTCCTCTTGCCCTCTTCTTCCTCTACAAGTGATCCAGTCCAAAAAGCACAGAGATGAAGCACCAAGGATGGAGAAAAACCCTCCCTTTTTCTATTTCCAACAAAGAATCCTCTTTCTCCCAAAGCGAACATGAGGAAACCACAGAAGCCTAACAAATACTCCAGGAAAGGCCAAAGTGGGAAAGGGTATGGGTCCAAGAAAGAATATCTTATCAGCTTGATATGAAAAAGTAAGATGCTTTCCACCTCCCTGCTCCTACAGGGGGCAAGTCAATGTAGAAGAGTCCCAAAAATTGGCTGGGCACGGTGACTCACATCTGTAATCCCAGCACTTTGGGAAGCTGAGGCAGGCAGATCACAAGGTCAAGAGATTGAGACCCTCCTGGCCAACATGGTAAAACCCTGTCTCTACTAAAAATACAAAAATTAGCTGGATGTGGTGGCACACACCTGTAGTCCCAGCTACCTGGGAGGCCAAGGCAGGAGAACTGCTTGAATCCAGTAGGTGGAGGTTGCAGTGGGCTGAGATCTTGCCACCACACTCCAGCCTGGCAACAGAGCGAGACTCTGTCTCAAAAGAAAGGCTGGGCGTGGTGGCTCACGCCTATAATCCCAACAGTTTGGGAGGCTGGGGCGGGTGGATCACAAGGTCAGGAGTTCAAGACCAGCTTGGCCAACATGGTGAAACCCCATCTCTACTAAAAATACAAAAATTAGCTGGCCATGGTAGTGCATGCCTGTAATCCCTGCTACTCTGAAGGCTGAGGCAGGAGAATCACTTGAACCAGGACCCAGGAGACAGAGGTTGCAGTGAGCTGAGATCACGCCACTGCACTCCAGCCTGGCAACAGAGCGAGACTCCATCTCAAAAAAGAAAAAAAAAAAAAAGAAGAGTCCCTACAAATTAACAAAAATGTATACCCACATAACCAACACAAAGCAACACCTGCAGAAAAGTGCAATACAATGCAAGGTTCTCTGAGCACGTGCAAAGATGTCCTCATTCTTCAGGACACCACACTGTAGTACTTAGGCAGTAAAGGGACGTGATGCTGCTGAAGTACTCTAAGATAGGTCAGGGAAAAACAGTGTGTATGTAAGTGTGCATATCTAAATGTGTATGAGGATGAATGTGTTAGGCATAAAAGCGAGTGGGTGCATATTCATATACACAGAGAGAGAATTAGATAGCAAATGGGACAAAATGCAAACAGCTGGTGAACTTGGGTAATGTGGATATGATTCAATCATGTGTGCAGCTACATCAAAGTACCTGAGACTAGGTAATTGGTACAGAACAGAAATTTATTTTCTCACAGTTCCAGAGCCTGGGAAGTCCAAGATCAAGGCACCAGCAGGTTCAGTTGTCTGGGGTGCACTGCTCTCTGCCTCCAGGATGGCACCCTGATGTGGCATCCTCCAGAGAGGAGCAGCGCTGTGTCCTCACCTGGCAGAAGGAGGAAGGGCAAGAGCGCCACATGCTGCATGAAGTCTCCTTTTTAAGAGCCTTTTCATGCCATTCACAGCGGAGGAGCCTTCATGGCTGATCACCTCTTAAAGGCCCCACCTCCCAATACATCACATTGCCAGCACCTGAGTTTTGGAGGGTTGAAACCACAGCAATACATTCATGCAGTGCACAATGACATTTCAGTCTGTGACAGTGGTCTTATAAGATTACAATGGAGGCCAGGCGTGGTGGTTCACACCTGTAATCCCAGCACTTTGGGAGGCCAAGGCAGACGGATCACCTGGGGTTAGGAGTTCAAGACCAGCCTGACCAACATGAAGAAACCCTGTCTCTACTAAAAATACAAATTTAGCCGGGCGTGGTGGTGTATGCCTGTAATCCCAGCCACTTGGGAAGCAGAGGCAGGAGAATCACTTGAACCCGGGAGGGGGAGGTTGCGGTGAGCCGAGATCGCGCCACTGCACTCCAGCCTGGGCGACAGAACAAAGCTCCGTCTCGAAGAAAAAAAAAAAACAAGATTACAATGGAGCCCTCACTGCCCCTGAAGACCTTCCCAAAGGACCAGATGTGGAGGTAGAAGACAGTGACACTGCTGGCCTGGCTCCTATGTGGGCCTAGGCCAATGAATATGTCCGTATATTGGTTTTTAACTAAAAGTTTAAAAAGTTTAAAAAAAAATTTTAATGTTTTAAAATAGAAAAAAGTATACAGAAAAAGGATATAAAGAAGGATAATACTGATGGGGCACGGTGGTTCATGCCTGTAATCCCAACACTTTGGGAGTCCAAGGTGGGTGGATCGCTTGAGGTTAGGAGGTCAAGACCAACATGACCAACATGGTGAAACCCCGTCTCTACCAAAAATACAAAAATTAGCCAAGTGTGGTGGCATACACCTGTAGTCTCAGCTACTCAGAGGGCTGAGGTCAGAGAATGGCTGGAACCCAGGAGACAAAGGTTTAAGTGAGCCAAGATTGCACCACTGCACTCCAGCCTGGGAGACAGCAAGATTCCATCTCAAAAAAAAAATAAAGGGAGAATATCTTTTATACAGCTGTACATTGTGCTTATGTTTTAAACAGGGTTACTAGAGAGTCAAGTTGATTAAAAATCAAAGTCTATGAAGTTATAAAGCTATAGTAAGCTATCTTTTTTTTCTTGAGCCACCATGCCCAGCTGCAAGTTTTTTATATTAGTATTGCTACTTTTCTGTAAGTCTGAAATAATATCGAAGCAAACAGTTACAAGAGTAAGGAAGTTATATACTGATAAGAGCTTTAAAATATGCAAAGTAAAAAATGCAGAATGAGATGTGGGAATATTACCATTCATTTCAGAAGTGGAAAGGAAAAGGTACTGATAAGTACTTATTTGGATATAACATGCCCGTAATGGCAGGTAAGAGACTGGTACGATTAGTTACCTCTTTGTAGAGGGGAGCAGGGTAGTTGGGGATGGAGTAGAATGGAGACTTTTCACTATTTACTTTTGTATATTTTGAATTTTGAACCATGTGAACATATTGTGTATTCAAAATATAAATAAAGGAAATAAAATTGCTTTGAAAATATGTTTAGCCAGGCGTGGTGGCTCACACCTATAATCACTCTGGGAGGCCGGGGCAGGCGGATCACGAGGTCAAGAGATAGAGACCATCCTGACCAACATGGTGAAATCCCGTCTCTACTAAAAATTAGTCGGGCATGGTGGTGTGACCCTGTAGTCCCAGCTACTTGGGAGGCTGAGGCAGGAGAATCACTTGAGCCCAGGAGGCAGAGGCTGCAGTGAGCCAAGATCACGCCACTACACTCCAGCCTGGCAACAGAGCGAGACTCCGTCTTTAAAAAAAATAGAAGGAAAAAAATATGTCCAAGGAAAATAATAAAACAACAGTGCAAGCAGACGCACTATTTGCAGTTGGACTATTTGGTTTGGAGGGGCGTAGGCCAGAGACAGGTAAGAAATCAGCTAACAGATACTTGGCAGGGTGCTGCTCAGATGTGACCTCACGAGCCACTGTGCTTGGAGAGCTGCCTGTTTAGAAACGGCTCATTCCAGGCAAGCAAAGCTGGGGGCTTGGAAAAACATGTTCTATCAAGTTTCAGCCTAAATTGGACAGAACTGTCCCATAAAATAAATTATGTGATTGACTTACAAGCCACAATTCCCCCTCGCCCTGTTCCCCCAAGCTGATATTGCTGGTTCTGTGATTGAATCACATGACACACTGGCACATCTGTCCTCCATCGGACTGTCACAACCTGCTAAGCCCTAAGGAGGCTATTCCGTTCCTCGGAAGGACAAACCCAAACATAAACAGCATCCAGCGCACTTCAGGAGCAGCCTCCCTCCTTCGAGATAACAGCCAACAAGCCATTTGTGGTGTGTCACGGAAGGAAAGAGAGCCTTGAATCTATACAAGAGCTTTCCAAGATGATCACAGATGATTCCAGCAGCGAGCAATTCTGAATGGAGAAATGAGCCTTCTCACCAGCCTAGACTCGCCACGTTAAACTTTATGGGACTTGAGCAAGCTCTCAGACAACCACAGAAAGACAGGAAGATACTACTGTCTGCAGAAGCCAGATTGAGAAGATGGTGAGCCCATCTGGCTTTCCAGTTGTCAGAACACCAGGCGAGGGACCCCGCAGCACCCTACTCTCCCTTGAGGAAACCCACAGCTGCTCTCGGAGCCAAGATCCCAGCTCCATGACTCAGCCTCCAGTGTTTTGGGGGAGGATTTTGTTGGGCACACCTGTATATGTTTGTACCACAGGAACTGTAGAGCCTGAAATGTGATTGATACTGGTATTTGAAAAAGGATGTGGGACTAGGGAGAAGTCAAGACATGGGATGAGAAAAGAGGGTCCTGGCTGGGCGTGGTGGCTCACGCCTGTAATCCCAGCACTTTGGGAGGCTGAGGTGGATCACCTGAGGTCAGGAGTTCAAGAACAGCCTGGTCAACATGGTGAAACCCCGTCTCTACTAAAAATAAAAACATTAGTTGGGTCTGGTGGTGTGCACCTGTGACCCTAGCTACTTGGGAGTCTGAGAGAGGAGAATGGCTTGAACCCAGGAGGGGAGGTTGCAGTGAGCTGAGATTGTGCCACTGTACTCCAGCCTGGGCTACAGAGCAAGACTCCATCTCAAGAAAAGAAAAAAGAAAGAAACAAAAGAAAAGAGGGTCTTTTTCCCCCAGAACTGTAAGATGATGGGATCTATTTATTTCGCAAAGATACCTTGAGCATTGGCTCTGTCAATCAGTGAGCAAAGCCCTGGAAAGACACAGCTGAGGAGCTCCCAGGCCAGTGGAGGGATACAAACACCAATCGTAACGGACAGAGAATGTCCTCGCCCCATCTCCCTGGGGTGCTAGGAAGGAGGTACATTCACATGCAGGTGACATAGTTTAACAAATATATGGCCCCGCACAGTGGCTCACGCCTGTAATTTCAGCACTTTGGGAGGCCAAGGTGGACAGATTGCGAGGTCAGGCGTTCAAGACCAGCCTGGCCAACATGGTGAAACCCCATCTCTACTAAAAATACAAAAATTAGCTAGGTGTGGTGTCGCATGCCTATAATCCCAGCTACTCAGGAGGCTGAGGCAGGAGAATTGCTTGGATTGGGGAGGCGGAGGTTGCAGTGAGCTGAGATCACACCACTGCACTCCAGCCTGGGTGACAGAGCAAGATTCTATCTCAAAAAAAAAAAAATTGAATAAATAAATAAATACAAAGAGGGGTGGCAGCAAAGGAGGAAGAGTATACCCTTGGAAAGGCCAGCTCACCATCCGACAGCTGGATTCGGGCCCAGCTCTTCACTGACAGGTGGCATGTAATTGGGCCACCTACTTCACTCCTGAAACTCAGTTTTCCCTGGAAAGAACAGCAACCTTCAGAAAGGTGAAGCCACAAGTGTCTGACACAGCATCTGCCATGTAGTAGACCCTTGGCCAAGGAGGCTCTTCCCCTTTGACAGCTGACATCAGGCCAAGCAACCACATAAGTCCTCAGTTATGGGTTTAATTGGGTCTCCCAGAAAGATAAGTTGAAGTCCTTACCTTACATTCCCAGTACCTTGGAACGTGATCTTATTTGGAAATAAGGTCACTGCAGATGTGATCAAGTTAAAGGGAGATCAGCCAGGCGCGGTGGCTCACACCTGTAATCCCAGCACTTTGGGAGGCCAATGCGGGGGGGATCACCTGAGGTCAGGAGTTCAAGACCAGCCTGACCAACATGGAGAAACCCCATCTCCACTAAAAATATAAAATTAGCCGGGCATGGTGGCACATGCCTATAATCCCAGCTACTTGGGAGGCCAAGGCAGGAGAATCACTTGAACCCGGGAGGTGGAGGTTGCAGTGAATGGAGATCGTGCCACTGCACTCCAGCCTGGGCAACAAGAGCTAAACTCCATTTCAAAAAAAAAAAGAGGAGCCATCATCCTGGGGCACAGCAGTCTTGTAATCCAGTATGGTTAGTGCCCTTAGGAGAAAAAGAAAAGACAGACACACACAGGGACAATGGAGGCACAAAACGGAGGCCAGCCCTACAAGTCAAGGAACTCCAAGGCTTGCAGAAAAAACAGCAGAAACGAGGGAGCGGCATGGAACTGACGTTCCCACGAAGCCCTCAGAATGAAGCTACCTGGCGGACATCGTGACTTTGGACTTCTGGCCTCCACAATGTTGAGAGAATACATTTCTGTGGTTGGAAGCTACCAGCTTGTGCTATGTCATAACGGCAGTCCCAGGAAACAGCCCCATCCTCCTCCCTTCTACCACCACCCTTATAAGAAAAAACGAAATTCTTGCCTTGCCTGAGAAAACAGGACACTTTTACAAAAGTAACTAACAACTGATTTCAGGAAAGGCTATCTTCGCTAATAAGCCCTTGCAACAGAAAGAGAAATGGAGGTGTTTTGTTGATTCTTTTTTTTATCCTCCCTCCTCCTCCCTGACCCTCTCATAATGGCCGCCACTATTTGGGGTTGTTTAATGATTCCCCCAAGGGATAAAGATACAGCTAGAGAAGGACCTTCAAATCCAGTCCAGAAGGTCGAGACCACACATCCCATGACTGGAGAGGCTGGTTCACACCCCATGTACATCGCACCTTCCAGAGGCCCCTTAGCACTGCTGCTCAGTTACAATGGTGAAGAACCCGGAGGCTGGATTAGTATTATTATTATTTTTTTTACCATAATCGGCTCTCAGCAAACCACAGGTCAATCAGGATGGGAAGAAGAGAGGGGGGAAGTCAATGCAAAGCAGAAAATCACTTTCCTAGGCATCTACACAGTTAGAAGGAAAACAAGTGACCTTTGAGCCTGATTCACCCAGTGGAAGTGATTCAAGCACAACGACTTTCTTTGGCCTTTCCTGTCTACCTGTTATTCTCTCAAGACAAGACTGGTATTCTCACTGGAACCCACCAAATCCATGAAGTGGGTTTTGTTTTGTTTTTTTTTTTTTTGAGATAGGGTCTCGCTCTGTCTCCCAAGCTGGAGTACAGTGGCGCGATCTTGGCTCACAGCAACCTCCACCTCCAGGGTTCAAGCGATTCTCCTGCCTCAGCCTCCAGAGTAGCTGAGATTACAGGTGTGCACCATGACATCCGGCTAATTTTTGTATTTTTAGTAGAGACAGGGTTTCACCATGTTCTCGAACTCCTGACCTCTGGTGATCTGCCTGCCTCAGCCTCCCAAAGTGCTGGGATTACAGGCAGGAGCCAACACACCAGCCCCAAGAAATGATTTTTACTAATAACAAAGAATCCATTTGTATGGAAACGTGGGACCAAAGGGCTGAATGCCCTATTCCCAGCCACCTGGGAATTCAATCAGAGTAAGAGTAAGAGCAGGCACTGCTTTGTCCATCCTCCTTACACTCCCTGAGGTTTCACTTAGCTGTTTTGAGAGCTGGGGAAAAATTCCAGTGTCAAGGAATTCAACTGGCAGAATTAATGACTCAATAGCTTCAGTTCTAATAAGGTTACCAAACCAGTCTGCCAAGTAACATATCTTAAAAAAAAAAAAAAAAAAAAAAAAGGTAAAGGGAAAAAGACCAGAGAAGACATTTTAGGGCCCACAAGCACTGCCAGGAAAGAAGCAATGTTATTATTTGTTTTTTATTTATGTGTCTTTGGAGACAGGGTCTCGTTCTGTCACCCAGGCTGGAGTGCAGTGAGGCAATCTAGGCTCATGGCAGCCTCAGTCTTCTGGGCTCAAGCAATTATCCCGCCTCAGCCTCCCAAGTGGCTGGGATTACAGGCGTAAACCACGGCACCCAGCCTGGAAGAATGTTAAGAAAGGATTGACTTCTATGTCCATTACTACCACAACCACCATCATCACCCATCACCCCCTACCCCACTCCCCCAGATCTGGACCAGCACCAAGCATGAGGAAAATGGAACTAAGGATGGGATTTCAGCTAGAGAAAAAAGGAGATCATGAAGCCTGGATAATGGGTCAGGTGGGAGGCGTTTCTGCTCCACTCAGGAAGCGCTGTAAGATGTTTTTTGCCCAGATCATCCGTCTTGAGTTTCCTGGTTCACTCTGGAGTGCACCCTTTACTGCATTTCATAGTTTCCCTTTACGCTCAGATCCTAACGATTCAAGGATTGCTAATCCAGGTGGCGGTACTCTCCAGTTTTAGCTGCCTGCCATTTCTCTGTTTAGGAGCATCTCATCAGAGGGAGAGCAAAGGAAGTTTAAAGAAAGGCAATCAGTCAAGCAAGGCACCCCAACATTCCAACCTCTCACTTGAGTTAGGATGATGAAATTAACTTGGCAGGGGCCAATTCAAAAATAGGAAGGAAAAAAAAAAGGCCAAGCGTGGTGGTGGCTCACGCCTGTAATCCCAACACTTTGGGAGGCTGAAGCAGGCGGATCACCTGAGGTCAGGAGTTCAAGACCAGCCTGGCCAACACGGTGAAACCCAGTCTCTACTAAAAACACCAAAATTAGGCTGGGCACTAATTTACAAAATTGACAGCTCACACCTGTAATCCCAGCACTTTGGGAGGTTGAGGCAGGCGGATCACCTGAGGTCAGGAGTTCAAGACCAGCCTGGCCAACATAGCGAAACTGTGTCTCTACTAAAAATACCAAAATTAGCCAGGCATGGTGATGTATGCCTGTAATCCCAGCTACTCGGGAGGCTGAGGCAGGAGAATCTCTTGAACCTGGTTGGTAGAGGATGCAGTGAGTCAAGATCATGCCACTGCACTCCAGCCTGGGTGACACAAGGAAAAAAAAGGCAGGGAAAGTATAAGCCCCAGGCGAAGTGGCTCACACCTGTAATACCAGCACCTTGGAAGGCCGAGACAGGCAGATCGCTTGAGGCCAGGAGTTCAAGACCAGCCTTGCTTCCCGGACACTGAAAAAGGCCTTACTCTGTGTGGTTCACTTTGAGTGCAGCAGTCAGGTCTGGGTCACATGCACGCAAGGAGGCAGGCAATGAAAGCTTTACACTGAAAAATCTAATAGTTAGCTTTGAAAGGTGGGACATACCCAACCCCCGCTTTCACCCAAAAAGACCATCCCTGCTCCCCAGTGTTCACACAAGAAGGGCCTAGCCTCCCCCCACCAGGTTGCCCCAAGTCTGTTCTGGGTTTTTTTTTTTTTTTCTAACCAGGAACACGTGCACTTTATTGAACGTGATTGTAGAAAAGTGTGAGGATAAAGGGCTGATACAGCTGGGGGCAGGGCGAGGAATGGAAGCGGGAGTACGTGGGAGACAGGTCACGGGCAGAGCCCCTAGCCGGGATGATTCCTCTGGATCTACTGATAGGCTTGCAGAATCAGTATTGGGATGATGATCAGCAGAATGGTCATGATGATACCCAAAATCAGGGCCCAGATGTTCAGGCACTTGGCGGTGGAGGCGTAGGCCTGGGCCCCAGTCAAGTCGCCAACCATCTTCCTGTCCCTAAATGTTACGGAGTAGGTGAACGCTATGAAGCCCAGGCAGCAGGAGTTCATGAAGAGGGTGCTGAACAGGGACCAGACGACATGGTCGGGCACGGAGGTCTCACTTCGGATGTGGATCACGGTGGATGTTGGGGTTGCAGGGTTGTGGGGTGCCCCCAGCAGCCACCTCATGTTCCTCCTTCAGTATCTCATAGTTCGGGGGACAGTCGGTGCTGGCGGGAGTGAAGAAGCTTTGGACAGTGTGGTTCATGGTGTCCAGGGAAGACCGGCCGTGGTCGGGTTGCTGAGATGCTTCTCCCTGGGGTTGTTTGGGTAGTGTAAACACATGCTCCAAATAAGCAGCAAACTCCACGTCTCTCTAAAGGGATAAATCGCAGCCCCACTCAAGAGAAAACAAGATCTGCCGAGCCTGAAGCAAATGTGTCTCCTCTCCGGTGTCCCAAGGGTCCTCGTGCGTGAGCACTTCCAGACTTCTGCCTTCCCTATCATTTGAATCTTAGGCAGCTCCTCTTCCCTGCGCCCCAGGGCCACCCCAAGTTCCTTGAAGGCTCTCTTTCCACCTCTTTCCTCAGTGTATTGAGGACGACGCCAGTACAGACCAGGAGGAAACCCAGCAGAGAAGACATACAGTTTGGGGAGCACACAGAAGAAGAGCTTGGCCCCAACCCACCTCATGGAAAAACTCATCTGGGCCAAGGCATCAGACAGCTGACATTTCCTCAGTTCTCAAATGAGAGGGCTCGGATGTATGTTGCAGTGACGTAGCTAAATGTACCAAGGTCAAAACTGTCCGTAATCCACTACTGTGTCTCCCTGAGGAAAATGGTGAAGAAGGTCTGGTGTGGTGGGCTCATGCCTGTAATCCCAGCACTTTGGGAGGCTGAGCAAGTGGGTTGCTTGAGGTCAGGAGTTCAAGACCAGCCTGGCCAACAAGGCGAAATCCCGTCTCTACTAAAAATATAAAACTTAGCTGGGTGTGGTGATGCGTGTCTGTAGTCCCAGCTACTGAGGAGGCTGAGGCACGAGAATCACTTGAACCCGGGAGGTGGAGGTTGCAGTGAGCCAAGATTGTGCCACTGCACTCCAGCCTGGGCAACAGAATGAACTGTGTCTCAAAACACAAAACAAAACAAAAAAGGGCAGGGCAGGGCAGGGCGAAGGGGAGGGAGGGAGGGAGGCAGGCAGGCAGGCAGGAAGGAAGGAATGGGAACCTCAAATCAGTCAGCGCACCAAAGTACACTCGCTTCTTCTCTTAGAAAACCAAGATGGCAGGCTGTGGAGATCCAGCACTGTAGTTCCTGCATGAAAACAGAAGCTGACGGTGTCAGGACCCACAATACCTCTTTATCGTCACAGTAAGGTGTGACCTCAGAAGACTGGAGAGGTTGAAAGACCAGGAGAAACTCCAACATTTGAGACATTACTAGCCTAAAGTAAGTAGGCTAATTTGCTTTTTTTTTTTTTAAATGTGAGGGCCAAACTATGGCCCCTTCCACATCCAAAACTCTAAGCATGATTTGATAGACTAAGTATCCCCAATATTCCAATGGAAGGGTTGGGATCAGCCCACTCACTTTCCAAAGCCAATCTCTAACGCTTATATGGTGTCATTTGCAAAAGGATGAAGAATGGCTGGCCACGGTCGCTCACATCTGTAATCCCAGCACTTTGAGGGGCCGAGGCAGGTGGATCATGAGGTCAGGAGATCGAGCGCATCCTGGCCAACATGATGAAACTCTGTTTCTACTAAAAATACAAAAATTAGCTGGGCGTGGTGGCGCATGCCTGTAATCCCAGCTACTCGGGGGGCTGAGGCAGGAGAATTGCTTGAACCAGAGAGTCAGAGGTTGCAGTGAGCCAAGATCGTGCCACTGCACTATATAGCCTAGCAAGAGTGAGACTCCATCTTTAAAAAAAAAAAAAAAAATAGAGTAGGCCGGGCGCGGTGGCTCACGCCTATAATCCCAGCACTTTGGGAGGCCAAGGCGGGCATATCACAAGGTCAGGAGTTCAAGACCAGCCTGGCCAATACGGTGAAACCCCTTCTCTACTAAAAATACAAAAAATGAGCTGGGCCATGGTGGCGCATGCCTGTAATCCCAACTACTCCGGAGGCTGAAGCAGGAGAATCACTTGAACCCAGGAGGTGGAGACTGTGGTGAGCGGAGATCGCGCCATTGCACTCCAGCCTGGACAACAGAGCAAGACTCTATCTCAAAAAAAAGAAAAGAAAAAGAGTAACTGTCCCTCCTGCCAATCCCTGCCCAATCTTATAGTGAACAGGAGGCAGCCTGGATCTTCTCGATGAAGCATGAGCCCTCTCCAAGTTAAGCACAAGCATGCAGATGGCTGGCATGCTGTCTGTCTTGACTTGCTGAGGAGTGACAGGTTCCTGCTTGTCTACATATGCATTACAGAGCAACCCAGGACTACAACAAACAACTGCCTGAGATGGGCTGCATTTGCTGGTAAAAGGAGATCTGATTTAATCTTCACAGAAATGCAAGAGTGCCTCTAGAAGAGTGGGCATGTCCACTGAGAAGCGAGGAATCCAACCCTTTGGGGTAATTCATTCTCCGATTCTTTTCAAGAATGGGCTGCCACTATGTCAAGTTCACCACCTGGCTATCTCAGAAGCCACCTTGAGAGCAATGCACCACTTCCAAGTTCAAGAATGCCAATGAAAGAAGAAGCAATATAGGTAGCTGGGATCTAGGTCCCTCCTCTGTTAGCTCTGAGAAGACTAAAACCTGAAAACTTCCAAAGCTGGGAAACCTCCTACTTCCCAGTTAGCTCAAACCAGTGGAACAAAGGCTAGTTCTCCAGGTGAATGCCTCTGAGGCTGATGAGTTCTGCAGTGGAGGGGGAAATGCAGGAACTCAATTGGGTTTTTCTATGTTCAGATCCCAAGCCATCCCTTTCTTCTTTGGATGTTAAAGTGGTACTCATTGGCATGCATTTTTTGCAGGATCTCATGC
This sequence comes from Aotus nancymaae, assembly GCF_030222135.1. Taxonomy (NCBI): domain Eukaryota; kingdom Metazoa; phylum Chordata; class Mammalia; order Primates; family Aotidae; genus Aotus; species Aotus nancymaae. The sequence continues at coordinate 34,810,742 of NW_026988435.1, forward strand.
TTGCTAATAATCGTTGTTGCTTTAAAAAAAAAAAACCTTCTAGAGAAACCTGACCCTTCTAGAAGGTAAGAACTTAACTGCTACAGTCTTCTCCACATACTAGATATTCCTTCCCTGATACTGCAAGGCAGCAATGATCTCTTTTAAAGAAATCAGCAAGTACCTTCAACAAATTTGTTAGCAGCCTCTGACATCCCCACACTAGAGACCTTAGAAACACCAAAAATAAAAAGATACAATCCCTGTCATAAAGGGACTTAGGACGCAGAAGGAGTGAGGACCATATGGGCCTAACGCTGCATGCCATGGTGTGTAGCTAAGAACAAACCAGATTCAATCACAACTCAGCCACCAGCTGGCCGAGTGACCACAAGGCCAACAAGCTATGTAACTGTTTCCTCACCTAAAAAATGGAGATCATGAATCCACCTCACAATGTTGACATAGGATTCACTGATGTAACTCAGCCAGGTGTGGTGGCTCATGCCTGTAATCCCAGCACTTTGGGAGGCCAAGACAGGTGAATCACGTGAGGTCAGGAGTTTGAGACCAGCCTGACCAACCCCATCTCTACTAAAATTACTAAATTAGTCGGGCGTGGTGGCACATGCCTGTAATCCCAGCTACTCGGGAGGCTGAGGCAGGAGAATTGCTTGAACCCAGGAGACAGAGGTTAAGTTAAAGTAAGCCAAGATTGAGCCATTGCACTCCAGCCTGGGCAACAAGAGGAAAACTTCATTTAAAAAAAAAAAAAAAAAAAAAGGTTTAACTCATGCAAAAAAGCTTAGCTATCTATGGGAATATTATCATCAGCATGAATAATTAGATTATAAGACCAAGCAGTATAAATGTTAAAAGATATGAAAGGTCAAGGAAATTTTAAAACTAGAAGACCTGGAAACTGGATAAACAAGGAGCAAAGAGGTAAAGAGAGATCAAGAAAAAAAAATTAAACGTATTCTTTTTTTTTTTCTTTGAGACAGGGTTTTGCTCTTGTCACCCAGGCTGGAGTGCAATGGCATGATCTTGGCTCACTGCAACCTCCGTCTCCTGAGTTCAAGCGATTCTCCTGCCTCTGCCTCCCGAGTAGCTGGGATTACAGGCATGTGACACCACGACCGGCTAATTTTGTATTTTTAACGTAGAGACGGGGTTTCTCCATGTTGGTCACGCTGGTCTCAAATTCCTCCCTCAGGTGATCCGCCCACCTCGGCCTCCCAAAGTGCTGGGATTATAGGTGTGAGCCACTGCGCCTGGCCAAATGTATTCTTAAGCCAAACTCACTGGTGTCATTCATGATCACAGGGAATTCTTGATGAAAAAGATGACTGCTTCAGCCAGCACACTCTGGAGCACACGGAATAAGGAGAGCACCCATTGAGAGTACATACTGCAGAGAATTGTGGGGAAAAACATCAGTGAATCAGCATTACCATCTTAGATGTTTAGAGCCTATGAAGTTTTCTGAGCTGGAAAGATGGTCAAAGGTTACTATTCCAGTTCCTTTTAAAAGTTGATGCCACGCTGGGCACTGTGGCTCACACCTGTAATCCTAGCAATTTGAGAAGCCGAGGCGGGTGGATCACCTGAGGTCAGGAGTTCGAGACCAGTGTGGCCAACATGATGAAACTCCGTCTCTACAAAAAATATAAAAATTAGCAAGGTGTGGTGGCAGGCGCCTATAGTCCTAACTACTAGGAAGGCGGCAGGGGAATCGCTTGAACCTGGGAGGCGGAGGTTGCAGTGAGCCAAGATCTCATGCCACTGTACTCCAGCCTGGGCAACAGAGTGAGACTCTGTCTCAAAGAAAAAAAAAAAGCTGATGCCCACAACAGGCAACAACTGACTTGCTCAAGGTCAGAGCTTGCTGGAGACAGCTCTGATCACCACCCAGGCACTGATGGCTGCCCTCAGAGTTTTCTGCCCAACACAAGTTCTCTTCACAGCAAGATATCAGACACCTATACCAGTTCCCTCCCCATTTCCATCTCTCTTCCCATCCTTAATAGCACTCTCTCTAAACTCACGCACTCTCACACACGTACACACACACAAACACACACACGCACATGTACACAAATCTTCCTCTTCCTTCCGCTTCCTTCCATATCTGTAAGGTACAGTGAAACACATTCATAAAATTGATCATCTTAACCCTTAAGTGTACAGTTCAGTGTTAAGTACATGCATATTGTCTAAATATCACCACCATTCATCTTACAAACTCTTTCCATCTTACTAAGCTGAAAGTCTACACCCACCCAACACAAACTCCCTTGAATTTGACTACTCTAGGTCCCTCATACAAGTGGAATCACATAGTATTTCTCTTTTTGTGACTGGTTTATTTTACTTAACGTAATGTTTTCAAGGTTCATCCATGCTGTAGCATGTGTCAGAATTTCCTTCCTTTTTGACCAGGCGCAGTGGCTCACGCCTGGAATCCCAGAGCTTTGGGAGACTGAGGCAGTTGGATCGCTCGAGGTCAGGAGTTTGAGACCAGGCTGGGCAACATGGTGAAACCCTGTCTCTACTAAGAAACACAAAACTTAGCCAGACTTGGTGGCGCAAGCTACTTAGGTGGCTGAGGCAGGAAAATCGCTTTAACCGGGAGGCAGAGGTTGCAGTGGGCTGAGATCGTGCCACTACACTCCAGCCTGGGTGACAGAGGGAGACCCTGTCTCAAATAAACAAACAAAACATTTCCTTTTTAAGGCAAAATCATATTCCATTGTATGTATACACATTTTGTTGACCCATTCAATCAACAGACACCTGGGCTGCTTATACTTTTGGCTGTTGTGAATAACGCTGTTAAGTGCGCGGGTATGCAAATATCTAAGTGTCTGCTTTCAATTCTTTTGGGCAGAGACCCAGAAGTGAAACTGCTAGATCATATGGTAATTCTATTTTTAACTTTTTGAGGTGCATGCATCTTTTAAAAAAAAATTTTTTTTTTTTTTTGGAGATAGGGTGTGGCTCTGTCCCCCAGGCTGGAGTGCAGTGGAAGGGTCTCAGCTCATATAACCTTTGTTTCCCGGGTTCAAGCAATTCTCTTGCCTCAGCCTACCAAGTAGCTGAAATTACAGGTATCTGCCACTATGCCCCACTAATTTTTTTGTATTCCTAGTACAGATGGGGTTTCACCATGTTGGCCAGGCTGGTCTCGAACTCCTGACCTCAAGTAATACGCCCACCTCAGCATCCCAAAGTGCTAGGATTACAAGCGAGAGCCTTGTCCCTTTTAAAATTATATCACACTTCTCCCAAACTGCAACTGACAGCAAAGTATGTTTTCTTTTTTATTCAACTAATGTGTATTCAGCACCAATTATATGCTAGGCCTTGGGCTATGTACCAGGGATACAATCAATCATGATCTAAAGTCATGGTCCCCGTCCTCTTGGGACTGACAGTCTAGCAGGATGGACAGACAGGAATCAGATCACAGGCAGCTATAGGGAGCAGACAGACCACAGTGAAACTGACGCAGGCAGCAGTAGTAACTCTGCCATCAATCATATCATGGGAAGGTGTTTTAGCATGGTAGCCCAAGGGGAGGTCTGTGCTGTGGGTTGAACTGAGTGCCTTAAAAGACATGCTGAAGTCCTACCTCCCAGAACCTGTAATGTGACCCAACTTGAAATAAGGTCTTTGTAGACATAATCAAGTTAAGATGACGTTGTACTGGCGTAGCGTGGGCCCTATTCTAACGACCAATGTCCTGGTAAAGAGGGAGACTTGCACACAGACAGACACAGGGAAGGAGTACATGGAAGAAAGACACAGGCAGGGACAGGAAGGACACAGCTGTACACTGAGGAAGCCGCCAGAAGCTGGAAGAGGCAGACGGGTTCTCCCCTAGAGTCTTCAGAGCGAGCGTGGCCCTGCTCACACCTCAATCGTGGACTTCCAGCCTCCTGAACTGTGGGAGAATACATTTCCACTGCCTGAAGCTCCCCCTACGTGGTACTTCATTAGCACATCCCTAGGAAACACACAGGGTGAAACATGGGAAAGTCCTAGGTCGGGTTCTTTTCTACCTTTCCTTGGAGTAGGGACGGGAGAGAGAGAGAGAAATAAAGAACTAGGTTTCTGCCAGGCACGGTGGCTCACGCCTGTAATCCCAGCACTGTGGGAGGCCGATGAGGACGGATCACAAGGTCAGGAGATTGAGACCAGCCTGACCAACATGGTGAAACCCCATCTCTTCTAAAAATACAAAAATTAGCCAGGCATGGTGGTGCATACTTGTAATCCCAGCTACTCAGGAAGCTGAGGCAGGAGAATCACTTGAATCTGGGAGGCGGAGGTTGCGGTGAGCCGAGATCGCGCCATTGCACTCCAGCCTGGATAACAAGAGCAAAACTCCATCTCAAAAAAAAAAAAAAACAACTAGGTTTTCATCTTGCAGCTTCTAACCAATTTTTGATCCTGGCCTGTGGACCTGAGTCTCAGCTTCCGACTCTGTAGGGTGAGCATGCCCTTACAGTATCTCTGAGATCCCAGCATTGAAGGGGTCCTTAGATTCTCACAGAGTCTTTTTCAAGCTAGCCCACAGGGGCAGCTCCCGATCTTCCCTATGGGAGACCAGCGGGCACACTACTGGTATTGAGATGCGACACGCTGCAGGACATAAACCCACCTGGGCTGTGCTAGGAATGCACCCTGCCCCTCCCCCTTGCCTTGTCATGAACAAACAATGCCTCCACCCATATCTGTAGAGAAGCCAGCAAGAGGTGAGACTCCCCCACAGGAGGCAATGATTCTTAAAGCTGAGTCATAGAGTAGGCCACTAATTTTCCGTAAGATGTATGTTTGAATACATGTGGAGAGTCTGTGTGCCTCAGCGGTGGAGGTTATGGGGGATGGGGGGCATCCTGCACAGTGATTCTTCAGGACTACCCCCTAAACCCTACCTGTTGAGACTGGGAGGTCACCCCAGGCAAAATCACCCACTTAGGGAACCACCACTACAGCTGGGAGTGCCTCACCCTGTTGGATGCATCAGGCATGGCATGGGGAAGCCTCCAGAATATGACATGGAAAAAGGAAGCAGACATCCCCTGGCACAGGGGTGCAAGCCCACCTCTCCTGGAGTCCTGCAAAGCCCCGAACACCCACTCGAGGGCCATGTGAGCCCCAAGTCACCTGCCTGGCACAGGCGCCACTTCCCACCCACTCCTCGGGCACCCAAGTGTTCCAGTGCCCATCACTACACCTCCTCCGCCACTGTCAACACAAACACTCACACCCAGGCAGGCAGTAAAAATAACCAGCCGTTTCATAGTGTGCCTCATGCCTCACGCCTCATCCCCTGCCCCAGACACGTCTCTCAGTCCCCTGCAGGCCTCAGGGAGCCACAGAGAGGGGAGAGGGGCAAGGAGAGAGACAGTTCCACGCCTGGAGCTTTGTCTACACTGTCAGAAATCATCTTTAACAGGGATAAAGTCAGAGGCCTTCCCTCGCAACAAAGACAGCACTGCATGCTTCTCTCTCAGGGCACCCCCTCTACCTAGAATGACAGTTCTTTCCACCAGAAAGTTCCACATGCCGGGAGAGCCCGCAGAACTTCGGGGATGAGTCAGCCGATTGCTGCCTTGATACCCACCGCAGGGCCCCTCCCCAGGCCACAGGAGTGGGTTTATTTATCTCAAGCAGCTGTTACTAGTGCCCAGGCAGAAAAGCTGTGAAAATCGTTAACTTCAGACCAGAACAAGCATTCACGAGGCACAGCCATCAAAGGACCTCCTAACAGCAAACCCCGGTGCTATGGGATGAAGTGTGTCCTCCTAAAAGAAAATGCTGACGCCCTAACCCCTGGCACCTGTCAATGTAACTGCATGAGTGCGCCAGGCCTACCGTAACAAAGTATCAACGTCTAGGTGGTGTCAACAACAGCAGTTTATTATCTTACAGTTCTGGAGACTGGAAGTCCGAGACCAAGGGGCCAGCAGGGTGGTTTCTGCTGAGGCCTCTCCTCGGCCGGCAGATGGCTGCCTTCTTTCTCGCTGTGTCCTCCTCACACAGCCTCTCCTCTGTGCCAGCACATCTTGGTACCTCTATGCCCAGATTTCCCCTTCTCATCAGCACAATGGTCAGATGGATTGGAGCCCACCCTAAGGACCTCTCTGGAGGTCCTAGCTCCAGATACAATCACATTCTGATGTACTGAGGGTTCGGGCTTCAACATAGGAAGTTTTAGGGGGACATATTTCAGCCCATAACAGACCTTATTTGAAAACTGTTGGGCTCGGCGCCGTGGCTCACATCTGTAACTCCAGCACTTTGGGAGGCCAAGGCGGGTGGATCACCTGGAGTCAGGAGTTCGAGACCAGCCTGACCAACATGGTGAAATCTCAACTCTACTAAAAATATAAAAAATTAGCCAGGCGTGGTGTAATCCCAGCTACTCACGAGGCTAAGACAGGAGAATCACTTGAACCCAGGAGGTGGAGGTTGCAGTGAGCTAACATCGCACCACTGCACTCCAGCCTGAGCAACGAGAGTGAAACTCCATCTCAGGGGGGAAAAAAAAAGGACCGGGCACAGTGGCTCACGCCTGTATACCCAGCACTTCGGGAGGCCGAGGCGGGGATCACCTGAGGCCAGGAGTTCAAGACTAGCCTGATCAACATGGAGAAACCCCATCTCTACTGAAAATACAAAATTAGAGAAAAATAAAGATAAATAAATAAATAAATAAAAAGAAAAATACAAAATTAGCCAGGCGTGGTGACAGGTGCCTGTAGTCCCAGCGACTCGGGGGGCTGAGGCAGGAGAATTGAGAATCGCTTGAACCAGGTAGGCAGAGGTTGCAGTGAGCCGAGATGGTGCCATTGCACTCCAGCCTAGGCAACAAGAGCAAAACTCTGTCTCAAAAAAAAAAAAAGTTAGCAAGGTATGATGTCAGGCACCGCACCTGTAATTCCAGCTACTCGGGAGGCTGAGGTACGAGAATTGCCTGAACTTGGGAGGTGGAGATTGCAGTGAGCCAAGACTGTACCGCTGCACTCTAGCCTGGGCAACAGAGTAACACACAAAAAATTTTTTATCATATTGATCTGAATTTTGATACAACTACAGTCCTCAATGCCTCCAGCGCTCTGAAGTGCAGAGCCCACGCCTGGAGATCTGGAGTGTGCTCCCTGCTAGTGCAGCTGCGCTGCCCTCTCTCTGCAAGAAACAGGCCTCCCGCAGCCCGCAGCTGGGTGGAACCACGGGACAAAGCAGACTTTGTTCCAGTGGAAAGCCGATGTTAGGAGTTGGGAGAGATGGAAAGCAAGATACAGTCTCTTTATTTCTTGCTTCCAACTCTCATTAAGTCTATTACACAGGTACACGACAGCTTCGAGACCCAGAAGTAGGCAGAAGGGCCTTGCCTGGTTCCTCTTTGCCAAAGGACACTGTGGAACTGACTACACTTTTGCGGAAACCCAAGGTTCTTACGCCCTTCACCAAAAACAACTCCTACCCTTTGTTCTGCACCTTTTCCCTTTCTTTGCTATCGACCACAGGCCCCGGCTCCAAAATCAGGACCCACCCTCCCCACGCAGCCCTTGTGTGCCTGGACTGCCCCCTTCTTCTTTTGTCACTCTAGGAAAATCTCACCCATCTTCCAGGTTGAGTTAGATACTCTATTCTCTATCCCATTGCACAGAAATCCTCAAAGAGTGGTCCCTGGGCCAGTGGCATCAATATCAAAATCTGTGCATTGGGTCCCAGATCTACTGAAGCAGAAACTTGGGGTGAACCAGCAATCTGTGCTTCCACAAGCCCTGCAGGGGGTTCCAATGCCCGCTCAAGCTTTGCCCACTGCAACAGCCAGAATCAGTACTTTACCCTCTCTACTTAGCTTAGGATCTTTGTCATTGTGAGTCCCTCAGAGCTGGCACAAGCTAGGCACCCTATAAACACCCACTTGTTGAATTAACCTAAATAAGCTCTTTCCAAAACTGGAAAAGGCGGTGCAAAATTGGCAACGTGACAGGCTGCTGAACCTCCACCACCATGTTCAGGCATGCAGCACCAGCGGCACCCAGGAATCCTGCGGAATAAAATGGGACTCGGTCAGAATTTCTATGGAGCAAGTGATTTGAGAAACTAATGTGTGGATCCTGTCCATGACCATTGCATGTAGTAAGGCTCTAAAACACACCAGGGACTGGGCACATGGCTCACACCTGTAATCCCAGAACTCTGAGAGGCCAAGGCAGGCAGATCACCTGAGTCCAGGAGTTCGAGACCAGCCTGGCCAACATGACAAAACTGCATCTCTACTAAAAATAGAAAAATTAGCTGGGTGTGGTGGTGGGCGCCTGTAATCCCAGCTACTCAGGAGGTTGAAGTAATGCCAGCACTTTAGGAGGCCAGGGCAGGACGATCACTTGAGGCCAGGAGTTCAAGACAGCCTGAGCAACATGGTAAAACCCCGTCTCTGTAAATAAATGTTTAAAACTTTAAAACAGTCCTATAACATAAAAATATTAATGGGCGAGCCGGGCGTGGTGGCTCACGCCTGTAATCCTAGCACTTTGGGAGGCTGAGGTGGGTGGATCACCTGAGGTCAGGAGTTCAAGACCAGCCTGGACATCATGGTGAAACCCCATCTTAAAAATATATATATATTAATGGACAATAATTTAATAATAATTAAATTATTACTGATTGTGGAAGACTAAAACTGTCTCCAAAGGTATCCCAGGCCCTAATGTGGGAGGCAGAGGGAGATTCCACGTAGATCTAAGAGAAGAAAACACACAGAAGAGGAGAAAGCTATGTGAGCACAGAGGCAGAGATGGAGCAATACAGCCACAGGCCAAGGAGCGCTGGTACGAAGGTGGAACATGCCACCCCCAAATACGCCACTTTGGTTTAAGGAAAGTTTTTTTGTTTTTGTTTTGTTTTGTTTTGCTGAGACAGAGTTTCGCTCTGGTTGCCCAGGCTGCAGCATCATCTCGGCTCACCGCAACCTCCACCTCCTGAGTTCAAGCCATTCTCCTGCCTCAGCCTCCCGAGCAGCTGGGATTATAGGCATGCACCACCACACCCAGCTAATTTTTGTATTTTTAGCAGAGACGGTGTTTCCCCATGTTGCTCAGGCTGGTCTCAAACTCCCAACCTCAGGTAATCCGCCCAAAGTGCTGGGATTACAGGCGTGAGCCACTGTGCCTGGCCGGCTTAAGGAAAGTTTTGAGTTAAAGACACTTCAACAGCAGATGCAAGAAGGGCACTCTGACCTCCTTTTTCTTCCTGCAAGCCAGAAATAAAACCATGCAAAAGGTGTCCTTCTTGTACCAGGAGGAAGGAAACATTCTTATCAACAGAGCTGGTGAGTCGAGGCCAAAAGAAATCTGTACAAACAAACCTTGTTCAACTAACCCTTATCTTCCTAGTCATTCCTCCATGATCAACTGCCTTAGCCCAAACCCCCGTCTCGCCAGGTTCCCAGAGTTTACTGTTCTTGGTCCAAACAAGTACATGAGCTCTCAGCCCTCACCACTCCTTCGAGTCTTTATTTTTCTTATGAGGGCTCCCATGGACTTGTAAAAATAACTAAATAAAAGATGCATGCTTTTTTCCTGTTACTCTGTCTTTTGCTAGTCTGATGTATAAGGCCCCAGTCAGAAAACCTAAAATGGGTAGAGGCAAAAGAGTCTCCCTCTCTCATACCGCAAGTTGGGAGAGGCAAGCGTTCTCCCCGGGAGCCTTGGTACAACTATGGCTCTGCCAGTTACACCTGGGCTCGTGGTACTTATTTGGGACTTCTGGTCTCAGAACTGAAAAAGAATAAATAAGTGGGTGTTTTTGTTTTTGAGATGGAGTCTCACACTGCCACCTGCGTTGGAGTACAATGGTGAAATCTCAGCTCCCTGCAACCTCCACCTCCCAGGTTCACGTGATTCTCCTGCCTCAGCCTCCTGAGTAGCTAAGATTACAAGCACACACCACGACACCCGGCTAATTTTTTGTATTTTTAGTAGAGACAGGGTTTCACTATGTTGGCCAGACTGGCCTCAAACTCATGACCTCTTTATCTGCCCGCCTTGGCCTCCCAAAGTGCTGGGATTACAGGCATGAGCCACCGTGCCAACCAAGTAAGTGTTTTTTAAGCTACTGAATTTGTGGCTTAGGAATCGAATACCATCATTGTCACTTCACTTATCTTTTTCAACAAAAATGCAGGCGAGCCAGTATCACCCCCACTGTACAGACAGGGATGCTTAGACTGGGAAGATGGGGCAGCAGCTCATATCATGGAGATGGGGCAAAGCCAGGTGCAAACGACAGCAATCTGATCTTCCCAGCATGCCTGGCTGGCTCTAGTGAATCCACAGGTTGGTTTCTGGCCTTTAGGGAGAGCCTGGAAAACAATCACCCTGGTAACATTGTTTTTACAGAAAAATGTACTCTGGATTTCAAATAAAAGACAAATGGGGCCAGGCATGGTGGCTTATGCCTGTAATCCAAGCATTTCGGGAGGCCAAGGCGGGAGGATCACCTGAGGTCAGGAGTTCAAGAACAGCCTGGCCAACATGGTGAAACGCTGCCTCTACTAAAAATACAAAATATTACTGCTGTATCAAGAAAAGAATAAAAAAGAATAAAAGAAAAAAATATATCAGCCAGGCATGGTGGTGCGTGTCTGTAATCCCGGCTACTCAGGAAGCTGAGGCCGGAGAATCGCTTGAACCTGGGGGGCAGAAGTTGCAATGAGCCAAGATTGCACTACTGCACTCCAGCCTGAGCCACGGAGCAAGACTCTGTCTCAAAAAAAAAAAAAAATTAAACAGAATTACCATATGATCCAGCAAATCCACTTCAGAGTAAAGACCCGAAAGAAATGGAAGCAGGATATTGAACAGGTATTTGCACACCCATGTTCACAAGGCCCAAATATGGGGGCAACCCAAGCGTGCCTTGACGCATGAAAGGACAAGCAAAATGTGACATATTCATACAACAGAATACTATTCAGCCCTAAAAAGGAAAGAAATTCTGGCACACGCTCCAACACAGAACCCCAGAAACATCATGCTGAGAGAAATAAGCCAAAAAGACAAATACTGTTAAGATTCTACTTATATGAGGTTCCTAGAGCAGTCAAATACATAGAGACGAAAGTAGAATGGTAGGTGCCAGGGCCTGGAGGGAGGGTGGAAGGGGGAGTTATTGTTGAATGGATACAGAGTTTCAGTTCGGGAAGATGAATAGTTCTGGAGATGGCTGGTAGTGATGCAACGTTACATTGTAAATGTCCTTAATCCACTGAACTTGACACTCTGAAATGGTTAAAATGAAAAACGATGTTATACATATTTTACCACGATAAAAAAAAAAGAAGTACTAGCAATAACTGTTTAAGAATAATAGGTTTGTGAGCGCAGTTTTACTTTTTCCTTTGAGTCCTAAACGTTCATTCATGAAATTTTTCTTAAAAAGAGAAAAGGCATTTGTTGTATAAATAGCAGAAGGAAAGAAACGCGCTGTCCTAGGGCAGGCCAACTCATTTAGGACCCACAGCTTCAGGGATTAATGGAATTCCTGTGGCAATGACCTTCCCCACTTCTGTAATATGAATTTTCACAAAGTGAAAATCCAATTCCCTCTCTGTGTTTATGAAAGCCATTCCTTTAGGACAGCTGAAGCAACAAAGCCAGTCAAAAGCACTTCCCAGCCGTGCGATTGGAGATTTATATTGCACATCAACATAAAGAAACATTATGTAACTTAAGCTGTGGGCCAGGAGGCGTGGGTCAGAAGCTGAATTCAAGACGTGCTTCGCCCTCCAATTCCCACCACTGGACCAATTAAAAATTCCCCAGGCTTCTGCTGCCTTTTCTGCAAGGTGAAAGAACACCTGCTTCATAAGGTAACCGTAAATCCCGCAAAGAACCCACGCCTGGCAAATGTCAGGGATTTAGACACAGCATGTGTGAAAGAACACAGTCTGCCACAAAGCAGGTGCTTAATAAATGCCCAAGGCTTGCTTCCTTTCGCCCCATCCATGCAGGCACTCACACGTCAGGTGGCCTTATGCTTGCTTGTTCATTCACTTCTTAAGAAGGAATCAATTGCCAGATTTACTCTTAACTGCCTCAACTCTGCCACCTTCTCTAAAAAGAAACCCTCATCCTAAAAACTCTTAATGAGGTCGGCTTTCTATTTTGTGGCCAGATAACTGGAAATGACCAGAGAGTTGGCAAAATATCAAGCTGGAAGGCTTCATTTAAATTAGAAAAAGGTTTCTAGAGTTTCTTTGAAGAGAAACTCATATCGTGATCTTGAGAAACTCAAGAACACATCCTAGAGATTCAAAAAACCTAAGGTTCCAACCAGTCACTACCCTGGGCAAAGTACTTACCCTCAGAGCCTTGATATTCACATCACAAATGATGTAAACCAGATATACACAATTGGGTCTCTTAAAGAAAAGAGCACACACCTGTAATCCTAGCGACTTGGTAGGTGGAGGCGGAAGGATCACATGAGGCCAGGAGTTCAAGACCAGCCTGGGTAATATAGCAATACCCCATCTCTACAAGAAATTTTAAAACGTAGCCAGGAGCGGTGGTGTGCACCTGTAGTCCCAGCTATTCAGGAAGCTGAGGTGGAAGGATCGCTTGAGCCCAGGAATTCATGGCTGTAGTGAGCCATGATTGTGCCACTGCATGCCAGCCAGGGCAACAGAGCAAGACCCTGCCTCACAAAAGGAAAGTAAAAGAGAGGAAGAAATCTAACAATTTTTTTTTTTTTTTTTTAGATGGAGTCTTGCTCTGTAGCCCAGGCTGGAGTACAGTAGCACTATCTTGGCTCACTGCAACCTCCACCTCCCGGGCCCAGTTCAAGCCATTGTCCTACCTCAGTCTCCCAAGTAGCTGAGATTACAGGCACGAGCCACCATGTCCAGCTAATTTTTGTATTTTTTTAGGTAGAGACAGGGTTTCACCATGTTGGCCAGTCTGGTCTTGAACTCCTGACCTCGTGATTCGCTTACCCCAGCCTCCCAAAGTGCTAGGATTACAGGCATGAGCCACCACGCCCGGCCCTAATAATTTTTTTTTTTTCTTAGACAGAGTCTCACTCTGCGGCCCAGGCTAGAATGCAGTGGCACGATCTCGGCTCACTGCAACCTCCGCCTCACATGGGTTCAAGCGATTTTCCTGCCTTATTCTCCCAAGTAGCTGGGACTACAGGCGGGTGCCACCACGCTTGAATAATTTTGCATTTTTAGTAGAGACAGGGTTTCACCATATTGGCTAGGCTGGTTTTGAACTACTAACCTCAGGCAATCCACCTGCCTCAGCCTCCCCAAGTCCTGGGATTACAGGTGTGAGCCACCAAGCCCAGCCTCTAATTATTAAGAAATGCTTAATCATGTCCCCACCATGAAACTATTAAACATATTTTTTTATGGTCAGGAAGCCCTTATTCCTAGGCTGGGCCTCAGACTTCCCATCAGTAGTAAATGGGCCAGACCACCAGTTTTCTCCAAGGAGGCATCTAGCATGAATGTTCCACAGTACTTATAAGGTCCATCTGTCCAACTCGAAGCAGTCCTTTGCAAAGTTCTATCCAAAAGGGATCACTGGCTATAATGTATCATGAATTGAAAGTAGGCTGGGCGTGGTGGCTCACACCTGTAATCCCAGCACTTTGGGAGGCCAAAGCAGGTGGATCACCCGAGGTTGGGACTTCAAGACCAGCCTGACCAACATGGAGAAACCTCGTCTCTACTAAAAATACAAAATTAGCCGGGCGTGGTGGCACACGCCTGTAATCCCAGCTACTCGGGAGGCTGAGGCAGGAGAATCACTTGAAACCAGGAGGCGGAGATTGTGGTGAGCTGAGATCACACCATTGCACTCCAGCCTGGGCAACAAGAGCAAAACTCCATCTCAAAAAAAAAAAAAAAAGAATTGAAAATACTGATAACCAGGAAGTTTCTTTTCATGTAACCAATTAAAAAAACAAAATGTCATTTTCCCATTCTCATAACTAATACTACCCTGCACTTCAATGTGATAAGTTTTTAAGCTACAACCACAAATTCTGTCATTTAAATTTAAGAGCAATCACTATAATTCACCGTCCAGCTGTAAAATAAATTTTTAGCACATTCTCAATCATTCTCAATAAACTGTCATCATTCACGGATTTCAGCAGCACCCAATGTCATGTATTTAAGCAGCAATAACTCCTCTGCAAAGCAAGATTTCTCTTTGCACCTTTTCACACCTTACAAAAGGTACCTGCAAGGTGAGGTAAATCAAACAAAACATGTAAGTTACATTTATTTTCCCATTGCAAACGGTTTCAAAGTAAACAGCACAAGATGTAAAAAAGATGCCTTGAAACTGCACTGGGTGCAGTTCTCACTAAATATAGCTCAATGAACTGAATAGTTCCATACTTTTGCAGAAAAAGTCCCAAGTAGTGCAATTAAGAAAAATCTAAAACAACACAATGATTTTATATAAGCAGCAGAAATCTTCTTGCCGATTGAGAACAAGTCACATGAACCACTCATTTAAGACTCTTTTAAGAAAGATGTCTGGATTTTGAAAGTGAGGAAGGAAGACTAATACTTCAGGGCAGCAGCATGAAACAGCAGCAACTCCCAGCCATCCAGGACACAGTCTGAAGTGCCTCCAGGCCCTACTCGGCTGTTTCCTAATTGTGTGACCATGGCAAATCTATTCATCTCTGAACCTCAGTTTGCTCATCAATAAAGTGGGATAATAGTAAGTACTCAGTTGGGCAAGGGTGCTCACTCCTGTAATCCCAGCACTTTGGGAGGCCAAGGCAGGCAGATGACCTGAGGTCAGGAGTTCAAGAACAGCCTAGCCAACATGGTGAAACCCCGTCTCTACTAAAAATACAAACATTAGCTGGGCGTGGTGGCATATACTTCCAGCTACCGGGGAGGCTGAGGCATGAGAATCACTTGAACGTGAGAGGCAGAGGCTGCAGTGAGTCGAGATCGCACCACCGCACTTCAGCCTGGGTGACAGAGCCAGACTCCATCTCAAAAAAAAAAAAAAAAAAAAAGTATGTACTCTGCCCGCTTTACAGGCATAATAATTCCCAATGCTCAGGTGAAAAAAAGCTAAGATTCTGGATACACTTCATGACTAGCGTGTCAGGCCATTTTTGCATTGCTATGAGGAAATACCTCAGGCTGGGTAATTTATATAGAAAAGAAGGTTAACTGGCTCACAGTTCTGCAGGTTTCACAAGAAGCACGGCTTCTGGGAAAGTGTCGGGAGCTTTTACTCAAAATGTAAGGTGAAGTGGGGATAGGAGTCTCACGTGGCAGAGTGGGAGCAAGAGTGGTGGGAGGCGCCACACTTTACAACAACCAGATCTCCTGAGAACTGGCTCACTATGGCAAAGACAGCAGCAAGCCGTTAAGGATCCGCCCCCAAAACCCAAACACCTCCCACCAAGGTCCTCCTCCAACACCGGGGGTTACATCTCAACAAAAGATCTGGAGGGGACATCCAACTATATTAGCTAGTGAATCCCAGAACCTGGACTCATAAGTATACTCTCTCACTAGATGGCAGAAAGCAATTGCTGGTGAAGGTTCTCATCCTGAGAGCTTTGAAACAGAAAAATGGAAAATCTAATGGGAAATCAGGAGGAATAATCAGAGTTTACTCTCTGCCAAGGTTATAAGCAAAAGAGCTAAAGTGTATTATTGAACACTATGACCAAGTGTTTTCCATCCATTTTATCATGCAATGCTCTTTTAGCTACATAATTACAGCAAAATCTTACACAGCATTTAGTGTGTGCCTTGCATCATGTGATTCATTTGCTCTTCCCAATATCTCAAGGAGGCAGATATCCTTGTCTTAGTCTATTTGTGTTGCTAAAAAGGAATGTCTGAGACTGTGTAATTATAAAGAAAAGAGCTCTATTTGGCTCACGGTCCTGCAGCTATACAAGAAAAAGAGCAGCAGCTTCCACTTCTGGGGAGGCCTCGGGAAGCTTCCACTCCTGGTGGAAGGCACAGGGGGAGCAGGCATGTTACGTAGCGAGGGAGGAGGAAAAGAGAGAGGGGCCAGACTCTTTTTAACAATCAAATCTGAGTCCGGGCGCGGTGGCTCAGACCTGTAATCCCAGCACTTTGAGAGGCGGAGGCTAGTGGATTACCTGAGGTCAAGAGTTCGAGACCAGCCTGGCCAACATGGTGAAATGCTGTCTCTACTAAAAATACAGAAATTAGCACACGCCTGATCTCAACCCACTTGGGAGGCTGAGGGAGGAGAATCACTTGAACCCGGGAGGCAGAGGTTACAGTGAGCCAAGATCACATCACTATACTCCAGTCTGGGTGACAGAGCTAGACTCTGTCTCAAAAAAAAATCAGCTCTGATGGGAACTCATAGACTGAGAACTCACTCCTTATGAGAATGGTGCCAAGGCATTCATAAGGGATCCACCCACAAGACCCAAACACCTCCCACTAGGCCCTGCCTCCAACACTAGGAATCAAATTGCAACATGCGATTTGGAGGGGACGAATATCCCAACTCGTATGAATCATCATTTTACAGACAAGGTATCTGAGGCACAGAGCCAAGTGACTTGCCCAAAGTCACACTGCTAGCAGGGCCAGAATTCCAAACCAGTGCCTGGTGCCAGAGTCCATACTATCAATCCCCACACCAGGAGCTCTAATTATATGAAGAAATAAAATGAGAGGGTGAGTGACACATTAATTATCTCATCCAAGGCTGGGTTTGAGGGCTCATGTCTGTAATTCCAGCACTTTGGAAGGCTGAGGTGAGGGATCATTTGAGGTCAGGAGTTCAAGAGCAACCTGGCCAACATGGTGAAACCCCGCCTTTACTAAAAATATAAAAATTAGTCAGGCGTGGTAGCAGGCGATTGTAGTCCCAGTCACTTGAGAAGCTGAGGCAGGAGAATCACTTGAACCCAGGAAGCAGAGGTTGAAGCGAGCCGAGATCGCGCCACCGCACTTCAGCCTGGGTGACAGAGCAAGACTCTGTCTCAAAAATAAAAATTACCTCATCCAAGTGAGCACAACTTGCTTTGGACCCGGTCTGCAGTTCTCACTGCCTGGGCCTCACCACCATGCTGTGCATTCAGGCCTGGCAGGCAGGGGTGCCACCTACATAGCACCAACTGGGCCCTGGGGCCGACAAGTAACAAAACAGGATGAGATCTGGGTCTTCACAGCAGGAGACTGAAGAGGGAAGGACAAGGAACAAGTGACCAGGGAAGACGGAAGGCAGCAGGGAGTAGGCAGCACAGCCGGAAGAGGTCAAAGGCTCCATCACCTGTTTCTGCTGACTTTGATGAGTGAGTGCATGGCGAAAACTTCTGGAAACTTCTGGTTTCCATGACTATTTTGTCTGTGCTCAGGGGCTCCATGAGCTGAGTTCATTTAGCAAATTAATGACCTTCTAAACCTTTTAGGTCATTCTAAACAGAAAAGAATTGCTCAGCAAATCACTTGGAGAGGAAGTCCCACGAGGAAACTCCCTTTTATTCTAAGATGATATGACAATGCTTTCCCACTACAATGCAGATCCCGCATGGCCACAGGTGGGAACTGTGACAGTGAGCTTGGGGTCACATATCTCATCATGTACTGAACCTTCATCATATAGCTACGGGAATTTCAAAAACTGTATTATTTGTTTCTTTGTTTGAGATGGAGACTCCCTCTGTCACCCAGGCTGGAGTACAGTGGCGTGATCTCAGCTCATTAAAACCTCTGCCTCCTGGGTTCATGCGATTCGCCTGCCTCAGCCTCTCGAGAAACTGGGAGTACAGGTGCACACCACCAGGCCAAGCTAATTTTAGTATTTTTAGTAGAGACAAGGTTCTACCATGTTGGCCAGGCTGGTCTCGAACTTCTGACCTCAGGTGATCCACCTGCCTCACTCAGCCTCACAAAGTGCTGGGATTACAGGTGTGAGCCACCACGCCCGACCAAAAGCTGTATATTATTTTTTTTTTTTTAAGATAAAGTTTCACTCTTGTTGCCCAGGCTGGAATGCAATGGCACTACCTCAGCTCACTGCAACCTCCACCTCCAGGTTTAAGTGATTCTCCTGCCTCAGCCTCCAGAGTAGCTGGGATTACAGGCATGCGCCACCACGCCCAGCTAATTTTGAATTCGTAGTAGAGATGGAGTTTCTCCATGTTGGCCAGGCTGGTCTCAAACTCCCAACCTCAGGTGATCCACCCGCCTTGGCCTCCCAAAGTGCTGGGATTACAGGCATGAGCCACCGCACCAGGCCTTTGTACATTCTTTCTTGATTTTCCATTAAGCTTCCAAGGACTTCCAAAGATGTCAGGCCACACACTCCAGAAGAGACACTGGAGAAGCTGGGCTCCAACACAGAGACTAGATTTAATACACTCCTGCTTGGCAACAGCTGGAGCGTGGAAGCTCTGCACACCAATGCAGAGCCTGCAAAACTCTCCACGCCGCCTGCCTCTGTTAACCTAGCCGCCTGGGCTTCCTCTCCCTGTCTTAAGCTGAAGCTCCTCCATGGGACTTACTCATGCTGACACACAAGCATTTTTTAAATAGAAAATTTTGGTAGAGAATGAGTAGGATAAACTCACGTTATTAGGATCTTAGGAGAGGCCCAGAGACACAAAAAGACCACATTTAGGTGCCTCTCAACTTTGCATGAAAGTTTTAAAAATAGAGGGCCTTGATTTCAAGCAGAAGTGTTTTTTGTTTTTTGTTTTCAGACAAAGTTTCACTCGTTGCCCAGGCTAGAGTGCAGTGGTGCGATCTTGGCTCATTGCAACCTCCACCTCCCAGGATCAAGCAATTCTCCTGCCTCAGCCTCCCAGGTAGCTGGGACCACGGGCATATACCACCATGCCTGGTTAACTTTTTGTATTTCTAGTAGAAACAGGGTTTCACCAGGCTGACCAGGCTGGTCTCGAACTCCTGACTTCATGATCCACCCACCTCAGCCTCCCAAAGTGCTGCAATTACAGGCATAAGCCACCAAGCTGGGCCGCAGAAGTGATTTTAAACTACAATCTATTGTTTAAATAGCAAACGCTTACAGTGAGTATCTAAAAAATCAAGACAAAGATGAGTGAGACATCCAAAGCGCGTGGGGACCTAGCAGGCATTTTTGCCAGCTCTCCATCTACCCTGATGGATGACTAAATTCAGACCTGACTCTCCAGTTTTCACCATTTTCTTCTGACTGGATGTTAAGACGTTCCCAGAGGGAAGGGATGGGGCTAAAATCACCCATCTATCAGCCACCTGCCCCACCCCATCCCACCCTGTCACTTATCACAAAATCCTAAAATACAGATATAATCTTAAAGGTCACCAGTCCCAACCTAATGCTTGGACTCTCCTCAGTGTGTCCCATCTCCACCCACCTGGGCCACTTGAAGTCAACAGTCTCTCTGATCACACTGAGTCCTGTGACCAAGCCCACCACTACCCTTCAGAAATAGATCTGCTTCCAAGGAAATGTTTCCTCTTCCCTACACAAACAGGAACAGAGTGGGAGCACCATGTGTGTTGATTCCAACGGGGTGATAGACTGTTGTTGATACAAGTGTCACAGTGTTAATCTAGCTGAGATGCGAAACCCTAAACTAGTGATTCTAGGCTGCCCAGAATAGGAGAAGACTGATGAGACTTGTGTCTAAACAACAACGTTGATTGACGGAGAGAAAGCGCTAACTAGGGAGGTTAAGGGAGCAGGGAGGGAGGATGCCGATCAATGAAAAGATTTCTTCCAAAGAATAGGCAGCACTATCAATGCACTAAGTATGTGACCTGTATTTAAAATATTTCTCAAAGCCAGGCAGGGTGGCTCACGCCTATAATCTCAGCACTTTGGGAGGCCAAAGCAGGAGGATTGCTTCAGGCCAGGAGTCCAAAACCAGCCTGAGCAACATAGCGAGACCCTGTCTCTACTAAAAATTTGAAAATTAGCTCAGCATGGTGGTACACCTATAGCCCTAGCTACTCAGGAGGCTGAGGCAGGAAGCTCCCTGAGCCCAGATCGAGGCTGCAGTGAGCCAGGATCGCGTCTCTGTACTCCAGCCTGGGCAACAGAAATAAAAACTAAAATAATGAAAGAAATTTGTAAAAAAGAAAAAAACTCTCAAGATTAAAATTCAGTTATATTTATCATGTTCTTTCAAGAAACGGGAAGAATAGATATTAGAGAAATAAAATGTCTTTTTTTTTTTTTTTTTGAGACACCGTCTCACACTGTTGCCAGGGCTGGAGTGCAATGGCACGATCTCGGCTCACTGCAACCTCCGCCTCCCAGATTCACATGATCTCCTGCCTCAGCCTCCCAAGTAGCTGGGATTACAGGTGCCAGCCACTGAGCCTGGCTACTTTTTTGTACTTTCAGTAGAGACAGGATTTCACTATGTTGGCCAGACAGATATCAAACTCCTGACCTCGTGATCCTCCCACCTCGGCCTCCCAAAGTATTGGGATCACAGGCATGAGCCATCGCACCTGGCCGCCTTTTTATTCTTTTAAACAGATATTTGAGTCCAATCATGGAAAGGTGGAAAAAAAAGTCACAAAACCTGTCCTCAAAAAGCCCTCCAACCTGTTAGGCTGGGGAAAGAAAACTAACGCAGATAAAACAACTAAAAAACAGTAACTAGTGTAATCATGGGTTGTTACTTATGTAACAATTACTAGTGTAACTTTGAGTTCCAAGGATAAGATTTCAGAAACAAGGATTATGTTCCCTTCTTAGCTCTACCTTGACTAAACCCAGAGAGGAAGCAAGAAACAAAACATTCCCTTCTTTATCTCCTCAATGTATCTTCTTTATCAGCAAATGGATTTCCTTTCAGAGAGTTTAAGACCTTGTGGGTCAAGGCTACCTGCCCAGTTCAGGCTAGAAGGAAACAAAGGAAATAAATTAGGTCACCCATCCAGCAGCGCTCCTTCCCAAATACCTCCTCCTCAAAGGCAGAGTAACTGTCACCGCAAGACAGCTGTGCAGACGTGTTTATAAACTTAAGAGTCCATGACCTCCAACCTGGTGTCATCTCTCCCCCTTTAACTCCAGGGAAAATTCATCTCATGCCCTTTCCCTCTCAGGAGGAGGTCCCCAGAGACAATGGAAGATGTTCTCACCAGGAAGATTCCACCTTGCTGGGCCTCCTGTCAGTTTCTCTCATCTCCAGTGAAATGTCACAGATATTACAGAATTTTCTTGTTGCCATCTTTGATGGAGCCAGGACCTAGCACTGCTTTTGCGACCCCCACCCGCACCCCGAAAATGTTTATTTCTACTAACATGTTGGAAGGCAAGAAGACAACTTGGCATTCAAGCAACCATATCAGGAAACTGAAGGAGGAACCTGACTCCTTTCTTAGAGCCTGATGTCACCATTATTCTCCCAGTTCCTGGCCACCGTCAATGCCATCTCCCGGGCAACCTCATCTGGGAAGGTCTCCTATGAATTCACACTGAAAAGGTTTTGAAGATGACTTCCACGGATTTCAAGAAGAGCTAATACTGATCTACACAAAGTGTGCTGCCGAGCAAAGTTCTCTCTACACATGATTTCCTTCACCACCACTTTACAGACAAGGAAATTGAGGCTGAGACATTCCGAAACTTGGCCAAGATCGCCCAGAGGCCTGAACAGAGATGGAATTCCAAAAATCCCCAAATCCCTGCTCTTCACCATCAATGCTATTCTGTCTCTGGCAAATGGAAACCAGCTCAACATACTAAAGCATATTTGTGCGGCTATGAAACCCCCAGAGGAAGCAGGGCCACAAAGATTAATGGAGATCTAAAAATCAAATTGTGGGGCACCCCAGAGCCGGACTGTATGAGCCCCCCGGTGGGCACACACCTGGACGCCTCGTGGTAGAAGCAAGGCGCCTTCTGATCCACACTGAGTCATCAGCTGTCCCCACCAGCTGGTCAGCCGCACTTTGCGTCCCCAGAACCAACCTCCAAGATCCTGGACCCCTGGCCTGGAAATGTAAGTGGCAGGCAAATGTTCTGGAAGACACTCTCCTATCTGTTCACTCATATACTCAAGCCTTAGAAAACCCAGAATACAGCAGGACTGGCTTCATTCCTGAGTAATAAATTTAGAGGTTAAAATAAATAAATAAATGATTCCTAGTGACTATCAAGAACAAGAAAAAGGACTTAACAATTCTGGCTCCAAGTCAATCACAGTGCCACTGACTTACGCCCCACAGAGCAGCAACCATGGCTAATTTCTCTCCAGATGGCGGCTTGTACTTTTCCAGGCAGAATCTCATCTCCCCGAGCTTCGCCTCACCTTTCTACGGCTCTTTGTGTTTTCCCAACGTCCTCTCTGTGCACAGAGGGCTTTGCAACACCTCCAAATTTACTGCCACCCACAGATTTAATTAGCAGACTGTTTACTCCCCCCTTCTCCGACTGGAATATCTTAAGTAAAACCAGGCCTCCACTGAGCCCGTGGGTACTCCACCCCGGGCCTCTGTCCAATCAGCTCCCCAGTGAAAAACAGTGTTTGCCCAGCTCCAACCGTAGGGTTGGCCCCGGTCCAAGGCAGTTCCATGCTGGGATCCAGCCACCGGTGCCATGCAAGGGCTGCGACCCTGGGGGCTGCCTAGTAAGAGGAGACTGTATGGAAGGAAGGGCAAAGGTGACCTAAGGAAAAACATAAAATGACACCCTGGGAAGCAAGGCGTTTTGGTAAAAGTCAGGGCACAGAGACAACCCGGCTGGGCACACATTTCTCAGGACTTCCCCACGTGATCCCTATCAGAAAAGAAAAAGAGGAAGAAACTGGAATAAACTACAGAAGGGAGTGAGATGGTGAAATAAATGGACAATGGAGGATCTAAGAGGGCCTAGAGGAGGAAGGAGAGCAGGAGAGAAGGGAAGAGAACAGTCTCCTTTTTTTTTTTTTTAACTCACCACTAACTATACCAATTAAAAACCACTAAACTGAATATCCGTTTTATGTTCAACAATATAGGAGTTAAAAACAAAAAAAATACAAGATGCCTCCTTGGGAGAAACAAATCAACAGCAAGAGAAACAAATATGAAACCAACAGAAGGCCAGGCACGGTGGCTCACGCTTATAATCCTAGCACTGTGGGAGGCTGAGGCAGGTGAATTGCTTGAGTCCAGGAGTTTGAGACCAGCCTGGGAAACAAAGGGGACCCCCATCTCTATGAAAAATACAAAACTTAGCCAGGCATGGTGGCATGTGCCTGCATGGTGGCATGTCCCAGCGACTCAGGGAGCTGAGGGGGGAGGATTGGTTGAGTCTGGCAGTTCCAGGCTGCAATGAGCCAAGATTGCACCACTGCATTCCAGCATGGGTAAAAGAGCAAGACCCTGTCTCAAAAAGAAAAACAGAAACCAACAGCAAGAATGCAAACAGGCCTATAGTTCACTCTTCTACAGAGCCATTTAATGATGCAAGGACCGACACGCTACCTCTGGCTGTGGAGTAGGAATGGAGGAGATTAAACAGAAGCACCTCCCTTGTCCAACTAAAACTAGGCACAGCCTTGGCTCACACACCAAAACAGTCCAATGCTGATGAATAATTACACACTTGACCAACCAACATAAAAATCTCTTCTTGATAGGGTGAGCCTCCCCGCAGTGCTATGCTGCTTGTTTTTTTTTTTTTTTTTTGAGACGGAGTTTCGCTCTTGATACCCAGGCTGGAGTGCAATGGCGCGATCTCGGCTCACTGCAACCTCCGCCTCCTGGGTTCAGGCAATTCTCCTGCCTCAGCCTCCTGAGTAGCTGGGATTACAGGCACGCGCCACCATGGCCAGCTAATTTTTTGTATTAGTAGAGACGGGGTTTCACCATGTTGACCAGGATGGTCTCGATCTCTTAACCTCGTGATCCACCCGCCTCGGCCTCCCAAAGTGCTGGGATTACAGGCTTGAGCCACCGCGCCCGGCCTGCTGCTTGCTTTTATGCCCTTCATTCATTTTTCCTAACCTATTTTAGGGTTTTATGACTACTCTTACTTCTTTATTCTTAGACTTTTAAAGTTAAGTCAAGCAATTAAATACACAGAGCTAGGGTTACCCACATGGGGCAGTGATACAATACCTACCTAATCTTCTAAATGTGCCTAAATTAATTTTGCTTCAGAGAAAACTCCTATCTTTCCAATAGGCTAGTCATGAAAACTCATTTTTGGAAACCACTTAGCCTTGTACTTTTTAATCTCCCCTCACCCTGGCTTCAAACATGCTTTGGTGGGTGACGGGGCCCATCAAAATTAAGAGATTCCTGAAATAAGAGAAATTTCCCCATCGTATCCAGCCTGGGCAACGTGGCCAAACCCCATCTCTACAAAAAATTAGCCATGTGGTGGTACATGCCTGCAGTCCCAGCCACTCAGGAGAGGCAGGTAAAAGGATCCTTATGTCCTGGAGGTCAAGGCCACAGTGAGCTGTGATCACACCACTACACCCCAGCCCAGGCAACAAAGTGGAAAAAAAAAAAGTACCCACTCTAGCAGGTGATCCCAGCAAGGTAGGTGGACACCCTTTCCAAAGGAAAACATAATTCTAAATTTTCTAGGCCAGGCATAGTGGCTCATGCTATAATCCCAGCACCTTGGGAGGCCGAGGTGGACAGATCACTTGAGGCCAATAGTTCAAGACCAGCCTGGCCAACAGGTGAAACCCTGTCTCTACTAAAAATACAAAAATTAGCTAGGCATGGTGGCAGGTGCCTGTAATCCCAGCTACTCGGGAGGCTAAGGCAAGAGAATCGCTTGAACCTGGGAGGCGGAGTTTGCAGTGAGCCAGGATCACACCACTGCACTCCAGCCTGGGCAACAGAGTGAGACTCTGATTCAATAATAATAATAATAATAATAATAATAATGAATTTTCTAGTAGCCACATGTTTTAAAAAGTTAAAAGTTTAAACGGAATTTAATAACCTACTTTATTCAACCAGGCATATCACAGATATTATCATTTCAACATATAATCAACACAAAAAATTATTCATGTGGCTGGGTGCAGTGGCTCACACATGCCATCCCAGCAATTGGGAAGGCCAACCCAGGAGGATCACTTGAGGTCAGGAGTTCAAGACAAGCCTGGGCAACATAGCAAGACCCTCTGACTACAGTTTATTTATTTATTTACTTATTATTTTGAGACAGAGTTTTGCTTTTGTGGTCCAGGCTGGAGTGCAATGGCGTGATCTTGGCTCACCACAACCACCATCTCCCAGGTTCAAGCGATTCACCTGCCTCAGCCTCCAGAGTAGCTGGGATTACAGGCATGTGCCACCATGCCTGGCTAATTTTTGTATTTTTAGTAGAGACGAGGTTTCTCCATGTTAGTAAGGCTGGTCTCGAACTCTCAACCTCAGGTGATCTACCTGCCTTGCTTGGCCTTCCAAAGTGCTGGAATTACAGGAGTGAGCCACCACACCCGGTCCCAATTTTTTTTTTTTTAATTAGCCAGGTGTAGTGGTGCACACTTGTAGTCTCAGCTACTAGGGAGGCTGAGGTGACAGGATCACCTGAGCCCAGAAATTCAAGGCTGCAGTGAGCTGTGTTCATGCCACTGCTCTCCAGCCTGGGTGACAGAGCAAGACTCTGTCTCTAAAATAATAAAATAAAAAATTATTAGTGAGATACCAAACATTCTTCTCTTTCTTCTGGAGTCTTTGAAATCGGGTCTGTAGTTTATGCTGACAGCACTTCCTAATTCAGACTATCCACATGTCAGCATAGTGAGCAGGACAGCTACAGACCCTCTGATTGTATGTGTGGACAGCAGGGAACAGGGTTAGATAAAGAAGTTCCAAATATGAGGAATCTGGAATCTTTTAAGTGCCCAATTACAAATGTGTTCAGCTTTCCTTTCACACAGCTTCTCCAAGGGACACACATGCCCCGTGGTCATTCAGAAATATCTGCCTGGCATCAAGAGAACCTCTCCAGGAATGAGTTTCACATCCAAAACCTCACCCACTCCATATAATGGAAAACACAATAAAGAGAAAGCAAGTACCTCCTAGATAGGAAAAACCATGCTAGGGGCTGACACGAGACATATTCAAACTCACCATTTACATCTAAGGCTAACATGCTGGCCAAGAGACGCTGTCTTCTCTGGATCTCCATGCCTTATTAAAAAGTCACTCAATCCAGTGCCTACATGGAGAACAACCAGACTTAACAGGAAACTGAGCTCCCTGGACTAATGGCCTGTCTTGTTCCAAATTCCAGGACAAACCAAAGAAGCACTTAGGAATCCAAAATCAGGTTGGGTGTGTTGGATCACGCCTGTTATCCCAGAATCATCTGAGGTTGGGAGTTCAACACCAGCTGACCAACATGGGGAAACCCAGTCTCTACTAAAAATACAAAAATTAGCAGGGTGTGGTGGCTCATGACTGTAATCCCAGCTACTCAGGAGGCTGAGGCAGGAGAATCGCTTGAACCTGAGAGGCGGAGGTTGCAGTGAGCCGAGATCACGCCACTGCACTCCAGCCTAGGCAACAGAGCAAGACTCCATCTCAAGAAAAAAAAAAAAAAAGTTAATCCAGAAAGTTCTTGTTTCCCAATTTTTTCTCTTATCACCTTAAAACTAAAACACATGACCAGGTGCAGTGGCTCACGCCTGTAATCCCAGCACTTTGGGAGGCCAAGGCGGGCGGATCACGAGTTCGAGACCAGCCTGGCCAACATGATGAAATCCCGTCTATACTAAAGATACAAAAAATTAGCCAGGCGTGGTGGCAGAAACCTGAAATCCCAGCTACTCAGGAGGCTGAGGCAGGAGAATCGCTTGAACCTGAGAGGCGGAGGTTGCAGTGAGCCGAGATCACGCCACTGCACTCCAGCCTAGGCAACAGAGCAAGACTCCATCTCAAGAAAAAAAAAAAAAAGTTAATCCAGAAAGTTCTTGTTTCCCAATTTTTTCTCTTATCACCTTAAAACTAAAACACATGACCAGGTGCAGTGGCTCACGCCTGTAATCCCAGCACTTTGGGAGGCCAAGGCGGGCAGATCACGAGTTCGAGACCAGCCTGGCCAACATGATGAAATCCCGTCTATACTAAAGATACAAAAAATTAGCCAGGCGTGGTGGCAGACACCTGAAATCCCAGCTACTCAGGAGGCTGAGGCAGGAGAATCACTTGAACCTGAGAGGCGGAGGTTGCAGTGAGCCGAGATCACGCCACTGTATTCCAGACTGGATTACAGAGCAAGACTCTGTCTCAAAAAAAAAAAAACTACAGTAAAGAAGGTGTGCCAACTTTTTGGAGGT
The DNA here is from genome assembly GCF_030222135.1 of Aotus nancymaae. Classification (NCBI taxonomy): domain Eukaryota; kingdom Metazoa; phylum Chordata; class Mammalia; order Primates; family Aotidae; genus Aotus; species Aotus nancymaae. The sequence continues at coordinate 34,838,042 of NW_026988435.1, forward strand.
GGGGGGGTGGGGTGCAAAAATTAGCATACCTTTGCTCATATAAACCAATACTACACGAAATAACAAAAAAAACAACAAAAGTATTAATAGGGCTGGGGTAGTGGCTTATGCCTATAATCCCAGCACTTTGGGAGGCCAAAATGGGTTGATCGCTTGAGGCCAGGAGCTCGACACCAGCCTGGACACCATGGCGAAACCCTGTCTCTACTAAAACTACAAAAATTACCCAAGCATGGTGGTGAATGCCTGTATTTCCAGCTACTTGAAAGGCTAAGACACAAGAATTGCTTGAACCCAGGAGGCGGAGGTTGCCGAGAGCCAAGATCATACTACTGCACTCCAGCCTGGGCAATAGAGCAAGACTCTGTATGTAAAAAAAATAATAATAATAAAGAAAAGAATACAAAAGAAAAGAAGGAAGGAAGAAAGAAAGAAAAAAAGTATTAATATTTACCCAAGGAGATAGAAAACTAGGGTATTCATGGATGAGGTAGGAGCAAGATTGCACTATGTGTACTTAATTATAATCTTTTCATCCTGAAACCATGTAAAGACATTATCTATCCAAACAAACGAAACTTAAAAACAATGTTTTGGAGGCAAAAATTACAAACGGATGAATCTAAAACATAACAGTAAACAAAAGACACCAAATACAATCAAATACATCCTGTGTGAGTCCTTGCTATCAAGTACAAAAATACATCTATGGGATTAGAAATCAGGATTGGGGGCCAGGCATGGAGGTCAGGCGCAGTAGCTCATAACCTGTGATCCCAGTACTTTGGGAGGCCAAGGCAGGTGGATGACTAGGTCAGGAGTTCGAGACCAGCCTGGCCAACATAGTGAAACCCTGTCTCTACTAAAAATACAAAAATTAGCTGGGCATGGTGGTACCTTCCTGTAGTCCCAGCTACTCAGGAGGCTGAGGCAGGAGAATTGCTTGAACCCAGGAGGCGGAGGTTGTGGTGAGCCAAGATCGCCCACTGCACTCCAGCCTGGGTGACAAAAGCAAAACTCCATCTCAAAAAAACAAAAAAAAAGAAATCTGGATTGGGGTTGTCCTAAAGCAGGGGTGACAGGAAAACTTCTGGGGTCTCAGCATGCTCTGTTTCTAGTTGGATGTGCTAGTTACATGGTTGTATGCCATTTGTAAGAATTCATCAAGCCGTACAAGTACAGTAACACATACTTTTCTGTATGTATGTTATACATAATTTCAATAATCATTTAATTAAGTAAATATGTGGCCAGGTGTGGTTACTCACGCTTGTAATCCCAGCACTTTGGGAGTTTGAGATGAAGCGACTGCTTTGGACCCGAAGTTAGAGACAGTCTGGGCAACATAGTGAGACCCTGTTGCTACAAAAAATTTTTAAAATAGCCGGGTGTCGTGGCATGCGCCTGTAGTCTCAGCTACTCAGGAAACTGAGATGGGAAAAGACCGTGTATCTCTATATAAATAAAAAAGTATTTTTTTAAGTAAATATAAAGCTGGGCATGGTGGCTCATGCATGCAATCCTAGCACTTTGGGAGGCTGAAGCAGGCAGAACACAAGGTCAGGAGTTCAAGACCAGTGTGGCCAATAGACTGAAACTCTGTCTCTACTAAAAATATAAAAATTAGCAGGGTGTGGTGGCGCATGCCGATAGTCCAAGCTACTTGGGAGGCTGAGGCAGAAGAATCACTTGAACCCAGGAGATGGAGGTTGCAGTGAGCCCAGATCGCGCCACTGCACTCCAGCCTAGGTGACAGAGCGAGACTCCATTTACAAAAGTAAAAACTTAAAAAAAACATAAGTATATACATAGTGTATAGCTTCCTATCTGTAAAATGGGGATGATATCACCCTGTTTACAGCAAAGCTCTCCTGCTGAGGCTGCCCAGAATTCCAAGGGAGAAACAGAACGCTGTCATCATTCAGGTCCAATGTCATGGACATCCATGTCACATGCTCTAAAAGATTTTTCCAAAAGAAATATGAACATGACAATGTTTTCATTCATGCTCTCCTGGTTTCAAAAGAGATTTGGCCCCCATTGTCAAAGCTTGAAATTTTAGCTGCAAGTAAGACAGGGAGGGGTCCCTGAAACATTTTTATGCGTTTCTTGATGAAACAAAAGACCAAAAATGGACTTTCCCTAAGAAATGGTGGAAGGAGGGGCAGCCTGCACACATCGTCCCTGCACGGCCCCTCACTCCAGCCACCTACTATGCCTCCCGTAATGGAAACACCAGATTTAAACAGGTGTCGTAACAGTAAAGGGGCCCCATAAATGGGAAACCCAGGAGGCCTTTTGGAGCTGGCCAGCTGGTGCAGAGAGGGAGGGTTCCAGACCTAAGTGGTCCCCAGACTTCCGGAGTCTGCTATCCTTCACCTCACACGCTCTTAAACGTCCATTTGCCTCCAAGGGCACACACGCACCACATACATTACATCTCTCAACAGGAAATTTCGTCCATTCTTAAATGGTCTCACCTACATAAAATACCTTTGACAGAGTAATCTGAGGCACTGGATTGTATTAAATGACAGAGGGAGAGGGAACGGGTTAGTTATTCTATACTAAACAGTCTCTACTAAACAGACTCTGCTCAGCGTCGCAGTCACATGGACACTCCGGACTGCTTGGCAGAGGGACACGAAATGAGAAGGGGGAGGTTAACGTGGTGGCCTTGACAGACGCAGAATTAAGAGGAGGGCGAGAATCAATGAATCCCAGCCACATAACCACCCAGGCGCTGTTATTAGTTGATGAGAGTGGATTTCATCGCATCCAAGTGATGTGGATTCATTGATGAATCCTGTCAGGGTTCTAATCTCTCTGCTTCTCCAATTTTTCATCTGTAAAATGGGGTAACAGTACTCACCTTTTGAGGACTTCTTAAGGCCCTGTGTAAGCTGGGAACAGTGGTACACACCTGTAATATCAGCTACTTGGGAGGCTGCGGCGGTAGGATTACTTGAGCCCAGGAGTTCAAGACCAGCCTAGGCAATATAGTGAAACTTTGTCTCAAAAAAAAATTTTAAGGCCTAGAACAAAGAATCAAAAAAAGGTAGTGAGTACAGGCCAGGCGCGGTGGCTCACACCTGTAATCCCAGCACTTCTGGAGGCCCAGGTGGGTGGACCACCTGAGGTCAGGAGTTTAAGACCAGCCTGGCCAACATGGCGAAACCCTGTCTCTACTACAAATACAAAATTACCTGGGCATGGTGGCGTGCGCCTTCAATCCCAGCTACTCAGGAAGCTGAGGCAGGAGAATCGTCTGAACCCAGGAGGCGGAGGTTGCAGTGAGCCGAGATCACACCATTACACTCCGGCCTGGGCAACAAGAGCAAAACTCTGACTCAAAAATAAAAAATAAAAAAAGGTAGCGAGTACAATGGTCACAGTCATAAATACCACTTAGGAAAGTATTCATGCAGTGGCTCACATCTGTAATCCCAACACTTTGGGAGGCTGAGGCAGGAGGATCAGTTAGGCCCAAGAGTTTGCGACCAGCCTGGGCAACATACAGGGACCCCATCTCTGCACATGAGGCACTCTTAATGTCCAGACTGCTCACTTCTTAAACTTCTGGTTCATAAAATCAAAGACTTAAGACACTGCAAGCTAGAAAGGACCTCAGTAACAGTGTGTCACAGACGGGAATCCAAAGACAGTTATTCAGAGTTTTCTTTTATTTGTTTTGCTCTGAGGCATGTGAATGATTTAAGTGATAAGATCATGCTAGTGTTTTGTAAAAGTCTGAAACAATGTTTCAAGTAATAAACACAGAAAGTTAAGTCTACCTGGAAAGTAAAGAAACGGAGAAGGAGGCCAGTGTGTAATCCCAGCACTTTGGGAAGCTGAGGCAGGTGGATCATGAGGTCAAGAGATGGAAACCATCCTGGCCAACATGGTGACACCTCATCTCTATTAAAAATACAAAAATTGGCCGGGCGCGGTGGCTCAAGCCTGTAATCCCAGCACTTTGGGAGGCCGAGGCGGGTGGATCACGAGGTCAAGAGATCAAGACCATCCTGGTCAACATGGTGAAACCCCGTCTCTACTAAAAATACAAAAATTAGCTGGGCACGGTGGCGCGTGCCTGTAATCCCAGCTACTCAAGAGGCTGAGGCAGGAGAATTGCCTGAACCCAGGAGGCGGAGGTTGCGGTGAGCCGAGATCGCGCCATTGCACTCCAGCCTGGGTAACAAGAGCGAAACTCCGTCTAAAAAAAAAAAAAAAAAAAAAAAAATACAAAAATTAGCTGGGCGTGGTGACACACGCCTGTAGTCCCAGCTACTCAGGAGGCTGAGGCAGGAGAATCGCTTGAGAGGCAGAGGTTGCAGTGAGCAGAGATCGCACCATTGCATTCCAGCCTGGTGACAGAGCAAGACTCCATCTCAAAAAAAAAAAAAGAAAGAAAGAAATGGAGAAAGAGAGAGATAGGGAGATATTGACTCAATTAACAGCAAGAAAATATAGTGAAATGATTAAGACTCCATTGCTAGTTAGGCTAGTGAGTCCAATATACTTATACATTGATGAATTCATATATGGATATATACATCAACTGATGAAGACCAATCAAAACTTTTGGGAGGCCATTTGGCAATTCAAATCAAGAGCCATTTTTTACAATGTCATATTTAATACATATTTAATACAGATCCCACATCCTAGGAATTTATCCTAGAAAAATAAGTTTAGAAAAGCAAGCAAGCAATATATACTTAAAGAATGTCAGGCTGGACATGGTGGCTCACACCTGTAATCCCACCACTTTGGGAGGCCAAGGCAGTCAGATCACTTGAGGTTAGGAGTCTGACACCAGCCCGGGCAATATGGTAAAACCCCCTCTCTACAAAAAATACAAAAGTTAGCCAGGTGTGGTGGTGCCCGCCTGAAGTCCCAGCTACCCCGAAGATTGAGGTGGGAGGATCACTTAAGCCCCGGAGGCTGAGGCTGCAGTGAGCCAAGATCATGTCACACTGCACTCCAGCCTGAGTGAGAGAGAGAGGGAGAGAGAGAGAGAGAGAGGGAGAGAGAGGGAGAGAGAGGGAGAGAGAGGGAGAGAGGGAGAAAGGGAGAGAGGGAGACAGAGGGAGACAGAGGGAGAGAGGGAGAGAGGGAGAGAGGGAGAGGAGGAGCGAGGGAAGGAAAGTAAAGAAAAAAGTCACAAAAGATTCTTAAAACAGCGATGAAAATACTGCTACATAAATGTTCAATTACAGGAGAATAGTTAAATAAATGATGAACTCACTGCAATGCATAACCATTATAAAAGAGAATTATGAGGATAAAGTGGCTACAATATACAGGCTGATGATACAACATTACCTGAAAAGAAACAAAATACAAAGCTGTATCTATTTAAGAGTTAATTACGTAAAAAGTACATCCAAAATATGGATAAGAAAGAACAAAGAAAACCGAAAGCAACCAATGTGCTCCTATGCTAGGAATGTAGAAGAATGTCTCCTTTTAAATGTACTTTATTGTTCTTATAAAAATCACGAAGTTAATAAAAATACATTTTAAAAGATTAAGCTGATCCATGGGCAGCACAAAATCCCCTAAGAAGCCAAGTGCTTGCCCAACTGCCTAGAAAAATAGGTTGGGAAAGTCAAGCAAAGGCCCGAACCCTTATCAGATCTCAATTAGCAATTTTCTCACTTTCCCTAAAACCAGTGCCTTCACCCCTCCCTCTGTGGTCATGCGCAATGAAGACTACACCCTCAACCCTTGACCCAACCACAGGCATTTGAGCTCAGCTCCCCTGATGGAGATCTCTCTCATTCTTCTGAATGCTTATTAATAGGCACAGCATTGTGGGATCATCTTACCTCCCAGGCAGTTTTCTCCTTGAGATTAGGGAACTCAGCTTCTCTTTCTTTCTCTTTTTTTTTTTTTTTTTTTTTTTTTTGAGACAGAATCTTGCTCTGTTGCCCAGGCTGGAGTGCAGTGGCACAATCTTGGCTCACTGCAACCTCTGCCTCCCAGGTTCAAGCAATTCTCCTACCTCAGCCTCTTGAGTAGCTGAGGACTACACGCCTGGCTAATTTTTGTATTTTCAGTAGAGACGAAGTTTCGCCATATTGGCCAGGCCGGTCTTGAACTCTTAACCTCGTGATCTGCCCGCCTCAGCCTCCCAAAGTGCTGGGATTACAGGTATGAGGCACTGCACCAGGCCAGCTTCTATTTCTACCTGCCCCCCAACCCTTGCTACTCCCTCAAGGATCATCCATGATTTTCTACCCATAGGCTCAGTATCCAGGTACAAATTCTTCTGCAACCATTTGCAGGTTAGGTCCTGGGCTGCTCAGTCCCTGTGACACCTTAAAAACCCCAGGTCCACGGGTGGGCACAGTAGCTCACACCTGTAATCCCAGCACTTTGGGAGACCGAAGGGGCCAATCACTTGAGGACAGGAGTCCAAGAGTAGCCTGGTTAACATGGCAAACCCTATCTTTACTAAAAATACAAAAATCAGCTGGGGATGGTGGTGCATGCCTGTAATCTCAGCTACTTGGAAGGCTGAGGCAGGAGAATTGCTCAAACCCAAAAGGCAGAGGTTGCAGTGAGCTGAGACTGCATACTGAACTCCAGCCTGGGTGACAGAGCAAGACTCAAAAAAAAAGAAAAAAAAAAAAAAAAGATCCAGAAGGGCTCACCTTGGAATCAAAGGCATATTGGCGTGATGTTTTTCCTAGTTTTCTGGCTTCTGTTTATCTGCTGGTTCCAAAGTGCTTGCCCACCACCCCACTTCCCCCTCAGATTATATGCCACCTCATTCTGCCTCTTCCTTTTTTTTTTTTTTTAAGACGGGGTTTCACCATGTTGGTCAGGCTGGTTTTGAACTCCTGACCTCAGGTGATCCGCCCACCTTGGCCTCCAAAATGCTTGGATTACAGGCGTGAGCCACCACGCCCGGCTGCCTCTTCCTATACATCAGTTTCACCCTGGCTGGAAGCTGCTCATCAGCAACTAAGAGAAACTTTTTTCTCCAATGGGCCCAAAGGGAAGTTGCCCTCCCTGATCTCTCCTGAGTAAAATTCCTTTTTCATCTTGGGCTTCTCATCCCACAGCCGCCACCATTCAGAGCTCACGCTCTTGGCAATGACCTGTGCATCATGCGTATGTACAGACCACTGAGTTACAAATTGGGGCAAGTTTATCCAAACACAGACTAAGCTCCTCCACAGCAGTGCCGGGGGAGATGAACTTGGCTGAGACCTTGCCATCTAAGAGTTTGCAGTCTAGCAAGCATCCCCAGAAACCCAAGCTAGTCTATGACAACACACAGAAAAGAGCCATGAAACATTATGACAATTCAGAAGGAAGGGACAACTTCAAGTCATGGAGGAAGGAGAACATGGAGGAAAACTATAAGATGGCTGATTTTGGCCAGGCACGGTGGCTCATGCCTATAATTCCAGCACTTTGAGAGGCCAAGGCGGGCAGATCACCCAGGGCGGGAGATCGAGACCATCCTGGCTAACAGGGTGAAACCCCATCTCTACTAAAAATACAAAAAATTAGCTGGGCATGGGGTGAGCGCCTATAGTCCCAGCTACTCGAGTAGGTTGAAGAAGGAGAATCACTTGAACCCGGGAGGTAGAGGTTGTAGTGAGCAGAGATCATGCTACTGCACTCCAGTCTGGGCAACAGAGGGAGACTCTGTGTCAAAAAAAAAAAAAAAGAAGAAAAAGAAGATGGCTAATTTCAACCAGACCTAGAAGAGAAGGTAGATTTTGACATGCAGAAACAGCAATGTCCCAGATCTGGAAACAGTGTGAGCAAAGGAATAAGAAAACAGGCTGGGTGTGGTGGCTCATGCCTGTAATCCAAGCACTTTGGAGGCCAAGGCGAGCGAATCACCTGAGGTCGGGAGTTCGAGACCAGCCTGACCAACATGGTGAAACCCTGTCTTTTAAAAAAAAAAAAAATTTTTTTAACTAAAAAAAAAAAAGAAGAATAAGAAAACAGGGTGTATCCCAGAGAAGTAGCTCCTGTCTCACTGGCTCAAAGGACTTGAACAAGGAGTCCTATCAGACAAGAATGAAAAATAAGGTCTGGACCAGAAGACTAGCCACAGCCATTGAAAGTTTAAAACACAAGGTGGCATATCAGAGCTAAGATTTGAGAAAAGCAAGCCTCTTAGCATTGAGGACACATCCATATTACGTGTCCTTAACCAATTTAAACAGGCAGTCTAAGGCTAGGAGCAGTGACTCACGCCTATAATCCTAGGACTTTGGGAGGCCAAGGCGGGCAGATTGCTTGAGGTCAGGAGTTCAAGACCAGCCTGGCCAATAGCATGAAACTCCATCTCTACTAAAACTACAGAAATTAGCTAGGCCACTGTGGTAGCAGGCGCCTGCAGTCCCAGCTACTCAGGAAGCTGAGGCAGGAGAATTGCTTGACCCTGGGAGGTGGAGGTTGCAGTGAGCCAAGACTGCATCACTGCACTCCAGCAGGGGTGACAGAACAAGACTGTCTTAAAAAATTACATACATACATACATACATACATACATACATAATTTAAACATACATACATACATAATTTAAAAATAGGCCAGGCACAGTGGCTCATGCCTGTAATCTCAGCACTTTGGGATGCCAAGGTGGGCAGATTACATGAGGTCAGGAGTTCAAGACCAGCCTGGCCAGCATGGTGAAACTCCGCCTCTACACAAACACAAAAATTAGCAGGGCACGGTGGCGGGTACTTGTAATCCCAGCTATACAGGAGGCTGAGGCGAGGTTGCGATGAGCTGAGATCGTGCCATTGCACTCCAGCCTGGGCAAGAGAGCAAGATTCCATCTCAAAAAAATAAATAAATAAACAGGCAGTCTAACGGAGCAGTTGGACGTTGGGCAAGGTTATGGGTTGCTCTGTGGCACCCTAAAAAAGATATGTCCAAATCCTAATTCCTGGTACCTGTGAATGTGAGCTTCTTTGGAAATTTCGTCTTTGCAGATGTGATCAGGTTCAAAAGAGGTCATACTGAATTAGGCTGGGCCCTACAGCCAATAGCTGATAACCTTACAAAAGAAAGGGGAAGATGTGGGAACAAACACACAGACATGCAGAGATCCGAGTGATAATGTGACCAGCCAAGGCTGGCCCAGAGCCACCAAAAGCGGGAAGACGCAGGAAAAGAATTTTCCCTAGGGCCTCCAGAGGGAGTGTGGCCCTGCTGACACCTTGATTTCAGACTTCCAGTCAGCAGACTGAGGTACCTTGTTACAACGAACCAAGGAAACTAAAACAGACAGGAATTAAGTGTCTCAGAAATCGTCAATGTTTTGGGACATTCAGAGGAGATGGGGTCGTTCACCAACAGGAGGCAATCCTAGAGAAAAGCTGAGGTCATGAGACACAAGCGTGATTGGGACTCTGGATCTAAGACCAGTGTTTAAGGAGAAAGGGGAGAAAAGGGGAGGCACTTGACCCTCCGAGGTCAACAATGTTCTGATGACTGAGGGCCCTGGTTCAATCCCAGACTGAAAGGATCCATCAATAGCGCTAATCCTTCTATTGAGATGTAATCACTGGCCCCCACTGGCCTTCTCATCTTTGTTCATTCTCACAGAACCCACATACTCTTTATGCTTCCCGAGGTCCTTGATGCTGAGAGGAGCACTTTGCGATTAATCTGCATGTGTAAAGTGGATTACAAATCGAGGAAATATGACTTTGGGGGCCTTAAGTGGCCACTAGTCACACCCACTCAAAGATGAATGTATATATTCACCAATGGGATTTTTCCAATTATAAAAGTAACTCCTATTCATGGCAAAATCTTTCAAAGTTAGAGAAAATCATACAGAAGAAAATAAGTTGCTTTTATATAGGAAGAAGAAAAATAATTTTAATTAATTTTTTTAAAAAATTTTTAAATAAAAGAAAATAAAAACCACCCTTAATCTCGACACTAAAAAAATATTTATAATGGGTATTCCGGCACACTTTATGTAATGAAAAGAAGCATTTCTAATTAAAAAAAAAAAATTGTGATGAAATCTTCCAGAAGAATCACACAGGTAGAAGAAAAAAAAATGTCTAAAAGAAACAAAAGGCAAGGCAAAAAACAAAAAGCCGGGCACGGTGGCTCATTCCTGCAATCCCAGCACTCTGGGAGGCTGAGGCGGGCAGATCACGAGGTTAAGAGATTGAGACCATCCTGGTCAACATGGTGAAACCCCGCCTCTACTAAAAATACAAAATTTAGCCAGGTGTGGTGGCACACACCTGTAGTCCCAGCTACTCGGAGGCTGAGGCAGGAGAATCACTTGAACCCAAGGGGTGGAGGTTGCAGTGAGCCGAGATCACACTACTGTACCCCAGCCTGGCAACAGAGCAAGATTCTGTCTCAGGGAAAAAAAAAAAAGAAAGAAAGAATAAGAAACCAGAGCATGCCTGAGAAAAATGGAGAAGGGTGGGCCCATGTATTCAAAGACCATTAACCATTTTAACACTGCTAGAGGTCAGAAATATTTCATTCATGGCAAAGGAGAAAATCAAGGATATGCATGTCACAGCATCTATAGTCAGAATACAAACTTTTTTTTTTTTTTTTTTTTTTTGAGACGGAGTTTCGCTCTTGTTACCCAGGCTGGAGTGCAATGGCGCGATCGCGGCTCTCCGCAACCTCCGCCTCCTGGGTTCAGGCAATTCTCCTGCCTCAGCCTCCTGAGTAGCCGGGATTACAGGCACAGGCCACCGTGCCCAGCTAATTTTTTGTATTTTTAGTAGAGACGGGGTTTCACTATTGTGACCAGGATGGTCTCGATCTCTTGACCTCGTGATCCACCCGCCTCGGCCTCCCAAAGTGCTGGGATTACAGGCGTGAGCCACCGCGCCCGGCCCAAACTATTAAACCTGACTCCCCTCTGCTCCAGAATTCCACAAAGTAACTTCTTCAAGCTTGAAAAACCACATCGTCTTATTGCCTTCAGAGTTTTCAAGTTTTTCTCAAATTAAAGTTCTCTAGCAACCATAAGGCAGCAACCAAGACCATAATTTATACCCCTGAAACCAGTTTCCCCAAGCCTGTCACCGTCTCAGCTGTCTAGACTGAGGGGTGCCCCAAAATAGTGGGGCTGGTTCCTATGTTGTAATAAAGATAAGGTCCAGGCACTCCAGCTTACCAGTTGCTAGTTGCTAGGAGGCTCATAAATTCATTTTTCCTGACTTGGATGAGATTCAGAACTACTGTATCACAGGCTGAGAAGACATGGATTACTGCAATTAAAATTAAGAGTCTGTCCAAAAGGAACCATTTTAGCCCTTCCCACTCTAATAAGCTACATTAACTGGTCCTGTTTTAAAGAATAGGCAGTTAACTGGGATCGCTGAAGTCTTTGGCAAGAAGACTCCAGGTTCCTCCTGCTAACCAGTAACTTTTTTTTTGTGAGACAGAGTCTTGCGTTGTCACCCAGGAGTGCAGTGGCGTGATCTCGGCTCACTGCAACCTCTACCTCCCTGGTTCAAGCAATTCTTCCTCAGTCTCTTGAGTAGCTGGGACTACAGGCTCACGCCACCACGCCTGGCTAATTTTTTGTATTTTTAGTAGAGACGGGGTTTCACTGTGTTAGCCAGGATGGTCTCGATCTCCTGACTTCGTGATCCGCCCACCTCAGCCTCCCAAAGTGCTGGGATTACAGGCGCACCCCACCCAAACCAGCAACTTTTATAAACAGTGTATCTGGTTTTGACCGCATTTTCCAAGAAAGAGACAGCCATTTGAGTATTCTTACTTGAAGTGCACTGAAATTGTGGCAACAGACTCCCACAAACCTTTACAATAATTTGAATTGTTTGATACAGTTGGTGAGATTTCACAGGGCCAAAGTTGGAGGCAGATCCAACCCTCAAATTAAAGCAATTAACTGTCCATCAGGAGGGAGAAAAAAAGAAGGGAAAAAAACTACAGGGTGAATATTTTCAATCTACTTTTAAAGAACTCAATTGTTAAATTGCTTAGTTAACTAAGAACCACAGTTACAAGGTTTTAATTTTTAAAATTACATTGAAATGTTAAAGATCAATTGCTATAATTGTGGCACTGAAATTGTAACTTCTAATCACAGAGATTTCAAGATGAGATAATTATTTAAACATTCATACATCTTTTCTAGAATGTCATGACAGACCATGCACCATGCTCGCAACATTTTCTGAAAATATTTTCAATGCTCGATAAACTGCTTAAGAGGAGTAATATTGTAATAATCACCCAGCAATATATTAACCATAACAGATTTGAGTGTTAAGGATGGCTTAGCCTGACACAGTTATTAGCAATATCCAGAAGACATTAACTGGGAGAACTTACTCAAGCACAAAGAAGCCCAAAACACCTGAAATTATTATCTAGCTTTTAAGAACTTTCTATTGTATAAAAGAAAGATATACTTTCTTAATTCCAGGTAAAATAATAACCAAAAGCTTATGCCCCAAGATAGCTCAGTTCCAAATATCTAGAAAGTATAAGATTCTTTCTTAAGTAAATACATTTAAACGTTGATCTTGAATAGTATTTGTATCTTTTTTTTTTTTTTGAGACAGAGTCCTGCTGTGTCGCCCAGGCTGGAGTACAGTGGCGAGATCTTGGCTCACTGCAACCTCCACCTTCCGGGTTCGAGCCATTCTCATGCATCTCAGCCTCCTGAGTAGCTGGGATTACAGGTGTGCACCACCACACCCAGCCAATTTTTGTATTTTGAACAGGTTTTGCGATGTTGGCCAGGCTGGTCTTGAACTCCTGACCTCAAGTGATCCGCCAACCTCAGCCTCTCAAAGTGCTGAGATAACAGGCATGAGCCACCATGCCAGGCCACTTGCATCTTTTAAAAGCAAGGTTTCTCAACCTCAACCTTTTGGGTTTTTTAAGATGAGAGACTCGCTCTGTCACCTAGGCTGGAGTGCAGTGGCACAATCTCGGCTCACTGCAATCTCTGCCTCCTGGGCTCAAAGAATCCTCTGCCTCAGCCTCCCAAGTAGCTGAGACCACAGGCATGTACCACCATGCCCAGCTAATTTTTGTATTTTTTTCTAGAGACAGGGCTTCACCATGTTGGCCAGGCTGGTCTCGAACTCTTGGCCACAAGCGATCCACCCACCTCAGCCTCCCCAAGTGCTGGCATTGCAGGCGTGAGCCACTGCACCCGGCCGACCTCAACATTATTGACTATGGACCTGATCACTGTCCTGGTGGACTGCTCTGTGCACTGCCGGATGTTCAGCAGCATCACTGGCCTCTACCCACCAGATGCCATTAGAACCTCCCTAGCCAATGGCAATGGCAATGGCATTGACCTCCCTAGCCAATGGCAATGTCTAGAGACAAACCAAAAATGTCTCCAGACATTGCCAAATGTTTGGAGGCAACACTGCCCCCAGTTGAGAACCTCTGTATTAACAAAAACAACAGGCTGGCGCGGTTCACGCCTGTAATCCCAGCATTTTGGAAGGCCAAGGCCGGCAGATCATGAGGTCAGGAGTTCGAGACCAGCCTGGCCAAAATGGTGAAATCCCATCTCTACTGAAAATACAAAAAATTAGCTGGGCGTGGTGGCACTTGCCTGTAATCCCAGTTACTCAGGAGGCTGAGGCAGGAGAATTGCTCCACCTGGGAGGTGGAGTTTGCAGACAGCCAGAGATTGCACCACTGCATTCCAGCCTGGGTGACAGAGCAAGACTCCATCTCAAAAAAAAAAAAAAAAAAAAAAAAAAGCCGGGCGCGGTGGCTCAAGCCTGTAATCCTAGCACTTTGGGAGGCCGAGGTGGGTGGATCACGAGGTCAAGAGATCGAGACCATCCTGGTCAACATGGTGAAACCCCATCTCTACTAAAAATACAAAAAATTAACTGGGCATGGTGGCGCGTGCCTGTAATCCCAGCTACTCAGGAGGCTGAGGCAGGAGAATTGCCTGAACCCAGGAGGCGGAGGTTGCGGTGAGCCGAGATCGCGCCATTGCACTCCAGCCTGGGTAACAAGAGCGAAACTCCGTCTCAAAAAAAAAAAAAAAAAAAAAAAAAAACCCACACACAACAAAAACTACGACCCAGCCAAAGTTTAACACCCAAAAGCTGATACCAAAAGTAGTTCCCTTCCAAATCTGACTGCAAATATTCCCTTCAAGAAGCTCTGATAAATAAAATAACTGAGTCATTTACAGAGTTTTTTAAGTAAACAAAGTTTTGCTTTTTTTAAGTGTGAAATTGGTGTTTTAAAACAAAATGTTTCCTGTGTTCCTTTTCTTGATCTATAACTTAATTAGTCATGCCAATAGAAGTGTAGAAAAGAAAATGTAAATGAGCATACCACCTACATATGTAGTGAAAAGTATTGGCAGAATCGTGATTAAGTAAATTTTTTTTATTGACTTTCAGCTTTTAAAAATAAATATGCACAGGACATCATCAAGAAAATTAAATGACAACCCACAGAATGCAGAAAATGTTTGCAAATCATATATTTGATAAGGGATTTATAACTAGAATAAAGAATTCTTACAGTTTACTAATAAAAAACAAAAAAAAATTTTAAGTGAGCAACATGTCTGAAGATACATTTCTTCAAAGAAAATAAACAATTAGCCTGTGAGCAGACAAAACAATGTTCCGTTAATGACATTATTTATTGGAGAAATGCAAATCAAAACCACAAGGAGATACCACTGCTCACCCAATAGGATGGCTATAAACAAAGAGACAGACAATAACAAGTGTTGACAAAGATGTAGGAAGATTGACTCCTTATGCACTGCTGGGGGGAGGTAAAATGGTGCACACACTTTGGGAAATACTCTGGTGGTTCCTCAATACCTTAAACATAGAATTACTGTATGACCTAGCAACTCCACTCTTACGTCTATATCCAAAAGAATATCTTTTAAAAAGGCTGGGCATGGTGGCTCATGCCTGTAATCCCAGCACTTTGGGAGGCCAAGGCGGGTGGATCACCTGAGGTCAGGGGTCCGAGACCAGCCTGGCCAACACGGTGAAACCCTGTCTCTACCAAAAAATACAAAAATTAGGCGTGGTGGCGTGCGCCTGTGGTCTCAGCTACTCAGGAGACTGAGGCAGGAGAATCGCTTGCACCTGGGAGGTGGTGGCTGCAGTAAGCCAAGATCGCGCCACTATACTCCAGCCTGGGCAACAGAGCAAGACTCCATCTCAAAAAAAAAAAAAAGAATTAAAAAAAAAGATATCCTAATAAATGCTTGTATCCTATTCATTCATAATAGTAACTATGCACAATAGCCAAAAGGTGGAAGTAACCCAAATGTCCATCAACTGATAAACAGCTCAACAAAATGTATGCCCATACAATGGAGTATTATTCAGCCACAAAAAGGAATGAAGTACTGATACATGTTACACTATAGAAGAAGCTTGAAAACATGATGCTAAATGAAAGAAGCCAGTCACAAAAGACCACATAGATAGGATTCCATTTCCACGTAACGTCCAGACTAAGCAAATCCATGGTGACAGAAAGTAGATGAGTGGTTGCCATGTGCTGGGAGGAAGGGCAGGGAAAGGAAGAGACTGTTTATAGGAACGGGGTTTCTTTTGGGGTGATGAAAATGTCATAAAAACAACTGTGGTGATGGTTGTACAACTCTATAAATATATTGAAAAACACTGAAAAGTCTACTTTATTTTTTATTTTTATTTATTTATTTTGAGATGGAGTTTCGCTCCTGTTGCTCAGGCTGGAGTGCAATGGCACGATCTAGGCTCACCACAACCTCTGCCTGCCGGGTTCAAATGATTCTCCTGTCTCAGCCTTCCGAGTAGCTGGGATTACAAGCATGCGCCAGCACGCTTGGTTAATTTTGTATTTGTAGTAGACATGGGGTTTCTCCATGTTGGTCAGGCTGGTCTCAAACTCTCGACCTCAGGTGATCTGCCCACCTCGGCCTCCCAAAGTGCTGGGATTACAGGCGCGAGCCCGGCCTTGAAATGTCTACTTTACTCTTATGGAGGCAGAGGCAGGAGGATAGCTTGAGCCCAGGAGTTTGAGACCTGCCTGGGCAATATAGTGAGACCCCATTCTCCACAAAAAGGAAAAAAAAAAAGATTAAAAAAAAAGAGGTGGAAGTATATCTTAATAACACTGTTGTAAAAATAAAAACAATCTATAGAGAAAACCTAGAAGACTTAATCATGATTACAGAAATACAATGTACCAACACAACGTTACCACTCCTGACTGCTGACAGAGCTGGAGACAGAACTAGAAAGAAAGTTAAAGAGAAAAGAGAAGATCAGGACATCCATTTTCTAATTTCACAAGGGCAGGGAAGGATTAAAAGTCACTGTCATTGGTTGATGGTACTAAATTAAAGGTCTATTTCAGTAATATAAAGATTGAAGAATAATCAACTTAAGAACCATAAATAAAAGATGCCATGGCTCACACCTATAATCCAGAATTTTCAGAGGCCAAGGCAGGAGGATCACTTGAGCCCAGGAGTTCAAAACAATCCTGAGCAATATAGTGGAACCCCTATCTCTATGGTAAAAAAATTAAAAATTAGCCAGTCATGGTGGCATGCACCTGCAGTCCCAGCTATTCCAGAGGCTGAGGCGGGAGGATCGTTTGAGCCTGGAGGCTTGAGGCTGCAGTGAGCCATGATCACGCCACTGAACTCCAGTCTAGGCAGCAGAGCAAGACCCTATCGCAAAGAAAAGAAAAAAAGAACCATAAACGTAATTATCAAAAATGTGGAGAAGGAAGGAAGTAGGTGAGATGCAACTGTCACTTATAACAGGAAGCTGAGAATTAAATCATATATTCATATTACCTACAGATATAAAGATAGTCACTAGAAGCACTAAAAACAAAAATGAACAAATGTAATTGTTTCTGGAGAGTATCAGGCTGGATGGTAATAAAACAGGACCAGGGCAGAAAACTGTTATGATACCTTTCAAGAGAACCCCATCTGTTCTGAGTCTCTTAATACTACAGAGAACTACTACTCTGCACATTTTCATTTTTTTGAGACGGAGTCTTGCTCTGTCACCCAGGCTTTAGTGCAGTGGCACCATCTTGGCTCACTGCAACCTCCACCTCCCAGGTTCAAGCAGTTCTCCTGCGTCAGCCTCCTGAGTAGCTGGGATTGTGCCACTACATCTGGCTAATTTTTATATTTTTAGTAGAGACCTCACCCAGCCTGCACATTGTTTTTAGAATCAAATCAAACTGTACATTACTTGAGTTGAAGAATCTGCATGAAATGAGAATATAATTTAAGTCAGAAAAAATATTAAACTAGATCATTATTACTGAATGAAATTGTGATTTAAGTGTGATTTAAGCAAAACTGACTCAAGTTTGATAGACAAAAACTGTATCCCTGCTACAAAGGTAGCTGAGAAATGTAGGCTGGATCCTTAAGAGAAGGAGAAACCTCCACCAGGCACGATAGCTCACTCCTATAATCCCAGCACTTTGGGAGGCCGAGGCGGGTGGATCACCTGCAGTCAGGAGTTCGAGACCAGCCTGGCCAACATGGTGAAACCCTGTCTCTACTAAAAACACAGAAATTAGCCAGGCATGGTGGCAGGTGCCTGTATGGCTACTCGGGAGGCTGAGGCAGAAGAATTGCTTGAACCTGGGAGACAGAGGTTGCAATGAGCTGAAATTGTGCCACTGCACTCCAGCCTGGGTGACCAGAGTGAGACTCCGTCTCCAAAAAGGAAAAAAAGAGAATAAGAAACCTGTATAAAGTCCCTACCACATGTAAAGTAGACAGTAAGAATCATCGTAAAAAGGTCAAAACTCTAGGCTGGGCATGGTGGCTCATGCCTGTAATTCCAGCACTTTGGGAGGCCAAGGCGAACGGATAATGAGGTCAGGAGTTTGAGACCATCCTGGCTAACACAGTGAAACTCCATCTCTACTAAAAATACAAAAAATTAGCAGGGTGTGGTGGTGCACACCTATAGTCCCAGCTACTCAGGAGGCTGAGGCAGGAGAATCACTTGAACCCGGGAGGCAGAGGTTGCAGTGAGCTGAGATCGTGCCACTGCACTCTAGCCCGGGCAACAGAGCAAGACTCCGTCTCAAAAGAAAAAAAAGGTCAAAACTCTGCCATGGCAAGAATGAGCATTCAAATGCCTTAATAACTTTGGGATCCAAAGCAAATTTTAGGTGAAAGAAAGTGCACATGGCACCCCCTTCATCTCTGCACCAACCAGCACAGCCGGCCCCAGTTAGAACACACTTTGAAACGAAAAGGTAGATTCTGCTAATCACCAGAACAAAGCAGAATTTGCCAGCAGAAAAGTTCTAGACAGAGTTATTTAAAACGTAATCAGAGTTACAGCCGGGACACTTGGGGCACAGGATTCTGAGAGACCAAAGTGGGTCATTTTTTAGCATGTCAAGTGGTATAATTAATAATGACACCAGGCAACACGCAGAAGGAGTGTCCTAGGGTACCCAGGGAGCTTGGGGCCTTAGCCGTGTGGAAATGCACCCCAGTGGTTATCAGAATCCAGGGAGCCTACATTACGCTAAAGAACCTGCCCTCCTAATTCACTTTCCAAAGATACCCTTGTGTTCCGTGAGGAGACGGAGATGCACATTTTGCAAAGAAGAAAAGAACTTCTTACGCTTTACTCCAGCTGGTTGGGTGAAAACCCACATAAGGTCAAGGCAAGAATAAGTGAGCTGGGTGCGGTGGCTCACGCCTATAATCCCAGCACTTTGGGAGGCCAAGGGGAGTGGATCACGAGGTCAGGAGTTCGAGACCAGTCTAGCCAACATAGTGAAACCCTGTCTCTACTAAAAATACAACAAAAGGTAATGTGTGCCTATAATCCCAGCTACTAGGGAGACTAAGGCAGGAGAATCTAGTGAACCCGGGAGGCGGAGGTTGCAGCGAGCCAAGATCATGCCATTGCACTCCATGCCAAGTGACAGTGCGAGTCTCCGTCTCAAAAAAAAAAAAAAAAAAGAATAAGCCTGTGGTTCTGAGTCTCTGAAAACACTGTCTGAAGAGTGAGTGGGAACGAGCTCATGAGATCCTCTGGACTTTCCTGCAAGAAATTATCATTTGCCTGGAATAGGACCACCCAGCCCAAGTGATGGCCAAAAGATGGCTGGGTTGATAGGGATTGTGTCCCCAGGATCTGAAGAAGCCCTGGAAGATGAGGCCTTGGGCTGCCATCTTTCCTAACAGACACTGGAGGCCTGCAACAAGGCTCAGAGAGGTTTTACAGGGCAGACCCTCGCCCCTATCCCAAGGCCCCTAAGACTCAACAAGCAGACATCACTATTGCCCGATCCCACCTTCCCTCCAGAGCAAGCAATGAGCAGCAAATCCTATTCACCCCATTTCCATGGTCCTGACATCCCTGCTTTACCCAGCAAAGAGGATTCCCAGACTCATTTTTCATTCTCACCTCCCCCTATCCCCAGCTGACCTGGTGGCTTTCTGGGGCTCATTATCACCCCTGCAGAGTGGGAAGAGGAAACGAAGAGCAGGAACTAGGATTGATGGATTGATCTATGTTTACAAGGATAGCAGCTCTCAGACAAGGTGGGAGGGACAGTGGAAGGAAGGCAGGAGAGCGCTCCTTTGGAAACACGCTTGCAAAGGAAGGTTTTTTCAGCAGGATATCCTTCCCATCTTCCTCATGGCCACAGAGAAGCCTATTTGTGTTTTTAAAGAAAAGCAACTGAATCCTCATAGCCCAATCCCCAATGAGCTCCTCCACCCATTCCAAGCTTGGACACTCAGGCCCGCTGCCTCCCAATAAGATCTTTTTCCCAGCACACCTGCATTTGAATCCTTTGCTCTGCCGAGCGTGGTGACTCATACCTGCAACCCCAGCACTTTAGGAGGCCAAGGCGGGCTGATCACCTGAGGCCGGAGTTCGAGACCAGCATGACCAGCATGGAGAAACCCCATCTCTACTAAAAATAGAAAAATTAGCTAGGTGTGGTGGTGCATGCCTATAATCCCAGATACTTGGGAGGCTGATGCAGGGAGAATTGCTTGAACCTGGGAGGCAGAGGTTGCAGTGAGCCGAGATTGTGCCATTGCAGTCCAGTCTAGGCAACAAGAGCAAAACGCCATCTCAAAAAATAAAATATTAATATTAATAAAAAGAATGCTTTGATCTTTAATAAAATGATACTCTAGGGGGGCAGAAGCTGGAATAAATAATATAGTTATTATTTTTTTAAAAACCAAAGACACTTCCCCTTTGCATCTTCCTTCATGAATTCAAAGTGGTCCCAAACAGAAAACATCCACATCATACTTGGGTTTTGCTAGGTTCCAAAACGCTAGATGCCCCTGCTCCAACTACACCCAAGCCTTCCTATTCGGAAAGAAATACTTTGCGACAGGACCAAGCCTCAGAGGGACCTGGGCCCATTCTGAAACTGAGATTGTGCTCAGCTGAAAGAAACTTCCTCCCACAGAGTTCTTCAATGAATCATCACTCTTTGTTTAACATCCTCTGAAAGCAGACAATTGATCGGCTCACAGATCATGACTGAGTGGTACCCCCACCCCCTCCACTTCTGCAAGCGTTCGTGAGCTGAGACCCCACTCCAGGGCTCTGTGATAGGATGCAAAGTCTCCCAGCTCTGCCTCAGCCCAGGGGGAGAAGAATCTCTTCACCTAGTGAAAGAGCTTCAAGGTCTTCTAGAAGAATCTCACACAAGCAATGGAGGAATCTCTGCGGCTTTCCATGCCCACAGTCTAGGCCCTTATGAATTTCTTAATGAGGTCCCTGGAGACCACAGGAACAGGGAAAGTCTTATGCTGGAGGGTGTAGAGGACGGTGCCAGAGGTTGGGAAGGGATGGAAGGGGAAAACTCCACCTAACTATTAATATCATGTACCCCTTTACACTAGGACATTGTTTTATTTTTAAAAACACTCTGTTCCTTGCTGAGTACTGCTTTATTTCTGAATGTCTCTTTTATTTTTTTTTAATAAGTGATTGCCTACAATAAAGATGAGAGAGAATTTTTTTTTTAACACAGGAGTTACAGCTTATACAAAATGGAATATTTACAGATGAAAAGACCTCAAGTTTGGAATTGGGAAAAACTGACACTTTTTACTAGAGACCTACCAATCTGATTTTTTCTGGTCCTGAATTGAGGGGAAAACAAAAAGAGATACACCCTCAGAAACATATCTTCTATCTATTTGCTTAATTTAGAAAGGAAATGTACAGGTAAATATACGTGTATATACAGTATATACATTCACACATCCCCAGTGAAAGTGTGTTTTTGATTTGAAGACCAAATGACTGGCGATCATAAAACAAGGCTCTTAATTTTTTTTTTTTTTTTTGAGACGGAGTCTTGTTGTCACCCAGGCTGGAGCGCAGTGGTACGATCTCGGCTTACCACAACCTCTGCCTCCCAGGTTCAAGTGATTCTCCTGCCTTAGCCTCCCGAGTGGCTGAGACTACAGGCATGCACCACCACTCCCAGCTAATTTTTCTATTTTTAGTAGAGATGGGGTTTCACCATATTGGACAAGCTGGTCTCGAACTCCTGACCTCGTGATCCACCCACCTCAGCCTCCCAAAGTGCTGGGATTACAGGTGTGAGCCACCAAGCCTGGCCAAACGAGGCCCTTTCTTAACCACAAGCCTGAGTCCACAGTGTTCAGCACTCCCGTGAGAATCTGTACCCAGCCTACAGAAACTGAATTCTCTTCCTGGCTTCTCACTCCCACTCCTCTGCCCTCCTCAAACAGGCAGAAGCCCCCTCTCCCAGCACTGATTTTTAGGCAAGGCTTTGATGTGATTCCCATGCTCTCACCCGCCTTCCTCATTTGGAAAAACCAGACGCTTCTACTGTACATCTGTGAAAGTGTTGTCTCTAACGAAGAACAAAAACGAAAAAAAAAAAAGAAAGTGTCTCACAAAACGTGTTTCTCCTTTGGACAGTATGCTCCTTGCAGAAACTGCAGAAGTGTTAACACATGCACCTAGTAGGCCCTCAGCAAAGTCTTCCAAGGGATTCCGGCTCAGGGCTCCAGAATGCTGGGGTTCAGTAGGCACACTCGAACTGCAGGAATCTGGGGGGAAGGAGACAGGCCCAATGCTGCTTTTCCTTTCTGGTTTAGAGGGGGAGGGGAAGAGAGAGGAGCAAGGAGAGAGAACTGCAAAGGGAAAGGAGAGGAAGTCTTTGTCCGGGCTCTTTGGAGGAGCATTAGAGTGGAGTTAAATTGTCAGCTAATGAGATTTCCTAACCACGTGCTCCCTTTTAAGTCTAGGCCCCCGCTGATTTGATCCCCACACAACAGCAGGGGGGAAAGAGGCCTTCAGCGTCCCTAAGGGCCCAAGAATTCTCAGAACAAGTACAAGAAGGATGGGAATCAGTTCACCTTTAAATAGGTTATCGCATTTATTCATTGATATCTAGCAATAATGCTACTGGCCAAGTTCCACATGAACAGCCCAGTAGGGGTTCACGGGAATCAGACTCCACTCCAGGTAACTGAGGCAGGCCCAGGAGAGCAGAAGAGACAGAGTGCAATCCTGAGGGCTTCTGCAACCACTGGACAGACTACAAGTCGAGTTTATGTATGTTTGTTTGCTTGCTTGTTTTGGCTGGCAAAGGCCCCTGGGGTCTACTTTCAAAGAATGTGTTGTTGGACCCAATAATTTATTCCAACAGGCAAAAGGGTGTTAAAACAGGAAGCTGGATTTTTTTTTTTTTTCAATAAAATCTTAGTCTGTCGTTAAGCCTGAGATCATCTTTTTAAACTATTTATCTGATTATGAACTGTTATTTTTTGTTTTTTTCTAAATAAAACTGATTTCTCTTTTTGCCTAAAGAAAACTAGCAGCGCAGAGCTAGTAGAGGAAAAACAAAACACATTCACATTTTGAAGATATTCAATGAAATTGACTCTCTTCTTCTCCCTTCCCTGCTTAGTCAACAGCCTCTTCCGTAAGTTTTATTTCTCCTCTATTCAAAGATAATTACTTAGCAACGTCGATGTTTACCACTCAAAGGCATCCACCCTCCCTTGCCCAGCTTTTTACCTTCAGACACAAAAGAGCGTATGCTGGAAACCAGGAATTTACCGAACTTCTTCAGCTACAAGTCCTAGAAAGTGCTCCCTCCCAGCCTCCAGACCTCTCTTTGTTCAAACCTCCCTCCTTCCTGGACTTAATCATTTTCCACAGCAGTCATTGGTTCACTGGCAACTGCTTTCCACCTGGAAGGGTTTTTCCTTCTCCAAACCCAGGTTTGGGTCCCAGCAGAGTCTCGAAGAGGAAGGAAGAAGGAACAACTAAAACCTAATGGAAATTCAAACACATTTTAAAAAGAGCTGCAAGCGATTAGATAAGCCCAGTTAAACCTAAGGCCAAGTAAAACAAGTCCTGTTTGAAGCTGAGAACAGCAGTCCTTCATGACTTTAATAATTAAAAGAAATCGGGGCTGGGGGAGTGAAGAAAACGGAAAAGGAAAGCGACAAGGGGCCATCCTCTATTACAGATTTCCTCTAACAGAGAATGAACAGGACTCTAATGTTTCTTTTTTTTTTTTTTTTAAAGATAGGGTTTCACCATGATGGCCAGGCTGGTCTTGAACTCCTGACCTCAGGTGATCCACCCACCTCGGCCTACCGAAGTGCTAGGATTACAGGAGTGAGCCACCGCGCCCCGCCAGCTCTAATGTTTCATACGCGGCTGTCACTGTGCTATGAGGTTAATTTATATGGTCGTTTAAGCTCCGCCCCCCTCCCCCCGAGGATACTCCTTATCCCCACTTTACAGATGCGCACACTGAGACGAAGGGAGATTAAGTAGCTCGGCCGGGATTCCCCAGCTGGTGAGTGACACCGAGCAGGTACTGGAACCTGGGTTTGTCTGACCGCAGCGCACAGGATCTCAACCTCTGCTCCAACTCGTGTGCGCCAAGTCAGCGTGCGTGTGTGATCCGGACGGCTCTGACTCGAGATGCCTCACAGCTGCCCCGCGGGACCGAGCGGGTGTCACCGAGGCGGGCACAGACTGCACAGTGTCCCCAAGGGCTCGCGCGCGTCCTTCAAGACCTGCCAGCGAGCGGGAAATGGCAGGCTCCGAGTCAACCTCGGCTGACCCGGGGGCCAGACCAGGAGATGCGACTGGAACCGAGGGAGCGTGGCCAAGTCGGCGCCCCGAGGGCCGCCAGCCGGGACACGGGCGCCCTCGGGTGCAGGGGACCTAGAGGCGCCGCGCGCGGCGGGGGCTGGGCGCGAAGGCGCCGAGACGGCATCGTTCCCCTGCAGCATCCCGCCCCGTGGCCGGGGGGAGGAGGCGTCACCTGACAGCGTGCACCAACTTCTCCAGGTTCGGAGGGGGCAGCTGGCAGCAGCCGGGGCCAGGGGCGCACGGCGCGCTGCTCTCGCCCAATGGCGAGGTCTGTAAACAAAAGCGGGCCCCACGCGGGTCCCGAGCCGGGTGGCAAGGGGCGCGGCGCAGCAGCATCGCAGCCGTGAGAGGGGGAGGCGCGGACGGGATCCGGCGCTGGGACCCTGGGCACGGCCCCCGGGACCTGGCCGCCAGGATGAGGCATTGTCTGCGCACCCGCAGGATTCCGCTTTAAATGCCCCCTCCGGGGCTCGCCGCGGGTCCCGACTCCGCGCGCCCGCCCCGGGTTCTCCGCCCGGTGAGCCCGGCCTCGAGCGCAGCACGGACCGTCAAGGTGAGCACCCAGGCAACATCGCCGAAAAGCCAGGCCCGGAGGTGCTGAAGTCAAGGACCGAGACGCAAACATAGACACAGGCACGCACACGCACGCCCTCCCCGAAGTTGACGAAAATCAGTCGATAAAATACAAAGTGCCGCCGCCGCCGCAGGTCAGCGCTGACCTCCTGCTGCCGAGAAGACCGAATGCCGACGTCCGGACGCTGTCACTTCCATCCGGCGCCGGGCACCCGGGCTGCACGGTCTCGTCTCCGTCCTTCGCGCAAGGGACGCCTCCTCCTGTCCCCCCTCCACGGATCTCCCCACCTCGCAAGTGTGTGAATACGAAAACAATACGAGGAAAGCCCGATCGGGGGGAGCTAGGACCCGCCGGGAGCCCCAGTGTGCGGGAGACTGGGGTCAGAACGCGCCCGGCACGGGCACCGAGGAACCTAGGCTCCGGGCATCCTCGCCGCGGCCCCCCAGGGCGGCTCCGACCGGACGCCCGCGCCCCCCCAGGCCTGCGGTACTCACCCGCGACGGTCGTCCGGGAGCTCCGCGACGGGGCTGGGCACGATGCGGGGCCGCCGGGCCCCTGGGGCTGCGGGCGCCGAAGCGTTCGCGGCGCTGCAGAGCTGCGCGCCCGACGGCGGCGGCGCTGCTCTGCCGGCGCGCTCGGACTCGCTCGCGGTCTGCCAATGGGAGCTGTCAGGGCGCCTCCGCCGGCGGCCTCGGGGGCCGGACCGCGGGAGCCCGTGGGAAACCGAGCTCCGATTGGGCCGCCTGACAATCGCTCCGCCTCCGGCGAGCCAATCCGAGGCGGCGGATGCAGGAGCGGGGCGTTCGGAGTTGGGCTGTAGAACGACCACGGGCGCACGCCGGGTACCCGCGCCGCGGCCCGCCCGGAGCGCGCGGCTGCAGGGGCTCGGGGGGCACGCGCTCCGGGGATGCCTTCCCGCGAGGCTCCGGCAGCGCGGCCCGGGGATATCGCCGGCAGGCAACGGAGGCACGGCGGGCCGGGGGACTACCAGGGAGCCCCTAACAAAGCAGCTTTGGGAGGGCCGGGCGGCCTCCGCCTCCCCCGGCGATAGGTCCGCAAAGCTGCCTGTCACCCCGCATAGGTGGAGGTGGCCAATGGCGTACACAGACCGAGCTCGAGTTGGCGCGCGCGCGCGCGCGACTCGGCATCGGTGGGATTGGTCGGAGGTAAAGGATTTTCCTGCTACCTAAGGCGGAGAGGAAGGGGGATCGGAACGGGGGAGGCGAAGAGCCAAAAAACGTTGTACCTGGGACAGGTGGTCTGGCTCGGGAGGCGTGTGCCTGGCTCTAGGGGGAAACAGGAACTTTTTTACGAGACAAAAAAATCCTAAGGTAAACCCTTCCCGGTGATGCCAGAGGATGTTAGACCCTGACCAGTCTCCAGGTAGGGCACTGTGGCCTTCACCAGATTCCAGGACTCCCGGCGTTCACTAACCGTGCCCAACAAGCGAACCTGCAGTCACAGCGTGGGGCTTGAGCTCACGTTCACCTTCTGGGCAGAGTAAATGACTCGGGCAGCGTTCACGCAGACCTCCTGGGCTCCTCTGTAAAATCCGGAAATAATTGCCGTTTACCTTTCGCAAGGTTGTGAGGGTCAGGAGACGCTGGCGGTGGAGCCTCGAGCGAACCCTCTTCCCTGCACCAGGCCAGAGCTTCCTCCTCTCCTGTAGAGCTCTAGACTTCACCGTTTACCACAAAGGCTGGGATGTTCCTTAGACCTTCATTCCATACGCTCGTTGCCCCAGGGAACGTCTGCGCTCCCCGGGTGATCTTGTTAAAAACAAAAAGAATTGCCCACTCTGGTAGGTAAACCTAAAGGGGAAAATTGAAAGTCATCCTGGATTCCTCCTTCTAACCCTCTCCCATCCATTTTTGTTAACCTCTCGAACCCATGCCACCCATCCTGTCTCACCTGGACCATGGTAAAGGGCTCCCATCGTCTTTCTGTCCCAGGCCTCGCCCCCTGATATCTGTTTTCTACTTTGCAGAATGATCATTCTAAGCAGAAAAATCTCATTGTGCGCTCTCAACTCTGGGTCTTTTTTCTTTCCCAAGAACACATCCACCCCTAGATTCTCCCTTCATTTAACTAATTCCTACCCTTCTTCAGATCCCAGCTTGGCCGCCAAGGCACCCATGCAGTAGGCGTTGCTGAACTACTGTGTAGCACCTGCTCATACAGACCCCGGGAAGCCTCCTGTACCCTGTCAAGGATAGAGGCCCACGTTTCCACTTCCAGTGCTTCCACGCCCTGTCCTTCCCTCACAGCCTGCACGCCTCGGGGCTGAAGTTGCCTATTGCACTGCAGCACTCCATGGAAGCCAGAATCTTCTCTGTCTTCACTGCTGGATCCCAGTCCTAGCACAGCGTTTGGCACATTTGGGGCACTGAAAAAATATGGAATCAATGAATTCTGGAGGAGCTATAATTACAGGCAAGAGCTTTAAGGATTTGAAGTGCTTCTAAAACATCACTTCGAGAAGAATGGGTAGCATGGTGGCTCCTGAAGGGATGCGTCCCCCAGGTTTTATGATGGGTGTTACAGGGAGGTTTTTGAGTCAAGTTTGAGAGATTTTCTAAAGACACTCCTTCCAAAATCAGCTTCGTGTCAGCCAACAGCTTGGAATAGAGAAACATTCCCTTGTAAAGCTTTTCTTTTTTCTTTTTTTTTGGGGGGTGGGGGTGGGGCACGGAGTTTCACTCTTGTCGCCCAGGCTGGAGTGCAGTGGCGTGAGCTCAGCTCACTGCAACCTCTGTCTCTCCAGTTAAAGTGATTCTTCTGCCTTAGCCTCCCGAGCAGCTGGGATTACAGGCACGCACCACCATGCCCGGCTAATTTTTGTATTTTTAGTAGAGGGGTTTCACCATGTTGGCCAGGATGGTCTCCATCTCTTGACCTCGTGATCCACCCACCTTGGCCTCCCAAAATGCTGGGATTACAGGTGTGAGCCACTGTGCCCAGCCCCCTTGTGAAGCTTTTCATCTCAGGACAAAGAGCCATTTCTTGAACCTTTACAAGCCACCATCTAGGGGAAATATATATATTTGAAAATAAATAGAGAGTTTTTCCCTAAAGATGTTTAGAAATACTCTGGCCAGCCAGGCGCGGTGGCTTACACTTGTAATCCCAACACTTTGGGAGGCCGAGGTGGGCAGATCATGAGGTCAAGAGATTGAGACCATCCTGGCCAACATAGTGAAACCCCGTCTCTACTAAAATACAAAAATTAGTTGGGCATGGTGGCGGGCACCTGTAGTCCCAGCTACTCAGGAGGCTGAGGCAGGAGAATTGCTTGAAGACGAGAGGCGGAGGTTGCAGTGAGCTGAGATCACACCACTACACTCCAGCCTGACAAAAGAGCGACACTGTGTCTCAAAAAAAAAAAAAAAAAGTACATCTGGCCATCCTGAAAAGAGCAGACCCTGGAGCCAGTCTGTCTAGTTTCAAGGCTGGTTGCTTTCCAGTTGTAATCTGGGGCAAGTTACTTCAGACCTCTGTGCCTCAGTTTCCCCATTTAAATAAGTGAGATAACAACAGTACCTCATGCCACATAGAGTTGGTATGAGGATGAATGTGTTAATATTAACAATGTGCTGGCTAGACATGGTGCCTGTAATCCTAGCCCTTTGGGAGGCTGAGATGGGCAGATTGCCTGAGCTCAGGAGTTCAAGACCAGCCTGGGCAACACGCTGAAATCCCATCTCTACTAAAAATACAATTAGCTGGGTGTGGTGGCGTACGCCTGTAGACCCAGTTACTTGGGAGGCTGAGGCAGGAGAATTGCTCAAACCTGGAAGGCAGAGGTTAAAGTGAGCCGAGATCCAGCCACTGCACTCCAACCTGGGCAATAGGGCGAGACTGTCTCAAAAAAAAGAAAAGGAAAGGAAAACCTGGATGAGACGATGCAGGAGAAATACCCACTGCCCACAGGGGAGATGGATACATGGAAACCACTGTTCAGGCTCTTTCTCTCGTTCACGTTCTCCCTGAACCCCACTTACCTCAACATGGCAGTACTTTGGCTCCTGGAATCTGCTCGCCGCTGACTGTGGGAGGCGTTGTTCCCACGATCATGGCACTGCCACTGAGGCTGACAGAATTAAGCCAGTCCAGCCTTTGGGTACATTTCCTGACCTTGCAAACCTAAAAAGCTACTGCAGGCTTCTATGCTGTTTCTTACAGGACATCGCTGCTTCACACTGACAGAGGATGGGGCATTTTGATTAAAATACAGACAAATGCCATCTGGCCGAGTATTCTGACATCTTGTCACCTGAGGGCATTGTTGACATCTAAAGAGAACATGGAATTGGCATTAGGGGAAAAAATGGAGTGGTCAAAGGCAGAATCAAGGTTTAGGGCAGGAGAATGAGCAGAAGTTACATTTCTAGTACATGACCCTGGCTGCAACTAAGAGTCAACATTTTCTTCCCCACTGCTTATTGAAAGGCTGACTCCACACAGTCATAGCTGAGTCACAACAAATGGTCCTCCCCAGTACGAAGACACCACTGAGATGAGCCCGCACATGCGCTGTGAGACAGCCCTGCCTCCCCTGTGTTCCTGAGCTGGTCTTTCCCTCTAACAGATGCTCCCTGAGGGCTAGACTTTGGCCTGTCTAATTCACTACTATATTCAAGTGTCTCAAACAGTGCCTGGCACATAGTACGTGCTCAATAAACATCTATTAAATGAATGAAGTTTAGCCTTCTGCATTCTCTACAAGAAGTTTGGCACTTAATTATTTTCTTTTGTGTCATCTATTTGTGGGTGCCTCCTTTGAAGAAAGGACAGGAGGCAACTTATTAAAAAAATAGATCTGGGCTGGGCACAGTAGCTCACACCTGTAATCCCAGCACTTTGGAAATCCACAGCCGGTGGATCACCTGAGGTCAGGAATTCAAGACCAGCCTGGCCAACAAGGCAAAATCCCATTTCTACTAAAAATATAAAAATTATACCTGCAGGAGGCTGGGTAAATTTTAAAAAATAAAATTAGCAGGGCATGGTGGCACACACCGTATTCACACCTACTCAGGAGCAGGAGAATCTCTTGAACCTGGGAGGCAGAGGTTGTAGTGAGACAAGATCGCACCACTGCACTCCAGCCTGAGTGACAGATCGAGATTCCATCTCAAAAAAAAAAAAAAAAAAAATAGGCCAGGCACAGTGGCTCATGCCTATAATCCCAACACTTTGGGAGGCCAAGACGGATGGATCACGAGGTCAGGAGTTTGAGACCAGCCTGACCAACATGGAGAAACCCCGTCTCTACTAAAAATACAAGATTAGCAGGCGTGGTGGCTCATGACTGTAATCCCAGCTACTTAGGAGGCTGAGGCAGGAAAATCGCTTGAACCTGGGAGGCGGAGGTCGCAGTAAGCCGAGATCGTGCCACTGCACTCCAGCCTGGGCGACGGAGTGAGACTCCATCTCAAAAAAAACAGTAAACAGGCAGCCAAATTAACCTTCCTTAGGAAGGTCTTGTGATGCATGGCAACCTTGTCCCTGGGTAAAGAACCTTGTGAGTTCCTCAGATTGTTGATGTACTGATTAGCGCATAACCCACTGACACTGAAAAGTATGCTGATTTCTCTCCGTGTCATAAAGTTTCACTGACTCTTTCAGGTGGACATTTTAGCCTATATGTTGCAATCTGTAGCCAGTTCTTGCAACCTCCGTATTGCACCCTCTAATGAAAAAGGACAACTCAGGTATGAGGAGTCTTCCTCTCTTCTCCTAAACAACTTGTAACAGATTCCAGAACTTTGTTAACGTTGTTGATGTGTCTTCCCCCATCATCAGTCTTCACGATTGACTTCCAAGAAGCCTTTATTAAATTATTTCAGCCTTAATTTTGATTGGCATTGTGTGTGTGTGTGTGTGTGTGTGTGTCTTCTGTTGGTTCTGTTTTGTTTGGAGAACCCTAACACATCCTAATAGTTTTTCCCATAACCATTCAGTATTCCTCTGCGGACTTACTACTCAAAGTGTGGTCTGCAGATCAGTAGCAATGGCATCGCCTGGTGTCAGA
Organism: Aotus nancymaae; assembly: GCF_030222135.1. Classification (NCBI taxonomy): domain Eukaryota; kingdom Metazoa; phylum Chordata; class Mammalia; order Primates; family Aotidae; genus Aotus; species Aotus nancymaae. The sequence goes on from NW_026988435.1 coordinate 34,868,794, forward strand.
AACACAATCTCAGACACCATGCCAGACACTGAATTCAAATCTACATATTAACAGAATGCTCAGATGATTCATCTGTGTATAAAGTTTGAGAAACATATCACTTACTTGGGGTTTATTTATTTATTTAGAGACAGGGTCTTGTCGCCCAGGCTGGAGTGCAGTGGCGGACCTCGACTTACTGCAATTTCTGCCACCTGGTTCAAGCAATTCTCCTGCCTCAGCCTCCCAAGTAGCTGGAACTACAGGCACGTACCATCATGCCTGGCTAATTTTTTTGGTAGGGATAGGGTTTCACTGTGTTGGCCAGGCTAGTCTCAAACTGCTGACCTCAAGTGATCTGCCCTTCTCGACCTCCCAAAGTGCTGGGATTACAGGCCTTAGCCACTACGCCCCATCATATCATCACTTCTTTGAAAATGTTATGCATTTTCAAAGAAAATAACAAACTTCACGCCTGTAATCCAAGCACTTTGGAGGCCAAGGCAGGTGGATCACCTGAGGTCGGGAGTTCATGACCAGCCTGACCAACATGGTGAAACCCCGTATTAAAAAATATATAAAAATAAAATAAAGAGAAAAGAAAATAGCAATATTTAAAACAACTGGCCAGGTGCAGTGGCTCACGCCTGTAATCTCAACACTTTGGGAGGCCAAGGCGGGTGGATCACCTGAGGTCAAGAGTTCGAGACCAGCTTGACCAACATGGAGAAACCTCATCTCTACTAAAAATACAAGATTAGCAGGCGTGGTGGCTCATGACTGTAATCCCAGCTACTCAGGAGGCTGAGGCAGGAAAATCGCTTGAACCTGGGAGGCGGAGGTTGCAGTGAGCCGAGGTCCACCACTGCACTCCAGCCTGGGCAACAAGAGCGAAACTCCATCTCAAAACCAAAACCAAACAAACAAAACTGCTTGGTAAAGGAATTAGTTTAACCAAGGCTTTCTTACCTGAGGACAGATCTGGGGAGTCGGGTAAAAGAGGACCTAGAAAAGAAATCAAGAAGTCAGGACATTTTCCTAGCAACAGTAAATCTTCAATTATGGAGAAGAGACCAAGGCAGCCTCAATATGCAAACTAGCATATCCAACCAATACAAGAAAACTCCAGGTCAGAGAGGCAGGGCCGGGCAAATCAGGCCGCACTGCATTCACAGAGCTAAGCAGTGCCCCCTCTGTAATTTGCTTTATTGCGTTTTATTTTCTGTGTTTTCCCTGAAATGGCAGTTTGTGGAGAAACTCTCCCACTTGGCTGCGAACAGGCTCTAAGCAACAGCAACACTTCTGCAGAATTGGCAGGGACAGCGCTATGGAATATTTCAGAAACTTCAAGGCAAAGGGACAAACAAACAACCAAAAAGAAAAAATCTTCAAAATGTCTTTTCAGAGGAAAGAACTTCCCTGGGAAGGGACCCGTGCATCTCCAGAAACAAACCAATCTGGTTTCATTTTTTCTGCTTCTGCACTCCAGCCTGATTATTAATTCATCAGCGTGGGACAGAATAAAAGCTCCTCCTAAAACAGACTGGAACTACTGCAGGCGGTGGGGTTCTACGGTGATGTTGCAGATCTTGGCCTAATGGGCTTTCTCTTCATTGACACACAAGGTTCAATACTCCTGCCGGCCCCATGAGGTGAGAGTTGAAGCTGCCTCCTTTCCCACCTCCTCCCGGACAAGGGACAAGGGACCATGCAGGGAACCCGCAGGACGCGCACCTGCAGCTCCACCTACCTCAAACCATGCATTTATTCTCTATTCCCTAGAAGTGTCCTCACTCCCCCAGCCTAACAGAATGGCACGGAAAAGGCTGGAATGTAGCCACACCGCCTCAGCAAAACAATCACTAGGCTGAGAGACGCTGCTCTCCACGGGCGGGCAAACTGGGACAGTGGAGCCACAGAAATCACCTCCCTTCTTGGGGTAAGCTGACAGCTTCAGTTTCCATCCATATGGAGTTATGGCCCTTTCTCTCTCTCTCAGTCTCTCTCCCCCACCTCTCTCCTCTCCCTCTCCCTAGAAAGGCAATAATAGTTAAAGGCAAAGAGCCTGGTGATTAAAAAGGAGACTCTGGGCCGGGCACAGTGGCTCACACCTGTAATCCCAGCACTTTGGGAGGCCGAGGCGGGCGGATCACAAGGTCAAGAGATTGAGACCATCCTGGCCAAAATGGTGAAAGCTTATTTCTATAAAAAATACAAAAATTAGCAGGGTATGGTGATGGACACCTGTGGTCCCAGCGACTCAGGATGCTGAGGCAGGAGAATCACTTGAACCTGGGAGCTGGAGATTGCAGCGAGCTGAGATTGCTCCACTGCACTCCAGCCTGGGCAACAGAGTAAGACTAAGTCTCAAAAAAAAAAAAAAAAATTAAAAGGCATACTAGGATTATCTCCCTAGAGCCCCCAAAAGTCTCCTGAAATCAACCTGTCCCTAATCTCATCATATCCACCCCACCTCATTCCTCAAACAAGAACAAACAAATCCCACTGATGTCTTCTTTCGTTTCCCAGGCAGGCAGTTCTTAGCCTTACCATCTAACGAGGCACTGCCCAAGCCGGAAGAATGGGAGGCAGCTTTCACTTAACCTCCCCCTTTCTCCCTCATCTGATACATGCCAAAGCGGTTTCTGGATCTGTCTTCAGAATGACTCTGGACCACATTCCTCTACAGGCCTCTGCTGTTGCCTGAGCCTCCTTCATTTTGTATTTTATATATATATTTAAGACAGGGTCACGCTCTGTCACCCAGGCTGGAGTGCAGTGGCACAATCACGGCTCACTGCAGCCTCAACTTCCCAGGCTCAAGTGATCCTCCCACAACAGCCTCCTGAGGAGCTGGGACGACAGGCAGAAGCCATCAAGCCTGGCTAATTTTTTAATTTTTTTTTTTTTTTTGTAGAAAGGGAGGTCTCATTAGGTTGCCCAGGCTGGCCTCAAACTCCTGTGCTCAAGCGATCCTCCCACTTCAGTCTCCCAAAGTACTGGGATGACAAAGCCACCACAGCCAGCCGTGAGCCTTCTAGAAGGTACAGAATGTGCACTGATTAGAGACACATGCTGATTTAACAAACATTTAAGACTTCCTGCTTTGTGCAATGTAACAGACTGGGGCTGAAGGAAAGGAGAAATACGGACACGCACTGCAGACACACGGTGATAGAGAAGGGTCGGCGGGGAAAGCAATAACTGACATACCGGGCGGGCAGTTCGGCGCTGCACAGGGGCTGATGGGGTGGGCGCTTGCTTCAGTTTCCCATGTCAGCCACGCCCTCCTGATGATCGTGCCCAACAGCGGGGTCCTTAGATAATAAGGCTAAGAACTGCCTGCCTGGAAAACGAAAGAAGAGATGGTGGGATTTGTTTGTTCTTGTTTGGGGAATGTGGTGGGGTGGATATGAGATTAGGGACAGGTTGATTTCAGGAGACTTTTAGGGGGGTCTCTAGGGAGAGAATTCTAGTGTGCCTTTTTTTTTTTTAGACAGTTTTGCTCATTTCCTAGGCTGGAGTGCAGTGGTGCGATATCAGCTCACCACAACCTCCGCCTCCCGGGTTCTAGCCATTCTCCTGCCTCAGCCTCCTGAGTAGCTGGGATTACAGACATGAGCCACCACACCTAGCTAACTTTGTATTTTTAGTAGAGACAGGGTATCTCCATGTTGGTCAGACTGGACTCGAACTCCTGACCTCAGGTGATCGGCCCACCTCTGCCTCCCAAAGTGCTGGGATTACAGGCGTGAGCCACCGCACCCAGCCCCTAGGTGTGCCTTTTAATTTTTTTTTTTTTTTTGAGACTGAGTCTCACTCTGTTAAGGTTTGAGTTTACTTTTTAAGTACTATATTACTTCCTGCAGGCTGCCATAACAGAATACTGTAGACGGCATGGCTTAAACAACAGACATTCACTGTCTCCCAGTTCTGGAGACTAAAAGTTCAAGATCAAGGTGCTAGCAGATTTGGTTTCTCCTGAGGCCTCTCTTCTTGGTTGGCAGACAGCCGCCTTCTCGCTGTGTCCTCACATGGTCAGGTGTCTCTCTGTATCCAAACTTCCTCTTATAAGGACTCCAGTCAGATTGGATTGGTGCCTACCATCATGGCCTCATTTTCACTGAATCACCTCTTTAAAAGGCTTATCTCCAAATGCAGCCAGATTCTGAGGAACTGGGGGTTAGGGCTTTAACAGATGAATTTTGAGGGGACACAATTCAAGCCATAACAAATACTCAACATCCCACCCGTGTCTTCTACATGCTGTAGAAGATCACACCACTGCACTCCTGCCTGCGCAACAGAGCTGTAAAGAATAAACATGCATTCTGGGCGCGATGGCTCACACCTGTAATCCCAGCGCTTTGGGAGGCCGAGGTGGGCAAATCCCTTGAGCCTGGGGAGTTGGAGACCAGCCTGGGCAACGTGGTAAAACCCCGTCTCTACCAAAAATACAATAATTAGCCAGATGTGGTGGCGTGTGCCTGTGGGCCCAGCTACCCGGGGGGCTGAGGTGGGAGGAGGGCTGGAGCCCAGAAGTTGAGGCTGCAGTGAGCTGTGATCGCGCCACTGCACTCAGGTATGGGTGACAGAGCAAGACCTTGTCTCAAATAAATTAAATAAAAAGAATAATAAACACACCATAGCCAAATATTTGGATCTGCATAGATACCCCTTCCCCTTGGGTTTCTGCCTTTTTTTTTTTTTTTAAAGATGAGGTTTCACCATGATGGCCAGGGTGGTCTTGAACTCCTGACCTCAGGTGATCCACCCACCTCGGCCTCCCAAAGTGCTAGGATTACAGGCGTGAGCCACCGCGCCCAGCCTTGCCTAGTTTTTTTAGTTGAGTGACTGTTAAATTGAATTAAATTCTTTGGTTAGTTAGCAAAGGGTCATGGAAAAAGTGTCTCTCTTCTCAGAGGTGTTTTTTCTTTTTTAAAAAAATAAAGAATGGGGCCAGGCGCGATGGCTCATGCCTGTAATCCCACACTTTGGGAGGCAGAGGTGGGCGGATCATGAGGTCAGGAGTTCAAGACCAGCCTGACCAACATGGTGAAACCCTGTCTCTACTAAAAATACAAAAATTAGCCAGACGTGGTGGCACACACCTGTAATCCCAGCTACTCAGGAGGCTGAGGCAGGAGAACCACTTGAACCGGGGAGGCGGAGGTTGCAATGGGCCAAGATCATGCCACTGCACTCCTGCCTGTGCAACAGAGCGAGACTCCATCTCAAATAAATAAATAAATAAAAGAATGGGTAAAATACATTATTGAGATTTCCAGGGGTTTCATGTAAAAGCCAGTCAGTAAAGGAGAACAACGGTTATGAAGACTCGGATCAAAAGAGAGAAGGGCCCAGGACAGAGTGCAGGAGCACAGTACCCGGAGCCTCAGGGCAGAGACCTCCTCCACTTGCGAAAGGAGCCCTTTCTCACCACCCTCCACATGTCCCGAATTGATCCATGGCTGTGACTCCGCTCCCATCCATAGGTGCCCTTCAATAGCTACATTATTCGTTCCTTTCAGCATGTAAGTTAGTTTCTCCCCCTCTAAAACAAGTGCTGCTTTTATCCTCTCAAAACTGAAGTAACATTCCAGGCCCTGTTATTGCAAATGATCGGTCAAGCCTCGGTATTCTAACGTCTAAGCTGGTATCTGAAAAGCGTAGTAAACCCCGCTAGCCAGCCATTTTCCTCTGCATTTACTTCTCATTCTTGGGTAATTTCTCTGGCCAGCCGATGGAAATCTAAAAGATTAGTGACTTTTCTTTCCCCTCATTCATTAGCCCAAGATAATTCCTGACAGAAAATTCACAACTTGGACATTATTGTAATTCTTTTTTTTTTTTGAGATGAAGTCTTGCTCTATCGCCCAGGCTGGAGTGTAGTGGCGTGATCTCGGTTTGCTTCTACTTCCTGGGTTCAAGCGATTCTCCCACCTCAGCGTCCCAAGTAGCTGGTATTATAGGCACCCACCAGCATGCCTGGCTAATTTTTGTAGCTGGTCTTGAACTCCTGACCTCAGGTGATCTGCCCACCTCGGCCTCCCATAGTGCTGGGATTATAGGCTTCAGCCACCAAGCCTGGCCTGTAATTCATTTTCTTTTCTTTTTTTTTTTTTTTTGAGACGGAGTTTCGCTCTTGTTGCCCAGGCTGGAGTGCAATGGCGCGATCTCAGCTCACCGCAACCTCCGCCTCCTGGGTTCAGGCAATTCTCCTGCCTTAGCCTCCTGAGTAGCTGGGATTACAGGCACGTGCCACCGTGCCCAGCTAATTTTTTGTATTAGTAGAGACGGGGTTTCACCATGTTGACCGGGATGGTCTCGATCTCTTGACCTCGTGATCCACCCGCCTCTGCCTCCCAAAGTGCTGGGATTACAGGCTTGAGCCACCGCACCCGGCCTGTAATTCATTTTCAATAGCCAGCTAGGCTGGGTGTGGTGGCTCAATCCTGTAATCCCTGCAGCTGGAGAGGCTGGGGTGAGAGGATCACTTGAGCCCAGGAGTTTGACACCAGCCTGGGCAACAGAGAAAAACCCCATCTGTACAAAAAAATACAAAAATTAACTGGGCATGGTGGTGCATGCCTGTTATCCTACCTACTCAGGAGGCTGAGGCAGGAGGATTGCAGGAACCCAGGAATTCAAGGATGCAGTATTCTAGGTCTGGATGCAGTGACCACTGCATTCCAGCCTGGGTGACAGAGTAAGATGCTATCTTTAAAAAAAAAAAAGTATCCAGCTACTACAAGACAAAAATAACCCTTTCTTTTTTCTTTTTTTTTTTTGGAGACAGAGTCTCACTCCGTCTCCCAGGCTGGAGTGCAGTGGCGCAATCTCAGCTCACTGCACCTCCGCCTCCCGGGTTCAAGCAATTCTCCCGCCTCAGGCTCTAGAGTAGCCGGGATTTCAGGAGGCTGCCACCACACCCAGCTACTTTTTGTATTTTTTGTAGAGACAGGGTTTTACCATATGGCCCAGGCTGGTCTTGAGCTCCTGACCTCATGTATTCCACCCTCCTTGGTGTCCCAAAGTGCTGGGATTACAGGCGTGAGCCATGGTGCCCGACCAGTAATTTATTCTTAACTCCTGTATCACGTGTGGGAGGAGGGGAGGAGGGGAGGAACAAGACAGAGAAGGTACAGTCGCCTGGAGTTGTCAGTGTTTTGTCTGCTTTGCACTTATCTCCTCCCATTCTTCTAGTGCTTGGAACCCTCTTTCTCACGGAGAACCCATTAACCCGTCCCTGTGTGAATTCGCTGGAGTTCTTCCAGCAGCAGCATATGAGTGGGCACATGGCCCACTCTCCCAGGCCAATCAGAGTGCATGCCATTTTCTGGGTCACTGTGATGGGTCGACGTGTGGCTCCAAAGCTATGAGTCATAACCTGGCTGGGCCAATCAGAATTGCTCCTCCAGTTTTCCTGTGGACTCTTGAGAGAATGACATTTCTCTAGAGCAGAAGCCATGAAGAAAGCTAAGCTGAGAGCTGTCAGGGATGATCTTGGCCTCCATGTGGAGCTAGCTGGCCAGACAATAGTTGTAAGTTATCAGAAATTAGTGTTGGATTTTTGTCAAAATCAAAATTCTTTTTTATTTTTTTTACTTAGAGCAAAAACCTGGACCTTTATTGCTATTTTTAGGGTTTATAATTCCAATTGATAAACATTTATTGAGCAGTTGCTTACATGCCAGGTACTAGAAATACGAAGGTGAAAAACTATATATACCCTGTGGTCAGAGCACTCGTAATCTACTGAGGGAAGCAGGCACATGATTAGAGAGATAATTATTAGAAAAATTAGATTTAACAGATTTCAGAACATAAATAAGATAGCAATTAATTTTGTCCTGGGGGGAGTGGCCTGGCACTCCCAAAAGACAGCAGGGATCACAGAGAAGGAGGGGATAGGAAAGAGGTCTAAATGGGATAATTTGGTTTCCTGAACCCAACTCTACTGGAAGCCATTCCTGTTCCTTACTGATGCTGCCCAGATATGGGAAACTAATACATCTCTTTTTTTTCCATACAGCGGTTTGAATTGCATTTATATCACTGGCCAAAAACAAACAAACAAACAACGAAAAAAAAACAGGCCTGGCTGATACGGTGAAACCCTGTCTCTACTAAACATACAAAAATTGACTGGGCATGGTGGCACATGCTTGTAGTCCCAGCTACTCAGGAGGCTGAGGCAGAAGAATCACTTGAACCCAAGAGGCGGAGGTTGCAGTGAGCTAAGATTTCGCCATTGCACTCCAGTGTAGGTGACAGAGTGAGACGCCGTCTCAAAAAAAAAAAAAAATCGAGAGGCTGAGGTGGGCGGATCATGAGGTCAGGAGTTCAAGACCAGTCTGATCAACACAGTGAAACCCCGTCTCTACTAAAAATACAAAAATTAGTGGGGCGTGGTGGTGGGCACCTGTAATCCCAGCTACTTGGGAGGCTGAGGCAGAAGAATCGCTTGAACCCATGAGGTGGAGGTTGCAGTGAGCCGAGATCACGCCACTGCACTCCAGCCTGGGCGACAGAGCGAGACTCCATCTCAAACAAAACAAAACAAACAGAAACTCACCTTGACAAAGATGGAAGGTAAAGGAGAAAGATGGAGACTGGGTTGGACAGGCTGGGTGGTCTCTGAGGACCCTAAAAGCCAGGCAGAGAAGCTTGCCTTCTTATGATAGATAAATCCTTTCTAGAAGGAGGTGAGCAATGCTGTTACCGTCTTTAGCTCTGATTCTTCCCTTGATGTGCTGAGGGGCACTAAGCAGACACTTTCCTTTAACTGTAAGAAGAGAGTAACAGCAACATTTCACTCCAAACCACTGATTTAATAAGTTTAGACAGAAGAGATTATTAGCCTCAGAAACTGTTGCTTTCATTATCATTGAAATGTGCTTTTTCTGCTTTCTACTATGTTCTATTCTTCCCTCCCTGAATGCCCAGATGCAAATTAGTGAATGTAGCAATGCCCAGAGCAGTTATAACATCCAGCAGGATTACCGCAGCAGTTTTATATAAATGACCATCCTCTAAACTGTGAACATTTGATAGTATGCGGGCTCTTCTCATAATTAAAAGCCCAAAAGGGAGCCAAGGAAACATAGAGAACATTATTCTAGTGACATAAAACTGGACTGGGGAAAATCTCCTATGTCCAGAGGTGGAAGAGAAAGGATATAAAGGGAGGAGTAGAATAGAAAATGCAAATGAGAAAAAGAGACGGCAACCGAAAGAAGGGATGCAGGAGAAGATGGGGGAGAAGAGAACAAGCAGAGGCAACGGCAGGAAGCCGAGTCTGAAAAGGAGGAAAGGACTGGGGAGTGTTTAGATCAAGACTCTTCTTTTTGACCAGGCACAGTGGCTCACACCTGTAATCCCAGCACTTTGGGAGGCCAAGGCAGGCGGATCACCTGAGGTCGGGAGTTCGAGACTAGCCTGGCCAACAAGGTGAAGCCCCATTTCTACTAAAAATACAAAGATTAACCAGACGTGGTGGTGCATACCTGTAGTCCCAGCTACTTGGGGAGGCTGAGGCAGGAGAGTCACTTGAACCCAGGCGGTGGAGGTTGCAGTGAGCCGTGATTACACCACTGCACTCCAGCCTGGGCAACAGAGCAAGACTCCATCTCAAAAAAAAAAAAAAATGCCATGCATAGTGGCTCATGCCTGTAATCCCAGCACTTTGGGAGGCTGAGACAGGCAGATCGCCTAAGGTCAGCAGTTTGAGACCAGCCTGGCCAACGTGGTGAAACGTTGTCTCTACTAAAAATACAAAAATTAGCCGGATGTGGGCGAATGACTGTAATCCCAAACTCAGGGGGCTGAGGCAGGAGAATCGCTTGAATGCAGGAAGCGGAGGTTGCAGTGAGCTGAGATCGTACCACTGCACTCCAGCCTGGGCGACAAGAGCAAAACTCCATCTCAAGACCCTTCTCTTCTCTGGACCACCATTTCCTCCTCTCGGGCATCCGTAGGCAAGGCCAACTGCATCATTTGCAGGGCCCGATACAAAATCAAACTGTGGAGCCCTTTGTTCAAAATGTATTACGAATCTGGAGGCAGCAGCACAGCATTAAACCAACTGGGGCCCCGTGCGACCATGCAGGTCACATGCCCATGAAGCCGGCTCTAACAAATTAGATCAGGATTTTCAGAGGGTGTTCTGTAAAGTCCAGATATTCCAAAAACAAAAGATTCCTTAAGCTCGTCTCTGGGAAGCGGGGCACATTTCCCCATCCCTTCGTTGAAGATTCAGAAATGCCCATGAAGCGCTGCAGCAAGCCCCGCTGAAAGGCAAGAAACGCGTGTGCCTTCATTTCACCCAGTGCTTCTCAAACGCATTTGACCATAGCAACATTTTCCCCCAATTCTCCATATCAGTACCCCATATAACCCATTTTGCAAAACGTTTGAAGTCAAAGATCTTGAGGTCCCTGGAGCTCAAAGAGGCGTTAGCAATCACCCACAGCAGCCCCTCCTGCCCTGACAGTGAGTGCTCACCAATCTGCTCTGCTTGGCCTTGATGGTGACGGTGATCAGATTTGATGAGTGTGGGGCATGGGAGGAGATTACTGGGGTCGCAAAACCTGGAGGAGGTTCTCAAAGATGACATAGCAACTCCCCTAAATACGCCTCCACTCAGGCACCACGAAAGCCTCTGTTTTAATCTAAATACACTCAAAATGTTACCCCTTCATGAATTTATAACTCCCCCCACAAAAAAATTTTTGTCTGTATATTTTCGTTTTTTTTTTTTTTTGGATGAGTCTCGCTGTCGCCAGGCTAGAGTTCAGTGGCGCAATCTTGGCTCACTGCAACCTCTGCTTCCCAGTTCAAGCCATTCTTCTGCCTCAGCCTCCTGAGTAGCCAGGATTACAGGCACATGCCACCACGCCCAGCTAATGTTTATATATATATATATATATATTTTATTGCATTTTAGGTTTTGGGGTACATGTGAAAAACATGCAAGGTTGTTGCATAGGTGCATACGTGGCAGTGTGATTTGCTGCCTTCCTCCCCTTCACCCATATCTGGCATTTCTCCCCATGCTATCCCTCCCCAACTCCCCACCCCCCCCCCGCTGTCCCCCCCACTCCCCCACAACAGACCCCCGTGTATAGTGCTCCCCTCCCTGTGTCCATGTGTTCTCCTTGTTCAACACCCGCCTATAGTAGAGACGGGGTTTCACCATGTTGGCCAGGACAGTCTCAATCTCTTGACCTCATGATCCGCCCACCTCAGCCTCCTGAAGTGCTGGGATTACAGACTTGAGACACCGTGCCCGGCCTCCCCAGAAAATTTTTAAAGGGGTTTTGATACCATATGTATGACAGGGAGTCCTTGGTTGTTATGAATAAATACAATGTTTATAGAACTCTTGCATCTCAGATCATTGTATTCAAAGTGTATCATTTTATTTGGGGAGGATTTATGCTCAGAACTATCAGTATCCCAGCACCTTTGATCAGGATTCCAGGAACTTCTAAAGTGTAGACCATTATTCCCTATAAAGATTAGTTACCTTTCAATCTGGGTAAGAAGAATAAAGTTTCTTTGCAAGAGAAAGCCCAAACACCATCTTTTTCTTTCTCCATAAACACTAGGATAAGGAGAGACTTAAAAGTAGAAGCTTAAGGTTGAATCTCGTCGCTATCTTTGCTGCACTGAAGTAATCACTACATCCTCCACTCTGCCTTTGTTTTCTCATCTGTGAAATGGGAACAATAATAATAGCAAAGATTCTTCTAGCAATAAGATAATGCATGAGAAGGCTGTCTAAAAACTGAGCTGTAACAAGCGTTACTAAAGCACTTCTTACCTGTTACAAATGTCAAGAGCCAAATTTCCACAGCACGGCATGGACACATGCTTTTAAAATCAGAAAGAAACAAAACAGTTATAAAAATCCGTTAGGGAGAGAGATCCAAGATGGCTGATCACTAGCAGCTCGGGCTCCTAGCTCCCAGTGAAAGCGCAGAGAACGAGAGGACGCCACACTTTCAGACGAATATTAGTTGCTCACGGACCAGGAAATTCCCAGCGGAGGAGCCCCACGTGTCGCCAGGGCAACTCTTGTGGCCGGCGTGGCGGTTTTGCTGGTGCCTTAGTGCGCCAGTTTTTGGTGCAGAGTCCGGAGATTCCTGGGCAGAAAAGCACCATCAATCTTAACACCGCTATTTTGGCCGGCGCAGTGGATTGCTCAGATTTCGGCGCTGGGAATCAACAAGTTGGACGTCTGTTCAGAGACCTAGTTAGAAAGTCGGTAATTACAAAGACAACAGACAGATAAATATATAATGAAGGGAAGAAATCAGCGTAAAAAGGCAGAGAATACTCAAAATCAGAATGCCTCTCCCTCTATAGGGGATCGCAATTCCTCATCAGTAACGGAACAAGGCTTAATAGATTACGAATGTGTTCCAATAACAGAAGCAGGCTTCAAAACGTGGATGATAAGAAACTTCTGTGAATTAAAAGAACTTGTGCTAACCCAATGCAAAGAAACTAAGAACCTTTAAAAAAGGTTTGATGAAATGTTAACGAGAATGGACAATTTAGAGAGGAATATAAGTGAATTGATGGAGCTGAAAAACACAACACGAGAACTTCGCGAAGCATGCACAAGTTTAAACAGTCGAATTGATCACGTAGAAGAAAGGACATCAGAAGTCGAGAACCAGCTCAGTGAAATGAAACGAGAAGACAAGATTGGAGAAAAAAGGATGCAAAGGAATGAGCAAAGTCTCCAGGAAATATGGGACTATGTGAAAAGACCTAATTTACGTTTGATAGGTGTACCTGAATGTGATGAAGAGAATGAATCCAAGTTGGACAATACTCTTCAGGATATCATTCAGGAAAATTTTCCCAACCTGGCAAGGCAGGGTAATATTCAACTCCAGGTAATACAGAGAACACCACAAAGATATTCTTCAAGAAGACCAACCCCAAGGCACATAATCGCCAGATTTATTAGGGTTGAAATGAAGGAGAAAATACTAAGGGCAGCCAGAGAGAAAGGTCAGGTTACCCATAAAGGGAAACCTATCAGACTTACAGCAGATCTCTCAGCAGAAACCCTACAAGCCAGAAAAGAGTGGGGACCAATATTTAACATCCTTAAAGAAAAGAACTTTCAACCCAGAATTTCCTATCCAGCCAAACTAAGCTTTATAATCGAAGGAAAAATTAAATCCTTTGCGAACAAACAAGTACTTAAAGAGTTCACCACCACCAGGCCTGCTTTACAAGAGCTTCTGAAAGAAGCACTATACATATAAAGGAACAACCAATATCAGCCTTTCCAAAAATATATCAAAAAGAAAAGAACATTAACACAATGAAAAATTTACACTAACTAATGGGCAAAACAGCCAGCTAGCATCAAATGCTAGTATTAAAGTTATATATATTCTAATCGGATAAAAAGCCAAAACCCATTGGTATGCTGCATCCAGACCCATCTCACATGCAACGATACACAAAGACTCAAAACAAAGAGAAGGAGGAAGATTTATCAACCAGAGAGTAAAAATAAACAAAAAGCAGGAGATGCAATTCTCGCCTCGGATAAAGTAGACTTTAAAGTAACAAAGAGCAAAAGAGGCAAAGAAGGACATTACATAATGGCAAAAGGATCAATGTAACAAGAAGAGCTAACGATTTTATAGATCAACAAGACAGAAAATTAACAAGGACATCCAGGACTTGAACTCAGACCTGGAACAAGTAAACTTAATAAACATTTATAGAACTCTCCACTTCAAATACATAAAACATACATTACCACCTCACCTATTCCATAAGTGACTACATAATTGGAAGTAAATCACTCCTCAGTAATTGCATAGCATTTCATAGGTTTAAATGAAATATTGGTTGGCTGCTCGTTTGTTATTTTCTTCCCTTATTCCTTCCTGTTTACATCAAGTATAATTATTGGTATAAAAGAGGTTTTCAATACCCATTACTAAACTGCATTCTAGCCTGGGCAAGAAAGCAATACTCCCATTCTCTCTTTCTCTTCCTTTTTCCTCTTCTTCTTTATTCTTTTTCTTTCTTTCTTTCAAAAAAAAAAAAAAATCCTTAGTGAGATTGTCCCTCACTGGTCACTTTGCTTGGAGGTTCAAACTATAACTCAAAGCTATGGAATATGCTTACTTGGGAGGTTCTTAAAGCCCCTATACATGAATCTTTTTGAAACATATTAAGGGTCCTTAGAAATCTGATCTGGTCTGACTCTCAGAGCACTCTGATGACACCTGCTGGCTAGGCATGGTATGACAGATGTGCTCTAGACAGAGGGAGGTGGTCTGGAACTCCTGAGTTGAGTACCTGGGAAACTGAGGCTGGAGAGAAATCCTGACCTTCAGTCTTGTGCTCAAAGTGTGGTCCTAGGGCCTCTAGTATCAGCGTTACTACGAGTTTGTAAATGTGGAATAAGACTCTACATTTTTCTTTTTTTTTAGAGACAGGGTCTTGCTATGTTGCCCAGGCTAGTCTCAAACTCCTGGACTCAAGCAATCCTCTCGCATCAGCCTCTTGAGTTGCTGGGATTACAGGTACTGGCTCAGACTCTGCATTTTCATGAGATCCTCCAAGCAATTCGTGTGCGCATTAGAGTTGAAGAAACATTTGTTTTTATTTTCTTTCTTTTTTTGAGACGGAGTCTCGCTCTGTCTCCCAGGCTGGAATGCCATGGCATGATCCTGGCTCACTGCAACCTCCATCTTCCGGGTCCAAGTGATTCTCCTGCCTCAGTCTCCCGAGTAGCTGGGACTACAGGCGCGTGCCACCACGCCTGGCTAGTTTTTGCGTTTTTTTTATTTATTTATTTTTTTATTTTTTTTGAGACGGAGTTTCGCTCTTGTTACCCAGGCTGGAGTGCAATGGCGCCATCTGGGCTCACCGCAACCTCCACCTCCTGGGTTCAGGCAATTCTCCTACCTCAGCCTCCTGAGTAGCTGGGATTACAGGCATGCGCCACCATGCCCGGCTAATTTTTTGTATTTTTAGTAGAGACGGGGTTTCACCACGTTGACCAGGATGGTCTCGATCTCTTGACCTCGTGATCCACCCGCCTCGGCCTCCCAAAGTGCTGGGATTATAGGCGTGAGCCACCGCGCCCGGCCCGTTTTTGCGTTTTTAGTAGAGACGGGGTTTCGCCATGTTGGCCAGGCTGGTCTCGAACTTCCGACCTTGTCATGATCCACCTGCCTCGGCCTCCCAAAGTGCTGGGATTACAGGTGTGAGCCACCGCACCTGGCTGTTTTTATTTTTTTGAGACAAGAGTCTCGCTCTGTCATCCAGACTGTACTGTAATGGTGCCATCCCAGTTCACTACAACCTCTGCCTCCCAGGCTCAAGTGATATGCCCACCTCAGCCTCCTGAGTGGCTGGGACCACAGGCACGAGCCACCACGCCTGGCTAATTTTTGTAATTTTTGTAGAGACACGGTTTCACCATGTTACCCAGACTGGTCTCGAACTCCTGAGCTCAAGCGATCCACCCACCTCAGCCTCCCAAAGTGCTGGGATTACAGGCATGAGCCACTGTGCCTGGCCAAAAAAAATTTTTTTTTAGGTCATCATAGGGCTAGCAACTCACAGAAAGCTTGGCACTTCTGCTGTTTTTGGTCCAAGCCTTTCGTTGTACCAGTGCATAAACAGGCCCATCACCCCACAACTATCTTCTTCCTTCCTTCCTTCCTTCCTTCCCTCCCTCCCTCCCTCCCTCCTTCCTTCCTTCCTTCCTTCCTTCCCTCCCTCCCTCCCTCCCTCCCTCCTTCCTTCCTTCACTCTCTCTCTCTCTTTCTTTCTTTCTTTTTTTAAAATGGAGTTTTGCTTTTGTTGCCCAGGCTGGAGTGCAATGGTATGATCTTAGCTAACCGAAACCTCCGTCTCCTGGGTTCACGAGATTCTCCTGCCTCAGCCTCCTGAGTATCTGGGATTACAGGCATGTGCCACCACACCTGACTAATTTTTTTTTTTTTTAGTAGAGACAGGGTTTCTCCATGTTGGTCAGGCTGGTCTCAAACTCCTGACCTCAGGTGATCCACCTGCCTCGGCCTCCCAAAGTGCTGGGATTACAGGCGTGAGCCAACAGTGTTTCTTACTTTCATTTTTATCTATTTTCTACTTATTCTATTGAAGACATTTTTCCTCCCAGAGGAACACTCCTATAATTCTGTAACAAAATGAGAGGCAAACAGGATGCCCATTACAGAAAATGTGCTTTAAGATCTCATTTTCCAAAATACAAAGGCTTCTTACAAGTGCGTGTGGGTTTTTTTTAATGTTATGTGTGCTGGTCACACCTACAAATAACAAATAATAAATAACAACAGCACAAGGGAAACAGGGCTGGTGCCCCGCTTCCAACAAACACCTGACACATTCATTTCTGTTGCTTTGTTTGTAATAGAAATAGATTCTAGGAAATATAAGCAAAAAAGAAATAAACAAATGAAATGTATTAGATGAATATGGCGGTAACTTATAGTAAAACAATTCAAGCTGAACAATAACATCTCACAAAGGACAGGAAACAGGGCATTAGGTGTCCAGGAAGCTGGTGTTTCCAGGGCAACACCTTTGGGACAATTGTTTTCAGCCCTGCCTGTGTCACTGATCAGTATACAAATTCTGGGGACAGAGAGTCTGTTAGGCCTGGCTTGGTTCATATCCAGCCTTTGGATAAAGAAGGGCAGGATATTTTGATTTCTGGACTCCTCAAAAGCATATCTGATGAGGAAGGCTGAGTGAGCATCCATTTTGATTGGTTGAACCTGGCCATGCCCAAGTCATTCCAGTTGTTGCAAATTTTGACTATCACCCTGAGAGAGGGGTAAATCCCCAAAGGAAAACTGGGTTTTCAGCAGGGTGCAGGGGTTCACGCCTGTAATCCCAGCACTTTGGGAGCCTGAGGTGGACAGATCACCTGAGGTCAGGAGTTCCGAGACCAACCTGGCCAACATGGTGAAACCCCATCTCTACTAAAACTACAAAAATTAGCCAGATGTGCTGGTGGGCACCTGTAATTCAGCTACTTGAGAGGCTGAGGCATGAGAATCACTTGAGCCTAGGAGGTGGAGGTTGCAGTGAGCCAAGATTGTGCCACTGCACTCCAGCCTGGGTGACAGAGAGAGACTCTATTAAAAAAAAAAAAAGAAAAAAGAAAGAAAGCGGGGGAAAAAAGAAAAAAGAAGAAAAGGTTAATAGGTAGGTGAAACCATGCCTCTCTATTGTGAGACAGGTATGCGCCATGATATTGATTGTTAAGAATATTTATAGCCTATTGATGGTATTGACTGACAAGAATATTTATAGCCTATTTACTCTAAAATCCATGTATTATTATTATTCCAAACCCATTAATTATAATTCCAAAACATATCTATTTTTAACTATTTAAGCACATTATTGGAACATTCAGTGAGAGCGTGATGATCTTTGATTCTTCAAGGCAAATCAACTTTGTACCATGTCATCGGAATAAAACAGAATTTAAACAGTTGAAAGGACCTCTACTCTCCCAAGACCTCTGGTGCCCACCCCCCATCTAATATTCTAATATATTCATAGATGATAAACAAATGGCAAGAGTCTCTTATTTCTTTTTTAAATGAGAAGAAAGACTGCGTAGCTATGAAAAATATACTCTGTCACCAGAGCCACACCACAGTTCTTTAGAGGAATAAATAGCTGCAGTCTCATAGCAACATTCAGTTGAACAATGCTGAGAGCTGAAAGGCATTCTTCGGTTAGAAATTCATGCCTACAAGAGGACACCGTGCACGAAGTTCCTCACTGTTAATTACAGATAATAAAGTCAGTCCTCAGGCAGTGGAAATAAGCGTCCATCATGCAGCTGGCTTCTTGGGAATTTTGCAAGGATTGACCGATGTCCTCAGAAACCTAAAATGAATGAATATGCTTTTTTTTTCCTTTTTTTGAGACAAGGTCTCTCTCTGTTGCCTAGGTTGCTGTGCAGTGGCACAATTTCGGCTCACTGCAACCTCCACCTCCTAGGTTCAAGCGATTCTCCTGCCTCAGCCTCCCAAGTAGCTGGGATTACAGGTGTGTGCCACCACGCCCGGCTGATTTTTGTATTTCTAGTAGAGACAGGCGTTTCACCATGTTGGCCAGGCTGGTCTCAAACCCCTGACCTCAGGCAATCTGCCCACCTCAACTTCCCAATGTGCTGGGATTACAGGCATGAGCCACCGTGCCCAGCCAAATCTGCATATTTACAGAGAGGACTCAGTGACCAGACCTGTAACCTCACAGAGGCTTCTTGAAAGTGTTTTCTTTTATATTCTGTGCACTGGTCTCACCTACAAATAACAAGTAATAATGATAACAGCACAAGAGAAACAAGGATGATGTCCCTCTCCTACTTGCTACAGACATACCTCGGCAAACAGCTGAAATATTCATGGAGCCTATTTGAAGCCTTATTTCTCTGCTTAAAAACTGTTCTTCTCCCGAGCTTGGAACTTTGTTAGCCGCGATGAGTTTCCTGGCCGCTACATTCCTGCTCTTGGTGTTCAGCGCAGCCGCTCAGGCCGAACCAATGCAGTTCAAGGACTGCGGTTCTGTGGATGGAGTTATGAAGGAAGTGAATGTGAGCCCATGCCCCACTCAGCCCTGCCAACTGAGCAAAGGACAGTCATACAGTGTCAATGTCACCTTCACCAGCAATATTCAATCTAAAAGCAGCAAGGCCATGGTGCATGGCATCCTGATGGGCGTCCCAGTTCCCTTTCCCATTCCTGAGTCTGACGGCTGTAAGAGTGGCATTAACTGCCCCATCCAAAAAGACAAGACCTATAGCTACCTGAATAAACTACCAGTGAAAAGTGAATATCCCTCTATAAAACGGGTGGTGGAGTGGCAACTTCAGGATGATGCAGACCGAAGTCTCTTCTGCTGGGAAATCCCAGTACAGATCGTTACTCATCAAGTGCCTCATTGAGTTCAGTGCATCTGGCCAACGAGTCTGCTGACTCTTGACAGCACCTCCAGCTCTGCTGCTTCAACAACAGTGACTTGCTCTCCAATGGTATCCAGTGATTCGTTGAAGAGGAGGTGCTCTGTGGGAGAAACTCAGCTCTGGATGGCTGCTTCTCGGTGGCTGTCTTATGTTTCTTTTTCTATCTTAGGTGGTTTTCATTAAATGCAGCACTTGTTTAGCAGATGTTTAATTTTTTTTTTTAACATGTGGCCTCTTTCTACACCTGGAAGTGTACCCTTGAATAAATAAAAACTCGTTTGTCTTGTCAAAAAAAACCCAAAAAACAAAACTGTTCTTCTATAAAGTAAAATAATCGATTTTTGTACTTTCTGGGGAATCTGACATCCATGGCTAGTAAATGCACATTTATTTCCTTCTTTCCTTCCCTCCCTCCCTCCCTCCCTCCCTCCTTCCTTCCTTCTTTCCTTCCTTCCTTTCTTTCTTTCGAGATGGGGTTTCCCTCTTGTTGCCCGGGCTGGAGTGCAATGGTACCGTCTCGGCTCACAGCTACCTCTGCCTCCCAGGTTCAAATGATTCTCCTGCTTCAGCCTCCCAAGTAGCTAGCTGGGAATATAGGCACCCGCCACCACACCTGGCTAATTTTTGGATTTTTAGTAGAGATGGGGTTTCACTATGTTGGCCAGGCTGGTCGCGAACTCTTGACCTCAGGTGATCCACCCACCTTGGCCTTCCAAAGTGCTGGGATTATCGGCGTGAACCACTGTGCCCAGCCTACCTTCATATGTTTTAATGAGAAACTAATGTTTTTCTCCATACTCTGGAGACACGTTGGCTCTCTAGGAAGTGGTGGCAGGTTTACAGCCATGATTACCTAACTGAGACAGCTCAGGGCAGAGCAATGGAACTGGAGTCCCTTCCTGACTCTGTCATCTTATTCCAGAGTGGGCTAGGCCAGGAACCTGGCTTCACTGCACCTCACAATTAAGTGACAGATTTCTGTTCACTCCTAATGCAGCTCTAAAAGCTGCCTTTCTAGTAATCTTCTAAGGGTAGAAAAGAGAGTCAAAAGAGGCTGGGCATGGTGACTCATGACTGTAATCCCAGCACATTGGGAAGTTGAGGTGGACAGATTGCCTGAGGTCAGGGGTTTGAGACCAGCCTGACCAACATAGTAAAACTCTGTCTCTACTAAAAATGCAAAAATAAAAATAAATAAATAAATAAGCCAGGTATGTGCCTGTAATCCCAGCTACTTGGGAGGCTGAGACAGGAGAGTCACTTCAACCTAGGAGGCACAGGTTGCAGTGAGCTAAGATCGTGCCACTGCACTCCAGCCTGGGCAGCAAAGCAAGTCTTCATCTTAAAAAAAAAAAAAAGAGGAGAGGGTCAAAAGAAATGAACAGAAAGCCACCTTTCCCTCCTTAAATATATCTTGGCCCTCTCCAAAAAAAGAAAAACAAAACCAACTCACATTTGAAACATTCCTTTAGGTCCCGCATCTCTGGCCTGTGGACTTTGGGGGAGCAGGTCCAGGAAATAAGTCCTTGAATTGGAAGCCAGAGGTACAAGAAAAATGGATCCAGGAGGTTATCCTTTAAATACCAAATCCTTGATCAGGCCTCCTTCCACCAACTGTTCTTTCTTCATCTGAACAAAGAAGCAGTGGTCGGTACCAAAAGGCACTGTCCACCATGCTGGTCTGTTTCTCTCCTGCATTGTCACCCTGAATGCTGAGATGGTGGCTTATCAGGACCTTGGAGAGATCAACGCTATCCTGAGAGATTGAATTAAGATTGGTAAATACCTTGACAGGCTAGAACAATGGATGAAATCTAACAATTGAAATTGAATCAGGATATATGTACATTCTGGTCCACAGAATGCCAAGTGCATAAAAATAACTGATACTGTGGAAAGAGGTCGGTCTAGAATGTTCAGGTTACTACAGTCTCAGTCCGTGCTAACAGGATGACGTGGCACCCCTACTCAACCCAAATGTAGCGTGGTGTGGGCTTGATGAACAAAGCTGATGGAAGCAAGAGAAGAAAAATCCCCCCTTATCCTTTGTTCAGGCCACATCTATGTCGTTAGCAGGACTTGAATGTAAGAAGTGTGGGAAGTAGAAAAGTTCCTTTTTAAAGTTTTCTTTCTTGTTAAAAAATAAGTGTGCCAATAACTTTGTGAAGCCCTATCCTATGTAGCTGTTAGACATGCCATGCTTACAGGCACGTAGTATATTCTATGTCCTTGTACTTTAACCAAGATATCTGTGCTGGATGTGCTCACAGGCGTGTCCCAGTTCTCTACTGCTTTTACCTTAGAAAAGTTTTAAGTTGTTAGCCAGTCGGATTTTAGCTTAGATGGTGAGGTCTGGCTCCAGCCAATGGAGATCAGACACAGCAGTAAGAACAACCCCAAATTCGTAAGGGATACATTGGTCTGCTTTCCTTTATCCATTGTACTCTTGTGGCAAGGTGACTAGTGAGAGTACCCTTCCTGCAGTCCAGGAAGTAAAAACTGTGTTGCTGAAAGATCCTTTGTCTCAGTGCTGAGTTTTCTTTGTGGCACCGAGCGTCTATTTCCAACAGGAAGGAAAGTCAGATAGACTCCACTCAGGTGAATGGTGGCCCTGCTGGACAGAGAGACCATGAAAAGAATCCAGAGCTCAACCAGGGCCTGAAAATGTGTATACAGACAGCAGCAACCTTAATGCAGAGTCTCAGCCACCGAAAGCAGGTGCTAAAATTAAAAGGGTTTGAGAAAGAATCACATAGGAAAGTGAAAGAGTTGATGGGGTGGAAGTGTCAGAAGGCAAGGCATTTAGGTATCTTAAAAGAACTAAAAGAAAGGCAATCAAGTGGAAAAGGATGTTTGATGCAGCCTCATTGGAGGTTGTGAGTCAAATTAGGGGAGCACAAATTGCAGAGTGGGGTGACAGAGACGTGGGAGACAGGGACAGAACTCATTTGCATTGATTATGGGCTCAGAGTCCCTGTTAGGTTGAAAATAAAAAGCATTCAGCGGGCCAGGTGCTGTGGCTCACACCTGTAATCCCAGCACTTTGAGAGGCTGAGGTGGGCGGATCACCTGAGGTCAGGAGTTTGAGACCAGCCTGGTCAACAAGGTGAAACCCTGCCCTGTCTCTACTAAAAATACAAAAATTAGCCAGGTGTGGTGGTGCGTGCCTGTGACCTCAGCTACTTGGGAGGCTGAGGCAGGAGAATCACTCAAAGCCAGGAGGTGGAGCTTGCAGTGAGCTGAGATCACGCCACTGCACTCCAGCCTGGGTGACAGAGCAAGACTCTGTCTCAAAAAAAAAAAAAAAAGCATTCAGCAAATTATCCAGAAGCATCTTGGCCAGAATGTGTGCCGCTCAGATCCCTGTCTCAGCAATCTCTGCCTGATAAGCAATGTTATTGCCCTTGAGCAGCTAAGCCAATATCCTTGGGATGGTAAAACTACTCCCTTCGGCCCAAGCACTCTTTTAAAAAAACCAGAATCACTATTTATTGAAGTATAACCTACACACAGGAATGCACACATAGCTAAACGTAGGGCTTGAAAAGATTGCAGAAACAGCACACGCATGGATCCAGAGCCTAGACTGAGCAGCAGACAGAAGCCCCTCATATTCCATTCTTGTCACTACCTTTCCCCAGTGGTGATTTCTGTCCTTTTTTTTTTTTTTTGAGACAGAGTTTTGCTCTGTCACCCAGGCTTCAGTGCAGTGGCATGACCTTGGCTCACTGTAGCCTCCACCTCCTGGGTTTAAGCAATTCTCCTGCCTCAGCCCCTTGAATAACTGCAACTATAAGGGCCCGCCACCACACCCAGCTAACTTTTTTTGTATTTTTATTAGAGATGGAGTTTCACCATGTTGGCTAGTCTGGTCTTGAACTCCTGGCCTCAGGTGATCTACCCGCCTTGACCTCCCAAAGTACTGGGATTACAGGTGTGAGCCACCGCACCTGGCCAAGATTTTGCTTTTTAATTTGGAAAATTAAGTGTAGCAATTCTGTAGTAGGCATGAAGTATAATGACTTAAGACAGTGGGAGATCAGGCAACAGCAGACAGGATATATCAACAAAATGGCTGGTGCAGTGGCACATGCTTATAATCCCAGCACTTTGGGAGGCTGAGGTGGGAGGATCACTTGAGCTCAAAAGTGCAAGACCAGCCTGGGCAGCATGGCAAACCTAATCTCTCCAAAAAAAGACAAAATTAGCCA
Source organism: Aotus nancymaae (assembly GCF_030222135.1). Classification (NCBI taxonomy): domain Eukaryota; kingdom Metazoa; phylum Chordata; class Mammalia; order Primates; family Aotidae; genus Aotus; species Aotus nancymaae. Next base: position 34,891,987 of record NW_026988435.1, read on the forward strand.
GATATGGTGGTGTGCGCCTGTAGTCCCAGCTACTTGAGAGGCTGAAGTGGGAGCATTGCTTGAGCCCAAGAAGTCTCAGTGAGCCAAGATCACACCACTGCAGTCCAGTATGGGCAACAGAGGAAGACCCTGTCAAGAGAGAAAGAAAAGAGAGAGAGAGAGAGAGAAAGGAAAGAAAGAGAAAGAGAGGGAGAGGAGGGAGGGAGAGAGGGAGGGAATTTCCTATGGCACACATATGCCCATTGTAATGCTCTTTTCCCAAGTAAACAGCATGTTCTTTTGGAGAGCCTCTGTTTATTTAGGTTGACCGTCATAAGAGTGGAGCCCTTATGAATGGGACGAGTGCCCGATAAAACTGATTTATGGTAACAGAAGTCAGAATGGGCTGGGCATAGTGGCTCATGACTGTAATGCCAACACTTTAGGAGTCCAATAGTAATAGAATGTAATTCACAAATAAAAGTCACAAATGTAAGCCATATATGTAATTTAAAATTTTCCAGGCGGGGTGCGGTGCCTCATGCCTGTAATCCCAGCACTTTTGGAGGCTGAGGTGGGCAGATCACCTGAGGTCAGGAGTTTGAGACCAGCCTGACGAACATGGATAAACCCTGTCTCTACTAAAAATACAGAATTAGTGGGGCGTGGTGGCTCGTGCATGTAATCCCAGCTACTTGGGAGGCTGAAGCAAGAGAATCGCTTGAACCCAGGAGGCAGAGGTCGCAGTGAGCCGAGATTGCGCCATTGCACTCTAGCCTGGGCAATAAGAGCATAACTCCATCTCAAAAAAAAAAAAAAAGTACATAGAGAATGGAGTGCTCTAGAACTTGAAGAATCCCAGCAATTCAAATGATCCAATCCGATCCACTCTCTATGATGAGGTAATGGCCTCAGAGAGGTCCCCCAGCTAGATATTGATGGAGCTGGGATTAGAACTCGGTCTCCTGAATTTCCTTCCAAATTATCTCATTAAACACAGATGCCAGGTTACAACTGAGACCGGGGGCACCTTTCTCATTGCATATCTAAGACCATGAAAAATGTAAAACGCAAGAATACATAAATGCACCTTCATTGGCTTTCAGAACAAAAACATCAGCACGTTGGACAGCCTCTGGAAAACTCCACTATACACTTATGAGTGAATGAGAGTGAAAAAGGAAAATCATTTCTTAGTATTGTCATTAAATAGTATTTGACCTATTTGGAGCATGAAGGTCCATAGTCCAGGAGCACCCATCTCTGTGGAACAAAATACAAATGGTGCCTCCTAGAGTTGTGCAGTAGCCCTGTGCCCAAACCTAGCATTCAAGCCATCCCCCAGGAGTAATCCTAAAAGCACATTCATACTTGAGGCTGACCTGGGTGGGTAATGGAGGTGGTGACCGTGAAAACATTGTTTCTCCATGTGCAGCCAAGTCACCCTATAGAGCTCAACCCCCAGATCCTGGCTCAATCAACTCTGCTCTTAGGACCTCATTCTGCTAACGAAGGTCCAGAAAAGGAAGGAGTCACGTGTTTCCCAGAGGGTATGCAGCCAACAGTGCCATCCAGTTTGCCGAAGTCCCTCTGTGGCCCTGCTGTCACTTTCCCAGCTCCAGACAAATGCTTTTTCCCCCCCCTAACTCTCAACTCAGCATTGTGGGAACTAAACATCGCAATCAGCTTCACGAGCCTCACTGTTGCCATGGGTTACATGAATTCGAATCTCAGGATGGAACCAAAACAACCCCTTAAATATCAGCCCTCGAGTGGGAAGCGAAATGAAGTGCTAACACCGTAAAGGCAAACAGGAGACGCATGGCAAGGGGTGGGTCCCGCTGCAGCAGGATGGGTGGTTGCTGCCTGCAGCCTCGATTTGTTAACAGCTGCTAAAAATATTCTCTTACGGGGCTTGCACGTCATGGCAGATATGCAGAGAGATAAGAAGGAATGTCTGAAACTAGACCTGTGCTGTCTAATCTGGTAGCCACTGGCCACAGGTGGCCATGAAGCTCTTGAAACGTGGCTAGTCTGACTTAAGATGTGCTATAAGAATAAAACCCATGCCAGATGGCCAAGACTTAGGATGAAAAAGGAATGTAAAAGCCACATTCATAATTTTAGGTTATTTGTTGTTAGTCATTGTATTGGATTACCTAAAATATACTATATAGTGGATTATCATACAGAACTGAATAAATTGGGTTAAATAAAATATATTAGTAGAACTAATTTCACCTCATTTTACTTTGTTTTTTTTGAGACAGAGTCTTGCACTGTCACCCACGCTGTAGTGCAGTGGCGCGATCTCAGTTCACTGCAATCTCCGCCTCCTGGGTTCAATCAATTCTCCTGCCTCAGCCTCCTGAGTACCTGGGATTACAGGCGTGTGCCACCACGCCCAGCTATTTTGTATTTTTAGTAGAGACGAGGTTTCACCATGTTGGCCAAGATGGTCTTGATATCCTGACCTCATGATCTGCCCGCCTCGGCCTCCCAAAGTGCTAGGATTACAGGCATGAGCCACCATGCCCAGCCTCTTTTTACTTTTTAAATGTGGCTACTGGAAAATTTTTTTTTTGAGACAGAGCTTCACTCTTGTTTCCCAGGCTGGAGTGCAATGGCATGATCTTGGCTCATTGCAACCTCTGCCTCCCAGGTTCAGGCAATTCTCCTGCCTCAGCTTCCTGTGTAGCTGGGATTACAGGCATGCACCACCTTGCCTGGCTAATTATTTTGTATTTTTAGTAGAGACGAGGTTTCTCCATGTTGGTCAGGCTGGTCTCAAACTCCTGACTTCAGGTGATCCACACACCTCAGCTTCCCAAAGTGCTGGGATTACAGGCATGAGCCACTGTGCCCTGCCTGGAAAATTGTAAATTACATATATGACTTACATTTGTGACTTTCATTTGTGAATTACATTCTATTTCTACTGGACTGCAAACTGTGGGTACCTTTTTCCAGAGGCTCGTCCTAACTCAACTCATCCTAATTTTCCTTCAAATCCTTCCTGTTCTCATTCTTTTTCCACATTTCTCTCTCTCTTTTCTTTTTTTTTTTTTTGGAATGGAGTCTCGCTCTGTCACCCAGCCTGTAGTGCAATGGCATGATCTCGGCTCACTGCAACCTCTTCCTCTCAAATTCAAGCAATTCTCCCACCTCAGGCTCCTGAGTAGCTGGGATTACAGGCACCACCATCATGCCTGGCTAGTTTTTGTATTTTTGTAGAGACGGGGTTTCACCATGTTGGCCAGGCTGGTCTTGAACTCCTGACCTCAGATGATCTGCCTGCCTCAGCCTCCCGGAGTGCTAGGATTACAGGCATGAGCCACTGCACCTGGCTCACATTTCTCTTTTATTCTCACACTTTCTATTCTTTCAACAGGAAAAACGGCTCACTTGTATTGTTAGGAAGACTAATAAATAGTTAATATTATTTAAAAGGCTAAATGCTAATGCTTTACCTGCTTTATGGCATATAATCTCCCCCAACTACCTTATAAAGTAAGTATCATTATTAGCACAGAGAGGTTGAGTAATGTGCCCAAAGTCACACAGCTAATATTTAGAAAAACTAGGATTCAAACCCCAGGAAGTCTGTCTCCCAAGCCCTCACTACTCCACCTACCATAAAATAAATGAGAAATTCTAATAGATACCTCTTGTGAATAATTGATTGTTTTTTCCCCATTTGCAGTGCCCTGGAGCCATAGGTAAGATGTGGTGAAGCTTAAAAGCTAGTGGCAGGCTCCTAAAATGCGTCCCCCGGTGCTCTGAGCTGAATTGTAGCCCCTCCCCATCTTTACCCCCAATATGGTGGTATTTGGAGATGGGGCCTTTGGTGATGAGGTTAAGTTGAGGTCATGAGGGTGGGCCCCTCATGATGGAATTAGTGTCCTTATAAGAAGAAACCCAGGAGCTTGCATGCACTCTCTCTCCCGCTCCAACACACACTGAGGAAAGGCCACATCAGCACACAGCGAGCCAGGAGGAGTGCCCTCACCAGAACCTGATTGTCCTGGCACCCTGATCGCAGACTTCCAGCCTCCAGAACTGGCAGAAATACATTCCTGTTGTTGAAGCCGCCCAGCCTGTGGTTTTGTTATGGTAGCCAGAGCAGACGAAGACATCAGCATTTGGTCATTGCGGCTGAAACAGCCAATCTCTGAGAACTTGTTATGCATTAAGAGCCTATTGAGGGGGCTCTTAGCCTTGGAAGATGGGAACAAGCAGGAAAGAGTCCATCAAAGAGCCTATGGAGACTTCAAGTGGCAGAGGGCAAAGGAATGACATAGCTGGGAGGGGGCAGGGATGCTGGGCTGAGGATGAGCGAATAGAAGGAGGCTAGAGGCACATTGTATATGATATAAGATCCACAGTTTGTAATGGGGAAAATATGTAAGATGCGTGAACAATAGAAGAACCAATATAGGGATGGTTGTAAGTGGGATTTAGAGAAAGAGAATTTCCCTGTTGACCTGGTGGGCTACTGTTGGAAATAGATGCTCAGTGCCACAAAGAAAAATCAGCACTGAGACAAAGGATCTTTTAGCAATGAAGTTTTTACTTCCTGGACTCAGGAAGGGTACTCTCACTAGCCATCTTGCCACCAGAGTACAGTGAACAAAGGAAAACACACAGATTTATCCCTTACGCATTTGGGGTCGTCCTTACTCCTATGTCTGATCTTTGTTGGCTGGAGCCAGACCTCACAATCTAAACCAAAATCTGATTGGCTAACAACTTAAAACTTCCCTCCCTCCTTCCCTTCCTTCCCTCCCTCCTTCCCTTCCTTCCTCCCTCCCTTCCTTCCCTCCTTCCCTTCCTTCCCTCCTTCCCTTCCTTCCCTCCTTCTCTTCCTTCCTTCCTTCCCTTCCTTCCCTCCCTCCTTCCCTTCCTTCCCTCCTTCCCTTCCTTCCCTCCTTCTCTTCCTTCCCTCCCTCCTTCTCTTCCTTCCCTCCCTCCTTCTCTTCCTTCCCTCCCTCCTTCCCTTCCTTCCCTCCCTCCTTCCCTTCCTTCCTCCCTCCCTTCCTTCCCTCCCTCCCTCCCTTCCCTCCCTCCTTCCCTTCCTTCCTCCCTCCCTTTCTTCCCTCCTTCCCTTCCTTCCTCCCTCCCTTCCTTCCCTTCCTTCCCTCCTTCTCTTCCTTCCTTCCCTCCTTCCCTCCTTCTCTTCCTTCCCTCCCTCCTTCTCTTCCTTCCCTCCCTCCTTCTCTTCCTTCCCTCCTTCTCTTCCTTCCCTCCCTTGTTCCCTTCCTTCCCTCCCTCCTTCCCTCCCTCCCTTCCCTCCTTCCCTTCCTTCCTTCCTTTCTTCCCTTCCTTCCTTCCCTTCTTTCCTTCCTTCCTCCCTTCCTTCCTTCCCTCCTTCCCTTCCTTCCTTCCCTCCTTCACTTCCTTCCCTCCCTTCCTTCCCTCCTTCCCTTCCTTCCTTCCCTTCTTCCCTTCCTTCCTCCCTCCCTTCCTTCCCTCCTTCCCTTCCTTCCTTTCTTCCCTTCCTTCCTTCCCTCCTTCACTTCCTTCCCTCCCTTCCTTCCTCCCTCCCTTCCTTCCCTCCTTCCCTTCCTTCCTCCCTCCCTCCCTCCCTTCCTTCCCTCCCTCCTTCCCTCCCTTCCTCCCTCCCTCCCTCCCTCTCTCCCTCTTAGAAATGCTATTATCACCATTATTGAGAGATGAGAGGATCCTGATGGACTAGCTCTATTTATCTTTTTCTGTCAATCATCTTTTCCCCACTCCCCACTGTCCCCCCCACTTTCAAGAAACCTCAGAATCAACCCAGTGTAGCAAACCTTCCTCCTCTATAATCTCAAGCCCCTTTCTTCTACCTGGAAGCAGTGAAGGTCTTTTTAGGGGGTCAGGAGAGGTGGGGGTAACCCACGCCTGAAGCCAGCTGCGTGTTAGGCCAAGCCCTTTGGTCCAACTGGTCAAAGCATCTCCTTAGCCCATTGCATCAAGTAGCTCACATGTCATTCTTTTGCCTTTTGGAAACCATGATTCATTTGGATCTGGGGCTGACCCTAAAATGATTGCAGGGTCTCTGTTGACCCAGGTCCATCAAAATCTGTTCAGGGAGGAAGGCCAGGGCAGGAGCCAGCACAGCCTTGGATGGGAATGTAATAGCTCACAAGGTCAGCCCACTCTCCCCTCAGCCTGCCACAACCAGCGGGATCCTGCTTCAAATCCCGTCACCCTGTGTTGTGATACGATGCAGGTTTAGGGAACAAAGGTTCTCCACCCTCTCTTGGAGCTCTTAGGCGGCCCCACCCGCCCACTCTACCCTGTGTCTTGAACAAGGTGTGTCTCTTGCAACGCGGCTCTCCCTCCCTCTGTTGTGTTTTTTTTTCTCTCTCCAAATTGAGTTGTGAAACAAATGCAGAAACAAAGACCCAAAGTCAAACGATCCAAGGCAAAGTTTACAACCATGAAAGTGAACTCTTGCATTTAGATCATCACTGAATTCAGATGAATAAAGCCCCAAAGGGCCGGGTGAAGTGGCTCACCCCTGTAATCCCAGTAGCACTTTGGGAGGCGGAGGCGGAGGCGGGCAGATCACCTGAGGTCAGGAGTTCAAAGATGAGCCTGACCAAGATGGAGAAACTCCATCTCTACTAAAAATACAAAAAATTAGCCAGGCATGGTGGCACATGCCTGTAATCCCAGCATTTTGAGAGAGGCCGAGGCAGCCAGATCACAAGGTCAGGAGTTTGAGATCAGCCTGGCCAACATGATGAAACCCCGTCTGTACTAAAAATACAAATAAATAGCTGGGCGTGGTGGCAGACACCTGTAATCCCAGCTACTTGGGAGGCTGAGGCAGGAGAATCCCTTGAACCCAGGAGACTGAAGTTGTGGTGAGTCGAGATGGTGCCATTGCACTCCGGCCTGGACAACAAGAGTGAAACTCCGTTTCAAAAAATAAAAAAGAACTAAGTTACATAGGGAATCTAAAAAAAAAAAAAAAAGTAATATAAAGCCCCAGAGGCAGGCTTCCTTTGATGTTCATGTTGATGGCCATCGTGGGAAAGTTTTCAAACACGTGTTATGGCTGGGCAAGTGTGTGCAGGCTACATGCAGCAAAGGAAATCCACGCACCCCGCTGTGTTCTACAATCCACACCGAAAGGCAATGTATTTCCAGAGCGCAAACACGATGCAGCTCAAGTCAACACACGTTCACTGAGCGCCAGGCTGTAGTTAGTTACTATGAGGCACCTGTCTCGAGCCAGGCCCTCTGCCAAGCATCATACACATTGCTGTTGTTTAAGCCACTCAGTTTATGGTGTCACAGTGGCCCTAGCAAACCAACACAGATTTTGGGACTGGTATTTGTGAATTTGGCCTTTTTTGGGAAATAGGTTTATTGCATATGTAAATAACATGTATGTTATGGTAAAGTCATACTGGAATAGGATGGGTCCTTAGAAGAAGAGAAGAGGCCGGGTGTGGTGCCTTATGCCTGTAATCACAGTACTTTGGGAGGCCAAGGCAGGAGGATTCTTTAAGGCCAGGAATTTGAGACCAACCTGAGCAAAATAGGGAGACCCCCATTTGTACAAAAAAAAAAATTTTTTTTGTTTAGCCAAGCATGGTGGCAGGTGCCTATGATCTCAGCTACTCAGGAGGCTAAGGTGGGAGGATCACTTGAGCCTGGGAGGTTGAGGCTGCAGTGAGCTGTGATCACACCGCTGTACTCCAGCCTGGGTGACAGAGCAAGGCCCTGTCTCGGAAAGAAGAAGAAGAAGAGGAAGAAGAAGGATGAGGACGAGGAGGAGGAGGAGGAGAAACAGATGAAGACAGAGGGGAGACAGCCATGTAGCCATGAGACAGTGGAGGCAGAGTCCAGAGTCATGGAGCTTCAAGAAATGCCAAGAATTGCTGGCAGCCACCAGAAGCCAGGACGGAGGCATGGAACAGATTTCTTCCTGAGACCCCAAGGAGGAGCCAACCCTGCCTACTGTGATTTTGGATGTCCAGACTCCAGATTGTAAGGGAATAAATTCCTGTTGTTTTAAGCCACCCAGCTTGTGGTCCTCTGTTTAGGCAGCCCTAGGAAATAAATACACCAACCTTCCATTTAACCACGTTTTCTGGTTTTGTAGGAGGGAAGCAAATCCTTCCTTAGCCTTGATATCTTCCATCCTTCCTGCGTCTCTGCAAGGCCTTCCTAACCCCTCCCCCAGGCTTTGGTCCTTTGGAGACAGCCTGTGCTGAACCTCCTCCTGCTCCAAATCTCCTCTGCATTACCCACATTACCCTCTGCATTACCCTCTGCCTCCTGAGACACACATTCAGCCCTTGGCTCTCTTGTGAGCTCCCTCTGCATCCCTCTTGGTTAATTTTATCCTAGAAAAAGGGCCGAGTCTGCCCGAGGGAGGGATGGAGGAGCAGTTGAAGCTAGAGACCAGACCCTGAGCAGAGAGACTTCTAGCTCACCTGACCCACGGAGCTTCAGTCTCTCCACAGAGAGGATGGAGAGCTACTGAGGGAATGTGTTCTCTTTCCGGGTCCACGAGGGGGTGCAGGTTTAAGGGCAAGAATTTCCCAGCACCATGCCCCCTCCCATCTCTCTCCATCTGGGAGATTTAATGGTTTATGTTTGAATTTCACTGGTGCAGGGAAAAAAACTAAAAGTCAGTCACCCCAGCGGAAGTTTAAAGGAACTCCTTTCATTGGCCAGAGGAACTTGGGAAGGTGGGAATTTCTTCCAGGATAAATTCCCCTGCTCCTTCACCCACACTGGGTTTCCAACTCTCTGGAATCCCCTCCCACATGGTGGGAGCTCCCTCTGGGATTTCCCCTCTGAAATCCCCTTCCACACTCTTCGTGGAAGTCCTTCTCTTCTTCTCCTTTCCTTCTCTTTCCTCTACCTAAATAAAATCACCTTTCTGCAACACTTCTTGGGTCCAATATTCACTTTTATGAGCATACGGCTCACCTGCAGTGGTCCCATCGCTTATTCTTTAAGAGGTTGGGGGCCAAGAACCCACAGCATTCTCTCGGGGGAGCTGTGCCTCACTGGCACCCAAGGAAAAAACCCAGTTACACTACTACTGAGGGCTTGGGAGCAGGAGAGTTCATTCATATGCACGTCTTTATTGAGTGCCTGCTGTATGCTAGGCACAGTGCTAAATGGTGGGGGAGGTCACTAGGTAGGAATGCTTTCAGCTGCAAGTGACAGGACACTTGACTCATGGTGACCTAAACCAGTAGTTCGTTTATTGTGTATTTGACAAGTAATCAGGAGGAGATGTGACATAGACATCTTCACAGATCCAGGGTTTTCAGCTCTTTGATGCCACTGTCTTCAACGTATTGACATTGAACCTCATGTCTATTGCCTCATGGTTTTCAATGGTGAAGCCATTGACCAAGATGGGTATTATGGTCTGGAATTGTGTACCTCAATTATATGCTGCAGTCCTAACCCACAGTATCCCAGAATGTAACTGCATTTGGAGATAGAACCTTGAAAGAGGCAATTAGGTTAAAATGGAGTCACATGGGAGATGCTAATCCAATCTGATTGATGTCCTCACAAGAAAAGGAAATTTGGACACAAAGAGACTTAAGGGTGTAAGGACACAGGAAAGACTACGAGACGACACAGCAAGAAGGTGGCCATCTGCGAGCCAAGGAGAGCGGTCTTAGAGAAGAGGTCAAACCGCCCATTTCTTGATGTTGGACTTGCAACCTGCAGATCTGTGAGACAACAAATTCCATGCCACTCAATCTGGGACATTTTGTTATGGCAGCCCTAGTAAACTAATACCATGGGGAAACATGGCGGAGAGAACAGGCTTGGGCTGGGCGGGAGGGAGAAGGAAGGCTCAGCCTGTTCTTTCGTTGACTCGAGCTGTTCACGCAAACTGCAGGGCTCTCCCCTCCCTGCCAGTTGGGATCAGCCAGTTCCCCTTCACGGCCCCAGTCACTTTCTACCTTACTTACAGACTCCAGTCTCCCGGGGACACACATTTCAGAGCAGAAAGATCCTCTCTACCACCACTAGCTTGTGAACTGTTGATTCTTTTCTTTTTCTTTCTTCTTTTTTTTTGAGACAGAGTCTCCCTCTGTCGCCCAAGCTGGAGTGTAGTGGTGTAATCTCGGCTCACTATAACTTCTGCCACTTGGGTTCAAGCGATTCTCCTGCCTCAGCCTCCTGACTAGCTGGGATTACAGGCGTCCACCACCACGTCTGGTTAATTTTTGTATTTTTAGTACAGATGGGGGCTCACGTCTGTAATCCCAGCACTTTGGGAGGCTGAGACGGGTGGCTCACAAGGTCAGGAGTTCAAGAGCAGCCTGGCTAATATGGTGAAAGCCCACCTCTACTAAAAATACATAAATTAGCCAGGCATGGTGGCGTGTGCCTGTAATCCCAGCTACTTGGGAGGCTGAGGCAGGAGAATCGCTTGAACCCGGGAGGCAGAGGTTGCAGTGAGCCAAGATTGCACCATTGCACTCCAGCCTGGGCAACAGAGCAAGACTCTGTCTCAAAAAAAAAGAAGAAAAAAAGTCTTAAAACCTTCAATTTTCTATTTCCTAAAAATACAACTTTTTAATGAATACAGATGATGAAATCTCTTGATAGAACATGAAAGATTTTCAAGGTTTTAGCTTAAAATTGTGCAAAAGATTTTACAACTATGATTATGAAATCAGTCTTGTTAATCTTGGAGAAACTATGGAGAAAGAAAAACACACTTAGAGGTCAGAACTGGGCAACGTTTGTCCCAGTTATACACACAGTCCGGCTCTATTCACATAAAGCTTAAAGGTTCAACTCTGTGACTTAGGAATGCACACAGAGTTGCTGTGACTATGAAGAACAGCAGTGGACTGAATACCACTGGTCAGGAAGCTGATATCACCTACAGGGGAAGGGAGGGTTGATCTTGGGAAGAGACTCATCAGCGGACTTTGTAGCTTGTCCCGACATTCAACTTACTGATTGTGTGGTAGTTCCAGTGATGTTGGATTCATAGTTATTTATTAATTTGTACATATTTATATTTGAACTTTCTGCATGTGTGTTATATTACACAATTAAAATATTTTAAAAATAGGGCCAGGCACAGTGGCTCATACCTGTAATCCCAGCACTTTGGGAAGCTGAGGTGGGTGGATTGCTTGAACCCAGGAGTTTAAGACCAGCCTGGGCAACATGGTGAAACCCTATCTCTACAAAACAAAACAAAACAAAACAAAAAAAATTAGCCGGGCGTGGTGGTGCATGCTTGTAGTCCCAGCTACGTGGGAGGCTGAGGTGGGACGGGACGATCACTTGAGCCCAAGAGGTGGAGGTTGCAGTGAGTTGAGCTCAGGCCACTGCACTCCAGCCAGGGTGACAGAGTGAGACTGCCTCAAAAAAAAAAAAAGATTTAAAAAATATTTATTTTCAAAAGAGAACAAAGGAGGCGTTCAGATATTAAAAACCAAAATATTCACTGGGGGGAAAATCTGGAAGAAGGTGTTAACCTGAGTTAGTGTGAGCACTTGGAAAAGAAAGTGGTGGCGCAGGAGGCAGCACGAGTTCATTCAGAACAAGCTAAGCCAAAAGTCTCTCAATTTTACTTTTGCATAGAATTACTAAGCTATTGGGTCATGGGTTGCAGAAAGCATTTGACGAGCTCTCTCATGATATTCTTGGGGACCAAATGAATGTGGGCTGGACAAGACAAAAGAAAGTGAATCTGATGGTTTATGGTAACAGATTTAAAACATGGCTGTTGGGTATGGTGGCGCATGCTTGTAATCCCAGCTACTTGGGAGGCTGAGGCAAGGGAATTTCTTGAACCCAGGTGAGCCGAGATTTCACCATTGCACTCCAGCCTGGAAACAAGAGTGAGACTCCATCTCAAAAAAAACCAAAAAACAAAACCAGAAACCATGACTGTCAATTTTGTAATACTCTTTCTATAGAGAGGTGAACAAGCAGTGTTGCACTGGTAAATGTTTTTCATTTTTGTTTTTGCTTTTGTTTTTTTGAGACAGCGTCTCCCTTCTTCACCCAGGCTAGAGTGCAGTGGCGCCATCTCGGCTCACTGCAACCTCCGCCTCCTGGGTTCAAGCAATTCTCTGCCTCAGCCTCCTGAGTAGCTGGGATTACAGGTGCCCACCACCACGCTCAACTAATTTTTGTATTTTAGGAGAGACAGGGTTTCACTATCTTGGCCAGGCTGGTCTTAAACTCCTGACCTCATGATCCACCCGCCTTGGCCTCCCAAAGCGCTGGGATTACAGGTGTGAGCCACCACGCCCAGCTGTACTGGTAAATGTTTAACAACTGGCTCTTTGAGGTAAAAAGTCCTGATCTGTAGTGTTTGCCAATTTCTGATGTCTGTATTTCCACCGTGGCCAATTTCAAGGATGGCTATGTTTAACAACCAGCTTGCAACATTCTTGAAACTATGAGTTGGTTCTCACTGGCCAGTTCAAGCTGTCTGTCCTTTACTACTGGGTTTCTGTCTCCTCTTCTTGGACCTAGGCAGGTTGGTGACCACCTTGATCAAGTGTGCCGCTGAAGTGACTGACTGTCTGTGATTCCAAAAGCCAGTCATAAAGGTAGTGCCAACTTCTACTCTGATGCAGGAACATTCACTCTGGAAACACACTCTGGGAGCCCCCAGCTGCCCTGTAGAAGTTTGACGCCCCAAGAGCACCATGCTGGAAAGGCCACATATAGACACTTCAGATGACAGTCCTTGCCGGACGCAGCCTGCCAGCCATCCCCACCAACATGCTGAACATGTGAATGAAACTGTTTGGACTCCCTGGACAGACCAAGTAACTCCCAAAAATGCCGTGAGGAACAAAACATCACTTAGCTGAGCCCTGCCTGACCTCCAAAGTCATGAGATATAACAAAATGTTGTAATCCACTTAGGGCAGTTTGTTTGCAGCAACAGGTCATTGAAATACCTCCCACAGACTGGGCACAGTGGCTCACGCCTGCAATCCCAGCACTTTCAGAAGCTGAGGTAGGTGGATCACTGGAGTCCAGGAGTTCAAGACTAACCTGGGTAACATAGTGAGACCTTGTCTTTTTTTTTTGTTTCTTGAAACAGGGTCTTGCTGTATCGCCCAGAATGGAGTTCAGTGGTGTGATCTTGGCTCAGTGCAACCTCTGCCTCCTGGGTTCAAGTGATTCTCTTGCTTCAGCCTCCTGAATAGCTGGGATTACAGGCACATGCCACCATGTCCTGCTAATTTTTCTATTTTTAGTAGAGATGGGGTTTCGCCATGTTGAACAGGCTGGTCTTGAACTCCTGACCTCAAGTTATCCACCCACCTTGGCTTCCCAAAGTGCTGGGATTACAGGTGTGAGCCACTGCACCCGGCTGAGACCTTATCTTTACAAAAAAAAAAAAAAAATTAGCTGAGCATTGTGGCGTGTGCCTGTAGTCCCAGCTACTCAAAAGATTGAGGTGGGAGGATCCCTTGAGCCAGGGAGGCAGAGGCTGCAGTGAGCAGTGATCACACCACTGCACTCCAGCCTGGTTGACAGAGGAAGATCCTGTCTCAAAAAAAAAAAAAAAAGAAAAAGAAAAGAAAAGAAATGCTTCCTACATATATATCAACCGCTTTCTCTCTTGTCTCTCTAAACTGAAGAGACTGGACAGTGAAACACTAATACCCAGCCTCCTTTGCAGCTAGGTGTGACCATGTGTTCCAGCTTTGAGATGAGGGTAATGAGATGTCAGTTGAAAACATTGGGGAAGCTTTCTTTTCCTGAATATAAAGGCAGATGCTTAAGAGCAGAAGGTTTTTGCTCTCTGTCCTTTGCCATGCCTCATTTTTCCCACCTAGAATATGGATATGATGGTTTAAGGTACTGCAGCTATCCTGTGTCAGGAGAAACGAATGACGGGCTGGGTGCAGTGGCTCACGCCTGTAATCCCAGCACTCTGGGAGGTCGAGGTGGGCAGATCACCTTAGGTCAGGAATTTGAGACCAGCCTGGTCAACATGTCGAAACCCCGTCTCTATTAAAAATACAAAAATTAAATGGGCCGGGCGCGGTGGCTCACGCCCATAATCCCAGCACTTTGGGAGGCCGAGGCGGGTGGATAATCCTGGCCAATACGGTGAAACCCCATCTCTACTAAAATACAAAAAATCTAGCTGGGCATGGTGGTGCGCGCCTGTAGTCTCAGCTACTTGGTAGGCTGAGGCAGGGGAATCACTTGAACCTGGGAGACAGAGGTTGCAATGAGTCGAGATTGCACCACTACAGTCCAGCCTGGCGACAGAGTGAGACTCCGTCTTAAAAAAAAAAAAAAGAAAAGAAAACTGGACGCTAAAGAGAGAGATAGGAAAAGAGAAGGGTTCCATCCTCAGCGGCGGCAGCCCTTGGATACCTGCTTCTGGATTGCTTGTTACATGCTTAAGCCTTTGTTTGTTGCGTTTCCTGCCGCTCACAGCTAGAAGCAATTCCAGTGGACATGTGTTAGATAAATCAATTTGTAGCAGGTTGAATGACTGAAACCAAACGGGTTTAATCAGAGCTGGTTTCAAAGGGGTGTGACCTGTGCAGTGATACAGGGCCTCACCTTCAGAAGGGCACATGCTGGGCTTAATGCTCCACTAGCTCCACTTTGAAATTCTAAATAATTTTGAGCAAGGGGGCCTGCATTTTCATTTTGCACTGGACCCCGTAAATTATGTAGCCAGCCAGACCTGGATTTAATGAATCAGTAGGATCCTAAATGAAATTTGTAAATGATCAATAAGCTCTGTCCTCAGACTTGGCCATTGGACATTTTTATTAAAGTCACAAAAGAGGACATAGAAGACATTATCAGATTTGTAAATATCACAAAATTTGATAAATAGCCAATTAGTTAGATGACATATATAACATTTTAAAAAAATCTACATAGTCAGGAAACTCAAATTAAAAAGAAGACATTTAACAAGAGATAAATGAGAACCCCTGTATTTGGTTTTATTTTAATTTCCAACCCCAAGGGCAGAACAGTTCACGTGGAAGGAGCTTTGTTGTAGGGTCGGGGGTTGGGGTCTTGGAATTGCAACACTATGGTCTCAAGTAAATCACCACTTCTTTGGGTGACAACGCTTTCCTTTGTAAGGTAAGGGGTTTAACTGGGTGATACAGGATCAATTGCACTATTCGAAGTGAGCCATCGTCCTGGATTTGAAAATCTTGCCATATAGTGATATTTGGTAATAACATTTCATGTAGGAAGGAGTCATGTGTATATCTTATTAAAACTTGGGGAGCAGGGCTGGGCATGGGTGGTTCATGCCTGTAATCCCAGCACTTTGGGAGGCCAAGACAGGTGGATCAAGAGGTCAGGAGATCGAGACCATCCTGGTTAACACAGTGAAACCCCATCTCTACTAAAAATACAAAAAATTAGCAGGGTGTGGTGGTATATGCCTGTAGTTCCAGCCACTAGTGAGGCTGAGGCAGGAGAATCGCTTGAACCTAGGAGGCGGAGGTTGCAGTGAGCTGATATTGTGCCACTGCACTGCAGCCTCGGTGACAGTGAGACTCTGTCTCAAAAAACAAAACAAAAAACTTGGAGCTGGTTGGTACCAGGCGAGTGTGATACACACACACCCCACACACACCACACACACACATACATACACACACACATACACACACACCACATACACATATACACACCACACACACCACACACACACCACACACCACACACACATACACATACACACACACCACACACACCACACACACACCACACACACCACACACACCACACACACCACACACACCACACACACACCACACACACATGCACATACACACACATACCACACACACCACACACACACCACACACATACATACACACACATACACACACACCACATACACATACACACACCACACACACCACACACACACCACACACACCACACACACACTACACACACACACCACACACACACCACACACACACATACACACACATACCACACACACCACACACATACATACACACACACATACACACACTACATACACATACACACACACCACACACACACCCCACACATACACCACACACACACATATACCACACACGCACACCACACACACCACACACACACAATATTAATTTGCATAGAGTGGTTCTAAATGAAAAATCACATATTATTTATAAATAATTTTATTTTTATCACATTTTATTATAGTCACCCAGAAGATATCATGTTATCCAATAAAGGTTTGCATATAATAATAAACTAATGAGAAAA
The DNA here is from genome assembly GCF_030222135.1 of Aotus nancymaae. Classification (NCBI taxonomy): domain Eukaryota; kingdom Metazoa; phylum Chordata; class Mammalia; order Primates; family Aotidae; genus Aotus; species Aotus nancymaae. Next base: position 34,908,211 of record NW_026988435.1, read on the forward strand.
ATTCATGTAATATTTCCGTAACATTTGTTGTTTAAAACTGATGTAATATTTTCCTAACATTCCAAAACCTATTGGAATTTGGACTGTCTTTTTGCCCATTTGGGGACATCAGAAATTGCCTTGTGTGTTACAATTGCTAATGATGTTAACACTATCCGTGGAGCATACAAGGACCGGGAAAGATTGGCTGGACAAAAATACAAAGAAAACATTCCTTATTCATTTTCTTCTCATCATACTCCCCAGCCTCACAAGAAATCAAGCCTCAATTGTCACAGAATTATTGGTCAGTGACCAGCAATAAAAGAGTGAAACAGCCTGTTTCACGCCTATAATCCCAGCACTGTGGGAGGCCGAGGTGGGTGCATCATCTGAGGTCAGGAGTTTGAGACCAGCCTGGCCAATAAGGTGAAATCCCGTCTCTACTAAAAAATGCAAAAATCAGCCGGATGTGGTGGTGCATGCCTGTAATTCCAGCTGCTTCGGAGGCTGAGGCAGGAGAATTGCTTGAACCTGGGAGGCGGATATTGCAGTGAGCTGAGAGTGCGCCACTGCACTCCAGCCTGGGCGACAGAGAGAAACTGTGTCTCAAAACAAAACAAAACAAAACAAAACCAGAACTCGCCTCTTTTTCTTACTGCAACAATTAAATGAGATGATCCAAGCAAAGTGCTGGGTGCAAGATAAGCCCTCAGTAAATGAGTTCTAATCATACCTTGACCTCATGGCCAAAACTACCAGCTAAATCCTCTTCAGTGTCAAATAAATGAAATTCAAGGAAACTAAATCAATTAGAGCCAGACAGAAGCTACCCATCTTTGGGCTGAAACAATAGGAACAAGTCCAGGATGGGAAAGAAGGCCAGGGCTGTAAACTTCGTTTCCATTTACACTAGAGTTACCTACAAAATGCAATTCTCCCAACGTCAATGTCAGGACAACAATGAGGTGGTGGTGCCACCTGCTGGTCACTAAGCAACAATTCTGTGACAACTGAGGCTTGATTTCTTAGAGGGTGTGAGGAGGAGAAAATGAAGGATGAATGATTTCTTTGTATTTTTGTACAACCAGTCTTTCCAGGCCCTTGTGTGCTCAGCAGGTAGTAATAACATTGTCAGCAATTTTAACACACAAGGCAATTTCCGATGTCCACAAATGGGTAATTTTGCACTTAGATGATACTAGGGAAAACACGCAAGCCTTGTTTTCATAGGACAGCATGGTTGAAAAAAAAATGGATTTTGTAGTTCATCCCAAGATCTAATCCCAGTGCAACCACTTACCAGGTGGTCTTGGGTAAATGACTTAACCACCCTTAGCCTTGCTTTTCTCTGCTGTAGAGTGACTAACAGAGCCTTCGAACAGGGTCTGGGTAGACTTGGGGGTGGTGGAGAGTGTCTCGAAGACTTTCCAAAGGCTCCGAAGGCACATGGTGGCATTTTGTTTATTTGTTTTTTGGAACAGACTCTCACTCTGTTGCCTAGGCTGGAGTGCAGTGGCTGGATCTCAGCTCATTGCAACCTCCACCTCCTGGGTTGAAGTGATTCTCCTGCCTCAGCCTCCTGAGTAGCTACAGGTGCGCGCCACCATGCTGGGCTAATTTTTGTATTTTTAGTAGAGACGCAGTTTCACCATGTTGGCCAGGCTAGTCTTGAACTCCTGACCTCATGATCCGCCCGCCTCGGCCTCCCAAAGTGCTGGGATTACAGACCTGAGCCACCTCGCCTGGCCCACATGGGTGGTTTTAAGAGGAGCAGTGTGCAGATTCCAATCTTCAGTTTTTTATTTTATTTTTTTTTTTTGAGACAGAGTTTCGCTGTTGTTACCCAGACTGGAGTGCAATGGCACGATCTCGGCTTACCACAACCTCTGCCTCCTGGGTTCACGCAATTCTCCTGCCTCAGCCTCCTGAGTAGCTGGGACTATGGGCACGCACCATCATATCCAGCTAATTTTTGTATTTTTACTAGAGACGGGGTTTCACCTTGTTGATCAGGATGGTCTCGATCTCTTGACCTCGTGATCCACCCGCCTCGGCCTCCCAAAGTGCTGGGATTATAGGCGTGAGCCACCGCGCCCGGCCCCAATCTCCACTTTCTCCCTGATATGGTTTGGAACTGTGATCTCACCCAAATCTCCCGTCGAATGGTAATCCCAGTGTTGAAGGTGGGGCCTGGTGACAGATGATTGGATCATGGGGGTGGATTTCTCATAAATGGCTTAGCACCAGACTTGGTGCTGTTCTCATGATGGTGAGTGTGTTCTTGCAAGTCCTGGTCATTTAAAAGTGTGTGGCTCATCCTCCTTTGCTTTCTCTCTTGCTCCTGCCATGTAAGACAAGCCTGCTCCTGCTTCCCATCCACTATGAGTAAGTTTCCTGAGGCCTCTCCAGAAGGAAAAGCTGCCATGTTTCCCGTACAGCCTGCAGAACCATGAGCTACCCAAGCCTCTTTTGTTTGTTTGTTTCTTTTTTTTTTTTTTTGAGATTGAGTCCTGCTCTGTTGCCAGGCTGGAGTTCAGTGGCTCCATCTCTGCTCACTGCAACCTTCACCTCCCAGGTTCAAGTGATTCTCCTGCCTCAGCCTCCCGAGTAGCTGGGACTACAGGCGTGTGCCACCACGCCCATCTAATTTTTGTATTTTTAGTAGAGTTGGGTTTTCACCGTGCTGGTGGCCAGGATGGTCTCAATCTCTTGACCTGGTAATCCGCCAACCTTGGCCTCCCAAAGTCCTGGGATTACAGGCATGAGCCACTGTGCCCGGCCTTTTTTCTTTTTTTTTTTTTTTGAGATGGAGTTGCATTCTGGTGCCTTTGGTTGAAGTGCAGTGGCAAGATCTTGGCTCACCGCAACCTCCCCTTCCTGGGTTCAAGTGATTCTCCTGCCTCAGCCTCCCGAGTAGCTAAGATTACAGGCATGCGCCACAACGCCTGGCTTTTTTTTTTTTTTTTTTTTTTTTTTGTATTTTTAGTAGAGACAAGTTCTCACCATATTGGCCAGGCTAGTCTTGAACTCATGACCTCAAGCCATCTGCCTGCCTCGGCCTCCCAGAATGCTGAGATTATAGGTGTGAGCCACTGTGTTCAATCTCAAACTGGTTTTTAGACCTCATGATCCTTCTTCCCCTTTACTGGAGGAAGGCGTCCCAACCACCTTCCCTCAGTCTCACTAACGTGCACTTTCCCCCCAGGTAAACCCTGGGCACTAAACAAAGGCACAGAGAGACATATCTGTGCAGGGATGAAAATGTGAATGACTAATAATGGGGTAACAAGTTCCGATGAGTCATTTTATTTCCCAAGCATGTTTTACCCAAAATTGAAGGAAGACCTAATTGAATTTCCTAATCTTTAAAATATCAAAAGTTACTTCGGCTGGGCGCAGTGGTTCACGCCTGTAATCCCAGCACTTTGGGAGGCTGAGGTGGTTGGATCACCTGAGGTCGGGAGTTCAAGACCAGCCTGACCAACATGGAGAAACTGCGTCTCTACTAAAAATACAAAATTAGCCAGGTGTGGTGGTGCAGGTGGGTGGGGTGGCTCATGCCTATAATCCCAGCGCTGTGGCAGGCCAAGGTGGGAGACTGCTTGAGCCTAGGAGTTCACGACCAGCCTGGGCAAAAAAGCAAGCATCTTTACAAAAAATAAAACAATTGGCCAGGCCTGGTGGCACAGGCCTGTAGTCCCAGCTTCTTGGGAGGCTGAAGTGGGAGGATCGCTTGAGGCCAGGAGTTGGAGGCTGCAGTAAGCCAAGATTGCTCCACTGTACTCCAGCCTGGGAATCAGAGTGAGACCCTGTCTCAAAAAAAAAATGTTAGGTATATGTATAATTCTATTTATATAACATTCCTGAAATGACAACATTTTGGAGACGGATTACAAATCAGTAGTTGCCAGCGGTGAGGGATGACGGGGTCAAGGGGTGGCTGTGATGATACAGGGGCAGCCAGGGAGATCTTTTAGATGAAATCATTCCATTTCTTCTTTTTTTGTTTTGAGACGGAGCCTTGCTCTGTAACCTGGATGGAGTGCAGTGACACAATCTTGGCTCACTGCAACCTCTGCATCCTGAGTAGCTGGGATTACAGGCGCACACCACCATGCCTGGCTAATTTTTGTATTTTTAGTAGAGATGAGGATTCACCATGGGCTGGTCTCAAACTCCTAACCTCAGGTGATTTGCCTGCCTTGGCCTCCCAAAGTGCTGGGATTACAGGCATGAGCCAACGTACCTTATGTGAATCTACACATGTAAGCAGATGACACAGAAGTACACACACATGTCATACCAACGTCAGTTTTCTGGTTTTGATATTCTCCTTTGATAAGATTAGTCATTGCGGAAAATTAGATGAAGGGTAGGTACAACAGTCCTGTCTGTTTATCTTTGCAACTTCTAGAGAATTTATAATTGTTTAATAATAATTTTAAAAAGATGTATGCTCTGAGAAACAAGCCTGTCATAAATCAAGAGATGGTATATTACAGTGGTGTTAATCAATCCTTTGAATTCCTTCAGCATTATATGTCAGAAATCATTTAGTGAAATAACTTTTTTTTTTTTTTGAGACAGAGTTTCACTCTTGTTGCCCAGGCTGGAGTGCAATGGTGCAATCTCCGCTCACCACAACCTCCGCCTCCCGCGTTCAAGTGATTCTCCTGCCTCAGCCTCCCAAGTAGCTGGGATTACAGGTGCCCACCACCACGCCCAGCTAATTTTTACCTTTTTAGTAGAGAAGGGGTTTCATCATGTTGGACAGGCTGGTCTCAAACTCCTGACATCAGGTGATCTGCCCACTTCAGCCTCCCAAAGTGCTGGGATTACAGGCTTGAGCCACTGTGCCCGTCCCTTCGTATCAGTCCCAGGTCTTTAGAAAAACTCAACTGTCAACAGAAAATGTTTAAATTCACCTGGAGGTGCCCCCCCCCCCACCGCCCTCCCCATCCTCCGCTTTGAGTTGTCCCTCTTTTCTGGGCCAAATCAATGAATTCAATGAATTTCTTAAATGTATTTGATTGATGTCTCATGTCTCTAAAATGTATAAAACCAAGCTATGCCCCAACCACCTTGGGAACATGTTTTGAGGACCCCCTAAGCACTGTGTCATGGGCCATGGTTGCTCATATTTGACTCAGAATAAATATCTTCAAATATTTTACAGAGTTCAACTCTTTTCCTCGACAATGGTGAACACCGTAATATATTTTTGTTGTTTTAATCAACTGTATACTACTGATTCTAATTACAAATTAATCCAAATTAAAGGACTTTATAATCTTATAATCATAGGAAATTTGAATACACACACACACACACACACACACACACACACACACACTATAAATGTATATTTGGCCAGGCATGGTGGCTCACATCTGTAATCCCAGCACTTTGGGAGGCCCAGGCAGTCGGATCACCTGTGGTCAGGAGTTCAAGACCATTCTGGCCAAAATGGTGAAACCCCACCTCCACAAAAACGACAAAAATTTAGCTGGGTGTGGTGGCAGTTGCCTGTAATCCCAGCTACTTGGGAGGCTGAGGCAGGAGAATCACTTTAACCTGAGAGGCGGAGTTTGCAGTGAGCCGAGATCAGGCCACTGCACTCCAGCCTGGGCAACAGAGCAAGACTCCATCTCAAAAAAAAAAAAAAAAGAATTTTAACAGAAGAGAAAATGGATAGCGAGGCACCAGAATGTTAGAAGGCTGCTATAATCCCTCAGTCAGCAAGTCGTCGTTGGGTTGTAGGGGTGAGAAAGAGATACAAGTCTGAATTATTATTATTTAAGGTTATTATTTAAGGTATTTTTTTGGATGAATTCACATAGGTAGAATGCTTAGAATAATAACTAGTAAGAAGCAAGTACGTGTTAGCTGGTGTCTTAGGGCAGAGACTGAGAAAGGGATTCTTGTTCCAGTGACTTACAGCGGAGGCTCTCGGGAGGAGGGCGTGAGGGAGCAGGCTGGCAGAGGAGGGAGTTAAGTGAGCAAGCTGTAGTTTTAGCTGGAGATTGACTTCAGGCTGACCCCAGGGGGAGCTCTGGGGCATGAACTGCACTGCAGAGGGGTTCCACTTCGAGGCAAGGGGGCTGGGCAAGCTGTAGCTGCAGCCGACACTTGCAGCCCAAGTGACTAAGCCATCCACAGCATCTGCTACAGCTCTTTTTTACTGGGGATGTGGAAACAAAGAGAAATAAGGAAGAGTCCCGTATTCCATGTGGAAAGCTTATTTTCACTTGGGCATAAAAGGAGCAAATGACACAATTGCAGACTATTCGCCTATGGAGTGCTGCTGACCAGCAAGACAGAAAGGCTCAGAGAGGAGAGGGCTCGCCAGGCCAGCTCAAGGGCCTGGAGAAGGTGCTGGAAAAAATGACACTTGGAATGGCACTTGAAGGGTTCCGGGAGCTTTGAATGATGGGCAGGGGAGAGGAGGGAAGGCAGGGCGGATGTGGGGTGAGGAAGAGAGACCAAAAGCATCAGATGGAATCAGCTCTGTCTGAGAGCTTGCCTTTAACGGGTGGACCTCTTACAGGAAAGGAACAGGGGACTAAGGAGAGGCCGATGTGTACAGAGACTGCAGTGAGTACAAAGGAGGGTCACCAGGCAGGCAGAGGGGAACATGTGACACCGTCACCTTCAACTCCTTGTTAAGATCCTCTGAGACACCTTTTTTTTTTTTTGGAGATGGAGTCTCGCTCTGTCACCCAGGTTGGAGTGCAGTGGTGCGATCTCTGCTCACTGCAACCTCCGCCTCCCAGGTTCAAGTGAATTTCCTGCCTCAGCCTCCCAAGTGGCTGGGATTATAGGCACACGCCACCATTCCCAGCTAATTTTTGTTATTTTTAATAGAGACAGGGTTTCACCATTTTGGCCAGGCTAGTCTTGAACTCCTGACCTCAAGTGACCCGCCTGCCTCGGCCTCTCAAAGTGTTGGGATTACGGCCTGAGCCACTGTGCCCAGCCTGAGACACATCTGTTATCGCTGTGTCGCAGACCAGAACATTGAGGCACAGAGAGGTTCACTTATTGCTCAAGGTTCCACAGCTGATAAGCAGTGGAGCAGGGAATAACCCAGGCCATCCAGCTCTAGGGTTGCACTCTGAGCTTTCATGATGTACTGGCACCACCTTAGAGTGTGGCAGAGGCAATGGAAGAGCAGCATGGCCCAGGCATGGGGGCCCTGAGCTGTGGGCAATGGTGTCAGGTGAGCATGAGGTCAAGCTGGGCCACACCAGCCCTGATACACAGGGCAGAGCCGCAGCTCCTACCCGTACCCAATGCCAGGCAGTCAGGCAAGGGCATCACCAAAACTTCAGCTAAGCCTTCTTTAGCCCTGCTGCAGCTCAAGGGATGAAAAGCTGGATTGGGCAACTGGGCTGGCAAGGTGAGGACAAGAGGAAGCAAAGGGAGGAGGGAGGCCCAGGAGGATGGAGCTGGGAAGCAGGGAGAAGCCTGGGGGCTGCGAGGGCAAAAGAGTGCAGGGCTTCAAAGGGGTGGTGTGATCAGATGACATCGCTGAAACCATGTGATGTGGTTTGGCTGTGTTCCAACCCAAAATCTCAACTTGAATTGTGATTCAAATTATAATCCCATGTGTTGAGGGAGGGACCTCGGGGGAGGTGATTGGGTCGTGGGGGAGGTTGGTTGCCCCATGCTGCTTTTGTGATAGCAAGTGAGTTCTCCTGAGATCCGATGGTTTTATAAGAGACCTTCCTCCCTTCACTCTGCACTTCTCTCTCCTGCCGCCATATAAGAAGGGCATGTTTGCTTCCCCTTCCAACATGATTGTAAATTTCCTGAGGCCTCCCCAGCAATGCAGAACTGTGAGTCAATTAAACCTCTTTCCTTTATAAATTACCCAGTCTCAGGCAGTTCTTTATAGCAGCATGAGAAAACTAATACACTGTGGAAACCAAGTGAAATGATTTGAGTTTCCAAGGAGCGATGGCAGCAGGGATGCCCAACCCTGGGGCAGCACCCACCTTAAGACAGAGCCCTGGCTGTGCCTCCCTATGGGAAGCAGCTAGGGAGGTTCTGTTTTATTTTATTTTTTTATTGTGGTAAGATACACACAACATAACATTTATAATTTTAACTGTTTTTAAGAGTACAAAGTGGGCCAGGCGCGGTGGCTCACGCCTGTAATCCCAGCACTTTGGGAGGCCGAGGTGGGTGGATCACGAGGTCAAGAGATCGAGACCATCCTGGTCAACATGGTGAAACCCTGTCTCTACTAAAAATACAAAAAATTAGCTGGGCACGATGGCGTGTGACTGTAATCCCAGCTACTCAGGAGGCTGAGGCAGGAGAATTGCCTGAACCCAGGAGGTGGAGGTTGCGGTGAGCCGAGATCGCACCATTGCACTCCAGCCTGGGTAACAAGAGCGAAACTCCATCTCAAAAAAAAAAGAAGAGTACAAAGTGGCATTAAGTTCCTTCACATTGTTATTCATGTTAAACCTCGTGCTCTGAATGAAGAGACCCCCTGAAACAGGCTTTGTATGAGCAACATGGCTGTTTATTCACCCGGGTGTGGGCGGGCTGAGGCCGAAAAGGGCATCAGCGGACGGCGGAGGGATAGGAGTTGGTTTTATAGGTTTGGGGTAAACAGTGGAAAGTTACAGAAGTTATAGTTGGCAGTTTTTTGCAAGCTGGGAGGGGGTCGTAGGGTGTGGACTCACGAGGTTGGCCAAGGTCGGCCACAAAGGCCTTGTCAATTGAGGTTAGAATAAGAAAAAAGAGAAGAATGTCTCAAGTTAGTTAGGTGCCGCAGGGGTTGATGGTTTCTTCCAGGAGCTCACTGGGGGTGTACGTGCAGGCCACAGAGATTACCATGCTGTTCATGGCGCGGTCAGACCTTACGGTTCAGCCATCACCACCATCCATCTCCAGAACTTTTCTATCATCCTAGGCTAACTCTCTGTACCCATTTAACAATTTCCCTGCTACTCTAGTTCCCAGAAACCTTTATTATACTTTCTGTGTCTATGAATTTGTCTCCTCTAGGTGTCTCATGTAAGTGGAATCATAAAGTATTTGCCCTTTTGTGACAGGCTTATGTCACTTAGCATAATGTCCTCAAGGTCCATCTATATTGTAGCACGTGTCAGATTATTATTTTTTTGGCTGAGCATGGTGGCTCACACATGTAATCCCAGCACTCTGGGAGGCCGAGGCAGAAGGACCACTTGAGGCCAGGAGTTCGAGACCACCTGGCCAACATGGTGAAACCCTCTCTCTCCTAAAAATACAAAAATTGGCTGGGTGTGGTGGCGGTCGCCTGTAATCCCAGCTACTTGGGAGGCTGAGGCAGGAGAATCACTTAAACCTGGGAGGTGGAGGTTGCAGTGAGCCAAGATTGCAACAGAGCAAGACTCTGTCTAAAAAAAAAAAAAAAAGAAGAGAATGAAAGAGAGAGAGAAGCAGAACTAGCAGAAGTGAGGTGAGGTCCTCGCTTAGTTAACCCTCCCCTGCCTTGCTCCCCTTCTCCTGTGAGCCCCCCTCGGTAAAGCCTGCACAAGGGGCTTAGGAGTGTAGGCAAGAGAAAGAGGCACCACAGAGAGCCCTTCTCAGTGACAGTGGACCCCAAGGCATGAACCTGACCCCTGCACCCCCAAGCCTACCCCTTTGAGGACGCGGTATCTGGCACAGTAACACTTTCATAAGTATTGGCTTTTCTAGGTTAACAATACAGACAGCCCACACAGACGACAGCCCACTTTAACCAGCACGTGCTGGAAGGGCGGGGCTGCCTCCTAGGCTGCTGTGTGTAAGGGCTTCGAGCTTCTGTGAAGCGTGAATCACTGCGCATGAGTCGCTGAGCTGATTATTCTCCATGTCCTTCTTACCATTTCTTCCTCCTTCCCGGCCCTGCTGTATGCCCTGGAGGCTTGACCTCTGTGGACACATTTCCCCTTTGTCTTGCTGTGGGTTTGGCCAATGAGGGGTCCTGAGAAGAGGTTGGAGGGCAGGAGAAGCAGCAGGGGTTTTTCTTCCCTGTCCCTCCCTACTTGTAGGGATGCTGCTGGTGGCTTGGGGCTCCTCACCCAGCTCCAGCTCTCACCAAGCTCAGGCACGCTCTCTCCTCCCCTGACCTCTACCATGGTGCCTGGTGCCGAGGGACTTCACCGTCCTGCTCTGTAAAAATTAGCCCTGCACGCTAGTTTGTAAACAGACTCTCTGTTAAATTCTTTGCAGAATTCCACTTGAGTGTGGCTTTGGTCCCTTGCTGGAGCTCTGACGCTACAGACATCCCCATGAGAAAGCTTTGGCCGTGGGCAAGAGCAGGAAGGGGTCACAGGACTGTGGTGCAACTTCTCTGCCTTCAATTAGTTACTAATATGTTGTAATACTGTTGATGTCAGTAAGATCCAGGATGAGGCTGGGCAAGGTGGCTCACGCCTGTAATCCCAGCACTTTAGAAGGCAGAGGCAGGAGGTCGGCTTGAGGCCAGGAGTTTGATACCAACCTGGCAACATGGTAAGACCCTGTCTCTACAGAAAAATATACCAAAATTAGCCAGGGGTGGCATATGCCTGTGGCCCCAGTTACTCGGGAGGCTGAAGTGGGACGATGGCTTGACCCCAGGAGTTTGAGGCTGCAGTAAGCCATGTTTGTACTACTGCACACCAGGCTGGGTGACAGAGAGAGACCCTGACTCAAAAAAAAGTGATTAACATTTCAATACATGTAGTATACTCTGAGTAAAGAAAATTACCCTCCACCAATGTGGGTATGCCGTATCCAATCAGTGGAACACCTTAAAAGACTGATGTCCCCTGAAGAGGAAGGAATTCTGTCTCCAGCCTGCCTTGGAACTGAAGACTGCAATATCAACTTTTTCCTGGCCTGCCCTGCAGATTTAGGACTTGCAGCCCTACAATTTTTTTGTTTGAGACCGAGTCTTGCTCTGTCGCCCAGGCTGGAATGCAGTGGCACGATCTTGGCTCACTGCAACCTCCACCTCCTGGGTTCAAGCAATTCTCCTGCCTCAGCCTCCCAAGTAGCTGGGATTACAGTCACCCGCCATCATGCCCGGATAATTTTTGTATATTTAGTAGAGACAAGGTTTCGCCATATTGGCCAGGCTGGTCTCGAATGCTTGACCTCAGGAGATCCCGCCTACCTCGGCCTCCCAAAGTGCTGGTATTATAGGCGTGAGCCACCAAGCCTGGCCTGTAGCCCGTATAATTATATGAGCCAGTTCCTTAAATCAGTCTCTCTCTTTCTCTCACATACACATGCCTGCATGTATGCACGTACACATAACTATTTCTGCAGAGAAATCTACCTAAAACAGCCATTTTGCAGGCTGAAAACAACAGTCTACTTTCTCAGGAACTTAGTTGTTATTATTATTTGAGAGAGTGTCTCACTCTGTCACCCAGGCTGGAGTGCACCGAGGTGATCAAAGCTCACTGCCGCCTCTACCTCCTGGACTCAAGTGATCCTCCCATCTCATCCTCCCAAGTAGCTGAGACTGAAGGTGCACACTACCATGCCCAGCTGATTTTTAAATTTTTTGTAGACAGGGTCTTCCTCTGGTGCCAGGCTGGTCTTGAACTTCTGGGCTCAAGTGATCCTCCTGCCTTGGCCTCCCCAAATGCTGGGATTACAGTCATGAGCCACCTCACCCGACCAGGAACTTAGTTTTAAAGAATATATGCATGTAAGGCTGGAATTTAGTATTGCCAAAATTACTGAATCTTTGGTTCTCAATAAGGTCTGGTGTAGGGAGCCATCTTTACACAATATGTTGTTGAGTGGCATATCGACTCAAAAATAGTCCTTTTGCCTGCTCTTAGAGATGAACAGATTGCTGTTTCTGTGTGTTTGTTTTCAGTTGAGCATCAGTTGAAGGAATTGCTTGGTTATACAGGGCCTTGTTGTATCAAAAATATGTACTTAAAATAGCAAAATCAACTCACAAGGTGAGCTGCTCACACCATGAGAGATCTACAGACTGACAGTGTGTGAAGGAATTTTGGATTCAAATCTCCAATCTTCCTCTGACTCCAGGGCATAAAATTGGTTGACAGGAATAGCAGACAAAATCTCTTTTATGATGTAAACTCATACTGTCTCTCTCTCTGCCTCTGCCCTCAACACAAATATATATAGTTGATTTAAGTTATATGTAAATGGCCGGGTACGGTGGCTCATGCCTGTAATCCAAGCACTTTGGGAGACCGAGGTGGGTGGATCACGAGGTCAGGAGTTCAAGACCAGCCTGGTCAAGATGGTGAAACCCCGTCTTTACTAAAAAAATACAAAAATTAGCCAGGTGTGGTGGCAGGTGCCTGTAATCCCAGCTACTCAGGAGATTGCAACCTCTGTCTCCCAGGTTCAAGCAATTCTCCTGCCTCAGCTTCCAGAGTAGCTGGGATTATAGCTGTATGCCACCATACCTGGCTAATTTTTTGTATTTTTAGTACAGACGGGGTTTTACTATGTTGGTCAGGCCGGTCTCAAACTCCTGACCTTGTGATCTGCCCACCTTGGTCTCCCAAAGTACTGGGATTACAGGCATGAGTCCCTGTGCCTGGCCCAGAAACATTTATTATTAATCATGACTTTATTTTTAAAAAAATCAGTTTTATGATGGCAAAATGACAAGACTAGTCATTTGTGATATCCCTTCCTCTGGTTTATAATTGACATACTTATTTCATTTTTTTTTTTTTTTGAGACAGGGTCTCATTTTGTCACCCAAGCTAGAGTACAGTAGTGCAATCACGGCTCACTGCAGCATTGAACTCCTAGGCTCAGGAAATCCTCCTGCCTCAGCTCTCTGAGTAGCTGGAACTACAAGTATGCACCACCATGCCCAGCTAATTTTTTACTTTTTGTAGAGATGGAGGTCTCACTTTTTGCTTAGGTTGGTCTCAAACTCCTGGCCTCAAGTGATCCCCCCACCATGGCCTCCCAAAGTGCTGATATTGCAGGCACAAGCCACCATGCCTGGCCTTCACTTTCATTTTATTCTTCATGATTTTCTTTTTCTAGAGATGGTGTTTCTTATGTGTCTCAGGTTGGTCTCAAAGTCCCGGCTTCAAATGATCCTCCCACTGTGGCCTCCCAAAGTGCTGGGATTACAGATATGAGCCACTGTGCCCAGTCTATTTTATTCTTAGTTGTCTTAGTATCTAGATACATTTCCAGATATTGAAAACTGAGTATAATTATAAAAATATCTTTCAGTACAAGATTTGAACTTGGAAATTATAAACATTTGTAATCATGAAGTGTTCCATCTATGATCAAGAATGAGCACATTTTAAAATCTAAAGAAATAGAAAAATTCCATGCATGCTTTGGGTAAGGTGCTATGCTACTGGAGGTGAAAAAGATACGATTACTACTTTGAGGAATAGTCTAGTAGGAAAGTTAAGGCACATGTAGTGCATAAACCTACAATTTGGTGTTTATTTTTTGAGACGGAGTACAGTGGCATCATCTCGGCTCACTGCAACCTCTGCCTCCCAGGTTCAAGTGGGTTCAGGCAATTCTCTTGCCTCAACCTCCCGAGTAGCTGGACTACAGGTGTGCACCACCACACCTGGCTAATTCTTTTGTATTTTTAATAGAGATGGTGTTTCGCCATGTTGGCCAGGCTGGTCTTGAACTCCTGACCTCAAGTGATCTGCCCACCTCAGCCTCCCAAAGTGCTGGGATTACAGGTGTGAGCCACTGCACTCAGCCTTAAGCAGGATTTTAGATCTAAGTTCCCAATGACAGGAGATAAAGAGAAGTTAAATGGCTCCATGAGGAAGCAGCCAGCCAAGTCCAGAATGGGAGACATTCTGCAGTTAAACTAATACGGTTGTCTCAACAAGACAATGGCATTAAACAAAGGAAAGGTGGGGAACTGTTCTATACTAACTCACACCAACTGGAAAAAATTATTTAGGACAAATGGGGAAATGTGAATATGGGTTGTAGATAAGATGATATTAAGGACTTTTTTTTTTTTCTTTCTTTGCCCTTTTTTTTTTTTTTTTTTTTTTGAAGCAGGGTCTCACTCTGTTGCCCAGCTAGGAGTGAGGTGGCACCACCTTGGCTCACTGCAGCCTCAACCTCTCAGACCCCAGCGATGTTTCCACTTCAGTCTCCCAAATAGCTGGGACCATAGGCATGCACCACTAAGCCCAGCTAATTTTTGTTTGTTTTTTTGTATAGATGGGATCTCCCTATGTTTCCCAGGCTGGTCTTGAACTCCTAGACTCAAGGGATCCTTCTCCCTCAGCCTCCCAAAGTGCTGGGGTAACAGGCATGAGCCTGTTAATTTTCTTATATGTGACAAAGGAATTATGGTTATAGAAGAAATTGTTCTATTAATCAGAGTTGAGATGCTATGATGTTCATAATTTATATAAAAAATTATTTTTAGAGATGAGGTCTTGCTCTGAAAGCCACACTGGAGTGCAGTGGTGTAATCATAGATCACTATAGTATTGACCTCCTGTGCTCAGAGGATCCTCCCAGCTCAGCCTCTTGAGTAGTTGGGACTATAGGCAAGCATCACCATCACTGGCTAATTTTTAAACTTTTTGTGGAGATGAGGTTTTGCTTTGTTGTTCAGACTAGTCTCAAACTCCTGACCTCAGGCAATCCTTCCACCTCTGCCTCTCAAAGTGCTGGGATTATAGGCATGAATTACTGTGCCCAGCCATAATTTACTTTAAAACAACCCAGCAAGTTCTACAAAACAAAACATGAAGCAAAACTGGCAAATGTTAATAATTATAAAATGTAGATGATGGGTTCATTTTATTACTTCCTGTACTTTTCTGAATATTTGAAATTTTTCATATATAAAAGGTAAAAGAGGTCTGTGGGGCTCCTGGGAAGAACAGGTTCAGGGGTTTTAGTAATCATTTCAGGTTGAAATATCACATCCAAAGATAAATTGATGGGTATAGTTGTTACTGACCTATTTACCTATGCATGAAGCCTGTGTCAGAAAGATTATTTTATTCAATCTACTATGACAACATAACTAACAGTTTGAGAGAAATTCTGAGTCATAAAATTGTAGAGCCAGCCAGGCCCTTGGTGTTCTGTAGTAGATAAGGAATCCAGGCTGGGGACCTGAAGCTTTGGCTTCTAACCTGAGGCTGCCAGCTGTTTTATTTTCTAATCTGTGCTTGAGTTTTCTGATTTTAAAAATGGTCATTTGTGTCAGTTCAATCAACACATATTTCTTTTTAAAAATAGGCTGTGTATTATTCTGTTTGTTTTGTTTTGTTTGAGAGAGTGTCTTGCTCTGTTGCCTGGACTAGTGTGATCCTAGCTGACTGCAACCTCAAACTCCCAGGCTCAAGTGATCCTCCCACCTCAGCCTCCTGAGTAGCTGGGACTGCAGGTATATGCCATCATGCCTGGGTTATGTTTTTTATTTTTTGTAGAGTCGAGATCTTGCTATGTTGCCCAGGCTGGACCGAACTCCTGGCCTCAAGTGATCCTCCTATCTTGGCCTCCCAAAGTCCTAGTGAGGCAGGAGAATAGGGAAAATGAGGCAGAAGAATAGCAAAGGGAATTAAAAGTTGGATAAAGGGCAGAATGAATAAGAGCATGGGAGCCAAATCGAGGTGAAGGGGCTGGTGAGCAAGAAGCAAGATAAGAGGCAGAAGTTAAGCAGCCCAGACAAAAAGTTAGATAGAGACGGAGCAAGGACCCTATGGCCAGCAGGATCTGGACGAAACCAGTAAGGAGCAGCTCTTCAGGGCTAGGCATAAACATTAGAGAGCAAAAGTATCCTTAACATGGCCTTGTATGATAATCAGCTCATTATTTAAGTACATGCATACAGACCCTAATCTTTTATTAGGCAGATATGCGCTGACTGGCTGGCGCCATATTGCCTGTTTCTTTACTGTACATGTGGCAACAAAGAACAGGAAAGATGGAGCCTCCATGTTGAACACACCTGGCCCCCAAGTAGCCCTTCTCTACTGGCACAGCTGCCAGGATTCACCTGTGCAAGCTTCCAGCTTACTTATCTATAGCTGTAGCTCGATTTTTCAGGCTTTTTGTTAGAAAATAAATGATTTGGGGGCTGCTTTTGTTAAAAGAGAAATTCTGCTGAGGAATCTTTTACCCTATTTTACCCACTATCTGCCTAAATAACTTCCTTCTAGCTCCTGTATTAGTAGCATATGTCAGAATTTTCTTCCTTTTCCTTGAGACAGAATCTTGCCCCTTCACCCAGTCTGGAGTGCAGTGGCATGATCTTGGCTCACTGCAACCTTCATCACTCAGGTTCAAGTGATTCTCCTGCCTCAGCCTCCCAAGTAGCTGGGATTACAGGCGCACACCACCATGCCAAGCTAATTTTTGTATTTTTAGTAGAGATGGGGTTTCACTATATTGGCCAGACTGGTCTCAAACTTCTGATCTCATGATCCGCCAGCCTCAGCCTCCCAGTGCTGGGATTACAGGCATGAGCCACCATACCTGGCCCTTCCTCCCTCCCTCCCTCCCTCCTCTCTTTCTCCTTCCTTCCTTCCTCCTTTCTTTCTTTTCTCTTTCTTTCTGTCTCTTTCTTTTCGTTTTTCTTGAGACCATGTGCTCCATTCCTAGTACATGACTATAAAGTTAGGAGAGTCCCCAAGATACCAATTTAAAGCTTAAGGGCCCCCACAACCACTTTTGAGTTCAAGAATTCACTTGGTAGACCCACAGAACTTACTGAAAGCTATTATACTTACAGTTTATCATAGCAAAAGGACACAGATCAACATCGGCTAAGGGAAGAGACACATAGGGTGGCGTCCAGGAGAGCTGCCAGCAGTCCTCTCCCAGTGGAGTCATGGACAACGTTAACTCCTTCTGGAAACCATATGCACGGACCATATACATGGAGTACTGCCAACCAAGGAAACTCACCAGGCTGTTGGTGTCCAGAGTGTATAGTAGGGCCTGGTTTTGTGGACATGGCTGGCTTGACTTTAGTCTGTTCCTTCAGGGGTCGAGCTGATATGGTCTGGCCAAGTCTCCCACCGTAAATCACATTGGTCTAACACATTGTGTCTGTCTGACATGGCCCAAGGCCTCCAGGTAAACAAAGCACCATCACTAAGCAGGATGGTCTAAGGGCTCAGAGATCACCTCCCAAGAGCCAAGAGCAAAGCCCAGATCTCACCAAAAGCAAGCTGAAATTTCTTTACTACACGATACCCTTTCCTTGTTACAGGAGAGTGGGGGTGCCCTGCTGGCTCTCACAGAGGAGGAGCTCATAACTCACAACCCACGTAACTGTGATGAAGGGTAATCCCATCCAACTGAAACACAGGACTGGAAACACACACTGAACATTCCAGAAAAAGAGCAGCACAGGGGAGCGCATAAGAGGATTTAATGATGGCTTGTCTACAGGGAAAAATGCAATTGATTCGGGTTATTGAAATTTACCCCCAATATTTTCCTCCACTCACCAAATGTGGAAGGAAAGTGCTCACTGGAGCTTGCTTGTAGCTTGCCTCAGGGCCAGCCGACCTCAATTTCGTTCTCTGATTATAGCGTCGAGGACCCCCAGGTGGCGCTGATTTCCAGCTTGAGTGGCATATAATTAAAAAAAAAAAAAAAAAGAGGAATCTGAAAGTTCAACAAACCTCTTCTATCAGATTACATTTCCCAGTGCGGTAAGATGACAAAAATAATTGGCTTGTAATCTGTGCAGTAGGTGTAAGTTCACCTGTTGATTCACTTTGTAAATCTCTGCCATGGGACCACTGTTTGTGGTTGCAAAGATACTTCACTGTCAATAGGACAAAGTTCAACAGGGATGGAGCCAAGATGGGCTATTTAAGGAGGGAGGAGGAAAGAGGAAGACAAATATGGGCAGAGGGTGGCACAGAACAAATAACAGGCATTTTTCCACAAGGCCGGGGCTTCCTGCAAAGCCAAAAGCTGAGTTTAGCCAGCAGGGGTGCCTGAGTGAGGCCCGCCTGAGGTGCAGTGGAAGACAGGGGCACTGGGAAGGTAGAGGGTGCAGGGGTGAGGTGCGGAGGGAGGGCTAGGGAGCTGGGAGTGAGGAAAGAAAGCTTTTTCTGCTTCGCCCCCTACTGCCTTCTCTACACCAACTGGCTGTCTTCAACAAGGAGGGAAGATACTTCTCTTCGCTCTAGTTTCCCTCCCCACTCCGGCTGTCCTTTTCAGGATTTCCAGTCTCCTCCCGCCTTCTTGGATAGGAAGCCCGGGCTACAAGCAGCTGTTTTATTTCTTTATGCCATAGACAAAAGCTACATAAGTCCCAAACTCAAAACTTGGGCACCAAAGCCTTGATGGGTTTTATTTTAGGCACAAAACAAGAGAAGCAAAGCATTGGTTGGAGTGGTGACGAGAGACACAGACAATAAAAATGAACAGGAAAGGCTGGGCGCGCTGGCTCATGCCTGTAATCCCAGCACTTTGGAAGGCCGAGGTGGGCAGATCACCTGAGGTTGGGAGTTCTAGACCAGCCTGACCAACATGGAGAAACCCTGTCTATTAAAAATACAAAAAATTAGCCAGGTGTGGTGGTGCATGCCTGTAATCCCAGCTACTTGGGAGGCTGAGGAAGGATAACTGCTTGAACCAGGAGGCAGAGGTTGCAGTGAGCTGAGATGGCGCCATTGCACTCCAGCCTGGTAACAAGAGCAAAACTCCGTCTCAAAACAAACAATCAAACAAACAGGAAAATATCCGATGATGACTATCGCTTATGAAGGAGTGAAATTGAGTATCTGGTAGTGGATGCGTGGGTGGGCATGTCAGGAATGGTTGCTTTAAGAAGGTGACATTTAAACAAAGAGCCGAAAGACAAGAATGAGCCAGTTTTGGGCTCAACAGCTTCTGTTGGGGAAAAAAACCCTTGAAGTGATTAAGGAAGCCCGGACTTGCCCTAAAACATGTGGAATCAACTAAGACTAACCAAACTGGCTGAGGATGTAGCTTACAAACCCAGTGGAATGAGTGTTCGAAATAATAACACATTTCAGTTATGCAAGAAAATTAAGAAAGCTATAATCCTCACCACCAAGGGAGAGGCTGGCAAGAAAACTGGGTCTTGGGTGGCTCTACTGAAACCCACCAGAAAGCCTCCAGAAGCTTTCACCAAGATTTGCCCCTAACTTGGTGAGCCGTATCTTTTCCAGTATAGTGGGGTGGGGACAAGTGAGGACTCTGGCATCAGAGATCAAGCATTGAATTCTACACATGTGACCTTAGGCAAATACTTAATGACTTGGAGCCTCAGTTTCCTCATCTGTAAAAGGGGTATGAGCACCCTCACATTCAGGGAGATGTGAGGGTTAAATGTGATGATGTGTGCAGAGTATTGTCACAGAGCTGTCATTAAAAGGTGGTGTGTAGGGCCGGATACAGGGGCTCATGCCTGTAATCCCAGCACTTTGGGAGGCCGAGGTGGGCAGATCACGAGTTCAGGAGTTCAAGACCAACCTGGCCAACATGATGAAACCCCGTCTCTACCAAAAATATAAAAATTAGCCGGGCATGGTGGTGCATGCCTGTAGTCCCAGCTACTTGGGATGCTGAGGCGAGAGGATTACTTGTACCTGAGAGGCGGCGGTTGCAGTGAGCTGAGATCGTGCCACTGCACTCCAGCCTGGACGACAGAGCAAGACTGTCACAAAAAAAAAAAGAAAGAAACTTTCCATTGACCTTTCCCCGGGCAGCCATCATTTCACTTTTGTATTCCATGAATTTGCCTATTTTAGATACTAATTTTAAGTGGAATCAGGCAGCATTTGTTTTTCTGAGACTAACTTATTTCACTTAGCATAATGTCCTCAAAGTTCAACCATGGTTGTCCCATATTGCAGAAGTTTCTTCTTTTTTAAGGCTGAATAATAATATTCCAGTGCCCATGTATTCCACATTTTCTTTATCCACTCATTTGTTGATGGGTACTTGGGTTGTTTCTGCATCTTGGCTATTATGAATAATGCTGCAGTGAATATGGCAGTGCTAATAACTCCTTGAGATTCTGGTTTCAATTCTTTTGGATAAATAGCCAGAAGTGGAATTTCTGGGTCATATGGTACTTCTATTAAAAAAAATTTTTTTTTTGATGGAGTTTTGATCTTGTTGCCCAGG
Organism: Aotus nancymaae; assembly: GCF_030222135.1. Lineage (NCBI taxonomy): Eukaryota > Metazoa > Chordata > Mammalia > Primates > Aotidae > Aotus > Aotus nancymaae. Next base: position 34,928,305 of record NW_026988435.1, read on the forward strand.
CTGGAGTCCGTGGTGTGATCTCGGCTCATCACAATCTCTGCCTCCCGGGTTCAAGCACTTCTCCTTCCTCAGTCTCCCGGTAGCTGGGATTACAGGCATGCACCACCACGCTCAGCTAATTTTTTATATTTTTAGTAGAGACAAGCTTTCTCCATGTTGGTCAGGCTGGTCTCAAACTCCCAACCTCAGGTGATTCACCCGCCTCGGCCTCCCAAAGTGCTGGAATTACAAGCGTGAGCCACCATGCCTGGCCATTTTTGTTTTGAGACAGAGTCGCATTTCTGTTGCCCAGGCTGCAGTACAATGGTGTAATCTCGGCTAACTGCAACCCCCACCTCCCAGGTTCAATCGGTTCTCCTGCCTCCACCTCCTGAGTAGCTGGGATTACAGGTGCACACCCAGCTAATTTTTTATTTTTATTTTGTATTTTTAGTAGAGACGGGGTTTCACCATATTGGTCAGGCTGGTCTCGAACTCCTGATCTCAGGTGATCTGCCCATCTTGGCCTCCCAAAGTGCTGGGATTACAGCATAAGCCACTGAGCCTGGCCCTATCTTTAATTTTTTGAGGAACCTCTACGCTATTTTTCATAGTGGTTGCACCATTTTGCATTCCCATCTACAGTGTAAGAGGGTTCCAGTTTCTCCACATCCTCACCAGGGTTTTTTGTCTTTTGTTTGTTTGATAATAGCCATCCTGACAGGTGTAAGGTGGTATCTCATTGTGGTTTTGATTTGCATTTCTCTGATGGTTAGTGATATAGTTTGGATATTTGTCTCCATCCAAATCTCAGGTTGAACTATAATCCCCAATGCTGGAGATGGGGCATAGTGGGAGGTGTTTGGGTTATGGGGGTGGATTCCTCAGGACTTGGTGCTGTCTTTAAGATAGTGAATGAGGTCTCATGGGATCTGGTTGTTTAAAAGTGTGTGGCTTTGGGAGGCTGAGGTGGTGGATCTCTTGAGCCCAGGAGTTCGAGACCAGCCTGGGCAACATGGTGAAACCCCGTATCTACAAAACATGCAAAAATTAGCTCAGTGTGGTGGTGTATGCCTGTGGTCCCAGCTACTCAACAGGCTAAGGTGGGAAGATTGCTTGAGCCAGGGAAGTCAAGGCTGCAGTGACTGAGATCGCGCCACTGTACTCCAGCTTGGATGACAGAGCAAGACCTTGACACACACACACACACACACACACACACACACACACACACAGTGTGTGGCACCTCCCCCACCAGTCTCTCCCACCCTTGCTCCCATTCTGGCTATGTGATGTGCCTGCTCCTGCTTTGTCTTCTGCCATGATTGGAAGCTCCCCGGGCCCTCCCCAGAAGCAGAGGTTGCTATGATTCCTGTACAGCATGCAGAACTGTGAGTCACTTAAACCCCTTTTCTTATAAATTACCCAGTGTTAGGTATGTCTTTATAGCAGTGCAAGAACAGCCTTACACAATTAGTGACACTGAACATCTTTTTGTTGGGCATTTGGATGAATTCTTTGGAAAACTGTCTATTCAAGTCTTTAGCCCATTTTAAAATCGGGTTATCTTTTTTGTTTTTTTGCTCTCAATTTGTAGGAGTTCCCCACATATTTTGGAAATTATCCCCTTATCAGATACATGGTTTGCTGACATTACTCCACTTTGCAGATTGCCTTTTTACTTTGTTATTTCCTTTGCTTTGCAGAGTTTTTTTAGTTTGGTGTAGAACCATGTCTTTATTTCTGCTTTTGTTGCCTGTGCTTTTGGTGTCATATCCGTGAAATCACTGCCAATACTAATATCATGAAGATTTCCTCTATGTGTGCTTCTAGGAGTTTTATAGTTTCAGGTCAATATTTAAGTCTTTAATCCATTTTTAGTTGATTTTGGGTATAAATTAAGGCTCCAATTTCTTTGTTTTGCATGTGAATATCCCATTTTCCCAACACTATTTGTTGAAGAGATTTTTGTCATTGTGTATTCTTGGCATCCCTGTCAAAGATCAGTTGACCATTATCTGCAGATTCTGTTGTCTCTCTATTCTGTTCCACTGGTCTATATGTCTGTCTTCATACAAGTACCATACTGGTTTCATTACTATAGCTTTTATTACTGTAGTTTTGTAAAATATTTTGTAATCAGGAAGTATAATGCCTTCAGCTTTGCTCTTCATTTTCAAGATAATTTTGGCTATTTGGAGTCTTTTTTGGTTTCATGTGAATTTTAGAATTGTTTTTTTTTCTGTAAAAAATGCCATTGGGGTTTTGACAGGGAATGCATTCAATCTGTAGATGACTTTGGGTAGCATTGGACATTTTAACAATATTAAGTTTTCTAATCCATGACCATGGGATGTCTTTCCATTTATTTGTGTCTTCTTCAGTTTCTTTTATCAATGTTCTGTTGTTTTCACTTTGTAAGTCTTTCATACCCTTTGTTACATTTGTTCTTAAATACTGAACGGGGCCTTGCTATGTTGCCTAGGCTGGTCTTGAACTCCTGGGCTCAAGTGATACTCCCACTTCAGCCTTTGGGTGATCTGCCAGCCTTGGCCTCCCAAAGTGCTGGGATTACAGGCATGAGCCACTGTGCCTGGACAATTTTTTTCTAGTTTTTATTCTCTATGTTGTTGATTTCTTCTCTAATTTTTATTATTTCTTCTGTAAATTTTGGGAATAGTTTGATATTCTTCTTCTAGTTCCTTGAGATGTAAAGTTTGGTTGTTTATTTGAGATGTTTCCTCTTTGTAATATATAGGCATTCATTGCAATAAACTTCCCTCTTAGTACTGCTTTTGATTCATCCCGTAAGTTGTGGTATATAGTATTTTCTTTATTTTTTATTTTACTTTAACTTTTCAGAGACGGAGTCTCACTCTGTTGCCCAGGCTGGGGGGCAGTGGCACAATCATAGCTCACTGCATCCCTGAACTCCTGGGCTCTATATATCCTACTGCCTTTGCATCCCGAGTAGCTGGGGCTATAGGTATTTGCCACAGTGCCTGGCTAGCTTTTTGTTAGTTTGTTTTTGTAGAAAAGGGGTCTCATCATCTTGCCCAGGCTGTTCCCAGACTCCTGGGCTCACATGATCCTTCTGTCTTGGCTTCCCAACCTGCTGGGATTACATGTGTGAGCCACTTGCACCCAGCTGGTATGTAGTATTTTAATTTCATTCATCGTAAGATAGTGTTTTGATTTACCTTTGGATTTTCCAGGTTTTTTTTTTTTTTTGGCAGAGTCTTTCTGTCCCAGGCTGGAGTGCGGTGGTGCAATTACAGCTCACTGAAGCCTCAATCCTCCAGGCTCAAGTGATCCTCCTGCCTTAGCCTCCAGAGCAGCTGGGACTATTGGCATGCACCACTACACCTGGCTAATTTTTTTTTTCTTTTTCTCTTTGGTAGAGATGAGACCTCACTTTGTTGCCCAGGCTGAACTCCTGAGCCCAAGAAATCCTCCTGCCTTGGCTTCCCAAAGTTCTGGGATTATAGGCATGAGTCACCATGCCTGGCCTCAGAGTTTTTTTTTTTTCTGCTATTAACTTCTAGTTTTATTTCACTGTGGTCAGAAAAGATACTTGGTATGATTTCAGTCTTCTTAAATTTCTTAAGGCTTGTTTGTGACTGTTACGGTTTGAATGGTTGTCCCATCCCAAACTTATGCCTTGGAGATTTAATCACCAATGCAACAGTTTTGGGAAGTGAGGCTTAATGGGAGGTGTCTAGGTCATGAGGGCTTTATCCTCCTGAGTGGATTTAATGCTGCAATTGAAGGAGCTATTTGGAGTGAGTTCACCGTCTTCTGCACTTTTGCCACGTGAGGAACAGTGTACTTCCCTTCTGGAGGGTGCAGTGTTCAAGGTGCTCTCTTGGAAGCAGAGACATCAAACTTGCCAGCACCGTGGTCTTTCACTTCCCAGCCTTCAGAGCTGTGAGAAATAAATGTCTAGTCTTTACAAATTATGCAGTCTCAGGTATTCTGATACAACAGCACAACATGGACTAAGGTAGTGGCCTAACATTACCATTTATACTGGAGAATTTTCCATGTGCGCTTGAAAAGGATGTGGATTCTGCTGCTGTTGGGTGGAATATTCTGTGTGTGTCTGTTAGGTTCATTTAGCCTACAGTGTTGTTCAAATCATTTGTTTCCTTATCAATAGTCTGTCTGGATGTTCTATCCACTATTGAGAGTGAGATATTGAAGTCTGTTACTATAATTGTATTTTTTTTTCCTGTTTGCAAAGTAGCCAGAGGCTCAGATGTTATTGTTTTGCTTTCTCTCTTTAGTTGTGTCAGTGTCTGCTTTATACATTTAGGTGCTCTCATGTTGAGTGAATATTTATAATTATTATGTCTTCCTAGTGAATTGGCCATTTTATCATTATATTATGTCCTTCCTTGTCTCTTATGACAGTTTTTAATTTTAACTCCGTTTTGTCTGATACAAGTATAACCACTTCTGCTCCCTTTTGGTTACCAGTTGTATGGAATATGTTTAAGGACACACAGTGCTCTATGTGTCCTTAAATCTAAAGTGAGTTTCTTGTATACAGCATGTAGTCTTGTTTTTATCCATTCAGCCATTCTGTATCTTTTGCTTAGGGAGTTTAATAAATTTACATTTAAAGTAATTATTTATAGGGAATAATTTACTATTGCCATTTTATTTTTTAATTTTTGTGTGGTTTTTTTTTTTTTTGAGACAGTCTCGCTCTGTTGCCCATGCTGGAGTGCAGTGGCACAATCTCAGCTCACTGCAACCTCTGCCTCCTGGGTTCAAGTGAGTATGTCTGGCTACTTTTTGTATTTTTAGTAGAGAGGGGTTTCACCATGTTGGCCCAGCTGCTATTGAACTCCTGACCTCAAGTGATCTGCCCACCTTGGCCTCCCAAAGTGTTGGGATTACAAGCATGAGCCACCATGCCCAGCCTTATTAATTGGTTTGTGTTAGTCTTATAATCCTTTTGTCCATCTATTCCTCTCTTGCTGTCTTCCTTTTAGTTTCATTGGTTTTTTGTATTGATGTGCTTTGATTCCTTTGTCTGTTTCTTTCGTGTAAATTTACAGATATTTTTCTTTGTAATTATCATGGGGCTTACAAAAACAATCTTATGGTTAGAACAGTCTATTTTAAGCTGATAACAACTTAAGTTCAATTGTATACAAAACATAATACTTTTATTACCCCCTACTCACACTTTATGCTGTCATAATTTACATGTACTTATGTATCTTTTAATATATCTTTTAGTTATAGGTATTTATAATGCTTTTGTATTTTAACTTTTATACTAGAATCAAAAGTGATTTACTCACACCATTACAGTATTGCAGTATTCTGTATTTGTCTTTGTATTTACTTTTACCAATAAGTTTTTCTTATGCAACTGTTTTGCTGTTTTAGCATCCTTTTGTTTCAACTTAAGTAACTCCCTTTAGCATTTTTTTGTAAGGCAAGTTTAGTGGTAATAAACTCTTTTAGCTTTTGTTTTTCATGGGAAAACTTCATTTCTCCTTCGTTTTGGAAGGACTATTTTGCCAGGTATAGTAAGCTTAGTTGACAAGTTTTTTTTTTCTTTCAGTACTTTGACTATATTACCCTATTCCCTTCTGGCCTACAAAGTTTCCACTGAGAAATCAATTCATAGTCTTATAGGGGCTCCCTCATACAAGTCCTTATACATTCTCCTCTTAACCATTTATTATTATTAATATTATTTTTCTTTTTTTTCCTGCCTGGATATAAACTCAATATTATTAATATTATTATTATTTAGAGATAGGGCTCACTCCATTGCCAAGACTTCAGTGCAGTGGTGTGCCCACAGTTCACTAAAGCCCCAAATACCTGGGCAAAAGGGATCCTCCCATCTCAGCCTCCAGATTAGCGGCAACTACAGGCACATTCCACAATGTCCACCTAATTATTTTAGTTTTTGTAGAGACAGGGGCTCACTTTGTTGCCCAGGCTGGTCTCAAACTCCTAGGCTCAAGAGATCCTCCTGCCCTGACCTCTCAAAGTGCTGGGATTACAGGCATGAGCCACCACACCAGGACCTTCTTAACCATTTTTAAGTATGTAATTCAGTAGCATTAAGTATATTCATATTGTTGTTGAACCAGTCTCGAGACTTCCTTTCATCTTGTAAATCTAAAACTCTATACCCATTAAACAATAACTCCACCCCTCCCTTGCCTTAGCACCTGACAGCCACCATTCTACTCTTTGGCTCTGGATTTACTTTTACACTGGCTTTGGATTTGACTACTCTGTTTACCTCATACAAGTGAAATCATATGATATTTGTCCTTTATTCTATTTTATTGTGGAGATAGGACCTCACTCTGTTGCCCAGACTGGAGTTCAGTGGCACAATCAAAGCCTCCTGCTGCCTTGACCTCATGAGCTCAAGCAATTCTCTTGCCTCAGCCTCCCAAGTAGCTGGAACTACAAGTGTGCAACACCTTGCATGGCTAATTTAATTTTTTGTAGAGACAAGATTTCACTATGTTGGCCAGGCTGTTCCCAAGCTCCTGGTTTCAAGCAATCCTCCTGCCTCAGCCTCCCAAAATGCTGGGATTACAGGAATGAGCCACCTCACCTGGCCTATTTGTTCTTTTTTGTCTGGCACATATTGCTTAGCATAAGATCTTCAAAGTCTATCCATGCTGTAGCATGTGTCAACATTTCCTTCCATTTTAAGAATAAATAATAGTCTGTTGAATAGATATTCCACATTTTATTTATCCATTAATTGGACAATGGAAACTTGGGTTGCTTATACCTTTTGGTTTTTGTGAATATTGCTGCTGTAAACACAGGTATACACATATTTACTCATGTCCTACTTTCATTTCTTTTTTTTTTTTTTTTTTGAGATGAAGTCTCCCTCTTGTCCCCCAGGCTGGAGTACAATGGCACGATCTCAGCTCACTGCCTCACTGCAACCTCTGCCTCCTAGGTTCAAGCAATTCTCCTGCCTCAGCCTCCCGAGTAGCTGGGAGTACAGGCGCCTACCATCAAGCTCGGCTAATTTTTGTATTTTTAGTAGAGATGCGGTTTCACCATGTTGGCCAGGCTGGTCTCAAACTCCGGACCTCAGGTGATCCACCCGCCTCGGCCTCCCAAAATGCTGGGATTACAGGTGTGAGTCACTGTGCCCAGCCTCATGTCCTACTTTTAGTCCTTGTAGGTATATACTCAGAAGTGGAATCGCCCCCTCACTATTTTTTTATTTTTATTTTTGAGACAGAGTCTTGCTCTGTTGCCCAGGCTGGAGTGCAGTGGCACTATCTTGACTCACTGTAACTTCTGCCTCCTAGGTTCAAGAGATTCTCCTGCCTCAGCCTCCGGAGCACCTGGGGTGACAGGTGCCTGCTACCACTATTTTTAGTAGAGACAGGGTTTCACCATGTTGGCCAGGCTGGTCTCGAACTCATGACCTCAAATGATCCGCCTGCCTCAGCCTCCCACAGGGCTGGGATTACAGATGTGAGCTACCGTACCTGGCCGCCCCCCTCACTATTTCTAATTACAAACTAAATGTCTCTGTGTTGAAAAAAGAAAGTCAGGATGGGCAGGCAGTCTGGTGAATATTTGCCACCAGTTTGATATCTTAACTGGAGGTTCTCATTTAAAATGAAGGAAAAGGGCTGGGTGTGGTGAGTCATGCCTCCAATCCCAGCACTTTGGGAGGCCTAGGCGAGCAGATCGTTTGAGGTCAGGAGTTCAAGACCAGCCTGGCTAACTTGGTGAAACCCCATCTCTAATAAAAAACTACAGAAATTATCTGGGCATGGTGGTGCATGCCTGTAGTCCTAGCTACTTGGGAGGCTGAGACAGGAGAATCACTTGAACCTGGGAGGTAGAGGTTGCAGTGAGCTGAGATCATACCACTGCACTGCAGCCTGGGTGACAGAGCAAGACTCCATCTCAAATAAAATAAATAAATAAACAATAAATACAATAAAATGAAGGAGAGGGTTTTTTTTTTTTTTTTTGAGACAAGGTCTTGCTTTGTCGCTCAGGCTGGAGTGCAGTGGCACAATCTCAGCTCACTGCTACCTCCACTTCCTGGGTTCAAGCAATTCTCCTCCCTCAGCCTCCCATGTAGCTAGGACTGCATGCTACCGTGCCCGACAAATTTTTGTATTTTTAGTAAAGACAGGGTTTCATCATGTTGGTCAGGCTGGTCTTGAACTCCTGGCCTCAAATGATCTGCCCGCCTTGACCTCCCAAAGTGCTGGGATTACAGGCATGAGCCACCAGGCCTGGCCAGGAATGGGATTTTTTAAAAACCGTTTTACAGATTCATATAATGTCCCACTCACCAACATTCTTTCAGTCATATCTTGTTTCTGGTGTAACTGTTTACACCGCCCCCTCCTCTGTTCATAAATTGTACCCATCACAAGTATCATAATCTTATTAAACACTTCCCATACTCAGATAGCTAATAGCCTTACACTGTACATATATAATTTCACATAGTCTGTTGCTTTAGGATTATATAAAAGATCAAGTTCCTTTCAATAAAAGAACAAGAACAATAAAAAGATCATGACCTTACTAAAAGCCCTTGAAATGTCTAAAATAGATTAAATAAAATATAGACCAACAACCCAACAGGGAATAAGAAACAGCTAGCATTTCACAGACTTACACAAAATCAATAAACACATGAATATGTACTCATTAGCACGAATAATCAAGTAAGTAGAAATTTAAAATGAAGTCTTGTTTTTCACCGTTCAGATTGGTAAGAAAAGAGACTGGTATTATGGTTGGTGAGACTGTAGGGAAATAAACAGAGTAGGAATGGAATTAAGCATAGCCATTTTGTTTTCTAAATTTACTTCATTATTTTATTTTTTGAGACAGGCTCTTGCTCTGTCTCCCAGGCTGGAGTGCATTGGCCTGATCTGGGCTCACTGCAACCTCTGCTTCCCGAGTTCAAGCGATTCTCCTGCCTCAGCCTCCCGAGTAGCTGAGATTACAAGCATGTACCACCATGCCCTGCTAATTTTTGTATTTTTAGTAGAGATGGGGTTTTGTCATGTTAGCCAGGCTGTAAGCACAACCATTTTCAAATACAATTTGGCAAAAACCAGAGTCAGCATATACACTTTTGGCAATTTGTATCTCAGAAGCATTCCACAAGTCCATAAGAATATATACACATGTCCATAGAAGATATACATCTGGGGCTTGGCATGGTTGCTCATGCCTGTAATCCCAACACTTTGGGAGGCCGAGGCAAACGGATCATGAGGTCAAGAGTTTGAGACTAGCCTGGCCAACATGGTGAAACCCCATCTCTACTAAGAATACAAAAATTAGCTGGACAGAGTGGTGCATGCCTGTAATCCCAGCTACTCAGGAGGCTGAGGCACAAGAATTGCTTGAATCTGGGAGGCGGAGGTTGCAGTGAGCCAAGACTGTGCCACTACACTCCAGCCTGGGCAACAGAGCAAGACTTCGCCTGGAAAGATGCAAGGCTGGTTCAACATATGCAAATCTATAACGTAATCCACCACATAAACAGAACCAGAGACAAAAACCACGTGATTATCTCAATAGATGCAGAAAAGGCCTTCGACAAAATTCAACAGCCCTTTATGCTAAAAACTCTCAATAAGCTAGGTATTGAAGGAACATATCTCAAAACAATAAAAGCTATTTATGACAAACCTATAGCCAATATCATACTGAATGGGCAAAAATTGGAAGCATTCCCTTTGAAATCCGGCAGTAGACAAGGATGCCCTCTCTCACCACTTCTATTCAATATAGTATTGGAAGTTCTAGCCAGAGCAATTAGGCAAGAAAAAAAATAAAGGGTATTCAATTAGGAAAAGAGGAAGTCAAATTGTCTCTATTTGAAGACGACATGATTGTATATTTAGAAGACCCTATCATCTCAGCCCAAAATCTCCTTAAACTGATAAGCAACTTCAGCAAAGTCTCAGGATACAAAATCAATGTGCAGAAATCACAAGCATTTCTATACACCAGTAACAGACAGAGAGCCAAATCATGAGCAAACTCCCATTCACAATTGCTACAAAGAGAATACGATACCTAGAAATACAACTAACAAAGGATGTAAAGGACCTCTTCAAGGAGAACTACAAACCACTTCTCAGTGAAATAAGAGAGGACACAAACAGATGGAAAAACATTCCATGCTTATTGTTAGTAATAATCAATATCGTGAAAATGGCCATACTGCCCAAAGTAATTTATAGATTCAATGCTATCCCTATCAAGCTACCAATGACATTCTTCACAGAACTGGAAAAAACCACCTTAAACTTCATATGGAACCAAAAGAGAGCCTGCATAGCCAAGACAATCCTAAGCAAAAAGAACAAAGCCAGAGACATCATGCTACCTAATTTTAAACTATATTACAAGTCTACAGTAATCAAAACAGCATGGTACTAGTACCAAAACAGAGATGTAGACCAATGGAACAGAACAGAGGCCCTGGAGGCAACGCCACACCTCTACAACCATCTGATCTTTGACAAACCTGACAAAAACAAGCAATGGGGAAAGGATTCCCTGTTTAATAAATGGTGTTGGGAAAACTGGCTAGCAGTGTGCCGAAAGCAGAAACTGGACCCCTTCCTGACACCTTACACTAAAATTAACTCTAGAAGGATTAAATACTTAAACATAAGACCTAACACCATAAAAACTTTAGAAGAAAACCTAGGCAAAACCATTCAGGACATAGGCATAGGCAAGGACTTCATGACTAAAACACCAAAAGCATTGGCAACAAAAGCCAAAATAGACAAATGGGACCTAATTAAGCTTGAGAGCTTCTATAAAGCAAAGAAACAATCATTAGAGTGAACCAGCAACCAAAAGAATGGGAAAAAATTTTTGCAATCTACCCATCTGACAAAGGGCTAATATCCAGAATCTACAAAGAACTAAAACAGATTTACAAGAAAAAAACAAACAAACCCATCCAAAAGTGGGCGAAGGATATGAACAGACACTTTTCGAAAGAAGACATATATGAGGCCAACAAACATATGAAAAAATGCTCATCATCACTGGTCATTAGAGAAATGCAAATCAAAACCACCTCACACCAGTTAGAATGGTGATCATTAAAAAATCTGGAGACGACAGATGCTGGAGAGGATGTGGAGAAACAGGAACACTTTTACATTGTTGGTGGGAGTGTAAACTAGTTCATCCATTGTGGAAGACAGTGTGGCGTTCCCTCAAGGACCTAGAAATAGAAATTCCATTTGACCCAGCAATCCCATTACTGGGTATATACCCAAAGGATTACAAATCATTCTGTTATAAAGACACATGTACACATATGTTCATAGTGGCACTGTTTACAATAGCAAAGGGAGGTGCAGGCAGGAGTATTGCTTAAACCCAAGAGTTTGAAACCAGTCTGTGTAACATCGAGAAACTGCATCTCTACAAAAAAATACAAAAACTAGCCAGGTATAGTGGCATGTTCCTGTAGTCTCAGCTGCTCAGGTGGCTGAAGAGGGAGGATTGCTTGAGCCTGGGGGGCTGAGGTTGCAATGAGTGGTGATCGTGCCACTGCACTCCAACTTGGGGGACAGAGTGAGACCTTGTCTCAAAAAATAAGTTAGTGAATATGGCTAGGTGCAGTGGCTCATGCCTGTAATCCCAGCACTTTGGGAGGCCAAGATGGGCAGATCACCTTAGGTCAAGAGTTCAAGACCAGCCTGGCCATCATGGTGAAACCCTCTCTCTACTAAAAATACAAAAATTAGCCTGGCGTGGTGGTGCGTACCTGTAGTCCCAGCTACTTGGGATGCTGAGGCAAGAGAATTACTTCAACCCGGGAGGCGGAAGTTGCAGTGAGCCAAGATGGCACCACTGCACTCCAGCCTGGGCAACAGAGCAAGACTCAATTAAAAAAAAAAAAAACGTAAAAAAACAAAAGGACATTCCATGTCACTCTAAAACCAAGTTACTAGAACCACTTTTCATCCTGCTGAACCGGTTACACTTGGTTCCCTTGGTACAACTGAACTTGATTTTTCACTTGAAACCAATTCAGAGTTTTTATTCTCATGCCAAAAGGAGCTTCACTAGAAAACAAATGTAACTTTCAATTCCACTTAAAGTTAATGGAGATGTCACACGATCACTATAGATGTAGATACTTGTTCCTTGCCAACAGTAATAAAAAGATCACTTCTAAAATTAATGTGATCCTGTGGCTGGGTGCAGTCGGTGGCTCATGCCTGAAACACTTTGGGAGGCTGAGGTGGGCGGATCGCCTGAGGGCAGGAGTTTGAGACCAACCTGGCCAACATGGTGAAACCCTGTCTCTACTAAAAATACAAAAAATTAGCCGAGTGTGGTGGTGGACACCTGTAATCCCAGCTACTCAGGAGGCTGAGGCAGGAGAATTACTTGAACCCAGGAGGTGGAGGTTGCAGTGAGTCAAAGTTGAGCCATTGTACTCCAGTCTGGGCAACAAGAGCAAAACTGTCTCAAAAATAAATAAATAAAATAAAATAAAAGTGATTCTGAACCTTGTTCTCTACAGCACTAAAAGATTAACTCATAGCACATGCTGTAAGAAAAGTGGAAGGGGAAGACAGTCCTCATCAAGTAGCACAGGAAGAAGAGTTTTAATTTTTATTAATATACAACCAGCCTGGGCAACATGGTGAAACCCCATCTCTACAAAAAAGTACAAAAGTTAGCCAGGTGTGGTGGCACTCACCTGTAGTCCCAGCTACTCCAGAGGCTAAAGTGGGAGGAGCTCTTGAGCCTGAGAGAGAATGGCTGTAGTGAGCTGTGATCCTGCCACTGCACTCCAGCCTGGGCAACACAGTAAGAGCCATTCTCAAAAAAAAAAAAAAAAAAAAAAAAAAAAAAAAGAGAAAATAAGAAAACCAAGCATGCCCTAAAAAGCCTGGGTACTTAGCATACATTTTGTTGACTCAAGATGCATGGAAGTCTCAGTGACAGTTTACTCATACTGCATTTAATATGCAAAATTAGAATAATCAAGTAAGAACTGTGATTAGATGCCATTTTTAAATCCTAAAATGAATGCCATGGTGGGGTTGAAAGAGTGCTGGCCTTGAACTCAGAAAAGCTAGGTTCAGTTCTGGGTTTTTCCCATTTCTAGAGTCCTTAATTAAAATACCCAGTTTGGCCAGGTATGGTGGCTCACGCCTGTAATCCTAGCATTTTGGGAGGCCGAGGCGGACGGATCACCTGAGGTCAGGAGTTCCAGACCAGCTTGACCAACATGAAGAAACCCCATTTCTACTAAAAATACAAAATTAGCCGGGCGTGGTAGCACATGCCTATAATCCCAGCTACTTGGGAGGCTGAGTCAGGAGAATTTCTTGAACCTGGGAGGCGGAGGTTGTGGTGAGCCAATATCACGCCATTGTACTATAGCCCGTGCAACAAGAGTGAAACTCCATCTTAAAAAAAAGCAATGAAACCCAGTTTATAAATGGGGATAACGATATCTGCCTGACCTGATAACAAGGGCTTGTGAGTACAAAATGAAATAAAGAGAAAGCCATTCATGGACTTTGCCTCTCAGTGCCCAGGAAAAGTCTTGTGCATGGAGGAGGTCATTAGTGATAAGGACCACAGGTGCAGCTGCAATCCCTATCTTCTTTGGCAAAGAAAAAGGACAGACCCAGCCTGGCCAACAGGGCGAAACCCTGTCTCTACTAAAAAAATACAAAAATTAGGTGGGCATGGTGGTGTGAGCCTGTAGACCCAGCTACTCAGGAGGCCGAGGCAGCAGAATTTCTTGAACCCGGGAGGAGGAGGTTGCAGTGAGCAAAGATTGCGCTATTGTACTCCAGCCTGGATGATAGAGCAAGATTCCGTCTCTACTGCCGGATTTCAAAAGAAACAAAAGAAAAAAAAAAAGGATAGCCCTGTGGCAAAACAAGCAGCTTCTAATTCAAGTCATACACCAAGTCAGTGCCTTATCAGCACATTGTCCTGCTGCTGGCACAGTCCTGGTCTTGCCAGTAATAGGCTGGGAGTCCTCATCTACTGCCCGGAACTTGCAGGAGTTTCCTCTTCAGTTTATCTAGTTAAATGTTCGGGAGAATCCTCCCCTTTTGCCCCTGCCCCTTCTAGTGAAGAAACTCCATCTCAGAACGGCTTAACCAACGTAGAGGTGTATTATCTCACAGAAGAAGAAATTCAGAGAAAGTGTGGCTTCATGTTAATGAATACATGGCTGGAAGATGATGTCTGTTAGCTCTACCACCTTTGGCTTGGTTTTTTGTTTGTTTGTTTGCTTATTTTTGAGATGGAGTCTCACTCTGTAGCCCAGACTGGAATGTAATGGCGTGACCTTGGCTCACTGCAACCTCTGCCTCCCAGGTTCAAGTGATTCTCCTGCCTCAGCCTCCCATGTAGCTTGGATAACAGGCATGTGCTACCAGGTCTGGCTAATTTTGTATTTTTAGCAGAGACAGGGTTTTACCATGTTAGTTAGGCTGGTTTTGAACTCCTGACCTCAGATGATCCACCTGCCTCGGCCTCCCAAAGTGCTGGGGCGTGCCCTACTGCATCCGGCCTTGCTTTTATTCAGTCTTTCATTAAGTCTGTGATGATTGCTCTAGATATCCAGGAGAAGTGAGACCAATTCTTTTTGTGTATCTTTTTTTTTTGAGACAGTCTTGCTCTGTCACGCACGCTAGAGTGCAGTGACTGGATCTCGACTCACTGGAACCTCTGTCTCCTGGGTTCAAGTGTTCCTTCTGCCTCAGCTTCCTGAGTAGCTGGGACTACGGGTGCTTGCCACAATGCCCAGCTAATTTTTGTATGTTTTAGTGGAGACAGGGTTCCTCCATGTTGGCCAGGCTGGTCTTGAACTCCTGGCCTCAGGTGATTTGCCCGCCTCGGCCTCCCAAAGTGCTGGGATTACAGGCATGAACCACCATCCCTGGCCATATATATATATATTGTTTGTTTGTTTGTTTGTTTTTTGAGAAGGGGTCTTACTCTGTCACCCAGGCTGGAGTGCAGTGGCGTGATCTTGGTTCACTGCAGCCTCTACCTCCCAGGTTTAAGCAATTCTCCCACCTCAGCCTCCTGAGTAGCTGGGATTACAGAGGCACACCATCACGCCTGGCTAATTTTTTTTATTTTTTGAGATGTCTCACACTGTTGCCTAGGCTGGAGTGCAATGGCTTGATCTCAGCTCACTGCAATGTCTGCCTCTTAGGTTCAAGTGATTCTTTTGCCTCAGTCTCCTGAGTAGCTGGGATTACAGGTGCCTGCCACCACACTCAGCTAATTTTTTGTGTTTTTAGTAGAGATGGGGTTTCTCCATGTTGATCAGGCTGGTCTTGAACTCTCAACCTCAGGTGATCTGCCTGCCTCAGCCTCCCAAAGTGCTGGGATTACAGGCATGAGCCACCGCGCCTGGCCTCGTCTCTTAACTTTTAAAAAAGACATAATATTATGTAAAGAAGTAATCATAACATTGTATTGTTGGGCTCATGGGATGTATAAATGCAATACATATAATAATACAAAAAAAAGAGGGAAGAGAATTGAGCTTTATTAAAGCAAAATTTCTATGTTTTATCTGAATTAAATTAGTATTAAGCTGAACTATATTTAGATAAGATGCACAATGTTATCAAAATATTAAGTTGTAGTTAAATATGTAGTTTTATTTGTCAATTATACTTCAAGCTGAAAAAATTACTTTGAGATGGCTCTTATCATTAAAAAATATATATATTAGAATCCATACAGCAATGACTAAGAAAATAAATTTTTAAATAGTTTAAAAAAAGAATTTAAATGGTGTACTAAAACGTATTTAACACAGAAGCAGTGAAAGAAGAGCAGAGAAACAAAAATAGGAGACATATTGAAAACAAATAGCAGACTGGGTACGGCGGCTCACACTTGCAATGTTAGTGCTGTGGGAGCTGAGGTGGGTGGATTGCATGAGCTCAGGAATTCAAGTCCAGGTTGGGCAACATAATGAGACCCCATCTCTACAAAAATAAAAATAAAAATAAAAATAAAAATTAGTAGGGTGTGGTGGTGTTTGCTTGTAGTCCTAGTTACTTGGGAGGCTGAGATGGGAGGGTCTCTTGAGACCAGGAGTTCGAGGCTGCAGTAAGCTATGATCACATCACTGCACTTTAGTCTAAGCTATAGAATGAGACCCTGTCTCTAAAATAAAAAAAAATAAAAAATAAAAAAAAAAGTAAATGAAGCAACAATAAAAGAAAACAAATAGCAAAATGGTAAATGTAAATCCAAACATACCATTAAATCATTAAATGTGAATGATCTAAACATTCCAATAAAAAAACAGATTATTTGGATAAAAAAAGCAAAATCTAACTATAGGCAGTCTGCAAGAGTTACACCCTAGATTCAAAAACAAAAAAAAAGAGGAACGTGAAAACATAGAAAAAGATATACTATGAAAATAGTAGGCTGAGGGTGGCAGTATATGCACCTATAATTTTAGCCCTTTGGGAGACCAAGGTGGGAGGATTGCTTGAGCTCAGGAATTTGAGACCAGCCTGGGCAATATGGCAAAACCCCATCTCTACAAAAAATACAAAAATTAGGGCATGGTGGTGTGTGACTGTAGTCCCAGCTACTTGAGAGACTGAGGTGGGAAGATCCTTGAGCCTCAGAGGTTAAGGCTGCAGTGAGCCATAATTGGGCCACTGTACTTCAGCCTGGGTGACAGAGACAGAGTGAAACTCTGCCTCAAAAAAAAAAAAAAGTCACCATAAGAGAGTTGCAGTCATTAGTTATATGGCTATCTCTAACATTAACTTTAAGTCAAGAAATATTACTAGAGACAAAGAGGAACATTTAGTAATGATACAAGAGTCAATACGTCAGGAGCATACAAGTCATAAATATGTACATATCTAGTAACAAAGTCTCAAAAACATGAAAGAAAACTGGCAAAATTAAAAGATATTAGGAGATATAGACAGTCCACTGAGGCAGGTGGGCTGCTTGATCCCAGGAGTTCTAGATGAGCTTGAGCAACATAGGGAGACCCCATTTCTACCAAATATTAAAAAAATCAGCTGGGTATGCTGGTGCTCACCTGTAGTCCCAGCTACTGGGGAGGCTGAGGTGAGAGGATCACCTCAGTCCAGGAAGTCGAGGGTGCAGTGAGCTGAGATCACACTACTACACTCCAGCCTGAGTGACAGAGTGAGACCTGGTCTCAAAAAACCAGAACAAAACAAAACATAACAAGAACTTTGAATAAGATGTGTGTTAATTCTGAGACGGGAGTCCAGACTTAGGAATGATCCTGAGGCTTAAACCCATATCCAAGGGGAGAGTTCCAGCCTGGCTAGGTTCCTCAGGCACCGTACATGCACCCTGTCCTGAATGAAGCCCTTTGTCCTTGAAGCTGCTTTCCCTGGTAAACAGCACCAAGCCGGCTAGAAACCTGGGGCTGCCCTTACCTTCCTCTCTCACCACATACTGGTAATGAGTGGCTGGGCTTTGTGGCTGCATTTCCATGATCTCCCAGCTTTTGTCCAGTAATGGCCTTATGTGGGCTCTTATCCTGTCTCCCAAATGACCTCTCTGCCTTGAGTCTCACCCCATCCGCTCTCGGTCCACCCACTCAGCTATTCCAGAGACCATCTTGGCTCCCTGAAGACACCCCTCTGGTGGCTTCTCATCTCTATCAGTTAGAAATTGCTTTTAACTGCACATAACAGCTATCTGGTTATGCTATTTAACCAAATAAAGGTTTATTTTTCTCATGTGACGAAAAGTGCACAGAGAAGTAGACCATTTCCACTGATAACCACTGAGGGTTTCTTATGACTCTTATGGCAATGAAATGTGTGTTTACAGAATAATGATATACAATTTTAAGATTTTAATATAATTGGGCCTAAGCACAGTGTTTTTGGTGTTTTTGTTTTTAACTGCCTGGGTGATTCTGTTGTGCGGCCAGGGTTGACAAACACTGCCTCTAGGCCAGCTGCCTTTGATTTGCAGCTGAGGTCTAGAGAGAATTATTGAAAATGTAGTCCCAGCTACTTGGGAGGCTGAAGCTGGAGAATCACTTAAGCTCAGTGGGGTGAGGCTATGGTGAGCCAAGACTGCACCACTTCTCTACAGCCTGGGGGACAGAGAGAGACTCCATATCAAAAAAAAAAAAAAAAAAAAGAATTTCTGGTCTACCATTTTTTACCTTTTTGCCCATTTTTCTTTTTTTCTTTTTTTTTGAGACAGAGCCTTGCTCTGTCGCCCAGGCTGGAGTGCAATGGTGCGATCGCGGCTGACCGCAACCTCTGCCTCCCAGGTTCAAGCAATTGTCCTGCCTCAGCCTTCCAAGTAGCTGGGATTACAGGTGCCCACCCCCACACCTGGCTAATTTTTGTATTTTTAGTAGACATGGGGTTTCTCTATGTTGATCAGGCTGGTCTCCAACTCCTGACCTCAGGTGATCTGCCCACTTTGACCTCCCAAAGTGCTGGGATTACAGGCGTGAACCACCACACCTGGCTGTTGCCCACCTTTCACCACAGAGGTCCCCAAACATGAATTTTCCCTCCCAGGAAGGCTGAAATGACACATTACAAGCAGCTTAGTCATCTGCACACGGTGCCATCTGATTTGAGGCATCTATTCCTCCTCACCATTCCTGATAAGACTGGACTGTCTACATGTGCCACATTCTTTTTCTTTTTCTTTTTTTTTTTTTTTTGAGACAAGGTCTTGCCTGTTCTGCTTCCTTATACCCTGGAGTTCAAGTGCAAAGGTCCCTCTCATCTGATTTCCCTGTTTTTAATTTTAAGTTACATACCCCAGCATGATGATGATGATTATTGTTGAGACAGAATCTCATTCTGTTGCCCAGGCTGGAGTGCAATGGTGCAATCGTAGCTCATTGCAGCCTCAACCTCCTGGCCTCACACAACCCTCCTATCTCAGCCTCCCAAGTAGCTTGGACTACAGGCACGTACCACCATGCCTGGCTAATTACATGTGTCAGATTCAAGCCACGTTCCAGGATTCCAAACAACTTAGGCTACTTTAGGATTCTGTTGATTTCTAGGAGACTATCAATGGAACTGGCCTGGTACAAGAGCAAACTCTTCAAAATTACATACTTGAGGCTGGGCAGGGTGGCTCACGCCTGTAATCCCAGCACTTTGGGAGGTCAAGGCGGGCAGATCACTTGAGGTTAGGAGTTTGAGACCAGCCTGGCCAACATGATGAAACCCCATCTCTACTAAAAATACAAAAAGTAGCTGGTGTGGTGGTGCATGCCTGTAATTCCAGCTACTCAGGAGGCTGAGGCATGAGAATCTCTTGCACCCGGGAAGCGGAGGTTGCAGTGAGCTCCACTGCACTCCAGCCTGGGTGACAGAGCAAGACTCTGTCTCCAACAACAACAACGTTTGAATCCTGCAGTCACATCCCAGTTTGAAACACACGGACGCTGTGATATATTATGGGGCAGGAGCACCCCACAGTCACAGGATCATGGAGTTTCCAGGTTGGAATGAACAGGCCTGCCCTAACATTTGCAGGGCTGAGACAAGAGCACAGACAGAGACCCTTATACCATATGCCAAATGCTTAGATATAATAAATCATGAGGACACAGCTACATAAATATGTTCTATCAGCCTGTCTTAAGAAATATACCTTCATAAAGACCTGGAAGGCAGGTTCAAATGTGGAATTTTTGGACTTCTTTCAGTTCTGTGTAGAAGGCTGGCAGTAGAGAGATGGCTGCCTGCCCGCTTGCCCCTGGCCTGTCCTCTTTTCCCCAGTCCTGCTCCTAGTGGCACTGGGCGGGGCCTGTGTTCAAGGCTAGCAGTGAACTCAATGAGGGACAGTCCCTGCGTGGCCTGTTCAGGACCCTATATACAAGCTCAGGGTTCTTCGGGCAGGAAATTCTGGGATGCTGGTACTCAAGTGGTGTTCTAAACAGTGGTCCCTGGCCGGGCACAGTGGTTCATGCTTGTAATCCCAGCACTTTGGGAAGCCAAGGTGGGTGGATCACTTGAGGTCACAAGTTCGAGACCACCATGGCCAACATGGTGAAACCCCATCCCTACTAAAAATACAAAAATTTAGCCGGGTGTGATGGCGCACACCTGTAATCCCAGCTACTTGGGAGGCTGAGGCAGAATTGCTTGAACCTGGGAAGTGGAGGTTGCAGTAAGCCAAGATTGCACCACGGCACTCCAGCATGGGCGACAGAGTGAGACTCCATATCTAAATAAGTAAAAAATAAACAGTGGTTCTTAACTGAGAGTGATTTGGCAAGGTCTGGAATTATTTTTGGTTGTCCCAGCCTGGCAGGGAGGGGGAGGGTATTACTGGCATCTAGTGAGCAGGGGCAAGGGATTCTACTAAACATCCTACACTGGAGAGGACAGCCTCTACAGCAAAGAATTATCTGGCCCAAAATGTCCATAGTGCCCAGATTTGACATCCTGCATTAGGAAGACACAAATACCCTTAATTATCACGAAGTTAAATTCCTTAACCCTGTTCCAGGAGAGACGATGTTCTTGGGAGGAGCACCTTCTTGGCTTCAACACATTTTTTTTTTTTTAGACGAAGTCTTGCTCTGTTGCCCATGCTGGAATGCAGTGGCACGATCTCAGCTTACTGCAACTTCCGCCTCCCTGGTTCAAGCAATTCTCCTGCCTCAGCCTCCCGAGTAGTTGAGATTACAGGCGTGCTCGACCATGCCCAGCTAATTTTTTGTATTTTTAGTAGAGATGGGGTTTCACCATGCTGGCCAGGCTGGTCTCAAACTCCTGACCTTGTGATCTTCCTGTCTTGCCCTCCCAGAGTGCTGGGATTACAGGCGTGAGCCACCACATACGGCCTCAACACATTCTTTTCTCCATGGGAGATGATGCCAGAAGAGGGACAGAACAGGGCCCTTTAAAGTAAGGGACTCCTTTGTTCAGGTGTAAGGATCATCGTAGGAAGGCACCACCCTGGCATTATTAGACCATCTCAAAAGAAGAGTAATTCACCATCCCAAAGCAGCTCTCTTGTGTCGACGGGTGGCTCCCTTGGCAAGTTTACAATGAACTGAAATCTGCTGAACTTCCTGGAACCCAAAGAAACTTCAGCCTTGGGCAAAGGCCATTTGGCCAGCATTTGCACTGTTTATGTAACCGTCTAGAATATACTAATTATCTGTAAACTACCAAATACAACAAGCAAAACTACAATTATGTATAATGCCTGGAGGATGATCAAAAAATGTGAATTGTGTTTCGAACCCAATGAAACTTCAGCCTTGGGCAAAGGCCATTTGGCCAGCATTTGCACTGTTTATGTAACCGTCTAGAATATACTAATTATCTGTAAACTACCAAATACAACAAGCAAAACTACAATTATGTATAATGCCTGGAGGATGATCAAAAAATGTGAATTGTGTTTCTCTGATAAGGGATGCATTAGAGTCTGAGGGTCTAAATAACATAAATAATAAGTAAGTAAATACACAGACAATACTGTACTCCAAACAAGGCTGGAGTAGCTTCTGTTGTTCATACTGGACTTGAATTAAGTCTCAGTATTTTGCCATGCTCAAAACTAAATGCTGGCCGGGCGCGGTGGCTCAAGCCTGTAATCCCAGCACTTTGGGAGGCCGAGACGGGTGGATCACGAGGTCAAGAGATCAAGACCATCCTGGTCAACACGGTGAAACCCCGTCTCTACTAAAAATACAAAAATTAGCTGGGCACGGTGGCGCGTGCCTGTAATCCCAGCTACACAGGAGGCTGAGGCAGGAGAATTGCCTGAACCCAGGAGGCGGAGGTTGCGGTGAGCCGAGATCGCGCCATTGCACTCCAGCCTGGGTAACAAGAGCGAAACTCCGTCTCAAAAAAAAAAAAAAAAAAAAAAAAAGAACTAAATGCTAGGCTGGATGTGGTAGCTCACATCTGTAATCCCAGCACTTTGGAAGGCCAAGGAGAGCAGATGGCTGGCTTGAGCTCAGGAAGTTGAAACCAGCCTGGGTAACATGGTGAAATCTCCATCTCTACTCAAAATACAAAAATTAGCCGGGTGTGGTGTCGCATGCCTGTGGTCCCAGGTACTTGGGAGGCTGACGCAGGAGGATCGCTTGAACCTGGGAGGTCGAGGCTGCAGTGAGCTTGATCGTGCCACTGCACTTCAGCCTGGGTGACAGAGCGAGAATTTGTCTCAAAAAACAAACAATCACCGCCCACCCGAAAAAAGTAGTTTGTACTATTTTCTCATTTCATAATATGTTTTTGAAACATTCCCCTTGAAAGATAAGTCATCTTTATCATCCTGTTGTATGGAGGGATCATAAATTATGTCATCATTTTATCCTTCACCTTGAGTGTTGTGGCCTTGGGGCCAGACAAAAACGCAGGAGATGCGTAGAAGCCAACTAGCTGCCGTTTTGGTTGGTTATCTGCAGGGCTGTCGTCCTGCCAAAGAGGAAAAATGTAAAAAGAGTATGGAATTCTGCCAACCAAATAAACTCTGTGCTAAGGACTAAGAAAATTGCAGGGGAAGAAAAGGTGAGGCCGGGGATTGAGGTGTAACGACTTCCTACACCTTCAGAAAACTGAAAACCAAGACAAAAAAATGAAAACTACAAAAGCATCCATTTTGGTACGTCCCAATTTCTGAGTAACAAATGAGATGCTGTGACCAAAATCAGTCATAACTAATGACATTTCTAGATAAAGTGACTTCAGATCGCCAAGGCGTACCATGTGTACCTCATTTTGCCAACATCACGTCCTGCATTCGGCGGGCGACGCCCCCGTTTGGAGAAAGATGTGTTTTTTTTCCACGTTTCGGGTTTCTGGACCTTTCCGGGCTGTGGGGCGGAGGGAGTCTGCGGCGCACGCGGCCCCTTGGCCCCGCCCCCGGTCATTCCCGGCCACTGACGACCCGAGGCTGCCGCAGAAGGCGGGCTGAGCGGCGCGCCGATTGGTTCCGGGCCAGAGTGGGTGGGGCACGGAGGTCCGGCCTATAAAGTGTCCGCGGCGCGCTGGTTCGGGTTTGCGCTGTTTTCTTCTGCGGCGTCTGTGGTTCCCCTGGCAGTCTTTGGAACCCGGATCCAGGCGTGGCCTCGCGAGTGGTGGCGATGAAGGCGGTGTGCGTGTTGAAGGGCGACGGCCCGGTGCAGGGCACCATCAATTTCGAGCAGAAGGCAAGGGCCGGGGCGAAGGCTCGTGGCGAGACCTCTCTCGCCCGCTTGCCCGCCCACGCATCTGTGCTTGGAGCGGGCCGCCAGCCAGGCCTCGGGGCTGTCGTGGTCCCGCGCCCGGCCCCGGCCCCGGCCCCGGCCCGTGCCGCCTGGTCGGAGCCTTCGCCCACGGCGGTGCGGCGTCCGCTAAGTGCTGAGTCACCGGGCGGGCCCGGGCACGGGGTGTGGGACTGAGGCCGCCGCGGGGTTGGGCCTGCGCGTGGCGGGAGCGCGGGGATGGATTGCCGCGGCAGGGAGGGGCGGGGGCGGGCGCGCTGGCCACGGGGGTCCGTGGACCGGCGCTGCCGGGTCGGTTGTGGTGCTTGGAGCGGCTGTTCTCCTCCCTTGCCTGGCCGTGTTCTCGTTCTGTGGGTCCCGCGGACGCCGAGTGGCGCAGTGCCAGGCCCGGCCCCGGGGGGGCGACTGCGCCGGGGGACCCCTGGTCTTCGCATCCCTCTCTACTTTGCGACTTCAGCACTCTAGGTCAGGGAGTCTCCGCTTTTGTATACAGCTCTAAGGCTAAGAATGTTTTTTTATGTCTTTAAAATACTTTGGAAAAGAAAAATACGCAACAGAGACCGTTTTGTATGTCACTTTGCAAGAAAGTTTGCTGGCTGTTCTAGGTCTGTTCTAGGTCTGTTCTAGGTCATGGTTGGGCTGCAAGGGCAGAGAAGGTAGCCTTGGACAGAGGTCCTTTTCCTCTTCCTAAGCTCCGAAAGCCAGAGATTTAACTGACCCTTCCGGGGATTTTCAAGGGCAGTGATTCTTAATTCTAGGTGCACAGTTACCTCATTTGAAGATCTTATTTAAAATACAGACACCAGAGCCCAGCCTCAGACCAATTACATGCAAACCTGCCCTAGTGCAGGGTGAGTAATGCCGGGTTTTAAAAGTTTCCAAGGTGATTTTGATGTGCACCCACGATTTAGAATTGTTGTTTGAGGTCAGTGGGTGGGGTTTAGGATTTGGAAATGAGAAGAATTGGAGTTTCCATTACACCGAACTGGCACTTAATAACTGTAGTCGGAGATAGCATAGGGAGAAATGCCAGATATAGGTGAAGGGGAGGAAGGCAGCAAATCACACTGCCATGTGTGTACCTGTGCAACAATCTTGCATGTTCTTCACATGTACCCCTAAACCTAAAATGCAATAAAAAAAATGCAAGAATCTTTCAGGATTTCCTGATTAAAACTTTTTAAAAAATAAAATAACTAAGATTGCTCAGCCAATTTATTCCTCTTATTTTTCAAAGTTTGTATGTGTATAGAAAAAAAAATAACTGTAGTCGGAGCATTTCTGAAGCCAACTTCTCTGTAAAGTGGCTTTAAAATTGCTCTGCCATTAGGCAGGTTGCTAAGATGGTCAAAGACAAACTTCTGAACGAATCTTGTAGAATAAAATATACAGAAATATTTTCAGAGCTGTTATCAGTAAAATTGCAAAACGAGTTGCCAGGAAGGCCGTTGTGATAATACTGTCCCCAGAACCTTAGCGAAGTTACCAACTGGTGGAAAATTGTCTCGTACTCGGCTTAAAAATCGGGAGGATATTTACTGTATGAATGAGATTCAGTCTTTAAATGGATTTATAGAAACAGGAGAGGACAGGAACAGTCTGTGTAAGTGTCTGAAATTTATGTGAGGGAGATTCGAGTTTAGCTTTTTTTTTTTTTTTTTGAGACAATTTCGCTCTGTCGCCCAGAGTGCAGGGGCACGATCTCTGCTCACTGCACCCTCCGCCTCCCTGGTTCAAGTGATTCTTCTGCCTCAGCCTCTCCAGTAACTGGGGACTACAGGCGTGCACCACCATGTCCAGCTAATTTTTGTTTTTTTAGTGGAGATGGGGTTTCACCATGTTGGCCAGGATGGTCTTGATCTCCTGACCTCATGATCCACCCGCCTGGGCCTTCCAAAGTGGTGGAATTTAGAGACGTGAGCCACCACACCAGGCCAGCTTTTTTCTTTAATAGGCCTCCAGATTTTCTGGAAAAGGTTCTTTGCCATTTGCCTTCATTTTGCGGGTTTCATTTGTCACTTTGTTTTATCCCTCTTGAGTGCTCCCCACATAATTCACCAGTACTAGTCTTAAGAGCCTCTGAGGAATCCCCTCTCCTTGGCCATTGAGAAGCCATGCATGAACCCAGGTTTCTGCCATTTTCTACCTTCCCTGAGCAGCTTGCATAGTTCCCTCTTTTAAGCTCCAGGCTTCATTTTGGTGATGCCCGTTGTACCTGAGAAAGACCCTTGGACAGTGGTGCATTCCAGCTCTCCAGATATGCAGAGATAATTGGCCGTAAACTACTTGGCTTGGCCCTTTCTGTGTATAAAATCTTGGACTTGTTGCCAGCTTTTACAAATCAGACTTTTTCACCTATTAATTAGTCCAGTTTTCCCAGCTTCTCTTGGAGAGTGTTTGGAGATCTCTTCATACTGAACCTTCACTGGCCCAAGGGCAGCACAGCTGGAGCAGTTCGTGTATTTTTTCACTTCCCAGGCCTGTGTCATTCTCCTAATTTAACAGCCTGGTCCCTGTAGGGCCCAAGCACAGCTGCTTACGTGTTCCTGATGCATTACCCGTTACATGGAGGTTTGAAAGAACCTGCTCTTTTTGGCTCTGTGCTCTTGTTAACAAAGAGTGTTTGAGGGACAACTTTCACAGTTGAGTTTTTTCCAAAATTAAAGGTTGTAGAAGGGTCATGGCATCTATTCTCAAAAAGAAAAGAATTTAAAAAGGCAGCAATTGCCAGAAGACTTCGTTTGAGCAGTGGTATTTTCCAGTGGAAAGTCACCTCTTAAGGGCTATTGCCTCTTAACTGTTGGCCCTGCCTATTTGAAAACAAACCAAGCTAAAACGAGAGACACTAACGTGTTGTATGACTGTGATATGGACGCTGTGTCTATTTTAGTCAGATCTAGTTGTAACTTCCTTGATTTCTGTATGTAGCCATGGAGCACCATTACCTGTCACCGTTACCTGAATGGCGATCCTGCTTATCTTCTTGGTAGAGTGGAAGGGTTATCTAGGTTTCAGTGCTTGAAAAGATTTCAGAAAACACTAGTACCTCTGGTTAGACTGGAATCAGTCCTCTCCCACGGGCAGTGGAATAGGATAGTTTGACTGCTAATTAAGAATACCTGGCTGGGTGCAGTGACTCACGCCTGTAATCCTAGCACTTTGGGAGGCCAGGGCAGGTGAATCACGAGAGATCAAGACCATTCTGGCTAACACGGTGAAGCCCATGCTTACTAAAAATGTGACAAATTAGCTGGGTGTGGTGGCATGCACCTGTAATCCCAGCTACTCAGGAGGCTGATGGGGGAGAATCACTTGAACGCTGGAGAATCGCTTGAACCCAGGAGGTGGAGGTTGCAGTGAGCCGAGATCGCACCACTGCACTCCAGCCTATGCGGCAGAGTGAGACTACATCTGAAAAAAAAAGAAAAAAACCTATGATGGAAACTTAAAAATACTTACTGAGTGGGGGAGTGGGGAGCAGGGGTCCTAGAGTTGCCTGTTGGACATTTCCAAGGTGGCTTTTTCTTTAAGAGTCAAGTCTGTTTGCCGTATGGAAGAGTGTCTATATGAAGAAAAAGTAAGGTACTAATGAGTGTAGGATGAGACATATACCTTTGGGTTAAAAAGGTTTACATGTACATGTATATTCAACATGTACAAATATGACCCGTTCAAAAGTATTTGCTAAATAAATAGGTACTTAATATTACATTTTTACTGTAATAGTCAAACCCTACAAAGTATCTAACCCTGATGTGTAGGTACTCACTGTGCTTACCACTCTGTTAGGTGCTTTTTATGTTAATCACAAAGCCTAGCCACAGCGCTTGCGCATTGAGTGCGGGACAAGATTACCATCTCCCTTTGAGGACACAGGCCTAGAGCAGTTAAGCAGCTTGCTGGAGGTTCACTGGCTAGAAAGTGGTGGTTCTGGGATTTGGACACGGATCTTACCACTCCCAAGTCTGGTTTTTTGCTTGCCTGTGAGGGGTAAAGGTAAATCAGCTGTTTTCTTGGTTCAGTAACTCTCGCACTTTTCTTTGATTAAAGGAAAGTAATGGACCAGTTAAGGTGTGGGGAAGCATTACAGGATTGGCTGAAGGCCTGCATGGATTCCATGTTCATCAGTTTGGAGATAATACGCAAGGTGGGTGTTGTGTTGTGCTGGTGACCCATACTTGTTCAGCCTAGTTAGATAAACTCAGTAGCCCCTAAACATTAAAACCTCTCAACTCATTTTTGTTTTTGAGACAGGGTCTTGCTCTGTCACCCAGGCACCCAGGCTGAAGTGCAGTGGTGCTGTGGGATCACAGCTCACTGTTAGCCTCAGCCTCCCAGGCTCCAGTGAGCCTCATGCCTTGGGCTGTAGTTGGGACTACAGGCACACACCGCCACGCCTGGCCCATTTTTGTATTTTTTCTAAAGGTGGGGTTTCATCATGTTACCCAGGCTAGTCTTGAACCGCTGGGCTCAAGCGGTCCATCCTCGACCTCCCAGAGTGCTGGGATTACAGGTGTGAGCCACTGTGCCTGGCAAAACCCTCAACTCTTCTGTTAAAAAAGGGGTCAACTTTATTGTATAAGCACTGTGCTAAAGTTACAGAAACTAGGACCATATCTTGTTTTTGTAATAATGCTAGCAGAGTGAGACAGGAAGAAAAGTAATTGCACTAGATTGTGAAGACTGGGGTAGACCTGTTTCTTAATGTCCAGTGTCCTTTGTCTTAAGATTTGGTGTAGTATATCTTTAGAAACAAACAAACAAAAGTCAAGGTGAAGTAACTGTGATCAACCTTAAGATTAGCTGCAGAACTGGTCTTTGACACCTAGGCATGGAAAAAAGGGGACAGAGTTGATGTTTTTTGTCTTATGGCTTCGTTGTAGTAGAGGGTGTTTTTTAAAGAATGCAATAGAAAATAAGAAGTTGAGCTCTTCACTCTTGGGAGTGACCCCAGGTGTGGGTGCCTCGAGCAAAGGGGCTGTATTTATTTGTATAATGCCATATAAGAGCATGCCCCAGACACAGGCTCCTAGTGGGGCAAAAGTGTGATGCAGACTGAAGATGGAATGTAGATAGATGATTATCGGTGCTTTGGAATAAGCTTTTTTAAAATAAATTTTAAGTATTTTTAAAAATCAGACAGCCCCTGAACCAGAGTAGGTTCGGAGAAATGCCAGGTTTTCTTTTTCTTTTTCTTTTTTTTTTTTGAGGCAGTCTCACAGCTGTCACCCAGGCTGGAGTGCAGTGGCACGATCTCAGCTTACTGCAACCTCCGCCTCCTGGGTTTAAGCCATTCTCTGCCTCAGCCTCTTGAGTAGCTGGGATTACAGGCCCATGCCACCACGCCCAGCTAATTTTTTTTGTATTTTTTTTTTTTTTTTTTTTTTTTTTTTTTAGTAGAGATGGAGTTTCACCATATTGGCCAGGCTGAACTCCTGACCTCGTGATCCACCCGCCTTGGCCTCCCAATTTGGGATTCGAAGCAAGTTCACAAACGTTTATGGGTTAAATTGCATTTAGTGATCTTTTGCCATATTTGAATAATAATCTGAATGTTTTGTTTATAGATTTCTTCTTAAATTAACTTTATGCATCTTGGTAATTTAGTTCCAAATAGTGATTTTGAATGATCAAATTGGATCCATTTCCGAAATTGCTGAAATTCCCCGAGATGCTTTTTGACTTTTCCCGCCTCTGGTTTGGGAAGTGATTGCCCTGCTGCGTCCTGTGACTTGCCTGCTTTTCTCCCTGTGTGGGACTCCTGGGCTGGCGGGGGGCTGCTGAATGAAGACAGCTGTGTTACGAAAGGGCCTCCTGTGCCGTCGAGGCTGTGCTCTATGAATGTCATCCCCTGGTGCACAGGAGCGCCCTCTACACAGGATACAGTCGGAATGCCACCCCCTGGAGTTGTGTAAGGCAGCAGCCTTGGCCCTGGCACATAAGATGCTGTTGAATATTCTGCCTGCACCAAGTAAAGGGCACAGATAGAACTGCTTGATAGTATGTTGCTGGGGAGATGAGATTTTTGTAGTTAAAGAATACTACATTCTTAAAAATTTGGATCATAACCATGGGATTTTAATAGAAAAACTGTTGAAGATCAGTGTAGTCCCCTTATTTTACAGTGAAGAAGCCAAAGCCCAGAGAAGGGTATTAACTTTACAAGTGTCCGACAGTAGTTAGAACTTTTTATTTATTTTTGAGACGGAGTCTTGCTGGAGTCACCTAGGCTGGGGTGCAGTGGTGTGGTCTCAGCTTACTGCAACCTTTGCCTCCCAGGTTCAAGCGATTCTCCTGCCTCAGCCTCCCAAGTAGCTGGGACTACAGGTGTGCACTACCATGCTCAGCTAATTTTTGTATTTTTTCAGTAGAGACAGGGTTTTGCCATGTTGGCCAGGCTGGTCTCAAACTCCTGACCTTAAGTGATCCACCCACCTCACCTTCCCAAAGTGCTGGGATTACAGGTGTGAGCCTCCATGCCTGGCCATAGAACTTGTTTCTGTTCCCTTCTCACTGTGCCTGTATCAAGGTGTTGCTTATCCCAGAAGTCATGATGCAGGCCTTTGCTCTCTGTTGGAAGTTGTAGTAGTGTTTTAGAATGTATTTGGGAACTTTAATTCATAATTTGGCTTTTTTTTTCTTGTAAATAGGCTGTACCAGTGCAGGTCCTCACTTTAATCCTCTATCCAGAAAACATGGTGGGCCAGAGGATGAAGAGAGGTGAGCAACAAGATGCTTAACTCTCTTAATAATGGCGATAGCTTTCTGGAGTCCATGTGGTGTACTACTGTAAATATGTGCCAAGGTAGTTCCGTCTTCTCCCCACCTTTGCTTTTGAACTTGACTCTCATCTAACCCCCTGCCCCCAAATGCTGGAATGCTTACTTGCTGGGCTTAAAGGAGTTGACAAATGGGGACACTTAAAACGGTTTGGTTTTGTAGCATTTATTGAATATAGAACTAATACAAGTGCCAAAGGGAACTAATACAGGAAATGTCATGAATAACAGTACTGTCAACCACTAGCAAAATCAGTCATCATTATGAAACATAGGAAGCTTCTTAGATTAAAAAAAATTGAAATTGAAAACTAGTCGAGACTCCATTTGTATGTGTCTTTTCTGAAAGCCTTTCAGGAAAATATTAAAGGACAAGATTATTTTTGTAACAGAGGCCCTGGGACATAGCTTTGTTAGCTATGCCAGAAATTAACAGGCTTAACTCAGTAACTGAGAGTTTACCCTTTGGTACTTCTGAAACGAGGTGCACCCCCATCTTTCTTCCCAGAGCATTAGTCTGTAGACTTGAAGCCTTATTGGAAGAGCTGTGTCTAGAATGCCTAGCTACTTGTTTTCAAATTTGTGTTTACTCAGTCAAGTTTTAATTTAGTTCATGAACTACCTTGATGTTTAGTGGAATGAGCCCTAATCCATCTGACGCTTTTTAATTTTCAGGCATGTTGGAGACCTGGGCAATGTGACTGCTGGTAAAGATGGTGTGGCCAATGTGTCAATTGAAGACTCTGTGATCTCACTCTCAGGAGACCATTCCATCATTGGCCGCACGTTGGTGGTAAGTTCTCATAAAAGGATATGCATAAAACTTCCTCTAACATACAGTCATGTATCTTTTCACTTCATAATTGTTAGTTGTGGTTTCTAAAGATCCAGATAAATTGAACTTGCAGTTCAAATTGGGAAAAGCAAATTTTTTTGGATGATTACAGTGAAAATGAATTATTCTATCTAGGTCAGTTAAGAACACTGTTCTGCTAAGATGCAGTAAAAAGCAGGTTACATTTGAGCATATTAGAAGATCTGAATTGGGAAAGACAGAAGTATTGTTTAGTTTTAAAGTGGTCAGATTTTCTTGCCAAGATTGGGTTTCTTACTTATTAAACAGAACATTTTGTAAGTTTAAAACCTGGGACGGACTTGAGTATTCATGTTCACTCAGGTCTGCAGGTTATCAGGACTAGTTTAACTTGTGGAAAGCTGCTGCCCCAAGTTATCCTGGGGAACCGCATCTAGTTCATGCCAAACGCCAAGCGGAGGCTCTCTCTACCTACCCTTGAGGGCATTAACAGTCAGTAGTCACTTCCATTCAGGTGACCCTTTCTATGGTTTTCTTGAGCCATAGTTGTAAAGCAGAAAAATCATTTATAAAGGTTTGATGAGCAAAATTCAAAATACTGTTGCTAAAATATGAAGGTATTTTTAGGGTTATATCTTATTTATAGGCCTGTTGCTCATTTGGCATGAAATTTTGAGGTTTTTCGTTCATTTTCACTTTCCTTTTTTTCCAAAGCAATTAAAAAAACTGCCAAAGTAAGAGTCACTGCTGAACTAAGGTTACTGTAATTTATGGAGGATTAAGAGTAGCGTGGTGGTCTACAACAGTTACTTGGGTTTTCAGTATTTTAGACATAGCAACACTTACCTATTGTTTAAAGGTAATGTCTTTGCAACACCTAGACAAAGCCTTTAGTAGTAGTTTCTACTTTTAAACTACTAAATATTAGTATTACTATTTCTCTACTAGTAGGATTAATGTTATTTTTCTAATATTATAGGGTTCTTAAACATCTTTTGGGTATTGTTGGGAAGAGGTAGTGATTACTTGACAGCCCAAAGTTATCTTCTTAAAATTTTTTACAGGTCCACGAAAAAGCAGATGACTTGGGCAAAGGTGGAAATGAAGAAAGTACAAAGACAGGAAACGCTGGAAGTCGTCTGGCTTGTGGTGTCATTGGGATCGCCCAGTAAACATTCCCCTGGATGTAGTCTGAGTCCCATTAACTCATCTGCTATCCTGCTAGCTGTAGAAATGTAACTTGACATTAAACACTGTAATCTTAAAAGCGTAATTGTGTGATTTTTTTAAAAAGTTGCTTTTAAGTACCTGTTATGAGAAACAGGTTTATGATTACTTGGAAGATTTGTATAGTTTTATAAACCTCAAATTAAAATGTTTCAGTGACCTGTATTTTGCGAGACTTAATCACAGATGGGTATTAAACTTGTCAGAATTTCAATTCTCATCCAAGCCTGTGAATAAACCCCCTGTATGTCACCTATTTTGAGCCTATTAAAGAATCCAAACTAAATTAGCTCTAATATTTATATAAACAGCTTCAGTGGAACGGATTTACTAATATTAACTAATAGCGTTTTATTTTGAAAGTGTTTTGAGACCATCAAAATGCATATTTTTTAAACAGCAGGTCTTTTAACTGGAACTAACACAACTCTTAGACCAATAGGTTGTCTTTTGTAAGCTTTAGAGAAATGTCCCTGCTTAGTCATTTTAGCATTCATAAAGTACCTCCTTATTTTAAAAAGATGTTACGGTTTAAGAGAGCCATTGAAAACATTTAGCTTTAAAAGGCAGTTACAGCTTCAGCTAATAAGATTATCTATGTGCCAGAATGGCACAAATTCTACATTCAGGGGTAGAGGTTGGCACAACCTACTTACAGATTAGCCCTTTAAAGAAATTGTAGCATTAGAAGATAGAACAAAGGAAATGTTTTATTGTGGGTTCTGGCTGTTTAAGAATTTGCACACCGAATTACTGAAATTGAGTCACTTTCCCTTAATGTATTATGTACCTGTGAGAGAATGCTTTTAAATGTTAATCTAACTCAAGTTTGACTCGTTTATTCCATTGGAAATTATTTCTGATAAACCAGGAATAAGTGACAATCCTGTTTGTTCAGAAATATGTACTTTATCAAATGTATGATTTAGGAGAGGAAAAGCTAAACTGAAGACAAATTTGTAGTGTTACCAAAGTTTTAAAATTAAAGAATATGCTTACAGTAAGCGGTGAAAACAACCATCCTTTAAATCTTGGTAGAGAATCTTTAAAAAACAGCATTTAACAGATTTCCCTAATGCAGTTTGTTGCACATGTGGAATAACTCAAAATACAGAGACCTACTTAGGCCTTTTAAAGCTTCACATGTAAAATCGCACTAGTAGTAGCTTATTCATGTGCACATAGGATGGTCTCAGTACTTTCAGTTGGAAATACAGGCTGTAAGTCCTTGAAGTCTGGATGTTGGGTAATCACGTTTTCTTCCAGAAGCCCATTTGTTAGGACTTTTAAACTTCTCAGTGGGACAGTGTAAAATTAAGGACAAGTTTTATAATTTAAATTCACAAAACAATTTCTTCTTACTTTGTAAAAGCAGGAATATAAGGACATTGCCCTAAATATATTCTCCCCATCAAATCAAAGATCTTATTTAAAAACCAGAGTAATAAAGCAGCTTTGCCTGAGGATGAAGGCAAAGACAAAGTTAACTGCTCAGCACACTGAAACTAAGAGTTTAAGTAATTAAAAACAAACAACTTTGAGGCCATAAATACTTGGATAGTGTGACATCAGATCTTGGCACTGGATTTCCTGCAATTTCAGATGAAGGCTTAGCTTGGCTTTGAATGTCTTCATGTGATACTTCTTGGATAACTCACAATTTTTCCTAGTTAACCCAGCAACTTTAAGCAAAAGAAAGTATATGCGGGGGAAAAAGTTCAGTTTACCTCTGCCCAGCAGGGGAATTAAAAAACTGGTAAAGGCAACAGGCAAGGCTTATATAAGAAAACAATAGGTTGCAGTGAAGTCCTCAAACATACAACAAAAACCTTTTAGGTTGCAAATGTTAACCTTGATTCTTTCACCCTTTTGAAAAATTTAATAGGATGGTTAAAAAAAATATATATATAACACGCAACCTTCCAACGTAATACCCAGGCAATCAGATAATTTGTAGTACAACTTGTAACACCGGGATCTAACTTCCTCCAGCAAAATCTCCTTACAAATTAATTAGGGCAACGTTTACCACAAAGCCAATGAGGAAAAAAGAAAACTTCGACTGAATTGCAAACACAGCTTTTCAATTGACATTAAAACTAACCTTTACCTAAAAATCAGAAGTATTACATATGAAAGTGAGAATAACTACATAAAGTGTCTATTTTCATAAGTCGTCTAATTTAGACTCCAATACAGTATTAACAGATCAAACTTTGACGGTGAACAATCCTTTTCCACCTTAATGCAGTGTAGGAAGAATAGCACACATTAAAGTTTGTTACGAAAATAGAGTTTATTAAAAACATCCCTATTGTTTTGAGGAGCTTTCACCGTTACCTTGTCTTAAATTAAAAAAAAAAAAAAATAGAGAGCACTTCTAATTACGATTTGTAAACTTTTTAAAGTCAAAACTTTTAAAAAGTTACAGCAAAAAGGGTAATATTTATTCATATTTTCAGTATTTTTTGTTATTTTGTGGCTATTTTTAAATAGAAGGGAAGCAATCAAATTGCTTACAGTTCCCCACCAGCTGGCGCGGGGCTGCAGTACAGCGGGAGCGGATATAATACAGCATCTGTACACCTCAAGCTCTACACTCCAGGAAGTGTCACTGTCACATTTTCACAAATTCCAGTCTCTAACGAGGAGCCTCTGCTGCTGAGCCAGAATCCTTTTCAGGTTCAACGGATGAGGTAGCCTCAGCAGGTAACTCTTCAGAAGGCTTTAGGACTGTGGCCTCAGACTCCCCCTTCTCAAGTTCTGAAGCAGTGTCTACATTTCCCACTTGGCTAATGGGAGGTTCAATGGTTTTGTTACCACCTGACCTGTCTATCACCTCAGGCTTTTCCTTTCCTCGGGTCTCTTCCTTCTCTCTACGAGACTCTCTATCTCTAGAATCTCTCTCTCTGTCTCGATGCCCACTAGAGCGTCTATTTCTGTCTTCCAAGTCTCTGTGCCTGTCCCGGTCAGGGCTCCTCCTTCCCCACTCTCTCCTGTCACGGTTACTATTATCTCTATCATCGTTACGGTTCCCATACCGTTCCCGGTCATTTTCCACCCGATTTCCGAAAGATCTTCTTCCAAACCTTTCTTGGTCTCTACCTGAATTGAACTGCTGCCTGTTATCATTTCTAAACTGCTGCGGCTGCTGCTGTGTTGACGGAGGCTGTTGTGATGGTGGCGGCTGCTGCTGCTGCTGCTGTTGCTGCGGTTGCTGGGGCGGCTGCGGCTGTGGCTGCTGTTGCTGCTGCGGCGGCTGTTGCCTTCCGTCTCTGTCTTCAGGGCCCCCTGGGCCTGGCCCTGGGCCCCCGAGCCCTGGCATTCCACCAGGCCTAACAAAGGGGCCATGCGGTGGGAAGGGACCTTTCATTCCGTGAGGCGGAGGCATCGCAAAGCCCGCTGGTCCTGGCGGTGGGCCTCTGTGCATCATGTGCGGCGGCAGGGGACGGGGCGGCATCAGAGGGAACCGCTGTAAGTGAGGTGGGGGCATTCCCGGAGGGCGCTGGAGCGGGATGAGGCCGGGCCGGGCGCCAAGAAGACCAGTAGATGGTGCCTGGAGTCCAATTACAGGACCAGGGGCAACTCCTTGAGTGCCTAAAAGATGATAAAAATAAAAATGTAAATAGGACAGAAGATGGCACTTCCAGTTTCAGCTGTGTTCTGTGGAGCTTAAAGCACAAAATTCAATCCACCATCTTCAAATTTCATACTGTTTGCCAGTCTACCTGTCACAAACCCAGTGTGAGGCCCAGTAACAAGCTAAGGCAAGCAACTGCAAAGACATCTTTAAAGTATCTAATACAGGTAGGGGCCAAAATAAATGGGAAAGAAAATAGTAATGGTAATACCTATTTTTGAACAGTATGTCAAAATCTCTTGTGGCTTTCGTTAGAAGCTGTTTTCCCACTCCAAATACATTTGAGAAACATAATGTGCTAAGTCCAAATGAGATGAATACATTCACTATCAATAACTATTCAAGCCAGCTAAGCATACTGCAGGTGCACTTAGAAGATTTACAATCGTAGGTCTTTTTACTTATTACTAGGAAAAAATGAGGTCACAGACCTAGAAAACCCAGTAAAGAGGAAGATCTCTTTGATTCCATGCTACACTTAGTCCATATTAAGTCCATATTAAAATGCCTGATGTAGTTATTATGCAACGTGCATCAATTAAACACTAATGTCTACAAAACAAAGATCCATATGCAAATGTGAAGTTTATTGTTACAGTTCCTTAAAAAGCACAGCACAGTATTTAACTTGCGAGGCCATCATGATGTGAATAATGCTCAGTGTTCAGCAGCTCACCTTCTATTCATTCTTTCAAAGGTGGCAAGTCTGGTAAGGTTGATGTTGAAAATAACAATGACTTCTTGGTTTTATTTTCCCACTTATATGAGGGTTTGCTCATACTGGTGTTAAGAGTCACATAAGTTCAACAACCCGTCATTTTCTGCTTGGGGTTCACCACTTAAGTAACAGATAAGCACTGGGATCTCTCAATTTATTCCTTTGCAAATATAAATATTGCAAGGCAAATATATAATACTGTAACTGAAAGAGTTATTCAGTCATATTCCATTATGACTAAAAGGAACATAATGGAAAACATTCTAGATACCATTAAGAAAATGCCATTCACCTACGTGCTGCAGAAAGGTCTTTGAGCAAGTTACGGGTTATCATCAGTTAGCAATGATCAGAAAAATGGCCAATACTTCAGTACTATTTTCTTTCTTCCCCAACATAATGTTAATTTAGGTTTACAACTTGAATCAATTTCTTCCCACCTACTTTGGCAAACTAACAAGTCCCGTTTCTAGATTTTATGTATTAATAATTATCATGATAAACAATAACTTCTACATTTTTGCTACTCACAACGTGTTGTCCAGCAGTACTTATTAAACTTTAGCACTAAAGTGGACCTGAAAACGTATGTAAACCAGTTTGTAACTCTTTTAACATAAAGACTCATCAGCTTTGGTATTTACATAAACAAAAATACCTTCTTCTAAATGTTTAAAGAGAAATGTTTGGTGAAGTATCTTTTTGGACATGTGCCTTAGTATTCTGGCTTATAAAATGGGCATAGTAATAATACTTGCCACTTGTTGAGATCAAATAGGATAAAACATATAAGATTGAGTTCAGTGTTTGGCTCATATAACTGCTGAAATTATTATTCTGCACATCTGTTTAGAAAGGTAATAAATATCCTAACACTAAACATTTGATTTTGCAAAAACAATTTCTACTTCTGATAATTAAAATCGTAATAAACTCTTCCTGCTTCCCCAACATCTGCCATTGTTTAAAGTCAAGTACTTGGGTAACTGGAAAAAATACACTAAACTTCCATATGTCAGGTCTAAAGTGCTAATTATCATAACAAAAACGCCAGAAATTGTGAAATGGATGAGGCAATGACCACCCCTTCACAGGCTCTTCAGACTCTTTGGGAAAATCCCAGACAATGAACATGTACAGGACAGGACACCACCTATACTGTATCTCAGATCAAAAGAAAACCTTCTTTACATCATTTGGGAAATATCTACTGAGTATATACCATACATTGGGGCATCAGAAGCACACGTCCTTGCTTTCACTTTGTAAAGGAATAGTGTAGTCCCAATACCTGTGGACTTTAATCCAAAACATAAAATGCATATGTCCAGGCAGTCTTTTAATAGGGGTATCATTATATAGAAGCACCTGAAACAAACAGAACTTTCTCATCACCTTTTATTAGGAAAGATTTGTTTTCCAGGACTAAAATGACCAACGTTTACTGTTACGGAGG
This sequence comes from Aotus nancymaae, assembly GCF_030222135.1. Classification (NCBI taxonomy): domain Eukaryota; kingdom Metazoa; phylum Chordata; class Mammalia; order Primates; family Aotidae; genus Aotus; species Aotus nancymaae. The sequence goes on from NW_026988435.1 coordinate 34,966,178, forward strand.
TCAGCGTAGCACATTCTGGTGCCTATCTATAGGTTTAAGTGGCCATGCCAAATTTTAAAATAACACCAGAAAAACGGGGGAAACAGTTTCAAAGCATCTTATTATAACAAGAGAATTTAGTTGAGATGAGTCTTCAAAAGCAAAGTGCCCTTCCCATTCCTGAAGGGCAATGGGAAGATCCTACTCCTGATTGCCCCGTGACTTGGCTTCCTCAAGTATCTGACAGTGGCCAAAGGATGCAAAGCCACCTCAGCTTTGTACAGAAGAGAGAAAATGGGCCGATACGATAAAATACCAACCCCAGTCTGAAGAACCACATCTCTTAAGTACTTTACAGCATTCACTTGAGGGTATAAACAGATTAACAGGGTTAATATTTACAATAATCATAAACGTATAAAAGCCCAATTTTTATAAAGAATTGCCTATCCCATACATGTGGGTATTTGTGTGTGAGACTTGCTTAAAACACTATACACTCAAATCCTTTCCCTTCTTTGTAAATAAAGCTAAAAAGACGTGTGGTCAGCTGGTTTCCTTTTAACCCTTTGTGAGTCAACTAAATTTATAATTTCTGACAGAATACTCCCACAGTCCCAAATGGCCTTCAGACCACACATTTTTTTTTAAATCTGTAGTTCCTTTTTTCCCTTTTGCAGTGAACATGTAATGCTTTTATAATCAAATTATATAAAAAATACATTAGGTGGCAGAAGACCTTGGCAAGCATGCCAGCTAGGGAAGCTGGCATCATGCATAAACCATCAGAGTATATTGTGAGTTACTCAGCTTAAAAGGGCATTCAAAGCAATTATTCATCTGGAAATATGTGTGATATCACTGACTAGTTTTCTAAAGTTATAAATTTTTAAAAAACCCAATTCATTCACATTATGTATTAAATATCTGAATTTTCTATTACCTCATTTAATAGTCCTTTCCTTCAAAAGGGACAAAGTTTAGTAGAAATTGACAAATTTCAATTGCTGTAGGAGATGGCACATGGTGGTACAAAGGTAGAAGTGATAAAGCTGGTGTGTGAATCTGAGTGGGGGTCCCGGGGATGTCTGAATTGGATCTCAAAGGAAAACAGACAAGGCCAGTGTGAGTTAAGGAAGGACACTACTATCAAGACATTACTAGCAGCTTTTGAAAAGGCATAGCAAGGTAAAGCAGTGGTGTGTGTTGTTCTGAAAACCACAGCAAAATGCCTTTTGATGAAAACTAAGGAAGGAGAAAATACAGATGAGATTTATGAGGCTGAAGAGGTAAGTCAGGGCAATTCAGAGACCATACATGCTGCAAGGAAGAACTTGGACTTTTGACTTCCAGTGGTGCAGAAAACCGAGGAATTTTTAGCAGGAATAAATGATTCTATGATTGTTTTTGATAGGTCCTTCTGGCAAGTAGTATACAGGATAACAAAGACGGGAAGGCCCCTAGGGAGTAGTTAGGCACTTATTTGGAGAATCCAGCAATGAGTGACAAGAGACCGAAGTGAAAACACTGAAGACATTTAGTGGACAGGAAGGACGGGGTGTAAGCGATGAAGGAACACAGCTCTCTGCCTTAACTGAGCGAATGCAGCTGTCAATGCAACATCAGAAGAGCGAGGGTATTAACTCCCCTGAAATATAGATGAAACAAAAAAGGGTTCTGACCTGTGAAACAAACTTTTAATACAGTACAGTTTTAGGGCAGACCAAAAAAGTGATAGCTCCAAGTGCCTGTATTCAAATTTGTGGAGTACAGAAAACACTGGAGTTTAACTAAAAATAACCAAGAATCTGTAAATATTTTCTATGATGATTCAAAAAACAGCTGTTTTACAAATAAAAAAAAGGAGGTTGGGGGAGACACCATTGCCATCTACAGCCCAAAGATGCCCGGAATGGTGTGAAATAAAGAACAAGTACATTAAAGGGCTATGGGGGAGGCGGGAAAAAGGAAGGTTATTTTCATAGTTGGAGCCCAATGTGGACCTTGAAATCTCAGAATGTGCACAGGGTGGCTTTCTGTCAAGAAGGACCACAGAGTGTATGCAGTCAGGGAGACAGATATAAAATATTAAATGTAAAAGGTCTGATTTAAATACTGTGGGAGTGACCAACTGCATCAGTTAGACAATTTTGCAGAAGATGCAAAATTTCAGTGGGATCTTTACAGAAAAAGAGGAATGAGTCAGTTTCTCTACCTTTTTTTTGGCCAACAACCCTATCTTCCATTCTACCAGAGCTACCACCTCTAGGAGCTCTAGAGGTTTGATCACTAATAACATTATTACTTCCAAATTCCCAATTTCAAGTACCCCACTCTTTACCCGCTTCTCCTCTTTCCAGGTTATTCTCTCCAGGTCTCCTTTCTCCAGACAATCTTCAATCCCACCAGGCTCATGCCCCACAAGGCCCTTCATGTCTTTATGTTCCTCCTTACCTGCTTTGGAGTCCATGGCTCTCCCTCACCATATCTGCCTGGAAAATCCCCAACACTGGTTTTCAATGCAACTCTTCTGCCTAATCTTCACCTGGATGTGGCTGTGGGTTGCCCCACCCCCAGTATGCTGACTGCTCTCATTTAAAATTTTCATAACTACAGCCCAAGTCTACCCTTCATTCTGGTCAGCGATCTTAACATTTTCCTAGTAAATCCATATTCTTATGTCCTGGATATCTATTTCCATTTGCAAGTTTCTCCTTAATCCTGCCTATTCTTAGTTGTTTTTACAGTAATTTTCGTGATAAAATTCACACAGCCTATAATTTACCCACATAAATGTACAATTCAATGGTTTTAGTAAATTCACAGAATTGGGCAGCTATCAAAATCAACTTTAGAACATCTTTATTACCTTAAAGGAAATCCTGCATCCGTGGGCCATCTCTATTTCCTCAGCTTTCCCCTCACTTACCCCAGCCCCAAGCAACCACATGTTTTCTGTCTCTGTGGGTTTGCCTATTAACATTCTGTAAATGGAATCATAAAACATGTGGTCTTGTGTGACTGAATGTTGCTTGACGTATCTTCTCAAGGTTCACCATGTTGCATTAGTCCTTCATTTTATTGATATTCCATTATATGAATATACCATTTTTTAGTTATCCTAGTTGGCCTGTCATTAAAAATGGTCTTTAGAAAAAGACTTTCTCATCCACCCACATGCCACCAAATCTACCAATTTACCTGCACCTGAATCCACATTACTCCTACTGTCTGTGACTGTCCACACTCTAACAGCTACACCTGTTATTTGTATCCCCTCTCACCTACGTAACAACCTAGCACACAGCCCTTCTTGCTTGCACCAACATTCTCCCCTCTACTGGACTTTCCAGTAAGTATACCGTAGTTTTGTCTATCTTTCAAAAACAAGAACAAAAGTTAAAAACTCCTTTACCCTGGATCTCCTTCCAGGTGTCACCCCATTGTTGTTCCCCTCTATAGCAAATCTCACGAGATGTTCAAAATCCTAATTGTATCCTTCATCTCCCATTCTCTCACAATCCTATATAACTGGGCTTTTGAACTCATCAATCCAATGAAAGCACTTTTCTCAAGGTCACTAGGAGCCTTCATTCTGCTAAATCCAGCTGCCAAGTTGCAGCACTCTTTCTTGATCCATCAGTGTCATCTGATAGTTCTTCTCTCTCTCCCTCTTTCCTGCCTAGAAACTCTACTTGGCTTCCAGAGTATCTCCCTCTACTTTTGTATTCTAGACCATGGGCTACACCTTCTCAGTATCCTTTGCTGGGGAGTACAGTATAGATAGTGGTCAAAAGCACAGGCTCCTGTTGGAATGAGGCTACCGTGAATTCTAACACTACTACTTGTAGCTATGTGACCTTTGGAAGATTATTTCATCTCCAAGTGCTTCACCCCCAGCCCCCTACTCCCAACTATAAAATGAAGATAACCCTGAGGGCTGCAAGGCTTAAATGACTGATATATACAAACTGCTTGAGAGTTCCTGGTATGCGGAACTATGTCCATCTTAGCTCTCAGTATCATATTCTTAGCTGCTAAATGCTGAAGAATTATTGTCCTCAGACCTCTCATCACTTCTATTAACATTCTCTCCTTAGGTAATCTCACAGGCTCCCATGGCTTTAAATATTAGAATTTACATCTCTATTAGATGCTATCAGTTGCTGACTTGGCATCTGTACCTGTGTATCAAAGTTAAAATATCCAACGTTTTAATTTGATAGGCTCCCCTCAAACCCACTCCTACAGATTTGCACATCACAGGAATGGCAATTACATTCTACCAGTTACTCACATGAAAAACTTGAGTCATTCTTGACTCTTTCACATTCGTATTTAAACAATAAGGCAATTCTGAAGGCTCTATCTTCAAAATATATTCAGACTCCAATCACTTATCCCCTCCATTGCACCAGCCCAATGTGGGCTAGCTTCCATTTCATCTGCGGCAGCAGCATCAGATCTGGTCTCCTTTCCATTCTTACCAATTTCTACAGTCTGTTTCTCTAACAGCCACAGTAATACTTTAAAAATTGTAAATGAGATCATGTCATGGGTAAAAACCTCTAGTTTTCCACTGCACTCAGAGCCTAGCACTCAACCACATTCTCTAAACTCATCTCCTACCACTTTCTTCCCTCTGCTCTCCCTTCCCACTGTGGTCCTTCAACAAGCCCCGTTCCATCTCAGTTCAGGCCTCCTTATCTTTGGCCCTCACTCTACATTCCTTTCCTCTGTATTTACATGGGAGTATTTTCTTCATTACTGGTTCAGATGCCTTCCCTAGCCAGCATATTTAAAATTGCAGATATCCATGTTACACCCTTAAATCTCCTAACTGTCCTGTTTTACTCTCTTCATAGAAGTATCTCCATGTTAAATTATTAGTTTACTTATTACCCAGGTCTGCAATAATATAAACTCCAGGACAGGTTTTGTTTTGTTCATTCTGGTATTTCTAGTACCTAGAAGGGTACCTGGCACAATGGTTATTGATTAGATATTTATTCAATGTAGGAGGCAAATGGTGGTTGCAGAGGTGATGACCAAACTCATCAAGGAGAAGATACCTTTCAGGGGATTAAGAATAGAGGCTACAGGGTCCAGATCTTTTCCCAGGGTGGTAACAATCTTTCCAGCATAAACCTAGGAAGATTTGAACTTTGAGATAGGATGCAGTTTTCTTTCAACCTCCTTTTCTGTTCCTTGTAGTTCCACTGTTCTCTACAGAATGAGCGTCACTGTGGCATTTTGCATGAACTCAAAAACGAAATTTTCCCACATGAAGAAAAAGATCAACCACTCTTAACTCTTTCATCAATGCCTGAAGATCCCTAAGCATATATCCCTAAGTATTTTTTAATCAAGTATTTTTCTTTTTTCATTTCAGACCTGCAGAAAATTGAAATAACAGTACAACCAACACGTTATTTCCTTTGCCTAGATTCACCAATAACATTTAGGCCTATTTATTCTGAAAACACTCCTAGGTGATTCTTATAGTAAGCACTATGTTCTGAGAGCTGGGGAAAATAGAAGAAGGAGGAGCTAATTTTCAAAGACTAAGAAAAAGCATCTTTTAGACTGTATCATACATTAAGATTATACTGAAAACATGATGCTTAGAATGTTTGCAAGAGATTAAGAGAAATTTGAGTTTTCAATAATACATACTGCAGATATAGAGATATACGTAACTCATCTATTCTTGGCATAAGGGTACATTACGTTTTGATAACAACTAATACATGAAAAACAATTACAAGTAAAACTGGAGAATGATCTTTTTCAAATGCTTGGTTTTTTTGAAATAATGTACAGTAAGCTCTGTATGGTTAACTTCCCAATAGATTTACTTTTTAGAATTTCAGTTAGTATACTATTACTATGTTACTATAATTGACAAAGTACATCAGCTATGAGTTAAAATTTCACTATTAGAGTCAATAAGTTTGAAATCTAGAGTTAACTTTCTATCACTGAATGAGATTATCTGTAGGCAATTTTATTTGCAATGTTAGCTGGAAAAAATCTTACCTGAAATTCTTTACAGCAATTAACTTTCTCTACCAAAATCAACCTAGAGTCCAGAGTTACTGACCTTCTCACCTTCCTCAAGATGTCCCTCAGGGAGATTTAAATTTAAGACACTCTTCAGAGTTGTACTCTAGAATAGCCTAAGAAGTGACAGCCCAGGAGAAATGGAGACATCGTGTTAAAATATTTCAAGGTTTTCTGCAAGATTTTCTCCATGTTTCATTTGAAGTGTTTTGCCCTTGTGAGAAACTATGGTGTGTTCACATGTAAATGCATATCCATGCCAAATATTTGTTGTACATTAATCACTATTTTGCATTATCCACTATATCCAATGAATAATGTTATGTATTAAGTTGAAGGTACTATAATTCATATTTAAGAAACTATTTCTACTATGTAACACTAGTGGAATAACATAATGCAATCATTAGAATACCAATTCAAATATTTTAAAGCTTTCAAAGAAGAATGCTTTTATAGGATAAGTAAACAGGCTTTTTGGGTACCAAATCAAATACCTGATACGTCACTCCAGCTTATAATTTAATGTAACCAAACATTAAAGTTCAAAAAAATTTAAAACGCAAAAATTGTTTTTAAAAAATTAGGTATTATGTTAGTACTTTAAAAACTCTGCTTTCTTGAATTTTCTTCAGGCTTCCTTTAAATGTCACTGGCTAACTAGTGCATTACTAGTAGATTGCTGCTTTAATGTTCTAGTAAGTGTTGCTAAAAATTATGAGCTATCAAAAATCATAAAATTATAGATAGAAACTGGGTAGAGAAATCCAAACTTTAGTGAAATAATCAAAATCAAATTCCAATTTTAAAGCAACTATTGAAATTGTTGGTAAAGTTATTCAACTTCTGGCAGTTTCAGGGATCATAATGATAGCATATAAACATTTACACCTGTTTAAATATAATTCACAAACCAATTCTGTCCCCACAATTTCCTGAGGTGTCCAAATCTGGAATCATCAACACAAATGCCTACTGAAGCCATGCCGGGACTGCAGCGCATCACACCACTGCCTAGTAATTCAGCCACAGGCCACCAACTTGTGACTCATGCTTTAAAACCTTTGGTAACAAAAATTACAAGTAGGAAGTAATCTTACAAATACCCAATTCTTATTTATAAACTCTACCATCATCTACAGTGTGATAAAAACTGGCAGTAATCTCTTCATACTGATAATTAATGAATAAATATACTTGTTAAGAGGCTTTCATTTTCCATAAAAGGAATGAGTTCAACCTAGAACAGTGTTTGCTTGAAAAGATATTTTGGATATACTGGTAACACAGTAGAGATAGGTAACACAAACAAACATTTTTTGTGTATTCTTTTTTATTGTTTGGAACACCAAAGTAACCCAAACTTTACATTTACAATGAACTTTTTAATAAAAATACGTTGTACACATTAGGAGATACATGTTATACAAAAGTTTTTGAAAAATAAACACAGACACTTATACAGTAAAGAGAATGAACTGGATTGCTATCATTTTTAATATTCCTTCTCTCCTAAGTGACCAACAACTGTAGAATGTTACCTTTAGCTTTTATGAAACTACCCCATTCTAGCTATTTTGGTGTGTGAGATTTCTTTAAAATCAAGTAATAATGAATGATTACTGTGCATCAAGTAATTTTATATTTTCAGATTATAAGTATTACTAAAAGAATCAAAATTTCTAAAAGTTGGTTTTATTCCCTCCAAATTTGGTAATACAACTCAACTAAGTACTAAGACCCAGGCTTAAGTGTGATGATACAGAAAAAATTTTAAACCAAACCATCCTTAAGGCACCCACTGCCTCTTTCCTGTATAACCAGGCTTCACTACAGAATTTTTGGAGACCCACTGAACAACTGCTTGGCGCCTCCTACTTTAGAAATATTGCCGTATTTCACAAATTAAGATCCAAGAACTCAATTAAATCTCGCTCACTGGAAAAACTATAGATCCCTAAGTGTGCTATTTATCACTAAACCGACACACATTTTCTCATTAAGCCAACTGATGGAACTTCAATATGTGTAAATTTATGATCTAATCTATCTAAAAAATATCTGATGCAACTATGTCAAGATAAATTTTTTCCTAAAAAGTAGGCCGGGCACAGTGGCTCATGCCTGTAATTCCAGCACTTTGGGAGGCTGAGGCGGGCAGATCGTGAGGTCAAGAGATCGAGACCATCCTGGCCAACATGGTGAAACCTTGTCTCTACTAAAAATACAAAAATTAGCTGGGTGTGGTGGCATGTGCATATAGTCCCAGCTACTCAGAAGGCTGAGGCACAAGAATTGCTTGAACCTGGGAGGTGGAGTTTGCAGTGAGCCCAGATTGCACCACTGCACTCCAGCCTGGCAACAGAGCAAGACTCTGCCTCAAAAAACAAATTTGCTTCTTCTGTCTGCCAATACAACAGTTTAAAACAAATCACGCTGAAGTAATATAATTTTAGAATTGCAAAAGATATTCTTCTCTAGGTGTTATGAATATCATCTATGACATTTCTTAGGTGTAATATAAGCACCCACCATTCAGTTAAGTGCCGGCCCTGCAGCAGGCCCCATAGCAAGTGTTTTATATATGTTAGCCTGTTACATCATTGCGACACCCTGTTGTGTCTGTCATTTTTATCCCCCTTTACAGATGAGGAAAGTGAAGTTTAGTATCCATTTCTAGGCTTACAGTTTTCTGGTCAGCATAATGCTTTCCTTTATTATCTTAAAAGAAAACATTAGAGCACCAAGAGGAAATATCAAAGCACCTTAGTTCTGGCATTCTATCACCCGGTTATCCCCACCTGAGTACTGATCCTTTAGTACTGCAATACTGCAGTGTGGTTGCCACATTCTTTTATCAAAATGATAAAACTGGTTAGTCTTGGATGAATCCTTCTTAATTTACATACATATTTAAAACTCATACCTCTATAAGGTCAAAATTCATGTGATATTCTTTTCAAGACTGCTGACTGAAGGCACATGGAAGGCATTCTTTCTCATGAGTGGAACTAAACTACTGTATTTTAGTTAAAAGGGCTTATTTTAACAAAACTGTTGTCATTTTTCTTACGTCAAACTCTCAAACCCTTATGGATTTAGAATAGCCTTCAATTTTTAAATTCTGTTTTATAAGTTATGAACAAAGGTAATCATCAGAGGTAAAATATGAATAGTTCTGCACTGAAAACCACCCACTCATGTAACAAATGTTCCCTTTTCATGGGTCCATCTAGTGAGAGGAAGATGGACACAGAAACAGATATGTCAGGTGATGATAAATGCTACAACTGATTCAGAATTTAATTACATTTCTAGCTATGCCTAGCTTACTATGTATTTCCAAGTTCACCAACTTCTCATCTGTGTTTGGTTTCACATGTTGGATGCAGAGGTTAAATCTTACGTTCAGTAGTGATAATAAATAACAGGACAGGTCTTCAAGACCTAAATGTTAAATCATAGGCAGGCTACTTACTACTCTTCAGGGTTGTTTGAAAGCAGTGGTCATTAAACTCCTGGAGATCATGAGATCTTTTCATTCATAAGTTTGTTAAGCCCAGTAAAAAGCACAAATGCAGCAATTTTGTAAATAGTTTTAGGTAGTCTAACATCCATGGACCTGAGACTAAGATTCACAATCAAGGGGGTGTGTGTGTGCACGCACATGTGGGATGTGAAGAGAAGGGGTTGATCAGAAAACCATCCACAGATTCTATAATTCTTGTGCAATCATGTTAACATGGGAAAAAAAAAGGCATAACAAAACAGATCCAAAGATGTTCCCTGGTTCCTAGTCCAATGTTCCTTGTATGATATGATTTCCATGGGAAGGTAGAAGCTCTTAAGCAACTTCCTTATTAAACAAATGATTTTCCATCATTATGGTAACTACGTTCCTTTATCACTTGTGATAAATTTTAATTCCAAATCCTCTTTTACCATTACCTAATCTGTGTACTAAGAGAAATAAAATCAAGGCTATTTTCAGCCTAAACTTAGTCTGGGGGAGGGCAAAATACAGTATACCATTTAAAAACAAATTGATTTTTTTTATTATAAATGTAGTACATGCAAAAAATAAAAAATTTCAACAGTACTGAATAGTATGGGTGAAAAGTAAAAGTCCTCCATTACAAACCAATCTCAAAGGTAATCAATGGATTCTTTCCTAAAACAACTCAGATTATGAAAGCAAACAGGCATGTATATATATCTTTGAAAAATATTATGCGCTCACAGGACTAGAACACTGCAATACTCTCAAGGTATTAACTTCCAATTAAGAGATTCAAGTGTTAATTTGGCAATACCACTTCAAATATAACCATTTGTTAATTTAAAAGATGGTCTACTATAACAAGCATGAGATGTATTTATTCATAATTTAAGCAAGCAAGAGAAAGCCCACCCCTCTTTTTTTTTTAATTTTTATTTAAGACAGAGTCTTGCTCTGTTGCCCAGGCTGGAGTGAAGTGGTATGATCTCGGCTCACTGCAACCTCACCTCCCAGGGTCAAGCGATTGTCCTGCCTCAGCCTCCTGAGTAGCTGGGAAATAGGTGCACGCCACCATGCCCAGCTAATTTTTGTGTTTTTGTTTTTTTTTTTTAGTGGAGACGAGGTTTCACTACATTGGTCAGGTTGGTCTCAAACTCCTGAAATCCTGATCCACCCATCTCGGCCTCCCAAAGTGCTGGGATTATAGGCGTGAGCCTCTACACCCAGCCAAGAGTAAGCCCTTGGTCACAGTATTAAAGATGTAAAAGATCTAAGTCACATCGCCCTTGATCACAGTATTCAAGTTGTGGGTAAAAAGCACAACAGATAAACTCCAGGCAAGTAAACTGACAGTGAGTGGGAAAGTGGTATCTCAGACTGCAACCATTACTCAGAAAACAAAGCCATTTTATTGCAATGTATCAAAGATGAGCCCACAAAGAATGCTACCAAAGTCCATGGGTTTCAGATGGATAAAAATTGGTCCAGATAGAGAAAAACCTATGCTGTTAAAGAAATGTCCCTTTAAAAGTTGGGAAGAAACTGAGGTTAAGTGAATTACGAACTCTGTACCAATTCCTTTGCACAGAGATTACTTTCTTCATTTCTCTATACCAAATAAGGATGTGAAGATGCAAACTTTTATTCAAGACAGATAAACATGATTTCATCTTTGAGATTATCTCTTGGTACAGACCAAGTACACATATTTGACTTTAACAGGAATATCTTTCTCAAAAACAAAAACCAACCAAAAAAAACCAGCCTTAGAGATCATTTTCCCAAAATTAACATTGTTTTTTTAAAAAAACCTAACTTGGGGATGGGGGGGGTGGGGAAGGAAAATTAGTAATAAAAAAATAACTTACCAAGAAGTGAAACAGGCTGGGTTACAGGAGGGGTGGGCAGATTCGTAGGTGCAGCAGGTGGCACAGCAGAGCCATACATTTTCACACTGTCACCAGACTCGGCGTTTCCTCTAGCCCCAGACACCACTGTTGGAATGGGATTTCCAATAGATAAGTCTTTTGTAGTGTCTTCATTTATACCAGCGATAGTAGCTAAGGAATATAATTATATCAACATGTGAAGCTGAGTAATTATCTCCCGGTCAACATTCTTCTGCCATACTATAGTCCCTATTACCGGTTGACTCTCCCTCCTATACCCAGCTCCAAGACGATAAGCAAACACAAAGAAAAAACCATGCTTACAGTTTGGGATGCTTATTGGTGGAGTGTGAGGAGGAGGAATGGATACTGGTGGAGTTATAGGAGGTGGGGGTCCAGGAGGAAGAAAACCTAAAATAAGAGAAATAATGTCAACTTATGTTCTATCACTTCATCGCAGGCTCTAAAGTAAGTATGTTCTCAGACAATTTGGTGTACCTGGTGGTAAATGCATTGGGTTGAATCCTGGGCGCAAAAACGGTGGAGGAGGAGGGGGAGGAGGAACACCAGGACCAAAGCCTGGAGGTGGAATTCCCAGAGGAGGTGTGAAAGCAGGTGGTTGGAGAGCACCAACTACAGGTGGACCTGGTTGATGTGGTGGGACCTAGAAAGAAAGATAAAAAATGAAACCACCTATCTAGACACCCTCTCATCCATACAGTAAGCACAGATAGCATACTGTTGAAAAAAAGATGTTTCTTAATTTGTGCTTGTTAGACCAGTAAATTCATTCAATCAGGTGGTAGTTAACTTCTATTCATACGAACTGATAGAAATCAAAGCTGTGCTCTCCACTTTATGACAGCAAATTCATACTACATTTCATCAGTGTTTACTGGTGCTCTGACATCATACATTTTAAAATGGTCCATGGTCCAATCGGTAATACAGCTCTAAGCCAGGCTACTTGGCAAGTTACAATGGCTAAGCTCACAGGTCCTGGAGACAAACAGTCTGCCTCTCCCACCCCCTTTAGTTAGCTGTGTGACCTTGAGCAAGCTATTTAAACTCTCTAAAATGGGAAAGTGCCAACCACACATAATTATGCTGATTAAGTGAGTTAATACATAGTAAGTGCTGGTGCCTGGCACATAATAAACACACAACAAACGTTAGCTATTATTATTTTTTTTAAGATAGATCAATAGCAGCATCAGATTCTCATAGGGGCATGAACTCTATCGTGAAATGCACACGTGTGGGATCTAGCTTGCACACTTCTTATGAGAATCTAACTAATGCCTGATGATCTGATGTAGAGTAGCTTCATCCTGAAACCATCATCCACTCCAGTCCATGGAAAAATTGCCTTCCAATAAACTGGTCCCTGGTGCCGAAAAGGCTGGGGACCACTATTTTAACAGATTAGGCAGGTTTCTAACATATGAGGAATGCCAAAGCCAGGGAAGGGAATTTGCACATTTACAAATAGCAAAGTGAAGCTTAGAGGTTAGGTTACATGCCAAATGCCACATTGCTGAGTATAAACAATAGAGTTGAGAATTAAACCCAGTTCTACCAGAATCTATTCTTTCAAGTAACAGGTTGGTTGACTATACAGCAAAGATTTTATAATAAGAACATAACTTCATGTTAAATAGGATTAATTATAAATAGTTTTCAATCCATTTACAAATTTCGTAATGATAGCACCAAGGTGAAGATTAAGAAAATCGCTTTCCCTCAAAGCAGCAGCTTATTGGGTACATATGCAAGTTCTTTCAGAACATAAAATCCCTGAAGAATGAAGACTCAGAAAAAAAAGTGGGCAGAATCTATGCAACTTGATACTGAGTAACCTGGATAGATAGATACAAGACAATATAAATTTATTTTGGTTCTATAAACATTTATGGGCCAGGTACGGTGGCTCATGCCTGTAATCCCAGCACTTTGGGAGGCCAAGGCAGGCAGATAACTTGAGGTCAGCAGTTTTGAGACTAGCCTGGCCAACGTGGTGAAAACCCGTCTCTACTAAAAATACAAAAACTAGCCAGGTATGGTGGCACATGCCTGTAATCCCAGCTACTCAGGTGGCTGAGGCAATAGAGCCGCTTGAACCTGGGAGGCGGAGGTTGTAGCGAGCCAAGATCGCGCTACTACACTCCAGCTTGGGTAACAGAGTGAGGCTGTGTCTCCAAAATAAATAAATAAATAAATAAAATTATGAAAAGAATATAAACTTTAAATCTGACAAAACATGAAAAACTAATATGCACATATATGTACGCATGTTTTTTTTTTTTTTTTTTACTGTGAATCCAGATGTATATCTACAGTAAGATTTAGAAAGGGAAAAGTTTAATGTCCCAATATTCTCACCTGTGGAGGTGGCACTGTTATAGGTGCAGGAACAGGAATAGGAGGGACAGGCACGGGTAATGGTTTAGGTATGGGTGATACTGGTTCTGTGTGTGAGGTTTCAGCACCTCCATTTTGAGCAACTTCATTTTCAGGCTTCTTAGGAATTCCTTTCCAATCTGTGAAAGTGAAAGAAATTTAACAAGAGTTTACCATTTTCAGTTTATAACTTTAAATCTAGAAAGGAAAAATGATGATTATAAAAAACTAGCCCAATGATTAAAGAAATTCCTATGCTAATTTTAGAAACAATAATTATTTAAATTAATAACAATAGAAACATGCAAAATAATGCTTGCTGTGTGTCAGGTGCTGTCACAAATACTCTATACTAGCTTATTTAGTTCTCAAAATCACTTACAAGTAGATACTACTATTAATCCCATTTTACAAATGAGGAAAGCAAAGACTGCTTGCTTGCCCAAGATCACATTCTTAGTAAATGGCAGAGATGGATTCAACTCAGACACATTTTGTTCTAGAGTCCACGTACTTAACTACAAGAATATACTGTTTGAAGTATTAAAAATAAAGGATAATGAAACATCCGATATTTCCTGAGCAAATTTTCACTAATATTAAAGAATAACTTAAACCTCCCACCTATTTCTACATATCTTCTAGTCAACTGAAAAACAGAAAACCATCTTTCTGCTCTATTCTCTGGGGCCCTGGCTCCATCAGAGATTCTCCAATATTACTGACCCTTTCAATATATTCTCCACTGGACCATGAGCTCCAGGATGACACCATCTTAATCTTTTTACCCTCGTCCAGAGCCTCCCAGATATCTGGCACATAGTTGGCTTTCAATACCTGATTGCCTGAATACAAGTCTAGCTCTATCCTTAGGTGAAGGTTTTGTGCATTAATGGAGGGAGTGGGATGTGGGAACAGTACAGCATTGTTTCACCTCTTTTTGGCTCTCAAATCTCACTACTGCTTGAAGCTTCCTTTATTTTATTTTTATTTTTTGAGATGGAGTTTGGCTCTGTCTTCCAGGGTAGAGTGCAGTGATGCAATCTTGACTCACTGCAACCTCCATCTCCTGGGTTCCAGTGATTCTCCTGCCTCAGCCTCCTGAGCAGCTGGGATTATAGGCACCACCATATCCAGCTATTTTTTTTTTTTTTTAATTTTTATTTTCACCATGTTGGCCAGGCTGGTCTTAAACTCCTGATCTCAAGTCACCTGCCTGCCTCAACTTCCCCCAAAGTGCTGGAATTATAGGCGTGAGTCACCACGCCCAGCCTTGAAGCTTCCTTTAAATGTTCTGAGGCCAGGCACAATGGCTCATGCCTGTAATCCCAGCACTTTGGAAGGCTGAGGTGAGGGGTGGATCACCTGAGGTCAGAAGCTCAAGACCAGCCTGGCCAACATCGTGAAACCCATCTCTACTAAAAAATACTGCTGAGCATGGTGGTGCGTGCCTGTAGTCCCAGCTACTCGAGAGGAACGCTGACACAGGAGAATTGCTGGAACCACGGAGGCAGAGGCTTCAGTGAGCTGAGATCATGCCACTGCACTCCAGCCTGTATGACAGAGCAAGACTTCATCTCAGGATAAAAAAAAGGTCTTTCTGTGTTGTCATGCTGTCCTATGCTCCTCCTTGTTCCTGTCTAGCAATCTCCAGGTCATGCCCATGCATTCTGCCATTTTCCCCACTGGAATCTGTCAATCTGGCATTTTAAATATTTACGCCCACAAATAACTGCAACTCCTTGTCTTACATGTTTACTTTAGATTGCTTCTCTGGACATCTAAAACTATCCAAGGTAATTATTATGAAGCACTGGATTAAAACACAATACCAGGTCAGGTGCAGTGGCTCACACCTGTAATCCCAACTCTGTGGAAGGCCAAGGTGGGTGGACCATCTGAGGTAAGGAGATCGAGACCTACCTGGCCAACAGGGTGAAAACCCATCTCTACTAAAAATGCAAAAATTAGCCAGGCGTGGTGGCGCACACCTGTAGTCCCAGCTATTTGAGAAACTGAGGCAGAAGAATGGCTTGAACCTGGGAGGCGGAGGTTGCAGTGAATCAAGACTGTGTCACTGCACTCCAGCCTGGGCGACAGAGCGAGACTCCATCTCAAAAAATAAATAAATAAAACATAATACCAGAGATGCTCAGTTAAGAGCTATATGATCTGTTAAGTTTCCCAGGAAAAGTTCTACTTAATTCTGTAATTCTTAAACCCCATAATCAGTAAGTATTTCACTTGTGTTTGGCATCTCTTTTGTCTTATTCACTATTTAATCCTCAGTTTATAACGGACAGACTGACACAGGATACTAAAAAAATCTCAAAAATCACATCCTAATGCAAGGAACAGGACATTCGATTTGTCATGTGTACCACAAAGCAAACAAGTGAACTGTAAGATAAATGAAATACTGCTTTACCTGGGTTAAGTGTGTCACTGTCCAACATTCCTCCTTCACAAAAACTCTCCAGTTCCTCAGGCTTGACTTTGTCCCATGGAATATAAGTAACACCAAGTTCGACATCCCAATACTGCTTATAATCTGCCTTTATTCCTTTGTTTAAGGCCCAGGCAATCTATTTCACCAGTAGTGAAAATTTAAAAAGAAAAGAAGGAAAAACAAGGTCGTTTAAGTCTTGAAAATACTATTCTCTATCATTCTATCCATTCTGACTTTGGCAGCAAGGGAGCAATCTGGACCAGCTAGTCTTGGATCTCATTCAAAGCCTTCTTCTCACTAAGGAACTGGTTACCTTTAATTCTCACTTTGTCCTAGGATGGAAACTTCACTGGCATTTGCTCCTTACCCACTCTCACCCAACCCAGCCAATATAAAGCTTAAAGAAGAGGAAAAAGTTTATCAGAGAAAGGCTGAAGTTTACTGAATAGCATAGCAGCATACTGGGGACTACTTTTCCAAGTCTAGGAGTGCCTTGTAATTACTTAACATCAGACAAAATCCTTTTGCAGTGCAATCCAATGGCAGAACGGTGTGTTAAGACACAGAGGAAACAGTGACTTTAGCTTCTTAGGGAAAAAATACCCTTAATTCTAAGATGGCAAACTTTAAAAATATGGTATCCAAATTTTTTGAACAGGACAAAACATACTGCTAAAGGACAACATATTTAAAGCATTAATTTACCTTGATGAACCCATCTACATTTGAAACAAAATAAAACCAAAATTCTACCATGCATGTAACATTTACAATTTTATGTTAAAACATTAGAGTTCTTTTAGGAGACATTCTCTTTAAAATAAAATAAAATAAAATAAAATAAAATAAAATAAAATAAAATAAAATAAAATAAAATAAAATAAAATAAAATAAAGATGCACATGAAATGCCTTAGTGTCAAAAGTCATTTTTAAGATCCAAATTAGTTTTTAAAGGCCACATATTATTTTGTCCCCTTCTGCCTCCGCCTATTTTTAAAAATGAATTATAAAATGTAAGACTGTACCTTTATGGATTTCTGGTTCACTTTATAGTTTCCTCGGCTCAGCTTCTGCAGGGCACGATAGGCATCTTGCCTATGAACCATAACAATATAGGCACAACCCCTGGGAGGAATCATCTGCTCCAAAACATTTTAATATTATAAAAGGTAACAGAATTAAGAGCAACAAGATATAATACTAAGTAACCAGTTCCAGGAATCCCACCCCCCATCCCATGCTCTATAACGTAAGGTTAAATTCACTTCTATGATGGCAATTCAACTTTGGTCTCAACTGAGCCCTCCAAGCTTTGTTATATAAAGACTTACCTAGAAATGTTTTTTGTTTTTTGTTTTGTTTGTTTAATTTTTTTTGAGACAGAGTTTCGCTCTTGTTACCCAGGCTGGAGTGCAGTGGCGCGATCTCAGCTCACCACAACCTCCGCCTCCGGGGTTCAAGCAATTCTCCTGCCTCAGCCTCCCAAGTAGCTGGGACTACAGGCGCACGCCACCATGCCCCACTAATTTTTGTATTTTCAGTAGAGACAGGGTTTCACTGTGTTGACCAGGATGGTCTCAATCTCTTCACCTCGTGATCCACCCGCCTTGGCCTCCCAAAGTGCTGGGATTACAGGCGTGAGCCACCGCGCCCGGCCTACCTAGAAATGTTTGAAATTAAACTTGGTTATCCAAGAAATATTAATAACCGGGAATTCTAAATGTGGACTCAGAACACCTAAACTCTAGTCACATCTATAAACGTGGGCAAATTGTAACTTAGGTCTCAAGTCCTTCATTTCATAAAATGACATTAATTACACCTGTCCATCACACTTAAATAAATGAATAAACACTCACGTTAATTGATTCAATTGGACCAAACTCTTCCAAGAGACTGGCAACATCCTGCTGAGTAGTTCTTTTGTCCAGCTGCCCCACCCAGAGTGTAGTACTGCAAACTTAAAATAAAATTACAATCATAAAGAGATTGACATTTGATAATGAGCAGCACTGTAGCTAAAAATAAAAAAAAATTACACAAAATATCCATGAACTATATTACAACACCACAACTTTAAACAGAAAATCTGACATACATTTTTAAAATTCTAGAAAACTGCGTTAGTACTTACAAAAAGAGAACTGGGATAGTGAAAGGTATACATAAAAGTTGGAAAAAACTGGCTTTTTTGTAGATGGATCTAAAGATTTCATCTACAAAAACTGAAGCCAGGGAAGTAACAACTTGCCCACATTACCCTGCCAATGAACAGCAGAATTAGGTCTGGAGCTCAAGTCTCTTGATTATCAACCAGCTGAGTGCTTTGTTCACTACATGTAACTGTCCTTTCTCCACTCTTCAGTGTTCACGATTTTCTTTTTTAATGCTGTGTCCTAGGTAATAAGCCTTACAGAATCAGAAACCTTACATATGTCCTAGTCATATTATGAATTAAAATCTTAATCATCTTTTTTTTTTTTTTTGAGATGGAGTTTCACTCTCGTTGCCCAGGCTGGAGTGCAATGATGTGATCTCGGCTCACTGCAACCTCCGTCTCCTGGGTTTAAGTGATTCTCCTGCCTTAGCCTCCTGGGTAGCTGGGATTACAGGCATGCACCACCATGCCCAGCCAATTTTGTATTTTTAGTAGAGACGAGCTTTCTCCATGTTGGTCAGGCTGGTCTCGAACTCCTGACCTCAGGTGATCTGCCCGCCTGGGCCTCCCAAAGTGCCGGAATTACAGGCGTGAGACACCGAGTCTGGCAATCTTAATCATCTTAATAGTTATTGATTTATATTAAATATATGTCTAGTATATCTTACTAAACGTATACTGAAGATATTTGATGAGACTCAGAAATATTCTGTAAATGTTTGGTTCACTCCTTACTGCTGCTTTACAGCTGGTTTAAGGTACAAAAGCAAATCTAAGGGTATACACTGATGCATAAACAACTAAGACAAAATAAAGCAATACTTCAAATAAAAAACACACAGGTAATATTTCTTTTACATTTTTGCTAACAGTTATGAAACACTTTAAACCCAAGACAAGAAAAAATAGTGCAGGAAGTTTGAATATAAAGATTGAGTTACCACTTGCAGTTTCTGGTTTGACTTGAGGGAGGCCTTTCTGTCGACGTTCTCTCTCTTTTTCTCGATCCCGTCTTTCTTGGGATCGAGATCGGGGAGAATGTCGGCGTCTATCCCTGGACCGAGACCGAGAACGTCGATGACGAGACCTTCGAGATCTAGAACCAGATCTAGATCGCCTCCTTTTTGGTGACCTAATGTTTTCAAGAGAAGGGAGAATGGATAGCATATAGACAAAAAGCAGAAAATATAAGCACATACTAATTTAAAAAAATACAACTAGGCAATTTAATGTTTGGATTATGTAAGAATGCAAGAGCTGGGAATTCATTTTAGAGATTTTAGTATGTCTCACATTAGAAATCATGCACATTATTTAAATAAAATAAACAATGTTGACAGCCTATATAATGAAAGTATCTGTCATCTTCAGTGCCTCTAGTACTATATAAAATTACATTCTTGTAATTTAAGTAGCTAATTTTCAAGGTTGAGATACATTGCTTTTACCTTTTTTTTTTTTAAGGGACGGGGGTCTCGCTATGTTGCCCAGGTCGGACTGCAGTGGCTATTCACAGGTGCAATCCCACTACTCATCGGCACGGGAGTTTTGACCTGTTCCGTTTCCGACCTGGGCTGGTTCACCCCTCCTCAGGCAACTTGGTGGTCCCCCACTCCCAGGAGGTCACCATATTGATGCCAAACTTAGTTCAGACACCCAATTGGCATAGCGCACTAGAGCCCAGAACTCTTGGGCTCAAGTGATCCTCCCACCTGGCCATTGCTGCTACTGTTATCTACCTTCTTAGTAAAGTATTTTCTGCAGTAATTAAAAACATTCTCTGATTATAGCATTATTGTGATCTTTCCCCTTTTGCTGGCTAATTAAGTTGTAATAGAAACTTGAAAATAGAGTTCTAATATGACATACTGTATACCTAAGGTATAGAATTATATATTAAAAGTTCCATTACATTTGAGCAACTCAAATATAGAGGAAAAATGTAAGATGAACAAGGTAGATTTTTTAAAAATCAATACTTCTGCCCCCTTCTACACACATATACAAATACAAACATACCAACTGTTATTTTATTAACATTCTGAATATCTGAAAGTAACCCCATCTAATTTTAATTTCTATGTCTTCTAAGACATAGAGTTGGAAAAAACATTTTCTATAGATTACCTGGATGCTGACCTAGATCTTGACTTTCTGTTATCAGACATATGTCGCTTAACCTCTTGAATACAAGGTTGTTCTACTTCCATTTCCTTAAAAAACAAAAACCATCATAAAATGAGAAATATAAAAATTCTAAAGGCAAGAGGACAAAATCTAACAAATGCTACATTAAAATTCTCCTGCCCCTAAGCAATTCTCTTTTGGTTGCTTGGGACCAAATTACTATTTCAATAACAACTAGCCATCATCACTGGAAGAAAAAAGAAAAACAAAAAAACACTTTTATATTGTTTAAAAGATTAAAAGAAATACTTCTCTACTTCTGGCAAAGTTACTTTGCTTAAATTACATACTTTTTAATAAGCCTTTAACACTCTATCTCAAACCTCACAGAATCCTATGGAAGTTGGTAGTTTTATGTCTACTTTCCAGATGAAACACTTGGAGCACTGAGAGAGTTTAACATGTATCCAGGTCTTTCTTTATATAGTCAAATATGAAGACAGCAAGCAAATAAGCAGAAATCTGCAAATAAGTCAAGGCAACAAAAATGATACAACTATCTGAGAATAAAATTATACCTGCTGATGTGGCTTCTGTGTAAGTGGTTCATTTTGTGCCTGAAAAGAAGCTTGGAAAGGCTGCTGCACTGGTGGAGTTGGAGGAATCACAGGCTGAGCCATGGGAGGAAATGGAGGTGTGGGAAGAAGTCCAAATCCTGGCATTTGTCCATTAGGAGGAAGTGGAACCTTTCATTTTTAAAGAAAATGTATGAGTAATAGCTACCAAAATAATTTGGAAAACCCTTAGTTATTACATAAAACTAAAATATCTTCAATAAACTTTGATCAAGGAAAAGTTATAATGATATTCAACATTGCTTAACAATTTCCATATGTACAATTTTCATGCAAGGATTGTTACATACCAAGCATATAGTTAAAAATTCTGTAACTCATTTTAAAATTATGAATACACAGGTTTAGTTTTTAACTATTTAAAGAAATACTTTCATTTACATAAGAAAGCAATGTGATAAACTGAACTTCAAGTCGGAAGTAGTACTCTATTGCAAATGGTCTTGTTTCAGCTTTAAAGACAAGTATTTTAAGACTTTTGGGAGGAAAACTGGCTTTCTAGAAGCAATGACTTCTAGGTTTACTTTAAAAAAAAATTACCATGGGGGAATTTCAACGAACATACCCAACTTTTAGAGTTTCAAATAAACGATCATAATAATGAGTAAACTACAATCTAACATATTTCTGCATGTACAATTTAAACACAAATAAAACTACAAATACAATGCTAACAGTATTCTTTCTAAATTATTTATGAACTTTCAGTAATTGTTAAACACCTGAAATAACAAAAATGCTTCCCTACCCCGTCCCCATAATTTAGATGCACAGCCAAGTTTAAGAAACACTCAATGAAATAATTTACTGAAACAAACTGAACAAATCTCTACTAACTTCCTGCAACTCTCCAGTGTGCTATGTATGCTCCTTTTATTCCAGATTTCAAACTATATTACTCAATGTTCAGAGCTCAGAGCCCTCTGAAGTATCTAACCACACAAAATACAGAAGAAAAGCCCTTCCAGGGGAAAAGGCTGTATAACTAAATAGGTCGGTTTCTTCAAACAGAACTGTAATTTCTAAATTATTTTAACTAAAAGGCCTATTATTAAAATATGAGCATGTGATTTTACCATCCTTGTTTTAATTACAGAAAAAAGCAACTCAAAACAGTTACATGTTCAACAGCTTTTATCAGAGCTATAATACGACTTAGCCAATCACACAGCTGCATAGTGGTCTGTGGAGTGCAAACCACATGCTCTAATAAATAGATCTTTTTTTCAGCCGCAAGAAAAATGCTTGTACCTGATGGTGCATGGGATCCTGTTGTATTCCCATCATTCGTGGCTGAAACTGATCCATATTTTGATGCTGTGTGTATGCTGGCTGCTGCATGCCATCTCCAGGAAAGCCACTAAAAAAATGTGGAAAATCTTTTTTACCCATTCAAAAGCACAAGCTTCTCAGTCACACTTACACTACAGAAAGAGTGTTCTTCACGAGCCATTAGTCAACATGTTACTGAACCACGTATCAATCTATATATTAAATTTACAAACTCAGTATTATCCCCAACATAAAAGCCATTTATTGATTTAAATCTTAGAGGCTCCCCGTCTCATTTAAGAGAAAATTCCACAAATTTTACAAAACAACTTCATTGAAAATTGTCACTGCTAAATGTTACTTAGATTATGCCTTTACAACTATTACCAATTTTCTATCTGCTGAGGAACAAAAAAAAACTAACAAAGGTGCCTGTGGAGGAGGAGGAGAGGCAGCAGTGGGTGCAGCAGCAGCAGGCACGGTGGCGGTAGGAGCAGGGGGCACAGCAGCAGCAGGTGCTGTCGTGGTGACGGCAGTGGTATCCTCTTTCTTTGATTCTTCCACAGCTTCTGGCTCATCATCGTAGTCAAATCTATCAAGCAACTTCTGGAAAAATTATATCAATACTCCATTTTAAAATTTAGACTGATTCACTGCACAAAAAACGTTATAAAAACTAAGGATGTTTACCACTATCTAGAAACCCACATTGTTAAGCACAATCTTACTTTCCCACATGCGCCTAAGGACCTTGGTTTGTAGATATGAACAGTTTTTACACAGATGCCAGTTTGGAAAACACACCATGTTATTATTCTGTTTTCCTTCCCTATTTGTAAGTACAGTGCTTTCTTTCTATTTTCTAACAGTATATTTCACAAGCAATTTAGCAGCATACACATTTTTCTAAAATACTCATTTCCCTAGACTAAAAATGTTTGGAACACTGTGCAAATGGGCATACATTTTCAGTCAGAATAAAATGTACAAAAAGACTATCTTATCCAATCACCATAAATGCACACAGAAAAGTGTCCATATACTGCTTGCTCAAGAATATATTAACATTAAAAAAAGAAAAAAAAATAGCATAGGATAGGGACACAAAAAAGTCACTAGCAGTTCACTAAGTAGTTCACTCACTTCGTTCTCACAATTTTACAGCTTATCAGAAACTTTCTTTTAAAAACAAACTCAGGAGACTTAATGAGATCACCTATCTAGAAAAAAAATTTTAAGATTTATTCAGGAAAAAAGGTAATGCATTAAATACCTACTGAGTATCAGATTATATAGACTTCATCATCACAAGAACACTGCAATGTAGATATAATTTCTTCTTTTTTACAGACAAGGAAACAAAGGCTCAGGTGATTAAGAAACATGATCAAGATTGTACAGTCAGTGAATGGTAGAATCAGGAGGAGGACACTGATCTTTTTGACTTCAAAGCCCTCAGTCTCTGGCTTTCAATAAGCAATCTTTCCTTTCAAGCTGTGCCATTCTGCTCATGGACTTCAACCTTAAATCCCTAAACTTGTGTCATTCTATAATAGTTCTGCCTAGAGATTCTGGTTTTGCTTTATTGAACAACAGATTTTTAAATCAGTAATAAAAGTTTCCTCCTTAGACAACACAGTATATAGGACTAAACTAAGTGTGAAGAGTGTTTGGGGATAGAACTGACTTTTCTTTCTTTCTTTGTAGTTTTAGGTCAAGTGAGTATTCTTACAAATGAGCTAGTTAGTATTTTCTGAACAGGAACCATAGCCCAGGCACCTTGCTGTTTTATAAACATCTTTATTTAACCTTCATGGCAACAATATAATATTTTTACTACCACCTTTATTTTACACTACCGAATACTAAACATTAATTCAACAACAGGACAGTCTGTAAGTAATTGGAGCCAAAATTAAAATCTGGTCAAAGTTGCCTACAAAAAACAAAACCTATGATCTTCACAGTTTATTACATATTAATATGTTCTTTAAAGTTTGAAGAACATTGCTCTGAAAAAGCTATATAAAGCAATTAAAAAATTAACATGGAGGTCTATCCAAAAAGAAATTTTAGTTGCTTTTTATGACACTGAGGATCTATAAAGTAGCTGAAACAGACAAATTATTTCCAGTGAGTAGACTGAAACAGACCTTCTTAGCCAAAGGAAAAGCACATAATTACTTTTTCTAAACTTATGGGCAATCCACTTAAAGTTAAATATAGAGGAATTACAATTCATGTTAATAACAGAAAGATGCTCATTATCATGGCTTTTCCTAAATTTGCCTGTAAATTCAAAGCATTCTATACATTGACATAGAAATGTATAGAATTTTACACTTTATTTGGAAAAGTATGCTGTGATGGTTAATTTTATGTGTCAACCTGCCTAGGTTATGCAGTGCCCAGCTGTTTGGTTAAACACTAACCTAGATGTTGCTGTGAAGGTACTTTTTAGATGGGAGTAACATTTAAATCAGTAGACTCTGAGTAAAGCAGATTACCCTTGATAATGAGTGGGCCTCAATCAATCAGTTGAAGGCATTAAGAATAAGAACTGAGGTTTCCTGTAGAAGGAATTATCCTCAACATTCCAACAGAGAAACCCTGGCCTGGGTTTCTAGTCTGCTAACCTGCAAATTCAGACTCAGACCTTCAATGTTAACTCCTTCTGAATTTCCAGCCTGCTGACCTGCCCTACAAATTTCAAATTCACTAGCCCCTACAATTGTGTGAGTCAGTTTCTTAAGATAAATCTTTCATTCTTTTAATCTAGACAGACAGATGCAGATGTAGATACAATTACTGGTCCTGTTTCTCTGGAGACTCTTGACTAATACACTTTATGATAAATGAAGAAAGTTTGAAAAAGAGTAAGTGGGATGGGTAGAGACAGGACACCAAGAAATCAAAGAGTCTGTTACAAGAATTATTATGATGCAGAAATAAACAAATATATTAGTGGGACAGTCCAGAAATGAGACACATAGAAACATATAGGAATTTAGTGTATGAAAAGCAGCAAGGAAGAATCGGATATTTTCAAAAATATAAAGATTTCACTGTCTTGAACCATATTCTAAAAATTCCAGAGGGACTAAACAAACATAAAAGAACATTTACTAGAATATAGAATTCTTTTTCAATACAAATGAAGAGTTTTCCTAATCACAACATAAGACCAAAAAAAAAAAAAAACTAATAAAACCAAATACATGAGTTTATGTTCATATGTACATGTAAATAGGTGTGCAAGAATATACACAGACAAATCTGCTCAAACCTATAGTGTGGAATTCCTTCCTTTTTTATTTTATAACTTTCTGTATTTTTTTTCTACAAGCATGTATTTCTTTACTCAAAAAAATTTATCCAGCTTTCATTTAATCAGTCATCACTCATAAATCACTAAGATATAATGAAAACTGGTATGTACTACATGGATTTTTAATTTAGACTATGGGCAATAAAGTCCTTCTGTTTTTATAATTAGGATGTTGGAAAGAATCAGAAATTTTAGAGATGATGAAACCAAAGGCATCAGTCCTGATTTACAAACTTCTGAGGTTTTTTGTAGTGAAAAGTGAAATGATGTTTTACAAAGCCATAAACCAAATAAAACATACAAGAGTGGAGCTGTTAGGATTAAATTTCAATGAGAAGCTCTGAGCTGTTAGAGGCAGCTTCTAATACATGCCTAAGAAACCATAGGCCCAAAACAGCAGCTGAAAGACACTGACCCAACTCAAATCCTCTTTTTTGTTGCTTGTCTTTTAGAGACAGGATCTCATTCTATAGCCCAGGATGTAGCGCAGTAGCACAATCATGGCTTACTGCAGCTTTGAATTCCTGGGCCCAGGCCATCTTCCCACCTCAGCATCCTGAGTAGCTAGGGCTGCAAGTGCACACCACCATGCCCAGCTGGTTACCAAACCCTCTTATTATATATATGGTAACTGAAACTTAATAATAATAAAATACATAATTATACAAACATAAAAAATATTTAATTTTTATATATTATTAAAAATAATACCTACATATTATTAAAACACACACAAATATATAAAAAATACATATAGACAGGGTCTCACTATGTTGCCGAGGTTGGTCTCAAACTCCTGAGCTTATGAGATCCTCCCTCCTCAACCTCTTGAAGTGTTGGGACTACAGGCATGAGTCACCACACTTGGCCGTCAGGTTTTTTTAACAGCAAAAAACTGAAAGCAATTTGAATGTCTACCAGTAGTGGAATGGCTAAACTATAATGTGCCCGTGAAGTGGAATACTATGTATTACATGCATTCAGTAACAATGTAGATCTAAATCCACTATTAATCTTAACAACAACAAAGACAAAAAAGTATTAACACCAAAACAAGTGGACATGTATGACGATCAATTAAAGAAAAGCAGCCAGGCGCGGTGGCTCACCCCTGTAATCCCAGCACTTTGAGAGGGTGAAGTGGGTGGATCATGAGGTCAGAAGTTCAAGACTAGTCTGGCCAAGATGGTGAAACCCTATCTCTACTAAAAATATAAAAATTAGCCAGGCGAGGTGGCAGGCGCCTGTAATTCCAGCTACTAGGGAAGCTAAGTCAGGAGAATCCAGTGGGTGGAGGATGCAGTGATCTGAGATTGCGCCATTGCACTCCAGCCTGGACAAGAGTGAGACTCTGCCTCAAAAATAAATGAATAAATAAAAGGAAAGCATATATCTGTAGGAAATTAATTCTGAAAACATGTAAGGCAAAATGTTATATAATAATCCCCAAGTGTGGGTTAATGAAGAATTTTCTATTTCCTTTACTCCCTAAATTTTTTTCTTTTTACTTTTTTCATTTTATACTAGCAAATTCAGTTTCAAACCCTGAACATTTTTGCAGTGAGCATGTATCACATTTAAAACCAGGGAAAATAATCTGTTTTGATGCTGAGGGGGGACAATCCCTCAAATTACAATACAACAAAATGAACAATCCACAGGAGGGATAACTTCCATAATTTAGGTTGAGTGATATAAACAGTGGGCTGGGTTATGTGAGAGAAATGTACCTTGTCAAATGCAGTTTTCTGTTCAGGTGGGGGGAAAGCAGCTTTTTGTTCAGATGGTTGTGTAGGAGTTGTCTTTAACTGAGCTGTGATAGCCTGAACCTGAGCCATCACAGCATTGTCAAGGGCAGGAGACTGTGGTTTTGGAGGCTGTTGAAAAGTCTGAAGGATCTGCTGAAGCTTAAAGAATGGGAAAACCAGTAAATCACACAACAAAGTATAATCGTACTATCAAAAGTTAATTTACTAACAACAACAAAAAAAAGGTGATTCAAAATAGCATAGGCACAGAATAAATTGGAGAAAAATCCTTTTACTAATGGTTAAATTTGTTGTGAATGAATGAATTCAACACAAGTACAATGTGCATTGCTTAAGGTTAAAAAATGTATGCTGACAATGTCAATGATACAAGATGATGGTTGAAGAGAAAACACAATAAATTGTAAATAAGGTAAGCAGAAGTGTTCTAGAAAAATGGAAAAATTGTCCATTACAAATAATTCTGAAATCCATCAGAAATGCTAGAATTGTGAGCACCAACACAAGCCACTTAGCAGTTCTGAAGTCTTCTTCAAAGAGGTACTGCTATTTCTAAGTGTTGTTCCCTTGTTCATCACGTTCATATTTTCCCTATTATTCTTATATCATTACTTCTCTTATGAAGGCTTTTCTAGTTGAAAAGCAGACGTATGTTCTCCTTTGAATGTGGTTATTAATAAAAAATGGAAAACAAGAGGTCACATCAGTACTTAGTCCTGTAAACAATTTCACCTTTGACTAGACACTTTACCTGTTGGCCTTGAGTTGTCTGAAACAGCTGAGCCACAGCAGCAAAAGCATCAGAGCTGGGCAACTGTGGTACAGTTGGGACAGAGTTTGGAGTGGCTTGTTGGGGCGGTTCAGAAGAAACTTTTACTGGAGGTGGAGGTGATCCTAAAAAAGAAAAGGGCATTAAGGTCTAAAAAAAACCTATTAACCTACAAGTTTTCCTCATTAAGCTTCTTCACTAAAATAAAATTTTATCCAGTTTAACACAGTATAAAATATATAGATTGTGGCACTAGAGTTTATACTGTAACAACTAATAGAAGAACAGACTTTTATTATAAATAGGAATCATGGAAAGAAAATCACACCTTCCCAGATGTAAACTCAAGTTTCTTTCTTACAGAAAAATTCCATCAATACAGATAAACTCTGACTCTTTCATGTGCAAAATATGTCATTGGGTAAGCTCACAAATACATTTGACCATACCTTCATTATTGGTAACATTTTCTGCTACTGGGGCCGCATTACTGGTTCCTGCTGCCATGTCCAAAAGAGGTTGAATGATTTCAATTTTGAACACTCCATTTTTTTGCCAAAGGTTCAGCACACGAACTATTTTACTCTGTTATGCATGAGGAAACACAAATATACAATAAATACTTGCATAAATAACCTATTATGCTCTTACAAAAAAAGAGGAAACCCCCCTAGGCTAATATTTCCATACTATGTGTGTTTCAGAAATGAGGGGAAAAAAATCAGAATTAAAACCTGGTTAAACTACTTTAATTGCTGGGCACAGTGGCTCATACCTATAATCCCAGCACTTTGGGAGGCCGAGGCAGGTGGATGACCTGAGGGAGACCAACCTGACCAATGTGGAAAAACCCCATCTCTACTAAAAATGCAAAAAATTTACTGGGCATGGTGGCACATGCCTGCAATCCCAGCTACTCGGGAGGCTGAGGCAGGAGAATTGCTTGAACTTGGAAGGCGGAGGTTGTGGTGAGCCAAGATTGTACCACTGCACTCCAGCCTGGGCAAAAAGAGCAAGACTCCATATCTCAAAAAACAAAAACAAAAACAATGTACTCTAATTAGTTTTTCTACAGTGGTGTAATCTAGAGTAAGGCACAGAGATGGACTACAGACCCAGAAAAGAAATTTATTATTTGACATTTTCATTTTATTTTACTTACAGTTACAAAGAATCTCTATAACTGACCCCCCCCCCCCAAAAAAAACTATCTTAAAGAAGTAAATGAAGGAGAATTTTTTCAGAATAATTGTAAAAGCGAAAACATTTAAGAAACTAGCCTGTAATCAAAATTTAACTTAATGTGGCCAAGTAAATATGAAGGAGATCCAGAGAAGATGTGTTACTCATGGGTATAACTTTTCATCTTTACTCAAGGAACCATCTTAGTTTTCGGTGTATTTTTCCCACAAGTGCACTCTTCCAAGAATATAAAAACAGCCATCTATGACACTCAAATTTATATGCTGTTTATGGTAAATGTCTCTGTTCTTCATTATTCTGAGTATGTTTACTAGTATAATTTCTCCTATTTATAGCCAGTTACTATATCTATAATGTTTTTCTACTTTTATATAGTATGTTGTAAAGCCAACTGTATACATAAGGAATTAAATACTGTAGTCTGATTGCTAATGAATACCACTGAAGCTGCAGTACCTCTGTATGTTGGGAAAGAACATCAATTATTGGCCCTTTCTTTCTGGAATAATCAACATTAAGATGATTGCTGCCTTTTTCTACTGCAGAATTTCTTCATCACTCAACTACATAAGCGCATCTTTCCAATGATAAAGCAAGATGATGCTCCTTTCATATTATTTTAAAAAGATTTCACTTTATTGTGGTAAGAACACTTAACATGAGATCTACCCACTTAGCAAATCTTTACGTGTACAATACAGAATTGTTAACTATAGGTACAATGTTGTTCAGTAGATCTCTATAATCTATTCATCTTGCTTAACTGAAATGTCATACCTACTGAATAGCAGCTCCTACTGCTACCCTTACCCCTAGTCCCTGACAACTGCTATCACATTATTTGATTCTATAAATTTTGCTCCTTTCATATTTCAACAGTATGACCGTATTTCTGAAGAACTTTGTAAGAAAATAGATAAATATGAAATGGCCGCTGAAGAAAAAACTGGGTTTTGTTTCAAGCTCACAGACATCGCTACACAAAAATCTCATTCAGGAATACAGTAGGCTCTAAATATCTAATACACATTTAAAACATTAATTTTTTAAATAAAGAATACAAGTTTTAGTTTAAAAATTAACTATACCTTATCTTCAGATGGACAAAGATATAAATATTGGAATGTGGCAGTTATGTTTTTAGAGAATCTTGGCCCAAAAACATCTTTATCAGTTCCAAACTGATGACGAGACTGTCGCACAATTGAGTCAATTACATACAATCCCGGAACCTTGTATTCTGGTTTACACTGTAAGGATAAAGATGTAAAATCAGTACAGAAAAAGCAAAGTTACAATTTGACACCCATTAATTTCACCTTTATGAAATTTTATATATCCACCCAATGATTGCTTTTGGTTAAAAACTATCTGAATGTTTCAGCTCTCTAAACGGCTAACTCGTCAAATTTCCCATGTCTACACAGAACTACCATTCTCTTGATACTACTGACCCCCAAGATTTTACTCTTCTTTGATTTCTCTGCCTCCCCACACCCAATGTCCCAGAATCAACATTACTTTACCAATCCTTAAGCCAGTCCCATACAAATTCACTTATTATGATAGTCTCTACAATTCACCCTGCTCAAAAAGATAATTTTAACCTTTCAAAATTAACAATTTTTTTAACATATCAATTTTACTTCTATTAAAGTTTAGTACCAGATAAATTAAAGTTAAAAAGAAGTTGTTTTTGGCTAATCAAACTGACAACAGAATAACAGACACGTACATATATTTCTGGTGGTAATATATGTAGGTGTCTGTTTTTGTAGTACAAACAAGTATAACCCTTTATCAAAGACAATTTAGCAATAAAAGCAAGGTCTTATTTAATCCACCAATACATCTAGGAGTTTATAGCAAAAAAAGAAAATTAGGTCTAACAACTCAGAAAATAGCTAAGT
This sequence comes from Aotus nancymaae, assembly GCF_030222135.1. Classification (NCBI taxonomy): domain Eukaryota; kingdom Metazoa; phylum Chordata; class Mammalia; order Primates; family Aotidae; genus Aotus; species Aotus nancymaae. Next base: position 34,997,630 of record NW_026988435.1, read on the forward strand.
GCATTATGGTAACAACCATAGAGAGGAGTATTTTGCAAATGTTTATGATAAACTCAGTGGGAAAAGCAGGCTAACAACCAGTATTATATCAATTTTTACTTTTATAAATGTACATGTACAAAAAAATAGATCCAAATGTATTAATAAATATAGCAGTAATTTGGAGGCAATGCTTGTAATTTTTTTCATTTTATTTGTCTTTGAAGTACTACTATGCAAAGCTTCTACTAACCAGTTTTTTTTTTTTTTTTGAGACAGACTCTTGCTCTGTCACCCAGGCTGGAGTGCAATGGCACAATCTCCATTCACCGCAACCTCTGCCTCCTGGGTCCAAGCGATTCTCCTGCCTCAGCCTCCCAAGTAGTTAGGATTACAGGCATGCACCACCATGCCCAGCTAATTTTATGTATTTTCAGTAGAGACAGGATTTCACCATGTTGGCTGGGCTGGTCTCGAACTCCTGACCTTGTAATCTGCCCACCTCACCCTCCCGAAGTGCTGGGATTACAGGCGTGAGCCACCACGCCTGGCCTCTACTAACCATTTTTTTGGCCTATTGGAGCTTTAACTACTATACCTAAGCCACTATAAAAAGGCCATGGATTAGAGACATTTTTATAAACACTGAATAGTAGGTATTACATGTCACAGCTCCAGGTCAGAAGTTAAGACAAAGATGTCCAAGTCACTGTTCTCAATTTTCTACTAAGACAGATGTGTGCTAATCACACAGTTAAAACTAACAGACAACTATAACTCAAAAAATGTTATTCTGATGGGAAAAGTTGGGAAAATTTTACAAAGTAATTTCATTTGAAATACTCAAAGGTGAGTTAAACGTTTAAACATCAACAGTAGACAGGGCAAAGGGTAGAGCAAGCACTTCAGGTTTAGGGAAGGGTCCTGCCCAACATATAAGAATATGCTATGAGCTGAGTGTTAAGTTCACAGTAAGTAAAGTACCAATTAATGGTACTGCTAACAATTTGTTTTTAAACTTCTAGTGATTAAAAAGAACTTCTAGTGACTACTTTTTTATGAAGTGGCTTTAGAAACAAGCATCCAAATTAAAATTTACAAAGTAAATTACAAATCATATTGTAACTAAAATGAGGTAATAATGAAAGATAGTTACCTTTTTGATGAACTTTTCTACTATTTGAACTACATGCTTATAAAGCTGAAAAGAATAAAAAGAAAATTACTGTTCAGTTTACATATTTCTACATTTCCTCTAATTAGAAAATACTTAAAACTTTGAAATCTGTATAATTTAAATATTATCAATACTGAATGAACCATGAGAAATAATTCATAATCAAAAATTTTTAAAAATCTTAAAAAACAAATCAGAGAAAAACTAAAAACAGAAAACTACAAAAATTCCCCCAAACAGATCTTTTTTCTTAAATTTTAAATCAATAAACCTTCATAAAGCAGAATATTTGGCAACCTGATGGGACAAAACCAACGGAATTAGAGCCAAACAATGTCACTTTTTCTAAAATAAGTCACTTTTTAAAGTGTGATTTTGGGTTAGACTTTTAATTTCACAGAGCTTAAATTTTTTCTGTCTTTAAATAAAAATGAAACTAAACAACAGTTGGCTTATAAGGAATAAATGAAAATTTTAAAAACTGCTTTGAGGCTGGGCATGGTGGCGCACGCCTGTAATCCCAGCTACTTGGGTGGCTGAGGCATGAGAATCACTTGAACCCAGGAGACGGAGGTTGCAGTGAGCTGAGATTGCGCCACTGCATTCCAGCCTGGGTGACACAGTGAGACTCTGTCTCCCCACGCTCCAAAAAGCCCAAACTGCTTTGAAAGAATACATTACAATGCAAAAATATGCTTATCATGTACCTTCAGCAAAGGCTGGTTAGGGTTCTTTGATTAAGGCCTAAACTAATTCACAAGTTGACTTCCCATGTTTAAAAAGGTAGTATTTTCAAAATTGCAAAAACATTTCTCAAATTGATTATATTTATGTTATCATTACCTTAATAGCTTTAATAGCAGCTTTAGTGATGAGAATCATCTTGGCTCTAGAGATGGGAGGTTTCATATCCATAAGCGAAAAGAGCTTGAAAGACAAAAAAAGAAAAACTTAAAAAAACTTTTGAAATGAAAAGTTTAACTATTTGGCAGTAAAACATATCTGCATCACCACTTGGAAAATACAATCAGGATATCTTAGCAGCTCGGGCAGCGGGAGGAGCTGCAGTGGCCAGGGAGCCCAGCTTTGCGAAGGCTCTTGGTGTGCAGGCACCCAACACACACCCTCCCCGCTGCCAATGATACCCAAGAAGGTAGTCAGTTCTGCCAAAGAAGTGGCGAAGGGGTGGTGAAGGAAGAGCCCAAGAGAAAATCGGCATGGCTGTCAGCTCAACCTACTTCTGTAAAAGTGGAAATGAAGGTGAAAAATGGCAGCAGAGAAGGATAAATTCTCAGACAAAAAAGTGCAAACAAAAGGGAAAGGGAGGGGGAGCAAAGACAAAACAAGCTCAAGTGGCTAACCAGGAAATTAAAGATTTACCTGCAGAAAACGGAGAAACTAAAACCAAGCAGAGTCCGGCCTCTGATGAAGCGAGAGAGAAAGAAGCCAAGTCCACTCAATACATACCATGTCTTATCAGTGGTCCCTGTCTTCCTTCTTGTACAATCCATAGTAGTATTTTTATCAAATATTTTGTAAATGTAAGTTGGTCTAGAAACATTTTTAAAGGAGGGAATCCCATTTCTTCCCACTTTTTAAGTGTAATTTTTTTTAAAGAGGTAAAATCATTCACTGGTTGTTTCCTTTGTTTATTTTTTGGTACAACCAGAAGAGTGTGGAATATTGTATTGCTTTGACTGTCTTGGGTGTCAGTTTAACATTTCATAGATGAGGAGGTTACTTTTCATATCCTATAATGTCTCTACTAAATATACAAAAATTAGCTGGGCACGGTGGCGCACACCTGTAATCCCAGCTACTTGGGAGGCTGAGGCATGAGAACTGCTTGAACCCAGGAGGTGGAAGTTGTAGTGAGCCAAGATTGCACCACTGCACTCCAGTCTGGGCAACAGAGCAAGACTTTGTTTCAAAAAAACAAAAAAAAAAACAAATAAATAGGGGAAAACCATTTTAACAAATCTCACAACAGTAAATCCCAGCCATCAGGTGATTCAATGAGACTTAACCACATACTTTTACTCCTTCCCCCAAATGGTTAAATCTAACCAAAACATAAGGAGAGTCCATAGAGGATTATAAAGATAAAATCCTGGCATTAAAAAACATATCTAGCTTCTTAAATTCTTGTTTTTGTTTGGTTTAATCATAAGCATCCTTCCCAGACTTCCAAAAGATATTATGTGAAGTAAGTTTCAGATTCCCAACATTATGAAACTCATGGTATCACATTTCCATTCTTTCTATTTATGCCAATATTCAAAATACGGACCCCTAGGGTATGAACCTTTACTAGACCACTAGCTAACAGGCTGGCCTAAAACACGAGTGTTTTCTAAGAGTAAATAGCCCCACCTAGAAGTGTATCCTAAGAATTCAATTTTCACGACTTTTCAAAACTATGGACATCAGTAACAATTTTAGAAAAGGAATGAAATATAACCCATAAAAAAAGCAGATAACGAAGTAAGTAAAAAAAAAAAAAACAGAATTTTTCCATAAGATACAGAAAATGGGAAAAACATTAAGAAATTAACACAGGAATTCATTTTAATAAAGGGATTCTCTAAATAAAGTTATTCTTCATGGCATTATTTAATTTACCAAGGTAGTAAAAAAATTCTCTTTGAGAATAAATGCTCACTAACTGAAAGGCAATTAGAAATAGTAGGTCAAGTGCTCACACCTGTAATCCCAGCACTTTGGGAGGCCGAGGTGGACGGATCACCTGAGGTCAAGAGTTTGAGACCAGCCTGGCCAACATGGCAAAACCCCATCTCTACTAAAAATACAAAAATTAGCCAGATGTGGTGGCATGCGTCTGCAGTCCCGGCTACTTGGGAGACTGAGGCAGAAAAATCATTTGAACCCAGAAGGCAGAGGTTGCAGTGAGCCAAGATTGTGCCACTGCATTCCAGCCTGGGCGACAGAGCGAGACTTTGTTAAAAAAAAAAAAGGAAAGAAATAGTATCCTGAAAATTATATAAACCAGTAAAAAAACTTAACATATTTCAACTTAAACACAAATTCTAAAAAATATCAACACTGCATAATAAATATGTAGTATACATTTATAAAAGGTATACTCTATGTTATAAAATCTATTAAGACAGTTGCTTATTGTTCTATTTTCTTTTCTATACCTTACCAGAGAAAGAAGATGCAAAACACACACACACACACACACACACACACACACACACGGATCTTAAGAATGAGCAACCCCCCCCCCCGACACACGTTTAATTCTTGGGTTGTCTCCAGAACTCTTAAATAATTTATGCAAAAATCCTGAAGAAACTAGAAACCCACTCTTGTTCTCAACTTCCTGAGTCAAGACTACTTCTTGATGTGATTCACGCCAAATGCTTGAGACACTGCTATATTTTAAGATAGATTAAATCGGCCGGGTGCGGTGGCTCACGCCTGTAATCCCAGCACTTTGGGAGGCTGAGGTGGGTGGATCACGAGGTCAAGAGATCGAGACCATCCTGATCAACATGGTGAAACCCCGTCTCTACTAAAAATACAAAAAATTAGCTGGGCATGGTGGCGCGTGCCTGTAATCCCAGCTACTTGGGAGGCTGAGGCACGAAGAATTGCCTGAACCCAGGAGGCGGAGGTTGCGGTGAGCCGAGATCGCGCCATTGCACTCCAGCCTGGGTAACAAGAGCAAAACTCCGTCTCAAAAAAAAAAAAAAATAGATTAAATCTATCCAAATAATTAATCTATATTTTTAAATATAGATCAATCTATAGTATTATAATTTAATCTATATTTTGGATATATTAAATCTTTAATCATAAAGTAGAAGCAATAAGGGGCCTTCCATGTAGAAAGTCAAGAGAGTCAGGATGGTCAGGAGGCCAGGATGGTCAGGAATCTAAATGTATATCCAAGGAAGTCTGGAATGTATATGCAGGGGCAAGACACTTATGTTAAAGTAGCCACAAGACTGTTAACAGGAGATGAACAAATGTGACTCTGTTTACTGCTACAAATCAAAGCTTTGTGTGAAATCTTAAATTTATGGGGAGGCAGGGTGGGTAAGAAAGCCCGTACCTGTCTATTCTTTTCGGGATCCCTTCCCCTCATTCCTGAACTATGAGACTTAGCCCCATTGGGCACTGGTATCCCCATCACTGGGGTTGCGAGAGGCAGGGGGTGTATTTGATGATTGATTTTGCTGTACCAAGTACCTCCTTTCTCATTTTCTAATGATTTTGTAACACACATGCTGACTCTTTTCCCTTCCCTTCTCCTTTCCCTGGGAAAATACAATGAATAAATAAAGACTTACTGGTATTGACACTGGAAAAAAAAAAAAGCAACAGTAAGAACTACTTGTCTGGTCATTAAAAGCTTAGAGTAAATTTTAATAAAGCCTAAGTCAGAGATAATATTCATCTAATGCCCCAAAAAGCACTTCTTTCTCCATAGTCTCTATTTAAATTATCATAATGTATTTAAAAAATTAAAGAATAGACTATACCACATAACAGCATAACCATCATTCAGGCAAAAGACCAGGAGAACTGTCAGGTACCATAATCTGAGACAGCTGAAAAGTATTATTACATTCCATAAAGACAAGATTATTTGGGAAGAGAAGAGGTAACCAACATTTGAGTGCTTATCAGGCAGCAATGAGCCGGGTGATGTGGTGTGTTGTAGTTTTTACTTTATCATGTTAACTAAGGCAGATCTGTTACATCTGTTTTGAGATGATACTCAAAAAGGCTTATGTCTGTTTTAGATGATGCCTAAGCCATGATCTGAACTAAAATTTGTTGATTCACATTCCCTAACAACATACCCATACCCGATACAATGCTGCATACAGACTAAATTTGTGCAGAGACCATTAACTAGGATAGGAAATATAAGGAAAAAAAAAATCCAGGCAGGCATCGGTGCCTGCTTGTTGTATACTGTTTGGATTCAGGGATAACAATGAAACATACTGAATTTAATTTGGGATGCCTACCAAATATCCAGGCAGAGAAAGAAATACGGATCTTGAATGTGTAAGAGAGATCCAGGCTAGAAACTGAAAGGTTATAGAACCATCAGGATGGGTTAGAAAGAGCTTAAAGGAAGAAAGGAGTCAAGAACATATACACTAGGCCAGGTGTGGTGGCTCACGCCTGTAACCCCGAGGAGAGCGGATCACCTGAGGTCAGGAGCCTGACCAACATGGTGAAACCCTGTCTCTACTAAAAATACAAAAATAAACCAGGAATAGTGACACACACCTGTAGTCCCAGTAACTCAGGAGGCTGAGGCAGGAGGATCACTTGAACTCAGTAGGCAGAGGCTGCAATGAGCTGAGAACACACCACTGTATTCCAGCCTGGGCAACAGAGTGAGACTCCGTCTCCCTCCAAACAACAACAACGACAACAACACATATATACCAAACATTCCAATGTAGCAGAGAAAAAACCTGCAAAAATGAACATCGGGACAAAGTAGAATCGCAGAAATTAAAGACATCTGGCATAGCCAAATGCTACAAGAGGTTAATCAGGATGCAAAACAAATCTTGTTCATTTAGTTTGGCAATTAGGTGAATGTAAGTAATATCAGTTTTGAAAGTGATTCCAAATTCCAACTGGTTAAGGAATGAGTGGCAGGCAAGGAAGCAGAAATGCATTTTTGGCTCATTTGTCATTAATTCAACAAATACCTGACAGCTTAGTAAGTGGCAAGCTGAGTGTTTCGTATGTAAAAAGGAGACAGGACCATGTTTCAAAGCTTTCACCCTTACTTAAATCCTATCTGTTAGCATCATAAAGTTTCCATCTCTCCCCTCCCCTGTCCTCCCTCCCTTCCTCCCTTTCTTCCCTCTCTCTCTCTCTCTCCAGAGTTCATTCAAGTGATCCTCCTATCTCAGCCTCCCCAGCAGCTAGAACTACAGGCATGTGCCAACCCCACCCACAGACATTTCTTTTCAGATGACTTTTATTCTCTTTTACCAACATTTTAAAGAAAATTTCAAGCTGCGAATTTCCATTTGATATAATTTACAAAGAAAAACACTACAGGCAAATACAGATGTTTCAAAATTGGAGGTTTGCAAAATCACCTTTTGACACTCAATGAATGCTGTTAATATTGACTTCTTTAATGCACAAATTCAAAGGGTCTCCACCTTTTGCAAGACAAAAAAGTTCCCTGATACCTGTGCCTTCACTGGACAGATACAGAAATGCAGAAATTATGCTGATGTACTTTGACAAAAAGGCTATAAATTGATATACTTTCCTGGTAAGCATGTACATTGACACTGCTCATTTGGACAGAAATAGTAACAGCCTTTAAGGAGGCAGATGTTGTAATTCCATTTCACAGATGATAGCACTGAGGTTCAAGAATCTGCTCAGTCATAAAGTTAATTAAGTGGTAGAATTCAATCTGTAATCTACCATTTCCCAAAACTCTAATTCTTTTTAATTAGTACCTAACAGTAACGAAATTATTTGAAATATATTAGCCCAGAAGAATAGTGTACCGATAGTAAAAATAAGGACTATACAGCCATGTTAAGTTGGAAAAAAAAATGCAATGTACACCCAAACTAGAAAGTAATATACTAATATATAATTGTTATGAGGGGTTGGACCCAAGAATTTTTTAATAAAAGAATAAGCAGCACAGAGGTATAAAGTGATGTGCACACCCAAGCAACAAATTAGAGGTGATATAAATTACTAAAATAGTGTCAATTTTTTGGTGTGTAAATGGCCCTAGAATACTGAATGTGCTAACTTAGGGGGAAACTGTCAGCCTAATTTATTTAGATGATTAAAATAGTGATCAAATTTCAATTTCTCAAGACGAAAGATCAATACACTGTTTTTATGTTTTAGAACTCAATTTTATCTTAGGGCATGAGGGACAGCTTTAAATAGCCAGCATGTTATACATTCAGAAATTCTTATTTCTGAATACTGACTCATCTAATATTTCTAGGTGAGACATGGGCCCTCTACTGTTGCCAGTTCTGAGTTTGATTCTCCCATTCTTTTTTTTTTTCCTCCAGACAAGAGTCTCACTCTGTTGTTCAAACTGGAGTGCAGTGGCACAATCTTGGCTCACAGCAACCTCTGACCTCTGGGTTCAAGCAATTCTTGTGCCTTGGCCTCCTGTGTAGCTGGGATTACAGATGTGCACCACCACGCCCAGCTAATTTTTGCATTTTTGGTAGCGATGGGGTTTCGCCATGTTGCCCAGGCTGGTCTTTAACTCCTGGCCTTGTGATCTGCCTTGCTCAGCCTTCCGAAGTGCTGGGATTACAGGTGTGAGCCACCATGTCTGGCCTGATTCTCTCATTTTTAAAACAAATACTGATTGCCTTCTTTATAAAACTGTTAACAGCATGAAATGACATGAAAGCATCTAAGATAACCGTGCTTAATAAATGTCTTGGTTTCTAACTCCTCCTACCCCTCTCACATATACCAAGCCCTGACTTTTATTTCCCTTAATTAAAAAATCAATTATACAGCTCATTATTGTTTTATTTTCCATTTATGCATAGTATGTTTTTCTTACTCTAAAACAAAATGAACTTCTTAGTTGTAAATGATTTATTACTGAGTCCTTACCTGTGTCTAAAGCAAAGTTGCAATTTGTTAATCTTAAATAAAAGAGTTGTCATGGTCACTAATATTGGTTGAGGAATCTCTCAAGATAAGTGTATAATCTTGTGGTGATCTAAGATTTTGATGATAGTTACTGATTTTCCACAATAATTTTTTTCTTCTTCTTCTTTCCTTTTCCCCCTGCAATTATTTTAAGTGTACGGGCTCAAAAATCAACTGCCCGAAAAATCTTGGCTCTACCACTTGCTACCTATGAGAATTTATTTCTCCATCTGTAAAATGGGGATAATAGTAATCCCTACTTATTTAGTGAAGTCTAAGAATTAAAAGCCAACAATATATATAAAAGCACTTAGAGCAGCACCTAGCACAAAGTAAATACAAAATAGATATTAATGAGTATTACCACTATACAGAATTTTTCTGAGAAAGAGAGAGAATCCTGGAGTTAATCCAGAGCAGTGTTTTTCAAACTCTGGGTTGAGATCCATGAATAAATTATATAATTCCTACTGTGTGTATTGCGGTCAAAAAGTACGAAAGACAACAATCCAGGGAAAAATTATTTTGGGCCTTTTTATTTTCCTCACTTCTAAAACTGCCTTTCAATAATGTTTAGATTCCTTCAAACCATTAACAAATTTCTCATGGACAAACTGCAGGGGCGGAGGGGGGCGGGGAGCAGCACTGCCATGTCAGAAAAAAACTTCATGTTTTTCAATCAAGGTTAGGTACACATAAGTAGTATACACAGAGTAGACAAGAGATTCAAAGATAATTCAGTTACTTATAACCAAGATCCAGTTTCAGTCAACAAATCTCAAGAAAAAAAGCTATTAGCTTTATATAACAAGTCTGAAAGCCACAAAATTTAATATAATTCCAACAAAATCTACTAGTGAGAAAAACCAGAAATTGTGGTATTCTGTAGAGGGAAAGATTTGGCTTTGAATCTGTGTCTGGTCATGCATTTGATTTTAGGCATATTAATTTCTCAAAGCCATAGTGTCCTCATTTGTAAAATGGATATACCAATACCTGCTTGATAGGTATCAGATTCAGGGAGAACTAAATGAGTTTCTGTATATGGAATAACTTGTACTGTGTTACCCGGCAGGGGACAAGTATTCAGTAAACATCATTAGGTGCAGAGCTCCCCCAACATTATAGCCTGTATTTGCAATTAATGTCATCTGTGAATGAATAAAGTGTCAAAGCAGCCAGAGAAAACCACGAAATCCTCCTGCTTACAGTAACAACAGCCATTCCAAATACAAGACTTCTTTAGAAGTGATAAGCATAGTAGAAAAGCATGCTACTTGTCAGCAACAGATATATGAGTTAGGCTCTTTGCTCTGTCTCTAGCTGAGTGACTATGAAAATGTCTAAACATGACCACTGCCCTGCTGCATGACATATAGAAACCTGAGACACAAAATACTCTAGAAATTATGAAGAACGATTCATCCTGATCTCTTATATCAGTAAGGAATTTCAAGTGAAGATGAAGAATGAGAATATTTGGCCTGTGATACCTGGTAGAATTTGCAATGTTTAGGGATTAGTCAAAGTAACATGGTACTCTGCTATTTACCAATGGCATAAACCTTGACAAGTTTAGTTAACCTTTCTAAAAATTTTTAAAGGATTTTTAAAATCTGAAAAACAGGGATTAATAGACTCACCTTACCATGCTGTTAGGATTAAATAGAATAATGCATATAAATCTCTTAGCCCAGTAACACATAAATGCTCAGTAAATGGAGCAAAACAATGTGAAGATAATTAGCATGCTTCCCTCTCTATTCTTTAACTGTTAGCCAAATGATAAGGTTTCTAGATGATCCTGGTTAATTCCTTTTAAGTATGGTATCCTCAAATGGACAGAGTCTGGATGTAGTCCTGCATTAATGGAATTTACGAGTGAATTGGCTTTTTTATTAGTTTCCTATTCCTGTAGTAAGAAATTACCACAAATTTACTGGTGTAAAGCAACACAAATTATTTTACAGTTTTGAGGTCAGAATCTCACTAGCATCAGCAAGGAGACAGTCTTCTAGAGGCTCTAAGGAAGAATCTATTTCTTGCCTTTTCTAGCTTCTACAGGGTGCTTACATTCTTTTGGCTCATGGCCTCTTCTTCCATCTTCAAAGCCAGTGGAACAGCCTCTTCTTCTGTTGTCTAGTATAAGGACCCTTGTGATTACATTGGGCCCACCCAGATAATCCAGGATAATTAACCCATCTCAACATCCTTAACCTTATTCACATCCCCAGTCTCTTTTGCCTTGTGAGGTGACATATTTACAGGTTTTAGAAATCAGATTATAAACATCTTTGAAGAATGGGGCATTTATTACTTAAAAAAAGATAGGGCTTAATTCATTAACTCCAATTTGTATTCAACTGAAATCCTCAGGCTGCTTTCACCAGGATTCTCATCAAAACTAGATATTCACATTGACTTTGTGTTGGTTTCTGACAAACCTTTCAACCTATTTAGGTAGTCCAGAAGTCATTTTCTGCTGTTTGATGTAGTCAGCTATTCCAATCGGCTTGTAAATTTCATGAACTCGTTTTGTATGCTTTCCTCGAAGTCAGTGTTTTCTAAAAATTAAAACAGGACCTATTTGTAAGATGACCTTAACTGATACTCCTTGGGTATTTATAACTAGTCAGCTAAAATCCACTTAGCGATACTGTCACCCTGCCCATATTTTTCCAATTTATTCATAATGCAAATATACCCAATACCTTTCTGAAATATTTGGTGTATAGTTTTCACTAGACATAACATACTTTACAAATGAAAAATGTTTAGTCTGTTATAAATTGTTAGTGAATCTGTTCTGGCTCTTAGTGACTAGCAATTTCTAAAAATTAATAAAAACTGGCAGAGACAAAAGTAAACTGACACAGTCTATAATTTCTAAATATGCTTTTTCCTACTTTTTGAAATAAAGCTGTCAAGGCAATGATAAGAATTAGAAGACTATATACTAATCTAAGTCATTCTTTAAAACTTAAATCTCTCAAGCAGTATTTATTTCTGAATCTTCATCAATGGGATATGTATCCCTTTCTTTTTGAAACCTAAACTTTTCTTTTTTTTCTTTCTTTTCTCCCCACCCTGAAACCTAAACTTTTAAAAATGTATTTTCTTTAATTTACTTTGTAATGGATGACACTGATTATTTCCTTCCTTCGCTAGTATGACTTCCAAGATGACAAAGCAATTTTTCCTTAAGCTCCTATTACTATGTAAAGTTGAATTTAAAGAAAAAATAAAAATGCTTCCTAAAAGAAATACATATATACTCACAATGACAGGCTAGTATTCAAATCTCCTTCCTGTTAGATACAAATATCAAAGCATTCAATTCTACAGTCTTTCTTCCTCTCTCATTCTCAACTCAATATATCAAAGACACTCTTAAACCAAATAAGAGTTAAATCCAACACAATTCTATGTTTATTACCAACATATAAACACTGTATAATAAAGTACATGCTAAATTTCTTAAAAGATAGTCAGAAAGAAAGTTTTAAAATCAACTTTCCTGTAAAGATGCTTTATCTACCTAACTTAAACCTGAAGACAATTCCATAAAACACTAATGCTAGAACAATTAGGTAAGGGATCGTGTACAGTCCCTTTCCTACCTGGTATTTCCTCTTATGCCTTTGATATGTAATTTACTAAATGTGTGTCTGGGTTAATACTTTCTTAATATCAGGTAATAATGATGAGGTGAGGAAAGAAAACCAATCATATATTAAACAAGTACCACTATGTCACTCGACCTAAAAGCAGAATACTATGTATGAGTTAATTAACAACACACACACACACACACAGTTAGAGATACAATGAAACTGAAAAATGTACAGAAGCAACTCATTTAACAAAGAAAATCCCAGTATCTTGGCCGGGCGAGGTGGCTCACGCCTGTAATCCAAGCACTTTGGGAGGCCAAGGAGGGCAGATCACCTGAGTTCAGGACTTTGAGACCAGCCTAGCCAACATGGTAACTACAAAAAATACAAAAATTAGCCAGGCATGGTGGCACGTGACTGTAATTCCAGCTACTCGGGAGGCTGAGACAGGATAATTGCTTGAACCCAGGGGTTGGAGGCTGCAGTGAGCCAAGATCGCGCCACCTCACTCCAGGCTGGGCTACAGAGCTGAGACTTGGTATTAAAAAAAAGAAAGAAAGAAAGAAAAAAGAAAACCCCAATATCTAATTAACAAACACAGGAAAAAGTGTTCAACCATACCAATTAATAATCACAGTACAAATTAACACAAGGAGAAAAATTCTTCAATTATCTAACAGCATAAAGCAAAAAGGGTACTGGGCTGGTGAGACCTAATGGATGAGTTTTAATTCCAAAGAGAAATTTAAAACTATAAAACAAGAACTACAAAATGTCTGTATCTTTTAAACCAGTAATTCTACTTCTAGAAATTTATCTAAGGCAATAATTAGATGTTCTCAAATTTTCCACAATGACTATTGAGAAAATAATAGATAAATTCATACTATTAAAAAGATCTGGTAACTATATAAAAATTTCCAAACATAAGTGGAGGAGAAAAAAAGACTGAAAGGAAATACTCTAAAATGTTAATGGTGTTTGATGGGATTATTTTATTTTCTAATTTAAATTTATCTAACTTGCATTCATTTTTAAATGAAAAAAAGAAAATTCATGGATTTAAAAATGAACTTTAATTTGTATCCGTTTGAGATGTATCTTTGTTCAACTTTTGATTATAAATGTAACTAAGTGATAAAGGAATGTGGTTATATACAATCACCATTATCACATAACTTTTCCACAAAGTAAATCTTACCTTTGAAGCTGAGTTACTACATTTAAATCAGTAATTTGCAAATCTTTAATAAAGCCTTTCAAAATTCCAATTTTTTTAAATTAATAAATTAAAAAACACCCCTCCTCCAACAAATCCTTGTAATAACTGAAGCCCTGTGGATAAAATGAACATCATACACTGTGGGGAAAAAAAAACAAAACTGGGAAATCACTGCTTTTATGTTTTTTTTTTGTTAACATCTCTTAATTAAAGAAAGTGTCCCTTTAATTACTGATATACAGTTTACTCCCATATAAATTCCATTTGCTTGTCACAGACTCAAACCTTCTGAAATCTGAACATTTAATCACTTTTCCACTTGCTTAGAGGAAGGTATGAAAACAAGATAGATCTGGCATTGTCAATATGAAACACTCTCCTAAGGGAGAGAAAATTAGCCTTTTTTTATTTTTTTGTACTGATGGGGTTTTGCCATGTTAGCCAGGCTGGCTTCAAACTCCTGCCCTCAAGGGATCTGCCAGTCTCAGCCTCCCAAAGTGCTGGGATTACAGGCATGAGCCACCTTGTCCTGCCCTGAAAAGCTTTTTAAAACAGTCAGGGAAACACAGAGTCAGGGGCAAGATGCTATACCATTTTCTTGCTCTACTGAGCAGAGTCTTGTTTGAATGTAAACAGAGAGAAATTCCGTCTCAAAGAAAAAAAAAAAACAATTGTTCCATCTACTTCACAAAATGTACTCTTCGGATTTCAAGAGATTCCAAACCAGGTACTTTCATAGGCAACAAAACTGCACATAATATTCTCAAATTCAAAGGGTTAAAAAAAATGTTCATACTTCTTCCTAAATTTCTTTACCTTACAGCATTATCCGACAAACTTGTTGACTTTTCTTCTAGTTCCAGAATTTAAAGAAATGTTTTACCAAATAAACACATGAAACTGTGTTTATTTTTAATATTTATATTTAATAATAAATACAAAATCATTTTTAGGTTAACTACTTATATTTCTATGTGCATTAAGAACATTAAGAAAACAGAATATAATAGACAATGGTTTAAACTTCATCTGCATTATTTTTCACTCTTTAATTGTATCATTGAGCTCTTCTTCTCATTTACTTCTGGCAGAACTAATTTTCTAAGTATTAATAGTTAATTTCTGAAGACTTACTCTATAAAGTATGCCCTAATGTATTCTTCATTTTACACTACCTCCCCTACAATTTCCAAAGGTCTACCCTTCACTCAAACTTTTCACTTTTAGAACGAAGGCTATATACCTCATCAGGGCTTTTAACCCTATCAGTTCCAGCTTACCACATTAGGTCATATTCCAAATGTAGTTCCATTTTTGGTTCACTGAACTGCAAATCAATCCACAACTTCTTCCTTTTCACTTGCTTGAAAGATAGGCCAGGAGGTGATTTTAGGAAATGCCAAATGTTTTATCGATGCCACTGCTCTACTTTAGTAGCACAGATGCCAGATTTAAACATCACATTTATTGTGCCTCACTAATGAACCTTTGGCTATTAAACATTTTTGTGAATTAAATATTTCTTCCTAGCTATCAATACAAGAAATAAAAATTGATTCCAGGATATAAAATCATTGAATTGGAAAATAATTTTAATGTTACCATTATAAAATCCTTAATGAATTATAATTTTTAATTGAGTATAAAATGGTAAAAACATACAGACATCTTCAGTTTTAAATGTTGATTACATTTACTGCATTACTGTGGATGGCTCAAAAATTTAACCAAACCTTGCAGTTCTCCAAACTGAGAAAGTCCTTCCAAACGTATGTATTATCTTGACAGTATCACTTGCTACCAAGCTTCAAATGTATAAAAGATAGGCCAGGAGGCCTATAAGACTTGTTCACTGAGTCTTCCCCCCACACAAATAGTCCATTAGACAAGGATTTGCTGCTCAAAAACGTCACAGGAGCCACGTGGGGCTGTGGACTAGACTCAAATGGGCTCTTACAAGGACTGAGTCAAATCTCAGAACTGTTACTTTTAAACTGCGCGATCTCAGACCATTCACCACACTTCTTTAGTTTCCTTACCTTTAAAATGGAAAGAATGCAAAGACATATATATATAAAACACCTAATTCATTAGCCAGCACCTGGTTATTTAATGAGCAAATGAAGGGTTATTTTCTTGTCCTTCACTTCAACTGTCCCCACTGGATTACTCCTTAAAATAGTATGTCAAAACTAAAGCTATTCTTTGAACAAACTTAGGATTCAGGATCAACAAAATAATTTACAGAGCCATGCAGAGGCTACTGGATATTGTTTTCATCTTGATAGAAAAAAGATAAGGCAAGTAAACAACAAAATGATTATGATATAACCTGACATTTTTGTGTATTTTACAACAGCTTTGTGATATAAATCACACACCATAAAATTCATCCATTTAAAAAGTACAATTTTGGTATACTCAACAGTTGTGCACCCACCAACACTTTAGAGCATTTTCATCATCCCCAAAACAAATTCCATTTCCATTAGCAGTCACTCTCCACGATCTCGGTCAGCCAATAATCTACTTTCTGCCTCTATGGGTTTGCTTTATAAAATATGTACCTCTATGTTAAAGTAGATAGTGGTAAAAGACCTTCATAAAGATGTGGACTTATTTCAACTGATCCCCAAACTTGGTTGTCCTATCTAAAGTGTTTTATCATTCAGTATCTTTGAATTAACACAAACTAAGTCATGAATAACCATTAAAGTTTAAAAATTATTTTATATTTCTTAGAGGCTTTAAAAGGGATATTACAGTAATTTTCTGTATTACAGGTTTCCTTTAAGCAAAGTATTATAATTCTATTTCAACTGAAAGAAAGCCAAAAGGAGGAAATATACAGGAATACTTATGATGGAATGCATAAAGATATATTGGGGATTTGCAGAGGGAGACTTGACAGACAACTGGAATGGTCAACTATTGTTCTTTAATGCAATAGCATACCTAGAACGAGGCCAGGGGAGCAGTCCACCCAGGTGCAGGCAGTAAGTGGGTGAACTACCAAGACTAAATAAAACAGTAAGATTTTGATTTTGTTCTTTTATCACCACCAAGCATGGACAATTCTTTTTCTTTTTCTTTTTTTGAGATGGAGTCTCAAGTGACTCTACTGCCTCAGCCTCCCAAATAGCTAGGATTACAGGCATAAGCCACCACACTCAGCTAATTTTTGCATTTTTAGTAGAGATGGGTTTCTCAATGTTGGCCAGGTTGGTGTTGAACTCCTGACCCCAGGTGATCCACCCGCCTTGGCCTCTCAAAGTGCTGGGATTACAGGCACGAGTCACCGCGCCTGGCCTAAGCATGGGTAATTCTAAATAACATCAGAGATAAAATGTTATCTTCCTTCAAATATTTTGGCAATACTCTTAAGTTTTAAACGGTTGCTCTGGTTACTGATGAGTTTTAACAACATATAAATGTCAAATCTGCACATTTTTATTACATACCCTTAAATAAGCAATCCATCTTAATTGGAAGTTTATTAGGAAATCCCCGTTATATAGTCAGTTCCCAATGCATGCAGATTTGATATGCCCATTCATTTGGAGAGTAAGAACAAAAAGGTTCAGGATAGCGTCAGCTCTCCTCAGGCTCAGTATGACTTTAATCCTATTGTACCTGTATATATTCCTGTGTTTAAATAATATGTTCAAAATTACAGCTGTGCCCAATTTTTCTTTTCTGAGATATATTTTTTCTGGCATGAATATTTACAAACAACCAGAATCCACCTCAAACAAATACAGAGATGAATATAAAACTTTAAAAGTGAAGACCCATGAACAAAAATTATAGAGGTGCCATCACTAAGCAACCAAGTACAAGGAAATAGAGCTGTATTTCCTTGTACCTGAATTATCAAAAGTGGTTATCAAATATAATAGACACATTGAATTTTCAGGTGAAAACCATTTTGGTAAAATTTTGACTGAGGCATTTGAAAGTCATTAGACTCAATGCTGAAAAAAATACATGGATAGGACTGTGATTTCTAGAATTTATTGTGAAGTATGCTCATAAATCCCTGCTAAACACAGTATGTTAAAAACTTCCTATTTGTGTATGTGCTGCTTTATGTACAACTTTTTGTAATTAAAATTAATCAAAAGCGCTCTTCAACTGTGGGTGAAAACAGATGAATAAATCTGGTTGTAACTGTCTACTGAACACAAATATGTGAAGATCAATTTTAAGAGTCACTGACAGATCTGCCTAAGACTTTAAAAGGAACTGGTCAGGCTGGCCAAAATGGTGAAACCCCATCCTTACTAAAAATACAAAAATTAGCCAATTGTGGTGGCACGAGCCTGTAATCCCAGCTACTAGGCAGGGCTGAGGCAGAACTGCTTGAACCCAGGAAGCATATGTTGCAGTGAACTGAGATCACACCACTGCTCTTCAGCCTGGGTGACAGAGCAAGACTGTCTCAAAAAATAAATAAATAAATAAAAGAAACTGGAGCATTTGTATTCATTATTGTGACATATCAGTATGCAGATAAATTTTTCCATGTTTCCAAAAAATAGGTATTAATGTAATTTAAAAGCCTGGTGTGATTATATATGTATTGTGCATGTGTGTGCATGCATGCAAGTGTGTGTACAGTTCAGGTTTCCTTTCTGGCCATTTTCATTATTCATTTCATGACTGTTTCTGAAAATAATTTTGTTATACAAAAAGGGTGTGTTTAAAAAAAATCTGCTCTGTGGCCGGGTGCGGTGGCTCACGCCTGTAATCCCAGCACTTTGGGAGGCTGAAGTGGGCAGATCATCTGAGGTCGCGAGTTCGAGACCAGGCTGACAAACATGGAGAACGCTCACCTCTACTAAAAATAAAAAATTAGCCGGGTGTGGTGGCGCATGCCTGTAATCCCAGCACTTTGGGAGGCTGAGGCTGGTGGATCACGAGGTCAGGAGTTCAAGACCAGCCTGACCAACATGGTGAAACCCCATCTCTCCTAAAAATACAAAAATTAGCTGGGGGTGGTAGCGCATGCCTGTAATCCCAGCTACTCAGGAGGCTGAGGCAAGAGAATTGCTTGAACCCAGGAGGCAGAGGTTGCAATGAGCCGAAATCACACCATGGCACTCCAACCTGGGCGACAGAGCAAGATTCCGTCTCAAAAAAAAAAAAAAAAAAATCTGCTCTGGATGTCAAATATGCTAGCTACAGCTACTGCTCTCTGTTCTCTTCCAACTGGGATTACTGACCCATATGGATTTATACCAAGAATCACCAATTATCCAAATATAACTTTCAAGAGGTATTTATTTGGATGGCCATCCACCTTTCACTGAGCCCTGCTGTTCTCTACCGCTAGTCAAAAACCTAACTTCTAATTCTTAACTCCACTCCTGAGTTACATTGGTTTTCTTCCTGAATTTTCTACTAATCTGGTACACTTTACTGGAATACCAGGTTTCTGTATATTCATCTATGTCTTCAAAAGCACCAATTAAAAAGCTCAAACTACTCAGTGATGAAATGTAATCAATAAATCATGCAAATATTGAATAGGATGAAGGTGATCAGTGTATAATAAATTATAATATTGTTTGTAAAATCTCTTCTAGTTCTCAAAATCACAGCAGCACAGTATTAATCACATTTAATATTAACACAGAAATGTAGACATGTCTCTCCTAAGCTCTCAACAGATCCTGATAAGGCCTATTCTAATGCAAATTTAACTATTAGCCACCTCTATATTTTCTGTGGTTCGACAGAAACATAATACTAATTAATACACCAATGGTACCAAAATTTTGAATGGTTAATAGGTAAGCTGCTTATTCTGCTCTATACCTAACAACACAGTGTAGTTTTTAGCTTATCATGAAAGCTGTATGCTGTTGCTCTAAAGTGTGGTAAAAAAAAGGATTTGGCATATTGTCTCAACAAATGTTGTGAATAACACTAAAAGTTCATTGCTTATATAACATTTTTCCCCTACTATGTTATAAAGGTGTATTTCAAATGAGATTTGAACGTGTACAGATATGTAAAGAAAAGTTACTTTGAATTCTGAAGTAAATTGTATTTGCTTGTGCTCCATAACAGAGTAACCTACAATTTTTATAGTGACTCAGTATGTGGTAAAGGAAACAAAAAAAACAAAACAAAAAAACACTATCAATTGTCTCATCTTTCTAGTAGGTACACTTTTAACGTGAATTCTGTTTCATGATATTCAGAAACAAACTTTTCCATTTTTCTAATTTTTCTCTGAATCAATTCCTTATCATATGTTCATTTAATTTTTTCTGAAACAAAATACTAGACAAAATGATAGACTAGGGAGGGAAATACTTACAAGAACATCAGTGATAAACCCTGCTACGGAAAGCTCTGAAGAATCACTTTACTTCAATCACTATAAAGCCAGACCAATGCCCTTGTCAGAGATTAAGAATTCCCTGAGAGTCAAGAAAGCAGAGAAAGAAAACTATGTATAACCAACTTTCAATATTCAAAAACTCCTAAGACAACATGGTCAACTTTGGCAAGGGAAATCTCCAATTTTACTGCAATTATTGACCTGCTGTGTGTTACTGGAAGAGACTGAATGAAAAAGTGGAATAAGGATCCAGGTTTTATTAAAACAAAGTTTAAATGAGATGTGCAAAAATGTAAAATGATTTCACTCTAATTTTGTTTTAGAAAAGGTACTTATCATTAAAAATGTTACTTATGGGCCGGGCGCGGTGGTTCAAGCCTGTAATCCCAGCACTTTGGGAGGCCGAGGCGGGTGGATCACGAGGTCAAGAGATCGAGACCATCCTGGTCAACACGGTGAAACCCTGTCTCTACTAAAAATACAAAAAATTAGCTGGGCATAGTGGCGTGTGCCTGTAATCCCAGCTACTCAGGAGGCTGAGGCAGGAGAATTGCCTGAACCCAGGAGGTGGAGGTTGCGGTGAGCCGAGATGGCGCCATTGCACTCCAGCCTGGGTAACAAGAACAAAACTCCGTCTCAAAAAAAAAAAAATGTTACTTATGTTAACATTGTAATAAGCTTCTTTTTTTTAATAAATTAATAAACATTTGCATTTCTCAGTTTAAATTTCTAATAAGGTAAATATCAATAGATACAATAACCCATAGATGCAAAAGGTCTCTGTGGCCTTTAACTTTTAAGAATTTAAAAGGATCTAGTCAGGCGTGGTAGCTCACACTTGCAATCCCAGCACTTTAGGAGGCTGAGGTGGGCTAATCACTTGAGCTTAGGGGTTTGAAACTAGCCTGGGCAACATGGCCAAACCCCATGTCTACAAAAGAAAATATACAAAAATTAGCCAGGCATGGTGGCAGAGGTCTATAGTCCCAGTTACTTGGGGGGCTGAGACAGGAGGATGGCTTCAACCCAGGAGGCAGAGGTCACAATGGGAGGAGTTTGTGCCACTGCCCTCTAGTCTGGCCCACAAAGCCAGACCCTGTCTCAAAAAGCAAATATATAAATGGGTCTAAAACCAGAAAGTTTGAGAACAGCTGCCCTACAGAAATTACTATACATGTGCACGGGAAAACATGTTTGAAAAGTTCATTGCAGTCTGTCAGCAAATATTAACTAAATCTTAATAGACAGTATTAATAATATTTAAGCAAACAAAAAAAGGCAGGTCAAAGCTGTAGTAAGCCGTGCTGGCACCACTATACTCCAGTATCGAACACAGAATATTATATATTGTTTATGGACCACAGAGATTAATACTAAATTATCTGATTGCCTTTCCTGCAAGTGGGAGGAGGGTTGGGGTTGGAGGATAAAAGAAAGACTATATTTTATTTTTAAATCAAAAACACAAAATAGTAATGACTGTATATTCTTACTGTTTTATTTCCTCTGCACTATTTGTGTGTTTTTTTGTTTTTTTTTTGAGACAGAGTCTTGCACTGTCGCCCGGGCTGGAGAGCAGTGGCGCATCGCAACCTCTGCTTCCCAGGTTCAAGCAATTCTCCTGCCTCAGCCTCCGAGCAGCTGGGATTACAGGCGCCCGCTGCCATCAAGCCCAGCTAATTTTTTGCATTTTTAGTAGAGATCGGGTTTCACCATGTTGGCCAGGCTGGTCTCAAACTCCTAACCTCACGATTCACCCACCTCGGCCTCCCAAAGTGCTGGGATTACAGGCCACCGCCCCTGGCGTATTTTTGTACTTTCAGTGTCTTAAAATTGCAAATGATGCAAAAAAGTGGGAGGGGTAAGATATAATTCTTCAGGATTTAGGGAAAATGGATTAAAGACTAAAAATACAATCAATGGGTTAAAATATACAATTGGGCCAGTAATCCCAGCATTTTGGGAGGCAGAGGCAGGCAGATCACGAGGTCAAGAGATCGAGACCATCCTGGCCAACATGGTGAAACCCCGTCTCTACTAAAAACACAAAAAATTAGCTGGGCATGGTGGCACGCGACTGTAGTTCCTGCTACTTGGGAGGCTGAGGCAGGAGGATCGCTTGAACTGGGAGGCAAAGGTTGCAGGGAGCTGATACTGTACCACTGCACTTCAGCCTGTTGACAGAGTGAGACTCTGCCTTAGGAAAAAAAAAAAAAATTACAATCCATACTCTTTATTCTGTTCCACAAACTTTAACAAAATCTTCATATTCAGAAATGTATGAACAATACAACAGACACAATTATTAGCCATAATTGATAACTCTCTTTTGAACTCATCTTTTCACCTTCCACAAAACTTAATACAATGTCTTGCCATAAAAATTCTCCAAATATTCTGTTACATGCGTATCTTTCATAACCTCATCTTTCTTACCTTCCTTTCCTTCTGGGTCAGAGATGGATGTCTTTTACCTGTGCTTCTGATTTGTCCTTATTCATAATTTCTGATTTCTCTTATTCATAATTCTGCTTCAAGTTAGCCATCCCCTCTTGTTGGTAGACTATGCTTTTCTATACTCCCTTCCTTGAAAATGCTAAAACCCTCTACTCCCATGTAAAAGACTAGGGATTCAACAGTACTAACTAAAGCTAAAACCTTATATATTATATAAACAAACGTACAGCCTATCACCAGTGCCTAGTACATTGTTAACTGCCCTTCCTTCTCCCATTCTTAAGCAACATTTCCCTCTAATTCCTTAAAATCAAACCTCTATGGACTACTTTATACTAACTACCTCTTATTTCCTTATCTCCCATCACCATTCAACCCTAAACTTCAAATCCTGTTATTCCCAAAAATTTCAGTGGCCAAGTCCCCTCATACTACACAGAACATTATCTTCAGGCAGCAATTAAATTGGAGAGATCCTTATTCAAATCCCAGTTCTGCCATTAACTAGTATGCCCTTGGGGGAATTAGCATTCATTATAATTTCTTGGAAAATCAGTTTCCTCATCTGTAGTTAGACGTCTATGCAGAGTTGTGGGAATGCAAATCTATTAAATTAGGTATGTGTGTATATATAAAGTGTCTGACAGGCCACTACTGGTGTTATACTAATTCCTTTTTCTCCCCCTTTTGATTTCCCCCCACCTTTCCCATCTGAACTCCTGGATGTCTCCCTCTATCTCTTAGTTGCTTCCAACTTGAAGTCTTACAAGCCCAAATGCTTGCCAAAAATTTTCATGACTGTTCCACAATTAACTCAAACTCAACCTGTTCAAAAATCAAACACATTTTCTTCTCTACTAAGCAGGCTTTTGATGATTTGTGTTAAGGGTATCACCACTCTCTCAGCTCTTAGGATGTGGGGACAAAAGGTGCTTATAAACCCATCAGATGCCAAGGTCCATGGATTCCTTTGGCCCACATCCTTTCCATCTTCTCCATGCCCACTATACATTTGCCAAGTTCAGGTTTTACTTATCTTTCCTACCAAGTCTCTGCCTCCTACAACACATACCACTATGAACCAAACAGTTTTGATTATATTATTCCACTGCTTAAAACCTTCAATGTTTACCCACAGCCTAAATATGAAGTTCAAACAGATTAGGCAAACATGAAACTTGTCAAGTCCAAACTACTTTACCATCCTTACTTTCCAGTAGCCTTCAGAATCAAAATACTCCCTTTTCAGCACTATTGCCCTTCAATCACTGCTTCCTACATCTTCCGAAATCCTAAAACTGGTTAACACCTTCTCTTCCCAAGCCTTCGCTGAATCTCCAATGGCTATGCTACCCTGCAATGGAAGGATCCCAAAGGAAGCTGTTCTACCACATATTAAAATTATTTGTCTAAGTCTTATGTCCTCTATTAGATTAGACTTTAAGGTGACTGAGATCTTTGGTAGCCCTACAGTATTCAGGACATAGCTGTTGTGAGCAGGCACTCAAAAGTTTGCTAAGTGAAGATTAGATCTGAGAGATTCAAGATTATGGGGAACGAATGTAAAACATTTCATGAATGGGGAGAAATAGTTGAGAAGCACTACAAATCAAGCAGGCATAAGAAGATTAATTTTAAAATCAGATTAATTTCTCCATAAGTTTTAATTTAGCAGAAGAGAGCTGGCATTCTTTGCAGTTCATAAAGACTAGGAATAGAATTGAAATTAACTGTAAAATGAACAATGATAAGAAAATGCTCATTTTGCACATTTAAAAAGGTCAAATACCATTTCCCCTTTTCAAGGAGTCAATACCATTTCTAACTTTGGTTTTCCAAAGTAAAAAATTAGTGATGGTGCCTTTTCAGGATTAACAGAAAATACTTTGCTTAATAATGTGCTTGATGTCAACTTCCATAATGCCTGAATCAGAACACTTCTGATTTTAAGAATAAACTAAAAATCCTCCTCTTCTTTCATCAAAAACATTCATTCTTCCGATTCTGAAATAAATTTTAAAACTACACATTCATGGTTGGGAGAAAAATGTGTTTGAAAATTTTTAACTATTGTTACGCCATCTGTTTAAATTCTCATTCAACAATTATTTGCAAGGCACCTGTTTTGATTGGGAAAGAAGGGGGAAAGAACAGAAACTTCCTGCCCTCATGGAGCCTGGAGCCAACATTCCAGTGAATTTACCTTCAGAAAACTATCAACTTCCAAACCTGAAATATCTGGAGCATTATCACAAATTCCCTGGCGATCAAAAACTAGGACATATTATTTTTATTGTTTTGAAAATCATCACTACTGAACTTTTACAAGACACTGTCCAATAACAGTTGCAACTACTGCAGTTAAGGCATTGTATGTACCCATTAATTGAAGAAAGTCATTTTTGGAATAATTTATATGACAATAAATTGTCTCAACTGCGTGTAATTGGAGAGTCCCACATATTATGGCACTGCAAATCTAAAGCAAAGTTACCGCAACAAGTAAACCTACAAAATCTCTCTGTGAGATGCAGCACGTTTTCAACGCCATATCCACACCTCTCCAACTACTACATCTGATTTTTCAATGCTGGTTATCTTTAGTATTTGGAAAGAGAAGACAATACAACTCAACCCATGACAATAGTTCCCATTCTGTAACTTCATTTTAAATCATCAATGGTCAAGTCTCCTCCTCCCAAATCGATTCTGACAAATAGGATGTATGGACTCTACACTCCAAAAGCAACACCTGGAAAGACGAGAGAAACAACTAGAGAACTTTAAGGCAGCAGGCAGCTTTGTTCCCGGTTTGGGGACGTTTTCACATGTAAATGTCCTCGTAGAAGGGGGCCGAGGATTAACTACCTCGGGAGGGGGTGCGAGGGTAGGGAACTGGAGGACAACGCCAGCTTTCTAGTGGACTAAGGCGGGGCGAACACTCTTCTCTCCCATTCAACTTTTTAGGCGTCACGTTGAGGCCATAGAGCCTATAAGAGGGTTATGTTCACGACTTTAAATTGTAACGAGCTATCTCCTCTTCATTTATTAGCCCTATTTCCCAAGTGCGTGAATCCCGGAGAAGAGGGATGAACACCCTCTCCAACTCCTCCCGGACCTGGGATCAGAGTCCAGCCGTCGACGCGCCAAGGCCTGAGCAACAGGAGAGCTGAAGCCACCGCTCCGCCAGCCCCACGACCGGCAGATGCTCCCGCTCCCCCGCCCCCAACCCCACACGCCCGCCCGCGCTTCTTTCTTAGCCCCTTGCGAGCTCCTGGCACTGCGAACCCGACAACGGGGCTCGCGGAGCAGAGAGCGAGGGCGCCCGGACCCGAAAAAGGGCCAAGTTAGAGGAAGGGGCACCGACTTGGGCAGGGGGAAACCGCAAGGGGGCGAGGGGGGAAGCCCGAGGTCGTCCTAGGGGGTGGGCAGGGGGGGAGGGGTGCGGGGTCAGTTCCCGTGGTCGCCTCGACCTCTCCCGGGCCATAGGCCCCGCTCCGCGCAGGCCCCACCGCCCCGGAACTGGGGCAGGAAGCGTCCCCACCCGGACCAAAGCTTTAAACCTCCGGCGGCGGGAGAATCGGGCCCCGGCTCCCACAGCAGGCCCGGCACCCCCCTGCCCCGAGCACCCCTCACCTCCTGGTTGAAGGCGTTGACGGCGTCCATGTTCGCGCTGCGGCGGCGGCTGCTCTGGGCCCGCCGGTCACATAGACCTCGCGCCGCGGCGGAGCGAGGCCAGGAAACCGGCCGGGCCTGGTGGCGGTGGGAGGCGACGCGCGGCGGAGCCCGAGGCCCGGGCAGGAAGAGGCTGCGGCCGAAGCGGCGAGGCGGGAGGCTGAGGCAGAGGCGGAGAGGTGGCGGGCCCCCTCTCAGTCCCGGTCGCAGGATGAGGAAAAGGAGGCGGCGGCGGCGCTGGGCTTCAACATGTCCGTTTGGTGGTGGCGGCTGCGCTCTGCGTCTCGCTGACACGACCCCCTGCGCCCTCACGCACTGGCCCGGCCGGCGAGCGGGCGGACCTCTCTCTCCCCCTCGCCACCAGGATGGCGGCAGCGGCCCGAGTCCACGCCGCGCGGGGCACCCTGGGACAGCTCAGGCCTCCCGGCGCTTCCTGTGCCCGACATCCGCTCCGCCCCGCTGCGCCGGCCCCGCCCCCTCCCCGCCTTGTCCTGTCCTGTTCCGCCTTATCCCGCCCCGCGCCGCCCCGCGTGCCCGGCTGCTGGCGCGTGACGCCGGGACGCCAGGCGTTTTCCCGCCGGCGGCGGCCGCGGGCGGGGAGACGGCCTGGTACCGAGGCCAGGCCCGGGCGAAGGGCGCCGCAGAGCGCGGGATCCCAGGGCTGCGAGGGTGACCCGGAGCAAGCCCTGGCTCACACATGCTCCGCCCGACGCGGTGCTCCCGGATGCGTCCCTGCGAGCAGTTCGGCCCTAACCGGCCCTGCACCCGACCAGGCCGGGCGGGCACGGTGCCGCTAGCTCTCCGCTGCCGCAAACAAAGGGCGCAGGATTTAACCTCGGCCTATTGGGCGTGACTTTGCAGGCCCTCGTGCGCTCTGCTGGGGGAAAAAAAGCGCTTTGCCAGTGCCAGTGCAGCTGTGTGTCCGCTGTAGTTGTGCGGGTTAATTCTGCGCGAGCTAAAACACCGCGGAAGACAGGCAGACACTGGATATCCACTCAGGCCTTAAGGAACCCCTGTGCAGCCTTGTGCCACGAGAGAAGTGGATTCACTAACTTTGACGCTGATTCCTCAAACCGGGTTGTTTCATTTTTGGCCAAAACTCTTTATGCTGATCACTTTCCTTCAGTACCTACTGTCTGCCTGGCGTTGGGGATTTAAAAATAAAAGATAATTGTTTTTGCATGAAAACACCACACTTTAGTGGAGAGGACAAGTGAGCAAATACTTATCAAAGCATGCTTAGTGTTAGGGCAGAGGCCCTGGGAAACAAGAACGATGCGCCTCTGACCAGAAGGCCAGGAAAGCTTCCCTGAGGAAATGGCACCCCAGCTACATCTGGAGGGAGGAGAGGCCTACAGAGCCTGATGAGGACTGCACCGTCACTTCCCCTTGAAGGAGGACCAGCTGGAGCTTAGGAGCAAGGTGGACTGAGAGGGGAGTGAGACCAGATCCTAAAGAAACTTTGCTCTTCCAGAGTTTGGATTTTGCTCCCCTAAGGCAGAGGGGAGCCCTTGAAAGGGGAAGGTGGAGTGATGGAGGCAGTGTGCTCGCAGAAGGTTGGTGCAAAGGTACTAAGAGTGGACAGGGAAAGAAAGGCCCTAGCCCCCCGGGATAATGAGGGCTGTAAGTGGTGGCGATGGAGAAGGAAAGACACCTATTTAGAAAGTGGAGTGGAAGGGCTGAGGCACAATGACTGTGAGGTTAAGAAACGGGGCCGTGGCTCACGCCTGTAATCTCAGCTCTTTGGGAGGCTGAGGCGGGCAGATCACGAGGTCAAGAGATAGAGACCATCCTGGCCAACATGGTGAAACCCCATCTCTACTAAAAAATACAGAAATTAGCTGGGTGTGGTGGTGTGTGCCTGTAGTCCCAGCTACTACTCGGGAGGCTGAGGCAAGAGAATCGCTTGAACCCGGGAGGTGGAGGTTGCAGTGAGCCAAGATCGCGCCACTGCACTCCAGCCTGGCGACAGAGCAAGACTGTCTCAAAAAAAAAAAAAAAAAAAAAAAAAAAAGGAAAGGGGGTGTCAAGGAGGATGCTCAGAGTCTGACTTGATGAATGACATGGGTGGGGGGTTTATGAGTAAACTTGGGGGATTTATGGGGAAGAAGGCACGGGTTTGAGGGAAGACAGAATGATGGTTAACACTTGTAGATTGCTTACCATGTGCCAAGGTCTACTGACATGCTGTTCTGTGCTGTTTCGTTTAATCTTCATAACAGGCTTCTGGGTGAGGTGGCTATTAGTAATGCCCCCATTTTATAGTTCAGGGAGTGAGTTAACTAACGTGCCCAAGGTCATACAGCTGGATCATTTCCGTCTGGGACCTGTGGAGTTTGAGCTGCCCCTGGGACCAGTAAGTGAGGATGTCTAGGAGGCAGTTGGGTAAACATGTGCAGAGTCAGGAGAGATGGCTGAGGTGACAGAGATCTGGGAGTCGTTAGTGCACAGCTAGTGGTGGAAGGAGCTGAAATAGATAAGGGGGAAAAAGCCCAGGCACACAGGTATGTAAAGGATAAGTTAGAGGTAAGAAGAGATGAAGAAAGAGCTCTGAAGTGATCAGCTCTGTCTGGTGCTGAAAGTAAAAGTCCAGCAAGGTAAGAGTTGGAAAGTGTCTGAAGGATGCTACGTGCAGGGAGCTTGTCTTGCATGTAGGCTGGAGTGGTGAGGGCAAAAGCTAGACTGGTGTGTATTGAAGAGGGGAAGGCAGGCAGGAGAAAGTTTATAGAAACTTGGCTGTGAAGGCAAGTGGTGAGGACAACAGGAAAAACCTGCAGGAGGAAGTGAGAGTGTTTGCTTGTGTGTTTTGTGTTGTTTTGAGATGAGACTGATGTACCCTTAATTACTTGTTAAAGGAACAAACAAAGTAGATTGCAAATTTTATCTTCGGGTCGACTCATCTTCTACTTCATTACCACTCCCTATCACTACTTTTTAATCTTCCAACTGAACTAACATTATATTTTCCGAATCCATCTTGCTTCTTTAAAAGCTGTCATCCACAAGACCACTAACATTGCATTAGAAAGTATAGACGTGAGACCGGGCGCGGTGGCCCATGCCTGTAATCTCCACACTTGGGGAGGCCTAGGCAGGTGGATCACTTGAGGTCAGGAGTTCGAGACCAGACTGGCCAAAATGGTGGAACCCATTCTCTACCAAAAATATAAAAAATGAGCCGGATGCGGTGGCTCATGCCTGTAATCCCAGCTACTCTGGAGGCTGAGGCAGGATAATCACTTGAACCCAGGAGGCGGAGGTTGCAGTGAGCTGACATCGTGCCACTGCACTCCAGCGCTCCAGCCTGGGCGACAGAGCAAGACTCCATCTCAAAAAAAAAAAAAAAAAAGTACAGAAGTGAGTAGATCATTAGATCTCTGTTTCCTACCCTTTGGCATTTCTGGAGATCTACTGTCTACCAACTTCTGTCCAAGATCCCCACACCATGTTTCCAGCCTATTGCCAGGGCACAACCCAGGTTTTGTCATTCCCTAGACACATCTGGGAATTGACATGGCTGGGCCTTTGCTCTCATAGAAAACCCCTCTCTGCTCCTCTGTGGAGGCAGGCCCATCTAGCATCTAGTTGAGATTCAGATGTCCCTGCCTTTTCATTCATTAACCAGGTATTGTCCATGTACTTTGTGCCAGGCACTATGTGGAAAAGCTTCCCCTCTCTCCTTTCAGCCAGTCTTGGCATCTTCCACGATATGCTTCTATGACTCCACCATAGCACCTCTTACCTTGTATTGGTATTATCTGAAAAAGAAAAAAAGTCTGCATTATTCTGACACGATGTGCCCCCATCCTGCCTCTACTTGTTTCTGCGAAGTAGATCCCTTCACAAAGCCAAATGGGATCCCCCTTCTCCAATTCATACAAGCAATCTGCTTTCCTCCTATGAGTCAGGAAAATAGATTTGGCTAAGAAAGTCGACTTCCTGGGCTCAAATGATCCTTCCATGTCAGCCTCTCAAATAGCTGGGACTACAGGTACAAGCCCCATGCCCAGCTAATCTTTCTATGTTGCCTAGGCTGGTCTCAAACTCCTGGGCCCAAGCAATTCTTGCATCTCAGCCTCCCAGAGTTCTGGGATTACAGGCATGAGCCATGATACCTGGCCTAATTTTTAAATTCGTTTGGATGGGGTCTTCCTATGTTGCCCAGGCTGGTCTCAAACTCCTGGGCCCAAGCAATTCTTGCATCTCGGCCTTCCACAGTTCTGGGATTGCAGGTGTGAGCCATCACACGTGGCCTAATTTTTAAATTTGTTTGTGGACGGGGTCTTCCTATGTTGCCCAGGCTGGTCTTCAACTCTCGCTCTTAAGCGATCCTCCTGCCTCGGCCTCCCAAAGTGTTGGAAATATGGTGTGAATGTGAGCCATGGCACCCAGCCTTGAAAATAAGTTCTCTCTATGCCATATCCTTTTGGAGCAAGTATAAACTGGCTGTATTATATGAGACTTCTTTCTCCTTGGTCAGCTTTCTTATCTGGCCAGCTCCTGAATTCAAGTCATTTGTCAGATACGTGTATTGTAAATATTTCCTCCCAGTCTGTGGCTTACCTTTTCATGGCCTTGCCTCCTCCTCTCTCTGAAGCTTTCCCTGACATTTCTGTGATTCTTCTTCCTCCCAACTTCGGGATGTAACTGAACTCTCTCCTGGTTTAGAACTGCATTTCAGCTGCCCACTGGCGAATTCCACATGTGTATCCGTCCATTCCCAAGGGCTCCACCTGACTCCTTTTTGTGCCTTCCCCTGTCTTCATGCCCTTTATGCTGTTGGGGCCAAAACAGTGGAATGAACTGTGTGAAATGAACAGCAGGAACTCCAAGAAGGAAGAGTTCAACAGCAGTTGGGCAATGGGATTTTAGGGAATTTTCATTTTCTTCTTAATTCTTCAGCATTTTTCATACTCCCCACAGAAGGCACGTATTAATTTTTTTTTTTTTTTTTTGAGACAGAGTCTCACTCTGTCGCCCAGGCTGGAGTGCAGTGGCATGATCTCAGGTCACTGCAATCTCCACCTCCTAGGTTCAAGCTATTGTCCTGCCTCAACCTCCAGAGCAGCTGGGTTTACAGGCACCTGCCATCATGCCCAGCTAAGTTTTTTTTTTTTTTTTTAATTTTTAGTAGAGACAGGGTTTCGCCATGTTAGCCAGGCTGATCTTGAACTCCTGACCTCAGGTGATTCACACACCTCAGCCTCTCAAAGTTCTGGGATTGCAGGCATGAGCCACTGCGCCAGACCAGTTTTATTGTCAGAAAGAATAAGTTCCTTAAAAAAAAAAGAAAATATACAAGTAAGTATGCAGCAAACCTAAAATGTTCCGGATTCTATGATTGTAACAGTGAGCATATGAGTAAATAATAAAGGAAAACCATTTCTTTTTGTTACTTCCTATCTTATTTAGGAATAGGAATCCAAGATTCTTTTTTCAAAATGGAAAGTACTAAAAACCAGTCTCATCTGAAGTGAAATGTCACCTTTTAGGACTAGGCCTCCCCAGTCTAACATTTGTTCTTTCATTCATTCACAAAATAAATACGTACATCTCTTGTGGATAGGCACTGTGCTAGGTGTGTGCAATACCACGATAAGCCCAAACACAGATAAGTTTCTTCCTTGAGAAACTATCCCTCCAGGGTCTGGCACCTTGTCCTGATGTTGAGCATTTTACATGTGTATATTGGCCATATGTATACTTTTTTTAGTAAAGTGTTCAAATGGTTTGCCCTTTAAAAAAATGGATCATTGGCCAGGCACGGTGGCTCATGCCTGTAATCCCAGCCCTTTGGGAGGCCAAGATGGGCAGATCACAAGGTCAGGAGATCAAGACCATCCTGGCTAACATGGTGAAACCCCGTCTCTACTAAAAATATTGAAATAAAAATTAGCCAGGCATGGTGGCAGGTGCCTGTAGTCCCGGCTACTCGGAAGGCTGAAGCAGGAGAATCACTTGAACCTGGGAGGCGGAGGTTGCAGTGAGCCAAGACTGGGCCACTGCACTCCAGCCTGGGTGATAAAGTGAGACTCTGTCTCAAAAAAAAAAAAAAAAAAAAAAAGGATCATCTGTCTTCTTATTGAGTGATATGAGTCCTTTGTCAGATATGTGGTATTGTGAATATTTCCTCCCAGGTCTGTGGCTTTCCTTTTCATTTTCTTTTCAAAAGCAGATGTTTTTAATTTTGGTGGATATAATTATTATTTTTTTTTTTGAGATGGAGTCGTCTTCTTTCACCAGTCTAGACTGCAGTGGAGCAATCTTAATCTCCTGAACTCGTGATCTGCCCACCTCGGCCTCCCAAAGTGCTGGGATTACAGGTGTGAGCCACCTCGCCCTGGATATAATTTATTATTTTTTTTATTTTATGGTTTGTGTTTTTCTGTCATATTGAAGAATTTTTGCTTATCCCCAGGGTATGGAAATGTTCTTCTGTATTTTCTTGTTGAGTCTTTATAGTTTAGCACTCCTGTTTAAGTCTGTGATCCATTTTGAATTAGTATACATGTATGAGATAAGATAAATGTCAAGCTTCATTTTTTTACATTAGGATGTCTAGTTGTTCTAGCATTATTTGTTGAAAAAAAAAACAATAATTTCCCCCACTGAATTACTTTGACTCCTTTATTGAGTATCAGTAGACCACTGTGTGGATCTAGTCCACTACGTGTACTCTGTTCTGTTATCTATAGATCTTTATAGCTGTATATACCTGTCTTACATATAAATAGCCCACTGTCTTCGTTTCGCTAGCAATTCAACTAAATCAGTTAAAGTCTCCAACGTAGTTCTTGAACTTGAACTCCTGACCTCAGGTGATCCACCCACCTTGGCCTCCCAAAGTGCTAGGATTACAGGCATGAGCTACCGCGCCCGGCTAGTTCTTTTAAAAATTGTTTTCACTACTTTGATCTTTGCATGTCTATATAAATTTTTTAATCAACTTGTTAATTTCCAAAAAAAACCCCACACAACTGAAAACAAGACAAAATAGGAAGTATGAGGTGATTTTGATATGGTTTGCATTGAATCTATGGATCAATTTGGGGGTTATTTAGACCTTAACTGTATTGAGTCTTCTGATCCACGTACGTGATATATCTATGCATTTATTTAGGTCTTCTTTAATTTCTCCTAGCAGTGTTTGCTGATACCTCCACATGTCTTGCCTATATTTTATTAAATTTATCACAAGGTTATTACTAGTTTTGGATGCCATTATATATACATATATATATATATTTTTTTTTTTTTAATTGAGGTAATGGGAGTTTTACTATATTGCCCAGACTGGTTTCAAACTTCTGAGCTGAAGTGATCCTCCCACCTCGGCCTCCCAAAGTGTTGGAATTACAGGACTGAGCCACTGTACCCAGCCAGGATGCTATTATAAATGATGCTATTTTAAAATTTGTTTCCAATTTCTTATTTCTGGTATAGGGAAATACAATTAATTTTGTATATTCAGCTTGTGTTCTGCAATCTTATGTATGTTGCTCTTAGTTCTAGTAGCTTTTTTTGGTAAGTTCCTTAAGATTTCCTATATACATGCTCATGTCTTCTGAGAATAAAGACAATTTTATTCTTTTCTATCCTTTATTTATTTTTCTTGCCTGCACTGACTAGTCCTCCATGACAATGGTGAATAAAAGTAGAGAGTGGACCTCCTTACTTTGTGTCTGATCTCGGAGGCAAAAGGTTTTTTTTCACCGTTACTTATGTTGTTAGCTGAGGGTTTTTCATAGATGCTCTGTAATAGGTTGAGAAAGTTCCCTTCTGTTAGTTCCCTGAGAGTATTTTTAAAAATCACAAATGGGTGTTGGATTTTGTCAGATGCTGATGCCATATTCATTGAGATGATCATCTGACTTTGTCTATTTTATTCTGTTAATATAATGAATTACTGTGATTGGTTTTTAAATGTGAAACCAACCTGGCTTTCCTGTAATAAAATCCACTTGGTTTTGGGATATTACTTTTTTTATATGTTGCTGGATTCAATTTGCAAAGATTCTGTCAAAATATTTCCTTCTATGTTCATGAGTGGTATTGGTGGTCTGTGTTTTTCTTTTCTTGTAATAGTTTTGGTGCTGGGATAGCTTGCACTCATCAGATTATTTGAGAAGTGCTTCTTTCCTCTTCTGTTATCTTTTTTTTTTTTTTTTTTTTACGCTGAGTTTCACTCTTGTCGCCTGCCTGGAGTGCAGTGGCGCCATCTCGACTCACTGCCACCTCTACCTCCTGAGTTCAAGTGATTCTCCTGCCTCAGCCTTCTGAGTAGCTGGGATTACAAGCAGCCACCACCACACCCAGCTAATTTTTGTATTTTTAGTAGACATGAGGTTTTACCATGTTGGCCAGGCTGGTCTCGAACTCCTGACCTCAGGTGATCCACCAGCTTTGGCTCCCCAAAGGGCTGGGATTACAGGCATGAACCGCCGCACCTGACCTTCTTCTCTATTTTCTAAAATAGCTTGTGTAGAATTGATATTATTTATTTCTTTTTTTTTTTTCCTAGAGAACCCTAATACAGATTTTGGTAGATATTATTTATTTCTTAAATTTGTTGGAATTCACCAGTTAAGTCACTTGTGCATGAAGTTTTCTTTATCAGAGGGTTTTATATTAATAATTCAATTTTTTAAATGGATATAGTGCTATTCAGGTATTCTGTTTCTTGAGTGAGTTCTGATAATCTGCATTTTTTCAGAAAATTATCATTTAAAGGTTGTCAGTTTATTGGTATAAAGTTTTTCATGATATTCTCTTATTAACCTTTCAATGTCTGCAATGATATTTCCTCTTTCATTCCTGATGTTGGTAATTCCTGTCTTCTCTTCTTGTTCAGTCAAGATAGCGATTCATCTATTTTGTTGCTCTTTTCAAAGAAACAAGTTTTGGTTTCATTGATTAGCTCTATTGTTTGTGGACTTTATACGTTCATTGGTTTTCACTTATTTCCTTTCTTCTGCTTGCTTTATATTTAATTTGTTCTTTTCCAGTTTCCTTCCTTCCTTCCTTCCTTCCTTCCCTCCCTCCCTCTCTCCCTCCCTCCCTCCCTCCCTCCTTCCTTCCCTCTCTCTCTCTCTCTCTCTCTCTCTCTCTCTCGTCTTTCTTTCTTTTGAGATGGAGTTTCGCTCTGTTACACAGGCTGAAGTGCAATGGCATGATCTTGGATCACAACAGCCTCCGCCTCCTGGGTTCAAGCAATCTTCTGCCTTAGACTCCTTATCAATTAGAACATTTTCTCTTTATATCTGGTAACATTCCTTGCCCTGAATTCTCTTTTATCTGATATTGATAAAGCCACTCTGGCTTTCTTGTGCTTAATGCTTGCATGGTATATTTTTTCCATCCTTTTGCCTTTAACTTATCTGTGTTTTTATTTTTAAAGTGTATTTTTATTTTTTGTAGACAGCATATAGTTGGGCCTTGCATTTTAGTCTATTCTGATTTAACTGAATTGTTTAGACCATTCACATTTAATGTATTTGTCAATAGAGTTGAGTTTAAACCTACCATTTTGCTGTTTGTTTTCTGTTTGTCCCATCTGCTCCACTATTTTTCTGTTTGTTTGGCTTCTTTTGGCATAGTTAAGTATTTTATTAGATCTCTACTAGTTAACTTAACTATGTGTACCTCTTTTTTAGTGGTTGACCTAAGGTTTATGATATGCATCTTCAAGTTATCACAGTCAACTTTCAAATAAATTTATGCCACTTGCCATATGTGTGGTTCTTATTATATGCCTTTATTTCCTCTCCAATCCTGTGCTTATTGTTGTCTTATATTTTACTTCTATATGTGTATTTTGTAAATCCATAATACAGTAGTGTTGTTTTTGCTTTAGTTCTTATTTTGAAAACAAAATGCTTTTTATATTTTTCCACATATTTAACGTTTTCAGTACTCTTCATTCCCATGTGTAGATCTGAGTTTCCATCTGTTGTCAATGTTCTTTTTCACAGTGAAGTTTCTTTATTATTAGTTTTAGGCTGGACACATGGCTTATGTCCGTAATCCCAGCACTTTGAGAGGCCGAGATGGGTAGATGAGTTGAGGTCAGGAGTTCAAGACCAGCCTGGCCAACATGCTGAAACCCCGTCTCTACTAAAAATGTAAAAATTTGGCTGGGCATGATGGCTCATGCCTATAATCCCAGCACTTTGGGAGGCTGAGGCAGGTGGATCACTTGAAGGTTGGAGTTCGAGACCAGCTTGGCCAACATGATGAAACCCTATCTCTACTAAAAATACACAAATTAGTTGGGCATGGTGGTGCATGCCTGTAATCCCAGCTACTCAGGAGGCTGACACAGGAGAATCACTTGAACCCAGGAGGTAGAGACTGTAGAGAGCCAAGATCATGGCACTGCACTCCAGCCTGGGCGACAGAGCAAGACTCCATATCAAAAAAAAAAAATTATTTTAGTGCACATCTGCTGTCAGTGAAACCTCTCTGTTCTTGTTGATCTGAAAAAGTCTATATTTTACCTTAAATTCTGAAAGAAATTTTCTGTGGGTTTAGAATTCTACATTTATAGGATTCACCTCCTTCCCAGCGCTTTAAAATGTGTTATTCCATTGTTTCCTGGCTTACATAGTTTCTCATGAGAAATATGTGAAATAATTCTTATATTTTAAAATAATTGCTTTTTGTCCAATGTCTGAAAATTGTTATTTCCTGTATATTTTCTAGTTTTCTGGTTTGTTTATTTTTTCATGGTGAAATGGTAATTCTGTATCCTGTTACTACCTCATAATGAGAGACAGAGTTCCCAGTTTTTAATTATTATGGAGTAAAATTTATTAGTTTTTTTTTCTTCTATACTTACAGCCTGTGTGTGTGTGTGTGTGTGTGTTGTTTGTTTGTTTTGTTTGTTTTGAGATAAAGTCTCGCTCTTTGCCAGGCTGGAGTGCAGTGGCATGATCTTGGCTCACTGCAACTTCTTGCCTCCTGGGTTCAAGCGATTCTCCAGTCTCAGCCTCCCAAGTAGCTGAGACTACAGGTGCATGTTACCATGCCCAGCTAATTTTTGTGTTTTTAGTAGAGATGGAGTTTCACCATGTTGGCCAGGATGGCCTTAATCTCTTGACCTCATGATCTGCCTGCCTTGGCCTCCCAAAGTGCTGGCACTACAGGTGTGAGCCACTGTGCCCAGCCAGCCTTTTTGTGTTCTAAGAAATCTCTGCCTATCCTAAGATCATGAGACTATTCTCTATGTTTCTTTTAAAAGCTTTACAGTTTTAGTGCTCAGATTTAGGTCTATTGCCTATCTCAAGTAAATTTTTTTGTATGTGTGTGAGACAGGAATAAAGATTTATTTTTTAAAAAGTTAATTCATCCTCCTTTATTGAAAAGCTTTCTTCCCTCCATTGAATTGCACTGGAACTTTTGTCAAAAATTAAATGGCTACGTATATGTGGGCCTGTTTCTGACCTCATTATTCTCTTCCTTTCCTAATAACACACTGTCTTGGTTGCTGCAACTTTATAGTAAGTTTTGAAATCAGGAAGTATAAGTCTTCCAACTTTGCTCTTTGAGGTTATCTTGCCACAAGGACCCCAGTGGGGCAGTAATTTTTAAAACTCCTCAGGTGATTCCAATGTGTAGCTAAGGTTAAGAAGTACTGTCTTAGGGGTTGAGGAGGCCTAGACTGTTCCCGCTGGGTTTGTGGTTTTGTGGTTTTGTGTTTTCAACACATTTGCCTCAGGACAGCATGTTTCTAGTCTATTTGCTTCTTAACAATTTCATGTGTAAGTAACCACATCCAAGGGCTTTGTAGAGAAATTGTCTTTAAGCCTAAGAATTCTTGCCTCCGAGCTGCTGGTCATTGTGCACTGTCCAGTCCCCTCTCCCGTGGTCCAGTGGCCATTGCATGAGACAATTTGATAGAAAAGAGTTACATGGGGAATGCTACCCTTAGTCATCTCTTTGGTGCCTAAGTGCCCAAACTCCTGTGCTTACAGTCACTTTCCTGTGTCCCTTGAATTAGCTTCAACTGAAGGAGAGGAAAAATTGCCTTTATTAACCTGGCCATGCTTAAAATAATGGGACTCTGTTAAGTTGGATTGGAGAAGAACGTCACATTTAGTAAAACTGATTTTTCCCTCACTCACCTCTCAAACCAGGTGTCTCTAAGTTAAGGTCTCATGTCTTGATAAGTTAGGGTATAAGATAAGCTGCTGAAAAAAAAGGACCCCCCACTCCCTAACACAAATATTGTGTTTTTATAAGTTTATTTCTCTCTCAGGTAATGCTCCAGAAGTAAGCAGTCCAGAGCTAGTGAGGTGATTCTGCCATCCCCAATATATGAACTCCAGGGTGACTCTGCCATTTATCATGATTTTCTAGCCACTAGGATGGAGAAAGAGGAAGTAGAAGGCATGCAGTTTCCATTTTAGGATGTTACATACTTCATGTTCACTCACATCCCGTTGGTCAGAGCTTGGTCACAGGGCCATGCAAGCTGTAGGGGAGGAGAGGAAATATATTTTTGGACTGGGTGACCATGTATCTTGCTGAACCTCAGAAAACTTCTATTATTAAAGGGAATTAAGTCTGAATGATATGGGAGGAAAATTATTAATCTTCACCATGACTCTCTTTTGCTGAGAGCCTAATAAGGTTTGGCTGCGTCCCCACCCAAATCTCATCTTGAATCGTAGCTCCTATAATTTCCATGTGTTGTGGGAGGGACCCAGTGGGAAATAATTGAATCATGGGGATGGTTCTTTCCCATGCTATTCTTGTGATAATGAATAAGTCTTATGAGATCTGATGGTTTTATATGTACAAGTTCTCTTCTCTTGTCTGCCACCGTGTGAGATGTGTCTTTCACCTTCTGCCATGATTGTGAAGCCTCCTCAGCCACATGGACCTGTGAGTCCATTAAACTTCTTTCTTCTGTAAATTGTCCAGTGTTGGGTATTTCTTTATCAGCAGTATTATAACAGACTAATACAGAGCTGTAACAATGAATAAAAAAATCAACGTTCTATAATTTCATACCATTTCTCCCAATAGCGCAGCATATAGAGTTAGCCACTTTTTACCTAAATATTTTGCCATCACCAAATTACTGATCTGGAATAATTTAATCTCACTGCCTTCTGTCCTACGTCATCTGCTCAGCCAATTAATATTTTAGAGTCTATTCCTCATAGGCTTCAAGCCCACTTCAAAACATAAAATTCTGTCTCAAATAGGAATGTTTGTGGCTGCAAGTAAAGAAAATCTGATCAATAGCTTAAAAAGGGGTTTATTTTTCTTATTACATAAAAAGTCTAGAATAGGTGGTTTCTGGCCTTGGTTACAATGCTATAGCTGAGGATGAAGACTCTTTCTGTCATTCTACTTGACTTTTCTTAACATGTTGGCTTTTTGACTTCTTTGTCACTTTGTGGTTATGAGATGATTGCTGTGGTTCCAGGCATTGCATCTATGTCAAAGCATGAATTAGGAGAGAGGATAGTATCTGCTGGGTCTGCTTCTTATGTAAAGAAAGCAGGTTATTCCACCAAGATCATGCCATTGCACTCCAGCCTGGGCAACAGAACGACTCTCTGTCTCAAATAATAATAATAAAAATTTGAAAATTAGAAAGGAGGCTATTCCAGAAATGTTTCCCCACAGGTCTCCTTACCTCTTTATTGACCAGAACTGAGCCACGTTCTCATTCCTAAACCAATGGAAAGAAGAAAGGGATTGGATGAACACCAGTCAGGATTCATCTGCTAAGGCTAGAATATGAGCAACTTTCCTTTAAAACA
This sequence comes from Aotus nancymaae, assembly GCF_030222135.1. Classification (NCBI taxonomy): domain Eukaryota; kingdom Metazoa; phylum Chordata; class Mammalia; order Primates; family Aotidae; genus Aotus; species Aotus nancymaae. The sequence continues at coordinate 35,037,549 of NW_026988435.1, forward strand.
AGGGATCTTTGCCTCCTATCTGAACAAGTAAGTTCTGTTAGCAAGGAAGAATGGGGAAGAAGGGAGCTAAGGTATGGCTACTGAGTGAGAATAAAGACTAATGGCCACACAGACAGGACACTGAGTGTGAATGTGGACTGTGTGATTGTGTAAGCATGCAGGAAATGTGGAAGGATGCATACTCATTGTTAGCACACACCATATCACAGTGGGAAAAGGGGCATGAATGCAGGTGAAGGTGCGGGGGAAGCAAGCAAAACTGAAAAGAAAATGTGGCCTAAAAATATGCAGGTCACGTATTTGCATTTGTGTCCAATTATGTACTTATGTGACTATCCATATAAATCAGAAAAATTTTAAAAATCCCAATCCCATTTAAAATACAAGTAATTTTTTGCACTATATCAGTACCCTGGCTGAGCCCCTGCATTCAAGCAAAAAACTAAATCAGTGAATGATGAGTAAATGAATGAATAAGTCCATGGCAGCCACAATAAATGTCCCATTGTCATCGCATTAAGATCATGCATGCCACCAGCTGGAGGGACAGCCACTCTGCACTCACTCCCTAGTGTAGTTTTTATATACATATACATATATATATTTTATTGTACTTTAGGTTCTGGGGTACATGTGCAGATCATGCAGGATTGTTGCATAGGTACATACATGACAATGTGGTTTGCTGCCTCTAACCCCCTTCCCCTGTCACCTGTATCTGGCATTTCTCCCCATGTTATCCCTCCCCAACCTCCCTACCCCCCACTGCCCCTCCCCTAGTCTCCCCCAACAGACCTCAGTGTGTGATGCTCCCCTCTCTGTGTCCATGTGTTCTCATTGTTCAACACCCGCCTATGAGTGCTAACATGTGGTGTTTGATTTTCTGTTCTTGTGTCAGTTTGCTGAGAATGATGGTTTCCACATTCATCCATGTCCCTACAAAGGACACGAACTCATCGATTTTTATGGCTGCATAATATTCCATGGTGTATATGTGCCACATTTTCCTTGTCCAGTCTGTCGTCAATGAGCATTTGGCTTGGTTCCAGGTCTTCGCTATTGTAAACAGTGCTGCAATGAACATACGTGTGCATGTGTCTTTATAAAAGAATGATTTATAATCCTTTGGATATATACCCAGTAATGGGATTGCTGGGTCAAATGGAATTTCTATTTCTAGGTACTTGAGGTATTGCCACACTGTCTTCCACAATGGTTGAACTAATTTACACTTCCACCAACAGTGTAAAAGTGTTCCTATTTCTCCACATCCTCTGCAGCATCTGTTGTCTCCTGATTTTTTAATGATCACCATTCTAACTGGCATGAGATGTGGTTTTGATTTACATTTCTCTAATGTGGTTTTGATTTGCATTTCTCTAATGACCAGTGACGATGAGCATTTTTTTAATGTTTGTTGGCCTCATATATGTCTTCTTTTGAAAAGTGTCTGTTCATGTCCTTCACCCACTTTTAAATGGGTTTGTCTGTTTTTTTCTCGTAAATCTGTTTTAGTTTTTTGTAGATTCTGGATATTAGCCCTTTGTTAGATGGGTAGATTGCAAAAATTTTTTCCCATTCTGTTGGTTGCCAGTTCACTCTAATGATTGTTTTATTTTTATTTTTTTATTTTTATTTTTATTTTTTGCTGTACAGGAGCTCTGGAGTTTAATTAGATCCCATTTGTCTATTTTGGCTTTTGTTGCCAATACTTTTGGTGTTTTAATCATGAAGTCCTTGCCTATGCCTGTGTCCTGAATGGTTTTGCCTAGGTTTTCTTTTAGGGTTTTTATGGTGTTAGGTCTTATGCCTAAGTCTTTAATCCATCTGGAGATTTTAGTGTAAGGTATAGGGAAGGGGTCCACTTTCTGTTTTCTGCACATGGCTAGCCAGTTATCCCAATGCTATTTATTAAACAGGGAATCCTTTCCCCATTGTTTGTTTTTGTGAGATTTGTCAAAGATCAGATGGTTGTAGATGTATGGCATTGCCTCCAAGGCCTCTGTTCTGTTCCATTGGTCTATATCTCTGTTTTGATACCATACCATGCTGTTTTGATTATTGTAGTCTTGTAGTATAGTTTGAAGTCAGGTAGCGTGATGCCTCCAGCTTTGTTTTTTTGCTTAGGATTGTCTTGGCTATACGGGCTCTCTTTTGGTTCCATATGAAATTTAAGTTGGTTTTTTCCAGTTCTGTGAAGAAGATCATAGGTAGCTCCATGGGGATAGCGCTGAATCTATCAATTACTTTGGGTAGTATGGCCATTTTCACAATACTGATTCTTCCTAACCATGAGCATGGAATGTTTTTCCATCTGTTTGTGTCCTCTCTTATTTCCTTGAGCAGCGGTTCACAGTTCTCCTTGAAGAGGTCCTTTACATCCTTTCTTAGTTGTATTCCTAGGTATTTTATTCTCTTTGTAGCAATTGTGAATGGGAATTCGCTTATGATTTGGTTCTCTTTTAGTCTCTTATTGGTGAATAGGAATGCTTATGTTTTCTGCACATTGATTTTGTATCCTGAAACTTTGCTGAAGTTGCTTATCAGTTTAAGGAGATTTTGGGATGAGATGATGGGGTCTTCTAAATATACAATCATGTCATTTGCAAATAGAGACAATTTGACTCCCTCCTTTCCTAATTGAATACACTTTATTTCTCTTTCTTGCCTGATTGCTCTGGCTAGAACTTCCAATACTATATTGAATAGGAGTGGTGAGAGAGGGCATCCTTGTCTAGTGCCAGATTTCAAAGGGAATGCTTCCAGTTTTTGCTCATTCGGTATAATATTGGCTGTGGGTTTTTCATAAATAGCTTTTATTATTTTGAGATGTGTTCCATCAATACCTAGTTTATTCAGAGTTTTTAGCGTAAAGGGCTATTGAATTTTGTCAGAGGCCTTTTCTGCATCTATTGAGATGGTCATGTAGTTTTTGTCTTTAGTTCTGTTTATGTGGTGGATTACGTTTACAGACTTGCGTATGTTGAAGCAGCCTTGCATCCCCGGGATGAAGCCTACTTGATCGTGATGGATAGGCTTTTTGATGTGCTGTTGCATTCAATTTGCCAGTATTTATTGAAGATTTTTGCATCTATGTTCATCATGGATACTGGCCTGAAGTTTTCTTTTTTTGTTGAGTCTCTGCCGGGTTTTGGTATCGGGATGATGTTGGTGTCATAACATGTTTGGGGAATCCTTCCCTCTTTTTGTATTGTTTGGAATAGTTTCAGAAGGAGTGGTACCAGCTCCTCTTTGTATGTCTGGTAGAATTCAGCTGTGAACCTGTCTGGACCTGGGCTTTTGTTGGTTGGTAGGCTATTAATTGGTGCCTCAACTTCAGCCCTTGTTATTGGTCTATTCAGGGTTTCAACTTCTTCCTGGTTTAGGCTTGGAAGGGTGCAAGTGTCTAGGAATTTATCCATTTCTTCCAGGTTTACTTGTTTATGTGCATAGAGTTATTTGTAGTAATCTCTGATGGTAGTTTGTATTTCTGTGGAATCGGTGGTGATATCCCCTTTATCATTTTTTATTGCATCTATTTGATTCTTCTGTCTTTTCTTTTTTATTACTCTGGCTAGTGGTCTGTTGATCTTTTCAAAAAACCAGCTCCTGGATTTATTGATTTTTTGAAGTTTTTTTGTGTCTCTATCTCCTTCAGTTCTTCTCTGATCTTAATTATTTCTTGTCTTCTGCTAGCTTTTGAGTTTTTTTGATCTTGCTTCTCTAGCTCTTTCAATTTTGATGATAGGGTGTCAATTTTATATCTTTCCTTGCTTCTCATGTGGGCATTTATTACTATAAATTTCCCTCTAGACACTGCTTTAAATGTGTCCTAGAGATTCTGGTACATTGTGTATTCGTTCTCGTTGGTTTTGAAGAACATCTTTATTTCTGCCTTTATTTCATTGTTTTTCCAGTCAACATTCAAAAGCCAGTTGTTCAGTTTCCATGAAGTTGTGCGGTTCTGAATTAGTTTCTTAATCTTGAGTTCTAATTTGATTGCCCTGTGGTCTGAGAGACTGTTTGTTATGATTTCCATTTTTTTGCATTTGCTGAGGAGTGATTTACTTCCAATTATGTGGTCAATTTTAAAGTAGGTATGATGTGGTGCTGAGAAGAATGTATATTCTGTGGATTTGGGGTGGAGAGTTCTGTAGATGTCTGTTAGGTTTGCTTGGTCCAGATCTGAGTTCAAGTCCTGGATATCCTGGTTAATTTTCTGTCTCATTGATCTGTCTAATATTGACAGTGGAGTGTTAAAGTCTCCCCCTATTGTTGTGTGGGAGTCTAAGTCTCTTTGTAGGTCATTAAGAACTTTCTTTACATATCTGGGTGTTCCTGTATTGGGTCCATACATATTTAGGATTGTTAGGTCTTCTTGTTGCATTGATCATTTTACCATTATGTAAGGACCTTCTTTGTCTCTTTTTATCTTTATTGATTTAAAGTCTGTTTTATCAGAGACTAGGATTGCTACTCCTGCTTTTTTTTTTTTTGCTCTCCATTTGCTTGGTAAATCTTCCTCCATCCCTTTATTTTGAGCCTATGTGTGTCCTTGCCCATGAGATGGGTTTCCTGAATACAGCACACCAATGGGTTTTGACTTTTTATCCAATTTGCTAGTCTGTGTGTTTTGATTGGGGCATTTAGCCCATTTGCATTTAAGGTTAATATTGTTATGTGTGAATTTGATCCTGCCATTTTGATGCTAGCTGGTTGTTTTGCCTGTTAGTTGATTCAGTTTCTTCATTGCGTCGATGCTCTTTACCCTTTGGGACGTTTTTGAAGTGGCTGGTACTCGTTGTTCCTTTCTATGTTTAGTGCTTCTTTCAGGAGCTCTTGTAAGGCAGGCCTGGTGGTGACTAAATCTCTCAGCAATTGCTTGTTTGTAAAGGATTTTATTTCTTGTTCACTTATGAAGTTAGTTTGGCTGTTGAAAGTTCTTTTCTTTAAGGATGTTGAATATTGGCACCCACTCTCTTCTGGCTTGTAGGGTTTCTGCTGAGATATCCACTGTGAGTCTGATGGGTTTCCCTTTGTGGGTATCCTGACCTTTCTCTCTGGCTGCCCTTAGCATTTTTTCCTTCATTTCAACCCTGGTGAATCTGACGGTTATGTGCCTTGGGGCTGCTCTTCTTGAGGAATATCTTTGTGGTGTTCTCTGTATTTCCTGGATTTGAATGTTGGCCTGCCTTGCTAGGTTCTCCTGGATAATATCCTAAAGAGTGTTTTCCAGCTTGAATTCATTCTCTCCATCACATTCAGGTACACCTATCAAACATAGATTAGGTTTTTTTTACGTAATCCCATATTTCTTGGAGGCTTTGTTCATTTCTTTTCACTCTTTTTTCTCTAAACTTGCTTTCTCATTTTACTTCATTGAGTTGATCTGCAGTCTCTGGTATCCTTTCTTCTGCTTGGTTGATTTGGTTATTAAAACTTGTGTGTGCTTCGCAAAGTTCTTGTGTTGTGTTTTTCAGCTCCATCAAGTCATTTGTATTCTTCTCTAAGCTATTTATTCCCGTTAGGATTTCATCTAACCTTTTTTCAAGGTTCTTAGTTTCTTTGCATTGGGTTAGAACATGTTCTTTTAGCTCAGAGAAGTTTGTTATTACCTACCTTCTGAAGCCTGTTTCTGTCAATTCGTCAGACTCATTCTCCATCCACCTTTGTTCCCTTGCTGGTAAGGAGTTCTGATCCCTTGAAGTAGGAGAGGCATTCTGGTTTTTGATGTTTTCATCCATTCTGTGCTGGTTTCTTCCCATCTTTGTGGATTATCTACCTGTGGTCTTTGTACTTGGTGACTTTTGTATGGGGTCTCTGAGTGGATGTCCTTTTTGTTGATGTTGAAGTTATTTATTTCTGTTTCTTAGTTTTCCTTCTAACCATCAGGCCCCTCTGCTCTAGGACTGCTGGAGGTCCACTCTAGACCCTGATTGCCTGGGGATCACCTGCAGTGGCTGCAGAACAATAAGGGTTGCTGCTGGTTTCTTCTTCTGTTATCTTGATCCCAGAAGGGTACCCACCAGATGTCACCCTGAGCTCTCCTTTATGAGGTGTCTCTTTAGATATATAGGGGTTGGGGAGCTGCTTGAGGAGACAGTCTGTCCCTTAGTGGAGCTCAAATGCTGAGCTGGGAGCTCTGTTGTTCTGTTCAGAGCTGCTGGGCAGGTACATTTAAGTCTGCTGCAGCGGAACTCATAACCACCTTTCTCCCCAGGTGCTCTGTCCTGGGAAGGTGGGGCTTTATTTATAAGTTCCTGATGTGCTGCTGCCTTTTTTCAGAGATGCCCTGCCCAGCAAGGAGGGAGTCTAGTCACAGTCTGCCAGCAGAGGCATTGCTGAGCCTCTGTGGGCTCTGCCCAGCTGCTGTGTGAACTTTCTTGTGGTTTTGTTTACAGGGTACAGTTAGAACTGCCTCTGTAATGGCAGTCTGTCTCAGTAATGTTGGACTGCCTCTGTAGTGGAATGGCTGACACCCTTTCCCCCACTGAGCTGGACCGTCCCGGGTCCAGCTGTACTTGCTCTGAAACTCTCAATCCAGAGTGTTTCAGATTGCTGGTCTTTGTTGGGGTGGGACCCGCTGAGCCAGATCACCTGGCTCCCTGTTTCAGCCCCCTTCTTTTCAGTTGAATGGGTGGCTCTGTATCGCAGGTGTTCCAGGCGCCTGTTGAAATGGCCACCCAGGTTTGTGTGAGTTTTTGTGCCGAGACCTGCTGCACCGGCTGAAACAGCCATGCTGGAAACTCGTGGCACTTTTCAGCTCAGGAATCTCCTGGTCTGTGGGCAGTAGAAACTCATTTGGAAATGCAGTGATCACTCACCCTCTGCATTCTTCTCGCTGGGAACTGCACTCCAGAGCCGTTTCTATTTGGCCATCTTGTATCCTCCCCCTATCTGGTGCAATTCTAATATCTTGAATCATTGTCTTCTTTTTGTTTTAAAGTCCCAGCATATGAAAAGTAGAAAAATAGGCCAGGCATGGTGGTTCATGTCTGTAATCCTAGCACTTTGGGAGCCAAGGTGGGCATATTGCCTGAGCTCAGGAGTTTGAGACCAGCCTGGGCAACACAGTGTAACCCTGTCTCTACTAAAAATACAAAAATTTATCAGGGAATGGTGGCATGTGCCTGTAATCCCAGCTACTCAGGAGGCTGAGGCAGGAGAATTGCTTGAACCCGGGATGAGGGAGGCAGATGTTGCAGTGAACTGAGATCATGCCACTGCATTCCAGCTTGGGTGACAGAGCAAGACTCTGTCTCAAAAAAGAAAGAAAGAAGGAAAGAAATAGAAAAATAAGGAGGCTGGTGGAGATAGGGAAACTGACAGCAAGCAACTACAGGTAACAGCTGACAGGTTGACAGTGAAGGAGAAGGCAGCAATATATAGGAAACAGACACAAGAACACACAAAGACAACACTACCAGGCTATTCTGTTTAGGAGGAACTCGTTCCAGGCACCTCCATAACTCCCAGTGGCATTGGTTTTACAGCAAGTTACAACAAGGCTGCTATACACATCAAGCACCAATGAACCAAGAATGGGAGAGTATGCACCACATTCTCTGTTTAAGAAGGCAAAACGGGGCCAGGCGCGGCTTATACCTGTAATCCTAGCACTTTGGGAGGCCAAGGCAGGCAGATCACCTGAGGTCAGGAGTTCAAGAACAGCCTGACCAACATGGAGAAACCCTGTCTCTACTAACAGTACAAAATTAACTGGATGTGGTGGTGCATGCCTGTAATCCCAGCTACCCAGGAGGCTGAGGCAGGAGAAACACTTGGACCCAGGAGGCGGAAGTTGCAATGAGCCAAAATTGCACCATTGCTCTCCAGCCTGGGCAATAAGAGCAAAACTTCATCTCAAAAAAAAAAAAAAAAAAAGGGTAAGGCAGTGTGTAATATAACAGAGGATGAAGGCTATGCCCAGTTCATCCTTGTGACTTTCAAGGCACAGCTTTCAGCTCTCAGCTGGATACCACATCTGGACTTTGCAGCCTTCTTGAGCTCAGCACATTTTAAACTCTTCCTGCCTTGTTTCCAGTTGAGGTGCCAAGTTGTCATTGGCTACCAAAGCGATAGTGAGGCAAATCCATGTATTGAGATTTTCAAGGGAAATGTCTGAGAAAGTGTTTCTCAGCTCTTCCTCACCCTTCCTTACTTGATAATAAACATGATCAGGGTGCAGAGAGAAAGAATTTGGGATACGGAGATTGGTAGTGAGAGGAAGGAGTTGACGGTTACAGGCTTCCAACCCCCCTCTGTTTGGGGTGAGAGGCTAGCAAGCTTTTGGCCTTTTAGCCAAATCTAGTCACAGCCTATTTGTACAAATAAAGTCTAATTGGCGCACACTGCCATGATAATTTGTTTGAGTATTGTCTCTGGCTTTCTTTTTCTTTCTTTCTTTTTTTTGAAACAAGGTCTCACTCTGTCACCCAGAATGGCATACAGTGGTGCGATCTCAGCTCACTACAACCTCCACCTCCCAGGTTCAAGTGATTCTCGTCCCTCAGCCTCTGGAGTAGCTGGGAATACAGGCATGCACCACCACCCTTGACTAATTTTTGTATTTTTAGTAGAGGTGGGGTTTCACCATGTTGACCAGGTCGTTCTTGAACCCCTGGCTTCAAGTGATCTGCCCGCCTTGGCCTCCTAAAACACTGGGATTACAGGCATGAGCCACTGCGCCTGGCCTCTGGCTGTTCTCTAGTATCAGTGGGAGGGTTGTGACAGAGACAGAAGCCCATGAAGCCTAAAATATTTGCTGCCTGGCTCTTTCCAGAAAATGTTTGCCGCCCTGATTGTAACCTTATGCCTCATGAGGAAGACTACAGGGGTTGCCAGGAAAGTTTTAAAACATGTCCCTGCTAGGTGGGCAACATAGAGGACCACTACATAGACTGTATCTAAGGCAGCCACAGACTAAGCTCTACTCTCCTGACGGGGAGAGAAGGGTGAACCCCTGCTTTGGTGGCATACCCAGTGCTGTGACACTGGGATTGGAGGTGATGCTGAGTGTTTCCCAAGGACCACACTCAGGATTGAGTGGGAGAGAGAGCAGCCACCTCAGCAGATAGAGGCTGGAGTGGCCCAACTCGTGCCCAGGGATTAAAGACGTCACAAGAAACAGCCCAGAATAGGTGCATTCTTTGCAGTCAAAGGAAGTGGGGGAGAAAGTTGCAGAAAAGAATCTCTAGGCTGGGTGCAGTGGCTTGTGCCTGTAATCCCAGCACATTGGGAGGCTGAGGCAGGTGGATCACCTGAAGTCAGGAGTTCGAGACCAGCCTGGCCAACATGGTGAAACCTGGTCTCTACCCAAAATACAAAAATTAGCTGGGCATGGTGGCATGCACCTGTAATCCCAGCTACTCGGGAGGCTGAGGCAGGAGAATTGTTCAAACCCTGGAGGTGGAGGTTGCAGTGAGCCAAGATCATGCCACTGCACTCCAGCCTGGGCAACAGAGTGAAATTGTGTCTCAAAAAAAAGAAAAAAAGCCTCTAAAGAGCTCACCAAAGTGAGAGAGAGCCTCCTCTAACCATCTACCAGCCCTGAGACAACTTGAAGTCAGCAGGCAAGGTGGAGCTGGGCTAGACCCTTCCCTCTCCCTATCCACCACTTCTGCTGTACCTGGTGGGACTGCACCAACAACTAGCAAGTTGGAGGAGGCATAGGTAAGGGAAGAAGAGGACTAGAAGGCCATGGTACCTTCCCCTCTGTAGGCTTCCAGCCAAAACATGAGGGAGATTTCACACTGTCAAGTTTGGCACTCTGACATTCTTTTTTTTTTTTTTTTTTTTTAGATGGAATCTCACTCTGTCACCAGGCTGGAGTGCAGTGGCACCATCTCGGCTCACTGCAGCCTTCACCTCCTCAGTTCAAGTGATTCTTCTGCTTCAGCTTCACAAGTAGGTGGGACTGCAGGTATGTGCCACCACGCCCAGCTAATTTTTGTGTTTTTAGTAGAGACGGGGTTTTACCACATTGGCCAGGATGGTGTTGATCTCTTGACCTCGTGATCCACCTGCCTTGGCCTCCCAAAGTACTGGGATTACAGGTGTGAGCCACTGCTGCCCAGCTCCTTTTTTTTTTTTTTGAGACAGAATCTTGCTTTGTCACCCAGGCTGGAGTGCAGTGGTACGATCTCAACTCACTGCAACCTCCACCTCCTTGGTTCAAGCAATTCTCCTGCCTCAGCCTCCCAAGTAGCTGAGACTATAGGTGCATGCCACCATGCCCAGCTAGTTTTTGTATTTGTAGTAGAGACAGGGTTTCACCATGTTGGCCAGGATGGTCTTGATCTCTTGACCTCGTGATCATGGGATTGGCCTCCCAAAGTGCTGGGATTAGAAGTGTCAACCACTGTGCCTGGCCCATTCTTTTTTTTTTTTTTTTTGAGAGAGAGAGACAGAGTTTCACTCTGTTGCCCAGACTGCAGTGCAGTGGCATGGTCCTAGCAGCTCACTGCAGCCTCAATCTCCTGTGCTCAAGCGATGCTCCCTCCTCAGCCTCCTGATTAACTAGGACTGCAGGCATGCACCACCACACCCAGCTATTTTTTTCTTTTTTTGTAGAGATGGGGTCTTGCTGTGTTGTCCAGGCTGGTCTCAAACTCCTGGCCTCAAGAGATGCTCCAGCCTCAGCCTCCCAAAGTGATGAAATTATAGGTGTGAACCACCACACCCAACCCATTCTAACATTCTAACTACTAAATTGAAACTCATTGGTTCCAAGGAGTGAGTGGAAGAGGTTTAGAACCTGCCAGAGTCTCCCAGCTCACAAGAAGGCCACCTCCACTGAGGAGAGCTGTGGTGAAGGGACCCCACGAGTGCTGTGGCAAGGGTCTGAAGCCTTGATTTAGAAAAGAATTAGAAAGATAAGCATATAGTTATTCCTTTATATAATCATATATAATCTTATAGTTTTTCACTTATAAAGATATATACTCAATATAACCTTTAATTTTACTAATGACTATCGGGTTATGAAGCATGGAACTGAGGTGACATTGTGAACAAAGTGATCCTAAGGCAAGATGCTCTAAGCTCTCTGTCACTCCCGCATAAGGGCTACTGGAGGGCGCCTCGGCTGTGTGGCTGCGCCAGCGCTGTGAAAGCGCCCGCTGTTTAGCCAGCTAGGGAAGGAGACGCCCGAGATGGCCAAGATGTTTCATTCCTCGGGGGAGTTAGGAGAAAACTCCACTCTTCCAAGCTCTTGTGGCAAGGCCTGATGGCTGTCAGGGAGGCCCAAAGATACCCGGGTGCCTAACTGTCTCTGTGTGATGCTGGGCTTCAGTGGTCATGCTCCATGTCCACTCTCACGCTCCGTTTCTGCACCTGGTTTCTCTTTTTCTTAGAAGATAAAAATTCATAATAGCAACATAATGTCCTTGGTATTTCTGACAAATATGTGAAAAGTGCTGACACATCAGGTTTTCTCCTCATCTGGGCTACTTGAAAGTCCTGGGCCCCCTGTCTCCAACATACGTGACTTACCTGACCCTATCACCGACCACCATTACCTCACTCTACCTTCCCTGCCCCCTGCTTTGTAGTCAGTAAAAGTCAGAGCGTCCAGGCACTGGAGGCTACTGCCGGACTCTACACTTTGGTTGGCAGTGGACCCCTGGGCCCAAACTCTCTTTTCTCTATCTCGGTGTCTTGTGTCTTTATTTTCACAGTTTCTCATCTCTACACCTGTAGAGAGGGACTCACAGGACCCTCTAGGGCTGGACCCTATAGAGAGCTTAGCGGGGAGGAGGGGAACACACTGAACTAAAATCTGGTTTCTGGCATGACTCATGCTTATTCAATATGCTGGATCCAATAACTGTTACAGATTGGGCATCCCTAATTCCCAAATCCAAAATATGAAATGCTCCAAAATCTACAACGTTTTGAGAGCTGATGTGACATCACAAGTGCCAAATTTCACGTTGGACCTCATATGAGGTATGGCAGGCAAAACACAGTCAAAACTTTGTTTCGTGCACAAAATTGTTAGAAATATTGTATAAAATTTCCTTCAGGCTATGCATATAACATGTATATAAAACATAAATGGCCAGGCGCAGTGGCTCATGCTGGTAATCCCAGAACTTTAGGAGGCCGAGGCAGATGGCTCACTTGAAGTCAGGAGTTTGAGACCAGACTGGTCAATGTGGTGAAACCCCGTCTCTACTAAAATTACAAAAATTAGCTGAGTGTGGTGGCATATGCCTGTAATCCCAGTTACTTGGGAGGCTGAGGCACAAGAATCACTTGAACCCAGGAGGCAGAGTTTGTAGTAAGCCAAGATTGCACCACTGAACTCCAGACTAGGCAACAGAAAGAGACTCTGTCTCAAAAAAAAAACAAAAAACAAAAACACATAAATGAATTTTGTGTTTGGACTTGAGTTTCAACCCCAAGGTATGTATGTGCAAATATTCCAGTAGGTGAAAAACACCTGAGATCTGAAGCACTTCTCGTCACAAGTATTTCACATAAGAGATATTCAACTTGTATTATTATTATTATTATTATTTGAGACAGAGTTTCACTCTTGTTGCCCAGGCTGGATGCAATGGCACGATCTTGGCTCACCGCAACCTCCGCCTCCTAGGTTCAAGCAATTCTCCTGCCTCAGCCTCTCAAGTAGCTGTGATCACAGGCATGCGCCACCACGCCCAGCTAATTTTTTGTATTTTCAGTAGAGATGGGGTTTCTCCATATTGGTCAGGCTGGTCTTGAACTCCTGACCTCAGGTGATCCGCCTGCCTCAGCCTCCCAAAGTGCTGGGATTACAGGTGTGAGCCACTGCGCCTGGCCTCGACCTGTATTATTAGGCACATGCGAGACATCATGCTAAGCCCTTTTCATGCATTACACATTAAACCTCCCAACCAGCCTCTACTAGTAAGCCAATTTCACAGAAGAGGAACCGAAGCAAAAGAAAGATAGGCTATGGTCTAGAGTGAGCTTGTCCAACACACAGCCTGCAGGCTGTCTGTGGCCCAGGACAGCTTTGAATGCAGCCTAACACAAACTCGCAAACTTTCTTAAGACATTCTGAGTTTTTTTGAGGTTTTTTTTTTTAGCTCATTAGCTATCATTAGTGTTAGTGTATTTTATGTGTGGCCTAAGACAATCCTTCTTCTTCCAAAGTAGCTCAGGTAAGACAAAATACTGGACACCCCTGGCATAGAGCCTCACTATTAAGTGATAGAGATGAGATTCAAACCCAGGCAGTCCAGGGCCAGCCTGAGTTCTCAATCGCTATGTCATGCTGGCTGGAAGCACCAACCCAAGACTTGGTTCTCTAAAGGTTTGTTATTGGCTGAGAGGTCTTCACTTCCCCTAGAATCCTAGGGTTATGACTTTGTTTCTCCCATCAGAGCCTGCCACAGATGCCTTATTATATCTGAGCTGGCCAGAAACACTTCGGTCCTCATTGGATCAGCTGGGTCACAAGTGCTAAGTCGTTTGCAGTGCGGCCTGGACCAGCTCTGGAACTTCTCATTGTCAAAGCTAAGAGTCATCCATTGAGTCACCCATTGAGTCAGATGGCATAGTCCAATGTATTGCACAAGTCTAAAATCCTGTGTAGGCCCACAAACATTGCACCTGAGTCCTAGTGATAAGGCATACCAGGCACAGCAACTTGCTCTGTGTTTTGGAGAAAGAACCTTAATCCCCCAGATTATTGAACACCTTTCCCCCACCTCTGCTCCAAATCCACTGTCCCAAATCTTCTGTAGCTTTGGGATATTTCTCTTCTACTCATTGGTGTGAATTTTCTTTTTTTTTTTTTTTTGAGATGGAGTCTTGCTCTTGTAGCTCAGGCTGGAGTGCAATGGCGCAATCTTGGTTCACTGCAACCTCCGCCTCCCGAGTTCGAGCAATTCTGCCTCAGCATCCCGAGAGTAGCTGGGACTACAGGCGTGTGCCACCATGCCTGGCTAATTGTTTGAATTTGTAGTAGAGATGGGGTTTCACCATATTGGCCAGGATGGTCTTGATCTCCTGACATCATGATCAACCTGCCTCGGCCTCCCAAAGTGCTGGGATTACAGGCATGAGCCACCATGCTCAGCCAGCTGGTGTAAATTTTCTTCCCCAGGCATCCTTGGTGTCTGCTACTTCAGCTCCCTAGATTCTATCAACCTGATGTCCCATTAGATGATTAAGGCTTCCACAGACCAAACTTAAGCCCAGCACCAGAGAGGTAACAATACCAAGGTAAGTAAGGAAAAGATTATTGGTAGTAAGGACTATTGTCCTTACCAGGTACAACAAACAAATGAACAAACAAATGAACCAAAAACTAACCTGCTTCTAGTGTTCTTTGTGCATCAGAATAAACATTTGGCAAATCCACGGATGCATACCACGTGCCAGAGTCTCTGTATATCTGCTTTGGTCAGGTGAAGCCACCTGGAACAGCAGGTGTAACTGATTAAGTTTATGATCATGCACTGCCATTCCCCAAGCCCCATCTGGTTTTCTTCAGTAGTCAAACTAGAGTGTTAAAAGGGTAGCAATCATCACCTCTGGATCTTTCAGGTCTATTAATCTCTGAAATTCTCCTAGGGGTGTGGTATTACTTGTGATGTGCCATTTTGTACATGAAGAGCTCTTTCAGTTTACACTTGGCCATTTGAGCCAATGTGGGCATTTGCTATTGTTACATGTGTATGTATGTCCCACTTATACCTTTATGAGCTGGGGAAATACAGATTTGAGGACTCTTTGGGCCTAGTGACAAACTTAAAACTTAGTTTCTTACCTAACTCACCATAAATCCGTTTTCTGACTGGTGGACAACAGTAGCACTCTGGGCCCATAGAAATTAGCATTAGTAATGGATGCAGTTGGCTGGGCACGGTGGCTCATGCCTGTAATCCCAGAACTTTGGGAGGCCAAGGCATGTGGATCACCTGAGGTCAGGAGTTCAAGACCAGCCTGACCAACATGGTGAAACCCCATCTCTACTAAAAATACAAATATTAGTCGGGCTTGGTGGCAGGTGCCTGCAATCCCAGCTACTTGGGAGGCTGAGGCAGGAGAATTGCTTGAACCTGGAAGGCAGAGGTTGCAGTGAACTGAGATCGTGCCATTGCATTCCAGCCTGGGCAACAGAGCCAGACTCCATTTCCAATAAATAAATAGTAACTAATGGATGCAGTTTTCAATAATCCTTCAAAGGTCTAGATTTTCCATTTCTCTAGTACACCTTTGCCTTGATAAATGTTGGTAGTGATTTAGGGGACAGATGAGAATGAAGATTTACAGCAGGGTGTCCAATGTTTTGATTCCCTGGGCCACATTGGGAGGAGAATTGTCTTGGGCCACACATAAAATACACTTAACACTAACAATAGCTGATGAGCTAAAAAAAAAAAAAATTCTCTCAATGTTTTAAGAAAGTATGAATTCATGTTGGGTGGCATTCAAAGCCATCCTGGGCCACATGTGGCCCATGGCTCGCAGGTTGCACAGGCTTGATTTAGAGTATGTATCTGTGGTCTTGCTGTAATGTCCTTCATCAAGAATACCTGGTCTTTTTTCATTCAAGAGGCTCTGGGTCTGTGATCTAATTCAGACCTTGGACTTGAGAATGTCTATCTCAGTGGCTCAGTCCATGCCTCTTGTTAATCAGGCCTGAGTGGGCTCCTTCATGCTTTTGGTCCTAGAAGTTCCTTGGTCAATTAGCATGGTGAAAGACCCCTGCTAGGCAATCGATTGGATTGGATTGGATTCGATTCGATTCTGGGCAAACCAGTTGGATTCTAATCCTACATCCTTGTGCACTAGGGGATTGTTTGGGGATGGGCTGGAAAAAGAAATACAGATTTGTGTTTGCCATCTGGGGGTGGTTTGAGGATGGTGGTGGTTTCTAGTTAGCCACACGTAGGTCACTTATCCGCACCCTTGCAACAGAAGAGCCTGGGGAGTTGTGAGATTGATATTTTCAGTTTCAATGGTGGGAAATAGAGTCTTCCTTTCAGGAGGATTTATAATCTGGGGAAGTAAATTCAGATTTTCATTCTAAACATAGGAAGAAGGCTCAGAGACTGCTCAGCTAAAAATGATGACAAATGCTTTTCCACAATCCACTTCACCTTTTTCTGTCTTTTAACAGCTGTAAGGTTTAGAAGATTAATCTCAGCTTCAAATGTAGCCCATGTTTTTTTCAAACCAAGCTAAATAATGCAATTCTCTTTGCCAGTGATTTATTCAGAAAATCAGACCTAAGCTAGTTATGCACATTGGCATGCCTCCCACCTCGGGGGTTGGTTCAGGTGTAAGCATCTGATATGATTTGTTTGGGAGATTCCGGGGAAAAGTTTCTCCTCTTCCAGAAAGCCAGAGAAAGACAATAGTATATTCTGTACTTGATCCCTGCAGGCATCTTGATAGCAGCATGGAGCTGCCACAGCACAATGAGCAAAACTAAGAGAATCCTAGAGCAACTGAACTGGATCTGTTGGGATTTATTTATTTGTTTATTATTTTATTATTTATTTATTTTGAGATGGAGTCTTGCTCTGTCACCCAGGCTGGAGTGCAGTGGCGCGATCTTGGCTCACTGCAACCTCTGCCTCCTAGTTTCAAGCGATTCTCCTCAGAAGGAGAATCTACTCCTTCTGAGTAGCTGGGACTGGGCGTGTGCCATCACGCCCGGCTGATTTTCGTACTTTTAGTACTAAAAGATGGGGTTTCACCATATTGGTCAGGCTGGTCTTGAACTCCTGACCTCATGATCTGTCCACCTTGGCCTCCCAAAGTGCTGGGATTACAGGCATGAGCCACTGTGCCCGGCCTTTATTTTATTTTTTTTAGAGACAATGTCTCACTCTACCCAGGCTGAAGTGCAGTGGAGCAATCATAGCTCACTGTAGCCTCGAACTCCTGTGCTCAAGAGACCCTCTGGCCTCAGCCACTCCCGCCTCAGCCTCTGAAGGGGCTGGGGGTACAGGCACATGTCACCACACTTGGCTAATTTTTATATTTTAAAATTTGTTTTTAGAGGTAAGGTCTCGCTTTATTGCCCAGGCTGGTCTCAAACTCCTGGCCTCAAGCTATCCTCCCACCTTGGCTTCCCAAAGTGATGGGACTTAGAGGCATGAACCACCCCGCCCAGACTGGATCTTCTGGTTTAAACCAGTCTGAAGCCTGATTTCCTTCAAGACTTGCTAGATTTACTTCTACACATTTCCTCATTGGTTAAAGCCAAATTCAGTTGGGTTTTCTGCTATTTGTGATTGAAAGCATCCTAATTTGATTCCATATAAAATCGTTTGTGTTTACAGCTCCTAGTGTTATCTTCCAGAACTGGTATTCCTTTATAATAATCACTACTGTCCTGAGAGATGGGAGTGGCTGGAATCCGGACAAAAATGGCAATATAACAAATGTAAATATTGATATGAGGGGAAATAAATATAGATTAAATGAAATAATTATTAAAATGTATAGTTTTTATAATAAAAGAAATACATTTTCGTTACCCAAATTTTTATTGTTCTTTTTCTTTTTTTTGAGATGGAGTCCCGCTCTGTCACCCAGGCTGGAGTGCAGTGGCTGGATCTCAGCTCACTACAACCTCCGCCTCCTAGGTTGAAGCGATTCTCCTGCCTCAGCCTACCAAGTAGCTGTGATTACAGGCGCCTGCCACCATGCCTGGCTAATTTTTTTATTTTTACTAGAGACGGGGTTTCACCATGTTGGTCAGGCTGGTCTTGAACTCCTGACCTCAGTTTATCTGCCCACCTTGACCTCCCAAAGTGCTGGGATTTCAGGCATGAACCACCATGCCTGGCCCCCACATTTTTTAATATAGGGACAATTCCATATAATACAAATAAATGAGGCACCATTAAGTATTTAGAAAATACTTATACAAGTAAAATGATAAACTTATTTCTGCCTCTCTCCACCCTTCCTCTCCCATTGAGCCAATTCGTTATTCTGAGGCATTGCAAAGTCAGGGGAGCTGGTTTGTAATATGGCCTTAGGCAGGTGAATCTGCTTTTCTCAATCTTAGGCTTCTGGTCTGCACAACAATTTTTGTTAGTATCAGATTAGTTCATATGTGTGAAAAATAATCATAAAGCCGAGTGCAGAGAAGAGGTAGATTTTATTCTGGATTCTGGAGGGATGAGATGGTCACACTGATCATTAATGAATTTTAGTTATCATGTACATACTTTGTTCTCTATTTTGGTTTCTGATTTTCCTATTTGAAAAAAATCACAAGGCTGGGTGCCGTGGCCCACGCTTGTAATCCTAGCACTTTGGAAGGCCGAGGTGGGTGGATCACTTGAGGTCAGGAGTTCAAGACTAGCCTGGCCAACATGGTGAAACCTCATCTTTACTAAAAATACAAAAGTTAGCCAGGCATGGTGGTGGGTGCCTGTAATCCCAGCTACTCAGAAGGCTGAGGCCGGAGAATTGATTGAAGCTGGGAGGTAGAGGTTTCAGTGAGCTGAGATCACTGCACTGCATTCTAGCATGAGCAACAGAGCAAAACTATGTCTCAAAAAAACCAAAGAAACAAATCAATTGGTGTGTATCTTCATCTCCCATAGCAACATAATTAGTATCCCACATATATCTGATAGACAAGTAGGCATTATTAATAACATATATGAGAGTGAGCATAAGTAACAAAGTGCTTTCAAATGCATAATCGAATTTGAGCTATGCAGGAGGTCTGCAGTGGGAGAGGGCAGTGTTATGATCACAACTTTGGGTCTCAATTTGTGTGGCTGGTTAGTGGTAGAAGTAGAATGTGAATCCTGTCTTCTGATAGTATTTTTATCAGAGTCTAATTCGACATTTCTGTTTTTCCCCAACTACTAGCTTTGTGACCTTGGACAAGTTACTTAGCCTCTTCATGCCTTAGTTTTCTTACCTGTAAAATGGGGATAATAATAGCATAGGGTTATTTTGAGAATTAAATGAGCAAAGTGTTTAAGAACTTTGCACTTAGTAAGCACCATGAAAGGGTTTTTTTTGTTTGTGTTTTTGAGACAGTCTTGCTCTTGTCACCCAGGCTGGAGTGCAATGGCACGATCTCAGCTCACTGCAACCTCCGCCTCCTGGGTTCAAGTGATTCTCCTGCTTCAGCCTCCTGAGTAGCTGCGTTTACAGGTGCCCACCATCATGTCTGGCTAATTTTTGTATTTTTAGTAGAGACAGCGTTTTGCCATGTTGGCCAAGCTGGTCTCAAACTCCTGATCTTGTGATCCACCTGCTTCAGCCCCTTGAAGTGCAAGGATTACAGACGTGAGCCACTGCGCCTGGTGAAACTGTTTTAAAATAATATATAAATTTTTTTCTTCCCCTGCTATTATCACCATCACCATGGTTAATTCTCACCTTCAAGTATTTCTCCTAAAATACTTGTGTCATCTTGATCTAGTTTGTTTTGGCCTACTATGCATGAAAGAATGTTTTACATTAGAGTGCGTTGTTACTTTTCACACAAAGATTTAGATCAGGGTTGGCAAAGTTATGGCCAAATCCAGCCCACCATCTGCTTTTATAAATAAAGTTTTATTGGAACCCAGCCACTGCCATCATTTACATATTTTCATATGCTACGATTGGCAGAGTTGTGTAGTTACAGCAGAGAATGTATGGCCTGCAAAGCCTAAAATATTATCTAGTTCTTAACACAAATAGTTTGCCAACCCTGTTTAATATATATATATATATATATATATATGATATATTTATATATCACAAAAATATATCATATATTTTTTCATATATAGAAAAAATATATGATATGTTTTTTCCTTTTTTTTGAGACAGAGTTTAGCTCTTGTTGCCCAGGCTGGAGTGCAGTGGCATGATCTCAGCTCACTGCAACCTCTGTCTCCTGGGTTCAGGCGATTCTCTTGCCTCAGCCTCCCAAGTAGCTGAGATTACAGGCACGTGCCACCACGCACAGCTAATTTTTTGTAATTTTAGTAGAGACGGGTTTCATCATGTTGGCCAGGTTGGTCTCAAACTCCTGATCTCAGGTGATCCACCCACCTCAGCCTCCCAAAGTGCAAGGATTACAGGTGTGAGCCACCGCGCCTGGCCTATATACATTTTAAATATTTTTTAAAACTATATATATATATATATATATATATATATATTTTAGACGGAGTCTCACTCCGTTGCCCAGGCTGGAGTGCAGTGGCACGATCCTGGCTCACTGCAACCTCCACCTCCTGGGTTCAAGTGATCCTCTGGCCTCAGCCTCCTGATTAGCTGGGACTACAGGGATGCCACACCATGCCTAGCTAATTTTTGTATTTTAAATAGAAACAGGGTTTCACCATGTTGGCCAGGCTGGTCTCCAACTCCTGACCTCAAGTGATCTGACCACCTGAGCCTCCCAGAATGCTGGAACCATAGATGTGAGCCACCGTGCTCGGCCCTAAGATACATATTTTTCAGATAAATACTTGGAGTTTTAAGGTCTTCAAGAGAAAGGAAATGGTACACTTAAAAAAATTCAAAGACAATAAATATTTCCTTTTTTGTGCCTACTGAATAACAAAGACAAATATAGATGATTCCTGCAAAACTATTCACTTACCTTATCTGCATCACAGACAAGGGGCAATTAACATTATCATTATTAATCTGTTACTATTATAACAATTGCAAATTGCTCTTGCTCAGCTCATGCCTGCCAAGAAGCTTGTGGATTCGCCTCTTTTAAAGAGGCTCATTTCTAGCTGGGCATGGTGGCTCATGCCTGTAATCCCAGCACTTTGGAAGGCTGAGGCAGGCAGATCACGAGGTCAAGAGATTGAGATCATACTGGCCAACATGGTGAAACCCCATCTCTACTAAAAATACAAAAATTAGCCAAGCATGGTGGCACGCGCTTGTAGTCCCAGCTACTTGGGAGGCTGAGGCAGGAGAATTCCTTGAACCCAGGAGGTGGAGGATGCAGTGAGCCGAGATCGTGCCACTGTACTCCAGCCTGGCGACAGAGTGAGACTCCGTCTCAAAAAAAAAAAAAAAAAAAAAAGGCCAATTTTCCTCCTCAAACATGACTTAGAATTAGAGGCTCTCCCTTTCGATGAAAGGTGTGATTTCTCTCCCCCGAGATCAGATCAAAGCCAGCTCTAGAGCCCTAGGTCTTGTGCTCTCATCCCCCAACCAGCCCCCAACACCTCACAGGTACTTCCCTGAGGAGAGCAGTTCCTTTTAAGTTTGATCCTGGGTTATACCAGGCAGCTTTCTACATTTTCATGACTGCAGGTCACCCCCTTAATCTTAGATATTTGTCTCCTAAGCTTATCAGAAATTCGAGAAGAATTGGGATGGATCAGGCCAAATCCATTATGATTTCTTTCTTTCTTTCTTTCTTTTTTTTTTTTGAGATGGAGTTTTGCTCTTGCTCAGGTTGGAGTGCAATGGCATGATCTCGGCTCACCGCAACCTCTGCCTCCCAGATTCAAGCAATTCTCCTGCCTCAGCCTCCTGAGTAGCTGGGATTATAGGCATGTGCCACCACGCCCGCCTAATTTTGTATTTTTAGTATAGACAGGGTTTCTCCATGTTGTTCAGGCTGGTCTCGACTCCCGACCTCAGGTGATCCACCTTCCTCAGCCTCCCAAAGTGTTGGGATTACAGGCGTGAGCCACTGTGCCCAGCCCGATTATGATTTCTTCCCTTGGAAAGCATTTCAGGGCACATGACAAGTGCCTGCTGCATAGACAGGACCAGATCAAATGCCTGGCATGGGACTGTGTCATTGTATATTTTTACTGTTCTGATGTTTTATGTTTTAAAGTGATCTATGACCCAGTGGCTGCCTCAGTCCTCTCCCATCTAGTTCTTGCAGTGGGATTGCTTTTTCTCAGGGCCTCTTCCTATACAGATCACTTTGGACAATTTGTCTTTAAAGCTTCTTAAAATGATCCTAATATTCCCCTGCAATTCTCACCACTCTAAGAATCTGTTTCCTCTAGACATAATTCCTATCATTTTATAAGGCAATGATATTGCTTAATAAATCCTTAATGTACGTTACTATTCAGATTGACAGACTATATACTTATTATGTATGACATTTTCATTGATTTCTTTTGCAAAGTGACATTATTGCCATCCCAGCCTGGGAAAGATTTAATACCTGATTCTTCCTCCATCCATTTATCAGAGTCATTCAGAAGTCCCTCTTTTTTCCCTCCCACCTCAAAGCATAAATTCAAAGATTTTTCTTTCAAACCTATTTCCTTGGGTATTTTTCTCTAGTAATCACTTTGTTAAAGAGATATTACTACCTAAAGGACAGTCATTTACCCAGTCCCTGTCTGCATCCAGATTTATCGAGATAGTTTATAGGCTTTTAAAGCCAAATTTCATTTCCTTCGTCTCTTCCTCCCTTCCTCCCTCCCTCCCTCCCTCCCTCCCTTCCTTCCTTCCTTCCTTCCTTCCTTCTTTCTTTTTCTTCAGACTTTTTTTTTCTTCTTTGAGACAGAGTCTTGCTCTGTCACCCAGGCTAGAGTGCACTGGCACGATCTTGGGTCACTGCAACCTCCGCCTCCCGGGTTGAAGCGATTCTCCTTGCCTCAGCCTCCTGATAAGCTGGTATTATGGGTGCCCGCCACTGCGCCTGGGTAATTTTTATATTTTTAGTAGAGATAGAGTTTCACCATCTTGGCCAGGCTGGTCTTGAACTCCTGACCTCATGATCCACCCACCTTGGCCTCCCAAAGTGTTGGGATTACAGCCGTGAGTCACCGTGTCCCGCTAGACATGTTTTATTATAATCTTATACAGCTTACTTCTATTTTCTTGTGTTCAGTTATAACATAGATAATAAAAATCAAATACCTGGGTGATGAAATAACATGTACAAAAAATTCCCGTGATGCATGTTTACTTATGTAACAAACCTTCACATATACCCCCAAACTTAAAATAAGTTAAGGCCAGGTGTAGTGGCTCACGCCTGTAATCTCAGCACTTTCGGAGGCCAAGGCGGGCAGATCATGAACTTGAGGTCAAAAGTTCATGACCAACCTGGTCAACATAGTGAAAGCCTGTCTCTACTAAAAATACAAAAAAAAAAAAAAAAAAAAAATTAGCCAGCCATGGTGGCATGCACCTGTATTCCCAGCTACTCAGGAGGCTGAGGCAGGAGATTTTACTTGAACCTGGGAGGCAGACGCTGCAGTGAGCCGAGATGGTGCCACTGCACTCCAGCCTGAGCAACAAAGAGAGACTCTGTCTCAAAAATAAATAAATAAATAAATAAAATAAAATAAAAGTAAAAAAGAAATCAAACCACTGGTCCTCTGAAATAAAGCAGACAATCACCATTCAATAAACACTTGATTGATTTTGTATAAAAGGGCTAAGTTTACAACTAAACTTTTATAAAAAGTTTAGTTTTATAAAATGAAACTAAATAATAAGTGAATAAGTGAATAAGTACATCATTACACTTTTTAATGCAGAAATATACATCTTTGCCACTATAAAGAAAACTCTAATTGAAGAGTTTACAAGGTTTCAGTCAATAGATAGATATTCCTACAGCATTCAATAGGCTTGCATCAAAAAGGTAATTTCTTACCAAAAGACTTCATTTAAGTGACTAAATCGAGGATCCTTCTGTTATTCATGCTCCACTCTTGAAAAAAGGCAAAGTCTGCTTAGATTGGGCAATTCCTTGTGATTTTAACATTTTTGTTTTCATTCCCCATGGTGTGAATAGTGTATAAAGAAAACCTTCCAACTACAGAAAGGGCATTTAAATGTCTCTTTCATAAATAATGAATATCACATACTAAGGCAGAGAATACCCTGCAAAGATGATCATTCTTATTTTTCCTTCCACATTTTTGCTTTTTCTTTTTATTTATTTATTTATGTTTTGAGACGAGTCTCACTCTGTCCCCCAGGCTGGAGTGCAGTGGCGCGATCTCGGCTCACTGCAACCTCTGCCTCCTGGGTTCAAGTGATTCTCCTGCCTCAGCCTCCCGAGTAGCTGGGACTACAGGCATGCGCTACCACACCTGGCTAATTTTGTATTTTTAGTAGAGACGAGGTTTCTCCATGTTGGTCAGGCTGGTCTCGAACTCTGACCTCCAGTGATCCACCCGCCTTGGCCTCCCAAGGTGCTGGGATTACAGGCGTAAGCCACTGCACCTAGCCTAATTTTTGTGTTTTCAGTAGAGATGGGGTTTCATCACGTTGGCCAGGTTGGTCTTGAACTTCTGACCTCAGGTATCTGCCCCTCTCAGCCTCCCAAAGTGCTGGGATTATAGACATAAGCCACCATGCCTGGTCACTAAACCAAACTTCTAAGGAATTATTCAAATACATTGCTGATGATAAAGGAGCATTGTTCTATTAGTTCCTTGCAAATATTATTTATAATGTCTCTAATACAGACATTATAAGTGGTTTCTAAGTTGCTTCCATTTAGAGTTTAATGTTTATGGAAACTTAAAATCTTAAAGTCTATTTTTAAAGAGATTATTTTTAACAGCCTTAAAAACATCTTCAATTTTGATGACAAATTGTTAAACTTGAAATATTAATTTGTGTCTTAATTCAAAGGCAGTGAGGGCCAGGCGCGGTGACTCACGCCTATAATCCCAGCACTTTGGGAGGCTGAGGCAGGTGGATCACGAGGTCAAGAGATCAAGACCATCCTGGTCAACAAGGTGAAACCCTGTCTCTACTAAGAATACAAAAATTAGCTAGGCATGGTGGCACACGCCTGTGGTCCCAGCTACTCGGGAGGCTGAGGCAGGATAATTGCTTGAACCCAGGAGGCAGATGTTGTAGTGAGCCGAGATCGCACCATTGCACTCCAGCCTGGGTAACAAGAGCAAAACTCTGTCTCAAAAAAAAAAAAAAAAATGCAGTGGGAAGGCAGAATGGTGCAGGGTTCCTGCCCTCATGAAGTTTGCAATTTCAGGTGAGAGTCCGACACATTTAAAAAAATAACACAATGTCTTCTTTTGAAGTGTCCGTTCATATCCTTTGCCCAGTTTTTGATGACATTTATGCAGTCAGCAAACATGAAAAAAAGCTCATCATCACTGATCATTAGAGAAATGTAAATCAAAACCACACTGAGATACCATCTCATGCCAGTTAGAATGGCAATCATTAAAAAATCAGGAGATAACATGCTGGAGAGGATGTGGAGAAATAGGAATGCTTTTACACTGTTGGTGGGAGTGCATAGTTCAACCATTGTGGAAGACAGTGTGGCGATTCCTCAAGGACCTAGAAATAGAAATACCATTTGACCCAACAATCCCATTACTGGGTATGTACCCAAAGGAGTATAAAACATTCTATTATAAAGATACATGCACATGTATATTTATTGTGACACTGTTCACTATAGCAAAGGCTTGGAACCAACTCAAATGCCCATCAATGATAGACTGCATACAGAAAATGTGGCACATATATACCGTGGAATACTATGCAGCCATAAAAAAGATGAGTTCATGTCCTTTGCAGGGACATGGATGAAGCTGGAAACCATCATTCTCAGCAAACTGATGAAAGAACAGAAAACCAAACACCGCATGTTCTCACTCATAAGTGGGTGCTGAATGATGAGAACACATGGACACAGGGAGGGGAACTTCACACACTGGAGCCTGTCAGGGGGTTGGGGGAGCCAGGGGAGGGCTAGCAGCGGGGTGGGGGGATTGGAGAGGGATAACAGTAGAAATACCTAACATAGATGACAGGGGGTTGGATGCAGCAAACCACCACAGCACGTGTATACCCATGTAACAAACCTGCACGTTCTGCACATGTACCCAGAACTTAAAGTATAATGATAAAAAAAATCATAGTGTGGGAAATGCCAAGGCAGCTACTGTTCTGGGTGAGTTCTGTTGGTTTTACTGGAGCAAGTATGATTGCATCATTTAGGAGGGCTTCCTGGAAGAGGTAAACTAGGTCTTAAAGGAAGCATGAGATGTCACTGGTTTGGGAAAGACATTCCAGGAGGAAGGAACAGGTTGTACAAAGTAAGTTAATTTTGTTTGCAGAAGCTCCAGCAGGTCCACATGAGGACAAAGTTGAGATTGTCTAACTCTATACCCATAACTGTAGGTGCTTGAGAAAAGCCGAACTAAGCCAGTGTTAATAGGCTTGTCTGGGCAATGTAGCAGGTCTGAAAGCAGGTTAGAAGGACTAGAAGAGAGAAAAAAAACTCTGATGTAAGAAATAAATATAGCTGTACATAAAAGAAGTTTAGAGCTACGAATTACAGTTACATTAATAGATCTTTAAAATAACACTTCCGTATGGTTCCCATCTAGGTTTCTTTTTTCTTTCTTGCTTTCTTTTTTCTTGAGATGGAGTCTTGCTCTGTCATCCAGGCTGGAATGCAGTGACTCTATCTTGGCTCACTACAACCTCCACCTCCCAGGTTCAAGTAATTCTCCTGCCTCATCTCATGAGTAGCTGGGATTACAGGGACACCACCATGCCCAGCTAATTATTTTTTGTATTTTTAGTAGAGATGGGTTTCACCGTGTTGGCCAGGCTGGTCTAGAACTCCTGACCTCAGGTGATCCACCTGCCTCAGCCTCCCAAACTGCTGGGATTACAGGTGTGAGCTACAGTGCCTGGCCTCCTATTTAGGTTTCTAACAGGGCAATCAGAATTTTCTCTAATCTTCCTCTGTGGTTCTATTGGGTAAGACCCTTATTTAGTGAACAGGTCTGCAGAAGGAAAGAAGCCAAGGAGAACACTGCTTCCTCTGTTTCTGTGGGTTGTCTAATTTTAGGAAGCAGTGCAACAAATAATAAAAGCAATTGTTTCTAAGTAGATTTTGTGTGTGTGTGTGTGTGTGTGTGTGTGTGTGTGTGTGTGTGTGTCTCCTTTAAAGCCTTTCCCCTCATCCTGGCTTCATGCAATGTCAAAAAAAGTAAGTGAGCAAATTGGTACTTTCTTCTTTTAGTGATTATTATTATTACTTGAAATAATATTTAAGTCTCACTTTGCCACCCAGGCTGGAGTGCAATGGCATAATCTCGGCTTACTGCAGCCTCAACTTCCTGGGCTGAAGTGATCCTCTCATCTCAGCCTCCCAAATAGCTGGGACTACAGGTGTGCACCACTACGCCTGGCTAATTTTTTATATTTTTAGTAGAAACAGGGTCTTGCCATGTTGCCCAGGCTGGCAGTGATATTATTTTTATCTCCAGCGTGCGCTCATGGCAGGTTGTTCTCTGCTGTCACCCCCAGAGCCGAGTTATTTGCTTAAACTCTCTCTAATACAGTGGCTATGAGCAGAGTCCCTGGAGCCAAGCTGCCTGGATTTGAATCCTGCCACTACTACTTACTATTCACCGGATGAGTTACTCAGTATGGCTAAGTCTCAGCTTTCTCATCTGTAAAATGGGGATATTAATAACAGTATCAACTTCATAAGCATTTTGTGAGGATTGAATGAATTGACATATATAAGTGCTTATAATGGTCCCTGGCACATGCTAGGTACAACTTGAGTTTGGCCAGTCTCATCTCTCAAACTGCATCTAAGGACATAAGCTCAGAGCACCAAGAGGACTGATCTTCAGTGCTCTCTCTCTTCCTTCTTTTCCCCACTCTCTTATTCACTGTTCAGTGTCTACCCCCCTATTGTCACTCCAGTTAGCTCCTGGGGCTCACACTTAATTTCTTCAGAGGAGTAGTGGCCTGGGCAGTGTCAGGCCTGGTAGCAATGAGGTGTGTTACATGTTGATGTCTGGCAAAGAGGAAATTAGAGGAAATTCTATGTCTGTTTCTCCATCACTGCTTACCAGCTTTAGGAAAATCTAAAAAGCCTATGACCCCCACAGGTTCCTCATCCTTAAAGCTGTGATGATAATTATTCTCATCGCCCTTGGTCCTCATGAAAGTCACAGGAGAATACTACTTATGGAAATCTTTTGTAAACTGTAAAGTGCAAATAGATGTATAGGATTGTTTTCATTAACCCAAACACTTGTCAATGAATAGCATTAGCTTTCCTTGGTCTTAATGTATCATTGAGTACCTGCCATACAATGTCAAATAGAAATCTTGTCTTAGTCCTGACTTTTATGGGAGAGATTTGTAATACCAGACATGTAAAATTATGCTTGCTTGGATTACTAACATGCTTGATTAGGTTTAAGACATTTCTTTTCCTGGGTTGCTATCATGAATGGATGTTGTCTTTTAGCGAATGCCTCTGAAAGATCTGTTAATACCACCACACGGTTTTTCTACTTTGATTTTTTTTTTTTTTAGATGGAGTCTTGCTTCTGTCACCCAGGCTGGAGTGCAGTGGCATGATCTCAACTCACTGCAACCTCTGCCTCCCAGGTTCAAGTGATTCTCCTGCCCCAGCCTCCCCAGTAGCTGAGACTACAGGTGTGTGCCACCACGTCTGGCTAATTTTTGTATTGTTAGTAGAGGCAGGGATTCACCATGTTGGCCACACTGGTCTCAAACTGACCTCAGGTGGTCCACCCGCCTCAGCCACCCAAAGTGTGGGATTACAGGCATGAGCCACCATGCCCAGCCTCTATTTTGAACTTTTTCATAGACTCTTAATATGGAAACATCTTAACATTGCCAGAATGATCCTTTTGTACCTGTAATACACTGCTAAATGTGAAAGTTTCTATCTTTGTTTTTACTGATATATAAATATATATGTATGTGTATACATACATATATATGCCATATATATTGTGTGTGTATATGTATGTGTGTGTGTGCTGATTGATAGATACAGATAGATATAAGGTCGATATGGTTTGGCTGTGTCCCCACCTAAATCTTATCTTGAACTATAGTTCCCATAATCCCCATGTGTGATAAGAGAGACCTGGGGGTATGGTTACCTCCATGCTGTTCTCATGATATTGAATGAATTCTCATGAGATCTGATAGTTTTATAAGAAATGTTCCCCCTCTTTGTTCTGGACTTCTCCTTGCTGCTGCCATGTGAACAAGGACATGTTTGCGTCCCCTTCTGCCATAATTGTTAGTTTCTTGAGGCCTCCCCTGCCCTGTAGAACTGTGAGTCAATTAAACCTGTTTCCTTTATAAATCACTCAGTCTTGGGTATGTCCTTATAGCAGCATGAGAATGTACTAATACAGTAAGTTGGTACCAGATTGTGGGTGCTGCTATAAAGATACCCAAAAATGTGGAAGCAACTTTGGAACTGGATAACAGGCAGAGGTTGGAACACTTTGGAGGGCTCAGAACACAGGAAAATGTGGGAAAGTTTGAAACTTTCTAGAGACTTTAATGGCTTTGACTCAAATGCTGATAGTGATATGGACAATAAAGGTCAGGGTGAGGTGGTCTCAAATGGCTATGAGGAACTTCTTGGGAACTGGAGTAAAGGTCACTCTTCCAATGCAAAGAGACTGGTGGCATTTTGCCCCTGCCCTAGAGATTTATGGAACTTTGAACTTCAGAGAGATAATTTAGAATATCTGGCAGAAGAAAATTCTAAGGGGCAAAGTGTTCAAGAGGAAACAGAGTATAAAAGTTTGAAAAATTTGCAGCCTGACAATGCAGCACAAAAGAAAACCCCATTTTCAGGGAGAGATTCAAGCCAGCTGCAGAAATTTGCATAAGTAATGAGGAGCTAAATGTTAATCACCAAGATAATGGGGAACATGTCTCTGGGGCATGTCAGAGACCTTTACAGCAGCCTCAAAGACCTGGGAGGAAGAAATAGTTTTGTGGGCCAAGTCCAGGGCCCCCCTACTGTGTGCAGCCTAGGGACTTGGTGTCCTGTGTCCTAGCCACTCCCTCTGTGGCTAAAAGGGGCCAAGGTACAGCTCAGACTGTTTTTTCAGAGGGTGCAAGTCCCAAGCATTGGCAGCTTCCATGTGGTATTGAGCCTGGGGGTGCACAGAAGTCAAGAATTGAGGTTTGGGAACCTCCACCTAGATTTCAGAGGATGTATGGAAATGCCTGGATATCCAGGCAGAAGTTTGTGGCAGAGGTGGAGTCCTCATGGAGAACCTCTGCTTGGGCAGTGCAGAAGGGAGATGTGGGGTTGGAGCCTCACAGAGTCCCTGCTGGGGCACTGCCCAGTGGAGTTGTGAGAAGAGGGCTCCTGACCTCCAGACCTCAGAATGGTAGAGTCACCAAGAGCTTGCATGGTGCACCTGGAAAAACCACAGGTACTCAATGCCAGCCTGTGAAAGCAGTCTGGAGGAGGGGGTTGTACCCTGAAAAGCCACATGGGTGGAGCTGCCCAAGGCTGTAGGAACCCACTTCTTGTTTCAGCATGACCTGGATGTGAGACATGGGGTGAAAGGAGATAATTTTGTAACTTTAATGTTTAATGACTGCCCTATTGGATTTTGGACTTGCATGGGGCCTGTAACTCCTTTGTTTTGGCCAATTTCTCCCATTTGGAATGGGTATATTTACCCAATGCCTGTACCCCCATTGTATCTAGGAAGTAACTAACTTGCTTTTGATTTTACAGGCTCATAGGCAGAAGGGACTTTCCTTGTCTCAGATGAGACTTTGGACTTGGACTTTTGAGTTAATGCTGGAATGACTTAAGATTTTAAGGGACAGTTGGAAGGGAATGATTATGTTTTGAAATGTGAGGACTTGAGATTTGGGAAGGGCCAGGGGTGGAATTATATGATTTTGCTGTGTCCCCACTCAAATCTCATCTTGAACTGTAGTTCCCATAATACCCACATGTGGTAAGAGGGACTTGGTGGGAGGTAATTGAATCATGGGGGTGGTTACCTCCATGCTGTTCTTGTGATAAGTGAATGAGTTCTCAAAAGATCTGATGGTTTTATAAGGGGCTTCTCCCCACTCCTTTGCTCGGCACTTCTTCTTCCTGCCACCATGTGAAGAAGGATGTGTTTGCTTCCCCTTCCACAGATAAGTTTCCTGCGGCCTCCCCAGCTCTATGTGTATGCCCTTATAGCAGCATGAGAATTGACTAATACAAAGGCACCAGTGTTTTTTTTTTTTTTTTTTTTTTTTCAGAGACAGAATCTCATTCTTATCAGAGTGCAGTGGCATGATGGCACACTGTAACCTCAAATTCCTGAGCTCAAATGATCCTCCCACCTCAGCCTCCTGAGTAGCTAAGATAACAGGCACATGCTTGGCTATTTGTTTTTAATTTTTGTAGAGATAGGGGTCTCACTTTGTTGCCCAGGCTGGTCTCAAACTCCTAGCCTCAAATGATCCTCCTGCTTTGGCCTCCTAAAGCACTGGAACTACAGGTGTGAGCCACCTCAGTGTTATACTAAACCTCTAAAATCAGAAAATGAGTTAAATAAGCTTCCCATGTTTTCCTAGGCCCAGAGGCAGTTTATATAGAATTATCTCTTCCTTAAAGCTTTGGCAGAATCTACCTGAGAAGCCCTCTGGACTCAGTGTCCGTTTTAGGGATAGATCTTTGAGTATAGCTTTGATTTCCTTGATGGTTATGATTCTATTCAACATTCCTAATTTTCCTTGAATGAATCTTTGTAATTAATATTTTTCTAGGAAATTCATCTCTTCATCCAGTAATTTTCAAAATGCTTGCCATGAAGATAAACATTCTTAGTTTTTGACTTGTGATTTTTTTCTTGAAAGTATGCCAAAGATTTGCCTTTCTATTACTGCTCTCAAAACTACAAGTTTATTTTTATTTTTTAACTTTTATTTTAAGTTCAGGAATACATGTCATGGGGGTTTGTTGCACAGATTATTTCATCACCCAGGTGTGAAGCTTAGTACCTATTAGTTATTTTTCCTGATCCTCAGCCTCCACTCTCTGATAGGACCCAGTGTGTATTGTTCCCCTCTGTGTGTTCATGTGTTCTCATCATTTAGCTCCCACTTAAAAATGAGAACATGCAGTTTTGGTTTTCTGTTTCTGTGTTAGTTTGCTAAGGACATTGGCCTCTAGCTCCATCCACTCCATGTTCCTGCAAAGGATATGATCTCCTTCTTTTTATGGCTGCATAGTATTCCATGGTGTATATGTACCACATTTTCTTTTTCCAGTCAATCATTGATAGGCATTTAGGTTGATTTCATGTCTTTGCTACTATGAATAGTGGGGCCATGAACATACACATGGATGTGTCTTTATAACAGAACAATTTATATTCTTTTGGGTATATAGCCAGTAATGGGATTGCTGGATCAATTGGTATTTCTGTTTTTAGGGCTTTGAGAAATTGTCACACTGTCTTTCACAATGGTTGAACTATTCTTCACTCCCACAGTGTACAAGTGTTTCCTTCTCTCTGCAACCTCACCAGCATCTGAAAAATCAGTTATTAATGCTATCACCTCTTTATTTCCTAGTTTTATTAATTTCTACTCTTATCTTTCTTAATTCATTCCTTCAACTTTCTTCAGATTTATTTTGTCTCTCTCCATCTCCTGCCAAACTTCTTGAGTTAAAATTTGGTTGATTCATTTATTTTCATCCTTTCTTATTTTCTGCCATATGCACATAAGGCTATGTGTTTTCCCTGTGAATGCTGCCTTAGCATGTCCCATGGGCTTTGATATGCATGGACTGCTTTCACTGTGATTCAGTTCTAAATGGCTTGTAATTTCTGTTTATTTCCTGTCAAGCCCAAGACTTATTTAGTGGAATGTTTTAAAATATCCAAGAGGATAGATTTTTGTTAGTTATCCATCTTTAATTATTTTCTAATTTTATTCCATTATAGTTCATAAATGTGTGCTGTCATAGTTTTACTTTTTGGGATTTGTTGTGATTTTCTTTGTGGCTTAATACATTCAGAGAATGTCTCACGAGAGTTTGGAAAAAAATTTGTAATGTCTGTTGGATAAAAACTTGTTTCTCTCCATATGTCTATGAGGTTATAAATGTTAGTTTTATCAGCCGGGACTTCTGGAGCCATATTCATTTGGGTAGTAGTTGATCAGTCTGTTTTTGAGAAATGTGTTTAAAGCCATCTATGATGGGGACT
This sequence comes from Aotus nancymaae, assembly GCF_030222135.1. Lineage (NCBI taxonomy): Eukaryota > Metazoa > Chordata > Mammalia > Primates > Aotidae > Aotus > Aotus nancymaae. The sequence continues at coordinate 35,070,509 of NW_026988435.1, forward strand.
TACCAGTTTCTCCTTGCATTTCTATCACGGCTTGCCTTACAGATTTTGAGGCTGTGGTTGTAGATACATAAAGGTTTATGACATATTTTGTGGATTATAATGTTATACTTATGATATATTCTTTTTTTTTTTTTTTTTGAGACAGAATTTTGCTCTTGCTGCCCAGGCTGGAGTGCAATGATGCGATCTTGGCTCACTGCAACCTCCGCCTCCTGGGTTCAAGCGATTTTCCTGCCTCAGTCTTCTGAGTAGCTGGGATTACGGGCATGTGCCACCATACCCGGCTAATTTTGTATTTTTACTAGAGATGAGGGTTTCTCCATGTTGGTCAGGCTGGTCTCGAACTCCCGATCTTAGGTGATCCACCCACCTCGGTCTCCCAAATTGCTGGGATTACAGGCATGAGCCACCTCACCCAGTCTCATAATATTATAATTATGATATATTCTTTTAATGATTTTCATTTTGAATTTTATTTGTGTGAGATGACTACTATTAATATACACCTGGCGTGCCTCTTTTTTTTTTCTTTTTTCGAGATAGGGTCTCACTCTGTCATCCAGGCTGGTGTGCAGTGACACAATCTCATTTCACTGCAATCTCTGCCTCCCAGGCTCAAGTGATCCTCACACAGCCTCCTGAGTAGCTGAGATTACAGGCCTGTACCAGCATGCCTCGCTAATTTTTCTATTTTTAATAGAAATGGGGTTTCACCATGTTGGCCAGGCTGGTCTTGAACTTCTGACTTCAGGTGATCCACCCACCTCGGCCTCCCAAAGTGCTGGGATTACAGGCATGGGCCACTGTGCCCAGCCTATAATGCCTTTTTTGATGTCTTTTCCATCTTTCCTGTGCTCTTTTCATTAGGTGTTAGGATTGCTGACATATTTGGCCTTCTTCTGGCTGTGGCAGAAAGGTCAGAATTGTCTTTCCCAAGTACATGCCTTTTGGCTATCAAAAATGCATCCCCCTTTTCCTAGCATGGAAAGTGACAGCCCAGTCAAGGGCTATTTTCTCAATCCTCCTCATGCCCAGTTATGGTCATGTGATTAGTTTCAGCAATGAAATGTGGGCAGCAGTGATGAGAATCACTAAGGACTTAATTATTTTCTCTGCTTTGATTGAATGCTCACTTAATTGGTGATGAGCTGCAGAGAAGTGGAGAAAGCAGGGGAAGATAAGGAGTTTCTATCTGTTTACTTATTCTAAGGCCTCAAAATGCCAGGTGATTGGAGGTGATCGGAGGTGACTGCATCATATTGGTGTTACCAATGACTTACTTAATGTTTGCATTCTCCATCACTTAAGCTCCCTGAGGCCTGGGACTCTGCCTACCAAGTGATCCATGGTCTCCATAAAGCTTGGCTTGTAGTAGACACTTTATTAACATTTATCGTATGAATAAGTGAAATGCTTTACATTTACTTTCTGGCAACCTCATCAACGGATTCTTTTGGTAAGTAAATTTCTGCTTAAACCAGACCAGACCTTTCTTTTCTTTCTGTTGTTTTTTTTTTTTTGAGAGGGAGTTTCACTCTTGTGGCCCAGGCTGGAATGCAATGCCACAATCTCGGCTCGCTGCAACCTCTGCCTCCCAAGTTCAAGCAATTCTCCAGCCTCAGTCTCCCGAGTAGCTGGGATTACAGGCATGCGCCACCATGCCCAGCTAATTTTGTATTTGTAGTAGAGACGGGGTTTTGCCATGTTGTTCAGGCTGGTCTCAAACTCCCGACCTTAGGTAATCCACTCACCTTGGCCTCCCAAAGTGGTGGGATTACGGGCATGAGCCACTGTGCCCAGCCAAGACCTTTCATTATAAGAAACCAGGCCAGTGAATCAGGGAGTGAGACCAGGGGAGAGGAAGTCTCCCTTTTGTGTCTTTAAGTTGTGTATTGTACTATGAGTAGCTGGAAAAGCTGCAAAATAGAATCATAAAGAGAAGCTGTATATATCAGCAATGGCAAGGATTACTTGTCTGAGAAGCTGGTTTGTGCCACTGATCTTGATGCTTTTCATACATTGCTTCATTGAATGCTGATATAAGCTACCACATCGGTGTTATTCTCCCTATTTTACAGATGCCTCAACTGAAGTTCTTTGCAGTAAATAAGTTGTCCAATGACAGAGACCAAGTAAGTGGCCAAGTCAGAACTCAAATCCGTCTTCCTGACTTTGAGCTTGAATTCCCTTCTACCATACCTTATAAAAAGAGTTCAGCAGCCTACAGTTCAAGGTTCAGCTGCATGATATCGAGAATTCATTTAGTTTCTCTGAGACGCCATCTCCTTATTTGTGGAATAGAGATAATGATGACACTGATTGATTCTCAGCTCCTCACAGGATTATTGTCAAGACAAATGAGAGGATGACTGTGTGTTTTTTAAGTGATTAAATTCTGCAAACACGAGTCACCATACAGTATACTGGAGACATTTATATTAGACTTTAAAACATTTATATATATTTATTATATATGTATATTTTGGAGACAGGATCTCACTATTTCACCCAGGCTGGACTGCAGTGGTGCAATCTTGGCTCACTGCAGCCTATATCTCCTGGGCTCAAGAGGTCAGATCCTCCCAACTCAGCTTCTGGAGTAGCTGGGGCTACAAGTGCGTGCCACCACGCCTGGCTAATTTTTTTTGTATTTTTTTTGTAGAGGTGGAGTTCTCACCAGTTTACTCAGGCTAGTCTTGAACTCCTAACCTCAAGTGATCCATCCACCATGGCATCCCAAAGTGCTAGGATTACAGGTGTGAGCCACTGCTCCTGGCCAGAATTTTTTAAAAAAAACTTTATGTTTTGGGTTGCAGTGGTGTGATCATGGCTTACTGCAACCTTGACATTTTGGGCTCAAAGGATCCTCTTGCCTTAGCCTCCCATGTAGCTTGGACCACAGGCATGTGCCACCATGCTCAGCTAATTAAACAAATTTTTTTTGTAGAGATGGTGTCTTGCCATGTTGCCCAGGCTGGTGTCGAACTTCTGGGCTCAAGCTCCCACCTTGGACTCCAGTGTTGGGATTACAGGTGTAAGCCAACGTGTTGGGCCGCATTAAACTTTAAAGTTTCTGAATTTGAGGATATGACTTTATGACAGGCAACCTTTCAATTTCTCAGAATAGAAATAATGCTCTCAGTCACACGAGAGGCCAGTGTCTTCTATTTTAAGTAGTCAACTTTCTCTTTAGTGTTGTTTGTAAGTGGGCAAACCCTACCCAAGTTTCTGTTCCTGAAATCAATATCTTAATTTGCATTAGGTAAAAGTGTTGCATAAGTTTATCTTATTATCTTCCAGCTTTTATAGATCTTCACTGAGAGACAATATGGGCCTGTCAAGACAGGCCCTGATTGGCTGTCACAAGACCTGGGATGGATTCCTAGCCCTAGCACTTAGCAACTGTGGGACCATGGGTGAACTACTTTCCATCCCTCTTCTCAGGCCCCCACATCTGCTAAGTGAGAACACGGAGAGCTCTTTCCCTAAGGGCCCTTCTGCTGTACCACTTAAAAATGATTGCAAAGAGTCTTGTGTTAAGCCAAAGTGAACACCTGCTGTAAATGTCTGCACCTCAGCAACATGACCCACGGTGGAATCATTTGGATAATCTTCCCTCCCCCTTTTGCTTTAGAGCTTCCTTCCTTTATTTATTACAGTGATGCCCCCTTTTTGCTCTACTGATGTGGGGGAGATGCAAATGGGCCTTTTGAGACTCCCGGCCTGTGTCTCCCAGGCCCCAAATTGACAGATGGGAGACAGAATGATTGTGGAGTACATCTTGGAGCTGATGGGTTTTGGGGGCAGGAAGTGTTCGTCAACACATGAGAAAAATGGGGTAAACAGCTGGAAAAGGCTGAGCATTAACTGACAGGCTCTTTAGCCAACTGCCCCAGGACTGGATCAGGGCCCTGTGCATGGTGGGAGAGGCACGTAGGACCTGTGGAAAGGACACGAGGCCAGACCCGAGAAACCTCAGGCTGCAACCTGGCCCTCACTTATTACCACAAAACTTAATACAGGTGTGAGCCTGAGCCAGGCGCAGTGGCTCACGCCTGTAATCCCAGCACTTTGGGAGGCTGAGGCAGGTGGATCACTTGAGGTTGGGAGTTCAAGACCAGCCTGACCAACATGTGGAAACCTTGTCTCTACTAAAAATACAAAAATTAGTCGGGCGTGGTGGTGCATGCCTATAATCCCAGCTACTTGGGAGGCTGAGGTAGGAGAATTGTCTGAACCTAGGAAGGGGAGGTTTCAGTGAGCCGAGATCGTGCCACTGCACTCCAACTTGGGCAACAAGAGCAAAACTCTGTCTCAAAAAAAAAAAAAAGTGTGAGCCTCGTGAATCAGCTACAATAGATTGTTGTCTTCAGGAAAGGACAGTCTAAACAACTAAAAATTAAACAAGCGTGGTGGCTCATGCCTGTTGTCTCAGGGCTTTGGGAGGCTGAGGCAGGAGGATTGTTTGAGGCCAGAAGTTCAAGACCAGCCTGGGCAACACAGTGAGACCCCCGCCCTCTCTACAAAAAAAATTTAAAAATGAGCTGGGCATGGTGGTGCACACTTGTAGTCCCAGCTACTCCGGGGGCTGAGGTGGGAGAATTGCATGAGCCCAGGAGTTTGAGGTTGCAGTGAGCTATGAGTGTGTCACTGGACTCCAGCCTGGGCAACAGAGCACAACTCTGACTCAAAACAACAGCAGCAACAACAACAAAACACAGATACACACACACACCCCCCTAAAAATTACTACAAAATAGTCTGGATTTGGTGGACCCATTTCTTACACCAGGCACGGTGGCTCACACCTTTAATCCCAGCATTTTGGAAGGCTAAAGTGGGCAGATTGCTTGAGCCCAGGAGTTCAAGACCAGCTTGGGCAATATAGGGACACCCCATCTCAACAAATTAGCTAGTCATAATGTCATGGGTCTGTAGTCCCAGGTACTCGGGAGGCTGGGGTGGAAGGATGGCTTGATCCTGGAAGGCAGAGGCTACAGTGAGCCAAGATTGGGCCACTGCACTCCAGCCTGGGCAACAGAAAGAGACCCTGTATTAAAAAAAAAGAAGAAGAAAAGAAAAGAAAGCATTTCTTGAATACTGGGAAACCCAAGATATGACAGCTGATGCACAGGAGGCCATGTTCCTTCATGCAAGGGGGTGCAAGGCCTGCACAGGCAGATGTGGCCTCTCAAGAAATGTGCCATGATTTCTGCCTTCCTCCCCCGGGGCAGTTCTGTTCAATTGTGCAGGAGGCAAAGGAAACTGATGGCTTGGGAAATGTCCTCTTGATACACAACTAACCTGTTTAAAATTTGGTGAGATTCAAATTGCCTCTGAGAAGTACCATTTAGGCTAGCCACGTTGGATCCTGCTTCCACCCTACTATATGCGTAACCTGTTCCTACTTAGACGCAGCACTCAGCATTTACATCTGGTTTTATGGGGACCAAGAACCCATTACCATTAATGATCTGCCAAGCCACACAACAGTTCTGTGGAGGCAGATAATAATGCCCAGTTTACAGACCAAGAGGATTAGATTTGAAGATGCCCAGGACCTTTCCTGGGGCCAGATACTTTGACCAGACACAGGGAACTATGTTAGAATTTTCAAGTGTATAACTCTGCTTTTCTGCAAGCCATGCATACTGTTGGGTGTATTGCAAAGATTGTGGATTCTATTGATGGATACCAACTCATACACAAAAGAGAAACTGTAGGAGGAGTTCTGCCCCAAAAGGAGCCTGTGCCTTGCTCGGGTCTCTAGGGATGCATTTGTCGACGTCCATCTTACCTGGCAAGAGGCTTCTCCCCTCCAACGCCCCCACCACTGCCTAATGGATCTTCTTTAAACTTAGCTTTTATCTGGTCAGTGCTTTGCTTGAAAGTTTCCAGAGTAAGAAATATAAATAAAGGGAACACGTATATACAACTAGGGGGACAGTGAGTACCTTCATTCATTTCAGAAAACAATTTGAGGGAACCTAGGAAAGCTGGAGGTACCCTGCCATCCAGAAGCCCTTGCACTTTTGCAACAGACAACACACATAAGAATGTCCAGGCAGCAGTTTTTTTTTTTTGAGGTGGTGTCTGGCTCTGTCGCCCAGGCTGGCATGCAGTGGTGTGATCTCGGCTCACCGCATCCTCCGCCTCCTGGGTTCAAGCAATTCTCTGCCTCAACCTCCCAAGTAGCTGTGATTACAGGAGCCCGCCACCATACCTGGCTACTTTTTTTGTATTTTTAGTAGAGATAGGGTTTCACCATCTTGGCCAGGCTGGTCATGATCCACCCACCTCGGGCTCCCAAAGTGCTAGGATTACAGGCGTGAGCCACCGTGCCCAGCCCCTGGCAGCATTTTTGTTAGAGAAGAAATATGGAAATCAATTCAAAGTTTCATTGATCAGATGTGAAAGTATGAGATATGTTCATACAATGGAGTGTGGTGCTAGAGAACAACAGAGATGAATGAACCAGAGCCAACACCTCACCGTGGGTGAATCTCTAGAACACCAAGTTGAATGAAGAAAGAAAGTCATGGAAAAATATGCACAGTATGATCCTATTTATACAGTGTTCAGAAAGAGGCGAACTAAACAATATCTATGGGGGATATACAAATACAGTTAAGCTATCAAAATAAACAAGAGAATGATGAGTATCTAAATCAGACTGGGTGGTTTCCTTTGAGGGGATGGGAGGGAGAGAGACCAGGGAAGGGCCTGCAAGGGCTTCTACTGCTTTGGTGATATTCAGGTTCCTAAGCTGGGTAATGGGTCCCTAAGGATTCATTTTATTATTACCCTGCAGACCTTGCATCTGACTACACAAACGCAGTGGCGCAATCTTGGCTCACTGCAGCCTCCACTTCCCAGGTTCAAGTGATTCTCCTGCCTCAGCTTCAGCTGCAACTACGGGCATGTGCCACCATGCCCAGCTAATTTTTTTATTTTTAGTAGAGATGGGGTTTCACCATATTGGCCAGGCTGGTCTCGAACTCCTGACCTCATGATCTACCTGCCTCGACCTCCCAAAGTGCTGGCATTATAGGCATAAGCCACCGCGCCTGGCCCACAAAAGTATTCTTTACTTTGCGTGACATATTTAGTAAGGAAAAAAATACGCAAGTAAACCACCTCCGGGAAACCTTACCTTTTCCCACAGCACCTACGCTTCTCTGTCTAACTGGAAGCCCCTCCTAGTCTGGCAGCTCTGGCCTTCTAACATCAGCCAACACTAGTATTACATTGTGCCAGGAACTGTCCTATGTGCTTTATATCAAATTGCCATATTCAATCCTAACAGCTCTGTAAGACAGGCACCATTATTATCCATGTTTTATACATGAGGAAGCTGAGGCCCAGAGAGGTGAAGTAACCAGTCCAGGTTCACATGGTTAGTTCATGACAGAGAGACTATGGCAAACTATATGATCGGATGTAAGAGTAGGAATATTGCTGCTTTTTTCCCCCTCTAGTTTTCCCCTTTTCTCTGGCTGTGCCTTTCTTCTTACTATTTCATGCACATTTCCACCTTTCCTGCTCATACTCGCACGTGTCTGGTTCTCTTTATCAGAATGGTCTTTTTCAAGTATATGCCGCAAAACATCACAACCTTGAGATCATCTGCTTAAGCAATGGGAGTGCCACAGTCAGATAAATGGAGGAAACACTGAAAAGTAAAACTCACTCTCAGAATATTACAATGGTCATCAGTGATTAGATGTTCTCTGGTGGAGGCTAAGGAAGGATCTGTATTTGTGGCTGGCCAGAATGCCGAAGGGTAGGGCAGAGTAGTCTGTGGTCAATGCCAGCAGATAGGCTGTGGAGTATGATATGGGGATTGGCATATCTGATGGGCATGAAGAGGATGGCCGCTGGGAGCACTGAGTGCCCAGCAGGTGGGCAGTCAGCCAGTAGACCTCAGGGAAGCCTGTGGAGAAGGACTCTGGTCCTTAGGAGAAAGGGGAGTAAACCAAGACAGCACCCGAGACCTACAGGGACATTGATATAAGGCCCCTGGCTGAGACACGAACTCGGGCACAGAGAACACAGCAGCAACCTGTTTATCTAACTGGGATCCAGAGGGGATTGTGGCAGTGTTCCTCAATGGTGGGTCTGCTGGGTTACAGATAGCTCAATTCTGCATTGTGTGGCAATTTCCTGACTATTGCAAGATATTTGGTATCCCTGGTTCCCACCCACTAAATGCTGGTAACCACCTTAAATCATTTTATCAGTCATTTTGGGATAGTACTGTAAGACATCTTCAAATGTCTCCCTAGGGGGTGGTAATGCTCCCAGGTGATACTGAATTATGACCAGCCTAAGGCTGGAATGGATCCTGGGACTAGGGGCAGCTATGAGCCTGGGAAATAAGCCCACCAGCCCTAGAAGTGAGCACATGTGTGTACAGAGGGAGGCCTCATAAGTACAAGAGACACTGTTGTTTTGTTTGTTGTTTTGTTGTTGATACAATGGAACTTACTTTTCAAGTCTTTTGTGTGGCAGTTTATGCAGTGATTCCTCCATTTTCTCAACCATCTTCCTTTTTTTCCTTTCCTACACAATATTACAATTTTTTCTTTTTCTTTTTTTTTTTGAGATGGAGTCTTGCTCTGTCGCCTAGGCTGGAGCGCAGTGGCATGATCTCGGCTCTTCCACCATGATCTCATGCAACTTCCACCTCCTGGGTTCAAGCGATTCTCCTGCCTCAGCCTCCCAAGTAGCTGGGATTACAGGTGCCTGCCCCCACACCCAGCTAATTTTTGTATTTTTAGTAGAGATGGGGTTTCACCATTTGGCCAGGATGGTCTTGAACTCTGGACCTCGTGATCTATCTGCCTCAACCTCCCAAAGTGCTGGTATTACAGGCATGAGCCACCGCATCTGGCCTATTTTTCCTTTTTCATGGTGGCTACCCTAGGTGAGATCCTTGTTGTGTCCGTGGATGGTTGTAAGAGGTCCCTAAATGACTATTCTTTATCCTGCCCCTTCACTCTATCAGCTGCTCTACACATGCCTTCTGGAACATTCTTTCAAGCTCAGATCTCATCATGTGTGCCATTGTCCAGTTAATGAGTCTTTTGGGGTCCCCTCTGCCAGCCCAGTGAAGGCCAAACTTGGCTGGTACTGAAGTGGTCTTCAAGCTTTATGTCCCAGCTCTAGAATCTACAATTCTCTTGGTTTCAAGTTGTTCCTTCTTGCTGGGACAAGTCCTAATGTGTGTGATGGACTATATTGTTTACTGAGAACGACAGCAAGGAAAACCGAGCTGGCTCCCCAGGCGGAAAACTGCTCAGGGTGTTCTTTGTATATGTATATCATACACCAGTTAAACTAAACGCGGGATATGTGACCCTGCCCTCATTGCTCCCTTGTGGAGAATGCTTTCTAGTTTGTTTTTGATCAGTAGTAAGCAGGCACCAGCTTCCTGCCTAGTTTATCTTTATTCTATGAGAAAACACAGAACACCTGTTTGTTAATAATAATTACCTGTTCAGAGATAATAAATAAGTGGGCCAGAGTCTGCTTGAGGCTCTCAGCTCGGAAGGCTGTTAGCTGCCTGATCCCACTTGGTGTTCTGTCTTTGTGTCTGTTTCTTAATTTCTTCAGCTCCACTGGGTCGGGGTCTCCACGACTGAGCTGGTCTTGGCACCTTCCCCTGGCACACCCTTGGCCAGTTGCTTCCACAATCTCTAGATCATCAATGACCTACCCCTATCTTTCCCTTTATGCATCTCCATCCTGTAATGACTGATTCAAATGGCACACTATCCATGAACCAGTAAAGCACACTGATAGATATGATAAGGTTTCTCAAAAAATTTTTTAAAAGTATTAAATCACTGATTTTACATGGTGTTCCTATTAACAGACATTATAAAGATTTAGATGCTTCTCATCTACTTTTAGCCATGAAATGACATCCACATTCATGCAAGAACCATATCTAGATTTGGGTAGTTAGTGATGGAAAAAACTAAGTCTCAAATATGAAACCACCTTGTTTCTTTCTCTCAATGTTGTTTTCTTCAAAAATAAAATATTGAGTTTTCTAATATGAAGGTGGTGTTTTCTTCTGTTTTGTTTTTTTTTGAGACAGAGTCTCACTTGCTCTGTCACCCAGGCTGAAGTGCAGTGCTGTGATCATGGCTCACTGCAGCCTCGACTGCCTGGGTTGAATTGATCCTCCCACCTCAGCCTCCCGAGTAGCTGAGACTAAAGGGATGTGCCACCACACCTGGCCAATTTTTTATTTTTGGTAGAGATGGAGGTCTTGGTATGTTACCTTGGCTGGTCTCAAACTCCTGGGCTCAAGTAATCCTTCTGCCTTGGGCTCCCAAAGTGTTGGGATAATAGGCATGAACCACCATGCTGGAGGTATTGTTAATTATAACAAGTTAAAGTATTTTTAAAAATTTTTGGTCATTATGTAAGATATCTACCCCAAGAGCATTTTACAAAACTTAAAGTCTGATTCAGTACTTTCATACTGCTGAGCTGAAAACCTGAGTAATGGATAAACCCACTCTGAACAGCAGAGGGCTCTTATGTACGCAAAAATCTACATCAGCAGACATTTTTTAAAGATCATCAGCACAGGTGTGCAAATCACATGTTCTCCCCTGTGTGCCTCTATAGGCATGAGTGTCAACAGGAGTAATGACTGTGCTCACAGCCACCCTCACTCATACCTTTCTATTCCCCAGTGTTTTTAGAAAGAGCGAAATGAGACAAACAGCCTGTGGGAAAGTATTGTAGCAACTCTAAACCAAGATGCAAATGGGAAATATTATTATTAATCAGTAAAAGTACAGAAGTAATAATAACTTCACAAGATTGCTGTAAGATGAATGAGCTAAGGCATACAGAGGTGTCTGTAAGCTATAAGCTGCTGCACAAATGCTGCTTTTTCTTTCTTTTTTTTTTTAACTGCAGCTTCAAACTCCTGGGCTCAAGTGATCCTCCCACTTCAGCCGCCCAGGTAGCTGGGACCACAGGCATGTGCCACCACACCTGGTACAAATGCTTGTTGTTTGTTGCCTGCTTGCAAGGGGCTGTTAGTTCTGGGTTTCCAGACCTGGGCTTTCTCTAGAATTCCAGAGCTGCATCTATAATGTTCTGCTTGGAATCCCTTCCTAATGCCTAACAGGCACCTCCAAATTAATGGAGCTGAAGCTGAACTCTTGATCTACTCCCTACCCCGCCTCAAAAGAAAAACAATCAGTTACTCTATCCTCAGTCTTCCCCATCTTGGTCAGTGGCACCCAACTGCCCAGGACACACATCAAATTTTTAATTCTGCCGTTTTTCTCATTTTGCTAAATCCAGAGTAAGTCTTGCCCACTTGCATTCTGAGGCACATCTCAACTCTGCCCTCTCTCTCCATCCTCTATGCTTCTAGCTAGCACAAGGCTCCATAGTTGCTCATCTGGACTCCTGCCAAGAACCTCCTGATGGTTCTCTTCCTCCTCCAATCCCTTCCTCAAACGCAGCAGGGTGTTCTTTCAAAACAAATCACATCATGCCACTCCCTTGCTTAAAACCCTCCCAAGTCTTCTCCACTGCAGTTAAAATAAAAACCAAGATCCTCTCCTTGGCTTAGAAGGTCCCATCTGGTCAACCCCTGTCCTACATTTGCAGACTCATCTCCTGCCATGCTCCTTCCTCTGCGCCACTCCAGCCCCTCTGCCCATGCTGTGGTCACAGTAGGCATGGATTCCTCTTCTTTTAATCGCTGACCTCTTTGATGCATCCCATTCTTAGCTTAAATATCACCTCCTCAGATAGGTTCTCCCTTGCTCCCCAATCTAAAGCAGTGATCCAGTCTCTCTTTCTTCATTCACCCTACCTGAACTCTCTACTCATTTCCCAGTAGTTGGTATCACACACCAACCACATCATGACCTTAATAAAACATTTACATTCACATTCCAGCTAGTGACATAATTTCATTAATGAGATAATTGAGGTGGTATACCATACCTCCCTGGGATTACGAATACAAGAAAAGAATACAGAAAATGCTTTCAAAAAATAAGCAATAACGTGTTATAACGGAGATAGCCACAACCTGTTAGTATTCCTTCTCCACTCAGAGAATTGGTGACTTTAGGGTGTTGGGGGAAAACGCTGGGTGCGGTGGCTCATGTCTGTAATCCCAGCACTTTGGGAGACTAAGGTGGGAAGATCACCCAAGGTCAGGGGTTCAAGACCAGCCCCTGGCCAACCAAAAACCTGAAACCCTGTCTCTACCAAAAAATCCAAAAAATTAGCCAGGTATGCTGGCAGGCACTTCTAATCTCCGCTACTTGGGAGGCTGAGGCAGGAGAATCGCTTGAACCCAGGAGGAGGAGGTTGCAGTGGGCAGAGATTGCACCATTGCACTCCAGCCTGGGCAACAAGAGTGAAACTCTGTCTAAAAAAAAAAAGAATGTTGGGGAAAAGAATCCATGCAAAATATGACTACACCACCACCGTATAAGTCCGTTCTCTGGTGCTAATTAAAACATGCCTGAGACTCAGCAATTTATAAAGGAAAGAGGTTTAATTGACTCATAGTTCAGCATGGCTTGGGAGGCCTCAGGAAACTTACAATCATGGCAGAAGGGGAAGCAAACACATAGTGGCAGAAAGGAGAAGTGCTGAGCAAAGGGGGAAAAGCCCCTTGTAAAACCATCAGATCTCGTGAGAACTCACTCATTATCACGAGAACAGCAGCATGGGGGTAACTGCCTTTATGATTCAATTACCTCCCACCGGGTGCCTCCCATAACATGTGGGGATTATGGGAACTATAATTGAAGAAGAGATTTGGGTTGGGACACAAAGTCAAATCATACCAACCACTATTATCGCCTGCCACTACCTCCCCCAGCACCACCACCATCATCATCGTCGTTACCACCACCACTATCACCACCATCATCATCACCAGAGCAGCAGCCAAAACTTCTTTTCTCCATTACCTCAGAAGATCTTGGGGCAGCGGCTTTATTTTCCCCTTTCCTTCGGTAAATTCAATCTTATGTGTCTCCTGCTTATTAACATCTCCACCAGGGGGCAGGCTGTGGAAGAAAAAGTTTGATGCAAGACTTTTACTCTATCCTTGAATTTTGGAGCTGCCACTGTGTGAATTCTTCCAGACTCTCCCTGACAGAAACCATACTTTATATATCTGCTCAGCAGTTCTATTTTTTAATAGAGAGTTCCTCTTGTTCCATGAAATATGTATGGTTTTGAATATTTGAACCTGATGTTTTCCTCTTTGCTCTAACTTGTGAAATGTTTTGCCAAATGTGGGAAAGTGGAGCTTGACGTGAGTCAATTGCATTTTTTTTTCCCTGCCAAAAAGTAATTTCAATCTTCAGATGCAGACATAGGCAAAAGATGTCTAGAGTAAGGGAGTTAACATTTCTGGGCCGGCAAACATGGTGGCATGCAGGCCACACTTCCCTCCTCTGTGCTCACGATGGCATGGTTGATAGATGGTGGCAATTCCAAAGGCAGTTCTAGACGCCTTCTCAACACACCACTTCAGTCAGCTTCTAGAGATCAATGACACTTGAGATAAAGTCAACTTGGTATTTCCAAGATGTTCTACCTCAAATTCCTTCTATCATTCTCCATTGGAAGTATAATGTTTGGGTCAGGGCATTCTATTTTAAGAAGAATATTTGTGCAGTGATGCTTAATGAGGGCACCTCTGCTCCCAGGGTGTTTTGCAAATCTGTGGGCATTTCTTAGTAATCGCAGTGAATGGGGACACACCTGGCACATAGTTGGTGGGAGACAGGATTTCTGATTCATCCTGCAAGGTGTGAGGTTTTCCCTCGTGATGAAAACTTCTCTCCCAGCCTGCACTGGTTTTGAGTGTCTTGTTGGTCATTTATATAGGTGAAAAACCTGTTGATAATAATCTAATGCTAGACTTGAACTCTATTTTGTATATAATACAAATTATTTCCCTATGCTTTTAATACACACAGATTTCCCAGTTGTATAACTGTCATATAAATTGAAATCTTGTACTCTGTTTTGCAGAAACTTGACTAAGAGTTGCTTACCTTTTTTTTTTTTTGAGATGGAGTCTCACTCTTGTCCCCCAGGCTGGAGTGCAGTGGCACAATCTTGGCTCACTGCAACCTCTGCCTCCCGGGTTCAAGCCATTCTCCTGCCTCAGCCTCCTGAGGAGCTGGGATTACAAGTGCCTGCCACCATGTAATTTTTGTATTTTTTTAGTGGAGAGACAGAGTTTCGCCATGTTGGCCAGCCTAGTCTTGAACTCCTGACCTCAGGCGATCCGCCCGCTGCAGCCTCCCAAAGTGCTGGGATTACAGGCGTGAGCCACTGCGCTCGGCTGAGTTGCTTACAATTTCTGAAAATTGCCTCACCAATGACAGCACTGCCCATAGGATCTGAGTTGCCGAAGCAGCACACAGGGTTCAGCGTGCACGTGTAGTGGTCCTGTTCACAAGGATTTTTACATGCAAGCCACGCATCTGACTTCTTACTGACATCTTCTATTTTGGTTAGGCTTGAGGATTTACAGAGATGTGTGGTGGTCATGCTATTTATGGATTCTATTTCAGGACAATAAAATAAGTGGTTCCAATATTTGGTCTAGAGAGTCCACTAGGCTGGGTGTGGTGGCTCCCACCTGTAATCCCAGCACTTTGGGAGGCCGAGGTGGGTGGATCACCTGAGGTCAGGAGTTCGAGACCAGCCTGGCCAACATGGTGAAACCTCGTCTCTACTAAAAATACAAAAAATTAGCCAGGTGTGGTGGCGGGTGCCTGTAATCCCAGCTACTCAGGAGGCTGAGGTAGGACACTCGCTTGAACCTGAGAGGCAGAGGTTTCGGTGAGTCGAGATCACGCCATTGCACTCCAGCCTGGGAAACAAGAGCGAAACTCTGTCTCAAGGAAAAAAAAAAGGAAGAAAGAGAGTCCACTAGATAGAGACAAACGGTTGTTTTTCTTATCTCTGTTGAAGAAGGGGGTGCAGACATTCTATGCTGGCCTCTTGTAAAATGCTAAGCTGGGTGGATGTGCATGAGTGAGTGTGTGTGTTTAGTGTTTTAGTTTTTTTTTTTTTTTTTTTTTTGAGACAGAGTCTTGCTCTGTCACTCAGGCTGGAGTGCAGTCGTGCAATCCAAGCTCACTGCAACCTCCACCTCCCAGGTTCCATTAATTCTCATGTCTCAGCCTTCTAAGTAGCTGGAATTACAGGCATGTGCCACCATGCCCAGCTAATTTTTTTTGTATATTTAGTAGAGATGGGGATTTCACCATGTTAGCCAGGCTGGTCTTGAATTCCTGACCTCAAGTGATCTGCTGGCCTCGGCCTCTCAAAGTGCTGGGATTACTGTGCCTGGCCCTAGCGTTTTTTTTGTTTTTTTTTTTTTTTTAATAGTGGTAACTGACTTAGTCTGACCCACTTCCACTCTTTCCAGATCCAAAAAATGCCAAAAGCGCAGATTTTGGGGAGACACATCATTTGGAAGAGGCATTGCTCTGGTTCATGTGCCATGTAAGATTCACTGATATATGTCGGATCCAAGGAACCAACAGCCCTTCATTTCTATCATGCTCTCAGAATTTTGGGTCTTCAAATCACTTTTAAGTTATGACCTGTAAGAATAGATTTAGAAATGACATCTTATGGCCGAGTGTGGTAGTTAATGCCTGTAATCCCAGCACTGTGGAAGGCTGAGGTAGGGGGACCTCTGGAAGCCAGGAGTTCAAGACTAGCCTGGAAAACGTCAATACCCCATCTCCAAAATTTGTTTTTGAGACAGAGTATTGCTCTGTCACCCATGCTGGAGTGCAGTGGTGCAATCTTGGCTCACTGCAACCTCCACCTCCCGGGTTCAAGTGATTCTCCTGCCTCAGCCTCCCAAGTAGCTGGGATTATAGGCATCAGTAATTTTTGTATTTTTAGTAGAGATGGGGTTTCACCATGTTGGTTAGGCTGGTCTCGAACTCCTGACCTTGTGATCTGCCTGCCTCAGCCACCACGCCCAGTCCCCCATCTCTAAAAAAAAAAAAAAAAATTTGCTGAAGATGGTGGCACACGCCTGTAGTCCCAGCTACTTTGGAGGCTGAGGCAGGAGGGAGACTAAGGCAGGGGACTGCTTGAGTCCAGGACTTCAAGGCTACAGTGAACTATGATTGCACCGCTGCACCCTTAAGGGTATCAAAAAACAAGTCATCCCTTAAGGTATAAAAAGTCTGGAAAC
Organism: Aotus nancymaae; assembly: GCF_030222135.1. Lineage (NCBI taxonomy): Eukaryota > Metazoa > Chordata > Mammalia > Primates > Aotidae > Aotus > Aotus nancymaae. The sequence goes on from NW_026988435.1 coordinate 35,086,752, forward strand.
AGCATTCTTTTTTGACACAGCAACCTCCTAGGTATTTATTCTGAAAAATTATTGGGAAAATGTGCAAAGATGAATAAATAGTTTGCATTACCAGTGAAGAAACAGGAAGAAAAATTTAGCTCTTGAGCAATAGATCACTGATTAAGTGAATTAGTTAAATTTATTTATTTTTGAGATGGAGTCTCGCTCTGTCGCCCAGGCTGGAGTGCAATGGTGCAATTTCAGCTCACTGCAACCTCTGCCTCCTGGGTTCAAGCCATTCTCCTGCCTCAGCCTCCTGAGGAGCTGGGGTTACAGGTGCCTGCCACCACGCCCGGCTAATTTTTGTATTTTTTTAGTAGAGACGGGGTTTCACCATGTTGGCTAGGCTGGTCTGAAGCTCCTGACCTCAGATGATCTGCCTGCCTCAGCCTCCCAAAGTGCTGGGAATACAGGCATGAGCCACTGCACCCAGCATTTACATTTGTATACTGGAGAACTACCCACCATTAAAATTAAATTTATATTTACTAAAATGGAAGGGCAAAATTAACATATTTAGTGATGACAGATTATACGTATATCATTACTTAATTCAAAATTTATATATTTACATATAAAACGTTTTGGAAGGACATAATGCCATTAAATTTCTTTTTTATTTCCAAAAAATTTTTTATAATAATTATGTGTTAAGTATATAATTTCAAAATTAATAGGCTTCCCCCAAACATTTAAAATAAACAAACTTAGTCTATATGCTTGCTGTATTCATTTGCTAGGATGTCTGCCACAAAGTACCAGAGACTGGGCAGGTTAACCAACAGAAGATCATTTTCTTATGATTCTGCAGGCTGAAAGTTGGAACTCAAGGTGTCAGCATGGTGGATTTCTTCTGAGGCTTCTCTGTTTGGCTTGTAGATGGCCACCTTCCTCATGTGTCTTAACACCGCCTTCCTCATGTGTGTTCTGATCTGTTCCCAAAATGACAACTGTAACATTGGATTAGGGCCCACCCTGATGATCTGATGATTTAACTTAATGACGTGTTTAAGAACCCATCTCCAAGTCCAGTTACCTTCTGAGGTACTGGGGGTTGGGACCTACACATATGAATTTTAGGGAGGATTCAATTCTGCCCCTACTTTTGCCTTCTAAATAAAATAAGGAAGGCTTGGCTGGGTGCAGTTCACGCCTGTAATTCCAGCACTTTTGGAGGCTGATGTAGGTGGATCACAAGGTCAAGAGATCAAGACCATCCTGGCCAACATGGTGAAACCCTGTCTCTCTAAAACTACAAAAAATTACTTGGGCATGGTGGTGCACACCTGTAGTCCCAGCTACTTGGGAGGCTGAAGCAGGAGAATCACTTGAACCTGGGAGGTGGGGTGGAAGTGCAGTGAGCCAAGATTGCACCACTGCACTCCAGCCTGGCAACACAGCTAGACTTCGTCTCAAAAGAAAAAAAATAAGGAAGTCTTGTAGTTTTCACAGGAAACACCTCTGTTAATAAATATTATCATGACATGATCATGCTAATAATTATTTTATAGCAGCGGTTCCAAACCTTTTTGGCACCAGGGACCTATTTCATGGAAGATAAGTTTTCCTCAGACCAGGGGTGGGGAGTGGTTCCAGGATGATTCCAGAACATTCCATTTATTATGTACTTTATTTCTTCATGTAATGAAATAATTATATAACTCACCATAATGTAGAATCAGTGGGAACCCTGAGCTTGTTTTTCTGCAACTGGATGGTCCCATCTGGGGGTGATGGGAAACAGTGACAGATCATCAGGCATTAGATTTTCATAAGGAGTGGCAATCTAGATTCCCTTGCATGTGCAGTTCACAATAGGGTTTGTGCTCCTGTGGGAATCTAATGCCACCGCTGATCTGACAGATTGAGCTTGGGTAATAAGGGGGAGCGGCTGTAAATACAGATGAAGCTTCTCTCACTCTCCCTCTGTTCTCCCACTGTGCAGCCGAGTTTCTAGCAGGCCTTGGACTTATACTGGTCTGTGTGGTTGAGGACCCCTGTTTTATAGCTTAATAAGAGCTATTTTATACATTAAAACATAGATTCTCAAAATGTCTCTGTTGATATGAAGAAGACTCAAATGCATACCTACAAAGTGGTCTTCCTTCCCCAGCAAATTCATGGCTTGCAGTATTTGAATTGAGTCATGCTTTTTTAAAAAAACTCTGAGTATTATTTTTCTTTTTGTATTCACATCTCAGCAGCAGAAGAAAGAGTCACGACTTCTTAATTTGAGGTCAGCAGTCAGTCAATCCACATTTACTGGACACCCACAGGGTATGGCACATTTTACTAGGTGTGGGGGCGAACTAAAAATAAATAGAAGCTTAACTCATGCCCTAAAGGAGATTTTAATTTCCTAGAAACACAGAACACTCCTGCTGAACACAAATACACTAATAATAAGGAAACATTTCATGTGGAATTTAGAGATAAGCAGTCTAACTTATTTTGTGAAGGGTGATACATTTTGTAGTTAAGTGACCACAGAGTAATGGGATGGCCAGGACAGGCCCTCAGGCCTCTTGACTCCCTATGGAACTTTTCCTATCAGGTCACCCTGCCACCAACCCTAACCAGCCCCATCAACTGCAGTACAAATGTGTGTCCTAAATATTGAAGGGGAGTTGAAGTAAAGAAAACAAAATCAGATTTTTTTTTTTTTTTGAGAAGTCTCACTATTTTGCCCTGGCTGATGTGCAGTGGCATGATCTTGGCTCGTTGCAACCTCCACATCCCAGATTCAAGTGATTCTCCTGCCTCAGCCTCTTGAGTAGCTGGGATTACAGGCATGCACCACTATGCCTAGCTAATTTTTAAATTTTTTGTAGAGACGGGGTTTCACTGTGTTGGTCAGGCTGGTCTCAAACACCTGACCTCAACTTCTACCTCCAAAAGTTCTGGGATTGCAGGCGTGATCCACCGTGCCCCACAAAATCAGATCTTGGTATCATGAAAAGCATATCAAATGCATTTTGGAGAAAAGAAGAAACATGGATTAAAAGGAAAGATCAGGGAGTGGGAGCTAAGAGTTGGTCTAGGAGTTGGCTGCATAGAGTGGTACAGAAAGCCAGCAGCTCCTCTCAAACCAAGGGAGGGAGGGGGTTAAGGGCTGTGGGAGGCAGGAGAGGTTCTTCTGTGGGAAAGGACAGGTCTGTATGAGCTGAGGGAAGGGGCTGCCTAGAGTCGTCACAGGACTGAGGCCGGCGCAGGGAGGCAGAGGTGAGCCTGGCAGAAGCTGGGGTGTCAGAGATCCCTCCCCATTGCATAGCTTCTTTCATTGCAACTTATTTCTTGTTCACTTAGTAGAAATTCAGTCTTTTCTTGGGGAAAATCTATAGGTATTATTCCATAAAATCCAGAGCAGTGGAGTGGATTTTTTTGGCATACATGTGACTACGTGTGTAAGTGTGTGTGAGTGACTGTGTGAGCATGTGGGTGGGTGGGAATATGCATGTGCGAGTGTGACTGCGTAGTATGTGAGATGCACGTGTGTGTGTGTGTGTGTTGTATGTGAGAGTCAGTGTATAGGTACAGTGCCCCTAGAGGTCACTATTTTTGTTTCCTCTTCCCACAGTGACAAAATTACCACGCATTTAGTGGCTTGAACCAACACACATTTATTATCTTAAGAGTTCTGGAGGTCAGAGGCTGAAATCAGCCTCACTGGGCTAAAATCAAGGTGTGAGCAGGGCTGCATTCTTTCTGGAGGTGCTAGAGGAGAACCTGCACCTTGCCTTGTGGCACCTTCTCTATCTCCAAAGCCAGCAATAGTAAGTGAAACCTTTCTCATCCTGAGTCCTCTGACCTGCTCCTCTGCCTCTCTCTTCTGCTTTTAGGAGCCTTGTGATTACACTGGGGCTGCCTGAATAATGCAGTAGAATCTCTTTCTCTTAAGGTCGACTGATTAGCAACCTTAATTCCATCTGCAGCCTTCATTTCCACATAACCCAACATATTCACAGATTCTGGTGATTAGGAGGGTGACATTGTTCTGTCCACCACAGTTACCACCATAATCTGCTTTCATAAAGCAGAAATGCCTCTTTCGCCTTTCTCCAAATATTGAAAGGCCTTGGAGGGGCAGTAGGCCCAGGCCTGGAGAAGCCGGTGTATTCTGCAAACGCACCCCAGGGAATTCTGATTCAGTCTCACTCTCATTGTGATCCACTGGTTTAAATGTTAGCTTGAAACAGCATTTATCTTTTCACAAATAGCAATCATAGGAAGCTCTTTTGCGGCAGTTTAACCCATTCATTTTTATTCACCAAGAAATGGAGAGCCCAGCTGGTGAAATGACTTATCCAAGGTCTCCCAGCTTGTGGGGTTACAGCTAGACCACCTACCAACACCGTCAAAACTGCATCCACTGCTCTTCCTGTGGTTAGACTCGTCAATCTCACAAGACTATTTCTCTGCCTTTTCTAATCAAGAGGTGGTTTTTGACCTTCAGAAGGCATTAATTCTCTGAGGTAACAAAGTATATCTGTCGTGTGTACATGTGTCTGAAAAGCAATTACAATAATTAGATAAGATGCTTACATGGTTTAGTTGCCTTTGCTGCCAGAGGCACGTAATGGGTTGAGGAGGTGAGGCTTAACATGAATGTGCCTGGCATTCAATCTGGAGTGCCGTGGTATCAAGAAGATGCAGATAACTTGGAAGAGGTTTACAGGAGATCAGCTAAAATGGTGAAACAAGGGAAGATTGAAGCAGCTAAAGAGGAAACACTTCATTAGGCAGCTGGCTGGCTGGAAGAAAGCAGGCTGCAGGCCTTCCACAAATATTTTCAAGCTGGGACAAAGAGGGGACTTAATTACTTTCGCATTCTGGTGGGTCTAAGAAAATACGCTGAGTGTAGATACAAAGAAAGAAAACTACTTTGTGCCAACGCTGAGGGCAGCTAATCATTTTACCTTAACTCTGTCGACCTCAGCTTGGAGACATTCTGTTTTTCACTTTGGCTGGCAGCTAGGATGATCCGTCTAAGAAAGACACAATATTACAGGATAAGGGAGGGTTCATGCTGCTCGCACGTTGGGCCTCAGCACTGGAAGTTGCCAAATTAATCACGGTGAAGGGAAATCTGTCTCTCTGAGTCCATCAGTTGGTTCCATTTTTACTTCCATGGCCACTTTGCATATGAGCCCATCAAACAGTCAGTGGGGTGGCTGGGAAGGAGGTTGACTGATATCTACAGGGCTGATAATTTTGTTCACTGGTTTATTCATTACCTTCCCCACTGTGGAGTAAGGGTCTTTGGGAGAGAGTACACTTTTGGGAAACTTTTCTAGATGCCCATCCACATACCCCCCTTTGGCTAATTCTTCAATCTTGTTCCTTCCACATTCATGACCAGCTATCCAAACATCAGCCACCACCTGCAGCCCAAGAATCTGATAATGCTTTATATCCCAAGTTCTCTCACTGTCCAGCAAGAGTGGCCAAGAAAGTGTTCCACTCAAGCTTCCATCCTCTGGGAGGAGTTCCCTTTACCCACAGCCTTTAGGGCCATTCCAGAGTGGGGATATAGAGCCAGTTGTTTACTTCTGGTTGGAGCAAGCAGATGAAGCAGATCCATCTGAGGCCATGCTTGGCTTTGAGCTGACATAGGGAACGCCCCATGAGGCTGTAGGTGTGAGTGGAGAGAAGGATGGTGGAGTGGCAGGGGTGAGGCTGCTGCTCATGGAGCAACTTGTGTCATCACAGTCTGCTCAAGCACTCGCCTGACCATCCCTCTGCCACTGATGATGGAGCTCTGTGGCTCACACCAGACTTTTGTTAGGGCAGAAAAACTGACCATTTCAACAGGAGCAATCCAGATCGTGTGGCCACTTGGCATTCAACAACGCGGCCAACATTGTTGAACTGCTGGGCTGGGAGACACTCTTTTTTTTTTTTTTTTTTTTTTGACACAGAGTCTCTCTCTGTTGCCCAGGTTGGAGTGCAGTGGTGTGATCCCTGCTCACTGCAAACTCTGCCTCCCAGGTTCCAACAATTCTCCTGTTTCAGCCTCCCAAGCAGCTACAACTACTACACCCAGCTAATTTCTCTATTTTTAGTAGAGACAACCTCCACCTCCTGGGTTTAAGCAATTCTCCTGCCTCAGCCTCTTGAGTAGCTGTGATTAATTACAGGTCCCCACCACCATGCCCAGCTAATTTTTTTGTATTTTTAGTAGAGACGGAATTTCACCATATTGGTCAGGCTGGTCTCAAACTCCTGTCTCAGGTGATCTACCCGCTTTGGCCTCCCAAAGTGCTTGGATTACAGGCGTTAGCCACTGTGTCTGGCCCAGGATCCAGTCTCACTGCAACAGTTTGCACAACCAGCAAGGATTCACTGTCATCCCCACTTGCCTGTATCACTTGGTCTTAAAGCAAAGTGCACTATGATTACACGAGGCCCAAGCAACCTAGGATCGCATGCCTACGCCTGACTGTGAGGGTAGCTGGGAAAGAAAATATCTGGTGTTTTCAGCCTCTGTAGTGCATGGGTAGACAAGCTTTATAAAAACGAATTTTCTCCGAGCTGGGTGCGGTGGCTCACGCCTGTAATCCCAGCACTTTGTGAGGTCAAGGGGGTGGATCATGAGGTCAGGAGATCGAGACCATCCTGGCTAACACAGTGAAACCCTGTCTCTACTAAAAATACAAAAAATTAGCTAGACATGGTGGTGCACAACTATAGTCCCAGCTACTCGGGAGGCTGAGGCAGGAGAATCACTTGATCCCGGGAGGTGGAGTTTGCAGTGAGCCGAGATCATGCCACTGCACTCCAGCCTGAGCAAAAAAAAAAAAAAAAAAAAAAAAAAAGGAAAAGATTTTCTCCAATTATAAGGGGATTCAGACGACACTGGGCAGTTAAAATATCTCTAATAAATGTTTCCTCCTGCCCTTTTTGAAAAAAATACAAAAAAATTTAAAGAACATTAAAATAAAACATAATTCAATAACTCAGAAATAAAAATTTATTAAAATTTAGATGCATTTCTTCCACATATCCTCTAATGAATATTTGTCTTATAAGAACAAATATTTCATGAGGTCAGTGATGTCATCTGTTTTATTTGCTACTGACTTAATATTAATAAATGAATGCCTAAATGAATGGTTGTTTTGTAAATCTTCAATTAATATTGCAATCATTTTTCATTATTAATAACAATCTTCATTCAATCAGTTTTAATAGCTAGGTAAGGTTTTATCCAGTGAATGTAACATTACATTTGTAGTGAGCTGGAATCTAAGAATGACACTGTTGGAAAATGAAATGACCCTTGTCACTCCTTGCCTCTTCTGCAGGCTTTTCTTTACCTTTTTTTTCTTTTTGAGATAGTATCTCATTCTGTCATACAGGCTGGAGTGCAGTGGTGTGATCTTGGTTCACTGCAACCTCTACCTCCTGGGTTCAAGTGATTCTCATGCCTCAGCCTCCTGAGTAGCTGGGATTACAGGTGTGTGCCACTATGGGCTGGCTAATTTTTGTGTTTCAGTAGAGATGGGGTTTCACCATGTTGGCCAGTTTGGTCTAGAACTCCTGTCCTCAAGTGGCACCCAAAATGCTGAGATTACAGGCATGAGCCACCGCGCCCAGCCATCTTCAGGCTTTTTAAACCTGCCTAAAAGTGACAGGATTCACTGCTTACCTCTATCATAAATCTTGATTCTCCCCCAAACCAAACTCATTCGAGGAAGGAAAGGCTAATTATGTGCAATGGATCAGGGCCCTGAACACTTAAGTCTTTTGTGGCGGAAGCAGAAATTCAGTTAACAGAACTTTTTTGTTGTTGTTGGCTTGTTTGTGACACTCATGAGGCTCTGGTGACACAGCAGGACACAGATGCAAATACAACAATGATGATGTGTTGACAAACTTATGCATAGACACTGTTCTCAGTGCTTCATGAGTGTTATCTCACTGAGTTTTCACAACAACCCTATGAAGTATTACCCCCAAGGTTTACAGAAGGTTTCACATTGCTGGTGTAGTGCCAGAGTCTGCAGCGAGACGGTCTGATTCACTGACATCGTTCCAGGTGTGGTCTCAAATGAATTTATTCAAGTGCATTCTTGGCAAAGAAGGACATGAATAAATAACACCAAGAAATGCGTGGGGTTTTTTCTCTTAAAATGATGGCAGGATATATAACTCCTTCTGGGAACCACAGAAGCCCCTAGCTTAGAACAGGCTGAAAGATCTCTAATGATTTCTTTGGAAGAAGAGCTTCTTGGCAATTCAGGAAGATGGGTTGGTAACTTGGGGTTTACAGAGAATCTGCTTGCCCTGTTCTTTCTTCTTTGGCTCTGGAATCCAAAACAAGGCACCTTCTGAACCAGAAATGAGAGAAGTACTCTCTGACTCCTTCCACTGGCTCTTGCCTCCATTCTCCTTTGACCTGGGCTTCTTACCTGATCAGGAGAGAGGAATATCTCATAACAAACCTCCATTTAACTGACTCCCCAAATGAATGAACACTTCATGCCCTCCCAAGAACACACACTAACTAACGCTCACAGCAAGTTGAATGCTCGTAGCTAGTCAATGACTCTCTCATGCAGCCGTGCACCCACCTGCTGATTGACCTGCTGTGTGTACCAAGAGTCAGTTGCATTAGCTCCCAAACCTCTTTCTGGCATTTGTACTTACTGTTGTAACTAATTAATTTAATTAAATATTAAGTAAACCACTTTATTCAACAAATGAAACATCTATAATATGGAAGGCAATGTTCTTCATGCATGGAATAAACCAGTAAACAAGAAAACAAAGATTCCCTTTTTCATGTAACTTACATTCTGTGCAAAAAGATGTCATCTACTTGACCAAGAATTCAGTTGAATGCTTTGGTAAGATCCAACAAATGTTAGTTGCTTAAAATTTTTGCTTAATTTGGTGTGGTTGAGACAACTGTAAAAAGATTGAGAAAAATATTGCAAGGCTCTGGAAGGATTCCATTTTCAGAATACTTCACAAGTGTCTTTAAATTCTTGTTCTATTTTAAAGAAATCATAACTAGAAATATACAGGCATGATTTATACAAGAAAAACAACGAAGAAATCCAATGTGCAAATTCAAAGGAAGGCCTTGGACATACATCAAAAAGATTTTTTTTTACATGTTTTAAATTGAAATGTTTTAGTTTAAATATTTATCTTTTTTTTCTTTTTAAAAATGAATTTTCACTGTAAGTGGCTTTTTCGATTGACAGTTGACAACTAGTCCCAACAGAGCTGGAAGAAAGAGTTTCTACTCTATTTTTCTTTTCTCTTTTTCTGCTTACTTCTGAGATAAGGTATTGCTCTTTTGCCCAGGCTGGAGTGCAGTTGTGTGATCACAGCTTACTGTAGCCTCCACCTCCTGGGTTCAAGTGATCCTCCTGCCTCAGCCTCCTGAATAGCTGGGACTACAGGTCTGTGCCACCACACCCTGGCTAATTTTTTAAAAAAATTTTCATAAAGATGGGGTTTCACTATGTTGCCTCAGTTGATTTTGAACTCCTGGCCTCAAGGGATCTTCTCACCTTGGCCTCTCAAAGTGCTGGGATTACAAGCATGTACCACTGTGCCAGTCTTACTCTTATTTTTCAAGAACCATTTGAATGAGAATCACCAGGGAGATGCAGGGTGGGCCCAGAACAAACTCCCTAGGGATCAACTCAGGAGAGTTGGCTGCTGAGGGCTCTTCTGCCAATCAGGGCAAACTCCCTGAGTCCTTGGTCTGGACCTACAACCTGGAGGATTAAGGCTCAAGGTACCATTCAGTGGGAAGGGCCTATACTGTCTACAGAGAGAAAAACCTATTAGGGGTCTTATTTTGACTTGTGTTATAGCAGAGACCTGGTATTAAAAGAAAGGAAGTCAGCCAGGCACGGTGGCTCACACCTGTAATCCCAGCACTTTGGGAGGCCGAGGTGGACAGATCACAAGGTCTGGAGTTGGAGACCTGCCTGGCCAATCTGGTGAAACTCCGTTTCTACTAAAAAATACAAAAAAAAAAAAAAAAATTAGCCAGACGTGGTGGTGCATGCCTGTAGTCCCAGCCACTTGGGAGGCTGAGGCAGGAGAATCACTTGAACCAAGGAGGTGGAGGTTGCAGTGAGTTGAGATTGTGTCACTACACTTCAGCCTGGGTGACAGGATGAGACTCCATCTCAAAAAAAAAAAAAGTCGTGACCAGTTGCGATGGCTCACGCCCGTAATCCTAGCACTTTGGAAGGCCGAGACCGGTGGATCACCTGAGGTCAGGAGTTCCAGACCAGCCTGGCCAGCATGGCAAAATCCCATCTCTACTAAAAATACAAAAATTATATGAGTGTGGTGGTGGGCACCTGTAATCCCAGCTACTTGGGAGGCCGAGGCAGAGAATTGCTTGAACCCGGAGGCAGAGGTTGCAGTGAGCCAAGATTGTGCCACTGTGCTCCAGCCTGGGTGACAGAGTGAGACTTTGTCTAAAAAAAAAAAAAATACAACAATTAGCTGGGCATAGTGGTGCACACCTCTAAATCCCAGCTACTTGGAAGGCCAAGGCAGAAGAATAGATCGAACCTGGGAGGTGGAGGTTACAGTGAGCCGAGTTTATGCCACTGCACTCCAGCCTGGGTGACAGAGCAAGACTGTCTCAAAAAAAAAAAAAAAGTAAATAAATAAAAAAAAAGAAATGAAGTCAATATGTAATTCTTTGTGCCCACATTAGAGATTGCAAGGAGATGAAGAAAGGACCCTATTCTTGAGCAGTTTATAATCTTGAGACAAACTCAGTACAGATTACTAGGTTATGTTACTAGATAGCAGACAGTATTGTTAGTAGCAAAATCATATGCAATACATCCTTTAGAATGGTGAGAATCTTGTAGTCCCAGGTTGCCCAGGACTAAAGGGTTGACTGCCACACAGGCTTTCAGTATTAAACTGAGATGGTCCCATGCAAACACGATGGTTGGTCACCATGGAGAAGGATCGATTTGCGTGCAAGCACAGCTGGGGAAGGCTCTGTAGAGGAGGGAGACATCTGAGTGGGCGTTGAAGTCTAGAAGAATGTACAGCAGCCGGGAGCTAGGAAGGAAGAGGGAGCATTCTCATTTGAATGCATGAGCAGCCTCAGAGATTCCCAGCACTATTTGCTTAAATCCGGGTATTAAAAACCCGGTGTGTTTTTAGCAATCTCTTGGCATGTTGCTACAAGACGTGTGACAGAGCTAAGTGGTTCTGCAAGCTGAAGTGGTAACAGTTCATACGCACACCCACCTCTGAGTACAGGTTAATTAGCTTGTGTTGGCAGAGCCTTCGAGTGTGTGCAGCACGCCCCAAAATCCAGATATTATTAGCCGGTTAGCAACACCTTAAAAAATAGCACATTGCTGCAGTCCCTTCAGCTCTTGCTTCTTCCCAATTTCGTGGAAATAGCTGGATTCCTGCAGATTTCAGCATGAACCTCTCACTGGTACTGAAGTGGCCACAGTGCTCGACACCTGCGTGAATGTGATTGCAAACCAACCCGGGCGTGGGCTGAGTTATTGGTCTGCTGCTGGGTCAATTTCCAAACTGTATGCCACTGCATTCCTGTTAGAATGGGTTGCATTCCTCCTCTCTGCCTCTTCTTTGTTGGCCTGTTCATAGACATGGTTTCTACATACACACACACACACACACACACACACACACACAATCTTTTATATGCCATACATGTGATATCATAGACCATACGATATTACATCATAAAGCTTTTTTTAAATTGTATTTTAGGTTTTGGGGTACATGTGAAGAACATACAAAATTGTTGCATAGGTACACACGTGGCAGTGTGATTTGCTGCCTTCCTCCCCTTCACCTATATCTGGCATTTCTCCCCATGCTATCTCTCCCCACCTCCCCAACTCCCACTGTCCCTCCCCTATTTCCCCCCAACAGACCCCAGTGTGTAGTGCTCCCCTCCCTGTGTCCATGTGTTTCCATTGTTCAACACCCACCTATGAGTGAGAACATGCGATGTTTGATTTTCTGTTCTTGTGTCAGTTTGCTGAGAATGATGGTTTCCAGCTTCATCCATGTCCCTACAAAGGACACGAACTCATCGTTTTTGATGGCTGCATAATATTCCATGGTGTATATGTGCCACATTTTCCCTGTCCAGTCTATCATCATACATCATAAATCTTATAATGAGAGATATGCTAATGTCACAGAATGACCACAAACCCAGGACGACAGTCTGCTCTTGCCTGAGCTCAGGCTGAGTCCAGTGTCCTTGCAGGGGGGCGGAGGGGTGGCAGAAGATGGAAGGGCTTCAGCACAGGTGACTACTTCCCTGTCCAGAGCTGCTGCTGCAGGAGTTGGGGGATGAGTTGGGTCCCACTTTGGAGCTTGCTTCCTCTTCACAGGCAGCTTCAAGCTTAGCCAGGCAAAAAGACCGTGGTGATGGCTGAACTCTCAAAAGCATGTATGTGTGGATATGTGGTGTGTGTGTTGTGTGTGTGTGGAGTGGGTGTATACGTGTATATATGTATGCATATGAGTTTGGGGGGGTGTGTTTTATGTATTTGTTTGGAGAGGGTGTGTATGTGTGTCTGCGTGTAGGTGCTTGTGTGTGGAGGAATGGAATGGCGTGTGTATGATGCGTCCATGAGAGTGAGAGGCAGAGGGAATGACAGGCTGATTTTGCTGCTAGCGGTAATCAGTCTCGGACCTGCTGTCAATCTACCAGCTACTATAAGCAGCTCCCCAGCCATTGTTGCTGACCAGGGACACAAGGACCTTGTCCTGTGCTTGGCGGCTCCACCCTCAGCTGGGGTCTCCTGAAAAACAAAGCACATGCCCAGACAGGTCCACCTCAGTCCTACTCACAAGTGAGCCTGCCAATTCCAGAGCTTCCCTGGATCAGGCCGCCCCTCAGGCAGCCCACCATGCAGCTTGGATGGAGTGGCAGTCCAGCAGAGCTGATTTTCCAAAGAGCTTTTATAAAGCCTGAGTAAAAACAAACTCAAAGTGCTTTCTTTTTCTTTTTCTTTTCTTTTTTTGAGACAGAGTCTCACTCTGTCGCCCAGGCTGGAGTGCAGTGGCGTGATCTCAATTCACTGCAACCTCCACCTCCCAGGTTCAAGCGATTCTCCTGCCTCAGCCTCCTGGGTAGCTAGGACCACAGGCCAGTGCCACCATGCCCAGCTAATTTTTGTATTTTTAGTAGAGATGGGGTTTCACCATGTTATTCCTATTCTTTTACTCCACAACAATCAACATAGAAGACTTCCGAGACCAAATGTGTGTGGGTTTCCCCTACACTCCAAGGGAGCAATCAGTCTGCAGCGGACACCAGCTGGCTGTCCTCCAGTTCAATCCCAATGCAGTCTACCTGGAGCTAGCGTCAGATCCCACAGGGCTGGGGGCTCAGTCCCTGAAGGCTGCCCCCCTCTTCTGATGCCATTCACAAGCCCCTGGTCATTTTGCCTGTGGTTGTGACCCATCAGCTATAAATTGGGGTTCCTACAACCTCCTCCTTGGGTTCGATTAATTTGCAAGAGCTGCTCATGGACCTCAGGGAAACACTTTCTTACATTTACCAGTTTATTACAAAGGATATTTTAAAAGATACGAATAAGGCTGGGTGCAGTGGCTCATGCCTGTAATCCCAGCACTTTGGGAGGCCAAGGCAGGCAGATCACCTGATATCAGGAGTTCGAGACCAACCTGGCCAACATGATGAAACCCTGTCTCTACTAAAAACACAAAAATTGGCCGGGTATGATGGCAGGTGCCTGTAATCCCAGCTACTCAGGAAGCTGAGACAGGAGAATTGCTTGAACCTCAGGAGGCGGAGGTTGCAGTGAGCCGAGATTGCACCATTGCACTGGGCGACAGAGTGATACTCCATCTCAAACAATAACAACAACAACACAACAATAAAAGATACAAATAAACAGATGAAGAGATACATAGGGAGAGATCTGCAGTCCTGAGCCCAGAGCTTCTGTCCCTGTGGAGCTGGGGTGCGCCACGCTCCAGGCACATGAATGTATAAGCCTCCATGTGTTTGACTATCAGCTGGCTCTCTGCACCCAGTTCTTTCGGGTTTTTATGCAGGTTTCATTATGCAGCCATGGTTGATGACATCACTGGGCATTGGTGAACAACTGAACTTTCAACCCCCATCTCCTCCACTGAGGTTGGGGAGGGGCTGAAAGTCCCAATCCTCTAATCCTTCCTTGGTCTTTCTGGTCACTAACCCCATCCCAAAGTTCCCTAGGGGCTGCCAGCCATCAGTCAAATCATTTGCCTACAGAAGACATCACTTTGGAGAGTCTGAGGATTTTAGTAATTATATGCCAGGAAACAAGAAGAAAACTAAATAGATGTTTCACAGTATTGCAGGATTCCAGAAATGGAGGCTACTCTTGCAGGACTGCTATACATGAGCCTTGAAAAATCAATATGGCAGTGGAATACACACTAGCCATTTACTATTTGGTAGTGGAGGGAGGGGTGGAGTCTTACCAAGCAAAGCAAAGGTTTAAAAACACAGAGAGATGGAGACATGGGTGTCAGTCACTAACATGAACCCTGGAGTCTGAATACCAAAGATTCCTGGAAACTACAGATTCTTGGGGTTTCTCTCCTGACAGGTTTAGACAAGAGTTCGTTGGCCTCTGGGTGTCCCCCTAACCCCCATCCCAACAGTGGTGCCCTCATAAATTATTGCACACCTGACCCAGTGTGGTCTAAAGAAAAGGAAAAGATGTGTAAACGGGTGTAGGGCTGTTTAAAGGGAACATCTCCTCCCTCGTATTACATCTTTTAAATTGACTCACCAAAGACCAGCATGGCCTGTGACCCTGTGCCTGCAGACTCACATGCACACGTTTTCCAAATGAGAAAGTGCTTGCTGCCTCCCGACAGGATTTCAGACAAGTCCACCTCGGGGCATTGTTTTGTTTCTTTTCCCCTTAGGAATGATGGGTTCCCTTCGTCTTCCGTGAGCCCCTTTACCGCTGATAACCACCTACTTATCCTTCCTTTCTTCTCTCCGTCTTTCGTTCCTTTCTTTGACTTGTGTTGACAAAGCACCTAGAAGTAATCCTTTCAAAAAAATCATTTTACTCTTACTGTAGTCAGCAAAGTTCACTTTATATTTTCTCAATGTTCATTTTAAAAGTAGAATTTTCTCTGGGCACAGTGGCTCACTGGCTCACGCCTGTAATCCCAGCACTTTGGGAAGCCGAAGTGGGTGGATCCCTTGAGGTCAGGAGTTTGAGACCAGCCTGGTCAACATGGTGAAGCCCCATCTCTACTAAAAAATACAAAAATTAGCTGGATGTGGTGGCGTGCGCCTGTAGTCCCAGCTACTTGGGAGGCTGAGGCAGAAGAATTGCTTGAACCCGGGAGGTGGAGGTTGCAGTGAGCCGAGATTGCACCACTGCACTCCAGTCCTTCACATGGCAAGTGGGAGGCTGGGTTGGGAAAGGCTTACTGAAATGTCAGTAATATGGGTGAGAACATTTCAGTTCTTCGCCAAGCATTTTTTTTGTTAATACAACAGGTTTACTTGCTTATGCATAAAGGAAAGCAATGCTAAACCCTGAAATGAAAGGGTGAAAGCGTCAGATTCTGTCTCAAAAAAAAAAAAAAGTAAAAATTTCAGATATCGGTCTTATAAGCATTACTTACATTATAGATCAGAGATATGCACTAGAACTTTTCTCAATGATGGGAATGTTCTGTATCTGCACCGTCCTATTAAACTAGCCACCAGCCACCTGAGCACTGGACTACTTCAAATGTGACTAGTGTAATTGAGGAAGCACATTTTCAGTTTTACTTAATTCTAATCAATTAAAGTGTAAATACCTGCACGTGGCTAGTGGCTGCAGTAGCTAACCGTGTAGTTAGGGAACAGGAACGGATCTCCAACGCGCTCCTCCTCCAAATCCCAGTTCAGATTGATTTTTCCTTGAGCGATCCAGGCACACTCCCCCACCCCTCTCTCGTCCCCCTTGACAAGAGAGGAAGTAAACAAACACTCAGCTTTTTGCCCTGCTGTTTCTACAGCGCTCAGCGTCCTTCACATGGTGAGTGGGAGGCTGGGTTGGGAAAGGCTTACTGAAATGTCAGTCATATGGGTGAGAACATTTCTTTGTTGACACAACAGGTTTACCTGCTTGCACATAAAGGAAAGGAAAGCAATGGCTAAAGCCTGAACTGAAATGCCTGGGTCCCAGGTGCCTCATAGTTCTATTTCGATTTAATGCATGTTTAAACGAATGTAAGTTATTAGAGTTATGCATGCTTGAAGGTAATCTATGATAAACATTTTGGGAGAAAGCCTATGGAAATTACAGTTACATAACCAGAGAAGAATTTGAAGAGACCTGGGTTTGCATGGAGGAAAGCAGCTCGAGGCTGCATTTCAGCTTCCAAGGGAGGCACTGTCTCTCCAAGACATTACTGTAATCTGACTGTAATTGGGTGATTGATTGTTGGCAAAGACCTAGGATGAGGGAGACGAATAGGAAGCATCAGTTTATACAAAGAGGGCAAAAGGACAAGGAATTTCCAGGGTGGAAAAAAAAACTCAAACTTCTTTAGCAA
This sequence comes from Aotus nancymaae, assembly GCF_030222135.1. Classification (NCBI taxonomy): domain Eukaryota; kingdom Metazoa; phylum Chordata; class Mammalia; order Primates; family Aotidae; genus Aotus; species Aotus nancymaae. The sequence continues at coordinate 35,103,351 of NW_026988435.1, forward strand.
GAGTCAAAGGCAATGATGAAACCCTGAAAAGAGGAAGTGGCTGGAAATATTGTACAGACAATGCTGTACACCTGGAAAGGATCTAACAACTCGAGAGAGCTCATCAGTGTCAGAAAACAAGATCAACCAGGCCTGCCTGAGCATAGGTAGCAGACAGAGACTATGTGCAGAAAGTAGTCCCAGATTTGGAGAAGAGTTCTTGGTTAAAACAACAGGAGGTTGTCTGCCTGCCCCTCCCTTCCTTCCTTCCTTCCTTCCTTCCTTCCTTCCTTCCTTCCTTCCTTTCTTTTTCTCTCTTTCCCTCCCTCCCTCTCTTTTTTCCTTCTTTCCTTTCTCTTTCTTTCCTTCTCTCTTTCCCTCCCTCTTCCTTCCTTCCTTCTTTTTTCTTTTGCTCTTTCTCTCTCCCTCTTTCTTTTCCTTCCTTCCTTCCTTCCTTCTCTCTCTCTCTTTCTGCCTTTCTTTCTTTCTGTTTCTCAGATTCTGGCTTTGTTGCCTAGGCTGGAGGGCAGCACTTCTCAGGTTCGAGCAGTTCTCAGCCTCCCAAGTAGCTGGGATAACAAGCATGGGCCACCATGCCTAGCTAATTTTTGTATTTTTAGTAGAGATGGGGTTTCACCATGTTTGCCAGGCTGGTCTCAAACTCCTGACCTCAAGTGATCCACCTGCCTCGGCCTCCCAAGTAGCTGGGATTACAGGCATGTACCACCATGCCTAGCTAATTTTTGTATTTTTAGTAGAGATGGAGTTTCTCCATGTTGGTCACGCTGGTCTCGAGCTCCCGACCTCAGGTAATCTGCCTGTCTAGGCCTCCCAAAGTGCTGGGATTACAGGCGTGAGCCACCGCACCCAGTCTAGCATGGACCTTTTAAGAGGAGGCTAGTGGCTTAAATGAAGGCCAGGAATTTAGTAGAGGGAACAAGTTTGGAGGTCTTAACTAAGAATTCTTAGCTATTGTCAATGAATTATTGATAAATAAATGAGTATAGGTAAAATCCTGTGAATTTAGAATGTAAGAGACACTCTGATTGCAAAGTGATGAGATCCAGCTCTATAGCGCACCCAGGATGTGTTGCATACATGTAAGTTAGACTTTTTTTAATAGTAATTTCTTATCCCAGAACTCTTCATCCTGCCAATAAATGCTTGCTTCTCTATGTGCCTGAGACCTTCAGCACATGCTTTAACCAGGCCAAAATAAAGGGACCAGTACATTTCCTAATATCCCAAAGATGACACTGGTGATAGATCTGATTTCAGAAGCAGGGACAGGTAGGGAAATAACTGGGATGACCTAGATGCAGTGAGGGTGACCCTTTTTCCCTCTTAAACCTCGTTATTCCTATCTTGTGCATTCTCAGCATTGTAAGGTCAGCCTGTATAAAATGACTTGTGTTATATACTTGTTCTTGAGTCAATGCCAAGGGAAAATGGACCTGGGAGAGCTCTGCTTTCATAGCTTCCAAGCCTGAATAACCTCTAACATGAAACCTCTAAAGCCTCCCCTTTGAGTCATCACTGCAGAATCCAAGTCTTCCACCTTTTTTTTCTTTCATCTTCCTTATGATGCTGAGTCATCACCAGGGCTATCTTCCTCTAATATGCCTTCTGGCATCTTGAGCTGGCACCACTAAACACTAGATAAGAGGGACGAAAGCAATGCAGATGGGCATGGCAGGGTTTCTGCCTTTCAGGAGCTTACAATTAAGTGAAGGGTTAAGACAAGGACAGGAGGCTAAGATGAAACCTTTGTCTCAGTTTTGGCTGAGGCCTCAAGTCAATAGGTGGCAAGAACAATGGTGTTCCAAAGTCAGGGTGTGGTTTCCCATGCAGGACTTAGAAGGGGTTGAAAACCAGCTTTGAGGACCTCCAGTTGACCACCCAGCTGCAACCTATATACCACATGGAGAGACCAGGAGACGGGTTGGAGATTAAGAAATGATTTCTTGGAAGAGGAATAATCAGTGTGTAATAAGTTTTATCCCTTCATGGAGGGAGGTGGCATGCTACCTTCCTCCTTCAGGTCTGTAGGCATGGCTTCAAAGACACCTTTTAGAGAGCATATTAACTGTCCCCAGAGCTTAGGTAACTTGGGGTACTGGAGGCTGATTTCACAGGTACAGTCTCAAGGGTCAGAGGCTGGCTGAGGTCACAGAGAAGAGGGCCGTGTGCCTGCTCTGCCACTGGCCACAGGCCAAAGACGCATGTTCACTGTGGACCAGAGGTGGGTCATGTGAGAGAGAGCCCTGCCAGGGTTATCAGATAATTCCCAGAGCAGAAGGCAGCTAGTGGTATTGCTAGATGTCCAGGGACCAAGAGAGAGCTCTTAAGTGGCCACATCAATGGAACGATTTTGCCTGAGTCAAGAGCACATGACTGGTGAGAAATATTCCCAGTGATGGGGGACAGGAGGGAGAGCTGAGGGAAAGAGTTGGTGTTCTCCATGAGCCATGGCCTGGGGAAAACCAACATCAGATGTGTTTACCTCTGCCTCTTCCCCTGTCTAACCATGGAGATGGCAGAAGGTGCAGCTAGTGAGGTGGGGGAAAGAGATAAGAAGCCAACCACAATCCCCAGGGCACCAGCCAGAAAGAGGCCTAGGTTGACCTAGGGAGGGGCATGGATTTGAAAATAGAGATTTGGTGATTCTATGGGCTAGATGTCATGAATGCATTTTTGTGAGAATGAGCAGTAATCCACAGGGACTACCTGTGACTTCTTCCCAGAATGGTGAAGGACTCAGTCTCACAGAGCAGGTGGAACAGGCCCTTTCAGGGGAAAGAAACATCATTTTCTGATTGTATCTTGCTATGATTTGAATGTGTCCCCATGTGTTGGAAGCTTAATCTTCAAGGCAATTGTGTTAGATATGGTGCCTAATGGCAGGTGTTTAGGTCACAAGGGCTTCTTCCTCATGAATGGATTAATGCTGATTATAAAAGGCCTTGAGTTACTCTCTCTCTCTGTCTTTCACCCTCTCCTTGCCCTCCTGAAATGTGCTGCCTTCTGCTGTGTTATGACACAGCAAGAAGGCCCTCACGAGATGCCAGCCCCTTGATCTTGGACTCCCCACAGCCCCCAGAACTGTGAGAAATAAATCTCTGCTTATTATAAATTACCCAGCCTCAGGTATTCCCTTATAGCAGCACAAAATGGACACACCTAGTCAATTCCTTACATTCAAGTTCTAGTTATATGCACAAGCAATGATAATCTCAGGCAGAATAATATGCATGTTCCTCATCCTCTCAGTGCATACCTATCAGACATCTGCTATGTGCCAGGCACTGACCAGGCTCTGGAGAACAGCATGGAATAAAACAGCAGGGAATAAAATTTGAACCTGATCCCAATGGAAATGGGGAGCCTGAAGGCTCTGGAAATGTTTTAACTAGGAAAGTGTGCTGATTTATGTGTCAGGCAAGGTACTGACCCTTCACAGAGCTGACAGTTTAGTAGAGAAGACAGTAGGCCCCCTGAGACAGAGTTACAGTGTGTTTTGAGCATTTGACAGGGGAAAAATTACAGGGGGGTAGAGTGAAAAAGAGAAAAGCTTTGTAGAAGAGAGATGCTTGGAACTGGATCACACAGAAGCTGTCAGACCTGGGTGGGCAGTGATGGCTGGGGTGGGGAGGTGAGTATAGACAGAATGACTGGTGTTCTGCACATAGGGAAAGAGAGTGGTCAGTTTCATGAGAGCACAGAGCATATAGAAGGACAAGTGGGTATGATTCTACTTACATGAAATAGAATAGAAGAGGCAAATCTATAGAGACAGAAAGTAGATTAGTGGTTGCCTCGAGCTGAGGGATGAGGAGAAATGGGAAGTAACTACCAATGAGTACAGGGCTTCTTTTTGCAGTGATAACATTCTTCTAACATTAGATTGTGGTGATGGTTGCACTTAATATACTAAAGCCACTGAATTTTAGACTTTCAGTGAGTGAGTTGGTATGTGAATTATATCTCAAATAAGCTGGGAAACAGGGGAAGGAGAATCTAGTCATAGCAAAATAAATGTAGAATGATACAGTCAATAGAAAATTCAGAATTTGGTAACACCAAGCAAATGATTGTCATTTAGAACTATGTGGTAGGACTCTAAGCAAATCAAGGCAATGATTATGAACGTATCAGGGTTGAGTTAGCTCACAGAGGTGGGAGAGGAATATGTTAAGTGAGGGAGCAGAGGGGAATGGCTAACAAACTCAACGTATTTTATGATTTACTGCAAGAGGTGGTTTTTCAGTGTGGTCTTTAGGACAATAATTTGTACAACTCTTAGCAACACTCTTTTGAATGTATGACACATTTTAAAATAAAGAAAGAAAAAATGGGGAGCATGGTCAGAAATATATATGGAGAGGGTGTACAGAGTTCTGAGTTCCAGGTGAGACATTCATGTTTAACGAAGGAGACAGGGAGCCAGTGAAGATCCTTGAGCAGGCTGTTGAGTCTGACTCGCAGACTTGACCGAGCAACGGATGAAAGATGTACACTGACACAGGCTTGCCAGTCAGCATGAACAGGGTACTTCTGCCAGAGTCAGCAGTGGCCTTGATAAGCTGGCAATGCTTGCATTTATCTAGTACAGATTAAATGACAAAGGTCTCAAGTAAACACCATTAGAGGGTAATTAACATTGCCAACCTCCCAAGTAGAGAGCAGTCATGTGCCTGTGGATGATCAAAGGTGGGTCTTAGGAACACATGAGTAAACAAGCTATTTAGATAAACTCCTCTATATTCCTTTATATCTACCAGCGAGACTTGACTGAGCGACAGATGAAAGATGTACACTGACACAGGCTTACCAGTCAGCACAACCAGGACACCTCTGCCAGAGTCAGCAGTGGCCTTGATAAGCTGGCAATGATCGTATTTAATTAGTACAGGTTTAATGACAATGGTCTCTAGTAAACACCATTAGAGGATAAACTCCTCTACATTCCTTTATATCTGCTCATGGCTATTAGCTCAAGGTAAGAGGATTAGGCTGCCTTCAGCCATAACGTTCTCCCAAAGCTTTTTGCAAAACCTTCTGCCCTTCCAAGAAGGTTTGCATTTTCTGTAATTTCTCCCACTATTCTGACCAACCTCCTACAGCAGGCACCTGAGGGAATGCAAGCAGCAGGCTAGGAAGGGATCCAGGCTCTGTATGCAACATGGATGAGGGCAGGGAGGGGCTAGTGGTGGGGAGAAGCCCTAGGAGACTGTACAGGATCTGGGTATCTTGTAGGGTAGCAGGGATGGGAGTGCTGTAGGAAGAGTCTGAGGACCGCTGACAGAATGAGAAAGTTGAAGATGAAAGATCAATTACAGCACCTTGGGCAGAGATAGGGATTCAGGAGAAGAGGCTGGAATAAACAGAAGATGAATAGTTTAGTCTTGGACATGTAAGAAGTACAATAAACTATGACAAAATGAAGGATCTTGGGAGATTGTAACTATAACTCTTGGCAAATTGTAGGCTCCTGGGTAATTTTGGGGCCTTTTTGAATTCTTTCTGTGCTTGGTTCCTTGAGAAATCTGCCCTTTATCAGTAGTCCTATCTCACTCTATATCCACATCTGATCTGCAGTCCTGGCTCCCACAACTTTCCAGATAGAAGAACAAGATGAGTCCTGTCGCATTTCTCAGGGGCTTTGCCTGGGGCCCTGGCAGTGCAGACTTGAGAGGATGCTTTCCTGTTTCCCAACTCCAAAAATTCTCCCTGAATACATTCTTCTTGAATGCTTTGGCTCTGGACTTCTTGTCTCCCTGGGAATCTAGCCTGGCTAGTGTGTGAGAATTGAAGTGAAGGCCTGTAGGGGAAAGAGACTCTTGGATAGGACATGAAGGACGAATGGAAGATGTCATCTGTACTGGGTGGGAGGAGCAGGTGTATAGCTGCTCAGGGGAGAGACAGCATGATTTAAGCAACAAGGGAGAATCCCAAGAGGTAGGCAAAGGCCAAGTTGTTTGAGCAGTTTGGACTTGAACCTTCACCCTAAGTGTAACTGAAGCAATTGAAGGCTTTGAAGCAGGGTGGTGATATAATCAGTTTCTACCTCCATCTAATGAGCATTAACTGTAAGCCAGGAGTCATTTGGTCTTTCATACACATTATCTTATTTAACATTTTCAGTGATTCTATGGGGTTAGGTGTCATCCTTCCATCCATCCGACAATATTTTAAAATTAAGAGCCACTTTGTGCCAGTCACTGTATTTATGCTCATTGGACAGATGAGGAAACTGAAGAGTTCTCAATCCCAGGGGATCAAATAAACTCCTAAAAGACTGTAACCAGAAAGAGTCACAACCAGGATTCAAACCCAGAAAGCAGATTCCAGGGCTTGTCCACTGGGCTTGAGGCATCATTCAGCCAAGCCCTCTCCCTGGGGTGCAGGTGCAGGTCCTGGGTGCATCTTAGAGGCAGCAAGGTCGGTGAGAGCCAGGGTCCTGAAGTATGAACTGATCTTGGGTAAAAAGCAGGGTCAGTGAGGTCACTACAGGTAACGTGAAGAGAATAAAAGGCACTTGCAAATGAACTTGGAAAGCCCAGGCACTTGCTATTTCTCTGCTTTCTTTCTTGCTAACAGATCTCTGATTTTCTTTTTCTTGGTGGTTGGCCTGAGGGGTTGGGAGGGTGGATTGCCATGTGTGCAGCTCCTATGAATAAATTGTGATTGGTCTTAAGCCAATCATGACTATGCTAATACTATTTGCCAGGTAGTCAATTGGCTGCCCTCTCCTCTTGTAGCTAACAGGAGCCATTTGACCAAGTTTTGGTCAGTAAGACAAAAAGGAAATCTGTTGATGGCTTGTGAAAAATATTTTTGATCCCCACCCCCCTCCATAGAAGGCAGAAAACAGAAGGTTCTATGTTATCTGGCTGCCTCACTGGGTGCTGACTTTGAATGCAGTCATGATTCTTGGAGCTGTGGCAGCCATCTTGTGACCATGAAGCAATAATCATAAAGACAAAAAGCCAACAAATGAATAGCAGTGGAATGGAAAGAGCTAGGTACTTCATGAGCCTGAGAAGCTGAACTAATGGCAGCAAGTTTTCCCTCCAGACTTCTTAATATGTGAGAAAGGTAAACCTCTAGGAGTTCATGTGTTTTCATTACTTCTAGCTGACCACGTGCCAGCTGCTATAATAAGCACAGTGGAGATGAGGTAGGAAGAAAAGGTGAACCTATTTAGGGTACAAGATAATGTGTTAGGAACATTGCTTTGTTTTCTAATTTTTTTTTTTTTTTTTGAGACAGAGTCTTGCTCTGTTGCCCAGGCTGGAGTGCAGTGGCGTGATCTTGGCTCACTGAAACCTCTGTTTCCCAGGTTCAAGTGATTCTTCTGTCTCGGCCTCCCAAGTAGCTGGGATTACAGGTGCTCACCACTATGCCTGGCTAAATTTTTTTCGTGTGTATTTTTAGTAGAGACAGGGTTTTGCCATGTTGGCCAGGCTGGTCTTGAACTCCTGACTTCAGGTGATCCACCCACCTTGGCCTCCCAAAGTGCTGAGATTACAGGCATGAGCCATCACTCCTGGCCTTCTAATTGTTTTATGTGTTGTAAATCTTGAAGACGGAGTCACCTTTTCTTTTCTGTTTTCCCCTTCCCGCTTGTACTCTCCTCACCTCTCCTTTTCCTCTAACCCATGTTAAGCCCATATGCCCAATAACCATTTTTTGAATAAAGAAATTTCCCCTCTTTAATTCTCATTGTACTTCTAGGAAGCTATCAAAAATATTCAAGGGCAGAGACCTATACTTTCCCACTGTGCTCGTGAGGACATCACAGAAGCTTTGCTTACTTTATTTAGTACCTTGAAAGGAAGCTAGCAATTTAGAAACTTAGATTATTCTTTGAGGAGAAGAAAGACCTGAAAGAGAAAATGTCATGAAAGACTGGGGTGGAGAGGAGGGCAGTTATAAAAATAAAATGACAAAGACAATGGAAGAATGGGAAAGGGAGGACGAAAAGGAGAGTCTTTTGTATCAGTGGAATTTCAGGGTTTTCACACCAGCAGTCTCTTCTATCAGTGAAGACATATTTTTAAGGTCTCTAATTATGATGGTTTCCTATAGCAGACACTGGTAGTTACCCTGCAAACAACTATCTCCCTTATTTCACTTGAACAGAATCCCATTTTGAATTATCCTCTAGAGTGTGGCAATGTTACTCAAATTAGGATGGGCCTTGCAGTAGCCCCAGACCCAGCTAGGGAATCTTATCCCACCCCACCCAGGGATTGGTTTATGAATGGTCATGTGACACAATTTTGGCCAATGAGATGAGAAGGGAATCCTGCAGGGGTCTTATGGGAAATTTTCCTTTGTTTTTGGAAAGATAGCATGTGTTCTTTTTTCAGCTTTTGGTGTGCCTGGGTGAGGAGGTAATGCCTGGAACTATGGCAGCCTTTTAGGGACCATGAGGGGAGCCCACCCAAAAGGATAAGCCAACACACTGAAGCTAGTGAAAAAGAAAATCAAAAATAATCTTGAACCTTAACTTCATTTAACCTCCATATTAACAAACTCTGGTTATATCTGTTAATACTTATGTAAATAAATGATTAAATAAATAAATAAATAAATGAAGAATTTAAAAGTCTCCTGTGCAGGATAATTTCAAATAATTTATATAGCTACTCTGTCCTCGAGGAGATAGAATGTACCTTCGACTCCTGAGGTGTGGATTACACATAGTGGTTTCCTTCTGATGAGTACACTGGGTGGAGAGAAAGGTCACTGTATAGTAGGGAAGCCTGATAAACACTCCCTCATTTGGTGATCACGGTTACCGTCAACAGTGCTAAGTCATGTTGATAGTATGTACCTCTGACATAATGTGATGAGAATGGCACTTTATCTCTCTGGTCTTGTCCAATCATCCCCAGACCTACAACTCTCTCTAATTCGTGAGACAAACATCAAACAAACCCAAGTTGAAGTATGTTCTAAACAAAATTTCTTTTCAGTATTCCTCAAAGCTATCAAGGTCTTCCAAAGCAAGGAAAATTTGAGGAACTGTGACAAGAGGCACCCAAGGAGAAATGATTATTAACTGTAATGTGGCATCCTAGATGAAAGCCTGGAGAAGAAGTAGGACACAAGGAAAAAAGAAAGAAAATCTGAATAAAGTATAGACTTTACTGAACAATAGTGCATCCATACTAGTTCATTATGACAAATTTACAATACTAATGTTAAGATGTTAATAATAGGGCAAAGTGGACCTGGGGTTTATGGGAATTTTCTGTAAATCTAAAACAATTTAAAAAGTTTATTTTAAAAATAGAGACATATCAAGAATGAAAGGTTCAATCATTCCAGATTCTTCAGATATTAAAAGGATATTATTAACAACATTGTGCCAATAGATTGGTGACAATATTGACTCATAAACCATCAACTGGATGTTTGCTCACATGTATGGCTGGGTTTCTGCTTGATCATTATGTCTGCAGTAGGTTACACTTTTGGTCACGTGATTTGCTCCCTCTCTGTGGGTGGAGGATGTTGACATTCTTAGCTATGTGACTTGCTTTAGCTAGCACAATGTTAGCAAACACCATGGAGCCCACATTGAAGTAAAATGCTTCAGATGCAGTTATGTGGTTTGGCTTGGCCACTTGTGCTTCCTGGAAGAGAAAGGCATAATGTCTTCTCAGAATTGTTAACTTAAAAATTACACAATCTGGACAGGTGTGGTGTCTCATGCTTATAATTCCAGCACTTTGGGAGGCTGAGGCAGGCGGATCACCTGAGGTCAGGAGTTCGAGACCAGCCTGGCCAACATGGCGAAACCCTGTCTCTAATAAAAATACAAAAATTAGCCAGGCGTGGTGGCACATGCCTGTAATCCCAGCGACTTGGGAGGCTGAGGCAGGAGGATCGCTTGAACCTGGAAGGTGGAGGTTGCAGAGAGCTGAGATTGTACCACTGCACTCTAGCCTGGGCAACAGAGCAAGACTCTGTCTCAAAACAAACAAACAAAACAAAAAAAATGCACAATCTATACATTTAGAAAAATGAGAGCTTTATTTCGTATCAAAATCATATCCTGCAAGGTGGCCATTCTGACAGGTTAGAGAGAGGAGTCTCCTATTGAAGCTATTAGCAGGAACTTCAAGGAAAGGAGAGGAAAGACAGGAATTTAAGCTGAATGGGTTGGGCTTATACATACTCAACAGGATATAGAAGGAGCTATGAACATTCATGAAAGGGGGTTGTGCACATGCATGATAAGCACACATGTGTTCCAAGTGACGCATGTTCACTTTGGGTGGAGACTCAACATTTAAATGTATTACTGTTAGGTTCTGTACGTCAAGAGGTGAAACAGGGACCTAAGGCACTCAGCGTGCAGCCTCTGTAAACTGACTGGAACCAGTCCATAGGCGGTGGTCTTCCCATCAGGAGAAAGTTACTGAAATCAGTCTCTTGTCCACTCAAAGCTGTAGTTACGGCTTGTGGAACGGGGTTATTCAGTCAGCATCTGGAGGTGGATGAGCTGTAATTGTTTTAATATTGCTTATCTTGAGGCCAGTGCTTATTTAACCGCTAGAGAAAAAGAAAAACCTTATGGTACTTAGAACATGCTATATTCTTTTTTTAAAAAAATTTTAATTTAAATTTTTTAAAATTATACTTTAAGTTCTGGGGCACATGTGCAGAACGTGCAGGTTTGTTATATAGCTATACATGATGTGCTGTATTCTTTAAGTGGAGGCAATGTGACTTAACCTTGCCCGGCGTGGCCTTAGCTTCTGTTTATAATTTGGCATCCTATTTCCACAAATAGTCTGTTCTTATGTCTTATGATCTATATTTTAACATTAATGATGGTCAGTGTTGTGTCTAAACTGAAAAAGGGGCTAGGTGTGGTGGCTCACGCCTATAATTCCAGCACTTTGGGAGGCTGAGGCAAGGGAATTGCTTGAGCTCAGCAACTTGAGACCAGCCTGAGCAACATAGTAAGACTTCATCTCTATAAAAAATTTAAAAATTAGCTGGGCATGGTGGTGCACACCTGTAGCCCCATCTACTTGAGAGGCTGAGAGAGGATTGCTTGAGCCCAAGAGGTAGAGGCTGCAGTGAGCTATGATTGTGCCACTGCACTCCAGCCTGGGTGGAAGAGTCAGGCCCTGTTTCAAACCACAAGACCAACGACAACAAAACTGTAAAAGGGAGGGGGCATCATGAGGCATGTCTGACCTCCCACCCCATCATGGCTAAGAACTCAGTTTTTAAGGTTTCTCAGCTAAGAGGGGATCCATTCAGTTGTTTGGAAGGCTTAGGATTTTATTTTTGGCTTATAGAATGAAGGGGCTGTTCCTTCACCTTGGGGCCCAGGATGAAAAGATATACAGAGCAAACTTGAAGACATTCTGATACCTGGAGCAAAGCCACAGCTGACCTGTTGCCCTCATGTCACCAGAGCGAGACATCAAGGTTTGATGTGGAAGCCTCTGATATTTTAGAATAGCTTGTAATCCAGCAATACATTTGTCTATTATAGATGATAATAGCTCATAAGGCATAGCATAGCAGTGTGTTTACAACAAAATCTTGAACCTGGGTTAAGAGCATGCCGTAGATTCCACATTGTGGGGTAGAGGCGAATGGGTGAATGGGTGAGGATTTAGGGGCAGTGTTAAACAATTCAGGAAGATGCCTCTAAAAGGCACTGTTATGGGAGAAGGCAAATAGAACTTTGGAAATGGGGTGGTGGGATGAGAGAATGGGGTCAGATGGTAGAGATGGAAAAAGTGCATGGGAGAGGCATAATGCAAGCTTGCAAGCAGGCCTGGACAAGACGGAGAAAAGGGAAGATGGAGAGGAAGGAAGGCCCATGTAGTCCAAGAACAATGCAGAAATGCTTTTCTTTGTCATCACTGGTGTCCTTTCTCTTCCTAAAAATGATGTGGGTATTACTTCTTTCTCAAATGCATTTCTCACCTCATTTCCTTAGCCAGGAAGTGGAAAGTACTCCAGTGTGGGTTTTGATGAAAGCGTCTGTGGCTCCAGCTGCTGGGTGCACCATGCTGCCCATGTTTCTTCCTTTCCAAACAAGGACTTCCTTTTACGTTGTGATATGGTTTGGCTGTGTCCCCACCCAAAACTCATCTTGACTTGTAGCTCCCATAATTCCCATGTTTTGGGAGGGACCCAGTTGGAGGTAATTAAATCATGGGGGTGGGTCTTTCCCATGCCATTCTCATGATAGTGATTAAGTCTCTTGAGATCTGATGGTTTTATAAGGGGAACCCCCTCTTGCTTGGCTCTCATTCTCTCTTGTCTGCCGCCATGTAAGATGTGCTTTTTGCCTTCCACCATGATTGTGAGGCCCTCCCAGTCATGTGGAACTGTGAGTCCATTAAACCTCTTCTTACTTATAAATTACTCAGTCTCGGGTATGTCTTTATCAGCAGTATGAAAACAAACCAATACAGTTTGTCTTGCGTACGTGATTTTTCTGGGCACTTGCCTTGGAATCATCGTTTTTCTTTAACCTGGGAGTTTCCAAATCTCAGGTCTACTCTTTCCTGTTCTGTGTACATAATTTCTCACAGGGAATATACCAGCATCTTCAGCATTGTTTACAACACCTTTCTTCCTTCCTTGGAGAGTGAGTAATTTGATGTCATCAACCCAAGACACTTCACTGAACATGGAGATGTAGGTGGCAAGAATTTAAATTCATACCTAATAACCAGCTTGCCTTTTTTATACTTTAAAGAATTTTTTTCCAAAAGAAAAAAATCTAATTATGCACAAGAGCAATTCACTTAGAATTAATTCACTAGGAATTAAAATGAAAAAAAAAAAAAAGGTAAGGATGTGAACAATCCTTTAAAAAATAATTCAAATTAGAAACACTAATTACAGGAACTCCTTTATATAACATGAAACACAGTTCTCTGAGGCACGGTGAAGAGGGCTGGCTGTAAAGCAAACTCTCAGAGAACAAAGTTTCTGATTTATGGAGGAATTTATTTGAACAAGGAATAAAATTTCCTTTGAGTAGTTACTGCTCAGTCCTGCTGATCACTGTCTGATTGTTTCTGGGGACACCACAGGACATACATAGCATGACCGACATTTAATTCTGGGATCAAAGCCTAAGGGCTCACCGTCTTGAACTCAGGAAGTCAGAAAGGAAGCAAGTCAAATGTTTGGGTAGCCCCTCTGATCTCAACCTCCAGTCTCCTCACAGAACAGGAGCATGCAGTGGGTGATAAGGGTGAGATTTCTATCTGGGTGTGTCTCACCCACAGTTTTTATTCTTTGCATTTTGGCAAGTTTTCTTGAGGACAGGCAAGGATTGGGATCTGAGGGCCATTTTACTGACTCCTTATTAAGGTTTTATTTGGGCCTGGTGCAGTGGCTCATGCCTGTAATCTCAGTGCTTTAGGAGAATCACCTGAGGTGAGGAGTTCAAGACCAGCCTGGGCAACATGGTGAAACCCCATCTCTACTAAAAATACAAAAATTAGCTGGGTGTGGTGGTGCACATCTGTAATCCCAGCTACTTGGGAGGCTAAGGCATGAGAATCATTTAAACCTGGGAGGTGGAGGTTGCAGTGAGCTGAGATCACGCCACTGCACTCCAGCCTGCGTGATAGAGCAAGACTCCATTTCAGGAAAAAAAAAAAAAAAAGGTTATGTTTGCTGATTACCAGGCCAAAGGGCACAGTCAGGTAATAAATAGTGCTTTTCAAACTGTTGGGCTGTGTCCCACTTTTTGGATTGTGAAATCAAATTAGCACATCTCAATATGTAATTTTGAAAAACAGAATAGAATAGAAAATGCCAGACTGAATTGGATACATGCATAAGGAGTGCTAAGGACTGAATCCTATCCCTGCAAATTCATATATTGGAGTCCTAACCCCTAGTAGCTCAGAATATGATCTTATTTGGAGATTGGATTTTTTAAAAAAGTGATTAAGATCAAACAAGTTTATTCGGGTGGACTCTACTCCAATATAACTGGTATCTTTATAAGGAAGGGAGATTAAGACACAAACACCCACAGAGAGAAGACCATGCAAGGACACAGGGAGAAGACGACCATCTACAATCCAAGGAAAGAGGCTTCCGAAGGAACCACCCTTGCTGACACCTTGGTCTTGGACTTCCGGCACACACACACACACACACACACACACACACACACACTCTCTCTCTCTCTCTCTCTCTCTCTCTCTTAAGATTTATAGCCTAAAATGATTGAAAAATACTGGGTTATAATGGGCCCACAACGTTTCCATATTCAGGGAGCAACCAGAGAGATGGTTTGTATTCATCCAGATGAGGATAATGAAGATAGGAAGTAAACTCTCACCATTAAGCAAGCAAGCACTGCCTGTTTCTCCCTCAGTAGAAAGAGAAGGCTTGACTTGGCAGTGGGAACTCTCCTATCCCTGTATGTGAAATTCAGTGTTTCCTGTTTCACCAGGGTCAAAAAAATTGGGTGTTAGAGCAACAATCTATAAGTGAAAATTATTCATATTGATTTTTTTAAAGGAAGCAACTTATTACACAGTGAATTCCAATTCCATTTGGAATTCACCCAAGGGACTAGAAGAAAGCAAGAAAGTTTATGGGTCAGTGAGCCTAAGTGTTACAAAATCCATTCCCTGAAGTTCACCTTTATTCACAGGAAAACTCCTCTGGCCCTCATTCGATCTCTTTACTCTTATTTCAGACTCTAATAGTTTAAAAAGAAGTATTATTTTAAATTTAAAACATGTGAAAAGTTACTGCATTTGTTGACCAAAATCAGAGATGGAGTCTCTTCTTTAGTTCCAGCGAATTCTTGGGGATGAGATACACATTGTAGGATGCCTGCAGACACAGATTCCTCAACAAGTCATTTTGCTCTCTCTTTATTTTCATTCAGAATTAGAATACATCTTTAGACCAGGCGCAGTGGCTCATGCCTGTTATCCTAGCACTTTGGGAGGCTGAGGTGGGCAGATCGCTTGTGGTCCAGAGTTTGAGACCAGCCTGGCCAACACGGTAGAACCCTATCTCTAGTAAAAATACAAAAATTAGCCAGGCATGGTGGTAATCCCAGCTATTTGGGAGGCTAAGGAAGGAGAATTGCTTGAACCCTGGAGGAGGAGATTTCAGTGAACCGAGACTGTGCCACTGCACTCCAGTCTGGGCAACAAGAGCGAAACTCCATCTCAAAAAAAAAAAAAAAAAATTAGCTGGGTGCAGTGGCTCACACTTGTAATCCCAGCACTTTGGGAGGCTGAGGCAGGTGGATCACAAGGACAGGAGTTTGAGACCAGCTTGGCCAAGATGGTGAAACCCTGTCTCTACTAAAAATACAAAAATTAGCCGGGGCGAGGTGGTAGGCACCTGTAATCCAAGCTACTTGGGAGGCTGAGGCAGGAGAATCACTTGAACCCGGGAGGCAGAGGTTGTAGTGAGCTGAGATCATGCCGTTGCACTCTAGCCTGCATGACAGAGCAAAACTTTGTCTAAAAAAAAAAATCTTTTAGGTATAATCACACATATCTCTGCTCCGTTGGTGAGATCATTTATGCTTGCATGAGAGGAAGCAGCATAAGACCCACCAACTCGTAGGGAACCCTGAAACTGGGATCTGCTCAGGAGAGAAAAGTGCTGGAACTTTCAGGGCCTCTCTTGGGCCAATGTGACTGACAGCTACAGCATCTCATCACATCTCCGTGACTAAGTCTGCCCCTTTTTGGTCTTTGGGACAGATTTCTTGCAAGGGCTTTGCAAGCATCTATGTGTTGAATTTCTTGCAGTGCTGTGGAATTTCCATCTCTGAACCAGGTCCGTGCAGTTCTTATTCCTTAAATACAACATCTCTCTGTCTTAATTAGTTCTTTTTATCCCGCAGAAAGAGAAGAGAGAATTGTAAATGGTGAGGAGAAGTAGCACTAGGCTTTTAAAGGGGAATCTGGCCCAGCATCTCTCAGAACTAACAACCAGAATTCTAGCATCCTCATTCTACCGTACTAATTCGACATATTTCACACATCCCAGCAGTCTGGTTCACAGCACACTGGAAACAGTAAATTGGAAAATCAAGATTGCTGATAAGAGCAAAGACAACAGCTAATGGAATAATCAGAAGAGTGACAACCAAAATATTACAGCTAGACTTAACAACACTGGAAGGCATCTCCTGGGGCCATTTAGTGCAGAAACAATCCATCCTGCATACCTTGGTAGCCACTGAGGGCCTGGTGGTGTTTCAGACGCAAATGACACCTTTGAGTAATCAAGAAGGAAAGCCATGATGCACTGAGTGAGGCCAAAGACGCTCTCCTGGACCAGACTTTAGGCTTCTCCAAGCCCTCTTTTCAACTAGGCTTCGGCCTTGGCCATTGTTCTTGCCTGGCCCACCTAGTCCAGTTGTAGCAAGAATCCTGCTACGTCAGTTTAGACAGAGTCCCTGACCCTTGCTATCTGATTGTGCTGGCCTGCCTTCAGCAAGCATCCTGTTAAGTCAGTTTAGAAAGAGCCTCATGGCTGGGCATGGTGGCTTACGCCTGTAATCCCAGCACTTTGGTAGGCCGAGTCAGGTCGATCACGAGGTCAGGAGTTTGAGACCAGCCTGACCAACATGGTGAAACCCCGTTTCTACTAAAAAAATACAAAAATTAGCCGGGCATGGTGGCGCATGCCTGTAATCCCAGCTACTCGGGAGGCTGAGGCAGGAGAACCACTTGAACCAGGAGGCGGAGGTTGCAGTGAGCCAAGATTGTGCCACTGTACTCCAGTGTGGGTGACAGAGCGAGACTCCATCTCAAAAAGAAAAAAAAAAAAGAAAGAGTCCTCATACCCCTGATGTCTCCTCTTAGTACTATCCCTTCCACTGACCTTCTCTCCTGCTCACTGGCTATAAATCCCCACATGTCTTTGCTGTATTTGGTGATGAGCCTAATCTCCTTCCTCTATTGCAGTAGTCTTGACACCAATTGCAATAATCCCAAATAAAGTCTTCCTTACCATTTTAACAAGCATCAGAATAATTTTTTCTTCAATAGTAATCAAGAATATAAACTCATTGCAGCAGCTTCAATGCAGATGTTTCAGCTATTTGCTGTCCCTGTTCCAGGAAATGTAGGCACTAGCTCCTGCCCATTTTCCTCTGGATAGCTCGAATCTGAAAGAGGAGCTAAGATAATTATTATTTTGACTTGTTTTTCCAAAGGCAAGGGTGTGTTGTTGACAAGAGTCCCCAGCTGAACCTAGCCCACATCTATTTGGCCTGTGTCTTGCTCTGGTGTAGAGCTGTGTCCCCAGCGGGGATGCCTTATTTTCATCTTTGCAGCAGCACCATCAGTTCACCAAACTGTGCCCCTGCCGGGCGCATTCCCCTGGAGGGTTGCATTTAAACACTAGTTCAAGGTGCGGCTTGGAAAAGTAGTCAGAACACAAGTAAAGGAATGGGTAAGACAGGGCAAAGGATTAATTTGCTCAAACACATTCAGTATCAAATCAGCTGTAACAAAAAGAGCAATATCTGCAAGTTGAGTCATCCACCTGCCAGGGCAGTGCTTCCCAGGTCTCAGTGTGCACCAGAATCACCTTGGGGGAGCAGATTCCTAGGTTAAACCCCAGCTTTCACTGAATTCAGTCGCAGTAGGCTGGGACCCTGGGATCTGTGTTTTAAATAAGTACTTATGTGATTTAAGTGCTCGAGGCTCTTGGACTACTTTGGAAATCACTGTCTGGAAAGACTGTAGCATCCACTTAGGGGGGAAAAAAACCTGCTGTTTTGGTTTTTGGAAACACCTGAGTAGGCAGATTTTGTTTGTCCACCTCTGTGGCTAGCGTTTGGGTGAAGAGATGTGAGTAAAGACAGTACTGCGTTGTTATGTGTGATCAAGCAATATGAATCTAGAATTGCTAGAAGCTTCTGCTTCTTCTTCTCCTTCTCCTTTTTCTTTTTTCTTTCAAGATCTTGCTCTGCTACCCAGGCTGGTGGCAGTGGCATGATCATAGCTCACTGCAGCCTTGAACTCTGGGGCTTAAGTGATCCTCCTGCCCTGGTCTCTCTAAGTGTTGGGATTACAGGCATGAGCTATTAAGCCCAGCCTAGAAGCTTCTTAAAGATGGAAGAGGCTCTCTCATAAGAGAGGAGTAGAGTCCAGTGACCTGGTAGGAGGCCAGAACCAGGAGAAAAGATGGGCTGAGCAAAGTTCCCAGTGGTGAGAGTAAACAAGAAACTTTTCAGAACTGTGATGTTGCATATTTGAATTTAAGTTGTTTACCATTGTGAATCATAATGCCCTTCAATGACCCTCCGATCTCCAGTAAATCTGTTACATAAACTGATCTTGGACCAGAAGTGGGGGAGGAGGTGATGGATCTGCAGAGAGGCTGCACAGAGAGGGAACTGAGAGCCTTAGTTAGGAGTCAGGAAGGCAGGGAAGCTGGCTGAAGCAAGTCCCAATTAAAGCTGGGAGAAACACACTCTGTCTCTCCCCAGAGGTACTAAAGCAGTGGTGTCTTACCTTTTCTGATCAGGTGCCTCTATCAGCGAAGAAAAATTTTGGGCATGGACACTATATTTCATTTTATGATTGATTCTACATTAATTCTGCTCAATGTGAGGATGATGAGGATGAAGATCTTTATGATGATCCACTTCTGCTTGATGAATAGTAAATATATTTTCTCTCTCTTATGACTTTCATAGTATTTTCTTTTCTCTAGCTTACTTTATTATAAGAATACAGTGTCTAACACATAGAAAGTACAAAATTAGTGTTAATCAACTATTTATTTTGCTGGTAAGACTTTCAGCCAACATAAGCTACTGGTAGTTAAGGTTTTGGGGAGTGAAAGTTATACACAGATTTTAGACTGCATGGTGGGGTCAGCCCTCCTAAACTCCACATTGTTCAAGGGTCAACCGTATAAATATATAACATGTAATATGCATGCTACTGTACTAATATATTATTGATGTTACAAAAATATGTAAAAATAGAGGGTAAAAAATAGGAAATCAGTATAAAAGTTCTAATAATATACTTTTGTACACCAGTTAACTAAGCTGAGTAGCCATGGAGCACCATGGGCTCTGTATTGAAAAGCCTGATCTTATCCTAAGCAAACTAACACAGTAACAGAAAACCAAATACTGCATGTTCTCACCTATAAGTGGGAGCTAAACATTGGGAACACATGGACATAAAGAAGGGAACAACTGGGGCCTGCTTGAAGGTGGAAAGTGGGAGGAGAGAGAAGATCAAAAAACGACCTATTGGGTACCATACGTCTTACCTGGTGATGCAATAATCTGTACCCAAAATCCCAGTGATATGCAATTTATCTGTACAACAAACCTGCACCTACTAGGCACATGTAACCCTGAACCTAAAACAAAAGTGAAAACACACACACACTAATTAATTAAGTTAAAAAAAGTAGGGGAGGGACAGCCCTTACTGTTACACGAATAGGGCCTGTTTAGTTGCAGACACTTGGATTACTCAGCCACCGAAATTGAGAAGGGTTCCATGATAAGACTCAATTCTGGGGTCAAACCATGGTGTTTTTTGTGCTTCTCAAACATTGGTCTGTAGGTCTTCTTTCAGAAAGAAAGCCCAGGAGAAAAATACCTGAATTATAACCAGTTGTGATCACAAATTAAAAGGGAGGAGAAAACCCCAATAACTTACTCAGGGCAGCAACCTTAGGACACTCCATTCTTGTGGCTTAGCATTAGCTGGGAGCTCTTGACCAGGAATCCTTGGATTCTCATGAAGACAAGAGCAGGACTCAAGAGAGGTGCCTGATATGGTTAGGCTCTGTGTTCTCACCCAAATCTCATCTTGAATTGTAATCCCCAGATGTCTAGAGACCTGGTGGGAAGTGAGTGGATCATGGGGGTGGTTTCCACGATGCTGTTCTTATGATAGCAAGGAATTTCTCACGAAATCTGATGGTTTTATGAATGGCAGTCTCCCCTGCATTCTTCTGTCTTTCCTGCCACCTTGTGAAGAAGTTACTTGCTTCTTCTTTGCCATCCGTCATGATTGTGAGTTTCCTGAGGTCTCCCCAGCCATGTGGAACTGTGAGTCAATTAAGCCTCTTTTGTTTGTAAATTGCCCAGTTTCAGATAGTATCTCTGCAGCAGTGTGAGAATGGACTAATACAGGTTGGAGGTGGTACCTTTTACAGGGGTGTGGGTCCCAGCTTTTGGGCACCTTGCTTTTTTTTGTTTATTTATTTTTAATGTGGTAAAATATGTATAACATAAAATTATCCATTTTATCCATTTTAAAGTGTCGTTAACTGCATTCACAATGTTGTGCGACTGTCACACTATCTGGTTCTAAAACTTTTTCATCACCTTAAACAGAACTTCCGTATCCATTAAACAGTAACTCCCCATTCCCCAATAACCTCTAATCTACTTTCTGTCTCCATGAATTTGCCTACTCTAGGGACCTCACATAAATGGAGGATATGATATTTGTCTTTTTGTGTCTGGCTTATTTCACTTAGCATAATTTTTCAAGGTTCAATTATGTTGTAGCCTGTGTCAGAACTTCACTCCTTTTCATGGCTCAATAATATTTCATTGTGTGGATAAACCATATCGTGTTTATCCATTCATCTGTTGATGAACACAAATTGTTTCTTCTAGCTTTTGACTGTTATGATTAATGCTGCAGTGACCACTGGTGTAAACCTATCTATTTGAGTCGTTGTTTCCACTTCTTTTGGGTAAGGAATAGAATTGCTGTGTCGTATGGTAATTCCATGTTTAGCTTTTTGAGGAACCTCTAAGCTGTTTTCCACAAAGACTGCACCATCCTTACCACCAATGTATGAAAGTTCCACTTGCTCTACATCCTCTACAATATTTGTTCATTTCAATTTTTAAAAATGACAGCCATCCTATTAGGTATGAAGTGGTACCTCATTGTGGTTTTAGTGTGCATTGCCCTAATGACTAATGACTAATGACATTGAACATCTTTTATGTGACTATTAACCATTTATGTATCTTCTTTGGAGAAATGTATATTCAAGTCTTTTGCATATTTTTTAATTGAGTTGTTTGTCTTTGTTGTTGACTTATAAGAATTCTTTATATAGTCTGGATACTAAACTCTTGTGAGATATGTAATTTGCAAATATTTTCTCCCATTCTGTAGGGTGTCTTTTTGCTTTCTTGATAATGTTCTTTGATGAACAAAAGTTTTAAATTTTGATCAAGTCCAGTTTATTTATATTTTCTTTTGTGGCTTGTGTTTTTGGTGCCTTATCTAAGATGCCATTGGCAAATTCAAGGGTTCAGAGATTTATCTCTATATTTCCTTTGAGGAGTTTTATTGTTTTAACTGTTATATTTAGGTTATTGACCTATTTTGAGCTAGCTTTTTAATATGGTGTAAGATAAGGGTCCAACTTCAATTCATTCTTTTACATGTGAAAATTCAGTTGTCCCAGCACCATCTGTTGAAGAGACTGTTATTTTCCTATTGAATGGTCTTGGCATCCTTGTCAAAAATCAATTGGCCATATATGCATGGATTTGTTTTTGGACTCTTCATTCTATTCCATTGGTCTATATATCTATCCTTATGCCAGTACCACATTGCTTTGATTATTTATGTTTTATAAGTAAGTTTTGATATTGGGATTTAAGCCCTCTGATTTTGTTCTTTTTTTTCCCCAAGATTATTTTAGCTATTCAGGGCCCCCTTGTAATTCCATGTAAATGTGAGGATAAGTTTTTCTATTTCTGCAAAAACAGTTTGTTGCAGTTTTGGCAGGGACTGCATGGAATCTGTTGATCACTTTGGGTACAGCTCTGAATTTTTTCCTGGACTATTAGAATTATTGGGAAGGCTTCTCATCTGGTTCCAGAGGTGCTAATCTTGAATCATCTTAGCCAGGAAGCTTAATAACTTCTCAACACTCTGTACGTGGTAAGGTTGGAGCAGGGAAACCAGTCAGAATGTTCATCGCCTATCTTTTCTCCCAGAGCTGGCTGAAAACATTATTCAAAATACCAACGCATCTCTCTTACGTTTATTCCAGCCTGGAGACCACACTTTAGAACCCACTGTCTTAGTGGGTTGATGAATCAGTATCCAGTTGAGGAACTGAAATTGGACCAGCTGGGTGTTTTGAGGCTCAATTGGAAAGCAGACATTGAATTAGCTCTTAGATTTCCAGTAACTTTTTCCCTTTTGGGAATGTATTTTATCACTTTTGTAGTTAAATATATTTTGAAGCTCGGAATGCCTGTAACAGAGATTTATTTTTTTCACACAATGAGAAGTCCTAAGGAAGGTGGCTCTTGGCATTAGTTCAGGCACTCAAAGATCTCAGGGCTGGCATCCTTGCAATACTTTTCGTCTTTCTCTCACGATCTTAAGATGGCTTTACCACTCCAAATATCGCATCTACATTCATAACAGGAAAGGGTGGGAGAAGCACCCCGAAGCTCATATTGAGAAGACAGAAGCTTTCCAGGAAGTCCTAGAAGACTTCCCATTATATTTTGTTAATTAGAATTGTATCCCATGGCTCTGTGTAGGTGAAAAGAAACTGGAACGTTAGGGAACAGGATCATTGTGATTGGCTTTAACCAATCTTGATCCATTGCCTGAAGCTGAGCACATTACCTTCCTAAATAAAACTGGAATTTTGTTGTCGAGGGATAAGAAGCAGCAAGATATCAGTGTACTACTTAGGCATACACACTTACATAGTTATTTTATTACCTATTTTCTTAAGCACTTTCTACCTCTGAGGGCCTGTTCTCATCGCTGATATTCTAAGAATATAGAATAACCAGAAATTTCTCAGCCTGTATATTTTCCTTTTGGGCCCGGATGGTGGCCTGGCATGTAGTGAAGTTAGTTGCAGAGAAGTCAGGGTGTGGCCACCCCATAAGGCTGTAAGCAAATGTGAGCAGGCTTACAGGCGCTGTATCTTTAAGGCCCCGAGTTCACACTGTTCATGATATGTTTCCTAATTATTTCCTTTAAATGTTGAAAGCGCTTTATTTTCTTGCCCTTTAGGGGAAAAAACCAAGTTTCAAAAAAGCATCTCATCAATGATTCAATCAAAGAAATGTCATTAATGAGAAGACAGAAAAAAAAAAGCCTCCAACATTGTATTTGGGTAGATTTCAACAGTTAATTTGTATTTCAAAATGTGAATGTAAATTAAAAGGCTAAATACTTGAAAGTCAAAAATATTCCTTATTTGACATTAAAGTCAGTGAATTGATCACATTTGCTGAATGTAGCTAGTAAAAAGTGCTAATTTATGGCTAAGTAATTAAACAGGGAGACAGATGGAGAATCAAATGAGTTTTCTTCACATTCAAATTTGCATACTGTTTCTGATGGTGCATACTCTTACTGCTCTGCGTGGTGCCCTCCAGTATTAGAAGAACATAGAGAGCTATTTATGTCAGCTTTGCCCAAGCAACCCCAAAGAAAGAAAAGGGGAATTATATCAAGTCCTAGACTTAGAAAAATACAGAGCTCAGTTAGATGTTCTCTTCTGTTTCTCATTCATTCATCATTTTTGCTTCCATTTCATAATATGTAGAATAGGCAACTGTCAAATAGTGGAGTTTTCTCCTTTCTCCATTGTATCATGGAAAATGCCATGGCTTGGGAATCAGAAGATGGTCTAATTCTAGGTTTCTCAGTAACTTGTTGTGTGACATTGGACAATTCTGTTCTCTCCAGTCTTAGTTGCCTCGTTTGACAATTGAGTTTTATGTTGCCTAGATTATTTCTAGGCAGTATGGTACAGTGGAGGAAGCAAGGATGCTAATTTTTGATCTTGGCTCAACCGCCTACCAGCTGAGTGATCTTGGATAACTTAGTTTAGCCACTGTGTGCTACAGGTTTTTATTAGTAAAATGAGGATGTTTGGTGATCATTTTATGCAAAGCCCTTAGAACAGTGCCTGGAATGTAAGCACCCCTCTATGTTAGCTGTTTTGTTTGTTATCTCTAAGATTCCTTCCTGTACTAAGATTCCTCGAGTCTGTGTTAGAGCACAAAGGAAGGTGACTTAATGACAGCTAATCTAGCTTGCTCGCACTCTGTGTCAAACTTGCAATCTCTGGAAGGTACCATCAGAGATAATTTAACTATTAGGACCTTATTTGCATTCCCTTGATGATACAGTGTCACCAGAGGGAAATATTTCAATGTCTTCCAGCCCATGCCAGTGCTTACACCTGCCAGGGTGGTACTGGCTGGAGCAAGTGGTCCATCAGCCAGTGCTGTGCTCAGAGTTGTTTTTATAGTTGCCGGTGAAACTTGCAGAAGGGAACCGTGACTCTCTTCTCCATCTCCCATGCCTTCAGTTCAACAGAGAGGACCTGGAAGTCAATATCGCTGGCATTGGTTTTAAGAGATACAACTCTGGATTTGCCACCTGCTCTCCACTTCCACCTGAGCACTGCTACAGCTGCACAGAGCTCGCTCTGAGCTCCAGGCTCCTCCTAAGCTAGCACCACCATCAACTCCCTCCAATCGCCATCATTATTACCTACTGAGATCTCATCAGCCACAGAGAGGTATCCTCTGACTTTTACAAAGATCCTGGAAATCAGAGACAGGCTGTGCCTGGAGGTGGGGGACAAGAAGGTCAGTAGGACAGACTGTAACATTGAAGACTTTCCCATTAGTGAGAACGTCTCCACTGAAGACCCCTAGGGTAAAGGTATAGAAAGCACAGTAACCGAGGCTGTCGTTATCACCATGAACCATCACTTGCCAGAATCCAGCTCCACAAAAGAAGCCTACAAGAAGTACATCAAAGGTTACATGAAATGAGTCAAAGGCAAACTTGAAGAACAGAGACCTTAAAAAGTAAAATCTTTTATGATGGACTGCAGAACAAATCCAGCATATCCTTGCTAATTTCAAAAACTACCAGTTCATTATTTCTGAGGACATGAATCCAGATGGCATGCTGGCTCTACTGGACTACCATGAGGATAACGTGACCCCGTATATGATTTTCTTTAAGGATGATTTAGAAATGGAAAACTGTTAACAGATTTGACAATTGCTTTGGATCTATCACCTGTCATTATAACCGGCTGCCGCTCGTCATCCACACAACACCAGGACTGAAGACAAATGGGACTGATGTCACCTTGAGCACTTTATTTTGACCATGATTTATTTGGAGTGGAGGCATTGTTTTTAAGAAAAAAACATTGCCATATATAGGTTGTCTAAGAAAAAAATACATTTAAAGTTAAAAAAATACAACTCTATGACCTAGACTAGAGCTGTCAGTTACCCCTCCCCCACCCACATATATACTCACAGGGAGCTCTGCTAAGGAGAGAAGCAAAATTTCTTTAGAATTTTTTAGAAGGTTATTTATTTATTTATTTACCTTTCACTGGATTTTTAACCAGTCATGGATAGGGAAGACCCAATGATCAGGTGCAAGTGGTTTTCTAATCCATTTCATTTTCATTTTTGTGGTATAGCCAGTTGTTTGGGATTACAGCAGTACTAAAATCTTTAAAAATAAAGCTCTTCTCATGCCTATAATCCTAGCACTTTGGGAGGCCGAGGTGGGTGGATCACTTGAGGCCAGGAGTTTGAGACCAGCCTGGCCAACCTGCAAAACCCTATCTCTACTAAAAATAACAAAGTTAACCAGGCGTTGTGGTGCATGCCTATAATCCCAGCTACTTGGGAGGCTGAGGCATGAGAATCACTTGAACCCCGGAAGTGAAGGTTGTGGTGAGCCGAGACCATGCCACTGCACTACAGCCTGGGTGACAAAGCAAGACTGTCTCAAAAGTTAAAAAAAAAAAAAGGCTCTAAAACATGTCCATGATGGACATCACTGTCTGGCAACTGGAACTCCTAGTTTTTCTAAAAGAACCTTGATGTACTTCTTATTGTTTTAATGTAATAGCAGATCAAGGTGTTCTGCCCTTCCCTACCCAAGAGTTGCAAACTGGTTCCCAATTAGGCAACTTGGCTTCTACTCTGACTTTAAATCTCATGCAAAGTGACATAAGAATGGGTGTTGGGCAGTCTCCATTTGTGTCTCTATCTCCGCTCTCCAGCTGTGCACCTTACTCGGTGTCCTGCAAGGTTCATCTTTATGATCTACATCAGAGGGCTTCCTTAACCTCTGCCTTCCATTTGGGTTTGGCTGGTGGAAGGCACTGGCTGAAGACAAGAAGGTAGAATGGGAATTTGGGGTGTTTTTCACCTTCTGCCCTCTCTGCTGGGCAGTGTAGTTTGGTTCGTTCCCTCTCCTAATGCCTCAGCTCCATATGGCAACCCTAAAAATTAATAAATCCTTTTCCAGTTTGGTACAATCATAGAACAGCAGACGTGATTATTGCTCTTTGAAAATCAGTGTCAATAATGTGAGTTGAAAACTGTCTAGAAGAAACCCCCCCCCCAATAATATTTCAAAAGCTCTGCATTCAGAAATTAGGTTGGGAGCTAAAAAAAAAAAAAAAGAAATTAAAAAAAAATTTAAAGGCAGGGCATGGTGGCTCACGCCTGTAATCCTAGCACTTTGGGAGGCCAAGGTGGGTGGATCACCTGAGGTCAGGAGTTCAAGACTAGCCTGGCCAAAATGGTGAAACCCTGTTTCTACTAAAAATACAAAAATTAACTGGATGTGGTGGTGCGTGCCTATAATCCCAGATATTTTGGGGGACTGAGGCAGGAAAATTGCTTGAACCCAGGAGATGGAGGTTGCAGTGAGCCAAGATCATACCACTGCACTCCAGCCTGGGCAACAGGTGATATTTATTGATCTGTGCTTTTTCGGATTCATCTCACAGAGTACAGATGCTAAGTAGAGAGACTTTATCTTTCTTAAAATATGAATGGTTGTGATCTTATCCCTTTCAACAGTAGACATGTTTTTGATAAAGATTTGCATCTACCATGGGTTATTCATATAAACATCCTGCATAAGTAGAGGTTCACTGGAGGGCCACTGATTTTTTTCCAAGACTATTTATACACTCTAAAGATTAATAATGAAGTAATGTAGAACAGTTACTAACTAAAATATTAAACAAATAAAACTGGACATGAAAAAGGAAGTCCACATGAAATCCAAGGTATTGCCAATAAAATTAAGAAATGCTAAAAGCGATCAGCAACTTTGTAATAGCAATGTTAACTTTTCTTCCCAAGTAACTAATAGGTTCTTAGATTTTCCTTTTTAAGTATTAGCTGAAAAGCCCAAATTGCCTGAATTTCCTTTGAACTTTTTGTACTTCATACGTGGACCTTGCCACATTTTTGGTCATATCATAATTATTTTAGTTGCTTTTATTTTCTCTCTTAGGTCGCGTGGGCTTCAGTAATATGGCCTGTGCCAGTCATCTGTTTTTCTCCAAGGACACCAAGCATAACATCTTGCACACTACTGGTATATTAGAAAAATCAGGTCTTGCATTCAGGAAATTACATACTAAAAACAAGAAGGGTTTATGGGAAAAATAGGTTTAGCAGCAGACCGCTCAAAACCTAAAGTACTTTATAACTAGAGCACGAGTAAAGAGAAACCTAAGAGTGAAAAAGACATGTTAAATTTGTAAAAAACAAAAGAAATGTTAAAGAATTCTTTCTTTCAAAAGGTGACGAGATGAGCTTCCTTTCTTAACTATTCCACTGAGCTGACAGATAAATTTTTTTCTGGCCCACCAGTTAGGGACTGAAGATTTTTATCTCCCCAAAATTCATATGTTGAAATATAATCTCCATTGTGATGGATTGGGAGGTGGGGCCTTCAGGAGGTAATGGGTGGAGCCCTCATGAGTGGGACTAGGACCCTTACAAAAGGGATCCTAGAGAGGTAGCTTACCCTCTTCTGCCACATGAGGCTCCAATGAGAAGATGGCTGTCTGCAACCCAGAAGAGTGCCCTCACCAGAACGCGACCATGCTGGCACCCTGATCTCAGACTTCGGCCTCCAGAACTGTGGGAAATGCATTTCTGTTGCTTATAAGCCACTCAGTTTATGGTAATTTGTTAATTTGTTGTAGTAGCCTGAGCTAAGATACCACCCAATCGCTGAGGTTGCAGCTCTTTGACAATTCAGATCCACACAAGGGTTTTAATTCCTCCCTCTTCATCTTGCCTAATGCCTCAGCAACTATTCCCACATAAGCACTGAAACCTAAGTGCCTTGGTTATTCAGACCAACAGCCAGGTCCCAGCACACCCACAGTTCCAGCTTACATACCACTTTCCAGTTCTCTCTTCCATGGGGCCGCTAGGGTTTCTTCTTTCCTTCTGCCTTGTGAGCTCAACTATACATTTTAAAAGGGTTTTTAAAAACCTGCATTTTAGGCAGCATAGCAAGGAGTCTTTTTTTTTTTTTTTTTTAAGCCTATAGCACCTGGTAGTCCCAGGTGGTCTCCCATCCAAGTACTAACCAGGCCCGACCCTGCTTAGCTTCCGAGCAAGGAGTCTATTGAGGGAGGTTTTTAGTCTACCTACCATCTTCCCAGCAGAGCTCCCACCCCCATTATTCTTCTCACAGAATCTTTTGCTAACAGGTCACTGTTACTAGAATAATATAAACATCGGGTTCATTGTGTACAGCAGTCTACACTTATGGGAAGAGAGAGAAGGAGAAACAGAGATTTAGTACAAAGAGGAATTCATTTTATATTGAAAGTATGATTTTGAGGCCATGCATGGTGGCTTGTGCCTGTAACCCCAGAACTTTGGGAGGCCAAGGCGGGAGGCTTGCTTGAGCAAAGGAATTTGAGACCCGCCTGGGTAACATAGTAACATTCCATGTCTACAAAATATAAAAAAACTAACTAGGCGCAGTGTCATGTGGCTGTACTCCCAGCCACTCGGGAGGCTGAAGTGGGAGGATCACTTGAGCCCATGAGATGGAGGCTGCAGTGAACCATGACCATGCCATTGCACTCTAGCCTTGGGAACAGAGCAAGACCCTGTCTCAAAAACCAGAAAATAGATAGTATAATTCTGAGTCGATTCTCTAGGGTTTATCAGGTATTTTTTTTCCCCAGCGTTTTCTCTAATACACGCATTCCATACAGGGGGTTGAATGATTGCTTTAGGACTAGTTACTCAATGTGTGAATGATTAGATCTTTTGTCTTCGTCCCTTTTCTCTATTTATTAGCATGTCTGTGGTTGGCTGGACCATGGAAAAAGATGCCATGGGAAACACTTAACAAAACTATTTAATAACAATCACTAACATCTCTTGCAGAACCATGGTTGGAAAGATGGAAGAATCACCGGCTGAAATAAGATCTGAATCCTCACCTGAGTCTCTGCTCTTGTTCTCTTCTTCTCCACGTATACATTTGACAACTGCATCTGAAACAACCTGTAGGGACCATCCTGTTGTTAAAGGGAATTTTAAATCTTCTTCCATGGAACACTATGTTTCCTGAGAGTCCTTAATGAATTCTGCAGGAAATAGTATATCTGTTTATTTATTCAACAAATATTCACTGAGTGTTGGCCAGATATCTGACACTGGGTTGGGCCTGGTCTTTGGGGAGACAGAACTGCCAAGTTTCTGGCCCTCACTCCTCCAACCAGAGCAGCTCTGCTGGTGTCTGCTTCATAGTTGATAATCCCTGTATGTGGGGAAGGAGGTTCTGCTGCCTAAGGAAAATTTGAAGTCTTTTGTGGCATAGGGAATGCTTTTATTTAATAGAAGTTCTCATTAAGCAGAGCTATTTTGGGGCCAGAGCCTAATAGTTGTAGGTGTATACATCAGTACCATGCATAGTGAGTATGCGTGTGGTTCAGGGTAGTCTATATTAAGCTGCGGTAACACATGTCCCCTACATCTCAGTAACTTACAACAGGAAAGGTTTACTTCTTGCTCACAGTATACGTCCATGGTGCATTGTCTGTGTCTCCAGTTTGAGTATGAGCTGACTTTTGGACTGCAGCTAACAGAGCGGCCTCTATCTGGAACACTACTTGTCCCTAGTGGGGGTGAATTAAAAACACAGTGAAGTTGACATTCGTTCTTACAGCTTCCGTCTGGGCATTAGACAGGTTTCTGTTATTGACATCTCATGGGCGAAACAAGTTAAATGGCTTCATTGAATGTCACTGGGACAGGGAAATACAATCTTTCCATAGGGAGGGACAGCAAATATTTGGTAACAATAATGCAAAATGCTCTAGTGCTCAGTAAATATGTGCTGATTAAACAGCTATATACAATCAACAATCATGTATCAATGCATTCGCAGCTCCCGACACTATAAACCAGTTTTTTCTGAGTAGAAGTCTCTGAGATGTTGTGCTTTTTGTGTTATGAGAAGAGCTGAAATGAGTTGAAAATAATCTCAAGAATTTTATTGTCACAACTAAGTCACAACTGGCCTTCAACACTCCCTGCCAATTGGGTAAGGAAACCACATCCAGTCCCCAGCCCCACGTCTATCTCGCCTTCTCAAAATGTGTTGTAAAATATTAGAAGGAAGAAGGTCTGGAACTTCTAAGGATTAAGAAGAAATTCACATCAGCAGAAAGCCAGGCTGTAAGCCCCCCAGGAGTTAAGGAGCTTAGTTCAAGAGCCAGATTGTATAAGATGGGGTTTAAAAAGTAATCTGGAGCCATTTTATGTAAAACAAATTGTCCGCCAACAGGAAGCCTCAAAGCAGGCTGCAGAGTATGAAGGAATGAAGTGGATTCCAGGCGGCCATGAGGATTTTCTTGATTGAAACAAGACCAAACTTATGGAATCATGCTCTGTGTGAGTCCACGATTTCCCCCTTTTCTGCAAAAACATGAAAGAAAGCATGTAGAATGTTTGTTGTGGCTGGATTTCATAAGGAGAAGATGCTTCTCTGTGTTAAAAGGTATCCAAGGGAAAGCTGTGGTTGGACTCTGCCGTGTAAGTGACAAAAATCTCAACTCACAGTTGTCCTTGCAAAAGGAAATCATTCTGGTTCTCAAAGTTGAAAAGTCCAGAGATGAATTTTGCCTTTAGGTCTGACTGGATCCAGGAGCTCATGCGATATGACCGGGACCCGTTCTCTTTCTCCTTGCTTTTGTTTGGCTTTATTCTACAGATCGGGTTGCATCCATCCAGGTTTGCCTCATCAGGGACTTGCCCATTGCCTTCCACACTTGCCTTGGCTGAACTTTTAAACATCTCCAGAGCTGCCTGCAACAGAACTGCCTCTAGCCTGCGACTGGCCTGTGTCAGTTCTTCCCTTGCAGCGGATACGGCCTCTTCGTGGGCTGCCCCCACCAGTTCCTCTGGCTCTCATCCTTGGCCATTTACTGCTGGTAATCAATCCTCAGTCTGTCATCTTCTTTCTGCAGGATGTCAGCGTGACTTCACATTACTCAACCCACAGTGTTGTCTTTTAGGCTTTGTTCCGCCAGATTCTTCAAAGCCCACATCATTGCACCTGTCACAGGCTTCTCTGTCACTGGATATTTGACCAAGTCACACCACTGGTGAAATCTGTCACATTAGAGCCATTCCTTGTAACAGGGGTTATCCTTGTCCCATGTACCAACCCAGACCTTATTCTCTTGGTCCATCACGCAATAGGTGAGGAAGCCAGAAATTCTTGTCTTTCCACCTGCATTGTCTGACCTCTTTAGTTATCGCTTAAGCTTCTAGATCCTCCAAGAAACAGATGTTAAAATTGGATTAAGTGTGTGGGAATTTTATTAGGGCAAATACCTGTGATAAAATGGGAAGGAGATACCTCTCACACTTAGTCCTTGAGAGATGAAGGGAAGGAAGGGTGAGTGGAAGTGTCCTCTATTGATACGAAGTTTAAAGAAGATTCCACAAGGATGCCATGTGGTCCTTGAGCTGACGTTGGCTATCAGAGGAGTCCTGTCTGCAGGAAGGATTAGCTGCATAATTTGAGGGTCCAGTGCAAAATGAGTATGCAGGACTCCTTGTTAAAAATATATTAAGAATTTGGGGCTGGGAGCAGTGGCTCATGTCCATAATCCCAGCACTTTGGGAGGCCTAGGTAGGTGGATTGCTTGAGCCTAGGAGTTTGAGACCAGCCTAGGCAACATGGTGAAATCCCATCTCTACAAAAAATACAAAAAAATTAGCCAGACATGGTGGCATGCTCCTCTAGTTGCAGTTACTCAGGAGGTTGAAGTGGGAGGATCACCTGAGCCCGGGAAGTCAAGGCTACAGTGAGCCGTGATCGGGCTACTGCACTCTAGCTTGAGTGATGGAGTGAAACTCTGTCTCAAAAACAAAAACAAAAACAAAACAAAACAAAACAAAAACAAAAAAAAAGAGAGAGAATTTCAAGACAAAATAGCAGAGTGCTAAACTGAGCACAGGGTCCTTCTGAGTTCAGGAGCCCAAGTGAGTGCATGGGTCTCTTCTAAGTTCAGGACCCTGAGTGGTGTATGGCTCTCACAGCCATGAAACCAAGCGTGGTCTACCTTAGTACATCCCCACTGTGCCTTGTAATCTGATAGGAAACATGGCCTCAGTGCCACCTGGTGATGGACTTCAGAGTCCAGCAGCTGAGCCCTTGGACAATGATGCTCCCTGTAGTTGGAGGTCTTCAGGCACGTTCTTATAGTTACTACAGATGAACAGATTTATTATTTTTTTGGTATGATTTTTGCTTTTTGTCTCTTAAGAAAGCTGAGGATAAACACATTATCCTCTATTTTCTAGCTAATACTTTAAAAATGTTTTTGGGCTTTAATCCTGATGGTATTTATTTGTATTATTGGCACGAAGTCGGGGTTAACTCATTTTTTCCGTTCAGTTGATAACCACATGTCGCATCATTGCTTATTGAATGGCTGGTCTTTTCCCTTCTGATTTAAATGTCCACTGTTGTCAAATATTAAATTCCCATACATAAGGCATGACAGGAAGTGATAAGGAAGCTGTTTTTATCTTATTTTTGCTAAATCCCCAAAAGTGCAGATGCCAAGTCTCACATTCCATGTGGAAGCATCTAAAGGATTGAAAAAGGGATGTCTCAAGATAGGTTTCTTTGGGCCTGGCGTGGTGGCTCACACTTGTAATCCCAGCACTTTGGGAGGTCGAGGCGGGCAGATCACCTGAGGTCAGGAGTTCAAGACTAGCCTGGTCAAAAGGTGAAACCCCATCTCTACTAAAAATATAAAAAATGAGCTGGGTGTGGTGGCATGTGCCTGTAGTCCCAGCTACTCAGGAGGCTGAAGCAGGAGAATTGCTTGAACCCTGGAGGCGGAGGTTGCAGTGAGCCAAGATCATGTCACTGCACTCCAGCTTGGGTGACAGAGTGAGATTCTATCTCAAAAAAAAAAAAAATTGGTTTTTTGACCCTTTACTTATCAATAATATAAGGTCCATACAGTAATTAAGCTTGAGGTTAGAGGAGGATTAGCCTGAGAGTTATTGGTGAATCTTGAGTCTCTCCCACCTCTCTCCTTGCCCCCTGGGTTCTCCTTGGGTTTGGCCATTGCAAGTCCCCAGTCAGAGCTGCACGTGGATGAGGAGAGAGGTGGGAGCTTGGCTTGCCTGGCTGCCTCCCTGCTGGGGCTGTTTGTGGAATCGCTGTAGTTCTCTGTCTTTGATCACAGCTTATCTGGACTTAGACACCCCTCCCTCCTATGCTCCTTCAAGTCCCGGGGCGAGATGTGCTCCCCGCTTTTGCTACCCTCAGAGGACCTCCCCTCCCATGTCTGTTCCCTCAGCTCTGCCCACGCTCTTATTCAGAATCCTCCCTTCATTGCATCATCTTCAATTTTCTCTTCCAAATGCACCATCTGTTTCCAATGGAAAGGAACCTCAATGTGATGCCCTCTCATCTTTCAGAAGTTGATATTTCTTCATTTTTCTAACTCAAGCCTTAATATAAGTGGTTTTGTCCATTTTTGTGCTGCTGCAACAAAAGGCCTGAGACTGGGTACTTTATAAAGAACAGAAACGTATTTTTTCACAGTTCTGGAGGCTGGGAAGTCCAAGATCAGGGGCCATATGGGGTGAAGGCCTTTGTACTGTGTTACCCCATGACAGAGGGAGAAATTGCGAAGAGAGGGCTAGAGGTAGAGATAGAGATGGAGAGAGACGAAGGGGGCTGAACTTGTCCTTTCATAAGGAACCTACCCCTGTGAAAATGGCATTAATCCATTCATGAGGGTAGAGCCTGAACACCTCTTAAAGGTCCACTTCCCAACACCTCCACCCTGGGGATCAAGTTTTTGAGTACATATTTGAACGACAGCAATATGATTATTGAAGAAAACGTGGAAATTAGAGGCATAGCGCAGAAAAATTGCAGGGGATATCCCCAGTGTTCTTCATTTCTCTGTTCTATTCCTCATCCTTAGGTAGTCCCATCTGGGGCCAGAGCTTCAAATCCATCTATTAATATATGCTTCAGACTCTAGAATTTATATCTTCAGCCAGTATTCTCTTCTAAATTCCAGGCTTGTATGTCCACAGCCTATTTACTATGTCCACCTGGTGTCTAACCGAGATCCTAATCTTCCTCCCACTCCACGACCCCAAGCCACCCTCCATCTGATATACCTTCCTCCTTCAGACTGGCCTATCTCAGTCATAGCACATCACACACCCAGCTGTTGAGCCTCCAACTTGGAGTTACTGATAATGATTTCCCTCTTACTCTCTGCTATGGACTGTTTCTGTCTCCTCAAAATTCCCATGTTGAAATCCTAGCCCCTAATGTGATGGTATTAGGAGGTGGGGCCTTTGGAGGGTGATTAGGTCATGAAAGCAATTAGTGCCCTTATAAAGGAGGTGGCTATGGCCTGACTGTGTCCTTACCCATATCCCATCTTGAATCGTAGTTCTCATAATCCCCACGTGCTGTGGGAAGGATCCGGTGGGAGGGATCATGGGGGCAGCTACTCCCACGCTGCTGTTCTTGTGATTGTAAGTGAGTTCACATGAAGTCTGATAGCTTCATAAGGGGCTTTTCCCTCTTTTGCTTGGCACGTCTCTTGTCTGCCACCATGCAAGACATGTCTCTGCTCCTCCTTCACTTTCCACTATGATTGTGAGGCCTCCGCAGCCATGTAGAACTGTGAGTCCATTAAACCTCTCTTTCCCTTATAAATTACCCAGTCTTGGGTATGTCTTTATTAGCAGTGTGAGAACGTACTAATACAGAGGTCACAGAGAGCTTTTGTTCTGCCATGTGAAGATACAGTGAGAAGACACCATCTACCCACGGGTAAGGGGGCCTCTGGTTCATAGATGGGGAGTCCTTTACCAGATATTGAATCTGCTTGCCCCTTGATCTTGGACTCTGTAGCAACCAGAACTGTGAGAAATAAATATTTGTTGTTTAAGCCACTCAGTCTATGGTATAGACTTTTGTTATAGCAACTCAGTTGAAAGCACTCCTGCCTCCCCTTTTCTTTATCCCTCACATTGAATCTGTCATCAGGCACCATTAGTCCACCTCTCCATGCTGCTGCCATGACCCTTGCCCAAGGAGCCTTTATCACTTGTCTGTGCAGGAGCCTTTTTAGGGTCTTCCTCCTTCTGTCCTTTTCCAATGAGTCAGACTTGCATCACTGGGTAAATTGAGCCACCTGTGTTTTTCCAAGGTGCATGGCCCAAGTGGCCAAGGGGCTGACATCCAACTTGATTCTGTTCTTATGTCCTGCCATGGGGGGAGCTCTGCTCTAAGGAAAGGGTGCCTGTTTCTAATTGTGCAAAGAGGTCCTGACTGCAATGCTCGCTCTAAAGACCTGGCTGCTGCTGTCTCTTCACCATCATCCTTCATTGATTGCTCTGTATGTTGTATCCAGCACTCTTGCTGTGCTGACCTCCTTCTGTGGACATGCTCGTTCTCACCTCTGCACTGCAGCAGCTTTGGGTCTGTTTGTATTGAATGTTTTTCCCCAACCTCTGCACGTGCCATACTCATTCTCAGTCTTTGGGTCTCAGTTTGAATATTGCTCCTCAGAGAGGTCTTCTCTGACTATCCATATAAAGTGACTTTCGTAGTCAATTCTTATACTTATGAAGTGATTCCATAAATAGTTAATGGAATGCCTACTGTGTGCAAGGCAGTGGTCTATGTGCTAGGACAGTGAATCAAATAGACAAGAATTCCTGCCCTCATGGAGATTAATTTCTAGTGGCAAGCATCAAACAATAGATATGATATGTTAACTTTGTGTGTCAACTCGATTAGGCTATGGTGCCCTGACGTTTGATCAAGTATCAGTCTAGACATTGCTGGAAGGGTATTTTTAGCCTGTAGACTCTGAGTGAAGCTGATTCGTCTCCATAATGCGGGGCGGCTTCATCCAATCAGCTGAAGGCCTTAAGGGAAAAGACTGAGGTCCCCTGAGGAAGAAGAAATTCTGCCTCCTCCTACTTTCAGACTTGAATCTGCAACATCCACTCTTCTCTGGGTCTTGAGCCTACCAGACTGCCCTGCAGATTTCAGACCTGCCAGGCCTCCACAATCATGTGAGCCAATTCTTTAAAATAAATTTCTCTAGGTATACAAACATGCATGCACATATGCATGTATATACTTGCATATGCATGCATGTATATAATGCATGTACACATACACATGTGCGTACACCTGCATATACATGTATATATACATGAATGTAATGTATATATACATGCATGTACATTCACACATGTGTGTATATGTATATACATACATGTATATCTCTTTCCATTTGTATGTGTGTATAAATATATATATATTACTTATTTATCTTTATTGGTTTAATCAGAGTTCTCCAGAGAAACAAAACCAATTGGTGGTATTATATATATATACATATACCAACAGGAGGTTGCAATGGTATGAAGGCCTGGCTGCTGCTCTCTCTTCACCATCATCCCTCATTGATTGCTCTGTAATTTGTATCCAGTACTCTTGCTGTATTGACCGCCTTCCTTATATATATATATCCCAATGGGAGGTGTATATATATGTATACCTTTTGCTGAGTCTGTCCCACAGACTCTGGCTGAGTGATGGATGAAAGGAGTTCGCCGACACAGGTATTTTGCCTGTCAGCGTGGCTAGGGGACCACATGGCTTAGCACAGCCGATGAGAAAATGTGGCCCCAATAAGCAGGAGATGCTTGAATTTATTTAGTACAGATTTAATGACAAAGGCTTGGAGCAAACAGGATTTGTGGGTAATTAACTCTGTCGACCCCCAAGTAGGAGGCAGTCCTCCACATGGATAATCAAAGGCTGGTTTCTGGAGGAATAGGTAAATAAACTTTTTTTTTTTTTAATTTCATTTAGGTTTTGGGGTACATGTGAAGAACATGCAAGATTATTGCATAGGTACACACATGGCAGTGTGATTTGCTGCCTTCCTCCCCTTCACCTATATCTGGCATTTCTCCCCATGCTATCTCTCCCCAACTCCCCACCCCCCGCTGTCCCTCTCCTATTTCCCCCCAGCAGACCCTAGTGTGTGATATTCCCCTCCCTGTGTCCTTGTGTTCTCATCATTCAACACCCATCTATGAGTGAGAACATGCAGTGTTTGATTTTGTGTTCTTGTGTCAGTTTGCTGAGAATGATGGTTTCCAGGTTCATCCATGTCCCTACAAAGGACATGAACTCATCGTTTTTGATGGCTGCATAATATTCCATGGTGTATATGTGCCACATTTTCCCTGTCCAGTCTATCATCGATGGGCATTTGGGTTGGTTCCAGGTCTTTGCTATTGTAAACTGTGCTGCAGTGAACATTCGCGTGCATGTGTCCTTATAGTAAAACGATTTATAATGCTTTGGATATATACCCAGTAATGGGATTGCTGGGTCAAATGGAATTTCTATTTCTAGGTCCTTGAGGAATCACCACACTGTCTTCCACAATGGTTGAACTAATTTACACTCCCACCAACAGTGTAAAAGTGTTCCTATTTCTCCACATCTTCTCCAGCATCTGTTGTCTCCAGATTTTTTAATGATTGCCATTCTAACTGGTGTGAGATGGTATCTCAATGTAGTTTTGATTTGCATTTCTCTAATGACCAGTGATGATGAGCATTTTTTCATATGTTTGTTGGCCTCATGTATGTCTTCTTTTGTAAAGTGTCTGTTCATATCCTTCACCCACTTTTGAATGGACTTGTTTGTTTTTTTCTTGTAAATCTGTTTTAGTTCTTTGTAAATTCTGGATATCAGCCCTTTGTCAGATGGGTAGACTGCAAAACTTTTTTCCCATTCTGTTGGTGGCCGATTCACTCTAATGACTGTTTCTTTTGCTGTACAGAAGCTGTGGAGTTTGATTAGGTCCCATTTGTCTATTTTGGCTTTTGTTGCCAATGCTTTTTGTGTTTTGGTCATGAAGTCCTTGCCTACACCTATGTCCTGAATGGTTTTGCCTAGATTTTCTCTTAGGGTTTTTATGGTGTTAGGTCTTATGTTTAAGTCTTTAATCCATCTGGAGTTAATTTTAGTGTAAGGTGTCAGGAAGGGGTACAGTTTCTGCTTTCTGCATATGGCTAGCCAGTTTTCCCAACACCATTTATTAAATAGGAAATCCTTTCCCCGTTGCTTGTTTTTGTCAGGTTTGTCAAAGATTGAATGGTTGTAGATATGTTGTGTTGCCTCCGAGGCCTCTGTTCTGTTCCATTGGTCTATATCTCTGTTTTGGTACCAGTAACATGCTGTTTTGATTACTGTAGCCTTGTAGTATAGTTTGAAGTCCAGTAGTGTGATGTCTCCCCCTTTGTTCTTTTTGCTTAGAATTGACTTGGCTATGCGGGCTCTCTTTTGGTTCCATATGAAGTTTAAGGTGGTTTTTTCCAGTTCTGTGAAGAAGGTGGTAAATAAACTTTTCTAGATAAATTCATTTTTACTCCCTTGTTATCTGCCCTCTGCCATTAGCTCAAGTTAAGAGGACTAGGCTGCCTTCAGCCATAACCCTTTCCTGAAGCTTTTGCAAAACCTCCCGGCCTTCCGAGGAGGTTTTTGTCTTTCCTATAATTTTTCCCACCACCCTGACTGATCTCCTACGTCTCCTCCTTTTCTGTTTTTTTTTTTTCGCATCAGGTTTTGTTGATTGAAGAGTACATATGTGTGTAGCAACAGTTTTGTCAGGTGTAGTGGTAGAACTCGTGCTCCAGCTTTGCATCCTAGAATTAGTAAATAACATGTGACGAACATGAGTATAATCAGTAACATTCTTTTCCAATCAAGGAGGGACCCCTAGGAGTGGGGGTCTATCTAAGAGAAATATTCTCGAATATCCTTCCATATGGCTGTTTGTTGGGCGTGTAGATCTATGGTGTTTAAGGATTCTAGAATTTTAGTTTTAGGTTGCTTTACGTCTGCTGTTAAATTATTATGAAAGGTTCCCCAGAAGTGTTGTTTCACCTCATCTCAACTATGTTGATTGATTCCAAGGTAGAGAAGTGACACAGATATGTTTATGCTCCCAGTGGCAGTTTAATTGCTGTCGGAATGCCAGTGCATCTTGTCTCTCCCCTATGTATTCCAAGGCAACCTCAAGGGCTTGCAGACATGCGAGAATCTTTTGATCTATACCTTGCTGTAGGAGAAGTTCATTAGACACAGTTCTGGCCAGGTTAGCTACAAAGGTAGCTGTTTGTACTGATTCAGTAATAGAGGCACAGCAACACTAGCAGTTGCTAAGATGACTATGGCTGAGACTGCAAAGGCTGTAAGTGTACCTATGAATCCTTTGTGTCTGACCTGAGACAGGGCATGTTCTAAGGTGGCAAGAGCAGAGGAACCTTGCCAATGGCATGCCAAATCGACTGGCAGGAATGCCTCAGATTGTCTCCTTAGTACCATGACACTAGATATATTATAATTAGTGACATATGAGGTGAACCAAGTCTGTCCCTGCACTTGGGTCACAAATGTGGAGTTTTGGGGTGTAATGGAAATATTGGTTCCTATAAGGAAAACATATGGATGGGTAGTGCAAATTAGGCACTGATCTGTGTTATTATGAATAAAGGTCATAGTATAATTGTTACTGGAATTATGATATGTCCCATGCCAGGTGTTAATGAGGTGCTAAGATGTCCCAGGAGCCATAAAGTGTCTTGGGGTGGCATGGACTCTACTTAGGGTCTGGGATATCCCATCCCCCATTGGCCCAAATCATAGGGGAGAGGAACGTGCCTATGAAACTGTGATTGATGCCACAATGAACACGGACATCAGTATGGTCACCCTGCAAATGGCTGTGGTGGTTCCAGTCTAAGATGTTATAATTGTCTAACTAGAGGCTACGGCCTTGTCCCCCATGACAGACCTTTCAGCCAAAGTGGAATCCATTACTTTCTCGGCTTCATTCTTTAGCGCAGAGAGGAATGTTGGGAAAAGTGGCATTGGTTGTGTTGCCCGGTTTGAGGCTACCTGCAACCAAGAATGTTAAGGCATTTCCTTTGCCATGATGTAGCCGTAATTGTGTTTGGGTGGATATACAGTAAGGGTTAGAACTTTTATAACTTACACAGTGGGAGGATAGTGGAGAGATATGTAGTGTTACCTGGCACCTTAGTCTAATGTGTGCCATTAATGAGGGACCCCACTGGGGATAAGTCAGTCCCTCCTAGCCAAGCAGTTACGTTATAAGAGGCTGGGAAGGGTGTGTCCTCCCAGGTAGCAGGGCGGAAAAAAGGTGGATCTAAGAGATGAGCCCCATAGAGTGTAGCAGGAATGGGTGTCAGGGAAAGCGAGAGCATAAAAAGGATCAATATCCTTGACAGTTGTAATGTACAACAAAGAGCAGAGCAAGGAACAAATTATCTGGGGTGAATGGTGTCTGTGTCCAGAGCAGGATTCACTCAGCCTCTTGAGTCATCTTCTTCAGCATCCCCAGGTGATATTTGGGGCTGTGTTGTCCGAAGAAGCCACATCATCTGGGGCTGTGGGTCCTGCAGGGTCATTTCCTTCATTTCTGGTACTGGGTTGGGTCCTAACCACGCCATGGTAGGGTTTGATGCATGGTGCTGGAATCCAAAGAAGGCCTGAGGGCGTGTGAACACAAGCATCTCCTCTTCTCCATGTTAGCAAATCATTTGGACCACACCATACATTACTATTTACATCTTTCCATAAAGCTGCGGGTTTTGTCTTGAGAAATTTTTGCAAAATGCTTTTCTATGGCTGATTGAAATTTATCATCTAAATTTAAGAAATGAAAGGTAAATAAGGTTTGTGGTAGTATTGTTGCAGGGTCCTTGTCCATACTCTCTCTTTTTGTTTTCTGAG
Organism: Aotus nancymaae; assembly: GCF_030222135.1. Lineage (NCBI taxonomy): Eukaryota > Metazoa > Chordata > Mammalia > Primates > Aotidae > Aotus > Aotus nancymaae. The sequence goes on from NW_026988435.1 coordinate 35,144,558, forward strand.
TATATTTTTAAGTGTGGAGTGGGCACACTCTACTATGGCCTGTCCTTGGGGGTTATATGGAATGCCTGTGGAATGTTGGACATTCCATATGTGAAAAAATTGTTGAAATGTTGAGCTGGCATAAGCTGGACCATTATCAGGTTTAATTTTTGTGGGCCACCCCATAAATGCAAAAGTTAAAAAAGATGTTTAATAACATATTGGGTGAACTCTCCAGGAAGAGCATGTGCACTACTTAAGTGAGAACTGGTATCAATGGATACATGTACGTATCTTAGTTTTCCAAATTCAGGGACGTGTGTAATATCTGTTTGCCATAACTGATTAGGTTCAAGTCCTCTAGGGTTAATACCTGTAGAAGGAGGGGATGTGCCTGTGAGCTGGCAATCTGGGCGTTGCAAGATAATTTGTTTGGCTAGTCTTTGGGTAAGTTGAAATTGTTTAGTTAAGTTTCTCCAATTTTGGTGGCAAAATTGATGCAATTGAGTGGCTTGGTCAAGCAGTGATGTCATAACTTGTAGGTCTGCTTGATCATTGCCCTAAGCCAGTGGGCCAGGCAGTGAGCTGTGGGATCGAATATGTGTGATAAAGATAGGGTATATTTGTAGACCTAGCAATTACTGAAGTAGAAGAAAGAGGCACACAGGGTGGGATTTAGAGTAGACTTAATGAGGGCTGTCTCAAGGTTCTGCAGTGTCTTCACATGGCAGAATGAAAGGTGTAGGAGATCGGTCAGCATGGTGGGAAATATTATAGGAAAGATGCAAACCCTCTTGAAAGGCCAGGAGGTTTTGCAAAAGCTTCGGGAAAGGGTTATGGCTGAAGGCAGCCTAATCTTCTTACCTTGAGCTAAGTTGAGTTGTGAAGACACAGTGAGAAGGCATCATCTATGAATGAGCAAGGGGGGTCTCTAGTTTATAGATGTGGGCTCCTTTACCATATACTGAATCTGCTTGCTCTTTGATCTATATACCATATATATATATGTGTATATATGGCATATATATAAAAAATACCTTGATCTATATACCTCCTGTGTTTGTGTATATATAAACACCTTGATCTATATATACAGATCTATATTTATATAGCTCTATATACCTCCTGTATATATATATAAACATTGATCTATATACATCCTGTGTGTATATATGTGTATATATATTGCACCTTAATCTATATACCTTCTCTGTGTGTATATATATATAAAACACCTTGATCTATATACCTCCTGTGTGTGTATATATATATCACATTGATCTATATACGTCCTGTGTGTATATGTGTATGCATATATAACACCTTGGTATATATACCTCCTGTTTATATATATATCACCTTGATCTATATACCTCCTGTGTGTGTATATGTGTGTATATATTATACCTTAATCTATATACCTTCTGTGTGTGTATATATATAACACCTTGATCTATATACCTCCTGTATGTATATATATAAAAAACACCTTGATCTATATACCTCCTGTGTGTATATATATGTATAAAACACCTTGATCTATAAGCCTCCTGTATATATACCTCCTGTGTGTGTATATATACTTATTATGTGTATATATATATACACACACACAAACACATATAATATATATTGTATTATATATAGTATATACAGTATGGTGTGTGTGTGTGTGTGTGTGTGTGTGTGTGTGTGTGTGTATCCTATTGGTTTTGTTTCTCTGGAGAACTCTAATTAAAACAATAGACAAGATAAATCAGTAAAATAGATTACATAGAGCAGCAGTTAGTGATAAATGCAACAGACAAATCCACATAATCTTCTTTATTTTCTTCATAGCATCACTTGTAGCTATCTTGCTTGTTAGTTACAGCTACAGTTATCTGAGTACTGTACAGATAGTTGCAGTTATAGGTTGGTAACTTTTTTGCTCTCAGCCTTATCTATCAGTATATTATTCACTGTGACATGCTGTTCTGGTTATCTTTACTGTGTAACAGTGCATCCCAAACTTAGCGACACAGCTGTTTGGCAGTTATTTTATTATGCTCACACATTCTGTGAGTGTAGATTTAAAAAGGGCACCGTGGAGATGGTTATTCTCTACTCCATGATGTCTTGGCCTTTGTTGGCAAGACTTTAGTCTGGGGACTAAGAGAGTGGGGGCTGCAGGAACCACCCTTAAACTGGCTTCTTTATGGATACTTCTGGTGCCTGGGCTGGGATGGATGAAAAATGGGCTGAACTGAGACAGTTAATGGGAGCATTGTGTGTGGACTCCCATGTGACTTGGGTGTGTCCCAGCATGGTGACTGGGTTTGGAGAGAGAACCTCCCAAAGGGGGTCTTCAGACAGTGAGTATCCCAAGAAAGTCAGATGGGAGGGGCTTGACCTTTTATGGTCTAGTTTCAAAAGTCACATTGCTTCACATCTGTCACACTCTACTGGTTCAAGCAGTCATCAGCCCAGATTCAACAGGAGGGGTACACAGATCTCTCAATTGAGTGTCCAAAAATGTCAGGCCATGTTCTGAAACCATCTTACCACATAGCATAGTTCCTAGCACATAAAAGGTATTCAACAAATATCTGTTGATTGCATAAACAGAAAAGCCCAAGCCCAGCAAAATAAATATTACACTTATTCTACCACCTAGGGATAATCACTATTAGATCATGCTTCCACTATTTTTTCAATGCTGGGACTTAATATGCTTATATTCTTCTTACTCAAAGATTACTTCTGTAAGTACCTTTAACATTATAGTAGTGTTCTACTTAGTATTAAAACTTTCCCATGCCCACAGATACTCTTCCACACCATAACTGTGGGATTGCTGTGTAATTGTGGAATGGCTGTGTAGTTGCATGTTTTTTGAAGATACCACATTTTACCTATTTAATTCCCCTAGTATTAGACAAGTGGATTTCTTCCAGTGTTTTGTAAAATGTTCTAAGTACATACAGCAGTAAATAGATTTATGTGAATATCTCTGGACACTTTTCTAGGAATTTTTTTTTGAGACAGGATCTAAAAAACTGCTGGATCTGCTGGGTTTTATTTACTTATTGTGCTTTTTGTTTTTATTTTATTAGAGACAGGGTCTTATTCTGTCCCTCAGGCTGGAGTGCAGTGGTGCAATCACAGCTCACTGCAGCCTCAAACTCCTGGGCTCAAGCAATCTTCCTGCCTCAGCCTCCAGTAGCTGGGACTACATAAACGTACCACCACAACCAGGCAATTTTTAAATTTTTTTTGTAGAGATGGGGTCTCGTCATGTTGCTAAGGCTTGTCTCAAACTCCTGGCCTGAAGCGATCCTCCTGTCTCAGTCTCCCAAAGTGCTGGGTACAGGCATGAATCACCATAATCAGCCTCTAGGAATTCTTTTAAGGATAAATTCCTAGAAGTAAACTTGCTGGGTCAAAAAGTATGTGCATTTCCAAGATCATTGATATATATTCATATAATTTTCTCATTTTGGAAGAACCAAAACTGGACATCCAACAAAATCCTTTTTGTATGTTTTAAATTAGATGTATTTTCTTTAAAAACAATAAAGTTATCTAAACACACATTTCTGCAAAAAAAAAAATTAAAAACAATAAAACATAAGGGTATTCCCCTTCATTCTGAATATTTACTTCTATGGTTTTTGCTTTGTTACAGTTGGTATTTCAATCAAATCAGTAGTGCTTCTGAAAGGAAATATCAGGAGGCTTTCTAAAAATATCACATCTTTGCAAAAATGTTCAGATTTGAAAATGAAATATGTCCCTAGTAATTGAATTCCACTGCAAACCTATTCATTTTAGTTCTTAGGAGCAAAGAAAATTGCACCTTGAGAGTCGTGACTATAACACATTACCCATGACTTGCAGACTTTCTTGAACAAAGATCTGGAGCCTAGATAGACACAAAGAGAAAATTCAGGTTTTATTGCGTGGTGGTGACACAGTGCTTCATCTCTTACAACATGATAGTGTTCTATCGGTTTTAATCTTGGTAGGGACCATCCTCTTTTTCATTTTTCACAACTTTAGTTATATTAATTGTGGGTATTGTATGAACGCATACTCTAATTTTTATAGTCTCTAATTTTTATAGTAAAGAAACATTATACTATACTGTACTATACTATAAGATAACTGTATTTAAAATTTATGATCTTCGTATAATCGAGCTCCCCCTAAATTCATATATGAAGTTTTGCTTGCTTTAAAGCTGCACATTCTATGTTTGGCTTTATGGTATCTAATATTTATTTATTTATTTTTAATTATTTTATTTTATTTTTTTGAGAAAGGATCTTGCTCTGTAACCTGACCTGGAGCACAGTGGTGCAATCATGGCTAGCTGCAACCTCGGCCTCCTGGGCTCAAGTGATCCTCCCACCTCAGCCTCCTGAGTAGCTGGGACTACAGGCATGTGCCACCACCCCCAACTAGTTTTTGTATTTTTTGTAGAGACAGGGTTTTGCCATGTTATCCAGGCTCATCTTGAACTCCTGGGCCCAAGTGATCCTTCTGTCTCGGCCTCCCAAAGTGCCAGGACTACAGGCATGAGACACTGCACCTGACCAAGTATCTAATATTCAATCTGGCCAGTGTGATGTTAAACCACTTCAACAGTATTGGGAAGATGACCTGTAACACATCTCTCTCTATATATATGTGTCTCCTGGGCTCAAGCGATTCTCCTGTCTTGGCCTCCTGAAGTGCTGGGAGTATAGGCATGAGACGTTGCGCCCGGCCAAGTATCTAATATTTAGTCTGGCTGCCAGTGTGATGTCAAACCACTTCAACATAGCAATCATGTTCACTCTTAATGGGATCTAAAAAGCAGAAAAAAAACAAAACACTTCAACAGTATCAGGAAGATGACTTGTAAAACCTCTCCCCCCATATATATATTAGTTCAGATATATATAGAGAGATAAAACAAGATGATATGTATATATAAATAAGATATATATAAAGATATATAAGATATATATATATATGTGTATATACATGTATCTTCTTTAAAGCAAATGATAGTGGAATAAAAGAATTAAGGCTCCAGGTTGTTAGATTGAAAATAAAATGATTTATTGTTGTTTTCTCCGGCAGTATTATAGCAGCATCAGTTTGACAGCCTGTAGTGACATTATCACTATTACTGACACCTGCCTCTAATGAATTCTTACAAGATCTCCGTTCAGCAGAGGTTTCCTACTATGTCTTTCTAACTTCTTGCCCTTTTGCTGTGTCTTCTTTCTGTGTCTGTGAAATGAGCACTGGCGTTATGAGGAGCTCCTTGCAATGGTTTGAATCATGTTCCAGACACAATTTCACCTGCTGGGGATGTGACTATAGGCTCAAATGTTGCTTCCTTCTTTTCCCCTACTGCATCATACCTCTGCAATGCCTATAATTGCGGCATTTTTTGCTTGCTGTTTCACTGGGTTCTGGGAAGAATATGAACATTTGCACATGAAGAGGTTGTAAAATAAGTTTTAAAATAAGAAACAACAATTTAAGATACTTTTTACAAAAAATAAACTTCAATTTTTCAGATATAATATTAGTTTAGGTAAGTTCACTCAACAGATTTGGGCAGGATTTTTTTTTTTTTTTTTGAGACACAGTCTTGCTTTGTCACCCAGGCTGGAGTGCAGTGGCACGATCTTGGCTTATTGCAGTCTCCACCTCCTGGGTTTAAGCAGTTCTGTCTCAGCCTCCCAAGTAGCTGGGATTACAGGCATCTGCCATCATGCCTGGCTAATTTTTATGTTTTTAGTAGAGGTGGGTTTTGCCATGTTGGCCAGGCTGGTCTTGAACCCCTGACCTCAGGTGATCCGCCTGCTTCAGCCTCCCAAAGTGCTGGGATTATAGGTGTAAGCCACTGGACCTGGCCAAAGCTATTTTATTGATTGATTGATTGATTGATTGATTGTTAGACCAAGGAAATTTCTGTTATACCAACATACTGGTACTTTATATCAGCTGGGACTTTGGTGGCTTGACTTATTCAAGGATTATGCACTTGCAACACAGTGGTCCTGGCTGGGTTAGGTCAACAGGGTTCCTGGGACCTGAAAGAAAACACCGGGCACTTAGAAGTGTCTTTATTGTTTCCTGTTATTCTTAAGGGGTTCAGAAGTGCCTTGGGAAGGAAGTCAATTCCTGTCGATGAAGGGTTATATTCATAACCCATCTAAACACTCAAGATGCCATGAGACGTCATAAGTCTCATCTCATCTGACACACTGCATCTCAGTCTTTCTTTAGCCATCTGTGAAGAATTCCAGATGTTTCCATAGGCCCCACACAAAGACTCAAGTCCACCAAACTGTCTGATTTTTCTTAGAGTTTATAGAAATGGTAAAAAATATTTCTGGGATATTTGAGTTCTTAGTTAAAATTTCAGGAAGCCCAGAGGCTCATTGCATGAATAAATAGAAATATTTACTATCTCAATTCACAAATGATACCTTCGTTCCACATTTCTTTTTTCCCTGAGGATCAACTGACAAAAAAGCCCAATGGTTTCTCTTATCATACTTCCATGGAAGTATTCCATGTTGTTTTCACCGTGGTTCCTGAATTTTTCTTCCTTGTCAGTCTTCAGCACTTTTTTTGGAAGTGAACACACACCATTGGTCAGTCACCAAGTCGCCAAAGCTTGAATTTTTATTTTTATTTTTATTTTTTGAGACAGAGTCTCCCTGTGTCACCCAGACTGGAGTGCAGTGGTGTGATCTCTGCTCACTGCAACCTCTGCCTCCCAGGTTCAAGCAATTATCCCGCCTCAGCCTCCCGAGTAGCTGGGATTACAAGCACGCACCACCACTCCCAGCTAATTTTTGTGTTTTTAGTAGAGATAGGGTTTCACCGTGTTGGCCAGGTTGGTCTCAAACTCTGGCTCTCAACTGATCTGCCCGCCTTGGCCTCCCAAAGTGCTGAGATTACAGGTGTGAGTCAGCATGCCCAGCCCAAAGCTTGACTTTTGTGCTATGTACTGTATCACTGCAAAGCTAGAATTTTTGAAATTTATTTTTTTTCATTTCCATAGGTTTCAGGGGAACAGGTGGTATTTGGCTACGTAAGTTCTTTAGTGGTGATTTGTGAGATTTTGCTGCACCCATCACTTGAACAATATACATTGAACCCAATTTGTAGTCTTTTATGCCTCACCCCTTCCCACCCTTTCCCCAAATCCCCAAAGTCCACTGTATCATTCTTATGCCTTTGTGTCCTCATAGCTTAGCTCCCACTTAAGAGTGAGAACATGCGATGTTTGGTTTTCCACTCCTGAGTGACTCCACTCCTGGAGAATAATAGTCTCCAGGAGGCTGGGCGCAGTTGACTCATGCCTGTAATCCCAGCACTTTGGAGGCAGAAGCAGGCAAATCACCTGAGGTTGGGAGTTGGAGACTAGCCTGACCAACATGGAGAAGACTTGCTTCTACTAAAATACAAAATTAGCCCCAGGTGTGGTGGTGCATACCTGTGATCCCAGCTACTCCGGAGGCTGAGGCAGGAGAATTGCTTGAACCTGAGAGGCAGAGGTTGCAGTGAGCCGAGATTGCACCATTGCACTCCAGCCTGGGCAACCAAAGTGAAACTCTGTCTCAAAAAAAAAAAAAAAAAAAAAAAAAAAAAAGAATAGTAGTCTCCAGTCCCATCCAGGTTGCTGTGAGTGCCATTAATTCTAATCTTTTTATGCCTGAGTAGTATTCTGTAATACATATGTTTACCACAGTTTCTTTATCCACTCATTGATCGATGGGCATTTGGGCTGGTTCCACATTTTTGCAGTTGCAAATTGTGCTGCTATAAACATGTGCGTGCAAGTGTTTTTTTTCTCATAAGGACGTATTTTCCTCTGGGTAGATACCCAGTAGTGGGATTGCTGAATGAAATGGTAGTTCTACTTTTAGTTCAAAAAGTTAGAATTTTGACTTTAATTAAGGTAGACCTCATTAAAATCTTTTATTACATTTTTGAGAACAAGTCTGGACCCTGAATTTTCTATTACGCATCTAGATTTCTGTTTGTATAAGCTTAAACATATTAATTTTCTTTTGAGATTGGTTTCTATTTTGGATATTATGGTTTTGATCTAAAAAGAGCATTTGGTTTTCACGCTTCTTTTACTTTTCATGTTTACATTGACCCAGGAGCGCTCATTTATCTTCACAATTTGTCTTAGTTTACGTGTTGCTGTAAAGGAATACCTGAGGCTGGGTAATTGATAAAGAAGAGATCTATTTGGCTCATGCTGGGATAATTTTTGTAAATTTTAACTGCAATGAATGGGTATAGGTCTATTGATGTTTACATCTCTAGCATATTTTACTGTGTGCATTTTAGCCGCTGTAATTCATTTTATTATTTATTTTACAGTAATATTTATTATGTGTTGACTAATGCTGTACAAAAGCGTGGCAGCAGCATCTGCTCCTGGTGAGGCCTCAGGCTGCTTCCACTCATGGTGGAAGGTGAAGGGGACCAGTGTGTGCAGAGGTCACATGGCGAGGGAGGAAGGAAAAGGGCTGGAGGAGGTGCCAGGCTCTTTGTAACAACCAGCTTTCACAGGAACTAACAGAGCAAGAACTCAATCACTTCTTCCTCGCCCAGAGAGGGCAGGAATCTATTCATAAGTGATCTGCCCCCATGGCCCAAACACCTCCCATTAACATTGTAGATCAACTTTCAACTTGAGGTTTGGAAAGGTCAAACATCCCAAACTATAGCACTATTGTAGTCTCGTCTCCCTAAGGGCAGCCCCTTCCTTTTCCTTGGAGATGATCTAGAGACCCTAATCCTACCTCCCTTCCTGGCCAAGAGGCCAACAAGAAGAGTTAAGTCACAACATGGCACAGCTGGTGAACTGAATAAGGGAGCAATGCAACCCTATGTTGAAGGAGCTGGAGGCTTTACCCAATGTGGGCTGGCAGAAGATGGAAGGAACTGGCTTCTCAGGCGCTGGATCAAGGAGAGTGAAACATAAAGTTGGATAAGTGAGAACTTATCAATTTGGGAGCATCCTGCTGGGATTTAGAATTGAGTATGCTGGCAAGACCCCTGGAAGAGACACACTCCTGGGATGCTCTTAGAGGCTGGGAAAAACACTGGTATGCTAACTGAAGCAGGAATGCCAGAACTGCCACAGCAGACAGAGAAGAAGGCCTCAGAGAAGTGGGCATCTGGAACTCACAGACACAAAGGCTAGAAACCTCACCCGTTGATTCTATTGCACACAAAGGCACAGAGGACGTTCCACTGTCCTAAGCAATAAGAAATGCACTAGTGAGGGGGCACTGGAGCCAGCGAGAAGCTCAGGGGTGGCTCTCCCAGGGCAGTAGTAGAAGACGCCACAGAAGAATTTGGTTTATTGATATAAATTGATATGATAGGATACTGAAATAACAGAGGCCAGGGGGCAGCACTCAACCACCAGGAGCCAGGCAGGTGCCATTATGAGAGAGAGCATCAAAGTTGAATGGCAGTCAGGGAGGATCCACTCACGGGGAGTGGTGAAGACAGTTAAAGTGTGTGACGTCCCTGGGGTAAGACAGATGGCAAATGAGTGAGGATATTATTTAATTTATATAACTAGAAGAAATCAAGGGCGGATGCTCAGGAAGCTGAGGGCAGCTGCCTAATAAGCTAATTATAATCCTTTGCTCAGTTTTTAAACTTGAGCCAGTTTTCTAACCCAGAGCCCACTGATTGAAGAGAAGTCTGGATCTTTGGGAGAAAGGACTTTACCATATTAGAGTAAACAGGCACAGTAATGACTTGGCCGATCCGTCCCTAGAAGGACCTAAGGCCACTTGCTTCGGTAACCACGTGCAAGAGGAAGGGGTGTGGTAGCTGGCTCCCAAGATGGGTTCCAGTGCATCTCACCTCCTACTCTTCATGCCTCTGTGTGGTCGAGTGGGGCTGACCTGTAACAACTAGGACATTGTGCAAATGACGGAGTGTGACTTCCGAAGCGAAGGCATAAATACACTCTGGCTTCTGCCTTGCTCTTAAACATCACTGCATTTGGGAGAAGCCATCTGCCATTTCATGAGGACACTCTAACCAACCTTTGGAGGGGTTCAAGTAGCAAGGAACTGAGGCCTCCTGGCAATAGCGCCCGCGAACAACAGCCATGCATCATGGAATTGGATCGTCCAGTTCCCATCAAGCTCTCAGTTGGCTGTAGCTCCAGCCCACATCTTGACTGCGACCTCATGAAAGACCTTCTGCCATAACCTCAAAGTTCAGTCACCCTCAAATTCCAGACCCGCAGAAACTCTGAGAGATAATAAATGTTTATTGCAGTTTTAAGTCGCTAAATTTTAGGGTAATCTGTTACACTGTAATAAAGAATTAAGATAGGGACCAAACATTTCAATGACTATTTAGGTCTGAATTGATATGCAGAGATTTAAAGCCTCATCACAGACTCCCTGCTAGGGTGGGGACAGATAAGTGCAAGATAATTAATTCAGTCTTGGCATGGGTCAAGCCACAGTGGGTCCACTGTATCCGTGGACTTAGGTGGTAGTTGTTCCCACAGTTGCCAAGTGTACAATTGGAATGGGCATACTTGCTACCTGCCATAACCACTGCATTATTTGTTCTGTGAGGTAAGGGATGTTGTAACAGAAGCCTGAGTGGAAGGCCCTAAAACTGAAGGACAGTCATGCCCTCTGTCATGTATGATACATAGTCCGAAGTGAGCTGGACCTGCCGTACACCCTACAGAATGGCACCTTGGTCCACTGTATCAATGCCTCATGTCAATCAGATATCAGATGGATGAGCAAGATGCAGCAAGTGTACTGAAGGCCCTGGAAAGGCACATGGGCTTCAGATCATGGGAGACAAACCCTCAAGTTTGAAGAAGTTGTCAGTTGTAGAAGTCTGGTGGTCCAAGGGACACTGGGGATACATTTAAAGAATAAATTATTGCATCTCACACCTCCCACCATGAAAAAGGAAGCACAATGCCGCAGGTCCCATAGTTTCTGGAGGTGGCATAGTCCAGATCTGGGAATAATCTTCCTACCCATAGACTGAATTATGTGGAAGGCTGCCTCCTGTAAGTAAGGCCCAGAGGAGGGCTCTGGAGTAGATCCAGGCTGCAGTGCAAACAGCCCTTCTGCTTGGGCTGAATAATCCAGCATGCCTCAGGTTACTCACAATCTCAGAGTGGGGAAAGGCCACCGTGTGCAATTTACAGAAAGTTCCACAGGGGAATCATGAAGGACCCCTAGGGTTCCGGAGCAAGGCCAAGCCATCTGCAGTGGAAAGTTTTACACTCTTCAGGAAAGAGCTCCAGGTGTGCTGCTGCTGGACCACAGGAGAAATGAAGCATCTGGACATGGGATACCAGGTGACCATATGCACCTCCAACTGCCCGGCATGGGCTCATCAGGTTCTAAGGCTGGGTGGGCCCCGCAGTAGCCAGGGCAAGACAGACGGTCTGGCATCCACGATCAAATATGTCAGCAGGGCCTGGAGGCCCAAGCCAGCTACGCCGGCAGCTGGCTGACTTCTGGGGCCCCCATCACTGTTACACCAAGGGTACTCCCTCAACTCACATCTGCAGCCACATTTGGAAGGGGAAACTCTTACACTGATGGAGGAAGAAAAAGTAAGCTTCGATCTTGGATGGTGAATGTGGACAAAAATGGAGTGACTGCATTACAGCTGAACTCAGGATGGGCCGTAAAGACATCAAGGGAAACCCTGATGGGTGGAGCTTCATTGGTGCACCAGGTTATCTTGGTTTAGATGGAGAATACCTATCTTCCCCCCTCCCTTCCTTCCTCTCTCCCTTCCTCCTTCCCTCCCTTCCTCCCTTCCTTCTCTTCCTTCCTTCCTTCCTTCCTTTTTCCTTCCTTTCCTTTCCTCCTCCTCCTTCTTCTTGTTCATCATCTACTGATTAATGTGTCTGTTGACTTATTTTGTATCAATCATCTATCTATCTAGATAACATCTATCTCTCTATTTCTTTATCTGTATCTATTAATTATCATCCATTGGTCATTCATGATGTATCTGTCATTTATTATCTCTATTATCCTTCTATCTATTGAATCTATCATCTGTCCATTTACCAATCATCTATTTATCTATTATCTGTTTATTGATCTATCTCTTTACCAATTATGTATTATTGATCAGGTGCAGTGACTCATGCCTGTAATCCCAGCACTTTGGGAGAATGATGAGGGAGGAGCTCAGCAGTTTGAGACCAGCCTGGGCAACATGGTGAAACTCCATCTCTACAAAAAATACACAAGAAAAGAATTAACCAGGCATCATGGTGCATACCTCTAGCCCCAGCTGTTTGGGAGGCTGAGATGGGAGGATCAGTTGAGCCCAGGAGGGTGAGACTGCCACAATGAGCCATGATGGCACCACTGCACTCTAACCTGGGCAACAGAGCGAGACCCTATCTAAAAAATCTATCATCTATTTCTTTATCATCTGTGTATCCATGTATGTATGTATCTATCTATCAATCATCTACCTACCTACTTACCTATCTATCACTGTTTCTCTACACATATGGACTCATTGGCAGTAGCAAATGGCTTGGCCAGTTGCTCAGGGGACTGGAAGGAGGAAAACTGGAAGAGGAGGGTTGAGGAGCAGGCCTAGGATAGTGGCACGCTGTGCATGGAGTGGGCCCAAAGCCTGCAGATATGTGAATCCCACGCTAACGCTCACCAGAGAGCCTCCGCCACGGAATGAAGAGGCCCCGGACAACCACATCTTTTCACCCATTCACTCCTTGCTTTATTTTAAATGTATTGTTTTCAGATTTTTTTTTTTTTTTTTGAGACGCAGTTTCGCTCTTGTTACCCAGGCTGGAGTGCAATGGCGTGATCTCGGCTCACCACAACCTCCGCCTCCTGGGTTCAAGCAATTCTCCTGCCTCAGCCTCCCGAGTAGCTGGGACTACAGGCGTGCGCCACCACGTCCAGCTAATTTTTGTATTTTTAGTAGAGACGGGGTTTCACCATGTTGACCAGGATGGTCTCGGTCTCTTGACCTCGTGATCCACCCGCCTCAGCCTCCCAAAGTGCTGGGATTACAGGCCTGAGCCACCGCGCCTGACCCTTGTTTTCAGATTTATGTCCCAGACGCTTTTCGCTCTGATTTAAGAATGCTGTGCTAAGCATAACCAAAATAGCTTTTATTTTCAGAGCATATGCCCATAATTTGCCTCATTTGACCCTGACAGCAGTCCTGGGACTTAGGAATGACAGGGAGAAGTTCTTCCTTTCCAGGGGGAGAAAGCAGATGCTCAGAGACAGTAAGTGCCCCGCCCAGGGCCACGGAGGCAGCTGGTGAGGGAGGGTCTGGACTCCAGTCCTGCTTTTGCTCCCGGGTGCCTTGGGCCCCTCTGGGCTGCGGAGGGAAAGCAGAACCGAGTTGACCAGCAGGGGGCGCCAGCCCCTTTTTGTCTGCATCTGTTCACCTGGCTATGCCAGGCAGGCTTCTGGCACGGGGGCCCAGTCCTGTGATTGGTGAATGGGTTCAGTTCCAGGGTGCCCTCCGCCTCACTGCATCTGCACCTGCTGGGCACACCGTAGACCATGCCCTGTAGTAGTCGTATGTGCTCACTTCTAAGTCCCCACAGACCCCTCGCTGCTGCAGGCTCTACCCAATCCCTACTAAGAAATGGACAGGAGTGGCCGGGCACGGAGGCTCACGCCTGTAATCTGAGCACTTTGGAAGCCCAAGACGGACGAATCACGAGGTCGGGAGTTCGAGACCGGCCTGGCCAACATGGTGAAACCCTGTCTCTACTGAAAATAAAAAAAATTAGCTGGATGTGGTGGCAGGCACCTGTAATCCCAGCTACTCAGGAGGCTGAGGCAGGAGAATCGCTTGAACCCAGAAGGTGGAGGTTGCAGTGAGCCTAGATTGTGCCACTGCACTCTAGCCCAGGTAGCAGTGTGAGACTCTGTCTCAAAAAAAAAAAAACAAAAACAGAAATGGACAGGAGTTAGCACCCAGCCAGAGACTGTAAGTAAGTCTCAGTGCTAACAGTAACCTTTCCCTTCATGCCGTAGCTTGTCGTGGAGGCCCTTCTTTGAGGCATGAATATTGATCTTTTGCCACATGCCTTTATGATGTGCACCTTCTCCAGCAGGACTGGGTTTTATTGCGTTTCTCTTTTCTGCCTTCTCTTTTAGTAAGGTCATCTGCTTCTGCAACTAGAGATCCTGTGAATTAAAAGTTCAGTCAACCACAACAAATTTGTGTTGAGCACTCCCCAGGGGCCAGGCACCATGCATAGTGAACCTAACCAAAGCCCCAGCCCTCACGGAGCCGACATTCTAGGGAAGGAGCCAGACAATAAGCAAAACAAAGAGGGAAATGATGTCATGTGTCAGATGGCAATAAGTGCTGTGAAGGGAAATAAAGCAGGGAAAGGGAATAGGGACGAGAGGTGTGTGTGTGGCGGGGGTGGGGGGTGGGGTGTGGTGGCGTAGCCCAGGGGAAATTTGCATCATCGAGAAAAGCTCAGAGAAAAGGGCCACAGAGAAGGTGACATTTGAGCAAAGACCGGAAGGTGGTGAGGAAGCCAGCTCTGTGGCTATTTCTTGGGATAATTTTCCAAAAATCATGATGGGATGAAGGAAGAGAGATGAGCCCTGGAGGGTGCTCATTGTGTTGGGCCTGATAGGACCATAGGGATGATGTTGGTGTCAGTGTAAGATGGGAAGCCACTTTTTTTTTGAGATGGAGTTTCACTCTTGTTGCCCAGGGTGGAGTGCAATGGCGCGATCTCGGCTCACCACAACCTCCTCCTCCCAGGTTCAAGCGATTCTCCTGCCTCAGCCTCTCGAGTAGCTGGGATTACAGGCATGCACCACCACACCAGACTTTTTTTTTTTTTTTTTTTTTTTTGTATTTTTAGTAGAGACAGCGTTTCGCCATGTTGGTCAGGCTGGTCTCGTACTCCTGACCTCATATGATCCACCCACCTCAGCCTCCCAAAGTGATGGAATTCAGATTTTTTTTTTTTTTTTGAGACGCAGTTTCGCTCTTGTTACCCAGGCTGGAGTGCAATGGCGTGATCTCGGCTCACCACAACCTCCGCCTCCTGGGTTCAAGCAATTCTCCTGCCTCAGCCTCCCGAGTAGCTGGGACTACAGGCGTGCGCCACCACGTCCAGCTAATTTTTGTATTTTTAGTAGAGACGGGGTTTCACCATGTTGACCAGGATGGTCTCGGTCTCTTGACCTCGTGATCCACCCGCCTCAGCCTCCCAAAGTGCTGGGATTACAGGCCTGAGCCACCGCGCCTGACCCTTGTTTTCAGATTTATGTCCCAGACGCTTTTCGCTCTGATTTAAGAATGCTGTGCTAAGCATAACCAAAATAGCTTTTATTTTCAGAGCATATGCCCATAATTTGCCTCATTTGACCCTGACAGCAGTCCTGGGACTTAGGAATGACCTCGTGATCCACCCACCTCAGCCTCCCAAAGTGATGGAATTACAGGTGTGAGCCACCACACCAGGCCAGGAAGCCACTTTTGAATGAAAAATGCATGCAAAGGGAAATGTTCCAGATGAGTATGTGTGTTGCCTTTTCCTACAAAATATTTAAAATTCCATTCCTTCTCAATGGCCTCTTTCTGGGATTTAGAAGAGGAGACCACACATCAAGACATCCCAAAGCCCTGGGTCCATTTGTAGCTGGGAGGCGGCAGATACATTTTTCTTACTGAAATCGCCATTGCATTCAGCTTTTGGATGGAGGTACAACCGTGATGAGTCCTGTGAGAAGCCATCAGCGTCTTGTTTGAAGAATGCACCTTTTTCTTCCTGAATATCAGCTCACTGGCTGCTGGGAAGCAGCTGCGGGAGGTTGGCCTGGTGTCACCAACCACACGCCATCACGCTGCAGTGCCACAACCACACAAAGCCCCAGAAACTCCTCCCTCTCCCACACGGACAGATCCGAGTTGAGATGAAGCTCCGCATTGCCATTGCTGAATGGATACAGTGTACCAGGCATGCATGGGTGTTGGGATACAAAGTCCCTGGCTTCATGGACCTTAAATGAGAGAGAGAGAGAGAGACAGAGAGAGAGAGAGAGAGAGAGAGAGAGACAGAGAGAGAGAGAGGATGAACCCATAAACAAGTGAATGTATATTCTTCTGTTAGCTAGTGATGAATGACATGAAAAGTTGAGTGTGGCGATCAGGGACCCTGGGGTAGTCTGCCTGATTAATGATTTTCTGATTGAGAGAGCTAAGCCTTGAATGAAGTGAGAAACTTCAGAGATGTCGAAGAAGTGTATTGTTGGCAGTGTCATGACAGTTTTCCAACAATACACTGTATGAATGTTGGTATCTCCTCTGCCCAAGTTCATACGTTGATGCTGTGATCTCTGATGTGATGGTATTTTTTGGTGAGGCCTTTGGGAGGCATTTGTGCTTAATTGAGTTCATGAGAGTGGGACCCTCATTATCTTTTTTATAAGATTTATTTTTATAAAAAGAAGACACCAGGGCTGTGTGTCTTTCTGCCATGAAAGCACTTGGTGAGAACACTCGTCTGCTACCCAGCAGGAGAGGCTTTCTTCATGAGAAACTGAATCTGCTGGCACCTTTGTTCTGGACGTCTCAGCCTCCATCATGATGTGAGTCAATTCCTTAGAGTAAATCTCTGTTTGTGTACCTCTGCTGGAACCTAAACCTTGGAGTCCCCAGAACCATGAGAAATAAATGTCTGGTGTTTGAGCCACCCAGTCTAGGTGTTTCGTTATGGCAATCTGAGTGGACCAAGACACAGAGGGAATGGCAAAGGCAAAGGCTTTGAAGTGGGGGGAGCTTGGATGTATGTGTACATCTGCTGGAACCTAAACCTTGGAGTCCCCAGAACCATGAGAAATAAATGTCTGGTGTTTGAGCCACCCAGTCTAGGTGTTTCGTTATGGCAATCTGAGTGGACCAAGACACAGAGGGAATGGCAAAGGCAAAGGCTTTGAAGTGGGGAGAGCTTGGTGTCTGGCTCCCAGGAGGTGACAGTGAAAGGAAGAGGGAGGCAGGCCACACTGAGGTAAAGTGCTTGGGGAATCTTTTCTGCAGGGGTCTATTGAGCAGGTTTTGAGTGTAGGGAAGTGATATGATCTGATTCCCATTTTTTTTTTTTTTTTTGAGATAGAGTCTCGCTCTGTCACCCAGGCTACAGTATAGTGGTGTGATCTCGGCTCATTGCAACCTCTGCCTCTGGAGTTCAAGCGATTCTCCTGCCTCAGCCTCCTGTGTAGCTAGGATTACAGGTCCCTGCTACCATGCCCGGCTAGTTTTTGTATTTTTAGTAGAGACGAGGTTTCACCATGTTGGCCAAGCTGGTCCTGAACTCCTGACCTCAGGTGATCCACCCTCCTCGGCTTCCCATAGTGCTGGGATTACTGATTCCCATGTTTGAGAGCTGGTTTTGGCTTTGGCATGGAAGCAAGGGATACCACTTAGGAAGAGAGAGGAAGGGTCACAGGTAGTCTGGGATTTGCTAATGGGTTGGAGATGAGGATCAAGAAGCAGAGGAAGCAAAGGATGACTGCTAAATTTTGGGGTGAATTTGAGTGAAGCCTTAGGAAAGAAGTACAGAGGCGTGTGTGTGTGTGTGTGTGTGTGTGTGTGTGTGTGTGTGTGTGAATCCCAAGTTAAGTCTAAGATCTTATCAGACAGCCTGGCAGAGTCGAAGAGGATTGACCACAGGACTCTGGTTTCAGGTAAGAGATTCAACCTGGAGATTATGCTTTGGGATTCATCAGTTACCGGGGTAGTTGTGTTGGTGGACTTCTGGGGCATTCTTGAGTGACTTCTTTTAGTTTGTGATGATGATAGTCGTATTGGTAGAAGGTGTGAAAGCTAAAATTCTGCTTGTTTGTAATGCCTGAGTGCTTTGTGTGCACAATCTGATTGACTCCACACCATTCTTTAATATCCGATGTTTGCAGCTTTAGGAAACGGAAGCACCAAGAGGTCAGCGTCAGGACTCCTTTGTAGAAGTGTTTCATTGTGGGGATGCGGGCAGCCGCCTGCTCGGCCATACCACACTAGGCTGCCTTTGCACACGAGTCTCCATGCCCGAGGAATCCTTTCTTCCTCAGCCGTTGCATTGTGCATGTTCAACAGCTGGATGTTGTAAAAGAATAATACTGGACATGAACTCCGGGGACAAGGGTTCAAGTCCAGTCTGTTATTTACGGGATGCTTTGTTAGGGGAGCATGAACATATAGAGTTCACAGGATGTCATCCAGGCGAAGCTGATCATCCATGTCTGCCGTCTTTGCTTTGCCATCCGTTCCTTCTCCAGTTACCAGCCGGCTTCTGCCAGCCTAACCCCTTCTAGCCAACTCTCATTTCCTGGCTGTGCCAGCCTGATTACTTCTAATTGTCTTTGACTGCTTCCAGCTGGGTCTTCTAGCTGGCGTTCTGTGGGAGCACAGAGGCAGTCTCCCAGCCATATGGGGCGAGGAGATGGGGAAGGAAAAGGGGAGGAAGGAAGCAGCTGGTACGAGTCAACTGAGAAAGCTTCCTCAGGCTTCCCAGCCCACTGGGCTTGGTCATGTTTTTGAAAGGGTTAACTCATCTGAGTTAGAGAATGGCCCATCTTTGACAAGACAAACAATTATATTTGTTGATCCCCAAAGGCAACCAACAATGCAAGTAAAAGCGCTTTTAGAAAGTCACTGGTAACGTCTCCCCCAGGACAGACAGGGTCTTGCTCTCAGGAGCAGTAAAACCCCAGAATCAAATGATGACTTTCATTCATTTATTCAACAAATATTTACTGAACAATGATCATGTCTCAGACACCATGCTAGGTACTGTAGGGCAAATAATAATAAACTTAGACACAGACCCTGTCCTCAATGAGTCTAAAAGAGGAGAAAGCCATAGATGATAAGTACTACAGGACATAAGGGGAATGTGAAATGACTAAATGTGCTAAGAGAGAACAGAGGGAGATAGGCTTCTTGCAGCTTACTGATTGGGGAGGGCTTCATGGGAAAGGGAACACCTGTGCTACGAAGAAATGAGTCCGATACAGCAGATTGGGGGCGGGCATGGCACAGGCAAAGTGTAGCAGTAGGGAAGCCCGATCCTGGCTAATGACAGCTGAAATGTAGCACCCCCTCATCCCCCGCCCGCCCCAGGATAAGGCTAGAAATTCAATTTGGGCTAATTAGTAGAGAATTTTCAATGGTGCATTACTGCTGCATTGAATAATCATGTTTTCTGCACATTGAATATGAGGGCAATACATTGTGTACTAATTTGTTTTACATAAAGACTTTTCTGGGGGGATTTCTTGTTAAACAGGCCATTTCAGAGACTAGGACTTGTAGTTCAAAAACCAGTTACAAAGCTGATGCACGGGTAGGATTTGGACTTCTCTTTGGCATCCATCCCAGCTTATGGAATTAGCAATGGACTTGAATCAAACCCAGGCAATAGGGTGAGAAAGATTTAATGGACCTGGATTTTATTTCTTCTTCACCCCTTTCCTGACCTCTACCCTGAGAGGATAATTAAAATGAAAGAAAATCTCTATTTCATTGTAAATGTCATCCACCATTTTTGTGAAACTTTTTTTTTTTAGTCCACAAAGATCCTTGGGGAACAGTCTCTGAAATTTGCCTTAAACTAAAATTTAGAGATAAATAAATCTCTAAATTTTTTACAAAGAGTGCACGTCCTAACATTAAAAAAAAAAAAAAAAAATCTTACCCTATTAACTCAGCATTGGGTGGACTCCCAAACTATTTCTGATGGAAGATTCAAAGTGGTTTTTGGCCCCAAAGTGAGCTCCATACTCTTATTCTTTAGACAGTTGCTGGACATCTATTCTGCTGGCACCATGCTGGCACCATCACCGTCCCATGCAACTGTCCTCTTAAGATTTGATTACTGAATTGGAGACGTTAAAAGGATTGAATGAACCTTACTGAAATAGTCAAGGCCTGTGGGAGCAAAGATGTCCCTTAAGCACAGCGAGAAAAACATTTTAAGCTGTACCTTTAATATTGGTAAACGGGAACAATGAGACAGAACCACAGAAAACGCAATATGTTGAGTCCTAATAACTGAGGCTGGTGACTTGTAACAGGTAGGTAGATGAATATAGTAGCGTATTTAAAATTAGACCTATTGAAAGCAGGTGTTTCTCTGGGTCCCTCTTCAGATGGGTAAGCGAGAACCCAGACACTGGATTGATGACAGCTGTTGTCCACCCCCCCGCCCCCACCCCAATCTCAAAGCATTGCTATGAGTCGATGCCATACTTGTTTACTCAGGAATAAACAGTGAAAGGAACTTTGTCAGGACCAAATCCTTCTTTTCAGCTGATGTGCATGATCGGGATGAAGTTTGCATTAAATGCGGGCACCTCAACAGGTAGCATTTTGTAAATGCCTCCCCCTACCTACCCTCCTGCTTCTCCCTCACAAGATTCTTCATTTTCGGTTTGAGAAAACGTTGCGGATCCTGGAGAGGGTATCCAGTGTCGTCAGGGCAGCTGCAATTGTTTATGCAATGAGCACAGTCACAGCGCTTGCAGAACAAAAGCATCGAAGAGCGATGAACGCCGGTCCACCTCCTGCAATCACGAGCATCATTTCAATGGAAGGCAAAGAAGGTGTAAGCTACAAGCAGAGGCAGCAAACGCCCTGGTTCCTACGTTGCTGCTGCTACTATTACCGCTGTGGCTGCGCCTCCTCCAGCACAACCATCCAGGCTGCGTGGGAGCCCAGTCAGACGCCGGGCCACCTCCCCA
This sequence comes from Aotus nancymaae, assembly GCF_030222135.1. Classification (NCBI taxonomy): domain Eukaryota; kingdom Metazoa; phylum Chordata; class Mammalia; order Primates; family Aotidae; genus Aotus; species Aotus nancymaae. The sequence continues at coordinate 35,165,335 of NW_026988435.1, forward strand.
CCCTTTCTTCCAGCCATCCATCTATCCTTCTACCCCAGGTCCAGGGGGTCCTAATGTGTGCCGGACTCAGGACCAGGCTCTCAGCCCGACCCACAGTCTAAGGAGTTCGAGAGCCTTCCCCCTTCCCTCTGCCCCGGGTGGGTGCACCCAGTGGGGAATTTCACCGCCGAAAGGTCCAGAAAACCCAAGCCCAGATCCGGGCGAGAGGCGCAGCCGGAGGCTGCCAGACCTGGGCGGCCCGCGAGCGCGCGCCTCCGAGGCCGCGCAGGGTCCCCCCGCCTGGCGCTCAGGTGGCTCCTCCGTCCACTCCGCCGCTCCCCTCCCTGGGCCCTCCCCTCTCCAGCGAGGGTCGAGTTTGACTGTGGCGCTCGGGGAAGGAGGGGCTACGAGGGATTTGAAAGTGCACGGGCTGCGGAGTGGAGCTCTCATCTGTTCCCGCCGCCCGCGACCGGATTAAATTTCTGCAAATTCAAACTGAATGGGGCTTTCTTCTGCTGCCTTCCAGAGGGCGCCTGCAGCCCGCCGCGCGCTTCTCTCCGGCGGGAGCGGCCGCCCGGCGCAAGGCTAGGAGTGATCGCGCGAGCCGGACCCGAGCCCGTGCGGGCCAGACGGCGGCGGCGAGGCGGAGGCTGCAGAGGCGCCCGGGTTCCGGGACCCAGGCACCCAGGCACCTAAGGACCCGGACCCCGGGACCCAGGCACCGCCGGACCGCGCCCCACCCCGCGCGCCTGAGCAAGGCGACTGTCATTAGCTTTCTGGACGGGACCCGGGGCGGGATCCCGGCGTCCTGAAAGGGGCCCAGGCGACCCTCCGAGGAAGAACTTTTGGGGGCGGGGTCCCTGGTCCCGCGTCGCCCGGGCGGCCGCTATTGTCTGCGCGCCTCGCTTGGCGGCGCAGGGGGCGTGATCGCGGCAGCCCCGGGCGCGGGGTGCGGATACCCGGGCGGGGCTCGGCCCGGGGCGGCGGCGGGAGCAGCCGAGGGAGCCGCGGGAGCCGAGGAGCCGGAGGAGGAGGAGCTGCGAGCGCGGGAGCCGAGCCGGAGCCGCGCGGGCCGCGGGCGAGCGCGATGCCGGCGGCGGCTGGGGACGGGCTCCTGGGGGAGCCGGCGGCGCCGGGGGGCGGCAGCGGCGCGGAGGACGTGGCCAGGCCGGCGGCGGCCTGCGAGGGAAGTTTCCTGCCAGCCTGGGTGAGCGGCGTGCCCCGTGAGCGGCTCCGCGACTTCCAGCACCACAAGCGCGTGGGCAACTACCTCATCGGCAGCAGGAAGCTGGGCGAGGGCTCCTTCGCCAAGGTGCGCGAGGGGCTGCACGTGCTGACCGGGGAGAAGGTGAGTCTCCCCGGCGCGTGGGGCTGCTGGACCCGGGCGGGAGCGGGCGGCGGGGACCCCGCGGGGAGCGCTGCGCTGGGAGTCCCAGTGCGCAGCCCCAGGCCGGCGCCTTCCCCCTCCTCCTGGCTTTCCTCTTGGGTTAAAAGAGGGGTCTAGTCAAACGCGCGCTCAGACCCTCGCAGCCTTTCCGGAAGGGCGGTCTGGGGTCCGCTGTCCCGGGGCTGGGGGCTGGGAGGGGGCGTCCTGCGCCGCCGTTCTGTTCTTGGGAGGGCGCCGCCTGGCGGACACCAGCGCGGGGGGCGGGATGGGGCCCCTCTGCCCTCCAGGCCGGCAGGGGCGGCGGATCCGTGGCGAGGCGGGAACCCGGGCTAGAGGAGGTGGGCTCTTATGTCGGGGGCAGGGGAGCAGGAAAGCTAACAGCCAGCCTCAGGGGAACCTTAGAGTCTGATCCCCGTTCTGTGCTCTGGCAGGAGGTGGGGGAAGGCTGAGATCCTGCATTCCTCCCCACCTGTGGGCTCCCGCAGCTAGGGAATTTTTCATGCTCAGAGGAGGGTTTTTGTCTCTGCCCCCCACCTGTGCATCCCTCAACCTGGGCTCCTCTCCATCCACTCAAGCCTCCCACCCCGGCCTCCTGTATCACCCACCATTCTCATGCCCGCCGTTCTCATCCCCTTCTCTCTGTCCCCCCAGCTCCTCCGTGCACTCCAGGCTCAGGGTGGGAGCTGCGGTGAAGACCCTGCTACTGGCAGGAACAAAACGACAGATACCCCCCCAGAGACGGGGGGATGCCTTCTTGTCTTTCTAGAAGAGGGGAAAGGAAAGGGGACCTCCCCGATTCCGAAAGGGGCACCTCTCCAGCCTTGCTGGAAGTTAGATGGTCGTGAACCCTTGCCAGGCGACGGGCAGGTAGATGGAAGGTGTAACTTAAAACTGTGAGAAGAAATCCAAGAGGTGGTGACTTGTTTTTGAGGCTGGGTCACCCAAGGCTGGGAGCTGCCTGGAACTCAGAGCTAATCCAGGCTGGAGCTGCCCCAAGCTCCTGTCATCTTGGGCTCAAGACTCCCCCCAGGCTGGAGGTGGCTCAGCCCTGGAGGAGGACCAGCTCCTTTGTGTGGTCCGTGGGTGAGGGAGGTGTCAGCCGAACGGAGGGAAGGGGGGAGTTCAGGATTCCCAACTGAGCAGGTGGCCTGGGAGCTAAGCCCTCTGCCTTCTGACCTGGGGCCCTCTGCCCAGCCTGGGGCTGCCTTGTGAAAGCCCTGGTCACAGGGCCAATGTGCCCTTCCTGCCTGTCCCCAGCCTCACCCAACCCACCTTTAATTTCCCTTCCATTTCCCCACTTGGTCTTGAAGCTTCTTGCATGTACATGCAGGTGTCCATCACCCTTGTCATTTTCCCTGTACTCCTGCAGACTTTCTGAGTGAGACACCCCTTCATTATGGGCAAGTGGGGTTAGAGTGAGTAGTTTTTAGAAGTGCCTCCTGCCTGAATTCCCATGCAAAAAGGGAGCGTTCAGTACGAACTTGAGTAACCCTTCAAAGAAGAAGGAAAACAATCTCCAAACCTCGTCCTAGTCCGCAGGGAGTGAGGCACACTTTTTCTCCTCGATTCGATCCGATTTGGAGCGAGCTGTCTGACTTCCACATTGCGAGTCCATTCAGGGCGCGAGGATGCTGCGAGGCCACACAGTTGGCTAATTAGAGTGAGCGCACTCCTCCCGGCCCTGTGTAAATTCCTGTTGGCACTGGCGATGGAAGTTTATTTTCCTTGGAAACGTATAGGATTCAGTCTGGTCGTGCATATTTCCTCTCTAAACATAACAGAAAGAGGCGAGTCTTTATGCTGACAACATAATGGCAAACACTGCGAGTACATTCTTCTCGCCTGGCCTGCTACACAGACTTCTGGCTTCTCTCCACTTTCCTGTGTTGTGCTGTGCCTCCGACTCTGTCTCAGCGCATTTTTGCGCCATAAAACTCTTGGCCTTGTCTGAACTGCCTGGGGATGGATTCAGAGCTCAGCCAGTGCTTGGGTTCTGGAGCTCTGCGCTGGGCCCGATGGGAACCCCCACATGCAGGGAATTCCTTCCCAGGTAGGATGCACTGGAAGAGACTCGCTGCTCCTCCAGGCCTCCACGCCCCTTTCCCTCTCATCTTATCTTTCTTAAATGATGAATCTTGCTTCAATGTTGCAATAACAGGAGATGTTAATTAGATGTACAATTATTTCCCTGGATCCACTGATGGATCGCGGTTAAGGATGGTGGTTCTTTGGGTGGAGAAGGAGGCAGGGGAGAGATGTCTGTGTTGAAAAACTTGGTTTTCCCGGGATGCTCCTCTCCAGCGGGGAGGACCAGCGCTCCAGGGATGGCAGACATGGGGAGAATCTGGATTTTAGTTCACTCAATTGCTAGCTTTCATGAAACAATGGTGTCGTTCATAGCATTTATCTCCCAAATCCAACACCTTTAATGCTTAACGAATAGATTTGGGTTTTAGTGGATTGTAGGGATTAAAATGGGTGTGTGTGTGTGTGTTTGTGTGTGTGTGTGTGTGTTCGCGCACGCGCTTGACTCTGGGAAGGATTACTAAATTAAAATGAGTCCCCATCCGCACTCTAGTTTTGGGTATTGCCTAACTAAAGCCAAAAACAAAGATGACGGCAGCCTCAGGCTATTTGTAACCTGAAGTTCTTTTAAACCATGAGAGGCTAACAGGGTTTTGGCCTGGGGAAAGTTCCCTCCAGTGAGTAGAGCTGAGGAAAAGGAGGTCATTAAACCTCCAGTGTCCCTCACTGTGGGTGACCCAGGGAGGCCTCTCTCCCTCATTACGTCCTCTTTTCTTGAGGTGTGTACATTTTGGATTTAGAACTTCCTTTTTCTCCTGTCCTTTCTTTTTAGTTTTAAACATTTTTTGTAGGGAGAGGGGTCTCACTGTGTTGTTACTCAGGCTGGTCTCGAACTCCTGGCCTCAAGTGATCCTCCCACCTTGGCCTCCCAAAGTGCTAGGATTACAGACATGAACCACCACACCTGGCCCATCCTTTTATAAAGTATACATTCCACATTAGGAGGGGAATGAAGTCATTAATACTGTAGTGAGAAGTACTCCCAACCCATGTGGAGCGAAAGGATTCAGGGGAGCTTGTCTTTGAAAAATCAATCCATGACAAAGCTGAAAGAGGGCTTAGAGAAAGGGAAGTTGAGAGGGCACCCGAAGTTTGGCTGCTTCATAGCTGCATTCTCAAACTGTGCACTTGGTTTGGGGAGATTTGTGCTAAAATCTGGGTTATTGCTGGTTGAAGGTATTTAGTATGGTGTGTGTGTGTGTGTGTGTGTGTGTGTGTGTGTGTGTGTGTGTAGTGTGTTCCATTTCGACTTGGTCACATTTCCAAAAAGCTCTGGGTGAAATCTTTCATGGTTTGCTGGGAATCACTGTCTGAGTCCAGGTGACAAAAGGAGCCAGTTTTTTTTCCTGACTTTCCTTTTAGGTTTCAATCCGATCTCATCAAGAGGCTCCTTTTGCCACCACTGCCTATAGGATAGTCTTTTGCCTGCTTTTCCTCTGAAGTTGTTTGTTTAGAAGTCATTTGAATCTAGATGGCCCTTTTACTGCTTGTAAAGAAAAGATGGCTTAAGGCCGAGACCTAGTTTTGTCCTCCTTTGAGTTAATGCAATCTCTGTTAATCTGGCTTTAAAAATAATAGTTCACTTGGCCCTGTGAAGCTCTTAATAGGTACCTTCTCAGTCAGGGCTGAGTGTCTTTGACTAAACCTAAGTTGATGATTAGACCAGAGGAAATGATCACAAAGCCAGATTCTGGAAAGTACCATTCTCTGGCTTTGAGACAAAGAGCAAAGCCATGAAGCAAGAGTGTGGGGTCATGACTTTGAAACACCTGGAGTGGTTGTGCTTGCAGACCCTGGAATTGGTTCATGATACCTATGAGAGGCGTGGTCTCTGACACGTAACAGGTGGCCCCCAGCCCCGGCCCCCAACCAGACAGAGTGACTTGGGGGCTGCTGCATGGTCAGATAATATCACCTGTGGACAAAAGAAGGAAAGTGACTTACAGAAAATGGAAGTGAGGCACAGAAACAGGTTGGATGTGGTGGCTCACGCCTGTGATCCCAGCACTTTGGGAGGCCAAGGTGGGCTGATCACTTGAGGTCAGGAGTTCTAGATCAGCCTGGCCAACATGGTGAAACCCCATCTCTACTAAAAATACAAAAATTAGCCAGGTGTGGTGGTGCACGCCTGTAATCCCAGCTACTCGGAAGGCTGTGAGGCAGGAGAATCGCTTGAATCCGGAATGCAGAGGTTGCAGTGAGCTGAGATCGAGCCACTGCACTCCAGCCTGGGTAACAAGAGTAAGACTCTGTCTCAAACAAAACAAAACAAAACAAAACAAAACAAAACAAAACAAAACAACAAAAAAAAGAGAGAGTTTAAGATTTTAAATTTCCATAAACATTAAGCTTTGAATAGAAACAACTTAGAAACCACTTACAATGTTTCCAATAGAGACATAAATAATGTTTGTAAGGAACTTGTAAAACAATGGTCCTTTATTGTCAGCAATGTATTTAGATTAATTCCTTAGAAGTTCGGTTTAGTGGCCAGAAGCGGTGGTTGTGAGGCCGAGGTGGGTGGATCACTTGAGGTTAGGAGTTTGAGACCAGCCTGGCCAACGTGGAGAAACCCCATCTCTACTAAAAATACAGAAATTAGCTGAGTGTTGTGGTGCACACCTGTAATACCAGCTACTCAGGTGGCTGATGCAGGAGAATTGCTTGAACCCTGGTGTTGGTTCATGATACCTGTGAGAGGGATGGTCTCTGGCACATGACAGGTTATTACGTTTTGTAAAAAATTGATAAAAATTGAAAAAATATAGTTGGAAAAATCTTAATTGAGAAAAATGTAGGTATATCTCAGGTATCGAGCCAGTGTCGTGGGCAGGCGAACTACAAAACAAGAACGGACGGTCTGTGCCACTGTTACCTTCTTTTGGAATTGAGTCTCACTGAGAGTCTAGGTTGAGTACATAAAATGATTGGTTAAGGTGTTGAAATCTCTTGTTCTAACCCTGGGTTAAAAAATAATAAGCCTGCTTGTCACTTCCATTGGAACTATTTTTAGGCTAAGAATAAGGGTTGCCTGCTTAGTAAGTTGCCAATAATCATGCTTAGAGCACGACAGCGCCAGATACCTGGAGTGAAGGAGTTACTAAAAATACGATTTACTATGTTTCGCCGAGCAGGAAATATGACTAATCTTAGAGGTGGCCTTTTGACAGATCTGTTTTTAGCAGGTATTTTTGAAACAAACAGGTGCTAAATCCTGTATTTTTGAAGTGCTAGAAATTTAGGGGTAATTGCTCTGAGGAACAAGAAATGCTCAGAGAACTGGAAATTCCTATTAATCCTTGGCAGGGACTTCTTGGCAAGAAGGAGGCATTGGCGAAGCACCTGCTCGACGTGCCCTGTGTGACAAGGCAGTGCCTGTAATTTCGGAGATTGCATTCTGCAGTTGTGGGCGGGTTCTTTTGAACTTCCTGCTCTGCCTCATCTTTTTGAAGTACTTGTGAATGATGGAAATTGGCACACACGGCCTGGTTCCTAGTGTTCATTGATACAGGTCCCAAGGACTTCAAAGCGTGCTTTGAGTCAGCACAACAGTAGAGAAACGGTGCCCACAGAGAAGAGTACAACCCTACATTTTCTCTGCAGGTGTTGAGTCAACGCTATAGCTACCCGTGCACACCAATCCGACTTAGGTCTGTGAGACTATAGAATTCTGCATGCTGCCAGAGATGGCAGGTCGACGTGGCAATCATCTGTCCCAGGGTTTATCTACCCAGAAGGGGTGGGGAGTGGCAGCCATGTGCCCCCGAAGAGAGGGACAGTTTCTCCGTGGGAGGGTAGCTTGGGCACAGGGTATCATTTGCCTTGGGACATATATTCCCTCTGTCGATTATTCATGGTAATGGAGAGACCTGCTCTCTTGGCTAATTGAAACCCATAGATAATCCCCAGGCCTTATTTTAGCTGATGGGTGAAACCTCTTTCGTCACTCAGCCCTGGTCTAAGTGCTGACCTGAATTGAATTTCACGCTTTCTGATAGGAGGTGCCGCTGGGTGGTAAGATGACCAGCAGGAAAGAGCTGGAAACACAGGGTCTGAATAGTCCCCGAGCAGGGGGATGCCTCTGAATTCGAGAGAGCTGTTTCCTCTCCTCCATCATCAGCACCAGCCCAGTGCGACAGTGTTTTGTGGTTTTTTTCAGGGTCTCCCTCTTGTGCACATTCTCGTTAGATGCTTGCAGCAGCCCTGGGGGGTACCAACCAGCTTGCTGGTGTTCTTGCCTGCAGTGATGAGGTAGAAGGGTGCCCTGAGCAGAGCTTCTCTCTGACTTTCTCTATGAGTTTGCTAGGATGGTTCTAACAAATTACCACACACTGGGTGGCTTCAACAAGAGAAATTTATTCTCTCACAGTTCTGGAGGCTAGAACTCAAAACCAAGGTGTCGGTAGGGCCGTGCCCCCTCAGAAGCCAAAGGAGGATCCTTCCTTGCCTCTTTCTAGCTTCTGGTGGTAGCTGGCACGCTTTGGCATTTTTTGGCTTATGATGGCAGCACTCCAGTCTCTGCATCTCTCTTCACACGATCGTCTTCACTCTGTGTGGCTCTTCTGTCTCTTGATCTCTTCCTGTGTCTCTTTATAAGGACAGCAGTCACGGGATGTAGGTCCTCCCTAATCCAGTATTGCTTCATTTTAACTCGATGACATCTGCAAAGTCCGTATTTCTATTTCCAAAGAAGATCATGTCCACGGGTACCAGGGGACTTGAAGGTATCTTTTGGGGGAGCATAGTTCAAGCGCCAGCACCTTCTTAGGCTGTCAGTACGGGTTGTGGCTGATTTCCAGGCAAGCAGATCTTGGGAAGGAGATGAATGTGCTTTTAGGAATTACTCTCAGAACTGACATCTGCAAGGGAAGGGGCAAAGCAGCACTGGGCAGAGGGAGAAGCTGGGCTCCAATGCCGCTCTCAGCCAAAGCCCCCGCCCATGCTATGGTGAGCGCTGGCACTGAGCTGGCCTTTCAGAGCTGTCCAACTTGGGATGAGAGGATTGGGCTTTATATTTCTGCATGGGCCAGTCCTTGATGGGGGCTGCCCAGGTAAGGGGCATGGCCTTGGACAGGACAGTTGCTGAGGGCGTTTCCTGGGGAAAACTCACAGCTTGAGAGCCTGTGTCTGGGGGAGTCAATTCTTCATCACTGATGTGGAATCTGGGGGTGCAGCCCAGCATTTGCTGTTTACTGAAAGAGACAGGGTTAGAGCCCAGGGCTGTTCATCTGAGTCCAGGCTGGTGCCATAGACAAAGTGGGCACTTTTTCCATACCCACTTTGGACATGAGTATTCATCATTTCCATGTGTTGGTATCAAGTCCTCTCATCTCATTACCTTGACGTATACAAAGTATGGCCAGGCACGATGGCTCATGCCTGTAATCCCAGCACTTTGGGAGGCCGAGATCAGTGGATCACCTCAGGTCAGGAGTTCAAGACCAGCCTGGCCAACATGGTGAAACCCTGTCTCTATTAAAAATACAAAACAAAACAAAACAAAACAAAAAAAAACTAGCGTGTCCCAGCTACTTGGGAGGCTGAGGCAGGAGAATCGCTTGAACCAGGGAGATGGAGGTTACAGTGAGCCGAGATTGTGCCACTGCACTCCAGCCTAAGCAACAAGAGCAAAAACTCCATTTCAACAACAAAACAACAATAACAACAACAATGAAATATACAAAGTATTGCTACTAAGCATAGTCGCCCCAGCCAACATTAGCATTTAGTCCTTCTGTCTATGTATGTTTGTACCCATTAGCCAGCTGCTCTTCATGCTGCCCTGCTTTGCTGCTTGATTGTGGTCTCTCGCCCTGAAATGAGGGAGCAGCCGGCGTGGCATCTTAGCAGATTCTGTGTGCCACGCACTGGGAAATATTCTGGCCTCACGTTTCTCTTTGGTTAGAATCCTCGGGGCTCTGTTGTGTTTCTTGGAACTTACAAGGTTGAAAACTCACTTTATATGCTCTATGCGTTTTTTCCTAAGAACTCTGGGGCAACTGAGATTTGGCCAACTTCAGAAACAGTGGCACTTTCCTGGGAAGAGACTCTCCCTTCCCCATCACTCGTGAGTGATGGGAAAAGTTGTTGAAGGAGTTCTGGAAATTTGGATTTTTGACGAGTAGAGTAACAGTTTGGGATATTCTCATGGACGTAAAGAACCACTCATGGTAGAGCCATCTTTAGCACTGATGGTGCTCACTCTGCCCTATCTGTGCAACTTCTAATCACTGGGTTCCTTTTGGTTTTTAATCATCTTTGTGTTTTCAAGATGCATTTGGTTAAGTTTTGGAATCAGTAATACAGACACATGGTCTGAAATTCAAAGGTTCTGAGAGGGTTTGCAGTGAGAAGTAACTGCTTCTTATCTGGGCTCTTCAGTTCCTGGGTCTTCCCCTGAGAGGTCACCCCTCTTTCTAGTTCTTGTATATCCCTCCAGAGATACCCTATATGCATACAGACCCACATAAATGCGTGGGTATGGGGAGATTTTTCTTCTTTTATTGATACATAATATTTTACATATTTATGGGGTACATGTGAGTTGCATGCATGGAATGTGTAATGATTAAGCCAGAGTATCGGGGTATCCATCACCTGAGTATTCATTTCCATGTGTTGGTATCATTTCAAGTCCTCCCTCCTAGTTACCTTGAAATATACAAAGTATGGCTGCTAAATATAGTCACACTAACAAACATTAGAATTTAGTCCCATCTATGTTTGTTTGTACCCCTGAACCAGCTTCTCTTCATCCATCCCTCCCACCCACCAGGGCAGATGTATTTTTAAACCTTGCATGCTGTTCATTATCTTGCTTTTTTCACTTAGCAATATGTCTTGAGCATCCTTCCCCATGACTGCTAGAGAATTGCCTCACTGTTTATGCTACTTAATGATTGCGTAGTAGTAGTCATTGTGTGGAGGTATCATGTTGTCAATGGACATTTAGGTAGTACATAATTGTTTTTTTGTTATTCCCAGAACATACTGCAGTAAATGTACATGTTCATTTGTCACTTTGTAAATGTTTCCAGTGTATCAGAGGGTCAAATTCCTAGTTTTAGGCCAAAAGGTATGTCTGTTTTCTTTTCTTTTCTTTTTTGAGATGGAGTCTCAGATGCTCTGTTGCCCAGGCTGGAGTGTAGTGGCATGATCTTAGCTCACTGTGACCTCCACCTCCCGGGTTCAAGCGATTCTTCTGTCTCAGCCTCCTGAGTAGTTGGGACTACAGGTGTGTGCCACCACGCCTGGCTAATTTTTGTATTTTTAGTAGAGATGGGGTGTCACTGTATTGACCAGTCTGCTCTTGAACTCCTGACCTCGTGATCCGCCCACCTTGGCCACCAAAGTTTTGAGATTACAGGCATGAGACACTGTGTCTGTTTTAACTGTTGATATGTTAACCGATATGTCTGTTGTAACTGTTGATAAGTATTGCCAAATTGCCTGCCATAGAGGTTGTCAATGTATAATCACATTTATAACCCTCATAATTTATAAGGGTTCCCAACTTGTAATCACACCTACCTGATATGGGAGTGTTTGCTTTTCCACATGCCAGCCAACAAGGTACTCTTTTTGATCTTTGCCAATCTAGTGTATTAAACATGATATCTTGTTTTATTTATTGTTTCTCTTATTTACAAGGGAGTTGAGTATATTTTCCTACCTTCTCAACTGTTTGTATTTCATTTCTGTTCATTGTTCATGTCTACTCCCCACTTTTATTTTGTGTTTTTGGCCTTTTGCTTATTGATTTATAGGAGCTCTTTATATATTAAGAAAATTAGTCCTCTTTGAGTGATATAGTTTGCAGTGTCTTCCATCTTCCCTTGTTCACCATTATTCTTTCTCTTTTTCTTTGTGGTTCTTGCCATTTGCAGAGGTTATTTCTTGGAAGTTCGTGAACTAGAGAAGGATAATTGATAAGCTTTGGAGGTCTATGGAGCCCTGTCAATTGTGTACATGTAATCATATTTCTGAGGAGAAGGTCCATGGGTTTCATCAAATTCTACATGGAGTTATTTACCTTTAAAATATTAATAGCCACTGCTTTGTTGCCCATCCTTGTTGGCTCTGCTGACTAAATGGAGGTTTGCAGATTACTGGGCTAAGGGTTTGGGTCACCTTGGTTTGTTAACACCAGTGCCCACTGGGCTAAAGCTGCAGATTATACACACTCAGCCTAGGCAGGTTGGTTCCGCAACCATGACCCTGGACTAAGCATCCTTGATTCTGCCCCAACCCTTACCATGCCTGGATTGCAAGGGAGAGGCATGCCAGTGTGTGGGATGACCTTTGGAAATCTTTGACTCTTGCTGGTTTATGTAAGACAGCTGTGAATCCATGCCCCATCATCTCTTCATGGGAAACATGGTACGATTTATGGCGGATGGTTGCTGTGATCAGAATGTTTGTGTTCCCCAACATTCTTTTGCTGAAATTCGAACCTCCAGTGTGGTGGTATTTGGAGATGAGGCTTTTGGTAGGTGATGAGATCTACCCTCATGAATGAGATTAGTGCCCTTATAGAGGGTGCCCGATGGAGGTTGCAGTGAGCTGAGATCGCATCATTGCACTCCAGCCTGGGTGATAGTCCATGACTCTGTCTTGAAAAAAACTTAAAAAAAAAAAAATGGCCAGGCATGGTGGCTCATCCCTGTAATCCCAGCACTTTGGGAGGGTGAGACGGGTGGATCACTTAAGGTGAGGGGCTCGAGACCAGCCTGACCAACATGGTGAAACCCTGACTCTACTAAAAATACAAAAATTAGTGGGGCGTGATGGTGGAGCCCTGTAATCCCAGCTACTTGGGAGGCTGAGGCAGGAGGTGGGGTGGGAGGTGGAGGTTGCCTTGAACAAAACTCTGTCTCTAAATAAATAAATAAATAAATAAATAAATAAATACATAAAATAAAGGGTGCCTGAAGGAGCTTGTTTGCCCTTCCACCATATGAGAATTTGGTGAAAAGGTGCCATTTCTAAGGCAGAAAACGGGCCCTCATCAGACACTGGATCTGCTGGTGTGTTAGGCTTAGACTTCCCAGCTCCAGAATTGTGAGGAATACATGTCTGTTCTTTCTTTCTTTTTTTTTTTTTGAGATGGAGTTTCACTCTTCTTGCCCAGGCTGGAGTGCAATGGAGTGATCTTGGCTCACTACAACCTCCACTTCCCAAGTTCAAGTAATTCTCCTGTCTCAGGCTCCTAAGTAGCTGGGACTACAGGCATGCGCCACCACGCCCAGCTAATTTTTGTATTTTTAGCAGACGGGGTTTCACCATGTTGGCCAGGCCAGTCTTGAACTCCTGACCTCAGGTGATCCACCCACCTCAGCCTCCCAAAGTGTTTGGATTGCAGGCATGAGCCACTGAGCTGGGCTAAATTGTCTATTTTTTATAAGGCATCCAGTCTATGGCATTTTGTTAACACTGACAAAGACAGTGGTTGAGAAGAAAGAGAAAGGGAGAATATTGAGGGAAATGATATTCCCACTTTCTCTTTCAAGGAGCAAGAGCCACGACGCAACTTGGACACAAAATGCATTAAGCCAAGTATTCATACATTAATGGCTGTGTGTGACGGTGCACCTTGGGGCTCTTTGAGGGGCTTTGTCTATTTAAGAAGCCCTTTGAGGAGCAGACCTGGTGGGGCCCACAGGTAGGCCCTGCTGTTGGAATTCCAGTGGCCTCACCCTGAGGACAGTCTCTGAATGCCCTGTCACCAGTCACTTTTTGCCCCTTCACTCTGCTTTGTCTCTCCTCACCACCTGGACTGGTTTGCTAGGCCTGCCATAAGAGTGCACCACAGACCCAGTGGCTGGAACAGCAGGCCTTACCGTATCTCATTCTGGAGGCTGGAAGTCCAAAATCAAGGTGTCGGCAAGGCAGGTCCTTCTGAGGCTGCACAGGAAGGATCTGTTCCACGCCATGCTCCTTGGCTTAGCCATGGGGCTGTCTTCTTCCTGTGTCTCTTTTCATCATCTGTCCTCCATGTGTGTCTGTCTCTGTATTCAAATGTTCCATTTTGATAAGGACACCAGTTCATATTGGATCAGGGCCCACCCTAATGACCTTACATTAACTCCATTACTTCTCTAAAGACCTCATATTCAGGGCACTGGGTGCAGTGACTCACGCCTATAATCTTGGCATTTTGGGAGACCAAGGCAGGCAGAAGACCTGAGGTCAGGAGTTTGAGACTAGTCTGGCCAACATGGTGAAACCCTGTCTCTACTAAAAATGTAAAAATTATCTGGGTGTGGTGGTGCACACCTGTAATCCCAGTTACTTGGAAAGCTGAGGCATGAGAATTACTTGAACCTGAGAGATAAAGGTTGCAGTGAGCTGAGATTGCGCCTTTGTACTCCAAACTGGGAGACAGAATGAGACCGTCTCAAAAACAAAACAAAACAAAAAACACTTCATATTCAGTAAAGTACTGAGGTACTGGGGTTAGGACTCCAACAGATGAATTTTGAAGGGACATAATGAACCCCTTCACATCACCCGATCCCGTGGCATATACTTAGAGCTGATGTGTTTGTCTCTCCACTAGACTGCAAGCCCCATGAGGAAGAGACCACTGCTCAATCCCCAGTGCCAAGAATAATTTCTGGCACAGAGAAAATGCTCAGAAAATACTTTTTTTTTTTTTTTGAGATGGAGTTTTGCTCTTGTTGCCCAGGCTGGATCTTGGCTCACTGCAACCTCTGCCTCCTGGATTCAAGTGATTCTCCTGCCTCAGTCTCCCTAGTAGCTGAGATTTCAGGTGCATGCCACCATGCTGGGCTAATTTTTGTATTTTTAGTAAAGACAGAGTTTTACCATGTTGGTCAGGCTGGTCTCCAACTCCTGACCTCAGGTGACCCACCCGCCTCGGCCTCTCAAAGTGCTGGAATTATAGGCGTGAGCCACTGCACCTGGCCGGAAAATATTTTCTGAATGGATCCAAGAATGGTTTGATCTTCTCAAGACATGAAGACAGCCTTCTTGGGGGTAATGTCCAAGCTGGCAGGCTCTGTTCTGCACTGTTGTTTCTCTCATTCCTTGCTGCTCTGGGTAAGCCTGTCTGGGTGATGACTAGGTTGAATGGGTTGTCTGGCTGGTGCTCTGTAGAAAAATCCTGGCCCCTGAACAGCTGTGCTTTCTGCAGGGATTTAGGTAGGCACCTCCATATCTGAGTGACAGGTGATCAACCAGAACCAGACAGTATTTTGCAGTGTCAGGGGACTGTTAATGGACCCTCGCTCTTTCCTGCAAAAATGTAGCAACACTGCAACAGATGGGAGAAGTTCCTATTTGCAAACATACATTTTTTTGGATGTTTCCCATGGAGATATATGTAGGTTTGGAGTCTGTCTCTTTGACTGTAATTTTTTTTTATAAGTTTATTAGTCTCCTAAGCCACATTCCTGCCAAAACACTTTGCTATGCTGCTTGCTTCCCTTGCCCATTTTCTGAGCCATTTGATTCATTCTGGGCTCCCTCCCCGCATCACTGCTGCCATTTTGATCCTCTACTTGAGTTCTTGTTGTCTTATGTTCCACCTTTTGGTAAGTTGTCAGGCCACCTTTCTGCCGCTTTTCAGACATTCTTGTATGGGAAGCTCCTCTCTGTCACCACCTGCTCTTTGCCGGAGCTCTGTGTGTAGCAACTTGAGAGTGGACAGCAGTAGTGGGTGCACAGTGAGCATAAATTGTGGTGCCAAGAAGCAAAGGAAACAGTGGATGTTGCAACTGCCTTCAGGGAGCTTTGCCAGCTCTGTTTAGGGATGATAGAATGAAGTTTGGATTCTTAGTGATTCCCTTGTCTACCTGGAGCAGAACAGGGATTGCGTAACCTTCCAAATCAACAAAAACCTGCAGGAAAGAAATGGGTGCATGGTTTTTGCTTTGACAGTGAGGAGGTCTTACTGATAACAAGAATAATGAACATTTATGGATCTCGTACCATCTGCTGGGCCATGTCTTGGATGCTTTGCTGCCTAAAACAACTTATTCTTCATAGTAGCCTTAGGTGGTAGGTACTGTTGTCCTGATTTTGCAGATTAAGATGACCAGAATCTTGGTTTGCTCAGGACTCTCTCAAGTTTAAGGTAGTAAGTCCTGCATTTGGGGAAGCCCGTCAGATAATGTCAAAACCACATTTATCCAGGAAAACATTTCATCAGAGTACTTGGAGTCCGAACTGCAGGTTTCCAAATAAATGTGTTAATAAGCAGCCAATCAGGTCGTGAATCAGTGATGAATTAAAGCCCAAAGCTCTAGGCATTACTGGGATCCTTGTTGTGGCTAATAATACCCTCCACATTTGGTCCCAGGGAGGGAGGGGTGCCTTTCTCACATATGTAGTACTGGTCTACCATCTTTATGGGTTCACTATGAGATGAGGAGCTTGAGCTATTAATAATATGTTTGTTGTTGGGCTGGGCGCAGTGGCTCACGCCTGTAATCCCAGCACTTTGGGAGACCGAGGTGGGTGGATCACGAGGTCAGGAGTTTGACCAGCCTGGTCAAGATGGTGAAACCCTGCCTCTACTAAAAATACAGAAAAATTAGCCAGGCGTGGTGGCGGGTGCCTGTAATCCCAGCTACTTGGGCGGCTAAGGCAGAAGAATCACTCGAACCTGGGAGGTGGAGGTTGCAGTGAGCTGAGATCACGCCATTGCACTCCAGCCTGGGCAACAGAGTGAGACTCTGTCTCAAAAAAAAAAAAATGTGTTGTATGTGCACACACAAATGCATATGTGTATATATATAAGTACGTACATATACACAGATGCATATGTGTATTATATATAACATTAAATATAAATTATATAATACTATGCTAAATATAAACACACACATATACCTTCTTCATAGCAGACTTCCTCAGTGAAGGAAGCAGTGGGAACCAGTGGCTCCCTGAGTAGCTCTGGGTAGCCTCTGTCTAACTCTAGTACTTCTTTTTTGCGCTGGGGGTCGAAAAATCTACAGGAGGGGAGAGGGGTTTTTGAATCACATGGTGAAGCTGGAAATGCGTGTCTTATGTAGCACAGTGAACAGTCCCTTCCAATCTCCTTGTGAAACCATCCTCCTATGAGAATGAACACAGGTTACTTATTAAAAACAAAACAAAATACTCAGTGCTTTTTCCTTATGATGCGGACGATTTGGAGGCAGACCAGCTTTCCCAAGCCATTGCTTAGTCCTCAGTTGGGCAGAAAAAGGAGATCAGAGGCAAATGGAATGAGGAAGTGCCCCAGGTGAAAAGGAAGCTTAGGGAAAGTTAGCTGTTGAGTCTGAGATCAGAATATTTTAGCATTTTATCTCAGCCTACTTCAGTGAAACCACATCCATAAAGATAAGTGTTATTACTTATGTAATCTGGTTTTTAGTTGGAATTACTGCTGCTCTGATGAAGAAGTCTAGCTTTCTCAGTGCATTCTTGATTCCCGGTTAAAAATTTAATTAGAGAAACTAGTCGATGACTCAGTTCTCAGTTGAACATTTACATTTAATCATACTAATAAAGAAAACTTGTTTTGAAAACATGTCTCCAGGTTTGTATAGTGTCAGTCCCATAGGGTGACATTTTATTCTATTAAAAGCTAACATTTGTGAGAAGTAGTTGCAATTTCAAGGCCAATTTGACGTAATAAAATTTGAATTTCTCTCTCTAGAGGGAAAGTGCTGGATGGCTATTGTACTTCCACCTAATTTATTACTCTGAGATGCTTTTTCCAAGATCAAGAATGACCTTTTTTATCATAAAAGGCCATTAAAATAGCTGAGAAAGTACCTGAGAATTTGTGAAGTAACAAATAGTTTCTTTCCAATGTTCAGACTTAGAATTATGTCCTCCAGATTTCAAAAGAACATATTACTCAATAGCACATTTGTTTTTAAAAAGTCTAATATAAATCAGTGTTTTTTCTATCATCAACTCTAAATATTTAAAAAATAATTTTAAGTATTTTTGACCAAGCATTAAGAATTTAAAAATTCTTTGAATCAGTTAAGTCACAGGTATGTTCCAGAATATTTGAGATTTCTAACAGATCAAAAGAAATCTTGGGCTAATATTTGATAGTTGCCATCTAAATCGTGACCACGTATACATACTTTTTTTATTGTCAACTTGGCCACTTGCTAGTATACTAATCACATTACCTTTTTTTTTTTTTTTTTGAGACAGTCTCACTCTGTCACCCAGGCTGGAGTGCAATAGTATGATCTCAGCTCACTGCAACCTTCACCTCCCGGGTTCAAGCGATTCTCCTGCCTCAGCCTCCTGAGTAGCTGGGATTACAAGCACCTGCCACCACACCCAGCTAATTTTTTTGTATTTTTAATAGAGACAGGGTTTCACCATGTTGGCCAGGCTGGTCTCGAACTCCTGACCTTAGATGATCCACCCCACTTGGCCTCCCAAAGTGTTGGGATTACAGGTGTCAGCCACTGCACCTGGCCTAGTGGGCTCTCTTTCTAGACCAAATATTGGAACCAACTATTTTATTGTCCTGAAATAGAGTCCATAAATAGCATGACCACCACACATAACTGTAAATCCCCAAGCCTGACTACAATAGAAAACATCAGTAAGAAGTCAGATGCGTGCCTTGCATGTAAAATCTCCGTGAACAGGACCACTACACACACACGTGTGGTATATGTTATGCACGTTATATGTTATACGTGTTTGTATGTTACAAAATTGGGATTATAGTGTTTATATTATAACTTTAAAATACAGGGAATGTTTTCCCATGTTGTTAAATATTCTTTTAAAATTTTATTTTCGGTGATGCAGAGCATTCTATTATTTGAAGTTGCTGTAATTGTTGAAACCAGTTCCCAATTGTTGGACACTGAGGTTGTTTGAAACTTTTCCCTGGATATGTGATACTGCTGTTACTACCCTTGTAGATTCACCTCTGAGTCATTCCTTAAGATAAATAGTTGGAAGGCTTTTGACATATTGCCACATTGTACTTCAGAAAGGTTACACCAAGTGATACAACAGATATGAAAGTGACTTTTTTTTTTTTTTTTTATGACGGAGTTTCGCTCTTGTTACCCAGGCTGGAGTGCAATGGTGCGATCTTGGCTCACTGCAACCTCCGCCTCCTGGGTTCAGGCAATTGTCCTGCCTCAGCCTCCCGAGTAGCTGGGATTACAGGCACGCGCCACCATGCCCAGCTAATTTTTTGTATTTTTAGTAGAGACGGGGTTTCACCATGTTGACCAGGATGGTCTCGATCTCTTGACCTCGTGATTCACCCGCCTCGGCCTCCCAAATTGCTGGGATTACAGAAAGTGACTTTTTAACTGTGCATTTTGATAATTAGTAAGGCTAATCATAATTTGTGTACTTGATTGAAAATGTGTTTCTTCTTTTATGAACTGTTACTGATCATTTTCCCCCATTTTTATCCTTTTTATCTCATTGGTTTGTATGAACTCTTCATATTACAGTTATTAGCTTTTTTATCTTTTGTTTAAAAAACTTTAGACAAATTAAATTTAATGGTTTAATTGAGCAAAGAATGATTTGAGAATTGAGCACCCCTCCTCCCCAGCCCCCAACCGGACAGAGTGACTTGGGGGCTGCTGCATGGTCAGATAATATCACCTGTGGACAGAAGAAGGAAAGTGACTTACAGAAAATGGAAGCGAGGCACAGAAACAGGCTGTACACGGTGGCTCACGCCTGTGATCCCAGCACTTTGGGAGGCCAAGGTGGATGGATCATCTGAGGTCAAGAGTTGAGACCAGCCTGGCCAACAAGGCAAAACTCCCTCTCTACTAAAACCACAAAACTTAGCTGGGCGTGGTGGTGCACCCTTGTAATCCCAGCTACTCGGGTGGCTGAGGCAGAATTGCTTGAACCCAGGAGGCAGAGGTTGCAGTGAGCCGAGACTGTGCCACTGCACTCCAGCCTGGGCAACAGAGTGAGACTCTGTCTCAAAAAAAGAAGGAAAAGAAAAAGAAAAACAGCTGGAATGCTTAGAGCTTGGCATTTGCCTTATTTGAACATGTTGTGAACAATTGGCCACCTGCGATTGGCCCAGACTCTGTGACTGGTACAAGAGTAGGCCACATTTAATAATACCATTAAATGCATTATTACACATCTGTTTGCACATTCTGTTAGGATCCTGTTTACACATGCAAGTTAGGTTATGGTTCACCATGTACAGAGAAACCTTTAGACTGAACTTAAAATTTGCAAGAAAGCAGCTTTAGCTAAACTTTATTTAACACTTTGTGATATTGCAAATATTTTCTCCCAGGTGATCATTTGCCTTTTGATTTATCTTATGGTGCTTTTGTTTTAGGAAGCAGGCAGAGGCACATCGAAATTTTGTGTTTTGTCTAGTCAACCTGATAGTCTTTTTTCTTTAATTTTCTCTTACTGCTTTTATGATAAGTAAACTAGAGGGCTTGCTGTTGGTCTTGTTTCATAAATGATCAGTGAGCCTTTCCAGTGTCTCATAGTTGTTTGCAGAAAAATCTTTGCCTTGGTAGGGATGTTTGACTGTATGTTCCAACTTATTACATAATGATTTAACCTCTTGGTGTTATGTACTGAAGCACAGGCTGTGGGGCTGACAGCCTTGGGCTCCCATCTGCTTTCTGCTACTTGGCATCTGTGTGATCTTGGGCACGGTATTCAAAGACTCTAAACTTCAGCTTCTGTATCTGTAAAATGGTGACAACCATATCTCATGATATTCAGTGAGAATATGGTTTTGAAAAACACATACATATGTGTGTGTGTGTAAAGCACATAGCCTGAAAATACAGTCATTATTTTGTTAGTTAAGAAACGGTTGGGCGTGATGGCTCACGCCTATAATCCCAGCACTTTGGGAGGCCAAGGTGGGCAGATCACCTGAGATCAGGAGTTTGAAACCAGCCTGGCCAAATGGTGAAACCCTTGTCTCTACTAAAAATACAAAAATTAGCCGGGCATGGTGGTGTGTGCCAGTAGTCCCAGTCACTCAGGAGGCTGAGGCAGGAGAATCGCTTGAACCCAGGAGAAGGAGGTTGCTGTGAGCAGAGATTGCGCCACTGCACTCCAGCCCTGGGTGACAGAGCAAGACTCTGTCCCCCCCAAAAAAAAAAAAAAAAGAACTGGTAGTTGGTTGTACTTTTCATTTAGACTTTCATAGTTCTGTTTACCCCCTAAAAGTATGTATTATTTAGGGTCTTTCAGACAGCAAGAAACAGATACCCACTCAGTTTATCATAGATAATGGCATTTTATTTTAAGGATAAAGGGAGGTGAGGAGAAAGATTATGGGGGCACCTCTTCCTTCAACGCCTCTCCGGAGGTCTGCATTCCTGGGATTCCACTTCTCTCTTGCCCACTTCTGCCACGAATTCCCTCCTTGGCAGCTTCTGTGTTTCCTAGGGAGCATCCCGCCATTCATCCTGCTCCCTATCAAGACTTCTCACTATTCATAGCTTCTCTGCCTCCTCCTGTTTTTCACTTTTTGCTCTTTCTGGTTGTAGAGGAGGGAAAAATATCTTCCCTCCACCCTTCTACTTCTTTGATTGGGCTACAAATTACATCGACATAAGACAGAGTAGCAGAAGGAAAATCACATTTAAGGACACTGTATGCATGGAAGTCCCACAGAGTGTGAGACTCCCAAGAAGGGCCAGGTGATGGAAGCTTCTCTAGCATCCTGAGCTACAGAAAAGAATAAGGGCTTGAGGCTTTGGGGGTGGTGGCAACGCATTATGGGAGGGTGAGGGGAAGGAATGTATGGTGGTGAATAAAGGTTGTCTTGTTATGCAGATAAAAAGTCTTCCCAGTAATAAAAAGTTATCTAAAGCAACTCTCTTCCTGATACATAAATTTTCTTTATAGATATTATTTTATTTTTTTGTTTGCAAAATTACAGCTTTTTGGCCAGGTGGGGTGGCTCACACCTATAATCCCAGCACTTTGGGAAAAGGCTGAGGTGGGCGGATCACCTGAGATCAGGAGTTCGAGACCAGCCTGGCCAACATGGTAAACCCTCATCTCTACCAAAAAATTAGCTGGGCTTAGCTGGGCGTGGTGGCGTGTGCCTGGCCTCACCTCCTTGTCACCTTTTTGCCACTGAGCATCCTTTAACAGAGAATCTTTTTCACAGTGGAAGAAAGAATACTATTTATAGATGATCCTCCATGAATTACTAGATTTGTATGGTTTGAGAAAGTTTGTGGGACAATTGAATTCTCCATGTGTTTGGTCGGGTAGGCAACTCATGCCTCAACCCTCAGCAAAACATGTTACTGTCTTTAAGGGTTATACTTCCTCCCATGTTTGTAGTTTTGGGGATAGCTCGCTGCATTTTTTCACTGACCCTTTGCTAGAAGTTCTGTCACTTCCAGTGTGATCTAAGGCCTCTTTAGATTCTGGGACTGGGTTGAGAATGTTGTCTTGGATTCTTCTTGCCAAAATTTCTGGGTTTCCGATTCCCGTGGTTTCTCCCTTCTTCCCCCAGGCAGGGTTATTCTTCCACCTTTTCAACTGCATTTTGCTGCCAGTTGTCCCATAGTGTGAGAATAGAATATTGATTGCTTCCTGTTGCTTGTGGGACAGGAATGCTTCTTGAATTAGAGCTAATTTTGGAGTTTAAAGTATTAAATGTCAAATTTGAAAGAAAGCATGTCTAAGACCTCTTTGTTGTGGAAGGGAAGGTCATCCCAGGGCCTAGGGGAAGGGAAAGGAAGGAAGGAAAGGGAAAGGAGAAAATAGCTGACGGCCTTCTCCCTTTTCCAGATCATTCCCTCTACACTCATGGAACGCTCTTTCCATTTTCGTAAAGTCCATTTTTAGACTCAGAATTCTGCCTCTCAAGCCATTTGCCAGGTGTACTGTGATGTGAGAATACTCACTGCTGGGGAAATTTCCCAGTTGTAACTAGCTTAAAAAGTAAAACAAATGTTACCTTTACTTGGAGATGATCCTTTGTATTTTCATTCAAACACTTAATGATTGCCCTTTTTATGCAGAGCTGCTGATAACCTGTATGGGCTTTTGTATACATTGGAAAAGCTGTGCCTTGCCAGACCAATTAGAAAAAGACATCCCCTCTGGGTAAACCAATTAAAAAAAGCACTTTCTCAAGTGGGCCAATTAGAACAGGCGTCCCCCTCTGGGCAGCCTAGTTGGACAAAGCCTTACCGTTTGAATGGATGCAGCTGCAAGGTGCAT
Organism: Aotus nancymaae; assembly: GCF_030222135.1. NCBI lineage: Eukaryota > Metazoa > Chordata > Mammalia > Primates > Aotidae > Aotus > Aotus nancymaae. The sequence continues at coordinate 35,187,986 of NW_026988435.1, forward strand.
GGTTTAGCAAGCAGACAGCATTTTGGGAGGAAAATATACCCTTTGCTCTAGGGCACAGAGGTTGGCAGTGGGTTCTGGATTTCTGCCCCCAGATGGCCCCCTCCGTTGGCTGCTGCTGTCTAAAGCACCAAACACACTGTGAATAGGCTCAAGAATCAAATCTGCCCTCAGTGGAGCCTGCCTTCTGGAGTCGGAGCTAAGCTGTGAATCACAAACACGGAACTCAGGCTATTATGGTGGAAAAGGCCATGTTTCCTCCAACAGTGACTGATTAAGTGTCCTAGGATTTTAGCGAATCTCAGGTAAAAATCTGCAGAATCAGGCTTTTGGTCTCTTTCTTCGGCAAAGTCTACTTTGTTGCTTGTTCTGTAAGAGAAAGAGAAGCAAGATGAAGAATTTGGATGAGAAATAAATTTAGTGTGTTTATGTCACTCAATGCCCAGGAGACACAAGGCATGCTCTGGCATATGTGATTGTTAGGATCTTGGGGAAATGCCCTTCACGGGACCTATGAACTTTCTGTCTCCTGAGTCATCATTCAACCTGCTGCAGAGGCCCACGGCTCTCAGACTTCCTGTGTGTGAAGAGCCGAAACAGCTGTTGAACTAGGGTCCCAGAGACTCCAGTCTGCAAAATTCGAAGAGAAAAATCCCCTCAAAGTGCTGATTGCTTATCAGCCCGGTTCCTTCCTTGGATGGGGAGGTGGTGTGACAATTTAATATTAATGGGCCTGTGACAATTACATGCAAGTGGAGAGAATGAAAAACCAGGCTTGGAACCGAGATTTTTCTTCTTTTCTTTTCTGGGAATGGAACGTGATGGTTTTGGCTTTCTCTGTGTGTAATCGGAGAGGCTCATCCATCTCTGTGTGACAGAGGAGAATTTCAGTATTAGGAAAGTAACTTCTGATTTATCACAAACAGCTGGGTGGGCCATGCCTCACTGGTGCCCAGGCACAAGCAACCTTTTAAATAGGGTGGCTCAGTGTGGCTTCTGCCTTCGAAAGGGCTGGTAATCTACTGTGTGTTTCGCAGTGGTTGCTGAGCTGTTGTCATCCTGAGCGCCCCCAGTAGAGGCTCAGTGTGGCGGAGGGCATTACCTTGAAGCTGATAAGTCTTGTATCTGTCAAGGAGTTTGCTATGGACTGATTTATGACCCCCCCAACCCCAAATTCATATGTTGAAGTCCTAACCCCCAGCATCTCATAAGGTGACTGCATTTGGAGATAGGGTCATAAAGAGATAATTAAGGTGAAATCAGGTTATCTGGATGGGCCTTAATCCAATAGAGCTGGTGTCACTAGAGGAAGAGGAAATTTGGACATGGAGGTGCGCACACACAGAGGGAGGCCACCGGAAGTCACAGTGAGATAGTGGCCATCTACACGCCAAGGAGAAGGGCCTCAGGAGGAAGCAACCCTACCTTGATCTCAGACTGTGGGCCTCCCAAACTGTGAGAAAATACAGTCCCGTTGTTGAAGGCGCCCAGTCTATAATCCTTTGTTACGGCAGCCCTGGCAAACTAATACACTCGTCATACACCTGCATTTGCTGAGTGTCCTGGATGCTAAGGCCAGCTTCAGGAATCATGCTGGGAAACTTCACCTGATTCGTGAGACCTCTTTCTAATGGGATCCTCTTCTTCAGTAACTTTTTCCTCTGGGAAGGAGCCTGGGATTTCTCTCTCTTATTTCTTGCCTCACTAAACTCTGTTCTGTAACGAGTCACACTCTGCCCAGATACTACAATACCTGGAAACAATCTCATCCTGAGTAAGGAAATCAATAATACTCATTGGATTCCTGACTTGTATGGTGTTGTGTGCTGTCTCATTCTATGTTGGGTCAAGAAAAAAAAAAAAAAAAAAGAAAGAGAATGTTGTCACTCTATGGTTTCTTGGTTTCCTTGGAATATTTCTACAAAATATCCTCATCAGAAGAAGGTGTTTGAAGTTCCTAGTAGACTTTCTTCATGGACACATATACAGATGTGTAAAATTATTAGGTTGGTTCATTAAGCTCATTATATTCTTTGTAGGATATTGACACATGACTTGTCATTACTTTGCATATGATTTGTGTGAACCCAAAAGATTATTCTCTGTAGCTCTGAAAATGTTCACTCTTTAGGAACACTGTTAAAGTGCTCAACTAAAACATGTTGCTAGTAGCATGATGTCATGTGCATTTGTTGTCTGGGGCTGCCATAACAAAGTACTACAAACTGTGTGGCCTAGGGCCAGGCGCGTAGCTCATGCCTGTAATCCCAGCACTTTAGGAGGCCCAGGCAGGCGGATTACTTGAGCCCTGGAGTTTGAGACAAGCCTGGGCAACATGGGGAGACCCTGTGTCTACAAAAATACAAAAAACTACTCGGACGTTGTGGGGAAGGCCTGTAGTCCCAGACACTTCTGGGAGTCTGAGGTGAGAGGATCGCTTGAGCCCAGGAGGTGGAGGCTGCGATGAGCCGAGATCTTACTGCTCACTCCAGCTGGGGTGAGAGAACAAGACCCGCCTCAAAGAAACCAAAACAGTAAGACAACAGCACCAACAACAAAAAACTGTGTGGCTTCAACAAATGAAAATTTACTGTCTCATTCTGGAGGCCAGAAGTCTAAGATCCAAGTGAGCTGGTTCCCTCTGAGGGCTGCAAGGAAAGGCTCTTTCCAGGCCTCTCTCCCAGCCTCTCACAGCCCGAGGCATTCCTGGCCTGAACGGTGCCCTCCTAGCATCTCCACATCATCTTCCCCTGTGCATGCCTGCCTCTTGTCCACATTTTCCATTTAATAAAGACACAGTCATATTGGATTAGGGCCCACCGTAATGACCTCATCTTAACTGGGTCATCTGCAAAGACTATTTCCAAATAAGGTCACATTCATGGCTACTGGGAGTTAGGATTCCAGCATCTTTTGGGGAGACAGAATTGACCCGTAACACCATGTTATTATTTTTCTCATCCTATCTCATTACTTGCAGAAGGATCTTTGGACCCTGGAAGCAAAGAGCAAGAGACAGGCAAGGCCAAGAGGACTGTGAAGGAGGTGGAGTGTTCAGGGCTAAAAGACAGACTGCCGCGGGCACTGGTGTTCCTTGGGTTTTGGGTGGAGGGTGCTGCCTCTGTTCCACCATGTTCTCGCTTTCTGAGCTGCTCACCTGCTCCACTGTCCCAGGATGCTCATCACTGTCAAGTGCTCTTGGGCTGATCGTTCATTGACAGTTCACTTGGAGAGAGAGAGAGGGAGGCTACGTGGAGGAGGGATGCGCTGCGGAGATGAGATAGTTACGCTGACATTCTGTGAAGGAAGACCTTAGACTCTGGAAACAGAGTTGATTTGCAAGACCCCCAGCTGGTCTGGCTTCCAGGAGAAGGCCGAGAGGTGGGCCGCACAAGGCAGGATTTCTCAGTCTTATTTTTAAATCCATGTGCCCTGTAGTGAATCCCCACCTGGCAAAACCATTTTATGTGTTGTGGTTACTATTAGGACAAGCTTTATACTTTGTGGCTTTTAAATTATTTGTTTATTTTTGAGTGTTTCGCTCTTGTTGCCCAGGCTGGAGTGCAGTGGCGCGATCTTGGCTCACTGTAACCTCCGCCTCATGGGTTCAAGCGATTTTCCTGCCTCAGCCTCCTGAGTAGATGGGATTACAGGTGTGTGCCACCATGCCCGGGTAATTTTTTTGTATTTTTAATAGAGATGGGGTTTTACCATGTTGGCTAGGCTGTTCTCAAACTCCTGGACTCAAATGATCCACCCACCTCGGCCTCCCAAAGCACTGGGATTGCAAGTGTGAGCCACCATGCCCGGCTGCAGGTTTATTAGGGCAAAAGTAGGTGGACTGAATGTGCCTTTTGCAGCTCACTTTTTTTCTCGACTCTGGAGGCCTCTCCCGTCTTTTGGTCACCCCTATGGAGAGGCCCTGCGTTGAGCTTTGTTGTGGGGTGGGGTGGAACAGGGCAGGAGTGGGATCCAAGCTTCTGGAAGTGTGAGGAGAGAGGATGATTAATATCAGGCCAGCTCTGCTTGGAACACGTATGAGAAGTTTGAGAGAAAGGGCAGTGTCTGTTGATGCTAAGAAAGACTGATAGGAAGGCAAAGCTTTTAATATCCACAAAGCGACGATCAATACGCTTGAATAGTTTGTTAGGCGCCTCTTAAGGAATACCATCTGTGAGCTTATTCTCTTTTATGGTTCAATGTTACAAACACTTATAATATATGTTATCGTGGAAATGTTTGAATGATGATAAGCTGCTCTTAAGTTACCACCCTGTTCCACTGTTCTTGATAGGTTTATGAATATAAAAGGGGAAAAGCTCATTCTGCACTTTGTGCCGTGGAGGAAATGATTTAAAAAGTCGAGACTGGCAACGACTTCCTGCTGCACAAATTTTACTTAGATCTTCCCTTTTTACATTCTGTATTAGTTTCCTGGGCTGCCATACAAAGTACCATAAACTAGGCGGCATAAAACAACAGAAAGTTATTGTCTGACAGTTCTGGAGGCCAGAGCTGGCACAGCCACGCTCTCTCTGAATGCTGTAGGGGAGGATGTTCTTTGTTTCTTCCTAGCTTTGGTGGTTGCCTGCAGTCTTTGGCGGGCTTTGGCCTGTAGATGCATCACTCCAGTCTCTGCCTGCAAATTCGCGTGACCTTTGCTTTGTGTGTGTGCCTGGGTTTCTTCTTCTTATAAAGACACCAGCTCTGTGGGATTAGAGACCCATCCAATTCCACTATGACCTTATCTTGACTAACTACATCTGCAATGCCCTATCTTCAGATAAGGTCACATTCTGAGGTACTGGTGTTTAGGACTTCAACACAGCTTCATGGGAAATACAATTTAACCTACAATGCGTTCTAAACCAAGCTCACTGCCTTTGCCGCTGACCACTCTGCCTCTTCTTCATTCCCTGCTACTCCTGCTCAGCACCATCTTGGTTCCATCTTCTCAGTCCCTCTTGGGTTATTTGACTCCTATAAGTTCCACCTCTGGCTGCATTTTTTTTTTTTTTTTTTTAGACAGAGTTTCACTCTTCTTGCCCAGGCTGGAGTGCAGTGGCATGATCTTGGCTCACTGCTACCTCTGTCTCCCAAGTTCAAGCGCTTCTCCTGCCTCAGCCTCCCGAGTAGCTGGACTTAGTGGCGCCTATCACCATGCCTAGCTAATTTTTTGAAAATTTTTTTTAAGTGGAGATGGAGTTTCATCATGTTGGCCGGGCTGGTCTTGAACTTCTGACCTCAAGTGATCCACCCGCCTCAGCCTCCCAATGTGTTGGGATTACAGGCGTGAGCCACTGTGCCCGGCCTCTGGCTGCTTTTTGATTTTATCTCCTACTGAGTCCCTCTGACACAGTCTAGTTGAATCCTCATTCATTCTCCCCATCCCCTGCTCCTCAAGGCATAATCCATCCTAATTGTCTAGAAATGAACTCGAATGAGTCCACAGACCTGCTGAAAAAAATCTTCATGGGTCTTAGTTCATTGTGGAGCCTGCCCGCCTCTGCTCAGCTGGAGGTGGTTTCTTCCTGCTCTTTGTTCTGGCTCCATGTCACTCTCTTACTCCATGTAAACATCTTGAGCACAAGCAAGCGTATGTTAGCTGCCTCCCAGGTTGTAGATTATTTAGGCTAGAACCAGGTCTTAGTTATTAAGACACACACATACAAATTCTACTGTGCTTGTCATGATTTTTCACAAATAGTGGGTACTTGGACAGACTCGGTAGAATGAAGGTCTCCATGTGGAAACTCTGGCTGCAATTCTGAGGTTTTGTCCTGTTCCAAAGGTCTCCTCTTTGAGTCTGGCTGTCTCAACAACACCATTCTACTCTGGAGCCCTGTGCACAGTGATACCCAAGTTAATCAGTACTCTGGAAGTAAGCCTTTATCCCGAGTCAGCCATGGATTTATTGGGGTTTATGTTTTAACTTTCTGATGGACTGGACATGGAGTGGCTGGAAAGCATTTCCCAGGGTGGTTTCAGTGTGGCTCAGATGGCTGCAGCCCTGAGTACTGCAATCGTTTCCTGGGGCTGCCATGACAAAGTGTCACAGACGTCAGAACGACAGAAACTGACTGTCTCACAGTAAGCCAGAAGGAGCTGGAGGTCCAAGATCAAGGTGCACCCTCTGAAGGATTTGGGGAAGGATTTCTTCCAGGACCCTCTCCCAGCTTCTGGCACTTCCCTGGCTACTGGCAGCATGGTCCGGTCTTCCCATGGCATTCTCTGGCATTCTCTGTGTCTCTCTGTGTCCAAATTCTGCCCCCCCACACCCCACCTTTTTTTTTTTTTTTGAGATGGAGTTTCACTCTTGTTGCCCAGGCTAGAGTGCAATGGTGCGATCTCAGCTCACCCACAACCACTGCCCCCCGGATTCAACCGATTCTCTTGCCTCAGCCTCCCGAGTAGCTGGGATTACAGGCATGCGCCACCACACCTGACTAATTTTGCATGTTTAGTAGAGACGGGGTTTCTCCATGTTGGTCAGGCTGGTCTTGAACTCCTGACCTCAGGTATTTACCCACTTCGGCCTCCCAAAGTGCTGGGATTACAGGCGTGAGCTACCGCACCTGGCCCACATTTCACCTTTTTATAAGGACGCCAGTCATATTGGATTAGGGCCCACACGAATAACGTCATCTTAATTAATCATACCTGCAATGACCTGATTTCCAAACAAGGTCACATTCTGAGCTGCCTGGGGGTTAGGATTTCAACATGAAATTTGTTGGGGGACACATAACAGATTCTCAGCTTGGCTTCTGTAGAGTCTGGGGTGTGTCTGCTGGGTGACTTGGTTGGTCACTGAAGTTTGCAGAGGGGAGAGATGCACCCTCAGCTATGAGGAGAAGGGGGTGCCCATCTCCACCTGTACTGTCCCCCTCTTGGCCCTGGGTAAACCAGCTTCTGGTTTGTACACCTGGCTTCTAATGCATTGCCATGAGTTCTGAGATGTGGAGGCCTCAGGCTGGTGGCAGGAGTGATGAACTCGGGCTGAGCATGCAGCCTATGTCACCTCTGCTTGGCAGGCCTCGGAGATTGGCAGGTTGCCTCGGAGGGAGCTTTGAAGTCTCAAAGTTAAGAACCCAGGGTCAGTCACATTAGTTTAGCTAACGTTTAACCTTGTAACTCACCTGTTCTGTTTCTTACTGATACTGTTTCTCCCTCTGCAAACTAAGCTATGATGGTCAGGTGTGGTAAGCCTACTTCTCTATGCTAAGAGAGCATAGGTTGTCTTGCTAGGATGTCAGTGGTGCAGAGATTTGGGGATTATGCTTTTAAAATGACAAATTTGGATATTAAGATATTTTTGTTTTTCTTTGGTCACATTGAACTACTGCCTGATTTAGGTATTCACAATGATCAAATAACCCACTGGGTAACCCAGCTCAGGCCTCAATCCAGATCGTACCACCCCTCTAGATGGCAAGGGACTATTTAGCTGTTGGTTGAAAGTCACATCCATACCTGACCATGTCCCAGCTGGACAGCCTGTGGGCAGGTTTCTCAATCTGTGTGAACCAAAAGTTTCCCCTCTGTAAAAAGGAGAGATAATGGCCAGGCGCGGTGGCTCACCCCTGTAATCCTAGCACTTTGGGAGGCTGAGGCGGGCGGATCACCTGAGGTCAGGAGTTCAAGACCAGCCTGGCCAACATGGTGAAACCCCGTCTCTACTATAAATACAAAAAAATTAGCTGGGCGTAGTGGCGTGCACCTGTAATCCCAGCTACTTAGGAGACTGAGGCATGAGAATCGCTTGAACCCTGGAGGCAGAGGTTGCAGTGAGCCAAGATTGAGCCACTGCACTCCAGCCTGGGCAACAAAGAGCAAAAATTCCTTTAAAAAAAAAAAAAAAGGGCAGGTTGGGGGGCTGAAATAATGGGATCTTCTTTCTCGTAGGGCTTGTGGGGGTTACATGAAACACGTACAGTGTTTTGCAGGGTCTTGCTTGTCACTTGCTTATTAAATGAAACTAGTCCCACTTGGAGGTTTCTATGGCTTGATGACTGTGGTCCACACCTATGCCTTTTTGTTTTCACACCATGCAGTTGACAGAGAAATGGCGATTGTCCAAATAGCTCATCAATTGCATGCTTATCGACAGCTAAACTAGTGAATTTAGACCACTAAATGGATCTCCCAGCCACTCTGAATACTTACTAAGCTTAAGTGAATCAGGCAGTTGCCTACATTTATTTATTTATTATCTAGACCATGGAGATCCACCATGTGTGCTGCCTAATTATAAGCTGTCTCACTATTCGTCTTTTCTTTATGTAATGATAACCTGTGTTTAATATAATGAGATTAACACTACTGATCCACTTTAAAAAATATGATAATGATCAAAGTGTCTATTTTTACTTTTTTTTCTTGGTGGGGGCGAGAGGTGGGTTTGCAACCAATAAATCTTGATTCCCATGAAAGCCACATTAAACTCTTTCTAACTTGATTTTGACATAAGAAAGCTCCATTTATGTTGATGAAAGCAACAGATAACTGATGCTTGACCCAAATTCAGAGTTTGCGGCTCAGTGGGATAGGAAATCATAAACTGAGAATAATAACTCCAATCACAGCTACCCCTCCACCATAAGTCAAAAAACATATCTCAGAATTTAAAATGGATTTTATAGTTAGTGATTACGTTCTTGTAAGTGGAAAACATCCCTTTGAAGTCAATGATATTTTACTCTCTAGAAATAATTCTTTTATTGAACTTGACTATATAAATATTCATGTTGCTGTGTGTGTATGTATATTTCATATTGTTTCATTAGTTTCTTTTTGGCCATTGGAAGAGTAAAAAAAATGTTCGCTAAGTACTAAAAATAGTGTGGAGTTGAAAATAATTTTCATTCTCGGCCACACAGATTAATTTAGTATTGCCAAAAAAAAAAAAAAAATTACCTTTACAGCTAGGTGGTTGACTAAATGATGAATAAGAAGTCTATATTTTAAAAGAATTTCAAAAGTTATTGTCCTGGATAGAATAGAAATGTTTGTGTTTCAGTCTTGGAATTGTCTGTGTGACGCTAGGCAAGTCCCCAAACCTCTATTAAAATTTACCCCTCTGTCAATGGAAACAAAATAAAACCCTCAACTGTTCTTCAGTGATCACAGCTTCAGAAGGACTGAGCTATTTCTTCATGCTCACAAGATGGGATCCAGAAGATTTTGGAGAAAGTAAGAAGAATTTTGTTTTCTTTTTTTTGAGACAGAATATCACTCTGTTGCCAGGCTGGAATGCAAAAGCCCAATGTTGGCTCACCACAACCTCCGCCTCCCAGGTTCAGGCAATTCTCCTGCCTCAGCCTTCCCAGTAGCTGGGACTACAAGCTTGTGCCACCATGCCCAGCTAATTTTTTTATTTTTAGTAGAGACAGGGTTTCACTATATTGGCCAGAATGGTCTTGATCTCTTGACCTCGTGATCTGCCCACCTTGGCGCCTCCCAAAGTGTTTGGATTATAGGCATGAGCCACCACACCCAGCAGAGGAATGTTTTAAGTAAGTTTTTCTAAAACATCCTCAGGTTGTATCTAATGAGATCAACAGTATTGGTTAAAAGTCATTGGTTTCCTCTTTTCGTCTTCTGATAGCTGATTTAGATGGTGTTACTCTTAAGTCGTGATGCTGTTTAAGAAAACTAAACAAAATCAACTAAAGAAATAGCCTACTTGGGGGTAGCTGTGAATTTCTCATCCAACAGTTAGGTTACTGCGAGTGTTTAAGTACCTCTTTATGGAGATATTTTGAGTTCCCCTTTTCCTGTAAGCTAAGCAATTAGTCACGGTTCTCCATCTAGTATCCAAATCATGGCTATTCACCACAAAAGACTGGCCTTTTATTTTCAGATACTGAAATCCTGGGAAATTTCGACATGGATTTTGCTTCAGGAAATCTTTTGGGCCCCTCTGTCTACTCTGTGGGCCCCTTCTGTCTCTGTTTACATTTTGCTAAACTTTAAATGGTTGAACAAATGGTAAAGAGTAGAAACTACATTTATCTGATGTTTCTTAAACTTTATGCCTCACTGAAAGCAGCTGAGACAATGAAAATACAAGGTGACTAATGCAAGTAAAAAGACAGTGACCTCTTTTTGCAAAGATAAGGAAGAAGTAGAGATATCTCCAAAATTTAGATGCCAAAGATAGGCTTATTTGCAGAAAAGATAGTAGCTTAAAATAGTATATCGAAAGTCATAAGCTGGGAAACATGCGATAGAAGAAAAGCAACTCAAAGCGTCAAGTCTGGCTGGAGATGTCTTGGGATTGTTGGCGTTTCCTCGAGTGCTTTTGCTTCCTCTCCAGAGTTTCCGTGGGTCTTCCCTGTTTTAGATCTATTTCTTTCTTGCTTAGTATTAGAATTCCTGATAAATTTTACTGGCGTTATGGGATGAATTGTGTCCCAACCCCAAATTCACATGTTGAAGTCTTAACGCCCAGTACCATAGAATGTGATTGGATTTGGAGATAGTCTTTAAAGTGATAGTGCTTTGGGAGGGCGAGGTGGGCAGATCACCTGAGGTCAGGAGTTCAAGACCAGCCTGGCCAACATGGTGAAACCCAGTCTCTACTAAAAATAAAAAAATTAACTGGGCGTGGTGGCAGGTGCCTGTAATCCCAGCTACTTGGGAAGCTGAGACAGGAGAATTGCTTAAACCAGGGAGGCAGAGGTTGCTGTGAGCCGAGATTGCACCACTGTACTCCAGCCTGGGTGACAGAGTGAGACTCCATCTCAATCAATCAATCAATAAATAAAACGGTAGTTGAGTTAAAGTGAGGTCCTATGATGGGCCTTGATCCAATCTGATTGGTGTATTTATAAGAAGAGGAAATTTGGACATAGACACATAGGGAAGAGCGTATGGAGACACAATGAGAAGATAAATGGGGTGATAGGAAATAGGCTATTAGTTATTTTCACCTGTTTCCTTTTACTTTTTAAAGGCATTTACAAGCCTAGGAGAGAGGCCCCAGAAGTAAGCAACCTTGCTCACACCTTGATCTCAGACTTCTATCCTTTCAAAATTGTGAGACAGTAAGCCACGAAGCCTGTGATACTTTGTTGTGACCGTGCTAGCAAACAAACACACTGGGAGATAGTGATTAAAATGATTGAAAGAGCAAAATGAAAAGAAAAAGGAGTCAAGGCCAGCATCTTAGGATCTCCGTGTCGTTCTTCCTACCCTGCCCACACGTGTGTGCAAACCCGTGCCCACCTCCCACTGAGCTCCCGTGTTATCTGCTTATGGATTCCTGGCCCTTCTCGAGAGCCATTATCTGCTGTCAGTGGAAGCAGAGCATTCGTTATTCCGAGCCAGTGCAGGGAGGCCGGGAGGATTTATGGAGTCATTGCAGGAACACAAATTCCACTTTGTACAGACTGACACCATAAACGCACATGAATAAATCAGGGCAGAGTGGAAAAAAAGACCTACTTTTCCTTTTCTTGTGAACACAGGCATGGGGGCTGGCCCCGATGTTTAGTGTGTGATTTAGGTGGGGAGGAAGGAAGCCTCGTGCTCTTGTAGCATAGAGAAGAGCCATCTGCAGAGGTTTATGGAGGACTTCCTGTGAAGGGGTCACCAGCGGGCGCGGGTGTGGGAGGAGCTGTGATAAGGGTTCCTGTGTTCAGTTTAGTGCACTACTGTTATTTTGATTTTTTTTTTTTTCTGGAGCTGCTGTGTCTCTCTCTCCCCTCGGTGTTTGCACCCCTGCTCCTGCCATGCACTGGCTTGCTTTGATATTTCCCCTTTGCATCATCTGCACCTATTAGCTATATCTTAATTCCACTGTGTTGCCATTATTGTTGGCTCAGTTTTAGCTACAATTAATGGATGGTCATTATGTGCAAGCACTTTGCATGATCTACCTTTGCCACCATGATTATCCCGGCTTATTGACGAATAATTGGAGGCTTACTGAGGTTAAGTTTCTTGCCTAGGATTTCTCAGTACTGGGACTCTGACCTCAGGTCGGTTGTAAAAGGCATGATTTAATTCTCATTACAAATGTGTGTGACTGGTGGCCCGGCATGGTGGCTCATGCCTGTAATGCCAGCACTTTGGGAGGCCAAGGTGGGCAGATCACCTGAGGTTGGGAGTTCAAGTCCAGCCTGACCAACATGGAGAAACCCCATCTCTACTAAAAATACAAAATTAGCCTGACGTGGTGGTGCATGCCTGTTATCCCAGCTACTTGGGAGGCTGAGGCAGAAGAATCGTTTGAACCCTGGAGGAGGAGGTTGCAGTGAGCCGAGATCGTGCTATTGCACTCCAACCTGGGCAACAAGAGCAGAATTCCGTCTCAGAAAAAACAAACAAACAAAAAAACCAATGTGTGTGACTGGTAATCTCATATGTGCTTTGTAGATGAGAAAACAGAGCATTTATTCCTTCCTTCATTCATTCTCCAGATTTTGTGGTTGCTGTTGTTGTTTGTTTATTTGTTTTTGAGACAGAATCTTGCTCTGTCACCCAGACTGGAATGTACTGGCAAGATCTCAGTTCATTGCAACCTCTGCCCCGGGCTCAGGCTCCTGCCTTAGCCTCTCAAGTAGCTAGGACCACAGGTGTGTGCCATCATATGTGGCTAATGTTTGTATTTGTAGAGATGGGATTTCACTATGTTTCCCAGGCTGCTCTTGAACTCCTGGGCTCAAGCAATCCGCCTACCTCAGCCTCCTAAAGTTTTGGGATTACAGGTGTAAGTCACTGCACCCAGTTTGAACCTGGGAGGCGGAGGTTGTAGTGAGCTGAGATCTAGCTCAGGCAACAAGAGCGAAACTCCATCTGAAAAAAAGAAACAGAGGTCAGTGATGTGGCTCACACCTGTAATCCCAGCACTTTGGGAGGCCAAGGCGGGTGGATCACCTGAAGTCAAGAGTTTGAGACCAGCCTGACTAACATGGAAAAACCCCATCTCTACTAAAAATACAAAATTAGCTGGGTGTGGTAGTGCCTGTAATCCAAGCTATTCAGGAGGCTGAGGCAGGAGAATTGCTTGAACCCAGGAGACGGAGGTTGTGGTGAGCTGAGATCATGCCATTGCACTCCAGCCTGGGCAAGAAGAGTGAAACTCTGTCTCAAAAAAAAAAAAAAAAAAGCCTGGTCCAAACTGAGATATGCTCCAATTTTAAAAACGCACACCAGATCTCAAAATATCATAGTGTGAAAAAAAAATGCAAAAATATCTCTTTAAGAATTTCAAGTGGCCAGGCACGGTGGCTCACGCCTGTAATCCCAGCACTTTGGGAGGCTGAGGCGGGTGGATCACAAGATCAGGAGTTCGAGACCAGCCTGGCCAACATGGTGAAACCCTGTCTCTAAAAATATAAAAATTAGCTGGGTGCAGTGGTGCGCGCCTGTAGTCCCATCTACTCGGGAAGCTGAGGCGGGAGAATCGCTTGAACCCAGGAATCAGAGGTTGCAGTGAGCCAAGATTGTGCCACTGCATTCTAGCCTGGGTGACAGAGTGAGACTCCATCTCAAAAATAAAAAAAATATAAAAAAAATAAAGAATTTCAAAATACTGGTCACATGCTGAGATGATAATATTTTAGATAAATGGGGTTGTAGGAAATAGATGGTTAGTTAATTTCACCTGTTTCCTTTTACTGACTATGGCTACTAGGAAATGTAAAATTACAGATGTGGCTCGCAGATCTTGGTTAGATGGCAATGGACACACAGCTGAGGCGAGGATGTCTCCTGTGGATTCTCTTGTACCATTCTGAGGTTGTTCCCTCTGAACCAAGAGTGACAGTGCCCAGGTGGGGACCGTTAGTAGGCTGGATGTGTGAGAAGCAGGGAGGCAACATGGCACACCTGGAAGATATAAACAGTAGACAGGAGTCACAACCATGGGAATATATTTCACACCTCTGTCCTGTGCACTTAAAAATGCTGAGGACCATCAGGGCGCGCTGGCTGGCGCCTGTAATCCCAGCACTCTGGGAAGTGGGTGGATTACTTGAGGTCAGGAGTTTGAGGCCAGCCTGGCCCACATGGTAAAAATCTGTCTCTACTAAAAACACAAAAATTAGCCGGACGTGGTGGCAGGTGCCTATAATCCTAGCTACTCAGGAAGCTGAGGTGCGAGGATCACTTGAACCCAGGAGGCTGGGATTGCACCACTGCACTCCAGCCTGGGTGACAGAATGAGCCTCCACCTCAAAAGAAAAAAAAAAATAATGGTGAGGATAGTAACTTTTATTTAGGTGTTTTCATCACAATAAAAAAATTCTTGCGCACGGGCCAGGTGCGGACGGGGCTGGGTGCTCTGGCTTGAGCCTGTAATCCCAGCACTCTGGGAGGCCAAGGTGGGCGGATCACTTGAGGTCAGGAGTTTGAGACCAGCCTGGCCAACATGGTGAAACCCTGTCTCTACCAAAAATACAAAAATTAGCCGGGCATGGTGGTGCGTGCCTGTAATCCCAGCTACTAGCAGGGCTGAGGCAGGAGGATTGCTTGAACGGGGTGGAGATTGCAGTGAGCCGAGATTCTGACACAGCGCTCCGGCCTGGGCAACAGAGCGAGACTCTGTCTCAAAAAGTGAGACTCTGTCTCAAAAAAATTCTTTTTCAAATTAACAAAAACTTAAGGACTATTTGTCTCACTATGACTATTATGTAAAAGCATTTAAAGAATGAAAATTTTATTTGACCATAGGCAATGTGGCTTAACAAAAATTGATAGAATGTAAGCTAGTCAAAATAAACTTTGTTCTAAAGAGAAAAAAAGTGGAGAGGGAGGTGTGGGTGGGAGTGTGGTGCTGGTAGCAGATCATGAAGGACTTTGAATTTCTCATGGAGGAATCTGGACTTTATTCAGACGATGACTGTAATTGTCCGTAGAAAGAAGACTCTAGGGCCTTAGTGTGAGAAAGGGTTGAAAGCTGGGAGGTGGAGGAGTGCTGGGGGCCTGGCAGGAGGCTGGCCAGGGCAGGGGGGTGGCCAGGAAGGAAACTTCCGGAGGAGACTTGGCAGTCAGTTGTAGGGAGGAGCCAGGGGGAAGGTGATGAACGGGTCAAGCCACAGGTGGGGAGGAGGCAGGCCTCAGCGAGGAGAAACGATTGTGAATGTGACCTTAGAGAGGCAGGGAGGGAGAGTGGGGTGCAGGCCGCCCAGCATGTCGGGGTGTCCAGTGGGGATTGAGTCCCCCGTCACGGCTGGTGAGGGGTGGTCATGCATAACCAGCCCATTGTTTCTTTGGATCCTGCGGATCTGTTTGCTTTTAGATTATGTAATTTGAGGCTTCCTCTCTGTTGTTGCAAAGTTACACTCTGGATGATTAAAAATTGGGCAGAGTTGGAAGAGACTGGAAACAGACAGGGCTACTGGGGAATGAAT
The DNA here is from genome assembly GCF_030222135.1 of Aotus nancymaae. Taxonomy (NCBI): domain Eukaryota; kingdom Metazoa; phylum Chordata; class Mammalia; order Primates; family Aotidae; genus Aotus; species Aotus nancymaae. Next base: position 35,203,342 of record NW_026988435.1, read on the forward strand.
GGGAGTTTCTGAGGATTTAGGACCATTGGGTGTTCAGGGTTTTTTCGCCAATATATTTATCAGTTGTGTTGCAGGGGTCAAACATTTTGGGGAATACCAAGATGAATTACATATGGTCTCAAAAAACTTGTAAACTGGGCCTTTTTGACTTTACCTGTTTTTTTCTTTCTTTCTTATCTTTTTTTTTTTAATTGCATTTTAGGTTTTGGGGTACATGTGAAAAACATGCAAGATTGTTGCATAGGTGCATACGTGGCAGTGTGATTTGCTGCCTTCCTCCCCTTCACCTATATGTGGCATTTCTCCCCATGCTCTCTCCCCAACTCCCCACCCTCTGCTGTCCTCCCCCTACTCCCCCACAACAGACCCCAGTGTATAGTGCTCCCCTCCCTGTGTCCATGTGTTCCCATTGTTCAACACCCATCTATGAGTGAGAACATGCGGTGTTTGATTTTGTGTTCTTGTGTCAGTTTGCTGAGAATGATGGTTTCCAGCTTCATCCATGTCCCTACAAAGCAGACAGAGTTTCACTCTTGTTGCCCAGGCTGGAGTGCCATGGTGCGATCTTGGCTCACTGCCATCTCTGTCTCCTGGGTTCAAGTGATTCCCCTGCCTCAGCCTCCTGAGTAGCTGGGATTACAGGCATGTGCCACCACGCCAGGTGAATTTTGTGCTTTTAGTAGAGATGGGGGTTTCTCCATGTTAGTCAGGCTGGTCTGGAACTCCAGACCTCAGATGATCTGCCTGCCTTGGCCTCTCAAAGTGCTGGGATTACAGGTGTGAGCCACTGCACCCAGCCGCATTACCTGTTTTGACAATACTCATCTGCCTTTAAGATGCCCGAGTTTTGGTGCACGGCAAGTAGGCACGACTCCGGAGGGACTGAGAGTTAATTTTATCCTTGTGGATAATAAATGCATCTTGGACGAAGGAAGAACACATATTTTAACTAAGTAGCAGGCTTCTGATAAGAATACCGGCCATTGCCCAGGCCCCGCAGTTGTCTCTGCAGCCCAGCCATTCTGCCTGGCTATCTCCAAATGCTCTGTTTTGCATTCCTCTCTTGCAGGAACCAGTTTCTGGTTTCTCACCAGCAGGATGCGTTTCCAGGGTGATTTGCTTACTGAATTGGGGCTGGAGCCCAGGCGTGCAGAGGATCCCCAGAAAAGCGGCTTCAGAACACCCCTACGTGGGTGTGGGAGGGTTTCCCAGTCCTGCACTGGGAGCTGACATTGTTTTTTTTCTTAGAGCTGAGCTTTTTGCCTTTGCCTAGCACCTGGTTCTGTTAGCACCACCAAGATCAGTCCTAATGAGCTTTTTTAAACTGGGGAAGGAAACTTTTTTCCTCCCATTTACAAAAAGGGGAATTTTAGCTCAGCAGCAGGAGGGTGGCCAGGAGGGAGCCAGGGGTCAGAGGCAGTTGAACGCTGCTACACAAATAGCAGCAATTAATGGGCCCCTGTAAAAGACAGGGATGTGTGTGTTTGCTGTCTAGCATAGTTTCTCTGCGAATCGGAGCAACACCGAAATTAATTATAAAGCCAGCAAAGGATATTTTCTGTTTTCTGTTAAATAAGTATCATCCACGCAGGAGCACGTTCCACTCGGATGCATTTACACACATCGTTTCTTTGGAAGACGGTGTGAAACCAATTTATTTTCAGAACTTCCCACTGGGTCATGCTAATCACCACAGTTTTCAGCCCTTTTATGCAGAATTCAGGCTTGGGCTGGAGCAGGGAGCCCTCAGGCCCCCCATCCTTTCCTTCATTGCTCTGGGAGCTTTCCCTTTGCCCACCCTGCCCAAATCATTTCCTCCAGCACTATCCACCAGGTTTTAATTTTTATGATGAGATTTACAAAGCAAACCATTCTGTTATTACTAATAACCATCAGAAAGGTTCTGCTTTGGTTTGCTGGGGCTCTATAGTAAATAACACAGACTGGGGGGCCTTCAACAACAGACATTGATTTTCTCCGATTCCGCAGGCTGGAATCCTGAGATCAAGGGGTCAGTAGGTTTGCTTTCTCCTGAGGCCTCCTCTCCTTGGCTGGCTGAAGGCTGCCTTCTCACTGTGTCTTCACACAGACGTCCTCTGTGCTCTCATCCCTGGTGTCTCTCCTCTCTCCTTATCAAGACACCAGTCCTGTGGGGTTAGGGCATCACCCTCATGTCCTCATTTAACCTTATTTACCTTTTTAAAGGCCCTGTTTCCAAATACAGGCGTTTTCTGTGTTTGTGGGGATTGGTTTCAGGATCTTTTTTTTTTTTTTTTTTGTTGAGACAGAGTCTCACTCCGTCTTCCAGACTGGAGTACAATGATGCAATCTCAGCTCACCGCAACCTCTGCCTCAGCTTCCCAGTAGCTAGAATTACAGGCATGCACCACCATGCCCGACTAATTTTTGTATTTTTAGTAGAAACGGAGTTTTGCCATGTTGGCCAGGCTGGTATCAAACCTCCCAACCTCAGGTAATCCGCCCACTCGGCCTCTCAAAGTGCTGGGTAGGATCTCCTTCTGATACCAGAATCCAAGGATGCTTATGTTTCTGATAATAAATAGTGTCGTATTTGCATATAACCTATGCATATCCTACTGTATATTTTAAATCATCCCAGATTACTTAGAATACCTAAGGCAATGCCTACCCATCACCTCACTCACGTGGATTCGACTTAGTACTTGGCATGCAGCATATTCAGGTTTTGCCTTTTGGAACTTTGTGAATTGTTTTTTCCCCAACATTTCTGATCTGAGGTTGGTTGAATCTACGGATGTGGAACCCATGGAGGGTCAACTGTACCATCACACTGGGGCTAGAGCTGGAATTTTGGGAGAGGACACAACTTAGCCCGTAACAGGTTCTGAAACAGTTAATAGATTCTTCTTCTTCCAACTGCACTTGGATTCATTCATTCAAGTCATACTCTTTGAGCGCTGCCTGTGTGCTGGGCTGTTCTGGGTGTGGTAAGTATGTCAGTGAGGAACCATCCCTTCCTTCTGGGGCTTCCAAGCTTCAGGCAGATTCCATGCTCACTCAGTTCTGTGGAACTTCAGAGGGGATAAGTGTTGTGGGGACAGATAGCCTCAGGGTACAGGGATTGTGAGCTCCGGTTGGTGTGGTTATAAATGAGTCAGGGAAGCCTCTCTGAGAGCTGACATTTCGACAGCATCTTAGAGGTTGAGGGAGTGCTATATGGCCAAGGCCCCCGGGAGGGAACACACCTGTTTCTGCTGCTGAGGAACGGAGAGGAGGAGGCAGGTCAAGCAGAGGGAGCCGGGAGCTGCCTGATGGGAGTGGTGCCGGACTCCTCAGGACTTTGATTCTTTCCTTTGGGAGTGACAGGGAGCCTGGCTGTATTTTCATGGTCCTTGCTTTTGGGGAGCCTTCCTGTCCCTCTGGATTAGCTGCTCTGGAGAAGGTGACAGCTTAGACAAGTTTGGGACAGAGATAGGGTACCCACCAGGGGGATAGCTCAGAATTAGACATTGGCATGCCAGGAATTTTAGGAGGGCACGTGGGGGCTGGTGGTGAAGAATGAGGGCCCTTCTGTCATGGAGCACCTGCTGTAATGCCGGGCATGTGGTCTCCCCAGCACCCCTTCTCCCCATGACCTGTCTCCAGCTCTTAGCCACACTTTTCGGAAGTGAGAAACCACTATCTGTAGCAGGAAGGCTGGACGGCGAGCAGATAGTTCACTGCCTTGGACTCAGCAGGGACCCTAAATGCCTGTCTCTGTTGGGACTCTCCCAGAGCTGCTTGGCCTCCTCGTCCCTACTTTCTAGCACTGGCATTCAGCATCAGCTGGATGACTGCTGGCCATCCCAAAGTGGGAATCTGGAAGGCACACCTGTGATCGGGGCCGGCCATGGCCACGCGGCCATCCTTCCTCTCTGTCCAGGTCCATGCTGGCCCTGTTGTTATCCAGGTCATGCTGATGGAGCTCCTTCCAGGTTCCTGATGCGGTGCTGGACGCTGGACACACAGGGCTCAGTCACTTTTGAAATGACCAAGGGTTTGGTGCCCGGAAGGGGGTTCTGGAAGTGTTGTAGGAAAAGATTGGGCCTTGAAAAAGGGTGAGAAGGAGCCAAAAGGGCTGATCTCAGCAGGAATCTGGAGGTGGGAGACTTTCCTGTGGTGACAAAGGAAACCCTATTGTAGCCTAGTGAGTTGGGGGGGGGTTTGGGGGGGATGGGGTGTGGGAATAGGGTTAGGGGATTGTGAATGCCTGGGTTGGGGAGGAGAGGGGTAGAGTTGGAATTAGGCTAGTTGGGGAAGCCTCTCTGAGAAGGGGGGACATTTTTCTCTTTTTTTTTTTTTTTTTTTTTTTTTTGAGATAGGGTCTCACTCTGTCACCCAGGCTGGAGTGCAGTGGCACAATCATGGCTCACTGCAGCATCCCAGGGTCAAGCAGTCTTCCCACGTCAGCCTCTCAAGTGGCTGGGAACACAGGCATGTACCACCATGCCTGGCTAAGTTTTTGTACTTTTTTGGTAGAGACGGGGTTTCACTGTGTGGCCTAGGCTGGTTTTGAACTCTTGGGTTCAAGCCATCTGCCTGTGGGACATTTCTCAAAGGGAGGTCTGTGGACTCTGTGAATCACGATTGCACACAAGCTGAAACTATGTCCACAGAGAGCACCCACATTTGATGATTTTCATGTCTGAAGGGAAGGCATTGGTCTACCTACATTGTAATTGGGAAATCTGAGAGCTTAAGTGGCGGGATTTCCCAAGGCAGTAGCAAGAGACAACCAAGAATTTATACTCACCTCCGGTAGTGCACTGGAGGAATTTTCTACACACGCATTCATTTATTCATTTATTCCCTCTTTCCCTTGCTCCCATGAGCCCAGCGCTGTGCTAGGTGCTGGGAGGCCAGATACCATTTCTGTTTTCCTGGAAAGTACAGTGGAGGGTATCACAGCAGCTAAGCGTGTGTGTGACGGCTCTGACAGCTGGGGAGGCCCACAGTGACCCCAGCCAGTCTGGGTGGTGAAGCAGACTGTAACCTGAGGCCAGTGGTGGGTGGGAATTGGGAGTTGACCTGGCCAAGATGTGTGGGAGGGAATTCCAGGCTGGGCTGGGCGGGGGTGGGAGACAGGAGGCAGAGATTAGCAGTAAGGCTGAACTCCGCCAGAGGGATGATGGTGAGGCTGCAGCAGGGGAGTATGGGAAGGAAGGGGAAGGGGAGGGAGATTTTCCAAGGTGGAGGTGGCAGACCCTTGGTGATGAATGAGGTGTGGGACTAGGGGCAGGGTAGCCAGAGAACGTTACAGTGGGGCCACCTGTGGATGATGGTGCTTTAGGCTGAGCTGGGAGCCCCAGAGAGGAGTGGGGGCAGGGGGAGGTAACAGGCTGGGAAGCTGCAGATCATCCAGGTGCAGATGGCCAGAGGCATGTCGGAGCTCAGGAAGAGGTGTGAGCAGGACAGGCATTGGCACTCATGCGCAGACAGACAGTCATGAGAGTGTTGGAAGTGGAGGGGCGGACACGTGCCTCCCCAGCAGAGGAAGCCTTGGGAGAGAACCTCCAGGAGGCTTCATGGGGAGAAGCAGGAGGTGTGGGACTGGGAGAGCAAGGGAGGTGTGAGAGGTCAGCAGGGATAGTGGCCTCCGGGTACTAGGGATCCTGGTGAGGGCAGTCATGGGAGTGGTGGGAGTGGGAGTCCAGGGCAGGGGCTGTCTGGCTTCTGTGCCTACCTGCTCCTCTGTACCAAACATGCAGAGCCTACTGATCACCACTTATTGATGGATGCTTCTAATGCTACAGACCTTTTGTAGATATCTCATTTATTTCCTCAACATCCCTATGAGGTAGGCACTATTATCCCTATTGCATTATTTAAACAAGTGGGGAAACTAGGGCTTAGAGAGGTCCAAGGTACCAAGCGGCAGAGCCAGGGTTTGCAGGGTTTGCAGCTTCAGAGCCTGCGTGCCCAGCTGCTGTTGCTGTGATGTCCCCAGACTGGGGAAGGCAGGAGGAGAGTGAAACAGGAACTGTAAGACCTGCCTCTCGCCCTCAGTGAATGAAAGCTAGCCCTTTGTTCTTACATTTTTACTCTTCTGCAGGGAATCCTGCAGAATTGTAGGATGCCCAGATGGTCTATTAGTCTTCTCAGGCTGACACAACAAAATACCATGGCCTGGGTGGCTTAACGGAAATGTACGTTTCACAGTTCTGGAGTCCGGAAGTCTGAGATCAAGGTGCCAGCGGGGTTGGTTTCTCCCAAGGCTCTCCCCTTGGCTGCTAGATGACTGCCTTTTCCCTGTGTCCTCACATGGCCTTTCTGTGCAGGCTCAGAGATAGAAAGAGTTCTGGAGTCTCTTCCCCTCCTTCTAAGGACATCAGTCCTATTGGATTAGAGCCCCACCCTAATGATCTCATGTAACCTTAATAACCTCTTTAAAGTCTCTGTCTTTTTAAATAGTCACGTTGGGGTTAGGGCTTCAATGTACGCAGTTCTGTCTGTTGCAGATGGCAATCTTGAACCATTACAAAGAATCTGAATTATCCTCCCCTTTTATAGTACAGGTTAATTATCCCGTATCTGCTTGGGACCAGACGTGTTTTAGATTTGGGATTTTTTAATTTTATTTTTTATTTTGGAATATTTGCTTGTGCCCAGTGGAGCACCCTTAATTCCAGGTGCTCCAGTGAGCGATTTCTAGAGGTATCATGTTGATGCTTAAGAAGTTGCAGATTTTGGAACATGTTGGATTTTGGGTTTTCAGATTAGAGATTAGAGATGTTCAGCCTGCATACACTCATACCTGGAACACTGGCAGGTATATTTTAGTTGCTTAATAAACATTTGTTGAAGAAGGAAAGATTCATTTGAGTTTAGCATACAGTATTTATTGTATTTATTTATTTATTTATTTTTTGAGACAGGGTCTTTCTCCGTTGCCTAGGCTGGAGTGCAGTGGTGCAATCTCAGCTCACTGCAGCCTCTGGCTCCCAAGTTCAAGTGATTCTCCACCTCAGCCACCCAAGTAGCTAGGATTACAGGCGCCTGCCACAATTATAAAAATAAATTTTTGTATTTTTAGTAGAGACGCATTTTCACCATGTTGGCCAGGCTGGTCCCGAACTCCTGACCTCAAGTAATCCACCCTCCTTGGCCTCCCAAAGTGCTGGGATTACAGGCGTGAGCCACTGTGCCTGGTCAGCATACAGTATTTATTAAGAAACCAAAGTGTTCCGGAAAGAAAGATTTTTTTGGGGGATAATTTCCATGTGAAAAGAAAACTCAGTTGATCAGGGTTTCCCATTCCCTGTGCATTTTGATATTTAAAACACGGTGTAAAAGTGCTTTGATTAGGGATAGACTGTGAACTTCCTAAAATATAGCACATTGTATAACGTGTAAAACATGTATGTATATTTCTGTGATATTAAAGAGGAGTCTCTTTGATCAGTTTTTTTTTTTCTTCTTCCTCTCAGTCATACAGAAGATCCATTTTACATCTGACTTCTCATTTTGGAGATTGGATACATCAATACTTGATGTGTTTCAGAGTAATGAATTTTAAAGGCAGTGAAGGGTGATACAGGAAGAAGGGATGAATTTAAAATCCTGTTAACTCTGATCCTATGTAGATAGTCTCAGCTAAGTCAATATTTAAAGAAGATGAGAGACTTGCCTGATAGGAAGTCACTGCCTTGGGATTTAAAAGCAACTCTATTCCAGAGAGTTCGAAACACTGATACAGTTCAGCCTTCTTTTTTAATATGCTGAAACCACTGGTCAAGGAAATGCACATTTTTTTCCTTAGCTCGAATGCTTTTTCACCCTCTCTACAGGTTGATTCATTAAAGTAAATTGGTAATGATAATAACAGTGCCAATTCAAGGAGCACTTCATGTGTGCCAGACATTGTACTAAGTGCTTTCTTTATGTACATTATCTTAGGGACCTATTGGTTGATGGAAGTGTGTGTCATTACCGGGCGCATTACTGGGCCCGGATGATTTTGTACATCCCTTATTCTAAGTAAAATTCTACATTGGATTTTTTTCTCTTAATGCCTAACAAAGGCCACCAAGCATGAATTCCATGATGGTTAGTAAATGACCCTTCTGATGGATTGAAATCCACACACATGGCTTCTTCCTCCTGTCCTATGTTGGGGAGAGCAGCACTTTCTTTTCATGAAGGGCAAACTCTTTCTTCTCTTCCTCTCTTCCTTAGAGTTTCCTCTCTCTGTTTTTTCTATTTTTGATATGGAGTTTCTCTCTGTCACCCAGACTGGAGTGCAATGGAGCTTTCTTGGCTCACTGCAGGCTCTGCCTCCTGGGTTCAAGTGATTCTCCTGCCTCATCCTCCCAAGTAGCTGGGACTACAGGCATGTGTCAACATTCCTAGATAATTTTTGTAGTTGAGACAGGGTTTCACCATGTTGGCTAGGCTGGTCTTGAACTCCTGACCTCAAGTGATCCATCCACTTGAGCCTCCCAAAGTGCTGTGGTGACAGGTGTGAGCCACCGCGTCCAGCTGGGTTTCCCATCTTTCGTTCAGTCTCTCCTGCATCTTGTATTTCTTTATCTCTGTAGCTGCTGCTAGTAATTTTTTGGCCTTGGGGGATTTCCATTGCTTTCTTATGAGCTTAGCTATTTATTTAAAAGTTGGTGCCAGGTGCGGTGGCTCACGACTGTAATCCCAGCACTTTGGGAGACCGAGGCAGGCGGATCACCTGAGGTTGGGAGTTTGAGACCAGCCTGACCAACATGGAAAAACTCCATCTCTACTAAAATACGAAATTAGCCGACCCAGGAGGTGGAGGTTGTGGCGAGCCAAGATCGCGCCATTGCACTCCAGCAAGAGGGAAAATCCGTCTCAAAAAAAAAAAAAAATTTGGTTTGCTGATTTTATCCATCACCATTGATTGGTGTTTGTTTGGCAGGGAAGGAGGGTGGAACTACCAGATTGTGAGAAATGCTATTCCTGTATTTTTTTTTTTTTTTTTTTTCTGAGACAGGGTCTCACTCTGTCACCTAGGCTTGCGTGCAGTGGTAAGATCATAGCTCACTGCAGCCTGAAACTCCCGGACTCAAGCGATCCTCTCACATCAGCCCCTCTAGCAGCTGGGACTACAGGCACAAGCCACCACACCTGGTTAATTTTCGTGAGATGAGGTTTCGCCATGTTGCACGAGTTGCTATTTCTTAATTTAAAAAAGAAGTTGATGAATAACTCTTTCAACTGTCATCTCATATTGCAACTGTGCCGTTCTCTTCCTACTAATTTTCCACCACTGCAGCACTTTCTACTAATCATCTTGGAAATATAGGGGAAATCTTTGCAAAACTGATTGCTTTGTGAAATTTTGAAAAGCCTTGCGTCTTGAATCTGTTGCTGAACCTTGGTTTTACTGATCTTTGACAGAAAGTTGTTGTTTTTCTTGTGCTCATGGTGACATCCAGGCTTAGATACCCTTCTGAAACTCCCCATTCCCAGACACACACATCGACACCCATAGACTGAATTGGGAGTTCCCTGGCGACACTGGCTGGGGGCCTCATCCTCAAGTGAATCAGCAAATGTGCAGCGTTGGTAAGAGCCATTGATTGGTGTGGTGCTATCACTTCTGTTGCCTGGAACATGCTAAACTTGCTTATTTTACCGCCATTTGATAGCAGAGATTTAATTTCACTCTGTAAAACTCTCCCGACTCAAGCAGTTTATTTTGCAGCTAGACATCCATCATTGCATTGGGCTTTACCCAGTTGGAGTCAGCGTTAGGTCTGTTTTGCCTGCAAACCTCTGATTACTGTCAAATTGAATTAGATGTCTCCCTTTGCTGATCACTGATTGACTTTTCCTTAATTTCTCATTCATTTTTTTCCCCATTTCAGTTGTTATAGATGAAGTTGATTAAATGGTTTTGTGTAATCAAGAATGGCATTCCATTTCAGTATTATCAGCGCCGAGCTTGTAAGTCAGGGGGTGGATGAAAACAAGCTGGTAATGAGCTAGTATTTGAAAATCGAGAGGGAGCTTACTAGGAAACCTTCTTCTGGGTGAGGTAGCTTAAGGGCTCAGGGTTTTCATGGAGGGACGCTTGACTGGCAGAACTTGGGAGGGAAGGTGTCAGATGATGGTAGGGTACACACCAGCTGTGTTAGTTTCCTGCAGCTGCTGTAACAAATGACCACAAACTTGGTGGCTTGAAACAACAGAAAGTGATTCCCTCACAGTCTGGAGGCTGGAAGTCCAAAATCAGTCTCATTGGACCAAAATCAAGGTGTCAGCAGGGCCACGCTTCCTCCAGAGACCCAAGGGGAGACTTGGACTTTGCTTTTCCAGCTCCTGCTGGTTGCCAGCACCTCCTGGGCGTGTGGCCACGTTGTTCTCTGTCTCCATCTTCACTTTGCTTTCTTCTCTGCTTGTCTATCTGATCCCCTCCCCACCACTTTTTTTTTGAGATGGAGTCTCATATCTGTCACCCAGGCAGGAGTGCAGTGGCTTGATCTCGGTTCACTGCAACCTCCGCCTCCCGGGTTCAAGCAATTCTCCTGCCTCAGCCTCATGAGTAGCTGGGATCACAGGCATGCACCACCACACCCGGCTAATTTTTGTATTTTTAGTAGAGACAGGGTTTCACCATTTTGGCGAGGCTGGTCTTGAGCTCCTGACCTCAGTGATACACTCATCTTGGCCTCCCAAAGTGCTGGGATTACAGGCGTGAGCCACCACACCCAGCCCCCACCCTCTTTAAAGACACTTTTGATGGCATTTAGGACTCTCAGATAATCCAGGGCAGTCTCCCCATCTCAAGACCATTCACTTCATCATGTCTGCAGAGTCCCATTTCCCTAATTAGATAACATTTTCAGGTTCCAGGGATTAGTATTTGGGCCCATCTTTGGGAGGCCATTTTTTGGCTTACCACACTGGACCCGCTTCATGGAAGGCCTTGGTACGATGGCCCAAGGCCAGGGCTGGACTGAGTGGTGTGAGGATGAGGGCCTGGAGGGGTTTCCAGTGGGTATTTCCCCAGCACCCTAGATCACCTCATTGCCTTGTCTTTTCACCTTTAGGAAAGGGAGGAGGATGGGCTGGAGGAAGAGCAAGCAGTGAGGGAGTGGGGAGAAGTGCTTGGAAATACTGCATTTGCGCAAAGTCGGATGGTACAGGAAGAACCGCCCAAAGGAAAGCCTGGCGTGCACCCCTAAGCCTGGCGTGTTGGAACCAACACTAATTATTAGGATGACTGTAATCGTACAGCTGTGATAAAGAGGTCCAGACTCATGGAAAGAGCCACCTGGGCTGTTCCTTCTTTTTGGGGGAGTCTGCAGTGTAGACTTTTGCTAACTAATTATGGAGCTTTCTAGAGTTCTACCTTGACAAAGCTCTTGGAGGTGCAAAACCCTGGTATGGGCTGATTCAGCCCAGGGAGTGGAGCATGAGAGAGAGTTGGTGAAGACTTTGCTCCCTGTAGGTCTCATGGACGTCGGGGAGCAGAGGGGATGGTGGAGTCCACGAGAATTTTCAGAGGCTCCTGCAACTACATTGAGGGGCTAGAGTGAGGAGGAGAGGGAGGCTGCCGGTGAAAGGTGGCGTCGTTCCCCACTGCCAAGGAGGGTCTCTCCATGCCTGGAAACGCATCCCAAAGGGCAGCATCAGATAGACTCCTTTCTTATTTTTTCAGAGAAGCTATTTGTTTCTTGTGGCCACTATAACAAATTACCACTCTGGTGGCTTAAAGTAACAAATTGATTCTCTCATGGTTCTGGAGGCCAAAAGTCTAAAAAAGTATTGGCAGGGCCATGCTCCCGCCAGAGACTCTAGGGTAGAATCCTTTCCTGCCTCTTCTGGCTTCTAGTGGCAGCCAGCATTCCTCTGCTTGTGACCCCAACACCCCAATGTCTGCCTCCTTCCTGCAGTGGCTGCTCCCTCTGCTTATTTGTGTGAAAGCTCCTTTTTTTCTCTATTTTATAAGGACACTTATGAGGACATTTAGGGCTTACCCAGGTAATCTAGGTTAATCCAGTCTCAGAATTCTGCAGTTAATCACTTCTGCAAAGACTTTTTTTCCAAATAAAATCACATTTACATGATCCAAAGATTAGGCCATTACTCAACCTGGTACAGACAATTAACGAGCTCAACAAGGTATCTTAAAAATAATCGTATGCTCTGTTAAAAAGGCAGATTGTATTACTGCTGGGCTTTTAGACTTGTTTATTCATAGTACTTTTAAGAATTTCATTGCCAGAGGGTATAATTTTTTAAATACTGCAACACAGAGTCGAGCAAAGACAATGCCTAATTGTACTGTTCAGCATTCCTTCTTCTCCACCTCCCTGAGGATGGATATGAAATATGTGTGTGTCTATGTGTTTTTGGAGGGTAACAGTTTACAAGCTGTTAGTTTAGCATCTCTTGAACTAGTTGGGGCCAGACACAGCCAGAGTGTAACAACTTTAACTCCTGTGGGCTGAGAGCATCTGCTGGAGCTGACTTGGGGTAGTGCAGGCCCCTTGCTGTGAGGTGTGGGTGGCAGGGGCTCTTCCAGCCTGTCTGGTCCCCTTGGGGGCTGATTGACTCTTTGTTACTCCCATCTTTGATTAAGGGCCTGAACCTCCCTATTAAAATAAGACTCTGGGCTGGGCTCAGTGGCTCACGTCTATAATCCCAGCACTTTGAGAGGCCCAGGTGGGCAGATCACTTGAAGCCAGGAGTTCGAGACCAGCCTGGCCAACATGGCTAAACCCTGTCTCTACTAAAAATACAAAAATTAGTTGAGTGTGATGGCGGGCGCCTGTAATCCCAGCTACTCAGGAGGCTGAGGCAGGAGAATTGCTTGAACCTGGGAGGCGGAGTTTACAGTGAGCCACTACACTCTAGCCTGGGCGACAGAATGAGACTCCATCTCAGTAAACAAGCAAACAAACAAACAAACAAAACAACAACAACAGAAAACAGACACTGTTCTATAGAAGGGATAGTAGGTTATGCTGTTTACAGCCATTTTTGCTTTGGCGATCCCGTTGGTTAGTCATTATTAGTCACTTACTGTTTATAAAGTGCTGTGTGTCGTGAAGGGGGAGTGGTTAAGCCATGACTGTCTTATAGCTTAACGCTGATTCTGATGTGTAGGGAAGGAGGGTGCAGGGGAATCTCTCTGGAAGGGAGGTTAGCCTCTGAGGGACTTGGAGTCTGGGGCTTGAGTGGGGCAAGGGGGTGGCTGGAGCACTTGGAGAGTGACAGAATGCATGTCCAAGGGAGTGAGGAGACGTGGCCAGGAGGGAGAGCTGGGAGGACTTGGGCCTGGGTGGCGGTGGGGCTGATGAAGATGCTTGGCTGCTCCCATAGGCAGCAGTGAGCCCTCAGGAGCTTCTGCAAGAAATCAGAGCTCCAGACCCGCTGATTTGGAGGCAGAGTGTAGAGTGAATTCAGGAGGCCGGGAGGAGCCTCAGGAAGAGGTGACGTCCATACCTTAGACCACGCTGGTGGCGGCCAGACTTTGACTGATTCATTCATATTTTGTTTAATTCAAAGTTTGCCTTTAGTTTGGACTTTTTTCCCTTTTTTGTTTTCTCTTTGTTTTTTAAGGCTTTCTTTTTCTAGCTTTATTAAGGTTTAATTGACAGATGACCACACGTGCTTACAGCGTACAGTGTGAGGCTCCAGTGAGTGGGCATGCTGTGAAATGGTTCCACAATCAAGCCCGTGCACACATCCGTTACCTCACAAGATTATCATTCTTTTGTGCGTGTTGAGAACATTAAAAAGATACCTCTTAGCAGTTTTCTTTCTTTCTTTTTTTTTTCTGAGACGGAGTTTCGCTCTTGTCACCCAGGCTGGAGTACAATGGTGCGATCAATTTCGGCTCACTGCAACCTCCGCCTTTGTTCCTTTCTTCCTTCTTCCATTCCTCTTTCCTTCCTTCCTATCTTTCTTCTCTCTTTCTTTCTCTCCTTTTCTCTTTCTTGGTTCAAGTGATTCTCCTGCCTCAGCCTCCCGAGTAGCTGGGATTACAGGCTCCCGCCACCATGCCCAGCGAATTTTTGTATTTTTAGTAGAGACAGGGCTTCACCATGTTGGCCAGGCTGGTCTCGAACCCCTGACCTCAAATGATTCACCCACTTTGGCCTCCCAGAGTGCTGGGATTACAGGCATGAGCCACCGCGCCCAGCCTCTTAGCAGTT